>NC_071468.1:109196296-119196296 GCF_028500815.1 Rissa tridactyla | reverse complement strand
AAGGATGGTTGCATTTTAGTGGTTTTTAAAGTCAGTTCTATCAGATGAAGCTTATGTTGAAGCACTAACTCTGAGCACCAGCCAGGAAATTCCATCTCCTCTATTGTACGTGCACTAGTATATTTGTATCGATTTATAACAAAGAGACAGCAGAACCACAGAGGCAGAATGCCCTTTACAGGAACTTCCATCTAAACTTCTATTTATTTCAGATTCACTGAAGACACACTGCTTCCAGGAAATGATGAAGTCACAAAATTACTTAGGTAAAGAGTGGTCCAAAAGAAAAGCTTACCTCTGCAGAGATACTGACCTCCCCATTCTTCAGCCAGATCTTTCAGCTATGAAAAAAAATATCTGTTTTTCCATTATTTTTGGCAACATCTAGTTGAAAGAATCTACAAAGACTCTCTGAACCAGGTATCTGTACAAGACGACAACTTTTTTTTTTGTACAAGACAACTTTTAAGTGTTTATTCTGTCCAACCCAGCTGACCTCTCTAGACTGCAGACTCAAATCTCTTATCATTGGTTCAAGGTGAGGTCTTTAATCCACATTTTTATTCGTTTCATTTCATATTCCCTGCTCTTATCCACTGATAGACACATCTGCCTGGGTATTCCTGCCTCCTCACGGAAATGCTTTCCCATCTTTTCTGACTAAAAGAGTCAGAAACCACAGGAAAGCGTAAATTGGAAGGGACATTTGGAGGTCATCTGGTCCCACAGCCTGCTTGAAGAACAACTAACCTCATAGACAAGATTGCCCAGGGGCTCACACTGTCAAGTTTTGAAAACTTCCTCAAATTTGCAAGCTCATGTCCTTCACTCCACCTGCTTCTATAAAAGAAAAATCCTCACTTCTGCCATATAATCCAGTACAGAGCAAGGAAAAAAGACAACGCACAGGATATCAAGGACTTTCCTTCCCTCCTGCACAACTTCGCAAGATTTCTATTCTTGTCTATCATATGTCCTTGTGTCTATCAGATGTCCTTGTGTCTATCAGACACAAGGAAAACTAAAAGACTCTCAGTGGAATAGGTCACAACATCCCAATCCTCTACTGCATTTTTTTCAGCCCCTGTAAGACAGCTCCCAAAACCAGAAATATACACTAGCCTTAGCACTGTGGCAGGATAGCAGGAACTTCCTCTAACATGATTTCCTGCCTTCTCTGTACAGAGGAGACAAAAGGCACACATAAAATAGGGACTTACAATTAGGACGCTACTACATGATCTGGAAAGCAGGTACCCTGCCTCTCTCCATCTGGAAATGCAGAATTTTTTTGGTTTACATATGCCCTGCTGCTTTCACGGTGTTGCACCTGCCAGGGAGGCTGGTATTCCCTGTGAGAAGTCCCCTGCTCTGAAAATTATTTCCCCTTTTTCCAGACAGCCCAAGTCTACTAAGTTCCAGGGAATGCTGCAAAGCATATCTGACCTTGTGGTCTCTGAGGAGCAGGGGAAGGATTCTCACAGTTTATTCTTCATTCTGCAATGACCAATTAAAGGAGGCTGTGCACTATATTACCTATATGGATAAATAAGCGTACCCTGATTAGCACTGAACTAAGTTTTGATATAAAATAAACAGGCAAACAGTGAGGACTGAAGAACATCCAGATACCTGAGGTGTGACAAATTTGGTATTAGCACGTCAACACACCTTCCTATAAGCAACATATCCTACCTACCTGCAAAGGTGCCACGGACTCCTGCTTCAGGCCATATTTTGCAGATTTCCTTCCACTCAAAGCAGTTTTGTTCTTCTGAGATAAGGATGCTGTAAATCCCTGGACAAGCTTAAGATGAGGAAAACACATATTTTAATAGTTTCTACGCTTAGAAAACAAACAAACCAAAAAACCCACAATAGCCTCCTTTCCATCTGTTTTCAGTAACTAGTGTTAAGACTCCATCTTCACCTATGTTACACAGAAAGACTGAGCCTTTCTATGAGCACAAAGCAAAGGAGATGTTTCCTCTTATCACAGAGGCCTGGGACCGCAGGAGAGACAAAACAGAGCAAAGAGAAAATCTGCCTGCTGTAGCAACCTGCCTTAAAGAAACCACAAGTGGTAAAATCTCCAGCTGCAGATTTTTTTCCCCCAATCTTAATAACTAAAGCTGCCGTTGAGTCTTAATCCTTTCTTTTTCCATTTTGTTTGGACTCTTGCTATGAGATGCCAACTCTGCAAGGGCACAGCCCACTTGAGACATCAGCTGTTTTGCGGGTCTTAAAACAAGTTTAATCTTGTGTTGTGACAGAAACACAGTAACGGATTTCCAAAGTCTGAACAGATAAAACAAGATTTGAAGTTAATCTAACAGTTGTGTCCACAAATGCTAAACCCTGTGAGCAGGTTGGCTGTTCAGTATTAGAATCAGAGAATGACCCTGCCTAAAGTTTCTGGCAAGATATACTTGCTTTCTTTACAGCCAGCAGTGCAGCTTTGTATCAGTAATCTTTTTAAAGACAGCTTTTTCTTGCTTCATGAGTCCTGTTCAGTCAAGCAGGACGTTCTTCCCCAAACACCTGCTGAAACTCACAGTCTCTGCCCAGACATGAGTCTTAACAGCAACTTTGAGAAGACAGATCATTTCTGCGACAAAAACTATCCTTACACAACGCCTATCCGGGGCCCAGCCCTGAGGCCAGTCCCACAGGCCCGCGGGGAAGCGAGAGCCCCGCACTCCCCCCGTGCCAACACACCTCCGTGCCGGGGTCCCCTCACCGGTCCCGGCGAGGCTCCGGGAGGCCCCAGGGGAGGCGGGAAGCGGCTGCGCTGGAATCCACCGCCCCACCACGCGGCAAAGCCTAGCCGCGCGGAAGATGGCGGCGCCCCCCTCCCTGGGCACCTCACACACCTCACACCCCTCACACCCCTCACGCCGCCCCTCCGTGTCCTTCCGCCGGAGAAAATAGTCCCTCGCCCACCAACCCCGGCCTCTCGGGAAGACAAGCGGCCGCCCGAGGGGCCGGCGCTCCGACTCCCCGGCTGCAGGCCCAGCACACACCGGCGGCCGCCCCGGGCAGCGGCGAGGCGAGGCGGAGCTGAGGGGCGGCCGGCTCCCTCCGCGCCCGGCAGCCCAGCGTCCCTCGCTGCCATGGCAACCCGAACCTGACAGCCCTCCCCCGAGCACAGCCGGGCCGAGCCGACCGCCTGCCTCCCTCTGTGAGTTAAAGGCCGAGCGGCGGGGCTGCCTCGGCGCATGGTGGCCGCCGCGATCCGGGAGGGGCCCAGCGGCGGCAGGAGGCGGAGGGCAGCCCCGGGGAGGCTGTGGACAAGGGCCGCGGGGCCCGGCCCCCCCCCCCCCCCCCACCGGGGCCTGCGGCCTCTGCCAGGCTTGGTTTGGTGCCTGGCCGCTACCCCCGACCGCGGCGCCTCTCCTTCCTTCGGGGTTTATAGTGCAAGAAAGACACTGAGGTGTGGGAGTGAGTCCAGAGAAGGGCAACGGAGCTGGTGAGGGGTCTGGAGCACAAGTCTTGTGAGGAGCGGCTGAGGGAGCTGGGGGTGTTCAGCCTGGAGAGAAGGAGGCTGAGGGGAGACCTTCTCGCTCTCTACAACTGCCTGAAAGGAGGGGGTAGAGAGGTGGGGGTCGGTCTCTTCTCCCAACTAACAGGTGACAGGACAAGAGGAAATGGCCTCAAGTTGCGCCAGGGGAGGTTTAGGATGGATATTGGGAAAGCTTTTTACACTGAAAGGGTTATGAAGCATTGGAACAGGCTGCCCAGGGAAGTGGTGGAGTCACCATCCCTGGAGGTGTTTAAAAGACGGGCAGACATAGTGCTTAGAGCTATAGTTTAGTGATGGTTTTTGTCAGAGTTAAGTTGATGGTTGGACTCGATGATATGAAAGGTCCCTTCCAACCCAGGCAATTCTACAATTCTATGAAATACATCCTCCCTGCTCAGGAATTAATAATAAATGCTCCAGCCTGATGTCTTCGTGACAGGCGGTTCACTGCCGGCTAAGCCCGATACCTTTAATTGCAATATTAATGTCCTTTCCAATACCCTTATGTAAAACAAACCCTTCTAGGGTACATTGCAATAAAGCCACAAGGTTTATCCAGAGTTAGTTTACTAAATTTTGTTGCAAGATTTAATACACTCTCATGTAATACTTATCATGAAACATATCATGAAACTAAAATTGGAACTTAAATCTGATGTATGCGATGGCTGTACTCTAGTGATAAGAAAATACTGCTTTCCTACTAATTCATTACGATTTGAGCACAATGGTACGAACAGAACTGTCGGCCGGCAGTTTTTGCCAGCATCCCATAGCTGGCCAGGATTGAAGTGACCAAGATAACCATGGGCAATTCTCTGAAGATTCAATCATCATCTCACTTTTCTTGTTGCTACTCGTGTAGACAACCGGAGATACCATCCCATGAGACAAATGTAAGGGTCATGCCCAAGCAGCACCCCCATAGTGTCACAATGACCCAGAGGTCTAATAATAATCATGTTAGTGCTGACCATTTAAAAAGAAAATAATTGTTGGTTTGGGTCAAGCCTGGCCCAGAAATCACCCCCTATCTCTCTATTTCTGCTCTGCTCTGCTACTTGTAGCAAGTTTTATCTAGTTTCTTAGTGTTTTCACTGTGGGCTGTTTCCTCAGTGACAGGAAAATTAAATGCCAGGAAAAAAAGAACCCAGAAATACTTACACTACAAAAATGTAACAGGATTTTTATGGTCTTTCTGAGAAAGGTGACCAGTTTCCTGCTGGTCTATGCTGCTCTTTTGTTTTTAGGATTTCTAGTTTGTTATTTTGCTTATCTGAGGCCTAGTGTTACTTCTGCTGAACCTCCTCAGTTCCGCTTGGAGGAAGATCTGGTTTCCAGTATAAAAGGGAAGGGGAATGAATATTTATACATCTATTTCTTTTTACAGAACAGAAGGAAAATGAACCAACTGCAGGCTTTGCTGAATGACAGTCTTATCAGAACAAAGCATGTGGAAAACGCAGCTATCATCAACATAAAGGAAAGAAAAGTCTGTGCATCAACCTTTGGCTTTAATGTAAGAGATCAAAGAGGGCGCTGGGAAGTGAGAGCAGAGGTAGAAACCCCAGGAATCTGGAGCACAGAGTAGCAATAATGGCAGGGAGTGCTGCGCTCTACTAAATACACTTGCTTCTTTTAGCCTCAGAGCCCGAGTTACACGGGTACAGCCGGGCTGCTGTGTTGAGAGGCTAACTTGCAAAGCTGATTGCTAATTTCACATCTTTGAGTTTTGGAAGAAAGATGCCATCTAACTGGCAATTTGAAGGAGTCCTTTTTAACTGCTTTGCACTCTATGATTCCACCAGTAAAGTGGATGTATGTAGGTCCATTCCCTGGCACCGAGACCTGCTGGTGTGGAATGACCCGTGTCCACCCCATAACCCCAAGCAGGGTGGCTGTACCAGGTTGCCTGTGGGGAGCAATCCTGGGCCTTTCTGATTTTGCAAACTGTGCCTGGGAATTGTTTGGGAAAGTGCTTGCTGGCCCAGGACAAAACTGTACCTGGGCTGTTCTGACAGTACTCAGAACTGCTCCCTGGCACCGTACATTTTCTGATATAGATGTAGCTTGTCTGTTTTCATTGTCCAACAGTTGATAATCAGCAGAACAGTGGCACTTATGTTCATATTATATTATATTGGAAAGCTAATGTGCACTCCCTGACACAGTCCATACACTCTCTAGGAGTTCAGAAATGCTCCCCACACCAGTGTCATCCTTATGTCATTGGAAGGTACCATTTCCTCTCCTAATCCCCATGATACCAGGACTCAAACACTTCCAGGCAGTTTTTCCAGGGGTAGATATTGCCACCCTTGGGATTCTCAGAAGAATGTGTTCAGAAGATGAAGCTCTTGTTAAGATAACCCCATCCCTGGGGGCAGATTTCTCAGCAGAGAGAGTCATCAGTCCACAAGGTAATAGTGACATCATCTTTAATATGTAAATGATCTCTAATATAAAACACAGCTTTTAGAGATGCCAGTGTGCTGTCTCTTCAGCAAGGCAGATTACGTTCTGAGGTCCAGAGCAAAGTCCTCAGCCAGTGTAAATTGTCACTATCTCCACTGACTTGAAAGAATTTCAGGCCAGAAGGGATCATTAGATCATCTCATCCAACCAGCTGAATATAAATCTGCCAAACCAGTGACCCGCTTACACATACACTGAGCCCAAGAGCTCACTGACACGAATAGATTTGTGACTTGTGTACACTGCTCCATTGAGGTGTCTTGTCTCCTGGAATTGCTAAAGGTTACACTCAGAATATTTGAAATTGGCATCCTTGGGTGACCTCCGCGCAAGCCCAGGGAAGGCTGCGTCCGACCCTATATTGCCTTTAACAGAAGGGTCCGGTCACCACGGGACACATTGCCTACCTGGAGAAGTGTCACTGAGTAATGGGACTACACAGATAGTCATCACAGACTGAGCAGACTGTTTCAAATGAGACTTTGAAAATATAGTCAACTGTACAGAAACTAAGTCTAGTTTCAAAGCCAGGCAGATTTTTTTAACTTTTTTTTTTTTACATCATAATTTTAAGTGAACTATCAAGGAGGGTGGAAAGCAGTTCACCGTAGCAAAGACTTGCATTTTTGGTCCACAACATTGTGTTGTACTAACACAGGTGCCACCAGAGAACGCTTTAAACCTTATCTCCACTTTCTACAAGAACTTACTGCAAGTTAGAAGGGGAGGACTCTGCTTCAAGGAGAAGTACTATAAATGTGTCCGCGCAGATGAGCATTCCATCTATCTTCAAAATGTACGTTGACAAGGGCCGTGGCCATCCTGAAAAATGCGGAGACTTTGTACTTCCCTCCCTTGCTGCGTGGTTACACGAATACCATAACACAAGCAGAAGGTCTTCACGTGCTTGCTTGCTTGCTTGCTTGCTTCCTTCCTTCCTTCCTTCCTTCCTTCCCTCCCTCCTTCCCTCCCTCCTTCTCTCCTTCCCTCCTCCCTCCCTCCCTCCCTCCCTCCTTCTCTCTCTCTCATTCTCTCTTTCTCTCTTTCCTTCTTTCCTTCCCTTTTCTTTCTTTCTTTATCTCCATTTCTTTCTTTCTTTTCTCTGCACACCTTCCCAGCAGATGTGGAATGAAATCCATGTAGAGTACAAAAAAGTGTCAGCTGTATAACACAAATTTAATGGGTAACACCATTCATTTCCCTAACACTAGCTGCAGTGCTTGTCACGTTCTCCTTTGAATCAGTTCATCTCCCTAAAGTGGCAAAAAACGATCACTTGGGTTTTTTTGCTGGGTTGGTTTCTTGCCACATTAATGAATTCATCGGGTAATAGGAGGGCCTGGCAAGCTCAGGGCCAGAGTAAGGTAGTGAGAGCAGGTAACTGGGCTGCGGGAAAGAAGATACGCGGGTGAGCAGGACCTTGTTTGACAGCTTACTCGCCTTCTGGGACTCCAGCCTCACTAATTCACCTGTCAAGTACAGAAACTGAGGACATGGCTGTATCCGGCCACGCTCAGGATGGCAGAATTTTGTTACTACTGCTGAGGCACACATTCTGAAGTAAATACATCCAACTGATTGTTCCTGGGGTCTTCTTAATTCTTCCCCTCCCCAGTAAATCCATCCTGAGATGAGCTAAGAAACTTGCAGAAGAGGCTGAGAAGCCCTTAAACTTGGATCCTGTTTCCGAAAAATGCAGTACTTTGCAATGTCTTTTTCCATTCCTTATTACAAATGAGTGAGGCAGTGTTTGGGAGTCAGGGTTCATAAAACACTGGGCATGCTTTCACGTAAGTACTATTTTATTTGCATTTATCAATGCTTTTGGACATGACTGAGCACTAGGATAGCACTTCTTCAAAAAGCTGTGTTAATCAATGGAAGTGAGACTAGGCAATATAATAAAGCAGTTGACTGACTTGCTTAAATAGTCAGCAGTCTTCAAAGCATGCGCTGTCACTGGTTGTCTGCCCTGGCTTAGGCATCAGGACGGTATTTGCCTTTTTTTCCAAAAAAACGGGTATATTGGCAAAGAAAATGTCTGTAATTAGCCCAAGTTGCAAGGCATCATGTATACATATGGATATTTTTAGAACCTTGCAGCCTTACAGCAATTTTCCATATTTTCTAGCCAGATGGAGGCCTGATAGTTGTGAAGACAAAGGCTTTCATCCTGGTTGCTACTTACAGAGTGGGCATGTATCCCAGTGTGTGCGTGGAAGCTGTGGAGAAACTAGGTAAGAAAAATGCCCGTATCCGTGTGCCTGCATGCCAGCGTCTCGTTGCTGAGCTCCACCCTTGAAAACAGCTTCAAAAACCAATCTGATGAACTACCAAATCCTGAAAATCTGAGAAACTGAACACAGATATGGTTATGGCTCCACAGCTAAACCCTCTCCAGATATCACATCCCACTGTACTCCAAAGCCTCCATGGGTATGAACGACTGGCTGAACTCTCCTTGTCCGTTCTGGCACAAGTTTTCTGTTAGTTGCCTTCAACAAAATGGAACCTGGCACTTGCATGTTCTTGACCTCATATGCCTAATGCTGAGGTCTTAAGCATGCTTTTGTAGAGCATCAGCTTTGATACTCTGCCTCACAGTCCACTTCTTCAAAGACACACGAGCTCTCTAAGGGTTTCAAACTTTCTCTAGTCTCTAGAAGAAAGCTGGAGTCTCTTTTCCTATGTGTGAGTCTTGAGACATCATGAAGCTAGTTTCCTTGTCGCATGGTAACAAGGAACCTCTTCTCTAACAAAAGTGCCCCTTTCCTTCCCGCTTCTGCCCAAGTTTCCTTTGTGTGACTCCTCTTAAGTTCCTGTCTCTTGGGCCCAGTGTTTTAAAGACTTACTGTTAACATCTAACTCTTTGTTCCCCATTTGGGAATGTTGCAAAACCCAGCCCTTTGCAGACCAGCTGCAGAATCCTGATTGCACCTCAAATGTAGCTTTCCCTTTGGGTGAAGTGCTGGCAAGGATTAACAACTCTTTATTGCCCTTGGGCTGGCAGATAAATAACCGTTACGCATTTTATTGCTGTAATATATAGCTGACTCCGTATCAAGGATACAGTCATTTTATTGCATCATCCAAATGGATAAAATGCATAAGAGCAGATTCCCAGAATAGCCTTGATTTTCACCGTAGGGGTAATTCTAAGGAATTTCTAAGGAAATTCAAGGGTCGTTCTGAAGAATATTGTGTAGAGCAATAAGATCCAACTTAACCCACGGATATACCCATCTCCTTTCACTGAATAGGAATGAAATTGTAGGCCCACTGTGCTCTTAGATTTTGTTCCTCATTTAGGAGTAAGTGGAATTAATTTGTAGGTTGGGGCATACGCTGTTTAGTCTGGAATGAGCTATAACACTCTCAGTAACAAATTTTTCATCAGACCTTTTTCAAAAGGCTTTTACAATTCAAAAAGCTACAAGCAAGAACAGGATTTTAGAGGCTATAATGCAGGTTTTAAAACAAACTCGCCTGGACCCTCAGAAGCCCGATTCTTGGCTGGTGGGTCTGTGCATGGTGCCAGGCTGGCAGAGACTGGCCTCCACTGCAGCCTCTCCACTTCTTCACACTTCACAGCCCCTGCACTTCGTTTAAGCAAAACACATCTGAGTGCAGACAGGCCAGAAGAGGGAAGTGGATTGCCCGTGTTTTTTGGATCTTTCCCGTGTTCATTCCAACTATCAGAGCGACCTCAGGCTGCTTTATGTTATGTTCTACTTTCTGTTGTTCCTAGCCATTGTTTTTGTCAGTGTCGCATAGCAGGTTGAGCACAAAACCATTGTACCAGCACTGCACTGCCTAGAGAGCCTCGATTTTCTTGTGCTCCAGGCATGATTCTGCCTGTCACATTTAGCAGCTGTCATTAGAGATCGGGTATTATTACGGATTAGGTATTACAGATCTTTGTCACTGACACGTATGGCCAGCACATTAACTTCAGATGATACGAATTTCGGGGGGCATTTATGTGCTGGGCTATGAACTAAGGAACAGAGAGATTTCCCATCCTGGTAAAATTTGGTGTAGGTTAGAACAAACAGCTCCCAGCAGTAACCTCAGGGACTTCCACTGGGTTAAGTCTACTGAGAGCATCAATGGGAGTTTTTAATCACTGGGTCAAAACAGGTATGAAATACTCCCAAACCAGAATGGCCCTTCCAGGGACAGAGTGTTTCCAAGGGATTGTCTCCATCTAGGGCAGCATTAATGAGAGTTACTAAATCTAAGAATTGGGCCTTATATTTTAAGCTAACTTCAGACTACCTCTATCCCAGTCATTTTCTGCAGTCCTACAAATAGAGCTCGAGCAGATCCAAAAGGTGCCACTGTGTTATTTAGGCCCAAGTCTGTCCAGCTGGCTCAGTAATACATTCAGGAGCCACATCGCAGTCGATGCCAGCTGCTTTGCTGCCGTGGGAGGAAGGCAGGAACTGTAAAGTAGGGAGACTGCAAAAAACGCCAACACTTGCAAAATCCTGTAACAATTTGCACACAAGTTATTTGGTCTTGCAAATAGTCACATTGCGTGTAATTGGCCACTGTTCCTGGGTGAAGTCTGAGGTGTAAGTGTTTCCACGGCCAGATTTGCCACGGTTTTGACAATGTCTATTTTCTGGCGTTTATTCTTGCTGTTCTGAATGATTTCTTCGTGAAAAGAAAACAAAGTAGCTTTTCTTTGCATGTTAGGAGAGATTTCTGAAAATGACTTAAAGTGCTTAGTGTTTTTTCTTTAAAACAGATAATATCTCATGAATATAGGTATTAGCATTTTTAATTTTCAGGTAGAAATACAGCTGTCTTCTTTTGAGTACAGTATAGTCTGAGGTGGATTTGAACTGAAAAAAAAAGCATCTCCACTACAACACTTCTGTATATGATTTTTATCATTGTTGATTTATTTACCTTTTTATTTATTTCCTGTGTTGTTGTAGCGGACTACTTTAGAGAGAAAGGTATCTGAATCAGCAGAAAACTTGAACTTCATCAATCTCAGAAGGACTGCTCACGAGGAAATGAAGTTTGAAGCATTATCCAGTTCAAGCAAGAAACTGCTGCTTTACAACATTCTAACTGCTGAGTTTCCTTCTGTTTTTTCAAGAACACTTGAGGGCTCGCTGCTCACAAGAGGACTACCCTATGCGTCTATCATCTAAGTTTCTTAACTGAATTGAAAGTGGTATCTTCAAGATTTGGTTTAATCTTTCTAATGTTGTCTTTTAGCCTGTTTCCAAAGAAGAAAATTATTAATCTCCCTAAGCAAAGTAAGTTCTCTAATAGCATTACAGCTATATGTAGCATCACAGACCCAAGGGACGAAGGAAATTGTTACATTAACAGATTTTCAGGTTGTCCTGTTCATCTTTGAATATTACAAATAAAATACATTTTTAACATGTCAATTTGCATTGTCATTGACTGCTATAGAAAGTTATTTTAGACTGTAGTGGGTTGCAGAGTTCTGGGAGGAGCGACAATGTCACTACTGGGCCTGAATCAGATTGTATGGACTATTCATGTGTACTCTTCGCTGGGTTAAAAACTGGCTGGGTGGCCGTGCCCAGAGAGTTGTGATTAATGGGGTGAAATCCTCTTGGCGCCGGTCACCAGTGGTGTCCCTCAGGGCTCAGTTTTGGGCTGGTTTTGTTTAATATCTTTATCAATGATCTGGATGAGGGGATTGAGTGCACCCTCAGTAAGTTTGCAGATGACACCAAACTAGGTGGGAGTGTTGATCTGCTGGAGGGTAGGAAGGCTTTGCAGAGGGACTTGGATGGGCTGGATCCATGGGCCAAGGCCAACTGTATGAGGTTTAATAAGGCCAAGTGCCGGGTCCTGCATTTCGGTCACAACAACCCCAAGCAGCGCTACAGGCTTGGGGAAGAGTGGCTGGAAAGCTGCCCAGCAGAGAAGGACCTGGGGGTGGTGGTGGACGGCCAGCTTAACATGAGCCAGCAGTGTGCCTGGGTGGCCAGGAAGGCCAACAGCATTCTGGCTTGTATCAGGAACAGCGTGGCCAGCAGGAGCAGGGAAGTGATGGTGCCTCTGTACTCGGCACTGGTGAGGCCTCACCTCGAGTGCTGTGTTCAGTTCTGGGCCCCTCTGTACAAGAGGGACATTGAAGTGCTGGAGCGTGTCCAGAGGAGAGCTACCAGGCTGGTGAGGGGTCTGGAGACCAGGGCATATGAGGAGAGGCTGAGGGAGCTGGGCATGTTTAGCTTGGAGAAGAGGAGGCTGAGGGGAGACCTCATTGCCCTCTACAACTACCTGAAAGGAGGTTGGAGAGAGGTGGGTGTTGGCCTCTTCTCCCAGGTGAATAATGACAGGACCAGGGGAAATGGTCTGAAGTTGTGGCAGGGGAGGTTTAGGTTAGATATTAGGAAGAATTCCTTTACTGCAAGAGTGGTCAGGCACTGGAACAGCCTGCCCAGGGAGATGGTTGAGTTGCCATCCCTAGAGGTATTTAAGAAACGTCTAGATGTGACACTTCAGGGCATGCTCTAGTGGCAGAGATTGTAAGTTGTTTGTTTGTGGTGGTTTGTGATTTTTTTTTTTTTGTGTGTGTGTATGGTTGGACTCAATGATCTCAAAGGTCCTTTCCAACCATGAAGCTCCTATGATTCTATGATTCTATAAGACATCAAAGAATCCACATTTGAGTCACCCCATTACTGTACAGGGGACAGCCGAGGCTCTGCCTAATCACCAGGTGAAGAGTCTGGCTCCAGACGACCAGGATCCATGATCTTTTCATCCGAAGGAACAAATAAATTACTTGCTCTTCGAGTCACACGAGAACAAAAGAATTTCTAGCTGTATTTGATTCTAAACTAATTTAGCTTCAAAAAGAGTTTAAAAGCCTGAATTAAAAAATGTCAAAATCCATAGGAAAAGAAAACAAACACAGAGGAATCACACACATGGACAAACACGATTTGTCGTTTTTAAATACTCTGAAGTGTCAGTTTTATTCCCTGACAACTGAAGAGCTGGTGACTAGGACACAGAGAAAGGCATGATCTGATCCTTCTCCCTCTGGGGGAAACAGCAAAGCTGAAGGAAGAGGTGTGATCTCTTCGGCTGATGGATGTGAACCAGTAAACTTTGAACACTGACGTCTTACAGGAACAAGAGCACAATGAAGCCTCCTCAGGTGGATGTGCAGCGTAAGGGCAGTCACAGCTCATGTGCCCTTAATGCGACTTCAGTAAATCTTGTCTGCACAACTCAGAGTTCAGAAATCAAAGCACGGGTTCAGCGCTCTGCCCGAGAACATACACGTACCCCCACATCGGCGGATGGGGACAGCGAAGGCATGAGACCAAACCTCCCTGTGTGCTGGGGGGGGAGCAGCGGATCTCTACCTCAACGCCGAAGGGGAAAGTGGATTTCTGCCTCGATCCGTGGAATAAACCAGGACCATGGGTAGAAATAATGGTGAGATGTAGTAATATTTCTGACTCTGCTCGCGTCTTTCTCTCCAAAGTAAAACACAACCTCGTCCCGTTCCACCCCTTGCCTTGCTGGGGAATGGCCAATAGCGAGGGCAGAGCTGGGAGAGGAAGAACCGGGATCAGAGTCTGTTCCCGAGGTCAGGCTGGGTTCGTTCCTGGTGCGGAGAACGGCCTCTCCCCTTTACAGCAAAAAGGTGAGTCACAGATTGTGCTCAGGAACCACATAAATTCTTCAAATTGTTGTTTTGGGCCACTACTGGCAGATCTGACGGTTTGAAGTTTTTGCATTTGGTTGGAAACTTGGTTTTCAATTCCTGAGGTTTTCTGTGCATTTTAAAGCAATGCAGATACTCGGATCCTCAGCGTATTTTTTTTTAAATATACTTTTGTGGGTCTGCTTCTAGCAACGAAGAAAAACATTTATAAAAATGCAGTTTGGTGGACTGTGTTGGAAGAAGGACAGAAGCTTCTTTCACATCTTATTTTTAATTGACTAAATTTGGACACAAGAGAACAGAAGCATCTGTTGTGGGGTGGTAGAGGGTGAGTTTGCCATTAATACAGACAAATTTTGTGTGACTGGATTAAATGATCCAGCTGAAAACGACAAATAAGACAGCCAGCCTCAGAAAGAAAAGCCTTTAAGTTACATTTTAGACAGATAATTGGAAGCGTTTATTCACCACAAAATAGCCACAGAGCACCACCCTGTGGGGATTTATGTCCCTGGGGTTTGAAGGTGTTCATCATTCCGTATTTGCAATAATACAGAAATGATCAAGTACACACTTAGCTTTTCCTGTAGAGATATCCTAATGGAAGTGATTTCACAGGGGGCATGGTGGTCTGTCACACAGCGGTGTTTACTTGAAGAGGCTCTGCCTCGCAGCCCACCCTGCGCACGTCTTTGGGTGGCATCCCTAAACTGTATTGAGTGTAGCACCAGCTCTCGGGAAATAACAGAGTCATCCCTGTTGAGATTCTCTCCTCTTCCTCTTCTGCCCAGCACTTAGGGGGCAGAGGGGACACTGCTCCGGATTGGATTTTGTCAGGTGGGAGGAGGCTTGACAGCCCAGCTCAGCTCCACAGCCGCTGCTGCCAAAGGCAAGGAACTCAGGAACAGCGACCGAGGAGTTCCCTGGAATTCTCCTGCAGCGGTGGGACGCTCTACGAGAGCGCATCAGGCACACAGGAATCACCTGCTGAGGCAAGGGAAATTAATTGGAATTTTTAAAACCGTTTGTTTCATTTGTGCTAGATCACCATCGTGCCTTTGTGTATCTTCAAGTTGTTGTCTCCGGGCTGAACCATTTAATCATAAGGCGGCACTTACATTATTTTAGATGGTCAAATAAAGGCTCTTTCTGCCGAGGGTTTTAAAATCCCATTTGTGTCTACTATTTTAAGGGCCTGTGTCCTTTACTCTAGTTGAGCACTGCGGCCCTAATCATGCAGGAAGTGGAAAGCAAAGGCTGTTCTTTTCATTTGCGTGTGACATTTTACAGTTAAGGTGGGTGGGTGGCCAGCGCTGCTGGACTCACACACGGCTCTGTGCAGGCTTAAAGCCTTTTGACTTGATGGGAGGTGATCTTGGTGGTTTGTCAAATGGCTTTTGCAACGATATGTTGCGTCCCCCAGTTGATGTATTTGATTGCATTATGGCTCCTCAGCTTTCTCTGCCAGACCTCCCCTCTTCTTCCTTCGAACTGTGTCACAGTTTGCACTGTCCATCTGCAGAGCGGGATCTGTGGAGCTGTGGTTACTGATTACTGAGATTTTCCAGCTGCACGTAAATGTGCCTGCATTCATGCCAGGTTTTTTGGGTTTGTTTTGGTTTTGGGTTTTTTTTCAGAGAAAATGTTGGCAGTCTATTTTGATTGCCCAGGAGGCCCGGAAAATCTCTATGTGAAAGAAGTGATGAAACCACAGCCAGGAGAAGGAGAAGTTCTTGTGAAGGTCTCTGCCAGCGCTTTGAATAGAGCCGATATAGTCCAGGTATGTCTTATGTTAAGCAGATTAATGCACCTGAAAATGACACCAATTTTTCAAGCCCCTATCTGAAGTCTTGACAAATCCGAAGAGTTAAAAGAGATTTGGCCTGGTGAGCATTTGGATGGGAGACTTCAAAGGGAATGTTCAAAGGGCTGAAAGAAGAGATGTCTGTTGATTCAGCAGATAAACGTTTTTATCTGGGTCACTGCAATGCTGAAGTGGCATGGAAAGGCAGCTGCCTTTCAAAAAGAGATGTAAACCCAAAGCTCCGGTCTTTCTAGATGTTTAGACCGTTCTCTGGGCGTTTGAGATGGACATGAAATGTTCCACTGACTCAGTTCCAGAGGGGGAAAATCACATTCAATTTGTTAAGTCTGACCCGCTTTAATTTGAGTTGAAAGCCACGCTCTGCAACTGAAGGCCATAATGCCTCCCCAGCATGGACTGGCCTGGACAAAGGGGGCTTGCAACAAATTGAATTTGCACACAGACTTTTAAGAATAAAACGTACTTAGGAAATGAGAAGTGTTGCCAGAGGACAGAATATTCTCAAATTACTGGAACATTTGCAGAGTGCAAAATCAGGGTTAAATAAATGGGAATTTAGGTTGGAAGCGTGTGAACAAAATATCACAGGTCATTACACTCCTTGATGTGTAGTTTTTCCTTCCCTACCTTCTCTTTTCTTTTGTTTTAGAGGAGAGGGAAGTACCCTCCCCCCAAAGGAGCAAGTGATATTTTAGGCTTAGAAGCAGCTGGGAGCGTGGCTGGGTTCGGACCTGGCTGCAAGGGCCGGTGGAAGATTGGCGATGCAGTGATGGCTCTGCTCTCCGGAGGTGGCCAGGCAGAATACGTTACAGTACCCGAAGGCTACCTGATGCCAATTCCCAATGATATGACTTTTATTCAGGCTGCAGCCATTCCCGAAGCCTGGTTAACAGCCTTTCAGCTGCTGCATTTTGTAGGTGAGAGGCGTGTTCGCAAATCTATCCCACCAAAACAGCTCGTCTTCCTTTCTGATACAAAATCCTCTCTTTGTTGCCTCCGTCTCAATCCTGTTTGCCTTTGAAGAGCCTTTTCTCTGTTGCTCCATTCCCATGGGTCAGAATCCATTACACCAGACCCAAATCCTGAAATCTCCCCAGTCACAACTTATTCTGTTGTCCTATTTACAAGGAAGGATGTTGAAAGATGGTCAGTTTTAATTTTAATCTGTATTTCTCAGCTTGAATGGCAATTTCTGTTAAGTCTAAACCCTGAAATAACTTACTTGTGCTCCAAACAGCTGAAACCCCATCCTACTTCTAAAGATTTGACTTCCCTGCAAGGACGACCATATCACAATCTCACTAATTGTCTGTGAATCCACAGTAGACAACATCTTCTTGTACCTTGTTTCACACAGTCATCGATTGTTGGTAAAATCTCCTCTAAGCTGATTTAAACCAGACATAAGCTCACACTCTTCATTTTGCAAATGTGCTACAGAGGCACCAACAATGGCATCTGCCAGGGTTTTATTCAGTTGACAAATAACCTTCTTCTTCCCTTGTCAGCAGTAGCATCTAAAAGCTCCACTAAAGAACCGGGGTTACAAACAAGTAGCTTTCCTCACTACCCAAAATACAGACTCGCTTCAAGCCTTGTTGCGTTCTGGGGGTCTGTGGTCAATTAGGACCACGTCTCCAGGACTACTCGGTGCCTCACTTCCCGTAGCAATCAGTGGAACACAAACGAATGCATTAGGTGAATCGGTAGATGGTAAAATGAAAGGCAGAACTGGTCCTTAATGTTACCCAACGTTTCTGGTATTTCTCCATTGTTGAGAACCTGATTTCTCGTTATTAACATCCTCCGAGCATGCTTTCTGTCGGTGGCAGTGGACAGTCCCGGCATAAGGCAGCTGACTGCGCTCACTAAGCAGCTTGGTCACAGATGCCCAGAACCGGACAGGCCCAAGCTAAAGTCATTCCACTGAAGTCAGTAAAACGGAGTCCTCTCGGTACACTACGATCTGTGTTAGTTTTGGATTTGTTTATTTTATGAAAGGTATGGAGATGCAAACAAAGCCCACTCGAGGGCACCTCTTTCAGCTTCCTCTTCAGTATTTTCCACCCTGATCGTGTTTTAATCCAAAGGTGATGCCAAAAGGGTAACAATTTCCCTTGCGTCTTCCTCAAGGTAAAATACAGAAGGGCGAGAGAGTGCTGATCCACGCTGGCGCTAGCGGAGTTGGCATGGCAGCCATTCAGCTGGTGAGACTGGCAAAAGCTGTCCCCGTCGTGACAGCGGGGACTCAAGAGAAACTGAAAGCAGCAGCAAACGCCGGAGCAGCTGCAGGGTTCAACTACAAGAGTGAAGATTTTAGTGAAAAGGTCTTGGAGTTCACCCAAGGTAAGAACCTCTATGTGAAAGACACTGTTAGAGCTGAGAGTGTACCTCCTAACGTAGGTGCACCTGCACTCAATTTCAACTGTCACCTTAGTCGGTGAAGGAGCAGACAGTAATGACCCTGTTAGCACAACCTAACATCCTGCTCATCCCAAGAATCTCTCTTTCCTTAGTTTAATTGTGCTGTTTTCTGCATGGACTCTCTTTGGCTTTGTGTTCGTTGGGGGCGTAAATATTGTGCCTGTGTTATTGTTGCCTCCACAAGGAACTGTGGGACCAAATCCTCCCACTTGTCTTTGTAAGAATTTGAATACGGGAACAAAACTAAATTCTCTTACTGTTAGAAAAATTTAGCTTTTCTAAGCTTCTGGGGTGGTTTATGACAGAGTCTACATCTGGATATCTATAATGATTCTTTTTTTTTGTGCCTGATTCTAGAATTCCTTACAAATCATTGTGCCAATTCCTAATTTCAATAGAAAGATTTAAATAAAAATTGCAGGATTGATTCTGTACCTGTAAAGAGCAAGGGTTTAGTTTTGCCTGAAATTATCCTACCTTTAACGCAGCTCGACTACATTGCTGAAATCTTTTCTGTTTTTACTTGAGGTGCTGGAGTAGATATTATTTTGGATTGTGTTGGTGGCTCATACTGGGAGAAGAATCTCAGCTGTCTGAGTACTGATGGCCGGTGGATTGTTTATGGACTGCTGGGTGGAGGTGAAGTACACGGAGATTTGCTTGCAAGGCTGCTTTCCAAAAGAGGGAGCATCCATACAAGTCTATTACGATCACGAGACAAGGAGGCAAGTAACGGCTATCAACAGTGTATACAGCTTGATCTTAAAATCGATGATAGTTTTGAGAGCTTGCTTTTGAAACCAGTGTTAAAACAGAATCTAACGCATTATTACCAAAAAAGCACCACCTTGAAATGTTACTACAGACTTTGGAAAACATCACAAAATTAAGTTATAATTTCCCTTTTCTATTTTTAGCAAATGCCCCCCTTTTACAACTACTGAATCAGAGGAATGATGCCCAGGACTTCTTAACGTACTTCACGAGTACCGTAATCTAAAGATTTGGCCTAAGAAGAAATAAAACTCAAGTGATGAGGCAACTTGATCAAGTCAGGGCAGGGGAGGGGGAAAGCCTCTATTTGATCATTTTTCAAAGTAGAGACCAAGGCCATTTGGATGCTCAAAAATTACTGAGGAAAAATCACTTTATGTGGAAAATTCTCAGATATTGCAGTAAAAGACAGCAGTGCAGAGCCCTAGGATAGATTCTGTCCATGGTCTAATTCATAATATTCTCAAGAATTTTATCAGTTTGAGTTATATATGCTGAGCTTATACCACTTGTTTGGGAGAATTTAATTCAATTAAAATATAATAAATCTAAGTTTTTTCTTGTTTGTAATTTACACCTATCAGATGTTTACATGTCCGTCTCACTATGAGAATGTCAGAAAGAGCCTCCCTGAGAACTGTGCACGTTTTGTACGCTGTGCTTAAAGATACCTCTGTGAATGACATGATTGGAAGTAATCTTCAAAACGTTTTTTCTTCTTCAGTATAAGGAACGGCTGGTGAAAGCCTTCACAGAAGATGTGCTGCCATATTTTTCTAGAGGAGCCTCCCCTCACCTCGAAACACTTATTGACAGCATTTACCCTCTGC
Source organism: Rissa tridactyla (assembly GCF_028500815.1). NCBI lineage: Eukaryota > Metazoa > Chordata > Aves > Charadriiformes > Laridae > Rissa > Rissa tridactyla. The sequence continues at coordinate 119,176,764 of NC_071468.1, read as the reverse complement.
ACGAGATTGCAGAGGCACACAGGCTCATGGAAGAAAACAAGAATATTGGCAAAATTGTCATCGAAATGCCTGCTTCATCTTAAAGAAAGGCCTACTGCTGTAGTTGTTTCAGGGACATAATCGTTATGGTGTTTGACACGCAGAGAATCTGCCATTTCTGCATCCAAATCCGGAGTGATTTATTGTGGGAGGATGCCAAAAAGGAGGGGTAAAGCGAAGCCTTACAGGATGTGTTTAATAAAAAGGTTCACGTTGCAGCTCTAGCATCGGGTCTTGAACGTGCAAACGGAATGTCGGTGAGCGCTCTGGGAGGGGCAGCCCTGGGGCCGGGAGGGACACAGCCACCGAGCCAAGGCTAGGGACACCTGGAGAAACTGGCTGCTCATGGCTTGGATGGGCATCGGCTTCACTGGGTAAAAAACTGGCTGGATGGCCGGGCCCAAGGAGTGGTGGTGAATGGAGTTAACTCCAGTTGGAGGCCAGTCACAAGTGGTGGTACCCACAGCTCAGTATCCAGTTCTGTTTAATATCTTTATTGTCAACCTGGATGAGGGGATTGAGTGCACGCTCAGTAAGTTTGCAGGCGACACCAAGTTGGGAGAGAGTGTTGATCTTCTTGAGGGAAAAAAAGACTGCAGAGGGATCTGGACAGGCTGGATTGATGGGCGAATGGTATGAGGTTCAACAAACAACCCCGTGCAGCACTACAAGCCTGGGGCAGAGTGGCTGGACACCTGCCCGGCAGTAAAGGAGCTGGGGGTGTTGGTCAACAGACGGCTGAACATAAGCCAGCAGTGTGCCCAGGTGGCCAAGGAGGACAAGAGCCCCCTGGCCTGTATCAGGAACAGTGTGGCCAGTGGGACTAGGGCAGTGATCGTCCCCCTGGACTCGGCACCGGTGAGGCCCCACCTCGAGTGCTGTGTCCAGTTTTGGGCCCCTCACCACAAGAAAGACATTGAGATGCTGGAGCGTGTCCAGAGGAGGGCAACGGAGCTGGTGAGAGGTCTGGAGCACAAGTCTTGTGAGGAGCGGCTGAGGGAGCTGGGGGTGTTCAGCCTGGAGAGAAGGAGGCTGAGGGGAGACCTTCTCGCTCTCGACAACTGCCTGAAAGGAGGGGGTAGAGAGGTGGGGGTCGGTCGCTTCTCCCAAGTAAGAGGCGATAGACAAGAGGAAACGGCCTCAAGTTGCACCAGGGGAGGTTTAAATTGGATATTAGGAAAAATTTCTTCACAGAAAGGGTTGTCAAGCATCGGAACAGGCTGCCGAGGGCAGTGGCTGAGTCGCCATGCCTGGAGGTATTTAAAAGGCGGGCAGACGTGGCGCTGCGGGACGCGGTTGGGTGGTGGCTGTGCCTGTGCTGGTTTGAAGCTGGACTCGCTGATTTCAAAGCTCCCGCCGGACCCGGACGCCCCCCGCCTCCGTGGCCCCGCCGGCGCCGCGGGCTGAGGCGGCCGCGCGGGGCGGGGCGATGGGCGGGGTCATCCCGCCGGTCACGTGCCACCCCGCCCCCTCGCGCAGGGCGCAGCGCGTGCCGTGCGGCGGCTTCCGGCGCGGGGCAGGTTGGGACAACATCCGGGTCCCCCGCTGAGGCGAGTGGCGCGGCGAAGTAGGCCTCGGCCCAGCTGGTGTTTCTCTCCCAGGCGGCAGCCCCCTTCCTCCGGCCGGCACCATGGCGATGCAAGCGGCCAAGCGAGCCAATGTGAGTGTGCTTCCCTGCCCCCTCCCCGGCCCGCCTCGGCCTTCTGGGGCGGTGAGGAGCCGTCCCCCGGCCCGGGTCTGAGGGCAGGCCTTCCCGCCCGGCCTGGCCTCCTTCTGCGTCCCTGGCCAAGGGAGCCCGTCCCCCTCCAGGCAGGCCTCTTGGTTGACAAAAGGACGTCACGTTTGTAGCTGTGGAGGTTAAAAAAGGACCAGCGAACCACGCGGACTCTCTCAGTGATGTTAGCCCCGAGAATTAGCACGTAGATCGCTGCTTTTAAGGTTTGAAGTGAATGCTCTAGGTCTAACATGTCGTATGTTGTTTCTGCATCAGATTCGGCTGCCGCCAGAAGTCAATCGGATCCTGTATATTAGGAACCTGCCCTATAAAATCACGGCGGAGGAAATGTATGATATTTTTGGGAAATACGGGCCTATTCGACAAATCAGAGTGTAAGTACTTTAGCTTTCTTTGAAAAGTTAATTATTTTATGTGCTTTAGTGTATGTGTTATGTTTCAGTATTCCTATTGCAGTAGGGAGCAACTGGATTTCACAGCTGAAAAAGTTAAAAGCACTTTAGCAGTATCCCTGTGTGCCAGAGATGGATGTGATGATATTTCTCTTACGTGTGAATTTGTTAGAAAATAGCATTGCTGGTAGGTAGGGTGAAAAAGCTTCAATTTCATATGAACTTAAGTAAATTGGTAAAAATACGAGGCCTACTTTCTTAAGTAAATCTTAAATACAGCTAACTTTTTGCCTTAAGGTAAAAGTAAGGAAGGCAAAGGCTGAATACAGACAGTTTTCCTGTTTAATGAGTATTAGATACTTAATTAGTGGGAAAATAGAGATGTTACTATTGCTGCTGGACCTGTCAGAAACAAATATGAGAAACGGCTCCCTGTGTGTCAGATGGACACGTAGTCAGATGGAAATGTAGTTTATATTTGATACGGGTTTTTTTGTACCGCTTTTACCCAGACGTTGGCAAAATAACCTGCAATATCTCTGAGTTCTCAACTAGGTTGCTGATCAGATTAGAGGAGAATGTATTTTTGTCGTTTGTATCAACCTTCATCTCCCTGTGCTCTGAGACTGGGGTGGGTAGTTAATACGAAACATGTTTAATTGTTTTAACTATGCAGGATGTAAATATGTAGACAGTTAAAGAGACTGAACTTTATTACCCCAAATAGAAGTGCTCATTCCAGAGCTGTAGTGATGAAAAATGATTGTTCAGTGTATAGAATAAAGGAGTCTTATATATAGAATTGCCTTCACTAAACAAACAAAGACAGGGGGTACGTACTGCTGGTGCTGCGTTGGAACATGGAGCCAGTGAGATCCGTCTTGTACAGGGAAGGGCAACAGAAATGACCAGAGAAGTGGTTAAGGAGCAAGGGACAGCATGAACTTACTGCTTGGCTAAATAGGTGAAATTCTTCACTAATAAGCATAAAGGAGGACTAATATTTAAGGTTTCTGAAAATGGATAGGTTGGAACAGCGCGACAGTGGGACATAAAGGATTAAGGCATACCAGGGGAACTTTCCATCAGAGTGACACGCTGGCGTACGTGTCCAACAGGGAGCTGCCGGCAGCCTTCCCACAGATCATGCAGAACTACTGATTCGCGTTGTTTTCCTCAGAAATCCTAACTTTGTCACGAGACAAGGCATAACATGGAACTGCTTTTATAATGACTTCTGTGCTTTGTGCAGTTTTTATCGTATTCTCCTCTTCATTTTTGTACGCATCCCGGTGTGGATGTGTGTGATACCATTTGTCCTCAGGAGTTCTCTTCTTAGATGCAAGTGCCTTGGAGACAGTTCTTCTGATTATTAAGTTCGCTGTTAACTATCTTTTAGCTGAGATCTTTTGGACTCGTACACTCTGCAATCTCTCTGGGCTCGTTAGCGTTATGTGCCCAGACAGTCTCCTGTCCCTCAGGCAAAGGAAGGTGAATTGATGGTTTGACAGGCGATGGCTGTGCATTTGACGTGGTCTTGCACCAGTGGGGCTGTTCTGACTCTCTCAAATTGGCTTTGTGATGTGCCCAGAGCCGTATTCCATCCCAGAGAGACATCTGATCCAGACAGCCATTAACTGACAGCCTGGCTTTCTAATATTAAATTAAACAAGCTAATCGCTGTAATAAAAACTTAAAGGATTTCCAGAAATATGACAACCCCTGACAGCAACAGCTTTGGATAGTTGTTGTGGAGAGGTGAACTTCCCTTAAGGGGCATAATGCAGCATGTGCCTCTGTCACATTTTCCTGCCATCTCTGACTCTGAACTGTAAGTGGAGATAGGTGGGGAAAGCAGGGATGTGTTTTAATATCTAGGAAAAAAATAACAATACATTGTTTTTTGGTGAAGTTGCTTTAGTTAACCTAATCTCAGTCATTGCTGAAGACTAATAGAACTATTTCTTGTATATTTTGTTTAACATTAAAATCGATGTTGCCTGCAGTGGAAACACTCCTGAAACTAGAGGAACAGCCTACGTGGTCTATGAAGACATCTTTGATGCCAAAAACGCCTGTGATCACCTGTCGGGATTCAATGTGTGCAACAGATACCTCGTCGTTTTGTACTACAATGCAAACAGGGTATGTACATTTGGGGTTTTGTAAGCTACCTGTGGACACAGCTAGCACACAAAAAAAACCCCAAAAAACCAAACATTTGAAAAGATAGTTGCTTGGATGTTTTTAAGAAATAAAGCCAAACTGGCAGATGGAATGAATGGGATAAATTGTCAGGATTTCATCTAGACTTGGTGATTTGTGTGCAAAAAAAGTACCTTTGGACCGAGGGTGTGAAAAATACGTTTCTGGTGAGTGTAGTTTGCAGAAGAGGAAGCAGGGGCCTTTAAACTGCACAGCTGTAACAGGGTGTGAAGAGTCTCTAAGTCTTGATGTTCTGCCTGTTACGGACGGTATCCGGGTGCTGTGGCATCCTCCGAGGTCAAGAATTGAGCAACGCTGTTTGTGGGCGATGTTGATGTAGCTCATAGTGATGTTGGTTGCAGTTACTGGGAAATAACATGTCATAAAAGATGTGAGAACAAAAAAAAAATCTCATCTTATTTTCCTAATTACAGGCATTCCAGAAGATGGACACAAAGAAGAAAGAGGAACAGCTTAAGCTTCTCAAGGAAAAATATGGAATTAATACAGACCCACCAAAATAAACTGATGTTTTTGGAAAATTGTTTCCAAGCCCTGCCATTGAGTTCTTGATCTAAATATAGGAATCCTCAGTGAAGTATAACTTTTTATTTTTTTAAATTTGATAAGCTGTAATTTGAATCTTTAGATCTTCACATTAGAATTAAAATGTAAAACATCGGAAGATCTGCTTCAAGATTAAATGCCCCTAAGTGGACGTGACTTCTCCGTGTTGTAAGAGTGGCCTGGTAGATGCTGCAGAACCACAGTCCCCTTTCTGCCAGGACCTTTCAAGATGGGACCGAGCCCGTTAAGTGTTTTACACCTCCTGAAGTTCTGCCCAGTCTCCAGGGCGGATCTTCAGCGTCCAGACAGTTCCTCCAAAGAGCTCAGGGGGCTCTTTGCGTGGAGGTACATTTCACTTGCAACTTTCTGAAAATGGAGTATTGCAACTAGTCTCCCGGCCACAGGGATTGTTGTGCTTTTTAAAAAAAGTATGGTTTGATAGTTCATCACACCTGTATATATTGTACACAGTTTATTGCGCCTTTCTCCCTCTAGGAATGTTTGAAGGAGCCAAACTCCATTATGTGATTGTTTGGCTACTTCTTACTAGAAAGCAAGCAAGCCCAAATCCATGCTTGGAACAAAGTTTCTTTTACAGACTGTGGAAAATTAATGGCCTTTTAATGATCCAACTCCTTAGATGACTTCAAAGTACCTTGTTCCCGGTGATGGAGATAAAGAGATAAGCTGCTGTGAAATAATCTTCCTGTAACAGTGCGTTGCTGCAGGGCTCACTTAACGGTATACGAGATCTTTATTCCGCGTGCCAGGTCTGTACTGAGGTTAGTAGGAGTGACAGGAATGCGCTTCACGCCTCTCAAGTAGAGAACACCCGACCAAAATGAGAGAGTAGATGATGGTGGGAATTTTAGACACCTGTAGTGTGATTGTTTCCTACTTGGTGTGTTTGGACTGTAGTATATTTCATGTACATAAATTTTATAGTATCCAGCGGAGGAAAAGGAAAACATTGTAATTATTTTGCTCTTTTTTTCAGCACTCATGTCCTGTGAATAAAAATCAGTGCGATAGAGAGTGTGCATAACCAGTATATTTTAGAAGTGGAGAAGAATAACCTCCACCTGTGTTCTGACCCAGCTGGAAGTCCTGTGAACGTTGTCAGTATCCTGCCTCTCGGGAGGATTTATTTGCTTGGATTTCTGTTTAACTCCCTGACCAGACAACTTCCAGCCAGTGCAGGACGTGGCCAGATGCAAACATAGTTGGCCCGAGGATTTGTAATTTAAGTTAAACTTTTTTTTTCAGTGTCTTATACTGTCATAAAGGAACATTTCCATTTTTCTTATCCTTAAATTTTTTTGTTGAAATCTGTCAGTTAAAAAAACCATGCTGTTCTTGTGCCCTTTTAGTAAAAAAATAAATGTGTGTCTACGTAGTTTTGCTCTTTTTTTTTTTTTCTTCAAGGCTGGCTTTACACTGTGCTGCTTCTGCAGGTAACCTTTCCTTTTAGAAAGGAAGTCATTCGTCACCCGCACGTCTGTGATGCAGGTGAGAATCTGTAGAGCGTCCGTCCCCGGGTGTGTGGGAATGTTGAGGGGTTCAGCACCCTGCGGAAGGGTGCCCAGCCGTGGGTGCTCGTGCCCAGCTGTCGGATGCAGCTGTGATGCACAGACATTAAATACAGGGGGGCTGGGATGGGCTGTCGTCGTTCCTTGGTGAGCAGTTACTGCTCCGAGGCCGGCTTGGGCTTCAGGTCTTGCCCATCAGATTAATACAAACCAAAGTTCCTCAGGCAAAAATGAGCTTGCCTTAAAAATGTTTAAACTAACGGAATCCTACTGGAGGGCTTACTTCTCTGTGAGCATCCATAGCTTTTTAAAGGTTACAAACTCCCCCCCTCCCATATATATTCCTTGTATATTTATGCCATGTATACATGTGCCGAACACGAGGATAACTGCGGCCACTTAGAGCAGTTGCTGGGCGCTTAAAAGCCCCCTCCCTGTAACAGGAACTGGAGGTGCTTGTTACCAGGCTGGATTTATGCTTGTAATAAAGAATAATAGATAGTGATAATAAACTACCACGGTACTGCTAATGGTGCCACGTGCTGCCAGCCTTGTTTAAAATCGTATGCAAATATCGCATTGCTTCTGTCAACAGCGGAGAGCACGGTGCTTGCACTGCAGTGTCTGTTTTGATGAGGATTCGATGCTGTTTGAAAAACACATATAAAAAGCAATTCTTTAGGGTAATAAGATTAATAAAAATTCCTTCATTGAATCCTCAAGATCAGCAGCTTTTGATTTCTCTGAGAGCTCAGCTGCTGCCTTTCATTAAATATTCCATTTCATACTACTTCTTCTAGTGCCTGTTAAGGGCTTTCAATGTCCCTGCACATGTAAAATGAAATAATAATTTGTACCTGCACGACAGAGGGAATGGAAATCGAATGCCCGGAGGATTGTTTTGATGAGGTCTGCTCAAGATTTTGTTTGAAATGTAATATCAAAGGACAGGGAAATGAGTTCGGGTGTATGAATGGCAGAGGGGGCAGCAAATAAGGCAGATGTTACCAGCCTCGTACTCTGCATCTGTGCTGGTTTTTGTGTGTGCTCACTTCCCATTTAATTTTTCAGGAAGTAGGGCATGAAATTAAGCCTGGAAGGTCATTTTTTTTTTTTTTCCATTGATGCTGCTTAGAAATTAGTAACAAGAGCATATCTGATTACACAGGCAATGATGGTAAATTTTTTCCAATCCATTATATAGTGGTAATAATTATATGTACTGTGTTGATCGATGATACAATTAAATAAATTAACGCATTTGCAGTCAAATAAAGAGCTGAAGATTGCATTTCCTTGAAGACTTAATTTCCCTAAGTATCACAAAGCACAATTAGTTTTCCTTTCAGATTTTTTTTTTTTTTCAAATGAAATTGGCATGAAAAATGTAATAACCGCTGCTTCCAACAAAGGTCTCTGCAGAGAAGGGGCGATGAGAGAGAGCGAGAGCTTCGTCAACCAGCTGTAATAAGGATTTTACAGACTCGGTGATGGCGGGGCTGTGCTGCTGAGGGCAAAGGGAGGTGCAGAGCAGACAGAGGCGACGAGAGTGAGCATGATCAGCTCTTGCAGCCCCGTGGGAAGGTGTTTGTCACCGCGGAGACACCGGCAGCAGCGGAAGGGCAGAGCGATGTCCTGCCTGTTGCTCTGGGCACGGCAACAGCCAACAGCAGGGCCCAGAGATGATGGAGGGGATGTGCGGCCGCTCCAGCTACGCTGCGTCAGTCCACAGCGCTGGTCGCTTTCCTGGCAGTCAGGAAAAGTCCCAAACCAAATATTTTATGGTTTTCTTTCTTTTCTTTTTTTTTTTAATGAGCAACTAAATTAACTGGGCCATGGGCAGGAGCAGCTTCAGACCAGTGTGCTGAGTCGACCTGTGTGTGAGGGGTGGGACAGGGCTATGTGACATTAACCCAGGCACCCACAGCAGCTCACACCTGCAACTGCTGCAACGCGGCCTGCCATCAGTGACTCGGTGCTCAAATCCAGCCCAGTGACACGGGCCAGGGCAGTGGCCGAGGAGACCAAGACCTTTACAAAGAATTTGAGTTATCAAGCCCTGGCAGGCCGAATTTCCCATTTGTTATCAGGAAATTAGCCTGTCCAAAATAAAAGAACTATTAGTGCAATGTGGATGCGTAACCTAGCTGCTGCAGCGAGCCTAGATTTCCACCAAAAATGGTCCTGAAAGGCCTTTTGTTTCTTTATGGAGAAGGGGACAAGAAAAAAATTTACTCCCCCCCAGCCCTCGGTGAGTAACAGTCTGTAAGAGATGGGGTTTATGGGCTTATTAATTAACAACCTCAAATGCAGCTCTGTGGGTAAAATGAACATCTAGAGAAAGAGGAGGGCGAGCTGTAGTCACTGGCCAGATTGCCCGTCTTGCTTGTCTGGGCTCCTTTTCTCTCTCCTCTCCAGGAGGTGTCACCTGGAGACACCTCCACAGCTTTGTGGTCCGTCTGCTCCTGCTGGCTGTGCTCTCCTACTCACACAAAAAAATAACAACTGTTTGAAATACTGTCATCAAAAAAAAATTCATTAGTTGAAAACTATGCAAATAGTTTATAGTCAAAGAAAAATAACATCGTGACCCAATGATGCTCTTTTTTTCTGCAGCAAAGGGCAAAAGCGAGCCAAAATCTGAGCAATCAAATTTAGGCAAAGGAAAACAGCAGCACAGAGGCGGCTTCGCTGCTCAGGTCCTGCTGCTAAAACTAGGTAAACGACAGTCTACGCATCTCTCTGTCTCCAGGGGAGGAACCAGCATTTCGCGAATTCCTATAACCATCAGATGAAATAAATATCGCTCAGTCTGGAGTGCCAGGAGCCCAGTGCACAAAGGACGTTTGCAGGCTTTGTGAACAGCGTCAGGAAACGCAGCCTAAAAAAACCCCGGTGTGTTTGTGGCCACATCATCCCACAGTCCAGACTGTTTTGTGAGGTGGATGCGCAAAATTCTGCTCTTCTTTAGCCTATGATGCTACGCATATTATATATTATGTGTATTTCATATAAGAAGACAAATAATTAACCAAAAAAATGGGTTGATGATTGTTTGAAGAACTTCTTGGGCACCAAAGAGAATTCCAGTGGCCAGAGGAAAGCAGAAAAACAGGGAACGGAAACTGTAAAGTATCAAGATTTTATTGTTTTATATATATACTTTTAATTCGTAAATGAGACAGTATTTTTTAAAACAGCAGCAAGCAGAACGTACAAGTTGAGGAAAGTGGCAGCGCAGGTAACTCTGGTTGGCTAATGCCCGTTCATGTACAAGGCGTACATTGGATTTTTATTTTTTTTTGAGCACCTTTTGTGTTTGTTTTTTTTTTTTTCTTGGTTTAAGTGTACAGTAAGGCAGTGGTTTTTCAATAAGGAATATATATATGTATTTATATTTATATATATTTTCAATCGTCACTGTGAATTCTTCTTACATGCAAATTAAATAAAATGTACAACTTGAAAATGTTACAACGGTAGATATTTTTCCCAAAGCAAAGCTTCTAATAAAAGGCAAATACGGACACCACGAAGTTAAAAAAGAGAAGGAAGGCGTAAGGAAGAAACCGCACGGCAGGCGCTATTGACAGGACAGCGTGAGCAGGGAAGATTGGGATTCCAGTGAAGATTTCTCCCGCTGCTGACAAGGCGAGAAGGAACGGATGGTTATTAACAGATGTCTCCAGCCACCTCCCTGGAGAAGATTCACTCTAACCTGAGAAGCTCCACGTCAAAGAGGAGGGTAGCGTTGGGAGGGATGACCCCAGGGTGGCCTGTGGCTCCATAGGCCATCTCAGGTGTGCAGGTCAGCTTTGCTCTTTGTCCTAAGCTCATCTGGGTTTTGGATGTTGGAGAAAGGAAAAGGAAGACAAAAAAAACCAAACGGTAGTAGGAGGAAAACAAAGAACAAATCACTACGCGACAGATTTAAAGAAGGAGAGTTGGAACTATTAGGGTAAACTTTCAGCTCTTGAAGACAGCTGAAGCTGCCACAAAGAGCTCAGGCGTCGGTCTGACTCCTCTGGCTTCTCACAGTTCTTTAAGTCGCCAGAGCCAGTCTGGGAGTCACACAAAGGCTTTTTAACACGTTGTCTGGTCCACCCTGCCTGCGCTGCAGCCAGCTGTAGGAGGTGTGCGTGCCTTCTGCGGAGCGCAGGGTACTTGTAACACCATCAACGGGAGTTAGGAAAAGGCTCTCAGTAAGAGATAGGGACAGAGCTTTGTGTTCGTGAGAGACCAGTGCCGAAATGCACTGGGGCTCAGCTCCTGAAAAGCATTCAGCAACATTTTCCCTTCTTCAGCCAGCACCAGGGACGACTTCAAAACCATTGCTCAAACAGTAATGCTGCAGGCACCCAACTTTCTGCTGTTGAGCAGGTGCAAAGCAAACACTGATGCAATCCCACTTAAAAACAGAGGTACTTAATTTGCCTAAACTCAGCCCAAGCCCGAGGGCAGACGTCTCACCTCAGGTGCTGCTTATTCCAGCAGAGAGCCCTTGCCTCTGGGGTGGACCAGAATGCTGATTTCTCTCACTCCAGACTAGCTCTGGAGGTAACAGTGCTCATTGAGTTTTGGGGTATCAAGATTCAAATCCCCGCTCTTCGAACAGAGTATTTTTGGGGTGGAGCACTCTCAAACTGCTCTTCACCACACGCTGGGGGCTGAATATTCATTGGCCAAGAAACAGCCCCCGATTTGAAGAAGTGATTTTAACTCAGACCTCTCTCCCAAGATCAGACACATCACGGGACTACCGATTACGCAGTATCTCCTGTTGAATTTTTCTCAGGTCCCATAAAATATGCCAAAGCTAGAGCTTTGATCACTTCAGGTAGAAGAAAAACGTGAATATGACCTTTCCTACGTTCTGGGAGTGTTTGTACCATGAGGCTAAGGGTGTAGGAGAAGATGACGTCCCCTGGTCCCTGCAGGGGTTTGCGTGGGGCAAGCTGGGTCCTGCTCCGACGGGTCCCTGCAAGCCAGAGAGCTGGTACGTCACGCACGGCTTTTAGGCATGGGCCAACCTGGAACTGTGAGAAGCTGAGCAAAGAAATGCAGCCGCTGCTGACACCTGACAGTCATTAAACCAAGGTTTGAAAACTCTGCATGCTAGACACAGTGAACCGGCTTTTCCCAAGTGCTCTGTGTCAATCCCACTCCCCAGCCCTCTCAAAAGCCTGGGGTGGAAGGAGACAGCCACAAGCTGGTCTTCAGACAGCGATCCACTAGGAGGAGCAGGAGGGCAGCGTGTTGCCACGCCGATTACTGCAACAGCTTTCAGCCACTTATTAATTAAGGGACAGGAGTCAGGGAGCGGGAGCAGTCAAGTGAGGGACAAACTGATTCACCCAGCCCTTGTTGCCACTGCTTTATCTGCACTGGCTTCTGGTTTCTACGGCACATTGGGGCCCTGAGCTCCTCTTCAGCCTTACTGCAAAGCAAATAATACAGAGTCCAACTCAAATCCTTGAGAGGAAGGTGGGTATTTTTCAGAGTCTAGGATTCCTCAAATGCGCTGCTTCTCTGGCTGGAGAGAAGGGAATGCTTGCATTGCTTTCTCCATGGGGCTGGAAACCATTTTCTCTTTCATCCCTCTCTGGAAAAGCATGGTTGCATCATTCCTCAGTGGATTGTTTCTCAATCCACTCAGGTTGCCCAGAGAAGCTGTGGATGCCCCATCCCTGGAGGTGTCCAAGGCCAGGCTGGATGGGGCTTGGAGCAGCCTGGTCTAGTGGGAGGTGTCCCTGCCCATGGCAGGGGGTTGGAACTGGATGATCTTTAAGGTCCCTTCCAACCCAAACCATTCTATGATTCTATGATTTTGCGTTCTTCCCTTCTCTCTATTTAAGCAGAAGTTGTTCCTATTACAGTTGTTCCTGTAATAATATTTGAGCAGTTTCCTCCTGCACTGAGCTCTAGGACCCCGAAACAGGGAGTCACAAGGACTTTGCACCCTGATCTCATTCATTCTTGCGCTCGAGCAGCCTGATCACACTCTTCACATAGCGGGCCCTCACAACACTGCAAAGTTTGACAAGAAGCAGGAGTTGGCAATGAATTGAAGCGTGTGGCTCTTTTAGGTTTTTACTGTGTTGGCACTTAAATTAATGGGAGGGCAGTTTCCTTTTTCTCAGCATAGGGTTGGTCAGTGAATGTTAAGTTTTGTAGCTGGGAGCCTGAAGCCATAAAAATTTAACAGTGTAGTTTGGTACCTTATTCAATAAGGGTCAAAACCTGTAGCTCAGTCATGGATGTCATCAAACGAGGCAGCTTGGGCTTTTATGGAGTAGCTGAATAGAGGCCGCTCCACAAAACGCTGCCACCTGGAACATTTGAGAGGCCACTGTTGTCTATTCGTGGAGCTGCCCGTGGGAAAGGGACTGGGCTTATGTGGCACATTGGCACCAGGGGAGGGGACTTCACCTCTCCCCTCCCAAATGCATACCACGTGGAAAGCCTCATGGGTAGGGGATGTCCCTGGATGGAGGGAGGAGAGGTACAGCAAATGCTGTGCTTGAACGGACTGTGCTTTCAGAAAATCACTCCGTACCCTCCATTATGATTTCCACTTGGTCCTGTCACCATTGCACCGGACATTGCTGTGCCCACACACCCTTCAGCTGGCTTGAACTTCCGCCAGAATCATTTCTTGTTACCTGTGTAACACCTTCTTCGAATCCTTTAATGACTTCTTGCCTGCCAATCTTGAACCTGAAAGGCTTGTTTCTGTCTCTGGAGGAATCAAACTTCTTTCCGTTCTGTAACATTCCTGCCAAAACAAGACACACAGTTTCAATCTGAGCTACATCTAAATTTAAGTGCTGGAGGGGAGGGAAGGAGTGAAAAATTAATGCCTTGGTCACATCAGCTGCTCATTTCCATTTTCACTTTGAAGCCTCATCCAAAACGGGTAAGGCGGGAGAGTCAAACACAGGGGTACCCTATTGTTACCTTTGCCTTCTAGTAATTTAGGCTCGAAAACGGAAATCTATTTATCTTATTATTCTTAATGCAATAGGTTATAACTCATACCGTACCAAACATTGCACAGACATACAGAAGAGCTGTTGCTCGCACAGTGGCGCTTCCCAGCTCCAAGGCAAGGAACAAGCGGGAAGCAGCAGAAGAGAGAATCCCAACGCAGGTGCCTGATCCAGGCCTGCTCCTAAACACAAAAAAGCTCCCTAAAACAAGCCTACAGGCCAAGAAACCAAATTTATCATAAATTTGTCTGGGTTTACTTCTCGTTAAATACCTACCATTTATTTTAAGGTATTTTTTTAACAGCGTAACTAAGTAAAGGGAATAGCCCTTGCGGAGCACATGTTGGGTAAACAGGGGGTTGTTCCTATGTGTGGCCCAAAGCTCAGGCAACAGGAGCTTTCCAGGTGGGGATGTAGATTCAGGTTTGGGAACTCTTGAGCCACATTTGCTGCCAGTTTAATGCCTGCAAGTACAGAGCAGTTCCTCTGACTTGTTCCCGCAAATTTACACCAGAATACCTAGAAGGAATATTTGTACCTTGGACTGTTTTCTTTCCCTCCTTGATTTACTCCGGAGTACTAGAGTAACGTGCGCTACATGAATGTGGCCATTCCGCAGCACGCACGGGCAACTTCTACACAACGTTACACCTGCGTGTGTCTCCTCCTCGTACAGAAAGAACAGAAAAGACTCTGCATTCAAAAATATGAAAATAGCGAGGACATTTATACGAATACTCTACTACCCTCGTTCTTTATATTTTCATTCAGCCACAAGAGACAGTCCCAGAACACCTCACTCATTCCTTTTGATGGGCACAACGCTGTTTCAAGCCATATATTACGAACACAAGCTCAGATTCTACAGCAAATGGCTAAACCTTCCCGGGGCGCTGCCCGATTAAGTATTCGCATTCTTTTTTCAAACGGGGGATAATTATGTAGCTTTCAACTTAAAAGTACCTGGTAATTGCTCTTTCAAAATGCTGTACTCTGGATATTGCAAGGTTGGGCTGATATTTATATATTAGAATAAATCCTTTCTTTTTAATGCTGTAATGCCAGTGCTCTGGGCATATATTATGACTCTCCTGTGCAAGATGCTGTACCAAGAAAAGTTAATTAATAAGCAAATATCTGAGAAAGCTTCTGGTTGAGAAGAACATTATCAAGCACAGCGCTCTCAGAAAATACTGCCTTTATGATCCAATATGAAAAATACAGCCTTAGTAGTTTCTTTTCATTAAAACAGTTATATTAATAGACCAGCTTGATGCACGTTTTATTTTTCAGTGAAAACCACCAGCTATTGTCCAAACAACAACAACAAAAAATGCATATTTTGCTTGCTTAAAAAGTCTGTTATGAAACAAAGGTAAATATCAAGAGATGTGCCAGAATGAAAAACAAAGACTAAAAGGGTCTAAAAGGTTTGTTTCTAAGCCTTTATGTTTCTAAGATGTAGCCAGCTACTTTTGAGCTAATTACTCTGCTTCCCTCTATAATCAAGTCAGAGAAAAAATGCACTTTCAGGGGGCAATTCATCTAACCAAATCTAGGGATCTACATGGGGACATAATGAATTGCGTCCTAGCAGCGCCTATTTCTTTGCAATGAATATAGGGGAAGTCCAGACAACTAGCTCAGACATAGATGTCTCCAAATTCCTTAGTAGCTAAATGGGCGGTGATGGCATTCTGGACTTGCAGTAGTGAGTACTCAGTATTTGATTGGTCCAGTGGGGTTCCGTGCCTAGATATTTTACATCAATATTAAAACCAAATGCTGTATTACGGCAAATTAGCTGTTGACCAAGTCCAACATTTGTCAAAGTCGGTACTTCAGCGACGCTTGTGTGTGTGTGTATAAGGACTTAGGAGGAAAATTATGGAATAACCTGCCCACAAGGTATGTTTCATAACCTTCACCATTAGCGCTTGCAATATTCCTCAAGTTTTTCACAGTGTAATAGTGAAGTATTTCATGTATGCTCTGATGCAAGTATATACACGCATTATGGAATATATCGGCTCAGTGAAATCCCCAGACCCACTCCTCGCAGGCTGGGAAGTCGCACCAGCCGCCTGCACAAGGCTTTCTAGTTACAGACAAACACGGGTTCGTTTGTAAAGTGGAAAACCAGCCCGCGTGTGGAGGAGGGCAGGCAGGGAGAAGCAGCTCAGGGGGAACTCTCAGGCATATCATATAATCCTTTTTTTGAAGTATTTGATCTTAAATTTAAATGGCAGTCTTTCCTCACAGCAATTTTATTTTTAAACACATCATAAAACCTTACGATTCTATGAAATGGAAGGAGACTACTATAGAATCCCAATATTTAATAGGTTTAATATTAAAACTTAGTACTGTCATTACATTTTGCATGTTCAAAGCAGTATGCAAACATTAATTATTCTTCATAGCAGCCCAAGGAGGTAGTAGAAGATATTTATTGTAAAATAGCCTCAGTCTGGAAGTTCAGATTGAGATGCAAAGTTCCACAACACTTCCATACGTTTTTACATCATTTTGTAACTAAATCCTATTAAAATACTTAGCTTAAATGTCTGATGGTACACTAAATGCCACACATAAAACTGGCGGCAGAACCAGAATTAACTCTTCAGAGATCCTGACAACAGCTACTGGACAATGTTTCCCACTTAAAAATCATGTTTCTATGTGCCCGTGAGCTTGCTAGTCTAATATATATTTATATCATATAAAAACTGACTCTCGTTTCACCATCGAACGCCTATAGGAAAAAATCCTTGTAGAAGAAACCAGGCTGTTTCTCCTATGTTTACAGCAATACCCGATTTTCAGCAACGGCTGAAAATTCATCAGGTGATGAATTCCAAAATGTAACCTCCTCTGTCATCACCCCCCTGACTGCTTTTGGAGGACAAACTGGGGTTCAAAGAGTCGGATGTGTCCATATTCGCCGAAGCTCTGGCAGGAGGGTCCATTTTTATATGACTGCCCTTTAAACGCACATCCAGTTTAGAAATGAGTCAGAGTCCCCATGTGCCCTGGAGAAGTTCCGATCCGGATTTAGATCTGAACTTTAGATCTTTTTTATCTCTATTTCTGAAAGTTAGAGTTGACTATTCAGGCTCCTGGGAGCTAAACCAGCATAATGTTTTATTTTCTCTCTTGCTAGTGCATCAATTGATTTTCTTTTTGTGAAAAAATTGATATGGTGAATATTCTTCAACGAGGACGGATGCCCATCTTTGGCCTGCTAGCACCTTTATTTATCTAGCTAGCAACAAGGAGCAAAGACCCCACAATCTGGAACGGAACGACGACATTGTTTTGCAAAGTCAGAACAATCAATAAGAGTTTTGACATGTAGATGCCTATATGTTTACTTGTTATAATAACCTTACACTTGAGTCTAAAAGGTAACAATCGTTGTATTAAAATAATTAATTGTACAAACTCAGTTATCAGAATACTGTGCGGATTTTAAAACATTCTGATCTACAAGGCGTCCTAATTAATAACTAAGTTTTCAAGGTTAGGTGGCTGTAGAAAAGGAGAAGTTTCAGACCATGGGTCCTGCTGAACCATTGAAGCTGAAGATCAAAGAGCAGACAAGTCATTTTGTTAACACCCATGACTAGGGACCCATCTAAACTGCTAAAAATACAACATCATTTGGGCTAAACCAGCAGTGAAATCAAACCTTCAGTCTATGTTTAAGCCAAGCTACTGTTTCTCATTAAAACATAGGTGTGTCTGCACTACTCTTTTAACATGAATTAAGTAACCGAGGTCAGTCAGGCTCAGCTAAGATCAAGTCATTTAAGTCTGTTTCCTAAGGGGAGAGGGCTAACGACACTCTCTGTACTTGCCTAACAACTTTTGAATCTTTTAGCCAATTTCAACCAAGTTTGACAGAGGAGTAGGGTTCATACTGACCTCCAGGTGCTATGCACGTAATGAAATCTGCGCAGGAGGAAGATCCTGTAAGTGCTTCTACCAAGAGAAAGGCCCAATCTTTCTTTGCTATCAGAGAAGCTGTATTACTGAGGAGAGGTCAGGAAGGGAAAGACACGAATGCTGCAGCTGGAACACAGCCTAATTGCCTTTTTACCAGAGGATTCCTTCACCTGAGAATGGTTCAGCTGGGAATTCAACCAACCACGTAACACAAATCCACAGAGCCAGCCCAGCTTTTCGGACACCTAATTTACAACTATGGTCCCAACAAACCCATGCCCCAAGCCACACCCAAACCATTATCTACACAAAAGATGGATGAAGAGAGAGAACACCGAAGGCCCTCCATAGATAGCTGTCAAGTTTACATGCCTGAAACTAGAAAATTTATGTGTAAATTGCCACTGCTAATGTTAGCCATCTCAAAAGTAGAAACTGCGTCTCAACCTGTCATCTAGGCCTCTTCTACAGTTAAGGGAGAACAAGAGGTATCTCCAAGAATGATTCATCCCACCTAGATTTAGTTGTTAGGATTGCAATTGCCTACTGGAATTGTTTACCATTCTCAGTCAACAACTAACTTACAGAAGTTAAAAAGTTAACAACATTAATTTTAAATGCTAGACCACCAGCTTTCTGTAGGGCCCTAGTGAGGAGGTGTTAACTCATCCATCCATACCTAAATGAAGTAGACCAAACTGCATCCCAGGCTTCACTGGCTCCAGTGTTTACTGGATTACTTGTCTTTGCAGTGTTGACACATTCTGGGAATCAGAAGACAAAGACCCTAATCCAGGACAAACCCCTTGATTTCACTAGTTGCTCTCCTTTTATCCTGTATGATGGGATTCACTTACCTCTCAAGCATTAAGGGGATAAATTGAATAGGTGACTTTCAAAAAAACAGCAACATTCACCTGCAAAGTATTCCATTACCTTATTTTTCAATTTGTAGTTACCTACAGAACATAAAGGCAATAGATACACTTGGAGATAGCTACTTTCTGAACTTACGTTGGCAACAGAAAGAGGGGCAGATATTCAGAAGGTGTTTCCAGGACACTATCCCGTTTCATGTTACGTAGACCAGAGGTTCCTCAGGACAGGGACTATATTTTGATGCCCTTTAATGCAATCACCTTTCCAATTATGCCTTGTAATAAATCTGTGCTGTTATAAACTTGTCATTCGGTTTGGTTCCTAGGACTCTCAGAGGCAGCATTTACTGCAGTTAGTGTTGCTGTGGGTTAAGAGTTTTTGATCTCAACTGTTTCTTTTTTTCCTTGAAATATACTGTTTCTAATGTCAAAATATGTCAATAGTTTGTTGGGAGACTTTCACACAGGCTGGAAATTCTGATTTTTCCCCCCATTTTGTAACCTGTAACTATTACTAATAAACACTTTTAGTCTGAAAAATGTATTATTGGGAAGTTTCTAGAAACAGTACAAAAGGCTTTGTGTCAACATTGCCACCTTCACAGTGTATAGAGGAGGATACAGCAAAGCAGAGGAGTTCAACAGCATCGCATAGGAGTGGTGGGAGAAACACATCCCTAAAGTCACAAATCACATCCCAGGCTGGTTTACACCAGTAGAACTCTACTGATTTCAGTGGTGTTATTCACGCTTTACATTAAAATAGATCAGTTCACTTCAGGACTCAGTTCTGACACACTGCGGTAAAGCAGGACAACTCCTCTACCTTCCATGGCATTCCCTCATAGCTCGTGGCTGAGTCTCCCGCCTACCACACCTGAAAAACTTGTGGTTTCCCATCAGGAACAAGAACAGTTCCCGTACGTCTTAGTGTTACATGGAGAGATCTAGGCAACACTTTTCTCAGCAAATACAGTTGGTGCCTTGTGTTTCTGCTTCCCAGGGAAATGCCTAGAGGACCTAACATGCCTCAGCTCTCCAGATCATTTCATCAGAATCCAGATCTGCATAAGCCGGATAGCTCACACCTCTTACATCTTCATTTGCCATTTCATTATTACCTCAAAACACAGTTCACCGTTTTTCACTTTTTCATTGTAACAATAGCTCCCAGTAATCTGTAGTTATACCTGGCCATGAGCTTCCTTCCAAAAACACATGCTGTAAGTTGTGTATACCTCTGATTTCCTTGATTTGACTTCCAAAGCATACTCTTTTCCAGACAAATTTGTCATCCCGTCAATTTTACTGATGAAAATTGTTTTAATCAGAAATGATGATTGTTGTAATGGAAATAAAGAAAGCATGTTCAACGTGAGCTGAGGGATGCTTTCATTTCCTACGCCATGTTTGAACAGTGGGCCATCTTACCGTGCCCCGGACAGGGACCTTGGCAACTGAAGTGGGAAAGGAAGGATGGCTCTTCAAGGGAAAGGTTCAACAACAGAGGTTTAGTACCACTGTAAACACAAACTCAGTTTTTCCCTGCTAATGTTTCCTCTGCTTAATACAAACAAAGCCTTACGAGGAAAAAAGGATTTGCTGGCTTAGACTGTATTTTTCTGAGAGTTTACAGCCACTTAAGAAAAAAAGGATTAATCTTTTTAAGGGAATTTTCAGTCTAGAGGGGTAATAGTTGAAGAGACTGGGCATTGCATCTCTGCAGCATATCAGCTCTTTACCACAATTTTTTTGTTGTTGTTTAAAAAGGCAACAGCAATGATTTGAATGTGCCATTTGTTGCCATGACAAACAATCACTGACTGAAAGTATAGAAATGGGAAATGGATAGTGGTGGTGGTCACCTCTTAGTTCCTGCTACCGCAGCGCACTTCAGCAACGGTTGATCTTTTCAACACAGGCAGCCTTGCTGCTTCATTTTCTTCATGTATGATATACTCATATATCTTTTATGCGGAGTAAGAGCAACACAATCAATTATTTATTATGCAGCTGACAGCGTGCAATGAAGACACAACAGACAACTACTCAATAATGCATTACAATGCACTATATGTCAGTGTTGCGTACAACTACAAGACAATATGAAAGAGCCTTGCACTTAGCGTGACTTCACAGCCAAGCAAATTACATGCAATTGTCTGGTTCACTCTACTGAGAGGCATTATTCTGTCCTAACGGGTTTATAGATTTGCATATTTTTAAAAGAGACAAAAAAAGTAGATTTACCTTCAAGGCAGATATGAGGCTCAATAAGCATATTCTACATGAACTGTTAAGGAGACCAAAACAATTCCTCTGGTATCCTGTTGCCTTAAACCAGTCATTTTATTTTAAGGTTTGATTCTGTTACTATTACAAAATTCAGCTGTAAAATATACATGCTCTGCAGCATAAGGCAAATTTCATTCGAATAAGCATGGCAGAATCAGGTCAATCTGGGCATGCTAATGAGTAGGACAATAGATGTCTAAAGCAACATTTTAGAGAGAATATATTACTACAGAAATACTTTGCATCGCTTGCGTTTCTACCCCGAAATACCATGTCCTGTAACAGAGGTTCTGGAGGGAGAGGGAATGGCCCTGACAGGGATAGGTCTTTCTGTCCCTGCCCTCTGGCACCAGCCAGGAAGCACAAAGAGCAGTCAAGAGCATGGCTGTAATACAACAAAGACATTTTGCAAGATTTCCCACCTGAACACATGCAGCAGAGCTTGGCCAAGGAATTCTGGCCATCTAATGCACCAAGATAACAGGACAGTATAACTAAGCTCTTTTTTTTCTTCTTGGTTTCATTCTCAGTCTCATCCTATGTCACAACCCACACATGTATTTCTTTCCTCCCCGTTTTTATTTCATGATTGTCTGTGCAATGGTCATATGGATTTGATATTTTAGTCTGTAGCATGTGTATGAATGTGCAGATGACCTTCCACTGGGAAGTTACACACTTCAGTGGGGGGCTAAACCTCACTGAAATAGGTGAACATGAAAACCAGCTGGTTTTGAGTCTATGGCACAAGCAGGGCCCAAGTTAGGTCACCAAAGCTTCTGAATACAGATCTGGGTGCAGGGAGCATGGAAAAACACCACAGGAAGCAGAAAAGGATCTTCAGACATTACTTGGGAAAGCCCTGAGCATGGCTCCGAGATCACAAGACGGGGGTTTGGGGAGAAAAGAACCAGCTTCCCTACCAGTTAATTCCTCCTCTGCTCAGGAAAGGGGAATGTTGAATGATCTGGCAGAAGCAAGACCTTCCTGACCCAATATAACAATACTGCATCAGCAGTTAGGTGTGCTTTAATGACGAGCTGTTCCCAGATTGGGCAGCCTTTGATTTTCAGCTGTTTAGACTTCCAGGATGTGCCTCCATTTCCTTCTGAATAAAATCTGTCTCGAAATCTTAGTTTATCAGTGCAACACTTCTGATTCCCTTGGCTTAAGCTAGCACTTAAACTAGTGGCAAATCTACGCATGTCTAGTAGGGCATTGGATTAAGAGGCTATGCGTACCCAGACAATAAATTTGAGCATGAAAAAGTATATTCTTAATATGTTACCACTTAACACCAAGACGTTAAAATGGTATGTTGGCCTTTGGGGCATTTGGAACTGAAAAATAATATTTCCCCCTACATCCCTAGTGAATGAATGCTCTTTCGCTCCCGCAGGCCCCTGTTTACCGCATTCTTTATCACATCCAACTTTCTTAACACATAGCATGGCTATACCTCCTTCACAGAGGAGTGTTTTACTGAAACTCGTCTTGACAAACACAGCAATCGTCTAACACCACGCAAAGGACTTAGCAGCTACTCTGTTCTTAAATAAGAAGGAGAAAAAGAAAAACATTCTTGGAAAAAGAGAGAGAGATGCACAAGATGCAACCAGAGAAGAAAACATGGTTTATAAAAATGGGTGTTGGCTGAGCCATGTAAGAAGGCACAGTCAATGTGCCAACATTACATATACTCTAAATAAGTCAGAAGCAGACACCGCCATGATCTCATATGTACATAAAACATACATAATGGAGAATTCAAACATTTTTTATCCGGGGTATCCAACTTTTCGATCCAGACTGGTCAGACATTCCTGTAATGTGTCTTATTTTAGAGATGCGGTATAACCTTCCTGGCTGGCATTATGCAATATCCCCTCCGTTCACAAGCGTTCGGAGAATTCCTGGGGAATCGTCTCCTCTCGCCTGCAATTCCACGTGGGAAAATGAGACATGACTTCACTGGCACCAATTTGGGGCCACCATGGGGCCTCACTTCAGCCTAACACACACAGTTTCCAGGGTAATCTGGTGAAACACACTGCTGTTTCGCTCAAGGAACGAATCTCTTGCTCAAGAGCGGAGAAGGACAGGTATCTAGATGCCGCCCTCTCTATTGACATGGACAGACCAAAGACTTCTAGGTAGCTAGAGAGACTTGAGATTAATCCCACCCAAAATTACTTGATCACAGGCAAGATTGTTGAAAAAAATGCAGTTTAAAACCAAGTTGGTTTTGATTTGCATACCAAACACTTTCCTGTGGATTATGTTGCCTAAGGTCTGTTAGACACCGTGACTGCAGATCTACCTAGTCACTTACTGTAAGACATACAGTAAACATGCTGTAGAAATAACAGAAAATAAAAGCCACTTCTAGTCTTTGAATGAAGTCTGAGAAGGGTTTATTAACAAGTTATCTATTGGGTAACCCTCATTATGTTGTCAGAAGTTCAGCCTACCATTAAGATCAGATAAAACCGGCATTCTGCTAAGCAGCCTTTATCATTTGCTGCAACGCTTCGGTGGAAGAATGTCTTATTTGGATACCATTATTTTTCTAGGCTGTCCTTTAAAAAGATAGATGAGAGAGATACACTCATCAAAGGAACAAATCTTTCTATAGATGTATATTTGTTCTTCCCACCTACGAGGAATGCACCTGCTTTCACAAAGAAGAGTATTTTTGCAGTATTGTTTTCAATGTAAAAAGTGTTTTACATCCTCCAAGGCAGACCCTAGCAGTGTCACAAGTATCACGCTGCCTCTAAACTCTGAGAGTACGTTCTGAAATAATAGTAGCTACGAAATTCTTCTTTTGCCACATTTGTTTCCTATTTTTGTTCATTGTTCCTGGTGTTGCAGGTTCTTATTGGTGTAAACTGGCACAGTTCCCCTGATATTAATGAAATACGAAAATATATGTAGCAGTTTAAGACCTAGATCACAGTAATTTAAAACTAAGTTAAATGATGCACTTGGGACTATTCTCCAGAGCAGACTCCTGCAAGAATACGGAATAGCGCAGATTTGTGATCAGAGCAAAAAGCTGGATGTCAAAAAGAACAGGTTCTGTCACCAGACAGCTGTGTAAGTATAACTCACCTTCATTTTATTCCCTGTGAAACAATGACTGGAGTTTCACCAAGGTCAGAAAGAGAGTCTCTAGCATACCCAGCAATAATATTATTCATTAATATACTTTGCCTTAGGTATCTCGAAAGGCTTCATTCAGTATGCCTTTAAAGTATCTTCAGAGCCACAGTGGAAAGGAGCTATTAACAGCGCAGTTTGTTATTATAAATAGGTCTTTTCCATCTCTAAGTTTTGATCTCAGTGATCTTATAAACGAACTATGGAAAAAGTGGCAGCTGTTATCTTGACAGATGGGTCTCAGGCATTGCTCTGCTGGACATTAGACAGTCGTCTCTCTGGAGAACAATAGGAATTTCCAAGTGCCTGTATCTATTTTCATCTACTTAACAAGCCACTCATGTCTTGGACTAGTGAAGGGAAGAAGCAAGGAGAATGCAAAATAATGTTTTAGGGGAAACATATCAGAGAAAGGGGTGAGAATCAGATGACGATCACCTAGTAGTGACTTCCCCTTGAGTTTTACCGAAGTGACAGGCACAACAAGAACCAGAAGTTTCTTGTAGAGGCAATGGAGACAAAGAGGCACTTCCAGAAGGTGAGATACAGAAAGCCTGTACACCGAGCGAGGTGCAGCCTATAGTCAGCTGGCAAGACACAATAAGTCCAAGGATGCACCTCTATTTTCAGCTCTTCCTAGAATTTAGCATCATCACCCATTTTGGATGCAGAGCTTTGAATCCAATTTTAAGGACAGACACAAGTCTGAAAAAGGTTCATCCTTTTTAAAGGGTGCTTGGTAGAGAGGCTGCTACCGCCCACCTTTTCTATCAGTAACACGTGCCAAAAGCACCACGAGTTCAACTCCACCTCAAGCCTGAATTTAAACCATGTCCTTCACCTTCTCTGATGGTGTTTCTCATCATTGGACAACCAAACACTCAATGGCGTAGCCCTCTGTTCTCCCACTTGAATCTGAATGGTAGCTGGAAATGAAGAATGATGAAGTTAAGAGAAAACTAAGCAAGTAGTAATTAGGGAGGTCAGTGGGATGGACAGAGACCTGGATCCCAATCCTTGCTCCCAGGACTTGTTGGATCAGCTGTGCCTGGTGTGGGGTAGGGTTTGTCCCTGCATTATTTAGACAAAAGTTCTCATTTACTTCATCAGGAGTCTGAGAACGGATTGCACAAACCATCGCGTTTTTCCAAAAGCAAAAGTATTTTCACACTCAGGACTGCTGCAAACAAAAGACACTGTAAATTAAGCCGGTTTAGAAATAGTAGTCAGTCCATAGACACAAATAACAAAGACAAACATTGCCAAAAATACCTCAATAGCACAACAGAGAGGAAAACAACACAAGCTGAGTGGACCAAACAGTGAAGCATTACATAAACAAATGTAGTATTACATCAGCAATGAAAAGCTGGAAAATTTGAGAGTCGACTGCAAAATACGTAATATTATCATCTGTAAAAGCAAAGACAGAGATGGTGAATACAATGCATAACTCACAGGAATTGCTGTAGACCAGAGAGCTCTCTATCGCAGGTTGTATGATTTTTTTTATCATCCAAAGTAGCGTCCTATATGAGTAAATTACTATATGCAGTAAGCTTTGCTTTAGAAAACAAAAAAAAAATTGCTTTAAGTCCATCTGAAATGTTTCATTCTACTGAGAATACATTGCTTTCTTTTCAGATATTAATATGAACTATTTAAATTCAGCATCGGTGAGGTCCAGGGAGTTCTTGAACACCACCACCTTTCCAATTATTTAACACCAAGTATTGTTTAGCTACATCCAAGCTAAAAGATACCGGAGCTATTAAGCATAAAACATAAAAGGAAAAGAAAAAAGTTAAAATTCATAAGGAGCATGCTGAAGGGGAAGCATATCAGATAAAATTCAAGTATCCAGACAGCCAAACCAGACAAAAGAAAGGAAGAAGTGACCTAAAATTTGGATCAAAGAAGAAAGAAGCTGTGATTTATGCGAAAGGGATTCAGTTATCTGGTCTAAAATAATCATTCACCCAGACACTCAGAGGTATTCTACATCACTTTTAAAAATAATTGAACAGACCTTCCCTGACCAGGTAACAGGGCTCACTCTGTAATCCATAATAAGTAATGCTACGCAACATGTAAAAGCTCCATTCATTTGGGCTGCTGCTTTCATTTTCCCATTTTGCACAGCAAAGAAAAAGGTCTGTGGGAGTTAATTTATCTCAGTTTTGTGTACCATTTTAATGCTTAAACACGTATCTGCAGATTTACTGGCTGCCTGCACAGGGAGTTCCAGTGATCCTGCTCACAAGGGCAGCAATCACCCAGGCTACTGAGTCTTGGGAAGTCATTCATCAGAACTGTTAAGTATTCTGGCTGTTCGTGTTATCAAACAGTTGCCAGCGAAAAAAAAAGGAAATAAAATGGAAAATTACATAAAACCAATGAACTTAAGTAATCTAAGTTTCAAATAATTAAAAAACCCCTGCTGATTTGACTCAAAACTGACATGGGTACAAACCTCTCTCCTGGGAAAACAAGTTTATTTGTGGCTTTTTCAAGAAAAAGGATGCAGAGAATTTAATTTTCTTGGTATATCTAATCTGTGTTCTCTAACATAACTGAATATCTACGAGCTTCTGCCTGCTCACATGATCAAAGATCGCTAAGGACACAGCCAGGCACGCTTAAGCCATAACTCTATTTTAACAGGAAAAAACCACATGAAAGGATGTTCTGCATCTCATTTCTACATCTCACGTGTTCTGCACGGTCTGTGGGCTCAGGCAGTATCCTAGAGACACAGAGCACCATATACTGCATTCCCGTTTTGCTTATTACAAGCATCCACCTAGCACAGTAAATATCACTGCGTAGTAAACCCACCATTTTCACCAAATCCACTTCACATTTTGGGCATCATTTTATTGCTTTCAACTTACTGATCTGCCCGAAAGACGGGACACTTTGATTCATGAGAACCCCCTTGTCATCAGTACTCGGCCTTTACCTGCACATAATTCGGATAAAGACTTCTCCTTTACGTCCACAACCTTGGCTAATGCTCCAAATAAACCTGTGCTTTATAGCTTATGATGTGCTCCCAAATGATGGCTTTCAAATTTTTTGAGTCTTTCTTTGATACCGGAGTCTCTGCTGAGATCATTCATCGGCTCTATATTCTTTCTTGTTGATAAGCTGGAAGGCTTAAACGAGGCTTTTGGTTTTGACTTGTTTCACATCAGTGATTCCTCTCCCTCGTACACATCATGGCATGATGAAGGTCTTCAGGCACCACCCTCATCTGTGGCTTTTGCTGACCACCAGCTTTGCAGCGATACCACACAAGCTATGCCTCTGCTGCCTTGCGCAGCTACTTCATTCTTCCGTCGCACCCTGTACGTTGGGGAAAGCTCCGCTTCTGCTACGAGCGAGTTTTTCAGTTCTGAAAACGCTCAGTGGAGAATGTCATGTCAAGCAGGTCGTGGCATGTAATCATGACTTCTGTTTCTGAGCTCCTTCTGCCCTACCATACAGGTTTCACAACAGCAAGACCGATATTCTCTGCCGGCCTGCACTATTAGCCTCTTCTCTGCCTTCAGAGAAGTGTGGTAAGTCACTAATGAACGGACATCTGAGCTTATACATAGGGCACTGCTGCTTGGACCACATCCTGAATGTCAGCCCGAGTACTTGGTGAAGGAGAGATATCTAAAGCTACTATACCATTTGCTGGATCAAAAGCCCAAGGCAGCCGTAACAATTCTGGTAGCTGAATTCTTGATCTATGCATATTTCTGTAATTTTTGGGTGCTTTGCCTTTTTAAGTCAAAACATCATCTGCCTTGCTTGTGCACTGTGTGCCCTAGCGTTTACCTTCTCGCAAGAGGATTATATACTGCCTTCTGTCCTTACGGAACTTCACTTTTTTACTTGCTGTTCACGGCCTTCTTAGAGAGGCAGTCGCATGTTTCAAAGCCCAATATGGTTGCTGTTTAGGAGCCAATTCTCCAGGCAAAAAAAAAAAAAAAAATATTGCACAGCTTGTGAGTGAACCAGCAAGGGCCTTCTGTGATCTGCCCTGAGTACTAAGGTGGCTTCCATAATGCAAACAGCCTTTTCTGCAAAGATCTGAACATCTGACTCTGGAGATTATGACACCAGACTCCTAGACAGCAAATCTCAAATTCACATTTTGCTAAACAGTTTCAGAAATATGTCTTTCATCAGCGCTTCCCAAGGGTTTAGAAGAAAGTAGTGTGATTTTTAAAAAAAAAAAAAAAAAAAAGTGATTTATAAACCAGGTGCATTTGGATTGCAACATTGCATTAAGCGGAGAAGTCATTTTTGGAGCAAACATAACAGCCTGCTTCTGTTGAGGTGTAGTAATTTCTTCTACTTCGGTTACACCAAATTATGTGCATAATCCAGGCACAGTGCATCTTGCAAGGAGCCAGAACTCAGACAGTGTTTACTTGCATCTCTTTGAATGGAACTGCTTTATAGGACCCTGGAACCTAAATATTGGTGCATTGCAGATTGTCATTTTTAGCTGCTGCAATACCCCGTCTTGTTTTGTGCCTACTGCCAGATGACATCATCTTGTAGCAACTTTTTCAGTGGAGCAGCCAAAGATGCCTCTCCCAGGATACTGTTGACTATAAATCCAACAATACCATATTTTCCTTATTATTTTTTTTTTTTTAGTCTTCCTGCTGCAAGTAAGACTGGAAGGATGGGAAGGAAGAGGAAATTATAAAATCATATCAGCAAGGAACATCACAGATGGCCCTGGGAAAGGCAGTGATGCAGATACTGTTGTAGTACTGCCTAAAGATGGATCATATCTACAGCCAATAAACACATAAGCAATATCAGTTCTTCAGAACTGGTGCATGCATGGATACATAGAATTCTATTTTCTCACATTAGCTTGAGCTCTGTGGCAGGTTCTCTGTCTGGTAATCTTATAATGGATAGAGATGAAGGTCTAGCAGTGAAAAAAAAGAAAAAAAAAAAAGAAAAACAACAGAAAGGCTTTGTTTGCCATGCTGCAAGGAAGATTTTGGCTACAAATGCTTCACAGGCTAGGAGCATGACATCGGGCTGTCATGTAACATGGACTGCCGGTCCAGGCTGCATGTCTGAATATATTTGTCTTGGCCTCCACGTCAAGTTTGAATTTTAGAGGTGCACTATGCATGTTCAAATCAAATACCAAACTTCCTCTGGGTGAGCTCCAAGACCTGTGTTGACTCTTGGTATTGCTTAATAAAGAGGGAAGGCCAATTTAAACTACAGATTTTTGTCATTTTTTTCAGATGATCTAATGCTTTGCACAGCCATAAAAATGATATGGGTTTTCACACATGACAAGAAGTGGAGAGTGAGCATTTCTAGCTATGGCACAATGTGTGGTTTTACTCTAAGGCAGACAGACTGTCCCAGTGACCGGGAGGACATGTTATCTGATCCCTAATTTGTTTAACAGCCCACAGAACCTTTTTTAGGCTGGTGCCCAGATATGATCTTTCTTTCTGTCTTTGTGGTGACAGTGCTACCAGACTAAGTGCATTGGGCCATGTCTCAGTTTGGCTGCTTACATCTCAATCATTTAAGCTCTCAGAAGAGAACACAAATCAGCGTTACCTGCATTTTTAAGGTTACAAGAACATCTAACCCTCGTTCCGATCTCATTCAGAGCAACTTCAACATCCTGCTTGGTCTCCTGAAGTGTTCAAGAATGCAAAGCAGGAGCACTGCCTTTTTATCTGCTTCAGAAGCCTTCATGGAGATTAGGAAGTGTTGTTCTGATCTCTCCCACCTTGCTATCTGGACACACAAGTTCTATGCCGCCTTGCTATCTGGACACAAAAGGTCAGATTTTAAGCTGGGGTAAATCTGTTGAACCTCAAAAAGGTCAATAGAGCAATGCTAGCTTGTCCCAGCCGAGGAGAAATTCTCACCGAGCCGTTCCAGAGATATGAGATTTGGGTTACAGGGTTTTTCCCACCACACACTCTCCTACACCCATTTTCTACTCTCCTGCAGTTTCCCTCACTCCCTAGATACTCTGTTCGATTTCTTGCTATTTTTCTTCCCCCTTATTCGCTGCATTTAAAGACAATTTGCCTTCCTGGAAGCCAGAAAATTAACACGTTCTAATCCTTGGACCACAAAGATTTTCTAACATGAAATTACTCTTGCTGGACTCAAGACTAATAAACCTTGGTGGGATCACAAAAGATACAGTGAATATTTACCCACAGCTTCTTATCCTTAACAGTAACAAACTGAGAGGGTAGGAAGGAGAAATGATATAGCCTCTCTCAGTGTCCTTGCATAGAGACTTTGACAGGACCAGAATTCAAGACAGGTCTTCGTGGTTTAATTTGTGTGAAGGAAAAAAAAAACAAAAAACCCCACCTGTGTATGAGACACAAAAATAGTTAGGTTTCAACACTTTTTACTGCAAAATCAGAACATCTGATGCTAGCTGGTTGTATCAATTGGGGACTGCAAGAATAAACGAGGATTTTGTACAAAACCCCCCACCACAGACAAAAAAAATAGTGTGCTGGCTGAGCACAGAATAAAATGAATACGTTTCATCACCTTAAGGTAATGATTGTATTTTTTTTTTTTTTTGTTCACACAAATTCAAAGCAAACCGAGCCAGGTTTAGTTTGGCTGGTTTTGCTGCATTGGTGTGACTTTGCTAAAAATAGGCAAATCAAACCAGAGCTCCCTACTCAAATTTGACCCTATATTAATAGAAATATGCATGACCCTGAGACACTCCTACATTAAACAGTCTGAGTCAGGGCAGACTCCCTGACTCATCCAAATTGCTTTTCTCATTTTGGGTAACTTGGAAATAACAGTGGCATGGATGTCGCAGGAGGGGCAGTAAGCGATACTTGTATTAACACCTTCATTTTTGGAAATTCGGTGTCCCTGCTACAGACAGCTACAGCAAGGAAGGCGAAAAATAAATAAATCAGAGTCTGGCTTGTATACAGAGACAGCCATCCTTCCCTATGAGTGGGGAAAGTGCCAAGGAACAAATTGGATAGTGTGTACAAAAGGAAGAAAAAACACTCTATCCTGCTGTTTACTTGCACCGGCACATGCTATTAAATGCGTATGCCTTGGGGGAGTGCCAACCTACCCCGGGAAATTACGGCCCATCTTGAAGAGAGTCATCTTTTACTACTGGAAAAAAAAAAAAAAAAAGAATTAGCAGGGGCAGTAAGAGGCTAAGATGATCGGGTTTAGCTTTCACTGGCCCAAAGCCAAATATGCAAGCAAAGGCTTAAGAGAACTTTCTTCTGATGCCTCTGTGCCAACAATAGACGTGGACAGGACAAATATTTACAGACCCAAAGTGAAGGGAGACTAAATGAGGGGGGAGCCAGACTCTGCCTGAAGTGGTTATTATAACCATTAGCCCGTGTCAGCTTTACGGCCCTGAAGTGGCTGCTCCCCACAGCCACAGACAGGATGGAATGACTCAACGACGATGCCGCCAGAACAAGATGTCTTTTCACATGTACTGTACTCTGCCATCCTCCCTTTCCCTGGGGGTGTATTAATAGCCATGTAGTCATACTGTACATACTACAGCATACCCACCTCTCTCTGAAGTGAGCACAGGCAAAGCTGCCAGTGGGCTAAAACACGTTCAAAACAAACAAAATGATCTTGGAGACCTGGGGGAGGTGTTGACTCTTGCGCTCGATGCCCTGAATGCTCTCTTTCTTTCTGAGCATCTCTCCGAGGCCACCTCCCTCTATAAGCATCTCTCCTTAACATCCAAACATTACAGAAAAATGAGTTATTAAATGGATGATTTGGCTGAGAGATGTCTCTTTATTTACCTTTGAAAGCAGAAAGTAAATCTAATAGTAATATATATGTGTGTACCTAACTGTGTACCTTCCTCCTCTGCTCTTTGTTGTTTACCTTCCTTGGCTGTCTGGGAATGAGAGCTTCTCTTAATCTGTTTTTTTGCACAGTTAAGCACAATGGAGCTCTTGAATGATGCTATGATACAAACATAATCAAATTCTCTTTTCTCTGTTCCCGGAAACAATGACAATGCTATAAAAAAATAACGGTGGGAACATCTATAGTGAGGGGGAGTGTTTGAGAGCAGAACTTTGTCCAGAAGCACCTGCACTGAAAGCAACCAAAGGATCGTTAAAATGGTTGGTTGGATAACTAGCTAGCTCATTCCTTATTTTTCTAGAGCTGATCTTGTCACTCCACCCTTAAAATTGCCATGGATAAATTCGATCTGAAGATCTGCCCAGCTTTGCCTTCCTGGATATTTATGTCTGAAGCCCAAGACCTGCCACTGGCTGAAACCACAGGATAGATCTTTAGCAAAAAGGACCTTGAAATGAATAGCCACATCCTGATTATAGGGGTTTAATTGCATTATTTTCAACCATTCAAAAAGCAATTATTGCCCTTCTTCCTACACACCCA
This sequence comes from Rissa tridactyla, assembly GCF_028500815.1. Taxonomy (NCBI): domain Eukaryota; kingdom Metazoa; phylum Chordata; class Aves; order Charadriiformes; family Laridae; genus Rissa; species Rissa tridactyla. The sequence continues at coordinate 119,144,580 of NC_071468.1, read as the reverse complement.
TGTTTACTAGAATGGCTGGAAACAGAGTCAGAAATGCACGGAAAAATACAGAAATTCTCGGTTACATAGTAAAGAATTAAACACGTCTCTTCACCGGGAGGTTAAATACTGAAGTATCTTCTGTTTCTCAGTCACCTTGAGCTTTAATACAGGAGACCTGAGGTCTAACTCATGCCAGGGTGTGCAACTGCATGATTTTCTATTTACCTTTTCTCCCAAGAAAATACAATCAATAACGTAACCCCACAAACCTCGCAAACGGCGGCCTCCAAGAGGTAGAGAAACATTCTTCCTACGTAGCCCTAAGGAGACCCATACAGCAAACACAACCCAGTGTCCTCACCGATAAAACACTGTTTACCATGTGTGACTCTCCCATTACATTGCAGAGTACCAGGAGCGTGATCCTTGCGACTGCTCCAGTGCCCATTAAATTCCTTGCTTTCTCTCTCTCCGGCCCCTACGTGCAAGAAATTAGATGGGCATGTCCTGACCATCTGCAGAAGCTAAATCATGCATTGGACATACTTGTCATCAGGCTCTCGGTCTGCCCAATGTAAAAGTAAATAAAAGAAGCGATAATCTGCCCAGTGAGGCCAGTAGCAAGCTCTGTGGTTGGCTCCGGAGCCACACTTAGATTCGCAAGTCGAGCGAATACTCTGATACGCAGCCTGGATGCTGCTCCATAAACGTTTTATGTGGTGCCATCAGGAAGCAGCTCCCAAACGCTGCATGCGTGTGTGGCATTGCTACTGCCAAGCCAAACATAAGTCTTCTCAGTCTAATCCTAAAATTTTTCATTCTATTCCTTCTGTTTGGAGCAGCGTTTCTGTTCCCCAGTCAGAAATCTCTAGGCAGGAGCTGACCTGTCTGATCCCAGCTGGGGTCTGAGCCAACATGGATTATCACCAGTGGAGAGCTACAAAATCATGGCTGGGGCATGTCGAGGTCATGGATGTTTCCTCAGCTGAAATTGCTCGCGCTCTCTCTCTCTCCCCCCTCCTTTCGTAGCCGTGTATCTTCGACTTAACTTTCCAGCTTAGAGAGCTGGCTATGCTCTGAGACGATGGGTATTTCCACATCGCATGCTGGGGTCAGCCAAAGGCTGCCCTCTGGATCAGACTTACTCTATATTCAGACAGCGAAACTACAAGTGCAACCCCAGGCGCAGCCCAAGGGACTCTATGTCTAAGCCTGTCTGGCAGTTTAATATTCCGCCAGGCACCTTCGCACACCCGAACGGGCAGTCTGCAGTGCCTGCAGGGCAAGCCTGTGATCAGAAGCGGTGGCTCACACAACCGTCCCGCTCCCAGCCCTCGTCAGCTGTAATGTAGACACGGCCTGGGGTGGTGTTGAAGAATGAGAACGTGCTTGTCTCCAAGACAGCAGATCCTCTGGAGCTAGAGGCTGAACGTGCCATGTCTCCTACGCCTGTGATTCACACACATATACATAATAAAAGGCAGTCAAAATCTTTATTAAATAAACTAATAAGTACTTAAAATTGCAAGCCAAATGGGACCAATCTTCCTTTAATGTGGCCAGAAATGTTTAGCACTCCCCTGTCTCCATGACTCATAGCATCGAAAGCCCAGTAAAAGCCAAGAAACACGCAGTGCCTGCTACAGAGCAGCACACGCAATCTCCTTTCAACTGCAAGCGTATACAAAATGCAGTACATATTAACTGGATTAGAAATGTCACACCTACGAGGACAGAAGAATGTAATAATACTTGGTCTCACGAACACTTTCTATTGTATAAAAATGCTGGTTGAAGATACAAGTTTCTCTCAACACCTCTGCAATGCTCACCTATACATCAACACATCCATGCCAGAAAACACAACACTAGCTACAAATGGCACCGGTTTTGCATTTAAATGCAGCATAAAGGGCAGATATTTAAAGATAATTAGGTGTCTAAAGATGCAGTAGTCATACTTTGAGGATTTCAAATGCATCTGGGCATCTAGCTCCTTTGATTTCAACTAAATTACTTTAAAACCTTTTCAACTCTAAATATTTTTACGTTTTCCCCAGATATAAAGTGTAACTATCACAAAGTTACAGTAATTACCATCACTTCAAAGCCCATTTAAAAAGTTCAACTTCCTATGCTGCAATGCTGTGTGAAAACATGCATGACATTTATCACTTAAAAAACCCCAACTCCTAAAAGTGAGGAAATGGACAGGCAACAACATTGCAAATTTTATGTCCACATAGTAGAAAACATGTATTTTTATTACCTGGTATGAAGGACACACACTGCATCTCAGCAGGCAGCCATAATTCTGACCTGATGATATTTAAAGTATTGTTCTTCCCAACTTTGGTGCATAGATATTTTAAGAAATACTGGGTAGTGGAAAATATTGGTTAATAGGTGTATTAATAAGACATTTATCATTATTCATGCTTACATTTTGATGGAGTATTCATAAATACTAATTCTGAGTCAGCTTTGACCTGGCAATTCCCATGGAACAGACTGAGGTCCTACTTGGCTGAACTTGCTCGCAAGGCACATCCGTCGTTTTAAACCTAAACTTATTTCTGCCCTTGTCAACCTGCTTTCTCATTATCTCACTATTCACTGACAAAAGAAATGATGAATCATGAACATTGGGGTACAGGGAACCAAATACACTCAATAAAATTAACCTCATTATGTCAGTTGTGCATAGCATGATGAAACCCTCCGGTGGGACCTCTAGGGGTTACTGCAACACAAGTGAAGAACAGTTGTGTTGTATTGAAAATAATGATGAATATATACTTCAAGAATAAAATTCATATCATGACTAGTGCACAGAAAAATCAGGACTACAGGTGGATTTGCATTTGAGAGTTATATCTGTGTGACATCAATAGAGAAGAGGATTTTAATGTCTTTCACAAAGGTTTTGTTGTGTATGTAGTCTAGAAAATACAGAAAGTAAGGATCATTTTCTACTTAAACAGAATAAAACTATTACAAAATCAAGTGAAAAGTCTTACACCCAAACCGTCTATGGGACGAGGCTGTATTTTACCAAAATACAGGCTGCGAGGCTCTCCATGCCTCTGTTATTTCTTGCAGTGTCTATGAAGGAGGCCTACATTGGGAAAGACATCAAGGTGCTCAGTATCGTCACACATAGATGGCATCACTGGCCACTTGCGCTGCCCAAGGACATGCAGGCAATCCCAGGCTCCCGGTCTGTCCGCACAGCCCCCAGCCACATTGTGGCTCCATTTACCTCTGTCTGCACCTTTCAGTGTAGCCATACCACAGGTCCTCTGGTGGCCCTAGGATTTGTCCCCAGACCACCTCCAGTGTTCGCAAGACTTTTAAAATCAAGGTGAACTTTTGTGCTAGGTACGCACCGTATTTTTAGATGGGATCATTTTATTTTACAGTCACTCTCTAGAGAATTTTTCCATGTTCTTTCCAGTGTGGCTATTTTTATTTTTACCACACGCAGATGTCCTTGAGGTATGCTTAAAGCACAAACTGTGAACGCTGTTTGCCAGCGTAGGGTTTTCCTGTAACACGATACAGCTCTGATGTGCATGCAACATGCAGAACCCCACAACCGCGGCCCCGTGAGTGGGAGCAGGCAGCAGAACAGGAGTCAAGCAGTGCTGCTGCGAAACAGGGCAGAGCTGGAGGTGGGACAGGGCTTCAAATGGCCAACATTAGCTCCTGAAAATAGCTGCTGCAGAAAGTTGCTTTGCCCATACTAAATTGATAATGCAGGGTTTTCCAGAATACTCAGACAAATGAAGTTTTTAAGAGAAAAGCAAACTAGGGGATGTCAATTAAATGAGACGTGATGACTGCAAGGGGACTTATGCAAACAGCTTTTGTTACCCTGAACAGCACACTGGCTTGTCAGTCTTTCTGAACTGCAAATACTCCTGTGCATTGCAGATCACGATGGAAAGCCTCCCTTCTCGTAGATACTGCTGTCTTCTGCTAGGGATTTCTAATACTCAGCTATTTTTATAGAACGAGCCATTACAGCCAGATTCACAGCACCGATCAAAGATTTCTGCCCAGTAATCCCCACATCAACGACGTATCTTGAAGTCAAATACCTATCTGTTTTAATGCAACTATTTTGTTTATCTCATACAATAAGCACTATCTAATAAAAATCATATCATCCATAGCAGTGTAAAAACATAATTAAGGCCTCTGGCTAAGTATGGAAAATGACTTTGAGTGAAATGTGATATTACGTTCCATAATTGATTAGTCATTTTGTTAATCACCTTTTAATATGCTCCAGTTACTTTTTAGAGAAGTGACCGATTCTAAGGATGCCCAATGCAGGCTGGTAATCAGAATGCAAGTGGATATAAATGGTTCCAGAACTCTTTATCAGCTCATTTTTGTGATAATGGAGCATCTCCTACAAAATGCTGACTTGTCCTCTGATGTCAGTAAATTCCACCCATGGCAGAGCATTTACGTGACCAACATAAAATCAAAAAGTTGAAAAAGCAGATAACATTTTGCAGTTTTCATCCATATCTATACAGGAAAACACATCAAAGATATGGGCACACAAAAAAATGGAATGCAGAAGAAGAAAAATAATTGACATGATTAAACCTAGGGAAGTTCAAGTTCAAACACTGCTATTTGGGGAGTCAGACTAATTGCAAGCCCAGCCCTATAAGCTATGAATCCAGGAAAGATCTGAAGCCTCAAGGACTAATCTACATGAGGGAAAAGCCACAGAATGAGAATGCAACCAAAGCTTCCAAAATACATGACAAAACTATTAATTAATGCACTTACATGCCAGAAGTGGTCCTTGCAATCTCTTCATCTGACTTCCTACTTTAATGCAGGCTGTAGGATTTTCACTAAATAATTCCCGTTTGAATTAGAGCTGATTTAAAGATTTCTCAGGGTGATGAACTGACTGGAACTATTGATTGGTGTTCACTTATAAATCAGTATTTCCAGTTCAAATGTATTCCTTATTTTAAGGTGAACTTGCAAAATTTCCCTTTCCAGCTATGATATCTTAATATATCTTGGTGAACTAATAGAACAATTCAGATGTCCTAACAATTTTTTGTTCCCCTTATAAGTACCAAACCGTCCCTTAACCTCTGCTGAATAAATTAAAGATTTTATGTTCAGGAAGGTTTCACAGCACTTCTACCACCCTCATGTCTCTTTCCTGCATTGTAGACTACAAAACTGAGCACGCTATTTTTGAAACAGTCATAATAGTGTGAAGCCTCCGGACGTCCTCCCTTTCTGTCCGTGCTCCTGTTTATATATTCATGGATTACAGGCAGCTTTTTGGCAAAAGAACAGCTCCAGAACTCGTGTTCGTTTGATAACCAACCACCACTCCCCACATCTTTTTCAGAGTCACTGCTTCGCATGACAAAGTCCTCTTATCTGTAAGCACAGGCCTCATTCTTTCTTCTTTCACCTAGCACTTTGTAAAAGGTTTTATAAAAACTGAAATGTATTATTGACTTGTGGCCATTTTACATAGTGATCCCTATTACTCTGTATCAACAGGGTGAGACCCTTTATATAGGATTTCTTTGCTAATTTTTATCACCTTGATTTTTTTCTCCGCTGATAAAAATATCACTTACATTGGGGCTAACACCAGTTCATTTTAAGGCTCACTGGAAAGCCCTCTACTCAGAAAGACAATCTATATCCACTGGCATGTTTATTTGGTACCTTTTTTAGTTTCTCATGCAAAGTATCATGAATTCCTCACAGATCATAATGGAAAACCTTATGATCCCCTGTAAACATTGTCCAGTCATCTGTATACCTACTCCTGAAGAGCCGGCTTGACAACATTTGTTATCCATAAACCCCAAAATTGCTTGTCAGTGTTTAAGAGGCATTTGGACAACGCAATTAACTTTTGGTCAGCCCTGACGTGGTCAGGCAGGTGGACTAGATGATTGTTGTAAGTCCCTTCCAACTGAAATAGTCTATTCTATTTCTCTCCTCTCCTAAATCGGAATTTTGCCACTATTACTGACAAAAAACACAGATGTGAGAGACTGGCTGAACAAGGTATGATATAACATAATAAATTTCAGAACTCCAATACCGAGTAAAAAGAAGGAATCAGAATTAATTTTAAAATGTCCTGAATACAAGAAAAACACAACCACTTTGACCTGAAGTTTTTAATATTATGATCCAAGATCTTTGTACTTCAAGAGTACAGGCACACACATACACCTGTATTAGCGATGTCTTACTCAAGTAAATTCAAGAGCAGGAAAACAAATTGTAAAAATCCACAGTAATCCACCTTAAATATACGAATGCTGATCCCATATTTAAGCTAATACAATAATCTGTTGTATAGAATACACAGCACAGTTTTTAAAAATATTTGGTATGCTGATTTCATTTTTTTCTAAGTAAGTTGTCTCCCCAGCTCTTTGGCAAACAGCTGGTAGAAGACCATGTATGAGTTGTGGCTTCTCACTATAAAAAGGTCCCAAGTATCTTCCTCATACGCAGGGGCAGTCCTCCAGTCTGTCCTCACTTGGCTCAGCAAAAAGAAACATTTCTAAATTAGCAAACACTGCTTCACAAGAAGCAGTAAAAGCAGAAATTGTTCAGCAAAATAATTTCTTGACTTCTAAATCCAAGAGTGATGAATCTTTTGTAGGGGGGAAGAGAGCTGGGAGGATCACCTTGTGCAGCATTGCCACTGTTTCAGGGTAAAGTTGGGGTCTTTAAATACTTCACACTGATAGGGCTTGTCACGTCCAAGTTGTTACCGTTCCTTGATCAGGAACAAATGCAGTTCCATGAATCCTGCCCAGTGACAGGTTTATGCAAGTCATGTTCAGAAGTTACCTTGGCTAGTGACATTGATTTATTTTCTGATAAGAAGCTAATTATAAAGGCTTGAAATTTGCAATCGCTCAGAAGAAGGGCAACAACACTTCCTTTAAACAAAGTCATGTACACTGCATTAATAAACATATTAATAACAATAATTCTTTTGGCATGTATAGACACCTTGTCTGCCTACTCAAGGTAAAATTCTCTCGTTGTGAACCATAATCTCAGCCCAGAAATTATTGTCCACCCACCCACTAAACAACCGTGCACCAAAAATGTGCTTTGGTCCAGAGATTCGAGTAGGAAATTTTTGTCTTCTTTTTTTAGGGAAAAAAAAAAGTCAGATGAATTTATTCCAAGGTCTCTTATATAAACAATGTCACGACTAGATAGTCACCACCACAGCAGCATTAAATATACAAAGCATGCTAAAAAGAGAAATTTGTCCCAGTAAATTATTGCGTCAGAGAGACTGAGAGCGTGCTATGGGAGGGTCCCCAAACTGTACACTATTCGCAACTTTGACAGGTCAGAAATGCGAGAAGAAAACAGAAATAAATATTCCCCCTCGTTCCCACAGGCAAGTCTTCTCTCTTCTCTACAACCATCTTAGCACCCTTGTTTCCCACACCACAGCTCAACTCTGGAGAGTAACAGGAGGGTGCAGTGGAAGAGCACCTTGGGGATATTCATTCATTCATTCATGGTGCTGCCGGACAATGTCCGGTTTTCTCTCAGATGGCAGGCTTCTTGACATCAAATTCAGAGACCACTTCACATTTCCCTGGCTTTTATCAGCTGACACCCTCTTGGCTACATCAGTTTCTCAAGGGAAAAAGAAGAGCTAAGATAACTATTGCCCTAGTACCCCCCACTTTTTCAACACAGCTACTTGTCCACAAAACGTACAGAGGTGTCCGAAGTCTAAAGTAAATGTGGCAAGCAATGACGACTGGGAACTATTCTTATCTCGCTGCCCTCTATAAACACAATGGCTAACCATATCCCTTACTGCCTAATACAGCTGTCATCATTTAAATGCTTTGTAGTCTACAAATGGGCCAGTCTACGGTGACAGGCTGAATAATAGGAAGATTACAGGTTGCATAACTCCACTACAGTATGGAGGAATTTTGCAGTCAGTCAACGTTTCTTCCCACGCTTGTGCAGGAAAAAATACCAGCCCAAGATTTCATTGCTCTTTTTCTGCAAGGCAAACCATTTCTTAGCTCCCCATCACCTCGGGCGCCTGTGTTTATAGCTGCAAGCTCTCTCAGGTCCAGACTACTTTGTTTGATATCATTTTCCCAAAGGCTTTAGAAACTTTTGCATCTGAAGAGGAGCCTTGAATGTGCTATGATAGCAAGTCTTAGGAAAGCACTTGAGAAATGGCTCTGCACTTTTAGTGAATCAATGTATTGCAAGCTTTAGGTACTTTATTGAAATAAAGTGAATCGTTACAATCAAATCCCCTATTATTCTTTACAGCAGGGAAGGATTGAGCCCTTAATCTGTTTACAATGCTTATATAACCAATCAAATCAGGATTGGTTAGAGAAAGACAGAAAACCTAATAAAAGCTAAAGTACTGTGTGATTTTCCACCATTCATCTTAATTTAAATAGTTTGTTCTCAAAAGTTAAACACTTCTGAGGTCTGGAAAAACAGGAATGGCTCTTCCATGGAGTTGATACAGCCTAGTGGTAAATATAATAGATAAGGACTTTAAAAGCACATAAATTTCTACCCCCAGCTTTCTCAGAGGCTTGCTGTGTTCCCTGGACAAATCATTTCCCTTCTGAATTTCCCTGCCTTTTAAAGGGGAGTAAACAATGCTTTTCCCTCTCCAAAGAGATTTATGAATGAAGGATGTAGCGCTTTGATCAGATTCAACTTCTTAAGTTGTCCACAGGAGATTAATGATGGCAGTTCTTCGTGATTGTATCAACCCTGAATTTGCATTTGACTCATAAGCGTTTAAAACTCCTACACTCCCAGCCAGGAATCTGAATAAATGTTGTAAAGGAGATGAGCTATATAAATGGGTTTCGCATAGAACAAGTCTTAATGGCACAGGTAAGAACCATTTTTTAATGAGGCATTTCCATCTTGATCCAATGCGCTTTCAACACCTCTTCTTATAGTTACAGGCTCTGGAAGCCCCCAGTGTTCAGATATCAAAGGTCATGACTTTTGAGTTCCAGCCTGGAAAAGGTAGGACATGACAAAACGGGCTCAACCCACGACAGATGATAGCCCTCAGCTGTGCTCTGCAGAACCACTGCTGACTGACCTAAGAGCTGTGAACCTGTCCCTGCTATTTCTTCAGCTGAAGACAAGGTGCAAATGACAGCAGAACAAAGTTCAGAGCAGATCATAAAACGAAAGCTATTGATGGAGCTGTCTGTGCGCTCCAGAAACTCCCCTGGCAGGGTGGGACAGACGCAGTTGTAGCTTTTCCAGAGTTGTTGCCTGCTGGCCACTGTGGGACACGGAGGGTGTGGGGAGATAGTCACACAGGCAGTGTGACAGAAGAGCATCTCCTGCTCTCGTCAGTGGAGAGAGACGCTTCCAGAGAGCCATCTAAAGCCCAAGCCAAGGTCACGTGGTTCAGCATGACACTGCAGAAAAGATTGTTCCTCTCCATGAATGACAGATGTCATTGAAGAAGACTTCTCCCCCATTGTTAGTCTTTATGATTAACATTCCAGCTTCCTCCAGAAAAAAGCACAACAGTTTCAGAATGAGAGAAAATTACGCCTAATTCTGCTTTTACTCTGTAATTTAAGTGTGCTTGGCTAGTGGTCAGGTACAGAGGTACTGCAAACTATGGCTGGCTGCTCCTAATGTGGCTGCACGTGTGCAGTAGGGTGACCATCACGTAGTATAACTTCCAAGCAAGAAAGACAAGAAAGGGTTACAGCAGGGTCAGACAGAATAACTTCCTAATAAGAAAAAATAAATTTGCCTTACAACAAAAATGGGCAGAAACCCTGTGAGACTAATTCAGATCACAACTGAACATAAGGCTGAGCTGTAAAATTCAGAATCACAACTTTAAGCACTGCCACAAACTGTGGTTAATATACAATACTTCAGCTCAGACTAACCTGTTGGCCTTCTATGATGGATAAGGGGAGAGCAACTGATATCATATATCTTGACTTCTGTAAGGCCTTTGACACGGTCCCATGCAACATCCTTGTCGCTAAATTGGAGCGGTATGGATTTGATGGATGGATTATTTGATAGATAAGGAATTGGCTGAATCCAGATGGCCATATCCAAAGAGTTGCAGTCAATGGCTCAACGTCCAAATGGAGAGCAATAACAAGCGGTGTCCCTCAAGGGTCCATATTGGGATCGGTACTGTTCACTATCTTTACTGACATAGACAGTGGGATTGACCGCATCCTCAACAAGTTTGCAGATGATACCAAGCTGAGTGATGCAGTTGATTCACGTGAGGGAAGGGATGCCAGCTGGAGGGACCTTGACAGGGTCGAGGCCCACGTGAACCCCAAGAAGTTCAACAAGGCCAAGTGTGAGGTCCTGCACCTGGGTCAGGGCAATCCCCCATATCAATAGACTGGGGAATGAATGGAATGAGAGCAGCCATGCAGAGGACTTGAAGATACTGGTGGATGAAAAATTAAACATGAGCTGACAACATGTGCTTGCAGCCCCGAAAGCCAATGGTACTCTGGGCTACATAAAAAGAAGTGTGGCCAGCAGGTTGAGGGAGGTGATTCTCCCTCTCTACTCTGCTCTCATGAGACTCCCACCTGGATGGAGTACTGCATCCAGCTCTGGGGTCCCCAGTACAAGACAGACATAGACCTGTCAGAGCGGGTCCAGAGGAGAGCCACAAAAATGATCAGAGGGATGGAACACCTCTCCTTTGAAGAAAGGCTGAGAGAGTTGGGGTTGTTCAGCCTGGAGAAGAGAAGGCTCTGGGAAGACCTTATTGCAGCCTTTCAATATATAAAGGGGGCTTATAAGAAAGACGGAGAGAAACCCCTTCCCAAGGGCTGTAGTGACAGCACAAGGGGAAACGGTTTTAAGCTGGAAGATGGTAAGTTTAGATTGCATATGAGGAGAAACTCTTTATGATGAGGGTTGTGAGACATTGGAACAGGCTGCCCAGAGAAGTTGTGGATGCCCCATCGTTGGAAGTGTTCAAGGTCAGGTTGGACGGGCCTTTGAGCAACCTGATCTAGTGGAAAGTATTCCTGTCCGTGGCAGGGGAGCGGAACTAGATGATCTTTAAAGGTACTTTCCAACCCAAACCATTCTGTGATTCTGTGATATAAGTGCTGGCAGCTAGCCTGTGAATTTCAGTCTCAGATCCTCAACCTTCAAAATAAAATTTGTGGGAAACGCTTTTCCACCAAAATTACAGCTTTCACAACAAGAAAATTTACTTCAGTTCTTCAGGCTGAAAATTGTACATTCCAGTCTGGAAATGGCAACACTTCATGGCGATGCCTCAGGAACTTGTCTGCTGTGTGACTCATCTTCTATTTTATTTTATGTGCTCTAGATATGGCTAGATTTCACCTCCAAAAGTACAAGGCCCTCCTCTCTTCCTGGAAACCCCTGCTTATAGCATAAACAGAAATTTATCCACAGAGGAGAATGAAAATATAAGTTCCCATAACTACAGTACCTATATCGCATTATAGTGTAATTTCCAAACAACCACTTGGGTTTTTTTGTGGTTTGTTCTTGTTGTGGTGTTGGGTTTTTTTCCTAACACAGGGTAAAGAATTTTAACAGAAAGCTGCTACTTTTAAAGTTGCAACAGCAGCAACTTCAATGGGTTTGGAAGTAGCAAAATAGCATTATCACTTTGGTCATTTAAAACTAGACAGAATCAATGCATCAGGGAGTGCACTGTTTGTAGCAATCATAGATTGGAGAATGAACTACTTAAGTGTTAGGTCTTTTCCTCTGCCCAGGAGGAAAACACCCTTACCGAACCAAAAGTCTTCAATTTGTCACTGAGAACAGAATAAAAGAAGACAATCTTGCTAAATCAAGGTAGTCGCATCGTTAAATGTGCAAAGGGGAGTGATTTAGAGCAGCAAGAGACAACTAAGAACCACTAACCATGCAGGATTAAATGCAAAAGATCTGGAAGTGGAAATCAGACTTGGGATACCATAAGCAGAGACAGGGAAAGATACAAATCAAATGTGCCTCACAACCACTGCGTTAACAGACTTTTAGAAGATGCAGGATGTTGGATGGGACATAAAGACCCACACTGCCTGATTGCATGGATCTGCTGCTGTCTCACCTACAAAGATCCACTGGCTCTGTCTGATGACACCACGGTTACATTTAAGATCCCTCGCACTGAATGCTGTACAAGGGAGTACGGACTTCTGCAGCCAACAGTCTTGGGAGAAAAAAAAATAAAATTAAGATTTACAATGCCCTTGAGTAACTAATGCTAAATAATATATCTCAACTGAGAGATGTCGCTTTCAATATAAAGCCCCCGAGCAGCCCCCTGGCGCTGGTTCAGCAAGACTCAGCAGAACTCATGCCAGCGCCGAATCGCTGCTTCCCGCAGCAGTATGTTTCCTCCGAGGCCGCCCGTTCAATCGCTTACCAGCGCCAAAAGACGGGCACCGCATGAGCTCCTTGGCAATGGTCCCCCCAGGATATCCCACGCACATCACTGCAGCACTAGGACCAACCCACTGAGCTCTGAGGATCACAAGCCTGCGGAGATCTCTGGCCACACAGCAACGGCTTATGCCACACACCTGAACTGTGGCTGCCATGTACCCGCTGCAGAGAGATGACACCACATGTTGTCTAAGTAAGAAAATATTACCCCTTCCGCAAACCCTGCCTGGCTAAGTTGCCTGGCTTAGGAACCATAATTAAGCTCTTTATCTAATCAATGGAGAAAGAGGTGCATCCAAAGGCTAACTATTTAGGTAGCCTGAGGTAACTAAGCTCTCAATTTAGACTTCTTAATTAGGTAAATATAGTGATGTCAGTTCTATTTTGCCAATAAAGGGAGACAAGCTTATAACTGGTGCCAGCTGATAGAGTTTCTCATTTAGCTGATGTAGTAATTATTTGTACATTTTACACTAACAAATACTATTCACTGCACAAGTCAGCCCCAGTTCCAACAGTTATTTCAGCAATTCTTTGATTTCTTGGGGCATAAATTATTAGAAAATAATGTAATTCTTGTGAGGACCTGGAATTCTAATGATCAAGAATTGATGTAAACCTTTTGGGTCATAGTCGTTAACTATATGTATGAGCTGTAAGTAGGCAGAGTGGCACACTGGGATAATTGGAAATAAGTGCAAAGAGAACCCAGCAAAAATATTTTGTTTGAAAATGAGAATCTAATTTATTAAAAGATGGCAGTATTTTGGACCAGTTCTGAGCTTTTAAAAACTTGATGAACGGAGGCTATTAGTTCTCTGGGTCTTTAGATAATCTGCTTTGTGAACTTTTTTTTTTTTTTTTTTTAATATCTTGAAATCCACTTCTTCAAGGTTTTTGTGAGGTAGGAGTAGGTGGTTTAATTATTTGCTAGCAGCTTCATTTCTATGCACAATAGGAAGGGAGCATGATGCTACAATCCCTCCATGAAAGGAAATCCTGTAGAGGTTAGCAGGTGCTCCAAAATCGAAGCTAGCAGTCACCAAATCATTCAGCATGTTTCATGCTGACAGAGAAGTCTCTGTCAAAGAAGAAAGTGGCCGTGTACGTTATCTTGAAGAAATCTCTTTATAATCTTCTTTACTCTGCAAGAAAAAAACCTCATCCTGTCTTTTTCCTAAATGAATATAAGACCGGCAACCCTGAAGTCTTCCCTTTCTTTGCACAAAGCATATTAGCTGTCCAAATAACACCTCAATGCCACAGGGATCACTTTTAAGGGGAGAGACTTCCAATTCTTTGTCAAACCATCACTTCTCAGCTGAGATTGCCAATAAGAACGCTGTTGGATAATTCAAACTCCTTTCTGTTTCACTTACCCACATTAAATAGCATCTAATACCACAGGTAATTTCAGTAAAACCGATGGGCACAGTACACAGCAACGCAGCTTTCAGTGCAAAGGAGGAGCAACTGGGAAACTTGAGGCTACAGTTTATTACGCTGATCCTTTTCCATCAGGCAACAATCTGGTATTTTCAATTTAGACTCACTAATTCGGCCGCTGAAGCTGCTACGTTTTTTCTTACAAATCTCTGAACCTTTTTTATTCATCAAATTATTTTTTCACATCAGTAACCTCTTCTTACAGCGAGTCTCACGGTCCTCACAAACATTAATTTCATGATAATTTTGAGAGGCACAGCCCCCTTTCCTGTCAAATTCAAAAAATGAAAGAGCAAGTGATATACCTGAAATCCGTCACTAAGCTGGCAGCAAAATGCATAGGAGAAATCTTTTTGGCTTCTGGACTGTGATCGCCATCAGGCTGAAGTCGCTAAAATGTTTCCAGAGGTAACCAATCTACATTAAAAGGAGTAAAAATCTCATGTTTGCTTATTTATTGTGAGAATTTTAAGACTTGCAAATCGTTTCTGAGGGGCAACAAAATACAACGTTATTCACTGAGAATTAAAACTACTTTTTGCAGTTATGATTCACCAAAGAAAAAGGATGCTTGTCAGTGCTTAGCTGCCACCAAGACCTCTGGAGAAGTAAAAGGCTTTCATCCTTTCAAACCAGGGCAATTTGAAGCGATTACTTTAAGTAAAATAATACAGAAAATTGTCAGGCCCCAAAAGATGGACAGACATCACACTCTCCTGGTATAACGTATCTTGGGAACATGCTCCATAAAACAATTAAGTTCTTTCTAGGTAAGCAAGATTTAGCTGGCTATGATTCAAGACTCAATTATAATGTCTGTTACAATAAAATTCTTATTAATGATAATTCTAATTGCAGTGTTCACTATCCTCTTCCAAACTCAGCTAGACAGTTTCCTGGAGACAAAGAATTTTGATTAAATTCCTTAGTTAGTTCAATTTTCCTCTCAGACACACATGCCCAGCTCCCACTGAAATGGTATAGATGTTTCTGAAAGTGGGACCAGAGAAATACCATATTCCTGTACTCACCTGGCACAAACTGCTTTCACACAAAGCTAACGTACATCCAGTCGTGCAGATACTGAGGCTCATAGATAAATATATGACAATCTGCAAAATTATTCTGAATTTACATTAGTCTTTTGGGGAGTATGTCAGTATAGACAAACCTCTGGCTATTACTGCATACGCTTAAGACTCAGTTGATTTTGATCCAAGAAAAATAGGCAGATCTGTTCTCTTTTTGGCAAGAGTTATTTCAAGGGAATTGCATTATATTTGCATTGTGTTAAATGGAAAATGCCTTTTTTAAATAATGATAAATCAAGCATATTCTATAAATTGCTGTTAATCTGCATCTATGCAGTATGCTTTTGTTATAAAAAAATGTAAAAAAAAAAAAGCTTTCAACTTCACAGACACCACCATAACTCTCACCATTACACTGCTGCCAAAGCTAAAGAAATAATATAAAGTAATTTTGGTAATATACAGGAGAAGAAGATGATACAAGTTTGTCCTCAGATTAATCATTTGTTCTGCTTTAAATAAAGGCCTGCTTCCTAAAACGGAATGAATTTGTACAGCTCAGCTGAAATAAATGGAGCAGTATTCATTTATTTCAATAGGGAATTTCACTTAAAGCATTTAAAAAAAAATAAATTAAAAATCAACTTCTTAGTATTGAAATACTGAAGCGGATAGGGAGGTGCTGAGCTCTTCTCCCTGGGATCCAGTGACAGGACATGGGGGAATGGTTCAAAGCTGCATCAGGGGAGGTTCAAGACTGGACATCAGGAAGCATTTCTTTACCAAGCGGGTGGTGAAACACTGAACAGGCTTCCTGGAGAGGTGGTCGATGCCTCAAGCCTGTCAGTGTTTAAGAGGCATTTGGGCAACACCCTTAACAACATGCTTTAACTTTTGGTCAGCCCTGAGGTGGTCAGGCAGATGGGTGAGATGACCACTGTAGGTCCCTTCCAAGTGAAATTATCCTATCCTATCCTATCCTATCCATATTTGGTGCAATTTTGTGGGCATTACCCTTGCCTAAAAAGTCTACGGAAAATCTTCTCCTATAGAAGTCCAGTTTAATAAGTAATTAATGATTTAATGTGCCTTCATAGTCTCACTCAAACAAGTCTGTCCCAGCACACTACAAATACTGAACATCATCAGTTCCTTAAAAAAGGTAATTGTATTATTATCACAGATTTACAGGATGAAGAAGTCAAGAATCCAGCTCCGCGACAAGCTACATGGTACAACACAAGAGAATTTCAGCTGCAAATAACTTGGAAAAAAAGCTGCCTTCTCATTAAGAGCAGATTTGGGACCAGCGTACACAAAATTTGTTTGAGGGCACACCATCATCCAGCAGGAGGGCCAGGAATGGGACTCAGCTTTCCAGAGTGCAGGTTTTAACCCACACTCTCTAGACAGAGCATTCACAACCTCAGCAAAGGATTTGTTTAGGGGCATTTTAACTGAAAGTCACGCTCTGTATCACTTTCATAGATCTTTGAAAATTCTGCACTGCTAATTCCCAGAGTCAACAAATTTAAATCGCAGGAAACAAAACTGCAGAAAATGCCTCAATTCTCTCGATACACTCCAGGACTAATGACACTGTAATTTGTTTACTTGTATTACTGTCAGTATTACAACGTAACCTGAAGACCCAATCAAGATTAGGACGCCATTACGTTAGGCATGAAGAAGGAGGCAGTTCATATCCCCCACTGCCTGCAATCTATCTACACGAGGCAGACAAACTACAACTATCATTTTGCAGATGGAAAACAGAAGGAGTAAGCAGATTGCCAAAGGCTTTCAGAAGCTTGCTCAATGAAATCTCTGACAAAAACATGACATAAACCATTGCTGCTGGAAATGCATTTTGGTGCCAATGCACTACCTTATCTATTTGTCCCATTACTTTATTATTGAGTCAGTTAACTTCTGAGACACAACATAGAAGCTGGACGAGAAGAAGAAATTACTATATTTGTTATATTTCTTAACAAAGATAAAACATACGGGAATCTGACCACATTCTTCCATGATATACTAAGATTGGGATTTGGTTTCATGTTCTATCACAGTCCTCCTATCTAATCTTCTGCAATGATCTTGAACATCTGTTTGTGTACTTAACTCAGGCTGTGCAAAGCTGAAAAATTAGCAGGTTATTTACAGTACCAAAGTTAGGCACTAAGGCATCTTATGTAGTCAGAAAGGGCAATTAGGTACTTCTGAAGGGTAATCCAAAAATCCTGCTCTAATCGTAAAGCAGCCAAGAACTACTCCTTAGGAGAAAAAAAAAGAAAAAAAAAAAATTATTTGCTTAAACCACGAGAACGTTCTAAGCCGTTCCCTAGTGAGCTTGCACCTTAACTCCTGCTGCCACTGGAACTTAGGTCTGGCCATTAAAGCATCACAACACATTTGAGGATCAGACCACAAAGTCTGCTCCTGAGATTATGCATTTAGTTGAACAAGGAGAGAAAGAGGCAAAACTGCCACTTGTAACAGCCTAATAGCTGGAGCTCTGACAGCAGAAGTGTAAAACTCAATCACAGCTCTCCTTCATCTTGAGGAGATTCCAGTTCTCACCTCCCACTTCTCTGGAACACGTAGGGTCGTCAGACTAGAAAACTACCCTGCCAAATCCCTACCTTGGTGATGCATGAATCATAAGATTCTGGAGGATGAGCAGAAAGGACTCTATAAAGTTCTGACAAATATCTAGGGTACCAGCCCTTGGTCCTCTCTGTACTTCTTCTGCATGGACTGCCAGGATAACTCATGCAAACAGCTTGCTCCTAAAAACCTTTTTCCCAAAGATGCTTTAAAGCAAGCTACAGGCCTCTTACTCCTGTAGTCCCAGCAGTCCCCTCCTGTCCACGCTCTCTGCCATCACTCCCCATCACATTGTAAATGCACATCTGTGAGACTCGTGGAGAGAGAGGGCAAGATGAAGAAGTAAGACAAAACAGAGCCCGCAGCCAACTCCTCGTTTGAGTCTCCTTAAAAATTCCTAACTTCCTCTGGCAGCCCCTTCTAGTCTCCTCCTCCTCCTTGCTGAAAACTCTTGAGACATGAATAATTAGTGGACAGGTAATGATTTTTCTATGCATGCACAAAACCCCTAGCTCTTCAGGAAATCACGGAACCAACCATGTTTGTGCCAAGGAGCTGTTATCGCCACACAGTGTGTGCATTGGCATGAGAGCAGAAGGGCCACTGCAAGAAGTTCCATGGCCTACCAAGCTGTCAAGACTACGCACCACCATATGGGAAAACCACTGGATTAAAGAAAAAAAAAAAGTATAAAATTAATCCCTGAAGACAGGGACTGGAATACAACTCCATCAATACTCCTGCATGAGTGCCTGAACTAAGTACTCACCCTCTTGCCTGCTCCTTCTCTTGCCCATGGCTCTTGCATTCTTCACTGCTGAATGTCCCAAGCTAAACTGGAGGGAGCAGGAAATTTCAGCTTCTTCCACCCCAAGAATGTAATGGTTGCAGTTAAGGATGTGGCAAACAGAGCTACGACCCTCTTCTGTTGTAAAAGGCAATGGAGCGTAGGTTTGCCATGTCCAAAACAACTGTTCAGTCATTATACATAAAGTCGGCTCCCACAGGCCGTGTTTTTGACTGAACGCGGCCGTCTCTGCTACGCTTGACACTGGATTCAAAGCTGTGCTCAGAGCACTCCAGTGAGGTCAGGTTCCTCTTGGGATCCAAACGATCTCTAGATCTCGGTGGGGTCCAGTCAGTGCATGGTTGCCTCACTTCCCAGACCACAATGCCTCCCTACAGGTATCTGTGCCTAGCTCCTGACACATAGGCTGAACATGGAGACAACTTGTGAGCTTTACATGGTCCCGATGTTAAGCAGCTCTAGAAAGCAGGATTTCTGGATCATTTCCTTGCACCTAGGCGTCTTAATTTTTCCTAACTCTCATTTTAGATTACAAGGCAGACGTTCTGGTTATCTCTGTGGACATCTCTGTAACTTAGTTACCCGCTTCCTAAAGCAGGACTCGTAGCATTGAGTACAGCAAGGTCTAATGAGATCATGTAAATAAGACAGAGACCATTTCAAGATGAATCCCAGGCATATCCGGAATTGCATCAGTATACAAAGGAGTTATATTGTATTCAGATAAAACAGTTTTAAATTAAAACTTGACATTCATATGTTATCTTCCCCACATGCTTTACAGACCACTCGAACAAAACACTTTATCCCCTAACCATGGGCTTCCTTTAAAAATATTACCACCAAAGACTGCTTCAACATTGCAACAGCACTGGAAACGAGACGATGGGCTTTTTTTCTGAGACCTGTTCTAATCTGGAAGTTAGAGAGGTTGCATAGCACCAATGGCGAGATATATGGAGGAAGCACAGTTTACGCTGGAGATGATTGATTTAATGAGTTTTCATAAAGTCTTCTATGTCAAAGCCAGCTTATGATAGCCTCATCTAAGATGGTATCTAATATCAGTAAGAGTATGCAGCATCTTGTTATCTTCCCACATTTACCATTCACACTCTCTCTGAAATTATCCAGCAAAATTGTGCTTTGTGGGAGCCACCAGCCTCAAATTTTTCTGCCTATTTCAGTTCTGACATTTAAATTTATCTCAAACTAACCGGGGGTGGGAGGTGACAATCTTATTTCATAAAAACTTTTGAAGTTTGTACCGGAACAGAAACATATCTTTCAGCATCTTCACAAAAATAGTTTGAAAACATCTATTTTCAGATCTAAGTTACAGAGGAGCGTCTGTAAGAGCTGAGACTGGCATGGGAGACCCATGTGTTTAACTTTTAATTCAAACTAGAAATCCTCATCCGATCAAAATCCTCTGAACGTACAAATGTATAGGAGGTTAAACCCAGACATCCTATATCCCAAGCCAGTGCTCTAACTCCTGTATAACCTTCCGAATATTGGTATTATTTAAACTCTATCAAAAAGCTTCTTGAAAACAGAAATAGGTTTACTTCATTAGTTATATTTACTGGAAAATGTTCCCACCTTGCTCCAGCTGTAAACTACAGAAGCGAGTACAAAACTGAAAAAAAGCAACAGTTACCAGTGAGAAATTTCCTGTAATACTGAACGCCAGAGGAAAACATTACCTCACAGGTCTAGGCCCAGATCAGTAGCTGTCAATCCCCACATCACCTACGTTTTGCCTTCTTAAGGAAAAGACACATAAAATGCTAGCTCTTGATGTGAACTTCCCAGCTGGGGACTCGGACTGCAGAGGTTTTTGCATGCTTTTGACAATTTACATAACTGTATACAAAACATAATGTTACAAACTGATTTAAAGGACATTTTCCCTCTGCGCAAAGGTGCAGCATAAACAGCTCCATTAAGTAACTCACCAGTTAAGATTCACACGAGTCCATAAAGCAGGTGTTAAATAGACCTTGTATTGATCTCTTCAATCTGGAATGAATTTTACTGCCAGTACATAGACACATGCTTTTAAGATATATACAGTCATTAATTATCTGTATCAAGATCAGAGTCTGGAAAAATATGAACCCAGCATTTTCACTGTTTCATGGTTGATTTCACTAGCTAGGATAATGGCTTAAAGAATCAGGTCACAGCTTCATCTGTTAACCTCTCACCATTGAATGCTACACTTGGCATCTACTAGCCTGCACATCTAGATACTGTAGCTAGAACTGCTAGCTCAAAGTAAAATATTTGGGATTACAATATAACAAAATGGATTACGAGTGACAGAACAAAGCAAAAAATACAACAAACTTATTTGAAATGGCAAATCACTCTTGAACACAAGGCAGTTGGTATCAAGAGAATACTCAGAACATGCCTTACCTGTGTAGTGCACCACACACGTCTGACCCTTCTTTGGAAATGTCCGTCCTGTTAAAATTATAAAAGGTTATTCTTTTATTTTCTCTGATTAATCTGTGTGGCTAGGCAGGTTTATCTTTTAAGAGGAAAATGCCAGATTGAGATTTGTATTGACTATGCTTTATAAAATCACTAATCTGCAAGGCAGCAATGAGTGTGGTTTAGGGTAGAAGGTCCCACCTCAGCTCCTATTTAGTTTTTAGACCAGATAATATTTTCCTTATGTAATTTTCCCTATATATGTGGGCATTGTATATGGATTTACATTCTGTAAATGCAAACGGACTGTCAAAACTACATGGATTATAACCTTAAAATTCCCAGAATGCTTTTGTTGTAATTTTTCAAATAAAGTCTTAGTTTGACATTGTGAAAAAATTCCATTTGTATTCACATTTCTAATGCCTTTCACTCAAGACAGCTCTAATGAGCTGGGGAGGGTTTGAAAAACAAATTTTCACACACAAAGGCAGTTTAGTTTTGTAGCATTGGGCAACAGTAAAGCAGCAATACACTGAGTTCTCATAAGAGCCTCCTAAAAATTTTCATTCTGAAAGGAAAGCTTGAGTTGTTTTCTTGCCACAGAAAAACAAAATTACCATTTCCATTTTACCTGTTCTAGGTACTGCCAAAGGCACTAAAAGCTAGGGAAAGATTTTCCAGGTTCAATTAGATGCCAACGGCGTATTAAAACAGCTAACCTTGATTTCTCAAATAAGGTTGGCCAAGGAGGGCCCAGGCTCAGAAGAACTTAAAAATATGAATGAGACCAGTTATTAAGGAACATCCTTGTCAGAAAGCTAGAAACCGAGGATTCAGATAGAAACTGAGGCTCATATCTTAGTTGGCTTTCTGGCCTCTTTAGTCTGAATTAACATGATAATTTATGCATTACAGGGTGCATCGCCGGGTATAAAACATCAAGTAACACATAAGCTATGTACTTAGATGCCAAAACCACCACGAGTAGTAAATGGCAAGAGGACATGCTAATATGATGAAGCAAGATTTATAACATGAAATCAAGAAGATGGTGCTTCCACGCATCATCTGAACAGCCTTGTTCATCAGCTTGTATTTGGCTGCAATATCTCTAGCTGTGGGTTGCACAGAGCGCAGTACAATAGGTATGCAGTCAGGGCACCACTGTAACCCCAAAGTGAGTTTCATCTCGTTTAACTTTAGCCATCTAAACCATGGACAACTGTCATATGCAGTCTCCCGGGCTTCCCCTATTGACAGTAGAGAATTAGCAGTGCTTTGAGAGAAACCCAGCCTATCCAGAGAGAGGAGAGATGAATTATTCTCTGGAGATGACTACAGAAAAAAACCTAGAAGACTGCTTTAGACTAGCCACCTAACCTGAGAAAAGTTATGCAATATGAATCCTACCCTTGGTAAAATAGGTATTATTCAAATGATGCACTATGACACAGAGATCTGAGAAAAGGAGTATCAGACCTTTCTAACACATATTCTGCTGTGTGAGTATAACACCAGCAAAGTCAATAAAGCTACGTAAATCCACATCAAAGCTGAATTAAAAGCAGAGATTCTCAAGACCACTGACTAGCTGTGGTTTTAAGACAGTGTTTAAAGTCAGCTGATTTTGATTAAGACTTGCAACCAAAAGAACTAATCCATATAACCTTATTTGGAATAGCATATTGCTTACAAAGACAGCCTTGATATATTCAATAGCTAGAAAGTACTATTATGAGGTTGAGTTCCACCCTTCTTTCCACTCTCAACCCAGCAACATTACTTATACCCACATAAGTATTCTGCTTTTACATCTGTGCAACCAAGAGAAGAATTTGATCCCCAGAGCTAAACAGCACAGAGGGAAAAGCCAATTTAAAAGCATACACAAAGAAAGAAAAGATACTGGGCCAAGAAAGTTAAGCTGAGATCGACTCAAACAAATGCTTTATGGTTGTGTATCAGCCAAGGATGAATCTGGCCTATTATATACATACACATGGCTGTATGTTAAAAATGACGTCCTTTTAAAAAAACCCAAAAAAACCCAAACCCCAAAAATCTTATGAAATGATATTACAACGCCACAGAAGAGCAGAACGCCACGAATTGGCTCTGGAAAGGAGAACCTGCGCCAGGCAGAGGTTATCGCCACCCGGGCTGCACCTCAGCCCTCGCCAGCATCACAGGTTTAACCGGGAGGATGCAGGCGGGCCGCCGGCAGGGATGCTGACACAAATGTCCGGTGGCCCCCGGCGAGGCTGGGCGAGGAACCGGGGAAAGTTTTCGGCAGGGCGCTCTCCCCGCCGACCGCCCGGCCGGTTTATGCAGCTGTCAGCGGATGCCAGAGAAAAATCCCTAGCCCCCCTGGCCGCCCCTGCCTCCGCCGGCAGCCGCGGCGCTGCCGCCCGGGGAGCCGCCGGCTTCCCCCGCCGCCACCGGGACGCCGGGCGGCCGCCTCGCCCCGCTCCCCCTCTCCCGCACCAGGGCTGGGGGTGCGGAGGCGGCGGCGCCTTCCCTCCCGCCCCCCGCCGCCTCCCCGCAGCGGGACCCCGCGCTCCCTCCTCTGCTCGGTGGCCGGGACGGCGGCTCCCCCCAGCCTCGGAGCTCCGTGCGACACCCGCCGGCTCGGGTCGCCGGTGGGACCCGGGCACCCCCGCCCCCCGGTACCGCAGGGCTGCTCCTCCCACGGTGCCGTACCGTCTCCCGGAGAGATGGTCTCGATCTCCACCCCCATGGCGGCACTGGCGCGGCGCGGCTGGGCTCGGCACCCCTCGGCGCGGCTGGGCTCGGCGCGGCCGGACCCCCAGTGCGGGCATTCCCCTCCGCCGCCGGCTGGCAGGGGCCGCCCCCGCTGCCCGTCAGCCGCCCGCAGCCAATGCGGGGCAGGGGCGGGGAGGCCGGGGAGGGGCCGCCCGCCCGGAGCCCGCGGCGGCTGAGGGGCGACCGGGGCCGCCCGTCCGCATCCCGCTCCCTGCCGTGCGGAGGGGCTGCTGCCCTCCCCCGGGCAGGGCTCGCCCTAGCGGGGTCCCCGCCCGGTGGTGCCCGGGGGAGCACTTCCCCGGGGGTCTTGCCACCGGTTCCCCCCCATCCCCGTCCGACTGTTCCCGCTGAGCTGGGGCGGGGGCGGGCCGGGGTGTTGTGCAAGCGTGCTGGGGCGGTCCCGGGCGCCGGGCAGGCGGCGGAACCGGGCAGCGGGACCCGCCGGTGGTGCCCCCAGGCACCGGCAGAAGCGGCAGGTCTCCAGCGGGCCACCGACAGGTAGCTCGAGTTTCACTGCGCAACACAATGTATAATCTGCTGTCCTAATCCGTGTTTTCAGTAAGAAAATCTATGTATTGCTCTGTGCCTCCGTGATGTGAGATGACAAATTCAAAAGCCTGTGCGAGAGCTACAACTACTTCTGACAAGCGTACCTAAAATAGGTGAAAAATACTCTTTCCTCATAAACTACTGTGTATATGAATCATGGAATCATAGAATGGTTCGGGTTGGAAGGGACCTTAAAGATCATCCAGTTCCAACCCCCCTGCCATGGGCAGGGTCACCTCCCACTAGACCAGGCTGCTCAAAGCCCCATCCAGCCTGGCCTTGGACACCTCCACGGATGGGGCATCCACAGCTTCTCTGGGCAACCTGTTCCGGTGCCTCACCACCCTCACAGTAAGAATTTCTTCCTAATATCCAATCTAAATCTACCCTCCTTCAGTTTGAACCTGTTACCCCTCGTCCTATCACTACATGCCGTTGTAAAATGTGCCTCTCCAGCTTTCTTGTAGGCCCCCTTCAGATACTGGAAGGCCGATATATAGAATCTCACAGTTTCCACTGACTCTAAAGGAATAATTCTGGTTACAGTTCTGTGTGTTCTGGGTTAAAAAATGAAAATGGAACTTCAACATCATCAGTTTTCCAACTGAAAGAGCCATCTAATTCCAACCTGTGTTTCTCTGACATGGCTTTTCAGGATTTTCATCTGTTACAAACTGGATTCCATTCAGGAGTAAAGATCTTTATCTACACGGGGCAGTTGTCAGGATGATCAAACTGGGGAATTACTGTGGTTTTTTGTAGCTGTAATAATGTGGCCCTTGCATCTACACTTTGAACTGTACCGACCATCTCCACGCTGCTTTTCACGCTATTCTGATCAGACTGTCTGTTCACCCCCATGCTTTATTGTATGTATGTTTTATTGTGAGTCAGACACTCCAAAATTACTGGGGCTGGCTGGATGAAGCTCCCCAAAAAGGGGGTGAGTGAGGAAAAAGCATGATGTCACATAAGAATTGGACAGGGATTACTTTAGCCTGGCTCCCATCCCAGTTAATTCTGCACCTGTGCGTAGCATATATAGAATAAGCAGGCACCTAGTTCATCAGAACAGGTCTGTAACAGTGAAAATTCAGAAAAGGTTTTTTTTCAGTGCAAATCTCAGAAAGTAATTTGATTTCTGATCAGTAGAAAGATACTAAAAATGCATTTGAGAAATAGGAAAACACCAAGCAGGAGATAAGTGGCACAGAAATATTAAGAAGACATGAACATTGCTAATTCCAGATGTGCCTCAGAGTCATTACAGAGCAACAAGGACAGCACAGCAAATACTGAGCATGCAAGGGGACTTACAAAAGGAAATTCTGGGTACCCGGTGTCCAAGTAGGGCCCTTGACTTTACAAGAAAGGGCTGCTTTTATCCAGGCTCCAGGTCTACGTCCTCCTAGACAATCAGAACATCAGAAGGCATAACTCTGATGAATACAAGCAATTTTTACTTTGCTGGGTTCCCTGTAGCCTTTATAAGTACATGGTTCATTTGGTCAGGGCTACACATCTCTCCACGATGGTGGAAGAATAGCTCTTCCCAAGTCACAACTTCTGACAGGAGGAGATTGGACTCAATGACATAATAGATATAAATCAGAAGGGACCACAGAATATCTACGCCAAGCAGCATCACAAATAACAGGCCTTAAACACAGATCCCAGCATCCTCAAGTAGACTTACAACCGTAACAAAAAAGCAAAACCCACCAACAGCAAAATGCATAAGCCACAAGAAGGGGTTAGAAGGGACCAAGCAATGATCCAGGTCTAAATCTACAGCATTTATAAGCATCCTATCCCATGGCCTCTTACCCTGTGCTGGGTCCCTATACACAGACATATAGCTTCTTTTGGGCATCAGCTAATTAGATCCCCTACACTCCAATTCCCAAGCACATGGTGAGACCAAATTCCAAGACAGAAAAAGGATCTGTGGAGGGCATCTCAAAATTGCTGGGCAAGTATTTTTTAAAATCTTTGTCACCGCAGATATTGAACAAAAAAGAATGTTATTTTTCACCTTACTGTATTCACCCGAGGCATCGAGGTCCTTTGAGGAGGACACTGTTGTTAACAACTACACAGCATATGAAGATCTCGGAAGAGAAGACTGAAACAAGGAATGTCCCATATCTTCAGGAAAGCCTCTGAAATACAAAGGAAAGTAGTTTAGGATTGGCAGAGAATTGGAGGAGAAACAAAGAGGACAAAGGGGCTAAGAGGAAAGTCCATGACGAAGGAAACTGCTAAAACCAAATTACCAAAGCAGACCAGGAGATTAGTGTTTTAAAGAATGCTCTTTGAAAGCTATTGCATGACATCCACATCCTCCCCCTTTGAGATCCCTCGTATCTGTATCAAGGAGAAAGTCCATTAGTCTCAGCTTTCAAGGCTCTGTAGAGCTCACCTTCCTGACCAGCGGTTTACCACAAGACCTTCCAACAGCACGTCTTTCTGCCCTGGCAACTAAAACAGCAGCCTGGAAAAGCGGGGGTGTTCTCTGAACCCTCCTTCCTGAATGTTATGATGGAACCACATGACTCCAATGTCTAAGATTCCTCAGTGGTCACAAACAGGACAAGCTGATCACAGTCATTATGAGGTTTTGCAGAAGCCCCAAACCTCAAAGTTTAGCAGCTGAATATCTCATTTTCTTTAGTTAAAACCCCCACAGCCTGCACTGTTTACAAACTATTTCTGTATTTCCTTTTTTAGGAAGACAAACAGTTTTCAAATGTTTAGGGTGGTTTAGTTTAGTTCATAGTTTAATTCATAGTTCCCATGTTGTGAAATCCCATTCTTCACTGTTTTTTAAATCTACAAAGAATCTACAAATCATGTGTAATAGATTCCATATGCACATGAAGAACGCCCCTGGAAGGCCAAAGCACTAAATTGCCCATAAGCGGAAAGCACAAATTCTGCAAACGTATAAATTCATGGAGGTCACAAAAAACCCCAGACAATACACATTTCCCTCAGCAGCATCCATGGAGAAGGACTCAGCGTTACTTTGAAATCCAACCACTGTTCTATGAACAAATAGTGAAAGCAATCTAAAAAATATTTTACCAATACTGACCTTTGCCCTCACTGAACTAACATGCACCACCAAGTAATTTTAATCCAAAAGTGTACAGGACATGCAAAACCAGCATCCCACCGGAAAAAAACCCAGCCAAAATAAACACCAGCCTGCCCAGCTCAGCAGGTCATGTCACTGCGAATGTTCCTGTGCATCAGTAGTCTTGATAAAAAAAAGAAACAGAGAGTCAGGCCAGACTAAGTGATTTCCCTCAAAGCAGGTCCCCAGGGCAATTCTGATAGTGTACCTGCAGTGACGGCCATTTGATGAACAGATCAAAACATACCAAAAATCTCAACGTGCCTGTCACAGGAAGGCTGTCTCTCTTCTCACCATTGCCGGTCACCACAGATCTGCACCACAGTCACCTCCTCCCAGATGATACTTGTTCCAAATGCCCCCAAACAGAATAAAGCTTCCTCCTGAAGCAATTATTCTGAATCCTCATCTTCCTCTTGGAACTCATCCACATCTTTATCCATAGTTTCCTTTTGCAGCTGTAGTTACAAGTGCAAAACTGCAGCTGGAATTTTTCAGTAGCACTAAAAAGCTGCCACCTCTCTCGGGCATTCTCTCCTGCCTCACCGGGCTCTTCCCAACTCCGATATTCACTTGTTCTCCATCACAGCACATAAATGTGAATCATTATGAAGGTCTTTGTCCTGATCTTCAAACCCTTTTACAGGACTAGGTCAGGTCACCTCAGGTATGCATGGGGAAGAGCTCCAGCTCATCAGGATATACACCACCAGCTGCAAGACAATGATATTCGTAGCTTACACTCAGGAATGGAGGCAAAAAATTCCACAAGACCAGGACCTAATTAACAGAGCTTGCTTCCAGAAGAGATTAACGCAGTTTACCACTTACAAAAAAAAGTGTGTTTAAATTAATGTCTTCAGATGGACTTACACTCTCACAAACTTCTGTGTTCCCAGTACAAGAAAAGACACTATCATACTGGAGCAAGTCCAACCAGTCCAATGTGGTTAGTGGCTGGAGAATGTGGGGAGGGCAAGAGGGCTGGGTTAGTTCAGTCTGCAGAAGACAAAGCTAAGGAAGGATCTCAGTTCCTGTCTACAAGTATCTAACGGGTGGTGGAGAGGATGGCGCCACACACTCCTCAGAGATGCTCAACAAAAGGACAAGAAGCAAAGGACACGAGTCACAGCAAGGGAAATTCTGACTAAATATAGTTGAAAAGTCTTCATAAGATAAATTATCAAACACAGCCTTGAGGAACCTGATTGAACTTTGAAATCAGCACTGTTTCAAGCAAGCAGCTGGACAATATGGCCTCTAAAGATGCCTTCCCCTAAATTGCTTTATGAATCTGTAATATTTTTTCCTGCAGAATGAAGAAGAGAAGGAAATAAAGAAGTGGTAGTGAGGTTAACCACACTTCTGAAATTGACTGCAGGACCCTAAATCACTTTGGTTCTGTTTGCAACGCATGATGCTCCAAAGTGGCTAATCCATCTACTGGGCACTGCACAACGGTATGTGTAAAAAGTAGCTGGATGCCATATAAATATGCAATTGCAGCATCCATCCAGGCTAATTAGCATGCATGCAGATTGCTGCACTGATATTGCTGCACTGCCTACCATTTTGAAGGCAGCTTGCTTCAACTCTGAATTGCTCTGTGCCTCGGTATTTCACTTATATAACGAGAAAGATCATTCTGCCTTGTCTATTTAGATTGCAAACAATTCAGGAGCAGAGGTCCTCTTTTATTATAAATAAATGTAACACCTTGGGGCCCAGAGCCTAAACTCAGGGTCATGCAGTGTGGTCTCACAAATAAAATTTCCAATAACAAGATCATAAGCAGACAGCCCAGGAGGATTAAATTTTCTCTTCCATCCAATCTTTCATAGCAAAAATGGATTAAAAAATTTAAGTAAGTCAATCTTTCAAACTGAACAAAACAAAACTGGAATCACATCTGTAAACAGTAAACTAATTTTTCCAGCTCTGTCATTTCCTTGCCATGGAAGTTACAGAAGAAAGTCAGTGACTTTGAGAAACTTTGTATTTACAGTGCAACATATTTGCTGCGTTCTCCAGTAAAACTCTTTTCTCTATAGTTTTGGTATTTATTCTGCTTGTTGAAGAAATGTCACTGGCAAGACGTATTGGAAGCAGTTCAAACAACAGGAGAAAACCAAACAAACCGCAAATATTAGCTACAAGCTTCTGATTAGTCTTTCGATGATTTTGGAAAATGTAACTGTGGAAAAGAAATTAACTGGCATTCTCAATCCACCAGATAAATGAATCAAGGGAGCTGGGTAATGGATTCAGAAAATTAAGGCTGTATTTGTTTTCCTTCATTCTGCGTGCGCAATTCTAACACTAATGAGTTTCTAGAACCTCCCAATCAAAATGAGCTGAAGTTATAACTAAAAGATGAGGAAGCAGAGAGGCAGACTGTCCACATACCAGGAGAGCTACCAGCAGGACAGCACAGAAAGATTGCTAAAAGTTGGGTGTTTTTTGCATGATACTCCAGGGACAGCTTTAACTCTAGGTAAGTGTCAGCAAATCAACAACAAGCACTAAAAATCTCAGGCTTTTTATATTCATCTCTAGGACAAACACAAACACTAGTCTTTCAGCTCCTCATCATGGTTGACCCAGCATTTGGCCTTTAGCTCTCCTACAGAAAGGCAAGGCTGAGTCAGCCCTTCTGGGTTTTGCAACTTTGTAGTTAGGGTGGCTGAATCCTGGAGAACAGGTATTTAGGTTTAAACTGACCCTCAAGCAGAAAAAAATTCTAATCCTTCCTACTAGTGAAGTAGGACAGTGTTTTTATTTTTTTCCTTCCTTTTTTCCTTAATTTAAAGGCCTTATCTGAGACAAAATAGAAGGCGAAAATAGAACCATTGCAGCCTTTCAGTGAAAATTCAGATATGACAGGACCTTCAGTACAATTCTACCTAACACTTAAACTAGCCTAAGGGTTATGGATTAAAACCATCATCCACTATAGCTCTGTTTCAGCCTACACAGAAAGTTATAGGTGAACTATTTAAAAAAAGCAGGTGGATACCAGCACAGTGTTACCCCTGTTTTATTTTAATTACCAGGTTTGTGTTAGAACACATTCACCAATATATTTGTGTATGTTGTGGGGAGAGGGGCAGGGAGAGTCTGCTGGGTCTAACTAGCAAGAACATTTCTAGGGAAGACCAAGTCACAGGTGGTTTGTTGCAACGGTTTCCAAATACAGCTGGGAGGCAGCTCTCTTCAGGTATTTCTGAAACTGCCCCATAATCATCCCTGAAGTAGAACAGCTCTACCAGTGACCGCAACAGCAAAACTATGCATGTAACCTGGCCATCAGGAGTGTTTTCATCATACACACTCCATACATCAAGCAAAATTAGATTCAGAGAGAGACCCCACGATCCTTCAGTGTGCTCAACTATGGTTTAAATGCTTGAATAGGTACTGGAATCCACGTGATCCAGGAGCAACTGATTTTGACACACTTTATGAAATTTTCCTTCTAGTGCACATTCCAAAATAGATGTTGCTAAGAGTTTGACTCTGTCTACACTGTCAGACAACCAGTTTCAATACAGGGTTATGTCAGGCTCATACGGTCTTGACTTACATTACAATAATAAATTATTTTCTGACTGTAGACAGAGTTTAAGTGACCCTTACAAATTATCAGGCTGGGATAAATATGTATCTGCTAAAAATATTACTATCCTTTGTTCTTCTTCAACTCATTTTCAAATGAGAGTGATCTATTTATCATTTAGCCATGCAAGAAGTTCCTGTTATCTGATGTGTTTGGTGCAAATGATAAAAATATCACTTCAGAAATATAAAATTACCTCATCATGTAAAAAAGAATTTACTAATAAGAGACATCTTCAAAAACAAATACATTTAATGCTTATGAAAGAAAAAGACTGGCATAATTTGGAAGCTGAATGTTGACTTACAGATGGAAAGACCTATTAGATCATTCATTCCCTGTCTTTGCCAAGACAGGAATGTTTCCTCAAGAACATTTCATGCTCTTCTGCCTAGTCTAATTTTAATAACGTAAGTACTGGAGTTTCTATCACTTTCCTTAAGATTCTATTCCACACAAACACAGCTCAAGCTCAGGAAATGTTCCTTTTTAAGAACACCATCAAAAACTTGTTTGCTTTATAAAGCGAGCACAAGAGGCTGGCATATACAGATGGGAGCATTAAGTCATAAAATAGTGGTCTGAGACAGAGAGGGCATTTAGCGGTGGGAGGGATGTGGGGTGTAGGAATCATGTACTCTAGAAAGGGCTGTCAGGGGGTTGATCATTGGTACATATACATATACATATGCATATGCATATACATATCAATACCCAGGGCAGGGGGGTTGGAATTAGATGATCTTTAAGGTCCCTTTCAACCCGAACCATTCTGTGATTCTGTGATATGCTAGTTGTAACAGACATACATGAGATGACTGCACAGCCATTCCTTGGCATTCATCTGTCCGTAACCATGTCCCAATCTGAGTACTTCAGCTAGGCTCATAAAGCAAGATTCATTCGTCTATTTTAGGTGCTTTAGGATGGAAGGAATCATGCCCTAAAAGTGTCTGCTTCTCACCACTGACTTTTAAGCAGGGTCAGACTTAGACAACTATAGTGTGTACGTCTACAGATATGTTAGTGAGGCAAGGCTCAACTTAGATGCCCAGTGGGAGCTTGGGTATTACTTTCACATAGGCAGCCATATGTATATACCTCAACGTAGAAATGTGCATTTGTGAGATGAATCCCACTCCTACAATTAAACATGAAATGAGTCTCATTCTCTGTGACCATGTTTGCCTTACCACCCTTTATGTTCTTTCCTTCCTAATTCCTCACCTATTTTGCTTTAGCATTGTGAAAGCCAGAAAAATATTGAGCCCAACAGTCTTGCTGGGAGCAAGAATGAAGTGGCCTTCTGAAAAGGTTTGATTCTCTTCTCCCCACCCCAATGAACCACAAGAGTCTCACTCTAAACCACAAAAGGGAAGGCTTGGGAGATTAACAAATGCTCCGCTAACTCTACTCCCCCACACTCACTATGTTAGAATTGCATAATATTTGCCTTTCTATTACGGAAGAGAAGGAGTTCCAAGAACCACAAAAGTTCCATCAAGAGGACTGTTGACAATGCTCTTGCAAGACTGATGGATAGCTCGAGTTGGAACGATATGATGGAGCATCTCTGGTGGCTTCCCTGAGATCCAGGGGGATTTCAGAGAATTGGAGGTCACACGTCGGAGGACTGGCTGCAGTCAGTCATACAGTTACTACATTTGGAAAGCTGACATCTAGCAGCATATCACTGAGTGTGGAAGTGAGTTTACAGAATTTGTGAACTTCTACAAGAAGCTGCAAAACTTTTGTCTGTACTCTAGCAGTGCCTCCTCCATCATACGTGTCTCCATCCTAGATGCCTTTATTTAGCAGATGACAGATCAAGCTAGCCTCTTCCATTTGGCCCAGGCAGTCACTCCAGGAGGGTAAGACTATGGCACTGCAAGTATAAAAAAAATAGTCTTAGAAAGAAGCTGGGACTTTCCTGCCTGATGTCTCCTTATTTTAATCTAGCCTGCACAGAAAAGGTCAGGGCCTTTTACCTTTACATAATAATTTGCATAAGTGGTTTTTAATAATCAAACTTTTTAACAGTTTTCTTAAATATATTTGTGTAAAAATTACAATTTTCCATTAGATCTTTCCCACTTTATGTGACACGCACACAAAACCACGCTAGCTACTGGGTTAAACCCCATTCTGAGAGCAGTAACAGCACACAGACATATCACTGTCAAAAAAATGCTGATTTACATAGTGTGATCAGTAGATCTGCTCTGACAGATTACATATTTTGTATCTTCATTAACTGTGCATCATTTTTACATTCTGTTCCAGTTAGCTAGTGACAGATAACTATTTTTTTAAATCAGATCTCAAGGCGAAGAAATGTCAGTGTGGAAAAATAAATACATAGCTCAAGCTTCTTGAAAGTGTTGAACTAAATGACACATCAACTTAAGTTGGTGAAATCATGGTGAGTAGCTTTAAATAGAAATATTTTTGAAGTAAAAATACCACAAAGCATTAGATGTTTTATAAAGCTGAGATGAATTAGTATTAGAAAAATTACTACTTTTATGTTTTTATTACATATTGAGCCAGATCTGTCTTCCTCTGAAGTCACCAGGAATATTAACATCAAATTAATTAACTTGAGCAATATTTAGTCTGGAAAGAGTTATTTTACCATGAATAAAAGAGAAAATGAAGTCTGAATCTCAGCTTTTCCAGCAAGGCACTGAACTCAGATCCACAGAGATACTTAGATACTGATCTCCCATTGGACAAGAAATAGCCAGGTAAATATATTTAAAGAGCCTGGAACTCATTAGCTCTGATCTATATTGAACTCAAAATGTATTCACCATCTCCCAAGACAGGTGAATAGTACATATAGCAATGTGAGAAAACAGTGATATAAAATCAGTATTATAAAAAAGGATAGCTCAACCTCTGCAACAATGAGGGCTGAATTAATTTTCCAACGTTCATTGGGAACCATGGGAACTCGTAGCTACTAACTAACAGCTATGTGCAGCTCGGTGGGTGGTGGTCAGTTTGGGGCTCTGTACGCTACTTCTAACCACCTCCTCCAAAGCAACAGAGTCTGCCTGGCTGGAATCACTCTGCAGGACAGAGCCCGGTGCCACCAGCTGAAACACCTTGTTTAAACGACGGGTGACATTCTGATCTGAGTTATACCAAAGTTAATCAGAGGCACAGTGATGTTAATAGGATCAGAATCTAGCTCAGTATCAGTGTAAAGACTGTGGTTGGTCACTGGAGTGTCTCAGATTACTCACAGATTACTCTTCGCATTGCTTTCCTGGGTCTCAAAGGAAAACTGCAGTATTGCCAGGACAGTTTTCAGTTACTGGCCTTTATTTTGAGTGTGTGCCATATAGATCTGTGCATGCCAAGGTGACACAGAAATACTATTTAAATCTTTTACCAGTTTCTGGAAAAAATACGCTGGCTGAATGAGGGGAACTTGTTTTTCCCCCTCTCTATTTTTATCCTGCTTTCAAAAACGAGGCTGTGCCAAACAAAAGTTCGTTGTCTCTTTCATTCACTTTGTGCCTGCATCTGGAATTTGCTTTGATCCCAAGTATAACTTGTTTAAATTCCGTAATCATGGCATAATTTATGGTTTTTTTTCCTTTTGTATTATCTTACAAGTCTTCCGTTATTTACATAGCTTTTTAAAGATACACTCTGAAAGGTAATTTATCTCAAATTAGTTTCCTCATGTATGGTGTTTATGGTGGTACTAGATAATTCTGTTCACACAGAAGTCTCTTGCCCACATTATCCTCTCCCACTGAAAAACCACAGAATGAACCACAGGTGGAAATTTTCCTTGAGATCCTCAAGCGTTGTCCTAATGGAGCCTGAGGTTCAAACTTGAATAAGCCTTGTGGTGTGTCAAACCCTGCAGATTTCAAGGAACTCGGTGCCTTAGGGAATTAAAAAAAAGGCCACAGCAAACTCATCAAAGGTTTTGCGTCTCTCCATGAGTCTGGTTTCTAGTGGGCCTCATCTCATATTCACTGAAGTTGTATTACAAACATTCCTTGCAGTCAGAGATCTCTGAACCTCCTGTGCTTTAAATGAAGCGTGTAACTCCTTATCCACTAAGCACCTTTATTGATTTGCTTCCAGACTTTCTAGGAAAATTCTACCATAAAGATGTTATGTGACAGGATACAGGAGGTGAATAAACTTGGTGAACTGAAGGTGCTCGGGTTTGGGGGAAAAAAGGTCTTAACACTGGACAAAGCAGAAATCAGCTATGAATATATCATGCCTCACTACCTCATCACCTCACTACCATGCCACTGAAACTTTGTGGATGTTGTCATTTTTATATCTGAGTATCTCGGAGAATTAACAAGTAATAAACATGAGTACATCAGATGAAGTCCTAGTTCCTAACGCTTTCAGAGCTAGATGAAAACCTCACTGTGGCTCTGCCACAAATATTTTTCAAGACTTCAGTGTTTGTGGGATATCCTCAATTCCAAACTTGAGGATGATTCTGTTACTGGTAAATCTCATACGTGCAGTCTTGTATCACCCTCTGATAACGTCACAGACACTGCCGAAGAGCAGATGCATGCTATGAGAGATGATGAAATGTAAAAAAAAGCAAAGAAAGTCCAATCTTCCACATGAGTAGTCCATGATCGCGAGATGTCTGCATAGCTGGCAGAACACACAGCATCCTCAGTGAAACATCTGAGCATTTCAGTCATATCGAGGCAGAAGTTTCTGCATCCAAGACACATTTTAGGTTGCTAGAATCCAGCTGCAACATAGTTTTGTTACAGTATTTAAAGCACCATTCAGAATGTAGATGAGATGGCTGTGCTAAAGAATAGCTTTATCAGTTTCAGTAAAACACATTCAGAAGACAGCAAAGCAGCATTATTTT
This sequence comes from Rissa tridactyla, assembly GCF_028500815.1. NCBI lineage: Eukaryota > Metazoa > Chordata > Aves > Charadriiformes > Laridae > Rissa > Rissa tridactyla. The sequence continues at coordinate 119,108,799 of NC_071468.1, read as the reverse complement.
AAAGCAAAACAAAAATGCCTTACACAGACTCTGCAAATTTGTGGGGCTGCTGGGACTGTATTTTAATGTAATCTATTCATTATAACTACTCTGGGTAAAAAGCTACCACTAATATATGACAGTAATCCTGCTACCACTTTGAGGAAGTGCAGAACAGAGTTCCTAGTGAAACAGGTACGGCAGTGTGGCATCTTAAGTGTGGCCTGGGCATCTGTGTCAGCAATGGGTAAGGTAAAATCACTAAAAAACATGGTTTCGCCGCAAGCACAGACAGGGACCAAAAATTTAGGAGTACTGCATAAAAAGGGATCTTCTAACCTGCTTATTTAACTTTTTAACTTTTACCTCTTCCAGTCATCACTGCTGGCTTGTCCCTGGTGAATATAAAAGAAGTTTTAATTTGGAATGTAATCTTCATGAAATAATCTACAAAAAACAAGCAGCTGTGAATAAGAATATGATATGATTACAGAAATTTGGAATTCTTCATTGGTACTCGCCATCCTCAGTAAATACACCTGGAAAAAGGCTACTGAAAAAATTCTTAAAACACAGGTCCAGCTGCCTTCAACAAGAGGTCTGGTTTTTTGCAGGTAAGTACTATAACAATATATAAAATATAAATCAGCCAAAGATGCAGAATGTGTATAGTTAAGTCTTACATCTTTAACCATAGTGATTATACTGATAATTTGCAAACCTCTGTCCAGGTCTAATTTATGCAGATTTATTTTTTTTCATGTAAACAGCAAGAGACGCAAGTTACATCAAAGCAGAAAGGAGATGCTGGCAGAACAAGAGCTACAAGAAGATGCTGAGGATGGGATTCAGTTACCTGTATATAAGCTTCTAATGCCATCTTAGACAGTCTAGGGACTATCCAGGGATCATCTCTTTGTTGCCAGCTGCCACTCCAGAATGGTACTACTCTTCTCCAAGTCCTATGCCATATCTGCCAGCCCAGTGTGGCTGTTTCAGATATCCCAGGCCACTGAAAACAGTAATGGTTAGTTATATTTAAGTAATGAATCCCACACTGACAATTTATGTTCAGCGATATGCATGCTCTGTCCAAGCTAATCCCAGAAAAAGATGTACCGAGGAGGGAAGAACGGAGACACCCAAGGTAGTCCATCCGAACCAGCTCTGGTCCTGAAACAATGCAGACAAAACAAACTGGTGTATCCTCACATGGCCCCACTGTGTTACATGAGTTTGTTGGTTGGGTCTTTGCCAATTCAAGGATCTTTGCATGATATTATGTTACATACTGTAGAAACTGCAGTTTAGGGAAACGTGACAATTTTGGCTTCCTCTTTGCATTTTGGCTATATCATGAGGGAATGGTCCTCAGATACAAGCCTTCTGAGGAAGACCAAGAAAGAAATCAATATGTATTTGTAGCTAGGAAATCTGTCCCAGTAAAATGAACGCTAATCAGCTGTCTTTGCATTTACGCTATTTTGCTTTTTTCAAAAATCTCCCCTTCCTGCATTCTCTTGTAACCACTAACAGAACAGAACATGATTTCCCTTTTCTACTTCCCTTTCATAGCCACTTAGGATCTTGCATCTTTGAAAGATGCTGTCCATCAGAGATTGCAATCTGCCCCGTACAGTTCTCAGGTATGTTTAAATCTTCTTTTATCCTTCAAAGGCTGGCTGAAAGAAGTGTCAGGTCATTATTCCAGGCTGTAGCTTAATACTTAGGCTTAACAGTGTATGATCTCTCTCCAGCCTTCATTAAAGACCTTCATTCACTGAAGGTCAAGGTATTAGCGTGTTATTTTTAAATATACACCCAGCAGTGAAGAGTTAAAAATAGACTTCTACGAAAACGAACAGTAATTGGTTAAACCTTGTTAGCCATCACATGAAGATGATAACTCCTCCCAGGAAAAGACATAAGAAAAGCAGCTTTGACATGGATTTATACTTAGAAGAGCAGCTGCAGGTTTACTGGGAAGGAGTTCACGATATAGGCTCTTGGATTATTAGCAGAAACACCAGCTTGATTCTGGAAAGGAGATACAAGATAAAATTTTCCTCATGATCTGCAAGTGAATTCCATGGATTCCCTACTTTGGAACAACCACCAGTAGCCAGAAAGCTTAAAAAGATGGAGCTGGGAAAGGCAAAGCTGCTGAGAACTGGCCTCAACGCTTTATATCAGGCCATCCACCCCGTGCATGGAATTGCCTGGACAGATGGGAAGCAAGTGATACTGACTGCTTTACACTATCATAACGGAGAACTAAAGTTTGGAGACTCAAGTGTTGTTGGTCAATTTGAACATGTTCATGGGCTTTACTGGGGCCCGTGTTGCTCTACAGACACCCCAGCTTTGCTCGCTGTTCAGCATAAAAAGCATGTTAGCGTTTGGCAGCTGGGCTACAGCACTGCAGAGAAGAACAAACCCTTGATTTCTCAGACTTGTGAAGTTGGTGAGCCGTTTCCGCTGCTTTCTCGGGGCTGCGTCTGGCATCCAAAGAAGGAGGTCTTGGCTGTGCTTACAAAAAGAGATGCTTCAGTCTTGCATGCTGTTCGTACTGACAATAATAGAGTTAAGGCAGATATCAAAAGCAGCGGGCTTATCCACTGTGCTTGCTGGACTAAGGATGGTAATCGTTTAGTAGTTGCTATAGGCAGTGCCCTGCATTCCTACATATGGGATGATGCTCAGAAAACTCTAAATACCTGCTCCTTTTGCCCAGTCTTTGATGTGGGAGGTTATATCTGTGCTATAGAAGCCACGCTGGATTTCCAAATTGCTGTAGCTACTGAGCTTCCTTTAGATAATATCTGTGGTTTGAATGCGGGCATTGCATTTGATATGCCATCTGGTACAGAAACTGGTTCTTTAATCTCACAGTCTGCCCTGGTGCTTGGTGATGAGGAATACTCCATGGACCTGCGAAGAAAGTCCATAGATTCAGACAGATCAGGTGTTGATTCAGTTGCTTCTTCTTCGTCAGGTCCTGTGGATTTAACCCATATTCTTACAAACCACCGTCGGTCTGATCCCAGTCCTCTTATTACTCTGAAACGCAAAGACTCTGCAGCATCAAATGGTCAAGATTCTTCTCACTTGATCTTGGTGACTTTTGAGAGGAAGGTAACCACCACCAGGAAAGTCACCATCCCAGGTATTCTGGTTCCTGATATAATGGCTTTTGACCTTAGAGCTCAGATTGTGGCAGTAGCTTCTAATACTTCTAACATTGTTTTGGTGTATTCAGTAACCTCTTCTTGCATGCCTCATATTCAACAAATCCAGCTGGAAAAATACGAAAGACCAAAGGGCCTATGCTTTTTGACAGATAAACTCCTATTGATTCTGATTGGGAAGCAAAAGTTCCCTGAGCCTAGTCTCATTCCATCTTCGAGCTCAGACAGGTATGTAATGCGTCTGATGATCAAAGAACTGATGCTGGAAGAAGATTCTTCAGCATTGCCTGAGACTAAGCAGAATATCTTTTATAACTTCGAATCCTCTGTGAATATTCCTGGGAAAAGAAAGTTCTTTGAAAATCTTGCCACAGAAGACCAACCTCAAAGCAGGGAGCTGTTAATACCAAGAAGCACAGTAATTCAATCTCCTAGTGGCAGGAGAAGACTCATCGAAGAAGTAAAGAGCCCTAGTTATGAGCAGAGCTCTTCATCAAGTGTGAGTGACCTGGATGAAAAAAGGCTCCCAGGTGACCCCTTGGTGGCCTTGGAAACACTGGATGCTGAACCTACCAATCGTTCAGTGTCTCTTCTTGGTTTTGGAACATCTACCAGGCTTTCCAGCAGACCAGCTTCCCCTAAAGTGCAGTTCAATGTGATCCAAGAAACATCAAGTTCTCCTAGAAACAACAATTTGCCAAGTGAAAGAGGAATAAGTCACATATCTAGAAATTTAGAGAGACTTTGTGGCAGCTTCAATGAGTTACAACTGAGTCTTTCTGAAATAACGGACTTTGCTAAAAATGGGAGGAGGATATCTTTAGCCTATCCATGTTCGCAGGAACCACCCGTCGTTCATATCACTTACCAGGTAACTTTTTTGTCAGCTTAAAAATATTGTGACTTTTAAACAATCCTGTATTTACCTTTAAATCAAGAGGATGCAGTTTAATTCTTATCAACCCATGAGAAATGTAACTTGAGTTTGGCATCAAGCTTAACTTAAAATGATTTTATAATTTGATGTTGAAACAATAACTCAGGATGATGTGGGTAACTTAGAGGACACTTCACATGGGAGATTTGTGTCTGTTTGCTCTTCTTTGATTAAGCACAATTGTCTTAGATATTAGCTGATTTTTTGCATCTATCAAAGAGAGAGAACGGAGCCAAACAGTTGCTAATGTAGAAAAGGTTTATACGTTAGTTTAGTGCAGAGATGAGCCTGTAAGTAGGGTGGCACAGTAGCCCACCAGAAACTGGCACAGGTTGCCCAGAGAAGCTGTGGATGCCCCATCCCTGGAGGTGTTCAAGGCCAGGCTGGATGGGGCTTTGAGCAGCCTGGTCTAGTGGGAGGTGTCCCTGCCCAGGGCAGGGAGGTTGGAACTAGATGATCTTCAAGGTCCCTTCCAACCCAAACCATTCTATAATTCTATGATAATAAATTCAAACCCGAGCTCAAATCCAAAGTTTTAAGATAGCTAGACATTCATGAAGGCTGATACAAAGTATTGAATCTAAATTTATGGAAAATTCAGATGGGCATGACATGAAGTTGGCTTAATTCTACTTTAATTTCTCACCACTAATCTTCACAGAGCTGGACATAGCTAATTTGTAAAAAATGTTACCCCTTCAAATTTTCTGGAAAAAAAAGTCTGTCAATATGTAATTATCATTTCACTAAATAGATGAATGTCAAATCATCACGTTCCTATCCCACCCTTGTTTTGGCAAAATTCCTACTGGCTTCAATAAGAATTTCAACTAAGGAATGTAAATTAGGTAATTATTTCTGGGTATTATTCTTAGTATTATTTGCAGTAATACTAACATAAAACTGATAATATTTTTGGTCATGCTGATGCTAGTGGTATTGCTGCTAAAACTGGGGTCCCGTTCAGGATGTAGATGACAATTATAAATGCATTCTTTTCTACTGCAACATAAGCAGCATTATGTCAAAGTAATACATTGCATTGTGATGATGCTGAAGTATGTACTTGTCAAACAAATTTGACTTCATTTTACGTTAAAGGAATCCATGCAGGCATCTAAGTACCCCTCCTTAAAAATTCATTAAAAGAATGGTGACTCAATTCAATCATATTCATCACGTATAGCAATTGTTTACTTGGCATTTAAGCAGATTCTAGTATGTTAGGTACTCTGGATAAAAGCAAAGCTTTTGATCTGAAGTAGTCAATAATTTAACTTGAATACATTTTACAAATTCTGGTGAAAAAAGCAACATGTCTATTTAAATAATTTAGGATTTTATTTGCCAAGAAGGAAGCCCTTCTGTTACCCCAGCATGTTCAAATTAATTCTGATTTCTTAGCATAAATCAACTTATTTATTTAGCAAGCAGCCCTATCTCTTGGATTCAATTGGATTAACCTTTCCAAAGAGAAGTTTTGTTTGTGACACGTAGCATTAATCTAAGATCTGAAGTCACTGTGCACGTTTGCTTGCACAAGCAATAGGAATTAATTAACCTCTTTTTTTCTTTGTAAGCAAAGAAGAAAATATTAGTGCTTCTAAAATACTGCTAGACTAACTACATTTAGAAAGTAAGACTCTCATTCACCTGAACAGGTTAGTTTCACATTGAGCCAGCAGAAAGCATAGCTAGTACTGCATTATAATGACTCAGAGAAAGTGCCACTTAATGTCTTTCCGACAAACACAGTTTTTCTGTGTAAGTCTCGCAGCTAATGCCTTGCATAGTTCAGCCCCTTTCTGAAATCTAACAGGATCACAGCATGATGCCAAAAAATAATGAAAAATAGACTGATGGCAAAAAGGTCTCCAGACAGACAGGGAAATATTTGCTTCATAGGCAGCTAATAATTTTCTCAGAAAATAGTTGTTTTGATTAGTTTGGATTCAGACATCTGAACCTTGTTCCTCCTTCAGGAGTTGATTAGCGCTCTGTGAGCTCAGAGACCAGCTGGGCTGTGGGTTCCAGCCAGGCTCTGTGTTCACAGTGCAAAAAGTCAGGAAATAGCTTTATTGCTTTATGATATAAATATCAGCCTGTGGAAAACATTCTAAGCTTTAGGAACACTGCAGTCCAGTCAATAATATGGCCATTATCTTTCAGCTTTTTGTGCCAAGTGCCTGTCTTCTTAAGTGTTTGTATAATCCCCAGCACGGCAGAGGCTCAATCTTGATTGAGAAATCTATTGTACTATGAAAGATAACGATTAGTACTGCATAACCATATTTATGCATTAAAAACATAAAAGGAAAGTTTAAAACATAATAGATAAAAATGTAGCAATAATTAACGGGCAATTATGAACGCTGTTGTGCAGCAGCATTATTGACATTTATGTATGTTTCCAGTTCTGCTTAGAAAACCATAATATAAAACAGAATGTGTATTACTTAATAATTCATAATGACTGCCCACTAAATAGTCTTCAAAATCTTTGTTTATTCTGGTAGTGCTAGCATACCTATAACTCCTCTGAAGTCACGTCCATGCAGTACTACCAGAATTTATATTCTTTGTAGCCCATAGCCATAAAAGAAAAACATGATCACTCACACTTTGGAAATGTCACTGCACTATCACTTGTGTAATAGCATTCAGCCACCAGAGGTGACTTGATCATTCAACCCTGAAAAGCAAATATTATTGCTCTTTCATCACATACAGACTTGTGATTCAGGATAGCGTGGGAGGGCAGACAGACAGACGCAATAAGAGGATATTATTTAAAAAGAAAAAAAAAAAAGAAGAGACGAGGATCTGTCACAGATTTGTTTCTGTTTCATTTTGCAAAAAGATACTTTTTTCATCCTATTCCCCAAGAAAAGGAACAGCTGCAGAATATTTAAAATAGCCTCATTCAAAAGCTAATTACAGTAGAAATAAAGCCAATCTGGATTTGAAATTAATGGCATTTAGGCAAACCTCTCCAGGAGGAATAAGATTCATCTTAATCTGAAGAATATCTTAAAACTCCTACATTTTGCTCACGAGCAGTATTATGTCAAAAGTGTATATCACTGAGAGCATAGACTGCATAATTAAACAGGAAATAAATATCTTTTCAGTAATTAGTCACCGTGATTTCCTTTTCTTAGCACTCACCAATAATTGTATACAAGTCAATTTGTACTTTTATAGCATCTTCATACAATTCACCGTGGGAAACTTTATTGCCAAGGTCAGCTATAAAATAAACAATTTTTTACACAGAGCTAGGAGATGAATAGAAAGGGTCCAAAAACATATGGCAATAAAGTTTTTCTGATAGAATTACATGAAGTAGAAATACAGAAGGGGGGTATAAGGGTGGCACAGTAAAATGAGCAAAGACCAGGCTGCAATGATCGGCTGTAATAAGACCATGAACCCTTCTGAAATCCAAAGGGCAATTTTGACTCGGGCTGAGCAATAGAGAGAAAGTCATGAAAATGATGGAAGAGGAAGGTGACGTGGCTGCTCCCTGGAGTAAGAAACTAGTCAGCCATCCTGAAGTTTAGAAGGAAGAGATTTAGGATGACCGTAAAATAAAGACCTGCAGTAGTCAAGACAAGGTGTGATTAATGCATGGATAACATTTTGAGCAAAGGTTGAGGAATTTGTTAAGAACAAATTCTGACAACAATGTTCTGAAACTGATCAATAGCAGACAAGCAGGGTTTGTAGAGGAGACACAATACCTTTTATTAGACCAGATGATTTGTTTGTTGGATACATAGACGCAAAGGAAAAGGAATATGTAATGTCAAAAATGAATCCCACTTTTTGTGCTGTGCAAAGAAAGTAAAGATCTGAGTTAAAAAAAACACCCCACACTCAAAACATAAAGATCACGGAAGCACAAGTATGAGGACAAAGGGTATATCTTAGATGACAATATACTTGAAACAATAGTTGCAGAACTATTAATGAGCCGAGAGTAGAGAAATCCTAGCATCATATCATCTGAAATGCTGATGTGCACTATAAACGCAAACTGCACTGGGATTTAAGCACCCCTGAGCACCTCAGATGTCTTCCAACATAAACATTTTACAGGCTTATGCTCCTCTAACAGGTTAATTAGGGTGGCAATTGGAATGTCCCATATACGGGCAAGCAAAGATATTAAGATCTCCACCAAAAATAAAAACCCAACAAAATAATAATAAAAAAAATGAAAATTCAGGATCCACAAAAAATCAAAAAGGAGTCACAGCAACAGCAGAAATCATGACAGGTAAGGGCAGTGCAGGCTGTCAAACCTACTTAATACTACTAGTGGCAATGCTGCACAAGAGTTAACGCCACACAGCACTTTAAATACCAAAAATCACAATTCTCATTTCTCTCCAGGGCTCTTCCTTAGCCATCTAACTCTCTTTCCATTGTCTTCTTGTCCAGATCCCCCACGTCTATTTAATTTACCAGTTTTTTTCTCATCCCATGCAATGAATGTGGGGGAAAGGCAAAAGCAAGCTGACTAATGGGTACTAAGGTATCAAAACTGAAATTACCACTGAAGCACAACACAAAGAGCTGAAATCAAGGGTTTAAGAAAATGGAAACAGAGCTCTATGCAACTACAGCGCTCCTCATCTTAGAATGCATATATGTGACTGGCCAACCTGATACCTTTCATTTATATAAGAACAGATTATTAACACAAAGGATATGAAGAATATTTAAAATACCTGCAGTTCAGTACAGTACTTGAAATCCTGCCACGGGGGAAATTATTTGTTCAACAGCAGAGAATAGGGATTAATAGAAGAAATATAAGATGGTTAAGGAATTAGCCGGAAGGAAGACAGTAAACGGTTATAGTAATATAAAAGAAAATGGAAGACATTTACTAGAGGATTTTCTCGTGATTGATTTTCAGGCTAATATTAAAGTTTCATTAATGATCTGTTGAGATATGCTAATATAATCTGCGTATAGCATCAAGTCAGTAGTGGGATAGGAAGTAGTCAAGAGAGGATCAGGATACCGCACCTGTAATTTGATGACCTTAGCACCTAGAATAAAAAAAAATTGATTGAAATTAACTAATTTCAAGTGCATAGTGATATATTCCGGGATTAACAGAAGGAATTTCTGCTATAAACTGGATATTCATTAGCTGGAAACAACCAAGGATGAAAAAGCTTGCATGTGTTAAGTAACTACAAGAGGATTATGAGTCAAAAATGTGATACGTTTATGAAAAGAACAAAGGCAATCTGTGGGTACATGAGTCAGGTACATCCAGTAAGTAAGTAATGCACCACTGGGCAACACAGCCATGAGGCCTCATCTGGAAAACACTTAACATTTATAGACATTTATGGGCAAGAAAGACACATTCAAACTGCAATCAATCACTAACCCAGTGTTAGTAAAAACAATTCTGATTGCTAGCATATCCTTATTTACCTCACTGTTTCATCAGTCGTTGAATTTAAGTTCATGAAGATGATCTTAGCATCCAGGCAACTGTAGGCAGTGCATTAGGGAATACAAGATAAATACTGAAAAAGGTCAAGAGGCAGAACTGGCTGACTGCTCAGTGGGGTTCAAAAAAGTAATAAAAGAGATGTTTATTTATCATGCAGATATATGGAGTATAACATCTAATCCAGGAACCCTTTTTACCTTAGTAAATTATTTTCTTCCCATATATATTTGCATTCCAAACCACGAGTTTTGAAAGACAGTTTGGCAACGCTGTGATGGGCTGGCTGCAGCCCAGAAGACCCTTTACAGGTTATAAAATCTGATCGAGGGGCAGGCTGGCACGCATGAAGGAAAACGATTCTGGAATTGATCGTTTCTTTCTGTTGGATTTTTGTTGAGGGAGAGTTGGACCTGACAGACTACAGGAAATTGGCTAAAGAAACTTAATCTGAAAATATCCACTCCTGTATGTGGAAATGTATTTGTTCCTTCTGTAATTAATATGTTCTTAGTCTACCGCTAAACTTTGGTTTAGGATAAAACAACTAATATTAAGGGCTTTTAATCTGACAATGGCAAGTCCTCTGGCTTCTACTGGAGATAAATAGCAACACAGCAAAACCAGAGATACACATTTTAGGAAGAGGTGGATTAAATTTAGATTTGACTAGAAATGGTCTTTGGGTTAAGGCATGAAAATGGGAAGTACTGAGGTGAGATTTTACTTGTACTTCTAACTCTCTCATAAATTACTTGCATGACGTTGAATGAATCTCCTAATCTACCTGTGTAAGAATTTGATCATCTATAAAAAGGGAGTACTAACAGTTACCCAGCGCTCTAGAAGGCATGTGTTTAAATCAGTTAATATATATGACGTGTGTGAACATATTCCTTAAAGAGAAGGCATGTTATCATCACTTAAACTCGACATTAAACAAAAAAGGCTAAATAATTAGAATATTAAAACAGAGAAGGATTCTTGACCTGTCAGAATTTGCCAGCAGACAAAAATAAAATGTAAAGATGATTAAGTTTATCATTATAAATGGAAGTATATGAAAAAAACAGAGAGAATAGCTAATATGAATGCTCACAAGTGATGGAAGACAAACAACTTGAATCTTAAGCTTTGAGGTCTGTACTTGAAAAACTCATCAGGATAAAAAATAGATGCTATGTAGTTTTGTATATACAAAAATGTCTTCCACTTGTAATGGCTGTTACAATAATAACTTGCAAGGCTAAGTAGGAGACACTGGAACAAAGTCATCCTTAATATATATTTCCATTCAACTGATTTCAAGTCAACAGAGGCAGAGCTAGATTGTTTTCTGATTATTCTTGAGTTGAAGCACATCTATGTGAAAAAATGAACCACTCGGGTCAAGGCAATGTGCCTGTCTCATTTACAGTCCACATTTTTCTGTAGCTCATTAACTGAAGAACAAGTTTGGATAAACTCTGCTATTTCAACCCAAATTCAGGAAAATGAAGTAGATGTTAGATGTACTAATCCACAATATGCAGCAATGAAAAGCTTTGCACAAATAGCATCTTTGCAATGGAAATGCAAAACAGATGCTCATTGATGACCATTCAGCCCACTGAGTTTGAAGTGTATTTAGGTTCAATAGAATATAGTACTATATAATTTGAAGAGACCTAAAAATGACAAAGAAGTTCTGTTATATGTTATAGCTGTAATAAAAAGTTACTATACATTTATGACTAAGAAAATGCTACTCATTGATGCATTCCTTAGGTATTTCCCTATTATTTATGGAGCAACAATTTCTGGCTGTTTTGAATGGGGAAAGAGATGAGAAGCCCTCTGAAAGTCCGAAAGTTTACATTTTTAACGGAAAGATATTTTTATGGTCCTTACCATAAAATTAGTCATAATCCATAAATAAGTAACAATCAACCATAAACTATCTGCATGGCCAATTTATGATAGAGTGAGGAAAAAATACTTTTGCAACAGTTGGTAGACATTCTGATCTACAGAATCCAATGTGGTTGCATGACAGTGTACATACTATGTACAGAAAAATGAAAGTGATTGATTTAGAAAGGTTGTTACACAGCAAAAAAAGCACATGTTCACTGAGAAAGCATCTGAGTCAAAAGGCAGCGCAATTAGAAACGAAGACAAGCATTAAAAAAGACATATATTTAGTCAAAGGTTAGGTTACTATGTACTGAAATAGGAGATGCAGTTGTGAATTCATTCAACTGTAATTTTCATATTAGCAAGAAAGATTCAAGGATATGAAGTAGACACGGACAGGGTAAGACCAGAACAGGAGTTAGGATAGATGACATCTTTTCAACTCCTTCTAAAATGTTAACCTGGATCCCTTCTGAATGTACAAACCAGAAAGGTCTAGGAAATGGCATACATAGACTGTTCATTCAAATAACAAATACATTAAATCTGGGGGGATTGCAAACATAAGGGATGCCAAAGGAAAAACACACCACAACACATGGGAACTACCCAGGTGGAAAGTATGGAGAGGAAAAAACAAAATTAAATTTATGGGACAAAGTATTGCAAGTATATTTAGCAAAGTATATTTAGACGAAAATGTCCAATTCACATATATTTTATAATGGTATTGAGTCACTGGAAAACTCTTCATGCTAAAACGACTTTCAAATGATAGCAGATAGGAAAACGTAAATGTAAATTATATACCCACTCCATAACTATATTAGCTCAACTATTTTGTAGTCCTTGCACTTTGTAGTAATCAGAATGACAGAACACAAAGGTGTTGATTCTCAAGGCCAGATAAACTTCATGAAGCATGAATACGCCACCTTTATATTCAAGCCTGTTCTTTTAGTGAATGTCACTGCAAATTCCAGGGCTGTAAAACCATACATTCCCTCTCTCTCAAAGAAGTCACAGGATTCCCAACCTACCTTGTTATGACAGCTTTTCAGAGAGACCATTGCTATGTCCAGTCTCTCTGCAACTATTTCTATGCCAGAGCTGAGGTTATTTTACTGGGGTGGAACAGGTGACCAATGACTATCAAAACTACCCACACATACAATCAAAAGTGAGCAGAGGACTCATTTGCTCTGGTAGCATCTTGGACAACTTTATTCCAGACATGATATATTCCCTTCCACTGAATTGACTCTTCAGGCAGAAAGGCCCAATGGACACATATATGCATGACCTAATACATTATATATACAGCGTTGATGCAGTTTTGAGCTGTGTAAATACACAAAGCAAAGCGAAGAGGCATATTGCTCTTCACATGGGACTATGAGACTGCGCCTAGGATTGCACTGCATGATGGTGTCATCTGTAAATTGTAGCAAAGACAGACAAAGAAAAAGCAAAATGACTACAGAACTGAAAGGAGTAAGAGCAGAGGAATGGTTAAAAGAATTCAGGCACAATATCTAGGCTTTTAACAAGATCTTTTCTTTTACATATATGCATTTGAAGAAAAGTTTTTCAAATGGAGCAGTTACTGAAGAAACAAAAGATGTTCTCCTCTGTGATGGCAAGATCCATTTGAATTTGGTCCAGCAGCTGTTTGATCTGCCTGTTATTGAAATGAAACACGGTATGTTCTTTTTATTTCTGGTATCTGGTTTCACCTGAGATTTTTAGCATAAAAGAGGCATTTGTGGTAGAATAATTACCTCATACTGTAATAAACTGTGATAGATAACTTTTTTTTTATAAATATGTGTTTTCCTTTGTTTGAAATACATCAGAGTGTCTCTTGAAATCACTTAAATGCTAAGTAACTCCAGAACTACCTATTACCAGAGTAATATGTCAGATGCCTCTACAGAGGAAGGCTGAGAAAATAATCAGTACACTGTACTACCTGCAAAAAGAAATGCTTCCTTGAGACCTTTTGGCATTTTGCTTTGCCCATCTTTACAAGCAAATCCGAGATCTGACAATAGAGAGTAGGCTGGAGAAAAATTCATTCTCAGAATATTTTATATATATATATATGTATGTATGTATGTATCATGTAGCATTTGGGATTATTTTAATGTAAGATAAACAACGAAGCTCAATGTTCTAATTTGCCAATCTATCTCACATTTCTACCACCCACCACTAAACTTGTAAGGACAGGAGCAGCTAGGGAAATCCCAGCCCCAGACTGGTCTCTGAATCACCTTGTCCCTGCCTGTTCATGTATGCTACCTTCTCAGCGACATATATACTGTTATTTTTTAGCTGTTTCTCTATAATGCTTCTGATGGCTTTTCTCATCACAGGCTAAGTATATTATAATCTTACAGTACACAGCAGTTGGCTACAATTATGATCTTGCACAATTTCCACACTGAGAGATCCATAAATTACTCTCTGTCTTACCCCTTGTCTTAACCCCTGACAGACTGAGACATATTGGCTTAATCGGTATACTCCGTCTTCTGAGAAATGAATTCAACTGTTGGGGAAATCAAAAAGAAAAGCAATAATATAAGCTATAGTTTTCTAAATAATGATAGTTATACACCAGACTGCTATATAATAGGCTTATTGACGAAAAAGAAACCAGGCCTGTGACATTACTGGTGCTGGCATCAAGGACAGTGGGAAAGAGAGATGTAAAATATGCACCATTCTGCCATTCATATTCTGCTTATCTCCTTGTTGTCGACCGCAAAAATGAAGAAAGGGGGCTACAAATACACCACAGATCAGCGGAGCTGCCTTTATGCAAGACACATTGAGCCATTTCACTTTTCCCCTGGCTTACAGCAGTTTCTGAGTTGTTCCAGAAAAAAAGGGTATGCAGGTTTCATATTTTCATCAACACTCTCTATTGACTGTACAGTGCAGCGGAGTCATATATGAAAAAAAAATTCCACTTCCTGTAGAGGTCTGAGCTATTTCCCAGCAGGCTTTTGCCCTTGCATGGCATGGAGAATGTCATTTTTAACCTGAGCTTCCAATTCTTGATTTTGGAAACAAATGCCTATAATGAAAAAAGTAGTTTAGAGTTCAGCAGGAAAATAATAAATAATGGGCCTGTGAGAAAACCTATTTTTAGCTCTATAGAACATTTAACATTTGAATGACATGACATGACATTCAAATAACAATTAATATATAACATTTAATTAGAAGAACACCACTCCTCAATTTCATGCATTAGACTTCAGAGATATCAAAAAGACAATGTCTCAGAATCATCCTAACATGTCCCTCTTTGTGTTCAATGTGGTGCTTGTCTTTTCTGAAATTGAGTTTGCTTGTTGACAGCAAAAAGAACAACTGAAACAAAAATCTTTCTAAACTCACCAAAATCTTGCAAAATTATTAAGTCTGGGGCAGAAGCAGTTATGTAGCTCTTTATTCAGTTCTGACCAGTACAGGTTTATACTCCTAAATCCTTCCTTTGCCACAAGGCATGAATATTAAATGTGATGTATAAACATATCACTCCCATCCTTTAATACTGTATAATTAAAGGGGACGTAATGAAGAGCGTGCTTGTATTGCAACGACAGCCTGGCATTTTTTACTATGAATAAACACTTAAACTGGAATATACTGGGAAAAAGAAGTTCACAACTGTAAGCCAAATTCGTACCCACACGCAGCAAGGCCATTAAGATCATCAGAGTTATACGAGCAATGAACTTGGCCTCATCATGTGCACTTTAAGCCCAGGGCTGTAATACCATTACCTGTACTAAATATAGACTGTCATGTAGTGCCCTGGTATTAGCACACAGAAGTCTCTCTTTTCAGCAAGTCATCGTTGTAATAATTGTGCAGAGCAAAAGGGTACTACATCCTGCACAAGGTTTTTCCACCATTGAAATACTTTGTGGGATATGCTTTAAAGCCAAGTGTTATCAATGACAGAGAATTTCAAACATGGATGAAAATAAAAAGTCCCAAGAGTTGAACATGAGAGTATGCTTTATCCATTTAACCAACAAGGTAACTATCAATTTGGACAGCAGAATTTCCACTTTCAGGCCCATTGCTTATGGAATCCGAAGTCTGTCCAGAATTAGAAAGAAAGTATTAAGAGTAGAAGATTAAAGATTCATGGTTTGGAATGACAATCTTCTTATGATGTAACAGGTGACATGACAACATGCAATAGTGTAGCAGCCTGGAAAAGTGCTTTGTTAATAGTATAAGGAGGGGAGATTTGCCTTGTCCAGGAACATGCTTCATTACAACTGACAAAAATTAAGGATGGTTCTTCTGGATTTTCTACACTTCCTTTTTTCACATACCTTTTCAAAATACAGCTTTATCTCCCAAAATGAAAAATTTCAACAACAGAACATAACATGGCTTTCTTTACCTCAGATCCCAGCTAATGCCCCTGCTCAGAAATGACAGGATCACATGCTCTAAGAAAAACATGTGATACAAGGGCTCCTACAATGCTTTTCAGTTGCCACAGATTTTTTTCTTTTTCATAAAATGTCAAACTGAAAAAAAGACAAATAAGGAATTCACTATTTTCTATAAGAACTGCAATATCCAGTCCAAAAGGAAACAGATTAATCACTAGAAAAAAATATATATGGTACACACAGCTTCATTGTCAAGCTGGTTTGCAAAGGAAAGTAAAAAACAATGGGGGGGGGGGTAGCTTTATTTTCTGCTTCTATGCAATACAGAAAGTGAACCTGAATGATTTTGATGTCTTTGTTTTTTAATCTTGACTCTTTTTTTTTTTAAAAAAAAAAAAAAGTATTAAAAATGTCATTCAGATTTTGTTCATTCTCTTCTGTATGAGAAGATTTGATAAATAATTAAAGGACAAGTAATTTTATTATATCAGCTTTTGTAAATCATCTTTTATAAATCATGGTATCTTTTTGTACATCTTCTTCAAGGTGTAACTTCCTTCCATTTCCTATATGACTTTGAAAACATCTTGGCTTGACAGTGAAGGAGAGGGAAACACCCACTTCCTTCTAGAACAAATAGAAGACAGTCATTTTCTTTGACAACTTTTTCAGGTTTTATGATCTTCTCATCATTTGGGTAGAGCAGAAAAGCAAAAAGGATAAGCAGAAGTAGATGGCACTAGAACAAAAGTCAGCATGGAAATGCCGGCTGAGTTTTCAGAAAATGGAGATACTTACAGTTTATCAGAACTAGCAAAGAGGCACCTTGTTTTTCAACTTAATTTAAATAAGGGACAAAATGCATCAAACGTTTCAAGACCTTTCATTTAGCCCCCCCCTCCACATTTAAACAAAGGTGTGTTTAACGTGGATTGTCAGACCTTAATGTCATTAGCGTAATAAGGCTTTAGTGCACGAAAAGAAAGCCTGCTCTGCTTGCGTGCTGGCTGACTTTTTAAAATGGGCTTGTACATTTTACATAACCAGAGCAGTATACTCATCTTCTTTTTTTTGCTTAATTTTTGTAGGCTCTTCTTGGATTGTGCTTACCGCAGACAAGGACGGCTTTGTTCCATTAATATTCAAAGCAACACAGGAGATAATCATAAGGGACGGAACTGACAGTTCAGAAGTCTGTGGAGGTCACTCCTACAAAAAAAGCGTTTCAATGAGACCACCAAGCAGAGTGACATAATTCCTGAACAAAGGACACTAATGACCTTCTTTTCTAATACAATACAGAGACATTCTGCAGTGTCAGAAACCGAGTGACTAGAAAACTGTCTTCATTACTTTCACTGTATTTTAACTGTAAAATCTGTGGCATGGTTACACTATAGCTAAATCCTAGGGTTGGCTGGACCCCATGATTTCTTCTGAGGGATCAGACCTAAAATGAAGTTTACCACAGCTGTTGTTATTAATGGCTGCCAGTGGACCGGAGCAGAGAGACTAGCCTCTACTTCAATTTTGGTCAGGATGTTCTTGGAGAAACTATATTATGCTAAAAATCATGCAGTAACAATAAATCTAGCTAATGCAGGTGTACAGTCCACACAAAAAGCTGAAGAAAATACAACTAAAGAGGATTTATATTCATTAACAAAAACTGGGAATGGGAAAACTGAGAAGCTCAACATAAGCTGGCAACGTGCGCTCGCAGCCCAGAAAGCCAACTGCATCCTAGGCTGTATCCAAAGAAGCGTGGCCAGCAGGTCAAGGGGGGCGATTCTACCCCTCTGCTCCACTCTCGTGAGACCCTATCTGGAGTACTGCATCCAGTTTTGGGGTCCTCAGCACAAGAAGGACATGGACCTGTTGGAACGGGTCCAGAGGAGGGCCACAAAAGCGATCAGAGGGCTGGATCACCTCTCCTATGAGGACAGGATGAGAGAGTTGCGGTTGTTCAGCCTGGAAAAGAGAAGGCTCCAGGGAGACCTTATAGCAGCCTTCCAGTACTTAAAGGGGGCCTAAAGGAGAGATGGGGAGGGAATCTTTATGAGGGAGCGTAGCGATAGGACGAGGCGTTAACGGTTTTAAATTGAAAGGGGGGAAATTTAGATTAGATACCAAGAAGAAATTCTTTACTGTGAGGGTGGTGAGACGCTGGAACAGGTTGCCCAGAGAAGCTGTCAATGCCCCATCCCTGGAAGTGTTCAAGGCCAGGCTGGATGGGGCTTTGAGCAGCCTGGTCTAGTGGGAGGTGTCCCTGCCCAGGGCAGGGGGGTTGGAACAAGATGGTCTTTTAAGGTCCCTTCCAACCCAAACCATTCTATGATTCTAAGAAAAAAAGGAAAACTGCTTCAGGCTCTCTTTGCTGTTCCAGTTGGATCCCATGGAAACATGCAACATTTTCAGAAATGCTTAATTTTTATATGAGAATGTTCAATTACTAAAAAGGCTGCATCACTGTCTCCTGTCAGTGTCTTACACAACACGTAGATTTATACATGCACACAGAAGAGAAAGGAAAAACCTTGCAAGGTAAATTAAGGATCAAAGACATTGAACATAAACTTCATTTGGTTAAATGCAGGTGTCTACACTGCACTTATCATCTAGACTCCTGTATGATCAACCAAAAAAAGAAAAGCACTCCTGCAGCAGATTATTCATGCCCTAGCATAGATTTCTAGAACTGATTGTGGTGAACCATCCCTATGGAGTAAATAAGTGCCTATTCCTTTCCACTGGCTGCAAAAGCAAGTGAGGGTGACTTTAAATACAAACATTTACATGTAGTCAGATGAACCCCATCAGAGACAAGAGGCATTACAGATACATCTGAGAAGCAGGCAGACAGATTCATGGAAGTTAAACTGTCATGATTATGGTGACAGACACAGGAAAAATGGAAGAACTGAATGAACTCCCTAACTTTTCTTTCTCTAAATGCAAAGAGATGGGTAAAGTGTAATGGGTAGCCACGTATGTGAGGCCTAGCGTTCTGTACTGCTGGACAGGCCCCAGCAGAAACCATGGAAAGGCAAGCCTGCTTCAACCTGTACGTTCAGTGAAACTGAAAAAGAATGAGACTTCTATAAGATACTATTAAGACTTATTTTTCACACTCTGCATTTTGGGTCTTGTTAATACTCCTGGAGAGTCTTTTTTCCCTGCCTGGGAACCACAGCAAGCCTGTTTATAGGGCACAGATATGCTAAAATCCAGTTGCAATACTTCACCCCATATCAAGGCTGGATCAAGAAGGAAGATCTATGGTCTGGAGGCATTTTATGGGTTTGGAGGTCTGGCATTAGTATCATTCCAGCAATGCCACCAGAAATCTCATGAGGAACGGTTTCAATTCCTGAAATAAGGAAACAGTTTCAATTCATTGAATTAAATAATGTCCTTCTCATGCAAGTATCTTCCCAGAGACAAAGGAATCGTCATTCTAAATTGCCTACAACCACAGGTATGCAATCTAGCTGGGTATATTTGTACTACCTTGTTCACAAAGATCTTTTTAAGCAGTCTCAGGGAGCATTCCAGTTTGTAAAAAAAAAAACATAGTAAACAAAATATAATAAATCTGACATTTTAAACTATTACTTTACAGTTACTTAGTTAATTGGATTACCTGCTACTTTGCATTAAAATTGTGTTCAAAAAGGTATTTGTACTATTACTCCTTTAAAAATCTCGGTTAATTTGTGCTTTCCTTCACTGAAATCAGTCCAAATAACTAAAATCAAATAAGTAACAAAAAGGTTCACAGACTTATTATGGTGAGGGAAGACATTATCAGGTTTCTAAATGTCATAGCACATTTTGAAGCAGCAGATGTTTCTAATCCTGCAAATACACTTGAACAACATCCTTGTGTCTCACAACCAGTATCTGGTATTTACAATACTTATGCTATGGCCAAGTAAAATAAAACTTACTTATAACTAACTAGAATTATGGGTGGGTATATTTTAGAGGACTACTTAGGCTCAACTAAAGGAAGGAATAAAAGAAAATTTTTCTCCCAAATATTATCTTCCACAATTGGTAGTCCCATAGTTTGGTCCACTTGAAATGAGGCTAATGAAACATAAAAAATATGTTCCATGGAACAGTCCTGCATTTTAAACTTCAGAACTTGAGGCAAAATGGGATTGAGCCTATCAGGTTGATAACACACCAAGGCACTTTTGTTTGTACCATATATTTTCTTTGAGTTCATTACATACATTATTCCCACGGACTTCCTTGTTGCTAGAGAAATACCCACGTTCCACCTTTTGTCATCTTCATGCCTTAGGACTGTTGCAACAGCCAAAAGAGGGATTCTGAGAAGGTGAAAATCTTAACTAGCAGAGATCAGCGAGTATCTAGGCATCAAAGATGCCTCAGAACTTATAATTATTGCTAGACATTTCGTTGTCAGTCTGTCAAACTACCATTTAAATTTTTTATGCATCACTTTTCTATAAAACAATCGGAATGTTGAGAAGATGAGGAGTGAAAGGAGCCTCTTTGAACAGCTATCCAAGTTTGGTTTGGTGGAGATAAAAAGAGGCAAATAAACTTTTAGATGACAAAACAATTAGTTTCGGGGTATAACTGGCTGTAAAAGTCAAAAACTTAGTTCTGTAATGCTTAATGAACTTTTGAATTTGGTATACTTTGGTGACATTGTTTTCCCCTGCTGTATGATTCCAGGGTTATTGAATCTAAGTAGGAACTAATCTGCCTAACGGTGCTATCATCACCCAGCACAATTAGTCTGGTAACAAATGAGGACCCCAGTTCATCTTGTTGGACACTTACAATTTTATAGGAAGACTTAGGAAAAATATACAATATATCAATCAAAATTTAATTATGTTACAGCATAGCAGTATAAACATAGCATTTATAGCAAAAATAGCATTTATAAACACACTAATATGTACATATATTTGAAAATATATTTGAAAATAAGTGTTTAAATCCCATACATGCACTTGAAAATGGAAAACAATTGAATGAATAAATATTTGGTTTCAGGTAATGATTCAGGAGTGCAGTGCACTGCAGAACTGTCTTACATAGTGTCTATCACACGGCTGCAAAGTTAAAATTAAAAGTAATAAAAGCACTGGAAGAAGTGCTGAAGAGATTTATGCAAAGCAGAGGATAAATTTTCAGCTTTGGTTTGGATGGAGAACAGATGGAGAATCTGTGAAGTAGAGAGATATAAGACGACTGTTCTATTAAGCACAAGCTGTACAGAAGATTTTTGCACTAACAGTGACAAAGTCATGTGGAAAGATAGAAAGAGTTTGTACTAAATGAGTTGAGCAGACAGTAGGCTGTGAAAAGGAGAAAAGCATAGACTGAGAAGCATTCACTGTCCTCCAGAAGTGCTATTTTTATAGGGCCAAAATTGATCAGTTTAGAAAAAAGTGAGTTGTTCAGATCACCTAAATTTCATGAAGGCACTAACGCCCTCTATTTAGGCTCCTTACTTCACCAGCAGAAAGCACAGGCTCCTCTGGAAGAATAACGAGACTACTGGTGCTAGGTTCCTGTCCAGAGTCACCCTGTAGGGGAGTCCATCTTCTGTAATTAAAACAGAGGAAAGCTAGGAAGACTAGGAGCTTAAATTAGAAGTCAAAGCAGAATGACTACACTCAGTATGCCACACCAGTGGTACTCAAAAGACTAAATGGTGTACCAGCTCCTCCAAAACATTTCCCCTGTGGGGAATAAACAACATACCAGAAAGTCTAAATTTCCATTTTAATTACTCTGTATCTTTATCCAGCACATTTATATGCATCCTAGCATACTTTTAGGAGTTGGTATGTCTTTACTTAAAAGTACAATCTGCTTCAAAGTAAAGTTAAAACTTACCTTACATTTTCCATAACTCAGCTGCTAAGCATGCAGCAATCTGCCTTACTCTTCACGGTTTCTTGTATTGACCCACTCCTTGGGAAAATGCTAACAACAGAAGTTCTGTATTCCAGATAGGCTTTTCCTTTTTTGATTTTGAAAACAATTTTGTAAGAACAATAATAAAACAATAGAAAAATTAAATGCAAAAAAAATCAGTCAGCTGAAATTCTACTGGCCAATCTATGATGCTGACTTTACACAATGAAATATTACTTTGATATTCTTCATAATAGCTAAAAAGTAAGAGATCACTTAGTGTGATCTTAGAGTAAGAAGTGTATGAAGTAGGTCCCGCATGACCCTCAACTAGATCTTTCCTTTTTTCCTCCATTACTCCATAATATTATTATCTATACTCATGCGAAAAATCTTAAGCATCAATTCCTTTAATACATTTTCAACCACTGAAATAGGATGAATAGTATCATCAAGTCTAACTTCCTTTCTCCCGATTCTCATTTTTAACTATGTTTTCTCAGCTTGGACAATGAAATTATTTTTAGTCATTTTTACTTTCATGTTTTCCTATCTTAACAGAAAACCACAAACATCGGACCATTTTCCCCACCCAATATGTAGCTGAAGAGTCCTTTTCTGTAACCCGAGACAGTGCCAATTATTCTCAAGTAACTCCTCACAGATGTTTATCTAACTTGTTCTTAAAAACCAACATATAGTACCAGATTGCAATTATGAAACAGTTCAGCCCTTTAGATTTCGACTCATCTGACCTGATTTTTAAGCATGTGAAGTGAGGCGAGCTAAATCCCAGGGGTTACGCAATTTCACACCTGGAAGTATGAATGTATTTTCCATTGTCCCACACAACAGAAATTAACTAATGTATTAGTATTTTCTATGTTAATAGGCATTTTATATGTTTATATACATGTTAATCAGACAATATTATGGCTTCATTTTTCTAACAGACTGAGGCAATTGCACAATCTTTATGTTAAATGCAAACTCACTCAGCTGAAATTCAGTGTTTCCCTGCTGGTGCTATTATCTAATGGACAAGTAGAGGACTGCCATTATCTCCCAGCTAACAACATTTGGGTACCTCTCATATGAGTTTCCAAAGTGCTCAGTGCAATTCAGCCTCTGCTTGCAGCGAGCCAGTATTGTCCTTGAACTTTATGCTTCCCTTTCCTCCACTATTATTTGACACATACGTGTGAACAGCCAGGTGTGATCAAATGTTTGGAGGCATGTCGTGCCAAAATTCAATACTGGCACACAGAGATTTCCTGCACAGGAGGTGACATTTGCACTGTTATACAGACTTGCCAGTTAAAACCATTAGTACTCCACAACCTCTGTCCTTTGGCAAGGATCCATCCCACTTGTCAGCAGGCACCACGATATCTTAACAGACAAGGGAGTATGCAGCCAGGAGAGCAGCACATCTAAACACCGCAGTGTAATACTACAGACAAACATGAACCAAAACTCCAGACAAATGCAAACCATTAGTTCACTTTAGAGGCAACAACAGTCACTTCCTTCAAATCAAACATACTTAATGCATTTCAAAAATAGAAAAGGCAGTACAGAAAGACAGAGCCCACAAACATTATTTAAAAAATTAGTACAAAATTCACAATAATGTACTAATTTCAGCAATTAAAAAATAAACTTCTGCCATATAAGAAAAGCTCTAGTGTCCTAATTGAAATTTAACTGTGGCATGTTGAGGTGAAGTTTTCCAAAGTGATACTGGTGAAAGGCCTTTTTATTCTCCTCTGACCCATGTTCATTTATCCTGCAGTTCCTGGATGGAATGCATGGACCCAAAAATTTATATGGCTAAAAAACCTACCAAAACACATTTAAAGTGGCTCAGTTTCTCAGTTCAACCTACAGCTCAGCTGCACAGTTGTGCCAGCATAGTGAAGGCATCATGATTCTTAACTCACACCAATGAATTACTAACAAACATGCCCATTGCTGTCATCTCATACCTTTTATCTATCAGTGAATTCTGTGTCTCTGTAATTATCAACAAATTTCTTTTTAAGTTTAATACTTCAGTGCATTTTACAATAACGCTAATTGCATTTCTTTACATTTTACCTACCATAGATGGCATAACTAACAATTAACAAACTAGTCACAATTTGATTTTTAAGTATGATGCTAATTGTTTCTCTTGTTATCCTTCCCTCAGAACCTTAGTTCACCCAAAAATAAGTCAAATAAGTCAAAAAAAGTAGAAGTGAAAATACTGGCTCCACTGCACATTTCTGTCAAAATTTCCCTTGAACTTCAAACAAGTCACAATTTCACACTCAGTTTGTAAATATTCTTATGCTCATGTAAATTGTATACAGTTGTCATCTCTGTTTCCATGTCTACCTTTCCTTATTAACATTTTATTTAGATATCAATGATATTGTTATCAACACAAAATGTAGCCACACTGATCTATATTGATACATTGTTATCTCAAAACACTTGTACCTGTTAATAGCATAAAAGAAAACCATGCCTGTTAACAGGGTGCCTGAAAAGCAGGATTAACCTAAGAAGTTGCAAAGATGAAAGTAGTGCTTTTGCACATTAGTTACATAAAAGGAAAACAGAAAATGCGACAGTAGGACATAGAATTATCTAGGATTGAACCGTTTACTGCCACAAGAAAGGGTTCTCACAGCAAGATATATCAAGAAGAAGGAGAAACGGTGTTTATATATGGTGGCACAAGTAAAAGGGAACTCCAGGTGCCTACTAGAAAGAGTAAGATTTGAACAATCTCTCTCACATGATATTATTAAATACCTGTAAGGATGCGATTTGTATATTAGCTTGGTTCTAGACTAGTCACAGTTGCAAGGATGTGTAATTTAAAAGAAGATATAATTTATTCTGAAGAGGTATGCTTGAAAATGTCCTTGGAAAGATTATTCCAAAGGAACACTGCCATATAAAAAATCACTATTTACAACATAATTCTTTTACCCAAATCAATTTTAAAACAGAAAGACTCTCAAAAGGCTATCTCATTTTTAATATACATGATGTGATTTTGGTTTTGCACGTTATTTATGGTACACAACAAATTGCGTGACTAGTCAGGCAGGAGACTAATTTTTACCTCCTAGCACTTTCACAGCAGTGCGGGTAGTACACTAGATCGACATAGAGCTTTATGTTAGTGGACTGCAAGGTCCATTTTCCTGCCCCAAGGCAGAGATTTTGACTATTCATGTTTTATGTCCTTTGTCCTTTGCAGCTGTCTGTTAAATACTTGAAAACTGTTATGTCCCCTACATCTCCCTTTAGTCTTCTTTTCTCCGAGCAATACCACTCCAGTTTCTCTCACAGACATCCACCCTGGACCTCTTGTTACTCTGCCCTATGCTAATGTTCGGTATCTCCCCTAAACTGCAGCAGTTAGTGCAATTTAGTTGAAGGCCTGATTCAGACATATAAAAAGCATTGGTGTAGGTTGTCACAGTGTGAACAACTGCAGAGGGTGACAAAAAATCCCTGTAAGAGTTTTTTTACATTGCCCACGCCTTCTTCACAGTGTAGATAACAATCAACTGTTTGAAAACTAATTTGGACAACAGCCTATGTCTCCTTTGTCTCTACAACCAGCAACATGTTGGACCTGCTGAAGTCCAACCTGCTAAGGCAGGCTTCAGGAGACATGGAGTGGAAGCTGCTTTAGGAGATGAGGTACGGTAGCTACTGCTGCAGAGAAAAGCAGTAATTCCCACCCACTTTGTGAGTGTCCTAATCCCCAAAATTTTCACTGATCCTCTCCATTCCTCAAAGTCTGAAGCCACAAGGAACCCCCTGCAAGACCTTGCCCTGTAAAGCATAAAATTCAGTTTTGCCTACTCTATGGAAATACTGTGACCCCTTCTGGCTTTACCCAGCCAAGCAGAACAGACAAGACACTTGCGTGTCTCACACACAATGATCCTGTCCACACATCCCACGACGATGTCTGTCTTCTTATAACAGCATAATACTGACTTGGGTCAAGGTAATTTTCTGCAAAATTGCTCATCTTATATTATCTTTATTACTAATCACCTCCCCAAATTAAGAAGAAACATTTTTCATCTAATAACAAAAAGCACATAAAACATCTGTACCTTTTAGCTACTGATCTTAGGCTTTACCACATCATATTTTAGGGGTCTAAATTACATGACAGTGCCTCATTAGGTTTTCCCATTAAGAAATATGACGATGAGATCAACTTGCTCATTCAGCAGTGTCCATAACCTGGATTAAATATGTATTTTTTAAAATGATGCTTATGAAATTAACAGGAAGTATCTTCAAATTATTCTTTTCCCTTATAACATTATGTTCTTTGAATGTGTACATATTCAGTAAGAGCAAAGAAAAAAATCTACAGAGTGCATAAATAATAACTACAGCATGTCTCCCCATCACATCCATTTCACCTTCTTTCCCTGCCATTCTTTCCCTCTAACAGGTATTCATAACTCTTCTTTCTCAGACTCTCCTATATTCTTATTAATGTTGTGTTTGAAACTAATTTGAAAAGCAGACGCCCAAATGATGCAACAAATTAAGTTATGAGAACGCAAATCTGTTCGCAGTGCAGGGACTGAGAACAGATTTGTGAGGCTGTGAGTGCCTAACTCAGTGTAAGCATATATTTTTAAAAGACAAAACGTGTGCTTTAAATGAGCATGACCATGGGAAACGATTTCTATAATTTCAGCTTTTTAAACACTTTTCCTTGCATAATTACATTGCCCCACTTTCTACCTTATACACATCTCCTAAGGGGTTCTGCATCATTTAAATCCCTGCAGTAACAGATGCATCATATGTATCAGCCGTAAACAGCTTGAAAAGTCTGGGGGAAAAAAGAAAGAAAACAAGAGATGTTTATTAGCATTACAGCTACTGAGAAATAACCACTGTGGCCATGCACATCATGGCTGTGTAACTAGCCATGGCTAGTGGCTGCTGGCCAAGTAGCCTACAGCAATGTTCATGCTGTTCTACATCACAAAATAACCATCCTGTGGTTTTGCAATTAAGATAACAAATTGTTGGATGTGGAAATAAACACCTAGGTGCAATGATAACTACCCACACACCATCCTGGCACTCTGGTAGGCTGAGACAATTCCATGTCAATCAAAATCTTATACAACTGACCATATTTTACAGATTTGCAAATAACTACAAGTTCTGCTGACATTTTTGGTTCATTTGTAGAACTCAATTAGCCTTTATACATATAAGAGAATTTACATCATGAAAATAAGTCTTTAAAAACGTTCACTTGTATGAATATAGGCATAGGAAACAAAAATAAACATTTAATGTGCAAATATCTTCTGAGGCATTCTTAAGTTGTTGTTTCTCCACCCGATAAAACAATTTTTAAATGTTCATTTCTGTATATTAATATGGATGGTCAATTTAAGTTTATATGAAAAGAGCAAGATGTGAAATCATTACTGTTAAACAAGACTCTTTGTGAGATTACAGGAATATAATTACACTCAGCAAACTGCTACTCTCTAGTAAAGCCCTCTGGTGGCTAACTCAGCCTTAAACACAAGGGGAAGAGCTCAAGAGCCGGCTCTCCGGTGCCAGGTACCGAGTAAAACGCTACACGGCCAGCCTCACTGATGAAACGCCTCCCTAAAAGTTTTCTTATTTATAGATGGCTGCATCACCACCAATCGAAAAAAATCACAGGGCATAACATTAATGCCTTAGGAGGTGTATTATTCAGTCACTCTTATTTCTTATCCATAAGGAGAATGAGATTGAAAGCATAGGCTCCATCTTACCCTCTGCGATACACAGGACAAAGCACCCCAGGCACCTTCTATGCCAATAACTGCTGTAATACAGCGTTGAGTGTTCAAGCATATGCAGTCCTGTAAAGAGAAGGGAGCTGAACTAGAAAACAACCCTTACCAACCCACCAGGTGCGACAGAGGGGCAGGCAAAAGAGACTGTGCTAAGGGTGTACTTCCCAGAGCTAAAAGAACAAAAGCAAATAAAACGATTGTCATTGCCGTCTTTCAAGGAGGGCTCATCTCTGCTTACCTCTCTGAGACACATAACATACTAAGGCCCTAGCCCTGAGAGTATATTAACATATATCGTGAACATAAGAGTAGATTTCTACAGGAAATTTTTCAGACTTCCTTTTCAATTCTGGGACAGTTTTGGATTGTTCTCTCTACAGTTGCACCCTGTCTGTTGTTAATGACAGAGAAAAAGGAAAACAGAGAGGAGAGACCAAAACTGTGTTTGTTTATTTTCTGGTAAATTCTCATACACCTGAGAGTGCGTATCTGTGGAGTAACACAGAAAAGCTGATATTTGGGTCCACTGCTTATCTTTCTAAACTAAAAATGTAACCTTGGAAACCTATTATTATCTCAAAACCTGGGGTTTTTTTATTATTATTTACTGTAACTCACAGCATCAAGTGCCTGAAGCTGGCAGAAAGACTCTTTCATTTAAAAAATACAATAGTTCAAACAAATCCTATTCTCCACCTCCAGACATCCCTGTCTTTATTCCATGGCCACTTCTCCTTTGCTGCACAAGCTTCCAAAGAAAGCTGGAAACTAACTACTTTCAGTTTGAATGGCAGGAATTTCTCTTCCGCAAACCTTTTCCGGTACAATCATGTAAAAGAAGAATTACTCCTTGCAGTCTTTAAAACACAGTAACCTATCTTTCAGCATCTTGCAGGTGCCGCCAGGTGTAAAACAGCCAAATTATGTTGAGCTTTTTTGCATACAGACAGTACATGGAATTTTACCTTGTAACCCACAGATGCACAGATATCCTCACCTGAAGCACAGGTCATTGGATTTTACCTAAAATCCATACATTGAGCTCAGAAATTTGTCCGTGACTGCAGCAAAATCTGCATTTAAATAATACGTCCCTGAAAGACACCAAGTTTTAACTTGAAGGTGCATGCTCAGTTGGTAGTTTGTTCTAGTGGTCAATCAAATACACAGCTGGGACTGAATTATTTGAATTCATCCATGCATCTTGTTAAACCTGCCTTCACTAACTTAAAGAACTCTTTAGTTCTGATTTTTTTTTCTCCGTAAAGGCACTCATGCAATATAGCCAAGTAACCATCTAGTGTTCTTCTTTCAGCAAGTTTGAGCAACTTATATATTTGACCTTGCAACCATTTCAAGTATTTTTTTACACACCTTTGGCAGCTCTTTAAGGCACCTTTTCCAGTGTTTCAACATGCTATAAAAAGTATGAGTTTCAAAAACTGTACAATGATCAGACTGTTCTGCAGTACTAAGTAGTGACAAAGTGACACAGTCTTGCAATATAATTAACTTTAACAACACCTCAGAGACATAGAAGTTATGCCCAATGCAATAAATTAGGACCAAAGAAGCTGCATTGGAGTAGTTCTGTATCGCATGTATATGCTTTCACCTGTGACCTCCCAAGGAAAAAAAAACAAGCAAAACCAAACCAAAACAGGCACATATTGAGGGTTGGACTAAATGATCTCCAGAGATCCCTTCCAATCCTACCATTCTGTGATTCTGTGATGTCTCATTTTGCATCTTTATCTTGTGCAGAAGCATCCAAATAACTCTTGAAACTTGCAGGCTTCACGTTCAGACCAGTGTCCTATCTGCCGGGTCGTAGGATCTATATAACTTACCACCCTGAGGCCCGGGGGGAGTGTGAACCGGCCCTGGCAGCAAGGCCAGGCCAGTCACAGGGCTGGCACCTGAGACACCAGGCACCCTCTCAGGATGGGATATCCGTCCATGTGGGTATCCAGCCCCACACTGGGGACTCAACCTCCGCCTGCCTCAGGCACCTCCGCCTGCCTCAGGCGCCTCCTCCCTCCTCTGGTCCTTTCTCAGGCCTCACTGAGAGCCAGGGGTCGGACATGTCACACGGTACGCGCCCCACCGGGAGTGACGGAGGGACCGAGCCGCCGTCACCTCAGCGGCGGCTGCCCCTGGGGAGCCCTGAGGCGGCGGCACGCGCCGCCCCGTCGCCTCATGGGAGCTGTAGTTCTGCCGCCCGTCCCGTACAGGCACCGCCCGCGGGATCATAGAGCTCAGGCGAACCCGGCTAGAACGCCGCTGCCCGCTCCGCCCCGGCGGTGATGGGCTGGGCACCGGGGAGGCGGGACCGGGCCGTGGGCTGGAGGTGCCCGCTGCAGCCCATCGCCGCGCTGGGCTGCACGGCCGCGGGGACCGGAGCTGGGTTGAGCCGCCGGGCGGGTGAGGCTGCCGGCCGTGGCGGGGAGGGAGGTGGGGAATACTGGCGCGGGCGGGCCCGCGCGGGGAGCGGCGTCTTGCTGTTGTGGGCGGGTGACGACGCGGGGGAAACGGCGCGGGCGGGCGGGTTTGGGCGTTTTCTGTTGTCCCCTGCCATGGCCGCCA
This sequence comes from Rissa tridactyla, assembly GCF_028500815.1. Classification (NCBI taxonomy): domain Eukaryota; kingdom Metazoa; phylum Chordata; class Aves; order Charadriiformes; family Laridae; genus Rissa; species Rissa tridactyla. The sequence continues at coordinate 119,078,545 of NC_071468.1, read as the reverse complement.
GCTGCCCCGCCGGGGTGTCCCCTCCGGCGTCCCCTCGCTCCCCCGCCGGCTGCCCAGAGGGTCTGGGCACAGGCACCGTGTTCCACCGAGCGTCCCGCAGGGCCGTGGCAGCATGGTGACACCCGCCCCAGGAGAGCTCGGTCTCCGGCGGGCCGGGGAGGGTGTGAGGGCATGAGGCGAGGCCCCGGGCGGCTGTGGAGGCAGCTGCCCACCGGTATGGAGGTGCTCAGCGGGAGCCTCGCCAGCGGTGGCATGCCTCGACACCTCGAGTGCCATGGCCTCTGCGTCTGGAAGCAGGGAATATCCATGGCCTCTGCGTCTGGAAGCAGGGAATATCTGTGGCCTGTGGGGCTGAAATGGTGGTGGGCCGAGGGAGGGGAATTTGGGCACCAGGCGGCTGGAGTACAATATCCATGGGTGTCCTGCTGCTTTTGCTTTTCCAGGTCTGCTTGGGATAGTGTGAAACATCTCTTGCATCCCAGGAAACTATCCAGATGGCCCAGGGGGCTTAGTATCTTAGCATATCTTGTGAGGCACATTATCGTCTCCCTTCCGTTGGTAAGTATTGCCCAGCAATGCACGTGTGATTCAGAATACCAAAGAACAAACAACGGCTTTGATTTTCCTGCGAGTGGTGGTTGCTTAAGGAGATTGAGCTCGGTTATAGCGGAGTTTAGAGGAGAGCCAGGTAGATGGTGGAGAAGTTGATTGCGGAGTATCAAGTGCTCTCTCGCCATGAGGCAGGATCCAGTGTACTTAAACTTATCCCTGACAGACGTTTACTTAATTGGCTCTTACAGGTTATGAAATTCACGGTGTGCCTTCTCCCTGTCCAAGGTAACTTGCTTAGCTATCATTTATAGGTAGAATTTTTCCTTAATAGCTGACCTAAATCTCCTTTGTTGAAACTAAGCTGATTATTATCTTGTGCTCTCCAGAGTAGACCTGGAGAACAATGGATCAGTGTTTTCTTGTCAGCAGCCTGGTGGGTGTTTGCAAGTTTCCACTCACAACCGTCTTCAGACTGAGTGAACCCGCTTCTCGTGTTTCTGTGGTCCCCGTGCACTATTAGGCATTTCCATCATCCTTGGACTGTCAAACTCAAGACTAGGCGCAGTACTCCAGTGCAGATATTGTTAGCTCTGGGGAAGGGACGTAATTATCTCCCTTGTGTATGGCATCCCTCTTAAAAGCATTCTGTGGTCTTGTTTGGCAACATTCTCACACTACTGAAATATTCAGCTTGTGATCTGCTGGAAGCCAGATTAGTTTTTGCTATACTGCTACCCAGGGAATAATTCCTGAAGAGGTATCAGTGTTTGTTGTTTTTTCTTTACTAAATATATTACTTTGCACTTGTTATATAGTTTGAGAAGCAGTTATTTGATCATCATAACATACCTTTTTCTATCTAATTTTAGTCACTGAAATCCATTCTTCCCATCCCCTTCCTCCAAATCTGGGGTCATCCACAAGTAGTTAATTAAAAAAACGAGTAGTGCCAGGCCCTGGACATTGTGATAAACCCTTCCAGTTTGACAATTTGACTTTCTCAAACACTTCTTGTTTTTTACGTTTCCTACTAAAGCTGCAGCTCATTCTGTTCCATGGCTTTGCAACTGAGCCAAATCCTATGGAGAATCTTAAGTGCATAAACTATCAATTCCTTTGAATTGGCTTCTGTGCACAGAGTAGGGATTGCTCACAGCTCAAAAACTAGAAATATGTGTAAAATCCTGAACCCTTCTGAGGTTTTGGTGGCTTGCATATGGCTTCTGGACATCCCAGACACTTGTTTACTGATTACAGAGAATAATGATTGCTGGCAATTTCCCATTGTCCCTCTTGAAGCTGTTATGCTGTGTAGAGAGAACTGAAGAGGCTTCTCTTGAGACACCAGGCAAATCACGGAACCCATTTTTTCAAAAATTCTGGAATGAAGGTTTTCTGTGGTTTTATTTTCTACCTACAAACCAGTAATTTCTACTTTGCAGGACACTATGAAAACAAATACTCCTAAAGCAATATCCAAAGAATAAAAATGTCCCCAGAATTACTGCAAATATTTCTTAAAAAGCATTTAAAAATGCATGTATATTTTTGAGTGGATATTCAGGTATGCGTAAATACCAGTCTATGGGCACAGGCAGCTGCCTACTACTTTCATCCCTTCTACCCACAAACAGTAGTGACCTGAAAGATGGTTTGTGAACTCTTGACAAAAAGGTGCTGAATCATTTAGGAAAGAAAAAAAAAAAATCACTGCTTTAGAGGACGTTGAAGATTGTGAGTCATTTGTATGCAATCGTTGTACGACTTGTGCCTTAGGTAGATGGATCTGTCCCTCTCATGTGTTCGAAGTTCTTTTAAATTCCTTTCTCATGCATTTCCTCAGAAAAATCTGCTTTGATCCTAACTTTCTTCAAAATTGCATTTGCTATTTTGGAGAGCTTTCTGGAATAACCATACAAATGCCTCGTTCTCACCCACTTAATACAGGATCAGATTTATAGATAATGCATTAATACTTGGCTGTACTTGTAAGGGATTACTTTATCTGGTCACAAATGGTCCATGAAGCTGAGAGTGAGAGATGATGTTTTGAAAATTTTTAGTACTAAAGTAATTCGAAAATATTCTGAGAACCAGCAACTTGTCAATTAGAATGAAAGAGCTGGTCTTGTGATGAGAACGCAGCGGACCAGAGAAGATGACAAGAGGAAACAGCCTCAAGTTGCACCAGGGGAGGTTTAGACTGGATATTACGAAAAATTTTTACACTGAATGGGTTATTAAACATTGGAACAGGCTGCCCAGGGAAGTGCTTGAGGCACCATCCCTGGAGGTGTTTAAAAGACGGGCAGACATAGTGCTCAGAGATATGGTTTAGTGATGGTTTTTGTCAGAGTTAAGTTGATGGTTGGACTAGATGATCTGAAAGGTCCCTTCCAACCTAGGCAATTCTATGATTCTATGACTAAGCCTATGTAAACAGCAAAGTTTCTTTCTCTTAAAATTGCATTTCACTGTGGAAACATCATAAACAAAAAACTCTGGTTGGGGATTAGCGTACATGAACATTATGTGTATACTGACTTCATTGGAAGGAAGAGTCCAGCATTGGCAGGGTCATCAGCTAAATAATCGTACAGGTATCGTCCTCTGTCTTCTACAATAATTTTTTTTCTTTTTTTTTCTCGTTTGTTTAGATGTCTCACACTAAAAATCATGGAGTTAGGAAAGGCGAAGCTTCTGAGAACTGGCCTTAATGCTTTATACCAAGCAATTCACCCTGTGTATGGTATTGCCTGGACAGACGGGAAACAGGTGATACTAACTTCTTTACACCTTCATAATGGAGAACCAAAATTTGGTGACTCGAGTGTTGTCGGTCAGTTTGAACATGTCCATGGACTGTACTGGGGTCCGTGTCCCCCTGATGCCCCAGCTCTGCTTGCGGTTCAACATAAAAAGCATATCACCGTTTGGCAGCTCTGCTTTAATGCTACAGAAAGAAATAAGCTCTTAGTTTCTCAGATATGTGACGTCAGCGAGCCCTTTCCAGTGCTCCCCCAAGGCTGCGTGTGGCATCCAAAGAAGGAGATCTTGGCTGTGCTAACCACACGGGATGCCTCCGTCTTACACTCTGTTCATCTCAACAACTCCAGAATTAAAGCAGATATTAAAGGCAGCGGTCTCATCCACTGCGCTTGTTGGACAAAGGAAGGCAATCGCTTAGTAGTGGGGGTCGGCAGTGCCCTTCATTCTTATATTTGGGACGATGCTCAGAAAACACTGAACGCTTGTTCCTTTTGCCCAATCTTTGATGTGGGGGGCTACATCTGTGCTGTGGAAGCGACTCTGAATTTCCAAGTTGCTGTTGCCACTGAGCTTCCTCTAGACAAGATCTGTGGCTTAAATGCTGGTGTTGCATTTGAAGTTCCAGCGAGCATTGAAACGGAGTCCTTCCCCTCACAGTCCAGCTTGTGTGGTGAGGAAGAGTATTCCATGGATGGGGGGAAAAAGTCACTGGACTCTGAGAAGCCTTTGTCTGTTGTTACGTCTCCTGTGGATCTAACTCACATACTTTCTAGCAAGCAGGGTGCTGATTCCAGTCCACTTCTTCATCTGAGGCCCAAGGACTACCTAACGGGAAGTGGCCAGGATTCTTCACATCTCATCTTGGTGACTTTTGAAAGAAAGGTTACCTCTACCAAAAAAGTTAGCATCCCAGGCATTCTGGTTCCTGATATAATGGCTTTTGACCCCAAAACTCAAACTGTATCGGTTGCCTCCAACACTTGTAATGTTATTTTAGTCTATTCACTGACTTCATCCAATTTACCCAATATTCAACAAATTCAGCTAGAGAAAAATGAGAAACCAAAGGGTTTGTGCTTCTTGACCAATAAATTATTACTGATACTCGTTGGAAGACAAAAATTCACTGACCCTGCGTTTCTTCCCTCTTCAAGATCAGACAAATATTTGATTCGATTGATGATTAAGGAACTAATATTTGATATGGGTCCTTCAACGTCTGCATCAGTTAATGGGAGCTCCAGTTTGAACCTTTCAAACATACCTCATGATCTCTCTACAGACATTCACCCTCTCAGCCGTGGACTCCTGATACCGGATCGTGCTGCCATTCAGTCCCCCACCAGCAGAAGGAAACTCATTGAAGAAATTAAGAGTCCTGTTTATGAACAGAGCTGCTTGTTGAACATGAGTGACCTCAAAGATAAAAAGATTTCCATGAATTTTCCTCCAGCTGTTGAGTCTCTCGATGCCGAACCAGTTAATCGGACTGTGACTCTGTCTGCCACATCGCTGGCGTTTTCTAACAAGCCAACGTCTCCAAAAAGGCAGGCAGACACAGCTTTCAAAATACCAAATTCTTACAAGAATAACCTATTAAGTGAAAAGGAGGCAAGTTACTTTTCAAAAAATGTAGAAAAACTGTCTGGTAACTTCACAGAGTTACAGCATCATCTCTGTGAATTAACCGAGCTGCTAAAATCCGGGAAGAGAAATCTCCCAGTGTACCCGTCTTCTCAGGAACCTGCTTTTATTTACATCACCTGCCAGGTAATTTTAATATTGGAAGCCTTGCTAAAATCTCTTCATGGATGTATGTTCTTTGTATGGATTTAGAACTTCTGTCAGATAATGCGCAGGAAGGATGACATCCTATGAATGTTTAGTACGTGCAAATTCAATACATATGAATGATCTTGCTGCATGCAGGTGAATCTGATAGGGGTCTAATTTAGATTTACTTAGGCTTTACGTAAGCCTGGCTTGTTTTTGTTGTCCTTTTTCCTTACTCTTCTTGTAATTGCATGTCGGTCCCTATTTACAGTTCTTTTAATACTACATATTCGTATTTTTCTCTGATGAATGATAGGATGAGGGAAATACTTCAGATAATTATTTTTTTTTAACTAAACTTGAACTAATGTATCTAAAATTATTGCCATTTGAGACGGATGCTGTAATAGTGCTTTCATTCTTGCACAAATATCTATACCAGTGGTAAAAACAGTTTCTGGGGGGAAAGAAAAAAAAAGACCATTATCACGTAATGGTCAATAGGATTTCCATCTTATTCCTGTAGCTGGGACTAATGTTACAAGTCCCATTCGTCTACAGACTTTCAGTGTTTTTAAAGCAATGTCATATTTGGGAACGTGCAGCTCCCCGTCCCCACCTCGTGCTGGGCTGAGCTCGTCTGACCCAGGCAGGAGAACCTTCTCCTTCTGCACAGTCCCTGGTGGGACTCCAGAGAACCCGCGTGTCACGGTTCATACAGGTCTTTAATTCTGCAACTGAAGTTCTAGGAAGGTAATGTTTTTCCTAGGCAACTTCGGAAGCTTTCTGTTTATAGAAATTGAGGCAAGTTTCCGTGTATGGGAATTGGTATCAATCTCTCATCCTCCTGTGAGGACAACTGAAATAACGGAAACTGAAACAAAAAGAACAATAAATGCTTTGGCTCTGAAGCTGAAATGTTGCTAATTAGTATTGAAAGCACTATCTGAGAAGGAAAGAGACCCTTGGGGACACAGTAGATAATTCCATTAATATTAGGTTACAAATGGATTTAAAATCAAATTTCATGTGAAAGACACTTTCTTGGCTGAAAGAAGGCACTTCCGAATCTCATGCTAGAAAGTGTAAATTACCAGATTATCCACACATGGCACAAATCTACTCGACCTCTCTTAGAATTCAGATTAATAAACCTTAGTCAGTATTCAGAGTCGTGTGAACTGCTGTTTTCCTTTCAATAAGCTCTTATTTTTCTGCTTTATTATTGCAAAAAAAGTATTATTAACTTTTGTAGCATTGAACTCTTAGCTCCTAGATCATATTCCTTCACTCTCTTCACTGTTTTCCATTGTAAACATTTAAAATTTGTAATAACTCTTATTCTTTTAGCTCTCGTAAGTCTTAATTATATATGGGGCATTAGTCTGAAAAATGAAAGTTTCCCTCAGCAACTCTGGTGTCTCATTTATCTGAGGTGTTTGTTTAGAAGTGTACTTTAATTTGAGGTAGTGGAAATTTTTGTTATGTTTTTATATTCGGCTCTGTTTTTACGTAAAGTTCGAAACGGAGTCACGCATCGGCTTGTCTTGGTCTTCCAAGAGCTGGGTTAGCTGTGCTTTGCATGGGGGGGCTTCGCAAATTAAAATAATGCTACAATTTTACCTACCTATTTTGATCACTGATGATTTGTGGCAAGAAAAACATTTGAATTAGAAATGACACTGGAAAGTCTGGCAGGAAACGCTGTGTTTTAACGTTAGTCGGAGCGTATTTGGTTCAGAAGAAGGATCTTCACCTCATGTGCTGATCATTTCTCTACTGCCCAAGTTATTCGCTGTATTTTACAAAATGCTGAGGAACCTCAAAATGTCCCAAATAAGCAGTGTCTTTGAGAGGACAGAGTTTATCAGTGCAGCAGATGCATGTCTGCATCTCCAGCCTCCCCCCTACCACACACCCTCCTTGTGGATGGATGGGCCTGTCCGCAGCATGGAAAAGGAGTCAGAATTTACTTTATTGGGCTTTTTGTTGTGACCCAGAGATGTTATCAAGGCTTCCCTGGGAAGTGACGTGGTTATGTGAATTTTATTCTACTCAAAGACCAAGTTTGTAGTTTTGGTAACAACTGATCTTTTGCAGATTTTAAAAATGCTTTGCTCTGCCCCGTGGCGGATGTTCTTTGAAGACGCTTTTTGGATTTTAAGGTTTGGGGCAGAGATGGGCAGAGGTGAGACAAACAAGCCCTTCTGACTTGTTAGTCCATTCCTTGTCCCGAAGTTCATGGACAGGAGTTCTCACCTCTTCTTTGGCTGTGGATCAGGGAGGGGGGAGGATGGAAAACCTGCAGCTTTACAGACCTCCCAGGCCAATGTCCCTTGCAGGTGGGAGGGTGGGAGCCAGGATTGCGCTGTGGGTGAAGCTCATGGTTGCTTCAGCAGCAGTGTGCGATTTCCTCTCCTGCTGCTCTGACACAGGCTGAATTATCACAGTTACTCGCTGCTATCACTCACAGATCATCTCTTGGAGAGCTGAGGCTTTAAAGTATAAATCTTCCAAATGGGTCTGAATGAACGTAGCATTTGACTTTCTTTAAATGCTGTCATTGAAGGCATGTCCGTGATCCTCTTTTGATTAACGCCATTTCGACATCTCTGCTTAAATATACATCATGGTATCTAATGATTCTCTCTTGAATTTACAGAAGCAGCTTTCCAGAAGTGATTCAGATGAAAGACGAGCTGTTACTCTTTGTGGTGGTAAACTCCGTCTAAATATAGTCCAGCAGATATTCAGTCTCTCTCTTGTAGAAATGCAACATGGTATGTTCTAATTATCCAATAACGCAAACACTTCAAACACGCGCGACATTCTCAGGGAGCAGTAGCAATATGCATAACCCCATCTGAAAAAGAAAAAAAAAAAGAAAGATTATTAACAAAAGTTTGCTCATCTGTTTTATAACATAAAGATTCTTGTCTGGGCTTTCACTGAATCTTTGCGTTATTAAAAAAAATGAGCAAACTTTTACGTATTGATACCCCCTTAGCAAGTAGCTAGTTATACAGGAAAATTACCGTCACCCAGTATTTTATTTATGTTTTCAGCTATTCTAAACAGAGAAGTCTGAGTAATGATGAGGTTAGAGTGGACTCTAACTTGAGAGTTGACTCTAGAGTTGACTGGTGCTTTTGGAATACAGTTTTCTATTTTTTAATCTGTAGTTCCAGCATCTGGTCTCCTTTAAGAAATCCTGTAGTTTTCTATAAACACAGAAGTATCTCTATAAATTTTAGCAGTGCATTTCACTCCGGTTTTTGCTGTGGAGAAAACTACCTTTCTTATTGCTGTGGTCTTCTCTGCCGTTACCCGTTCATCCCGTGCGCGTCCTGTGTGTCTGTGTGTGTCAGTTCGAAGTGTCTTGCTTTTGGCAAAGGCAGAAAAGATACTTTTGGGGTACGATCTCTCACCGCTGCAGACGTTCTCTGTCCTGTGTTCCAGCTGCTTACCTCCTGCCTGCCTGCCTGCAGGTTACTGAGCAGCAATCCCAAAGCTCTAAGGCTGCTGCTCTTACCATTGTGCAAGCTTTTTTTTTCCTTTAAGTAGTTGTTGGAATATGTTTAGTATTCCAACACCGAGATAAAACCGTAGTGGGATATTTCACTAGCAGTTGAACCTTGAAAAGGTTCTTACCGCTCTCTGACATTAGTTCAGGAGTTGTCCCATTGCAGGATCAGTTACCTGCATTGGCACACGCTGACTATTTCAATAATTTTGTGGCACAACCCAGAAACACGCGATACGCACAGTGATAATAGTAGGCAGTTTTGTAGATACTCGTCTCTTAATTCTTCAGCCTGGCATTTTATTTTGAGCTAGAAGATTTGAACAACTTCTCTTTCGGACAAGAAAAATGTCCCCATGACCTACGTTAGTTTCGACTTCTCGTTTTTAGCTTAAAAACGTAAACTTAACAGAATTGGTTGCCCAGGAATGTGTAATCATCATGGATTTACTGGATAAATTTTAAAAGCAAATAGTATTACAGTAGGTTTCATATTAATTTTGCAAATACTACTAGATAAATGGGCGAAGTAGGAATGGTATTTTCAAATTCCTGAATTGTATTGATTTTAACGTTTGGTCCAAACGAGATATTAAGCCAAAAGATTAAAGGCCTGCGTGCTTTTAAGCTACAATCTTCTCGTGACCTTACTTGCGACATGGAGTTACATAATGTGAATTCACAAACAGCTGGAAACGTTTCTCTGAATTCCCTCAGCCCCCACGAGCTCGGTGTTATTTCTTCATCAACTTCATAGATATAAGTATAAAAAAATTTCTGGTTTCTACGAATTGGTAGAAGTCAGCGTTTCGGATTCAGTAAATGATTTCAAATGGTAAAAATAATGCTAATGATGACATGAATAGCAAATGGACCAGAGACATGGAGTTTGTACAGCATAATACAGTATTTCTTCCGTGTATTTATTGGAATTAATTGTATTGAAATTACGTAATAGAGGCAGTTTCTAAATTGCTTTTATGATATTAATTTGTCGTTTAGTAAATTTCTGCTTTTTTACAGTATCTGCACAGTTTAAGCACTGGGAAGTAGCTTATGAATACCTAATTAAAAGGAAGTCGGGATGCTTGTGAATTCTATTCAGAATTTCCGTCCTCCTTATTTAAAGCGTGCATTTATTATACTTTCATCTCCTAGTGGCAAAATCGGTCAGAAAGCTCTTTCGCGTAGCTAACTGTCCTTTATCTTTGAGATTATACCACCTGTACCTCCCCATGCTTTTTCTTCTTTGCTAGAAAGGCTGTGAAAATACAGAAGTGTTTAACTACTTTTAGAAGAAATATGGTTCATATCTTAAACATACCTAATTACAGATATTTACGTGTCTTCACAGGTTCGTCTTGGATTGTTCTCACAGCGGACAGCGAGGGCTTTGTTCCGTTAACGTTTACATCTGCGCAGGAGGTCGTCGTAAGAGACGCCAGCGCGAAAGGCTACAGTGCCCGATCTTCCAAAACTTTGGACATCATCAGTTCGACGGAAGGGTGTAGACCCGCTTCTTCTGAAAGTCTGGATATCACGAGTTCTCTGGAAGTCCTCAGAGACTGCTCCTCCAAGACTTTAGGCAGCAGCAGTCCGCCAGAACAGCCCAGCAGTAAAATGTGATTTTTGGCAGTGATTTCGTAATGCCCGTCTTAGGACGGGAGACCTTTAAACTTACTGTGTAGGACTGCAAATTCTAAACAACAGGCTGTCTCAAACCCCTGTTGGATTTCCATAATTTTTTTGGTTGCATATCACTGTAAATTATTTATTTGGTCCTTGGAAACATTAACTTTTTTTTTTTTATACTAAGCAGTGTTTTTTAAATATGCCTCTTGCAGCATAGACCAAGTCTTTGTATCCGTGGGTGAAAAGGCACATTCTTACCAGCTTCCGAGCTAAAGCTTCCATCTTGGTCTTTAATACGTTGGTGGTTTTAGATGCTAGTAAACTTGCATAATAAAGAAATCCTTGAAAATGCTGCACTGTCGCCCAGTAATGCTGCATTTCCCTCCAATAAGGCCTCTCTGCTTGCTTCTCTGTGGGGATTTGGGACAGTGGCGGTCATGGGTGTCATCGTTTGTGGTGGGTTGAGCCCAGCTGGCAGCTGAGCCCCCACCCAGCCGCTCGCTCGCTCCCCTGTGCGGGACAGGGGGGAGAACGGGAAGGGCAAAAGCAAGAATGACCCCTGGGTTGAGATGAAGACAGTTTAATACATAAAAGAAAAGCCGCATTAGCAAAATGGGGAGTTCATTCAGGACTTTGCAGCAGCAGGCAGGTGTTCAGCAGCTTCTGGGAAAGCAAGGCTTCATCGTGTGTAACGGGAACTGTGGAAAATCAATGCCGTAACTCTGAACATCCTCCCCTTTCTCCTCCTTTCCCCCAGTTTTCATCACTGAGCAATAAATGGCGAGGTCAGCTGTACAGACCCGCACAGACCCCTGTAAAGGAGACTAACTCCATCCCAGCCAGACCCAGTACATCGTTATAGGCGTTAAATGACTTTGAATAACTAAACATTTGCTAGTTAATATTTCTAAGCATCTCTTGTCTTCGTATTGGAATTCTTCCCTTTGGAACAATAGTGCTAACATTAACAGCATTGCCTTCAATGCATCTGTTTTAATTTCCATAGCTAATACGTGCCGAACGGGCAGCCGGGATGTTCAATAATCCATCACCCTGAGAGCATCCAATTTAAAGGCTGACGGAAGAACGTATTCTAGGGGTGTTTGTAGTGAGAGAGAGAAAATGCGAAGGTGAAATTTAGAAACCAGCACAAGTTCCTGTGGCATGGATTGCAGCACTGAAGAAAAGAGAGAAATCCAGGATTTCTACCCATAAAATTAAGGCGTGATAACATTAAGCAGTTTATCAGGCTTTCACTGTGGCACTTACTGCATGAGAAGGAATCAAGAGACGAGATTATAGAATTGGAGCTGCTGTCTCAGGACTAATATAATCTCTTTTTTTATTGCCCATTTGGAAATGTAGCCTCTGTCAAAGAATCATCTGCCCACAAAATACGATATTAAAGATACATTAGCGAAAGCTGCAAAGAGCACTCGGTGTTGTGTGGTGCAACTAGAATTTAACAGCTTTTGATGAACAGGGGAGGCTGAAGACCAGTAAAATGATCTGGCGACTGTGGGCTTCATCCTGGCCTTAACAAGCAGCTGGTCTCAGTAATTGTCACTATTCCATCAGGAGGTCGTCTGCGGTCACCGTAGCTCTTACCAGAAATGAGCTGAAGGCAGAGCCTCAGGGCTGGGGGTGTGCTCAAAGCCAGCTGGATGCTGGGGATGGTCCGTGTTTCTTCCCAGTTGCCTGATGGTCCTTTTCCACACCAGTTCCTGGTGCCAACATCCCCTGAACCCATGGAAGGGTGAGGGCTGAGCGCTCTTGGCTCTGTAGGAAACCCCCGCCACCCGCATCACCCCGCTCGCCCTTGAGTTGCTCGAGCCAAACAGTATATAAAAATTATTTCTTCTTTTGGAATTATTATCTCTTTGTATTACTTCTAGATTGACGGGAGACAGTGTCTCCCACCAGCAGTGTGCCCAGTCTCAGGTTGCACCAGCCGGATCCGTGGGACTCCCCCAGCTCCCCGGGTGAGCACCGAGAACTAAGGGCACGCGGTGCAGTGCCGCGTCGGGTGGCCACAGCAGACGCAGCAAGTGCACAACAGCCACTAAAAGCTGTTCACAGTTTGGTCAAGGGATTGCACTGGTTCTCCATGGGGCGGTGTGTGCACGTGGACAAATGTTGCGTTAGAAATACAACCCCAGGAATCTCAGGAGAATCAACTCCTTGCCTTAAGAGAATTGCCTATTTCTAATCACGAGATCATTTCTGAGTCTACGGGCTGAACATTAAACAAAGGCCCAAAATGCTGAGGATGTATCAAGCATAATACTAACGGTAATGAGACTTTACTTTTCAAGGCTGAAAACTTCAGAGAGGGATGTGAAGCGTTTGGGAGTCACCATGGTCTAAGGCAGGGGCTGGGGGCAGGAACAGCAGAATCTGCAACGACGGCTGTTGCTCTCTTACTAAGACACGGTTGGTAAATTAAGTACTTTTTCTATTTCAGCTGAACCCTAATATGGATTAATAACAACCTTTTGTATAGGTTAGGTGAGGCGTAACGCTACACGTGTACCAGCTACACTTGTACTTGGTACCTTGGCAGGGGGTGGCTGCCACACCAGAAGGCTGTGCCACCATACAGAGGGACCTGGACAGGCTGGAGAGTTGGGCAGAGAGGAACCTTATGAAATTCAACAAGGGCAAGTGTAGGGTGCTGCACCTGGGGAGGAATAACCCCATGCGCCAGGACAGGTTGGGGGCTGACCTGCTGGAGAGCAGCTCAGCTGAAAGAGACCTGGGAGTCCTGGTGGACAACAGGATGACCATGAGCCAGCAATGTGCCCTTGTGGCCAAGAAGGCCAATGGCATCCTGGGGTGCATCAAGAAGAGTGTGGCCAGCAGGTCGAGGGAGGTCATCCTCCCCCTCTACTCTGCCTTGGTGAGGCCGCACCTGGAGTGCTGTGTCCAGTTCTGGGCTCCCCAGTTCAAGAGGGACAGGGAACTGCTGGAGAGGATGCAGCAAAGGGCCACCAAGATGATGAGGGGACTGGAACACCTCTCTTATGAAGAAAGGCTGAGGGATTTGGGTCTCTTCAGTCTGGAAAAAAGAGGACTGAGGGGGGACCTTATCAACACTTATCAATACTTAAAGGGTGGGTGTCAGGAGGATGGGGCCAGGATCTTTTCAGTGGTGCCCAGGGACAGGACAAGAGGTAATGGGCACAAACTTGAGCATAGGGAGTTCCACCTAAACATGAGGAGGAACTTCTTTCCTTTGAGGGTGGCAGAGCCCTGGCACAGGCTGCCCAGAGAGGTGGTGGAGTCTCCGTCTCTGGAGACATTCCAAACCCACCTGGACGCGTTCCTGTGCAACCTGCTCTGGGTGACCCTGCTCTGGCAGGGGGTTGGACTAGATGATCTCCAGAGGTCCCTTCCAACCCTATGATTCTGTGATTCTAAGTATTATTTATGAATAAACTCAGTGGGATAACCAGCTTACTGCTTCCAGAGAGGTCATCAAAAGGGTCAGAAAAGATTACACTAAAAAAAACCACCACACTCCCACCAAATCTTACATTTTGTGTATGTGTGGAAGTGTCCAAGGCCAGGCTGGATGGGGCTTTGAGCAGCCTGGTCTAGTGGGAGGTGTCCCTGCCCGTGGCAGGGGGGTTGGAACCAGATGATCTTTAAGGTCCCTTCCAATCTAAACCATTCTATGATTCTATGATTTTAAACTTTGTTTTAATTAATGTCTCTCATCTGAAAAAAAGAGGGAAGAAACTAGTGCAAAACCCATCAGAGCCAATATCTTACTTGTGTGCGTTGTTATTTGCTGTCAGGACAACTTCAGGCTCACCACTGCTGGGGGAAAGCACGAGTCCTGGCACTTGCATTTGAAGCAGAGTTCCTAATTTACCTGGGTTTTGGCCTTTTTCTGAGCTTGGTTTTTGTTGTGGCCGATTTCCCGGTGTCCACAGTTGTAGATGATCACATTGATACCGCGATGATGAGGAACGCTGTGTCTGATGTACGTAAGTTTGGGAATGGGGGCACGTATACAATGGGAGATAAAAAGCACTTGGTGGAATTTCCCTTGATGTTGAAGAGCAAGATATTGTTACCCTCAGGTTTATGTCCAGAAACTCACAGCTAATGGTTTTCAGAATCTCTTTGATGAAATGTTATTAAATATCTTATTTTCATGTATTGACTTTTTCATTTCAGTTTCTTGTACGGAAACTTCTGATGGTTCTTGATTGAACGTGGATTTTGTTCAAATCCGCACAAAGAAAGCCTGTGCTCTCAGTGCCTTTGAAAAAAATAAAACCTTAAATGAATTTTTTTTTCACCTCAAATCAGAAACTTCTATTCTGTTTACAATGTCCCCAAACTTAGAAAAATGAATTTGCATTCATAAAGCAGGTAATAATGCGAACGTCCTTTTATCCATTGCATCCTTTAGGTCTAAAAGCAACCACTGAAGGAACTTGCAACGTGATTCTATCAATTAAGCCTTATTAAAATTAAAAGGTGCGATAAAACTACCATTTCAGTGTCACAAAAACGAATTAGCCTGGGATACTGTGAATTTCCTCCTAAGCACGTTTTCAGAGGCACACGTTGCTGTGCTGGCTGTACGCTAAGAGGGGCATTATCTATCTAATTGCCATGTGTAGTTAATAGCTTATTACTTCTATCTTCTAATATAGCTTCTAATTACAGGTATTATCCATATGCTCCATGCAATGTATCTGGAATTTCCTTCAGCATTATCATGTTCTTCCTATGTGTAGCGTCCATAAACATCCAGCAGGAGCACTGAGCACCGATGCCGACTGGACAACGAAGGATCGTCCCCTTTCAAAGCAGGTTCCTGATGAAGGTCCGCAGCTCAGCAGGAATCTCGGAGCCGGGGTCTCCCATGAGGTCAGCCTGATGCGTGGGTGAAGTTAAGGAGCCGATCCCCATCTTCCCTCAGAGCTCCAACGCCTCTACTTGAGGTCTGTGCTCATGATAGTCCTCTGGCCACCGGTGAGCATTAAGTTGGAGACTAAATTAATGGCACCGAAAAGCTGCTGTGGGAGTTTTTAAGCAATAATTTGAAGCCTCGAGGGATGATGGCTTCTTTAGGTTGGTCAGCTGTCCTTGGGACAGCTTTGTTGGTGGCTCCGCTGGCAATCTCTATTAGAGGTTTCTCCCAGTAGCATGAGAATCCAGCCCTACCGCTCCCAGGGCCACTGAGCAGCACAGAGCAGCTGCAGTTAAAATGGACTGAGCTGCGCGGAGGTTTTCGTTCAGTTTTAAAAATCACTTTTGTTGTTTTCAGGTAAAAAAACCTTTACTCAGGTGTTCTGAAATTCATCTTGGATGGTTTTATTTATTTACTGTCAAGACCTCTTATTTTTCTTTTTTTTCTTTTCTTATTTTTTATTGCTCTCTTGTTAGCAAGGGGGAAGGAAAGGGAAGAAAGCCAAAGCCACAAAGCCCAGTGGCAACCACCACCTAGACCAGTAGATGATTTTTGCCCCATCCCTGGAGGTGTTCAAGGCCAGGCTGGATGGGGCTTTGAGCAGCCTGGTCTAGTGGGAGGTGTCCCTGCCCATGGCAGGGGGGTTGGAACTGGATGATCTCTAAGGTCCCTTCCAACCCCAACCATTCTGTGATTCTGTGATTCTATGACAAATCATCTCATCCAAAGATCCTTGGCTCTTCAATTCTGCAGAATGTAAGAACATGCCACCAAGTACATGGCTTCTCACCACCAGGCATCAAAGACCAAAAAAATTCAAAGCTTCTCGAAGCCAGAAACCTTAAAAATCAAGTACAGCTGCTGCTGCCAAAGTCCCACCATGTTCCATTCCTTTATCCCCAGTGGGAGTGTTATGCTCCAGGAGCAAATCAAACCATTCATGCTCAGCTACCAGCTGTGAGTTTTCCAAATGAAACAAGTGGAGAGGAAAAGCGGAGAGGTACAGGACCAAGTTGGAAAGTGAGATGGATTTGGATTTTTGCTCCACCCTCTTTCTTCTAACCGTTCTTCTAAAGGAAGACCGGTGCTGTTCTTCCTTTACTCCTTGGCAGCTCCTTTTTTTTTTTTTTTCCCCTTGCATAGTGGGATTCCAACCCCAGCTGGTGGTGGGAGGAATGATCGTCCAGCAGCGGTTGATGCCCAACACAAAATGGGTTTCATGGATTAAACCTGTTGCCTATTATCCACAGTTTGTACTATGAGATCCAAGTCCCTCTTTCCTATTAGTCTTTATTACTTCTCCAGGGACATCTGGCTCTCTGGGGTCCCTGGGCAACTACCCGAGCGGGGGCCACAGGCACACCAGTGTTTACCAAGTGCCACCACGGACTACTCCAAAACTACGTCCAGTTTCAATTAATTTCTGGATGAACTCAGCCTGCCCTGCAATATGTCTCAGTCCTGGATTTATCATAGAGTTTATAGAATCATAGAACCATAGAATAGTTTGGGTTGGAAGGGACCTTTAAAGGTCATCTAGTCCAACCACCCTGCAATGAGCGGGGGCATCTTCAACTAGATCAGGTCGCTCAGAGCCCCATGGCAAATGCGCAGACTGTTCTCGATGATTTTGAAGATGGCCAAAAGGTGAGTTTGTTTTGGAAACACAGGGGAAATGCTTCCTCGTGGACTGCAGCTGATTTGGACAGAAACTTCTCAGCCAGTGTAAACCTGGTTCCATCACCATGATGACAAGCTGGTGACCCAAGTTGGCCTTAGGCAGGTGAAAACAAAGATGAAAGTCCATGATGAAGAATACTCGTGTGCGAAGGAAATCCTTTTGATCCTTTGTTGACTGCAGATTATTTACATACATCAGCAGAGACGAGCTGGCAGGGGGTGGGTGGTGGGGCTCCAAAGTGTACCTCCATCCCTGACGCTGAGCAAGTCACCGTCATTTCCCTGGGGCCTGAGCAATCAATCCTTCCTCGCCATCTACAGCGGAGTGCAGCAAAAGGGAGGACAGAAAGCTGAAGGGCATAGCTGAAATTCATAGTCTTGTCTAACATCATCCGGGACAAGAAATAGATCAGGAAATAAGATTTATTTCTGTTTCCACGCTTGCCGAGCCAACGTTGGTGTTTCCCTGCCACCCAACGGCACTGCTGCTCTCCAGTGAGGGTTGGAGGCTGCTGCTCTGTAAACATCTCCGAAATGATACCGAGGACCCAACTCTTCCGCAGAGTGCCACGGCTCTAGGACCGTTCTCCCTCCGCTGTTTGTTCAGCTCCGTGTCGTGCCAGTTTGTGTCTTCAGAGACTGTGAATTCTCAGGTGCAACACAGCAAACGGCTCCTCCTCTGCCGGAGGGGGAGGCACGTGCTCTGCTTTGTCTTGCGAATGAAGCTTCCCAGTGAGTTCCCATCTGGTTTGTGCAGCAGATTTGGTGCTTAATGATGTGAAAGCTATCTGATTTCATACTTTGTGCCTATAGCGTATACACATCTCCGTAATCATAATACTCAGAACTCTTGCTAGGTGTCTGAACCGTGCTCTTGCAGAGAGTTAAGGTGAAACAAAAGACATTCAGTGCAGCACAGGGAACCTGCGGTCTCAAAAATGGCAGGAAAACTAAACTCCCTCCCACGGCTGCCAGTTGTACGACTCCAACTGACCTTTCCATCAATCACTCTAGAAGTTTTCTGAAGGGAAAGACTCTATCGAAACACTATGAGACTGTTTTTTACACCAAA
This sequence comes from Rissa tridactyla, assembly GCF_028500815.1. NCBI lineage: Eukaryota > Metazoa > Chordata > Aves > Charadriiformes > Laridae > Rissa > Rissa tridactyla. The sequence goes on along the minus strand of NC_071468.1, from coordinate 119,060,614 downwards.
CTCTGACATGAAATTCATACGGGGTGTGTGATTGACCACTGCACACTAGGCTGCTACTGGCTGTACCCGGCTGCAGGAGACTTTGAGCTAACTTGTCTTCTCTTCCTCATCTTCAAAGACCTGCACAACAAATACCAGGTCTTAAAGGACCTGAGTTTCCCTTATGGAAACTCCTCCTTTCAAGACGATTGATTTAATTTTGCATTTTCTATCTGCAGCCCAGAAAGGCAAGCAGAAAAGGAGAGGAACAAGTGATATTTGGAAACAAACTATGGACCCAGAAAAGCAGGCTTTGGATTTAAACCGTTGTCCGCTTCAACTATTTTACTTGGAATGCAGAAGGTGAATAGAGACGTGAGGATGCAGCAGGGATTGAACTCGGCAGCCATTCTTATAAGGTGCAGGAGTGTCTTAAGGAATTAGTACTCAAATCTAGAGAGCCCTTCCTGAAAACCCAGTGACCTGACACGGAAGGTCCCAGCCTTCAGGGACTCGCCAGGGACAGATGTCCGAGGTGGGATTCACCTCTTAAAGTGGGGGACTCAGCACAAGAGATCTAATCCACCTAAGCCATGGCGGCTCAGCAGGCTCGGGGGCAGAGAGGGTGCGGAGAACACGGTTAGGAGGGGCCACGGCTGGTGGCGGTGGCTAACAGCAACCCCCCCTACCAGTGCCTGTGGGGAAGGGCAGCTGGCCTACGTGGCTAGCGGTGACCTGCGGCGGGGCTGACCCCCGGCAGGAACACTCAGGAAGGCGGTAGAACCTTGGGAGGTTTCAACATAATTTTTAGGCAGAAATGACGAGGGGGTGGACCTGGAAGGGCAGACCAGCGAGGAGCTCCGCTGCTGGCTACCCCAGCAGTCAGCCCCGTACAGGAGATTTGGGCTGCCATCGCTGCACTTCAGCAAGGGCAAGGAACGGGCATGGTTTGCCTTACGGGGGACTACCCGGTGACAGGTAACTCCGCTGTCCTTTTCTTTCCTTCCTCCGTTTGTTGGAACTGCCGGCATCCAGGTGGGGAAGTGCTGTCCGGCCGGCACCCGGCGGGTTTAATCCAGTCTCCCATATTCTTACCACTGCGTTTGGGTATTACTTGACTAAGAGCCCCCAGGGATTGAACCTGGCCCTCGTTAGTGCCAATCAGTGCAGGGCAGGAGGTTTACATTAGATTAGCGTTTAATCTGAATGGCTGTCGATACAAGAATCTGCTTCTTTCAGTCACATGTTCCGAACATACAGAAGACATACATATAATTCAAAACTGACAGGGAGACATACAGAGTTCATTCATTTTACAGCACCAACGCTGAGCCCCCCCAAAAAAGAAAATGACGCAAAAAATTTTGCCCGGCACTTCCTTTTCCATTCTTTTTATTTACAAAAATACAGTCGTTTTCTTAACAAAAGTACAACTCTGATAATCAAATAAAATAGTAAGATTTTCAAAACATAAAAATACTCCGCAACATTTTATCTACGGAAGCTTTTGATTTTATTTTGGTAGTTCCCGTTATTGATACCATACGCAATGCAAGGACTGAGTGTATCTCTGTTAGACGAGTATCACATTGTCTCTCTGGAGAAGAGGACAACAGTTCACAATCAACTAAGTTTACCTTGCGAGAGACTGAATTCAGATCGTGTGTTGTGCAATTTAGAGGCAACTGTACAAGTGATCTAGAAATAATATCTTAAGCCACGTTCAAATTACCCCAACCAACCACAGCCAGCAGTTTCTGCAACTCTCTTATCGCTGGGCTGAGCATTCGGCTTATGTAAACTGACACGGATCCACTGCCTTGTAGCTACAGATTTCTAGCAGCTGAAAACATAACCCATTAAAAAACATTAACAGCCTTTACCGGGACTTCTGGCTGTTTTTAAAGGCGACTATTCAGAAATACACAAACATTACAGAATAAATCAAACGCCCAAAAATGTTTTCTATGATGTTTTGGAACTATGTGATATTACTACGTAACTTACCTACTTCAAAGTGTAGCAAATCTGCTATTTCAACTGCCGTCAGACTCAAAACTGTAAACAGGCTTATGGTTTTTATTGTTGTAAACACATATGCTCCAGGCATACACATCTTGATTTGTCCAAGAACCGAAACAAACAAAACAACCCCAAACAATCCGGCCTTAGAGGTCAATTCAACAGAAGTCTTAAACAGAGTTAACTCTTACCCAGGCACACTCAAAATATATCCTTAAAAGCTCACTCATGATTAAGTGTTTTGCTGAATTAGGACAGTTCGTTAGGCCTTAGACTTCAAACTTGCCTGGAAAGGTTTCAGTATTAAACTTAATGAGGCACTCAGTGGATGCACTGATTTTACTTCACAGTGCCTTTCAGTAAAGGTTTCCAGTTTCCAGTCCCAGCGCTGTCACTTCAGATGGCCCTGAGCAAATTAGTTGTGGTCACTGCCTCCAGCGTCACCCACTGCAAGTGCTCCCACGCAGCCCCAAGCCAGTCCTCCAAAGGCACTTCTAGCACAAAATAAAGTACAAAATAAACCCTCCCACGCAGTCATACAGCGAAGCCAGTGGGCTGGAAATTCACGTCTTTTCTTGCACTGTGCTGATTTCTTCAAGGCGAAGAAGCCTTCAGCGCTTGGATTCGTCACTCCCCCCTCCAGCTTTAGATGTGTCTTCAGAGTCCAGTCATTTTAGCTTAAGCTTGGAGCCAGCCTCTGGAGGGCTCTGTATCTCCACTGACTACGGAAGCCCGGAATGACCCGGTCTGAACTTAAGTGCTCCAGAAAGTGCCCGAGGTCAGGTGTGTCTTTCATCTACCCGATGTGTTCAGCAGTGTGAACTGGAATGAGGGTTCAGTTAATGTATCTAAAGCATGATGACATCCCTGACTGAATAAATCACCATGTAAAAGTCAGGTGTAGTCTCCTGATTATAAAACACCGTGTGCAAGCTGAGATCAACAGCCATGCCATGGTGTTTTGTGAGGCAGAGAGCCTACACCACACGAGAAATGGGTGAGTGTGATGATTGCTTAAAGGCCAAAATTTACAGAAATTTGAATGGCATAGTCTAATTTTTGGAAGGGACTACTGCTTTTGGGTATCCTGAGTGGAAATGTTGATTTTGAAAATTGGTAAGTCCTCATTCTCAGACAAAGATCAGTTTACAGGTTTCAGAAGCAAGGAACTCCAGTAATGGGAAATGGAAGGTTCTGTTTCATATAAAATCTATAAAGTTAAATTACACCAAAATCTCTTTCAGAAAAACTCTTTGTGAGCAAATCCTCAAAACATGTCTGCATCAGTGATTTGCTTCATTTCAAAACAAAGTAAATCCTAACTTTATATAGGATACTTCAGGATTCCCAAGTGCTTTCCAAACACACTAGTGTGCAACTGAGAGGCAGAGATTATGTTCAAAATCCACCCCAGCCTTTAAGGGTGAAATACATCACATGAGTTAAAATTTGGGTGGTGCATCCCATTTACACTTTTTCCCCTTGAGCTACAAGTCCATAGAATCTCCTATTGCAATGAGATCAGAGCTTTACATTGGTCATTTGAAAACAAACAAAAAAACCCCAACCCTTCAATAGCTTACATTCCCGAACATTTGTAATGTCTCTTTTAGCACAGCGCACGGAGTCAGATGTATATTTTGCACGGCGGTGTCCTCTCTTGATTTCATTCCTGACTGTCAGAATCATGCTTTATCCTTTTTGATAAAATGCGAGCAGAGAAATGACCTGGAAGACTCTCACGGAGTTTGTGCATGGGATGTGAGACTGTATTTGGAAAGTCATCAAATTCAGAGCTTTCAGACCGAGGTGTCCTCTTTGCGGTCATCCAGGTTCTCTGTGCTTTGATGGCTCCTTCTGTTAAAAGCAGAACAGACTGCTTTTAGTGAACAGGTGAAGAGACTTCTGGCTTTTATTACTAACTAATCAAGCTAGTTTGGCAATCTCAAAAAGCTGAAAACCACCATTAAGGTGTGGTCGTTATGGACAGTAACTAAAGTACCTAAACAGAGGGACCAGTCCCATTTTAGATTGTTTAGCCTGTCCCCTCCGGTCTGCAGCAGCCACTCGAGAAAGCAGCTGGTGCCCGAGAGGCCTGTAGCATATCTGCCAACCCCACACAGGCATCTTAGATACTTTAGGGAAATTAATTGGTCCCAGATACCCATGCTGAGACCTTGGAATTGATCCCTTAGCGTGGAAATCAGTTTCCAGTTCCAGTAACTTGGGATAATAAAAACAAGACAGAGTAACAACATATTTTGATATTTAATCCACCAATCTGCTAGGATAGACTGTTCTTATGTATGTCCTCAGTATACCAAGGCTTCACTCGACAGAATGGATGATTTTGAGCTAGGCAAGATTTTCTTTGGAGCGGGAGGAAAGGGGAGGAAGAGAGCGATAGGGTAAAAGGGGAAAGAACAGCTCAAAGCTGTCCTTTCTTTTTCTCCCATGATCTTTCCTGCCTACGCCTCTAAATGGTTTGGATGTTTCTTATATGCCATAAACACCAAGAATGCAGTCAAGAACCCCATTTTCTTCTGTATACAAGGAAATTGTAACTATTCACATTTTTGTCAGGAATTTAATCTATGTGGAATATTCTTCATTTCTGGCTTGAAACGCTGTACCACAATAGTGCTTTGTGTGCCAGCCCAGAGAGAAAGCAAAACACAGCAGCTGATATATCTGATAAATGGTCCTCTACGCAGGTAGTACTACACTACAAAAATAAGATGCCGAAGCATGTAATGGTACCATTCAGTTAATAATTCAACTAATCGAGTGTTGTTTTGTTTTGTTGTAAGGACCATAGAGGTCTATATTGGGACCTAATAATTTTTTGCCCAGTACGACTAAGAGATGCTGTCGTCCTATTACTGCTGTTTGCTGCCAGTTCAAACCTACCTTAACACTTCAAGTGCAAGCTTTGTTTCTTTCCGACTTTCTTCAGTGATTGGGTAGAAAAGAAGTATAAATAGACCTACAAGGATGAGGATAGCAGGGACCGCTCCAATGAGGATTTTCAGTGTGAGGATCACATCGTCAGACTGTCTGCATATCCCTGGCTTGTATCCAGTAAACCTAAACAAATGCAAATGAGAGTGGTGTGTGTACGTCCAAAGCTAAAAGGCATTTATTCTTCAGAAGGCTCCCTTCTTTCCCCCAGCACTCTTCAAAACTTTGCTCCCATTTTTTTCTACACCTCTCTTTTTTCCTCTCCCTCACTACATGTTTCAAGTCTTGTTTTTCGAATCTCATTTTTGTGCTTGATTTCAGATAACTGCATTACCTCAGTATTTTCTCATTATTATGATATAACATTTAACTACTAAGAGGAGCACGGAATCCCATGTAAGGAAATTGATCTGTTATGTGTTTCCTATTCATATTCAGCAAAGTATTATGCTTTAAAAGTATGCAAGTAATCTGACCAATTTCAACAGCAATAATTAACTTTAATTTAAACACACACTTAAGCACTCTTCTCAAGATAGAAAAATTTGCTCAAGTGCTTAGAGTTAGGCACACACTTAGAGTTCATTGATTCAGGGCTTCCATGCAGTGCAACAACTGTTGATATACTCACATTCACATTTCCAACTTGTGGAATGAGTTTATTTTCCTCTGAATATGCACCTATGAAAGCTATAGCTCATTTAGCATCACTCGGTGTTCTCCCATAAACATCTGCCTTGGCAAATTGCTGGGAGATAACTGGAATGCAATTGAAAAGGGGCTAATTGGTGAGCAGTGATTTGTTTGAGGGTGTTAGCAGTAAGCATCTAAAATTCCTAAGCCCAAAATGTTCAGCCAAGCACTGCCCGTTACTCAACAGTTTCAGCTGAAGGCCCTGAAGCAAAACATTCTGGTTACCAAAACCTAACTTGGATCCAAGGGCTAGAGTACTTCAGACAAGTTCCCTTCTAAGAGTTTATTGTGTACGTGTGTGCTGTAGCAGCTACAGGCTCTTCCTGCCAGGTCACGCACAAAAGCAAGGCAAGGCAAAAGTGGAAGGAGGACACAAAATATCTTCCAAACTGACACGGTCTAGGTGATGGGCAGAGCTGCAAGAAAGACTCTGTTCCTGACTCTGATCAGTGTCCAGTTGCCTAAAACCAGGCAGGAATTGTTGATCCTTTTATGATGAACAGGCCACTAGGCACCCCTGAAAGCACTCCAATTCATGTGAAGACTTACAAGCTCGTATACGTAGTCCAACCCAGATGCAACAGGGAATGCACAATGTGGGGGACCTTCATCTGCTGAGCTTTCATGTTTAGTTCTTTATTCATATAAACCACTAAAATTTACATAAGTAATTTGGAAAGAGGAAAACCTAAAGGGAAGTCAGGTCGTTCTGAACTGAAACATGTTAGGGCAGGCGACTTAATGCTCTGTAGTCTGGCTTAGATGATAACAATCCCGTCTTTAGTGGTCAGACATCTGGAGCTGCTGGCACTTTCAGGCTTAGGGCAACAAGGCAATTAACTCTACAGGGTAAAGGTGGAGAAACCTCAGAATGCTTTCAAAGTAGATCCACTAAGTGCAAACAGCATTACTTACTCCAGTCCTGCTGCTGAAATTCCTAAGCCAATTCCTGCTGACATCTTGGTAAAGAAAACATAGGAAGAATAGAAAATAGTTTCATGTCCTTTTCCATGAGGATTCTGCAGGCGGAAGTTATCAACAACATCAGGCAGCATTGACCTAGAGATAAAAGCAAAACTCAAGCCAAAATCTCTTCTCAAATTCCAAACTTACCAAAGGAGTACAGCCCTCCTTCTTTTTTTTTTAATGTAGTCATACACATGAAAGACTCCAATTCAAAAAGTCCTGCTGCTGGACAGGAGGGCAAAAATCCGTGTAAGAAATACATGGCCACATATTACAAAGTAGAAAACCACTGAAAAACTATCAAACGCTTGCTGGGAAGTGACAGGATTCTTTAGACTGATTGTCATTCCGATCAGAAGTTGTGATATTAAAAAAAAGAACAACAAAACCCACATTTCTTAAGATCTTGAGGAACTCTGAATCTCTGAATAGTTTCACTCTGAAATAACCTTTTGACAAGCTAACAAAATTTTCAGAAACCAATGAGGCCTATTTTCTCTCTACTTGAAAGAGACTGAATTTGGTAATGGGGAATCAGAACGGAAGCTGCTCAAATGTCAATTGTGAATTGACATTTTATTTCCAATACATGTCATAATTTACTGTTGGAAAAAGGGCTTCTCACCCTCTGTGCAGAAAAGCTTGTCATCTGACAGCTTATTTCAACCCGTTTTTCCATGATGTCTTGGAGTTTTCAGGGCATTGTACAAATGAGTAACGCAAAACAGCTCTCAGCAACAGTCTTGCTTTCTGGTCAATTTGACCTGAACAATAATTATTCTCTCTGGAGACAAACCATCCCATCCTGCTCATCCTTGAGTAGCTTTTTCCCCACAAAGGACCTTGAATTCTCAGTTTCTTTTAATCAAATCCTTGTGTTATTTGATCTATAAGAGAGGACTGCTCAAGCAGGGATACACATAGCTTGGTTTATGCTTCCTCTGGTATGTTCTTAATTGCTCTGCATTAATTGAGTTATCTAACTTCAACATTCCTGTAGTTCTGTTAGAAACCAAACCTAAGCCATTGATTTAATGTTATCAGAAGTTCTATAGCTACTTAGATTGTTGATTCATCTACATACTCTTATGTATGAAGAACCGCTACACCTACAGTAGACATAAGTTGTTAACAACAGGGCAAACAAAGTCACATCATTGCAAATAGCCCTCATTACAAAAGCAGAAAAAGATTATTGGAAGAAGTGACTCTTGACAAATACTGTCTCTTTCAGAGGCAAATTCCATGCCGTAGTACATGCATGTAATGTAGACCTATACCCGTTTCCCTACCTCAAATGTAAAATTCTCCTACCATGGCAACAGAAGAGATGCTGCAATGCTCAGACCAGAGACGAAGGCCACGAAGTATGCCAGGATCAGGTTTGGAATGGTCACTAGCATGACTGCAAAAGGAATCATCCACTGAGGAAGAAGAAAAACAGTACATCTAACTTACAGTATCCACTGCTCAATGGTATATAGATTGTTCCCTTCAAAATGTAACATTATATTACGAAACAGTTCACGCACAGCAACACCTCATTATTTTGGTGAAACATTACTTACAAAGAGCCCTGAGCCAATCTGTATTTACCTATCCAGAAGAATCGGAGAAAAATAGGACGTGCCTTCTCTGTTAGCATTATTAGGGCTATAACTGCACTAGTAATTAAACAGTCCCAACAGCACATTCTGGCCACATTCATGCTCCTGAACATTCACAGTCCCCAGAAGAAGTGTGGCGATATAAAAATACTTTTTGTGAAGAGCCCTTAAGTGGGTCAGTTCCCAAACTGTGCCCTGATACTTGTTTTGAGATTGCTAATCAGCTTGTGCTAAGATTTTTCTACCTTTAGTAATAGAGATGACCAGTTTCTATTCTATGCCAGTGGAACCATTTAATCTACTATTGGACACAAAACCATCATCACACTGCATTTCAAAGGGAGGGGTAGGGGTTCAATGGTCGTTTAAAACTTTAAAAATCCAGTTTCAGAGATCACCTTGAGTCTTGATCATTCAAAAGAAAAGTTTGCTTACACCTTCATTTCCAATGACCACTTTAAAGCAGTCTAGGTACTTCACAATAACTAAAACCAAGAAGGCAGTGTGGTTTACCCCCACTCCGCACAGACAGATAAGCTCATGACATTGTCACTAAGGCTACCCTCAAAACCAAACTAATTTGGGATGCTCAAAATTTTAAGTACTGGCAGTACTTAAAACCGCCAGATTTCCTCAACTTCAACTTAAGGCAATGGGCTTACAGGATTCAAAATCCACTATTTTAAATGCTGACTGAATGCATACAGCCCAGCTGTCCCATACCCATCACATGCTCCACCTCCCACGCCTATGAACCATGGGCACAGCACATGTAGAATCCAGAACCAGAGGCTTATCTACAGGGCTTTTTAATGATGGGGGATTAGTTTAACATTAAGTGTTTCAATCCTCTATACTTGTAGCTTGGGAGCTGAGAGTATGAGAAGAGCTTTCACAGAGAGTGATTCCCCTAAGCACTGCTATTTACAGTTCTGTATGATAAGTGATTCTGGGAGTCCTGGAGTCTAATCCATTATGTTTATGTTTTAAATGCATTTCCCATCTAAAGCATTCGCTCCTAACCCAAGGAGGCAGAAAATAACCTTTCCTGACTGCAAGTTCCCAGCACGGACAGATAATCCTTGCATTAGCCCAATGTTGTGGCAAAATCGTTATTTCACCACAAGAGAGCACTCCAGCAATACAAGATTTTATGTTCCCTATAAGCAATTTTATGACTGCCTTATGCTCCACATGGGGCACCCACTCAGAAACCAAAGCACTTAAACAAAAATCTAGATCGATAATAATAATCATTGTAACTGTAATTTTCTACTGAAAGAGAAGCACGGCCCGCAGGACTGAAGCTACAATGCCCTAAAGTCTCACTCATGCGATGGTAGTGCAATCATGGGGGCAGTGTTCCTGCTGCAATAAACAGCTAATGCATCTCCTTTCCTACTTGTAAAGCAAATACTCCATTATTGGCACCCTGCTCCCTGGTCACAGGGCTGCTGCCCTCCGAGTCATAAACAATATCCTACAGTTATCATGTGTCTTCCATCCGTTCCCTGACGGGACTACGGAAGGTGACACTACTGGGATGCTAAAGGTGGTACTGGCCTGTGCAGCAGCACATTATGAAGGGCAAATCAGGAAAAGGCTGAGCTAGGATGTGAGTGGAAATAGGGATGGGAGAGTAGAAGAGGGGCTGCACAGCCAGGACTGATCCAAGGGCGTGCCTCCATGCTGCACGGTGCTGATAGATGGCAAATAAACAATTGCGTATGTGTGGGAAGGTGAAAAGACTGGGGGGGATTTTTGGATTTGTTTTTATTTTTTACTAAATCCTCCAAAACCAACAACCAAAAGCTATTATTGGCTAGGATGGAAGCTAGAGTTGTGTGAGAGAGAGATCTTCCACTTTTAGACATCTTGCCAAAACCAGGAACCAACAAGCTGCCACACTTAAAATTTCTCATGGCAACTTCACCTCCAGTCACCAGCTGGAAGACTTGTTGAGTGTAAGTTCAACGTTTGCCCCATGAGGGCAGAGCAGACAATCTAAATGAACGTAGCACGTAGAAGCAGAAGCAAATAAACAGAAGAGAATAATTTCTAGCCTGTGCACCAACCTGATCATGGGAAGAATGCTATCAAGGATCCTGCTTGGGTGTGACACTGTACTTCCAGAAAGTCTAGGTTTTAGACTTCTAGCAAGTCTAGATACTTAGTCAGTACTTAGACTGTTGGTCATCTCTTGTGGAGGAATAAGTAAAAAGGGAGCAATATCAGTGGAAGGAAGCCAAGATTCTTATTGCTTATCTACCTACCCTGTCTCGTATGCTCTTTCAGAGGTCTCTTCAACATAGAACCACTTTAACAGGAAAAATTATTCTGGAGCAGTGTGGATTTTTTTTTTTTCAGGAAACTGAATTAGAAATTACATCTTCATCCTGAAAGATGAGTAAGGTTTTGGAGAAAAATCATGTTTTCTCCCGTCTCCTTCCCTTCCAGAAGAACATTCCCCAGTAACAAACATAGGAGCCTTAAATGACGTGATTTTATTTCACATTGAGAGAGAACAGATTAGTTGTACAGATCCCACAAGGTGGTAGGATAGGAAGCCCTTGTGACGCGTTGCCAGACAAAATCCATCACTGAGCACACACTGAGTCCCTTGAGTAATGTCTACAAGGTGAAATAGAGAGGTGGCTTTTTTTCAATTCAGCCCCCACTTAGACCATAATACAGTCAAGCAACTCAACTGTAAAATTAAGTTAAACCATGTTTACAGAGGTGCTGACAGGCTTTCCAGTCATGTTAAACTAAATTTATAGAGCCAAGTTGGTTGAAGAAAGCATTTTTCGTAGCCAAGTAGACAGAGGAGGAGATTTCCTAAGGAGGAAATCTGCATTCCCTGGTCCAGTCAATGGTCCAATACTGCTTTTGGCAATTCTCTTTGTTCAAGTGGTAAAAAGAAATGAGGATGGGACTTGGATTCCAGACGCTTACCTCAAAACGGATAACGATTCAGCAGATTTGGAACTTGGGTTTTAAAGTTACTTCTGATTCTTTGGAAGTCATTCCAAAACAGAGATTTTAATTCCAAAAATCATAACTGTTTAATTATATTCAACAATTGTCACCAGACCTAAACATTTCAGCTTTGTTCAGACTTTGACATATAGTTTCAGGCTGGATTTTCCAACTCCTCATGCTTTGCTGTGCACAAGGCAGACAATTTTTCTTTCCTCTTTCATAAGTAATTGAAGGTAAACAGGGGAAAAATGGGGAGGAACAGGCCTATACAATGACTCACTGAGGATGATAACAGAAAATTGCTGCTGTCTGCACTAAGTGAAGGACTTAAAATAATCCATCAGAGACGAGGGCAGGCTCACTGAGCTGGCTTTGCAGAGTTGTGTCAAAGTTAAACTAGGCTTCTTTTCTCAGGTAGGTCACCTATTTCTTTACTTTGCTAATAACTGTCCATCTCTGTTCAGAGGGATGTGGGCACCGCTGCCTACTTACATTTCTAAAGAAGGATGTGTAACAGACTTCTGTTTCCTCCTCTGTGACTGAATTACAGATGTGATCAACACAGCACCATATACAAAGACAAAACAAGCCTTGTACAACAGATAACTTGTCAACTCGAGGCAACACAAATCTGAATTTATAAAACCTCATTGGGGTTCAGTTCTGAGACCAGTGAAATGCAGATGTTGTGCAGATTCTTAAAGAAGCTGGGACCTCCTTTCAGCATCAATCCATTTCTCAAAAGTTTCTCTTGGAAACTTGGAATCTGTCTGAACTTTGGTATAATGATTTAAAACGAACTCTGAAACTGAGCAAGTTTCAGGTAGCTTGAGGTTATAAGCTCCTGAAGTCGCTCCAGTTGTCAAATGAAGTAAGCACAAGCAGATTTTTTTCTCAAAGGATTTGCTTACCGAAATCCCACATGCTGCACACTTCTTGCCAAATCGCTGCAGAAACTTCTGCCAGAAAGGAATGCTCACAGCTGCTGATACCTAAAATTGACAAAAAACCGTATCTGTACCGTGCTTACTGCCACTGTCTTCTGCAGCTGTAGCGCTCACATACATCTTTTTGTCTAATGCATTGAGGTCTGAAAGGAAGATGAACTTGCAGATTCCTGTTTCTCCTCATCCTTTGAGTGATTTTTTTGGTTTTGATTCCCTATTATGTATTACAAACTAAAGCTATCCATGAGAGGGTTTTCCACAGAAGGCAGTATCTTAACATTTCCTTTTCCTAATGTAAGCCACAGCAGTTAAAGCTATACATGACACAGTCATTAAAGTTCAAACATATCGCAAATAGTCATAGTGCTAATGCCTTTTGCCTCATGATCCAAACCTGACAAATGACAAGTGAATTAAGCTCTGCTTCATTGTACAGGAGAAAAGCTGAAGCACAAGCTATACTTATCTTAAGACATACTTAGAGTACATATCCCATACTACATGTTTATTCTTAGGAACAACCTGTAAGAGTTGTTCAATCACCTACAGTCAACAGTACCCTGTCACATACTGTAATACTCACTTGGTAGCAGCAATAAGCACAGGCAACATAGTACCAATACACCGAAGTACTGCTACTATTGACAGTCTTACAATTGACCTAAATTCAATTGTTATCTCATGGTTACAGTTATATTCCACTCTTTACTAACTTTAACTCTACCATCTCTTGTCTCTCTTCTTGGCATCCATTACTTGCAGAGGCTTAAGATACCCAACAGTCATCCCTTGCTCTCCAACATTTTGGTTTTAATCACTGGAAAACCTCTTTCTTATAATGTGGGAAAGGAAGAATCAAAAAGGGGTAGAAAGGGTGGGAGGCTGCAACCAAGTAGTGGAAATGACGTTCCCCTAAGATGGTTCCACAAAGTCTCTGTATCGAATGGGTCAGAAGTCATGCAACAGCTTCCCTGAAAATGACTGCTGCAGTATTCTATATGGTAGACAAACTCTTTACAAAATATTTCAAAACTACAGTACATGCACATCCCAGTAACTATGCATCATTTATTGTTCTACTTGTGTTTAAAGGACTGTGGTCAGAGGGATGAAAATGGCAGTTTTCAACTAATACTACTTGTAATTATAAAGTAAATAATGCAATATAGGAACAGTGTGTAACCTCAGTTATAAGTATCACCTAAGCAAGCAGAATTCTACCTCTGCATGTCAAGAAAAAAGGTTCTGTAAAAGGATCTTTTTATCACACTGCCAATTGCTCTACAGAGGAATCTTGACATCTCTGGATATTTTAAATATTTATCCTTGCAAGCTGCCTAGCGCAGAAGGCTCACGCATATGAATACTGCAATTAAAGTTGTTTAGTTTTCAGTATATTAGACTGGGGAAAGGGAAAAGGAAGCTAAAATTCCAGACCTCCTTTCTGGCAGCAGCTTTTGTCGTTTATAGGAGCAGGAAGTGCCTTACAGGTAAAAGCAACAAGGAATGAATTAAAAGCTCCAAAGCATTAATTTTTTAGTACAGTAGGGAACATCAGCTTTATTTCAAACAGACAATGCAAAAGATAGTGTAGCTTCTTAACAGCTCTGTCTAGACAAAAAACTGTTCTTGTCTTCTGCTGTTTTGTGCCAAAAACCAGTCAGAACTAGCTATCAAATAAAAAGATGGGAGAGAAGTGCAACTCACCAAGATGGTCACCACCAAATACTGGAAGTGATTGCGAAGACCAGCAGCATGAGTGCAGAACAGGACAAAGTTGCTCTGCTCCAGCTGTTGAATTGAAGATATATGGTGACCACAAAAAAAGAAAGGAAAAATAAAAAAGACCAAAATGACATCACACTCCATACTAGCCAAACATAGCTGGTGACTGATTTGTTAAGTGTAGGATTTGGGAGTCTCATTCTTTCCTCATTTGCAAAAATTTAAAGAAGCGGTAACTCTCCTGCTGTCCCTATTGCTATGTCAATAATATTCGGGCAAGCAAGAGGTAAACCGTGCACCTAATACAGCACAAAAACAACCAAAATGGGAACTGCCTTACAAGAGGATTCTGTCTCAAAGCTTTATTCTCTATGTTGCAATTGCCTTGTGGTGTTGTCACAGCCACAGCTGCAGATTACTGCAAGAAATTGCCCTTCCTTTTCCATAGCAATGCCATAAATCTTTAATCAGAAGCTCTGACTCCAAAATAAGTTACTCTTTGGCTGGAATTACACTCATGGCAACTTCCTGTAGTAAAGCAGCTAACTGCTGCTTTTGTATACAACCTCGGCTATGGATTGTAGCCTTGGGTCAGATATCTCCGTAAGTGAGTACTCATTGGACGGGAGGATGTAGCTGCACTGTGTTATAATGACAGATGAAGCCACTGCCACCATGCTTTTGCAGAACTCGGGGGGTTCTAAACACCAGAATATGGTTCGGGCCCATTTCCAGCAGTTCTGCAGCAGTGGGATGACAGAGGAGAATTTAATACTCATGCCACAGCAGTATGATCAACTCTTGCTCCTTTGTGCACTTGTAGACTATAAGCGGCCAATCATCTGTATACAAATTAGGATAAAAGTTATATCTCTTCTCCATTGCCACCAAAGCCTTCCCTAGCTTGTGTCCCAGTTTACGCTGCCTTCATTTTAGATGTAGAATATCACGCTCTGGGATTGTGACTAATGCATCTTTACCTGCCTGTTCCTTCGCTTATCAGCAATCCACTCACTAAATTCCATGAAGTCAGTGTCCCTCCCTTGAATAACAATAGCAAGGGTTGCCCAAGCTGGCTGAACTGAAGCAATACAGCTTCCAGCTTCTGCCTCCCATCACACCTCTGCTTCAGTCTGTACAAATAGAAAAATAAAGAGATATGGACTGACAGAAGATCTTTTCCTCTCTGCATGTTGCCAGAAAGTAGTTGGCTGCCAGCAACTAGGTGTGCGCTGTATCCTTACTGACTGAATGGAAGCTGAAAGGATCTGGACCATAAGGGACCTTTCATCTTTCATCTTCTCCCTGTCTTTGCTGTTGCTCTCAGTGCCTGCAGCTCTCAGCTGTAAGCAGAAATCCTTCTGCTACTGTTTCTCACCCTTGGGCCTTCCAGTAACGACTGACAGATGCTGCAAAGGACAGCCTACTAACTGTGCCCAAATCCAGGTCAACAGGAAACTTCGGTGCTTCTTTGGCAAACAGGCTTTTAAGTAGCCCTTCCAAGGAACTCACTAATTCACAAGGACTGCTGGTGAGCACAGTGCTGCCCTCTTACATGCCCTGTTCTTGCCCTCTGTCTTGATATTCACTTGATCAATGGCTCATGTGACTAAGAATCTGTTGACAAAAATGTGAATATTATTTGCTTTTCAAAATAAAGCCAACTTCAACTGATACGTACAGGTTGACGTTAAAATAACATATTCACTGACTTGAACATAGCTGAAAAATGAAGCTTTAAAAAGACTGCTGGACTATGGGAAGTAGGTGTTTCTTACTGAGTGGCTTTGAGTTTTTCTACAGTTCCTCTCTATGGGAGGATGTATTGCATCTTTTTGCGAGAGCTACATTAAACTGCAGGTCCTCATTTGAAAATTAGCTCTATCTAGCTCTGAGACAGGTAAGACCTCCTGCCTCTGAATATCATCTTACTCTGACCTAATGCCTTCCATCACAAAAGACTCCATAAGAGTTCAGCCACTATCTGAGAATAGCCACCTATGCAAAGGAAAGGGGCAATGGTTTGAAGTGGCACACACTATAGAGAACAGAGAGAAGAGAAAAAACATTCTCTAAGCAACTGAAACCACAGGAGACTATAGATGGATAACATATAATGACCTAATCTGGGTCACTAGGACTAGTTCCTCACCTCTGATGAAAAAAAAAAAAGAAAAAAGAAAAAAAAGAAGCCATCTTTAAATGGTCAGGACTTTGGTTTTGCTTCTCATTTGAAATAACCATCTCCAGCCACACAAGACCCCAGGCACCAAAAAAGGGGTTTGGTTCCCTACTGATTTGTAGGGGAAGGCACCACCCCCTAGATCACCACCTCCAGTCACCAGCCAAAGGTTATTTGCATTTTAGCTGCCGCAGACTCTCCCATGCTGGGACTGGAATGAGGCCAACGCACAGACTTAGAGAGTCCGAAGTTACCTGAACTGCCGTCGAGATGAGAAGAAATGAAGCTGTAAGCTTCACATATGGACCATGCTTCATGGTGAGTCCAAGCCCCTTACAAAAAGGAATTGCTCTGTCTGAATTTAAGGCATAAGGATCTAAGAGGAGCAGAATACATAAAATAACAATCTTTTCCAGAGATGAATGTGAAATTATTATTATTATTAAATCTAGGCATACTTAAATATATCTTACCATCTTTTTCCTTTACTCCAAGAAAAAGAATGACAATTCCAAGAAGATACACACCTCCTATGACCCCAGCTGCAACCATATAAACCTTTGCCTTTGGAAAGAAAAAAGACATTCGAAATTGTGACAGGAGAATGACAAGTCATTATGAAAATTTCAGTCTCTTTCTGGTGAGTCATCTGCAAATGAAGAAATGCCCGTCTACATACAGCCAACTGTCTGTCTTTTACCTCTCTGAAAAATGTTCACTCCTGCAGTTCATTTATAAACAACACCTACTTTAGGATAAATCCAGGGCACATAAGTATATATTTCTTACAAAAAAAGGAGACGTGAACAAAAGGGCTACTGTGTTGGCAACCTGAATGTTTTAAAAATTTGCTTATGTTGAGACTAGCTACAGACATACACAGTCATCTATCAAAAACATGCAGCATCCCTAGAGGGATTCTAATTTTTAGTAAATCCAGTTGATCTAGTAACACAGACTGCAGTCTGTATCTTCATGCAGGGTAGGAAAGGCCTCAGTATTGACGTAAACATAATTACTACAGTTACTGCATTTATACATAATGATAATAAAAACTTCCTTTAGGTTCTAATAAATTTTAGAAATCACACTTTCACGTCAATGTTTTGAGAAGATGGTAGCTTTCATGCTTGTTTTCCCAGTTACTTAGTGAAATACTCACTCAGCAAATTCAGAAATCTTTGCTTCTTATTAGCCAGGGGAAAAAGCCTCCAAGGATACTGCACACACCATTAGGTTACATTTAGTGTTCCTAACTCTAATTACACTGACTCTTGAATAAAGCTTTAAAAAAATTTTTTTTTCAGTATTCTGTAATAATTTATTTTATACTGTGTTATCAAATATAAAATAAGTACTGGTTATAGAGCTTTATGACACAATGATTATTTGATAGGAAAATTGAATTCCAAATTATCAGTAATATGCGCAGATGGAATTATTATACATCGAGGAAGCAGTTGGTAAATAGACATGCAATTACAAGAATGTACTTCCAAATATAAAGTCACTTAGTATAAATGCAGAGGTAGTCAGATGAACCATGTAAGTATAGACATGTCTTCAAGACAACAGCTTTTATTACGATATTTACATTTCGGAAGGGGAGATGATGAAACAAAGGAATGCAGGACTATTCTTTATTTGTGGTAAAGGTTTGGGTTTTTTATATCAGAGCTATAAATTAAGTCACAGGGTACTTTTATACTATTGGTTATGGCTTGCAGACTGCAGTATTGTAGATACTTGAATTCACTTAAACAAGGTAATTTCAGCCTCAAAAGCAACCTAGCCAGGACAGAAGAGGCTGAAAAAAAAAAAAAGGACAGTATCAGGACTTTTACATGGATTTTACATTTCGTGTCTATTATTTGGTAATTTGCTTGAAGTAATTGAATTAAATGCTTTTCTTCACAGGTCATACGTAAGTGTAATTTGAGCTTAAACTATCAAAGATATTCATGGTAGGCCAAATAGGATTCTCTGACCCTAAACAAAACTTGTTAACCCATCTACAAACTATGTCAATATCCATAGTTGGTTTCCAGTAGGAAAGATCCACTCCTAAGCTTACTGTAACAGCTTCAGGAGAGCTTAGAAAACACTATTTTTTTCCACTTCCTTTCTTTAATAATGAGCAAAATAGTATCAGTCATTCACTAGGTCTTCTTTTAAAATAGGTATGCTCTTGAGCAGCCAAGAATTAGTCCTCGTGACAAAATGGGTCAGGGCCTTCTAGAACGGCACTAAGAGAAACAGTCAAGATTCAGCCTCTTCTAAATATTTTTTTAGACTGACGGAGGTACTTCAGGTTCATAGACCCTAATTCTGCCTCAGCTTATAACTCAATGTGCATCAGTCATACAACCAAAATTCAAGATCCAACATCTTCTGATGATCATGCAGTTAGTTGCATATTCTTTTGTGCGTGTTGTAAACACGGGGCAAGTGCCCTGTCATGCGATGCAAGCAGCTCCCCCACGTGGCTTGGTGGCCATGCATGCTCCCATAATGCAACCAAATGGATGCCAGGTTTTGTGAATGGCAAAAAAATTTGGTCCTCTCAAAACAGGGTAGCAGGGAGTGAGGTGGGTTGCCAGAGCAGTTCATTCAGACTATGGACTGACTATGGACTGACATTCAGACTTTGGAAAAAAGAGCAGGAAAGAACAAGGAGAGAACAGAACCTTACCCAGGGAAAAAATCTGGACACCACAATCCAGACTGTTATCAACCATGTGATACTACTCATCTACAAAACCTGAGAAGGTGACACACAAAACAGTGGAAGAAGGAAAAAACCAAAGACCAAAACAAATAAAAAGGAAATTCTCACAAAAAAAGAACACGTGGCTGCTTGTAAATAAGAAAGCGAAATGAGAAAACTGACATCTCTAATTGAATCAACCCATATAGTTGGAAAAAAAGAAGACAAGTTTCCAGTCACACGGCAACTTCTTCAGATCTGAAAGATGTTTGTGTGTCTAAAAGCTTTTCCACAGTATCCCCGTGTTAGTAGCTTGTTTAATGAAAGATATTATTTCTACCTACAAACGCAGGCTACTTTAGGCTGTATATCTTTGTGATTTTTTCAAAATAAAAACCTACTTGACATTCAACTCATTGTGAAGCTTCTTTATCCATCTCCCTCCTACCTCAAAAAGGACAGAAAAGCACATAAGGTTAGATGGAAAGGAAATGTATTTTTTTTCCTTGGAAGCCATTTAAGAGATTTGAAAGTGGAAGTTGGTGATTGTGGCATAAAGCAGATTCAGACAAGGAATTTGATGTGCCATGACATTCGGCTTGCTTCACAACTTTTCAAGCTACTCCTCATAGAGCTGTAATAGCACAGTAGTTTTCTACATCAAGCCATTGTCCTAGAAGCTAAAAAGGGAAGACAGGATGTTGTTCTGTGTCTTGTTAAAATATACACTAGAAGTTACCTAACAAGCAGCTTCAAAAATGCTTCAATGGGCTATAAAATATCACGGCCACTTACAGAAGCAGCCTGGCTCTTCCCAGGCAGTTTCCCAGATCAGCTCTCTGAGAAGCCTTACAATGGCCTGTGCCAAAAAAAAAAAAAAAAAAAAAAAAAAAAAAAGGATCAGGCAGCACGGAGGCAGGGAATAGTGTCTGGGAGGAGGGGGAGACAAGGCTTGGTCCCTTTCCTGGGCTACCACTGCTGGTGCCAGGGTATGCAAATTCCAAGTGTGCTTGTGATTTTACTGATGCTGAAGAGTGGTAATAGGAGCTACTTAACTACAATAAGCAGAGCACGAATACATACATCCTGATTTGCACCAAGCACCTGAGACCAGACTCAGGTCAAGGAATCTTCTTCATTGGGAATGTTATATATCAGTTAGTATGTGCACTGACAGGGAAATACATGAAAATATAAAAAGAAAGACTGAATCTAGCAACTGGTAAAATGTAACCAACAAACTGCTGATTTCACAAGTGACACAGAAAAAAACTACACAAGGTAATTGTTTGAATCAGGGTCTGTTTCAAGACCACTGGAAACAATGGAAGACTATCAAATTGTGTTCACTGAGATTTGGATCAGGTTTTAAGCTTTCCTCCCAGATATAAATCAAAAAATAGCAAACTGAAGCATGAAGAGATTCAATTACTTCTGCAGGATTACAGGGAAAATCTGCTGTGGAAAATGAAATAAACAAGCATGGATCTCTAGGTTCATTCCACAACTTACCCACTGAGCCCTGCTCCCACTGATTGCCTGTTACCAACCATTTACTTTCAATGGTGCTTTGTACCTTCACAAGAATACAGATTCCAAGTAGGATTTACAGTTTCACTCACATAACAGCCATTAATCTTTACAGGAGGTCCCCAGTGATAACTACTTGAAAAGCAGTGTTGCTGAACTGAAAGATCCTGCTATAGCCACCATTTTTCATAGAATCATAGAATTGTTTGTGTTGGAAAGGACCTTCAAAGATCATCTAGTTCCAACCCCCCTGCCATGGGCAGGGACATCCTTCACTAGATCAGGTTGCTCAGAGCCCCATCCAGCCTGGCCTTGAACACTACCCAGGGATAGGGCATCTACCACATCTCTGGGCAATCTGTTCCAGTGTCTCACCACCCTCATCGTAAAAAATTTCTTCCTAATATCCAATCTAAATCTACCGTCTTTCAGTTTAAAAACAAAAATTCTTTTTCCATCTTTCTTATAAGTCCCCTTTATATATTGAAAGGCAACAATAACATCTCCCTGAAGCCTTCTCTTCTCCAGGCTGAACAAATCCAACTTTCTCCATCATTCTTCATAGGTAAAGGTGTTCCAACTCTCTGATGATTTTTGCAGCCCTCCTCTGGATCCACTCTAACAGGTCTATGTGCTGGGGAACCCAGAAGTGGATACAGTGTTCCTGGCGGGGTAAAGTAAGCTTTTCTTACTAAGCTTGTATTTTAAACTGTAAAGCAGCCCCTAGCGAAAACAAAGGATGGCCATATACCTCCTAGCTATTTTACAGTTTGGCATCTTCAGCAAAGCTCCTCAGTGTAATTCTGCTGCCGTGCTGAGAAGTGGTTGCAAAGACACAGACAGGATGCCTTGTTTGCAACAAGGTTGTTGTCTCAACTCCAGCATTACTGATTTCAAGGAAGTCACGTTCCTGCTCATCTGGCTGGATGATGTGATATGATATTATAGAAACAGCCCCACCCCTCTCCCTAAGAGATTTTAGTGTGCTCCTATAGACACTTACTTGATGAGACAAGGGATCTGAGGGGTCTGGAAAGCTGGGAGTGTCATGCCAGGAGTCAGTTGTGTTTACTGGGGGAGTCACAGCGCAGTGATGAGAGACATGAGCACTGGCCACAATCTGCCCCTGAAGTGCAGCTCCAATCAAGGTCCCAAGCACTTCCATGGTCATTCCTAAAGAAGAAAGCACAAATGTGCACTGAGGATGAGAACTCAATTCCTCCACTGTCCGCAAGCTTGCTCATTTGTCTCAATGAGGAGAAACCTCATCAAACCATTTTCTGGTACAGGGAACAAGCAGAAAAAGGAACACCAAGAACAGCAGAATAGAAGGTCAATAATAGAACAGTTTCAAGGAGAGTTTTGTCATCTATTTTCTGATCAGCTTTCAGAAGCCTTCATGGAAGAGCCTCTTTTATACAGGCTGCACGATGCATATTGCTGAGATTAAGAGACACAAGAGGATAACACAGAAACCTTTCATCTTGAGGACCAGAGCAGAACCACAGTTTAAATTTTGAATGCCATTTTCCCAAAGCAGGACTAGGAGGCATAACATCAGACTTTTCGTCTCAAGCTTGACAGTAACTTGTGAAACATTTTTCAAGCCACCTATATGATCAGACCTCTAGGTTCTCCAACTGTAAAATAAAATGATACTTACCACAGGCTTATGGTCAAAATAATAGAGCTGCAAAGCTCTTGGAAACAGCAGTAGCTGTTCTTAACTGCCTAAGGCCACAGTAAGGCAGAATTAGCTACCTCAGCCTCAGAGAATGATTCAGATCACTAACACTCCAAGTACCATCAGAACAAGGGACCATCTGAAAAAACAACTAAAGTCTCCATTTGGGAAAGCAAAGATCTAACCATGGGTACCCAGCTCATGCTTCATATACTCAAAATCAGTCAAGAAGGCGTCTGGTTGTTACAGTCCGTCGTAGGCGAGTGGTGAGTAATCTTGGTTCTAGACCCTTCTCACCCTGAGGGATCTGAAGCCTGCAACTCCTTTTTTCATGCAATATGCCCATACCCAGCATCCCCATGGCAGGGAGATAAACTGAATCTCTGTCCTAGCTCCAGACACCATTTATGCGTTTTGTGTAAAGATACATAGCATTGAATACACGAACAGGTTAGGAACAGGGACCAAGACTCCCTGTTTATGAGGGAATGTTCTTCTCATTGCCCTAAATATCAGGCTTTTTTTCTACTTATTCTCTCTCAGTAGTTCCGGGGGTCCCATGTTCCTTTCTCAGAAGCACCATGGGGGATTTTGAAGGGCCACTTCCAGAGCGTGTTGTGTCCTGGTGGTTATCATACTCTCCCTGGGAAGTGACAGGCATTTCAAAAGCTCCTAGGTTCTGGTTTATTCAAGTTCCCTGCTCTATAACAGCCTTCCTAAGTGACCTTGGACACATGCCTTCTTGTGTATCTGTGTAAAGGAATAAAAGTACTTCTTCACCTAACGGGAGGGCAATGCACACAGACTGTGAGGTGTTCAGACAGTGCAGTAACGAGGGCTGTACGTAGCTATGGAAGACCAAGTAAGGAAAAGGCAAGAGAAGCTCCCTAGGAGTCTTGGATCATTTAAACCATTGCTTGTATGTTCCCAAGCAGAAAATGCTTCTGAATGGAAAATTTGAGTCTTTGTGTAACATTAATTTAAACCAATGGGAAGTTAAAAAAGAACAAAGATTCTTGCCCAAACTTCACATCCAGTCTTATTAGCAAAGTTACAGTTCAGTCCATACACACAAAAATGCTGGCAGATGGTGGGAATCCTAACCGCAACCTAATCCGAAGAGTTTGGACACAAACTAGTCTCAGTTGGGCCTTGCAGAGCTTCCAAACTGTTGACTACTCAGTGCAAAGGCAATGCACGTGAGTCACACATTTCATTCAAAACACCACATTTATAACCTTTATTCAGGGCTCTGCATCTGCATTTTAACAAGCACTTGCGTAGAATAAAACTCAGAAGCATCATTAGAGGCAACAGAAATACAACCATTATAAACCCTAATTTTCTAAGAAGTAGAAAGAGCTGAGCAACAGGCATATTTCAAAGTTCTTGTGTGCTCAGAATTTACAATGTAGTACTTTCCACCTTAGCCAAGAAAACTGATCTTTCAGAAAGCAGATTGTAACTTGAAGTAAGTTATATTTTGCCCAGAATGTAAGTAGGATTTATGTTAAAGCAACTTTGGAATTCAGTATTTCTACCTTGCATTCATAAGGAGCAGGACAAAATTTATAGTAAGTAGTTCCCCCTGTCTCCAGTAGAGGGTAATGGATCCTCTGATCCCAAACTTTTTTTAAAAGCACACTTTGTACTACACAGCTGGTTTTCTTTAAACAGTTGAAGAAATGCCTCAACAACTGACTGCATCCAAGAAAGTCTATCAAAAAGAATCCTCTATGAAACCAAAAGTGTTTAAGTAAAGCACTTGTTTAAAAAAAGAAGGAAAAAAAAAAAAGAAGAAAAAATTCTCACATAATCATAACCATTACAAGAAAACTTGGCTCCAAACAAATATAATTTCAAAATATACAAAAATATCAACATCTGAAAAGCTAAAATTATGGTTCATTCCACCACCCTAACTTGGCTTAGGAGAACAGCTGTACACTCAAAAGTTAAACCCTTTCTGAACAATAAAACGACACTATAAATGTATAACACCTCTCAGCCATGGAGTTCAACAGCTTTTATGAGCATAAATTTCACACGCCTGTGAAGCCTTGCATGGGACTAGCAGATAGGAAAGCACATTTATTTGGATCACAGCCTCTGAAGACATAAAACCAGACAACAGAAAACACTAGGTACATGGATTTAGTTAGAATTTAGGCCAGATGACTCAGAATACAGTCAGTGCCAAAGAATATAACACAACTGGAATCTCCCGCTGTTTAGTCCTGTCCTATGACTGTTAGTCCAGACTTTCTCCTGAGATAATTGGTGATAATGCAAATTACAACTGTTCCATGTGCTGGAAAGGGATTGGGTTGCTCAGGGAATATTGTATCTAGAATTTCTGACTTTTTTTTTTAGTATTTCTGGCCAATTCATTGTGCCTCTATGGTCTAGTTTTCAACATACTCAAGCAAGTATGGTGAGGGTTAGACAGCCTAACAGAGGAGAAAGCGGCTCTTGCCAGGAAGAGAAAACAGATGCAACAAAAAAATTACAAGTCATTCTAAAGCAACACTGAAAGACAACAGAAAAGTCTTTCATGTGATATTTGACTCTCTTCTCTTTACCTTTCTTAATGCTGGTGGAGACACATCAGTTACACAGTAAAGAAGGCGTGAGAACAGAGGTGAAGAGAGTAGGAAGGGAAGAAGCTGTTCTTACATTTATGATCTACACAGGAAATCTTGAAAATACTTTGATTGCACTTTTTCTGTCTGATCGATTTGCTTCAAAGCGAAAACTTTGCCTGGTTTTGATTGTTGAAGAGCCAGAGATATGGTCTGGAAGCCCACATTCTTTTAACTAATGCAGTCAGAGTGCTAGTTATATTAAAGCAAGATCTGTTTTAAACTACCTAGTATATATCAGAATTAAATAAACACAGATGAAATAAAAAGAGAGACTTCAGTTGGTGTGACCATGCACACACAATTACTCCCCTTTTTTGGTGAGGCTAACTGTCTTGGTTCTATGAGTTCTAGAAATTTTTTCAGAGAAAACAAGTTCAGGATTTGAATTTATTACATGAAACACATAAACCTAAGGAAATCCGAACAAAACAAAACAAAAAAAAGGAAGAAAGAAAATACTCAAAATTACTTCAGACTTTCTTTAACTGAATGTTAAAGAAAGTCAGCACTTTGTTTTTTCCCCTACAAATCACCTTTAAATGAAATCATTATTCCCTACCCTGGCTTGGGTAAGAGTGATTTTTATTGTCTCGTCTGGCTAGCAATAAACCAAAAACAGTTTAGAGCTAATGAGACAATTTGAGACAATAAAACATTAATGTCCCCTATTTAGCTAGAAAAACTGAAGCATTTACAAGGCAAAATATTTTTCATCAGATATTAAAAATCTCATATAAAAGTCCAGTTTAGGAACACAAACCATTAGGAACTTCCTATAGATAAAGAATGATTTTAAATAAAACTCAGCTCTAATCCACATGAGAAAGCCCAGATCACACTCACGGTATGCTGTTGCAGAATCTCTCTCCTTCTGGTCTGTGCTGAGAAACATGGTGAGGGCAGAATATGGTACTTGGAATAACTATGCAAAGAAAGAACATCACTTAGGAAATGTCAGGGTAAATGCTGTATTCTTCCGATATCCGGGAAAATGTTTCAACGTGACCTTGGAATTCACTTATTTAGTACATTGTATTTTTTAGCATGTAGACCTGTCTTTTCTTTTTGATTTGTAAAGCACATTAAAGGGAAAAAGTATCTTTCATAATACAAATAATAAATAATAAATTACCCAAGAGACTTTACCTTAATGCTGTGCTCCTTCAGCTTCCTTGGGAAAATGTCCTTCATAGCTAGGCTATAAAGCATCTAGTTTTCTTTGCACTAGGAGACTATCATGTTCCTAGCTTGAGCTAACTAACAGGAAGCAAAGCCATAATGAAGACAATACAATTTTCCACTTTATTCAAGCCAGAAGACTGTATAAATCCCTAAAGTAGTTCAAATATCTGTCTCACTATGTAATTCCAGGAGATAATTGTGAAAACTACTTTGTCTTCAGCACCATTTTGCCACACACTCCTTAATTTGAGTTAAGAATAGATATAAACACTCAATTGCTATATCCGTGCACTGACAAGATTAGGAGCGTTGCTCGTTTGTTTTTACAGCACTATATCTAGCATGCAATTGATGCCTTGCTGTAAAATCTTGGTGGAAACAATGCACTGGCAATATTTATTGCGATGTTGGGTAAATAAGCCCCACTTTTACGGCAGGAGAGATCTTATCTCCAGTAGTACTTCACTGAAAATATTAAACATTAAAGGCTTCAGCTTTTGGATGGTCATGATGTAAGTGGGACCCTGTGGTCATAGTGTTGAACTAAAATAAAAATAACTTCAAAAATCTATGAACAACATACGAGCCAAACTCTCAGACTGTTGTGACGTTTAAGTGGGACATGAACCTGCTTGAACAATCAAGTTCTCTGTGGTGTTTCCACCACCACAGAGATCTGTAGCCAAGCAAACGAAGTCTCACAATCTGCATCCTACTCTGTTTCTGCAGAATGCATTTCTGTTCACCTCCATCAAACACGGCAAGTGTATACATTTTCAAAGCTCCGTCATGAAAAACCTGTGTTTTTCCTTCAAAAGAGAGAGGGAAAAAAATTATTTTAAGCCATTATGAATGTCTCCTGGACCATCTTTCTACAGAGGAAACAAAGGGCCTAAGAAAATATTCCACCTTAACACTGGAATACAGAATTCCCAGGTCCAACAGATCTGTAAACAGGAGAAAAGCCAAAGTCAAACAAGAAATACAAACATTTTAAATGTCTGGGAAACACTTTTTCAAAACATGATCCAGTGATATTCAATCAGATGGGATACGCCCTGCCAAATTGCAAGGCAGATGTCTCACTTCCAGTCCTAATCTGCTGCCTGATACTGCTTTGCATGGAAGATACCTTGTTTCACCTTGATATTGGCTACAAGGCAAAACAGGGTGATGCAACCCCTATGTGTACAGCATGGAATGTGTCAGAGAAGTTCTTTGGGATCCACTGAAATGATGGCTTCTGTATAAATACTGCAAGTTCTGGGCTGTATTAAAAAAAAATCACATGCTCAAACTCTTCTATCCAGGCATAAATATCATGATGACTACTGTCAGTACTATTTCAGCTCTGGTACCCTGACTTTCCATTGCCTTCTAGCTTGAGTCAAAACACCCAGAACCAGAGCCACAAACCTACTTGGTCTCCTAATCTGCTCCTGAACATAGAAGTTATGAGAAGTTAGATGTCTAACTGGAATTAGGAATCCAAATGTCTCTGTGGATCTGTACAAGAATGAGTTGAGTATCTAAGGCACTGCCAATGAAAGGGACTGGAGGTAATATGTCTGAATTAGCAGGTCATTTGCCAGAGAAAGCATTGGCAGAAACCATCAACCAGCAGAGAGTTTGATAAAAAGGACATCTTCCTATCCCTTCAATTCACTGGAAGTTGAAATCAAATGCAAAGTTTTGGTAAATCTCAGTTTACTAAATCTGAATGCATTAATATAGACAGAAAACAAGCAAGTTACTGCTGAGAACATCACGACCTATAATCTACTTACTGTGGTCAGTGCTTGGAAAAGGCAGTAGAAAGTCAGGTACCACGCAACTCTTCCTGATACAAAAGGAGGCAGGTACCACATAAAAAAATAGGACACTACTGTGAAGGGTGTACATGCCAGCATCCTGAAAAGAAGATTAACATGTGTCAACAATCTCAACAAAAAGCACATGGATTTTTCCTGCTAATAATCAATATAATGTGATTTATTTTATGTGCAATTTTTCTAACTACAATAATGCCACGTTTTTAAGTATTAAACGTTAGCATGCATTAAATAGACAGATTAATATAAAATATATACAAGTACTTCCATAAAATGGAAAAAGCCCAGCAAACCTGAAGGAAAAGTGCTATACTTAAGTTCACGTCCCACTCATAACAGACACAATTTCATTGCACATGCACTGTAATAGCATACCTACACTGCCATTCCTTAGTACATGTCTCAGACTACACACTTATTAGAAAGAACCACTGAAAACTAAGTTCTATTGTCACATGTCTTCACATACTTCAGCAATTTTTACATGAGCCTGCTTATTGCCAAGGATTCCCTCTTCCAATTTTAATGCCTTCAGTTTTCCTCTCAACTTAGCCTCTTCATTGCTACTTCAAGAAAGTGCAAATATGTTGATACACTTAAAAAAGCTGAAAACAGCATAAAAGTTAATGGACAGCCCACTGCAAAAGTTCCTACAGTCTGCATCTACTTGGGTATATGATAATTTGCTTCATTTGACTCAACAGCAAAACTCCTAATCACTTCAAACACAAAAGGATCATCTTGTGGTGAGGAAGGTGGCTTGAAAAAAATGACGACAGAAACTGAAATTCCAGACATTGCCGCTACACAGCAATTAATTACATTACTCTAAAAACTATTTCAGTCAAACAACACTTGTCAAACTCCATGATATGGAAGAATTGGTCAGATGCTATTATTTCCTAAAAGTCTGAGCTGCAGCACCATTGAGGCTCTCCCGTATTCTTGTAAATAGGACATTAAACAATGTAATTAAATGTCCAAGAACCCAACAAAAAATATCCAAACATGTAAAACAGAAAACAGATTAATCCCTTCACAACAGCACTACTGACATTGGAGGTCAGCTGATTATTTTGCAATCATGAACTGAAAACCTTGAATACAAAAGAGTAATGTGGGTAAATAGTTTAGTGAAACAATGGCTTTCCCACACTGCTCTTTGGGATGGACAGCATCACTGGGAGCTGAGCATTTACAAGGAAAGTGCCAGATTCTGGTATTCTCTGTCCTCCAGTCCCCAGGCCACCCGCAGCTGGTCAGCAACGGAAAACACAAATAAGGGCAAAACCCTGACACATCTCAGCGAATCTGCTTTCCTCTCCAAAAGAGTGAGCTCTTCCAGACTGCTGGCCAGATAGAGTCACCACAGTAAAATATTTTCACAGCCAGTTTTTCATGCAACTTTTCAGCAATAACCCTCTTAGAATTCTTCCCTCCTTCCATCCTCTTTCTATATTTTCCTTTCCTCATTATTGTCAGTGAGTTTTCAGAGCCTTGCTGAAGTCGCTGAATATCTCATTGTCTACTGTTATCTGCTTTGACAGAATATTTGACCAGGTTTGTGTATTTCATCAAGTCAATGTCTGCTTATGCCTTTTAAACACATTGCATAAAAGAGATCAATAGTGATTGGTGACTTCTTATTATACTGAGTATGGTGTTAAGCTATAGTTAAACATTCACCTTCTTTACTAATGCTCTTGCTTTGCTGGCAAGCTTTTCTGACTGAGCCAATTCCATTGCTTCACTCTAGTTACTTAAGAAGTCAGAATAGTATCAAAATACTTATTTTTTGCTAATGGAAGACCCATTTTTTTTGCTTTGTGTAAATACAGTCTGACCTCCACAGTGCAGGAACAAAACTCCCTTGAAAAAAACTACCATTACAAAAAAAAACCCAGACAAAATTCTTCTGGAAAGAAAGCAGCTGTTTGATGAACGCATATTAAAGGGTTAGATAAGCACTTTTCCTGTGCAACTTGCGTTGTACAGAAGTTGGTTTACAGTGCAAAGGGTTGATAAGTTAATGCTTGTGCTAGGATGGGAATTACTCTAACATTGATTTAACACTAACCACATGTATTTGCAGTATTTTCAGAGAACTGAAAAACAAGACATCAGACTACATCTAACGGCATATGTATAAAAATGTAGATTTTTTCTTTTAATAACTCCGTCACTCCGTTAATTCAGTGCTCATTAAAAAGCACTCCATTTACCTGGCCACAAATCAAACCCTGGAAAGAGAAACAGCAGCAAGCTTCTCTCTTCGCATAGGGCTCTTGACAAAAAGCTTAACTTTGACCTAAAGGCCCTGTTCTTGCTGGGGCCAAGAGCAGCTGATCTCAGCCTTCTTCCAACATGTACTTGCCTTCTATTCTTTGTCGATATAAGCTGCCCACAGACAAGTTTCTGTAGCCCTAAAACCACGTGACAGCAAGAGCTAAAAAAATGGTCTTATTTTCCATGAAAATTCAACTTCTTTGCTCAGGATACCACGTTTACTCTTAGATTTTTGTTATGAATCAAGTTGGGGGGTTACATGAATTCAAAATTAATAATACAAAATAGTTTACATTACATCTTTATAATGCATGAGATAGGCAGTCTTTCATCACTTCTCTATTTCACAAACTACTCGGTCTTCCCTTGACTTCCAAAATATAAAAACCCCAACAAATAAATGCCCTATGGCATAGATAAGCTTGGGTTGCTCTAATACAGACCAATCCTTTTCAATTTCTTGCTTCACACCTGTCAATCTCCTTCCTATACGAGTAACGTTAATTCTTCTACCTTCTCCTTATAGCACATGGACAGCACATGTATGAGTGTACTAGCTAGAGTGCATACAAGGGCTAAGTACGTCAAAGCGAGGCATCACACTGTCCCTTTAAAAATGCTGATCAAAATCTTACAGTATCTTATTTGTTATAAAAGTCATGGTGATTTTTTAATTAAGTGAATAATGACAGGACCAGAGGAAATGGTCTGAAGTTGCGGCAGGGGTGGTTTAGATTAGATATTAGGAAGAACTACTTTACTGAAAGAGTGGTCAGGCACTGGAACAGCCTGCCCAGGGAGGTGGTTGAGTCACCATCTCTAGAGGTATTTAAGAAACGTATAGATTTGGCACTTCAGGGCATGCTCTAGTGACAGAGATTGTAAGGGGTTTTTTTGTATGTGTATGGTTGGACTCGATGATCTCAAAGGTCCCTTCCAACCACGAAAATTCTATAAGTATTTTGATTATGGGGAAGTAAGGGAAGCACGATGACTGCTGCTAGGAAGAATGTAACAGAGTGTCAGGACAGTGCTGGTTGTTGAGCCTGTCAATGCCATGGTGTCACATCTGTTCCACATGTATGCACACATCCTTTACTGAATTGAAAGACCTAGAGAATTATCATTGACAGAGCTCCTGGAAGGCTGATGTGAGAAGTGAAGGCATACTAGGACACAAGTAGAAACAACTTCCAACTTTGTGGAGGAGTGAAGCCAAACTAATGGAATCTAGACAAAGTTGCAAATTCAGCCACAAATTCAAGAAGGTTTCAGATCTGAGCTTCTGGCTTTGTTAACAACGCAGTGTCTTGGCTTTATTTGTGTCTCCAGTGGCAGAAAATCTCTTCTATGTTTTCACGGGTGAACAATGTAAAGGGAAATACGTGACAGGCATTTTTTTTCTTTTTTATTTTATATATGTAAAATGAATACAATATCACTGTTGTTTGGGAAACAGGCAAAGAAAAATGAGTCTAATTCAATGAGGTATGATCACAACACACACATACACACAATATTCATATATATACATATATATATCTGTAAATATATGTACACATCTATGCTTACCAAGGCATGAGCCGCCCAATTTTTGTCCATCTACTTTTGCTAATAAAAAAGCCAGCAACGGGATCAGTAACTGCACCTGAGGCTTTGCCAATGAACAGCACCAAAGAGGCATGAAACGGAGTAATCTGAAAGTACAGACAGAATACTGTAAACAAGAGCCATTGTTTCACAATACAATGAAACAGCATAAAGCAACTTTCCAGAAAAAAACCCTCACTGTTTTAAAGAATAATGATAGTTCATTTACAAAACATGTCTGCTGCTGTCATAGAAATTACTCTTGGTTACCTGTAGCAAAAAAATGAGACATTGGAACAGGCACTATGCAAGAAGGGATTAGAGGGGAAAAGTGCAAGGAAGGAGAGATTACGAATGTGTTCAGGACTAGGAACAGGACTCAGATAGTCAAATAGTAGACTAAAGTCCTTGTTTTAGTCATAAAACCTGAAGAGTCCTTCTAATTATTCTCTCACTTTGTTCCCCACACAGCCCCATTTCCCTACATTTTTATCTTGACCTGATCTAGGAAAAAGTAGAGTGAGCTGTTTACATGCAGCCATGTTTTGTCATCTCCTGAGATTACCAACAAGGCTGCCAACTGGTGGCATGTGTCTGAGGAAGACGTTGTAAGCACAGCAGATGTTATCCACTCAAAACTGAACTGTGACAAGTGAACTGCATAAGGCACATCTGTTCAAATCGAAGCTGCCAGCACATGTCCAACAAATCTCACTTGAAAAATGCCTACAGATTACATAAGAATAAAACGGCCAAGTAGAAATAGCCTTTGAAGTTAACCCAGGAGGACCATACTTAAGTGTCGATACTGAAAAACAGTTTATCCCAGGCAATGTAGTTATTTTTCACATATATCTGTAGAGAGACTGGGAAATCATATCACGCAATGGTTAAAAAAAGTGGGTTCTTTTCCAAGTGCTCAGTTCATGCCACTGAAACTATAGGCCTAAAAAAGTCATTGAGATCTATATAAACGTGAATGTCCCTCAAATCAATTATCAAAGAGAGACTGTTGAAACAGCCTATGTGGCTTAAACAGCGACAGCAGACAAAACCCCTTCATCTATATGCTTCTTTGTGCTATCAGTGCTCCAACGCAGCGGGAAGCCTGGCAAATGCAGCTGATATAACACCAAGCTTCAGCTAGTATCCCCTGCTTTCCTGCAGAGCTTATGGCCTTAGGAGGCAGCATCACATGGCTTTCAGCTGGTGCAGGTCCCCTGCCTGCAAAATTTGTGGTAGGTGTGCCCTCAGAGTGAAAGAAGGAAGCAATAATCTCTGAATGTCCTGGATGACCTTTGTAAAAGGCAGATGCTATGCACTTTTGTAATCACACCTGTTAAACTTTAGCCCAAATTAGGTGAAATTGCCGGGGCAGCCAATCTTCCTGACACCACCAGCTCCGAGACGCATACTCCACCCTAGAAAGCTTATGAAGGGGGAAGGATTTGGAATGGCAGTCTCCAGCAGGAAATGACAGTGGCTCTCCAAGCATCCCATGGCTGCACTGTCGGACAAGGCTGGGATGAGCACTGGGCCATGTCCCACAGCAGTTTGCTGATGTTCACCTCATCCACCTTTGCCGACTTGTGCCCTCCCACAGCCAGGATGGCAAGGAGTCCACCAACCCTGAGGCAGGCTTGCTGTGGGGGCTGCACTGTAACTGCTCAGAAGTCATTACTGCTTCTCAAGAGACAAGTCAGCCAAAACAGGAACAAAATAGCAGTCAGAATGATACAGGGGTGGAAATACTGCAGTTATGAGGGACAAAGGGACAGAAAACTTCAAATTAGGTAGGTTCCGCATTAGTATTTTGTTCAGGTAACTTGAATAGACTGAAAGAAAGTGGATATTAGATAAACAGAGGTGGAAGAAAGCCTTAAGGAAAATTAAACCTCTCTCATGTTAGGAATGGAGTCTATGTAGTCACACTGTCTTCATTATTGGTATAGGCTTATACATCCCTTGGCTGCATTTTCTTAGCCACCTAAATTTAGACAGTGTCTGTCAGCACCAATGCCAGAAACTTCTCAGTATTAATAAAATACAAGATAAAATATGCTAAATTCACCCATCTCAAAAGGAATAAAGATGAGGATCCTATTATCAGAGGTTTTTGTGTTTTGTAGTAATTTGACTGAAGGATCCTGTGTGGTTTGGAGTTACATGTATATGTCTGTAGTTTATACAGGTAATTTAGGTGGAACATGGAATTCAAATGGAAAAACTGTAAGCTACAGAAAGTGAATACAAAAGTAATTTTCTTAGAAAGGCTCTGGATTATGGATGAAAGATCACATCTAGCAAGTTTCACAATCCCTCAAAGAACTAAAACAGTTCTGCCCTCTAAGTGGGCAAGAATTAAATCCAGGTAGTGACTGTAAAATTACATGCTCTCCCCTGAAAATTGTGCAAAACCCCACAGGTTTTCAGAGCTGTTTATCAGGCCTTGAAATAAGTCCTGTCCCTGCAGGATTACTTCAGAGAACAAACTAAACCATCAAGGAACAAATAATTAAGCCCCTTAATGAAGTACTAAGTGTATCATTACAAATATTTAGCAAAATTACTGGGTTTCAGTAGGACCTTGTTAACAAAATAATAATTACTATGTCATTTATTTAGGTAGTGCCCAAAGATGCAAGTATGGTATCCCAGCTTTCTGGACCCTCTACACAAATGCATAAAGAATAAACAATCCCTAGCTTCAAGAATTTTCAAATTCTGTGATAAGCAGAAAGTAGGAAAACTGCCATATTTATAAGCACTCTGGGAAAATTGTATTAGCATCTTTCTCATTCAGTTCATGCTTCATCATCTCCAATGGCTTCTATTGCCGTCCTTGATGTAAGTGTGAAATGGCTGTAGTCAGGGCTGCATCCCCCTCCCTGCCGCATCTCCAAGCCACCTGTTCCACCTCCAACTCCTCAGACTCCACACCATCACTTGACATCTTTGACACTGCTGTCCAACACTGGCCCCTCTTCTAGATCTTGTGACTTTGGTCTCAACAAGACACTCAGGATTTCAGTTTTACATGCCAGTCTTACTGTGTTGCCAATTTTATCACGTAAGTCACACCTCAGCTTCTGATATCAGACTTCTACAGGAAAACCATAAACCCAATCTTTTGCCCACCTCCATTCCCCAAGTCATGATATTCCGTCTTTCTACATCTTAAACATCAAGTGGATAATGATATCTGATCCAGAACCTCCTGTTCTTTACAGAAAATAAAAACAGTCATCAGTGCTGAAAGCCACTCACATAGTTTCAGCTACAGCTGTTCTCACAGTCAATGCAATTTGGCCTCATCTCCCTAAAATCCTTTTTTCTATCCTTTATTTGTCCCACCTAGTTACCATGCAGACATACAAGACAAGCCAAAACAGTAAAAAATGCTTGTGAATTGATTTTCTTTGTTTCTCTGCTGTCCTGAAATCTAGCCGGAGCAGCTGAAAGTCAGATGAATGGGATGACTCTTACTGCTTTGTTTTACCAGGTCTGTTTCTGCACCAGAAAGCCACAGACTGGAAGCAAAGAACCTTCAGGAAGGATCATTCAGGTTTCTTTGCAATGAAATTATCCTAGACAAACCAAATCAAATTTATGTGAAATTATGTTGACTACTGGATGCAACTGCAATGATTTTTAACTAAACCAAATGAACAAAACTTCACAACCTCAACATGGTGCTATTAATGTTTCAGATGCCTCATATCTTACACTCTCTGACTCTTGACACTCCTTTTTCTTGTGTCTGCAAGTGTGTGAGCTTTACAGTGCCTAAAGCTCTTCTAATGATTGCAAACTAAAAGCAAGCAATGGCCACTTCAAGACAGAAAGGAAATTAGTGAAAAAAGAAAAAAACCCCAACTATTTCTGAACAAGTTTATGCAGTTTCCAGAATGCTGAACAGCTAGAGGAAATGATAACAAGACAATTTAAAAGCTTTGTTAGCTAATTCACCTTTTATCATTCCAGGGACATTGTTGACATCATCAGCGTTGAGGTAAAACTGCAATCTGTAAAGGTTTCTTGTGCTACTTACATGGGCTATATCCAGCAGGTAGATCTGTAGGAAGAAAGCAGCGGCACTTCCTGCCACTTGATTTGGGGCACCTCCTATTGCATAGCATAATTTGCCGCAAATCGAGAGCCTGTGTTCCTGTTCAACATGAAGCAGAACAAATGATGAAAGAAATCAAGATACACAAGTTAAAAGCTACAGAATTCATAAGGTTAAAGTCTAAGGTTAACACCAAATTTGGGCATTTGCTTCACAGGTATTCCACTAATAAATCCATATGCCCTCAACGCCTATCATCAACAGGCATTTGGATGCTCATTGCTTTGATTTTTAATGGTTTTGTTCCTTAATTCAGCCCCTAAAAACAGATTACAGTGTTCCTACAAGGGAATCTAGGCTTACCTACTTGCTTCTCACAGGCTATTAAAAAAGAACAAGTCTACAAACAAGCAAGAAGCAGCAAAGAGGTGCAAATGTCTTTACACTATTTTCTGAGCTTAGTTTTGTCTATAAATGTTTAATTCAGGGTTTTTTTTTTAAGGTTGAAAACTATTTACCTTTAAAAATAATTTCTTATATTAATCTTTCAGACCATAGTAATTGATATATATCATCATACCATAGTAATTAGACAACATTCATACAAGGAAAGTTCTGGAGTCCCAAACATTTGTGATTCATTCCCTCCTTACTTTGTCACAAAATGCTCGTGTGACCCTGGCAAAGTCACTTGACTTTGTATATCTTCCTTTTGACCTGACTTCTGTGTATCTTTTGTGAAAGTTGGTAAAATAGGGAAAGTGATTTTGGGGCCCGAGTCCTATTTAGGAAGGACTCTTAAGCCACCCTAGGCGTGTTTAAAAAATTTTGCAAGACTGTGCTCTCTCATTTGCCTTTTGATGTTTGAAAAGTACAGTAAGCATCCAAGAATATTCTCTAATAGAATTGCCAAATAAGAGTAAGATAAAGGCTGAAAATAAGTTTTCATAACAGTAATTAAAAGACAAAAAAATGTACCAAGTCTAATAGAAATTCTAATGGAGAACTTTAAAAAAGCCTTAAAAAATCTCCAGACTTAATTTCATGCCATAAAATTAAAAATACAGGAAGAAAATGACTCTTCATTAATCTTGCATTCCTTTCAAAGGGTCAACACATCCAACCCAACTTTAGACTTTTAAGCTTGCAATCCCTCTTTAAAGATTGCTGTCAGCAGGAACCAGGAAACATGAAGAGGAGCAACAATATTAATCCTGGGTCTGCCCTCTCTATGAACTGACTACACAAGCCCTTAATTCTTACATTAGATCAGGATAAAAATAGGGATATGGTAACGAGATCCACCACAACAATAACATTCTGATACGTTACCTAATTTCCGAATATTTTTAAATTTACTAAGAACCAGCATCTTTACTACCTAACAGAGTTTTGATATATTTTAGACTTCTAGACAGAGCCTTTCATCATCGAATCATTTTCTTTTGAACTGTTTTATCTGAGTGGGTGTGAACAAGCAAGCACGAGTATTGGGACTCTTTCCTTTTTGTTTCCACAGAGAAAGATGGAGTGGCATCCTGTTGCTACCCCTGAGTAAAGCGGACAGTGTCAGGGCACGAGCTGCAAAATGGTATTGTTACAGCAGGCCTCAAGTGTACTCCACATTGGCAATTTTCTTCTTTCCAGGAAAAAAAAATTACAGACTTCATCAGGACAGTATACTGTTT
This sequence comes from Rissa tridactyla, assembly GCF_028500815.1. Lineage (NCBI taxonomy): Eukaryota > Metazoa > Chordata > Aves > Charadriiformes > Laridae > Rissa > Rissa tridactyla. Next base: position 119,023,337 of record NC_071468.1, on the reverse strand, counting down.
AATTTTATAACAGATTTTAAACGAAACAGACTATGTACGTATCTGCTGTACAATGTAACTCTCCATTTTTCATACATAAGTCCTATTAAATGTGAGCTTTACTAGACTCATGGGGTCTATAGAATCTTGTTTGCTTGACTCATAACACAGACCTCCTGAGCTTTGCTCCAGGAGCTGTGTACTTTTAAACCTTACCACGCTGTTTTATTTTGTAATCAGTCCCTTCTCTTAGCCTCACCTCCATCCTCCCAGAAAATAAATTAATTTAAAAGTTTATTTTCCTTTGGTAACTTCCCTTCTGATCTCCAAGCATTGGCAAGATGACTTCCAGCTGAAATCAAGAGACATAAACCACTGCTACGTAAATCCTGTATCCCATTCCACCCCCAAAATAAGCTGAGAAAAACCTTTTAGATCCATAAGGCTGCTTTCCCACCTTTCCCACTTATTTTCCCTAGTAGCTGCCATAGAATCACAGAATGGTTTGGGTTGGAAGGAACCTTAAAGACCATCTAGTCCAATCCCCTGCCACGGGCAGGAACACCTCCCACTAGACCAGGTTGCTCAAAGCTCCATCCAAGTTGGCCTTGAACACCTCCAGGGACGGGGCATCCACAGCTTCTCTGGGCAACCTGTTGCAGTGCCTCACCACCCTCATCATAAAAATTTCTTCCTTATGATGTCCTTCTTTCAATTTAAGAACATTGCCCCTTGTCCTTTCAATAGCTAAGGCCATGATAACACAGAAAAAGTAAATGCCTCTATATAATATACATTATTCCAAAATATTTTTATAACACAAAGGATGTTAAGTTCTTAATAATTAATCTAATTAAAGCTGTGGTATGGGAAACAGTCAACCAAGACCTAAACTTACAGGCTGTAGACAGTACTCCTGTCTTTACATCAGTTTCATGCTTTGAAAATTTACAATCTTAATATGTGTTTTTTTAAAAGTCTCACTGTGATTCCACACACTCCCAGGATGATGCTCAACTATTTTCTGAACCACACTTCCAGATCACCTTGAAGCAAAATAAATACTTGGGCCATAGCAGTAGTTAAGTTTTCACTAAATTTTGTTTATGAGTGTTATTTTCAGAATATTACAAGCTGTCAGACAGACATAACAGACAGAGGCATCCTGCACAGTCAGTCACAGAAATGCAGGGAATCAGCAGTTCATGAACTTCCCGGAATGGACATTACTGTTCAATACCTGTTTTCCTTTTATTTTGCCTAATTACTTTCGTAACTCATTCATACATTAAGCCATAATATGCCACAGTAGCTCTACATGTGAATGACACGTACCATGAAAGGAAATGTCACTGTGTTAATTGTAGATCTGCTGCCTGGTAATTTCACCCAGTGCCCCTGAGTTTCTGTCTGCTGAGAAATAATCATTCAGACTTTACACTGTGGTGTCTATTTCCAAAAGAAACAGCCCATAATCTATTTTGACTCTCCATATTGAAGTTATATGTTAATCCCTACATTTTCTACCTCAGTATCCTCTGAGACAGCAGTAAAAATGAAGTTAGGTCTCTGCACCAGTAAAGCTGAAACATTTCTTTCTTTCTAACTTCCTGGGCTTACAGTTGAGAGTAGAAAAGATGGATGTGGCAGCTGCCCGTTGAAGGATCTAGAGCAGTAAGTCCCCCAGCCTTGGTTGGGTTTACATGATGGTGCTAATAAATGACACCATAAGCTGCCTTGAGAAGAATAACATCGCGCTTGTGCAGAGCAGTGGGACCAATGGCAGTGCATTGGCTGTGGGCAACTAACAAGCTTTTTCTCTTACGGCTGAATTTCCCTGCTGCATTGCTTCCTCAAGCAACAGAAATTGCTTCATTTCTGCGAAAACCAGTGACAGTTTTTTCACTTGCATTTGTTTGTCAGTGAGTTTAAGGTACTCCAAAAAATCACTAGAGATCTCAATGTGCAGGCAGCGGTCAAATAATGAATAAAATACAAAGTATTTACAATGAAAATTTTGTTTAGAGACCCCTGTGGTGTAGTTGAATGTCAACGTCAAAATTGGTTCTACAAGTTTTAGAAGAAAGCTGAGAGGATGGGGTGGGAGGTAAGAGAAAGGAAGGTCAAACGAAGTTCTAATTTATTTTTTTTGGTTCTCAGATTGACAATTTTTTACTTATATATGTCCCTGTCATATCAAAGTTAATTGTGTTTCAAGGTAAACTAAGAAAGCATAATAGCGGAAAGATTTTATTTTTCTCCTTAAAATGAAGAGTAAGTTTAAACATTGTTACAGAAAATTAATGCATCTCATACGCTGTAGTTCCGTTATTTTTAATTCTCTTTTAAGTTGAAACCATACTTTTCATTGCTTGTAAGTTTTCCATTCCCCAACAGAACAGAAATTGAATACAGCGTTTGTACCAGATCATCTTATTTCTAAATAAAGTATTTACGCACATTGAAAACAACTCTTTGCAACTGTGTGAAGATATTGCATGAACACTACAGGCATTTTGTCCTAAGCTATTCTTTATCAGTCGGGTCCAGAACTGAACCAACAAGCAATTTAAAAGCAGTAAGAAGAGAGAGCAAAACCTGTGACTCAAAGATAAACGCTAGCCTAGGTTTATCTGAGAAACAATGAAAATGTCGCTAACGAGGAGCAGCTTTTGAGTCAGCTTTTCTCTCAATGTAGAATTAATAGGGGTAATGTTTCTGTTCTGTGAGTGACCATACAACTGCCTCTTAAAAGCATGAGTGTGACAGTCACAGGTGGGATCCCAAGTCCCTCACACCAAGTATCTTGAGGACTGTTTTCAATTTTCTTAGCGACATCAGCCCACCCCTGAGTGGCAGAAATAACAGGAGCAGGGCTTGGCTGCAGACACCTAGAAAGGGCACACAAAAAAGGCAGGATACAGCAGTGCTTTCCCAGGATATTCTTCCAGCTGCCGGCAACGTAGAGCCAAGGGGCCCTGTTGGCCCAAGATGGCGTATCTCTGCTTAAAACCTTCAGATTTCTCATGTGAATTCACCCAGAGGCTTTCTGAACACAAAAATTCAAGCCAGAACAGCATGTGCCCACAATGTCCGATGAGCTCCCTGGCTTGAGCGCCCTCCACCACATCATGAAAGGCAACCTCGGCCCCCCCGTTTTGAAGCTGCCCCTTCCCAGTTTTACCAATGTCCCCTCAATGGGGGGAATTTCCAGACACCCCCCTCATAAGGAGGCGAGGGGGGTCCTCACTCACCTCTTACCCGCCTCTCCACTCCTGTATCGGCAAGGGCTGAGTCTATAGAGGTCTATATCTCATTTAGATACTCTCTCACTGGCAACTCCACCTGGCAGCGTGGAGTCGATGAGGCTTCCTGAGGAGAGCCACCCTCCCGCCCTGCCCTCTCCTGCCGCCGATACCCCGTCTGCCTTGGTCGGAGACAGCCCAGAGAAAGAGCTTTCTCCTGCCACCAAAGCGGAGATTAAACACCATACAGTGCACTCGAGGGAGAATATCAGAGTCACAGGGAGTTTCTTGGTGGGAGAGAAGGGGGGTGGCGGTAAGGATTTAAGAGCTATTTCAGGTACGTGACCGCGCAAGAGGCGCCACAGAAGACACGGCAGCAACAACTTCAGGCTGCCCCAAACCCCCGAGGGCGCTCAGCCCCCTTCCCCGTAATCTACGGGCAATGGAAATTGAATAAGAAAAAACCCAGCGCGCCGGAGCGGGACCTCAGCCCCGCTCTCAGCACGGGACTGCGGCCGAGGGGCTCCTCAAGCCGCCTTTCCCCCTCCCCAGCCTCTTACCTCCTCCTCCTCCGGGCGCTGCGGGATGTCCTCGGCAGCCCCCGCCATGGCAGAGCGGACAGCCCACCCCCGTCCAACACCTGCGAGCCCGGGGCGGGGCGGCGGAGGGACGGAGAGGGAGAGCGGGTGCCGACCTCCTCCCCCCACACCACCACCCTGGAGGGGCAGAGGCGCTATCGCTGCCCTCCAGGCTCGGGAGAGGGTATTCCCCGCCAGAGGAGCCCTCTCCCCGCCCCGGGGAACCGAGTCCCCCGCGGGCGGCGGGAACACCCCCTCACCCTCCGTCCCTCCATGCCGCTTCCACTGTGGAGAGGTGCGGGGCAGCTCCCGGCGGCGACAGCCGCGACGGCGCTCTTTCCTGTGAGGGCTGCCGCGGGAGCCGTCCGTGAGGTAAAAACCTCGGTTTTATTGCACTGAAAGCCTGCTAATATCCAGCCTGAGCGTCCAGGGAACGGCTGCCATAGCGCCCGCCCTGCCCGTCCCCTCACAGGGGCCCGCCTCACCCCACAGTGAAGTGCTCCATCAGGTGAAGGTTTCTGGGGCTGTTTTCACCCAATGTCTAAAAATACCAGCTCTATCCTTTTGCAGAGATGCACCGTTGTCGCAACTGTTTATATGAATTTATAACCACACCAGTCACCTGGACGTGAGATGACACAAAACCCATGCCTGACCCAGTAAGCATGCTGTGGAAAGAGCTGCTGTCACCCTCAAAGGCCCTGGAGCCAACACCATTACCTGGGCAGTACAAGTTCACCACCACCACTCTGCCCACCAGGAAAATAGTCTTGCAAACATGCTCCACACCAGAAAAAAAAAAAAAAAAAAATTTTGGAGTATGAGTTCTTTCAACAGTGAGAAAGGCTGAGAGCAGGGGGTTTAAACAAACCAACAAGCACAGGAGCACTCAGTGGTGATGTGCTCCTCTTGGGAAGACAATGACTAATCTATTATATGCACAATTCAAATGATCAGTTTGAACTGACTGATTCTAAGAGCTCTGCTATTGACAGGGTGACTTGGCGGGTACTGGACAGCCACTGCAAACTACCCCATCAAGTACTAATATGCAAATCCTGCGCAACATCATCTGACAAGAATAATTACAGCAAATCTGCAAAATCCTGAAAGAACAAGGCATTAAAATTTTTTCTTAAAAACAGACCTTCAATGCCAAACTGAAATTGTGGACTTAACAGGCCTTGTTGAAAACTCTCTGAAAGTTTAGGCTCCAAGGGGTCTCTTAAAGGCTGAGGCCAGACTGGCTTCAAAATAGAGGTGGGCTGCTTAGTCCCTTAGCCCCAATATGTAATTTGTTCTAAAATATCAAGCTAGATACAAGGTAGGCATGTAACACTTAAATTCATTATTTAGGTTCTTCATTTTCTCTTCACACAACATCCTCGTAACAAGTTAAATCTTTGTTACCTGCATTTGCATGTTTCTTCATGAAGGGAAAAAAAAAAAAAGCAGAAAATACTTCCTTCCTTTGTTCTTTTTTAGGCTATTTCCATTTTGCTGTAAATTATGTTAATGCACAGGCTTTACTCAAAACATTAAAGGCTTGTGAGGAAACAATGAATAACTGATAGTATTTGTGTGTTTCACAAACTCAAGCATTGATCAAGCAAGTTTTACTGTTGTTTGACCAACGCCCAACAGCTGAGTAAGAGATAGGCTGTCCAGACACTACAGGTAGCTAATCAGTCTTTACAAATTGACCGAAACCAATTAGATTTAGAAAAGCCCTGTATTCATTCTAAAGATGTTCTCCAAATCAGGAAATAAGTTATCCAGTCAGTTTTGTTGCCTTTTTTTAAAGCCACCTTCTAGTCTAACATGGGATTAGCGTAGTCAGCATCACTCTTGACTTTTTAAAGATTTGCTGTCATTTTGTAATGACGATCATGACACTTCCAAACTGCAAATACACACTCAAGCACACCAAAGCTGCAACCAGAAACAGTTGATTTCAGTAAAGCACAATATATAGCCGGACAGAATCAAGCTATCCAGTCTCTTAAAATACTGATAGCAGACGTGAATCAATGTTGAAACACTAAATACTCACTGCTCTTTTCCAAAAAACATATTTTGCCAACTAGCAAAATGGATTTACTTACCTTAAAATTTGATATCCCCCCCCTTCAATTTCAATCTTACACTAATTATTTGAGTTTCTATGTTGCAAAAGCAGGCATAGTATACTGCTACTTTGACATTTCATGCACCTTTTAGATAAAGCAATTGAGCTTACAATCAAGCACGTGTAGTTTTCCAACGTTTAGTTTTACATCAAGACAAATTCAAAAGCACTGATTAACAAAATTCATTGATCAGGAAGCTCTGCAAACTGAGGCTGGATCTGTGTCTGTAGGGGACTTCTCTCTTCAATTTTACTAATGGATTTGACTGCACATTTCTTCCTACTACTAGAGATCTGGTAGGCTTTTCATATAGTACAGGAGTCAGTGCAAGAGCAAACAGAATTTAATTGCATTATTTGCAACATAAACCTGAATAACACAGTAGCACATCAAGTTTATAGCACTGAGAACAGTTAACTGCATAGTTTTCAGATTTGCTTTCTGAATGCACTGAATAGATATTTGTGCACTTGACTTTCATTTCACTGCCCTCAAACATACCAGGAGAGATGCTGAAGCAAAAGACTTTTTCATCCCTGGGAATGAAGAAAGCGCATCCCTAGTTTGAAGTAACATGACTTTTAGATAGAATTCAAATCACTCCAATTATGTCATTTTCTGTTCAAAAAAAACCCAGGAAATCCCAAACCCATCTTTGATTTATCCACACAAAAGAACTACAACCCCCAAAATCCTCCATTTGTGCAAGTAGCACAAACTAGTCAGCACTCTTGAAGGCCCCCGGATAAGCCTTACCTAGAGACTCTAGTTCCATTCACAAACCCACATGCTGCTCAGCAAACATAGTACAAAATATTTAGTCTTTATGTTGATTTCTCATTTAGCAAAACATGAAATAGTTGGCTACACATTTTAAGTCTCAAGTACATGAACAGTAAAATAAAAGATTCAGACGGAAATGAGGCACAGAGGAGGAAGAAACCTCAGTTTTCAAATAATGATTTTCAGCATCTTTGAAACCTGGCCACATGCAATTAGCATCTCAATCAGCTGGCCAGTTCAGGACAGAGGCAGATACATAGTACAAAAACAACTGTGTCCCTCTAAGCCACTATTCCTGTATGGTAATCTCCAGAAAAGCTGAAGTTTTTGTGTGACAAGGCTAAAAGTGGATTTTTATCCTAATAAGCTAGGTAGTTGAACATCACCCTATCTGCAAGACATCCGTAGCAGCACAAGAGAGGCAGAAAACGCTTCAACCATTGGTAATAGCAATTCCTTCAGAGCTTATTTTGAGGCACTTCGTATGCGGTATGCACCAGACTACCTCATTTCTGTCTTCTCACACATGCACCTACCACCATGTGAAGACTTGATAGAACATTATACTGCAGATCTTATGATAAAAGTTAAATCCTGAAGATACTGATACTGAAGATTTTCAAGTTAGTTAAGAGTTCAAATGTGAACTTCCCTGCAGCACCTGTTGCCTAAAAGTAACTGTGAGAAGAATGCAAACTGCAGCAGCTTACACCGAAATGTAAGTGAAACCAACCAGTTCAGTTTCACTTTAGTCCAAAGTGCAAAAATAAATACTATTGTTCCTTAAAAGGTGCTATCAGTAGTAATTAAGTCTCAGAGAACTGTTCTGCCTAAATACACTCATTAAAGAACTAAGAAGCTTTCTACCTAAGGAAATTCTAAGGATGACCTGTAGTACAGTTACCTCTGCTACATTGTATAGCCAGGCTCTGGCCACCCAATTTAGTGGAAAATACTTCTGTTACAGCAGATGATAGCACAGCACACATTTTGCTCTCTAAGAGCACAGTACGTGAGGATGAGAGTGCATCCAGATATCGCTGGTTACATTTTTGGTTTTGTCTAGTTCCACCTGTAGGTAGTTTTTGGCCAGTTAAAAGTTAATTTGATCTTGTACTTTTGATAGCATTTTTTTGCTCATTCTTGAGCTGTCCATTAGGTGTAGCAGCAGTTTTATAGTCACTGTCAGGTGCTTTTATCACTAAGAGTCTGAAAGGCTCAGTTGTTTTCCGAAGTCTTTGAACAACAACAGCATTTTGCAACTTGGCTTCCTCTAGCGTGAGCGTCTCATCTCGCAGCTCTCGAAACGGCAACGAAGTAGTCAGTGTGAAGGGAACACTTCCCTCTGATCCTTGATATTTTGTTATGAAGTCTCTGACGTGGCTTATTCTGAGAGGAAAAAAGAAAACTCGGCGTTAGAGCACTCCAATCCCGACACAGACCATATGCACAACACACATAGGCACCACAAGAGGAGAATGAGCTCCTGACTGACTTCACATAATAGCTGATGGCATAGAAATGGAGGAATATGATGGGGTGGTATCCTGAAGTGCCTGATCCACTGGGGAGGCAAGGACCAAGGTTTGCATGCTCTGAGGGTAGTCCCAACAGAAAAAACTATGAGCATCTTACTCTGAGCACTCGAATGCTTTGCTATGGCTCAGATGGTAGTTATACAAGCACACCATTTCTTAACCAGCTGGTGGAGCTCTTACCTGAGGTTTCTGTAGCCAAGAGCTAGTATAAAGATGCCTCCGGTGTGTGGTACATGTAGCAGAACCATAATAATAGTAAAGAAAAAGAGTTTGCAGAAGTTGTCTGGATAGCTTATGAGTTAACTAGGCCTAAATATAGTCTCCTTCTGCCAAAGCAGGTGCAGCAGTGAATTCATTACAGATTCAAGCTGCCTGTTAAGGCGTGAAGAACCTTGCAACAAGTGAGCAAGACAGAGGTTTTGTTGTGGAAGAATATGGATTGACCAATTTCATTAGAAAATGAAGATGACAGGATACGTCTATACCAGTAAAATAAACACAGTGACAATGCCCATTCTCTGATGCTGAGACCAACTGGTAGAGTCTGGCTACTGGCAAATTATTAAACTCATCTTTCCTCTCCCCCATGCACAGGGTAGCCCATGGGGTTTACTGTCTCCTGGGAATGGTCCATGACCTGAGCTAACATCTGAACTGAACCTAGATACCGTTTGAGAAAGTGCTGGTTGGCTTGGGGGAAAGCCATCCTAACAGTTTAGCAGCATAGATGACCAAGTTTTCATGCCTTGGCCATACTTACTAGGTCAGATATAGCCAGCCTCTAATTCCTGTGCATGCAGGCCTCAATTAAGAGACAGCACTTGGTCTTACAAGCCTAAAATTTTTGGTTGGACATTTATAAGTGTCTACATGCATTATATCAGAGCTCATTGGGTTCCAAGAGCAACTCAGGTAATTAGCCACCAGCTATCTGCTTTAGGATGTAGCAGGTCCCTTTCAAGGCTCCATACCCAGTGCTCCAGGGTCACACCAACTTAGCAACTGCTCAAGAAGGGACACAATTCAAGACATAGCTGCGTGTGCTATTTTCCTACAGCACTGCTCTGCTAGTCGCTTCACTCATATCTCCTCCATTCCCCACACTGCAGTATTACCATGTTACCTCCACTTCTGCGCCAATGCTGTAACTTCGATCTTGCATCAGTGATCAAGTCATATCTAAAGTAGTAGTTACAGTGGCACATACATGTTCTGGCTGCAAAAGGGTAATCAATTTACCCAGGCACTGCAATATATATGCTACAGGTTATTTAGCTATAGTTTAATTAACACATAGTTGACTGTTTTCTGCTTCTCCACTGAAAGGAGTGCTATCCATGCAATCATGATGCTTAAGCATATGTATTCTAAAAGGATTTCCCCCTATTTCTTATTAGGTCATACACAAATACTGCATACAGCACAAACATGCTGGTCTTGTGGCAAGAAGATATGTTATGATGGAATGTTTGTTGCAAACTACTTCAAAAAGAGCATCACATCAGTGATGCTGCTGTTCCGCTTATCTCACCTTTTTTTTTTCCCCTCCAAAAGCACTTAACAGCTGTTCAAACTGCTATTTACAGTGATGACAAAAAGCTACTAAATACACTTAAATGTGTGAAACCTGGAATAATTAAGATATTAAGTCCTCCAATGAAGTATTTATAATTAAAATAGCAATTGATCCTTCTGCAGGACTTTGCAACAGTGTTTCAGTTCATACCTCACACCACTAACAGTAATAAATCCGTACAAGTTAAAGTTACAATCATCAACCTTCAATTGCTGAGCTTTTCTTCTGACCAGCCACAAAAACATACACTGTTTATTTTGACTGCAGCCTGGGTTGCATTAAATCTATGATCACTTCAAATTGCTTCAGAGAAGCACAGGCAACATACCCCTTTCCATATGATGTGACTGTATAGTACTGGAGTAATTTCTCAAATTACAAATTTGAGAAAGGCCTTGAAAGACAGTAGTTCTACAATTTAATGTTACACAGTTAATCCTACTTTCTCAAAGCTCCTGCATACATATGTTGTGCTAACACCTTCTGACGTTATCCCCATTTATAAGCCTCTTTGAGAGCCATAAATGTTACCAATTAAGAATTAAAGACATTGAGTGCATTCTATTCTGTCCATGTTGACATGCAGGTGATGAGCCTCCCCTGCCTGGTGCATTGACTCTGGCCCTCCCTAGAGGTTTCTCTGGCTCAACTCTAAGCCACATCCTCCAGCTCCCAGCTGGGGTGCTGTCTATGCCCAATGACTAGCAGGCTTTTTACCAAGCAATTTTCTCCAGATGCAGTGATTTTGTGAGAGATCTGTCATCTTAAAAGCTGTGTCCTCTAGTAATGAGCAATACATACACCTTAACTTCCACTAACCTACAAAGAACTCCTACAGTTTCCTCAGATTTCCATTTATGCTCAGTTATGTGCTGACTATTAACATCAGTTCACCTTCCTCTTAAGGTCCTCTCTTATAAGCTAAAGCATTTCTCAAAATTTGAAAGGAGGTTTTCCAGACACAGCTGAACAGCCAATGTAAGTGAACTGAGGGGGCAGATTATTCACAGAAATTAAAAGACTTATCATGCATACAGGCATCATACAAATAGTTCAGATGCAAATACATGACAGTGCTAAAATAAATCTTACCTGTGAGAAACATTGAACTTCTGAATTATCCTTTCCCCATCAGCTAACCAGATCTGGATGTTAGTGATAGGCTCCAACTCATTTAAGGGTACTAAAGGCAGGCGTCTCTTGTTGTCAGGTCTTTGATGATCATCTCTTACTTTAGAGATTATCCTTGGAGTAGCACTGAAAAGAAAAGCCATACGAGGTTACGCCTTCTGTGTACAGATGTAAGCTTGAACCTCCCCCACCAGACCTCTGCTTCTGGAGCTCTCTGCCCTGTTATCAGGGTACAATGATGACTTCTTTTTTCAACAAATATAGGAATGCTGACATAACCATCAGCTTTTTTTTTTTTTTTAACTGTATGCCAATACTTTCTCTTGAAGACTTCAACATGCTCAAGAATTTCACTTTACTCACGTTAAACATTTTTACAAGACAGAAAGGAACTTAATATCAAAAGGTTAAATATGAATATACAAGCTATGAAACAGTCTGAAGATCCTTTGTGCATTTTTTGTACTAATCACACAGGTGAAACTTTAAGGGCTTTGAGTATTGAATTTGCATACTCAATGTTAATTTTCACCATAATGTGATTACAGTAATTCAATTTAACTGAATGTTGTTAGCCTTGATTTAGACCCCAGCGTCACCTATTTCAGCTTAGAAGCGTTACTCATCTATCAGAGAAATTGACTTAATGTGAAAATCCAGGCTGATGCATACAGCACTTGGATTTTAGTTTTTTTTTTTCCTAAGGCACTTTTGACAGCTGACCCTACCATAAGGGCAAAGACCCATAGAATGACTTGACAGAATACACGGATCTCAGTCCAAGTGCGTAGTCTTAAAAAAAAAAAATTACTGGCAAAAATTTTTATTCTGAAGAAACATCTAGAGCTTAGTGCTTCTTTCAGGGCTAAGCTTGTTCAGCATGTACTGTTTAAGTCACCATAAGGCCTGATCCAATGGGCACATCCTCAGCTCATGTGAGTAGAACCAGACGTTTGCTTGCAAAACAATACCAGTGATTTAAGGAGTTACCACTTCTTCTCTGAGCTCAGCCGCGGTCACTGACTACATGAACACTTCACAGTGACTTGTGGAAAAGCTTTCTCTTTGCACAGAAAATTGATGAGTTACTGTTTCTTGAGAGAAAAGTTGGGAACCAATAGCCATAGAATTAACAGTCTTAACAATGCTACACCTGCTTCAGAGACAAATCCCATCCTTGCATTCTTATGTTCTTGTACCTGTCTTAGTTTAATGATAAAGCAGAAAAGTCACAGCCAATTTATTACTAAAACAAAGGTGGCTTCTGACTTAATATATTTAGGCTAATAAAGTTAGAGTCTTGGGCTCAAGTCCTTCTCAGTCTGAGGTATTTCAAAAACTCTTATCACCCACTGCCTAGTTAAGTGCCCTAACTTCTATGTTATCAGCCAGTAGAGGCACTTTTTTTATTTCTTCCATTGAAACTCTGCAAAAAGAATGAGAATCAAGGAATCTCATACCCAAGTGAGTGATAAGAGATGTTCACTGCAGCTGGAGGCAGATGAGAGGCACAGAATCGCATTACATAGACATCAGCTGGGGCACAAGAACTTGGCACCAACAGATTCCAAGAGGCACATGTGTGAAATACTCTGGTACTCCAAGTACAGATGACTTACTGTCCCCCACCTGCCTCTATTGATTTACTTCTCACACCCAGCTTCTGTTCATGCTTGATCTCAATACAAAATAAACCCTAACTGCCCCCTAGATCTGGAAAAAAAGCTTGAGCACCAGCAAGATAGTGTTAAACAGTCTCGGGAGCAGAGCTAAAAAAAAAAGTTCAAGTCATACTTCAGTCCAGCAATGATCAGCTTTCACTGTCTACTTGATCAGTGCTGTTCAGTTCCAGGATCAGATACTGAAGTACAAGCACTCATGTGTGAGCTAGCTGTCTCCAGTACAGCAGAGGCTGGAGAGGTAGTCAACCGTGCAGGTGTCAGGCGCCTGGTTCAGCCTGGGCTGAACTACCTTTTAGCCCATCAGTCACAGTTGTAGTTCAGACAACTGTCTCAAATGGATACAGATTTTGGTGTCATTCTCAAACCAACTTCCCTCACGGTCACACCTCAGAATTTCTGGTAGGCACTGCAGCTGATTCTTTCAATAGCAAGTATGTGTGAAACTGAAGCCAACGTGGTAAGCTAAGCTGCAAGAGAAAGGTAGAAGATTTATATTGACCAAGGTTTAAACAATTTCTATACTTCATAACTTTGCTCTTGCAGAACTGAGAGATAAAGCCATCTAGTGGTGGGAGCTTTGACTAAAGCCACAAACCAGGAATCTAAGTCTCTTATTAGCCTGAGATCAAAGCATTATCACCCCTTTTAAAGGCTTATTCCTTTTATAAGATTATCAAAAGAAGATGTAAACTGAAGATCGAAGAGACCTAAGAGCCTCCTGTTAATTTTCTGAAAAGAAAAAGCCCAAGAGTTAGGTATCATGCCTTACTCTGACTAAAGGTTAAGAAGCTTGACACACAATGTTTTACCCTAATGAGGTTACAGAGCAAGCCCACTTTGCTACAAGGGATTTCAGTCAATAGTTTAATTAACATGCTTCTGAGGCAGTCTTGAAAATGCATTGATAAGCTCAATAGAAAAGTGCGGTTGCAAATCTTGTTATAGTCCCAAACTATTAAACGCAGCTGAACAGTGGTAGATAAAACAGAATATACCCATTAGTTATATAGGTTCGTAAGGTATATTGGAAAAGTCTGATAAGCCTCATTTGTTTCTCCTGTACAACAAAAGGGAGAGGATCAAGCTCATCTGAGTTATAGCAACAAACATATAATTTCTAGTTCCTCCATTTTTCCCCCAACAGAAGTTTTATTGAGACAGTCAACAGAACGATTCATAATGGCTCATCCACCACATAGTCCATCCATCTGGGAACATTGGCAGAAAATCTATGGGCTATTAAAAAAATGTTTATTTGATAAGAAGTTTAGCTAGGTCATAAGCTGGAGTAAACTGTTCAGTCATTTGCCTCTCATTTCTGATTAAGCACACAAACGCAACTGTGGAAAGGGAGTTCTAGAGTTTAAAACATAGAGGTCTCAGACAGGACTACTATTTCCCCACAAAGCTTTTCTGATGAAAGAGTAGCATACGCATGCAATGCACACTTATAACATCAGGAAGTGAGCACTAGTTTGTGAAGTAAGAGCACTTACGGCTTGTTTCCAACATCAGCAAAAATATGTACTTGTCTTTAAAGAAAGGGCTCTGATAGCACAGCACTAGCAAGAGTAGAAAAAAAATAAGCATTTTTTTCCAGTCCTTAAAGGAAAAAAAATGCCGAGCAAGTTGTAGGATGCGTCAAGCGTACAATACCAGTCAACCAAAATTCACAGAATAGCGTGTTTCCAGAACCTAACTCTCCTATTGGGAAGCAAGATCATTACTTGCTCTAGGCATGACAGAACGTGACAAGCAACTGAACAACCTACCATTTAGCACTGGTTAGCAGCAGAAACCCAGCACACTGGAGATCTTTTTGCTTTTGCTATATACAGATCTACTTGCAGATAAAATAAGGTTAAGTTCTTTACCCTCGTTTGCTCAGGATTTCAGTGCCACCAGAAGCAAGTCTTGCAGCACCTCATCTATCTCTCAAGGGACGATTTTCCCTATTGACTGTATCTACTCAAGCATGTAGCAACTGAATGGACTGTGCTACAGGAACAGATGAAACTGATAAAACAGATACTTGCTTCTCTGAGGCAGCCTGGAACCACTCATCCTTTACAATTATCAGCCTCTTACTCTGCGCATTATCTTCTTCCCCTGCCTCATCTGTTCCTACCCAGGTCACGCTTTCCCTCAGCGCAAGCCCTTTCCATTTAATCAAAACAAGCTGTTCACCTACAGTTTCACCAGTCTACTATCCCCAGTCAGCAGGTCACTAAGCAGCCCCACCTTCCTGTGCGCTCCTGGTCACTGAATATGTTTTGTTCCCTAGGCTGAAGTCTGCTCTTAAATGACAGGGATATGTGAAGCAGATAATTGGGCTGGAGTAAACAAAAGTCACAGGGATCAAATACATGAATTCCTGGCCTGCCCCTCTAGCAACAGCCTTCCAAAATACAGTACTGTTCAGTTATAAATCCAGTTTTAGCATTGGCATTTGTGGCTGACCCTCCCCAACCACAAGAGAGTCACGGAGTAAAGGAAAAATGATCACTGTAATGCAGTAAATGTCTTACTGCAATAAATGTACAGTTAAATACTTAAGAATTTTAAGAGAATGCAAAATAACCTCTTACTTCTTCAGTTCCCTTTATGGCATTGTCATACTCCCATCTTCTTACACAAAGTATTGCACATACAGCTTTAAAAGAGATTCTTTTCTCTTAAATCACAGAATAGAAGAATGACAGCCTTTCAGGTGGAAACAGTTCTGCTAATATTGAAACCTTGAACAAAGAAAGCCAACAGTATCCTGGCTGTATCAACAGCAACACAGCCAGGAGATTGTGGGAGACGATTATCCCCCAGACAGCACTCATTAGACGCACCTAAATACTGCATTCAGTTTTGGCACCCAAAATAAAAGAAAGATGTCAACAAACTGAAGCAAGTTCCATGGAGCGCCACCAAGATGGCCACAGGCTGGAGCATTCGCCCTCTGGCCCTATTCGCCCAGAGGCTGGAGGGGCTTGTTCAGCCTGTGGAAGAGACGGTGTTATGGGGGGTGGGGGGGTAAACACATAACAGCAGCCTGCCAGGAGGTGGTGGTGCAACCCCCCCTCCTGCTTCAGGCCACTCGGTACTTGGAGTGATCTCCCTCCCAACCTGGGCCACAGAACATAACATAATGGTCTAACATGAAAGAAAGAAAAGGTAGAGAGCAACAGACGAAGAACACAATAGTGTGCCTGGTCCCTATGGCTCCTACCATTTGAAGATAATAACTACAATCAATCACTCCTGACACCATATGGATCATGGCCACAGCAGGGGGAATACCAGGACCCCAAGACCTAACAAGCTCTCGAGTTGCGTAACCATCATGCAAGTCGGGGCAGACTGGAAAAGTACCTGACAAAAGTCAATTGTCTTGGATCCTATACGTAGCGATTCTAATAAAGACCTTTTGAGCTCTTCTGGATCACAGCAAGCTGTGGCCAGTAACTCCCCTGAGCTGAGACACCTCTCAGGCTGACACCTCGAGGTCAGGGCGGGACCCTTCTCAAGCCTCAACAACCGCCTGTTGAAGAATGCCAACATATCGTGAGTATCTACCCTAAATCTGAGAAAGGGAAATTTTAGCTCTAGGCTAGCCTCTCTCATCCATCTCCCACCTGTATGTTGCAAGATACACATTAGCTTTATGTACGTGGATGTTGTTCTGCCCATCTGTGCATGTGTAGGACCTAAAAGCAGCACCATTTGGCTCACTAGCATCGCCCGCTATTAAGACACTCCTGATCGGAGACCTGTATGTGTGTGTGTGCACTTATATGCTCTGTTTAGATATATATACATATATGTATTAATCTGTGATTTGTACCTTTACTCATATGTATATGTATTAATCTGGGATACCTTCTATCCCAGTGTTAGTGTCCGTTAGTGTCCGTCTTCAAATTTGTAACTAAGTCGCTGTTCAATTATTTTGCCTACTCCCTTTGCAAACCCCTAAACCGGTTAATGATTAAGTGCTGCTAAAATTCAACCTCTTAATCTACTGTACATCATTAATAAATTTTGAATAGATGCTAAATCATAACCGTGTCAAGTATTTTCATCTGCAACATAGGGTCTACAAGAGGTCATAGGAGGAGGGAACCAGGCTCTTCACGGGGGACAAAAAATAACAGACTGGATATAAGGAAAAATTTATTTCCCACGAGGACAGCCAGACCAAAGCGGGCTGCACAGCTTCCACTCCTGCAGGATTTCAAGGCCCAACTGGACAGAAGCCTGAGCAACCTCAGCTGTCCCCACAGCTGACCCTGCTTTGAGCAGGAGCTTGTATTAGAGAACTCTTTAGAGGATTAGACTGATTAGAGGTCACTTCCAACCTGAACTACGAGATCCTTTACCATAGGTATAGCTCCCTTCAGCTACTCAATTACAGATCACGTCAGACTACTCACCTTCCTAATCTGTAACCGTGTCCAGAAAAGGGATGAAACATTGGCTTTTTCGATGACAAATACACCTTATCTTTTTTATCTTCCACTTTCACATCTACCTCCTCCTTATCAAAAACTTTGCGTAGCTCAAAAGGCAGTTCCCTTAAGAAAAAAAAATACATGTCAGAAAAAGAACTACTATACTGTTTTCAGTGTAAAAATAGATTAGTACCTGTTCTATGTTTATCCTTTTAAGAATGATGCTTTAAAAAAAAAAAAAACTTCACAAGTATTTATTAAGAGTCATGTCAAGTGCATGGCATACAAAAAACTTCCAAGTTCCTGAACTGCAAATTAACTAGAAAGTGAACAATAAAAACCCCAAAAGATATAATTATGCAAGTTGTTGAATGATGTTCAAATTTACTCAGCAGTTACCACTCCAAAGCACATGACGTGTAGGAAGTTCAGTATTGCCATACATTGCTGCAAAAGTTCAATTATTTTATCCCCATAGTAAAACAAGAAGAAAAAAAAAAAAAAGACAATTGTCTTTTGAAGAGAAAGAACTGAATCTAGACACAATGTGCTTAATTGCAAATAAACACGAATCTCAGCTTTTAAAAATTAGATCGTCACTAATAGCTACACTCTTCAGTGCAGTAACATCACCTCGGTAATGCTTTATTTGCTTTAAGCAGAACACAACAATGCCTTTGTCTATGAGCTCTGATGCAGATACTGCATTTTCGGGCGGTGGGGCTCAGCTGGCACAGGGGCTGTACTAAGTGCTTCTGTACCATCAATGATTATGCAGGAACCATCTTGTAATTAGCGTCTTCACAAGCAAACAGTGGAAGAAAGGCAGCAAACTTTTGATGTATGCGCACAAAAAACGCAAAGGGCTTTAAACAGCGCAGTTAATTCTTATTACACCTAACACAGGTGACAAGCATAGAGGAGAAATATAGTGTAAAATTAGTTATTTTTGATGGGCTAGCAAAGTATGGAAAAGACAAAATATACAATGGTTCAGTAATTTCACATACTTGAAAAGGAGTTATGGAGTTATATTCTCCTCTCCATTTGTATAGGGGGAGGAAACAGACCGCAAATTAAAGGCTAAAAATTACATTGGTTTGTATGGTTAACCTGCTTTTTTAAAGCAACACTGCAAACACTAGCAGAAATCAGGATAACATGCTAATTTTTAAGAGAGGGATGAAAGTAAGATTGCTATATGCACACAAATGACTGAAATAGCAAGTTTGTACTAGGAAAAATGTCTGAAATTTAAGACTGAACAAAGTTTCTTGATGTTAAATAGAGCAACTGTGCCCATTTAAGGCTTTTCATCAACAAAAAGAAAACAAAGACCATAAAAACAGAAATTCTCAACCACTTGTGCACTGAGTTCGTTAGTCAAAGCACCATTTATCCGTAGCTCTTACTGGGCACTCTGATTTATTCTTTATTTCATTCTGCACTTGCTGTGCCCCCTACCAACACTTGCTTTTATCTATTTCATCAGCAACTGTATGACGACTGCAATTGAAAGCTACATTAAACCTGCTGATGTTAAAACAGCCATTAGCACTGCAGGAACTGAGGCAGGCAGTGGCCTACGCTCCTAGAGGGATACTGCAGTGCAGCAAAGCCAAGCAGCTATGTAAAAAATTTAGAGCATAAAATAAGCGCTATCCAGAGCACGTTAACCCAGGCTGATTAAGAACACAAAACTCACCCTTTTTTAATGGAGTCCAAGAACTGCTGGTTTGCAACATCAGTGTAGCTCCTAAGCTCACCGTCATTTACTGTAAACCCATTTTTCCAAAGTTTAATGATTACATCAACCTATAAAGTAAGAACAATTCTCATAATAACACTGACATAAAACCAGCTTGGTATACCCGCAGTACCCCATGATTATAAATCATCCACTGTATGAACTAAAAATACTGGCTCACTATAATCTGTTTCGGCCCTGTGCCAACAGGCAGAGCAACTGGAAGGGGTAAGTGACATTTTTAAGTATCTTGTGTCAATCAGGGCTAGAAATAAACCTTCGCCCAATCATTTTGTTTTCCTAGATCAAGAACACTCCTTCATTTCAGCAGGAGGAAAAAAAACAACCAGAAGAGCTGGAAGATCCCAGCCAGCTGCAACTCTTCAAGAGCTAATTTGAGAGCCCACATGCCTAGTGTTGGAACACCAGCTACCAGAATAGTCCAGCTGGGAATTTATTAGGGTAAACCCTTGTTATGATCATTCTGGAGGATTTCCTGAAAGTGAGGCATTGAGACAATGCATACAGAAGCCTTTCACTCAGGAAATGCAGCAAGTATCAGAAAATTTACTGTCAGATAGTCATACATTTATGTTACCCTGGAATTCCTGGGTATATTCAAAAGTTTGGCCTTACGGGAGTGAAAAAATAAATTCTCAGTAATTCATGAACTTTGCCAGAAAACATCTAATACTTCAACTTGTAGCCTTCACATTGCTCACTGAATCTCTTCAACATGGGTATGTTTGGGACTGCATTTTCATATTTATGCATCATGCCATTTAAGCAAGCATTTGACAATAATGTTGTCTTGAGAGACACTTGACCATGTGTGAGGTATATGAAGCACAGAAAAATGCAGAATTCATCTCAGCTGGATATTAGTTTGAACTACGCTTGGTAGCAGTTGACAATTTTCTCTCTCTTTTTTTTCCTTTTCTTTTTTTTTTTGCACAGTTCAACTTGTTAGATGATGATGATTGCTACATAAACACAAAGCACACACAAACTGCTGAATAACATTCCTTCTCTTCTGGTTAGGTAATCAGTCAAAAAGGTACATAGCACTCAAAGATTAGATTCCTTTAAAAAAAGTCCTGTGTCTCATGGCACCAATGCATATGGAAGGAGTTCTCAGCATGGGAAGGTGGCTCTACAGTGAACTGGTATGCAAGTTTAACATGGAGTAATTATTCCACACCAATGTCCCATTTCGACATTGACACAAGTACTGCCATGGAACATTATTTCAGAACTGCAATTTAAGGTATTGCTCCTGACACCCCGTTTCGCCCAGGCTCGGTCAGGAATCCATTAAAGTAATTTCCAGCAATGCCCACTCCAAATTTCTCCTTGACATCTTTGTTCTACATGGCCTTTCCTCCAGCCCCTTACCAGTCTTTGGGGAGTAACAGAAAAATATGAAAAGGACAGAATGACTGAGGTACAAACCCATACTAAACATCCCACAGCTATACAAATGAGAGCAAATGAAAAAGTTTTGGGCTGTGCCTCTGCGTAAAAAGGCTGCAACTCTTTTAAACAACTTCTTATGCAATAGTAGTCATCATTCCCTGCACCTCACGACCAGCTCACTCTCCTTGCTCATAAAGCAGAAGTGCATTAGCCAATGCCAGCGTAAGTCCTAGAACAACATTAAACCCACTATAAAATAGAAAGAGACAGAAGCATAGGCCTGGTTGACTAAGAGATGGGAGACGTTCCTACTGTTGTCCGAATTCTGTGTGCATTTATTTACAGAGGTACTGGATAAAACTGCTGGACTTCTTACATTTGTTTTCCAGAGTAGTCCTGGAGTGACATTATGTTAAACATGAGTATTTTTTCTTCACTGCCTACCTGATTCTTGACCGTAGTTGGGGGCATACATATAGCACCAACCTTCTGTGCTTCTTCAAAAAGGTTATCTACCAAGTAGTCACAGTTTTGTTCCGTACCATTCAAAATGCGATCGTTGGTTCCCGATCTACACATCCTGCAGAACAAAGACATAAGTAAAAATGATGCCTCAGAGAACACATTAGAAGGCAAGCACTTACCCTAGAAGTTCAGTACCAAGAGGCATAAAAGACATGCTTCCCTACTCCCAGCTTACTTGGGTGTTACAAAACATCAGGTCAACTTTGCGTTGTGCCTTTTCTAGAAACTTCTTACGAATCTCTAACTGCTCCTATTCAGAAGCACAAGTTAAAGAATGACAATAGAAAAGGTGAATTAATCTATATAGAAGCTTCTAAACTTGGTATCAGAGCAAGGAATGCAAGTTAGATGATTCATGCTTCTAATTCAGACCATCAAAAGTTTAACTGCATACCAATGAAAGGCCTTCCTTAAAGCATTTCCATGATGCAGGCTTGGGTGACTTCCTTTGCCATAAGTTTTAAAAAACACATACAAGAAAATTGCCCTAGGAATTATTCCCACACCCACACTTGAACCTCCCCATTCCCACCACCATCACCGAACCACCATTACTGTCTTTGAAAGTTCATTAGAGAAACTCAAGAACAAGTGACTCAACACCACTTGAGCACACTGAAGAAATACAATAGAATACTCCAACGCTGTGGAGACTGCCAGAGCATAAAAAAAGATGCATCAACCACATCTTTTTATAGAACGTTGTATATGTGACAGCTGTTTCTGTTAGATTTTCATCAATCAAAATGCAGAAATATGCAACTTGAATGAATGATTATCTTTCAGTTTAGGTTCTTTGCATAGTAAGAGGATTATGCAGCTTTTGGTAAACACTGCAGGAGTTATTCCTATTGGAGATTCAGAAAAGTCTATTTTAAGCAATTCAGAAAAAAAAAATCCCAGCTCTTGAAAAATATTCAGTTTTACATAAAACTCTGCATTGAATTCAAGAGCGGGAGCGCTTACGTGAATGATAATTACATACATTTGCATAAAAAAGAATTGTTTGCAGTGCATCTATGCAACACTAAGAGCCCCTACAGATTAACATCTTTAAACAAAAGAAGAACTCAACATTAAAGAAGAAATTTCAAAAGTGTGCTGTTCCCATTTCAGTTTTCTAATGGAACTAAAGAAACTTGAAGTGTTAATTTAGGTATTCACTATGCTTTACCTCGGAAACATAACTGGAAAACCAAACACATCCATATCAAATGTGGAGGTGAACAGTGAGTTAGCAATTTGTAAAGCTGCCTTTCTATTTTAAATAAAAATATTTATGCAGCTTCTTGCACCTAGGAAACATTCCAGGTATGTGAAAAATCTTTTACCAAAACTATACATATATGTTTTTTAAACTTCAGTACATGTGGAACAGCTGGATACAGAAGAAGAGTTTAAAATTTTAAAATTTAACATAAAGTTTGAAAAGTCACGACAAAACACACAAACAGCAATAGGAAAGGAAGAGGAAAAAGGGGGAGGAGGGAACTGGCACCTACCATTCTTTCTTTACAGTTTTGATATTGTCCATGTCTCTCATTCTGGTGTTTCACCTAATTATGAAAAGAAGATGGTTAAAAAAAACCCAACACAAAACAAAAAAAACCCAAAAAACTCCATCAGACAAAACACCCAGCACACTTGCCTCCTTTTGTGTCTGAAACACTCTTTATAGTTTTTTCCTGTGTTGATAGTACATTTAACCAGAAACATCAACCTCCCCCCCACCAAGTCTCCAGATGGTTCTTTGTTTTCCTGCAGTTTCTAATTTAATGACACATGAACCGTGCATCGGTTTCAGACGTTCAAAAGGAAGATCGCTTTTTCATAACTGTACAAAATAAATTCCACAGTAATCATCTGAATTGAAAATACATGTCCATACCTACAGTAAGCAGGGAAAAAATACCACATTCCTTTTCTGAGCAGCATGATTTAAACTCCCCTGATTTTTCAGAACACTGAGACAGCTGCAGAAAAACTGCACTGGCACTGCAGGCATTCTAATGACCTTCACCTTAACAGTCTGCATTGCTGGAAGGTGCAAGATGTGCCAGGTTCCCCTTCCTACCATACCACAACATATTGGTGCAGCATCCCAGAAACTGTGAATTTTCATTTCTGGTCTACCCTCTAGCTGGAAAGAAAATCCTGCATTTGCAAGTACTAACATACTACAGGATTAGTCTGCCGAGTCAAGAGAAATGAAGAATGCCATACTGATCTCATTACACTCACTTCTGAGGTCTCTGAAAAAAAGTTACAGAAAGCGAAAAAAAAGCCAGAGACTCACAAAAACACGCTTAAAAAATAATAAAAATCACTCTAAAATTAGACAAGCCCCCTGGAGAACAGAAATTTTAAGTTGCAACTATGTTTAAAGAGTGATTCCTGAAGACTGCTGGGTACAGGTTACACAGATGATGGGAGGTTCGGGACTAAGTCACGATATTGTGCATGGCTTTTAAATAACATCAGTTCAAGCAGTGACAGCCATCATACTTCTAGTAGTATGTAAGTAGCATGCACAGCAAGACTAAAATAAATTTTAAGTGGTTTTGACATCCAGTTTAACAAGATGGAGAGGATAAGGGGAAACAACATTCACTGCAGACTAACAAAAAACCCCTCATTCAGTTATTCAGTACTAATTCATGTTCCTCAGGAGGCTGATACTGGTATTCTTCCATCCTGAAAGTTAAATCCTTGTGAGACACGTCTGTAGAAATGTACATAAGCCTTCAGAAAACAAGTTAAAAGATTCAGTTAATACGTCTGTAACAGGTTTTAAAGTTTAGGCAGCCTTCAGTCTAACCAATGCTGTTATGCATTAGGTCACAACAGTATACTTAGCATACCTTTGACATGTCACATCAGATGCAGTATAGTCTTTTTTTTCCCCACTAATCTTCTGCTAGACCATTACACATATCAGGCAAGCCTGTGCTGGTACAGTATGACCTTATAAGCATATCTGATTGCTGTACTTGGAACTTTGTACCTACACTTGGAAAAAATGAACTTTCGGTATCGACTAAGTATAGTGAAATTAAGAGTGCTTAAAAAATACAATTTTTCAAACTTTCCCAAATTAAGTTTTAACACACTTCAGTACAAAGTAATTTTTCGTGCTTTGTGTTAATGTGCTTATCTTCTAATCTCTCACTATTCAATAGACTACTCCCAAAGCAACAAAAGCCACCTCCAGCCATCTGCTTTTGTTGATTCTGTGACTTGTCATCAGAGCTGTTAAAAAGAGACAGACACAATGAAGCAGCTCTTCAAATTAATTCTTTTGCTACATTAGGCTGGCCTCAAATGTGCATGAACAGCATTCAAAACTGGTCAGCTGTGAACTTTGCTGTTCCTTTTAAAGAACAACAGCAATTACACTTAGAAGAAATGTTTGTGTTGATGTATCAAGGTAAAGAAATCAGCTTATACAGCATATTGGTGTTTATTTTGACCAAAAAGCCATTAGGAGATAGCAATGAGACTGCACGGCAAGCACTTTAGCTCAGCAAGCCAACCCAACTAGCCCCAACAGCCTCTCCCGCCAACTTCTGACACACATCCCTAGATGTCACTTAAAAACTTAACGAGTGTTGGTACCTATTTATTTATTTATTTATTTTTGCGTCTGTGATAAAAGGTATCACAGAACTGAACTTCCACCTCCGGAAATTAAATGCGAAACACAGGAAGAAGCTGAAGCTGCCAGCAGCCCACCACTACGGCATCTGGTAGCTGTGGCGGGACACCCCTGCTCTTTCCTAGCACAGAGCGGCGTCCGCCGCCTCTCTCCATCCCCGCGACCACAGGGGACCGGCCACTGTCCCAGCCGCGGCCCTTCACCGCCAGGTCTTTGAAACAGGCAGCTTTCACCTACACAGTTACACACATATTAGTTTCAGCAGATATGTTTGTGCTCAGTATTGTTGAGCCCACGCATCCAGTTATTTTAACGCAAGGAAAACAAAACAGAAAGTACCTTTTGATGCTTTCCCGGCTCTGGCAGGCAGAAATACTCGAGCCAGCGCAGGCAGCCCCCTCCCCCGCGAGAGCCCGCCTTGCTAACTTTGGCAGAAAGTAAACTTCTCCAGTTGAAAACGGTTTACAGCAGAGCGCAGACTATCGCTACGCCACACGGAAATTATGACTGAAAACCGAACCGTACCGTCTGACAAAAACACGAGCAGCTCCAGAGAAACGGCGAGCGCGAATTAAAAGCAAGACAAGCACCAGACCTAACGGCCTCAACGCGACCGGTATGCTCAGGGGAAGACCCCAGCACAGGCGTTTCCTCTCCAGCTGCCCAGAAGGGCTGAGCATTTTGGAGAGAACCCCAACCCCCCCTCCTGGGCTGACCGCACCCGGGCCGACCCGCGCTCCCCCACACGGCCTGGGCCCTGCCCGCCCAGCCCCCGCCCTGCGCAGCAGCCCCCACCAGCCCCCCGCGGCGGCGGTAAGATATTCTGAAGTGACGATGAGACAACACCACGGTAGCAGCACAGAGGAGTAACGCCTCAGGGCGCCCAAGGAAGGGGCCGGGCCGGGTAACGACCCCCCTGCCCTGAGGGACGCCCAGCTCCAGGCGGGACGGCACCGGGGGCCGCCGGGCGGAGGCAGCGGGGAGGCTCGGCCCACCCTCCCGCCTCAAGACGGCCCCAGCGACGCCAAGTTCAAGCCCCGGTCGGTGCTGAGGGAGCGCCGGTTGCGGCGGAACGCGCTGGCCCGGCCCAGCCTCTTCCCACAGGAACTCACTCACCCGCCCGGCGCCGGCCTCCCCGCCGCGCCAACTCCCGGCTGTCCCGCGCCCCACCGCGCAGACGCGACCGCCAACGGCCGGGGCAGCCACTGCCCCCGCCCGACCCGGGCGAGGCGGGGCGGGGGCAGAGCTCCGCCCCCGCCCGCCCCAGGGGCGGGGGGGGTAGTGCGGGCAGCAGCAGCGCCGCGACGCGAGTGGGGCTCCGTGGGAAGCCGCACCCGGCTCTGTGAGAGGACACGCAGCTTCCCTGGGGACTGCCCTGCCCTGCTGGGGGTGGCAGGGCTCACGGCCCGGTGCTTCCCGTCCGAACGGGCCGGGGCCTCCTCGCAGAACTGCGGCTCCTCCTCTGAGGGTAGGGGGCAAAATGTCCGGGCAGGGGCCTGGCGCAGCGCGGCAGCCGCGGGTCGCGTCACCCACTCAAGGGGCTCGTAAACCTCTGTTTGCTAGGCCAACGCGTTTTACTGCAAAAGCAGATTTCTCCTTCTGACTGAAGAACAAAAGATACGGTTTAAATGTCTGTACACGCACGGGCGAGGGACAAAAAGCGGCATTCAGCTGGCGTCCACAATGGCGGAGAATGGGCCCAGTGTCTTGGCTGTGCCCGCGCCTCCGCTCGGGCAGCACGGGCGCGGAGCTGCCCCCGGCTCTTTGTCTGTCCAGCCCCGCGCAGACGGCAGGAACAGCCGCACACTGAACCCTTTGGAGATGAGGAATGCCTCATTATGCGGGGAAGGACTAATTAAGGGCAAGTGTTGATACATGTGAAAAGGAGCTCTGCCGAGGCCTTGCACCGAGGACAAAAGAGCGGCGCGCTGGTTGGAAAGCAGAGCCCCCGAATTCCCGAGGGTACCTTAGGAAGGAGAAAAGGGTATCCTGGAGGAGGCGAGGAATGTTTAGCGGCGTGTCCCAGCCCTGTGCCGAGCGGTGACGTCCCCTGCGCCGGGCCCGTGCCGAAGGGCTCAGCGGCACGGCGCCGCAGGAGCTATCCAAAGCAAACAGCCGGCCGCTGGAAAGGGGCGACAGCAGTCATTCCCCGAGATTCACTGCTTGCACCTGCGTGCTTTTTAATAACGGCTGTTTTTTCTTTTCAATCGTTAGTGGTGCCCTGTAAAACATTTAGAATGAACCTAAATTGAAGCGCCACAGCTAGCTAGTTCACGTTAATTAATGGGAAATCCGCTGCAAGTTTACGAGTGCAATCAAAGATCGTTCTAAAAGCAAAGCTAATACTACTTCGAATGTCACCTTCATGTGGGACCTGTTTCTGCAATCCCTTAATTGTAACAATAAAAGTCACATTCTTCAAAAACATTGAAATAAGATGCTTAGTCTCAGAGTTCAGCGAAGGTGAGTAAAAGAAGTAAAATCTGACCCTTGACAGTTATAATTTCTTCCCTTTTGTAATGTACATCACAATGCGCTAAACCTTTTGAAGGCAATTTAGACTAATTGTTAAGTTTTAACTGGATGAGATCTAATTACGGCTCCTGCCTATGAATCTTCAGGGAAGATAGTAAGAAAGTTGCCTTTTGTTTTGGTGTAAAATACATGGAGCCTTATCTTTCAAAATATGGATTTCTGAGATTCTCTTCTCCCTGGTTTTGTTTAATGTTTTAAATTACTTTGAAATTTTTGGATAAAAGGCGCTTGTTAAAAGTGTTACTTACTGACTCTATTAAATGAGGTTTTATATATTTACAACTTAAAACAAGAATATACCATTGTTGAAAAGTTCAAGGAATTTACAAAGCTCTAGGTAAAACTTCAGAAGGTTGTTCTGCAGCACTGGACTGTTTTATATTTTCTTTCAATATTTTAAGTACTGTGGCTCCATTTCATTAAACAGAGAAGTTCAGCAATATACTTAACCCTTGCTTGGGGGCCCTTTCTGCAAAAATTTTACAGACCCAAAGGTAAGTGTAGAAGGAGGCAAGATTGGACTTACCTGGTGTAATGATGCAGGCTCCCCAACGGCAATCATGTATTGATTTAGAAGATTAGGTCTATTACTGGAAATCAGAGTACAGCTGGAGACATGCTGACCTACTACAATAGGAGTCGGTGTCTTAGTGAATTTAGTGGTTTCTTAAAAGCTCTTCTAAGTACAGCTGTTCTCCCTCAGGACTGAAACTATTGACAAAGCATAGGAGTAAGAAAAATCTTAAGGAAGATATTACTCTGTCTTCAACTCCAGTGTAGCATAAAAAAATCAGTTTTACTTAAAAGCTGGAAATTTTCAAGTTAGAGTGTTGTTAGAATCGAGACGTCACTAAAATCCTTTTAGACTTTGTGCATTTCATACGGCTTATTCTCTGGCAAGAAATAGTACACGAGATGAAGAGAAGCAAATGGTCCTTTTCTTACTGTGTGGTGAATAGAAGCAAACAGCCCAGACGGAGTTCTCTGAAAAAACTCTAACAGGGTATTCATGAGATGAATACAACCATCTCATGCCCCCTTTGTTGGGAGAGATCAGATGCACTGGTGTGGAAGACAGTAACAACCCCTGAACGTGTTTTATAATGTAGGAGTGGATCTCACTGTTGACAAAGTAAAGCAGTGTTTTAGCTGTCACCACCCATCCTGTGAAGGTCACAGAAGAACCAGTGTACATAATATATCTAAAACCAAGCAGAACATTAATTTTTAAGGGATATTTTAAAACCATGTATTTAACAAGGTTAACCTGTGCCAGAAGAAGCCATCAGCTACCTATAATTAAACATCAGCACATCGGCTATATTGATTGACCTTGACTTGAGATAGCAGTTGTTGCCTGAAGCCTTTTGTAAGTGTATGCACACAGAGCTGGGACAGAATGGGAGGGAAGCGGGACTGTAAAATAAACAGGAGAACAGAATCTGGCTATTCTGTAGTTGGCAATTCCATTGACAAAGACAGCACGTTCCTCTGCACAGTGTCCTTTCCCCACACGCTCCTTGCAGGAATGTTAAACCTTGTAGGCTGCCACACAGGGAGAAATAGCTTAAGGGACCGATGTTTCTGGAAAGTCAGCTGTGCAATGGAAAAGAGAGCCATTGTTTTATGGGAGACATTGGGTGAATCAGCATTCATGAAGAGGGTGTTACCCCCATGCAATGAAAGGAGCGTCTATACATGCTGCTGGACTCTTGGACTGTAAATCCAAAAGAAAAGCGACTGTAGCTTCTATTTTAAAAGTAGCGTGGACTGCATGAAAGCATGAAAAATTCAAGACAGCCTGAGCAAGTGTTTGTACCAGATAACACGCATTTGGAAATAACATATAATGTGAATTCTCAAAACAAAGACACTTTTAAGTGAAATTAGAATGATGATACGGTAGTGTAGCTTATGAGAATCGTTCTTGGATGTGTAACAAGAAAACATAATTCTAAAGCTGAGATTGTGTGTGAGGACTAGGGAGATTTATGAGCAAATAATGTTTCTGCTGGACTTCCCATGTGACCTTAGTCAAGCCATTATGCATTCTCGTATGCTCCTAAAGCTTATCTACAAATGTGTTAATAAATGCCTGTTTTTATTGTAAGTATTTTAGGACAGAGTCTGTTTTTTACTACAAAGCTATACATCACCCAGCATAGTAACAGGCTGGCGGTACTACTTTCATATGATTAATGATCATAAACACCGAAGTGAGATGATTTGCCACTTTTGTCCAAGATGGAAGCAATTTACAGCCTGTATAATAGTGAAAAACAGACCCTGTGGATTCCTGGCTTACAATATCATCAGCCTGTGAGTTTCACACAATTATTAGTATTAGAAAAACTATCTCCTGTAACCTTAGCTCAATGGGAAAAGTGTTATGGAAGCTAATGCCTAGATGTGATGGGAAGATAATTTTGAAGTATTAGGAGGTAAGTCTTACCACTCCCATTTCATGTCATCTAAGAAATCTACTCTCTGATCCTGCCTCAGGTTGCAGTGATGTTATCTAGTGTAGTGTGGAAAACAATCTTCAGATAGCAGTGCTGATAACATGACTGAACATTAACTATTTAATTCTAAAACATTATACATTTTAAAATGATAATGGTAGTCTTCAAGTAACAGTCCATTTTTAATAACACTGCAAAATGCTTGCAGTGTGGAATGACTGTGTCACCTTATGCGTTCAAGTTCAAGGTAGTACCAGTCCTGAGTACTGGACACTGCGTGTTTGATGTTCCCAAACTTATATACCATGGGCATATCTCTGTAATGGACAATTCTCAAAGGAGAACCCACACAGTCTTAATTTCCTAAGAATCCCTCGGGAAAGGCCTTAGGGCAGGTGCCATAAGCAAGATCTCTTGTGAATCTTTTATATTTCAAGATTCAACTGAAACCAGGAGGTGCTGACAGCACAACTGAGAGGAGCACACAAGAGCTTATAAATAGAGTCCTGAAAAGATGATTTGATTTCCATTCTTTGGACTATTATAGCTATTCAGAGATACTGCAAAGTAATCTCTGGTAAATTGTCCATGATTGAAGCAAATGGTAACTTGCTGAATAGAGCCCCCTGGTCCTTACTAGGCTGAAACTCTCCACAAAAGTTCTGAATAAGGGATGAAGGACTTTTTCTTTTGTTGTAACGCGTTCCTAATTTCCTTGTAAAATAGGGATGGGTAGCAACAAAATCTTCCATCTCCAAATATTTCTTGTGCCATTAAATACTACTCATGGAACAAACAGGGCTCTCCATCCTTTGGCATTTTTTAATGTCCTTCTATGTTGCTAAGTCACAATAAGAATTTCATTCCCCAAGTCTTGTTTAATGGAAAGGGATTCTTTTGCTCAAGTACTTTTTCATGTTTTTCCAATTTCCCGTTGGTGTACCTGCCACAGCAGATGTTGTGCTGCCTTCTTAATATATGTTTCAGATACCTTCATCTTCTTTTCTGAACAACTGGAGATAAAAAGAGCGTCAAACACTGCTGTAAGCTTTGGCATTCATTATAAATCGGTTCCATTTGAAGCACAGTCCTTCCCAATGGCTTTTATTTTCAGAAGTATTTAGACATCTGTCTGTAAGACCAAACTACAAATCTTGAAATTGAATCTACTGGGAATAAGCTCTACAAATTTTTTACGTAACACTTAGCAGAGTGTGGCTCCAGTCATTCTCCCCTTCCTTTCTTCATTGTCTTTTGTCCTTTGCTACTCAGAATTGTTATATTTTTCACAAAGCTTTTCCTGTGTGTAGAGTGCTGAAGAGGGTCAAAATAGGTTTCTAATTCTGTTGTGTCTTCATATGACACTTGAAACAAACAACAGATATAAAAAATGGAAAGAAGTAAATTCTTGGATTAGTGAAATTACTCTAAATCCATTTCCACAGTAATTCATCTTTCATTCTTCAACCACATTTTGATTGCTAAGTATGTGTGATATAAAATATTAATCCTATGTTAACATGTTCTTGGTATTACAAGCAAAAATTCCAAACAAAACTAACAAGCAAACCTTGTAATTTTTGATTTATTTATTTATATTGTCAGTACTAAAAATGGCGATGGTGCTCACGTAGAAGCTATAAAACTGTAAGCTGTTTGAGTCAAAATAACTAGCTACACCTTGTAAGAGGAACAAGACAACTAAGAAACCTGAAAATAAAACCATCTGTGAAAAACAATCTAGGGAGTAAACATCCAAAATGAAGCATGTCTTCACATGTTCCCTACTATGCTAACTGACAATACAGCACTAAAAATGTTCAAAGCAGTGAGCAGGGATTTTTAACTACATCAATCCCTCTACAAGAGTAGTCCCTCTGGCGTCATAAAGAGTACTCACTGGAGTATGGCTCACAGGAATGAGATCAGAACACTAAAAAAAAAAAAGTAGAAGAAAAAAGGACACAACTATGGTAAAAATATTTAGCAAATATAAAATAAATAGCTTTTAAGTTGTGGGTTTTCTGTTGCTTCAAGCAGATCTGGATAGGCACCCAGGAAAATCAATTTGCTTGCATAATGACCAAGTTTATTTTACTTTTTAAAAGTCATCAGCGTTCATGAGAGGAGGAGTGCTGGTTTGAATCAGGCATGTTGCAAACAGATGTTATGCAAGCTTCCCCAAACAGCCCTGCCAATGCATTGCAATCCTGAGTTATGACATTCACTGTAACTGCTGCAGTCTGGGCCCTTTTTTGGGCCACAGATTGATCTGTTGGTTTTCCCAAAATGGGGATGATATTTTTGTGATGCATACAAAAACTTGAAGAAGATCAACGTATTATTTTTCATTTCAGACCAACAGAATTTGGACACCATCTCTGAGTTACACGGCCTATCAGCAGTATAGGACAGAAATGGCAAAGTACATTATTTGTACAGTATGTGATTGTGATGCTAACTCTTAGCAAACACATTTCCTGGTTCATTCCCACAACGTAAGGGACAGTCTTTTGCAGTTTCCTTCTATTCCTACTTTTGAAGGATAAAAGGAAGTGATTTCCAAATACCATTTTCAAAAACCATCATAGGTTTTTAATGAAAATACTCCTTTAGCCTACAAGTGTATGAAATAGACACATCCTTTCATAACCGTTAAACAAATAAATGAAGAAACAAAGGATGTGAAACATAACAAACCTGATCTTGTGGAGCATAACTGTACTTTTGAAGGACCCTGCAGATTCCTGAATAGGAGATGAAGTACTGTTGCTAATGCAGATTAAAAGCTCTAAATACAGAATGTCAGAGAGAAAAAGACCATAGATCCTACTCCAAAACACACTGTATTTTGCAGTATCACATATAAATTAAAATTTGTCGCTGTTCACAGTAAGAAAAGTTTTGCTTCGAAAACTAAATAGCCCATTTTCTTATTTTATATCCCAATGTCATTGTTGCATTTTTTACATTTTTAAGTACATGCTCTACCATAGTTTTTCAGACTTTAGTCTTAAAAAGAAAGATGTGGGAGTACGCAGGTAAAGCAGAATAATAGTTTTTACATTTATTATTCTTTATTAAAATGTTACTGCACTTTCCATCTTTAAACAATAAAAATACTTTGATAAAGCTTGCTTGAGCCTAACAGCCTAAACCATGTGATCAGTACTTTTATTATACTATTTTTTTTTTTGTTAAAGAAGCAGAATGCACTGAAATAACTTGCCCAGCGGTGCCAAACAAATCAGTGTGAAAATTAAAAGGTTGAGACTTTGTCACCTACAGCTCTATGCTTGTATTACTCAGCTACATTTCTTTTACAAAGCTTTAGTTTTTGGGGCTTACGTGCAGGCACTGTGGTAGATTCAATAAAAGGCAAGAAGTTGTGGTGAGAGAGGAGCGATTCTTACAGCACATCAGCAAGAAGGGACTGTATTATATATAGTTCGTGAATAGCCTAAAGAGCGTTTAGGTATACAATGTACTGTAATACATACTATTTTTCTTCCCTCTAAAATGTGGTTATCGGATCTGTCGGAGAAAAAAAAGCTTTCCAATGACTGAGCAATGAACACCAAAGTCAAATTGAGGCTACTGGGCAAAATACAGAAGATGCTATGGGTGACCTGTACAGCAGGCGAAGCAGGGGCACATCCCTGATAGCCTGGCTATCAAGAGGATTCCTTGACAGTGCGACTCACCGGGCTGTGAAACAGTTTTCCACGGAAAATGGTGGGGATCCTATCCTCGGAGGCTCTGTTCGCCTAGGCTGTCATGTCAGTGCCTGGAAAGAGCATAGCCGGGGTAGCAGAGCCGGGGGGCTCTGGTCCCCCGGGTCCCGGGGCAGAGCACCTTTTTGAGCTGTGAACGGTGCGACCCTTCGCCCCGCGGGGCACCGGCTCCTTCCCTTCCCTGGCCCTCCTCACCGACGCGCACTCTCGTCCCTCCTCGCCTTCAGGAGGCGGCGGCTCCACCGCCGGGCTGGGTCCGTCCGGCGGCTCGACACCTCCTGACAGGCGTCGGACCGGTGACGGCCCCGGCCCTGGGTGGTCCCTCGGGCCCCGCCGCGGGGCCGGTGGCTCCACCGGTCCCCTCAGCCTGACAGGACAGCGCACACCCCGCCCCGGCTCCCCTAGAGACCGCCCCGCCTGCTGCGAAGCGCCGGCAGTCCCCGTCCCTCCGGTTGCGCGGGCCGTGCCGTCCCCTCCCCGGGCGTCCCCCGCCACCGCCGCCCAGCTCCCGGGGGACGCCGCCGGCCGTCGCCTCCCCCGCGGCCGCCAGCGCCAGGCCCACCGAGCGCGCCGGCGCCGGGCTAGAACGTACGCAGCGGGGGCCCGCCTCGGCCTGCGCGCGGCGGCGGCGGCGGCGCAGCGCCCCCTGGCGGCAACCGACGGCCTCGGCGCGGACCGAGGAGAGAAAGGGAGAAGGGACAGTAATGGCGGCCAGTTAGTGCCAGACTGAGCCGAGGAGGCGGCGGCAGCGACGGGAGGAGCCGGCGCGGCTCCGTCTGTGGCTCTGCCCCGGCGGACCGGCTTCCCCAGAGGACTTTTTTGCCTTCCTCCCCCTCCCCCCTTCCCCCTCTCCCTCCCCTTCCCCTCCCTACCCGAGCCCCCGCCTGTCCGCCCTCCCTCCTCCCTCCGCGCCGGCGGCGGCAGCGGCGGCGGCAGCAGCGGCGGCGGCGGCAGCCCCCCGTGTCCCCCCTCCCTGGGGCCATGGTGAACACCAGGAAGAGCTCCTTGCGCCCCCTGGGCAAAGCGGCGGCCGCTGCGGCCGGAGCCGGCAGCCATTTCATCTCGTCCCGGACCCGCTCGTCCAAAAGGGGCACCAAGGCAGATGCAGCCGGGCTGGAAGAGACGGCGGCAGCGCGGGTAAGGACCGGGGTGGGGGGGGTTGACGGTGGACGGGGAGGGAGGGAGACAGGCGGGGGGGGCAGCGGCGGCGAGGGCCTCGGACGGGGAGTCGCTGGGGACAGCGCCGCTGCTGCCGGGGGGGGGCCGCGGGTACGGGAGCGAGGGGGGGGGACGGACATTGCCGAGACGGCTGTCGGCCTAAGGGAGGGAGGAGGGACGGCGGAGCCTGCGGGGAGCCGGGGGTGAGGGGAGACCGCGGAGCCGGCGGGGAGCCGGGGGGCGCGGGGGGTTTGTTTGGGGAGAGCCGCCCGCCGCGTCCCAACCGGCTTCCCCCAGCGCGGCGCGGAGAGGGCCGGGCTCTGCCGGGGCGGCCAGAGGCTCAGGCCGCTGACCGGGGGCGGCGGGGCTGGGGGTGGGGGGGGGGGGAGGCGGGGGGAGACGGGAGGCGAAGTTGGTGCCCCGCTGCCGCCGGTGCCGGCGGCGGGCCGGGGCGGGCAGGGCCGGCGCGGCGGGGTCCGGCGGCGGCCCGGGGCTCCCCCGGCGGCCGCGCCCGGCACTGCGCCGGCTGCCAGACAAAAGTTGGGAGCTGCGCCTGCAGCAACTTCCAGTCCTCCCTCCCTCCTTTTCTTTTCCCCCCCCCCCCCCCCCCCCCTTTTCCCTAAATGACCTCAATTCGGCTCAAGCCGGGCCTTCGCGGCAGCTCCGACGGCAGAAAGCTGGTGTTTGGGGAAGGTCCCCCGTTTTTCTGACACCTTCCCCCTCCCCAAGCGGGGAAGGATGTAATTTGTCCGTCAGGTTTTAGCTGAATGTTTTCCCACTGTAACTTATTCTAATGGTAGTACAGTCTCACGGCAAGTGAATTCTACAGCCCCATTTGGAAAACTAACGTTTGGTAAATTCTAATCGGAAGGAAGAATTCAGGAGCCTCTTTTTTCCCTTGTTGCCTCTAAATAGATTTGTTGTCAACAACTACATTTTATTTTTTTTTTAGTTATGGGCAGGGCTTTTTTTTCTTGATAAAACTTCACGTCTTGCTTTGAGGATTTAAACTAGTGGTTACAGTTGCCTGATCTGCATACATATTTTAAAAGCAACGTAAATATGGAAGTGAAAATTGAGGGTCAGAGCATTTGACAGTCACGCACCGACCATGTCCCAGCCTCTGCTAAGGAGAAAGTTCATCAGACAAGTACAAAACCAGCGATAGGAACCAGAGGCAGGTCAGAAGGATGACACCTGGAATTGTCATAAAACCTTTTGCCCCATCCTTTTAATTTTAAAATACTAAAAAAAAAAAAATATAAAATCACTGACTAAATATTCTGTATCTTCCGTGCTTCTCTTTCAGTTCTTTCGTGCTTCACTGTTCTTCCCTTCCCCCCATCTTACTTTTCTTCCTAGTCCCCTGTTTCTTCCTTGTTTAATTTCATTAGACTCATGGGAACACAGCACCATAGCTGTAAAAAGCCGTTCTGCTTGTTTTCGTACGCAGTTTCTATTTATTCATATCGTGGGTCTTGTGGTTTGTGAAGCGAAGTTTGGTGTAACCCTTACTGGCTTACTTTGCAGGGAGTGTACTGCTGCTAAAAAAATATATTTCCAAATGTTTTTCGTCTATGAATAGTATTTTTATATTACAAATTATTAAAATGCTTAAATTTTGTTATTGTCATGGTGTAAGGAAAGGAGATTATGCAAAATATTGTCATAAAAATCTGTAGATACATCCCAGGATATTGCCCACACTTCTAAAAAAGCATTTCTTCTGAAGTTAAGTGTCTGTTTTGGTGCGTGGGAATAGACTTGTTTCACTTCAGAACAAATCTCATGCGTTAAAGGTAGGGTGTTGGTTTTGTTTTGTTTTGTTTTTTTTTTAAAGATGTGATTGCCAAAGATGAGCAGAAGTTTTCCAGGAAGGTTGCTTTGGATTTTTCCTTCCTCAGTGAATATTGTAATATATAGATATCCTACCATGTTTTAAAGTTGTCTTTGTACAACTGTTGTTATTCTTCAGATGTAAGTATTTGTCAGTGATACAGCGTCTTTCTGAGCTCCTGAGTCGTCTTGAAGTAGTGCCAGAGACGGATTTCGGTGATTAGAACATGAATAAGTATTAACAATCGGAAGACAAAGCCTTTGCTTTTGGAAGTGGTTGTCGGCAGACAGATAGCGAGGCTGTGTTTTGTGCAGAAAGCATACCGGGATCATTTTTGTGCAGTTGTACGTATTTTTTTCAAAGTTGACTGGAACAGTGTGTCCTTTTGAAATCTTCTGTGTGTCACGTCAGGAAACTGGCCTTACTACCAGCAGTTAATCGGGTTAATGGGCAGCTAGAGTTTGGAGCTCTGGCAGAGATGGTACGCTTCTTATTTGCACTGTGTGACTTAATTTTCTTCTGTGGAGGTTCTGACTTGGACTCCCAGAGAAATGCTCTTCAGTGGCAAGGCTTGTAATTACCTTTCAGAATGTATTTTAAAAGATCATCTATTTGTTCCTTATTAGCAACAAAAACTGAGTTAGCAATCTAATGGCATCCTGTAAGATGCTGATTAGACTAGATAAGGGGTTAGGAGTTGCCTTCCAGCTCTTTTATATCTATTTCCTTTTTCCTTCTTCTCCTTTTTTTCCCCTTGTCTTTTTCTGGTAAACATAGGTTGGGTTTTGGGGTTTTTTTGTGTTTTTGTTTTTTTTTTCCCCCATACGTTACATGGGTAGGTTTGACTCCCTCCTCTCCCAAGAGCTTGGGTTAAGTTTCCGGACTTCCAGTTCAATATTATGTTGAGTTACATATTAATAGTGTCCATTTCTGTTTGATCTGAATCTGGAAGCAACACACATTCTGTGGAAATGGGCCATAATAGTCTAAATGCCTTTATCCTATTTTCTGTATTCCCTCTGTAGCACTTGCTCATCTTAGAGAAAGCAGTGACCTCAGTCTTTGAAAAGTAAACTGTTTTGAATTATTGACTGGCGACCACGCATTCAGCGATTGAGGTGAATACATGTGTGTCCACTCACCAGAAGCCAGATTAAAATGAACAAAATCCCTCACTAAATGGATCAAGGAGCCAAGAAGTTTATTCTCTGAAATGATGTCATAGCAGAGTGCACAGAGAGGGTACGGAGAGGAAGACTGGGCGATGTGATAGATTTACACACTATTTAATAGAAATTGAAGCTATCCTTACATAAACTTATATTCTATCTTTATATAAACTATATACATTTTTTCTTTCTTAAAACTTGGGAAGTGTTAATGTTTATATTAAAGCATTCTGACAAGAAAAGTAAAAATTTTCCAAAGTTTTCAGAAACATAGAATTGTAACACAAGGCTCATAAATCCAGTGGACTTCATCCACACTGTGAAAGAATTGAGAATACTGTGACCGTAACTGGTTAAATCTGTGTTCTAGATTTACTAATGTCTGACGTTTTCAGATACTGAGTTGGGATTGTTGGTAACACTTATTTGGCAATTGAAATGATTTTTCTCACTCAAAGCACAAATCAAAAATGTTGATCCAGGAAAGCGATGAATTTATTGTGAAATAAACACTCTTGAATCATGTCAGCGTATTCGTTCGACATTTTAGAAATGTATACAAGATTAGCTTAATTTAATTAGCCCGGAAAGCATTAGCAGTGCCTTAAGAGCTACTTGAGAGCACTGCGATAATTGTAACGCGCGATCCCAGCTAAAAGTAGTGCTGCCAACGTCGTTCGGCTGCCTCGGTGGCAACCTAGAGCTCTCCATTGTACTTAATTGCCAATGGGAGCGGACGCGGACTGGAGGGTTGACGAGAATTGCTGTAGCGTGGGGAAGGTTTAAAGCTGAGCAGCGTTTTTGTGCTCTGTAACACCAATATATTTCAGCGTCTCTTGCTGTAATTTCTCAGTCTGGAACAATAAATATTTTTGTTTCTGGGTGATAATGCAGCTTTTGTAGCGTAAGCTCGTTGCTGCGGCGTACTCCTTAACAACTCTTTAACGGTCAGCTATTGAAAACACAGAAAACAAACTTTAAAAAAAATTATTATTATTTCTCTTATAATATTAGCTTTAACCATACCCTTTAGAGCTTTCTAAAAATTAAATTTTCCTTTACGAAAGAGCCTGATTCAGGTTAGCATATTTTCTTTGTCTTCTTTGCAAAGTGTCTTAACAGTGTTCTGGATGTTCTGCGGTTTGGAATAAAACTATAGAAAAAAGTTAGAATTTCCTCCTTATGCTGGAAAAATTACACTTACTGGCCACCCGCATGTGAAGCTCTTCAGGGGAAAAAAGGCTCCTGTCAAATATCTGTGTTTTTACAGAACTGCGTTGTCTTACTGTGTGAGTTTACAGTAACATCAATAGAGGTGCTGAGGCTAACGCTTTTTACAGTTCTTTGAAATACATCCTGAAATATAGAACCATGTGAAGTTATTCCAAACAATTTCATTTAAAGGAAGATTCCCAAGATAGCTCATCTTTTCAGTGCGTAATAAAATGTCGCGTTCTTTCTGGTTTAGTGGTCTGCTCCTCTTTTGGGACTTAGCAGGAGAAAATCGGTGATCTAAAACGAATCGAGCAGTCTGTTCCTTGGTAGCATGGTATTAATACATCTGTGAACAGTGGGAAATTGAGCAATTGTTGGATGCAATCTAAGTCCAAGTTTGTGTCAAAATACCATACAGTCAGCATTTGTAATCCTTCCATGTTTCCAAGGGGTGTCCAGAGCTTGAGTTCTGTGTATCTGCCCAGATCACTCTGGGCCACTCTCAGAAGTCAGGACACCCCCAAAGCGTACGTGGTGTTTTTTGGGAGGCAGTCGTGTTGGCAGCTGTCTGTGCTGTCACACTGTCACAGGGCCTTGAAAGGAAGCAATTTAAGGACTGATCCAGTGAGTGAATAAGACCTCCAAAGAATACTCAGGAAATGGTGTTGATGGTTGGTGTGCTGCATTGCTTCCTCTGAATGTTGGGCTTGTCCCAAAGTAATATTACTAAAAGCTGCTTCTCCAACTACTGTCTCCCAGTTAAAACTTTAAGCAGGAGGCTTAACCCATTGCCGTGAGAGATCCCATGACAATTTTGCAAGAGTGGCATACAGCTTGGGGTTATGCAAGATAATTAGTGCAGGTAATTACATTCTGATCACCTCCATCCCCCTGCAGTTGCAATTGGATGTGGTGTAGTTTTGCTCATCCTGCCCTAAATTGTCGAGTATTTGCTGTACTGTGGAAAAGTTTTCATTCCAGTCTAACGATGCTTTAAGCGATTTCTATGCACAACTTTATAAAACCCTTCTCAAACCAAAGCATCCAGCAAGTAGGCATCAGTGAGCTGAAGCTTTCAGTGCTATTATTTTGTAGCCGTGGCCATTTTAAAGGATGTTGGTCGTTTATTAGATGTTCTGGCTCTAATGTCTTTGTGTGTGGGTAATATCACTCATGAACTCACTTATTCCAAAGGGAGCTGACAATATTTTTTCAGCCTTTTTCATCCTATCGTTTTCTTTTTTTTTTTTTGGTACTCTTAATGCTTTGCTGCTTTTTCTAAACAGGTTTTCCGTCTCTGAGTTTACTCTTGAAATATTGTCTTTATTACCTTTGATGGTATTTCCATGATTTATTTTAACCATTAATTTTGCTTTAAATGGTTCAAATGTTGTTTTGCATTTATACCTGCTTGGACTCTTTTCCTGAATAAATTTAATTTCTTCTTGCTTGGGTAGTATTAAAATGGGCCACTTTTCAACCAGTTGTAAGATTAATATCTTACCTTCTGTAAGCTTTTTCATTTTGCACTGCTGAGTATATGTTTGCTATAATAGCTTCAACTCCAGTTGAACTAGGTATAAAGGAGGTAACTTTAGTACTCCTACCAGAAATACAGAATTTATGAGCTTGTCCAGGTTTCGCAGTTTTTGTAGCCTGTTCTGAATTTTGTGATTTTATCTTTATGCTTCTAGTAGTGCATGTTAATGATCTAACTAATGTAAAGCTTTGGTGGAAAGCTTGTGTCCAGTTGCACTAGGGGCAGATGCTTCCATTTGGGCGTTTTGGGAAATGGGCTTTTTGCTTTTCCTCCAGTCAGATGCTTCATTTTTTAATGGATAAGTAGTTGAGCTGAGTTATTTAAATACCCTGAAATGAAGAAGCTGTTCTTCCTGTACACGTGGAAGAGATTACTTGCATTGAAATTTGTTGCCATGCTTCAGCAATCCCTCATTCCAAATACTTAATAACGACCTTCTATTATTTCTCTGATTTATCTTTCAGACCTTGAATGTTGTTTTTATTACGATTTAAGTTTCAATACATTAATCTTAAGATTTCATATTACAACTTTATACAGTTTTTATTTGTTTTTTTCTTTTTGAAATACTGTCTTCAAGTGCATTGTAGCTAGAGATACAGAAGAGTTTTTAATCCCAGGGTTTTTTTCCACACAGAAGGCCACCTGCCTGTAGCTTCGCTTGCTACGGACACTTTCTCGCTTAGTTTACTCAGTCAAGTATCTGGTCGTGTCTAAACCTTGGGGAACCCTCTGATCCAAGGGTCTCTCTGTTCTCCTACTTTTCGTCCTCATTCAGATCATTCTGCTTCTTTATTTAGATTTATAGTAGTATTACAAGGAGGCTGTGGCCTCCAGGCTTTCTTTGGGATGGGGTTGTTCAGCAGAAACAAGATGGATTTTTGAGGACTAAGGGTAGGAAAAAAGGTTGTTGTTTGAATGTTTTAATTTTTTCCACTTCTGAATTGTAATAATTCTCGAATGTTTACAGAAATATAGTTTTTGCTTCAAAAATCTTCGTTAATAGAATATAGAAACTCATGGAAATGGTTAATGCGGTTCTGACTAAACATGTCTTGCTTTTAGTATTCCTTCAGTGTTAAATTAGGAAGATCAGTGGTTTTAAAAACCTCCGATATGTGGATCTTTTAGAAAAACTTCTGAGTGAGGTGTGGACCCCCATACAGCAGATAGAGACCTCTTCTCAGTAGACTCGCTCTTCTGAAGGTGTGTGATTTCACACGTGCTGCAAGGTGTTTACTGTTGTGAAAATGAATAGACTTGCCAATATTCATGCTTGCCGGGCCATTTGATCAGCTGGATCAGGATCAGGTTACTGGTCCAGCTGAAACTAACCCTCTTCCGCACACCCTCCTGCTTCCCCTTGCTTTCCCTTCATCCCTCTGATTTGATTATCGGCTGAACATTCACAATGTCACCCTCATTTTAGTGAAGGCACAAAGGAGGGGAGAGGAACCCTGATGGTGGAAATGCTTGGAGTGGGGCAGTGATGATGGGTGGAGGACAGACCTCAGGTCACTGTTTCTGGGCGCTCTTATGGTTTGGCAGAGGCTGCTGTGTAGCTCGCTCGCCCTTTCTTCCTTGAACCTACAAGAAGCCCGTAGATTGGAAGAGTTGTTTTGGACGTCAGATCAACAGCCGTTGAAAGGCACTCAACCTGGATACGAACAGGTGTTTTTTTTACAGACAGGGGGAACGGTTACAAGTGTGAAAATACACCATAAACAGTGTTGTAGTAAGCGGTTTCTATTTTTAACTTGTAAACTTTTAACTTTTCTGAAAAGCTTTCACAGTTATTAAATAACCTGAATTCTAGGATTGAAGAGTTCCGGGAAATGAAATGGAAATCTATTGAAAAAATGAAGCAGATCTTCTCATGCAAAAAATATGTTTTTTAACATGAATGAGTTGGGAATAATTTGTTCTCTGAAAAAGTCTAGATGATGGTATTCTTTGTATTCTTAATGGCTATTATTGATGTAAGTATTGTTTACTGAAAACAAAAATACAGAAGCTGAATGTTAAAAGAATTTAAATCATCCTGCAGTTGAGGCATTCTTTACTATCATTATCACCAATAAAGTATGGCATTAATAGTTGTTTATTCCAAGATCATCAAGCACTTAAGCATGAATCTTTCCTTAACACCCATGGAGAGCCAACGTCTGATAAATGACTATGTGCAAACAAGTGGAAATTAGAGAACTGCGACCAGAAGCTGGGCTCGTTTAAGCCAACTTTGTCTCTTTTCAAGGTATCAGTAAGGTTGACACATGAGGTCCTTTACAAAACTTGAAGTTCTTAGTTAAGATAGTTAATGTGCTTTAATCCAAATACATTTTTTTCCCATCTTTTTGTCATTTGAAGGCACAGGCAGTATACTTACCCTGGATTTTTAGGACACAAAAGTAGACGTTTAGCATACAGCAGTATGTGGTGTACCAACATGAATAGAGTCTGCTGTGACCTGGAGTTGAGTCATGTTGCCTTCTTCCTTCAGACGAGTGTATCAGGTCTTACCTCTTCCCACCAAGCAGGTAGTCAGCCCTCCCATAGAAGAGGGGCTTAAGGGCATTTGCCAGGAAAATGTGGGTTGGGGTGGGGAGGGGAGAGGAGCTTGTGAGGATGTGGTGGTGTGGGAGAGAGTGGGGTATTGCAATGTGTCACCCTGAAATTAAGACATAGCGCAGATGCATAAGGTGTGGTCCCTACTTTGAGCACACTGATGAGAGTGTTGCAGCTACTGAAAATTTGTACTGAGCATAGGGACAGCTGTAGTCCTTTTTTTTCTTTCTTTTTTTTTTTTTTTTGGTTAAGATGCTATAAAGCAAAGTGGTGAACTGAAAAACAATTGAAATAGGATTTGAAGGGATTTACTAGATTCTGGTCAGATGACATTATCGCAGTCATGGTAGAAAATTTGTTTGATCTAGTTACTAGGACTTCGAACCAAATAGGAGCAAAGCTAAAAATATCTCAAAGAGGTTGTGAAGCCTTTTGATTTTTTTTAATTGCTTAGTATGCCTAGCTCAAAAATGCATTAGGAAGGATACGTAGCTCTTGCCTAACTTTCATCAATAGATCTTAAAATGGATCTTTAATGCGATAAATGTGTAGAAGTTAATGTTTTAATCCGTATTTTTTACTTTTGCAGAAACTGATACACAGGGGAGCAAGTGGCTTATCCAGAATCACTGAACAGACAGATAGTGTTTTTGGTGTAATTTATTGGTATGTTTGAAATGACGTTATAGTTTAAATGCAGAAAAAGCAAGTTATTTATTAATTGAATCTGAGGGCAAAAAAGAGTGATCAGCTTGAGTAATTGGTACACTGGGGACACAATCACATTTTTTTCATGGATACAAGTTTTATTTTGGAAAGACAGCTTTTATCTTTGTATACCATTGGGATAAAAATGTTTATTAAGTGCATTAAATATCTCCAAGTATGTATTTTATTTCTTTTAATGGACAGCCCATTTCCACAAGAACTTTTCATGAACTGGTAGAGGAAGAGGTAGATCAGATTTCTTTCATACCTACTTTAAAAATATTAATCCAGATTATTAATATTCTGGGACATCTGAGAAGATGTGTTGTTACACAACAAGATACATTTTAAATTATGTTAGAAATAACTGGAGGACCCGGATCCAGTTTCTCCGAAGTTGGTAAAAATAAGAGAGATGTCTGAAGTCATTGTTGTCTTTTCAAAGAGTCAAATGGAGAGAAAAAGTTATTTTTAAATATCAGAAGCTAAGAATTAGCTGAAGTAAGAAGTAGGGGTTTTTGAAAACCTGTAGCTGAAACAGACTTCTTGAAAATGTTTATTTTATCATTAAGACAAAAGTAAATTCCAGTGTGTTTCATGCTTGTTTAGTGGGGCAAAAAACCCCCAAATTAAAATAGTTTGTACCTTTAACAAAATACGGAGGAATAAGATTGAGCAGTTGAAGATTGAATGATGTTGTGTCTTAGTCACGGGAGGAGGTCATAGGAAAGAGAAAAACATAGATGCTGAGGGGTTGAAAACACTAGGTTGAAAAGTCTCACGTCTGACTTGAGGAGTTGTATGAGCAATGCTGACTTTCTGGGTGGGGCAGAGGGTTAGTCAGAAGAAGGGTGTGACCCACAAGATGTATGGCAAGGAGAGCAAGTTTGACCACGGTGGAAAACTCCGATGTTCACGTCTGCATACCTGTGCTTTAATACAGCTGAACCTGTGGCAAACCAGACGGAGTCTTTTTCAGAAAATTGCAAGGTGTGGTTGTGTGTGGTTTGGATGTTATTGCATCCCGTACTCAAAAACTCAATGAACTTGTGTTCACATACTTGGAGATGACAGTGATAGACACGGTTTGTACTCGTCCTGCATTACCAAGGCAGTTCATTATCTTGGGCTGTTCAGACCAGCAGTGTAGTGAGGAGTTCTCTGGGTATTTTCTTGGCCAGGAGATTCAACTTACTTAAGAAAACAGAAAAAACAACCCCCTACCTCTCCACTTCAATATGCTAGAAGTAGTCTTCATATTTCAACTTGAAAATGAACCAGCTATCGTGCTTTAGCTAGCTGGTCCCTGTGATATACATGAAGGCAAGCCCTTGTTGGTGAGGTCTCCCTTGGTACGCGTGTCCTTCAGTCATGCTGAAAGACTGTATTGGTGTAGTCACTTTTTTTTCGAAGAGGGTCGATTGAGAAGGAAAAAGTAAATTTTATTCATTGATTTCTTCTAGTTTGTGTTCTTTCAAAACTTAAGGACTTGTCTCTAAATGTTATAAATAAAGCTCTGTTCGTATCAAATTACTGGTTTGAAATTTAGGGATGGATATGGAAGAGACTACAGGTAATATTGTATGTCAGTGTTTTTGTAGCTTTTTCAT
Source organism: Rissa tridactyla (assembly GCF_028500815.1). Classification (NCBI taxonomy): domain Eukaryota; kingdom Metazoa; phylum Chordata; class Aves; order Charadriiformes; family Laridae; genus Rissa; species Rissa tridactyla. The sequence continues at coordinate 118,978,378 of NC_071468.1, read as the reverse complement.
GAACGTATGTATTATAATAAACATTTTTTCCATCTTTCTCCTTTGCAGCTATATTTGTTTTATGCCTTTATTTACTTATTAATTTTGGATTTTGTTTTTAAATTTATTGCCACCATCATTCAACTGCTTTCAGTGAAGGTGTGTTACTAGAGTTTGCCTCACTACCTCTGCAAGACTCTTGCTGTTGACTCTTGGCTCACCAGCTAATTTGCAGTGTTCATTCCGCTGTCACATTCCATTTTACTCTTGAATTCAAAGATAATGAAGACTTATGTTTTGCCAGGATGGTATGCTGTTAACTCCAGTTATTTCCTTACTCGTTATTTGTGAGAGTGCTTTCCATGAGAAGCTGTGCTGGGTTCTGGTTGTTCTGGATCACAGCTGGACTTTGGTGGGTCTCTCATTTCTGTTAGATCAAAGCAGTTGTGCTAAATTTTGTTTACTTTGTACTTCCTGACAGTACGTAAACTCGTATTTTGATTCTTCTGTGCTTGCTTTTTCTTTGTGGCTTTGGTATGCTTTCAGGCAGCTTCTGACATGATTTAGATTTTATTAACTCGTATTCTCTGCGTTCTCTCAGCATGTGAGTGTGTTTGCTTCAGTGCCAGTGTTCCATTAGAAGCTTTGAGTTCAGTGCAATGGTTCCTACTTCTGCAATTGCATTATTAATTTCTTAATTTTTAAGTTTGGTGCTTGTATCATACATTTCTCTTTCTAGTCCCAGAACATTTTCATTATGTGTACTGTTAAGTAATAAGTTTCTGGGGTGAAACTGAAGTACTATTTTTAATCATTAAAGGTATGAATGCTTTGAGACCTGGTTACTTGAGGGAGCGAGTTGAGTGCAGTGGAATTATTAGACGTCTTGCTGTAAATGGGAGGAAGCAGTGGATAGACCGCTCTCTGTAAAGGCTTCTCAAATTCAAATTAATTTCTTTTCTTGTTCTAGCATATCCCAGTTTGGCTAATCTCTTGAGTGTAATGAAAGCTCCATCTCCATATTTCACTGTAGGTAGGTGAAAGTTCTGGATGGCAGTCTAGGTGTGACTGGATTCCTTAGAGCTTGAATTTTTAAGATTGTCTGTTAACTGGAAAATGGAGCTTGGGTTCTTATTAGTGTATTTAAAATGCCAGTGATTTCTCACTGGGGTAGCTTTATCACTACTTCATGGTAAAACATTTTGAATGTTAATGCATCTCCTACAGCAGGTGTCCTAACTTAAGTTAGTGTTTGGACTCGACTGTCTTAAAATTTAGACTTGCGGTGTACTTGCTAAGTTAATGTGTAGAGTTGATGTGTAGACAAATGAGGCTTAACTGAAAATAATATCTTAAAGAATAACCAAAATTCATTGCCTCTGAGAAGTAAACCCCTTCATTGCTAGTCTAGTTCCTTAGGCAACGGCACTGATGTGATCCCATTGACGGCTAGCCTGCCCTTCTAGTTTTTGGAGCTGTTGGCCAGGCTCTGTTCATTTGATAGTATTAGAGATCTCAAAGACACTCAGCTTTTATAAATTTTGTGAATATTGGTAACTCAGTAGCAGAGGGACACTTGAAGTAGCAGATTTTGTCTCCAGGTTAATCGCTGATATTTCGTTTTACCTGCCAGCTGACCACTTGGCATGCACATAGCTCAGAAGTAACTACATTGCTGTATTGCTTTTGGCCAATAAACAGACAGGATAAATGAGGAATAGTAGTGAATTTTGAGACTGGGAACCAGAGGCAGGGAACTGGAGGAAATGCAGAGAAAAGCGGTCATGTACGACATGGGAAGAGTTACGATTTTTGCATGAGAAGGGGTAAGAGATGGAATATGGGAACCTGTGCATTACTAATTTCACTGCTCGCAAAATACCTTTAATGTTAGCCCTCATAAAGCTTGGTTACATGTTTGTTTCTCTTTCTTAGCCTCATTTTCTCTGTCTCGCCTAGCCGGTTTAAAACTGGTTCTGTGGCTTACCTTGAAACTCTGCTTCTATCCTGCACAGAGCAGCTCTTGTAGTTTCAGTAACTAGTTCCTAAAATTGACTTAGCAATGATGTCTTTCTCGAAGTCCACAAATAAACTTGTGGCTTATTAAAGCAAAAAGTACATACACAGATGCTTACAGTATTCACAAGTGAATATGTACACTATTACAATTTTGTGAAAAGTTGGTATTTTGTAGTTGAAGAGCGTTACGGAAAACAGCTGGGTGGCTGCACATGTATTTTACAGTGCAATGCAAGGTGCAGGTGGTTTGTATTTAGGAATGGTGGCAGTTACCTCTGCTACCACTTTCACTAAGTTCTAGTTTTAGATCCCAATTCTTCTTCATCTGATTTAAAGTTTTAATTATGATTTTCTGGTGTAGGTATTATTTTGAGTTACATTGATGTACTTCCTGGAAAAGTGAAATAACAAGGAAGAAAGAAGTTTGGGCTTTGTTTGTTGTTTTTTTTGTTTGTTTGTTTTTTATTTTTTACTGGGGTTAAGTAAGTCCTAAGATTGAATCTTAATATAGACCAGCTTCTTTCCCTGGAGTTACCGTGACAGGCTAAAAATGAGATGTGAACATGGCTGGATAGCATTTAATACTAGTTTTTTAGTATTTTTTAGTATTATCAAAAGTATTTGCAAGTATTTATAGTATAAATAAAAATCGTGTCTTTGCCAAGTACTTGGCATCTTAGAGAATCATGCCTGACGTACCTGTGGGATTTGAGAGTTCCCACATACTTCTACATGTTTGGGTTTTTTTTTTTTTTCCCCTTTTCTTTTCTCGTCCTTCTTAGTTCTAGTGACACACTGATTTCGTGGAGCAGGGAGATGTTTTTGTGAGATTCTTGTCTTTACCTGCAATATACTGTATGCTTACCCAGGGAAGTGGTTGAGTCACCATCCCTGGAGGTATTTAAAAGACGGGTAGACGTGGTGCTGAGGGACATGGTCTAGTGGTGGACTTGGCAGTGTTGGGTTTACGGTTGGACTTGATGATCTTAAAGGTCTTTTCCAACCTAAACGATTCTGTGGTATTCAGTCAATAAATACTATATCATAGGGAATAATGTATTTATTATTTTATTAGTAGTATTATAAGTATTTAATATTAGTTAATAGTTGTTAAAGATATATATCGTGGGCCAGCCTATTTTACTCACAGCTTTCTGTTCCTGCAGACAGTGGTTCCGTCTTCACGTCATGTTTTTTTTTTCTTGCATTTTCTTTTGTACTTGGCTGAACCCTCAGTGAAATGATTCAGCTCACTAACCAGGTAGGAACCTAGTCTAACAGATGGAAAGTGAACTTTTGAAGCTTTAGTGAGCTGATTTGGTTTAGGGGTGGGTCAGAGAAACATCAGAAGAAGATCAAAGGAGGTTGGAGCGGTGCTGGGTGGCCAGGCAAGGGAGTGCATGGACCAGTCCCCCGTTCAGTAGTGCTGGGCTGTCGAACTGCACCTGTATATTTGGATTTCTTTAGGCTTTGCCACTTTCTAAATAGTGTGCTGGGATAGTCTGTCTCTCTTAAGAAAAAAAGACTTTTTAAATTCTATTTAGTACATGAGACATCATGATGTTGAATTATCTGGCCTACAAATCAGATTGTTGTTAATAAGCTTGATGAACAAATGGGGCTTCCGTGATCATCTTCTTGCATATAAGTAAAATCATCTTTTGTTCTTAGTCTAAGTTCTTACTGATGATTTCTGGACCTTAATATTTCTAAATTGGCTACTCTGTTGTTGCAAGAGCGGATATTTATAATCAAGACTGTTTCCATGAGCTAAAATTTGTGGTTTCTAGAATCTTGATTTTTTTAAATTGTTTTTGGAGTTCACCTTAACAGCAGCAGATCCTCCAAAGTCTGTTGTCTGTCCATGTCTTACGTACAGCTCTGAAGTAATCCCTTGCTGCTGTATTTGAGTTCCTATCTATGTTACCTCCGATAAGTGCAGCAGAAAAATTCCCTCCGGTAGTGTTAGGTGCTTCGTAAAGGTGTTAAGATTAATGTTGTTGGTGTGTGTAATGCTGTTAATGAACACATTAGACAAAAAGTGCTGTAAAAGTATGAAGTCAGTTACTCCTAGCTGTGTGTTTGGCAGTCTAAAGAGGAGAACAAGGTATTGCAAAACTCTTACAAGAGGGAAGAGCATAACGTGGCTGTTTAAGCATTTTAAAGACAAAGATAACGTCAGTAGAATAAATTCATGCTGTGTTTCCAAGGATCTTTGTTTTCCTCGGTCCTTTTTCCTCTCTTTATTTGCACTGTTAGTTCTTTTGCAGATAGGTGAGAGTAGCAGTATCACGTGTGATATACAAAATACAGTGGGTTAGAGAACTAGAATGCTTGTTCAGAAATAAATGTAAAATATTATACAAAAGTTTAACATTTAAAATTAAATATTTTCATAGTTTCCAGTAGTGTTTTCAGAATAATAATTTCTAATATTTTGCACAAGCGGTTTACGGCGAGTTTGGTAGAGACTTCCCTTTTGCTAAGTTTCCTCTTTTTCAGTAAGGATATATACAAATGAGCCGATTAAGTATGGTCTGCTGCTTTTTTTCTTTTCAGAAAGATGAAGGTAGTGATGCTAGTTTGAGTGATAGCCACATATCTCCTCCCGCCAAACGTACCTCAAAACATGCTGATCCTGTGTGCAAAGACAAATCAAAATCACGCAGTACTGGGCAGCGAGAGGAATGGAGCATCTCAGCTGGACAGTCCAGGTAACTTGGTGCCAAGAGAAAGATCAAGTCTTACCAGTTTTTCCTGTGTTGTTAACTCGCTTACGCTATTTCTGCAGTGAGCTGCAGCTCATGCTTAAGAGTGTATTTTTGAAGTGTGTTATTTTCATACAATTTTCTTTTAGTTTAAGACTCCAGGAACGTGGGTTACATCAGTCCTCTCATCTCTGTGTTTCCTTTCTATGCAAATTTGTGCAAAACTGGAAAGTAATTTTATTCGAGATGCAGTCTGAATTCTAGATTCTTGATACATCCAAATTTAGTGACTTAATTGGTATTTTTAGGTACTCAAGCTATAAGGAGACATGCCATTTTAATTAGGAAATCAGTATTATCATCTTGAAGGAATGGATAACGGTCGAGTTTCTTCCCATTGTTGTTTTCAGCCTCTCTTCCCTGATTGGTTATAAGGACTCAAGTAAATTACTGTCTTTTATTAAATATAGCCTCAATCCTACCACTTTTTTATAACTCGAAAGAGAAGTAATTTGTTTTATTTTATAACTCTGATGAATAATATTTTACAGTGTTCTTGTGTTCAAAAGGTTCTTCGCATGGTTACCAGTAATTATGAGACATTGTAGACAGTATGTTCCAGGGACATGAACTTTCAGTTAGTACTGATTCTTTTGTAGATACTTATTTCATATTTATGTACAAATCAAAATCATTCTTGCAACGCTTTGTATGTAAGAATGACTGTAATTCATGACTGGACTGTCGTCTGCTAGGATGAAGTATATTTAAAAAGTATGTAAATCTTAAAATAGATCTCTCTTTTGTTTGGTTTTCCCTTTTAAAACAGAATGAATAAACTATAGCATATTAAGCACCATAGCCATCCGGGAATGTATTGAAACTCATGCACCTTCTGTTTCTTTTGTTTACAAGTGTAGCCTTGTACTGTACCTATTAGAAATGCTAAGAGGTAAAAAAAATATTTAATATGGCTGGGAGAATTTAGATCACTGTGTCAAATGAAATTTGGCCAGGATACTGAAACTCATGTTGTTACTCATGTAGAACCCACTGTGACATGTCTTTGCATCTTGAGGTTTTTTTGCTGTTTTCTGCCAAAATCCACATTGCTGGGCCTAATAGTGATCTTGAGTTGTTAAGACTTTTCCCAAAAGTTTTCTTGCTTAACCATTATTATAATCGAATTTCGCTTCTTCAGTTGTCGTTTCTAAAATACTTAGAATATCTGACCAGAAAAATGTTATTGGAAAGTTGGATGTGGACATGATTTTTGTAAATGTGGTTTTCTATGATGCTATCCAATCCTTGCAAAAATCCTTTGGTTATCTTTGTTTTGTAAGGATTCGTTATACGTTTGTTAGGAAAATTAGAGCAAAGCCCACATCTTCTGTGGCTCTGAATTGAACTCTGTGTTGAACTTTTGGCCACGTCCAAGCCGAGATTGCATTTGGTATTGTTAAGATTTCCCCTCCTTTTTCTCTTTCTCATCAAATACATTTTAGTTATCTAGTTTGAGAACAAGGAGTTTCTTCCTATCCAGTACTGGTGTGCAGAATACACACTTCACTTGTCTGTAAAGTACTTGGTGTTTCTGAGGGTGGAAGAGAGATAAAAAAAATATTTTTTTTCCTTTTGCCTGATTTATTTCACGTTTTTGCATAGCAATGTTAACAAATTACTTCTAACAGTCTGCCAGTGGTTGTAGAGTTTTCGTTCATTTGTACTCTACTCTGAATTATCCTTTAGTAAAATCATGTCTAATAAATAAGAATATTTTCAGTTTCTTAAAGGTATTAAGGAACAATTGCTTACGCAATAAAATTGCAGAAAACTGCAATGATATGTTTTTGTCTTAGACTGTGAAGTAGTAGGAGTTAATTTTCCTCAAAGTTAATCTAGAAAGAAATTAAAAATATCGTATTGATAGAGAACACGAAAATATTTTTTACTGATGTTAAGTACACGCAGCATAAATTAATCCCATTCACTTGAGTTGGTAATTTTGTTAAATTCTTTTCCTATGAGTATGAAGCAGCTTTTTATCCTTCTACTTTTTTATCCAAAGCATTTGAATAATTGCCTTTGAAGAGCTGGATCAAGATCCTGTTCCGAAACTTAAGGGCAGAGTTACTAGTAGGAGACGGCATGAGGGAACGTTGGAGGGATTATTAAGAGATGTTTAGATAATTGGGGGGATTCTTGTAATTGGTATTTGGCACTTTTGTCCTCATTCCAATGTTGGGCATGAAGCAGACCCTTCGGAGGTGACGTGTCACAAAGGTTTTGAAGTCAGAGTGTACCATGTAACGTTCTGTGTTTAAAGTTCTATTTTCACTGTGTAACTTTTGCTTGGGTAAGGAGCGTTAAGATTATTTGTGTGTCTAATATCATTGTTTCCTAGGTTAACTTCTCAGCCTGGTGCTACACTACCAAATGGACGTAGCTTATGTAAGTGTATTACAGCGGATCTTTTGTATCTACTTTTACACTTAACAATTTTATGTCAGTGATTTTCGGTTGCATATATTTTTAGTAATTTTACTGATTACTCTGACCATTTTGAACAGAAAAATTACTGTTTTGGCTCAGTTTTCTTCTATCAACATCTTGGATGCTCTCTGTGCACGTGGGGAACATTCTTAGATGGAAGTCCATTTCTCTTCTCAATTCAGACCTCTTGGCCATGATCTTGATGTTTTCCTTAATTCCTAAATTTACTGTTACGAACTAATTATAGCCTTCCTCTCTGAGCTGGTCTCTTTAATTTACTTACTCTTTGCTCATCTAAAAGTTGGCCTTCTATGGTTCTTAACATTACTTAACTCTACTGTTGCTTTAGAGAGACCTGCCTTGTCTGCAGCTCCTGCTATTTTGAACAATTTTCCTATATTCTTGGACCTTACATACTTGCCATCTCATTTCATATTTCAGCTAAAACCACTTTGTCTTTTGTATCCCTTTTTCATCAGTTCTGTCTCATTTAGTTCTATGTTGACTCTCTGTAAGTGTTAATCCATTAAGCATATTTGGTGTTTTTAGTATTTATTGTGGTGCCTAAGGAACAATCAGCAGTGGGAATCTCTTCTTGTTTGGTACTGTACAGAGTAGCTGATATAAATTTGCTTGTAAAATCAATATGTTACATCTGACCTTTCGATACTGTATTTGAAAGACTAAGAATTGAAACTGTGGGACAAGCGTGCATTTTAGTATTGGTGTTAACTTAAAAATATTGGATATTTGAATGCCAAATTTTCATCATAAAATAAGATTATATAATGAAACAAGCTCGAGTCTGAAGAAATAGCTTGTAAAACAACTTTGATAAGAATTTAAAACATATATTTCTTTAGTGAATGTAAGGGTGTTCATCCTGTGCTCCATAACTTTTGGTTTATTGTCCTTGCTAAGTATTCTCTTACTAATTCTTGTTTGTGAAAATGTTGTTTCCTGCATTTTGAAGTAGTAATACAAATTTCTCTTAGCTCTCAAAAGCCATCCCCTTCGAGGGGAAAAAAAGGGAGATGGGGACCATGCTTGCATAAACGGAGATATAGAAGTCAGAAAAAGTTGTCGGTCCAGGAAAAACAGATTTGAGACTTTGAATCAGAGTTTATTGTTTGATCAGCTAGTAAACAGGTATGTGGGGGTACTTCAGTCGAATTCACAAAGCATCTTAATGATTTTTTAAAAAAGCTTAGAAAACCCTGTTTTCCAGTGCCATCTGTGTGTTTTACTGTGGGAATGTATTAGCGTTGAAGCAAGCTAGACTGTGGTTTGAGTTACAGGCTGGGTCCTGTGCCGTAACCGCCTGTTATCCCTGCTGTAAACGCAAAGCAACCTACCAGACTTCCAACGTGGAGTAAGCTCCTCCGTGTTTACACCTGGATAAACCTGTGTATGTTGGTGGTTATTGCAGAGTGGCTGACATGCTGTAAATCCACACTCTAGTTTGTTTCTTAGTAACCCGTTTATGTAGTGATACCCTAAACGTGATGCAAATTGGTGATTAGTGACTTGGAAGCTTTCTAGATTTTGCTTGTATGATTTTGATCATAAAATATCAAAAGTTTGTAGCTTGCTTTTCTTTTTTTTTTTTCTTTTTAACCATTTGTTAGTAATTCACATAGGGTGGGTGTCACTTTTTTGCATTTACTGTGCAGACAAAGTAGGTCAGAGAGAGAGGCACGGTCTGGTCTGAGCACAGGAATGGGAGCCAGAAATGCTTTTCTTGAAATACTATTTCTGCGTGGCCCTGGGCAGGTCACTTAATATGTCTCACTTTTCCCACCTGTAAAATGGGTTTTAATAGTTACATCTGTGAGAGACTGCTTGCTCTAGTGCTTGGAAAATTATTTAAACATAAGCATTTAATTGCCAAGTCTGATATTTATTGTTAAATGTATTCTATTGAATCGTTTATTAATTTAATTTTCAATTTACTCAGTAACTACTTGGTATCAGTTTACAAATAATTATATTGAGTTACATTTATTTTTCTAGTTGCAGTTGAATCTCCCTCTCCTCATCAACAATAGGAAAAAGTCTACCATGAAGATTGTAATTTGATAAGATCATGGTACTGAAGTCTATATATGAACTTATACTGATAACAGTGTGTCCCATAATCATTGGAAGTTTTTTAAGAGCAGGTTAGACAAATGTCTGTCAGGAATGATTTTAGCTGCTGTGTAGTTTGTTCTTGCCTGGCAGAGTAGGTGGACTTTTGCAGGTCCCCTCCAACCCTATTTTCTTTGATAGCAAAATATAGCATGATTTTACTTGAAGTGGTTATATCACACATCACAGATATTTTATAAAAATTGATTAAAATCGAGAGGGGCGCTCGTAATGAAATCTTGACTTTATTGACTTCTGTCACCAGAACTTCCACTGACTTCTTTCCAGGCAGGATTTCACCCTTTAGATTTACTTTTAAACAGCTTGAAAGAAAGAAAGTGAAAGTTTCTGCCTTCTTACAATTATTATACAATTATAGTAGGATTCCAGTTGGAATCTACCATAATCGCAATGGAGAGCAGTAACTTGGTGTTCAGGACAGGTGGCCAAATAATTGACTTGGCCTGGCTAATACTCTGTTGTTTTCTGCCTTAGCAGTGAAGCATCTTGGCCAAGATTGTTATTTATATACCACCATTGTATTGACAGCTGTTTACAAATACTTTAGATAATGAAAACGTAGACTAATTAAATAGTAGATGAGAAATGGTAGAGTAGTGAGGTCAAATAATGGATGGTGAAATTGTAGGTGTTACAGATTTAACATTTGAAAAAAAATAATCCTTTGTGTATTACTGTCTTTCTGAGGCCAGGGTCAGAAGCTGTAAAGCTTATGGGGTGGAGGCATTAATTGCTTTCCCAATATTATAGTTATGTAGGTTCAAAGGTTTGCTTTCTTATTCTGCAAACTTAATCTTATCTGACACCTAATCTAACATCTAAGCAATTACAACTTTATTAGCTACTATTTACACTGAGCAAAAAAGTTTTTTTTAAAATGCTGCAGCCTAATTTGAACCCCAAATTTCAATAGCATCAGTATTTCTTCTTTTGCATGCTCCTTAGTTCATATTCCGTAGGTTCATCTTTCAGTTTCCTTTATTGTGGTTGGTTCTGTAGTTAATTGATAGATTCAAGTAGCCATCCTAAAATGTTCAGATTTTAATTCATTTGTATATGCAGTTGACTTGTAGACTCTGGAATAGCCATAACAGACCATAGAATTAGATATGTTAAGTTGTTGGATGCTATGTAAAAAGTTCTGCATGTCTACTCTTTCAATACTGATTTTTTTTTTTTTGTGTTAAATGTCGCATGTATTTTAGCACTGCTGAAGCTGTCCTACAGGAAATGGATAATATTAACATCAGGAGAAACAGACGGTCTGGGGAAGTAGAACGGCTACGGATGTGGACAGATACAGAATTTGTAAGTGCAGAGTGTCTCAGGTCTTGGGTAAAAGTAATATCAAGGGGGAACATGTTTGTTTTTGCAATCTCCATACATTTGTCTGTAGCTGTGTCAAAAGGCTTCAGATCCTGTTCAGTGGGTAACATTAAGAAATGTGGTAAATTCAAACTCAGAACAAAATTCACGGATTTGTACTAAATCATGTTTTCTTTATTGATGAATTGGCTGCCGTACTCTCATGACATGCTGCGGTGGTTCTCCTTCGGTTTGAAGCACACTCTGGTAGTCTGAAAACAGGACCAGGGACTGTTACCTGCTTTGTTCCCTAAAATAGCTTGATACTGATGTTAACTATGTATTAGATGGACTAGGTACTGTCAGAGACTTACTTTACCACATATTAAATGAGACTGCCTTTGTAGTCTACCTGCGGATGGAAAAAACTCGTTGGAAGGCTTGTAGTCTACCTGTTGGAGAACGACGTGGGGGCTGAAGTGGGGTATTACTGAACTGTGGGCTAACACTGTGAGTGACATGGGCTGACAGTACTGATGGGAGTGTATGTGAATTTTATTCCAGGAAAACATGGATATGTATTCTCGAGTGAAAAGAAGAAGGAAATCACTGAGGAGAAATAGCTATGGGATTCAGAACCATCATGAAGTGTCCACAGAAGGGGAAGAAGAAGGTATGGGTTGTAAAGAATTGTAAGGGTTTGTCTGAAATACTTATAAAACAAAGCTCTTGCCAACATAAGATAGCACTATATTGCACTACAGAAAGTAGTTTGGTTTTGGATTTGATTTTGGATTAAATAGACCAATTAACAAGACTATTGCAAATAAGTACACATTGAAGGATGCCTTCTCTTCAGAAGGAGGAGAAGTTTTAGGGATCTCTTGTTTTCTTTAAATGAAAGCAAGTTTATCTGAAACTAGCAGACCAAAGCCTGGTTTCTAAATGTTTGTATACTATGTTCCCTTGCTCCTGTTTTCCATAACACTAAGTAATTGGAGCTTTCCTTATATTCCCTGTAACAATCCTTTGGTGGAAGCCAGGATGGGATGCATATTAGATGCATGTTGTAACTGACTCGCTATTTCTCATATGCTAGGTGGCAGTTACCAGAAGGAATGTGTGATAGTCAGTTGTGCATCCTTCCTCTGGGGAAGGTACTTATTAAAGTCTCTGTGTCTTATCCATCCACTGAATTTTAGAAGGCTTATACCTGTATTTGAAATTCTACCTTCTTTTCAAAATTTGGATGAAACTGTCCAGTGGGTTCAAAAATTATTGAGAAAGAAGGGGTTATGGCTAACTTTGATGGCATGATCGACAGCATGCTTGGCTTCCTTGAGAAATCAGACTCAGACTTCAGGGATCCATCCAGGGTTCAGTGTAGTGTGTCTTGATTTTGAACTGAAACTGCTATAAGAGGTATGGTCTGTCTCAGTTAATAAGAATGCAGGCTTAATTCTGAGATCCATGGATGGAAATTCTGATCCTCTTAATAGATGGACCTAGGTGGTACCTTTATACAGAGTGTTCATTTGCTTTGTGCAAAAATGATATTGTGAATTGTAAAGTTGTATTTATTGTCATACTTTGTCAAGTATTTGATTTTCTGAGGCTTCTATGGGAAAAGAGAAGAAAGGCATTATTCTTAATTTGAAGGATAATTATTGAAGGAAAAAGATACTTTAAAAGTGGTATTTGAAGTACTTTACAACTAAATTTGACTGCATTTACTTTTCTTTCTGTTGCTTTTCCAGAAACACCTTTTCCAGAACCACTTCTAGTGGGAAACTAGAAGGAAGTTTAACAATATGCTGTAGATCTATCTTGGTCTTCAAATTTCTAGTGATTTGCCAATTAGTGTAAATTAATAAGAAGGGAATAATTCTCAATGTCTGTTCAAATGTTAATTTTTAGGATGAAGATAGCTCTGGCATCAAGTATAAATGTTCTGAAAATATTTTTTTCCCCCAACAGAGTCTCAGGAAGAAGATGGAGATATAGAAGTAGAAGAAGCCGAGGGAGAAGAAAATGATCGGCCGTATAATCTCAGACAGAGAAAAACTGTTGAAAGATACCAGGCCCCTCCAATAGGTGAGGAACTAGGCAGTGCACATGCAGTTCTGCTCTACTGACCTGCAAGAATACCATGGGTGTGGGAAGGGAAAAGTTGGTTGACTACTCCTCATCCCTGTCAGAGTTCCCAGGCAGCACTCGGTGACTTCCATCTTGCTTCTGCTTCTGTTCACCATGTGAATAGGGCTGTTGAGACACAATCTATCAATTTGTCAGTGGTAGTGGTGTTGCTAGTGCGTGCTGCCTCATTGAGCTTTGCAAGTACTGCCATGTGTTGGGCTCAGGGTTGGAGGTGGACGGGGTTTAGGTCAAGAAATAGTTAACAGAAGCTGAATTCAGAAAGCAATCTAATAAATTAGGTAGTTCCATATAAAAAATAGGTACCGCTTCTCTTCTTGAGTGGTAAGCCTAATTCATAACTGTAATTCATAAATTGCGTAGCAGCTGTTACCACATTTTGCCTAGATGAGAAATGTAGACTGTAGAGTGAGAAATGTAGACTATTTCAGTTGAAAGGGACCTACAGTGGTCATCTCACCCATCTGCCTGACCACCTCAGGGCTGACCAAAAGTTAAAGCATGTTGTTAAGGGTGTTGCCCAAATGCCTCTTAAACACTGACAGGCTTGAGGCATCGACCACCTCTCCAGGAAGCCTGTTCAGTGTTTCACCACCCGCTTGGTAAAGAAATGCTTCCTGATGTCCAGTCTGAACCTCCCCTGATGCAGCTCTGAACCATCCCCTTGTGTCCTGTCACTGGATCCCAGGGAGAAGAGCTCAGCACCTCCCTCTCCACGTCTCCTCCTCAGGAAGCTGGAGAGAGCCATGAGGTCACCCCTCAGACTCCTTTTCTCCAAACTAGACAAACCCAGAGTCCTCAGCTGCTCCTCACAGAACATGCCGTCAGGGATCCATACAGGATTCAGCGTAGTGTCTCTTAACTTTGAACCTTTTAATCCTTCTGTTTAAAGTAATGTATTCTGTGCGCATTTGGTTTAGGTTACAGCAGTGCATGCAGTGTGTTGCATCTTAAGGCAGCTTGGAAATTAAGACCGTGATAGAGAAGTGCTGTGGTTTATTTGTTAAGAGAAATTTCAAGACATCCCACGTTAGCAGGTCTGAAGAGGTTTCTGTAGGGAGGTTCATGTCCTGCAAATAAACTAAAAATGCTAGTGCCCTGGATGAATTACATTCTGTGCCGTGATAGCCATAGCTGTGTAATTTGAGGAGGCTGAGGATGGAATTGTGAATTCCCATGACTGTATCAAGCCAAGTATGGTGATAGTGAAATAAAGCATAAAAGGTTTGACTTTCCTCCGCCCCCCCAGTTCTTTTCTTAATTTGAGCTTTCAGAGAAACTAGTGATAACATTATTGGTAAGGCAGTAATCTAGCATCTTTGTGCTGCATTTAAATTAGTTTATTATTCTTTTGTAATTGATGTTACAAACCTGTACCTTCTCTTACTCAGTGCCAGCTCATCAAAAAAAGAGGGAAAACACACTGTTTGATATTCACAGATCTCCTGCAAGAAGAAGCCATATCAGGTAAATGTCAGTCTTTTGGTACGCAGTTGTTTGCTTTCCCTCAGTACGTTTCTGTTAGCTTTTAATTTGCAAAACATTCTTTAGTGAGTTGTACAGTTCATTCACACGTATGTGACAGTCTTGAATTGTATCTTAAGTTCAGATCCTGATCAGCATACAAAGATGACTTTCATAGCTCCTCATAATACCAGAAGAAGCTTTGTGATTAAACAGACCGGAAAGAGAATTGCACGTTGCACGCCATAGCTTTTTCTGTAACGACGTATATTTAGTGTTTAAATCCAAAGCAGCAGTTTAACAAAATATCCCCTTTCTAGTCTACAAAAATAAACACATCAGGGTAATGTTTTTTGTCTTCTTCCAGTTCAAATTTCATCAAGTAATATTAACAATTTAATAAAATATTTACCAAGCAGCATTTTTGACTCTTTTGTGTCAAAAAAGTCTGGAATACACCAAGTTGTCTTGGAAACTGTCAATAGGCTTTATTTAACAAAATAGATGAGATCAGAGCTTAATACATTTTTTAAAAAATAAACTTACTCAAAACTTCAAAAAGATGAACCTGTCCGTGAACAGAATCCCAGTAAATGAATGCTAGTCCTAGCTGAAACTCTTGTCTTATTGCTCAATTTAATGGCATAGGGAAAATATGAAAAGTAAATAAAATAATAGCAGAATCTTACAATTCCACAAGTTTCTTTGTAATATAAATAAAAACATTTAATTTTGGAGAGCTGGTTTTTCGGTCTTAAAGTGCGTAAGACATTTTGTTGGGTAATCTCAGGACTTGTACTTGCTAGTAAGATGTAAAGAGTGTGAAAGCATCCCCTCAGTCCTAGCATGCTCGTTGCTCCACTCTCTTTTTTTCCTTTCTTGACAGGACACTGTCATAAAATTTTTTCCTAATGGCGTGATATTCTCTTTGATATGGTTTTAAATGTACCTAATTTTTGGTCATCAAACAGTAAAACTGATTGACTATGTTATCCTTTGGCAAAAAACGGCCAGCCAGTGGATTATCATGTTCATACAAAAGATGCAGCCTCACTATATTCGCTAAAAATACATGAATTCTTACTAGAAGCCAACTTTTTCGTGCAAAAAAGGGCCGACTTTTTTTAAACTTATACCAAACTAAACACCTTTTTTTTTTACAGAAGATGTAATGTACTTTTCTCTATTTCTGGAATACTCAGTTTTCTGAAATACTGTCATACTAAAATAAGTCATGCTAAGTCGTGCAGGCTTTGAGTAGTACTTATACTTAGATTCAGATCAGAATTTAAAATACTGTACAGATATTTTGTAAAGCTATTTTGCTGTTCAGAATTAATGTCCTCGTAAAAAGAGACCATATGCTTTAGGAAGTAGGGAATTTTTTCAAAGAATATTTAAAGGGAAGCATGAATTTGAGGAAGGAGATCATGATTATTCTGTTGTGGTGGAGGTGGCTAAAGTGGTTGGAAGCTTTCCTGAGCTGTCTGATGGACTTCAGCAGCTTATTGATTGACTACTCAATCACACTTGCTGAGGTAATGTGGACAGGATGACATATCTTATGGGCATCTACTGTTTTACTAATGTTCATGTTGAAATCGGATACCCCTGTGACAGTAAAAGATGTTCCCCTCCCAGATTATTTTGATACTTAATAAAACCAGAATTCGCATGCATCTTAAGCCTGAACAGTACTGTATTTGCTGTCTCGATTTTATTTTTATAAAAGAATCAAAACATGCTGTTCTACTACGAAAAGGACTGAGTTTTATGTTTATTTTACCACTTCAATAGGAGAAAGAAGCATGCCATT
Organism: Rissa tridactyla; assembly: GCF_028500815.1. NCBI lineage: Eukaryota > Metazoa > Chordata > Aves > Charadriiformes > Laridae > Rissa > Rissa tridactyla. The sequence goes on along the minus strand of NC_071468.1, from coordinate 118,962,289 downwards.
CACAGCAGTGATACAACCTCTTCAGATGAAGAACGTTTTGAAAGAAGAAAATCTAAAAGCATGGCCAGAGCAAGAAATAGGTATGAAAAGATCCTTGGTCTTTGGGAAGGTTTGATTTTTATTATTCAGGAGAAAACAAGCAGAACTATTCTATAATGTTCTGTCAGTTCTGCAGACCTTTTTGATTCCATCTGTGATTGCCTGCAGACACAGTGTAAGAAGATTGCTGGTTATATATTAACATGGATTTTGAAGTCTTATGAGTAGATAATTAACAATAGTGGTAAAAGGATGTAAAGATAAGAATATCTGATTCAGTTGGATTGTAAAACAAACAACTCCTGTCAAAATGGAATTTTATTCTTGGTGTTACTTGGTCCCAGTTAGTTCAGTTGTACTCCTAATACTAGCTCTTAGTCTTCTCTCTTCCTGTTGTGCAATAACACGTGCATTCTGCACACCCAGCACATACTTTTTTGACCTTACATTTATTCACCAGTTACCTGAAAGTGGAAGATCTAGAAGGTGTATCAGTAAATTTACTTGCTGCCACAGAAACATTGTTTGGAAAACGGAACAGAAAAAAAAGTGTTTCCTCCTCTTTCTTCTTCCGTCTCTTCCTGTCTGCCACACCATTCCTTTTCCCAAACTGGGGAATTCCAAAGTTGTACAACTACCAAAAGTGTAGTTCCAAGTGTAACCTGTATCTCACTGGTACCTTTCTTCCTCCTTTTAACTGTGTATTTGACCTGACATAATATCTGTGTAGGGGCTTAAAGCTTCTTTGTAGACATTAAGAAGCTGGAACAAGTGGATGTGAGTTATGGCTGATCTGCAAGAAATATTTTTATTTCCTTTCTTTGGACTGTAATGAGCTATTTTTTTTTAAAATTGTTTTCCTTGTACTGTTAATCCTTTTCTTACCATACTGAAGGTATGCAGATCATCGCTGGCAGTGGAGAGTGTCCTTTTATTTTGGTCAATGTTGTTTCTTCTGTGTTTGATCATAATAGTCAGTCCAGCCTAGTTCTCCGGGTTGGAATATCTGTATGGAAGCATAAAATTATCTTTACATTTAAGGAACTTCCGGATATACAAGAACAGTTCCCCCAATAAAAAGGTTTGTTTTGATTACCGTATCAATCCAGGAAGGTTGTCTCTTTAGACATTAGAAGGCTTTTAATCTCTTGGTTCTTCCCATTCCAGCAGAATGATCAAAACAGAGCAATATTTATTTGGTGGGTTTTTTTTGTTGTTGAACAGGTGCCTGCCTTTAAACTTTAGAGCAGAAGACTTAGCTAGTGGAATCCTGCGAGAACGTGTGAAAGTTGGGGCAAGTTTGGCTGATGTTGACCCTATGATTGTTGATAAATCGGTAGGTTTTGTTAAAACGTTTTATTCTCCTTCCTCCAATGTTGCATAACCAGAATTCACCACAGCCTCTCATTTAGAGTTGAAGTAAATTCATAATAAGCTCACTGATCTTTTTTGATTTTTTCATTTCCAAAGCTGTTGTCTGTTTATTCCTTTGGGCTACAAAGCACTTCCTTTTAGCCTGTAGGTAATCAACAGGCTGCATACATGCCGTAGTAGACCAGCATATCAATTGCTCAACTGTATTTCTTTGTTCATAGTCAGTTGGCGATTACTTGTAGTAGTAGAAACTGGGATAAACTGAGCAGCGCAGAAAACACGAGTATTGACCACCTGGGTTGGTTAACTCAGTGCTAGCCATGTGCTTATGCACGATGGCTACGATGCACAGTAGCTTATGGTTGTGTGTTGCGCAGAAGCTGCTGAATTCTTATTAGAGCTGAACCATTGTCTAGAAATACATTGACTATAGTCACGTTATGCTGTGCCTGAGCTTAAAAATGCTCTCAGGCTGGAGCTCTGTAGATGTCCAGGCATCCCTGTCAGAGTTATCTTGCGAACCAGATAAACCTCATGTGGGCAACCAACAGTTGACTTTCTCAACTTTTTCTACACTTTCAAAATTCAGGAAACTCATGTTGATAAATGCAGCGTTGTTTGTAATTTGTTTTCGAATATGTTACAAAATAAGCAAAGGTACTGTTGTGGAAAACTGTTACAATATATGCTTCGGTTTTGTTTTTTTTCTAAGGTGCGTTTTGATAGTATAGGGGGATTGAGCCATCACATCCTTGCGCTTAAGGAAATGGTAGTGTTTCCTCTTCTCTATCCAGAAATATTTGAAAAATTCAAAATTCAGCCACCAAGGTAGGTGTATTTACTCTTATTATTCTATTTTATTAATCTCTGAAGAATGCTTCACTTGAAAACACATAGGAGATTCATTCTTTCCCTGAAGTGTTTACAGTTCAAATAGACTTACATGTGTGCTACCCCACTTGTCTATTAGAATGTAATAAGTGGGATAAAGAGTTACAAAAATCTAGTTTATTTTTCTTATGGTAGGAAAGTAAAAAATTTGGTTAAAGAAAGAATTCTCAAGTGTTCTATTTAGTAGTACCTTGCCTTTTTTCCCATTATGTTCTCAAGTACTTTAGTAAATCAGGCTAAATGCTGATGTTTGTTTTATAGAAGTAATCTCACTAGTGTTATATTATGGTTTTAATATTTATTAATCAGGCATTTTGGTGCGTGATTTAAATGGGTACACATAATCTAAGTAAATCGAAAATTTGGGGATATTTTGTCATTTAAAGGAAGTACATCTCTTCAAAGAAGTAGCAAACACTGATTCAAATATTACCTAAGATTTAATATTTGAGGGGGTATTTAACTAGTGTAAAACAATCCTTTAGAAGCTTAATATGCCTTTGATTAATGTTCTCTACAAAGCAAAAATTTATATATTTGAAAGCATAAAACAAACTTAGCTTTTATGACGTCATGTTGAATACACTACATAATAATACTCGAACTTAAGTCTTTCTTCTCCAGGCTCCCTGTCTTCGTTATAAAATTTGACTTGGAGTTTTTCAGGAGACATAAAATAAGTTTGTGACTGTGTTGATCCATTTATCTTCAGGGGCTGTTTATTCTATGGTCCTCCTGGAACAGGTAAAACCTTGGTAGCTAGAGCTCTAGCTAACGAATGCAGTCAAGGAGACAAAAAGGTGGCTTTCTTTATGAGGAAAGGAGCAGACTGTCTCAGTAAGTGGGTTGGTGAATCTGAACGTCAGCTTCGACTCCTTTTTGATCAGGTTAGAAGAAAATATATATTTTTCTTATACTTTTATCTATATGTTGTTTTTTTGTGTTTTAGGCAGCCAACGTTATTTGCAATTGAAACTAAATAACTGTAAATTTTCATAGATTGGGCAGGATTTGTCAACATTATATATTTAGATGAAGAAAAAGCGTAATGCTGTCAACAGTTTTTTCTGGCTCTTAAAACTGAGAGGAAGAAGTCACTTGACTTGTCTGTTAACGAGGCAGACAAAGTAGTTTGGATGAAAATTGGAAAAAAAAATATAAATCAGTGACTTAGAGTCTGACTGGCATGTTCAAGATAAATGCTAAATAGAGGAGGATGCAGGATTGCATCAGCTGTGTGTATATTTTAGTGTCCTTATTTGGCTTGGAAGATGATGGACAGGAGAGAGAGTCACATAAAGCAGCGAAATGCAGTTACACAAAAGCTGTTTTCAGACACATGTCTAAACAAACAGGTTATCAGTAGATAAGATACTGTTTTCTGTAACTGAGTATAAAGGGTCTCAGTTTGTCTTTAATCTCTCCAACACACAGTAAAACTGATACGCTGGTGCCATCTTGCTTATTCAAAGGAGAATGCAGGCTTTTTTGCTTTATCTGAAACAGTAACGGTAGTTGAAAATGCAGTTTTGTTTTCAGACTGTACGCTTTGTTAAGGTGTCTCAATATATGTGCTAGGTTTGCACGTTAACGCTTTGTAATAAAAACCAACTGTTTTCAATGTTGACAGAGAAATTATGAATTAACAGTGAATTCCATTTTTTGTTTTGCATACCAGGCATACTTGATGAGACCCTCTATAATCTTTTTTGATGAAATAGATGGCTTGGCTCCAGTTCGTTCTAGTAGGCAAGATCAGATTCACAGGTAATGTTTCTCATATGCTACCATTATCTTGGTACATTCTACATTATCTAGGTAAACTCTTAAGTGTAGTTTTACTCAGTTCCCAAGAAAGGTTTTTACTTTTGCTTTAAGCCCACTTACACTAGAAAGGAGAGATCGTTGAGATTTTTTGGTGTCGAACGTCATCTTTTCAGTTCTTCAGACAGACTGCAATTTGCTGGGAATCGAATTGTAGTGGAGATCACTCTTCAGCCACATTATTAGCTTCAAGATTTCCACAGCCTTTCTTTTGGTTGCTGGTTTTGTACTGTAAACAGATGGTCTGATACCAGCCCAATAGAATAAGTTGGAAAAAAAATTATTCTAAAATGATTGTAATGTTCTCTGAATGAACTGGACACCCCTATCCTTTTAATTCTGGATGGAGTGATGTGCAAACTTCTCTGAGTTGCTGTTGTGTCATTTTTTTTAAAACACGTTTTTACAACAGTTTACTGCTGGCTGAAATGTTTCCTGGCTGCCTTCAATCTCAGTTTTGCTGCACTTTTTATGGCAATGCACTTCTGTTTAATAGGTGATGGCATTTGTGTGTATCTCTCCCTCCACTCAACTCGGGGGGGCTGGAGGGAAACTTTAGGGCCAGCAGACTAGGAGGTTATGGGAACATGTGGCTTTGTCTTGATGCACCTTCTGCCTGGTGCTACAGTTGCTCTAAACAGGATGATGCACACGCTGGTAACTTTTCAGAGCTGCAATAAATGGCTTCCTGAGCTCACATTCTCCAAAACTCTTAAAGGAGGAAGTCTGAATTTGGTGTAATCCTTACTGGGGTCATAATATTAAGTATGGTACAGATTGTATCAAAAGGGTCCTTTTTGCTTTGAGACTTGAAACAGTTATGCCACGGGTTTTTTAAATTAGATTTTTTTCTTTGAAATGATGAATGTTGCCGTTGCAAAAGTAAAAATTCATGCAGTGTTCTCTATACATTCTTTTTTTGAAAACTCTCTTTTAGCTCTATAGTGTCTACTCTTCTTGCCCTCATGGATGGACTGGATAATAGAGGTGAAATAGTTGTCATTGGTGCTACAAACAGACTGGATTCTATAGATCCTGCACTCAGGAGACCTGGTCGCTTTGACAGGGAATTTCTTTTCAACTTGCCTGATCAAAAGGTAAAACTTACAAAGGAGATTTATTAATAAAGGTTTCTGGTATATTAAACATTTGAGTGCCTGCCAACCAGGCTTATGAAATAACAACATGCATTCTTACCTGTAAGGGTGTTTTAATTTTAGGAAGACATTTTTAGTAAAAACAAATCGATGGTATATATAAAGTTGTATTGAATGTCAAATCTTCAGACTATACATGGAGAGGTAGATTGTTAGCGTTAAACTGAATTGCTTATCTAAAAACTCTGGTTTTGTATAGATTAGTATAATGAGCCGTAACTATTGGGGTTTCGGAAGTTGTGGTAGAGAAACAGCTTTATTATCATGTGGACAGCTAAAAATTGTCCATGCAAAGCTGGACATTATTACAATGACAACAGGAACACTTCAGTTCCTTGGTCTAGACTTCTGTAAACTCAGCCATAATATTTCATGAATTTATACTTAAAATTAAATTTACTTTGCATATTGATAGATTTATTTGGATTCTATGGAATTTTAAAATAAAATAGTTTGGGAATTCATGTGTATATACTCAGCAATAAATTATTTGGTGAGGCGTTTGACAGTAGAAGCCGTTAATCATAGATGCAGCAATTAAAAATTAAATTATAAAATTACGATAATTCCTACTAGAAAATTAGTTTTGATCAGTTCATGTATAATAATGTTGTTGATTAAACCGCAATTAAAATGTGTAACTGCTATACTGAAAAAATTACTGCTTATACAGGAAATTAAAAAAGAATGGAAAATCTTTGCTCTTGAGAGACTTTTGAGTAGTATGTTCTCCTTTAATGCGTCTCAGTGACATGTCAAAAACAGGTAGAATAACTTCATACTCATATGAATAAATAACATTTTTGTCCAAAATATTATGACATGGCTTTGGCTTGCTAATTTTGACCTTTTTTTTTTTTCCTTCTTTTAAATCAGGCACGAAAGCACATTTTACAAATTCATACCAGGGATTGGAACCCCAAATTGTCAGATCCTTTCTTAGGAGAGCTAGCTGAAAAATGTGTTGGTGAGTGTTCTGATGTTAGTACTTTCGCTATAGATGCTTTCTCTTCTGTGTAAAACTCTGAAAGTATGTTAAATGTATCAGGATATTTTATTACTTTTACCTTTCTAAACTTCTGTACTTTCAACAAAATTCTTTTTTTTTTTTTTTTGTAATAACAAAATATGCTTCTGTCTTACTAAAACATGACATGAGTAGCTAGTAGTCATTTGAAAATAAAATTATCCTGTTTCCTTTCTGTAACACCGCTGCCCTTATATAGGATGCATACCCTCAAAGAGAAGCAAAATGAAGTGGGAATTGGAATCTTTAGGTAGACTTCGCATTAAATTAGTTTATTACAGAAGAGGTAGGAAGGCTTGGGGTTTTTCTCTGTCTACTTGTGGAGGGAAGAAAAGATCAGTACTTGGTTTGGGGTGTTTTTTTTGGTTTTTGTTTTCTTTTTTTTTCTTTTTCATTTTTACTGACTGGCATGCTCTCCTCTGGCAGAACTCCAACAAACTAACCAGCTTTTCTAAAGATGAATTTTTTCTGAGATTGTCAGCACAGAACAACCCCAAAGTGTAGATACAGGCAGGCGACAAAAAAAAAGCACCACACCATGAGTACATTAAATATACCTTTGGAGCACCCAAAGACCTGCTGTACTGAATGGAGGATGGTTGTTCAAGATAAACCTGCTGCTTAAAAGCTAATCAGAAATAAATTCAAATGTTTTATAGTGAATTTAACAGAGGAAATGACCCTAAAACACACACCACAATCTCTTCTCAACAATTTGTCATGCAAAGATGCATCCTCTGTGTCAGTCATCTGCTTGGACAAGCACTGAAGTTCTCAGAAAAAGGACAGTCTCAAATATCTGTGCATTGGAATCCATCATCAGAGAAATAAGAACTTTAAATTGAACATCAGTCCATTCAGTCAGCTACAGTACATCCGAATTATCCTCTTCATCCACAGGGACATCTATCATCGAAGCAGCATCCCTCCGCTTTTGATGCACAAAGACCTCAACATCTTCTGGTGAGGAGAAAACATAACTATCCAGCAAACTCCAGTTTAAGCTTTGCCGGGTATAAGACAGCATGTGCCAAACCCATTTCATGTAAATTCTGCTTGAGTTGTGCAAAGACGTTGGTGCTGCTTAGTGGGAGAGAGGGGAATAGACGGGATAAAACCCAGTCGTTTGAAAATTCACCATGTTTTTGTGTTGAGAACACAATTACGTGTTTTAAAATTTCAAAGCCATAGGGAAAGCCGTTTGTAGGTTTGATTGGAAGATGTTCTTTGTGCCCAGTAAAGCCTGTTGGTTCTGTGGAAAAGTCAGCTAACAAAAAGAAACACCCATTTTTATTTTCTGTGGCTTTCCGACTGTCCAAGTACTGTGCACTTGATTGTCTCCATTCTGTATCTTGGAATTTAAATGTTTCCATTCATCCAAGATTAAAACCTTTTGTATTACAAGGACTTTTTAAAACAGCTGAAGTAAGACATGTTTATCTTCTTCGTCTCGAGATTGCCTCATCATTTCTCTAAGTGAAATCTGCGGCAACTAATTATTTAAACAGCCTTTCCAGATTCTTTATGACCACTGCAAATCTGACTCACTGGTGCACTTGTCACATTGATACTGCATATACTGCTCTGCGTTTCCTCTTGTTTCTTTAAAAACAAACAAACCCCCCAAAAAACCAACAGCCTCTGTTCCCCAAGCAGAACTGCCTGGACTCAACAGGCTTTTTGCACAGCATGGTTTATACCTCTCTCCAGTTCAGCAAACTTGGCAACACTTAACCACAAGCGCCTGGATCCTCATGAAGAAAACTGCTGAAATACTACCAAAGTAAATGACTTTAGGGAAGCAGGTGTACACGCGACTCAGAATTATTTTTTTTTTAAGATCCAGGGGTGTAATTATAAAGAAATTAGAAGGAAAAAGCCCCAGGACTTGCAAAAAATAGGTTATTTCCTGAGGGTCGATTTTTGTCCCAGGTGTTAGGGATTTACATACCTTTTAGATTTCTATGTATGTGAGAATTAAAAGAACCCACTTCACTGAATGTGGCCGCACAACTGCAATGTGTATGAGACAAAGGGAAGCAGCTTGGGGAGAGCATGAAGCTGCTCAGAAGACCAAACATTGGTGTCTCATTAGTACCTTCAATAAACTCAAGTAATTATTATGTTTTTTCCTCCATAGAAGTGTGTACTGGAGATGGGCCCTAGCTATCCTGAATTTTATACGTCTTTTCTTACCTCTTGTGCTTACTTCATTGTTCTGAATGATACCTTTCTGTAGGTAGAGAGACTGTTGCCTTTTAACTCAAAGTCTTGTAGGAAACAAAACATATTAGCAACTGAAAAAGTGTGAATTCCTCCATCTGTCATCTTGCAGTTGGCTCTTTACAATGTAATAAGGGTTACTGAAGTAATGTTAAATAGAATTATAAGAGAAGCAAACCATCATTCTCAAGATGTTTGTTAAAAATATTCTGTGCTTATTGTTGCAGGAGCATTTTGTGACAAAATGATATCTTGTTAGATTTTTCTTTTTTTCTCCCATCATAATGTAATGATGGAGGGGGAAGTTTTGGCGTTAGTGTTCGTGTTTGTCACAATTTAAAAAAAACCCAACCATAATACTTATTTTTCACTTCTGTCATCGTGCTGAGTTGTTTGCTAACTTGCTTTCCCTGCAGTCCATTTTAGGAATTGTAGGGAGTTATGTGATGTAAATCATAAAAAGTGGTGAAGATTGTTCACCTGAATGTTTGACCTAGCTCAGTAGCTGTTTGTTGTAGATTTTTGGGGAATATGACGCAGAAGGAATTTTAGAGAGGACATAATTGCTGCACAGTAGAAGTGGAAGACTATGACTTTAAAATTTCAGTGATCAAAATGTGTTCTTCAAAAACCTACGTGGGAACCTGCTTGTTTGCGGTCCTGCTCTTTAAAAGTTGTCCTTCGCAAATGTTTAGCAGAGCGCAGTCGTGATGGGCAGAACAAAATGGGCTACTTGACAAGAATACCTGTTCGGCGCTAAGTTAAGGTGTTCCGGCACATTTTGCCTGCCAAGTTGAACATCCTTTGTGAGATGCTTCGAAAATGGAAGCAAATGCACTGAACCTTGGTTCTATGTTATAGTGTCAATTTGGGCAAAAATAAATTCAGGTTATTTACTGTTGGGATGATACATTTTATTTTGCTTTGACAGTACTTTACTCTTGTTCTTCTTCCTCTTAATCAGTGTGCATTTACTTCTTAGTAAATAAAAAGCTCTTTAATGTTCCACAAGATACAGGATTTTTGCAGTTTTCCTGTCACTGAAATGGATGTACAGTATGCACAAGAGAGTCCCTCGAAAAGAGACACCAATTACTACTCTTCAAATGTAATTGCTCCTGAGAAATGAAAAGTAGAAATGGAGACTAATTGTGTAGCTCGTCACCTGAGAATATAATTTTAAAAATAGGCTACAGGCTATTATTTCCTAATTTTGCAATTCTTTGGAGATGTACAAGCGGTGATTAAAATGACTGTTAGAAAGTGATATTACAGCATTTATTAATAGAAAAATTGGAAAGGATATAGCTCCTGAGCTTCTGAATCTTTTGTCACGAAGACGCTAAACTAGTTTTAAGGTGATAGGCATTCAGGTTGCTATATATCTCTAGCACATCTTTTCATTTAAGCTTCGGTTTAGTGCCCCCCCCCCCAATTTTTTGTTTAATCCAGTATGCTTGTTAGGTGAGTGGACCAATTTAAATGGGAATGTGATACCTGATATTGAAAGAACAAAGCAGAATTTAGAGGAAAAACCTTGACTTTGATTTCTCTGATGCACCTCTAGCTACTGTCTAAAGGGTTCACATGGGTGGTGGAGTGTGCGTGCGTGGGTTCGATTTCATGAGGGGGGTTAGTTAAAAAAAAAAAACAAAACCTTAGTGCTGAAAATGCTTAATTGCCTACTGACTAATATAGTGGATGTATTTGAACATATTTCAAATGTCACGTGTATTTATTTCAAGGTAACTTGCGAATGTGAATTGCTACATACTTTTTAGGTAACAGTCACAGCGTGTGCTTGTCGAGTTTACACTATGATTGTACTAACCTTTTTATAAAAATGGAAAGCTCAGTTTAAAAGTTTCAGAAGGAGTCTGATATTTATGGTGATCTTCTATCTGGGTTTTGTTTTGCTTTTTAAAAATTATTTTCAAGTAGATAGGAGAAACTTCGGTGGAATTTGAAGTCTCAGTCAATTTAAGTCATCTTTATAGCTGAAAAGTTTGTATCTCTTATTATTGTCCACCAAATTTATATCTCTGAAAGATGGGGATGGAAATGAAATCTTCTGTATTAATTGTTTCCTTTTTTTAATTTTCAACATTGTTGATGGAATCAGCTTTGTTGCTTGTTGCTGTATGGATCTTGTAAAAATGTACGTGGCAGCAGCACTGAAAGAACAGCAGGGGATAAAGAGAGAAACGAGGCGGGCTTCAGTTTTGGGACGTGGTGCTGCCAAAAGACCAATACAAAAATAGCATAGAAAAAGTGCAAAAAGGTGTAAGACCTGGCAGGGAGGAGGAAGTCTAGTTAAAAAAAAAAAAGATTGATCGAGAATAATTTACTAAAGAATTGATTAATTAGCTTCTATAAACACTTTGTTGCAAGACCATGAACTTTTATGTGGCGATACCTCAGTGCAACCCATTTTCCTATAGTGGCTATAGTTCTCTGAAAGAGTTTTCCTGCTGGAATAATGTTTTACGTTTTTTGAAAGATGGAGCTATGGTGCTGCAAAATCCAGTGGCATATTAATGTCTCTTGCTGAGAGATATGGAAAAATTTGAAATCTAATTTCTAGCCCTGGGGAAGGCTCCCAAACCGTTAGTACTGCAAAAGACACAGAGGTATTAAGTCTTTCAGTATTTCATAATTATCAGATCTGTATTTTTCAGTAATGATGATTAAGCAATTATAGGTAGCCACCTGTAGATATTTAAAAGCTGATGTGAATTAAAATTCTAATGCTTTTTAATAGTTGTTCTACTCTTTCGATTATATTAGTAAAACTGTGAAACTCTAAAAAGTCTGAATCATTTTTCTTGATAGTAAAAGTTCATGTTTTTCCAAGAGTCCACAGTATGCTTTTTTTAACAAGAGATTTCATCTCTTGCATATTCTACTCATGAAACATTTTTCTTTATACTCCTCATTTTCTCAGTCTGTAAAAGTTTAAAGTCATTGATGTTCATGCAGTATAACAAACCGCTTTGCTGTTAAAAAATACATTTGTGTAGAGATATTGAAGTAAAAAAGGAGGAGGGGGGCTATCCCGTTAGAATTGCACACGTGCTTCAGACAATATTAAGGAAAAAGAAAGAGCGATGACAGACCTATAACCCTGGGCTGAAAATACACTGTATATCACACTGTATAGTGAAAATGTAGGTTGCTTTAACCTCAATGTGGAATTCATTTCTTACTATATTTCAATATACCTGTACATAATTTCTCGGTACACAGCACTGTCACTGGATTATGACCTGGTACCTTTCGGTAGATTCTTTCTGGACTTTGACAATTAAGTATTACTAATTGTTTTAGGCATGTTTGAAATACATGTAGCACAGCAATGCTATTTCATGGAAGATCTTTTTGTTTTTGTGTGCACTAGGGTACTGTGGAGCTGACATAAAAGCACTTTGCACTGAGGCTGCCTTGATTGCCCTGAGACGACGCTATCCCCAGATTTATGTGAGCAGTCAGAAACTACAGCTTGACGTTTCTTCAGTAGTTCTCAGTGCACAGGATTTTTACCATGCAATGCAGAATATTGTGCCTGCTTCCCAACGTGCTGTGACATCTTCAGGACATGCGTTATCTCCTGTGATCAGACCACTGTTGGAACGTACCTTCACTAACCTTCTTGAGGTTTTACACAAAGTGTTTCCTCACGCTGAATTTAGCCAGGGTGACAAAAGTGAAGGTATGTGGGTTGAAGGTTTGGATTTTTTTGCAAATGCTGTTTCAGTTTGGAAGTATTTCAACTGCTGGCCTTAAACCTGATGTGTGTTTGGTTCAGTGTTACGTTAGAACGTAAATGCAGTTTCCTTGGATGTTGCTTAACTATTTTTGCTGATTGCAAGTTGCTGTGGAGTTTAATAAACTGACCTATGTAGACCAAGATCCCGTAGGTGTGAGTGCCATCAGAGAAAAAAGACCCCCAAGTAATTTACATTTCAAATACAAGAAATAATGGGGCATAATCATACAGTGGAACAAAAGAAAAGAGTGAAAGCTGTTGCTCAGCATGTTAGGGCCTGAAATGGGTGCTCCTGTCCTGAGTGTCATTTACCTGTCCCCAGTCCTTTGCTTGTTGATGGTGCAGAAGCAGCCAGCGAAGGGGTGCTAAGGGGAGCTTGCAGCTCAGCCGGTGAGACTGGTTACCCAAGATACCTGAGCCTGTGTAATGGTCTCTACTGGTTACCGAGAAAGTCCTGTGGCTTCTCTCCCCTTGAACTGGCCTGACATGCATCTGGTCCTCCGAGTTGATTCTGCTGGCTTAGCAAGTGGAGAACTATTTGCTGATTTGTCAAGTTAGCTTTTTGCCAAAGTAGTGAGTAAAACCAACTCACTAAGGGGTCAGATGAACACCAGAACCCTGCTGCAATGGGAGCAACGGGAGTGCATTGAGGAAGCGGGGAATAAGAAGGAATGCGACTGTTTTGTCTGGCAGTGAGTCAGTAGGTTCTGGTTTTTTTTTTTTTACCCAGCTGTTCTCTGAGACATACTTTAATAGCTATTTCATGGAAGTTAAATATTGAACAAGATATCTTGATTTTGATACCTACTTATTCTGGCATACTACTTTCTACTGTTCTTATCTGGGCTGCCCCCCTGGCCCGTGTAAACTGTACTTGTGGTTGTGTGTGTTTAACTTGAAAATAACCCAGTCATAAAGCAAATCTGTGACAGCCATGACTTTCTTTTCATTCCTCTTCCAGAGCATGCTTTCAGACTGCAGCCCAGGCAGCTTAAGCCGATCCTTGTGCTGGCTCCTGCAGTTCCCCCAGCCCAGCTGTGCATTTTTGCTCCATCCCTTAGACTTACTTTAGGACGTCAGGCCCTTTGTTAAAACATTTTAGCCAGAAAACTCATCCAAAAATGACGTATTTTTGTCAGGTTAGTTTTCTGCTGACTGTGGGATAGCTGGAGGTTTTAACAAGTGTTGGAGTTGGCACGAGATGGGGCCTGGGAGCATGTGGTGGTGGGTAGGGGGAGTGGGCTGGCTTGCAGCTGCAGTTAGATCATATTCAGCTCCCTCGATCGTATTAGGTTCTCGTAACCAAAGTTGTTTAAGATGCTTAAGTCTCTCTGTATACTGTTAACCTGTTGGTAATCCCAATTTGGAGATTGTCATTATTGTTGAAGAATTGAATTAGGTATCTTCTCTGTCTTTGTTGTAAAGTTCTAGTTCAGAATATTTTCTGTGGTAACATTCTTTACATTCCTATTTATTACCGCTCATTATTGCTAACGAAGTGAGTTTGTAAGCATCCATTGAATTAAGTAGTAGTTTTACTAGATAATTCTGCTGCTCTGGCTACTTTAAAATGTTTGTAGGTAATCGATTTTGAAGATGTAAGAACTAAGATTTCTTTTGAAGTTTCCTCTGTACCTGAGTTTTTCTTCTTACCTCCTTAAACCTAAGAAAATATCGAATAATAAACTTAATCTGTCTTGAAAACAGCAAAATCCACTTTCACGTAGAGTGATTTTGAGTGTAAATGTAGATTACATGCTTCAGTGTTTCTTGAATTCAGAGCCAGATGCTTACTGGTGTAACTACAATCTGCAAATCTAGTTTTCTACCTGTCTGTGCAGTTCAGTAATGATTTCTGTTTCTTGTAATTCCATGAATCAGATATTCAAGCAAAGAATGTCACAGAGGCTTGATGCTTGAGATTAAAAGATGGACTGCCTCATTTAATAATTGTAGAATCATAGAATGGTTTAAGTTGGAAGGGACCTTAAAGATCATCTAACTCCAACCCCCCTGCCCTGGGCAGGGACACCTCCCACTAGACCAGGCTGCTCAAAGCCCCATCCAGCCTGGCCTTGAACACCTCCAGGGATGGGGCATCCACAGCTTCTCTGGGCAACCTGTGCCAGTGTCTCGCCACCCTCATAGTGAAAAATTTCTTCCTGATGCCTAATCTAAATCTATCCTCTTCCAATTTGAAGCCATTATATATTTTAGGAAGCAAAAGCTGTGTCCAGTGCGTGGACATTGGACTTTACCCCATGGTCTACATTTGGTATAACGGAAATTCTGCCTGTGTCGGGACTGCAGTGAGCCAGGAGTTAGGAGGCCTGTCTGTGTCCAGTTGATTTGAAGGCCTCTATCCTTGCCCAGAGCTAAATGTCGGGCAGCTTCTGTCCTGCTTTTTCTGTCTGTGGACTAGCTTTTGGCCACCAATTGGGGTCTGCAAGCCTTTTTCATCTTTGTCCCCTGAGGAATGATTGTCAGATGTGTGACTGCATCATGCCTTGCCAAGGGATGTGACATGTTCTCATCCCATACCAGCAAAATATTATTCCTGCCCAGCCTAGTCTGAATCCAGTTTCTTACATCACACAGCCAACTAATGAAGGGAACCTTTGTTGTCTCTTCACAATTTTTCCTGGGCACATATGTCTAGATGCATGGCCCTTAAATGGCATCTCCGTCCAACACATAATGTTGCCTTGAAGTTGATTCCTTTGTCCCATGGTGGTGGTTTGATCAGTGTAGGAGGACCTGTGCCATGGCTTCATGTAAATCAGGCAAATCCTGCAGTGGGTCATTTATTTGAGAAGTAACCCTTAGATATCTCTGTATTTCACACTTTTATTTCACAGCAGTCCATTTTTCTAAGTGGCTGTGGCCAAATTTTTACACTGAAAGGGTTAACAAGCATTGGAACAGGCTGCCCAGGGAAGTGGTTGAGGCACCATCCCTAGAGGTATTTAAAAGACGGGTAGACATAATGCTTAGAGATATGGTTTAGTGATGGTTTTTCATAGAATTATAGAATCATTTAGGTTGGAAAAGACCCTTGAGATCATCGAGTGCAACCATCAACTCCACTCTACAAAGTTCTCCCTTACACCATATCCCTTAACACTACATCTAAACGAGTCTTAAACACGTCCAGGGATGGTGACTCCACCACCTCCCTGGGCAGCCTATTCCAGTGTCTGACCACTCTTTCTGTGAAGAATTTTTTCCTGATGTCCAGCCTAAACCTACCCTTGCTGCAGCTTGAACCCATTCCCTCTTGTTCTATCGCTAATTACCTGTGAGAAGAGACCAGCACCAACCTCTCTGCCGTGTCCTTTCAGGTAGTTGTAGAGTTTTTGTCAGAGTTAGGTTGATGGTTGGACGAGATGATCTGAAAGGTCCCTTCCAACCCAGGTGATTCTATGATTCTGTACTGTTAGGATGCCCGGTGGTTACCCTCTGCAGCAGTGTGCTGCAGTGACTCCGGGCTGCTCTCGGAAATGCTGCCCATCCATGCCCATTTTGTTCCTCAGGAGACCTGGCTTCTGTCTAGCTGAGTGGCTGTGACCATTTCCATCCCATTGTTGCAGAGGGATTTCTCTTTGGGAATGGGAATGGGAATGAGTGGCTTGCGTAGGGTAACATCAACTATACTCTTTTCCTGGGGCAAATAAAGATCTTGTAGCAGTTTATTTCCCGTTATCAAATCGCAGCAGTCTACTCTCAATCCCGTTGCAGCTCTGGTAGCTAATTTAGCTGTACCTGATTTTCACCTGTCAACTGGCTGTTTTGGTTTAATGCCATATTTATATTTGTTGCAATTGTTTGTCCCTGCAGTCTGTCTTTTCAACGCAATCAGTCTTTTAGCTCTTTGTTTCTGAAAGTTTATACAGAAAGTACTTCAGTTCATTATGCTACTGTATTAGCAAAGGAATTAAAATAGATTAAGGTATAGTACATGAACATAGAATAAATTGAACTGATTTTGATAAAAAGATTTGATATTCTCTGGCAGGTTATCAGAGGGTGGAAAACAATTTTTCATAAACATAGGTCTAGGTAGTCATGCTGAGAATAATGTGGAAAGAAGTGTAGCCGTAAAAAATTTGGGCACTTCGAACAAATAAATAAAAAAATTCTGTATAGTCTGAGGAATTACAGATTTTATAACTTTATCCTTGAAAAACCTTTAGCTGTGAAATAAAACCAAAGGAAGCATTTCATAACAAGTTAAACATTTGTCGTATTCGTGAACTTGTTCTGCTTGATGGTTTAAAAAAATAAGTTTGAATTATGATTAGGCTTCTACAATATTTAATTTGTTTTGGTTTTTGAAGCAATGAGTACTTATTATTCTGTGTTCTGATATTTAGACATTTTTAAGTCATTTCTTCTACATTTGAAAAATGTGTTATTTACATGAAGAAAATTGCAATGTCTTGTTTGTTGTGCGTGTACTTAGAAGTGGTAAGATTCTAATTAATATATTTCTTGGAACAGATGTACCAAGTCTAATATTAGATGATAGTGAAGATGAGAATGCTTCATCAATTTTTGAGACAAGCTGTCACTCAGGATCACCAAAGAAACAGTCATCAGCTGCTATACATAAACCCTACCTTCATTTTACAATGTGAGTGTTTATCTAAATGCATACAACCAGATAAAGAAATCAATGAAATTCTTACATCAGGAGAGGTAATAAAGGTGATCTTTTGCTTTGCGATGGGAATGGTGTTCTGTAATAGAAACATGTAAGTGCATGGAGAAGAGTTGTAGGTATGTGAATGGTCTTAGGAGAGGCCGCATCCTCGACACAGTAATCGGGAATATTTTGCAACAGACAAGTGTATCTTAGAAGTAAGGATGTTAACAGCAATTTGTAATTGTAACGAGGCATTTTGATTTGAAAGATTAAGAGCTGGGAAGAGAGGTATGTAGGAGTATTTTGGAGAGATTGTTTGCTTTTTCTTGTTCTAAAGTATTGTTGAGCTTCAGCGTATGCAGCTGTTTGGATGCACCATATCATGAATGCATTCAGCATTTCTAACGTCTTTTTTTCATTGTTTCTTATAGAAAGTTTTGGGAAATGGGCATTTAGAAAGTGTGTGTGACATTTGGATGAGTCTTTCCTGTATTAATTGAACTGGCTACAGTAATTAACAACAATAAGCTAACATTTCTTTGTTTTGTATTAACAATTCGTAACTCTTTGTTTCAGACTACTTTATGTGATGGGTTCTGCAGGGAATTTGCTAAATAAAGAAAATGAAATTAGGAAAACTGTTCAGGAGTAGAGCCATCTTGTGGAAAACTGCTAAAATTTTTGTGCTAAAAAGTGATGCTAGAGCAGCATTTACAGAAATCTAAGCTTAAAAATAAGGATTTAAGTTCAAATATTTTGAGGTACATAGTCAAGTATTTTAATGTCAAATTTCAGCTGTTGTTGTGAGGACAGGCGGGGGAACCCAAAACCAAAATGACAATATATTATTTGTGTGGATGTGTGTCTATATAAAATAATCTTGAAGAGCATGTTTATTTTTGTAAATTATGTAAGCCTCGCTGAATCTATCTTGCTGAGCATTTTTGGTTGCTGTCTGTGTGTGTAACCTCCACCACCAGAACTGAAAAGCCAAAGGTCAGCAATGTTCATAGCTGTTACAAATATTTAACCTGAAATAAAACCAGCCAGTCTTGTTTCACTGCCTGAGCTGATTGATGTGCAGATAAAAATGCCTTAATGAGAGAAAATGTAGATTAATTAAAAAAATTTCTTGTTTCATAATAAATTTTTCTATAAATGGAAAAGATCTTTATTGGAAGGACCTAATGTTTCGCTCTTCACGTCTCACGTGTCCCCAAAACAGGGCAAAATCTCCCAAAACAAACTAATACAAAACCCCCGAAATCCTTATATGAACTCCTTAGGATTTCTTCTCAACAACAAAAACAAAAAATAGGTTTACCTTTGCAGTTCTTCCTTTAAAACATGTATTCTGTCTGGAAATCTACCGAATAGAAGTGTATGAATATGCTAGACTAGAAGATGAATAGTGATTTTATTCAATCCTACTTCAGATCCTATTTCTTGAACAAACAAAGTATTGAAATGTTAGGTGGTTCTTGGAAATCTTGGGTAACAATTTAAGGGATGAATGGATTGACCTGGGATTCCTGAAGCTACTGAAGAGATGTTTTGGTGGTTAGGACTGAATTAGACAGGATTAAATAGATATATTCACTGGAAGTCCAGTAAGTCTTTTTATATGAGCAAGGAATGGGTTTTAAATAAACTGGTTATAATCAAAGTTTTCATGAATTTAATATATGTATAGCTTTGCACAGATGGGTTTGAATTAACTTGTTTTGACATCAAAGAACAGACAAAGTTCGAGTTCTTGAGACTTGGCGTTAGTGTTGAAGTATACTAGAGTTGAATCTTTTAAGGCTGTTGTAGGAAACTCTTACCCATTACTGAAGGCCTTTTGGATTCTAAAAAAAATTTTGTATATATATCCGTCCATTGACAACATGAGCATGTTAATTGTGTTTTGTAACTGTTTTGCTGCAGGTCAGCTTATCACCAGCCAACCTCTTACAGACCAAGATTACTGCTATCTGGAGAGAGAGGTTCGGGTCAGACTTCGCACCTTGCTCCAGCACTATTGCACACTCTCGAAAAATTCTCCGTACACAGGCTAGATTTGCCAGCACTTTATTCAGTCAGTGCCAAAACGCCTGAAGAGTCGTGTGCACAGGTGACATTTCAGATTCTCTTGTAATGAGTAAATTATGTTATTCTGGAACAGATGAGTTGCATCAGTATAAAGGCAGCTAACTGGAATGTAACTTTAAAAGCCAGGTTTTCATAGGCTCCGTCTGTTTTCATGTTTAAAAGAACGGAGTCTCTAGAGTGTGATTGAGATCTCTCTGCTGACTAGTGAGAGTAATTACATTTTTAACTTGCCCCCTCAGTCACATACCTAATGTCAAGTAAGAGATTAGTCTGGTTCCTGCTTTTCATTTTATTAGCTTGTGTATGAATTGGTGTGCTGTGGTTCTGGGTTCGATTACTCAGTTTCAAATGTTTTAGGTTTCAAAACAGTTTGTGGTGGATTTTGCATGGATTGCAGACTAGTTTAATTTTCATCTTGATTGTTCAGTCTTAGTGAGTTTTTAAAACACAGATGACAAGTAGTTGTTTTGTAGTCTCCCTGGCACATAGACATAAAATAATTGAATTGCAGATAACAGTCACAAGCAGTTGTTTAGAAAGCCTTTATCATTAGATAATTTTGTTTTACTGGAACATTTGTATATAAAATACCACTAACTTGAGTCATTTCCTGTTCTGCAAGAACTTTATTGCTCACAAGTGATAATAATTAGGTTCTTAGTTTAAATACCACTGTTTCTTTTAATTAGATCTTTCGCGAAGCTCGAAGAACAGTACCAAGTATTGTTTACATGCCTCATATTGGTGATTGGTGGGAAGCTGTCAGTGAAACTGTGAGAGCTACTTTTCTAACCTTGCTGCAAGATATACCATCTTTCTCCCCTATATTTCTACTGTCTACCTCTGAGTCCATGTATAGCGAATTGCCTGAAGAGGTGAGCTCACTGCGGAAGGAGGCGTTGTTAGGGAGCTGTGTGCTCTTCGGAATGTTTTGAATTGCGTAAAAACATTCTGGTTTGCACTGGTTTTCTAACTTAATTTAAAATATGTCACACTGAAAATGTAATAGTAATTAAATGATAGTAATTTTCTTTAACGAGGGATGTACGTCCATGTTACCGATTTTCATAATCTCCATGCTGCTTTGCTGAGAAGACAGAATTGTTCATTTTGTCAGTTGTTCATTTTGACAATTACTCCAGTGTAATTTAATGCAGATTTAGTCTAAAGGCTTAACCTTTAGCTTTACATCCTCTGAGGTTCAGGATGGGGGGAGGGAGTTCCTATTTTTTTCCTCAACATTTTCTTTGACTTTTTATTATTTTTTTTTTTTTTTAAACATGGCCTTTCTCTTCTTTTCACTGCAGAGGTGGCCACTGTTAGGGTCATGGGATGCTGCAAGTTTAGTTACTACAGAAAATTCAGTGAGAATTAGAAGTATTTGTTTTCCCTAGGCTGCGTACACAGCTTCGGGTAAAGTTTACGGTCTTCCCTCCTGTGGCTAATTTTGAAAAGTTTGTGACTAGTGTTTTAATATGGTCATTAATCATGTATATTTCAGTGAGTGCTCAATTTTCTTATGGCTGCCTTTTTTTTCTATTTAGGTGAAATGTATTTTCAGAATCCAGTATGAAGAGGTTTTTTATATTCAAAGACCAAGTGAAGAAGACAGATTGCGATTTTTCAAAGGTTTAATTCTTGATGAGGCAGCAATGCCCCCACCAAGAAGGAAACAGGCTGGTAAACTAAGTTACAGTAAAACCAATAATAATGTGATCTGAATGTTTTCTTTTGTGATACTTTCCTTTTTCAAAAGGTGTGGGTAAATGACAGTTAGTGTAATTAACGTTTGACAGTGTTAATCAATGCCCAGAATAATTTTTGTGCATTACAGTTAGCAGTTTTGGAAATTGGAGAGCTGGGGGGTTAAGGATGCAGCGATGGGTAGATCGATGAGGCAGATTAAATATATAATGAAATTTGGAGTGGCCTAATCCCAAGAGCTGCTGAGTTGTTAATATTTCCATTGTCTGACTTCTTGTTTTTTTCCCTAGCTCTTCGTGCTCTGGAAGTTCTTCCTCTTGCACTGCCATGTCCAGCCCGTGAGCTGTCAGAAGCAGAAAAACAGCGAATGGAGGACCAGGAAGAGAACACATTGAGAGAGCTGCGGTTGTTTCTCAGGGATGTTACCAAGAGGCTGGCCACAGACAAACGCTTTAACATCTTCAGCAAACCGGTGGATATTGAAGAGGTCTTGTTTCAGTAATGTGCAAACAATGAAGTTGAAACTATAAGAAAAAGAATATAAATTTTAAAAAGGAAATGGATATGTTAATCAGAAAAACAGATGTGTTTTCCATGATTTTTCCAATCTAAAATGCTGACGTTTAGCTGGTGCGATAATCGCAGCCTCGTGATCTGTGATGCAAGGAGTTGGAGCACATTCTTTGGCTGTACCGGTGACCTGTTGAAAAACCTTGTGCATTCCTGTCAATTTTATAACCGAAACCAGCATTTAAAAATACCATCACTCCTATCCCTACCAGTGCTCTTGAAATATTTCAAACCATAAATATAATTCTTTAATAAAAGCTTTTACAACATAGTAATCATAGACATGATAATATTGGGAAAGTGATCTGTGTTCTGTAATGTATTCAGCATTAATAGTATTGTTGAATAATTTCAGCAGTAATGCTTGTGGATGCCATTAATCACAGATGGTAGCACATTATAAGGCATTAACTGGTCGATTATGGAGTGTGCACACCGAACTGATGAGACAGTTCGATCTGCAAATCTATTTTTGGGTGCTACTATATGAAAAGGATTGTGTTCGATCTGACTTTGAGATCAGATGCTGGCCCACTGCAAGCTTTGCAAGCTTGCTAATTTAAAAAAAAACTTAATTGCTTCTGAAGAGAAGAAAATGAATGGCTAAGAGATGAATATGGGACGTTAAAAGTACAGCATTGAAAAAAGCAAACTTGTGGTGTAGATTCCATACAGGATAGAACAGGCGTCTTTTGCGGGCCCATGCAATCCTCTTAATTTGACCTTGCCATAGTGGTCTGTAGCTGTCTGTTTCTGAAAGACTGACGAGAGCTCTTTAATGTGGCAGCTCACCGTGTGACCGTGGTCTGAGCGCTAACTTTGATTTTTTTATTATGAAGCTGCTTGGAATGTCCATTATTGTAGGAAACTCTTCATACTCATAGTAAAGGCGGTTTCTTTCCCCAAAGAACTTGCGGTCTAAAGGGCACGTAAAGTAAGAACAAATTGCTGTCCTTGTTTTGTAGATGGAGAGAATCGAAATGTGAATTTGTTATTTAAAGACTTGCCAAAACCCCTGCAAATATATCACATCACTAGAAATTAAATGTAATCCTTTTCGTTCCACCTGGTGCATTTGAGCCCAGGACTATCCTTTTCTACGAGGGCCTGTCTGCTTGACTTTATTAGATAATGTGTTACGTTTGTTCCACTCCTACTTGTGTTGCAGAGGATGCTGCTATGTGATAAGTCAACGATTTTCCTGACTAATTCAGCAGCAATGAAAAGGAAGCCCGTGGCTTGGCTTTCTGATCACTGAACCAATTATCATCATGTTTCCATAAAGGGAGACAAAAAGAGACTTTCTGCTATTTTCCTTTTTCGTCATAAATTTCAATGTGTATATTTAAGGATTTAGGTGACAGACTGCTGTCCACTGAAGTAATGCATTAATGTTAGTTTATGTTGTAATATATTTTTGTATGAATGTCTGCAGATGCTTTATAAAAAAAAAAAAAAAATTCTTGCAGAGCCGTTATGGCTTGATCTGAATATGTATTTAACTCTCTAGTATTTTGGCAGCGACTGTCGTATGTGGGCAATATCAAAAGAAAAAACACAATACTGTTTCTGAGGCTGCCAGTATTTTTAATTGATCGTAATCTTAATCACATTGAAACATTCAAGTATAGGGTTTTTTGCCTTGAAGTAAATAAAAAATTAATAGATTTTTTTGCTGAACTTTGTTACAGCAGCTGTGCTGATGCATTTGACTATTAAGCTTGAGCCCCTTATGGTACCATTAATTACATTAAATACTTTTAGTGTACCCTAGTGGATGCTAAATCTCCAGTTACAAGCCAGGCTCATAGTGAACTCTGACACAGGGCTTTCTCTTTAGCTTGTCCTTCTGTACAGTCACTCTAATGTCTTCAGTCAATAAAACCTGAATTTTTTTTTTGCTGAACAAGTGATTGAAAGAACTATTCAATAGAAGATATTTAAAAGCTGATAATTTGACCGTTGAATTTAATGAGAATTTTACCTGCAAGGTGAACAAAATATAGCTTCCCTAGTTTTTCCTGGGGTTTTGAATTAGGCTGGTTGTTTTTGCTTTTCTAACACAAGACAGTGCTGTAACGCTATACCAAAAAAATTAAATCTGTCTAGATAAAATAAAATATACATTTATGTTAAAACGTTTTGCCTCAAAAATACCATTACATTAATTTTGAAAGATAAATTGGCAAGCTACTGAAGGAAAAGTAGCTTTGGAAGTACTATGGTTTTATTTAGTCAGATAAAACTTCTGTTTTCAACATAAATTTGTTAGTTAAGGTATTGGAGTTAAGCATGTGGAATAAGTAAGACTATCACGATGTGAAATTGTCAATGTTCAAATGGAATGCATATGGTCCCGTGTCATTTCTGTATGCCATCTGTTTATAGGTTTCAGATTACCTTGAAGTTATCAAAGAGCCAATGGACCTGTCAACAGTAATAACCAAAATTGATAAACACAACTACTTAACAGCCAAGGACTTCCTAACAGATATTGACCTGATCTGCAGCAATGCATTGGAGTACAATCCAGACAAAGATCCTGGAGGTAAGGACCTGCTTCGCTTTGGCCTACCTAAAGCCGAAAGCCTGGTATTTAATCACGTATTTGGTTACTCTTCAGGCGTTTAAATAAACTGCATGCTCTGTGATAATTAGGATAAGCAAGTCCTAAGGGTCTGTGCTTTCAGTATTCTGAGGCATGTGGTGCACTGGGGGATATTGCAAGAGCGGGAGAACTACAGCATTCAGAGTTGTTTTCTAATAAATCAGGTTTTGTAGTTCCTTTTCGAATTCGATAGCTCCTTTTCAGTGAATAGACTTTGTATACGCAACAAAACCCCAACGTAATTTGGAGAGCTCCGTAGAGAATCCTGTACACAATCTGGCAGTGGCCTGCTTTATTTCCACATTAGCTTAGAACATGAAATTCATCCACAGAAATTAAGAACTATGCGTTTGTGGATAGAAACGGAACAGGATAAATCACCGGGCAAGGAAGTCAGTTGCAGCTGATTAGGGAAGATTAGAAGGTATTGTCTTGACAAAGTGTGATGGGATGCTTTCAATTAAAATGGAATTTGTAGATTGAAGTGTATGTAAAAGCTGTTCACGCTGCAAACTCAGGAAAGAACATCTTGTGTGCTCTTCGGTGGGGCTGCCTTACAGTGTACATTGCCAAAAGCAAGCCTTTCCATTGGCAGCTTCATCAATAAAACAACAACAAAGCACCCTTTTAATGTAGTTGTATTTAATATAAGTGATACTTGGAAATCTGGGTCTGTCTGCAAGTGTAGTCCTATGCGTTAAAAAGTTTTTTATTAGATCTTGTGAAATCATTTTACCAGGTTAAAGCCTGATTTTTCTACATTTTTCTTACTTCTCAAATTTTTGTTTTTGTGAGGCTTTTGCAAAGGTCTGATGTGTGGACTAGATACAGTATAGTCTGGTCAAAGTCACGCTTGTTTCAAATTGCCTTTTGAACACAGTGCTGGTTCATATCTGTAGAAGATAAACTTTATTTCTTCAATTTATGATGCATTTTGTTTTACAACAACTCAAAAAAAATCCAGGCAGCGACATTGGTAATATACAGCAAAAGGTTTTCTGTGTTCTTGATAACACGCTTTCACAGAATCACAGAATGGTTCGTGTTGGAAGGGACCTTAAAGATCATCCAGTTCCAACCCCCCTGCCATGGGCAGGGACACCTCCCACTAGACCAGGCTGCTCAAAGCCCCATCCAGCCTGGCCTTGAACACTTCCAGGGATGGGGTATCCACAGCTTCTCTGGGCAACCTGTTCTGGTGCCTCACCACCCTCACAGTAAAGAATTTCTTCCTGATATCCAATCTAAATCTACCCTCTTTCAGTTTGAGGCAGTTACCCCGTGTCCTACCATAACACTCCCTGATAAAGAGTCCCCCCCCATCCTTCCTGTAGGCCCCCTTTAGGTATGGGAAGGCTGCTTTTGAGGACTTCTAATGTGTAATTGATGTGAACTAATCAAAGCCTTGATGGGCACTTGAGATTCTGAGTGTCTCTGAAGAGCAGAGTGCCCTGGTGGCCAAGAAGGCCAACAGCATCCTGGCCTGTATCAGGAACAGTGGCCAGCGGGACTAAGGCAGTGATCGTCCCCCTGGACTTGGCACAGGTGAGGCCCCACCTCAAGTGCTGTGTCCGGTTTTGGGCCCCTCACCACAAAAAAGACATTGAGGTGCTGGAGTGTGTCCAGAGGAGGGCAACGGAGCTGGTGAGGGGTCTGGAGCACAAGTCTTGTGAGGAGCGGCTGAGGGAGCTGGGGGTGTTCAGCCTGGAGAAGAGGAGGCTGAGGGGAGACCTTCTCGCTCTCTACAACTGCCTGAAAGGAGAGGGTAGAGAGGTGGGGGTCGGTCTCTTCTCCCAAGTAATGAACGGGTGATAGGACAGGAGGAAATGGCCTCAAGTTGCACCAGGGGAGATTTGAATAATAGGAAAATTTTCTTCGCCGAAAAGGTTGTCAAGCGTTGGAACAGGCTGCCCGGGGAAATGGTGGAGTCACCATCCCTGGAGGTATTTAAAAGAAGAGTAGATGTGGTGCTGGGAGAAATGGTTTAGTGGTGGTTTTGTCAGTGTTAGGTTGATGGTCAGACTCGATGATCTGAAAGGTCCCTTCCAACCCAGACAATTCTATGATTCTATAAGAGCACCTGTTGAGAAGATGTGGACTACGAGACATACCTCCTGCATGCGACTGGTGTATATTTGTGACTTGGTGATGGGCTTTGGGAAAAATTGGTATTAATATACACCCTTTGTTCCCATTTTTAGGCCCTGAAGATCTGTGTGCTTGCCTCTTTAATTCTAGGAAATGTAGTCTGAAGAGGGTTTTTTTAAGTTTTATTGCAGGTGTTACGGGACTACAGGCTTGTAAGGTCAGATCTGCTCTGGATCAGAAACAACACAGGTCGCAGGTTCAGTGTGTCAGAAACACAGTTTGGAGAACGTTTAGTGGCAGAAGCTTTCACTGAGATTGTCCAAAGAGAAAGAGTCTTAAGAAATACATTTAGGGAACCGTAATAGGGTTATTTTGGTTTTCCTTGCCATCAGGACTGAGCTGGGAGAAATGGATCTGACTATTTCTAGGTTAAGTTTTGGATTGGAGTTTCTCATCACCAAGTAGGTAATGAAAGATAGGTCTGTCCTCTGCGTTGTCAACAATTGGTGATATATTGCTCTTCTGGCATGAAAAATTTCTTGAGCTGTTGTATAAATACACTGCTGAAACAGCACATCATGTCTATTCTGAGTAAGCATTACATGCGTTCAGATGCGTTAACTGAATATTAACCTATAAACGTTCACATTCTTAAAAGCTGGGCATATATGCTTGCCTCTGCTTTGTGCTTGAATTTGCAGAGGAATCATACTATACCTGCTTCTGTCCTGTTGTTCAGTTGTAAAAGGAATTGGAGCACCAGACTAGCTGGCTTCATATGCAGTACAGATATTCAAAACTGGCTTCTTCGCTTTTTGGGTATTTTTTTCCCTTGTACTTTGATATAAAAATTCAGATAGGTTATACAGTAAAATAGTGTGAGGTGGGTTTTTTTTTTTTTTGACTTTCCCTCCATTGTTTGACCAGGAAATGTTCTTTAAAGGCAACATAACCATTGTGTGTTAGACATAATAGTATTTGCCTCTTTGAAGCACTGTCTGTGGGGAAAGTCTTGCCCATCTCAGGATACGAGGAAAGTAGTAGTTCAATCAAATATTCTTGATTTGATTTTTCTTTTCTTTTTTTTTTCTCCCCTTTTTCTTTCTTTTGTGAGGGCATCCTAAACTTTATTATCTGACCAACTTTTTAAAGTCTAATATTGTAAAATTGCACCTGCAAAGAATGCAGTGTGTTTTTTGTGATCGTAAACCGTAATGCTTCACGAATATATGTGGATAAAAACTTCTAGTTTCCAGTTGATTTAAGTGGCGGTAGATTTCCCCAGAAAACATATGTAGGGCTCATTTGAGCTGGATACTGGATATTCTTTTTCACTCAGCAGTTTTTCCAGCTGTAAAATTTGCTGTGTCTAGAATTATAAACCTTGTTTAATAAATGTTTGCTGATACTCTTAATTGTTGTCTTTAGTGATTATTAAAACAGATTAAATCTGCTAATTGTATAATATGTTGTAGACATTAATGTTGATGTTTCCTGTTGAAGTACCTCCATCAACTGGAAAAAGTAATTCAGTATGGATGAATTGACAAATTAAATATGTTTGTACTAAAAGCAAACAATGAGTGTTGTAGGTTTGATTGAAAAGCAACATTCTAGATGGCAATTTTCTCCACATATAGGTTTACTTAGTAAGTTACAATTACTTTTCAAATTTCAACAGTGTGGGAATAATTTCTTTTGTGTGTTTCAAAGGTATGGGAACCGGTTTTCTGTGAAAAAATGTATTTTAATGAGTCGCATTTAGGCTTCCAGTGTGGGCAATATTTTTTTTGCCCTGTTCCCCAGATAGAGATGAAAAC
The DNA here is from genome assembly GCF_028500815.1 of Rissa tridactyla. Classification (NCBI taxonomy): domain Eukaryota; kingdom Metazoa; phylum Chordata; class Aves; order Charadriiformes; family Laridae; genus Rissa; species Rissa tridactyla. Next base: position 118,934,459 of record NC_071468.1, on the reverse strand, counting down.
GTAGCAAACTTGAGGCTTGTTTCTTGCCAGTTTTTCTGAATGGATTAAAATGAGAAGTAGCTGTTCAATATAAGCAATAAAGTAATCTGTTTTAGCACAATTTTGAATTTTCTAGCAGTTGTTAAATGAAAATTAAGCAGCGATTTAAGGAGGAAGAGTATAAGCAAGCCAGGTCTGCCTTACAGATTCAGGAGATGTCCAGTATGATTTTGCAGGCAATCTAACTGTATGAATGTTCCTAGACCCCAGTGGGTAAATTAATTCCTGGACAAGTCTCTTGTTACTTTTGGGAGTCTCTGCACTGTAGTGTGTTATACTGTAGAAACTGGTATACCTGCTGGTTCTTGCAAGTTTCTAAGGATTGCAACTTGTTTTAGTTGTGTTCATCATTTATTGTTTGCATTTCTATATAAATGTCACGATTGATTAAAGTAATGATTTGTACTTCTGAAAACTTCTATGTCTCTTAAATAGCTGGGTTGTGATTTTGGAGCATGCTGTGAAGTTGATCCATCTAAGTTTTCAAACACTTATAGTATTTCCCACTTACTTCTGTCTATATCAGTGTTGTAATATACAATACAGAACAACATAGACATGGTAAAGAATTTACATAATTGTGATGAAGTTAACAAGTGTGCTGTCCTGTTTTCTAGATAAAATAATTAGACATAGAGCTTGTACTTTGAAGGACACTGCTCATGCTATCATCGCTGCTGAACTGGATCCAGAATTTAATAAGATGTGTGAAGAAATCAAGGAAGCGAGAAGAAAAAGAGGTATATTTAATTTCATTTATCGTAACACAACACATATGGGATAGAAAGCCGAATTTACAAATGTCCATATAAAATTTAAATTTAAGATGAAATATGGAATGCTAAGGCAGTGCATTCTAAAGGGTGACTGATCTTGAAACTTGTCTACTTTTTCCAACTATGTGAGCTGGTCTGATAAGGCACCATCCTTTACAAAAGAAGGTTGCATTGCCTATTGGTACAAAAAGTCTTGTAGAACATGTTGAAAGGATGAATGCTGGGATTTCTATAATAACTGAAGACATGGTGAAACCAGAGCTGTATTCTAAAAATGGCGTGTAATGCAGTGTAATAACACTTATGGTTAGGAAGTGTGGCATTCAGAACTGGATTTTCAGTTCACCCTGGCATGTGCACAAGTGTACTTTTGGTGATAATCACTTGATTTTTTGGATTAAGAAACAACTGTTGCCACCCACATTGAGGGGAGGATTGACAGTCTAATGGGCCAGAATCAGGAAATGTAGCCTGCTCCACTGGAGGACATCACTGACTTAGTTTTTGTTTAAATTAGTGCAGTTGTTTCCAACTTGTAGTCCATAGACCTCCAAGTCTGTGGGAAGCTTCTGAAGTGACCACAAAAGGTAATCAAAAGCCCAAACATATTCCCACTTGATCTCTGTTTACATGAAAAATTCTGTACCTCCATGGAAAATATTTCAAGTTCTGAAAATTGAAAAAGGTTGAAAATCACTGGACTATAACATTAGAAAATTTCATGCTGATTTAGGGATTACTGAGTTCAATAATTCTAGCTCTGCCTTGGCAAGTTGTTTCCTGCTTTGACTCTTGCTTTCTTAAAAAAATGCATTATTTGATTTCTAGGTTGAATTTGTCTGGTCTTAACTTATAGCTGCTGGTTCTTGAAATACTTCTATCAGTAGATTGAAGACCCTTTATTAATAAATTTCTTTGAACTATGCAAGTATCTGTAGGCTTTCTCTTCTTCAGGTTTAAATGGATACAGTTCCTTTTATTTTCCCATTCTGTCATGCATTTTTTGTCTAATTCTGTACAAGCTTACAGTGTGTGTCTTGAATTGTGGATAAGAGAACCAATTGTAATTCACCGTGGTTGTAAAATAGAACTAATATAATGCCTTCATTTCTCCTCTGTATTTTTCTATTAGAAGTATGAGAATATTCACAATTCTGGCGTTAGTGTCACGCTGAGAGCTATGCTCAGTTAATTATCCTTTATGAGTCCCCCATGATTGTTAAAGGTTATTGCTTCCGAGGTTAAAGTAACTGTTTGTAAGAGTTTTTTGTTACAGAGAGTGACTATACGGCTTCTAAGTCCCTCCTTGCAAGTCTTGCAAGAGCTAACTGGAACGCTGCCCTTCTCTTTGTGGCAGTGACCAAGTAATATATATTTCTGGGGGCAAAACCTGAAGACCCTCTTGAAAGAGGAGGGTCTTCAGAAGTTCATAATTAAGGCTGATGGTGTCATATCATGTTATATCAGAAGCTGAGATACTATTAGTGTCAGATGCTAGTTAGTGGACCTTCAGATATAGGTAGGTAACTAGCAGTACCAGTTCTTTGAGCGACAACAGCTCACGTGCAACAACGGACAGGTTTTCATGCATTCTGTGCATTGGCATGGCAACCGTTACAGTGTCAGGGACCATGTTTCAAAGATGCTCATGCTTTTGGACCACATTGTGGTGGTTTCAGGAACAAATGAGCTCTGCAGTTGGTCCAGCTGCAGAGTGTGGAAGGCTAAGATCACTTACTGTATTAGCAAGGACAGAAGATTTGGAATGCATGGAAGAAGCTGTATTAGATTAACTGATTACAAATGAAGAAAAATGTATCAGGCTCTTGAAGTCTGAGGAAAGCTCATGCTGTCAGGCAAGCACAAGAGATTGTCCTATCCCTGAATCAAAGTTGTGTCAAGATTGTGATGTAGAACATCAAGAAGATGGCACTTCAGGCATGTAGTCTTGGCACTGGTCATTGTAGTGGATGGAAGGGATGTGAATGCTGATCAGCCTTGCCATTACTGTCATTTTGCCCCAGAGAATATGCTCAGCAAGACAGCAGATCAGCAAAATCATGGTGCATCTGCTGGCCCAGACTTTGACATGTACCCTGTTTTGGAACAATTTGGACAAGGGAGGACAAAGGCACATACTTGCATTTTCTTCTTTTGATCGGATGTCCACGAGGTTATTTAAGGGATTTCTGGTTTCTTCTTTGGATTGATTACCAGATGGTCAGGTATAGAAGTGATTCACATATCCTCCTTCTTCCCCTCTGCTTTATAATAGGAGTATATATTGAAATAATGGAATGTTTCAACGAGGAAATTCTTGAGGAAAACTGTGTAAGCACTGTAAACTATGCCTTTTGCTGTCCAGAAGCTTTGTGCAACTGGTCACCTGAATGCAAGAGTGGTTGCTTATACCAGGCTGTTGACTGAGTGGAGCTACGCGATGAAATCATGCTGAATTGGGCAGCCAGCCTTGTTGCTTGACCAGTGTATGAGACGAAGTGGTGGGGAATGGAACCCCTAAGTGTACTTCTTTTTAATATCAACAAGAGATGTCCAAGAAGGGCCTTAAATGAATGTTGAGACTGAAGTCACAATGAGTGTGCTTCATCGTTTGATGCACAACAGGCTTTTGTTCAGCTTAAAGTACTCTAAGCTTCTTTTTTCATTGTCCTTTAAAAGTGCTGGAGTAGCATATGCAAAGTCTGGTGGGGAAAAAAACCCACTTGGTGTCCACATTTCTCTGTGTATATGTCTGAACTCAGCTTGATACAGGATCTTACCTTCAAGCCTTACCAGAGTTAAAATTCTTAGCTTGCCAACAGGACTCTCTTGAAAGAAGGGTAATAATGCAAACAGTGAACTATAGGAAAAAAAGTCCAGGTTTATCATATGAATCTACTAGCAGTTCTTGGACTGACTATAAAACTTGTTATTAATACCTTCTCAGGAGAGGTCAAGGTAATGTTGCAGTCACAGGTTGAGTCAGAGTGGGTGGCTGTGGCTATCAGAAAGGAAATTTGTCTTCTGACAAAAAGAACATGCCCCTCACTCGGTTAGATCTTGGCCAACAATTTCTTGGCTACGTTTGGAAAGACTTCAACATTCAACATGAAATTCAGATGGAATCGAACAAGCTGATCTGCAAGAGTCTTCTAATAGATTCTCTGGAAATACGATCAAGTGGTTCTGTCTGGAATCACAGAGAAGGCAAATGACACGTACTGTAGGCTTTTTAATCTTTACTCAGTTGAAAAGCCATTGATTTTCTGAATTGTGCCATGTATTAGCTCTTAATTTATTTCCAGGATACCAAAGATGAGGGTTAAGGCTAAAAAGCTCTATATCCATTTTCTTCAAGCTTCTCTTGGCAAGTTATTTAGCAATTTTACATAGTTTTAAAATGGAAGGTAGTTTCTACATCACTTTCTTTTTCCCCATTTTTTCTGTTTTTTTTTGTTTTGGCAGATCTGCCATGTTTATTTAGTTCTGAGACTGGTGACCAATCTTAAAAGAAGTACTGCAGTGTAACAGCGTAATAAACTGTATAATAAAATCAGTGTCTAGAATTTAAACTAGAATTTCTTGTTCTTGTATGACTGAAATGAAGTGCTGTTCTCGCAAGACTGTAAATCTAAGGATAACAAATCTTAAGTTGGTAAATTGAAAAAAAATAACCAAAAAACTAGATCATTGGAATTTGCAGCTTCTCATTGAAACCAGCAGATAACAAGGTAGAAGCGATAGATGTTTTGAGTAACGAAATGCGCTTGATACGCAGTTTAAAATATTTGTAGTGGTACCTAGAAACTCACGCTGTAACTGTTAACTGTTAGGTGAGAGTTCCTTTGTGCATCTTTTAATTTCTGCTTCCGTCAGTTTTAGAGCTTCTTGTCTTCTCTCGATCACTTGGCTCTGGTTACTATTGGAGGCATGGTATGACGTTTTGAAGACTGTTTTGGTGAATGGATAGGAAATTCTACTTCACAAATATGAAACTTCAGAGATTCATTTATGTCTTTAAAATGTGCATAACCAATACGAAAGTTTGCATTTTTAGGATTTAATTAAAAAACCCCTATGAAATAGTAGAAGCTATGAGATGAACTTACATTACAGGAAGCAAACAGACTTTTTGTTAAAAGCAGAATCGCATTTTCTTAATCTAAGAGCTCATATTGACTCTGAAGTGGATTCATTTTACGTAACATAGATCACGGTGACAATACAAGGTTTTTATTTAGATACTCTTTTTGATATGGCATACTATGTCACTATGAATTGCCATTTATTTTAAATCATCTGTTTAAAATTAGGAAAAATTGAAACTGTCAATAAGAATTTGCTTTATAGAGGAAATATGGATAGAAGAGTGCAATCTTTGGGGACCCCAGTGTGAGAGACAGTCTTATTTTTCTAAGCCATCAGAGCTGACAGTTTTAAGACCATGCAACCACTGAGCCATTTTGTCAGTAGAAAACAAGTATTCTTGATTCTAATCTTTGTTTTCAATGTCCAGCTAAATATTAATTGATACGTTCTTATTGCAGCATGGTATTCCAAGTTGCTTTTTAAATTCAGTAGTTTTATGCAGCCTGGTTTATTTAAATAGGTATGGTTATCTTCTATATGCAGGCTTATCAGTAACAGCAGAACAAATGAATCCTCATGGTTCCACTGTACGGAAAACAGAAGCTAGAGTTGAAGAGGCATTTCGGAACAAGCAAAAACCCACAATGGCGGTGTGGCCCAACTCTGCGAATAAATGTGCATGTGAGTACCTTGGGTGATAACGGTGTAAAACTAGAGGTACTTTCAACGGCAAACATTTCAAATGTGTCTCTATTACTGTTTACTGATTATTTCCAGAAGTAATTTTAGACATGAAATGTGGGACTTTAGGAAATGCTCTTTTTCTGCTTACATGAAATCTCTGCCCAAGAAATTGTAAAGAAGCAGGATTTCTGTTTTTTCTGTGATAAAGAATAACTGGTTTTCTAATATAATATGCATATTATATTTTATTTGTAAAAGACTATTCTCAGTGTAAGACAACTCTGATCCAATAAGAAAATGACTCTTATCTATTTGATGAGCATTAAGATTTGTTTACTCTGTGTGTATTCACAGGTCCATACTCACACGCCGCTTCACACTCTCTCACATGCACTGTGTAGTTACTCTCTTCCTGTCTTCAGTATGTAGAGGATCATGCTAAAAGTTAGAAAAGAGATTGCAAATTTAACTGTATTTTCCTTTATGACACCTGGTTTTCAATAGTCAGTACCCATTATTGGGGGATGTTGAGATACTCTTGCTGCAGCCTACTGGATTAGTCCAATTAATTGATAGAAATTTCTAGAAATGTGAGGAGTGACTCTTCAACTGTGGTGTAGGTAGTCAGAGGCACTGCTAATTATTTTCAAGAGGTAAGTTGATTAGAAAAGGTAAATGCACGACCGATATTTTGGCTATAAACAACATAAATACTATAAGAGAAAGTAAGTATGAGGGATATACTGATAGTTGTGCGTGGCTTTCCGGCTGAGGATGTGGAATCCATTATTAATACATTATTAGTAGCGTTATCAATTATTGCTTAATAGGCAAACTGATAAATTGGAGCTGACAAATTTTCATTGGTCTTTGTGTTCTCCTTCATGGTACTTTTCCTTGATGAGAAATAGTTTTCTAGGCAAGGTGATAACTGCCCAGAGATGAACGTTGTTTATATGAGTGATAGTGTTGATGTCAAATAGTTTAATTAATTAGAGGTGTATGGTTTTATTTCCTGAAGCTGTAATTTCTTCCGTTAAAGGAATTAAAGTCAATTGAACAGAGTTATGGCTTGAGTAAATTGTTATCTAATAAATTGATGATGCGGATCCAAGCTGTTCTTTATTCATTTGGCAGCTTGTGCAAAAACAGAGAGAGAAGGGAAGGGATTCTCAGTTTATTTTAGTTTCCTGTGAAATCCAAGATGGAGATTCTCGCTCTGGCTGATCTACAGAGCACTTTCCTGGCTCTGCGTGCTCTGCAGCAAACGGTAGGGTTTATAGGCATCCAAGCCGGACATCTTTTGGGAAGGCTGCGAGCCATTACTGGTGACTCGTATAAAGAGAAGCTCTGGTACCTCTGCTCTCTTCTCCACCTAATGCTGTGGATGCAGTGGCGGCTGTCTGGAGACTAGAGCCATCGACTGAAGGAAATTGCCAGTGTTCCTCTGTGTAAACTAAAAAGGAGCTGGTGTTAAGGCTCCATTCCTGCTATTATTTTGGTGAAAATTTGCGGCTTAGTGGTGTTTGGGACTGTGATCAAATGAAAAATCTGCCTTTTAAGGCTGAGTCTGGGAAAGGTCCAGGTGATGCCTCTAGTAATCAAGAGAGAGAACCAGGAACTGATGAGCAATCAGAAATCTGCAGAGGGGATTCAAGTAGTACAGGGGCACACTTGAAGATTGATGTGGTAAGTTCAGTGGAGACTAGGAACTAGGAAGAGATACAGTCTTAGAAGGGTGTTGGGAGGAAGGAGCTGTGGTAAAATGAGAGCAGAACGGAGCAGATTGTAGGGAGCTCATGTAGCAGTAAATTATATGGTGGATTGTGATTATATAAATGGAAGAAACAAGTTTTAGAGAAGGGATTTCTGAACAGAGATGATTTTAGAGGTAGAGTGGAAATGTTTTTATGGTCAAGAACTAAGATTTATTTTTCTTAAGACTAAAAAGCATTGCACAAGCAGAGTAACAAGGACAATGATTCACATATTTTAATTACACAGGCTAAAAACTGTGCCTTCCAATTAATAATTCTGAAAGTCTTCCATTTTTTCTACTATTTGAATGTGAATTAATTTTTTTCCTTAGATAAGTCCAAGGAAAAAATCATCAATCATAACATTTTTTTTCCTGATTACATTAATTTTTTAGGAGCTTTGTTTTGCAGCTGTTTTCTAAAATACTGTAAAAGGTCAATTCAGATGAAACACTTGCGAACCCTAAAGGAAATTGTCATCATCTTCTCTAAAAACAGAGTGGACTACAAACAGAGCAGCAGCCTGCGCCAGTTTAGAGCCCTGTTTACTGTTCAGGGCTACTGAGAGTTAGTTTATCATGTATTGGTTTGTTTTCTGAGGGTTAGGTATTTCGTATGAAACTTTACTTAGTTTTTTAATTACCTATTTGTGATTTGTTTAATATTTACAATGTATTTTAGACTTTTTTTTTTTAATTTGATTAGACCAGATGGGCTATCAGAAATGTGGCACAAAACATTTGTTCTATTTGAAGGCATGGTGATATGCGTTCTGGAGTTTGATTTAATCTGCAACTTCCATTTCCCTTGTTGCAGGTACACCTGTGGTGGATGGTTGGATGGTGTATCACAGTATACCTGAGTTTTAAAAGTATTGCATTGCTAGAAGTTGCTGAAAATCCATTTAGGAGAGTTGTGCCACGGATACTTTAAACATATTTCCATAATGACTGTGTATTTTGAGAAAAGTGCAAGTGTTCTGGTGGGAACTCAGAACGGGACACAGGTCAAAAGCCTGATACAAGTAGTTATATGATCATAGAATCACAAGATTGCTGTGAGTGGAAGGAGCTTCTGGAGATCATCTAATCTAACTCCCCTGCTCAGAGCTGGTTGCTCAACACTGTGTCCATTTGTGTTTTGAGTATCTCCAAAAATGAAGGCTCCGGAAGATCTGGGAAACCTCTTCTGGTGCTTGGCCGCTCTCACGATAATTTATTTTTCTTCCTTTTGAATTCAATGTCTTGTATTTCAGTCTGTGCCCATTACCCCTTGTCACTGGGCACTGATGAGAAGGGACTTGTTTCGCCTTCGTATGTATGTGTGTGGAAGAGGAAGCTGCCAGCAACACGCAGTTTGGTGTGTCTGACAAATCATTGCTAAGTGGTTTAGGTACACGTTAGCGCATTAAACATTAGCGTCTCTTTTAATTACTGGGATGCTGTACAGTAAAACTTTGTCCTACTGCTCTGTTTTGCCAGTAGATGGAGTATGTTGCATGTTATTTTACTGTCTAGCAGTTGCTTCCTTTAGTGTTACATATAAATAAACTGTATGGGGAAGACTTGGTTTTACATTCTTACCTTTTTTTTTTTCAGTATTTAACAATAATATATTGTAGAGACACAACGCAGATTTAATGTTTTCATAGAGAAGGCGTCTTTTGTACCGTGTGATAAATACGATAGCTGTGAAAATGGCATTTGGAGCAAATAACAAAATTAAAATATGTTGGGTTATGTGAAGTATTAAAAATACAAGTTTTATATAAAAGTCATTTTATGAAATATGAAGTAAACACACTGCTAACTTTTCTCTATAATTGAAGTGATTAATGGTCTCTGTAGAAAGAACTGTAAGGAGATCAAGCAAGGATATAAAAACCTGATGCAGAAAATCTAGTTCCAAGATACATAATATTTTGGGCGTCTTTTTGTGGTGTTTTGGTTTTTGGATAATTTTTTTTTTTTTGCTAAATGGCGATCTTTGCTATCTATATGAAGCTGTGTGTTTCTGCTTTACAATGCAAAGGAGGTTTTGTTTTGGCAGGATTCGTTCTAAAAAAAGATTTTTAGAAAGAAGAGGTCTTTTGTTTATAATCTTTCTCAGAAACTGTTTTATTCAGAGTCTTTGTCTGATTTTCATCTGTTTAGTCTCTTTTCTTTGACCTCTCTGCTACAGGGGTGTCCGTGATGGATGTACTTCAGGCATTCGTGTGACTGCAGTAATGCCTTATCAAAGGACACAGCAGACCAGATGCCGTGTGGCTTTTGTTATTTTAACGACTTTCTGCCTTTTGGACTAGTTCTGAATTGGGATTCAGTATTTGGGTACCGGCATATTAACAGTCATCTAGATGCTAACATTAAAGTCCCAGTAGCTGCTGATGTTTTGTCACAAATCCTACACTTGTCACCGTTTTCTTTTCTCCTCCTGCTCTCTAGAAAAGGGATTTGACTTAGATTAATTCTTGCTTGAGATAGAGGCCAGTACCGTAACTTGACAAACACCATTAAAAATGATTTTCTGGAATTTGAGACACCGTTGGCATTTGAGGACATCAGAGCCGAGACAACTGTCTCTTTTTATTTCTTTACTGTTTTGTTCCGGACAGTGTAGGAATTAGCATTCTGGATGAGGGTATTTTGATCTCTTGTATCTGATGCTGGCTTCAAGTGGATGCTTTAAAAGGAAGTTGCAAACATTTGAGAAGTAAAAATTTTTTTTTTTTGTGCCTGATTTTGAAGGAAATACCATCTTAGCTGATTCTGAGTTGGTTAACAGTTCTTTCAAAACTCACAGGCTTTGTAATTTTTCTAATTTAAAAAGCCATTTAGTGAATTTGTGGGTGTTCTAATACATCCCGACTGCCTCTTCTTTTTTGAGATCCCATCAGACTTTTGGACTCTGGTATCAAGTGGTAAAGAAATTTTCTTTCATCACTATTAAATATCTGCCTCTTGAATTAATCGAATGTCTTTTTTTCTCTGACAGAGGGCAAAGAGAGCCCTACAATTTACCATATCAGTGACTTTTTTGTATTCTCTTGTTATTCATCTCCTTTCTAACTCAGTAATGCAAGATTGTTCAGCCTCTCTTAAGGAGGAGCTTTTCCTGAAAGCATTATTGCCACCTTTCTTATAAACATGGTAAAAAGAGAGACTTTTTCTAAAAAGTTTTTTAATTATTTCTTCTAAAATAAATTTTTTTTTCCCCTTAAAGTGGTACGCACAAGTGCTGAAACAAAAAACAATTTTCAGACCTTTTAGATATATCTTACTCCTTCCTCCCTTTTGAAAACTGTGACAATGTTTGCTTTAAATTGTTTAAAGACTTGGTGTAAAGTTTCTGTCCGCAAACATCTGTTGATCTTCTTGTGATTATTACTGGTTTTTTAACTTTGGTTTTCTTTGTTGTTTTTTTAATTTTGCCTCCTTGGCACAGAAGCCAACCAGCAGCCACGGGCCTTTCAGATATGTGATAGAAATGAATGCTGTAAACTCTGTTGAATATAATTTTAATTAGAGTAGGAGCCTCTTCTCTGCTGGTGAAGCTGCAGGAGAACCTTGCGTTCTGTTCATGGCTTTCTTGCATCAGGGAAGGTGTCATTCAGGAGGCCTTCAGAGCCAGTTGAACATACCAAAAATGTAAATAGCTGTAACAGTTGCTATTGTCTAAAGCTACTCAGCGGAGGGAAAATGAGCAGATCTATAGAGATGGAAAGCCTAAAACTGATCTCCACGGGTGATATTAATCTGATTGTCTCTTCCCTTTTGACTTCATTTTTCTCTTTAATTTTCTTATACAACTGTCTTGTCATGTACTTCACTAACATAATTACTCTGGTTTCATGTAAATTATATTTTTAGCTTAGTTTCCCAAGAAAATAATACCTGTGCTCTCTGTCCATCTCTGCTCCCCTAATGACTTCTGAATCATTTAGCCAGGTTCAGACAGATTTGACAGGAGTTGAGGGCTGGAAGATTAGATTCCTGCAGGTTTTGTGAAAATTGGTAGCTGGATGAATCATAAATCAACACATCTACTGAAGGAAAAGGGTATAGATTGAAAATGGTAGTTATCTTTTCTGCTTGGCCTTGTTAGCTGATCGTTTAAAACATTGTACTGGCCAGGCATGGCGTGCACCTCTCAGATGTTGGGTATCTTGTGTCCTGTTCAGCAGGGGTGGGGAGGAACAGAAGCTACTGGGAGAGTTTTCATAGAATCATAGGGTTGGAAGGGACCTCTGGAGATCATCTCGTCCAACCCCCTGCCAGAGCAGGGTCACCCAGAGCAGGTGGCACAGGAACGCGTCCAGGTGGGGTTGGAATGTCTCCAGAGACGGAGACTCCACCACCTCTCTGGGCAGCCTGTTCCAGGGCTCTGCCACCCTTAAAGGAAAGAAGTTCCTCCTCATGTTTAGGTGGAACTCCCTATGCTCAAGTTTGTGCCCGTTACCTCTTGTCCTGTTGCCGGGCACCACTGAAAAGAGCCTGGCCCCATCCTCCTGACACCCACCCTTTAAGTATTTGTAAGTGTTGATAAGGTCCCCCCTCAGTCCTCTTTTTTCCAGACTGAAGAGACCCAAATCCCTCAGCCTTTCTTCATAAGAGAGGTGTTCCAGTCCCCTCATCATCTTGGTAGCCCTTTGCTGCACCCTCTCCAGCAGCAGAAAGTGTTTTGTGAGAAACACTGGGAAAAGCTTGAGTTGTCAGGGAGAAGCAGTTGACAAGGGTCAGAAAACTGGGATACAAACTGAAACACAGGAAATTCCATCTCAACATGAGGAGGAACTCTTTACTTTGAGGGTGGCAGAGCCCTGGCACAGGCTGCCCAGAGAGGTGGTGGAGTCTCCGTCTCTGGAGACATTCCAAACCCGCCTGGACGCGTTCCTGTGCAGCCTGCTCTGGGTGACCCTGCTCTGGCAGGGGGTTGGACTAGATGATCTCCAGAGGTCCCTTCCAACCCCACCATTCTATGATTCTGTGATACTGCAGCCAAGATTTTTATTTTTTTTTTTTTTTTTGGAAGCATGTTTCATTTCCTCTTACGGAACTTGACGACTCCTTGTTGAGTAGAAGTGAGGTTCATCAAGTGTTTGCTGACATAACATAAACTGTTATATATGCTGCTGATGGTCATAAATATGTTAGCGTGTTGCATACAATTTTTAAAATGTATTTGTCAGGTCTGTACCTTGAGTGCCTCCCATCTAGGTAAACCTTCCGTCTAGGTGAAGAAAATGACATGTCTCTTAGGGGTTAGTTCACTTGAAGCTGGTCAAACTGCAGGTTACAACTAAAGGTGCTGTCTTGCCTTTTCACTGGCTGCTTATTTCCCCCATCTCCCCTGGGCCAGCACCATCATTCATGAGTTGGAAAGCTCAGTTGGGGAACTGAAGATGTTGAAAACTAACCCAGAAAAAAAAATGTTTCAGATGGATTTAGTTCCCTTATCTGTTTTACTGCAGGAACAGTAGTGCCGGCACAAATGAGGTAGTGGAAATGCTATAGCTGGCTTTGGAGCGAGAAATGGCTTTGTCTGTGAGTGGAAGCTGGCACCTCATTTTGCTTTTTAAGCCATTGTGGAACTGCGCTCTGTTCTTTCTTGCTGCTTATCTCTGACTGCAGTTTGGGACTTTGTGACTAAAAACCCCAGAGACTTTCAAGTGGACTATTCAGTGCCCCTTGGTAAGGAACGTGGAGCTATTGGAAGCAGCTAAATTACTGTGACAGATAGATAGATATCCTGGATGCTGCATAAGAGGGTGTAAATTGCTGGTAATAAGTGCTTTCTCAAGGCTTTGAGTTACTTTATGCACAAGACATCAGAAAGAAGTTTAGGGTTTTGATCATGGAAGAAAAACTTGAAACACGTGCATTGCTTCAAGTGGTTCTTGATGATACTGCAGACACAAAATCGAGATCCACGGTGATCTTGCTTGCCATGAGAATCTCCAGTGGATTTTAATCCCCGGGTATTCTTCATGAAATAAAGGTAACAACAGAGAATCTACTGTTTGATGGATGTGAGTTTTATCGTTTAATGACAAGAGGATTCACGTTCTCTGATGGACTTTTCTGCAGCATAAAGTGAACTTGTTAGCCTCCACTGGTACTGTGCTGCGCTCAGTGTTCTGTAGTAGTCAAACTACAGGAATTCCAAGAGAAACATGCCTGCTTTGACTGCGGCATCTTCTCATTAGAATTCCTCCACATTAAGGCAAGCAGACTTGCTTGTTAATGACTGACAATCTTTGAATCTTCTAATTATATCTGCTTCCTTTTCCAACGGTTAACTTTATTTCTATATAGTCTGCAGTTCTGTCACTGTACTACTGTACTACTGGATTTGGGGGACGGCAGCAGTGTATACCTCAGCTTTGATGCTTCCGTACCTTTTTTTTTTTTTTAGATCTGTTTTCCTGAGACCATACTAAAGAGAAGGGTGACAGTTACCTCTAGATCTCAGAGGAATACTTCAGCAATGTGGGAAGGATTTAGATTTTTTTTGTTTGTATTGTTTTGGGGTTTTTGACCGTCACTGTTCTTTAATATCCAAGAACTGCACCCTGCTCTGGACAGGGTTGGTGTGCACCGCTAGATAAGGGTGTTTATTCCACCAGAAGATGTTGTCGTTACTTGGGGTATCTGACTTGAGAATCTTAAGGCAGAACCTGCCAGTGGGTGAGAATTTCCGAAAGTCCACTACAGGTTTCATTTTACTGACCTTTTGCCTAGAGGATGAGTCCTTCCAAAGTAAGTACAGAATTTCTTTTTTAATCATGGGAGGCCACCTCTGCGAGAAATGCTGTCTGCCTTAAGTTCAGGGATCTTTCAGCAGACTCTTAAAGTGTCTCAACATAGGAATATCAAAATTGAGAAACCCCACTTACTGCGTGACAAAATGTAGGGTAAATTTTTATTGAGTGAGTAATTACATTGTATTACACTGCACTTTTTAAAAATGCTGTCTGCATATACTGTGGTGCTTAGGGGGAAAAAAAGAGTGGGGAATGGTTGTTTTTGATACCAACTTCATATGAACTTAAGTGAAAAGTTTTGTGGGACTCATGGTCAAACAGGTATTTATAGTCATTACAAATTCTGAATAACGATTTACAAAAAAAAAAGCAAACCAGAAAGAAGCTAGAACTGAAGTGAGGATCCCCTTGGCAAATCTGTAGAGGTTATGTGAAGATTATAGAGAGAAGAGTTCAGCAATTCAGAAGGCAAGTGAATGTATTCATGTGTGAATAATTGGTATTATAATAGTTTGAGTTATAGAAACTCAGTTCTATAGAGGAGGGTTCCTCTGACAATAGTATTTCTACTGCCTCTGGCACAAATACTGCCAAAAGTCTGGGTATCAATGGGTAGATTTCAGATGAGTAGTTTTAAAAGGAATAATTGAAAAGGTGTTAATGCATTAACTTGCAATTGTATATACTCTGGGTTTTGGGGTATTGTTTTTTTTCTTTTTTTACGAAGTTAACTCAGAAGTTTTTCTTCTGTAAATAGCTATCCCGTTCTGTTACTGAAAACTTCAATGCGTCACGAATCATACTGACTATAAAAGAAAGCGTGGGATTCTACTCTCACTAGTTTCCAGTCTTATAAAATATCAACATTAAGGTAGAGGAGAGCGGACTCCAGGTTAAATTTATTTTTTAGCGGCAATCCATTAACCCATTAGTTCCTGCCCATTAGCCCTTTAGTTTTGCATCATTTTTACCTTGTGGTAGCTCCTTCTTACTTTGAATCATATTCAACTGTCTTGCAGGATTCAAAGATAAATTTTACTTTTTCCTGCCTCATATGACAGCTTCTTAGGTCTGTGTTACTGCGCCTTTTTCTTTCCAGTAAATACAAAGAGAATCGATCTAGACGATGAAATCTGGTGTGGACTTCTACATTTGGTCGCATGGTTCCTTGCCCCATTAAATACTCCTGCTTGTACCACTCCTGTAGCTTTACTGGGGGAAGTGGGCAGGACAGAAAGACAGACTGGTGGCGGTTTTTGTTTTTAAATGTTGTCTTCCTTGTTCAGCTTTTTGCTCTTCCTAGAGGCTTGCCTGTCTGTATAAAAGAAAAATCTGTGTAATGGTATTATGGATGCTAAGGATCTGGAACAAAAATGTTGTTCTCCTGTCCCAAAAGACATTGCTTTGCACGGGGCAGTGCAGCCTGGTTGAGAACAAAAAGGTGGTGTTTTGAAGGGGCAGTTCAAATGTGAGGACTAGAAGTCAACTTTCTATGTGATCAAGAAGGTGAAAACAGGTGAATAAAGATGTATTGGGTAGGGGACTAAGAAACTCACTGAGGTAATGAAAGTGTGGTGGGCAGTTTTGTGTTAAATAAGTTCTAACGAGAGATTTAGTTGGGTTTATGAAAATCTGAGGAGGCAAAGCTTCAGTGGCTGGGCTGGAAGGGGGTGAAAGCAGGAAGGCTTTTATCTGAATGACAGGAGAAAAAAGTTGATTCTTAGAAGTATATGGACAAAAAGAATCAGGATTTTTGAAGCGTTGATCACTTGTTGTTTACAGGTCTGGGTGGCTTATGTGATGATGGTACTGCTTTAAAGCAAGAAGTGAGAGTCTGGCATGGGAAAACTTTAGCATTGACTGAATTCTATTGACTAAACGTGGGTGAAAACCAAAAGTAGCTAGGTTATTGCTTTTGTCAGCACAAATCCTGTAAAATACTAGGAGAGCATATTCTGCAGTATCTGGTGATGAAATGCTGTTCTTCATTCCTAAGTCTCAGTGGTTGGTTGGAGGTATCGTTTTTTTATAATATCGTGACATAACATCAGTTTTATAACAATAGCAGTGTTTCAGCCAAAGCTCTGCTTTGTTTGCATACTTTGAGCTGGCTGAAAAATTTCCTGCATTTACTGGTTTTGATGCAGTGTAAACCTCAGAATTCCTGGGAGGACATCTGTAGCACTTTTGTGGTTCCTTTGTCCTAATTAAACAGCAGTAAAACCCAACCTGCACAACTTATGTTCGAATACTACTGCATGAGAGTGAGAGTTTAGCTGGACTCCCTGACCGGCATTTGGGAAGGCTTGAAATGTAACTAGATGTGTAATGTAGGATTAATTTCATTTTACTTTAACGCGGTTTCTCCCACAATTAGGGATTTTAGGAATGGACCTGTGTGTTTAGGCAAATAATGGGTTCTCATCCCAGGTAGGGTTTTGCAGGGTGGTCAAAATGGGCATATGGAAAGTCAATGGGCATAGTAAAATGGGCATATGGAAAGTATAATTCATTGATACAATAAATGTCAAATATATTTGATATTGTATCTGACTCCTAGAGCAAAGTCAACCTAAAAAGCCAGAATCAGTGTATCTTTAAAATTTTCAACTTTCTCGTTAATTTATACAGTTTAGGACATATTAAATTTCCTTTAAAAGAGTTCTCCTCCCCTCCTGTGTTTGACTTACCCACCTTTGGAGTTGACCTGAGGCTAAACCCATTGCCTAATAGGGCAATTTTTTGTTTGTAAGTTTATATTTCCCTGTTTAGCTTCAGATTTGCTGCTTCTGTTGTTAATGAAAATCTCTTGCACAAGGGAAAGATTACACGAGCTCTTGAAAAGTTATCTAGGCAGGTTGTAGTTTGCCATCAAGAAAACAGTGAAACTGTGGAAACTGCTGTCAAATCTACAAAATAGCTGGAGAAAGGGGATTTTCCCCTCAAATCTCACAGTTCTCAGTAAGGATTATTTGTAACAATGAATACATACTCCAAGTGAGACTGTGTTTTTATTCCAATGTGACTGTATCTTTAGATAGGTTTGAAAACTAAAAGGTTATGATTTATTCGTAACGTAGTGGTTAAACTACCTGCTTACATACGCCACTCATGGGGAGGAAATTCTGAAGTACAATTGTGCTTCTCTGAGCTTCTCTGATTTAATTCTCAACACTTGTACCTGCATAGTGCCTGTATCTTCAAAGCAACTTAATAAACAGCGATCTTTGTCACTCAGGGTGAGTTGGCAGAGACAGATCTGGAACTTAATATCCCATAAATCAAAGCAGCCTAGAAATACCAAGAACATTATGGAGGTGCTCAACACAGGAGTTCATTTCAAAATGGAGGAAAATTTGTTAATCTCTGTTGGCTGTGATTTTCAATTATTAGCACTTGGCTGCAACTTCAGCAATTTTGCAAAAAAGTGAGCAGTCTGCATTATTACTTGAATTCGAATGTAGAAGTTTCCATTTTTCCTAATCTTTCCTTAGTCTTCTGAGCTGTGTCATATTAGTGCTCTTGAAAACGATGTTGACAACATTATTAGGTTTGAATGGTCTTCCTTATGTATTTGCTTGATCATATTGCAAATGTATGTATAGTAAGGAAAAAAGGATCCCATGCCCGTGTTGCTTCGAGTTGAGTTGCGTAATATGAGGGGAAGGTATTGGTGATGAGGCCAGTCTGAGGAGCTATGATTCCCTTTCTGGTTACAGACTCATCGCGCGAATGCCGATGTTTGTGAGGTCTTGCTGTAGCCAGGGTTGCTAAAATGGTCCGGATCTAAAATAAAAGATTCTGATTTTTTTAAAACCACATGTTGTCAATGCAGTGAACTTCAGTACAGAGGTGGGAATTAATGGAAAACTGAGGAGCTTTAGCTGATTGAAAACAGTGCAGATGTATTTGAATTGACAATGGACATAAATTGAAATGAGAGGTGCTGTCTGGATATAGGGCAAAAAGCCTTTTCATTGTTACGACCATTATGCATTGGTACGGGATGCCCATGAAGGTCATATAGTCCACATCTATGGAGGTTTTCAATCCATGGCTGGATAAAGCCCCGAACAACCTGGTCTGCCCTCATAGCTGACGCTGTTTTGAGTGGTAGGTTGGACTAGAGACTTCCTAATGCCCCTTCCAACCTGAATTATTGTATAATTATTCTATGAATCTATGGATTGTACTTCCATTTGCGTTGTTATATGACAATGTCAAATTGCTGAGGTTCTAAAAAGGGAAAATGAGAATAACTGTCTTTAGAGTCTGCATTACCCAAGTGAGAATGACTGTCTGAGTTCTACATCATTGCTCAGCTGTTTTCTTTTAGTGTTTTACCTACAAACAGGTATATATAAAAATACAGTAAGTAGGAGAGGCTAGCAAGTCTTCTTTGTTTTCATAGTTTAGAGAAGGAATTGTGTACGCGACTGAGTGTTCACTCCCTATACTTCTAAAAGTCCTTTGTGTCTGTAATTTGCTCACATTGAAATCAACAGACAGCTTGCATTTTTCCTTGAAATGTGAACACGTTTGATTGCCTCACACACTCCAGCATATTCTTATCTCCTAGTCTGTTTACTGAGGGCTACCCGTGCATCTAAAAGTTTCTTTTTTTTTTTTTTTTTTTTCATTACGATTCAGTTCGAATAAGGAGAAAATCAAGACGGCGCTCGCAATGGGGCAAAGGCATTATTAAGAAGAGAAAAGTCAATAATTTAAAGAAAGATGAAGATGATGCCAAGTTTGCTGATGATGAAAATCATGGAGAGGACAGTAAATTGCTGGAAAATGGAGAGCTAGAGATCAGCGCTGACTGCATTGAGGAGAATGGAGAGGAAACAGGAGATCTCTCTATGACAAATGATGAATCCTCTTGCGATATTATGGATATAGATGCAGAGCAGAGGCTTAACAATGGGACATCAGGAAAGGAAAACAATTTTGCATCCACCGAAGAAGAGAGCTCAAATGAATCTCTGTTAATCGCCGACAGCGTTACCCTGAGTGCTGAAAAGGAATTAAGGAAGGACTCTACATCAAAAGGGGAGTGTGTGAATGGAGAGACATCTGTACACAGCTCAGAGGGTATACCTGTTCCAGCATGTCATAATGGTAAAATGGAATCCGTTGATGCTGTTTCACCCTGTGACAACAGGGATGGGTCTAGTAACAAGCAAAAATCTTCATCTGAAGATCAGCCAAAAGAGAAAACAGAAGCTTCCAGTGAAAGTCAAGGAGCTGATCTAGTGAAAGCTGAGTTACCACATTGCAGCAATAATGAAAAAACACTACAGAGCACAGACATTGAAACTAAAGATGCTGAAGCAGATAAAGAAGGTAGGTATACCTTGATTTCAGTGTTTCTGTCCTTTTCTTCGGGTCCAAGTTAATATGTGTCTATTTTTAATTGTCATATCTTATGTTGCAATTATTATTATATAATAGTATCTTATGAACTGCTGTATATTTATTTGAAACTTTTAGTATGCCTACAACATTTAATTCCACATAGATAAATTAGAAGTCCATCTGTGACTTGCTGTAATGTTATCTTAGGCAAGTAAGTGTATCTCCATACTTAAAATATTCTGTTTACTTTTGTAGGGTGTATTGGAAATATTGTAAATACTGAGATAACATTTAAACAATAATTAAAGATGTAAAAAATATTATCAATGCAGATAAATTTATATGTTTTGGTCTGTATGTTCTATCTGCTCTGTATTTTGATCTATCTATCTTATTGTCTTATTTTGTTAGAGATTTGTGATAAAATACCATTGTCATTGGATGAAAGACCCTAGAAATCCAGAATGTATTCCTTTAAAAACATTTGCTCATAGCAAAAGTTAAAGCAGTTTAACTCCGAGCAAAAGCCAGATAAACTGTTGTTTATCTAATGGAGAAGGTATCTGGCTTTGGAGTTACAGTCAACACAGCAACAGTGCCCCAAAAAGATAAGACAAGGAGAAGGGAAATCCTGGTGGTGCATAAAAGAAGGGACCACGTCCTTTGAAGACAAGAGACATAGTTTCCTCAGGGAAGAGAAATAAAAGCCTTATGCATGATTGCCTTTTTAATTAGTGTTTCAAAATTAGCTACAAGAATGAAATCTTTACTTCAAAAGTTAGTGCTGAGATTTACAAAGTAAATGAGCTTTAATGAGATATCTGGATTACGAGAATATCACTATGTACACGTTGGCTGTGTTTGTGCAAACGTATTTTCTCTAAGTGTAAGGAGAATAGTAGAAGAAAGGTCCTAAGAATATCAGAAGAAGAGTATGGTCTGTGTTAAGAGTCCTCACATTTCTAAATTTCGTAGTTGAATTTTGTGTACATTGGGGACCGGTTGTAATAACAAGGGGTCCTCAGAAAAAAAACAAAAACATTTTAAATAGTTGAGGAGGAGAAAAACAGGGAATGAGTGTAGGGAGAGAAGAGGATTGGACAGCAGCTTTAATACAGAGGTGGAAGAAAACAGAAATGTGTCACAAAAGCATGAAGTTTTAGGAGCAGAGCAGATGTTAGAATCACCGTGGTGATGAAGACATGAGATGCTTTGGAGAGAAAAATGAGGATTTGATTCACTTAGGCAGAAAGATTTTGAGCATTAACTTAATACCTGAACTTCACTTAGAAGCTGTATAATTTGACGTTGCTAAGTAGAAATGATACAATGGAAGAACTCTTTCAGTGACATTCAGTTTTCTGCTGGGACTTTGCACTTCAGTTTTCAAGATGACCAGTTTCATGTGTGTTTTCTGAACTGTGGTTTTGTGCAGCTGTAAACATTCAGAATTTCCCAAAGGTGGTGAATAACGCATGCTGCTACAATCCTGCTTGTTGGTTCAAAAAAACCCAACAAACCAACCACGCAAAATCAAACCGAAGTGAAAGAAACAAGCTGTTCATTTTGAGAGACTGACGGTGCTGATAATTGTTTTTCAAATTACAGGTATATTCAAAAGCAAGAAAACTCGAAAAGTCGCTACGGAGCAGTCAAAGCCCACAAGTTTGGAGCAGGTCCCAGAGGAACCATTGGATCCCTTACCCTCTGTAGTCGTTGACCATGACAGACTAAAGGTAATGGAACTGAAAAACAAGTTGATCTATTAATGAAACTGTCCATGAAAAATGCTTCCTTCCTGTTACGAAGTAACATTTCCTTTATTTCTGACTGCAAACCAATATTATGGCAGCAGTAACTTTTGAAGATGATTTGTCGATCGGTGGGTTTTGGATGAAAAGTTAATAATAAAACTACTGAATCCTTACTGTCCCACCATTACTAACTTTAGAAATCCAGTAATGGCACAGCAGTCCACTATTTTAATTGCAGTTTTTGCAGGTACTCTTGTGTGTTAATTGGACATGCTGGTTACTGAGGAACTGCTGGGTGCCTAGTAATTAGGAGTTAACATCGTCTTTTCCCTTCCCTTGTACATATACTTGGTGGAAAGAACTGTTAGCGGATTGGCAAACAAATTGGAATCTGTGTTGATGTTTCGGCGTCATTGTCTGAACCCCTGCTAGTTAATTTTCTTTCAGTTTTGTCTCTTTTAAAGCAAAGTTACAATAAAATTTGCTGTCTTGTGTTGTAGAAAAACTAGCTTGACCTACTATGAAATTTAGATCCCACTTGCTGTGTAGTACAGATGATAATCTCTTTGGAAACAATAAAAGTGTTATGAGAGGAAAAAAAATCTTAAAATTTAGTATCTGCTGCTACAGAAAATACACACTTTCACCTTTTCTTTATGAAGAGAATGTTTTACATGTGTTGCGCCCCCCCCCCCCTTATTTTATAGTACAGCTTTCCAACATTTGGGGAATTCCAAATGTGTTTCCATTTGGTACTTAAAATTTCATGCCAATGCAAGTTTTTCAAAATGTCTGCTTTAGCTATTTAGGCAGTTTCTATGGTATGCTTTGTCACGATTATTGACTAAGGTGAAACAGGATGAAGTATCATTCAAACAGAACAAACGCTGCCGTAGCTACGCTGAGTATAAGATCTAAGACCAGAGGATAAAAGTGTGGGAATTGAGACATTGGGTCCTTTTGGATCTATATGGAAGCAGGGGCCTTACTGATAGCCAGGGATGGTCCATTTTATTTGTATGTGTCTCTCCAAAATAGGGCTTCAGAAGGAGATTGTGTTTCTGATTTCTCCTTAAAAAAAAATCGAAAAGAGTGATTATAAAAGCCCTCTAAACTTTTACCTTTCGTTGTTCCAACAGAAACTGCTTGATTTGGTGGTTAAGAAAAGTGACAACCTGACTGTTGACCAACTTGAGAGATTGTATTCACTCCTCAGTCAGTGCATCTACAGACATCGTAGAGACTATGACAAATCACAACTTATAGAGGTGATGTTACAGTTCCTTTTATTCTTTATCTGAATTTTGTGAGACTCTTTCTTCAAGAACTAAGTTAATCTATCAGTTTATTGTTGTACTAGATGGTAAAAGCTTTGAATAGACCTGGAGGAAGGTATCTATAAGCAGAAAAAAGTTTAGTGTGTTAATGACTTAAAAAACAGAGGTTCTTTCTAATAATACTTTCCTCGGAAAAGGATTAAGAATTTAACCTAAAAGAATGGAGGAAGAAGAGGAGAGGATACAGCAGGATGCAGAAGCACATGCTAGCAGATTAAAAATGGAGTAGAAGCAGTTTCCACATTTGTGGCGTGAATAACAGTGGACATAGTGGCTACTTCATGGGCAGACTGAGACAGCTTGGCTGCGGTTGCCCCTGCTTGCATTTGTGTAACTAGGCCAAAAACATTTACGTGTTTCTGCTCCATGCAGTTTGCTGATTGTGGCTTTCATAGAAGACCTTAAGAGTTTGCAAACTTTCTCTAGATGGGTAAGTATACCCTTGGGAAAGTCCAATCCAGCAAGATGCGAGCCAGTTGTCTGCTTTGCTGCCATCCTTTGCCTCTGAAAGAGTTTGCTGTCAAAGGCCTCCTGTCTGCAAACACAATAAGTTGGTCATTTCACCATTGGTGTAAGCTGATTTGACACTCATTCCCTCCAGCATCGTTGCTGTAGCCGTAGAGGGCTTTGGATCAACTTGCTTATTCAGCTGATAACCAACACTGCTGAAAAAAGGACAATTGCTAGTTTCCAGTTGGATAACTGAACACTAAATGTTTTTCTCCATTAATGTTTTACAACAAAACCTGGAAAAGACTTAACATGAGATATCGTAGAGTTCTTGCGAAATGCTTTTGAAACCATTTCCACGCTATTCCTCTGCCATCTTCACTTAAAAATATGTTGAAAGTCTGTGCCAAATGTTAGGTAGATTAAAAAGACATTTATCCAGCAGGAGTATGTAGAAACTGATCTTTACTTTGATTTTCCAAACTGTGCAGATATGTTTTGCAGCTGGGTCACCAATAGCATAAGTGTGCAGTAAGACTTGAATTCGTGCCATGTGCCATTGCGATGCTTTCTTAATACATATGGAGTACGTTAATTATATGTGACCCTACTACACTTGGATTTTCCCGTAGACCGTCAGAGTGAAGCTCTTTTCTGCATTAATACTTGGTTAATTAGTTTCCTCTTTTACCATATTTTGCTAGGAGATAGCAGCTAATAAACAGACATTTTTACTTTCCTATTACTTATTTGTTCAGATTTAAAAAAAAAATAGGCCAGTAAATACGATTATGTATTGTAACTTAATTTTTTGTCTCTGTGTGTTTATGTATAATTGATGTCTCTTGCAGGAGATGGAAAGAACAGTTCATGTGTTTGAAACATTCCTGTGAACTCGTCAAGATGGGTGGGTTTATCCTCTCAAACTGCTCATGGGAGAGCAGTCCTCTGAGCCATTCAGTTTCCATTTGCACCAAGTATGTGCAGAGCCTTGGTCTTAAGTGCTCTCTCTTTTTTGTTCTGTTGAATTTGGTGCTATCGTCTCAGGTACCTGAAACCAACCAGCCTACAAGAACCAAACGGAACTTCATATAGTTGTATCTGATATAAATAAAGAATACAATGCCACAGCTTGGAGATTTTTGGTGCTACAGAAACTGTTCTGGTTTCTGCTCTTGTTCACTCTACATGCATTATCTTTGGGGAAACTTCAGGCAAAGTGGAGACCAACACATACAAGAGAACTGGAAAGAGCAGATCTGAGTTGAATATTTTTAAACAGGCAAACTTTTTTTAATTTTTTTTTTCCAATTTTTCTCTTCTCTGGGGTAACGGACAAAAAAAAACCACAACCTGTTCTAAAGAAGGCAATGATGCATTGTGGTAGGAATCTTGAGTAACTGGATGTACAGTAATTAGAAGATGAGGCTCTCTAGAACTGCCTTTAATGTGCCTTTTAGTCAATTGAGAAAGATAAGGCTAATCATTTGGTTTGGATTCTAGCAAATGGCAATGTTAGAAAGCTGTCTTCAGAATGAAGATCTCCAAAAGGATGATTTGTATTCTCTTCATTGGATGGCAACAGTATTATGGTTCTATAATGCCTGTCTTACTCTACAGAACTAAGACACACTGAAAAAGCCACATACTTTACCAAAATGGTGAAATTACTTTTTCATTGGTATTTATTTGTTTTAGAAACAAGTTACACAGTGAAACTCTTCTGTGTTGCTAAAAGTGAAGCATTTTCCCACCATGTCCTTGTTTTCCATTTGGGGTTCTTTAAGAAAACCAAGTGTAATACTGGCAGGTTTCTTTCCGAAGTTCCGTGTTTGTAACATAGCTTGGACTGTGCAGTGCAGGTAAGAAGACACTATAGTCGGTCAAAGTCCTGAAGCCCAAGCTCACTTGAAAATAAAACTTAAACTAGGCTTCGCAACTCGGTCCATGCAAAGCATCGTTAACGTGGGGGGACTGGAGGGACAGCCTTTCCAATCCATCTGTTCGGACCAAAGTTCTCTGGGTCTGAATTGCGTAGTTCAAAACCTTTCCTTTCTGGCACCTGGAGAGAACAGTCTAGGCAGTTTCGAGAAAAAACATGTTTTGTCACAAGCTCAGTATTAAAACGTGACCTGGGCTGATTGATTTCAAACCTACGTGGAAAGTCTTTTTAGAGAAGTTGGTTCGTGTTACCATCGTTAACCATTCATTGTGACTGTCCCTGCGTAGCGGCGGAAGTGTCTTTCCGGAAATATGCAATACAGTGTGCTTAGTTTTTAATTAGAGCAAACAGTCTTGGACTACTGCAGAGATACCGAGCTACCTCAGCTTTTTGTATTTTAGTTACCAACAGTGTTTATGGAGGACTGAAATCACTCTGCTCCCATTTACAAGCTGAAGCTAAGGTACTTGTCTCCACCTCCACGGCTAAGAGTAGTACAGCGCCGCAGAGAAACCCAGCGTGGGCCCTGGGCTACTGCAGTAATCCAAAGTGCTTTGTATATTATGGTTCAACATAATTCTGTCTTAGGTCTTTTTCTCCCCCGAACGCCACTGTTTTCCTTTATAGCTAATGGCAGAAAAAGGTTTTAAGCGTTCGCGTACATCTAGTTACACCTTCTAAATGCAACCCATGCAGAAACACTGTATTTTTTAGGTGGGAAAGTGCGATTAAAAACAACAAAAACAAGCAGAAAACACACTTTAAATGAGATTCTTTGATCTCAGATTTGGTTATGGGATTTTTTTCCATGGTTCATTTAGTATTTATTAGCATCATACCTGTTTGAGATATTTTTGTGTCTGGTACATTAACAGCATTTTGTATTTTGATGGAAATTGTTACAAACTTTAAGATTTGATTAAATAAAATGTAGCAGATTTTTTGTAGCAAGTTTCTGATAAAAGGGTTTTTTGCAAGTCTCAGGTTCTTGCTGCAGAATTTTTTAAAAATATTTATTCCAGTTTCACTTACTCAAAGAAGTTTTTGTTCAAGTAACAGCAGCACTTGTGGAAGATAAAACTGCATACGTTTTTAAGAAGATAATAAATTTATATAAATTAAAAGAGTTGAGAATTTTAGTCACCAGTGAGTGTGAAAAGCAAGTTTAAGCTAATGCCTAGCATTAAAAATGGTTCTAAAAGGTCAGGTTTCTAAAGGAAAATTTTTACTGTCAGTTGTTGATTGGGAAAAATCGTAAGAGGCAACTTTACGAATTGAGGAGCTGCCATGTTGTCGTAGAGAAAAGTAGCTGATATCAGATGTTCTAGCGGACAGCTTACCGAAAACGATATACTCGCCTTCCTAGCCCAAATAACCACACTTCAGTTTTTGTTTTCCTTTACAGATGTCTGGTGGTTATAGAGTTAAAACAGCTGTTAATCTATCCATGTGGTCTAAACTTGTTTACTCTTTGTACGTTTTTAATTTTTTTTAATTTTATTTTATTTTTTGCCACATAGCATTGGCAAGAGTTTGTACAAATTGACCTCTCTTCCTTGTTTCTTGTTGTGAAAATTGCAAATAAACTCCTGCGTGATGAGTCCTCGTGCTGGGGCCCATGAGATGTGGCCGGCCAGAAGGAAGGAGGTTTCTCTCTGGGGCTGGTGGGGGCTGTCGTGGAGATATTAGAGTTGCTCTTGGGTGAAGTTGATGGCTATGGAGTTAATTGTATTTGCAAGCTTGAATCTCACCTGTGATTAAATTTTTTCGTTTTGTTTTGTGTCCTCTGTATTGTTACTTGATTTCCTCATATGCCAATGTATTTATAGGATTAATGTTTTTTGTAATATCTTGTCTTCCCTTTTTTTTTTTTTTTTAAGTTGGTGTGTCAGCTCTGGTTTTACCTTCAGTCTCCTGAATGGCAGGTCCTGCAGCTGATAGTCATTTATTTTGTTTTTATTTTATTTTGTAATCACAACATAAGCTTGAATTTGGGCTTGTACTTGCATCTTTTGTATCTTGTACATTGGGTTATTTAGACATCGGGGAGTCCTGTTTGGTTTCATTAACGTGTGTCTACTTTGTGGATTAAGTAGACTTCCTTCATCAACTATGGTATATTTTGGATTCTATAGTTTTATTCAGAACTGTGTTTAAATTGATGTTTTGCATTTTGACTTCATTTTACGTTAGTTTGAAGTAAGTTATTTAATTTTTTTGAACTTCTGGAAATTTTGAACATTTTACTGTAATTTGTAATATAACTGCTGTGAAATACTTGAATAAAGATGACAAGAAAACACAGTGTTAGCTCCTTCAAAAATGTATGTAAAAGAAATGCTGCCTCCTAACTGATTTCGGTCTTTTTCTTACCACACCTCCTTGATTTCACAGTTCAGATGTTTTACTCTGGGATTCTGCTGTTTAGCTATTTTGAGCAGTTTCACTTTTGCTTTCAGTGTTTTTCCATTAAAGAAAAAAAAAACTTCTATTATTAATTTTGACAGAAGAAGTGAAATTAGCATCGCCCAGTGGTGAGTGAGTAACATAATTGTTATGAAGTTATGCTCGGTGCTTAGGAAATATTTTATGTTCGGTTGCAGGGTACCACCCAGCTCTGTGTATAGTACATCAGCATCCAAGTGATACCAGAATTTCTCATTAGATGTTTTTTTTTTTTTTTTTGTAAAGAAACACTCTCTCTCTTCCCTTTTTATCAAAGTTGTTCTTACTTTTTGTAGGGTGTTTTTGTTTGTTTTTTAAAGTTAAACTTCTACTGTATCTAGGAATTCCTTTAGTTCCCTCCCACCCCGGAGAATTCACGCACAGGGGAACAAGCTGCTAGGGGTTGTGCAAATGAAGAATCAACCCACATCTTACTCCCTGGCTGTTTATCCAGAGCTAACAAACTGCGTGTGACGCGTATAACGTGGAACAGAGGATGAGAAACGGTTCTATAGATCTGTTACGGCCTCTCTTGAGGTGTAGGACATAGAATACCCCTGCTCGTTTGCCTCTTTTCCTTTCTGGGTACCTAAAGCTATAGGGCTCCTGGGCAAAAGACTTAGTTGAGGAAGAGCGTAAGTAGTAACTTGTCTCACGTTTGACTCCAATTGTGCTTTTATACGCAGCTTTGAAAGCACAATTAGATATTAAATAAAGTAAGTATAATATAAATAATACAGAAAATATTATAAAATACATAAATATAATACATTAATATATGATATATAAATAATATAGAAAATATGTAAATAATGTAGAGGTTGGTCAGGGAGAGGCGAGGCTCATTTTGTATCGGGATGGGCAGATGTGTCGTTTTGATGTGAACGGCTTTGCCCACCCCAGCATCACCATTAACACCGTCCCAGGGGTTTGCGGTCCGTGAATAAAGAATGCAGGGGACGAGGTGTTGCCTGTCCGTTTCTGTCTTTCAGGAGTGGTGATAGCCGTGTTAACGCAGAGAATAGTTTCAGGCCTGATTTCTGGTAGTGGTTGTGAAAACGATCAGTCAAAAGGGACAAAACTCGGCTTTGTTTGGGCGTGGACAAAAGGATCCATGTAAAAATACCTGGTGAACTTTGAGTAGTACATCAGCAGCGTGAATTAGTGAGGAATACTTGGATTGCATCGCGTGGTGTTAATAAAGCCTTAGTGAAAGCTTGGGCAATGCTCACTTGTCAGGAGTTCACTGCTTAACGCTGCCACCTTCTGCTCTTCGTTACTGCCTTGAATGTTCTTTTGAAATTTCCCATATTTCCTTAAATTTGCGGTGTTGCACATCCTCTGTTTCTTCCTTTAAGCCCCTCAGCTAATGTATTTAAATAAATTAAAAATGAGATCCTTTTGTTCTGTACCTCAGGCAGGATTTGGATTTGGACCTGTAACCTGTTTTAAGCTAACACCGCATGTGAATAAATTCTGTAAGCTAAATCAGTAACTGATTAATGAAGCCAAACACTTCATTTTTTATTTTTTTTTCCTCCTCCTTTTATGCATCACTTGTGGTTATGTAACTATTATGTAAAAATGAGGGATTATAAACTTTAACACTAATTAATTCAGCCTCATTGCATTTGTAGGTGAGGGATTTTTTCACACTGGGATCATTTGCGTAGGGAGTATATTTCAGTTGAACCCGCTGCCAGTAAATGGCTGTGACTACTACTAAATGCCATTTACTTTAGGGATGCATTTGAGTTGTGCTATATTGAGCCTTTCTTTAAATAGTAGGGAAAATCCTTTTCCTTTAAAAATATAAGCTCCTAAAATTGGGGCCTACAGGAAAGCTGGGGAGGGGCTGTTTGCAAGGGCATGTAGCGATAGGACGAGGGGCAATGGTTTTAAACTAGAGCAGGGCAGGGTTAGATTAGACATTAGGAAGAAGGTCTTTACAATGAGGGTGGTGAGACACTGGCCCAGGTTGCCCAGAGAGGTGGTGGAGGCCCCATCCCTGGAGCCATTCAAGGCCAGGCTTGATGAGGCTCTGAGCAACCTGATCTAGTTGAAGATGTCCCTGCTGACTGCAGGGGGGTTGGAGTAGATGGCCTTTAGAGGTCCCTTCCAACCCAACACATTCTATGATTCTATTCTATGATTTAAAATGGATTCACCAATTTTAGTGGAGTGTTAGTGTAAACCTGGCCCTCCGCAGTAAAGCTTGCTGATACGTGGATGCTGGTTTGGAATAAAGGTGCTTTCAAGTTGCAGGTGCGAAAGGTATTTTCGAGTTAAGCTGTGTCAGAAGCCTCCTCACGCTCAATTACAAGAGCGGGGCAGGTTGGGAGCAGAGGAGGAGGAGGAGGTTTGGGCTCCGCGTTTGGGGCATCGCTGCTGCGGCACGTAGGTGTGTTCATAGGGTCAGAGGATTGCCGGGGTTGGAAGGCACCTTTAAGATCATCGAGTCCAGCCATCGACCTGACACTGATACTGCACAAGCTGAGTCGGTTCTGCGGCCGTGGGCTCCTCTCCGTGTTGTGTTTTGTTTTGTTTATTTCTGTCTCTGGGCAATCGGGAATTTGGCAGAGTATGCGTGAGAAACGTGCAGGTCCCCGAGCCTGGGTGGCTGCTGGGAACGCTCACGCCATTTGTCATCCTGGTGTTTTGTGGAGGTGAATTATGTCGTGATGAAAGCCCCTTTGCGTCAATGTAAAATTTGAATTTTGAATTGAACCCAGAGGTGTTCGACTGTGTCTGTGTGGAAGGAGGAGCCTGTAAAGGTGACCTGTCAGCTGTGGGACTGTGGATTGGGAGGAAGGAAAGACTTGGGGAAATTTCAAAAGGGCTCCCTTTGAAATATTTCTTCAGCAAAGGAAGTAGAGCAGAGACCACGATATTCATCCTAGAGAATATGTTACATTTGGACTAAATTAATTTGCTAAGAAATTGAGTCTTTCTGCTGTTTTAGTTAAGGAGCTATTTCTCATCTCCAAAATCCCAGCTCTGGTTCTGTCATGAAGGCCTTGCGTTCTCTTCCCGACGTTGTTACACCTTGTAGAATCCCTCCTGTGCGTGGAGGCTCCCTGGCAGAGCACCCATACCTGATTTTGGTGATGGGCAAGGACAAACTGCCAATCGCTTCCAGGTTTCTAATGAATATAATTCTGAAATGAGTTCTGAAGTGGTGCCCGCTGCGTTATCTGTCTGTGACATTACAAAAGGTTTCGTGAGAGAAAGGAAATAAAATGTGAATAGTCACATGTTGTATGTGACCATTAACATCAGTTTAGTAATAAATTTTGTGTAGACATTTTAAGTGTCGGAAATGGAAGCGTGTCAGACTACATTTTCACGAAGCACTGGAGATGTAACGGGTTTAAAATTAATGTCTAGCCTTTATATTGGGGTTAAAGTGCTCCAGAGTCTTGCTCTAAAGTTTAAAGCATGTTCTGAAGGCAGAAAGCTTTTTTTTTTTATTATTTTAAATTAAAAGCTTCCTTTTCACAAGAATCAGAGGACAGCCACAAAAGTACGAACTGAGCATAAATTTTACAGCGTTAATCCTTTCAATACATCAGAATAAATTTTGGAAATGGCAGTGAGCTGACACCTAACGATGATTTAAACGTCTAGCAATTGGTCACAAAAATTCGGGTTTATTCACGGAGAATAAAGTCAGCAGAAAACAGTGTTGAGCCTGATGCCGTGGCGCGGGGTCTGCTGACTTCGGTGTGGCTGGAGTGTCTCTTCAAGAAAGGTATGGGGTCTCGAGCTGCGGGGTTCGTGCGTCTGCCAGCTCTTTGAGCTTTTCATCCAGTGGTTAAACTTGGGTTTAAACACATGGGGAGAGAGATGTGCCTTATTCCTCATTTGTTTCGGTCCGGCTTCTACTTCCAGGCACCGCTTCTTGCCTTCTCTTTATGTTCTAGACTCTTCATACGTAGATATTTTTTTTTCTCCCCCCCAAAGATACTAATGCACTGTGATCAAGTAGCCTCTCAGTCGTCTTTTTGCTGAGCGGAACGAGCTCTTTATGGCTTTCACTGCATTTTCTCCAGCCTTTAAGTCAATTTTGCGGCTCTTTTCTGCAGTAGGTCAATTTTTCAACATCTTCTGAAACATTTGTTCACAGAGGAAATTGATGTGATATTCCAGCGTTGGTCCCACCAGTGCCATATATAGAGCTAAAAATCGCTGATT
Source organism: Rissa tridactyla (assembly GCF_028500815.1). NCBI lineage: Eukaryota > Metazoa > Chordata > Aves > Charadriiformes > Laridae > Rissa > Rissa tridactyla. The sequence continues at coordinate 118,902,871 of NC_071468.1, read as the reverse complement.
CCTACTCACTCTTCCCCTTTTTGCACATCCGAAGATCAATTTAGTCCTTTTATGCCACGAAATTGGGCTGGGAGGTCTCGTTGCTTGACTCTTCTCAGACTTGCAGCGTTTCACGATGCTGTTCTCCATCCTGAATGTCAGCCCCTTCCTCATTCCCACCTCTCTGAGGTCCCGCTTACCTTCATTAAAAGTTTTGTGCTGGTGGTCCCAGGTGGCCAGAGGAGCCAGCCCAGTACGTGCCACTTGTTCAGCCCTCGTTACCTTCTGCTCTGCTAATCTGTTTCTGCAGGGCTGTGACTGGTGAATTATGTCAACATTTTCCTTCAAGAGCCGTGGAAGAGGAGGATCCTCCATTAGAAATACCGTAATAATACCAAAATGAGAATTGCTCGAACAGATTAGATATCCCTCAATTAATCTGCCAATTTTTGGCCTGTTTAATATTTGCTGAGTACTGTGCAGCCAGGAAGTTGAAGTATTTTGTCACATGCTGTTGAAAATCTATTCCCTTATCAATCAAATGTGTAATCCTGTTGGAGAATGAGATCAGGTTTGTGTGATACAGCTGATTTTCTAGAAAATCGTCGTATTTATTCTTATCTCTTTGATTCATGATCAGTTTAGTTAGATATCATCTTCCCATTTTTACTTGGGATTGATGTCAGGCGAATGCCCTGTAATTACCCACTCATTTCACTTGCCCTTTTGATAACTGTCACATTATCAGCACTCTTTCTGAAATACCCACGTGTTAGTAAAAATGAGTATCAGCAGGGCAGAGTGTTCAGTTACCTCCTGAATTATGAAACCCCTATCCACGAGGGAAAGTCTAATATCCTCTGCAGGCAGTATGCGGTTTGGACATCTTTGTTCCCATGGGATATCTCTTGCCAAATAGGAAACAGAACCGTGAGCCATTGCCACGCACTCCCTGCCGCATTTCCACTCTTCATTTTCCCTGCGAAGGCCCTGCGAAATGGCCTGTTGCCATTTATATGTTTCGATACGTAAATGGGCAGCCTGCAGAAAAACTGCCCGCAAACTGAAGCAGGTAAAATTGAACTCGGTGACAAGAAGTAACAGAGTGCTGTGTTGGCCAGGCATGAAAGTAAATAACTTATTGAAAGAAAATCTCTTTTAATGGAAACGGCGTGGCTGCAGAAATTCCGGTGGGCTCGGAAATTTTAGGCTTGCTTTGTGAGAGCTGATTTGGGTTGCCACTGGAACAGGTTGCCCAGAGAGGTGGTGGAAGCCCCATCCCTGGAAGTTTTTAAGACCAGGCTGGATGGGGCTCTGAGCAACCTGATCTAGTGGGAGGTGTCCCTGCCCAGGGCAGGGGGGTTGGACGAGATGGCCTTTAGAGGTCCCTTCCAACCCAAACCATTGTATGATTCTATGATTTTTTTTACTTGGGTGGAGGGACAGCTTTTCTGGTAGAGCATAATGCTCCGTGTACGCTTAAGGTTGGAAGCATTGGTGTGATACCTTCGCTATTCAGTTCAGCGATCCCTCCTCTGATGCTGCCCGCCAACACAAGGACATTGTGCTACAAATTAGGGACTGATTTGAGTTCCCAAGACGTGGAGAGGAATTGGTTCCTTTCTACCTGTAAAATGTGTGGTTTTTTTAATGAGACAGGAAGCGGGAGCTTATGTAGGAGTGTCACTGGTGACCTCATAGAATCTTCATGGTTGGAAGGGACCTTTGAGATCATCGAGTCCAGCCATACACACACCAAAAAACCAAACCAAACCAAACCAAAAAACCTACAATCTCTGCCACTAGAGCATGCCCTGAAGTGCCACATCTAGACGTTTCTTAAACACCTCTAGGGATGGTGACTCAACCCCCTCCCTGGGCAGGCCGTTCCAGTGCCTGACCACTCTTTCAGTAAAGGAATTCTTCCCAATATCTAATCTAAACCTCCCCTGCCGCAACTTCAGACCATTTCCTCTGGTCCTGTCATGATTCACCTGGGAGAAGAGGCCAACACCCACCTCTCTCCAACCTCCTTTCAGGGAGTTGTAGAGGGCAATGAGGTCTCCCCTCAGCCTCCTCTTCTCCAAGCTAAACATGCCCAGCTCCCTCAGCCTCTCCTCATATGCCCTGGTCTCCAGACCCCTCACCAGCCTGGTAGCTCTCCTCTGGACACGCTCCAGCACTTCAATGTCCCTCTTGTACAGAGGGGCCCAGAACTGAACACAGCACTCGAGGTGAGGCCTCACCAGTGCCGAGTACAGAGGCACCATCACTCCCCTGCTCCTGCTGGCCACGCTGTTCCTGATACAAGCCAGGATGCTAACCTCAGTTAGGTTGGCTGCTCTTTAGCCACAAAAACGTGGAAAAAGGTCACAATGCTGGACGATGGAGACCGTGTGCGTATTGCCTGTGGTGCGAGGCAAGACTTTAAGCAATCTTCAGCTTCCTCCCAGTTGTCATCACAATTCCTAGTTCTGTATCAATTTGCTTGCAACCTACATGCTGAAGTTGCCTGTCGCGCTATTGGAACCCCTGGGATACCAGCGCTGTTCTCTGGGCACGTCGCGAAGGCGTTTCGTACCGTTGCCGGTATGAATCTTGCCGTGTAAGATCTGGGATACGAACTCCAAAGGCAGAAGAGAATGCCGATCCAAAATTACAGATGACGAAATTAAAACCAGCAGGTGGCCTTTCAAACCTTCATTGTATAGACCACCGCTCATGAAAAATTCAGAGGCAGTTTTGGCTTGACGACAGCGCTGGAGCTTCCTTGTCCCAGGTAGTAACTGAGCCAAAACGTTTAATTCTGTGCGTAAAGCTGTTACGGATTGAAGTAGAATTTGTTTAGATAAAGAAAACGGCAATTTTTTACTCTTTAAGAAATCCGGTAGCTAAACAGGAATTACTAAGAGTGTGTTATCAAAAGAAAAAACACTGGGGACTAGCAAAGGGAGAGTGGTTTCTCAAGGTTCTCTGCCACTTTCTTCTTGTTTCCAGTCTCCAGCAGCTGCGGACGGCGCTGGGCTGTTGTCGTGCTTGCGCAGCTCAGCAAAGGAGCCCGCGATGGCAGCTCTTGCTTCCATGAATTCTAACCTCAGCCAGTGTTTAATCACGCCTCGAACAGATTGGCTTTTTGGAGGAAAAACGGGTGTTTCTGTTCTGGTGTCACTGTCCAGCTTAAGGTGATGAGTGATGGAATCGCCCTGCCCGAGACACGTCCATCTGCTCCCCTCCTGACCATTTTCTTCCTGGCTTTTCCTGCAGCCTTAAGTTGTCATCCCAAAACACTTGCCGACGATGGGAACTTACTGCTGCCTATCCTGGCATCTCTGCTTCAGCCGAAAGCCTGCTTCAGCTCCTGGTTTGGAGCCGACTTGAAATAGGAGAGAAGGCATTAAGGGCTGAGCTTAAGGGTCTCCTCCAATTTGAAAAGCTTGTCTTAGCACGAAAAGTTGTAAAAATGTCAAAGTGGCTACAGAGTCAGCGTCTTCCCATGGACCTGGCGCAGGGCGCAGCCTGCCAGCACCCGACTGCGTGCGCTGGTTGTGGGTTTGTCCCCTGCTCCGATATTGTCACCTTTTTCAGTGGGTGATGGGGAGGCAGAATGGTCCCGAGACCTCGCCCTCACGTTTGAGACAGCGGAAAAAAGCTTTGGGATCGGTTCCAACGTTCAGAGACATCCTTCGCGGGCAGCCGGGCGGGTGGGCAAGGACTTGAAGCCGTCGGTGCCTTTGCCGATGAAACAGGGCGTCACTCGTCACGTCGGGCTGCGGCTCCTCTCCCGGCTCCTCCCCGCAGCCGCGCAAAGCCGGGGCTCCTGCCGGCGCTTGGATTGCCGGGACTCCACCGAGGGCGAGCTGAAGTGTAACGAATGCTCTAATTAGCTTGCTCCGCTTGCACTGTGCTAAGCTCAGCCTTAACACCTAGCCGCGGTTAATTAAAAGACAGGGTTGCTGAGGTTTTATTAGTACAGTGTGTTTGCCGCTAGATGGAACGGCGGGAGGAGGGTGGATGAGTTGTGTAAATTGGCAGGGGCGGGTGATCACCTGAACGCAGTGAACAGCCCCATTTGGAGATCTCTCGCCTTCCCAGGTGAGCCAGGGGAGAGTCAAACCAGGCAACAAAAGCGTTTTTATCGTTCTCGGGCTGCTGAGCCAGCGCGTCCCCTCAATTTCTTAAAGCTTTTTAGAAGAAAAATCTCCGAGCAGGTATGTGGCGCATGATTCATTTGGCAAATGCGCTCAGCCAACTTCCCGGAGGGGAACTAAAATAATTTCCACATACAAGTAAAGCAAATACCTGTGTCTTGTTCATCCTACCAAGTATTATTGACTAGCGCTGAGTAAGAGATCTCTGCAGAGCCTTGATGAAAAGGTTGGCAACTCATTCCGCTTGGTCTGGATTCCTGCCGCATATTGAATTGCCAGGCTTTGAGTAATCTTCACAGGCTGTTCAACCTCAGCCACTAAGCCTAAACTAAAATGGTTAAAAACTGCTGCTCATGCTCGTAACTACTCACATAGACGCACTCTGTAAGAACCGGAGACGATTTCAATGTATGTTCCATTCTTCCCGTTAATGTGTAGAACAGATACTGCCTCCTCAGATCCAGCTGCAACGTTCCACTGCGGTGGTATTTGAGACTAGTTATATTTGGCTCATCTTTGTTCCATATCCAGTTTTACAACTACCAGATGATGCCCTAATGAAACATCAAAGAAACCAGGAACGGTTGCACTTAAGTGCTCTCTGAAAGATGTGGCCGGTGAGGTGCAGAGCTCCCGCTCTGGATACGAAGGAATTTTGACCATAGGGCAAAAGCGACCTTCATCTTTTAGACACGGCAGCAGCATTGTAGCACACATCCTAACTTCCATTCAAAACAAAACACCAAAAAAAGAAAAAAAAAAAAAGGAAAAAGCTGTTTATCAGTGCTTTTTTTTTAATACAGTTTCCCCAACTATCGTGAGCCCTCTTGTTCTTTACTTAATTTACGTCTGGGGAAAGAGATGAAGAAGAAACAGCCTGGCTGAATAAAACCCAAGAATCACTTCCGAGAAATTTTTCCGAAACGAGAATGGAAGCACTTTGGAAGCTACTGAGCGCTTCAGTATTAGCAGTAAATTTTGTGGCGTTGCGAGAGAAGCACGCTGGATGGAACGCGCACACTTTCATCCCCGGCTGGGCCGAGCCCTGGGGCGACTGGTGGTGCCGCGTTGTTTCTTGGTCAGTCGTGACACAATTAATCCAATCTGGATGCTGAATCTAGATCTATAAATATATTTATTATAATATAACAAGAACTTAACAGTAAACATAAACTATATACAATACCATTACAGAGAACCCTGTTTTTAATATTATTCACAGAAATAGCCAGTTTTGTTCCAGTGTGAGAAATGAGGAAGTAAGCTAAATTGGAAATGTTGACTGTGTTTCGGCCTTGTTGACAGGTAGCACCTCCTTTGGAGGCAGACACACACCAACACTAAAATTAGTCCTGCCCCAGGCAGTTAGAAACTTGTGCTCCAATCTGTAGGTTCACACTTGCACCCTGTTTGACATAAATACTTTAAATGACATACTAGTATATAATTTCGTTGTGCTTATTTATTTTTTTTTTTTTTCCTTTAAAGAATAAATAAAACAACTGCATAACAAAGGCTGGATCCTCACTGTCAAAATGAGAGACTTGAGTCACCCTATAGCTTGACTCAGCTGACGTGAGCGCTTTTTCTTTAAATACTGCAAGATACAAATTTCATTTTTTTTTATTTTATAAACGATTATTAATAAAATAAGATGATCAGCTAACCACCTGCATTGATTTCCCCGAAGCTGTAGGCAGACCTCCCTCCGTATAAAAAGGCTAGCGTATTTGGTATGAAATTCAACCAGATATTGACTGCAAGATCTCGCCCTCGCCCTGTATAGGACCCTCCTTCTTGAATTACCGGCATGGCATTTGGGACTTGAGTCTGCAAAGGCAAGTATGGCAACTTTTTTCCCTCTACTTGGAAAGAAATCGGGCAATCCTTAGCTTGGGGTTACTTCCTCCTTGTGAATTTTAAGATTCTTTCCCCTGCCCCCTCTACGTTACCCGGTCCATCTCCCATTTGATCCTTTTCTGTATAAATTTATAAAGAATTTCCACATCACAACGCTCTCTGGATAGACAATATTTTAATATATATAAAAATATAACCCCTGTGCTGTGCATATACTTACAACTCTACGTAGTAATCACTTTAAGTCTCTTATACTGGGCTTAAGTCTATGCATTTTTCTACCATGGGATTTAAACTCGTGTGTTTAAAATCTGTAAATAAGAGAAGTATAAGGCTTCCACGCCTATGGGGAAACTTGAAAAATAAAATAATAAAAAAAAACCTTCTCAGACTTTACATAAAAGATAGTGGCGTAAATCCCTAGGTAAGGGATTTTGGTTGAGAGCCAAAACCGAGTGCGTACCCACAGCAGGAGGCGTCTTCTCCGGTTGTTGAAAACGTGGAAATCCCACACCGCGCCGTGTGTTTTAACGTGATCCCAATCAGAAGAAGTGAAGAGCAGTTTTGTCAGGAGAACACCTCTGGAATCGAAACCATTTTCATTTTGCGTTACGGGAATCGAGCACTGCCAAGTTCGCTCACCAGCGGAAACCGGGAGGAAGAGGTGAGGAGCCCCCCCCCGACCCGTGGGCATGGCCACACGTGCCCACACAAGTGTCACCGGGAGCAGAAACTCATCCAGCCCAACAAACCTTTTTTTTTTTTTTTCTCTTTCATCATTTTACACGGAATTTATTACCAATGGCTACTCTTCTTCCCCCCAGTCCCCACCTCACCCCCCCTTCTGGGCTCTGCTCTCGAGAACTGAAAGATTCCTTTGATCTGATGGAAGACTGACACCAACGTAAGCCATCTGTCACACAAGATTTCTCTCAGGCATTGGTATTGAAAAGCATGTATTTGTTAAAAACAAATGTCGGAATCAAAGTGGTAAGGACACTTTGACCTTTCAAATAGATTGACGCCTAAAGTGTAATAGTAAAACTAATCTGCACGGTTATTTTAAGAATCAAGCTTGAGCTCTAGAAGTAAAATGCAGATTTTTTTTTTTTTTTTCCTCTCTTCCCCAGCTTAAAAAATATGTGAAATTCTATTGCACCTGGGCTGACCAAAAGCCGACGTCCAGAACAAGTGCCACTATAACATCTAGTGACACCCTTGTATTATTAAGTTACAATATCTTACATAGCACGGAGCTCTCTGCTCCTTGTTCACCAAAAGGTGAGGATGATTTTTCTACATTCAATGTAGACACTATTCAAGACTTTAGAGCAATATGTTCACTGGCTGGCTTTGCTGCTTTTGTTTCGTAAGTCGTAGTAATCTTCTTGCCCGCTTTCAACAGGTACAAAGAGTTCTCCATCCAACTCCCGGGTAACGTCAGCCGCTCTGAATGTACTTCTTGATTACTACGCAGCCGTGTCGAAAAACAGGGCAGGGCATATTTGGTAGAAGTGTCCACGTATTCGTCTTAGGATCGTAGGCTTCCATGTTTCCCAGGGCAGGTCCTTCGCTGCTAACGATCCCACCGGTGGCGTAAATTTTCCCATCCAGAACCACAGCGCTGTATTTTTTCAAAAAAAGAAAGTTTTAGTTAGTCTTCTCACCCAACAATTTTCTTTTTCGTCTGAAAACAAACCCAGTCTTCCGTAACAAGGGGTAAACAATGAATATACCCTTTATTATTACCTATATAAAGGTGTGTGGGCATTTCTCTTCCCTCTCCCTTTCTCTTCCCCCTCCCTTTCTCTTCCCCCAAATTAATCCTTTTTGTGTTCCTGCCAGGTAGGTAAATGTTGTCTCTAATTTAAGCAACAGAAATTAGTCCAAGTGAGGTGTTTCTCCAGCCCACGTACAGGATCTGCAGCAAACGTAGCAGGACGACGTGTCCCTGCAACACCACGCACACGCAGAAGCAATCCAAGCAATTTGGGGTCCCCACCACCTCAGCTGGAATAAACCCTTGCTTCAAGTCACTCCTCTAATTATCAATGAAGGGGGGAATAAAAACCCTTCCCAAAAATGCTCTGTTGCTTCAGCCCCCTCCGTGGTGGCAGCGCCCAGGGGTCCTGCTGACCTGTCCTCCTTGCCACCAGGAGGGCTGGTGCAAGAAGCCCACCCGGGGCGCAGGATCTGGTGGCTGGGGATGTGCAGCTGAGGGTTTGCACGGGCGCGGTATGGTGGCCGCTGAAGAAGAACAACAAAACCTTACTGCTTTTTAAAAAGGGAAGTGTTCAACTTCGGACACCTCTTGCAAATCAAGGATAACGAGGCTGGGCTAATCCCATGGTCTGTAGGCTCTCGACAGAAGGGAAGGTGCACAGGTGTGAAAGGTACTTGAAAGAAAAATTGCCCTTCAGCCTCGTCTCTTCCTCCTCCCTCCTTCCACTTAATCCCTCGGCCTCTCCGATAATGCTGACGCTCGCTTTGGGCTAGTGAAGACGGACAACGAGGGACTGGGCTCCGGGGTGTGTATTTGGGAAGGGCAGATGGACAACGGAGGCAGCTGGGTGGGAAAAGCCTCTGCAGGGCTGCCGCGTTCTCCATGCTGCCTTCCCTCTGCTCTTCTGCCCGAGTTTGTCCCCCAACATTTAAAGATGTTGTTAAGACGAACGGGGCTGGCAGTGGTTTTACTGGTGGTTGGGGTCCCTTCCAAGAGGTCTTCTGGTGGTTGGGTCCCTTCTAAGAGCAGCTGGGGGATGGCTGTGTCGGAAGGAAGAGGGACTTGGAGAGTGTGTGCCAGAGGACAGCAGGGACAAAAAGAAGGAGGGGAAGGAAATTAATTGCAGCCAAGAAGGTGGCCTAGATCTAAGAAGCTGGAGAAGGGTAGCAACCCTGTAGGCTTGGTAAAAGCGAAGTCATTTCTTTAGCTAATTTTGGAGTAGCGGTAAAAAGAATAACGAGAAGTGATAAAGGCAAAAGACAGAGAGCGCTGGAAGACCCAGGATTAACCGAGACTAAAACGGCACCGACAAAGTAACATGTTTCTGAAGACCACAAAACTCTGATGTCCTTGTGGAGAAGCAGAGCCTGAGGTTAAAAATAAACCCACAATGACAACAGTGAGGACTCAAATAAGCCTAGTCCCTGGGTACCGCCAGGAAATAGGAAATAATGAGAATCTTGTCAAAATAACTGTTAATCTGAAAGGAGGAGGAAGGAGAGAGAGACTTGAAACACTTGATTAGAGCCTATCCACAAATCAGCAGGGCTGGATGATACATAGCCCAGGGTCCTGAGGGAGTTTGCTAATGAACTTACTGAACCACTGGTAATTATTTTTGAAACGTCAGGGAGAAATGGGGAAGAACGAGGACTTGAGTAAAGCAAGTGTCATCCTGAAAGACGGCTCTGAAAGAGAACGGGCCCACCTCCAAAGGGGCCGGAGCTGGAGGCGGAGAGGCGCTGCCCGGCAGGGACTCCTGCCAGGAGGGAGCAGAGATGGCAGGACCAGCCGCCCCAGTAAATGGGACAAACATGTAAATTAAACCACAGTTTAGGGCTTAAGGTATTTGTTGGGGGGTGGAAAACCCATCTCTGTACTGGAGCGAGTAACTATTTAAAAGCAAACCAGGCCGGGACTTAGAGTTTGCAAAATACGGCATGGGGATGGGGGGGAGGATGGTCCCACCCCATGCTGAGACAGTCCCGACGTGGTGGAGGGGCTGCTGGAACCAGCAGGGTGAGAGTTGAGAAATGAGGCCATGGGGTAGTGGTTGCTGTTCGTGTTTCACTTTTTATTAATGGTGAAGCTGAAGCAGACAGAAGCTTATTCGAATTGGGATATGGTTCGGGATGCGTCGGGCAGAAGAGGGTCCAGTGTCAGAGATGGAGTGTGGTAGCTTTGCTGCCTCGGTCCTCTAATGAAATGCTGCTTGGTCATTAGAAAAGCACCCCTACTCAAAAAGTGACCCAAAAAATAAGGCAAATGGATTAATTCAGCAAATTTTTGGGGGTGAAGTGGGAAAACCCAAACAAACTGCCAAACGAAGAAAAGATTTCCCCAAGAAAGATCTGGCTGCAAAACTATCGATAACAGGCAATTATATGAAATACTGGTGTGGAGCGTGGAGCCTGGGGCTGGTTCCATCAGTGTTGATGATTGAGGTCCACTGCCCATGAATGGCCTCAGGTAAGTTTTAATTTTTTGGTGTGGACGAGAGTACCTCTCACCAGCACAGGAGAGGACCTTCGTGTCTGTTACCATGTAAATACGGGGTCTGTCTAATACTGCTCGTTACCCGAGGAGACCGCTCTGCATGGAGCGATTGCTCTGGATGGGAAGAAGGGGATGGACAGAGGGAGGACCCTGTGCAAAGACCTTTCCATCTGTGCTGTAGGTGACCCTGGGAACAGTAGCCAAGCGACCTCCTGCCCTTCCCAGCTGGCTGTGCGCTGCGTGGCTGAAGTCTGGCCTTAAGTGCCTGGTATCCCTTAGGCGTGTAGTGTTAGGTCTCTAAAAGGGGACGTGGGTGCTTCACAAATTCCTCCGTAGTATCTTAGCTGCCCACATTTCTTCTAGTTAAGTCTCCTCTGTGGCATGTCTGGTAGCAGCTACTCTAAGCCGCAGCTGCTGCCACTACAGCAGCTGAATAGCCAAGCGCACCTTCCCGAACGGCTCCGGGTTCCTCCCCAGCCCATGCTCTGGATCAGGGGTTGCAGCGGGTTGGCAAACGCTGCTCTTGTTCTCCGGCACCTGGGCTACGGCACTGAGAGAAATTCATGGCCAGCGGCTGAGACAAGCAGCTCAGTACTGTAACCTCCCACCGTGATGCCGATGCGCCGGGGAAGAAATGGATGCGGAATTCCACCCTCTGGAAGACTGTATGAATTTTAAATGGTAATTAGATTAGCTTCTGCCCCCTCCGTATGCAATTCCCGTAGATAAGACCGGCATAACGCTTAGCTCCTGAGTCATGCCTGAGGTTATGAAAAACAGCGAGCTGCTCCTGCTATGAAGAAACAGGCAGCTCTAAGCCCGCAGCGGGTACTTACGTGTGCAGGGGACTTTGGAGACATTCTGGCATCTCTGGGGCTAAAGTGGCAGGTAGCTACTTAAGATCAATTAGGAGTTTAGTCCTGGACAATCACTGCTAATTTCTGGGACCTCAGGGAATAGGAAACTCAAGTGGTCTCTCAAACCTTGAGGAAAGTGAGTGGAAAGGAGGGTGCTCATTGCTCTCTCTTCATTACTGTGACAATATTTCTTTTCTCCCCTCCCTTCCATCCCATCAGCTGTAAAAACATCGTTACCAAGGCTGATGTACAAAGAAAGGAATAATTACAATAATTAGGATGTGAGTTTATTGCTCGGTGCCATTAATCCTGAGAGATAAAATGATTACAGGCTGTCAGAGCCTGGGAATGAAGGAAGCTCCGCGATGCAGAGCCTGGCTGCCGGGACGCCAACCCTCCCCAGCTCCGGGGGCAGTGGGACCCCCGCCTCTCCGGCAGCACGCCGGGGGGGGAAGGTGATCGGCATTGAAACGGAGGTCACTTCATCCACTCTTTCCAGGAAAATACGTTTCAGTATTTTGAAAATTATTACCCGGCAGGCTAACGGCCCTGCTTGCCACTCCCCGGGTAACTACCGCCATTTCTGAGAGGCCTCACCTACAGCCCTGCAGCTGAGACACCCGAGGTGCCAGGGCATCCTTCACTGCCCAAACCATGAGCGGTCTCAGAGGATCACACCGTGTCCCCCAGCACTGCCACCACGAGTCCGGTCCATCTGCTGACCTCCACAGAGCTATGAATCATGGTCCTAAGAAAATCCCAACGAGGCTGAGGCGCACCAGGGCTGGTGGGGACCTGGTTGCCCACAGCTGGAGTGCTTGTGTAACCTGAATACCCTCTAAATCTCCTCTCTGCCTATCCACCTTGCAGTTCTTCCCCAGCTTGAGCTAACAGTTGGCAGAGAAGATCCCTCTCTGACAGCTGGCCATTAAGTGACTTGATGGACAAAGCCAATCACTGAATCATAAACTCATAGAACAGCCCAGGCTGGAAGGGACCTCAAAAGAGCATCTGGTCCAGCCTCTCGTAGGAAAGGGAGCCTTGATGAGATTGTCTAGCACTCTGTCCAGTCCCATCTTGAAAACCTCCAGCAATGGGGACTCCACCATGTCCCTGGGGAGGTTGTCACAGTAACTGACGGTTCGTGTTGTAAAAAATGTCTTCCTTATATTGAGATGAAACTTCTCCTTGTGTAACTTGTACCTGTTACCCCTTGTCTCCTCCATGTGGCTTCTTGTGAAGAGAGAGCCTCCTTCCTCCTTGTAGCCACCTTTTAAGGACTTGCACACTGTGATGAGGTGCCCCCTGAACCTCTCTTCTCCAGGGAGAAGAGAATCTTTCCTCATAGGGCAGGTTCTCCAGCCCTTTGATCATCTTCGTGGCCCTTCTTTGGACCTTTTCCAGTTTGTCCACATCTTTTTTGAATTGTGGGGACCAAAACTGGACACAGTACTCCAGGTGCGGGCTGACAAGTGCCGACTGGGATGATCACATCTCCACCTCTGCTAGTAACACCCCCACAGATGCAGCTCAGGACCTGATTTGCCTTTGTTGCCGCATTTGACGTTGCACTGCTTTTTAATCAACTTTTAAGCACATGTGAGCAAACCTAGTCATGCTCCAGCTCAGGTGTGGGGCACCAGGGCTCAGCACACACCAGCTGGGGGTGCTTTCAGCTGGGGCCCTGCTCAGGCAGCTCAGCTGCCGTTGCTTTGGTGGCCACCTTCCCACCAAGACTGTTATTGACCCTCCACTTTTTGTTCAGAAGCATCTTACATCTCCTGATGGGCAGTAGGCTGGACGCAACCCAAAGCACAGGATGTCAGCGCCTCTTTTCTGTAGTGTTTGAGAGCCCAGTGCCCCGCAGCTCCTGCTCCAGCCCTTCTCTCTCCCAGTCGTGATGGCCAGACATAGCGCCAAGCAGTGGCCCTACCAGCAACATTCGTTAATTTTGATTATTATTATTTAAAAATTTCCTGCTTAGTCCTAAAGATCACGTCAGCCTTATCAGGGAACGTTATAAAAGAAAAAAATAAATTCCTATATTGTAATGCCTAGGGTTGCAGAAGAGATTTGAAACAGCTGAATTGGCATGTTGTTTTGATTCCCTGAAACTTAATATCTTCTGAGTCCACAAACAAAGCTCCTCTCCCCCCTCACTCCTGCCCATGCAGGCACACGTGCCCACCAATTTATTTGGAGCAGTTCCATAAAGGTTATTAAATATGATCAGTTAGATAGACACAGACTCTGCTTAGAAGAAGAAAAAAAAAATTCCCTGCGTTTAGAAGTGGATGAATTTCTTTCCTGCCCTAAGATTTCAGGAGGGCTTTCCTGGAGGTAGAACTGAACGATGCTCGTCACCTGGGTGGGGTGAGCACTAGGACAAGAGAAGCCTCAGGGTGCCAGGTACGGTGGGAAGCGGCTCCGTGCGGTGCCGGGCAGAGTGCCACGCGTCCCAGAAGCTTTTGCTTAAACCAGGGACTTTTTAAGGAAAGCTGCAGGGTGGTTTGCAGCGCCGAAGGGAAAGGCACGGCTGCTAACGCCGTGGGTGGTGGTGCTCAGGGTGCCAAAGCGTCGTCCCGAGTTTGGGAGGGGTGCCGACAACCTGCCTGGCTGTTTTGCGGCCAGGGTGGCAGCCAGGTTGTTCTGTTCGAGAGGGCTGGAGCTCGGGTGGCCGTGCTGTGCTGCCAGAGGTGTCATCTTTACAATGAGATGGATAAATGAGGGTCCAGATTAGTCATGGTCAATTAGGAGGCTATCATGCCACTTCTTGGAGCGGGATTATTAGTGTGGGTGTTTTGGCCAAGCTCCAGTTGTATTCTCCCATACTCCACGAGCACTTTCCCTTGCTAATGATCCACAGCCATCATGTGGCATTGTTACTTATTGCTGAAAACCAGCAATGTTTTATTCCAAAGTCCGTCGCACATCAGTAATGGCCCAAGTGCTCTGTATCAGTTACGCTTTAATGCACAGCAAAATCCTTCATGTCATAAACCGCTACAGAAATTATTGCTATTAGTCTGGTGCGGCAGTTCTCATCCGCTGGCCGTGGAGCATAGTCCCGGCCACACGGCTCCTTCCAGATATGCTGGAAGATTTTGGTTTTCCCTTCTGGACCGCAAACACTTCCAGCTGCAAATGCTGCCTGCTGAACAGACCGGCCTTTACGTCTGCGGGCTCGAGAAGCGCGCGGCCATTAAGGAACTGCGCTCTGTAATAGCTTCACCTGGGAATATCCGTCCAAACAAGCCGTGCTCCAACCCCTTCCAGTGCCTGGAGTTACCGCGAACTTTGCAACGAGGAAAGGAATCGGCTGGGGGAGTCTGCGGCTGGTGCCGTGCATTAGCAATGCCTGGTAGTTAAGCACAGGAGTCACCATGCTTCACTGTTCAAGAACAAGGGCTTATTTGAAAAGAAGAGGGGAAAAAAAAAGAAAAAAGAAAAAAAATCCACAAACCGACCCTGGTTTTGTGCTGTTCAGCCCAAGTCGAAGTTTTATTAAAGATTTCCATTCGGCAGAACCATCTAATAAATCTTACTGGTTAACAGTCAGAGGAGGAGGAAGAAAATGCTTTTCTGGTGTCTGTTGGGAATTGCTGGTACTAAATTAGCTGCTCTGGAATTATTGCTGGCACCATCACGCTGCCGCGGTTGCCCCGTGGAGGCTCTCTGTAGCACACGCCTGTTTGCACGCCGCCTGCATCCTAAACGAGCAGAATATGGAATTTTTAATCATGCACAGAAACGCATTCAGTATTCTTTTTGCTTATGGAAAAATAGACTCTTAAAGGGCACGGCGGGAAGGGAGAGCGCCCGCCCGCAAAGGGAGGACTCTCCAGCGCTGGAGGGGAGGGATGTCTTTGCAAGTCCTTCTGGAGGTAGGTGTCCGGCGGAGCAAGGTGTGACCGTCCTGGCTCTTCATCCCTGCCGGCTGCTGTCTGCTGCTGCCACCACCCTCCAAGGTACCGCAAATGGACAGGGGCTGCCAAACTGAGGGGTCCACGTGGCAAACAGGACACACTTGCCTCATGTTTGGGAAATGCCAAATATTTCCCTCACGTGTCACGTGGAAGATGCTCAAGATCTGCACGTGCACACTCAGTGAATTTTAAAACACCTCAGGCCCATTATAGCTCTTTGCCCGTTCGGTACCATCCCTCAAAGGGTTAATTCTAGGTCAACACAAATTTCTTATTGACTTCCCTCAGGCCAGGCTTAATCTGAAAATGATGCTCAGTTTGCTCTTCCCTTGATTGTGAGCTGGAGACCCGAACTGTTTCTTTTTCGTTTTTCATTAAGAGTAGTTCAACTTGATCTTTAAACCATTTGAATGGACCTTGAATTTTTCACACACGGGAACGTCACACACATTTCTTTTCCCCGTGCTCGAAGCCATCACGCTCCCTACTCACGACGACGTAGAAACAGTGCAGATAAAAATAGAAGTGATGCGGGCAAGATTTTTCCCAGCAAATTTGGTATCGAGTGCTTCCTGGTGAGAGGAGATCAATAGCATGCGGTTAATTTTTAAGTTGTTTATGTTGCTGCTTTTAAACCATGTTTTTTGTGATCCATGCTAATGAGTGGAATGAGGAATTTATAGATTCACAGACTAAGGTCAGAAGGGATCTCTGTGCTTAGTTAATCTGAGCTTGTGTATACGGAGGCCATGCACTTCTCCCCAGGCAGTATCTCTCTTGGAAACGTATCTAATCGCCTCTTACAAACACCCAGTGTTGGTGAGTTCGCCCCCTCTCTTGCTGGTTCACTGTTTAATTATCCTTGCTGTTGGGAAAGCGCCTCGCTCCAAGGCTGAGATGCGTAACTTGACGTTCTAAGCCCTTGTAACCCGCTACGCCTCTGTCTGCCAGACTGAAAGCTTTTCCACTTGCTCCCAGTGATCGAGTCACCTCTCAGCTTTTCTTTGATAAACTCCTGAAATTTCACGTCCAAGATCTGATTTGCAACCCGGGGTCATTTTTGCAGCTTCCCTTTGAACTTCTGCTGATGTTTCCACACGTCGACGCGTGGACCCGAGACCTGCACTCCTCTCGCAGCAGCACTCTCTCTTCCCAGCTTCAACTTGTTTGCATTCCCATGTTAGGGCTCATATTATATATCCACCATTGCACTGACCTTTTATCCGCCGCACTGCGATGAGAGCTCACGTTGTGTAGCTCTGAGCGGCCGCCTTTACGTCCTCCTCTGAGTGCCTGGCTTTCTGAGGGGAGCAGGGCTGCTACGCAGGTCCAGCTCGCGATTGTGCTTCCTCCATCTATTACTTTGCACTTAAAAGACGGCTGCTACCTTGAGACGGTCTAACCGAGACATGCAGGTAACTGGCTGGAATAGCTCCTTCTGTAGTATTTTTTACCCGCCAAGTGTTACACCACCTGCAACCTTTACCAGGGGAGATTTTCTATTACCTGGATTGTTGGTAGATGTATTAAATAGCATTGAAGAAGAATCAGTGCTTGCTACCGGTGGCCTTGCTCAATGATATCTTCTCATTAACAGCTACATTTTGAGATCTGTCAGTGAAGCAGATTTAATCTCTCTAACGTGTGCCTTGTTAATTCCATATAATACCAGCCAAATACCTTGGAGAAATCGCAGTATATTATAGCATCACAGTTGTCTTTAGCAGTCAGGTGTGTTTTATTAAAAACCAAAACAAAGAGCCAAATCCCGCCCCCCCCCCAAAAAAGCGCAAAAGACAAGAGGTTGGTTTAACCAGACCCATTTTCCAGGAAAGTGCATTAATTGCTCTTCATTATATTATTAGTATCTAGTTATTTGTTGATGAAATCCCAAATTAACCACTCTGGTATTTTGCAGAGGACCAACATCAGGCTAAGTGAGACCACTTAGCCTGATGTTGGTACTTTGCAAAATTAATTGCTGCACTAAAATTCTCCCTCTCACCTTTTCAAAATATGGAAACACTTTGGCAGTGCCCTGAACCATCCTGAACTGTAAGAGTTATTAAAAATCAACATTAGTGGTTCAAACAGCTTCTCAGCGAAGTCTCTAAAGACGCCTGCATCCAAGATGGCCAGGTTGCCTGATTTGAGAACTTAATTTCTGACCTTTTCCGTTCCCATTTTTCCTTGCTGCCAACGGTGACCGCTTCTGGTCCCCTCGCAGCAGAACGTGGGACCAAACCTTCTTGCGCCCTTCCGAATACAGATGAGAAATACCCATCCGATCGGTTTGTGCTACACTTTGCTACCTCATCAGCCTCATCAGCAATGGTTTGATAACCGATTAAAATTACAAATTTCATCCCAGATGGTTTAAAATGCCATTCTTAGCCATTAGGACTTCCCCGTTCCCTCGGCCTCCTGTAGCAGCAGCCAGTTTTTCATCTATTTGTTACTGCTAACCTCCCGTCTTCCCTATTTCCATACATACTGCTTTATTTAGTTTTTGTCTAGGTTTTACATTTCCTTTTGGCTGAAATATTTTCCCCAGCACATTTAAGAATTTTTGAAAGTGTGCCTTTTTTGGCATCCAATTGGGAGGTACTGAACTATTCCTTTTTTTGGTGACTATCCCACTATAAATGTAGGTTTCCAGACCACTGTTGCTTTAGGCTTTGGGAAAATAAAAATAAATTTAAAAGTTTGACGTTACTGCTTACTGATGGATGTCATATTCTACTTCAGCAAAGCCAGTTTATTACAGTGCCTAAGCAGCAGCTAATATTTAAGTCACCAGTTTACTCTCCTTGGTCCACCACAAGGTCTCCCACTGGATTCCCTTCTGCGGGGTGCAGCACAAAGCATCCCTTCACACTAAAAACCTTGGGAATTTTTCGGGTGAGATGCTCAGCCAACGGCCCCGGGTTGAAATCGCCCACGACTGTGCAATTTCCCTTGTAGCGTATTGCAGATGCACCATTAACAGATTTTCATTATGTTTTGTAAAAGAGAGATGTTCGAAGGGCGGTTCATCTCTCTCTATGGGACCATACGGGAACGTATCAAATGCACAAGTCCCTCGTGTTCCGTTTTACTGGTTAGGGCTCTAATCCTGAGCTGTGTTGTCCCCTTTATTTGTGGTTTGCAGGAGAAAACCAGCCTCAGCAGCTGCCTGAGTGCTGCAGGCTCCTCATCCTGCTTTGCCTCCCGCTAGAGCAGAGGGCCAAGGAAGACTGGACCTTAGCGCAGGACGCACACGGCCGCCCGGGATGGAGCCGGCTGCTCCCCGTCCTTTACTTACAACAAAATATGCTTCAGCAGCCAAGAGAGGGCGCTCCTTAAATTAAAAAAGAAAGGGAAAAAAAGGAGAAAACCAGAAAAAAGCAGCAAAAAAGAGAGAAACCGAACATGCTTTCTCAAGAAGGAATTTTTTCCGCCAAAGCCAAAGGTTAAATGCAACAACTTAAAACACGGAGGTGTTTTTCAACCGCAGGATGGGGAGCAGGGATGCCCCTGGGGCAAGGAGCAGAGCTGCTGGCTGAACGTTTTGGAGATGCGGGTCTGTTGTGGCCCCATCTGCTGCTCTGTCGCTGCTATTCCTCCCACCCTGGCCAGCGTTTTGCGCCGGCACTTGCCCAGCACAACCCCTCTGTCCCGGTTTTGCGCAGTGCCTGAAGACGCTGCTGCATTGGGCACTGATAACAAACCCTCACCCAGGGCCCGTCGTGCCGCGCGTGGACCAGCGATGGCTTTTCCCCATGAAACCGACAGCTTGGCCAGTCCCCAGCACAGGGACCCGCTCTGCGAGGGGCTGGCGCTGTACAAAGCCTGAAACAAGCCCGTCTTTCTGTAACAGCCATGTAATACTTTTTAAAAGGCCTTTAAGTGCTGCCAGTACCTGCCATGGGTGCCAAGTTTTATTTTTGTCAGCCAATTTGGGAAGTTTGTTAAAACCTGTGATCAGGATCGGGGAAGCGAGCCCAAAAAGCAATCAAAAGCACGTAATAAATAATAATTAATATCAGTGTGTGGTGCTTACTCAGTATTTTTTTTCTTTCAGGGATCTTTTAGCTAGTTAGCAACATCACGTTCCACATTACGGTGGCCTCTCCTACAGCAGGTATTTATCATCCTCCGGTTACACGTGGCAAACTGAGGAAAACAGCGTTCCTGCAGTCTGCTGGGGGAGCCCAACACACATCCCTCCCCACGATCCGTTGCGCCTGAATGTGAAGAGAACCATAGTAGGGTCCTAAATGTGCACTTTGGGAGGTGCTGCGTCCCTGAACACGTATAAAAAAAGAGATGAGGCAAACCCCCAGATGGCACACACCTCCCTTCCCCTCTCCCCTTCACTGTTAGGTAGTGTTTGCTTATTTATCACCAGAAAATGTTAAAGCACCGGTAATTCAGTTTTAATGGTTTTTCTCACCTGCAGAACTGCCTGGAGTGGTTCATGTTGGGACCTGCTTTAATATTGCCTTTTTCTGGGTCATAGATGGTGGTTGCTCGTGCATAAGCTCCTCCAAGAATAAAGATGAACCCATTGAGAGTGACTGCAGGAGCATATTTGTTATCTGTCAATGGAAAGCAACACTGAGATCAGTTTTAGGCTCAGGTTTGGAGACTGTTTTTTTTTTATTTATACATTCCCCTTATTTATAGATAAGTCACGTTTCTCTAAACCTCCAAGGCTAGGGAAAGAAAAATGAGGAAGCCTTTCCTGGTTTTATTCTTCTCTCTCCCAAGTTCTCAAAGGCATTTTTAAAGTTCATCAGTCCTTCACGCCCCAGTACGCACCTCCCTCTAAACTGGTAAAGTACAATTATCCTCTCCCAAAGCCTAATGGAGTCACCGTGAAAGCTCCACTCTTACATATGAAATTAAGATGTCAAGTTGTTTCAGAATTTTGAATTGCTTCAAATTTTAACTCAGATGCTTCCCATGCCTGTGCAGCAGCTAAGTACGGGAGAAACCCACAGCGCAGAGACACCCTTAATAATATCCAATAGTTGATTCTCTTTCGTATTCTGCTTTTGCTTGTGGGAAGGTCACCCACATAATCCAGAAGATTTTCTGAGACCCAGGTTTTTTTTCCCCTTCATCTGTCTTGTAAATTCACCCGCATTTTTATTTTCAGACGCGTGCGCACCTCCAAGCAGTCCTGCATTTTAGCAACGAACCGTGTGAGGTTGGGGTTTGAAATTACACAAGTCCCTTATCCTAAGTCAAGTCCAATCAGAGTTTCCAAGGATGCTTTAAAGTTCGTGTGTTAGCTGCGGCATTATTAGAAATACTGGTAAAACTAACCATAAATTATCAACTAAAATAACTCTAATTAAATTAGCTGACTTGTCCCTTATGCTACTAGCACGCCATATGCACATTATTAAATATGAGCCAGTTGGGCTGAAATTTCTCATGATGGTGTCTGTCTTGATGCTAATACAGGTTTTTTTAATCAACATTTCAGCGAAACCAATCAGAAGGGTCTGGGAACAAAAGATGGGAAAATACATTGCTTGACTTGAGTTAAAATAAGCCTCACAACCAGTTCTCTAAGAAGCCCGGGCCCTTTGGGGCGTGAAGCAGACGTGGCCTGGGTGGGTTACTCTGGTGTCAGGGGACACTTCTATAAAAATCATCCATATGTAGCTGTATGTTAAAGCCTCTCCAAAATCTGTGGTTTTATACGCTCAGGAAAGGGCGATTCTCTTGCACCTCCAGTGCGAGCCCTGCCGGCGTCAGCCCCTGCAATGCTCCTCCTGAGCGCGGGGAGTCAGGGCACTGCGCTGGCGAGGAGGCTCGATATCATCTTTATTACGCTCTTACACCTCTGGTAACGGCCTCTACATAACGTTGAAGGGCTCTGCCTGTTCCTCCCAGATCCATAACCCTCTGACTGTGTCCTTTTAGGAACACAGAAAGAGATGGGCTTAACCCAGCCCCCGCAGCTTTACTTTTGGCATTTGCTTACCTCTCGCGCAGCTGGCGTTTGTAACCCTGACATTCTTGTAAAACCACCTTATTCCATTACATATTTAACAAGAGATGTAATTTGACATGAGTTAAGCAACAGCTGATGAATTTCTCCAGAAGAGAGATCACCTCCCTAACTGGGGTTTGAACTGGTTAAGTTAGAAGGAAAATAACGGTTTTGTGGTGTCTGCTTCTGCTCCAGCATGGCCGTGGGGTGGTCTGGCACAGGTCATCTCACCCCGTGGGGCGGTCTGGCACAGGTCATCTCAGCCCAGGTCGGTGGGCGCCCAGGGGGATGGACAGGGGTGCAGCACCCAGCATGAAAACAGACAAAACACGTTAGGGGTTAAAGTCAGGCTCCTATTACGCTGAGTATCTACAGGCTTATGTCAAAAAACCACCGATGTATTAGGAAAATGTCACTGATCCTTGGGAACAGATGGGAAGAAACTAATTCATCCAGAAAATAGAACAAGGAGTATTCAGTTTCTTCTCAGTGCCACTAAGCCACTATAATTCATCAGAAAGACTTATCTGTCCTAACAACCCGTCTCGCATCCCTTTCCAAATCAGACTTGCATATGTGACATTTTTTCCAGTTAAGACACTCATCAGAAATTTTCCATATTTAATTATCACATCTTCCTGTTTTTTTTTTTTTTTTCTTTCTTTGACTAGCACTGTTTTGCAGGAGAATGGAACTCGCGCATAAAAAAAGAACTCCGCTCCCAAATCTCACAGGGAAATTATTTGGGGCTCCCTCAAGGCAGAAACAGTGACTTCTCAGGAGACTGAATCACTGACTTCACGTTCCTCTTTGTTAAAGAAAGAGAGGGAAACCCCTTGGTTATTTTTATAGTGATATTTTTTTCCTTTCTTTCAAACAGGCAGACAGTCTGATACTCTTGTTTCTTTTTTTAAGAGGCAATTGTGTTTGATTCTCATCAATTTTTCAATACATCACCTTTCTGTTGTCTTTCTACTGCTTTTGGTTTTAGCTACAATTTAATAAATTGGTAGAAAGTAAGCCTGAGATAGAGAAACAGAGAAATCACTGCTGTTTCTTTCAGGAAGGGAGAAGTTCACAGTGAACGGTATCCCGATCTTGATGAAGATATGGCAGCAAGGCACGAGGGACACCCCTCCAGAGACAGGTAGCGAGAAAACAGTGTGTTTTATTTTTGTTTTGTTACCATGGAGGTAGAAGTTGTTCGTGGATACAGGGAGCTTGGAATACTCAAGCCATCGTTCCTACTGCCTAGGTGTGGATGACCACCTTCGGTCTTTCCCCTTACTTCATCTCCGGTGCTATCCACACTCTTCCCCTGTTGTTGTCCTTTCCAGGGCTTGGTAATCTCATGCAAACACTCAGGAGACTCCAACTTCTGTCACTGCTTTAAGTCCTTAACATGCTCATAGTGCCAGGCGGGTGGCTGGGGAGCCCAATGCTGCAAAAGCGTGTTCTGGTTGGGCTTTTTGGTCAACGCTACTGGGCGTGAACACGAGCTCCTATGGGTCAGAGGCTTGCTGTGGGATACGGCGGGGACACTGGTTATTTCAAAAGTCTGCCGGAGTGAAGGAAAAGAGGGGAGAGGAAGCACGGAAACAGAGAAACAGCCTCCTTTCCCCTCCAAAATTCAAGTGTTGGGGCTGTTGGATATAGTCATCCATTTCAGGCTGGAAAATCTTAAATGGGGTAAGTCCAGGACAGCGAGCACACTTGAGATTAAAAGGCAGAATAAATGTAAAGGAAAGAATAGATAAAAGGTACTCTTCTCTCCAAATGGATAACATCATAACATCATTCTCCTTTGCTGTTGCCATAGGAAAATATGCAAGTATTTCTATCCTAGTGACAGGTCATTGCGGGAAGGGGTATGCACTCAACGACAATCCTTGAGCCAAGGTGCACTTCACATGGGGTTGCTAATTTAACCTACTGGCATTCTCCTCGCTGAACAATGACAGCGTGCTGTCTGTGATGTGTTTCATGGCTCTCCTATCTCTCGGTACATAATATGGTCAAGTAGCACCGTTCTGCTTTCCCTTTCATGATTGCTTAAAGATCTTATGTTGCCTTCCAGTAAAGCACTCGGTCAGAGACTGAAGTGGCATTACAATGAATGGCAGCAGCACTTCATATGGAAAAAGGTTATTAAAACCAAGCTAGTCAAGCATTTTTGTCAGATGGAAGAAATGTGGGCAAGCCACCAGTCCAGATATAAAGCCAACTGAAAGGTCTCCCTGCAGGCACGGGTGGCCGGCGGGAGGGGGGGTGGCTGATGCACGTGATGAAGCAGATTGGAGAAAGGAGACTAGTTAATAGAAACTAAATCTATTTTAATAGTCAGTGCCTCTTCCCCCCCCTGAATACTATGCAGACAAGCTCAAGAATGGCATAGTAATGGATAAGATAACGCCCCTCGGCCGCCAGAAGACTGCGGTCTGATCCTTAACATAGCTTGTGAGGCCAAAATGCAGATATTGCAATTAACAGCAGGCTCTCGGATGTCAGCCCTTCTGGCACGGTGCTCTCCTGTTAGCTGAGTTCTCATAACTACACAACCCGCCGCAGGGCTCTACGGTCGCCCCAATGACCCTTGAGCAAATCGTCCTCAGAGACCCCAAAGCTGAGCATCCTCACTCGCAAACGCTGCATTTTGCGTCAGCATGGCGGGGGATGACCCATGCCAAGGCGGAAGGCTCCACCTGCCGTCGTGGGGCAATTTCAGCATCAAGTTTACAGGCAAAATGTTGATGAACTGGAGGGAGTTGGACAAAGCATGGCCCCGCAGATGAAGCAGAGGTAGGAAGTGAAAGGGAGGACATCTGCTAAAGGGCAAACACAAAAATACTGACTGTGTTGGGGAGAGGGCGGAGTAAGTATGTGCGAGGGGAACACATCAAGGAGTGGAAAAAACCATTCTGAATAGAGGATATGGCAAATATGGAGGAGAAGTGGGTGAGACAAAGGAAAGAGAAATTCAAGCTCACTAGTGGGAAAAACACTAAGAAAAATACATTGAAGGATGAGAATTAACACTCATTGCTTTGAGACTTCTAGGTGAGAGCTGGCCAAACCCACACACGGCTATTGAACTATTGGCCTTGGGCAGAGACACAGGCCAAGACATGAATCTGGTTTTTCTTGTAAAGTCTAAAAATCAATTCATGGGAATCATTATGCATTTTAACCAAAATAAGCTATGGGCCAGTGCAGTAAAATGCGCAGATGCTGCTAATGTTGTTTTCCAGATACTTCTTGCATTCTTAGTTCTGTGATTGTCCCACTTTGGTCAGACATATCACTGCGGGAGTAAACGGTATGGTGAGGAACTAGATACTCGGACTAGATGCCAGAAACGCACATAGATCTTTGACCTCTGTGTTCCCGGAGTTCTCACCAGATTTTAAAATTTAATAGCGGTGATGATTAAACACTGGTTTTCTTACAGTCCAGAAACATTAATAAAAACTTGTAATTCCACCAGTACAGGCACTGACTGTTCAGGGTATCAAAAAAGGTGTATTTTAGTGCCCTGGCATGAAGGCACAAAGTGAACTAAGAGGCAGTGACAAGATAATTAGGCTTACTTACAATCATTGACTTCAGCATGTCTATGGCCATCTTGTTAAATAAGACAAACTTCAGGACGCTGGGCGTGAAATACATTTTTAGCAGAGCTATGTAGGACAGCCTGGCAAGAAATGGAAAGGCGGGTGCTGCAAGTACGTAGCCTGGGTTCATTTACTGTTGTAGGACTTTGGCTCAACAGTAGCAGACTTCTTGCAGCTCAAAACACCGGAAGGGGAAGTGCAAGGTGCTTTATCAAAAACATGCGGTGTGAAAGCCCCAGGAAGCTCCATTACTCCAGTAACAAGCTGTGGGCTGTGCTGCTGCAGGAACATCCGCCGGCTCCAAAGGCGGGGAAGACTGAAGCAGGGCAAAGGATAGGGAACGTCTTGGAATGTTGGAATGGAATCTCCAAACATGGACGCGTGTAATCAACACCTGCCCGAAGGCTACCACAGCATCCATGTGCAACGTGTTGGTGAGCCCAGTGTCATGCCTACTGCACACAGGCATCCATGTCCCAACACCTCCTGGCAGGTGAAGGCTAAGGAACAAATGGAAACTGGGAGTGAATTCACTGCTTATGCCTAGAAGAAACCCAGGCAGAAGAGAGCAGGGGTTGAGCTGTGTGGACTTGCTATCGGTCCCCATTCCTCATCTCCTCTGCACAGGTAGGGTGTCAGTATGCAGCCTGCTTCACCTCCCTTCAGATTAGCCAAAAAATGACCTTCCCCCTTGCCATGGTTGATGCCAGTGTTGCCTTGGGTTAGGTTGGCGCATGACGCTTTGGAAGAGATGGACCTGTTGGGTTCAGATGCGTGCCACGCTGCATTCAACTCACTATCGTAAAATACCACAGTCACTTGGGACAGGTACTACTGGTCGAAAAGTCTCCAGAGACCCTGGCTGCTTTCAATACCTGCATCTGCTGTTGCATATCTGAGCATGCTCGGGATGTTTTTAAATAATCCGTTGTCCTATTTGAGGTCAAACAGTTTTTACTGATCTCTGGGGTGACTTTAAACACCACAACTCTCCACCAGATATCTCAGTTGACTTAGCGCAGAGGGGCACCTAAGAATTCATAGATCAACGCAACAAGGCCCTGAGGCTGTCAAAGACAGTGACCACAGCAGTGACCACAACGGGGTTCACTTCAGCTCGATTTTGTAAAAAGCACCCCAAGACTCCTTCTACTCCCTCTTTGGTTTAGATAAATGTTGCCTATACTGCACTTGGCAGAGCAGCCAGTTCCTGGGGGACACTTCACAAATACAGGTGATACTATGGATCTTGTAGAGCTGGAGAAATTAAAGTATATTTCCAATATTCCCACAGTCTTTTCGTGAAGATCAGGCATCGCTTCAGCTCAGTTTCCCAGACGTTCTCCACCGGGGTGCAATTTTTCAGGTTCTGTGTTATTTTACTTTATTTGCAAATAAATTGACGTTATACATTTCCCAACAAAGACACACAGCAACTCCGCATTTCATCGTATATTTTATGCCTTCAGTTTAACTAATTAACTTTGCTTACAGCAAGCAAACATAAATACCATCTTTTAACTCCACCAGTGTCTTTCATGTATTTTTGTTAGGAAATAATAGTACACGTCCATTAGCACAATGGATGACGAACCCAACTCTGGATGGTTTGGATGATTTTTTCCAAGCACGCATGGTGTTGATGCCTGCTAGACAGTATAACGAGCCCAGGGAACAATTTCTTAGTTCCTGTGGCACTTGTACTATTTTGGTAAGGGAAAAGAATACCTCTTTGCATAATGCATTCATTTTTGCAACACGCTCCGAGTACAGGAAAATCTCAGACTGTCAGTCAGTGGATTAAATGAACAGCGGCAGCTGTAGCCACGTGATGGAAAAAGCCAGGCAATAGGGTTGTTTGCGCCGCTGTATTACATAAACATGACTTTTGCCGGTTAACGCCCTCCCGCGGGGCGCTTCATGCTGCATCATATGCGTGTCATGTTATGTTAGGCTGGACACAAACAGCAGCAAGGGAGTCGGAAAGCAGCAGCGCTGGCTGCACAGCGGAGGCTAAAGCCGTGGCTGTACCAGCTCCTCATGACCTGATCTACTAGGGAACCCCAAGAAGAGAGTCATAATAATTGTAACAAGCTACAACACAATAAAGAGCAGCTTATTTCAGCTTTCAGAATATGCCTAGGCCTTACCTGAGCACCTTGTAACTGTGCTTCTATAATGTATTACTTGCTACTCCTATTGCTCCACCAGGCTCAATGACGAGACCATGATTTTTTTTCTAAAATGAAGCACCTTATGTCACAGCTTCAACGTGACTAAGAGGTTTAGGATGGCGAAATAGTGGAACAGGTTGCCCAGAGAGGTGGTAGATGCCCCATCCCTGGAAACATTCAAGGTCTGGTTGGACAGAGCTCCGAGCAACCTGATCTAGTCGAAGCTGTCCCTGCTCATGGCACAGGGGTTGGACGAGAAGTCCTTTAAAGGTCCCAAATCATTCTACGATTCTAGGATGGAAAAGCAAGCCGCTCCAAAGCAGCTTCTCTGCAATGATTGCGTGAGTGCTGTTTCTTTGGCCACCTGAGTACAGCCAGACCGATGGGTGCCCACGGCCACCCAGCACAGAGCAGGTGGCCCAGGTCAGCTGTCACCCTGCAGTAACGTGAAGCACCCTCATGAAGCTGAATGCTAAACCTCACTTCCAAAAGCAGCCTAAGCGCTCAGGGTGCAAATTGCCGCAGAAAGCAAGTAAGTTGCAAACGTCTGAGCACTATCCTAATTTTGGAAGGAAGTCTGCACCTCTGATGTTTGCTGGTCGAGTGGCACGTTTGGCCTCTCATCTTGCTCTTTATTCTATAAAATGTTCGGTGACCTCGAGGGCATCATAAACTAATAAACACAGTTTTAATACTCTACACGTTTTGGAGATTTCAGCCTCTGAAGCACATATGCCTTTGGACACCACTGAAAAACCCCAGTTAAGAATGACCGCCGCTTCCCATAGGACAGACGACATCCTAGCAGACCCATGAGTAATAATCCATTAACTGAGCAGCGCTGCAGAACCGCGTGGAGCAACGCATGATGCCAGGATTAAGTTTCACTGCACTTTGCGATTTTTTGGATCTAAAATTACCAGTTGTCCATATCTAATAACCACTTTCCTTTCTCCTCTACTTTGAACTCATCACTTCTAGCTGATAACTAGCTGTATTAATGAGTGACAATTGCCTTCAGTAAAGAACCAGATAATTGCCTCTGGTATAATGTACCAAGCATTCCTGCCAATCTGTTGTAAACATATCTCCCCTCACCCCCCCAACTCATTTGCTTTCTGCAAAGGTATTAAAATACCTGTAGCACAGAGATTTCTGTCATAATACGGGTTTACTCTGCCACCACGCATCTCTTACCGATCATTGGAGACTCTATAAAACTCCACGAATTAGTCTGAGGGATGTAGGACTGCAAGACCCCCGCAGCTCGGCCGGCTTCGTTCACCCCACCGAAGACGTAGATCTTCCCACCACAAACGGTCGCAGCGGCCGAATGGACAGCCTTTGGCAGAGGAGCGATGGTCTCCCACTGGTTGGTTATCGTATCGTACCTAGGGCGACAGCAACCGGAGTGAGCCGAGCTAACGCAACGCAACGCTGGGCAGGACAGACAGGCAGAGAAAGCGGGCTGGGATAGAGCAGAAAGGCAGGCTGACAAGCAGAAGAAAAGCAGAGGTGGAAACATGTTTTTTTAACATCCTACAAATTCAGCCACTTGGTGAACAGTGTAATTAATGCTTTTTCTAAGCTTTTAAAACATTAAGAAAAGCCCAGGGAAAGCTGGTTCTACTTTCTGTATATGCCTCTCAAATCTCATTATAGTCCAAGCTAAAGAAACTTGAGGACACCTTTGTTGAGATGTCTTCCACTAATTAATTTCTATTAATGAGTATACAATGAGATTATTCTTGCAAATCAGCGCAGTGATATCCAATAGTAACCGGAGGCAGGGAACTGATAATATACTTCAGTGGTTCGGCTTGTGGAACACACCTCACCTACAGCGTAATGCAACACGATAGGTCGTTTTACTCTAGTTAACTGACCAGCGACGCACATTTTGTACCAGAGTAAGTTGCTTCCATTTAATTTTCATTGTGCAAACCAAACTACGCGCTTCATTTTGCAGGATGCTGCAAACGTTAATGCTGGAATAAGATTTCACCATCGCATCCATATTTGACATGAAGCAAACAGAAAAGAGTATGCATGAAAGTGCTAAATTAGTTTTAAGGTCACCAGTATCTGATTTAATTAAGCTGTTGACCATAAGGGATGTGCAGTTAATAATCCATGGATGAAGATTCATTTTAGACAATGTCACAAGTACAGACGTCAATTTTTTTTTTAAAGATAATGTGGCAGGGATCCAAATAGCTGCTCTAAAATGAGTCTTGGAGACAGTGGAAAATAATGCGATTTTTAGGCTTCTGTATTTCCATGTAATGGCATAATCAGTCAAACAGGAGTTTCCTACGTAGTGATTATTCAAAATTGTTGACTGCAAGAACAGAAGCCTCATCACCCATTCAGGGCTTTTGCTCTTAGTATTAGTGATGTGCAATACGCAAACATGAAATGAATCCCTGGCCATCAATCCATCTGTAAAGAAAGACTTAGTGACAGGGGAATTCTCCTTTGCAACACGTTCCTCAAATTCTCACTGCACAAACTTGGGGAAAATAAAAGGGACAAAAGATATAAGCGGCGGAAACAGCACAAAATAATGTGCTTAATGAAAACGCATTAATGAGTTTCCAAGTAATATAACTGAAAGTAATTAACACACCCATAAAAATGAAGCAAGAGCAAGAGGGAGGCAAACTTTAACTAAAAAAAATATATGGAAAGCCCCTTATAATGAGCATGGAGAACCGCCATTTACGATGCTGTAAATTAGCTACTGAGAAATTAAATTCGTCTACAACGAAGTTATCAAAGAGGAAAAATATAACAAGATTAAACAACACGGTGCTGGGAGCATTCAAGGCGACACACCTATATTGGGCTGATTCTCAACATTTGGTACCGAACTGGAGCCTGCAGATGGATGTCTGACTGCACAAGCAGCTCCTCCAGGTACGGCACCACGTGCTGCAGCTCCTGCGTCTGCCCACAGCGCTGGGGGCAGCACTCGTGTCCACCCTAGCAGATGTCCAAAAATCTCGCAGAATATAACAAGTTTCATACATGGCTTTTGGGTTACGCTTTGCTTGCTGTAGTAAACTGAGGCTTGGTAATTTAATTGTTGATGTCTTACTGTATAATAAAAGCTGGTTAAGAAATCGGTTAGAATTGGTTCAAACTGGGCACAGAAACTGGAGCTGAGAAAAACTGACCCCATGTGCCTGTCCAGTTCCTTGGCTTCCAAGATATAAATTATTTGTGTCACCTGACACGTATTGTCTCACACCATCCACTCTGACTCGGCACCAGGAACATCTGTGGCCAGTCAAAGTGGCCTGAGATGGGACGGTGAGCAGCCGCGCTGCCTTTCCCAGCGCTGGCACAAGTACCTGGCAGACCACAGCTGCCAAGACAGATGTGTTCCTGCCATCAGCTGATCCTTCTAATACATTTTTGGGAAGGAGGGGTTATACCCTTCACATTTGCTGTGGGTTGGCTATGGTTGAGGACTGCGTCTATAGGAATACTGGAGAAAGGTTCAAATTACAAAGACAACAGTCCCTTTTCTAGATGAATTTCACTATTGGGACCTCAGGTCCCCTAGACCCCATTTTTCACTGCTCTCTCTTTATGCTCTACAGCAACAGAACTGATCTTTGTGTTTTCTACCCTCCTTTATCTGCCACCAGAAAACCAAAAATGACCAAATGATGAAAGCCACAGGCTGCAAATCTACTGGATGCAGGTGCAAGTGGGGCAGCTTAAAAACCACTCTTGTCTTGAGGGTCATTTGGTTTAAAAACCAGTCAACACAGGCATCTAACATGGGTTTTGCATGGGCTGCTCAGTGAAGCAAACCTCTTAAGTAAGTTCCTAACTTACCTCTGGAGCTGAAGAATAGAAGTTGGTGCCTTCAAGTCCTCCTGACGTCTGTCCAGCAAGCCCCACCATCCCTTGGGAATTTATTCCTCTGGCTCAATCCCTCCTTACAAAACTGCAGACCTGATTTCTAGTCTCTGTTTTGCAAGGTGTTTTTTATTTTTTTATTTTTCCTGTTGGATTATAAAGCTGTCTGCTATCAAATCTCTCTCTTTCATGTGTGGACTTGCAGAAAATAATAAAGTCACCTCTTCACCTTCTATGGAATAAACTAAGTAGTCTAAGCTCCTTAAGCCTCCCACTGCAAGGCAGGTTTCCATCATTTTGGTCTATCTCAAGTCAGCTCCTAATGTGTTCACACAAGGATTTGCACCAGATTAACTGAATTGGTTTAAAAATTAATAAAGTTGAATCTTTGTAACCTTCCAGGACAGGAAATAATGACACCTGCTTTACCTCTCTGCCCTAGGGCCTTTCCATCTGTGGCAGCATCTCCGGCATTGCCACTGCTCCACCACCACTAGTGCTAGTGGGGCTCCTTAGCGGCCTTTAACACCGGCTCTGCTCAAGGGCCAGCGGGGAGGGAACTGATTTAAAGAATAATCACTTTGATCTCTTTCCATTAGTCAAGCTTTGCACTTGATTCCCCTGTTTGAAGCCGTAGATGGAGACTTAATGGGAGCTGGCTTCGAGCCAGGCAACGATTTTTCTTCCCTCTCCTGCACTGCTCTCTCCAGTTCTGGTGTGTCCATCCCTGTCCTTGGCTATGGGCCTGCCAAGCCCATCCAATTTGATGAACTTGGAACTTCAAGGACATCTCCTTTCACATGACTGGTATGTGTTTTTGCAGTCTTTGCATGCCATGGACTCACGTGCGGTTTTACACGGATGCCCTTGCAGGCCTTCCTCTGCCCCCAGAGCGGTCCCTGCAACCCCATGGTCCATGGCCCTGCCGTGCTCCGGGCATCGGGCTTTCCACGCGTGCAGGACGTGTCTGTCCCCGCCTGTCTCTTCACGTGCACCGAGCACTGTCGTCTCACCTGACCCTTGCGCGGTCGCTACCCTCTGCTTTCTGTATTATTTATATATCCATGATATGGCAAATGACCTGAACTGAAAAAAACCTGAACCCAGCAGAAAATACAGCCCAGGCCTGAAAGAGCAGAGGCAGAAATGACCTTGCTGGTTTTCACAACTCTCCACTCTGAGGATCCCATCCGTGGGGCTGATCCTCCTCTTGCTTTGCTCATTTTGTTCAGCGCCCCCTTACATCATGGTCAGTCGCTTACAGACATGCACCCTCCAGTTTCTCATACATTATTTCATTCTGTTTGCAGGAAAGCTGCTATTTAAAATAAAGCCGTACGGTGTCATATTGATCTGCTCTTCAGATGATTCACATGTTGTTTAAAATCACATTAATGGATTACTATTTTTTGCCTTTTTTATTTTCTTCTGACTGTTCTGAGGGGCTTAAGAAAGTATCCTTGGACAAGGCTATATATTTAATTTTCTTAAGATGTCAATAAAACAGTAGGTTCTGAAGCGGTTTCTAAAGCTTATAAAGCTCATACTTTACATTGAATTTTTTAGACTGCCTTCCAAGTACACAGTGCCAGCCGAAGTAATCTCCCAATTTTAGACAACCCTATTGTAAAAGTGCTGTCAGGTCAAGGGGATTCATCTTCTTCTGTCCTTCAAACAGATAATAACCACAAAGCACCCACATTTCCACACTTTTAGTCGCATACATTGTCTTGTCAGCATACGCAGTCTTCTCGGCTCTCAAATTGCATATATTACAGGGCCCATCCATTATCTAAGAACCTAGTTCGTGGATCCATTTCATTTCGCCGCCTCCCAACTCAACTCATCTCTCAGAAGAAGACAGAAAGCGTAATACCCTCTCGCCTAACACCTAATGACTCACTCCCTGTCACACAGGAACTTGCCAGAAGGGCTTGATGGAGAACTGCAGTCGCACCGTTATTTCCCTAAACACTCATTCCAAAAACATAACTCTCCCTGAACATATACCCGTGTACAGCCACAAAAATGGACTTATAACTCAGACCCTCTGGCACATGCATATTGTTTTAAGATGAGTAACGAAGGACTCCTACCCGTCTGTTTGTGATAGTCCTGTAATATTCTCCACCAAGTCGGAATTTTTACTGCCTCTTTGCAGACAAATGGCAGATAAAGGGTAAAAAATCTCAGCCCTGTTGAAGTTGATGGGAAAACACCCACTGATTTAAGTGGCACCAGAATTTCTGATTGAGGCTGCACCCTTCAGCATCAATGGCACAACCGAAAGCACGGGGAGAGGAGCACAGGAGCTGATGCCAGAAACCACCACGAGTCCGGTGGTCCCGACTTGCTTTAATGCTTTTTAACGGTGCAGCAGATGAATTAGGTGCAGTCAGGTGGTAGCATGTACAGCTAAGATGGCCTGACATCTGTTTTTAATAAACGGAATGCAATAAAAACATCTTTGTAAGTTTTTAACCATTTAGGATGAAATATTCCAAGAATTCCAGGAAAAACAGGTGGAGAACAAGAAGCAAATTGGGAGAAAAATGTTATTTTCTCCATCTTCTATGTGACACCATGCAGTCTCCATGTTCTGGGGCTGCTAACTGTTGAGGTCAGGGTAGGTCACTTTGGACCGGAGATGTGCCCTCTATCCCGCCAGCAAAACGCATCGAAACCTGCCGAAAGCTGGGCACGGTCATGCTTGAGGTAACTGAGCAAGCAGAATGTGGTTGGGAAAGATAAGCTGCATGTGGGCGAGGGGATGGGGTAGATGACCCAGAGGGGGAGGGTGTCCAGTGCGTTGTCCCTCACGCTGGTGGCACAGCCCAGGACCGCACGGTGCATCGGGCCTCCATCCGGGTGGGTAACAGGGCTATAACCTCAGATGTCTCCTTTGGGGTGAAAAACTAACCAAAACGCAAGAGTGCGTGACCCTGAAATTCAACACCGAGGGGAACAATGTTAACCTCAGAGGTAAATGTCATTTTTGGCATCACCTGACTTGGAGCATATGATCACGTCTCCTTATTTTTTTAATATAGTCCTTTTGCAAGACCTGCCGGAATGACAGAGAGGTTTCCACCCTCCTGAGAGATGGTATCTCAGTGTCCCATCCAAAGCAACACAATATTTGAAGAGGAACATGCAGCCCGCACCAAAGTACGGTGGGAGAGGGCCAGTTGCTTGGAGCTCTTGGGGGGTTGAAAGAAAGAGAGGGCAAAGTCACGAAGTGAGGATTAACTGCGCTGATGACCTCAGACAACTGAGCAATTAAAGTGGCTTTACTTTGTATTTTAATGCAGTGTTTTTTAAAGTTGCAATGCAAATTCAGAAAGCCTCATTGCTTGCAAAAGTGGGGACAGTGATTTGAATTCCTGAACGCTTGCACAAATTAGCTGCCTGGTCCAAATGGGAAACGCTTTTGCCTGAAAAGGCATGACTTTGCTCAGTATAGCTACCAGGGTCGGCTTTTTCCCACCTGCATTTCTAACTGCAGACCCCTGGATCATCCTTTCCGAAACAGACAGCTTCAGCCATGACATACTTTGCTTCTGTCATCCCCCGCTGTCATTTTAATACAAAGAATAAAAAAGGAAACATCCCCAAACCTCCCTCATTTCTTGGCATAACCCAAAAGAGTCCATGTAGCACTTTTTCCATAGCTGCGTCTCACAAGTCACTTTATAGACAGTAGCAGATTAATTATAACCATGGGTTTAGCAAATCCCCATGACAAGACATCCTTATTGTGGTCGGGACAGTGTGCGCTGAAATGATAGGGAGGAAATCAGCTCCTTTCCCACATAAAAGTCTCTTGGTGGGCTTGTTACTACTGAAAACCAGCGTGGCCGCTCTCCCTGAGCCGTGCAGGGTACGGCGGGGGGCTGAGCGCGACTTTGCAGCTGCAATGTCATTCGTGGCAAGGGCCTGGGTGACTGAGATGAGAAGGAAGGAGAGGGAGAGACTTTGCTTGATTTGGGGTTCGTTCAACTGACCGATGTTTTGGGTGCTTTGTTAAAGAGAGACTGCGAGAATCAGCGCAGAGAAAGAAATGAGACTCTGGGAAAAATAAAACGAGATCATTCAATCAACGACGTCTATCAAGACACCTAGCCGCGATAGCGTTATTTCGATGTTCCTCTTTATCAAGAGATGGAATGAAAGACTGCATCTCTTTCCTGGGCTCTCTCCTTCCCACGTTCACAAAAACATTCCTGCTAGTTAAAAATGTGCTGACTCAAACGACAGCACGAATACCTTCAGAAATCAAAAATAAATCTGCATAGGATGGTGAGATTTTCTTCAAAGCCAGTCCCAAGGGCAGCGCCCACCTTAAGCTCAGAGTAAGGAGGGAAGCAACACTCAGGTGTTGCCCTCACGGCTATGATTTACCATCCAGCCTTCCCTGACTTGCCGAGAGCACCAGCACCAACCTCAGTTCTTCAGCCCATGCCCGGGCTGGGAGGGAAGGCTACCCGCAGACCTTGTCCCACAGCACATCTCCTTTCCTTTTCCCGCATCCTTGTCTCCTAGTGCCAAATTTGTGAACACAGAGGAACACAGAACTACACGTGAGCGGTGATCACTCAGCACCAGCCAGGATCTCCCTGGCCGGGCGCACGTGCCCCAAGCTGCTCTGCCCCATGCGCTGAACTAGGCAGGAATCCTTCGGGAAATAAGAAGTCATCGCATGATTAAAGATTGTATCAAAAAGCGGATCTGCGGAAGGAAACTTGATTTTTTTGGCATTTCCTAATTTCCCGAGTGTTTGAAACATTAATAAACTTTTAATGCAGGTTTTGGCATTCAGTATTTACAGTATCTACCTAAATGAAAAAATAAACACCCCCTGCATAAACGCAGCATAAACGTTGCAACACCAAAATCCAGAAATAACAGATTGAAAGCAAATCTTTCTTAATGACCTATCCCTATTCTGGATTGCCTGTTAAAGCAACTTATACTAGGAACTGCTTGCTTCAAAATGTTGCCGAAGAAATATTCAAATTCAGCACTTAAAACTGAAAAAAACCCCACCACACTCGTATTTTTGGTTGCCAGATTCACTAAGGAAAAATATTTCACAAAAAAAATGTATCATTAATCTATTGTCACAATGTATTTTTAAGTGGTTGGGTAAGGCTAGGGCTGTGTTCATCTTTTTGGAATGGAATATTCTTGTACTGCATTTCAAAGCGGTTTCTATTTTTTGATGAAAATGTTAATATTCATATAAAATTTATGGGTTTATTGAACGTTATGGTTGACATGAAATTAGTTAGTTTTGGAATTCTACTTTGTGAAATGTTTCTTTTGTGCTTTTGTTTCTTCCTGTATTTTTTAAGTTCCGTGTGAGAAAAGGAGTCTTCTTGAAAAGAGAAATTTCCATTCTCTCCCACCTCTTTTCAGCCCCTCTAGGCCAGGAATTCCAAACTGTTTCCACTTATCGACTGTTTTACTCGGAGCTTGGCAGGTCCCAGCCCCAGGCCAAGAGCACAAAGGGAGGATTTTCCTTCCAGCCAGGTCAAGGCTGACGTGCTTTACCAGGAGAGCGCATGCGAGAAACTTACTTTGCTCTTGCTTTTTTGGGGTTTAAAAAACAAAACAAAACAAAAAAACCCCAAAACAAAAAAAAAAGGAAAAGGATTATTGTGATCTGTAAAGACTTTCATCCGTACTAAATTCAAAGGAAGTTTATTAGTTCATTGTATAATCTGTGTAAAGTGTCCAAAGAGGCTTAATTCCACTCTTCCCTCCCGCGAGCAAACCGACAAACAAACTGGCAGCTTTCGTCTTTGGTTTTGAAACAATGCTTTCCACTGAAGCTTTAAAAAACAAATCTAATCCTGCATAGTTTCCTCCTTTCTTAGCTGTTATAAAAGCTTATTTTAACACATGCAGCCCATTTGATGTGTCCTTTAAAAGGGAAATGGACTTTTAGCACAGCATGAAGAAAAAAGCTCCAGCAAACAGCATGGTTTGGGTTTTTTTTTTTTTTACCTTTCCACATGGTCGACGTTGCCTGCCACACCGACCCCTCCAATGGTATAAATTTTCCCATCGTACACCAGACTGTTATGTCGACACCTTGGGACTGTCATGCGGGACACGAGGTTCCAGTTATCGAGCAAGGACATGTAACACCAGACATCAGCGAGCGTGACACCCGACTCCATGCCGCCTGGCACCGACGTGCGGGTGAGGGAAAGAAAAGGGGAGAATTACGTGAGATCCTGGAACGGCAGCAGCTTTGCACACAGCAATCAAAGCCAGCTACAAAGTAAAAACTCTTCAAATGACATTTGACTAATTAAAATAAATCACCCTCAATACTGAGCATCTGTTCCGATGATGCATATCTGTGTCATTTATTCATGCGCCCCAAAGGCTGGGTTTTTTTTTTTTAATAAGATGACAAGAAGAAATCAAGATGTCAGACTATGAGGGACACGTACATAAGGGGATAGACCCTTTTCAGTGTTCATAAATAACTTCCACTCTATTAAATTACTGCAACACTTGCAAGAAGGTGTCAGGAGGCAGAGCCTATCTTGGCTTGCGAGACACAGGCCAGTCTGAAATCTAAAAGGCTTAATGCAGTGACGGATTGAAGCAGCACATACATGGGCAGAATAAAGTCAGTGATTGCACCGTAGGCTTAATGCCTCATTTTTAGGGACAAATTTCTGATTTATTTTCATTTGCTGATAAAGGAAAGAACGAGCTGTACCACTCCTGTAAAACAGTTCGAGATGCTCCAGTGAGACATTTATATCGGTCATTTTTGTAACTTCTGACTGAAGCTTCCAAGGTAGCCACTTAGTGGGTGTCTTACTATCCCCATTTTGAAGCACAAAGAGGTGAAATGATCTATTTGGGACCACACTAGGAGTCAGTGGCCGAGCCAGGAAAAGAAACTAGACTCAGTTCTGTGGTTTAATGAGAAAACCAGGCTTCCTCCTTGGTATTTTGCTCTCCAAACTTATGCTATGTGGTGTGGGGTCCGGTACTTGGAGCTTGCAGGAGTTCATTCCCACTTCTCTTTGTTCCCCTTCCCTTTTTCCTGCGTCTTGTAAGTTTGAGCAAAGCAAAATATCAACCGACACTCAGCTCGGTCTCCAGCCATGCGGGATTTTCAGCTCTCCTGTTGTAGCCACCACCGCTCATCCAGATTCAAGGGAAAAGAGCTGAAATGAGCTTTGAATTTAGGATTCAACAGCTGTTATTAGCAGGTATGGCACAGCCGAAAATGGCTCTACATATTGGAAAGTACCTCAGCTAAGAATAACTGAAAGTCAACATCTCACAAAAACCTCCATAGAAAGCTTTTGTTCCAGTGGCAAAACGAGCATGGGCAAAAAACCACCAAGAAACAATTTCCAATCAATCCTTAGGGCCTCTATGCAGTATTAATGGAATTTAACACCCCAGGCAGTAATTTACTGTGGAAAATGCAGTGAGGGAACTCGGCAAGGGAAAGGCAACAGCTGTAACCCCTTACTGGTACTGTCTGGTGCATCCATGCTCCCAACTACACCCTCGGATCGCACACATCCACATCTCCCTGCCCAGGCTCCTCTTTTTATCATCAAACCTCCACTCAGCTGCCATCAGAGCGTCCTTGCATCGCCTGCTGGGAATTACTTTTCCCCCTCCAGCCAAGCAGAGGTACCACCAGACTACAAAAAACCAGACACCGTGATGCTACGGGCGCAGCACCAACAGCTACTTTGGGAGTTAAAGCCTTTTAAGGAGCGTGGTCTCAGTTTCATCGAAACTAAGAAGATTACAGGGCTAGTGACTACTGTCAAAAGAGAGGTTTCAACAACAAGTACAAAACGTGAATGCTCCTGTAAGCAAATACTGTAAGTGTAGGTCACATATTCAGCAGTTCAGCCTGTCTGTCTCAAATTCCATAACCCACCATTTAGACTAAACTACAGCCAGTATTTTAAATTGTGTTTCTATGGCAGTGAAACCTCTTTGCATGCTTGATGGTTGTCAGACCTATTTTCTTCACGTTGCAACCGCAGAATATTGCTGTTGACTGCTTTGAGAGAACGTTAACGCTGCAGAGAAATGGAGAATGATAAAAGCAGGGAAATCCCTCTCTCCCAACCTCCCTCACGCTTGTCTTTCCCCACCCCCGCCACCCCGGGAGCAGCTAGGTACAACTCCTGGATGTCCTGCGTTGTAAGGAGGAAACTTTTCTGCCAGCCCAGTAAATCTGGGGGATGAAGGGATGGAGAGCAGCCCTGTGGAGATGGACTGGGGGATAATGGTGGATGAAAAACTGGACATGACCTGGCAATGTGAGCCTGCAGCCCAGGAAGCCAACCACATCCTGGGCTGCATCCAAACAACCGTGGCCAGCAGGTCGAGGGAGGGGATTCTGCCCCTCTGTTCCACTCTGGTGAGACCCCACCTGGAGTCCTGCATCCAGCTCTGGAGCCCTCAGCACAGGAAAGATATGGACCTGTTGGAATGGGTCCAGAGCAGGCCATGAAGCTGATCGAAGGGCTGGAGCACCTCTGTTGTGAGGACGGGCTGAGAGAGCTGGGGTTATTCAGCCTGGAGAAGAGAAGGCTCTGGGGAGACCTTATTGAGGCCTTTCAATATATAAAGGGGGCTTATAAGAAAGACGGAGAGAGACTTTTTACCAGGGCCTGTAGTGACGGGCCAAGGGCCAACACTTTTAAACTGAAAGAGGGCAGATTTAGATTGTACATGATTTTTTATGATGAGGTTGGTGAGACACTGGAACAGGTTTCCCAGGGAAGCTGAGGACGCCCCATCCCTGGAAACGTTCAAGGTGAGGTTGGATGGGCCTTTGAGCAACCTGATCTAGTGGAAGATGTCCCTGTCCATAGCAGGAGGGTAGGAACTAGATGATCTTTAAAAGTCCCTTCAACCCAAACTATTCTGTGATTCTACGTTTCTATGAAATCTGATGCTTACCTGAGAGATAGATGTTGTCCCCAGCACTGACCACGCTGAAAAACTCTCGATCATAGAAGGGCAGGCTGGCCAACGGGTACCACTTGTTGTTTTGTGGATTTAAGCAAGTGACCGCTGTTAAAGCACGTTGATTCATGCCGATCATCTGACGCCCCCCAACTAAGACTATTACCTCGGCCACGCCTAGGATTCAAGAAAAATAATATTATAAAAAGTTACATCTCTCAACCAGGCAGAGGCCTATCAAAAAATACTCGGCAGTCGGGGTAATTTTAATGCATCACATAAAAATCTGTTTTAGACTGTGCAATGAAACCAGGAAGGGTGAGAAAAAAGGGAGTGTGCATGTGTGGGAGAGCAGTGGGTGAGGAATGACACTATGAACATCCTTGGGAGAACTTGGGAGGGAGCATGCCATCTGGGCAAAACTTGAAGGGGAAAGAAAAAAAGGCCTTTCCATGTAAAGATGTCTGTTGACTTCAACAGTCTTCGAGTGAGACCTGCACGTAGCAAATTCCTGTTCCACTGAAGAAAATGGGAATTTTGTCAGGGATTGTGATAGCTTTGGAGCTTGGCCATTATCCAGGGAAAGTATGTTTGGACTTCAACCTGAAGAAGGCATTCTCACACTAAAAGCTAACGTCTGGAGGAGACTTAGGCTATGGTTATGGTTCTTTGTCCTGATCTTCCCTCTCCATATACTCTATGAACAGATCATTTTCTGGTGGGTTTGTTTGTGCTTCTTCCAGAGAATGAAGGTTTTCCAGGTGTGGATAACATGTACTCAAGCTATGGATCAGCATCTAGGTGCTAGAAAATGCAACGGAGACAGCCCCTGCCCTAATATAGTTATTAATTGAGATTTATCTGTGCTTGAACAGCTCGCCCAAGCCCACAACATGCAGCAAGTCAAATTCCCTGTTTGTGCAAACGGATAAAATTTTTGCAATCCATTTTTGCAATTTATTCCCACTTTACAGCCAGAGCTGAGTCAAATCCGATCCAAGCGTTACTCCAGACTCATCTCCACAGTGATGGATCGCAGTTTAACTCTGTGACGTTTTCTGGCTCCAACCCTGAGAGTCAAGTGCTGGGGATGGTTTGGATTTAGTGTTTAGCAGAAGTGTTAAAAATCTTTCTGCAGCAATTGTAAGCCCCAGTGCAACTTGTTGCCAGGAGAGGTGGGCTCAGAAGTAGGACCACGAGGCCACGAGTCGGAAGGAATCACCATTTCATGAGCTGTGCTCGCGGCCAGACTCATTGCTGTGATGTGTTACGGTGCCCAGCCCAGAGACAAGTGTGCACAGGCCGGGGGGGTGGGGGGGGTCAGAAGCGCAGAAGTGAGATTGCCAGCAAGAGAGATTAGGAGCCGCGGCGGAGAGAAATGCGTCTTCAGAGTAATGGATTATTGTCATTCTTCATTAGCTTTTTCAAAAAATATATTTGTGTCATTCAAGCAAGGTTACTCTCTAAAAAGTTATTAAGTTAAAGTGCTGTACAGTTTTAAATAAATATTTCTCAGTAACAAGAGATCATTATTTTTGTGCCATACCAGAAAATCTAATCACCTGTGCAAGACATAACTTGATTATAATCAATGACCTCGAGAGGGCATGTGACATGCTGCAGAGAGTCCACAAAGGGTGTTTAGAGATCCTTTGTGCCTACGTGAATGCCGCTGATATGCAAAATAACATGATTCTATATAATTAGACTCTGACCTAAAAAACTACAATCACCCTCTCTTACCCTGAGAGAATCACTTTTCCCTCATCAACAAGCTTCTGGAAATGGTTCACATTACACCTACAATTTTATATACATAAAATAAGCACTTTTCAAAAATCCCTTCAAACATCACACCATTAGTTGTCTTCAATGAAAGACTTTTTAGGGTAGATTGTTATTGAAAGTCCTCTACACTTCATCCTCCTGAAAGGTGCCTTGATGAGGCAGGCTCCAGAAGCTGCAAATGCCGTGGTTTGATATGCCGTCTCCATGCCACATTAGCATTAGTGGCAGCGCCGGAAAGTTTTGCCTGGCTTTGCGATTGTACTGACGGGAGGCAGAAGTACAGGCAGCACGTTAAAACAATACACCTGTTTCATCCGACTCCTTCTGGGATGCGGTTTTCCTACATGGTATTTGTACTACTCTCTGTTCAACAAATATTTAGGATATTTCTCACACTGCCGTGATACGGGCTCTGCTGGCGAGTCGGGCACTTGGGTTTTTCTCATGTATTTTTCCAAAAAGGAAAATGTGCGCTTTCCTCAGGCGAGAAACTTCTTGAAGCAGCACAGTTCTTGACAGCTGCTGGGTTTTTAAAAGGGAATATATTGTGTATGATCCACTTGTTTGGGAGGCAGCAAACAACCTGGACTGGTAGTGTAAGACTCACTGTATGAAAATAATGTGTTTACATAGCTCTGTGGAAGTGAAGCTGTTTTATGAATATTAATCAGCTACCCCCTGCAAGAGTCTGAGTGGCAAAGAAGCAAATATCACATATTTTTGCAGCTACAGAAACTGAGGCATGGAGGGTTCACTTTCAGGACAACGGGGGAACATTATGGTTTTTGCCAAAGCTAATAATTCCTCAAAATCAGGCTACATTTAAAAATCATTTCAGGAGCGTCCATCTAAAAACACTCGTCTGACCAT
Source organism: Rissa tridactyla (assembly GCF_028500815.1). Classification (NCBI taxonomy): domain Eukaryota; kingdom Metazoa; phylum Chordata; class Aves; order Charadriiformes; family Laridae; genus Rissa; species Rissa tridactyla. The sequence goes on along the minus strand of NC_071468.1, from coordinate 118,860,604 downwards.
CAGGAGAGGTTCTTAAATGCTTGAGCAAAACAGAAATGTAAAACTGAATTTGAAGTATCATCAGGCTCCAAGAAGGAGCCGAAGGAAGGAGCTGAGGTCTGTGCCCCATCCCAGGGCATGTCCTGGCCGTGCCCGAGAGCTGCCGGAGCGGCGAGCTGGTATCACCGAAGGAAGTTTTGCTTTACCTGCAGAGAGCCTGGGCCGGGTCCTCGGCGTCTGCATCTCTTGTCGGGCATGTGGCAGCATGTGATAACGTTTGGCTTCGTTCACTAGGTCCCGGCAAGCCTCTGAAGACTTTATCAACTCCTCGTTGTCAACAACGTTCAGCAGATAGCTGGGATGGATGAAGGGGAGGCGCACCACTGCCAGCAGCTCCGCGGCATACTGCGGGGGGGACAACAATAATAACATACTGCAGCCTTTGTGCCACTTGGCATCTCCGCCTCCTTCCCTGCACGCTGTCCCCTGTCACCCCACCTGGAAAGACACTCGTCATGGATGCTGCGTACAAGCCCGGCCTAGCAATCGGGTGGGACAGAGACAATGCGGCCCTCGGTGCTCCCCGACCCAGGCTGGTTTTGGTCCCAGACGGATCAGAAATAGTCTTCAAAAGGTGGCGACCCTTGTTATGTACCACTGTATGGGGGGATTTTTGAAACAAAAGCTCATCCTGAACTCTGGCTGAATGTAACACCTGGTGCACTGGAGCCATGGTGTAAGCTTTCGAGTTTTCTGAATTAACCTTGAAATGTAAGTGTGGTTGTTGCATTGTAAAAAAACCCCTAAACTAGTTTTTTCTGTCACTCTAAACGTGAAACAAAACCCAGTAAATAGGATGGATTTCATAACCGCTATGGCAGGAACTGAACAATACCAGCCAATTTGCTAAAAATCTTTTAATATATAGGGTTTATTTGTTGGTGAAACAAATCATGTAGTTCTAGATTTTGGGGAAGTCAGACTCCAGAGGGTGCTATACAAATACTGACAGTAAGTTTCATCTTCTAAATAAATACATTACACCTCAGAGGGCAAAGGACACCTGAGCAAATGAAGCTGTCTGTCACTGAACACGGCTTAAAGGAGAACAAAACCCCAAGAGAGAAAACTGCAATCGAAAAACCGAGAGTCCATCCCCAGATTATTCTTTTTATATATAATTGCTTATATCATAACACAGCGAAAGAGTACAATGAAAAGTGGTTCTCGAGAAGAAACGCACACACACAGGATGCAAACTAAGGGTGCGCAGCAAGAAAAGATAATCATCTGTTGTAATAAATATTCATATAGCAGCAGCGTCCAAAGATCCCAACTGGGATTGAGGCCAGGATGCAAATAAATATTCCTGAGGTCCGCGCGACCGGTCCTGAGAAACGCTGGGTGCCAGCAGTATCTGCTGGCCTGCAGATGCCTCTGGTCTTCCAGAAGCTACTTGGCTCTCGCTTTCAGCCGTGTGCCTGTCCCTGCAGCGCAGGAGAGCCAAGTCACAGCAGGAGCAGGGACAGGAATGGGTCAGGGAGACAGTGAGATGGGAGGGCAGGGATGTGACCTCGGCCGGCTGATGGGCTGGGCAGGCAGGTGAGGATGCGGCGACACCTGGGACTGCTTCCAGGGCTTCCCCTTTCCTCACCCAAACTGAAGACGCAGGCTTCATTTGCGAGGAAAACAGGAATTCACACCGTTTTCCTGCCAGAGAGCCACATCGGCCTGGTGCAAGCTCAGTCAAAGCGAGGATGTGATGGCCTGAGGGGAGCTGAACCCCACACGTGCAGCAGGGAGACGACCAGGGTCTCAGCCCCGTGACACCAGGGCTGGCAATTATAGGTACAGCCCGACAAGTTGAGGCCCGACCACCCTGCAGTTGTTTGGGGATAAAAAAGTTGTTTGGGTGATGCAAAAGGGATGGAAAAATGACGGCGTTCCTCTTCTGAAAAAAACCCCACCCACCCACGGGAGCAGCGAGTCCGTGGCTCCTCGCTATTACCTCTGGCGTGGCATGGGGCCGAGTAAGGCTTGAGATCACTTCATCAGCCTCCAAACCAGAAAAGAAGACACTCCTCTCTCTTCCTTTGCTGAAATCCATTTCCAAGACGCTTTCTAGAAGGTAAAACGGCTGCTTCCTCTCCCCGGAGTCACAAATGTCAGGCACTTGGCTGCAGATAGCTTAATGTCATTAAACGGTACCTTGTAGGAGAGGGAGCAGTGGACATATGGCAGTGGGTGGCAAAGCTCTGATTTCAGGAAGTGCTTTTTTTAAGAAGGTTGGAGGCGTTTAACCTTACACAAGAGCCAAGATGGAATGTGGCATTGGGACATGGGAATAATGCCGATAGTATGTATACGAGGGACGAGCCAGACAACCCGCCGGGGCAGGTTAATCCCCACTACAGGCTGCTCAGGGAGCAGAATGAGGCGCTAAAGAGCAGTTTAAATACAGTTGTAAAATATACGGAGTCTATAGCGGAGCCAGCACCTTCCCTCCGTGCCGTGGGACACGCCAGTGCTGCCCCTGATGCTCCCAGGGCAGGTCTGTGCTGGAAACATCCATACCATGAACCAAGGCAAAACACAGGCATAAACAGTTGTGCCACTAAATTAGGACACGGGGTTTGAGCAGCATCAGTCCTGAAGTCGAGCAGGAAGAGAGATCCCCTCCGGCAGGGACAGAGAATTCCCATGGGCCCGGGGGAGCAACTGCCTCCATCTCCCACCTTTCCCAGCACGAACGAGGCAGCACCGCTGCCTGAGCACGGCGAGCTCTCCCTCTCGCTCGCCCACCTTGCTTTAATTAGATAAGTGAGAAAATGTGATTCTGTTTCTCTCCAGGATTCTTCCCCCCTTTCTCTCCTCTTTTGTCTGAGCTCGTGGCTTATTTTGAAGGGGAATAATAATTAGAACATGTTGCTCCCTTTCATCAGCTTGAAAATTAATGTCACATATCAAAACTGATGTCACTTTTCACTCTTATTCCTCCTTTTGCTCAAAGAGCTGGAAAAAGCCGGCTCTGCGTGTGTGTGCGCACCCACGACCACACGCAGTCGCGACTCGGGCTCATTGCTGATGGCATTAGGGGCACATATAATCGCCGTGTTTTTCACCAAGGTATTTGAAGAGTACGTACCATCGCAGTGTCTCTAGAAGACAGGAGAGGCTTTTATAAACCAATGGCTTTTTGCATCAGCTCTTTTAAGCACTATAGTCAAGGGTGAATTTCATTTAGCCTCACTGATTTAAGAATATTCAAGTGATTTAGGCAATCAGCAGCCTTTTTCTTTTGGATTCTCCCTTATGAAAGCTTCCTAGCTCCGTTAGCTATGATTGTACTAAATATCCTGTTACTGTTATCCTTTTCATTTAAGACTGGAATAAGCACCATAAAGGATTTCAACCTCCTTACCATTTCTTATTTGCTCTCCATTCTCTCTTGCCTTTCCATTGTTCCTTCTACAGCTATGAAATATCTACGGCACCTACTGATGTTACCGGTTTTTATTAAAACAGCATAATACCTGCGCAGAGCATGTTGCCAAATTCATCAGACAAACAACCTCTGGTCCCTGGAGTTGTGGTTTACACCTGTATCTCCGAGGGCATTTTCGTCTTGCTACTTGGCTGCACAGGCACTGGCTGGACAAATAGAAATATTTCTCGGGTCTTTGCTGGGAATCATGACTACTCTACAACCTGCATCACACACCAGGGTGAAGCAGAGAATATTAACGCCTCTTCTGGCCTAAAATTGGGAGTTATCAACTCATAGACATGGGAGGCTGTGCCTCAGCTCCTTGAAAATGGACACAACTATGCAAAAATCTAACGAATTTATCGCTTAAAATGCTAGGGAAGTTTTTGAACACTGTCAGGACTGGTTTGGCAGGTGACGTGCAGCTCCGCATAGCTCCTGTTGGATGAAGGGAGCTGCTCGGGTTTTGCACCAGCAGAGGATCTAGTCCATAAACTCCTTGCTGAGTGGTGACGCTGCCGGATACCCCCGTGATGCTGTGCATGGCCGGGGTGATTCTGCAGGAGCCAGGGCACCGCCACCACCTGAGCAAAGGCTTTCTGGACAGTCTACTGGGGACACAGCAGAGTAGTGCCTTGTGAGAGATGTTATCTGGCCTGCTTCAAGGCACCTATTCCACCGATACTGATGTCAGCAGCTGAACTGAAAGCAGGCTCTTCAACCAGCTTGCAATCACCAGCGTGTTTCATAAAAAACAGGGAAAGAAAAATCTTAAGAGATCTTATCTTTCCTTTATTACCTAACCATTTCGGGAGCAGAGATTCAGCTCTAGATTCAGACACCTAAATAGGTACATACAAGCAAGTATTTACTTGTCAGCTAGACATGTGTAAACTCATGTTATAATTAATAGAGATTTAGTCAACGCGCTTAACGCAGTCCCCAGAGCAATCTGAGCTGAGAGGATGCATCAAGCACCAGAGGAGGCAGAGAATATCTATGTCCCCTCTGTCCTAAAACAGTGAGCCATCAGCTCCCGGGAAACGGTGTGTGTTCCTCAGACCATGCCACACCGAGATGTCTACAACCAGACATCAACCCACACCGGACGGTGATTAATTCTCCCCTCTGGTGGGAATTTTCATGTCCATTTGCCCTGGCTGCTGTTCTCGGAAGGTCGCAATCACACTATCAGGAAGCCTAAACGTTATCATTGTGATAGCGTTGACTCAGAGGAATACACGATCAACACGATACGCTACACCTTGAAGTCAACCCTTCCAAGCCTTTCCCCAATAATCGGTTCTCACATAAGTTACTCTCATCTCTGTAGCCAGGCCAGAGCTTGAGCAAAGTAGATTACAAAACAGTTGAATGTGGGTTTTTTTGTTCCTGGCTGGCGGTTTGAGTGAGGATATTTGCTTTGCTAAAGTTTTTGTGACACTTCATCTCCTACTAATTATATCAGTATTATGAGTACTTGCTTGCAAGTGGGCTCTGTTCTGGTATCTTCTAAGTCTCCGTTACACAACCCTCTTCAGTATCACATAATGATAATCTTTTTATTCTCAAATCTCTAATCCAGTGAAATCCTCACAGGTATTCTCCAAAAGGACTCTCAATGTGCTCCTGCATACATGTGGGCTACAACAGTACAAAGTTACTTTTACAAGGAAATACGTTCACCGCTACAGAGTCAAATTTCCTGCTCCTTAAATGCTACACTGGAAAGCTCTCAAGATTTTTAACATTTTTGAAGTAATGCCCAGAGAGGTTAAAATAATGTTTCCCTTATGCCTTATAACTCATGCGTCTCTCTAGTTTACTGTTCTTCCCACAAAGGATCCTTTGTGCTATCTGCCGAAAGAAACGGGCTTCAGCTAGAAATACGGAGAAGTTAGATTACCCACATTACGACAGGGTTTTGCTCCAACAACAAACTGCTGTTTCAGCTCTTTATGCGCAACTCCAAGAGACTTTTTAAAAACATTATGAAGTAGGAACATATTTCATTCATCTGAGAGGAGAGCTGTCATCTCACGCAAACCCTGGGTTCAGACTGGCCACACATCTTGCACCGGTTCAATCTGAGAGCTGCCGCAAGGACGACCTCAGATGGAGGAAGCCATCGGGGACAGATCTGAAGCAGAATCAATTCCCCACTGCATAAAAATCCTTCAAATGAGAAGAGGGCACTCTAATTAAAAAAGACCACCCCAAACCCCCAAACAAGCAGATGCTAGCCGTTGATGCCTACCCTGCGGACAGGGCTGTGCCGACAATGACGGCTGGAGATGCAGCGTGGTGGCCAAGGAAGAAGGTGTACTGGAGCAGTGACGTGCACGGTCCCTCCCCACAACCATCTCCAGCCCAGCCCGGGCTTCCCCAGCAGGTTATCCAACCTGATAGTCAAAATATTGCCAGCTCCAAGTTTCCGAGTGCAAGCCCAGCAGGGAACTGGCTGCTTTGGGGAAGCCAAAGCTGTTGGTGCACTGCTTTGTCATTCTCAGAAATATGCTTTTTCCATCCGGATTTTCACGGCGCGGCCCTGCGCCTGGTAATGAGGGTACTTGCTTTGATACATCTAACTCTAGGTTATTACAAAGACATGCTGTGTTTCCAGTAACCCCCTGCACATTCCTACACCCAAGGTTGCATCCAAGCCCAACCTAAGGTCTCTGGTGTGCTCGGTATTTATTAACCACGCGTATTGTCTTGTTGGCATTCAACTGGTCCCTTCAGATTGAACCGAAAGGCTGGGTAGCATGTCAGCCGACAGCCTCATAATATCATGAGATAAACATGTGGCAGAAAATCTGGCTCACAGGCGCTGGGTTCAGCCCGTGCTTTGGTGGCGAGATGCCACGTGCATAAATCTCACGCCTAGCAAGAAGGAAAGAGCAGCCCCTCTGTCTTCCTGAAATAAGGTTTCAACGTGACATCTTTATGGCAGCACAGCTGACTAAACAGCGTAATGTCATCAGCGCCGCATAAAGCGAACTGCTGTCCTTTTCCCTGAACTGTTTGCAAAGCAGCACACGGGCAGGTATTTCTAGCAGTAATACGATGAGAGTTTTTTAAATATGCAGGAAGATAAATCATTGCTCCATCATACCTGGAGTTTACCTGATACTGAAGCTTACAAAAACTCCGCTCTTACTGCACAATCGCTATCTTGCTGATTAAACTCTATCAAATAAAGCCCCTGAATTCCCCCAAAGATTACTACAGAGGTGAGTGGCGTTTCTTTTGTTTATGGGCAGTCACCTATTCAACCACCCGTGTGCACACAGATGTACCACAAAAGCACGCTGCCAACAACAAAACGGCTCAAGCTTATAAGATGCTTCGCAAAACCAAGTAAACTCCTGATCCATCCATCCCTACGACACACTGAGGCATGAATCCATGCGTCGTAATTCTCCAAAACGCTTCTTGCCTACAGTGTAAAACCATTTTTTTTTTTTTTTCCTGGAGATCCATCCTGAGGGCCGGGGCCACGTGCAGCACAAGGTGATGCAAGTCAGCACACGTGAGGAGCTGCTTGTGGACGCGTGTCTGTGTAAGGCCACTGCTTCAGCCACAGCAGAGAAATACTTTGCAAAAAATAGGAAATATATTGGAAAAGCCTCAAATTAAGAGACTGAGAGGACTGGGAGACAAGGGAGCTCCGCAAACCAATTTAAACTTCTGAGAAACAATTCAGCGGATTTTCAGTCAAGGGCATCCCTTTAAAAAAACTTAGAAGTTTAGTACAGGGGGAATTTAAGGAACTGCTAATGTCACCTGCATCCTCTTTTTTTTTTTTTTATTTAATGCAGTTTCTTTCTCCAATACACAGCTAAGGGCATGTTCCTGCGCTGATTCTGTTCCTGCTGCTGCCTTTTCCTCTCCCTCTCTAAGCCTGTACAGGCTCTGAGCGTGTCTGCAAAAGCCTCATTTAAATCTGGGCTCTCCGAGCAGCCCGTCCCTGGGAAGTCACAGGGGTTACTGCTCATCCCGTGCGTTTTTCACTTCCCGAGAAATTGGAGCTTCTTGCACTTTCATTATTGCCTCTTTTTGACTTTGCCAGCTCTTCCCACAAACAGATCTCAAAGCATGAGGGTTGTCCGGGCTTTTCAGAGAAGCCTAATTGAACCATAACAAAGTGTTAGTGCCTAATTCACTTAGGCTCCCTTGGAAGCATCTTTTTCATACTTATCCCAGCACTCCTTTCCTGAAGCTTGATGCCCTTAAGTACATTGATGGATCAATTAATTCCCTATTATGATGAACTTCAGTAATTTGTACATGCTGGTATTGGGTATCAGCCTCTGAATGCATCATTACCTCCCTTGTCACCACAGAGCAGCGTTGGAATTGTGCTTGTTCCCTGTCATATTCTCGGAGCAAGCCGCTCTTCCGCGTAACTCTGGAGACTCTTTAAAATGTACCTGAGAAATTATGGTACCGTGTCAACAGCCTAACCACAGACCAGGGATCTTCCATCTGCTTTCTCATGGCTACCAACCCCTTCTCCTGTGTAGGCTCTTGCCGCCCAACTGCCATTCTCTGTCACTGCCAAAATATAACTCATGGGCATTTGTAGCATTTTTTACATAAATACTCTCTCCTTCTCTCCATCACCTTTCCTTACCCTGACTGACAGACACAGGGCTTTCAGGTGGGCTTTGTGTTTGCTTAGACTAATTTGCCAAGTCTCAAATAATCCCAGTGGTCCTTACTGTTGTTACACCCCTTGCATTCTTCCAGGCAACTCCTCTCCTTAGGGCTTCAAACACTTGCAGACGTTTATCCCTCTTTAGCTGTCATTAGGCCAAGTCATGCATATTCATATCTTTTAATCTTTTTTTTTTCTCACATCAGTTCCTTCAGTCTTTTAATCATTTGTGTTGCTCTTCTCTAAATTACCTCCAATTTGTCTACGCATCTCTGGTTCTCAGGCACCATGAAGATGCTGTTTAGACAAATCTGCCTCTGAGGACACAATCTCATAGAAGGCTTGTTAATAGAAGGCTTTTATGGTGGAGACATTCCATTTTGCTGCTGGACACTGTGATTTTAAACGGGGTTTAAAAAAAGGGCACACGATTATATCCTTGCAGAGTGCAACAAAAGGCGACCGCCGTTCAGCCGAGCTTCTCGCCTGTCCCTCATCGTTGCAGTACCTGCCTCTCTTCCACCACTACTCCAGGCAACTTGTTGGAATGTTTGTCCTCTCCTCACTTCTTGTCCCTCCTCATGGCGAGAGGGAAGCTTCATGCAACTGGACGTCTTGCTTTCCCAGGCTTTCTGTTATTAATAAACATGTTGCTATGTTTTTTTATGTCAGCGAAAACAGATACAACTTTGGACTTGGCGCAGAAAGTGGGAAAGTTTCCAACGAGCTTTGGAATGTCCGTGCTCTGGGCAGGCAGCAAATTGCTGCACATCCGGCAACTTCCCACCTTCCCCATTCTGCACTGATGCTGGGCATGATGGCAGCTCTGTGCAGCTCCAGCAGTCGTTAGTACCAGCGGAAAACGTGGCTCGTTATCCACCAGATCCTCCCAACAGCCCACGTGGGAGGCATCACTTCCCTCCAGCTAATAGCATAAGAAATATCGTGCTGCACCTGGGGAGGAATAACCCCCTGCACGAGGACAGGTTGGGGGCTGACCTGCTGGAGAGCAGCTCAGCTGAAAGAGACCTGGGAGTCCTGGTGGACAACAGGATGACCATGAGCCAGCAATGTGCCCTTGTGGCCAAGAAGGCCAATGGCATCCTGGGGTGCATCAAGAAGAGTGTGGCCAGCAGGTTGAGGGAGGTCATCCTCCCCCTCTACTCTGCCTTGGTGAGGCCGCACCTGGAGTGCTGTGTCCAGTTCTGGGCTCCCCGGTTCAAGAAGGACAGGGAACTGCTGGAGAGGGTGCAGCAAAGGGCCACCAAGATGATGAGGGGACTGGAACACCTCTCTTATGAAGAAAGGCTGAGGGATTTGGGTCTCTTCAGTCTGGAAAAAAGAGGACTGAGGGGGGACCTTATCAACACTTATCAATACTTAAAGGGTGGGTGTCAGGAGGATGGGGCCAGGATCTTTTCAGTGGTGCCCAGGGACAGGACAAGAGGTAACGGGCACAAACTTGAGCATAGGGAGTTCCACCTAAACATGAGGAGGAACTTCTTTCCTTTGAGGGTGGCAGAGCCCTGGCACAGGCTGCCCAGAGAGGTGGTGGAGTCTCCGTCTCTGGAGACATTCCAAACCCGCCTGGACGCGTTCCTGTGCCACCTGCTCTGGGTGACCCTGCTCTGGCAGGGGGTTGGACTAGATGATCTCCAGAGGTCCCTTCCAACCCTATGATTCTATGATTCTATGAAATGGGCACAGAAAGGTGTAAAAACCTGCTCAAGGCCACGCAGAGAGCTGGGGGATGAGATCAGGTGAAGACTGCTTAGGGCCCGGCAGAAATCTTTGCTTGTTGGGATGGAAACCAGACCATCCTGGTTTCCAGACAGTAAAGCCTCCATCATGCAATATATTTTTTGCATGAGTTTGCCGGAGTTGTAATAAGCTTATCAACGGGATAACCATTAGGATAAACCCTACAGTCTTGTCCATCAGTCAGGAAGAGAAATAAATAGAAAAATCAGTGAATTCAGCTTTTCCAGATGTGTCAGTCGGCTGTAGGCTTTCCACTCGGTGACAAGCAATCAAGAGAGCTCCCACAACGAGCGCTCTGCGTCCGCTGGTACAGGAAATTACCTACCGAGTCCAGACTTCACGTCACAGGTTGCCTCTTTTGGTGAGACCGATTTTACGCGACTGCGCTACCAGCAGCACTAAAATAGCTCCATAAACATCACCATATGAGCCGGCGCGCTGCTCCCATGCACTGGATACAGTTATTTACCAAATCCTAGCTCAACACACATGTCATTATCTGAACTGCCTTTCTGTCTTACGTAGATGGATCAGTAAACTTTAAAGCACTGTTACTCCCTCTTTGCAACAAGGCTTGGATGCTGTTTTTTGTAATGCCCCAGAGCACTTTTATAAGCGCTGTAAGACTTTGTATGAGCACAATTTGGAAAGTCAGACAGAGCACAGCTTTTCAACTTGCCTTACAAGTAAATCCTGGTTCCTTCCCTGCCACTGCCCTCCAGCATGGTGGGGAAAGAATTAGCAAGAGCAGAAACAATTAGATACCCGAAGAAGAGCTTTCAGAAAGGCAGAAAAGAGCAGGAAGATAGCAAATTTAATGCCCTTGCAGGAGAACAGGAGGCTCAGCTGAAAATCTCCTTCCCAGAGGCTCTCAGAAAGGGGTCCAGAGAGGAGGGGAGGCAGCGATGGATAAGTTGCCGTAAGAGTGCGGTGCAAGGAGCTGCGGCGTGGGGAACACAAGCGGTGAGATTTACTGTCCCCAGGTGTAAGCTTGCACTCCAGAGTGACACGAAGCAATTAAAGCACAAGGAGTTTTGGAGGGCTGTAGTCGCCCTGGGGGCAGGGGGTGCTGATTTAGAGAGAAGGCTCCTTCTCCCAGCTCCTCTGCGGGGACGTCTCTGGTGAGCGAGCCCCTGCCAGGCTTGCCCAGGGAAGATGGACACGCAGGTGAGACGAAAAGCACAGACCTTTCCCTGTTTGTGCCAGACATCCACCTCTGGGAGGATCACCAATTTGGGAGAATCAGTGCTTGAAAGAAGCTGCCAAAGAGGCATTTTAATCACGTGCTGTTGGAGCTATTGAAAATAAAAATGTGATGATAGAGCCTGCCGTGTCATGCAAAGGAAGATGGGGAGGGGGGAGGTACGAAGAAAGTGCAGGCCCTGGAAACCCTGGACCCCAAAGATTTAACTGCCAGGAACGCCTTTGGGAAAGAGAAATAAAACCAGACTGATCACCTGAGGAGTGCAGTAGAGCAGGAGTGATGTCTTGGGGCTGTTCCAATTCATGGCTAAAACCTCTCCCAACAGATCCCACCAGCTGGGTGCAGAAGAGACGATCCTGTTGCTGCACTGATGTCCCCCACACGCTGGTTCCCCACCCCAAAGAGTCTAAAGAGAACTGAGTGATGCCACCTCACCAAACCGTCCAAATACCCATGCACAGCTCCTGCAAGAAGGTCCATCCCACGTTTGGCATTGCCGTGGTCGCCCAGTCCCGCAAAGCTCTGAGCAGCCTGTGCATCTCATGGGAGCCCGGGCACTTCCCAGCACGGTGGGCCTTGCCACACACCAAGCACAAATTTTCACCCATCATCTTTATCAGAAATAAGATGATTTAGGTCTATCTTCTTTTCAATCTACCACCAGAGCTATTTGCTCCGTGGGCTCTGAAAATGCAGAAGTCATTATTGTAAAGACAGTACTTTTCATGGTAAGTATGAGTTCCTACTTTTAGAAAATAAGTACCTATTTAACTAAGAGCTTTATAATAGATCAAGCAGTGCACAGAGTACAAAAAAGTGAGAGCTACAATCCAAAGACACCAGTTTAGTGGTAGGATTGGGCATGAAAATAGTTATTTGCTCGGTATCTTTCATATTAATTTATTCAAGACCCTCATCTCTGGATAAATAGAAATTAAAAATTAAAATCCCATGTAAAGTAATGCCTGAAACCAAAGCACCGCAGAGAAATTTGGAGAAGCAAATAAAACTGCCATTGTAAACTACAAAGGTGCTGCAGAAGCAGGGCAGAGGGGAAGGCAACTTGGAATAAAAAAAAAAACCAAACCAGAAAACCAAACCAGCCGCAAGAGGAGAGGAAGAAAGAGGAGGTGGTGGTGGTGGTGGCGGCAGCGAGAGGGGGGGGGCAAGAAAAACCACCACTTAAAAATAATAAGTTCATAACTTCGCCACAGTAGGGCACAGAAGGAAATATTTAACCCAGCAAGTTTGAAAATGTAACCCGGACCAGCTGGTGAGCGACACCTTCTGTTTGCACCAGGCAAACGGGCTCCTGCCGCAGGGCTCCCACACTCCGCGCCCCGGGAACAATCCCCAAGGTTGCATTAGGTTCAGAGCTCAGAGCTGCACAGAGCTGACTGCTGTCGTCAAACTTCAGGCAAGGTGTGAAATACTCTGTAAAACAGCATTTTTCAAGGCCAGTGAGAGCCAAAAAGGGGCCCGTTTCAATAAATGAATGATATTGCATAAATGTTTTAGGCAATAATAATATTGGGCATCCTCGGCACGTGCAGGAGGTGGTCAGAGAGAGCGGCAGGTCCCCGGCACAGCATCCCCCTCCTGAGCGACTGTGGTGGGTTGACCCTGGTGTGATTTCGTTATTTGGGACACAAAAATGTGTGGCAAAGTGTTTCCCTGAGTCCCAGTCTGCTCCATAACTGTGACAGGGGATCAAAAGAAATTGGCCTGGCCAGGGCAGGCCAGAAACTTCAGCCTCCAAAGGAAGGGAGAGGGTGAAAACAACCTTCCCCTTTTGGGGGCTGCGGGGAGAACTGGCCTCCAGATGGAGAGATTCGGGGTTCCGACCACCACAATTCACTAGCCACAAAAGCTGACTTGCAAGAGCTGCACTGAAGGCAAGTGGCAGGTTTTTAAAAACCACCAGGGAAGTCTTCTGGCCCCAAGGACAACCATCAGCCTCCAAGCAGTCGTTGCTTCTAGCTTTTATCTGGAGACAGTGCTGGGCAAAGTAATACACTCGGGTTTTTAAGTCAAGAGCAGACTGCGTAGCTCAGATGGTTGAGGAAAGGCTAACTCTAATAAATATAAAATACCCAGGGGGTTATCTAAGCAGCCAATAAAGATACAGAATCTTTTTTTTTAATGTACTGAAGTTATGCTCATTCAGTATGTGGCATCAAAAGAAATACAGATTTTCTGACAGATGTTTACTTCCCACTGTTACTAAAACGCATCGCCTTCTTAAAGCAGCATCTCACACAAATCTAATCCTGCCTGATTTATCTCTGACCGAGCCCACAGCCAACAACTCCAGGCCCAAGCTTTGTGCCAAACGAGATTTTGATTCTAAATGATCAGATATGGGGCTCAGATTTTGAAATTACACACGTTTTGTGCACAGCGTGCACTCCCTTTCTCTTTTTTTATCGGAACTGCCCATCCCATCTCCTACGCACCCTCATGTTTAAAATTGCACGGGGATGGTTTCTATTTTAAAAGAGGCATTCATGGGAAGGGAGCAGAGTGAGGCTGCTGAGATTATTTTTACCTGAGCTCTGATCGCAGCGTCCTTCTTAATCCACTTTATCACTGTTTCATACACCAGCTCCTCCGCTTTGGTGTTCAGGCTGTCGTTGGACATGTAGGAAATGAAGTCGTCTTTTGAGATATTAAGGATCTCTTCTTGGTTTGCCACCTCTGGGAAAATCTGCAAGGCATACGCTTTGGCCATGTTGTATAGTTCAGTGCACTGCATGGCTTCAGCCATGGCTAATATTCCTAAGCAGTTGCTAGCAGTCAGCTGTTTTTCTAAAAGGAGCCAAAAAAAAAAAAAAAAAAAAAAGGACGTGAGAATTATTAAAAGCAAGATTCCCATTTTTACCGAGATCATGAAAAAAGTAAGCGCCACGGACAAAGCCCAATTAATTCCAGGGGCTTAATTAGGAGCAGCACCCCGGGTTACTGTAGGATTGGGGCTTGAAGTACAAAATCATAGTCCGTCTAACAACTGAGCTGGGGGCAGGGAGAGAAATGCACTTTCTGAGTTGGCTTTTCGTGTAAGCCTTCGCAAGGCACCGGGGAAACCTCCTGACACAGCAGTATGTGGGGCTTCCCGAGGGACGGGAACCCAGCCAAGAGACTGCTGCTATTTCTACCGCCTCCAACGTTGCTTTAAGAAACAGCAAAGATGTAAACACCAGTGCAGACACTTAAGAATGAATGCAAACAGCACTAAGGACATTTCTGAGGATGCTGCAGCCGCTTTATGATAATTTTTGCCCTGTTCAGCTACTAAGCTACTTCAAATAATAAAAAAAAAATAAAGAAAAGAAAAAATCCTCCTCCCTCTTTTTTTTTCTTTTTCAAAGGAACTTTGTTGCTGCTGAATGTGATGACATCCCTTATGCAAAACACAGATTATACTAACGCCTTCTGTTAAATGTTGTGTAGTGGGTTTCAAAGAAAATCATGCACAGAGGAGACAGCATTATCTCCTAGCCGGCTAACAGAAGTAATGGCACAGTGTGTAGCTCTGCGTTAAAAGTGTGCTACACCATACGCTTGACTGTACTTTTTCCCTTTTCAGCTATTCTGAAGAAAAACCCACCAATTTCAGACATTTATAAGAGGAACTCTCAGATTCTTCTCAGCTTTTGTTAACCAAGCCACTACTAATAGGCAGAATATATTCTTTGAAGATACAGGACCAAGAAAAAAAAAATAAATAAGAGAGAGACAGACCGCAATAGATCACAAAAGCACCGGTACCAGTGGCAGGCTTCTGTGCTGCCAGGGAAGAAGTGCATCACCTTCGGGCAGTGTCGTATCCTAGTGCACTATTTCAGGGCGCTGGAGAGGAACGTGTGACAGCCCCACTTCTCTTCCAACAGAACTCCCATCAGACTGCTTCGGCTGGAAATGCTCGGGGATTTTTCCCTACACCCAGGTCCTGCCTTCATCAGATTTGAAACCTGCATGCTATCTATACATGGCTTTTACTAAAATGAGATTATGACCTACTTTTTTTTTTTTTTTTTAAACCTGGCATGAGATTAGGAGGTTTGTGTCTTGTGTTTTTTTTTTTTTTCCTTCTTTTTTTTTGTCCCCTTAACTCTTTTTATTTACTTTCACAGATCCGGCAATCTTAAAACTAGGTTATCTCATTTTGCATCAGTTGATTGTACTGACTCCAAGGAGCTCATTTCCTCAAGCAGACTGGAGCAGCGGCACTGTTTGCTGTCAGTAGATTTTGTCACTCAAAGACTGCCCAGAGACAGGCTGCAAAGTGATAGTTGTGAAGCACAATGCTCCTAAAATTTCTTCTTTTCCAAAAAGAAAAGAACCAAAACGCTCTTCTCGGTTCTGGCTGTTGGCACAGTTTCATGTATGCATACGGCTGGGGGTGAAATAATCACCTACCAGAGCCCCAAACTCTCACCATGGCTTGGCAAACTCTCAAGTCAAAGACAAATTGGACACTGCCCCACCTTATCCTCACAGGGTTTATAATAAAGGTAACAATCAAGTTTGACTCATTAAGCAGCTGTTTACGAGCACATGATGAAAAGCCTTGCAAGAATGTCTTCATGTTCCAGGGACTCAGCCTGGCTCTATCAGGAGAGATTCCCACACCAGCCCCAGCTGAGCCTGTGGCGTGGGGCAGAAAAAGCACTGGTCACGACTGGTTTCTTCTGATCTGGACAGGTTTTTCAGCCTCTAACAATGCTGGGCGACTGAGGCAGCCTGCCACACTGGTGTCCGAGCAGTTCCACCTTGTCCCTCTGAGCTTCACTCCTTCCTCTTCCCAGAAACTGCTTGCTGGCAGACCCAAATGACGTTATCCCCGTCTGACTCGGCAAGTATCGCGAAGCCGTTTATAGGGGTCCCGAGGAGATGCAGACTGGGGTATGTTCAGGAGGCCGGTGACACGCTTTTTTGCAACTTTGTCACTTTTGCTGTGATGAGCACCACAGCAAGGTGGGCACAGTGACGTCTTTTGAAGATGAGGGCCGGGATGTGAACTAGAGGGATTCACTGCGGGTGAGCAAGACAGAGGCTGGGGCAACAGCTGTAAGAGGTACGGAAAATCTCTACCCGGTGAACAGAAAAAACACTCAATTTTTCACCTCCAACTGAAAGTTTGGGGGCAATATTGATCTCTCTTGACTCCAGCTGTCTATGGTGCAACCGTGCAATCATATTAGTATCCCTGTACGCTCATAAACGAGCAATTCCAAGAAGCAATCTGGTAATATACTGGGCTAATCTGGTAATGTTTTGGCAGGATGAGCAGACCCGTGCCTGTTACTCTTCACTAAAGGTAGCCCACGCGACTACTTAGACACAGACTTCTGCTATATAAAATAGCGCATCCCAAGTGACTGCAATCCAGGAGCCCTTCTGGATGCCGACACGACAAAGACCTCTAAGGACCAGTTCTGCTCCACCTGCTCCTGAGTCATTTTCCTTTGGATGCTGACATGTTTACAACAGTGACACACACAATAGTGACATGTTTACAACACTGAAACACAAATTGTTACACAAATGTGTAACAACGTATTTTTATGCAGTTTCACCTTGAGTCCATTCAGAACATGACTGCTGACCACTAAGCTATTCCCAACGCTCAAGGACCGTTCGTAACAGACTCGCGAGTGGACTTCAAGGATATCAGATGTAACTGAGCGGGTTCTCACTAATTTGAGACAGTGCTGGCTAGCAAATTTCTTCCTATGTATGTCACAATATTGCGGATCAGCAGCCAGTATTCTCCACTTGCGCTAGGCGTGATTTTGGAGTGGGATCCTGTGCAGAGTCACCATGAGATAATCAGGCCAGGCAGACTGCGCTTCTGGGATTGGGACGACTTGAGATAAAGTCAGAGATAGGTGGTATGTAAGAAGAATTACGCAGTGAGATTGTGGTAACAGCATGATGGAAGCTCAGTGGTTGATACAAGCCCCCTCTGTGTGCATTAAGTACAGTATTTTCACTTAGGGATGCTTTCCAGATGATGACTTGGTTATCACTAAAATTAGCGTAAAACGTGCATTTCCTCATCATATTCTGTGTACATTCTGATGGGGATCTTACTCCTCAGGTATTCCTACTAGTGTGAAAATTCTGTGAAGGTAAGCGATAGGTAGAAGACTTCCAGAGGCATTAATTGTCCAAAAGGTTTCATTTTCCCTGCGAGTGTGCCCATTTCTCCCATCTCCAGATATGGTTGATGCTGCAGTTTCCCCAGTGCTGGGCAGCGTGGTTCTCCAGCTGGCTCGATATTCTCTCCCTTGGATGAACACAAAATTAACCATAGTACTTTCTCTCGAATTCCTAAGGACCATAAGGGCTTCCTCCCACAGGTGCCTACGCCTGTTCACGCAGGGCTCACCACTGGTCCATTGCTCAGTTTTTCTCTTAGCGCCCCCCTCATCCTCTTTGCAAACTTTGTCTTTGTGCCCTTTGCCCAGGAGACTAAGAAAATTCAGAGCTCCACTAAGAAAATTCAGAGCTCCTGCTCTTTCCTATTTGGCTCCACGGATCTAACAGGTTCCACCAACTTCTTTAGAGTTAAGGAAGAATACTTTTATTTTTTCAGCAGCAGCCTGAAGTACAAGCTCAGAATTTGTTCACTCCTGTGATGGGGGTCCCTGCATCACGGCCCCAAACCGTGATACTGACGAATCTCGCGAAATCCAATTTGAGCCATGAGTGTGATGATAGCATAAAACAAATATGAAAAAAAAGAAAAAAAAACTCAAGTCTTCAGCCATAGGGATGGAGGAAATACCTGTGATGTCCTGACTGGTTTGCAAACATTTGCCCAGTTATCATATGGTGCCTGCACGAACTTGTCAGCATCGTTGCATCAGTCGGCACAAAACTGTTGTCATTTCTCATGGTCTAGACAAAAGCAGAGGAGACAGCATGCGGGGGAGGGAGAACGTGGCTATAATTAGCCTGGTGAAGCTGGGTAAGAAAACTCCCGTTGAAATGAAACCATTTTCCTGACTGGTTTGCAGCACGCTTGCACCAGAAAGTGCAAGTAGATTTGGGGTGCCTTTGGCCAACGCTGCTGAGAGGCCCAGGACAGAGACACAAGAGCTGCCTGGACATCCACCAGTTAGAACCCTGCTGGAGCTTCACGGCTGAAAAAGCCATGAGTTTCCTCTGAGATGGCTGCGCTATGCTGAACAGACCTTTTACTTTGGACCTCTTTGGACTTCCCTTCCCTTTTCTCACTATTTAGATGTGGCCACTGATGGGAAAGAATCACTGCTCATACTGGTGAATCCTCCAGAAACCCGGAAAAACCCCTGATTTTTAACATATTTTTGCTTTGTGGGGAGCAGAGGTGGCTGGGATGAAAAGAAAAAACACAGCCACAGAGAAGAAAAAATGCCTTTCTCTAAACTTTTTAGATGGCAAATGCTCTACTATCCCTGTAGAGCAACCCAGTCGCAGCTATAAATAAAAATAAGCAATTACACTCCATGAATTCTCCAAATGAGAATACAAAATTCCAGTGACTCCCCATATATCACTGAACTTATAACCAACCCTACTATTTCATACCATAACATGGTTCACTGAATTCAAATATTAACTATCGGGAATGAGAAATCTCACATTGATTTAGTGAAATAAATATATTTTGGTTTTGTGGCTGAATCTTCGGAGATAGCGCAACTTAAACATATCTGTTCCTGGAAAGGCCGTAAGATCTAATCATTTTAAAAGGTGATGAAGGGAAGCTGGGGGAAAGCAATGCCAGAGCCAGAGCCCTCACTCAAGTTGCACAGCCAACACGGTGGGATTGCAAAGCAGAGATTTCCTTTCCCCATTACCCACTTACTTGAGAACAGACTTTTAAACAAGGGACGTACAAAAAGCTGGAGAGAAGAGAAGAATAAAATAGCACAGATTCTTTACTGATGCCTTTATTGTACCAGCCTAGTCACACCACTCACCTTGCCAGCAGGTCACCTTAGCAGCGAAAATTAACACAGCAGTAAACTGGACTCGCCTGAGTTTGGTTGTTTTTTTTTTTTTAATGAGTGCAACATTTTCTAAACTCTCATCTTCCACACTCTGCAATTCTAGGGCTCAATTTTAAATGAGAACTGCACAAGAAGAACCTATAATTCGCCGGGGTTGAAGATATATTTGGGGTCTAGAGAGACCCCAAATGTCCAGAGAGAACGACATCTTCCATACCAAGCTGAGGGAGCCTGAACACAAATCAGATGTCCAAAAAAGACATTTGGAACTTGGACATGGGAAGTAAATCATGTAAGATCAAGCTCACACTTTTTGTATTAATAAGTTTGTGTTAGTAATTTGTAAATTATTACTGTCTCATTAAGTGATACTATAGCCATGTTAGTGAAGGAGTGGCATGTGATATAGACAGGAATTTGAACCAACATGTATTTCATTTGAGCTCCAGTTCTGGCTCTTCTTCTGCCATGACAGAAATGGGACTGAATGGTTCCAGTTCAGACCAGTAAAGCTTAGTTAACTGAGCTGGTCACCTTGGACTGTTTTGAAATAGTCTATATTGGAAAATATATAGAAAATGCAAGGAGCAGGCTGACATGGTGCTCTGGACAAGAAGAATGGGCTTCTTATTCATGGCCATGAGAGGATGGACTGAGGCACCAGTGATGATGTTGATCTGAACACTCTTGCTGGGGCAAACGCTCCCCGTGCATGCAGGGCACACCAGTTACCAAGGGAGGGCCCAGCAACCTTTCATTCCCATCCACCATTTGTGATGACACATATCCATCAGGCCATAACTCCGTATGAAAGAA
This sequence comes from Rissa tridactyla, assembly GCF_028500815.1. NCBI lineage: Eukaryota > Metazoa > Chordata > Aves > Charadriiformes > Laridae > Rissa > Rissa tridactyla. The sequence continues at coordinate 118,840,694 of NC_071468.1, read as the reverse complement.
CAAACACCGTGAACATTCATCTTGGAGTAGTTCAACCAGATCTTGTTTACAAGAGCACTGGACACGTGAAAGGTTTTCTCACGGATGCAAGAAAACTGCGGATCCTCACTCCTCTGTGACAGTCCACCTCCAACTCTTTCAGTGCTTGACCAAGCTGGCCTGATGTAGCACCCAACATCTGCTGTCACGGTTATAAGCAATCTCTGCGTTACAGCCTGGTAGCTGTGCAGTGATCAACCTCTGGGAAACAAAATGTCATCACGATACCAAGTATGAACCAAGATTTAGGAAAAAAGTCTAGCCCAGATGTGAACACAGTTTCCACTCAAACAACAGGCTACGTGTCTCTAGAACATTTTCCCCTGGCTACCATGCCAGCATTTTAAATTCAAATTACAACCCAACTAAGTATTGTTTTTTCATTTCATTACATTTAATCTTGGGTTTCACAATTATCTTTTAAAAGTTATTAGAAGGAAAGCTTACAAACCTTAAAACGAGATCTTAAAACATCACTAGATGGAGTGGTTCTTACCTAGAAACGAAACGCAGACTTTACAGAAAGTATGAAACTGGAACTTGCTGGCAGCTTCCAGTAGGGTTTTTGCATTGGCTGAATCTATGATCAAAGAACCTGTATAAACAAACTCCAGGAGTAATTCCAGGACATCCGCAGTGAGGTTGGACATGGCCAATTCCAGCTTCTCCCCGCTTCTGCTACTGTCTCGTGGTGACCTGGTAACAGCAGACAATTAAATTACGGACATTACACCATCCCCATTTTGTTGGCATTTATTGATTAGTGAGGGCTAGAAAATCGCTTTGCACCTCATTATATTTCTCCATTATTTTTGTTTACGGAACTGAAGAATATGAATTTTAAAATAACTGAACTTAAAAACTTTAACTGGATCTGAAAGAGAAGAGTCTTAAAGCACGTCTTACAAAACATCTGTTTATTGCTACTCTGCATTTTCATGCAAAAACAGTTGCAAAAGAAAAGGAAAGGAAAGGAAAGAAAGAAAAATGAATGAGCCAACATTAATGAAAATGAGGAACAGGATTAGCTTTGAAAGGGAAACAATACATTTTAACATCTTGGTTAACATCTCATCTTCTGTGCATAATGTAACTGTTAAGGAAAAAACACTCTCCAATTTCAAGAGAAAAGGTCATCTGCTTTTTCAGGAATACAGCACTGGGATAATTTTAAATGTCACGTGCATTTAAGGATATATTTAAAGACCTTTTCATAAAAAATAACAATAATAATTATTAATTTCTGTTTCGTTTGGACTTCTCAGTATGTTATATTAAAGTATAGATATGATAGATATGATATGCATATAGAGACGGTCATACCAAAAAAATATATATGTGCTTATTCTAAAAATCTATTGTTCCCTTTTAGGCACTAAAAAAAGGAAGCCCTTCATGGCAATTGCTTTGAAAACTGAATACAAGACAAGATAGACAGACAAAATGGTTAGAGCAAAGAAGGGAGAGGGGGGAAAACAACAACCAGCTCTGCCACAGGAAGCCAGCAGCCATCCTCTAGGAGTTTCATGACTGTGGCCTATGGTTTTTCCTGCATGAAGTGCTGAACAATTTGGGGATCAAAATATCTCCTGCATTTGAAGTGTGGATTAGTGCTCGTGAAATTATTGGACAAAAAGAAAATTATACTGAATCAAAGTAAGGGCCCAGTTCTTAATGCATGGTTGGCTGATGTGTCTGCAACACTAAAGACAGGTTACACCTGAAAGACAAAAGTGATGATAAATTTGGTAACATCAAGGAGGGGAGGGGAAATCTGTTGGAGTAAGAAAATAAACTCTTTCAATGGTTAGGACCATCCAGCACCTTCTCAAAGAAACATGAACTTCTAGTCACTGGACAGTCAACGTCTGCTTGCTCCAATTCTGCTGGAGTACTTGCAAAAGCCATTGCACGATTGACACAAAACCGGCACACGATGCTGCGTGACTTATACGGACTGGCCAAAGCATCACTAGTCACAGGCAATGGCAACTTTAAGCATGAGCAAGAGCACTACCAACCTCTTGGATTCACAAAGCTGCCTAGAAAGGTGGTGGTCGGACCTCTACTGCCATAACGGAGGAAAAGTAAACAACATACGACGTTCAGCTTTCTTCCCTCATGACACCCCACCTCACCCACCCCCGTAACCCCTAAAGTCATTTGGGAAAATGCTTAAAATTTGCAGTGGATGCTTTGTCACTGGTCTTCCATTGACTAGCCCTGTTTAAGTCAAGGGCGCAGCTTTAATTTACGCGAACCTTTGCAGTATCAAAGCTTTAAAGGGGTTTCATTTTTCGACTAGAAGCATTTCGATGGTGTCCATTACCACGACGGAGGAGCAGCTAGCAGCCCTTAATTTCATATGCTTCTCTAAGGTAGTGAGCCATTCACAAAAGGAAGGCACAAGGATACAAATACCCTTGTCTACAATCACAGAGAAACTCAGGGGCAAAGCAAAGGAACTAAACCCCGTTTTTTGGTTCTAAATGTCGGACTAGCCCTTTGCATGGGAACACAGGTGGGTTAGACCCTCTTCCACAAGCAGAAGGTTTAGAATACATATTGATGACGATACCTGGGGTACCCCTACATGCACAAATGTGTACGCTACCCCGAATCCTTATGCTTTATCACACCGCAATATCCTTTCTGAACTCTTGCACACGGATTCAATTTTGCGCTCAGGGCAGAAAACCTCAGGTGTCGAAACAGAGGAGTTGCCACTTTCTAGGTCTTCTAGAGGATGTCGCAAAATGTAATTCTTTTTTCCTTCTCACACTCACATACCAATAATGTTCCCCACATCTGATTTATCTCCGGTGGTGCACACATCCGGTGCTGCACCCTGGGCTATCAAAATGCCTCCTGTTACTGATTAATTCTGTCTAAATTGTTTCCAGAAGCGGCTTGTACCTGACAGCGAGTTCATATCCACGTGGGCTGCTTAATAACGACATTGTCTAAAATTTAAGTGAGATTTGGAGGTACCCAGCAAGCCACAGAATCAGGCTCTTTGCACTGTGGGAAGCCTCGCCGTAAGCAATTATTTATTTAATGGCACTAATTGCACTGTGCTGGCGACGGCTGCGGGAATGACTGCGTGTCACCCATCGGGAATCGCAGTGCAGAGACCAGGAGGCACAAAGGAAAGGATGATGTGACACCAATGTCAGCGTAGACACATACCCATGTTAGCAACAACTGCAAGCTGCTATTTTTCAGAATAATTAAGTAATAATCTCTTTTACTTTGTAATACACCAAGCAATAAACTGCTGCTGCAATTGATTAAACGCCAAAGAAAAGCTAAGGTGTTTGATCAATCACCAGAGCCGCTTACGGCAAATATAATACAAAGCTACAGAGATTATTGATATTACACAATGAGCCAGAAATGGGAAAGAAAATCATCCCTGTTCCTTCCTCTGTGATGCCTTGAATGTGTTGTGCTGCTTTGCTTGAGCTTTCTACGCAGGGAGCACTTCAGCTCCACGTTTAGCTGGACTAAATACCGAGCGCAGGCTTGGTTCAGCCTGGAAAGGGACATCACGGCTACCCTGATTTCCACGCTGGGGATCCCGCTTGCTAAGGGCTGGAAAATGGATGGGGAATTGGTTGAAGCGGGTCTTAATGGGTCAAAAATGAGCCTTTGAAGGACTGGAAGAAAACTGTAGGGAAACAGAGGGATGTGACTGAAGAAAGAAAGGCAGGGATTCCATACATTTCTTCTCCAGAATTATTTCAGTGAATCAGGTTGTGGCATCCCCCTCCAAACCTGACTAAAGCTTTCTGCATTCCTTGTTTTCACGTGTATTAGAGTATCAGTATGCTCCGTGTGGTTGTGCTTCATATATTTGGGACGGAGCCTTCTCTCAGCTACTCGAGAGCAACTGCAATGAAGTGGCTAAAGCTGTATTACAAGACTAGAATTTAGTCCTTAAATGCATACGCAGTGGACTGGGGAAAATCTGTAGGAATGTAAACAGCTGTGCCCCAAATAGCTCATCCTGTATCACATCAGGGGGAGTTTTGTCCGTGGCATTGGTAGATGCAAACATTTATAAAGTCTGCTCTCAGAAAAGCACTGACTTCTTGTTGTCTGAGCTGTGAAAAGACGCGGCTCTACCCGGTATATTCCCTCCTGTTCCCCGACGCCTGGCACAGACACGGGGCATGTTTTGGGGATGAAGAGCCTGCCCGCTTCGTGTTTCAGTCTCACTTGAAGCCAGGCGATGTACGCCTATCGTCCGCGGCCATCATTACAGGTGGCACATTCTGCTATTTGCCCTGCGAACTCTGAAGTTTAAACAGAATGATGTCATTTTATTGGCCCTGTAATCATTGCTCATATTATAAAGGTCACACATTTCACATTGTGGCAGGAAATCAATAGCTCTCCCAACAGCCTCTGGGGGAAAAAAGTTTTGCTTCTGAAGAATAATATATAATAAACAATTTTAGTCCTTACTCTATCATGGCTGTAATCCTGGAGAATAGCTGCAGTAAAAATCTGGCAAAGGCTGATATATAAACTCATTAAAATTAGGAAGTGATTTAGAATAGGACTTTTAAAAGATTTATCTTGAGCTAAACAGCAAAGAGGTTTGTTTAGGTCTACATTTAAACAAGCTCCAAGAGCTCTTTAACAGCTTAATTTTATGGTAGCTGCTGGGGAATTCTTTCAGATTTACAAATCCTGTATTTCTCCTGGAAGGTGACAGACCTGAGCAACGCGCGAGCAGAACTGAACCTGCAGATAAGCAGCAAGCACAGGTACACTCTGAATGGGTAAGGGGGAGCTACTGAAAAATATTTTGTGTTTTCTGGAATAATTGGGTCTAACAAAATAAAGCCAAGGCCTTTGAACATATTCTGGCTACTTATCCTTCAACTTAATTACTTAAACTAGAGAAGACAAAGGCACGGGGAATCTTCTAAAGCAAAAGACGGCTCGACTACACTCTCAAATAAGAAATCAAAATTGGTGTCCCTTTCTGTTAAGTAATGTATAGAAAAGAACCAAAGCATTTAAATACTGCTAGCAGGAAAAACAACCCTAAAACCTCATTTGCAAGATTAGGAGTGGATCTGACAAAAGAAAAAGTAGAGAATGTTACATTTTTAGTATTCATTTGTCCTTGAAAATAATTTCCATATGTGTAATACACACAGACAAGAATCAGCGCTAGTGTTTTCATGCTTAATAGCGATGCAACTGAGTTTTCTGCATCTTGAGTTATAAATATATGTATATCTATGCATTTTCCCTGCATTATTCGTATCAACACGTTCACGTCGCAGACCTTCTGTGTGATCAGTTCAAAACATTTAATAGTGAGATGCCTTGATTCGCAAAGCCGCATTTAGAGCCTGGCTAAAGTAGCTGTAGAAGTGAAACACTGCGAGCACATCAATTTGTCAATTTACGGACAACGCTACCGCCTCCCATTCAGGCTTCCCTCATGGTTTGGATACGCTGCCTTTAACCGACTTGCAGCATTATTTTGACTGACTAATGGGTTTGGCTACAGGCTCGCTCAATTTTACATCAAATATGATAAGCTACCTATACCCGGTACAGATGCCAGCCAACTCTCTGTTTACAAGCTATAGTCAGAAAGTCAAAACAAATTCTGAATGTTCAAAATGGAGCCATCTGCATGGAATAAACATGAAAAATGTGAAACATTTTATGTAAATGTACATTACTGCCGAGGAACAGTTGGTTCGGCTTCCTCCCAGGCTGCCTGGTTGGGAACAGGAGGACTGACAGAGCTTGTCACACCTATTTACATTCAAAGCCATATGACTCACTGCCGTAGACTCAAAGGTATGACGTATATTTAAGCTTTGCGCTCCAAAAGGGGCACTGAAATAAATGATGAACTTTTAAAACAAAGACATGTTCAGAATTCTCACTTCTGAGCTTTCCCCATGCACGTGGGACTCGGTGTGTGTCTTTTTCTTTCTGCCTCTCCGAGGTCCGTCACTTCTGCTTGTGAACCTGCTTCTCCCAACAGAAGGCAGTGGCAAAGAGCTACCTCCATAACATAGCCTCGGCGTTGTTCGTATTACACTCAGAATTTATTTTTAGGAAATAGGAAACAGACTGATTCTGGTAGTGTAATAAAAAAATATTTGGTATCTTTGACTACCTATTGCTTAGGAATGGGAATATCCTCCACTAAAAGCACATATTTGAGCTAATGGGAAGCTACGGGACTGCCGGCACGCAGGCAGGAGCTCCAGCTCCACCCCGGACTGAGGCATCTGAAACCCAGATTTTGGGGCTGGTCCCTCCCCGCACAGACCAAAGCAACGGCCTGTCCCAGCGGCCAGCTGCCTGCTGGCCTCTTCACCCCGCGCCTTCCCGGCATCTGCCCCAACAGCTCGAGAAGCTGATCTTGCTGCCTTGCTTTCACGATTAGGAACATAAATGTTTACCCTACATTAATTGTGTTCCCATTCCACTAGAGGAAAATATTTGCTACCGAGATAGGGCAAAAAAAAAAAATCAAATTAAATTGCTTTGTTTTCTGGACTGTGTTTTGGTCTCCAGAAAACAGGAAATCCACGGGTTTTATGTAAGATGAAGCACTTAAATGAAGGGAAGCTACTTTTTCCTGTCTCTGTCAAATTATTTTGATTACCGAAGAAAGGGCCGCAGACAGGGATAGGCAGTGTCTCATGCGTCTTAAGAGTCTGTTAGCTATGTGCTCATTAAAAACTCCTGCTCAAGTCTACACAAGTTAGACTGAACATCTTGTTTACTGCGGAACATAATCCTTAAAGCATTGAAACTCCAGGCAAAGAAGAGAGTACAACGTTGCTGCATCTTAACTGTCCACTATTCGACTTTTCATCATCTTCAGAGTTATTAATGGTTCAAAACCCACACGTCTATTTATCTTGGGAGAAGCAACAAACTTTGTTATATTATGGCCAACCTTCAGCTACGAACAGAACAGTCACGGCACTTTACATGGAAAGTCGTATTTCATACCAAAGAGCTTGATTTATCATAATTACACGCTCATGAGATATAAAAGCGTAGATGCCCAAACATACCAACATACATTTCCACGACACACGCGGCAAGATGCATGTGCGCACTGTGGTAACAGGTTATTTACTGAGTTATTCAAGTTTATGCAGCTGCAAGGTAATCAATCATGTAAATGATGACAGGAAGGGACATTTATAGAGCAACATCATTGCAATATGTATGTCATAAGGCACTGAATGTTCTATTAAATAGGATTTTTTAAAAAATAAATTACACCCTAGCATTGCTTCTCCTTTGGAATTATTTTATCAGCTCAAAATGTATTAACTTGCAAATCTCTGCCTTCGTTATACTATCTTGTAGATAAATATTATCTTTGAGCCTCAGCCACTATCCATCTGTCTCGTGAGAGAAGAAAACATATACCGTAATGCTGCTATTGTATGATTACGATAAAGAACTAGTAAAATCACAAGATTAAATAAATTACATTGTTTAAACACAGGCTTGCAAATTTGTCATGAAAATTTACCTGACCAACAAATCCATTTGCTCACTTTTTACCAGGTTGTTGATACAAATAATGTTCCTTGTTCCAGGCAAACAAAATTTGGCAAGACTAGTGTAACTTATTAGGGTCAAACGCTGCCAGTTTGCACCTGCTCTATCCGAAGAAAATCAGGAAAATTAATGGCTGTGAGCTCAGGCATGCACTAGCAGCTCCTGCTAATTCACCATCACAGAAATGATCATTACAAACCAAGGCGGGCAACGGGATTAACAGCAAATGCTTTTGTTCACGGAGAACACGGCCAGAATAAAACAAACAAAAGAGCCACGTCTCCTATATACCCTTAATGCTATTCACCGACAGAACACAACCTAACTGCTCGGTCAAGACCGTTTCTAAAGGCGCGGGACCAGAGGCAGCCTGTAACGCTATAGTGTCGGAGATCACAGTCGGAGGCACAAATCTGCCTCCCCGCTGAGATTTAAGAAAGAAGACGAGGAGTTTGAAGATGCTGGCTTAAACGACCAGCAAGTGAATGGAGAAGCGAATAGTGAGTGCCCTTGGAAGAACAGCATTTCACGACCTAGAGGATAAACTGAATCTCACAAGGTGGAGAAGCGAAAAAAACCCAACAATTTGGGCCAATTTATTAACATCGCGGGATCTAACTTGCTTGCAAGTATTTCTGGCAGCCTAATTCAGCAAATATGTGTCAAAATAGCCCGGGGTGAGAGCTACTATTTGTTAAAGGTAAATAAAAGATGCAAGCAGGTTTTGGTGGATTATATGGGAAGGAAGATTAAAAATGAAATGACACAATAAGAAAATTATTCTCATCAAACTTAAAGCTCACCCCCTTAACCAGCTCCTATCTGATTTGTTTTAATGATATTTATTACACCATCAAAAACCAGCTTAGCAGAGAGCTGGCATTATGCAGCTAATAAATCTGTTTCTTAGGAATGTGGTGAAATTTATACAAGTAATTATCTAAGTAAGTCTATCCACGGCTTTCTCATCATTGCAATGACTACAGGGAAAACAATAATAAAATAATGATAACCACAATCATTACTTATTACTACTACTATGATTATGGTAGTGCCCAAAGATCCCAATCAGCATTTCAGTAATTAGAATTAATTCTGTCAGGCACTGGTTCTTTCTCACCCAGCTACAGGGTGTTGCTCGCGCTTCCCTACAGCACGCGTGGAGCCAGCCTGCGCTTTGGCCGTCGATGAACGGTAACACGGCGCATCTCCTCTGGCCGCAGTCTGTGCGGGAAAGGGCAGGTAGCTCTTCTCACCCCATCAACCCCTGCCTGCACCACCCCGCCGACCTGCTTGGAGTATTCCAGTCGCCGAAGCTTAGCGCTACGCAGGGGGGAAAAAGGGGGGGGTCGTTACCTGATATGATCATAACCTCGTCACATTAATTCAAATTCATTATCCCAACCCAGAAGTGGCTAATCCTTGATGATTTAAATGAAAGGAAGTGAACTGCTGATCCCTGGAGCTACCTGCGAGCACGCTGGAGTCGGAGATTTGATTACCCTCGTTTTAGGGCAAGACTGGCTTTTGGAAGCGGCCCAAAAATGACGGCTTTCAAGAACACGGCTCCCGTTTCTATGCTGTGGAAGTTTTTTTCCTTGTCTTTGATCCATTTAGCTTGAACTGCATCTTGTTAGATAACTGTTCCCTTTCACCCCTAAATTTCAACCCAGTCAAGCCTAGAGAGGGCTGTGAGATGTAAGTCCGTATAGGGAGGTCATCGGCACCGGCATCTTATGAGTGGTTGTATGACAGCTGCAGGGCTCGCAGATAGGTCCGGCCAGAGCAAGAGAGGTGATTAGTCTGTCATTCCCTGGCTAAGATTCGCAGGATTTGTAGTTGTGTCTAGAAATTATGTGAGCGAGAAGCCAAAACCACAGTAAATAGAGATGCTGTCAATGAGGGAGAGGAGCGAGAGGTTAAGTGATTCTGCTCGGTGCCTCTGCGAGCCGCAGCCGTTACGAGACAGAAGCTTAATTCTGTGCCGCACCTCCAGGCTTGACAAGGAGCCCCTCTCTCCTCCTCGCCACTGTTTCTCCTCAGAGCAGGGCACATCGACCTGTCCCTTGTTTCAGAGCCAGCATCCAGCCCCAGCCACTCACCCTCCTAATCCACGGCCACGCTCGCCAGGCTGGAAATCGCCGGGCTGCGACGCCTGCTACGGGTTTTGTGGCAGTTCTTTAGCCTGGCAGCCCGGCATCCCCACTGAATATTTGTAAGCTGCAGTTCATTTATGTAGAAGACCATACATTTTTGCTTGATGAAAACATATTTTCCAAGGCCTGGCAGCTGCAGAATTTGAAGCCCAGCAGGCGGCTCCGACAGGCGGGCGGGAACGCAGGGCTCGGCCAGGCAGAGCTCCGGGAAAGGGGACACCCAAAGCAGAATCCCATGCCAGGATTTTGCGCCCAACACACAGCAGTCACCAGTCCCTCGTTTAAGAGAAAAATGTCGCCCATAGCATAATTTGCACCTGCACCCTGGCAGTAAAGGGTGAAGAGTATTTTACACTCCCATGCAAGCTCCCATTCTCACAGACTCCTTTAAACGGTTTAACAGAAACCACTGGCGCTCTCTGTCTAGGCACAATATAGCTCTCCTGGCACCCGAAACAAACATCGTATTTTTAACTCCCCATTTCTCTGTTTTCAAAGAAACGTTATAATTTGTTTCCACATTCATTCTGTTCTACAATGGAGCTGAAGCATGCAGATGTAGAAATGCAGCCTGCTCCTCTCCCGGAGTTAAAAGCAAGGTTCTTAATAAGCAGGAAAAGACGAAGGGGTCACTAAGAGTAGATTTTTCTTTCATCTGCTATTTCTCATTTTGGGCTTTTTACAACGTAAACACAAACCAGACAGTCTGTTTTCCAGACACCTAAATGCTTCTGCAGTTTTGTCAGACTGTTTCAGATGGATAGCGGCAGGTTTCTCTGTCTTGCATCCAAATGCCGCCTTTCCACACAATGGTGTAAAAAGCAGAGTGACATCTCTGTCTTCAGTGTAGGTGCAAAGCAAAAGGAGTTTGGTCCTCTCACCCTAAACGCTTTACTTCTCCCTGCCCTGCCTTCAAGCCCTAAGAGACTATATACAACCTTGGATTTGAAAACAAATAAAAAAAAAAAAAAGAAATGTGAACACTTGCCGAAAGAGGCAAGGTATCGTGGAAAAGCAATTTGGCCATGAACTCGCTGGCTCTGCTCCTTAGGAAAAGAAGGATGAACATAGCGTTGCCAGACTACACTGCATCAAAACCGTTCACTTCTTGTGACCGAATCTCTTTCTGTATGTGACTTACTGCTCTGTGCTCGTGGAATCAGGCAGCCAGGATGACTTCAAGATTAGGAAGCACCGTTAAAATAAAATCTTGAAAAGATAAAGCTTGTAGGATAGGATCTGTCTATCTTTAGTAACTGCCCACAGAGAAAGAAAGCTAAAGTCTGCTTATAAAAGCCAGCACTTCAGCCAAGATGAGACCGATGTCAAGTGCTTCCTATTATTAATGTCATATTTGGTAGAGATTCCAGCACTTTGGGTTAGATTAAGAAGACGAAAGCAGCAAATTAAAATGTTCCGGTGAAACTTTCTTGGTTACGGAAATATCAGACATTCCATTTATCCAGCAGCTGTATTTGTCTATCCCAAACGCAGCTGGAAAAAAAAATGATGCCTTTTCATGGGATTTTCCGTCCCTTCCTTCCAGAACACACACATCTTCCACCATTTCCAACAGACACAGAGCTCATTTTCCTCCTTCCCCAAACCAAGGCGCTGTAGCTACGAGTTCGGTTTAAATACCAAAATCTGTGCTCTGGGAGAGGGGCATTTTAGATACGGGGGTTTTGATGAATCCTGATCTACTTCTTTCTTTCTGTGTACATATATACATGTGTGTGTGTGACATTCAGTCATACAGTAGTTTCAGGAAGGAATCATTCATGTACTTTTAGCGCACTACGATTCAGGTGTCTAATCAGAGCTGGGTGACGGGCCTTTCTCCGTGGGCAATGAAAAATGAGCACTTCCAGAAGGCAATTCATGCTATTTATCATAAGGTGGGATGAATCGCCCTACGGATATTCCTGTCTTCCCTCATGACAGCAGAGGAAGCCTAGATAACCAGCTTAGGCTGGACCCCTGAAGGAAGCCCTGTAACATCCTTCATAACTTCATAGTCTAAGCAAATCACCTCAGCTTTTTCTTTATTAATAGTAAAGAGGGATGGCCTCCTCCTTCATCTCTCATCTTGGACACCTATTTTATGGTGAGAGGACTTGCCTCCTCAACAGGTCTGTCTCCCTCGCTGCAGACTAGAGCAGTAGTGTAAAAGGCGAGGTTAAGGCTAAACCTGCCTTAGATATCAACCTTGGACCCAAATGTTGACTGACTGACAGCAAGAGACAAGCACCTCTCATTGCTCCAGAGGGATCTCCTACCTCCTTGCACAGAGGCTCCTTCTAAAAACCTTCAAGATTCTTCTCTTCACTGCCTGTGCCACAAATTAGGCCCTTGCTTTGGGAAGGCTGATTTCTTAAGTACATAAAACATAGGTGAGAATTAGAGGCCAAAGTCAGAGGCAGACTGGAAGCAGCTGTGGCTGGTGGTGCACTCAGAATACACAAGATGGTATTTAGGGGACAGATCCCTATTCCAGCTGCTATTTATCATCCACTTTTTCCTGAAGAAGTCCCATCCTGCAGTAACCTTGTATGGGTCACAGTTTGAAGAAGCTGACAAACCACGTGAGTTCCTTAACTGCAGATACAGTATAGCAACTCCTCTACACGCTCTACACTCAAAGGAGCAAGCAGTAAGGCCAAGTACTCAACGCCCGAGTACCCCGACCTGTCATAAAGTAGGCTCAAATATTCACCCGAAAAAGAATACACTTTAAAGAGGATTTTATGAAAAGAACTGAAGGAAAGCTAGCGCTCCCCAGGTATATTTAATATTGTATAAAATTGTTCCTGAGGTTGTTAGCGATAGCCCCACAGCCCCTGAGGTTACTGCAATATGTCCTACTGCGGGACCACCCCTGGGCATGCACCCATCTTCACACATCCCCGTCCTGCCCCCTGCACCTCACTTTCCTCCCTTCGTGGGCACAATGAAGAGGAACAGACGTCAGGAACCATTTCACACCTGCTGTTCCTAACACACCTAATCCTTTTCAGATCTCAGGATTTCGGTCCTTTTCACTGAAAAGGACTAAGAGCAGTTTTTATGAGAGAGATGAAGGTGAAGTCCTGGCTCGGGCTGGAGTGCTGCGCAGCTCCTGACGGGGACTGGTTAACCCGTTTCTAACAGCTCAGTGCTTGGTACGGTGCTGAGTTTAGGCTCAGACTGGACTAACCCAACCTCAAAAAGTCTATGCCTATATATTTAGAAGATAAATTGCATGGAACAAGAACTTTTCTGGACAAGGACTAGAATACTCAGCACATTGCAGGATTAACTATTTTCCGAGAAGGGTGTCTCAAAGCGTGCTCTCGTTACCATATTTATTTCATAAATAATAAATAACTTCAGAATTGTCTTGGTCACACAAACTTGGTTATCATCTTTTCACTACAGTGCAATAAGAACAAGATATTTTTTTCTCTGCTGTGACTAATTCTCACCAAATAGCCTTCCTCAAAATAGGCAATAACTCTAGTTCTGTTATGCTTTGTGTCTATACTTTGGGGTTTTTTTTGAAGCGGGGATAATTGATCTTATTTGGTTTTGAACATTTCACTTGTATTCTTTCGAGACACTACTTGCTATTCTACCATCAGATACCAACTCCAATGCGCAGTGGAATCAACGGCAGAACATGAGGTTAACGATAACTAGCCTGTGGCAAAGAACAGCCAAAGCAAATACTCTGAAAGATATTCTTTTTCCACATGTTTATATGGATGCGCATAGCACCTTCACGAACAGATCACCTTCTCATTGACGTTTCTGGTGACCCAGCAGTGCCTTCGGCTGGAATGGGCTTAGAGTTTAACCCTAGCATGCACTGATTGAAATGGCCTTTATATTATACTTAACATAAAGAGATCTCCTTTATTCTTCAAGAAAAATTGCCGTTTCTTGTTTTGATTTCTATAATAATACAAACATAAATACCACATAAAGCTTAAAGGAGCATCTCAAAGGAGATGCTAAGAGGAGAGGATTCTAGACATGTCGTATTAATAAACATACTGATTTTGTGAACTATAATGACTTTGCATTATTAAGGGCATGATCCTACAAAATACTGAGTCCCTCGTAACCCGAGTCCTTGACTTTCATTGACTTCTAAAAGGACCAGGCTTTCCACGGCAAGTATCCTCTAAAAAGCAAGTCTTTAGAAATTCCACCCCGTAGCCCTGATTTTATTGTCTCGCAAAGACACGTTTGCTCAGTTTACAGGTGAATATTTATTTTTCTCACCTGACAGTTTTGCAAACTCAACTCGACATCAAGCTGGATTTTTCCTTATTCAAGCATCATGAGCAGCAATAAAGGTATTTTTGCCTTGGATACACCTGTGCAACTCCATTAGCCTTCATCAAGGTTACACGTGTGCAAGGGAGGTTATGTATTGAAGACAACTGGGATGGAGAGACCCGACTCCGGACACAAATTGACCTCTGGAATATTTATTGCTGCTGATGATGTGAAAGCAGGCAAAAAGTGGCGAGGCTGGCCAACGGGCTAAACCTTTCACTATTTTTTTCTTGTAACACACGTGAGCCTTATGTGAGCAGCTGAAAGACAATAAATCCGGGGTTTTGCTTTCCCAGTCTCTTCTCGGCGCATTTAAAAAGGTTGGGTTTTTTTGTGTTTGTTTTAAATGAGTTCACATCAGAGCAGTGTTCAATCTAAAGTAGATCTCCATTTGATATACTAAATAATAAAGCAGCAACATTCCTCAGTGTGCTTCTAGAAATAGATGCTGCCTGGTGACTTCTGCACACAAACAGATGTCTTCCCAGCAAAATCCAAATGACAGTCTCTGGCCAGTCAGTTATTGGATTTCTGTAAATTGATTCTAAGATTTTCTTTCCCTATAGACTCTACTCCTTATCACCGTAAAAAGCATATTCTGTAGCCTTAACAATTAAATGATAATGAGCAGACAGAAGAGAAAGGACAGGAGAGATCTGGCATAGCTACAGCTAGCAATCATTAGATTTACAGAGGGGAAAAGACATGCTTCCTAGGCCAACATATTTTTTATGAATAATTGATAAGGCAGTCAGCACAGTTATATCATAGAAATGTAATATATATCCATAATTATAAAACCAGCTTTGTGCAAAAGGACATAATACACTGAAAGGAGATACCAGCCAATATGCCATCCTGAAATAAAATACAGTCACTATTGTGTTAGTTGGCAAAATTTAAATACAGGATTTGAAGCAAGCAAAATGTTCTTTAATCCCATTTTTTAGCACAGTCCAGGCTCAGTCTGCTCAGGAAAATACTGCAAGGCAAAATCAGCAGCTGCATTAATTTGCTGATGATTGAGAGAAAAATGAAAGTTATCCTCACGGTTTTTTTTTCTCCCTACTTGCTACTCTAACTTACTAATAATACGAGAGTACCAATTTATGCCTATGCGAGTATATGAAGCATACAAATTGAAAAATCAATGTAATGGAAAAAAAAGATTATCATGCACTGTTTAGAATCAATCAGCTAGAAACAGAGGGGGGAAAATGCTAAGGCGGAGACATGATGTTTAGAAAATGTGCATATTGTACCTACCCTGAGCTAGAGTGTTTGTAGGAAAAAACTACCCTAGTCTAACATGCAGACTGAGCTATATTTTGACCAGAAAATCGTCTTATTTCCAATCTTTTCTGGAGAAATTCATCAGTTGTCTTTTCTTCTTTTAAAAGTCCCCAAACAATAAAAGTATCAATCCCTTTGCCCATAAAAGCCACACAAAAGCATGTAACAAAGATTTCAGGGTGAAGGGACTACGATACTCAAAATGCTTTATTAGCATGACGCCTGAGCATCGTTCACCAGAACGCTGATGGCTTATTGCAGCCCGAAGGACAGACTTTTGTCGTATGTGACAGAGTCCCTTGAAAACACCGACAGCAACAGTTTTCAGTTGTGGTCTGAATCACCATTAGCGGTTGAGTTTAAATCTTAGATCTCTCAGTGGTGAAACACTTTCTTCGGCCAAAACCGGCCTCTACCGATCAGAAATAATTACACTGTACGAGTCAGATGTGTAACAAATGGGTCTGAGTCTCAGTTTGGAAATACATTCAGAGGAGGTGGAAAGAATGGCTACTGGCTCTGTGACAGGAGATTCAATCTTCATAAACCTGCAAGAGAGGGGAGGAAAAAAAAGCGACACAAATGCGCCCTACAAAAGAACAGAGCAGATCACAGCTGGAAGGAAGGCAAACCTTTTAATCAGGTCCTTGAAATACAAGCTGCAGGAAGCTAGAACATTTTGGTGGACTTCAAACTCTTTGCCTTCAACAATAATTTTCAGGTCTGTAAACTCTTTCGCTCTGCGTTGCTGGTTCAACTCCTTCAACATTTCTGCAGAACAGAGAAGACAGACAGTGCCAGGGTTCCCATTAAGAGTTTTTTATTTTTACTTTTTACTTTTCATTTTTTTTTTTTTTTTGTAAAGAAGTAGAGAAACAGGAAACAACTGATATTTTTGTCGGTAAGATTGGCTCAACACAGACAGTCAGAAGTTACGAACAAAACATATTAAAAAAAAGAAAAAGCAGGAACCAGTAGGTCTAAACAACTGAAAAATATATATATATACAGAAAAAAAGCAAAAACGATCCTAAATTTGGAAGGGTTAAAAACGAAAACAAAATATTTCAGCATTAGCAAATCAGAAACACAGAGAATGCATTATCACAGAAAAGTTAAAATAATCTGTTATAATAAAAATCAAGAGCTAATGAATTTCTATCCAAATGCAAATAAGTTTTGAACGTACTAGAATAATATCAGTAAAAATATGGTATTATGATGCAATATGAACTGGATATGGGTCAAAATAATAAAACCACAAAACCTGCAAAAATAACTTCTCCTTAACATAGTAAAAATGTGTTAAGCCTCTCAGTTAACAGAATAAAATAGTACTTGTAAATAATATAGAAATTAGAGTGCATAAAGATTTAGCCAAATTATCAATGCATCTTGCAGTACACCTCGGCTATACAGACTACAATTGTATATGTTTCAGAATTAGCTTAAAAGCATCCTTATGATAAAAAATAATCTCACGCAGAGAATAAATTACTGCCTTTTATAGCAATTCCCATTTTTTGCACTCCAAAGATTTTTACCATCACAGCATTTTTATTTTTTAGCCTTCAATGGCTTCATTTACAGCAACAATCAACTTTCACACATCATGAAAGAATCGTAATGATTAAAATAACCTATGAAAGTGTTTCCATCCTGCAATAAAGCACCTACCTTGCGTGATGCCTCCTCTTATAAAGCCTATTGGTACTAACAGAATGAAATAATAGCGTGCCACGTCTTCATGTGTGGATGCGAACTACTAAGCAACCTATGTGTTTGACATGCTGGCTGGACTTTTAAGGGTAAGGCTTCCCTCCAACTTTGCCGACCAAAGTGGCTATCAAGATGAATAATATACTTTTCACCTGGGCAATAGTCTGGCGGTTCAGAAGCCAGTGATCAAGATGATAAAAGAGCTGATTTTAAATACTAAAGGATTTTGGGTTTATTTTATGTTTGCAATAGGTCAAGGTTCTCATTTTCTCAGCGTAACACCCTGAACACATTCCTCTTCAGACAGATCTGTAAATCAACAACAGTTCTTTACATGGAGTCCCTCCTTACACGGAGTAAAAGGGACCTGACGAGCGTGTAACTAGAACTGCGTTTAATGCCACTGCTGAGCTCGGCTGCTGGGCTGCCAAAGCACCACCAAAGGGCCTTACGGTGACATGAAGACCCAAACAATCTTTGTGTTCTCCCGCTTCCCCAACGAAACTCCTCAGGAGTTGTTTCAGTGAAGCACTAGCGGTCAAACA
Source organism: Rissa tridactyla (assembly GCF_028500815.1). Classification (NCBI taxonomy): domain Eukaryota; kingdom Metazoa; phylum Chordata; class Aves; order Charadriiformes; family Laridae; genus Rissa; species Rissa tridactyla. The sequence continues at coordinate 118,823,050 of NC_071468.1, read as the reverse complement.
ACATGAAAGCATGCAAAGATGCAACTGTTGCATGAAAAGAAATGGAAGTTCTCCCGAGCCCCAACATCTGTGGTGCGCATTTTTCAAGCCTAAGTAAATAAATGTCACCTTGCACATTTATGTCTATTTAACGGAAACACAGTAGTGTCTGAAAGGCTAATTATGCTGTGCTGAAATGGGTCAGTGCTCTCCAGAGAGCAAGCAGATCATTAGAGAGGGCACAGAAATAACAGCAGGCTTGTGTCAGATCTATAATAGGGGAAAATAAACCACTCTGTCCTGTGGGTGCTATAGCAGGGACTATTTTTAACGAATTCGTCTGAGCTGAAGTACAATGATACATTTTGAGCAAAACTTAAAATGGAATCCGACTGTTTGCTCTTCCACAGGGAAGTTTCAGGCTTTTGCTGGAGGTGCCTGAAGTCTGACCACGAACACTTCAGGCCTTCGTTAAAGACCAAGGATGCTTTGGACACAAGGGGTGTTCTACTTGATTTCGGGCCAAAGTGACTAAGGTCTCTGGTTTCACGGCAACAGCACCAGGTGCTCTTGGCAAAAGTACGCCATAGTTGACATATTTTTGGAGGCGATTGTGAAGGAACTATTCCTCTGTCCCTTTTCACATATGAACAACTTTTTTTTGCTATCTTGGTCCATTTTCCCACTTTCACTTTCAGCAACTATATCTTCCTCCTGACCGATTCTCTATCATTTCACGCCTTTGAGTTACTTTTCCCTCTAAACTTTCTGCTATTCTCTTATCCCCTACTTATTTTCACTTTTGTTTTCTGTCATTCCCCGTTACAAATTTGCCCAGCTACTGTCCTCCAGCCCCATCTGCAGTTTTCCTACGTTCCTACTCAAGATCCTTTTCTCTAGCATCCGTGGCAGCCCTTTGCAATCTTCCTTGCAGAAGGCTTTCAAGACAAGGGCTCCAACCAAGACTAAGTCGTACAAATTTAAGATTACACTTACACAAGGGGTCAATCTCCATCTCACCTCATTCCATTTCCTCCTTTTAAAGCTCACGATCAATTATTCTTAGTCTTCAAAGAGCACAGCTGTATGAATAGCAACTGCATAGATGGATGATAGAATCAGAGAACAGTTTGGGTTGGAAGGGACCTTTAAAGGTCAGTTGCACTCTGCATGGGCTGGGGGTTTTGGGAGGTGGGCTGAGGATAAGCAGGATAGTAGAGACCGTCCGTAAACTCATGATTATGGCCAAGATTGCCAAATAACAAGACACAAAGTTCAGCCACTGCAGTGATGCTCTCTGCGCTATTCGCCAGTATTGTAAGGGCTGATTCGAGAAGCTAAAAGTCCCCAAATGGCTCCCACAGGTAATGGGCTGATTAGTTGGACTTTACTGAGCACCCCTTAACTACATCCAGTCCTGCAGTTCCTGGGCACAGTTTCTATCTATGCTCTTTACACACTTCATTGTGCTTTATGCTGCATGCATTCATTAAGGGATGCAAACCAGAAAACACAGGTCTGGAGCAGTGGTGCCATTTGGCTCATAAAAAAGCAGAAATCAGAACAAGCCTTAATCAGAAACTGAAGCTCCTCGTTTTCCTGCGGCCATTCAGAGGCCATAATCCCCTCCCGATCCCCCACACTTGCTGCAGTGCCCTCCAGAGAGAGCCAACTATGAACAGTTCTGTACTTTTCGCAGCTCAGTTTCTGAACTAGAAAGAGAAGAGGCAGGTGGAGAGAAGGAAGTCAGGAGACTGCATTGATTCATCGATCTTCCTCGCTGAGGCCCCTTTGTATTACTAAATAACTAGCAGGCATTAGTATTGGACACAAGGTTATATCAGAACGGGCCCTCATTCTCCGAGTATTTGTAATGCACACGCTGTGCTTAGCCAGGCATTAATGATTTATGAGGACTCAGGATGAGTTGCAAAACAAATTTTTTCACTAGGTAATAACGCCTGCCGATGAGTTGTAAAAGGAGAGACAACACAGTGCAGTCCTGGCAGTGAAAAATGATCTCAGCTGTCTCCTGCTAGTCCCTCTTCTGGGCTCCTCCTCATTTTTAGTGTTTCCTCTAACAAGTGGAATTTCCTGAAACCTTCAGAAAGGGATGTGCTGGGAATTTCCTAGTGGTTATTATTCCTCTGGTTTCTTTGGTCTTACAGCGGGTTTTTTCTTTGTTTGCTTTTTTGCTCATTTGATTTTTTTTTTTTTAAAGAGATCCAGGTAAAAATGAAGTGCAAGGACAGTTAAGGTGCAAGGTTTCAGCAGGGTGGGCACTGATGTTCCCTCTCCTCAGTGAATCGCAGCAAATTCTCTTGCATCCATCGTGCAAGGGATTTTCCTTCCTGCCCCGGGTGCACACACCTGTTGGGATTGCAGAAACCAAGCCAGTCCTTTCTGTTTTCTCCGTCGTTACTGATGCTAAATTCATTCTCAGTCAAAGACTGGTTGAATGTTTTCTTCATAGAGAAGTACACAATAGACACCCCCACGTTCTTCCATAATTACATGAGCCATGTAGCGGTTGAACCTAAAGGGGACTTGACCTGAAACCTGCAACCGAACATCTCTACGGAGCTTGCGAAAGGAAGCGCCTTCTATCTTGCCATTATCAGCCTTCAGATCATTGCCTGGGGGCATTTAAACATAATTATATTGAGAGTCCCAGAGACAATATGGGCCAGAAGGTGTAAGTGACTTTCCTCAGGTCAGGAACAGTGCCAGGAAGAACTCAGAAGCTTTGATTCCTGGTCCCCAGCTCCACCCATCACACTACATTTTCTCCCTCTTAATTAATGGACAAATTACAAATTAAACTGAAGAGCCCATAAGCCTTGGATCAAATGTAGGACCAAGAACAACTGTGTAATAGCGCAGATCAGGTAAATGGAACAGAAATTATATAGTCAATCTTTTTTTTAAATTACTTATGATCAGAAATAAAAATGAACAAGGAACTTATTCCCCAAGTTTATTTATTCTGTATTTCAAGCACAGCGGAGACTGCACACCCAGCCAAAGATCCTCGCTAATGCACATTCCTGTGGCACAATGGAAGCTCTCAGGTTTCTTTCCACTTTTAATGAAGAACTCTGTACTTAAATTCTAGTAGATAAGGCTTTAAAAGGGGTCAGCAAGAGCTAAAATATAATGAGCTGTGAAATATGGAAGAACAGTTTTCACAAACAGCGTTTTTAGAAATTTCCTTGGAAAAATTAATCTATTATAAAACTGCAAAGGGTAATTGATGAAACATCACTAATTATTCTTGTGAAGAACATGCAAGAGACCAGTGCTTGCCCAGACAGCCTCATGCTTTCATGATTGGGACAGAAAATGTGGGAAAGCCAAAAAAAGTTACCAGAAGGAAAATCCAATTACTTTCTTGCCTTAATGACTACGGAGATTAATGCCCAAGGTTATGCTGTGGTTATGTAAAACAAACATTTTAACCATTAAGTGCCAGCACTGCCCACACTTGCTCATTTTGACAGACAATGGTAGAGTGTGTGCAGCTACAAGAGATTAAATTATGAAGCAAAAGAACTAGCAGTCAAATAGGAGTTACAAGTGACGGAAAAGCGTGTACCACGGTGAACCTGTCCTACTGAACCACACAAGAACTCATGATTTTCCACCAATTTTGACTACTCTCTCTTTCTCCTCACCACAACACCCGCAGACGCAGAGAACTCCAAAGCCTGGAGAGTGCCGCGCTAAACTGCTCCATCTGCTCTCGCGCTGTTGCTATGTAGCTTGAAGCAGCTGCATAAAGAGCTAACAACTAAATGCCCGGTTGCCTCGTTAGGCCAGTCTGAAAAAGCTATGGAGACACGCTGGCCTTTGCAGTGGCTGAGGCTGTTCTCCACTCCCCTGGGGCATCTCGACCCTGCAGACCAGCTACCACTGAACATCCCTCAGGGTCTCCCATCATTATCGGGCAGGGGGTTACTTATTTCCCAGTTGACAAATACACCATCAGCTACGGCAGCTTCCACGTGGCGTGAAGACAAGTAAAACCTCTGGAGAACAGCTTCCTCCTTGGGACTGAGGACAAGAAATAGGTCCCTTATTCTCTTTTGGCCTGAAAGGAAATAGTAGCAGAGAAAAGGGGGAATGAGCGAAGCCTTGTGGGAATCATTAACGCATGAGCATGTCTCAGATCCTGTGGTCTTCAGTTTCCTTCCTGGACCCTAAAAATTATATGTCCGGTTGTCTGGATGGTGTCTGCAGTCAAATAGAGACAGAAATATGTCCCACGCACAACCCAGGCCCTTCCGCGTGCTCAGGGAGGCAGGATGCACTACCACGGGAGTCCCTCCCCAGGGACTACCAGGGGAGATTAGATAATTAGTTGAGACCAGAGGCTCTTTTATTTTTTGCACAGAAGGTGAGAATTAATCTCTTGCAGATAAATACTTCCATTTTTGTCCCTTTGGATCTCAATTCCAGTTCAACTTCATCAAGAGCAGGAGAAGTAGGTGTGTAACAAAGCTGGGACTCAGGGGATCCTTTCTTGGGGAGACGGGGGAGGCAGACAAATGGTGAAACCCTCTCGCTCTGCCCTGTGAAGTGCCAAAGGCTGCTAATGGCTTGGGATGGAGGTGCAAAATACTGCTGTATGATACCGGTGCGTCCAGCCCTCCTCTCCCAGTCTCAATTGATTATGGAGTTTCCACAGGACTCCAGACTGCTCCAAAGGCACCTGAAAATGGCTTGTGGCCATCTCCTGAATGTTTTGCTTTCACAAAACCTTAAGCCAGATAAAATGATCTGAGAAAAGCTTGATACAGGAGCGCTACAGCCGCAAAGCGCAGGCTCAGCGAGGCCATGTCCTGCTGCGCCTCTGCCACCCGGCTCCGCTCCCAAGTGAAGATGGAGAATACGCTGATGGAGAGGTACCTCTGCTGACACAGCTCCACCAGCCTCTGAACAAAAGGCAACGAGAGTCGTCTTCTGCTGGGTTTTGTCAGCACAGCAATGTGAACTGCAAGGTGTGAAGTTGTCATACTCTGAGCTGATACAGCTACGGCAGTAGGACTTTGTAGTGCAGACCAACCTGTCTAGATCTTAGACTTGTTGACACCGTTATACACCTGTGCTGCTAAAGAAAACAGTAACAGATGCTGCAGAGTGGGAAAATATTTTTAAATCCCCTACTGAACAACACATATGTGGCTGTATACGCTAACTCTGCTCAAAGGACTGCTGGCAGTGAGATGCCCCATTGTGCTAAATAATTTTTCATCGCTCACATAGACAAATTCCTCTCACCTTATAATGATGGGAAAGGGTCAACAAAGTCAGCTGTGGTGATTACTCACTTGAAGAAGACAACTGCAACTCTATGTATAAAAGGAGCCTTTCTAAATATATTAAAAACTCAGGGAAGTCACTCTATCATGTTTTGAAGCCAATTTTCAGGCTATTATCATCACTAGAATTGACATTAAGAGGTACCTCAAGGATGCCTTCACGTATGTCAGAGTTGGTATTTCCCTACTTTAGGCTGTAGAGCTATTTCAACATATTTTCTGTGTATATTCAGAGATGAATTACACCCTAATTTCTAGAAACTCTACTTTAAACACTATTTTGGAGAGATTCTGGTATCAGTTATGCATAAAAACAATAAAAAGGGGAAATGCCTTTGTTCCTTTGATTTATAAGGTAACATCTTCTATGGTATCCATGCCTGCTAATTTATAATCATACAGGGGTACAAACGCACAGTGAGTGTATGTGACTGGCTTTGAAAACGAACTGCATTTACATTACATATATGGATGCACAGAAAGAATAAGAAAAATGATGGACACAATTTGATCTCTTTAGTTTTCCAACACAGGCTGTGACCCACGCAAAGACAAGCAGCAAAGACCAAAGTATCCAGCATAAAAATGCCCACTGAGATGTTGAGATAAAGATGCAGTTTCCTATATCAGGATCTGTTGGTTGGTTTTTTTTGGTGTTGTGTTTTTTTTTTTCCCCAGGATTCACCCCTGATTAAATACAAAGTCGGCTGCAGCCCATTCTGTATTGGCCAAGGCAAAGAAACCCCAGGGGATCCCAGCAAATTGGTAGTCTGGCCCCCTGTTCCATATATAACATGCCACTATTTCAGTTAGCACTGTAACTTGATTTCCAGGAAGACAATAATTTCCTCTGGAGACAAAATGAGAGAGAGAGAGAGAGACAGGCAGAAAGAGAAGGGAAAAAAATAATAATCTGTGAGCGCTGGAAACGCAGAATAGCCCAGATTCAAAGAGAAATTTAGTTCTGATTGTTTTATTTACCAGCAGGCAGCCCTGAATATCAATACACACTTAAGGGAAGCCTAAAATATTTATTACTACGTGATCTGGGATGGATTCAGTATTACCCTAATTGCTTGTAGCAGAAGACTAGCAGATAGCTTTTAGACCTTTTTGATCTCTTCATGTAGTGCAAGGCATTAGCTAAACGTTTCCTAGTTTTGAAGGCTTTGAACAAGAAGCACCCATCTGTGAAACCAATAGTGTAATCAACAGGCTCCCTGACATGTCAGCAATAGTCAAACGCTGACCAGTTTTGGTGGTGTAAGAACAAAAGCTGCGAATTGTGTATTAACAGCAATCAGTCCTAGGCGTGTGCAAGACGTACCGCCGGCAAACAAAACGCTTGCTTTCCAAAATCAGAAAATAAAATAAAAAAAAAAAAAGACAGGTTTCTGAAAATAAATCAGTGGTGCACCCAGGACAAATCGCACGTATTGCAGTAAAACAAAAATAAATACAACTGGAAGGTGCAACACCTGACAATCAAACACTTCAAAGCACTTAACGTACATTAATTAGCAAGGAGTGGGGGGGTCCTCTGCTCATTTAAAACAAAGGCAGTGCTGCCCAGTTTCAACAGGGGCAAGACTTAATTTTTTCTTAAAATGTACATAAGTGTAATCAACACGATGCTTTGAAATAAATCCATCTTTACTGACCGGTGGTAATGCACCTCTTTTCTAACATTCATACACTGCAGTATATGATGCCTAACTGAAAGCAAATAAAAGCAACCAACATCTTTGGCATTGAAATCTCACCCCTTCAGAAGGTATTATACATCCTCTAAAAACAATAGGGTACTAAATTGAAGTATTTAGGCCTGTACGCTCCATGGATGGCTTAGTTACGCTGTGGGCTAAATGCACGTGGACAGCATCTCTTGGTCCAGCGGACGTCTCACATGATAGAGAACTTCTTTTGGTCCAGACTGTGTCTCCACAATGAGACCTAGTGATTCATCACACTATCGGAAGAGACAAGTGTAAGCAAATACTGTAAAGTAAAAGACAGGAAACCCTGCCAGCCAACTCCAGGACCTCCCCCGGGTTATTCTGCAGCCCAACAACTCTTCTTCAGCAGCTGGTTCCCTGCTCTACAGCTTCAGCACGTGTCGGTGGCTGCACTCATCTCCACTCGCGGTTCCAGAAGAAACAACAGTAATAAATACAAGGCTGCTAACTTCCCTCACAAACAGAAATGACAACAGGTTTGGAAAAACTGATAAATAAGCTCTTTTTGGTGCCCTATGAGCCAGGCCGTGATTACAGAGACACCTGAAGGCAGAAAGCTGGCAGTGGTAGCAGGGGAAAGCAGGCGGAGGGGCAGGGATGAGGGGCTGGGGGGGCAGCTCGGCCTCAGAGAAACAGCCCTCTAACTTCCGTGGGGTTTTTAGCTTTAGGAATACAGTATCATATGTTTAAAAAGCCCTAATTTGTGTCAGATTGTCTTTGAACACCTCCCTACTTACAACATTTTCAAATCTCTAGATTATACCTGTCATAAAGACATGAAAGATTTTATAATTGAATTTTTTTCCTTCTTTTATAAGCATGGTGAAGTTTTCATAGTTTAACAGCATTGTAGCTGTTTTGGAAATCATTTTGTAAAATGTCCTCCTCGCTTCTGCCTGGCTCATGTTTCCCCTTAATAAAGTAAACCTTGATTTTTGAAATCTTGATTTTTAAATAGACTTTTTGGAAGGTATTGTTGTTAATATTAAGTATTTTTGTATAAATCCTAGCAAAGCCACTTCCCAGTACCCATGCTGGATGAACAGTGAGTTTGTACAGTATGGCAAGAGAATACGTGCTGTGACTGTGACTGGCCGATAAGGCAAGGAACCATTTAACTGCAAACATTGTTTACATTCATATAGGAATAAGTTATCAGGATGTGTTTAAGTAGGTGCCTTACCAAACTCAGAATAAAATCAAAACCAAAAAGACACTTTTGAAAAGTCTGTTGATTAAAGGACAAAGATTTATTTAATGAGTACTAAAATTTATGGGGTCTCTCAGAATTAAGCAAGCTTATAAAGGCTATTTTGAGAGCCGAATGGCTTTCACATAACGAAGATGGTTGATAAGACCTGGCTAAAACATTTCAAATACAAACGAAAACAAAGGGAGACCTCAGAAAACACGGTGATTAAGTCAAAATTTCAACCGTGAAGGCAATATACAAATTTCACAATCATTTCATAATCCGAAAATGCCACTAAGACCAACCCGCAAAGGTGCTGAACCTATGAAAGGATGACAACAGGCAATTTTGAATCTAGACAAGCATGAAAGAAGCATGTTTTTCTCCTTCTGTGTAGTTATGGAAACAGAGGGATATAAACCCCCTCCTAACGGAACAAGGGCTTTTTTCCTCTCTCTGCTCCCATCCGCAACTTTACAGCTGTCACCACAAGTCATCCCGCTCGCTCCTGCAAGCCAGCAGGCATCTGAGGCGAGGAGAGAACAAAAGAGGCTGCGATACAGCTTCAGTTCAAATGACAGCCTCACCAGGGCTCCAGCTTGCACCGGCAAGACAAAGTTGTAAAGTTTTACCAAAGAATTGAAGTAAATTTCTTTTCTAGAGGTCTTAGCGGGAAATCAAAGATCTATTTTAATTTAAGATACTAGCAGCTTCTCTTGCTAATGACCGAAATATCTGGACCAATAGCTCCCCAACGGTAGTTTGCAGGATGACAGGGGTCCATAAAGCCTCTTGCCGTGTTCTGAAAAGCCGTATACAGAGAAAACCATTAACTGTTTCCAGTTTTGAATGTGAACGCTAAAGACAGTGAAAAGTAAGAAACATCAAGGGCTGCCAGGTATCTTTGAAAGACGCTGTTGAAACCGTGCGGATTCGGAGACGAGACAAGCTACGGGTTTAGGTAAACGGAAAATAATGGGATCTAATTTAGACAGAAGATTCTTGATGGGAATTGATTTGTCTGTCTCACAATGAAAATCAGAAATGTGCGTATGTAGATGATGTAGAAACTTTTCTTTGGTAGCCTGGACTTAGTGAAAGTCACATTAGTATTCCCACGGATTCATTTCTTGGGCTTAAACTAGAATATAAACTGGGGTGCCCAATTTAACATGGAAATAATGTCCGTCCATAAGCTATTTTACTGATCTGTGAGACACTAAAACAGCGCTTACTACTAATTTGGAGAGGAGGGCTGCCTTTGAGGTCCTCTCGAAGGGCAGATGCTTTCTTGCAGCCTTAAATTCAGTGATGAGAGCTCCAAAAAGGGATGCACAGAACTGGAAACGAAATAACTACCACTTATTGTTTGTGGTCTTTTTAATTTTTATTTTGCATTCTTGAGGAACAAAACAGTTGGTGATTATTTACTTTGTCTTCGGTGACATTTTGCCCTATGACACAGAGTAGAACCTGGTGTCTCTAACTAGTGTGAGTTGTGTGTCTGAACTGGTTTCAGGAGAGATAATTATTATAATTCCGTTTATTATTTCTCATTTCTCTAGACCATTAATTTTCATATATCATATACATATTTATGAAAATTGCAGTACTTTTAATTAACTATATGGTATTAGCAGTTTACATGTACAAATGAACAACCCTGGGAACAAACTCATTAAAAATCTATGGCTAAACTTCAAAGGCTTCGGGATTTCACCTCTCGCGTACTTGCCTTCTCCCCACTCCGGCAGCAGAAGGCCAACATGTACTTAAAAAGAACAAATATCTACCTGGGCAAAAGCTGCCCTTTACGTTTCACAGGAAATGTCAATATTTCAGAAGTTGCTTTTGGCTTCCCAAGTATGTGTGACCCTTTCTGCGGACTGAACATTTCATATACAGTGTTTTAAAAATGAAAATTGTTCTTAATTTTATTTTTTCATTTGCATGTACATTTTTCCATTGCTTAATAAAATGTCATTAATGGTGACAATATGGCACAACTGTCATGTCTCACTATGCTGACGTCTTTAGGTTAGTTTGGAAGCATTTTTCTAGGTTATTATTTTTAATTAATACAACGAATTAGTATACTTTTATTCAAAATGTCAAACTGTTTTAATCATAACACAAATGTGAAACATCGACCTAGAAAATAAGATGTTTCTCTGTTACTAAATAGCAACTACGTAATTAAAAGCACGACATTGTAAAATGAAAATAGAGCATTTGACCGTTTTGTATCTTAATGAACTACCATATCTACTTGCTATTTAAATTGTATTAAGCTGGATAACAAATATAAAATACGTTTTGAACCAACAAATTCTGGATATATGTACCTTGTTAATGATGGTTAAATGACTTTTCTAATTAGCGTGATTTGGAAAAAACTCTGATTGAAATGGTGTCTTACAGCAAAAAATAGTTTCAAGGACGATTTATTTCAGTGAAGACACTGCCAATACTACATCAGGCGGTAGCTATTTATCTATAATCAGCGCTTGCTTTAACTCGATTACGGCTGTGCAGTGACTAGTACAGTTAAACTGACGCAAAGCCCGTTTAGGTGACAGTAAATATCTACCATTTCTAACCAACGCGTCAGTTTAACTGAGAACAGAATTTGGTTCCCACTCCTGTACTGTAAAATAAATGCAGTTATACAGACACCCGCTTCCAAAGGAGCACTGTTTCTTGTTTTCCTGACACTTCTTAATGTTAATTTTCTAGTCGGCTTAACTTACATCTTGGGTTTTGTTTAGTTTTCCGTGTTTCCTGTTAACTGTTACATCTTTATTCCACAAGTCCCTCTTGTACACTTGAGATGTTCTCCCAGCAGGACTTTTTAAAGGTAGCAATATATCATTGAAGAATGTGATTAAGATAATTCGGTGCGTTCCTAAGGACATTAAATTGCTAGACTGAAGTGTAATTCGGGTAGGCTGCAATTTTTTTTTTTTTTAAATACATAATGCTTTAAGTGCGAAATAACGCTGAAGATGAACCATCAGCTCTGGGGTCCTTATCTGCAAGAACTCCAAGAAAGGAAAAAAGACCAGAAGATTGAGATTGAATTTTGCAAAATGCCCAAGTAACTTTTGAGCCTGGCACTTAACAGCTCTTGAAAAATTAACCTATCTATAATCTGTCATAAAGAAAAACACCCGTTTCTCCCGAAATAATAGGGTCAAACTGCTTTTGAGTAATCTAAGTCATGTCAAAGGTTAAAAAGATAAAGCTGGAAGGAAAGTACCTGCTCCGTAAAACAGCCATTCATTGGAGCTTTAAATCTCTGCTTGTTCCTCAGGGAACATGCTGCAATGACAACTTCACAGAGAAATAAGACATCTCCTTTTGTAGGGGACTATCTACAATTTTTGTCTTAATCACACAAATTTCACATCGTTTTAACACCAATCTTTAATACTGGCTTAAGTAAAAGAAGTCAGAGTTCAGGACTGGAAGTGCGAACTCTAGCTGTTCTTATGGGTTTTTCCTCTGTAGTTGATGGACCCAAAAAGCTGCCCAAACCAGTTCTTTCATGGTCTTTAGAATTCAATCTCTAAACGAGAAAAATTAATATAGAACAGCTGTGGAGTATTGCATAGAGCTTCTAGAAGGGAAAATGACATTCAATAAACAACTCTGACTCTACTTGAAGAACAAACCTTTTCAAGCCCTTTTTGAAAGCAAAAAGAGAATACGTCTGCTGTACTCCCACGCACTGGGCGGTACACTGCAACAATGTCTTCCCTGTGCCAAAAATTAGAAAGCCACAAAGATTTCCTGTATGTTGAAATTAAAAAAAAAAAGTAATTTTTTTTTAATAACACGTAACAAGGCAGCTGCCATAAATTTGTATGGAATCTACTGACAAACAAGTCTGCTGATTATATTTTTGGGTTATTTTCTTTTTTTTCGTGGAAGAAGAGGGCCAAGTAGACTTATAGGCAAAGTTCAGAGGAGTGAAGCTAGGAGTAAACCTAGTGAAAAGACATCTTGGAGGAGGATAACCATAAATAAAGTAAGATTGCAAAGCAAGAAAATAAAAAAAAAAAAAAAAAAAAGGAAGGACCTGGAGTTTCAAGGGACTGTGCCAAGTCATAGAAAATGAAAGGCATGTTCTTAAGTGCCAAAGGCAGAGGTCAAGACCATAATGAACATCTGATACTATTAACTGTGCAAAGCAGGGTTGTTTCAGGACTGCGCCAGTGGCAGAAAAGAGCCTGCAAATGATCAAAGAAGTTGTTTTATATAATGAAAAACACATATTACCTCACATGCAGATACTAAGTGATCCACGAACATTAATAGCTGTGTTATGCTGGAGTTAAATCCTCGTAGACCAAGCTAACACTAAAATAATGGAAGCATAAAAGATTTTTAAAAGTTACACAACTTTCTAAGTGACAGGTATGAAGAGAGAAACCCTCTGCTACATTGGACCTTCCTCAAAGAGACTTTTTTCCTCCCATGAAAACAGAATTACAACTATGCAGCTGTGGCAGATGTTAGTATATGAATATTTATATATCCAGAGGATATTTTGGTCTACCTCATCAGGCGTGATAATATTTGAATAGATTAATCAAAGTACCGAGTTCACGAAGCAAAATGCCCCCTCACCTCTTCCTAGCTGGATGCGGATCCTATTCCGAGTGATGTGACGCTCCTGATGTATTCAGCCCCAAAGCTCACGCCTGCACCGTCTCACCAGGTACCTCCAGGACCGCAAAAGGGAGTGCAGGGCAGCAGCGCTGGGTTTCGAAAGGACCCAGGGCATTACAGAAAAACGGCACAACACAGTGCGGTGATGTGTGGGAATCGCTAGCTCAGGACCAAACGCAGGCTGCTCTGATGGTGCTGTGCCTAAACGTATAGCTCATCCCTCTAGGAGAGACTTCCAGCTGTCCCAACGGCTCACACGTGTAACTAGCCTGCACTTGGACCTGGGACAACAAAGTCCTCCTGGCACAGTACAGCACAGTTTGCCCCACCAGCTTAAGCCTCCGTTAAACCAAACTGCTCTAAATCACCTCTTCTGGCACCTAAAGCAAAGCAACACGCATGTCCCGAACCACTGGCCACGACGGGTTGGTGGAAACTTCAGGAATAAACCTTTAATACACCTTTTTCATGGAGCTATAGAAAATTTAGTGTTTGCGTGAATAGGGGTAACACAAGAAAACTTTGAAAACCAGAACTGAACTAAGTTTCTTTTTTAGAAACACGTTATGTAGACACTCACACGCACACGAAAGGCGCTGACATTACTGTGGGAGGAATCTAAATGGCATTAAGGCAAGACTACACTTTAAATTGCTTTTCATGTCTTAAAAACCAGCAAAGGAGAACAATGTACTCTACGTGCCTATTCATTTCTACTAGACTGGAAAGTAACACAACTCTTGCCCTTTTATCAACTTCCAAGTTAAAGTATATGTCTTGTACACCCATTTTTAAGTTTTTAACTTCACCAATATGATATACATGCACTGGTAATACATATTGTTAACTCAGTCTTATTACCCAGTATTAATGGTATCACACGTGGATCAATGTTTTTAATAAGAAGAATCACGGCTCTCCTTGAGTGACAGAAAAATAACTGAGCTATCTTTATTAAAATCTTTATTCCTTCTGTTTAAAATGAGGAGTGGGGCATTCTTGGAAAATCTACAGAATATTTAAGGAAAACATCTGAGCGGGTTGCTTTTTCTCAAGCCCGGGAAATGCTAGAAAGATCTTTGATGTGTCAGCTTTGACAGTTGTTTCAGTCCACCTCTGTTAGCATTGCAGCAGACGGCTGAGGATGCGATTGTTTTCCTTGTGCTCACAGGTCCCTCAGGTAGAGGACAGGAAAACACTCCTCAAAACACCGCTTATTAAATATGAATTGTGATAAACGCCCTTGCATACTTTTACACAGGATACATATTTTGGGCTAAAATTAATCAAATCTACATTTAGCTGTGTAAATGGCATTTAGCCTTAACTTCGTTATCCAGGCTCCTTCTGCAGATGGAGACAGGCACCTCCAGAGGGAGGGTCTTCTCGCTTCCTTGGACATCTGTTTCAGCACGGTTGGATTTCCCCCAGGATTGTCCATCTCTCTCTATTAAGTACAAAGGAAGGCTAGCTGATTAGCTCTGATTAGCCGTCTGCAGTTTTCAACTCCTTTGATCCGGTTGGGTTGACTCTCACCCACTGAAAGGCAGAGACTGCCGAGGGCTGCCCGCATCGCTCCCAGCAGACAGGGAGCGCCCGGGACAGGAGCCACTGCCATGAAGGACACCATGCGTATGCTGGCAGCTGATTAGGACAAAAAGAGGTCTCCTGGTCTGGGGAAAATCAGCACATGACTTTTTTTACTATTTGGGAAGTCACCGGGAGGAATTGAAGAGGCATCTGAAGCCATAAAAGCTCTGAAAGCTCTGAAAGAAAAAGCATGTGAACTGAATGCAAAGAGGGAAAGGGGAATTCAAATAGAAAGAGAAGGAAGTTTAGGGTTTACTTTTGACAACCAAGCTGTTGGTCTGGGCACAACTGAGGTGGAAAACAAACTGAGGCGGCTACATCCCAAAGGCCGGATGACTGCTTTTGAATAGTAGCTACATAAAAGCAAACCTTAATTGCTATGGTTTTGTTCCTAGTTCTAGTGCAAAATTGCCATTCAGAGCCTAGGAATATTTGCCATCCAAAATCACGTTGAAGAAATAGAGTAATAATTCGTATATCCATAGAGACTGAGGAACCACAGCAGCATATCAAAGAGAGGAGAAAGAGAGCTAGATATGCATAGGAGGCAATTTATTTATTTAAAAGCATTCAGGCAAAAGGTTGTCTTTAATCTGAACTACTTCTGCCAAAATCAAGAATTTGAATGAGCACTGAACGAAGGGCAACTTAAGACTTTGATTGCTTTATGCCTATATGCCACCCCACTGCTCGATGGCTTCACCAACCCTGCCACACGCTGCTGGCTGATTTTTTTTGGAGCTGCTACTCATCCCCTGTCGCATTCTCCGCCGTGGTCGGGCTGTGATGCTCAACGTGCTGCTATCCCAGAGCCCCCGACCCTGCTGGCACAACAGCCCTTCGAGGACAGGCACGGGGCCACCTCCACCGCCTCGTTTGATGGTGAAGTTGACCAACGGCGTGTTCAGCCTGGCTCTAGAAATCTAAACGCGCCCTCCGCGATTTTGATCAGAGAAGCAGCGCGGCTCCGTTCTCCTTAGAAACCAAATGTACATCATTTGAAACATCAAAAGCCGCAGCCAGGCTGGGACTTTGCACTCCAGCTTTACCCTGCAACCCGAATCTCCCGGCTGACAATGAAATGCCTCGCTGCTGCTCTGCCAGGACGTCATTTTCTTTCCAGCCAGCAACAGGCACGAAGGTATTTGAAATCACACTGTAACCCTGACAGGCGCTCCGAAGCCTTTCAAGGCCAGCAGAAAGAAAAGACAGAGAGGGAGTGAAAGAAAGACAGAGAGAGTATGCGAGGATGGGGAAACTACACTGAATTAGAGTTAATTAAACCCAAGCGTTGACAATGTTTAAATAACAGGATTCTACACCTAGCCCTGGAACGCCTGTACGAGCTGTCATTTGATTTAAAAGAGCACAATAGCTAAATGCCAGTCTCCAGGCAGATCTTTTGCATCTTTCTGATACTGTATTAAAAAGTTGTTACAAAGGAGAAGTTCAGATTTTTTTTTCAGAGTTTGATAATAGCCTTCTCAAACTTCACATGGCAAATACTCAATGTGGCATCTGTTCTTGTGAAACCGGGAGAAGAGTTGTCCCAGATAGCTCTAGGAAACCAAAACCCTAAAATTTGGAAGTTAATCTAAACTAGCTCTCAGTCTAACGTGAAGATGAAAAAAGGAGAGCATTTTCCTAGCAAGACGAATCACCTAATAGTAAAATGCCCCTGTAATAAAATCAGTTTATAAAAAAGATGAGAATACCCCCATTTGTAAAACATTTGATCAAAACTTAGTGAATATTGCACTGCATGCTTTTAACGAATAGTGCTAATACTTGGCAGTGCTATATTCAGCTTTTCATTTTCAACATGCTTTAAGGACCTCATTAATTCTTCCGTATCCTGTTCAGTGGTGGCTGCAGATCTCTTTTCAACTGTAATTCTTCAAAAATGTTTTCTCAGCTTGAATTTATTTGAATTAGCATTTCTAATAGAAATCAAAACAATCAGAAATTAAGTACCAAAATTTACTACAAATTTTCATAAGGAAATCTTGCATATCTTAAGCTACTTTCTTGAAAACAGTGTGTCTTCAATGAAATTTGGCTGCTATTTCTTCAGCTATTCAACATTTTAAATTTTTCTAAATTAATACTTGGTTTTGGTATTTAATTTCACATTACTCGCAAGATACTCAAAAGCAGAAACACGCAACATTGTCAAATCAGTGCACAGGATTTATATGGAATAAAAATACAGCAAGCTAATTTTTAGGCTCTCAATAATGACGTTGATGACCTATAGTATATTAACAATAGTATTAAGGGCTCCTGATGGCAAACTTGACACATCCATTTGAATATATTTTTGACAAAATTATTAAGATCAAGTAAGGTCACAGAGGTAATTCACAGCAGAGGCAGAAATTTAAAGAGCTGCTAATTTAGAAGCTCCTTGCTCTCAAAAAGCAGAAAATAACATTTTTTTTTGCACTAGTCAACTGGAAATACCACACTGGTGGGTGCTTCTCCAGATATTACATCGGAGGAAGTCAGCGGAGCTTTAAGCGATCTTGGTGTGGACAACAGAAATAGGATACTTGAGGTCAGCCGAAAGTACAAGCAGAAAGGTGATCGCCAAGGACAAGATTCAAGTTGCCGGAGGACTCGGGTGGACACAAGCTTTAGGGTAACCTAGAAAGCGCGTGCATCAGCACTGCCTGACTGTGGAGCACCCAAAAACTCCCTGGGCACCTCTCTTGGGAGGCTGCAGCTCCCTGGACACCAACCCTCCAGCCTTCAGTCCCAAGTGCCAGGTCACACCAAACCCCACTGTGGTCCACAGTGTGGCATCAACCCTGTCCCGGGTCCAGAGGAGCAAAGTCTGGGGGGATACCTTCTCTAAAGACAGCGAATAATTGACTTCTGGCTGAATGCTGGAGCCTGAAAGCTACATTCAAAGGTACGGCAGACTGAAAGTAGGACTTCTGTAAGGGTGGTTTTTGAAATTGTTTAAATACTAGCAGAAATCAGCCAAATGAGGTGGACAGGTAGAGTGCCTGACTGTAATAAAGGCTGACTCTCTTCCTTCCAGAATGCATTTATGTGTACGGATAACCCTCCCTTCCTTTTGGAAGCTGACAAATGTTAAAGAAATGATCGGCTGAAATACAGAGTGCTCTTTGTGGGAGAATGCAACACAGAACTCTTTTAGCAGTTCTCCCTCTCATGCGTACCTAAAAGAATTTCGGTGTCACACTACAATACGACGGGGTCGCTGAGACACAACATTATCCACACTGTGAACCACGAAGCCGAGTAAAAGGTGCCAGGAAATCAAATACTGTGATACAGGACAAATGACATTTCTAAAGACAACAAATAACTCTTTATTTCAGTCTGGTGGAAGCAAAAGCAGAAAGGGACAACACACCGTGAAAAATACAGGAAATTAGAAAAGCTTGGGCTATTAATAGTTTCAGTACAAATTAAAACAGCACAGAGAAATATTCCCCTTTTTTTTCCTCTGTTGGGCTCTACTGCCCTACTAAAAATTTTCTCTCTTTAAGCAGTAACCTTCATGGATCCTAACACGGGTCTAGATTTGTTTGCGTGCTTCTCTCTCGCTGGGAAATCTGTCCTTCCTAATTACTTCTAGAGCAGTGACAAAAACCTCGTTGATCCGACCAGACAAATTCTGGCAAGTAAAACATTCAGAACTGTAACTATGAGCGTGCCGACTGCTGAGATACGGGGATGATAATAGCACTGTTGATAACAATAAAAGGGACACAGGGAAGGATGAGAACTTAATTTTTGGCCATGTTCCATTTAAAGCAACTACAAAAGACACCTAAAAGAGATGTCAGAGGCAGAGACTCTGACAAGACATCTAAGAGAAGGTGTCAAAGAGGCAAGGGGCTGCTTGCAGAGATTTCACTACCCGGCTGAAGTGATACAATCTTCCTTCTGGACTGTCTCCCCAGACACTGGATACAGGTACAACGATATGGGATTTCTTTGTTTTTGTTTTTGTTTTTTTTTTTATTTATTTTTAAATTGCGAAGGTAAGACAGTCTTAAAGGATCTTGATATGCAATTTATTTATGTTGCAAAACCTCCTTTTGAGAAGCATGTTGCCACCAGAAGCAAGCACTCTCTCCCTTTTCTTGAGGGAAAACACGCAGCAGTTCTGTGGTTCGCAGTGGGCAGATACACTAGTGGAAATGTTTTGATTCTTTACTATCTATGCTTTAAATAAAAAAGATAAATATCTATCCCTTTACATCTTCGAACAATGGGTCACTCGTGCTCGGTCTGTTCTCTGCAGTCTATTGTAGCATTGTACGATACACGCTCAAATATGGGTCATTCTCTAATAGCCTTAAAGATTTCCTTCTTTTGTTCTTCTTTCCTATTCAGAGGCATCATGGCTGTTGTCAGTAGAATATTGACAGCATTTTAGATAACTCATCATTCTAATTGATCAATAGCGTGTCTCTTCTATTTAAAAACAAATGCATGAGTACCACAACCCTGTTCGAGTGGGCTTGCTGCTCTTCAGGTCACTGTATAGCCACCTGTTTTTTAATTTCTCCCTCGCTCTCTATCAGTCTTGACGAGTCTGGGGTAATTTTGAAAAGATCCTGATCATTACTGATGAGGAGAGTAAGATCAGGGCACAGACACGAAGGCAAAGCGTGAGACAGGCCTTTTGTGAACCTCACTGCAAGAAGCCCTTGGCAGCTAGAGAGTCGGGAAGGGCTTGACTGTAACAGAGACTGAGTCATGGGACTATCAGTGATTTCTGGTTTTGCTCCTCAGAGTTAAAGACTTTGTAATGACGGTGCCTTTCTGCGTATTTGACTAATACTTGTTTGGAAGATTTTGAATATTTCTTTCCTTCATTTGCTCTGGAGTCAGGTTTGTCTGTTCCCAGGATAAAACTGATGCCTTCAAAAAGCCCAGGTTAAGCACTTTTTGCGCAAAGCGCTGCTAGTATAACCTGGCATCAGCGTCTGTGGGCAGATTAGAGTGATAAGCATCAGTATCAGAAACAGCGCCAACGACAAGGGAAGCAAATATACCTTCTGGAGGATGAGCACTTAGTGATAGAGAGCTACATCTTCTACACGGCTGTATTTAGGGGAACGTCCCTTGCACTACAGAGCCTTTGTGTGCCCTTCGCGTACCTGAGACAGGAACTCTCTCTTCTTTCCCTGTCTCTGAAAGGGTCTTTCTGTATAATTTCAGTTTCAGTGTGTCCTAGAGAGTTTCTACAGTTTTGGTCCTTCACCAAGGTCCTTCCAGACAAAACGTTGATGCCTGCTGGACTCTTGTGCAATGATAGTTTTGCCAGGAAGAACAAGTTTCTTCGAAAAGCCAAGGAAAGCATTCCTACTCTCTGTTCTCCAATCGCCAGAAGGTCTGCCAGATGAGGAAACCCCATGATTCCCATTCAACTTGCCCTAACAGAGTTTTCCATACATTATGCATGTACTATGTACAGCACACATTTATTTTTAATCAGAAAACTGCCTTTATTTTCAAATGCCACCTATGAGTTAAAAACATGCACCCATATAGGAGCGACTGTGTTACTACCCATACAGATGTGCAGCACATTGGGGAGCACCATATCACAAAGAACTTTCTTTTTTTTTTTTCTGGATCTTCTTTTCAATAATTCTTCTGTTGCAACACAGAAGTCAGTATTTCAGAAAATGCAAATGCTGCTGAATTAGTGGTTCCAGGGCACTTAAACCCCCCTGAGCAGCATAACCGAGAGAAACCGCCCCCCCCCCCCCCCCGCGGATTTTCAGTGACTATGTTTTATAGTAAATGAGTGATAAAAGATGCACTGCTTGGATTCTTGTCTTTGCTAATAATTTCCAATATACATAAAGAGAACGAAACGTTTAAACTCAGGGATGGGGGATTAAAGGATATCCATGATGAATGAGCTGTAGAGCCAAAGAGAATTTGTTGTACATCCTGACCAATATAGCAGTGAAAGTAATCAATCCATTACCTCTCTACTGAGAGAAATGGCAGAGAGATAAGAGGATAATGAATGCCAGGCACAATACTGATAAGGAAGACACTTAAAATGACCAGCAAGAATATATTCCATAGTTAATAGTGCTGACAAAAACAGTGACAAAGTAATAATTTATTCATGGACTAAGAGCCATTCCTGTGAAAATCAAGGTAGCATTTTAAATTAAGGCAACTACTGAAATTAGAGTAGCCTTATTAACCAGTAGCCATTAATGAAGTATTGTAGAAGAGAAGACTTTTAAGGGCTCATTTTGCCATTAACATATGGGCTAAATTACAAAATCCTGTTACTTACAAATGCAGATTTTTTTTTTCTCCGCCAAACCCTTCTGGCTTTTTCCTTAACCCTTTTCTTTAATGCAATAACAATTCATATGAAGCTCTGCATATTCACATGCAGCCTGAATGGATAATGCTTTTGCCCAGTGCTGACACGCTCCCTATCCCACAATCTTTTAAGAGGCTGACCTAGATTTTGAGTCCAATAATAACATTGAGTACTGCCGAGGCTAAAATTTAAATATATTTGATGATTCGAAATGCAACACTTAATTAAGAAACCACACCTATCTAAAAACTGCAGGTAATAAAAACTGTTCGTTTTTCTCTCTGTGCCTGAAGACTGTGCTGTGTGAACGTACTGTGCAACACGAAGTGTGGGGGATACGTAAGGAACAGCAGCGACTGTGGTGAATGAAATAAAATCTGCATTTGCTCCAAGTGGCTAAGGTTACAACTAAAAACCAGGCTGCTCGATCCCGATTTTCTTTACAGATTTCATTATAGCATTTTTTAAATGCTTACACTGTTTCTAAGAATGTTTGGGGTCATTATCTGCTTGGAAACTGAACCTGTGGTCAAGTATACTGGTTTTCCTGGTACACAAACAAGCTATCTAACCACATAACCTTCTGACCCAAAAGTCTACTATTAAAACTTTAAAACTTTTCTTTTCAACAAAAATATCTTCCAATTATTCAAAGAATATCTTTCTCGTATTTCAGTCCTGGTGCCAGACAGAGATGGGTTTAGAGGGCTTATCACTTCCCACATACAATAATTTTCTCCCTGTATGTCCACGACAGATACAGAGCTGCACTGTCAGATCCGTTGTCTCATCTTAGACAAAATTAAAACATAACTTTCAGGGACTTAACGCTATTTTGAGAATTCTCTTTTTACATAAAAGCAGTTTAATGTATCCATTATAGTTAGGAAATTATTTATGCTAATAAACGTGCCCACTACAAACCCTAGCCGGGCAATTACATCTTTTCTCCCTCTTTATAATTCGGATGGTGAAAGATTTCCGTAAGCCTTAAAGTATTAGTCGCTTAGGTCCTCGACTGGAAAGTGTCCGAGGGAGAAAACAGTCACTAAATTAGCTAAAGGTTTCTTTGGTGGGCAGCACAGAAATGCTTAGGAGACATGGAAAATAGGTCTTTAATGTACATGTACAATATCTTCTGTTGCAAGTGAGCTCATGGAGCAGACGGCTGCAAGACGGAGGAAAGAGGCTTCAGATCCCCCAGCTGCCTGTATTAACCCACAGTCACTGAAAGCAAAAAGAGGGCTCGCTCGGTACTCTGAGCACAAAACAGACTTTTATTCAATTCCATCTGAGCTCACGCAGAGATAGTGACAGTTTTCTCAAAAGGGAACACAACTCGCCTTCTCAGCTCCTGAGTATCAGTAACGAGCCGCTCTAATCGCCTTAGAGTGGCTCAAAATAACTGGGCAAAGGCAATACTGCTAAAAAAATTGCTGAAGTAACCCCTGTTTTACGCTGAAATTATGCTGTTTTATCACATTCTGTTCTGGGTTTTCCAGGTGCAATTCTGCCACATTCCCGTGGGCAGACAGATAGATAATTTCAAGATACCTGATAATTCTCTTAGGCTCCCAATACCCTGACTGATCACTGGTCCCTATGGCCACAGCGCCTTCAAAACCCCGAATATTTGGTCCATGTGCACCCTCACTACCGGGGATTCGGAAAGTAGATGATATACCCTTCCCTCCTTCCGCCCCAGCCCCTCCTTCTCTCCCTCCCTCCACTGACCTTCTTTACTTCTTTGTCTGCCTTTTCCTATTTTTTCAAGAATCCCATATCGCTTTTGGAGGTCTTGTCCTTTCTTTCAATGACTGGAGCTGGCAGTGTCGGATTTTGTGGATTCCCAGGGGGATCCCCATCAGGTTTCCCTGCATTGTGGGAATACTCCCCGTCGGTTCTAAAGAAGCTGCAACCCAACACCATGATGACTGCTGCGAGGAGATTCTGTCAGGACCCAAGTCTCCTAACACAGAGACTTGGACTAACTCATTTTTTGAGGATTACTTCAATTCATGGGAAATGAAATCACTTCTCTAAGCGAACATGGTCTTTTCTGGTTTATTTTGAACACAAGGCTGGGTACGATCAAGAACAACGATGTTTAAAACACTCAGTGCTCATCAACAGCAATCCAACTGACAACGGTTTCCAGCTTACAAAGCAAGACGAGGAATCTGAGGAATAAATTAAATGAATAAAATTAAAATGTCAGCAGAGAAAGTAACTAATCTCCATCAAGTCTCTTATGTAATCCAGACCCTTTTGCTGCTGTTATTATTCAAAACCCTCAGGGACTAAGGATCTAGGTCATCTGCAGGATAAAGAGTGTACTATCCAGGAATCAATATTCACAGTAGTAAATTAAATTATAGTCCTCTCCACGAAGAGAGTTTTATTATTACAAGGAGTGTTGATGATTTAAACTCAACAGGAAAAAATAAATTTAAGGTATCAGATAACTTTTTCATTATGGCATCTCCCTGTATACCATGCTGTCACTTAAACTGTCAATAATTCTTTAACTTTCCGGGAAATAAGATACTGCACTTTCCCAGTAAGCATACGGCTACTGTAACGATAGGCTTAGATAAGGCACTGCATCTGTCGGAAGGACAATTACAATTAATACTGACCAAGTTATATTGCCATTAGCACTAAAGAAACATCAGCGCCACCAATAAGGCATTTGAGGAATCCTACAGCATGCCACTGCCACGCGCAACGTGATTTTTAACGACAGCGGCGCGGTAACAGAATTTCTAATGCCTAAAACACGTTAGAGAAGTTGATTTACAGGTAAATCAGCCTCGCAGCTCTGAGAGTTGCCATTAGCCGCAACGTCTTGGTGTAGTCTCCTACTGTTTCTTCCACATGTTTTTGGTGGTCGGACTGTATTTACCTCTGACCAACACCCCCATTTAAGACACTGCCCAGATGCAAAAGTCAAATCTGATGATAGTTTTCAACTTAATTGAAGTTGATAGCATATGATTTGGAACTGAAGGCAATCGTACAGCGTTTATCTAAGCAGTCACATTTCGGTTTTTAAACCTCCACAGAAAAGCTTCTCATTTCATGGTACATTATGACTCTTATTCATTGAATTAACTGATGAGGAAGGCAGACTGGTTTGATTGATTGCTTAAACTGGCAGAGCTCAACTCATCTTAACTGCAGACTCTAGGGCATCCCTGTGCTGCTCTGCACCGCGCCGGGGGCTGGCACAGCCCCTCCAGCCTCCCTTGATCCAAAGCAAAGGGAACTGGCCCAAGCAGAAGATACAGAGCTTCCACTTTCCACCTCTAACAACACACTGTTTCCTTCTTTAGCACTGGCCAGGTCTTTTTTGACTCAATTTGTCTTTGTAATCTGGTGAGAAAAAAAGAGATGTGTAGATCAAGGAGAAATGTTGCTAAAGAAATGCAGCACTATTCATGTAGGAGAATCAGCTGATTCCTTTTCTCAGACCTATATAATCCCCCACAAAAGACTCCATAAAGCCACATAACAATGCTACTTTAGGAAACTTCAGAAACCTGAATTTCAGAAAACTGTGCAAGCGTTAAGATCAAGATTAAGGAACGAGAGAAAGAATTGCTTCATTTTTAGCTCAACGGTCACGCAAGGTTCAAATGCATCCAAACGCCAAAGTCACAGTTTGCTAGTTTATTACAGAACACCCGAGGCTCAGCTTGCACAGAAAATTAGGAAGGTTTTCCCTAATTGTTTCCCAAGTGTACAGATGACAACACGTAACTACAATTAATATATTCTTCTGCTTAGCTTGGGAGGTGGAAGGCATTACTATGAGCCACTGCTTCTCTTGCCAAATGAACCAGCAGATGCAGCAGGCCCAAGAGATGCCGAACCTTCTGATCCCGAAGACAGCCAAGTTGTCATGATGCTTCAGCAGCATCAGCTGCCTTTGAGGAACATGAAAGCGCCAGGCACTGCATACCGACACGTGAAATGGGTTTTCACGTGCCACTCCGGCTGAATGCATTTGGGAGAAAACCACACGCCTGTCCTTCCAAGTGTGCGTGACACCTACGTGAGGGGAAAGGACCTCCTGAGATTATCATCTCGCTCTCGTTTCTGTAGTGCTCCTCCGCCATTCACAGCCAGAGGAGCGCCGACATCGCTGGGCCCACCACGCTTGTCACAACAAAGAGCTTCTGTCAAGTGCCTCTGCTGATCATAATTAAAATGGCACAAAAAAATATTTAGAAAAATGGAGAAAGGAGGGAGCAGATGGATGGAAGTAGGAGCTGGTAGTTCACTCCTGGCTGCTTCTCCTCAGCAGTGAGATTGCAGCAATAACAATGGGCTTTCTTTCCTGATCCTATCCTAGCCAGATGATTAAATACCCCCTTTTGTCACCGCAGCCTCCTGGTGACTGAGATCCGCTCCGGTTATAGATGAACTATTCCTTAATCATAGTGGAAAAAATCACCAAAGCTGCTGCATTCTGTAGCACTCTGCATTCACCTTTTTGCTGAGAGCAATGCAAAAAAAAAAAATAAAAATAGTAAAAATAAAAAGCTATTGCACATTAACCTACTTGGCCCAGGAAAAACATGTTTAAAAGACCATTATAAAGGACCGCTATTATGTTTGAGCATGCAGCGCAATGTATTGCCAGAAGACAACTGATGGACAAAGCTGAAGAGCAGCCAGATCTGACCAGAATCCAAATCCTACCCCTGCTTTATCCTCTCTTTATCAAGCCCAAATCACAGTCCCCCCAGCTCCTCTCCCTCCGTGCCTTTACACACACTGAGTTAACAAAAAAATTCCTTGTAGCTGTTAATGAAAGCTTATAGCCTGCAATATACCGTTGAGCTGCCCTGATTCTATCTAATACACATTTTATTATTTCAGGATTAATAACAAGAACAACCGACAACACTACAATATACTTACATGGCACCTTAATTTGAAGATTGCAAAGGATATTACAAAAGACTGAATAAGTATTAATATGTCTTTGTCCCCGGCTAGCAGAAAATACTGATACACACACAAACAAAATTCATTTGGGATCTGAGGAAGAATCCTCAACTCTGAGTGCGGAGGGTGTCCGTAAGCCTACTTCTACGCATAACTTTAATTAGATATTAAAATACACCGCTGCCCCACGACCGAGGTCAGTGTGCCATGCAGCAGCTTAGCGAGCCGAAAGCCAGCCTCCGATGGTGACAGTGGGCTGTGTCCCACCGCAACCCGCACAGTGCGAAACTGTCTCGTACCGTCCCATGAGCTACCGTCAGGCTCACATTTACTGCGGTGGCTCCGGTTTACATGGCTTGTTGTATATTTTATGGATTACACGGTTGAAACCAATGCTATGTTATGGCTTTACAGTTAAGAGTTAACTGCATGGCATTCATTTATTCTTCTGTGCCTTAGATTTTATCAGAAAGGTCTGATTACTTATCAGTGCTGATGCCATATGAATTACATCAAGATGAAGAATTTACATGAAAATAAGTCATCAGCACTTCGTGCTGAGTTCCGTATGACTTCAGAGAAAATTATAACCTTTCTATATAATTCAAAATTCCACCTTTAAAATCTCTTTACAGTATTCTATAGGAGGGATAAAAATCTTCCCCCTTCCTCCTCCCACTCCCTCACCACAAAAATCCAGAAAAGGATGTTATTATCTATTAAATTAGGTATCCAGATAGTTTACAAAAGCATATATACTTTTAAAATAATCTCATAATTCTTATAATCCCATTGGACTACAATAATTTATAACTTGATAGGCCTGATCTATACGATTTTATGCATAATTCGAAGCGCACAAATACTTGCAAGCTAAGATGACCATTTTGGGTCCGAGATTGCAATGTACCAGTATATGCTTAGATCATAATATGGCTGAACTGCAGTTTCGTTCACTCTGTGTAAAAGGGAAATGTAACTTATGTTCAGAATTTGAGTGCCATGTTGAAATGATCCAATACCAAATCGTACACATGCATACAAATATACAGCTTCATTATTTTCACGTTGAATTACTTCAGCTCTAACAGCATCTCTATGAGGTTTAAACGCAGGTAATTTCTGACTATTTGGAAACAGTCTCCCACTCTGATGAGACTCAAACATGTGTTTAATTGTGTGCTTTGCAGCCCACTTGAAGTGAACATTTAAAGTTATCGGTAATTGTGGCTACTCTTTGCTAAAGCTTCCCATCAGCAGCTCTCTCCCCCTTTTCCAAAGGAAGGCAGTACCACAGAGCACAGACTCCAGGCCCATTGGCTGCTCTTCAGGACACATTAAATATGTGCATAAATCACTGCAGGATTAAGGTCCAAGTCAGTTTGGAGTTACCGACTGGAAGCTTTCCTTTCTGCAGTAAACTAACGCTCAGCTCATCGAAAATGAACCCCAAACCAGACAAACCACATTTGGAAAAAAATTCAGCTGGTGTAAACCAGTTATACCGCAGTATGATAACGCTAAAATGGCCACAGAGAACACTGCCAATTTTAAAATGCACCACTGTAAAGAAAGCAAGCACCCGCTCTTCCAGTCCAAAGCCCTGAAGGGATGTATTTTTTTCCTTAAACAATTATAAATAACTAAAAAAAAAAAAGGATTTGGTATGAAAATGGCTCCCACCCAGGCATCTCCACAGCACTGCTAACGTCTTGCTGTAGCGCTTTCTGTGAGCGATTAGATATTTCAGCTTTCGCATACCCGCTAATCTCAGTCATTTACTTCAATTAATTTAAATGTAGTTCCAAATAAACATTTGAAAAATACAGGTAAAACGTGATTTTATTTTATTTTTCAATTTTGGGCTTTAAGTTTGCCTTTCTTCACGTCTTCTCGCTCTTCCCCCAGAGAGGCACATCTCCCTCTCCTCAATTTTCAAAGACGAGCCTTGTCACTCTATTACTCTTAGTCTCAACCTGGGAGATAATAGGGCAAATTTGACAAAACCTGTGCAGGAAATGAACACTCATTCATTTATTAGTGAGTCTCACTGGGCACTATTAAACTTGTAATAAAAAAGTTATCGAAAGGAAGAGAACAAACCTACTGAATTAAAAACCCAGACGTTGGCGATGTCTTCGGCTTTTTCACTAATTCCCAACAGGTTGTTAATGGACAGGATTGCTCCCAGCTACAGGGAATTAAGGAGTTAATACTTAAGGCTGACAGAGAGAACAAATTATGATCCCACTGTACAACATCACTTGCTCAGTATTGCTGCCAAGGGGCAGCAAAGGTTGGGGACCAGTGCGCTAATCTTATTGCATAATTATAATATTACCTTTCAACCCATTTCTGGGAAATCCTGAAGCTCCGCACAAAGTGTAGGTGACTACAGCAACCCGGAGATAAGCAACACCGACTTTGGGAGTCTCATTTCCCTAGCCCAGAAGCGACTACACAGGATAATTGGAGATGGTTAGTGGAGGTGTATGTATCTCCGGCAAATTCTTGATATGGCACTTTGTACCCTGCATTTTCAATTTATGGGATGAGTACGTGAACTACTGAGACTGGGTATCTTGGGAGACTTTATGAATATAGATAAACAAAACGTACTTTGGAAAACAAGTTTGAGAATAGTTTTCATCATCAATATAAATTACTTTTCAAATGTTCATGCATTTTATGATTAATGCTATTAGTTGTTAATTAGCTAAATAAATATGATTAACTGTGTGAATTTCTCAACCTTCCTATCTGTTGCTTAGATAAACAGTTACATAGTGAATGCTTTATTACATACATAAAAATGTCTCATGTTATAATGCATAAGCACATATTGATGTTACATTTCCTTGCTGTGATATATGCATTAAGTCCCAGGCCACTTTGAAAAGAAACTACAGATCTTAATAATTTATGTTACAAGTTATAGCCAGGATTATCAATGGTAGCTTTTGAGCTTTTTCTTTTAGTAACATAATATATCACAGTAAAAATGCACAGACAAGCGATGTGTCAGTTTGATTTTTTTCCACCTGATTCAGCAACCCGAAATTCAGACACAGCAGTTTAAGCAGAGTTGCACACTGAAGAATTTTAGTCTAAGCATTTAATCTGTTCTTTCCATAAATTTCTGCTGCTTGTGCTATTATAATGATGTTACCAGAGGAAGTTTATTTATATCGCAGATTTTCAGCATCAGCACATTCAGAATACAACAGCAATCATTCATTCAATAGCTAACAGCAATGTAATAATATCATCACTAAAGCTCTAAATATCAAAAGAACATTTAGAGAAAAGACAACGGAAAATAAAGTCACTTTGAACACTCAGTATTCACTAAACCCAAAATGTATCTTTTAAATACACGTACACGCAAGCCAGCACAGAAATAAATAGCAATTATGCACAGCTATTTTGCAGCAACAGGTTGCATATAATTAAACAATAATAAATAAGGGGATCTTTATGAGCCCATTAATAGGAACATACACTCTAGAGAGCGGAATTTTAAGATCTTAAGCCTTGTGCGTCCCAAAACACCTAAAGAGATTTTGTTCATGAGCAAACTATAGCCAGCGTGACTGTAAAGCAGCGGGGGCAAACCTGACACCGCTCTGTCTAGACTATGCACAACAGGATCGCCGTATGCAAACACAAAATGCCAAGACCGATGGTGACAGATACGAACCAGCCCCTTTTCTTTTTGAGACTATGCACCATAACTTCTTTTTTAACAGGCTCAGATCTACCATGAAAGCTGTTCTCCCTGCTGTTCCTAATGTATATTGTAAAGAGCTACTGAGAACAGCACTTTAAGGAGTCACTTGTCATTCTCTCTTCCCTCCCCTGCCTGCTTCCCCAGTATTTAGATAATAATGGATCTGGTTAAAATCATAAAGTCCAAGAACATACTGCAGAAGGTTAAAAAGGCTGGACCTGTAAAAGCACAGATAAAGACTTCTATTGAAAATGATGTTAACAAAGCGATACTCTCAAAAGGTGAAGAAGTGGTCAATCCTGAGTGTACCCATGTTTTAAAAGAAAAAGTAAATGATTTCTCATTTTTGCAGCCTGTGTAGGTGTGAGTGTGTGGTGGGAGGGAGAAGCGCAGCTTCAGAAAATGAATGGGTGAGCCCAGGGAAGGGGAAAGGCAATGCAAGTCAAAATAAAGTTTGTTCAAGCAACAGGAAACGTGAACACCAAACTTGTAATAGGTTCCTACGGGGCCTCAGGCAGAATGGAAGCGTAGATGAGGACCGCTGCATATGGCCAAAATGCTGCCTAGCTCAAGGAGAGATATCATGATGACGTTACTCTTCCAAGGGGACAGGCAGCTCAAAGGTACCAATGTGTGCATTAGCCATGGACGTGGAGGTGTCCCAACAGATCTCCTGGAGCTACCTGTGAGCCCCTGGTAAACATGGAGGAGAGTTTTCCAGATAGACAGGCGGTGCTCTTAGGTATGCTGAGAGGCTTACTTCCCAGTGTAAGGAGCAGCATGGGAAAAGAAAGTCCTGGGCTGAAAAGGAAAGAGATGGTCTCCTAAGCAGATATGATGCCTCAGGTGTGATGTCTGAGCACAGCAGCTTCTTCAGTAGTTAACAGTAGTGACTAAAAATTGGTAGACAGGAAAGGCATAGACTTTTAACAATGTGAATATAGAATCACCCAAATCATAGAATGGTTTGGGTTGGAAGGGACCTTAAAGACGATCTAGTTCCAATCCCCCTGACATGGGCAGGGACACCTCCCACTAGGTCAGGTTGCTCAAAGTCCTATCCACACACATAGGTAACATATCTGATGAATCAGAATAAATGAGGGCAATAGAGAGATTCATAAAGCTGGTCAACCTGAAGATAGTCTACAGCCTTTCATAGAATCACAGAATGGTTAGAGTTGGAAGGGACCTTAAAGATCATCCAGTTCCAACCCCCCTGCCATGGGCAGGGACACCTTCCACCAGACCAGGCTGCTCAAAGCCCCATCCAGCCTGGCCTTGAATACTTCCAGGGATGGGGCATCAACAGCTTCCCTTGGCAACCTGTGTCGGTGTCTCACCAGTAGCTTCCTTGAAAGCTCTGAAAGGAACAGGCCTGGTCATGTCAAAGCCAAAGTAAATGAAGCTCCGGTGGCTGAGATATGAGACAAAAAAAGATAGGAAAAGAGCTTAGGCTATGAGAATGACCTGGAAAGCCTGTACCGTGGAAAGGCAGAAAAAACTGCAAGACTTGTGCATTCACCTTGGCTGTGAGGGAGGAGACATATATGTTGAACATTACACCTGGACAGGGCTGGTGAGATGATCTTGTTGCTCACAGCAACTGAGTAAAGGAGGTAGTATATCATTGGTTTTGAGTAAGAGGATCTTGAGCCAGTGGTAAGACATTCGCTGAGTTACAGGCTAAGATTTTAGTAGGACGTAAGGGCTGGGATCCATCTGATTTGGTGTAAATGTCTCTAGCTGGGCCAGTTGTTCATGAGTCTCTCAACAGACAGTGGAGACGTAGGCAACAGAGCCAATGGAGTCACATGCACAATTCACATTTTGAAGATCAGACTAATTGCCCCAGACTCCCTTAATGCTCTTGTCTAGATCTTCACTGACTGGAAAAAGAGCCCTTGACAACTACCTCAAATGTCAACATCTACCCTGTAGATTGCCTGAAGTAAGGTGAGATGAATCTTACCCCAGGAAACAGGTCTGGAGCCCAGGGGAGATCCGAAAATCATTATTAGACTAGATACGTCTCTCAACATAGTTTTTCAATCTTCCTGCAAAGCGTAACTCTCTTCTTGGGAATCTGGGGAGCAAGTGGATAGTTATACACGGGTTCATTATTCTAGAGGGAAAAGATGAGAATATATAATGTTAGAACGTGTGGTTCGATACATTACACGTTGTGTCTACTTAAACAATATGAATAAATCAGCCTGGCCTTGCCTAGATATTTAAAACTATAGAACAAAATAAATAAATATAATTGTGGACAGAGAAAGCAAACTGCCTGGAGGGTACAGGCACAGTCACATTGAAAAATGCCACCTCATAAAGGCAGTAATCTCTCTCAGACAGATCTTCATTATAGCTAATCACTATTTTGCCAAAGGCACTTACGGCAACATATTTCCAGGGGAAGGAACAGGAAGGCAGCGGGGAAAAGGAAGAAATTTCTCAAGCTCCTGCCCTCTCACCCCAAAATTGCAGCCCAATGCGAAAGTCAAATATTTCACTTCAGCTGGAAAATTCTAAGAAAGAGTTCAAATGGAATATTGTAGCAGGCGAAATTGAAAACGGGGCAGATAAGTGGTTGCAAGGCATATACTCCCCTCTGGCACTTTTTAATCAGGAATACAGGACTCTTAGGTGGAGGCAATATCACATACTTACACTGGATTATATGGTCCAAGTAATAACCTTGCATTGGTAATAAATTAATTTTTTTTCCTATAAAAGTTGGTTTCATTTTAACACAGATATCTCCGCTGAGGGGTATGGTTGGGTATTTCCACATCAGCACACATGCTTAATGCAAAATGAACAACTGTGCTCTCCCCCTCCCTCCTGATGAAGCAAAGATAGTCCAAGACAAAGCCTGGTTAATAAACCAGTTGTAAACAATCAGAGAAGACAGGCAATGCACTGAGCTGTGAATTGCCTTCCTACGAACAGGGGGATTGCAAGGTAGATACGGTGTGAAAGCCATCTTAGAACCAAGATAAAAGAGACAATAAAATGAAAAAGATAGAGGACAGCAGACAGACAGAAAGCAGCAGGAATATAATTTCCTTCAAAAATAATTGCATTCAATTTATGCTCTTACCTTACACTCCCAGTACTAAGTAATCTAATCAGATGCATATGGTTTTATTCTCCAAGGTACACAAGAAACATGCAATAAAACTCCCATAAAACATGACCTGTAGTAACTCACTGCAGATTTAAGGGGATATATATGTTTGTTTCTCCTCTTGCGCCCCTTAGCAAAGGTCTTCTGCAACCTTGTCGTCTCCTTCCACACCCCACCTCCCATGTAAATCTCTCCCCTTGGTTTTAAATGTATTTTTGCTTACTTGCTCCTGTCATCTTTTTGGTTTAGGGGCACTGAAGGTGAATTTTCTCTTTTCTTTAAGCAAGAAGGCCTAGCTGGAGGACCTCTGCTCACTGCTGTGAAGTAGCCATCCTTTCCGAATCTTAATTTTGCACAGCTGCCTATGACCAGCTATTAATGACACTGAAAATTCCCTTTGATTCTCCCCTAATCCAGCCGTAATGTGGGAGCACACACAGACATTCATAAGGGACTAGCAGCATCTGCAAAACTTTCTTCCGCTTTGCTTTGACAGTCTGAGCAGTTCTTGAGTAGCAACAATAAAACCCCAAGTTAATGTTTTCCAGCAAGAAAACTGGACAGATATTTCGTGCATTTGATTTAGAAACAGAGCTTGAAAGTAGCCAGGGCATGGCAGATACTCTGTGGAATACAGGCAACGATATTGCGGATTTCCTCATTTATATATCTAGGTTTTCTAGAAGTTTAAACTATAAGAGACTAGTTAGCAGAAAGTATGCAGATCAGGCTGTATTTCACAAAATGATTTACAGTTGTTCTCTGATTGCCATGCAATTGTTCAACAAGCTTTGTACCAGACCCATTTTAACAGCTAGGACCTGAAATCAGCCCAAGCACAACCCCATCACAAAGAGACGTGACATTTTGATCTCATTTCCAGCTGATATATTCCAGAAGGCAATGGTTGAGGCAACCTCCAGTGTGCCAGTTTTCTACCTCGGAAATCTTCACCAGAAATGTTTCCCCTAATTTCAGCTGTTATGCCCACACATAAAAGAAAGGTCTCCTTCAGACCTGCAAAACGCAAATCACGTAGAGCACCACAGATCCCTATGAATGTCTTAACTCACCCCTACAACCAAGCGGAAAGCCAGGGCATTTTTTCAGGGAACTCATAAAATCCGATTCTTCCAAGTGCATGTGCACAGAGCTGCAGCCCCCTCCTCGTGTTGCTTTGCAGTTCTCTTTATGAGTAGCCCCATGTGTTTGTTTTATTTATTAATTCGGGTTATTTATTAACTTACACAAGCCTCCAGACACCCTAACATTATTAATTATATGCACATATCTCACGTTACATTAATTATACAATATATATAATTAAAGTAAATCTTGGCAGCCTCAAATTTGTCAGTCCTACAGGATCGCAGCCAGTCACGTAGGAGCCCGTTTCATCTTCAAGGAACGATAGCCTTAGCCTTTCCATCAAATCTTTCTTGAACACCTACTGAGAATATCACCAAGAAGTTCAGATGAAAGAGCAGAAGAGTGATTTCCAGACCCCTCGCAGCCCCGTCCTGCCAGCCTGTTTTATGATACGGGGACTTAACTAGATGCACAACCAGCACACAGCATAGCATGCACCAGGGGGGCAGATCATTAGTGAGGTTAAAAAGTGAAATGGCGCCACAGTCGCAACCGTTAATGGTAACCAGCACAATTAGGATGCTAGATGTACTCCTAAGCACGGTTAGGTCCCTGGATGGCCAGTGGAAAGGCCCATTGGCTGGAATGGCCGCTGCTTCCCCACAACCGTATACTGTCCCACACCTCTGAATTTCCCGCCTTCTTGTCTCACTGCTCCAGAAGACCTCTTGGGATCTGCGGTTAAACCAAGCCCTGTGCTTTTCTCCTTGTCAGCTGTACAACTTTCCCATTCGCTTCCCCCGTGAGGGGTGTCCCGGGCTACAGCTTCTTTATCTGTTTTCTACAAAACAGGTATTTACTGTCCAACAGCCCCAAAGAGGGCATCCAAATTTAGGCCCTCTCCCACCCTCACAGATGATTTAGTGGGCCACAATGGACCTTCTTGCCTGCTCTAGCTCCACGACTGCCATGCCGAACAGGCTAACTTCAACAGATAGTGTCCACACCAAGGCTATTGAGGCTGTCTGCTTCCCTGAGAGGTGGAGACATGAGTTTGAGTCCTAACATAGAGGAGGGAACTGAGTCTGGGTTTCCTCTTTGTCAGGCAAGATCTCCACCCAACAGGCTGTTCTTCCTTGCCATTCCCCCTCTACTTGGTCATACATGAATTAAAGGTCTAAATAATGGAGTTTGAGGGTATGAATCCAAACTTCTAAAAGGAACTCAGGTCTTCAAGAGAGGTGGGATTTTAGATGTACCAAGTTTTCTGTTCTTTCCTATTACCTGTCTTATGTGTGATGCCCCAGGGAGCCAGCTGCCCCTTGCGATCTCTGGTCTTCAAGTCCAGCTCGGAACTGCTAACTCCAGTCCAGAGCCTGACTGGGGTGTATTGGTGTGCTAACGCCTAAGCCCCTCTGGGGACAGGGGGACAGACAATGGTCAGGGTAAAAGAAAATAAAAGCAAGGAGAGTGGATTGCAGTGCCAGGGCTGGAGGGCAGCAATGAGACTGACTGAGGCTGGTAGGAAGCCGTAGCAGCTCAAAGAGATTGCAGAAGTGTCACGGTGAAAGAAGGGGGAAGGCTCCAGGGATTCAGGGAACAAAGGAATAGGCAGAGGGGTCTGCTTCAATATCTAGACCATGCAGAGGTACTGTACGCTCTTTTTGCCTGCTGTACACTCAGTGGCTTTCTCAAGTTGAGTATTTTCATTCCAGGCTGCCTGATAACGACTGTTTCAGACGTGAAGATTTGTGTTTTCTTTCAGTAAAAATGCACTTTTTTAGAAAATAACCCCATTCATATGCCCTTATAAGGATTTTAATCCCTTTTCTGTAATGAGAAAAGGTGGGAGAAATACAGTGCAATACTGTTATTATTTTAAATTTAGTAAGTGAATTTTGTTTTTAATATGCAGAATTTCCAAGCTTTTTCTTCGACGCTGTTTTCCCCATACACACGATTAAACCCATTGCACTCTCAACAACAGCACCAGCAAAAGTTAGAGGTACCAGAGAAAAGGGTTTGCATAATGAACGCGTGAACGAGTCTGTAGATTTCGGAGTCTGACTATCACGATACTCAACTGCTGATGGAAAACACAGAACGGCAAATGCCTCATTTCTAGCTCCATTCCGGGGGGTGAGAGAAAGGCGATCACTGAATACCTAACAGAGAGCTCTCCGCAGAGCAGACTGCGGTAATGGGTCTGGAATTCCTGAGCAGTTCATAATTCAGTTCTTACGTTAAACAAAAGGAGACAGCTGAGAGATAACGCAAGCGAAACCCCAAGGGGAGAGCAGACATGCCACGGACACCACTGGTCACTTTGTACTCCTGTTGCCCTCCAGTAAGAGAAGGCTGAATGCATAGTTTTACGTTTCTGAGTAAATATTGGTACTTGTAGAGGTTAAACAAGATGCTGTACTAGAACCTGCAAAGCCTTTATTTATACCTAGCCAGGGGACAGGGTAGGGAGTTACAGGATGAGCGTACACGGACAACCTCTTTTAATCCAGTCACAGAGAAACCACCACAGGAATGGAAAGGAATTTAGCAGGCGGGCTTGCCTGACTGCTCCTCAATCTCTACACTGAAAATATTTTATTTATTGTGCTTTTAGGATAGGAATAGAAGCACATGATAACAACATAATACACCAGCATCACAGGCTAGCACCTACTGTGGTATCGAATCCCAGAGAAAACAATTTCGGAGTGAGGATAACAAGAACTCATTCCACATTCAAGACCACTCAAACTAATACAACCTCTAGAAAAAATGCAGTGTGATCCTGATGGGTAATTTACAAAGGCAGCTTGAATCATTCGGTCAGTGAAATCATGAAGTGCCACCTACTTCAAGTTCCTAATCCTCCATAAACATACATCCCTTGCAGAACTCCCACATGTCAAGTTGAACGCGCTCCCCGTTGTTGAAACCCTGGTTGAAACCCCATTGATAAACCAACATTAGGGACTAAGAGCTAAATGAGTATGTGTGTTAGCATGTGTTAGTCTCATATCAGAAGAGAGGAGCAGATTGCCGAGACCAAATGCTGTGATTCAAAGTCGTGTGACAGATATGCTCTGTGAACCTTAGCAAGCCACCGCAACTTTGTGTCTTGGCCTCCTTGTCTAAAGGGTGGGGGAATGCGTGGGAAGGGACCTGTTCCAGCCAGCAAGCGCGTTGGGGGCATGCAAGTGTCAGCCCTGTCAAACCGCTCGCCACCTAAGAATCTGACGGCCCATACAACGGTAAGATATTTCCTCTGTAGATACTCACCTTTAAGTAGCTGCATTGCTGTAAGCAGCTTCCTCAGCTGCGACTTCTCTGAACCCTTGCAATTAACTGTATTTTGTGCTTATTAGTCAAGAAGCCAAACGCCTCACTCACTCAGTTATATCAGCATAATGCAGGGGGAGGCAACGTGTGGCCACTGGACATTCATCCAAGAAACACAAGTAAGTCTGTGAGCATGCAAGGATGCCTTCCTTGGGAGGGAGACTCATGGTTGCATTTTCTCGTTTTCGGGAAGACTGAGCTCTGATAGAATTGAGGCCTTCCTCATGTTCCTGACATGTTCCACATTTTGCCAGTAGAGGCAATGTAGAAGCCTCTCTTCTCTACTCATTAGGTATTTAATGAAACTGGGAAAAAAATTACAGTCTTTGAGAACAGGAACCCTTTGCAAAATTTGGTTTATATGGGCTAGTCAAATTAAAAAATAGTGGAACAATGGAGAGACCCACTGATACCAAACTGCTGTGACCATATAAGCTTCAGACCCCTACAGAAGTGTGGGAAATCTCTTTTAATTCTCAATACAAGCTGAACTGATTTTGGATGAACATGAACATACTGAAGTGACAATAACATAGAAAACCTTTGTAAAAAAATCCACCAAATCCTCCCTTCTCCCAGAGAAACCCTATTTACCTTTCCAGCTACCTTGCCTAAGAGGTAAACAAAGAGAAAATCCTGTTATTCTCATCCTTCTGCCGTATGGATTTCTTTCTACTTTGAAATTATGAAATATTAATAGAAGGAGATTTTGAATGAAAACAATGAGCTATATAAGCTTAGGAGAAGTCCTACATGTGCCTCCTGCAGAATTTCTTCCACTTCTTTCTAAAAATCAGATCCAACTACCGTACAAGACACCACGGCAAGGCAGGCAACTCAGAGCACGCTTTCAATTTAGCTATTTTTACTCCCCTTTACATTTTTATGTGTAACACAGGTTGATGAAAAAGAATGTTTGTTTAACGAGATGAAAGAAAAACCCTACAGTATCCTCTACGGATCTCAGTTCCACAGGGGTGGGAGTTAATCCGGTCACATCATAGTGTGAAACCTGGGTCCAAGGAAATCAGTGGATAATTTTGCATATGCAAGCGACCCCTAAGGTCTTTAGTCATCTGTCACATGCTTTACTATCAAGTTTACATACATAATTGCTCTAAATCATGCATGCATTTTTCTGCACATCTGTTTCTGAGACTCATACCTGTATACGCCTGCTTTCCTTCAGCTAAACAAAAATAAAACTTTTGTGTTTGTAGTTTTTTTCTCCACCTCTCATAGTTGTAAATGACATCATCTGCACAATTAGGTAGGACTTTAATCGTTCTAAGTCTTATAACATAAATTTATCCACTAAAACACATCCTTTCATTCAATAACCATAAATAATTTGACAGAGAGACAGTATATTTATTCACTCAGCTAAATGCCCAGTGTCATATGATGAGTTCCTGTCGCTTCTTTGTGATCTGCTTATATCCCACTGGCATTCCTGAGCCTCTGGTATCCCGACAGACTGGGGACCTCCAGAAACCTGTCCCCATTATTCTATTTCTGGTGACTTTTATTGCAACCTTTGATGAAGAATGACATGGAAACTGTAATCTGAGAGCTTTTTCTTCCAAAGCTCTTTATGGGAGGCGGCATGATGGGTTCTACTGAAGTAACAATGATGGTATGGAAGGAGGAGGAGGAGGCGGCAGGGAAGAAGGCGAAGGAATCCACTGTCGGAACCCTCCAAATTAATTCACTGGCACTCCCTCTGCTACTGTGCTTCAGGAACCTTCATCAGGTTGGGGAAATTTTCTTATCCCAGGCCCTACAACAGACACCCAGGACCAGTAATGTTTGAGAAATCTGCCCACAGAAGCTTTTCATGCATGGTAATGAGGCGAACTACCACAGCAGCAGCACAGTCTTTCCATGATAGTACATTTGGATTTCTAAGAATCTGATGGGCTAAAAGGGATGGCCGATGTATCACATTTCACCATTTACCCATACTTTTCCAGTCATTGCCTTACTTTAATAAATGCTAATACCACCGCTGATACACATTCATTTTCTCTTAAGTCCTCAGCATGTTGGCCCATTAGAGTAAACCTCTCTGTGTTTTAAGTGCTTTTAGGTTTGCCTTCTCGTACCGGAGCATCCTCAGATGGCCCAGCCTTCTCAAAAGTTCTTTGCAATTTTCCCAGTTGGAAATGGCTGTTTATTTTAGACTAATGGCTGTCCTGAAAGCTTAGTGGGTGGGGAAAGAAAGCTGTCTGGGCATACGCGCAGATTACAATTAGTTATTCACAGCGTATATTTTGATTGCAGAACATTTTATCCTTTACGTTCATTAAAGAAGCTTTGCTTACGTTTTTGCCGTGTACCCATAGACAAATCCATTTAAAAAAAAAAAAAGTTATTTTCTAATAATAGGTAATTGCTACAGAAGTAGAATCACAGAATAGAATCACAGAATAGAATCATAGAATAGTTTGGGTTGGAAAGGACCTTTAAAGGTCATCTAGTCCAATCCCCCTGCAATGAGCAGGGGCATCTTCAACTAGATCAGGTTGCTCAGAGCCCCGTCCGACCTGACCTTGAACGTTTCCAGGGATGGAGCATCTACCACCTCTCTGGGCAACCTGGGCCAGTGTTTCACCACTCTCATTGTAAAAAATTTCTTCCTTATATCTAATTTAAATCTTCCCTCTTTTAGTTTAAAGCCATTACCCCTTGTCCTATCGCAACAGGCCCCGCTAAAAAGTTTGTCCTCATGTACCAATGAATTTGCTTCTGAAAGAGTAGTCTTGACCCTTAGCTGCAGAATGTTCTTAATATTAACAAGGAAAAATTGTTCTTATGAAACCTTTCATTTGTCTGATACGAGGTGGAAGACTAGTACACTGACACTAAAGAAAACTGAAGATGTTCTTCAGGGAAATTTTTAGAATTAAGATAAAGCAATGGTAAGAATTACTTTTTGACTCAAGTGAAAAGTCAAGTTAACCATAGGAAGGGAAATAGCAGGAGCTGTCAGAAACTGCTAATAATCTGAAGTTTAGGGATAATCCTCTAATGACCCTTGTAAGTATAAAGGTAATAAAAAAAGAAACTTTATACAAAACAAAAATGCGAGTTAACCCAGAGATTCAAAGGAATAGTCACTAAAGGGGTTCTGAATCTATACTGAGAAATTCCAAGAGATGCCGGATCCTCCTTTCAGATGTAGAAAGATCTAAAGGTCTTTAAGGCTGTATGATAAAACCTCTTTGTGAAGATGAAAGAAATGTTCTTTATATTACATTTTGGTTTGTACATGCATCATCATGGGCCATGCTGTGAATCTGAGAGCCCTGAGAGCCGCACCACACTTTCAAATGACTGCTTCAAGTTTTAATGAACTGGGTGGACTTTCAAAATTTGTTTATTATCCATTTGCCTCAAATAACTTGGGACTAACAAATCACAACCCAAGCTTGCAGACTTTTTATCTATCACCAGCACTAGCCCAGGGGAAGCAAGAGAATGTCTTTGAACAAGGATTGATAAGATGTCTATTGACTGAGGATAAAGCTGAGCCATGCTGAGAAAGCAAAGCAGTTCATGGTGATTTCGTACAGCTAATGTCTGATTGGTGAAAAGGCGCTTCTGAAACATTCTAAAATTAAATCTGTCTCAGTGGCATAGATGGATGCAAAGTACCATTAAACACAAGATCCAGGCAAAGCAATGTACCCCCATAATGGTTCCTATAAAAGAAAGCACAGAGTAAATACACGAATGCTTTGCCTTAGGTCAAAATTATTCTGCCTCCAAGCCCTGGATTTTGATGATAAGTAATGCAGCAAGATTGGACTGGGATCATCGAGTTGTTTTCACTTAAGGTTTTTGCTCTTGAGTACTCACGTACTCTACTGCCACAAAGCCCTGGCAACTTGAGTATTTACTTTATTGAATACACAAGTTTCCAAACACATAGTGTTGCCATCTACATACTTAAATTTTATTTTCACTGGTGGTGGCAAACAGAAAGAGACCAAGGGTTATTTACGCTTTTAGGATAGGATCGGCTGTAGAAGATAAAAGATAAATTGAAGAAACGTGGCATTCAGGAGACGCTCTGTAGCTAGAACGCATACAACTTCCTGACTTCAGGCTGTCAGTAACCCATTAACTAAGAGAAAACTGAGTCTGACACGGACATGAGATAGACTTAACTTCAGGGACTGTCACATTTAAAATTGTAACTTATTTAATTTCTGGGAACAAAGAAAGCCTGAAGGAACAAAGCCCTGAGAATGGTCACCAACGTAGTCATGCTGAAAATAGGTGTTGTGGAATAAAAGAGGCATTTTAACATCTTTTCAAAGATAAAATAACACTTCAAAGACTTTTAAAAATGTCTAATGAAGTATGCTGGAAGAACCAAATGAGAAAACAAACAATAAAACCCCCCCACATGAGACGGGTGGGGGTAAGCAAGCCAAGTCAGTCCCCATTCTGGCCTTTTATTGCTAAGTTTATTGCCTTAGTATTTCATGAAATGCTTTTGAAAGTGGTGTACTTTAAAGTATAGCAAAATAAAAATGCTAATCAATAGTCTCTCTATAGGAGCAACTACCTTATGCCAATTAAAGTGCCTTAGAGAAAAAGAGACTTCTAAAAAACAATTTTATCTCTTACAGTGGTTTTCGAGGTGGGAGAGGGGCCGAAATCCAATTTCCCCTAAGGGAAGATTAGCCAAACACGATTTAACAGCAAGGTCTGCATGTAAAAGGATGCGGCTAATATGCCTGTCTAGCTGCCATGTTGTAAGCCAAGCTAACGGCATTATAGACTCTATTACGGCGTCACACACAAATGTTACGGTTTGATCAATTCCCACTGCTGGCAGTGGTTTTTTAGTTTTGAAAGCAGAAAAAAAAAAAATCCTTACATGAAATAACATGCCATTGCAATGTTTGACTGCCTGCTTCTGTTGCACTTAAAACTACCGAGGAGGAATGTTTGGAGAATTCTGGCTACTA
The DNA here is from genome assembly GCF_028500815.1 of Rissa tridactyla. Taxonomy (NCBI): domain Eukaryota; kingdom Metazoa; phylum Chordata; class Aves; order Charadriiformes; family Laridae; genus Rissa; species Rissa tridactyla. The sequence continues at coordinate 118,780,986 of NC_071468.1, read as the reverse complement.
AAATGAACTACAAAATCCACTATTTCATACTACGTGAAAATGCGATATATTTTGCAAGCACAGTGACAGTTTGCTAGATGCCTCATAAAAACAAAGCCATGAGACAGCATCGGTGATGAACAGCCCATAACCAATACCCCGAAAAGGATGCAACAAGTGAGGGTTGTATAAAAAAACTGGCTTTAGTTTACGGAAAAGAGAAGGACTAGAAAAATTGGATGTGTAAAGTATATAAAACTGAGTACAGTACAAAGTCTGTAAAAATAAACCAAGCGTTGTCTGCCGTGCCTCCCTCTAGTGGTTAATTCCCAGAAACGATGGTGGTCAGTCTACACTCATTCATTTAATTTGGGCAAAGAGCCAGGATTTGAAGTTAAAGGTTCAGCTTCTTTACTGGCAGATGACACTACAGAGGACGTTGTCCATCTGACACTGTCCATATGTGGGCTGAAGGAACAGCATGTCGTTCCGAGTCCTAATGAATCAGGAAGATCTGATGGAAAGCATCGTAGAGACCTGATGAAGTAAGGGGTAATAAGCATAATTTGCAATAGAACAAAAATTAAACCATTTTAAGAGTGAGTATGGGAGAAAAGCAAAAAAAACCCAAACCCAATGAAACAACCCACAAAAGCATTCACTCAGAGGAAGGAAGACTGTGCATTTACTTGGAACTCATGAACAGTAAATTCAATATTGCCAAGGAATACGCTTCTGCACTAGAACTCACTTGTCTCTGCCACTCATGTGGTTTTGGTCTGAGCCAAACAACATTCTTCCAACAGGACAGGGCCCATTCCCAACAATCTATTTGCAGGCAGGCACCCTCTTTTGATGAGTACGTGAGTTTAACAAGAAGGATGCTGGCTGTCCTGTGCCAGCTGGATCTCTGTACCAAGGACTCGCCTCATATGTACTCGGTTTATTAGTGTAGACGTGGTCTGAGGGGCTTAATTCACCCAACATATCCAGATAGTAAAGACTTCAGCATCAAACATACCAGCTTCTCATATGGGAACAGGATGTCTAATGGGCTTGCACGCGCACCAGAAGAGGGTGTCTATTAGATTTGTATGCTGGACAGGAGATGCAAGAAAAAAATATTCCCAGCATTGTGTTTCATCTTTCTAACAACCTGATTTGCCAAGAGAGAGCAAATGGGTCCTAGAGGGCAAACTGTGCACAATTCAGACAGCAGCCAAAGGGAAACTTTCAAAGAAGAGATTTAAAGTAGCTCTGTGACTAGTTGAAAGTTATGCTTTTCCCCACCTAATTTTCATTTTAAGGAACTGTTCAAAAATTTAGACTCCTAGAACCACAGAATAATTTAGGTTGGAAGAGACCTCTGAACTGTTCAAATAACTTCTGAAAGAAATACAGAAGCCCAAGCCTCACATTTTGGAAGAAGAACTTGAAATCTGAAATAACCACAAGCCACCTTTTCCCCTTAACTATTAGTAAGATGAATGAGGAAACGGAGACCTTCAAGGCACTCTGCAAGAAGTAGCAGGCTAATAACTCAGCATCTAAACATCACACCCCTATCCCAAGCCAGTTGCTAAGGTTTGCTCTACAATCAACAGAAAAGACGGCCATCCCTCTCGAAATGCCTCTTTCCCCACTGTCGGCAGATGAAGACTGGCTGGTGAGCTATTCGAGGGCTAACAGTATACGTGGAAAAGCTAGGACCAGCACTTAGAAACAGACTCAAGAACTTAATCGTAATTTTCCCTGCTGTAGCTGAAGCAGTGGAAGTCTCCTGTAACAGTATGGGGCCTGGCTCTGCAAATGCACTCTAGGAAGGATGTGGTCCCACTGATGTTAGTGAAAAACATTTTTCCTGACTGCAAGACCAGGGAGGCCCTCATAAATCACAGACCGCTTGGTGCAGTCACCTTTTCCTTTTTCTTTTCTTGTTCTAAATGTTATCTGTAAAGTACTTGTATGTAAATAAAAATAATATAACAACAGTAAAATGGAGCAGCTGTACAAAATAAACCAAGGTAACATGCCAGCAAGGTGTAAAAGTTGTTAGAGGCTGCAATTCTGATGGCCCTGCTAGGGATTATTACATTGAAATTTGCCTGACTGGTTTCACAAAGAAGCTCCTAAAATACTCTGGTTTACTGAAGTCCTTGTACCTGGTTCGATATATAGTGCTGCAATTTAACTCTTTCTGATTTTGTTCATGGGGTCTCTGCAATGATTACGCTGGAGAAAATGGAAAATGTTACAAATATCAGTTAGAAAGCCACCTGTTTTACGTTACGCAGGCCAGCATCCAAGATATCAAAAGATTAGAAACTCTGTATTTTTAAAAAGTCTTGTCTGAGGCAAACTTGGGAGGAAGACAGCAAAAAGCCACTCTGACCAACTGGGAAGTACTCTACACATTCTGGAAATGAAGCTGATGAATCAAGCTTGCAAAAGCAAACAAACCTCAACTGGGTTTATTTAAGCTTCCAAGCAGACCGACACATGCAGACGCATCCGACTTTGGAGGAACAACAAACCAGAGATTACTACTATTTGCATATGGCAGTGCCTCAAGGTTCAGTCAAGGATCAGATGCCCACTGTGGGGATTGCTGTCAGGACACGCAGTAGGAAGGTGATCCCTTCCTCACAACATTTGTGATTTATTGGCCCAAACTTGCAGCAGATGCTGAGGTTGTGAACGGAAAGCGCGATGCCTGCTCAGCACTGCCCGTTCCTGGGCCTGGGTTACGCTCAACAGCAAGGTCAAGACATAGGGAATGAGGCGAAGGTAAAGTGAGATGGTTGCTGTATATTAAGCCAAGGAACCTTTATTTCCATCAAAGCCTTGTCCTTGAAATGGAAAGGAACACCCTGCTCTTGAGCACTGGATGCAATCTTGGTTGTATGGCCATGAGGCGCCTAGTGAAACCCTGTACGGATAGTTGGAGACAGAAGGGATCTGTGTGGTGTTGTGATGCTCCTGTCACCGGCAGATCCTCTGTGTTAAACTGGACCCTAAGCCACCTTTAGGACCATGCCCGCTATTCCCTCTCCTTGCACGCTGTTTCACACCTGGTCTGTTTTTCTCTCTGTCCCAGCTTCCTTTTTTTGTCTCCTGTCTAATTGATTCCAAGCTTGACCAGCTTTGGAATTAATTTAACTGCATGATATCACCACGACGACAGGCTCAGCCAGCTTGAGCTGCCGCAGCCCAGTGTGAAGGAGAAGGGCTGGGAGGAGGGGAGAGCGTGCTGGCCAGATGTCCTCCCAGAACGGAGAGGTAAGCCAGGGCCAGAGGCTGTGGCATACCTGTGTGCCGCGAGCCTCTCTTCTGCAGATGTGTGCAGCACGTGAATGAAGCAGAACAGGAGTTTCTCTCTTCCTCCCTGTTCATTCCTCTTGCCTTCTTTTGTTGTGTTTGTCTGAAGAATAGGAATAATCTTCCAATGCGTAGCTGAGCCTCCTCAACTTCACATTGTTCTCTTTCTCTGCGAGGATGTCTAGCACCACCTGAAAGGTGGTTAAGCAAAGGGTTTTGCTTTTCTGTTCCTTTTGAACAGTCTTCCAGCTAAAGCAAAAGAAACACTCAGACTCTTCAAAAAAGAGGCCATGTAAATGCCTGGGTGAAATTAAAGTACTGCAGATTATCAGAATGAAAATTATTATCTTTCAGGTTGTCCTTCCTTTTGCTTTACTTACAGATCTCAGTAGATTAGAGAAGGTTGAATATCCTTTTCAAACTCCATCTGTGCTAAGGCTGTATTGCTTCATATTTAAGCTTTTCACAGCATTTTCGCTATTAAAAGTGCTACAAAGAATCAAGTCAAATTAAGGACAACACATCTCAGCAACTATACATGACTCGCAGCGAGAGACAGGGCCCTTGCATGCTATTCCAAAACATTCCAGAAGTGACACTCATTAATACAGTCAATGCCAACCAAGTGTCCGGCATTATCCAGGGCTGATGTGGTGTGCAACTGTAGGTGCAGTCACGGACAAGAGAGAAAACAGAAGGTGTAAAAGCCTCTGATTTCTGATCACCCCAGGGCCCTTTGCACCAAAAAGAATTTTCATTGCGGCTAGATTCCTGTCTCCCTCTTTCCTTTTCCAGTTGGATGTGGCATTCTCCATTTCCTATATTTAACCACTGCTGCCTGGCAGCTGCTGCCTTTCCCCCAGGAGCCGGTCAGCTGCGCGAATTCTAAGAAAAGTGTTTAGAGCCCAACAGGTGCTGGATCTCGCCGACTTGCATCCCTCGGTGCCAAATGGCTGCAGGCTGCTACCCGGCTCTCTAGTACAGACGCTTGCAGAGCTACTTTGATTTACGATTCTCTTGAGCTGGCTTCGGTTTAGGTAAGCAACTCAACAAAACTGAACAAATTCCCAGGTAGAAACAGAAAACTCTGAGGACCCAAGCTGCTGGTGATGCTCTTGATGCTTCTTCCTGTCTTCCTTTGGCACAGTACAGCTATGACTTTCTGTCGTTCACTACTGGTCATAAATTTCAGAGAGGAAGGATTCTGGTATGTATTGGCACAAAAGGCAAGTGATCCTTGCACTCTCCTAAACTAGATGTTTTGCACAGTTACCTGTGACTGCAGAAGATTGGACCCAATGACCCAGGAGGCCCCTTCTAGCTTTGCATTTCTAAAACTTGCTGCAATCCAAAAGAATAAATAATAACTTGGCAATCCTGCTGCTTCCGCCAAAAGAAAACAAAAATCTGGTTCTTGTACCCACCCTCTGCTATTCTTTCCATTTTGACTGGATCCCTATTTATACACTTATGCATTTTAATATACAAACACTCTTTTAATGAAGACTTCTGTCCTTCAGCTGGTTTCTGGCATCTGCGTGATGTTTCCCAGGGTGCCACCAGCTGCTTCCCCAGCTGCTTAAAAGCATAAATATTTGGGGCCACCACGGCTACCATCCTCCGGGCCATTTCCAGGATCCACCACAGGAAGGCAGTGGCTCCGAGTATCTGTTGGTTTCTGAGATGCGACATAAGGATGAAAAGAAACCATGTTTGTATACAAGGGTCATTTGTATGAAGGTAAGTGAATCAGCATGTGTGGTTCAGAAGAAACTGAGCCCAGACAGAGGCAGTTTCACAAGAGATTCCTGGAAGTCAAGCTAGGGAAAAGGAATTTCAAGTAGGATGAAATATTTTTTCATTATTAAACAAGTTAGCAATAAAGCATAGCCTTAGGAAGGCGGATGTTTGAACAATTTGGAGCAGGCAAGATTCTCAGTGCAAATCAGTGAAGGTTCATTGCTTTCATTACATCGCTGATGGTTTACACCAACTGAAGAGCTGCCCACTGTGCATAATTTCTCTGGACCGGGGTGAAAAAAACATTAGGTTACATGCTCTTTTAATTGCTAATGAAACCGCAATCAAGACTACTTCCAACCAGATTTTAAAATTATGTGGTTCCTTTATAGAATCGGCAAGGAGCTAGACTCTCTTCTAACACCACTGAGGAAAGTTTTTATAGCACCGATAGGTTAGTTGCAGCAGATATTACACTGCCAGCCACAGCAAAGACTTAACATAGGAGAAATGCTAATAGGTCTATAATTCTTTGAGGTAAAAGTCTACCGTCATTTAATAAGGAGGCGATGTTATTGTACATACTGACTGAAGCTCCTTCTGCACTGCTATAGATAGCTACTGTACTTAAAGTGGACATTAATGCTAATTTACAGTGAAATGCTGGCTGAATTACGTTTCACATCCCCATGAGACTATAATGAACTCCCCATAATTAATGTTATTAATCACAGGCCTAGCGCAGGGGGCACATATCATGCATTTCATGTCAAAGGTTCTTATTAATAAACATCTCCATTTTCCCAGCTGATGAGAGCTAACAGCCTGCCAGAACTCTTCCTATCATTCAAACCTGTCCCAGCTTTATAGCCCATAATAGAGCTCGGCTCCGCGCAGGTATCTCTTCTCTCAGACTTGGGGTGGTCAGCACTTTGCAGGAGTCACTAGGCAACCTGCATGACGTATCAAAGCTCTGTTTTCACTGCAACAATTCTACAATAAATCTGCATGGGGTCAACGGGGCCCAAGAAGCGACCCCTACAACCCCACGCGGCGAGACATGAAACACTGAAGATCTGACTCAAACGCTGCAGAAAAAAGAAGTTCAAAACTGAGGTTCTACTTTGATTTTATCTCTCGCAGATACACGCGGGTCTGTGCAGTAAGTCAGCGGCCCAAAACTATCATATCATCATGGCTATACTCATTTCTGAGATCCAGTTTTCCTGCAAAATAGAACTTTTAAACTGCTACTATCAAAATCTTTCAATGCCAAGAACTGAACAAACTCCAGATCCTCTTCTCCCAGCTGCCTACAGTTTCCATCAGAGGTGAACAATATTTTTCATGTAAAGCTTTTTGTACTTTAATCTTCCTTCGGCTTCCTCTTTTTATTTTTTAAAGGTGAGGTGATGTTAATAAAAATTTCACTAAATTCCCTGTTCTTTCATGAAAAATTACAGTAACCTCTGCTGAAGATAGCTCTACACCCCGCATCATTGAGAAGATAATTGTTTCATTAATGTGTGCTTTGGGACCCTACACTTACGTGTCTGTGGCATGGCCCCTCTGGAGTTGCTACGGTCTGTTGTGTCAATGCCTGCTTGGGGAGACGGGAATCTGTGGAATCCAGAACGGCTCTGTGCATCCAGATCTTTCCTTATATGAATATTTCACTTATGAGACTGACTGATTTTTTTTTCCCCAAAGTTATTATTCCAGTACAGTCCCTCGTCTCGACGCAATTATACCAGCTTACAGGTGTGATCATACTATCACTCTTAATTTTTCCTCTTTACTCCTCCCAGAATAAGTGATCCTAAGCATCCTTATAACAGTGCAATTGCATCTAGACTGAGGAGCTGTGCTCTTCTCACTACACAAATATAATTAATCCAAAACTTCTAGAAGACAAGTCCTAACAGCCCTTCTGAGCACTTGAACGCCAGGGATGAAGGAGGGTATTTCTTTCAGTGCACAGGCTGGGATAGATCATCCAAGCTCTCACCTGAGCTGCAGTAAACAAGCAAACAAACAATTTAACTTCTGAGCCCTTTTTTGTGCCTGCTATCCATCTTTAAGATGCTATTTTTTCAGGAGCTGAGAAAGGCTTCCTGGCTCTGCTTCCCGATCCTGGTTTAAAATGAAGAGGGGCCCGCTGCTGAGAAACAGGAGAGCTCTGATCTCAAGCCTGTTCCATCTGAGGAACCTGCGACGGCTGTTAACTGCTGGGCCTCCTGCGTCGGCGCTGAAAACGATCTGGCAGGATAAAAAAGCCGGGCTGCGGCGCAGTGAGGACCAAGGAAGTAGAGTCAGTTAGGCTCAGACTTCATCTCAGGCACGCGTTCTCTCACGGTGTTAAAAATGGCAACGCGTGGAGAGCTAAACTGTCTCTGTAAGGACCCATTGCCGACAACTGCCGTCATCCTCCTTGTGAGTTTTTGGGGGGTATTTGCAGCTTTTCAAGTGGCAAACCGACCATCTTCTCTACTCTCTGTCATTCTTCCAAAAACCCAAACTGGAGAATAACCTAAAATCTGCCAGAATATACACAGAGTTTTCTAATCTGTCCTACATCTCCCAAAATGCCTCATTGAAATGAAAACCTGTTTATAAGAAGAAAGAAAAAAAAAAAAAAAAAGAAATCCAAATGTTGGCAAAGGAAAGTGTGAGAAAAGGGAGGGAGAGAGGGAGGTGGTGAAGACAAGTTGTCTCTTAAAAAGTACGACTGTTATTCCCTATTCCTTCCTTCCTTCCTTCCTTTATCCTGTCCTGTGGGCATGTGGGCTAATTAGCATGACTCGTACATGCCTGCCATGGTATTACACAGGATTTATTACACACACTCTTTGTTGAGAATTCTGCCTGTGTGGGAAGCAGCTAAATTAAAAAAAAATAAAAGAAGAAGATGAAAGTCACAACTTTCAAAGTCTAACTTTTCCGGCTTTACTAGAAGCAAGCACCAGCTGTCCAAGTCAATGAAAATTAACCTTCCCCCCTACCCCTTGGATATCCAGTAAACTCAGATTTGATCCGGATGTTCTGATTTCCACGCAGCTAAAATGCAATCAAATGCTTGATTTTGGGGGATAGATTTGCTTAAATTGTATTAATTCACAAGGATAAACACAATTAGTAGAGCTCATTAGCTTGCAAAATGTAATTTATTTTCTTGAATATACCCATTTCCTTGGATGAAGAGCTCCATTAGCTTTATTATATTTGCAAAGCTTATATAAAAATCCAAACCATGGCAACAAAGAGAAAATTGTTACTACACAGTCACAGCAGTCACTTTTCCATGTTAAATAAGTTTGGCATTTATTTATATTTAAATGAGAATATCTACCACTATCAAGACCAGGATATGGGGCAAGTACTTATACAGAATATAATTAAAACTAATTCAAGCAACAAATGTGGCCTGAAATTAAAATACCCCCCCAACTTCTTTAACGGAAAAAATGATTCAATGTTCTCCCTCAAAAACCCTGTTTATAATCGCTTAATTATCATAACCGGCAATAGTAAAGGGACTCCAGCCGTTTACAGTCTCATAAGATGGGTCTGCATTCAGGCACGTCTCGTTTGCTTAGTGCTGTGCTTTAATTTCCCTGTAATATAACGGCTAGAGAGTGGAGAAAATGAATACATGGCAAAGTACCTGTCATTACTTGTATCATATCACCGAGATATTCTACATGCACAATATGAAAGCGGCCGGTGCAATTTTCATACTGTTATCATTTTTGATATTATACTGTCTAAGAGCAGTGACACACAAAAGAAATGCTTTTATCACTTTCAATGCGGGGATGATACTAATTACATCATCTGTCATCATTATACAGCTAAACAAAACTTTTCTTTCATAGAAAACTGCCATTTAGCAAATTAACGGGTAATGACCCATAATATACAGAAGATTGAAATTTGGGAATTACATTCACATTAGTTTGTTTTCTGCTTTCCCCTCAATTTTATTCCCTGATACATCACGAAAAGGAAGAGAGATGGAGAATTTCTCCAACTATCCAATTTGCCAATAGCCCTACCGTCCTTTTGGAAATTGGTGCAGGATCATCTCCGTCCATATCAATGCATAGTTTGGTTCTACTTAATGATACAGACTGTCTGCCAAGCCAGTAAAAGCCAGATGTTAGTATACTGATGCACAAAAAAATGGCCGCGGGGGCCAGATTTTCAAAATTAGACATGAAACAATGAGCCTACATTTGCTTGCAAATAACGGATAGATGCTTGGAAACCAGGTGCTGGAACATGTGTTGCCTCCTAAAGCCTGACCAGGTCACACAAGATGATGGCACGCAGGAGGTTCCAACAAGGAACCCAGCAGCGGGGCCGATCCGTGAAAGGCCAGGTCGGGTAAAGACCCCTCCGAGGGCCCTCCTTCTGCCCGGACATCACTTCATGCCTGGTATAACGCTGCAAAGAGCTGTGTTGTGGGAAACATTCAAGTGCCACTATTGAAAGAGAGATGTGTAGGGAAGCGAGATCCGTAGGGATCACAAAAAGCACAAACCATTGTGGACGAGCCCTCAGCCCAAACTCCCATGCTTCTGGCAAAGAAGAATAATGAGACTTAATTTTTCATCGTACCTGTGATTCTGTGATCACAGATTCTGTGATTCTGTGATCTGATCGTGCTATGTTCCTTAACGTAGAAGCAGAAATAAAATGTAGGATGGCAGGTGGATAATAGTACAGATTTTAGGTCTGATGTTCTTACTACCAAGACAATGTAGCAAATCCATCTAAATCCAGAAAAGTACATTTTAGCCAGATCTTTGCTCAATCTGAATCTTCTGCCCAGATCAGTTGCTTCCTTCCATCATGCACCAAATACAATGTGAGAAAAACTAAAAGGGAAATTCCAGGGTGAATTAAGAATAAAAATAACAGCAAAGATTTGTGAATTTGCTATGAATTAGCCATGTCAGTGGAAGTTTCAGTCATCAGTAGGTGCTTCAGGTACCCAGGAAGAGCAATTCAGCATTTGGCCTTTAATTCCCATCGTCCACATCGGAAGAGTTCAGGACTTTTCTCTTGCCTGTAAAATGATTTCCTGACTTAAGTGAAAGTCTGAATTGAATGTATCTGTAAAGTAAGGAGGAGTTCTCAGTTTCAATTTACCATTGTTAAAGTGGATTAAAGGATTTTTTATTAGTAACACTTAGAGCTCACTTGTTCATGTACCTGGAGACTTCTACCAGAGGAAACCTTCCCCAGCAGACAGCCTGGCCAAATCAAAAGCTGAAAATGAGCGTGTGATGAGCACATTACACAGGCTGATGAGGACCGTGATGAGCTGGGAATTAGTGAGGAAACCTTTGAGAAAAGACCAAGCGCTGGTGGAAACAGCGAGCGTACACGGCACTCTCTTTTTCTGAGTCACCGCAGAACCAAAAAGCCTGAGTACCCTGCAGGACACCGCGCTACTGCAAGTGATGTCTCCTGAATGAGGTGTATCAGCCTCTCCCTTAACCTTAACCCTCTTACTAGGCCTTAATATATTAAACAGTGTAAGACAACATTGGAGATTATGTGAGATAACAGCATAAGTAGCAGTTTAACAAACCATGAATCAAAACTGTTGACAATCTATGCCCAAATTAGCTTTAGTTATGCTAATGAAAATGATGCCTGGTAAAACATTGGAAGTAGCTTTCCATGGGCAGCTGAGGAAAGCCAGCTTGATCACAAACAGGGAGTAGATGTGTTCACTTACCTCGCTTACATAGAACCGTAGAACAGAATTGTAGAATCGTCGTATTCTCATAGGCTCACAGGAGCCCGGTGCAGTTGCTGACACCCTGGTCCCTGATGCCCTTTAACACGTTTTGGGATAGCCAAGGCCCCTACAAATAGCCAGCACCTATGGAAGAGCTGTGCCCTACCAGTACCAAGAGACCACCTAAGATGTACTACGGCCCTAGGATAAACGTGGCCTTAGCTGCCCATGTTTAAATGACTGAGTGACGTGCTTACTTTCAAAATTCATCTAAGTCAGGGAAGAAATCTTACTTAACAGGCTTGACTGCTTGTTAGGGTTCTTTAAAATAAGTCTTCAGTTTTCAATATAAATGATTCATCTTTCTCATTTACTAACCACATAATAACAGTCAAAGATGTCATCATGCCTTTTCCTTATTACGATGTCTTTTTTTACATATTCTGTTGTGCATTTAAGATTTTAAGTAAAAGTCTCTTAATCTGTTTTTGGGAGGTAGGTTCAAGGTTCAAGGTAGGTTCCTTGAAGTCTCTTGGTTCTGAGTTCATGGCTGACAGACAACTACCAGCCCAGCCAAACACCATCTAATTTTTCTTCCCTCCAAACTTGAAATACTAATTTCAGTGTCTTGGCATAGTTCCAGACCATGTAATTATAATATAGATCCAGATCGAGTAATTCTAAATTACATCCTTAAAGCCACCTCTCGTATTTCATTTGGATGCAATACGGCTACCCCGTTTTCTGTCGCAAACACAGTGTGGTCCCACTCTACCCCAGGGCGGGCTACCCCCCGCTGCGGTGGGAAGCTATCTTAAAAACCCAACGTTGCTCTTAGTGAGTTCAAAGGGGTAGGAACCAGCCAACGTTACTAACTCGATAAATGCAAAAGGACTTTGTAGTTTTGAAATAGGCTCCTTCTCTCAACTGTCTATTAAAACATATTTTGATATTTAGAATTCGTCTTCTAAATGTGTTAATGCATTATTTCCAGTATAAAAATAGCCCTTCTCTACTTTCTTTAAAACACAAAAAGAAGACTCAGCCTCGGGAAATACCAAATCTTACTGAAACACTGAATCTAGCACTCCAACATCCAAGAATTTGGAATACTAAAAGAATTTCTTGGCTTTAGTAAAATTCTTGATTGAGTTTATCCTTAAAGCCAAGAGGTGTTCTCAGCACCACTTTATCTCTATGAAAGTGAATTAAAGCTTCCCTGACTGATAACACCTAGATTCACTGCACATGGTTTGCCTATATGGCAGTTTTGAGAGAAAGAAAAAAAAAAAAAAGGAAAGTAATGATGGCTTATCCAAAGGCATAAGGGGCACTTCCAGGGAAGGGCTGTGCAACTCATTAAAGTTCTCACAGAAGAAAATCTTGTTGGTGTGGGACTTTAACAGACTGACTGCTCTTGCAGCGTACTCAGCTTCAACTCACAAGCAGATTTGACTGTCCTTGAATAGCTGATCCTTGCACAGGATGTCAAATTTGCTTTTACCATTCCAGCAAGTAAAATACATGAAGAACCGTGTTATTTGCGAGCTGAAGAAACACGAGCCCCTGTTCTTGCTGCGTTTATACAAATGAGAGATTCCTGTATTTCTTCAGAGTGCAAGTATTCTCTACATACTGATGGTTAAATATCTGCATCTGTCTAAACCTGAAATCACTTGACTGATTCCTGCTGGAGGTACCTGCTACCCATCTAGCAAAAGTGCCTCTGAAATGCTCCTGAAAGTGCTTTCTATTTAGATGCTCAATATGGCTTCCAAATCAGGGCTCTAACCATCCCACAGAAGTACAAAAAACCCCCCTGAAGATATGCACTGTTCATAAAACAGGACAGTTTGGCCATGACAAGAGTGTATCTAACAGACAAACCACGTAAACCCCAGCAAATGCAACCATCTAGAAAAATCACACCTGTAACAAAGTCTGCACAGCACTCAGGAAAAGGCAAAGAGCAGAATCTCCTATTTCCTAGGTTACAGGCAATAGGAATCTACTAGCACTGCTCCTCCATCTGTTTTCCACAGGATGGTAGTGTTTTGTGCAAAATGATCCTTGTTTTAAAGAACATCCACAGCTTGGGAATGCAAGGAACATTTCCCTGTTCATTCAGAAGGAAAAGGTCACGCAGATGAGGTGGGCTTGTTGTTGGATTTGGATCCTCTATAAATCAGTCAAACTGAACAGGAGCATCAGCCCACATTTCTCTTAAGAACTCTTCCATTTTAGCCAATTTTGTCTTTTGCATCCCGTCTTCCTCATGCTCACCCAGATACTTCAGTGTGCAGAGTGATGGGCAAAAAGCATTTTGCCTTCCTCTGAAACATCAGAGGAATCATGAATAAAAACACAATGTTCTCTTTAATCCTACATTCTTGGGGTTTTTTTTGACGTTTCAATGCCAATGAGCATTGTGCAAAATGTAATGTGCGAAGTCTTTAGGCAAACCTTCCAAGCTGTTTTAGCTCCTTGGAAAGTATTACACAGTCATACTGTGCAAACTTGACTAAGCATCTTGGCACCTTGTCTAGTCAAATGCTTCCGTCTTAACTGTTGGTACACATAGGTGTAGGTATATATTACTGTCTCTGCTCCAGGTCAAATACTTACCTTGAACCTCCTAATTTCATCAGCAGCCCAAGGATTCCTCCAATACAGTAGTAAGCATGTACAACACTACATGCTGTCATTTTCTGAATTTAATATGAAAAAAACTTCATGCCGCTTTTACTTGCACATCTAGATGGTGGAAGTTTTGTCTACGAGTAATCATTCCTGCAAGCTTACGTACCTCCTTCCAAGTGATGATTTCATCACCTTATGATACTTTCCAGAATATCAAGTCTGGGAATCTAATGCAGTGATTTGTAAATATTGAGATGTAACTATATACAAATACCTTGCTACCCTCTCTTGGTACACCTAGAAACCTGAATATATGCATAACACAAAAACAGACTGAATGCAAGAAGCTCAACCATCCTACTGTGTGGACAGAACTTAGTAGCGTATCTTTGTGACAGTGTACAGGAACACAACATACAGAAACACGTATGTCCATGGCTGGGAAGAATTTTCTTGCATGCACCATTCAAATTGGTGCCCAAATTATCTCCTACTTGAACAATGAAAGAAAAGCTAAAGAAAAGAAAGCATTACTACAAATTCTCGTGAACTCACAAAACGCAAATCATTCCTCTCCTCATAGTATGCAGTCTGTGAACACAGAAGACAACTGAAACAAGCAGATCTGAGGGATGTTACAAAAAACCTAGTTTCCTGATGGTTATTCTTGCTTGTCCTTCAGCCAAAGTTCTTGTATCTTTAGTCTTACAAAGTATTCACATCAGTTATTTAAAGACAGTTAATTTTTAAAAAAATTTATATCCGTAAAAGCACTTTGAAGATGGAAGGTGTTATGTAATCCCATGTTATCAGCACATTTATGGAGCCGCTGTACCCCCATCTCAGAGCTAAATTACTTCCCAGATGTAAGGCAAACAAGCGATCGCTCAGACTGGTCTCCTGTTCTTTATGGCTTCCGTCCTCAGTACTCATTCAGCAATAGGCAGCTGGTTCCATTTTCTTGGTTTAGAGGTTCTGACACCAGTAAAAACAAAACAAAAAAACTTTTAATCTTCCAGCAATGAAATACGCTGCAGAGTTAAATAAATGAGACCTGTTGGAGCACCCTTCTTTTCTACAGGCCTTTTCTCAGCAAAGGCATGGTTGTTTGGGAAGATCCCCATAAAATGCAGGGGGGTGCTGGCTTAGCATTTAAATCCATGTGATAGTTTCTTTATCAAGAAATCTCTTTATCTTCTTTATCAAGAAATCCCCAGAGACCACAGAATAGCCCATCTTGAGAACGTTTAAGTGCACACACCAGTGCACAGTCTGACTCCTGATGGACCCAGCCTGTTCAGTTTGGACTGAGCGTGAAGTCCCCATTCTCTGCCTTCTCTCTGTAGTAGTTATAACTTGACTGCCCATTTTTTAAGTCATGACAGCAAAAGAAGTGGAATTATCCTGCTGTGAGGAGGAAGAAATCTTAGTTGGAAATTCAAGGAAAGGCCAAACTTGTGGAGGGAATTGAACGTTCACGAGAGATCGCTCTAAGGCGGCCCCAGGCATATGAGGGAACAGGTATGTTTCCCGTTGCATCCAAAGGGTTGGATACAGACAAGGGTTGCATCCAAATATGTGTCAGGAGTTGAACAATACAGAGGACCAAAGGAAGACAAGGTCAGAGAAATCAGAAATTAAACATAACGAGTTTTGAAAGGAGAACAGAGAATGCAAGTGTCTTGGACAATCAATAACTTTCAGAACATCCAAATGCATTTCCAGCTCTCTGCAAGGGATTTTTTGGACAGCATTTGGATGGATGGATAGGCTGCCTGCCTGGAAATTCGGGCTGTTTTTATAAAGAGTTGCCATTTATGCCTTCTGTGCCAAAAAGGGAGCCTAGACTGTGGTTATCATCCAGCTCCTGAGAAATTTTGTACTCTGTGAGTACAGTGTTGTGTTGACAGGAGAGAAAATAGTAATTCAACAGAACTCTTCTGCCTCTCAGACTTATTTTGAATGTCTTTAGTGGCCACTGTCATGGACAAAACCGTACTTGTTAAGAAAACAGCTTCTAAGCAAACCGTGTCTTAGACTTCCAGGTGGCAAGAAACTCAAGACGTCTTCAAATGTATCACTGTCTAATTACCTAAGTGTATCTGCAAGCGATGACATAGTATCACGTAACGGAGTAAAATCAAAGTTCTTCAGCTCTGTACTTTCAAGAACAGATGAACTACAGTTGCAAATCTGCTGCTTATTTAAAAAAAAAAGCACAGGTATTTAAAAATGCAGCATGGAGTAGGCGACTTTTAAGAGCAGTTTCAGGGAGTTTTAACACACCTTAGCAACCCCACACTTTTTTTTTACAATAACCCTCATAAAATATTGGTATTGGTGAGAGGCTCCTGCTCCAGCTGAAACTTGGAAATCTCAAGTCACTCACATACTGGGAGCTGTCAATCAAAAGAGAATTCGATGACCTTCTTTATGCTGTACGTTTAGCAAGGCAATGTTCCAGGACTATTACAAGTCCTCTTCGACGACTCAGTGCACTAAATCACTGTCTGTCATGACCTGACCAATAGTGGCATTAAAAGACAGGGCAGGAATTACTGAAAATACTCCACCTGCAACACAAAAAGGTGAAACGTATTTCAGTCTCACTCAAGTGCTGGCTTAGATACCCTCATCAACTTTGCAATTCCATTAAGATTATTCTAATGTCAGAAGACTGCAATTAATCTTGGAAAAGATTTGATTTTAGAGGACCTGTTCAAGCAGTTTGCTTCAAGTTCATTACTGTGCACGTATGTGCTAAAACATGAGCCAGCAGTGTGCCCTTGCTGATGAAGGCTAATGGTATCCTCGGCTGTATTAGCCAAAGTATTGCCAGCAGGTCGAGGGAGGTGATCTTTCTCCTCTACTCAGTGCTGGTGAGGCCCCACATGGAGTGCTGTGTCCAGTTCTGAGCTCCTCAGTACAAGTGAGACATGGACATACTGGAGAGTCCAGCAAAGGACCACGAAGATGATGATGGGACTGGAGCATCCCTCCTATGAGGAAAAGCTGATAGAGCTGGGACTCTTCAGCTTGGAGAAGAGAAGGCCCAGAGTGATCTCACCAATGTATATAAACACTTGAAGGGAGGGTTCAAAGAGCACAGAGCCAGGCTCTTTTCAGTGGTGCCCAGCGACAGGATGGGAGGCAATGGGCACAAACTGAAACACAGGAGGTTCCCTCTGAACATCAGAAAACACTTTCTTACTCTGAGGGAGGGTAACTTGCCCAGGGAGCTTGTGGAGTCTCTATCCTTGGAGATACTCAGAAGTCACCTGGACACAGGCCTGGACAAAAAGCTCCAGGTGGCCCTGCTTGAGCAGGGGGGCAGGACCAGTCAACCTCCAGAGGTCCCTTCCAACCTCCACCATTCTCTGACTCTGTGAAGTCTTATGTATCATTACCAAGTTGAGCTTACAAACGACCACTAGTCATCTGTATCTTGGTACCATATAGGGCACCCCAGAAAATCAAGACTACCTTAAGGAAAACACAGTAAGGAGCGTGTAAAATGCTAACCTAACTCTCCTACAAGAAATAGGAGATGGAACGCATAATTTTTCTATTGTAGACTTCCTTCCCCACAACTATATGCATACATATTCATATATATATGTGTATACGTGTATACACACATACTAAAATTTTATGTATTCTTTTATATCTGTGATTTCGTATAATCTATCTACCTACCTATATGTATGGAAATAAAAATAAGGGAGATTTTCCTAAAGTGACACAGGCCATGTATTCTGGTGCAAGGCAGAGAACTAAAACCAGGCTTTCTAGAGCCTTCATCACACAATATCCTTTAAATAATGTTATTAGAATTCCAAATGCTGGTTTGCACTTTGAATTTAAACACCTCCCAGCCCCCCAGCATTCACGTCTAGAACTCGGTACACTCACAGAATTGCAGGACAAGCTGAAATCCCTTTGAAAATTCAACCTTTTGTGAAGAAAAAGTTGATGGTTATTGACAAAATGTTGTGGTCTGCCTTGTTACTATTCATGATTAAGGAAAGTAAATATTGTCTGAGGTCTAATGAGAATTCCAATGCAATAAAGTCAAGTGTGAAAGGTGCAATCAATAAGTGATGATGCAAAAGTATTCGTTTGTAGTTTTGTTATTGTTTAGTTCATGTTATTTGGTGATGCTTGAAAATGAAGTGTTAAGAAATTAGTGTTACAAGGATTAACATTCAGATTTTATTTCTGATATTGTTATGTTTCTACAGTCATTACATTCTGAACACTAATTAGCATCTGATTTCTTTTCCCACTAGTTAAGGACTGCAAACCAAGGAATTAAAGAACAAAAATACTATGGAAACAAACATCAGTGTTATCCATGAAAATCCACAAAGTAAAACCCATGATGTCCACGGCTAATTTTACACTGCATGAGAAAGTACTGCAATGAAGAACTGTATTTTCCTCATTTTTTGTGTTAGCGACTATGCTTCAAAGTGTATCAAGTTTGTGAAGAAAGTGTCTTTTCACATATATAACACATCTCAGAGTCCAAGCTGGAACGTTTATGTCCTACATATGGCAAGGCTATCCACCAAAGGTTCAATTTTGGATTTACTACAAGTCTTGGATATAAAGAATCATACTGCCCTGCAAAAAAGTCAAGGACTAAATCTCAGTTACTCAGTTATTTCTGCGAGGAAACCAATCTCTTCCAGCCACTCATCAGACTGATTAATTTCTCTCCGTTTGGGCTCAACTGGATTGGCAGGCACACAGACATTGGTCTCTGACACGGTGCCATGGCATGGGATACCGGCACCTTGTGTCAGAAACTGAAGGGATGATTTCCTACCTCTCTCTCTTCTCGGCAGGCATGTTGTGCAAGCGACAACTTGTGCTGGCACATCATGTAGCCTGAATATACCGAAATTATGTTTGAATATTACTTGCAACTCTGCATTTTTTGCAGAAGCCACATAAGAACGTGGCTGTGCAAGCTTCAGTGGACCTTCACTGAATACGTTCACAATGAACGTCTTCACGATTCTGAATATTCTGCTTTATTAATTCCCCTGGCACTCAATCTTTAGAATACAGAGCAAGACTTAGGACATGGATAGAAAACAAGGGCTGGTTCTGTTCTAAAATATCAGGTTACATGTCTGTGTTAAGGCGACATGGCTTTTGAAGTCAGCTAGGAGTATTTGGCATAAATCGTATCCACAGGGCAATTACAGGCCAAACCAGACACCTCTTACAACTGATGTTGATCGTGTATGGTGAAAGATCCCATGCATTTCATAAGGCAGCTCTACCGTTCTTCACACATTGCTAAAAGCAGTAATTACTTTGAAACATTATTTATGTCTCTCATAATGTAACTGCTTTATAAATTCACTGAGTAAATGGATCATGTAGCTGAACTTAACATTCCTATTTAACATATTACAAAAGCACTAAAAAATCCCTTCACAGAATATAACCCATCCAGACCAAGAAGATTCTCTAGGCCATGCAAAAATTATTTTCTTACAAGTAGTTTCAATGGAATTAGGTGGGAATTAGCTGTGACACTGCAAAGAGAATGACGTATCTGTTTTATATCGTGATTCTTGTTATCAAAATTTATTTTTTGCAGAGCCATAGAAATGACTCGACTCTTTCAGTCATCTGAGTGAGATCTCTTGACCTATTGCAAATGAGATGGCATACTAGCAGTGCCTTTAACTTTTGGCAACTTATTTGCTTACTTTTGTTTAGAAACAGCTATGTAAGAAACCTAGTTCTGCATGAATACAGTGTAACGTGGCCCCAACACGTACACAGCTAAATGGAAGATAATTATGGGAAATAAAACATGACGTTTCAAATCAGCTCCCTAATAAAATCTAAAAATATAAGAAAACCTATCATATTAACCAGCAAGAACTGCTCTTTCACTTAAGGGATAGTTGAGTAATTATTCAAACCCGTACAAGACTGGATTGTCAAGTGAAATAATAATACAGAGTCTCTCAGGATAATGAGATAGATCTTAAGGCCATTAGCAGCGACTCTTATTATAATACTGGCCAAGGTTCCCCAAGAAAGAGAGAGAGTATTTAAATGAAGTTTGTAGAGAACTAGCTCAAACTTGTATATTTGAAAAGCTCAGAACTGTCTCATAGTTTCCATTCTTTCTCAGAGAGAAAGGTGCTCATCCTGTAAGACTCTGAAACCAGTCAGGCTTTAGAGACTGAAATCCCCAAGGGCAGAAATTAAAACAAAAAACAATTTTAAAATCGAGCCACATCATTGAAATCCATACGTTTTATATCAAGAACCTTCTCCTGGCAAGGTTTTAAGGTCTGGTTAGAAACCTAGTTGTCTTCTCTTTCCTGACTCTTTCTCTCTCATTCTAGACAACCAAACGCAACATACATCTGCTCTGACTTAAGGTTCGACAAGAAGAATTTTAGCTTTAGACATAAGGGCTTTTAAGACTGGAAATGGAGGAAGAGATGACTTTATAGAATAGGTCCTGCTTATGAGACATTTGTATATGCATGCTTCATTATCTTATGTTTGTTTGATTGCAACCACACAGGAACAGGAATAACTCAACAGCTGATGGTCACAGAGAAGCTGGCTAATCCCTGGGAAAACAGTTGCCTAGCTTGCAGTTGATAAGTATGGCTAATGTGTCAGCAGTTGTCATGGATTAGAAATACTGCTTGTTTTAATATTCTCCTTACGAGCCTCTCCTAGCTGCAAACGTTTCCAAATACCAGACCTGAGCTACCTCTGGCATGCCTGGCATACTCTAGTGAGGAACTCTCCTCCTCCCCTTAATGAACATCTCCTCGGCTGACTGCGCTCAGCGGCGCTCGGACAATTAGACTAGACTAGGGTTTACAGCAGTTTAAGCAAGAATGCTGACTAAGACTCTGCAAATCAAATATTAAAAGACCGATTAAATATTTTACGACCTTTTTACTTAGGCTCTGATTTGAAGTTTACTTCATCTGCTAGCCAGAGATATGCTGAAGGTTAATTGATGGAGGAAGAGTAAATAACAGCTGATGCTGCTGGCCCCAAGTATGCAAGGCATTTAAGAGTATTCCTAACCTCAAGTGTGCAGTCACTGACGTGCCCATTTGTCTCACCAGGTTAGTGTCACCGGGGCTCAGATATCTGATCAAATTACCGCTGCGAAAGTGGTTTAAGCTTATGTGTTTTTCCTTGTATTGTATATTTGCACATGTCTCCAATGACACCAAGTAATCCTTTAAATTGTGTTAATTTGATCATGTATCCGAGTATCCAGCGCAGTAAATTGGGATAGGTGGCTATGAAAAGTGGAGATGATGCCTTCTAGAAGACAAATAGCTTCCATGGAGAAGAGAGACATCCAGCAGAACCACTACAGCTCAGTCTACCAGGATTAGAGTATAAATCTCTCCCCTTTCTCCTTCTACAAAATCAAGGGTTTGTAACTTATAAACCTGACCTGACAAATTGCTTTTGTGGATTTTGATTATTTTTTTTTAAAGGGAAGAAATTACCAGAACTCTCATAAAGCAATTGTTGGTCAATTTTTGGCTAGCTGACTAGTCTGGTCTCACTTAAAGCCCATTTATAACTCAAAGAAAAATTCAGAAGCTCACCATCCAGCAAGTGTTCTCGTCGTATTTGGGGCTGGGAGTTGAAAATTTAGAAGCAGTCCAAATATTTAGCTTTTGAAAAGTACTGCTGAGCTTGTGTCTGAACTCCTTTTCAAGAGACGTTTGGTAAGGATTTGCACATACCAAAGTACAATTTACGTAATGAGCAGGAAGAGTTATTGGACTAATCATTTTTAATAGAGACTCCTTGCCTTTAATACAGAGCTACACAATAGAACTTAATAGCTTGTGGCAAGTAAATAATTTACCACATGGGTTGTGCCTGAATACAAATGTATACATAAAATATCACAGACTTAATGAAGCCTTTGGGGTGGTTTTTTTTTTTTAAATCAATTTAATTGATTTTGCTGATAGGTCCGCATTTATATTTTTTGTAAGCTACATTTCGCTTTACCTGGGCATGTGTCACAGTCATGATTCTTAAGGGAGGCAGGGAAAACTCTGCAAATGAAATTAGAAACTACGTACACAGAGCGTAGGTATTTTTGAAGCGTCTAGGGTAAGACACTCGGAAATAACACTCCAACGTGACCCAACGGTGTGGCTCATTTACAAGCTACTGATCAGAAAAGGTCAGCCTCTCAGGAACGCTCACGACTATTCAGGGTGTTTTGCAGCATTTGAGCCCAATGAAGCCGGTAATGAAGAGTTTTCCCCTTAACGCTGAACGTTGTGGGCTGTTCAGCCTCAGTCAGCAGCGTTCCTTGCATTTGGCTCGGGCTCCTACTGAGAGGGGGGAGAAGACAATGGTTGAGGAAGACGGGTCATGTTGTGACTAAGGCACAACTGAAGCCAGAAGGAAAGGGGTCGGATGGAAACATGGGTGTGTGTTTCAAAGGGAGAGGCACGGAATGATGGCTGCTTTACCATCGGGAGCACTGGCTTATCTCACAGGCCCGAAAGCCATTTTTCACTACAAAATACGCCCACAGCTCATCCTCCCTCTTTCTAACGCCCTGCTTTTTGTTGTCATTCACTCATAAAAGCTATGCATTAAAGGAAAGCGCGGAGACAGACACCGGAGCTGGGCCGGTGGGCCCGAAGAGAGCGGTGGGGAGGCGCCGGGGTCCCGCCGCCCTCCTCGGCCCCGCCGCCCGCCCGCACGCCCCGCGGGGCCGTCCCGTCCCGCCTTACCTTTGGGGTGCCAGGGGTCGGTGAACTCGTACTTCCCCACGCCGATGGTCCGCAGCATCTGCACCCCGTTGGTGTTGTCCGGGCCCCCCGCTGCGTTGGGGGGCAGCGGGGCGGCCGCCTGCCCGTTGGTGGCAGGCGCGCTGCTGGGCAGGGCGGCCGAGGGCAGGGCCGGCGGCGGCGGCGGCAGCATGGGGCAGGCCAGGTGGCCGTTGCCCACCGGCCCGGGGCCTGGGTGGGCCACTGGGCCCACGCCGCTCATGGAGGACATGCTGAGGGGTTGGCTGTTGGTGTACAGGGGCTGGCTCTGGAGGTTGACCACCATGTTGCTGAGGGGCTGGGAGGGCTGCGGCTGGAGCTGGTAGTGGGCTGGCATCAGCGGGAGCTGGGGGGTGACGTGCGGAGGGAGGGAAGGCGTGACGCCGATGACGGGGGCCTGGACGTTGGCGGCCGGGCTGAAGGTGGGCGGCTGCGTCATCCCATAGGAGTGCGTGATCAGGGCGGGCTGGCTGCCGGCCGCCACCGTGGTGACCCAGGGCGCTGCACCTGCGGCACGAAGGAAGGCCAGCAATGGCGGTGGGCTCGCCATGGGGGAGACCAGAGCAAAACCGAACACCCCCGGCCTTCCCCCTCCTGCGCCCGCGGCCGCTGCCGAATCGCGCCGACGAGCCCTTCTCCCTCACGCTATCTAAAGCGGTTCAGGGTCTGGAACCGTTCCCAACCAGTAAGTGCATAAAATTGCTACAGCGATGTGAGTGCAATTGTTAAAATACTCATCAGGTGACATGCAGCATGTTTGCGGTTTTATGTATTTTGCGCTTTATGCAGCTTAAGCGCACGCTTCCAAGAAAATTAACCTCTTTCCCCACCGTGCTTTCATGGCTTCCTGACAAATACTCTGTGTGTATAATAATGGTGCTCCAGCCACTACAAAGAGATTGTAATTAGGCGTCTGGCATAGTAGCACAATGTATGATATGTGTCTGGAAGCTGGAAATCATTTCAGGTAGTTCTGGACATAAAAGAGGTCTTAAAGTATTACAGAGTGCCTTTTCCTCTAGTGAAGGCAGAGAAGAAGAAAAAAACCAACCCACTCTAATGAACTTGCAGGCATCTTAATACATTTATATTAGCCCCAGCACAGAAGAAACTGAAGGGGTCTTTACAATGAGAGAAAAACCCTGCTAAAGAATAAAGAAAGGGCTCACAATGAAGTCTAATTTACGGAGGTAAATGGAGATAGTGCATCGAATTTGCTTTGAACGATTTTCCCTTGTAGAATTACAAATAAGATCAGAAACATACCTGGGTTTTCATTCTCCCTCATCTGTTTAGATGGAGGCTCATCAGTGTCCCAGGGCGTGGACTGATTGATGGGTGTCTGTCCCCACCTGACGCTCGTTGCAAGTCCTTGAGGCTGATTTTCAGTCTTGGAAATGCAAGGTGTCTACCAGAGAGAGAGAAAAATACAGAATAAAAATGTTTAGACTATTGGGAATGATTATTGTTCCTCATAGCTAGTAGCTTGCTTGTTTCTTTGTTACAGTCCAAGAGGATCCTAAAATCTTTAAGTATCATTCTCCTCCAGGCTTGCACGACATGTCTGTATAGAAAATACAACAGATTTGAAAAAAAAAAACCAAACTTGTGGAAATTTAACAGATCCGCCTTTAAAAAAAAAATCCACAACAAACTAGCATTTTGAGAAATAAGTTGCTTCTTTTATCTTGAAAATAAAATAAAACCAAACCAGATATGGTAATATCCATTCAGTCACAGCTTACGTAAAATGGGACAATCTTCTGTTTGCTCGAACTCTTCCAAAAATAGTGAGTTTTGTTTAGCAGAAGGAAAAACAAGAGAGACTTATTTACAACCGCAGGACAAATTACTGTAGAACAGTAAAGCGAAGTCTTAGTATTTACTGTCTGTCAAGCCTTAAAATTTAATGCCAACAAAAAAAAGCAGCATTAAAGTCATTGGTTGCTGAAGTGGGTATGTTGGCAGTTCTTCAGAGATGTTAAAATAACTGTAAAGTAGGGGAAGGATCGGGGCTGAATAATCATCAAAGGGGATATGATCTGAAAGAGATTTCTTGATAAAGAAACTATCACATGGATTTAAATGCTAAGCCAGCACCCCCCTGCATTTTATGGGGATCTTCCCAAACAACCATGCCTTTGCTGAGAAAAGGCCTGTAGAAAAGAAGGGTGCTCCAACAGGTCTCATTTATTTAACTCTGCAGCGTATTTCATTGCTGGAAGATTAAAAGTTTTTTTGTTTTGTTTTTACTGGTGTCAGAACCTCTAAACCAAGAAAATGGAACCAGCTGCCTATTGCTGAATGAGTACTGAGGACGGAAGCCATAAAGAACAGGAGACCAGTCTGAGCGATCGCTTGTTTGCCTTACATCTGGGAAGTAATTTAGCTCTGAGATGGGGGTACAGCGGCTCCATAAATGCCCTGGGTCACGTAGTACCAATGAAATCTCTGTCAACACCAGCAGCTTTTTTCCCCATCACCAGTACCTCAGTCAAGCCATGAAAAGAAATCATTAGCAGACCCATTTATTCCCTCTGCAAATACATGCACACCTTTCCCAAGCCCGTCAGTCGTCCCTCGTGTATTTAAATCCACTGGTGGTGCCTGCTTCCTCCTGCCCTCCCTTCTCCCCCCCAGCACCCCTGCTAGCTTCCTGCCCGGCTTCAACACCCCCCCCGCACTTCATCCAAGTGCCTCGGACATCTCCTATCACCTACTCCCTTTTCCATCTGAGCTTTATCCTCGGGCTCTGGATTTCAGGAGTCCTGAGTGCAGACTTTGATGGAGGACAGAGTTTTTGCTGCGCTGCTCTCTTTGCTCCCAGAAGCCACAATG
Source organism: Rissa tridactyla (assembly GCF_028500815.1). Lineage (NCBI taxonomy): Eukaryota > Metazoa > Chordata > Aves > Charadriiformes > Laridae > Rissa > Rissa tridactyla. The sequence goes on along the minus strand of NC_071468.1, from coordinate 118,755,903 downwards.
GGAATATTTCCCCCCCCTAGAAATCGCTATACTTCATTAAATGCAGGTGTTCACAGGGAAATGTGATTCTTAATGTCTTTTTTTCTACGGAATCTTGAAGTCAGAATTTTCAGCTTGTGTCCAAATTATTATCTTTTTTCAAAAGCATCAATTTATTATTTTCCACGGAGTTTGGTTTTGTTTGGTTTGGTGTTTTTTTGTGGTGGTTTTTTTGGTGGTGTTTGGTTTTGTTTGTTTGTTTTTTGTTTTTTTTTCGTAATTTAACTTCTCCAGATTTTTTTCTATTCTGCTGGCACCAAGGACAACGATATCCAGGTTTTAGATTCACATTTCCTTCTGCCCCCACCATTTCAGCTACTCCTACAACTTCTGCAATTGAAATAAAAATGAGCGTCAGGAAAGGCAAAAAGAGAGGACATCATGCAGACAAGCAAGAGCCGTAAGATTCATTCTGTTGTATTCATGGCAAAAAAAAAGGGCAGGAGGGGAAGAAATAAATCTCAGTTTTGAAATGCCTTCTATTTACAAATTGTCCTGAGAAAGGCTTAATGTGAATACCTTTAGCTTTTACATCGTACAAGGTCATTGACACAGCAGGATATAACGCTGTTGGTGGTTTACCAGTTCATGTTAGCAGTATCCCTTTGGCTTTAGCTAAACTGTTTAACAGTGGCCAAAGCACTCTGCAGTAGAAAAAGAAAGAAGAAAAAAAAAAGCACCACCAGCATTCTCTGCCTATAAATCAGCTAAGATACTTCCCCCAGAAACACTACCACTTATTCCAAAGCAAAGCTTCAAGAAACACTAATTGCAATATAGAGAACCGGGCATTTTTATGAATCATCGAAGACAGACAGGAGGATTCACAACTCAAATCATGCCCCGCACGTTCCCCACGTGGCATCTGCGTGTTGCATTTCTTTGTTGTGTGTACTGAGTCTTATAAGTGGGTTTGAAATACATACTTCTCATTATTCTGTGGCACTGTCGAGATGTGCAGCGTCTTGTGTAACTTTGTTACATCCCCAAGCTGCTTTAAAACAGTGTCTATCTAAAATAAGAAAAAAATATTCCTGTACCTTAAATAATACAGAACCACAAGCATGCTATAATTTTCAAAGAACCCATATGCTCTGTACGGAATGGGTAAGAAAGGGAATATGTGACACAGCTCTCCTAAGCCCTACAAAAATCCCGTTGCCTATTTTGCAACGGAAAGCCTGCTTTCCAAAAAAAAACTAGAGCACCAGATCAGACACATTTGAAACTGGTGGAGGGAACAACCAAATCTAGATCTAAATTCCGTACTTTGAGCATTAATAAAGAGGAAGGAGGTTCGCAGGTTTGCTGTCAATAAACACTTCTCCTCTGCTTCCACAAAATGCTATTTTTTTCCGAATTTTTTCCCACTAGATATGCTCACAAATCCCTCTTCTTAGATGCTCAGTGCATTTAAATGCACAAGTCCAGCACATTCTTTCAAATGTATCCTGAGCTTGTATTTGATTGGAAAGAGCTAGGGATTAGTTGGTACGAAATCCCAGCACACGTTCATGGAACACCGTTTAGACAATAATGGCGGTGGAAACAGAACAACAGCTTACTAAACTTCTTTTTTTTTATATATATACGCTTCCGGTCTCTGATCTAATTTCTGAATTATTTTTTTTAATACATGAAGGCTTACATTACAAGTGTTACATGTCTCTGATCCAATTGCAGCAATTACCGATTTGCGTATCTGGAAAGCAAAATTAATTCCAACATTATCAAACAAAGGAACCTTCCGTCCATGCGCTCAGGCACATGACAGCACTCTATTTGATGCTTTTAATGTACAACACAAATGACCAAAAAATGGCCTGTATTATGCTACTTGTGCAGGGGGAAGAGATGTGTTCCATTAGTGATCCACAGACTTCACAGAAACTAATTGTACTATGTTAGACTTTTATCTTTAGCTTTCATGTCAGATGCTTGTTTGAATTAAACACGAAACACATGAAAAAAGGAAATGCATTACAAAATCTACTGGGTATACGTTTTAAAATACCGCCAAATGTCTATTTACATGAAAAGACAAGAAGGTTTCTAAAAGGTCTGTTGAAGCCTGGCTAGTTAACAGCAGCACTGGCCATTTAATTGCCTGAATTTCATGGCAGACTAAAAAGATTATTGAAGCAATCATCAGCACCTTTGTAGCACCCCTAAAATGTTCAATCTGTGCTCTTTGTCATGGATAGAGTACCCCAAATCCAAATGTTTTTTTTCCTCTTTTGTTTGAAATAACCATTAAGAACAAATAAAATTTTCAGCTGAAGCTGCATTTCACCTCACGCCTGCCACTTTGAACTCCAGCAGTGAGCAATCTCCCAGCTTTAAGGAAATTAACGGCAATACAGATGTACAGGCAGAATGGAGAAAGATGGAACAATTTCAGAATTACACGAGACTAACACAGACAAGTTGCCAGGTTGTCGATTTTTTGTAGCTCAAATAGTCATAAACCATGGCCCATAGGCAACAGTAATTGGTGTACAGCTGGTCCACTGAACCTTATTAAATTAAAACATTAAAAACCTTCAGATTCATGGGGCTTTTCAGAATATCCACAAGAAAGTTCGCGAGTTCACAGCAATCAGCTGGTGTTAAAGATTGGGAATTAGTGATTTGGTCTACACTGCATGAGTTTACATGGTAACTATTTGGTGTTCAGGAGTCACAGCTACAACTAAGTCTGACTTTAAGTCCAAAGTTTTACAAATCTTTGATGAAATAAGACGTAACCTTTTAGCAAGACCTTTCTACATCAACGGAAACATTGCACGACTACCAGCATTACAGAGTATGTTAGCAGAACTAAAAAAACCCAACCCAACAACAACAAAAATCCAACAACAAAAATTCCAATACGATTTTCCCCGGGCTCACCACCACCAAACGCTTCCTGGGAGGTCCCTATAAACACATTTGAGCAATTTCCCCAAAGGCTTGTAAAACGGCCGACATACATCCTGCTACGGCTCAGAGTGCTAAGACCTATTCAAACAGTTTCATGAGCAAAAAAGAGCTAATCTGGATAGAGGGATCCTATTTGCGGTTCCCAGCGACCAAAATTATTTTACTAAGGCCTTCATTTAAAGTGATGGATGAGAAGTAGCGATTCTCTGTTCCAATTATCCAAAAGAGATTGGGAATGGCAGCTTAATACTAAGATAATGTATCCAATATGCAACACACTCTGTTTTCTCTCCCCATTGAAAATAAAAAGGCTAAGACACACACATGCATAGAAGCAAACATTCCCTCCCACGGATTCAGGTTTTATGGCCTGTCATGGGTAAAAGCAACTTCAATTTAATGAGGGAATTCCTTTTAAAGCTGTTAGCTATGCCTCGCTCTAACAAGTAATGACTGGTGGCCCTGGTTGGGTTTTAAGCCTGAACGTGTCTGGTGCTCTAAAAAGCTCAGTGGTCTCTGCACCAAAGAGTTTGGGGTCTAATTTGTAGTTCACGCTGCTAAATATTGCATGAAACAGGTATTATTATTTGTGTGCATGAAGCATGTGTGCAAAATCTGAACCATACAGGGACAGATCTTCAGCTGGGGTAAATTCCTACACCGTGTTGGACAGGATCCCAAGCATATTTCCGAGTCTAGTCCCGTGGCCAAAGAAGCCCTTAAGGATGTGTGCAGAGCTTTTAAAGATGCAATGACGACAGCAATATTTCCTTAGCACCAGCTGTTGGGCTGGGCTACAGAAATGAAACCGTTGTTTTAAGAGAGGGTTGTACTGTAATGTATGAAAAACCTAAGAGATACGGACAGGCCAGCATGCAAGAGGAACAGAACGAGCTGTCCTGCAGTAAAACCTCATTCAAGAACTTGCTCATGGGTGGAGAGAAGAACTGATCTACCTTACAGTTCCCATCACCAGGCAATTCTGCGATGACACAGCGTTGTTTTTCTCTTTCCAAAGCTAACGTGGGAGCAGCGAGAAAGAGAATAATACAGTTAACTCACAGGAAAAATGTTGCTACTCTGCATAAAAGACAAAAGAAGTCAGTTCCTTCTTGAGTGGAGAGAATAATTCAATACTGGCATCTTAAACACCATCCACCGACGAGCCACCAGCCAGTTTGAGCTCCGGAGCACTGAGGTATAGCCTCCGGGTGAGACATATGGCTTAGCAGCGGGGTACAGTCTGCATCCATTCACGTTTTTCAGAGGATTTAAAGACGCCCCCCCACCTTGAGATTAATGTCGCAGGCTTGGAGAAATCCATGAGTGCAGGGGGGCCCACGTCCCAGACAGGCACAGCCCCACGGCCGTTACCCAGCCCTGCTCCCGGCGCCGTGCATAGTGGAGCTTCTTGCCACCCAGTCTGTGAGCTGCTAAGAAGGCAGATGTATAAACATGTCCAGCGTCTTCCCCCCACCAGCATCAACCCCATCTTTCCTGAAGAGAGCCTCTTTGCCATCTCATCCACATCTGTGCCTCGGTTACCCTCCCAAATACAGTCAGCCAAATTCCCATGCTCTGACGATGCAATGGAAGAAAACTCCATACTGGGAATGGGTCAACTGCTACTGTCTCATTAACAGGCTCATCTAAGGCTCCCTATCCACACTGGCTGCAGGTCTGGGGAGGTAAGAGGAGGGATGAGGTTATGGAAAAGGGGGAGAGAAAGATGGCATAGAAGAAGGTTGTGAATTGACTATAGGTGATATCTATTCCTTTCTGGTGGCTGCACTGCCCAGGACAACCACCACTCTCACACCAGGGGTCCAGTTAGGTGCTCAGCATTAGGTGGGAATGAATGTGGGAACATGGAATGATAACAGCGCTTTATAAATGGCACTTTTGTATTCTGTCTTGGCAAATTTCACCAGCAGAGGCTCAGGTACTCACCCAGCTGCCTTCGTTTCTCAGCGAGAACATCAGGGAACGGAGCTGAGGTATCGAACCGAGGTCCCGGCTGCGACACTTGCTGCTCCAGGACACCAGGGACATCAGCGCACGACACTGGGTTCGAGCACAGAAGCCCCACTTTAGCCTGAGCAGAACCTCCCCCCCTAACACGGTTGGCATGCAGATCAACCCCAAATCAGAGCAAAGCTACGAATGCAAAACCATCTCACAACGAAGGAAAACGCGCAACATCAGGAACAACGCGGCAGCACGTACCACAGAGAACATGCACTATGCAACGCAAGGGGGCTCTCAGAGATCCTGCAGGCATCCCATGGTAGAGGCAGATAAATCCAGTTCATCATAAGTGCTTTTTGTCAGAGGGCAGAAGAAAATATGAATAATAATGGAATAAGTGCTTGTCAGACCAGAATCCCAAGGGCGTACAAAGGATGTAACCCTTGTGTACTGGCAAAGCTACTCAAGAATGACCTAGCGGCAGACTGCTTGAAAACTAAACATTTATCTTGAATGCAAATGCTGGCCATTAATAGGTTCATAAGTTGCTCCAAATGGCATTTTTGTCCCAAATTTCCCATGGATTTCTTTTAATTATCCAAACAGGACCATGATTTTCATCCTGGATCAGGGCCTAAAGCATTAAAGGGAGGAATAGTTATAAAGTAAAAGATATTTCACTGTAGGCTCCAATCCCAGTAATAAGTTACTTCTAGAAAAGTTTGCTTTTGTCGTATTGGATGCCGACATTTTACATTCAGGCCCTCTGAATTCGGTGTTTCAATTGCAGTACACACCCCGTGGCAGGAAAGTGCATGTTCTCTGCCTACACAGCAGGCACATTTAAAAAAAAAAAAAAAGAGAAAAAAAAGAAAAAAAGAAAACCAAGATAAGCCTGTAAGTGTTGAACAGTGCTGCATGATATTACTGATTTATTAACTTGGCTTGATCAATAAGGCTATCATCAAGGGCACATTTAGTTTGCACATAAATTTCACTTTCTAACAAGCACTTTTGTGTGCTCACTTTAGTTTCCATAATCTGATCCAGGTCTCAGGAAGCTTTCTTTAAGGGAGAACAGAGAATTCTTTTTCTAAAAAAAGGATCAAAGTATACTCGGTCAACCCTCAAACAAAAGAACAGTCAGTACTGTAGAAACAGCATGCTTACCTTTCACAGCAAAAAGAAAAAATAAGCCTGTAGGTCCAGATTTATCGCTGCCTTATAAGTTCATCAACATCAATTGAGCCATTAAACTGTGGCCGAATTTGGCTCACAGCAATTTAAAAATTTCAACTTTCTTTGAGAGTCTTCCATCAGTAAGATGCTAATTTAATGCATAATTTAAACCCCACTGTCCTTTAATTCAGCGTTTGTAAATAATTAAAAAAGAACTAAAAATCCTTTTACATTTATAAAGCTGCCCCCCTTTTTCTACTGCAAAACAACAAAGTCTTTTCAATCAAGAATTTATTTATTCTTTAAATCTGAAAGTAAAAGCCGTATAAAAGATGAGGAGAAACTGATTTACAAGATAAAACAATTAGCTCTGGGATATGTACATTAAGACTAATAAATTTCACATCGTATTTTAAAGGAGTGGAGGAGGAATCCCAGATATATTAGACTTTATTCAAATTCTATTGAAATATTCAATTAAGAGCATCTTATGAAGGTAAGTTATGCAGTCACTAAAATTAAGATGTGAAAAACAGGATTAGAGCGCTGCATCTCTCAAAAAGCCTATACACTTTAATAATCCATCCCTTTTCCTACACACAAGATAACATCTAAAATCTGGTTATTCCTATAATCGCTCCTGTCCTGTTAAAAATTTGGGTTGTGCAGGAGAAACGCGAATGTATTCCACAGTAAAAAAATACTAAAATCATATATTGCATTCCCTTTTAATCCAAAATCACATTATCTCAATGGTTCTTATTAAAATCTTTTTTTTTTTTCTGTGCAGACAGATGAAAACGTGTTTTAAAACTCAAACAAGTCTGTGCAAAAACAGCTCGAACCCATCAATCTCCCAGTTGGTTCTTAAAAGAAGCTAAACATTCACCAAGCTGTTCCGACCAGACGTGACTGGCAGATCCTTTTTGGGAACGGGGTCTCAAGATGCAACCCTGCTTCCACTCAGATTCATGGCTTTAATAACACAAGAAGTTCAGCGCAGGATCAGGCAGTTGGGCAGTCATTTAATTTGATTTACAACAAAGTCCTAAGACATGGTTTTTCTGGAAACACAGTCTCTGTTTTCTCCAATTTTTCTGCTCCGTAGGTTTTACATCAAAGCATTCCTGCTCATTTTGTTTCCGTATCTCCATGCTGCTGGTGGGAAGCTGCCCAGTTCTGTTTCCCTTCGCCAGAACTGATTCGTGGACTAGCATGAACGCTTCAGCTGCCTCCACCATCATCCTTCTAAAAGATTTATGGCAAACACATCGCATACCAAGCTATAAATCTAGCAAATGGCTATTAGACATACTTTGCTGTCCACAGCCACACAATTTAAAGTAAAACAGATAATGGTATAGCTGTGGCTAGCGTTACTGGTAGGCCTGCCAAAATTGTCTACTTTGCCACCCATTTTTTCCAGGCTCCTCACTCTCATTTTTGGGGTGTGAATCAGGTGATCCCTCAGTATTACTCTATTCGTGGCAACTTGCGATGCTACATAGTCCTTTGTCGCCCAAGGATAAATGGGTACCGTTAAGATTAAGCCCTACTTAACACTTCCTTTAACAACAAATTGCTATATGTTCCTTTACTTTTTATTCCTTAAAGATTAAGTTCTTCTAGGTGTCCAGTTTGGGCCATTGGACTTATTAAGAAGAGGAAACCCAGCAAGGGTGGGGAGTTTGGCGAGAGACTTTGTGCTTTTGAAAATCCTCTGTTCCGTATCTTTTAAAGAAAATTTATGCTACTGAAAACTTAAAACCTCCTACTCTCTTTGCTCCCGGGAAATTAACACAAAGTAAACCACCTTTAAAAATAATCTCCCACTCAAGAAACTTCAGGGTGACAGGGAAAGAGAGAGAGGGGTTATCGTGAGCCCTAAATAGCGCAGGTTGGTTCTGCAAGCCACGTAGGGAAAGGCAAGCTAAAATTAAACGACCTTTGGTAGGGACACCTCACCTACAACAGCAAGCTGTGATCTGATCTTCCTAATTCTCCTCCTCCGCTGTTGCGGGTCGTGGGCCATCAGAAGGTACTATTTCTGCCGGGATGGGTGCGGGGCAGACAGTGCCCTCGTAACCCCCAGGATGAACTGCCTCAAGAGGCAGTGTGATCCCTGCTCAACTCGCTGGGGCTTTCAGGAGAGTCAAAGGGAGTTTTAGCTGTTCTTTGTGCCGTCACCGCCTCCAGAAGACAAACAGAGCCTTGGTTTGCAGTAATAAGGCTCCAATTAGAACACAAATCTATAATTATCTAACAGCGCAGATCAAAATGGCCAACTTTGGTCACAAGTATCAATCAGAGTGAGAGAAGCGGCGAAACAGGGTCAAACACCTATTTTAAAAAAAAATGAAAAACAGGACACTTTCCACACAACAGGTAGAGATCAAAATAATCTTTATGCAAATCCAAAATCTCCTTTCCCACCCATAGCACAGTTTTTGGAGTTACCGTTAGCTTCAGACAAGCACTGACTGTACGCCAGACTACCCAGACCTTCTTAGAACAAAGCACAGAGCCTTGTCATGTTTTTTACGTTTATTGATGATTCCGGGCCAAACACAGATCCCATGCTGATTCTCTTAAAATCATTGCGTAATTAAGAAAGCTGAGTTACTAAGCAAGATCCTCCAACCAACACCCCTGCCTCAGAAAGGGTCACTGAGTTTGTGACATCAAGATGCTTTGAGAGGAGATAAAGTTGGACTAGATGATGGTTGTAGGTGCCTTCCAGCTGAACTATTCCTACTCTATTCTACTCTGTTCTGTTCTATTCTAAATAAACAATTAAATAAGCATATATATACACACATACACATATATATACATCTCTCCCCTTGTACTACTGAAATGGTGATGCCATTAAAATGTTCACCTCTGCTTCTTTCTAAAGGAAGTCCAAACTCCACGTACTGCGGAAGAAAAACAAGAGGTTAAAGCTAACAGACTAGCTGAGGATCTGCTTTTCTAATGCTGCATTTGATTAATTATGTGATTTATTTTCAATGACTGGTTCAATCAATCTTGATCAAATTAACAAAGACAATGATCAGAAATACCAGACTAAAACACAATACAAATGATTTGGTTCCAGGGGATCCAATCAAATGAAACAGGATTAAATTAACCAGTGATTGGATTAAGCAGAAGTTGCTGTATAAAGTCAGAAATGTATCAGTACTTCAGGCCATTTACTGTGTCTGTAGGTTGCCATTTCCAGCTCTTCCTTGAGCTCTCAAGAAACTTTAAACAAAATGGTTTTTCCTAGGTATCATAAGGGTAACGTGGAAATGATTATTTTCTTATTGCAATTCTTAATCTTATGCTTACTACTTGTACTATTGTTTCACAGTCCCACAGTATCTGGGGCTCTGCTGTAGTGGGCACTTCCTAAAGAAAAAAATACACCCCCATACGGGTCGTCCCCCCCCCCAGTCTGTACCTGAAGGAGTTTACAGTCTATGTGCATGACACAGAGATCAAAAGGTGACAGAATATCAGGATACAATCGAAAAGTCAGAAAAACCCATTTAATTCTACAATGTTAGCAAAGCACAAAGATGAAAAAGCTACTGTTCAACAAGGAGCGTTAATGAAAAGTTGCCAGCGATACAGCTGGAAATGTAGTTCTTACCTAAAAATCAAAGTAAATACAAGTATCACAGGAAAAGTGCTTCCATTTGCTGTGTACTGACCTAAACCTTGAGCAGCCAACAAGGTCCTACAGCACTGAGCAGAGATGTGCCTTCAAATGCCTTGAGCTCACCCTGGTTCAGCTGGACCCATTAGTAACCAGCTGCAAAGGGACTTTGTGTCCAAAAGGAAAGGCTGGGGACGTCAGAGGCCAGCTCATTTGGAAGTAAATAGGAAAACATAAATGCTGAGAGTTAGCGAGTGAAACCAAACTCAGTTCCTGCCCGTTTTTTCACACTAAGAGAATAATTTAAAAGATAAACTTGAGGGATGTGGATAAGTATTCCCTAAGGACTTTTAATGACACAGCTTTAGGATGCTGGCAGGCAGTCCTGCTTGCGAATCCTGGTCCCACGTGCTACACCGGGCTGGTGGATGTGTCACTCGCATGGCAGTGGTCCTCAGTAACACAAGACAGAGGAAAGCTACACAGCCACCAACCACACTGTGCGCATTAGGGGCTAAAGCAGAGGAGTTTTCCCAGAAAAAAAAAAAAAAGAGAAAAAAAAAAGAAAAAAAAAAGAGTTTGCCCGTAATTTGAACAAAGGCCAAAGCATGGGCGAACAGGTCAGATCCGAACCAACTCTTCCACCCATCTTGTGTCTCTTACAGAAGCATTCAGGGGTCATATGGGAAGACTCCTTCCCTATCCCTTGGGATAGTACCGCTTTAGTTTCTAGGTACACATTGCCCAGCAACTACGCAGACTTCATGTCCATCCTGCGAATGGGCATCTGTCACCTGGCTGGATTGAGTCACTTGCAAACACCCTAGGACTTTTCATGCACGCAGGGAACAGACCAAGCTAAGTATTTATGGTTGGACTAGATGATCCAAAAGGTCCCTTCCAACCTAGGCAATTCCATGCTTCTATGATTCTCTTTTGGCAATTGATAGCTGACATATGGAGCGTGGGTTGGTCTTTGTCCCAGATGAAACCTCTGGAGACATCAGACTAACTTCTGATGGTCAGCGAGCTCCAGGTTCACCCACGGGATCTGGTTTGTATGGCCATGGCCACGTGTCCTGTCCTTGCAGCCCACTGCACCACAGATATTGATAGGGAAGGACTATCCTGGTGGGACTGAACGTGTGATGAGCTGCTTTACTTACTGAGCTTGAGAAAGTCTTTAGAGAAACACTCCTCTCTCCCTTCCCACAACTTAAAGACACAATATTTTATCTTTGTTTTCAGCTACCATGGTGAGCATATTCTAAAGCCCCAGCTCTTTCCACTCAAAAGACATTTGGCATTACGATTAAGAATGCACTATTTTTGCTCTTCTGTCCCCTTAAAGGGTATCTTATTTGTATGTGCAGGCTTTTTCTCACGCTCTGCCTTGCTACATTCTTTTTCAGTCTCATTGCAATTTTTTTCATGAGTATTCTCAGTTTCATTTTCTTACTTTATTTTCCCCATGTCTCTGTCTCTCTCCTCACCCTTTCTATCACGCTCTCTCCTAAGTGAAATGAGAACCCAATTATACTCCTGTTAGAACTGAACTTTCAAATCCATCATGTGCTAGTGGGCTCAAAATTAGGCAAATAAATTCCCTCAACCCTACAAATTAAATTGAGTCTTTGCATATGTTCTTTTAAGAGCACAAAGATGTCAAGTATTCACCCAGCTGTCACAAAATATGATGAGCAGGCACTTTGTATTCATATAGATTTTCTAAATCGTTTGTCAGATTTAACAGAAATGCTAATGGATCCAAAAGTAAATTCTAATCTCTCCTAAATATCTGGTTATTATTTGTATTACAGTAGGACTTGGAATTGTCAGCTGAGGATCAGGGCACAATCTCAGAGCATTTCGCACACAAAGAGAAAGATCGTTTGGATGATGTGCAGGTATTATTTTGCACTTCTAATTTTACCTCGTTATTTTAACCAACACCCTCCTCATAGGTATACTCGACTTCATTTAAGAATAAAAGTACCATCAGCTTGTAAGCATCATTACCTAAGGCATCTGCTATTGAAACCCAGGTCTCACATTTGCTAAAGCCAGCACCTGTCTCCCAGGTGCAGGTTTTGAAGGAAAAAGCTATCATGAAGGTCAGACTTTGCTCGAGCTTCATTTCGGTCTAAGCTCATGATGGAAGTGGGGCTGAGCAAGACCAGCCTCAGCGTGTGGATGGGAACCGGCACCAAGGTGCCGATGCCGGCAGGTTGGACACCACACAGGGCACCTGCAACTGCTCTGTGTAGGTCCAGCATGTCCCAAACACGCAGGATTTGCTGCCCCGGCACTAAACGCCTGTACAATATTTCTCATGTGGTTAATCCCACACGTTCAGGGAACCTGTGATGTGATGAACATATCCTGGAGAGTTGTTCTCTACGTACTACCCTGCTTGTTTGTCTAAAAACCTATTAGGGCACCGCTTAAAGCGGGAGGGCAGCAGATCCTGGCTGTCAGTGATAATCCACTGCCAAAATCGATGCCGCTGGCAAGCTTGCTTCATGGATATTTACGATCAAAGAGCGCATTTTCCAAGAATGTATTGTCGGTCCCACTGTCTTGGCTCAATTTCAACTCCAGTAATTACATTTCTGCCTGCCTAATATTCCCCTGCCGCTTCGAGGAGACGCGGGAGCCCTCTCGTCCCGTCCCACGTTGCTTCACGGCATCACGGCCACATTCTGCACCAAACCGGACACACTTTAGCCGTGGCAACAGCTTTGCCCGTATATATTGTACACAGCTTTGTGGTTCTTAAAGAGGTGAAAAGTGTATGATATTGTTGTTGCTGTTATTTAAAAATTATTTACCTGCCTCTGGAACTAGTCATCTTGAGACATCTTTTAATTTCCTTCTCTTTCATGAGTAAATTTCTACATTTAAATTATTTACCAAAGGTTGAGCTAGGTAGGTCTCAGTTTGTATTTTTTTAATTTCACTAATAAAAGTAAAATATCTATAAAATGTGAGTGTCTACAGCTTTTCAACACCCAGCTCCAGGGAGTTCAAGCCCTTTCAGATCTAGCTGGGAGAGCTAACTCCACCGGCAAACTAAGAACCTGCCTTTCTCAGTGGAATAAAACTCCTGTTTACAGCTGCATAGGGCATAAAATGGGAGGTTTTAAACTTGTGACATTTCCATGTCTGGAAAAGCTGTCACACGCCCAGCATAGCATCTTACCTCGAGCTGTAAGCCCAGGGGCATTAGTAGCATTAGCCAACTGTAAGAGTACTGGAGGGAGAGAACGGTGCAACTAAAACACTTAAAAAGCCTCCCAAAATCTTTCCTATATTCAGAAAACAGAAGTTTCCCCGATGGGAAGGAACTCCTATTTCCAACTGTATGTGCTTGCACTCTTGCTTCTCAAAAACTTCTCGGTAGCGCTCAACTGACCCCCTCCTGCCTGTTGGAAATCCTGGCTCGCATTATTTTGGGAGAGATCTCTGAAGGCAAAAAGTGGTATAAAACACTGTTTTTTAATTTTTTTTTTTAATTATTATTATTTTAGTTTTCAAGACTAAGCAGCTGTTGGAAGCTGCTCTGAGCCAGAAACTGGTCAAACCAATCCTGCAAATATGGTTTTGTGGGCAAAGGAAGATGTGCTAAACACAAGTCATCGCCAGCCGCCTTCGTCCGCGTTCCCTGCACTCCTCCCACTTCCCAAAGGGACCATTTGGAGTGTTTACACAACTGCAATAGACACCGTTAAGCATGTTTTGTTTTAAAATGTAAAAAGAATGCCAAACAAAACAAGCCCAGAAGAAAAAAAAAAAAAGAACCAGAAAAGTATGCATATAAGACTGATAAAGTATGAGCGGATGAATGTATTCTGGAGCATTTGCATGTGTCAGAGGGAGTGGAACGGAGGTGAGCGGAAGATGAGAAAATGCGAGATGAGACACGATGTGACAGAAAAAGCACACCAGTTCGGGAAGAAAGAAGCGGGCAGGGAAAAGACTGTCGTACAGATAAGCGAAGACTCTGTGTACAACATGAGGGGAATTTTTAAACGCTGAGCTTTTACCTACTAACATCAATAGGGTTATTATAACTAACTTGGTAAGATCTAGGGGCAGCAGTTAAACGGTGTAATACAGGTACCTAATTTAGGTGTCATGCCTAGTTCTCTCCATCGGCTCTGCGAGAAGCCGGAGTCTGGCAGCCCTGGATAACAAGCGGTCTAAATTACTCATCACTCTCTGGAAGGTAGGAGCCATTGTAAACTCTCTGACTCTGCCCCCGTGTGCACTGCAGCAGAACCAGAGTGAAAAAGGAAAAAAAAAAATAAAAAAAAAATGACAAAGAACATCATCCAGCTGTATTACAAGCAGAAGAAAGAAATTCAGGAACTCTATGAAAAGAATGATGACCTAAACCAAAGAAGATGGGATAGTGGAAGTTAAATTATCTGTGCAGAAAATTTAATGTAAAAAGATTCAAAAGAAAATACAGTCTATATAGCCGCAGCCTGGCGCATCTAAAGGGAAAAAAGCCAAAAAACTGCTCCCAAAAACCTAAACCAAACTAAAGAAAAGGGAGCGTGCAGGAAGGAGAGAGACTTTTTGTTTTGGAGTATCTGGTTCCTAATTTAATCTTAATCCACTCTGACATTTATGCTCATGGATAATTCAGTATACAAATTTAGGGCAGAAAAAAAAAATCCATAAAAGTAATAAAATAAGAGCTGCTCGCAAGGGCAGCATCAGTAAAAATTGCCCTTGGGTAAAAATAGTTCCTACTGCTTTGTGTCCCGCTCAGCTTCAGGCGATGTACCAAGATCCCAGGAACTACTTTTTTTTTCCCTCGTGCAATCATTTGTGGCTCTCATCCAGCCTCTGATTATGCTAATTGTGTTTGATGGAATTTGTATGTACTCTCCTTCGCTCTCGTCTCATCTGAACATACACAAGATGCATTTTTAATTTTTAACTCCTCAAAAATAAATAAATAACGGAACTTTCTCCCCAAGGTTGTGTAAAAGTCAACCTTATTACTAGTTCTAAACAGCAAATATACAGCCTTTATTACTAGCAAAACAAATAACCCTTCCTATATTAATATGTTGCAACAAAGCTTTTAGTTAGTGTGAGAGGAATGTCATAATGTAGGAGTTTGCATAACACAGTCAGATCATGTCACCTAGACACAATTTCGTTTGCATTAAATTAAATCCACCATCATAGGAAGCGCAACTTTAATAAAAAGATACAGTCAAGTCGGCTAGATCAAGAGCCTGCATCATTTTGAGACAGACACTCCAAACAGGAGAGATGGTGAGCTCTTGTAAAACCATTCCCAAGGGTCAGCAATAAAACCCAGGACTTAAATTCCTGAATAAATGGCTTTTTTTCTTCTTCTCTTTTAAAAGCGTTCTTGACAAAGTAACTAGACATCAAAACCCACCTGATTTTGGTGAGACAAAACCAGATGACCTTTATGGCCTCAATCCAAGTTCCTTGACTGTCTTTGAGGTCCCCCAACGCAGCGCTGACTGGGTTATTTCATACTTCATGGAGATCCTCTGAACCTCTAAATTATTCTTTAATTCTACTAACTGGCAGCTAAAGAGAAATGTAATTCCAAGAGTAAAGGACTTGCTTCCCGTCCTAAATGAAAACAAGACTGGCTTTTCATTCTTTATTTAAGTGAATTGCAGTGAAAACCCCCTGTGCACCGCAGTTCTGCTCCTCCACAGCTAAAGCCTCCTGTCACTCGTGTCCTCCCCAGGCTGTTCACCTCCGGAGCACCTCACGGGAGGGACTATCCATGGTGAACACCACAGCTGGCAATGCCTCCTAGGGCCACATTTTCAAGGGTATTCAGGTGTCTTACTAACACAGGTAGGCACCAAAGGGATTTCCAAAAGTGCTGAGGCAGAGGGGGCCTTTCATTTCTGCTGAAGTCCAGAGAGAGGGAGTTAGGATGCCCAAACCTGCAAGCCTGAAAATCCACAGGCACCTAAAGGCTTCTGAAAGCCAGACTTCGGGGGCCTCAGTCACCTCCAAAAATGGGACAGGGGTGCATCTGGAAATGCGAGCTGCTGTCTGCACTGGAGAGTGTCGGCAGAAATGAGGCAGGGGATTCGGGCTGGACACCCAACGTCCCTGATGCGGGGCTCGGAGTCCCAGCCCACAGGCATTACCCACCCTGCAGAGATGCTACGCACGGTACCGGCCCACGCGGCAGTAGCAGCAGGGCCAGACTCGGACCAGTCCATCCCATTTGAAATGAAAACAAACTCTTCCAAACACAACAGCGCCAGCTGAAATGGCTGAAGAAGGCGCAAGGCTCATGAGTGAGGGAGAGGGACCCTGCCCATTTGTGTAAGGAACAAAAAGCTCCTTCTTTTGTCACACAGGTCCTGTTTTGATGTGCAACAGACTCTCTTTTGAAAGGTGAGAGTTTCTTAGCAAAGAGTTGAAGAGGAAAAGCAGACCTAGTCATGTGCCATTATGGTCAGAGCGGGTTTTGGGCACGTTCCCTTTCGCCTCCCAGCCCCGACGTATCTGTATGCACACGCGTTTTGGTGGTGACATCTGAAGGAGGCAATGGTGAGCCATGACCCTGTACTCACTGCTACTTGTCCGACCGCTTCCTGCAAACAACTTTTTGATTTATTTTATTTTTCCCAGACATTTGAACTGCCTGTGCAGATTACTGGCGTAAATATTAAACCTGGAAGCTGGGTCCCCTGCCACCCACTATTTTGGACCCTGATAGGAGCAGTCAGCCCTTCTGAGATGGGCTCTTTGAGCTGTTTGCGGGGAGTGAGAGCTCTCTGCATGCGAGCGCAGATGAGAAGATGCTGCCTGCCGCGTGAATCTGTCTGCCGGGGAATTGGCTCTTTTCCTCAGCTTCTGTTTCTTCGTTCTCCGCCCTTGTGCAATGAACTGACTGCAAACCCCTCCTCTTTAAAGGGTGGCCGCACGTCACTGGTGAAATGTGTATTATTTATTTGGAGATCACTCTGAAAGTAACTCTATTTAAAAAAAAAAAATGAAAAAAAAAAAAAAAAGATTCTTCAAAGCTCTTGGCATCCCTGACATACTCTTAAAACACAATACCACAGGAGTTACAAAACATAAATCATCCATAATAACAGAAACACTTCTCTCCACCTCGTGTCTGCTACTACCTGAATTGTTTGTGATTCTTCAGGCACAGTTGTTATATACATGCAAATTTTAATTAGGGGAAAACGTGGCTGAATAGTAGATAAAATTATTTGTTGTACAGTATATTCGAAAAGCAATGCGTCATTCTAATAGATTATTCAATGGATATTTGCAACATTCTATAGAAGCATTTAGGTAATGCAAAAAAAGATTAATTGAATAATTTATTTGATGGGCAACAGCATTACTCATCAAATACATTATTCAACTAATAGTATTCCACCAGTACTAATTAAAAGAAGAGAAGCAATTGCTTTCAAGTACAACTCATTCAGATCCCAGTTTTGGCTCCATTAAGAAAACACTTTGCAGGGGAACGTCTCAATGCAAGTGCAGATGCTTCAGATATTCTTCACGCTAAAGGAGCTACACCCTGCATCAGTGTCCTTGACGAAATACATCTGCGTGACTGCGGTAGGATTTGCACCTCTTAATGAATTGCCTGTCTGTACTGGGGCTGGATTGGAGCATCCTCAACCGTGGAGGTATTTTAGCACATGGAATAGATTTAATGAGTATATCTAATTTGTAACCTGCAGGGTGGATCCAACTCGCTAACTGCTCCAACACCACTCTTACCTGGGAGCTTCCAGATATGAGAAAGAAGCTGGCGTCTTCTTTGCTACTTGGTCTCCCAAGCGTTTTGCAAACCCTCTTCCATCCTGTGACTAACACCCGTCATTCCCTGATAAAGGTACAACCGTTTCCTTAGCCAGCCTGGTGACACACCATGCCTATGTCCCATCATGTTGCAGGACCATGAGGAACGTTAGAAGCATTACTTAAACAAGCTGTCGTGCCATCAGACATGCCCCCAGCAGAGGCTGCTCCGCTTTGCCCTGTGAACGGGACACCACTGGGACCGGCCAGTGAAACCACCTGTGCTTCAGACACATCAGCTTCTTATGCTACATTAGCACAAACATTTTAATGCTTCTTATTTAGCAAGGAACAATGAAGAACATTAGGCTTTAAGAGCAAAAGGCTGACAACGGACGAGTCCAATCCATCGAGGGAAAAGGCAAAGACCATATCTTAAGTACCAAGTAATGACTTCCTAGGGGCGCACAAGAGTGGAGAAATGCTCGTTATCAGACGGCGTCATACAGCTCACCCCGTCGCCCTCCCCACAGACGGGAAAACCACCAGCGGAATAAAACCAGCTTCGCGATCGTGGCAGAAGGCACATTTAACACAGCCTGCACATGACAAAGAATAAATATCATGCTAGGGCTTTATAGACATAATAAACCCTTGCTAAGTTCCCGTCAAATATACCGTGGAGAAGGCAGCAATAATGGTTGGCAAATAAAGATCCTCTTAAAGTTTAGTAAGCTTTCAAAAATATTTTACTATTTAACCAAAAATGTCTCCCCTATTTTGAGGGGGTTCTAGGATAATTTTCAGGGAATAAAGCTCAAAACAGTAAAAGAAGAGTTTGGACGACACTGACTAAGTATTAACTGAAAGTGTTTTGCTAGTTTAATCTACGTTACTATTTTAAGCAGTGTTTCTTTTTAACGATTCAAGACACATTTCCACTCTAATCCCCTACTCCCGTTTGGAAGGAAACAGATGAATGTGATGAAATGCAACGCAGATGATAAATTCATGCCACTCGAAAAGTGGCAAATGACATTTACTGGTCTCTCAGTTCCCATTTCATGATTGATATAGAACTATAAACAAGAAAATAAGTACTGTTAAAAATCTTTCTATAGAGTGGCAAGTAGGGTTTTAATGGTGGTTTGCCGGTGCTTATTAACAAGCCATGGCAGTTGCTGCACACTGAGCAGTAACCGCGTAAGAGCTCAGCCTGCTGTAGAAGTCCTGAGTCTATGTACTTTCAATTTTAGAGCATAACCATCATACGCTCCACAAACCAATGAAATTTCTAATAATACAAACCAATGATGTGTTAAATTGAGACACTTCTAGCTTGAATGCCAAAAACTTCACTATGATTTAAAGGATCTGTGCTTACCTTTCTCTATCAATTTACTGTTAATTTGCTACTATTGGAGCAATTTACAAAAAGGAAAAAAAAAAAGGTAATATTTTATTTAATTTCTAATACCAATCCTGGTCATTTCAAATATACACTCAAATGCCATTTATTATACAAAAAGCAATAAAGTAATTCAAGAGGAGTAAGAGATGGCATGAGAAGTGTTGAGGGGGAGCAAGCAAAAAGAAATCACTCTGCAAAATATCTGCATTTAGAAATAGGTGTCAATCCTCACTACTTCCCTTAGAAAAGGCAGGGGCATTAACAAAATTTTAGGCCATAAATGTTTGCATATTTCAACTGCACCAAGCATTACATATTTTGCTTATTATTTATTACATGGGTTTGCCACTCTGCTGGTTATCATCACGTTGTAGCTTTACCTATAATCTGTATCAAACGACATGAGAATGTCCTACAAGTGTGGTTTTTTTTCTAAATGTCCCTTCCACCTTATTTCACCCCAACTCCTCAAGGTGGCACCTGACCATTTATTTATGACTCTGCGCTTTATACCGAAATCGGACATACAGCAAGTTTCTTTGCCCCTTGGTATCCTGTTCCCACTTTCTACTCAGATACAAAGATGAATTGCAATGACCTTGCATGAATCATACTGATGTCACGCAATCTCGTCCATGGAATAATTACGAGAGCACTTCTCAGTCTCTGTCTCCAGGGGCTCCCTGACAGTCCCTTAAAATCTTTGCCACATCTTTCCACTCTCCAACAGGCTTCTGGGGCAAATACAAAGTCACGGCTTGAAAGACAATGGAAACTGGTCAGGGTGAATTCAGGCACTCATAATAAAAAGCACTTAAAATTGGCTTTGCGATTAAACTACTGCCTAGCCTGGTTAGATGTGGCCTTCAGCAAATCAGGATACACTGAAACCACCATGATTCTTCTTGCAGCAGTTATACTGCTGAGCAATTTGAGAGATCTCAAGCTTTGCTACTAGACAAGAGCAGAGCATAGCTCAGGTCAAACCGATCCCTAGCAGAAGCTCAGTGAAACGCAGCAGCTCTATCAAGTATAGATCCGCTCCTCAGAGTTCAGGCACAAGGTTAGAAATTGATAAGTTAATTGTCCGACATCAGGACCTGCAGCAAAAGCAGTCGCAACAATTAAATGTTAACTTTATATATCCAAGGGAAAGCAGGAAAGATACCTTGCCCGTCAGTATCTCCTACTGACCTTCTGTGGGCTGGATGTCATCATGCTCAGCCTACCTTGTTTAACCAAACAAAGATCTCAGACCTCATTTGTGAGCGGAAGGTGCTAACCACTCAGTTTGCCTTATGGACATGGTATTTAACAACCTGCCCTGGAACACTGTTTGCTCCATCTGTCCGTGGTCCAACACCCATCCCCTGCGCTGCTGGAAACCCCATTAAGGCAGCACAGTTTACTGCAAGAAGGCATCTGCAGACACTGCGTCCCTAGACACAAAAGGAGCACAGAAGGGACTTTAAACCAGCACCTGCATTGTCAGAAAGTCAGTGTTAAGAGTGTGACACTGAAATGATGAGCTGGACTACTGGAACTGTTTTGAAATCATTTCTGTCCGGTGGTTTATAAAATCACAGCATAATTTAAGTAGGAAGGGGCACCTAGAGGCCATCTGGTCCAACCCCCTGATCAAAGAAGGGCCAACTTCAAAGACGGATCAGGTTGCCTGGGGCTTTGCCCAGTGGAGTCTGGAATATCTCCAAGGATGGAGATGCTACACCTTCTCTAGGCAACCTGATCCAATGTCTGACCACCTCATTCTGTTCTTAATATCCAACTGGAATTGCCCTTCCCGTAACTTATGTCTGTTGCCTCTTCTCTTTCTGCTGCGCTCCTCTGAGGAGAGTCTGGCTCTGCCTGCTCTTTACCCTCCCATAGGTAGCTCTACACAGCAAGAACAGCTTCCTCTTATTAAAGCTGAACAAAACCCATCTCTCAGTTTCCTCCTATGCCACGTGCTCTACCTCCCTAACCAATTTAGTGGCCTTTCATTGGACTCACTCTGGTATGTCCATATGTTTCTTGTACTGGACTATCCAAAACTAGACACGAGTACTGAACAGAGAGGAAGCATCACTTCGCGGGACCCGCTGGCTACACTCCCACTAACGAATACAGCCAGTATGCACTTCGCTTCCATTTCCAGAGGAGTATGTGATATTCAATTTGTCCTCAGGTCCTTTTCTGCGGAGCTGATCCTTGAGGAACTCCCAGGAACCAGTCACCAGCTTCATGTCAAGATCACAACCCTTCAAGACTGGTAGTCTAGTCAATTTTCCACCCACCTTACAGTATATCTATCCAAAATATATCTCCAATTTGGAAATACAGCTCTGATTTGCATACAAGGGTACTATGGGAGACTCTCAAAGCCTTGCTTAAGTCAAAGTGAATGACTTCCACTGCTCTCTCCTTGTCTGGTTCCACGGACTTGTATATGTCCAAGTGACTAATTGGCCCCTAGGCCAATCTTCTTCTACTATGGGTAGTACGTTAGTCTTCCAAACTCTGCCACTAGGAAGGAAGCCAGAGAGACCTGAGAGCAGACCATTCTGGGATGATGACAGTAGCTGCTCTGCTACCCGTGCTCCAAGAGCACGTCCTTGTGTGAGAGTCTCTTGGGGAAAATTTAAGATCGGGTTGGGCCTGACGAGCTTCCTGATTTCTAAGAACATAACACCTGTCTGTAGAGATGAAAAAATATTGGTGTCTGTATCTAAAGAAGGGCACTACCATCTGCTGCCTGCTGAAGGGAAACAGTACTGCGGAACACACGGGAACTAAATTCTTTCAGCCAATCACTTGAGGATAAGGTAAATTAGTGAAAGCTCCTTGTCACTCGGTGATGTCTAAGCCATGGGCAATGTGGGCCCTGAGGCATAAAGATCCCATACACTTTTCATCAATACTGTGCCGTTCCTTTGACAACAGTAAGGTCCGTCCCCTATGGGACACTCGGGGAAAGCGGGCTCAGGACCAAGTGGATGCGGTGGGGGAAATCTGAGCAGGAAAAAAGGCAGAACAGGCTCTTAAAACTGAGGTAATTTATGGCCGTAAAATTCACAGATGAGTTGCATTTTAGGTGAACGTGTCTGACATTTCACGAGTTTCAGATGTTTCACAATTTCACTGAAGGCTCCCCCGCTCCTCGCAAGAGGAGACCCAGGTCAGTTCTCTGTGATGTTCGTGTACTCATGCACACACACCTGTATTCATGCACGCAAACGAACCTTGATAAAACTACGCTTCTCTACAGCACATATTCCTCCTTTATCAATGACAAACTTGCAGCTACCAATGCATCCATTTCTGACCAGTTTCTCACCATTTAACACAATGGTGGTGCTGCCTGTATTGCATTTCCCAACTGCCACGTCTTCTTTGAAAATGTAAAGAAACAGAGGAGAAGGCAAAAACAGTCACCTGTGGAAAAATGCTACTGTACCTAATATTTTCTTATTTGTCTTTTTTTTTATTTAACACTGACAAGTAAGTGACTTCGTACAGCCAGGGAGGGGATGCTGACTGCCTGCTGTACGCTCTCATGCAACAGGTTTAACTTCATGCTCTACCTCCAGCAAAATGCTGAGATTTTTCACAAGCTTCAGCCTTTCAGATATCAATGTTTTTGTTTTGACACACATTGCTACAGATGAAAGTTTAGTCACAGATGTATAAACTCCTAAATGGTTTTAGTTCTCTTATAAACTACAAAATTTGCCACTACAAAAGCTTCTCTATTATAAAAATAATAGGAGTGAAAATGCTGAGAAACAAACTGGTGGTTGCAATGTGATTCAACCTTTCTTTCGATTTTTTAAAAACTTAAAACTGCTTTTCATTCTCAAGGAACTTTTCAGCCATCACGTATTCCCAAAAATTTCAAAGCGACTTTGAAATAAGATCAGCCACACATATAAAAAAAATAAAATCTTAACGTTCTTTGAAAGAGGAAACGAAAGTCCTTATTTCCAACATCTTTTTGCGTATTATCTTTTTTTTACCCCCTCTGAAGAAAGCTGTCGAGGAACAGAAGTGTCTTGCTCATCAGCGGTGCTGGTGATATAGGAAGAGAGAGAAAACATCCAGCACTTAAGCAGAAATACCCTTTGAATGCCTTTCGCGCTACTTCAATCAAATACATTTCCCCCCCTCGCTGTTGGAAGCAGTTAAGTTGCCATATCGTAGGTCTGGCTCCTTGCCCGCAACCATCCAGTTGCCCTGACATCCCTCTGCTCTTTCCATCCCACTTGTGTAACCGGCTGTGAAAATGAGAGTGGGGAGACTGGGATGTGTGTGAGGGTGTCGGTTCGCTCTTCTAATCTGTTTGAAAAAGGCGCCAAGAGTCATATTCTCTGATTAACCCATTTTGGGAGCCCTCCTTCAGTGCCGAATTGAGGCTGCCCCTGGGGACGTGGACTTCCAGCACCTGGGTGTGGGGGGAAGCTCAGGCTCAGAGCAGGGAGCCAGCGGTGACGTGGTACTCGAGGTGCTTCACTGTGGTCTGTTTGGAGATGCCGAGCCTTCCTGGAGCTCATCATCCTTCCGTGCTCAGCCAACCTGACTGGGAACTATACCAGAAAATGACCCGGAGCTACTACTTCTCTTTTTTTTTTTTCACGGAGGTGAAAAAACGTCAGATACAGCAAAAGTTCATAAAGAACGTTAAGCCACCTTTGACGCAACCAGCCCTTATTATACATGTTTGGTCTAAAAGGCGATCACAGAGAAAGCTAACGCCAGCTCTGAACTACTGAGGTACATGAATTGCTTTTGATCTTAATGACCGTAAATACAAACTACCTTCTGATCCACTTTCTCCTTTTATCACCCTGTCCTCCTCTCCATCACAACTTTTGTCTATCTGGATGCTCCCCTTAACTTGGTACGCATCTCCTGAGCTCTGTTTCTTCCATGTCTTTAATATCAGTCTCCAATGATTTCCCATCTTGTCAATATATTTAGGGAAAATTTTGGAAGAATATATGAAAATCTATTTTTTTGACACTTGAGTACTTTCCCTGCACTCATCCACTTTTGCTTTGCCCCTCACACACATCAGTTACAACTCTGTGTATAAATCAGGTTCAACACTTGCAGTGCAGACTTCTCTGCGCCACAACAGCACTGAGCTCAATTTTCAGCTTCATGGCATCATTTGGGGACTCCATGTCATCGTGCTCTGCATTAGTAGGATGCAATACAAGATTAAGATCAGCAGCACAGTTCATCTATACCAAACATGTCTTGGATGGCCGTTACTACTCCTGTACGCACACGGAGCCAAGCACAATTTATGCGTGGTGGACCTCACCTGGATGACCACTGTCAAACTGCATTTCCTTTGGACTCCATGGAAATTAAGGCTGTATGAGGAACAGTGAACCAAGCAGTGCCAACTTTTACGATGCAACTGGGAACCCTTTGTGAGACTTGTCAGTTGGGTCAAGACAAAATTGTAGCAAGAACCATTTACGCAACTGAGCATTTCTGGGTGCCAGGGACCCCGACTGTGCCAGTTCACTGACACCGGATGGTATACGTGCAGCCTGCGCTTGCTAAAGGAGCACCATTGCAATGGGGCACCTTTTGTCTCTATACACCGTTTTTAACCGAAGACTTGTTTTTTTACCACACTCAATTGCAGCATCACTGGCATTTTCCAAAATGCTAGCTCTCGGAACGTTAGCTGCTGCTAAATTCTAAAAATGCTCTAAATATTATCTGTATTTGTAGAAGTTCAGCTTCATTTATGGGCTCTGAAAAGACAATGTGTACACCTACAGCTGTCTGAAGTGACAAAAAATAACATTTCGAAACAAACACATCTGTGGATTCTCATTAGAGCCCTAACAAGGGAAAAGGCTGTAGCGCCGGCCCATCTGAGGTCGGGGGAGTCACAATGGAGATACCCTGTGAGCACAAGGGCCGTTCAGCCTCTCCAGAACAACCACGGTGCTGAAGAAGCTAAAAGAGTTTTATTATAAGCAGCTAAAGACTTATTGCACTGAGCTTGACAATGTCTTCCTAAGCTGAAACGACAGAAGGGCAGATAGTTTATGCAGTGTGCAACTAACGACTAATTCAATGCCCCAGATTCTTCCCCGTAGCCATTTCAATGACTTCAAGGGAGCTATTTTGCCAAAAGTATTATGAGAATATTTTTATTTCGATAAAATGGCTACCTTGCCAGAATTAATTCCGACAGATGTTTTAGCAATTACAAAATCACTTCACTAATTATCTCAAATACCTTTTTGGCCATCTCCACCATGATAAACACCTCAAACTAAATTATACTGAGTAAACTGCGGTGGGATTGTATAAAACCTTGGCTTTGGGAGAGACGGGATGGAAGTTAGTGCTTGGCACTTAACGTCATCAGCATTATAATGATTCAGCTAGAGCATATATAATTTTGTTGCTGACCTTACATTATTATATAATTAAGGTAATTTAAGTAATTACTTGCTAAAAAGACTAATTTTGTTCATCAACATAAAGACTCTCAAAGCACAGCAATATGAGGGAATTAGATTCCAATACAGCAATTTGGGGAGAATTAGAACCTCCAGTGAATAAAGTGAAAGAGGAGTAAGCAGTAAAACACAAGAAAGGACAGTAAAAGTTCACGAAACCTGGTTACTACTCTCTGTTCTGCCACAGCCATGCCCCGAAACTCCCCAGCACTCTAAACAGAGTAAGGATTTTCCTGTCGCATGTAAAATATTCGCCGTGAGACTTCTAACTGTAAACTTAAGTTTAATAAGGAAAGAAGTTGAAACTCTCTCCCAAGCCAGACAAGCAAAAATCTTTCCTTAGAGATGTCTGTAATCAGAGTGACTCTTCTGAAGATAATTTTGCCTCTCCTCTTCAAAATAAGATTATGCTAGAAGATCCTAACAAATTAACTCTTTAATTGAGTACACCGAGTATGCAGCAATCTCAGTTATTTCAGGGCATAAGCTCGTCCATAAAAATAGCCCACCTCATTCCCACACAATAATGTCATTTTAAACCGCAGAGTTCTTCCTCCGGAGACATGTCTTATTACAAATGATCGTATTAAACACTGGTATCTTTTGCAAACACACCAAGAGTGAAAAGGAAGACTTTGATGTGTCAAAAGAGCGTTACGTTCGAGAAACTTCAGGAAAAGTTTTTTGGATTACTGTCATTTCATTATTGGTTTTAGAGGTGACAACCCGCTTGTTTATCTGTGTTCAGACACCGTTAAACTTTTTCTGTCGTTAGACATTGTAAAAAAAATAAATTGCTATAATAGAAAATAATTTATCCAGCTTTAAACCTTGCTTGTGTTTGTTCCTCATGCTGTTTTGAACTGGATGATGACGTGTACCTGCCTTTATGACAGGAGGAAGATTCTGTAACAAGTAATCAATATTTTGTTTGTTTAATAACTAAGAAATTGCTTTAGTATATAACCGAGTAGTTAATTATTTGGCAGGCCTATGAAACACACTAATTAAAATTTTAAGTTACAAGAAGCCTACAGAAGTATTTAAAAGAAGAAGCTACACTTGAAGAGACTATTTTAGTACTTCAAGCAAGCGTGCCATATTAATACTATAAACTTTCAAAGTACTTTATCTATAAAGCCAGGTGACTTTGATATATACAATCTATATTTTTAATGCAAGTGAAAGAACCTTCAAGCACTCTTCAGAATGTCAGGCTTAAGAATTTATGGGACTGCAACGATATTGCGAAGAATACAGGTTTTCAAAATAAAATTTCAAAGGCATTACAGAACCCGATGCATTAAGAATGGAACGTACTGCCCAAGTCAAAAACATCACTGCAAGCAGAGAAACTCACCACTGACCATTCTTTTTTTTATATATATATGTATGTATATACACTTACACACACACACACACACATATATATATATGGAACACCTCTCTTATGAAGAAAGGCTGAGGGATTTGGGTCTCTTCAGGCTGGAAAAAAGGCAACTGAGGGGGGACCTTATCAACACTTACAAATACTTCAAGGGTGGGTGTCAGGAGGATGGGGCCAGGATCTTTTCAGTGGTGCCCGGCAACAGGACAAGAGGTAACGGGCACAAACTTGAGCATAGGAAGTTCCACCTAAACACGAGGAGGAACTTCTTTCCTTTGAGGGTGGCAGAGCCCTGGCACAGGCTGCCCAGAGAGGTGGTGGAGTCTCCGTCTCTGGAGACATTCCAAACCCGCCTGGACGCGTTCCTGTGCAGCCTGCTCTGGGTGACCCTGCTCTGGCAGGGGGTTGGACTAGATGATCTCCAGAGGTCCCTTCCAGCCCTACGATTCTATGATATATATACACATATATATAAGAGAGACAAAGCAAAAGGAGGCTCCCCAAAGAGGCAAGAATCCAACAGCATTTTGGAAACAAGCAGGCACCCAGACTCAAACATTAAGGGATGAGAGAATTTACACCAACGGCACTTGCAGAGGTTTACTCGTTATTGATGTTGCTTTTATTTGAATATGGAAATGTCGTTGTAACTTGAGTTTCATTAAAAGCTCATTCCATTAAACCCCAAACAGCTAGATAACGTAAGCCGACTAAGGTAAGACAGAGTCTGTGAGGGTTTTAACTTGAATTTAAGATGCTTAATTTTCATTAAACTTTCTGTCTCAAATTATTCTTTAAACAAACTGGAGGTTAAATGACATTGAGATTTTAAGTGAATATTTTCAGAGCTGCTTCATCAAGTAATTGAATTAAAGCTTCCTCCAGTTATAAAGCTTCCTGGGATTTACTTTTCTCACAAAAAATTTTTAGTTTTGCTAGGTCAGAAAAAAGACTCACTTTTCTAAATAGACTTGTCATTAGGACTAGCTGGATTATCTATGATAATTATCTGTGCTGCATTTTAGGATTTAATACCGCTTGCCTCCATAATAAAAGCAGCTACGATTTGCATGGATGATGCGGTTTGCATCTTCCCTGGGGAATAAGGAACTAATGTGGAGTTTTATTGCTTATTTTTGACATCATTTTTTTCATGTGAAGAAAGAAAGAAACAGATTTGTGATTAATAACTTCCATTTCCTTTGTTTGCTCACTTTTGTCAGGTTTTCCTCCAGGGCATGGTAAGAACCTTTACAGTATGACACTAATAGGACCGTCACATCCCTGAAATTGCATCTCATAAACAATTACAGGTAATTCAGCTCATGGTCTCCTCAGAGGCTTCCTCAAAGGCTACATTGTTTGGCTGCTGACTCTCAAATATCTTCTCCTTCACATCTACCAACAATAAAAAGGATAAGAGGAGACTTCATCAAAGCTTGGTGCTACCCTACAATGGGAAAAAACTTCTCATTCTTTAACGTAATGGACAAAGACTAAAGGGATCCAGTTGGTGGGAGCTGAAGAAGGGTACATTCAGATGGGAAATAAGGTGAAGGTTTTAACATTAGTTAACCACTGGAACATACTGTCAAGGAACAAGGAGGATTGACCATCATGGATTAAACTAAGGATGAAGGGGATTTTCAAGGCATGTTCTTGCTCCATCATAAAGTATGGGGTCTGAGCCAGGATCACCGGGTGAAACTCTACGGCCTTTCAGGAGGTAATCAGAGGCATCATCTGCAGCCTTAAAATCTACAAATATATGGGGGGAAGTGGTTACGAAGAAATAAAATGCGTCACATAAAAAAGAAAGGCTACAGAGATATTAAATGGTAAAAAGAAAGCACTACACTACTAATAAACAGCATTGACCAGCTTGAAGAGGGTTCATCTTCAAGTGCTTTTAATTGGAAAAAATGGGCAAGTTTGGCTTCGGGTTAATAAAGCACAGTGGAAAGTTGTGAGAGGTCTGAGGAGTAAAAAGCCTGGAGAGCTGTATTTTAGCAATGGAATACGGAGGGATGAACTTCTGCTGTGGAAACGGGACCTTTTCCTTTCACCCCCAAAATAATGTTTAGCAATTTCAACAACTATATGAAATACAGATTATTATTTTGAAGATAGCAGATGATTTTGTTTTCATTGTCTGCTTGTGAAATAGAATGCTAATTACATGCGAACTTCCCAGAACCTGCCTGAAAGGTCCAGCCCTTTCATACATGGATGAAGAACTCAAGTGGTTTGAGAAGTACAGCTAGGTCCTATGGCTGTAGATTTTATGTCAGCCACCTACAAATACTTTCATATAAGTAAACAATAGACAGCATTAAAGATAACAATGAAAAAAATTCTGTAAACCTACATGCAGTCTAGGTTTTCAATGTGAGAGTATTAATGTGCTTATCACTCTTCAGAATTGAGCCACTTCTACAGGAAATTCAAAACTAAAATACAGGAAGCAGGATGAAATATTTGCAGTCATGAAATATTTCCATTGCGCCTTACAGCTTGGGAATCTGCTGGATGAAAAATGTCATTTCCAGAAGTAAAATAAAATAATACGACAACATGAGCCAATGATTGCTGTAAAATATTTACTCCCATCCATGAGCACGTAAGCTCTTGCTGTCCTTGGTGGGGATAAATCTGATAGCCACTCTAACAGGTAATGCAAACGAAAAGGCGTATCACATCCACCAGCGTGAAGCACCTATGTGTCTTCACGACACGTAGCCAGCATGGCTGCTGATGCTGATTTTTTCAGCTAATTCTGTGTTCTCCAGTTGACCTGCAGCTTCCTTATTTCTGCAGCTATTAGCATCCTCTCTATGGCTCCAAGGCTATTTCCTGAAATTGTCCTTTTTATACTGTTAGTCTAGTAAGACTGGCATGAAATAAAACCCTGACAAGCAATCAAAGCAGAAGTTATTTTCTAAAGGAATTTCTCTAGAGAATTGGGTCAAAAGCCTACTTCTAGCCTTGAACACTTGGAAGACATGAAAGAAAGCTTTGTTTTAGAAGCTTAGATGTCTACACACAAAGTTGATAATTGTTTTCTCTTTTTTTTTCTGTTTATTGCTTTTGAAGAAATTCAGTCCAAGACCTGGGATGCATCAAAGGAAGATGTGTATTTGGATGAGCTTTGTTTGATGACAAGAGCTTTTCCTTATTAAGTCATCAAAACAGCCTGAGAAGGTAGCAGGAGCCTTCTGGAAAAGAGTACCAAGCACCACTCAGGACAATCACAGGGCACAAAAACTCGACAGCTTTTATGTTCTCTCTTTTTATGTGCACACAACTAGGGAGCTAGGTGTCACATGTGTGAAGAGCCACGGTGTCTGATCCAAAACTCATCAAGTCAATATAAACATGCCCTTTGGCTTCAAATGAACTTGGGATAAGCCCACAAAGATTTTAGCACTAATGAGTTAGAGCTTTTCCAACATCACTTGGATAATCTTCCAGGGGAGTGGTGGAGGGCAATTTCAAAAGCAGATCTTAGCTCTGTGTATTGGTTGTGATCCATCAGAGAAGATACTTTCTGTGGTCAGACAGGGGCTGTTTTTCTTGTACTCTCTGTCACGGTGCAAAGCCTTTTGCAGGAAGACGAGCACATACTCACAGACCGAACTTCTTGCTGCTTCAACAATCTAGGACACTGATGATGAGCTTCTGTGTTATAACACAGTTTATGGCTTTTGTTCCATTTCAGAAAGGCCTTAATCTGTCTAGAGTGCTCGGTATTTCTTACAACCTATGGATAGTGCCTATGGAGTGAACATGGACATGCTGCCTACGGCTTCATTGCCAGTGCACAGAAGGACTGGGCTATTCTGTTGATTCTCTCTAGTCTTATGTGTCTTCTGTATTTTTAAAAAAAGGAATTCTACACCCCAAGCCACTAACTTTCACAGTTGCATCAGAACATTTCTTTTTGTTGCATTCAAACCTGAGCCAGCTCAGCCTGTAACAGGTTTCAAACCCAGTCCATTTTAGGGGCAAGCAACCAAAATGCTACGAGGTCCCGTGGGACTGTGCCCCTGCCCTGCCTGCCCGCTCTTACCTTGGCTCCTGGCTCTCCCTCACTTGCCAAGAGGCTGCTGCTGCTGCTCTCTGACAGTTAAGACTGATGTAAAGATGCTGGAGCACATCTAAGTTGCTCGAAACTACACGGAGAGGCGAAAGAAGGGCAGGAGTGTAGAAGACGAGCCATAGAACAAGAGAACAACACAGGTGCCACCCGAGCCATCCCTGTCACTCCCTTTCTATCCTTTTCTTCCATCCCTTTGCTTTCTAATCTCTAAACCAGACTCTTTTTGAGACCGATTTTCAATCTGCAATGCCATGAATTCCAGACGTGGCCTTCTTCAAGTTATGTGGGCATTTATACTATTGTATTGATACTATAAGGCCATGACATCACTGTATTATCCGCTCTGATCTCCTGCATTACAGAGTTAAAAGGTCTTTCCTAAAGTGTTTGAGTAACAGCATCCTTTTAAATGGCAAGTCTTCCTACTCCTTTCTATTTTTGATCTCTAAGATGCCGTGAATAGAAATCTGCCACAATTCTTCAGAAACTTTCCCCAAAATAACGATGTCCACTATGGAAGCAGTGTATTTAATTTCCATACAAATCCAGTGCAGATTCAAATTTCACCCCCCGGTATCTAAGAAATCTTCGCCTGATTGACTATCGAAGTTACCTCTCCCTTGCAAGAGTTTTAGAGCTTGATTCTCAGCTCAGCCTCTGGAGAAAGAAGGAGGCAGGAGATCCAGGCTACAGGCATGCCCTCCCCGCGAAGCCCTCGTAGGCATGGTGTCACGGAGTTTGGTTCTTCACTCAAAAGGTCTTATTTTTATTTTCTGATTTTGTTTTCGCTTTTGAGACATAATCTCCATTATCACATTCTTTCCTGTTCAACGCTTTTTAATGCATGTATTATTTATCTTAGAAAGGTCCTTTATGCTCTTGTGTGAATTCCAATTCTTACGGCTCATTTTAATTTCCTTTAAGGCTGTTGGCCATTTTTCTGTTGGAGTATAGCTGGTTCCACTTAATAAAGTTTTGTTATGCAGATACATGAAGCTTCTGTGCCCCACCTTTGAATCTCCAAATAAACAAGACTAATCGATCTGATATATTTTATACAGACAAATTCAAAAGAGATGATGGAGTCTAAAGCATGGGCAAAGTCATGCTTAACTCTAGTACGTACAACAAACAAAAGAGTGGCGGGTACGTGTCTACAGAAAATCAAGTATTTTAATTTTAATTTTATTTTACTTTTGCCCAGTTTGGATCCTTACCTGTGTTGGCGGTGAGGAACATATATCTATCATATGGCCACATATTTGGGCTAGATAAATCTTGCTAGACCTGGAAACCTTCATCGGGGCACAATTAGCAGTAACAGAATTACATAGCAAAGAAAAATGCTTCTCAAACTCATCCCAAGTCAACCCCAGAGGATTTGATCTCAACACTGCTTCTGAACAATACTCTTGTCTGAGTGTTAGATATTTTTCAAGCAAATGGTACTGTTTGACAATGCCAATAGTAATTTCAAGTGTTTTCTCATGTGTAATTTCTTTTTCCGCAGTTTATCATATCAAAAGAGTTTGAATAGAGAAAATAGCCATGACTTTTCTATTTAACCAAAACCTTGTTTTCTCTCATTTATTTGTTGCCTCTAATCATGACACAATAAAGGCAAGTATTTGGGAAAAGGCCCTTCCTTTCATTGCGTGTAACATCATTAGGAACTGTGTGATTTGGATTTCCATGTCTGAATAGAAATAATTAGAAAATATGATCCAAGTATTTTATGTCTAGAAAAGATGCTGGGATAAATTCTGTCTTTCTCTGCATGAGACGATGAAAATTCAATTGGGTAAAGGGCTCAAAAGCAGTCTAGAAAGCTGCATCCAAACTAGTGCATGGGGCAAGAGAATGGAAGCTTCCAGGATATGGCAGAAGACAAACCAAAAGAGGGTCCCCACTAGATGTGCTGAGAGGTGCATCTGCCATCGCTGCTGTATGCCCAGCAAGAACTGCAGGAAGTACCTGCAAATGGCCACCAACTCTTCACGTGCTACCTGTCTGAGGTCTACAAGGGACAAGCCATGTTAGGTACGGTACCCACCCAGCTAATGCTGTGAAGACTACCCAGACACACAGGCATTTTGGGAAGAACAAGGATTCATTTTGGCTTCCATGGGTGCTGCAAGACTCAACGGTAGAGAGCTAAGCGAGTGCTACTGGTTTAAACAGCACACACAGGGTTGTGTATCGCCAGGGGTGATGGCATTCTCTACGGACAGCGGTGCACTGGAATAAACAGGGTCAGGTTTGCTCAGTTCCCAGGGTCAAAGTTATATGATTTGAGACCTGAGCTTTTTACAGTCATATGCCTGCCTGTGTGTAAGGAACCAGCCAGAAGGCAGATGTACGGTCGTGAAGCATCTATTCCTTATCTAAATGCATGCAAGTTGGGAGCCTACATTTACATTCTGCAAATCCACATCTAGAATATTGTTATAGGTGCCCCAAAACAGAACCCTGAATATATCTCCTTTGTTCACTGACAGAGGCCAAATTCAATTCAGTGTGTTCTTTATGATCTTTGAACACCACAGTCGTCTTGCACCGGAGCAGAACAAGAAAAAGTGTATCATACCTCAAATCCCTGAGATTTCGTCAGAAAGAAAAAGATCACAGCACTACTGAGAGCAACTTAAGTGCGAAAGTCAGGTAGGAAAGATCTCTCTTTGGGAGCCTTCAAAGCGACTGTTTCTCCCCAGTGACTTTATAAGGAATTTATGCATTTATTTTATGGGGGCATCTTCACCAGCTACCTAAAATTTAGGTGCAAATTAGGCACCTACATTCCTACATACGATGCACTGGTGACTGGCTTGGAATAAAGAGACTTGCAAGGGATTGAATAAAACAGCCTGAAGGATATACAAAATACACGTATATAAAAATACACAGATAACGAATGCTACAGCTACATACGCAGACACCTAAGACAGAGCTGAGTGCAGCGCAAATGCTCACAGCAGCCAGAAATATGAATGCTCCGATTTGGTGTCAGGCTGGACATATCCCCCTCCACCCTGCACACGGGGATGGGTGACACCGAAGCCCTTCACAACGCTATCTGATGTTTGCTAAGTGCAGATAAAAGAGAAGGGTTTGAAGCTGGGGACTCTGCCCCGCTCTCTCATGCTTAGCTCCAGTGCCGCTGATTTTTTAAGATATCCCAACCCAGATACTGGAGTAGGAAGGGAGCAACATGCCTCAAGGCTACCGAAGTGTTCTCAGTAATAGGTTAAAAATGTGAAGCATTTAAAGTGTCTGATGTTCCCTTTGATATTCTCCAGGCAATTTCCTAAATCAGCTTCAAATTTTACTCATTTTCGGCTTTAGAACACGCAGCGCCACAAATGATTAAAAGAAACGACAACAACAAAAAATAAACACACACCCAGATGGTAACTATTATCTGAGCCAGAAAATAGAGACAAATACATCCACTTAGGGCAAACTAACATATTGTATTATATCACTATGATGTACTGTAATGGGAGATGATTTACATTAAAACTTGTTGTGAATTAGAGATTTAACTTATGGCCTTTCTCCACAAATTACAACAACAAACAAGAGCACAAAAATACGCTCTAATAACGGTTTGCATCCCGTCACCATTTGCTGGATTGCTTCTAGACCAAAGCTATGGATAAAATATTCAAAAGTGCAGTTTCCTAATTATTCTAGACATACAATTTAAGTGAAAATCCTCAATCCCTTCGGTCAGCAAAGATTTTATGCCAATATTCCCAAGAATCAGGGTGTTTTAGGTGAGATTTTGACTATGAAACACTCCAGAACAGTTAAGCTGATGGTGTGACCACAGCTTATAACATTAAATGTAATGGTCTCACTTGTGCTCCCTCTGTTTGCTTTATCCACCTCTTGTCTTCTATCATAACCTCATAAAATACTTATTTTAGGGACTATCTCTTATCTATGTATGTTGAAGCATCCAGCACAAAAGCGCTTTGGGCGCTTTGGGCTTTCCTTTGTTAATGCAACTGAGCTAAACAAACAACTTGTCAGGGATGAGTTTGCCATGTTTATTCTCTGTAGCAAATTGTACTTCTAATTGGACAAGGTTCTCTTCCCCGCGTGCCGTCAGCTGGTTTGTAACAAGGTGCGCTTTTTAAGCCCTGCAAAATCTCTTGCTGAGACAGCTGCATTTTGTGATGGATACTACAGAAACACAACACATTTCAGTTCCCTAATTTATCTAACTTCTCCCTACAAAGACCCTAGGACTGAAAGCTGCCCTGAGAGGGAGGATAGCATGGCAAGTGGATTCCAAAGCTTTGAGGTTTCTTCTCCCTAAGTGACTTACCAGAGCCAAGCTCATCTGTATGCACCAGTATTCTCTAAATAAGAAAAAAAAAAGGACAATGTTTCCTCTCCTGATGAATGTGCACTCAACTTTATCCACACGGTGCTTTAGCAGCTCTGCAAGAATGTAAAAAAACCCTCTCTAATTTCCTGTTTAGCTTAGTCTAGAATCACTGAGATCATGGAAGGCAACTTCTCCTTGCTCGACGTGTGCCTGCCGAAAAGCTCGAGACTGGGAGGGCAATTATGAATACCCACCTCCCAGGTTCAAATAGTCCTATTCCTGCCCTCTTGCAAAGAGACCAAAAAAAAAAAAAGAAAAGAGATTTTGGAGCCGGAATGGGTAAGCAATTACGAATGTAGCACCTCCAGCAGTACTCGAGACGATGTTAATCTAGCTGCCTCGGGTACCAGCGCGGAGCCTGGATGCTCACCTACATGGTGAGCCACAGACCGCACTTATCCTGCTGCGCCTCCTCTGCTGGTGTTACTGTGACTGCAGCGAGGACGGTGTCCTGACTTGTACCACGGCCGCAGCTCTGTTTGCAGCATAAACTGACCTTTCCTTATTGACTGGAGAAACATGAATGATGTATCTGTAAATGTTAGCCTTTTTTTTCTTTAAGAAAAAAGGAATGTTATTATCTAGCCACCACCAACAGGAAAGCAGAAGCTGAAAAAAAAGTAAAGTAAAATTTAGCTGCTCGTGCCTCCTCGGCTTTGGGAGAGCTTCTCACATCAGTAAGTCATTTCTGAACTGAAGATGGTAACAAGAAAGCGATGTGCAGAGAAGGGAGAATGAAATCCCATTCGGGACGAGTGTATCGGATACCCAGGCTGGTGTGACTGCTCTGCTCAGAGAAACAGCTGAGGTAGCTCCCAGTTTTTTGAAACTTCTGGAATTTGTGCTGACTGCCAAAAGAAAATAAGGAAACTACTATGAAACAGAGATAACAGTGTTATGAGATCTATGCCAGCAATGAAATGTCAGAGAAAACAGTAACGGGAAGCAGAGTACGTCAAGGAGAGATGGAGATGGCATATGATGTCACCGCGGTTTATGCTGTGGCAAAGGAGAGATTAAGTTTTGCAATGCTTGGGGTCAGGCAGTAATGAGGTAGGCGGCAGAGCCACACAAGTGACTCATAAGCAGGAGGTTACACCCTCCCATGAAAACTGGAACTTCACAGGAATTTCATAGTGTCAAAAATGTTTTTAGCAATTACCCTACAATTGTGGCTTATTTCTCCCTCATTTGCAACTGCCTGATATGCTTTTAGTAATTGCAGCTATCCCTGAGTTAAAATAGTAAAATAAAGAAGGCGAGAGATTTTTCTCGCTACTGTTTTTAGTATTTTGTCCCTTTTGGATGAAATTAATCATATGGTTTACCACGGTCTTTCATTTTAGTCCTCTGTCTTCTACTCCAGATGTAAGCGGGTGGGATAACCAGCACTGTGCCCAGTTACCTCACAGTTGGTGTTAAGGGAGTACATAACACCCGAAACGAGCTGGAAAACATAGGCAGGTAGTCAGGAAGACGTGCCACAGGGATTGCTCCTTTGCTGTTGTGCTCAGAGGAACAAATCGCTGCTCAGCAGAGCAAGGCAGACCCAGCAGCTCTGCCAGCCCGGCCCCTGCCAGGCTCAGGTCTCAACGTGGACGCTGGCGACCACCCCGTGCGACATCAACCTTATGCCTGCTACAGGAAATTAAAAGGAAAAAACCCACATAAAATTCGGCTTCAACCGTAAGCTCATACTTCCCCCCATAACCTGTGCAAGACGTTTCTGAAGAGTCCGGAGTGATGTGCTGTGACAAAGCTTCAGTACAGAAACGAACCCCCAGCTACGCACGCGCTGGGAAGTACCAATGCCACATTGCTAAGAAAAGCAAATAGAAAGCAAAGAGATCTGAAAAAGAAACAGCAATGGTAACACGATATAAAACCATCAGATGTAACTGAGAAGAGCAAGCAGGATTTAATGCATGCTAGCCTTGTTGGTGCTGTATAAATGTCTTGTTCTGTTCCATTCTGGTGCTATTCCAGGGTCAAGCATATTCAGTGTCCTTTATAATCAAGCTGTCAATATACAGTCTTGACGCGATACATTGATTTTCTGCCACAAAAAAGAGGAAGTTATCCTTTTGTGTTCAGCAACGTCGCAGCGACTTACTATTTCTTGGACCACAATATTCAGTATCACCACAAAGACCAGGGCATCTTCTTGGCCCCACACATTTCAGCTGCAGTT
This sequence comes from Rissa tridactyla, assembly GCF_028500815.1. NCBI lineage: Eukaryota > Metazoa > Chordata > Aves > Charadriiformes > Laridae > Rissa > Rissa tridactyla. The sequence goes on along the minus strand of NC_071468.1, from coordinate 118,718,380 downwards.
TTTATACATGCAAGTTCTTTACAAACATGTCAACAATGGAATGTAGCAATTTATTTAGTAGCAATGGGAAATCTGTGAAGTTCCAGTTTGTACCAATAAACTAGTTACGCAGACTTCTGCGAACTGAAGGGAAAAGGGCAAGAAAATCCCCCTGAAATCCTCTTAAAGAAGACAGGAAAATGTTAGGACTTTAATAAAAACTGTTCACAGAATAAATGTTTGTAATAAAAATATTTAGCTCTCATATAGTTCTTTCTCTCTATGTTTCTCCAAAACTTCACAGAACAGATCACACTGAGCGTCACAGTGGCTAAGGAAAGTGAAGAAGAGAGTTAGTTACGTGACCCCGAAACAGTATGTAACGCAGCTAAGAAAATTTGCACTTTCAGTCCCATTTCTTCACATTAAGCGTGTTTTTGTCTCGCCAACTTCCCCATGTCGGGATGAGACAAGAGCTCTTCTACCTGAACGCCCAGCTACTTAAGAAGAAAATGAAAGCCCATAATGCTTTTTTTGAGGAAATTTAAACATTAGCAAAAGACGTTGTCAGAGCAGTTCTACAAGCATAAAAATCCCACCACCATAACTGTCAGGTGTATTCCTTTATTCTGAGTTCAGATGGTATTTGTCGAGAAATACGTTACGAATTACGGGAAGGAGTATTCAGCAGAAAGGAGGCGGAGAGCTGAGCTCGCACAACGCCAACGCGCCTCCATCAGAGGATATTCATTCGGTAAGGTATGAGCCCAGCCCGCAAAGTATTATCCCAAAACGGAGTAAGTAGAAAGCTGGAAGGAGCTCTACCAGCCACCTCAGAGGTGGTACCCACAAACGCAGCCTGCCCTTGGTGTACACGTTTCATTAGTTTTTAAAGGTCTCCTAAGACGAGGATTCAAAACCCTGCCAAGGAGCCCAATCCAGTGCTTAACTGTATCTGTCACCAGAAAGTTTTTCCCACCAGCTGACTTAAAGCTCCTGTTTCAGTATCGCTTTCCAGCCAGCGGGCTCCCCTTTTATATTTGTGCATTTGGCTGTCTTTTTCCTTCCTACTTCCACTTCTATTTACAGAATTGTATTACGCTGATAAACTGAAAGGAGCGTTGGTTTTCTCCAACCCCTTCACCTCCTCCCTGCGCATCGCCATCCACACGCACCGGCACCGTGCGTGCTGGGAAGGCAACGGGGACAGCCCGGGCACAGGCCAGCCCATCCAAAGCCTTCTCTTGGGCTGCCCCCTCAGCTCGACCACACTTCCCTGGTTTGCTTAAGAAAAATTTACATGTGACCATATCAAAAACCTTATTCAATTCCCAACACATCACCTTCACCTGTCGGATGGTTTCTGACACCCTGCTACATGCAAGCAAAATAAATCGGTCTTTTACTTTGACAATAAAGTTAACTTTAAATTGCTTTCAGTGAAAGGTGTCTTATCACACCAAATACTTGCTTTTTTTCCAACTTTATTTGCTAGCCTGAAAGCTAATGATTTGCTGACACCACCTCTTTAGGGATCTGGCTGGCTCACAGCCGCCTTCTAACAGGATCCTGTAGGTCTCTGGATCCTTGTCATAGGTGGTTCCCGTTTCCAAAACAGACAGGGAAACTGTTTGAACGAGATCTGCAGAAGAGTAAGATCCACCTGTTTGAAGAAGCTCCAGCCGTTTCAAGTGATTACAAGATATTTCAGAGACATTTAGCAGCCAATTTTACTTGGCTTCGGCTAAACTTCAAGATCTACTTTTAAACCAGGAAGATTTCAGATCACAGATTTTTAGAATTTTGCTGAATTGGGAAAAATGCTGGGGGAAAAAAAGAAAAGAAATATATTTATATGTTTTTATATATATATTTCTTCATAAAATAGGATCACACATTGATAGCATGGGATATGTGACCTCTTGAACAGCCAGCTACTGATATTAAGCTGCTTCCCCTGGGGCTGTTCTATGCAGAGCAGGAGGATGCTGGTCCCCAGGTGCCGAGTTACCCATCCCCTCCTCCCCCAGCACATTCCTCATGCAGTTTTTTGGCCTAAGCGGCAGTTTTGATCACATTTCCATTAGGCACCACCGATTGTGAGTACCCACGCATGCTGAGCGGCACATTAAAACTACTTTTTAATGTCTCGCTATAGAACTTGCTTTCAATATCAAACAAAACATTAAAGATCCATTATTTCTCCATACCAGCTAAAGACTTTTTAATGAGATTAATTACAAGAAAAGAAGAACGTATTTTTCAGAAGATCAGTTGAGTAACACAACGCCTAATGTTTATCAACTTTAAATAGCATCTATTAGATCTTATGTTACTTGAAAAAAGCCTGCAAATATTTATAGTATTTCAAGTTTTTAAACTGGACACATTCTAAACCTGCCAGAAATAAAACTGCCCATTTTTCTGTTACGTGCCTGTTAGAGCTCACTACACTTTTCAGAGCGCTAAGCTTTCACATGCCTTTAAAAAACCTATATGCACCTTGAATAGCAAATTATTTGATTTTGCTGAAATGCTTAAGTAAAATGTCCACCGCGATCTATACAAAAAATCTGAGATAAAGGAGAAGTTATCAGCATTAACCTCTTGTTCTGCTCGCAGGAGTCAGTAAAAAAAAAAATGTTTTAACATGGCTTTGTAGGACGATGGCTGTCTCACGACGGTGACAATCTTCCCACATAAAAGACCAAAGAGCAGATGAGGGGAAGCGAAGAAAGAAATTATGACATCATGAAATTGAACAATACTATATGCAGGCAGCAAAGAAAGATTATTTATCAATTTGCTTCTTAATTTCATTTCAGGCAGGGAGAAAAAGAGACCGAGGAGACCAAGCACAGGGGAGACCATGCTTCACTTGCTCACTGGATCTCTGTGAGGATATTAGAGCCGTGTTTGACAAGGAAAGAACAGCAAAGATTAGCTATCTGGATTTCTAAACCCCCGACCTTGTTTCTCGCTAAAGGTTAATGTCTAGGAGAGGAAGAAAATTGCCATACTTCTATAAAAGCCTAAAGGTAAAAGACAAAGGGCAGTCTCAAGTGGATACCTCTCCACTGTTGCAGATCAGAGAAGGCAACAAGACTTACTTTGCTCCTATTTTTATCATTAATATAAACAATCTTTATTTGCGTGAAGAGTTCTAATTTTGCCGGCGATGCTGAGTGAGAGGCAAAGGAAATTAGTAATGCTGAAGGACCGGGATAAATCAAACACCTGAGCATAGGGAGCTTCGTGCGGAGCAGCAGGAGACTCTGCCACGAATCCTGGGAAAAAAAGATTGAAGGAAAATAGCCCACATCCCGCAGAAGACGCGGCTAACCCGGCTGCTCTCGTTGAGACACAGAGCTGAAACGCAAGTTATATGAGAAAGATGAATGACAGCGCTGAAATGCAGTCAGAAGATAGGAAGCACCAGTTTGGATTCATCTGTGCAATTAAATGTGTTCCCGTCCTCAAATCCGAAGAGCACAACTCGTCTGGGAGGATTTGGCTTCAGACCCTGTGACACCCAAGAGGTGATGGGCCCGCTGGTACCAATCCTGAGCCATGGAAATGCATTTCTCAGCATATGCAACTGCTTCTCCTAAGTATTCCAAAAAAAGAATACATTCAGGATACTTTTAATAGATCTTCGGTATTAGCCAAGAAAAAACCCAAACATTCCCCCATAACTTCACAATTTCGCAGCTGAGGTTTGCAAGCCAGACGAAAAAAAGCCACAACAACAACAACAACCGTCATTCTCTCTTTCCCTTTCCAAATCAGACAGTACTGCAAAACTTGCAATCAAATCACAACAATTGGCAAACCTGAAAATATTTACAACACTAGGAATTACATTATGTCTCAGAGATTTAAATCCCTGGGAGAGGCCTGTATTCCACAGGCTAAGGACATCACGGTGACCTTACATTAAGAGAAAGGACAGTGCCAAGGTTGACAGGCCCCCAAATTAAAATCTAGTCCAGAAAATACATTTTTCAAATGTCCTCCTGATTCTGAAAAAATCTATCAGTCTGCCAAAGCAAGGGCTGCAAGATTATTAAAGTGCCAACTACAATTTATGCCCAAGGTACCTTGCTGGTCATCTCTCATGTTACACACTGCCAAGGCTCTGGGTTGCCCATCCTTGGAGGCCCCCCAATTTTATTCTGATTGAGGTCGGGTCTTCTCCCTCCAAGGACTCCGACGGCAGAGCCCTGTCCCTGACCACGCTTCCCAGCTTCTCGCTGCTTTCTTCTCCAAAAATTCAGCATAAGATCAAGCCAGGTGGGCCATTCCTGCCTATTTTAATTTTCTTTCTTCATTAATGTCCCACTGCTCTGTTCTGGGGAGTTACAAGAACATCTGCTACATGAAGAGACTTGTACTAATTTCTACTTACTGCTGTACAGCGGCATGTATACATTCCACGACTAATGCTTCATTTTGACTGCATCAGACTCCTTTATTCGACACTAAAACCTCATTCTCCCTGTACTTCCTCTTTCCTCTCCATTTTGCTGCTGCCACGTCGATGGGAAGACACAAACCCAGTGCTGTTTAGTCATCTATGAGCATTTAAAATGACATCGGTGATGATTTTTTCCCAATCTGGCAGTCTAACAGACGGATCAATTATTTGCTAAGCCCTAACTTTAAAGCCACCCACTGTACAAACCGCAGGTCAGGACAGCACGGGTTTGTTTTGCAATCAGCGTCTGGGCAAGAGCAGAATTCCTCTATATTACAATACTCCGGTGGCTGTTGAGCCGGGAAGGGGGTGCGTTGTGCAGACACGCTCGTGAGCACAAACAAACCCGGAGCCCTGGTGTATTGGTGTTGGTTGGTCACCTCGCAGATTAGGTGCTGTTTTAAGTATGCAACGCCCCTCGGAGAGAGGAATTTTTCGTGTCTTGGAATATCCTGCTTGTTCAAAGAAGGAAGAGCAGGGACAACAGGCAGAAAAACGGGACGGTGAAACAGGCACGTGGGTATCTCTAGCAACACGGCGTCGGTACCACAGGTTTATGACATCCCTCCTTTCAATTCCCCTCGGAGCCCTTCTTGCTTCCACACACACCTCCCCTGCAAAACCACACACTTTTATATTAAAATCAGCAGATGCATGGAGAGATGGACCAGAAGGCTTTCTGGTTCCACTGTGGCTTACGCTCTTCTGATACCGCTGTGGGGTTGCTTTGCTGATTTCCACAATACCCCTCAACTCATTGCAACAGCTACCCCATTTTGCTTTCTTTTACTTCCATTAGGCAAAAAAACCCCCAGGATGCCCCAGGCAACTCAACCAGTGGAAAAGGGAGACAGCAGTGAGCCAGGCGGGAGGGGAGGAGGAAGCAAACAGTGCGTGGCCGATGTGCCGCCGCGTTGCTCCGTGTCTCACCACTGCAAACACGGGTCAAACCCATGTTTGACCACTGCACAAAACCCACGTGCTGCTCGCTTAGTTTAGCTCTGCTCGGCCCCGCTCTATGTCAGCGGGGTCCTTCCGTATGTCTACAGGTCCTTCCCTTCCTCATGGGGATGGTGTAAGATCTCTCTGGTGGGTTCAGCTCATATAAGGTGCCTCAGGCTTCTGCTCCTCACCTCACCCTCCACCTCACCCAGCCTTCAGGCTTAGAAGAAGAAAGTGTCATTAGAGACCATAATGACATCTCCGTCAGAAGAATTTCCCCCCTTCCCAGGAAGGTTCCCCATAGGAAATCTGTAGCTGATTTTCAGCCCAATTTTGTGCAAGGGGGAGCTCTCTCACACCAGAGGACACAATCACAAAAGCTTAATGGAAGCACAGCAAAAAAAAATAATTTAAAACGCAGGAAAGAGAGCGAGGAGAGACAGTCCTTAGCTGTGGAAACTTTGGGTTCATTTTCCAATTTTACTATAGGATGCAGCAGACGAATCCAGGGCTATTATTTATTGAGAAATGTCCCATGTGCACGGCAGGGCTTTGCACACAAATGAGACAGTGTCTGCTCCAAGCCGAGACACAAACAGTTTGACATCTGAATACACCAGAGACAAGCTCTCCGTGAAGTGGTGTGGATATTTTCAGAGATCATTGCTAGAAGTCTTCAGGGAAATGGGGTGTTGGCAGGCAGAAGGCGTTTCATTGAGAGAGGCATTTCTTACTGAATACATAACACAAAGGAGTTTCAACAGTAACCGGGACACAAAATGGGTGGGCAGAAGACAGATTTGGGAAAAATGTAAAATATGAGTATGAAGTTATTAACAGAGGGAAGTCAGGAAAGAAACTTAAGGAACTATAAACAGAGAGCAGAACTGAAGGAGAGACTGGAGAAGTTAGTACGACAAAACCGAAGTGGTGGCTGATGCTGATCTCAGAGCTCAATTCAGATGTGCTGTCACCCACAAACCAAGTGTGTGATGGGTGAACACCACCACAACACCTCCATGACAACAGGCTGGTAGTCTTAGCTATTCATGAAGCTGTAACAGCCATGGACAGGGTACCACATGGGAACATGGATCCCATCAAGAGGCCCAGTACAGTTTAGAACCCCCCTGGAGACCTGGATTTCATCGGCATCCCCTATATTTAAATGAAGAGTATGGGGAGGATAGCCTGAGAGCCCTCCGTCACCACTTGGCCCGCAGTGGATCTGCCCATCTTGAAGCAGTTAGCCAGTGACCAGGAGGTGTCAGGGGTTGCAAAACTCTACAGTGCAGCAAGTACGCTCTTGAGCCCACATTTGGCTTCTTCAAACGTCAGGTGAGGATGGTGATGGCGAAAGCATCCACGTCTCTACTCTACTCCACTCTACTCCACTCTCAAGCATCGACAGCCTTGATGCCTGTCTACACAAAAGAGCTCTGTGCCAAGCGCTGGTCACCCCATGTCCTGGAATTAATGCAGTCCCACCAGCCTGAGCTTGTCTCCGTGCCCAGACCTTTGGTGAACTGTGGGCAAAGAAACCCCAACGACAAGGACTCCAGGGAAGCTATCTAAGCTCACCTTTTCCTCAGGGGAAACAAGGTGCAAGAGGCCAAACATCAGCCCAACACCGCTAAGTCACGGATCCCCTCCAACTGCCCACAGGGGACTGCCACAACAGTATGGCCAGCATGATCATCAGCCCTGACCCAACAACGTTACAGGGAGGTGGAGACATAATTCCTGATGTCCATGCCAGGATCAGGTTTGTTTATGGAGAGAGCAAAACCCTTTCCACTTTGGAAGTACAGGGTACTTGCGTCAAAGGGAAATGCTGTGTGAGGTTAAGCTGTTTTGCCCAAGGTCGCAGAGGCCAGCAGTGCGACGAGCTAGCAAGGGCCAGAAATTACATGCCAACTCCTGGCCTCCAAGTCAGACCACCCACTTCTCCTTGCCAACCCTCTGAAAAGTAATGCCCTGAAATAGTTGGATTTGACAGGCCCTGACGTGGTGCCAACGTGTGGAAAAGTGGGGGCAGCCCCCTGCCAGCCACCACCATCCACGGAGGACTCACTGTTTACAGGATGCACTACCAACAACCTCACCTCTTTAACCCCATCACTCTGAAACTAAAGCACAGGAAAAGAGGATGGGAAATTCTTCTCTCAGCAGTGAACTCCCTCGGAAATGCACGTAGTCTTAGCTCCCATTTGAATTTGGCCGATGCGTTTATTAGCCATAATGCATACAAATGCATTTTGCTGGAGAAATGCAGCACAATTAGCTCATCAGGCTGCAGTGGAATGGGCTATACCATTAAGTTCCCTCAATTAGTGATTCAGCTCTGCCTGCGCGGTGCACTCAGGCTCCCCCAGCTTACCTCATCATCTCCAGGACTCTAAGGCTGCTGCCACGAGTATGGGGCTTCAACCTGAAGAGCTGCTTCCTTCCTACTTTTAAGCAACCCATGAAACAAAGGGTGGAAAATCTCACAAACCGACCTCCGGCCATCAGCCCATCTCAGTGAGTTGTGTACTACAGGCTTTGCAGGGAACTGTTCTTTAGGGTAAAACAAAGGCCATGTTCTTTCCTGTCTATATTTCATCAGCAAAGGCTGCACATCACAGAGGGACCTTTTGTTTATTTGGCTGGGCTCTTCCTTCCTTTGGGAGAAAAAGCTTTGATTGATACCGGCAATTCCTAAATGTCAATACGTTCTTTCAAATGCACGGTCCACTTCAGTGTCAATACAGGGAATTGTATTCAATATTAATGAATATTGGCGTGCAAACATGTGCACACACACAGTGACGATGCAAACCTGATGGCATGAAGCTTTGAATAAAGGTGTCATGGAAAAGAATATGTCAATATTTAATAGGGAGAGAAATTGTTACGGGTCTTGTATCTTCCTGCTACATCAGGAAGACCTAAAATGCATTACAACCCAAGAGTGACCTTCCTCCTCCTCCCGGTACAGGCAGGACAGGATGTGTGGAGGAGGGAGAAGATGGGAGGAAGGCTTCTGGGTCACCAAGAGGCAGGGAAAGGAGAGTTTTTTACTCTTCGGAGGGTGAGAACAACCTGGGCATCACTGCTGTGTAAGGCAGCAGAAGACAGCAACTAGGCTGAACGTGTCGTCCTTATGCAGAGTTTGTGACCAGAACTGCATGAGAGTAAAGTAAAGCAAAAAAAAAAGGGAAAAGAAGGGTAATGAGTTGTACAAATCAGAGCTCTTGGACTAAAAATATCCATGCTGGGGGGTGGGGGGTGGGGGGGCGGAAGGGAACAGAAAGGGTATACAGAAGACAAATGGATACAAGAAGGATTTTATACTTCATCTGACAAGCAGATCCAACCATATCATTCAATACATCCAACGGGAACAGGGCATTTGACAGGAACGGGGCTTTCTATGAGCCAGAAACATCAAAAGCATGGACCCTAAAGCAGGCACATGTGCTAACACGAGAAAGGCTCAGGCAAGACATCTTAAGGTCATGCAAAAGTCACTTGCATTTTTGATTTCACAAAAGGATTTGATCAATAATCAGACACATCCTTCCCTCTTCCTGGAATACATTAAATTACATAAAGGACCGAGACGTTGTGGGGAAGTCGGGTCGTAGTGCAAGGTGGGGGGACCCACAGCATGGATGGACTCCTGCAACGAGAACCCACCTCTCTCCTTCATCAAAATACAATCACTGAATATGAAGACTGGCACAGCCAGTATGGCAGTGATAAAATTGGAACTTCTCCTGCACTGCCAGCTTCATGTTTGCCCAAGAATGTTTAGTTTTTAATACAGCACTTTTTCAGACTCTCAAAAGATATGGTCCAAAAAATTGAAATCCTTGCCATACTGCCAGCTGTAATAATCCCAGATTGTCGTGTCAAACCAGGACACAGATATATCTCCAGTCTAGCGGTAGTTTGTGTTTTCTGTTGAGCTCTAGATCTTGCTGTATGATGACTACAGGGCAAGGGAGGTGATTCTGCCCCTCTACTCTGCTCTCTTGAGACCCCACCCGGAGTACTGCGTCCAGCTCTGGAGCCCTCAGCACAGGAAGGACATGGACCTGTTGGAACGGATCGAGAGGAGGGCCACGAAGATGATCAAAGGGCTGGAGTACCTCTGCTATGAGGACAGGCTGAGAGAGTTGGGGTTGTTCAGCCTAGAGAAGAGAAGGCTCCGAGGAGGCCTTATAGCAGCCTTCCAGTACCTAAAGGGGGCTCCAGGAAGGATGGGGGGACTCTTTATCAGGTAGTGTAATGATAGGACATGGGGTAATGGCCTCAAACTGAAGGAGGGTAGATTTAGATTGGATATTAGGAAGAAATTCTTTATGGTAAGGGTGGTGAGACACTGGAACAGGTTGCCCAAAGAAGCTGTGGATGCCCCATCCCTGGAAGTGTTCAAGGCCAGGCTGGATGGGGCTTTGAGCAGCCTGGTCTAGTGGGAGGTGTCCCTGCCCATGGCAGGGGGGTTGGAACTGGATGATCTTTAAGGTCCCTTCCAACCCAAACCATTCTGTGATTCTGTGATTCTCTATGAATAACAAAGAATATGACTCATTAGTGCTTTGGTTGGGAAGAAGTCAGTAATGGAAAGGCTCAAACCCCAGAAGATAAACACCTGAGCTTTAGTTTCGGGGTGCATTTGTAGTAGCACAACAAACAGTATCTTTGTTTTTAATCCTCTGTGTGTGTCAAAAGGATTTTTTCATCATTTTTAACAATCTAAAATTTAGCAGACCTACTCTGGCAGAAGAAGGGCTCCCAGTTTCAGCAACTGCACCAGGGTATCTATGGAAAGCAATGTTTGCTCATTTGTGCTTAGAATTAATGTATGGACCCTACATGAAATGCATATGGTTTTAACGAGTTCTATAATGTCTTTCCCTCTAAGACAGATCCTTTGCTTTAGTTGACTATTTGGAATATTGAGGGAAAATGGCAATTTTAAGGTTGGTCACAACTCGCGTAGCTGGGACAAGGCTATCGCTTTAGAGAATTAGTTTAAAATTGTCAGACACTCTTATATGACCTCCCCAAAGCTAAGCCCCCCCAAATCTAGAGTTAATAAGTAGCTTAAATAGACATAATGAAATGCAAAGCAGGCTAGTTCTATGTGAAAGCACCAAAGTTGCCCATAGGAAGCATGAACCAAAACCCACGTGTGCGCTCAGCTCCCACCACCCCGACTGAAGCCAATGCCAAAGCTCCCTGATTTCAGACGGGCGAATCCTGCCCTCAGTTTTTATTTAAGCAGCAAGATTTCTGTACTTGCTGGGCACAGAAAGAAATGAAATAGAGACGAGGAGCTCTCCTAATATATGCACAGCACGGCTCATTCCTCATTTTACGGCTGTGCAACTGGAAGCGAAGAAAGTTCTTTTGAGGCCCAGCAAAAATCTTCCATTCCCTCTCATTTTGGGGCTTATTTTGGGCTGTGGAAAACATGGCCAAGGAGCTTGGCTGAACGAACACCTTCAAGAGCTTTCTGATCCTGCCACGGCACTGCCTCCGCAGACCTCAAAATCCCTTCATGCATCATTTATAAATAATCCTATCCATTGCAAAAGGCGGCGAGCATTGCCTCGGTTACACGCTGGGAGCACACTGACCAGCTCCTGGCCTTCCACGTTGACCTGGCGGTTAACTCGGAGCTGCTGCTTGCCTGGAGCGCTCTCCTCCACGCTCCATTTCACACGGAGAGTACAGAGAGCCGAGAGCTTTCGCTTGGGTTCGCCCTTCCCTTTTTTTCATTTCTAGCGCGCGGGGTGGGAAGGAGGACGACTGGGATTCGGGTTCGTGAGCCAGGCCGTGAGCAAGCGTATTCCCGCAGCGCCGCAGGAGCATATGCAAGTGAAAATGAGATGGTGAGGGATGTGACAAGGCATTTTTACCCAGAGCAGCTCCTTCCGAGTACATCCACGTGCCTGCTGCATGGTTTTGCTTCTGCTTCTTTGAGCGAGCCGTCCTACCGCTACGCTAGCTGCCGTGCGCCTGTATTTACAAGGCAAACTTAGCAGGACGGTAAAAGTCAGCGTTGGAAGAGACAAAACAGGAGAGGACACGCTGCCTGTTTCTCAGCCTGCTCTTGGGTAATTTTAGTACTTTCCTTGAGCACCTAGGTGGCACGACGACTTCAAACTGTGGCCACCACTGTTAGCACAAAGAATTAAGTACATAAACAACATTAGCTGTAATAGCGTTATAATGTACGTAACCTCTTACAAGGGAATTGGAAATGTAAGCTGATGTCTTCTTTTGCAGCAGAGGTAGGAAGCCAAGACAACACGTTAGGTGGTGAAAGTTAGAAGGGAAAAAGAACGATTTTTTTCAGACACTTACTGCAGAGTGCCTACGATATTGTACAATAATAAGCAGAAAATACAGACTTTATTTCCCTTCGGAATTCAAATGCTTGTACATCAACAGGGCACCTCTAATATCTAAGTAATAAGCATAGCTGCTCTGTAAGGACACTATTGAAACTCAAATTCCCTCAATACAATTTCAGATTGAGAGTGTGAGCTCAGGGAAGAAGAACTTTATTACATTTCATAAGGTTCTCTTAAGCATTTTCTGAATTTAAAGCTAAAACCACAATCTCCAGTGGGAGAAAGTGCTGCACTCTTCTTCTTTAAATCTGCATTCATTAATCTGATACACTGCCACTGGACAAAGTAAAAATGCTTTTATTATTCCTGCAGACCTTGAACATTATATTGAAGAGTTCACGGAGGCTGAGAACAATGACTGTGCAGTATGTATTTATAATGCAACTATTAAGATTGTCTGATTTGTTTGCTTCCCTACATATAACGCACCAGCAAAGCTGATAAGAATTGTATGTTTTCCCTTTCTTCTTGATAGCCGATTATACCAGGCACGCCTGGGCAAAAACCATTTGCTACACTGCTTGAAGAATCCAGGTACAGTAGAATTTGCTGGCCATGAGGTTATGAGATATGGCAGCGAGCTGCACCGGTGAAATGGGCGCCCGCGCAGCAGCAATTGAAGAGTTAATGTTTTTTAGTTGTCACTGGATGAGTGCAATATTGCTGTATCTTCTCAAAGTTTAAGATTAAACAAGTTAGGAGTTCAAAGCAAACAAACTCCCTAATCAAACAGCAGACGCCCTGCGAGGATTCTCTAAATAAATACTACTGCATTTCATACCACTACCTCCCATCGCACTGAACCTCTTTATTTGTTTATGGTATCCCTGGTTCAAATGGCAGAACCTCCAGATCCAATTTAAAATGCTGAAGAGGTCACTTAGAATTGTTGACTGAACCCGGATCAAACCATAAAAGAGACTTTGTAATGAAATAAATATTTACTAATCAGATTATCTACCCAGAGCAACAATCTTTGTTGGTAGGCTGCCATTTATTACGCTTTCAATCCACCCCGTGGCTTCTAATAAGCTGCGTTTTCATGTTTTTCTTAATATAGAACCGCTTGTCATTCAGCGTCGTACAATGCGCCGTTGTGCTCCGGCAGAGACGCGATGCCCGGGGCGAGGCGAAGGCTGACGGCGACGCCGCGGAGCCGCTCGGCTCTTGCTCTTTCTGCTTTCTCCCTGACGTGCCGGGGGCGGTGGGCAGAAGCCGGCAGCAGCGGCGGCGGCTCAGCGCCGGTGTTCGCCAGGACCCCCAGCTCCCTGCAGCGTGTGTCGGCAGAGGTCAGGGCTCCGTACGAAAAAACATCTCAACGAAAAAAAATCTGTTAGGTCGTTTTAGAGATGCAAAGGGAAAATTGAGAGACTCCTACCTGCGTGAGGATGCCAGTGTTATTATCCACACGTGGCAGGCACAGGCTGTTAATTAGGAAAATGAATAAGAAAAAAGGTTTCACGAGGTGCACGGGTAATGATCCAGGTGCTGCTAAGTATAAAATATGCTGAGAAAAACGAGCCCTCGCAGAGTTTGAGGAGATGGCTTATCAAAAACACACAGTTGCGCTGACAAAACACACACATCTGCTTTGCCAGTACAATTAAGATGCCTGCGCTCATGAAACAGGGACTGGGATAAATAAGTGCTTGGCTGCGCATCTTTCTGGTTATTGCTGTAAGAAAACACCTAATATTCAGTGTCGGTACCACATCCCCAGCGAATGCACACGTCTATTACACCGCTGCTCACTTGAGTTGGGAGATGCAAAACAGGCCACCTGCAAACGTCTAAAGTCACAGACCTGCTAGAAAAATATTCCCTACCCATCACTGCCTACCCAGATAACTTACTATTTTACACATCCGCGATGAGTAGTTTCACAGAAATTTCCTACATTTCTAAATCTTAAATCTGCGGACGTTAATACTGCCTCGTAAACCAGCTACAGATTCAGTAACGCAGGCTGAAGGCTATAACTATGTCCTTAACTCACAGCCACAAGCTCATCAGTGGTTAATCCACCCTATCAAAAGTGCGACAGTACGTTGACAAAATTAGAAATACAAGTTTGTTATTTTAATGAGTCACTGACATCTGCTGCTTATTCTTAGTTTTCAGTCGTACTCCCTGGCTCTGACATCACGGCGCGTGCGATTTTTATTTCGTTACTGCTCTTAGCACTGGCTCAGTCCTTTAGATTACTTTGACAGCATTTCTCCTCATTCATTATTTAACAATAACTTTTGCTTACCAAGCACATTTCAACACAACTAACTAAACTAAAAGCATGTCCTAATCCTTAATGAAGTCCAAATGCTTCTCCTGGGAGGCAGGTAAGTATCATCATCATTTTCTGGATGGGAAAGCAGATATTAAGTAATTTGCCAAGGTCATGCAGCCTGTCTGTGGCACAGCTCGGAAAAAAACCACTCCCAGGAGCCCTGACTATCTGTCCCTAGGTGTAAGTACCAACCTTCACCAGCAAAGGCTGCTCCACATCCAGGGCAAAGGCGCAGGGAGAGACCGTGAAGGCATGAACAGGCATCGCAACCAACGTCCTTAGCAGACTGCACCAGGACAGGCAGCAAATTAAAACCAGAACATGAGGTTTTTGTCCCATCCCTGATGAGTTTAGAGCAAAGACACAAAGAAGAAGGTCCTGCAGCGGGGTCACCTCATCACCAGAAGGCTGTGAGCCTCCACAGTTGGCTGATGACAATGTTCGTTATCAGATAATGCCGAAACAACAGCAGCCCAGTGCCCTGCTTGGGAGACCAAAGGTCCTGAGATACTAACAGCGGATTATTTTTTTTAAGCCCCACATTTCTCAGTCTCTTTTCAACTCCATGTTTTTAACAATGATGTTATTTAACACATGCCAGTATGAATAAGTTTATTCTTTTTTCTGATCTGCTCCTATAAAAGGAGCTTGTGTTACACTGACTGCCTATAATTCATTAAGCCAAATTCCCTTCCATCTGGAGGCTTATACAGTTGTTGAAAAGCTGTCACTATAACCTATTGTCACTGCAACTTTTTATGAACCAACCTACATTTTTATGTCAAAATTTATCTCAACAATTTTGCAGTACTTACTTTCAATTATTTCTATATCATCAGCCTTTAGGTAATGCAGCGTTCAAGATAATGCACTGGGATAAACTTCTCTCTCTGGCTCTGCTCATACTGAAAATAAATACGGTTTTGTATTTTAACAAGAGCTACACAGAAGGAGACACAGCTTCACGTGCACATCCCAGTGGACGCACAAACCGATGGCATTTATTGATTCCACCCACCCCCAAATAAAACAACCATAAATAAACGCAATGGCCTACATTAGAAAGAAAGAATGGCTATAAAAAGGGAATTCTTCTCAATGAAAAAAAATGAAATTAGGCTGTCCTTATTTTGTTTTTACAAGAAAAAGGCACATACACATGCAAATTCCCCATGTTCCAAAGCAGAGATAAATACAACCGTGCACAGAGGTAACAAGGCAAAAGACCAACAGCAGCTGCTTTATTACTCTCAAGCCACGATTTACAGAAAGACACGCTCACACGCTCTCCTCCTCGCATCCCACCCTCTGCCAGACCCACCTGAACTGTAAAAGGAAATTAAAAATCCACCGTGGCAAGGAGTCAAAGCATCCTCAGTTCTGGCCAACTTGGGAAGGAGACGGAGTGCCTTATTGCCTAAAATTCCCGTGAACAGCACATGCTACTTAGTCCTACAACTCTGTAATAAAGTCCTTCAGACCACCTTTTCCTGACCTTTCATAATGGCTTTACAACAGATTATGGCCCTGCCTATACTAGAGGGTTGTACTGGCATAAGCCGTACCAATATGACCAGTACTAATTCTGCAACTAAGAGAAAGCCAGAACGTTAACACACAAATTAGAAACAGCTTAAAAATATAGATGATGGGTAGAAAAAGAGGTTTTGGCATGCCATTCTATCACAAAATTAGCCAAGGGTGTATCTGCGTTCGTAATATGGATTCATACCAGCATCACTATGTTTTCTAATAAAATAAAAATCACAACCTGAACTGGAGTGGTTGGATCAGTAAGATTTAAGTGTTGACTAAGCCCTTGAATTAAAATAATTTCAAAAGTGGGGGGAGAAATACCAGCATTTTTCGAAAGCTCGGTGTTGTCCAACTGAAATAGTTTAAAAGGCAGGACTGGAAAAGGAAGTGTCAGTTTTGGAAGCGACAAAGATCAACGCGTCTCCAATATGGTATATCTGGCAAACTGCTGTGCAGTAAAATAAAGCGAGACACGTAACTGCTGAAGCAGTCTCGGGCCAAAACTCACAATTCTTACTCATCTGTCTAATTGAAACGATGGAGCGAAACTGAGCTGGGTAGGAACAGTAGGCCTTGGCTCAGGCGAAATATATATCTGTATGTTCTGTTGGTAGCTCGACTGCAGACCGTACAAGTAATTTAAGATTTTATCTCTTTGGTAGAAGTACGCGTGTTTGGGTGGGGAACTGAAACAGATGGAATAAAAGCAATGGCTGTCAGGTCTTATGTTCATAAGACTATCTTTCTGAATATAGACACAGACACCCTCCCTATGTATCGTATCGCATTTTCTTCTTGTAGCACCTATCAGCCTCTGAGCTGTGGATCAAGGATGTACCTTGTGAAGTCCTAGAGATGAACAGCAGCAGGGTGGCCTTGTGTCCCTGTATCTTAACTGAAAGGGAAGAGGAGGGCTGTTTAATCAAATTCTCTCGACCGACTGTTATAAAACGGTGGAACAACCTGCAAGGAAAATGCCAAAGCCCAGTGGCTCATATCTTATTAAACTAAACTAGTCTGGACCAACACTGCAGGGTCCCATTTTATCAGAAATGGGAACAGATATGCCTTAAATCTACGTATCAGCGATATCAGGCTCTCGTGCTTGCCATGGTATTGGCTATGCGTTCAAAGGCCTTTCACCTTGTGCTGACTTGGGCTTAATTGCCATATTTTTGGATCCGCTTTAAATAATAAACCTAGAGTAGTCATTTCAAGGACTGATTCAGCTACCGAAAAACCAGGTGGGACTGTGTTTGTAGTCATGCACGGTACCAGCACTGTGCACACCCCCCTCTTTTGGCCTTGAGACAGTTCCCCCGCTGGGCAGACTCCCCCTCTCTACTCTAGATCTTGGCACTGGCCATGCCATGGGTCTGCTTGGTTTTTGCACTGAAAGGAATAGGAATAGGGAAGGAAAAATATCTCAGTGATTTCAAAAGTGCATCCTCCCTGTTTCTGGGTTTGGGACCGAATTGCTCTCAGTCACAGTCGTTTCTTCACCTTTTAGCCATGTAGTAATCCAAAGAAGAGCATCCTCGAAGTGGCGCAAGCCTATTTTTCTCCTTCTGTCTTCATCCAGAGAAATCTTTAGCCAGGATATTCTGAGCATTTTTCTTACCTTCTTCTTGACATGCTGTAGCTTGCATGCTGTGGTCTCCTTTCAGGTCCAATTTTCATAACTCAGATTAACAACAAAACTGAGAGGATGCCGACAGGAGGAAGAGAAACAAACAGATTAGATCATCTATTTAATATCCTCCTGGTGAGCTCACCGGGTCTGAAATAACAGTGTTTTGTAACAGGTATAATCTCGATTTAAAAGCTGCAAACTGTGTTCTCCATCAGAGATAAGTTCATGGTTCAATCTGGCACCACGGAAGGTGGATCTTGTATGGAGCACACGGCCAGGAAGCCGATAGGAGAGATGTATAATTGCTCTCTGTTAATACAGGGGGTAAACACAATACGAGGTTTGCTCAGTAACAAATGGCCGTGACCTGTCAGTGAACACACCGGCAGAAAAACGAAATTCTGAAAGGCCTTCCTTAAAACAGCGACGGGGATCAAACTCTGCCTGGTCTTTCGGTAGTGCTTCATACGTTCATGAATCTACTTCAAATGGCGTGATTTCATGCAATTTCAAGAGTTTAGATTCAAAGAGCAGAAAGAACCTTTCTAGTTGTACATCTTATGGGGGGAAAAAAATCTTGTCCTTTAGAACACTTTTAGATCCATTTGTGTATAAATAAATGCAGGTCCATGACCAAGAAAGCAAATCTCTTTAGATGGTTTAATACTCTTAAATGCCGCAGGAACCTCAGCTTGGATGTGACATGGCTACAGGCTGGCACAACAGGCATATTTAGGATTATTCCTCAGGGCTTTTCCTGCTAGGTCATCTCACCGCAGATTTTTTGCATAGTTTAAAATAAAAAGACATTACAGAAATCTTCTTTTAATTAGGGTAACTGATGTTCTGTGACCACAAAACCCACAGGTTTCTAAAGAATATGCAGACCTTTTTAGATGCATAAGGGAAAAAAATCCAGCAGAGGAGTTACATGTGCTCTCGGGGGAAGGTCCTTTCTGGCAATTTAACTTCAAAAACCCAAGATCAAGACCTTAAAGAAGCATGAGGAAGCCATCACTCACAGCCTTCTCAATGGAGCAACCTTATCTCCAAAAATATACGATTATTCTGCAATATCTGAAGGGGATATTCAAAGGAAATAGAACAGAAAGATTTGAAAAATTATTTTCTTTTGCTTTAAAGATGGGAAGATCAGAAACAGTGAGGATTTCTGGGATGACCCCTGAAGGACAGGAGCTGAAGTGGGAGCTTCTTTTGCTACGAAGAGAGAATCCCGCTCCTCTGACAGTTCAGACGGTCCGTAGAAAATGAAAGGTCTGTTATGAAATGGATGCTTGCCTTTGGCACTAGATTGAGTGGCTCCTCTATGTGTCCTCCACAACTGCCAAGCGGAGCTGCAGTCCTCTTGGGGATGCTGGATCTTGGAAGGAGAAAAAACTGATGAAATGAAGGCGAGGATTTAGAGGAGCACTGCTTTCTTGATATGTGATGGCCACACATCAGGTTCTGGATGTTTTGAGAGAGTATTAATTACAGATTTTTTATCCCTTGTATCCTGTCTTCAGTGGCTACTGAAGGGTGCAGAAGTCCAGGGTCCTCTGCCAGTAGGCTCTGTTAACACCTCTAGTCTTTAGTGAGCCCAAGGTCTCTAGGAAGCTGCAGTTCAGCCTCTGCTCTGATGACCAAAATCTAACCTTGTCTTTTGGCTAAGCCTGTGGAATAGGCTGTCCTTTGTTGCCCTGAGTTTCAACTTCATTCCATGCAACCCATTACAATCCCCATTGCAATCAGGCAGCTAAAATCAACTGCCACCAGCCAAACAGATCATGAAGCGCTAACTGCAGTGAGCGCCCAGAAGGCAAACCTTCTGCTTGAAAGTCTCTCATGATTAGGCATAACCCCACTTCATTCACACGCAAGGGAAAATGCTATGAGACTTAATTAGGAGACAGGAATGGAGTGAATTCAGGAGGCTGGCAACAGCTAGCGTCACGTTTCATGTAGTTCGAAGAGACTATTCCCTGTGATGTGTCTCCACAGACTACCTGCGGCAGGAAGGCTGAGTTGGAGGAGCGGATATTTTCCTATAAATACCCCAACAGCCCAGAACGGATGAACTTGCAGGATGGGACAATATTTCTCCAACTGGTTTCCAAGAGGACAAGCTGCCCAGTAGAAACTTGCCTGAAATGGGAGCATATCCTGCATTTTCAGAGGAGCGCCCTTCCGTCTTCCCCTTTCACAAGAAACTTTCCAGCAGAAAGGTGTAATAAACATGATTAACGCTAATTTTTGTTATTACTAGGAGGAGGTTATGAAAAGAAATGTCTTTCGCATAGGCTTGCGAGCTAACCAGTCTCCTTCTCAGTCGCAACTCAAACAGCTCAGAGCTATTCATCTTCAGGGCATACCATAAACCCCATCAATTTGTCAGGTAGTTTCCACAGGCACCTCAAGCATGTTGAAGCTTGGTTAATCACTGCTGCTGAAGAACTCTCCTCCCTTCTCCTGTTTGGATGGAATTTGTCATTGTTTTTGCTTTATTGTTGTTTTCTTTGCTACAGATTTTCCTTGTGATGCCTGCTGGGGTGCTTCAAACATTGAAGACATTTTTTAAAATGCTGAAAGGAAACTAATAATCATAAATAAATAATTCTTTAATTTCTCCAAGGAGTTGTCCAGCAAAAAGAGAGAAATCGCTGAAGTAGTTCAAAAGTACAAAATAAGACAGGAGGAAGAAAAATGCTTTCCAGAATCTCCCTTCAGGCTTTTTTTCAATGACCCATTGCAAGAAAAGCAGAGAAACAACAAGGGGAAGAGAAATCTGATTTTTCACTTATACTGCGGAAGTGATCTACCCAAGTCAAAATTTAGACTTGTTGTATATGATGGAAAACAAACCGAACCCCAAGATCCCTTCTGGCTTTTGCCTTTACAGACTATGTTTGCAGCCAAGGCACCAACAGGACAAAGCCACTGTGGATCTGAGGGGAAAATAAAGCAACCAAAATACAGAGATGCTGCCTTCAAACGCCCTCTAACATAAAGGTGATACAAAACATCTATTATTATTACTCCATTTTACCTGTTATTCAGCACAGGTTTCATATTCTCTAAATTCCGCATCTATCACTGTAAACTCACCCCCCAAAAAAGCATGTCAAGTAAAAATAGTCCCTTGCTAGGAGACTTCTACTACTGCCCATCATGCAGGGGGACATCTGTTTACTTCCCTGCTTGAGGATGAGCAAGGATAGGACGTGGGTTAAGCTGAAGAGGCATTAAAGAGCCAGTGACATGAAATGTAAGCATACTTCTCTTTGATAGCTGTAGGCTGTCGTAATTTTTTTTTTTTTAGATTGTGCATTAAGATTTTGGTTAACATATCTTACATTCCATGTAATGTGGATTTTATGGTGCTCAACTTCCATCAGCAAGGATTTTTTTACATATATAACAACTTGAGTTATGCTTGGTATACATTAACCAGTACTTGTCATTCCAGTTTAATTTTTCCGCATCAATCCTCTGGTTTCTTACCCAACTGACAGCACAGGCATACAGTAAAACTGAAAGGGGAAGACCTTTGGGCTGACACAAAATAGAAGCAAACCAGAACCATAACCAGCTCTACAAAGGCCAAACTGAAATGAGAATTTAATGGAGTTTTTTGAAATTACATTGAATTCTTCTACACGGGACTAAGGTTATACACAGATGACCACAAGCAATTGAGTTACTGTAAAATAACAAGTAATAACCAAGCTGGAGTAACATATCATGTGTTTTCTCTTAGTGTGCCCCTCTGGAGAAGCAAAATGAGCTTAAGCCACATGTGTACATTTGAGACTTAAGTTAACGTGTTTTTCTTTAGAAGTGAGGCAGGTTATAAGGCGGCACACAGGCCGTTACTGTAGCTGAGCTGACAAAAAACACCTCACCGCATCACGGTGGTGCTGCCCACTGTGATCAGGGGGGCACAGCACTGCTCAGACCCAAAGCGGCTTGAAATTCCCAAGGGAACTAAACCAGCCTCAAGAGAAAGCCAGTGGAACACTCAATTAGGAGGCTCCGGTGTCGCCTAAATAATTCATTTAAAAAATCCTTCATTTAAAAAAGTTCGCTTACCTGCAGTCTCCATATTTGCAAGCTCGTTATCTTACAGGGCTCTTAATTTTTTATTTATACACGCACACACGGCTTGAAAAATTGTGAAGAAGAGCATCGCTAACAAAGGATCATCTTGTCGCTGAAGGGAACGGATTATTGTCTTTCCCTTTGGAGAATGATGGTTAGCAAAAATCAGTCCGAAGTAACCAAAACAAATAAGCCAGATAATTAAAATATGCCTTCCTTAATTCAGAAGCTACTTCCTCATTTTGCTCAAGTTCTCCCAGCTCCACACGGTTCTTGTGACTTTCTCCATCTACTCGGGGGCCAGACCTCACTACTGAATTTCAACAAGGGTAACAAAGATGCCTTAACAGCTTCGGAGAGCACATTTAAGTTTACGTGTCTCTCATCGAGATGGCTGTTTATGGCTGGCAATGAACAATTTCCCATTTCTTTTCCAGGCAAGGTACACTGAAGACATTTCAAAATGGTAAGCAGACTAAGGCCATCCCAAAACCGGAATTTTATGCCCTGCTTAAGAAACCTAAAGCAGTTACTCTAAAAATTTCTGAAAACACTCAATCTATAGTCCTAAATGTGCACTCTTTAAATATACATAAGGTTCTCTTTTCTTCTTGCTATGAGCAACGAATTCTCTAAAAATCTAAATTAATATTTCAAGCTTCCAGAAAGTTTGTCAAAATATACAATAAAGTTGTTTACTATAAATTTGCAGTAGTTATCTGCAGCTTACATTATGTTTGCACAATGTTTATCAAATGATATTATTTAAAAATGATTGCATTTAATTGCTACATCTTAAAAACACTGTAATCAAATTAACTCCGGTTTTATTCTTCATGTGCCACCGCGACTTTTAAGTATTCTAAGTAGGTGCAAAAAAACAAAGCGTGTATGAGGACATCGATCAAGCAGTAGGATTATCTGGGTGAGAACAATAACAAACAAGAAAGAAAATAAGACAGGTGAAGCAGACAATGGCAGCCGACTCACTACTTTTCACATTTCCTGAAAAGTGAATCATCCAAAGCTGATGGTATAAAGACGAACATTTCTCCCATTGTTTGAAGTCATTTTGCTGCAGCTTACAGAATTCATGTAAAAGAATTCTTTGTAGCCTAAAGTTGGAAGAAAAATGTTCCCATTCAAAGAATTAAGTGATTTGCTGAATTACTGGTTTTTGCCCAACATAATCTCAGTTTTCATTCACTACAGTGGATGATAGTGTTGTTACTGTAAAAAGTGCTCTTCAGGAACCCTTTTAAAGTCACATAACTTTTTCATAAGTGTACCCCTAATAAGACTATGAACAGATGTATTTTATAAAGCTGAGAAGCTGAGGCGTTACCCCGCTGCAGTAACTCCCACTTTCAGGGGTCTTCGATCTTACCCAAAGACGTGGGATGAAATTCTGACTTCTACCAAGTCACTTCAGCTGGGCTGGGATTGTATTCCTACAGCTAGAGGGTTTTTTTGATCTTAGTCTGAACAGACCACAATGAAAATAACAACATAGATAGAAAGCCTGAAGAGTTTTCAACCCGCCCTCACCCATCCCAAATATTGACTAACCAGGCTGATATCCTGTACCTATCGGAGCAGCTCCCAGTAGAGCATTAAGCAGTGACTCACGTTTGGTACAGGCGGGTTGTACATCTCAAGCAAAAGATGTGTGCACACCAGTACATCTTCTTTCACTGGGAGAGTGGGAGATGGTTTGGGGAGTTTATTTGGTTTGCTCCTTTTTTTTTTTTTTTCTCTCCTTGCACTTGGATTTCTTGTGATAGTATTTGTTGCTATCTGTTTACGCTAGAAAATGCACAAGAAATGCACCTTGCACTGCTAGGAGGACGGTGAGGATCACCTGACGTCCATTGCTGGGGAGGCATCACCTTCCAGCTATTGCCAGCAAATCGAACCTTACTGATGAATTAGTAGAAATATCCTCCAGGGCTACCTCAAACTTTTAACTCCACGCATATAAGGAGGTCTCGAGGTTCTGAGAAGACTCCCAAACGGATGAGGACTACAAATGCGTATTCAAATCTCACTCCCGCAGCACTAAATCCACGCAGGGTGACCTTTAACTTTTCAGCAGCGCTGAAGTGAAGGCGTATTATTGCTAAATAAATATGCAAGGCAAAAGTTCTCTGTGCATTTGCAGTAAACACCGTCTGCCCAATACTGCTCTCGCAAACACAGGATACCTTCTTTATCTTCTTGTTTGTTTTGCATTATATAAGATGAAGCCAAACAAGCGTATACCCTTCCCAGAGGTTCACTAGATGCTATCTTACCTATGCAAGCGCTTTTGCAAAAAGGCCAGGCAAATTCCAGCGGAGCCATGCTAATCACTGAGATTCCGGCAGAAACCTAAAGCTTGAGGGGCATTTTTGTTTCTAACATTTACGGGCACACTGCATTTTTGCGAAATAAAATGCAGTAGAGGGTGTAAGGGCAGAAAGGTGTTTGTTTAAGTGCTGCTCCTTCTGCGAGCAAAAACCTACATATTCACAGGGAAAAGAAATAATCCGGGGTGAACTTGCATTAGACTCCTTCATCCTGGAGCTGGTGGAAATGTGTGGTGTACAAGCAGATGCATTTGTTAACATGATTATTTTTAATTATTCTTAATATAGGAATTTAACACTGGAAATTCCTGTAATAGCAGGAAATTAACACTGCGATAGCACTTTCTCATGCATTGCTGGGCTCATGCAGATTGGCTTTGTTCAGCTGTATAATACGTTTAAGCTATGAGGATCTCCTTCCACCAAATTGAGATAGACCCTAAGAGTCAAAGACGATAGCATCTCCTTGGCCATAAAGCCAGATTTCTCACTACAGCATGAGATTACAGAGGATGCCAAATGCAATTTTGGAAGTACCAGTTAATAGTTTGCATCTTTTTACACTGACCTTAAAATACTTACATGTCTTTTGGTTACCATGGTGCTTTATGCAGATGACTTCACACGAGGCATCCTTAATTACAAGTCATACTATGTAGCAGGTTGGGACTCCATAAATCATGTTGCCAATAAGGAAATAAGCCTACAAGGGCGTCTTAGCAGAAAAAAAACAACCCACCCACGGAGCCCTCACATACAAGATACTAGTGTGGTGGAGATTACCATAAGGAAATGTACTTTGTACGAGGGCTGTGCCTTTGGAAAGTGCCTGGTGGTGAGAGAGGATTTTACTGTCTTTGTACTCAGAGTATTACAAGGTGGGGTAACGCACTGGATATACTACTAGAATTAACACTACCTGGTCTTTTTGCCTCTTTTCTTTCAGCAAGGAAAAAAAAAAAAAGCTCTACTTTAAACCTCCCCCCAAAAAGATGAAAATATCCTAAAGACTAAAGCATTTTGTGTTCCTACAAATATTAGGAAAAACATTTATAGATGTAAAACTGTTCTTAGTGGATACCGACTACTTCTACAGTGTTTATGGTGCTTAGGATTATACAAGTTCTTCCTCAGATGCATATTTGCAAATATTTTCATTTGAACACAGACTTTCCATGTTATAACTGCTTGATTACGTTTACACAAATGCTAAAATGTTTTATGCGCGTTTCTATTTGATGCGGTAACCAATTTCTAATATGAGGCACCATCCGAGCATAAAAGGCTCTGTTAACTGGGAAACTAAGACGGGAGTTAGTTCTACCAGGATCAATAAGGAAAAATGTTATTAATTTGTTGAGTCAATACTTGGGTTGAAATTTGGAAAATTTAGAAATCTTATTTTCAGAGATGAGGGCTTTAATTTTAGGGAGTAAGAGTGCCTTCTGATTGCAGTTAGCCCTGGCAGAACTGAAAGGACGGGTCTGAAAACGACCCAATCAAAGAAAAGATTTAAAGTTTTCCACTGTAGCACCAAAAGCAATCCCAACCCTGCTGCTGACCCACCCTCCAAATTTATATTCATGAGCGGAAGACGCTAACGAAACCAAACCGGAGAGGTACGGAGTACCCCTGGCTGGTGTCCGAATTCAGCCACCACCCGGAGAGCTGATTTCCCAGCAGAAGCTCTCTCTGAAGCGGGGCAGTGAACAGCAGCCGTCTCATCAAAGCTTCCACAGCTCGGCTCACTTCAAGCAAATCTTCTGCAGCAACAAATCGTTAGGAACAAAAGACCCGACGGCGCTACCAAGAAACAGCAAGTCCAGCACTTCTGCAACTCCGTAACAACATTTAGGCTTCAGCACCACTGGTGAGGAGGCGCTTGCCAAAGTACTTCTGCTTAGTTTGGCTTTTCTTTCCTTCCTCTTTTCTCCCCCCCTTTTTTACAGCTTTATAAGCTCCAATAAACCATCTACTTTTTTCATTTCTTTTTTGATGCTTTATAACGGAATACTGAAATATCTTTGCAATTTAACAGAGTAACAGTGTCTGTTATTCTCTGTCAAATCCCAGGTTGCATAGACTATTATTTCTCTGAAAGAGAGAAAGAGCAAGACCTATTGAAAAAATAAGATTATTAGTGTATTGACTATCTCAAAGACTTCTTTCAGTGCTTCCCTTGAAAAACTTTCATCGGTTTCCTTAAGGTAGCTTATCTTTACATGTTTATAACCTGGTTTAAAAAAATAAATAATCTCCATTGAAATTTAATCTGGATAAAAACAAAGTTGATTTAGAAAATATTGACCCAAAGGAAAAAACAAAGTGAAATCCCACCGTCATTCTTAAGACGAAATTAATAACGGTGAATATTCTGAGATGGCATTAACCACTGATTTTGGAAATAAGATACTTTGAGCCAATATAAGTTAATTTAGACTCTGCTTAAGGTATAAACTGTATTGGATAATTTTTACTAAAGAGACATAAACCGTCCACAGCGAAGAAACAGCAATGCAACACCCTCGAATACTGCGTGCGGTTCTGGGCCCCACAATTTAGGAAGGATGTGAAGGTCCTTAAATGAGTCCAGAGGGTACCAAAGCTGGTGACAGGGCTGGAAGGCATGTCCTCTGCGGAGCAGCTGAGGACTCTGGGTTTGTCTAGTTTGGAGAAAAGGAGTCTGAGGTGATCTCATGGCTCTCTCCAGCTTCCTGAGGAGGGGACGTGGAGAGGGAGGTGCTGAGCTCTTCTCCCTGGGATCCAGTGACAGGACACGTGGGAATGGTTCAAAGCTGCATCAGGGGAGGTTCAGACTGCACATCAGGAAGCATTTCTTTATCGAGAGGGTGGTCAAGCGCTGGAACAGGCTTCCTGGAGAGGTGGTCGATGCCCCAAGCCTGTCAGTGTTTGAGGGGCACTGGGACAATGCCCTTAACAACATGCTTGAACTTTTGGTCAGCCCTGAAGTGGTCAGGCAGTTGGGCGAGATGATCGTAGGTCCCTTCCAACTGAAATAGTCTGTTCTATCATAATCTAACCTTCTGATCTTCCACTTTAAATTCCTTTTCCTCCCTTTTTTAATAATGAAAAGCCACAGTTCAACCTGTGATCAATTTGCCGTCCTTCATCCAGTGAGTCCCCAGAAGGACAAACAGAAATGTGAGTGACAAATAGCATTAATCACAACTTCTAATTATTACTAGTACAGATAATTATTGACATTTAGCTGACCATGTCTCCTACCTCTAGACCACAAATGTACAGAGCAGTAATGTGAGGGGCACAACTATGGGGCACTCAACAACAGAGAAGCTCCTGAGGTCTCACACCACCTTCCTTGCAGAGGGGACGTTGGCTGGAGTCTCAGATCGATAGTGAAAATACATTTTCCAAGAGAAAATTCAGTTGACATGTCAGTTCTACATTCACTCATGAGGAGTAACTCGCCACCCCAAGCACTCCTGCTGATTTCCAGAGCGATTAATTCCACTGATTAAAGGTGTCTCTAGCTGCAAGGGCTACCCCTTGGTGCAAGCGATGGAGTTGATACATCGTGCTAAAATGTGTATTTTTGAAGATGCAGGGCACCATGTTATCTCTTGGGGTTGTGGAGACACTAAAGGACTGAATATTAGATCAAAAGGCAGCAATGTTTATGTTAAGGGATGTAGATTCTTCTGGCAACCTGAATTAAAAGAAAAGTGGATGCTATCACCACTATTAATGTTTAGGCAATGGAAACATTTTTCTAATTCAACCTCCTGACATACCTACACGGGGAACTTTGATCTGGTAGAAGTGGGTGATTAAAGTGGAGAACAAGCATATCACCTGGAATAAATGTGAATCGGACTCTCCTGGAGTACAAAACCTTCATTTCTGCTGTAAATTATTGTTTCAATTTGCATGGAAGAGCAGCAGTAAACCTTCATAAAATTAAAAACAATACTTTATTAATAACATGAACAAAAATGTAAAAGTTCAGTTGCTAGCAGCTATCCAGAATTACACGAGTAGCACCAAAATAATTAAAACTACTTGTGTTTCAAAAATAATAAATACATGTCATGACCCTAAGCAGCAAAACAACATTAAAATCCATTCGGTATGTAAATTCACTCAAATAACAAGTCACATATCTCAAAAAGAAAAGAAAAGAAAAAAGGAAAAAGAAAGAAGAAAATATTTACTACATAAATTATGAAAGGAAAATCAAAGAATATAAAAAACTCAGTTGTCTCTCTACTCATTATTTTGCTTTAATTTCATCTAACTTTGTGAAAAGCCCCATGGGCTAGGGACGTTAATTTCTTGCTTTTGCTGTTTTACTAATTCCTAATGGAGAATTACAAAAGAATTTCAATCACGTGAATTGGAATCATGGGAAGGAACGGGAGAGAAAATTGAAGAAAACGGCAGGATCCCCAGAAAGCTAAAAATAAATTAGTATATTCTAAACGCCTTCTGAAAAAGAGGAAAAATGCCCATGTCACAACCACAATCCGAGCTGATTTCAGCACCGGCGAGACAGAGAGAAAATAATCTAGAGGAACTTAAAAGCAACAAATCTCTAGGACCAGATGGAAGTTATCCCTGGGTATTAGAGAAGATCAAGAAAGAAACTTTCGGGCTACTGGCAGACATCATGGAAAGGCTGATAAGTTCCAGATGGAATACAGAAATCAGTAAATATGGCACCAGATTACGAAGCGATATGAAATAACATTTTAGTGTGAAATTAGCAATAAATACGGTTTGTAACACGGCAGCATATCACAATTTTGACATAATTTGACAAGTCGCAATATAAGACACAGTGTCAGAAGCTATCAAAGCAAAACAAAACAAATCTCCCAGGTGGTTTGCTGGGAGAAAGGCAGTTATTTTGCTCAGAGTTTTCACACAGCAGTTCCCTATATCCTCCTGCCCGGGCTGGCAGAGTATTAAAGTATTATTGCTTTTAATATGGCTAGGGGTCCAAATGGGAGTCCAGCTGTGCTGGGCACCGGCCCAGTGCTATAGGAGGTCGCTCGACTCCAGTGACCTTATGTCCTAAATAGGTGAGACGGATGATTCCCAGGAGGAGGTGTCAATGCCAGAAGTCAAGCAAATTTTTCAAGGTCACAGAGCTGCTTTGAGGAAAAGAACTCCCATTTTCTCAGTCCAGGCCCTAGCCATTAGGTTACTATACCCAGGTGTCATTGCCTATCTGCGCATTCAATGACAGTCCTTCAGTTCCTCCTTTTTCATAACTATTATCGTATCTCACTTCTCCTGGCACTATTTCCACCTTAGCAACTTTTACTTCTGAATCAGATCACTTGGAAGAAAGACAGTATACTAAATAATATTCCCAATTTTTTTTTTTTCTTTTTCTTGCAAAATAAGCCATTTCCAGAAATCTACTGACTTCCTTTTCTTCTGCTGGCTTCCTTGCTCTCTTCCTCCGCTCATCACCTGCCATGGGACCTGGTAACTAGCATAACAAATAAACCAGAAGCAATTATTCACCACCATGATACCAATGGGGTACAGGTGTTTCATCCTGACCCTCCACCCTACTCTGGGAGTGATGCCGTATACAGAAAAAGAATTAAGGACTGTAGTGCTTGGCAGCAGAAAGAGGGACAATGAAGAAGATTCATAAAGTTTTTGTGAAACAAAGTTTGACAGAAATGTAAAGCAAAGCACTGTGCTCTCTGAAGTAGGAAACACATGTCAAAAATAAATGGAATTGAACTTGACCACAAGAAGGACTTTGAAAACGCCCTGGAGTAATAGCAGAATTCACTCTTGAAAACACCACGGCAATGTTAGGGAAGAGTCAAACAGCAGAGTGACTGGGAGGCAGAAGGCTCAGGCACCAATGTCAGACACAAAACAGAAGCCAAAAAACTAGTCCATCACAAAAAAAGCACACTCAGAGTAATGTTACAGGCTGCCTTTAAAACGCAAGAAGAAATCCAGAGTTAAGGCTGATACCCTTGCTTGCAAATCAGCTGGAATTCACATTTTTCAACCTAGTAATTTTGGGACAGAAAGTGGTAAGAAATGCACCCTAATGAAGCGTGTTGCATGGTGGTAACACTGATGGACACGTTATCTGTATGACCTCTCTATCTCCTTTTCCTTTAATGAGAGCAGCTGTATCATACAATGCTACAATATCAAGACAAGACCTACTGATCAAACATCACCCTTTCCTCAGTCTGCTGAGTCCTAGCCTTGTTTTCAGTCTGAAATTTTCCTCTTTCTCCTCCCGACAAATATGTTAACTGAAGTTAAGGTACGAGAGAGAACAAAGCTGCTTTCAGGATTAAAGAAGAGAATCTATGAAAATCACTCCAAGAAGCTTAATTCATGTAGCTGAGGAAATAAATGAAAAAAAACCCAAATCTACTTAATTAAAAAGGTCTTCAGTCCCAATCCCCAACCACTGGAAGGCACTGGCAGATAATATATAAGGAATATATAAGGATCAATCAACCTGATGATAAACAGAACTGTGATCTGCATAAAGTATCTTTTTCAGTGATGGCAAAGTAAAGGAATTGTGACTGATTGATTGAAAGAAAAATGCAAAGGTTAGGTCATACCAAACCCCTCTTCTCTCTTCCCATATGAAATGTAGGGAAAGTTCCAATTTCAATGTTTACCTGTAGCAAGAAATCTGTGTTTGATGGAAAAGAAAAAAACCCCACAGCTATCAGGAGGTTCTGAAAAAGCGAAACGTCCGTGCTGGAAATAACAGTCACAGCTTCAAGATCCACCACAGCTACCTTCAGGGCTTTTTAGTTGCATTGATAAAAAAATCACATGCAGCCACCCCATATTGAGCCACTGAAACGTTTTAAGTTTGTGACTCCATTAGAAACACTGGAAGTACCGCGTAAGGACTAATGTATTACACACCGATAATGTGTTCAGTGCCTCATGTCAGAGCGTCATAAATCTTTCCTCAGCTACACCAGTCATTCTGAGCTTGCCTATGCTATGCATATATAAACATCGCCTTTTCTCAATGTAATGTTTATTCTTGGGATATATACATATATTTTCCATGCATTAAGCTTTAAGATTTTCTTCACACTTCTTAATTAATAGATGTTATTAATTGCAGCTTTCTCCGGAGCCTGTAAATCTGACAGCTGAGCATCCTTATTTATTTTCCTTCAGTGACCTCTGTGTAAGACTTGCTTAGCTTTCTCTCTGTCAGGCACCTTGGGATCCATATTTCAAGCTGGATACTTTTTTCTTCTTATCTCTAGTTATTATTATTTGTTTGTTTGTATTACAGTGGCATCTTACAATCCCAGCTGGGGCTAGACATGCCAGGAATACATAAGAAAGAGCACCTGCCTCAGGAGAGAGTCTCTAGCTCAAAAAAATTCCAGAAGAGGATGGCAGAGAAAGAGATGCAAAGAGGTGCTGTGGCTTGGCTAATGTGATACATAGATAAGAGCTGCCTGGACCCCATCCCATCGCATATGCACTGCACAATGAACCATCGACATCGGAAATAAAAATAATTTTTTTTTTTTTTTGAAGGACTAGAGAGAAAGAAACTCAGCTTGGCTGTTCTATAGCAGTAAATCCTGCAAAATCAACATAACAGGCTTGGTATTATCAGTCTGGACTCATGCTCGAGCAGGAATAATCACGACGTCTTAACTTTAATGGTGATAACAGTCCTTAATATTCCATATGCCTGTTACTACGCCAGTGTTAGGTCTTTTGTCTCGAACAAATATGACTCATATCATGAGCCTTAGCCTACATTACTCTCAGATTCGAGGTGGTGTTTCTGCATTTTCTTAAGCATCACAAAATTGCCTCTGGAAAATATTTGCTTGAGGGAGCACAAGAACAAAAGGACAACCGGAATGAAAACAAAATGAACGCTGCATTGCCTAACCTAATAGGTGACTACATGGTTATACAGGGGGAAGAGTGAAAAAGAAGACTAGTGCATCAGCAGCCTAAACTCTGGAACACATATTAAAAAAATAATTAAGAGGTGCTGGGGCTGTATCCTGTTCTGTTCTGTGCAGTACTTTGCTGGAGCTGCCATTGCTTTCCAGCATAGAGTGACACCAAAATCACAGGGATTTCTGCCGGCACTGCTGTTCTCCACCCCACTGCTCACCTTCAGGGCCTCCATGCCATAGGGCAGCAAGGGCCAGAGCAGGCACCTTCGCAGTCTCTGCACACTTTGAGCAATCTGCAGCGCCACAAAACGTCGCCTGCTGGAGACCAGCAGGTTCAACGCTCTTGGGACGTGGTACAGAAGTCGTGGCTACAGCGAGCTACTACTCAAGTTGTTGTGCATACCCCCAGCAACACCAACCAACCATCACAAGGATGGTCCGACATATCGTCTCTGCATCTCCTCTTTTACTTTCCTGGCAAATTGGACTTTTAATGCAAGGTCCTGGCCTTTGTCTAAGCTGTTTCAAAGCTTTGGTCCTGAATATTTGACAGATTGCACAACGGTGTTGAATGAAGATGGCAGTCAGTAGCTCAGCTCTTTGGGTGAAGGCAACCTGCCATGGCCAGGAAGCTGCGGAGGGGAATCCTGCCCCACTCCAGGGCAGTAAAAAGCATCGCTACCCACCCCACAGCATGTTCCACGTGGAGGCCAAATTTCTTTGACCTTGTTTTTACCAACAAAGATGACACCAGAGTAAACCAAGCAGAAGTAAACAAAGAAACCCCACAGAACTGCACTGTATATGCTTCCCAACGCACTGATCTACAGCAGACACTGCAGTGTCAGCTGTACAGGAGAGAAAAGAGCAATTCACACATGGGGAAGTGACGCAGGGCTTTGCATCTCTCTTCTAAAACTATGTTCTCGAAGACTTAGATAGGGAGATAAATTATAACCATGTGGATTATGAGTATGTATTTATTGTACCAGAAACAAACCTAATTTGCTTAACCTCAAAATACGGAGTATCCCGGTCTCCAGCGTAGCTGCGATTCCTTAATCGTGTCTGAACAATCTGCCAGACTTCTTCAAACATGCTTTTGCAATTTATTTAGCATCAGGCAAGAGGAGAACTGTATTTTATATACACCGTGATTTTTTTAATGGCCTTTCTTTCTTAGGCCAGAAGGGACCTTTCGAAATTATCCAACCTGACCTCTTGCATAATAGAAGCCACAGAACTTCCCTGAATTGATTATTGTTTGATCTATAGTGTAACTTGTAAAGAAACATCTAATCTTCATATAAAAATCAACAGTGATGGAGATTTAGTGCAAAAATCTCTTGGTATACTGACCTCTTGGTCAATTGCCCTCACTGTTGAAAATCAAGGCTTAATTTCTGAATTTATCTGCATTTGTCAAGCTTCAGTTTCTCAACACTTTGTTTGGCAGACGTATTACTTTTGTTTCACAAGGGTAACACGTGCATTGTTTATAATAAACAAGGCAGGCAGAAAAAGGCATCTTCTTTCCAGAAACAATGTCAGCAACGATTAAAAATGAATACGTGCCAAACAGCTGACTCATTCCCACGCTTCAGTCAGAGCTGGTGCTACCAATTGCCTCCCCGATATTTAATGTCAAATGATTTGCTTCATCAAACCGAAGACATGGTTCCACCGCAGTTCTAGTGCCTTTAAATCAGCTAACTCGGTTCTGGTGGCAGCCTGGCCGTTACAAATCAGGCTGATGGAGAAGGGAGGAAGGGATCAGTTCTCTCAGACCAAATGCGGATGCGGTGCCCTCTGCGGCCTCAGAGCACCACACAGCAAACAGGACTAACCCCGCAGGCTTTCCATAGCCCAGCTCACACAGGGCGGCTGCACAACCCACCTGAGAGGGTGGCAAATGCTCAAGAAGTTGTCAGGGGTTACAGTACAGACGTACCCATAAGCAGAGGGGAAACCTCCCTCCCTGATCTTGGCGCCTTCTAACTTTCTACTCCAGCTACAGAAGACCTTCAGAAGTCCTTCGGTCACGGGATGCAAGACCCGACTCTCCTCACCATGGAGATCTCCATACGCATGAATACAGCAATACCGAGTGGAATTGGGCCAGCAAGGCTCAATGGGGGCATTTTCATTATCCTTGGAAAAATTCTTAATAGTTACCAAATTGGTACCTAAATAGCAACATCCAGCACAACAATTAACAAGCTAAAGTGGAGAAGAGACCTTTGATCTACGCCAAATAACTCTTTTGTCCATTGCCCTAAAAAGCTTTAAAATTAAGTCTGCCTTTACCCAGAGCTTATCTTCGAGTGATAACTGCTCTCCTCTGCCCAGTTCAGAGTAATCCTCCCTCTATTACTTTTACGCAATACTTTTTTGCTGTTTTTTTTTTTTTTTTCTTAGTTGAAAATCTATTTTATTTTCCAGGATTAAAAGGTGAACCGGAAGGCTTTGTTACCCGCCCCGACCACCATTCAAGTTTCCTTATTTCTCCAGAAACTACCAATGAATCACTAACACCTGAAAACAAAGCCCAACCTGGATTCTCCGCGCAGCCTCGGGCATCGGAGATTCATCAACCCCTGCACAAGACCTGACACAACTTTCAAGTCAGTACTTTACAAATGTAGAAAATGCCGTTTAAATATTTTGCTTTAAAACACACTTGCAAAGTTCAAGGCCGCAGAAATATGCTGCTAACAACCCGGAACGTTAAAGTATTATTTAAAAAAAAAAGTTATTTATTGATGTGATTTCAGTGCATTACTAAGGCGCTGGCTGGCTGGTTTCAGCGAAGCTATTGCTCTTTGTGGATGTGCTGGTTTATAAATCGCTCACTCGTCGTGAATCCGGCTGGATAGCAGAGGAATCCTATTTAAGCTTCTGGTAAGCAATTTGCTTGGTTTACTAAATTTTCCAGTCACGCGTCCATGCAAAAGCTGCTTTTGCTTCCCATTCAAATTCTCCTTTCTGCCCGCTATTTGTCTTTGCCGCATCTGTGTTTATTGTGCGGCCGCGGGCGATGGCATGCCTTCCCAGCAAGGATCTGCCCGATAACCACTGCAGGACTTGGCTGCCTCTCAAAGGTGACCTGCCAATCAAGTTGCCAAATTTTTTCATTCATTTCAAGCCACGTGCGCCAAATGCCCCAGCAGAGAAAGAAGCAGGAGGAGGGGAGCACCTCTTTTCAGATTCCCCTCTCCGTTGGCGTTCGCTTCGTCCGGCCATGGCTGGCTGGCTCCTGCTCCAGCGCGGCCCAGAGCGCGCGAGACGAAGGCTTCAAAGTACGCCGTGGCCAAACTTTTAAGCGTACTACTTAAGTTTTCTCCTCATGCCGTGTGCTTCAGTGTTGACAGTTAACTCGCATTTAAAACAACCCTCTGCAACAGAGCTGTCAGCCGGAGATGTATCTGAGCCACACAGACCCTTTAAAATTCTTCCCTGGCTGAAGGGACATCAGTCAGCCAGGAGAGACCCTTACCTCTGGGTTAGGAGTCTGAGGGATATACACAGCATAACCTTTATTTATTTTTTCTTTTTCTCCAAGTGTTACTACGCGGGAAAACTTGAAATCACGGAAAATCAGGTCACGGCGTGCAAAGGGAAGGGAGAGCGCGGACCGTGTTCCTGGAGGAAGGCTCTCGCTGAGCCCACCACCTGCACCCAAACGCTGGTGACGGACGGCGCGGGCAGCAGCTGGGGCCTCTTCAAAGGGTCGTGTTTTACTGAACGGGGACATTTTCAATCCTGTTTAGGCAGCCCATCTCTGCAGCCAGCCTTCAGCCAGGGTTCACACACGTAGCCCAGAAGTAAGAGACTCACAAAAGGGACCTATTTTGAAAAAGCATCTCACAAACTGAGTAAAAAGTGCTCAAATGGGGTTTTTTTGCATGTACTGGAAAACACATCCACAACATCCGCTACAAATCACACTGGCCACATTAATAATTAAATATAGGTTTTTCCCTCTCCCAATTTTACCTAGCTGTCATGAAAACAGTTTGATAAAATAACTCTTTATGAATAATCAACAGCAACAACATTAACCCAGCAAGCTATAAATAAAAGAAGTGAAGACCATAGGCTTCCTCTGACACATACGTATGCACAAGCCACTTGGGAAAGACAAACTAAGACAAAACCAGAATATAAATGTTTCTCTATGAGAATATAACTGTATTAAAAAAAAAAAAAAAGAGGAGAATAAAATCCAGGGAAACAACTGGAATATCTCTAGCTGTCTTACACGCCAGATCTTATCTTGTCCATATACAACAGGTGGCCTCGTGCATATCATCCAGCGTCCTGTAACCTTCTCTGACGTCCCGTCCCAGCCACGTCAGCCAGCGGTTTAATACAAAACGGTACTGACAGATACTGTAGGCATTTGCCGAATGCAATGAGAGGCTCTTTGGAGCGTCTGATCTACTTAGATCAGGGTTCTGCGCTCTGATTATTACTTCACGTTGTCTCATCTACACTTTCTGAAGATTAAGGAATAAAACCGAACAAACAGCCCTGCACCCTCTGGAAAACAAATTCTCGCGTCATTGTTAAGCTTAAAAAATAGAAAGCTCCCATAGCAAATTGTTGAGGGTGCTTTTGCCCGTGTGTTTTTGAGCAGTCTTTTCTTCATCAAAAGGCAGGGTGATAATAACTGTGTCTGATTTTTAATATTTCCGACTCTTTGATTTATTTTAGATGTGTATTTGATAGTTCAATGTAGGGGTAGCCTAATCTCATATCAAACCCTACTTGATGACCTGTGACTCTGACCTGACTGAAACCAATTCCCCTGGATTTTCCTGTTAACATTACGTTAATTTACGAAGCTTATTTCTACGAATAACGTAACGTTTCCAAATACGAAACACCATTTTATTCCCTGTTCACCAATTATATTCCAGAGCACTGCTGCTCTACACAGTACGGACCGTACGAGCACAACAGGAGCTCTGCCAGTAAACTAAAATATTCATGAGACGTAGGGTTGTGCGAGACTGTTAACATGACTTGCCTCTCATTTAGCACTCCATCGGGCTGTACCAATGGCAACGTCACTGGTTCCAGACGACTCTTCCAGGCACCGGCAAACAAGGGGAGAAGGCAAGAAACCCACCGTGCGGAGCAGACTGAAGGCGGATGGGCAAGAATATTTAATGGATACCTCCTCCTCCTGGTACACACCGACCCGATCACCTTAAACGGCATTACCCACAAGAATTCCCTACCTAAACACCAACAAAGACGATTAGAGGTGATAAACACACAATGACGACGACAGGGCACCAGCGTTTTGAAGACTGCAGCGGCACAAACAGACACATCAGCAGGAAACGTTGGGGGAAAAGCTAATGTCTATAAAAGCCACGTTCTGCTGCACATGTAACGGAGGAAAAATAAAACAACTGAACTGCTGGCTTTCCCAGTTGGCAGGTATTTTAGAATCTAAATGGCCCTGAAAACTTACTACAGTATAAAATTGCTGTAATTTAAAAGACTTCTAATTAAAAAGCTATAACATTAACTTTTGGTCCTCTCCCAACCCCCCACTTCTTCTCCTTAAATATCTGCCTCAACTGTACAATAAAAATGAAATAAAAAACTGTATCTAATCACTGAAGGAACTACGTCAGGCTGAAGATTTAGAAAGAGAAAAGTAAAAAATGGCAGAAAATACACACAGGTTTAGATTTACTCAAGACTGCTGATATGTACAGCAACCCGAAGCCTTAATTTTCCATGAAATCCAGTATGTAATTTCTTTTTTGCTCATTCCAGCTAGATTGCCATTCTGATTTGATCACGGGCACTGCATAGGAAAAACAGCCATTAGCTCACCCAGTTCATGCTGATAGTGCAGGATTGTCCCCTAATATGGTTTCTGCAGCGATATCCCATCCAATTAGGCAGTCAAGAGTAATAGGGCTTCCTCCACATCACTTAGCAATACTGTAAAGCTCACTATCAGCAGCTGTTCCCCTGGCTTAGTCTGAAGCTGTCCTCTTTTCGATTTTTGTTTAACTTTTAAGTCCTCAAAAACCCGTCACCCACTGGGGGGAATCTCCACCGCCCCTCCGTGAAGCACAGTGATGCCCACGGTGGACGGCTGGAGGACAGGACAGACGGGTACCTCACTGCTGCATGACTCACTAATCCCCACAACCTGCTGACTCGCTGCGTTCCTGCTGCCTCTGCAAAATGCTTCACCATTTAGTACACAATAAATTAACAGCGGTAGAGGTTCAGCTGCCTACACTTTAGTGTCTAGTGCTGATTTAAATGCCTGAGGTAACTCAGACATCTGCACCAGTCTGGATGAGTATAGCAATCCAGCCTACAGGAGATCTACAACCTCATGAAGCTGACGACCTGGTGGCGTACCCCATTGCAGCTGTAATATCTATAGTAACTTATTTTTCACAGAATCACAGAATGATAGGGGGAAGGGACCTCTGGAGACCATCTAGTCCAACCCCCTGCCAGAGCAGGGTCACCCAGAGCAGGTGGCACAGGAACGCGTCCAGGCGGGTTTGGAATGTCTCCAGAGACGGAGACTCCACCACCTCTCTGGGCAGCCTGTGCCAGGGCTCTGCCACCCTCAAAGGAAAGAAGTTCCTCCTCATGTTTAGGTGGAACTCCCTATGCTCAAGTTTGTGCCTATTACCTCTTGTCCTGTCCCTGGGCACCACTGAAAAGATCCTGGCCCCATCCTCCTGACACCCACCCTTTAAGTATTTATAAGTGTTGATAAGATCCCCCCTCAGTCGTCTTTTTTCCAGACTGAAGAGACCCAAATCCCTCAGCCTTTCTTCATAAGAGAGATGTCCTATTCCCGTAATCATCTTGGTGGCCCTTTGCTGCACCCTCTCCAGCAGTTCCCTGTCCTTCTTGAACCGGGGAGCCCAGAACTGGACACAGCACTCCAGGTGCGGCCTCACCAAGGCAGAGTAGAGGGGGAAGATGACCTCCCTCGACCTGCTGGCCACACTCTTCTTGATGCACCCCAGGATGTCATTGGCCTTCTTGGCCACAAGGGCACATTGCTGGCTCATGGTCATCCTGTTGTCCACCAGGACTCCCACGTCTTTTTTTTGCCTTTTTTAAGGAAACTGAGCCTCATCCTTTCTATCTGAGGCCCAAATGTTAATTTGCAGTGGAAAACTCAACAGACTATCTGTTGAATACACGCTATACTAACACAGACCTTCGCTGAGGTATATGATCATACAGCCCACAACTGAGATGAGCTGCATTTACAGGCTGGATACTCATCACATTTGTACACTGCAGCCTTTCAAATGATTCATGGGGTTATTTCTCTGTTCACACTTATCCAAAGGTACCTGTGTTGCAATGCACTTTCTGACCTGTCCACGCACATTTCCATTTTGTGTTACCAGCTCTTTAGCGTCACCACTCTAAATACTGTGTCAGTCCTGCTGCCTGGGAAAGTATGTTACTGCCTTCTGCACAAATAGTGCAGAAAGATGCCAGTTGACTTTCCTAACTGCTTTGGCCACCCCAGTCCTGCACCAAACCTTGTGCAGTCCCTCTTCTTTTCAGTATGAGAAATCACAGGAAATTGCATGGGATAGTATTACCGGGCTGATGTACAAACTGCCAAGTGTTTTCATTTAACGTTGCATTTAGATGGGAGGTTCTGGAGGTTAGATACTAAGGCCTGGATCCAGAATAACTGAAAGCCAGATTTAGGTACCTAAATAAATAGCCTCCTCAGCCTCTCAGTCTCACAACATAAAAGGCATTTAGAGTGGGATGTAACAAACTGTAGATTTCTACACTGCATAGATTTCTCTGCACCTCAGCAAGTCACGCTGGGCTTCCTTTGAGCTTCCCAACCCCCGTCTCTGCAGTTTATTTACTTCAATTACTTTCAGCTGTAGGAAACACCTTTTGGTGAGTCACAGGTATAGCCACTTGCTTGGAGAATTTTCCATTTACGAAATATTGTCATGTCCCTAAACCATTTTGCTGCCATATGTGCTCCAGACAGGAACACCAACACGTGTGTATTAAGTGATTCTGTTACAACTTTGTTTTTTTCCTACTGCACCAGAATTTTATGACCTGACAGTCTGCTGTATAGGTGTTGCTTTGCCAATCTGCATGTTCATCTCCTTCTACAACAGGACTGCCAGTTGCCTCCGTTGATAAGAGACAGAATTATTAAGAATTGTAAGGACACAGTAAAAAAACCCCAACAGTCAAGCCTCCACTTTTACGCTATTCTTTAAAATGCAAATAGAAAGCCAATGAGAAATTACAGCCCAGTTAATTTCTTGCAATCAAAAAGCAAATGACTGATACTGATAAATCAATTCATATTGTGGAAGCAGTGACAGCGGAAGGATAGAGGGTTGGATAAGTCAGCTGGATTTTTAGGATAACTTTTAAAACACCACATCGTAGGGCTTTTATAAAAGACTTAAAGAGTTATTTCTTGTGCCCGGAAATATGGACCAAGAAATAGATCTTCTTAACTTAACATCCAATCAAAAATATCCTCAAAAAACCCCTCTAGGTCCAAATAAATCCAAGACAGATCCAAACGGAAACAATGTAAAAAATGGGTCAAAAAGTCAAAGCTCGCAGCTTTCCAGCCCAAACAAGCGGAGATTAAAAGCCAAAAATATTCTTAACTTGTGGCTTCACAGCAGCAGCACCATTAACCCTTGTCCATTCTCCCCTTCTGCATCCGATCCCCAGCAGCCCCACGCTCGCCTGCCCCGGCCCCACGACCCCGCACCCACGGGCAGGGTTGTGTTGGGAACCGCAGACCTCCCTTAAAAAATATTCTGCTGTTTGCTTCCAGTCCCCTTTAGGCACTATTGACACTGCTGCAGACTTTGACACTTGAAACTAGAGCTTTAAAATTTCACTGCTGAATATGTGCAGGACTGGGAAATGGAGAAGACTATTTCTGCGGCTTCATCTTCTATGAGGGGGACAGGATTTTTGGACCATTTTTGCTCTCCTCATGCTTTCCTGGTCCAAGAAGAACCCAGAACTCTGTGTCAGGTATTTGGACTTGTACCATGTACTATACGTACCTCACATTTCACAAAAGCCAGCAAATTCAGCAGAAAACTCCCCAAAGGCTAGAACCTCATTAAGTACCCGCAACCCAACAGGGAAGCTGGGGGAAGGAGTGAGTCTCACTTCACTCAGGGCTGTCTGGCTCTGCAGCCCCACGGTGCGATGGGGAGGTAAGAGGCACGTTCATATCCCTGCTCTTAGAGTACTGAATATTATTCAGAAATGCTAGTGTGTTATAAAATAGTCCTGGAAACTTAGGAAATGTAAGTCCGAATCTCCTCAAACTGAGGAGGCAACTGAAGTAGGTCTTCTATTTCATAGGCTAGTGGTCTGATACTGAGGTCATTTTCTAAAATTAAAGGATTTCTTCGTATTGCTTCAGACGTGACAATCTGGGGCTTGACTGGGGCACTGAGAACTTTTCTGCCTCTTACAAGAGCAGCCTGACTTATATCTACAGGCAAATGCTTTTCTCCAGAGCCCAGCAACTTGTGATGCCAGCTCTCTTACAAACCCCTCATTATTCAGATGGAGATAAACCCACCTCCCAGGCTTGAAGGTTCCCCGACGCATGCCGCTGTAATTGGATTTTTCACCTCCAAAGGACACATGCATCCTGGATTTGCAAGCTTCAGACAGACTGACTTTTAATAACAGACTGACTTGAGAGTGAAAGCATCACAAGGATATTCTTGCAAAACCAAGAGAGTTATTCTATTATTTGCAAAGTCAGAATCATGTGAAGAAAAAACACACCCTAACTCACTAAAAGTAAACATTTAATTGCAGCAAGATCCTTTCTTAACCATAACATTGTGAAATGATGTGTTTTATCAGTTTGAGTGACTGAGAAACAACTCTGTCTCCAATACTTTTTACCTTCATTTCACTGTCCATAGTTTCTGAACCCCAAAATTGCTCTGCAGCTCTGAAACCTTACCTCAGGACTGTGTGTTTGGAGACTACTTTTTTCCTTCTCGTGTTTTAATGAAAAATAATTTTTCTCTTTTTTTTTTGTTTGTTCTTTTAAACAGCAGGATCGCACCTGCTGGGCTTGCATTCCTTTTGTCAAATACAGGACATATCCCTTCGTTCTTCTTCTGACCTCAGCTTTTTCCTTTCCCTCTTAAGTATGAGCAGAGCATCCACTGCCAGGTCTTGAAGGAAAGAGCTTCTCCAGAGAGCGCACAC
Organism: Rissa tridactyla; assembly: GCF_028500815.1. Lineage (NCBI taxonomy): Eukaryota > Metazoa > Chordata > Aves > Charadriiformes > Laridae > Rissa > Rissa tridactyla. The sequence continues at coordinate 118,676,476 of NC_071468.1, read as the reverse complement.
CTGACCCCAGAGCAGAGATGATGAACCTGCCACTTGGAATGCTCTATCCAAAAATCCTCGTTCCCCACAGTTTTTGACAGTTTTAAGATCTCCCGGTGCTACACTGTTTTTTTAAAAAAGAAAGTTGTTGCTGACCTTATGTCTTGCATTCAGATTTCCTTAAATCCTCTTTTTTTGTAAGGCATACTCTGAGAAATGCCGCTCGGTAGATTTTGGTAGAGGAATACTTGGTTTCCAAGTCCCAGACAGGTTTAGCTGTAAGCCAGGGACAGTTCTGGCACGCACAGATACACAGCTGGAGATGCCAGGGGTATTCTGAACTGTCAAAAGTAAGGCACCTGTGGAGCCTGCAGGTACCCCCAGGGTTAGGCAGCAAGGATTCTGAGGTTTACAACTCCGCATTTTGGTGTTTGAATTTTGCTTCCCTCTCTCCCCTCTTGGGAGCAGCCTGTTTTACGGCTGACTCGAAGTGACGTGGCTCCAAATGACTCATGGAGGTCAGCTTTGCTTTAATTTAAAAAAGATAAACACTTTCTAACCCTGATTGTTATGGGGAATAATATGAAATGCTACCCGACCATACTCCAAAACCTCAGAAGTCATAAAGGAAACTAAAGCAACCCCAAGTTTATTATCTTGTAAAAATCTTACGATTTGGGGGACTGCGTCATGACATCGGAACATCTGGAGTTGGCAACACTAGAAGTCACTAATACTAGCAGGATAAAAAATGTGATAAAATAGATAAGCAACGTGCACCATGACTGGGCAGATGCTCGAGTGGTTTATAACTATATAAACATTTCATTGTTATGAGACTGAGATTTGTCATGACCTTAAAGTCTGTATTTCTAAGACTGCCACGATACACCTACCTAGAAGGCTCTCAGAAGTTTGGGCCTGAGAAATGTAAGATCAAATATCGAGAGGTAACGAGGCAAAACCCAAAGGCTGAGTGAAGCATTGTGAGCTCCAAACTACACTAACCTGTATGGCCTCCTACAGGGCACCCCGTCCACCAGCGGCTCAGCGACATCACTGAGTGCCCTGCACCGCAGCCTTCGGTGATGTGACAGTGACTAACATCTGTCATGCCGTTTGTTTTCACATCCCTCTCCTTCTGTGCCCTAGTCTTACAGAGACCTACATGGGTTTACACATTGCTAGCCAGAAGGAATGGTCTCCCTGGTGCCCCGCTGTTGAACGATCCTGACATACTCAGTGCAACCTGATTAACTAACTGTTACATTATGTTAACAACTGAGTGTAATCCTAGTTACCATGTCATTGCTATTTAGATAAAATGAGCGATATGATTAAAGGAAATATTTAAGAGCTGCAAAGGCAGGAGAAAACCTGGGCAGAAAGCAGCATTATAAAAATAAAAATGGTGAAACAAAAGAAAGAAAACAAATGTGGACGTTCAGCAACACAATCCAGCTGAAGACCTGACATTTGCAGTAGACCTGATAAAAAAGGTGGTAAAGTCATAAGTAGGATTAACACAGCACGCATCTTTTTCTAACCGTAGTTTTAGATCCCAAACAGCGCTGCAGCTACAGGAGTTTCATTTTCAGTCATTTTCCCTACAAAGACTTTGATGTCACATCATCCAATAATTTTGCATTAGAAGAATTCTGCTCTAGCGCAGGTACTGAAATCTCTACAAGTAATAGTAAGAGGTTTAAAATCAAGAGCCCTCATGAAGAAAAAAACCTTTCACTTGTTTTTCCCCAATTTCTGCAACTAAGAGAATGTACTCCAAATGAATCAGCTAAATGTTTATGGTAATTGCAAAATCAACCTTTGGTGTGAAGACCTACTGAAGTCAAAACCTTGCAAGAGAATAACAGAAGACACCATAGGACGTAAGTGGAAGATTGTGGTCCTTTCGACATTCAGAAGTGCAGTTTTTTGCTAGTGTTCTAGTTCTTTTATCTTCACCACCTAAGGCTGGAAGAACTCATGGGATCATTTGGGATGACTTGATTTCCTTCTATCATCTAACTGCTCCTTCCAGTCACTCAGTATTGTTTGCAAAATCTACATGTTCTCCACTTCAGCTCTTTTTCCATGTGTCAGCACCTAAGCAAGCGTCTTCCAACCTTCCTTCAGCAAACTGAATAGACTGAAGCACATTTGATGGCTTCTTCTCTAGGCCTGGATAATTTTTATGGTCCTTCTTAAGGCTTGCATTAGATCTTTTCCATCTTCTTCAATTATGGACATTAGAGCTGGGTAGAGTATTTAAGCATCAGTCTTACTAATAGGACAGACTTTAATGAAAATACTTGCTCTACTTTTGCTTGATATTTCTCCTTTTAGGCAGCCAAGGTCTCTGCCGGCTCTCCTAATTACACTATTACACTGACAGCTAATTTTGAGGTGCTTATCTAGGAAACTCTGATGCCCCTTCCCGAGGGCTTTAAGACATAAGTCCTGGTGGTTTAAGCTGTGAGGCCTAAGACATTGCTGGCTCCAGAAGTCCATCGCATGGGACAGCAGAACAGAAGGTGCATCCAAGCTTCAACTGCAGCAGTTGAGAAGATCAGCTTTAGGATGAAAGATGGGTTTCTATTCATAAACCAAACCAACAGCATGGTTACCCAAGCTGCAGTTACATATCCTTATCCTGCAGTGCTTGCTAGAAATAAATCTGTGGCAAAGGGTTAGAGGGCTGAGGCAGTCATGTTTAAAAACGGTGCCATTGTGTCTTCCAGAGTTTGCTTTTAGAAACTCTTCCCAAATTCTCTAAAGCCTAGAATCATGCTTTTGCAAACAGAGTCATCCTATAGGCATGTCACAGTGTCTTACTTTCTTGCTGTCTTGTTTTGTGTTTCCTGGACTATGGAATATTCCAGATCATCTGTCTTTATTTTCCCCAACTCCCTTCAGTCAGCTGTAATTTTTTCTAGAAACGGTGACATACTATCATTTGATAAGATTTGGTAGAATTTAAATCAATTTACTTTCATGCTGCTTAGTACAATTTGCTCTTGCACGGCTGTACACATTGGGCCCGTGCCCTGGCAGTTCAGGGTACAAGCATGGATGTAGCCTTGGAGCACCTCATAATCTTTAATGTGTTTATCCTCAAAAATGTCTCCTCAATGTGGGTGCTCTCCCTTCTTTTACAGTTACTGAAACAAAACACTGAAGTCCAAATCCACAACTGTCCACACCTAAATGCCATTTAAATCATGAGGCAACAGGTATTCAAACACTTGGATGATTTGCCCAAGACCAAGACCTGTGTGAAGAACACAGTCAAGAGCTTAACCTGAACCCCTCAGATCTCCCACTAGTTCCCTCACCACTCCACTACCGCACCATTCAGGGTCCTCCACTATCAGGTAACAGAGATGGAAAATGTTTACCTGCCTTCATAATCATAGAGATCAGACATCTACAATAAGGACAGCACCTCCTGCAAGCGTTATTCAGCATGGTGGGCCATCGGAGTACAGACGCTCCGGAAAGAAGCACAAGCTGTGGCTTGTTGCGGCTGACTTCCTCCTCTGAGTGCTTCAAAGCCAACCCAAGGGTCTCGCTTATTTTTGTCCTTTTCTCTGTTTGAAAACTGCACCCCATCTCCTCGATAGCCTCAAAACTTCATTGTTCTTTGTATTCATTTTCCAGCTCCCCACGGCCTCTACAAATACTCCATCATATTCCTTTATAGTCTTCCCACATAACTGAAAATGAGCAATTTGATCAGAGATGTATTCGTGTGGATTTACCTCAAAATCTTGAGGTTGAGTGGTGCCTCTGCAGAGAAAATAATTTTCAGTAACAGCGAACTCCAGTGTGATAATGTCACCAACAATCCAGAATGAAATTTTCTGAAGCTCTTCTGTTCATGAGAAAGAGCAAATACCTTGTTTATGACTAAGCCATGTGTAATGGGCCAAGTGCTTCCTACTAGTGTCACAAATGAGAAAAAATTTGCATTAATGAAGAACAGCAAAAGGAAAAGCAAAATAAAAAGGGGAAATAAATGTATGCAGTGAAACATTGTGCAAAGTTTCTGCCACTCTAACGATTCAGTATAAGCAAGATGTGACTTTTTTCCCTCAGCAGGTGGATAATAATAATAATAACACTTACAATATCAATAACCATTTGCAGAACATGTATTTTTTCCACATTTAGATCTTTAAGTACTTATATAGCTTTTGCTGACACAGATGGATAAAATGATACAGAATGTGAGGACGGGCTTTGTTTCAATATCGGATACCCAAAAGCGATCTACAGGGTCCCTCTGTAGCCAATGGGAACAGAAAAGCACACCGAAGGAGAGCTTCAACCTACTTATTTTAGGATGAGAAAAATCACCTTTCAGAGAGTGCTGTTCCTCTCTGTTGAACGAAAAGGGAGGCTACAAGCTAGCTTTAAATAGATGCCTAACATTTGGATGGATGAAGATATACAAGGTGAATCAAAGCTTCAATGATTCATCAGAAGCTGTCAAGTGGAATAGTATCAGGCTTCAGGTTTCCCTAAACTTTTCCTTGTGCCTTATCTTCTAGACTTAGCCTGTTCCCAGGAGTGCAAGAGAGAGCTTCCAGGTACCCAGCCCTGTTGGAGGTAAAAATAAATGGAAAGGCATGAAAATGGATGAGAAGGCAAAAAAAAGTGCATTATATATGACAAATCTGTATCGTAAGCACAAAAAATAAAGCCTTCCAAGAGCAGGAAAGAAGCAAAAGATGAGCCAGTTCATTTATGTCTCATCTATTTCATTTTTAGTGCTTAAGTAATAAAACAAAACAAAAAAGATCAATGAGACAATTTGAGATTTTCTGTTTTCATACAAGAAATTTCATTAAAAAGAAACAGCTTTTTCTGTTTTCTTTTTTTTCATTAGGAAGAGCGCAAATACAGTTGAAAGAGTTGATGAGTCAGGAGAAAACCTGGCAGACAGAAGGAACGTTTTGTCAGGATCAGGAGAGAGGATGCAAATGTGCAGAATGGCCCCATGAGCAGCAGAAAGATTGCTGTCTTCAGGAAGATCACTCTTTAATGGAAATATTGCCAAGTCTGTTCTTTCACTCCTACTGCGAGACACAGTCCATGAGCTCCGTCGTTCAGACGACTGACGTAGCCTCTCAGCCAGCCCTTCAGGGCTTGGTCTTGATGACACTGTCAGCTTCTCAGTTTGGTCAAGGACTGACAAGCTCAACTTCGGTAGCAGCGAACAGCATGGAGCACTGCCTCTTTGCCATGGGCCTGACATCATTATATTTCCCCAATCAAAGACTTGCTGCGAACTTGCACTTCTACAGACACTTCTCTTAAAGCATCCCCATTTAGTTTTAGACAAGCCTTTTCCAAAGCTAGGCTCCGAAGTCTATAACAGTACCTAAATATTCAGATAGACTAACACCTAAAATTATGTGACCATGGTCCTGACCCTACATCAAGCTGAAGCTTGCTTCTTCCGCAAGTCAATTTTTTGAAAAATTCGTGCTTGTGCCAACTCACTCCTCAGGCTCTTTCAAAAGACCTTCCGAGATGGTCTGAATATCATCAAGAACCGGACCTCTGCCTAGGCAGGAGTTTCAGTGTTATCCATGTTCAAACAGTTCATAAGAGCTGTTCAAGGAATCCAACGGAGCCAGAATAAAGAAAAGTAAATAGTATTAGTCCTGTATCTGTAGGAGGTGGACAGGAAAAAAGTGGGAGTCCTGAAGCTAAGAGTAGTCCAAGAGTCCTCAAGGTCAGTCACTAGCTAGTTTCTCTGAATCCTGATGCTCCGATATTGTGTTGTGTTGCAAATGACATTGATTTTTCTTTTATTCCTCTGAAAACCCAAACCTGTAACATTAAGTAAGATTGAGGGAATTTCATTTTGTATCCAGAATACACGAAGGAGACAGCAACCCACTATTGTCTGTCCCAGCCCATTAACTTTATTAAAAAATGCAACAGAGCTGATTTCTGAAAAAGCAATTTATCAGTCTGCAGTACAAATATGGTAGCAGCTGAAAGTTGTTTTATTTGAATTTAGGTGTTCCTTGGCCAGGATGTACCATCACACTTTCTAAGCTTGTCAAGACCGATAAAAACACAGGTCAAAAGTGCATGATAGGTATAATTGCCTTATTCTTCCTTATCTCCCCTTTAACCAAAATGTGTAAGCCTGTATTGCATTTCTTTACAGAAGAAGATAATTATTACTGTCACTGTCACATTTGTTTCTTGGTCTTGGTGACAAATGAATTAAAGCTGGCATCTGACCAAAGATCCTTCAGTTACCCTGTCAATGCTAATTCATGATACAATACATTTTGCATAGACTGGTGTAGGGAAGGAAGGATGGATCTATACTGTATAAAGTTCAGAATTTGTTTAACATGGAAGAATTTGGTCCCTAGTTACACTGTATGCTGCAACAGAGTAGGTATGTTTCCAGAGGGAGGGGAAAAAAGTCAGAGTACAAGTTTCCCTGGACGTTAATGGATGTGGTATCACCAAATCCAGAAACTCAGCTGATAGAATTTGCCATCACGCCATTTGACCTCTTTACACTTCAAGTCTAACAGGTAGGTTTTAGATTTGCAAAAGCAGCCAGATTTCAAGAGCAGCTTGAACCGTTTTATGACTTACGGTGGTTACAACAGATAAAATAGACTAGAGACTAGGAAATAATCATACCTCGTGCTTGAGAGTGAACATTAATTTCAGAAGAAATTCTCCCTTTACTCAGCTTGCTGCAAATTTATTAAAAACATTGCGAGTTTTTTCCCAAAAATTTGCAGCATCACATACAAGCTATTTAGACAAGATATCACATCTAGCATCATCAATATTCTGTCCAGTATACGACAAGTCCTAGTTTACCATACAATTATATCTGAGCTTTTGGCTGTGGTAAACTTTGTAAGCAGCTGTAAACTTTATTGACAATGTAGAACCAAATAAAGGTTTCCCTAAGAACTCCAATTCATAGCTCGATGCCAAATTAGCATAAGTGAAATATGAGTATTTAATATAATAAAACATGAGCTGCAAGCGTCTAGCTCATCCCAGGAAAAATGTGAAACCAGAAGGTATTTTAATGAAAAACTGGAAGCAAATATCACAATCTAATGTTTAAAAGCCATAAGAGTTAATTTTAGTTTGAAAGGAAATCATTTTTCAAAGTTCTGTACTCTGTTTAAAAACAGATTGAGCAAGTTTATTAAATTAGCAGACCACTGCATTTATGAAATCCATAAGTCAGATCAATGGTGCACAGTCAGCTCTAGAAAGTAATTGCTGGCTTCTCTCAAAATGGACAATCCAAAAACTTCCAAGGACTAGTTTTTCCCTCCATTATTTATAACGAGCAAAACATGGTGCAATGGATTCTAATTCGTAATGCCTTTTTAATGTTTTTATAGCACAACGTTCGGACTCATTTCTAATCTCTGCGGATGACAGGTTGCCATTATTGAATTTCCATTAATATGAATTATGGTACAATATATTTTACCCACTATTTTCCACCCCAGGACTAACGTGATTCTACAATAAAAAATCACATGGTCAGCAATTTTTTCGGAAACAGAAAGCACTAACAGCCATCAGAGGTTAGTCTTGCTACAACACTACACATCCAACCTTGACCTTGCATCCATCTGACTCTACAGAATCACCAGCCATAATTTGCATGCACATTTATGGTTGTTAAAATGCCAGTATTTAGGTAAGTGTCTAACTAGGGCTTCCAAGCAGAAAGTCAAGGCTTGCTCGGTGGGCTTTCCCTCTTCTGCCCAGCTGGAAATTACTTGGTCTTTTGGGCCAGGTAATGCAAGATGAATGGACGTGAGCTGAGTCCTGTCCCTCTTGTGCATGCCTCCAGATACTGATGTGTGTCTGAAGAACTCATTTCCCTAACAAAAACAGCTCTTAAGGACCAGGCAGACTCAAGGACACTTCAGCTCCTTCTGGTTCGCTCACCAGCAGCTACCTGCCACGGATATCTCTCCATAGGAAAGTCTCAATCCAGCTAAATGATTAAAAATTACTGAAGAGTAAGAATGAAAATAGCCATCCGGAGGTCAACGGGGCTACTCGCATGCTTGAAGGCAAGCATATACTTCATGTTTTACTGGATGGGTGACAGACAAAGACACGTGTGGTTAAAGAAATCCCCAAGCTGCATGGTGCGGGAAGTGCATACCCGGGAAGTACACATACAGCATACCTGCAATGTAAATCTCCCACTGGAGGCAGAATATCAAGCTGTATGAATGCAGAGTCTCACCTACTATGACTGCTCTTATCTTTTATGGGCTGAGCCAGGATTAGCAGCATAAAACACACTTTAACATTATCACTAATACCAGTAAAGTATGGCAGCTGCTTTGGAAGAAGTCTTTGTTAATGGCTGCCAATGAACTTTGCGCAGACCTTGCTCCACCAGGGCAGAAAGCCAATATAGCGTTTCTCTTTGATTTTCAAAAGACACGTACAAATAAAAACCTATTAAATGGAACAAAGGACTTCCCAAATGCCAGAAATGGCATGGTCCCTGCTCTGAGGAGCTCACATCCAAAAATGACAAGAAAATGACGTGTGAAGAAAGAAACACAAGAAGCAAGTAAGTAGATGACAGGTAACGACGCTGAGTAATACCATACGTGTTTCTGTACACACACGCCAAACAGGTATTTGGCAAGTCTGCTTCTAAATACAGATGCATTCAGAAATACTCCCAACCCAGCCATAATCAGAGGATTAGTTTTTGCCAGAATCAGGGTGGTAAATAGTTCTTTAGGAGGAATCCACATACAAAGAGGGCAAGGGGCTTGCAAACAATCTCTGGAAGCGCAGGCCAGGCATAGAGGATAAACAAAACATTTATCAGATAAGCAAACAAAAAGGTAATCAAAACCGGAGTCCTTGGGATAACAGATGGCAGGGTTGGGGACACAAAAAGATACATGGGTGGAAGCCGAGCAGGGGTTTGTTTGAATGCTTCTGACATTTCTTTAAATGTCAGCTCATAATTATGACATCTCCACCACCACCTTGTAGGTATATAGCCACTTCTAGCAGAGGCCTCGCAGCTCGCAGAAGGCTGCACTTTAGCATTTTGAGCTATCCGTCATGTTCCCACCTTTTATTCTGGTGAGAATGAACAAGCAAACACCAAACTCCCACTGAACACCTACTACTTCAGTTTTAATTTCAAGGTTTCCTCGCTGTTCAGTTAAACCTCTGGGTGTATTATACAGATTTATATGAAGTGCTACACACTGAGAAGCACCGTGAGGTAAGTGGGAGAAAGGGCAATATTTAAAGAAGTTTGGAGAATCCTGCGCATACAGCACAGTCTATAAATACTCCGCCGGAGAAGGAAAAGTATAATCTTTTGCATAAGTTTACATGTGTAAAACCTATGTTAATAAAAATCAATCCTTGTTCGCTATTTGAACACAAATCCCATTAATAATTCCATTAAGCTACCACTTCAGTTCATTCTTTTACCCGTTTGCACTTCACTATATTCACTGTCAACATCTGCTGCTTTCCCTGAGAAAGAGGGCGAACAAGGCCACGCAATCGCATTCCTGTTCAACGCTGTACCCTTGGCTTGCTGGCGAGCGGCGCTGATATAAAGGGCATCTCAACTCTCTCCCACCCAGCGACAGAATACATTGCCTTCCAACACAACCAGCCTCCATCCCACGACTTAACATCTAACATCCATCGCCGAATTCAAATTACCTAATTATCAGCGCGACTCAGCATGCTCGTCCAATACTTTACTAAGCAGACACTTTAAAAGGGGAAAGGGGGGCGAAAAAAGAAGAAAAGGAGGACTGACACACAGAGAGTAATAGGTAACAAGCAATGTAAGCTTCTATTTTGAAAGTAAAAGCTGGTGGAAGGCGGGGGGAGTAACAGACCTAGACAAATCTCCCCCCGAAACCAAGCCCCACAACACAACACTTTGATCACGTTAAACATTCAGGGAGGCAACAGATAACATAATCACAATGCACAGCAGGGTCCTCAGTGAAGAATGGGTACACGACTCTTAAAAGGTTATTACAGCAAATTTAAGCAAACCAATTGCACAGAGACCAGAGAGCAGCTAAACAGAGGTTTTCAGGACTTCTGTTCTGATGACGGAGGCTCATTCCAACTGGCTCAATTTGATCTAACAATCAAAAAGTCAAATGATATGAAGAAAGATATTTCCTCCAGTAAATTGAAAAAGGTGGAGTGGGAGCTTATTTAGATTCGCTTCCTGCAACTGCATTTCTTCCTTTTTTTCTTCCTTTCTCCAAGCAGTCTAGCTCTTGTAAAAGGCCCTCAGCAGTGGTACGCACATTTGCACATTGCTCCATCTACGTACTTTGATTCTGTCCAGGAACACTCGCCTCCAAAGGAGAAGCGAACAGCCAGGGCACTAAACACAATGAAGCAGAAACACAAAGGGAAAAGAGCTGAGAAACAGAAGCTAATTTCCAACAGCACTGAACAACTACCCGGTTCTAACAGCGTTACATTTGACTGAACCTGACTGGCAAAACACCCCGCTATTAACCCCTAAGCTGTTCATCAAACAGACTCGTAAACCGCTCCTCTACAAAAGCATGGTAAATTTGGCAGATTTTATGGTTGATGGGATGAGGAAAGTGAGTCACCAGAGCTCTTCAAGAAATAACATCACAGGTGAGATGCATCAAGCTTTGTTTCTGTAGTCTCTTCTGAGGGGGAGTCTCCCAAATATAACACATGCTCATGGATTTCTGTCCAGGTGCCATCATAAACGGACCAATGGACACAACCTGCAATAAATACTTCAGGTAAAATATCCGGCACTGAAAAGTCTCCAAATTTGTCATCACTGACTAAAAATCAAGGCCAAATCCACTACACATGGAGACACACACATTAACGATGCTATTTTAATTTTGCTTGCACAGGCTGTGGCAGGCACAAGAGGGTGTGCACAGTCTGTGAGAGGCACTTGTGGGAACACTGAATTGACATCATATGATGACAAAAATCATAGAATCATAGAATTGTTAGGGTTGCAAGGGACATTAAAGATCATCTAGTTCCAACCCCCCTGCCCTGGGCAGGGACACCTCCCACTAGATCAGGTTGCTCAGAGCCCCGTCCAGCCTGGCCTTAAAAACTTCCAGGGATGGGGCTTCCACCACCTCTCTGGGCAACCTGTTCCAGTGTCTCACCACCCTCATGGTGAAGAACTTCTTCCTAACGTCCAGTTTGAATCGTCCCATCTCTAGTTTTAATCCATTCCCTCTAGTCCTACCATTACCCGACATCCTAAAAAGTCCCTCAGCAGCTTTCTTGTAGGCCCCCTTAAGATACTGGTAGGCCACTAGAAGGTCTCCTCAGAGCCTTCTTTTGTCCAGACTGAACAACCTCAACTCTCGCAGTCTGTCCTCATAGGAGAGGTGCTCCAGCTCTCTGATCATCCTCATGGCCCTTCTCTGGATAAGTTCTGAATGCTGAAGGGGAAGCAAAACCTCAGGTCTCTCTTCTTGCAGCGCTAGAAGGACACACCAACAAGGCAGTTTGAAGCTCTCGACTCACGGAATCGGGCAACTTCTGTTAATGAAAGGCATTCGTAATTTATCTCCAAAAAATCAAGATGCGTACATAATCGTATTTCAGGCAGATGGAAATGGAAGCGTCCAGATGAAAACAGGGCAGGACACAAGGATATAACCATACTATTGGAATTTCCCCAGTCCTGGCAACTATCACAGGTTTATTGGGCCTTGAATGGCAGAAAGCAGTATTATTTTCTATTCAATGCTGTGGTGAGAAAGGAAGAGAACAGACAGTCTACTAAGCGAAAAATCAATTGTGCAGGTAGCGAGAGGCGTTTCTACTTTAACACTTAATGGTTAACGTGATCTTTCGTACTAGCTGTATGCCAACATCCATCCAATATCTAACACATTCTCTTATCTCCAGATCCAACAGAAAGGATAAAAATCATTCCCTGGTACCAGCAACATCTGCAGAACATATTCTTCATTCTGATACAGGAACCGAATTTGCCAGCAATTGGTTGCCCATGTACAAAACCGTGACAAAGATTTCTGAAAAACAGCGGAAACAACTCCCTAGAAGATACACTAGACTCTCTTAGACTATATATTTCTGTTCATAATGGGAAAGTGGACTCACCAACCATTCTATTTCTGTGACAATTTACAATAGGGACAGACCACAGCATCCTACTGCACAGGTATGTCAGATGAAAGAACAGACAAAGTGGAGATGTGCTCACGCTCCTTATTGTTCAGATACAACTCGGTCAAGTATGAAACTGTAGAGTCAAGTAAAACCAATTACACTTGCCTCAAACACAAAGCCATCATAGTAACTAGAAAACTAAACAGGGCCAGGACCCGTTATACAGCTCTGAGGCCAAAAGACATGGCCTGGCCACGTTCACAGGATTATATACTTTTACCCTCCAGAACAAGGTGGCTATATCCAAACTGCCGACTGGGAACGGCTGCTGGCCCTTGCTAATCCCCAAGCCATGCCTGGGAATTGTTTATGACAGCACTAGCTGGCCGAGGCCGAACGCAAGGCAAAGCCTGTGCTAACAATTTAATGGTATAGATGGTCAAGTTCCAGCTCTTGGGCCCGTGCCCTGGCACTGCTTAATCTACTAGTGTAGACCTAGCCAAACGCAATTGTATTGTGAGATGAGCTGGCTGGAAAACAGACACAAAAAAAGAAGTAAGAGTATCTGACCAGATTTAAAATTTCTCTGCATTTTCACGATTCCCTTCCTTATTCTTCTGGGGTTTTTTTCTCAAGTTTTATTTTCCAGACAACCCTTTTTCCACAGAGGTGCCAAAACAACAGAAGGTCAAAACAGTTGTGGTAAACATGGTGTGCGTTTCATTTCGTACCCATGATTCAGTGGTAGTTGCCAGCAAGCTACGGCGCTTCCAGTACAGCCAGATACGCTGTGGGAAGTGTCAGAAGAGTTTCAAATCAAGTGCCTGATGGAAAATGGGGGAGAAGGACTGGCACCGAGCTTTTGCTACCCTGACTCTTTACAAAGCAATCGGTGATGGGAACAATGGCAACTTACAGAAAAACTCAGGAATTACCTACATAACGTGAAGATGGAAATGAAGATGAATGTATTGAAAACTTGAAACAGCCGTATAATCCATAGATTAGATGACATCTAAAAAAACCTGAAATAGCATTATCCTGCACCGCTCCAGAGCTAAACATTATTGTAAAGTAGTTTGTATTTCTAAGTAGGCTGAGAAAACAAGGTGAATGGCAGCTGTGTATGTGGCAAAGTATCTGTGATCCGTATCTTCAAAAACTGTATACACGTGTATGTCTTAATCAAAGCAGCACAACTGAGATAATTATACATGTGTACGATGACCTTAAAACCCATCAATTCTACACATCAGACACTTTGGTCACAGGAAAACTACCAGAAGAATTATTGAGAGCAGTGGAAAAAATGTTTATGAAATAGAGTTTAAAACCTCATGAGCAAGAATGGAATTAATACACTCAAATTTTCCTCTATAATCCAGCTTGAAGAACCTTGCAAAGATAAATGCTAGACCTTTAAAAGCAGGGATGATAAAGATAATTAATGGAAGCTTAGAAAGAGAATAATGTCTCAAATCCATGTGGGGTATAACTACTGCTCAGCTTTTGAGGAAAAGGAAGATAAATTATTCAGTCTTACTCCATCCCAGCATGAGGCAGAAATTCTAAAGGAAACAAGCTGTTCAAAAACAAAACCATGATGACTATGCCAAGATAGGAGTTAGGCTCAGAAGACCTAAAATAAATCCAAAGTTCTCGTATTTATTGGCTGATGAGGATTCTGGGTATTGTTTTAAAGCAAACTGACAGCGCCTCTGCCTTGTGAAGCATATTTAAATGGTGATTCAATTCTAGGATGTTGTCAGGATCGTATCACAGAATGCTTGTGGTTGGTATCTCATCGTGGCAGGCCATCAGGTTGGTCAGGTATGATTTGCCCTTGGCTGCTTCAGTGACCTTCAGGTCCTCTGTGTACCTGGAAATAACTTCAAGCAAGATTTGCTATACAATCATTCTAGACATTCAGGCTGGGCTGACCAGCTCATAGTTCCCTGTATCCCTCTTGCCCTCTTTGAAGATGGCCATGACCATTGTCTTCTCGTCATCAGGAACACTCCTTGATCACCATGGCCTTTCAAGGATGATAGCAAGTGGCTTCTAAATGGCATCAGCTCACGTGTCTCACTCAATATCCCTTGATGTATCCTGTCTGGCCCGGTGGACTTGTGTATGCCCAATTAATTTAAATGGACTGTAAGTCCATTCCTCATCCTCTGTCCCTGTCCTCATGCCTGTCCTCTACCATGGGCCATACTTCAGTCCCTCAGACTACTGCTAGGCTGAGGGACCTGATAGAATCTGAGAGCAGTAATGACCAAGGCAAAGGAGGCATGAGTACGTCTGCTTCTCCTATGTCCATTTGGGACTATGTCGCTTAACCCACTGAGCACCAAGCCCACATTTTTCTTGCCAGTATATTCATAGGCACCCTTCTTAGAGCTCTTCATGTCCATTGCCAACCAGATGACCTCCAGAGGTCCCTTCCAACCTCAACCATGCCTGCTTGGCTCTCATATGCTGGTTGAGCAATTCCTGTGCCAACAGGAGGTTGTCACTGATGAACAACTGGATCCTTCTGGGGGCACTGCAGGGTCTTGTACAACACAGCTCCTCTTACAAGGACTGGCAGTTCTGAAAAAGAATCTGGATTTGTGAGGGAACACATGGTCAAATTATGCTCAGCATTGCTCTTTGGGAGTGTTCCACTTGCTGGCTGAGAAATGTACCTTGATGCATTACTTCAGTGTTTTGAACGCGTGGACTTTGCATAACACTTTGAGTTTCTTTGGGATAAAAGGATAACTTTAATTATATATAATATTATCATGTAAACAGTATATACTTTTAAACATTCAAATTACACAGCCTTTCTTGACATGTTTGTGCAACAACTTAGCAATAGTAAATATTATTCACATACTTCTCAGTGCTTTGTTTCAGGATTACCATAAAAGAACTGGGATCATAAACAGTAAGAAATAACGCTATGATATGAAGAATTTATTACTAGTTATTATTCATTATTTATACAGTGGGTGCATATCGCTTTACACACAAACACCACTTTACAGACAGCATATATTTCTCTGCAGAACTTCTACAAGCTTTGTTTTCCAAAGTGAACCAGTTTGGTGACGCTAAATTGTAGTGGGTAACAACCACATATATTTCAGCTTGACAGGGGCAGAGAACAACCGAAAACAGAAGAGGCAGAGTGATTTCTGGGAGAGTTCAGTATAGAATTCCTCCAAACCAAAGTAAAATTTGCATTTTGTTTGCTGAAAAGTGCCCATTTCATCCACAAACAGAGTGCTAGAGCAGTTAACCAACACTTGGACACTTACTTAGTAATGCTTTAAATTCCAAGAGAAAACCCAACAAAATAACTTGGGTAGCTGCACGTTTATCCTTCTTCTACATCCTACCTTGAAAAGTAATGGTCGATTATAAATCTCTGTCAGAGCTGCTTCAAGAGAGTGAAACTGGAGTTGGGGAAAAGGGTGAGGAATTCCTTTCGCGGTCTCCCCTGCAGTGCTCTTGCAGGCACTGACGGTAAGCCTGTGTTTTGCCCACTCACAGGATGGTGAGTCACCGTATTTCCATTTATGCAGAAGATATCTGCATCTTGTCTGCATTGTTCAGATGGGATGGAGCGGAGTTCAGCATCGCTGGTGTAACGTGACTCCTGGCATTACTTCTGCGGCACTGACAGAGCGATCCTCCATCGAAACAGCACAGGCCACCTACCTTTCGTGCCATCAAGTCACAAGATCCTTGTGCTCCTCTTAAAGGTCTGGGCACTTTTTCAAGAGGATTTTCAGGATTGTAGACAGGGCGGTGGTGCTGCTTTAATGTCAGTTTGGAGCGTCAGCTCTGGCTGATCAGAGCTTCCCAGTATGCCCAGAGCACATCAGCCTGTGTCCAGCATTTGCAGGTGCAACGTTCAGCAGTACAAGGAGCCAGAGAGCAGAGTTTAATGTACTGTTTATCACTCCCGGGGCCAAATTTATTTTTATGTCTATCACATAGACAACTGTTGTATCGAGCAGGAACTCAGGGCTCATAGAAATCATAGGGAGAGGTGAAGCTTGGCTCACTTCTATTTCTTTCTTTTTATTCATTTGGTTCATTTGTTTTGCAAGCAACTTGTAAATTGAAAACTGCAATCAGCAATTTGAGGAAACCAATGCCGTCAAGAAAATATTATCCATTTGGCAAACAACTTATTTTCCTTCTGATAAGCATTTAAATTGTGTTTTTAAAAATGACCACTGTTTTCCTGTTACTTATAACGAAAATGGTATGGAGACATTCTACCCAACCTTCTACAAACTGTTTGCATCGGGCCACTCTGTACCCAACACATACCTTAATCCACTTATCCCCTCTCTCAATGACTTCTCTGACATTAACCACTTCATGCAAAGCCAAAATCAGAAATTGCCTAGCTGAGAAAGGATCAGCTTTCTTGAAAATAATTTCCAGGGCCTACCTGGCAAAGTTAGGCATTGACAGCAAAAAAAAAAAAAGGAAGCCACAAACTGATTCCTTGTAAAATTCTTTTTGTAGCTACGTTTGATGATGACAATAGCAATATGTTCCTAATGACAGCAACCGACCTTAGGATTTTATGCATCCACAACAGGGATAACCTGCCCTCCTTGAGAAGTATCGCTTCTTGAAAATAAAACCTCTAGAAATCAACAGCAAATCATAGGCAAGAAAGCTCTCAGGGAGGCTTTTTTAGCCAGACAGGAGGCTGGGCCAAATTTATAATGAAGCACCCACGCTTCCTGAATGGCAGAGGGATATATTCTGCTGCATTTTCAATGGATAATCTGCAACTAATACACGTGAAAATGAAGTAATGACAAGAAAGAAATAAGAAAATAAAAAGAACTCTAAATCATTTCAAAGAAACAAGCACTTAAATCCTGGCCAATGCACACTTTGTTTAGGTTACTGTTGCTACTGATATTTATCCTTTTTGGAAGTCAAGATACTTTTTGATCAAAGTGCCAAAGCCTAGAAATACTCCTTTTTCTTTATCCAAAGCTGTCATGTTTGTGACCTTGTAAGTACTTGGCTATGTCAATTAGTGCTTCAAAAATGCTGCCTTTCATCTTCAAATGGAACTGGGCCTAGAAACTGGCCAGACCTCTTAGCTCTTTCAACAGATGATAAACACATTGCAAGTCAAAAAATCCAAGCAGCTTTTTATGACTTTACAGATTAATTAGCATGCCAGGGATTTCAGACCAATTTCAGTCTAATAAAGTATCCACAAAAGTTGACAAACTAAAACCACATTTTGTATGTTCCAATTTCTACACTATGAAAAATATGTAAAAACACATCTGAGAAAAAACACTAAAATTAGATGGTAAGAGGAAATGACAGATCATCAGCAGAAATTAAGCCCTCTCTAGGGCCACAGATCATTAAGAATAGCCTTCTACAGAGAAGCCTGAAAACTGCCCAAAGCATCTCTCTAGTTTGTTCAAAGGGAAGAACTGGTTCCTCTACTTCAAGGCCTTCAACACATCAGTTTTGGAACCCACCACTGATCTCACTTTGCGCTCTTGTCCCTTGGTGGCACAACTACCCCCTAGTAGTCATGATGTTTTCACAGTAGCTTAATATGATTACTTCAGCAGAAATCATTGCCGAGTTCAATTTACAGAGATTTTTGGTCAATTTGTAGTAAGTAAAAAGAAAGTCTCCCAGTCAACAATCAGACCTCCTCTCATTCCTAGTACAAGCTCTGTCCATTCCTCAAAAGCAACTCTCAAAATTATTTGGGAATACCAGGAGGATATTATAATGATATTTTTTTGTGGTGAACTGTGCTGGTTTCACCCAAGCTGGGCTGGTGCCATGGCACGTCATCACCAACGTCACACACTTTGGCTGTCTTTCCTTCCTTGCAGACTCCTCACCGAAGGCAGACTCTGGAAGCTGCACTCCAGTTAAATGGTGTGTCACCCCCAAAGGTAAATTGTGCAAAACTAACTGAACTTTCAAACCTAGAGAACGAGGAGAATGTGATTTGGGCGCCAGGGAAAACTTGTCCTTGTCTTCTGTTACAAACCATTGAGTGTTACATACTCTGGGCATTGCTCTGAATTCCTATACATTCATGTAATATCCTGCCATAAATAGAGATTCATATACACCAGAAGTCTCTGCATAGGTGGGAACAGGCTTGCATCTTCTGGAGCATGTCCAGAGAAGGGCAACGGAGCTGGTGAGGGGTCTGGAGCACAAGTCTTGTGAGGAGCGGCTGAGGGAGCTGCGGGTGTTCAGCCTGGAGAAAAGGAGGCTGAGGGGAGACCTTCTCACTCTCTACAACTGCCTGAAAGGAGGGGGTAGAGAGGTGGGGGTCGGTCTCTTCTCCCAACTAACAGGTGACAGGACAAGAGGAAACGGCCTCAAGTTGCACCAGGGGAGGTTTAGACTGGATATTAGGAAAAAATACTTCACCAAAAGGGTTATCAAACATTGGAACAGGCGGCCCAGGGAAGTGGTAGAATCACCAACCCTGGAGGTATTTAAAAGACACGTAGACATGGTGCTGAGGGACATGGTTTAGTGGTGGTTTTGTCAGTGTCAGGTTGATGGTTGGACTTAAAGCTCTTTTCCAACCTAGATGATTCTATGACCCCGTGACCCATTTACCAATTAAACTGAACATTACTCTGTTTTAAAATTTATCCATAGGTAAAAATCCGCTCTTGGAAAAAAGTCAGTTGCACTATTTGACATCCAGCAACTGAAGCTTCACTTATCATCACAGTAATTTGCCAAAAGAATCAGGAGGATCTTTAACACAGCTTTTGCCATTATTGCACTCGGGCTGGACTGCTACATCGTGTCCAGGTCAAAGAACTGACAGGCTACTATCTGAAATGGTGACCAAAATATGCCAACTATCAATACAAACCCTCAGGGGAGTGGAAGAGTAGCTTCGCACAGCGAAGCTGGAAGAACAAATCCTATATGCCTCTTCACTGCATGTTTTGACTGTTTTCTAGCGACTGCTGTATTCCAATATTTATAATCTCTCTCTTTATGCAAGCCTCTTATGTTTTATAATAAAAAGAGTACATAAATTTCAGTTACCGTTGCAGAGCAAATTGTTGTATGTAATTAGTCATGTACAACATAAGGCGTAACTTGAAAAACAATTCATGTTTATTTTTGCTCTCCTTAATCAATATTTTAAATATTTGTGGAAGCCATACACCAGCTCAGCAAATCATCACCCCAGAAGTGAGAGAAAGAGAACAGACAACACAAATTCCGCAACGTACAGCAAATCATCTGCATATGACAGACTGCTGTTGAGGGAACTAAATTTTTTTGGACCTTAAAGGATGATTCCTCAGCCACATCGACTTGTTTTTCCTTTAACATAAGAATTTTCTTCCCTCACCACGCATTTTTTTAACGCCATTTAGTTGCAGTGATGCATGGAAACAAAGACAGTGGGGACGATTTTTTTCCCCTGCAATCCTTGCCTGACTTCCCAGAGAGGTTAACAAATGCTTTACCATCTCCGTCTTCTCTCCCACATCATAACTGTGGCCAACCACAGTGGGATCAAAACTACAGTAGCAACAACACACAAGTCTTAAATGCCGCGGGAGTACTGTAAGTACAGGAGGCCAGGATCACGTCTCACTTATGCTATTTAAAGACTTAAGACTATATAGTTATCCCTGAGCTCAACTAGAGAAAACCTTATCGAAACTCAAGACTGGCATTTTTATAAAATTTGTCATAGGTTTAACCTTGAGAATAACAAATCATTAAGTGTGTGGAGGCTTAAGAATCAATTTATGTTCCAAGCAAAGGGTTTTTAAAATTAAGGTTGAAAAAAACCATCAGATCTCGCCTGGCGTTGCACAGATTCTGTTGATGTATCAATCTTTTCAGGCATTTAAAAATAATACAGAGATGATAAAAGTAAATGTTCTATAACCAAAAAATCTCTTGGTAATAAAATTTCAAATTACAGCCCATGACAACACTTCTAAATTGAAGCTGTGATACAGGAGCTTTGATGGAGAAAATTGTACAAGTAACTCGCAAAGTAATTCGGAAAAGCAACAAAGAATGAAGGTGCTGCTGAGATGAACAGAAAACATAGCTGGAATGGTGTGCAGCATCCTTAAATGAATTTTAGACTGTTTTGTTGCCAATATCTTAAGCAGTGCTGCAGTCTTATATGGATTTCTTTGATAGCTTCCTTCTACCAACAAATAACCTCACTGCAGGAAAAAAACTCCCAAACTCCACCTCACAGACAAACCCAAACCTGAGCTCAATCATCATACATGACTGGGCTCAAAGTATGACAAATTGATCCGAACGCCGCAGTTTAATGGCAGGAATTGCAGTTTCCTATCAACTACTTCAGGCATTCAAGGGGTTGACGAGGTATCTCTGGCAAAGGACTCATCCCTTCGAATGGCACTGACTCGGGGTGCTGGTCTGTGGCCCAACGCTTTGGTTACAGCACCATGGAAGAAAAGCCAAATTGAGTAAAAGAGATGGAACTTTGCTCACAGTGGCACAGAATGAGCAGAAAAAACAATAACCACTACCTCCGAGTGCCTCAGCTTCCCTGTCGGTATACTGGAGTGCAACATTAAACTATTTCTTATGGGTTGTTGAAGTTTAAATCACTTTTCTGATCTCTTCTGGCAGCCTCCGATTAAATGGGTTACAACAGTACAAAGTATCATCGTCATTTTGTTCAGCAAAAAATAAAGCTAAGGAAAATACAGCTTTTTTTGTTTAAATAACTCAGACCAAACATCCGTAACCACTTAAATGTGGCAGATCCACTAAGTGTGATTTGTACCAAAGCATCTGTGGTAAGAAGGTTACAGGTATGCTTTGAGAATAAATTTCAAAGGTCTGCAAAGTATAATTAGTTCTAAAGTTCTCCTACACATTAATAATTAGCAATAAAATCCTTCAAAAGCCCTCCACAGAAAGATGTAAAAAGCTCTTCCAGAAGCATAAAAACACAGAGCAAACCCAGCCCCCTCATAGTTGGTGTTATATTTCTTAAGCTTCCCTCTGAAGATGGTTTCACCTCTCTCCAACAGTTAATTTGATCAATTTTTTCTCTCCCTTCCAATGCTTTTTCCGTTCATATTACATAACTCAGGATGAAGTCTTTAATCTTACATACATTTACATAATAATCTAAAGACCAAATGGTTCACCCAGATTAGATAGTCTACTGGTCCTTAAAACCATTCATCTGCAAATTCCATGACCGATTCCATCACCAACACAGCAAGTTTCACAGTCCAGTTACATGGCAGAGGGAAAAGAAGTTTTTTCCTCCATTTTGAATCTGTCACTTTAGGATTCTGTTAATTGGGAGATGAAAGACAGGAATATGACCAATACAGGTATCCAGAAGACAGATCTTGTCAAACGGACTTCATTTCAGTCTTTGACAAGATTATGACTCTGATAACATGTAATGGAGGATGATGGCATGTATATGTATTTTTAATAACTATTGACTTAGCACTTTGGCTAAAACGCCTGGAGCAATTATTAGCTGTGCAGGTATGAGAACAGAGGAAGGGTGCAGTTTTATTGCCATGCAAGCGACTGGCAAGTCTGATGCTGGAAGGATGCGTATGGTTTTGGTACCTATATTTTCAAAGGCAAATGAAAAATGGAGGGGATGCAAAAGACACACAGTTATCTGGAGGCTACTAAAACTGGTGAAGCGCAGGAAACTAGAGGAACCAAGGACTAAACGTCTGAAGACAGACTAAATGGTTTACCAAAAAGCATGAAACAAACTTTTACCTGGGAAGATAATTAATTAGTAGGAACACAAACAAAGGGAGGTGGAAGGTTGGCCTCTACGCTTTGAGATCTTCATACCAGCTCAGGAAGATGTGCTAAAGTCAAAACCGGTAACCGGATGACACAGAGAGTCCTCTCTGTCCTCAGCCTGGAAGAACATTGCTGGCTGTACCCACATCCTTGAAGCATCACACAAGGAGAACCAGGTTCTCAATCTTCTCGCTCCATAACCCATGATTACTTTCTTTATTCACAATGTCACCTCTTGTGTGGGGCACTCTCTTACCACTGAGTTTAATGACATCTGCCACAATGTTGGGAAAGGTTCAGACTGCAGAAGAGCAGCTAAGCAATCAAATATCCCTCTCCCAACCACAGAATAGAACTAAGAAATTCAGCTTAAGATGACACCTGCCCCCCATGAGCCGGTACCCCATAAACATGCTCACAAAAAGGCTGTGGAGGACAGACTGTGAACTCTCCACAGCTCAAGGCAACTCAGCACATTCCTGTTTTTTAAAATACACCAAGCAACCGCGCTATTCTTCTAACTTGTGATTTCCTCATTATACGGATTTAATTTTTTATGCCTAACCATTAGCTGGTTTCTGCAAGGGAGAAGCACTGGCTGGTTACATTGCTAACCACAAGCGTATTTCTGCTGCGGGTGAAGGAGAGAGACGGAGTCAGGCAGGGTGAACATGAGTATGTATGAGCACCTGATGTTTTTTTCTGACATCGTTCCACATCATTAGTTGGAAGCTTGCTAGGCACCATACCCTTACATCTCTGTTCATTCTACCTACCTCACTTCTCTTTCAAAGTTTTTTCCTCTTTAGTACGTGCAATTTTGAATTTTTAGAGCTGTTCAGCTGATTCTCAGAAGAAGGGCTGGGGCAAAGACTGTGTGCATTTTTACACATTTATTTTATGGGAGATTACGCAGCTGATTAACAGTTCTCAGACTAAAAAGTGTCCCATGTCACGTCCATTCTTGTCTATTTATTGCTTTTGATCTATTCATGCCAAAACACTCTTACTAATGAAAGTCATCAGAAAATTGTCTAATAAGGCAATTTAAAAGACAGTTCACATTGAACATATGATCAAAAGGCATTTAACTTGCTGTTCCTGCCTCCTCTCCCCCAATAAACACATGGTTTACTGGCACTGCTATGCTTCAAAATGGTTTGGAACATCTGGGAGAAGGGCTGATCAGCCCCAGACAATCATTGGACTCTAAGTAGACCCAGGAACAAAGGTCATGATAAATGAAATGACTGCTTTGGCTCCAAAATTGCCTCAATCTTCTCCAGACAAAGCATGATTGAAACGCATCTATCTATGGATAGCATCTGGAAGAACTCTAAATATGTTTTGATCAGAATCCGATTCGCTTCTTTCAAATGAAAATAATTTGAAGATGCCATGGAAAATTTTTAAAACCAATCCCACTGTAAACTTCAGCCTAATGTTTCCTTCTGCAGCACTGACCTTGTTTTTCTACAGTGTGAAAAAAAATCAATATAATAATGGTACTGCAGTAAAATTTAAGCTTGCTCTTAGCTTACTTTAAATAACTTTATTGTCTCTTTTCCCCCTGTCTGCGTCTGCTGCATTTGGCACTTGCAGTTATTAAAAGGAAACCAAGTTGAAAGAAAATGTTAAATATCATAAAAAGAAAACCATGAGTGCTTTTGGCTCACTTTGCTAATGCCATGGTCACCTTTACAATTTGCCAGGGTTTTCTATTCCCCAGCTGTTCTACCTGAATTTGCATGCAGAAAGAAACCCCAACTTTCTACTGGAATAACAACTTGTACTTTGCAGATTTAAAAGAGCTTAGTGTTTAAAAAAACAATTTCTCTTCCCTCCAGTTATATATTAGAACAAAAAAGCCCAATGGTTTACTAGTGATTTCAATTCTTTGCTGCTTAACATTTTCCTACTCCTTCGTGTGCATTTTTGCACAAATGAGAGAGCCTGGTTATAGCAGTCCCACTGTTGGACTCCAATTTGCACTAAGAACGAGGTTTTGAAAACCTCACAGGGAAGTACCAACTAAAGAGAAGAAAAAACACCATTCAGCCAAAATTATGCCCTTTGGTCATTTTGCACTCCCTCTGGATGAAAACCACATCCACTTGTTGTCAACCACAGCTCTGCCTCGGTCAACAGACAAGAGCATTCCCAAAAGCAAAAGTGGGAACCACCCGTTCCAGGGAAAGCAACAGAATGCCCAAATGTAGGCAGTGCTGAAAGGAAAGAAGCATTTGCTCTGCTTGGGCCTCTCAGGAGTTATGGGAACCCTCAGACTTGGAGCAAGAATGACCTACTCTAGTGTATGCACAACACACAAACGGATAAAGAAAAACTAGACTTCCCTTAGAAATTTTGTTCTTCCTCCTCTTGGCTATACCATGAAGAAAGATTTTGCAAAGGAACAGACGAAGCTCCACCTCTAACATCCCTTCAACACATCGACCCCAGAAAAAAAAAAAGGCTAAATTCTTACTTTGGTAGTTGAAGCTGGAGACGAGTTGGCCACCAGGCTCGTGATCACATCGCTGTTGACGGTGGTGCAAGTGGCGGTGGCTGGGGTGGGGAGCCGGGAGGGGACGATGGGCAGGGGCAGCAGCCCGGGGCGGTTGTTGCTGTTGGTGCTCGCGGCGCTGCTGCAGTTGGTGCTGCTGACATGATTGCCGTTGGAGCTCCAGTCCCGGCGATCCCACCCGGCCCGATAATCTCTTTCAAACCGGCTGTGGTGCCGTGACATCTCGGTGGAGGGCAGCTTCTTCTCAAAGGGAACGTGAGAGCTTGCCTGAAAGATGAAAACCAAGGAAGTGTTAGCAATAAGGTCCCAGCGCAGTGATTGTACTCTATAACCACCAGGGCAAGCTCCTGCTATGCCTCGTCTGCTTTAGGAGAGCACTGTTTCTCCCCTCTTCTCAGCTAAATGTCAGGGTGTTGTAGTGAACGTTAATCTAGAACAAAAATGAGAGAGTTTGGACAACTACAAGCAGGTGGTGGAGAGACCAATCCCTCAGACCCAAGGAAACACCATCTGCCCAAACTCTCCAGCAACAACACACAAATTACAAAATGCCACGTAAGAAGAAAATCATCATTCAAATCTTCTGCTAGCAGGAAAATGTTTCCAAAAACTCCATCTTGCAGTTTTGTCAGTAGCCTGCAGATCATTTCTGTGGCTCTCTTCTACACCTGATGTGTGACCAAATATGAACCCTGAAGATCAGGGGGAGAAAAATCTACCTGCAAAAGCTATCCATTACTTCTCTGGTTTTAAAGTTGAATATTGCTTTATGCAGCCCCCTCTTCTTCTTTTTGTTAGACCTCCTCATCGGAAGCTCCTACAGGAATAGTTCACCCTGTGATGCCTGTGCTCCCCGCAGCGTGGCTGCTCTCCAGGGCAGCCCAACATGTCCTGTCTCCTCCTGTGCTTCTGGCTAGACTTAAAACACTTAATATACCCTAAATGATCAAATGACCAAATCGCTTTTTGGGATCATCCCGTCCTTATCATTACTTACCTCCTCAGTCTTTGTTATCCATAGATTTTATCTGCCAGGAGCAAGACATCTGCACACAACACTGGGAGCTGAGACTCTCAATATCTAATCCTACTTCTGATAATTATATATGTTACGTAGCCTAGAGCAGTTACTTAAGTCTTCCTGTCAAGGTCTCCTAACCTCCAGAATGGTGGCAATAATGCTATTTTCCTAGCACAGTTCAGAGTAAGTGAAAGTTTACAGCAACTGAAATTGAAGAACAGTGTAAATAAATGCTAAATATATTTATTCCCATAAATAAATAACGTGTATCTAGGTCACTGCAGCATCTGATTTATTTTATTTGCATCAGACGATCCAATAAGTTCTTTGTAATAATAACATCAGGTCAGTTGAAGCAATTTTGCTGCGCAAATTCTTAGACACAAAAATGGACAATAAAAATATCTGCTTGGCTGAGGAGGGAGCTGGAACCAAACTCACCAAGAAACTTAAAGGTAAGAAACTACTTCAGAGAGATATTACTTAGAAGTAGCAAAAACCAGCGTGTCCATCAACAACGCTTGTAGTTATTCACCTGGTAGAAATTAAAAAGAAAATGAAAAACGAAAAACTATTATTATGACTAAATAATTAAAAGGTTCACCTGGTTCACCAGAGAGCCGCTACCTTGAGATGAAGAAAACTCTTCTCTCGGTTAAGAATTCCGTAATATAAAAGTGTATTAAAAACCCCCCAAATCCCTCCACCATCATTACCTTCAACAAAAGGCTGAACCAAATCTCCCAAGAAGCTGCATTTGTGATGTGGTTGCCCCTCTGTAGGAGTGAGCACCTCCAGTGAGAGCGTATACAGGAGACCACACAGCAGTGTTGTAGATGCTGACCACAAAATTAACATTCCCCTTAATCCAACAGAGTCAGCTATTTTTTCTCCAGTACAATGTGATACAAGATTTGACTTGATGATTTGAGGGTTGAGGATTCGTTGACATTTACTTAGAATCTTCTTTTGTGTCCATTAGACACTTTAATTCAGAAAGCTCATTTCATATGTTCCAGAGGACCATGTGGAAATGACAGTTATACACTGAACGTGGCAAAAACCAGAGACACAAGACCTGTGAAAGATGGCGTACTGAAAACAAAAACTTTTGTTTCAGTAGAGGTGAAGAAAGCAAGTTTTTCCTCCAGCGGCAACCATTCAGAATAAAATCAGTACCTAAAGATATCGTCTTTAAAGGTTAGAAATTCCACAGGTATAAACCCCCTTCCTTTTGCTTTTATGAACCTTCTGCAATGCCAGGCAAAAAAGGGAGACTGTAAACTGCAAGCTACAATTTCAAAATATTCTTTATTATTCCTTGCCTTTGGAAAAGTTTCTTTTTAAATCCGCACGGCCTCCACCACTGTATGAAGCTATCTTTTGTGACTGTTTGGATGGTGGCTGTCAAGTGAATGCCCTTCTCCTTCCGAGCTCGAGGATCTCCATTAGCTGTATTAGTGTACTTCTTGACAAGGCAACCAGAGAGAACCAAATCACATATCCCCCACCCACCCACACACTTGAGTATATCTGACATTTAATTCAGCGGAGAGCAGAGGCACACATGCACATAAGTCAATAGCTAGCAGTTTTTGCCACACGATCCAAGACACCGTGCCCCCAGCAATTCTGCTATCAGATGAGACTGACAGGCAATTACGTCAATAACAAGCAGGAAAAAAGCCCGCGACTAAGCCACGCATTAAGAATTTTACTTAAAACCCCCCACCCTCTTCACGAGCAAATTCACTTTGTCCAGCTACTGTATTTCATGGTATTTCCAGTAAAAAATAAAGGCCAGGGATGAACGTCACGGTTTTTCTATGCGTTGTATTAAATACACACTGCTTGTTTCAACATGTCAATTTTGGCTGGGTACAAAGATATTTGACAGCAACAAGATGTGCAGAAAAACCGGAGGGGATAACTATCTAATAAATGAGTATTCAACTGCTAGTGCTCCCTATTAATTGTTTAAAATTAGAAACAATATAAAATGTTCTCATAAATAGCTGCGGGGTGAGGTAAGACATGGTTTGCGAACAGGCTAGCTAATTTTTAAATAGATTTTTGGATCCAGAGTTTATGCTTTGTCTGGGCTATTTTTGTCAAGGATGATAATCACAATAATAATGCTTTAAACGTATTTTGCACTCATAAGAAAAACTTCTCCAACAAAGTGTGTCCCGAGCCAAGTATAATCATCGCATTCCTCTGCACAGAACTTGACACAGGGCAGCGTAAACCATCTTGAGAAACGGCAGTGACGGAGGCCAGTGGAAACCACACACGAACAGCAAGGAGGGCAGCAGTCATCGAAATCTAAGATGCACAAGCATTTTCATCCTAATCCAGTCGTTACCAGTTCCAAAATACCCAATTCTATGCTAAAATTTTCCAGGCATGGATTCTTCTGGATTTTTTTTATTAAGAATAAACAAAAAAAAAAAACAACCCCAAACCAAAAACATTTCTGTTAGGGAGACGGGGAGAAGAGAGAGAGGAAGATCAATACCTAAAACTTACAAATACTAATATCAATAGCTACAATTAATTCGTATGTTTTCCCTTTTTAAGGGAAGTTTAAAGTTTTCCTCAACGTTCCTATGCATGCATTTTTCTCTTAAATAGCTTTATGTCCTTCTAAACAGCACTAAGGAAGAGAAAGAAGGTTTTTTACCTTGTTTTTCAGACTTGGGGAACTCCCAGTGCTGTCCGCACTGAAGTCACTGCCCCAGCTGAGCCTTGGCTAATTATAGACCTATCCACCTCAGTTTTGGGGCCGATTTTTCAGCTAGCACAAAGCTCCCCGCTGTAACATCTCGGAGTCAGTTCTTGAGCAGATAAGCTTCAAGCTATCTCAGATATGTCTACCCTACATCAGATCCATAAAACCGCAGTGTAGACATAGCTGGCAACAGAAAGAATGTATGATTTGTGTATCTCAGAATAGAAGTCCATGAGGAGGCATACAGCATGCTGTTACTGCTGAAAATCACTCCGTACAGCTAATTCAGCAGACATACTATCTTGTGAAGGTGGTAAAGTCAATGAGACAGGCCTTCTCCCGCTCTCTACTCAAGACGTAATCACTGGAGTAGCCGGGTGTCTTTAATCTTGACTAGAAAGGAAACGTGTGTTCCTGTTTGTCACATAGAATCAAAGGATTTTGTCGCGCAGTCAAAAGGAACAAAAACTCTCTTAGAGGGGAAAAAACCCCACCCTACTAAAGAGAGAGAAGAGAGAAAAACCCAGAGCTGTTACTGGATGAACTGATAAATTCAAAGCAAAAAGGAGATCACATTGGTATTAAGGGAAAGCTGTGGAAAAGGCTATAAGCTAAAGAAGAGAGATCGAGCAACCAGAGGAAAATAAAAATCCCGTGACAAATCTGAAAACGAGATTTAGTGATACAGCGAAGCAGGCAAAACGCCTATCTCAGTCCCCAAAGACTGCATCGCTGCGCACGCGGCGCAAAAATCATGCCAAAACATAGCCAAACCTCTCGGTTTCAGAGATGGGTTATGCAAGGTCCTCCGGAGCCAGGCATCAGGATTGCACACTCACCCGACCCTTTCCTCCGAATTTACTTTCCCAGCAAGACAGGCTCGGGAGAGTAGAACAGGGAAGACTAAGAGAGTAATGAAACAATACCGAATGCCCTTCTGAGGGATGTGACAGGCATCTCGCCTAGCCCTCCAAGGCCAAAATATGCAATGCAGCAGGTGAGAAAGACCATAAAAAGAAATGACTTTAAATCTATCGCTCCTGAGGGAAAGTAAAATGTGAGAGTAGCCCTGATAGAGAAAATAACTTTTTCTATGACCAGGAGTTTTAGAAATGTCTCATACAAACAGCTTGCTCAACAATAAAATTTGAGAAAGTTTTTCTGCAAAACGTGAGCATCTCCGGAACTACAATGTGGGGCGCCTACACAGATGACGACATCCAGTCTCCAAATTTACCCAAACCACTGTGGCCATTTGGAAACCCTCCTACCTTCATAGTTTAAAACAACCTTCCTCCTCGTACTGATTTTTTGCCATTTTTCTCATTTTTCTCTTACGTTTGTGCCTTGTTTCCACAGCTTCCACACACATACACAGAGGCAAGAAAAAGACCAGAGGCATTTGAGATAGCAGCGTGCTAACTACAGGCCTCTTACCAGGTTCAAACAGATCATTGCTGCAGATTTATTAAACTTAAGTGATTAACATTTCATTTTATGCTCGATACATTTCAACACAGCCCTTCTTCCCCCAAGCCCAAAACACTCACTGTTCTGCAGAAAAAATGTTTCCTATTCATGTTCCTCTAAATGACAGTCCGGCTCGAGCCTTAGAGCAGCTTTTTCCCTGTGCTCCACGCTTATCTAGTCACGGTCTCCTTAAAACGCCTGTCCTCACAGATATAAATATAAGGAAAAACAGGCTTTCAGCCAGTCTGAAGCTAGAGAATCAGATTTCTTAGACTATTAGTCAACTTCATTAAGTGACTTCAAAAATAAAGGTCAACCTTTTAATTTAAATTGTTCCTGGGTAAGCATTTGTTTCTAAATTTACCTTTTAAATAATAACATTAGAGAAATATGATAGGCAAGAGGTTGGGAGACAGAGCAACGGAAGTAGATATATGGTCGTTAGGGAAATGGAAGAAAAGAAGAAAGAAAGAGTCTGAAGCATTAAAATAAGCAGCTAAATAAGCCTTATGTGTTTTCAGACTGGATGAACGGAAGCATCGATAAAATAGCCTATTAGAGAGCTTCAAAAGCAGTTAAGTGCATGTAAAGCCTAAGTATTTTATGAGATCCACACAAAAAAAGAAGATGAGGAAGACGAGAGAGATTTGCTGTAATCAGATCTAGCATGAAGAAGCATAACTGATAAAGAAGGCGGCCTAAGTACCTAAGCTTGAACGACTTCACATACACACTGCAGGGAAAATGCTACTGGAGGCAGTTTTATCAGAGCACACCGACACAACAACCTCTTCCTGAGGCACAGGGCTGAAGACATAATTTATGCATACGGCAGCAAAATCACACTCAAATATATCAGTGTTACCGTAAATTCTGGATGTAACTCAATAGCCATACAGGCACACATATTACACACGTGTAAACACGTCTTTAAGAAAACCTTACAAATAAAATAGGATGCCAGTAGACCTGGCAGCTTCAGGAGTTACTCTCCACTTCAGAAGTGTCACAAACAAAAGGTTTTATTCGAGCTCAACATTATTTATAACCTACAAAGACTTTCTTAGACACATATGGAATCACTGTTATAAGCCTACATGGATCTGACTAATCCATTTTCACAATTTTTACTTAACTTCTTTTTTTCCATTTGGGTGACTTCATTGAAAGCCTTCTTTGTTAGACGAAGGCAGTAGGAATCCAATCAAGAGATTCTGTAAAGCTGAACTACAAGCAGCTGTGTAGCAAGATAAGACCCAGAAATATTTGAGGGGCAAGGAAACAACTTTATTATCAAGCAAGGTCTACTTTTGTAAACCCCTGATTTAGTCTTGTAAACAGTTGTAAAGCTCTTGTAAAATCCAAGACAAGGCAGAGAGACTTGAGCTGCTTTGCTACAATCAGATCTTCAAAAAAAAAGAAGAAAAAGAAGCCCAAATCCTAACCCTGTAAGTGATAAAGGAGCAGTAGATTCAAGAGATTATATAGGATTTAATTTTCCAAATATATGCTGGAGGAGGCAATGCTTTGGGACATAAAAAAAAAATAAAATCAGAGCAGCAGCACAACAGTTTCTTCTCAGGATAGAGTTCACTATGCAAGAAGCACAAATGAGACTCTTGCTTCTATGTCTCGAAATATTGTAGAAAAGGGTGTACACTTATTATTTCTGACTACTTATGATGGATATGGTAGTCATCTCTTTAGATAAGTAAAAAGATAGACTAGACTACCCAACAGAAAAAAAAACCAAACACAGGCACAATGAGAGTGAAGCCCTACCTTACCAATCTGGTTTCTTTCTCTCCAAGCTGGGAGAATATGATCTTCCTAAATAAGGGGTTACTAAAATACCTCTATGTGTATGGTTAACTACTAAGCTTCTTGGAAATTTATCTACAGTGTGATCATTTCTTATATTTCGTCATTTGCTTTCAAATGCTAATTCCTTTACAAGCTGAGTGGAGTAGATAACACATCCTGCAATGCACTGAGCACTGGTAGGGTGAGAAAAATTCAGAGGCCCAGAGGCGTCTGTGGTCCTGCTGCTCACACTGCTGGAACAGGAGATGAAGACCAGTCCCACCCTGAACCCTGCTGCATGCCAGATTTGGACACACGCAAAGTTACAGGGGTTTATATCAGGTGCAGGGGTTTCCTTCTGGGGAAGACCCCACCACCCAAGTGTCTTGGAAAATTTTGAAAGGCCTTGATCCACATCCTCAGGCGCACTTAATATCAATTATAAATTGATAGCAAATATGTCATCATAGAATCATAGAATCGTAAAATAGTTTGGGTTGGAAGGGACCTTTAAAGGTCATCTAGTTCCCCCTGCAATATACTGGTTTGGGATATGTATCTGGAGAAAACTCATAACTCCATTCCTCTCTCTTCAGGCTTTTACTGCAAAGATCTCCCACTAGACCTGGTTCTCCCCCTTGGCTTGTTGCAAACACCCTCCCAAAAGCTCAGAGCAGAACTCAACCCTCACCACCCTCCATTCCCAAAAATCAGTTCTAGCTGCCATTTGTTGCTGATTCTTGAGTTTTCCAAGGTCCTTCTGCCGTAACACGACTGGAATTTTGCAGAGCAGTTTTCTAAATGAAAATCCAACAGAACTTTACACAAAGGCATAATAACTTTCTCAGATGTCTCTACAAGGTCCGGGGTAGCCAGCACTGACTGGGGAGAGAGAAACACATCATGTTCCTCTGTAACACTCCTGCTTGCAAAACACTACCCAAAACATTGACTTCCCTAATTAAATTATCTCATTAGCATGAAAAGCAAACAAAAGAAAACCACATGCCCAAAGCTGCTATGTTAAAGGCCAGTTCGTGGAGGGTTTGCGCAGACTCACATGGCAGAGCCGGTGGCCAGCACCCCGACTCCCAGCACAGGGGCTGGCTGAATGTTAACTGGTGGCCAGGGTCCAAAGGTGCCTGCTGGGGAGAGGTGGAAGGTAGAACGGAGGCAGAGGTAGAGGGAAGACAGAGACATGACTAGATTTCTTCTGGGGAAATGGGCCATCTTCTCAAAATGCATTAAGTGGTTGCCAGCACCTGACATACCTAATCTCGCCTAAGACTTCATAGTTAATAAAGCAGAAAGGTAGAATAAGCTACTGTCAGTGTTGCCAAATGTCACAAATTAAATCTCACAAAATTTAATTAACAGGATCTTGGTTCTTTTGGGGCTGGTCTCTTGTGGGGGGAAGGAGGAGACGACTAGGTCTTCAAATACATTTGGACAAGACAGGAGAAATTTCCTTTGATTTACTGCCGCTCCCAATTTTCCAGCCCTTGGGGAAGACCGATCAATCAGTCAGAACTATTAGAGGAGAAAGCTCTCTGCCAAGGAAAGGGTTAAATGCAGCATATTTTACAGCACAAGCTCTCTGGATCACCTGTACTGCTGCAAAACTGTATAATATACAAACTACTTTGAACTTCCCTCTTCGAGGATGTTTTTGGGTCATCCCGCCCCTGTTATTGTTCACATTTAAAAAGCTTCAGATAGCATGAAGAGAGGTAGTAAATTTTCTCTTCCAGGACTGATGCCCTCTGACCACAACGAGTTTTCTCACACACATTTTGTTAAAAGGAGACATATATCACTCCCCCAAATCAAGACCCCATATACACTTACAGCATGAAACAGTCACTAAGCACCTGATATATAAAAAGAACTTATTAGATGCAAAATGCCTCAGTTAAAAACAAGAAACATTAAATGGAACATTACACTAGCACAGTCCATATCAACATGCATCCAAGAACCTTTGAGGTTTTAACACGATTCGCTTCACACTAAGGTAGGAAAGTGCGGTTATCCCAATCCTGCAATAAGAAATGAATTTGAAGAGACTACGCAAGATCCCTACGCAGGGGGGAATAACTACAGTTTTTCCAATTTCCAGTGCCCTAAATGTGGGACTGTCACTAACCTCCACTCACATATCCTCAGAAGCTACCTTGCTTTTCATTTAAGGAGCCACATACATTTTTGTCGCACTTTTGGAGGTCGTGAAGGGCCTGGACTTTCTCTGCATATTTCTGCAAGACATTTGTTTGCTTCATGGTACCGGCAAGATTAGTAAGAGCACGTTAGTACCAGGTGCCCCTTTTCCTGGCTGGAAATACTGGACGTCCAACTCACCCGACAGACACTTAGGCCTTTCGAACCTAAATGTTCCCTTCCTGGTGCCTGTCAGCTGAAGTTGGCCGGAGCCCACATTATCTGTCCATCTGCAGTCACAGCTCATCACCTCTCATGGCCTAACCATGTTACATAAAATGGATTGATTTTATTTTCAGTTGGTTCAATAGACAAAGTATCGCTTACATCCACTTGCTATTTTTGTTTTGTTTTGAAAGGTGATGCTTCAAGAATTAGAGGGACAGTGCCACCATGCTAATGAATTAATACCACACCCAGTACCAACGTTAACTGCTTCTCAGCCTGCTCCTCTGCCTCTTAAAAGCTTTTCCTGTTATCACTTCTTCCACCACCCTTTCTTGCTTCTCACTGAAAATTGCCAACAGCGACTCATGTTTTATCTTTTCAACTGCTGGATGAAGACCGCTGAACGCAGTACATCAGCAACCTACCTTTTCTAGGCCAGAGGTCTGAAGCTTTTAATTAGCTGCTTTAGAAATAACATCATCAAATAAGAATCAGCTCATTTCTCAAAAGCATGAACCACTCACCATGTGCCTCTCAAGATATGTAGAACCTTTAAAAATTAAAAAGAGATAAATCAAATCATGTTTGGTGGGCACCTACTTAAACACGGATTTAAGAACACCAAGAATCTAGTTAAGAATATGACTTTAAAACTCCTAAATTTGCAAGCACTGGCCAAAACGTTTGCATTTTATCCTGAATAGCAATCATTCATTTCGTTCAACCAAAGCTGTCAAAAACTCTATATGCAGTCTTGTAGCGAGATTCTTATATACATGCCAAATGCCTCTATAGCAAACATCTGGCCTCACTTCTGTTCCGTGGATCTGCCAAAGCATTAAGTCCATCAGTTGTTTTTTTCTTATGACTTTTTTTTTTCCTCTCTGCTGTGCCTCAGGTCGTTTTTCTTAACATGAAATCATTAAAACAGGCAGAAAGAGCAGAGGAAGGAGGAGTAAGAAGAGGAGCTGTAGCATCTGAGTAATCTTCCAGTGGGACTAATTTTACTAAGTATTTGTGCTACTGCTACCAGTCAATCACTACAAGTATTATTGAGAAGCTAAAAAAAAATAAAACGAAATGCATTTAGCGAAGAATATTGGCACAGAAAGAAGGAAAAACACATATGCTCTTCTATAAACTAGGAGCTCAGTTTACTCAAATGTCCTCAATATCAATATAAAATGTATTAACATAAAAAAAAATAACTCGCTGCTCCCTTATTTTGCATTCATTTTACATCCGTACTTCTCCGAGGCAACAGATCAGAATGGTGCATTGCCTTCCCCTCAGGCCAAGTGTAATAAACAGGCAGGTGTAATATAAGGCTGCGGTGTCTCAGCTCTCCTCCCAAACAATTGATCTTCCAGGCCGACGGTGTAATTCACTCTTGGTAGCTCCCTTCACATGCCTCATTCCTGATCGGTCAATTATTTCAAATCAAGCGGAATTAAAGTGTTATTTTTGTGAGGGGGGATGATATTCACTAGTGACCAAACTAAAACTAATAAACTGATTTCCCTTTACTGCCTTGGGCGAAATAGAAAAATTCAAGTCTATGAAAGAAAGACTGCAGCTGTTGCAACAGTCTGTTGCCCAAACGCGCTTGCGATTTACTATCTTTAAATTCAATTTTTGTTCACAGGACAATTTTGGAAACAGAACACAACAAAAAGAAAACAGGAAAAAAGGAAGCAGCGAGGGTATGTGACTCTGCAAGACACTCTGTGCAGCGCGAGCTTCCCGAGAGGAGGGAATAGCACTCTCCTGTTCTTTGAAATGGAGTGTATTCCTCCTGCCAGTAGCAAATTTATCCAGTAGATGTCAACACCAGCAAAAAATATGTGTAAAGCCAACCTTAACAGCAACAGTAGTCACTTCAATTTACGCGAGTGCATCAGCGGATAGTTTAGTATTTGGAAGCATCGCGTGCTCGTTCTCTACCGTCCCAACCCTGCGTCTTCCAGTATGGATCCTACCTGTCCCATCTATCAATAAACATACGTGGAGCAAAAGAATTTATTTTTTTGCTTTTAGAATAATTTTGTCTGGTTTGCTGGAAAATGGAAAAATTGCTCATGAGCACTACTTTCAGATTAGGTCACAACAAATGTTTCAGAGCAGGAGCAGGGAGGAGGGCGGGCAAAACACTATGCGGTGCAAAGCGACTACTAGAAGCCAGATCTTCATAGTTACTAAGTATAATCCGAAGAGGTCTGTTCCCTTCTGACCTTTCGCTGCATGGGTAAGCAATGCAATGATTTCATGGATTTTGCTCTTTCTTCAAGAAGCTTCTCAGCCTACAGCAGTGACCTGAGATTCCCACGCTGACCCCGGGTCAACAGATACTTGTTGTTCCTGTAAGGTTTTTTTTTCTTTTTTGTAATACACCAAGGACAGTCTGTTGTAAGCCTTTTAGTGTTATTATCACTCAAAAGACTGAATTTGCTGACAAGTTTTAACCATGCAAAAAAACAAGGCCATTGCTGTTGACACTTTTAAATCTACTATTAAGGATCTGACTGTTTGAACAGCTTGTGTGTAGAATCTGAAGTACAGATTTCTGTTTCCTTTTTGTTTATTTTTAGATAAACCTTGTGTTTCTACTCTGCAATGTTTGCATTTGGCTGCTGAGCATGCAGTAATCGCATACATTATATGCATTGCTTAGAGACACTTTGCATCACAGCCCATCAGGGTTTTTTTGGATAGATGAAAAGAGAAGGGAAAGATCAGATCATTTTCCTGATTGATGACACTTTCCCCACGTTGCCGTTCCCCCATAAACATGAGGAGGAAAACCAGAAGTATGTTGTGACATCTAATAGCGAGACATTGAAGCAAATTATTTTATTACTGCTACAAAACTTACTAAGGAGTTTGTTTTCACATGGCAAGGAGACATAAATGAATGTATTACAAAGACATCACTTTGAGCAGAGTTACTCCTCACGTGCAAACCTTACGGCTCTTAAGAGAAGCATATGTCTTACCTAACTGCAATGATGTAGTTGCAGCTTATCTAATCAGTGTGGCCAGAAATTCAGGTTCTTTGAGAAAGCAAAAACAGTGGTCAAAAGCCGAGACTGTGAGTTACCATCATTTAAGCAATTCTTAAGCATCAACAGAAGTGGGCACGGGAAGATCAGGCAAAGGCACCGCACTCCCAGTAAATAATCTGAACAGATGATGGCATGTGGGAGAATAAAGCCACAGATGTCAATGCCAGGGAATGGCACTGAAAATCCAGCCCCATGGGAGGCGAGGTGCCGGCAGCACGCCCCGTGGGGGAAGCCACGTCCTGCTCCACCGCTCGGGATGCGGGCACGTACCACCCAAGACGGAGCCATAAATAGTTTGGAGATAAGACGCATATCTGATGAGGCACACCGGAGTCTCGCAGCCTTCTATGAGCAATTCTTTTAATTACCGCCAACATTTTCTCTGAATTCCCATCTCAAAGAAGCAGTGGAAACTTTTGATTTGCTGTGACACCTTGATTGCCATGTGGATGAGTCACTGCACCATTCCTGTTAAGTCTTACGAATTTATAGATTTTTTTTAAGGCCAAAAAGCACAGGAGGCTGTTACGATCGTGCCGCTCTGGCTCTGTGAACGGCACAGCCCTCCCCGCCTCATCCCGCAACCCGCCTGTCTGACAGACACAGAGGCCAGGTCAGTCACACATAAAATTATCATGTATGTCTAAACTTACCTTAAACACCTGAACAGCTCCCTCTCCAAAATAAAAAAAAAAAAGTAAAACCATTGATTATTGCAATGAACTAACATACCTTTCTCATCAACACTGGTTTTCCCCAGTAGTTGATCGGAACGGGGGAGGCCGCGGGGGTGGTGTGTGGGGAGGAGGCTGGGGCCGCCCTGTCCCCTCACGGCCGGTTCCATGATGGCCCCGCCGCAGGGCACAGCCGAGCTCCGCAGACACGATGGTGGCATCTCTGTGAAACACCTCAAAGAAAGGGCAAAAACACTGCACGGGCAGTGAGGAATGAGGGAAAAAGTGTGGAAAAACAACCCTGCCAACACTGAGGTCAGAGAGGGAGAAGGGGGAGAAGGAGCTCCGGGTGCCGGAGCAGGGATCCCCCTGCGGCCTGTGGAGAGGAGCACAGTGGAAGCAGGTATCCACGTTGCAGCGCACGGAGGACCTCACGGTCCTCTCCTCGTGGAGAGGAGCCCATGCTGGAGCAGGCCCCAGGCAGCAGGACCCGTGGAGGACCCACACTGGAAGAGGCTCATCCTGAAGGACTGCACCCCGTGGAGCAGTTCCTGAAGGACTGTATCCTATGGGATGGACCCACGCTGGAGCAGGGAAGAAGCATGAGGAAGGAGCAGCAGAGAGGAGCTGTTATGGACTGACCGCAACCCCCATTCCCCATCCTCCCATTGGGGTTGGGGGAGTGGAAGAGTTGGGAATGAAGGAGTGAAGTTGAGCCTGGGAAGAGGGGGGGGAGGTGTGGGGCAAGTTGTTTTGACTTTTCGCTTTGTTTCTCACCATCCAACTCTATTTTAATTGGCAAAAAACTAATTTTCCCCAAGTCGAGTCTGTTTTGCCCATGCCGGTACTTGGTAGGAGATCTCCCTGTCCTTGTCTTGACCCATGAGGTTTTTCATCTTATTTTCTCTCCCCGTCCTGTTGAGGAGGGGGATGGAGAGAGTGGCTGGGGGGAATCTGGACGCCGGCCACGGCCAACCCACCACAGTCAGCAAAGTCCTGTAGCAAAAAAGAACTAATTTTTTTTTTTCTTCCAGAATCTCCCGAGGCATTTCACACACTCATTCTCTGTGTAGTAGTAGGGAGGAGGGACAGAAAGGACTGAATATTTCTGTATCTGCAATATCTGAAAGACACCATGGGGAAGACCTCCTACATTATTATGAAGGCTGGGTTTTTGCTTTATTACTTGCTTTGAAGACATGTGCTTTATTCCCAGTTTCTTACAAAATTTTGCTCCATGCATTGTATCACTATATTTCTGCCTATCCTCTTGTAAATAATTTCTAAGCTGACGTAAGTGTATGAGCAACTTGGAATGATCTTCACAGACGGAGTGCTCTACCAATTGCTTTCCTGAATAAAGTACATATCCATTGTATTTCCTTGATCTTCTAGGTAAGTAATAACATCCACTGAGGATGGATTAGACACACACTTTGAAATAATGCCTCTCTATAACTAGATGTCTTATTTCCCAGCATTCACAT
This sequence comes from Rissa tridactyla, assembly GCF_028500815.1. Classification (NCBI taxonomy): domain Eukaryota; kingdom Metazoa; phylum Chordata; class Aves; order Charadriiformes; family Laridae; genus Rissa; species Rissa tridactyla. Next base: position 118,637,305 of record NC_071468.1, on the reverse strand, counting down.
AATGGCCCCATTACATGCTTGATTACTGTGGCCAGACTAAACAGAGTAATTTGTTTCAAAGTTTCCTTTCCTATTTTCTTTATTAGGAGAAAAATCCAACTTTGCCTATTTACTGAATCCTATGATTTTCCGAAGGTTATTTTCAATGGTCCCAAAGACATCCTCTGCTAATTCTTTAGAGACAGACTCTCCAGTGCATTTCATTCAAAATTCTCAATACACAATTTTGCAAGATGCCCTTTCTTCTCCCACTTTGGCCTTCATTCCAAAGTTACAGTTTCTATGAAAATTTTCCTACGCAAGGTTATCCAGTTCCTCATATTTTAAGGCAGTGATAAGCATGTATGTGGCACTCCTTGTCTTCAAAGCACTTTACAAACATTAAATATTTAATGCTCATGGCATCCCTCTTACTCTCAACCCCATTTTACAGGTAGGGAAACACACACAGGTTAAGTGTTTTTGTTTCAAGTCACATCACAAGTTACTGATAGATGTGAGACCGGAATATATGAGCTCAGATTTTCAGTTCCATGCTCAAGACTAGACCAGCCTTGTTCTTTCACTTAAATAATACAAATAATAATGAAAAACCTTGCTCTTGTTCAGGGAGAATTTTTCTGTCTCTTTGGAGGTTCCAAATGCAACCCAAAAAACCACAGGAAAAGCACCCCAAAATGACCCAGCAGGGCAGCCACCAGCTTTGTAATCCATATCCTCCCTTTCCAGTGCCCTAGAGGGAAATCCACAAACGTACGTCATTAGAAAAGGGGACAGCATGTTTTCAAGCATTTATATACAGCCACACACGTGCACATATATATATTCTCGACCACTACCTAAACCGAGAACAGAGACCTTCCAGCCAGAGAAGAATTTGCAATTTAAAAACTGTAGTTTGTTTCAAAATGGCATCACTAAAGAGCTTTAGTATTTGATAAGAAGATTACAGTATATTCAATTGCACACAGCAAAAGCCTTTTAAAATAAAGTACAGGAATAGTGAAGCCAGGCGTTTGCAACAAGATAACAAGAAGCTAATCGGCCACTGGAAAAGGTGCGCCCTGCTGCAGACAGCGTTCAGGAGCCAGTCAGGTTCCGAAACTCAAATAATGAGTGGGGTTTTTTTTAGCTTTAACATTTTTCATAATCCAAGCGGGAGGTCTAAACACAGGCTGTATGCAACATTAACTGTATTTCCCTTTAACAGGCTTCTATGGGAACAAACGCTCAGTGTCAGGCTGGTACTATACGTCCATTTAATTGAGCTGAGAGAACTCTCCTGCCCCCGAAGAAAGCTCATCTCTTCTCTCCATGGATGTGACTATAGAGCTAGCAGATAATATCTGGCCCTCGCTCATTATTTATACAACCACCTAATTATCTCCCAGAGACTCCTTGTTCTGTAGAAGTTTCTTTTTGGAAACGTCATCCGTTGGCTGAATGGAAAGCCAAGGCCAGCCCTAGACACCGTGACAGTGAGTGCCGTGTCCACTGACAGTCACCACCAGAGCATCCGTCCCTTGCTACGACACGTGGGAAGAGGCATGGCAGCCTGCAGAACCGCTCACAGGACAGACGCGCTCCTGGCCTTACACTCCAGGGTCTGTTCAAGATTTCTCTTGTGGGAAATGCACGCACACACGCAAGACCAACGGTACGAAACCACAGACTTTAAGAGAAGCACGGTATGGGTAGGTGCCAAAGATAAACAAAAAATACGCCTGCATATCGCACAATTTCCTCCACTGTGCCACGGCATTCTCTTACTGCTCACATTGCTCCACTGCCACCACATCCAAACACCCTTGATACCCTTTTAACTGTGACAAAATCTTCTGAGGTCAAGAACTCTTGTTATCCCTCCTCTCCAGCTGATGAATTCAGGATGAAGAGACTACAGACCAAAGCTGGAAGAAGCCCTTGGGTAGGGAGAGGAGAGCTCAGACACTATATCCAATTTATACACGTACAAAACCCCTCAAGGCTTATGTACCTCAGAGTCTGCGGGAAACCACGTTTTTGCTAATAAAGCTATTTAGGTGCCCGACGTCCTGCTGTTGTATAAGCCAAAGGGAACATCATTCGAGCATTTATCACTGCAGGAACACTGGAAATTCCCAAACGAGGCAACCACTGCCCAAAACCCACGGTGTCATGTCATGAGCCCCTCCAAAACACAGGGATGCTCTGAGCTGAGCACCAAAGGGACGTGATACAGTGTCACTCATCCTGCCAAGGGATCCGGTTTCCAGCTGCGGCTCCCTACAGAATTCAAGCATGGGGCATTAAAAAATCTGCTGGGCTCAGAAGTTTCCATGCCAGTAGCTGGATGCCGATGTGCCCGGCATGGCTACGTTCAGCAAAGCACTGGGGCTAGAGCTCTCTTTTAGGCGGTACTGTCTGTTTTTTAACTCCAGATTTAGACTGAAGGCAAGAACTGGGTATAATCCTCTGCTCTCTTGAGATGTCCTGTGTGACACTAGGCTCAGCACAACAGAGAGCTGGAGCTCACTGGAGAGAGATAACAAAAACAACCAAGGAGGCGCCAAATTAGCACCATGCCCCCACCACTCTGCTAACAGAGCTTTGGGGGCGACTGAGCCAAACCCCACATCTCAGCCAAAGCCCATGAGGGAGGATGCTGGTGTTTCTGCTGCCACCACTTTTTGGGACTGAAGCCACTGCAACTTAGCAAGCGTGCCATTATCTTCCTCAGGCACTCACACGCTCGGCTACCACACCAAGTACGTGCTTATGCCTTCCTGGTCAGATAGAGACTTTCTTGGGTTTGGGTTTGTTTTTGTTTTTGGTTTTTTTTGCCATTTCATTTTTAAGATTATGGGATTTACACAGACGCTGGTAAAATATTTTATAGCACTGCCATAAACCAGCAGAGTGGAGGCAACACACACATATTATGAAAGCTATGTCATTATAATATGTAGGCTTTTCTGTTATAAATTACATTGACCAGCTAAAGTACAGGTTACAGTAAAGTCTACACAAGTCACGTTGTGTCAGTAATATGCACATGGAAGGAAAAAGAAACAACAACTTCCCCACAGATTTTAATACACTTAGCAAAATGGCCAAGATTAAATTCCTTGGGGAGGGGGAGCCAAACCCTACTGATGAAGTCACGGTGGTTTTTTTTAAATGAGAAATACAACTATGCAGTTGTCACAACTATGTAAATATCAAGTAACACTGAATTAAAGCCCTTTCCAGGAATCTACAAAACACAGCTTGCTGTTAATGTCTGATTTTTTAATCTTGAACCACTGGCTTTCTGAAGCAGCCAAGAAAACTTGACTAACTTAGTCACTTGCCATACAAGCCATTTAAAAGGTAGCGTGCTCCTCCCTCCGCCTGGCTAACACCACAGCTCAGGGCAGCTCAGGGCTCCTTGCCCTGGCAGCTGCAGGGTCTCGGGGTGATGGGAAAGGCTTAAAGGAAGCTCAGTGAACCCGAATTAGGTTGGAGAAGGATGGAGAGGGAGAAGGGGCAACAACAGACCGCCTTCAGATGCAGCTTGAAGCTGGGACTCTGCACGTGGAGGAAGCCCCCTTGCAGCCTTTCCCAGTTTTCTCCCTCACAGTTGATCATTGTTTCAACCAACTTTTTTCCTCCATCCTTACCACAGCTCCATTTTGTCTCATATTTCTAGTTACCACCTCCCCTTTCCACCTCGTGCCCCTGTTCAGGTCCCCTTCCCTCTTTGCTTCATGTCGAAGTAAAAATTCATCCAAGACCTTCCCCTGCCCCCAAACAAGACTGACCCAAACAGGACGTTTGCAAAACTTTGTTTTCTTTACTTTACTCCTCTTATCCTTTTAGAATCTTCATGGTTGCAAAGGACCTTTGAGATCATCAAGTCCAACCAAACAACCTACAATCTCTGCTAGTAGAGCATGCCCTGAAGTGCCACATCTAGACGTTTCTTAAACACCTCTAGGGATGGTGACTCAACCCCCTCCCTGGGCAGGCTGTTCCAGTGCCTGACCACTCTTGCAGTAAAGGAATTCTTCCTAATATCTAACCTAAACCTCCCCTGCCGCAGCTTCAGACCATTTCCTCTGGTCCTGTCATTATTCACCTGGGAGAAGAGGCCAACACCCACCTCTCTCCAACCTCCTTTCAGGGAGTTGTAGAGGGCAATGAGGTCTCCCCTCAGCCTCCTCTTCTCCAAGCTAAACATGCCCAGCTCCCTCAGCCTCTCCTCATATGCCCTGGTCTCCAGACCCCTCACCAGCCTGGTAGCTCTCCTCTGGACACGCTCCAGCACCTCAATGTCCCTCTTGTACAGAGGAGCCCAGAACTGAACACAGCACTCGAGGTGAGGCCTCACCAGTGCCGAGTACAGAGGCACCATCACTTCCCTGCTCCTGCTGGCCGCGCTATTCCTGATACAAGCCAGAATGCTGTTGGCCTTCCTGGCCACCTGGGCACACTGCTGGCTCATGTTAAGCTGGCCGTCCACCACCACCCCCAGGTCCTTTTCTGACGGGCAGCTTTCCAGCCACTGTCCCCCAAGCCTGCAGCATTGCTTGGGCTTTTGACCCTTCTTTTTCCATCTTAAAATACCTAAATGAAATAATTTAGTGCACAGGAGTGACCTGATGTACCAATAGTTTGGCAAGCTGACACCATTAAAAAGAAACAAAGGACTCGTACCCTGTTCTCAGATGTAGGGAGGACAAAACAGATGTGAAGAAGCAGGTGGGAATTTAGTAGTGATGAAATGGAAGTGACAAAGTTATAATTTATTAAGCTTCTAAGCACAGTTTCATCCAAAAACCAGGGGGAAAAAAAGCTCCCTCCTAAATAAGGTATTTAGCAGAAACCTTTAAGAGAACCAACTACCCCTTTCTCTCCCAACTCAGCTATCTACTGCTAACCCCTCGCAGGAGACTTTAGTTTTGGACAATTAATTTTATTAGCTTAGAAGGGAAAATTTCAGTGGCCAGTGGGGAAACCTGCCAATGGACCAACCACTTCTATTTGCGATGGAATTCATGGAGTTAAATCCCACAGGGCAGTCTGTTCCAGGAGCATCCCTGCCACATCCCAGTGCCTGGGATGGGCCAAGACTGATGATTACGATTTTGTAAGTAAAAACAAAGTATTGGCTCTCAATAGAATCGTTTTAAGGATGCCATACATTAATTTCTTCTTTTCTGCATTGTCTCTGCATACCCGCTGCTGGCAATGTGACAACATATAAGCACTGAACGTTGTGCTTAGTAGCCTAAGAGCTTCAAGACAGACTGTAATTTTGCTCGTTCTTCCTGGACCAAAATGTGTTTTCCCAAAAAAACCCAGAAATAAATCCCCTCCTCCCAAAACAAATACATACCCTTCCCCCCCCGCAGTCGTTTTCAAATTTCGAGAAGAATTGGAGCGGCACCACCCTCGGAGGAGACGAAGGAGGGAACGCATCCTCGGGAGGTTTTTATTCTAGACAGAGAGGCTCTCCCCGAGACAGCTTTTTGCCAACTCATTGCGAGTTTGGAAAATGAAGGCAAAAGCCTCCCATTTGAGTGAATTCAATGGGAAGGCAGCGCGGCGCACGGAGCACCGGGGCAATTTGCTTTTGGCAGCCTATTTTGCTAAGTAGGTGGGCTGCATTCAGCGCCAATTAGAGGTTGACGTTTTCTTCCTTAGGTACAATGCGCTGCGACACAGCTCGGACTATTCTTCCCTCCCCGCGTCTGTGTTTACTGTGGCTGTTCATTTTTACTGTTGGCAAGGGGGATGTTTAATAAAGCAGGCCATTCCCTAGTTACAAACACGGTATATCATCGTTTGCTGTATGTACACATATGGTATGAAATAGAACGCTGTTAAAAGTCAAAGCAACTCCTGCCAGAAATTTTTGATGGCGGCGTTGTTAAAAAAAAAGCATGGGGGCACGATGCAGTTCTCTGTTTTCCGATACTGGATGGAAAGGGGAGAGACAGCACGGTGGGTTTAGCTCTGAAGTTAAGAGGGGGTCGTAAGAGTGAAGAAAAAGGAGTGATATCCAGATTTCAAAATCCCCCGTTCCCAGTTCAAGGTCTAAGTTTTGGTTTGGCTTGTGCTGCTCTACAAATGGAGCCAAAGAGGGTTCTTGATCCAGCTTTTTATCTCCTGCAGTGCTAAGCTACTGGAATGTTCACATCTAGGGTCTGCTTTAGTCCCGTCTCTAATTAAGGCAGTTTATTTTTTCAAACATGCTACCTGAGACCTGCTGATGTTGCTTCAGGTCATGCAGCCATGCTTCAAACTGCTTTCTAATATACCTAACAGTGCCACAGTGATATGTTCAGCTTATTACTGTTACAGAAGCAGTAGGGTCATGGTATCCTCTGCAAAATACTTCTGTAATGGAGTGGATTAATTTAATGAATGCCATTTACTGCAGCAGAAGTGACAATGATTTGATGTTTTGTTACAATTAAGACTCATTAGCCAGTGACTTTTTTCTTAGTTGTCTGACACCATAATAGATATAACACATATCAGATACAAAAGTTCTGAACTTCTTTCTAGTCATTTTTAATAAACATGAAGGAAGTGAGAATGAAAGTCTCAGCATTCAGACACTTAAAAGTGGGCTGCTTGAGGGATGTCACCTACACCGCCCCGCACAAACTCCAGGGAGAATGCAGAACGGCACGCAGCTTCCAGGAAACCACTGGACGATGCCCGGCATTTAAGCTTTCAACTACACAACTGGAAGTTTAATCCAAGACATCCCGTCACCTGACTAAGATGCAAAAAGGCTTTTGAAAAAGCAGGCAGAGACCGGTCCCGATGCTTCGCTTTTAACAAGATGCCAGAGCTCCAAGACGGGAATGCCTGCATCCGATAACCTGCTTGTGGAGGGACCAGAGCGCCCAACCATGAGACTGATGGAAAACTCAAAGCCTGTTTTAGTAACAATCCCTTCTTTCTCATCCAGTCTGAATGCTGAGGAATGAAGCCCACGTGTTTCTACCAATCCAAACCTTTTTGTTCCTTGGGAACACAACAGCTCGTTTGCTTTCCACAAACCTAAAAACCACACCATGTTGAATGCTCAGATACCAAGACAAAATCCCCTACTAAATAAAAAATACATTGCCAATAACGGACACCTTATAGCAGCCTTCCAGTACTTAAAGGGGGCTTACAGTAAAGCTGGGGAGGGACTCTCTATCAAGGAGTGTAATCATAGGACACGGGGTAATGGCCTCAAACTGAAGGAGGGTAGATTTAGATTGGATATTGGGAAGAAATTCTTTACTGTGAGCGTGGAACACTCACTGGCACAGGTTGCCCAGGGAGGCTGTGGCTGCCCCATCCCTGGAGGTGTTCAAGGCCAGGCTGGATGGGGCTTTGAGCAGCCTGGTCTAGTGGGAGGTGTCCCTGCCCAGGGCAGGGGGGTTAGAACTAGATGATCTTTAAGGTCCCTTCCAACCCAAACCATTCTATGATTCTATGTTTCTATGATAAGAAAAAACAATATTGGTCAAACCAATGTCACTAGATTCCAGATTAAGTTTTCACACTGTAACAAGTCAAAAGTCAAAATAATATTTTTGCGAATGCAGCATTCCCTGGCATTGTTGGGACACAAGATCACGCTCAGCTGTACAACCTGCAAACACATCTTACTCAGCAGAGGAGTGAAGCTACTGAACTAATTTTATTGTCCAAGTCAATAGCATCTGGATCGTGCAACTGGTATATATATATATATATATATATAAAAAACCCCAACACTCCACAAATATCCCCCAAATCCCCAGGAAGACCCACAAATTTAAAAGATTTAATTAAAAAATAAATTTATGTATTAACCGAAGGAAAAAAATCTTAAACTTATAAATTATTAACTATTCCTTTAATATTTTGCAGTGATACTTTTAAAAAACATTTTCTGATTCACCCGTACCTTTTCTTTAATCAAAAAAAGGAAACCTAAAATTTTTAGCTTTTAGTTACACCTAACTCATAATCTGGTCACGCTAGGTGCTGTATTGAAAATCATTTCAGAACACAAGGTTGTGAGTGAAAATAATGCAGCAACAGCAAAATCAACACCCCCAAAAACTAGTGCAAAAAAAGCCAAACATGAAAAGTGACTTGTTTGGCTTTGAAACTTATAGTAAGAAATCCCCCGTAATATCAAACCAAGGAAATCAAGAAAAAATCAATACGGTGTCTTACTGTTCTTGTGCCAATTCAGCATCGTTCAGTTCCATCCTGCCTGGGATGGACACACGGGCACTCCGCAAGACAGACGTAAAACCACGTATTGTCAAGATTTCCAGCTGATGCTGCCAATGACTTCTTGATCAACAGATCAAGTCATGGCAGTCTTAAGATGTAAGAAGAGAGCAAAAAGTAGGAGAGAGGGAGAAGGTGACTCAGGAGGCAGGACTGGAAGCTCGAGACCCAGACGTTTGACAGCAAAAAGCATCCTTGGGGGAGCTCTTGGAAGCTTCCCCACCCTGAGGCTTCTCCAGCTCTTCCGAGCACATCTTCGGTAGGAAAGAATCTCCCTAAAACTACTTGCAGAGCCCGGTATTTAACCACCACTGACTGCAACCTGAAAACGAGCCATCCATGCAAATTCCCCACTCGCTGCCACCTACACGCAGTCTTTGCTAACTCTCCTATGCAGATGCCAACCTGAGCGGTAATGCGCTAATGAATGGAATACAAAATGTGGTTTTCCCTTCTATTGTAGAGTGAGGATAAAAATCACACTCCTGCTCCCTTATCCCATGCCAGAAGAGTTATAACCCCATGAAAATCACTCGAGTTAAAGATAAGCTGGGAGCTTCAACTTTATATTCATTTTTATCAAATCCTTGAAACTGCTTCACGGGGTTTATTTTAATAGGTATTTCTACTAACAATAATAACCCCCCTTATCTGTACTAAAGAAGAGAAAAAAAGCAGATTGCATCATAAATCTTAGTCATACCAGCTAATAATCTTCAAAATCATCCTTTTAACATGGATGGCACCTGTTAAGTCACAGCACTTTTTTCCTGCCGGTTTAGGAATACGGTCTCATTCCTGTTATGAAAATGGAAGGTTTTCAACAACCTGCACTGGCAGCTGCAGGATCATAAAATCCTTCAAGGGTCTCTGAAGCTGAGCTGTAAGCATGGCACCCCTTATCTATAATTATGGAAAAGGGAACAAAATCTCTAAAATGCTATGTTTAACCCCCCAGCCCCTCACTGCAGGGCTTTGTCCCTGGGTGTTTCTAATAAAAGAGTTTCAAGTGTCAGCTGCAATGTAATTTTGTTTATTAACAGCAGAAGAGTTATGGCAATGATTATGCCAAACCTGAACTACAAAAAGGTCCACGTATTTGCAATCTTTTTACGTAAGGCACGCTGATAAACATCATTTATTTCACGCTTGCCTATGATATGCCATACAATGTACCTCTATGTATGTTTAAAGCAATTTTATTCCAAGAGATGCACATCTGATTTCAGCAGAGGGTATGTTTTCCAAGATGCATTAAGGTCTAACTAAATTTATTTTTTAAAAGGAGAAGAAGTATAACTTATTATAACAATGCAAACTATTATTGTCATAACAATATAAAGTGCCCATGGATTTAATACTACAAATGCTCTATTCATCACAATCTCATTTGGCAATAGTGTCATTTCACAGTATTTTATTACATAAACATTTCTGCAAGAGCAATGCCATCTCACAGAAGAGGTGCAAAAACCAGGGCACTTTCACTCCAAAGCATCTAAATTGTAGTTCTTTACCAAATCCCTTGAAAAAAAATACAGTCACTCCACCAGCATTTCATTCTTCTTCCAAATATAGTAAGGACACAAAACTTTCAGCTCTAGAGCATGGAATATGACAAAAAAATAGAGTAAATTATCATCTTGGCCAGATGGAGAAATTGAGGCAGGGAGTGACCTACCCAAAGTCACAAAACGTCATGGACAAAGCCAGAGGAAAGGTCTGAGATGCTGATGCAGGTCTGTGCTCCAGCCATCGGGCCACACTGCTTCTCCGACTCTTAAGATGGTACCGGCTTTATTTCCATTAACTACTTCTAATTAATCCATGAGCACAACAGACTAACATCAAGTTCTTATCTGTAATGGGGTGACACTGTATACACAGGTTAAGAGGCGATATGTGACATTATTATCAAAACTTTCAGTGTTTTGATGGTTCTCTGTGAACTGACTTTCTCCTGTGCCACACATGGAGATACTCGCTGAGATTACAGAGTGGAGATCAGACACGACACCCACCCATGCCCTTGGGAACTGCCACGGCTGCTCAGCTCCTGCTACACCCTAACTACAGGTCACCCCGACCACCAAAAGCATCAAAACACCAGGGAGCAGCCTGGGAGCAATTCTCTGGAGTAAGCAGGTGGGCTGTAACTTTCCATCGCCTATCTAACTTTCCCATCTAACAGAGAAATCCAGTATCGCTCAGGCGTAAATCACACAGTACCGCATATCATAAGACTTATTTCAAATGATTCAAAAGCATTTACCACCATCAGGGAGAAAAACCGGATCAAGGCATATTGATAGCAGCGTGAATGCAAATACCTGAGTCTGAAAGCATCAACTCCTGGATATCTTCTAGGTGCACCTTCTGAAAATCCTGGGGTTTAATAGCTTGGGCACTACGAACTGTAGTGCCTAAATGATTAAACTATACGCTCACACCGCCTTTTTTCCAGCCTTAAAACCCCCACTGACATACACTGCCGTACATCTCACAGCTCGGACCCTGCCACCCTCTCCTGCAGAACCCTCCGTGGGGTTGTAGCTCCCCAGTCTCACCTTCGGGGACCCGCACCCTTCGCCCCCGCCTAAGTCTCCACTTCTTTCCCTTCTCGCCTGCTGCCGTCGTCTTCGCTGCTCTCCTGCACTGCCCTTCTCCACGTTTCCCTCTTTCAAATCTCGCTGCGATCATGGAGCCTAGCAACGTTAATCTGCCACTCATTTATCATATTTCCAGCTCCGATATACAAATCCGCCTCCCTTTGTCCGTTTGGATCATTGCGATTCCGTTTTATGGTCTCGATTCCTCTTTTCTGGTCCTTTGCTTACGGGCTGTTGTTTATTATTATTTGCCTATCTGGAAGTTAATCTCTCTGAAGCCAGAGTCCTTGCCGCTGCCTTCCTCCGTTCAGCATGAAGCCGGGTGCTCTGTCAGCGCTTGATAAACCATTTGTCATTCAGGCAGCGGATAATGCGGCTGCACACATGTCCATTTTAAGCAGCATATACTAAAGTACTGAGAATAAAAGTGTTAAAATAGCACTGAAGGATTTATAAATATACGTGGGTTGTTTTTTTTTTCTCCATGAGAAACACAGAAGGCAGGAGTTGCATTGCTGGGCCAGGCTTGAAGATGTATTTAAAACTTGCAGACCTTGGCTGTTTCAACAAGGGCTTCAGTGACCCTGGACTTCTGCAGAAACCCCCGTTTGAGTTCTCCAGCTGGACAACAAGAATTAAAAAGACGCATTGAAAGCCAGGGTCTTCAATTCTCTTTCCCGGCTTTCTTACACATGCTATAAAGCTAACACTCCTCTTTGTTGCCCATCTACTATCAGAGGTTGATTTAATGAAATGGTTTGGCGAGGGCCAGCGTTACGGACTACGTGGAACTACGATCGCTTCTCCCTCTATGTCCCGGCAGCAGCAAGGGCGACAGCTACCTGCAGGTGAAATAGAAATTTCCCTTTTCATACAAATAATTCAGCTATTCTCTATATTCTTTGGACTTCACACCGTGTGTCACGTCACCATCTGAGGAATTGTTTTTACTTTTACACCACCTTACCTGCCGTCTGAGGTGGTCAATATTTATATGTTAAAGTCTCGCAACACAAGAGAGATTTCACAGAGAAGATCAAGAGCTCCTTGTTTTAATTCCTGCTGTGCAGGAGAACTACGTCTCCGTTCAGAGATTTCTGAGGTACCAAAAAAAGGAACTTTCCAAAACACTTGTTGAAGACTTTCCCGGATGAACCATCCTCCCCCCTCGGCTGTCCCGAGCAGCTAACGGCTTTTTAAGATATTTCTAAGAACAAAACCAAACAAACAAAACCTCCAAACCCAAACCAGAGGTGGCTAAAGCAAGTGACATGTTTTAAACCAGAATTTTAACTTGAGTAGCCTGGTCACTTTTTCAGAGGCCTGTTGGGATGGCTGTGGGTAAATACTGCCATAAACTAGGACGCAGCCAGTCAAAACAAGGAACTTCATTTTCAGAGATTTCAGGAGGTTCCTGGTGAGCAGAGGCTGCTCGAGACCTCTGGGGAGAAAAAAAAAATCGAACCAACTGCGTTGGCGTGTTATGAAGTTCTCCTTGACATTATCACCCACAGGCAGAAACCTTCCCAAACCACAGGCTGTGGGGTCTAGAAAAAAAGAAGACCGGCACAAGCGCAGAGTAAGCACACATTTTACACTGCCCACTTTAATTTCACTAAGCAAGCGTTTGGCATGTCACCAAAACAAGATATGCAATAAATCCAAGTGATTTTTTAATTTTATTTTTAATAACTTCTGGCTTTTGCTTTTCCTTTTTTTCTTGTGACAATCTGAGAAACGTGACAAGGAGGTCCAAGAGTGTTCCTATGCGCTTCTGACAATTCACCTGAGGGGGTAAAACTGCAAATGTTTGGAGACGGGTTTTTCAGTTAATACATTAGGACTAGCATAGAAAAAAATGCCTCGAAAATAAACAACCTCCCACCTTTATTACTGCAGTACAAACTTATTTGGATGTTCAGATTTCAAAACCAAATTGGTCACAATTTTCTTTATTTGGAAAGTGGATTTTTGCTACTTCACTATAGACTGCATTTACTCTGAAATTAAGGCCATCTGTACACAAACTTGCACAACAACAATTAAACTAATTTTTTTGAAGTCCGGTTTAATTACTTCGGTGACAATACTTGCATATCAGCTTTTAGCTTTAGAACTAATTAAAAATGAAAAATTTCCGTTTGAAAAAGCTCCTTCCTTAAAGTAAATTGCACTTACAACAGATATCCAGTTAGCGTTTCTACTATGGCTTAGCTATCCGCTTCTGCCACGGAAAGACACTAAAAATATCTGCTTTAAACAAAAATACAACCATCCCTCAAACCATTCTTACATGCCTTTCCACAGGATCATTAAATTATCCAGTTTTACTTTGTATCTCTGACATTCCCATATATTACAACATACATCAGGGGCACGCAGAGCTTTGGATGGCCACTCTGGCTGACACTTATATGAGACTGAAAGCTAAACAATAAAGCAAATGAAGAAGCAAAAATACAACGTATATCCCGCTTCATCCTCCTTGCAGTTTTCACCAGACAACTAGAGTATAAAACCCAATTTGATTAATTTTCTTTGAAATCTGAAGACAAATTCTAGTAATTTTTTCAAAGTGAGCCTGGCAGTTTTCACAATAATAATTTTCCTTCCTAGTAAAAGCTGTAGGAGGTTGTGGAAGAAGAGGGTTAGATTTGGTCTGTGGAACCTGGATGGAGCCTTGGCTACAAGAAGTCTGCTTCTCTCTCTGTACCATACCGATGTATCTCACAGTTCCTTCCCTAAGCGCATTAAAAATGAGTCCTCATGCTACCACTGAGCTGTGTCAATTACATATATTTTGTCCAAATGCTGTAAAAGTGATACTGCTATTTCTGATCTGCTGGAAGCATTTTTTAGTTTCTTCTCTTCAAAGTAATTTTATACTGATTTCTCAGTTAGTACTTGTGAAACCCAGGGTAGGAGAGAAAGGCTGGGGAACAGGTCTAATGTACGCACATCAATTTTTAAATAGCTTTTTTATGTTCCCTGAGATGAAAACACATGCAGCTTGGCTCATTTAGGAAAGTCACAACAGCCCACAAATTCTCCTTCCCCATCGCAGACACAGCTGTGTCACCTGGGCTGTCTCCCTGGAAATCTCAAACCTTATCAAGGTCAAGTGCTGCAAGGAGGGAGCTTGGTGACCTCCTCAAAAGGCTGCTACAGGGATTATTTTCCTCACCTGTGTGCCCTCTCCCTTCTCCATTGCATCAGTGTGTGCGTCTTTGCCCTCCGTGCCCTTTCGGACTGTCATCCCTTCTGCGCTCCTGGCACGCCGACTCCCACCTTTCATCAGCAATGTCAGCCCTCACCATCTCAGCGCAATGCTCCAATGCCACTCATCTGTAGCCAACATTCCCAGTAAATATCCGCAGAACAGCTTGTAAGAGGGGAGAACAAAGCAAACCTCTCCCTCCTTTCAAAACGTTTGGTGCCACGCACAGAAGACGCAGCCATTTGACAGGGTGCACTCCGACTCCTGCTTATCCCTCTGAATAATTGCTTTGCTGCGTTTCATCTCGCACGCCACCCTTTGCCACCGTCCAGCCCATCTTTCCTGCATTACACTTTGCACCCAGGATACTTGGAATGAGTCCGAATGCTGGTTTTACTCTGTGTGCACACACCACCCAACGTTAGAAGATCTTAGTCCATGACCCTGGCTTGGGGGATTTGCTGTAGGATTAAGTAAAGAAAAAATATAGGAAATTAGTCAATCATTTACTACTAATAAAATATTAGACAAGAGCAGGTGACACCTTTCTCTGACCCTTTCGCACAACATTGTTACGTTTTTCTCCGGACTCAGCATCCATTCTGGCAGTCGGAGTTTTGGCTACTCCAGTTCCATCAGATTCAATACACTGCTCTCTGCTGCTCACCTAAATTTAACTTTGTGCTGTTCCACGGCATTAAACAGCTGTCTTATTCTACCTCAGGAGTCCCTGTGTGTCTGGTGAGGATGAAGACACCCATCTACAGAGTTTCCAAAATATGCCAGGATCTCCCCAAAAAAAGAAAACAAAGAGGAGCCGGAGAGCTCAGGAGCTGGTGCCTCCCACCGCAGCTTTCCTTGGCGTTACAGGGGAAGGTGACACATTTGGGATGTGACAATATGGTCCTCAGAGGGGGAAGCTGCGCTTTGGGTAAGATGAAGAGTTGGCGTGATACTATGTTTGGCTATGTAAGAAGTCAACCCCAGTGCCAGTAGCTCTTACCAGAACCAAAACTCAAAGATTACTACAACTGCTGGTTTCTTCAACAAAAGGTGACTTTTATCCCATTGTAAAAGCATATATGTGTATTCATCTCTATTCTGCCAACCAGTGGCAGCAAATTCACCTACAGCAGCAAAATTCACCTACACCGCGCTTTTATTCAAACAACATTGAGAGCTTGACTTTTGATGGTTACACAAACCCCTCGTAAGGAAGAACACCTGCAAGCCAAGCTGTACAGAGGGACCTGGACAGGCTGGATCCATGGGCCAAGGCCAACTGTATGAGGTTTAATAAGGCCAAGTGCCGGGTCCTGCATTTCGGTCACAACAACCCCAAGCAGCGCTACAGGCTTGGGGAAGAGTGGCTGGAAAGCTGCCCGGCAGAAAAGGACCTGGGGGTGGTGGTGGACGGCCAGCTTAACATGAGCCAGCAGTGTGCCCAGGTGGCCAGGAAGGCCAACAACATTCTGGCTTGTATCAGGAATAGCGCGGCCAGCAGGAGCAGGGAAGTGATGGTGCCTCTGTACTCGGCACTGGTGAGGCCTCACCTCGAGTGCTGTGTTCAGATCTGGGCCCCTCTGTACAAGAAGGACATTGAGGTGCTGGAGCGTGTCCAGAGGAGAGCTACCAGGCTGGTGAGGGGTCTGGAGACCAGGGCATATGAGGAGAGGCTGAGGGAGCTGGGCGTGTTTAGCTTGGAGAAGAGGAGGCTGAGGGGAGACCTCATTGCCCTCTACAACTCCCTGAAAGGAGGTTGGAGAGAGGTGGGTGTTGGCCTCTTCTCCCAGCTGAATAATGACAGGACCAGGGGAATGGTCTGAAGTTGCGGCAGGGGAGGTTTAGATTAGATATTAGGAAGAATTCCTTTACTGAAAGAGTGGTCAGGCACTGGAACAGCCTGCCCAGGGAGGGGGTTGAGTCACCATCCCTAGAGGTATTTAAGAAATGTCTAGATGTGGCACTTCAGGGCATGCTCTACTAGCAGAGATTGTAGGTTGGTTGGTTGTGGTGGTTTGTGGTGGCGTTTTTTTTTGGTGTGTGTATGGTTGGACTCGATGATCTCAAAGGTCCTTTCCAACCATGAAGATTCTATGATTCTATACCACAGCACAGAGCAGCCACTAGGCCAGCAACACCATACTTTCAGCACACCAGGCTAAAGCAAAGGAAAGTAAAGATTAAACCTATAAAACATTCCAAAGCACAATGACTATCTGCCATGTGTTAAATTCAGTTCTGTCACATTTGGTTTTCTCTTGTACAAAAACAACCCCTCAGCAACACGCTCCAAAGCAGAACCAAACTCCCATCACTTCTGAGGCTTCCCGCGGCTTATTTGCTGTCCTGCTTCAAGGTGAATAATTGCAGAGCAGAAATAACTTATTGCACTGTTAAGTGCTGAAAGTATCGAAGTACTGTATGCTTCTTGTCTAAACCAAGATGGTATAGTTCCTGTCTTCGAAATAAAGCCCAAAATTTAAAAAACGTGGAGCAGAAACTCACAGGAAGCGAAGGGAAGATTGTCTGTCTTAGTACTATACTGTGGCATCCAAAATATACTCAGTACATATAATATTAAGTTCTCTTTAAAATACTGAGATGTGTACACACATATTATTAAAAGCAAGCATGATTCTAGGATAACTACTGATTAGCTCTTTTATTTCTGCATTTCACTCTGCTCGGAAAGTAAACTAGTCTGTTCCAATCCAATTCATCAGTGGTTTCAGTTTCTGTCTTTTATGCAATGGCACGGCTCTACAGTCATTAATTTTTTAAATATTTAATGTAGCTGAAGTGCCATAATATGGAAGAGGTTTCCAAACTGAAACAACAATTGTAAATATTTTGCTAAAGGAAACTGGAGGCGAGCTCTCCCTCAGTCAGAGAAGGCCTTTCTTCAGTGTGTGGAAAAACTGTTCAAGTACAAACAAAATATCTTCCATTGGGTCAATTTTTCCATTTTGCTAAAAAAATTATTTTTAAAGCATGAGTGGGAAGAGGAACTTTCAGTGATTAAACCTAAATTCGGAGGCCAAAATACTAAACGATGCTCGTTCAATACTCCAGCATAGACCTTTGTTTGCCTCCCCCGCTGAAGGAATGAAGCCTCTGCTGGATTACACGCTACGGAGTGAGAAAAAGGGGAGTTTCTCCAATCACAGCTTACATGGTTTGTGAAGAAGGGGAGGATCACTGCAATTCCTGATGCATTCCGCAGACACCAGGAGGGAATTAAAAGCAAAGATCACAGCACCTTTTGCAGGAACTGAACTCCATATGTCTGGATGTAGAAAAGCTTGAATTGCTGCCACGTCGCTGGAACGACCCTTGACACATGGCAGTAGCAGTTAAACTCCAAATCCTTTATTTGATTAAGCCTTAAGAGTCACAAAATTACACACAACACAGAACTGCTGAGGCTGGAAGGCACCTCCAGAGATAGTTTAGTCCGACCCTGCTGCTCTGAGCCAAGTCACCTACAGCAGGTTGCCTGGGGCCACGTCCAGTCAGGTTTTGAGTATCTCCAAGGATGGAGACTCCACAACTGCTCTATGTAACCTGTTCCATCCAGCATTTGACCCTCCTCATAGTAAAAAAGTTTTCTTTTCTGTTTAAATGGAATTTCTTACATTTCACTTAGTGCCCATTGCCTCTTATCCCGTCACTGAGCATCACAGAGAGGAGCTGGACTCTGTCCTCCATACTGCTCCCCTCAGATATTTACCCACCTTGTTAAGATCCCTCCTGAGTCTTCTCCAGGCTGATCAGTCCCAGCTCTCTTCAGACTTCCCTCATACCAGAGATGGTCCCTTGACATGCCAGCAATACTCTTCCCAACGCAGCCTGGGGGGCTGCTGGTCACCTTTGCCACAAAGACACGCTGCTGGCACATCGTCTGCTTGTTGTCCACCAGGATCCCCTGGCCATTCTCTGCAGAGCTTCTTTCCAGATGGTTGGCCCCAGCCTGTATGGGTAATGGGGGTTATTTCTCTCCCTGGGGCACACCACTGGTTTTCGGTCCACCTCACTTTCCATTTATCTAGCCCGTACTTCATCAGCCTGCCTTCTGAGGATGCCAAAACCATGCCCAGAACCATAACAACACATGGGCAGTGGTAGGACAGTGCTAAAGTCTGGGTCCTGGAGTTGTTCGGTTTACCCTACAGATCTAGCCCCGGATGGGCAGACGTGACTCTGCTGTACCTCCCAGCAGAAATCATCCAAAATTAACATTTCACTGGCCAAAAGCAAGCTGCCAGTAACGGGGACCTGAAATTAGAAAGTGTCCTTGATGTTGAGCATACACGAACAACTGAGATTGGCTGCACGGCTCTCCAACATGAAGGACTGATTGAATTGCCTAAACACAGGCATTTAGCACCATTCGAGACGCCCCAGGGTATACGAGACATCTTCACAGAGTCAGCAAGGCAAATATGACAACAGACCGCCAGGAAACCCATCCCCATCTGGCGTGGCAAGCTGGAGGAACGACGGGAGACCCTGAGGCATCTTGAATGGCACTGGATGCCTATGTTGAGCCAACTGAATCGAGACCCAAGCATTCAGATTCAGGAACTTTATTAATTTATTTATTTCAAATGCTCTTATGCTTAAAATATGTACTGGGTGACATTTTCAGGTTCCACTCCATGACGACACGGCTACAAACCGACAATCCCAGCTCCCATCAATTCGTTTTTAGCACCAAGTCACAGGAATCCAGAAGAGTGAACAATGGCAACAACAAATACACCAAATACTGAGACTCAGTTAACCATCCTGAGCCGGGTCCTCCAACACACTCTGCTTAAACACGCTGACTAAAGTTTATCACCGCTGTATTTCCCTTTAATCAGCTTTCTGCAGGTTGCCTTTCGAGCAAGCACCGCGGGCTACCAGCAGGCCCAGCAGCCCATACTGCGTGGATCTGGGACTTGCGATTTTTTCACTCATTCCCTTCAGGAGCAAACATCATGAAAACCTGTAACATGATTAGTGCGCTACGCGCCGGCTAAGTAATATTTATAAGACTCATGACCTTACCTTCAAGGTAATACACATCTCTACATTCAGAAACCATGGGTCTGCCTTTCTTTTCGTATCTTTAAGTCAAAACAATTTCTCTGATCCAATGGATAACATGGTTGTGTGAAAATGGAGAAGGTGCCCAGGAGAGGTGAGAGGGCAGAGGAGGGAGGGCAGGCTGTAAACTGCAAGACCAGAGTTGCAGGAATCCCTGAAACTGGCACTGCCCTAGAGAAAACACAATGCAGAATTATACCTCAAATAATTTTGTAGGGCTTAGTTAGAGACATATCTTATCTCAGTTTCATTTAGAACGCAGGTTTCTTATGCAAGGGCTGTGCCTTCCTCTGTAAAACACACAATAAATGCGTCGCTCCCAAATTACAGTATTTGCTTCTCAGTTGGATGAAAAGATCTTTTTTTTTTTTTTTTTTTTTTTTACTACGCTCCTGCCTGGAGATATTTTTCCCTCCCCTCGTGCTTTCTTTTTAATGTAAACATTACTTGAAATTATTGCTGTACAGACGAACAACTATTAATTAAAAATGAGGAAGATTTATTGCATCAGACAGCACGGCTGTAACAGATCAAATAGCAAGAAGGATACAGAGCACAATGTGCTGCAATTAGCTGCTGCTTAATGCTCTTAGATCACAGCCCTACACGTTTAAGAGGCGTCGTGGGTTTTGCACCCCAGCCTGATTCGGTTGCCGGCCTGCATTTCGGCTATACCTGTAACATGAGATCATGAATTTTGAAGAGGAGTCAGATAAAACCACAGTCTGGCAAGGAGGCTGCAAGAAAATGTAACCCAGCTGATTCCAGAGCTCTTTTTTTGTCCTCGTGTTAACTCTTACACTTTGAGTTAGAAGGCACTAGCCGTGGGGCCCGTGGTTTCATTACCTGGGGTTTCTCAGCAGCGTTTTCCACCCTGTGCTGCTGAGAGCTAACGAAGATTTGCTTTGAGCTCAAGCGACAGATGTTCCCAGTCCAAAAGCAATGGGGCTGTAGAGTTGTAGCCCTACTGCTGCTGTGAATTTGCAAATAGCTCTGCACACAGGTAATGAGAACTCAGATGGCACAGGTTGGCGAGATTTTTTACTACGTTGTTTCTGCAAAGCTACTGCAAGATCTATCAAGAGGTTTTAAGCAGCTCCGGTGCCTGCAAACATACAGGAGCACTGGCACGTAAAACCAGTCCTCTCTTGGCAAAAGGCAGAAAGGACCCCACCGTGAGGAATGTGGCACCACCTCGGTGAGATCTGCGCACAAAACCTTAGAAACAATCCTCAAACTCCATCTACGCAGAGCGTGCAGGACAAAGCAAAAATCCCCCAATCAGGTATTTATTAATCAACCAAACAGGACTTCAGATGACGCAAATTTGTGATTACATCTCATGTACAGAAGCAATAAGCCACACGGAAAAAATCAATTTCCAAGATTAATAAAATGATCAATTCGGGTCATTAGCAGCAGTCTTGACTTCTTTAAGACAGATACTAGGAACTGAACTGAGACCAAACTCATTACCCAAATGGTTGCCTATCAACCATGAAATGGCACCAGCCTATTGTTGATTCAGTTCAGATCTGGGGCTAATGATTTGGAGGTGAAGAGTTATCAATCTCACGATGAGTTCATTGAGCCCCTCTCTGACAGTCATGCGTATGGGGAAAAAACAAAACCTACTTCTGTTTCTAACAAAAAATGGAGGACGTTTTCCCCAGGTGATTTGTTATCTGCCCTTTTTGCCCTGACTAACGCCAAGTGCCAGGGAGCCAGGACCTGTTTCTCACCCGTGTGCTCACACACTTACTGCGGTTACAACTCTGACGCTCCTTTTCCCAGTGTAAGAAAGCGTCTGCACATATGTGAGGCAAAGTGTTATTAATTCTTCACAGCTTCAGCTTCACTATTTTAAAGCTCGCACCAGCTTCAAGCTTGGGCATGCTGATGGCAAATGAGAGTTACATTTCTAATTATCTTCTTCCTTACCAAAATAAATAAAATTTACAGATTCAGGGCTATGCATGCGCAAAAAAGATACTGCTATTAAGAGACAGGAAGGCTGTGCTAGAACACCCCTAGGCAAACAAAACAATTCCTTTCTCATCCGCCTCTCCTCCTTCCAAAGACCTTCCCATTTATAGCCTGTCACTTACAGACACACTTCCAGCATTTAAAAATACTCCCCGTGTTTGTGGAACCATTTTCCAGAACAAAACGTTATCATTCATCAGGAGCAGAGCTGTTTGCAGTGTGAACAATTCGCTTTCGTTAAGTACCATATGGCCGCCCGTAGGAAAATGCCAACATGTTTCAACTCTACAGCTGGGCCACGGTTCCTTTATTCATCGTGCAGATGGTTGTAATTGACACCACTACTAAAACAGGTCTCGAGCACTTCTGTAGGATCATTAGAGTAATTAGTTATTAAATACAGTTACCATTTTTAGAAAGAAGGTTTTAAGGCTTGGCATGTAAAATGCAATATTTTGCTATAATGAAATAGACAGGCTAAATGTTACGGGGAGGGGTAAAGCTTATGTGATCCTTTTTAGTATTTTATCGGAGAGGCTATGGAAATTGCTAGAGCAAAGCGAAGCACAGAAAATTATTTGCTAAGGAAATCAGCTGAAACCAGGAGTATTCTTAAATAACCTGCAAGCGCAACTGCATACTAAAACTTCTGCAGAAAACAAATCTAAAATTCCACGGGGGAAAAAGTAAAACTTCACCTATCCCCAAATTTCAAGGCTGAATCCAACCTTGAACGCGGGATGTTAACATTCGTGAGTATGGAAGAGATTACTATTGATTCCATATTCTTGATACTCCGATGCACATATTTTCAGGATTAAAATCTGAACGGATGGTTTATTTTAATGGAGTTGTAAGGTCAAATTAACGCGTGTTATTGCTCAGCTCTGCGAATTTCAGGTACTATGCAGCGGGGCTGCAAACTGGGCTGTGCAGCATGACAAGATTGGCTGAAGCACCTTTTAGTCATAGACCAGCAAAGAAAACTTCTCATATTAAAAACGGGCTTTGCCTTTGAATAAAATGTTTGGCGAAAGCCTTATGATAAAGCTCAGGGCCAAATCCCATCGTTAGAGTAACAAAGTCACATCGAAAAACTCCTGCAAGGAGACACTCAGGCTTAAAAAGCAAAATTACACATGGCTTCTGAGTGCTGCTCTTCAGAGACGCGAGGAGTCAGAACAAGCGCGCTAGCATAGCAAAACCATTACTGGAAATTTTAGTAGCTTCTACTCCAACAAAAAACAAAGTTTTTCATTACCAACTGAGTACATGGTGTTCCAGCCTTTATTTTAAACATACACTGCAGGCGTAAACGTGGTAAGGATTATCAGACATCAACCAATATTTTCTTTCATGGCTGATGAAAATAAACCCGAATTGAGGTACCCAACAGTAGTCTACAAGAGATACTGAAAAATAACTTTGACAAATAATGGTATAAAGCTCCTCTGAATACAACTGGGTTAGAAATCAGAAAATTACTTCTAACCACAAGAAAGGAGAAGAGGGGAACAGCATTCCAACAGCAGTTTTAAACTCAAGGGTTTCACGAGGGAGCACAGTAAGCTTATGACATGGCCATATCTCTTAGCTGGGACTCGGAGACTTAGGAGCTCTCCTTGGGTTGCACGTTCCCATGCATTTCACCTCTCATATCAGATTTGGTTAAAATACATTCCACACAACTTTAATAATGAACATCAGAAAGCCTTTATATAGCACAGCAGACATTAAAGCCATTTACAAAGAAAAATAGATGCCATTAAAGTGAAGTTATTTATCTCAGGTGGCTGCCGCTGCGTGCTTACAGCTGAATGGGTTTTTATGACTCTTTTTCAGACGAGCTGTCGAGCAGAGATCCTGAACGCTACGGTTTTGCTGGTGGCAATTATCCCGGGAGCAGCAGCGCTAACCCCAGCTCTCCTAGCCAAATTTCACTTCGGATGATAACCTTCTGCCCACCTTTGATCCCCACGGAGTTTCAATTAGAGGTGGTGTTTCTCCACGGAGCGGCGCGGGGCGGCTGGGTGCTGCTCCAGGGACTGCCACCCCGCTCCTCGATGGGAGCTCCGTCTCTCCCGCGTGTGCTGCTGAGCCACTTGGTTGCCACCTATACAACTTAACAGTTTGTGCAAATTTTTCTTAAACTTATACATTCGCTTATTAGAAGTTGCTAATTTTTTTGTGTCTTTGCATAAAAAGGGGTTTTAAATGTAGATTTTCAGCTTTGCATATTAAACTTTGTTAGCAAGTCTCAATTCCCCAAGCAGAAAATTATGGCAGGGTTTTTAGCATAAACACGTATTCCTCACATGCAGGAGCGGAATTGCCTAATCTAAAAAGTATCAGTTCGGGGTATTCTACTATTTACTTGGAAGCTATCATGTGTTTTTCAAAGTTTCTAGCAACTTTCTATCAAATAGATCTCAAGAGCTTATATAGGTATGATAATCAATATTAAACAGAGCTATCGTCGTAGGAGAATTCTAATATTCAAGCCACCCTGTTTTGCCTTAGAAGAGGCTAGGGAAATCAATACACCGCTAAGAAGGGGTTATCATAAATTACCGACTGAGCATTAGATTTCTATGTGATGTCGCAGTTATGAGGTTGAATAAAATCCTTCAGTATGTACCTTATAGCGGCCTAGCAGTGTCTTAAGGGGGCCTACAAGAAAGCTGCTGAGGGACTTTTTAGGATGTCGGGTAATGGTAGGACTAGAGGGAATGGATTAAAACTAGAGATGGGACGATTCAGACTGGACGTCAGGAAGAAGTTCTTCACCATGAGGGTGGTGAGACACTGGAACAGGTTGCCCAGAGAGGTGGTGGAAGCCCCATCCCTGGAAGTGCTCAAGGCCAGGCTGGATGGGGCTCTGAGCAACCTGGTCTAGTGGGAGGTGTCCCTGCCCATGGCAGGGGGGTTGGAACTAGATGATCTTTAAGGTCCCTTCCAACCCTAACAATTCTATGATTCTATATAGGAAAAGCATAAAGAATTAGTAAAGCCAGTACTAGTGTCTCTGTTTTAAAACAGAGAAATGAGATCAAAAAGTATTCACTAAACAAAATGCACATGCACAGAAAACTTGCCTTATAAATGATAGGCTTAAGAAACACAATCTATCTTATCCAGAGGAAGGTTAACAGGGGAGTTGATCGCCCCCTCTAAAGACAGGTCTTTAATTTATTGGAAAATTCAACGGGAAGACAAAACTAAAATTAAAATCAAGACAGAAACGGTTAATACACATTAAACACCGCTTGGTTTCATGTGGTAATTAATCACTGGGAAAAAAACAGAAGGATGGTGTGGATTTTTGATCGCTCTGAATTTGTAAACCAGACAAGTTAATGTCCTAAAAGATCTGCTATAGCTCAGACAGAAATTAAGGGTTTGAGGCAGAGATTACCAGGGAAGTACATTAGACTTTCTAATTATTACGAAGTTGATTAGGTTTGTGCTTTGGGATTTGGATCGGGCCCTCAAAAATAGATTGTGAGGCATTTTGTTGTTATTGGGGTTTTGGGGTTGTTTTTTCTTTTTGGTCTTTATTATTCCTATTGGGAAGTTAACGCAGGAACTTGTTAAAATGCTGCTTTCAAATCCTGTTTCCCGTTTCTAGTCTGAACTTTACTCACGACACATTTATACTCATTTGCGCACCGCTAACGCAAACCTAGCTCATACTGTGCAAAACTAGCTGAGATAAAGAGACAAAGCAAGCCAGGTTACAAGAAGCTGGAATTTGAATATTGAGGGATGGAGATCCACCAGCAGCGACCAGACATAGCAACCCGAGAGCCCTCGCCAGCCCGGCTTTTCCAGGCATTACAGCCTGAAAACTTCATGGAGAATTTCAACATCTCTCCGCTCTCTTAAATTCCTGTCTCCTCTATTAGACACAAAGCAGCGACGCGTATTCACCTCTGCATCTCCAGGTTGTTGAGGCATAATTGACAATTAGACTACCTGCAGAACGGCACTCAGACCATGGCAGAGGAGATTAGAAGGGGAAGGAAAAAGATCGCGTCTCAAGCAAGCAAGTTAGTAGAGGAAATAACAGGGAAGGAGCCCAAATTTAGCCCCTTGCTACCTGAACATTCAGGTTTAGCATTCTGACATTATTCATTTCAAATTCAGGAAGAAATTCTTTACTGTGAGGGTGGTGAGACACTGGAACAGTTGCCCAGAGAACCTGTGGATGCCCCATCCCTGGAGGTGTTCAAGGCCAGGCTGGATGGGGCTTTGAGCAGCCTGGTCTAGTGGGAGGTGTCCCTGCCCATGGCAGGGGGGTTGGAACTGGATGATCTTTAAGGTCCCTTCCAACCTAAACCATTCTGTGATTCTGTGTCTAATTGACTCCCAGGTGATGCAGCTTTCTGTTGATTCATGGAGTGAAGAAGGCTTGAAATCAGCAGGGAAATGAAAGAGTTAACACCAAAAAAAGCCAACTAAAAAAAAAATATATAGTACCATTATGGCCCCTTTATAATGTCAGAAGGAAGTTGTTAGGCTGTCATTCCACAGATGTTCATCCACACATATACAAGAACACAAACAAATCTCATGGGATCCCTAACTTCATGTGTGGCATACATAAACGTTAAAATTCTTCCACCATCACACATTTCCCCTTCCTCCTGCTGCGATAACAACGCAGGGAATAAAAGCACGCCACTTCCAAAAAAAGGATTAATCGAGCTCAGGAAACACGGACTAGCCTATGAAAAAGCACTGCCATCCTGGAAATGCACAAGAAAAACTATGCTGAAATTACAAAGGAAAAAAATACTAGCTCATATCGGGTACAGCAATTACTCTTAAATACTACAGGTCTGCAGATTCACATCTGTTCTGCTGGATTTTTCTTTGTCTTTAAAAGAAGAAACTAGCAACAATTTTACTATATAATTATCTTCTTTCCCTTCAACAAATGTTGATTTTTTTTAATTGCAGGTAAAAAGACAATGCTCAGCCATTTAGGAAAAATAGCTTGGAATTAATTTCCTATTTGAAAACGCGAGCAAACAGCAATAAGCTTCTCTGCAAAAGTTTCTGGAGACTAACACCTCTTTGTCCTTGCTCCCATACCGCAAAGATCATCAGAGAAAAAAAAAAATGCTTCACGTTGTACTTAGGACACAAGTGGTAAATTAAGGAGAATTTCTCATCACGAAAAGTTTGGAAGCATTTTTTGTACCTTTTAATGTAGGAAATTAGGGAGGACAGTCGTAAATCGTACCTCCAAATTCAGCCATTTCATCAAGTTGTGTGGTTGCTCACGAGAGCAGGCTGCAAGAGTAAGTCCTCAAATGACTTCAGCTACCCTGTCGTAAAAAAACATTATTTCTAGACAGCAAAAGATGCTCTCGCCAGTGAAAGAAAAGCTGAAGCTGGAAAAAAATTTCCCTGTAGGAAGGCTCAAAGAAAAGACTGTAACAACAGTTGACTGGAAAATAAGAAATGTATTTTGGTAAAGAAAAATCTCCATTGCCTGGGATCAAAAAACAGCTGAACCCCAAACCTAGCTGCTTCTTTGATTTACATATTCCCAGTGTGTTGCTGCACGTCATTTCGATCTGGTACAAATTTTGCACGGCCCGTCCTTTCGAGTGTCTCCTGGAGCAGTTGGGGCTGTACGAATAATTGCGCTTAGAAACAAAATTGGTGGCTGACCAAAATAAAAAATAAATTTAAAGCAAAAAAAATGTTTTTTATAACAAAATGTTTGGTTTGGGCTCTGTTTTAGTAAAACCAGAGATGCTCCTGGATAACTCCCACCCTTTCCTGGGTGGGTCCTTCCCAGTTTTCTCTTTTGGACTCGTCTCTGCTCCGCATAGAGCAGGGAGAAACAGCCAGCGGCACCAGCGACGGCCCTGATCTCGGGGCAGTGAAGTCTCTCATTCGCTCTGACCCTATGAATGCAGAAACACCTTATGGAAAGTGGAACAGCTTTACTGGCAGAGATTGACAGAGGCTGTCTGGTGCTTGCAGTGCTCTGCCGAGAGGCGTGAAATCTCCCTTCACATCCCATCACAGACCCACACGGTGCAACCACCTCCGCCTGGCTGGCATTTTTTGGTTTGTTTTTTTTTTTTTTTATGAATGGCACCGAAATTGCCTTTTTGTCAGAGATTTTGCGCAACCCAGTAGTGTTGACCGTATCCACATCAATTTCCAGAGGCACGAGGCCAGGCAAGGAGGCACCGGCTTGCTCCGCAGCATGAAAGTCAAATTTGTAACCTCCCTCCTTGCAGCGAGAGCACAGAGATGCGAGCTCAGAACACCCTCACAGCAGGTGGAAAAGCTGAACATCCAGCCAACCCAAAATCTCTCACAAAAGCTAATCAGGCCTGGAGAAACTCTGATGTGGTCCATGGTTTTATCTAAGGGAAAGTAATAGTCTTGTAGACCGAGATGCTCAGCGTCACGGAGGGACCGGGAGGATTTTACTTGGCGAGAGGTCGGGCTGCCGAGGAGCGAATGCTTTCATAGCGGCTTGTAACGCTGAGCTAGGCTTGAGCAACAACAGTGTTTGCTTTCATGTCTTGTGATAAAATAAAAGAGCTAGTGGTCCATGTCAAACCTCCAAAATTAGTGAAAAGGAAAAAAAAATGGCCACTCTGAAAAAGGGGATTAGAGACGGCAGTCCCGCAATATTGCCTAAAGCTATTTGGAAGTTACAATTGTAACTAATCAATGACTGCAAACAACTTTCTCCTTAATAAGAAAGATGAGCTCGAGAGAGCTAAAAATAATGCCCAGGTATTTTAAATCTGAATTTTCACTTTAAAAGGCCATTACTGAAGTCAGCACCGCATAGACCAGAGAAAAATCTTCACACGGTCTAACAACTTGATGAGTCTTCTAACGAATGACCAAGTCTGCTGTTCGCTAGAAATTAAATCTTCCTCTTAACGTTTGGCTTTTCTTGAAGCAGTAGAGGCGAGACTGAAAATAACAATAATAAAAAAAAAAAAGGCAGCGCAAAAAAATAATCTGGGAAACATGAGTAAAGAGAAAAACTACTGGATAGTTCACTGCTTTTAATTCACAGTAAAGTATTTATAGATGCTAAGGGTCACTGGTAGTCTCACTAGTAAACAACAGCAGCTGGTTGAAATTGTACCTCTAGAATTTCATTCATTTTACTGCTGACAAATAAACTCAGTGAATCAATGCCAATGTAATATAGTGTCTGCACAGAAACATAAAAAAAAACAACAACAAAACAAAACAGTTAAAAAACCTCAACTCTCAGGAATCACAAAGGGAAAATGCCTTTAAGAGCAGATCTGACCCCATCCACGTCACCTGGACTTAACGGCCTCTGTATCTAAAGGCTTTCTGGCAGCCAGTTTTCTGCCTTGCAGTTGTTTTGTTTTTTTAAAGTAGTCACAAAAATATGTTTCTGCCTGTATATTTCGTACAAGAATTAAACCACCAACGCTGCTGACCGTTCCCCTCCCTGCTTACTCACTGCTATCTCCTTATAACAAGCGCTCAGGATCTCATCGTCTCCCTCACACCCGAATTAGCAGCACAACGTTAACTGATAGGGAATCTCACGTTTCAGTATTTAATAGGTTTGTGTTCATCATCCGCTACAGCCACCTGCAGTAATGCCCCAAGAGCAGTGATGCGGTCCCTTCTGGAAGCACCCAGCCTCTCACCAGTGAAAAAACCACCCTGTAACGTACGTCTGAAACAAATGTGTGAGTAAACACGTAGCGAGACCGGTGGCTGCCATCGCTGCCGTGCACATAGCTAAAGCACGGGAAGGCACTGGCTTAATAAATACGGGATACCTTACGCTTAATAAATACGGGATACCTTATGCCTAATAAATACGGGATACCTTACTCTGACATGGATGCTCATGGGGTTTTCTAAAAACGACCTGCAGCTTAAAGCACTTGTTCTCAGATGCAGGAGAAAAATAACCATTGGAGAGCCCCTCTCCAATGTAATTTTCTTGGTAGAGCTGGGTTTTTTTTTATACGAATGTGTGTGTATATGACACAAGTGAAACTAAAAAACATAAATAGTTATTTATACCCCTTGAATCGGTTATTAAAAAGCAGAAACCTCCTTTGTGTAGCTGTATCACCACCTCCGTGAGAAGCAGCGGCGTGAGTCTGACCACCGCTTAGATCCTCCCTCAGCTCAGGGAAATCCAATCCAGCAATTTGGCATCGCCTGAGCCCATCACAGGAGGTTTTCCTCTGGAAGCAGCTTCCCTGCATCACATCACAGCGCTTCGTGGCAGGACGGCATCTATCTGTAAGAAGCTGAGCAAATGGATACTTTTCTTTCGCAGGAAAAAGAAAATGATGCTTCTGTGTCTGTGCGTAAACAGTATGTGAATAAAGACTACAGATAGGGTTTGCAGTCTTCAAGCTGTGAAGTCTCGCAGAGCACTGAAAAGGTTTCCCGGGATGCCCAGACCAACCCATCCCGTGCCCGTCCCATCCCAGTAGTTTGCGGCTGCCACACAGGCGGTCTGGCAGGAGGCCGGGCGCTGCCGGAAAGCTTGGCACCTGGAAAACCTTGTGACAAAGCGGCTCGACAGCACGGTGCCACGTGCGCCCTGACAGCTCTGACCTCTCTGCTTCGCTCCCCAGCGGTGCGAGGAGCAACGGGTGCCCTGGCTTTTGCTTTTATAGGCATCAGCTTCTGGAGAAGTCTGGCATCGTTTTCCCATCCCCTCACGCAAGCCAGTTTTTGGGTGTGGATTTTTTTTTTTTTTCTTGCTTTGTTTTTAGCCTGCCCTTCCCAGAGTTTATACTCAGAGATACAAACTCAAGGTCTGGCCCACACACTCACACTGCGCTCTGCCCAAGCGAGTAAGCACAAATATACCGGGTTCACATGAGAACAGCCGGCGTGGTGCAGACCTCTTGTCTCTGCACAATTCAGGCCATCGCTCTATCCTTTTTCTTGTGTAAATCTGGCAAAGCGAGAGCAGGCAGGGAATGACGACGGCACTGCCATGGCTGCGGCACAGCAATCCTCCCTGTGCCATCAGGGAAAGGCCAGGTGATCAAGACCAGGCTGGATGGGGCTTTGAGCAACCTGATCTAGTGGGAGGTGTCCCTGCCCATGGCAGGGGGGTTGGAACCGGATGATCTTCAAGGTCCCTTCCAACCCAAACCATTCTATGACTCTATGAAATGACAGTGGGAACAGCGATGGGACACTCCATCCCGTATAGCCACCAGGTGCCCCACAAGCACCTACGCCAACTTCGCAGCCGTAAGCCCACAGCATCAACACCGCCCTCTCTGCGGAGAGCGAGAACCGGTCTGGTTTGCACCTAGCCAGCCCTGGGCCTTCCCTTCATTCCCACAGAGCAAGAGCCCTGTAAAATCAGGTCCTGGGCACAAG
Organism: Rissa tridactyla; assembly: GCF_028500815.1. Taxonomy (NCBI): domain Eukaryota; kingdom Metazoa; phylum Chordata; class Aves; order Charadriiformes; family Laridae; genus Rissa; species Rissa tridactyla. The sequence goes on along the minus strand of NC_071468.1, from coordinate 118,606,750 downwards.
CAAACAGCCATGAGCCTAAAGGCTGCGCAGCTGCGCTACAGCCATATGGCGACCGATCCCCACTGCAGAACAGGCAGCAGGAGCCGACGGGCGCAGAGAGAATCAGCGTCATGCCGCAGATTATTCCCTGGATTGCAGGGTTTTAGGCCACTAGACCATGCTGTGTCTGCTATTACTAAGCTGCTCCTGAGCTGGCCCGAGGTCAGAGGGTGCATCGGCTTCTCAGCTGTCCCAGCAGCAGGTGGCAACCAGTACGGAGCAAGCACTAGCTCTGCACCGCTAATACCCAGTATAGCGTCTTCTCACAGCATCATCTAAATTAAAAGACTAAGGGCAGAACCCAAAAAACCACTCTAGGGTAGCCAGCAGTGAGTACCGAAACAGGGCCAGCACTGAGCAATCATTACCTGGCCCAAACGTTGTGCCAGCTGTTTTTTGAAAGCATTCACATAAAATAAATAAATTAACAGGATTCTCATTTCTTCCTTTCGCCCTCTCCCCTGAAAAGAAGCCCCAGGTCAGGGACCAGCGTTGTCTACACAGAAGCTCTGTATGCAGGGCATTAAGGCTGCTCACAGAAAACGTGGCACAGACACATTTTTAAAAGAATGCGCCATTTTTTGATCACGTAGACATGCTGAAGACACAGATTTGCTGCACAGTGACTCAAATACACTTTAGGAGATTTTAGTGCATGTATTGGGGGTTTGCTGCTTTTCCTGCCCCCAAGGGGTGTTGAACTTGACTCCATTATTTTACCTCAATAGCTTGATGGAGGTACAAGAGAGAGAACCTGGCACCTGTTTTATATATTCTCTCCCTGTGATGCAAGAAAAAAACATTAGCATGTTTCATGTTATGAACGTATAGCTGACTTGGCATGATGGTTTTCATAGAATCATAGAATGGGTTGGGTTGGAAGGGGTCTTCGAAGATCACCCAGTTCAACCCCCCTGCCATGGGCAGGGACACCTCCCACCAGATCAGGATGCTCAGTGCCCCAATCCAACCTGGCCTTGAACACTCTCCTCGCAGCAATGGTCCTGCACTGGGTCTGACGCAGCTTTATAGGTCAGCATGCATATTAGATGGGATAACACGTACAAACAAGGTTATCTCTGGAGGTTAATCAAGTGTAAAAATTTTTCAGTTGCAAGACTCTTCCTATCTTTTACCTAGAGAAGCCAAGTTCCAATGCAATTCTTCATTTTCGCGCTTTTGAAACGCGTCATCGGTTGCATCATGTGGTACAGCTGCCTCTGGACTGTGGGAGAGTGCACCATGCCACCACGGGTCCCCAACGGACATCCACCATCAGGGTCCCTGTTCCTTTGTGCAGAAAACATGGCACACAAGGGATGGTGAACACAGTGCCAAGCCACTTCCAGGACAGGTCCTGTATCTGAGAGCTGGGAAATGCTACTAAATCCTACAAAATAGATAGCGTCCAGGAAAGCTCACCACCCGTCTAAGCCACGTGTGTGTTGGCAGCAGACTGGGGACTGTCACTCAGGGGACCAACCTTGACAGTGGTACCATTCACCTGGAAGAAGCCGCTTCCGCTGAAAAGCAGGGGTTTGTAATTGGATTTCACCGTGTACAGCGCTCCCATTTGTCGAAGAAATCAGGTATTTTCCATTTTGCAATTCTATTATATTCGCAATTCTGCCATATGCACATTACTTATTTATTTGTTTATTTATTTACAAGGTATAGCATGTGCTGAAAGTTCTCTGGCCTGCGTCCTCCCCCTGGAGAATCACCCATCACAGTCTCTGCTGCGGTTTTCCCGGCCGCAGCTGAAAGGCTGTAAATCATCCCTACTTCCCTTGACCTTTCTGACCTACTTCCCTGCCTCTGATATTTTCCTCTCCCTTGTCTTGCCTCACCTCCTAGGGCTGCTTTTTCAGCATCTTCTCAAAGAGAGGAGATGAGCAGGGGAGGCTCTTCAGAGCCAGAATCCAGGGAAACGAGAGGGGACCAAGAGCATGTCACGGGCAGCCGCCGCGGCTCCAGCGTGGGCTCAGTGCTCCCAAACGATGAGAGAGGGGATGTCCGCAGCCACACAGACCGGGTACGGGACGGCTCAGGCATATGCAACTCCTGGTTCACGTGCACAGCAGCCAGGTGTGCGCTTCAACTCACGCTAAGGAGGACTTGAGCTCAAGGACTCTCATTTCTTATTTCTCACTGCACCTAACCTCAGCAAGGCGCGGGCCAACTCCTCATGTTTACAAGGGAAAAGAGACAACAGAACTACAAACGGACACTTGTGGGATGCTTCAAACTTACCAGATTCTGTTTTTATATGAAAAATACAGAAAACAAGACAGGTCAGAAGAGGATGGTAAGTGGAAGGTAGGAAATTCAGGAGCGGGGAAAGAAAAGGAAAAAAAATAAAAGCTGGGAGAAGGTGGTAGAGAGCAGAGCATGAAGTACAGCCAGGCGAAATACTCTGAATCTTTGTGCCCGGCGGCTCCACAGCAACAGGGTGGTAGGGGAGGAAAAAGGGGAAAATCCCAGTTAAGGGTGACTGTGAAGGGCAAGTTACGTCAAGTAAAAAGGAGAAAAACAGACTGGGATACTTAAGTCACAGAATATGTAGGAAAGAAACCTACAGCATGGAATAAAACACTGATCAGAGAAGGAGATGAGAAAAGAGGGAGCGCTGAAACACCCAGGTCCAAGAAGTGGCCATTTTCAAACAAGAGAAAACTCATTCAGGTTTGAGGGTCAGGCCAAGGCCAAAGAGTAAAACCACAAGACAACGTGGGAGCAATAACATAGCGAAAATCAGCAGAAAGCCCGGAGGTAAAGCGGCGTCCACGGACAAAGTTGCAAGAAAATGAGAGGGAAGAGGAATCAAGCGTGGCGCTGAGGAGGAGGAGAAATGGGATGCCGAACGCAAGCAGTGGTACGAGCTTCTGAACAGAGCAAGATCTAGAGGGAGACAGATGCTCACCGACACCTGCACGCAGCACAAACCTCTGCCAGGGAAATACTTCATTGTTCCAGAGGAGAGAATTTCTTCTGGTACCTGATATTATTTCCTTGCCTTCTGAATACAGAATAGAAGCACTTTTAAATAGGATTTAAACCTTGCAGTAGAAAGTGTTAATATTTATATAACTAAGTGGCCTTAAGCCAATGGAAAAGCTATACACCGAAAAATGTGTGATTATCTGATATTTGATAAAGATATTAGAGCTTACCAAGTTTTTAAAATGATTTTATGTCGTTAAGTAATGATCCTTTCAAAACCAATGAAGAGTAGACACTAGCTGAGGGCATTAATTAGCACGGCCTTCTTTGAAGTATAAAAAAAAAAAAAATCCCGTGGTCCACCTTCCAGAGTTGGCCGTGGGTGCTCACAGACGAACCTGCACACAGGCAGTAGCTCCGGCGGCAACTGGCAAGTGCCCAGCAAAACCCAGTCAGGCTCGCTGGAAGCTGGAGAAGGCTACTTTTAGTTCTTGTACTAGACCGCACTTCCCAAAACGCCTCTATCCTCCAAGAAGAGACCAGGATCTAGAGCAAGTTGCTACAACAAGCTGGCGAGTCTATGGGAACAAGAGGAAAAATATCTACCTTCCTTAGCTTCTGGGAAAATAAAAATGCTAAATACAGCAAAGGAAAAGAAAGAATGAGGACGTAGAGAGAAGAACAGGTCAGAAAAATCTTGCCGTAAAAACTTTTCGTCGTTTTGTTTTGTTAGTAAGATTTTTAATTTTTTTTTTCCTAATAATAAATGTGATTTAGATGAAAAGGCTCTCAACTTGCCCCTGGATATCCCTCTGTCTAGGGAGTAAACTCAAGCCCGACCATGCATACGCTCAGCAAAATGTTTTGCAGGAGGAGAAGCGCGAAGGGCTTTACCCAGAGCGAGCGGGGCTACAGCTCCGAGTCAGAACCCCTGGCTCCGGCATCGCTTTCCCTTGTCACACCGCTCTGCTCTGCCGGCAGCTGAGTAGAACGCACTAAAATCCTAATCTCTAAAGCACCGCGTGCCAGTGCTTCGGAGATCAGCGTTTCAGTCGATTTTACTTTGCGGCTGCCGTTGCACACAAGGGAGCGGCGCAGCAGGGGAAAAGCAACACAATGCGCAGAGATGGAGAGGCACACACAGCCGGGGAGGGGTGGGGGCAAGAGCGTGGTAATGCAATTTAAAGGGGAGGCAAGAATAAAAGAAAGAAATGGGGAAAAATAGGACTATCGCGCATGAATAGGAACCTTGGGCCCTCTCCTTCCCAGCAGCCTTAACAGCAGGATGTCTCCAGCCACAATAAATCCGCCGTTTTCTGAGCGAGGATTTGAGTGGCCTGCAAAATTTTTTTCTATTTCTTTCCTTGAAAAGGGAAAGATTAGGAAATCTCCGCTACAGCCCTCCTGTGCATCTGAGTATCTGTGAATATTTTCAGATGATTTCCCTCCTGCCTCTGCCACGTGCTTTAAAATTAAAACCAAAATGATACTGCAGAGGCTGGAAGAGCTGAAATCTGACCCAGTACTATCTGAGCGCAGGCTACGCTGTCCCCTAGACCCAGTCTGGCATGGCACACGTGGGGACACGAGCACTCGACTGATCAAGCAGAGCGCTTCCAAGTTCAAGGCACAATGGTCACAGCTGGAAAAAAAACCCAACAAAAACCACCCCTCAAAAAAATAAAACAAATGCCACAACCAAACAATAAAAAAGTCAAGGAGATCAAAAATAACTGGGCACTTAATATTACAGAGCTCATGGCACGTTAACTATTGATAACCACCCAGGACAAAGACTCCTTGCCATCGACCAGAAGGAACAGTATAATTTAAGAAAGTATTTTTGGCCTGTCAACTTTGCTAAACCAGCGAGGGCAATTTACGTCACCAAAATCTACTTCACGGTACCTGTGTCAGGCTAGAGTACCGTTACACAGGATTAGTGTTATACACTGATAATGCTCTTTGGAGTGAAAGCTGATTGAACTTTTCCCCTTAGGAGCGTTCAGACCGCCCAGTGGTCGGTTAACCCACAGGGGTTTGCCCATGGCTCTTGACTGCAAACGGGCAGAGAGCATCTCGGTCTCCTGAGCCTCTTCTGCAAAGTCCTCCTCATCCTCACTTATCTGTCACGCAGGTAGGGAAATGCTCATCATCCTCACCCCAGAAGCCATTTAGTCACTGATCTGGAAGCCGCCGTGTAAATTCTGCCTCAGTCGATGTCCCTTTTGAGTAACGCTGCAGCAGGGGACGCTTACATTGCCTTTTGTATTTGGGTGTGTTGACAGATGTGCTCTTGCAGATTTAGTGGCTGTGGTTTAATGCATTTTTGCTCTGGCCTTCTGCAAAGGTAACTGTTCTCAGATCAACAGCGGCCAAACGGGACGTGTGTCTCTGCCTCAGCAACCACAGCCACTGCTAGCAAAGGTGGGCTTGCATTAATGTATCGACTACAGAGCATCGGCACCGAGATACCAATATGGTAGCTGCTGCAAGAGCAGAAATTATCATAGAGATGCACGGTGAAGGCATCTGAAAACCTTTGCAGCAAGGTGCATCAAAACCCAGCTGCCAGGTGGGAAGCCAAAATTTCTGGGGGAAAGTTGGTTTATGGAGTTCCTACCATTCCCCAACCTCTAGTGTCTTGTTCCCATCCTTGCACGCCCCCATGTTGTCCCTCGGTTTGAGCTCTTGCAACCATCTCTGGGGTCATCCTGCAAAGCGGTGAACCGAGGCAAGCAGAAAAAACTCCACCACTCCTCCTCTCCTCCCTATACTGAAGGATCATTTTTAGCCCAGTCGATCATCTGGTTCATGGCATGTCCCTCAAACTACAGCACCAGCACAACTGAACTGGTAGCCTGAAAAGGCTGCTGGGAGAACGAATACAGAGCAAAAAGGTGAAGTCTTTAAACCACTGCTGCTGCTGAGGCTTTTGGACTGCAGAATCGTAGCTTGACTGGTACCCCTAAATTGCCAAACAAACCATTATCCAATAACAATCTAAACAATCCAATCAAGAATTCCAGAATTTCCTCAACTCCTGGTGCTCTTCCGTATAGATGTTTTTGAGGCAAAGACTACAACCAGTGGTGGAGACAGTAAGCATAAACCGAGATGACGTTACAGGGAATTAGCCAGCAGCCTAACGTTGAAGGAGATGGATTTACTTTTAAAGGCGTTGCACACGTGTTATAAATGTCACGCCTTCCTTGTGCCCGCCCCCCCCCCCCCCGCCTTCCTCCCAAAGTCACTGGACAGCAAAACACAAAAAAAATTCGAAGAAGAGAAGAAGGTAAAAGGGGAACCAAACCAAACCAAAAGCAAATAAAAATGTTTTACCTAACTCCCCTGGGCACAGAACAGCAGGCCTCGCAATAATGAGAGTGAGGAATGAAATTTTAAAATGAATGCAAGTGGGAGAAACTGCAGAGAAAATTGAGACAGAGTTTCACTGTTATTTATCCCGGACAAAGAGTACATGCTCAGCTCTGAGCAATCCATGGCACGGGAACGGCACCAGGATGGAGCTCCGACACAACTAATCTTCCTTTTTTATTCCCTTCTGTGCTTTTGAGGAGGAAAGGGGAGAGAAAGCAATTTAGTGCAGTGATGCAACTTGTTTACTTCTCCGTACCCGCTCACGTCCGTTGGATGGAATGTGTTTTGGGAGGTGCGAGAGGGAAGGGAAGAGAGAGGGAATTACAGGAGTAGAAAGAAGATGAAATTGTAAGATGGGCCTCCAATTTTGCCACTGCCCAGTGGTTCGTGCAAGCGGCATCCTATACGGCAAACAGCGCATCAGCAGAACCGCACGGGTTACCCAAGACTTGCTGTGCTTGAACCATTTAAGCTCTGGCTCGTTTTAACGCAGTGACAATGCTCAAATGAGCAGCTTAGATGGCAGATCTAATGGGACAGCGGGTGTCTGGCCCAATATACCACCACAAAAAGCCAGCAGCCCACTCCACCGCCGGGGCCCTAACTCCTTCTGCTGAGACGGGACGCGCTCAGGCAGTTGGGCCATTCATGGCGTGGCCACCCCACAGCGTCCTCGCCCTTCGCAGCTGGGGAAACGGAGGGAGTCATCGGGTCACCCTCCACTTCCCGCTCGGATCACCCTGACTGCAAAGGGAAGGCGGCGATGGAGAAGATGGGAGGAGGGGAACGTTTATTAGCAAATACTGGCTCATTTATCCTGCCATTCTCTAAAGCGTTTTCCTTGTCCCTAATGAAAGCTAAATGGCAAAGCTAAATGGCTCAATGACAACGGCAGCGATGGTCCCTTAGGTTAAGAAACCAACAAAACATACCCAGTCACCAACTTCTTACTGCTTTATAACCCTCTCATTAGAGCTGATACATCAACATTTACATGACAGAGCCCTTTTTACTCGAAGCAAACCATTCTTAAAATACATTAAGAACCGTTACCTACATACTCAGTGGCTCTTTGTAGTTTGCCTAACACTTCAGAACGTGTTAAAATCACACATAAAAGTTATAGTAGCCTAACGCTCAGGAAATAAGAGTCTTTTAAAGGTTTAATTCAGCCACTAATGGATTTTCTCCCAAGTTAGGAAACATTTATATATTGCTGATTTACTGCAGGTGCGGTAACTGAATTTGGACTTACACATACCAGCTGCAAGCAAATCAAGGAAAAGGTTTCATAAATCAGTTTAAGGCACTGTAGTTTTCATGGTGCTTGGACTGAGACAGAATTTCCCCACACAAGCACACAAAACAAATGGGAGCTTATAATTTTCTCTGTCACAGCTCATAACTTTTAAAGGTTAGAAATCAAAGCACCACCGCAGTGGAATTTCATACATTTGAATGGGATGGACATAAGGCATCCCAGAAAATGATTTATATCATCTCCTCTTCACATAACGAAAGAATGAAGAATGCAACGGTTGTGACAAAGGCATTGACTAATTGCATTATTTGGTAAATACCTTCCTTGAAATGTCTCTGGAGAGATCAAGATTTTTGACTTTCTCTTTGTTTTAAAGAGACTGTTCTCCAGCAACTATTCCGCCTTTTTAAAGGAATCTTCCAACGCACACTGTGTTTTACAGGTTTGTTTTTTTTTTTCAACAAGTTGCACTGGCTCGGAGTCAGACATTGTAAGACAAGAAGCCACAGTGACTTTATCCAAGAAATATGAGGTGGCAGAGATCCAGTACGCCCAGCACTCAAGGTGAAAGAACAGCATGGAAAAAGATTCACAAATTAATTGTCAATTATGGAAGACTGCCGGAGTGAATACTAGATGCATTCATGGGATAATTTACCCAGGCACCTGCACGACTGAGCTGCGGATAGTGCTGAAGCAATTACTCTATTTTTAAAAAGAATGAGATCTCATCGTCGGAAAGGAGAGAAAAAAGAGGAGCAAGTTTAAGTGTTTCCATACACATAAATTCAGTGGAGTTAAGCACTAAAGACCCAAACGGACGATGGTTCTCTGGAAGAAGGGGGGGGTCAGAGTACCTGGCTGAAGGAAGCTGCCTGTAAGGAAGGCGAGGAAGGGAAACGAATTGCTCATACAGTTTTTCCTCCGCATGCAGGAAACCAAAAAGATGCTGTCATACCCATACCTAGGATATGGGCATCTCAACGTGGCAAAGGCAGAACGTACCAAGAACCCACTTCTCATGGCGTGTCACAGGAAAGTCAGCAGGTGGGGAGGACTTCCACCTTCTCTGACGCAGGCGGTTTTGACAAAAAGCCTGGGAGTGCTTCATATCCGGTTATCAGCAATTCCCCGGACACGCTGCACAAACTCTGGATCCTTCCTGAACAAACACCAGAGAACCACTTCTTGGCTTATGGGACTCAAGGATGACACAGCAAATTCGGTCTTTCGTCTGCGTTCTCCACGTGCTAGCTCCCATTGGCATGCCGCAGGAGTGCGGGCAGAACTGGAGACTCGAGTCAGCGCAGCAGCTGCTCCTCCTGGCTCTTTGAATAGAGGGAAAACAGCTTTTGCCCAATGCATGGGGAGTGATATCATCAAGTTAGCAAGCCAAGAACAGAAGGGATACATCAGAAAGGAAACAGGAACAAGAGCTTCCCCTTACAAAGCAAACAGTCGCGCTTTTTTAGAGCAAAATCTTTGCCTAAAAAGCTCTCACAAAGTACCTCATGGGAGGTTCAGACCATTTTCAAGTGCTGGAAGAAAAACAGTCCTGGGGTTAGAGTGGTAACCTGGATCTGGGGAGACCCGCTTCAGTTCTTTGCTCTGCCAAGCGTTCTCGCATGACCTTAGGCAAAAACACTGAAGCTGTAGTTAGCGGATACCTTGGCTTCAAAAGCAAAGCCAGCCTAAGAAGTTCTTGCCTTCCCCCTGCCTGCCATTTGCTGCCTCCACACTTGCGCTGCCCTGGGAGCCCACAGGCACTACCCTGTAAACCAAATTACTGAACAGAAAGATGTTAAAAGCAAGTTTTTTGTTGTGTTTTGGAGGGAGGAAGGTAATTTTGCACTGGACTGCTTAAAAGATCAATCAGCTCCAGCAGCAAAGCTGCAGGGGAAGAAGGGGGGCTGGGGAAGCCCGTGGTGGCACAGGGGCTGGAATAAACAACCAGGAGGAAGGCTGCAAAGACAACTTGCTGTCCAAGAGAGGTGGAAGAACCTCCTCGGTGGTGCCAGATGCACTCAGCCAGGTAGAAGGACACCCTCGGTGGTGCCAAATGTGCTTGGCCAGGTGGAAGAACCTCCTCGGTGGTGCCAGATGCACTCAGCCAGGTAGAAGGACACCCTCGGTGGTGCCAGATGTGCTTGGCCAGGTGGAAGAACCTCCTTGGTGGTGCCAGATGAGCTCGGCCCGTGTTAGTTGCTGCTGTGTGAGATGGATGTGGCTCCCGCTGCTCGGCTGCCGGGATGGCTGCCCTCCGAGCAGGGGTGGCAGAAGGAAACACGTCAGTGCTTCACTCACCTGCTGCTCTTTGGAGGGAGAAACAGCCGGGACTTTGCCTAAGCTGCCACCACATGCACTGCGCTGGGTAACCTCCTCCCTAAACCCTGGACTCCCAGGTGTTATCTCCCAGCTGGGGACGGCAGCACCACTCATGCTCCCAGGCCGCTGCAAGGATAAATAAAGTCAAGGTGTTGAGACCCCCCCAGGTAAATGGGGACCACGGGGAGAAGAGCGACAAGAGAAAGCAGCAGCCAGTCGCATTTTGGTAAGCTCCAATTCTGAAAGCTGACATGCAAATCTCTGCTTACCCTACATAATACGAACATTCTCCTACAAACCCCGGCTCCTGATTAACTCAGTAGATCACTTGCCAGCACTATCTGAATGAGCCTGTGAGCCCAATTAGCAGCAGATGCAGCACTAACACTCCTCACCTGCTGTGCTTACCAGTCTTCAGATCAGGAAGGGAAGGGAATATATCAAAGACTTGCAAAGGGAAGGAAGCTTAGAAAAGGGCTCAGAAAGGATGAGGGAAATAGATGCCTGCAACTGTTCCTCAGGCAAGGAAGCCGAGCCCTATACAAAAGGGAAAACATATGGGCCTAGGGAAAACATCGCTACAGATCACGAAAAACATCCAAAGGGCTGCTCCAGCACCCCGGGAGCGCAGCGCAGGATGTAGCCAGGAGTGCTGCCGAGGCTCGGGGGACCTCCTGGCCTTGCCTGAACCCCGGGGAGCTCTGCCACGTGCAGAGCTTCTCTCCACGTGCTTTGGGACATCTGGACGGGCACCTAAGTCATCCCTCCTTTTCCCAGAGCTCTCCTTGACCTGCCTGTGCTTCTTCAGTGCCTCAAACGGTAAGGAAGGAACCTCTCACGCGTACAGCTGCAGTACTAATACAACCCAGACAGGTGCCACTTAACTACACTTTTCTGAACTCACAAACTCCAAACCTGTCTTCAAGTGTTACCTCTGAACCTCTATACCCACGAACTGACTGCTCTCACCCATCACACTATTTGTCAGTTCCGCGCTTCAGCTGTTGGCGCTGGTTTTTAACCATAAGAAAAAAGAACATCGTGTACCAGTTCAGATTTTTTTTGTCAGAGGAGCAGAGAACCTGCCTTTGGGAGAAAGTCCTAAAATAAGGGTTAGGAGTAGATAGATGTGAATCCCTGAAGCTTTGTGACACTCAGAAAAGTGGATTTAATGCTGTATTTAATGCTGTAATTTTCTATCAACCAGCAGAAGGCAGCTGCATACTGTGTATGCCGGATGCTTGCATCTCATTCCAAGAAGCCTAAATCTCTCCAATGTGTTGGGCAAGGAGAGTCCAGGCACGTCATGTAAACCACATAAACCAGGCCTATTTAGCAGTAACTTCTACACGTCCATCTTTTCTAAACTTCACCTGTCCCAGCGGTGAAAGGATAATGGATTTTTTTTAGAACAGTAAACATACAGCAGTCACATATCTGGTGAACCTTTTTTTGTGGCTATCTTCAAGATAGTCATTGTGGCTGTAAGATATAGATGTCGTAGAAATACTTTGAAAGAATAGTCTTATTCAAGGTGTAGTCAAACAAGCCGTCTAGGATTCCAGGACCGTTTCTATACATTTTTACTGGTGTCTGGATACTGAATTAATGGCCTCCAGTGACTGCTGACCAGCCCGCAAGTGCCACCGGCACATCACCCCACCGGCTTGCCAGCCGTCTCGGTGGAGGGATGTCACCCAGTCTGAGCCAACTGGATTGTGCAACACAGAAAAGCTTCCTGCAGTTTCTGACAATAGCTTCTATAAAAAGTCCTTCGGTCTCCAAAATATGTCGCAAATGGCCAACATTTCCAAACAACGCTCCTGACAGAAACACAATTAAATAGACGGTTTTGTTTTCTATGGACACATTCCCTTATCTTTGAAATGGGAATGATAACGCATTTTCAGAAAGAGGAAATTAATGTCTCTTTCAGTGGGCTTTACAACTGTATTCACTTTTATTCCTCATCTACAGCATGAGAGACTGCTGCTACGGGTTGACACAGAGAGCCGTCAGTGGTGACCAGGCTGGCACGGTGAGACACACAAAACTACATCCAAATTCCACCCTGGCAGGTCAGGTACGCACACCAGAGGCAGAAACACAGATGCAAAAGACCCGGAGCAAGCGAACAGTGGAAGAGATTTTTTTAGCCAACGTGACAAAGAAATTTTTAAATTACTTTTCTAAGCTAGCCCTTCAAAGCAAGAGGACCAAAATCATGCAAGAATTTAAACTGAAAAGGGAAGGAAGGAAAAGGCTGTCCTTAACACTGAAAATAAAGGCGAAGAGCTGAGGGAGCAGCCTGCTCTTCAGTTCTCTAGGGGACAAGTAATAAAGCAGCGTACAGCAGGTCCAGGCCCAGGTCTGCCTTGGGACCTCTGGTCAGCCCCCGGCTGTTACAGGAGCCTCAAGGCCTGGCAATGCCTGTGGTGGTTCCTCCTCTTTCCCAGGGGCATGCTGTACTTTGGCTTTCGGGCTTCGTGTTCTTCCAGAGTATTGAGATACATTTAGTAGCCCCTGATACAGAGCGAGGGACACAGAGTGGACACTTCTGGGCATCTCTGGACCACATCTGTAAGACAGCTGCTGCCTGCCCTTGCAGAGAATTGAATCTACACAGCACCTTATGATTTTACATTTCTTGGCATACCTGTCCTGTACCTGAGAAGTCTGTCATTTTTTAAATCCTATCCACTAAGTACCATTTCATTTTTATGGCATGACAAGATGCATAAGCATCTGTGAATTGCCCCCAGTTGAGCAGATATCATCATTGTGCTGTGCGACCCTCCTGGACCATTAGTTTTAGCTAAAAGAGGAGGAGCTGCAATTTCAAAAGACATAAGTAGGCTAGTCATCCTTGGTAAGAGTCCCAATCAACCTGCTCCTATTGGTCTTGAACTGCCCAGTACATGTTTTTTTGACCCAGCATTGTAATTCTATTTATTCAATGTAATTTGTGTTACCACAAGGCTTGTGTGGGTCTGAGAAACGAATACTGGAAAAACAGATTTCACAGATCTGGCATTCAAATATGCACCCACATACACATTTTATAAGACAGTGAACGTTGAGATTAAGTTTCACAAAAAGATCTCTTTTTAAGACAAGCGATCACAACGGTCTAAAGCTTGGTGCATGATGAAGTATTCTGGGTTGAAAGGAATTTGTGTCATGAAACTCTGAAGAGGAAAATTTTCTTTCACAGGGTCTGCTCTCCACTGCTTTTGATTCAAAAGCAGAGAAGTGCTTTTGGTGTGTTCCCAAAATGGCCTTTTCAAAACCAATCCTCCCCTTCCCTCCCCTGCTTTTGCAGAGGGTAAAGGTGTTGCCCTCACGACTGCCCAGCTGCACCCACGCCAAGGTTAGCTCCTACCTCGTCAAACACACATGTCCTGACCTCCCCAGTACAGACACAGCTTTAACAGACGAAAACCACAGATCAAATCCCTCTTTTGGGGAGTAACTTCATTCCTTGTATTACAGGCATTGCAACGCGCAGGCATTACCGATAACTACAACCATTTCTCCAGGCCAACAGCAGGCAGCTCTCGTTGAGTCAACATCTCAAATTCTCATGGTTTCACTTCATTGAGTCCGGGCAGTATGAACACGGACAACTGAGGCAGCCAGCAGAAGTGTCACGGCCACCCAACCTGGGCCAGCACCACCAGTACACCAAATCCGAAGGGGCAGCAGTGAGGCTCACTTAACATCAAATCAAAGCCTGCGCGTTGGCGGATCACACTTGCCTGTTCTCGACTCTTGGCATTACCAGGAGGATTAGGTTGTCGAGCCCTCTGAAAGCATGAAGTGTGACATTATTTGACAAAATCAAAAGGTGTAAATAATATATGCATATTCTTCTATCCCCAGAGAAAGAGTTAGCATATTATAAACTGCAAATAAATAATAAAAACCACCCAAAATATACAGAGAAATATATCTGAGCTGTGACTTTACAGCTGCAACTTGGGATTTTATACATAATTTGGGGTCTTCTGTTCTTAATTCCTCATGTGGAAAGACAAAAAAAAAAAAAAGGAATGAGCTCTAAAGAGGACTGACAAAACATGGAAAAAAAATGAACTGTGAGATCCATTTGCACTTGGCTTGTTGTTTGTTGTTTTTTTTAATCAGAGGGGGAAAGAGACCCAGTTACTGTGCTGAAATGAAAGATTCACTCCAGATAGTCACTGACACTTGTCAGACTGCACTCTATAACTTTCCTTCATGACCACCCGTACAATAAGTACCCAGTGTTTGACTTCCACTGCAAATGTTTCAAAAACATCAAGTATTTGAAAACAGTCTGTAAAGAGTATCTTCATGATAGTTCCTAAATGTCCTTCAAAGTTATTCAAGCAATGAGAAAAATATTTGTTCCAAGATATGTAAAAAAGTGGAAAATTTGATGTGTTGCTACTTCACATTAAAACCAAGCAATTTCATTTTATGCTTTATATGCTCTCCAGTCCCACTAAGTATAATTATAGACGTCTGTCTACTTACAAATCTCTCTTTACAATGGAAAAAGGAATACAATTTTTAGTGGTCCAAATTACAAGAGACTGTAATACACAAAAGCAATAAACACAGGTTCTGCCAGCAATCAGATAACACTTATCGTAAACAATAGCTTTTGTGATTTATTTGAAACAGGTTCAGCTGCTACAACTTAAGATTTGGTTATTCTTGTTTTCGTGTTGGATTGCCAGCAGGTGGTGAAGACATGATAGAAGTGTTTAACCACAAGAGATTTCGAAAAGGGACCAGTATTGCATTGTATATGAAATATAACAGAGATTTATTTTGCAAAATCAGTTTTCCATCTCCCGGTGGCCTCTACTAGTTTGTAGAGGCTACTTCTGAAACTTTCTTCTTCTTGGCTCTCAGCTCTCCTAGCACCACACACAGATTGATGCCACACAAAAGGTGACCCACGTTCAGAAGTGACTCCAGACCTCATCAGTTCCGTGTGCCCGTTTCTTATACAAGTGGGAAATTGTACAATGCGCTGAAGTAAATGTTAATGGCAGATACGAGCCCAGAAAAGATGGACTAAATTTCCTGCAACAGTATTCAGAAGGTTGCGATTTATTGTAGCTCTGGAAAGCAGGGAAGGAGCCCTCAGAAGTCTTAAGGTCCTGCTTTGAGTGAATACCACACCATGAAAATGCCACATGACACCACTGTTTGAGTGGTGGGATGAGAGGGGGATGTATCTGCAAGAAGAGAGGGATGCAGACTTCGAAAGAACCTTAAAGGCTGGGTGGGACAGGGTACTCCCTTGCAAGGATCCCTCCCCTTGAGAGATGCAATGGTTCCACCTTGCTCCACGCAGCTGGTTCTCCTACCCCTCTCCTCGCTCCCGGCATCCCCAAAGGCTGAGCTCACCCAGGTGGGACACACAAAAATGCTTTACAGACTCTCCAACTGAGTAACTGCTTTCTGTTTTCCCAGTCTCGGGGAGACCAGATCCAACAGATCCGTTGGCAGTTTCGGTGAAGACAAGGAATGTTTTAACATTAACATCAGCGTCCAAGAATTCAACACTGATGAAGCCACAAAAAATTACTGCAATCAAACCTTATCTCTCTCCTTCCAGGTATACATCACTTGGAGTTGTGAGATACTTAAGGCTCGTACTTTGTTTATTTTCCAAAAGCAGATTAGGAAGAAAATGGAAGGTTAACAGAACATTACGGTTGAGAATTTAAATGAACTAGTTAGGAAAAAGAAGGCCGTAATTCTCATAACCACTCTACGTCAACCATCTTGCACATATTCAGAATTCAATGCTGTTGTAGAGGCTGGGAAATTTATGTTGCAGCATACCTGTAATACGACAGAGTCGCATTTATTGCAGGAACTTTTAATTTCCTAACTTGTACATTAAATTCCCAATATAGTTTCACGCTAACTCTCTTCTGTTGGTGGTGGCATTTTTTAAACGCTCATTTCCCATGCTTTAAAAATAAACGAACGAAACAGTGTTTGAATACTGAAATAAATGCAGATGACTTTTGGCAATTTCTACATACAATTTACAGACTAAATATATCAATCTACCACACACCTATACCTTTAGAATCAATTACTGAAATAACCATATTTAGTGTGCAGAATCCAACAGCACTTGTAATTGGAGCCTCTCACATTAAAAGTTTAGAGAAACCTTATGTATGTGTGACTAGAATTTCAACGACCTACAGCGTTACTTCAAACAACTCAAAAAGGCACAGTAATATACTTAAGGTTTGGGTGAGAGAAGGGGACTTGGAAGTTTTAAAAACTCCTCCCAGAGGGAGTTGGTTTACGTTGTGTTAGCCTTCCTCCCCACCCTTCCAAAAACCCCTCCTCAAAACCATGACTAACACAATTCCATTCGACAGGCTTTTTTCTGTAACTGAGTTAATAAAAGTCTGTGGGCCAAGAACACCGCAGCAGCCGTCCCCAGCCAAGATGCCACCTACGCCTGCCTGGGAAGCGCTTGGTGCCTTTAGTGGCCACAGCTTTGACAGGAGTTTTTCCTATCCGACTCGAACACAGCTCCTTTCTGTATGATGCACTTAGCAAGGAAATTCTACCCCGATTAAAACTTCTTGACCCTCCTTCTTGCAAATGGCCAGGAAAAATTCAGTTCAAAATACTCGTGTTTTTTTTTTTTTTTTTTTACCAACTCAGTATGCAGTCTTTCTTCGACGAGAAATCAAATGCACTTATTTAGCGCAAACCTTTTCCATCCTGACTTGCACGAGCAAGGGGAGGGAAAGCACCGTGGCTCCCCCGGCCGAGGCTGCCCTTGTGTTAGCACCCCATCAGCGCAGTCTTACACACACGGAATCACAGAATCTTCAGAGTTGGAAGGGACCTCTAGAGATCATCTAGTCCAACTCCCCTGCTAAAGCAGGACTGCCCAGAGCACATTACTCAGGACTGCATCCAGGCGGGTCTTGAAAGCCTCCAGAGAAGGGGACACCACAACCTCCCTGGGCAGCCTGTTCCAGTGCTCTGTCACCCTCACCGTAAAGAAGTTTTTCCGTGTATTTGAACGGAACTTCCTATGTTCCAACTTGCGCCCATCACCCCTCGTCTTGTCACTGGGAACCATTGAAAAGAGTCTGGCACCATCCTCCTTCAACCCAGCCTTTAGATACTTGTATGCCATAATAAGGTCTCCCCTCAGCCTTCTCTTCTCCAGGCTAAAGAGTCCCAGCTCTTTCAGCCTTTCCTCATAAGGGAGATGCTCCAGTCCCTCAATCATCTTAGTTGCCCTTCGCTGGACCCGCTCCAGTAGTTCCCTGTCCCTCTTGAACTGGGGAGCCCAAAACTGGACACAGTACTCCAGTTGTGGCCTCACCAGTGCAGAGTAGAGGGGGAGAATGATCTCCTTCGACCTACTGGCCACACTCTTCCCTATGCAGCCCAGGATTCCATTGGCCTTTTTGGCAACAAGGGCACATTGTTGGCTCATGGATAATTTACTGTCTACCAGGACCCCCAGATCCTTCTCCTCGGAACTACTTCCCAGCATGTCCACCCCTAACCTATACTGGTGCTTAGCATTCTTCCTCCCCAGGCGAAGAACCTTGCACTTGCTTTTGTTGAACGTCATTAGGTTCTTCTCTGCCCAGCTCTCCAGCCTGTCCAGGTCACGCTGGATGGCAGCACGGCCCTCCGGAGTGTCAGCCACCCCTCCCAGTTTGGTATCATCAGCAAACTTGCT
The DNA here is from genome assembly GCF_028500815.1 of Rissa tridactyla. Taxonomy (NCBI): domain Eukaryota; kingdom Metazoa; phylum Chordata; class Aves; order Charadriiformes; family Laridae; genus Rissa; species Rissa tridactyla. The sequence continues at coordinate 118,589,066 of NC_071468.1, read as the reverse complement.
GAGGATACACTCTGTCCCATCATCCAGGTCATTAATGAATATACTGAACAAAACTGGACCAAGTATTGACCCCTGGGGGACCCCACTGGTTACAGGCCTCCAACTGGACTCTGTGCCGCTGATCACAACCCTCTGAGTTCTGTCACACAGCCAGCTCTCGATCCACCTCACCGTCACCTCATCTAGCCCATACTTCCTCAGCTTCCTAATGAGGATGTTATGGGAGACAGTGTCAAAAGCCTTGCTAAGGTCAAGGTAGATGACATCTACGGCTCTCCCCTCATCCAGCCAACCCGTTATAACATCATAGAAAGCCATCAGATTGGTCAAGCATGATTTACCCTTGGTAAATCCATGTTGACCACTTCCAATGACTTCCTCTTCCTCAACGTGTTTGGAGATAACATCCAGAATGAGTCGCTCCGTTACCTTCCCAGGGACAGAGGTGAGACTAACCGGCCTGTAGTTCCCTGGGTCCTCCTTCTTGCCTTTTTTGAAGATTGGAGTGATGTCAGCCTTCCTCCAGTCCTCAGGCACCTCTCCTGTTCCCCATGACCTTTCAAAGATGATGGAGAGTGGTCTAGCAATAACATCTGCCAGCTCTCTCAGCACTCACAGGTGCATCCCATCAGGGCCCATGGACTTATGAATGTCCAGATTGGCCAAGTGGTCTCTGACCCGGTCCTCCTCAACTGAGGGAAAATCTTCCTCTCTCCAGACCTTCCCCCTTGCCTCCAGGGTATGGGATTCTTCATATTTCTTCAGTTTACATTTGTTTCAGGGGGAAAAAGATGCATTGAAAGAGGGTTCCAGGACAAACACAAAACCTCACAGCTGACGTAACCCAACAATCATCTTCAAAGCTTTGTCCTTCCAAAACCGAGACTGAGGAACAAAACTATTCGAAACTATTCTTCTGCCCAAAATTTGCAAGCTCGTCCAAACAGCAAGGGACAGACGACCATCTCACCTCTTGAAAGAATGCATTTCAGAAATGGAGGCTAGCAAATGACGGGCATTTTTATTTTTGCAGCCTCCAGATGCAGAGCGGATCCCAATCCCCATTTGACGGTGCCACATTCGTTCACAGTTCAGCCCATCTTCAGCAGAGGCTGAACCTTCGAAAGGGCTGCTGCAGCTCATCCCAGCAGACGGGTTGCGCTTTCCCAGACCAAAGTTTAAAAAGCCCAAAATAGCTATAGCGAGCGTGCTGGGTACGGCCGCGGAGGAAGGGCAATCTGGGTCGTCTTCTCCTCACAAAACTATGCTGAAGCCTGGCCCAACTCCAGGAATGCGCGTTTCTCTGCAGATGGCTAGCGCAACATTTAACACTAGGAACCACGAAAGACTTCCACTCCTGACTACGTATGTTATGATTTATTTATTTATTTAAAATGAGGGTGGGCTTCCCCCCTCCCCCTTTCTTTTTTGTAGCCTATTTAAAGGTACTCCCCCACATGCTTAGATTTCCCCCTCCAGCATTTACTCAGCTTTAAGCTACCTCAGGCCAGAATTATTTTATCTGTTCAATATATTACAGTCTGTTACGCTGCAGAGCGGACTGAATTACTGCCAGAGTACTATGTAAATCAAACCCACGTGTTAAGTAAAACAGTAATGCAATGCAATAAGTGCCTGTCCACAATCATTCAGCTATAGGTGTCACTCCCACGTTTACCATATGAATAGATGAAGATTCCCTCAGAGCGACAGAACCTTAATTCTCCCCCCAGATTCAAATGTATGCATTAAGGAAACACTTCAAACACCAGTATCTTTTTCTCCTAAGGCACGCTTCTTGTCTGTAATTAGTTTCCATTGGTCAAGTGGTTTTGCTTCTATATACCAGGCTATAGCAATGTTTTAAGTGATGCTCTGAGATTCATCCTACACTGTCTAATATGATTCCCCCCCTTAACCTAGAATAAGAAGGAATGGAGAAAAAAAAGGAGAGAAGGAAAAAAAAAAAAAAAAAAAAATTGCCTGCAATCATATTGTTACACTGTGCACAGTTTATGGCTGGCACACATCCAGTTTGCGGTTGCGATAAGAAATGTGTAATCCTATTATACGGAGAGGAGTCAGAATGTACAAATAGGTCCTGGAAATAGGAACTTCTCCTGTAAGATTATTCTTTTCGCCATAATAGTTCTGCAAGCAGGTCTAGACGGTAGCTCTTCGCTATTCTCCCCACTGCTAATGGAAAGCCAACTGTCAAAACAATTCACCACACACGGGCTGGGATTTTTGCAGAAGACAAAGAATTTGCACTGTACATTTGCGTACAAGAGTAACGTTAATTAGAACAATGGCTACGAGTCCTTACAGCCTGGCGCGCCAAGAGCGGATCGCGTTGCACAAAGAGATCCCAGGTTGCCCCGATGCTGCCACGTTTGCAAGGCTGTCAAATCCTGCACACTAAGCAGTTTTTAAGAAACATTAACTGCTTACCGGCGACAAAAGCTGGTTCTCATGGCATTTTGCATTGCCGTTTCCTTAATGAGATAATACAGAAACTGTTTTCTGAGCACAGGGTTTTTGGGCTGCTAAAAGCACGTTCTTGCACTGAAAGCAGAAAACCAAATACCACCTACCATGTAAGTCAGCATCCCTGTGGAGTTAAATTCCTGGATAATTCCAAGCTAATTATTTATTTTTCTCATTTCCTTCGCATGACAATACCACACTACCGTGGTTATGATTCAAAACAACGGGCGATCCGTTCCCCAACTTCCCCCGTGTGCATAAGTTAAGCGAGAAGTGAAAATACAGGACAGTGCTCTCTTGACAGACAGACATTTTCTGCGTGCGGACCCTGGCAGCAGGGAGGTGATGAGATCCACGCCAGAAGCGGCTGCGCTCCCCCGTGAACCAGGTCGCCAATTAACCTTACTCTTACGTGACCAAAGACTAAGTTCTGCAGAGGGAAGAGCTTCTGAAGCGCAAAATATTAAGAAAGATGGGCTTTTTTCCTAGGAAAAGGAATAAATGAAACAACCCACCTACAAGCATACCATGCAGGAGTAAAGGAGAGTCATATGCTTGCAAGGTGTATATAAGCACCATAAATTAGCTCAAGCAGCAGCAGCAGGGTACATTAGCTCGTTATGAACCCCATCTGACTGTGGCTGGAGTATTATCAGCTTGCGAACAACCTGGTTTGGTGTATTCGTATATACCAAGCTAGACTGGGTATATTCGCGTGCCACTGCAATTACTTCTGTGACTGCAACATAGACATACTCGGTAAGTACCAACAAACGCCTTTAGCATCCTGTCTTCCAGCTTGCTGCAGCAGCAGAGCTCCCAGGTAGGAAATGTAATTCTCTTCAGGGTAGAAAAAGGAATCAGCAATGGGAAAGGCTGGGGGGGGGAAGGCAAAGTAAATAATTTATTAAAATCAAGATACTCTACACTTACAGGCGTACAGAGACAGCGACTAAACGGCATCATAGGTCAGAGGAGTTACATACACATTTCCATTAAGCTCAGCAGGAGGATGCATGTGTGTAAACTAGAATTTAGACGTACTAAATTAATAAGGTGTGTTGGTTTTTTTCACCTTGAGTAGTACCCTCCCGTTAAGATCACCGAATTCTGGATTTCCAAGCATCAGGCCGTGCACAGACTGAGGGCAGCCTCAGGTCGGACTGGACGAGGTGCCTTCCAACCTCAGCGGTGCTGTGAGCCCGTGACAATTAAATAATATTTATGTCTTGCAAAAAAAGGTTGAATGTCACAAATTCTAAGTGTAAAATAACAGTGAGGGAATCAGATTGAAATGATTCTGTTGAGTTAAAGTGGGCAGTAACACATGTACTGCAATCCAATTAGCAAAGAAGCTTTTCCACATGTTGTTTAAGTGCCTTTTGCACCGGACTACCTTCACCTGACCTGACAAGCAGCGAATTATCTGTTGTAGGTAGACTCTGTTGCAGATTAATTAAAAGAAAACAGCAGAAGAAAGAGATGCAAGGGAACAGTACCAAACCTGCATAATTTTCCTAGCACGTTAAGACAAACCTAGCAGTTTGCAAAATCCTCCTGTAACAGGAAAGTGATGAGTAATTCAAAGTGGTGAAAAACAACAAAAACAATCAGAAATCAGTCCCTTAAAAAAAATAATCATGACACTTGTTAAAAGTCTAATATAGAGTCTCTATTTCTTTTGTGAGCTTCAGGGGTTTGTTGGTGGGGTTTTTTTCTAGCTTCCTCCCACTACAGTAAGTGTTGTCATTATGGAAAGCAGCAGAAGACACTGTCGCGTGCACACGCAGACACAAATTCCCAGCGATTATTTTGCTAACAAAAGCAACCACATCGCTGTTGTGTGCGGCAAGGCAGGCCGTTTAATCAAAATAACCTTCTAAAAAAAAAAAAAGCAAAAAAAATTTGTAATCATCTTCTGAGGGTCACTCAAGGTTTCCTGCAAGAAACACATGACTATTTGCTAATCCAAGTGCCACTTTGGAGTCAGTTCAGGAAGACCAAGGGAGTGGTTGGCAGATCTGGGAAGGACCAGCTGGCCGACTCGTGTGGTCGAAGCCCAGCATGATGGCAGCATGGTGATGCTGCCCTTCTTGCCATTCAGCACTGGGCACCCATTGTGTGAGTGACCCCCACACACAATGGATATGAAACACACACACACCCGCACACCCCCATACTCCCCAAATTCGCTTGGGAGGAAAGCAATACCACGACAGCCTGGAAAAGTCTTCGCCACGACCCCTACATGTTATATTTTAGACTCAAGCTGTCCTCTATACAGTCATTCAACATCGTCCCCAGTGCACAGCCCTGGTGCTGCCATGCAGTAGCACTAAAACCAAGGTGTGTTGTTTCCAGCTAAGCTGGATCCCCCTATAGCTGGATCCCCTAGCTCCCTTGTACCTTCTCCTTTCCATAAATGCCCTCCAGGAGACATTCGGTAGCTTCAAGATGTGCTGTCTCGATGACAGGGAACAAGTTGTCACCTGGGAGGTATGTACAGAGGTATTTTTGGATAGAAACCACCGTACTTTGCTGACATATTTTCTTTAAAACACTTCTATCCTTGCTTGGGACGTGCAAGGATGATTAACAGTCATCCTCTGACTTGTGCCGGTTTTTGCGCTGAAATTACATTGCTGCTTTTTGATATCTGGCTGAAGTGTGAGTAACTGATGTTGTTATCAACTTAGAGCTATAGAGAAAACAGAATCTGCTCTTTTGCAAAAGCCTTCAGCTAGGATAAATCATATTGCCTCTATGGTCTACGTTTTACATAACAAAATGCACATGGACCAAAATAAATCAGCAGCCGGGGCTTCAGCGTAGTCCACTCATGAGGGAAGAGCCTTCCACATCTTCTCCATCATCCCCTGACAAACAGGCAGGCAGATCACTGGAAAATTTTGCCTGCACGTTTCTTGCTGACTCAGAAGGGGGTCTCGGTACCTGCCATGCTGCAAACCACGCAGGAGCAAATACTTCCCTGGTACAAGCGCGGCTGAGAACATCACAATATACCTTTTCCATGTATGTTTTAGAAAAGACCATTTACTTAACTTATAGTCCACACAGAAGGCTAGGAAAAAAAATAAAGATTTTGCATAACTACAGGTCATTGAAAACAAGTCACATTACACCAGGAACGTCTGAAGAAAGGCAAAAAGGAATTACATACTTTGATAGTACACAATTTTTCCCTCTTCTGCAATTTATTCCCTTTTTTATCTCGTATTCTGTAAGTATGTATTTTGAACTTAGTTCCAACTGTACAGAAAGGGAAAAGGAAGGGAGGGAAAAAAAGCATGAAATAAGTAAAGGGTGCTGTACTAACGGTGAGGATAGATAGGTAGTTACCAGTGGAGGGAAGAGATGAAAACTGTACTGATCTATGAAAAAAGAACATACATAGGCTAAGAAAAATTAAAGATGACCAAAATGAAGTCAGTAATTAACAGCAGATTTCCCATTGATCAGTTCTGACCTAAGCAATTATGGTAGTAACAACCAACTTTATTTATTCGTTGTATATATACAGGGAAAAAAAGAAGATTAAAAAATCCCCAGAGAAATACAGGGAAAACCTTCCGATTTTTTTTTTTCAAGTTCTATTTCCTCTGAGAAACAGTCAAAATAGAGTAGCCTATTAAAAAGCCTACTCCTGTTCAAATTGCCAATTTAAAGACTTGGGTCCAAAAAACCTGAAGTATAAAAAAAAAATGCCTTCCCCCTCTGCAAGCCTGACAACTCCTCTCCAAACCAAGCACGATACCGCACGAGTCTACCCGAAAGAGCACATCCGTTACATTAAAGCCCCAGCGCAGTTTTCGTACGGTTCATTGTTTGCACTAATTTAATTAAGAGGGTCCAGATGATTATTATCCTGGCAAAAGGAAACTGTATAGACAGCATAATGGCAGATTGCCATGATCATTGTATCTTGCCTCTTAACTGAAAACACAGCTAAAAAGAGGATAAACCAAGCCCACTTTGCTAACCATCAGAACAGTTGACATCTTCCAACCATTTCCACAGGCTGCTTTGAGACTTGCAGCAATCAATCGGGTGCTGTGAACACGACCATGATCGGTTTAAGCAGGAAAATCTACCATCGCAGTACGCTACAAGGACAACTTAGTCAACCTTCGGCAGCGAAGGTGATGTTATTTACGGTGAAACACCGGTCTGAGGCTCAGGTGGTCTGGGCTCCACTCCCAACTCCATCATACGATTTCCTAGGGAAATGTAGCATTTGCCTCCATCTATAAGGCCGAGGTCATATCAAGTTGATAAGGATTGTGTAAATATCTAAGTAGAATAAAATGATACAATTTTAAGGAACATACGAACAGCTCAGGGCTTGAAGTCCATCTGTCTACAGAGCTTCACCTAAATCCAGAGCAGCAAGTCTTCCAACGGAAACCTTTCTGAAAACCACTCTTGGATTCTGTAAAACTCTGTAGGGACATAAATCAGTGCTGCTGATGTGCACACTCTTATAGTTCGAAGTCTAGTAATACTCAACTGAAGTTCATTCGCTGAGAATAAATATTTCCATGAGCAAACATTTCTAAATTAGGGACACTTTTGTTTTTTTCATTGACTGGAAGATATTTTTGCATGCAATTTCAATTCTGATCTACACACTCCCAACTGAAAATTTTTCTGTTAGTATTGTGCAAGAATATAAAAAGAAAAGGAATAAACAAACAAATTCAATCTCTGCCCGGCAGATGAATGTTTTTAATAGAAATGCAGAAACGTAAGCAAAAAAGGTCAAATGATTTGACCAAGGTCAAAAAGCAAGCCAGTGGAAAAGCTAGGAATAAAGTCAAAGCATGTGATTTCACCTATGGATTTCAGAGTTTGAGGCCAATGGCTTATCTGATAGATACCCAAGAGACAAGAGGAGGAGATCTATGTATCTAAATGCCTACCTCAAACCTTAAAAGTAAGTCAATCTTCCTAAACTGGAATGGAGGCACTTTAGTTTAATGTCTGAGAGGAAAGATGTCCCAGTGACTAGGAAACCAGCTGTTATAGGTGAGATGAGGCTCAAACCTATTCCTTTCCGAACAGCCTTTGCGACACCACACAAGTCATGAAGTGCTAGGTAGGCAAAAAGATTTCAGTAAGGCAGCCTGTGATCAGTCTTTGTCTAAAGCAGGGATAATAGTCCACTATCCCTGGATTCGGTTTTACAGGAGGTACATCAAGCAAGTCTAACATGATTGTTTTGGAGGACAACCACTCTGGATGCTGACAGAGAATAAAATACTGCTGCACAACTGTGGCCAAACAAGACAGAAGGAATGCGTTTTAAAGCTGAAGTAGAAATACGGTCCTTTCAGGTTGGCGTACTCATCCTCTCTGCTCATTTCCAGTTCAGAAGAAGACAACAAGTATAAGAGAGACCATAAAGCACCAGAAGTAGCCATTGGTGTTCTTCACCTCCAGCTATTCCCCCCACCCAGTCTGAAGTGCTTTCCGCACTGACGCTCGGCGCGGGCAGCTCTGTAGCCGCTACACCACCATTAAGTGATTACGGGCGACGGGAGAAGAGCCTCCCGCAGACGAGCCCTTTCCCCAGCACAGCTTTCATATCGCAAGAAGTTTGAGAGTTCCCCAGCTCAGACAACTCTTCGACGCGGTGTAATAAAAACCCATCCACACAGCCAAGGATCTGCCCTCAGCCAGAAGTAATTAAAATTAATCATTCACAATTATTTTCATGGGTATGTTCAAAAAGAGACACTGCCAGCTCACTGAATCCTCAAAGTTGACAGACCTTGAAATAGGCTGTGGTCAGGTACAGCACGTTCCTGGGTTTCAAGCAGTTAAAAACGTGCTTTGCCTGTCGATTCCCCGTCCCACTCGCCAGACCCGCGGCGCTGACGGTCAGAGCCACCTCGGATCTGAAGTCAAGCACCTGAGCTGGCACCACCGAGTGGGACTGGTAAGGAAAGAGGGTTTTTTTTCAGATAAATATTGTTATAATTATTGCTGCCTTGCTGGGATTCAGGGCCATATCAGCGTTAAAATTTCTTATACTTTAGTGTCTTCTGAACTTGAGATTCTTCCCCCATTTTCCACACATTTGTATTAAGTTTTTAATCACCATCTTCTTCCCTTTCAGCTTCACTGGTCACTGCTTATGCTATTTTGAGGGAGGTGAAGAGGTTTCTAAGGTACAGAGTAGCCTGAAGGTTATCAGTTTCCAAGTTTCAAAAACTACTGGAGAAATTACATTTACAGAGGTAAAAGAATGAATAAAATTTGATGTAAGGGATTAGGACTGCCACTTTCTGGAACACTATTTACTTATACAAGCAATTTTTGTGGAAGTGAACATCCACTATTCATGATAGCAGCCTTGATCAGTTCTGTCCCTTCGAAACTTACCATAAAATGTAAAAGCGCATCATGTCTTATGTATATAAACCCAAAATTTGTAGGCAGTATGTAAGTCCCAAGATTGTAACCACTGCAGAGAGAAAGCAATCTCACACCTAACAGCCTGCAGATCCCTAGGTATCAAACTGCATACCGCTCCTTCCTTCCCATCAACTGGGATATTGATTTTTACAATACACACTGGGGGGGGGGAAAAAAAGTTTTCGCCAGCTATACTGAAGGAGGAGCAGGGTAATGGGATCATCTGCCACCCACCATCTGGGTTCTGTAGCTGGAGCTCAAAACTGGAACTAAAAGCAAGAGATGGTGGAAGATCCAACTTCTTACATTAATCAACCGTCGGCACGGTTTTCAGTCAGGAAACTTCAAAGGAACAGATATTCTCTCTGCTGAAACACAGAAATGCCCCATAAATATGTTTTCCTTTTTATCTTTACTATCTGTAGTGATTTTTCTATATGGTATGTAGGTATGACGCTGTGCAGGAAACGGCAGCATTGAATGGAGAGGGAACAGTTACAGAGGCAGGGCTCAGGAAACCTCTCCCTTCAAGAAATTCAGCCAGAGAAAAGGAGGTAAACGGTGTAAAACAACTGCAGCATTCAAGCTTGAAGTCTCCAAGGCCGTCAGCAGCACTGCAGCGAGTCTGAAAGTGTCACCCCAGACTTCTTTATGTTTGATGCAGGGTACCAACTTATTTCCCCCCCCACACACACTGTGCATTTACGCCGTGCTTCTCTTGCGTTGCTCACCCCGATTTTTAATCGTCAGTTTCCTAATTCGCAATATATCCTCATTAAGCCCGTTTCTCACTGAAGATGGCGGTAAAGGCATTAGGACCCTAAAATTTAGGGCTCCCCCTTTCCCCAGCCTCTCCCTTCTGCACCAGGAGCCCTGCGCTTGCAGCAAGGCATCCCGAGATGTAACTTTATCCAGGATGAACACTGCCAGCTCCCAGATCAGCTCTCACTTCGTCCCCTCCTGCCACAGCCACGAGCGCCTGCAGGAGAACAGCGGGGATCGGTGCCTCCTGCCAGGGAGAGCCCAGCCAGCGTCCCAGCTTCCCCCCCCCCCGGCCCCGCAAGCATTTGACTACAAAGCCTAATTTGGACTCACGCACTTTATGCGATTTTTGCCCCACCCCTCAAAGTTTTAAAGTTATCGGGAAGAAGGACCTCAAAGGTGTGAAGCAGAGAAATAATTTGAAAGGGTGGCAGCCCTGTTTCATCCTATATTGTGGCCCCTTATCCCTTTGGAAAGTCAAGAATGAAATTATCACAGCTAAAACTTTCACAAGCTTGTACAAAACTCCACAGGGATTTTGGCTGAACTCTGGCATGTGAGGGGAAAAAAAAACCACCACAAACCCAAAAACCAACACAAAAACAGAGGAAGCAGCAAAGGGAGAGGGAACTATGAGAAGAGACACAAGGAGCCCCAAAACCACCTTGGCCAACCAGAACCGGGCAGAGCAGGCAGGGGCAGTGTGGGGGCGCAGGAGTGTGCGTGGGGAGGATGCAGCTCCCTGAAATTTCCTGGCTGTTCAACATAAAATGAAGACAGCCCAAATGCCCGGGCATCGGCGTGTTCTCCCCTGAGCAGAAATACGGAGCAGCTCTGTCTGAGCAGAGGTGAAAGCCCAGTTTCCTCTTCCAACCACCAGACAATCTTGCTAGTAATGGACTAAAGTGGTTTAAGGAACTATATGCATTTAATAAGGTCAGAAGGGCAAGGACACAGTTAGATTTCAATGGTTTTGAACTACATATAGCTTTGCATTTTTGTTCCTGTTTTAAATACAAAAGTAGCATTTTTTGCCAAAGCTGACCTGGTCTAAGGGGATAAGCAAGGCAAAGAGCCCAGGGAGAAGGACCATCTTTTATTAGTGCATCGACAGAGAAAACCGATGAGCTTTCAGACAGCAAAATCTTCAGACTTGAGATCTTCACAAAGCAAAAAACATTGCCCTTTGAATACACAAACACATAAATATACACGCACGTATACACACATATATAAAAACTTCCTACCTTGCTTTAAAATCTGAAAGACTTTCTCAAGCTTGCACTGCCAGTAACAAATACCGTTCGTCTTTTCTTTGGTTGGGGAAAGAAAATCACAGCAGAGAAAAACAGACCGCAGAAAGACCCCAGCAGCAGAAGACACAGTTAGCTATTACCTACCGTGATTACGGAAAAGTGCTATTTCTTATTCTGCACCTGGCTTCTCTTTGCCATTCTTTTTATCCACCTTAAAAATGATTTTAGGACTTAAGCAAATAGGGTCATTTTGGAGGATTGTATGCTCCTGGCTAAAGTCTTCTCTGCCCCTACCTTGCGGGGGCGGGGGGGGAAATATCAAAAAATAAAAACCAAGGAGCAGAGAAGTAAGTTTGCAGTTCTTCAGCGTTCCCTTTCCCCCTTTCCTAATGCAAATTCAGAGCAGTTCCTGTGGAGACTGTAAACACCCACACAACCTTCCAGGTGGGGAAAAAACAGCACCACACCAGTAAACATATAACAGCAATTTCTTTACTCTTTCTTTGCGAAGTGACTGGATATAAAATCTGCTGCTGCCTCATGGACAAACACACACAGAGCCTTCAGCAGAACGGAAAGATGTTTTGGGGCACTGCGAGGATTTCACGGCTGTCTTATCTTTCCTCGTACACTGAACAGCCTCCATAACCTAATAGCATTAGCTTACTAACAGATATATTAATAGGTGTGGGGGGAGGGAAAAGAAGAGGGGAAAAAAAGCCACTAAAACATATTCCACCTACACATCTCGCTACTAATCACAAACTCAGGTAGAAAGCAAATTGCTTCTCCCGGACCAGGAGAAGGAAAAAAAAAAAAGAGAGAAAAAAAAACAGACTGAAGGGGGGGGGGGGGGGAAGCACGTATTTTCATCTTTTTCTGGAAATCATCATACGTAAAAAAATAACCGTATACTAATTGCTGCATTTATCAATCCATAACAAAGAGAGAGTAAAAAAAAAACAAAACCCAAGACCACAACTCAAGAACTGCCACGACATCTTGCAGTTGGTAATTTCAGAATGGTAAATATAATGCTGGCCTCAGCCTGCGAGAAGGATTAGATTTAGCTGTAAAGCAAGAAGTGCCGTTAACAGTTGGTGTTGGGTCTGGTGTTAGGATTAGAAAGCGCCGCTAATCGCAAGAAATGTAAAAAGATTAAGAGGTGATGGTTGCCAGTAAGGTTTTTAAGAGCATGTAAGTGCTGGAATTCATTTTGGGATTAAAATTCCTCAAGTCAAGAAAAAAAAAAAAAAAAAAAAGAAGGACAGATCACTAACACAGCAGCCAGTTTCACTTGCACTGTCCACAGCCCATTCCCAAGGATTAGGAGAGTTTAAAAGAGTGAAAAAGTGAAATGTATGCCTTACACTGAAGGGTCCTAGGAGGGCTTTAGTGAGGAGAAGCAAGCATTTGTATTCTGGTACCTAAGAATTAACTACTGTAATCTAAAACCTATTAGAACAGCGGTTTTGCGTTAAGAGATTTTGCCTACCAAAAACCTGCCTGAGCACGGTGGAGGCACAGCTTTTGAAAGACTGTGACAGATGTGATGATGGCATCTAGTATCTGCCTCCTTTCAGTGGGAAGAATAAGACAAAACCTTAATTTCCTCATTTACAGCTGGGTTAGAGTCACCTAGGTGATCTATTTATGTTATTAGTTATCAAGGACAAGTTAAGCTTCCCACATAAAATAATCAATCTGGAGCGTGTGAAAGAACCCCCCCCTCCCCAGACAAAGTTAGAAAAAATTACAGCTTCCCAAAGCCTCACAATAAATACTATCTTTTATAACCCAAATTTGACTTTTAGATGGAAATTTTTAATAGAAAGGCATTTTAACCAGCGCAGACCGCAGCATTACGTGGTCAGGTTGCCTGGCTCGCTTATGACAGAGAGCCCTCCATCAGCAATGGCTGCAAAGGTCATCGCTGTCACCCTTGGCCACCACCATCCCAAACTGCACGGTCGGGAGCTCGCCCTTGGCCACCACCCTCCACAAAATCCATAGTGCAACATCTCAAGGAGAACGCAAGACCTCTGCAAAGCCCATCGGTTCTCCCACAGGCCTGATGGACAGTCAAAGCTGTTTAGCGGTGAGGCCACCTAAAATTCTCTCCTGCAGCGTCCCAAATTTATCCAGTGATTCAGAGTAAAATCCAAGTGTCACCACCTCATTTCACGAGCGTTTGCTCTGCTCAGCTGCATTTCCTACCGGGCCTCCAACGAGCTCGAATGTTGATTCGGACCAGCCTCTTGTCACTCACTAATTTACCTTCTGTGAACCCGGACCTTGCTATTCCAGGAGTCGGGGAGTGCTGTGCAGTGAGACCATTTCACCATTTTCTAGCACGCCTTTCAGTCAAGTACTCCTGGTGCATCTGTCTGGACTTTCAGACTCTGCAAGACTACTACTTTTCCCTTCTGTTCCCCCAAAATGAACGTTTTTTCCAGATGCCTGTAGCAGAAGCAGAAATAACCATCTTCCAAGAGTTACAAAACAGTCGTATTAAATAATAGAGGTGAAAGCACTGTGTATGATTTCTGCAGAAGTCTTTTCAGTAGAACAGATAAATTTATTCACTGCATTATGGAACAGTTTGAGAAAACAAGATCATACAATGTACACTGCCTCTATTTAAATTGTTTCATTTCTATTCATGAGTGCTCTGATTAGATACACTGAAAATATCATCAGTAAGAAATAAATAATTCTGCCAAATTAATAGTTGTTGATTTCTCTTACCTGAAAACGTAAGTAGCATCTCATTCACACCAGATAAAGCTGCTATAATTTGGATGCATCGATCTTGTTGGTTCAAGTCTACACAGCACACCGAGACAGGTATTAATCTACGTTTTCTTAATACTAAACACCTTCTTTCAAAATTTTAAGTTCTTTAGCGAGTTGAGATGGGCTAGTATACGCTTTGCTTGGAGAGGTTTTGTAGCCAACGAGGGGGTTTGTTCCTGTAGTTTTCCCCCAAGAGTGGGTTGGGAGAAATAAGTTGCTCCAGATGTAGAAAATGGTTTAGAAATAGTATTTTAGGGAATACAGGTAAACTTTCTGTATCAGAAAAAATTCATCTCAAGCTCAGCAAATGCTCTTTAATTAACACCTTTCCGCCTCAGGAGGGAAGCGGCCAGCAGAAACCACCACTAACACCATTAGACGATGGGAGCCACTAACCAGCCCCAAACCAAGGGCTCTCCAGCACCCTCCTCCCTGTAAAGTATTTTGCTGGAGAAACGGTGGAAGGGGCAGATTTGTGCAAATGGAGCAGAAGAAGTTATTTAGCAGAAAGAGCAGACTAACATTTTGCTTGAAATGAACTAATATTTTTTTTTGTTTGAAAAAAGAGAGACAAAAAAAAAACACCCGAGCTACTATCTGTTTTAGACATCGCCAAATGATGAATGCAGTATGTCTGCTCAGCTTACGAACATGATAAAAAGCCCTCTACGTTTTTGAAAGATTCATCCACTTTAGCTCAACAATGAATTCTTCTCCTAAAAATCAAATATAATTGCTGTAACATTTCACAAAAAGTCTAAATGCACAGCTGAGTATCTTAAGAGCACCCTGTTTGCAAAGCAGCCAACTGATAAACCTCAGAGAGCTACTGTTAACTACTGCAGGCAAGATAAATCAAGAAAATGCTGAGTTGAGGTGCAATTTGACAGTTATTAGCAGAACAGGAGTAATTTGATGAAGAAAAAAAAAATCTGACAAAATCTCAGTTCACAGCAACAGATTTTGGAAGCCTATTTGCACATAAATTGGAAAAAAACAATTCTTGCATTAGAAACTGATGAAGATGAAACAATATACCCTAAATCCAAACGTATTTGAAATTATTTTCTTTGATTCAAAGCTGATAATCCTGTAACAGGCAGTAACTAAACAGGGTTTTACCAGACTTGCTCTGCATGTTGAAGAGACTGCACAGTCAGATCCTGATCTAAGGCCATTCAACTATCAGAATAACTGGATTTACTGCTATACGCACCTTTGTTTTTGCCATTTGAAAGCATCCACAGCCCACAGAACATTCGGCTGTGTTTTAAGCATTAGCGGCATAAATATCCCCTCGTGTACCATATACTTCACCACTTCTGGCTTACCATAAATCAAGCATGCAACCCATCATTTTTTTTTTATGTTGGACGTTAATGGCAACTCTATTATTCAAATCCAGGCTGTGCAGATCTGCCTTTCACAGGGACATACAGCGTCCCACGAGCAGGCTTACGGCTGAGCACAGGAAGACCCAAATCTGGCCATGATCTTCCCACTACAACCCCAGCCCCGTCGGAGATGTGATGTTCTGCCCCTTTCAATTTCTCTCATCTGTGCAAAAGGCTTTTTAAATAAAATAAGCAGGAAAAAAATTAGAAAGCCTTTTGTGCTCTTCAAGAACTGCCTCTGCGTCCCCATAAACATTCAGTGTAAACATATTCGCTCACATACGCGTAAGCAGAGACACTGTTCTTTACTGCATTACAATTAGACGCATAGATTAAGAGAAACCTTGTGTCATTACATCAAACTCTTCTACAAACGTACAAAGGGATTTGAGAGATTGTCATCTTTTCTGCCTACCACTGAATTTTCACGCTCAGCGCAAAATGCAGTAAGAGATACCTTCCCTGTGTTTACAGTGCCCACCAAGAACCATTTCAAAACCAAATAAAACTTAGCTATAATTTAAGCAGCACAAACTGTTCTCCCACGGGGTTTTTTTTGTTTTGGTTTGGTTTTTTTCCCCTCTCCCCTCATCTTTCTGTTCATGAGGATAGGGAACATGAAAACTAAATGGATTTATGTTTAAATAATTCAGCTTTTCAGGCACATCAAACCAAGTACTAAAGTTCATTTACAGGGCTGGTCAGATTTAGCTGATTCCAGTGGTATTTTAAACAGCGTTCAAGAGAGCTAGTCACAAAAGGTTGCGAGGAAATGCTGAACAGCTGTGTTGATGGAGTTGTTTTGAAACCACATGTGTTGGAAAATCTACCTGTTCTTACCCAAGACAGCCGACGGGGAGACGTTACCAGCCATCCCGAACTGCCGCTGCGTTTTGGAGACTCACGCCCACCCAAGAGATGCTTTGTGAGCGGGGCGAGCTCCGGCAGATCCCGGGAAGACAAAGAGAATTACAAAGGCCGAGCATCGTTTTCCTGCCAAGTGGTAGGCAAACATGCAGCAACGTAAAGCATCTTTAGGAGCTCAAGTCCCACAGGGCAGACCATCCACACTGGCTGCGTTGATCCTACGAGCCAAGCTGCCTTAAACGCAGGTCCCACGGGGACTGGCAAGTGAAGCGATGGTAGTAACTCTCATCCTCTTTAAGCAACTGAGGAAAATAGAGAGGGGTTTTTGTATATTTTTAAACATCCGAAGAAGTACAAACAATGGATTTACTCTTGCAAGAAGTCTAACAGCAGTCCTCTGTAACCTTTACTACACTCACACTTCAAGTCATGTTTATTGTGCTAAATAAACCATACCGAATTCTTACAGCTAAAGAGGAAAAATAATTAAATGAGGGACCTGAGCTTTGTTTTGGTTTTTTTACTGTCTAAAAAGCCAGAATCTAAATGTTTCAGTTCTAAGTAGTAACTGTTTGCTTTAATCACAGAAGCAGTTTCTCTGCTGCACGTGGCTATCGACGTGCTAGAAGAGCCTGCAAAAATGGACCAGGGAAATAGGTCTTTCACACAACGAAGATCTGTTCCTCTGATTTACATCAGCAACTACTCGCTGTCCAAAGTGACATAGAAAAAGCAGCAAAGAAATACAATTAAATTTCAGGATATAACAACAATTGCCAACAATTTTAGCAACACTGCATTGCCTGGGTAGGAAATGGCTGGTTGAAGTGAAATCGCGTTGCCACGTGGAAACCTCAAGTGGGTTAGTAACCTGCTACCACACCAGAGATGGATCTTTGCAGTCAGGTTTATATCTTCAAATTCACTGAAGTGGGGATTTATTGCAACAAAACCAGAGAAAAAAACACTGGAGGGATGTGCTGGAAGTGGAGCAGGACAAAAGGAAAACAAATGCAGGAAATACAATATTCTTAGATCTTCAGTGCAATCCTCACTGACTTATTCCAAATGGCTTTGTGTTTCCAGTCTAAGTTAACATGGCTCATAATATTATAACCTAAATCACACTGAAAAGATTTGACAAACAGTTAAGTTTTGCAGAATGTGTTTTGGATGAGCTTCACTAGAAATAGCTCGAAACACTTTTAAAGAAGTATCACCTTCATGATGTGCTTACTCTCGAGGGTCAATTTTGAGCCCTTTGGAAGAAATCGACCTCACTGCAAGCAGGACCACAGTGGCTTAGAGCCACCGCTTGTGCAGTGGGAGCCCTCCTTAAATCAAACACGTTTAAAAGCGTCCTTGTTCGAAGTTGCCTGTACTGGGCGCCCCATCACAAATTCATGTCCTCATGCTTTGCAGCGTAACGATGTTCATACACCCACATAAGCTGGCTGTGAGCAACACAGGCTCTTCCACTTGGCTAATCTTCCCACATTAAGTGGGAAAATTAAGTGCCTCATAGTCCTCGCGTGTGGAAGCCACTCTAACACAATGTGCGCAGCGTTTTCTGCCTATAGCATATGCCTATAAATAGATATATGATGAGAAAATGCGGGTTAATTGATTTTGACAAAGAACCACCACAACACAGTCCACCATCATAACAAAACGCTTACAGTAATGCCTATCAAATTACAAGTTCTGACCTTTGGTGGTGTGGAAAACAGCATTCATTTCCTTCCTTCATAAAACAAAAGCTTGCTGTAACCTTTTTTCTTTTTTTTAACATTTAAAACTGAAATTGTTCTTACTCTAGCCCAGCTGACAGCATTGGTTGTGGAGAAGCTCGCATCCAGAGGAAGTGGAATGTAAAAACAAAGTTGCTGTGACCTTAACAATAATCCTGTTTGCATATTACAATACATTTTCCTACTGTAACGAGGCAAAGTCCCTTGTGTTCCGGTCAGAAAAAGTCATCTTCCAGTAAAAGCATACTGTGATCAATAACATTTTCTTAATATATTATATTATCTCTCACTGAAACACTTTTTCACTTGGCATTTCAGGCTGCCGAGTAGGGGAAATTCATGACAAAACTCAAGATGGTAAATGAGATACTGCAAATTAATTCCATCCAAGAGCAATCTTTTCGTTTGTGAACAATTTGACAAGCCTGTGTCGTCTGACTTCAGCAGAAGCTTTCTCAGCTTTCAAATATACATGAAACAGAAGAATCTGCTCCACTACCATACCAATCTTCACTTTAGCCTGCATAATTTTGTGTTGAAATACATTATAGTTTCAACAACCAACTTTGAGACCAGAATTGGTGGGGCATACTTTAAATATTAGTTTAGAAAATAGACTCCAAAGTCTGCAATAGGAATTGTGAAATCCTGTTTTCAAGTCCCAGCCCAGAGCATGGCAGAGAGCGGGAATCCTGCGCTTCTGAAGCCGTTTTGCCACCGAGTCACCTGCAATCCGATCCCGGAGAGGCCCAAGTGGTGGAAGTGCCCGCGGAAGGATCTCAGTGTGGTACTGGCAAAGTTCCAAGAAAGCTTTGTCACAATGGGCATTACAGTAAAGCACTTCTCTAGCCACGTGTCTGAAATTACTTTTGCTACCATGAGTAGTAGCTTTATTCCCCCCTTGGAGCTGACGTCCTTCTGCAGGCTGAAACGGTGACCTGGTGGCACGTGAGCCCGTGCTCCTCACCTTTCACATGAAAGCCCGTCACCATTTCAGCAGCAGCGGATCCTGCGGCATTACTGAGACTAATTGGCGTTCAGCGTGGTCCAGAAAGGCATGACCCTGCAAAGAGGCTTGGGTGCATGCAGGACATTGTCAGCAGGATTACACACACACACCCCCGATCTCGGCCAGCTGAGGTGCAGAATCACTGCTGTATTAATATTTCAGCATAAGGAATAAGGGGCAGGCAGTTGTTGAATATTCATGCTGCGGCAGTGCTCTCTGTATGAATTCTCTAGCAGGAACATGTAAAGGCTGTACCCATAGCCTGAAGAGTCTACCATCCAACACCCCAATTAAAGAGATCCTGCAGTACATACCATGTTTTAAGCTCAGAGGGCAGGCTCATTGACTAATTGTATTCCTACAGCGAAGGATGTGCCCCATTTCTTTACTTAATCAAGAATCGTGTTGAAAACAACATAAAAGAAGTGGGAGAAAACGGATGAAAATTTAATTTACGTCTGCAAACCTGAACACCTCATGAGATCAGAAACATGTAAAGGGCCAAACAACTCATCTAAGAAGTCATTCATAAAAGATAAATACCCTTTTTAATTGTGGAGGAAGTGCATGCAGGGGAGATGCACAGTACTCAGCTGATGGAATCAATCCAAGCAGCAGATACATTTGAGAGAGAGAAGGGGCAAAAATAAGATCAGTCCCACTGCTAAGCGAGAGCACAGAGGACACAAGCAAACTGGATGCGAAGGACAAAATAATCAAGGTTTTGAAGGACAGGACAAAGTTTGTGGGGTTTTTTTTCATGTTGCCTTTTTTTCAAAAAAAAGAAACAATAAATTAGGCAGCGAGTCTTTCTTCATGTAAATGAGCACTTATAAAACATCCTTTCTAGGTGAATAATTTCTTTTACGATTAATAAAATCTGCAATCTGAGTAACAACGTTCTGATGACTTTTTGCCATTTGCAATTATCGCTCATCCCAGCACCAAAATCTCATTATTATTAAAGCTGACAAAAAAAAAAAATACTTAACTGCTTCTATGAAAGGACTTAATTTTTAAAAGAACACCAAGTTTCTAAGCTTTGTTTCTACTTCCAAATCTTGAATGTGAAAAATGAGGCCGTCCTAGCAACCCTTGTGTATGTCTCCTTCAATTTCCAATAAGTAATCTGGATAAAAGTATCTAATTTGTGTGGTTAACACAACGCATTACAACAGCGTACTACTTGGCTTTAAAAGCAACCTACCAAGAATACTGGAGTTCACGTAACCCTGTATAACTACAAGCATGTAGTTTCTACCATAAACACACATATTTTTTGGCCTCTCTCAAGGAACTAAAAGCATTTAACAGTTACCGTAGGACTGGCAGCACTCTCGTGAATACGGGTATGTAATCTCCGTTTTAACGGAGTGAAAGCTGAGGCACAACTATCTCTGCCACAAAGGCGGCTGTGGCAGAGATAGGAACAGGAACCACATCCAGCTCCGAGCTCTGTGAGTAAATCCAGGCCTACCTGACATGCATCCATAGTATCATTTAGGTTGGAAAAGATCCTTGGGATCATCGAGTCCAACCATCAACTCTACTCAACAAAGTTCTCCCTTACACCACATCTAAACGAGTCTCAAACACATCCAGGGATGGTGACTCCACCACCTCCCTGGGCAGCCTATTCCAGTGTCTGACCACTCTTTCTGCGAAGAATAGAAATTGTCTACAGGCAGAAAGGAACGTAGGTATTTTTGTGTTGGCACCTACAGAGACGTTAGCGCGAGTGTTGCCTGTTCCTCACCCCGTCCCTGCTCCCTGACGTAACAGCACAGCAACATCAGAGCCCTGGTAAAAAAAACAACCCAACGCAGTTGCTGTTAAATGGGCTCAACCACACACAAAAAAATACTGCCTGATGCTGTTAAATGGACTCAAACACACAAAAAATACTGCCTGATGCATAGGTGCTTGACAAACATTGATCCGAGCTCTTTACAAACACAGATCTCCAGTTTGTCATGATTTAGTAGGTGGTTAAAGGTCTGGAGCACGCGGAGAGCCAGACTCTTCCTGGGGCACGCTGTAAAAGCGGAAGCAGCAACCGGCACAAGCTGCGACAAGGGAAAATCTGGTAAGATATAAGGAAAGAGAATTCAGAGCAGGTGCTTAACCAGCAGAAGGGCCGCCCAGGGAGGCTGCAGAGCCCCCGTCCCCAGGGGTATTAAAGGACATGCCTGGACACGGACACGGCCCTAAAAAACCTGCTCTGCCTCCACAGTTGGCCTGCTTTGATCAAGAGGTTGGATGAGATGACCTCCTGAGGTCTTTCTCAAACTGAATTATTCTATGAATACCGTTCCAAAGACAAGTGAGGTTATTCCTTGGTTTCCCTGCTGCATCCCAAAGCTTATCCCAAATTCAAACCAAAAGCGTGACCTCGAACTTCTGTGACGAACTTTTTCTACTTCGTGGGGCTCGCTCCTTCTCCCGAAAAGGATGAAACGGAATAAACCCAAATCTTTGCTTTCACCCACCGAAAAACTACAAAAATGAAAAGCAAAATGCAATCATTCTGCTCAAGCACCTAAACGCACGTGGTCATCTGAGGTCTCGCTTTGAGTTTACGTACCTTCCTGACCCTCTCTCCTCCTTAGAAATACTCTGAAAAGCAATCAGTCTGCTGTGCTGAGAGAGCCATGGTTATTAAAATAACTGGATCACAGAAACAGCTCGACTTCTTCATTTCAAATTCCTCCTCCCCACCCGCACGTTCATAAGAGGTGCTGCATATGGTGAAAACTAATTCAGTTTGAACCAGAAAAAACTGGGGTTAAGTACTTCCCAGTTAGAAGATAAAAATATTGCAGTCGCACGTGATTGTTGAGATATACAGGGCTACAGTCAACACGCATAAATACTTTTTATATCCTCCAGAAAAATGAAGTGAGTTAAAAGGTCTTTTAAGGGGAACAGCTAGGAATATCCAAAAATGGGTTAAGACAGACAAGGGTGCAACTCCTACGTGCAGCCTGTTCCCAAGCAGAGTCAAAGTCCATCCTGGAATTCAAGCCCCTTTCAAACAACTTCTCACGAGTAACAGAAGCCTTCAGGAGGGAGCCTGGAGACAACCGGCTTCTCATTTCCAAATCTTTTTTGTTTTTTCCTTTTTTTTTTTTTCTTTTGTTTTTTTTTTTTCCTTTTGTTGCAACTCAATCACAGCCATGGTGGCAGAAACAGCCGCAGGCACACCATAACCTAACACAACAACTTTGCAATAATTTGATATTCAGCCTAAGACTAT
Source organism: Rissa tridactyla (assembly GCF_028500815.1). Lineage (NCBI taxonomy): Eukaryota > Metazoa > Chordata > Aves > Charadriiformes > Laridae > Rissa > Rissa tridactyla. The sequence goes on along the minus strand of NC_071468.1, from coordinate 118,567,050 downwards.
CCTCAGCATTTCATGTTGATGTGAACTAGGCGATGGCGCAACTTATCACAAGCCAGATCTGCTAGACATTCCCCACCACAGAAGTGAATTAAACTGTCACTCATCACTGTATGAGTGGCTCTGGTTTAACTACTTCTTCATGAGTTGGACAACGCTCCTCTGAATTAAAAACAAAACACCATGTTGCAAGTTAAAGTCTTCATCCTGGTTTCTGTACATTTTCTTTTCCTTTCTACTTCTCTTACCTGTTTTCTGCTCAACTGTTTTTTCCCCCTGACTCAGTACGTTTAACCCTCTCTGCTCCACTTGCCAGCTCAATGCTTTCTTTTCCCTGGTAGATATAAACCAAGAAACTTGCACGTGAGCTCCGGCCACCCTGGCCAGACTATGGATTATGATCTGAACACCGAACTACTGATGCCCTCTCGGTCCTTCCCCTCGACCACTTACAAGTGAACCAGGCAGCAAAGCTTGGAGGAGCACAGGAGCGTGTCTCCCTCCCCCAAGGACCATCTGATCAGCGTGTCAAACCAAGGCTGAGACCGCGTTCCCGAACATCCGTTCTCTGGCATATCTCCCAACATACGCACTCTTAAAACGCAGGAAAAGCAGATACATTATTCATCGTGAGGGCTACTAAAAAAAAAAATAAAATTTGGAGAACGTGTGATTTAACTACAATTACAGTTGTTGCTATCTGCAATTTGCAGCATTACACACACATGCAGGGAAAACATAAAGAAGGAATATAAAATAAAAGCCTTATTCATAATTCAGACTCAATTTCCAGCAACAGTTTCATATATATATTATTATATACACTATTTATGACTATGTACTGGCAGCACAGAAAAAAAGGATTAAATACACTCTTCTATACACACACTTGTACACATCCAGGCATACACACAATTTCCTATTTTACCATGAACGTACTAATGATAGGAATTGAAAAAGATTTTTAAGTTATCAAAGCTACATTGAAAGCTTTAAACCAGTTGCTCAGGGAAATACACCCGTTTCCAAGAGTTGGAAATGGGCTTTCCACCATTTCCAAAGTGCAGTTCAAACTCATTTATGGGAAAAGGCTGCCAGAGACATTACAATCAAGATGCATCGGGGATACTGAGGATATTGATACTGTTCAATAAGGAATTCTGTGAAGGAACAGCAAGCACTGGAGGTAAGGACCGCACAACAGTGCATGAGAAAGATTAAACAGATTAAAAATAGGAGAGGAAAAAAAAAAAAGAGAGGACTTGGTGGTCTTGGCAGACAGCAAGGAGGACTTGAGCCAGCAACATGACCTCGCAACAAAGGCCGAGTGCATCCGTCCTGGGCTGCATTAGCAACAGCACAGCCAGCAGGGTCCAGAGAAACGATCCTTCCCTTTCATGCGGGGCTTGTGAGCCCCACAGAACAAGAAGGCTTTGACATACTGGAGCATGTCCAGTGGAGGATTACTGGTGGCTGGAACACAGGCTGAGCTCCTACAACCTCACGATGTTTTCCAGTTCCCCAAAGGGAAGGCACAGAGAAGACAGAATGAGCCTGTTCTTGGAAAGGCGCAGACATAGGACGAGAAGAAAGAAGCTGCATCAGTGGAAATTCAGATTATAGATGAGGAAAATATCCTTCATGACGTGGCGAAACATGGCGACAGGGGCCCAAATAAAGTTGCGGAGTCTGCATCCTTGGAGATATTCAAAACCCAACTGGAGGTGGCCCTGTGCAACCTGGTCTAGGTGACCTTGCTCTGAGCAGGATGTTGGTCTAGATGATCTCCACATGTGCCTTCCAGCCTAATTATCCCATGACTCTACATATCTGGTTGGGAGAAGGCAGAAAGCTGGTTAAAGGAGGCCAAGAGGACAAGAAAGATAACTAACAGCACCAAGGGCCAGGATTAGCTCCATGGAGGAAAAAAAACCACAGAGAGGACTGCAAAAAGCAGCTAGGAAAGTGGTGAGGCAAGAAAAATAGCAGGTTGAAAGAGAAGGTGGAAGCAGAGGATCAAGACTGAGGAAGAGGCAAAAAAAGAAAAATCAATCTGTGTCCACTAAATTACACTTTCCTGCAGCAGCTGGGAGGTGAAAAAGCTGACAAGAATCATTGAGCGATGAAGTCAAATATTATAAGTTTCTACACTGATGCGAGTAGTAGAATAGGATAAAAGAGGGAATCAGTTTTTTTTCTTTCCCCTCCCCATGCCCCCAAGAAACCAAGTAACCTTTAATATCCCTTTTCCAAATATTTAAACTTGATCTTCCAAACGTCACAGACGTTTATAACTATGTACGTTATGAAGAATGTTTCATTTCTCACACAAAAATACGCGCACGGAGATTAAAACTCAAAATGTTCACTACGCCCCAGTCGGCGCCTTACAGCTTTTTGCAATTTTATAAGATAGAGGCCTATGAGTCTGGAGACATACGAATTTTGCTCCCTCTTGGAGCTATACTGCAAAATTCAAACACTCTTGATCAAGCTTACAGCATTAGCATTCACCTTACTGTATTATTTTTCTATTGTGACACAGATGCTCAGCTGCACATGCTCCGATAGGGACTTGCTGCAGTCACTGAAAGGGAAAGCACAGCCCAAATTGCCTTTGTGTAAGCAAATAAGAGACCACAAAAGAAAAACAAACCACAAAAAGAACAGATATCTGCACACTTACCCTGCGATATCCAGAATCTGTATAAAAATCAGCCTCAGGTGTAAAAGTCAGTAAACAGGACAGCAATCCCTTGCATTTAGCAGGAGGTTTCTGGGAATTAGCCAGATTACCTAGAAAGAGTTGAAAAGAGTTATTTTAATACATGAAGTCACCTATGCTTAATAAGAATAGGCTTCAAATGAGCCACAGCACAAGGAAAAAAAAAAAAATAGCTGCACAATGGGAGACGTTACATGCCACCATGATCGGCACGGAGAATTTAATCCCCTGAAGGTGACAGAAATTTGTTAGGAAGCACAGAGAGTTAGATGCTGGTAGATACTTAGGGTTTAGCAAAGAGCAGCTAATACCCAAGGATAACATGGTGTTAACCCTCTAATCAAGGATACAGGGGAGACCAGAAAGAGCACGATATTTTGCTTAATTAGTTGCTATCAAAGAGAGGACTAGTTCAAGCACTTGCAAAACAAGGCAATCCAAGATTATTTAAAAGTTTAATAGCATTCTGGATTCTTTGGTAACACAGGGTTTGCCCATGAAATAAAAATAATCCCTAGAGATAAATTTAAAGAAGTATATCTCATTTTAATGCCCAGAGCAAAACGACTATTCATTAAAGCAAAGCAGTTTTATACCTATGTTCTCCATCTCAGACGTAATATATACGAAAGTAATCTTTATGACAGGAAGTGGCATGTAATCCTGCAAGAATGAACTGCTGTCATTATCTGCAAATCAATACAATTTTTTTTTTAAGTGGATATAACAGTACCTATTGATTTCACATTTTTAGCACTGGAGTTTCGGTTTCTGCCGAGAAGATTCGTGAAGTGACAAGAGCGCTGCATACAAGTAATTGAGTTGATACACGCTCATTTGAAGCTTACAGCGCACTTCCCTCGAACAATGCAGCCAGAGCTTCCCTCCCATTACCTCAGCCTAAGCTTTTTTCTTTCTGCACAAACTTTACATTCTGTGTAATTATCATAATTTCAAAGTGGCAGAGTAACACTTCACGAATCCTACCTGCAACCTGTAGGAAGTTTACTACACAAAACATCTCCCTGTCCTGCTAGCGTGTTATTACAGAATATTTGTATGACTCTTGCTGTGTTTAAATAACCTGACCAAATAATTTCCCTTGTGAAAGTCTAAAACTGGCTCAGCGCTGAAGAGTTTACAGTCCAAAGAGGTCTGGTGAAGGCAAGGATGGTAAAGGAACGGGGAACGGAAGCACATGGAAAAACTAAAGGACTTATCCAAGGTCACTTGATGGATCAGTCAAGCAATAAACTCCATTGGGCCATGCTCTGTTCCTTTAAGAGAGTTTAATAAAACTAATGACTTCTTATTATATATCTGCAAATGAAGCAAACAGCAACTTTGGCTTGACTAGCTGATGAAACGGCTCATGCTGATTCAATGAATGATCTGTAATGAGAGCTGGCTGCAAGGCAAGATCTACCATCACACAGAGGAAGGGAAAAAAAAAAAAAAAGATCAGACTACTATAAGAAAAGTTTAAAGGGATCGGATTAGGGCCAGCTGACATCCCAAAGTTAATCTCCTAAAACATGTACAATTTTTAGTCCTTACTTCTCATAGAAAAAACAGAGCCCTGCCTAACCACTAGCCAGCTGCAGGTCTGCGTCTTGAAGACATAAAGCAAGATAATACAAGGAAGGAGGACATGAAAGGCCTGGGGAAGGCGCAGGTATGTGAACATCTCATCCACGTTATCCCCATCATTCCTGTCCTCTCTCGTACCCAGCCCCATCCTCCTCCCTAGCTTGCTTTGTTTACAGGGTTAGACTCATTTTGGAGGGAAGGCTTTTTAAATATCTGGTCTGCTTATTTATCTGTTCAATACTTCTTGAACATGCTGTTGAGACATTTCAACGGAGCATTTCTGACTTTCACGACATGACAAAAGGATTTCGCATGGACTGCCTGAAAAAGCTCAAACAAAACCAGAATCTTTTTTTTTTTTTTGTTTTGCTTTTTGTTTGTCAGAAAGAGCACTGTTTTCATGAAGCTGTTTATGGAAAGGAAAGCAAAAACTCAAGGGAGTTATTTCTCCTTTGCAGAGTGACTCATCATATCATAGTTACCCCACCATCTCCAAGGGAAACACTAGGCCAGAGCTGCTCTGGAATATCTCCTTAGGGAAACACCCTCTTCCAAAGCCATCTCAGGACTCTTGTTCCAGGACTTTGCAGAACAAAAGAAGAGCCTTCAATCATAATAAAAAATAAAATGGGTTTCTGATAGAGAAGAACCATGAGAGGCCAATGACAGTTTTACATGAAGGAAACCTTTTTCTTTCCCGCCTCAATAATGAAAGCCATGAAGAATATTTACAGAGTGTATTGTAGCCTCTAGACAGCAGTGCCATAGGGAAAGGAAAAACAGGCCTCACAGCTGGATATGGGACATCTGAAGAAAGAAGGATCAGAAGGAAAAAAAAAGCAAGAAAAGCAATAATCCGTCACCATGAAAATGGTACACAAAGACGGACTTAAGTTCAAAATCTGTTTGCTTGCTCCTAGACACGCAGTCCTAAAGAAGAGTCAAAATTATTACTTGGGGCAACACAAAGACAGGATTAACGGTCTTTAACGTACTGCAATTTACATCATTTACTAGCGCTTGGGTGGGTTTTTCCTCCCCCACTTTAGAAAGTCTTGGCTGTTTATAGGACAGGATTTTAATCTTACCAAAACTTAACTGCAGTTGCCATTGAGGGGACGCAAGGAGAGTAACGCCTGCCAGGCATTTCTGAACCACTAGAATAAAGTATTGAAACTGGGAGAGGCAGAAGCACAGCACGGAGTTTTAAACACCAAAAAGCAAGAGTTGCCATCTCTCATTGTAGTGTGAAGATAAAGCCTCAATTCCCTGTATCAATACGTATGAAGCTGAAGGTACCTACAGCAGCAGCCCCATGTCTCCTTTGGGAGCCAAACAACCTCAGTATGGACAGGTTATATATCCTATATTGTACCTAAGCTTCTAAATCAAATGACTTGAAGCAACCTGATGGAAACCAAGCATCTGCTTTAGATACTGCATCATTGTAGTAGCGAGCTTCATGAAGTAGGCAGTTCAGCTTCAGGGTAAAACTAGCAGGTGGCCACACAAAACATGGTGTAAGAAGTTGGTGTCAGCTCACCTACTTCATCAACATGGGCATCTTCCTGAAGGGATGGAATAATCAGAGTTGCCTTTGGCTCAAAAGACCTGGTCAGTGAGAAGCAGGTCTAGATCTTTTGGGGACAGCAGCTATATCAGTTGGATTTCCCCGAACTTCAGCAGTTCTGGGTTGGACAAAGTAGAGCGACCCTGGACCAGCAAACAATGAGATCCGGTGACAGCACAAGCTCACCGTGCTTCAGCTTGAGGTAATAAATTAGAAAAGAGGTTTCCAAAAAGACTAGGAAGGATAGGGGAGAGGAATGATTTCATACGATGTCAAATCAAAAACACATGCAGCAAGACACTGTTTCAGAGCTTCTCTGCTACAGATGAAGTATCCAGCAATACAGCAGATCAGCTCATCCACCAAGAGCTGCACAGGGTGTGAGAAGTGTATACAGATTTAAACAGCATCCTCCTGACCTAAGGCAAGGTGAGGAGCAGGCAGCAACATCCAGCAATTCAGCACTGCAGTGAGAAGAAGCCTGGAAAACCAGCACTTCCCTGGGTCAAGCTGGATCCACCACCAGGACATCTGCCTTACTTTGTGCAGCATTTGCAGAAGTAGGAGAACCAGAAGGAAAGCAGGACAGGATTACCAGCCGACTCATCTACTGCTGTACAACCGCACCTGCCAGGAACAAGCTGAACAGCTTCCAAAGTGCAGGGAAAAGCAGAGTAGAAAGCAGTATCTCCAGAACAAAGCCAAGGCTTTGAGCAATGACTGGTGAAATTAAGGGATCAAGAATAATATTCTCCTTGTAGAAGCAACGGTGCTTCTTTGGGAAGAGAAAAAAAAAAGAGTAAAGCAAATAGACTAGAGCTGTCATACCCGTCCCTGGGTAAGGAATGACTTACGCTTGTTCTTCTGTGTTGTGCAAACTCCTGAAAAGCAGGGAGCAGCCCAGGAGTCCTTTGGGGACTGCTCCAGAGCTCCCCTGAAGCAGAGTTCACCCAACAGCCTGCCGCAGAGCTGCACAACGTGGACCTCAGCATGGAGGACGCAATGCACCATGCAGCGCCTGCCCACAGCATCTCGCTCGATTGAAAAAAAACATACTGGGAAAGGAAGCCAAGGACATGGAGACAGTTATTGTAGGTTAGTTAATCAGGAAAAGTTTAATGCAAAGTATTCTATGAAAGTCTGCCTGTGTAAACAAGCTATAAATCAACTATGAAGCAGAAAGCACTTTAAAAATGCCCTTTACAAGCTGCTCCGCACTGCAAACAACCTCCCCCACATCGCAGACTGCAGCTTGGGGCAGGGGGGAAAGAATGGGGAAGAAGCACTCAGGGGCTCAGTTGGAGCACGCTCTCTTTGCAAATAAACAAGGTAAAAGAAAGCAAATCAGAAGGGGAAAAAAAAGAAGACTCCAATATAAGGCATAAACACTTATTAGGCAGGCTAAGTAGATGTTTCATAAGCAGAAGGGTGCTTGTAGGCGATATATGTGGCAAATCAGAATCAGTCACCCTGCAAAAAGCCGAGCTTCGCACAGCCGGGAAGCCAACTGGGAAGCCACACGGACATGGGAGTTAAGAACAGATCGACATACTCAAAGCTCTCAGTGCCGCGCAGGTTAGGGACTACTGCTGTGCCCTCCCAGTACCTTTAGTGTATTTAGATTGGGGCTATCCCAGCTCTACAAGGAAAACCTCCGTAATGCCTGGTGTGACCTGTTGTCCCAATGCCTGTAAACGAGCGAGTGGTCTGAGAAGGGCGCAAGTATGGATGCCGCAAGAACCTAGGCAGGCTCTGAAGTTGGGCATAGCCACAGCCAAGCGTTGCCGGCTGGGATAGAAAAAAAAAAATAAAACAGAGCTGGAACTGAAGGATGCATCCATGTTCATAGCCCCACTTGACTTTATGGGAAGGAGCGACTCTTTTGCATGGTGACACCTGGAGAACACTATTGTGTATGTTGACCCTAATCTATTATTTATTACAGAATTTACAGATCTCTCTTTTCACCAAGTGACAACCAGCCAAGCACTAATTTGCAGGCTAAAACACTGCAAGGTCTGCAGACCCCAGAGCATTTGCTCTGGAATAAGGAATCACCCAAGAAAGAAGACCAGAGAGGAGGATGTCTGCACATGCCTGGAGTGCCGGTTATTTATATAAAGATTTTAACAGCAACAAACGAGAGCATCACTGGATGTACTGTCTAACAGCTCCGGGTTTGAAATGATAATTGCTGGATTCCTAAGACTACTTGGTATGTTTTACTCATAATGTTTCTCGCAATCACACTCATCTCTCTGAAAGCAGGCTGGGAACTATTAACATCTCTTCATCAAAGATTTAGACAGACTGACAGTAACCCTGAGGTTATTCTGTGTAATGTGTTTGAAGAAGTCCCCCAAACTCAAATGCCGCCCCGTGCTTCAAAGAGTTAAGCTGGAAAAAGAGAAGAGGAAAATAATTGTAGCTCGGTACCCCTCCGTTCCATTACATCAACAAATTAACTCCTCCTATGACATTACGTTAGCTTTTAAGAAAACATTTGTGGTTTAGAACTGACTGTTCAGTTTGTATTCCTGCATGGATAATCACTTCTTTAAAAGGAAGTATACATCAATAATATTCATGGGGAGCTTTATAAGAGCTTGGCAAACATTTCTGACAAAACAAAATACTCCAACAGAAGGATTACTCATAAAATGCTACATCAACAAGTCTTTTGACAGGCATCTGGATTATGCTACTCTTTAAAAGGGAAAAACCAAAGATGTCAGTTTGAAGTTTAAATGGAAACAGGGAAATATGCCATTAAAAATATCAGATCATAAACAAAGTTATTTTTGCAAACTCGAATGCAATGAGCAATTATGACAAAGTTTGCCAAGATAATTTACAGACACACTTTTTTTCCAAAAATACTTTTAAAACACCGCAAGAGGTACAGAGATCACAGGTTAGTAATGAATAGACCTTGAAGATCAGACATCCAGCATTAATAGTCTATCAAGTGTCATCTTTTTCTTCAAATGGCCTTTAGTTGGTGCTCTAAATGAAGTTAAAGCATACATACCTGCACAATTGAACAAAACTCCAGAAAAAAAATACAGAGAGACACTTTAGGAGCCCATCCTCAAAGAACATATTTCACTATCCTTCCCCTAAACCATGCTAAACATAGAATTGCATTACCCAGACAACATTAATTTCTGTGGTATTCTGTAGCGAGACTCAAAAGTCAGATGACTGTGATGATGCAAGTGGGAATTTCTTACTCATTCTAAGTTTACTTAATTTTTATTTTCCAGGAAAAGCTCAAGGAAAGCTACTGAGATGTGCAGAGTTCAAAGGAGATAGGCAAAATATTCACATGCAAAAAGAGACCGCTGAAAAGACTGCTTACTCAAACAAATGCAGAGTTCTAATGGATCTTGACATTCAGTTCAAAATTGTTCACCCCAATAGTAAGGTTTCTTTGCAAGCAAATATAGACAATCTAGTAAAAGGGGGAGATTTCCTTAAAGCGGAGTCAGCTTCTTCACAATTCATTGAAGTCCACTGGCTTTGCTGGAGATTCAGTGAAGGTTATAGGCAAGTACATGTGTTTGAAAGGTCTTTTATTTCTTTATTGAAGCAAAAGACTAGCAAAGATACCTTCTGCTGCAATGGTCTGAAGGCATTGGGATTAAAAGGCTGAAAAGTTTTAGGACAGCTTGACTAACCTACCTTCCCAACTCCATTGCTTCACCAAAGCAGCTGGAGAGATGAAGCGTTCAAAGCACTGAAGCATTTGAGGCTCAAAAGACCTCAACTACTTTGACATCATGAACCGTCTTTCTGCGGTTTAAGGTCTTTTCCAGATTTTTGTCAAAAAAGTCAATAGAAAAATCAGGAACAGAACAAACCTGTTGGTTTGACATTTACAGATGGTTTTTAATAGAAAGTCCTACTCTTCTAGTAAGACTCTCAGGGACTATCAGGGAGTCAGGTAACATAAGCAAGTGCAGATGATGTGAAGACAGCCACATCGTGCCTTCGGTAGCGTGGGAGGAATGCTATCAGGCAGCTGGAGAGCAGCAGGATAGGAACAGGCTGCTGCAGAAGAGCCAGGGCAGCAGCAAAGTACCTGGCTTTTAGAGTTTTCCGTGCCCCTCCTTGTCTTATGCGAAGCTGGCAAAACAAAAAGACAGAGTGGAGATCAGGAACTGCCCTTGGTTTTCACAATGTACCAGGAACAGCAGGGATGAAGGGAAAAAAACCAAAAAACTCATTCTCTTGGCTCTGATGCTGCAAAATGGGAAGGGAGAGCACTGTTATCATTAGCTCAGAAAGAACAGCCTGTGCTCAAAAGGGCTAAAGCGACCGTTTCTCTTTTGATCTGAACTAACACCACCACACCCCCAGAGAAGGAAATATCCTTATGCAATATTTAGGTACAAAGTAGTCTGAGTGGTAAAAATACAGCCAAGGTGATGCTACGGTGTGGTATGGCCAGCAACATACTGCATCCAAAAAAAAAGATTTTCAAAGCTACGAGTGTCTACCTAGAGGAGTTACCCTTTGGGTTTAGAGGGACTGACAGAAGTCACCTCCGATTCCCCAAATACAGTCTCCATTTTCACTCACTCATTCTGCTCTGACACGTTGACCACGGCAGGAGAAACCCTATTGTCTTCACAGAGACCAAGACACTATTTACTGACTTCATAATCCTAGTCATCCCTTCTTGACCTTAGTCCAATTCTCTTCAATATTATAAGGACTCAATTTCTTGCCTTGTTCAGGAAGAAAAAAATAAAAATCCTGTCATTATTACCGAATTTCTAGCGATGCCTTGGAGGTGCTGGTGAAAGGTTTTAGCGATTAATTATTCCTGCTGTCAAAATCTATTTGTTCTTTTCTATTATGAATTTTCTTGGCTTTCATTTCTAGACAACAAATCTTGCTATATTTTTGTCCAACAGACTGAAGACTCTCCCTCTCTTAAAATTTCCCCCATAGAAAACCTAATCAATTCTTCACTTCTCTTGGATTACGTCAATGAATGATTGCAAGAAATCCCAGTGGCTTAAAGGCATGGCTTTCCACCCCTTAGCCACCATCACCACTCTTCTACCATCTCTCCCCACCTCCTCAACCTCCATGAGGTGCAGACAGACCTGAACACAATATTCTAGTAGGGTCAGATCCAGATTTAGCACAACCTCCCTGAAGTTCTCCTACGGATGCCCACAAAGATTGCCGACACAGTCTACAACAGCTTTGTCGGACAAGCTCACATTTGCCTGGTGTCAGCTCAGGGATGGAGCAATAGCCCTCTCTCCTCCTCTCCACTGAGTTCAGAGGGAGCTAAACCAATTAGTTCAGAGTAGGACACCAAGCTGTAAATGGCTGAAGTTGGGCAAGCTCAATTCCCATCCCTCACACACACCAAATCAAATTATTTTGTTCTAGTTTCTTAATCAAAATGGTGTCACCAAGTCAAATGCCTTGTAGAAGCCATAAATATCAAACTTGCAATCACATTAAAAACACTTAATAGATATCAGGTTAGCTTGACAGGATCTATTTTCTACAAACTCATGCTGATTGGCATTAATTATATTTCTCCTACTCAATCCTTTATCAGCTGTCCCATTTATTATACCCCAAGACTCAAAGCCTCACACCTTCAAGGCACAGATCTTGGCCACTTTTCCAAAGCAATGAACCAAATTTCCAAAGCTGAATGCCACTGGCATGACAGAGCTCTTAATCTCCTCTCTCCACCTCCCAGTTACAACACTAAAAAAAAAGATCTGTAGTTTAATTTGTCATCCCCAAAGAAACAGCAGAAAAAACAGATCAGTTACAAAAGACTCCCTTTAGAAGAAAGAGAAGAAAGCAAAACGAAGACAGAAGAGGAAGTGTGGGAGGTGAGCAGGTTACAGTCAATCAAACTTTTGATTCCATGAGAATAATTAGAGAAAGAAGCAATTCCTTCACAGCAAGAATTTGTTCTCCTGATGTAAATTGTTGATTTTAGCACATATGACCACCACAGAATTCATTCGATTGCATGAGGAGATCATGCTGTTAAAATTGAGCTGCTAGATTTAATTTAAGAATTAGGTTACATAAAAACATAGGGTTTAGGCTCTTCACATATGGCGCTGAGAAACTTTGGTCAGTGGGTAGCTTGAGAGCTAACCTTCCCCAAGAAGTGTCAGCGTTGCCTGCAGTCATCCAGATGCCTACATAAGAGATAAGTGGAGGGAAAGCATTTTCCTAAAGGACTCATATTTTCCTGGCGGTCACGTATTTTCAGTTGCGTGCTTGGTGGGTGGCACATCAGTGCTACCTCCAGCACCTCCCAACCAGCAAGCTTTCCCAATAAGCTTGGTGGACAGTCTCCACACAACTACTCCGAATGAGGCATTTACAGCAAGTCATTTTGCATCATTAAGTTCCTACCATCTTTGCGATGCTTTGATCACATCTGGAGAGACATGAATGCTCCAGGTGAAGAACTGCAGAGCTTCCCTTGACACACTTGTTCACAGCTCCGACTAAAACACGTGCAAGTTCAGCAGCTACACAGGTAACAGAGAGCTTGCTTTGTCTTACAAACCACCACCGGCGCAGTCAGGAAGGCATTCATCTTTTAAAAGTCAGATAGCACCCGTGGAGAAGACTACTGTTATTTGTCTTACAGCCCCAGGCAGTGTCCTGCAGCCTGTCATCAAAGGCTTTGAACAAGACTATCACACACCCATTTTTGACAGAGAGAATATGCTGATGACAGAGAGTATGTATGATGACCATGCTCCAGCACAGCACCAGGGATGCTGCTGTTTACTTCCACAGTTTTCTCCTCATGGCCTAACAGCGATGTCAGGATTAGTACAAAACCCTTCTCCACAGCTCCAGCTCTCTGATGATGTACTTCCCAGGCACAAGCTCTCCATCTCTTCTAACACCTCCATTACAATTCTCCTCACTCAGTGTCCTCTCTTACGATCCTCATTTGTCACTATTGAGGAGAAGGTCTATCAAAGCCGCTTTGCCATGCTGCGTGGCTTCTGCAACGACTCAGAGATGTGCACGGCCCACGCTAAATAAAGTGGTTTGGTTTTTTTTTTTTAACAGCCCAGGACAAATCAACTGAAGATGTCCATGCTCCAAAGAATTTCAAATATGATGGTCTCTCATGATCCATCAAATTGGGAAAGCAAGTTACCAGCATAAACAAAATGCTTGTTGTCACATGCTTAACCAGTTCTTCCCTCCTTGGCATCAAATCCCACTGGGTGCCATCACATTAGTTACTAAATTTTGACTACATTACTGCAATTAACATGGAAACACGGGCACGACCTAACACCCAGTGGGAAGGAGTCAATCCATCTTTGTATTCTCATGTATGGAGGTTACAGGCTGGCATTAGGCCCTCAGTGAGGTACAGGTAGCGTGAGCAACCCCTCACCTTCAGAGAAAAGCAGTCTTGTTCCAATTTCTAGATCTGTGGCTGAAAAAAATGGCCATTTTCACCAAGGCATCATGGCCGGTGGAGAATCTCAGTCTATAGCTCAGTCTATATGGATCCCCGTTCAGCACTTAACACACAATTCACCGGTGTGTTCACCTGACTCTTCCTCCCAAACTACAGTAGACAGCCCCAGAATTAATCTTTGCGATTGCAAGGGTAACTTCTCACTATGAGAAGAGCGTGGCCAGGGGTTATTAATGAGGGTCCTGATCAAGTGCACGTTCAGTCCAAATCATTTGCTAAAAAGTTATCCTCCTATAGGCTATATAAATACATAATACATCTACATTAACCTGTGTGACACTGAAGCAGCCTTTCCAGCGATCTGGCCTACTTTATCTCCAAAGGAGACTCTTATACCTCATTTGAGTGAGTGAGCACACATTTTAAATAATGATGAGAGACTCCAATTTTCACATTTTCATGGATGCAGTGTCAAATTTATTTGTAATAGGATCATCTATTATCTGTCAGTACTGAGCAAACTAGGTGAGAAAATAATGGTTAGTAGTACATTATCCAGAATCCTGATGAAAATTAACACGAGGGAAATGGAGTCGTTGAAAACAAAATTGTTACTTGTTGATTGCTTAATGTAGCCTGCCTCGACTTAATAGGAGATCAGAAGTTTTGGGGTTTTTTTTGTTCAAAAAAAGTTAATTTTCTCCACACATTTCGATTATAAACATGGAATATTTAATCCACTGAAGCACTCCTGTTTCAGTAGATCCATTTACAGCAAAACTTACACCAGTGCCAGACAGAACGAAGAGGAAATGTTGTTCCCAACGCATGGGAGAGGCACCGAAGCTGGGAGTTTTATTGGATCCTGACTATGGCTTCCATGCAGACAGGTATGCTACCCTTTATCCAGATGCCCCACAGGTTACAGGAAGAGATGGAAAGCTGACATATCTCCTTGTTTGTTTTCTTATCTCCAGCCTATAAACCAAGGTGAACAAAACCCAGTTAGACTTTCTGCCCCAAGGTTTTCCTACCTTCTAAAGCTTTTCCTTCTCAGAGAAAAAAAAAAAATAAATCAGCATGTATTTGTGTGTATATCTGGGGTTTAGCAACACAACCAGACTAAGGACCATGACAGCGTTCAATATAGCAGCAGCCTCTTCTGAAACTAGATGAAAGAAATACCTGGTGGTAAGGACGTCACCTCTCCATAACTCACTTGGTCTCTTATCTCTTCTTCACTTCCCCAAACTGTATTCGGGTGTGAGTTTCAGATCACTCCTGTGGCAAGAGGACACATTCTTAACCACTGCCACTTCTTGCCAAGCCAGGTTTGATACCACAGCACAAGGCTTCGGCAGTAGGTGCCTCCAAGTGCCACTGCTGAAAGAAGCACTGGAAAAGCTGCTGTGTGCCAACACGGACTGAGGTTTGCTTCATCAGATCCACCAAAGCTTGTGTTGGTCAAAGGAAAGAGGATGAGAAATCCACACTGAGGGGGAGGACAGGTCTTCTGTCGAAGCTACACATCATGACAGTGGAAACAATACCTGAATACAACCACACAGTCTATTCTTTGGTTTGCTAACAGCATATTCAAGAGTGGGAGGCGGGGGAAGTAATCAAAAAGAACTACACAGCAAGTGGAAACATCGTACTTTGAAGATAAGAAACTTTAATGGAATTTTGTTTCTCAGGCCCATTAAAATGACCCTTTGATTTTTGTAAGAAATAACTTTCATTTTTAGTGGCTACAAATGAAATACTTTTAGATGTCCACTAAATGGACGTACTCCTATGAGAGAGAAAAATATTTTCCCCCCCTCAAGAAAACATAATAAAATTCATACTAAGTTGTATTGAAATAAATATTTCTCAGTTATATGGAATTAAAATGTAATAATTTCAAATTCAGTTTAAAAAACAGAATCACAGAATCTTCATGGTTGGAAAGGACCTTTGAGATCATTGAGTCCAACCAAACAACCTACAGTCTCTGCCACTGAAGTGCCACATCTAGACGTTTCTTAAACACCTCTAGGGATGGTGACTCAACCCCCTCCCTGGGCAGGCTGTTCCAGTGCCTGACCACTCTTTCAGTAAAGGAATTCTTCCTAATATCTAACCTAAACCTCCCCTGCCGCAGCTTCAGACCATTTCCCCTGGTCCTGTCATTATTCACCTGGGAGAAGAGGCCAACACCCACCTCTCTCCAACCTCCTTTCAGGGAGTTGTAGAGGGCAATGAGGTCTCCCCTCAGCCTCCTCTTCTCCAAGCTAAACATGCCCAGCTCCCTCAGCCTCTCCTCATATGCCCTGGTCTCCAGACCCCTCACCAGCCTGGTAGCTCTCCTCTGGACACGCTCCAGCACTTCAGTGTCCCTCTTGTACAGAGGGGCCCAGAACTGAACACAGCACTCGAGGTGAGGCCTCACCGGTGCCGAGTACAGAGGCACCATCACTTCCCTGCTCCTGCTGGCCACACTATTCCTGATGCAAGCCAGAATGCTGTTGGCCTTCTTGGCCACCTGGGCACACTGCTGGCTCATGTTAAGCTGGCCGTACACCACCACCCCCAGGTCCTTCTCTGCTGGGCAGCTTTCCAGACACTCTTCCCCAAGCCTGTAGCACTGCTTGGGGTTGTTGTGACCGAAATGCAGGACCCGGCACTTGGCCTTGCTAAACCTCATACAGTTGGCCTTGGTCCATGGATCCAGCCTGTCCAGGTCCCTCTGTAGAGCCTTCCTACCCTCAAGCAGATCAACTCTCCCACCTAGTTTGGTGTCATCTGCAAACGTACTGAGGGTGCACTCAATCCCCTCATCCAGATCATTGATAAAGATATTAAACAAAACCGGCCCCAAAACTGAGCCCTGAGGGACACCACTGGTGACCGGCCGCCACGAGGATTTCACCCCATTAATCACAACTCTCTGGGCATGACCACCCAGCCAGTTTTTAACCCAGCGAAGAGTACACTTGTCTATGCCATGACTCGCCAGCTTCTCCAGGAGAATGCTGTGGGGGAGTATTACAACTTAGGTTTAATATAAGGGCTTAAACAAACTAAGTTTTACGAAAATATTAAATAGTATCAATGAATTCTCTTCAAGATATGAGTAAAAGGATAACACCTTAAAATTACACAAAAAAAATCCATGAAAGATCTCCTTGCCATACGAGGTCAATTCAAGCATGCTTGCGTATTTAAGCACTGTAAGGCTCAAGTATATACCTATATTATTACTTTTGTAACTGATTAAGTCCTACTTTTCCTTCTGTAACCTTTCCCAAGAAGCCAGATTTTTCAGCCTTGGCTGTCCAGAATTACATTTTTTCTTTGTTTCAACATAGTCAGCAGTTATTCAGAAAGTATTTTCTTTACTGGGATCAATTCACTGAAAGTAAGACCAAGAAAAGATAATTTCTCAGTCACAGGCTGGAAAAAGGGAAACCAAGTGGGAGAGAAAGATATCATAGCCTAATATTATGGCCTTATAGGCATGGGGCCGTACAATAACCAGTTTAGGTCCCTAGAAGTACAGGCAAGTGTTTTCAGAAAATCTCATTACAGCACCGAAGTGCACAGACACCATAAGTCTGCATATATGTAATTCTCTTTGAAATCAATAAAACTGAAAAACCCTAAAGCCTAGATACACCCAGGTTATGAGGTAGGTTGTGACCAAAGGAGGACGTTAGTATCCAACACACGTTTTTGGCAAGCTTTGTGAGTTCACATCCACGGTATTAATGACTTAAAGGCCACTTCTGTGTGGGTTGTTCTCTACTTGGCCTGAAAGCTTTCAAGACTGTTGTGTTTTCATACATACCAGAACTGTGCTAGTCGGAGTAGCGAGGTTGCAATCTGCCTCTGCAACCTAGAAACTAAATGCAGCAGCACCCGAATGCTGCTAAGGATCCACCTTACTTTGCTCCACATAAAACATCATCCTCATAGAAAGAGGCAGTGGAAGATACTGCCTATAGGTAGGACACAGAGCACTACAGTTCCTATCCCTCCCAGGTGCAGGGACCAGACCGTGGCCTGCTGTCTGGTGCCATCACCATCAGGTCCTGGGAGTCCCAACCACCAGTTCTGCCTCCTTCTGCGTCTCTCCCATTTCCACTCAAAACAAGGAGCTTCACTGATCATACGTCCTCAGAAAAACATCCAAAGTATGGCTTGCCATGAACTAATTAATCTGCTACAAATTTAATAAAGCTACAATATTTATTACTTAACAAAGAACATAAAGCCTCAAAACCTAATAGTGTGCATAGGTAAATTACTATGACTAGCAAGGAGTGGTGTAAATTTAAGGTATTTGGTTGCAAGTCATAACATTTCAGTTATTACTAACTGAAGAATATTATGGAAATAAGTTATATACAATACAGAACAAAAATAAATCAATTACTTAGATGAGTATTCCTTGTTTTAAACCCTAAATAATTTAAATCCTAAAAACAGCAGTCATTTAGGTTTAGAACATTTCACCCTGACAAACACTTGAAGTAAAAATGGAAACATGTAGTAAACCACCTCTAAAATAACCGAGTATATCAGGACAGAGTGAGAATGGAGCTGTGCTAGAGACGAGAAACACTTCAAGAAACCATCAAGGCAAAGAAGAAGATGTTGGACAGGATGTCAATGGGAAGCAGCTTCATGCGAAGAGGTACAGGAGCACCTTAATCAGTGGAGCACGGGTGGGAGGGTGAGATGCTTCTGGATGAGCTGGCACTGGAGCGCAAGTGGCCTGTGTCAAATTCTTGGGGTTAATCACCATCCTAACAACCCGCCCAAGAGGAACAAAACGTGCTTTTGCTCAGCGCACACCACAACTGACAGGTGAAAGGAGGTATGCAGCTTTATTTTGAAGGTTTACATGAACGCTTAATGGGCCGGAAAAAAAACCATTCGTGGAGTTTTGCATTATTCAGTAATTTCTCTAATTATAAAGTGACTTCGAGCACAGCTATTGTTGCAGACAGTCCCTTCCTATTAGAGCCCATTGTTTAAGAAGCCGTGCGTGAGCCCCGAGAACCCCCGCATGCCAAAGCGAGCATCTCCTGAGTGTCACTTCTACCCAACCACCGTTTCTCCAGCAGGTAATACACACATTATCTACGCTGACCTCTCCTTAATTTATAATACCTCTATGTCATAAACCAATTATCAGCATTTGACACGAGCAGCACTTGCTAGTTTGAAAAGCAATTAAAGTTTAGGAGCTGTCTCTTGCAACAAAAAAAGCATTCAGAGAAGTAGCGCTGGAGAAAAGTTGCGGCACGCGAGCCATCAGTCTAATTCCACCTCTATCAATCACGCTAGGTCTCGCTGAATGGCGACGTGCAGGCAAGCAAACAGCAATGTTTACGAGGTGCAGCTGGTGGTACTTACGTTAACAGCAAAAGCAGCATCAGTTAAATTAACATTCTTCATTCTTTCATTGCTCATTATGGTTTGACAGACATACCCGCAGTCCACATAAATGACTTAGAGCAAGAGAGCTGTCTAGCTTCCTGCCATGAAACAAGACCACCTAATGGGAGCAGCCACTGTAATTAAAACTCTGGAAACCAAGATTTATACCAGTTTAAGGATGCAGTGGTGGGTATTATGACCTACTTTGAGTTTATTAAAGGAATCGCGAAAGCCTGGGCCGTTACTCAAGTGAAAAGTAAGAGCCTACTGTTTGTGATATTTGTCCGATAAAAGGGACTCGAGCGTTCTTTTGATCTAGGAATCGTTTGTGTTGTTTCAGGTCTGGAGATGCAGAGGGAGAGGAAAGAAAAAGATATTACTTAAGTATTAACTAATCAGCTTCCCCAGGAGAACGGTCTCCCTAAGTCTTACCCGTTCAAGTCCACAAGATTTTCTTTGATGGGGAATTGCAGCAACTGGTTCTGCTTAAAAATTTACAGCCACATTTAATCTCTTGGATCAAGAAAACTTAATTTCATCAATTCAAGGCTGTATTTCATGGAACTGTAAGCATCAGAGATTAATACAGTACCAAAAAGGGGGCAAAAACCCACTAGTATATCATAAAAGCACCTCCAAAGCCCCTGACTTAGTCCTGACCAAGTAACAGAATCAGTTCAGACCGGATCTCAAGTGCATTAAGGAGGAATTAACATTAACATCAGAAGAAGTATGTTAAAAAAAATAAAAATCACGTGGACTTGTAGTTACACACCACCTTTAAAAGGCTAGGCGAATGAGTTTTAATGCTCTCAGTTACTAAGCACAGATTAGATCATGAAAGACAATTCGGCATTTGCAGAAGATGGGAACCACTGAGGAATGTGCCATGTGGCAGCAGGGTGTCCCCACTACGCGCCAGGCACATGGCACTGCAAGGCACGCCAGGAGCCAGACTCATTGAAGATGGGATCCCAAGTGGGCAGGAGTCTGGTGTAAGCCTGGGAAATGCTGACGAGAGGAACCAGTCTTAAAAATCTGGCTCTCTGCAGGGAGGTAAAACCCTCGCATCAGCTTCCCAGGCATGCTCCCCCCACCAGAGTCTGCTCTTTGCTTCATCTCCCTTCCCCTCTGCCAAGAATAACAAGAAGGGGGAGCTTTTTTTACCTCTTCCCTTTAAACAGTTCAAAAGCATCGGTCCCCTTCCCTTCAATGGCTCAGAGGCTGAAGCACTTGCCTTAAATACAGACAGACACGTGTGGCTCAGTACCCTCTGCTGAGATCTGAAATCCCACCTTCAGCCCCCCAGGAGGCAGCTATAGCCACCAGGCTATCAAGACAGTTTGGGATGTGAACATGAGCTGCTGCTCACCCAGGAGATTGTTTTACAACCACCAGCTTCCCGACACCGAGGGCTGAGCAAAAGCTCCCTCGGGAACTAGTTAGCACCGATCTTGTTTTCTTCCTTGGTATCTCCAAACAGCTGGGCCAGGGCTCTGGTTGCCCCAAGGGAGCTTACGCAGTATGTCCCCAGCACCCCTGCCCAGGAACCACACTCCCAGCCTCCCGGAGTGACAGCCTCTTATGCCCAGACAGGACTCCTGGCCAACCTCCACATGAAATGAACACGCAAATTAATTCACAAAAAAAGCTTTTTTTTCCTCCCCCCCCAGGAAGTTTAGCAGGTGCTAGGAAGCCTCTTGCAATATCCGCCCAAGGGCTGCAATGAAAACGGATCAGGAGTTCCTCGCCCCCACTCACTGAAATCCCAACATCAAGGGTTGTGCTACATGGGGGTACAGTTTTGCTCGTCCCGCAACGAAATTACAGGGGTATCTATGGAAGAACGCTACTTGGGACACACATGGGGGGATATGGCTGGAAAATACTGAAGTTTGTGTTAGTTTTGCTATATAGCTCATCCATAATTAAACACAGGTAATTCTGTTAGAAGGATGTGTGTTGCCTATCACAGAAAGATAAGAAGAAACAACATCCTCCATCTGTTTTATTTTGTTGTGTTCCCCCCCCACAAAGATATAGTTAAGTACAACTTAACCTGAACAAGTGACATAGTACAACTTCTCTGGCATATTCTTCAGCCAGGGCAGATACGCTCTGCTTCCTAAACACACATTTACTCAGAACAGTGCTGGAACATGGAGATGCTACTTAATGTGCTTAGTCTTCCCATTGACAGAGTCAGATACCTAAACACTGGAGATCTAAGTTTTCTGCAGATGACATGTTGAAATTTCAGGGGTCACATGCCAGAAAACCATTCCTCCCCTTTTTTTTTTTTTCCTCCCTCCATCAGTTTGTAATATTAGAGTCCTCTCAAACTCTGCCTTGCTGGCATCTTAGAAGCTCATGGAGATACTACCACAGACAAGAATCTCAAATAAAGTCAATATGGTTTCTATTAGTAAAATTAAGATAGTCCAAACCAAGTGGTGGGGTAGGTGGTAGGGAACAAGGAGAACACATGCCGAGTTGTTAAATCACCTCATTCCTTCTAGTGCCATAGGACCTGATCCAAAGTTCACAAACAAAACACCCTTTTCATTGATTGTAAGGAATGTTGGATTCAGCTTAAACAGTCCTTTTTTTGTCTGCAGAAGGGAAGGACCTCAGTAACCACTTCATGGATATTCACACAGTTGATTTAATAACTGAAGTTCTAATCAAGCAATTAACTGATTAAGGCTACAAAAGACCCTCTCTATCAAGAAAGATTTTTTTCTTACAAAAAATCCTCATACCTACAGTGGCAATTCAGTTTCTGCCTTCCATTTGTTACAACTGTAAATCACTACTGTCTAACAGAGGTGAAAATCTCTGCATTTAAAACTTCTCCAGGTTACTTAATTTAGTGAAATGCAAGCCCAACAAAATACATTACAGCTTCTCCAGAGCCGAAGTACCAGGTATTTAAGTACGGAACATGAATCAGCTATTCAAATCGAACCCTTGTAACCTAAGAGACAAAGCTTATGTGCAAGGCAGCATATGCTTTTTCTTTTTTTTTTTTAAAAAAAAAACCCCACAGGTGCAAGCTTGTGAAAACGTGTTATCTTGTTGCTAATAGCGATCATCAGCTGGGATTTGATAAAAGGACAACTAGGCTTAGCCTACTTCAGAAAGGGACTCATTAAAAAACAGGAGAAGAAAAGAAAAAGCAGTCAGTGTAACAAACAACAAGAGATTATCCCTGGCAGCACAGTCTCCACCTGTGATTACATGCGTTACCAGTAAAATACGTAACATCCAAGTTCCCAAGGAAAGCTGGAGATGCATGCCTGCACTTTTTTGTTTCCACTGTAATTCCATGTCACATAAATGAAAAAGACATACAGATAACATTCATGTTCCATTGAAAAGACATTCTTAATTTTTAATATACCTATATATATTACACATACATAGCCTAATATATAGTTACAGACATAGGAGGAAAGCCAAGAAACCTACACGTGGTAATGGACTGCAGATTACGGATCAGCATGCCGTACTGCACGACAGCAAGTCAGGTATCATTTTGGACTTCCTCTACAGGCAAATTTCACAACTGGAAAGGAGAAGGGGTACTTCCCTGGCATGCACACAAAGCTGCATCTAAAAAAAATAAAAATTAAGTAGAAGAATTTTATAACCATTGTAACTCTCAAAAGTACATACTTTTTGTGTTAAAGGACTGAGCACAATTAGGAACGTGAAAGCATCCGCCTCTAAGTAGAGAAAGATATCATTTAAAATTTAACATCATCTGGGCCAGTGGTGCCTTCCTTCGCATCTGCATGTGGACAGAAGTGACCTGAGAACATCATGGGAGCCTTGCAAGCTACACCATGAGTTGCAGCTTTCTCCAGCGTAGGCTAAGCTGAGAGACACAGGTCAAGAAAAGTAAGGGTCACACGAAAAGCAAGTCTGTGTTACAGACCCACTGGCTTCCCAGTCACCCTCAGCAGCAAACTGCAGACTTGACAAGCGGAGGTACCCAAGTAGGGCGGTTAAGTCAATAAACCAACCAAGGTTACCACTACAACAAACTGTACACTAAAAGAAGGTCTCAAAAATTGAGCCTTTAGAGAAATTATCTGGATAGTGAGGCCCTGACAAGCCAGCTCTGCCCATGGACTTCGAGGAGCAGCTGAAGATGGTGACTACACTCTGCGGCTCGTAATCGTTACCTGTGAAGTAACGGTTTCATGTCTCCTGCACTTTGCGAGCCTCTCCTTGCCTGCATTAGTCAAATCCTCTTCCGTGATTTCTCAAGCTGGGCTGACTGACAAAACTGGATACTGGAGTGCTCCCATCTCCCTTTTTACAGCAGCAAAGCACCAGGCAGCTGGGGAAGGCATGGAAGAGTGGCAGTAACATATTCCAAGCGCAACAGTAATTTCTAAAATGAATGCTTCTCTACCGGCTACAATTATAGCTCTCTGGGATGCTAGAAATCAGCAAGGTCAAAAGCTATACAAGTAACAGAGAAAACAGATGAGCGTGTTCTCAAAAATCTACAGCTTATGTAGATGTTGAGGAGCGGGTTAAAAGATATAACTAAATATAAGAATTCATCATAGACATGATGAACCAAGACAGGAAAATGGTTCTCCCTCCCTGCAGAAAGAGCAACATTTAAGTTAGGATTTCTAATGCTGAAAAACTGCTGAAGGACTGGGAGCCAATTAACAGCCAATTTCTGCAAGCTGCATTTCAAATGTGATATAGGAAAGTGACAATTATAGGATCCTGCACACCAACAGACAACTGTGCTGCTGAACTCGCAGCTTGCTACAAGCTGTGACAGTGTCCTCAGCCATGACATCTGCTTACACTGGAGAGTCCCGACAGCAACCAGAGAGAAGAATGGAATTGGTAAGCGTGCTTGGAAATAAATTATTATATAAAAATAATAATAAAAAGAGTCAGGATGGCAAAAAAGACTGACAAAATCGCTCTGGGGTTTCTTGTTGGTGGAATATTCATTCCCCTAGTAAGATATCTACCCACAGATCAGATTAAAAACCTGTCTACAGAATGAAAAGGTAGCTCAACTTATCCAGGATATTAAAGTGTGTAGTGCAGCTGACATCTGATCTGATCACTTTTCATGCAATGCAAGAACAAAAAACAAACTTTAAAAAGGCAAAACAAGAAGTACTGAGAAAAATCCACCTTGGAGGACTAAACACGATTACAGTGGCAATTTCAGATCAATATCAATAAAAGATTTTATGGACCGTAAGATGCATATCCAACACAATTCAAAATTGACATGTTACAGGCTACACACAGCAAGCACTTCCCACAATGGATGGTAATTTTGAAGATGCAGAAATCAGAGGGCAGGGGATATTCTCCGTAGGAAAGATGATACAACGCATTTAACTTCTCACGTACCGCTTCAGCGAAATAAGCGGCTGACACTAGGAATAAAATGAAAAGGAAAAAACAGTCTGAAAATAAGAATTACGCAGTTAACAATATTAAACAGGTAGCTTTTGAAAGAAGCCAAAATAAAATACCTTCTAAGTTCAGGGGCCTGACCCAGAAAGCTGCTATCACCTACAGACAAAGTAAAAACCAGCACTAAAAGAGTGTAACGGGAGGATATCCACAAACTTTGGAGAGGTGCTAAGCAGGCCAACTCTATTTAAAAAATATCAGCTTTAACAGAGAAATTAAAGTCATGGCTAAGCTGCTTAACATTTCACACCAGACAATGGCATGAAAGATACAATAACAGCAGCTTAGGGGAAAGCTGCCAGTGAAAACTAACTTAGAGAAAATGTTGAAACTCTGGGATAAATAGATGACTGATAAAAAAAAAATTCTCCAAATTCTTCCAGACCTGGAAAAGTACACAGAAAGGAAAAACAGGAAAATTAAGTTATACTTAAAATATCAGATAAAGATGACTTTAAGAAGAGAGACATTTTGCTCCTTCCAACAGTAAACAAAAAAGTTTCCTCCAGCATCCTCTTTACTATGGAAAAAGGCAGCAGCAAACCAATAGTTAACCCACGGTCTTCCAGCTCAAAGTCTAACAATAGTGTATCAAATGGAAAATGCTCTCCCAGTCTCTTTTTCTTAACCACAGGAGGAAGAAAAACGCCCCCCACGATGCCCTCACAGAAATCTTCTTAAGTGTTGTAACATGGAACAGAACTAAAACATCACCGTCTGCGTGTATCCTGCACAGTTGAACTAAACTCAAATTTGAACAAATGATCTTAAAAAAAAGTTACCAGTGCTGGAACAAAACCCAAAAAGACAGACAAAAAACCAACACACGACAAACCCCAAAACACCTTCTCCCACCAGAAAGGCACTATTACCACAGACCTCACTCCAAAATGCACGAGGAACTACCCACTACTGCACTCAGTAACACGTGGAGTGAGACACTGGCACAGGCTGCCCAGAGAAGTTGTGGATGCCCCATCCCTGAAAGTGTTCAAGGCCAGGCTGGATGGGGCTTTGAGCAACCTCATCCAATGGAAGATGTCCCTGCCCACACCAGGCAGGTTGGACTAGGTGATCTTTGAAGGTCCCTTCCAACTTTGACCATTCCGTAATTCTGATTAGATGAATGTGGTTTGATGATAAATCTCTTCTCCAAGAAGCCAATGTATAAGTAAAGATTGAAGCGTGCAGGGGAAGGGATCCCATCCAGCATTAACTTGAAAAAAGAATTTTCAATTTGGATTTGGAATACTTTTTAGCAGAGGAGGCCACAAAGATGATCAGAGGGCTGGAGCACCTCTGCTACGAGGACAGGCTGAGAGAGTTGGGGTTGTTCAGCCTGGAGAAGAGGAGGCTCCGGGGAGACCTGATAGTGGCCTTCCAGTACCAAAAGGGGGCCTACAGGAAAGATGGAGAGGGACTCTTTATCAGGGAGTGTAGAGACAGTACAAGGGGTAATGGTTTTAAACTGAAAGAGGGGAGATTTAGATTAGAGATTAGGAATAAATTCTTTACTGTGAGGGTGGTGAGACACTGGCACAGGTTGCCCAGGGAAGTTGTGGATGCCCCTTCCCTGGAAGGGTTCAAGGCCAGGCTGGATGGGGCTCTGAGCAACCTGGTCTAGTGGGAGGTGTCCCTGCCCATGGCAGGGGGGTTGGAACTGGATGATCTTTAAGGTCCCTTGCAAACTAAACCATTCTATGATTCTACGAATACACAGACATAAACAATTCACCCAGCTCGTCAAGAGGAAACAAGCCCTTGGAGCATGGACAGGACACATGCTGGCATGATCTGGTCACAGGAGGAGGAGGGAAGGGAGATGACTTTTAAAATTATTTCCAGCTTACTGTCTGGCAATGAAAAAATCTGAAACTGCAGCTGGGTATTTGAATACCTTCAAAACAAATCATCTGGGAAAGACCAAGTATTAAAATCAGTGAAGCCACTGAATAAACAAGAGTCAAAACTGAGGTTTACCAGGAAAAGATGAAAATATCTCAAGTCTGTCATATTGATGAGGCCAAAACATCTGCCAACGTCATCATCTACGTGGGTAGTTAAGTCACCGGAAAAAAATGCAGAAAAGCCTGAAAAAAAAATAATCCCGTGATACTTGAGAAGTGACCGTTATTTGGCAAATAAGTGAGACTAGGTCACATCCAATACTACTGGCCCTGATGGCATAGGAGAGAAGCAGGATTAGATAACCCAGAAGGTATGGCTTTAGGTCCAGATCAGAAAGATATATCTGGAGCTTCAGGTACGTGGTAAGTCTCTGTTCCATTCTCCATGCATTTAATTTGCTCGTTTATGGGAAGGACTGCTTTCAGGAGCTTGAGCCGTGTCTAGGACAGCTGAACTCACAGTGTTGGTTGCGGTTCCTAATTGCTTTTCTGATATACATCAAAACAGTAGACCTTTGCAAAAAAGAAAAGCAGTAGACTCCAGTATCTATAGCTCATGTTCATACTGGAGGAGAAACTAAGAGGATATACTTTTTAGATTAACTTATTCTAAGCTGTCAACAACACGGAAAACATTAAGAGCATTCCTTTGCTTCCAGAAACTTCAGTTCATAGATACGAGTAGATATGAGATCAAATTTAACGCTTTCTTCTGAGGTTTGATGCAACCCTTGGCGTTTCCAAGGCTGGTTCTGTTTCTTACTGTGACTTCTTTGCCAAAACATAATTTTGTTTTCATATTAATGTAAGAATGTCTTTCTTCTTAAAATCATCCCGGGTCATTTCCCAACTAAATGCAAGATGCTGAGATCAGATAGAATCTCTCATCACTGAGCTATACCAAGTGGTGAATGAGAAGGGCAGATCGCTCAGTGAAATTACAGACTGTTATGTTATGGTAGGAGAAAGTCAGTTGTAAGGAAGTGCGAGCTCTCATACCTTTCAGATATCAGTTACACTTTTTTTTAGGATAAGAGACCAACAGCAAAACACTTCCTTTTCTTTTTTAACCCACACCACACCATTCTCCTTTTTTTTTTTTTTTTTCCCCCCTCCATTCTTCCTGTGCCGTAGTTATAAACTGGAAGGTTGGGGCCGAACCGCAGGTAGGTGCATCCTGCGCCCGCGCAGAGCCCAGCAGCTCACCCACCGCTCGACGTTCATCTGTTGCTATACAGTAGCATCAGTGACAGGACTCCATTTCCAGCCTATGTTTATTTGTTACTGTTGAAAATTATTTTTCAAAAAGGACAGGTAAAGAGCAGACCCAAGGGTTGTCTGGTAAAACTATTACTTACAAAAATGGATCAAAAGTTGAAAAAACTAGTCATCTGCGACAACAGAGTGGTCCACTTCTACAATTTATATAAGCCCATCCAAAGATTTCCCTCTGAGCATCTCATTAAATCTAGGCTCAAAAGGTAGAATTGAGTGCATTTATATATTTCAGCTGCTGAATGCTGTCAGGATTCGAAGATAAACTGCTTCTTCCAGACAATTTAGATTTTATAATATTTGTTGGCTTCACCAAAGATGAAAGACTGTTGTTGTGTTAAATCATTGCTTTGCACAATCTGGTTTGCATACATTTAACAGAGAAGCATTTACAATCCCATCAGCATTTGCAGTGCCACAACAGAAAGGTAAAGCCACAACTGGGTACTTACCCTGTGACACCTGAGCTCAACTTTCACACAACCTTGTTTGTCCTGCATTCTTTTCCCAATTAGATCATTTTGGGGGGCAGGAAGGACTTTATTTCAGAGTTCCCCACCCATCTGCTTTTCTGAGGGTATGCTTCAACCCATTCATTTTTCAGTCCCATCAGCTCTTTCTTTATAGCACTCTTGGCAGGTACCAAAAAAAAAAAAATCCCAACCAAACCCCACAGCTCAGCATCTTCTCCTACAAAGCAGCACTTCAGTCCAAAAATCAACCCATCAACATACCACTTGGACACATATGAATAGCAAGTGACAGGCTAATTCAAAGGACTTCCAAGTCTGCTTCATCTACTCCGTGTACCCAATCCATCTCCCAAATACAGAGGTTGTCCAGGGACCTCCATGCGGAACCACAGATGCCTAAAGACAGGCAAGATGAAGACAAGCCACAGGTACCAAACCTTGTTTCCTTGTACCCCTCAGAAGGCAAGAGCAGTGGGAGTGCAGACTTCAAACTGTCTCAAGGACCCTTCTGTAACAACACTAGTGTGAAATGATGATAATGTGAAAAGAAAGGGGAGGAAAACCCCTCTGCTTCTCACCTCTCGCATCACACATTACATTTCTCCAAACAGTCACCATCCACAAATTCCCTCCAACTGTCCACTTTTCCTCAGGACGACACTTAGGGCTGGATTTGGGCAAAACTGCTCAAGGACGGCTTCTTGTGCACCCGTCTTTTCAGGGGCGCCGACATTACCTTCTCTGCCCAGCCAGCTGCAAGGCTGCAGCATGCTGCCCAGGGCACCTGCACACCGGTGGCCTCAGAGATGTCCAGGAGCCGCCCTTGTCCGGGCATGATGGGGCAACACAGTCATGCAAGTGCCTCTTCTGGCCCGACTTAACCTTCCCTGAACTGGCATAGTCACACCACCTCAGAGAAGGTCTCTCCAGGCCCTTGAAAAGTGATACTAGCAGCTCCCGGTGGCTAATGAGCACTTACCCAGGAGCCAAAGTGTAACGTCTGATAGTTTGTGATAGAGAAGAGATTAACTCAATTTGACAAAGTGCCACTGCGGGACTCTCTGTACTCAACCAAACCCTCATCTAGGCCAGTTTTTAAACGTTCTGTTTTAATACTGCATGACTTTAGTGTAAACGAACAAAAAAACTCTTATTAATTTTTGCTAATTTCTGTCAAGCCATTACCAGGCTTTCAAAAAACTTTTTTCAAAAAACTTTTTTCAGATATAGGAAAAAAATATTACATTCAGAAAGGTTTTAGTGTCCACAGGTCTTGAATTTTTATTTACCCTTGCACGTCTCTCAGCATTACGACGTGGGTATGCGTGGAAGGGCACACGCAGCACTCCCCAGCTTCTGAGTTCCAAAGATTTTGGTTGTCCACTGAAAAGCTACAGAGCCTCTTCCGATGGAAAACAGAACTATTACCTTTCCTCTCGAGTTTGTTCCATTTAAAACAAAAACATTCCAGCTTTAATCATCCCACATTTACTTTTCTTGGATAGTTCCTTCTCCTCTTTGATAGAAAGTCTCACTGGTTCATTCACACAGCCTAATGTAGCACTGCACTGCATTTCATATAGTTTTAATTAATAGCTTAGCTAAGCTACTTGATGTTTAATATTGTGAGAGGTGACTATTTTCCTTCTTTCATAACTGTTGCTATGATATTTATTGTGTATTTGAAGTAAGCCTCCAACAGCCTACTTCATATGACCTAAATATTATCCTTTCTCTATAAAATTCTAGGAACTGGCTCACTGAAAATAGCTGGAGGAAATAACAGTTTCCCCATTTCCAAAAAGGAAAAAAAGTCCAGACATTAAATTACGAAGAGTGTGTCTTTGGAAGAGTTACCTCAAAATCTCTTTTAAAAAGATTAACCCGTGATTCTCTTCAGTGTACTGCATTCATTTCAACTTGCGCTTCTGGTGAGAAGTTGCTCTCTCCCCATCATATATATCGACACAAATACAAACATATTTTCAATTGGTATTACGTGAAACAGAAATAGATCAGGAGAGGGTGACTAGCCCTAAAATAATGTTTTTCTAAAATATTGCCAAAGAACGATAGACCATAAGAGATCTAGTGATTTTGCTGCAATATACTTATGCATAAAAAACAATCCTAGAGTAAAAACCACACACAGCAACCAACCAGGCTCACTGTACATTTCCTACCTACGTGTCCACTCAGACTCCGTGTCAGACAGATGTGGTGTTCACAGACCCAGCAGGATCACTCAGCCGCCACAACAAGAAACCTAACACGTGAACATCTGGACAAAGGTAAATTATCAAATTAAAGCCAGGATTTGCAAGACCTCCCTGATGGCCTTGCAGATGAGTAGGAGATGAGAAGCGGCAACCACCACCCAAGAGGAACAGCCTCCTGTTCTTATATGGGTATTCACATTTCAGTTAGCACTCTACACTTATTATTCTCATGTCAAAATCATTTGGGACCAACCACTGCCATAGCCCTACCCACAGCATGCAACTGGCACTGCCTGCTCTAAAAAGCCAGTCAAAATAGCAGAGGTGGAATCAGGTGGAGAAAAAGAGGCAGGCCCCACAAAAAGAAGTGGCAACAAGCGTTACATGGTAACATCATTTCTTCATTCCCATTTAATTTTCTCTTGCTGTTTCTGAGGCAAAGAAAAAAGGGGGGGGGGGAAATGACACAGCAGGAGGGATGAGGGAAGGACCGAAACCCACTGTAAGAAATAAGAGCCAGCAAAGGACATTGTGTGAGGAGAAGACTACAGGAAAGGACTCCAGAGCAGCATCCTCTGCGTCCATCTGCTCCGTCAGCCCTTGCTGGGACAGCCCACCCCCAGGATATTTCTCTATCCATAGCCTACACACTTTTCTAGTGGACAGTCAGCCTCATGTAGTTCTTGGTTCTCTTCTGCTTTTTTAAGCCATAGTACTTGCACATGCTTTGGGGAAAAAAAGAAAAAAGAAAAAAAAAAAAGGACGTCACTGCAGCATCCTTGCAACAAGTGCTTCCCCTGGGACCTTCCTAGGGCAGGGTTTAATGCCACGCAACCCTTTCCACAGTTTCCTCAGGAAGGGATTACAAATTTACCCATTTCACAGCTTCAAAGGCAGACAGACAGACTGAAAAACTAAGTGAATTATCGGAGGCAACAGTGGATTAAGACTCATGAGCTAATGTCTCAGCCGTGCGCTCATTCCATGAAAATGCAGAGTCCTGTTTAATATTAAAACCAGCCTCAGCCAGACGTTTATGGTCAGCATCACTGGAGGTGGATTATGGAGCAAGCCCCACATGCTTATTCCCATATAATTTCATTATTCCCCCCCAGAAGACATCACGCTTGGTGTTTCCATTTGTTGAAATAACCTCCTAAGTCTATAGAACTGAAGTAACAGATACTGCCCTTTCTGTAAGAAGAGTTGAGTATCACTCAACTCGTTACTAAGACTCCAGCTTCACGTCCCACCGCCCATCCCCAGAAGTGAGGTTTGGTTGCCTGATTGATATACTGATGTCCTAAGGTAGGAATACAAGAAGGCAGCACGTCACGCAAGTCATGAAGAACCCTGCCTGATCATTCACTTTGGAGACAGACACCATCTCCTCCATATGCTTCCCAACAGGCAAAACCATCATTTTGTAAGTGGGTCTCGCGCACACGGTTTTGCAAAGACTTTTGCCAAAGAGTCCCATTAAATACATGTCAATCATACCACAACCCTGCGGCAGCTGCACACACGAGCCTCACCACATCTCCAACAGCGTTTTTCTACGCAGAATGACTATAAAGACCGCTTCTCACACTTTTGAAAATTATTGCAAGTGCCCAGATGGTGGCATAATCAACAGTTTTTAAAAATCCTTTAACAGAACGGGAAGACAGTTACAAATCCCATGTTCACAGTGACACAGTTAAGTTTTAGAAGTTGTGCAGGACTCAAACAAGAGTCACCTTCCCTGCCTGAAGTTTTGATTAAAAATATTCCCTGCCACAACTTCATGTGCTCTTCTGCAACCTGCAGGACACCATTAGTGTAGGCTAAAGTTAAAAAAATAAAACATCATAATTGCTACAACTGAATATTGGTAATTTCATGGAACTGTATTTAAGCAAGGTGATGTAATCTAGCAAAACAGTGTCTTTAAAAAAAAATACTAATCATTAAAAAAAGTTTCCTTGATTTTTTTTTTATACAATTTAGAGCATTCATTGTCAAAATACTGTAAAGACATATTAACCATCACAGCTTGAGAAGGTGCTTTCTTTTCCAGTTGAAATGTGGGCTTTCAAAGCCTCTGTTTATGCTTCCATTTTGACATGTTCTGCAGGATTATTTTATTTCCCCAGCTACCACAGCAGTGAAATTTTTCTAAGTTAAAAAAAAATAAATTCCTATGCTTTGGCTGAAGAGAAAGTGCTTCAACCTTCCCATGACGTTTTAATGGAAGAACAACAGAATTTCTAAGTAACAACTTCAAAATGGGATGCTACAAACTAAACCACATGTATCAAGGAGGAGCTGAGGTGAGAAAGGGGCATTGAGAAGAGAGGTAAATGCAACAATAAATACATATTTAAAGCTGTAATCCCTTTGCCAGCTGTCTGCAGACCCTTAAAATTACAACCTAAGGGCTCAACTTCTTTACTTACCTTGAAAATCTCAGCTCAGCTTGATGACATCCTTTCCTCGTCCTAAGTTGTGTCCTACTTAAAAACTACTTTGTTTTGCCCCAGAGACATCTGTATTTCAGTTTTCTGGCTAATGACCACAGGGATTGGGCTGTGTTGTATGACCTCCATTTGTAGCTTGCAAAGTGCTTTGGGCTTGTTTAGAACAGGCGGAAAAAATAAAGGGAGGAAGGGGCTCTGTTTAATTGCTACGCTTAAGTTTTCAGAATTCCAATGTTTAATTGGACGGCTAGATTTATTTTTATTATTATTTTCTTCGCTTCTTGAGGGAAAAGCCTTTAAGGCACAAAATGGCCTGAATTCACAGACAACTTGTTCCGCAGCCTTATCAGTTTAAGGTAATTTTGACAAAATAGAATATTCCAGATGGAAAAAAGCAGAGTTTTAGCTTCTTTTTTTTTTTCTTTCTTTCTTTTTTTCTTTCCCCTACTCCAATGAAGCAGCTCTCTTCTAAGTGGACTGAAACCGAAATTTTCTTTGAGTGGATATGGAGGGGAAGTGGAAGAGGAGGTAAAAAAAGAGACTAAGAGGCCCTGTGATATTCCAGACTAACTGCACTTCCGTGCTTCTATCTCAAGTCTCAGTTTACAAATAAAAGATGTTCTCTCAACATTCCCGCCTACAACCCCGCAATACGCTCCTGAGTCATCCTGGACTCTTTTATCACCACCCATCACCACCAGTAATACTGGGACCGCGGGCCAAGCCCATGCGCGGGGACACCTGCGCATTCCCACTGTCCCCAATGGGCTCGCACAGCTGTCAGCAATGCAGAATTTGGTAAAGCAGTTGATAATTCTGTTTGCTGCGTCTGCCAGCCCCCCTCCATCAGCACTGTGCTGGCTCTGCAAAACCAACGAGAGCAAAAGCAT
This sequence comes from Rissa tridactyla, assembly GCF_028500815.1. Lineage (NCBI taxonomy): Eukaryota > Metazoa > Chordata > Aves > Charadriiformes > Laridae > Rissa > Rissa tridactyla. The sequence goes on along the minus strand of NC_071468.1, from coordinate 118,533,596 downwards.
TCATCAGGAGGGAGGAAGAAAAGAAAATAAGGAAAACAGGCCCTGAAATACAGGCTAGAAACAGACCTGCTGAGCAAGACATCACCTTTATACAGTCACTTTTCTGACAGTGGAGTTAGGGTAATACTAGTTTTCTACTTTCTAGAAACTAAAGCCAATTTTTTTTTTTTTTGCTTCTAAACAACTTAAGCAACTGGTTTCTGAGTTATAGGCTAAGCAATTTTACCAAGGGCTTTTAATTTTTATTTTGCAACTTAAAACATGCGCTTATGCTACATTTTCCACACATCACTTGGGCTTCACAACATACAAATTCATTCTGTTTAGATTTATCTAAGTTTAACAGCATTTCATGTACAGCAAAACTAACTTTATCTTAACAGTCCTTCATAGGTCAGCAGGTAAAATTCTGCTTTCACAGAAGTAAACAGCAGTACACTTAAAGCTCTTTCTGCCTTCAAGGCAGTAACTGAATTATGTATCAGGAAAAAGATTTATCAAAATTACAGACCAAGAATATATTTTGGTATCAACTAAATAAATACCTTTCATTTCGCAGAACTGCTCAAACTGAAATGCCCAGAACAGAATAAAGACCCACAACCCCCACCACTTTCACACCACTTATAAAAATATTATTAGCCTTGCAGTATACGTGACTTAATTTCTCTGATCGCTCAGATTCTTGATGAAGTCACTGCACCATAACAAGTCACCATGTGTCAGCAAGGCAGAGCACCCAGCTGTATCCTCTTCGCTTGTAGGGAATAAGGTGTTTAACTGCTTTCTTCCAAGCATAATTCCCCTGAACACGCTGCAAGCGCCTTGCCTAGTGAACTGCCACAGGCCAGATGATGCTGTTACTTGACCTTAGTAACAGCCAAGATCACTTGGACTTTGTCAGGACCAACAGATGCCCATGGTGTCTCAAACCCATGCTCCTCTGCACACTCAAGAATTTCTGCGTCCTGTTTCCAAACAGCTTTGTAGGGAACAGGACTCAGATTCAGTAAGACTGGGCTGTCACTACCTCTTTTACCAAGGTCGGTGGGATTCTGGGCCAAGCCACCGCCTCCCTGCAGGCCCCAAATTCAATTAGAGCCAGAAATACTTCCTTAACACCTCAAATCAAATTATATGAGCTGATGTGCTCATATACTTAGTGATGCCGACCTATAAATGAAAGCACCATAAAAGTTCCTATCATCCAAACATCTTCTAGCATTTCCTTCCCCAAAAATGCACGTTTTTAAGACAAATCAGATCAAATGTTTCTCCAGACATTACGGTCTATGCTTGCATTTTAAGAAATGTTGCTCTTTAGACTGTGTGGTAAGGATAGGAAATGGAAATAACTAGCGTATCATCTCCTGAAACCAAAGAATTAGGAGAGACAGGCCCTTATATTGTAGAGACACCAGCCTGCCAAAATATGAATGCTTGCAAGTTACTGTATTTGGCTTCCTCATTAGTTAAATTGATAGCATTTCCCGCAATAAGTGGAGAGAGAGGGGAAAAGTTGGATGCAGTGGTCCTATTAGGCTGTCATCCTGGCATGTAACAACATAATGTGGTAACTTTTTTTTTTTTTTTTTTTTTTTTTGAGACAAAACACTGATGTTAATTCACACTGCAGACAGAGGCACAAGCCAGAGAAAGTATTTACGCACGCCCTCTCTCCTTTTGCAATCAAAACAGAAGCACTGGAAGCTGACATTTCTGTTTAAAATGAAGCCTCAAGTTTTCACCCAGCCGAGCGCACCAAGGAGGCTCCCTGGAAGCGAGCAGCAGCACACAGGCAGCCAGAGCTGAACATTTCAGGCTGAGTTTGCAATGAATGCAGCAGCCGCCCTACATCCTGCGCAACCACAAACCGACACCAACGTGGTTTTCTCTGAACCCATCTAAGCATGTACACGCAGACTGCGACTGGCAAAGAACCCCTACCACAAGCCATCTGACAGATGGACCCTCAGTCTTGGCACAGAGGGTGGGAGTTGTCTCACCCATATTTGTTGTCAAGGAATCCTAGAATGGTTTTGGTTGCAAGGAACCTTTGAAGACCATCTAGTCCAACCTCTCTGCCACGGGCAGGGACATCTTCAACTAGATCGGGTTGCTCAAACCTCACCTTGAACACTTCCACTGATGGGGCATCCACAACTTCTCTGGTCACCCAGTTCCAGTGCCTCACTACCCTCATTGTAAAAAAAATTTTTTCCTCATATCCAATCTAAATCTACTCTCAGTTTACCACTGTTACCACTCATCCTGTCACTACAGGCCTTGGTAAAAAGTCTCTCTCCATCTTTCTTCTAAGTATCCTTTAGGCATTGAAATGCCACACAGTAAGGTCGCCCCGTAGACTTCTGCAGGCTGAAGAACCCCAACTCTCCCAGCCTGTCCCCACAGAGGAGGGGCTCCAGCCCTCTGACCATTTTCATAGCCCTCCTCTGGACCCACTCTAACAGGTCCATGTCTTTCGAGTACTGGAGACCCCAAAGCTGGATGCAGTATTTCAGGTGGGGGTCTCACGATAGCAGAGGGGGAGAATCACCTCCCTTGACCTGCTGGCCATGCTTCTTTTGATGAGGCTCAGGATACAGTTGACTTTCTGGGCTGCAAGCGCACATTGCTGGCTGACACCCTATTTCTCACCTACCAGCATCCCCAAGTCCAGCACCCAGGCTGTACCGACAGTGGTGACTGCCCTGACCCAGGTGCAGAATGTTGCACTGGGCCTTGTTGAACTTCATGAGGTTAACAGTAAGGGAACAAGTCATAAACACAAACCAGCCAAGAGAGAAGCGAACCCCAGTCCAAGCTTAGTGCCTACAATATTCAAAACAGACGCATTCAGAGGGCAATCTATTTCTTTCGCCCGACTGTGCAGGCAGCCTGGGACAAGGAGCTTAAACTTAGATGTCTGAAGTAAGGGGAGACGAATCCCACCCTCACTGTCATGAATGCAAGCAGCTTTTATTTTAAGAAAGGCGATCAATGCTAGAATGTGCTTGAGTCACCCTCGCCATGTGCCATGGCCACTTCTCAAATTCTTCTCTTCCAGACCTCCAGCGTTGTTACGGACCTCCCCCAGCCTGCCTGTGCTTCCTACCGGGAGACATTATTACTATCCTGTGCATCGCTGTGACCATTGCCTGCTTTACCAGGATAAACCACCTGCAGCTGGTGCTGAATGCCAGAGGGGAAAAAACAACAACAACAACAAAGAAATCTGTTTGCCTTTTTATTATTTTCAAAAGTATTTTTATTTGAGATCTGTCAGCTACAAAACTGTAAGCATCGTTTGTGTATAGTGTCTACTGGAGGCATCAAAACAAGGGAGCAGGAGCACCACTGTTTTTAAGGACATTACTTACCACTAGCAATACTTTCCCAGTTTCATTTCTAGTAGAGGTTTACTTTCTTTGCCAATTACTGAGAGATACATGCTTTCCCCAGGCAGGTGCCTATGATCTGAGCCGTAGTTTGCACACCTAGCAATGTAAAAGACCCTGCTCCAGAATAATATTAGTGAGATCAGTCAGGATGACTAAGTATATCTGCAAAACTTCATTCATGCAGAAATCATCAGCTCCTGAGGAATATATTCCAGGTACCTTTATTTATCCAGGTATAGTACCAGGTTGGTTTGCTTTCAAAAGCCACATGACGTACAGGCTTGCTCCTACTTCCGCGTGGTTTTTCATCAGAGAGTGTAAGCCAAACAGGAGCTTAGAAGGGACAGGTGCTGGGGAGCAGGTGTTAAGTTTTTACTTAAGTATTGAGAAATAAAGGCAAAAAAAAAAAAACCCAAACAAAACCCAGAAAGCGCTAAGAGTTCTCATTGAGAATTAGTATAGAACTAGCCTGAAAAATGGCTAAGATCTAGTCAGAGCAGCCTGGATAGCCGGTGGGACTGCCTGGAGAGTGCACCTGAACTGGTTCTGCATAGCATCTTGCATTAGCAGTACCCATTCTGGGAGCCGCACGGCACACTTGTATTTATATATTCTATTTACCCACAACCAAGATGGAAGACGAGGGAATAAATCTGCAACCTAAATTGCGACTCAGTGAAGAGGACACTCCAGTTTGGATTGCTGTTACCACTTAGGAAGCTCCATGGCAGGTGGAGCTGTCATTAATCACGCACAGTGACAAGCTTCTACTCTCAATCACACTTTCTGACCAAATTCTGCACTAATCAGGAGCTTCAGAGCAGGCTGGCTGTTCAGCAAGTTAAAGATGCAGATGGTATTTTCCTTAAGCTTCCTAAAGTCAAACAGAGACCAAAAAAATGCCCAAACAACCCCCCAGCACACAGCTAAGCACCCTGCATACAAAAAGGAGGAGCCACAGCACATGCTTTCAGCTGGTCTGCTTTCTATCAGGCACATGAATTTCTTAAATGGACCAAAATTTCTTGTAGTTTTAAAGGTATAATAATCAACAATTCCCTTTCAAACCTGTATTACAAACAATACAGCTGCACTTACAGAATATGTTTGCTTAAAAACACCTCAAAAAATGCCACATTCTTACAAACCAAAGTTGCAACAAAAATATTTTTGGTCAAACTGGTATAAAGAGCTGTTTATCTGCTATTTCAAAGTAATCAGGTACGTCAGGAATCATGCTTAACACAATGCACAAATACACAGTTAGCAAGTTAACTGTCAAAAGGTATTTATTTGCCTCGGGGGAGGGAGAACATGCTAGTCTTTGCTGTTCTGAACAGAGGGACACATTTTAGTCGATGAGATGCATATACCAGCAGGAGCAGCCCTGCTCAGCTTTCCCAAAGGTGGCTTACAGAAACTCAGAGCATACAGGTTTTGATAGATCAATACCTAAGTCTGAAAGAACAGCTAGAGTAAAAAAGAGGAAAAAAAAAAAATAAATAAAAATCAAGATATCCTTGCTTGTGGGAAGCCAATGCAGGGTGTCCTCTGACAAAGTCGCTCAGAAGATGCTTGCTTTGCTACCTGTGGGAACCAATTGCCTGCATGTGCCAAAAGACTGGGGTAAGACTGATCCTTCAGAGAAAACAAAACTTCATTTACTAAACACACCGGACAAGGAATTGGAAAGGCTACATAGATATGAATACCATGATATCACTGCTGCCAAAATCACCTTGCAGGGAGGGATGACGCTTAAGGCAGAACCTTTCCCCCTTTTGCAGTTCTCTCTGCTGCCGATTTTGGGCCCATCACTGACGCAAACCAGAAGGTGCCCAACGGCTCAGAAACGCTGTTCTGCTCTACTCATCGATCTAAAGGACATCATGCCACCATCCAGCCTTTGACACCCACACAACTCAGGCAGGAAGGACAGGAAATGTGCAGCTTAAATAATTTTTCTGCTCATTAATTCTCTGAGGAAGCACAGTTCAGCCAGAGACAAGTTTTAGAACAGACACTGCCAAGGTTTCGGCTATTTATTATCTCTAATTTAACTGAAAAGGCAGAAATTGAGTGACTTAAGATTCATTAACAGCTTCCTTATAAAATTTAATTTTGGCTACTTACTTCTGTACAGGGAACATAAAGTAACATAATTAAAGCAGATGATTGCACTGATTGTAAAAGGCTGCCTGCTCGGTTTTCACTGATCACTCCATCTCGAGCCACACTAACGAGTTGTAGGTTAAAACCCTCTGCAAGATCTTGAGTGACCACTCACCGACTCTTCTTTCCAAGTAATTAAATTAAAGCGCTCCTCTGGTGTATGATGTCTTGAGGGGAAAAAAGCGAAACAAAAACACCACAGACAGTAATGACATGAGGACAGGACTTGAGATCATTTACCTGATCAGCTAGTTACTGTCAGCTAACACAGCATACGGAAGACTACGGGGAAAATAAAACCCTATAGTACTGACGCTGCCAGCTCTTTTAAGACAACACAAAAAAAAAGAGAAAGGATTGTGACTTCTTTTAACACAACACTCACCCATTTGGTTTGCAAAGCAGTTACTGGTCACATTTGGCTGCTTTTGCTCCTTGTTGCAAACTACGAAATTACATTTAGAGACTTACTTAACAGGCTTGCTGTTTATGCATCCTCAGTAACTACAGACACATATTCACAGATGGAAGGTGAACAGGACAACAGGACTGCAAAAAGTGAGGGCAGCCTACGCCATGGAAAGAAAAACAACCTACAGAAACGCAGGGTAGGGAGGAAGACGCTGAAGGAAAGAAGCAAGCATACAACACCACACAAAACCAGGCAGCAAGAGAGATGTGAGGAAATGAACACCTCTGAAAATTCAAATCAGCTGCAATGAGATGATATTAAACAGCTGATCATGGTCTCTGGCCCCATGAACAGAGGCCATTTAAATCCTGAGACCCAGACAGCTTTTCATCCATGCAAGTCTTATTGCTAAGACTTTGGTAGGGCTGTGTTCTCCAAACCGGAGGAGCTTCAGAGACCTGCTGGGGGAGGAGATGCCAGGGAAGCAGGGCAGGAGGCAGGAGCCAGCCTGGATGTGGCCTCTTGGAGAGACGAACAGACCTCATCGTGCGCAGCGCATACACAGCTCTTCCAACAAGGGATATACACCTACAAGTACGCACTGTTAACTTGCGTTTTCAGAAAACCTCAGTTCTACTTAAGTCATTCGGCTTTTCCTTCCATTTGGGAGGAAATTTCCTGTAGATTGTTTCTGAAGACATGGAAAGAGGACAGACATCTGTGGTACTACAGCAAGGACAGTAACAGTGACATTGCTGAAATGCCTGAGGGAGCTCATAAATCAACAGGATACCAGGAGATGCCATAAGAGACAAGAGAAGCAAAATGTCTTAACACATTCTGGGACAAAGCTTCCTTATGCCTTCTGTAAGCTGCTCTTGGGATCATCTACAATAAAACACTAACGCAGGTTTCTGCGTGAAGTCTCTGAAATATATACAGGCTCCTTTCCACTTTACAGAACTCCAATTAGTGTCTAATCAATAAGTTTGTTTGCCTGCTTAAAAGTATGATCCAACTTCTGGTTTACACAGGAAGCATTTTTAATCAGGCAGGCTGAAGCAGGTACTCTTTCTGGAAGGTAAAATTGTTCTTGGAAGCTTTCCATTAAGAGACAGCAGAAACTCCACCACTAACTCTTAATTAAGTGCTCTATTGCTTTGGGTTTGTTTTTAATTATTTTTCTTTGTAGATAAGTCATTAATAATTGAGTATCTGCTTGCCTGAGTCATGACACTGTGAACACAGTAAGAAGAAAACCAGTGGCAGTTGTCCATCTGAGCAGCAGTCAGTAGAGCTATTAAAGTGGTCTAAAAGGCATCTATTTCTCAAAAGTAGTTTTAATAAGTTTTCCCCCACCCCCCCAAAATAAGCAGCGTAGAAAGGCTTGTGCTTTGAAAACAAACTCACCTTGTCCAGCAAAGCACGCTGCCACAACATATATTTATTTTTGCCTCCATACAACAGGCATCCACAATCTGCCAAGATACCAGACGTGCTCTGAAGACAGGTGTGCAACCACAGGGACACCCCCCATCAGCCATCTGAGAAAGGTCCCCAGGAACATGCACTACTGCTGCATGAAGTGCACCTCTCTCATACTGCACCACCTCCCTCGCTGTCTAGATTTAAAAAAAGAAATAAATAAATCTCTAATTAAGCATCAATACAAAAAAAAACCTTTTTTTTTTTTCTTCTTTAATAACCTACTTCCAGGTTTTAGTCTATGCAGGACTGTACATCCCGGGCTTGATCACAAGACCACCGTGCAACAGAAAAACAGCGACACGCTCCCTTTGTAAGAAACGAAGTGAATTTTGGGTACCACTGCTTTTTAAAATAACTATTACTCTATATGTAAAACAGTCTCCCTCTCCAACCGACAAACAAAAAAAGAAATTCAGATCGCCTTTTCTGGTCAGCCCTACTAAGCTGTTGACTCTAATGAGTGTAAATAGCCTCCTGGAGACAGGTCTGCAGGTTTGGGTAAGGCAGAGGGAACAGAGTGGAAGATGCTGCTTCAGCCAGTTTCTACTGGCTGTATGATTTGACACGTTGGTACTCAAAATGCTATCTGTTCAACACAGTATGCAGCTAATCTAATCTAAAGCCGCACCACAGCACTGCTGTGCTATGGAAATGTTTAACAATGCAAACATTATTAGCCACATAGGTGGAGCTTTACATGCAATTGTTTTGGGAGACAGATTTAACAGTGCCACAGTGATAAACACGGCCTCCTTCTTCAAATCTATCTTATCAAAACTCACTTCAGACTAGGCTTTAATCTTGCCAGCTGCAATTTTCTTCCTTCTTGCTAAGGTGTAGCCTCATCGTGCACTAATTATGGCAATTTGATGAAGAGAAGAAAAAAGTTATTAATAAAAGCCTTTGCTGTTTGTTATGTTTTTGGCCAGTCAAGTTGCACTAAAGGATGCTTAAACAATACTAAGAAGCTATTAAGTACACATATGCCACAAACAAAAAACATTTTTTGCCATGTGACAGGCATGAATTAAAGCACCTTAACAGTAACCCACAAATCAAATACCTCAACCAGGCCTAGGAATTAAGCAAACATGTTTAATAAAACACTCAAAGCTCCGATTCGGGAATATCCCAGGAACATGGGAGAAGTGAAAGATCTCCTTCCAAAAAGTTTGATGATCGTAAGGCAAAAAGCAAGGATTTCCAAAGTCAGAAGTGTGAAGAATCACAGTGTCCCTCTGCAACCGCGCTCGTCTGCCACCACTTCGGGACGTGCCCACCGCCTGTCAGGTCTCCAAGTTTTCTCAAATTACTTATGTAAATAGTGCCGGAAGGGCTGGGTGGCATTTAGCTTAGTCCACTTCAGACCAGCTAAGGCAATAATGTTAGTCAACCCAATAGTGTGTAATGCCAGCATTAAGCCTTTTGGCGTACCCGCTGTGAACGAGGTATTTCCAGAAGTATGAGCAGCTTCATACAAGGCGAATGCATGTGTATTTAAGGGTTGTTCTTAAGGTCCAGCCAACCTCTGTCCCGAGGGTTTACTAAATATGCCAGCACCCAGATCTCAATCGTCATGAAACAGGTTGTGGTCACCCTCCTGAAACGCAAATCTCTCTGCAGTTGTGAGTAGCGTTGTGCTGCAAACCGACATAAAAATATTAAATAAAAAAGATTAAAAGTTCTCAAAGAGGATTTAAATACAGGCAGCAAGTCAGCACTTCACTTCCTACAATCCCTTCCGAGAGAGATTAGGGCACAAGGGCTCAACACCTTGAAAGTAAAATAGCTACAAAGAATGCTGATTTTCTTTCCTAGAACAGTGGCCGCAGAAGATAAGAGGCACAAGTACTTATGTTTTAAAACTGAATACGGGAAGTATTTAGGAGATACTGTCAGTGCAAGTATTAAAGTGATACCATCAACTTCACACCTAGCTTCTTAAAATAAATCTGAAAAACTCTGAATTAGAGTTTGGGTCTTTTTTTAGTATTAATTTTGTGGGCCTTCAGTAAATATATATACACCCATATGCATCCATAAATACACATATGTGTATATCTAAGCAGGTAAATATGTATGTATGTGTACAGACACACATGCAAGTTGGTATCGATGATGCCTGCAATATAAACCCAAGTCCTGAAGCAGACTGGCATTGAGACTCAAACCCCGGCAATCCAAACAAGTAAGTCTCTCTCCTGAATTTCCGCAAAAATAGATATCAAGAATATCAATTCCCACTGCTTTATTTTTGTTGCTTATAAAAAAACTGGGCATAAATAAGAAGTAGCCTATCCTCTTACAGGTTAAGTGGGACATTTGTCTAACATAGGAGGCAACAGTAGTCGCTGAATGTCCAGTGAAAATACTTTAAGATATTTGCAGAGTTCTGCCAGCCCAGCACTGACACCGAAGTGGTGTGCGAGAGCTGTGTGCGCTTTTATTACTCAAAATGCTCCCTTGAGACCTTTGTCATTTAAACAGCCCCATTCACTATCCTTTTTACGCCAAGAGACCCACAGGAGGGCAGCTTTAGGGAAAAGGTGACCTAAAACATCCCTCCCATTTCTTCCACCTGCATGATGGCCCAGCACCAGCTCCACTGCCCCCATCCTGCAAACAGCAGCGGCAAGAGTCCGACCCCTTCCCTTGCTTACGCCACAAATAAAATAAGTAAAGCAGGAATTACGCTTTCCCTCTGCCACCAGACTAAGCCTGAGGCAAAGAAGTTCTAAGATACCTTAATCCTTCTGGCTGCCTTCCGTCACGCTGTGCCTCTTCGATGCTCACAGCACTCCCATATTACTCTGTAATAATGCCAGCTGGCCTCTCTTAGCCAGCCTTTTTTTAAAAAAAATAAAAAACAACTCCCAAATTAAAAAAAAAGGCAGAAAAACAACCCCCTGAATATAATATTTCATTCATGGGTTGGTTCTTACCAAGTTGTGACTTGTATGATTAATCATAATTCAAGAAAGCATAGCATACGAACAATTATTTAAACATTTAAAAAACAAAGTGGGTTGCTGGCTCTTTACAATGCTGACATATTTAGCACCCAAAACAAATCCTTTTACTGCTGTCATTAAAACAAAGGCACACACTTTTCTGTGAGCCAGATCTCATATTGCAGCACTCCTCATCCTTCTGCAGGAAAAAAAAAAAAACCAAGCTATTTTCAGTACTAGAAAGTGATGGGACAGACAATTACAAAAGTGGTTTTCCTGGGTGGAAAAAATACTTTTATTGCATACATAGTTGATGACAAAGCCATTCAATAAGAATTTTAAAAATCAAATAATGGGGGAAAAATAAAGTGGGAAATTGATACATATTTCCTTTCTACCCACCATGCAACGTGAGGAAGGGGCAGACTTATTTTTAGCTGATTTTCTTCTCGCGCCAATGGCTCTTTGAATATATTTCATAGTAGTTAAACTGCCATTACTCCAGCTTCTTTGCTCACACTGGCAACTATTTATTTCGGCATTCTGTCACCGTGGGAAGGTTAGATCTCTATTCTTCTTTGCATTGCAGAGTCTTCTGGAGCAAGTATGTTTATTTTATATCCAATAGGGCACAATCATGTAGAAATAAAAAGTTATGGGAGGGGGTAGAGGGTAAAAAGGGAAGAACACGCCACGTGCTCCTGCAGATAAACTCAAAGCACACAGCAAGATCTAAATGGCTGTGGAAAAGTCCCAACTTGATATTCCTGATACAGAGACTGACAGTATAATTTTAGAAGGCCAGCAGCACCCTGCTCAATTCTACAGCATCCAATAATTTCTTCAAAATCAGTTTGGTCTCAGTTTTGTTTTTTTATTTACAAAGAATAAAGTCAGCTTAAAAAAAATCCCAGGGACCAGATCAAGATAAGAACTGATGTGCCCCTAGTGAATGGGGTTTAGGAATCTGAACTCCAGTGGCATTTATTAGAATAATCCCAATATAATATTCTTGCAATTATGTCGATTTAAATTTATATATAAATTTATATTTACATTTTCAGTGAGAGATACAGAAATAAAAGCCCAGCTGAGTCCAAATGTTGCCCAAAGGCTGATGCTACATTGTGTACCCTAGAAGAGTCTCACCGCTACCTTTTCACTTATTGACTGGACCAAGACAGGTAGCTTCAGTGTTTTCATAGCACAATGCGAGAACTTCATATTTAACTGTTCCTCTGTCCAATTTATCTCAAGGAGTGAAGCTCGGGGGCCCTTATGAACTGTATTCAGTACAAAGGTGTATAACTCATGCCCCATCCCTGGAAGTGTTCAAGGCCAGGCTGGATGGGGCTTTGTGCAGCCTGGTCTAGTGGGAGGTGTCCCTGCCCAGGGCAGGGGGGTTGGAACTAGATGATCTTTAAGGTTCCTTCCAACACAAACCATTCCATGATTCTATAATTTGAATCTTAGTATTTTAACGGCTGGCAGTGCACCTGACAGCTCAGCGTTCAAACATTCAGCATTGCGTAACCGAAAGATGCTTCACAAGCCTAGCTTAGCCGACCTGGCAATTAGACACACAGTTAAGTGCTGACCATCAATCACAGCAAAATAAAAATACTCACACGGAAATAATGCAAGAAACCTTCTCTTATGCAGGAATATTAACCTTAACACAGCACTTGGCTTTGCTGATAAGCCTTGCTAAATGAACCATATTTTAAGCACGTCTGCAGAAATTCTCAGCCAGAGACAAAAGGGCCAAGCAAGTTCCAGTCTGGAGTTTACTAAGATGATTCCCCGGGACAAAGGAAAAAATCTATCCCCGTAGCCTTCAGTGATCACAGAGTGGCTTGAGATATGACATCATCTCGAGCTCCGTTAGACACAGATGACTATTCCAGAGAGTTATGACACCCCATTGCTCTTCATGCTCTAGCTCCCCCAAGTTACTAAACAATCTGCTTTACCACAAGTTCTAAAATTAACTTGTGTCTCTTCTAAAACCACTGGAAGTACTTCAGCATTTTAGAGTGAGGTTGTAATACCCTGAAAATAAGGAGTTCAGCATGAAAGATAGCTATTCGTAACCCTCCAAACTTGCCAGCAGTACACAGTTAATGGAGCACCGGAGACCAAGCATAACCAGCTCCTTCAATCTGATTCTGCTTATCATATTACTCTGGATAAAGAAACTTCTTTTAAAAAAAAAAAAAAAAACAAAGCAAAGATATCACTAAATGAATACGCCAGTCATATTTCCAACAGAAGTAAAAGAGTTTGGGGACGAGATTTAGAAGAAATTTATCAGAAGCACATTTCAGACTAGATTAAATTAAAGTATGCAGGAAAGAACCAATTCTGTATCAAGCTTACCAGGCCAATATAAAGGAATAGAACTCTGACCACAAACTTTGCAAGCATCTATGTCAAGCATAGGAGACACCGATTACCAGGTGCTTCACAAAGAGAAGAACAAGCTCTTTACCTGCTACCTAGGATGAAGGAATAACATTCAGGTACAAGAAAAAACGGCTTCTTCCTTGGCATCCTGGGTGCTAGAAACACTAAGGAGCTTCTGCTCCATCACATCACCAGGGCTTCTTTCCCAACATGGTCTTTTCTCAGCTAAAAAGCTCTGAGGCTCTTTGGCTCGGTATCACTGTAACTGACCTTCTTGTTTGAGTCCTGCTTGGTGAAGCAAGAAAAGATAAGAGTGACATGATTCGTGTTTTACTGTTATCCAAAAGAACTTGCTGAGAGAGCTAGGAAGACACAGATGTGGAACTGCAAAGTGCTAACATCTGATTAAAACACAGTTCAACGAATTACGCAGTTTCTTTCCTGTACCTCTTACTCGTATAAAATTCACCAGACAAGAGAGAAAGCTCCTTGATACACAGGGAGAACAACCCCACCCCACACAAACAATTAATGCATTTGCTAAAACATTTCCTTTGCCACCTTCACACACACCCAGAAGCCTCCTCTACTGCAGGGATTCTGCATGCGACTGACACAAACCAGAGCTTCGTTCCCGATATCAGTAGCATAGAAATGCTTCAGACACAGCCATTAGCTCTCCCAACAGCAACATGAGAATTTCTTCTACAGTCAGTTTTCACTAACGCTATACACAGCCTCAGAGACAGTGAAGGAGCTGGCAAGACTCACCCCAGTTTCATTCCGTATCTTCTGGGAGAGCTATGAGTAACAGCGTAGGCAGCTGCAGCTCCAAGGGGTGGAACACGAGAACGGCCGAGTTGCACCGCTCCCCTCCCAGCACGACAGGGAGGCGAAGGGCAGACGGTGGCCTGGGTTTGGCAGCACAAGAGGGTCTGCAATACCTCTGACGTTTTCCCCAAAAAAATCCAAAACAATCTAACCTGAATCACAGAGCAACTGCCCTGTGACTGACAACACAACAGCAGGTTTGCTGCCGTCCTGGCGGGTTGTAGGCAGCTGTTTCTCCCCTGTCATGAAGGAAAGCCTAAATTACACCTTTAAATTCAGATCAAGTCAATGAGTGCTTAACAGTGTATTGGTCCCAGTCCCAACAATTCTTGTGTCCTTTTCTTTCCCTATTCTCCAATTTGCCAATAAGTATCACAATAGAATCTAATTAATGCTCACTAATGAGTGGGAGACCAATTGCTAGTCCAAAAGAATTTGGTTATGTACAAAAAAGCAAACAAGTTAATGTAGCATAAACTGTGTTTTGTTCATTTATTTTGACAACTGTAGTTTGCTTTTAATTATGACACTTCCTAGCAGACTACTTTGCCTGTCTATTTTGCAGAAGTACTGAACTCTTCCTCATGCTACTATGTTTTTCTCCAATGCTATTATTCCCCCCCCGCCCCCCACCAAAAAAAAAATACCCCAAACCAACTGTTAAAAGCAAACCTTGTCCACCCTCTGTCACTAGAAATGATGAAAAAAAGTAGTAAAAGCCCTCAAGAAAAGTCCTTCATGGATGACCCATGTTTCCTGCTCTTGAACCTCCTTGTGGGGAAGGATCCACCAGCAGTACTTCATGGCGCTGGAGAAGTCATTCCCGTTCCAGTGGGACTAACAGCTCCTTGCAGAACAGATTTTGTATCTACCCATGTGGCTGATTTTCCTTTCAAGCTAAAGATGTCTGCTGGATTCAAAAGGATATCCCTTTATACACCACATCTGTAAACTAACGCATTTCAACATTTTTCTCTGACTTAAGTTAGGGATTTGACCAGTTTTAAGTCTTTAAATAGTTTAAGCAAGCTCTCCATCAGTGTGAGTTTCCCTGTTACTGCTCCGGACTCCACCACTGTTTAGAATATTGCTTAACTGCTGAATTTGCCAGAAGTGGCATAAGCCAGGAACACACATGGCAATTTGTGAAAACACCCAGCACTTTCTTTTGTAAGTGTGTTAACAGACTTTTTTTGACTGTCAAACATGTTTTTAAAGGATGCTTTCTTATGGTGCTGAACTACTGATTTGTTTTGTTGTTTTTTTCTAAAAGCAAACAGCTGACAGAGTAAACCCTGACCCTTCCGATGCTCAAAGCACAAACCTTTGCCTCTTAGGTGAGAGGTAGGTGAAAGCTTGCATAGACCAATTATTAATGATAGATGTTGTGTGCACTTTGCCAGGATTATTTGCCAGGCAGCAGGTAACTACAGGGGAACCCCCCTCAGCTCCTGGGTTTGGTTCCTATGCTACGAAAAGATTGTAGTCTGGACTCTGGAGCTACCAAACAAGCACATGATTTGGCACACGCAGATTTGCAGGTTGGTTGAGATGTCAGTGCCAGATGAAAGAAGTAGAACTTCAAGAAAAGTTGCCCTGGGACAGCCTCTCAGTCTAGTTCTCAAGTGACAAATACCAAAGCCAGCAGAGACTCCTCTTTCCTAAAGCAACGGCTACTATGAGCCAAAAAGGGAAGTGGGAACTCATGACCTCTCGATCCTCAGGTCAGAGCACATCCCTCCAGAGAAAAAAAAAAAAAAAAAAAAAAGAAAAAAAAAAAAGGGAGGTGACCCATCCAGGCCCATCCAGTTTGTTAGGAAGAAGAAGTATTCAACCCTTTGGGGGAACATGTTAACTGTTTTCTACCACAACCACCATTCAAAGCTTAAAGACTTGTCCTACCACCTGCATAAGTATGTTCATGACCGATACAGAGAAATCCCATCAAGACAAGAACTAAGAGATAAGGCAAATAAAGTGGTTAATAACTAAAAAGAGGGAGGTAACTGGCAACGCATTCTCAGGCTGGAAGCACGGTCAACCTCTATGAGAACACAACTGGAAGACAGTCGGGACAGTAATTTCCTTCTCAGATGGTTTTCAAATATGGAAATAACATACTGGAACAATTTGAATAACTCAAGGGCTCAAGCACCTAACAGCTCTCAGCAATGAGATTAGTACAAAGAACTTCTTGAGTCACTACTTCTGGCTTTCTTGAAGGTTTACAGGATTGCATAAGCAACACCGCAGCCTATCTTTAACTGCTATTCACTTATTCCAAGCAAAAAGGAAGCATTTTGCTCTCTGTAATTGCTCTCTCCTTTTCCCCATAAGCCAAGTTCTTCCTTCTTCCGCATGGAGGGAATATCTCCACTTCACCCATCCATGGCTGCGTCCCCCTATCAGCAGCTGGCAGCCGTGGGTGCTAGGAAAGGACTGGTGCACCGCTAACACAGCAGTACAGTAGCTACCTAGCAGCTGTCACAGCAGATTATCCTTTTAATTCTCCTTTAAGCTCAAACAAGAAAAGCTCTATCATCTCCTGCCTGCACATCCTGCTTTCCTTCCCTTCTAGATGTTTCCCTTCTGGACAGTGCTTCAGATTTCCAACACTCTACTTGCTCTGATACCTGCTGCTTATACCACTCATGTCTGCAGCAGCATTATCCACTGCTGCTCTGATCCTGGCCTGGCTCTATGCTCTGCGGATATCTTCCTGCTGAAGAGTTTTGGTCCCACCCCACAGCCCTAGCTTTTCCTGGGCTACTGAGAAAGACATATTCGACACCTACTGTCGCTCTCACGGCATCAGATGCCCAGAATGACATAAAAGGCTCTTCCTACCTCATGATTCACTGGGTTTTTTTGTGCTTTTTGGTTGGTCTTTTGCGGGGGGTTGCTTTTTTTGTGCTTTTTGGTTGGTCTTTTGCGGGGGGTTGCTTTTTTTGTGCTTTTTGGTTGGTCTTTTGCGGGGGGTTGCTTTTTTTGTGCTTTTTGGTTGGTCTTTTGCGGGGGGTTGCTTTTTTTGTGCTTTTTGGTTGGTCTTTTGCGGGGGGTTGCTTTTTTTGTGCTTTTTTGGTTGGTCTTTTGCGGGGGGTTGCTTTTTTTGTGCTTTTTTGGTTGGTCTTTTGCGGGGGGTTGCTTTTTTTGTGCTTTTTTGGTTGGTTTTTTGTGGGGGGTTGCTTTTTTTTTTGTTTTGTTTTTTTACAAGCAAAAAACCCACCTGCAAGCAATATAGAGTAATCCCCACAGCATTCAGCAGTAGTATGAGGACTATCCATCTAGATAGCCTTCTGACAGACCACGGCCCTACACACAAGTCTATCAGCTCCATTTGTCACTGCGCCAATGCAGTGACACAATGCAATGCTCACTGCACAGCACCGGTGCCGGAGGTATCACTTTGCACTATACTGCAAATCAGTTACCCACATTCTTCCAGGTAGCCAGAACGTTGCTGCCTCCTGCCACCCAACCTTGGGAGAGGAAGGAAGCAAGCAGTTAGGAGTAGCTGCCCCAGTTCAACTACTCACACTCAGCAAAAATCAGCACAGCTAACCCAACCGTTTAGGACCCTGCAGCTCTAATCTATGCTAGCAGCCCATAATGACCAAACCAAAGACACATGCATTTCATAGAATAGAATCCTTTAGGTGGTAAAAGACCTTTAAGATAATCAAGTCCAACCATTAAACTAGCACTGCCAAGTCTACCACTAAACCAAGTCCCTCGGCACCACACCTAAACATCTTCTAAATACCTCCAGGATGGTGACTCCACCACTTCCCTGAGCAGCCTGTTCCAATGCTTGATAACCCTTTCGGTGAAGAAAATTTTCCTAATATTCAAATTTCCCCTGGCACTACTTGAGACCATTTCCTCTTGTCCTATCACTTGTTCCTTGGGAGAAGAGACCGACCCCCACCTCGCTACACCCTCCTTTCAGGCAGTTGTAGAGAGCGAGAAGGTCTCCCCTCAGCCTCCTCTCCTCCAGGCTGAACAACCCCAGTTCCCTCAGATGCTCCTCACAAGACTTGTGCTCCAGACCCCTCACCAGCTCCGTTGCCCTTCTCTGGACTCACTCCAGCACCTCAATGTCTTTTTTTGTAGTGAGGGGTCCCAAAACTGAACACAGCATTTCACTCAGAACGATGGCTCTTCGTTCTTGCCTAAGCCACTCACGGCATCTACAGAACCTCAACCTCCAGCCTCCAAGGAGGCTGTTGCAAGGCACAGTCAATTTTGGGGGTTTTGTCCCAGGTTTGCTCACATGAACTCTACTGTGTCAATTCCCAGGCATCTCTGAGGCAATCCCCATCACAGCCTCCTTCGCCAGGCTCAGAAAACCTTGCCTTAGTCTGCTAGAGCTCTGGTCCATTCTTTTTTGCTACTTCTCTGCCTGCCATGTTCACCAGCTCCCTGGCAAGGCCTCTGGGGCTGTCAGCCATCACAGAGGCACACTGCAGCAGACTGAGGGTCTTGCCAAGGAGCCTACCATGTTCCATGGCCTAGTGTACATCTGAAACGAAGAACAGATATTCCCCAAAATAAAAGTAGCAAAATTCAAGTGCTGAAAGCCACAGGCACTGCTGTGGCAGCACATGACAAAGAAGATTTCTCAATCTTTTCTGAGGTGAAGGGCTGCTTTGCCTTTGGAGGGTAAAAAAAAAAAAATCATAAAACATCACTGTCTTATCCCCATCTATTCTATGGGGACTAGGATGGACAGCCACGCTAGAAGTAAATTTTGCCTTTGTAAGACTGAGGTCTTAGCAGTTCGGCAGACGTGGTTTTATTATCACCACTACAGCCTGCCCGAAGCACAGGCAAAGCTTCACCTGCCCACTACAGCCGTGAGCCACCAACCCACCCCTGAGGACAGATCACCTTCGAGACTACCCAGGCACAAATAAATAGTGCTGGCCTACAGGACAACAGATTACTCGAGCCTAGAGAAATGTGCTATTTGCAATTTTTGCCACCAGAACTGGGAATACATTTGATCTGAGAGCCTCAGGCAAATCCCTTCTCCTCTCTGCATCTCAGCTTCCCCATGCGTACAGCTTTGCAAAGTCTGACATACACGAGTGAAAGGCACCGCAGAAATGCAGAAAATCACTGATCAGAATGGCAAGACGGGGGCCAAAGAGACACAGTCGCCTCAGATTTGCCGAAGATAGTTATTTATTCATTCTCACATAGTTTCAGGAGCACCAAGAAGCCTTAACTGTGATAAAGGTCCAACTGTTGCCAACTGAGTATTTTCTTTAATCACATTTGATGTTGTTCTTAAAGTAGTCTGCCAGCTTCTGGAGTCATTTGATTATATACAAGTATTACTTCAAAGCAAACAAGCAAGGATACGTTTTTATTTGTTTGTTTCAGTGTTTATAAGTGATATTTTCTTAGAATTTGCAGCATGAAGGAAATTCACGGTACTTATGTTTGGATCTAATTTTCATGAAAACTGAATAAAAACAGAAAAATACCAGCCACCCAAAATCCTTCCTACCCCCCGGTAATTAAGTTCCCATTAAGTGAAAAAAAGAAACCTTGCTAGTTAGCCAACTTTGTTTAGGATTTATTTCATAAATCAGCCACGTTCAGCTTAAATCAGCACAAATGAACAGTGAAGTAGAAGCCTTGTGGCAACTCTTCAGACACCTGAGAAATGACAGCCAAAGCCACATTTGTTGGGGGGAGGAAGGTTGGGTTTGAGGGGGTTTTTTTGATCAAGTTTTTGAAAGAAATTCAACTTGACTCGTTATAAAGACAGCATGGGAGAAGGGTGGGATGGGGATGAGACACACAAGCAAGAGAAGGGCATTGCTCAGTTGGGGGAAATCCGCCACACACCAGTGTGCTGCAGCGTAGACCTGGAGGATTCAAACACGAGACTGTCAGCACTGAAGATGCTACTGCTCCAGCTTGAGCCAAGGGATACCTCAGGGGCTGTACACCTTGTCAAACGGAAGGGGAACGAAGTACACTAAGTCGTACTGCTCATTCTTCCCCTCCTCTTCATGTTCTATTCATGAGAGTAAAAATAAGGAAGAGACAAAAGTTAGTGCCTCATACCGAGAAGAGTAAGGAACAGCTAAACTTTAGCAAATCACTGTCTCCTCCTAATGTAAGGCTTGGTAAAGAAAGGAAACCCATATAACTGCAGGACCCTTGACAGAATACACATCCTTGATAAACACATAAGAAATGAGCATCCACCCACAGATTTCTTGACATTAGCCTAGCTCCAAAGATAGAACAAGATCCAATTCAGATTCTCAAAAATGCCTTAATCTGCAGGACAGCTCAGAAGAGCTATTGATCTAAGCAGAAGGGAAACTCCCATCCTTTAAAAACACCCAACAATAACCTGCATAGAAGTAAGTAGAATATTTTCGTCTCAGGGGGAACAAGCTAGACTCCTTTTAAGTATTTCAGCAAAATTCATATGGGCGCCATTCTGGAGAGGTCATGGAAAAACCTGGAACAACTGCTCAATGAGACAGGGAAAACAATACCAAAAGCCTTCGGTGTGTTAGCTTGAGCAATAATGCAGTTTTGAAGTGCCACTATCAAATCAACAGTATTGCTTCCTTGCTGCCTGTGCCAGACACCCAAATCCAAGGGAAATACTGCAGACTCAGAGGACCATAACAACAATATTTTGGATGTGGAGACACTTATTTGAAGGCAGACTGAAGACCGAATAGTAGACTTTAGAGACGAAATAAAAATGTAAAGTCGTGACTAGCAGAAAGAAGTCATAACTTCAGTTTCTCTCCTCTTGGTCTCATAACAAAGGGGAATTCAATAAAAGCTACAAGTTATAGAACAGATAAAAATAAGATAGTCTCAAAATATCTAACCAGACTGCAGAGCTTGAAGCCAGAGGCTGTCAAGGCCAAAAAAGCAAGAATGTCCCCCAAAGCAGACACATTTATATGGTTAAGAACATCAAGAGATTTAAGAGTCCTCAAAAACTTTCGGTACAAGGTATTTAACTTCTAGAATAATCCCTGAAAGGTAGTGAGAGACAAAGATAATTACAACTACCCAAATCAACGCATCATGTCTCCTTTTATAAATGGCTGACCATGGGAACTGCTTGAAGTAGGTACCCGATTAGATGGGCCAAAAGTCCAACAGCTCCAACAGCTGGAGCTGTTGGACAGTTTAAAACTCCAACAGTTTTAAAGATTCATTTGGCTGCAACACATTTAGCCCTTGAAAAATGTTGTTTTTCAGAAAAAATATTCACTAAGTTAAATGAACATTTAAAAAAAAAAAAGGATTATCACATGAACTTAAGTTCAGACAAAAAAAGAACACATTATCATGTTTCCCATCTTCTTTCTGAGGGCACAACGGAACTGTAAGATCCAGAAGGTGAACAAGCTCCTCCTTCATTTAACGCATAGCAGTTAACTGCCTCAGCTGCTCAGGAGGGCACAAAAAATTGTAAAATTAAAAACTATGGCCTCAAAACACATCCAGTACTCCAGAAGGAGAATTTAGTTGCTGTTTCCTAAAATCATATTTTATTTTAGCAGTCTTATGCCCCACCAAATTCCTACAGTATTTACAGTAACAAACAGTATGTGCCATCGACACCATATAAAGTTAGTTACTTTCGGCACAGGAGAAGCTACAAACCAACAGACATAAAAAATTCTCAGGGGTTTTGTTTTGTTTTTTAATTTTGGGGGTTTCTTATTAGCTGCTTGGTTTAACACACCAAATATCCAACCACACAATAGATTTTCTATTCGCAGTTGATCAAATACACTGATAATCACTGAACCTACCTACTAGCAGAAGCCCCATCAGCAGTAAGCCTTGGGGGAGCTGCAGAACAGACACACTGAAGTAACAATTCCTCCTGAGACATTGTTTTTTTAAAATACTAAGGACAGATTCAGAAACAACCCGGCCATTTCCTAAACTCCAGACTGGGTAAAACCAGCAGCCGAGCAAGAGCTCTGAGGAGACATCATGCCGCCAAGCTGAGCCCTGGCACTTCCCCAGCGACCCATGCTGCCTCCTTTAGGGCAGGACAGGGGTTTTTCAGTCAGGCACAGAGGGCCACTAACTCCACCACTTATTTTCAGTCATCAATATTCAAAAGAATCAAAATGCCAGCCAGCCCAGCCCAAAAACAGGCCCTGGGGCCTGTCCTCCCACTGGGTGAGGCCCCGGCTAGGCCATGGGCTTTTTTGGATCAGCCACTCAGGGTAAGCGAGGATCCTCCTCATTTGGGTTTTGGGTTGATGGCAAGTTGAATATGAGTCAGGCAGCCCAAATGGCCAACTCCGCCCTGGGGTGCATCCTGCACAGCATGGCTAGCTGGTCAAGGGAGGTGGCTGTCCCGCTCCACACTGGGCTGGTGCAGCCCCACCTCAAGCACTCTGTGCAGTTTTGGGCGCCTCATTACGAGAGGGACATCAAACTATTAGAGTGTGTCCAGAGGATGGTGACAGGTCTTAGGGGGCAGTGAGGTCACTTGGCTTGTTCAGCTCAGAGAAGAGAGGCTGAGGGGTGATCATGGCAGTCCACACCTTCCTCAAGGGTGGGCAGCAGAGGGGAAGGTGCTGATCTCCTCTCTCTGGTGACCAGCGACAGGACAGAAGGAAATGGAATAAAGCTGTGCCAGGGGAAGTTCAGAGTGGACATGAGGAAAAGGTTCTTCACTGTGAGGGCGGTTGGTCACTGGAACAGGGTCCCCAGGGAAGTGGTCACAGCACCAGGCCTGTCAGTTCAAAGGCATCCGGACAATGCTTTTAGTCATATGGTTTCGTTTCAGGTAGTCTAGCGAGGAGCCGGGAGTTGGACTTGACGATGCTTATGGGTCCCTTCCAACTTGAGTTATTCTATGATCCTCCACATTACACCCTTCAGAACTATAAAACACCCACCACCTTCCAACAGGAGACTTAAAGCCCACAAGTGTGGTGGGGGGAGCCATTATCTGTGGAGGAGGCACTGCAGCTCTGGTCCCAGCTCATGCAGTTAGGCTCTGCAAGCCTTTGTTTCTATAAAGCACTTAAATCCTACAGCTCGACCTTCAACCCCAGCAGGTGACATCCGTTACTTCCTTTCTGCTCCATGCTGGTTTGCATCACCTACAGAGTCCCCATCTCTGCTCACCTCCTGCACCATCAGCAGGCTCTCCTCCTCCCTAAGGAGACCACTGGTCAGATAAGAGTTGGAAACAGCTGGTTTTGTGCTTATGTCAAAATTAAGCCATGTGGGTTTTTTTCCTCCATTCTGTTCAAAGCTGGATGTCCCGAAGGTATCCAAGTATCTTCCCCTCCCCCAGGCACATGCTGCCAACTCTGAATATTGGTGGGCAGGCTGCCTCAAAGCGCAAGATTTAACAACAAAACAGTGAACTTCTTTTTTATTTATTTTGGTGTTCACAAAATGGAACGACTTTCTTTCTCTGCTCAAAAAATATTTTTCAAGCAAGGAGGTCACCTGGCTCCAACACAACCATTTCTTCCCCCGCCACTCCAGCGGTGCTTTAAATCAATGTTTGACACCAGACTGAGTGAAGCAGCAAAGTTAGCAAAAGGTGACAAGTAGTTGTTTTCAATATGAAAAGCTTTTGCTGAAGCATGTCAAAATACTAATTCAAAT
This sequence comes from Rissa tridactyla, assembly GCF_028500815.1. NCBI lineage: Eukaryota > Metazoa > Chordata > Aves > Charadriiformes > Laridae > Rissa > Rissa tridactyla. The sequence goes on along the minus strand of NC_071468.1, from coordinate 118,510,293 downwards.
ACTGGATAATGAGCATGTTTATAAGATTTCAGTCTGGTGCAGGCTACTTCTGTCAAATATTGCTGTTGGCTACGTGGTCCTCCTAACCAAGCAAATAACTCCCAGAACTTTGACACAGACCTATACATTAAAAGGAAAATATATTGAAATTAAGTATGGTTTTGCATATACTTTGGAAGCCAAGGAATTGTTTCTGATACAATAGCAACAGTGCTAATAAGTTAGCACAAAGATACAAACAGCAGCCAGGTCAAATCCTTAAGTCACTCTGTTGGAAACCTAGATATGAGCTTGTTTTAGCTCAGAATTACACTAAGACCTCATATGGTCCTTGCTAATGAAATGAGAGGAAGCAGTAGTATCTATTCCCAGTGTAACAGCAGGGAAACCAGATTGCAAGGTTCTTCTGCTAATATGAGTTACTATAGTGTTGCGGGAGCTTTGCACTGTTGCAATAATTGCAGATTTAACAGGCTTTTTCATCCTTCTCACCTTCAGATCCTCTCTCCCTCAGAACAGCTTAGTGCTGCCATCTACTTTTTTTATCCTAACAGGGTTCGGGGTTTTTTTTTTTTCCATCCTAACAAAGTTCTTAGCGGACTAACTCACCCACTACAACAACACTGGATGACTTGAGCCTTTACAGTTGGGTCCTCCCTTTTATACTTAGCCCAGCTCACCGCCACAGGCAAAATAAAAAGCAAAGGAAACAAAATACAGGATCAGATCCAAAGTCCTTTTAATGCTCAATTGCACTTGCGCCCACAAATATTAATAAAGAAAAGCAAAAACACAACAACTCCCTCAACTCTTAACCACAAGATATCTTTTGCAAGCCTTGCAGGTATTAAGCTAGCAAACTCAGATGACAAGGTGGCAAAGACATAGGTCTTCTCAAATCATCAGGACAGTTCTGGAAAGCAAATCTAGCTAGCTAAAAATGTTATTTGAAGTTTCAGTCCTAGAGGATTAATAAAATTCTTTTATAAGTCATTTACTTGCACAGACACTAACACCGCTGGAAAAAAAAAATTCTTGGCTAAAGGATCTATCATCTGAATAAGGAGGCTAAAAAAAACATTCAGGCATTTTACTAGGAGACTGCCTGCTGCTGATCAGGCAGGAGCTTGTCTTGATTAAATCTCCACCTCACATTTTCATTGTAAACATTTATTTGCTTTAATTTTATTTTTTTTTAAGGTCTGAGCAATTGTTTCCACACAATTCCCCAAGCACCATTTGTTGAAGGTCTTAACCCTATTTCAGGTAGAAGGAAGAGATGTTCAGACCCCAGCACTGCTCCCACTCCTGTCTTCCCATGAGTCACCAGGAATGAGGGGAGGCCACAGCATCTTCTGCCTCCCCACTAACGCCACACAGTAAAGACGGTGCATCCACCCATCCATCCTCACTGCAAGTATCTCCCCAGACACTGTGCTCCAGAGAGCTATGCTGCTGGCTTATACCTTTGCTTCCCTTCATCCCAAACAAGATCACCCTAACCTCTGTGGATTTGGGTCAGATTCCCAAAGAAATCACAAAGCCTCTACGTGCACTTCATTTGAGGTGGAGTGGTGGGGAATCTGCAGGTCTGTGCTTGCTTCACCCTAGCAAGGTGCAGCCTTTTGACCTGAACAGTTTGGAGAACAAGAAAGTTTTCTACGTTTCCTCGTTACCCATCCCCTCACGACATCAGCTACTTTTAGCAAGCAACAGACATGCTCTGAGTAATTCCCATCTTCATCCAGATGGCCACAAACACAACATGGGGACCCAACCACAGGTCCCAGAGCTGCACTTACGATGGGTATCCAAATGTCTACTCAAATCACTCACAGCGCATCCCACACACATGCAGAGAGGGTCCTGCAGAGGGAGGAAGGCTTTTACCACTGCTCTGCCTACATGTCACAGCACAGGCTGTTCTGATCCCTGCCCAGGTTTGCAGTTTGGTCTCAGATGACCCCAGGCCTCTGCTGAGGCTGCAAACTAGTCATGGGGGCTCTGGTGGAGTGAATATATTTGTCCACAGGGAACCGAAGGGAATTAATCACACTATGTGTGCTGCACCAGGCTGACGAAGGTCACGCATCTGAACTGGGACAGCCCAACCTTCAGCACAGATGTCAACTTTACAAGGAAGCACCCTGAAAAGGGGCAAGAAGAGGTATTTTCAGAAGTGGATTTTTTTTTTCCTCCGTCCTGCAGAGGCTTTATTTCATAATGGAAGACAGATGAGAGAAAAGAAAAAACAAAACAAAACCAAAATGCAGTTTTAAAATAAAAACTCATTTCCTAGCTGTCATTCTTGGATTTTGCATATCATGCCTTAGCATTAACTGCTGCCAAGCGCAAGACATCAGGTCCATCTGGCAGATGTATGCTTCTCCGGCTGCCAAGTGTTTCCTTAAAATCCAGGGGCTTTGCTATTAAGTATATTTGCAAATTCCAGCCTCCTAAATGAGTAGGGCTCCTGAACAGCAGCCTCTGCTGCCGAGCGCCCTGGAAACGGGGGGAGTAGGGGGACACTGCAATCATCCCGAGTATCTGCTGCGCCTGTTCAGTAGGGAGGCCAGTTTCCTGGTAACTGATGGCTATACCAGCTGTGGGAGAGTTTTAAAGAATTCCTTTTTCTCCAGATTATCCTTAAGTAAAATTAGAAAGTATTTAGGAAGCAGAGGGGAAACCCAACCATCCAAGCTGACATCATTACTTATTTACATATAAATACAGCCAGGAAATAAGCATATGTATTTATGTATAAACAAAAAAGCTATCTGTACAATGTTTCATACACTGCTTTTCCATCCAATATTTACTACTTTATTCGTGACTTAAGAAAAAAAAAAAAAACAAACTTTCTCCCCAAGAAATTGGTGATAAAATGCCCTCTGGTGGGCGTGACTGTGGACCTCTACAGCAACAACCACCTCCTAAATACTTCAGAGCCTTCAACATATTCTTGGGATTACTATTTTTAATGGAGCGAGACAAAGCACATACTTGCTTTCCAGAAGAAACAGATACAATCCTGACCAGCAAGCCCCAGTTCTACTGCTCAGTATCCCTGGTTTAGAATATGAACTAAAAGTTTAAAAAAAAAATCCTATGGAAGCATTCCATGATTCTTAAAATTATTTTAATGTTCATTTTACCTTTTTAGGATACTTTCTCCTCCTTAAAAATAAGGAATTAAGAGAAACAGAAAAGGAAAGTGGCACTAAGTTCTGCTTTGCCTCAGCATAACAGAATCTTTGTAGACTAAAATGGAGAAAGAAGGGGGGGAGAAGAACAGCATTTTCAGAGCTTATGAATCATTTTTGTCCTGTTAGAGTGCAAGGCACAGCTAAGAAGGAAGCCCTAATTGTACAGACAAAAAAATAACAGCCCTTGTCCCAGAAGAACTTACTGCCTGAACAGAAAAGGCAAGGATGGAAAAAACCCTCAAAAATAAACCGAAGTTTAACAGGATGTGTTTCACCCTTAAAACACTCAATAATTGTGGGTGGTGCTTTCGTTAATCTGAAAGGAGATAAATCTAAACAAGAGAACTGAAGGCTTAAGATGCAGTGACCGAAGAGGAAATTCAGCAACTTGGGAGCAGAATGCATGTGCAGCTACTTTCAGAGAAAAAAAAAAAATATATATATATACGAAAAACAGACTGCTTTAAAACACAGACTGGAAAAGGAGAGCCACCGGGCAGATGGCACTACACAAGCCTGACCTAACATGGCCAAGAGAAGCTGCACTTACACACAGAATTGAAGTTGACCCCACAGAGTTCCTAGGGATTTTCCCCCCTCTCCCCCCGACCCCCTTTCAACAGAAGAGCTTCAGAGTCGCAGCTAAATAAGGATAAACAGAATAAAACACTCGCATCACATGAAGGAAAGTGGAAGAACTCCACTGCTTTCCAGAGTTCCTTGGGAAGCCTTTGTGCTTCCATTTCATATGGGATATGGCACTTTCTCTGTTCACCCGAGTGGTTGGAAATGTGTTCCCAGCTTCCACAATACAAGTTGCAATTAATTGTTGCTTTATGCTAAGAATATTCACGAGTTTGATCTATACACAGAATGAGAAGCATTTCTGTCTTTTTAAAGATGTTTCTGGTAAACAAAACTTTGCTTGTGAAGTTATTATTGGTTATAAACAATGGTATGATTAAACATTCAGTCTCTCCTTTTCTACCCTCAGAAAGAAAAACAAAACTGTCCTAAGAAATCCCTCCTTTATTTGAAATCTGCGCTTTATTTAAATAATGCGCCCCTGCTCTGTACAGAGCTCCGTCCCTCTCTAGTGGCAGCCAGGTCACATACCAATTGGTAAGTCTGTTCCGGGCTTGGCTAACAGACAGTTTTTAGCTCAAAGATCAGAAACTTTAAGTTTAAGATTCAAAGACCCCCCCATTTATTCCTCTTTGCCAACAGCCCTACCAGAGACTCATAGCTATATTTACAATTTTCTCTGAATACAGAGGCTAAGGATTGCACAGAGCGATGCTGTCACTTGGTGTTGGACCGTGTAAACTCTTATCACCACTTCACGATCATCGCTCTTGCAAGCATCTCCAAATATAATGCTGATTGCAGCTACAGTGAAGCATATTTCTCTTATTAGATGCAGCAAGCCAAGATTAAGTGGTGTATTTGTGCATGTAAGTTATACACACGATGCTCATGTTCCTAGATTTTTGCCTGAAATTAAAAGTAACATAATATCTAGGTAAAATACATACTGACATTTCTTGGATCCTACCCTGATGTTTAGTCTTTTCTCAAAAGCAGCTTTGTTGTTGGAGGAGCAATTAACAGGTGAAGGTTACACTATTTGCCCTCCCCCCCCCAAAACAAATATATAAAATATTTATAATATATAAAACACATGCCTGACAAGTACAGAGGAGAAAACACTTTTCTTGGGGTTTTTTTTTTTGTATCTTTCTTTTTTTTTAAATCAAGAAGATGGCCTAAAGCTGTACAGTTATGATTGTGAATTTAACAGCAATCTTTACATATAAAAATAAGTTTTTGTATTTTTTTTTTTTAGGGTAAAACCGTCCTCTTACGCAAACCTAGACATGTCTGTAGTAAAATTCAAGAGGTTACAGGTCTACTCTAAGAACTGGTATGTTCTAATTTTACAAGGTAATATTTAGACAGGGGAAGGCTTATAATCTGCTGTCCTATGCAATGTCATTTTAGTATCTCAATGGAATCTGAGCCTGTTTGTGTTTTGCTGAAGGTGAATAACTGCACGATAGACAGTGTAGCCTCAAAACAGGAGGAAGGAAATGGTTAACCAGGACTTTCACTCAGATTACACACAGCAAAAGCCTAACCAGTGCACTGGCTTCTCCAGATGAAGAGTGGAGAGGTACCTAATGCCCTGATCAGCCATCACCTCAAGCAGTTAATGCCTGGGCTCAAGCTACACCCACATTTCCATCATAAGTTAGAGTTTAAGCTTCTCCACCTGACCCAACTGGGCATCATTCTTGATCTCCAGCCCAGGCCACCTTAACTCTGCCAGAGCACTACAGCTGCACGAACTTCTTTGAATAAAGAAGCCAGCATAACACAGGGGTTTGGGGTTTTTTTTTTGTTTAGTTGTATTATTCTTGAAATACAATACTTCAGTAACTTAGCTGTTGCAACCGCAAGATTTGTCTAAGAACAGTTTTTAGAAGGCTTGAAGGATGCCGCTGTGAACTGTTCAAGTGTGATATTGAAACAGTGAATTTAAGGAAAACTTGCTGCAATTTCTCTTTTAGCTAGAGCATCCCCTCCACACGCACAAAAATAGGCTTTCAAAATTCCTATCTGAGACAGAGGAAAAACAAACAAACCAAAATAAAGAGTATTATGGTAGCAAGTGAACTGCAATTCTCCTCTTTGGCTGCATTTCTGTATCCAAGTACCACTTCTAAAGTGTATTTTATGTACTTCAGGCAAGTCTTTTTGTTTTCTTACCTCCTATACCATTTCTAGGCTCTATTTTTTCCTCCTATAAATAACAACTCAAATATCAGCCACAACTTCCCATTGCCATTTAGTTCCCAGAGAGATAAGGTTGTGATGTTGCAGAACTAGAACTGCCCAGAAGTTTAATCATAAAATTACACACTTCTCTTCCAAAAAGAAAAATGTACTAGAAAATAGGCTTTACTTTGGGGATTTGATAATCTTCGAGAACAGGCAGAACATTTATCTAAGATTTTCAGGTGTCCTGGTTCCGGTGGGGATAGGGTTAACTTTTCCTGGTATTCCATGCCATGTGAGCCACGCCCACCCTGAGCTGCCGGGGGAGGGGGCAGGAAGTTGCTGCTTAAAAGCAGGCTGGGGCGGCCCGGGTCCGGCCGGCGAGCGGCGAGCGGCGGGGGGAGCGGCGGTTCCGTAATCGCGTTTGTATATTCCCCTATCCGTGTTGTTGTTGTTGTTGTTTGCCTGTTCCCTTTGCTGTTCTGTTAAACTGTCTTTGTCTCAACCCAAGAGTCTTGCCTTTTCTTACGATTCTTCCTGTGTTTGGAAGGCACGAGCGAGCGACACGTGGTTCTTTGTTGCCATCTGAGGCTAAACCACGGCAGTCCTTTTGGCGCCCAACGTGGGGCTCGAAGGGTTGAGATAACGACAGAATCCAACTAGAACGTGGAAAAAACGGTTTTGGTTTTTTTTTTTTGTATGCATTTATTTTATTAGGTAAGTAGTCACTGGTCATCATGTTGCTTGGTTTGTTCTCATGGCTGTGTTACATAAATTCCTATATGGCTTATGTACTCCCTGCAATGCTGTTTACCATGTCTGGAACAGGGATGAGGATTATCATTCTGCTGTCCTGTGCGATATCTGTTTATGATATGATAACATCACTGTTCAGACGGCTATTTTGGGGTGTTTATGCGGTTTTGCTGTCCTGTCCGTACATTGGACACCGTCTCTCAGAATTTGTTAATAATTTCCCCAGCCCTTTTGCCTCCCTTTTCTCCTTCGGGTCAGGTATGACAGCTTTTGAGAATTTTGAATATCCTTGGGATACTCAAACTAGCGTGTTCGTAGTGCTATGTCTCCTGAATACGTTCCAGGTCTTGTTTTGGGTTAAGCGACTATTTAAGACTACCACCCGGAGATCTGCTCCGAGGCTGGATAGTCAGGGGTGGCATGGCATGTGGGAGAGCATGGGCAGGTACCTAGAGAACTACTCACCTCCAATGGTCTGGGACTTCACCCCTGAACAATTACAGGACCCTGATCAAGTGGTAGAATATTTGAAGGGAAAATGCTGTGGCTATTCTAGAGAGGCACAACTCACCGCGCTGTGCTGGGCCCTGGCCAGTATCTACCAGGCACTGCTCAGAATTATGCAGCACCCTCAAGGGGAAGAGATGGAAACCAGACCTGCGGCGGCCCCTGCGGCTGCTGCAGCCCCTGCTGCAGCCCCTGCGGCGGCCCCTGCGGCTGCTGCAGCCCCTGCTGCGGCCCCTGCGGCGGCCCCTGCGGCTGCTGCAGCCCCTGCGGCGGCCCCTGCGGCGGCCCCTGCGGCTGCTGCAGCCCCTGCGGCGGCCCCTGCGGCTACTGCAATCCTTGCGACAGACACTGCGGCTACTGCAATCCTTGCGACAGACACTGCGGCTACTGCAACCCCCGTGGTAGCCACTGCCACTGAACCAGGGAACCAACCCATGCCAGTATCAGTTGCCCCCATACAGAAGAAGAAGTACACAAAGAAATCAGTTCGCTTAGTAAGAGATGATGATGAACCAGGGCCATCACGAGAGCAGGAGGAAGAGGCAGAACCAGAGATAATTACTCGATCCCTATCCTTGAGTGAGCTGCGGGATATGCGAAAAGATTTTAGCCGACTTTCAGGCGAGCACATTGTCACCTGGCTGCTCCGGTGCTGGGATAATGGGGCCAGTAGCCTGGAATTAGAGGGTAGGGAGGCCAGGCAGCTGGGATCCCTGTCTAGGGAAGGCGGCATTGACAAGGCGATCGGGAAAAAGACCCAAGCCCTCAGCCTCTGGAAACGACTCCTGTTAGGCGTGAGGGAGAGGTACCCCTTCAGCGAGGATGTTGTATGTCAGCCAAGCAAGTGGACTACCATGGAAAGAGGTATCCAGTACCTGAGAGAATTAGCCGTGCGGGAGATGATTTATTATGACTTGGACAATGCAGACTTACCCACAGACCCTGATGAGGTGCGATGCACAAGGCCCATGTGGCGGAAGTTTGTACGGAGCGCACCATCGTCATATGCCAACTCCCTGGCAGTAATGGAATGGAAAGGTGAAGAGGGACCAACGGTGGATGAGGTAGCTGGCCGGCTCCGGCGATATGAAGAAAGTCTCTCTTCCCCCCTTGTCTCAGCTGTGGAGAAACTGTCGCGGAAGGTCCAGCAACTTGAAGAGAATATGTCCTACTCCCCACCTGCACGGGCCAGCATCTCAGCTATTAGAAGCAGGCATTTCCCCACTCAAGAGAGAGAGTACAGAGGGTACACACCACGAGGCACCCTGTGGTTCTACCTGCGGGACCACGGAGAGGACATGAGGAAGTGGGACGGACAACCTACTTCGATCTTGCGGACACGGGTACAGGAGTTGCAAGGAAGGACAACCACAAAAGGGGATCCCTCCAGGAAAAGTGCCGCCCCAGTTTCCAGTGGGCCGTTCCCCAGACAAAGCAGAAGGCTTGATCTTGCTTCTGATCCTCTTGAAGGAACTTCCAAGTCATTTATGCAAGAAGTGAGTAATGGATACTATGACCAGTATTAGGGGGGCCCTGCCTCCGGCCAGGTGGAGGAAAGGGATAACCGGGTTTATTGGACGGTGTGGATTCGATGGCCTGGCACATCAGACCCACAGGAGTATAAGGCTCTAGTGGACACGGGTGCGCAGTGTACTTTAATACCATCAAGCTATAGAGGGGCAGAACCCATTTGTATTTCTGGGGTGACAGGGGGATCCCAAGAGTTGACTGTACTGGAGGCAGAAGTGAGCCTAACTGGGAATGAGTGGCAAAAGCATCCCATTGTGACTGGCCCAGAGGCTCCATGCATCCTTGGTATAGATTACCTCAGGAGAGGGTATTTTAAGGACCCAAAAGGGTACCGCTGGGCCTTTGGCATAGCTGCTTTGGAGACAGAGGAAGTTAAACAGTTGTCTGCCTTGCCTGGTCTCTCAGAGGATTCTTCTGTTGTGGGGTTGTTGAGGGTCAAAGAACAACAGGTGCCGATTGCTACCACAACGGTGCATCGGCGGCAGTATCGCACTAACCGAGACTCTCTGATTCCCATCCATGAGCTGATTCGTCAACTAGAGGTTCAAGGAGTGATCAGCAAGACTCGCTCACCCTTTAACAGTCCCATATGGCCGGTGCGAAAATCTAATGGAGAGTGGAGGCTAACTGTAGACTATCGTGGTCTGAATGAAGTCACGCCACCGCTGAGTGCTGCTGTGCCGGACATGCTAGAACTCCAGTACGAACTGGAGTCCAAGGCAGCCAAGTGGTATGCCACGATTGATATAGCGAATGCATTTTTCTCAATCCCTTTGGCAGCAGAGTGCAGGCCACAGTTTGCTTTCACTTGGAGGGGCATCCAATACACCTGGAATCGACTGCCCCAGGGGTGGAAACACAGCCCCACCATTTGCCATGGACTGATCCAGACTGCACTGGAACAGGGTGAAGCTCCAGAACATCTGCAGTACATTGATGACATCATTGTATGGGGAAACACAGCAGAAGAAGTTTTTGAGAAAGGGAGTAAAATAGTCCAAATCCTTCTGAACGCTGGTTTTGCTATAAAGCGAAGTAAGGTCAAGGGACCTGCACAGGAGATCCAGTTTTTAGGAATAAAATGGCAAGATGGACGCCGTCAGATTCCAATGGATGTGATCAACAAAATAGCAGCTATGTCTCCACCAACTAGTAAAAAGGAAACACAGGCTTTCTTAGGTATTGTGGGTTTTTGGAGAATGCATATCCCAGATTACAGTCAAATTGTAAGCCCTCTGTATCAAGTAACCCGGAAGAAGAATGATTTTAAATGGGGTCCTGAGCAACGACAAGCTTTTGAACAAATCAAACAGGAAATAGTCCATGCAGTGGCCCTGGGGCCAGTCCGGGCAGGACAAGATGTTAAAAATGTGCTCTACACCGCAGCCGGGGAGAACGGCCCTACCTGGAGCCTCTGGCAGAAAGCACCAGGGGAGACTCGAGGTCGACCCCTAGGGTTTTGGAGTCGTGGATACAGAGGATCCGAAGCCCGCTACACTCCAACAGAAAAAGAGATATTGGCAGCATATGAAGGGGTTCGAGCTGCTTCGGAAGTGGTTGGTACAGAAGCACAGCTCCTCTTAGCACCTCGACTGCCGGTGCTGGGTTGGATGTTCAAAGAAAGGGTCCCCACCACACATCATGCAACCGATGCTACATGGAGTAAGTGGATTGCACTGATCACGCAGCGAACTCGAATGGGAAACCCCAGTCGCCCGGGAATTCTGGAAGTGATCATGGACTGGCCAGAAGGCAAGGATTTCGGAATGTCACCAGAGGAGGAGGTGACGCGTGCAGAAGAGGCCCCACCATATAATAAACTGCCAGAAAATGAGAAGAAATATGCCCTGTTCACTGATGGGTCCTGCCGTATTGTGGGAAAGCATCGAAAGTGGAAGGCTGCTGTGTGGAGTCCTACACGACGGGTTGCAGAAGCCAGTGAGGGACAGGGTGAATCGAGCCAGTTTGCAGAGGTGAAGGCTATTCAGCTGGCTTTGGACATTGCTGAGCGAGAAAAATGGCCAGTACTTTATCTCTACACTGACTCATGGATGGTGGCAAATGCTCTGTGGGGATGGTTACAGCAGTGGAAGCAGGGCAACTGGCAGCGCAGAGGCAAACCCATCTGGGCTGCTGACCTATGGCAAGATATTGCTGCCCGGATAGAGAATCTGGTTGTGAAAGTACGCCATGTAGATGCCCACGTACCAAAGAATCGGGCCACGGAGGAACATCAGAACAACCAGCAGGTGGATCGGGCCGCTAGGATTGAAGTGGCTCAGGTGGATCTGGACTGGCAACATAAGGGTGAACTATTCATAGCTCGGTGGGCCCATGACTCCTCAGGCCATCAAGGGAGAGATGCGACATATAGATGGGCTCGTGACCGAGGGGTGGACTTGACCATGGACACTATTGCACAGGTCATCCATGAATGTGAGACATGCGCTGCGATCAAACAAGCCAAGCGTTTGAAGCCTCTTTGGTATGGAGGGCGATGGCTGAAATACAAATATGGGGAGGCCTGGCAGATTGATTATATCACGCTGCCACAAACCCGTCAAGGCAAGCGCTATGTGCTCACAATGGTGGAAGCAACCACTGGATGGCTGGAAACATACCCTGTGCCCCATGCCACTGCCCGGAACACTATCCTGGGCCTTGAAAAGCAAGTCCTGTGGCGACATGGTACCCCAGAGAGAATTGAGTCGGACAATGGGACTCATTTCCGAAACAGCCTCATAGACACCTGGGCCAAAGAGCATGGTATCGAGTGGGTGTATCACATCCCCTATCACGCCCCAGCCTCTGGGAAGATAGAACGATACAATGGACTGTTAAAAACTACACTGAGAGCAATGGGTGGTGGGACTTTCAAACACTGGGATACGCATTTAGCAAAAGCTACCTGGCTAGTTAACACCAGGGGATCTAACAATCGGGCTGGCCCTGCCCAATCAAAACTTCCACGTACTGTAGAAGGGGATAAAGTCCCCGTAGTGCACATGAAGAATATGCTAGGGAAGACAGTCTGGGTTAGTCCTGCCTCAGGCAAAGGCAAACCCATCCGTGGGATTGCTTTTGCCCAAGGACCTGGGTGCACTTGGTGGGTGATGCGGAAGGATGGGGAAGTCCGATGTGTACCTCATGGAGATCTGATTTTGGGCGAGAATAGCCAATGAATCAGATTGTGTGCTGTTATAGCAGTTTCCTCAAGATCTACATCTTCAGCCTACAGACTGCGTGCATGAGCCACACCAGGTGCACCAGTCACAAGCTCCGAAAAATACAGCATGCAACAGACCAGCACCACCCAGCATCTCACCTGCCCTGAGAGACTGTTCTAACAGATGGAGCCCAAAGCCGTGGATTAAAAGAACTCAACGGACACTTTGGAGGGATGACCCATAAACTAAGGGTATTATATGTGTGTATATATATATATATATATAACAGGGGAAAGTGGTGGCAATTCATTGGAACCTGCTGGGCATGGCATAGATGGTATGGAATAAGGGGTGGATAATGTCCTGGTTCCGGTGGGGATAGGGTTAACTTTTCCTGGTATTCCATGCCATGTGAGCCACGCCCACCCTGAGCTGCCGGGGGAGGGGGCAGGAAGTTGCTGCTTAAAAGCAGGCTGGGGCGGCCCGGGTCCGGCCGGCGAGCGGCGAGCGGCGGGGGGAGCGGCGGTTCCGTAATCGCGTTTGTATATTCCCCTATCCGTGTTGTTGTTGTTGTTGTTTGCCTGTTCCCTTTGCTGTTCTGTTAAACTGTCTTTGTCTCAACCCAAGAGTCTTGCCTTTTCTTACGATTCTTCCTGTGTTTGGAAGGCACGAGCGAGCGACACGTGGTTCTTTGTTGCCATCTGAGGCTAAACCACGGCATCAGGGTACCAAATGTAACTTCATTTAAGTCCACAAATTTGGGCCAAGGACAAATTTGGCCCATTTTATATAATACAGAACTGTGAGGGGAAAAGATGAAAAAAAGGTATTGAAGCACCGGGACCACAAAACCCAGGGACCAGAGACTATGCCTACTCTTCAACTGGCCACCCCCCTCTTCTGCGGCTGCTGTCATCCACTCAGATTTGCAGACTCTTTCTTTGACCTTCAGACCTTCACAGTTGAATTTCACAAGTGATTTGTTCCTCAGAGTACAAAAAACACTGCACAACATCAGACACATATTGGAACATGTCAGCTCCACAGGTGTTAACTGGATCAGGATTTGGCCCACAGTTCAGCAGCTCTTGTGACAATTCACACATCAGGATCAACCGAGAGGTTCCCCAGAAGGTCCCACAGACACACATCCCACACTCTTAGGTGCTGCAGGCAGCTCTTAATCAAATCTCATTGTATGTGTTTGCAATCTCGAGGCTCAGACTTCAGAAAGCAAAAAGGTGATTTTTCCTTTCAGACTTGTACAGAGAGCTTAATAAAGTGTTGGCAAAAGACAGCAAAAGTCTCACGACTTCTGAATTTGAGATGGGGCATTCAATCCAGACTGCAGAAAATCCAGACTAGCATCAGGGCAAATGAGATAAGAGTTCGCTCACAAAAGATCAAATCCAACTTTCATTTATGTCTATGCAACATTGATTTCTGTTAACTACATGTGTGTAACCAAGAGCAACATTTGATCTGAAGCCTAGTACCTTGATGTCCAGCTATTGTAAAACAGAAGCAAAAAAGCAGCTACAAACATTTGACTGATGTTGCCTGCAAACAGGGCATTGCCGAAGGCTGTACCAGCAATTCATACTGACAGAAGTAAGATGGGGTACGGCAAACCTCACTATTAGAAGTAATTGTACAAATATTTGGAGTGTTCTTTTGGAAAAAAAAAAAAGATGACATGGGGGAAAAGCAACACAAAGCCACAGACCAAGAAATAAGCTATTACATGCAAATACATGCAAGCTTCTCCCAAGTTAATTCTCCTCTTAATGGAATATTGATTGGTATGCTCAATGTTTAGAAACGTGAAATAATGGGGGAGAGAGAAGGAAGGGATGACACACTCAGAACAGTGAATTTTGTTTAAATAATACATACTTTCCTCATATGATCAGCCAAAAATAGCATAATAAAGAGGGCAGTATAGCTAACATTTTGCCTTGCATTGTATTAGCAAATCTGTCAGAGATGACCTCGAAGTGTTAACCACGCAATTTTTTCCCCCTTCTCCTAAATAAGCGAAGTACAGCATTTTTCATAACCTCTCACGACACAATATCCTTCCTTACTGTATCTGGTATTTCTCTGCTCCAAATAGGACAGGCTACAGAGTGTCCGTGACAGTATCTAGGCTTTTCAGATGTGATCTTGTGAATTGGGTGGGATGAATGGGGAGCAAACCAGTGTTCGGGGGGAAGCAGAGCTGTCCAGTCATGATGGAGAACATCTGAATAAGCTTTGTGGCATCTACTCCTATCCCCATGTGAAAAGGGAGGATGAGGGGAAAAAAAAAAAGCTGCATCTTTGAAACAGTTATGATGTTTTGAGTCTCCCATTTCTTAAACAGAACCCATGAAATATAAACCAATGTCATATAATCAAGAAGCCACCTATTCCTACCTTCCAGAAATCTCTTCCTATTCCAGAGACTACTACCACCTGGACAATTTTAGACAGAAGAGCCTCTTCTATCCTTTTCCTTCTGTCATTCACAGTCCTCCTGAGATATCCCTTATAGCCTCCAACACATAGTACTAAAACGAGCCACTCAAAAAAAGGGCAGAAGGGAAAAAAAGAAAAAACCCAAACCAGAAGAACCAACTTCCCTTGCCATTAGAGTTCCTGGCCTTGACACTCCAAGCAGCTACAGCATCATGCTCAACAGCTCTGACCCATCCCACTACCAATATATATATTTAGGATATAATTAAGAATATTGGTACCGTCAACGAGCTGTTTCATAGCATATAGGTTGATGCAGTTGAATCAGTTCATACATTTTACATACATATGTATTTTTTATGCTCTGCCCCTCATTCCAAAAACATAAGAAATTTCATCCAGAATTAGCAACTTCTCCCCCACACCCGCCTGCCAAACTTTATGAAGGGGTAAGGAGTAAGCTCAAAAAAGGTATCGCATACGTTTAGTTATCCTGTAGAATTTCATATAGTTTCAAAAGCATTTTCCAGACATTTATATACCCGACAACATTTTGTAATATGAAGTGTTCCAATTTGGCGTTTTTCCACTCTTGGCAAGCAAGAGACAATAAAAATCAAGAGAAAGTTAAAAGTTAAGGTTTTTTGAAGTATACAATATGTTAGGAATCATTTAATGAATTCAGGTGTTCAACAAGCTACAAGTCAACCAAAATTTGCAATACATATATATTTCAAAGCACAGGTAAACACAGCTGCATCCACTTTAAAGTTACTCCATGTCGCAAGATTATGATGATGAACTTCCTGAACCTTTTGCCTCTCTTCTTTTGATCTGGGGTTTACCTGTGGCTGGAAAAACTAACGGCATTTAAATTCTTTTGCCTCTAATGAAGGGAAACAGCATGCCTAAGCCTCAGACCGAGAAGAGAAACTTTTCTTTGAGTAGCTACAGCATGCTGCGCTCTGCAAATCCACCAGCATCGCATTTGCAGACCAAAAAAAAAAAAAAAACCCACCCAAAATCCTACAACAAGGTCTGACAAAGCATATCTCAGAGCAGAATTATCTGATTTAAATATTAATTACTCATCAGCATGGACTTTAAAAAGTGTGTGAAGCAAAAGCTCTTAAATCGCACTTTAAAACCAGGATTTCTACTGTCCGCATTGTTATGCGGATCATGGTTATGGGGTGGGGGGTTTGGTGAGGTTTTTTTGTTGTTGTTTTTCAAACAAAAAACAGTGAAAACTGACAATGAATCTCTATCAAGGTTGAAAAAAAAAAAATATCAGAGTTGTATGAATAAAGGCCAGTTTAACAGATTAGGTGCATCTTGAGACCTGCTGCAGGACACCTTTATTGCCTCTGATACCTTTATATGAGCTTGAGAGGTTATTCACAGTATCTCTCAACTATGTTTAAAGTCCAAAACACTCCTACCACGTGCAGGCCTAACAGTTTTTAGTTAAGAGCAACATTGCAGAAGAATTTTACTAGTGGCGGATTTTTCTTACGAACTGCTGCACTGAATGAGTTCCGGAACATGTCCTTAGAAATAATCTGGTTTTCTCAATCAAATTATGTTTTACCCGTATTTATGTAGAGTTTAGTCCTACAGCTGGAGACAAATCTAAGGACTGTACATACGTGTCTTCCAGTAAGCCAAACCAAACCTGAATAGAAGTCATTTAATATCACGTGTCACACGGTATATTGGAACGGATGGCGGGGAATTAAAAAAGAAAAACCACAAAACACTGCAAAAGGAATGCTGAATTAATTTTAAAAGTCTGGGTTTGTCTGTAGTTCGAGCAGACTGCTTCAGTGCATCAGTACTGCTATTGCAAGCCAGCACTATAAGTTACCTGGAGTTTAAGGCTACCAAAAAAAAAAAAAATCTATGTGTTTTCCTGATGTTAGTGCCAATTACAGCAAAACACCCAAACTGATGATATTTGAAAACCTAGACCTAAGCATCTCTGAGGGGGAAAAAAAAAAAAGCAGCACATAAAAATTAAGGAAAGTGCTCCCATGTTCCAGATATTCTAATCCACAACATAAAATTATTTATGGAAGAGCGTGACTAGGAATTCAGTTGCTGTCATTTATCAGGTGGGCAGGACAGCCCAGAGGTGAGGGGCTGCATGACAAGAGCCCCAGGAAGGCTTCTCGGGGCATCTCCTGGACCACCTCTGCTCAGCTTGGTTTTAACCGTAACAGGTAACCAGCTAATACTCACACCCTGTGAAGCGCGCTGACTTTTAAAAAGCTGACAGTAAGGCGTTCCCATAAGAGATCTCTAATCTATTTCCTTTTAATCTCTTTCTTTATAGCTGAGGAAGAGTTCTTTGTACTTTTGGTAACAAAGGGAGCGTAGAAGTGACAGCAGCATGTCAAAGCTGTTTACGTCTCGTACAGCCTCGCGCTCGGAGTTGCTGTTGGCAGGTTACTTCTTGAGAAGACAGTCTTCAGCCTGCGCGAGGCAGCTCCATCTTCCTAGGAGTAACTTCAAAAAGGAGTTAACTGCACACGGGGATGCTAAAACCCTTCCCCGCACAGAGTAAGCCAACACAAAATCAGAAAGGAAATTTTTTTAAGAAATGTGACAATACAATAAATACAATTAATACAATAGTTTCAGGTAACCACAATTATATTCCAGGCAACGTTATCTACTTTGTATGTTTCTGGGCTTTAGGATATAGCTATTTATACAGTATTTCTTCTGTGGAGAGATGAGTGCATTAAGAAAGTGGTTAGATACTCAAATAAATCACATAATCTACCGATACTGTGTCATATTTAAGGTTATTGAATCAGCACGCTGCAAGGCCAAATATTGCCAAATGGCAGATCTGGAGGGAGAAAAAAAGAAAAAGCTGAAGGACCAAGTAAGTCGCTAACACATGCTGAGATTTTAGCTAGCTAAAAGCCTCAATTATGGCACAAAGAATTAATGATCTGAAAACGCTGTAGCCCTCTGTGGCGCTCTATGAAGTTGATGCTCTGCAAACAGCAGCTCCAGGATCGGGCCCTCGGGTGTGAGGGCTCCCTGGGGCCAGAGCCCACGGCAGCAAATCCAAGTGGATCCGAGTAGCTGGCAGACAAATCACTGCAAGAGCCCTTGAAATACTGTGCTCAGCCTAAAGTTAAAGAAAGGATGCTTAAAAAAAAAAAAGACAAAAATATTAATGAGACCCAAAAAACTTAGAAGTGCAGCAAAACCCCTTCCAGATCAGTTTTAAGATTAAAATAAAAAAAAGCCCA
The DNA here is from genome assembly GCF_028500815.1 of Rissa tridactyla. Lineage (NCBI taxonomy): Eukaryota > Metazoa > Chordata > Aves > Charadriiformes > Laridae > Rissa > Rissa tridactyla. Next base: position 118,492,620 of record NC_071468.1, on the reverse strand, counting down.
CAACAGGGATGTAATGGAAGGGACAGGGGTTAAGACAGGACAGACTGCAGTTTCTCTCTCCATTTAGGAATCTAGGGGTACTTTTCCTCCCCTTAAAGCTGTGTGTGAGGCTCTACAGCACACAGAGGCTCTACACACAGAAGACGGGGGGGGAAAAAAAAATTAAATTTTTCCTCTCCCCCTTATCAATGCAGAAAAAAAAAATATCAGAAAATCAGGTCCATAGGTTTTCGGAACTAAATTAAAAGGTCAAGAAAACAAGTAGGCATGGACAAGACTGAATTGCAGATGAGTACGGAGAAGCAGAGAAACAGCACTGGGACAAGCGCCAATGACTGGAAATAGTTAAGGCCCCGATTCTGGTGGCCGTTAGCACGTGTGGGACTGGAGCGACTCCAATGGAAACAAGGGATCGCAACCTGGGAGAAGGAGGACACACAGGAGCAAAGCAACATCGCTGGTGAGACGAGCCCAGCAAGCCTGGGGATCACGGATTCTCCTGGCAAACAGGCACTAAAAGTGATAGCACCAGATACAGTGCACAGTAAACCCAAAAATCATATCTAATTTCTAGATCCGTGTTTTCCTCACCCTCCATTGAGAGGATTTCCAGACAACATACACACTATATACTTTTTTTATTATTGTTTGAAGAAGAAGAGCAGCAACCCTGGCAGCACGCTAATCTAGGGGAGACAAACAGAGGTGGTTACTTTCTTCCCTCAAGATTTCTGCTTCGGAAAAAAAAAAAAGGAACAGACGAACAAGAAAGGGTTTGCTCCAGCACACCACCACGTTTTGTTTCGTTTCAGCAAGACTTTGACAAAAATCTAATTCACTACGCCGTGTATCTAATATATTGGGTACTTGAAGTATGACCATCACTCATTAGAAATGTAATTAAAAAGTGACAAAACTAGATTCCCCCTCCCCAGCATGCAGATGAAAACCAGTAACCCTGCCTCTATTTGTAACCATGACAACTATAGAATATTTTATTTCAGTAATATAATTCACACCGAACATTTGCTCATAGGTTTTGTTGTTAAGGGAAAGGTTGACACACTGTGCACGCATTTCAAGAGCTACCGGAGACGACAAATACAGGAAAGTCGGGCAGTTTTCGAGACCGAGAACCCACTATGTATTTCATAGTTCATTTAAGACCCTCTACAGGAAGCTAAATGAACATGAGCAAAAAATTCATCCAAATTAAATGTCACTGGTCATTACTTGCAAGACAACTACTTGGAATGACTGGATGTTTTTTGACTTTTATATAAATGGCAATGATACTCTCGTATTTTAGAAGAGGTAGTAACTCAAACCCCAAACTTTAATTTTCAATTAAAATACCATAGGCATTATTCGACTTCTATTAGGAAATATCAAAATAGATGTTATGAGAAAAGATATTTAGATGAAACGAGGCAATGAAAGACATAGTTTGCATATGCTGGCTAAGTCTTATTCTGGATGGGTCACTAAATTATTTGCATAGCTCCCATATTTCATCTTAAATTGAAGACAACTTCCATAAATACACACAATGAGGACAGCTTATAAGAACAAAAAGCCCTGTACATTATTCAGAAAAGATTAAACAACCTCTTGAGCATAACTAAAGTTTGACGCAGATAAATGTCAGTGTAAAATATGGCTGTACTTTATTTTTCTCCACATGGGGAAAAAAAAAGAAAATAAAGCCATTAGCAGTTTAAACCAGAATACAACAATAATACAAGAAAGACACACTGTTGCTTTGTTTTGGAGGCTAAATAAATAAATAAAAAGAATAAAGCTTGCTGGAACACTATTCCTTCTCTCACGCAGATCATCATATCCATCACGGAGGATTTAAAGTTTCAGCAGATTGCTAATTATAAGAGACAGCAATACTGTTATCTGCAGTCACCTTAAAGCTACAGTAGTTTGGTTTTTAAGTACCTCCAAAGAGACCTCAGAAGAACAGCCTGGCAAATGGGTTTAAATCGGTGGAAGAGACTCACACGTGCCTACATGTGTATACACACACACACACTCGCTCGGTTGTTTTAAAGAATATCAGGAAAAAGAAAGTTTCTTCATTTACGAGATATAACCTCTATATAATCTTCCATTAAAACAAATAATAAGCCTGCAGCAAACAAGCTTGTCTTTTTCCTCCACTGATGGAAAAGTGATTAAATCCCCCTTAATTTAGCTACCGCAACGCTGCATTTTTTCCTAAACATTTTTCATATACAATAAACAAAAGATAAGCAGCCAACTACATGACCAGGGCTCCATAATTTTTGGTGGTGGTGGGGAAGATAACCCTTCTCCAGCAATCTAGGAATATTTTCAGTTTAATAAATGAAGCCAAAGGCGGAGAAGAAGGAAAAAAAAAAAAAAAGAATCTCGGAGACTATGAGCACACACTATTTATGAAGTGTCTGAAAAACACCACCATCCATCCCCACAACTCCCTCCCTCCAGACCTTTCTCCACCCTCCGGGGAGGCAAAGGAGCCTGTACCCAAAAATTCCGGGGACCACAGACCTGCATCCTCGCACGACAAGGACAGCTAGTCACATCCACTCAATGTCACAACAACAACAACAACAAAAAAGTAGCTTTTCCCTCCCATCCTAAGCAAGACCTTCTGAAAACAGGTACCCAGGGGATGCGCCTCTGTGCTCCGAACGGCGCCAGACAGCACTTCGGCTCGGAGATAAGTTAAAAAGAAAACAAACCGCCCCCTCCCCACCCCCACCCCCCCAAAAAAAAAAAAAAGCATCAATAGAAAACCCCCGCAGCAGCCAAACGGAACCTCACACCGGCGAGGAATGTCACCCGGCGTGGCGAAGCACGGCGTGGGAAACGCGTACGGAGCGGCTTTATTTTAAACATATATATGTACACATTTAAGCGATATTGTGCCGACAAGTTCCTCGTACACATCACGCCTGGGGAGGGGGCAAGAAAAAAAAGGGGGGAAATGGGAATGTATTCCAGGCACAGGGAGACGACGGGGCTGGCGGAGGCATTTGGGAAGGGAGGGAAGGAAGGAGGAAGGCTGCCGGGGTGCGCGCCGAGCCCTTCCCCGGCAGTTTCGGGGGTGGGAAAGGAGGGGGGGGAATCCACCGGGACAGCCGCCCCCGGGAGGGGTGGGGGTCCAGGGGGACACAGCCGCCTGCCGGGGGTGATGGGGGGGTAGGGTGGATTTACGCGGCCGACCCCGCTCCGCGGCGCGGGCGGGCGCCTGAAGTTGTGGGTGCGCGGCGGGGGGTGGGGACCCCCCCCCCCCACGCCAACATTTTTAAAAAAAATCATGGGGGGGTAGGGAGGGTGAATAAGAAAGGAAATCATCATCACGATAACATGACGATGCCCCGCCGGCTCCCCGCACAGCACCCCCCAAGGCGGCAGGAGGCACGCAGGAAGTTTTTAATGCGGGCAGCGAGCGCAGGCGCAGGGCAGCCGCCCGCCCGGCGATGCCCGGCACGGCTGGCGGCGGGGGGAAAGCTCCGCGGGGCGCGCAGCCACCGCGCCCGCTTACCTCCCTCCGCGGGGGCGCAGGCGGCCCTGGGCCGGCAGCGCGGGTGCGCGGCCGCGTCCTCAGGCGGCGGGAGGATGCGCGGCGGCGGCGGCTGGAGGAGGAGGAAGAGGAGGCGGCGGCGGCGGCTTGTGCATCGCAGCCCCCGCCGCTAACGCAGAGCCCCGCTGCGGGAGCCGCGCTGGAGGCCGGGCAGCGTTTGGCGGCGCGGCGGCGGAGGAAGCTGCTGCGGAGCCGCGACCATGCTCCCGTCTGGCCGCCTTCCCCTCACCTACTGCCCGCTTTAGCCGGGGAGGGAGGCGGCCTGGGCGCCGGGGCGAGGGGCGGGACGGGCCAATCGCCGCGGCGGCGGGAGGCGGAGGAGCCCGGCCCGGCCCGCCCCGCTCCGCCCCGCCGCCGCCGCCGCCGCCCCCGCGGGAGGCTGCCCCGGCCCCGCCGCCGCCCGGGCCCCCGCGGAGCTCCCTGCCCCCCCCGCCCCGTTCCTCCGCGGGTGCGGAGCCTCCGCCCCGGTGCCTCCCCGGTGCCTCCCCGGTGCCTCCCCGGAGCCCGCGGGCGTGAGCCGAGCGCTCCCCCTCGGTCGGCGGCGGGGAGGTGCAAGGAGGGGCGGTGGGGTACGGGGTGGGGGGGGGCGTGTTGGCGAAAAGGTCATCGGTCTCCCAGCTGTCTTCGAAAAGTAGCGTGTAGTTGAAAAGAAATATTACCCGGCTTTATTAAATCATCGCTCTCCGGGGGCGTGATCCAAAGCCTCTTGAAGTCCACGGGAGTCTTTGAATAGGTTGGTACGGTTCTCTCCCTGACACTGCTCTTCTTTTTTTTTTATTATTATTTTTTTTTTCTTCTTTTTTTTTTTTTTTAATATCCATCGTGCTTGGAGTCGCCACGGATTTTACGCGTGGAAATCTGCATCTGTCTCTCTCTCCTCTGTATAATCTGTGCGCGCTGCTTTGTAGAGCTCTTTCTGATGTGCACCACAAGCTGCGTGTGCTGTAGTTTTAAACATAGAACACTTTGTCTTTTATATTTCCTGTAAGCATAAAAATAAGCTCAATCAAATTCTTTTCTCCTTACTTTGCCGGTTAAAAATGCATCGTGGGGAAATAGATGCTCTAACGCATTGAAAAGTGAGGCGGTTGTGCCAAACGACAGCCGAGCAAAGGCAGGGGAAGGCAGGGAATCACACAACCCCCAGAAATAGGCAAATGCACAGTTTTATTGAAAAAGGGCCACACGCTGCCCGGTGCCTGGGAGGAAGCAGGGTGCAGCCTCAAAAAAAGGGCAATTTCATTTTTCTCTCTTCCCAACCTCACAAACAGATGAAAACACATTATTGCAGTGGACTAAAACGTTCCTAAAACCGGCCGTCGTCATTAATATTAGAATGCTTTTAGCAGAACATGGCCTCACTCAGAAACAGGAAGGCTCCATACATTTTTGTCGTAATACAACGTTGGATTAACATTGAAACCTCCAGCCCTGTACATCGCAGTGGAGTGTGAGGGTCATAAGTTCAGAACAGTTTAAATCTGAATTATTTAGCAAGTGCACACATGACACACTCTTCCAATTTCCACGCAGCTTTTTTTTTTCCTTCCCCCCCCCCCCCCCTTAGTTTTCTCCCCTTTAAACGCGAGAGCCCCGTTCGGTGTTATTTGCCCTGGTGCGGTGTTATTTGCCCAGCATATATAGTTGACCCAGAATCCGACAAAGCCGATGAGAAGAAGTCTCAATGGGACTGTTGACCTAACAAGTAGCATGTCAGTCTCCCGATGGCATTTGAATGTTCTCGCAGCAAATGCTTCGAGACAGGAGAGAGCATAAAGCCGAGATTCTTTGGAATCCTTAATTAGACACAGTGATTTTGGAGTACTGGTTTCTGCGGCTATCCTCTAGTGCCTAGTACTTTGTTTTGTGACCTTGAGGTTAAGGATACCAACCAGCCCTGTTTATTTTTAATAAAATCTTACAGTTATATGAGACAGTTCTAGGTTTTATTTATTTTTAGCATAAGTGCTTCCATCTTATCTGCCTCACAGGTTTATAGTAAGGATTTAGCTAATATTTGGACAGCACTTTTAAGCTATGAGGCTCTATAGGTCTATTATACTGGCCATTTTCGGCTTTTTTCATTTTAAGGAAAGTAGTTTCATACCCTTTCACTTCAGGAAGATAGAGTTCAAATCTTGACCTTAGTTTTCCCTTCAAACTTTGTTAAACACCTGATTTACAAATGCTGACATAGGGTCAGATTCTGATTTCACTTACAGGATGAATTTCAAAGAATTTCTTGATCCTCAGTGACTTGACTCTCGATATAAATCAGTTTAACTGAGAATATGAGCCACAATTTTCATGAAGAATAAGCATATGGTTACATTAAATACAATATTCTACATTAATTTTATTGCTTTGATTTTCTCATTTTAGTAACTTCACTAATTTAAGAAGGAAGTGCTTCATTTTATTAATTTTGGTTTACGTTCTGTGTCTGAGGGCAAGGCATCTGCAGGTGAGCTTTGTAGACGGGGGCAGGTGGCTGAAAAATAATTTAGGGAGCATCCTGCTCATGGTTCAGCGGAGTGACAGTGGGCAAGAAGTTGTTTAAAAATTAAGGATAATACCTGCGTCTGGAGAAATTCCTCTGTGCTTGGCACGCTACTCCTGGCTCTGGGAACGACGCACTGCCGCTCGCATCCTTTCTCAGCGTTCGGGAAATCCTGCCCTCTCGTTGAGCGCATGTTTTAGGGGAGGCTAACTTATGCCCACTGAAAATAAAGATCCTTAAAATGCTAATGGAACAAAAGATCTATTTACAGAAAAACAAATATTCTGTGGTGAGGGTTTTATTTGGAGGGGTGAGTGACTTGTTTAATAGAATCTCTTCCAAGGTTGTACTTGACAGGCTGAGGATTGTTTGTGAGAATCCCGATTTTGGATTAGGCAGCCGATAGCCTGCGTGACTTTGGTGGCTGGTAAAGCTTGCTCCACTGAAAGGAGAGATTTCCTCTTTTAGCAATAGATCATTATGTTACAAGGCATGTATTAGAATGAGAATAATACAACTTCCCCTGTCTTTGCTGATCGTATCAAAACTAATGGCATCTTGAATTGTCAGAGCATCAAGTCCATCTTCTGATAAAATATTAGAAGACACACAGATCTATTCATCTTATTGGAGATTTCATTTTAGTCTGCAAAATATTTGACGGCAATGCCGTCAGATTAGCTGTGGGCAGTTTGCAGGGACCAACGTAGTAATTTGGTACCAGGAATTTGCAAAGGGGGTTGCCATAAATATTTCCCACTCACTTTGTGGTAAACCTTATCTCCTAAGTTTGGACGTGCTTCAGGGAGTTAATTTCTTTTTTATTTTAAAGGGTTTAAAATATAACTCTTTGGATGATTATAGAAAAAATGTTACTTTTTGATGCAGGTTGAGCCGTTTCGAAGGTAATGAAATTTCATTTCCAAAATTGTATGAGATTTTTCCAAGCCAGAGTCAAAGAAGAATGCCTGTTACCCAGACTTTAACTGCGAGGTGGGACTCCCACTTTCAGCTAGTGAAGATCTCCTTGATTACGTCTTTACAACTTGGGTACCACTGTCAAGGATTTCATTTTCTGCTGCCTGAAAATGGTAATAGATGTGGTAGAATATCTAGAAAATCCGGTAATAGATATTTAGTAGATTTCCAGGGTTTAAGGGTTCTGAAAAAGTCAGTGGAGATCAGGAAGATATCTCAGGGTTTTTTTCAATCGTGTATTTTTGTTTATTTGAGGTATAAAGACTGTTCCCTGCTACTTTAGCATTCATCTGTACATATCTGTTACAATTACCCTTAGCATTTATCAGAAAGTTAATCCCCAAATGAAGCAGGAGGTGACATGTAAAGTAATTTTTAAGTGTGCATCTTGAGTTAATTGCCAAAATATAAATTTAAAACTGCAAACCTGTGGAATCTAGTGAAAAACGTCATTGACTTTTGTGGACACATGTTTAATGAAACTCTTCCTTCCCTAAGCAAACCTTCTGCTTCTTCTGCTGGGTGACCGAATCTGGGAAGGCAAGAGCTGGCAGGTACAAGGTCCTGTCACTGGGAGATGGATGGAAAGGGATCTTCTACTTCGTGCATCCCAAACCACGCGCATCTCCACGTCGTTTGCAGGGTAGTGATCAAGGCAGGCAGCTGCCCTTGTGAAATGAATCCATCATCAGACACGAAGAGGAGTGTCGGGTGGTCACTGTTTGGTTGATAACCTATAGAGGGAGTAAAGTTATTTTGCCAAGAGATGAAGAAGATATTAATCTCGTGAATATCGGACCATTCTTCACATATTTTTTTTGCGAGAGGATTATATTCTAACTCCCAGACTTTACATATCCCGGAGTTTCTCGGGCATTTAGCTTTTTACTCTGACCACAGACTGTTTGCAGGTACATGCATGGCAAAGGTTATGAAGTTGTTTGCTTGGAACTGGCAAAATAAAGATTTGTGTGATTTCAGGTGTGTGAGCCGAAACTCGCTTGTCCCTTGACTTGTTGAGGGAATGAGAAGAGCACTATATATTGAGTTGATTTCTCTTAGCCATGACAGAACCATTTGCTGAAACTTCCCCCAGAAGACAGAAGTGGGTTCTGCTGGAGTCAGGATTTTGATTTCTGATGGGCAGTAATAAAAGTAAGATCCATTTCACTATATTGGCGGAGTCTAGAGCTCCGTCTTGAATTATGTGAAAATCTCTAATGGTTGGGGGAGAGCAGAAAAATCAGGCGTTTTGGGGACTTTTTGGAAGTTTACAAAGATTTTGTTTAACAAGTTCATTTCCAAGTCACCTCTCGTCCCACTCAATCACACAGAGAGGCATTTTCATTGCCATGGAAGTCATTGCATCAGTTGCTTGAGTTTTGTCAAAGTAACTCCACTACACTGGTTTATCAGGGGGGTGTAGGAGGAATTGGACTTTCAGGGTGATTTTGAAGGGAGTTGCATGGTTTGATTTGTTTGTCTAAAATAATAACAATATGTTTCCACCTATTCCTCATAATTATACAGGGAAGACTAAAATACATGCCATTTTGAACTGAAATGTCTGTATTAAATTGGTTTGACTCCTATTTTCTGCCATCTGTGGCATAACTAGAACAGAGAATGAGAACAAAAAATATAAATGACTCAGTCACATTTCCTTTAGGAGACACGTCATGCCCCCCATTCTTGTCAAATAATTCATTTCAGCTCTGAGTGAAACAGTGTTGTGACACCCTGAGCATGGAGAGGAGATGCTGCCATTCTGTCATTTCATAGAGGGACCCAAATTTATGCTATAATATTTTGGTTGAACAGCTACACATCATTTTTTCTGTATATTTAGGTGGCCTCCAAAACAATCTCAGCACAATGCTGGGATGTAATTCAGCTTAATTAAACACTGAATTTTCCTGTAAATGTTAAGTACCTCATAAGCCAGACTGTGGAGGGAGCCAGAATTAGGTTCACAGAGAGGAAACTCAGTCAAGTAGACCAGGCTGCTCAAGGCCCCATCCAGCCTGGCCTTGAACACCTCCAGGGATGGGGCATCCACAACTTCCCTGGGCAACCTGTGCCGGTGTCTCACCACCCTCACAGAAAAGAAGTTCTTCCTAATATCTAAACTAATTCTCCCCTCTTTCCATTTGAAACCATTACCCCTCATCCTATCATTACACGCCCCATCCTTCCTGTAGGCCCCCTTTAGGTACTGGAAGGCTGCTATAAGGTCTCCCCAGAGCCTTCTTTACAATTAAAGTAAAAGTCAGGCTGAAAACGATGGTGATGCTCCCAGTTTTGATTTGGTTTTAGTGCTTTGCACAGGCTGACTGTTATAAAAAAACTCTTTTTTAATGGATTCCTTTAGGAATCAAGTTTTGACTAAAGGCCAAATGTTTTTACCACTGATCAAAGAAATGATACAGAATCAGGTTTACACATGGCACAGGTTAACAGTGAGCAAATGGAAGAATAAGTGATAAAGGGGCAAATTATTGTTGCTGAGTGACCTGGAGTGCTTAATGACGAGGTCAAAATAAAAAAGTTTGAATATTAGCTAGGTGCAGGGCAATGTAATAAAGAATGAAGACAAGAGGCTACACAGGGCAGGAGGGTCTCTTTTAGAAAGCAAGGACTTTGAAAAAGATTTAGGATTCTTTTTGGATAAGCACCTCAAAATGAAATCTCACTGTAACTCTGTGGCTAAAAGGCCAATGCAATCCTGAAATGTAAAAAAGAGTAATATCAAGCAGATAAGAGGATTTGATGTTGCCCGCGCGCGCAACGGTGGTAAGGCGACTGTTAGGAGCTGCGTCCAGTTTTGGTGCTCACAGTTCAAAAGCAATGTGGAAATACTAAGGCAAGTTCAAAGGAAAGGTATGAAAAAGGATTCAGAAAACAAGCGTGACAACACGAGGCATAAGCAGCTCAGCTTATTTAGCTCATCAGGGAAGAAGCTGAGAAGTGACTTGGTCACCGCAGGTAGGTACTGACCCACGGAAAAGATATCCAAGGGCGAGTAGCCACTTTATCTACCTGACAAAGGCATTACGGGACCCAGCGGTTGCAAGCTTAACTTAGACAAATCCACCCTTAAAAGAAGACACAGTTTCCTACCCTACAGGGCCCTAAATAATAAAACTGTTTGTCCTGTAAAAGCTGTCACAGGTAGGGATGTTTAAGAGGACGATAAATATGTATTTTTAAATACATGCTTTCATCCGCCTTGTGGAAAAATCTGTACATCTTTCTGTGCATGTGTGAGTGGGAGCTTTGTCAGGAGATTGGTGGCAGTTCCTTGTCTCGCAGTCTGAGAACCTGTTATTCCTCCTGTTATTCAGTCCCTCATGGAGGCTCCGAGGACCGGCACTGCCGGCGTTGCCCTCAACATCCTCGTAACACTTGCAGTTTGGAAAGGGAATAATTATTATCAAATAATCATTCTCTTGTTTCCTGGCTTCGGTGAGGTCTTGCGGACTGTCAGGAGGGATTTATTTTTTCTCTTGGATGAAATTGGCCACATATATCTTGGTTATTTGGGAGTTGTTTCATTTTTCTGCCTTCCCCTGGAGCATCGGAGATGAACGGGTGGCTGGAGGTGAGGCCCTGGATGGCTTTTTGCCAGTGTTCTGCACTGGTGCAAACTCACCCTTCCCCGGTCGTAGGAGCCTGGGTGATGTATTTTCCTTTCATATTTATGGTCACACTAGTTCCCACAGTTAAATTGATTAGGATTTTTGCCTCATGTCAGATTGACAGAGATCTCGAAGGTTACCCAGCTTCTCCGGTACATCAGGCACAATGTGCACACTGGGATCGTCTAGATGGTTCTCATTTAGTCCATTTGTTCTTTTGCAGAGATCTTGGGCGTTAGCGACAGGTTCTTTTCCTTTTATACATAAATCTACTCTCCCAAGGACTGAACTGCTGTGATTTAATTTTGGGGTTTAAAATAGGGATAAAACATATTGCTTTGAGATATATAGGAGATCAGGCTCTCAGCTCTGTTTTTAAATTCTGTGAAACTTTCTATAAATGGTTTGTATAGTCAATAAGGATATGATTAACAATATCGTGATGAATATTCTGCACAAAATTTTGGCTTTTGGAAATTCAGAGGCTTTTGTCTCCAAAAGGAGGGATGCGGTGATCTATCTGCTTTCTTTCATTGAACAGTCTATAGAATTTCCCCTGGTAATTCTTGCGTGGAGCGTAAATCTTACGGATGGGCTAATGAGAACATTTACAAACAAACACATGCAAACACCCAAATCTTGCTTCTCTTATAGCATTTCCTGGAGAACGTATTGCATTCCTTTCTCAGTTATTTGAAGTAATAATTAGCCAGGTTGATTTTCATAATGTTCTCTAGGTCTAATCACAGCCCCGTGAGCAGAGACTAAAATCCCGGCACTGGCCGAGCTGCGTGAGGGTTTGGTTATGAATAACTGTATTCAGTTATAGCCCTTGTGCAGAGCACGGGTTAGTAAGCTGCGGTATGTACACAGCTACACGCATGTAAATAGTGAGAATGGTGCCGGGGAAGTAGAATTCCTCAGTATTTAGGAGAGAAAAACATATTTTTATTTTTTTTCCCTGCCCATCCCTTTTGAAGCTTTGTCTCACAGTAGCCAGAGGCAGAAAAAAACACATTATATGAGTAAATTGGCTGGAGAATGTAACCAGGGCCCCAGTAAACACTAAGAATGAAAACCCATACAAGTGTGTATTCAAGCAAGCGTGCGCAAAGATGGTGTTTTCTGCAAGCGCTCTCTTGAAGGTAGAAGCTGTTCTGTAACTAAATAACTGGGAAGAAGTTGGGGTTTGACTGAACTGCCTTGTGTTTAGATTTTCACCGAGGTTCCCTGATTTCCCCGTTTCGTTCCCCTTCCTCTCTGCCCCAGCGTTATTTGTGTGGTGGTACCCGATACTCTGAATAATTCAGCTGAAATCTGAGATCCCTGATGACCAACACCAATTTTCAAACGATCAGACACAGACTGTATGATTTTGGAGTAACAGAGGTGGGATATTTTAAATTTTATTCTGTCGAGGAATGATTAGGACATTAATTTGGGCGGTATTGGTACATCTCCCCTGTGCTAATGGGAGGATGGACCCCCTTTCATGTTTAATCTAAAGAGGGATTGGTGACTGGCGAGGTTGTTCTCACATAGGGATGTCTGCCACCAAAATAAATGATGAGCTCAGTGAGTGAAAATGTTGAGGCTGCACTCTCTAAATGTGGATTCCTTCTGTGCCGAAGGCAGTGAAAGCCCTTAGGTGGCGGCGCTGTAGATTTTTCTCATTGTGGGCAAAAATGAGGGTGTTTTTTCCTTATTTGTTAGCCCAAGGCTTCTTTCTTGAAGTTGCTACCGGTTGTTGATGCTGATTTCACGTTTCATAAACAGCCAAGTCATGTTCAAGAAGCAGAAAACTGACCTCAGAGATGACATAACCACTGGAGGCGGAGGAAAACGGCAGCATCGCCGCTGCCTGACGCTGAAAGAAAAGGGCACCTTGCCTCCCAGTTAGCCGGCAACTTTTACTTGACGTGTGAGTTTAGTACTTCAGTGTTAGAAGAACAGTAAAGTACCTTTGAATTAGAACAGACTAGAAAAGTTGCCTAATGTGCTTTTTTTTTTTTTTTTTTTTAATTCTATTACTTTTAACCCACCACTGCAAAATTCCTCCTACCTGTAACGAGTAATTTAATTTGGAAAGGCAAATAAGAGCTCATTAGCTGATGCGCTGCTACAAAGTAAGTGAGCAGATTTTATGCCTAGGGACAGACTTTTACAACCGTTTTGAAATGGCACAATACCGATGCAATAAATCCCGTAGCCTTTTCAGAGAGGAAGAGGAGAATACCCTCCTTCCATCACTTGGATGCAAGCTTTCTTCATCTGAAAACCCTTTATATTTGAATATTGGGGAAATAGATGTATTCCAGGAGATCGCACACAAATAAGTTAAGTGTTCCCAAAAACTTGTCTTATCATCTGTTGTGTTTTCCGTTCCGTTCCCTGTGGATCGTGGCTGGACAGAATCGCCGTATCTGAGACTTCTCCATCACACTCCTCAAAGAGGAGGCAGTAATATTTCTGCAAAGTGTATTTCTTTGTATATCTTGCTATGCCTGGGTATTTTGGGAGATGTTAAGTTTCCTTCTGTCTCAAAAAGCTCGTTTGTTACTAGTCTCACTGTTTTAGCCACAGTGTTTAATATAGAACTGTCTTTTTACTTCTCTTTTAATATGTGATATTCTACAAGGACTTTGCCTTTTATGTTACTTATCTTAATGATTTTCAGAAGTCGTCTTCATGATTTTTGTGAACACCCACCTTAGTTTCTGGCAATGCGTGCATGCAGATGTAAAGCCCAGGCAGAAAACCCTCCTCATCAATTGGTAACCACACTTCAGGGCTTTTAGTATTTTGCAGCATCAGGCTTGTATATAATATAGCTAAAAAATTTCAGTGCTCAAAGGACAGATCTGGAAGGTATTCAGAGGCTCGGAAATCTTATTAGTGTCTTTTAAAAGTTGCCTTTAATTTACGTTTTCATTTAGTAAAACGCATAAAATATTCAAACTACAGTGAGTTATCACTCGTTGGCGGTGGCTGAAATTCTTGCAGTTTCCACCTTCAGTGGTTGTTTTATGGTTACCCCAGAACCACGTGAGCGAAGCAGATTTATGAGTTGTGAAACAAATATTAGCATGGAGCACATCAGTCACTCGGTGCAGCTTGGAACATGTTTTCTGCCAGTTGGGAAACCAGACAGGTATCATTGTGGGGGTGACTCTGCTCACAGGTGTCGTCCCTTTGGCTTGAATGGAGACTTTTGTATGTGAGCAGGTGTTTGCTGGCTGGAGCCCAGAGAGGGACCTCTGGGAACCCTTTATTTCATGTAATACTGTGTTTGGAGCCTTGCAGACCCTCACTCAGTGTTAAGAAATAACCATAATAACCTCTCATATTCCTGGAAACGGAGCGTTTTTGGCTGCTCTGTCAGACATCATGATTGGCAGGGTTTCCAGGCGTGTGACAGCATCACCTCTGGACTTGGGGCCAGCACAGGCAAATAGCAGGCGCGGGCTTCAGAACAGCCCCAGGCAGTTGTTCTGCTCACCATTTGTGCTGGAAAACTTCTCCATACAGGACATTCACAAAACTGAGCGCTCTGAATGCCAACAGTTTATGTAGGTTCTGAAAGGGCTTGGATGAATTCCCGAAGGAAAAACGTCTACGGAGAGCTGCTAAACACAGAGGCACTGGTGCCGGCTTAAGAAATCCCTTTGCTGTAATTAGGTGGGGTGGGGGAACGCGTGCTAGCGAGGTATCATCACGTAACCTCTCTGTTTTATGTTCTTCCCTAGATATCCTCCCTTAGCTCCTGCTGGGTAGAGTACAGATGGACTTCTGGTCTTAGATGGTAATCATAGACCTGGGAAAAGCTTTCGGTGGTTAGATTCTTCTGGGGGAAAATGCAGCTCTCCAACCAACTTGTGGATGCCCCATCCCTGGAAGGGTTCAAGGCCAGGCTGGATGGGGCTTTGAGCAGCCTGGTCTAGTGGGAGGTGTCCCTGCCCAGGGCAGGGGGGTTGGAACTAGATGATCCTGAAGGTCCCTTCCAACCCAAACCATTCTGTGATTCTATAACCTTTCCGCCAACACCCCGCAAGGACATTGCAGGTGGTCCGGAGGTGCAGGCGAGGCAGCAGGTCTGCGCTGCAGGCAGGTGGGATGCAGACACTGCAGCAAGAGACGCTGGGGAGTGAGGGATATTCCTAGCTGGAATGCTTGGCAGCTCTACGAAAAGCAGTTCCATGGAGACTTGTTTTTCTCGGCAAAGACTACCACTACCCCGAAACACGTCTCATTAACTCTTGGCAGGAGACGTGGCCCCTCCAGAAAGAGGGTCTTCTAGATCCCCTCTTGCACAAGCTGTGACTTTTCTAGAGATTTTGAAGCATAAGAAACTGAGGCTTAATTCCGTCTATAAAAGATTGTCAAACCTTATTCCAGAAAAACCAATGGGAAAATTGTTGAGTCTTAGCCTTACTTTAAGGTCAAACCTTCACTGTACTTTGTTTTAACTATGGAGAAAAAATTCCTCCAGTGTATTTCCCTTCCTGTAGGAAACTCAGCATATGAATAACGTGCCTAAATTACGGTGGAAATGCAGCTAGGGACATACTAGAATAACTGCTTTGAATGTGATTTGATTGGAGATACACAGCGATTCCAGCTTAAAAAGACAACTTTAGCACACTTGGCGAAGAAAAAAAGAAAATCACCTACTTTTATATTTGTTCTGCGTCAAAATTTTATTTCCATTCTTTTTGGCTCCTCCAAGGCTTCTTCCCTTGCACCTTTGCACCACGCGATTCCCAAATAATCCCCAGCACTTTCAAAAACTGTTTAAAAACTGGAATCCTCAACTCGCTATTGAATTGTGGACTCACAATTTGAGGCCGAATCTGCAGGCCTTAACAGAGATAAAATTCGTATTGACCCGAGGCTCTTTGATGGCACATGGCAAATGTCACCTGAGTTATTAACAGCCAAACAGAATAATGGGCTCCCGTTAGTATTTGAGGAAGCCTTTACCAATGAATTGGAGGAGATTTCTTCCTAATCCCAGATGCCAATTAGTTTATATTCCGATCCACAGAGTTTGCTAACCTTTATGATTTTTATACTAGCTGGAATGAGTGCAGAAGGTGTTGTTCAGCTTGTAAATGGCTAGTCTTTTTAGAAATTTAAGATTAGCAATGTACATTAAGAATTTTGAATTTAAATGTAATCCTCCGTTCACTCACCAGTGCAGACTGTTTTGGGATACTTGTTACTACGCTGAAAACGTTTTCGACTCTCTCTTGGAAATGGCATTTATATTTCCTATTCCTGTGCACCAATGACTGTTCTAAAGAGTAATATCTTGTTAGGCACTGGGGATAAAAACTAATCCTTGCATCCTGGGGAGCTGTGGCTCCTTCGTGTCAGAAACCCTCAGCCAGAAACACGCACGTGCTTCACTTGACTTCCACGAGTAATCCCTTGGTCTTCAGCCTCTCTTGTGAAGTTTAGGCTCACGGGTTAGTGCATCCAGGGCTGGAGTCCCAAAATTAATCGCTTCCAGCCTCTGCGTTTCTCAGGGTAGCAGCGCTGATAAAGGCAAGGTGGTAACGGTGATGCTCTCTTGGACATGAAGCAGAGGGAAGAAGAAACATTTTGACATTAGGGTCAGTGAAAACTACTGTGTTATCTTGTCCTTGTGATTCACATTCATTATTTATCACGGCTTCAAATCAGACAGGCTCATCATTGGTTTTCCTTTTATCACAGCCCTTCCCTCCCTGGCTGGTGTCAGGGGCTGCTGTCCTGCCAACTGCTTGAGCTGCAGCACAGTTGTTCACCCAAACCTTTGGGTTTTTTTTCCGGCTGTTGTCAAGCTGGATACATTTCCATACAATGGGGGTGTTCCCCTCTAGGAAAAAAAGAAAAAAAAAAATCCTACATTAAATGATGCCAAATCCTAAATGCCCAGTGTGCTTTCTGCCAGCTTGCGGTGATATTTTGATAGACACCGATAAAAATGTTTTTCAAACCAGTGCCTTTCAGTGCAGAGTATTCTGACGGTGACTTGGCGCCACCCGTGCCCACACGAGAGGACAGTGAGAAGGTCGGCTCTGAAATGTGTGATTGATTCGAGCGCAGACAGCCAATGCCGCAGACCTATGCAGGGTCCCTGAGCCCTAAGGGACTTCTGAGGCCGGGCGGTGGGGCGGTGGTTGCACAGGAGCAACTTCATGTGTGTCCTGGGTGCGTGAGTGTCTCCACGCAGCCCCCGCGGTCCCGGCAGCATCCCACGCACCGGGGCTGTCTGTGAGGGAGGGGGCGGCAGCAGGAGCCTGCGAGTTCTCTGCTTGTACGGAATAAAAAAGACGTATCTCCCCTTAGAGCAGCTTTATGAACCAGCCTGTCCACCCCTGTAATACTCTAATTACTCTTCAGTAACTAGATCGATCGCTGCTCTTCGTGACCAGTCTCCGTGCCCCTAGAACACTGGGGTGGTGCAGTTGTAGGATGGCAAAACATCTGCCTGGCATTCTAATGCAATGCACGTGAATTGCTTAGAGACGCGTCCTGCTTTGTCTTTTACCGATATGAATGACCTTTATTTTTAAGGAAGGAGGCACTTCTGCTAACAACATGTCAGGATTTTTAGCAGAAGCCCGCAGCGCCCATGTCGGGGTGCCCTGGAAGGATGCTGTCCCGCCTGTGCTTCCCAGGGACAGACCCGGCGTGTCACCCACATCTTCATCTGCAGAACCCTACAGAGGATGGGAATTCCTCTCGTGGAGCCACTCGGTGAGCAGGTCAGCAGGGGTCCCTTAGGTAAATGACATGTTTGCAGTCAGTTATACGTATTGTACGATTGCATCTGATATATAGAGTATTTTCCCCACCATTCTCCTTTGAACCCACCACGCACACGACCCTGCCATGTAAGACTTGCTCTTAGTCTGAACAGCAGGATGTGAAATGCTTTTGTGATCTCCTTTCCATAACAGACAAATGCCCTGCGTAGTTTCAGCAGCTTGTGATTCCTTCAAAGTAGTCTACTGGGGGAAAAAAAAAAGAAAGACCTGCTGGAGATACTGAATTAGAAAATATTTTAAAACCAGAGAATTAATTAAAATGAGCGTTTAGAAAAATTAGAGGTGTCTGGATGCTTTCAAGCTTTTTCTGTTGGATTCCCAAGAGTCCAGAGGGAATAATTTGGTAGAAAATCATATTCACTAAACGATAACTAAATGTTGGGTCACTACATTCAAGGAAAGCCAGATGTAATTCGAACCGAAGAGTGGCCTGATCCAAATTACCTGACTAACCTGGCCTACCTCAGTGGCTGCTTTCAATAAAAGTTTTGACTGCTGGGAAATTCTCTTAGGTGCAAATATTTTTTTTTGAGTAAGAATAATAGCGGAAGGGTTTCAAAGTTATGCAAGTATTGAAGTTTCTAATTAAATAATTCATATCTAAGTCAAAGAGGAAAAATCCAATAACTGTAATGGTATATAAAGCTGCTGAAAGGTGTTTTAAATATACGCATCTATAAAGCTTCATAGCTGGATTTCTAGCCCAGCCTTCTTCCGTACTCTAATAAATCCTTCTCTTTCTTATATGTGTTATCCCATCTTATGTCTGTCACAGAGCACTGGGCTGAGAGGCAGACGCTGGGATCCTCCCTATAGACACAGGCAATAAAGCACTAATATCCAGTCTTTTTTTGGTGGCTTTATTTTTTTTAGGCTACAAAGTCCCAGAAATGTGGAGCTGGAGGTCTGGTGCCTGAGGAGTAAGTGGGCAGAAAGAATGTGTATGCCTCCAAAGACTCTATATTTTAAAATACTTTCCTGGCTGTATTGGTAGTTTAGCGTTTCAACTGGTCACATATTTGTTATGCAAAACAATTTTTGACAGAAAAAGTACTTTTTGAAATAAATGGGAAAGTGTCTGCTTTTATCAAAAACCTTTTTTGGTTTTTTTTTGGCATTGACTGACTTGGAAAATTTTCCAGTCCCTTTCCTTTAGAACACTGTTATGATGAAGACTATATAAAAATCGAAAGTATATACTAAAAGACAGAGGTTTTCTTTTCCTTTGGTATTTTTCGTCTACTGCAATATATGGGATATCTCTATTCCTTTGAAGTCAATGGGAGCCTTTTCATTGATTTTAATGGCAGCTGGATCAGACCTTTAGTGGAAAGAAATGTACAAAGGCGCCGTGCTAACTTCAGACTAGAAACAAATCCTTTTAGGCAAGTAGCACCTAATGGCAGCCCGGGCTTTGCTGCGGGCGGATGATGCCTGGTGCGGCACTATTCGTTTCCCGTTTTGATGCTGGGCTATACGTAACCACCCTTTTGCTGCCTAGACCCTGCTTATTTGGGATAGAAGATAGAAAAGGCTATTTTTCAGAGCAACTTGAGAGCGAGTGGCGAAATAAAGTAGATGCGGGAGACGAGTAGGGTTACGGTGAGGGCGGCTGTATGGGGAGAGGCTGCCTATAATTGAGAAAGCTTTGCCACATTTGATTCTGGGAAGGGTGTTCTTTCAATGTGCTGTGTTTTGATAAGCGGTATGAGAATTTTTAAAGTCAATAACTTGGTTTATAAACTTCAGCTCAGCTGGACTTAATCCTGCAGCTAGCAAATCCACAGACCAAGTAGCCCAGCTGTGTCCTCATTTGTTAAGATCTTAAACCCAAGAAGATGTCTGGGATGCTGAATTTTATTTTATTTTTTTTTTCTTGCACATTTATAAAAAGCCTAATAAAGGCAGATAGGAATAAGGTGTGCTCTTTCAGTAGTGAAAACAGGGAGAGGAAAGAGACGCATTTAAATTATCTTTGGGCTGGCCCAAATTTGGGACCTGTGTCTGTAAACCTTATCTCTGCCTCAGGGAAAATACTTACAGCAATCAGGCTGATTCAAGGAAGCACACAAGCACATGCCTAAGGCTTCTTGTCTTAGGTATATTTTCCTAAACAGGGGTACTTTACTGATTTGAAGCCTGTGCCACTCCGTCGTATTTTGTAGAGTGAGAGCCTCACCCTGCCGCTCCTGAGCAAAATCTTTGGGGATAAATCCCAGGGCTCGGGTGGTTCCCTGTTAAATGAAACCGCAAATTTGAGCGTGCACACAGCCCATACCAGGGCTGGGGCTGTAATGAAGAAAGCTTTCTCCTTGCAGGAGTGAAAAATTATCAATAATTTAAAATACTTTATATTACTGCCTATACTGTTAATAAATATTATAGATTATTTTATACATTATATTAATAAACACACTGCTCACTAAATAAACAGCCTCAACCTGGGCCTGTTTAAGAAAGTCATATATAGCACAGCTGCAACTTCTTTTAAAAAGCCATCCGTTATTTGTAACACCTTTTAAAACTGTTTATTGCTTTATATTTAGCAATTGCTGGTATTTCCTTCTCTCCTTCTGTTTCCAGCTGAGCTTGATTTTAATGTGGCTTTTTTTGTTTACTTCAGCACAGATGGCGGGATGTATAAGGAGAGCTTATATATAGAGCCTACTCTTGTTCCCAGTGAAATCCGTATGAATTTTGGCCACTGACTACAATGAGTGCAGAAGCGAGCCTGGCATCGGAGATTGCAGTGTTGGGTTGTTTTGCTTGTAAGGGGGAGACCGAATGCAGATATTTATGATTACAGAGAACATAAATAAAACCGGAGCAGCCATTTCTTTTTTTTTTTTCCCCCCTCTGTTTTCCCAAGGGGAAGAGAAAAATAAGTGTGCTTCATTGAAGTAGGTTGCGTATAAATTTTAAGTCAATAGAAGGAAATATTTCCTCACACTGCGCTGTAGACAGGCTGTTAAGATCACGGCTGCTGTGGGTCATAGACCCAAAGTAGTTTTCAGAAGTATTCAGTAATTTGGGGGCTCGTGGTCACAAACAGTCAGCTCTCAGACTGAGGAGCACTGAATAATTCCTGCGGCAGAAGTACAGGAGGGACATCACACACTTTTCTTCACGAACCGAGGATGAAACTTGGCTCCCAGACAGGTCGCAAGTTCCTTTCCTCTCCATGGGATAACAGTTTCCTGCCCAGAAGTTGCCAGTTGCATAGGACTAGCACGATTTGCTTGGAAAGAAGCAGCAAAACACCATAAACCAGGCAGTGGTTGAAGCGCTGTTGTGATGACTTGGGCAATCTCTCTATGGATGATTTAGATTTTCTGTCTGAAGCTGTAAAGACGACCCCATGAACTTCTCCAGTAGACAAGGCAATTAGCTCTTTGCTGACTAAACATACTTCCACCAGACTAGGGACGATAATTATTAGGCATTAATGATTGCTAGCCAGGTGCAGACGGGAGTTTGGCAGGCTGAAACTCTCTGAAGGCAGGACAAAAACTACAGTCCTGGCTGAGGTCTTGGAGTATGCTGCTGGAGTGAGTCAGCAAGAGCTGTGCAGGACCTTGGTGGAAAGGCGTGTTGGCCAGCTTGGCCAATAATCTCATTTGGCCAGTCTGGCCAATAATCTCTTTTGGCCAATTTGGCCAATAATCTCTTTTGGCCAGTTTGGCCAGCTTCACCAAAGGTTGGTTTAAACAGCTTAAATAGGCGGTCATTGCTCATCTCCTCCGGCTCATGCAAAGTGCTGTGGGTTAAGGCATGTTCACATGAGGTGCCCAGACAAGGCTGATGGAGCAAACTGGAGATAACAGCTCCTTCAGCAGGGACCATCGTGCTGTAGAAGAGGACATTTGTATCATGTTGGAGAATCCTATAGAAATCCCTGTACTCATGACGTGCAGCCTCATGGCCTTCAAACGCCAGGCTTTGAACTTGGAGCCTTGGTGTGGCTGGGATTTGTTAGAAATTGCGCTTCTCATTGCCTACAGGTGGACACCTGCTGGTGTCAAAATAATTCGCCGGCAACAGTTTTGTTAACTTCTGGTACAGGGAGAAAGGGAGACGGGCAGAATGAGTGCACTTACTGTGTGACTCGTTACCTGTGTAGTTGACCATCTTACATATCCCAGCAAAAAGGCCAGTGGGTTGATGAAAGAGAGAGAGAAATGGAGATTACAGCACACTTGGTCAGATTATAGATATTTTATTCAAGTAGGTCAAATTTGGCGACTTATCTACTTATCGGTGTCTCTCAAAAAATCAAGCATAGCTTTATAAGTTACAGTATTTACGCTAATGTACAAGTCACTGGGAGATCACTGGCTTTTATTTCACCACCTCATAGAAATGATAATCGCCACAAAACCCTGCCGCCTCAACAAGTGCTTCCAGTATCTGGTTTCCCCGTTCTCGGTACTGATGCTGAGATAACTCTCCTGGGGGGGCCTTGCTGAAATCCGTGTTTGCGCAGGAGTCCTCACACAGGGAGCTCATTGTAGGGCTGGGGTCTGAAGCCCCATTATACCTAAAAAAAAATCCAAGGTGTTACGCTATCAAATATCACCAGAATGAGCCTCAGCTATATTTCCCAGGATAAATGAGCACATTTGCTTTAATATTGCAGTGTTCACATTTAGATTTTCCTTCTGCAGTTTATTCACTTATTTTCTAATTCAGAAAATGCACTAATTTGCAGGTTTGCCCGTTACTGGTATGAATTAGGGTGCTTTTACTGTATAGTAAAATTAAAAACCACAGACTAGCAATAATATCTGTACTGCAAAACACCCTCCTTAATTAAGCAATAGGACATGAAAGGCTGTATATTTCTGAGTGATTATAGCACACCTCATGTTGTTTTATAAGGCATGAAATCTAATGCAGAGTGACCACCCGAGAATTGTAGTAATTGCCCTAAAAACACTGCCTGGAGTGCCTGCTTGCTATTGTGAAATGCAATCAAGATGTAAAAATAAGGATTAGAGAGAGACCTGCGCATGAAAAAAAACCCCTCTCGAATGTGGCTGTTGCCCTCCACGATAGCCTCTCCTTCCAGCCGTGTCTTGTGCAAAGTTTTAAAGAATGTAACGGAACGGTGAAAGTGCAATTAAAAATTTGTAAACTCATTGTAATCAGCATATTCTCAACATAAAATTGTTTAAGGGAATTAACCCCCCTTATAGGCAGCATCTCACATGCTGGACTGAATTCTTTAGGTTTTTGTTTAGCTTTTTACAGACCCTCGTTGTTTTCAAGTTTTAACCAGGATTTTTTGGCATTTAGTTAATCACTTCTACATAAACGATAATTAAATGGCCATCACCTTGGAAACTGGCTGCGACGCTAATCTTGAACTCAAATATAGGGTCTGTTACAGGCAACAAAACCATTAACCCAATTTGTTCAGACAATTAATACAAAAGATAAAACATTAAAAAATCAAACCTTAGTAGAGGCAAACGTAAGCCACATTTTGCAAGCAGTTGTGTTCCCTGCTAACCCGCGGAGTGCTCTGGTTTTGTATGTGGATGTGCATAAAGTAATTGGTAAAAACCCATTCTGCTGGGCCGTTCCGCTTAGATAAGGATATGTGGAGTCCAACATGGCTGTGGTAGGTACCACAGAGTGTTGTAACCAGACTAGAAGTTAGGAAAAAATAGTGATTACAGCCCGCTACGGGCTGAATAACAACTTTTGATATGTCCTAGTAGCATCCTGTGGTGATGCAGCTGAGGGTGAATACAGGTAAACGTAGTTTACCCCCTTCTAAATTGGGCAATATTGAGTTTATACCAAATGGGTAAGGATATCTATTTCTTATTTGTTACTACACCACTGGAATGATGCCGTTTGCGTTCCTTCCAACAACTCCGCTAAACACATGTCTGTTTAAATGGACTCTTTAGAGTACTCTTCGGGAGAGAGGAAGAAAAAAGAGAGGGTGACAGACAGCCATAAAGACCTTTGCTGGAAACTTTCAACTCAACATTTTCTTTTTTTTTTTTTTCTTTCTCCATTTTCGTTTTGAATTTTCTTTAATTGAAACCTCTGTGGCAATTCTAGCCTTCATTGAACATTGAAATGCCAATAGAGCTGCTCTATAATGGAGGGCTGTGTAGCAAGACTGTACAATAATATCCTGGTGCAATATAACAGTAGGTAGCTGGGGAATGTAATCGATTTCCAAAAGAACTGGAATGACCCTCCTCGCAGACACGCAGCGCTCCAAAACTCCGCTGACTCCAGCTCCGATCAGTTCTGGTTCACTTCCTTCCTTAAGAGGAGGATGTTTAATCTTATCAAGAGCCGGTTTGTGTGGCTTTTTTGCTCCCTTCTTGCTTTAAATACTGTGTGCGCTGTTATGTTGTCAGCTTTATTTACCTGCCACACTTTCCCATACGCCTTTATTAGGGGATATTTATGTAGAGTTGTAAATGTCAATACTGGTATTATTTCTTTGCGGGACAGTGATTGCGGTCTAACGCCGGATGCCATCACTTGAAAGGGGGGAGGATGGAGCAAGTGAAAAGGGGAATGATTCTATTTAAGAGAATCCACTGTTTCTACCAGAGATATCCTGCATTTCCGTACGAAGGAGTTCTGAGCAGGAGAGCTGCTTCCGCTAGAAGAGATCGTCAATTGTGCATTAACATGTAACCTTACTGCCTACGTACAATAGCGATGAAATGGTTAGCCTTGTTTTTTAATGCGCCGTTCAATTTTGAAGAACTTTGCTTCTGAGATGCACTTGCTGCAGGAGACACACATGAATATTTAGAGCTCTGAAGTGAAATTCTTCTCCTGTGTACGTATCCATATGTAGAATCAGGGTCCAGGTGAAGTTAAGTTAAGGGACTCTGCTTTTCTTGGTTTTTTTGATTTCTTTATCTCTTCACATCCTATAGAGGTCTTCTGAGGGGTAGCACAAAATTGGGCTTGATGTTCAGAAAACCATGACAGACCTTAAGAAGTATTTTGAAATATTTCTGATTTGAATTATAGGAAGCAATGCAAAATATCCTAGCGCAGTCAACATTCTTGCCTTGTAAATACTCATTGTTTTATGGCAGATGTAGCACTGGCTCTCTTTGAATGAGAGACTTCTTTATGAAACAGTGTTCCTGATTTTAGCGAAGATTTTACATTCACCTTTCTGTTTCATAAACACGATCTTCAGGTTCCGAAAATTTCCCTTTGCAGGCAGAAGTGCTATCAGTTCCCTTTTATGAACAATTAAACGTATTTGCGTTTCGGATTAAACAGTCAGACAAACCAAACTCTCCTCTTTAGATCCTCTTTTTTTACTGCTTGCCTGTGCTGAATACAGTGTTTATTACTTCCCTTTTCTTTTTATTTTCCTTGGTTTGCACCACTGCCTGTCTCTTAGCTCTGCTTGCTTAGCCTCTGCTACATTCAGTGATATTTAAAGAACGTAATATACTATCAGGTTTTTTTTATAAAACCCAATTCAGTCAAAGACTTCACTTTCAAAGGCATAAACATTAAGTAACCAAAAGGAACGTTGTTTGCCTTAATTTAACTGCATCAGTAAAGTATTGCAGTCCCACGGAAATACGAGTATTTAATTATTAGTCTTTTTTTGCGGTTTTTAATACGATTTTGGGGTGTGCGCAAAGCTGATATTTTAAGTAAAAAAGGGTCAAATAGCCCTCAGTGACATCCATCAGTCCTTCCCCGTCGCCTGCGTGAATTCGCCGGTACCGGCGGGTCGGGAGCTCCGCGCTGCCGCCCGTCACTTCGGGGCTGCGGCCGCCAGAGGGGGATGCGCCGTGATCCTGCCTGCCCGCTGCCTGCTCGCTGCCTGCCTGCCTGCCTGCCCGCTGCCTGCCTGCCTGCCTGCTGCCTGCCTGCCTGCTGCCTTCCTGCCCACTGCCTGCCTGCCCACTGCCTGCCTGCCCGCCTGCCCACTGCCTTCCTGCCCACTGCCTGCCTGCCCGCTGCCTGCTGCCTGCCTGCCCGCTGCCTGCTTGCTGCCTGCCGCCTGCCTGCCTGCCTGCTGCCTGTCTGCCTGCTGCCTGCCTGCCCGCCTGCTGCCTGCCTGCCCGCTGCCTGCTGCCTGCCTGCCCGCTGCCTGCTCGCTGCCTGCCGCCTGCCTGCCTGCCTGCCTGCTGCCTGTCTGCCTGCTGCCTGCCTGCCTGCTGTCTGCCTGCCTGCCATCTGCCTGCCTGCCCGCTGCCTGCCTGCCTGCTGCCTGTCTGCCTGCTGCCTGCCTGCCCGCTGCCTGCCTGCCTGCCTGCTGCCTGTCTGCCTGCTGCCTTCCTGCCCACTGCCTTCCTGCCCACTGCCTTCCTGCCTGCCCGCTGCCTGCTGCCTGCCTGCCTGCTGCCTGCCTGCTGCCTTCCTGCCCACTGCCTTCCTGCCTGCTGCTTGCTGCCTGCCTGCCCACTGCCTGCTGCCTGCCTGCCCACTACCTTCCTGCCCGCTGCCTGCCTGCCTGCTGCCTGCTGCCTGTCTGCCTGCTGCCTTCCTGCCCGCTGCCTGCCTGCTGCCTGCTCGCTGCCTGCCTGCTGTCTTCCTGCCTGCTGCCTGCCTGCATGCCCACTGCCTGCTGCCTGCCCACTGCCTACCCTCTGCCTTCCCACTGCTTGCATGCCTGCTGCCTGCCTGCATGCTGCCCGCTGCCTTCTGCCTGCCTGCTGCCTTCCTGCCCACTGCCTGCTCGCTGCCTGCCTGCCTGCTTTTCTGCTGCCTGCCTGCTTTTCTGCTGCCTGCCCTATGCCTGCCCAGTGTTTGCCTGCCTGCTGCCTTCCTGCTGCCCGCTGCCTGCCCGCTGCCTGCCCACTGCTTGCCTGCTGCCTGCCTGCCCGCTGCTGCACCACTGCCTGCACCGCTGCCTGCAAAGCTGATGAGATGCTGATTTCAATTTGTCCCTTTCCAGGTTCAGCGTTAGAGATCTGATGTAATTCCTCAAATCATCGCAGTGAGAAAGACACCGAACAACCCGGAGCCTCTTTCCTCTTTACCCTGCTATTCATCAGGCGTTAATGAGTTGACTGTATATTTTCCTCATACTAAATAAAGAAGCTCAGGGACTGAGGACCTTTACAAACCTTATCACCTCCCGCTTTCCTGGGCGCCTGCCTCTTTCACCTGCCTGCTCCAGAATAAGAATGGACAATTATATTAATCTCCTCCTTTCTCCCCTGAAAATCCCAAGTCCTTTTAAAACAAAACGTTATGCTGCACACACAGTTCACCTTAATAACAAGAAGGAGAAGATGAATGATCCCTGAGAAGTATTTATCACGTCACTGATAGTGCTGTTGGTGAACAAGGTGCACTAAAAAACTACCTTGACTAGAACAGAATGAAAATGTGCACATTTCCCCGTGTTTAGGGCAACAGGGGAGCTGCTGGGGAAGGCTGGGGAGTCTTTTAAGAATCCAGTTGCAAAGAACCTCTAGAACTGCAGGTACACATTTAATAGCTTTAATTCAGTCTTTGAATCTTCCAGAATTCGTGGGGCAGTCAATAAGGTACTATGCATTTCTCTTCGGAATTAAAGCCGAATGCTGAGGTTTCGCCACTTCTGTACAGCAAGGCCCCAGTCCTGCACCTGCCCCATTGCAGTTGGACATCCAGGGTTACGCACGGATGTCACCGTGCAGCTCTTTGCCAAGGATCTTTGTGTTATAAAAACAGGTTTTCAGTCCCAAATGTCAATATTGTCCGAATCTTCCTTTCTTTCTGCAGGTGGCCAGCACTCTGTTTTCTGGTTTTTTTCTGTCTTCTCCATCCAGAGATGGTCTTGTGGGTATAAAGCCTGTGAAGCGTTTTGGAAATGAATACCGTTATGCGAATTGTTGCTAGAAACAGAGCACAGACCTACGTGTTGTAGATTCAGACTGAGCTCTCCCCGAGATCAGCTGTAACGCTTGTCTAAATAACAGAACGGTTTGCAGAATCGGACAGGTACGCTGCATTTATTTATATAAGCTTTTGGAGACCAAAAGGTGAATTTTGGCATACCAAATTGTCAGCACACAGGCAGCTGAACTCTCTTCTGTCTGTTGCAAAGTCGTGGATTTAAATGATTTCTTGGATTTAAATGATTTCCTTTTAGTGTGCTCAAGTCCCTCCTCAACTTGCTGGAGCCCCCATTTTAGCTGCCTGCTCTAGGACATGAAAACCTACGGCTCCAGGTAAAAGGAGCCTTTGCCTCATCAGGTGGAAAGGACATAAAAAGTGTTTGACATTATTAAAGTAAGCAGCCTTAGTCATTGTGTGGCAACAAAGCACCTGGAGGAATTTAGTTTTGAAACAAAATAAGGTTAATAAAAGAAATGTTTGAGGCAGGGCACACAAAAGGTACAGGTTATACTAATTAGAGGTGCCTGTAATCTTGTACGAGTGCACTCAGAGGAAAGGACTGTTCTTCATGGTTCTTCAGCTGAAGTCATCCAAAAAGCAGAGCATCAGTCACTCTTGTACTGATACAGTCGAACTTCAGTAGGCTGGGAGTCGTAGAATCACAGAACCATAGAATGGTTTAGATTGGAAGGGACCTTAAAGATCACCCAGTTCCAACCCCCCTGCCATGGGCAGGGACACCTCCCACTAGACCAGGCTGCTCAAAGCCCCATCCAGCCTGGCCTTGAACACTTCCAGGGATGGGGCAGCCACAACTTCTCTGGGCAACCTGTTCCAGTGCCTCAGCATCCTCACAGTAAAGAATTTCATCCTAATCTCTAATCTAAATCTCCCCTCTTTCAGTTTAAAACCATTACGCCTCGTCCTAGCGTTTCACCCCGTCATGAAGAGTCCTTCTCCATCTCTCCTGTAGGCCCCCTTTAGGTGCTGGAAGGTGGCTGTAAGGTCTCCCCAGAGCCAGAAACATACTTGTATTCTCAAGGTGCTGCCCGATAACTTCTTGTGAAACTGTGTTTGCTTAAAGCAGCGAAGGGAGTAATATTGTTTGGGGGAATGAAAATGCTGTGTGAAGAAAACCCCAAAACATTGTGTTTCTCGCCCCATGCATTTAAATATTACCTCCTCCCTGAGTCATAATCTTTCTTAACAGTCCAGATACGAATTTCAGATGAATAGAAAGAGTTGTCGCGGAAAACGGCGACTCAGGGTAGAGGATCTGTAAGAATAAAGACCGGGGCTGTCTTGGCCACAGAGTGACTGATGCGTGGATAAGCATTGGGCTGGGATTTTCCAAAGCAACCAGCGATCACTTTCCCACCTCTAAAACAGGTTTACGGAAGGCAGTTCCTGAATATTGCCTGGAGTAGGTTGCTCAGCAAAAATACTCAGCCGTGGCTGGGTGTAGGAAGCATCGTGTGAGAGTGGAGCAGGTTTGCTTTTAGGGGACTTGTTGGCTATATTGCCATTTACAGTAGTTGATACAGCTGATTACCATGGTTACCACACAGAAGCACTATGCACCTTGTTTGTAATTTTGGTTGCATGCTTAGAGAAAGAGAGAGGGAGGGATAAAAGGCATATTCGAGAAGTGTAGCCTGTACTTAACTCATAGGGGTTTTGTAAGGTTGAATTAGCTAATGTTTTCTGCTTTGCTTTGGAGATGTAAAAACTACTTATGTTTTATTACTGTTATTTTATTTTTTTTCCTTTATTTGGACAAATCTTGCCGGGTTTAAGAAGTCGCATTTCTTAAGTAGCTTAACCTTTCAGACCTGTAGGAAGAATTTTATCATATGGGAAAACCTTTGCTCCTAAGGAGAAGAGAAGATAGGTGATCCAGTAATTAAGGTGCTGAGCTGCACCTTTAAAAGATCTCAGTTAAATTCCCGGCTCTGAGAAATCCTTCCTGGTAGTCAGTCACTTTATCTAACCATGACTCAGTTTACCCTCAGTGGAGGGTTATACTTTCCTTTCTCAGCTGGTTTACTTTTAGATTGTAACTTCAGAGACCAGAGACTGCCCTCGACTACCTCTTTGCATGGAGCGCGGCTGTAATAAGCAGCTGGTCCTAACTGGGGCTCATGTTTCCTTGAATAACCATGTCAACCATGAACACTTTAAGGATGAGACAACTATTTTTCTTGAGTTGTTTAGGTGTTTTCAGTGGACAGTCAAAAAAGGGGATGGAGATGTCATTGCAAATTAGCTACTTTTTCTGACTTTAGCTGTACAAACATTCATAGTCAATGGACTGCAGTTTTATTACGGAGTCTTGGGGGATATTTTATTCTGGTATCTTTAAATTTACCAAGGTGTTAACTAGGGTAGTAAAGAAAATGGCTATTTTAGGCTTACTGAAGCTCCACGCAGACTGGGAAGCCAGATCTTCTGCTTGCAAATGCTCCTGTCACCATTTTCCATCAAGTGGACAGCTGGCTTGGTATCCTGATGTTAAAGGGTAGATTCCCACTTTAAAACCTTAAGCAAAGTGGAGAAGGGGTGTCTCAATTCCTCCAATTCATCTTGAAATTGAAAATCAGGAGATTAATGAAAGCTTTAGTAGATGTGAATGGGAAGATAGGTAGCGAAATAAGCTTTTTCTCAGTCCCTTTTGTGACAGGGTTCTGTTACAGGGTCACAACCCGTTAACCTATCTTGGAGCTGCTGGGCAGGATTGATATGAAACATCAGGAATATAGTCCGTCCAGATTCCGGAGGGCTTGCTTATGCTGAGCTCTGAAAAAATAAAACGTAGGCAGAATATGAGCCAGCAGCTCAGGGTGCAAATTTTAGGCCCATGGAATAAACTGGAAAGCATGTGAACTCCCTTTGCCATGCAGAACGGCTAAAAATATTGCAGAAATCCAAGCTGAATGCTGGAGGCCTTTTCTTCTTTTTCCTCCTCAGCAGATCTCTGGTAAAAATAATTTTTCTGCCACCAGAGAGCTCCAGCAAGAATGTACTCTAAAAGCTGATGGGATGGGCTAGTTGAGTATATTATTTCTTGGAACATTTTAAAAAAAACATGTTTTTATTTGCTTTTGTTAAAGTAATGTTAAAGTAATAAGTGCTTCGTGTCTCTTTGGTATGTAATCTTGCCTCCAGACTGTGCTGACCAGGTCTCCAAAACAAAGAAGATGAATACATCCGTGCGATCCCTGTAAAAACCACAAATATATTATCCCTGATGCAAAGTATTCCAAAGAAGAAAATATTTCTTTTTTCCTCATGTTGGTAGGTATAACATTATATATGACACTTCTGGTAAGAGTTTCTAAAATAGCTATGCTACATAAAAAGGTGAGAGGGATGAATAATTAGGTCTAGGCAAAGAAGTAGTATTTCAAAATGTTTATCTTGGAGCTGCATCACAAGAGAAATGACATCCCAGTTTTAATTTGCCAGGGAACTGGACAACTGGATGCAAAGGGGTTGCTCTCACAGAACATGGATAGTCCGGCTGCCTTTCCCTGCACACATGCAGTGAAATTTCTTTTCTTCTTTTCTCTCTGCTACAGATGCGTCTGAGTCTTTGTTTCAATTACATAGTTTAAAATTAATTGCACTTTTGAAGTTCCGTAGACATGAAGCAGAGGGTTTTCTGCAAACCCCCCGGATGAAGATATGAACAAAGCATTCTGCATAAACATGCCCAGACTCACACAGAGGAGGGAAAGGTATCTGATCCGAGGGTTTCCTTGGACTGGAAGAAGTGGTCCAGGCCCCTGAGCAGTGGAACGGTGACGGAGCGCTTGGCTTCAATGGCTGTAGTTGTATCTCAGGAGCGAGGTGTCGGATTTGGTAGCAGAGAGAGGCTGCTCCGGGTCACGTCACCTCTTGTTTTAACTCGAGACTGGTTCTTCTCATTTGCCATTCAAAACTGCGGTTTTATAATAAGCGTCAGGACCCTTGGGTCAGTGGAAAGGCTGTCTGTCCCAGCTCAGTGCGGCTGCAGCGACTTCACCAGTGGTCCTTGCTGGCAGCCTGGCCCGCCTTGGCCATCGGCTCTTCAGCCAGCTGGGGCCTTGGATAGCAGAGGTGCGGGTGCAGTTCCAGCTAGTGCTGGGTGCCTACCATGTATTGTCTGTGTTTTAGTCTGAACTATTTCACGCTAAGAGCCCTTTTCTAAACACTGAATTAGGTGGACTCTTTCAAAACTTCATGGGTGATAGCCCTGGAAGTAGAAGGTCTTCATGACTCACTGAGTATTGTCTGTGAGGGATGATTGAAGCCATCTACTCACAATCCCACTAATCCCCTGCCATGTCTCTGAGACGGGGCATCAGAATTCCTCCGACGACTGTATCAAATGCCACGCTCAAGTCCTGCACGAGGAGTTATTTTTCAGAGTTCCGATAAAGGGAAATGTAGGTTATTATGAGAAATGGATATAAATTTAATAACAAGGTCTGATATAAGCAGGAAGGCTTTTTACATTGTCTGTTCTACTAAGATTACGGACAGCCTCCATAATGTGATGGGCCAGCAAAGCAGAAAAATGTTTTATGCTATTACAGCCTGGTGTTGGGAGTGTGGATCTTCCCTTTTCAGTGATTCAAGTGTTGTGGAAAGAGATTTGTGTGCAAATAGCAGAAACGAACAAACAAACATAAATTCAATAGCTGAGAAAATCTTTGGAGTACTGTGACTGTTTTCCCAGAAAAGCTAGTAAAACCTGTCAAAGCGAATGCTCCAAAAATCTTACTGTCTTTACAGAGTTAATTCAGGAATTTCACTGATTTAAATAGAAAGCTCCATAGGTAGGACATGGCCTCTTAATACAGGGCTTGAGCAGTTTTCTACCTGATGCTTTGCGAGCATTTGCAGCCTTGAGGACATTATTCACAGCAAGAGGAACAGATGCTGTTGGAGGGTCTGTACAATTGGGTGTTTTGAGGAAGAACTGCTGTTGAAGTAAGAGGGAATAGCACTCCTTTTGTGAAAAGGCTGATTTACATTTAAGCCAGTAACCGTTGCATTGACGATTGCCACAGAACGTAGATGTAGCGGTTATGTTGAGTGTAGAATTAATTAGCAAAACCTTTCAAGGTTATGAGGTATCAGGCCAGTGTTTCGGGTTTGGATTTAATGTATTCTACAGCAGAATGCAGCTGGGTTAAATGTAGGAATGAATCAACCTCAAGAACATCACAAAAAAATGATGACCGACTTTCAAACAAAGAGATCAGCTGGGAGACACTTGATAGATGCGGAGAGAGCCTTCCTCTGCTATTGTACGGTGAATTGGTTTTTGTTACCGTCTGAATGAAACAATAGCAGAACAGTGTGCGGGTTCATAGTGGAGGAACATCCCAAGGTATCTCAAAAGAATGTGGGGACAGCAAGGTGAAGTACGCACCACTCAGAACTGGCAGCACTTTTCCTTCAACTGTTTATCTTTCGTTATGTCATGGTCTCTTTCAGCAGGACCCACTTTTCGGAGTGTGCGAGAAAGGGCACAGGGTGCTGAATCAAGGAGTCTGATCCATACGTTTACCCTCAGTGCTCAGGGTAAGGTCCCCGTCTCATTTGCTGAACACTAGTTGAATCTTGTTTTGAACAGAATGTTTTTTCTGCCTTGTAGAAGGGACCATGGTGTCTGAGTTCCTGATGTATGTTGACAATTTTACCCTTTCCATGTCCCAGCGAGCGCAGGATGTGGCGTTAAGAGTATTTCATATATGAAGGACACAGAAAAGTGAAGTGATTTATGTGAATCCATATAGGAAGTCTGCAACAAAGCTGGAAAAAATGCCACCACGGCTGCAAGTAGAAGAGGGGCTGTAACACTGAGAGGAATGGTGCTGAAGACCTGACATCCACACTAAATTTGCTTTGGAGCCTGTACTTCAGACTGGATCTACTCTCATCCAGGGAAATGAACTGTTGGCAGCTGGAGTGCACCTGCGGGGCACCTGGAACACATCCCTTGGTTTAATTTGTCCCCCAAAAGAGTCCAGTTTGCCTACTCTGAGACCACTCGTGGTATGAGCCGACAGCTGATGATCAGGAGACTTGTTTCTAGCGCACGGTCCTGACCGGAGCTAAAGCGCTGCTGTAGGCACACCCTCTGTCTCCTTCCACACTCGGTTCCTCTACAGTATTTAAGGTGAATCCCAGGAGGCACTACCTACGGCGTCTCTGACATCACGTGTAACACCAGGCAATTACTTGCAGATTATTGATACTGTCCTTGGCTCACTTTTCTCATTTAAAGCCTTCCTTTCAGCGAGCTCGCTGCCTCACATGGCTTCAGCTATCTGCTTTGCATCAGTGACTTACAAATCTACCCGTTCTCTCCTGACCTCCCCGCCTCTGTTAAGTCCGGCAGCTTGTCGTGTGTCTCTCTGAAATTTCCCACTGAATGTCTTGCCCTCCATTTAAACTTCACATGGTAAAAACATCATAGCTCGGTGAACTGCTTGAAGTCATTACAGCAGGAGCCCAGACAGCGATTAAACATAATAAAATTTTACATATGTCTTAGGTTAGTGGTAGAAAGAAAAATGTTTCAGCTAATTGAGCTAATTTTTTATTAGGTATTTTATTTCAGTATTGTATTAAATAAGTGTAATTCAGTAACCGTATTTCAAGTGTTTTATAGATGATAGAACAAAGTTTATCTGATATCATGTTTAGTTGTGTTTTTGAAATAAATGTCTCGGGCATCACAGAAGACAAACCTCCATTGTCACACTTGTGGATCCCTCTGTCATGTTTGACATTGTTGGCCACAAGCTACATTTGCTTGTCTCGGGGAGGCTGTGAGCCCCAGGGTAATGAGCTTAAGTGGCGTGAGACCTGCTTTGAGGCATAGTTGCAGCCGGCAGTGATAGGAAACAGCGCTGCTGTCAGGAGACCTCTCGCTGATATGATCCCACACAGACTCCCCTCTCTCTGCAGTGTTATTCCGTATATGAGCTGATAGGATTTAGGTGTCTCTCAGTCTGGGATCTGGGTTGGCTAAATCCTCATCCCTGCAATGGTGACCAAGGTTGTGTTGCCATAAAAAGGCTGCTCATACCTTTTCGCCAGAGGGCAGGGCCATTCAGTGACTCAAACAGAGTTATGTGTCTTGATGCTGTCAATGGTAAGAGGCATGTCTGGGTCAACAGGAGCTGTTCGGTGACTCATGATGAGCCCAAAATGGAGATCAAGAAGGAGGAAAGGACCCAGACGAGGCAGTACTATGTCTTGGGGCAGCAGCTATACACAAACACCTAATTCTCCTGCTTCCTTGGGGAACCCTGCCAGAACCTCCCCAAACCACTTCCCTAACTGCCTGTACTGGGAGCTGTGCAGAAGATGTTGTGTTTGAGGAGTTCATGATCTTCAACAGGCCTTGTCTGCTCTATTGGCCATTGTATTTAGGGCTTGAGATGCCCATATGTTATTAATATAATCTGTAAGTCATAACATTTTTGGGAAAGGAAAGCTCTGTGTGGATCAAGGGGTAGAATGTATTGATCTTGACCAGGAGACCATTGCACGTTGAGGAGTTGGTGACCCACATAGCAGTTAATCTGTGCTGTGCTGCACATCCAAGGTGGCCTTCAGGCTGTGATGTGCTGCACAAGCCCCCTGGCTGCAGGACAACCTCAGCCAGGTCACTGTGTGAGAGGGTCCTGCAGGCAGCCCCTACTTGGGACCAGCGATGACGCTGTCTGCGTGGCCTTGCATTTATCTAAACGAGCAGCAAGAAGTTGTCATGCAAACGTCCTTTGTGAATAGAGTTGTTTTCTTGTAAGAAAATGATATATTAGCCCGAATGACCAAAAAGGAGATATTTCTGTCCATGGAGAGGATCTGCGCAGTGTGCTGTGGGGAAATCCACCTGGGGTCTGTGCGAAGCTGCATGAACATGGGGTGCCACTGTCTGAAGGGACATAAGGTTTACTTGCTGTCTGTATTTCTCTTCTTATTCTGTCTTATTGAAACAGTTATCAATCTGCCCTACCCAGCAACTTTCACCCACATTGTGCACTGGCAGGGTTGTCAGTTTGGGATGACTTCTGGAATGAAAGAGTTTGGGCAATCTTCCCCTGTTTCTGGGTAAAATGTCCCTAGACCCTCACAACGTGGCCAATTAAAAATGAAATTGAGGTTTCACTCCACGTGATGAGGCAGCACAGGGTGCTGCTTTCCCCAGTCCCTGGGAGACTTTCCTTGCCCAACCATCCTGGGCAATGTGTGTCTCCAGGTACTTCTGTTTGTCAGTCCTAGAACTTACTGTCTTTTACCTCAGCAAGAAAATGTCTGCTGCGATTAGTAAGGAGAAGAGTGGAGAAATCTCTGATTTGGCAGAAGTCCCCCTTGATTGATTTCCAGATCACAAAAGATAACCAGCTGCCAAGCCTCGGGAGCACTCCAAGTCGGCATTCACATACGCAGACACCACGCGTTTGACAGATGTTATTCACATTGCTTAATGCTCCACTGGATGCTACAGATGTGAGCGTGGTGTAAGAACCTACAGAGGAAAGAAGGGGATAGAAAAAAACCACCAAGTGACAATTTCCCTGAAGAGATCGTTTCCATACTTCCTTCTCTAGATTCTCAATGCAAGTTCTGTTGTATAATTAATAGCGTATCACCTTTATTCCCATACCAGTCTTACGCCTTACAGGCTGTCATCTGAAAACACAAGCGTAGATTTTGTGCTGTGCCAGATTTCAGTTAGCAAAAGGTTACGGGAGAATGTTATAACAGAGTCGGTTACAGAATTTTAATTTCAGATTATTAACCTATATATATATATATATGTATTTATAGGCATAGGTTAAGCAGACTCACAGGCCTCTATAACTTTTGCCTGCTAGAGACACCCAAAGTGCAGGTAGGAAGGTGGAGGAAGGCAGGAATCATAGAATCATAGAATCATAGAATTGTTAGAGTTGGAAGGGACCTTAAAGATCATCTAGTTCCAACCCCCCTGCCATGGGCAGGGACACCTCCCACTAGATCAGGTTGCTCAGAGCCCCGTCCAGCCTCGCCTTAAAAACTTCTAGGGAAGGGGCTTCCACCACCTCTCTGGGCAACCTGTGCCAGTGTCTCACCACCCTCATGGTGAAGAACTTCTTCCTAACATCCAGTCTGAATCGTCCCATCTCTAGTTTTAATCCATTCCCTCTAGTCCTACCATTACCCGACATTCTAAAAAGTCCCTCAGCAGCTTTCTTGTAGGCCCCCTTAAGATACTGGTAGGCCACTATAAGGTCTCCTCAGAGCCTTCTTTTCTCCAGACTGAGCAACCCCAACTCTCTCAGTCTGTCCTCATAGGAGAGGTGCTCCAGCCCTTTGATCATCCTCGTGGCCCTTCTCTGTGTATGTACTTTGGTTAGCAGAGTTATATGGCAAGAAGGCTCAGCTGCAAGAAATGGATCTTTACCAGTGTTCCTGGGATTCCTGTAAAGTTCCACACCACAATTTATATTCCTAAAGTCACAAGAAATAACGTCTTTCCTGAAACCAGCTCTTTGCTTTCTCTGGTTGCACTTGCCGTACTTCAGAACACGCAGCTGTGAACCCTGCCATGCAGGACGGAGCTTTCAGCTGTTGATGTCCAGCCGTCTCCTGCAACCTTTTCCTTACGAGCTCAGAACAAGGGCTGTAGCAATGTAGCCCAAGATGACTGGAAGAAAGGATGGCTGATGTTGCACCTCAGAAGATTAACACGTTTGGGAACGCAAGTTCCATTGTACAGGAATTCCTTGGGGCTGAACATATCCCTAAATTTTTCACCTTGTGCCATCGTTACAAGACACTGTGAAATCTCACCATTAAATATTTTGGTCTGTTATCTGCATTACATAAGGCTCTGGAATAAAATCTCAAACAATTTAGCTTGCTTGTGTGTACAGAGCAGTAAATAGATACAAATTCAAAAGGAAAAGGAGAAAAAAATGCCCTCGAGAAACGTATGAATGAGCTTGAAAAGGGCAAATAAAACAGCAGAGACATTTATATTGGTCTCTCCTACTGCTCTGAACAAAACAATTATGAGATAAGAGAGGCAAGAATGGGAGGAAATTCTTTCATTTTTCACGTTGGAAATCCGAAGGATCCAATAGCCTGTTTATGAAGAGCAATAAAGAAGATACATGAAGTCGGTAAAGAGGTTGTTACAAATATATCGGCCTGTTTGGAAAGGCCAGGAGTTCGGGATTTTGGGGGGCTTTTTTTGGTTTTTTTTGGTAGCGTTTTTACTTTTTATATAGAACTATCAGCTAAGTTTTTAAGGGTGCATTGGTTTTTTTTGTTGTCAAGAGAGCAAATTTAGGATTTGGGGATGGTATGAAAAAGAGGCAGTTGGGAACCTGAATTTAATGAAGCTTAAATAAGCAAATATAACATTGGGCAGCTTTTAACCAAAGTTAAAAGCAACTATTCCGTGTTCCTAATTTGAAGCTTTAAAACCCAGAATGCATCTGCTTGATACAATGAAGCTAAAAATGGTGGCTGATGTTCAGAAAGGAGATTTATCACTTTTTTTGCTTTCTAGTCTGAAATGTGTGTTCTTTTGAAATGGTGCAGGGAAGCCCATCTTTCTACCGGTTAAGGGATGATGTTCACAGCATTATGGCACTTAAAAAGCAATAAAATTAATGCACGTATATTTTTTCCTGATTTTTCCCTCTCTTGTCTAAAGAAAACGAAATAATGTATTCCCGTACAGAAATGTGGGTTTGCTACCAGCCTACTAGTGACTCTGTAATTCTGTGGGAGGAAATCCAAGCTTAGGAACAATTGTAAGGTCTCCACAACTCTTCCACTATCCCCCCTAGCGAGAACCCTTTTTTCTTAGAAAAATCTAGCAGTCTGAGTGATGTGTGTGCTGCAATAACTTTTACGAGTGCTGTATTCCTCTATCATAATTAGACATCAAAAAATGTTTAGACCAGAAATCTCTCCAAGTCAAGAAATCAAAAATTAAGTAATTCCATAATCTTTTAAAATTATTATTGGTGTAATAACCCCCTCTGGGGATTAACTACAGTAGCAAAGCCTGTGATTAATGTTCCTCAGCCCTTATCGTTGTTGAATTCTGTTTTCAGCGGTTTATAACTTTGCCAGACTGTAATAATTTGGATTAAAACTTTCCCAAAACGTGAAAAGCGTCTGTGTTTAGCTGAATATTTTAGGAAGC
Source organism: Rissa tridactyla (assembly GCF_028500815.1). Lineage (NCBI taxonomy): Eukaryota > Metazoa > Chordata > Aves > Charadriiformes > Laridae > Rissa > Rissa tridactyla. The sequence goes on along the minus strand of NC_071468.1, from coordinate 118,454,060 downwards.
TTTCAAGAAAAATAAATCAGCACTTTTCAAAACTGGGTCAGGGAAAATATGTTTTTTTGCCAGTATTAAAACAAAAATCTTACAGTTGTTTTATTAACAAGTTTTTGCCTGTTCTGCTCTTAACTGTTTTTTCAGGCAAGGACTTGAAATTTGGCAGGTAGATTGTCTATGTGTCAGGGAAGTGCTGTCCTTGCACACAGCTGCCTCCATTTAGCCAAACTGTTAGTCTCTGTAACATCTTTGTATGCATTTTTGTCACTTGGGGGGTTATTCTAGGTCCTAAAGGTTTCAAATCCAGTGAGCACCCTGAGAAGGTGGGGCAAGTTGGGGACTGCTGCGGTGCAAATGGCTGGGACGTGAAGCACAGCAGGAGGAGGAAAATGGATGTGGCAGTGGTTGGGATCAGGAGCTCGAAGGTGCGTCTTTGGTTTGGAGGTGGAGGAGAGAAGTGGACAAATCCTGTTGAAAAACTGGGGGGAAGGTGTGTGAACAGTACCTGGAATCAGTAGAGGAGCCCTGGGACTGATGTTTCATAGAATCACAGAATGGTTTGGGTTGGAAGGGACCTTAAAGATCATCTAGTTCCAGCCCCTCTGCCACAGGCAGGGACACCTCCCACTAGACCAGGTTGCTCAAAGCCTCATCCAGCCTGGCCTTGAATACCTCCAGGGATGGGGCATCCACAGCTTCCCTGGGCAACCTGTTCCAGCGCCTCACCACCCCCACAGTAAAGAATTCCTTCCTAATATCTAATCTAAACCTCCCCTCTTTTAGTTTAAAACCGTTACCCTTCATCCTATCTCTACACTCCGTCATAAAGAGTCCCTCCCCATCTCTCCTATAGGTCTCCCCGGAGCCTTCTCTTCTCCAGGCTGAACAACCCCAACTCTCTCAACCTGTCTTCGTAGGAGGGCTGCTCCAGCCCTTTGATCATCTTCGTGGCCTCCTCTGTACCCGCTCCAACAGGTCCATGTCCTTCTTGTGTTGGGGGCCCCAGAGCTGGGTGCAGTACTCCAGGTGAGTTTTCACGAGAGTGGAGTACAGGGGCAGAATCACCTCCCTCAACCTGCTTTTGTACAAGGACAGACTGTAGCTACACCTCTATGAGTAAATCAGTGTCAGGGCACATGTCCCAGCACTGGAGTACTGTAGTTAATTTTTTTAATATTTATTATATATATTTGTCGTTACAGTTTTGACCTGCGTAAATCATCACACTCCCAGAAGATGCTCAGGCATGGCCCTGGCATTAACATGTGTCAGGGACTATTTGCAAGGGGTGGTTTAGGTGTAAACTCCCTGTTTTGGGGTGATGGGGAAGGCTAGCTGTTTTGAAATGAACCACCCCATTCCATCTGGCTTTACTTGCAAATCACATTGAAAAAATACTCATTTATTCCCTCCCTCTGCACCCAGAGGCTGAGAAACAGCGCCCACTGTCAGCTACTCTCTTACCTCTGCTGGCAGGCTCTGTAGAGCAGGTCTAGAGGTTCTGTCAGGCTGGGAGATTGGACAGGAGGGAATGTGATGCTATGTTATTTTACAGTTCTTTTAAAGACTGAAGTTCATAAATCCTTCGTAAGTTACATATGAAAAAAAAACCCCACAGCAAAAGAATATTTGGCTGCAAAAGGGAGGTGATGTGACATGAGAGGATGGAAGAGGCTGTGCCATGCAGACTGTTTAGCATGGCTCTGACTCCCTTCCCTCCCCAGTGAAGTCAGAGCTGCCTTAGGAGAGCAGAGTTAGGCCAACGCTTGCGTTTTTGCAAGCTTCAGACCTCAGGATACATCCCATTAGGCAATGTTGTCCACTGGCTCTTCTCTCCAAGCGCAGACCTGGGCCCCTCAGGCTGCAGGCTTTTTGTTGGGATTGCTGGTGTGGGCTCACAACCTCCTGGCAGGGCTTAGTCCAGGCTCTGAGTGAACGGCCTACAAAATGGGTGGCCAATAAATAAGAGTGTGGGTTTGTACTTGGTTACTAACTGGCTTGGCATTTTCTGCAGAACCGTTCCCCAGTAAGTACATGTAAATAACATGGTTGGGAAGTCACCCAAAGAGGTGCTACCCTAGGAGTCTCTTGGCTCATTATAGTATTGAAATGCCAACTCTGAGGAGAGATGGTATATTTTAAATTCTCTGAGTAGTCCGAATGGATGTTCATCTAGTTTAAGGAGAACGAAAACTAGCTTTGAGTGCCAAAGAGGTGGTGGCCCAGGATGGATGGGGTGGTGTGAATCAGTACTTTGTAAATGTTTTTAACTATTAGGTGTTTTCTCATAGAAGCTTGTGAACCCAGAGATGGACTTTAGCTTTGCTTAAGGACAAGCTAGTTGTTTTTTCCTTTACCAAAATCCAAGCAGGTATTCCAGTCAAGTCGTAGGCTAATCTGTTCCTTGTATGCCCAAAGACAGAGCCTTTTTCACCTTGCTGTGTAGGTCTGTCTTGTTTGCAGATCTTTTGACAAAATTTGTTGTGGTCCCCAAGAACAATGCACAATCAAATGAAAACTGACACAGGTGATGAAACAAGGAGGCAGGAGCAGAGAGTCTTTACCTTGTTGCTTGTAGTGATGCGTGGAACTGAAAGGGTTCGGACAGCAGGTCTACACTCCAAGTTGAAAAACTGCCTTTCCTATGCTTTCCTTAGGTGTTTGTGACCAAGCTAACATGTTTGTGGAGAAGACCAAAATATAAGAATAGCATAGGAAATATTTTATTTCCTATGATGATTATATAGGTTTTCTTATTTCCAACAAAGTGGAAGAACATCAACACAGACAGATACAGAACGGTTTGCGTATTGATAATACACGTGTGCTGGAAGTCCTAGCATTGCCTTGGATTGATTATACCTGCAGATGGGGTTTACCTCTCCTCTGACAAAACAGGGACAACAATGTCATGCCTGTCTGTTGTTTTATCTATTTGGATTTTAATTATAAAAGATTAACTCAGATATTGGCTGCTTGATGTGTGTGCGCATGCACATGCATGTGTGAACTCATCTGACCATCTTTTGCATCAAATCAGAAATCAGAAAACTTCTGTCTTATTTATGCTTAAAGTACGGTAGCAATATTTTTAAAAGTGTAGTTGTGCATAGAAAGGACTACAGTGCCAAAAGTGACAGCAGAAGAATTAATGCTTTCTCCAGGCTCTTTTTCTCTTAGAAATGATTGACAAAGTAATTTTCTTCTTGTACTTTAATAAAAGTGTATACATTATACACACCAATAAATCCTCACCAGGCCAATTACACATCATATGACTTATCTTGTCACAGTACCTAATATCCAAACAATAAATTAAAAGGTATGCTTTATATGCAGATTTGCGTATGAGGATGGTTTCCAGTCCCCAGACTCAATTGTCTTATGAACACTACAACATACAAGAAAAAGAAAGGAGCTGGCTAGGATTTGTGACTAATAAATCCTGGCTGGTGGAACAAACTACATCTGTATGACTTACAAGAGTGTGCTGTATAAGTAACATTTGTTTTACATATTGAAATTATATTGGGAGATGAAATACTGAGCAAATATTGAAGCGCTTCCTTTCACACGAGATACTCTGCACACATGCAAAGACATATTAGCTATATATATGCAACACAATATATTTGATTCCTATTCATACCACTTTGCAATGTAAAGGGCCCTTTCTATAAATGGGAATCTCACTTGTTTTCCATTTCCAAGTGAGGAATTTAATGTGAGGTGGAAATTCCAAAATTTGCTTGCATCCTGGTGGTACCTACTGAGCTTTTGAAAAGCCTTGATTAGATCTGAATGCATGGCTTTTAAGAATGTTTCTGGTCTAAAGGCATGGGCATGGCTGTGGATTTTCCTCAACGATGGCTATCAGTCTTGTTTGTCCTAAACTTAACCCTTTAACAGTATGGAGGCAAAAAGGGGGGCATTTGTCTTTATTTCCACTGTCCTAAAGCACATTGATTCACGGGATCTGCTGCAACATGTGCAGCGTTCCTCCCGTTTTCTGGTGTGGGGTGACCCATGCATTGCAGAGAGCAGCTTCATTGGAGGAGCGACGCCCCTGTTGACGTGTGGAGGTGATGGATTAGGTCATGGTTCCGCACCTCCAGCAGGCTTGGGCCACGCAAGTGCCTCAAGGGAAGCAAACTGTTCAAAATAATGGAGCTGATATGGTTGTGCTGGAGGGAAATGGGGAAAACATTGTGTCTTCTGAAATGCAGTCCGTTTCTCATTCTCCTCCTGGGCAGTGAATCATCCTGCTGTCTCCTCCTCTGAGCTCCTGGCAAAGCCACAGTTTAGCTCTTTGTGAGTCTATGAATAGAATTACCCACTTTGTTGAACTCTTGTTGGTCAGGATAGCTTGCCTGAAAGTCAGTAAATCCTTGTCCAGGTTTTTGGCATGTGCGTGATATCATTATGAAAGTATGTACACATTTGGTATTGGACAGTGTCTAGACTTTGTTGAGGGAACTGAAATTGTATGGCATCTAGAAGCCCGGCTAGCACACCCCCCTCCATATACACCAATAATCACCCTAGAAGACAGGCCGCAACAGATTAGTCTTCTTGTTCTTGCCCCTTTCCTTAATACAGTCTGCTAGTTCAGACTCAAAATGTGTTTAAATTACTGTGCCTTCCAATTGTTTCAGACTGGTAAGGTGCATTCTTCTGTGTCTAAATATTTTATTCAAACTAGTGCTTTCACAGAAGGACCTAGAAATAATCAGTTAAAATTAATTGCTCTAGCCTGGGCTCTTAGTTGCCCAATACTTAGTTCTTTCATCAGAACTGCAACCAATACAGCCTGAGCCTCAGTGATTCGTATGAGACCTCACCTTTCATGAAGTGTGGATCCGCATTGCTTAGGCTTCATTTTCACAGAGCCGGCAAAGGGAACTGTTGTCCACTAATGTACCTGCTCCACAGACTCGTGCAAGGGAATATGTGATGCTAATGTTCAAAGAAGAAATTAAACAAATGAGGAGTTTTTGCTTTATGCACCATTACAGAGAAGAAGAAACGGACAGGAAAAATCTTAAAAACTCCTGTCTTTTTGCAAGCACTTTAAAGAGTGGTGGTATTTCTACCTAACTTCAGACACCAATCTTTGGAGCTTGAGTTCGGAGATGAGTACCGTAAGCCCCTTTTGCTGGTCAGTAGAGAATTAGAAACTCCTTCAAAGGATGAATCAACACAGCAGCTGGTTTGAGATACTCTTCAGAAGGGACAATCTTTCTCCAGCAACAATTGCGAGAGGTTTGGATAACCAGGCTTCTTTCCCATTTGTGATGACAGCCATGGAATCACACAACAATAATCCCTGACAGATCTCGCAGATGCTAATTTATGACATGTTGGCTTCCAACACCTAATTGAGGGCAGTGAATAGAGTTGAGTGTGTTGCTAACTCTGCAGTGTGTCTCTTTCTTATTGCACCGTTGACTTCAACAAGCAGTCAGCACTTCACACGCTGTTACGTGGTGGTGAAATCTCATTCCATTGCACTTGGCAAGGAGAATGTATTTTTGTTTATCATGGGAGCATTGTAGAATTTATGGTGTGTTTTACTCTTCATTTTCTTGCTTTTAAGGTTTGATATTTTTAGCCAGGTTTCCTAAGGAAGCAAGGCTTACGCCATCATGCTGTCTGTCAGCTCCTTCCTTATAACTTCTGAACCTGGGGGCCAATTTCATCTCTATTTGACAGAGGACTAAAGGTTTCAAAGATATTACATTCCCACAAATATTGTGAAAATCAACAGCTTGGTAGATGAGAGAATATATCACTGCTCCAGCTGGAGTCATGTCAAGGACAGTTCAACCCTTATTTACGCCGTTTGGCGGTGCCCACCTGGCCAGTCTCTGCGCAGCGGTCAGTCAGCACTAAGTAGTGCTGAGCTAACCACAGCCCAAGTCATCTTTCACCCATGTAGTGAGCAAAGTGGCGAAAGAGGGTCTGGAGTTGGCTTTGGGAAGGTGAGAGGGATTTTATGCCATAGGAAATGGTGGGGAGTCATAATAGTGGTAGTGGTATGTTTAAGAAGATGGGAAGGAACTGCAAATATTCTGATGGGTGGGATTTTGGAAATGAGACACAATGCCCCATCCCTGGAGGTGTTCAAGGCCAGGCTGGATGGGGCTTTGAGCAGCCTGGTCTGGTGGGAGGTGTCCCTGCCCATGGCAGGGGGGTTGGAAGTAGGTGATCTTTAAGGTCCCTTCTAACCCAAAACATTCTACGATTCTATGAAATTCTTTATTCACCAAACAACTCCTCCTCATCCTTCTATGTTTTCTTTTCTGTATTTAACTGAAGATATAGTATATTTCCTGATGGCTTTAAAATGGGGGTGGGAAGGAAAACCACTGAAATAGAATGAGATGCAAACACACCTCTGTGATTGTAAAAAAAAAAGAAAAAAAATCTTTAATAGTGCATTGCAAACATATTTGTACAATGATCCGATAATCTACTGGTGTATCATCTTTTCTTTACCCGTAGATGGAATTAATTAGCAAATGGTCCATATGGAAAATATTTCCTATTAGGTTTGGCTTATTCTTTAGCTTCCAGTAATGATCTCCAGTAAGTTTTCTAACAATGACATGTTAGGACCAGAGGAACAGCAGCACAGAACCTGTTAAATTATTAGTCTGTTCCAGTATCCAGGCTCCAAAAGTCATCATAATGAGGTACATCTAGGGAGGGTTGCAACTAATCTCCTAATGAATAACTGTACCAACCGGACCTTTGGGGAGATTTCCTCTTAACCCCAAACAGTCAGCGATATGCTTGTGCCCTGCAGCAAGAGGGCTTATGTCCATAATGAATCTATATTTCCGTCATTTAGCTATGGACAGTCTTATTAATAATATAAATGTGATAACTCAATGTTGGGGTTAAAAAAAAGAAAAGGAGAAGAAAGCACAGGAAAGAAACTGCTACTGCTCAGTGAGCACAAGGATGGAAAAATTGGAGTTTGCAGATGTGACAAAAACACCAGTGTCTAATAAAATTGCTTTTATTAGCTTAATTTGCCACATATAGCACAAATATTTAACTTGAATGAGGCATGAATTAGTAAAAAAATATGTGCTGTACCATTTAAAGTGCTATACTTGAATAAAATAATGTATATCTTTTCATATGCAGTCCTTGAAGTCACACTACATACATCTTTAATTTCTTCAATTAAGAAAAAAAAGAACAAATGGAGTTAGATTTTAATTATTCATAGTTCATTTGAGAAAAATCTTTGTAAATGAGAGGAAGGAGAGTTGTGCTATCTATCACAATGAGAAAAAGAATAGATAGAAAATCCACTCTATGAACTATTTGACAATACGTAAGCTTCTGCCTCTATTAGGTACTGCAGCCTGATGTGTAAAGAGAGAAGCATTATAGGAAGAGCTGTTTAGGCGGCCATGTCATGGAAACTGCCCCCAAAATCCTGAACTGCTGGTTGACAAGTAACCACAGTGCACACTTCACAGAGTCCTGCTGAGGGACATATGTGCAAACATGTCCTTGGAGCTTATTTATAAAAAGATGGGAATATAAGGAACTGCCGTATTGGATCAGACTTGTTGTCCATTCCGGCCAACTTTGTCTTCGGCAGGGGCCAAAGCAAGCTGAGTCAGCAAACATATGGGAACGTTGTAGGAGATGTGTCCAAGAAAGTTCATAATCACCAGAGTCTGACTTACACCTTGGAATATTTATTCCTTCCAGCATACTTTTTTATGTTGTTGTTCAAAGGAGGGATATTTTTGTCGTCAATAAGAAAGCAAGTTCCTCTTTGGGTTTTACTGGACTATTGATCTCCAGACTGCTTTGCTGTGGTGAGTTCCACAGTCTTATCATGCACTGGATGAAAAATGATTACTCTCTATCAGCTTTGAATTGATTATCTTTCATTTTCATTGAATGTCTCCTTGGCAAAGGAGAACAGAGCCAGCAATCTGCCTTTTTGAGCAATTCATTATTTTATATGCTTTTATGTAGGCTTTCTAGGTCTTCTAATTTGCAAAGTCAACAATCCCAGTCTTTTCATTCTGATTTTATGTAAGTGACCTCTGTACTCTTCATGATTTTCAACCTGTTTCTGAACGCATAATTTTTAATAACTTTTTTGAGATGACAGGGTCTGATTTGGATACAATATTTTAACGGCACATCATTATTTCGTATACTGGCATTGTGATTTTTCTTGTTATTAAACTGCATCTGCTTGTTTAATTGCAATTGCAGTCTTTGTTACGTGGTCACAATTGTAACTGATCTCTTCCCTAACATATTTTAAAGCAGTGCGCGTCGTATGTGTAACTCAATTTCTTTCAGTTTGATGCGTATTACTTCCCATTTCCCAGTGGTGAATTTTATTTGCTATTGTGTTCATTAACGTAAGATCTGTATAGGTTAAGTTTCTTTGAGAATTCCTGAAATGGTTCCTGGTCCTCAGTTATGTAAATAATATATTGTCATCTGCAAATTGAGATGCTTCACTGTTCATCTTCCTGTTCCAGGTGTTAATAGGTAAGTTAAATAATGCCAGTGACAATGTAAAATCTCAAGGCATCTGCTGTTAAATTTTTAACTTGGCCATTAATTCTTTACTTTGTTTTCTGTCTCTTAGCCGTTTCTTAATTCACACGGATACTTTGCCTCTGTATGACTTTATAAGTTCAGTAGTAACACGTTGTTAGCAACCCTGTCAAAAACTGTGGGTAATCACAGGAATCTTTTCTTTACCTGCTAATTTATCAACACATTCGAAGAATATTAATAGACTAGTGAGGCATAGTTTTCCTCTGCAGAATTTATGCTAATTAGATATTGTCTTATCATGATTTATCAGGTAGCATGTTATTCTATATGCAATGATTATTTCAAAAAATTATCAAGATATAACACTTCCCAGCATATAGATCTAGCCTTTTCTAAAGTATAGGGGCAGTGTCTGCAATCCCACAAAACTGTAGTAGAGTAGCTACCTTGAAAGCAAGATTGTATATTTTGCTATCAGCTCAGCTACTTTATTCTTAAAATCCTTTGAAGACTCAAACTCTAACCTCCTTTGTCCAGAAAGTCAATCAGTACAAAGGGAGAATCAGTATGGAACAGAGTTTACAACACCGGCTCCTGAAAAGCAAAATGCACCTACAATAAAGCAGAGCCCTAGATAATAAAATCTATTCCTGACGAGTTAAATGCAATCATTTCTCTGATACATCCTGCGCATCGGACACCTTAAGAAAGAGCGATTGTAGCATCTCCTGTGGGAGTGCCTGGCAGTGCCAGCTCCTGCAAAACGCACAAGTCCACTTAGCGACCAACACCTTGAGTTGAGAGGACATATATCGCTGCCCTGCAGAATGCCACGTTTGCCTACTAACTGCTGTGGAGAATTCGGAATGCTGGTGGTAACAGCAGAGCGCTGACCTGTTTCCTTGGGAGAATATTTTCTCCTCACCTTCCCTGAACCGGGGCAACCGAGGTTAGTGATGAAGTTCTGTCTGGACTTCACCATTTGAGATGCGATGGAGCATCCGGCTGGCTGGTTTTTTGTGAGAAATGTTCTGATCTCCTCTTTGGCTGAGATTTCTTAATTATTTGGCCTTCTATGCTCTTTTCCTGGAGAGGCCAAAGAGCTAAATTTGTAGTTGCTGTGAATGATATTTTTGAGGAATGTTTTAAGATGACCTACTGGACCCAGATATTTGGTCTAATAAAAAAATTTTTTGTTGAATTACTTTTTAATCTTTCTTTCCGTACTTTAATTAATGTATATGGTGCCTAGAGCAAAGGAGGCCAGGCCCTTCCAATTAAATTGAAATTAATAGTAATAAAAAAAAAATACAGAAGACAGGAAATAAATGAGAAGCATAAGGATCGAAATATATCACATTCTTCTTGGCTTTCTCTTACCATATGTAGGAGTGCTAAGTCCATGCCCAACTTAAAATATATTCTGGAACTTTGTCAATTTTCTACTAATGGAAAACTGCAGAGCACCCCAACTCTGTGGTGGTCCCATGGCCACATGAAACTAGGTAATTATGACTTTCTCCAGCTGAGCTAGCCACTAGAAGGAAGATACAGCTGTGTTTTAAATTTGCCACATGGTGTTTATTTTCTTGGAGTTTTGTTTTGTTTCCCTAATGACTTTTTTTTGACACAAATTATGCTGTTTTCAATCCAAAGGCCACCCTCATGTGTCTGAGAACAGCCTCTCTGACATGAGTGGATCACCTTCTGTGAATAAGAACATCTATTACAAACACTTATTGGTCATATTGGATCCTAAATGCTATTGAAGAAACCGTTGTCCCTATTGTGAAGAGAGGAGACTGGAAGTAAAGTAGTGGGACAAAAGATTATATAAAAATAGAAAACCTTCTGTGTGAAGTGTGTGTGCCAGGAAATTATTCCTCCCTTTTACACAAACCTAGACTTGCACAAACAAGCAAACACACAAAAGATCACTCACAGTGTCATAGGCTTACAGCAACAGGATGCTGAAAAAGACACCACCAAAACCCAGTAACTTCACAAAAAGACAGCATAAGGTTTGCAGAACAACATATTTGGAAGCTGTTTTGCAGTAACATAAATTGTGAGTCTTCATGCCCCAAAGTGAAAGGAAATGTTCATTTTTAAGTCAGTGCAAGAGAAGTTTTAAACATCTTAAGCAAAAGACAGTGGTGATAGGAGTTACAAAACAGTAACTTATTTTAAAAATGTTCATATCTAACTGCCTGAAATGATCATATAAATCTTTTTTTAGGAATATAGATGTAACTTGTTTTTCAGATTTGCTGAAAATATAACACGCAGTGAAGTGTGTGCGTGTTCCCAAAAAGGTACAGCAGATCTGTGTCCTGGAAGACCGTATTCTTTGGTGTGGAACATAAATCTCAAATTGCTGCCTCTCAAAGCAATGTTCCTCCAGATCATTACACTGAGCCCTACACGTACTGGAGCCTGAGAGGCTGAAGCTGGGGAATGCCTGGAGGCAGTTCGAGCAGGAGTTGTTTGCAGGTTCTCCATACTCTAACTGATATTGCAACTATTGGTACTAGATTTATGTAACTTCATCACAGACTGAGAAAATATAATACAAAGATAATAACAAAAATTTGGTCTCTTTTATATGTCGCTGATGTACACACCTCTGAATTTCTTCTTCTGCCTTTCTTACATCCTATTTCTTTCTTCACAGGCTTCTTAAACTCCTTTCATGCTGTCGTAGCAATACAAACACGGTATTTTCGGTCTCTGAAGCTCTTGTCATTTAGAGCACCCTTCCTATATCTCTTTGTCTTCTTGTTGCTTCATCTAATTGGAAAAACATGTATTTTCTCCAGGCTCAGAAAAGCCTATTGTTCAGCCACCCAGGACAACTTAACAACCAGCCTGGACAAATGTAATTTAATTACTTCTTCCTCACTGGCTAAGGTGCTGACCTGCATTTAAAGATCTTGGGTGTTCTCCAGCCTCATGCTGAAAAGAAAACTAGCTTCCACCTCAGTTTCTTTTAAGTGCTGCCTAACAGCAGGAAAAGAAAGGATGGCTTTGTTCAACCAACCATTTTCTCAGCTTCTACCTCTGTCTTGTTCGCCAAGTGCGTCTCCTTAGCAAAATAATGACAGTGCTGACGTACGTCGCAGAAGAACCAGGAAAGCTACAGTTCTTTGCCAGAAAGCAAATTTGCAGGTATTTTCTTTGGGAAAATCACCCGAGAAGAACATACCTAGCTTTTAATTGATCTTTAATTCTCTTTCAAAATGCAGATTATTTTTTCAGCTTCATTTAATTCCAAAATAAGTTTTAAAACATCAGTTCCTTCTGGTCCTCTCCACCAGTGGTGACTGCTGAGGGACCTTGCCTAGACTTCCAAGATGTAGTAGGAAGTAGTAGGAAGAAATCAGTGACCATATTTCCTTGTCCCTGTCAGATCCACTAAGGATGCAGAGGTAGTCTCCTTCCAATTCCTGGCCTCTCTACAATGAAGGCAACAGTTACTTAATCCTAAGAGATGGACTCAGTTTGGTAGTTGAGTTGAGTAAAACCCATTCCTGAAATGACAAACCACCTAATCTGTGTTAACCACTTTATTTCCAGAAGATGCAAGACAACTTGTCTGTTCAATTATCTTCAAGATGGGAAGACGGGTATTTTGAAAACAAAATTCTGTTTCCCTGATTTCCTCACTCAGGAGGGAAATTGTAACTAAAAGCAAAAATAGCATAGAGATTGCAGGGTTTGCCCAGGACTTTGTGGAGGAGAAACGGCATTTCCTGTTAATAATGTCCTCTGTAGCCTTGGTCAGTCCCTTGGGGTTTGTCAACCCCACAGCTCATGCAGATGATTGTACTCAAACTGGCGCAATTTGTAGCTATTGTGAGTAGGCTATCTTACATTACGATCAGATCTGGTGGTAACTGAGGGTAGGATGGCTCTACAGGGGGATCTGGAGAGATGGGATCAATGTGCCAAGGCCAACAGTATGAGCTTCAACAAGGCCAAGTGCCAGGTCCTGCACTTGGGTCACAACAACCCCATGCAGCGCTACAGGCTTGGGGAGGAGTGGCTGGAAAGCTGCCTGGCAGAAAAGGACCCGGGGTTGCTGGTCAACTTCTGGCTGAATATGAGCCAGCAGTGTGCCCAGGTGGCCAAGGAGGCCAACAGCATCCTGGCCTGTATCAGGAACAGTGTGGCCAGCGGGACTAGGGCAGTGATCGTCCCCCTGTGCTCGGCACGGGTGAGGCTTCACCTTGAGTGCTGTGTCCAGTTTTGGGCCCCTCAGCACAAAAAAGACATTGAGGTGCTGGAGAGTGTCCAGAGAAGGGCAACGAGGTTGGTGAGGGGTCTGAAGAATAAGTCTCATGAGAAGCAGCTGAGGGAACTGGGATTGTTTAGCCTGGAGAAAAGGAGACTGAGGGAAGACTTTATCGCTCTCTACCACTATCTGAAAGGAGGTTGTAGAGAGTTGGGGGTTAGTTTCTTCTCCCAAGTAACAAGTGATAGGAAGGAAGAAGATGAAATTGCCTCAAGTTGTGCGAGGGAAGATTTAGGATGAATATTAGGAAAATTTTCTTCACCAAAAAGGTTATCGCACATTGGAACAGGCTGCCTAAGGAAGTGGTGGAGTCACCATCCCCGAAGGTATTTAAAAGACGTGTAGACACGGTGCTTAGGGACATGCTTTAGTGTTGGACTTGGCAGTGTTAGGTTAATAGTTGGACTAGATGATCTGAAAGGTCCCTTCCAACCTAGACAATTCTATGATTCTATGATTCTGTAATTTAAGAGCACAGATCTGTCTCTCAGCCTGGGTTCATAGATGCATTTAAAATCAACCTTATTGAAATTGGTGGTATTTAGACTTCCAAATGACTTAGTCTCACTGGCTAGCTCTAGTCAGTCACAGAAATGTTCTCTGCAGTGCACCTTTCCATCCTGGTCCTTCACTCCCCCACATTTGGGACCTGCCATAGCATCTTCCAGCCTCCAGGCTGGGATTTCCTTTATCTTGGGGACGTAGCTGGGAAGGGGCAGTGGCAATGGGAGCATGCAGCGTACTTCCCAAGCTGCCAGGCTCCCCAGGCTGGATACAGGTCTCACTGGCTGCTGTAGAAGGGGGCTGCTAACACTGCCTTCTCAGTCTCACAGCTGTATGGGGAGGAAAAATCCATTAAAGTTTGTGATATGCTGATATACTACGGTTCTGGGAGCCACAGAAGTACCTAAGATAGACAGCTAATTGTTACAATTCTGGCAGTACCTCCCATGATGAGGCGCACTGCAAGCTCTGTGAAAACTCTTTTTTTAATAGATGATTTACTAAAGCTATTCAAAATATACAACTTTATTGTTTTGTGTATTCCAGAAGCCTAGAGACCCAAATTGTGAGTGAGAGTCCGTTGAGCTTCATGCTGTCCAAAATGATATTAAGAGATGTACACACACTGCCCTGATGCGCTGAGTATTTTAGCTGAGAACTGAGGATGTTTTGTCATTGCAGTTTTATTGATGAGCTGAGACTCAGGAATATGAAGTCTAACTCCCAAGGTCACACAGGAAGACTCAGCTCAGCTAGGACCCGAATCCACTGTCATGCCAGATCTGTGGTCAGGCACAGGACTATCCTCCCACTACTATATTTTTTTTTTTTTTTAAAAGCAAATAAATAAGTGCTGAATTCCAGTTGCTCCCAGATGTTGTCAAAAGTATGCATATTTGATCATTGTTTTTCACTGCATTTTACTGGTTCTTTTCTTGGAGTATCTGTAGTGTGTGATGTGTTAAAAAGCATTAGAGGAGGCTGTAGTCATGCCTGGGTGACATGATCAAACATCTACATCTATATGTCAAACTAAACAGTGCTAAGGCCTTTGTCTCTGGATATGGCAAGATAGTACTGGTTCTCTAACATAGGATAGCTGCATCTGATGTGCTTACCTGGGAATGGACCGTAGCCAATGTTAACTCCTAAACTGTGTCTGCAAGTTTTTTTTTGGTTGAAAACTAGTTAGCGCCGGGCAAAAGCACCCCATGCGCTGTTCAAACCATTTCATGGTATAGACAGTTGGGTTCGAGGGCCTGTGCCCGGTCATTGTTTAATTTAGAAGTACAGGTGTAGCCAACAGAGTGAGTTTAGGTATCTTGAATGTAGATTCTTTTTGTCCTATGCGCACACCACCCTCAGACGGCTCCTATTGGGTTTCTGTGCTTTAGATCAAGCTGAAGCTGATCAGCCTTATGGCTGAAGGAGTCAATGCTGAGGTTCATCCATATTCTCCAGGTGGCTTTGAAAAGCCAACCCAATTCTTAGGACAGAAAAAACAATCTAAAGAGAAAGAATGAATATGAGATAATTTCAGGCCTTCGGCACTATGATTGCTTCAAGCGGTGCAAAGCTGTAATGAAAAACTACGTTCTCCTGTGCTCACTCACAGGCATAAAAACATGCAGAGAAAGTATGTAACAGATATAGCAAGAAGCCTGGTGCTTGCTGGTAAAAAATGTCACATTTCATAGCTTTCATGTAATAGCCATCTTTTTTGAAACTGAAATACAATATCCAAATGTCAGCCTACTCCGCGTATCTTCAAATCCCTTTCTGATTTTTTTGTGTTATTGTTCACTATATTGCATTTTTCATTTCCACTTGCTGTGATATCATGGCATTTGATTTTGTTCTGGCCAAGAGGCCAAGAAGCTCAGTTCAGTGTCAGGTGGCTCACTGGTCCATGGATTTGCCACTGAGACACTGTGGATGATTGATGTAGCAAGTGTCCCACCTTGCATGCAATAGGAACCCATAACCCCCGCTAGGAACTCATTCTCCACCTGGTTTGGGGCCAGGAGTACAAATCTGTTCTCATGCTGATATCTTCCGGCTCTGTGACCCAAAGCTTTAGTACATCTTTGTTTGGTTCTTTTGGGTTGGTTTGTTGGTTCCCCCCCTGAAAGTTTTAATGTCAGGGGACCTTCTTTAACGTATTTCTTTCACAGATGAAAGAAAGGAGCTGCTTATTTATTTTTATGAGAATGTATATAGCTTTTTCAACTTCAGTATTTGCGCAGTGACTAGTACCTTTTTATATAAAGCAGCATGGCAGTCCCCTCCTTCTACCCTTCTTAATGGAAAAGTAAATGCTTATTCTTTCCTTCTACCCGATGCATGCCTTCAAAATACTATAAAGATATGAACCTGATGGAGTTTCTAAATTATAAAGCAGGAGTTCTTTTATATTACCCTGAATAACAACTGGAAATCTAGTTCTTTATAATAAGTTATTTATTCTCCATTTTGAGGTTTTATCCACACCCCAGGAGGTGGCCATGTATATTTCAACAGGTGCTGCATCAAGATTGCTATGATACTCTCAAACCATATTAGATTGTATCCAGTGGAAAGAAATGAATTTGAGAGCAAGACTTACAGGCTGATGAAAACCGAAAATCTTTTCTCTTGTTGAATGCAAAATTTTCTATTAGGTTCATAGCTGTTATCAGCATCAGCCTCATGTAAATACATATTTATGATCTAATACACAGCGCTGACAGTATGTCTGGGAGAACAAGTATCTATGTAGTGTACTCGGGCCAGAAAATTTACAGAAGCTTTCAAAATCTTCGGAAAAAAGTGAACAATAGAGTTCAAAAGGGACTAAGGTGGTGGGCAGGGGGAGGCTTTGCAGGAGGATCACTGTGTGCCATGGTTATTTGCTTGCTTTTATGGAAAAGTAAGCACACCTGTTTCTGATTCAGGAAGGATGGAGGCACGGAAAAAAATAGTGTATGAACTTAAGGGGAGAGAGGGCATGTGATGTTTGTGGAAAGTTTTTTTCTAGATTGAGTGGCTCTTGATTTCCAGCGAATGCAATTCCTCTAAACCATAACGTTGTATTAAAAAAGAGGAAGTATGTTATTTTGAAACAGTCTCTAATGAGATGTGCGTTAAAGTTTCTGTGTATGGCTCATAGAAACCGACGTAATAAAGTACATGAACACTTCATAATCTTCAATGTTCTTTTCCTTTCAAACCTGGGAAAAGCTTTTATCCTCATCACTGCAGATGAAGCACACAGACAAAAGGGGCTATTTCTGTGCAGTGGCTTCAGATGGGGCATCTGATGCTTCTTCCCCTGCATCCCTTATCCACGCTCTGCTCGAGGTCCCAGTTCTCTTCTCATGAAGTGCTCCCTTTCTCATATAGCCATTACATAACCTGCAGAAGAGAATAACCTCTTAGAAGACAAGTCGTCTTTTTTTCAAATAAAGCTTCAGCCCAGCACCTTTAAACTTTTATCCAGACAGAACATAGCAAAATCTACTTCTGAGCCTGCTGAAATTTCTTGCCGTAGACGTCTGGGAAGAACTACTGCTAAATGACATTGCCGGGACCTTTCAGTCCTCTCACCAATACAAGCAGATTTCCTGCTCTTTCTTCTTTTAGCGTTAGCTGGTTTTTATATATACGTATGTCCACATACATATAAAATATGAAATATATAATCTAATTTTCATTTTAACTTGGTAAGTGCAGATGGGTATGTTTCACAACAGCTAAGATCACAAGAATAATAGCAAAAGCCTTATGTCTCTGTCTGTTTGACAGGGTACAGGAACCACTGTTTCTAGAGACCATTTTCTCCAGCTGCCTACATGTTTCCCCAAAAATTCCTCAAATTGTATTGGACAGCTGAGGCAGACTTCAAGATTAAGAATCTGATATGCACCTGTAGACACATGCCTATAGATACTAGGACAACCTCTGTAATCAGAGGAGAGATAATCAATGCAGTCAGTGCAGCCTACAGAGCCATTTAGATAGCCAGCAGCTAAAAGGATGGTTCAGTTGTCCATGCAGTCATCCAGTGACATCTGAAATGGACTAGGGTATTGTACCTGCATAGGAAGGCTATGAGACTGCTTTGGGTCCTGTGCCAGCCCAGTGAGGACATCTTATAGAGCATTAGATGCCAATGTAAATGCCTGTTCAGCTGCCTAAGCAGACGTCTGGTGTCATTTTAGGTGTGGTGGGCTACCTTGAACTCCTCTTTCCTGTCACCTGTCTTATGGTGTGAGAGTCCTGACCAACTTAGATGAGGTGTCTTGGATTGCGAGGAGTTGTCTGAGAAATCTCTGCTATAAGGAGCAACAGCAGCAGCTCCCCACCCTTCTCTTGGGAGCTGCATTTAATTAGTCCCTACTTGACCTGTGTTGGCCTGTATGACCATGAGCAGCCATGCCTGTGACTGGCCACCTAATCTGTTGACTGAGTCCCTGCCTCTGTCCTGAATCTACTTCATCACTTTGGTTTCTTCTGGCAACCTGGTTTCTTGACTAACCCTGGTTACCATCGCTGGACCTGCTGTGCTCACCTTGCTGGGGTGCCATGGGGCTGTCCCTTTCCTGGTGAGGTCTTTGCCCTACCTTCCCTGCTGTCATCCTTGCTCCAAGCTCCCCTTCACTTGTGGGACAGCTTCAGCCCTTGATGCTCCCTGGTGTATGTGATGTATTGAATCCCTGGGACATCTCAGATAACATTGTGTTTAGACAACTGAGTTGGACCTCCGCCTACTTTATGGTGCACTAAATCACTCTCTAGGCACCATTGTCTGTACTGACTAAAGAGAAATTTGCATGCCCTTCTGAATCTGCAGCTGGAGATATTAAACTCTAGGGCATCTCAAATGGAAGTGGATAATTGTTGCGGACAACTGAAAGAGCCTACAGTGCTGAATGACCAGGAGGAGCTGAAGTTATTCCAGGTTGTCTGTAAAGTGGACAGGCAAGATCAAATGTAGGGAATGACTGAAAGGTGATAAAGAGCAGAAGCTTAGAAGCATGTTGTCTCAGACTAAACTGCGTGAACACTTTTTGGAGGCCTTTAATTACAATCTTTTCTTCACTTGCAACAAATCTAGGAGTTATGCTGAAACTTTACATAAATTATAGTCAGAATTAATTTTTTCTTTGGGTCAAGGAATCTTTTTCCCTGCTCATCTGAAATGTGCAAGGTAATAAAATATAGGATTAATGTGTCTTAATGAAACTTCAGGCATACATATTTATGCATAGATTTTAGCATAATGACGTACAAAAGAAAATTTCCAGTGAAATAACTAAAAAAAAATCAGCTAATCTTTGCATTGTTTTTCTTTCCATTTCTCTTTTCTTTTCTGTTACTTTTGTTCTGTAACTTAGGGCACTTATCCAGCAATTATTTATGCCTCATGCCTATTAATGTCATTGGGGCTACTCATATGAATAAAATTAAGTCAATACCTAAGCGCTCTTCAGACTGAGTCTTCTATAACCAGAAACCCAATATGCATGAATATTTGTTTCAATTCTGAGCATCTGCTCTACTTGGCCACAGTATCACCCATAGTATTTGTGGGAAAGGGATTTCCTTTGCTAGAACACTTGAGGAAAAGGGCTGAGAATCCATTGTGGTTTTGATAGCTGGACAGATTTCCCAAATATGTCTTGAATGGCCATACACATGGAGCTTGCCTGGTTAAGAACAGTGGGCTTGGTGCAGCTTAAAACTTGGGGCAAGCATGTTTGAGGCAATAATGTACATCTGCCTTACTGTGCATTGCAGCCTCACCAAGAATCACTGCAGAAGAGATTGAACAGAAGGTATAAAATATGCCTGGGTGTTCCTGAATACTAACCCTATGGGAAAGTGGTAAGGTGATAATCTGGAAATCCCACCAGGGATTTCCCTACTAGGAATTGTGGAGACCTCCAAAATGCCATCCTGTTATGTGTCCTGTCCTGCTTTGTACCCCTGTACCCTGTGTCCTGTTGGGGGCTTTGTGAACCTTCCTGCACCTTTTTGGATGCTACAAAGGTAAGAAGAAGAAACCACAAAAGGGGTCCACTGTGCAATGTGCAAAACCCCACCAAAATCAAGAGGGACCATCAAACTAATATAGACCCAGTTTCTAGATAGGTCTCCCTCGTAAAGCAGCAAGGGGAGAGGGAAGAAAGCAGAGCATATGAATTGGAGGTGGGCACTTGTGACGAACAGTGCAATGGACAGGTTAAAATCAAAGACAAATTCAGTTAGGGCTTGGCAATTCCCTATTCTTCCTTTATGTAAATACCCAGATCCGTATGCAAAGAAAGATAATCACGTAGAAAGATATCTGCTATTCACTAGTGGTTATTTTTTGTTGACCTAATTAAATTTTTAAAAAAGTTCAAGCCATCCAGTCAGGAAACAGTGTCAAGTGACATAAGTGCCCTTCAAATCCTGTGAGAAAAGAATTGCAAATAATAAAGGAGCTAAATCAGCTTCCCCATCTTGGGGATTTTTTTTTCACAGAGAAGACTTAGAGAATATTTGCCAGTAATGGATATGTTTGTAGGAATCAGGGCTCGTTTGCCTGTTGTTAGGAATGATGCTTGTGAAACACAAGAGTCACTAAATCATAAGGATCCTGTTCTAAGCTTGCGGGCAATGCTGTCTCCCACGCACCCTGCAAGGTTATAAAACTACAAAAGACTGTTCATGTCTACTCTGACCTCCGTCACACAGACTGACCATAGAATTTTATTCAGCAATTTCTGCTTTTCGTCCATAACTTCACAAGTAAGTGGGGCACAGTGGCCTCTTGTTAGTTTTAGGTTGACCACAGAGGTCAATAAACTGCCTGAGGCTGAGGAAGACCAGTCAGGGAGGAACTAGTTAGAGGTATGGATTAAATGGTTAGACTGAGGTCTATTCCAGCTGCTGGCTTCTTTAATGGAGAGCCATGGTTATAATTTAATTTAGAGGCACATATCAAATCTCAACACTTCATTTCAAGACCAAGAATGGGACCAAGTCTCCGCTTGGATTCCATTTATTTAATGATGGAGTGAGGATTCTGAGTATCAAATCTGCCTGAACCGCTTCTGATGTGACCTAGAAGAGATGATGAGGGAAGAGAGGCAATGGCAAGTAACAGGTAGCTAGAGTTTATCCAAAACAGGACACATCTCTAAGGATGAGTACTTTCTGGATGTGCTTTAGCTGGGCGGGTGCAAGCTGGGTGTACCTGGGAGATGCTGCTGTACCTGACCTTGTATATCCTTGGAGCTTTAGGGTCAGCTCTGTGCTACAGCAACAAAACTGGGTACGCGGCTTTCATGTGGGGGACTATCTTGCAAGCCACAGGGCCACAAAACTCTTTTAGCTCCATCTATTTAACTGATGTTACTGCTTCAGATTTACAGTGCTGTAATTTAGTCTAAACTAAATATCAGATCAAAAGTCTGTGCTAGAGAAAGAAAATGCTGATGTTTGTTTCTAAACCTGGGCCACTCTATTTAACTGCAAATTTTTATCCAGACGTGTTTGACATTATGCGTGAATTTCAGCTATTAGCATTGTGGAGTTAGGGTAAGTCTTAAAGAGGGAAGCGTAAGGCTTTTTTCTGCTTGCTCACCACAGTTCATAGGCATCTCCTGACACATAAGCAAGTGTACCTTGAAGTTAATAACGATGAGGGGATTGTGACCTGAATCCCTAGGCTTCTCAGGTGAATGATTTACCAGATGAGTCCAAGAGATAATTCTGAAAACCAGTGAAAGTTTTTTCAGGAGCGTTGCTTTGCATCTTATCCAAAGCTCTTTTCACAAGGCAGGAAAGCACAGTGATAGACTTAGCTGTGCTGTTACACTAAGGCTGTCAGGGTTTAAGCATCACTATAATGTATCATGAGGAACGCTGTACCACTTGCATTGGAAATGTGTCAAAGCTCTTTCTTTCTCTCTCTTTTTTTTCCTCTTGAGCTGCAGAAGACAGGAGCATTTGTAAGCCATGAAGCACAAAAGGCAAAACAAAAGCATTTTTATTACTATAATTGAGAATTTGGAAGAGGGGAGTTAAGTGCTTGTACCTAATTGTACTGCAATTACCCTGTTTAATCCAGCAACAGCCTTCTTTCAAGCTTCATCACTATACCTGTGTAGAAGAATCTCATTTCACCACTTACGAAAGACTTGTCACTTTGGATATTAAGCACAATAAAGCTTCTCATCTCCTCTGCCTCAATTTTCTGGGATCATCAGTAAGATAAAGACAGACAATGCAGAATGTGGCTTCATTAATGAGATTGTAACCAAGAATGAATGGGACTCAATGTCTACAGTATTTACAAACAAGTAAGACACAAGTTATTAGTGTCTGACTGCTTACCTTACCTTCATTGCTCGTGTGTTCTTTGCTACAGTTGTAAGCAGACTCTTCATCATCTTTAATGTGTTTCTCTTCTTAAAACCCAGACAGAGTGAGGTGCTGCTATCCCTGTTTTATAGAAGGAGAAATGAAGTTCAGAAAGACATGTCTGGTCTTTCCAGGGTATTACCTTCTATTTAAATCAGCAGAAACAAAGTGCCCATGCTTCTCTGAGATCTAAGTGACTTGCCCAAGGTCATGTGCACACTCAGCAGGACAGGACCTGAGTTCCAAGCAAGTCCTTTAATGACTGGTCTGACCCTCTGTAGTTATTATTTAGACAAGCTCTGATTTTGTTTTCACTCTCTGCCTGAATAACGCAGCCCTCCTTACCCCCTTTTGTATTATGTCTATTTAGGAGTACCTGGTGTGATCTGTCCTTTCATCTCTCGCTTCTGCATGTGAAGAATATATGCATGTCTGTGTTTCGTGGTTCCCCGATATCCCACTCGTGTGCTAACACCCTCTTACTCTGTGCTGTGCGATGTCCTCGCTCACCCCCCAACACCTGCTATAAAGGACTCCAGAATACTTTGCTTTTTCTATCATGATGCAGGCTGCTGTCTGCCTCTTATTTCTAATGGTTCAAATTATTCTGGCCTCTGAAGATCATGGAGTGACTCGAGGTATACATAGGGTTTTCTGCCACTCCACTCGAGTGGTTTAAACCTTTCCTCTCTGCCTCTGCTCAGTTTTTCTTGTTAGATAATGCTCTGTTTGGGCCTGATGAGATAAACTGTGGTGTTCCTCAGCACACTACACTGGCTCCTACCCTCTCTAGCATTTATGTGCTGGGATCCCACTTCCCTCTGTTATAAAAGTTTGATATAACCTAAGTGCTTCTCCCAGCTCAGAAGGCAGTTAGGTCATTTATGTTTTTGCTATGCTAGCGTATCCAGGCAGTGTTGTCTTTACACCTCTTGAATATATGCTGGACATTTGAGGCTGCACATTTAAAAACTGGCTGAAGCTCAGCTACCATAAAATGGAGATTCTTCTAATTGACAAACAAACCGACAAACTCCCAGCCTGTTGGTTATTCCTGCATTTTAATGGTAACTCAGTTAATCACTTTAATGGTAATACGGAACCTTGCATTTTTATAATGTCTTGTTTCCCAAAGGATATTAAAGCACTTTGCAAACTCAGTCTAACCTAATCTATCTCTTCCCCAACGCTGAACTGCGGATTCCTTTGGAGTGGAAAGAAATGGCTGTCTAAGAACACTGAAGAGTGAAGAATACTGAATATAGAGAATGAAGAATGAATGAAGAATGAATGAAGAATACTGAAGAATACTGGGATGGAAATTCTATGCAAGCAGAAAGAATTATCCTATGCTCATTGCTATCTTTTGATGGGAAGTGGAGTGCAAAGCCACCCAGACAAACAGCTGTTATTTGGTCACTATTGATGCTGATAACCCCGTTGTTGCTGCAGGAGTAAGAAGGAGGACAGAGCAGCCTGGGAGGAGGAGAGGTGACAGGGGGGCAAAGCCGATATTCTGAAGCAATGGGAGGTAGAGACCAATCCTGCGAAGTACCAGTGTTCTGAAGTGATGCTTGGTTGTGGTACGATGCACTGGACTAGGGTAACTGGGAATAATTAATTGGGACATTCATTCTCCAGCTTACAAAGTCCATTTTTGTTCAAATCGACTCCAATTCAGTAATTTCCCTCTTTCCTGGGGGAAACATGAACTGCTGTTGTTTTATCTTCTTGTCTCTGATCTTTTCCACTGCCAGATACTAACCATACTCAGACCTGTATGTGCCTTATGATCTTATGTTCATGGACGAGTGATAAAGGCACAACATGGTTGGGCTGAATTTCACTGTGTAGTTTGCAAACAGTTTATTTCCCACCGCTGTTCCTTGGAGATCAAGTACATTGATTACTGCACTTTATCTCTTAATATCTGTGCCTTATGCCTGCTGTATAAAAGGGGTTAATGCACCAGTGAATGATGCTCCAAACATATGTTTAGAATGTCATTTAATGTAGCTGTAGTTACCTGCCCAAGAAAGTATCAACAAACAAGACAGGTAATCGCTATTCATCTTAATTATTGTAATAACACATCCAATATTCAGGAATAGTCTGACTGCACTGTCCTGTATTTATTTCATTACTGACAGTGACACAAATCTTTAAAGCTGTGTGATTAATTAATGCTTTTACCAATAACTTCAGTATGTCTGCTGCTGGGAAGGGAATTTATGACACTGAGGTTTCAATCACTTTTAACTTCTGGGATACTCTCAATTTCTTTTACTTTTTAACACAGAAAAGCTTTCTGACTTCTATAAAAACTACCTTCTCTGTGATGACATTAAGGAAGAGTCTGTGGTCTGAGCCCTAGAAACCCCTTGGCATCTTTCATTGAGCCGCAAAATGGGCAATGAGGAATTCCAGCATAGGAGCAGGACGTGCTGATGCCCCCCTCCCTCTCAAGACTGGCTGTGAGGTCCAGAGTCCATGAAGACGTGGGGTGCTAAGCAGGTTCACAGAATCACAGAACGGTAGGGGTTGGAAGAGACCTCTGGAGACCATCTAGTCCAACCCCCTGCCAGAGCAGGGTCACCCACAGCAGGTTGCACAGGAACGCGTCCAGGTGGGTTTGGAACGTCTCCAGAGAGGGAGACTCCACCACCTCTCTGGGCAGCCTGTGCCAGGGCTCTGCCACCCTCAAAGGAAAGAAGTTCCCCCTAATGTTGAGATGGAGCTTCCTATGTTCAAGTTTGTGCACTTTATCTCTTGTCCTGAGGTTACAAGGAGCCCTGGATAGTCCAGGCTAGTCCATTGGACTAGTTTAAATTGCACTTGAGATGATTCACATCCCCATTCATCTCCCTTCACCCCCTTCACAGGTGGTATAAAGGCAGCAAGATACTATCTTTGTTTTTTTTCTGTCATCAGGTCACATAGCATACAGTCTGCAGGTCTGCAGCCCACCCTACATCCACAGTGCATTTTTAGTGACAATTATCTACTTTTGCCTTTTTAGACACGCTCTCAGTTCCTCCTTCGATGCTCTCTGTTGGCCGTGTATACTGGTAAATGCACCCAGCACCTTTTTGTGCCCTGGCAGCCAGATAGCACAGAACAGACCATGGCTACGCTATCAAACTTTCTGACCACCCAAATTAAGGTCGCTGTGTCCAAACAGCCTGCCAGAAGTGGTTCCTGGATCATGCTAATGCCTTCACTGTGCCTAGGAGTTATTTGAGCTTGTTAGCCCAAGCCAAAACCATGCAGGCACTAGTGTAACAATTTGAAAGTATAGATTTAGTAGCATAGGTAATTATTGTAGACACAGTCATTAAGTACATAGAGACAATGATCAAGATTTATCAGTATAAATCACTCCATTGCCTCACACACAGTTTATAACAAGGAACTTGGATCAGAATCATCTTCTCTGTGTTGCAAAGGAGGCAAAATATGCAGGAAACAAAACTGAGGTGCTTAAGGATAGTTTGGTTCAAAATACCATATTAGCAAATCAGGAAAACATACAGAGGGCAGTGGGAAATGTCAGGGGGCATGTGGTCATTCTTATCACCATCCAAGTAAGAGTATGGGTAAAATTAATTTCTGGTACAGACTGAGCCAAACTGAAGGGATTATCTGTGAAATTAGTTTTTGGAAAGAGGGGTTATTTTGTATTAAAGCCTTGTTTTATCTGAAATACTGAGCTTCGTGAGATGGCATAGATAAATGCTTTCAGTCTGGACACGTCCTTCAATGCTGGTTGATAGCCCCACAGGAGGAGAAAGTAAAGTATCAATGCAGAACAGAAAATGGCACTCATTAGTTTGTAATTAATGACAAGTGAGATAGGATAGCAAATGGAAGTGTGGGAGCGCTCAAGGGAATTTCTTCTACATCTCTTCCAAAAATATTGTTTAAGTCCTTATGTTTCTGAATTAACAGGGAAGTAATTGCATTGGTTAAATCACCAAATTTACCATGATGTTGATGATTCATCACTGGCTATATTGAAGGGATGACCACAAACCTCATTTAAAATTTGTTCCCAGTGTGCTTGGTCTTGTGTGTAGCAAAAGGCAAGGTCAGCAGAGGGGGAAGAAAAAGCATTTATTTCCCAATTTTACAGATGCACAGGGGGACTAATGTGGTTTTTCCGAGGTCAGGCTGGAAGTCTGTGGAAGTGTTTGAGAGATACTTTCTCTCTGGGGACTAATTCAGTCCCTTACCTGTTAAGACCATCCTTCTTTCCTACGCTAACGGTTGAACACCATAACCTGTGTTTTCAGTGTCACACTAAGAAACACTGACCCAGTGAAGTGAAAAAAAAAGGTGCCTCAGAATGATTGAAGCTGAGCATTATCTTTGCCTCGATCAAGGACGAAATGTAAATCTTCACTGAAGGTGTGAATTCATAGCAACAAACACGGTGAGAAAAACATTCAGGAGATAAATGGAATTTATCTGACAGTGTAAGTTCAAACTAAAATCTAAAGTAATGCAGTGAACAATGTTTAACAAGATTTCAGTGACTCCTGGTGCCTTTATAATCTGCCTAGTCTTTTGAAAATGTTTCCTTTACAAATGTTTATCCCAGCTGTCTGGTGAGATTAAGAGCCTTCCTCCTTGAGTGCCATGTTCGCCAACATTCGGGGATTTATTTGCATTGGCAGTTCCTCTGGGATCAAAGGTGTGGTCGTTGCTCCAAGCTCTCGTCTTCAAGGGATCACCCTGCTACTTCCCACAGGAATAGCCAAGTCTTATCTCTTAATTTTGGGAGAGCATAATGTCCGTGAAAGTGCGTGCTTGGTCAGTGGTCAGTCAGGCCTGCTGCCTTTTACAGTTTGTTCACACGTTGTATTTGAATCTTGGCCTATGGAGCTGGTTGCCTTGCACGAGGTGCCTTAATGCCATCTGAGATGCCCTACAGCATCCACAGCTACTGCACAGGCTGGCAGATGTGATGCAATCTACAGGAAACCCGTGTCTTTCTGAACTGGTGGGTGGACCCCGGGGAGGGCACTTGACAGTGCCTGAAATAGCATAAGATGTTTATGTTTGAATGGCCCAGAGGTTGGGCATTTAAATGTCTTTTTAGACTTCGCTGACTGCACTGAGTAATGGCTTGATTCAGTTATTCAGTTATCTAACCAGGACATATAATAACACTTTGAGAGATCATTTTATGTCCTGCCTGATTTCCAGCTGCTGCTTCTGAAAAATGGGGCTTTTGTAGGTGATGTGCAGAGCAGAATCAATTCTGAAATTTCCTTTTCACAAACTGCTGTGGTGGGACTCCAAAGTGGGACTTAAACACGGAATTTCAGCACCTACACAGGACACTGGAATTGAATGAGTATCTCCAAAATTCAGGCTCAGCTTATTCTCTATGGTCTTCCCTTACTGTGGCTGGAGAGCCATTATTCAAGAACAAAATAGGGTACACCAGACTTGCATATTATCACTAAAGATCATAGAATTGTAGAATGGTTTGGATTGGAACGGACCTTTTAAAAATCATCTAGTTCCAACCCCTTGGCATGGACAGGGACATCTTTCACTAGATCAGGTTGCTCAAAGCCCCCTCCAACCTGACCTTGAACACTACCAGGGATGGGGCACCCTCAACTTCTCTGGGCAACCTGTTCCAGTGTCTCACCACCCTCATTGTAAACAATTTCTTCCTTATATCCGATCTAAATCTACTGTCTTGATATTGTTGGGAATATGGGGTTTCTTGTCTGTGATATCTGCAAGTTAAGACCAACTCTTGACTGGATGGATCTCTTTCTGAAATATATCCTTGGTTGAGGCATAAATTATTAGGTTGGGTGCTGGACTTGCACGTTAAAATGCTGTACAGTATCTTAAGTGGGATGTTTGACTAGATTATTGCAATTATTTGCTCTAGCTTTGATAGTTCTTCAGGGGTAGAGTTGGTGCTAATGTAGAGGTTTTTATCTTTGCAGGTTGAAAGTTGCTCTGTAAATGCAAAATGGAATTGTCAGCGTTTTAATCATGTGCCTATGTGAAGACAGACACTGTTAAACATCAAAGAATGATGTTACCAAGGTGGACAGGAAGACTACCCATAAATATCATAGAAAAAATTGAGTTTTAGCTCCTGACAACAATAGTTAAAGAAAGACTTTTTGATAATGCCAACAATTTGGTAACTTGGAGCATAAATTGATTTATAACCCACATAAGAAAGGAATTCACTGGGGCAGGTTATTGCATCAAAAATATTAAAAGATTTCTTATTCTTCCTCCAAGACAGGTGATGCTGTTTACTGTCATTGGGGATCCGGGATTAGATGGTCCTCTGACTAGATCAGGAGAGCAATTCTTCTATCAAATATTCAAGATGGAGGAATTTTCCTTAGGCGTGGTACAGAATTTACTCCTGTGTCTGAGCAATTATGAAGCTGAAAATATGCTTTTTCTATGTTATGAGTTTGAAATTGGCTGATATCTTCAGAAATAAGCCACTGTCGCATTAATCAATTCTACCTTGCCAATAGCATTTGCAGGGTTAATGTTTTCTGAATACTCCACCTGGTAAATTACTGCTCCTACACTCAGTTCAAACTCAATTTCATTCCTTCAAGGTTTCAGTAATCGTATCGCTAGGCAATAGCTGAGCTGAAATTTCCTTTGAATCTGAAATTGTATAATTGAACTTTTGAACTGAAGTCCACCCATCACTTCCTAGCCACACTCCTTGGTGACAGAGATATTTTTCTTTAGTTTGATCATAGCCGATTACTAAATCCTTGTTTTTATCTTTACCTTTAATGCACCACACTGTATATTTGTTTGTGATTTTACCTCAATCAAAAAAATATCTATTATCATTGGTACTACTCCTCGCATTTATAACCTACCTTTCATTGCAGGCTTTCTAAGCCCTTCAGAAGCATTAAGCTCCGTAAGAGGTCTATAATGAAGATAAACAATTTTAAGCTCTGGGACAGACTGTAATTTTCCATATCTTACCAAAGCACAATCTGGTTGGCCTCTAGGCACTATTGCTATATAAGAAACAATAATGTGCTGACATATTATAGATGAGGAAACTGAGGTACCAAGAGCCACCACAGAAATTTTCACAATCTAGACCTTCACAAATCCTAAAAATTAAATGCAACACAAGTAAGCAGAAGAAACAGCATTTGACGTATTTAGGTACTTTCACTACTGCAACAGTAGCGTATATTTTGAAGGGACTCTATTAACCTGAGATATTATTCTACTTTTAAACATCTTTGCAATAGTTTTGTATCTGTTATCACATTTTTATTTTAATTCATCAGTGTCCCTTGCCTGTCATTAGGAAGATCAGATACCCTTGGAAACTGAATAATCTATTTGTTTTAGGTACGTTATATTAAACCCCAGCTTTTGGTTTCAAGTTGTGTTAGGTGCTGTACATAAGAAGAGATATTTTTCCATGTAGATAGGCCATGGAGAGGTCTACTCACACATGCAGATTCACATCCCCAGGCAGGGAGAAGAGGTTGCCTGACTCACAGTCCAGAGCCCGGCCTGGTCCATGCAATTACTCATTCAGACCAATATCAGAGAAGCTTCCTCGTGCTGCTTTGCAAATGCATTTCATTCGTAAGGAAGAAGAAACACAGAGATCATTGGGATTTTGGGGTTAGGATCCGGGTGTAGTAGCTGGCTGAGGGACTCAGTCCTAATAAATAATGTACTTTTTTGTTGGTTACAAAAATCTTTTGAGCTTATTTGTTTCAAAGACTTTTCAAAAGAAATCTTCAGCTACCACATGGTGTGCTTGGTTTTTCTCCTGGGTTATACCTGATATAGCACACTGATCACAGAAGGCAGCTGAAAAATGCTTTCAGATGCTGCTCAGGGTGGTTTTTTCACACTGCCTGTTTGGATGCACCATACATCCAAAAACGGTTCTTTACAACACAGCAATTATTAAAATGCCCCATCAACAAAGGTTTTGCATATACATAAGGGAGCATGATCACATTGGTCAGGTCACTTGTGAAGTTAAGGAAGCTGTTAGTTACAGGATAGATAGATGACTGTGGAAATAACCCCCTTATATTTGTAACTGTTTTCACAGAGCTCTTAGCTACATGCAAATAGGCAGTCATGGAACATCAGGGTGAAGGAAACCATAGGCCTCTTCTAAGGGAAAAAGCATACTCTGTGATGGGAAATACATTCAAAACCAACAGCAAAAGCATTGGCTCATCAACGTGATGCTGCACATTAAGCTAGGAATGCTTCCCCATGTTTGTTATTTGGATATACAGCTGCCTTGACTCACCATCTTTAGATGATACAGTCATCCTAGACTATGCGGGACTCAATGAGAAGGGTGAGCTTTACCCAGCCTCCTCTGACTTAGTCGTTGGTTTGATGATAATTGCTCATAGACCAGCATTTTCTTTTGCTACTTCAAATTTACTTGAGCCAGATGGACACCATGGAATTGTCTAAATGAAGAGGAACTCTGCTGATTTCTCAGTGATGCTAGCTTTGAATTTATACAGGTGCACTTAAAATTGTTACCTGGCTTCCTGCTGGCTTTGGGGAACAGCAGGTGATAAGGGTTAAAAACAAACAAACAAAAAGCTAATCAAAGCAAAAATAAAACCAAAAAGACCCCCACTACCTAAGGAATGCAGACATCTGGTTTTTTTAGCCTTTTTAAGCCTCTGACTGATTTTCAGGCAGTATTTTCAAACATGATCTCTTCAGGACATGGAATGGCCTGTAAAGCCCCATTGTAGGGACCTATTTGGCTGCTCAAGTCATTCAACAAGTCTCCCTGGGCTTTCTGTATGGTCAGTGGAGAGAAACAGACTGCAGAGCGTGACTGAACACATTCTCAGTCTCTCCTGGGAGAAGGACTTTCTAAGCTTTTGGGCTTTGTGCCATTAGTTTGTGTAGCACAATAAAGGAAGAGCTTCCTTCCATTTGGAGTCCTTACATACTTCTGTAGAAGGAAGAGTAGCTAATCCGGATCATCCAGCGCAAACCACATGTGCACTCACATGAAAGTATTTGGGTGTGCAAATAAACTGGGGTGTCTTACTAAGGTTTCAGAAATGGGCTTGCTTGTCTGTACAGAGCACAGCCTTTGGGAGATATTGCTCCATTGAAGCATCATTCTGACAATCCAACAGCTTTAAAAAATCCTCCTTTCCTTTCTCATTATTATTAAATAGCACACTTTCCTCCCTTGATCAGGGAATAGCCCTCTACATCTGACTCCATCACCTTTCCGACTTCTGCACTATTGAAGGGCAGAACGGCAAGTTAACCATCTGTATTGGGAATTTTTCTTGCAATTCATTGTGTCCATATTCTGTTCTTTTATGAATATAAATGCCACAGAATATCTGGGTCAATGATGTCTAAAGTTCTTTTTCTTGCATCTTTAATTGACTAAACTTAAAACAGGCCCTTTTGTGAACTTGTTTGGGCTGTATTGACAGCAGTTTCTTTTAAAGAAAATGTCAGGGAATTTTGCTTTCAGGAGAGAAATCATCCTATGTCTTATATGTTTCTCAAACCCTTTTACTGGAATGGGGCTTGAAATGCACTCACACTGCTCAGTGTTTGAATGTTTAGATCTGTACTCCGCTGGTTCCTCCTCGTCTGTATTTTTTAACTTTTGTAAGAAGAACAATTTTATGCCCTCTCTCTGGTGCCATTTGAATTCATTTGTAGACTGCTAGGATCTCACAGAGATTTACAATACTAATTAATTAACTCTCACATTTCCCTTGGGTTGTAGGTAAAGATTATTATCCCCATCTTACAGGGGTCACCAGCGCTCTCCTCTTATTCAACCTTGTGTAAATCAGCAGTACCTCCACTAAAATCAATAGTGTTATCCTGCAGTGGAATTGATATGAGTCAGAGAAGAATCTGGTCCAGAAAATACACAGCCTGAGCTTAACTGTGCTTAAATGTGTGTTTCCTCCATGGGACTTTGAGAGATGAATAGGGGTGAGGGTCTCACAGGGCATGTCTTGGCAGTGGGGTCTACTGAAGCCTGGAAGAGCCCATACGATTGGGGCCTGAGGGACAGCCAGCTCCTGCAGCACTCCTGGTGAACCGAGGCACACTCACAGTCGTGCTTAGCAGAGAGTTGCTCCAACCAGCCCTCTGCATACAGCTTGGGTACTTGCAGGCTCTCGAAGGGGGCCAGGAGCTGGGATAGGAGACCCGCAAGCTGAATGCAGAGAGGCAGAAGCGAAGCTGGCAGAGGGATTTTGTAGAAACCTGGTCCCCTTCCAGGATTTCAGTGCTGTGAGTGCAGACGAGATCTGAGTGTGATCAGCCGGTGCCTACCCACACTGATGGTGTGATTCACAGCCAGTGCAAATACAGCTTTGAGAACAGATGCCATCCTTACAATTCATAACAAAATACTTTGGCAGGCTCTGTCCTGGGGTGAGAAGCACCTTCTCTGTGCCCACAAGAAACAACAGTGTTGGCAAGGCGTGCTTCTAAAGGTTTTGTTAGTTCAGGAACAGGCTGGTCAGTCCTTTTCAGGTCTAAGACCGAAATAACTTCTCCAAGGTCAGACAGCAGAACAAGAAATAAATACCGGCTCCCATATGTCTGCTCTTACTTTTGGATTTCTTCCCCAACTAAGTCTTTCATTTAATGGACTTGGTCTTGAACTGTGCATGGTGGTGGCTTGTTTTTGATCTGTCCATAGCAGCTGTATTTATGGTGGCTCCACAGGCACCTCTTGATCTGTCTCTCCCAGTGGAATTGTCTATCAGCACTTTTTATGAGCTTCTTGATTTAGAATACGTATTACGAACTTTGGGAGCACTCTCTGGACAATGACTTGTTTATGGTGCTCACGTCATTCTTAGTTCAGAGTGTTTATTAGCCCAAGTCTCCCTGTCACTATATTACTTTGGAATAACATAGATCTTTATCTTCTGTGTCCTTTGATTTTTCTAGCCATGCAGGAGACATACCAACTCTCCAAGTTTTAACAATTGTCTCATTAAGATATTTCACACTTTTCTTCACAAAATCTGGCAAGTACAATAAAGCAATTCCTTCAATTTACATGCTGGACATGCATCTGGACACTTTATCTACTCCTTCCATTAAATTACTATTGCTTTTGCCAGATTATATTGGTGCTATCTCTGACTGCTTGAAAGATAAGACTGGCAAATAAGATTAAAAATAAACACAATTATTTTTAAAAGCCTTTTGTGCATACATAGTTTTTGAAATCTTGGTACAATTAAGCCCTCTTTTCCTCAAAGAATTCCATCTAGGGCATATTATCTTTATTGTTTGAACTTTACTGAGGGCCCTCCTTGCAATTGGTGGTCCCATGACGTGAGGTGCTATGTGAAGAAAGGAGAAAAAACATGCCTTGTGTGGCCAGAGGATGTGTTTTTGCCCCTATTTTACAGATAGGAAACTGAGGTAGGGATGTGCCCGAGATTTCCAGGAGACCTGAGGCAGGGTAGGAATTAATTGTGTTCTCCTGAGTCCCAGTCTAGTACCTCAACCATTTGACCAGGCTCCCTCTGAAAAATGGTGTTTGTGAAATCCCAACAGCCTTGTTGGCCAGTCCAGCAACCGCAGGACGTTGCCTGTAGTGGGGAACGGGAGATAAGAGCTTTTGTGGCCATTGTGTGTGTTACTTCCTTGCAGTTGGTATAACAGATGCTGCCACTTGTTTTATTGATGGAAGTCATTTGAAGGAATGGGGGACCTGAGCAAACTGCCCTCATGAAAGAGAAAGGTGGAAAATAAAACTAGCAAAACCAGGAGAGGATGTAGGAATATTTTTTACTGCTTTCTCCCTATCACTGCAGCTTCCTCACTGTCTCCCCTTTGGGCTCTGTCAGCTGTGCCTGTCCCTGTGCCACCTGGAGACCCTGGTGGTTTTCTCCACCAGTAGCGATGGACTGGCGCAGCCTCAGCAGTGATTCACTGTGTGGGAAACTGCCTCCCGGATGGATCGTGCCGTGCAGCCAAAGACACTGCCATCCCCATAGCAAAGGTAGCACAGGAGGTTTATGTCATTGACTCTAATGTGGCAGTTCACAGCCCCATCCAGGCGAAGGTTGGTTTGGTCTGAGATGCCACCGCAAACAGCGGCAGCAGGATGTCACCAGGCACGTGTGCTGTTGTGCTGGGGCAGCTCTGGCAGCACTGGCAGGGGATGTACGCTCCCCCCACACCTCTTAACGGCAAGATTTAGCACAGCTCATTGCTCAAGCCCACAGTCAGGAACCCAAGTGCAGGCTGAGGAGGCACAGAAAGGCTGGTGGGACACGGAGGAGAGGTTACAGATTCCACAGTCCTGCTTAATGCACGGTTCTCTGATACACGTCTGCTCATACAAACACTGCGTGCCCACTGGGCTCAGTGACAGGGTGTACTAGTCAGATACCAGTCCGGGCAATTCCTTTCTCCTCACCTGCATGTCAGTCTCAGTTTGAGCTGTGGATATGTTGTTTTCTCTTCTGCTTTATCCTACCCTGCTCTTTTCCATTCTACAACAGCCGTGCTCCAGCCCAGAAAGAACTGCTACGCTGCAACGTCCGTATAACATTGGGCTAACAAATCAGTTGTGTGAAATTTCCTTCTTTTTTTTTAATTATACATCATTGTTCTCCCTGATTTCCTTGTAGTTCATTAATCCACCGAATGCCTTTCTCATTGCTTGTCCATGCACTCCGTGGGTCTCCTTGCAATCTTTCCTTATTGCTTCCTTGTAGAGGGATACATCTTCTAGTTCTTACCTCGCTGTTGCTTTGCCCCCCTGTACTTCTGTACTGCTATAAATATCTCTGAAAGAAATCCACTTCTCTGTGATTATTTCCTAATTAACATTCCTAGTCTCTTTGCTCATTACTTATATTTTGATCTCTTTTTGAGAAGGCTCCTCTATCTCTTGCCTTAATCTCTCATTGCTTGCTCCTTCTACTTTCTACTATTCTTAGCATTTCTGCTCACACTTCACTCTATCTGAGGAGAAGCTAAGCTAAGGAGACACCAAGCTAAGGAGACACCAGTCACTGCTGTGAAGCCCGAGGGAGAAATGGCAGCAGGGGTGCAGGAGGGATCTTGCTGAAATGCACCATTCCAATGGGAAAAGGCTGTTCTCAAGGTATCAGGAGCAATGCAGGTACCTGCTCTTCAGAGGCAGCGGCTCTAGTCTTTTTTGTGAGCAAATCTGCATCTCCAGGACATACTGAGCATCCCATAGCTTTTCAGGTTGGTAAAAAGTTGTTTATTATTGTATCTTCCCCACCAACCCTCTCTTTTCTTAATTAATTTTCCAATGTCTGCATTTCCCTTACTGATCCCACTTATGCATGCCAACAAAGCTATTTCCCTGTACAGTGAAAACCTCAGGCAAACCTGGGAGGAAGGGAGGGGAGATGGTATTCTTCAAAATTCAGAGGATTAAACGACTCTTCTGGGCTGGCCAAAACATTTTTGGACAGTGCCCAGCATCATGGTGTCGTAATCTGTCATTTTGGCTCCTGCACAGTAGGTCTGTGGCTCCTTTTGTCTAATTTTAAGTATGTAAAAACTGGTCAGTAAAGTATGACCTAATAGTCCTAGGCTTCCTTCGTAGCCAAAAGAGAAAGACAGGGCAAGTCCTCTTACCTGCTTTAAAAATTTGTCTCCTCTTGCGATAATTCATCATTTGGGTCCTCCCCATTTTTTTTTTCTGTTGATGGATATGGCTTTATGACTTCTTGGGCAATTATCTCAGATGTGGATTTTTTTGAAGTCTGTAATGTGCAGGGTATCAAGGTAGAGCAGGATCTAGGACAGCATCAAGAGCATCAAAAATTATGGTGTTATGTTTTGAAACAAGAAATAACAGCCCCTCAAGAAAAATAATAGTAATCCCTTTAAAAAAATGAAAACAAACCAAAACAAAAAACCCCAAATATGGAGCAGAATCAGTGGGGAGCACTAGTGAGGTGTTTCATGGCACACTCCCATTTAGTGTAAACGGTCATGGTTTGATAGCGCTCTGCTCACCAGGACACCTCTAAGTGTTAAAAGGTGCTTTTTGGGGTAAATCATTCAGCTGGAGAGGCTGTTGGGTGCATTATTAATGGTGTATCCGGTGTGGTTCATGAAAAGCTAGGCCCATATTATGGATTGGGAAATAACAGAACCGTTATGGAATTTAAAATTTTTATGATATTTACAAAATATGGCAAAATTGAGAGAAGGCTTTACAGTGCATATTAAACTGTCTGGAAAAAAGAATGTCACTGCTAAAGCTGTGGTTAAATTAGCTTCTCCTTTGAAAAAAAGCAAGGAAGAACGAGAAGACTGGGGCAAGTCAGGCTCCTAACAAGGTGCTTCTAACACCACCCCACCCAATTGCTGGCAGCTTTGCTCACCGAGAGCAAGAAAAGGCTGGCCATCAGTTGTGTGTATCTGTAAGCAAAGGGTGTAAGCCTTGGAAGCTGTATTCCTGTTAGGTGGCAACCAAGGAACCTGTCTGGAAATAAAGAGCAGAACGTGAGGTGAGGCAATGAATCTTGCAATAAGATGAAAATTCGAGGGGCGATGTGAGGAGGGACACAGAGACACTGCAGAAGGAGCCTTCATTTCTTTGCATAATCCAGCTTCTAAATTTGCTGAGTTTTATATTCTGCTTTCTGAGAATAAATAATAAACTATGTTTATACGAATTACCCCAAAAGTGCCAAAGCCTCAAGGCTAACCTTCCTCTGAGACCTACTGGCAAAGTTTGGCCACATCCGTACTGTTCCTGGCCTCTGGAAACTCCCTCATCCTGTAAAGAGCCCGAGTTGTTTGGGGAGCAGTAGCTGAGCATGCCAGGGATCTTGCAAACAATTTAACAACACAGAAAGTCTGTCTGTAGCTCCCACGCACGGTTGAGTTGCAAGGCGTAGCAAAAGTGATCCCACTCAAATGTTTGCTTTGTGCTGGAAAAGCAAGTCCAAGCGGACAGAGGTGTCTTCCTTTGAAGTACTAAATTCAAATACGTAGAGGTATTTGAGCCACTCCTGGGACATGTGAAGCCCATGATGACTTTAAGAGATGCAAGAATAGCTCCTGCAAAGCAGAAGGATTGGTGAGGCCAATCCTGCCAAGTGCTGCCTTGCAATGAATTTCTCATTATCATCATTATTATTATTATTACTATTTCCTTGGAGGAAAACAGTTGAGTTTTCAGATTACCAGAAGCTATCATACTGTTCTAGGCAAACCCTAAATTTGTTTGTGTGAAGGGGGCAAAGAGGAACCCAGAAAAGATAATAGGGAGGAGCCAGAGTCACCCTGGGAAATATTTGCACCAGGGACCTGGGGAAAAAAAGAAAGAAAAAGAATAAATTGTTGCTGTGGGCAGGGTCTGGAAAAGTATTTGGAACTGTAAGCAGCAGAGCTGTTCAGGGAGATGGGATGTTGTGCTCTAGCTCTGGAAAAAAAAAAAACCCAACCCAAAATATAAGTGCATAAATGGTACGTGATTCACCATCATTTTTCTTCTCGAGGGATCAGACCACATGCCCTGAAATGTGAACTGCTTGGATACAAAATAATATACCCTGTTCCCTTGAGGCAAAACCTTGACAGAATCTGGTTCCTTCTGTTCCTGGCGTAATCAAAAGGAGAACTGAATGAAACTGTGTGGCAACAGATAATTAACGATATCCCAGGTCTTGGCAATTTTTATTTTTTTTTTTATTTTTTTTAATTTTTGCCAGGCTTAGAGAACATATCACCTCTTGCATCATCCTCACAGAAATCATGATTGCTGCATTTCCTAAACGTTCCCCTGGGCTTTATCTGCTGTGATCACGTCCTATTCTCAGCAAAACCACCTGAGCTTTACCAAACAGCAGGTGCTGGATGTGCATGGAGAAGCAAAAGTTTCTGTCTTTAAAGCAAACAGCCCCACTGGTCCCGGAGCTGAGTGTTTTGCAGATTTGTCAGTGGAGAGATGGACTGGAGGAGAAGAGGGGAGATGCACAACTGTGTGTTTGACACATGACATAGGAGAACATACCTGGGAGGCTGGGGTTGTTTAAAGTTACATTTACACAGAATCACACCGAATCCCAGAATGGTTTGGGTTGGAAGGGACCTTAAAGATCATCCACTTCCAAACCCCCTGCCCTGGTCAGGGACACCTCCCACTAGACCAGGCTGCTCAAGGCCCCATCCAGCCTGGCCTTGAACACTTCCAGGGATGGGGCATCCACAGCTTCTCTGGGCAACCTGTTCCAGTGTCTCACCACCCTCACAGTGAAGAAGTTCTTCCTGATATCCAATCTAAATCTACCCTCCTCAGTTTGAACATGTTACCCTGTGTCCTATCATTACTCTCCCTGATAAAGAGTCCCTTCCCATCTCTCCTGTAGGCCCCCTTTAGGTACTGGAAGGCTGCTATAAGGTCTCCTTGGAGCCTTCTCTTCTCCAGGCTGAACAACCCCAACTCTCTCAGCCTGTCCTCACAGCAGAGATGCTCCATCCCTCTGATCATTTTTGCGGCCCTCCTCTGGACCTGTTCTAACAGGTCCATGTCCTTCTTGTGCTGAGGACTCCGGAACTGGACTCAGTACTCCAGGTAGGGTCTCATTTATGTCCTTTTAATTTTGCCTGATGCATTAAATCTGCCATCTTTGCACATGCAATGGACAGGCCACAAGCAGAACTGCTGGCCTGGTGAGATGAACGTACAGAAACCTCAGGGACTTCTCCCAACTCTACCACCCAATGATCTTCTCAGTCTGCTCCGAATATTCCTCTTCCACCGGATTCCCAAGCCTATGAGGACTGAAATTCAATTCATTACTTTATGGTGTCTTTTACACTATTGCATAGTGGAACTGCTATGTTTACTCATCCTAAAATAATTTTCACATATGCAAATGAGCACACATGAGAGAAACCTCGACGGTGGAAAATTCAGCCTCAGCACTGCATGTCGTAAAGCAGATTTAGTAATAATAATAAAAGAAGAATTGATCCACTTGTGTTGTAAGATTTGGTAGTTTATGTATGTGCAGAGATTTAAGGATATAAATGTTGAACATTGTTGTTATTTAACAATGAATTCCAACAGGTTTAATAAAACATCTGCTTGTCAGTTTATGACAAAATTGCTTTTAATAATGTGCAGTGAAAAGCCTTGCATTTCAGGGATATATAATATTTTAGTGTTGTTACATTTGGGGAACTCAACAGAAACTTGTCTTAAAAATCACTACATTTCCAATCTTGCATGTGTTCTCAGTGAGGACGAATGTCTCTGTCAAGTTTGTAGAAATCATGAGAAAGACACAGAGAGACGAAGCTCCGAACGAGCTGCATAAGATGAACTGGCTGGGTGCATTACTTTGCCTTTGCTTTCTGTGAGCACAGGTGTATAAGGAAATATGTTCACTTTTAGCTACATTCAATATGTAATAAAAAAGAATTTGTTTTTGAGTTACCTGAATGAAAAATGCATCTTTCACTGTTAAAGGACAAACATATTTTCCTACCGTAGTGTAACTCAAAATACAATTCATCCACTTGCCCGCCCCCCAGTATTTCACCCTTGTGCTCTGTCAAAGCAAGGAGAAAATGAAGCCCTATAGGAATGTTTTTTCTAAAAAGTTATGAAGGATAAAAATAGAGGTCTGCAGAGGATTAGCTTTACGGTTAAGGCATTGGTGTGAGAATTGGGAAATTTGTCTTCAGTTTGAGCTCTGCCACCTCAGGCAAGTGAATTAGTCTCTCTCTGCCTCAGTTCCCCATCCTCAGGATCCCTCTGTACTCGCTCTTGGATATCTCCTCCATTTAGGCTGAGGTCAGGCTATTGCTTTTTACTAAACATTTGTATAATCAGCAGTTATGGCTGTCTTCTGGGTGCTACTTTAATATACCTAGAATTTTTAATAATTGCGATAATAGTAATAAAGGAAGATTTCTACTGCAAACATTCATTCAGGGCTGCCATTCATGCTGTTGTTTCCTTGGCAGAGGAACCATCCACCTGAAGGTAACTGGGAATTCATCATAGCCTCCAGTTTTGTCGACAGGTCAGGGAAGTTTACCACAAGCCTCTGAAATGCAGGGCATAAAACTTTTTAAACCAGGTGCACGCACTTTTTGCTGACTTGCACTTTTGCAGCCATTGCAACCTGGCAGCCCTTCACAGGTGTGAGAATTTCACACGCTCTGTCATGAGCTCCACACCTGCTTAAAAGGACTGAGAAACAGCAAGATCTTTCTGGCAGTTTTACTCTGGGAAGAACTCCAAGAACGGCTATCATGGCTTTTGGGATATATTTTTCCTCTGACTCCCAAAGAGTATTAAGGAACAAAGATGACCAAGGAGAAAGGCTTTATTTTATGTGCAGAATTCCCACCAACGTCAATAAAAGCCACAGCTTTTACCTCAAGAGTTCAATGCTACAAAATAATTACAATGGAAATAATACTTTTGGAAAAAAATCACCAAAGTTTGTTTTGATCTTATAGTAGCTTTCTTGTAGCTTTGGGACAAAAAAATAACTTTTTAACTTTGCATGTCTCACTGTCTGTTATAAAATTGACAATAAAAATTTCAGCAATTCATTGAATAAAAAAAATTATTCAAATGTTCTTTAATAAAGCACAAGTCTAGTCCTGAAATGAATGGATAGGATTCCCTTGAGTTCAGTGATATTAAACTTAATTATGAGAATTTGTCAAGTGTCTAAAAGGTGAATGTATCAATTTTATTGTTAAAAATGAAGTTGTAGGAAAAAAGTTCTATATGAGACCCAACTATGTTTACTGTAAAAGCTGAATGTTCACTTCTGAATTAACATATAAAAGGTCTGCCATCTTTTGAAGTGTTTCCACTAGATCCCCTTTGCCAAAGCAGCCACAAGCTGTCTGCCTGTGTTGCTCATGCTCATCCTTATCCCATCTGTGGTCTTGCTATTGGCATAGATATTTCTAAAACCACGCTGAATTGGCCCTTCATGCTGCTCCTCGTCCTCTACTTGATGAATTTTCAAATATACTCATCCTTTTTCTTGTTACCTTCCTCATGGTAATGGAAACTCCACAGAAATATACCCAAAATGATCAGATCACCTGCTTTCAAACTCCTCTTTAAAACAGTCTGTTCTGTGATGCCCTGAAAACCCATGCCCGTTCATATTGACTGACTTCTGCCTCATCATTTTCCTGTGTCCTTCCATCAGAATATACCCATCTGCTGTCTCCTGTTTTATATTCTAATTATAACCTCTTTAACATAGGAACTATTACTTTCTCACTTCTTTTAAATTATCTGGTATGGTTTTGTTCTTGTCTGTGACTAAGACTCAAGTATTGTGGAAAGAAAATACAGTTATTAAGATAGTTTAAATTTAAAAATAAAATAATGGTTAAGTAGGTATCTATTTTGAGTGGGTTTCAACTTTGGCTTCAGATCAAAAGGTTATTATTACGTGTGAACTTACTGTGAAGTCTCTAAAAACCTTTTTTTTAGAAGACGTGCAGTCTGATAGAAATTTCTGGGTAATTAAACTGGCCTTGCAAGTCTTGGGCTGAGTCACCAGCATTCCCAAAATAGTTGACACTCCTTCTGCCTTTTCTCTCCAGGATTTCTTTCATTCTATTCTTTCACTGGTTATTTGGAGAGCTTTTATTCTAGTTTTTTTTCCACCAGCTGTTTTGCCTAAGTATAAATACTTAATGCCATATGAGATGCCCAGTATATAAGTCCTCATCTCCAGCTGATGATCTGGAAGAGTGCGGGTCTCCTGTAGGTCTTAGTCTTAACTAACCTGGAGTCCCTCACGCAGCTCTAGGTGCTCTCAGTGGCCCAGCGGCTCTGTTAGTAACTTGTAGTTGCAGTCATGTTCATGTACTCTTATGAAATATCAGTCTTTCTGTTCTTCTGGCAGAGTCTGCACTTCATGCTACAAGGTGAAGCCATAAAAATCTTCCTTTTGTAATTATCAGTGTTCAAGAAGTGTTTGGACAATGCCCTTACATATACGGTTTAACTTTTAGGCTGCCCTCAAGGAGTCAGGAGTTGGACTTGATGACCTGTTTGGGTCCCTTACAACTCAGGATATTCCGTGAGTCCATGATTATTTATTACTAGCTGAGATATCTGCTCCCACCATTTCTGTTCCCTAAGGAGAAAACCTACTGGCCAGGCAGGTCCCACCTGGTTACACCTTTCCTTGTACGCTCTTGGGGCCAGCATCAAACATCTGTCCACTGATGGTGTACATGGGAGTGTCTACAAACGCTTTACATCTTCTGTATTCCCCTATGACTTCAATTTTCAAAAAATTATATCCTCCTAGCCATGCTCCATGAGAAGCTTCATTCTGAGCAGCTGCGATGGGGCCCTCAGCTGGCTGTCGTAAGCCAGTTGTTTCCATCCACTTGGGGGAGATGCCATCAGAGTTCCTAAGAATTGTCGCTCATTTTCCATATGAGAATTCTGTCCCCCATCTCGAAAACAGGTGTGTGCTTTTTCCTCCTATCTTCAAAAGCAGGTGGTTTATTTTCTTTGAAATATTTAGTCAAGGGACATTGTTTCCTAGTCACAAGGACTTCAGTACTTTTCTACTCCTTTCTTTTCTGTGTTAACCTGGCAGCATCCGCTTCTGCCAGCAGACCTCGGTGTGCAGTGAGCTGCTTCCTCACCAGCCTGGCTCGATTCTTACAGAACGGTGTCCGTGATATTGGAAGTGGAAAGCAGGACAGGGGTACTATTTTTATTAACTGAGTTGGAGGGGTTATTTCCATAAACTTTGGAATTCGGCAAATAGCGGAGGCGAAAGGGAACCCAAATTTCCTGAAAAGTTGGTTTCCTGCTCATTTTTCATGTTACTCCTAATAATGACTGGTATTCCTATAACATCTATGATTGATTGGGCTACTAACTATTTTATGAACACTAAACCTCTCAGAAACCAGATGGGATTATGTTCTGTTTTATTTATAGGAAACTCGTGGTAAAATTATAAGCAACTGGACCAAGACCGCATGGGAAATAAGTGACAGAATGAAGACAATGTTTGAAATCCCCTTATATCATTTCTGGATTAAGGTCTTTTTTCCCTTCCTGTCTTAATAGCTATTTCTTGCTTCTTGGTCACCAGTACTTCAGGATTTGGTCCTGATAGGTGGAGTTTGAGAGACTGTTTCAAATTTAACCTCAACCTAATTTGCTCATTTTCAATTTCAATTGTATTTGATGCCTGATTCTTATCGGATAACAGACAACTATAGACATACTGTTTAGGAAAAGGAGGAGTACACAGCCTGTATGTGGCCTG
This sequence comes from Rissa tridactyla, assembly GCF_028500815.1. Classification (NCBI taxonomy): domain Eukaryota; kingdom Metazoa; phylum Chordata; class Aves; order Charadriiformes; family Laridae; genus Rissa; species Rissa tridactyla. The sequence goes on along the minus strand of NC_071468.1, from coordinate 118,411,001 downwards.
AATACCTGATACTTTTAAAAAAGTGATGGGTTTTTTGGGGGGGGATGGGGTGGGATTTTATGCTCCTTAGCATAGAGTGTGTGATCTGAGCAACTGTATCATGGTGTCCCTCTGAAAGAACTAGCAAAGTTCAACTATTTATAGTCTGAAATAAAATGCATCTTCACTAACTGTCATTTACAGTAAATGGACTTTCATAAGCACAGGGATATGAAAGAAGATCCATTTTGAAACACTTTACTTATTATTTTCAACATAATAAATAACCTTTTAGAGGTATATGTGCATTTTATTTGTATTCTTAGCATGGATAAATCTCAGGGCTAAACTCTGTTCTTGTCTTTTCTTGCTCTTACTGTAATTTTTACAATAATAGACGTGAGCAACTAAAGCAACATAAAACATCCCATGAACGACCCTCAAAACACTTTTGTGTTTTGCGAAAGTCTCTAATTCTCCTTTGCTAAGCCAGAACTTGATAAGGCACCTGAAAAACTCAAACAGTGGATCTTTAATTGTCCGGGCTCAGTTCTCCCCTGCCGAGTCCTCTGATAATTTACAGCCTTTCGAAGAGACGTCAAGGTGGGTGTGAAACATTGACATTTGGTTTAATCATCTTTTTGATCCAATTTGGTTTCATTTTATCTAGCTGCAGGTGCACAGGCAGGGTACCTGACAAAAGAGAATTGGAACCATTAACACTTGTTTTTTAACCAGTTTAGTCCCAGGATTATCACACTGGGAAAAAAAAATAAATTATTATGGGGTTTATGTACCCCAAATTTGGTAACGCCATGGCAGAAAAATGATGAGTGACGGACTTGAGTTTTAGCTTGGAAGAAGATCTGAGAATCAGACTGCATTAGAGCAATATAATTGAGAGCTTACTGGAGGGAGGGTATGGCTGGAGCAGATCGGCTCTGCCTGGGTCCACACGGCAAACACCAGACAGTGTGACTTTCTGTTACGGGTCTGCCTGACAATTTACGGCACTGAAATCAAAGCGGGGTGCAGGAAGAGGCAGGAGAGCAGCTTCACAACTACCAGGCTAGAAAAGATGCTTGGAGTGCAGAAAGAATAGAACATCGGCACAAATTTCTGTGGATTTGAGGAGGAGGAGATGACAGGTACAGGTGTCTGTGTAACGTGTGCTGCGGGTGTGTGTATGTAAGTGCATGCCCAGTTTTGAGGTATCATCATTTTGAGGAAAGGGGCCATAATTTAGTAGGCTTTGGTCCTTCTGGCACTTAATTCAAGATGAAATTGCCTTTTAGACACAGTTTTTGCCTGGGAGTTGAAATTTCCAATTTATCTTATTTAGTTTATATAAATTATGAACATTACTTTTAAGACACATACATTGATGTTTATGAGAGCGCCAAGATTTTTCTCTCATAAACCAGCCAAAAATGTCTTGTATAAATTCTGTGCTGTAGATTGGCTATTACAATTCCAAGATCAAAATTATTCTTGGAGGTGATAGCTAACGTGGCAGCAAAAGACCTTATTCTGTTCTGCTTTTTTTTTTTCTTACCAATTAGAATACTTAATAGAGGAAGTCAACATGTTCCTACCACTGCAAAAAATGGATTACTGAAAAAATTCACAGCTTTGGTATATTTAGGGACTTGAGCTTAGAAATATGAGTTCTTGTAGTTTTTCTTTGAGCTTTTTATTTTTTTTTATAATTTAAATAAAACTCTTCGAACTCCTACAATACCATGTAATTGTAAAATAGAGTCTGATCCTGCAGAACGTTTCAGATGGAATTAATTTCATCTGAGTTTAGCTGCCCAGTGAGTCATCTACAGTCAACCGAAATATAGGTGGGTGGTTCATTTTGTAAGATAGGCGTCTAGGATAAACAAGATGGATTAGATTCTGGAGGTGCTCTGGGGTGCATCTAAACTGCATGGATTTCTCTCCAGGGGAAGCCAGAGGATGGAGGAATTCCCGGGTTTCAGTGAGGACATGGCTGTGGCCAGTGCCCAGCCCTGAGACTGTGAAGAGCTTGTAGGTCCTACAGTTTAGGTACGGCTGCTGTTTCTCCGTTATCTATAGGGGGAATATAAATATAGTCCTTTGACAGACTAAATGTCTGAAAACTGAAGCTGGCTGTGATGGGTTTGTTTTGCTAACTTTCAGCAGCAGTGGTGCATAAGCGCTCATTCCTTCCCTACTCGGGTGGTTCTTACCTTGCAGCTTGTTGCATGTTCCTAGTCTGATGTGGGGAAGCTCCATGTGAAGTTGTATGGGGTCTTCTCAATGAATGACCATGTGCACTCAGCCTCACCCTATATAATGGGAGCATGTGTATGTTTCCGCCTGCCTGTTCTATCTGATCTAGTTAAAGATGTCCCTGCTTACTGCAGGGGGGTTGGACTAGATGGCCTTTAAAGGTCCCTTCCAACCCAACACATTCCATGATTCTATGTGATGCATTTACATGTGCATGTGTGTGCAGGGGCAAGTAAACGTACCCTTGGCAAACAAAGAGGACAGGGATATTTGGCCTTACTTTTACTATTTCCCGCTCTCATTAATAGCGCTTGCCTTCGTGGCTGCTGTACTTTGACAACCCCAGAGCATCTGGAGATTAGGCTGGCTGTTGGATCATTGAGTAGATCGCCGGAGCTCTGGTAATAAAACTGTATTAACTTCCTACCTGGTTACCACACCAGGTTGTGCCTGGATTGACTACTACAAGACAATACACCTATCAATCAGGCTACTAAGGCCCCCTTTGGTCCTACCTTCATGGCAGTACAGACAAAACAAGATTTACCTGTACCTCATCCTCCTCTGTCCTCATTGTTTCTCCTGATGAAAGCAAAAAGGCTTCAGCTTTTTCCTTGCAAAAGAGAAGGTCTCAACATGCCTCTAGCTGTAGCTCTGAGAATTCCTTCAAACTGCCGTGAGGCCTTTCACAACATATGTTTGGAAAAAAATTAACTAACCCCAGGAGATGTTTTTTTCTTTCTCCTTCAAGTAGGCGCGGGGCTAAGCTTGCTTTGTGTCAATGACATTGCAAAACAGTTTGTACTTCATAAAACTAACAGTTAATGCAGATGCTAGTAGTAGGCGACTGCTTTTGCAAACACAATTTTCAAACAATGCATCCTGCTGAACACAGGCTTTAATAATAGAGTGCTTGGCTGGCCAGCTGTCTGTCAAATCTCTCTCTCTGCATGCTGTAATAAACTCATTCTCTTTGGTGACAGGCCAGGGAAGTTAGGGTTGTGCTCTGCATCTGTACCTGGCCCGAGTTGCAGTGTGACAGTTTCTTAAAAAATGTTCTTTTTCTAAGTCTCGAGCTGTGAAGGAGAGAAGGGTTTCTCAGAAGCCTTATGAAATTAAAAAAGGTGCCATACATTTTTCTGGAGGGATTAGAGCTGTAGCTTTACCCAGTCTTCTTGCAATTTTATTTTTAGCTTTGGTCATGGCCCACTGGTCTGATTTCAGTTGAATGTCCCAGGCAGTAAACAGGATGCTTGCAAAATTTGGCGTCGGAGTGCAAGTAGGAAATTCTTTTCTAGGAGCTCTTACTTTCAACAGCTTGCCTGGACCACGGTCATATGGACTCTCCCTGTTATTCAGCTCTGGGGGAAAAAAAATACCGATGAATGTCTGCTTTTATTTCAGAATACAGGATTGTTTCATACGGATTTAGCAGCAGTCCAAAGCAGCTGCTTTACATAGGGCACAAATAAAACCTAGCTACCTGTTCATTTCAGCTTTGTTACAGGCTACTTTAGAAACCAATTAAAAGGTATTTTTAAATGCACACCTATAATTATCAAAACGCACCCATAATCGTCAGCCAAAATCATCAGTGAGTATGGAGAGGTAACTGGGGACTAAGGAAACCCAGCATGAACCCACTGAGGCAGAGAAATGGTTTCAGGCTCCCGGCTGCTCTCTTACAGGGGCAAGTGGGGAGCAGAAGGAGGTAGTAACCGCGGTCCGGCACCTCTCAACCAGATGCTCTGCTCTTGGGCTAACACAAAAGATGCTCTTATTGCCACCCGGGAGTTGCTCACACCCGTGCGCTTGCCAATAAGGTGGCATTAAGTCTGTTTTGCGCTGCTGGAGTTACACAAAGGAGTTTTAAGAGCCTGGTCGGTCAAAACCTTCCGATTGTAATGCTGGGGGCCGGCGCCCGGTGAATTCAGCACAGGCAGGACGCTGCCCCAGTAACCTCTGCTGGGTTGGAAGGGGCTGCAGCACACACACTGCCCCAGCATCAGCCTCAGCCCCGTTCGGGAGAGGCTGGCTGCAGCCGGCAAGGTGCCCCCTTGGTGCATTTTATGTTCAGCGCTGTAATGATACACAGTCATTCCATCAATCATACATTTTATACCAATGACCTTAATAGACAACTGCTGTACATATTGTGCCTCCCATAAATACATTTCTATAATTTTAGTGGAGACCTTCACACTTAAACGGTATAACATTTTTTCCAATTAATCGGCGAGCATAAACAACCAATGCAGTAGTGTGTACGTGTAATGAATACAAAGCTCACTCTCACATGTGGAAAAAAAAAATAATCCCCCCCTGCCCCACCCCACCCCAAAATTAGTAATTCAAAACTCTCCAGATATAATAATCAAAATGCCAGTTCTGTTCCTACCTGCCACAGCCTCAAGTGCTTCCCTTGCTACATTTCCTCAGTATGTTGCATAGACATGACAGAAAATTGATCTAGGCAACCATTTATCGATTTACCTTCTGGTATGAAAAATTGTGTATTAACCTGAACTGCACTGGTTCGTTGTTCCCTTCCTTCTCACTCTGACATTCCAGAGAGAGGAAAGCCCTGCCTAAATTACCTTGATGCGTCATTTATTTGTCATTTATCCCGATTTTCTATTGTGTTTTTGTGGAAATGTTGACCAGTGTCAAACCCGATTACGGAATGGTGGGAATTTAAAAATAGATAAGACTTGATTAGAGGCTGAATGATGGAAAGGCTCTAGAGTGACTACAGTCCAGACATGGGAGAAGTCACATGGAAGAATATCTTCTATGCTCCAAAAGAGAACAAAGACCTTAGCTGGAACATACAATTTATTACGCATCAGGAGCTACAGCCATAAGACATGTTTCCTTAAGGAATTAGGCTTTATTAGTTTTAGTGTTCATAATATTAATAACTAACATTAAAGACAATTGTTAATTATTAAATTAGATTATTAAATAATAAATAATCTCATGAAATGGTATTTCTTGGAAGACATAGATTCTGTAGCCTGAGGGAACTATTTTTCAAAGTCGCACATATGGATAAAAATGGGGGAAAGTTGAATTAAATTGTGTTTTGACCATTTTTTTAGATGACCCTTTAATTGAAAATAACATTTAAGCAATTAACCTTAAGAGTATGGAAGATTCAATTGATGTGAAACCCACATAACATCAAACTTTTTGGCACTTTTTTGGCTGCTCTTTATGCTCCTGACTACAATCAACCTATATTAAAGCTGTTTATGTTAGACTGTAATAGTTCTGAGAATAGTTCAGACCTCGGTCATTTTAGGATGACTGAATAGTCCAGACCTTGGCCATTTTCAGATGACTCAAAGCGGAGGTGTGTTGAGAGACACGAGGAAGGTTCTCGTTGACACAGGACCCTCCTCAGGTGGTGCAGGTGGGATCACCAACTCTAGGCCACCTTGCAACCTCAATGGAGAGGCATGTGTTGCAAGACAAGGTGAAGCACATAGCTTTGCTGCTTTAGGCAGTGTAACCTAAAAGAGCTATCAGGCTGTTCTAAATGTACGTCTGGTGCTCTTTCAGTGAACCTTGGGCGTGGGGGAGAGAAAAACACATGAGTCATTGTTGCCCATTTTTCTCCTTAGCTGTGTAGAGCGTAGGCAACTGCATCATGCGCAAACCCACTTTACTCTTCAGTGTTGTGCTGGTAGGTATCCAAGACAGAACTTCCTCTCTGTGGTTGGCCCTGAAGAATAATGAGTTTCACAGATACGAGACCATAATGGATGAGTCTTTCTGTTTTATCACTATGGGTGCTTAAAATAAATCAGTCTCTAAAAGGTAGAAGAAAACAAAAGCTTGATTCTCATCTGATGTAAATTGACGCAACCCCATGGAAATAAATGGAGCTCTGCCAAGCTCTACCAAAGGACAATATTGTCTAAGCTCTATGCATATTCCAATCTGCTTGCAAATGTACAAAGAAAAAGAACACTTACGTGTCTTTTAAAAGAAATGCTATTTAAAAATATTAAAGGAACCTCATGAAACCAGGGGAATTGTAAATCTAGGTTAGTTTATAACCACAAAATGTTAATTTCCTTAAAGTATTAGGGATTTCTTACTATAACTATTATTCTCTACATGGCACATAATATAATCATGTATATTACCGTAATTATTATTAGCTATTATGCTGTACACAGTATTATAATAACTTCCAAAAGGAAAAGATTTGCAAGCAATGGATCTGGAAGCAGAGGCACTGAGCTGGCCTAGCCAGCCCAAGAACACAGAGCAGATCGTTGACAGAGCTGGGAGTAGGAAAGTGTCCCCTGGCTGCTGGGCTAGTGACGCTTCGTACAGAAGTGTTACTGTAATAATAATAAATAGAGGTGGGATATACGCCTTTGACTCTGGGAGAGGACTGTTTTCCTTGGAAAGGTGAACATCACCTTTAGTACAGTAACTTTTTCAGGAGGCAAAGGTATCTAATTAAGTTAAGTGATTGTCAAGTGTATTTTAAGTTTAACAAATCTCACATCATATTTTATTTCCCTTTTACATTCTGTACAGTAATTGTGTAAAGTGTATGATTTACTGTGGCAGCATTATTCAAACCTAATTACAGTGTTAAGAAGCAACCGTAACTTGAAAGAAAACAGCTGCACTGCTGTGGGGATCCATGTGGCAGCTCGGTTTTAAAAAAAATAATGTTTCTTTTGTAAAGAAAATAAATTGTGTAGAAAACTTTTTGGCTCCCGAAATCACATTTAAGATAAACTTTCAGTAGGCTTCTTAAAAGATTGAAACAGCTACTTTGTCAAGGGATTTTAGATCTTTCTTTCTTTATATCCATCTTGTGATTCATCCCTATATATACACCAGATGTTGTCCGGTCCTTAGGGGTATATTCTCTTATATGTAGGGCTGAATCCTAAGAAGGAAATAAAAGGATTTAAAATATTATTATATAGCAATAGCAAGATGTCTCTGGTGGATCAATATGTCTCCTACCTAGAATACATAGTAGAGACAGTCCATTCAAAGTACCACTTTTATACCAATAAGGGAGATAGTCAAGGAGTTTTTACTCACATTTTTTTTCTCTTAATAAATGAATTAACTGTTTATTAATGGCATTTTAGGACTCCTTCTCCTTAGAATTCTAAAACCTGCACTTCCTAGTAAGTCATAGATCCTAGGCGCTTATTTGTATTTTGCAGGGTAGACATTAAAGGGAAGATGAAGACATGGTTCTTGCTCCAGACCCAGAGCAGAATTTTGTCTTTAACATCTTTGGTGCTTAAAATCAATGAAGCATCAGCAAACTTTGGATTTTTGTGGAAATGAGAGGTTCCTTGTGATTTCAAAGGACCATTTATTTTCCAGGTATACTGAGCAGTGCAGCGAGACACTTATGGCTGAGGTAAAGCGTAGGCTGCAGAGCCATCTACGGTTTACATGCACTGGTCCTACAGAAGTCGGGACCTTTGTTGGACCTTTCAGACTGCCATCTGCAGGTGTCATATTTATTAAATCTTTAATGACATAGAGGTGTAGATGACTTCCTTAATGAGACCTGTGTTGGTAATTAGTGGCAATGAGATCTTGGTACCAGGATATAGCTGCTAATGCTTCCTCTTCATTTTGTTTGGTTGGGATCTAGGGTGCTGGAAAAGTATCCTGCGGTGAATGTCCTTTTCACCCCTTATGATATTAGATGAGGGTAGTGAATGAGTTCAGCTGAACTCAAACTCAGAACTTTAAATTGGCTGTGTGCTTTAAATTGGACTGCCACATTTAAGAAAACGGGAAGCACTACATCTTAAATTAATGTATCAAATGTTAAGGCTTAAGTACATTCATATGATTTCTCATTCCAGGATCAGGTTTCACTTTTGAGCTGTCCCTGTTCCATCTGATAAGGGATAGCTTTCTGCTTTGGGCTCTGCTTGTAAGTTATAGTTACTCTCATCTTCTTCGGAGAATGATGACAATATGGAAATTGATCAAACCCCAGTTTAGGTCAAAGCCATATATCTGCAAAAGGCCATAAAATTCACTTTTTGAGCTGGGCTGTGTTCATCTCTTCTAGTTTTCTACCTGCCTGTTTCTGTGAACAGACAAAAAAATCTATAGTGGTGCACATACAGTGCATTACATGCACTTTCTTGATATAATTAGTTGAGTCTCTTTTGGCTTGAGAGAACTTTTTCCCTTGAACAAAATTGATTTTTTAAGTTATCTGATTTGTATTTAATAGTGTATTCAAATCTCTTCCTCCAGAATCCATAGACCATCTTGCCTGACCTACATCAACAATGAATTTCTCAGAATACATTAATCAAATACAGTTTCCTTGAATTTTGTGCATTTTTCTCCTTCATTTCAAAAACGAATGACATTTGGTCTATTTTTCCATTCAGCTGAAAGTCAAGTTCTCAATTTCTCTGTTAGCTTAAAAGCTGAAAGTGCAGCATAATAGCACTATATAGGGAGCGGTTCAATATGCATACACCAATGTGTACCTTTTGTGTGTGTGTGCGTGCGTCATCACACCTGTAGTCTAATTCTGGTGGTAAAACAAACACCAAAGTGAAGCCCATAGATGTTTTCTTGCAGATCTGAAGGTCATTTGTATACTTGGCAAAGACACTTATATTCCAAAAATCCACGAGGTAGTCTCCACTGCCAGGATTCAGCAACCACAGGCTCCTGCTCAAGCTTCAAAATATTTCATTTAAAATAAAGGTTAATGCTTTTCCCCCCCCAACCCAAAATAATACTTTTTTTTTTTTCCCCACCAGTGCTCATCTGAAATGCATAGGAAACTGATCCTCAGCCGCTGCTGCCTGGAAAAGTGCTCCAGGGTTCAGAGGAGCTGGGTGTGCGTTGCATCATCTGAAAACCAGTCTCTGCAGTGGCGACAGTGATGACAACTGCCACATGAGCGTCCCAGAAGGCTTCCATTCCAGACCTCTGTTTTTGATGACGTTTTCCTGTGTTGTTCCCAAAATATGGTTGGGATTCCAGTCACTTACCTTTAGCTGTCCAAAGCCTAGAAGTTAAGTTCATTGTCTAGATTACCCGTGGGTGAGCTTACCTTCAGAGAGCGGAGGAGAAGTAGGCATTTGACAGAAGTGAGATGAACTGCCTTCTAGCAGTGCTGGTTCCTCTCCTTTGACCATTGAGGAACCCAGACAAGTAGTTTGAACAGGATCTCCAAATCTTCAGGCAACTTAAACAAGCTGGATCCTATTCTCTGTATCATCCTGATTTATCTTCTAGCATTTACAGATAAAATATTTGCATGTAAAAAGCATTTTCATGTAAAGAGGATTCAATTAGGATTAAAAATCCATTTGTTGTCCGCACAGAATAAAGTTCCTTAACCTACTAGTTTTTCCCTATATGCTCAAGACCCTATTCCTCTGATCCCTGCAGGTTATTTGGCCCAGTAACGGACTGGTTTTAACTGGGATAAGGTTGAATTTCTTCATAGTAGCTGGTATGGGGATATGTTTTGGATTTATGCTGAAAACAGTGATGCTAACACAGGGATGTTTTAGCTATTGTTGAGTGGTGCTTACACAGTGTCAAGGCTTTTTCTGCTCCTTGCACCACCCCACCAGCGAGTAGACTGGGGTGCACAAGAAGCTGGGAGGGGACACAGCTGGAACAGCTGACCCTGACTGACCAAAGGGATATCCCATACCATACGATGTTGGGCTCAGAAATAAAAGCTGGTGTGTGTGTGTGATGGTGGTTGGGGCTGACATTGTTCGGGGACTGGCTGAGCATTGGTCAGTTGGTGGTGACCAAAAGGGGTTTCTTGTATCACTTGTTTTTCTTTCTTTTTTCCTTTTTTTTTTCTTTTTCTCTTTTTTCTTTTTTTCTTTTTTTCCTTTTTTTCTTTTTTCTTTCTTTCTTTTTTTTTTTTTAAATTATTAAACTGTTTTTATCTCAATCCACAGATTTTCTCAGTTTCACCCTTCAGATTGTTTCCCCCACTCCACTCCTCCACTGGGTGGGGGAGCGAGCGACTGGCTGGGTGGTGCTTAACTGCTTACCACAGTTAAACCATGACAAGCAATAAACTCATCTCCTTCTTCCATGTATTCCTCTGATGCATCAAGAGATTCCAGAGTTGGAGTCTTACTACAGAATTTCAAAAATAAGTGACCGAAAGCATGAGAAATTATTAAACCCCATGCACATGTTCATATAAGGGATGCTTGTATCCCTTAATCCTTAATGCTCCCTGGCTGCAAGCTTCAATCTCAGCTTGCTCAGTACAGTCTTGTTCCCCTGAAACAACCAAGTGGGCTTAGGGCTCAGGGAACCTGCCCTTTTTTTTTTGTTGTTATCCGAGTCTAAATTAGGGTTCATGCCAAAGGTGGAAAACCAGAGGCAACAAAAAAGGAAGTGTACCTCTGGCTTCAGCCATAACCCTCTCTGAATTTCACGAGTAGTTGGTACTGTCATGAACTGGATGCTGTGCAGTTGGCCAAGCTGTATTGGCTTCACAGTGGTCTGCACTGGAGGAGATGTGGACCTCTGTGAATGTAACACTTGAGCGGCAATCCCAAGAGAAGCTGAAGACTGCTTGCCATTAGCTACTGGCGTGTTCTTTGGATTGGCTTGGAGGAAAGTAACTTCTTAACTGACTGAGAGGTGCAGAGAGGGAGCATTGTTTAAGCTTCTTCAAACAAAGAGATTGCAGTGCTACCTCTTTTCATCCTTGAAGCGCAGAGAAGGCACCAAACTCCCTGAATCCACATTATGCTCCTGTAAAAGGGGACAGAGAAAATGCCCTAGATCATCTGCAGGGGAAAGCTAAAGGCAAATGAAACTGACAACCTGATTCACTTAATATGCAAGGTAATTCAGCGGGTGTTGAATTCATTTGAATATATATGATGCAGTGTAGACACCTGCTGCAACTGCACCTTGCATCCTTGTTACATGAGTGATTTCTCCCAGTGAGAGCCAAGAACATGCTTCAAAACCCTCTGCTTTGAAGTAGCAGTGATATGAGGCTCCAATATGCAAGTGTTGCTTGTTGAGGAAATATCTTAACATATTTAAAATGCTTTGATGAGTAAAAGAGAAGCTTAGAGTGTTGTCATTGTCACCTGCAGGGCTGACATTTACATTCAAGGTAATGGGTTTCCATTCCTTGTCATGGGGTGCACGTGCAGGATTCAGGATTAACTCGGTTACATTTGGCTGCTTTGTGTCGGACCAGATTATCAAGCCGGTTTCTCTTTCTTCTTGCTTTATGTTTCTGTTTACTATTAGGTGGCACTGGAGATGGCAGATAACTTTGAGAGGCCATTTGTATTGTTTCTTGGTCATTCATTCTTTTTGAAGTGGAGTTATGGCACTTCGGTTTTACACCTGAAACAGAGGTTCAGAGGAGACAACCTGTTTGCCCGAGAGCATCCATCATCCATTAGATTAAACAATGCAGTCAGCTAGTAGAGAAGAGCATTATATGGCACATACCTTCTCTTCATGAATCTTCAATAAAAGAAGAGTGAGCTGCAAAGCAGGATGTGCCCAAATATAATTAATTAACTTTTCTTGGAAATTATTCTGAAGAAAACACTCATCAAATTTAGCGTTGGAGTATCTGAAAAATTTGGTCATCAGTTGTAGGCCCTCTCTCAAAAAGGAAAATTTCACGTCCATTGTAGCATCTACCCAGTTTTGGTGCCAGAATGAAGTCTCTATATATTTAGACTCTTGAAGAAATATTTTTCAAAATAACTTTGGATGAAGTTTTTCGAGACTTTCAGTAAGTTTGCAGATGACACCAAACTAGGTGGGAGTGTTGATCTGCTGGAGGGTAGGAAGGCTCTACAGAGGGACCTGGACAGGCTGGATCCATGGGCCAAGGCCAACTGTATGATTTTTAATAAGGCCAAGTGCCGGGTCCTACATTTTGGTCACAACAACCCCAAGCAATGGGGGTTTGGGGCTTGGGGAAGGGTGGCTGGAAATCTGCCCGGCAGAAAAGGACCTGGGGGTGCTGGTGGATGGCCAGCTTAACATGAGCCAGCAGTGTGCCCAGGTGGCCAAGAAGGCCAACAGCATTCTGGCTTGTATCAGGAATAGCGCGGCCAGCAGGAGCAGGGGAGTGATGGTGCCTCTGTACTCGGCACTGGTGAGGCCTCACCTCGAGTGCTGTGTTCAGTTCTGGGCCCCTCTGTACAAGAGGGACATTGAAGTGCTGGAGCGTGTCCAGAGGAGAGCTACCAGGCTGGTGAGGGGTCTGGAGACCAGGGCATATGAGGAGAGGCTGAGGGAGCTGGGTGTGTTTAGCTTGGAGAAGAGGAGGCTGAGGGGAGACCTCATTGCCCTCTACAACTCCCTGAAAGGAGGTTGGAGAGAGGTGGGTGTTGGCCTCTTCTCCCAGGTGAATAACGACAGGACCAGAGGAAATGGTCTGAAGCTGCAGGGGAGGTTTAGGTTAGATATCGGGAAGAATTCCTTTACTGCAAGAGTGGTCAGGCACTGGAACAGCCTGCCCAGGGAGATGGTTGAGTCACCATCCCTAGAGGTGTTTAAGAAACGTCTAGATGTGGCACTTCAGGGCATGCTCTAGTGGCAGAGACTGTAGGTTTTTTGGTTGGACTCGATGATCTCAAAGGTCCTTTCCAACCATGAAGATTCTATGATTCTATGATTCTAAGAACTCAGTACCTGCTGTGTCCCCAGAAATCTGTTATCTACATCAATTAAGAAAAAAAGAATTCTATTATGGTTGTCTTTGATGGTTACAGTGAAGAGACCTGTCTCTCATCGTCGACTAGAAGAAGGCTGGGCAATGAGTTACACAAGTGGCTTAACTTCAGATATTTAAATTATGATTCTAACATTTAAATTTGTTTGGAAATTTTATTCCCATTCAAAGCCAAGTTCAAATGTGCACACAGTAAACCAGAGATATGTCTTTTGTTCTTATATGAAATTCTTCAGCAGCACAAGAATATTGGGGTGGTGCAGACATATATTATTCCTGTTGTTGCTGGTAAATTCACTTAGCATTAGATAAAATACTTTTCTTACCAGTATTTATGGAAGAGACTGGCGCTTTATATCTGTTTCAGACATATGCTGCATGGAAATATTCCACAATTATCTAAGCATTACTAGCTATCATTTCTCCTACAATTCACCTGGAAGATATTTCAAGACGTCATGGAGGAGGGGAGAAACACTTATCCATACAGTTTGTGGCTGTCAGGTTTATGTGAGAAAGATGTCTTCTGTAGTCCCTGCTACAAATTGGTAATAAGAGGGAAATTTAGGGAGGGATTCAGTTTGAATTCTTGATCCTTACACAGGCAACTTTGCTGCCAATATAGGAGTGTCAGCTGCCAGAGGGCTGGGAGGATGAGAAACAAAATAGTAAAGGGCAGTTGAGGATAATGAGAAAAACACATTTCTCCAGCTGACTTCTGCTCTATCTTCCTTTCTTTCTCAGGTTGGGATGAGATAGTGAGGAACGCATCCTTTGAAATCTGGACCCTCTTCGCCATAAAAAATTTGTCATGGGAGGAAATATGACTAACAAAACCACTGAAAGGTGTGTTTTTCTTTGAGTCACTTGGTTCTTGGCACTCCAAAATGGGTTCTTCTCTTTTTCTTTTTTTTACCTTAAGGGATGGTGGCTGGTAGGATTACTGTATTCAGCAAAATGTGACTGAGCCAACCAACGGTACTGCAGAAAGACAAAATGGTTTTGTGCATTCATCCAACTTTGCACACCCAGCCTCGTCGTAATTGAAGCGAGAGGCCATGTAGTCTGAGGGATGAAGCGCGCAGCAGAGCTGCTGGGGTCTAATTAGAGCTGGGGGCAGACTGCAACTGGGCAACTGCCGTCCTGTTTTTTTTTTTCTGTTAGTGGATTTTCCATTATTTACATTATTCATAATTTATAATATGGGTGAATCAAAGGTCTTGGTCAGAACTGGAATCCCACTGTGCCTAGTGCTAATTAGCTGTGCGTGCGTGTTTGTGTGTGTGTGTATGTAGGCACGTGCACATGTGGAAGCTCCCCTGAGTGGTGGAGTCTGGGTCTGAAAGACACAGGATAACCGAACGGTAGGGAAGCAGGGGAATGACGTGGGAATTAATCATCAGGCACTGATTAACACACTTAGTTATATCATGTTTGGTTGTTTGTATTGATATATCTACAACCAGATGGTGATGTTTAAACACTTGTTTGGTATTTAAAAATGTTCCACAATGTTTTGCACAGACAAATGTTGATACCACTCGTTCTGGGTGCATTCAGTAAACAGGGAGTCTTTGGTGACCTACTTAGATGTAGAAGACAAACTTTCGGGACCTAATCCTGGTCAAAAGGATTTTGACCTTAATGTATAGCCCTCTTCCAGTTCCTGGGTTGCCCAGAATTTGCTTCTCAGGGATCAGACTCCCACCTGAACCCCTCTGCTGCTACCAACCACTGACGTTTTGAAGAGCTGCGTTAGACCAGATGTAGGTTGGAGCTTATTCTAAGAGACTTACAAAGGTTTCCACAGTGAGACTATGGGACACTGGGGATATAAGCGTGCTCAGATCAAAAAAGCACCATCTATACTTTGAGGGGCACTGCTAACTCCTGCATGCCTCAGGGAAGAAGCAGCTGAGAAATGGGAAGGGATTTTTGACTTGGCCTGCCTTGGGGTATTGCACTGGGCAAGAGAAATGTTGGTGCAGGTTGTTCTTACAGCCCTAGAAGGTATGTTATCTGCTTGGACATCACAGAATCACAGAACGGTAGGGATTGGAAGGGACCTCTGGAGATCATCTAGTCCAACCCCCTGCCACAGCAGCATCACCCAGAGCAGGTTGCACAGGAACGCGTCCAGGCGGGTTTGGAATGTCTCCAGAGAGGGAGACTCCACCACCTCTCCGGGCAGCCTGTGCCAGTGCCCTGCAGTGGTGTACAAACGTGTATTGTCCCCTGTACAGACAACAAGATAAGTCGTAGAAGTTGGGCCTAGCAAGTCATACGGGGCTGAAGTGCCAGCAAGAGCGTCTGTGAACTCGAAACTGGGGGCTTAAAAATGGGGGCTTAAAGATGAATCAATATGTTAAGTGTTTTATTGCAATTTGCAGTATTACAAAGAGGAAAAAAATGTCACAGAAACCAATGCATGGCATCACATCTGTGCAGAAAAGTACTTCAGAAAAACTAATGTGCTGTTAAGTGAGACAATATTGCTGGAATAACAATATCCTTCCTCCTGCTTTAGAGTGTCAAACCTGATACCTTTTTCCAAGGAGAGAAGACCACCGTGTCAGCCTGGGATTTCTCAGAGAATTTTTTTGCACCATCATGTTAAGCCATGTCTCATTGTAATTCTTCACTGAATTGTCACATGGAGAGTTGAATCTGAGTTCATTTGTCTTAGATTAAGGACAGTTTCAACTTCGGAGATTTATAGGGCTTTCTCCAAATTTACTGCAACTTTTCTTCTGCAATGCTAATGCACTGACATTGGATCACATGGACAGGGTAATCCTCCATTTGCCTGAACAGTTGCAAAGCTGAATATCCAGTTTCCTTCTACTTTTCAACTTTGTGTATTGCATGCAGATAACACTAGCTGTTCCCTCTCCACATACTTCAAGCCACTTTCAAATACTGTTGCACTCCACATCGACCACAGTATGGCACATGGCATACGTCCTCACCACTTAGTAACATTGAGATCATGCTCAAACTACGGTCAGAAATCAGGGTACTTAAAAAAAGTGCTTCTGCAGTGAACTTTTGCTGTGGCTGCCCGCTGATGTTATATTACTGTGTTTTTGGATACACGGTGTCTACATAAGTCTCTGGTTGCACTATGTCCTTATGGAAGATGAAAGCTTGGAAATTGTGATCATGACAATGAGTAGGAACTACCATGTGGGGCAGTGCCACGTTGTGACAGATGCTGCACACACGGAATAAAGCTATGGTTGCTACTCTGAAACAGGACTGAAAAAGATGAATAAAATAATTCTTCTGTCTCAAATGGCCTGGAAACATGTTAGGAACAAATGTCAGAAAGTGGATGTGGTTTTAACATTTGGAAACTGCATATATGTCTTGAGGGTGGTTTAAGCAGTTCTGTTTTTGCTTTGAAAGGGAGCAGGAGCACTCTCTCAGTCCATTCTCATTTGACAGGATCACAACTGTTGGGGGGGCAATGCAAACTAAGGCTTAGTAGCTTATTAAATTGCTCCAGTTATGTCACAAGCACTTGTTTGAATATGGCAGAAAGCTGAAGTCATTTAGATGCCTTTGAAAACTTGTTTTTGTGGCTTCAGGTTTTAGGGCAGCTTTCCTGGGGTGTTTTAGCCTTCAGAGAGGAGAGAGATATTTCAGATAGACACCGTTTACAGTTTGCCATAGCTAGGCTATTACCTCTTTGCCTTATACAGCATTGGGTACAAATTCGGAATTTTGCCAGTAGTCAGCTATCAGCTGTGGATTACAGCAGCATCAGGTCCCAACTAGCAATCTTTGCACCTAAGTAACTTCTGCAGAACTTACAAGAATGGTGCTGTCAGCTGAAGATGCAGGCAGGACTTTGTCATATGTCTGTGCGTGCTGTTCACTACTTAGCTTTCCTTTCAAAGCATTCAGACATGAAAGGTTTGTTGAGATTACAGAAACAACTGGGTATTTCAGGTGGGCAGAAAATGGAGCTGCTCTTGTGAACATCTTTGGGTGAACATCAAACTCAAACATCTTGTGAACTCTTTGGGTGAACATCAAAACTGGTGGGTCAGCAGGGAGTGTGGACAGAGACAAGTAAACCCAACGACTCACTGAGCGAGGGACTTGCTCGTTAAATTCCTTGTTTAACTTAGCACAGTGATTTTTCTACCTACAAGCTGATGGTTTTGAAGCCATTTAGTTTTCTTTGAAAACAGTAATCCCGATGGTAACACAGCTGGTAGATTTTTATCGTATCATAGGTGTATCACCTTTCTAATCTCAGTTTATGGGCAATATCTTTCATGTGGCTGGACTTCACAATATAAAACCCAGTATTTCAAACTATCTTTGTCTCTCTGTTTTATTTGTAGTGACTGAGGTATTAGAAAACAAGAAGCTTACATACTTTTTTGTGAGCAGTCATCCACAGTGGGGAGAAGAATGTCTTTCCAATGAACTAATTTCTCTCATGTTCCTATTAGGTGCAAGCTGTTGACTCTACCCCTCCTCAGCTATAAAGGTAAGATACTTGAACGGCTCTGTGAAATCTATTTTTAATCATATGAGCACAAAGCACCTGATTTAGCTCTTGCTGACATTGGTTTAAATTAGAAGGATCTCTGTTAAAGTCGTTAAAACCTATGATGATTCGGGTTAAAACCTAAAATATAATGAAACTAGGCTAAAGTCAAAATAGAACAGACTTATGTAATTGCAGACATAATTGTTCCACTGACTTTCCTAAGTCATGAAATACGCTACCGTCTCAAGTTTTTCTATAGAAAGGTATCAACACCATATATTATCTGCCACACATTTATTTTTAGAGGGCCATAGCCTTTTTCATTTCTTTGACATAGTGGAAAATCTTGAAGTCTGGATCACTCTGTCTTGAAATCAGGGGACTGAGCCCAGTCCTAAACTCTTTCTCTTTTATTAGGCCAAATAATCCTCCTCCTTCTCTAAGTACAAATTTACTTATCTGGTTTCACATCCATTCATCCATCCACGCGCTAATAAAACCCTCATCAGTGCAGAATTTCAGGGCTCTTGTTGAACGTTTCTACTAGTCTTTAAAAGACAAGACCTTTAGTAGCCCCATTTACTGTAATTTCGGTGCTATAACTCAACTACCTTCAGCTCCATGTTTTCTGCAGAAATCTGATCACATCTGCATAAAGGTAATTGAACAGGTACTTTCTTCCCTCTTTACCTCCCCTACTTATCTGATACTGTTAAACACTCAGCTTTGTTCTCCCTCTTAGTACTTTGTGACTTTGTGGCTGTAACGGCAAATCACATTATATTTCACCTCCTCTTTTGGTGTAGCTTTCTGAAGGTTTGCATTCTTCAGAGCTCCCTGTTTTGATCTTCTGTAATGCCATGTGACTGAAGGAGAAAATGATAAGCCAAGAGACTCTCTTCAAGCTGTCCCACTGGTGAATTTCTGCCCATCTGCTTTGAAATACAGTGATGAATGCCCCTTTGCATAGAACTGCTGTACCTGGGGTTTTTTACTAATGTATTTTTATCTATAGTAACATTGATATAAAGATGGAGTAATAGATATAGCGATAACATTAATTGTTAATGGCTTTTTTTCTTCTGTAAAGCCACAGAAATGGAAACACAGTGCTTTCTTAACATATAAAAGATGGATTTTTGCTTTCTTTGTAAGAAGTTGCAGACGCTGACCAATATTTTTAGAGCTGCGTGGAGATCTAATGGCATAGCCAAGGACACATGAGTGTGTTTTTTAGTAACATCCCCCTGTCTTATCTATATCTCTAATACTACCTCCTTTTCCAAATGAAGCCCCAGGCACCTAATCCAGTACTCACTGAAGAAATCAGTGCAAACTTGACCAAATGGGATTAAACTGCCTGAACACAGGTGTGGTTTTAGATGATCAAGGGTATCTTACCTGACCTCTAGCTGTTTCTCTGCCAGGTTGTCCTGTTGGTCCTAAAAGGCTCTGCCTTTGGTCCTGTGCCATTTCTGTCACCCTGCCAGAATCCCTGAGTCACCCTCGGGCATCTGTGATTAGGCGCCTGAATTCCTTAAAGACTTTTCTCTGAATTGGTCTGTGGCAATTTCTCAAAGCCAGGATCAGATTCTAGGGAGTTTGAGGAATTTTTAACATCAGTTTTCATGGAGGAAAAGATCCACAGTTGGGATGAAAAGCACAGCTCTTGATCCTTCAGAATGATGATGCAGGTTAAACGTGTGGGTCTCTTTGGGGCCACAGTGACTATACGCTGTACTCGGGGTGAAAATTTTATGCAAGGAGTTGCTGACATTTTGGTCATAAATATGAGCTAATATAAAGGAGAGCTAAATTCTCCCCTTTGGACTGAAGAAAATACCAGGCTACATGTATGTAGATCTGAGGGAAGAAGTTGACTCTGATGTCCCTTCCTCTGCTGCTGAGTAGAAAGTGAAAACAGCCATATGATTCATAATTTCGAGGCAGAGACTCGTCTGCCACTAACCAGATCTCCACTCTAACATCACAGTACAGAACAGCCTCTTAAACGGAAGGGAAATCCCTCCTCTGGCATGAATGGCCTCTGCAATTTAGGCCCTTTATTTCAATACCTTTCCCTGTAGGTTACTCTATATACAGGGCATAAAGGTCTTTTTGAAAGCTGTCTACAATCTGAGGAGCCATTTAGGGTTTGGTCCCAGGGGTCTGGAGGCTTTTCCAGCCTCAAATCTCTCATAAAGTTGCTGCCTGTTCTATGAGAAAGGGTAAACTGGTGCTAACACGCCGCCCTGGTGGGACAAAATATGTCACCATTAGGCATCTGCCTCCTTCCTTGGACAATCCAGTTTTGGGTTGCCTGAAATGCACACTTGTCAGGGTGAAGCATGCACTGCCTTCCCATCTTGTGGGGGTGTTTTGCTTCACGAGCACAATGACACCGTTCTTGGGTGCTGATGATGCTCAAGAACTGTAATTAAGTCCTTCGAATGCAACTGTTCCAGGAAAACAACTCTTCAGAAACATCCTAGAGCTCAAAGTTTATCCTGCCTGCCTTCCTTCTGCTAAGTATCAGCTCTGCATATTCTGCTCGAGTTTTCAGAACGAAGCTGATTTCTTTGTTTCTTGAGCATCATCAAAAGCCATAACAGCTCTGTAGGACACATCATATAATAATACCACCAGGCACTCATCGCTGCCTTAAATGCAGGCATTTACCTGTGTGAAAAGTGGCTGCAAACTGGCTGCAAAACTCTCCTCTGACCTATGCATATCAGTGGGGAATTCTGGCTTGAGAGCTTTTTATACACATGGAACAGAGCAAAAGTGCAAGGCGGTCGAATGTCTGACTTCTCCTCCTCCACGGTGTTAGCTTTGCATTTAATCATGCAACTCTGTTGTCTTGAAACCATGAGGTTCTCTATAAACAAATGTATCGATGATGCACAAGTACCAATAGATTCATTCATGTTCTTGTTACTGTGCTGGCTGTGCAAAGCTAAAAGGAGTGAGAAGCAGCAACTTATTTTTGCTGACAAGTAAATGCACAATCCCTGAATGCGCTAGGAAAGCTATCCATTGAGGAAGAAAGCAACATGTTTGCAGACTCCATTTTTACGCTTCAATTTGTTCTTCCTAGCAGGTCACACCCAATTACCAGGTGATTTGTTAAACCTGTCACTGCATACAAATCTGCTGCCATCCTCCTTGAGGATGGGGATTTTTGAAATAGTTGACTGTAGACTTTATTCTACCTGAATGGCTGGAGAGATGTGCTTTTTTAGTGGTGTTTTTTTTTTTTTTTTTTTAAAGTACACCAAAAGCCACAATACAGGGAAGTTAAATTGTGGGAGAAAAGAGCCTTAAGACTCCATCTCTTTGCTTTTCTAAATAATTTTCTAGCTTATTTTTAGCAGCATGACTCTATTATTGATTAAAGTAGACTGTAATATACAGCCCTCACGTTACAGAAGAAAATGCAGATCATTCATCCTTTCTTCTATTAATTCTCGCAGCTGCTGGAATTTGCAGTCTGTAATGCTATACACAGACAAAGATCTATATTCATCTGTGTACAATGGACTATGTTTTTCAGCATCAGGGGTAGCCTAATATAGTTTGGAAATCATTTACATGTACACACATTTCCAGACAAGCACCTTGAAACAACTTGCTAAACATGAATTAAGCTTCACAAATTCCCGGCGAGTGAGGACAGGGTTGTTATCCTGATTTCATGTGTGGGATAACTGGGGAACATACATAGAGGGTGGGAAGCTTGCTAAGTCCGCAAAGAAAGTCTTGTGGAAACGGGGATGGAATGCAGATGACTGGGCTCCCTGTCCTCTTCGTTAAACATAAAACAACACTTCTGCCCAGAGGCATGACTGTTAATAGATACTCTGAGGTTGGTATCGAAGTGAATATGAATCATAGTTATATTGTGAAGAAGGTGGATATGGCTCAAATATTGACCAACAGTTGCTTCATTTCTCATTAGAAAAAACCAAACCCAACAAAAAACTTGCCAATGCATTAAGGACTTGCAGCTGCTCTGTGTAGTTATGTGACGTGACTTTTGTGGTCATCTTTAGGGTGTTTCTAAGTGCTTTTGACAGCCCAGGTTGTGCTCCCTTCTGATCTGTGTTGACATGACAAATCTGGGGAGGATTTCCTGTTGGTGTAAGTCAGAATAGCTCCGGTCAGAACAGCTTGAATAGAGGGATGTCGATGTGCATGGTATTTGTAGGATATTTGTAGGGTATTTTCAGCATGTTTTCTCACACCACATTTTATTTCCAGATGTCAACAATTGACGTTAGATTTCTAAATATTTTTTTTAGAAAGCAGTTTCATGGCTGTATTTTCTTTGGGACTGTTTTTAAGGAAGGTTGGCAGCCTGATTGAAAATTCATTAAAAAAGAAGAAAAGAAAAAGAGAATGCGTTCTTTTAACAAGTTAGAGGGCTAAGAGTCACCAGAATAATACACATCTTATTGGTTTCTCTGATATAATTCACTGGACCACCTGCTGCCCAAGGACATCTGCTAAGCTATAGAGTTGAACTAACTTTGATCATGCAAAAGAGAGATTGGACTGTGCACTTTCCTCCAGTGACTGGAAAATGGTTACCAAGTAGGGGAGAACTGGCATATGTGATCTGTTTCTACTGTGCTGCTTGACTAGGTACTGATAATTCAGCAATCTGACAGGCTATGGCTTGGGAGAACAGCACAGTCATCTTAGATTATCTCTTTTAGTCTACAATGCAACAAGAGGAAATATAAGACGTTGTGACTGAAATGAAAATAAAATAAAATAAAATAAATAAAAGCATAAACGATATCACTCTCCTAAAATGAAAGGCTCTCATCTTTTCATTGTATTTAATTTGTGAAGCATGAGATGAGAAATCTGGAACTGACAAGTTAGTTCAGGAAAGGAGTGTAAAAATGAATTGAAAATTTCAGAAACTTTTTTTCTTGTAGTATAAAATGACATTTTAAAAAACAACAACAACCAAAGCCTCATTTTATGTGATGTGCAGCCGTTGCTGGGACTGGAACTGGGATGCGAATGATTTTGATTCATTGCTTTCAGGGTACCGGCCCCTATAGGAACACTGTGGAGGACAGGGCAAAAGCTAAGGCAGTATTATCCTAGCTGACAGATCAAACTTTGAAAAGACAAACTGTTTTTCATAGCACAGGGGTCATTCGTTTGTACTGTGTGATCATTGCCAAGGCAGGAGACAGCTGGTGGCAATAGGAAATAATCAACCAATTCCTTTAACAACTGGCTGCTGTGTGTTTAGTTTGGCATGCACATATATACATGTAAGTATACACTGCAGTATTTTAAAATGTATGTATGCCTCTGTGTGTCTGTGCTTATTACTGTCATCTTGTGCAATCAGTCCTTTCATGAAATAATTAAAGGTTTCAGACATTTTTGCCAACTGACTGGCATTACAGGTGTTCTGGATGATATGCCTGTTTCACTTGGTTTTATAAACTGACAGAAGGTGAATCCTGGCATTATCCATGTGGTTTCACGCTGTGGTTATGTGGGAAATAATGTCTCTAGCCACTTCTTACTATTCAGGGAATTAATAAACAACAGCAGTGATATAAAGCAAAAGAGCAGTCATGCATTTTTCAGTCCTTTGGAAATTCCCTAGCCGTGGGACAACGTGCCCTTTTGTTGACCGTCCTCCTGGGAACTTTCTTACACTCAAAATTTCTCCGAGTAGGTTGCCTCCTTTTAATATCTGTATTCTTCGTAAGTTATTTCTTTCAATTTGTTCATTGGAGTGTGAAGGAGAAACTGTTGTTCTTCGGGTGGGAGTCTCTTCCATTTGGCTCCCACACAGCACCGAAATCATGCTTATATCCAGAGGTGCTTCAGGAAATTAGTGCGTTCATTTTCAGTTTCAGATAATCAGGACACATAAGAATTCCGAAATTCCAGGAAGAGCTGGCACTTGAGTGACCCAGGACTTCTGCTGTTCTGGTATTGGCTGCGGTGGAGCAGGGTGCTGGAAATTGCTCTGAAGTCAGCAATTTGGGAGAGGGTGAGGCTGGCCTGGAGAAAACCATCTCACTCTCTCCCTTCCAGGCCTGCAGCAAGGTTTCAGGGCATGTCTGGAGCTGCTCTTTTGACTCTATTTCTTGTCCATAATCAATTAAATCCCTCCATAATTAAAAGAATAATGAGGCCAGAAGCCTCAGCAATCTTCCCTGCTGTTGGTAGACCTGTCACTGGATCTGCATCTGTTTTCCTTCCACTCCTTCTGCAAATAAATCTTTCCTCTGTTTGGCAGGCAGTGGGTGCTCTGCCATAACAGCAGCACTCTTCAGAGATTTTGTAGCTGGGGTCGCTCCCCTGGATCATGTTCTCCTCCTGGTGGTGCTCCTTGGTGGAGTCCAGCACACCGTCAGTTGCTCTCGTGGGTTACTCATTCACAGGCCTCTGACGTGGGTCATCAGTCCTAGCACTAGCAAGAGTTACGCTATCAGATTATCACTGGAGGGGAAATGCCTTCAGCAAAGCTCTGTAGCAGCATTAAGGGTGGAGGCTGGCTGCAATGAGCTACCCAAGTGAGGGCACTAGCGTGAGGTCACTCTGGTCCCAGGGAAACTCCTGTGAATAGCACCTGTTTGATGCATGTAGGCAGGACTCAGATTTCCTCCCCTGGCTGTAGGCATCCCAACATTACATCGTTGGAGAAGCTTGTGATGTCTCATTTGGCAGAAAGGGCCAAGCAAACTAAAAGGGTGAATGCTGAATCGTGAATACAGAAATGAGCAAGAAATAAATTATACGAAAAATTTACTTTCTCTGTGGTATTGCCTCGCCATATACACATTCAGTTCCCACCCTCTCTGTTCCCTCTTCAGTTCCCTCTTCCTCTCTGAGCCCCTGTGATTTGTTTTAGGGTGTTTTTTGAAAGCATTTCTTTTGTAAAATGAAAAAAAAATAAAATCACTCTCTGAAACAGTCTCAATTTTGAAAATAAATGTTAGCTCTGTGATGTGTATTGCTATGTAGCTTTAGGTATGAATATGAGTATATAGTTTCAAAAATAAATATAATAGAAACATTTCTTCACTTATCCCATGATCCAAGAGAAACCAGGCTGAGGCATTTCCCGCAATGTCTACCTATAATATCTGGTAATTTTCTGAAATAACTGAAAATTTTAGTCACATCTGAGACTGAAGCAGTCATTTCATTAAATGACTGAATGTTTTAGACATTTTGTAAAATGACTGGTTTACTGTATGGCTACAACATACCCACATGCTGACTAATCAAGGAAAGAAGGGCAACCAATGCTTTCAGCCCTAAGACTGCTCCGTTTTCTTCTCCCCATCCTCCCCAGCCTGCTATGGTATCAGCAGCCAGGGCTACTCTTCAGTGCTGTGCTTTACTGGAGTTGTCTTTGGTTCTTAGGACAACAAAAAGCTGCCACCCTCTGTGAATCTTGGGATAAGTGTCTATGTCATGTCTCCCCTGGTACGGGGACTGGGGTCCACACGTTTTTTTGCAGCTTGCTGTTCGTGTGGAGCACACATACCACACTTCTTATTTACATCAAACCTACTTCCGTGACGCTTCTTTGCAGCTATTTCAGCAGAATGTGCTACATAGATTATTAGTGAGTAAAAGTAGAGTGATTATTCCATTGATACAAATGAAAAGATCATGGGATTTGCATATAGCTCAGTAAGAATTGTTTCAAAATACTGTTTTTCAAGGGGTTACATGTCTACAGAGAATCATAAGGCTTGACATCTTGGGTGTATTTTACTGTAAGGCTAATCCATTGTAGCCCAGGGAGAGATATGCTCAGGTCCACGCTTTAATTTGACGGGTTTTAAATTTGTAGGTTAGGGACATTAATATTTTGACATACCCATGTATCAAAGTTCTTCTTGGATTTTAGTTTACTTCAAATATTTTCTTAAGGATCCTGAGATGTAGGGGAAATTCAGTTAATTTATCAAGAATTATTTTCCAGACTGAAGTAGTTTTACCTCAGTCTTGTTCTACTACTGAATATCCCTCTGTTGCAAGCTACAGACAATTGATATAAGTTTGAGATACGGGCTTAGTAAGTCTTTTGGTTGTATTGATTTTTGCATGAATTTGAAATGCAAACACAATGTCTTTCTAGTCCAAATAACACAAGCCATGATTCTACTTAATGTACTGCAGAAAGGAAGAAGGAACCACAGCTGGCAGCATCTAGAAAAGATAATGTATTCCAGGTAATCAATTCATGCTTCATTGGCTCTTTCCAGCCAGCTAATGAATAAAGGTGCCCATTTGCATGCTTTTCTCTGAAGCTGATTAATTATCTCCACAAAATTTACTTTATTCATGCAGTGATCATCTGAGGTTAAACAAATCCCTAAGCATTTGTAGTCCATTAAGAAGAGATCTAATATCCATCCACCCATCCATCCATCCATCCATCCATCCATCCATCCATCCATCCATCCCTTTCTAAAAAGTTCTGATATTAACTTTGACAATATTTGGGCTAGAAGTAACTAATCCTGTATTACAAGGTGAGAGGAAACTGAGGAAAAACAGAAAACAATTCACTAAGAGTAAAATAAGATCAGTTAGATAGGAAATAATAATCTCTAGACATTATTACATTGGTGTCTGACTCCTCATACGACACTGTGACTACCTGAGACCAGATCTACAAAGTCACGTAGGTTTGTAACTGGTATTGATGTCAGTGAAAGTAGGAAAATATAAATAACTTTCTGGATGGGAACTTTGAACCTTAAACTATTTTGAGTAGGGACAATCCTTCCTGTGTTTGGTATAAAACTGGAGTCCAGATCCATCCACTCATTACGAGCTGTTATGATACCTGATGGTCACCTTGCCTTTTTTCAGGAGAATGGGCACGGTAAAGTCGTAATATCTCGGAGAGAAGATTATCGCTAAAGACTATAATCAGACCAAAACATGCTTCCCAAATCAAAAATACTAAAAAGACTGGTCCATTTAACCCAAACAAATATTTTCCTGATATCCATTCATAAAAAAAATGATTACCATTTATTGTAGCCAAAGGAGAGTATTGATATTATTACTAGCTAAGTCCTATCTGTAACTTATCCTTTTTAGTCATGATCCACGCAGAAAGTTTAAAGGACAAACTGTGGAAAAGCACTTGTGGTCCTAAAAAGCCTTAGGCATTTATGAAGACTTCTACCAGTTATTATTTTGGCTGCCAACATTTTAGCTGTGGTTTCTATATCTGGATTGTCCTTATTACATGCAGCTCTTACAGACCTTTCCTGTGTATCAGTTAAAGTTTCGGCATCTTTTGAAGTCTGAAAGAATCTTGCAGTTAAGGTGTGTGAGCTTAAATGGATGCAGCTGAGTAAAACTCCAGAGGAAGAACCCTCGAGTCTTAGTTTTATTTGAATGCAGTTGATGCAGACATTAAAAGAATACATCCTTTGGCTAGAGCTGCAGAGGTGCTTGGGCTGAACGTAAAACCCTCACTGCAATTTCAGGAATACAAAGCTAAAATCCCATATTAGTTCCTTCATCTTTTAGGACTTGTCCTGGTATAAGAACTCTTTTACTTGTTAAGGATGTTTCCAGGAAGGGAATTATAACCTCATGAAGGAGGAGCAGAAGGCTGTTCGTACTAGTGTCTCTGTGCCTCCACAAAGAGAGGCAGGGAACACACCTAGGTCAGTAAAAATTGCCTGGTGGAAATGCTTGTGTTCCTCTGTTGGCTATGACTCTGCTGCATTAACACAGATACCGAATTTTAAATTAAACAAGATGCATCTGTGCTTCTTTTAGAGCCATCCAGTATACAGAGATCCAGATTCCACCAATCTAACCTTTGACGACTCTTTAGGAACCCTAATAGACCAACTTAGGTTTTGGCATGGTCAGTGGAAAGGCCCACCCAGCAGAAATTCAAATTGCACTTGTAAGTTGCTGTGGACTACGGAGGGATCCTGAGGGGAATGCCTCAGCTGAGTGTCAAAAGTTTGGAAGGAGGAATCTGTCCCGAATCATGATTTGTCTAATCAGCTAATGGCTAACACATCTGTCTAGAGAGGTGGTTAAATCCCCACCTAAGCCAACAGCAGTGCAAAATTCAAACGATAGCTTCCTGGAAGAAGACGATCCCTATAATGTTACTAAAATGCATTTTGATAACTTATTTCTATGCTAAAATGTCTTACACTGATGGCTTATATACATATGATAGACAGATAGCGTGTCTGAGAATGTGACTCTGTGGGACACGGTTTGCAAGTATATATTGCCATGAAGAGTCACGATCTGTGCTGTGGTAATGGTGAGTTTCTAGGCAGGGAATGGAGGTGGGTGTAAAATCCACGCTCGTACAGGAATACAAGAAGACAATGAAGTAATCATAATTTAAAAAATTCTGAGTTTTGGAATATGTCTTCTAGATACTAACAGGTTAATAGAAACTGCTAGTGAGTACTTACCTCTCCTGGTAAAATCTAAAGACGACATGCACGTCCCGTCAAAATTACCAATAATATTCCCAGTGAACTAAGATTTTGTACTATGGGATTTCCAAATGCTCAGCACCACTCAGATTATGACCTTCATCCTTGAGTTATCATCATGCTAGACTAAAGCATACTCTCCCAAACATATTCATTGTATTTTTTAAGTGAGAGGAGTTTTTAATTTAAAAAAATATATTTTCCTTTGAATTTGAAATAAGGGACATCGATTTTTCTTCTGTTAGGCTTTGACAAAGAAATATCAGTAGAAAAAGGTAGTGTACCATTAACTACAAGTGAAGGGCTAGTTGACCTCAGCTGAGCCATCGATGAGGGTGAGGCTAATGGGAAAAAAATTGATCTCTTCATAATTTGTCAAGCGAAGTGTGGTTAGCTAAAAAATCTCATTATCAACACTGTTCTTGGGAATAATAAAAAATATCTGTTAAGTCAATTTTATTAAGGTCTTCCTAGGTACAGCAGTCTCACTTGTCAGTCACTATATAACCCGATGTCGCTGGCATGTGGATGTCACAGAAAGTGATCGGTGATGCTATTCTCGGGTTCCTAGCAAAGGAATAAGTAAATCCATTTTCTCAAAATAAAGAGATGTAATTTAGTAGAGGGCATTAAGAATTGCTCTTCAAGGGAGACCTATGAATTAATTTGGGAACTCACGTGTTCTTTGGCCTCTTCGGAAAGTACAATCGGCTCTTACTTTCTTTTTTGGCCATAAAACATTTATCATAGGACTCATTAAAAAATCCTATTAAATTACGTTTCTATGAGTTGTGTCCCTCATGCACTTGGGAAAAGTGTGAAATGTCTTTTCAATTGAAGGCATTTTTCGTTTATATGTGTAATCCTTTCTTGCCTGGGGAAACAAATGATGTCTCCATAGGGTGCCTAACTCAGCATGGAAGCATGATCTCTATGTAACCCTGGTATCTAGGTCATCACTGGAGAGTGTGCCTCAGATATCAAATGCAAAAGGCAGAACCTCTATTGCTTGAGCTAAAGGACTAAGCCTCCTGGAGGCAGCTATAGCAAAAATATTCTCTGTGGATCAAATGGAAACAAATAACAACTCTTGGATGGAGGGTAACATGCAGAAATAAGGCAGAACGGGGTGGTTGGAGGCTGAGTTCAAGGCTGGAACTCATGGAGATGTAGCCTGGC
Source organism: Rissa tridactyla (assembly GCF_028500815.1). Lineage (NCBI taxonomy): Eukaryota > Metazoa > Chordata > Aves > Charadriiformes > Laridae > Rissa > Rissa tridactyla. Next base: position 118,381,849 of record NC_071468.1, on the reverse strand, counting down.
CCTACTGATTATTTCTTTACCAGCTAATTAAGCACTGTCCAGCTCAAACCTAAGCACTGCACTTGGTTATCCATGCTGTTAAACAGTCGCTGGCTGCCTACTTTTGGCCTGGACCAACTATTGCTTTTGCTAACAATTATGGTCACAGTTTTTAGAACAGGGCAAGCAGTATTACCCTCATGGCATGGGTTTTGCTGTCATGTTTTGGAAAGTAAGAAAGTTTAATGGCATGGGAGTAGCCAGACCTTATTAGATGGCCTCCAAGACCTGTTTTAGTTCGGTGTAGTAGTAACATACGCAGCCGTTTTAACAGAAATATTGTTGTCCATATCATTCAGGGCTAGGAGTTCTCTTATCAGATCTGAATTCTCATCCCAAGTCAGCTGCTGCTTTTTAGCTTTGGCCAGATCACTGCAACTCTCTTTATCAGTTGACTTCCTCTGCGAATTTTTGATAACTGAAACTAATATATTTCACAGGTAGATGTGAAATATAGACATACATATATATATACACACACATGCATACAGGTATATATAATTAGGTATGACACTTGGAACATACTGTCATTGTACATACATGCTCAGTGTAATCACTGTTTTCTCCAATTGTCGATTTAAAGCTATAACTCACTTCTGCTTTGCATACAGACGCGCCCATGGAGCAGATCCAAACTCCCTTCACGCTAACCTGGCTTGGACTGTTCTCAGCAAGTAATTAATTGTGCAAGTTTAGTCTTTTAATTCTTACATTTTAACAGGACAAAATCAATTTTTTAATAAATTGAAAATATTTACTCAAGATTTCATGTGAACCTAAGTGAGCCGATAGGTTTACTTCTGAACTGTTCAGGTCACAGATAGCTTTAGATATTTCACTTTAACTTGGATAGTCTGGTCACTTATGCCACATGCCTTTATTTCTGCTTTGTATTTGTGTGAATTACACCAAAAAAAAAAAAAAAATGGAAGGCGTCATCTGTGGCACACGGAGGTTTGCAGTAAATTGTGTTCTAAATGTATTTTACAAGTATTCAGGTTACTCTCACTATACCAATGCTATTTTAAATAGCACCTGGAAAGCAAATACAATCTCATTGAGCTAAATCAGTCATTATTCAAAAGAACTTTCAAAAATACCTTTTTTTCACTGCTCTAATGAGTGAGGCAAAGTCGTGAGAATTCCTGCAGAAAAGATGGTATCGCTTCTTGTTCTGTTCACAAAGTATCCTCCAATATTCCCCAAGGGGAATGGTAAAGTTGCTTAAACTCTCTCAAATGGCAGTAAAGGGGATCACACTTTTAAAACATAGCCTAAGGAAATACAACAGCACATAAATTCCTTTGGAAATTGCTTGTCAGGTTCATTTGGAATGGTAAAAGCCAGAATGTGCTTCCAGCTAATAATTATTTCTGAGTGGGAGGGTTGTCTGAGCTCTGGGGAAAAACAAAAGATTTGAGTGCAAGTAGTGAATTTGTTTCTGGAATGCTTTGTAAAACAGAAAATCTTTATTTTTTTTCAACCCCACCCACACTTTTAAAGTCTGCTGCCGCACTGGTTGAAATCACAGGGGACTTTACTTTTGAATTTGCGGGGTACTGTATCAGAGAGACAGTCTTCTCACAGTCAGCAACAGAAAAAAAGATTTGTTTTTTCAATAGGAAAGGTGTGTGATCTCTTAAAACTGGCTGTTTAAGTACTACATCTATGCAAATCCCATTAAGAAGTAAAGCTGCGTAATTATCAATAGGCAAGAGCTAGCGACTTGGTATTAAAAGCAAAACAAAATAAATACATTTAAGGTCTGCGAGTAATAAATGCAGCTAAATGCTTCCTTAACGGGCACTGACTCCCTTTTGGTGCCCAGTGAATTCAGTAGACGGTCACAGAGACTTCGCTGAGCTTTGGCTCAGCTTTGGCAGATGGGATTCATCGGTCTAAATGTAGATGTCTGCATCTGAGCTAAAGCTTACCCTAGCTTTGTAGCTGGGGGTGGTGGGGAAACTCAGCTCATTTTTATGGCCGGGGCAGAAAGCAGTTTGTTTTAGGATGCAGTTCATCTCATCCTAATGTAGATGTTTGAAAGAGATTTTGTGAATTCTGTCCTAAAACTACCCATTTGTCTCCATTGACTATAAACGGAGCCAGAGTGACCAGCTGAGATGGAGATGAATCCCCTTCTGAGTGAAAAAGTCAGCATCTGCTGTTTATAGAAACTGCTCTTTGCTTGAGTTATGGTATAACCCCACCTGCTTGAGACTCTTCTGCTCTCTCAGTGCTTGCACAAAGTGCCTCTTAGTGCCCCTGCCGTGTATATAAGGCAAACTAATGCAAATAGACGATTCTCTTCTGTCAAAATTGTGCCATTCTATGGTAAATGATGCTTGGATCACACAGAAGTATTTACAAACTTAATTTCACCTCAAAAACTAAACCAATTTTTGAGAGAGTAAAAACATTTCAACCCTAGAAAAAAAATGTGATTTTCCATTTCAAAGTGACTTTTCAGTTGGAGAAGTAGCAAACTCTTATCATTTAAATTTACTTCAAATCAAAGAGTAAAGCACCAACCCAAACCAAAAGGTATACGTTATCTGAAATATCTATTTTTTTAACATTATGATTTTATGGCTTGACATTTTGTATTGCATGGGTTTTTTTTACTTTATTTTAATCCTAAAACAAAAAAAAACCCCAGATCTTCTATTTCCTCAGTGCACAGTAGTGTGTGTTAGACCCTAAAAGGTTGCTTTTTCCAAAGTTCATGTAAAGCCTATGATGTGTTTTCTGTATCTCTGTATTTCAACACTTGTGTAGTCTTTGCCTTGGGGCAAGTTTTCATCAAAATTGCTTGAACTGCTGTAGGGAGTGACTACAGCCACAAACGGCTTTTAACATTACTGTCCTCAGCAGGCTGGTGTACAGCTGGGGCAAACCTACATAAGTCAACGAGTTAACTCAACTTGAACTCGTGTAGCAGTCTGGGGTATGAAGTACCGGGATTTGCAAATACCCACTTGGCTGAAGTGGGGACATTAAATAGCAGCGTATCCACTGCTGTTAACAGAGGCATAGGCTGGTAACACTTTTTACTTTTCATGCCGTGGCAGCACAATTTAGCCTTTTCAACTACTTTTGGCAGGGCCTCCCCCTGATCACGGTATTGGCATCATGGGAGGCTCCTTATTCTGGGGAGAGGAGGAGGTCTCACTTATTTGCCTTCTGTTCAGCAGCACTCTGCGGTGCGTGCGAAGACTCTAATGTATTCACTTAAGCAAACTTCCTAGGGAAGCCCATACATCCTTGAAGTCGAGGATTGGTTGGGGTATTTTTTTCCTTTTTTACCTTTTTTTTTTTCCTCTTTTTTTTCCTTTCTAGAAATAGATTTGTTCTCTGGTGGGCTGAGAACAGCCATTGACTGCATTCCCGTGCTGTTGAAAAATTACTGTCAGAAGTGTTTGCTGACATCTAATCAAGGCAGAGATGAGGGATTTCTTAGAAACAGTACTTCTGATGCATGTCAGGTTGCTTCGCTTGGTCAGTTGTCACCTCGGCTCTAAAGAATCTTAATTACTGTAGTTGTTATGAAAACATTCCCTTAGGAACATACCATTTTCTTATATTTGAATTAGTTTGGGTGCGTGCAGTTTACCTTTTCCTCGTAGTTGCTAGTCTTGCGGTTTGAAATCAGAACTATCCAAACTTCCTGAATTTGTGAGCAGATGTTCCTGGTGGGACTCCTCTGTGTGCCAGTCATTTTTCTCCCCAGAACGATGTGTGCTCACAGGCAGGTTGTGGGCAGGCAGCCGTGCCCAAGGAGGCTGGATCCAGCCTCAGGAGCGGACTGCTGGGCAGGTCCAATTCAGCCAAAAGGGAAGGATCTCTCGAGTTGTCATCATTGCTCTTAGTCAAGCCCCAGTGATCTCATGGCACCTGCTTCCTGTTAGAAATTTTGGAGTGGAAGTTCCACTAAAAATACATGCAATGCAATCTCTTGTTTGCCTGAAGTCCTACTGAAAATGGGAATTTCATCTCCAAGTTCTCTTTGGCATTTCTAAACAGTTTTCAAAAGTTACTCCAATCACAGATGCATTTGGAGTAAGTCAGAATTGTGTCCCTGGAGGAGTTACATCAAGTTGTATTGGTGGAAAGCTAATGTAAGGGTGCCTTGATTTAAGCATTTGGATATTTTCCTAATACTTCAAGCCATTTGGCAATAGGGTTTACTTGGATCCAGAAAGAATGAAAACTTGCCTGATATAGGAATGTGATTTTTCATTCTAACTGCCTTTCTCTCTTCTACAGCTGTCTCTGATCTGAGTTGCAGATAACTGCCCTCAAAGGACACTTTTCCAACAACTTCATGTTCTTTATCTGCACAAGTTGCAGTAGCTCTTTGGTTCTTAAGCCAATGACAATAATGGACTGATTAATTTCTCTTCTGTCATCCTCTACATGATGCCTTCTATAGTGCTCCTGTTACCATGATCAGTATTTTCATCTCAGGGGACAGATGAATTTCTGATATTTATGACTGTTTACCCTGCATGGCTATTTTCGGAGCACAGAGAACTGCATTTCCAGTTTATTCACCTTCTCATACCTTCAGAGTTGTAAGCCATGTTCTATCAACCATAAATGCACTTTATTCCTTGGAGTACATGCTCTGAATTTACAACAGTTGGTAGAGAAAAGCCTTTTGAGACATTAATTTTGTAACTCAGTTTATTCTACTTGAATTATGAGTCAAGTAATAAATCTACATTATTTATCTGCACTGGTGATTCCCAGCCAATTGTGTAGGTTATTCTTTGAGGAAGCCATCCTCAGCGCTGTTCCTGTTAAAAGACATTACAGAGTTTTTCCTTTCCCTGTTTGCACTGTTTATGGTATTTGAAAGGTCTTGCTCAGCCTTTCAAGCGTACATATTCCTATAGTGTCTTCAAAGTGGTCTAAGTATCTTTTCCATGTACAAGCAGGAAAGCTCATTGGAGGTTTGGCTTGTTGAGACCTGACCCTTCTGCAGAAGGGAGGAACACCATAAATGTTGGTTTACCGGTGGATAGACATAGATAATAGCAGATCTTAATATAAAGACTTAGTTTTTGCATGAGTCTCCATGGAGAAGACTAAACAAAATCAGACAGCTAGCAAATTAACATAGTAGCTAAGGGGAAGAACCTGTGTGGGAATGGAAAAGAACAGTTTAGAGGCCACTCAAGTTAGATATTTCAAGATGTTCTTGATGAAATCCTCTGTGTTAAGACCTAAGAACTGGCTGTAACAATCTCTAACCTCTGAGAACTTCTGGAGGACGGGTGAATTATAAGCCAGTCAGATGATCATCCATTATTATGAAGGTGCTGGTGCCACTAATAAAGCTAGGAATTTAAGATATAACAATGTGGTAAGCACCAGGTCAGTATAACTTGAGAAGATCGAATTACTTCAGACAAGACTAGTTTATGCCTATAATTAGGAAAACATCAGTGACCAGGAAAGGAGAAGATGTCATATAACTTAACTGTCATAAAATACTGACCATGTCTGGTAGGACATTCTTATTAGCAAACTGGGTTTATAAACCTGTCATAAAGTGAGTGCAAAACCGGGGGAAAAAAATTATGAAGGGATTAAGGGACAATTCTCAAAGTGAAAGAAGGAGTCCTTGCTGTAGTGATTCTTCTGGCTTGGAGTGTATGGAATATTTTCATTAATCACTTGGAAGATGGAAGAAGGAGTACAGCTGTAATATCTGCAGACAATACCAACCCAGAAGGGGATTGCAAGCTCCCAGGAGGAAAAACCTGAAAGACTGAAAACAAGATTAAAAAAAAATCACAGTTGTCTTGACAAGCTGAAGAAAAGATCTGGGGGAAAAATAGGAGACAACTCAGTGAGGAGAGGTGCAGACACTACCCTGAGGAATAATTAATTGCATACATATAAGAAAGAGAGCGCTCTTGGCAAAGCAGAAGTTAAACAGACGCCACTGAATCACTAACGGAATGTGAGTGAGGAATCCCACGCTGTGAAAAGTAAAACCACATACTAAGGTATATGGCAGACGTGCTGTAAGTTTTACTCCTTCTGCTTTACTCAGCATTCATAAGACCTTGTCCTGTTCCCAGTTTTGGGCAGTGCACTGTAACAGATGGGCCAACTGGAGGGAGTCCAGCAGAGAGAGTGTGGATCATCCACAGATGTAGAAAACATGACCTTTAAGGTGAGATTGGAGGAATTTGTTTTGCCTAGCCTAAAGATGAGAAGACTGAGGAGGACATGGTAACAGTGCTATAAACGACTGCCAGCAAAAGGAAAGACATAATCAGTTCCCTGTGTCCACAGACATGACATGAAATAACAGCTTAAAATGCAGCATGGGTTATTTAGGTAAGACATTAGAGAAAAGCATGTCACTGTAATGATAGAACAAGTCTCTGTCTGGAATGATTTAGATATAGCAGATCCTGACTCTGGGCCAGTGCTGGATAAGACAAAATTCTCAGCCAGAGATATGTTCCTTTCTGGTGAAAGCGTTATCGTGGCAAATGAGGCGTGAAGCACCTTGCTGTCCCAGAAGTCACACACTTGAAATGAGACACAAAATAAAACGTGAGCTAAGAAAGTTGAAAGACACTGGACCAGTCAACCACAAGATTCTCCTCGAAGCCCTCTTTCTCTGACTTTAGATCATGTCTTTAAATAACTTATGCGGGGGTATCTCAGAAAGTGCCACCTAAAATAAATTCAGGAACACTTATGGTCATAGACTATGCAGACATTCTTTTTTGATGAGAAAAAGAGGGGTTGGACTTGAATATTTGTTGCTTCCCTTGCCATTAGGCTGTGTTAATTAGGCTGTTCTATGCATTCTAGAAACTTTAATTTTGCTAACCACAATGACTAAACTCTGAGAATTTTGATATTTTTCTTTTAGAGTATGATTATAGGTACGTTGCTTCTAAGACTCGAACTTTTCAGAAATCATAGAGTGGATCCTGTTCAAAACCCTCCCACTTTGCACACAACTAAATCCTGCCTTTTTAAGCCCAAGGATGAGAAATGTAATCCCCAGAATTTTGTAAGAATGGCTAATTTAGGTTACCTACAAGAAAAGTTTAGAGAAATTGTCAACTAATATAATGTTATAGTTAGGTTATAGCTATTAAGATGATATAAAACTTTTGTGCTTAATGCAAATTTTGGTAATTTTATCAGCTTTTGTTTAAAGAAAATTAATTTAATTAGTCTTCTAAATATATAGATTTCTGTAGGGTTGTGTTGGAGGCGTACATAAGCTACAGCAAATACTTTAAGGTTGCATATAGAGAAGAAACAATAAACCACCTTTTCCTGTTTGCTAAAATGTTACTTTATGCTAGGCAGCATAGGTGAGCATAATGACTGATGGCTGATCCTCCCTTATGAAAATAAAACATACTTTATGGAATAATTCTTTGTAAATATTTTTTTATTAAGGGCAGAATGTTATACACACAAGTGGAGTGTAATAAAACTACTCTTGGAAATGCACAGAAATCCAAAGCACGTTCTGATAATGAGCGAGAATCTGGCCTAAGAAGACACCAGGTAACAGTGACCCATTAGCAAGCCAAATATTTTTCTTTAAATCCATGTTTTCTTCTGCTTTCACATATCTTTCCATGTCTTCATCCCTCTCCTGTCACACAGACATGGCCTGGGTTGTATAAAGTTCATATGAAGAACAACTTGATTCTCTACTCATATATAAATCAAACGGAATAGATTTTCTAATGCTTTAAATAAATCCCTGATAATCTGTTTGTAGTCACTCACATTGGTTTAACATGGGTCTGTAGCTGTTCAGCTTGTTCCTACATCTGTTTCAGCAATTTAGGGAGAACATCTTCTTGTACTGTATGTGAAAGTAATTTCCTATAAACAGAATGAGCCTTGAGCTCTCTATTAAGGGACATTTATTTGGAGAAGGAAAGAGAAAAGACATTATGGCTATTAGCTTGTTTCATGGTGTATTGATGAGGAGTCTCTCGTTTCCAAGGTCATAACTCAGAGAAACGTTAACATGGTCTAGGAAGACTCACTTAGATTTTACTCACTAGATTGCTCACTTTCTCCCGGTTAGAATCAGATCTTTTCCTCCCTTAGCCTCCAAGAGCAGCATCTCTGCAGTTAAGGGTAGGTTTATCAGAAAATGTCACTGGTCCTAGGCTATGTTTTACCTTCCCAATGGGTTCTCCAAAACGTGATGCTCCATGTCCTCTCTGAACCTGTAATCTGTAACTCCACTATGTACTTACTCACAGCACAGAAATTTAAGTTTTGAGGACATTCCCACTGTGGTGCACACGTTTCTTTCATTAAGGTAGCAGGCTGAACGAAAAGTAAAATGGGCTTGTGCTAACGTGAGCAGTATGGAACTAGCACTAATTGAAAAAGCTGTTACAATCAGAGCAGTTTTTATTACATTTCTGTGTGGAAAAGTCTCTCTTCCCTTTTCTCTTTCTCTACTCCTATACAGATGTAAGCATGAAAAAACACCTGTCCACCAGGCAAGTGATTATTAACTCCACTTTAAAGAACTTCCCTAATAAATAATGTATTTACAGTTGTCAAATCAAAAGTCCTAAGCCTTTTTGATTCTATACTGTCTTTTGAATGCTGCAAAGCAGAATGGTAGCACAAACTGTAGCCCCAAGAGTCCAGCTTCTGACCGCTTCTGTGTGCTGTGTCACTGTTGGGACAAACACGCTGCATCAGTTGTGAAACAGCAAAATTAATTCTCCCCAAAGTCAGATGTTGGTGCAAATCCTTGGGATGCGAACCGAGCAAGGAGAGGTAGCTGCTAACAGCACTGGCATGAGATCATCACCTTGGGTACTTTCTGGCCAATTCTACGTCCAAAGCCTATGGTAGGATACCTGATTATTTTTTTTTTTTTTATGTTGGTAAAAAATCTGAGATTCTCTAACAGGAACTAAATTTAAGATCAAGTTGTGGTAACTTACGTAAGAAGAAATATACTTGCAGGCACAATTCTAAATAATATCATCTGCTTTCTTGGAGAACTCTATTTTATGCTCAGCCCATTTCCCCTTTTCCTCATGCCAAGAATATAATGCAGACTCCAATAGCTTGATGGCTTTCCCTTAACAGACATCTCAGGATACAGATGATTTTGAGCATCTCTGGAATTTTAGCACACAAGTTAGCTGGATTTTTGTTACAACATTCAGCAGTGAAATAGCTAACAATGCCCCCATTGAAATGGTGGTAGTTAGATTTCAGACTTAACATTCTTTTGGAAAGCAAGGGAAAAGCCGTATCCTCAGAGCTGTAATTTCAGGTGTTTATCTTTGCAGTGTCCCTCGTTTCACTCTCTCATGTTTTCACAGTCATGGCGATTACTAGTTTCATAATAATACAAAAGTAAGCTGAAAGTCTTGTACAGCAGCGCATAGCAGAGCATGGCTAATTTTGTGGATGAGGCTTTGCGGAGCATAACTCAGGCTGGGAACAGATGTGCTATTCTCAGCCCAGCTCTGCTTATATGAGGAGATTACTGCGCATCGGTGCTGACTTGCTCTTATTTTCCAGCAGAACTGATGGTGTGAGTGCTTCTTCCCCCCATTTCAGTTACGCCAAGTTGTATTAGCTTAAGTAATGGAAATAGGTTGTGGCTAACCCAGTTTATTTTGATTAAAATGGGTTAAGGAATCACAAGACCTGACTTGGGGAAATGGTGACTTTTGCTTGGAGAGCAGCTAAGGAAGAGAGGTGGAAGGTAGCCAGTGGACAAGCCTGTTTCCAGGGTCTCCATCTGCATATACCTTTTGAAAAAATTCACTTGTGGTAATGGAAGAGCATCCTATCTGCCTTTCCTGGATGGGTGACACTGTGTCCGCAGCATGAGCAAGCAGTGAAGGTGCAGTGAAATGTAGCCCGTGCTTGAAGCATCAGGATAGATGAAGAGCATTTGTCCTTCCAGTCACACACGTCATGCATGGGCACAATGCTGAGGTGAAGCGAATCATTTCATGTTCAGATTTGAATGCTTCAGGCCAAATATCGAGATTACTCTAATTGATAAAATTGGGACATTGAAAATCTTTAAATTAAAACAATTTTTTTTTTAAAAGAAGTGATAAAAAAATGTATTAATATAGCAAGTCAAACTGCTGAAACTACGAACAAAAGGGAGGCTTGTTCAAGCCAGAAAACACACAAAATTAGAGAACCTTCCTAGAGTCAGAATCCTAATAGCACTGTTAGAGTCAGATCCTCAATACCTCTTTGTAGTTCAAATATAGAGGAAAGTTTGGTCGTATGCTCTAGATATTTTTTTGGTAAGTGTGGTGCAGTGAAATGAGGTGGTTATAGAAAGGGTCCACACCATAAATTCTTGAAGTCGGGATGACAGGTGAATACTTTATTTAAAGCACTCTTCTTCCTGACACTTGAGAAACGGACCAACATGAGCTGGTGCACAGGCAGTTTGGATAATACGACAAAATGAAGTAATTCCAGACTAGAGTTTTTCAATGAGTAGTAAATCTGCTGAAAAATGTTATTTGTGAGAGACTGAAATATTCAGCTAACCAGATAAAATTTGTTGATTGCCTTTAGCTGAAAAGAGTGGAGAAAATTAAACCCGGTGAAACGTTTCACCCTGGTATTTTGAAAGAGAATATCTCTTTGTGGAAAGGACAAATTTTTTTTTTCTACATTTTTAAAAGCATCGTGTGACAAGAGCTGTGGAATTTAAGTTATAAATATGAAGCTCAAGTTCATCATAGAACCGTGGTGCAGCTTAACATCAGGTCTGTCTCTACGTGCCACCCAGTGCACTTTAGACATGAGTTCCCTGGGTGTCCCAAGAACTGTACATCTAGCTGTGTAGATAAGATAATAGACTGATCTGAATCAGTGGAGAGACTTGAGACAAGGTGAACTTAACCCCCAGCCTGCTTCACCGCAGAGCATTTGATTAACTGGCACAGGAACTCTCCAGGCGGGAATTTCTGCCTGTCCTGAAGCTTTCCCCCCGCAGCTCCTACTGTGCCTAGACCAATCCCTACGCTCAAATGTGTTGATTAACATTGAGGGTGGAGAATCTGGCCATCCCTGAGACTTCCCAAGGGAGGGATTTCTGCTGCAGAATTGATCAAATTGTACATAGACAAGACATTTTTAAATAGGGAGTACAAACTCCTTCAGAAGATGCAGAAATGGTTAGGTAGGACAGTCTTTTGTAGTTAGGAGATGTTTTCTGTGTAGTTTAAGGTAGGACAACAGGCTGGGTGGGTGTAAGAATTTCATATAAGAACAGAGGTTTGGGGAGTGTCATTCTGAACAGTTGAAGATGCTGTTGCAAGGACCCTTGAAACAGTCTCCCATCACTTGTTTGAGATATTTAGCTCCTGTGTAAAGATCCCAGTGAGTTAGGTTTCTTTTTAAGATTCTGTCTCTGAATGTCCAACAATTGCTGGTTTATAAATCAAGTAACTAAACAGAAACAGAAAAAAAAAGGATTTAAAAAGTTAAGTAGAAAAACTATTTTGGTCTTAGATTGTTTTTTCTTCATTTCCATTCATTTCCTTCAAACAATTGCAGAACCCCAAATAAAATGAAATCCCATTTATGCAGGATTTTTTTTAAACTAGGCTCTAGTTCCCTATCTCCTGTTTCTGCAGTTTGTGCTCTCAATTGCCAAATCCCTCCCTTTCAGCTCTACCCATTAATTACCTATCTTTAATAGAAGAAGCTCTACCTGCATAGCTGGACATGTTATCATTGCAGTTTTTGTGCTTTTATGTCCAGTGTCCTTCTGTTCACAAAAAAGTAAGTAGCTGCATCCACAATGCTCTTTCAGAAGTTCAAGGGGAAGGCCAAGAGCTTCTTCCAGGAAGCTTGTGAGTAGATTACTCTCAAGCCAGGTATTTATAAACAGGGACGCCTCCCACTAGACCAGGCTGCTCAAAGTCCCATCCAGCCTGGCCTTGAACACCTCCAGGGATGGGGCATCCACAACTTCTCTGGGCAACCTGTTCCAGTGTCTCACCACCCTCACAGTAAAGAATTTCTTCCTAATATCTAATCTAAATCTCCCCTCTTTCAGTTTAAAATCATTACCCTTTGTCCTATCACAACACTCCCTGATAAAGAGTACCTCCCCATCTTTCCTGTAGGCCCCTTTTAGGTACTGGAAAACTACTATAAGGTCACAGAATCACAGAATTTTAGGGGTTGGAAGGTACCTTCGGAGATCATCGAGTCCAACCCACCTTCCAAAGCAGGTTCACTTAGAACAGGCTGGACAGGAACACATTTAGGAGGGTTTTGAATATCTCCAGAGAAGGAGACTCCACAACCTGGATGTCTCCCCGGACTCTTCTCTTCTCCAGGCTGAACAGCCCCAACTCTCTCAGCCTGTCCTCACAAGAGAGGTGCTCCCCTCTGATGAGTTTTTTGACCCTTCTCTGGCCCCGCTTCAACAGGTCCATGTCCTTCTTATGTTGGGGACTCCAGAGCTGGACACAGTACATCAGATGGGGTCTAACCAGAGTGGAGTAGAGGGGCAGAATCACCTCCCTTGACCTCCTGGCCGCACTTCTTTTGATGCAGATCAGGATACAGTTGACTTTCTGGGCTGCAAGCTCACATTGCTGGGTCATGTTGAGCTTCTTATCAACCAGTACCCCCAAATCCGTCTCCTCATGGCCACTCTCAATCCATTCTCTGCCCAGCCTGTATTTTTGCTTGGTATTGCCCCAACCCACACGTAGGACCTTGCACTTGGCCTTGTTGAACTTTGTGAGGTTCACATGGGCCTAGCTCTCAAGCCTGTCAAGGTCCATCTCTCTGGATGGCATCCCTTCCCTCAGTGTGTTGACCACACACCACACCTTGGTGTTGTCAGCAAGCTTGCTGAGGGTGCACTTGATCCCACTGTCCATGTTGCCAACAAAGATGTTAAACTGCACCGGTCCCAGTACCGACACCTGAAGAACACCACTTGTCACTGCTTGCCACTTGGTCATGGAACCATTGACAGCAACTCTTTGAGCGTGACCATCCAGCCAGTTCCTTATCCACCAAGTAGTCCATCCATCAAATCCGTGTCTCTCCAATTCAGAGACAAGGATGTTGTGTGGGAGAGTGTCAAATGCTTTGCAGAAGTCCACATAAATGATGTCAGTTGCTCTTCCCTTATCCACCAACGTTTTAAACCCATTGAGTATGCTATAGACCACCCAACCAGGTTGAGGAGACAGATGAAGTATTCTATAAGCGGCTGGCTGAAGTCTCGCAATCGCCAGCCCTTGTTCTGGTTGGGGACTTCAACCTGCCAAGTATCTGCTGGAAATATAACACAGCAGAGAGCAGGCAGGCTAGGAGGTTCCTTGAGTGCATGGAAGATAACTTCCTGACACAACTGGTAGGTCAGCCTACCAGGGGAGATGCCTCGCTAAACCTAAACAGAGAAGGACTAGTGGGAGATGTGGTGGTCGGAGGTCGTCTTAGGTTTAGTGATCATGAAATGGTCAAGTTTTCTATTTGTAGTGATGTAAGGAGGGGGGTTAGCAAAACCTCCACCTTCGACTTCTGGAGGGCGGACTTTGGCCTGTTCAGAACACTGGTTGAGAGAGTCCCTTGGGAGATAGTCCTGAAGGGCAAAGGGGTCCAGGAGGGCTGGACGCTCTTCAGGAAGGAAATCTTAAAGGCCGAGGAGCAGGCTGTCCCCACGTGTCGCAAGTCTAAAGGGCGGGGAAAATGGCCAGTCTGGATGAATAAGGAACTTCTGATGGGACTTAGGAATAAAGGAAGGTTTACCACCTTTGGAAGAAGGGACAGGCAACTCAGGAGGAGTACAGAGATCTTGTTAGGTTATACAGAGAGAAAATTAGGAAGGCAAAAGCCCAGCTGGAGCTCAACTTGGCCACTAACATAAAGGAAAACAAAAAATTTTTTATAAATACATAAACAAAAAGAGAGCCAGGGAGAATCTCCATCCCTTACTGGATGTGGGGGGGAAAGTTGCAACCAAGGACGAGGAGAAGGCTGAGATACTGAATGCCTACTTTGCCTCCATCTTCAACAGTCAGACCAGCTATCCCCAGGGTGTTCAGCCTCCTGAGCTGGAAGATAAGGATGGAGAGCAGAACAACCCACCCATAATCCAGGAGGAAGTAGTCAATGATCTGCTTCTGCACCTAGACGTACATAAGTCTATGGGGCTGGATGGGATTCACCCAAGAGTACTCAGGGAGCTGGCGGGAGAGCTCACCAAGCCTCTCTCCATCATTTATCAACAATCCTGGTCAACAGGGGAGGTACCAGATGACTGGAGGGTGGCTAATGTGACGCCCATCTACAAGAAGGGTCGGAAGGAGGATCCGGGGAACTACAGGCCTGTCATCCTGACCTCGACACCAGGAAAGATCATGGAGAGCATCATCTTGAATGACCTCTCACGGCAAGTGCAGGGCAGCCACGGAACCAGGGCCAGCCAGCATGGGTTTAGGAAAGGGACGTCCTGCTTAACCAACCTGATCTCTTTCTGTGACCATGTGACCTGCCTTCTGGATGTGGGGAAGGATGTGGACGTTGTCTACTTGGACTTTGGTAAGGCCTTTGACACTGTCCCCCACAGCGTTCTCCTGGAGAAGCTGGAGAATCACGGCATAGACAAGTGTACTCTTCGCTGGGTTAAAAACTGGCTGGATGGCTGTGCCCAGAGAGTTGTGATTAATGGGGTGAAATCCTCTTGGAGGCCGGTCACCAGTGGTGTCCCTCAGGGGTCAGTTTTGAGGCCGGTTTTGTTTAATATCTTTATCGATGATCTGGATGACGGGATTGAGTGCACCCTCAGTAAGTTGCAGATGACACCAAACTAGGTGGGAGTGTTGATCTGCTTGAGGGTAGGAAGGCTCTATAGAGGGACCTGGACAGGCTGGATCCATGGGCCAAGGCCAACTGTATGAGGTTTAATAAGGCCAAGTGCCGGGTCCTGCATTTTGGTCACAACAACCCCAAGCAGCGCTACAGGCTTGGGGAAGAGTGGCTGGAAAGCTGCCCGGCAGAAAAGGACCTGGGGGTGCTGGTGGACGGCCAGCTTAACATGAGCCAGCAGTGTGCCCAGGTGGCCGAGAAGGCCAACAGCGTTCTGGCTTGTATCAGGAATAGCGCGGCCAGCAGGAGCAGGGAAGTGATGGTGCCTCTGTACTCGGCACTGGTGAGGCCTCACCTCGAGTGCTGTGTTCAGTTCTGGGCCCCTCTGGACAAGAGGGACATTGAAGTGCTGGAGCGTGTCCAGAGGAGAGCTACCAGGCTGGTGAGGGGTCTGGAGACCAGGGCATATGAGGAGAGGCTGAGGGAGCTGGGCGTGTTTAGCTTGGAGAAGAGGAGGCTGAGGGGAGACCTCATTGCCCTCTACAACTCCCTGAAAGGAGGCTGGAGAGAGGTGGGTGTTGGCCTCTTCTCCCAGGTGAATAATGACAGGACCAGAGGAAATGGTCTGAAGTTGCGGCAGGGGAGGTTTAGGTTAGATATTAGGAAGAATTCCTTTACTGCAAGAGTGGTCAGGCACTGGAACGGCCTGCCCAGGGAGGGGGTTGAGTCACCATCCCTAGAGGTGTTTAAGAAACGTCTAGATGTGGCACTTCAGGGCATGCTCTAGTGACAGAGACTGTAGGGCTTTTTTGTGTCTGTGTATGGTTAGACTCGATGATCTCAAAGGTCCTTTCCAACCATGAAGATTCTATGATTCTATGATAGAAGGCCACCAAATTTGTCAGGCATGACTTGCCCTTAGTGAAGCCATGTTGGCTGTCACTGATCACTGTCTTATTTTCCATATGCCTTAGTATAGCTTCCAGGAGGATCTGCTCCATGATCTTGCTGGGCACAGAGGTGAGACCAACTGGCCTGTAGTTCCCCTTACTTTCTTACTTTTTTCCTCCTCTCCCCCCTCTACCTCTACCATGAAGAAGATAAAGAAAAGGCAAGCTCTTGCCCTAAAATAACGTAGATCAAGACCAAAGTCAGATCACCTTCCATGGATTTCTTTTGTCCCTTGCTTGATTTTCACTTGGTTCTTACTCAGAATGCTGCCGAGAAGAAAGTGAGAATGCAACTCATGGTTTGCACGAGGTAAGTAAAGCTGCTGCCCCACTATTATCTGCACACAGTGTTCCTCATGCCCTGTGTTGTACTATGAGGAAGAATTGCTTTCTTGTTTGCACTTGCCACCCCGGACCTAGCTGTATATCAGTGACTAAAGTTATCTATGCATAGTTTTCTATTTACATTTATGCCCATTAAAGCCAATGGAAAGCTTGAACAATACTGAGTGTAGATTGTAATCAGCATGTAAAGTTTGTCGTGTGTCCTGGGATCTTTGGATGAAAGGCTCTCTATATGCCTCATCATTATTAGTTTTTCCTGCATCATTTGTCAAGTTAAATACATGGCTGTTGTTTAGCACAATGTACTGGAAACTTCTGACTTGCAAATTAATCTGAAACATAGAACCGTATAAAAACATTTTATGCATCTAGCATTGATGATTTAATTTCTGCTCTTGAGAAACAGTCAAAAAGGAAAGTTAGCAATACATATACACAAGCTAAAAGAACACATGTGATGAATTAAAAATCGTTGCCTTCAGTTAGACACCGATTGTCACTATGGAGCAGTGACTATGATGGGGAATTAAATTAGAGTAACACAGCCAACACAAAAAGCTTCTATTATACTGATAAAAATAAAAGCACAGGACCTTTCAGAATGCAAAGGCAGATTCAGCCATAAAAAATGTTGTAGAAATCTAATTCTAGTACTTTTCATGGAGCTGAGCATGTAATGTCTGCTCACATGTAAAGATACCCTTGAGGAGGAAAAACAGGAGGAGGTGCTTTATGTTTATGCATTGGGTTGTCTCTGTGGAAGAAAACTGAAGAAGTTACGAGGTTGATTAAACTTAAGTTGTGTTTGGGAATTATGCACAGATCAGAAATGAAGGTTGATGATTCGGGGTCCTTCTGCTAGCAGAGATGATACTCTAAATAGTTTTTATATATTCCACTTTACTCGGAAGTGTCACATACTAATATGTTACACTCTGTCATGCTGCGTTACGCCATTTTCAGGACGTCCATATGAGATAATGTGGAAGGAAATCTGAAACACATTATTGTGAGGGACGGGACTTTAGGCTCTGTGAAATGAAGTGGTTTTGTTTTCTGGGAATGTCTGTCAACTATTTGCTGTGTTCTTCACTGTCTGCCTGTGAACAAAGTCTGAATAATCTGGGAAACAACTCTTCTTCCCTCAAGTCCTGCCCCTCTCCACCACCATAGAGCTTCTCCACCCTTTTGCTAGCCTTTGTTCCTGACCATGCAAGGTGGACAGCTTGGGTAGCTCCAGGACAGTGCAAGATGATCCTGGAGCTTAAGAAGTGCTAGGAAAAAAAAAAAAAAAGATGAAAATATGTCCCCTTGTACATTGCCAGTCACTACCAATCGCTACAGCCAGGTGGCTGGTGTCTTCATGACCTGCTCTCTGCACTAGAAGAAGAGTGTATGTTGTCCCTGTGCAGAGGTATTGGTTCTGAATATAGATCCTAAGATGAAGCAGAAGCAATTCCCCAGGGAAACCCTCAGAGCGATGCCCAGTAAGCACTAGCTGAAGAGCTGTCTGTTTGTGATTGGTTAGCATTTTGTGGTCAAGCTATTTGAGGAGAATTCACAGAACATCTGTCAACTCTTTCCTGGACTGTGTGAGTCTGGGAACACATCGTCAGTCCTCATTGTTGAGCACTGGAATTCGCACACCAGGCCCACGCAGATACTGGACCTGACCTTAGAGTTCGCTGTTAAATTTCTGCTGTTCCCTCCCTCCCTCTCAGTGGTTCAATTTTTCATAAATGTTCTGACTGCTGGGGTCAGTAGATAGTCTCATAATTATGCGGACTCTGCTTCTCTTTTTAAACAAATGTTGGCCCTTAACTCTAAGTAATACCCTTGAGGAGACAGATTTGTCAATATAAATCATTAGAACTTGGTGGGGTTGAAAGTTCAGGAAACAGTGAGAAGACCTTTTGTGTATGTGTTTCTAAGGGAAGGATTTTGCCTGCAAAGTTGAACAAGAAAGAGAACGTGAAAACTAGAGAAGAGACCCATGTGCTGTTGCTAAGCCTCCTTCCAAGCAGGGTCACAGTAAACCCGACGAGTCCCATTCTCTCAGACAGAGGCTCGCTAATACCTCATCAAGGTACACTGGATCTAAGCATGTCTCACTGATTCCCCTACTCCCATAACTTCAATGTTGTCAGGATGTAATTCTTGTTATCCGAGTCTCTAGAAATCCATGGAATGGGCAGTAAATTTTGCAAGGGGCTGCTCTGAATTAACATTAATTATTTGAAACCAAAGTATCTATTGTAACCTGGCTGTCTAGGCCACGGCCTAGTCAATTAGGCAAATCTCCTCTATAAGATGACTCATCTTGTCTTAAAAGAAGTGCCTTAAATCAGGAAAGATGATCCTCAAGGTGCAAGTCTGCCTTCAGTGAGCATACAGGCAACTTGGATAACTAGTTTTAAGCAGATCCCTTATTTTTAGATGACTAAAATTAAGAGATAAATTTCACAAAGTAGTACCTTCCCATAACTGTCCATTCAAACTTCATCTTTGGCAGTAAGCAGACAATGAGAAGGGTGTTTATTCCTCCATTCTTTACTTTTCCATGGAGTGCTAACGAGGTAGGCTACCAATGGCAGTGGTAGCATTTGAATATAGCAGTTGCTGGAGTGAGGTAAGAGAACTCACTTTTCATAGCTAGCCAAAGATACATCAGCTGGTAGGAACAGAAACAATTTATATTCCTTAGATAAAAAATATTCTGTTAAAAACACTTCTGAAAGATATTTATATGAAACTTCTCACTGACAGAATTCTAGTCAAAAGTCTATTCATCTTTTCCTAAGAGAGGTATCTAAGATAGGGCAGATGAATCACCTTCTGGAGGTGCCTGCCTCTGAAGACTTCTATTCAGACATTCTTCTTTGTCTGTGTTGGGTGCGGTAAAGCTTTGGCAACTGCTGCTTTTAACCCCAGTAATGAAAGTGGCTGGTGACAAACTAGAAAGAGAGTGAAAAAGATGCCTTGTTGCAGGTGATATGAAAATGCCAGAATAAATGTAGAAATAACTAAAAAAATAAATGCTACCATCTGGGAAAATATTCAAGAGGAGGTCATAGGTTTTCAGCTTCCTGAAGAGATAAAGCTCCCTATTCTGGGGAATCTAACATTAATGAGAGATTTAAATGCCAAAAGCAAGGTGTCCTTGAAGAACTCCAGAAAAAAAAAATAATCTAGAAATGAAACACTTCAGATCTGATTCTCTTTTACACTAAGAATATTTTTATTACTTTTACAATGTGAAGTAGCCTTGCAGTAGGTGTAATTCCACCTAGTTTCCACTAATTATCAAAGTGGTTTCAATTAGGTTTTTTGAGATTGGGCTTTCCTGTTTCCCAAATAAGAGTCTGGCTTGAAACTATGAATGAGCAAGTAGCTATAAAGAGAATATCAAGACCCATAAGAGCTCAAATACATTCAGTAAATTACAGTTGTCTTTTGTTATTGCATGCAAACAAAGCATTTATCAAACTACAATGTAGTATATTCTGTTCAACCGAAGCTGTCATCATGTAAATGTTCCACATGTAGGTTCCAAATATTTTCATAATTATCTTTAAATAATATAACATTCAACAATATCCAGGATAATGTTTCAGTTCTGTGAATTTCTAGCCCAAGCAGCCTCAGAGACCATAAAGAAATAATGGGACTTAGGATAAGAAATGAACACAGTTCAGCACTGATTTATTACCTCCTATTTTTAACCTGGTTTCCTAAGAAATCAATGCTTATGTGATCATGCTGTGTATGTGTGTAGGTATTAAATTGGGCTTACTGGCCAAATTCAACTCTATTTGTGAGGAGAGAAATCTCAAAGATAGTAAGGGTGAGAGTAATCTCACTTAACTTTGGATGTCTGAAAGTATGGATATGTCCATTTGAACTCAACACCCCTGGCTCCCTTCATCGGCAGTGGAGGGAAGTGGTCACTGTATTTTGTGATTTATGTAATCTATTTTAGACGTTTATTGTGAAAAGGCACAAATCTTGCTATAGAAATACCTGTTTCTCTCCATTGGCCGTATAGAGAAATGAGCTTGATGATGAGCCCAAGTGTGGATGTCTAGACCTTAACTTCCTGAAAATTCTATGTGAATAACAAGGTCTGTGATGAGGGCTGTAATATGGTCTCAGGTCTTGCCAGGCAAGAAAGCAGACAAGTGGGAAGCATTATGGATGTCCCGTTTTCAGAAAAGCTTCGATCAGACTTCACAGCTTGTTAGAAATTAAAGAATCCATACGGGGGTGAAAAAAAAAATCCGTATGGGTGACTGAAAAGTCAACTTAAGCACATGGTCAGTGGTTATGTACAGTATGGATGGTCTAAATGTGGCACAATACAAACACCGAGGTTTTTCCTGTTTTCTGTGAGGATTCTCCGATGTATAACGACAGCTGAACTCACACTACATCCCTTCACTTAGTGGCATGTCATGTTTTAAGAGCAAATGCCAATGTGGAGACGTGGCTTTGGATATCAAAAAACTTTAATCACAGGGATGTGGAATTTTAATGATTACACAGCTTCCCTGTAATGTGGGAGAGGTGACATGGTCCAGAGGAAATGTCAGAGGGGTTAGTGTAGTGGTTCCAGCATCATTCATGCATCATCCTGGGGCAGGGTTGCAGGTCCCCTGGGATCTCTTCAGTTTCCTGGCTCCTCCTGGAGTTGGAGAAGTGGTCCCGAATCCCCATCCCAGGGTCAAGGGGCTACTTAGGGTCTCTCTGGTTCCCTGGATCCCCTCCAATATTCTTTATTTGGGTGGAGAATACCTCTCTGATGGCTGGTCTGTTCAAAGTACACTGATGTTTCTGATTTGCTGTCAGCAAATGGCTGATTTTGCTGCTGTTAGTGCTCACAGCCTGCTTGTTCTGAACATGGTTGCACTTCTTGACTATCAACAGGTTGCTCGTGTGGTTTGGCTATCTGTTTCCTTGAGTGCACAAAAAGTATTCAAGGTTCATTCCATTCTGTGGCGATAAGAGGTTGGTATTTCACCTAATTCTACTTAAGCAAAAGTTTGGTTAAGGTTTGTCTACTCAAACTAAACGAAAAATTTGGTTAAAATGCTGCACCTATGCTAACTAGGCCTAACTCAAGCTAACTGCTATGTGATGTCACACCGAGTTTTACTCCCGCTCCTGTACTCATCTGACCACCTTGCTTTTTTGCAGCCCTGCTTGCTTCTCATCCTCAGCCCTTGAGTATCAGGCTTCACTACCCCTGGTAGTCAGTGGACTATTTGCCCAAGCAAGCCAGCGTGAAAAGTAAAACCTAACAATTTTTCAGTAGGAGATAGGAGGGAAGAGAGACTGAACTTTCCACTTTATAAACATTTCTTGCAGACGTTTATGCAAAAAAAGCTGGCAACGTGGCTTTACAGGAAGATACAGAGGTAGTTTTGGTAATGCGTTTAGAGGTACTTCAATCATATCTGAAATATTTTTCCTCACAGGCACTTGACTAAACCTCATGACATTTTGACTCAAAAGCTTACATTATGTGTTAGTAACAAGGGTGTGCAGGAGCTCAGTTAAACTCTGCTTCACTGAAAGCTAACAATGCAGAAGCTCTTAGGAACATATTCATGAGAGGAATTGTTCTCATTGGAATTGCCCCCAAATGCAACCTTTTGCTAAAAGGCTATTTAACATGTATTCATTATCTAGGCTATGATATGATCGATTATCTGATAGATTGGTAGAATAACAAAATAACAGGGAAGAATCCTTGCGCGTTTCTAAGGCAAAACTAGATGGATTTCTGAAAAATATGCTTTGCTCTAGCTTTTTGAAGAAGTTCTTTGGCCTGGGTGAGTGACAGCTGGGAGAAGGATTTGCATTCCCTGATCATGCTTTTATTGTAAGCCCGTGTAGAACTGTATTAAGCCAATGATTACAATCAAAGCTAATGGCTTTTGGACTTTACGTGATTATCTATAAGAGTGAAGGAGGAATTTTTCCCCTGCTGTCAAGTTTTTAGTTTTTTTTTTCTTTTCTTTTTTTTTCCCCCCTCAGAAGTAACAGAAATAAGCAGCAGCTGGATATTGGATAGGTCACTGATTTGGTACAGAGAATTCTCACAGGTGTCCGAGTGGTTTATTTTCTCACACACTTAGAGTCATATTTGTTTTGAGATATGTTGTTGAGAAGGAATTTTGTCCTAGATTATTCTGAAAGGGTCTTTTGCTTTTCACTTTCTTCTTCAGCTGCAGATATATCTCTTTAGCAGACACATATTCAGCTTTCTTCTTTCATATGGACCTTGGACACCTTGATCTCTGTACTATCATACCTTTCAGGTTTTTGAGGATGAAACATTCATGATAATTAAATAAGTAGGATGTTGAGATGAAATATAATTTTCTCTGATAGATCTGAAGCCAGGGTAGGTGAGCTGATGGTTCTCTTTGGCTTTGTTTTCTGTGAAACCATTGACTATTGAGAATGTCTGCACATTGGGAGTGGATAAATTTCATCAATGCTCAAATTGAGTGGGGAACAATGGTTAATCAGATCTACTGATCTGCAGGAAATGAATTCAAGTACTTCAAAATCTTAAACAAGACAGGGACTGAGTGATACCAAATTTTGTAAATGAAGAAATTTCTTTTGACTTCAGTGAATTTTAGACCAACTCCCAGGTCTTAAAACCACACGGCGCTATTACATTATCACAATCTTTCAAACAGGTAAAGTTGTTTAATGATGCCACTTTCATTCCACATTGCAATCTCTGCTAGAGAACTAGCCTGGAAGAGGAAACCAATTAGACAATTTTCTTACTTTATGTCACCTCAAGGTCTTGTTTATTTCTACTGCAATTTGCTATTTCTAAGTTAGTTAGCAGAGTCAAAAATCTAATAATAGTGTGTACTCCATAGTGTAGTGAGTGGGTTCTTGCATTTGGTGTTCTGTTTCATCCAACATACACTAAATTCTTCAGTAACTCTATTTTTAATTTTTTTAATATTTTTTTTTTATAAAAAAGATTTTAACTACCTATATTCAAAACATTACTGGAGTCATTTTCCAAATGAATAAATTCTCTTTTCTTCCTCGTTGAACCTGAAATCTGAATTTATCTGTTTGTGCAGTTTCCTGCTCTTTGTTTCAGTGACCCTCTTTCACCTATCATACTCACCATAATTATTTGACTTATCTGCCAGTGAGAACTCATCTTCTTTTTCTCAATCGTAATTACTTCATTGAGCATTAAAGTGAAAAGGCCACTTCCCTCTTGTTGTTCATCTTTTCCTGATGTCAAGTTATTTACAAAGCCTTTGAATTAGTAATGTTATGATGAGAATTTTGGTAAATTATATGTGAGAGAATTAGGCCCATTATAATCTTGAATTCTCATTTGTCCTGAAACATTTTTTCCCTTCTCAGTTTCCTAAGCATTGCAGTAGTGGTTTATTACCGTTTCAAAGTGTTCTGCCTATGACATTCTGCTTAATGATAGCAGGAGATGTGACCCAACCAGTGGTACATTTTTCTGACAAGCTACTAGAATTTCAAGTGTTTTGATCTCTTTCCTTTTTAAAGGCATGAAACATATGAATGTGGCTGTAAATTCTATCACTCTTAACAGGACTTAAATCTTTGATTCCTTCCAATAATAAACAAAAATGGTTTCTTTGAAGATACTCCTCTGAGAGGTGTCTGAAATTTACTCAGCTGAATCAGTTTTATAAATTTACCTTTACTCAGTGATACGAAGGCCTGAATTTTGGTCTCATGTCTGTTAATTTTGGGTGCTCATGGCTGTCAGTCACAAAGCTAGAAAGCTATTGAAAAATCAGATTTAGGTGATTTTAGACACTGTTATTTTAGACACTAGATTTATCCCACTTCATTTTAAGCGTGTTCTAGACATGCCTGTGTTATCTCTCTGACTGCTAAGGACGAGTAGCTCACACCTCAAGTATGACTCAGATCTCAGGTGAAACAAATTGCCCTCTGGAGAAGCTGCTTTATACTGACCTTAAAGGGAACATACAGCAAAATGTATCCCACCTCCCCAAATCTGCTGTATGCCTTCATCTAGGTGGGATGAATTTGGGCCTCTGTGTACAGCAGAGCAAAAGTCCTTACTGGGCTCTTATGCCTCTCTAATTGATTGATTATAGAATCATAGAATGATTTAGGTTGGAAGGGACCTTAAAGATCATCTAGTTCCAAGCCCTGGGCAGGGACACCTCCCCCTAGACCAGGCTGCTCAAAGCCCCATCCAGCCTGGCCTTGAGCACTTCCAGGGATGGGGCAGCCACAGCTTCTCTGGGCAACCTGTGCCAGTGTCTCACCACCCTCACAGTAAAGAATTTCTTCCTAATATCTAATCTAAATCTCCCCTCTTTCAATTTAAAACCATTATCCCTAGTCCTATCACAACACTCCCTGATAAAGAGTCCCTCCCCATCTCTCCTGTAGGCCCCCTTTAAGTACTGGAAGGCTGCTATAAGGTCTCCTCGGAGCCTTCTCTTTTCCAGGCTGAACAACCCCAACTCTCTCAGCCTGTCTTTATAGGAGAGGTGCTCCAGCCCTCTGATCGTCTTCATGGCCCTCCTTTGGACCTGTTCTTCCTGTACTGAGCACTCCAATGCTGTACACAGTACTCCAGGTGGGGTGTCACCAGAGCAGAGTAGAGGGGTAGAATCACCTCCCTCAACCTGCTGGCCATGCTTCTTTTGAGGCAGCCCAGGATGTGGTTTGACTTCTGGGCTGTGAGTGCATGCTGCCGGGTCATGTTGAGCTTCTCATCCACCAGGTATGAGATTGCTTTCTGTAAAGATTCCCTTTTGTCCTTCTTCCCCAGATACCCCTCTGTGTCTGACATTACCACGTATCTATAGGACCTGACACAGTGATGTTGTGAAACAAGTTTCTTCAGCTTCCTTCTTCCCAGATGGTTGTCATTTACATTGTTTGCCCTGCTTCAGAAGATGCAGGTTTATAACTGAGTCATATCTTATGTACTATTTATCTGGGATTATAAGAAAGATCTTAGGTATTTTCCTTGGAAAACTTTATATGAATAGTCAAGAAGACAAAAAATACAGGTTTAATTTAAAAAAAAGTATAATTTATTTTTATTTTAAAATATATATATAAATAAATATAATAAAAATTATATATAAATAAATATAATTTATTTTTATTTAGCTTATTTATATATAATTCAGCTAGATCCAGCCAAATCAAAATTGCATGGTTTTCTATTAATGTCAATTAACGTCCCAGGATGACAAGAAGTTTTTAATAGAACCTTTAAACATAAGTTGAGCCTTAAATTTTCAATCTTAGAATGCTATTAGAAACCCGGTATATGTAAGTGTTAGGTGCTCCCACTGAATTCTGTGAAATCGAACGTGGTACTGTTGTGTTTGTGCAGAAGGTACAACATATCCGTTCTTGGCATTTCTTTGATGACCAAAGTACTCACCACCGTAAGACTTCATAACCTGTCAGTGGGTGACTCCCAGATACAATTCTGGAAAAATCAGTACATTAATTGTAATGATTAACATGAGTGCTGTTGTTTTCTTTTAAAATAGTACCATAGAATCACAGAATACTTTTGACAGAAACAAGGAGCAACTTTAAATAGTTGTGGCCAAAGATCTTAGTCTAGATCTTAGTCTAGCAGCAGTGCAATAGTTTACAGAACCTTGGAAGTATCCTGCAGTGTTTCCTGTTTCCATTCTTCATTTCTACAGGAGTTGGAATGCACAGTCCCTTAACAATACACAGTCCTTTATGAAAGGGACTCTTTTTATAATGATGCTATAGTGTTTATTTGTTATATTCCATAATGAACTGCATTTAGCAATGTCAGTCACCAATATAGTACCAGTTAGAAGAAGCAAAGAGAATGATTTTGAAACCTATGAATAAATCTCTAAAAGCAAGAGAGTCTGAACATTAAGGGTGAAACCTATTCAGTGGAAAGTCTTTACCAAACTGCACTGGAATTAGCATTTCTCTAGGGTCCGAGTTTTCATACTGCATGTCATGATGGAAGGTCAGACCAAAAGAATAACCCAACAACAGGCATTATATGAATTCTAACGCCCCACCTGCCCCATTGTGGTCTGATCTTCAGAGGAATGTGCTAACCCGTTGCCACTGTTTAAAATTTTCACAATTTTCTTTCCATCTGTCCCCTGCTGTTTTTTCACTGTGATATCCACTCTGCGACGTTCCTTGGAGCAATGTTCCTCTGACGTTCCAATGTTCCCTCACAGTCACCAGCACACAGTAGGATGTGTCGAACCAGCAAAAAAACATCAGGCAACACAGATGTTGAATTTTCCTGATACGCCTGGAATGTTACACGGCAATGAGAGACTTGGAAAGTTGCTTCCATAAATCAGTTTTTGTAACTAAAGTACATGGCTTTGGTATATTTTTTTTTTTTTTTAGCTTCATTCTTTACTTAGCAGCTAGCTGTGCTATGCAATCGCTTGCTCCAAGGAAATCAATTAGTGCAATCGGCCTGGATTTTCTTTGTTCTGAAGATGGATGTTTTTTTGAGATTGAGGATTTAGACATATGGAAAGAGTGCCCCGTTTTATATGAGAACTATGGTGAATCAAATCATGGAATATATTTTCATTGCAATTTAAACTTAAAATTTCTGCAACTTAAAACCAAACAAAATGTAATCATAATTTTTATATCTTTTTTACCCAAAAGTATCCAACAATGGTGATTTGGAAAAGTGATTGATACAATAGATAAATTTTTTATTGCAGGAGTCCATAGTATTATCAAGTTTGTAAAGAAAGATTATATTATTTTTCCTGACTGAGACAATAGGGGCTCCTAAAAATGTCCTTACAGTTGTAAAAATGCAGGAGAGGGTCACATTGCCATGCTGAACAGAATACAAAGTTCCACACTGGCATTTTTACCAACTCAACTACTTAATAATACACCTCAAATATAGAGTTTGAAAACCCAGTCCTGAACTCTTAAAAAAATTATTAGAATATATTGCTCTATTTCAATGGCTAACTTTTTGAGTTAAATTAACATAATTTAATCTTGAAGGCACTGTAGTCAAGTGAAAAGTTTTAACCTCTACATAGTACTGATTTCATACCTCATAATAAAAGTTTAAGAGGAAATAGTAAGCTTTTATACCAGAAATAGAAAATTGGCAGGTCTGTGGTATTGACTTGGAATTGGCACTTCAGATTTTTAATCTACAGCTCATGTCTTGTTTAATTTATACATTAGCACAATGCTTGAGTGCCTTGCCACCACCAAGGGTCGGTAATATTATACCTATATTCAGAAATGGAAAAAAGAGAACATTCTCACACTTGCAGACTGATTGCTTTCATTAAGTTTAATTAGTTTCCTTAGCACTTGTAAAGAGAATTGTAGCTGGTGTTTGACGGGTTGGGTGGTTTACACCAATAGTGAAAGCGGACTGTAAACAGAGAAGGTGCAGCAGCTGCTTAAAATGGAAATATTTAATTCTCTTGCGATAATAAAATGAAGCTCAACATGTTATCAATTTTTTTGAAAAAACGGCGTATCCTCTTCTGGAATACTTGTGCCATCTGCTTGGGAGTCTCTGTGAAGCTTTTAGGCTGTATTCTGAAAAGATTAAGTGGTCAGATGTTTGCAGGGGGAGTTATGGTACAAAAATAATTTATACCTTTTGAATATACAAGATTTTGTGACTTATATCCATGTCTATTTATATTATATCCGTAATGGTACATTTCCATATTCTGAAATACCTGAGGCTGAAGCCCATGTTATATATATGGAGATTGAGTACGATGAGTATGTGTTTAGACATACATACACAGACATAGTCAAAAGGAGAGACCGTATTGCAACTAATAAAATTCCTCTAAAGGTTAAAATCATGTAATGTACAAATAAAAATTACCCTTCTCTGTATTTCTTTAAATAGTTTAAAAGAGCGAAGACCTGTCTTCCCCATTTTCCCAATGGCAACAGAGGAAAATTGTTTTAAAAGCAGCCAGTGAGAAGGGCTAGCTTTCCCAGACATTCGAGATGCTTTTCTTATGTCTCGTTGGCTGAATCTGGGCTAAGAAACATGATGGGGTATTAAGACGTGAGAACTGCCAGTCAGCATGTCGTTACCACAACTTCCCTTGAGGCAAAGGGAACACTGGGTGCAAAGTTTTATTTTAAATCAGGTTACCTAGACTGATGCTGAAATGTTTGAAGACATAAGCTATTATCCTCATCTAGACGTGGCCTCAGCTGCAGCCATTAATTCTGTTCAAGTCAGAAGTAACTTAAGCTTGTTACGATCTGATATTTTCTGAAATGTATGAAATTAGCCTGATGATTAGCAGAAAGGCCTCATAACAGGAAAAAAAAATGTATTTGCAGCTGGTCTGGAGAACATATTATGCCTCCATCCTTGTAAATTGTTCCTTTATGGCAATATTACAGCATTTTGGTGGAGACCTCTGTGGAATCTTTCACTGCTGCTGCCTATGATTTACTTTTTTTTTACTTTCATGGAAATAGTGCTGTTCAAGGGCAGTCAATTTGGCACCAATTTATAAACAAGCATTATAAACACAGAGAAAAGGGATAGGTCATTTTATACTAAATTTAGCTGCTCATTTAGGGAGATAAAAAATGAAATAAGTGCTATATCCATTAAAATCCTACTCTGTTGTCTCAATTGTTTGGGGAAAAAAAAAGTACAGGAAAGCCATTGACTTTGCTGTTTCCTTTGGGAGAAGCACAGATGTGGAAGAACAATTTCTAACACCTAAGTGAGGCAGCTTATGAACTGTGTCTAAGTTCATTCAAAGCCCTCCGAAATATGGAGTACATTTCCATCCAATTCACATAATAACTCAGGCTCGGATTCAACATAACTTTTAAAAATGCAAGTAGTTCCTCATCTGTTTAAAATTACAGTTGCGGTATGCACTGTATTTCTCTGGGGCCTTATTTCAGCTTTTACTTTTCTCATAATTTTTATATATATATTTATACAAACTGCCAGCCTTATTTCAGCATGCCACAATTTTCTGTGTGGAAGTTTTGCTTTTGAAAGATGTGATGGCAAAAGGCAACGACAGCATAAGATTTTTCTCACCTTGCTCTACCAGATGGATTTGTCCCTGTCTTGGAAGGACTGCCACTCATTGCAAGAGACTAATGTGGTCTAATACGGTTTCACAGATTGTTGAATTTTGCCCTGTTTACTGAGGTTGTGGATAATGCTAGCAAACAATGCCTTTTTTTTTTTTTTTACAGTGATTTTGAGAGCTGCATGTTTCCACTAGGAACAGAACAGTAAAATGCAACACAGTGTCAAAAAAGCCAACTTTGTGCCTGTTCTTGTCTGTGGGCTTGACTTCAGAATCTCTGGTGGTCTCAAAGATATAAATATATAGCCTGCTTTGTACCTCTGCTGCAGAAACTGGGGTGTAAATTATTATGGAGAAAGATTGTAAATCTGAAAAACTCCCAAGACGTTGGTACAATTCCTCTACTCATCCTCAAACAGGGTTGACCGCAGTAAAATATAACAAAAACTGATTCTGCGTAATAAAAAGAATCTCTGCAAATTTTAGAATAAAACAAAGGTAGTCAGCCCCAGCCATTGCCAGGTACAGGCTGGGCAATCATTGTCTTGCTTTAGAGCTGTGCCCTTCCCAGAGGTCTGAGAGCCAAGAACAACGCAAAGGACACAGTCAAACCCATGGCCATCAACATAATTTCTAATACTAACGCATACAAAAACTCTTTTGTCCATAAACCAAACTATCAGCACTTCATCCAACCTAGTAAGGAAACACCAAGAAGCTGGTAGATCACTGCAATCCACATACCCTGCAGACAGGGTTGGGGAGGGGCGTTTCACAGGGCTGAGACTACGGAAATCATCAGAGGCCCGCTGGAATGTGTGTGGAGGCAAACCCCTGATTTTCACACAAACCCAAGCAATCAGTCAGCACTGAACTATTTTTATGGAAATAGAATATTATCCATTTATGAATTCCAGATGGGAAGGGACAGCTGTCGTGCTGATGACGTCATTCCTCTTGACACTGGAGGATGGAAAGGAAAAAACGAGAGTCACATGTAAAGTATGTCAACAGCGATGACAGCACTGGGCAAAAGAATGTAGGGATGTTGGACAAAACGATCTACACAATGACTAAGACAAGTAAGGTCAAGTACACACTAAAAGGAAGGGGCAGCCACAGGATAGTAGTTTAGAAGTTAGTCTGCAAAATATTCTCTGTCATACTTTGTATGCTAAATACAGAAACCAAACATCAGGAATCATTTGGCTACTAGGAGATCTTATGTAACAAGAAAATTATCTATCATTTTCGAGATCTTTCAAAAAGCCAAAAGTCAACAACCTTCTGGTTCTGCAAATTTTTTAGAACCTCATCAAGCCTTTTTAGATGACTTCCTAATTCCTCAACATCAAGTTATTTTCTTAGTGGTTTGTTTGTTTGTTTGTTTTTGTTGTTGGGTTTTGTTTATCTTAGGACTGAAGAACAGGAGACATTTTCACAAACACAAAGGGTTTATGGAAACTTACTCCCTCTTAATTGCAAGAGGTAAAACTTTTAGACAAAGAATTTAGTACTGGGATGGTCTATTACACTGAAAATGAAATGGGATTTTATATGTCATCCTTATCCAAAGCTAAAACGTTCTGAAGATCATAGGCTTGGTGGAATGTAGGAAAGATTAATATTTCTTGCAGTTCAATTATGAGAACCTTAGCAATGTTCTAATTACCAAGGAAATTCTCTGAATAGCAAAGAACTCTTGGATAACATGTCCTTTTATAGTTGTATTTCAATGTCCAATTCCCAAAGACAAGACTGGTGGAAGTGATGATTTGAAGGAAACTGCATTTTTATTGAATAAGAAATGAAAGAAAGATAGGGAGAAGAGAAAATTTGGAGAAGATTGCTTTGCTGAATGAATTTTGACTTTGTCACTAAACTTATGTGAGTGGCAGACCTTTAGAGATAAAACAGTATATGAAGGTACCATCTGCAGGAACTGGGAGGTTGGCGGATGTCTCTTGTTGAGCTACAGGCATCAAAAGTGAGGCTGACAGCCCTAGATACTGAATTTTAAGGAATATTTCCCTCCTGCAGGCACAGACAAATGGTTTCTTGCAAATGCTGTGTTGCAGGGAGGCACCTCAGAATTTCAGGCAAATCCCCGAGTTTCTCTCTTTTCTCCCTTTTAAAATCTTCCTATTAGTCTTTGGTTAACTCTCTCTATAGCTCACATGTTACTGTTTTTTAAGCCTGGAATTGGCCGTGATTTCTTATGCTATTATCATGCTATTAGAGCAGCAGTCTGAAAGATGCTGTGACAGTTTTGTCTTTCATCTTCAGTTTATGGCCACTCTAAAGCACAAACAAGAATTTCTGTCTTTTTAACAAACATTTCAAGGAATAAACACTGTGGCCATTACATACAAAATCTTGAATAAAGGGCGCCCATTGTTAGACACTTTCAAAGATAGATTACTGAAGACTTTCCTGGTAACCACAAGTAAGTATTGTAAGCAGCCTACAATATTATTTTAAAACAGAAGGTAGTACTTACTTATGCCACACTAATCTGTAAAGTCTACCGGGACTCTTCTGTGAAACACTTAATGAGAATTTCCTCAGCTGGAGTACTTCCAGGTTGCAGATCACAGAGTTTCTTACAAAGGCCCTAGTCTTATCCAGTCATCACCCCTATCTTGCAAGCTCTGTAAAACTGCTGGTAAAGCTCCTTTGTCAGCTTGCCATTGACCGTTCTGTACTATTCATAACACTGATCCACTCTGCAGCTCTGCACTCAGGTTCTCACATAGCAATGCTTCTTGTTGTTCTTTTAAGCCTGCTATCAACATGGCACCAGGTGATGAGATCTCATCTCAGGGCTATGATGCGTGGTTCTACACACATCTGTGCTGAACTGCTTTTAAAACAGCGTTGAGATGGCTGTACTATTGGTACTGTTGGTGCCCCAGCCTACTTCACCATATAGATAGTGCCTTCTGGAAATTAATTATGTCAAGCTCTTCCCAAGCCGCAGCACAGGAGATATGCTGACAAGCCATCATAATGTCACAATTTGCTGATGACAAGTCTTTGTTATTACTAGCACCATATGTAAATATACCATCTGGTATATCTCTGCTATTGCCATAGGAGACGTCCAGGACAGTACTAGAACACTCAAGAGGGAAGACTATTACTATAATCAGAAGAGGAATGATTCTTTCCTTCTTTAGGAATGATTCCTATCATACCAATATTGTGATCAAGTTATTCCCATGTTTCACAGTTCTGATATCTGTCTGACTGCTAAAACAGGCCTCTCCTCTGTTCCTTCCACATGTAGTTGATGGGGATGGCATGAGAACACCTACCGCTATTTCTGATGCTGTCCACTGATCATCCTCTGCTGCCATGATGGCCCTACTGTGATAACCATGTTTCTCCTACACGTGCCTTTAGGTGATTCAAGATGATCTGACCCTGCTTGTTTGTCTGGTTTGTCATTGATACGGAGAGCACTGTTGAGTGTTACCTGTTTTGCACTTCACAATTTATTTGCAGGACAATGAGGGATTCAGAGATCTCTTGTTAAGACCCCTCCACAACATACCATCCAAGGACACACACCAACCACTTAGACATATCCTGCGCCTGTGCCGGTAAGGAGTCATCATATGTAAATGCTAAAAACTTCATCACACTTTTCCCTACCCTTGCAGGTTCATGCTTTATCTGCTGCTCCTGCCCAAGGAGAAGGGATAGGAGAACAGACTTCAATGCCATTGAGTTCAGACTAGAGGTGAAGTAGGACTGTTCACCAGCTTCCACCGTCAACTCACACTTCCTCTTCTTCGTGACTCCTTATATCCCAGAGCCAAATCCCAGTGCTTCAGCCTGTGTTCTCCTTACTATATCTCCCATATATATGACATTTCCCTTTAAGACTCTATTTTTTCTAGCATGTAAAAGTTATGACAGTTTGATATTTTTGTGCTGGCAGTCTACAGTGAAGGAAAAAAAGGACTGTCAGAGCTATGGGCCCTCCTAGCATACACTCAGCCCCAAAATCAGATGCACACTACTAAGTATATAAATATTTTTCTGTTGCTGAGTGTGAAAACTATTTACTGATAGCACCTGCAAGCAAAATATGTTGAGTATTGAGGCAGGTTATTCAGGTTATGGGTAAATTCTGTGATCTAGGGTACACCAAAGAGCACCCCAGGACTGGCTACTACATGAGGAGACTAATAACCAAGAGATAGTTTGAACAGGAAGGGCAGCTGTTCTTAGAAGACCCAGACCACATTACTTGTAAATCACAGTTAAGAAAATATTGTCATACAGGACCTGCTTGTTTCTTGAGGCCATCTGGAATCCCTCAGAACCTGCTGAGATTAAACACATCCCCTCTAGACGGTGGCTTGTGTCAGGTTTCTTGGAGTAATTGACAGAGAAAATAAATACAGTTCTGGTTTGGCTGTTAAAAGCATCCTGGTTAAAGCACTCCTGTGAGGATGGAACTGGGGATCTGCCTGTTCAGGCGTCTGCCCTGCTTAGCTGTGTGATGAGTGCAGGTACTGTGGGGAAAAGGCGTTAGCTAATGTCCGTGTTGGTCTGGTGCCATGGCCATGG
Source organism: Rissa tridactyla (assembly GCF_028500815.1). NCBI lineage: Eukaryota > Metazoa > Chordata > Aves > Charadriiformes > Laridae > Rissa > Rissa tridactyla. The sequence continues at coordinate 118,347,957 of NC_071468.1, read as the reverse complement.
TCACCTGAAAAGTGTCGATTGTCTTGCCATTGTCCCCAGAGGCAGAAGCTTGCACCTTTTTCCTTCCGTCTGTTTCCTATTCCCTCACCTTCCGAGAGAGAAGATGTTACCGTCTCTCAGGTGATGGCTTTTGAAACACCTCATTTCTGAGGCAGGAGTGTATTACTTCCTCCTTACCTGCCTCAGATTGCCAATCCTGACTTTCTTATAGGTCCCCTTCAGATCTTTGTCCTTAATCTTGCCCAGTTTTCTAGTCTTCCTATAATTTGTCAGGCAGCAATCTACCTCTGTAGGTGTAGATTTTGTGAAATGTTGCAAATATTCCAGTTGCATGCGATTTCTCTCTACCAAGATAAATACACAGGTGTCCTCTGGGGACGAGGCCTTTGCTAGAGTGGTGCCATCATATTACAGACGTGAAAGGCTATCAACGTATAGATGTGAAAGATCTTTGTTATGTTTGTCTAATAGAAATTCTGAAGAGGGGCTCCGTGAATGAGGGAAATTTGGCTCATGCTGCAGGGCTGATTCACAGCTCTTCAGATAGCGAAGCTTCTGTGTGACATCTCGGCTGAATGAGGGAGCACTCTGGAGGGCACTGTGAGGGCTGGGTGCCTCAGAGATATTGTTCCTTAGTTGAAAAGAGCACTTCCTCTCACGCCACACTGACAGACATTCCAAGGAAAATACAGCATGGGCACCAAAAATTAAAACAAAGAAATGTAGCTTACATCAACTGATGAATCTCACAGAAAGCTTTTTCTCTGTGACTGCTTTGTGGTTACCATCACGGTTGGCAATAAGAGTTCCCTTGAGAGCTACAGACCTGAAAAGCAAGACCAGCCTGATCAGGAGCCACATCATAAGAGTAAAAATAAAAACCATTACCGGTTGGTTAAAGTGAATTTATGCCCCTGTCTTGACTCCTGATTTTCTTGTTCTTGATTCCCGATCACTATCTATTTAATCCTAGAAGACTTATCATCTTGTCCTTGGGCTGATGCAGACATTGGTTTCTTTGGTCCTGACATTGTATCTGACTCAGACAACATCCTTTGCGTTTTTCTCCCTTTAGGTCCATAATCCTTGCTGTGAATGAACAAACTCACAGTGAGAGCAAAGGCCTTACAATTTAGAAAACATTATTCTATAGCAAAATCCATATGGGTGTGGGAGTTCAAATCTCTCAGGATCCAATGATCCTACAAAGCCACCTATTTCCCAAAAGTCTTTCAGCTACCTCCCCACTCTGCTTAATATGCATCTATCAATTAAAATTTCCCATAAAACTACAATTAAAAAACCCCAACAATCTGCAGAGCACATCTGATAACTACTGCACCCTATATATATATCTTTATAACTGAGTTGCACTGCACTCTGCACATATATATTGGCAGAGTATTATTTGCAAAATACGTGATTTCTTGCCAGTGCATGGCTTCCTCTTTTAGATTAATCAAAGTCAAATATACCAGTATAGATCCAGGGGTTTCCACAAATGCAGACCCAGTGAAATTCATGCAAAAACTTAAATACAAAGGGGAAAAAAAGAATACAAAGATTCTTACATTAATTTTTGGAAAGACTTAAAAATTTGAAGTATCTCTTTTTCTGCTTGTGATTTATTAAAGTTAGATTGAGGAAAGCAATGACAGTAGTCGTAGTTCTCTAAGCATTCTTCATATTTTGCTTTGAACTCATATCTCATGCTAATGCAGCTTCCACAGGATCTACATCTCTTTGTGCATAACTTGCTTACTAAAACAATGAATTCTCCTTGAATACAAGATTTCATAGCATTTTCATGGTCAATTGCTTTTGGTATTATTATAACAAAGATGTCTTAGTAGTGGAGGATGGTAGTAGTCACTGAAAAATGCACTGCTTTTCCTTGACATCAGGCTTTTCCTAGCCATTTTGACTAGAGCTAATGAGGAAAAAAAGCGGCTAAGTTATGTTCCAGTTCATTCTCTCAGATTCTCCTCTTTTTGAGAAAGATGGGGAATAAGTACATAAAGAAGGGGAGGGGTGAAAGGTGGTGGTGACAGAAAGCATTTGTAACATAGTGCACATAATACTGTAGGAAATTCATCCTTAGCAGTACAGTGTCCCTCAGAGATTCTGGATGCACTCATCTGGGAATAAAGATTAGGAGAAGGTGAAGGAAGGATGTGTGCTCTCTAAGGTCTGTCTGGGAAAGTACTTTATTCTTGTGGCTAGAGCTTTTCTGGTAATAGTCTCCAACGTGCTCTGGTTTCTGTCAAACCTAGACCAGATCACTATAGTAAGGCTGTGGGTTCATTACCCTGCCTGCACCATCCTGCATCACTGGTATGATGGATGCTATATGACATACTACAAAAACGGAAAAGCTTTTAAAAAGGTGTATTAGGTAGCATGGGCCAGGATGAATTGGCTGGAGCTAGAATAAAAAGATTTCTAGCCAGAAATATGGGGTTCAAATGGGAGGAGCTTGAAACCCAGGAAGTCTTTCAATAACAAAGAGGGCATCCACTCTAGACAAGCCATTGATTCTTCATTTGTTTTACACTAAATCAAGACTACTTAGACTAGCGTATTAAGAGAAAGAGACTGAAGTTTATCTACAATTGGAGTCAGGGTTGCTATAAATGCAGGATTCTGAGATTCTGTACATCAGCTGAGATAGTCTACTACTGTTCTTTCAGTACCATGTTAAGAATGGTCTAGAATTTCTTTTATATATACACACACATACATACGTGTTTTAGCACTTGCAGTTTCTTGTTTCTGACTTCTACTACTACTACCCATAGATATTTACCTTCAACCCAAATACATAAACCTTTCATCTGTTTCCCTGTGAAGCCTGCCTGGCAGTGAATCTTGTCAACCAGGGTCAAGGTTCCTTGCCCCCACAAAGGCTTTGGATCAGTATAGGATGCATATGCCCCAAAGGACATGGTTAGAGCAGGTAGCTAAGGGAATGAGGCTGCCTTCCAAGCTCCAAAAGATAGACTAAAATGAGGCATTAGGCTCTACTTGAGGCTGGAGGTAGCAAGCACAGATCTATGAACTAGAGGTGAGATGTTTCCTGCGTGAAGTCCAGATGTCCAGGAAGCCAAGTTCAGTCTTAGATCTTCCACTGTTTTTATATATTTGATCACACGGTAGTCCTTTGGTCGTCAGACTTTTATCATGTCTGTCCTGCATTCTGTGATTAGCTAATGACTTAATTTAAATGCTGAAGCATTTAGCACTCAAAGCTAATCATTGTTGACATCCTCTGTTTGCTTCATACACTAGGCCTTACAACTTTGAATTCTGCATTTGGGTGTTTCTCAGCTGATACTTCTCTGTGAGACACATTTTCTCTGGGTGATATAAGCCAGATCCCAGTGTCCCTTGCTGAGTAGCCTGCTTAGTTATACATGCAACTAAGCAGTTTTTCAGATTGTGTGAGTGCATCTCACCTAGTTATTAGTTATAGCACATTTAGATCACGGTGAAGACAGCTAGACTTCTTGCTTTTCAAACCTGCATAGTGTTACCTCGTCTGCACACAGGATATAGGCCCCCAGATCTATTGAAATGTGATGGGATTAAGAAGCATGACTTTTTTAGACTCCTTTGAAAATCCAGGCCATAACTGAGTCATAAGCTGTGTATTACTCGGAGCGTTGCTTTTTAGATGTAGCAACCTGATTTTTTTTGTCTGCACTGGTATAAAAGTTGGCTTATCTTTCAAAAACACTGAGCTCTGATTAGCCACACACAGAAGTTAATGAAAACCTTGACCTATTATTATAAATATTATTATTATTTCAGTGCTTTTATTCCATGCTGCATTGTTCTAACCATCATATAAACACACACAAAAGATAGATCCCTCCCCAGACAGCTTATAATGTCAGCAGCTTTGTCTGTGCAAATCTGAAAATGTTACTTACGTATAAAGTTTACAAATGTAATTTTGTGTGTTGAAATGATTAACAATTTCTGTAGGGCTACTGAGAAAATGTTTTAAAGCAATACCCAGGTCTCCCTATGAAAGAAAACGGAACTAAAGCAGATTTGTATGCAGGGTATTGGTAGGCCCATTGTTATAAATTATGCAAACTTCTTCAATATGAATATACTGTACATAGAAAGCTCATTTTCCTTGTGCGCTGCTCAGGCCAGTTATCACAAATGCATAAAATGTAAACATGATGTATTATAATTTGGCTAGGATGAACAGTGAGGATTTTATGTCCTATTAGTTTTTTTAATGCAATACTTTTATTGAAGTTGATTTAGTCAGCCTCCTATGATCCTTGTTAGGTTCCTGAGAGATTGAAAATGAGTGGATGTCCGGAGTAACAGCACAAGTGTTTATATGATGCTGACACCATGCTGTGTTTGAGCCACAGATGGAACCAAATGATTAATTAGATCAGGCAAAATTATTAGGCTGGATTGGCTTGAACCATATTAGTTAGACCTGGAGCTAGACTTCAAAAGACCTCAATGTTTACAGTAGTTCAGTGCTGGCTTCATGTTCATATTAATTTCTTAACTCTCAGCTTTTGGTATCAGCCAGAATATACAGGCAATGCCCAGGTTTTGTGCAGGACTCTCTCCACGTTACTGGAATATGGTTGTATTTTTGCCATCTGCTAGAGTAGTAGCCTTATTTCCCGAACTTTAGGTTTGCCAGAGAGAGTCAGGAAGACCTGTATGGCTACACCAAGTGAACTAATGCACATTTAGGGGAAGGAAAGAGGCGGCTTCTCTCCTACTTTCTACTCAGTTCAGGAAAGATTCGTGCCTTCTCGTAAACTCCTAAGCATGGGACAACTTTGCACCATCCCCAAAGCTTATGCTTGTTTTATAGAGTCGTTTAAACCCTCTACTAACTTTTGGAATGGCTTTCTCATTCCATAATTGAAATACCAGATTGCATCCTTTCCTTGCATCCCTGTTGTACCTTCAGCGGAAAGGGAGACAGATTTAGAGATTTAGGGAGCCAAATCCTACTTCCAGGTGATGGCTTTTCCTGAAGACATGGAGAATTGCAGATGCATACCAGCAAGTGTACTTATATCATGTGAGTGATGTAAGAAAAACACTGATGTAGGAAGCTTTACAAGACATAGATTCAGCATATGCTCCTAAGGGCAAGGGAACATTTTGGTTTTGGACACCAGGTAAATGTCTTTGTCTTTCTTATCAATTTTCATCTGTAAAATGTAAATTAAAGATCTTCTGTATTTCAGAGTGGTACTCTAAGGAGAAGAGCTTTAAGATACGCAAACAGTATGCTACAGCGGTCACACAGTTACAGCAGATCGGAATGGGAAAGGGAGGTTGCCTATTAATGATGTAGAAGGAGGTGATGGCAGGTTTGCATGAGCTAGAGAAGAATTTGTGCCCAAAATGAAGCAAAGCTGCAAAAACTTCAACAACTGTCAGGTGAAGCTCACTAAATCTGCAGTTGGGTTTCTTTGATGTCATATGGGCCATGTAGCTGTTGATTCCTGATGTGAATGTGCAGAACACTCCAGTTGCTCTGTAGCATCTTCCTACTTTGATGCCTGGCAAAATGAGTTCGCCTCATTTGGGCCTTAGAATGGAAACTTACAATTTCTTCCGTCTTCCCTTCACTTGTAGGATTTCACCCTCTGGCCAATTTATAAGTACTTTAACTTAGGTTATGCAGTCTGGACAGCATCTTCCTGCCCAGCAAAGCTGCAAAGATTTGTACATATTATGATGTTGCTAAGAGCCGTTCCGTGCATTGTTGCTTTCTACATCTTATCTATCAGGGAAAGCGAGGGATGAAGCTCAGATATTCTCTCAGATATTGTCACTGATGCTAAATGTCCTACCATATTTACCTTATGCCACCAGAGGTCCTATTTAAATCATTGTATATACACAGAGAAAAAGATATTGATATGAGAAAGCTGATAAGGACCTAGTTGTTGGGAAAAAGGTATTAAAATAATTACAAGCTGTGTGTTAATGAATGAGCAGTATACGTATACATTTTTTTTTTTGTAGTTCTACTTTTATGTATTCACTAGAAGATTAACTGCTGTTAGCAGAAGAGCAGAATTTAATTGGTCTAATTGTGTAACACAGAATACCAAATCCTCTGTGTGCACTCTGCTGGAATTGAGACTACAGCTGCCATTGACTTGAACTGGGCCAGAATTTCAACTGTTATTCTTAATACTTCTTCTTTTTTTTTTTTTTTTTTTAATGGATATAAATTGGTCACTTCTGACATCAGTTGGCACAGAGGGTCTTTCTTGGTTAAAATGTAAATTTTAGCGAGTGGAATAATAATAGAAATAAGACCTTTGTCTCTTGAAATTAAAGTGCTTGTAAAGCTGAAGCTGCCAGCTTTGTATATTACAGCCTGAGGAGATAATATACTGAATCATTCATTTCCTTTTCCTATTCTTTTTGCTTTCTTCAAAAGCACGTTCTGTTTCAAGTAATTTCAGTCCAATAATGAATATAACACTGACTGACTCACCATCATACAAGATCTGCTTTGGGATATACTTTATCAGGCTTTGTTTCTGTGCAGTCAGAGTACTGAGAAAAATGGGAAAAAGTAACATACCATGTGGTGAGCTTATGCTTTGTCTTGATGCTTTTAAATTATGAGGCCTTTGTTTTATGAGAAGCCCACCTGTGTATGCCTACATTAATCTATTTTTTTTTCTTCTGTCCCTCACTACCTGAAGAAAGCGCAAGAAGAAATAGTTAGATTTTGTGTTCAAATTATTTTTGCCATGAGAAGGCTCTGTCTTGGCTCCAATTCTTTATTTTCATTAATAAACTGCATGATGGAGTAGAAGGTTTGCTTGTTAAATTTTTAGATGGTGTTATGCTGTTGGTATGCTACAGGACAGGCTTGCAAATGAAAATGGTACTGGAAAACTTGGACATAGTACTGAAAAATGGATCTTGTTGAATAAAAGCAAAGTGCTGCACATAGGAAAAATAACTTGCACAAACCCAGATGTATACCGCCTGGGATGACGTGCTTCTTGCTAGCAGATCTGCATAAAATGAAAAAGGATTGAGGGCTTAAGGTGCATTTTCAGATTATTTTGTATTATGAAAAGGATGTGCAAGTTAAAATACAGCTTAGAAACAATGTGAGATAATTCTTTGACTCTATTCAAGCCTATTAAGCTTTAAATGAGAGACTGTGTCCAGTTTGAACATTGAAGTTCAATCAAAAGTTGGGCGAACTGGACACATTACAGGAGGGATTGGAAGCCTGCAGACATGACCAAAGAAGAAAGATGGGGTAAATATAGTGGGTTTTGTCTTAATTTATGCAGAGAGCGAAGACCCTAGTAACAGTCTTCATATACATAGAGATGCTTAAGAGAGTAGTCTGCGTGTAGAGCCTAGGGAAATATAATGGACTTAAATTTCAGGAAGGACAATTCAAATTAGAAAGGAAGGCTTCCCAGTGGTAGGGAGAAGCAATGAACAGGTTACTGTGTGGCATTTCCAGCATGGTCTACTGAATGATTTACAAATGCATCAGTCGGGAATGTCATAGTCCTAATTGATCCTGTCTAGGAAAAGGAGAGGGATTACATGATCCATTCAGATCCATTCCAGTCCCATTAGTTTAAGACTTCAGGTTCAGTTATAGACAATAAACCATGAACGACCTTATTTCCTTAAAAACAGGTTTAAATTTTTCTGTTGTCAATAAAAAATCTGTTCAGACAGCTATGACACTAAAAATGAGTTTAACATGAAAATTTCTTGGATTAGATTTTTCCATTTAAGAAGTATAGTTTCATAAACTGGAAAACACTCAATAATGCCAAATGAAGATTATGGTAGCAGATCTCAAATTTGCATGAAATGTTAGTGCTCCAAATATTGTGATGCCTTTTAAACTGAACCATTGCTGTTGAAAATTCTTGTAAGCTTAGCAGACTTTTTTAAGTAACTGTGACTTGATTCTCTAATGGGCCCAGTGCTTGAGAGAAAATGGGCTTTAGACTGAGAAGTAAATGTTTTTTGGACACTTAGCAGTCATTTTATTGAAACTGCCAATAAAAGAAAATAGTTGATACGGAATTACATGAAATTACATAGTGAAGGGCTTTCTGTGAAATTTTTGCAAAGTGAAAATAGTGTATTTTAGTCAGCTGAAGCTGATCATAAATTGAATTTCATCTTATTTGGCACACAAAACCTACATTTTGACCTTGCAGGGGAGATTAAATCTCAGTCTCTTTAGAGGAGTGCTTGCTGAATTATAGACAAAAGTATGTAAATTCAGTTAATAAATCTGGGTAACTTCCCCATAGGAACAGGTTAAAAAAACCCAGGAGTGTACCAAACAGATCCTGTGAACGTTAAAGGGATCTGAATTGACTATGGATCTTTTAAGACACAAAATGGTAATGCTGATTTTTAAGCAAACGCACCACCTGAGTGAAATCGTATCATTCTGAATTAAAACACACAGATGTTTACAATGGAATTTATTTTGCTTTAGAAATTCAGCAGCTTCCTTCGCACATTATACTTAAACCTTTGCCTGGGGGAGAACCTAGAGTATACCTATGCCTATGCAGGACATTTATCAATTATGGGAGAACTATAAAAAGTGATAATGTAAATCATGCTGTAATACTTTGCTTGTTGTTTTCAACTTATTTGGTAGAAAAATCAGTGGAATTCTTAACTTTTGTTAAATCTCTAGGAGGTTTCCACCATGTGAAACGTGAAGAAGGAATTCATGTGGTTATGGGAGTCACAGCAGTAGAGATCTCAACATAAAGCCTGGATTACCTATACAGGGGAATACAGGGTAGAAGTATAGAGTTTACACTAGATTTGGCCATCTGGTTTATGCATGGTCTAACCATGCCTGCAAAGGAAGGCCAGACAAAATGTGCCACAGTAGTTTATATCTTAAAACAACAGGGAAGAGCTAATGCAGATTATGAAGACAAATTCATTGGTGAAGTCAGTGTAACTGGGAGTTCTTTTATAAATCATAGAATAGAATCATAGAATCATCTAGGTTGGAAGAAACCTTTAAGATCACCGAGTCCAACTGTTAACCTAGCACTGCCAAGTCCACCACTAAACCATGTCCCTAAGCACCACATTGCATGTCTTTTATCCACCTTTTGTAGGTAGGTAAGGACCTGTCTGTCGTGTACTCTACTGATGTACAAGATGTAATCCCGTTTGGTCTTGGCTTGTAATCCAGCCTGTGCTTGGCCAAGCTAGGGAAAGAGCCATATTGGAAGTCAAGATTAATTTTCATGCGTATACCCGATTAGAGATTTCCAGTGTTATCCTGTGTTTTGAGAACACCAGATGTGCTTTACTGACATGATTACTAAATGGACTTATGTTGTTTTTAAAAGCTGGGTGGAACTGATGGGGAATACAAAGAAAACAAAAGATTGACTTTCAAATTAAACTATTTTTTAATAGTAATCCATGTATTCTGTTTTTAATAAATGTCTAATACATTGCAAAACTCCAGCAGAGGCTGGTTACGGTGTGAAGGTCTATATATGTTTTGCACTACTGGATCTGCACAGAGTAGATGCCTATGTTTTTTAGAGCGAGGGAAATATATAGGGGACCATAGTTCAGTTCACCGGTAACAGCATAAACTGGGAATGATACCTGCACTGATTTGGAGGAAAGCTTGACAGGCTGTGGATTAAAACTTTCCCTTGGATTTAAAAAAGGTGAATGCTATTGTTTGACTTGTGAACATTTTTGTTCATTTCAGAGCATGATTGCATGCAAAAATGTGTCGCATTTTGATTCATACTTGTCACCTGATTTGTTCTTATAAAAACATTTCCCATTTACAAGCACAACTGATGTGAAGTAGCAGCCACGACCAGATTTAGAAAGCAATCTCTGAAAATTCAGCCAACTAGAATTGCCCTGGAGTGTTATTGAGAGTAATATGAGAACCCCATGAAAAGTTACAGCCTTATAAAATAGAGTGGACTTTACCTTATTCCATATTTATGAGTTATAGTGTCAATACAGCACTGTTATGAAGTTGAAATAGTACAAACATTCTTAGGGTTTGACCCTGCCAACATTGACTCAATATTGTACCAGTAATTTTAATCGTGTACTTGTGTATGTGCAGGATTGGATCTTTAATCCTTATATTTTCTTCTCGTTAGTCACCAGGTAAGAGCGAAGACGCATGTGAAGGGAAGAAATTTAGCAGTTATAGTGTTAGTCCAAAGGTTTACTGCATCGGAAAGTTTGAGGAAAATTGGTTCAGCTATTTTTGAGTTAGCCAAGTGTTTTTAGCTGTTAAGAAAATTGTTTCAGCTATTTCATGCTTGGGTAACTCAGTCTTGTTTAAAGACATCAAACCTGGTGTGCATGTACTCTTGAAGTAGAAATGTGTATTCTGCTTTGTGAGAATGAAGTTAGCTTTGAAATAGTAGAGGTAATAATCATAAAACTTTCAGAAAGAGGGTATTATTTCCTCCTATCTTACTCTGGAGGATGGTTGCAGGATCATCTACTCCCTCCAAGTTTTGCCTATCTGAAGGTTGCCCACAGTTTCAGAGGAGTACCAGTATTTCTTGTGAGTAAATGCAGGACAGATTTCAAAGGTGGGGCTGAACTTTTTTTATTTGACCTGATTTACTGTGCTATAAAAGGTAAGTGTTGTTGGACCTGATCTATTTATGAAGTCAAGAGCTGCACCTGGCACCACAGTGTATGTGGAACTACCTTGTCTTTTGGACACGAAGCCAGTTCTTAAAGGCCTCAAACAGGTCTCAAATCTTCAATACTGATTGAAGAACCACAATGCCCTATAGCTCAGTAGAGAAAGATTATTTTTTTTTTTTTTACAGTGTCAGTTTCTTGCTTGCAGAGCTTTCTCTTAAAGCAAGGTAATTTTTCATATTTTTTCTTGGGTACTTATTCTGGGATGTAGTGTGTTAACACTCTGTGTCCATTTTTTTTTTCTTACCCAAATACATTTATACATTAAGTATTTTTTATTGGTAGTGTATTTGAGAGTATATTTTTTAGTTTATACATTTTTATTGGCAGCTACTACCTTGCAAAACAATTATGTTACGGGCTACAAATGTGCATGCTGTGCTAAACCAGAGGTTACTTTGCTCAGAACGTATGCAGGAGGTTTGATAGCATTCTTTTGCTTTCCTGGGTTATGCATGCAAATGAATTTAGGTATTCTAGTGGTGGAAACATTTACTGAAATCCTCTTCTTAGAGAGGATTTTAAAGAGAAACAATACATTTATGCAAGGAGAAGGTCAGCTTTAATCCTCACTACTCAACAAATACATTTAGGTTTATCATAGAAGTGCCTCCACACAGACAAGAAAGGTAGAAAGAGGCCAAATGTATTTGTTCTTTTCCCCTATTGTGCACCCAGCCTGTAGGCATTTAAGCTGTCGGAATTTCTTGAGCCTGATATGATTTGTCTGTTTAGAAACTCTTAGTGGAGCCTTCCCTTGAACTCATATGCATACAACTAACTTATTTTGGAAAATTTCAGAAATCTCATCTGCTTTGGGAATGACCATGTCTATTTGTTGTCTTTGAACACGTTTCCATCTGGTTTCATTGGTTGATTCCCAGTTCTTCAAATGGCAGTTTCTTACTGGTAGATAGGTAGCCAGTTCCAATCTATCCCCCCAGGACCAATCATGATTTTGTAAACATATACAAAGAAATGACTATTCTTCAAAACTACACCATGAGTTAAAAATTGGCAAATAAATTGTCGTCAGAAGATGGAACTTCTAATAACTATAGATGCACAAACTTAATATTTTGTATTCTGTGCATATGGTGGGTGATACTGTAATGCCATACTCTACTAAATGTGTCTGGGCAAAGGAGAAGGGTTGTAGTAACTGTAGGAGGTGAAACTTTAATCCTTCAGTTTTGGCCACATAAACCCTCATTAGGGCCATCTGTACACGTTATACTCAAATTAATAAAGCACTTATTTCTACCATATATAGCTTCAGTGAAACTTAATATATGAATAAGTGCCTACCACCTTGGGTCTGTTTTTTTCTGTACTGCACTGACCACACTCTTAACCTAACACAATTCTTTTCAAGCATCCCACACTTGCAACAGAATATGGAACAATACCAAGGTTTTGGAGACTTTGGGCAGATATTTGTACCATCTTTGGTGGCACGGCACTACATATCATCTGTCTCAGGCATATGATTTAAGTGACCGGTGTCTTTGAGTTTTTGTTCAATGGAGAGGGATTCGCTCCCTTTCCAGAGGGTGTGTTGCATAAGCAGCCAAAGTAAGTGCTCTAGAACATTATGCTAAGAAGCATATCTTTTCAGTTGACTATTTTGAGAGGCAAGAGTGACTATCCACACATAAAATCAGTGGTCTGAAAGCCTGCTGTTATTTAATTAAAACCTTGAGGAGCATGGCATAAGTATGGCTTGGCGTTAGAGGCCCTGTAGCCTCCTATCCTGAATGAAAGGCAGGTCTACGACCAACACCAGGAGGACGTGCCCATGGTTTCATGGATTAGCAGGACCTCTTGAATCCTCAAACTTGTCCAGAAGAGATGAAACTTTTCATGTGGGCTGCCCAAGGGAGCACAAATTTACCTGCCCTGTACACAGAATAAATGAAGGGTGACACAAATATATACCTGAACAGGTCATTCTCATTCTGCTGCCCAGGAAGACATCTGCCTTTCTCTCTTTACTTCTGAATGTCTCGGAGACAATCTGAGCTACTTTGCTCATTCTGGAGAATATCTGAGTCCTTGAGCAGCCTTGAAATTTAAATGGGAGTAATCACGAAGGAAGATACTAATCAGTGGGAGTAAAAAGTATCAGACTGGCCCTAATCAGTACGGTGAGGGCTGGGAAAAGAAAAACAACGAAAACATTCAACCTGAGATTAAACTATGTATAGCTTGTTACAGCATTTTAAAATCAGCTGTGTGCACTCTCTAGTCAGAAACCTATGCACTCTCCATGTTTTTGGGTTCTTTTTTTTTTTCTCTCTTTTTTCTCCCCACAATGTAGTCCGTTTACAGCCAGTCTCTGTGGTTATGGGCAGCTGAGAAAATTTAGTGCAATTTCAGCTTCAATGCTCAGATTGTTTTTCTATAGGCCAAGTAGTTTAAAACAGCTTTACCTCTGGTCCCAGGTGTTGCTGAGGCAGCAAAGTCTCTTTGAGACCCCACAAATCAGCAGGGAAAACTGCTGAAGCAAGAAAAATCTTTAATTGTGCAACCAAAAATACTAACGAAAAAATCAAACAAGCAGCATTTTTTCCCAATTAAATGTTTCTGTGTTGCCATCAAGGAAGACGTGTGAATGTTTCTGAGATTTTTCAGTGGTACCTGCCTCTTAGGATGCCAAAAGTTATCTTGGAGCCGTGTTGAAGTGCTTGCTTATTGGAAATAACATTGTGGGGAATCTGGGACAGAGTATGAAATTCCATATGAAAGACATTTTAAATGCCAATTAAATGTTTCAAATTTCTGTGTCCACTAAACAGGGCAGTAAACCAAGAGCATTTTCTGGCACATGGGTGTCCAGATCGTAACCTGTCATCATAAGTTGTAACTGGCATCGGTGAAGAGGCCTGAAATGGATAAGAGAACTGAATGGTGGTGGCAATACAATAAAGGGTCCATGAAAGCTGGAGAATGGGAGCAAAGGTGAGACAGAGAGAAGGATGTTTCACAGGTGCTGTCTCTTCATTGCTCATTTTAGAAAGAATGAGGAAAGTCCAGTTTCTGTGACTTTTAATCTAGCAGTTTATATGAACAATGAGTTCACTTTTCATCTCCAAGATAATTTTACAGGAAAATCTAAACAATGTTGTCTTTTCTTATCATGTCCTAAAGTCTTTCCCTCAAATGCTTGGAACTGTCACGAGGTAAAGCAGTACCACGTCTGCTATTTTTATTTTTCCCAGGGCAATAAGAATCCAGCCCAAGCTGGCAGCAGAAATGGGAGAGATTTCGATATTGGCCAGCATGGCTGGTCTAGTTCTACAAGGTAGTGCTTTGGACATTGATATTCATTTTATGATAACTATCATCAGGATATCACGCTGGAGACTGTCACCTGCACCAGGTACTCTAGCTCAGGACTGGAGACAAGGAACTGCCTAGAAATCCATTCCCTGGTCTTAAAAAACATGTCCCTTCCATGTCGCAGGACAAGAAACAACCTCCCTACTTGCTCCTCCCTCACTTCCAACCCCAACCTTTCTGCCCAAGTAGAGGCACCTGAGAAAATGGTGTAAATAGCTTCACCTTTCCTGGTTTTCTTGAGATCATTCTTAATTTCTACAGGAGGTAGTAATGTATGGTTTGGAAGGCCCTAATGAGGATTCTGCCAGCAAACAGACCTTCAAGCTGTAACCCTGGTGTGGAAATTTACCCACTAAACATGTTTTAGACAAAATATAGCAATATAACAAGCAGCAGAGTGAACAAAACTAAAACTAATTGTAGTAAGGTCATATAGATGAATTAGTGCACTCCCTGGTGGCATAGAAACTCATGAAAGTCTACTAAAAGAAAATTAATTAATAGAGTATTTAATTTATTGTAAGTATTTTTGAATAAGAGTATGTTTCTGAAGGTGGTGAAAGTGCTTTTAAAATACTTTGATGTATTGATTGGTAGACTTAATTTGTCACCTGCACATTGTTATTTAATGTTTCTGGCTGTCTCAGTTAATGCGTTTCCTGAATATGAATATTTAATGGTCTTGTATAGTGATCATTATGTTTTTTTAAGCTCAGTAAATTGTTCAGACCCCTCAAGCTTTTCATAGAGGTGTTTTTGTTATGTAAATATAACAAAAATAAACGACTGTCTAGCTGCTACTCAACCTTGGTATCACTGTAAGGGGATTTCTGGTAGGCATTTCAGAAGAAATGGATACTTTTTCACAGAGGAAGAGAGCTTCTGGGCAGCCAGAAGAGGAGGTCTGTCAGCACCAAACAGTGTGGAAGGAGAGAAAGAACTATTTGGTGATGGGGTGACAAGTCTCAGCTGTTCCAAGAGGATTTTGTAGTGAAATCAGCCTGCTCACTTTTTGTATATGAGAATTAGCGAGGTTTTTAAAGGTAAAGTGAAGTGAAGTTTTGGCCGATAGTCAAATAGTTAACAATGGGCCATGAATACATTTCCATGAATGACTTTGGGTTGGAAACTGGAGAACACTTTTTTACCATCTGAAGAGTGTAAGAAGAGTTTTAAGAGATTTCAAAGCAGAGCTTGGTCAGTTTGTTGCCTTGGACAGCAAGAGACCAGACTTGATGATCTTGGTTGACCTTTCAATTCCATCTTGTGTTTGAAAGGTTCACATCTGAGGTACTTATATGCAGTTTCACACAAACAGCAGTGTTAAAAAAATTAAGAGAGAGCATGAGATTTAAAAGACTAGATTTTGAACTCATTTATCAAAATAAAGCATAGAAGATGGGATTAAACTCCCACAGTGTTAGATGTCTAGATGTCCACGTCTAGCTAGTCTCCTAGTGATCTCTGAACAGTCACTGGTGAGAAATAGGCAATTTCAGGGTCTTATTTATCACACCTATTTTAGACATCCACTTTAGGAAGACAGTAATCATGTCCTAGAAATGGCTATTTTTCTCCATTTGCTATAAAAGTATCCTTGGGTAACTCTGCAAATTTTCATTTTATAAAAGTCTAAACTGTGATCAGACAGAACTTATCCAGAATAATTTTGCAAGATTTGATTCAATATTCTAGTGTTACGATGGATTTTTATTATTTTAATTTGTTAAGCAATTATTGATAAATATTAAATTAGAATTTAGTGTAATTGGAAAAAATATGGTATTTAAGAGGGGTATTGTACTTATTCAGAATAAAGCTGTGACTTAGATATCTTATCAGGACAGTTTCTTGCCTTTTCAGATGCTTTATCTCATGGCAAGAGAAAAAAATATACCTTTTTTGTTATACATATTTAAAAAACCACATATATCAACAAAACAGTCAATGCTTTTTTAAAGTTCACAGAAAAATTCTATTGCAAAGCGGTAAATACCCTGCAACAGTGAACAAAACATCAACCCATGTCTTCCTATCAAACATTCATCTTTGCAAGCCAGGATGATGATTGAACAGGTAGCGATGTGGTAATGGATCAGATGGGTCAACAAGACAAGGATTTGCATGAAAAGCAAAAGTATGAAGAATGGGAGGTCAAAATTGCTTCTTAGATGAGTCTGGTAGAAAATCACTTGAGCAATGATGGTTCATCTATCAAGCATTTAGCAGCCACTTAGCTCAACGGAAAAATCTAAACTGATTGTACGTCAGGTGGAAAGGGTATAAATGAAGACAGAATAAAAATATCTGGGTATTTCAAAATTCTGAATAGAAACCATACAAAAAAAGTAATAAAGACCTAAAACCCACCTTCTGTTGCCAAGAAATTCTTTCAGCAAGCTTCAGGTCTTCAGTATGTTGCAGGGACGCACAAAATAGCTGCTTAAATTCTTAATTTATGAAGATATTCACTATAGGGATAGAACATTCTTATTCTGTGGTGAACTAAATGATCAATTCCTCTGATTCCAGATGGTAGATGTTGTTATAGGTTCTCTCTTCTTTGTCTCGGTATCTGTATTGATTACATTTTCTATTCTATACATGCTCGATACACCATACACTGCTGTAAGAAGCAGAAATCACCCTTTGTGATTTCCTTAGTATTTGCTGACATTCTGCTATTACAGCATGAATACTATAAGATTTTTGCATTCCTCAGAGTATCAGTTGAATTCTCCTGGTTCTCAGGAAGTGCTGGAAGTGGATTATTTAGATTTCAGACATGTATTCCTTGGGGGAGCATTGAAGTTGTCTGCTTCTCAACAGCTTTTTTGTCAGACTGAAGGGGATGAGTATGGCAAAAAAGGCCCCAGGATTTTGGGATTTTGCTCGAAATATCATCATCAGCAGCTTGTGGGACTGGCTTCCTATGATACTGCTCACTTTGGAAAGACTCTTGACATCCAGGCCAACAGGGTGAGCAGATCAGCTGAGAAGTGTTTGGTTCCACCTTCTGCATTTCATACACAGTAGTTGCTATGTGTTAAACTTCAGTGCAGGACAGTGAAAGAGGTAATAGGAGGCAATGTTACACCAGTCTAGACAGGCCTTTATGTCAGCAAAGATGGTGAAACATCTGGTTTTTGATATGGAATTTTGTTTCTTATTTGGATAGTCATCTTCAGACTCACTAGCACAGCTGTCTTATAGAGTCCCAGTGAGAAAAGCAACATTTTTCATTTTCGCCTGAACCATTTTCCCATCACAACTGTTCATACGCATACTTCTGCTGTGACTCAACATCCACCTGTCCCTCCACTTCATGGTATGGTTTTCCTGTTCTATTTACCCTTTGGGGGCAGTTCCTATCTACTATCTGCCTTGTTTATGCTCTGTCCCTTGTTCCTGTTGACACGAGAATGGATCTCACATCCTCCGGCTTCTCTGACTCCTCACCCCAGTGAATTCTGGCCACTGGCCTCTTCCCTCTGCCTCACTCAACAATCTCCCTCCCCTCCTTCAGGAATATTTGCTCCACCATAGCTAAAATCACAGCTGTCACACCCACATCTTGATTTCGTGTCTCTGATCTTTGGACCTTGTACAGATCTGGATCCCTTAAAACAGAATGCTTCTAAACGTGCTCTTTCCCAGGTGATTTTCCTTCTCTGAGGATTGCTGCCTTGACAAACCACATAGGAGTTTGGGATTTACAGGTGCACAGAACTGGAACTGATCTCCTATCATGGTGAGCTCTGCACCTTGCTATCATAGGGAACCGTCGCAAATGATCACTTTACAAACTGATTGACTTTACAAGTCATTCAACTATCAACCGAAAATATTAACGGAAATGAGTCTGAGGGGAGCACAGTAAGGCTGTGACTGCAGAACAGCCTGGTCTCACATTTCTAAGTCTGGCATTTGCATTTAGCATGACTATTTGAAGTGATGTTGAGTATCTGTTCAATAAATTATATTTTATTCATAATAAATGCATTAGAATTATTCGTAAGGATCAGAGATCTGGTAAACAAGTAGATTTCCTTTATCAAAACCAGAACCTGCTTGTTCTTCCTTACACTTCAGAAATACTGAAAAAAACCACGAAAATCTGTAAACTGCATGAGGCAAGTACATTCTTTTTCTGGTTTTACAGCACTTTGCCCAGTGATGTCCTGGTGTGTGACAGCAACAGTCATCATAAGCATTAATAATAATTAGCTGCTATTTTTATGGACAACGAGCTTATTTTTTGTGATCTCTTTTTAATGATGATTTAAAATTGTAACACTTGATACTGTTGCCAACTCTGTGAAAAAATTATTTAACTCATATTAAGAAATCAGTTGATTAAATTTTTTTTGCAAAGGGCTGTCAAATATGTTCCAGGCATGGACCCTTTGAAAGACAAGTGGCTTCTTAAGAGGAAACTCTGTTGCTAGGAGACCATAACCATAAAGTTTCAGGATAAAGTATTTTTTATTTTAAATAAGAAATGTTGATTAATGAACATGCTTAACAGGCAAAGAACAAAGCTATCACAGCTATCTCTATTATATCAAAGACCAGTTGAAGCATTCAATGGATATTTTAAGAAGGAAGTATAAAGAGGATGCCTTCAAAGGGAGTCTAGCCAAAGTTAGAGAACCAAGGAGTCCGGAGCATGCTGGTATAACAAAAGTGCCCAAGTATCTGTAGGGGATATTAAATCTCACATTTGAAGTCTTAAACTTACCTCTGCCAGCAATGAAAATTAGATTTACCTTGGGAAAGAGAGAATCTCCCATCTATGTTTTCCAAACAGAAAGATTTGAATGGAATAATATCTTGAGATTTCTTCTGGCCCTGACCGTTTGGGATTTTGCAGATTTCTGAAGCTTCCGGTGCTGCTCAGCAGTGAAGGGTAAATATTGGGCTAGAGGGTCTTTGGCTTTGATCCAGCATGGAAATTCCTAAGTGTGTCAGCAACAACTACCTATGTACAAACTTAGAAATGTTTAGAATACACATAAATAATTCCAGTCTCATAAACTATTAGCTGATGGTAACTGAGAGTCCAGTATTGATCATCGTAGTTTCACTGTGTAGCACCTTAACCCACAAAAAGACTACTGAAGTCTAAGAAGGTTTCTTTTGTAAAAACAGCACTAGTGCAGGCATTAAAATCTGGCCCCACTGGCTCAATATTTATCTAGTTGTTTAATCCCACAGGTCTTGATCCAGTTTACGACTGCTGAAAATTGACTCAAGAGTAGACTAATTAATAAGTTCATAATAGTATCAAAGAGCAAGAAATCTTTAAAATGGCTATTTCTGCAAGGAAATCAAATTGCTTTCTGAGAACTAGCAACATGAAACAAAATGCAGACCTCTTCAAAGGGAGTTACATCACTTTCAGTTCTAAAACTTTGTGTCTGGTTTCTGTAGATGTCCACATAGGAAATCTTTAGAAAAGGTAAACTTCTCAGCAGGTAAACTGGTTTCTTGAACTCCTGAAAACTTCTGGTTAGGTATAGGATATCCCAAAACAGAGGCAGAGAAGATACTAGAATCTTATCTATATATATACCTTTTTAAGAAGGTATTATTAGGAACACTGTAGATATTGCCACCTATGTGCAGAGCAGGACACAGCAACTCAACCAGGAACATCCCAAAACACCAGAAAGAAAATGTTACAACTACCATACGTGCTCAACAGTTTTTATTGATAAGGTTTTCTTGGGAGACATCTCCCTGGCAATTCACATATAGGCATCCTCTATCAGCTGAGTCAGTCAGGGTGCAAACTTACAAATGAAGAGGTGAAAAGCAGTTGTGGGACCCGAGCATCTCTCTGTCACAGGCTGACATGTGCCTGCGGAGAGGGACAGTGCTTGGAAATGTTTTGCTGAGAGCTGAGGACTGATCGACCCCCTGTTAACCGCAGCCCTGTGCCGTGCTGCTTGTTTGCGGTTAGGATAGGAAAGATTACAATTCTCCTCAAACTTCGAGGGGGACAAGGGGCACATGCTGCATATTACTGTCACCTTTGGCTCAGAAGGCAATATGTGTGTATTTCCGCTAAATTATAGCATCTGTGTTTTTTGGAAAGCTTGCAATTGAATATACATAATAGCAACGAGATGTGGAAGTCTGTTGTGGGTAGCAGATTCACTGTTTGATAGTGTTTGTTTAATGTAGAGATACTGTTTACTGGGTTTCAGACTGGTTACAAGGTTTTAGGGATGCCTTAAATATTTGTTTTACTGAAGCTAATACGTTCTTTTCTCAGAATTATTAACATGTCCTTATCAGAAATTTGCATGAACTAATCCTTTATAATGCTTTGAAAATTCCTGAATATATGAAAGTCTGGCTTATGCTACTACAAAGAGTTAATCTCAAACGCCAGGCTACAGAGAGTAAAACAGAATTTATGTATCTCTGAGTATATAACGCCTACATTCTGCTATATTTTTATTTCAAAATTTTTGGGCTTTGCTTTCTGGAAACCAGTGAGAAAATTATGCTGTTCACCAAGCGAAAACAAAAAGGAGATGTGGGATTTTGTCTTTGCTTTGTGAAAAAAAAAAAAAAAAAATGTAGTGCAAGAAATATAATTCTTGCTGTGACAGAGAGGCCTTGGCGCTTTACACAAGAACAGGATCATGTTGGTCCACAGCAGATTTTTCAAAAAGGACAACTAGACATCCAAACCCTTATTAGCCCTGCATAAAAGAAGCTTAACAACCTCAACCAATTGTTTCCCACAAGGTGAAAAACACCCAAACAAGTTGGGAATGAGAGCTAAATCAGATTGCCGACTGATAAGGATCCTTCCCAAGGCTAATAACAAAGGTTTACCACAGACAAGCAGCGGATTAAGCATTTTAAGCCTCTATCAGCTAGCGCCAAGGAATCTGGCGTGGTAATTCTGCAATCTGTAGCTGTTTGGGTAGCTATCAAAAACAGTGATGAAGAAAGCGCACAGACCTGAAAGGTATTTGAGGTATATTCTTCCACGTTGTGAGGAAGGGAGGTTTGGGAGGAGAAGGGGCTGCTGAGGATGGAGAGTAAATCCACTGTGGGAAGTAGTAGGGCAGAACGTGAGGAGCGTGAGAGGAGGAGGAGGAGAGGCACAGCCAGAGAGCGTTTCTTCGCTGAAGTGGGAATGGGGAGAGCTGTTTCACCTCATGAGTGCTTGGCTGTACCACGTTTTTAGCTCCTGTTTGGGGGGTTAATGGGTCCCTACATAAGCTACCTTTGGAAAGGATCTGTGCTGAGTGTTTGAAAGCTAATCATTTACTTTTTAGCTGCGTGCTACCTGCTGCACGGCGGCTGCATTGCTCTGGGCTCTCAGGCAGCTGTTTGTGTAATAAAGCAGAGTGCGCACTATAAAAACTTGCTTTTTTGCAAAATATTTGAAGGAAATGGGGTTTTCAATGGACTTACGTGGTACATCCTCATTTTGGCTTCATTATTTAAGAGACATTTTGCGTGACTTCTAGCTCCTGTGTGATAGCACTTTTCAAATCGGGTTACACTGCGTAGAAATAATCTACAATGAAGGTGATATAAAAATGATTGATTGTGACTGGCTTGTCTTTTAAAAGAACCAAGTATTTTGATAGCCAATGAAAGACGGAAAAAGGCACTTATTGGCCCTGTACTTTTCTGCATGACCTCTGTCTGAAGACCATCACCTTCATTCTAATAGTCTGATTTGTGTTTCGAATAAATTATTCAATAATTTCAAGCAGAGAAAGCTCTCTGTCTCTTTTGGAGTGTGACTTCTTTTTTTCCACCCAACTGAGTTGCAACTAAATGCTTCGCTGTGCTCCGAACCAACTTTGCAATTTGCTTCTGAATCTGTAATGCTCTCACCACACATAACGGCTTTCAGTGGCGACAGAGGTGGTCCTGCAACTCACACAGTCTTCTGCTTCCTATTTTAAGTCAGTGACAGATAAAAAGGAGGAAAGTAAAACGTTATTCAGAGGTGAGAGAAGGGCAGTGTAGATTAAGAAATAAAATGCTCACAAAGCGAATCCCACAGCCCCAGTTAATTGAATAGTTAAAATATCTCGGCTTCCATTTGTAAATCCCAAAATACAGCCTTTTGTAATGGCTTTATTTTTTGCTTCTACGGACTTGTGCTAAGCTTGCAAGTCTGGCAAGCTGCTAGAAAGCTCTGAAAATAAGTGTGTTCTGTTCACCCTGTGGATTTTTCCAAGATACCCCCAACTTGCAGTTTTATTCTGCATATAAACCTTAAGTGCAACGGGGCTGAAATTGGTGTCTTAGACCTTTCAGATTTTCCTGTGTCGAGGAATGCAATAAAGAAGATACCTGTCTGCACTGGTACCCGATTTGTCTCCTGTCTGTCACTTGTAAAGTAGCGATGGTGGAATAGTGCCTTTCTCCTGAGAAATTCTCTGGGCTCCTTCCCTGTGGGAAATAGCACAGTATTGTGATGCAGATTTTCTGCCAAATCTCACAAATCCCTCACTGTGGGGATTTCTCTTTTCAGTCCTCTATCGTCCTGTCTGTAGAGCACTCACATTCTATACAGAAGGCTTATCACTTCCTTTTTAGAACTATAAGAACCAACATCACAGCCTGCATAAACCCACCTGGTGAGCAAGATCTCATTTATTCAATTTTTGAATCTCACTGAGGACTGCTCTAGAGAGGAAGAGCCTCTGATAAGTTATTTGCTGTTTTCTTTAGAATATGACTGCCTCAACCGAGTTTCACGGGACTCCTGCTTCTATGCACCGGCAGATAGAGCGTAATTATATTTGTTGTTAAACGGATAACTGTGATGTCCGATATTTAATTAGTACCACCTGTCTAACTGGGTATGCGCATGACTGCAGCCGTAAATTACGTCAGTGCCTTTCAGACATGAAGAAGGGAAAACCAGGCATTTTTAGGGGGGTGGACAGATTCACGGGCTGACTCTGGGCTGAAAGACAAATTCCCACTGAACGTTCAAACTAACACCCAAACGGAGCACATGGAAGTGGCCATCCCTTGGATGTGCCAAAGCGTCCCGTCTGTGACTTGTGTACTACGTCTCGCCCTGACAGTGATGCAGCGAGGGTATAAGCACAGGTCTGGGTGTGCAGAAGTGCTCCTGAATCCGCATTTCAGACAGAAGCAAAAGCTGTCGCTGAGATGTACACTGGGCTTGGGTTACAAGGAGCATCACTCTGCTGCTGTAAATAGGCTCACACTTAATGAGGACGTATCTCATCATACATCAATGTGTTCTTACAGAGGATATTCCACTTACAGCAGATCAGAATTGAAAGTTAAGCGTCTGAGTTTGCCACTGTTGCGTCATTTTATTTTTAATTCCTAGTATTTGCCTGTCTGTTTTTTGTCTGCAGGGTTACAAGAATAAACTTGCATAGTTGTGAAAACGAAACTGCAAGAGCCTGAGTCTCGTGAGGCATTGCAATAATACAGCAGTGAACAATGCAAGCACTTAAGTTAAATCCAGCTAAAACCACACCAATAAATAAATGCATTTATATCCTTTCATACCCAGGGAATAAATTAATACTTTTTGTCAGGTTAATCCCTGGTTTATACGGAGGAAAAAGCATAGACACAAATGCTGAACTGGACACAAACTGGCTGATTGTTAACGCACACCAAAAATTTTAGTAATAACCAATAACGAGATATACTCCATAGTGTAATTATCCCAGTGGCAGTTCGACCTAGATGCTAAAGATACACACAAAGGATGTCGACGACTTCTTTGCAGACCCCAAATGACCAGGACTTAGACCTTATAATTCACCAGGTGAGCAACAGTGATATGAAGGTCCCATAGTATGACAAAGCCCTGACTCGGCAGCGACTTGGGATGTTTCCTGATAAATTACTGTCATTTGCTAATATCTGTGCAACACCCAGGCAGAGACTGCTGTAGGGATACTTCACCTCCACTTGGTACATGCTGCAGTTTAAAAAGAAAAGTGATCTGCCAGCAGTAATAACACTTTCATAAATCTGGCAGTCCTAAGCCTTGTTTTACATCTTCTGGCTTCTTAATTTTGCCAAATCATTACTTTTAATGCTTAGAAGAATACTAATATGCTATGTTATTATAGGTGAGTCTCTATTTAAATAGGCCTAGATAATAAGAGAACAGTGTTTTAATTCTGATTAGGGCCTGAATCCATTTTACAGGCATTTCAGGCACTTAAGCAAGGTTCCTTATTTCAGAAAGTATATAATTTTTGCTCAAGTTCATTTCCCCTCCCCTTTCTAATCAGGAACTTTAAGATTTTTAAAAAATTATTATTACTTTGAATTTTTTTCCATGATGTCTGCAACCGTGTTAAAAACACTTTCAGAGAAGATGTGACAGAATTTTGGATATGAGAAGTGAGAGGAGAATGCTGAGGGAGACACTATTGTTTTAATTGTAATGCCTTCATTCTAGTGTTATGATCTAGCTTCACGTTTACTTTGAAGACTGTTAGAAAACTCCCTTTGACAGTTTGTACTATCTGTTGTGGTCAAGTCTTTTCTAATGGTGAAGAGAGATAACTGTTTAGCTACTTGACCTTCCTGGCAATGGTCTGGTAGAAGATTATAATAATCTTTCAGCCTCCAACAGTGATAAGCTAGTATCCAGGCTGTGTTTTGCACTGTAATATTTACGAACGATCTGTGACTAAAATTTAGCTAGGGGAGAAGCTAACATACTTCTAGTCTAAAACATGTGCTCAGCTGAGATGAATATGTAATAATAATGTATTTTCAAAACAAAGGGACTCTTTTGTGTTAGCTGCTTTAGAACCAGAGACTAACTGACGCTGGAATGGACCACTGGAGGTAAGGTACTGAGCGGCTTAATGACGTTTGCCCATGCCAATGTACAATTCAAGCACTCATCTCCAAACACGACTGACTATTACTTGCAATTACCAAGCATTTTTGTACTTATTTCTTCATTTACTACTTCACAAGTAGTTCTAATACCCACAAGTCTATCTTACCTTTTTTTAAAAAAAATTTTAATGTGTATCTGTGTGCACGTTTTGGGAGCTTAAGTTTGTCTATGCTTTGCAATAGAATGAATATTATTTTGGAGGGAATAGAGAGCTACTTCCACTTAAAAATATCTTCATTTATTCTTAAATCCTGCTTAGTTGTAATACTTTTGTAGTGTGCCAACTGGTGCCCCTCTGCTGAAATGTTAATTACGAATTTGTTCCATAAAAATAAGAACCTCAGACTAAGGAAATTATGATGAATTTGAATATGTGCAAGACTCCATCATGAATAGAGCAGCCTTGTGAATAAGATTTTCTCCATGAAAGACATGCTGGAATACTTGGCTTTAATTTGCTTGAGTTAAAATATAATGAAGGCAGTGCATGAAGTTATGATCTCTCTCTGTCTTTCATGAACTTAAACTTTGACTGAATTATTTTTTCCAATTTGAAATAAATATATTTATAGAAAGAGAAATGTACAGCCTGCTTCAAAGCTTTCTGAAATCTGAAAGACTTCTGTGGATTGCAGTGAGGTCTGGAGGGGTGCAGTTGCCATAATCCTGCAAGATAGGGAACTTCTTGAAGACTGCCATGAATCCTCAGAGACCATTGTCCATGGTGACAGCTCAGTTTAGACAATTTGGACAATTTAGACACGCTAAGCATTGTTTAGAAGGCAACCCACACTTTCCATACCAATTCTCTCTCTTCTCTTACAATTGTAAGCTTAAAAAAATCATATCCAATACCTTTTTCTTGAAATACTCATGCTCTCACAGGCAGTATTGGAAACCTTGGAAAGGGCCAAAGCTTGGAATCTTGGAAATACAGAATTGGAAATTGTTTCTTGGTCTTCAAATGCAATCCCTGGCATTACGGACAAGGTGTCATATATTTACTTTCATAAATGTTTCAAACAGTATATTAATAGTAGTTAGATTTTTATTCCTGGTACTTTAGCTGGATGACAATTTCAGAATCTCCCTTGTTTTGTATTTTACTGCATTAACTACCAGTTTGTGACCCTTTATTACTGTGTAAACACTCTCCTTCAGTTTAAACAACTCTTTTCTCTCCTGTGTCTGTATAGGCACCAATCACATCCCTATGTATTACAAGGTGAACTCTTGCCTGATAAGCTCTCCGTTCCCCTCATTATTCTAGTGATCCTTCTCTATGACTATTCCAATTTCATGTCTTCCTTGAAAATAAATGACCAGAACTGTACACACCATTACAAATTAAGTCTCATCAGGGCTTAGTATAGTGGAATTAATGCTTTTCCATCTCAGCTGGAAACACCTTGACTGATGTGATCTATGATTCTATGATGTATTGCAGGACGGCATTTGAGTTTTTCCATGCTTGCCATCCCTTGCCAGCTTATAGCCATCCTGCGATCGGCTTGAACACCTGTGTCTCTCTCTTCCCAGTCACTTCTAACTGATGAGTTCCTAGTCAATAGCAGAAATTCTCATTCATAGTCCCCAATGACCTTCCTCTTTTTATTATAAATTTAATTTAATTTAATTACGCTTACTCCCATCCTCAGGGCCATGCAGTTCTTTTTGTGAAATACCCTAATCCTCTTCAATATTGACAATGCCTTTTAGCTTTCTGTCTTAAGAATACTTTTTTTTTTTTTTTAAGCCAAGGTTATTTATACAAAAAATTAACAAGATTGGTCCAAGGCCAACCATTTGTTACCTCTCATCAGACAAGATTTTTCCCTTTCAGTACATCTCTACTAGCCAATTCTTTACTCAGCTCACAGTTACAGTAGTAATTCCCATTTCTTCATATGACATTGTATTTACCGTGTTTGTCACATTCACATGATGTCAGTATTTCTCTGAACTCCGAATGGATGAAAGGTAATGCCTCTTCTTTCTTGAGGTTACCTAGACAAAGCACTGTAGGTGACCTAGTCTGGCTGCATATTTGTGGAACACGGGTTGCATGTTATCACATTTTTTTACAACTTTAATTACACTAGCCTTGAAAATACATATTACATGCTTACATGGCTTTGAGATTAGGTTGGATACCCTGTTCTCTGAACTTGGTGTTCCTACATCTGATGTTTTATATGCATTAAATATATATATATATGTTACAGAACTTAGGTGTCATATGCCAGTGTTTTTAGACCTTTTGTGAGTCCAAAGTATTTCAGCAGACAAAAACACTATTAGTTCAACTAATTGGTTGAGACAAGGGCTTGAAAAGAATTGAAAAGAATTTTTGAAGTGAAGGACAAAAGTAAAACTTGGAAAAATGTTTTCTGTAATACAACAGCAATAACTAATTTCTTAGAACATTGGTACTGAAGATTGTACATAAATATTTATTCTTTGGAAGCAATCTATATATGCTTTTTTGAGAAGAATGGGGCATCCTTTGTTACCAAACACTGGACAGGATTGGACCAATAGCAAATAAAGTATAGTTTCACTAAAGGTAATTGTTTTTGTCAGGCTCCTTATCCATTGCTTAAACTCAACATTTTTCTGGCATGGAAATTATTTTCGTAGTGGAAAATATCGAGAAAGGCTGATATTATAAAGGAAAGCAGTGAACATTGAATCACTTCAGCATGATAAAACTAGGTCAGAATTGTGTCTTTAATGTGTTTAATTTCAGACAGCCTTCCAAATTAAAGATGATCGTACGTTCCCAGAGTGTTATTATTCCTGACTGTCCTGGAATATACAGTGTCTCTGACAGTCGTACAGCTGAAATTCATTGTTATTGGTTCTATTTTTTAATTTGCAAATGCAATTTTAAACCCCTTGAAAAATGATACAGCAAATTTCAATACCTGAAGAAACAATAGAATATGGAATGGCAAATACTTTGCAATAAATCAGGCTGCATAGACGGAGGGAAAAAAAGACTCTCATTGGCATTAATTCATATTTTTCTTTTCTTTCCTTCTATCTTTCTTTCTTTTTTTTTTTCTTTTGCAAAAAAGCCCTCAATTACAATATAAACTGAATAAGGAAGTAAAAGGTTGGTTCAGAAGCTGAGTTATCAATATAATACAGAAAGCAATAGTAAAAGCTAATAGATGAATTGTGTATGACCTTCACATCGGATTAGTGACCAGTGTAGTATATTAGCAAAATACTGTGCATTGTATTCAGTAACATAATAAGATATTTTTCTTATTATAATACAAAAGACATTAATGTAGTACAAATGTTCATTCTAGACTGCCTTATCAGGGATTTCCATGTTGTATTTCGAGCCCGGTCTCCTGCTTATGGTCTGGTTTACATAATGGTATAAGTGTAAAATTGAGTATGCTTTTGAAATGAGAAGAACTAAGGTAATGAAGGAGGAATAAGGGAATGAAAACAAAACACAGAGGAAAGGGAAGTGGGGAAAAATGAGAGAAAGAGAAGAGAAAGGGAGACAGGTTATGTCGAAGTAGGAAAGGAAATAAGAACACATTAAAAAAGTAAGAAACGAAGGAAAATTACTAATGAGAAAAGGTAAGCTTGTCAGTTCTTATGTCCAAATTCAATGTTAAGATCCAATTTTCAGTTCTGTCTGAGCTGATTTCAGCTCAGGTATTCATATGTTAAATGTGCATGAAGATGGTCTTTCATCATAGTTTCAGCAACTTGCTTCTTGGAAATGTCCTTACAGAAAGAAATTAAACATAGTGTATCATTAAGTATTGGAATTCAGATTCAAGTGCTGACAAGTCAGATTTTGTTAACGTGAAGTTTAGGACTTAATGGAAAACATGGGATGTTTTGCTTATGCTTTTGCCTGTGTTGATAAGAGAGCATTTATACATTGATACTACATTTATATTAATGTAGCCTGAGTATTTCAGAGATCATTTGGGATAAATGTATTCTTACCGAGTAGTACTTTCAACAGCTTAGCTTCCCTCTGAAACTAACCAAATACTTATAGGAGATGGCACTACTTCTTCTGAAGGTATCATTAAGTTGTTCTTAGCTTACATGTGCTATCTAAAAGAGAGAAACAAAATCTTTGTATATTTTTCATCTATGTTTAGATGGAATGAAAACTGCTTCTGACTAGTTATTCTGCTGCATTAAGTCCTTATGCCCCTGATGATTGTGGACATGGAGTCAGTAGGTGTTAGCTCTTAATTCTTCTGAGGACTGGGTCTCTAAGTCACAGCATTAGTCATAAAATCATAGTACACATGGCTGCATATAAAAATGGCCAAACGGGTAAATAAATGAGCCACCAACAGTGTACTAATCTATGCAAAATCAAAAACCTTCTCACACATATACATGCATTTGGCAAGAGCAACTTAGACAGCGTATGTGGGGGCTTTAGCATGTATGTTCTTTCAAAATTTCTGTTCTATGCAAGACAGGTATTGTTTGGGTTATAAATGTGCTTGTGATATGGGAGAAAATTAGGAAAGGAATCAAAAAGGAAAAAAAAAGGTTGTTTGAAATGGTAAAACTCAGTGGTTTGCTTCTTTTCACAACTGTTCCTATCTTGCTTGCAAGCGCTCTCCCTTTAATAAATGCCACACACAGATCCTCACGGTGTCTAGAATCCAAGACCCGTGGTACCAACATCTCATCAAAAGCTCATTGAGGTTTTCCAATTGTTTCACAGAAACAAAACCTTACGTAAGTGCTTAACAAGGATCTCTATTAATAGGTAGCAATGGCATTTCGCTACCTGTGGCAACTACAGAAAAGCAGGCTGCACAGGACCTTTCATGCGATTATTTATGTTAAACCGGTCAGGGTTTGGAGCCAGAAATTTTTCTGTTGATTCAGGAAAGTCAGTGCATCACTTCTCCTCTTCAAAAGAGTTCAGTTCAATATCAGAAAGTATGCAAGCATGCATATTGCCTTGTTAGACTGTCTCAGCTCAATACCAAGCCACCTGCTCTTTAATCGGCATTGATGGGTATTTATCTACTTTGTTCCAGTGAAGGTGAGTTGAAGGCTGCCTTCGATGATCTGTTAAAATATGTAACTATTCTTTCAGTTAGAGAGTTCTTCCTGATATCTTATGCTTATTGCTGCTATTTAAGTCAATTAATTATTTTCCTATTTCTAGTGGACATAGAAATCAGCTGATCAATTTATTTTTTGAACCACCTGTTTACATAGTCTTAAACTTACCGTGTCTACCTTCAACAGTCTCTGCTTTGTACTAAGCAAGTAAAACAATTTCAGGCTTGCTTCAATAATCTTGCTTTCCAGCCTTTGATTTATTTAATTTTTTTTTAATTTTTTTTTTTTTTTGCATTCCCCTAGACCTTCTCCGAAACTGGGTGCTGTGGCAGCAGCACGTAATACGTCTTACGTATGATACCTTGGTTTGTCCAGCTCAGTCTGATTGCTTTCTTCTGGCAGATACATGCCAAAAGAGTGCAGTTTTGTGTGGAGAACTCAAGTTAGGTCTGAATATGCTCCTTCCAGCACCGGAGCTGTACAAAGACGTTAATGGTATTGGCACTGTGCTCTGCATGCACTAATTAACCCGGCACTAGCACAGCAAAACTGCTGCTGTTTTGTTCACAGTTCACATGAGTATCTCCACATGACACTATTTTAAATGGTACGGAAACATCTCTTTGTAAAGCACCTTGCATGCTTGGGGACAGATGGGTAGGGCAAAGAAATATCCTGAAAAGTATAGATATTTATTTCTGTAACTTGAAGAATAAATAAAACTTTATGTAATTAGAATAATGAATAGTCACTTATTACTCATTACGCACACTCTCTGTCCTCCCCTACCACTTTCTTAATGAATGTGTTGCCAGAGGGTATATTACTTAGCAGTTTGAAAAACCCCTATTTGCCTAATGAGTTTCACTTATTCCACAGTAGTCCTAAAATTGAGCAGATACTGGTTTTAGTTGTTATATTTGTTGATTATCCTGACTTTCAAAATAACCTAATTGTTGTTTAAGAGTCAATAACAAATAAATACCTAAACCTTGTAAGAACATTTGACAATTTTACTCAGATTATAATTTATTCAGATGCCAGTTACATCAAGGTCATAGTTTTCATTTCTGTAAATTAAGTACTTTCAATGAAAAAAAAATCATCCCTGAACTTTATTCTGCTACTTACAGACCTAGTTTTAGACATAACTTTTTCTCATGAATAATGAAGTCTGAAGTGGAGTTCACAGGCTCACTGATACTCCTCCACAAAAGTCTGTTTGCATATTGAATATTTCTTTTCTTTCTATTTTTAAACACCGAGTTTCTGCAGAATATTTCGCTTTCATTTTGGTCATTTACCAGTTACTTATTTAGCAAAGGGTGTCAATGTTCTGGACGTCCCTCTTCTGCAGGAAAGCATCTTTGAGTGGAGATGGAGCTTGCTGTATCCTAATGAGGGAAATGTTACCCACTTTGTGCATTTCCGTCTCTGCATTCCAGCCTCAGATGGGAACAAACCTGGTCACAACGAACTGAACCAGGCTCTCCCTGCAATGTCTGTGATTTTCAATTTTAGGAATTAAAAAAAAAGGAAAGAAGAGAGGGTAATGGCTATTTTAAAGGTAATTGTTGTATGCGTGTCCTTTACAGTAACAACATTTTTTTTCCTGTAGTGTTTGACAAAGGATCTGCCAATGCTTAGCAAGGGCTGCAAAAATCATTTCCTGCTGCCTGAAGCAGCCTGTGCTTCTGGTGAGGGAGAGCACAGTTCAGAGTCATCTGTTACACGAATGAGAAGATGCACACACTTCAGGAGGAAAGCAGATGAAGAGGGTTTTCTTTCCACTCCAGTAACTCACAGCAGGTATTATAGATTTATTTCCCCTTCTCATGTTGCTTTCATTTTGCTGGATTGTATCAAGGCATTGCAGATGCTACAAATAGGGATGCACTATCTAACTTTTGGAGTAGGAAAAAAGACCAACAGTGGTTACTTCATTCAGACCAACATTTTCCATTGCAGTACTTACTTCCCAGTTGGAGAAACTGTAGAGACGTTACACCACCGCACAGCAAGTAATTTAAATGTAACCCATTTGGACTGTAAAGTCTGTTGGTAGATCTCAAGAAAACCTAAAAGGCTCAATATAAATCCTTCTGGTTGAACATACAAAACTTATGCCATGGGTCTTACACTTGTCTGCTACCCTTTTGTCTTCTCTTCATTCAATTACCTCCCTCTTCCTCATCCCTATGTGTAAGATCCAATGTTTGTGATCACATCTGCAAAATCCCTTCACTGCTCACTTTCAAGCACCCTCTTAAAGATAAAACTGATCAAAAGATGGGTTTCCTCCCCTTCTGCTTCTTGTCCTAGTGCCCCACCTTCTCATTCAGGTCTTTCTGACCCTTCCTCTGCCTCCCGTCATACCCCAACATCACTTTGTCTCCTACATCCTCAAGGGAGAGGACTGGAGGGAGCTGAGGGAACAGAATGAGAGTCCAGTGTTAGAAAATGGTTTGGAAGTTAGTAAAGGAGATAAAACTGGAAAGAAACTTGAGAGCAGAAGAGAAAGATGCACAGGGAATTTGTGGTAAATATTTGCTGAATCAGTTAGACAAAATTTCCCCAGGTAATGGACTATTGACAAACTCATCAACTCTTCATTGTTTTTTATTCACTATTTTTGTGCTATGGTGACAAAGATTTTCCTGCTCCTTGGCTGGATGCCTCATGGTTTTTTAAGCAAGGATATAAAAAAGAATAAGTTTCAAACATCACCCTATGCATGGGCAGGTTTTGAGTTTCCTCCTGCTTTAGCAGCTAGATCAGTGGGAAAATCTAGCCAGAGCTCCTTCTATTCCATCAAGTGCATGTAGGGCTGTTCTCTCGCTGGATGGCCAGCTGGCTTGCTTCGGCAATGTTTGTGTCATTACATACTCTTAGCCTCCAAAACAGGGTGGTGACATCCACCTTATCTGTTGGAACTGATTCCCGAACTCAGCTAACTGCCAGACCACAGCTGCGAATTTGTTAGGGTTTGGCTAGTTGGCACAAGCCATGACTGTCCCAGGGACTGTTCTAGCAATTTAACAGTCTGTATGGTTAAATTCCAGGAATGCTGCATGCCACTGATCAATTTACTGGTGTAGATTTAGTTTAATACTATTTTTCCTTTAGAACAAAAAAAGAATTCTATGCTAGTGAAGGCCTGGAATTTAAAACCCTACAGATGTCATGTCGTGCCATAATTCTGTGTTAATTTTTTGCAAAGTGAATACTTTATGACTGTTGAGCTAGAATTTGGCATTTTCCAATTGTCACAAGTAACGGTGAGACTTGGATGTACCTGCAATACCCACCCGGGCTATATTGGCTCCTCTTAGGGGGTGTTTTGTTTCTCAAATGCCAGAATTCTCTGAAAATTAAAAAATAGAGGAAGTGTTTAAATTTTGTAGGTACAGTGTGAGCTACCTATAATTGTACCAGTGACTGCACAGAGCTGGAACAATAATTTTCAGCAGTGAACTGCTTAGGAAAGGTCTACGTGCATGAGTGTTGGGGTGATGATGCGATAAGGCTGAGTTATCCCATTGCCCCACTGGGGTGTTTTAGATTGGGTAGAGCTAACGTGTCCAAACTGCTTCCCTTGTCTCATCTACTGGAAGAAAGCCTACTGCACGTGTTCCTACAAGGCACTAGCAATCTGTCTGGGGCAAGGTCAAGTCTCAAAGAAAATATTCTTGTCTCTGCGCCAGTTTGCTAGATTTTTCTGTGCCTCAGAAACAACAAATGGAAAGAAAAGAACCAGTTTGTAGAACTTGTTAGTGGTCGTGTTCGGAAAAACCCACAGAGATTTACAACTCATCCAAGAATGAGACTAGCAAGTAGTAGAGAAAGAAGACCACCATCAGGGAGTGTGGTGGATTCTGCTCCTTCATCTTATTTTGGGTACCTAGGAGTTATCTGTTCCTTACATTGAGCTTATTTTGGGACAGTAAAGCATCAACCTCTAAATAACAGGGAAGTATGGAATTTTTGGTGGTGGGACAGATGGAGTTCAAAATATATTTTCTATTCCATTTTAGTCAGTCCTCCAGTTAATAACAATTTTCTTATTTCAGGGTGGAGGTCCTCATTTCTTGAAGTGTAGGATCCTAAATTGTTTTACCTTGAAGATTTAGCTGATAGATACGACACCTTTCCATATGCAGATGCAATTTCATTATGAATCATCTACCTATGGCTGGGTCAGCATTATAGCGGCCTCAGCTCTCATTACCGTATGACAGCAGATGTGAGACGCTGACACTAGAAAGACAGAGCTATTTTAACGAAAGATACCCTCTCTCCCTTTGCTGCCTTCCTCGCTCGTTGCCAGCTCTATTATTTCTGCTCTCTGTTTTTGTGTGCTTAAATTTCCCTTCTGTGCATTTTTAATCTTTCCTGTATTACCTTGTTTTCCATTTGGCATATGTATACTCTGCTTATTTCTTCCACATTGTTTGTGTACCTCTGGAGAAATTACAATACTGTAATTAATTGAAATAATTTCATTTTAAGTACATGAGAAACAGACCATATGATCCTGCTCATTCTTGCCATACATATTGGAACAATTTGCAGTCACATGTTAGCAGCCAGATTCCTGTAAAAATTCTGCTCAGAAATATATATAGTGGCCTTTTAGACACTATTTCCTATGTTTCTGCATGGTTTTGAGCAAATTTATGCAAGCCTACACAGATAATTTGATATGGATGACCTCCTTGTTGGCTTGTTTCTTCAACTCCACACACAATGCACAGTACTCTGCAATAAAATTATATTTAGACAAGTTTTAGCCTCTTTTTGTTGAGGACTCCTGTCCAGCCATATGTTAAACTATTGAGACTGCAGCGAGCTGGTGAGTGAAGATACAGACTGAGATGCTTATGGATGCCAAACTATTTTAAAGTATTAAGAGAAGCATAACCTAATTTGTCTGAGGGCTGTGGAAAAAGAATGGAGAAAAATGATTTATTTCTAGGAATCTCAGGAGACGCTTGGTACAAGCTGGTGAAAGCTGGGTGACTGAGATTTCAGTGGTATGCCCACACAAAAAGGACAGAAAGTGAAGGGAAAAGCTGCATCCATGTATCATTTGGGACTGAATCAAAGATCCTACATTTGAGCAACTCTATTTATGTGAATACTGAAAGAAAGTGCTCACTTTGCCCCATTTTTATCTTTTGATTTCTCAGTCCTTCTCCTGCGTGTCTTGTTTTCCTCCTTCCCCCCACCCCCCTTCTGTTTTTTTTTTTTTTGTTTCTTCTTCCATTACCTCTG
Source organism: Rissa tridactyla (assembly GCF_028500815.1). Classification (NCBI taxonomy): domain Eukaryota; kingdom Metazoa; phylum Chordata; class Aves; order Charadriiformes; family Laridae; genus Rissa; species Rissa tridactyla. The sequence goes on along the minus strand of NC_071468.1, from coordinate 118,312,616 downwards.
TTTCTGTCCTCTTCTACCTTTCACTCCTTTGCACTCTCCTCATCCTGAAGTGCCCCGCTAAGCATCTGGCTGAGGTACTTCCAATGAAAATATCAGCATGCCATACTCTGTTCCCGGTTACGCTTTTGCCTTCAAACAAGGGAGCTCATACAAATGCAGAAGAATCTCTGATGCCTCAAACTCTTGTAAATTCACCTTTTCCTGAAGAAAACAAAGAAAAGAGCGCTTAGTGACTCTCCTCTGGCAGGGCTAGCAGCATCCAGCTGCCATTGGGCTCTGATGTTTCTGGAAGCAAAGTGTGTGCCACAACAAAACCGGGAGACCTGAGCTTTTAACTCATAGACTTGTCCTATGCACAGTAATTAGTATTGATGGGGTACTTAAACTACCCATGCACCAGTCAATATAGGAACGTAAAAGGAGAAAGGCTTATTCAAATTTATTGGTGACAACAATTGATACTAATAGCAGAGAAAGCAGGAGGAAGACTGTTGTAGATTGGATCCTGATTAATGGAAAAGAACCAGTGGGGAAAAGGAAAGTGGAAAGCAACCTGGGTGACTGAAATCTTTAAATACTAAATTCTTTATTTACAGGAGTACAAGGAGGAAGAGTGATAAAAGAAGGTTTTCAGGAAAGAAGCCTTCAATTGACTGCTCAGGAAGGTCTGCTGGAAAGCAAGCGTAATAAAAAAGTGGCCTCAAAGTATTTTAATGAAATAACTATCCCGTCATGAACAACATCACTGAAGGGTAGGGATAGTGACTTAGCAAAATTATGATGTCTTTCAAAACATGAACATTTAGCAGGCATCATGCAGAAGAGAAAAATACTCTCAGTTATTAGGAACAAATGCGATAGCACAATGCAGGTAGGAACAAAATCAGAAAGCTTAGGACACAGACGGGGGAAAAAAACCAAGCACTTTCTCTAAGTAAGCTGATAATAAAATGATCATGTAAAATAATTCAGTTTAAAGTTTAACTTGCTAGAGTAGAGCAACTATTACTCTGAGCTCTGTAAATGGGAATGTTGTGTCCAAACTGTAATCTTCTCCTGAGGGCTGATAAGCTTTCGACAGGACACCACTCTTCAGGCAAGATGAGGATCTATTAAAGAATATCCAGAAGAAAGAAATGAAAATTTTAGAATAAGCCTGCAAGCTTGGAAAAATGGGTTTGCCTTATCTTGAAAAGACTGATAGGGGCTAAAGAGATGATCTGAAAACAACCTTCCAATATATAAAAGGTAGCTGCAAAGATCAAATGAAATAAACAGTTCTGTGTGTCCGCAGTAGGCAGAATAAGAAATAGGGAACTTGAATTGCATCAACAGTCTTTAGGAGGACGTGTCTTGTCTTCAAGGACAGGCTGAATGTAGGAGGTCATTATCCAGGAAGATGGTGGACTCTCGACACCATTGGAAGATTTAGGATTATACATTCCTATTTTCAGAGTCATGGTTATAAGCTTTTTTATTGACAACTGAAGAACTGAGGAGTTAAGAAGCTTGCAAAGGCAAATAATAGCAGGTGTTTAGGCAGAGCTCCCCTCCAGTGTGAGACTTTCATATTCAGGGAAATTCATTAATGTAAATGTTGGAATAAATTGGAAGCAGATGAATTTTGTACTAACCACTGTAAAGATGCCAAAATTAGAATCTTTATTGATATTTAAGAGTATTGTTTAGTGCTCCAGCATTCAGATGCATCGTAATGTCAATTCTCACAATGTTGGTGTTTTTTCCTTTGAATTACGCTGTTCTACTGGATAATTCATTTGTCTCATTGACTACAACTACACTGCTAAAGAAAACACGCAGGAAATTGTGACTCTCAGATCTACCGGCTTGGTCTGGCTCATGTCCACACTGAGAAAAACCTCTTCCCATCAGGAAAAAATAGTTTGGCTATGCCCAATCTGTCTGGCAGGAATCATTCCTGGTCTGTGCTATTTCCCAGACTGTGCCCAGACTGTCTCCCAGACTGTCTGCAAGAGTGTTAGTTGGGATGGGCCAAAACCATGGCAGGGTGGGAGATACCTGTCAAGCATCATGGGAGGACAGGCATAGCACAGTGCTTGAACTCAAACTCAGCCTGTCCCTTGTTTACTTGTGTATAAGTAGCCAAAAGGAATACTTGTGAAAATAGTATAAAGTAGTATATCCATTGTAAATTAGGGCTTATGTGTCTAATTCGGTATGTGTCTAAATTCAGTGTTTGAAATACTGAATTTTGAAGCGGTGAATACTGCTTCAAATATACTTTCCCCAAAAATTTCTGCGAACAATTTGGCGCATAGCACAAGCCAGAGCTAATCCTGACAGGCAGCTGAACACGGCGACTCTGCTTTTTTTGGGGTAAAGGGAGACTTTACTTATTATTTTATATTATATGATTTATATGATTATTATTATATATGATTATATGAATTATATGATTATTATAATGTTTCTTCTTATAGACAGAGGAATCAGGAGGTTGTATGAGAGACTTAGATTTAATTTTAAAATACAGTAAGTTTATAACCCCGCTCCTTGTAAAGGAACTTGTGAGGGAGGGAAGAGAACTATGTTTACTAAGTTGCAACAAACCAGAGAACATAATTTGAAAGCCAATCTCATGGTTTTTGTGGCTTGACTCATGATTTTAGAGAGCTTATGGTTGGAAACATTTCAAGATTTGTGAAACCTTTTCAGCTAAATATTATTATATCTTTAATATATAGAGCCAAATTCTTACCCGGCAAACAAATACACTTCCTGCTGAATCTAACAGAAGCTCCTGGCTGCAATCCCCTTGAGAATTTGGCTCTGGCTTCTGAAAATATGGACCTCGTCATGATTCAGGAATTTTAAAAAGCCAATACTTAGTAGGATGCCTGACTGAAATTGAACCAGCTTACTTGTCTGTGATGATACTCATCTCATGTAACGCACCCCACATGTATATTTTGCTCTTACTGTTACATCTAGGGAAGTTAGACAGAAATCTGTAGTACCAAGGGCTGTATGAAATGCATAAACAGGCCGAGGTCCAGAGGAGCTCATATTGCAGAATTGTGACAATGTTCAGCTATTCGACGGAACTGGGCCTTGTTACAAGGGCTAAATTTTAGATATATATAAATATATATATATATAAAAATATATAAGCTATCTTAAGGTTCACTGGAAGAGGTCTTCTGGCCTAACAATGAAAATAACAAGATAACCTGCCTTTTTTGTTACCTTTTCTATTAGACAGCTAACAGCTAAGGACAGGATGCCTTGTTCAACACCCATTAAGCAGCGCACAGCAGACTGCAGCCCAGTTGTCACTGGCATTTGGACACTACCATGACGTTGATGATGCTGATTTTCATGATTATTAATATTAGTAGAGTTACTAGTGGTTGCATGAATTAATAGTTTCAGTAACCTCAAGATTCCAGCATCATCTATGCCAATGAATGAATCAAGGTCTTCAAGTAATACTGAAATGCTAAAATAAATGTAACTTTTGGAAAAATGAAGGCCAAACAGAAAACCGAATTGGTGTCAGATAGGTGTTGTAAAGTCACATTCTGAATTGAAATTCTCATTTTTATTGATATAATATATTGCCCTAGAGATGTGACTCATCTGGTGCCTCAAAAGTTTAATACAGTGTCACTTTTGTAACTAAACCCACAGTTCAAGTTTGAAAAGTAGTCAGAGTTGGCACTTTTACCACATACTTGCAAACATCCCTGAAGTTAATACAACCTCCACTAGTTATTTTTCTCCCAGTAGACTGTCTCCCTATCTTCTGCTTTTTAAAGGTACAGCATATAATCAGCTAGCTTGTTAAGGGGCTTAACAAGGTGAAAAATATTCAATCACTCCCCTTGTTTACAATGCCTTCGCCATCCTGTAAAATAACAACATGGTGCCTGTCCTCATCTCCTGCGCTGATTAGATCTATTAGAGTTTAGTTGAGGCAAATTCTGCTAATAAAATGCTGTTCTGAATTCATTTTTCTGCCCGCAATTTTCTTTTAAGCAGAGGAGTTTGTGTTTCTAAGATGGGTCCTTCCTGCCTGTGTTTTCTCTTTAGCTGAGTATGATATATAATCACCTTCTCCAATTGGATTATGAGCTGCCTTGTTCATGCTAATTTACTTAATTTATTCATCCTCCTTGCTCATTCTAATGATTTTTCACATGCTTCCTCTTCCGCACTGACAAATGATAAAATGATAACACAGCGTGGTGAGCCCTATTTAAACACATCACCAGAACCCCGTGTCCTTTTTGTCTTCAGATGCCTGATACAATTTTGGTTGTTGTGCAGCCCTGACACTAAGTAATGTTTTGAAGGAAGCAAACTCAGGCAAGTCTGACAACCACCATCTTATCTGACAAGAGCGGAGCCGGAGACTACCAGGCATTGTTTATACTAATAAATTAAACATGCCTGGGACTGTTCTGGGGTGCAGAGGCCAAATGGGTGGAAGTACTGTTAAACTTGCTCTCCTTCCGGAGCAAGAGGGTTTGCAACCGGACTGCACATCGGGAATGGGTCCTCCTGATTCTACCGGGCTCTGTTCAGGAGGCTGTTTGCTGACCTGAGCCGAAACCACCAGCAGGGACCAACATGGCAACTTTTCCCTCTGGTCCGTTGGGTTTTGGTGTCCTGTGGGGCTCCGTGGCACTTCAAGCGTACCAGGTCAGACAGAGCCTGGGGGTACTGCTCCCAGAGCCACTCTAAACACAACCCGCTTTCTTGCGACTCAAAACAGATTTTCATGTGATTCAGCACAGCGGTTTTTGCTAAAAACTCATAAATATTCACAAATATTTGCCGACCAGGCCTCTGTAACCACAAGTTTTAATTAGCTTGCATCTCCCTTGCTTGGACATCATTGAATGATTCCGTCAGTAGAGCTGAACCTTTAAGTTAACTTGAAAAAAAGGAAGGGTTTTTTTTTATGCTGAAACATGAACATTATTTTTCTGAGTATTTTGTGCCTGAACCTTTCTTTTTTTTGTTTGTGTTAAAATCACCCAAACGTTGAGGTAGTATATTATTAGATCAGTAGATGAGAGAGGGGACCTGGTAAGAACACATTATTGTGACGTGTATTAGAGAACAGTAATAGTGACACAGGTTTAATGACAGTGCGATAAATAAGATAGAGAGGAAAGTTGAGTACATACCGGGTGTTCATGCATAATAGAGTAGGAATGCATTGTCTGCTGTACTTTTCCTATACCAGTAAATTGCCTTTGGATAAAAATACCATGCTTAGCTACTCCAGAGAAATACTGATGAAAAACTAATGCTAGTGGAACGACGCTTGCGTGCAAACACCATCAGCTAGGCTTTCCAAGTCTTTGCTGATCTTTTTGTTCGTTATTATCAAAAGTAGCTGAGGAACAAGTGATGGTGAAATGGAGGAGAAAAGGAAAGCAGATTCCTTCTCCACAATGCCCATTGGCCTATGAGTGAGGCTACAGCATTTCAGGGCTGGAACAAGTTGGGAAACACGCTAATTGTTCTGCTATAGTTTAAAGCTACTCACTAATGAGGAAAAACTGGGGAGTGATGCAGCGTTTCTGTTTGCTGCATCCATTTCTCTAGCCCAAAGATTCAGGCTGGAACAGTGAACCTGGTTCCAGGTTTGATACAAAATTGGATGGGACCTACACAGTGCTCAGTGTTGGTAGACGTTAACACAACACGCAGGTAACAGGAGATTAGGATTTGTGGACAATGTGCTTAATAGCCACTGAGATAGGCAACATACCTGTTTCTGGTGAGGGCTGCTGTGGAGTAACTTGCTTTGCGATCAGCATCTATTTAAAAGATTGAGAAAGCTTCATGTGGATGTGAACCTTGCTGTTGTCTTCTATTTGCCTCAAAACTGTGCTGCAGGAAAGAGCTCCCTGGGAATAGAATACAGAAGAACCTGAAAATTTTAATGGAAGCAGAATACATTGGAGAATATCAATACACATTTCTTACATTATATGGCACCTCATTTCCTCATACACTCTGTCTGGTTGTTGCATGGAATGTCAACTGATCCATAAGTAAATCTAAAAAATGACATAGGGTTTGTAACCATGGAGTGGGTAACAGTCCAGTTGTTGACCCAATAGGACTACTGGATACAAGAACTGTCAGATAAAACTTATTGAAAGGGCTTCATCAGTACAGCTACTTCAGACACCAAAGGACGAGACTTACTGAGCCTGGGAGAACCTTCCTGGCCCATGTTCCTAGGCTTTGATTTTGGTGTATGCATGCTTTCATAGGACTTCCATAGGCGTTTTTGCTTCTCTTTCACTGCCTTACAAGCACACCTTTAATTTGTGTAACCTCTCAAGCATGTTTCTTTTCTGTTGAAAACAAACCATTTCTAGGAGAGGGTAGGTTCTGTGATGCCTCACATCCTTTTCATCCTGCTGGAGCTGTGAAGAAGAGAAAGGTGATTCCTCTACTTAGAATGATGGAGAGCTAGGAGAAAATACATCCTGCCTGACCATGATTTGCTTGGAAAAACATAAGTATCCCCGTAGAATGGAAACAGCACTTTCTTACACCCATGGGCCACTATGAGAGATAAGTACACTCAAGTCTTTAAATCCCTCAGATAAAGCATAGCGGGTACACAAGGCTTTGATTTCTCAATGTTTGTCTACAAGTAGGGGAAGACCAGAAAGGTAAAATGGATGCTCTTAGTGAATGACAGAGGCTCAACAGGTGCTTAATTTTTTTGTTGTTTGTGTTGAAATTAGTCTGTGGGACAATGCTTCTGCAAGTTGCTACTTTTTATTTCTGATTTCCCTCAAAGACTTTCTTGTACAAGGTGGTTTACCTTCCATTCCCTCTCTGGCTACCTCTGGTGTTTTCTCCTCAGCATCTGAACATCATCTGTATGCACTTAATGACCAGATGTTCTCTGTCGCGCCGTTCCTCCGAAACTAGGCTGGAGAAAAAAAAAAAAAAAGAAAAAAAAAAGGACTCAAACTAAATCATCCAGGGATTACACTAACAGAAAATGATGCTCTTGGTATGGAAACTATTAAAGAAAACCTGATTTTGTCTTTATATACTAGGGTTCATTAACTTTCTCTCTGGTACAGCTAATGACCTGAACAGAAGCTGTGGTTCATTAGTGATCTTTCTCTCCCTGGCAGTTGAACAGAAAAAAGAAAGAGCTGGAAGGAGAGGTAGAAACTCGAAGTGAGACAGAACAGCATTGGATGTTTCCAGGCTAGCGGAAGCAAATTTTCTTCCGTTCTCGTCCCTGTAATAGGAATGATATGATATTTACAGCTAAACTCATCCTTTATGCCAGAGCAAGTTTAGTCACCAGAAGAGGAGTAAAAGCAGTTTGTACCAATTTTTTCTTCCGGAGCTGCCAGAATCTGCTTTGATCTCTGGAGCTTGTAGCATCTTAAGGTCTGTCCTGCCTTATGAAAGACAGCTCCCCGGGGTCATTTTGGCAGCAGGGAGTAGCTGCAGGGAGGTTCAGGATGGTGGCCTGATGGCCTGATCCTGCTCCGCAGGCATCCAGCTCCTGCAGGAAATGCCTTGCCGGTTTGCGTTGGTGCAGCCATCTTCAAGGTGCCGCTGGCAATACGGTTCGTTCAGCGGGGTAAGGGAAGGGTGGACAGTGCTGCCGCCTGTGTTGTGGTGGCTCAGGGGTGGTGCTGATGCAAACGAAAACAGGCTCAGGGAGCCATTAAAAGGTGTTTCTGTTTCTCTGTATGGAAAACTTTCTACTTTTTCTGTGTTACTTGTGAAAGCCTCCTTTGTGGAGCTGTGATTGTCAAGGAAATCTGTTCCTCTTCAGCATGCCATTCTTACAGCACAAGAAAAGATCTTTAAATTCTATTGAATTGTTATTCCATTTGGAGGGGGAAGAGAGAGCGGGACAAAGAAAAGAAAGAAACACTGCGCCAACATTAAAATGTTACATAACTTATGAAATAATACACTAAAATATTCAGCCACTCGGATTTTCAAGGCTGTTTATTTTTTCTAAACATCATTGTACTTATTTTTTAATGTCATAATAAAATTGAATACTTCTCATTGCCTCTCGTATATGAACTCAACTTTCTCAGGAAAAGATGTGCAGTTTACTGTGACTTTAAAATGAACATTAACAAATGTAGCATGTAAATTCCAGGCAAGTAGCCAGAGAATTACCTGTCACTGAAGGTCATTTTCTCTCCCTCCCTACTTTTTTGATACATAATGCAACACTAAAATACATGTCTTAAAAGTTTTTAAAGGAATTATGCCTACTTATAATCAAATGGAGAGAAGCAGTATGTGAAATAACTAAGATTTGCAGATGGTTATTGAAATGTCAAACCTGTAAATCTAAACTGGGTGTTTTGGTTGGGGTAGTTAATGCTTTCAGAAAGCTTCAGGTGAACAAAAGGATGAACGAATGAATAAGCGGACAGAGAGCCAGGGATGGGCATTTTTTGACTTGAAAAGTCATACGTAATGCTATCCTATAACGACCAAAATTAGACATGGAAAAGACATGTCAGACAAAGCAGTCTGTTCCTTTTTTAGTGCAGGACCATTCCCTGAATTGTCTTACTTTTTCCAATCTAGTTTGCAGTATTGGAAGCAGTAGATCATCCCGATGGGAGGCCGTGCCACATTCTAGTGAATTTTCCTTGATATTTAGACTATTTTTCCCTTTGTTTAATTTCTTGCTGCGGCTCCTATTTGTACTATATGCTCAAGCTGTCTTTATTTATTTATTCATTTATTTATTTATTTATTTTCCCCCAGACATGCAGAATAACAGCTTTGGTACTATTTGTCTTACAAGCCTTTTGGGATTCAGGGTGCCTGTGAGGTTGCCTGCAAAGCAAGCAGCGTGGTGCCTAAGGACGAGGTGATTGACTCCACCTGCCTGGGTGAGTTGGGTCCCTGGTGCCTATCTGCACCTCAGGTCAGAATTAACTTTTGAAGGGCCATGTCCAAGTGTGTGCGGGATGAGTTACCTTTTACAGCCAACCAAAATCAGAAACTAGCCTGTAAGCAATGTCTGAGCTTAGTCACCCCCTGCCTCGTCCCTGTTCAAAACACAGCCGACAAAGCTGTCATCTGCTGCTTGTAATTTAGAGGTTAGGCAGACCACACGGAAAATAGGATTAAGAATGTCACCACAAGGCCTTGATGCAGTTCAAATAGTTTGTCTGGTTTGGATTATTTTTCCTATCTTGAGGATCGAGGATCACTCCCCGTTGTGGACTGCTCCTCTTTTGGGCCAAAGATTGCAGGAGCGGCCGAGACCTGCAAAAAGCTGACGTTCAATGCATTGGACTTTTTACAGGCAATGGTGTTAGCCTGGATGTTAGGCTGGGATCTTCCTGAAAGTCAAAGACATGGGGCACTTTCTGTGACTGTACACCTGCACGTGACCTTTCTGTAAGAAGGGACTCGCGGTGCTGGATGAGAGGGAATGCAGGAAAACATTTCCGTGATTGATAAACTTTCACAACTGGCCTTTAAAATTGTAGCATGATTTAGGTTGAAAGGGACCGCTGTAAATGCTGTGGTCTCACCTACGTGCTTACAGCAGGGCCAGCTTAGATCAGCTTGCTCAGGGCTGGGTCCAGCTGAGTTTTGACCATCTACAAAGATGAAGATTTTGCAGCCCCTATGGGACACCTGTTCCAGTGTTTGACCCTGCCATGGTGAAAAAATTAATATATAATCAGAATTTCCCTTGCTGCAACTTGTGCCTTTCCATATTTTTGTTGTGTTTCTAAGTCTTTTTACCTGTTTATCTGGGCCTCATAAAAATAAAACCCCTTTATGGTATCACTTAAGGGGAGTTTTATGTTTACTTTATTGTTTTCTAAAAGAAAGTGTTGTCTTAGGACAGTGGTAATGGCTTTCATCACCTGTAACGCAAGTGGAAATTTGGCATTGAGGTTCTGAAGTCCTGATACAGCCTCATCATCCTGTTTCACCTCTAGAAAGCACCGGTGCGGTCACCGAAGTGCTGACCAGGCATACCCACCTACACCTGCCCGTCCTCAGTTTTGATTGCATTATTATAGAAATGCTTCAGGCGTTGGGGTTTCTCCTTGTGTATATTGAAAGTAACAGTAGTGGCCTTGTTTGTCACTCACCGAGGACCCAGGGAAGTACAAGGAGAAAAAAAATCAGCAGGGAGAAGGTCCAGAAATGCCTCCACTTTGAAGGTGAACCTTTGAGTGTGGCTTTCCGACAGCACGGCCATCCTTGCTGTTGTCTGCAGCTCATTGAAGGCCCATCAATTTGAGAACAAGGTGCCCTACTTTCATTGACCTTTCTCGTGTATCTTGTGACCTGCACATACTGTGTATGCCTGGGTTGCTTCAAAGAGCTGCTAGACTGCAGCTCTCCTTCTGCTGCCTTAGAGCATTAAGTTCATTATAAGCCTGAGTGGCAATTCCTGGTTCCAGAAGCTAGTTACACAAATGCCTTTCTTATTGGCAAAAGTGACACACATTCATAATTGAAAAGCAGGAACAGTTTGAGTATTCTCCTGTATCTCTGCTACTGCGGCACAATTCATAAATAACAATAATAGGGACTGGGCTGGAGGACTGAAGGTGAGAGGGGGTCTTTTGGAAGGAGCTCTAATAAGAAGGATAAAAATGAAATGTTGTGGTATTGTATGATGTTATAATTGGCCAGTGCAATTACATTTTGTTTACCTTATGGTAATGCAATTTATTTTCACAGGTACACTCTGAGAATTATGTGTTAGAGGTACTGCAGAAGAGATCCTGACTACACTGATGTATTTCCCTTGGACCTCTGTGGCCTTGAGAAGAATAGGATTACATGCAAACGACTCTTGACGGGTTATGTGGCATTGATTTGTAAAAGGGGCTGCTCTTTGATTTTCTGAGTATAATTACAGAATCTCACTGTTTCCTTTCTCTGTTATTGATGGCTGAAGGGCTTTCATAGCAGTGAATTTCATCTCAGGAGAACTATGATCTCTACCTTTCTAAATTGTGGTGACATGTTGCCATTGTCATTTGTACTAACGGCTGATATGGGTGGCAAGAAATCACTGCATGAATAAGAGAAGAAATGCATCTTCATTTTATTAATAAAAACTGAAAATGAGCTCTTCTGGCTCCAGATTTATAGCTCTGGAGGCTGAGGAACTTCAGGGCTGTTTTAACTCAAGTGGTGGAAATTAAGGCTACCTTATAGTGTCCTAGCAAACAAATTCCCTACGGGAAAGTCGATGTTAGTCTGTTAGTCATCAGAGTTAATTAATACTAGTAGAATGTGGACAATTATCCCTAACACTCAGAGCTGTATTTGGTCTGGAAAGCCTGAGTCCAGATTTGGAGGAAGTTAACAATTGAGGTGTGAATGTGAATTTTTATTACATGCTCTCTGCAGTTTGAAAAGAATGTATTTTGTGGATGAGACAGAGCAAATCTTTAGTCTGGGATTTTCAAAGATTTTCAAATAAGTGCTCTGTTTTCTTGCCAGCAGCATCTGTGCACCAATAACTCAGGTATTCCTGTTTTACTTTGTAAGCGATGCAAAGGGTAAGTTACACAACTGCTGGGAGGCAATACAGCTCCTGAAAAGTGAGCAGAGTAATAAGGATTTACAGGCGATACTGAGCTCTTGCCATCTGTCTTAAACTTCACCGCTACTTCAGTCCGAAGACCTCCCAGACTTCGGGGAGGTGGAGTGGCTTGACACCTGAACTCCTTTCCCCACTAGGCACGGAGCCGAAATCCCGCTGCCGACCGACCCAGCGATCAGGGATAACTATGAGTTTGTGTCATGGGCATTCCGGGTTTTTCGTCCAACATCCTTCTGCAAGGTGAGAGCAAAGGCTGTCCGGCTGATAGAAGCTGCATCCCCTTTGGTAGGTGAGCGGAGTAAATGCGATAAGATAAATAAAAATAAATAAACCTGTGGCAAGTCGGCACCTTGCCACTGCTAGCCAAGCCCTCCTGCAGAGAGCCCTTCTCCCGCTGATTTGTCTCGTTTGTACTCAGGTCACTTCACACCGTGATGTGGCACCAAGTCGTCTGCATGCCTGGGGTTACAGAAGGCAAGTCCGGCTTGGAGCCGGCTGAAAGCAAGCGTGAGGCTGGGCTGAAGTCAGGCTTCTGCTCGGTTACCATTCGGGAAATGGTCGTGCTGATCCTGGTCTGACACAAATTTCACAATCCCCTTTGCACCTCTTCCCCTCTGATCCCTGGTGAGCTGCGCGTGGGTTCCCAGCCAGGCTTCCGAGCGAGAAAAAAATAGCAAAATGTTTTCAAGAGCTCTTAAAGGTTTTTATTTTTTACATTCCTTGCAAGCTACTGCTGTGCTTATTTGCCTATCAATTCATTTTCTCCTTGCTGGTACATTTACTCTATATTTAGCACATTCTAAAAGAGGACAACTAGATTGTACAGACACAAAATCACACAGTAGGTTCTTATTTACTATACTGTAATAACTGTGTTCATAAATCTAACCTCTCTCTGGCAACCTCATATACCTGTCTTTTCTTTCTCCCCTTTGATTCCCGTCCTCGCCTCCCTCTCTCTGCTGATAGCAGGCAGTAGGAGCTGCAGTCGTTCAGTACCTCTGAGTATTACGGTCCATTTACTTAAACGTAGATGCTGATATTAAACGTAAGGCATCCAAGTTTGACTCCTTTGTCTTACTTACAGTTCTGTGGTGGTCTGTTGTCTATACATTTGCAGTGAAAGACGTTTCTGGGATATTAAGATTTATACCAGGCAGTAAAGCGGAGAGTGGGTGTTTATCTCAAATGCAGTTTCCTTGGTTATCTGGGTTTTGAAGGGGTCTTTAAATGTTAGAATGCACTCAGACTAACAGGTGACGGCGTATATAAAGCCTTTGCTGGAAAATATTTAGTAGGATATTTTTAAGGACATACACATGATTTTAACTTTTATAATTTATAATGCTGCAGTTTTATAATAACTATAATATAATATACATGGTATAATTAATAATTAAATGTTAAAATACAACAATATCTAATCTATTTAAATATTTATTAGATATCTTTTTTAAAAAAAAAAAACCCACCACACAGATCCTCTGAAATAAGGTAAAATTAAGAATTATGAAAAGCAAACATTTTCCTTGGACTCAAGCTTCTTGCAATCAGAGTAAATGGTGAGGTAGAGGGAGCTCAAGATGGGCCAAACTGAAAGAAATTAAAGCTAGGATTTCCCAGTAAAGTGCTGCCATTGATCTCGGCCATCAACTCCTGAACTAGTTTGTGAGTCCTATGGTCATTCTGTTGCATTTTCAGGAAAAAGCTTGAACATGGAGGGGTACAGTCATTAATGATAAATGTTGAATATGGACTTATTTTTCAAGAAGTTTGGGAAAACTGCTCCAACGTATGGGACATGAAAATGCTACGGCTCTGCTTTCTGCTTGAGTAGCTTGATCTTGGTTATCCCATTTGTAAAACAAAAAGGAAAAAACCAGGGTATGTCAGCATGACACCGTGGGGAGAAGCTGGTGAAGGAGCTGGAAACTGCTCTGTACAGCGCATGACCTGTAGCTGGTTTTCTATAACTATGAGCTGTTAGATGCAGCTATTCTTGAGACTCAAGAGGGAAGAAGTACCTAAACCCATTTAACTAATCTGAAAATACCAGTCTTAAAGGTTACAGGCTGTTTTACTCTTAACATCACCATAGAGAGGTATTTCTCCTAAATCCATTTTTTTTTCTGGAATAGGAGTTTTTGTTAAGCAGCTACTGACTTTTGCATGCCACAGGGAGGGGCAAACGTGTTCTTTTAATAATATTCCATGTATGTAAATGTGCTCATAGCCATGTGAACTTCATCATCTCTTTATTAACCAAGCAATAAATACACACAAAAAAAAGGGTGGAGAGCTGAGGTTGTGGCTTGGTCCTATCAACTTCTAAGAAATCTGTTTGAGGGATATATTTGAAGAAGTAGGCATAACTTTCAGTATCTTTCAGGTCCACCACAGGTTACTTCCCTTCGGTGGTCTCACCGCACTTAGGGAGATAGATGGGTATATCAGAAAATTATCTACACATAATTTGTCATATTTGGGCACCAGTGACAACAGCCTCTCTGCTTCGGAAGAGCCCAGGGTTAGTATGGTGAGGAAAAGAAATAACTTTTTACCCTGAGGGCTTAGTTTTTCCCACGCAGCACAGAGGGCAGCTGGAAGCTCATATGGGGGAACTGAACTGCTGAAGCATTGCATGTTTAACGTGGCATGAGAATACGAATGAGACGACTTACTGCTCACCACTGCCAACCCTTGAAAATAAGCTTGAAAGAAATTCTGACAGGATTAACACAAAAAGTCTCCCTGAAGAAAGTGGAGAGGTTTCAGAAACAAAATCTATTATCTGTCATCCCATCATTAACAAAGTGCAAGAACTGGCAGAAGAATTGTTGGCCTAAACTCGAGACGTCAAAAAATAGGTAAGAAAAATATACTGGGGGAAATATTCCCTGGGAAGAGTCCCGCGCTGGCAGGGGGAGGGATTGGATGGTTTCGCTGGCCTTTTTCATCTCTCATTTCTAGGAGTCTATTATGTTATTTTGCAGACTGAAGAGTGGTTAAAATGATTAATGGACTGCAGGGCCTGATGTACGAGCAGACGGCCAAACAAGTGAATCTGTGCAGCATGCTCAGTGTGCCGCGGGGCGAGGGATGCCTGAGAGCTGCCGGGATGGCAGGCAGCAGTGCTGTACCCTGCAATTTGAGGAGGTATAATTAGCAGAAACGAAATGACAATTAGCCTAGAAAATCTTTTAACGTGGTATTTTATTGTGCCCACCTGTGACCTCTCCCAGCGGTGATGACATCCCCTCCCAGTCCCATCCCTCCCCAGCACCACGCTGATGCCTTCATCTCCCTCTGCATCGCTCAGCCACGGCACCGGCACCCACGGCTCCATCCCAGTCTGTGCTCTCCCACACCATGGCTCAGGGTACGTGCTCTGCTCCCTGGTCTGGCTCTGCAACCCTGCCTTGCCAGACCACCATCATGAGTCATCTCCTGGAAACCCCCAGAGAAGCTAGAAGGCACGTTGCATCACACGCTGTGTTTAAGCGAAAAGGGACCATAAGCTAAAGGGGAAAAAATCGCATTTCAAATGAAGAGAATAGGCTGGATTAGATGGAGAAGGCTTCAATTTATGAGGGGGTGCATAGTATTAATTTCAGAAAGATCTCTGCAGGTATGAGGGCTCTGCTGACACCACCCCTGGAGAAACCAGCTGGGGCAGAAGGACTCCTCCTTCACATCCATCCCCTCCTACCTACCACACCAGACCAGATGCCAGTTCACCTGCAGGCTTGGAGGAGAAAATTGAGAGCAGCAGATGTTGCAGCCTGCCGAAAGCTCACTGGTAGCTGAGCATTTGAACTCCTAGAGAAGAGCTCTTGTGGAGAAGGCCGCTAGCTGACTGCAGGATTGCAGCACACTGTACTTTTGGATGATTTCAGTGTTTTACTGTGAAACCTCCTCATGGAGGAAAAAACCCCATATATTGGGATCTTCTTAGCACTCCATGCAGGCACTTGAGAAAAGTTTGTCCTGACAGTCCACTGCCTTGCTGGAGTCTTGTGCTGCACTGTTGGTAGTGCCCTTGTCCTGCGGTGTTTTGGAAAAGCGATGGGACTTTCTCTCTGCATAGTTAGATTTGAGCCCCTCTGCTTTATAAGGAGAAGAAAGAAGAAATAATATTGTGTGAGCATCTTCTGGCAGGGGAAGGAATATATATTTTTTTTAAACTAGTAAAAAGAAGAAAAGGAATATTATCCAGCTTTTTCATTCAAGTTTCCATCATGGCACAATCATGTCCCATAAGCCCTTCGGTATGAAATAAAACATATGCAGTTTACTCTCGCTTTAAACCCACGTTGTGTCCAAATAAATCTTACAGAACGCAAAAGCACAGAAACTGCTCCTCTGTGTCAATCCGGAGGCTCAGCTGCCCCAGCACTGCCCTAATGATGCCGTGTTACAGCTGCTTATGGAAAGGTTTCTCATCCACACGGTGGATTTCCACAATGGCATAATGTTGTTTTCCATTTTATCCTCTGCCTTATGCTGCTAATTTTTAATGGTCTGTTTATCATTCTGACCACTGCTGAACATTGAGCTGAAGTTTTCCGAAAACTATCCAGAGTGAGCCACTGCTGGTGATGCAGGCTTGTTTCTCACTGTGTTCATTGCTCAGCATTTGTTAACTCTTAATTTTGTCTGCACTCCCTGTTGCTGGCTTTGGTTGATTGCAGGTTCTGTGAGACGGCACCAAGCAGGGCGCTGGACCTGCCTGTGATGCTGCATGATGGCAACTAAATTATTCGGGGTTTTATTCTCTGTTTGCTGATGAGAGTAATTAACTTCATAAAAAACATGATAAAATAATATATTCATGTCATTGCAAACCTGTCCTAGTCTGGTTTCTATAAAGACGTGATGTTCATCTCCTAGGTGAATGAATATGGTGTTTTATTTTGCATGGCAAAAGATGTGGTGGAGATCGCCAGTGCTATGTAATATTAATGTAAATAGGGTCAGCTGTGTATAGTCTGTCTAATGCTCCTGCTTTTCTATCATTTTTATTTTACCTCCTTAGACCTCGTAGTTACCCAGTGATTTTTTTATTAAATTATTTATTGTAGCTGGATGATTGATGTTGTTTCACTTTGGTTCTTTGCAGCTTCCCGATTCTTTAGTTGTCAGAATGACAAGCACTCAGTGATTAATTAAAGCCTTTATTTTGCTCTGTTATTGTTCATCTTCAGTCAAATATAAATCCTTATGTATTCCAGAAAATAATAAATATTCCCCAAATGCAGGTTTCTAAAATTTAGATCAAGGAATATCTTCATTTATTTTTCATTATTATTTTTTTATTATATTTAATATTTTATACACATGGTGTGTATATATATATATAAATTATTTTCTTGTGAAAGATGCTAAATTGAAAACTCTACACAAGAAACCTGCGAGTATGGCCTGATGCTGGATGGTCACCACTGTAAACTTCTTCAAAGAGCTTTCTTTCTTCCAAGGAAGAAGAGAATAATTAAGAGTGGCTCCTTGTCAGGACTGCCAGAATCCCCTCTTTTGCTGTCATTAATTGTGGTGCCTTTTTTTTGGCGTTGTGGACATAAAGCATGGATTCCTCTCAGCTACCTTTAGGTGTTTAGTGGTGATATGTACAGCCGAATTAGTTACCTTGTGATCTCTTTATAGTTGGTAGAAAGAAATAAGCACTCTCAAAGGTGCAATTCGTTTCATATTAAAGCAGACATCTAAAATAGGGCTCTTGAACTGCATCTTGTTCCCTTTCGCTGATAAGAAAGGGACGAGCCTACATATTTGGTCAGATAGTTCCCACTCAGATGCACTGGGACTTGGGCTGAGATGACTGATTTATTTTGTGTAGCTGGACACAGAGAAAGCAAAGTTCCTGTGTTGGGGCTAGGGCAGGCTACCATCTCATTCCTAGTTTCTTGTGACATCTCGTTTCTCAGTCAGGAATGCCTCACTCTAAAAAATGTTTTTGAACATCCCCCTTTCATATACCTTTACATGCAAAAGCTTAGTTGCAGTGACAACAGCTGTGGATGGCAGAATGCATTCATTTGAATGAATTCATGCCATTAAACGTGCAGAAATATGCTAACACAAGATGGCCCAACCTTTGAAGTGTTGGATTGCATTTCTGCCTAATTTTTGCGGGTGTTGCAGGGAAGCTATTGCAACGGTGAAGCAACCACTGGCTGTGGGTCTTCTCCACAGGGGTAGGTGATGGGGAGGCACCGGGCTACCTGACCAGCATGCCAATCAGCCTTTATCCCTGGAACAGCCGCTCCTAATTCCTCTTGGGAAGAGTTGATGGGTTGGCTGGAAGTGTTTTAAAGTATGTTTGGCTTTCTGGAATTGCTTTCACAGACCAATTTCTTTTTCGTGGGGTCTCATGTGAGAATAAACTCATTAGATTTGTGATATGATTCCCCGAATGGCTGACTCATGAATTCTTCTAATGTTTCAAATTGTCATGTATATAGCACATCAAATTTTGCTGGTAAACTGGATTTGGCTTTCTTTCCAGTCTTTGTTAAGGATTTTTATCTAATTTATCCTGGTGCTTCTCATTTCTTGCTTCCTTTGTTTAATGTTCCCAAAGATGTGATTGACTGCACCTGAAGTTACAGCTACTTGGCCCGCTAGAAAAAGAAATTAATTGGCTCAAGTAAATTACGAAAGTAAAATTCATATGATAATACTTTTGCTGATTGGTTATAGTCTTCCATTATGGAAAACTCAATAAAATCTTAATTAGAAAAAAAACCAGATAAGCAAAAAGCAAGTAAACCCATTTTTAAAATGTCCTGAAGTTCCCAATTCTTTATC
The DNA here is from genome assembly GCF_028500815.1 of Rissa tridactyla. Classification (NCBI taxonomy): domain Eukaryota; kingdom Metazoa; phylum Chordata; class Aves; order Charadriiformes; family Laridae; genus Rissa; species Rissa tridactyla. Next base: position 118,294,183 of record NC_071468.1, on the reverse strand, counting down.
AGTTCCTTTGATGTTATTGAATAGATACTTACTCTGCTTTGGAACTTTACAAATGTCATTCCTGAGCTACTGATTCTGCTGAAAGGATGAGGATCAGATGTGGATGATGCAAGGTGTCTGCTGCCAAAGTGAATACCCGCGCGTATTACATAAAAGATTTCTGCATATATGATTTTCAAATTTTTGCCAGCCACTACCATGTCTTCCTGATGTATTGTTATACATGGAATGACCTTTTCATGTCATTTCAATTGTAGAGTGTAAAGAAACCTCCCCGTCATTCTACATCATGAACTTGCATAACAGAAAAGGATGAAGAGATTTCTTCCTGTTATAAAATCTCTTTGACTGTATTGAGCTCAAAATATGAGAGATAGCAAGAAACATATCCGACAAGTTCCACCCCCTCCGGCTTCTTTTGCCAGAAGAGTTAATTGTGTGTTTCCTACGAAGCAAAGCACAATGGGTTTTTATGATACATTTCTTGTAGTTTTGTTGCACTGTCACAGAAAATTCTGAATTTTCTGCGGGTATGTATACATGGTGTTACACACTGCTTCGTAGGAATCTGGCCAAACATGTAGGGCTGGGATAAAGAAAGGGTTTAGCCATGGTGACACTCAGAGTGGCAATGTCGCCTTAGGCTACACTAGGGACCAGGGTAGAGGCCATCCTCAGTCCATGATGCCATGGGACAGATTATTTTGCTCAGATAAACCGTTTAACACTTAGTTAAACAATTTCCCTTCCATTCCGTGCAACGGGATTTCTACTAAGGGGTTTTCTACTTTCAAACTTCTTATGGGGACCGTCCTTGGACTGGGATATATCCTGAATGATGGCCTGGCATTGTCAATGGGACAGTGAGTTGTCAAAAACCATACTGGGGACACTTGACTTGTCTGGATGGTCACAGGACAGCACATGAAACTGTCCCCTCACCCTGTTGTTTCTTTTATCTTTTTCTTTTCTTTCCCCTCTAAGGCAGACATTGCATCACATGGATTAAATGGGAAAATGCTAGGAAACTAAGATAAGGATAGCCAGCAAAGGGAGCACTGGGATACCTAAGTCATCTAATGAAATCCAGCAAAGGGAGGTGAATGTCTGGAACGAACATACTGCTCTGTATAGATGCAGTTATAGAAATACAGCTGCAAGTCAGGAAAAGGGCACCTGGATACCAGATCTGCCTTTTCTTAGACAAGTTTTCTCAGTGCTGAGTTGCAGTCAGGCTCATTGCCCGCTCTGCCTCTGACAGCACCCATTTTGCCACCTCAGCTACAGAGAAGTCTGCCTGCAGTAGCAGGGCAAGAGCATGCACTCGCTCAGGACACCCTGTCGCCCCTGGTTAGAGCATCTGCTTATCTGGTCTCAACTGTCCCATTTCTTGGACAAGTACATTAATTGGTAAGTCGCTCTAAACTCCTGCATCAATTGTGCAAAATACCTGCCCAGCCACAGAACCTGAACTTACAAAGAAATCTTTTTTCTAAATACCGAACAAGCTATGAAGTTATGATCTTTTCTTCATTGTTTTCCTGAATGTAGGCACCTGAGTGATACAATTGATGTGCTTTGCTTTAAACTCTTAATGATTCTATGATTCTATGAATACAATTATTTGCCCTGAGACTTCTGTGTCCAGTTGGGTTTGTACTTTCTTCCCAGATCTGCAGATCTGTCTCAGGCCTTTCTTCACAGAATCTGCAGTTTATTTGGCTGCATTGCACAGGACTTTTTTCATATTGATAGAATTATGTGTTGGCTTATTAGGCTAGGCTAGAAAGTGGTGGTAATGAGTCCTTTGACTTAATCAGGATTATAAACCCACTGCATTTTCTGTCTTTTTCACAACATTATGAAAGTTTGAAGCTGGATGTAGTCGAAGAACACTTTTCTGCCTTCCCACCTGCTGCCATACCTTGTCTTTTAAAATACTTGTGCTTTACCCTTATTAAAGCTAATGGGAATTTTGCCCATATCAGTGGAGAGTATTTGTCTAACTTGAATGCAAAGAGCGTGCAATTCCTTCCTGTAGGTGGGATCGGAATATAGTCACTGCATTTTCAAAAATGTGTTACAAAATATTTAGATGTAAGTAGTTAAGTACTGCTAGATTTAGTGTGGCTTTTGGAGGTATTGTTTGTCTCTTCCACAACGAATGAGGCTGAGGTCTTCTGAAAAATGATTCTGTACTAAAAATAATTATTCCTATGCACAAATGACAATTTCATGGAAAATCAGAAATCCAATAGCTCCTAAGTAGCTCCAAACACTAGAGTGTTTGACTTTTCAAATGTATTTTAGCTTTTGCGTTGATTGTCTTGTATGTATTTTTTTTTGATATTTTCAAAGATAGAAAAAATATTATTACGTGGAAACTGAACAATATTTTTAGCAAAGTTTGAGTTATAAGCCTTCAGCACTGCTTAATTTTTCCACATGAGCTAGAAGGCTAGCTAAGCATGTTTGTTATTTCGCATTCCGAGCAGGGAAAATATGATTCCAACTTCTGCAAATATCTTCTGTGAGTTGGATACCATTATTGGAGCCTGGTTTGGGTCTATTTGGGTACCTTGGAAATTGAAGGAGCTGAGGCAGGGTTTCTAGATCTGTGTGCTGACTTTAGAAGCTTTGTGGGGAGCTTAGTTTGACTGTCTATTGCCTCTCTCAAGAGAGGGCTGCAGGGACTGGATCACAACTCTACTGTGCTGCATGTTACGTAGTCAATGGTGTCCAAACAGCTATCACAATTAACATCAAGAACAAAGGGCAATTTAAAAGAAAGACATACTTTGACTGCACTTAGATATTTCTGATTCTCCAGCCCTGATGAAATCCTTCTCGGGTTTGTGAAAGCCTTGGCTGAAGCAATCTCAGCAGTCTCTCAGTGCATTTGAGAACATGTGGAGGGGGATCAAATTCTGGGAGACTGGAAAAGGGCAAACATGGGACAACTTAAAAAAAAAAGGCAAAAGAGAAGGTTCTGGAATGATGGGCCAATTCCTTTTGTGGCAACATACTAGTTCAAAATATCCAACAGTCTTTTTGTAGGGGACCTAAAAGAACACCAGATGAGTAAGTAGTAAATGAGTAGGCAGCAAATGCAGTGAGTGTTAACTCATTTGTCAGGATTAAATCACATCAGATCAATCCAAAATCTTTTTATGTGAAGTAACACGCCTTAAGGGTATAGACATCATATAGCTAGGCTTTGTTCAGACTTCTTACACTGTCTCACATTACGCGAGCAAATCAGGATTACTATAAAGTGGGGACAAAAGTGTCTGGGGATTCTACATACGGAGCAGTTGCTGGTGCTTCACTGTCAATCTGCTAAGATGAATTGAGGAGGGCCCCACAAGGATCTATTCTAGGCTTAGTATATTCAATGTTTTCATTATAATCCAACACCGGGTTGTTAGAATATGCTTATTAAATCTGCAAATGAAATGAATCTGAAAGAGGCAGCAAACAGATTGAAAGATAAGAATTAATTCAAAATGATCACAACAATTTAGAGAAATAGTCTTGAAAACAACATAGAATTTAATTAGAACAAATGCACGGTTCTGCACTTAGGCAGGGATAAACAGTTGAGAAAATACAATGAGAAAAGCTGAGATAAGATAGGTAACAGTCTTGCAAAGAAGTATTTGGAGATTACAGTGGGTCACAAACTGAATGTAGGTTAAGAGTATTATGCTGTTGCACAGAGGTCAAACATTGCACTGGGATTTATAAACAGCAGCATAGTCCATAAAATTTGTAATGTAATTCTTCTTCACAACATTGTTATGGATTTTGAGACGTGAACCAGCTGGAGGAAGTACAGAAAAAAGCTATGAGGAAAGTCTGGGGATCTACAAAGGATGGGGTGTTTGGTCACCTTAGAAGGCATAAGATAAAGAGGAAACTGTATAACAGTGTCTGAATACTTCAAACAGCTACAAAGAGAATGTTTTCTATGGCCATGAAGGGTAAGGCACGAAATAACAGCTCAAACTGCACAAAGAGATGTTTACTTTAAATTTTAGAAATGGTTTTCTAATGGTAGGAATTGGTAGGCATTGTGGTTGCTTAAGAACGTTGCACAATGCTCATCATTAGAGGTATTAAAGAACAGGTTAAGGAAACAGGAATAAGACATTTTGGGGGTATGAGACTTACAGTAGTTTCTTGTTATAGCAAGAAGAATGAATTAGATAATCCCTTTAAGTCCCTTCTAACCCTTCTGTGTGCAGTTTTGTGGTCTATCTAGGCCAGGTACAGGGAAGGAAGGTATAACGGGGAGCCGTCTCCCTGCGTTCTTATCTGCACCATCCTATCTATCTCCTCTGCAGGTCTCTGTCAGGTCCAGACAGCAGTGGCTCCTCTATAATAGTGATAAGTAAACTTTCAAGTGATAACAATAATTAAAAATATATATTTAATATATATAGATGACAGCAAGTTGGGCGGCAGTGTTGATCTTCTTGAGGGCAGAAGGGCTATACAGAGGGATCTGGACAGGCTGGATCGATGGGCTGAGGCCAATGTTATGAGGTTCAACAAGGCCAAGTGCCAAGTCCTGCCCTTGGGTCACAACAACCCCATGCAGCGCTACAGGCTTGGGGAGGAGTGGCTGGAGAGCTGCCCGGCAGAAAAGGACCTGGGGGTGCTGGTCACCTACTGGCTGAATATGAGCCAGCAGTGTGCTCAGGTGGCCAGGAAAGCCAACAGAATCCTGGCCTGTATGAGGAACAGTGTGGTGAGTAGGACTAGGGCAGTGATCATCCCCCTGTACTGGGCATGGGTGAGGCCCCACCTCGAGTGCTGTGTCCAGTTTTGGGCCCCTCACCACAAGAAAGACATTGAAGTGCTGGAGTGGGTTCAAAGAGCAACAAAGCTGGTGAAGGGTCTGGAACACAAGTCTTGTGAGGAGCAGCTGAGGGAACTGGGGTTGTTCAGCCTGGAGAGAAGGAGGCTGAGGGAAGACTTTCTCGCTCTCTACAACTGCCTGAAAGGAGGGTGTAGAGAGGTGGGGGTTGGTCTTTTCTCCTAAGTAACAAGGGTCAGGAAAAGAGGAAATGGCCTCAAGTTGTGCCAGGTTTAGATTGGATATTAGGAAAATTTTCTTCACCAAAAAGTTTATCACACATTGGAACAGGCTGCCCAGGGAAGTGCTTGAGGCACCATCCTGGAGGTATTTGAAAGATGTTTAGGTGTGGTGCTTAGGGACATGGTTTAGTGATGGACTTGGCAGTGTTAGGCTTATGGTCTAACTCGATGATCTTAGGGTCTTTTCCAGCCTAAATCATTCTATGATTCTATATTTATTGTTGGTTAATGGTTAATGAAGCAAACCATTAATTTAGACACATGTATAAATGTTCTGACTCTCCCAAAGGTTGAACAACTGTGACTTCTACTGAAATTACTGTGAACTTCAAACACTTGGGATTTCTGCAGATTAGATTCTTCTCCAGAAACATTTAATGGTCTTTAAAAAGATAAATTATTTATAGTAAAGCAGTTGCTTATGTTCAAATCAGAGCTGATATTTTAAAAAGTCAATGTACAACGAAATGCCAGAAAAATATTTGTTAGAATTCTTGTCATTTGTGGTCATGTTACCTCTACTGTTTTTGTAAAAACAGGAAGATATTAACCACATTTGTGACTGCAGTCAGTGTAAGAACTCCTGTTCCCAAGTGATCTTCAAAGAAAAATATTAGGAATAAACATGAGGGCTGTGCTATATCATAAAAAGTCATGACTCTTCCTTTAGGATAGATTTTAAGAAAAACAAGCAAACTGCAAACAAAGACCATGACAGTCTTTCCTCCTGATGTCTCTACAGTGTATTGGTGGATCTTTCTTTTGATGCTGCAATAGTAAATAACTGATTTTGCTGTATGCTTAGAAGACTTCAAAGCTTCCTGATGCTTTCAATTTTATTAAAACATTCCACAGTCAGGTTTGTTCAATATGCTTTTTTGAATTTCATTGGCAATAACACTCTCTATCAGTGCTTTGAAATGGTGTTCCGTTTTTTTCATTTGGTTATTTCACCATAGCAATACCATTAATACAGCCAAATAAACTGCTAGGGGGAAAACACTAGCGCCTGTCAGGTGTTGCTATTGATCTGGAGTAAATACTGCAGGTCCAGTGCAGGAGCACTGGTGGCCAGAAGGATCCTCCAAAGGTGAGTTGTTGGCGGCTGGATAATAAAGTCTGTCCCAAATTAGTCCCTATTTAGATCTGAGACGGAGAGGGTGAAAAGGGGTTGTTATTCGTCTTTGATGGTGTGTATGAAGGCCAGATATAGCTGAATTCTTTGTATATAGCAGATTGCTGAGACTGTTACCTAGAGGCATTTTTTAAAAACAGGTGGGATCTGCAGCTCTGATGTGGCATTTTTCCCCAGTGGACGGTGGGGTAGAGAGGACATAGGTGTCTGTTTCACTGTGTGGAGCTACAAATAGCTCCCAGCATTTGCTGGGGCTAAAGAAGGTCTCTGAGATTCCTCAGAAACCTTCTGCCATTGTCTGCTCTTTCCCTCAGTGCTGTTGCCACAGCTTTCTGGTTAACAAGAGGGATTATCTGACATAATTCTGAATAACAGACATGTTTCCCATTCCATAGGGATGGTTCCCATATATTGGTTTGCAAGAGTGAGTTCTCAGAACTGTTTTAGGTACCTAACTTTTTTTGTCATTGGTGCTCACTAATTCAAGCAGGGCAAGGTGTCACAGACAGTTTTACAAGTGCTTATGCTTTACATGGAATGTCTTTCCTTCTCCAGCTCTTGCTGAAAGCTTAAAAGTATGTGTAGTGTGTTTATTAGGGCAGTCCTAAACCACAAAGATTTTAAGTGGGTTTGAAGTAGCAGTTTGTCATTTTGGAAATTCTTTTAAGGATGAGACAGAGTTCCCAGAGTTATGATCTATTGTTTTGATTTGGACCCATCCCTAAAGTTTTTTCCTACTTCTATTTTTATTCTATCATAAAAAGACAGAATATCTGAAAAAAAAAAGTCAAGTTCAGAAAACAAAATAGCATCCAAGAATTAGCCACCTCTTCCCTTCTCCCAAACTTATTTTTATTAAATGTGGTATGTCTATGGAAGTCTGCAAAGGGTTTTGTGATCAGAAGAGCTATTAGGACTCCACTTTAGCTCCAGTGTTCAACTCTGTCTAGAAGACTTGCTGTGGTGATGTCCATACTGTCCTTCTGCCATGTCTATCATACATAAGATCTTAAAAGTAAAGTATCTGAGTCCACAGATGTATTACTGGTACATACTATCATATGATTCTTTAATCCGCTTGTTCTTCCTATTTCAGGAATAAGAAGATATTTGGTGAAATATAAAGGCGATTATTTCAAAATGGATAAAAGAAGAAAAGGGCCAGGCAACCCAACATTTGAGTGTTGAACTCCTGCAACAAAGCAGAATTTTAAAATGGTTGGGCAATTTAATAGATAACAAAGATATCTAGAATACAAACTCATACTACCAACATTTCTGGAAAGAAAAAGAAAATCTCATGCTTAAGGATTTAAGGCTAAATCTAACTACAAAGAATTAGGATGAGATCCTTTATGGAAGCAGATTATTTGAATTAACCCTTGCTAGAGCCCAAGGAGGAAATGGTGAAAGTTACCCAGGAGAGGCGACTTTTAGTGGGTAATGTAGTCCAGGAGCAAAATCGTCTTCCTGTCGCTATGGCTGATCACAGACAAAGAAAGTTGAAAGGAGTCCTTTGGTACCTCTACTGTCCCACCCAATGGGCAATTTTGCTGCAAGCTTTTTTCACAATGAGCAACAAAATGTTGTGTATTTCTTACTCTCTCTCTGACTATGGTATCTTCTGTCTAGAAACTATCTCTAAAAGCACCCCAAACTGTTGGTGTTTAACATGAGGATGAGAAAGGCCCTGTTTAACAAATGAAGAAGGAAATATATTCAAATAGACTTTTTCAGACACTATCTGTTATTTTTAATGGGGTGATAGATGTGAGCACTGATGGCTGCCACTGGCAGTGATGTGAGAGCATGGAAGATGTAGAACTGTCACCCTGGCTGCTGCTGAGAAGTACTGGGAGCAGAGTCTCGTCCTTTGGGAGCTCCGTGGGCAAAGAAGCAATCAGTTTGTCATCACAAAACTCCTTTCCTAGCTTGCGAACTTTTGAAAAATTCACAGCACCAAGGAGACTAAGGGAGAGGCGCCTACGGACTCACATGGGCAAAAGCACCAATCTGTGTTGGTGCAGAAGACAAGCAGAGCTACGTTTTGTCCAAGCCCTTGCCCCACTGCCTCACTTCTCAGGAGTTTCTCTATCTACTACCATCAATGTCTGGTTATCAGCAAAAGCATTGCTCTTTCCTCTTCACAAACTGCTTATCATCAAATTTATGAGCTGCACATACATTTTCCAGCCCTTCCCCCACAGCTACTTGTCATTAAATATGACAGGCTTCTGAAGAAGTATTGTTACTTGTAAATAAAATATGGTTGCTAAGAAACACTATGATTAACATGCTGACAATACAACCTTCTTTGATTGTTTGGGCATCAATTGTCTGCTTCTGTAATCAGTGAGGAAATAATTTTTGGAGCAGATTTGTCAGACTGCAGAAAATGACTTTTTTTGAATTAAATTAGAATCTAGTGTTTCCATACAAAGAAAGGGTCTCCAAGCCATAACTCATAACTCTTCTTCTTCTTTTTTTTTTTTTTTTTCTTCTGGCACATCATAATTTTTATGTTTCTGTTTATGTTAATTTTTCAGCTAGGAAAATAAGGTTAGTGTTAATAATGTATCTGCCAAAATATCCAAATAAAGGAAACTGGAAGCTCAGGCTCATTAAATTTTTATGTGTAAATTCTCTATATTAATTTCTTTTTGCTCATTCTAGTCTCATTTTGAATTTCTCCTACTCTCAAATTCTTCCAGTTATTAAGGACTTTTGAAATTAACCTTTCTGATCTACATGTACAAAGCCACCTGTGCTATCATCCCAGCATGGAGCAACGGATTTGAGTCTCCTTTTCCATTAGGGGGAGACAGAAAAATGGTGACATTTCTTCCTTTTTCAGTAGATTGACTCTGGTGCTAATGGCTGAGGCTTGGTGAAAGGAGATGATCAGACAGAAATCATGCTTCTCAGGTAGAAAATTACCCTTCTCACCTCCTATAACCGGATGTGTAACTGCACTTGCATATGTTGTAACAGATGGTGTTTCTCTGAAGAATGGCTGAAAATGGCACCTTCCTACCCAATGTTTCTGCCTGCTGTGTGTATTTAGAGTCATGTCTGATTACCGGAGTGTTTAAAAAAAAAAAGTTGTATTGCCTATTTGTCTTGCAGAGCCAACTGAGAGATGATGGGTGGCATCTCTTTTCTGCTAATTTAAATGATGTTCCAACCACAAGGCACCTGTACCAGCACATGGAAAACAATGGTTCTGCACAGGCATCTCTGTAGGCACAGACTGAAAACAGCAGAGGTGTCTGCTGGAGTCCAGTTCAGCCTCGTTGTCCTCCGTGGTGGTGATGGATGTAAAGATAAAATACCTGTTCTGAGGCCTTACAGTAAATTTTGGAAAAACAAACTTACTATATTTTTATTTCTACTTGGGGATGGACTAATTTATAGGTTTTGCAACACAACATCTGTGTGTTCACTGTTCTTGGATAAGAAAGGCAGAAGATTATGCCAGAAGTGAGAGAAGGACACTTTGTCAGAGTTGTACTTGTTAAAAATAAAGAAAACTTAAACACATAGATGTTTACCTAATAATTGAAAAGCACTGTGACTTTCAGGAAGAGATGAATGCCCTAGAAGATAAGCAGAAGAGTAAAGAAAATGGGTGACTTGTAGTCTGGCGAGCTGTACAAAGAAAGGTAACGGTTTTGCTGTTAAGCACACAGACACAAATTCAAACTTCCCCTTCCACCCAGTGCAAACACATTACATCTAACCAGTGTAGCATTGCTTACATAAATGTTTCTGGATCCCATTGGGCAGCTGGCTGAAACCCTGAAGTATGATATTTGAGCACAGTCATTGTCTACGTCCTTATCTACCCATGTAATGATTATGCTGAGTGATGTAGGTAATTCTAGTTATCCTGTGGCACATAAATATTGAGGGCAGAGAAGATGGTATTCATGGTTTGACAGATTTCAAGGCCAGGAGGGTGGCCCATGACTGCCTAAACTAAACCCTTCCTCACAGTGGAGTTGTAATCTCTCTGAAAAGCTGAATTATACCATCTATTTCAGAAAGCTATCTAAACCGACCTTAGCAACTCAGACTAATGATAATTTGCCACCTCACCTCATAAAATTTCATTTTCTGTGTTGTGTCTTATTTCAAGGTTAAATTTTCTAACTCCAGCTTCCAGTCATTGTGTCTAATTATGACTTTGTCAGCAGGCTTGAAAACCATCCTACTGGATGGCTTTTTTATGTTCAAGGATCTATATAAAATCATAGAATCTTAGAACAGTTTGAGTTTGAAGCGGCCTTTAAAGGTCATCTAGTCCGACCCCTCTGCAACGAGCAGGGACGTCTCCCACTAGACCAAATTACACAAAGCCCCATCCAGCCTGGCTTAGAATATTTCTAGGGAAGGGGTATCTACCATCTCTCTGGGCAACCGGTGCCAGTGTTTCACCACCCTCAGAGCAAAAAAATTCTTCTTTATATCTAGTCTAAATCCACCCTCTTTTAGTCTAAAATCATTATCCCTTGTACGATTGCAACAAGCTCTGCTAAAAAGTCCCTCTCCATCTCTCCTTTACGCCCCCTTTAGGTATTGGAAGGCTGCTATAAGTTCTCCCTGGACCCTTCTCTTCTCCAGGCTGAACAACCCCAACTATCTCATCCTGTCCTCATAGCAGAGGTGCTCCAGCCTTCTGATCGTCTTTGTGGCCCTCCTCTGGACCCGTTCCAACAGGTCCATGTCCTTCCTGTGCTGAGGGCTTCAGAGCTGGACACAGTACTCCAGGTGGGGTCTCACGAGAGCAGAGTAGAGGGGCAGAATCCCCTCCCTCGCCCTGCTGGCCATGCTTCTTTGTATGCAGCCCAGGATGCAGTGGTCTTTCTGGGCTGTGAGTGCACATCGTTGGCTCATGTCCAGCTTTTCATCTACCAGTACCCCCCATATGCATGTGTCAAGCTAGCTTTCAACCTTCTCTGATAAAATAGGTTGAGCTCTTTAAGCCTCACATCTTTAGATTTGTTTTCCAGTCCCTGGCCTGTTGGGATTTTTTGCTTGTTTAGTTTTGTGTTTTGTTTGTTTGTTTTGGTTTTTTTTTTTTTTAACTTTCTCTGTGATTTCTATGTTCTTCTGGAAGATCTGAATCCAGATCTAGGCATCTTATTGTAGCGGCAGTTTTATCAAAGCAAAGTAGAGCAGCAGTAACACTTCCCTACTTCTATGTGATAATCACCTTTTATACAGCCAAGGGTCATATTAGCCATTTAGCCCAAGCACTACTATGAGAACTTACTTTGAGGTGATAATCTACAATGACTCTCAGCTCCTTTTCTGAACTTCTGCTTTCCAAGAACAAGTCTTTCTCTGTACCTATAATTTTCATTCCTGGTCCCCAGAAGTATTGTTCTGCATTTAGGTGTCCTTAAACTTATTTTGTTGGAAAGTACCTGTTTTAGCAGATATTTCAGATATTTCCGCCGTAGAGCCTCATCTTTGTTATTTACTGCCCTGCTATGCTTTGTGCATATGCTCTTTCTAGTTCATTGCTCCTTATATACACGGCGCAATGGCTATTTGGGGGAACCTTGTAGAAGCAGCTGTGCTCACTGATTTCTTAATTACTGCTTTCTTAACTCTGTGAGATATTGTTTTATTGCATCTAATGTACACTCTGTTAATTCTGCACAATTCAAGTTTGTTTTTAAACTGAAGTGGTTTGTGGCACTAAGTCAAATGCCTTGTTAAAAATGAAGAATGCTGTGGCAACACGGTCACCTTTATCAATAGGACCTGTAATCCTGTCATAAAAAAACAATAGGTTTGTTTGACGAGATTTACTTTATACAAAACTGTGTTGACTGACATTAATTATATGTTTAGCCACTGTTTGTTGATAGAATCCTGATTTAACTATTCCATTATTTTTTCTGGAATACACATGAGAGTAATTGTTCTATGGTTCCTAGGTTATCTCTTTTACCCTTATCAAACATCGGAATTACTTTGGCAGTTTTCCAGGCCATTTCAATGTCCCAGCTTTCTAAGATTTGTTAAAAATTAAAATTAAAAAAGTGACTAGAAACATTCTTCATCCCTTTAAAAAAAAATATGTTTGGATCTAAGTTGTAAGTATGAGTTAATCTAAAAGTTTTTATTTTTAGCAGATGTTATCGCATGCTATTCTTTTGATAAAGATGGCGTTTAGAGGGAAAGGGTATATAACACTCCTCTGTTTCAGATATCAAGACATATTTATAGCAAATGTTTCACTTTTCTGTATCACTGTTTAGAATTAGACCATCTACATCTCCTGAACCAAGACTTATAGCTGGCCTAAGATGACCCTTCTTCCTTTTACATATGAACATTAATTCTCATTTTCTAAAGTCCTAGCTATGCCTAATACTAAATTCATTCAGCTTTCTCAGAAGTCACCTATATTTTAAATTGTAGACCATTCATTTATTTCACGTTTACCCATGTTACATATAATTTATTGATACTTCAAATCTCATTTTAAAACACCAGACTTCTTATAAGAAAGAAACTTTCTTGACTTGTGGAATCATTTTAAGGAACCATGAGGGATTCATCTCTCCTTCTTTTAGATTTCTCAGAATTAGGTACCTAAATTTCAGCTAACCACTCTGAGATTTTTTTACAGAGGGAAATAAGCACTTCTAGGGGGTGATTCAACTGATTTATCTTAGACATCTATTTTAGGATGGGATGAACTGCGCACTGGAACTGCTTATTTCTCCCCTGAGGTACCTAGGTTAGACTTAATGCTTCTGAGTTTCGGACATCTGTGTTATGGTGTATAACTCCCAGCTTTTCTTTTTAGTAACAAAGCGAACAAGTTGTTCAGCAAATATCCCTTAAGTCACCCATCATAAAGCAGGCTTTCTTTCTACATCCTCAAGACAGGAGTTTAGGGAGGCTGGGTGCAAATGCACGCCTATCAGCAATTATTCTCTAATTACAGAAGGTTCTGTGACTCTGAATCATAACAACGATTCACAGTCACCTCCACCTCTTCCCTAGCTGATACGGAGCCTTACAAAACTGGCATAGAAACAGTGTTTTTGCTACGAAACATTTATCCTTTATAAGCACAGCTCTATGAGTCTGGCTGGAATACTTCAGTATTTTTACCATGTCTGCCCAGTTACAACCTCTCTGTGCTGTCCACCTGGTTTAAGCAGAGCAGCAAATGATGCTGAGACAAACCACTGGAGCTATAGATCCTTTCAGACTGTTATTTTCAGCATTTGAGGGTGATGTGGTGCTGCCAGTTGTGGCACTATCTTAGAATCATAGAATCATAGAATGGTTTGGGTTGGAAGGGACCTTTAAAGGTCATCTAGTCCAACCCTTAAATATCTCGTATGCAACGGTATCAGGATTGCAGTCTTGCTTTTTCAGCTCCCCTATCATTCCTCCCTGCCTCTCTGTCAGATCTGTACAAGCACAGAATGGCCAGCTAGAAAACATTTATAGATCCTAGTGTTATGCCAGCTGGCCATACTTTTTCCTTCAGCAACGCTGCTGCAAGCTACCTACAGTTTATTATCTTTCTGCACAACGGTCTTAGTAAATGCATCCGTGAGAATTTTGCAGGAGGACATGGATGGTCTCTGCTTGTGCTCGGAGGTAGCTGGATGGAGTGGTGCAACTACGTTTGAGGTGGGCTGTGTTCAAGCTGATAAGGTCTGCAGGGAGGCAGAGCACATTATCTCAGGCTCGACTGGGTGATAAATATGCCTTCTGGCTCCCAAACTGGAGCTGGCTCAGGGGGTGGGCAGAACGAGGTGGCTTCTGCCAGGAAAATACTGTGTAGACATACCCCATGTCTGGCTAATGAAGGAAGCAATGAATCTTTGATATTTGATTCTCTTGTAAATACTGGTAATTTGCTGTTATTTCTGTTCAATCGAACAAATAAGCATAAATTGCTGCCACCAGCACTTGGGAAACAGCAATGTAATCCAGTACTTTTGGCCAAGTCTAGAATTTAGTTACTGATTTTTTGGATTATATGTTTTCATATAATTTTCATTTCAGATTTTTGTTTAAATTCAGCTTCCCTGTGAGAAATCACTTTAATAACAAAAAGTATTTCAGATTCAGTAAATACAGCAACAGTCAGGACCATGGGAGAGGAAGAAGAACACATTTTTCTAACAAAGGTTTAAATTTGAAGTTGCTCAGTTTTGATTTCTTTTTGATCAGTTAACCCAGAATACTGCCAGCTCTACACTAGTTACACAACTTTGCTGGTGATAGTTCAACAGGCTGCTGTGTTTCTCTCCCAGTGCATTTCTGACTTTCCTGGATTTTCCTTCTGTGTTGTCCCTGTAGCCAGCCCTACTGGGACACTTTGTTCTGCTACCTGTTTTACCAGTTCTACTTCCTGAGGCTTCTGGGATGACTTTTGGATCACTGAATATTGAAGTGGTTTAAGCATAACCATTTTGAGAACCTTTATTCTGAAAAAAAAAAAAAAAAAAAGGAACAATTTAGGGACAAATGGTCTTGGAAGAAAATAGACATAAGGATTTTGTAAGGTTTAATAATAAAGTATAATTTTTGCAACCACTGTTTATTTTCACTGATCTCCATTAATTTATCAAAGTTGTTTTCTCTTCCCCAAGATCTAACTTTCTTATCACAGAATCACAGAATCATCGAGTTATAGAATGGTTAGAATTGGAAGGGACCTTAAAGATCATCTAGTTCCAACCCCCTGCCATGGGCAGGGACACCTCCCACTAGACCAGGCTGCTCAAAGCCCCATCCAGCCTGGCCTTGAACACTTCCAGGGATGGGGCATCCACAACTTCCCTGGGCAACCTGTTCCAGTGCCTCACCACCCTCACAGTGAAGAATTTCTTCCTAATATCTAATCTAAATTTCCCCTCTTTCAGTTCAAAACCATTACCCCTTGTCCTATTGCTATAATGCCTCATAAAAAGTCCCTCCTCATCTTTCCTGTAGGCCCCCTTTAGGTACTGGAAGGCCGCTATATGGTCTCCCCAGAGCCTTCTCTTCTCCAGGCTGAACACCCCAAACTCCCTGTCTTTATAGGAGAGGTGCTCCAGCCCTTATCATAGTGCTCCCTGGAAAGTGCATCCAGGCATCATTCTGAAGCTGTTTAATAAATACGGATTTGTTCCCCTGGAAAATATATTTCTGCTCTTTTGGCCTTTTCTGTGTCCTGATGGCTCCTTGATCTCTGTTTCTGTTGTTCATGTCTTATTTTACCCATTATTTTCCCTTGGCTAAAATCTGGAAGGAGTGTCAGTCTTCTGGGTCATTAGTGCATACAGTTGCAGTTTTTAGCAATGGACATGCTCTTTCCCAAATAAACTGATATTTATTAGTCAAATAACAATCAGTACTCTGATTTGACGGCCAAGACAAACATAACTGGTCAATGTGTTGTCTTTCCTGAAAAAAACAACAGAATGCTTTTCTCTGCCTCTGCCTTTCATTGATGCTGACCTGCAGCATGTCTTAAAAACATATTCATCATACACGTCAGGTTTGTTTTTTCATTCTTTGCTTCTGGGTTCTTGACCATCCAAGGACACGACCTCGGCATTTCACATTCCAGCCTGGAACTCCACAGCCTCCCCAAGTATAGTTCCCTAATTATGGGACAGAAATTAAAGTATTTTGCCCAGCATGCAGGAGGAAATGGATTGTTAGGAAAGTAAGGAAGCTTTATCACTGGAAAATATTATCAAAAGTCCAATGTGTTCTGTTCGAATTCTGCCCATCCAATTCTTCTCAGAGACTGTAATGTAATCCCCTATACCCTCTGCAGTTACATTTTGGCACAGAAGTCTTGCCTTATGCATTCAATATTACCCTCTAATTTTTAGCAGTCTAGAAGATTTTCCTTTTCTTCACTCAGAAAGTTGAAACCATAATTCTTCCAAATCCACTAACTAATCCCTTGAAACATGTTCTCACAATCGAAAGCAGAGGCTAGGCGATATGCAGAATAAACACAGTAGAATTCCTCCCCTCCCACACACGCGCACACTGGAGGGATTTGTTTTCTGCGAATCTTGAGCTACCAAATATCAAATGATTATTTGCTAAATAATGAAAGGGAAGACTAAGACATTTCTTAAGCTCTGGTGAGTCCAGGAGCACAGTGCCTGACTATTAAATAATGCAGTGTCGATGCTTTGTGAATCTGTCCCCAGTGATGGCACTATTGCTGAGGGTCCCTCTGAATACTTATTTGTACCGTGTCCCTCCATCGAAATAGAAGTTTTCTAAAAGTGGAATTGTGTGGGCCTAGTAGGAGACATGAAGGTCCGCTGAAAAGAGTGAATTAGAGTTTGCGGCTCACTTAACAAAGTTGGGATGCTCCCATCAGATAGGAAAGGTGAAGGTGAGGGTGTGAGAGCTCAGAAAGGGGATGTTTGTGTCTTGCTATAGACTGTGACTAAATGGCATGATTTACTCTCAGGACTGAGAGAAAATGCAAATGTGAGTCCTCTGAGGGAAAGGAGTTCTTACATCATTGTAGTATCTGCCACTAAAAAGAAAATTTTACTGCTTTCCCCTGTCTCTGTCATTGGGGCTGGATCTAAGGATGCTGTCGCACTTGTAATCCCCAGGGACCCAGCCCGCTTACAGACGTGTTGGAAAACTATTACCGTGTGGTATGAGCTTTCCTGCTCCGACTGGAGACTCTGTAGGGATAAGAACTTGAGTCCTGTGGGGAGTAATCATGTCTCATTTCCCTTTTTCTTGCCACTTTGTCTGGGAGGCACTGAGATTTCTGCCCTTCGCCTTAAACAGGAGACTTCCACCCACAATTACTGTACTTGTCCCCATAGGCAGACATTTACACAGCACTTCTGAAGTTATTCCCCAGTCACCCTTTGATGCTGTGGCTCTGGAAGAGCTGTCCCATTCCTTACCCCACGCTGTCATGAGATAGGGAACTTGGGTCAGATGAGGACTGAGAAATTTTCACACTGAGAATTAACCCTTCCAGTTGAGAGCTCTGTCTAATGTTTTCTGTGCTGGATTTCCTTGTCCTGCCTATCATTGCTTCTGCCACTGGAGGTCAATGCCACGCATGGCTCTGGGTAGCTGATCACCGAATAGAGTTTGTGTTCACCTACAAAGAACCATCTCTTCTTTTCCCACAAGTACGCCTATAGTGTGATTGGCACCATGTTGTAAATAATTAGCGAAAGTAATGATATAAATCCCAGTGGTAATCTCGTCCTATTTAGGATACAACTACAATCTGAACTTCAATAACACCTTTGACATAATCAAACATCCCAGAGCCCTTTACAAAGCCGTAAATTACTCACCTGTAAAGTAATGACTGCAGGGAATTACAGCAGGCAATGAGCCCATTGATCGGTGCTGGTACAAAATGAAGGAGAGGAAGTACAGCAGAGGCCACTCTAGAACTCTTTCTTTTTCTTTGGAAATTTCCATCGCACCTTTACTTTCTGCACGTGTCTCTGCCCTTCCCCACAGATGAGACACAAGATGAGGAAGACCACCTTGCTCTGACACTCAAGGACACCTTCTTCCATGCTGGTCTGTTAGTGGGTGGAAAGTGATAGGATCTTAGGCAAGATGCAAATGTCTGGTTTTATAGCCTGCAGGGAAAAATGCTCTTTAGCCAGTGATGCAAATAAACAGGTAAGTCACTTCCTTAAATTTTCATGTGCCATTTGCGAAAGCAGAGTTTTCCTGTTGCCCTTAAACAAAAAATAGCATTGATTGCTTCGGACACCTCAGATGCTATGCTGCACGCAAAATCAGGGCTGCCTCGCCTCCCACCCTGAGCTACCCTCTCTATGACTCAGACTTGCCCTTGCATTATCAAGTTAGTAGGAATTTCCTCTCCTATCAATTTCATTTAAAATGGGCCCCAGTTCTGTACGTCTTATGTTAATCAGTCCATATATCCATAAGGACTCTTACTGAAATAACTGGGATTATTTTGGTAGGACTGCGAAATCGAGAACTCTGTTATTTGTAATATGTCAATGAAAAACAAGGATTTAATTCTTTTTGCAATTAAAAGTACAATTGTGATTAGGAAATATTTTGTATTACATGAAAAATCTCAGTGATTTTTTTTTTTTAACCTGAGGGAAGACAATGAGATCAGGCCTTATATTTGTAACATAAATACATATTTCTTAGCATCACCTGGAGCTCTTCTCTGCTTTGTAATGTTCTGGGACTACATGTTTATTATGGTCCTATTCTGGATTCCCACAGTATTACTGCACACGTTATTGTGAAGCCAGCTTGACACCAGTGGGACTACCTTATAGATGCCATTGAGTGGGAATCTGAAAAATTCTGCCTCTGAGATAACAAATATTTTGGCAAGATGGGAAAGTTACAATAGCAAATATTTTGCCTGGATCTCAAAGGTATACTGCAGTTTTGTAACTTGTGCCTTAGTTTTAAACCGTTTCGTGTTCTTAATTGCTTGTCTTGGGTATTGGACATGATGATGGACTGAAAGCCATGGGGACTTCTCATGGAGAAAGACAGCAAAGTTTGGTCCCAAAGGCTTAATTTTGAAATCCAGCAGAATTGTTGTCCTTGCCCTTTGGATAAGACTAGTGAAAGAGGGATTCATGCTGAATTTAGCAGGTATGTTTTGACAGGATGGGGCTTCTTTGGAATCACACACAAATGGAATAATTTAAACTCTCATATTTTAAAAAATGGCTTCAGTTGGATTATTTCTTGTGGTCTGATCCAAGGACTATTGAAACCTGCAGAAAGATCTCTACTGGATTCTATGGGCTGTATAGTGGACCCTTACTGGTTTGTAGAGGATAGGGCAAACCTTTCAGGAGCTCTCTGCTGACTTGTGTGCAGTGTCTCAAAGTACGCACAGAAGGGACAGCTAAGCTTCTACGAGACACGATGTCACCAGTGTTCTCTTCCTTGGGATGTCCTCGGCATTACAGTTAGTTTGAAACAAAACTGGTCTCAGGAAAAAGGAAAAGAACGAAATGAAACTGTCTACCATCCCATCAAGTGATGTGTGTTTTTCTTTCTCATTTCCAGATTTTTACTAGCTTATCTTATGCTCAATGTCAGACACATTACAAACACCAACAGGAGAATATATTCCAATTTCATGGAAGTTTGAGGATTTTTGCTGCTTTTTGCTAGCTATGACTTAGTCCCAGCACTTTCAAATTTCCTGATTCAACAGCTTCGCCTTTTTTTTGAATATTGATAATTTCCATTTTCACTGCAGTCTAGCATCAACTGAATGGACCGAAATGTAACCGTATGAATACTGACTGATAAGCATAATGAGTCCTTGTCTCCTGAAATCATCCCAATAACAGCTTTAAGTTCTAGCTCCTGAAATGTGGTAATTTTCTTTGCAAACTGCTTGGTTACATATTGGCGCTGGTTTTGTATTCTTTGAGGAACCACAATGTTGCATTTATTAGCATCTTTCTAATTGTCCTGAGTTAGTATGCAGTTGTTATCCTCCATGAGGAGATCTAGCTAATTAGAATAATACCAAAGAGTGATTATTGCTATGTTTCATATTTAAACAAAGGAGCTCAACAGCTTTTTATACTTCAGTGAAAGTGATTTAAAAATGATTAAATAAAATGAAATAAGATTGATATAAATATTTTTAACTAACGGGAAAAGAGATAGTTATTGAAACTAGAAAATAGATTGCCTTTGGTACATGAGAAAACAGATTTAAATTGCAGTGTAGTATAACAGTTACAATTTTGCAAGATGAAAAATGATTGTTTCACTATTGCCTTGTCTACTTTTGTTTTTTTCCACCTGTTCTATCCAACTCTATGTTTAGAAACTAGTCTCTCTGGAGCAGGGAATTACATTTTTTATTAAATATGTGGCAGACATCCAGCACAGAAGGGCCCTGATTCCTGGTGAGGCTATGCATTAGTGTAATAGAAGTGATAAATATAGGCCTATACCATATCAATCAGTAATACTGTAAAAATATGATTTATTATAAACCCCCCATTTTCCTGTGTATTTAAGGTGGAGGACAATCAAATGCTAAAATATGACATGGACAACAACTGCTCAGGCAAAATGATGTTAAAAAAAAAAAAGCGGATAATGACATACTGCTGTGAAAATGCTGGGTTGGAACAATGAATGTATGTATCTTTTTCTAAACTTGAGGTAACATTTTCACCACCTACCTAAATTAGTTGTGAGACAGATGGGTCCTGTGTTTATCTCCAATGAACAAGCGCTTCTAGGCATGCGTGGGTGAAAAACGTTCATTACCCAGGGGCCTTCCAAGCCAGTCATGGAGAGCTTTGGTGAATTTAGTTGCCTACAGATTAGAAAGGTTGGGAAATTTGTTGTACTTGGTAGCTGTCATGCTCTTGGATGAGTTTTAGATAACTTAGAAATCATTCTTAGAGTATTGACCGTAGCTAACCCGTGCGTCCTGAAAAAAAGGATACTGAAAAGAAAAGCGTGGACCGAAGAAGTCAACACAAGCACTTAACAACATTCTGTTGCAGAAAGTTGTAAAAAGGAGTTGTGTAACTCTTTGAGCATAAATAGTGAAACAATGATTGGGAGTGCGGAGAGGGACTTGAACTGGAAAGACTAATATTGGAACTCTACGTGCAGCAGGGACGTTTCTGTTTTTAAAAGAATGTTGAAAAACTAAGACAACACAGAACAGACACAGAGAAATGAGGTGAAAAAGCAGCTGGTCTAGTTTATGTAGTGGACTGTACTGTGCAAATCCAGCAATGCAAAGAGAATGCCTGATATTACATGCCCAATGGTTCTTTTTTTTAAAAAAAAAAGAAAGAAAAAGAAAAGAGAAAAAAAAAAGGAGTGGCTGTTCTTGACTGAAATAAATTTCTAGCAAGGCTGGGTTCTCTGGGTTTGTGATACACTGAATGTTTTCATGCATTTCTGAGGCATACAGTTTGATCAAACAAAAGGTATTCGTATTGCAGGGATAAAGAGGTAATTTTTATGTAAAGTCAGGATATTTGATCAAAAGGTATTTTTTGGTCTTGAAAGCTATGATTCTGATAAACCTTTCAGATTCTGCCAACATGAACTCCAGAAGCTGCAGATACAAGGTTCTGTATCCTACTAAACATTTCCTCGGCTAATCAGCTCTTCCCACTCCTATTTTTAATCTTTAAAAGCGTGAATTGATCACCATTCTGATAATTTCCAGGCTGAAGATATTTTTTTTTTCTTTTCCAGTGGACACATAGTGAATTAAATGCTCAGGAGGAACAAAATGCAATTATGCAGGTTTTCATTCCTCCATACATGCTAATTAGAACAGATAAACTTTTTGTTACAGCATTTACAGTATTTGTGGGGATAATGTATCTGAGAGATAAGAAGAGACAATATTTCACAATAATTTAAACATGAAATATTTTCCATAATTCACCTATGGGGAATGGTTCAGTTATCAGATGCTGAGGCAGCAATGTATTTATGCAGCATTATTGTAAAAACACATACAGCAGTGGCAGACTGCAAATCACAGCAAGTCACCCAAGTATTGTTATAACTCTTGGTGGAAAGCCATCAGTACGTTGTGGGTCTGAATTGTGACACTACCTGGAGCTGCACAACCAGCACCTGATAGGTCATTACAAAACTTGTCTGGAAATTTTATGCTAGGAGTAAGAGGAAGGAATGGGAATGAAGTGTCAGAAATTATGACCACCTTTCATAGTTTTGTCATCTCTGATAAATCTCTTTCTATAGTTAGAGGATCTCCTTTATTGTAAGGATTAAAAAAGAAGAGTGAGAAGAAAAAAACCACCCTGAGAGCTGATGAAGCTTTATAAAACTTAACTTATGCTGTATTTTCTTTTCTCTTCAAATCTACTTAACTTCCTGGGATTGCTGTAGTGTCTTTTAATTTAGTCTGACTATGAAGAGATTGTATTTTAGCTTGACAGTTTAACTCTTGCACAAAGTGAGAAATGTTTCTTTTGGACATTCATATCTAAATCAATGAGGTTAATTGAGCAGGTGTTAGAAAAATGTGGGGGAAGTTGCTTTGCAGTATTTTGTTTGTATCCATGAAAATACTAAATGTATACATAGTCTTGTTACTCAGATCCTGAATTGGAGGCATCACATTCACAGAATCACAGAATCTTCAGAGTTGGAAGGGACCTCTGGAGATCATCTAGTCCAACTCCCCTGCTAAAGCAGGATTGCCCAGAGCACATTAGTCAGGACTGCATCCAGGCGGGTCGTGAAAGTCTCCAGAGAAGGGGACACCACAACCTCCCTGGGCAGCCTGTTCCAGTGCTCTGTCACCCTCACCGTAAAAAAGTTTTTCCGTGTATTTGAACGGAACTTCCTATGTTCCAACTTGTGCCCATCGCCCCTCGTCCTGTCACTGGGAACCAATGAAAAGAGTCTGGCACCATCCTCTTTCAGCCCACCCTTTAGATACTTGTATGCCATAATAAGGTCTCCCCTCAGCCTTCTCTTCTCCAGGCTAAAGAGTCCCAGCTCTCTCAGCCTTTCCTCATAAGGGAGATGCTCCAGTCCCACAATCATCTTGGTTGCCCTACGCTGGACCCGCTCCAGTAGTTCCCTGTCCCTCTTGAACTGGGGAGCCCAGAACTGGACGCAGTATTCCAGTTGTGGCCTCACCAGTGCAGAGCAGAGGGGGAGAATGACCTCCTCTGACCTACTGGCCACACTCCTCCCTATGCAGCCAGTTCGACATTGAACTATTAATTTCTATTTCGAAGCAGAGCTCCACCCCCTTTTGAAATTCAAGGTTGTTTTCCTAGAAAAATGAGCAAGAAAAATATAATGAAAAATGACAAGAGAACAGTAGAAATTTGAATTATGAATGCAGTGGAAAAAATGACAATAAATGACAAAATGGGAGATTCTCCTTACATAGTCTTGAATTAAATTGATTACTTGTGGCAATGACATGAAGAAAAAAACTGTATTCCACTTCAATATCTGTCAAAAAGGTAGATTTTGGTTCTTTGTACTTCTTTATTTGAACTGTAAATTAACACACTGAGTGTACTATTAGCCTGCCCTAGTTTGCCAGGTCCTGATACACTGTGCTCCTTCACAAATAACCAGCTATTGCAATGATTTGAGCATCCATTTTTGGTGCTCTGCACCATAGAGAGCCTTTCAGCTCTGTCCCCACAGCCTTCGCACATGCAAGAACCCCAAAATTATTCTGTGCTGCATCACAGGGCACTCAAGCTCTGCTCTGGGCACTTCCACAGATCATAGGCTATTTCATGCACTTTAAACTGCAAAAAATAAAATAAAAAAAATATATATACACAGAAAATAATTGTTATACTTTTGACCACTGAGGACCCTTTGTGTCCCATAGCCAAGTACCATGTGGAGGAGGTTGGTCTTTGCCTATTTCAAGTCTCTAGCTCAGTTTCCTTCAGTAATATAAACATGGCTTTACAGTTCCAGTATATCTTCAAATTCTCAACAGGAATGGACCTGGATTCCTGCTTTCTTTCCTCCTCCACAACCTGCAATCCACTATAATACCCACTATCGTAAATTAATGTGTTTAAATACAGTACTAATGTCAAGAAATAATTACATTTCTTTCAGACTGTCTTTCTCACTAAGCGTGATGGAAAAATATGTATCCTAAAATAACTTTTGGAGTCAATACAAGGAAGCAGTAGCAGCGGTTAAAGTTCTGGAGAGGTGCTGGAGGGTGACAAGGTATCAAGACTGGATGACATGCTGAAGGAATTTAAAGATACTGCTGTCAAAATAGATGTAATCCCTCATTAAATTAATCAACCCCACATGAGGAGTTTGATAGCAGAAAGTATAATCACCTTTAAAAAAGTGTTAGAAATCGTAGATTTCAGATTTGCTTCGGTATGAAAAAAAGATTTGAATTATAAATGTTTATTTTGTTTACAGAACAACTTGATTGGTATCAAACGGTAAAGCTAGAAAAATACGGCTGCCATAAAGGAAAATCACACATCTCTAACATCTGAGTATTTGAACTGAATCGTAGGCACGACAAGGCAGTTGTTATAACTAATCTGGAATTTCAACAAGCCTTTTATGAAGCCCCTTGAAGAAGGCATTCAAGGAAATTAAGTAGCCCTAATATATTAGAGGTGAATGGCACTTGCGTGCCAGAAACTGCTAAAGAGACAGAAAACAAGGGGCGTCATCTTATGCTGGATGAGATGGCGCACCTTATGGAAGTGCTTCATGGTGACCCTCTCTCTCAAGGAAACCCTGGTGACTGGTTTTGACTACATACTCTACCTTTAGACAGCAAAAACATTTGATGAGGTAAACTTCATCCCTACTGTTCAATATAGAGGTATCTGATGAAAAACACTATGTTCTGCATAGTTTAATGTATCAGTTATTAACGAGCTAGAGAAGAGATGAACTGTGCAAGATGGTAACACTTGAAAGTGATGCAATTATTTCACTGAAGAGGAATGAAGAATTCAATGTTCAGAAGTGTTTGTTTAGGTAATACAAAGGTAAATTAAATTTCAACCCCAATTGAAAAAAAAAAAAAAAGAAAGAATAATTTGAAGTAATTATGGGCTAAAAGTAAACTCTAACTCCCCCAACATTCCTGTAGTTCTGTGATTCACAACCAGTCCTGGAACAATCCTGTTACCATGATTTCTCCAAGTGCCCATCACCTCCAAAAAACCCCATTGCTGTCTCCCTCTACTACCCTCCACCCTCTATTTCAAATCCAGATGCTTTTCCCCCCTTCTGTCCCTGTTCAACACATCGTTGCTGCCTTGCATCTCTCCTGGTCATGGGAGCTGAGTTACTGCAGTGAGTTGTGGGACAAAACCAGGGCGAGGTGACTGGGTTGGCCAAGCACCAAGTAGAGGAGGCAAGAGTTGGTGGGACAGCCATATCCAGAGGCTGCTGCTGGTCTTTTTCTCCATCCTGGCTCTTCTCTCACTGTTCACTGGTGAAGACAAACAGATATGAGAGCAGCAATTGGCTGAAACAACTGAAGTGAGAGCAGGAGGGGAAAGCTATGCTAACAAACTCCTGCTATCATGCAGACAGTGTGTGGAGACCTTCTGTTGAGCGGAGGAGTAGCCAAAAGCAAAATAACACATGTTGTGCTATGGTAAGGACTAGGATATAAAACAATCCTGAAGATAATGTTACAACATTGTATAAATCATGTTTGCCCTCATCTTGGATACTGTGGTTTCCTGGTCATATTAGTGAAAAAAAAAATACAACAGAAATAAATGGGGGCCAGTGACAAAATGATTAGAGGGTAACAGAGACTTCTATGTAGGAAAAATTGAAAGGATGGAATTTGTTTAGTCTGGAGAAAAGAGGAGTGACAAAGGTCATGACAGAAGTATATAAATCAATGGACGGTTTAAGAAAAATAAAGAAGTCTCTCTTATTTGCCCTTTTTACATAACAGAACTAGAACAATCACATTCATATGACGGACATTTCTGAAGGCTCACTGGTTTTTATGTAGCTAACGCCCCTGGTGATAGCTTTCTGGAGTACTCCACCTTTGTTTATTTTATTAACAGTATGCTTGGATTGTACAATTTTGCATTGTAAATCAAGAGAAAAAAGTAGCAAAGTTAAATAATCACATCTCAGGTAACTGTTAGGAGTAGGCAGTACTGGCATTAACCTGTTCATATAGCCGCTTGAAACACTTTGTGCTGATCTTCTCTGTTGTTTATTAGTTCTCCAATCAAACACAAAGAGAATTAGGTATGTCATTTATGCCAGTTGGTACATTTTAAAAGAGGAGATTTTCCCCATTCAATAACAAATATTTCATATTTGCTAATTTGTTTTTCTGCTGTTCACTCGTTCATTTCTCTTTCAGGTAGGAGGTCACTTTATCTTTCCTCAGATATAGCCCTGGAAAGGGAAAGGTGGGCCAATCATGAGCGAGTCTTTCCAGTAGTTTCATTATGTGCTGGTAGAATATTTAGATTAAATTATACAGCCTTTAAAGGCCACGATCATTTAATGCTAGTATTTTAATCTGAAGCCAGGGCTGAGTAGCTGTTTTAAAAACATAAAAAATTAAGCTTCGTGATTTTCCTGTAAGCTCTTATACACTTGCCATTTCTCCCCCATTTAATGTTGAAGGTGCTTGTATTCTAGTAAGGCAAAGATACAGAACAGCTCATTAAGTAATGTTGGGATGGAAAGCCTCTAGCTACTCATGTTAAAAGAAATATAAACAGCTAAAGATTTCCCAGGTCTAGTAAAGTAGTGGCATTTATATGAATAAAGGCATCTTTACTCATGACATACCCAAAATATAAGCTACATCTGAATGAACTCTTTGAAAAACAGAGCCTCCTAGAAAGAAGTTTAAGTGATTTAAGCTTTCCTCAGTCTACATGAAGGCTTAAAAAAAAAAAAAAGAAAGGGAAAAGAAGAAAAACCTTCAACCTTCCTGCAATACGCCAAACTAGCACAAAGGAAGATTTTTGCATAGCTTGCTTAAAATATTCCTGAAATAGATGAAAAGCCACAACCCAGACATTTGAACAGACATGGGCAAATACTGAAAAAATGATTAGCAAACATATTGGTGAATTTCAAACAGAATTTCCTTTTGTTGGTAACTTTTGTAGCTGAACTTTTTATTCTTTAACGCATGTATGAATTGAAGCTCACAGATGTTTATGAAAAGCAAATTTTAGATCAAGAATCAAGATTTACTTAGGCTCTGAGACAGCAGACCACTTAAATATATGCTTAGCTTCGAGTCTGTGGAAACATTTGCATACTTGCAGTTAAATCTGTTCTTACATATTTTTCTGAATTGGGTCCAGAATCAGAAAATTATACTAGGTTTGTGATTAAATGAATCACTTTTTTGGAAGAAGCAGGTTGTAAAATTTAAGTCAGCAATCCATCTGATAGATAACCAGTTACAGTCCAAATACTGTATAACACTATTTATTATTTATATATTAAGCAATCCAAAGAATGAAATTCATTGGCACAAGTCACTTGAGTGGTGAGTGAAGTTCTTGATTATAAAATTGCTGCAAACAGTGCATTCCTCATTCCCAAGCGCTTACCCAGACCTAAATAATATTAGGTAGAAAAATTCTGGGGCAGATATAAGGTGTTGCACTCAAATGTAGACACACAGCAAAGCTAATGTGAACAAGAATTAGGTTTAGTTTGTTCAAGTCTGATGAAACATCTATAAGTGCTGAATTATTTAATACAAACATTAAGGTGCCAATGACTGCAGCAGAGCAGCTGATATTGTCCTAAGGGTGGAATGAGCAATGGAAAGTTTCCTCATCAAATCAAGCCGTGCTTTCCACAATTTACCTCATAGGCACAGAAGGAAATGCTTTCTGCATTCAGAGCTAATAATCTTGGATATGACATTTGTCTATTTCTTTAATGAACTTGAAGTCTAATCAGCCTGAAGACAAACATCATAGATTATTTTTTTTTGTGAAATATTTTATGGATACAGAAAATATCTATTGTTGCCATAATATTCAAATGCCTTGTGCTAAAACTTTCTAACATATTGACCCCATTCCTTTCCACCAATTTACTATAGCTGGAATATAATGGTTTTGGTAGATTTTTGAAGTTTTTTAGTGTAGGTTTGATCAAAATCCTGGGCAAAAAATCACAAGCATATAGCTTTACTTTTCCTAAAGGCCAATGTAATATGTTCATAGGCAGTGCAGAGTCAAGAAAAAGAAGCCAATTTTTTTCTCACCAACTTGTCAATGAAAAATGTTCCAGTGCTAGTGAAATGACATCTCTTGAAACTTTAATATAAAATCTTGAGTAACTTCTCATCCCTTGGTGTTTTCTGTTGGAAGTAGGTTTGGCACCTTTCAGGGCTTAATATCAAGGACTCCAATTTCTGTATTTCAATCTTATCTTGGGAACTCAACTTGGCCATTGGCTTCTCTATATTTATCATATTCCTTCCCTGAACACTTTAAATTAGATCATGAAATACTGCTAGACAAGATCTTTTTTTCTCATTTTGTATCTCATTTGGAAAATAACAGAGCAAACAAGAGATCAACAAACCATGGTCACTGAGAGTTGCCCTTCTTGTTAGAATAAATCAGATGTAGGATCTTGGATCTGCATAAATCCTTAAGATGGTGAGCTAACATTTTGCAGAGACTTTAAAGATTCATTCATCCCACCTAACTTTAAACACTGACAGTAAATTGTCACCCTAGACTTCCTTTATAGTCAATCTGTTGACTATGCAATAGTTACTTCCAGTAGTGACTATCAGACTCATTTAATGTGTAGTTCACGGGATTAGTTTTTGATGTATATTTTAGGAAGACTAAAAGTAATCTTTTAGGATAATGAGTATCTACATCTTATTTGATAATACAGACAGCCTGTGCAAATTCTGCTGGTGCAAATCTGGACCTCCGTGTTGTAGAAATCTAGCTTGGGTCACATGGATTACACCTATTTGTTTAACTTGTAGATGAAGTCTCAAAAAAGAGGATATTATACAATTATACATAGCAGGACATACCATGGGGTTTGGGAGCTACTTCATTATCACATTGTTGCAATTTATTTTGTTTCTAATGTTATCTTCTACTTTCAACAGTGAATTCGTATAGTTTAAAGAACTATTCTGAAAAGGACACTCAAAGCTTAACTGGGTTCCCAAATATTGGTGCCTAGTGCTATTTGCAATGTCCTAGACTTGATGAGGTATTTGCACAACATCAAGTAGATACAAGACCTAGAGAAACACTACTGGCCTGGAAGCTGGAGGCCAGACAGGATACCGTAGAAATTCTCAAATTACCTTAAATGTCCACGTATGGGCAATTGGAGTCAACAAGTGAGAAAAGTCAGGCTCAGAACATGAGTCTGTCAGGAAGCACTACCTCTAAGGGTTAAAAACAGGCGTGACTTATAACAGTGAGGTGAATTTCAAGTACTTAAATGAAAAAATAGAGATGGCAATGGAAAACTGTGTCCTTCCTTTTGCTTTATGAAATCTGTCCAGATTATCCACAGAGGATACTCTGTTTTCAGTGGATAAACTTTGGCTGCATCAGGCTGTGCAAATGCAACCAGGAGTGGTTCACATTGTTTAGTGACCTCAGGCAGTAAGATGAATCTGCCAAGAGCAAGCACCCCAAAAAGGCTAAGAAGGTGTTAAGCTATGCCTACCTCCTCTTAAGCTTTACAGATCTTGTGGGCTGGACTCGGCTTGCAGCCAGGCACCTACCCAGCTGATCGCTTACTCCCTATCCCCAGTGCTTGCACAGTGTCGAGGCTGTCTCTCCCTCTGGTATTTGATGCTTTTTCTTCAGTATGTTTTCACAGAGGTGCCACAGACATCACAACGGGCTTAGCTGTGCCCTGCAGTGGGTCTGCAGTGCAGCTGGCTGCACCCAACCATGTAGACCATGAGGCAGCCCCTGGCCTCTTCTCACAGACATCACCCCTCATAACTTTGCCGGATAACCCCAGTACAACAGAACATGAAGTAAGCCTTTCATCTTGGTGGGTCGCTGTTACTTTTGTTGGCCCTGTCCTCCCTCGAATTTTCTATCAGCCCTCAGACGTTTCCAGTTTCAACCTTTTTTCTCTTGAAAGGGTTCCTCATTCTTCCTCACTGCCTGGTTGCCAGACACATGGCAGTCTCCTCTCTGCTGCACAGCCACAGCCTTTTAGTGGTGGACAACACTGTGTGCTGCAAATAAATGATGAAAAAAATGCTGTCATCACATTCATTATGGTTTCCCAGGGAAAATACACATACAGAAAAAGGAACCCAGCAAATCACACTATTTTATAGCTCTTTGAAAAAAAAAAAAAAGGATTCAGGCGTCTTTTATAGCCTGAGTTAGGAGGAAGATTATGTTTTGAAGGTCTAGACTACTAGGATCACCCTACTGAATCGGCCTGGTTTCCCTGGTGTTTTATTGACATTCAAAATGTTGTCAACACAGTAATGAGACCTTGTGTTGGGTTTCTGTTCCAAGGTTTTTGTAGAGGGGAGGCTGCGGGGGTGGACTCTGTGAGAAGAGACCAGGGGTTGCCCCCATGTTGTACAGAGCCAGTTCCAGCCAGCTCCAGAACAGACCCACTGCTGCCCAAAACAGAGCTTCATAACTAATATCTGCCCATGTACTGTGCTGTTCCTGTTTTTACCTATAATATATCCATGAAACAGGTGAAGCTTTAGTACTGTCAAAGAAGAATCAGACCCCATTTTTCTGGTTAAAACTGTATTTCAAAATAAATAAGAACAGCAATAACAAAACTATGAAAAGTTTATTGAAACCAATTTCCTTAAGAAATTGCCATATGAGCTGAAAACTGGCAGAAGGCCCATTAAACGAGATAATTATAAAAGGGTTCATATATTCAGCT
Organism: Rissa tridactyla; assembly: GCF_028500815.1. Lineage (NCBI taxonomy): Eukaryota > Metazoa > Chordata > Aves > Charadriiformes > Laridae > Rissa > Rissa tridactyla. The sequence goes on along the minus strand of NC_071468.1, from coordinate 118,263,510 downwards.
GGAAAGTTGAAGGTATTGGGATGCTCTAGAGCGATGAGCTTTAGGATGATAGATCAGTCAGAGCTGATACTGCCAGTGTCATGGAGGCTGCAGGTTTTTGTCCCAAGAAGGTGCTCGCTGGATTAGAATTAGAAAAACATAACTTTGTGAATCCCTTAATGAAAAAGAAATCTGTGGAAATTCCACACACGGGTTCACCCCGTTATTCCAGTTTTATGTTTCTGGCATACGTTCTGTATAAAAAAATCAAAGAATAAGCTGATATATTAAGTGCAATAAAGTACAAGCATATCTAAAAGCTATTACAGGTAAAGCAAGGACACCCATATCATGTTCTTCACCCAAGTAATAATATAAAGCCTCTCTGAGTCCTTTTGGGATTTCACACTTAGAAAATAAAATGTGCACAGTTTATTCCTGTGGAAGGGACTTTCTGTTATTATGAGCCCTGAGACTGCAGTGTTAAGCAAAATACTAGAGATACCATGGACTGAGTTCTGAAGCTGACTTACCTGTTTCATTTATTCTCTCAAATTTATTCATTCCGTACATCACCAGAGCATCTGAATCCCAAGCTCTCTTTCCCAAATCCCCATTTAAGATCTGCTCTACTGCCTCACACTGAGTGTCACAAAACTCTCTCTTCCGCTGGGGCTGGTGTTGACTGCCTTGTCGGCAGTGTCATTACCTCATGACATGGCAAGATGATACAGCAAGAGTATTTTTTTTTCTTGCATTAGCTGTTTACAGGAGCCTCTATGTCAGAGAACTTCCTCCAAGTACAATGTCATTTCTGCAAAAGTGTCTGAACCATGCAACTCTGCCTTGCACAACAGTAACAGGAAAGTTGTTGATCGAGAAATCTGGAAGATCCTGTCTAGGTTTTCAAGCAAGTCCTTTGATTTTTGCTGTCCATGTTGAGGAGACTGGCCATTCCTTTCAAATTTCAAATCCAAAACCACTTGCAAATCAGAACTGGAAGCGAAGTAATGTACCTGCAGGCAATCCTTGAGAGAATGTGAGGCTCTTGCACGTATGATACCTGTATTTACCTACAACACATTTACACATCACCTTCACCCATCCGCCTATATGCACCGCCAGTGTGCAGTATAAGCATGCCCCATTTGCAGCACAGTACTTGAATTCTTGTCCTGCTTGGCATTTTCTATCACTATGCTTTGCCACAGCTGTCAGATTAGTCAGTTGGTTTTATCCGAGTTGGCTTTATTCCCAGATTCCAGATAAAAGTGATAGTATTTTGCTTGACCATCCCATTCCAAGCGTTAAACACTGTGACTTCAGGCTTGGACGCTCTAATGGTGCACTAAAACTGTCCAATTTTCGTTGCCTGCCCTCCCCTCTGCCCACACATGCACACACATAGCAAGCCACTGCAATACAATGCTGGGGTGATGCCGGTGTGTGGAGGCTCTAACCGAGAGTGTGTTTAGCTGCTAGTGCATGGAAGGGTTACCGGTACCTGTCAGTAGGGTTAAAATAAACCGAATGTAGATTCCATAGAATCTCACTACTGATATAAATAATAAACAAGTGATGTCTTTTTAAGATTTTCCCTTAAGTGGGGCACTGACCTTACACTTTTTTTGTGATGAGAAATTACTCAACAAATGACTGACACTCAAATGAAACAAAAAACTCCATGTTCTGGGAAGTTTCATCAACAGGATGAATTTTGAAAGAGAAACTGCTTGCATCATTTGTTATTTTTTTTACCCCATTTAGGTCTCTCTGTAGTAGAGTAAATCTGTTATGTAGGACTATATATTAAAAACAAGAGACGTCTATAGGTCATTTCACAACGCAGTGCAGCTCTTTACTTCCCGCCTTGAACTGCAAAACTGCATATCTCTGGGTTTGGATTATTTTAAACCTAATTCTGTTGATGCCACCAATGGCCAGCTATCTAAATGGTCCATTTTAGGCAATATCTTCTTGCTTTACCCAATTTAGTTGTTAAAACTTAAGTTACTCTGTTGTTCTACTCTCCTGACTCAAAAATTATGGAAGTTTCCACCATGCAGATCTTTGATATGAGCAGCTCAAACTGTAATGTTGGAGGGCTGCTTCCTCTCACCTCAATAATGAGAGCTCATTTGAATGTGATTTTACCTTTAGTTTTTTCATAAATTAGGATCTCTAAAGATCTATTCCTGAGACAGAAGTCAAGGTGCCCAGTACAGGCACCATTATCTGGAAGACATTTCTTCCCGTTCTGTCAATTTACCACATGAATCATGAGAAAGAAGATCTTGATCAGATTTGGGCCCCCAATAAAAGAGATATTGATGAACAGGAAAGTATTCAGAGAAGGGTCATTAAGATGTGTAGGAGGCTGCGGAATATGAGAGGTGAAATGAGGCTGATTAAGTTTGTTTGCTTAACCTGGAGAAAACTAAAGGGGATTGTGGGGATCTAATGGCTGTCTTCCACAACCTACAGAGAAGATGGAGCCAGGCTCGTTTCAGAGGCATATAGTTAAAGGATAAGCAGAAAGGGATGGAACATGCAACCACAGATATTTTAATTTATGGAGAATAACATTTACCTACGGGCAGAAAAATATTGGAGCAGATGCCCAGTGATGCTGTGAAATATCTGACTTCAGAGATGTTCATTACTCAGCTGGTCAAACCGTTCTTCTACCTACTCTGATTTTGCCCTGTTTTATACTGGGAGTTGGATCAGAAGATCCTCAGACAACCTTTCCAGCTCAAATTATTCTATGAGTCTATACTTGTATCAAAATTGCCTACCGTGCAATAGCACTCAAAATATCTGTGGAGGATCCTCTAATCCAGAAAGGCAATGGAGAAGCACATTAACATTTTGTGCTTGTTTTCCTTTTCTTTGGAATTCCCCAGAGCACCCTCATTTGCTACTTGTCATATTAGAACAAAACTGTGAATCTTTTGGCACATGTAACATTTTATGAACAAAGGAACTAAGTTGTTTGGATTCAACAGAAAGCCAGAGGGACACTAACACAACCATGCAAAACAGTTAGAGGAGTCAAACTTCTAAAAGAGCTTCTTAATTTCAGTTCAATTTCAGCAAACATGCTGAAAACAAATGTTGATTCCAGAAAATCCAAAAGCTAATTGGGAGATTCTTTTGCAAATTCTGGCCACTGCTAACGTGAAAATATTATCTGAAGCTCGTGGCATCCATAACAACCTCAGTAGCTGTCATTTTGAATCCTTTTCATTTCAGATATAAACTGAAAACTTCTTGCACTCTTCCCCTGCTCCAGCCATGGGAGACAGTCCTCCACGAACTTCTCCAATGTGAGTCCTTCCCATGGGCTGCAGTTCTTCATGAACTGCTCCAGCCTGGGGTCCCTTTCACGGGGTGCAGTCCTTCAGGAACAGACTGCTCCAGTGTGGGTCCCCCATGGGGTCAAAGTCCTGTCAGCAAACCTGCTCCAGCATGAGCTCCTCTCTCTCCATGGGTCCACAGGTCCTCCCAGGAGCTTGCTCCAGTGCAGGCTCTCCATGGGGTCATAGCCTCCACCTGCTCCAGCGTGGCGTTCTCCATGGGCTGCAGGTGGATATCTGCTCCACTGTTCACCTCCATGGACTGTGGAGGGGCAGCCTATGTCACCATGGTCTTCACCACAGGCTGCAAGGTAATCTCTACCCTGGTGCCTGGAGCACCTCCTCACCCTTCTTCTTCACTGACCTTGGTGTCTGCAGAGTTGTTTCTCCCACATATTCTCACTCCTCTTTCTGTCTGCAATTGCTAGAGTTGTGCAGGTTTTTTCCTCCTTCTTAAATATGTTATCCCAGAGGTGCTACCACCATCACTGATGGGCTTGGCCTTGGCCAATGGCAGGTGTATCTTGGAGCCAGCTGGCATTGGCTCTATTGGACATGAGGGAAGCTTCTAGCAGCTTCTCAAAGAAGCCACCTCCGTACACCCCCCACTACCAAAACCTTGCCACACAAACCCAATACAGCTGTATTGCAGTTGACATGGCATGAAGTCTCTCCTGACACCAGTAGACCACAGCTACCTCACCCCTAACCATCCCGTTTACGGAATTATGGAATTTTTTTACAGAGTTGGAAGGGACCTCTGGAATCATCTAGTCCAACTCCCCTGCTAAAGCAGGATTGCCCAGAGCACATTAGTCAGGACTGCATCCAGGCGGGTCGTGAAAGTCTCCAGAGAAGGGGACTCCACAACCTCCCTGGGCAGCCTGTTCCAGTGCTCTGTCACCCTCAGTACATTTTGTAGCTCAGTACATTTTGTAGCTCAGTACATTTTTCTGTCTCTCTAGACCTTAGGCTATTTTCTTCATTTGTGTTATGCTGAAGGAATTTACCTAGCCTGCAGGCTCATCCTTAGCCTTTCTTACTGGAAGGCCATACTTTTTCTCTCATCTTCAGTCTATGAGAGCCACTGTTGTGTTTTCCCTTCTGTAAAGCTTTTTTAGAAAATACTGTTTTTCCTTCTAACACTGCCTGTATTCTATTTATTTGTCCAGCTAAGGGGGAGAGCTGGGAAGGTGTACGGAGGAGCGAATTATTTATCTCTTCTCTTCTCAGATTGGCTTAAATGAACAGGGTTAGAATTTGAGGCCTTAAAAACATGAAGTTTTAAAAATTCCCCTGGGAAATTTAAGAAAAGCCACAGAGGTTTAGCTGAATCTTAAGATTAATAGGCTACATATTTTTTTAACTAAGCTGTTTATTGTCTGGAAATTGACTTATTTTACTGAAACTAGTGAGAAAAAGGAGGATAAAAACAGGAAAAAAAGTATTATTTTAGGTCAGTGAAAGTAATGTATATGTATGTATGTAGCTAAGCAGAGAAACATTATACCTATATCCCATCCACAGAAGGAGACAAGTTGGTCTGTATTTTAATGTAACCCAATAAAGGCATCTGAGAGACTAATTTTGGGCTGACAGTTTGTTTGTTCAGTTCATTGTGCTTTCAAAAAGCTAAAATCCCAATCCCAAACTAGACCTGTCCTTGAAGCACTGCAGCCATAATAAACTAGTACAGTATACAACGCCTGTGTCACTTTCTGGCTGCCATAGCAAGAAAGAAACTTTTACAATTAAATGCATTAAAATACTCCTCTCTGGAAGTTTTGTGATATTTTGTGATATTAGACTCCACACCTCAACTGTTCAGTCCAAACTCTTCCATTTCTTTGTGTTGTGTAAAAAGCGATTTTAATGCTAAATTTGCTTTTGATATGGTCCTATAACAATGTAAAATGGATAAAGTCTAATAAAATAACACAGAGTTAAAGGCAAGCCTGAATTTTTGGCTTCACTATCATTTTACCTGCATTTGATAAACGACACTGCCTGCATGGTAGACAGTACGAGTTGTCATATTTTTCTAAGATCTTGTCTGGTGGAAAAGTTAATGTATTTTTTTTCTCCCTCTGAATTTCTCAGTGTGGTAATTGCTATGTATTTTTTAATTTAATTTAATTTTATTCTTCTAGATGAGAACCTTTAAGTTGTTCTGTCAGGATGTCCTTTGATGCCAGGTGCATGTCAAATTTGTGGACACACACTTGGGTTAGAGACTCTATTCATACTTCGCACATTAACAAATGAATCATCTAGAAACCATATTATCAAATTTTCTTTGACAGCTCCAAATTCATTTACTTGACATTAGCTTTTTTTTTTTCTAAAAAGCTTGCATGAATTTTTCCTTTAATCTTCCCATTTGCTATGAAAGAAGGATGTAAAGAATTCGAACTTGCTGACGTTCCATTAATTTTTTTTCTGTCTCTAACTTCTTGCTAGAGATTTTGCAAAAAGTGTTTTAGCTCCGTATCAACATTTGTATTATGGGCTTTTTTAGTTTTGGATACTCCTAAAGATTAAATATACAAGTTCAAAGATATGAACAGAATCAAGCTGTGTTGTAAGATTTTTTTTATTTTTTTTTTATTTTTTTCTAGATAAAGTTTCAGTAAAGAAATTAATTAAACTTTGTTTTGGTTTTGAGGAAACCATGTTGACTATCTTGTAAAAAAAATGTGGAAGACAAGCCAAAAGAATTGTTGGGGCACAGAAGGTGAAGGAATGTACAGGTTTTGGATTGGATATTACTTTTCTTCATAGTAGCTCTTATAGTGCCGTGTTTTGGATTTGTGACCAAAACAGTGCTAATAACACACAAACGTTTTAGCTATTGGTGAATATAGTGTCGAGGCCTTTTCTGTTTCTCATGCTGCCCTACCAGTGAATAGACTGGGGTGCACAAGAAGCTGGGAGGGGACACAGCTGGGACAGCTGACCCCGGCTGCCCAAGGGGATATTCCACACCATATGATGTCGTGCTCAGCAACAAAAGCTGGGGGAGGAAGGTGAAAGGGAGGACGATGTTCAGAGTTATGGAGCTGTTACGTGTGCTGGAGCCCTGCTTCCCTGGAGATGGCTGAACCCCTCCCTGACAATGGGAAGTAGTGAATGAATTCCTTGTTTTGCTTTGCTTGCGTGCGCACCTTGCACACCTTTTGCTTTCCCTACCGAACTGTCTTTATCTTGACCCATGAGTTTTCTCACCTTTTCTGTTCTGATTCTCTCTACCATCCCCCTGGGGAGGTGTAAGCGGTGTGGGGCTTAGCTGCCTATTGGGGTTAACAACAGGGAAAAAAATCCAGTCATTGAGGACGGAAGCGGAATGTTCAAGATAAGAATAGCTCTATTTCTATTGAAGACAACTCTCAGAAAGCTTTGCACAAAGACACAGAAATCATGATTCTCTATGCTTTTTCAAAAATGTGTGATTTGCCCATATGAGTGGAAGATGAGGGAAGACAGGAATTTTGTGCTTCAAGCTTTGATTTTCCTGTCTGCAGGGGTGGGGGGATTGTCCTTGTCTTTCCTTCCTCCTGTGTTCTTGTACAATTGGGCTACCATTTTCTTCTCCGAAGAACCAGGCAATGTCTGCAGTTGGATGCAGCAGGATGCGTTGCATCTTCTGCACTGTCTTCTTGGTGGAGGTTCACATTCTCAGAGTCGAGTGGGTTACTAGACATGCTTTTAAGAACGAATTTTGTCTCACATAAGGCCGAATGCAATAATTTCAGGATTATTTTTTTCTTCATTCTTCTCTGATAGTTTGTGACCTACTTCCTCGAGCTTGCTGGAAGCACTTCAGCTTGAGCACTTAGACAATGCCCTTCATCTCTATTCCCTCCCTGTGGGTTCGGCTGTTCTCCAGGTTTATGGTCTTTTGTTCTCAAGGTTTTGAATCTGACTCGGGATACTTTGCAGCATGTTTTATAGAAGTCATGAATGGATATTCATTCATGGATATAGATTTTGCTTCTTGTCATGACAGCAACAGTAGAGGAAATGTGGACAACCCAAGTGGTCAGCATGGTCCCTATATTCTTCTGGAAAAGCAACTAATTGCTAAGGTCAAATAAAAAGTGTTGAAACAGGTCAGTAATTAGGAAGCAGGCTGGTAAAGAGTGAAACCAAGCCGTGAACCTAGAACTATTTATTGAATATAACTTAACACATTAAGACTCCATTCCCACCAACGCCCTGCAGAAGTACAAATAGCTAAGATAAGAGTAATTGTAACCTGCTGAGGGAAAACTGAGTTTGAGATATATGAGTGTCCCTTGGTAGCTGCAATTATATCTACACAATACTTCAATTGTGGGTAGAGCCACCTGACACCCCTGTTTCTCCAGGGTATAAATTCTTTAATTGCATACATGACTAGAAGTGTGAATTAACCTGCATAAGTGTGAGATAGTTGGAGAGTGTAACAGGAAAACTCGCACACATCACACATTTTTTGCTCAGAAGCTGGATCCCTTTCCTCCAACAAACAAAGACACCATACTCATGCTCTTCTGAGTATGTTGAAGAAAATTTGCTTTGTGTTTAATTGCTGTTTTTTTCTATGGGTTTCTTCTCCGCCATATTATCTGCCAAGAAATACTGCCTTCATTTCTTCTTGTGAAAGCTACTTCCCCTCCACGTGTTTAACATAAACTTCGGTATTATAAAGAAATTAATTATTATTCTAATCAGTTTGCTGGTGTCCATCTGATCCCTTCGGAGTCATATATACTTCTAAGATAGCCTCTTTTTCTCTACTATAAGCCAATCTTCCTTCATAACTTATGCACTCAGACCCTTAATCATTTTGCATGGCCTTTGCTGCGCCTTTTCATTATCAGCAAAGTCCTTCCTATAATAAGTAGAGTTGATTCAGCTGATACTCATTAGATATACTGTCTCCTCCAAATACCAAATGTTCCTGCAATATTCAGAGGAATTTCAGTGAGTGTGGTGTGGGGATGTGAAAGTGAGGGAGACAGCCATCTAATCTTCCAAACTTAAGTGTCATTTGGTTTGCAATGACTTTGAATATCAATTTACATAGTTGTGAATCAGCTGTCATGCTTGGCTGTATACCGTGCTGGCTCCATGTATAATGATGTCCCTCTGTAACACTTTCCCCTCACCATAATCTTACATAGGGGAGAAAATTCTGCACTTGCTTGAGATACAGTGATGTGAGCTGATGGGTTCCCTTTAGCCCTTCCAAACTGATCCCAGTTCACTGTTTTAGGAGATGGAGAGGGCACTGATACCAGCTTCTGCAGATGCTGACTTGCTCCTCTGCTCATGGGCTTGATCTATAACTAAATGATATCTCAATTTGGCCCTGAATTTCTTTAGCAGTAAGAACAACACTAATAATATGTGGTCAAATTATGGCCCCTGTAATTCTGATGACTTTAAAAGGGTCATGCAACAGGTAAATTAGTAGGGAATTTGTCTTAAGGAGACCAGAAGTGCACAGTATTCCTAATGCAGTCTCATTACTGCCCTATTTAACAGAAAAAGACACTGATTATATATACAATGTAAATCCCAAGGCCTTTTCTGCTTCTGCCAAACACTGCAGAGAGGGATTTACTGCATTATCCATTATCACGTCCAAGTCTATTCTTGGTTTGCATTGTGCTTCATTTTAGGCTATAGTCTCTGTGGATAGTTTTGATCCTCCCTTCTCTCATTACTTTATACTTCTCTATGCTGAACTGCGTAAGCCAATTATCAGACCATAAACCTCATCTATCCAAAACATTTTGAATGCGTATGCTCTGTGCCTTTGTGGCTGATGCCCTCCTCCTATTTTGTGCCATTATCAAACAAAGGCATATTTTAAATATTGTCATACACGCCCCCCCAGCCCCTTTCAAAGTCATTCTTAATTAGATAATGATTAATTAGATGTTTGTAAAGTACTTTGAAAAAACAAAGTGCTATAGAAGTGCAAAGCATTATTAAATATGCATCATTGTCAGTGTTATTAATACTGAGCTTTGCTGCGGCAACCCTGTCATTACTGTTCGTCATCCTGAATTGTCCGCTCTTTTCCAGCACAAACCATTTCCTCTTTACAAGCCAGCTTTTAATCCAATTCAGCGCATTTACCCTTTGTAATGTGCTCTCTGACTTAGTAAAGAAATCTCTCTGTAGTGTCATGTGGCACCAGGAGCAGTTGTGAAATGCGGGCAGATTATATGACCATCCTTTTCCCTTGCATTAACAATCCAGCAATGCGTTCAAAGAATTCAAGCCAAATTGGCACACATGCTTTTCTTTTTAAGAATCCATGTAGTATCACCCTTACCGGGGGGTCGCACTATATTGTGAGTACCCCTGTTGTGCAGAAAAAAATGCAGAGAACAAGACTGCTGACCTCGTCAGATGAAGCTCGGCAGGAACGCAGAAGATTGTCTTGCTTAGTTTCAGGCAGTGAATTAAAAGAGGGAAAAGAGGGAAGGCACATTTAAAAGGGACAAGGCACTTTTCTATGATAATGCCCTGTTACACTCCAAGACACCACCGAGCTCAAAGTTTACAGAGATGCTGTGTTTTAAAAAAAATCACATTCTGCTAAAAGGCAGTAAAGCAGTCCTAAGCCTAAAGCTATCTAAACTGTAAGTAGGCTTTTCAGCTGAAAATTATGCCTTCAGTTAACACAACTGATGCAAATACACTCACTTGGCAGTCTCTGCTCATCTACATCTGTTAGAACAGTGTGAGATCTGCTTGCCTGTTGGTCAGAGCCTTGCTCCAACATACAGGTTCCAGGCAATTATAAGTTTACATGGGCAGACTTGAAAACACTGTGGAAAATTTCGCTTTTCTTCAGGAAGTCCCTTCACTGTGCCAGCTGAACAACATTGGCAACATATGCCAGCTACAGTCAATTACACTAGCTTATACTAATATGACATGCAGAAGAAAAGGCAGGCAAAGAGTCCATAGCTCTTACTGGCTGCCAAAAAGAAAAGCTGTATTGCCCTAGGTGCTGCAGAGTCCATAAAGACCACATTGGGGTATAAGCATTAGAGCCAGATGGAAGGAAGAAATATTGAAATGGTTAATAAAAGAAATTGAAATTTGGAACTTGTCCCAAGAAATAGCCGGCAATCTGCGAGCCCAGAGCTCTGTGGTAGGCAGCAATGGCCCTATAGCACAGGGGAGTAGAAAACAAGATATATAGTCAATAACCTTTATGTCTAGGAAAAGACCCTGAATGGGGCTGTGCACAGTGGAGTTATAGCTTCGCGTAGCATGTTAGCCATCTGACTTCTAGTCTGCAGTCAAAACTGAGATGAAAATCAATAGGAAAGACCCCCTATAGCTACACGATCCAAAGCCAATAATGCTGGGTACATTTTCTGGAATGAAAGTTGTTTTGTTTTTATGCTGCTGACCTTCCTAAGGCTAAATATGTAATCAGTGATTCTGTTGTTTTCTATGTTCCTTTCATTTGTCCTAGTACATGTCAGTCTCAGCAGAACTGTCTTTGTTCCCTATATTTAATAGTCATATTAACAGTAGATGGCTTTTAAAAGACATTTTTAAAGACACACATATGTTTGTGAAAATGGCCTATAGATGCTAGAAGCAGACTCCAAATGAACCTGTAGATATCAACACGTGATGACCAATAAAAGTCATCTAACACAGATGTAGCAGGGGAATGAACATCTGTAGTTGGTAAACTCAGGGCATAGTATACAACTCCAAACCACACAGTCGTAGTTTCAACAGTGTCACATCATCACAGCTAAGGAGGGGGCCTGAGCTAGGTTGCTGATTTTCACTTGTGTTTTGTTCTCATTACAATTTAAAAAGAAAGTCTCAGTCCTGGACCTTCCCAATGAACAGGAAATATTATTTTAAAGACTTAGCTGGTTGTGCAGGGTTTCAAAAAGACACGCTTCTCCCATATTTTAGTGCAGATGAATGGGGATGATGAAACTAGCTGATCTTTCAACCAGTAAAGGCTATCTGGTCTCTGCTCTACAAACATGTCTTCCATATTTGTTTAAAAATGTGCCAGAGAAACACAACACCTCGCTCCTGCTGATTGCAGTAGATTGCTTTACTTTCTTCTGGAAGCTCTACAGGAGCAAATATCACAGAAGGGGATGTGCTGAGGTCAGCCATTGTATCCTGGACAGTCACAGCAGCACAACCTCAGTTTCTGCCCAGGTATTCTGCAATGAAAAAAAATATAAAGAGAAAAAAATGGCCTTAATGAAAAAGAGTGGAGATCTTCAATAAAAACTGGTTTTAGCTGGACTCCTCTATGCTACTAAAAGACAGTAGGTAAAAAGTGCGCAGTTCCAGGTGTGTGCATCAGCCTGAGTGGTGCAGCCTAGACAACTTACAGGGGTCTTGCAACCCGCTGCTAAGACAGCTGTGTGTGAGGTGTGCCTGGAGCAGCACAAAGGGTCATGCACACGCAAATCTATCATGGTGTCTTTATAAATCAAGCTCCGTATATCTCCAGCTTTATTTCTTGCACTTTATAGGCTCCTTTCTGCCCTGTATCTACACAGGTAAAATCTCCCATTACCCCCTTCTGGTGTTTTCTTATGCTATTTTCATCATTTGCACCAATGATTTCCCAGTTTACTTGAACCATCTGCCCAGAAAGCCAATGGCATAATCCCAGAGCAGCTGTAGTTTATCTTCTGTAATGAGGCCAAATTCAGAGGTGACTCCAGTTCTAGAGGGAGTAGGAGGAGGGAGGTAGAACTAGGAGTACGGAGGGAGCACAGAACTAGGGAGTCAAGAAGAGGATGTTTCACCTACGCCTCAGTTAAAGTTACTCTCTGTTTATGCCCTGCTGGGACACCATAAAGGGACCAGAGGAAACTCAGGGCTAAGTCTTCAGCAGTGTCAATGCCAATGTACGTCAAAGCAGAGAAGAGTCCCTGGCCCTATTTTGTTCAGTGTTTTAGATACAGCCTAGCCTACATCATGTGAGCTTCTGCTTTGTTAAAACTACAGAGCCTTCAGACTCCCTTAAAAATGTTGGCATCTATTTACAAGAATACAAAGAAATTCAAACCAATGCAGTCACGGAGGAGTTCAGAGATACCTCTTGTGTGTCGTTGGTTCCATCCCTACCAGAATTTTATATCCTTTGGTAAGATCTTTCCAAGCCTTACTTGCCTCATGTACTAAGTGTGGATGGTGAGCATAGCAGCACCAAGCCAGTATGGGTGGTATATGCCATACAGGAGGCACACTGTGCCTACATAGGAGGTCTCAGAAGGCATTTCCCTGGTTATCCCAAGCTCGAAGATACAGGCATGGGGCAACTTGAGCTGAGCATGAAAAAGATGTTTAGGAATATATTAGAAGGTCCCCACAGCCTGTATTCTGAGTTGTTCGAGATGTGAATGCCGAGACCCCGCCGTGAGTGTGTACTTCAGCCCTACTTTTTATGATGACATCGGTCAAAGCAGATTTATTGTTTTGAAAAACAAGTTCAGTAAATGTGCTACAGAGTTATTCTGCATTTGTGTAGCTCTTGCAGATTTTGCTGGCTATTCCTAAACTTGCAGAGACAGCTATGTGACAACTCAGGCTGAGAGTGAAAGCTTCAAGATCCTTTGCAAGGTAATGGACAGCTTTTCTGTTTTCCAATAATAGCTAAATAGTCTTATCTTGTTAGTATTATCTTGAAGAAATAACAAATAACATATACTGTTCTTTATTCCTCATGTTACTTTTCTCTTAACCCTGACTTGTGTTGTGTCCCCTCCCCAACAATATTGTCCACCGCAATATTGTCCATTGAGACCCAAACAAGTAAAAACCATAAAAGTTACTACTGCTTGAAAGTGTCTGAAACAATGCAAGGGTTGTGTTGCAAGTTGTCGGAGTGATGTTTTCATAGCAGGAAAATAAGTGTTGCGTGTCCTAGTTTGTAGCATGAGGTCATGTGGAAATATCTGAGGATGCAAAGTCGGCAGGGGACAGGTGGCAAACCCTGAAAGGAAAAGGAGCCAAACTTGGTGAAGTTTTGGTCTTGCTGCCTACAAAGAAGTTTTCTCCTGTGTGTTAGCCTCTGATCAATGCCTGCAAACTATATTTTAGCTGACAAAAATGTGATAAGAGTTAAATGCTCTGGACAGTCAAATACTAGTGCTTAAGCTTGGACCCTGTTTTTCTGTATTCAATTATTTCTAGTAGTAGTAAAAGCAGCAATAGTATCTATTTTAATATTAGGTATAGCAGTGGAAATTACTCTGCTCTTTTGGTATTAATACTTTTGGGATCTTTTTTTCAATAATGCCCTTGAATTTAGGCCAACATTTTGAAACTTGAAGCTGGAACTTGAAATCCACATTTATCTACTCAAATAATCAAAGCATATGTGCCTGGATCTGTACCACTGAGTGTGGGCAAATCTTAAGGTCAGTATGAATTAATTGAACTCAGTATCTTTAAAAACAAGGTGAGCCCTTTATTTGAATAAAGTGAATTTAAGAAATCATGATTAGCTCTTAAATTTTTTTTTTCTGGCTCATATTCAACAGCTACTCTTCAATTATTTCTGTCAGACATTAAAGAAAACATTCCTTCAGAATTAAGAATACAAGAAAAAAAGAATCAAGCTCTGGGATCACAGCTGGTATTTCTGAGTTAGATAATATAACTGGGTTCATTAGATACAAAGTATGTAGTATAGATAAGATACGGTGTCTCTTGAAGGAAAAAGGTTTCCTGATGCTTTCTTGCACTTTTGGGCTAAGCTGAGTAAAAAAGAAATTCCTTTACCACTGACTAAGAACACACATATGGGTAGCTCTTGTGGCATAGGCAATGCATAATACCTTGTTTCTCACAGTAATTTCATTGAGTCTCTAAGCTTTAAAATGTCCATAATATATCAAATATTTTTGCTTAGGTGCAATTTTAGCATCTCTTTGAGCAATACATTGCATGTTTTCCTCTAGGTTCTCTTTTGAAAAGTACGAAGGCCCTTTCACTACTTTAAATCACAGAGATGTTTGCAAAGATATGGATTTAATGACAAAAATCTCACAAAAGATTTTAGTTGTTAGGCTTAGAAGAAAGAATGATAGACTAATGTTTCTGACACTTTTGACCCATTCTGTTTGTTACCCAAATAATAAACAAAATACACAATAACACACAACCTTTGTGTATAAAATAATGATTGTGGTAATGGTTTCAAGCAAAGCACCCATTCCCCAATACTTTTCAAAAAAGCAAAAAATAATGTTACTGTGACCAATTTAATGGAAGGAAAAAAAAACAACCTGAGTAAATTTAAAATTATTTTCATAAAAAAAATTACAGTTCCCTAAATTCTTGTTACCCAGTTTAATATTGTTAATATTTCCTTTGTTGAGCTACCAATGGCTGGGATTTTACATGGTACTGAATAATCTTTACTATTTCTCATTCTATGGCAAAACCACTTTCATAAACAGGTCTTATTGTATAGATAGGAAGAACATATACTTTTGTAGACAACAAGGATACAATCTGAATGCTCTGTCTGAATGGGGTAACACAATTTCAGATAATAGGGTTGCCTTCATGTCATTTAACTTCATCCATCCAGAAATTAGGTGTCTATTCAGAGGTAATTGTCTAGGCTCTCTCTGTTGCCATTGTAGTCAGAGAGGAAGCAGAAGGAACCCTGCAGGCAGTTAAAATTTGTTTGGATAAAAGCACTGCTTGAAAATTGTTAGTTAAACTGAATAAAGAGATTAGAGTAGTTCTTAAGGTATTCAAATAAAAGGGCATTTGGTTGTGGTGAAGGAGAATCTAGTGGTCTCAAGAGAAACTGCTGTTGACGTTTCTTGTGGACTGGTTTTCAGATTCATCTTATTAAGTATTTTAACTAATGTTGTCTGTGAAAAAATTTAGAGGCTGTTAAAAATGGGATGATGACAAAAAAGAGGTGTTGTAATGCTGGGGAAGATAAAAATCTCTGAGAAAGAACTGGCTGACCTTGAGACCTTTTGTGTAATAGAAATGGCCTGACTATGAGTGTACAAAGTAAATTAAAGTTATAAGTCTACTGGAACTTCTAGCAAGAATTTTTTGTGAAAACTAGAGACCCATCAGCAAAGGAAAAGAAGGTCCTGGAAGCAGAAGATGATTTTAGAATGACTGAATGACCATGGATGTGTGATGAATCCATCAAAAAAGTTAAATATATTTGTTGTATGAATCGGGAAAAACATTTCCAAATATTTCAGATAAGTATATTGACAGTGAAAACTACAGTAATGAAGTTCCATCTGGAATTTTATTCTGTACTATAGTTGATCAAAATAAAGGTTACATCCACACTCAAAAGAAACTAAAACTGAAGCCCAAAGTAGTTTAAAAGACAAATAAGTTCTCATGAGACCCAGATAAATTTAATCTGGATATTAACAGAATGATTTTAACCACCAGGGACACGAAATTCTGGAGTAGCCTTCCCATAGGAGCAATGAGAATAAAAATGCGAAATAATTTCATAATGGAATTTATTACATTTTTAATGAGATTATATGACATGGTCACCTGAACAGGAAGATGCTTCATAACTTTACAGATCTCTTCCACTTCTCTATATTTGTGTCCCTAGTTGCTTTTGTAGGCTGAGTTATGCTTCATTGGAAGAAGTGGCAATATTTTAAATGTCGTAGACTACTTTTCCCATGCAGGAAAGATACACTGGAGACTTCTCTCCTGGGTCTGCTTGACAAACAGACCGAGTACAGCATGGTTAAAAATAGGTGTTTGTCAGATAGGTCATCCGTGTCTTCTGTGGGAAGAGGTACTCTAAGGAAAAAAAGCAATTGGGTAGAAACATGTTGGTTTAGAAAATTTAAAAAAAAAGTAATTGGGCAGAAACATTTTGGTTAAGAAAATTAAAAAACAGACATGTGAGTTACATAGTGGATTAAGTTGAATTTCTCCTCTTTTATACTCAATTTCTATTCATTTTTTAGCATGCTCAGCATAATAGTTTTTGAACTAAATTTAGAAAACCCAGACTTTGAAAGGGGAAAGATTTTCTTCCACCTACAGTCTCCTCTTGGAAGGTGTGGCGGGAAGGTCAAGGAGAGTTAATTCGACTGCTGGAAGATTAGGAATTTATTCTGATACAAATCTTGTATTTGCTGTACCATTTCATAGATTTTATCTAAAATATTGAGAATAATTAATTGTTTGTAATGAAGCATAAAAGGCTAAGCCCTTATTCTCAGGTAACGTAATTGTTGCAGGTTTTCTGCATATGAAAAGGAGGAAAACAGTATTTCTTGAAAATATTTTAATCTATGAGAGTTTCAACTAGCCAGAAGTTCCACAAGGCAATTGCATAAATAAACAATTCCCTTTTAAAGTAGGGCTTAAGTAATTCAATTGAGCCATGGGAAATCCAGTCCAAGTTTCGTGCTAATGAGGAAGTGTCATAAATATTCACATTTTCCTACCATTAGCCTTAAAATTTACTACCTACAGGTATGGAGACAGACGAAGAATCTTACATTTAAACCCCTGTTGCAGAGTAATGAAGAAGGAAAGAAAGAAAATTAGCTTACCAAGCTACATTTTTAGTGAGCTGCCACTAGCAACAGTCCTGCAGGAACATCATTGATCTTGGGTGGACAGACTGAGGAAGTCAGAAATAGAGCGATATAAAAAGTAGAGCAGTGGAAATATACAGTGAATGGCTGTGCTGGCAGGATATGCTGTTACTGTGTTAGGAACGCTGAGGGTGTCTATTTATTATTTGTATATGATATCATGAGGACGGAGTTCACAGAAATTAAATTTACCAAGACCAGAAAAATATTCTATTTCTGCATCTGTACTGCTGAGGCCAGCAACCCAAATAATAATTTTGTCTTGACCCTGTACAGTCTGCAAATGGTTTATGAATGGGAATTATACAGACTCCCTGTTTTGCATGAACATTCACTCCCTTTGTTTGTACACACAAAAAATGGTGATGGACTATCATTATCCAAATTGATAGCAGCTGTGCTTACTAAAAAAATGTTTTCCTCAAATCTGTTGACATGTCAGTAGTAATAAAAAAAATAAAATATGTCATATGGTACACTGAAACTCCTGAATTACTTGTCACAGCCCATTTAAATGTGTACTGCATTCAATCCAAGAAATCTTCTGTAAAATTAATATATTTGCTAGGCCCTTTAGTACAGATTCTGCTATTCTCAGGGGAGATATTTTGAAGATATCCTTAAAAATCTAAATATTTAACTTCCTCTCACATTTACATAATTTAATTGGAAGCTTTTTTTTAGCTTTTTTTTTTTTTTTTTTAAATTTTAAATTGTCCACCATTTTGTTGCTTGAAACTAACCTACTGTCATATTAACTGACCAGGGACCAACCCACGAACTCCCCTCTGTAGTACCAGGTGACCGCAAATTTATTTATACTGTATTTTGCAAGAGGGAATTAAACAAGCTCTTCTTGCAGTCAAAACTGACGGGAAGCTATGCGAGCAAAGCAGTGTGTCAGGTCCTAGCTAATAAGGCTTGCCGAGTAGCTGGATGTATTAAGGGCTGCTGGCCTGCACGTGGTGCCAGGCTAATTGCAGTCATGGCTTCAATAGCTGCTATCGGCTCGTTCTCAGAGGCCACCCGCAAAATACCACACCCTCAAAAAAAAAGCACCCAGCGCCGCTTGTAGGTATCTGCAATGAGGAGTTTGTTTACTACAGGTTAATACAATTGTTTGAGCTTGTAACTTTGAAGCTGGCTGTCGCAGTCTATTAAATTTGATATCTGCCTCACTTTGTCCATGGACACAGCCTTAAGTTTCTGGTGAGACGCAGACGCGTCCAGAGGCAAAAAGCAACTGGGGGAAAACGTTTTTTTTGGGCCATGTTTCAGTCTCACAGAAAGTGTAAAACTCCTTTGAAGTTCAAAAAGTGTGCATTTTCTGAAGAAATCAGTGGCTACTACATAGGGAAAGCCCTGCCTTGTTTGGGTGTCATTTGGCGGTATGTCCACTTCGATTGCAGGGTGCCTACAGGCAGCAAGTGCCATTGAGACCTTCTTCCTGATGATGGTGCAGACACAGGCAGTGGATGCATGTCCCTGCTCAGGGCACTTTACAGTCAGAGTTGAACAGACAAGGAGACCTCAGGGAGATGAAATAACCTACTGCTGTTGAGGAACTGGGCCAGATTTTGTGCAAGTCTTCTAAACCTCAGTGCAGCGACTTGTCTAGTGCATCACCTTACCTTCTGTTCTCAATGAAAAGCAAAAGAAAATGTACAAAATCGAGTGATGTAGATAAGATAGACTCTAAAACGAGGAGATAAGAGACGGGAAAAAGCCACTAGAAACCCAAGGTCAAAACAGGGAGCACCGTGGAAATAGAGAAGGTCAAAAGCAGCAACAGAAAGAATAGGGAAAGATA
The DNA here is from genome assembly GCF_028500815.1 of Rissa tridactyla. Classification (NCBI taxonomy): domain Eukaryota; kingdom Metazoa; phylum Chordata; class Aves; order Charadriiformes; family Laridae; genus Rissa; species Rissa tridactyla. Next base: position 118,244,734 of record NC_071468.1, on the reverse strand, counting down.
TTGTAAGACAGTAAATAGCCCGTGTGTTTCCTATTCTGAGAACAAAACACCTGTCCGCTGGATCTGCCCTCTCAGAAGTTTAAAACCTCAAGAACAGAAGGCGCCATAAAGCTGATTCACTGGCCGCATGGTGACGGACTGGCCGAGTCCTCCCTTCACAGGCCTGGAAACCGTGACTCCCTGCTCCCAGAGCAAAATGAGGAGATGAGGTCACTCATTACCTGATTTCTATGGCAACAGAAGGCACTTCAGCCTCTGATCTGCTCCTCCTGCTTCTCCCCTTTTTCTGGGGAACTGAAACTCCTGGCGTGGATTTATGCTCCAGTTGAGGCTGACATCACTTCCGATGATGCATGGAAAAATAAGAAGTGGCTCCCTTTAGAAAGAGCGATATGAAAAATTCAGAAGAACGACGTTTTCTTTCACTAAGTAATTGAAAAAAGAAAAGAGGTGGTTTTGAATGAAGGCTGAAGACAGAGGCTACCTATTTTTGTGAAGACAACGCAGAGTGCAAAGATATATGGAGAAAGTATAATTGTCAGTCACTTTCCCATGAAGGATATTTTATGCAGTAATAAATGAGACAAACAGGCACTGAACAGGGCTTTATGGGAAGCAGTTTTGGCTCAGTTGTACCTCCGCCTCTCAGGGTTTCTCCCATTAGTCACTCAGCTGATGAATTTGCTCAGCAGTGATGGCAGTTTCTAGAAAAGAAGAAACAGCTCTCAGAAGATTCAGCAGTTTAGTTTAAATACATTTCCTCTCCCACGCCTGCTCCATGCTGAGCTCCCATCTCTCTCTCTCTGCAGCTGTTGCCTGTTTCACGAATACCCTCTCCTTCATCTTAATCACCCCCGTCCGTCCTTGCAGGCAGCTGGAACCAACCAGCACCATCTCTTCACAGCTATGTCATGGGAAGATATCAGCCTTTTAGAGCCCACAGAATTTAATCTGAACCCAGAAGAAACCAAGATTTTTGTTCAGGATTCAGAAGCGTTCAGAAATTTCTTGAGACTCAGATGTTTTGAGTTTTAGTCTGATGTCTCCCTTGAGGTTGTTGTTGCCCTCTGGTGTGGCTGGCATGGTTTCCTGGCTGATGTAGCCTCATCTACCTGAGCTGGTTCTGCATGAGCTAACCTTAGGCTGCTAATGCTAAGGAAAATGGTGCAGAAAAACGCAGGCTGTCTTTGCCCAGAGACTGCTTGCATCTGAAATCTGCGTAGCTGCATTGCATGGTGTTTTTCTCAAGTAAGTCAACCTGATCACGAATACTGTTTGTCTTGGGCTGGCGGCAGCTTGAGAAGCTCTGCACTGCTTTCTGTAATCTGTCATAGGCACTGTTTCCCCCTAATTAAAGTAGAGATAATGTTACTTGCAAAACATGCTGAGATTTGTGCTGGGATGTAAATTCAAGGTAATACTGCAATTGCTCTAATGGCTTCCTTTCAAACTCTGAAGCAGGGTCATGTGAATTGGTTCTTTGGCTGAAGAACTGTGGGATTTCAGTCTATTTTTGTGACTGATAAACACTAATCCCTCACACTACAATATATGATTTTCCCATTTACCCTTTACATGGCATTTGATGAAGTAAACTATTAAATAATAATTGTTGTAGTGAAGGGCAGTGTATTTGCCCACTTTTAGAGATTTTTGAAATGTTAATACACGGAGCTATTGCCGCAGCTGTCTCAGGTGCGCCTGCCCTGTGTATGGCATGTACTGGATGCTCTAATTAAACCCATTTTCATTTAGTCAGTGCAAAAAAAATGTAAAAATCAAAATTGCTTTTTGCACCAGGTTGGTTATTTAATTGGGATGGGGGCAGAGAAAGAACAAGTGAGTTATCCCCAGCAGGAGACTGAGAATAAGCACTTTTTGCTTGGAAAATCATTGATATCAGTCATTGTCTTGAAATTAGCCTTTAATGCTACTCACTGGATTTTTGTTACATGCTGGTAGTGGGATCTGCAGATGCTGTTGGAGTTACACAGCTGAGCTATGATGAAGTGATTTCTTCAAGGGTAGTGGCTTCCACTGGGACTTGGATAGCTAATGGGATTGAAGAGTTTTCCCTAGAGGTCGTCAGTTGTGACTGAACACATTAAAATGAGAGAACAGTTCAGTGGCTTATGTAAAATGAGATGGTGGCATGAATCCAACTATTCAGTACACAGGTACCTCTATCTACATGCTAATACTGGAGATTTAGGGGTTTTGTGCCATGAAAACAATTCATGATGCAGAGAGACCACCTACTATCAAGGACTGCAAGACTCCAGCTTTCTAATTCTGGCTGCAGAGAGGACATTATTTTTATAGGATCGGCTCTATTTGTATAAAAATATTTATATGATAATAAAGAAGAGACAAGGAACTAGGATTCTCTCCCAGAAAATGATTCCCACGTTGGGACATAGAGTCGCCTTCCTTTATGGGGGGAAACGCAAATTCTCCCACACCAGGTGAAACAGTTTCATGAGATTGGGCTGAGAGAATATTGTGTATCCTGGGCATTGTGGTATGCAGCATGGCTACAGAAACTCCTGAGAACCAGAATCACAAGCACCATCACAACCACTTTCAATTCCAGGTGCAATCTTACCTAAGAGGCCAAACTCTAATGTCTTTTAAAAGAAAAAAAATCAAGAGGCTTCTATGGTTTGGAATGAAAAAAGATACTATTACAGCTCTGTCTAGAATTCTGTAGGAAGGATATAATTAGCAATATATGCTTTACACTGTAACTAAAGATAAGGTTCTTCATTAAATTCTGAGGGATTTCCATAAGGGCTTGGCTGGAATCTGGAAATGTTAAATCACCTCACTTGTGAAATGCCTCTTTCACTGCACGGACAGATGCTTTGGGGGAAGCTTTCTCTGCCGAACCTGCTGTGCCGGTGCATGGACCTCACTCATCTGGGGACTTAAAATAACAATGTCATTGTAGATATGATTATTTAAGGATACTTAATCAAGTAAAGTTTTGTAAGAAAGATAATATTGTTTATTAGCAGGAAACTTCAAGCTAAGTACACGTTCATGGACCGCTGTTCTGAAGTTAACTTTATGATGTTCAGTAGCTATCATGCCTGCTTTTCCTGCTCCACAGGTACCAACTTTTTTTTCTTCAAATGGTTTTAACTTGTGAGTAAAATCAAGTTAAACTCAAAGCAGTTGTTCTCTACCTGTATTTAGCTGGAAGGCAGGTTTCTCTGGTTCAAAAATGGAAAAGCTTAGCGTGCTTTAAAACTTGCTTGTTTTTTCCAACTACTGCAGTTAGTTGATAAATTTAAAACACCAACAAAAAAACCCTCTCCTTGCAAACTCTGTCTAACTTTCTTTTTTCCTCTTTTATTTTCTCCCCTTTTTTTTCTAAACTGTTGCCATGTACCCCTTTAAAAAGAAGAATGAAAATGCATTTTACTGCCCTCAGATTAAGGTCAAAAGCAGCCTCACACTTGCTCCATTGACAGAGTCATCTTTCTGACTCTGACCCTATAGAAGTAAACCATTTCTGAAATGTATTGTGTTTACAGGGCTTTTGGAGCAGAGATGAGACCTACTCTGCAATGGCAATTCCATTGAAACATGAGGCCACCATGTTTTGCAGCAAACAAATTATGAACATAATACAGGCATGGACTTGAGATGTTTTTTAAGTCCAAATGCAACTTAACTTTTTTTTTTTTGTTTTCTAAGTGAATGTCTTCAAGCTGATTGACAGCAGAGCAAAAGGGTTTAGCAAGTTGTAGGAACACTTAATTTTATACGATCTTAACAGAGACTCAGTCCCTTTATTATTAATGCTCTCTCTCCTTTCAAATAATTGATTAAAAACTCATCTATTCTACTTGCCCTACCAGCTATAATACCACTACCTCACACCTATTCTGGATGTGTGTGTGTCTATGTGTATATATACATATATATATATAACCTATGGATTAATGACTTTTCAGGACGTGGCATTAATTTTGAGGGGGGTATATTACTCCTTTAAAGAATAGCCAGTATTCTGCAGTGAAATGAGAGTTGCATTTTAGTTCAGTGCTCAAAACAAACCAAACCAATACATTTTAGTGTTTGCATTGATCTGAACGTGAAACTAAATTTTCAATGAATTGATTCTGTGGAAGAGGAACAGTGGAAAGGGGAGAATCACTCCATTCCTTGCTTCATTGAATAAATACTTTACAGTAAATAGAACTGGAGAGATTGAGAAAATCCCAATCTCAATTTTGACTTGCATTTAATAATGAAGGTGGTAAATGGGAAAGGTCATTGATTCAGAATGGGAGGCAGTTTAAATGGGTGCCTTAATAGTATAGTAGAGCATATAAAGACTTCTTTATCCACTCCTTACTGGCCTTGTGAAAGCCATCTAAAGCCTATGGCTAATCTGGCCTGAAAAGGCAAACATTTAGGGAACATTAAAATGAATCACGTTGACTTTTTCAGAAAACAGTGTCTGTTTTTTAGCTGAGTTGGAACCAATTGCTAAATTAATGTTTAGTTTCAGCGTAGTTCAAAACTCCTTTTTTTTTTTTTGTGATTAATCCGTCCAAACTACTGCCTAGACATTCTTTTAAATTTAAGGGAGAAATATTTTCCCTTAACTCTATCTAGCTCTATTGATTGTCTGTGTCATTCACATACTCTTACTCACCAGTGATCCAAAACAAGGATTTTGGGCTCTGTAATTCTAGGCAATGGACATGTGAAAGGTGACATCTTCCCCAAAAGAGCTTAAGATTTTATCTGGGAGTTGAGGAACACGATGGATAGAACAGACAGATAAGGGAGAAGGCAACAAAATGCAGTTAATATTAGTGTAATAAGCAGTGATTAAAGCACAGGAGTTTTTTTCACATATCAGAACATATCCCAGCAGGGGTGACTTTTAAAGACCTCAGCACAATTACTCTGTAGATAGAATCATAGAATTGTCTAGGTTGGAAGGGACCTTTAAGATCATCAAGTCCAACCATAAACCTAACTCTGACAAAACCACCACTAGACCATGTCCCTCAGCACCATGTCTACGTGTCTTTTAAATACCTCCAGGGATGGGCGATTCCACCACTTCCCTGGGCAGCCTGCTCCAATGTTTGATAACTCTTTTGGTGAAGAAATTTTTCCAAATATCCATTCTAAACCTCCCCGGGTGCAACTTGAGGCTATTTCCTATTGTCCTATCACGTCTTACTTGGGAGAAGAGACCGACCCACAGCTCTGCTCAAAGACAGGGCTACGACTCTAAAATGTCCCCATTCCCTGGCTATGAGTAACCCAGATTTGTCGTCTCTCCAGCTGCAGAGACGGAGAGCAGAGTGAGCCCTTGGCAGCGTGGCGGGTCCTGCCGGCTAGGTGTGCGGTTCATCCGGGGCTGCCAGCGGGCAGGGGGGCTGCACAGGGCTGCTGAGAGGATGGACAGGGAGGAGACAGAGCCAGAACTCACAGTGTTTCTCCCTGCTCCTGAGACCACTAGTAGAAGTGTGGTACCTCATCAATCACAGGCTTCAACAGAATGGAAAATAAGCCCTTATGCATCTTTTATGGTCTGTATTAGCTCCAAAGCACCACATAGGTGTAGGATGTGATCATAAAATCACAATATAAATGCACGTTCCTAGATGTTAGATGTTAGGCTTTTTTTTTTTTTTTTGCATATCTGTGCAAAACTATATTTCCTAACATAAAAGTTTTATTTGTTTTTAAATTACATCCGTCGGAAACAGGCTTATTTCCAGCTTCATGAAGGGTGAGGAACGGTATAGGAAAAAGAGAAAATACTTGAGTGAAATACTGTGATTCTAGTGTGCTCACTGCTGAACTATTATTTTGTGGTTTTTGGCCACTGCAGTGTAAGAATTTTGTAATACTTCAAAACAGGGATAAGGAAACCAATTCTATTACTACTGAGAAATGAACTATGATATGAATGCAGGATAAAAAAACCTGTAAATCTACAGTAGCCTAGAATTAGGGAGAGTGAGGGGGAAGTTTAAAATCTAAATGATACAGAGTATGTCAAGCCAAGTTATTATTTTCAGCCATGCACAGATAATAGAGCAAAGGAAGTAAAAATGGAAATTAAAAAAAAAAAAAACAAAACCACATTTAGAGGAGATATGAGGAAACACTTTCCTATTCAAAAGAACATGAACGTGTGAAGTGGCCTACCAGGCAACACTGTTGAACTTAAACACTAGGGCTATTCAAGACACTATAAGGTAGTGTCTCAGAGGGATCATGGTATTGAAAATGTAATGAGGCGTAACTTATCCCCAGAGATCTCTGATCTTATATTATATATGAAAGCTACTCTTGCAAAACAGTAGCTGAGCCTGCACGCTGTCTTGCAGGAGCATGCAAAGGCAAATCCACACTCCCTATTTGTTTGGTGGGGTTTTTTTTAACACTGCTTATTTGTACCCTGAGACTGCCAGCTTTGCAGGGAAACTGTATGCATATTTTGTCTCCGGTGCAGCTTCATGTACAGTTTTGGCAGGAGGTCCAACAGGTTAAGAAGAATAATCTTAAAGAAGAAAATCTTAAAAGGGAAGGTTAAGACAATGCACATCTACATCTTTCTGATCATCCTGCTGCTGGGGTTGGAGACAGGATTTTTGTGCAAAGAAAAATTCTGATCGGTTTAAATGTAAAGAAGAGTCAGAGACATGATGGTAAAACACTGTTCTTGTTAATGTGGCCTCCTGTGATTTCCATGCTGATTCTCCTCATGCTCTGACACTGTGAAAAAGGTGTAGCCTGTTTAGCTTTATCACTTTTTATTTTTCTTCTTTTTTTTGTTTGGTTCAAGTTTAGTCTCTCCCCTCTCGGATTTGGAGGGTGAGGAGTCTGCTCCGCTAGTACAGGAGGGGACAATGTTCTGTACATTGAGGAAAGTTAGGTTGGAGGCAGGGAGTCAGATGGGGCAGAGAAAGAAGTGGAAGGGCAGGGAGGGATGGTAAGAAGGGGTGTGGGAACACAGCAGAATTGTATCCAGATCCTGGAAAAGCAGAGGAATCTGTATCCTGACATTCCTCTGCTCTGCTGTTAAAAATGGGCCAGGGAGATGCGTGTTGTTCTGTCTATTAGCTGAGCTCCATGTAGGATAGCAGCCCACTTCTGCTGCCCGTATTAAATCACAAGAAGGACATCTGTACTCTGGCGTGGTTCATTTATCCATGGATTGCAGCACCGTCACCAAAAAGATGCAGATGCAGATAGTCTGCTGGTCCAGTTAGTACACAAAATTCAGGTAGCAATGCAGGCTGCCTTTTCTCCATCGACTTCTACATGTCTAAGACTCAATGGGTTCCTTGTAAGTATCCTTTATAGATGGTGGAGGAAAGGCACCACTTTCTTAGCTATGTTTAATTGTAGCCAAGATTTAGCAGGGTCATTAATCTCCAGTTCTCCACAAGGGAGGCCAAACAGTGCTAAGTCCTTTTGATGGTACAGGTGGATGTTTTTGGTCCTGTATCTGGGGAGCACAGTCCAGACCTTTCTCTCCTTGATGGATTTCCAACCCACAGTTTCTGATTTCCAGCACAGTGTCTTAACCACCACACTGCAGACCATCCTTGAAGGAAACAATTTCTGCCTCCTCTAATGTAAGAGTGATTCAGACTCAGACCAATGGTCCATTAAGTCGGTTTTCTTATTTCCAACATCACCCTGTAGTGACTGCTGAGGGATGACCATAGGAACTCAGCACCTGTATGAAGCAGTCCATTCCCTGATGCCTGGATACACAGCAAATGTGCTAGAGGTTTTCCTGAACTGGATTTTGCTTTCAGACCACTGGAATTGTTAATTTTTAAAATCTGTTTTTAAAAATGTATTTATATTAACTGCTCCTCAACCTCCTCTTGTGGCAAAGATGTCAAAGTTTTTTTGTGTGCCATGTATAAAAAAGCAACTTCTTTTGCTTAAACTTGTTGCTTAATCATTTCACTGGTACCTCTGTAATATGTATCTAACCCTGTTCACCCACTCAATGACTGCCTCATTTCTTACCAATATCTAAGTCAGCCCAGTCTGTTCTCATAGGAGAGACAGGCCATACTTCTAATTGTCTTTTTTGCCTTTTTCTGTATCTTTCCAAGTCTTGATATAATCTCTTTTGAATTGGGGTGGCTGAAACTGTGCACAGCATTCGAGGTGCAAGCACAGCGTGCATTTACATAGTAGCATAAAAGTGATTTCTGTTTTGTTCTCTTTTCCTTTCCTAATAATTCCTACAATTCTATTGCTTTTTTGACTGCTGCTGAGCACTGAGTTGATGTTTTCAGAGAACTATCCACAGTAACTCTAAGATCTCTTTCCTGAGTGGTAATAGCTTATTTACAGCCCATCATTGTGTATGTATAGTTAGGGTTATTTTTTCTCTATGTGCACTTATCAACATTGAATTTCATCTTCCATTTTATTGCCTATTCACTCAGTGCCACGAGCTCCTTCTGCAAGTCCTCACAGTCAGCTTTAGATTTAAGTATCCTGCATAATTTTGTATCATCCACAGCCTTTTTTACCTCTCTATTTACCTCCTTTTCTAGATCATTTTTGAATATGCTGAATAGCACAGGTTCTCTAGTAATCTTTCTCCATTGTGAAGACTAACCGTTTATTCCTACCTTTTGTTTCCTATCTTCTGATGGGTATTAATTCATAAGAGGACCTTCCCTTTTACCCAGGCAGCTCAGTTTCTCTAAGAGGCTTTTGTGAAGGATCACGCTAATGGCTTTTGGAAATCGAAGCGTGCTGCACAGATTGGATCACTGTTTTCCACGTTCTTTTAGGCATCCACAGAGAACGCCTTCTGAAACACAGCTTCTCTACATAGAAATTATGTTGACGTTTCGCAGGCATGTCATATTTACTGCTGTCATGATTTTTGTTTTTCTTTTTAGTTTTTCAAAAACTCTTCCACACACATTACTGGTCAGTCATTCACCTTATCACTCTGAAACCCCAATTAAAGGCTGCTAGTGGATTTTCCACCTCCCATTTTTCTGCTATGGAAAAAAAATAAGGGACTGGACACAACTCTGCTATTAATTGAGCAATCTCACATTGAAGATGCTAGCAAACTGCTAATATTCAATTTACTCATTTGTTCTGAAACCTCTGTCGTTGTGCAGTCTGAGACAGTTCTTCAGGCTTATTTCCAATTTGCTTCATCTGACCTTGTGCTTTCTGAACGGTATTTGATGCCCATTGATCACCCACTGGTGATCACTGGCAAAATTCCTGCTTCTGACATGTTTTATGACTAGCTTCTATGCCTTTAACAAGTTGTTCTTCAAAATCTTTCCTGCCCGTCTTATTACAATTCTATATTGAGCTTCCTGAGCCTTATATGTTTTTCTATTTTTTTTTAAGTAGATACAAATTCCATTTTTCTGAAGGATTTTAATTTCCAATAAACTCCTTAACCGTTTAACCCTGCTGAGTTTTTTCTGATCCATTTGGAGGTGGATTTTTGTTTGTTTTTTTTATCTTGGCCTTCTAGGATATTGTTTTTAAAATACTCTCTAGTGCCACTTGCAAACGATTTATGATGTTACGTACTCCTGATGTTTTTTTCAACTAACTCCCCTTTTCTGTAGTCCCCCTTTAAAAGTAAATATGAGCGTTACAGATGGTTTTTTTTCTTTTCTTTGTTTGATTGATTTTTATTACTGACTGGTTGTTCTATAGCCTTATATTGCAGTAGGTCCTGGAAACACATGGGAATGCTTACTGTCATCTGGGTTTCTGGCTCCAGAAAGCTGTTGTTTATGAGTACTGCAAATGTAGTCTTCCAATTACATGGGGTTTCTTTGGTTGTTTTGTGGTTTGTTTTTTTTTTTTGTTTGGTTTTTGTTTTGGTGGGTTTTTTTGTTGTTGTTTGTTTTCTTTTGTTTTGGTTTGGATGGGTTTGGTTTGTTTTTTTTAAAAATCTCCTCAGTGTCTTTGGGAATCTATTGGTCATTGCCACCAAACTACCAATTTGCAGCCAGTAGTACAGCTCTGGCAATCGCCTTATCTGGACAGGGAAAATCAGTCCTACGGATTCTGGGGTATGGTTTGATCTTGTTCACTTATTTTGGTTTTTGACTGTACGCTTCTCCCCGCTGCTACCTGCATATTTCTCATTCCTGTCCTGCAAGCCATGAACTGCCTTTACCGTCAACCCACTGACTGTCTGATACCCATAAAAACAACCTTCAGTGTGACCACCTGGGCATCTACCACTGTCTCGTTACTTTTGGCAGCTTTTGGTTTTACTTGTAGGCTTTTCTGCTTTCTCTTTGCTCTCTCTCTCTTTGCTATTTATCTATTCATTTATTGTACTTTTGTCATTAATATGCAGTCAAACAGTTTCTTTAGTTGACCTCTCCTGAGTATTGAACTCCCAGTGTGTCCAGACTTTCCTGATCTCGACGACTGTCTTGCTCCTTGAGCAGTCAAGAATGCAAGAGTCATGAGGCTCGAAGGACACTAGCTAAAAGAAAGACTTGGAGCTCTGTTCAGAGTTTTTAGGGTGCTCATTTCATATTAGGCCACTCCCAGGAAAACTAAACCCTAAGCCCTTTCTTCTGAGGTTCCTAACTGTCTTCCCAGATGATATAAGAAGTCCGGATCATCTGGGTTACCCTGGTGAGGTTAGGCAACAAAGGTTTTAAGTAATGAATTGTTTACTGCCTGTGATTTTGCTCTTGCTTTAAAAAATTAAACAGACAATCTCACTGTCAGAAACATTTCCCTGAAATTTATCTTAAGTTTCCCTTTTTTAACTTTGACCCACTGTTTCTTGGAAAATTCCCTGGTAACATAGGAAGTAATTTCTTTCACGCCTAAGGGGAATGCAAACGTCTTTCAAACATTTGCAGATGGTTTCATGCCCCCTAGTCATCCCTCTGCATGCTACATATGATATCCTTTTAATCCTTCTGCACAGGTTGTACTATAAAGCTGAAAGCTCGCAAGAGCACTAGGGAATGTCTCTGTCTCTCTCTTTTTGTTCCTTTTTCTTTCTTTTTTCCTGCACAGCTTCAGCTGGCTTCATTGAAAGTGGCATATATGCATCCACGGGCAGGGTCTGTCCCTGTGAATATGAAGAAAGCTCTGGGCCAAATGGTGGTTTTAGTCACACCAGTGGGACCCTGTTGACTTCAGTTTTACCTTCAGGAGGTAGCCTTTTGTGTGTGCTGGATGAAAAGACACAGCTCAGACAGTTCTTAGAAATATTCTGCTCTGTTCAGGGCAAAGTGCCACAAAAGCCAAATCCCAAACAATCCCCTAAATTGTCCATCTGGAACAGGTGTTTGCAGTCATATAAACAAAATAAAATTGCTTTTTGCAGACCTTAGAGTCATCTCTTGACTAAAATGTCTGGCACCTACTTGAAAACCAAGCAAACAAGCAAACAAAAACCTGACAACCAACCAGAAAAAATGGGGGGGGAAGAGGGGAGCGAGGGAGGGAAGGAGGGGAGTGCTGAGAGTTGAGTTTGTCCTTCAAAGATGCAAAGAAGGGAAAAAAACCTGATCAGGCTAATGAGAAAATTCCTGTTAATAACAATGTCATTTCTAACTTCCCCACAACTTTTCACCTCATCACAAGGTAAACTGAATGTTAAGTCATCCCACACAAAACCTTGGCCTTCTAAGCCACAGAAGTGGGATATCCCCATTTTGGGCAGCTAAAAATTTGTTGTGGTGGCAAAGGAGGTTAGAATAAAAGGAGTGACTTCAGAGGAAATCCTCTTTGTCTACTTTTACCTGACCTGGCATCCAATACTCTTTAGAAAGGCAGAGCTCTTACTGCCTTCAGTGGATGAAGATGCCAGTCTCCTTATTTCTGAGGTCTTTAACCTAAGTTAAGGACTATTTACTTTACCATTCCTCTTGCCATTTGTTAAAACACAACATGCTACTTGGTGTCCTAAAACACAAAACCTTAGCAAGAGAAGAAATAATATTATGTTCCATATATCACAGGTTATAACGCTGTGTAACAAAGAAATAACAGATTTGGATGCCCAGAGGTCTGAATTTTTATGACTTGTCCACGTTTACAGACTGAGTCAGTGACTAAGTCTATGATTCCAAGGGACCCCTGAAGAGAAAACTGGAAGTGGGTAAGGAAAATGAAAGGGGTGAGAGACAAATAATGGTGTTACAGGATGAAGACAAAGAGAAGAGAGTTTCCTGAAGGAGTGTGTGCACAGTCACAACCTACAGATACTGAAAGACTAGAGCTGATAGACTCAGGATTCAGTACATCTTAATGTCTTATTTATCTTTTTTGGGAATACAGTTCTCATGATTTCTGTTTTACAAGTTTACATCTGCAGACATAAAAGGATTTAAGTACGGTTCTTTTCTTTAAGCTTCAAAGGAGGATTCACTAAATTGAAAAGGCTGAGGACTGGTAGTCTAGGAACACGTCTAGAGATAGCACTGCTTTTACAGGCTCACCTCAGCTAGCTTTACACTAGTTCATCCTGGTTGGGGTAATGCAGTTGTGATAGCAGTTGATTGTAGGCAGGATCATGGTGAAGTATTTACCCAGATGTCAGTCAGGCTTTGCAGCCCGAGTTGAGCTCCATGCTGCCTGACTGCATTGGTAGTAGTACTCAGCTTAGCTAGGTTAGACCTATTATGGTTTGATCCATCTACACGAGGTTGTAATGTGGATGTAACCACAGTAACCAAACTCTTCAAATGTCTTTAACCACTAGGATGCCTTGCTGCATTACTCCCTTTCAGCTTTTATGTGTTTTTCTGTAATGTTGCACTTCTAAAGTAGCTCTACTTTGGCAACCTTTAAGGCAATGTCCAGCTGAATTGAGAATATTTACTCCCACCAATTTGTACCATAGTTTATACAGGGGCCGCTTTTCCCTTTTATACCACCTTGACAGCTGTGCGAATGAGATCAATCTTTTCACTGCAGTCTACTCCCACAACATGCAAAAATGTCGCACAGATTTTCATGATTTTCCCTGTTATCTGCATTAAATTATACATTAAAATTACTTCAACATGGTCCCTTAGCAATATTTCCAATATCTTTCTCTCAACTGAAATGAGACTTAGAGGGCTTGTCCCTTGAATCTTCCCTTGGTTCTTTCTTGAATCTAGGAATAGTGTTAGTTCCCCTTAAGACCTTGGGTACGGCTACACTCCTTAGTGGCCTGTCAAACACCTTTGCTGAAGGCTTTCCTATTTCCTTTGCTACTTCCTTCAGGATTCTGGGATACAATTCATCTGAGCCTGGTGCTTTGTCAAATGTAACACTCCTAATTGCCTTATTATCTTCTCCAGCGCAATAGTAAAGCCTTTTAACATTTTACTTTCCCTCCAGGAGAATGTCTCTCAGTCCTGGAGTTGTTACCTTCCTTTTTTTTTTGCCCCCCACCCCACTGAATAATGAGGTGAGGAATTCATTTAGGCCTGCAGCAGAATCAGCCTTATCTGTCACTAACTTTCCACTTATGTTCTTCAATGCCTCTACTGTCTCGCTGCCTCTTCTTGAATTCTGAATATATATTTAGAATCACAGAATCATAGATGTAAGGAATGGAAAATAGCTATTAGGTCGTCCAGTTCATTGCCCTGCAACTGGAGGATTGTTGTATGTAGTATATTTCTTTCTTCTTTATTCAGTCAGTTTTTTAACATCCCAAATGTTTCCTTTGGAGTCACTTTAAAGTCTCTCTCAAGCAAGAAGTTTTCCCTGATGGTTAGCTCAGTTTTCTTTTTCTTAATGTTAAGAATCTTGCCTAAATTAAATGGTCTTGTATCGCTTACATTTTTTTTCTCTGTTCATCTTTTGTTTCATGTTTTTCAGCTTTTCAGATGGATATAGATGACCCTCCTCTTTTGGGGAGACATTTTGACCTTATCTTCACACTAACTTTCTGGAGCCTGAATTTCTCATAGACCCATAATGATATAAAAATGATAATGATTGGAAAGATCTTAGAATAGATGGACGTTGTCTCTTGAGTGGTATGCCATTTCCAACCTCTGTGAAGGCACCACGAGTGCATTTGGAACACTCTGCACTGTTGGTGTTCTCTGCTTCCTACGATCGGCATGAACCGCAGCAAACGCGGGCTGCTACAGCAACCCTGAGCCAGGCAAAGTGCTTTACATCCCATTCCACTCCTTCTTCCAAAGCCCTGAACTCTAAGGTTACATGCGTGCCAGTTAGCACGGGTTTTGTATTTATCTCTTCTAGTACCATGGCTCCTGGTGTCCAGGCAATACCCAACAGAGTGTAATACAGAGTTCACCCATGACCCAGAAGGAAATTGCTTTCTTTCTGCAAAAGGGCTGAACACAAACTCTCTATCCTAGATAATCACAGCTGGACTTGTGCTTGTGTTATGGCACCTTCTTTAAGAATGGGGTGACTGGCTCAGACTTCCCAGTATCTAGGGCTACCAGACACAGGCTTCTTGCATAGAGACCACTGAGTGTGATCCCTGACAAAACCAGCCATAGTTCGCTACCTCCATACCAGTTCTTACTGGCTCCACGGAGAACCACTGCTGAAAAGTGTCATGAATAATGTCTGAAACACCTTCTTGAGCTTATATGCTGCAACTGGTCCAGAAATCTACTGTAAGAATTGGACTGTACCCCCAGACCCCTTTGGCCTCTCTTTTTCTAGCTCACACTCAAGTATTAAGAAGTGAACGTAATATTCTAGATTCCCAGTCATTACAGCTGTATTGGCAGCTTACTGTAGGCCATGAGCTTTTTAGTAGTTATAGATTGTTTATCTTTACTTTCTTTGCTATTTTGTATCGTTTATTACTCTACTGAATCTTATTCCTTTTTACATTTCATAACTTTTTCATGCTTTTCCTCATTTATCTTTTGTTCTTTGATATTTTCAGGTGTTCAGCATGGTTCAGCAAGGTTTTAATTTTCCTCATCAAGCTGTGAACCTCTTCCTTTTTCTTTCTAGACAGCTTAATATGGTTTGACATTTCCCCACATTTCCAACAGTCTGTAGCTGCTTCTACATGTAGCCACTGTGATTGGAAATGACTGCATATGATTATTGTTAGACATAATATTGTGATTGTACTGCTGCTGGGCATTGCTTTGAAAGAATGGGAAGCCAAAGGAAAACATATTCTGCTCACAAATATTTTATTCTTAAAAACAAGGCCAAATCATGAGCCAAGTAAGCTTACCATGAAAATATAGTCCCGTGCAACAGTAAAAACATACTGAGCTGTTAAAAACCCAGCAGCCAGCGTTATAAATACCTTTAAAAGCATTACAGAGTCAACCTAGTATACTTTTAAAGTAGGAAGCTATGAAAAGCACATATTCTGCATTCTACCTTGTATCTTTTCAACTATTCCCATCCCAGTGCTTTAATTATTCTCTTCAGGACATGTCCCAGCCCACACTGTATGTAAGGAAATGCGTTATACGCATCCTCATAGTATTTGCCTTGCCTCTTATATGAAAACAGTGTTACCTGTACCATGCATTCTGATTTGCACCACTGTTCTTCATGTGGTAGGGGAGAAACTTGGATAAGGTATTACCCAGCACCAAACATGCACATAATTTCCAAAATTATTTGCATATTTCCTGTAGTCAGACCTAGTAGAAAACTGAAAACACTGTGGGAAAGCATTGCCTTGCGATGACAAAAAGTTTTGCAACTTAACTAGATAAATAGCAAAGAAATAGCTAATTCGTTTGAAACCTGAAGCCTCTGAGTCTGTCTTCCCTGGCTCATGTCAAGAACACATAGTAGAATACTGTTTCTTTCTCACCTTTTCCGTGTTACTCATGTATTTTTACACCTCTGAAATGTGTCTCCACAGCCATGTGATAATGCTTCTGGGTAAAAAGCATTTCTTATTAAATCAGGGGTCTTTCAGGCAGAGATGGGTTTAAGTATATCTGATCTGTGTTAGAACAGAGGCACGTATTGGATGGTCAGACTCTTTGACTGTATGAAAGCTGAGCTGAGCTGGGGTAGGCTTTTACACCACCTGGGCAGTGGTGTCTGAGTGGAGATGGTGCTGTGAAGTCAGGGATTACAGTTACTTTGTGCCAACCGAACAACACAAAGAAGCTGAGTTAACCTATTTCTGACCAGAATCGGAGACAATTCACAAAACCTGCAAAAGTCGGGTCCCTCCTAGCATCTGTGAGTTTAGTTTAGGCTTGTGGGATGTGTGAGGGAATTGATAAGAACATACAGGTATGGATGCTTGGTGCTGAGATCAGGAGGAAGAGGCATTATCCATGAAAGCCATCAGCAGAGATTTGAGGACAGAGAGAGTGTGCCTGCTGTATGAGGAGTGCAAGAGTAAAAGATGACATTCGGTTTGTCAAGAGGTCAAACAGGAGGAGTTATCAAAAGGGGTTCCCCAGCTATAAGAAGTCTTTTGTTTAACAGAGGCCCAGGATTCATCAGAAAAGGCACTTCATGAAGAAAAGTGATGAGAGGAACCACAGCTACTCTTTTAGAAATTTAATATCCGTTTTATTTGGTAGTTTCCATTAAGAATGGAGACAAGCACACACAGCTGCAGAGCAAAAAAATAAAGACTTGAAGCTAAATGTGCTTACTCTGTGCTGTGCCAGACTATTTACCAAAGAAGCTGCCAGTGCTGTGAGTAAATACATCCACTTTGCACATACTAGTCAATTTATGATCAAACCCGTTTAACATCCTCTGCAACAGGGACTCAGTGCACCTGCACAACATTTGGTTTTATCAAAACAGTTTGCCCATTTAAGACAAAGAAGGTGGGGAAACTCTGAGTCCTTGTGTTCAGACCCATTACTTTTTATTATGGATATGGTGTCAATTAGCCTTGTCCTCACCAGCATCAAAATTAACTGTGTAGTGCTAAAAGGATGGAGTTGAAAAAATAATTAACATTTACCTGCTATTTTAATGTAAGTGAAGCCAAAGACAAAAAATCTTCATCAGAAATCTTTCAGTGTAACTTGGCAAAGATTTAGCTAGATTTGTTTTCAGAAAGCACTTCCTTTATCAAAAAACCCCAACCATAAACCCAAAAAAAAACCAAACGGAAGAAAGGTAATCCAAATATAGCTATTTAGCTCCAGATTCCAGCCAGAGAATCCAAAGTAATTCAAATTTAATCTCAGAGCACACTTAGCCAAGTTCAAATCCTTTCCTCCCCTTTATGTTTAGCAATTTCTGTTCTAAATTTCTTTAAAATCTCTATTCTCTTGCCACAAACTCTTGCCACAATGGCAGCTGTTTAGCAAATAAACTCAAAAATAAAAATGTTGTCATTGTGAAACAAGATATATTTAATTAAATAAAATAGAGAAGGGAAGTGCTATTACAAGAACATAAAACTGTAAGGCACAAGATAAAACTAAATTACTACAGGGCTGCTCAATTCAATCTAATCCTTGAAGATAAAGATGGAGCCAGAAAATTGCATGTATTGTGAAATCAACATAAGCCCTAAGCAAATATTAACTAGGGATATATAAACTGATTTATTATAAATACAAGTGTGAATGCTAGGATTAGTTAAGGAAATGCAAACCAAGACACAATACAGTGTAAAATACTCCAGTATTTATCTAAAATACTGGCAAGTGGATACAAAAAAGTATTCAGAGCCCTAGACATACTTTCAGGTTACCTGATTTGACACAGTATGGGTGGGAAAATATGGAATAGAGAGAAAATTGTTATATTTTGTTCTAATAAATTTGTTAGAACTTCATTCATAATGTTTCCTTATATATTTAATAATGAGCTTTGATTTTTTTTTTAAATTGTTTGCTGTTTATTATCATTCTACTTAATAAACTATTAGGAGTGCATAAATACAGATTGAAGACAGTGTATGAGATGCTTCCCAGTATCAAAAGACTCAGATTTTTACACGATACAACAGAAGACTATCTAAAGCAGTTCTACTTACATCTACATCTTTCCTGAGAAGTCTACAGAGTATGTATGAACAAGAGAGAGATAAGGGTCATTTGTGTCCATGATAATAATAGTTGCACACTGCAAATATTTATATGTGTTTACTTTAAGTTTAGTTTTTACCTTTTGGAGGGCTGAAGATGCAAAATCCCTAAGGCCTGACCCATCTCACTCACCAAACGCTGTCAGTGGACTTTGTGTTGCATTGCATCATACTGATCCACAAGGCAGATTTACGCCTTTCAGACTGACCTTACTGTATCGACAGTACCTGAGAATTTTATGTAGTTTTCAGTGGATCTTTTCTGCCTTCATTTGTTTATTTTTATAACACCCTTCTTCTTTTTGTGGAAGGGTAAAAGCGATGAATTGGGAGCTTTAATGGTGTACCTTGGTTTCTTATTTCATATTACAGAGGAATACCCTGAACTATTTTGAAAGACCACTGCTTTGTTTCTGAAGTCAAGCATCCAGAAATAATTGCTGCAGGCCATGCACTGGGCAATGACCAGAGATCAAACAGGTAGGAGGCTGGACTAGATGACCTTTAGAGGTCCCTTCCAACCCAAACCATTCTGTGATCCTATGATACTTTTGATTTGGGCACCATCCATTCTCTGCCTCGAGTGAGGCAAGGGTTGCATGGTAGAAGGCCTGTACGTGTACCAGCGTGCAGGGGGGAATGAAGCAAGCAGGCATCATGCTGGGACACATGTGTTTTACAGCAGGACTGGACCCTGGAGGACTATCTTGCAGACTTTCTCTGCTTCCTGAATGGAACCAATACCAAAAACCGCCTCTCATCATTTGTCCTCCTAAGCTCCTTTGCTCCTTGTTCAATTCCACTGGCCTGGACCCTCGGTTGTGTACAGTACTGATCTGTTAGCTTGCATACAGGCTCTGAACTGTACTGGGGTTTTTTTTCCCCCCTTTGGAAGTGGAAGTTGGCAGTGGGCAGTGGGGTACTATGTGCACGTTTGAGAGCTGACCTGAGACCGTTTAGAGTCCTCAGCTTGCTTTGGTTAAGGGTATCAAAAACCTCGTGCAGCCTAGCTGGGACGAGAACTGACTTTTTCCAGAGTCCCAGATTTTAGTGGGAGGAGGTATTATGGGACAATTGCATCTCTTTGGATGTGAAGGAAAATTGTGACTTGCTACCCCAAGGGGCTTGAACATGAACAGTGTGGACATGCCTTATGTGTATTACCAGACTGGTGAAACCTGGGACACTTCCAGATGATACAGATATGCTCAGCAGTGACTAGTGTTATTTTCTGATTGCCGGCACTTCCCATTCCAATTGAATCTCCCTCCCTAACTGGTTCTATTAACTATTCTAAGCTTACAGGCTACATCTCAGTCTTAACTGAACACTTCAGCCCAGGTTCCCTTTACCCAAGCGGTCCAAATTACCTTGTCTTTGCTCCATGCCAGTTGGTCTTTCCACATCCCACAGACTCCCATATTAGTTTTGATCCTTGGATTCCTGATTTACTTAAAGACACTTCTAATTTGATGGGGTCAGTAGTGTTTCTTGGCACCCCTGTGCATCCCAGTGCATAGGGAAGAAAACCCACTCTTGCTTTCCCACCTCCCACCTACATTATGTTTTTCACAGGACAGAAATATCAGCCCAGAGGGAAACTGTAGCACATTCAAGCCAGATACTTGATGGGGACAACCAAGATTGTAACAACCAAGTGCAAAGCAGCGAGTACATGCCCCAGGTTACTGTACCTGGCTGACTGTTCCTGACGTTTGCTTAGGAGGTCTTTTTCCTCTTTCTGTTTTCCATTTATTCTTTTACTTATTCCCCTTGTGCAACTTTCAACATTGCTTCCTAGGCAAGGACTCTTTCCTCAGTTTTAGTCCTCAACCTCTCTGCTTCTCACACCAGCTCTGAATCCAAAGGGCTTTAATTCCTCTAGCCAAGTTGTTCCCAAGCCCACTTGTCCTTCACCAAATTCTGGCCTGTCTCTTTTCCCCACTGATATTCAACGCTAGTCTCCTTGAATGGTCACTCTTGGCTAGCAGATGTCTTCACTCCTCCCCATTTCAGCTTCCTTGCATGGCTGGTTAGTCCATCCTGTCCCCAAATCCCACTGATCTCGTTCTCTCCCTTTACCCTCCATCCTCTCCTCCCTGGCTTGAACACAGATCCCTGAGCACTCATGGAGCACTTGCTTGGGTGCCAGCTGAAAGGGGACTAAGGCAGTCATATTTTTCTGTTCTCAGTTCCAGTTTTCAATCCTATTCAGCTTTTTGCAGACATCAGAAGGAAAATCCTCATGATTTCCCGGAGACTTGAGCATTAGCCATTTCATAACGTCAAGATGTCTGTGGTATGGAAAATTGAAAAAGGAAATTGAAAAGTGGTCACCAAAGAGGCAATACAGCCTGTTGCTGTTATAATTGCAGAAGCCCTTTGTTGAGGATATGAAAAATGAGTTATTTATTTTAAAAAAATTATCTTTTTAGATTTGACATCTAACTTGGGCAAATTTAGGCAGATTTTTCACAGAAATAGCACGAAGCACATCAGATATGAGAGACAGTCCTGCCCTGTTTCAATTTTTTTCTCCACCCCAAAGGATGATTAGCATTTCAAAAAAGGCTTTTCATGGGTTTGTCTATGTGGAGAAAAAAACATATGTAGTTATCCTAGTCTTGTTCTCACTATTAATTTAAATTTGGTTGAAAATGTGTATGTACCTAGAATAGTGTAGATGATGTCAACATGAAAGCTGATGTTTATACAGTTACACCACACTAAAAACTGAGAATTTTTAATGTGAAATTTTGGTCAATTTTACTTTTAATGCTGGTGTGGGTTTTATGTATTCTTATTTTTCTGAATTCATTTATGACTTAGGTGAATTCCACTTTCCACTCACAACATGTTGTCATTCTTTGCTTAGCATGTCCTGAATATTATCCATGAGGTTATTCTGAAAGTTCTCACTACAGCACAAAACCAGATGAAGCTCTTCAACTTTCCTCTAGAGACTTGGATTCACCCTGGTTTAACCTATGTATGATTTGCTACTCCAGGGCAAGAAAAATGGGAAAAAAAAAAAAAGGGGAAAAAAAAAGGAAATAAAAAAAGGAAGGAATGCTGGATGGAAAATGAGAATACTAAATGAATGGATTCTGATCTCTTGTCTGACAACATTTTAATTTCTTTTGACTGCTGCTCCTGGTATCCCCACGCAGTAAGCCGTTAATTTTTTTTTTGGGTTCTCGAGTTTCCTCGCACTGACACGTCTTTCTTTTCCTTCCCTCTTTCCCTCTTTCCATCTATCTGTCTGCAGATAACTTATGCATTCAAGATTTCTTACAAGGCCCCTAAATCTTTTTCCCAGGCAGTTCACAGAATGATTTTTTCATTCTGCATTGCTCTGGAAGATAACCCTTTTCCATTATTATGCTTGTTATGATGAAGCTAAGGAAAAATAATCTACTAACAAAAGTGAGAACTAATGGGTCATTTTTAGTTCAATTTTTAAACAAAAAAAAGAGAAGAACAACTGAAGAACAACAAACATCTAGGAAACTTCACAATCAGGGGACAAAATGAATGCTTCTATTGTTTCATTCATCTAGGAGGTTATTATACCTGCAGCTTTGATGTTACATGAAGATTACCTGGGTTGTTTTGTCACAATTACGGAGAGCAAAGTTGAAGGAATTCAATGATGCATTAAGTCTACCAACTTTGATGTTATGCTGAACATCCCTGACTCAAATCTGAGTTGTCAGAATTGGCTTAGAATAACTGGATACACATCACAATACTCAGAATATAACCAGTGCAACATCAAAGCATGTATTTTGATGTTATTTTCAAGACCAAATAACATAACAATTAGAAATGCTGATCGACTAGTTACTACTGGATTTTGTGACAAATGGCAGAAGCCATCCCTTTGCTTCTGTCTCAGTTATTAAGCTAGACTGGTACCACCATCATCTCTTTCAAAGTACTACCAGATAATAGCAAGACTGTGAACGGACTTAGGCATTGTGACACAGTATACTAAAATGTATAAAATTTGGATTTCCAGTTGTGGGAAAGGAAATCATAATGCTTAGTTGAGTTCATGGAGTGAATGGAGAAGGGAGGCATCTAATTTGCATTCACCGCAACCGGCACAGAGAGGGGTAGAATTTAAATTCTTAATTTCTTCCTCCATTTACAAGGGTATAAAACTTGGATCCAGAACCCAGAAAGTTTTCCAACACCTGTGTGCTTGGGTGACATTGAGACTCTTGTGCCTGGTAGTGCTTTTTTTCTTTTAAAATTGTGACGGTGGGGTTTCTGCTTGTCATCCTTTGCATGGTGGGCAGTGTATGCATTCAGAAAGTGATAGACTTACACTGTAGGCTCTCCTTGGTCTCTTGGTGAATTCTGTAAGGTTGCATGTTGTTTCTGTTAAATTATCGTATGCTGTGGAGTATTCAATACCTTCTGATTTGCCTTCTGATTGCAATTAAGTTTAGAATCCAAAACTATGACTGAGTAAAAAAGAAATCATTCCTTGCGTTTCTTTCTTTGAGCAACCTGTTATGCCAGAACAAATGTTCCAACTTTCATATACACATTCTGCTTGATTGCAGCCTTCTGTGTTTTTTTTTTTTCTTTTTAACTTCAGATATTTACTGTGAATTGATTCAGTCCCTCTTGCATGAAGTAATCTAAATCTTGAAAAATCTTTAGAAAATTCAAACTTGAACTGGCCAGAGCCTGGTAAATATTTTCTGAAGTATAGTTTTGAAAAGAACAACAAAATCACGTTCTTAAGCAAGCTAAGTTTCCTCATTTTCATCAAAAGCTTGAAAATGGTATAAATAATTAAAAATATTTGTAAAAATTTAATCATAAAATCATAGACTCATCTAGGTTGGAAGGGACCTTTAAGATCATCAAGTCCAACCGTCAATCTAACACTGCTAAAACCACCACTAAACCATGTCCCTAAGCACCATATCTACACGTTTTTTAAATACCTCCAGGGATGGCAATTCCACCACTTCCCTGGGCAGCCTGTTCCAATGTTTGATAACGCTTTCAGTGAATAAATTTTTCCTAATATCCAGTCTAAACCTCCCCTGGCGTTAACTTGAGGCCGTTTCCTATTGTCCTATCATGTGTTATTTGGGAGAAGAGATCAACCCACACCTCACTACACCCTCCTTTCAGGCAGTTGTAGAGAGTGACAAGGTCTCCCCTCAGCCTCTTTTTCTCCAGGCTGAACAACCCCAGCTCCCTCGGCCGCTCCTCATAATGATCTCCTGACCCCTCAGCCAGCTTCATTGCCCTTCTCTGGACATGCTCCAGTCTCAATGTGTTTTTCTTGTGCTCCTAAAAATATTTGTGTTTTGCATCAAAAATAAATTAACTCTTAGAACCTTGCAGCATAATCTTTAACATATGTATGTACTTAAAATAGGGTTGACTACAGCTGGGGAGGATTTGCATTGCACGGTGGACTCAAAATTTGTGATAGTAAATGGAAGAAAATCATGAGGACCCTAAAATGACATTATATGTCTTATGTAGCCATTTTAATTTTCTAAGCACTTTTCAAATACTGTTTAATAACCAGCATTTCTCTGAGACTGGGTATTTAGAATTACAAAGACCGGCATATTGGATTAAAGCGGTTTAGTGCGCTATACTGTTTCTGATAGTGGACGACATTAGCTTCTTGAGAGAGGCACAGAAGAAATCATCTGCTACAAAATTATAGAAATTTTCTCTCTCTGATTTTTTTAATTGTATTTAGCCTGCTTAGTTAGAATTTAGCTTTTGCCCTAAAGCATTAAGATTTTGCGAACGTTGCAAATATATTTAAGAATGAGAAATTCCTGTAAATGCCTCGAACTGCTTCACTTTCAAAGCTCTACCAAGCACAACTGAAGATCATTTCCCTCTGCTGCTCTGGACTTTTCCTGTGCTGTTGTATCCAAAACTAGTTGGCACAGATCTAATGGATTTGGTGCTTCCAAACCAATGCTCCTGTCATTGGCTCTTTCCACAGATTTCTTTAGAGAAGACTAATAGTCAGATAGTAAAAAAAATTATTTATGTCTACACTTACAATTTTGTGGCTTAGTGTTAATAACCTTGTTTTATCTTATTGTAGTATTGCTCACACTTCTGCACTCTCATCTGTCTACAATACAGTCTTTATAATTAGAAATGTAGAGTAATTTACGTTGGAAATGTCTTCAGGAAGTCATCTAACCCAACCTCCTGCTCAAAACAAGGCTCAGTTCAAAGTTAGATCTAATTTCTCAGGACTGCATCCAGCCAAGGTTTGAACATATCTGAGGACGGAGATCCCACCGAAGGTGCTTATGCCAGTGACTGACCACTCTCTCTTAGGAAATAAAAAAAAAAATAAAAAATATCTCATATTCACTCTTTGGCCTAACTCTGTCTCTCTCTCATACACATGACAGCTCTTTGATGGAAATTAATGTGGCCTAAATTCTATCTCTGTCCCCATTCCTGGTATTTCCTATTGTCTGGCTGTAGACCTTCAGAGACAGACAGTCAATAGAAAACAGCAGGGGCCGGGCCTTGGTTGAAATGTAGGCCACCTGAATCTAGGCTTGTGACTCCGTCATACACAGCTTCAACTTTCTACCTTTTCTCTAAATACCAAGCACTTTGTCTCCTGTCATACAAATCAGCCAGAGCCAGATTTTTCTATTCTAGCTGGGTTTGTGTGCCTTCCTCCTCGCTGGGTGCCTTCCAGTAGTGCATTAATCAATACGACGCAGAGCTGTCTCTGGCTTTATTGTTGTTTTAGTCAGCTTCTCCTCAGAGGCTACTGCCTGGCCACCTTACAAGAAGCACTGTTTTTCTCAGCCTTTTCCCGTCACAGGAAGGTGGGAGCATTGGGAGAGAGGATGAAGATGGTTAGGGAGAGATGAGACTTTTTTATTTAAGACATCTCTTTCTTTTGATCTTGTGCTGTCATTTCCCATGTGAATTTCTAGTTTTGCATTATCTGTTAGAATGTCAGATCGTTGTGATGGAAGCCAGATGTTGAGAAAGATAGATACATATACACAGAAGTAAAGACATTTAATTGAGACCAGTAGAAAACTAATATTGTGGTAATATTTAAAAATGGTGAATGGGACAACCCAAGTAATTATAGGCCTGTCAGGCTGACATCGATCCTTGGTGAAATAAGAGAACATCTGATATAGAGCTCAGTTAGTAAAGAGCTACAGGATGGAATTAATGCCAATCAACATGAGTTTATGGAAAATAGATCCTGTCAAACTAACCTGATATCTTTTTTTCAGATTACAAGCTAGTTTTTAAAGTAATAGTATTGATGTACCATACTCTGCAGGTAATTTGACTTGGTAGTGCATAACACTTTCATTAAGGAACTAAAAAGACATAAAATGCATATGGCACACATTAAATGGATTGTAACCTTTGCTTACTGATGGATGACAAGATCTAGCTTTAGATGCACTGTCACCTGATGGTAGAAAATTTCAGAATATTTGTTTCTCAGCCACACACAATTTAACACTTTTTCAGCATCTAGGAAGAAGTACAAGATTATCACTGATGAAGTTTACAGATGATCAAAGTAGAATTTATTAGTGAGGAACATAGTTCACTTTTCCAGTGAGACTGTGGATGTTTGATGAGCTGAACACAAATCACATCTAAGAACAACTGTGAAGTCCTACAGCTAGGAAGAAAGAGTTTACAGTAATACTATTTTTGTACGTTTAATGGTCACAGGCTTCAGAGGAAGAAGGAGGAAGAAGTAAACTCCTTTATTAGGCCAAAGAACGCAGTTAAAAATGTGGACTGTCTTCCTGTCTGAGTGTGTGTCTTCACTTCTCCATCTATATCATCCAGTTTAATAAAAAAAATGTTTTTGCTCTGAACCTGTCCTTGCAAAGAATGCTGGCCATACAAGCTTGAAGTTTACCTTGGAGCACACCATCTTTGAAAAGGATGGAAGGTTAATCAGTAGTTAATCTGTGGTTTATCAGTCCATCACAGTCTGATTAAGAGAGTTAATCTAATTCTCAAGTATATAAGCGAGAGACTCCTGTGTTGCTGTTCCAGCAGTTAATTGTTAGTGCTTTTAAAAATATGTTGCACATTTAGGGAGAAATAATATACAGGAACACTTTTTGGTTGAAAAACCTAACTAAGGCTGGGATGGCAATTTCTTAGCCAAGACTGGATGATTTTCTAAAACATATCCCTGAGAAACTAAACAGGAGTTCACTCAGGGCAGTTCTGTACTTCCTTTATTACCTCACACCTGCTTACAAATCCTTTTCAGCTGGCCTGAAATCCCAATATCTCAAACTGTGCTTTTCCATCCTTTCTCAGGATGTAATGTTACAGGTAATATTAGTAATAAGTTTTCTCCCTTCTTTTTTGTCCCACTCCCCCCATCTTTGTACCCTGCACCCATCCATGCACGTTCTCCCATTTCCTCCCCGCAAGTACATGCTGTTTGCTAACCTCCATCAGAGTATCTTGGCTCCCACTCATCTCTCCGTCCTTAGCCACGGTCTTACGTGTAGCACATGAAGCCCTTCACAGGCATCTCATAACATGCTATGCCGTCGCTCTTGAAGCTAGTGTTTATTCAGCATGGCAGTGAATTAAATCAGGATATATCTGATCTTAACAAACACTACTGCATGTGTGCCACAATGCAATAATCTTTGAAGAAACCTTTTTTTTTAAAAAAATTAAAAATCTACATCTAAAGACCTGGATGAATCAATTGACTACAGGATATTTCTATTACTTTGGCATTTCATCAATGTTTCTTTTAGGACTTGTCTGCAGTTGCAAGTTAATTCAAGTGAAGGCGGGCTGTGAATTTAAAATGTAACAACTACTCCTGAGTAATTCCACGTACTCTTCTGCTGGAAAAACAGTGATCTACTCTTAGTAAATCCGTCTGGAAAGTTTCCACTTTTCCATCTGAAAAACTTCAACAACGTATTTCAAAGTAAATACTGACCCGTGATGTTTTGCAGCAATAGAATAACTTCTGAATAATTTAATGAGTAAAAAGTACTTCTCTTTCTTCAAAGTCCAAACCTAAGTAGGACCTATTCTGGGCCAATCCTTCCTTACTTCAGCATTGTCTGCCAGCCCCACTGAAAGTTTCTTCACAGGCACTGGCTTTTTTTCAAGTTACTTTCTCATACAGCAAACAGCAAGTGCTCCAAGAGTTACCTTTCGACTATACGCTAACAGGTCCCTTTTTAGCTTCTCTAGAAGCAGTTGCTATTAAGGTCCAGGGAGCTTCTGCTTTTCCATCTTGCTTTATGTCACCTAGCCATTCAATTTCTATTATAAGCATAGAATCATAGAATCATTGAATGGTTTGGATTAGAACGGACCTTAAAGACTATCTCGTTCCAACTGCCCTGCCATGGACAGGGACACTTTCCACTAGACCAGGCTGCTCAAAGCTCCATCCAACCTGGCCTTGAAAACTTCCAGGGATGGGGCATCCACAACTTCACTGGGCAACCTGTTCCAGTGTCTCACCACCCTCACAGTAAAGAATTTCTTCCTAATATCTAATCTAAATTTCCCCTCTTTCAGTTTAAAACCATTATCCCTCGTCCTATTGCTACACTCCCTCATAAAGAATCCCTCCCTATATCTCCCCTAGGAGAATTCCCCTGTCTCCTGTTAGAATCATAGAATCATAGAATCATTTAGGTTGGAAAAGACCCTTGGGATCATCGAGTCCAACCATCAACTCCACTCTACAAAGTTCTCCCTTACACCATATCCCTTAACACCACATCTAAACGAGTCTTAAACACATTCAGGGATGGTGACTCCACCACCTCCCTGGGCAGCCTATTCCGGTGTCTGACCACTCTTTCTGTGAAGAATTTTTTCATAATGTCCAGCCTAAACCTACCCTTGCTGCAGCTTGAACCCATTCCCTCTTGTTCTATCGCTAATTACCTGTGAGAAGAGACCAGCACCAACCTCTCTACAATGTCCTTTCAAGTAGTTGTAGAGAGCGATGAGGTCTCCCCTCAGCCTCGTCTTCCTCAAACTAAACAGTCCCAGCTCCTTCAATCGTCCCTCATCAGATTTATTTTCCAGGCCCTTCACCAGCTTCATTGCCCTCCTCTGCACTTGCTCCAGCACCTCTGTATCTCTCTCGTATTGAGGTGCCCAGAACTGGACACAATACTCAAGGTGTGGCCTCACCAGCGCTGAGTACAGGGGGACAATCGCCTCCCGCCTTCTGCTGGTCACACTATTTCTAATACAAGCCAGGATGCCATTGACCCTCTTGGCCACCTGGGCACACTGCTGGCTCATGTTCAGCAGCTTGTCAATTAGAACCCCCAGGTCCTTTTCTGCCAGGCGGATCTCCAGCCACACTTCCCCAAGCCTGTAGCGATGCATGGGGTTGTTGTGGCCCAAGTGCAGGACCCGGCACTTGGCCTTGTTGAAGCTCATACCGTTAGCATTGTCCCATCGGTCCAATCTATCCAAGTCTCTCTGTAGAGCCTCCCTATCCTCATGTAGATCAACACTCCTGCTGAGCTTCGTGTCATCTGCAAACTTGCTGATGATACACTCTATGTCCTTATCAAGGTCATCAATAAAGATGTTAAACAGAAATGGTCCCAACACTGAGCCCTGAGGGACACCACTTGTGACCGGCCGCCAGCTGGATTTAACTCCAACGACCACCACTTTTTGGGACCGCCCATCCAGCCAGTGCTCAGTTACACTGAGTTTTCGTGTGTTTCAAAACCTCCTTTTGGGGAAGCTTTCCAGAGAGCAGTGGATACTATTTTACTTCCCCCCGCTTTACACATACATTTGTGTATCTGAATTTCCTCATGTTGCATGAAAGGGGACAAAGCGGTTTTGGCAGAAAATAAACCCCCTGGCGTACTAACACTCCTCACCGAGGTGGGAGGCTGGGTGCAGCTAGGTTTAAATTCTGAGTGATGCCCAATTCA
Organism: Rissa tridactyla; assembly: GCF_028500815.1. NCBI lineage: Eukaryota > Metazoa > Chordata > Aves > Charadriiformes > Laridae > Rissa > Rissa tridactyla. The sequence continues at coordinate 118,215,748 of NC_071468.1, read as the reverse complement.
GTACTATCAGTCCAGTCGAGTTTAATATGCATTAAGCTGTTACGATTTGGATACACTAACAGTGGACTGCACCTTCAGTCTAGTCGTGCTCCTGAACTAGCATGAACACTCTCGAGTCTTTGGTCGCCTTCAGTGAGAAACCGAAACGACTAGCTACTTAAACGGTGCAGTTTATTTAAACAACAGATACATAGGTTCTTAGGATTACCGGTGATAAATACACTGTCTGCAAAGCATGTGCAAATAAAAGTACCGTTAAATATACAAAACGCATGACAAAGTTATAAACGATACAGCCTGGCTGTAAATGTAGGAGAGAGATCCTCTAGAGAAATTTCTAAGTTTCCTGAGGAAGCACTCGATATAGTCTAAGTCTTACCCAAAGGCGTCCCTATGTGGGGGAAGAAAGACTCATCCCGTCGACTGATCCCGGAATTCAGTGATGGAGTTCTGCTCGAGTTGTTTGCGATGGTGTCTCCCCTGGTATCCCCCTTCTCTCAGGTCATTTTAATCCTATTTGTTATCTTCAAGGTGGAGTTTGACTGACTTTATCATACATACTTTTATTATGATTGGTGTAAAATTCTCTCGCTTCACATTTAAAGGTATGGTTTACGAAAAATTCAGGGCGCAGGCTCAAGAAGGAGTGGTCACACCTTGGAGGCGGGTAGCCTTTGGGATGGAGGTGTGTTTTGGTATTATAATGACATTATAATGAGCGAAGTTCACACAAAGGACAGCATTTCATCAAAATTTGATGAAATGTTGGCTCAGGGTAGCGAGTAGGCGGCTTATCTGTTTCATAGTACCATCTCGTTCCCGTATCTGCTATACGTCATGAGGCAAGGCCAATGAGGCTACATTCCGTCCCATACCTCATGTAGCTTCTCAAGCAACCTTGTACAGGCAACCACAGATGTTGCATTCTTCGCACGCCAGCCGTGGCTGTCTTCTACCTCAGACGCCTCTTGATTTTATACCTTCCCTTAATGTGTGAACAATGCTGTATTTTTTGTATTTTTGTCCATTTTAGTAATTATTCCACACCTCACTAAAATTTCCTAAAGAACCTAAATCCCTCCATGGATTAATAACAAAAGATAGAAATAAGTGGTCCATGATGTATCATTTGCCAGAGGAGTTTTGCAAGTATCACTGCAGAGGCTTGGTACCAGACCCTATGTGTATAACCTAACCCTGGAGGCAGTGTCTGTACCCATTTCCCAGTGTCTTGATTAACCTCATTAGTGAAATATAGGCCTGTGACCTGCTCTATCAGGACAATCCCAGAAGGGAGGAAACGTGACAGTAACTGTAACACTGCCAGATAAGTATTCTCCTTTATTTTTTGCCTTATATTACAGTACCCCTCATTTAACTCCTAACAAACCTCGCTCTGGCCTGACCCCAGCCATCATCTCATACGCTGCCGTGTAGTACAGATGCTACCTGACTCAGCCAAGCCTCTTGCTTTCCTCTCTGCTGGAGTCATCTTTGAGTTTCCCCAGCCCCCTGTCCTTACTTTGTCCTGGCTATGATATCCGGTTCCTTCCTCCAAACCCAGTTCAGCTCTGACCCTCATCATTTTCCCCAGCTGCCCCTGTGCTCCTGCCTGGTGCTGGTGTGGTTCAACTTGTTCATAAATGTTATGTAAATGAGAAAGAGCTGTGATACATGAAAATTCACAGATATTACAGAAGTATTCAGCATAGTGAATCTGGAGCTGACAGTGAAGCGTTGTGGAGGAAGTTCATCACACTCGGTGACTGGCTGAAAACACCTGATAAAATTCTGTATGAGTAAGTAGAAGGTGGCACGCAGAGAGAAAAAAAATAACCTGCATACACAATGGTAGGCCCTTAATGTTCTCTTTTTCCTGTGTGGTAATAGCTGCTTTAGACAAAACTGTTGCTTTGCCTGGGCAATTATGGAAGGCTGCATGGCATCATTAACTCATCGTACAAAAGTCATCCAAAATAAAGGCCAAGTAGAGTACTGGGATTGTCAATAATGTAACAACAAACAAAATATATTGTTATGCTACTGTATAAATGTGCGGTGCTTTCAGATTTTTACTAGGATCCTCAGCTTCAGATATCTCAAGAAGGTTTTGCCCCTGTCACTAGCCCTGATTTCTGATCACAGCATTGCGGATCCAGCTGTCCTTAGCAGACTGCTGCCAGTCTTCTTAGAAAGAGGAAAGTGGCAACATATTGCAGACTAAGTGTGAGCTCAGTACAGATGAGCCAACCTCATCACATAACCCACCACAGGAGGGAGACTTCATCCCCCAGTCCTCAATCATATCAGGGCTGTGCCCAGAATGTAGTTTTGATGCTCCATCTCAAGAAAAGAATCAAAGGCATAAATGAGTATTTATGCAAGAAGATAATAAAACTTGAGAACTCTTCAACTAGCTGCTGTAGAGCTCTGTGAAATGAAAAGTGGGGTGGAGAATGTGAGAAGGTCCATAAGACACAATCAGTCACTGTTATTCAGAAGACAATACACGAAGGAGGCACCCGATGGAACCACCAAACAGCAAAGCTGGGGAGAGCTCTGTCACAGCATGTTATGGAGCCCAGAGTTAAGAAAATAACATCTAGTCAGTATATTAGTGGCTGTTAAATATCGTGATCCCAACACAGTTTCTGTTCAGGAAGCCTCTAAATTCCTGATTTAAAACACACTTTATTATGCAAAGTATATATCTCATTTCTTATACCTTTATTCTCTCTGTTAGTAAGTACAAGGCTAGACAGACTTTTGTTCTCGCCAGTATGGCATCTTTTAGTATGTATTGTCCCTAGATAGAAAGTACATTGCAAGAACACACAAAAAAAAGAGGCACTTCTCTTTAAAACATCCGGTGTTGACTACTACAGAACTGTGAAGTGCAGCTCTCTAGGTAAAAGTTCTTATCACCATAATATCTCCTACAACATTGGATGCATACCAAAGAAATCATTTTACTAAAAATATTACAGTTAATTCAACCCAAAATATAGGTGCTAATTCAGTTCTAAAGGGTCCTTAAACGCAGGAAAGGCAAAGATCGCTTCTCTGCTTAAGCGAGCATAACACCCATAGCTACTTTCGCTTGACTGAGTTTGGATAATCTCAAACACATCTGCAATACCTGCACAAAATTCTTCAGTCTCATTGCTCTATAGAAGGTAATAGATATTTGAATCTGACAGCCTTTACCATTCCCAGTCAGGAATATTCTTTAGTGTGTCCTAAAATGGATGATTAAAGCAGTGGTTCTACCTACTATTTCACAGGTGGACTGAGTACCCAGATGGGAATATAGGATGGAAACTGGGGTGGAGAAAACAGATCCCAGTCTGGGATTTCGATGTTAAAAATGATAAATATTAATTATTTCTAATTAAGTTAAAAGGCAAAATTTTTTTTTTTGATTGCAAGACTTCTGGGACATAAGCAATTATTATCTATCCATTTACACAACACAAAACTGTTTTTATCTCTTTGGCCTTTGGGCACAATTATAATACTTAAGCACAATTTATACAATTTTACTATTAGTTATGAAAGCGTGATATCTGACACACAGTGATATTCTGCACTTCATGTTGAAGAATTGCTCCATAGGACAATTTTAACAAAAGAAAATGATAGGTTCAAAACTATTTTATATACAGCAAAAGTGAAGTAATCCCAGTCCAAAAACTTCAAAAGTGAATTAGCCCCAAGGAAGGACAGGAGATGGAGATGACAAACATGGGAATAAATTAAGTCAGAGGTGTGGAATAATTACTAAATTGGCCAAGAATACAAAAGTACAGCATTGTTCACACATTAAGGAAAAGTATAAAATTAAGAGGCTTCTGAGGTAGAAGACAGCCACGGCTGGCGTGCGAAGAATGCAACATCTGTGGTTCCCTGTACAAGGTTGCTTGCGAAGCTGCATGAGGTATGGGACGGAATGTAATCATTCCATGGCCTTGTCTTATGATGTATAGCAGATATGGGAACAAGATGGTACCATGAAACGGATAAGCTGTCTATTAGCTTACTATGGAACAGATAAGCTGCCTACTCGCTACCCTGAGCCAACATTTCATCAAATTTTGATGAAATGCTGTCCTTTGTGTGAACTTCCCTCATTATAATGTCATTATAATACCAAAACACACCTCCATCCTGAAGACTACCCGCCTCCAAGGTGTGACCACTCCTTCTTGAGCCTGCGCCCTGAATTTTTCGTAAACCATACCTTTAAATGTGAAGCGAGAGAATTTTACACCAATCATAATAAAAGTATGTATGACTAAAGTCACTCTAACTCCACCTTGAAGATAACAAATAGGATTAAAATGACCTGAGAGAAGGGGGATACCAGGGGAGACACCATCGCAAACAACTCGAGCAGAACTCCATCACTGAATTCCGGGATCAGTCGACGGGATGAGTCTTTCTTCCCCCACATAGGGACGCCTTTGGGTAAGACTTAGACTATATCGAGTGCTTCCTCGGGAAACTTAGAAATTTCTCTAGAGAATCTCTCTCCTACATTTACAGCCAGGCTGTATCGTTTATAACTTTGTCATGCGTTTTGTATATTTGACGGTACTTTTGTTTGCGCATGCTTTGCAGACAGTGTATTTATCACCGGCAATCCTAAGAACCTATGTATCTGTTGTTTAAATAAACTGCACCGTTTAAGTAGCTAGTCGTTTCGGTTTCTCACTGAAGGCGACCAAAGACTCGAGAGTGTTCATGCTAGTTCAGGAGCACGACTAGACTGAAGGTGCAGTCCACTGTTAGTGTATCCAAATCGTAACAGCTTAATGCATATTAAACTCGACTGGACTGATAGTACTGAATTGGGCATCACTCAGAATTTAAACCTAGCTGCACCCAGCCTCCCACCTCGGTGAGGAGTGTTAGTACGCCAGGGGGTTTATTTTCTGCCAAAACCGCTTTGTCCTCTTTCATGCAACATGAGGGAAAAGTTGCTTTTTTATTTCTACAACAATAGATTACAGTCCCTAAACGTGCTGTTTGATTTTTCCCATTCTTAGTGACATATTGTCAAATTATTTTAATAATGATAAAATTATCCATCCATTAAAGAAATAAGAAAACAAATAATCAATGCTGAACCATGTCCGTTGACTCTGTTCTTCCTTCAAGAATAAATTGCTTAAAATGAAGCACATATCAATTTTTTTGATCTTCGTTTTAACAATTTCGGCTTGATTTAGAAATTCCTTACTGTTCTACTGTAGGGAAATATGAAGAGATGCAGTTTTCAAGATGTTCCCTGTGTTCTGAGTTTTCAGTGAAGGTTAATATAACTGTTATTTGTTAGATTACAAGTTTTGTTTTCATCCCATCACGTCAATGACTGATATTCTTCCCTGTAGTAACCTGAGTCTTTCAGCTACGTGGCTTTTAGAGGAACAAAACACTAGAAATCCCATGGATACTCGTGCCTGGTGGAAATCCTGTGTCACTGCTGAAGACTTTAACTTTTATATACTCCTATGGAGCAGGCAAAGTTCCTACGGGATCAGATGGGGAGGGAGGGACAGACATGCCTTTTTGCCTGCGCATTCACAGGGACCAGTGGAGGCAGCAGCAACCGCTGCCACCACGGCTGTGTGATTCTGCCCTCCAAGCAGAGTCCCCAGACTGTGCCTGTTGGGTTTGCACCACGCTAAAGAAGTAAAACAACCTGAGAGATAAAGTGACATTGATGCAGTGTCTCTTACCCTTCCTAAGGAAGAGGCTGAACGGTGCAGCCCTCAGCTGCCAGCCGTTCGCGTTGCTGTGTTGGTGCAGACTATGGCAGCTTAGCTGAATGCAGCCTTGTGCTGAAAACACAGGCTACGTCTACACTACTAAGTAAAACCGGCTAAAGATCACTAACTGATACAGCACAGTTTGCACCCGATAAACCCTTTCACCCCCTAAAACTGGGCAGATGTAGCCAAGCTTCATTTTGGGGATGTTCAATGGGCTACACCAGCCCTTGAGCTTGGCCTATATGCTGTCCAGCCTGATTTAAAACATACCAGGGACTGTGCTGGCAATGAAATAATATGAATTACTGTGTAATTCTTGAGCAGTGCCCAGGCTCTACTGGTTGACTGTTATGGACACGGCTCTAGGAGCTGAGTACAGCCTGCATATCTGCATGGGCCAGGTCAGTGGTCTGCAGAGACGTGCTCTGGAGGCAGCAGAGACACTCCACCATGGCACATGGCCCTTCTTCTGAGCTTGGGCACAGCTCTGAGCCCATATACCTGCATGGGTTCCGTTTCTGGAGGTACCTGATCGGGTGGTGGGATGGAAATCTGCCTGATGCCTTACCTGAGGAGGTCCGAGAGGCTCTTGGGGTCTGTGTCAGTGAGTAGTTCAGTGAGGCATCCACAGAGCAAAATTGATTTTGCATTAAGCATTTCCCAGCCCATTTTCAATGGCAGGCAAATTCACGATAAGCAGAGTTTGTCGATAGATATGTTATAAACAGAGAAAAGGACTATGTTTGTCAAGTTAGTGATTTTCTACCAGTTCCTCACTCGGCTCCAATTCTCAGCTATATCCCAGCTGTCCTGAGGATTAATTAGTTAATATTTATGGAGCACTGTGAAGATGAAAACTGCTAGAATGGTGCTAAATGTTTTATTTACATGGTTTATAAACAGCAGCCCAGCAGTCCCACATGGGGTTCAGTCCGTCCCTGTGTTCACAGATTTCCACTGCAGGTTGAATCAGGATGGCTTTTATCATGATGTAATGTATTTTTATTGCGGTACTAGAACAAATGTATCCTTTAAATTATGTGATTAGTTTCAGTACAGCTCACTCTCCAGAATAGCTATCATAAAGCGTGAGACTTTGAAAGCGTTGCCAAATTTAAATTTAGACTTCAGTCTATGATTTCATGTCAAAAATTTATGCACAGCCTCATTTGTCAGGCAGCATTATTGATTTTATAATGTGTAATGTTTTTCTTATTGAAAAAGTGTTCCCAGGCCTGAGCTTATTAACACAGTGTTGATTACTCTTTGGGGGCAAGCAAGTGGTTTTTCCATTTATTAAAGATGATAAGAAATGGGAAATCATGGTTTTTATATACACATTATGTGAATGAAAATTATGGTTACTGATTAAATAATATGAGGCATGAAAATTAAAGTATAACACAATGCTTCCCCTTTATAAAGTTGCATAAGTCGCTAGAAAGTCTTCCTGTATTTTACACACCTATTAGTGTTACTTTTCCCTCTTTTTTACTGCAAACAAAGTTTACATAAAAGCGCAATATTGCGTGTGTCTTTTCAGCAATTCCTGCACCAGCTAAAGTGATAACTCTGCTTGAAACATCATCTCCATGCCTGTACTGAGCAGATTCAAACATGCCAGAAGATTATAGTTTTTGTAAGGAATAAACAGCAAGAGAGCAGAAGATTGCCTAAGAAATCTAAAATTGAAGGTTGGGGTTTTTTTGGGGCGAGGGGGTGTTGTGCTGGGTTTGTTGTTTTCTTATTTCTCAAAGACAGGCATGGAGGCATGGGATTTAAATATCCAGCTCTCTCTTTTTTCTTTTTTTTTTCTTTTTTTTTTTTTTGCGTAGGGTGATGACGGCCTGTGAAAATCTCAAGTCTCTTACTAACTGAATAAAGAACCAAGCAGCCTTGTAGGGTGACAATGATATACCCTACATATAATGACATACCCTACATCCTGTAGGGTTATAACGATATAAACTGTATAATGCTGCAATAGTGCAATATGTCAATATTAAATCAATGAGGTACAGATCAAGATTACTGGAGTCAATGTCTGAATGCCTCTGACTTCAGCATGGCCGGGACTTCATTTGCTGTTTTTCCATGACACTGCTCAGACGGTTCTCAGCCCTGCGTACACTCAGGTGTGCTCAGTTCTCAGTTCCTCAAACACTCAGATGAAGATCCATATAGAAGAGCTGCTCAGTTCATGTTTTTCCCTAAAAGCTGTCTTATTTGCACATTCTGGTTTTCACTAGGGAAAATGCTGGCAGCAGCTCCTCTTATGTAGTGTAAACACATAAATAAGCTTTGCAGCAATTAATATTGGTCAAGTTTCAAGACTATCCCCACATCTCCACTCTTTTGGAATCCATTATCAACTTTTTCATTATTAACACACCACTTAATTTGGCTTCATAGACTGCCTGTAAACTCCTTCTATTATGCCATGTTCATGTTTATATCCCAAGCCTTTCTCCTCCTCCCAGAGGAGTCTGTGGAAATACGTGCTACTTTCCAAACGTGTAGCACTGGGCTATTATGTTGCAGCGTTGATAGTGGCTGAATAGGCAACTTCTTAGAAGTAATTCTCCATGTCCTCTCCTCCTTGCTAGCTCAGAGTCTAGGTCTCCTCTCGAGAATTAGTGGCAGATGGTGGTAAAGCTGAAATTAGCTGAAATCTTGCACTCTTCCAATGATTATCTTCCTCTCTGGAATGCAAAACAAGGGTAGATATCTCCCTTGAAGGAAGCTGATATGGGTCTTGGGTGGGCACAGCAGGGAATTCGTTGCAGTATCTTCTTGTGAGTTTTCAGCTTCCTCTCCTGCTTAAGTCCACTTGGATTTTTAATTATCTTTCAGATCCTCTTTTCATTTTGCTCGCTTAGAAATACAGAATAAAGCCTACCCCCTGTTTGCCATCCAATTCACTCACAGTCTTCTGTTGCAATTATTGTACTATAATCCTCTCTCTCTGTTTTAATCCTTTTCCATAGTCAGTTTATTTCAGAATTAGGATTCTTATCCTTTGATCTATTAATTTACAGTTTAACCTTATGCTCTCTTTCTGCTTTTTATTTGGGGCATTACTGAGGATTGCTTAAGTGGGGAGGAGAAGGCAGAGCAGGGCCTTCGTATTACACATTAAGGATCTCTAAAAGTAAGGCATTAGGGGAGTCCTCCTAAGGGATGGCTACTGGGAGAAAAATGCAATTTGGATTTGGATTTGAAAGCTAAGCAGAGTAGGGAAGCTAGAAATGAAAGAGCTGGGCAACATTACTCTGATGTTCGTTCATTGAACGAAACATCTTATGGTTAAATTTGCTGAATAACTTCAAATAAAGTGCAGCTGATGGACTTTGAAAAGCAAAAATTCCCCATCCTCAACACCGCCCCCCCCCCCACCCTGTAAATTGTCTTGATTTTTTTTTCCAAAGTGAATACTCTGGCTTTGGTTTCAAATGCTTGAGAATGAAAAAAACTTTTTTTCCCCTCTCTTTTTATTTTGTATTTGTTTCCAAAAAACCAAGGAACTCTTGGGAATGAAGTGAAACTTTAAATTGAACAGAACTTTTCCTTTCGAGTTGAAAAATCTATTCTTTGCAGGAGCCTGTTCGTGTATTGGAGGTAGCAAGCTTAACAGCAATATTGTTTAATAGAAAATGGGGGAGCACACAAAAAGTGAAAGACAGAATAGTTACCTGAGTGGACAAAACAGAAGGAGCACTACACAGTTAAAGAGGTGGACCTAGCACAAGTACTGAGCCATTCCAGAAATTTGTAGCTATTTTTCCTCATTTTCTTTCAGGTGCAGCTGTTGGTCTCCTCTTTTGGGGGAGAAGGGGCAAGGAGTGAGGGCGGGATCAAGGAACTCATTCACATTTGGAAGGCAGAAATGTCCATGGGGAAAGGGTTTCAGGAGCCCTGAGCTGAAATACTGCTTTAGCTGCAGAATTCCCACATAACTGGGAATGCAATCCCATGATTCAATTTCTCTCCTCCAAAATGGGAATAACATATCCCTTGGTCAGAGCTGCAACAGGGTAAACTCATCAGTACAAATAAGGCATTGCAGAGAGAGAAGTCGCTGAAAAAAAATGTACTCAGGGTTGTTAACCCCACCTGGCCTCAACAACAACCTGTGCAGGATGCGGGGTCTTCTCACTGCGGTGCACAAGTGCACCTTTGAAGAACCAATAATGTCAATGTGGTATTTTTTGAAGTAAATAATAAAATACAAAAGGAAAAAAAAAAAGAAAGTTGCAAAGACTACATGAAAATGAGAGTAACAGCTTCTTAGGAGTCTCTGCAATCTGTCATGTAAATAGAAAAGATAGAGACATCTGCAAAGAACTTCTAGTACATATGGGGACACATTTCAGATTGTCTATCCTGCACCCAAAACATTGCACTGTGTTCCTTTGCATATTGGTGTGTTAGCAGCATGTGAAAGTGAGAAAAGCTGCAGTCACCAGCCTCAATTTGTTTGCATAAATCAAGTGTACTTCAAAGTTTGCCCTTAATGACTTTATTATTTGTCCACCTGACACACAGTGCTCTAAAAGTATGTGCCTAGAGGTGAGCAACACAGTCACACTGTCTACAGGAAGAAAACCAGTTTGACAAAATATCAGACAGATAGAAAAAAAAAATCTGCTCCAAAATGAGCTCTTCGCAGGCTGTGACTTTTCCTGAGGGGAAAAATAAAAAATCATGCATTTGCTTATCCAGATAAAAATGGTTCCATTTTCGAAAATATAAAATCCCTAAAAAATGAAAATATAACAAGTGGATCAGCTCCTTTTAAGTCACATCTTCAAATTTGAAAAAAAAATATCGTGGCTTAATCTTAAAAAGCCTTGCCTGTAGTGAATTGTAAATATTTTAAATCATCACAGACCATTCCAACGGTATCTCTTCATTTATCTCATGTTTTTTTTTCAAGTCACCATAATGTCTAAAAATACTGATGCTATGATGAATGCTGATGCTACAATAGACGTATAAATCCATATGTGGAAATTTATCGTCAGATAGGAAGCCTTTCCGGTCTTTACCCTCTCTGGCATGATATTTTGCTGTAGTGATGCCAGCGGTCAATGCGCAGTAAGAGTGACCTCTCTTTATCTGTACACAAACAACACATGTTTTTTCATATTTTTGTCACTTTGCTATAAACATTAAAGCAGGTCCCTAGATTTTAACTACTTGAAAACTGCTGGCAAAGACGGAGGACTCTGATAAACCCTGAAGCTGGCTGTGACTCTTGACTCCGGGCCAAGTGGTCTTCATGAGCATGAGGAGGCATTTTGCTGAGCAGCATTTGCTTTTTCTCCTTTGAAAAAACAATGTTGTGGTAGGTGGCTGGTTTTTTTTACATATTGTTCTGTGGCAGCTGGAGAACCATTAGTGGTACATATACCCCTGCTTTATAGCATATAGACACTCAAGGAGATGGGAAAAGATGCCCTGTAGTCTAGCCCATTATTAATGTGTCTGCTTCTTTAAAAGGTCAACCTATTTTAACGATCAATTCTGTGCGAGAAATGTTTTTTGAAACGAATGCTGTGATATTCTTCTGATTTTGATTCTCTTAACCCCCCTGTAAAGTAATAGAGGTATAAATATTAAACATCCCATTTCCTTTACAGCTTCGATTGATTGGGGGTGGGATTCTGACAGTCAATGTGATTCATTCTCCAAAACCAAAGAAAATCACTCTGTGATAGAATAATAGAGTACAACAAAACAGATTAGGACATGCGAGATCACTGGTACCAGCTCCAAAACCTGAATTGCTGCGGTGTTAGGATTCAGACAGCTGTTCTGCGTAAGGGAGAGCTGTGGATTTGGCCCCACAGACCATGCTTTCTGCTCCTTACTTTAATCCTTCTCTAGTAGTTTTTCCATTGGGATCTTATACTTGGACCTTAGTTTTGCATTTGATCCCAGATAATCAAAATTCCTTAGTGGAGGTCTTTGTAGGCTCAAAAATTTGTTGGGTGGGTTTGATTGTGAACCAGGAGTTAATACTGAAAAGAGTTCATTCTACTGAATCCTGAGTTTATTCATTCTTTGCTAAAGGACGTATTTGGTCAAAAAAACCAGAATGGTGCATTTTTCAGCAAGTACAAATACTTTTTTATCTTTTTTTGTGCTTGTATGTTGCAAAAAAATGGCTTTGATGGCTTAGTTTCTTTGAGTGGAGTGTAATTTAACAGTATTTGTCCTATCGGCTATGAGAATCTCAGGATCAGGTTGTGTGCCAGGGCAGCAGTGAAATTGTTCTAATGAATATACTCATTCAGCTGTGGGCTTTATTGTACAACCAAATGGTAATTGTCTGACTTTCAGAAATTGTCCAACAGACTGAGTTGTTTGAAAATGTGCTCTTTCCTCTTTTATTTTCAAATTCCTGGGCATGAACACCTTTATTCTTTTCAACTGCTTGTATTTATGTTCCTAAATCTCTATGACCTAGAAACCTTCTCTTACTTTAGGTGAGTACATTTCTTATGCTTCAGTTGCTTGAGACTTCTGAAAGTGATGTAGAGTGATGAACAGACATTCTTCACACTGTAATTGGTAATAACTAGGGAAAAAGCAACCTGAAAATGTAAATGGTTTCAGGTAGTACAGCTTAACTGCTAACAATCATGTGACTGAAATATGATAGGGAAGAATTAAAAAAACAGTTACACATAAGACATTTTTCAATGGTGCTCACTATGTGTGTTTATGTGACAGGGACATGTTTAAAAGAAAAAAACCCGAAAGATGCTTCGAGGTTTATGCTGCCTATTATGATAGTGTTGAAGTTACATTCCTGTTAAAATACATGAATGGTCATCTTTCTCTGAACTAAGGGGAAGGACACATATGAAATCACTCACAATTTGGAGAACCTCTAAGGTTTATATATATGTATGTATAAAATGGTATAGAAGAGCTGCCAACATAGGATGGACATGGAACTGTTGGAATGTGTCCAAAGGAGGGCCACGAAGGTGATCAGAGGGCTGGAACACCTCTGCTATGAAGGCAGGCTGAGACAGCTGGGGGTGTTCAGCCTGGAGAAGAGAAGGCGCCGGGGAGACCTTATAGCCCCTTCCAGTACCTAAAGGGGGCCTACAGGAAAGATGGGGAGGGACTCTTTATCAGGGAGTGTAACAATAGGATGAAGGGTAATAGTTTTAAATGGAAAGAGGGTAGATTTAGATGAGGTATTAGGAAGAAATACTTGAGTGTGAGGGTGGTCAGATGCTGGAACAGGTTGCCTGGAGAAGTTGTGGATGCCCCATCCCTGGAAGTGTTCAAGGCCAGGCTGGATGGGGCTTTGAGCAGCCTGGTCTAGTGGGAGGTGTCCCTGCCCATGGCAGGAGGGTTGGAAGTGGATAATCTTTAAGGTCCCTTCCAACTCTAACCATTCTGTGAGTCTAAGATTCTACATATAAGCTCTCTCTCATACACATAAAACACACAAAAATACATATGGTTATGTAGATATACATGCATACATATCTACGTATCATATTAGATAGTTTATTTTTCATGAGAAGCTTTTCAGTGTAACACCAGGAAACCAAACACCCTTTTCTAGTAAGAAGACCTGTACGATATGGTAGAATCGGTACAGTATTTCCTACCTTGTAAGGCCGATGGGCCTCGACACTTTCAGTCCAGTTATCACTATGGCTGTTGGGTAGTTTCTCCCTCTTGAAGACTTAATTTCCCTGTCTAGCTTGCCAAGGAGGAAATTGCATGTTGATAATGGGGTTTGGTGGCTGAGCCCATTTGTTTAGGAATTGGATTAAAGTCACGAGCTTGTTTCATGTTATTGTCCAACATAAAGCTGTTAGAATAATACCTTTAAATCACATGCAAATACGTAGTAAAATGGAGATGAAAGATATTTAATATTTCAGCACCTGTCTCTACCATTCTTTACCCTTCCTTACATCTTCACAATATCTGTAAGTATTTAAAGGTAATTAAAATGAGGATTGAACCAGGTGATCTGAGAAAGAAAAAGTTTCAGTCACATTCTTTTTTACGATTTCTCAGTGAATGTCTGCGAGGTCTGTCTTTCCTAGAAATACAATGGAGGGGAAGACGGATTGCTCTGGAATTGGTAATATGATATAGAGTCTTTTATTTCTGCATTGTCAGTACAATGCCAGTCTAAGTCTCTGTGTCTAAAAGTTGTTACCATCTGATGGCTCTTCAATGGGCTATTGGAAATGAGTTTTATGGTTCCAGTTTCCAGCGGTGAGCCATCCACATCAGAAAAGCCATCATTGCACTCGGGAGTACTAATTGGCACCCTTGTTGCCAGTCAAGGACTATAATGGGCTGATGGTAGTCCCTTCAGATCAGAGCTTAGGAACATTGCTGTTGAAGCTTTTATTCCTGCTCCCTGTGCAGTACATTTTTTTGTGGACAGACAGAGACATTTCCGGAGCTGTCAGTCTGGTACATTTTCCACAAGTTGCTATATTCTAATGAAAAACATTTTGTCAAAAAAATTTAGCAGAGATTTACGGTGTTTTTTTTTGTTTTAAGTGCTGCATTTTCAACAATAACGTTTATAGCCTACTAGGACTTCCCATATTACACACTTTGATGTTGTTGATAATTTTGGGGAATATCATTAAAATCATGCACTATCTTAGGAACTGTGGCTTACACAGTGTCACAGAATGTTATCTTCTTAATGTATTCTTACTCCATCTTTTTGAGGCAAGAACACCTAGTCTTGTCATTTTAAGAAAAGTGAAATAAGGGATGTGGACAGATATCCCCTTCCAGATCCAAATGCACTGGTTTGTAGAAATCTCTGTCCTCAGCTGCCCTCCTCCTAGAAGTTACTCACTCCACTGATGCTCTGACAGAGCAGTTTGTATGAATGTCCCCTGGGTCGCTCTAGGGAAAATCAGACTAACTGTTTCAGACCACACAATTATTCTACCAGAAGTAGCCTTGCAAATTTTGCCTGAGGGCAGTTGGAGAAATTTCATACAAACTTTCACCAGCATTTACATAAGCTCAGTAAATTCTTGCAGTGTGTAACAATGAGGTCCTAATCTCCTCTTCTGACATATGTGGGACCAAAAAAGAAAGTTTTTTCAGACTGGAGGCACAAGAAAGCTTACTAGGATTTCTAGGGCAAAAAACCAAACTTAGACAAGTGCTAGGCTAGCCAAAGGACACTAGCACTTAGTTGAGATACTTGCTACCAGAGCGATAGTTAAAAAGGATTAATGTTATTAACAGAATTCATTGCAGAGTCAAAGTAAGGTCCAGTTCAGTAGGGTACAAATTATTCGTTAAGGATATGAATATTTCTTTAAGGTCAATGAGATTATTTACATATTTAATCTCAGGTACTTGCTTACCTTGGTGAACTAAGTTTTACAGTAATAAAACTATTAAAAGGGTTAAAGGAATAAGAACACTGCTTGAGAGAGTGAACGGGGAGGAAGAGACAGAGAGCAAGAGAGAAAACAAGACAGAAAAGGAAAGCGAAGGATGGACAGAAGAAAGAAAATAAAAAAAAAAAGAAAGAGAAAAGCCTTGCATTTCTAGTCTTTTGCTAAAGCCAAATGTTATTTAAGATTCTGTAATGTTTCAAAAATTACTTTTTACTTTCAATATTTTGCCTGTGATCAGAGCTGCAAGTGCCGAAACACTATGAGAAAAGCTGTTTTAATGTTAATTTTGGTCATGGACAGAAGCAGAAGTGTGAAAAATCTCACCACCAGCAATCTTTCACATTAGGTTTCTTTCCAGTTTGAAGTTTCAAGCAGTTAGGATTAACACTTGATTTTGGATCCTAATCGAAACTGAACCTGAACCTTTTCAGGTATTGTCATCACTAATTAGGAGAGCTGAGTCTGTGTTTACATAATAATAAATAGCTATTGAGAGCTACTTCTGAGAGGATACGAGTTCCAACGAACCTCCATTATATCACTCGTTCAGCAAAGTATGATAAATTAAATTGTGCAAGTCAATACTACAAGCTCTAATCAGGGTGAAAAAGTTGGGGTTATAATAGAGGCCTTTTATACTCTAACTGCTTAGGTCCTTTTACGGTGCTTATCACTGTGATATCTGAACAATACCCGTGATCTCTGCATATCTTCTTTTCCAGTCACTGGCATTCATTAAGGAGGAATCTGACAGTTTGTGTTCTAATAATTATGATGCAGTAAAGACTAATTATAGTTTTTTATTATTAAGCAGTCTATGTTATTAATGAGAATTGTAGCTGAAAAAAACATTTATGAATTGCTCATACATTTGCTTTCAAGAAAAAAAAAGGATGGCAAGTAACTTCTCGTAAGAGGAGGAGCTTTCTGGTATCCATGGTTTTACAAAATTACCAGCTGTGATTTTCGTACTTCCTCTGGTATATGTGCCATTGATCACTATCTGAATTGGGACAATGAACTAGACACAGGCTTCAAATGCTAGATATATGTTTGAATGTAGCATTTGTAAAGAAAACAAAATCTATAATACTACGAAGTACTTTGGCAAATGAAGTCCCCTCTCATGTAGACAAGGCTAAAGGAAACAATTAAAAAGGGACTGCCTCTTACCAAAAGGGAATAATCAAGACTGTGCTCTCTTTTTGTTACTAGAGATAATGTCTGAGATAGTAAATGATATAAATTGGTGTCTCTTTTCTAATAAGTATTCTACAGAGCATATTGTATGCCAAAATATCTATATGTGTGCTTAGACATCTTTATCCTGTAAGCTCATCAGTTGAAAGATGATCAGTCATATTCTGTCATTTTGAGTCAGGTTCACTGCTGTTGCTGATCAGCTTTATTGAGGTTAGGGAAGGCATGGTATCCCGCAGCACCTGAAGATCCATCTCCTTTAGTAGGCCCTGTAATTATACATGGTTGGCTGTGTGATTGGTGGGTTTGCTGTCATCTGCTGCTACTTATCAATATCCTGCCTCCACAAATAAATTTTTCTTCCACTGGAATGGACACTGGGAATAAGTTCAACAGCATATTTTTATAATGGCTAGACCTATGATGCAGTAAAACCCTGCCTTTGATGTAGTAAAAGAGATTTATTTACCTCTGATTCTTTCTACTGACCATAACTAAGTGAAAAACTGTCTTCAGAACAATTCAGCGTCAGAGTCGTGATACAGTCATGAAACCCTATTGAAGCCTCACAGAAACCTTTGAGGATCCTTGTGTCTGGAGAAAGTTTTGTTTATACATAATGCACTCATTTATTTATAAACATATAAATGCATAACAGACAAGATCTTCAGCTGAGTGGCTGCATGCATATGAAAATTGATGGAAACACATCAGAGGGACTTTTCTGATACAGCAAACCCCAGGAGGGGGAAATGAAAGAAAGGATGGCTGCTCGTGGAAGATGCGCTCCTCTCTTGGTTTTCAGTCTCACGGTACAATGCTGAAACACTGATTCAGTTTAAAGTCTTTTTAAGGGTACTACACTGGAAGAAACTGACCATCTCTGAGGGATATTTTTGGACTCCAGAGTAAAAGTTCAAACAATATTTAGAAACCCACATTTCCAAGCTATACTATGTGCTGTGATAGTAACTTCCACCAAAATCAGACGTTTTCTACTAACAGGTTCTTGGGCAGTACTGGAATATTGCCCGTCCTCATGTTGTGATCCAGCTGCAATGCTGACACAGATTGTTGTTGTGGGATGCAAATGGGATATCACACAGGAGTCATTATCAGTTCAGCTGTTGCTCCTAAGTAATATCTTAGACTTTGCCATTAAAATACGACCGTCTGAAATTAATGTTACTCAAGCATTATTGGTACCTTATTGCTTGTGCTTCATCAGTGAGATCTTTGTGATAGCATCATACTGTTTAGGTTATGTGACAGAAAGCTCACTTTCACACGCACAAAGGACCACAGAGAGTCCGTGGCAGATGGGAGAGCCCAATAACACCCTACTCCAGCTACTCCCAAACCCACCACGGCTTTGACCCACCATCAGCTGATCAAAGGCCCATCTCCACAAAGAGCAAAGGAGCACAGTGCTGCAACAGCTCGAGGGGGAACCAGTGACCGCAACTGGAGTCAGACCACAGGTCAGACGGCCCATGTGTCTGTTCTGCCAGCAGCTGGAGAGACTGAAGTGAGTAGATTACAGTGCCAGCATCTGGAGTGAGAGGTGGTATTGATGCCACTGTGGGGGCACGAGCAAACTTCAAGCCTCACCAGGCAGCAAGTAGGTGAAATGGCCCAGGAGTCAGGGAGGTGTGTGTGTCTCTATGGGTGAGACCATAGGAGCAGTTGGCTGTTGGAGGGACCAGGGGAGTCCTGGCCAGCTGACAGATACCCTGGGGTCTCGGGGTGGCCTGAGACACACATGTATGTGTGTGTGCGCATGTGTCTTTGTGCAGTAGGCAGCTGGGGAGAGCTAGGATCCACCATCAACGGGATGGACTGTGTGTCTAACAGTTACTGGAGGGACCCACAGTTCATACTTGTTGGTGTATGCCAGGGTGTCTGTACCAGCAGCTGGAGTGGGTTCATGACCTCAGGGCTGATATATCCAGCACCAGCAGCTGGGGAGACTGGGATCCAAGCACAGCTACTGGGCAGACTGAATGCCCGAGCCTGGTTGCTGGAGGGGTTCACATTGCACGTGTGCATATATCTCTCTATAGGCGTATATCTCTATATAGATATTCCTACCACAGACCATCGTCCTGCTCAGCTGGAGAGTGGAACAGGATGAGGCCATTGGTGCTGGTTGTGTGTGCTGTGTCCCTGAGGGTTGATCTGGGTGGGCAGCTGTGTATACATGCGCGTGTCAAATATGTGTTTGTGTACTGGGAGTACCTGCTGAGCCTTGACACTGGCTGGACCTGGGGAAAGGACCTGCATCAACCTTGCTCTCTGGGGCTGCTGGATTCATCACCCCTAATCTTAAGGGCTTTCAAATGGCAGCTATCAATACACTAATGATTGACATGTCTTGGTGAAGCAAAGTGAGGGGAAAATTAAAAAGAAAAAAAAAAGATGGACACCAGAGAAGAGAATGGCTTTCCTGGGAGCAAACCTTAAACACAGGCTGAGATAAGGAGAATGAGACTTGGAAATCTGCCTTTAGATTTTGGTTCTTATTGGGTTTGTTATTTTTACAGTGGCTGGATTTTTTTTTCTTGTAAACTAGGGGTCGGGTCTTAATTTTCGGGTATTTTCAGCTGAGGGGAACTATTGCAAGATGGGTGAAATGCCACATACGTGAATAGATGGACTTACAGAAAAAAATGAAGCCAGACTCATGGACTTCATGTCCTTTAAGGGTTTTGTTTTCTGACTGCTATGTGCTTGCTTATTCTTTATGGCTTATGGAACAAGTATTTTACTGTGGAATGCTCTGCAAAATTCTTGTGTATCTCTTCTCACGTGAAAATCCCTGAAAAACACAAGACTTGTGATTTTGATAGGATTTTGGGGAGTGTGATAGGACTGTAGAAGCTGGGTTGATGGCACTCATTTCAGAGCCAAGGCACTGGCCTACTGTGGTCACAGCTGCTGCGTGTTCTCTTACTCCATGGTTAATGCAAGACAATTCAAAATAGCTTATCTCTCAAGAAGAGTATTTACCTTGAGTGCTTCATTTTAAAAGTACGGCAAGAACAGTTACTGTGAGAAGTGGATACTCCTGTGTAAGGTTGTTTTTTTGTTTCAAAAGTCTCAGCAAATTTCTGGTGAGTATTCACTGGAAAGATTTGACAATATCACCAGTATCCATACATGCTTAATGACACCCTTCAATGGTGTGTTTTGAAAGGAACCCACATGTTGAAAGTCATGACCTAAATGTTTAATACAGATATTAGTGTCTTATACAGTGTCTCATGCAAAATTAGGCAAAGACATCTGTGTTTAAGGGAATCAAAGGAATTACACGATTAGCAGAAGATCTTGTGAGCAATGGCACGGAGACTCTTAGTGGACTCGACTCTAGAATGGGGAAAGAACAGACGTCTTCAGTGGGATACAGGCAAAACAATTATCTTCCTTCAGATAATGCTCTGCTTTTGCGGGTCAGATTCTTCACAGTTTCAGAACAAATAAGTGCAAAAGAATGAGTGGTCGTGGTGTGATTCCCTTCTGCATTGGCCCAGGTGAGCTAAAGATGTGGAGGCACTAAACAGCTCTTTTGAGTGTTGAACATCTGAAAACTGTAAGAGACATTCAGAACAATATCTTTTTCTCTTATTTCTGGAGCTCATAAAATTGGTCTAAAGAAGAAATATATACTTTTATAATAGGCTAAATAGTGATAAGCAGAAAGTTTTTGAAGGAAATAGCCTATTGGGAAGAAACCCTTAGATAACTCCAAAAGGCTTCTGTGGACCATCTTCCCTTTCTCACACAAATATAATACTGGGTCAAGGATGAAACATATTTTCAGAATAAAGCTTAACCACTGTTAGGGAATGCACTTGCTATCTCTCCATTCACCAAGGATTGTCTTCCTCCTCTATTTCGGTTATAACCGCCTCACCTCTTTAGTCCTTTTATTTGAACAGAAACACAAGCTGATGGATTTCCTTGAACTACATTCTGCAAGCACATTCTCTGGGGACATTGCATGGAGCCTATCGCATGCCTAGGAGGCGATCAGGGTAGAAGATGACTTTTTCTTCTCCGCTAGCACATTTCAGGTGGGAGTAGTCACCTGATCTGTCTTATCTGACACTGCAACACAAGTCATGAACTGACCGTGCTTGCTATTAGAGAATTGCCATCTCTTAGGATATCTTTTATTATTACAAGATACCAAAAATTTTCCACACAGTGTTCCAGGCTACATATACATCAAGGTCTTCTCTAAGTCCTTTCTGACTTGGTTTTGTTCACTTCTTTATGGAGATAAGAGAATCCTTTGTTCCCAAGCAGCTGCCATTTATCAGTGCTTCTCAATGTGTGTTTTGTAGACCACTGTCGGTATGTAAGACCTGAGATGTAGGTCTGAAAAACGGCATTAAAACCTTACGTTTGTGCCCCATATTAAAAGTACTCCCACATATTTGGGTGAGCAAAAGAATAAAAAAACAATAAAAAAGAAGAAAATGCAAACAACAAATAAGGATTCAGAAACTAGTAAACTAAAAATTAGACTAAGAGAAAACCATATTCTATACCTATTCATGTGATGACTCCACAACCAGCAATTTTCCTTTCTTTTCCCTTGAGCAAGATAATGACTGTGAACCGGGAAAGACAAGTAAAGCAGAAAGGCCAAACCATTGACTCAGGGCCTGACATGATGCTAGGAGATTACGATCAGCTGACAAAATTCTCCTGTTCTATGAACCTGTTTTTAGTTTTTGTTTTAAATCCATAGTGATTGCCACCACCTGCCAAAAGCCTGGCACTGCTGCCTCACCAGCTTCTGTATAATCAATCGATAGCAAATATCTGCGATTGTGCTGCAGTACCCACTGAAAAAAATGAGCTGTTCCTGCAAGGAACTCACGAGTTCTGTGTTTATTTCAATAATTACCTCACAAGTTTTTCCTTCCACCATGTGAGAACAGTTCTGCCCCGTGGGCCGTTCTCTCCTTTTAAGCAGATAACACCGCGTGTGTGCTATTACTGCTCCATCTGTAGCGCTGCTGCCACATACAACTGGCTTGACTAAGGACAGGGGCAGGGGGTCTACAATGGAGAAAGCCAACAACAGAATTAAGACATAACGTGTTTGTTTTTCTTCTCATTGCTTTGATTTTTATCTTCTTTTCCTTGGTGAGCAGTTTCTTTTCCTTCCTGCTAACTGCAATTTCCCCCCTGCATTTCTCCAGTGATGCTCACCACCCTGGGCTCATGGAGTTCATTCAATCTGGAGAGCTGATTCTTTTTTGGGAGCTTGCTTGCCAAGCAAGTTTTCCCAAGTTCTCAGAGCTCTGCATGTAACTGAAGTAATTACGGGATTAAGCTCATTAATAATATGCATAGGAAAATCACTCTTGTTACAGAAGGAGCTCCGGAAAAGGGAGAGGTATTTAAATGTCACTGATGTGAATTTCTGCATATATCTCTGTGTGTATGTGTACATTTATGACATATGTATGCATTTTTATGTGTGTATGTCTGATGTATATATACACTGTGGTAGCTGCTGCTACAAAGTGCTCTTTCAGATGGAGCACTTATTGATAACAACTCTAAACCTCACTCCGTATACTGTAAATTCTTTTAACACCCTGTGCTTACATAGTACAGCAGATTGCACATTCTTTACGTGATGACACATGAAATAAGACATGGGTAACAAGACTCAATTCTCTGTACATTTACACTGTTTTCCTCTTTTTTTACCATCTTTTTTTCTGTGGATTTACTGAGCTTGTTGCTGTGAGGTCTGTATAAGATACACGATCCTTACTGCATTCAGGATAAACCGTGAGGGAAATTCAAGTGATCTCAAAAGCAAGGAGGAGTGGGAAGCAAAAGCTTATAGTTACACAAGGCTGTGCAGGTAGGGGCAAGGGGTAGGACTCCACAATGTGTGTTAAAAATTGCATATCACTTTGGGCGTGCATGGGTGCACACACGCAGACAACATTCATTATCATTGATGGGGCCATAGTAATTATAACAATGCGTTTTAATAGTGAGGTAAAAATTAGACCTTTGCTGCCATAATAATAGTCTTTAATGTAACAAAATCAGCCCAGATTTTCAATGGAACCAGCAAGATTGGATTTTAGTTATTCATCTGCTCTGTTGATAATATACCACTGCATAGGGCGATGCTTCAAAAAGGGTTTTGTGTCACAAGTCTATTTTGGTCTGTTCTCACCGTGGTGCCTCATGGTGCCTTCTTATTAAGTCAAATTTTTTCCTTTTTTTAATCTCAGACTAAATGTGATTTAAATATTTCTCACAGGTGTTATCTGAATTAAAAAGGATGACTACTGCTAGTAGTGCGCTTTCTTCTTAATAGCACAATGCACACAGCTTCTTCTGCTCTCCATCCTTATGCTGCATGCTGCTTAACTGTGCCTTTTAAGGTTTCATCAATTCCTACTGACACTTTACTGATAAATAGGTCGTTCAGAAATTCAACTGCATCCTAGTCTGAAGGGTTATGATGCTGAGAGGATACTGAATCATTTCCTTGGTCTTTCTTTTACCTCCCACAGCAGGCGAATCCCACCCAGTAAATCTTCAATGAATGGATTATAAATATTAAGGAATTCACAGAAGTAGATTAAATTTCCTGTGAACAGGGGAAAGAGGCACAGCTGGATGTTCTCCCTATTTGAACTCAGACTCGGCAACTGGATGGGGGTGACTACCCACACCATCCCTGAAACGCAAAGGATGAAGATACTCACTTTCCCCAAATACGTAGTCTAAAGCTGAGCCAACACTTTCTGGGACTATTGTGCAAACAGAGTGGAAGCCGAACACCTCTTCCGTGCATATCCTGAAATGGACTTCTGCCTCGAGTGCACGAGCTGAGGGAGGGGTGGTACTTCTCACAGTGTGGTCCAATGTCCTGACGGATGTGAAAAGAGGGAGCAAGGGGACTGCCACAGCCTTAGTGTAATGCCAACCTCACATCCTGCTCCTCTCCGCTATCTCCTTTTTGGAATAATATTCCTCTGGGAGCCTCTCTTACATCAACAAATGAGAGAGGATGCACAGCTCCATGGTGGCATGGTGCTAATACCCTCTTCTTCTCAGAGAAGGTGACAGTCCATAACTGAGCAAAAGCACCATCAACGCAATAATTTACATTTATGTAGACAAAGGTATAAACCTAGTGATGTCTCACTGGCACAAGAAAGTCCATTTTCCTTTGTTCTCCGTTTCTTCCCATGGTGTTACAGGATGTTTCTTCCCATACCGTAGTCCTTACAGGATTGTCTAGACTGCACTACGCCAATGTGTTACATTTTGTACCGAGTCATAAATTGCACTGAAACTTTCTAAATTTTGATTTTTAATGACCTTTAGAACTAGTTACTAGACTTGTGCTTTTGCGGGGATTCCACAAGTGCCTTTTCACCGGCAAACCTGAGGTGATAAGAGCTCACTTGGATAAATCTATGTAGTAGTCCAGCGTATTGTAACTTTTAACAAATTACATTGATTTATTGCCCTTATTGATTCACTGATGTACATGGAATGATCTGATTTCATAGACTTCTTTGCGAGGAGGGAGAGGGTGGAAACAAAGGCCTTTTATTAGTATCAATTTTTCTATGAAGCTATAAATGGTGAAATGCCAAGATGCAATGTGTTCTGGTGATATATTGGACACAATTAGATTGAACAATGACTTGCTTATAAATCAAAGTAAAGGAGAAAGCATAAACCATTCCTAACCAAGTGACCATAGAGATTTTGAGACAAAAGGAGGAGCACAGTTGTTTTTCCTATGATTGATACTCAGGTTTTTGTGTCTTTGTCATGCACGGATAATAGACATATCATTAAATTATTTCATCTTAGTGTGCTCTTCCTTTAACTGCTTTAGCATTGATTTATTATCATTTTATTAAGTACTGGGTGTATATTTAGAACCTAAATCATACATGAAAAAAACAATAGAAACCTGAACAATAAAGCTTTTTTTCTGAAATACCACCGAGAAAAAAACATAAGAAGGGTTGTTTTTTTTCCTTTTCTTTTGGTTCTCTGTCAAATAACAGGCAAAAGAAGAGAAATTCACATTTATAACTTACTCAGCAAATTTGATTCCCAGGGACAATGTGTTCTAATGCAGTTGTATTATCAGTTCTGTCCTCCCTCTCTTGAAAGC
This sequence comes from Rissa tridactyla, assembly GCF_028500815.1. Lineage (NCBI taxonomy): Eukaryota > Metazoa > Chordata > Aves > Charadriiformes > Laridae > Rissa > Rissa tridactyla. The sequence continues at coordinate 118,191,164 of NC_071468.1, read as the reverse complement.
AGGGCATTGTGCTGTGATATAGCACAATAAACTGGTAAAAAATAAAGGACTTCTTGCTAGAAATAGTCTATTTTAAGGATAGGATATAGTAAATGGCTTTATTATTGAATTATATGCTACTATATAGACTTTATAAACCTTAATGTGAATAACGTTGACAACACAATGCATCTGCGTGTTTTATCAATTCCTTGTTTTATTAATTCAAGACTTTTTGACATACTTGAAAAAAACAGGCACAAATTTGTGATAAAAGCATCAAAAATAATGGCAGCTAGAAACCTGGGACCTATTCCCGATCCTACTGAAGATTTACTGCAGAAATATTACCTAAGCCACTATCTTCAAAGTTCATAGACATTAAGTTTGGATGACTTTTACGATCATCTCATCCGATCTTCTATATAACATAGGCAAAGGAGTTTCTACCTCAAGCCTATATTGCACTTGAGCTGGGGAAAATTAGACACTTAAATCTCAGGCAGAAGGGGCCAAGGATTTGAATCCTCTTTGCCAAGGTGATGAACATCTTCCATTTTCTTCTTGAAGTTAAAGACAACTGTGCATGTTCAGTACCTCTGAAAATAAGGCCATCTTGAACAACCTCTCCCATCTTTCAGTAAGGTTGTTTATATTTCTCTGCCCCTCATTGGTGTTATGAATTCACTGATATTTGTAAAGCAGTTGATGGGAGGTGTTATGGAAATTGAAAATATGGTAATAAATAATTTGCATTGACTTGAAAGCTCTGTGTGTGTGTGTGTGTGATCTTTCTAGATACGGAGGCAGGGGATGTGAAAGGCTGTTTTTCCTGTCCCCACCCCATGCACTTGTACCTGCACACACAAAATATTTAGAGTTATCAATGTCATATACAGAAGAAAACTAAGATTTTGAGACACTGGAGAGCAGGTTAATAAGAAGTCAGAAAGGCAGAGTAAAATAAATGAACTTGAAAATAAGAAGGACAGTATTGAAATGGCTTTACACTGGGCACCTTCTTTCTTTTGAGCAGAGGCAAAGAAAAAGAAAATATTTAGATGATTTAAAATGCAGAGTCGAAGCAGCCTTGCTTCTTGTATAGGTCTTCTGAATGTGATTTGCTTCTGTGTGAAATTAAGTGCATTGCATTTCTAACACCCGGGACATATTAGAAAGTGATCTGCATTGCCTCAGGATTTTTAGCCCATGCACGATTTAAATATGTTACCACAACAATTAAAATGCAGGCATCCTTTCTCAAATAAATACTTAGTTTAATCTTCCATCAGGACATTAGCATTTTTATATATATATATAAAAAAAAAATTATAATTGCGCATGTATGTATGTATGTATATAAATATTTGGATTTTTGTTTTTGTTTTGTTCAGGGGTGCATTGAGCTGATCATATGAAAAATATCTTTCTTTAACGATGCAGTACAAGTAAATCCCCACAGAAAACATGCCAGAATTGTCAGGCATTGCTTGGAATATCTTTAGTATAGAGCAGGACACATAACAAGATTTACCCACTGCCTTGGAGACAGAGAAGGGGTTGTCACGAGGACAGTTCTTAAGAGTTTTTACAAAAATGCATGGCTCCATCTGTCTTCTCTCTTTTCCTTGGCTACGAGAACAGCCTAGCAATTTCAATAACCCAACAAGGGACCTCATGCACCAGGAGAAGTGAGGAACAGATTTTTCAATTTGGCACCATTCTGATTTTTTTTTTTTTTAAATGGCAGTTGAAATAATTATCCGCAACTACAGGCAGCTGATGGATAGCATGTTTAATCTATGGATCTAGCTTCACGCTCTCCAGTGTGTACTGAGGATAAACAGGGATGTTATGAGTGAGAGAGCTGTATGAAATAGTTCAAATACAAATCAAAGCTAGAATGGTTTGTCTTTTTACTGACTTCACAGAAAGGAACCTACTGGAGTTTTTTTTACAGGCATCACCTAATCTTCTCAGCAATGCCACAGTGGCCAGAAAAATAAATAAGAAATGGTGTTGATGCCCTGACCCTGAAACACCCACTGCATTAAGTAAAGCACTCGCCGCAATAAGTAAAATATAAATATGTGTATAAACATACACACATAATCAAAGCATATACATATAATCAAAGGCCAGATATATTTCAGGATGAATGTATAGAAAAACTCTGCTCACTCACTGCCTAGGACATATCCCACTGTAAATTTCAAAACTCACTATTGTGAGTTTTTTCCAGTTTTCCAGTGGAGAAAAATGGGAAGTTTCAGTAACACTGAATTCAGTAAGTCAGTGCATGGTTTTGTAGCCCATTGGATTGCGTTTGGAAGATTTAACATGTTGCAGGATCGAGTACCTTTTGATATCCAGATAATTTTGCATGATTTTACGGACTGTTAGATGAGGTAGATGGTATAGGAAGCATCCACAACCTTCAGATCACAGGTGACTTGTTTGAGACTTATTTATAAGAGTAATGCAAGAAGTCTTACTTCTTTCTCTCCAATTGATCCCACTAGTCAGTTTGGGTTTTTTTCTACTTCACAGATGGTGGTTTGTGGTCGCAAGCTTAAAGGACAGGCTTCCCCAAAGGCTACAATTTTCCGACAGTGAATTTCCTGGTAGTTTTGCAATTACCTTCCAGAAACTATGCCTTCTGCAAACAGTTCCCTGAACACAGGGCAGAAGATGCAGTTGCACATATTTTGGTTAAATTTTGACCTCCAGGTAAATTTTCTTTATAGTGTATTGCTGCTGTTGTTATGATTTCTGCTACAGTAATACCTAAAAGATCTAGACTTGGACCAGACAAAGACTTAGCAGTTACTGTACTATGAGCTGTACAAAAAAAAAATAAATTAAGTCTTTGTCTCAAAGCTTACAGGCCATGTATCAGATGAGAAATGTAAAGGATGAGAGAACAGAAAAAAAATAATAAAAAATACTGGTTAGCATCATAGACAGGGTTTTGGCATATCAAAAGCTTAATTATTGCAATTGTTTTCATAGGTATGAGAGCAAAGGAGAGTTATAAGCACAGATTTAAAGGAAGGTAATGAAACAGCTGTGTTCTTAGGGAACTCCTCCTAAACATGAAAAGAATAGCAAGCACGCTTAAAATCCATCCCCAGTAGATGATGGAGACTGGCTTGATGAACTAATCAAAAAAGATATTTTTTCACTTTAAAACGATGGCCAGGAGACAAGCAGGCTTTAAAAATGCAAAAAATTAGGTATTGTTGGATGCAATAATAAAGGAGGAAAAAAATGACGGGATGCAGGAAAAAGGTGTACATGGTGCACGGATAAATCTGAGGGGCTGTGAAAATGATCTTTGCATTAACCTTAACAACCGTTTTCTGCGGGATAAAGCTGCGTGCAGCAAGAGAAAAGAAGGATGTTGCAGGGGTTGAGTTCTGCAGAGGATTCTAGAAGGAGAGGATCTTAGCCCCTTGGCTGGAGGGGAAACCTGTGACTTGGCTGCGTTACCTAGAAAGCACCTGAAAGACCCAGAGTAGTCTCACAGCTACACCGCAGTGCAAACATATGAGCACTCGGCATGTCCATTGCTGCTGAGGAAAAGTAGCTCAGACCCCTCCTTACAGCACAGCAAGGCTCATGTATGCAGAAAGGTGAGCAACATCCCCAGGGATGGTGGGTGCTCACTGCAGGGCACTGCAGGCTGGCTGCACTCGCCTTTTAAAGGCTTCGCAGCTGTGCCCCCCGCAGCACTACTTTAATTATCCTATTAAGCTCTGCCTCTACCCACTTTAGTCAGGAGAGCTCAAGGAGAGATTTTCTTTCCTCCTCTTCGGCGTCAAGGCGGGTTTCTTTGTTTTCTCTTTGCCTTGAATATACTGGTTTCTAAGACACCTCGCAAATATCACATATTCCAGCCTCATCTGATCCTTTTTTCTCTCTTCCCTTTTGGTGATTAGTTTTATTTGTTTGAATTTTATCAAGAGTGTTTTTTAATTATGTTTTTATTGCATTTTAATCATGGTTTTATTGCCCCTTGCTGCACCTTGAGCATAGTATAAATATTATCATAGCTTTTCAATGTTTAAATGATACCATGTCTGCTATGATAAAATATGTCATTACTAAATGTGTCAGGAACAGCCACATTTTTTTTTTTCACATGGTCTTTGGTTGCTGTTCTGTAGAAAATATGCTTAACAGCCCTCAGCTTTGCTCTTCTGTTTGAAGAACTAGGATATCATCCTTTTCTTTTGTTTATTAAGAAGAAGAAAGAAAAAAGTGTGAGAAAAATCACAGCCTCTGGCTCAGTTGCTCAGCTAATGTAAAATGGCACAGTGTTATTAAAATCAATGAGACCTGGGCCAGGTTGGTCTACCCAGGCTACCTAGTGATACTAACATATCATAAAGAATATAATATTTCTAGAGTAATAATATAGCTAGAAACTTCCACTGGCCTGCCAAAATTTTAGGCCGATTCACTTACAAATTACAGTGCTGGATGAAGGGCATCACCAACACTCTTGGAACTTCATTCTGTGTAAGAACATATTATCTTTCCCTGGGTGAAATTCTGGGAAATTTTTGTCATCTTTATTGTGTCCAGCAGGAATTCAAACCATGTTTTCTAGACATATGGGTTTTCTTTAGAAAAAAACATAACTATACCCCGTTCTTGGTGTCTTTTGTTTTTTGTGATAGTATTTTCAGAGTCATTCTTCCAATTAAAGCAAGGAGCAACCAATGACAGAGCTTTGATTTGGTAACTGCGAGCAACTGGAGAGGGCGTGATGTGTGGACATAATCTCAGGAAAAGGTTACACTAAGTGTAGCACAACTTTATGCGAGGGCAAGAAATTGGAGGTGGGCCTGTGTGGCCTCAACACCTTGCCTGTGGACCCTGTATTCCAGGATTCAGGGACACACCAAATCCTGTGTATGATAAATTCCTCTGAGTAGGTGAAGTGAGAGCTATCACAATGGAAACATTTTGACCAACAACACAAAAAAGCAACTGCCTGCACAGAACCACATGAACACTTGAGACCACGTCATGGCGATGGCAACTCCCTGCGGCACAAAAGACAAATTACAAGCACATTTTTTTTTCTGGAAAATATGTTCCTGATGCTGTGCAGGTTTTTTTTGATGCTTGTGTTTGGATTTTTGTTCTTTTAAATGTCATTATCATAGGGAAAGTATCCCACATTTTAAAAGATCAATTTTAAAGACAAATTCTGCTCAGTTACTTTCTTGATGATGACTGGGTTTTTAAAATTATTGCATGGATTGAAACGTCAATCAGTTTGGAATTCCTGAAATCGTTATCCTTTACTGTAAGGCTGCACACCATCAGTATTGCAGTTAATGCCTAAGAAAGGACTCTATATGGGTCAAGGTGAAAAGAGTTCAGGGCAACCTCATCTGTATACCATCAGGAAGAGACCATATGAGTATAAAGGAGTGAAGAAAATGTTGGAAGTCTATTGTTCCTAATGGCAGTAGCAGGGAATGGTACTTATTAACCTGTCTTCAGAGATGGTGGAAATGTGGAATTTCTCTACTATTGCAAGATTCCTGATTTTTTAAAAAAGACTTTGAAGGCAACGATCATGAAGTCCTTCTTGAAGCGGCATTTTGGGAAAAAAACAATTTTCAGGTCAGTCAAGCCATTCTTTCCCCATCAAAGTGACTACGTTCTGCTCCTATTTTTGCAGAAAATGCTACATCACTTCACAATAAAACACATACTAAGAACAGAAACATAATTCTATTTAAAAACTGAAAGCCCCAATGTTATGTTTCAACCCTGTTAAAATATATTCCACCAAATACTGTTGGGAAATAAACTTTTTGTGAACTTAACTTAAAAACAAACAAACAAAGCCTGATTCCAAAAATGGACATTTTCTTAAGAAAAGAGTTGTAGCACTGAAATATTTTCCATCCCTTTTTAGTTGCTGAAGTTTGGTTGTCTTCTGCATTGAAATGAAGGGAGTAGTGAAATCTTTTGTACGCTCCTTCTTGTTTTTCCACCTGTTTACAGAGAATTCACCATCAGTTGGGTCTATATACACACTTCACATTGCTATGTCTCTGATGAGGTTTGTTTTAATGAAAGAAAAGAGATAATAACTCATGGGTGGGTACAGTTCTTCAGTAATATCTCTCGTAATGATAAATGTCATAATTTGCCTAAGTCCCTGTGTACCATTCTTCCCCTTTTACTGCTGAGAATCTTTTGATCTAAGGAACATCCACAATAATTTAAAAATACAGTTTCAGATGGCATAAAAAGTTAAATTCCTTTTCAAATTAAAATTAAAAACATTTACCAAGCAATCATGACTCAATTCCAGTTAATAATTACATAAGATAATCAAACATCATGCTCCAAAACTCCGGCACTGGGAAGCAGAGAGCATTTTTTTGCTTTTGCATTTTACATAATTATCTAACTTTGTTACAGATGGATTTTTAAAACCTCTTCTCCACTTAAAATGTCAAATACTGGTTGCAGGGTAGCACAGGGGTGGCGAATCCTGTGTGTTTTCATATGCCTGTAAACCATAGGACACATGGTGAATCAATGGGAGAGATGATTGAAGAGCAATTCACAGAGGGGAGATGACAATGGCTCATCATGGATCCTATTTTGGGAGTTGGTGGGGCTATGGGTCTTTCAAGGTCACTCAGTGATATCAGCTTCATTAGCCCCTTCTGGCCTGGTACTTGCTATTAGCAGGAGACTCTGATTATACCCACAGTCCCTGTGCCAGCATGGCCCATTACTCCTCTTCCTGAGATGTGATTTAGCCCTGGCATGGAAACCTTACTTGAACTGCTCAAGAGGTGCATATGGCTCAAGAGCCACGTGTTGCTGACTTCTGGTCTATGTCCATGAAACAAAACGTTGGTTTGATTGTCTCAAAATTCTCCCCTTAACATGTATCTGCAGATTGCTTTTTAGCACATCTTTGATGGAAATTATTCCTCTCAGCAAAATCAACAGTTGTTCAGGGAAAACCCCATATGAGTGGACTTGATTTCCTTTTTATGTCCTGCAGACCATGGTCTCTTTTGGATAAGGTTCTAACAGCTATTGGTGTAAGTGAGTCCAGTACGTAGTGGCATTAGCAAGGAGGTGACGAGCACATTCAAAACAATTTCACTGCTTTTTTTTATAAGAGTTTAAAATAGAAAGGTTCCCAAATCTATGTATTTCATCAAGGATACTTTGAAAATTCTATCACTAGTAGTGGAGGCTTAGATGTTCACGTAGAAAAGCTTTATCCTTCTCTTGAAGCTATTTGGTCACATAACAATTGTGTTATCAGTTACTTGACCAGTGGTCAAAGCATATGCAAATGTAGACTTGTAAATTGTGCTAACCAAAATAACATTTTTCTGAAAACTGTTTTGCAAGATCACTTATTCTGAGTACAGTTTGTCTTGGGTAAATCATGTTGCTGTGGAGACTCAAGGATGCTTGACTGGCTCTGCTCCACTGTTGGCTGCTAAACCAAACCTGTATACTCTATGACTAAATTACTCTTGCACCTTTAGCTTCCTGAAAGACAGAGTTAATGAGTTAATTGCTGCCTGCCTAAGAAAACCTCAGCTGATCCAGCAAAGCATGGAAGCTCAAGCTGCAGCGAACAGTCATGCACCCCTTTTCCTTTGCATGACAGTCACCAGCAGAGTGGAACAGTTATGCTCTCTTTCGGTAACTCTGCTATGACTATTGCGCCAGGAAGGCTCATATTAAGGATGTGGTCAAGAGTTTCTGATCTTCCAGTGAGTGTGTGTACATAACACAATAGGTACGACTCTCTTGGCTATCCAGGGTTAGGAAGCAGAAGGCACAATGTCACCAGCATGGGCCAGACTGAAGTGTTGCTCATAAAATCCACTGACATCTCTGCTACCAACTGCGGTGTTATTGATAACAAACACACTGCTGTTCACGTTCAAAGGGATTGTTCAAGTGTTTAGGCTTAAAGCTGCAAGACTTATTTTTGGTTGGTGCAAGCTGGCTGGGTACCCACCAATAGACCTATAATACTCTTAAGTTTGTTGGTGTCATGGTCATGCCAGACCAAAACTTCTGTCTGGACTGCTCTGGTCTTAAAACTGTAGAAGCAATACTTTTGACAGTAGCAACTGAATTAGGAAAGCTAATTAAAGAGCACATGGCTTTCACTGATAACTTGGACATGTCATGCTGAATACACCTGTCTAGAGATGTTGAGAAGTTTTAGACTTGTTCTCTATTGGGATGGGAAAACACCTTGACAAAAGACAAGAACACTTCAGTAAACGTTTTCTTACAAAATTCAGAAACTCATTTTGGCACCCTTGGTGAGCTGCCTGATAGGAAGGAAGTTCTTGATAGGCACCACTCAAATCTCACTGTTGGGTCTTCTGCTTTGTTGTATCCAAAGGAAATAAAGATTTGAGTTTGAACATTTTGGGGTAGAACTGTTCGGTCTATTTTTAAAAGAATGACAAAAAGGAAAAGCAAAAGGTAAAAGCACAGGTAATCAAGCAAGGAATTAGCTATGGCAGGCTGCCAGAATTAAGTCAGGAGCAACCATACGCCTGATCGTATAGTCAACACAGCGTAGCACTGGATCTGCTAGTAGCAGGCATGCCAAGTTTTGTGTCTTGCCTTGTGTGAAATATGCTATTTACTTAAATGGAAGTGTGCCTTCACACTCACTTATGCATACTCTAAGGTGAAAATACTGGCCGCGGCAGCCAGTGGAGCTGAGGAGTAACCATGGAACTGCACAGAAGGTGGTCAATGAGGAACGTGGAGACTGTCCTGAGCAGAGGGAAGGACGTACAGACGGTGTGAGGATGTCTGGTGTGGATAAATATTAGTGTTTGGGAAACATCTGAAGGTGAGATGGACAGAAGATTACTGGGTGAAATGATTGAAAACTTGCTGAAAGATTTCTCAGCCAAGTGTGGAGAACCTGCTAAAATGTTGAAGAAGCTGCTGGAAAATGGCTCTGTCACCTTTTAGCTCTTTTGCTTTTTCTGCTGGGTGGTACTGCCATCTAATCCTACTTTCTTAGGACTAAACAGGGATAACTTCCTTGTTTCTTTTTCAACAGGTATTTTAAGAGTCCCTAATGGCCAGAAACCTTCATTGCAAGCAATTGTTGCAAAAAACCTGAGTATAAACCTAAACAGAAATGTAACAAAATGCATATTACATATGCTTCCTGGCCAGTCTTCAGGGCAAAACTTTCCTGTTGAAATTTCCTTCCTCTAAACTTCTAGGTTTTTTTAAGTTGTACAACTTAAAATGTCTGTCACACAAAAGCCATTCTCTTTAAATGGCTATTATTTTTAATCAAAGGCTGAAATCCTGCCTGGGAATCAACAAATGTTTTTGAATTTTCAGGTTTTTCTTAGGGTGCTTAAGTAAGATCTCAGCATCGTAATTTTTGACAGGTCTTTTTGAAAATCCCAGTGTGGATAGTGTTATCTCAGCCAAATTAATTCCTAGAGTAATTTGGTTTGATTCATTAAGGATTTAGCCCTTGTGAGATATTTTTTTGGCATATGCATTGCCTTAGAGACATAAATGTAAAATTGAGTGTGTGGAGACTTTTGATCACCTACAAATTAAATTTTATCATCACTAGTGATACTATTGTTTTCCAAGCATTTGATGATTTATGTAACAGAGTCACTGTGCTTTAGAGGGATGGGAATTTCTTATACGTCCTTTTGAAGATGTTGGGTCCTTTTCACTTTAGTCTCTGGAGCAACAATTTTCCAGCCCTGAACAAGGCATACATCCTAACTTTACCTACTGATGTTTTTGAAACATTAGATGTTAGAACTTTTTTTTTTTTTTTAATGATTCCTCATTTGCTTTTCTCTCTCCTCTTCATGGGGCCAGGGGCAAGGAGAGAAGGTGAAAAACAGCTCTGCTGAGGGATGGGTAGGCAAGCTCCCACCCTACTAAACTCAACGGGAGGGTTGTTACTGATGTGAACAGGGCTCTCTCTGATGAACACAGCTCTCCTGCTACATTCAGCAGGTATCCCAGCAAGTCAATACAAGCTTTGGGCACAAATGCAAAACAGGGAAAGAATGCATTTCTAAAATATTCCTTTCTTTTTTATTCTTTTAAAATTACATTGCCTATAGAAGGCACCAGACAGGACATACTCTTTTCTGTAAGTCACTGTGAATAACCACTGAGGTTCCTGCTAAAAACACTCACACATCCCTTTAATTTCCCTTCCCCCTCATTTTTCCTCAGAGTGCCTTTGATAGAAGCAAACTGAAATTAAATATTGAAAAGTGTTAAAAAAATGGGAAACCTCTTTTCTCAGACTCCTAGAAAATGAGATTTCAAAACCGCGAGAGACCATTTTGACCATCTAGCTCGACCTTCTGCAAAGTACAGGACATGGAATTTGGCCTTGTCAACCCTGCAAAGATATCAATAACCTGTGCTGGACTAAGGTATAGCTTCCAGAAAGACAGCTTGTCTTTATTCGGAGACATTGGAAGATGCAGAATCCACTGCTTTGTTTGACAGCTAATTTCTTTTCTTAGGTTATTTATATTGTTGGAAAGTTTTGCCTTGTGGATAATAATATCAGATCCACTCATTGCTTTGGAAATAGGTACAGTTTATGTACTTTGCTATGTGACTGTCTTCCCTCTGAGTCTGAAGCCTTAATTTGAAAATGTCTGTGCAGCGGATTATCCATTCAGGTCAGGATTTATGGAGATCCTGTGGGGTGCCGGTTTCTGTTAATTAGCGTGGGAGTCAGGAGCTGGAGAAAACCACAGGACCTGCCTGTCCAGCTGCTGGAGTAGAGAGTCTCCTTTTCCTCACACTGTTGCTGAGCTTCTCCACTCCTGGAGACTTTGTCATTACCAAGTCACAAAAAGCTAATGCTTCCTCCCTCATAGGCTGAAATCTTGTGAAAATAGTTCCTTTGGCAGATTTGCAGCCCACTGAAACAGCTTTCTTGTCTAACTGCCTGCTGCCTTGCAGTGCTGGGGGAGAGGAGGTAAAAATGAGGTTATGTTTGGGCCAGAAACAATGGAGTTTTGAATGACAGCGTCTACTATTTCTAGAACTAGTATTTAGGAGCCCCAATGGGGAAAATACATTTTGCAAAGCAAAAGGGAAAAAATATTTTATAGGCAGTTGTGCATGGCCTAAGATCCCAAAGGGAATAATTGACTTCTACAAATCAGAGAAGAAATGTATTTTTCAGACTAGAAGCAAAAGGAGGAAGAGGAAATAACTTTTTCCACAGCTGAAAACCAATACATTTTTCAGGTGGCTCTTTGGAGTATTGGGGAAAACAATTCTTTTCCTAAAAAAAAACCAGGAAGCAAAGTAGATATATGAGGAAATTGTTGGTAGAAATGGAGTGGAAAAAGGCTTCATCCTGAACTGATATATGAGGACTTACCTGACCACCACAGAGGTGATGGGGGTGTTAGGCAGCAGCAGGTCAGGGCAAATCAGAGAGATCTCTTATCTGTCGTGGTCCGGCACAACTCAGCATAGCACGGGAACTGTTCTGTACCTACTCTGCTTGAGATAGCCTCAGACACAAAAGGGAGAGGAAGTTACTCAGCCTCATTCACTGTGCTTTTCTGTGTAGTGAGAACACAAGAAAGAGTAAAATATAATCCATTAAGTGTGTGGTGTTGAGGAGGATGCCATCCTCCTGAAGGGAAGATGGAAGGCGGCTATGATCTGTTTCCCAAAAGACTTAGAGGTTCTGCAGCATCTCAGATGCAGCCCCTGAGCTCTATGTTCCCATATCAATATTACTTCCATTCTGGTTTCTAGCATGCATATGAACTCCTTCCCCGTTAAACCCTGAACTTTTCAATGTTTTTGGTTGGAGGTTGAGTGTCTGCCCGCTGCCCACTGTTGCTGCCCTGAAAATGGAAAGAGGTGTGGTTAGCATCTCTTCGTGGTCAGTCTTCCTTCAAACATTCATTAGGGTGCTCTTCAGCCAGATCTTTTGGTGACATTTCCTCACAGGTCCAAATGTACTCACAGTGATTTGTCACTCTACTGGTAGGAGTCAGCTCTTGCTTCCATCCACAGCTAGATGGAACTCTACATCTTTCCTGTTCTGGTGCTGCCACTAGCTGCTGTGTTGTCGCTATTGGCAGGTGACATGAAAACTGCAGTCACAGTCTGGGAAGGTACACCTTGCTAGTGCTGGAGGTAAAGCAGCAATGGAAGCGATTGCCACCATGTTATGATTTACACTCCTTGTATTTGACCGTCTCTCCTGGTGCCACCTATGAGCATGCAGGTAACCGCTTCATCGTGGCTAGCCCTTGAGATAATGCTGAGACTTACTAAATCATCAGTTCCTTTCCTGCCACAGCAGCTGCTGCACTGCGGTATTAACAAAACTGCTCCATAGTGATATATGTATACTCAAGACATAATCAGGGCTCCTACTCTGTGTATTGTCATTGTCAGAGGTATTTCTTTACTAGAATACCCTTGTGATGGCTGGGATCGTGCTCACTGTTCGTGGCACCTGCCAGTGATAATTCAGCAGATCCTGCTGATGAGACAAAAGTCAGGTCCAAGACAGTTAATAACAGGGCCACTGCAGCAGCAATGGAGTGGGCACAGCGGAAGAGTCAGGCCAACAGAAATATTTACAGAAAAAAGAAATCAGATTATTCAGTGGCTGAGCAAGAACTCGATAGTGCAGTGCTTGGCATTGGTCAAGCACCAATCAGATATTAACAGCTAAAGTAAGCTATGCTTTCTTTATCGCATTTGCCATGAATCTAGCATTTACTATTGTTATAGCTCTTCACTAGGCCGTTTCCATGTTCTGCAAGGCTTTTCAAATTTGAGCAGTACCCCACTGGTTGTTAACGGTTATTATCTGATAAGCATTAGTGGGTTATCACTCTATGTGGTAGTTTAACTGTGAAGAAAAGGCAAGTATGTTGTAGTGATGAAGCACAGCACCGGGCAAGGAAAGTTGATGTGGGAAGGCAGAAGGTGGGGTAAATGCTTTGTCAGTGGCACATTGTAGGTAAGGCAGTACTTGGACCATGTAGATACATGCCATACTGGCATGGCTCCCTTCTTTACAGAGTCTGGGATTTCAGATGAGTTGCGTCTCCTCTAACTACAGTACATTGCCGTCTTCACTTCAGAGGTCTTGGAATGCTGTCCTCCACTTCCTGCAGACCGTGTCTCTTCTTGCAAGTGGAAACATGTTTTTGAATCGATGTTGTGCATGCAACGTAGGAGATGGCTGGGACTCTGTGCATGATCTGGACTGAGTTGCTCCTCTTGCTGCTGCTGCTGCTGCTTCTAAAAGGGAAGACCATCAACCATCCTTTCAGACAGGGATTCTCATAATCATTCTTGAAAAAGTGCCCCAAATACAAAAAAGTATCCTTTGTCCTCCCCCCGTCCCCGACTGTCTGTACTCACTAGATTTAGTGAGACTTACTATTTCTGCTACTACCCCTTGTAGAACAGAAGAGAAGAAAGCAACATAATGCTATCTAAGTGTGAGGTGAACAGAACACGTTTATTTATGTCTGTTCATTAATTAAACTTCTGTAATGCAGCCAGTTTCTCCTCCAGTTTTTGAAAAGGAGTAGCATAGGTTTTCATTCATCTAACAATGATTTTATGACTTGCAGAATGGCACAGAGTAAAGTCTTAGATGATAAACATGTCTGCCTACCTTCTTTGGTGACTTGAGTTTCTGGACACACAGGAATAGGGAGAGCCCAGTGGAGAAATAAACTTGAATTGTTTGCTCTTGGCTATAAACAAGGAGCTGGGAGCTCTTTCTGTCTGGCTTTGTGTGCCTGCATCATTCTTTCTGGTGCCTATTGGACAGTGAAATCAAAGCAAAATTTCAGCAATCAGGAGAAAAGAGAATGCATAGAAAAAGGAGACCAACAGAAGAGCTATCAACGCTTCTTTGCATATTTGAAGGCTGAAAATGGCTTTGGTCTAACTTCCTATGTATTACATACAGTTACATTTCAGACAAGTGTTTCAACATCGAATCCAGGATCTACCAGTGTAAACCACCTTTCAAAGCATATTTTCCACAAGGAAACAGGAGATGTAAATCTGGTACCCTTCATAGTTTGTTCCAATGGTTAATCACACTCACCGTTCTTTATTTCTCATTTGAATTCATCTGGCTTTATCTCCCATCCACTGATTCCTGTTATGACTTTCTCTGCTAGATTGGTTTAATTTTACTTCCCACACCATGTTCCTTTCAGATTTATTGGCCAAGCTCTTCTAAAAATAAAATAAAAGCAACAACAGTCTGTGGAGGGATAGAGAGGAAAAGAGAGAGAGAGAAAGGGAGAGAGAAAAAGAGAAAGCAAGCACTCTCTCCATGTTTTTCTGTTGTACATTTCATTGAACCGTTGTGATAGTATTCAGTCAAATCGAAAGAGTTAGTGTCATGAGTGAAGACTAATATTATAGAAAGACTGATAAGAGTATGTCACATCTGTCACTTGCTATATATGCCTAGACTGCCCATTTTAGGGTAGCTCAGGATGGTTGGCTTCTAAGCACCCATAAGGTGAAAGTATCAAAAATAATAATAACTATGAAGCTCATTATAAACTTGCATTCACAAATATTTTTCAAAGCCTCAGATTTTTTTCTAAAAGCCAAGTGTTTTTAAAAATTTAACTTTATGCAGATCAAAGGCAGATTAAGAACTGTGGAACTTAAGAACTTAAGAACTAAGGAACTAGAACACTAGTCCCAAAGCACTGCCCCACTTCTCCCTTATCTGATAGTTTTCCTAACATCACGCACTTTCCTTGTGTAACCAGGACTCAGGATACCCCATGGAAAAGAGCCATTCCCCCCAGTCTTGTCTTCAGCTCTGTGACTTTAACCATCTTCTCTTGATCTTTGACCTGAGGGTAGGAGTGGAAGGGCACATCTGGAGAAGGACCCTCCAGTACCTCTGTCTGTAACACTTTCAGTTGTTCAGGTACTGGAAGAGACTGTGAGATAAGCTGTGTATTTTGCTACTGTCGTGTACATAAGCAACCATATGCACTTGAAACAAGAGTCCAATGACAATGGCTCCGTTATCTTTGAAAGCCTTTAATGAGCTCCATATGTCTAGCAATCTGCAGCACAAATTCGAGGCACAAATTAAAATGTGGCTTTTTTTCTCAAGGACTCATTGGCTTATTACTATGGACCATGTTCTGAACATTGTCAGGACACGGGAGGTGGATGTCTCTGGATTGTGTGACTGGTTCCTGATCTGAATCCTGTAGCTAGCCAAGGTTTGCTGGGACAGGTAACATCTTTTATTAAACCAACTGTTGGAGGAAGTAGAAGAGGTGTCAGGAGCACAAACTCTGCTGCCAAAAACTTGACTATTTTTTCCCCTGCCTGTATTAGTTGGCTAATAAGGCCTCTCTTTGCAAAACTTTCTAGTTCTATACCTTCATATCATTATGGCTTCAGTAATAAAGGTCTCCAGGAAAAGAACTGAGAAGGTCACATTAAGTCACTCTTATAATGCTGTAAACATCTAGTCTTGCATAAAAATAGACCAATGGTGTCATTACTAGAGATAGGTTTAGACCAATGACTATTTTCTCTGTGCATTTTTTCAAGACTCTGCATTTGGAACTGAATTTTGTTTCCTGAGCTCATCTACAATCACAACAAGGTGGAATTCTATTTTGCATATCTTACAGCACTGTCATGAATAGCAGCAAGCTGTGCGTGATTGCTAGCTTAGAGTAGGTTATTTCAGCACTGTACCAATCTGCCTGGAATTTGATACAGCAGTTATTGGCGAAGTCTTCCCTACTGGCAGCGAAGGTTCGCTGTTTCTCCATCCACCTTCAATCACAGCATCCCAACTTCAATCTTTGGGAATATTAAAGGGTTCTCAGAAGAGAAGACTTTGATGAATTCAGCGATGCATTAAGGACAGGCTGATGCCTTGCTCAGAAAATGATCTGTGGCTCTGCAGCTGAGAAGTGATGAAAAGGAACAATCAAGCTCTCTTTGTGATGCTATGTCCTTGCAACACTGCTGTATTTCGGATTCCTCATCCTCATGGCTTAGCCAAAGGCACAAACAATGCAGAGTTAGCCAAGGATGTCCATCAGTCTGGAAGAATCTTTGGTTCCTTCAGGCACAGAAAAGGCCACAGATATTCAAGCAACTGACTTCCTTGCAGTGGCAGTAGCAGCAGGTTTTTTCCGATGTTTTTCACAGAAGAGAAACTGGTGAAATCTGGCTTTTTTGCTTGGGCATTTAGCTTCAGCCAAAGGCTAAGTGACCTTTCCTGCTTCTTGTCGATGGGGTGAAATAACCCCAATTTGCTTTATAGTAGAAATTGCCTTGAGATTATCTAATGAAGGTATTATTATCATTATTATGAAGTGAATGGGAAAAGTGTTTGGATAATTGGCAGAAGAGAAAATGAGAACAGTGAACAGTTACAACTCTGAGGCCCCTTGGCAACAGATACCTTCTTAAGTGTATCTGAAACAGGCAGCTCCCTTGATCAGAACAGACCTTTCTGCTGGAGAGGCAGCTTCCTCTAGAAGTGTAATCATGAATTTAAATGCACAGGAACCGAGCAACAGAAATAACAAGGTTCTTGATTTCCACCCCTCCCACTAACTAAATATGCATTTACTGCTAATTAACTTAAAGGTATAGACCACGTTCCCTGTCACAAATCTGCCTCCTACTATTTGTTACGCTGAAATAGCAAAGCAACAACTTCCCATTTGCATTAGCATGCCCTTCTTTTGTTCTGTTGTTGTGTTCTTTTTTTTTTTTTTTTTAACAAAAAAAACCCGTTGATTTTAATGATAGAAAAATATGTCCAGATTCCTCTAAGGAGGGAATATCTTTCTCCCACTCCACTGAAACACAGGAGTAAAAGATGGAGCAAATATTTTAGGGTAAATGCTTCAAGCAGCCTCAGGACCTGTCTCTGCACTGCCTCCCCACTCTCAGGAGTGGTGGAAATGCACCAAGCAGGCAAGAGCCGTGTGGTGCTGCTCTGCCCAGGGAGGGCGATGTGTGGTGTGAGATCAGCTATCCTCCTGGCATGCTGAGGTTGGGGCCCTGCCGCCACTTGTGATGCCGCCCTCCATCTGGGGAGGCTCAAGGTACAATGCTGTGGATGTACATCCAGTGTATTTTTGTTTGCTATTTTCTTTTTTTATTATTTTAATTCTATTTTGACTTTTAAATAGAGGGCTCAAGTGCCTTTTTTTTTTTTTTTTTTTGGCTATAGTATAATCCACCTGGCCTCTGGCTGTTGTGCAGGGAGGTCACAGACCTCACCTAGGTTCTACATCATGTCAGTCAGCCTGGTGCAGGTCTCTCCGGCACCATCCCAAGGGCTCTAAGAGGGAACCAGAGGCACTTGCTTAGACAACTGAATTTCTTTCCCTAACCGTCATTCCTACGTCATCTATTTATTCTCCCCAGATGCTCCTGTTAATTCTCTCACTGGCATAGTTTTCAGGGACTGAAGTTTTCTATAGAAAATAAAAGAAAAAGCAACCTGATCCCAATATTCCTTCTTATAAGAAAATATGTTTTTATTCCTGGTAGGGGTATTGTTTATAAATGGGGGATGTGGAGGAACCTAGCATGCGAACCAATTATACATTCTTTTCCTCCTCCTCCTTTTGCATTCTTGTGATTTTTGGTATTCAGAGATCCTTTGTTGTCCAAAGTTACATGTTATTACGCTTCTAGCTGAAGTATCGAAGTGAAGGACAGTAAATTTTGACTCGTGTAATGAGATAGGAAGCATGATCGAATGTGTAGGGACTGAGGCGCTGCATGGTAGCTGCTGAAATGACTGCTAGGGAAGGCAATTTTCTACTTCATGTCCCTTTTCTCCATTCCTACTCATTTATATAGATTGTAAGTTCTTAGCATGTTCCTGTGAATCTACACAATGCCTTATACAATATCGCTTCAGTCTCTGTTGGAGCCTGTAGAGCCCCTTGTCAGAACATATAATAAATACTTACAAATGATAATAAATTCTAATAGCAGTTAGTGCCGCATGAGGATATCACAGAGGCACTGATTGTTCTTTCATTACACTGAGAAACAGAAACATTCAGGCAATCAACACAGTGAGTTCAAGGCTTGGCCATCAGCACTAATAATGTCACTTGTCGCCAAACCTGCCAGAGGAGGAAAGGGCAAATAGCTACCACCTACCTGTAAAGCCATCCAACACGACACAGCCCAGATCATTTTTCCACGTGAAAATTTCATGATTTTTTTTTTTTCCCTGAGAATAAACCACTGTTAAAATAAACTACAAATGCCACAACCCTCATGGCTCTCATTTGCCTCCTGCAGCCTGATCACACGAATAAAGTATGAGAGCATGAAGCAGCTCTCCAGTCAAGCTGAAAGAGGAGGAGCTGACAAGCCAGGGAAATGTTCTCCTGTAACCTTGAACTTGTATTTGCTTCCCTCTGAAAACAAGATGTCTCAAGGCAGACAGGGGTGGAGGTGAAATACTTCACAACATCAATACCATGTTATAAATACCTCAGAACTGTGGTAGCCTGAAGGTTTTGTGGGCTCCGTGGAATTTAAAATCAACCTACCATGGAGCATTTCCTTTTCACACTGAAAAAAAAAAAAAAAAAATCCAAGTTCAGCTTGTTGCAATTATAAATCGTTGTAAAAAGAGGGCTAAACAAAGGAATAGCTCCTGATCAGTGATTCAGCGCTTCAGCTGACGGAGAGCTAAGCCAATAATCTGGGTGATACTCCAGAGAACTAGGGTAGGGCCGAGGAGCTATACTCAATTCCTGGCACATCCGCAAACTGTATAATACTGGACAAGTCAGTAAGTCTGATTTGTTCCTCAGTATATCCTTTCTGAAATGGACACACTCCTTCCCTACTTTACAGCATAGCTGTGGGAACAAAAATCTTTAAAGTCTGTTAAAAATGATTTGCACAGGCAGGAGGACTTCTCACTGTTCATAACACTAAGGCATCCAATCAGTTATCAGATGGAGGAAAAGGAGCTATGACCCCAGAACTTGGTCTCTCCATCCTTTACATGCTCTGTAGTGTTTAGCACATGATAAAATGCCTGGAAAACCAGGGTAATGCTGGAAATCTCATGAAGAGCCTACGTGTGAAGGTGAATAAACTTCCTGTGAGAGGCTGAGTCTCTTGGTATTTTCTTCTTCATCTTTTCTTGGAAAAATCCTGAGAGAAAAAAAAAACACATTAAAATAAATACAAAAAAAATAAATCAATGCTCAAATTCTCTGTTAGGAAAAGGAATGGAGAAAGACAGATAGATTTCATGAGAGCTCAGAAAACACAGATATGGCTGAGAGCCATAGGGAGATAGCAAACAATATGAGAAACTTTCCTATCTCTGGTGGTGTGAGGGGCAGATGGGCTCCAGCAGCCCTGCTGCTTGGTTTCATTGCTGCTGGTGTACACAGGGTCATGAAAAAGAAAAAAAAGCCATGTCCCCATGAGGGTTGATAATTGAAGTCCAAGGGAAGAGTGAAGAGGGATGGGATGGAATGGAAAGCACCAGTAAAAAATAGCGAAGTTAAGTAAAAAAAAAAATCCATACCCCACTCTGCATTGGAGTTTATTATAATTTTTTGTCCCACGGAAGAACAATGAGGATTGGAAAGCTTGTTGCAGAAGGCTGAAAAAAAGACAGAATAAAGGTTTTGGAGACAGGTTGACTGTGGGTATGACATGCTAAATCCTAGATGCAGCAGTGAAAAACAGAGAACGGAGATGGTAAAAATAAAAAGGTTGTTAATCATGTGATTTAATCAAATCTCTGTTGGAAAAACAAGACAGAAACATTGAGGGTGACAGGATCTTTTTTTTTTTTTTTTAAGATAAAGGGACTAGTACTCTGCAGGTACTTACTTTTTTTCCAAAACTGTTTTTAGACAGCAATATTAGATGAACTCAATCTTACCTATGGGGCAGACAGCAAGGTACCATACCCAAATCTCCTAAGCCCCAAATCCACATCCAGCCATTAAGCTATATTGTCCTTTTACGTGTTCATAAATTCCTCCTGTTTTTATCATCCTGACCTCAAATGATGTTTCTAAAGATGTTATCTGATGGTGTAATGGAAGTGCTTCCTAAACAGAGGTCACGACAGGCATTTTCACAATGGAAATGTAGCAAATAAGTCAGTTCTGTTGTCTGCTGAAGCTTTACAGACTCCAGGAATGGGTGCCCAGAGAAAATTCAGTGGCTGGTCACCTTATACGCATCCTCAAAGTAGTTCAAACTGACCTGAAAATGAGACTTGGATTTTAGGAAATTCATGGACACTTTTATTCACAGGGGGAAGAAAGAAGAGGGTAAGAATAAAAGGCAACGTTGTGCCTTCTGTCTACATTTAGCTCCTGTAATAAAGACCCCTGAAAAATACGGGTTGGTGTCTGTCTGCTGTTCTTATGACAGTGCTGCGCAGAAGGCATGTGATGGGAAAATTGAGACAGGTGTCTAACACAGGCCTGCTGCAGATGAAGAGTGGTTAATAAGCAGGGTGCTAACACGCGTCATTCAGATCCATGTAATCAGACCAGACACTTTATCGAATCCAGGATGAAGCTAAAGGCTTCACTTTTCTAGGCATCAAAAAAAAAAAAAAAAAAAGAGACGCGTGAATGAGAATATATGCACAAAATCAAAATACGTGCACCCCCCTGTTGACATGAAAAGGACTAATTAATTATCTAAGTTGTCACATCCTCAGCTATTCTGCATTCTGTCTCGCATGCACATTCTCACTCAATCACAGGTTTGGTTTTTTTTAAAGGATACAAAGCAAAATTTAAATTAAACACCTATAATGCTACGTCTGATATTACTGATCACAACTTTTTAAACACAATGAGAGAAAGAAAGAAAGAAAGAAAGAAAGAAAGAAAGAAAGAAAGAAAGAAAGAAAGAAAGAAAGAAAGAAAGAAAGAAAGAAAGAAAGAAAGAAGGAAAGAAAGATTCAGAAAAGAAAAAAACAAACAAAAGAAACATACTGAAGGAAAGGTCAGGGAAATGCATAAAATCTTACAAAACCACATGGTAAGAGGGGAAATAAATAGGCAACACATATGTGCATACACACACACACATTCGCACTCACAAATCTCTTCCTGGGTTAATAGTGGTTTACAGATGCACCTAATATTTCTGGTAAACAGTTACTCACTACCAAATCTTTCTCTAAACTTCTAAACTCTTGTTTCTGAAATAAACAGAGCATCAGGCAGCTGCCCTGTCTCGTTATTCATGTTGAACCATAGGCAGAAAATCAGCCACTTCTAAAAAAAATAACCCTTTCAATTTATTTTAGCTCTGGAATTTTATTCTGATTCAGCTGTGTTTTCCTTATGTCATCAGACTTCGCATTTATATCCTTAGCCTGTCCTTATTCCACATTGCTCTCTTGCTCACTGTTTGCTATACCTTTTTGAACTCATGGACAGCATCGACAGTGACATAGTTTCGAGTTCAACAGCTTATATTTCCCACTGACTAATGTGCAAGGATTTGCTACTTTAAAATCAAATGAAACCAAAATAGAAATTAATGCAGGATTTGCTTTGCAAAATCCCAGACGTGCTTCTTCGGCCTTTCATTTGCACTCACTTTGGGACAAAGAATATTTCTGCTTCTGTCACAGGAAAACAAAATCTGGAAAATACACATACTAAAAATACTATTTTTGTAGAGTTTTTTAAATGCAGAAACAGAAATTTCAGTGTAGAATCCCTGGAAATCCAGCCGAAATTTTCAAACTACAATTAAAAATATAAAGAAACACTTCCCCCCTGATTTTACAGTATACGAGCTCAAAAAAAGAGAACTCAATGGAAAACTGAGACATATTAATGTTTTTAAAAAAAAGAAAGAAAAGCAAAATATTTTCACATTAACCAAAAAATCCCCCAAAACCTGAACCCAAACCCCACTTTCTGTTTTTAAACCAGTGCTGAATTTTCATAGGTCTTAAAAAGACAACTGTGACCATTTAGTCTAGCAATCTCCAAAACACTGAACCATTAATTTAGCTTCATAATTCCTGCATCAAGCCCAATAACCTGAAGATGAACTAAGCTGTGTCTCATAGACAAATACGGATTTTTTTTTAAGGTTTCCAGGGACAGATGGTCTACAACAGCATATGATTTGACAGTTATTTACCAGAATTGTTAAAAATGAGTACCTTTATTTCCACTTTGAATTGCCTCTTCTCCATCTTCCAGTCCCTGGTTCTCATTATGCCTCTCTGTGAGATTAAACTCTCGGCTAGATTTGGAAGTTGTCTTCTCTTGTAAACTTTCTCTCTGTTTTAATATCATGACTACGTCTGAAAATATCCTCTCTATCACCAAAAACTGATGAAATATGATATGGCTTGAAGGCAAAACCAGATGTCTTGGTGACAATTTTCCATAGTGTTTTCAGTCGAAGACAATAATACATTAATATTTTTTTTAAAAAAGGAGAAAATAAAGGTAAAAATTTAGCGAAGCGTAAAAGAAATTGGAAAGAAGCTTTTAAACATATCCAAAAAAAGAAAAATCTCTCACACATGCACAGACACTCACTCCAGGGTGTCTGCTTGCCACCCTGGCTGTCCCTTGCTGGCTGGGTGCTGTCTCCCTGTGACATCCCAGAGGATGCTCAACCCAGACCAAACCAGATTCAAATTTCTGCCTCTCTTGTTCCAAGATTGCTCCCTACTGTTAAAAAAATTTATGCTATGTTAATGCGCCTTTTCAGGTTGACTCCTCAGTTTCAAAAGTAACTTTGAAATTACCTGCTGACTGTTTAGTCCAGTTTATACTCGTTTCCTTACTACGATGGGTTTCAGCAAACACCCTCCAGAGACTGTTGTGTGTTTTATCTGCACACACTGTGTGCTTTCACATTTTCATCTTAACAGGGGTTGTTGTTCCGGCGATTTGCTAAGGATGTTTGGTTGCAGGGGGTGAGCAGGAATTTGCATATGGCCAAGTGTCATTTGCAGCCTGGCTAAGCACAGGTGGCCCATGGGCCCTTAGCCATGTTAAAATACAGTTACAGCAGACATGAGACTATCTGTATAGAGAATACTGATGTGTAGTCAAAGGGTATTAGTGGAGCATAGTTAGGACAGGATTTGGCTTCCCTGAAACCAGATGCCATAAAGCTAGTTGTTTGGGTCTAAGAAAGACACATTTTATAGCTAACGGAGAAGAATCAGCATTACTGTAAGGTGATTCATCTCAGTTCTCTTAGAGATTCATTTTAGGATGGGAAATATTTCTTTCTGTTGACTTTGAAAGAAACCTAGAATGACTTGCTTTGATTTTGACCAAAACCAGTTAAATGTCTCAATTACAGAAGGGTACTATGAGGTTATGAGCAAAGGTGTTCAGAACTGTCTTGTGTTTGGTTTTTTTTCATCACCTATTTTGTTAGCATTCTTTTTTTAGGAATTCTCATGTTTTCTAGATCTTTTGAAAGAGATACACTCAAAAGCAGACAAATGAGAAGGATTAGTATGTTTGATCATGAAGTAGGAATATCATCGGAGAGAAAAAATTATCAAGGGAAAAAGGAAAGACAGAAATACAGAATTGTCTAGGTTGGAAGGGACCTTTAAGATTGAGTCCAACCATCAACCTAACACTGACAAAACCACCACTAAAACATGTTCCTCAGCACCACGTCTACATGTCTTTTAAATACCTCGAGGGATGGCAATTCCACCACTTCCCTGGGCAGCCTGTTCCAATGTTTGGTATCCCTTTTGGTGAAGGAATTTTCCTAATATCCAATGTAAACCTCTGTCAAGGTTTGGGCCAGGTTGGCTAATAACAAGATGACAAATGCTCTCCTCCACCTCTCACTCCAAGGAGAGGAAGAAGAGAGATAAAGAGAGTTCTGAATTTAGAAAAAAAACTAAACAACTTTAATGAAAAATTAATAATAAATGTATATATATAAAACCAGACCAAGTTTCTAGGAAGACATCACTGGCAGGCACTGGGAAAGTTCCAGACTGGACTCAGTAACAAGTGGGAACTGGAACACATTGACCAGGATCAAAAGCCAGATGAGTTGACAGGGTCCTCCTAAGACATCAGTCATTGAAGAAAGAGAACCACTGAAGAAGCAGTCCATCAAAGAAGAGCCACTGGAGAAAACACAAAGATGAATAGCCACTGGAAAAGACCCAAAGATGAAGAACCCTTGCAGAGAAGAAGAACCAACCTAACCTCTTTGATCCCTCCGCTTTTATACTGAGCATGGCACATGTGGATGGAACACGCTATTGGTCAGTTTGGGTTAGCTGACCTGGTTGTTTACCCCGTGGGAGGGTTACACCTGTGGACAGGTCAGGTGACCCTGGCTGCCACAGCAACAAGTGTGAGGAAGAGCTTCCCTCAATGAACAGAAATTTGGCTCTGCTTCACCCCAAACCAGGACAACCTCCCCTGGCGTAACAATATAGTAGGTAAGTATTAATCCTAGGGATGCTTAACTGAAAAAGAGTGACAGATTTTTTGCTGGGAATAGCAGGTACTGTCTCAGCTGTGAGCTTCATGGTAGGTTAGAACTAGGAGTAGGGATCATAGCACTTCCTCATTACCTGTTACAGATTTGCAGGGTACACTGACTTCTCATTTTTCCAGGAAATTTTCCAATCTCTAATGAAAAAGTGACTCTTTAAATGTATGTAATACCTAAGCATCCACACTGTTTTCCATCAGGTATTTTGCATATAATCAATGTTTAGAAATAGTTTGAAATATGTTTTGCACACCAGGTACAGTTTGCTTTGGAACAGCCAATGAAGGAAAAATAGCTGCCACACACACAGCCACACACACACAACAAAGCAAAGAGAGACTTTGTGTAAGGCAGAGGGCCCATACTTCTGATACAATCATCAGCCCGGCTTTACGTTTACATCAGAGCAAGAGAACAAAAGATAGGGGGATCATAACAGTACACTAATCTGATCTTACTCTGGCTCCTTTTCTGCAAAAAAAGAGACCATTTCATAACATCTGAGAGGCACGTTTTTTCATATATATCTGAGTACTCTTTATCCCAAGCCATGTGGTTCAATTCTGTCTTGAGATGAGAAGTCAGCTGAACAGGGGACAATAGCATTCGGACTCAGAACAGCCTACTTCAGCTCTAATTGCAAGATACACACAAAATGTTTCCAATGGCTTGGGTACCACACTGCCATCAAATGCTGCCTATACTGCACTTTTTTTTTTTTTTTAATTGTCCCTGAATTATGAAAATGTTCTTTACAACTCACCTGAAAAATAATCCTTGCTTTCCTGTTTATTCAGAGTAAAAAGCCTCAAACCAAATCATAACAAAACACAACACCCTGCTTTTGCTGGTTGTATGAGACATTTAGAGACTTGGAAAAGTGTCTGATCCTACTTTACAGCAAAGCACTGCAAACCAGCAGACCAAAACAGAGACCACTCTGAACTGCAGAGAAATTTACAGGCATTTCTCTTGTGGAACAGACGGGAATGATCCTACCACTCCATCCACCTCTTCCAGAAAGGTGAAGAGGAATTGGGACATCCAAACAGAGGCCCCTCCCCTGGAGTAACTGAAGGGTATAGACATTTAACCTGAAGGAGGTTTTCTTTTTTCTTGCCTGCCTGGAGCTGTCCCACCCCCAAAGACGTCCAGAGACTTCCCTTGAATGATTGGTTATTTATTGTCTTGGACACGATATCTCTGGAAGACACCTACGCTTCCCCCAAATTAAAAAAAAATCAAAACCCAACAGTCTACTGTGTATGGTGGACTGTAATTCTAGCTTAACTTGACTTAGTTTATGGACTGTTGTAGCTGTTTTACAACAAGTGAACATCTAAGACCATAGGAACTGAATTCTGAGGGTTAGTATCTCCTTCCGAGGGAATTATTTTCTCTGTAGACTGAGACTATTGAAACAACCATTCCCACAGTTTTAGCAGTATGTACCACATGGAGTGGTGGTGGCATGCTCAGAAACACATCTGGGTAGAGAATAAGGTTCATTCTTCTCCCTCCTAGTCACTAGGCAGAACATGTAGGGGCAAAAAGAGTGTATTTTGCTAAGCCATTGCTACTTCAGAAAGATATGTGCTTTTGCGTAAAGAGAGGGGACTGAAAGAGCTAAAAGACCCACAATTGCATCCTGCATATGCTTCAGGTATGGCTTTGTAACAGACCAAAAACATCTTTGAGAAAAAAAGATTATAAACACTTGGTTTAATTCTTATAATGGAGGCTGAGATTTTTTTGCCACCTTCAGAAAAACATCATTCTCTTCAGAAAGGATGAATTTGTTTCTTCTTAAACTGCCTAATGAGATGAACGAATATCACACAACAATAATTTCTTCTAATTATAGGAAGTCTAGAATAAATTAGAGCAGAGAAATATCTATTTCTCTTTTCCGTACAGCAGCATTTTCAGTGTTCATCAACATTGCCCCTAAGGCAGAAACGGAGTCATGCATGATCAATTTATCTTACAAGTCCTCCAAAATAGTTCCCTGTCTCCATTTAGCACTGTCAAGGTTTGTTCTAATCTGCCATTTCAGACAAGACTTAGAGCTTCCACACTTTGATTCTTTGGATGAATGAGGATTAAAGTTTTCATTGCTTGTTTGTAATGAGGCAAGTTGTAGCTCTAATTATGTAACCAATTTGCTGCAGTTAACTCTTGAAAAGAACAGCCATGGTCCAGTCAGAGGTTCATTTCATGTTGATGAGGTCTGTAGTCAATGCAGACAGTATAAATTGAAAGTCAATGGGATCTGGGTGCCTAAAACTGACATGGCTTTGAAAAATCCAATGATAATCATTGAATGACTGGAAAAATAGACATAGATAACAGTGACCGCTTAAGGCTAATGTAAGGAAATCCAAATCTCTCTGTGTGTTTTTCTTTGCGTTAATGTTGTTCTGAGATCAGAGGGATTTCATTAAAAGACCCAAGCTAGTTAAGATCTAGCCTCTGAGTAATGCATCAATCAATTTTAAAGGAAAATAGACCTTTCTGATCACCTGCATTACAGAGGCGGCAGAAATACACACTTCACTTTTTATCAGAACCAATAACTTAAAACCGAATTCATAACTTCTAAGGAGATGTCTTCCTCGAAGGAGTCCTAAATATGGAAACTTCATTGGTAAATTGCCCCAGTTTTTAATTCTCCTATTATTAAAAAGTGACCAACTTACTTACTTACTTTTCTTTGATTGTTGCTTGCTTCAGACTCCAGACTTGGGGTGTTCTTCTGTCTTTAATGACACAGCATTAAAAGGACATGCCCATTTCTGGATACCTTCTTGTGTCAGTATTCTTACATCCAGTTCCAATTGCTTCTTTGCTTTCTCTTTCACTAAATAAATTTAGACTGGATTTCTTCAGATTCTTGTTATCAGCATATTTTTTTGGGTTCTGGGGGAGAATTTTGACAGAAGAGATCTGCTGGCAGGTCTTGGTACTTCTTTGGATCAATATTGCGTCCAGTTTGCTGTCTCCATATAGTAGCCATGACCTTTCTGGAAATCACTATTCTTTCAAGGTGTGGTCCCACAGTTTACATGCGCAGTCCTCACTTTTCAGTCCCAGATGGACTATGTTTTGCTGTAATACAGTACAGATTGTTTGACCACAGCAGACCTAAAACATTATTGACTCAGTACTGATGGCTGAATATTATTATTAGTCAATCCTCAGCTCTTTATATTATCAACAAAGCTCTTTGCAGTGATATTTTCTTCCAGTTCATTGACGAAAACTATCTGTGAAGAATGTGTTAAAAGCACCGTAAATAATTTGTGATATCTCACTTAGTGTGCCAGGCATATACGAGTGTGTTTCTGTGAGTACTTTCTAAATATACATTATTTTGCTGTTGCTGTTTGAGTTTAGATGTGCAGAATCAAGTGCTTTGTTAAAGTACTGTTCAATGTGTAATGGGGTTGTTGTCTTGTGGAAAAAAGACAACGGCAAAGTTAGGTTTGCTACCAGTTAAGAGATACTCTTCTTTAATTCAAGTGGTTGAATGGTGGTAAATTTTCCAATGCTGCAAGTGAAAGGCTTTTGGAGCATCCTTGGGACATCCTTGAGAGTACAGGAAAGGAATAAAATATTCCAGAGACCAGTGCAATTGCTTACATTGTTTCTGCTTGTTGGCAGCTTAACACTGCAAACATGAAACCCACTCTTGCATCTTTACAGAGTTCCAGCGTGCTTCAGAAATTCTTCCCTGAGACAGCCAAAGTAAATACATAAATATATTCTAGCCCAAAATAAAACCCACGCTTACACATTGCAGTTATTTCTTCTCTTCTCATTGAGGCTTCATGGGTAACTCTTTTGCTGACAGAGAGTTTGGCCCTTTGGGTTGAGAGAGTTGTGACTCACATTTTAAGATCCAGAGCCTCTTCGCTCCTGCTTTGAGGTGCTGTGGGGCACAACAACAGGTACAGATGAGAAATTTATTCCTTCAAAAAAAACCCAACAAAACCAAAACAAACGGAAGCATAAGAGATTTGGAGTACAGTTTCTTGTGGAACAGTTTGGCAACTTTGCCTATAGGATTGTAATGTGAATGTAAATTTTCTGGCAGTAAGTATAGGCCCCAACAACCAAGCAAAAGGAGTTTCCTTGTGAATTTTGTCCCCAGATCCCTTTGAGAGAACAGAGACATATTTCACAGAGGTGCCTTGTGGCAGCCTCCACGCTTATGTTCAAGTTAGAGAAAGAATTTCAGACATCCTTTTCTTGACAGTCCCTAGCGTTGCCAGCTCTGAGCTGCTGTTTGTTGTGTCTCTCAGTCTAGGAGCTCAACCCTCCACCATGCATAGAAAACAGAATTGCCTCAGCACCGCCAGCTCCCCCGCTAGACATGAAAGTTTGACTTTTAGGCCTAGGACAGCAAATAGGTCCATTTGCTGGTTCTGGACCATGCCTTTTAAATGTCCAGAAAACAAACAGTGGTGAGATAGGATGAAACTCCGGACATCATTGACTGTTGCAAAAAGGAAGTCTGAAAGCAGGAATGCGAGGCATATGGGAAAGTTTCCCCAAACTCACTGCTGACATTTGTGAGTGCGACTTCTCAATATGGTCATGCCTGTTTATACCAGCAGCGTATTCGTCCTGCTCTGTGCATTGAATGGGACCACATGGATTAGCATTTAGAATAGATTGAAGCCCTTCGCAGCTCTCGCCTGATGACTTCCTTGATTTTGAAGCTGCTGTGAAATCTATTGCTATGTCACGTTCCCAGATACTGTATTTTACTTACTGGTACTGAATGGTTGTCTATGTCAGCTCAAGTTACAAAAACAAGTGGGATCTTTTCTGGCAGATTTTCAGGATACAGCCTCTGATGGTTGTAAACTGCTAAAGCACAAAGAGCATATGAAATGGTGAATGTGAAATGTGAATTCTCACTATTTCTTTATAAGGAATGGTTTTCTTCCCATAGGAACCTTGCCATGCAAAACAGTGAATAACAAGTAAGATCCACATTAGAGTGTGCATAATAAAGCACTGATCACCTGCGGCACTGGCAGGCTGCAATGGTGAGAAAGCCGTGCGGCAGGGCAATGCTTTCTGAGTTGTTAGCAGAAAACAAGAAATAATGATTATTTATTTTCATCGGTTCTCTCCTTTATGGATGCTGGTCACTGGGAGAATATCCACTAGCTGGTTGTCATGAGCCTGCTATGTTTCACCTGAAGCTTTTTCAGATACCATTAGAGTCTGTGCTGTGTTGGCTGCTAATATTCCTCCTGAGCAGAGTTTCTATCATATTATTTGTCCCACTGTTGAAATGAGCTGCCTGCTATGGCATTACTACTCAGACCAATAAGATATTGGTTGCGGATGCCCTGTCACTGGAAATGTTCAAGGTCAGGTTGGATGGGGCTTTGAGTAACCTGATCTAGTGAAAGATGTCCCCGGCAACGGCAGGGGCAGTGGACTAGATGATATTTTAAAGGTCCCTTCCAATCCAAACCATTGTATGATTCTGTGATTCTCTGATATACCTGCAAGTCAAAGTTAAGAGAGGACTCATGAATGTGTCATCTCCGATGACTGGTCCATACTGCTGCTTATAGCCTGTCTGCAAAACTGTCTGTAGCTGAAGTTCAGGTAATTCATGCTGTGTTCTGGAAGAATGGAGCTCAGTTCCTGCTGATTGGATGTGATCTCACCAGGATGCATTTATCCCACACCTATTGGTAGTGTAAAACCTGCATAGTTTTGGCCCGGTCTTGTAGGGCCTGAATTTGCTCCTGTGCCTGTGGATTAGATATACACCTCAATTATATCTCTCCCCCATTGGAAGGCTCTACACTTTATGCTGCTTAAGGTTTTTGCGAAATTTTGTGATACCTGTGATGGGTGGGTCTGATCTTGTTACCAGACTCTGAACAGCACTGAGCTGAATATGTAGATATACCATAAGACCAACTAGAGCTTATGCATAATTTTGTAAAATGGAAGATAAACAAGGCTAAATATCCCTTCTGAAAATGTACCTTATTTGTAATGGTATATCTGTGATGAATTTTCAAGAATTATGGTGGAATTGGAAAGTAATGGCTGTTATCAGTCCACAAACACATCTAAAACCTAGAAATGTTGACAGGGGATACATTGCTTTTAACCACTGTCTTTTGGCAGCAGATCAGATTAGATACGTAAGACACCCAAATTACACACTTTCCCAGGTGGGCGTTCGCAGAACCATCTGGCAATTAGAAGTCTCTGGGGCAGTCAATCCAACTTTGAGCTGGATTAACTCGGAAGTTTCAAATGCTGCCATTGCTTTTTGATAGTCAGAGAGGGTTTTGGCCCTTGTGAATCAGCCAGCCATTTGATCGGGGATAGAAAGAATTATTCAGTTATTTATCTTCAGCCTTGTTCAGCTTTCCATGAGGTCAGTCTAAATCATCTGTCTTCGAGATACATTGAGCAAGTGTATATGCATGGCTCAAATCCAGCCAATTTTGGGGATGAATAAGTTGGTTGAGCATGCAGAGAAGATCTGTAACAATCTTGGAGCTTTATGTGGTGTGGCAGACTGTGGGTAATTTTGGACAGAGAGTACACAGTGTTGTTAATTCACAGAAACAGTTTAGCTTTTGCTGTATTTCAGCAGTGACAAAAGCTCCCACAGCCTCACCATAGGCCCTCTTGATAACAACTGACAAAATCTGTATCTTCCAAATACATTATATCATTAGATGAAGTGGACAAAAACAAAACAAGTATGTTTATGACTTAGCCTGAGGAGATAATTAACTTCTGAGTGCTGAGATCCTTGATTGCATTCCTAGCATGATCTTAATTGGAAGTCTGAACTTGTAAAAGGTTGTAGTGTTTGGAGGATATCTGAAATGGTTCGCTGAGAAATTGTTTGTTCATAAATTTTAAAGGTAATACAGACAAATACCTTTTCCTTTGCCTTTGTTGTAATTGTTGTGGTTGATGATGATGATAAAAATAATCTATTACAGCAGCAGCACAGGCACCAGACTATGCAAAGGGAACACGTATCAAAATGTATTAAGACCCTTCAGGGAATTTCAAAAGAAATAATAAGTTTTACAAAAAAGGCTGAATACATACTAGATGATATTACTTTGAAGCCTGTATTGCTGTTTCAGAGCGTGGTACAGCACTTTTCTCCGCTGAAACTATTGACCCCTTGTGTGTCCTCAGCGAGAATTTTCATGATTTAAGTATTTTGCATGGAACTATGCTATGTTGTGCATGCAGTACAGTAAGTTGCTAGTGTAAGATGAAAATGCAATTCTGTTCTGCTGATTTATCCTGCTGTCAGATGTGGGAGGCCCTGGACGGAGATGAAGTTAGCTTAAAAAACTGAAATCCTGACTTTATGGTTGGGCAATTACATTTTGATATTCCAGAACCAGCTGTAAGTCTTTTTGTTGACCTGCTGGACTCGCTGAATCCTATTAGGTACTGGCATTGACAAAAGGTATTCATGGCACAGTGTATTTCCATGCAGGGACACTAAAGCTACAAGCTAGTAAGGATACCAACAGTAAAGCTGCTATGACATGGCTCTCCAGCCACAGAAGGACTAATTAGCTCTGCTGAGACACAGACTGTAATGGCCTGGGATGACCCGGCACTGCTTCCCATATATGCACTAGACTGTACATTGTGCTTTGTGGATCTATCCTCAGAAGGCTGAAAGATGTATTAAAGGGCAGATTGATGAGGAGAAATAACAAGCCATGTCTTCAAGATAACTGCAATAGCAACAAAAGCTGCAGAAAAAAAATAATTCAGAAACTCTTTAGTTATGCTGTTTTTCTGAGGCCCGCAAAAATCTCTGCCCTTTACCTGTCCCAGTTATAGGCACTTGCCTGCTAGGTGCAGGTGTCCCAACTCTCTGTATAATCAGGGCCTTGGGGTGGTTGGTAAGGGTATCTGGACCACAGGTTATATTTAATTCTCTCCTTCCAGTTGCGGGCAGTGATGTTGAAATAAACAGATGGGCCCATTTATTAATACATGCTCTGTGGCTCATGGCACCTACAAAATTTTGGGGTTTTCAATAATGGGTTGGCCTACACAGCACCAGGCTTGCTGGTGTCTGGTGGGATTCACCTTTCTCAAAAGGGGAAGAGGGTCTTTGCTCACAAGGTGGTAGGGCTGATGATTGACAGCGCTTTAACCTAGGCTTGAAGGGGGAGGGGGATGATATCAGGCTTGCCCATGACAAGCTGTGGGTTGACGTGCCAAGATTAGAGGGACGGGGGAGGGACTGCCCTTGGGAGGCAGTCCTGAAGGGCAAAGGAGTCCAGGAAGGCTGGACATTCTTTAAGAAGGAAATCTTTAAAGTGGAGGAGCAGGCTGTCCCCACGTGCTGAAAGACTAGCCAGCGGAGAAGAAGACTGGCCTGGCTGAATAGCAAACTTTGTCTGGAATACAGGGTAAAAGAGTGTTTATGACCTTTGTAAGAAGGGGCAGGCCACTCTGGAGGACTACAAGGGTGTTGTGAGGTTATGCAGGGAGAAAACTAGAAAGGCCAAAGTCCAACTAGAACTTAATCTGGCTACTGCCATAAAAGATGATAAAAGATGTTTCTATAAATACATTACCAACAAAAGGAGGGCTAAGGATAATCTCCACCCTTTGTCAGATGTGGGGGGAAACACAGTGATAAAGAATGAGGAAAAGGCTGAGGTACTTAATGTCTTCTCTGGCTCAGTCTTTAACAGTAAGACCAGTTGTTCTCCAGGTACCCAGCCCCCTGAGAGGGAAGACAGGGATGGAGAGCAGAATGAACCACCCATAATCCAAGGGGAAATGGGTAGTGACCTGCTACACCACTTAGACACGCACAAGTCAATGGGTCTGGATGCGATCCACCCAAGGGTAATGAGGGAACTGGCGGAAGTACTCGCCAAGCCACTTTCCATCATTTATCAGCAGTCCTTGCTAACCAGTTGACTGGAGATTAGCAAATGTGGTGCCCATTTAGTGATAGGGCAAGGGGTAATGGTTTTAAACTAAAAGAAGGTAGATTCAGATTAGATATAAGGAAGAAATTTCTTACAACGAGGATGGTGAAACACTGGTCGAGGTTGCCCAGAGAGGTGGTAGATGCCCCATCCCTGGAAACATGGAAGGTGAAGATGAAGAGGGCTCTGAGCAACCTGATCTAGTTGAAGATGTCCCTGCTCATTGCAGGGGGATTGGACTAGATGATCTTTAGAGGTCCCTTCCAACTCAAACCATTCTATGGTTCTATGATTCTATGAATCTAAATGTATAAGATGCAGAATATAAATACGTACCTAAAGGTATTATTGAATATATGCAGAGACCTCATGACCATTTTAGACTAGAAAACTGACTTTGTCTGAAAGTTTTGGTGAGATTAAGGAAACATAATGTGATAAAGTTATTTGATAATTCCTTGTGGTGCTACAGGAAGAATGGCAGCAGAAAAGTGAGCAAGTATTGCATTACCTGTGCCCAGAAACCTGGGTCATCAAGCCCAACACTTGACATGGCAGTCTGCTGTAAAAGTGTCTGCTCCAGTAACCTTGCAGAAATCATACAGAAAAATAAAGATAACGTTGAGCTTTCACATGAAATGAATTAGCACCAGTGATAGACAACGAACTGGAAGGACAGAAGCTATTGGAGCAGAAAATAAACTATGGAGCTCTCAAGAGAATAAAGACGCTGTGTTAGGAAACCAATACATTGTTTTGTGGAAGTTTACAAAATGAAAAACTTCGGCATCTCTGAATAGAGCAAGTGCTTCTTGTCACAAGGATGTGGTACAAGGCAGAGTCCCTACAAAGATAAATGAGAAGGGACACAGTAGAATACTTGAGTTGGATTAGCCTAAAAATAGTTAACGAACTGTAGTATCGATAAACAGAAAAAATCATCCATGGTTTGTGATGTGGTCCTTTCAGCGTGTCCAAATAACTGTTTATCTGTTATCCAGAAAACAAAGAAATCAGAGTAAATAGGCTGGGACATATGCAGAATAGAATAGTTGGATAAAAGAACTAACTTTCGGGCAAAAGCTGAAGAAATTATTTTATTGGAAAAAAACACACAAATAAAATTAAAGCAAAGATGCAGAAGGTACCCTCTGCCCTGCAAACATAGGAGATGCAGAGAATAGTAGATGTTGTAAAATGTTACAGAACTGTGCATTCAGAGTGGTAATAGGAGTGGGGTGAGAAACATCCTTTGAGAAGCACCTCAAATGAGTATACAAGCCTAACCTTCCCTTGCTGCTGCTGCTGCCTCCCAGGCTGATGAGGTGAGAGAAATGCTGTTGGCTGGAGAACACCTCAGGGAAGGCAAAGAAGTGTAGAGACAAGATGACCGAGTGGCGGTGGAGCTTTGCGTGCTAAAATATCTCATTCAGGCATCACTTTCATCTTCTTAATCTAATCATTTGCCCTGCAGGCTATGCGTATGCATGTTATCTGTATGCTGTACAAGCTGTAATATATATATTCCTATTTACTGCATGCCTGTCTTATTCTTTAGTAAATCTTTTAAAGTTATTTATGACAAGAAAAAGGTTTCAGATTTCAACAACCTCTGAAAACTAAGCCACTAACGCAATATTGTCTGATGAGATCTTCCATCATTCTCCTCAGAAACACGAGAAGGGAAACGGTAGACAAAAATCCGCTTCTTTCCAAAGAAAGAACAATGGGGACTGCCTCGGCTTAGCCATGGATGGGGGTTAGTATCATTTAGATGTGTTTCTTTCCCATCGAGCTTGTAGTTGTGAAAGGAACAGAAGTTGTACTCTGTTTATATTTGAGATATTGTCCAAAAATTGCAAGAGCAACAACTTTAGTGCCTTCTTTCTTCCTGAGTTGGGTTTCGTGGGTCAGTAGATACTTCTACTGGCCTATGCTTATCAGCTTTAATATCCCTGTGAGTTTCTCATGAAGGTATTGTTACTCATAACTTTCAAAGAAAATGCTGAGTAGATAATCTTCCATATGTCCAAAGTTTGGTCTTGGTTCCTAACAGTTTAAAGCTGAGCGGTGCTGTTGAATTTCGAATTACTCCAGCTGAGGATTTGGCTCATGGTTTCTACAATTATTTACCTGTTCTATTTATTTCTCCAGATCATCTCTCCTTGTTAAATTCACAGCCTAGACTTTAAATTAAATAGCTTGCTTTCCAGTGATGATATTGGGGTTTATTAAATTCGTGTTTTGCTGCAGTGGATAGTATTTATACAACTTTCCTGGTGAAAGTTAAAAATAGCTTTCTGCTCCTTAGGGCTTAAGGGGCTTTTTTTGTCTATGTTGTTAGCTTGGCTTGTTGTATTTTTTAAACACTGTAAGGAAAAAAATAAATAGGAAAGGGAAAGTTGGGCCTCTCTCTCTCTCCTGTACCTTTTTTTGTAATTGAACATGAAATAAAAGCAAGTCAAATTGGCAGATAGATTGTGTGCTTGGTGCTGCAAAGTGCCAGAAACTGTGTTTTGCCTGCACACAATTTGTTCTTTAATAGTCCTTTTTATTTTTCACTCATAACAACAAAAGTGAACTATTAAAAATCAAATGTTGAGATGAATGGAACTAAACAAAAACATGCCGAAGGCGACAGGCAGGGTTTAACACTCTGTAACTTTTATCTCTCTGGTGTCTCTCTTTGATGGTTGACATGGCAAAAGAATTCTCACAACACTTTTGAATCCTCATCACTTTGCTAATAACAGCAAGAGCACCACTCTGCATCGTTTCTACTCTTGAATCCCTCTAGACGCCATTCCTTGCTTACCCAGTTGATATTCACATGGCACTGCTCATCATCAAAGATTTAAAAAGGAAATGAGGAAACCCCTGTGGCATCAGCAGATGATTTGGGTACATTATTATTATTATTGCTTTTTTGTTCATCAGCAGTGTCATGAGAAACCAATCAAGAATCAGAATTCTGACCTAAGATGTGGCAGATAGATCCTCAGTGGGGTACAGTACCATGTAAATTAATGGAATTGGGATGGTTTAAACCATTTAAGATTCTACACTTATGACAAGCCCCAAACAGCCAGGTGAGGTGCGGACAAGTAAATGGAAAATTGAGCATGTTTCTATAACTGTTAATATAGTCTATGCTCCACAGGCTCCCTAGCCACTCTTAGTCCAATACATCGCTGGGGCTTACAGAGGAGTAATGAAGTCAGGACTCAAGAGATTTCAGACGTGCTGGTAATATTCTCAAAGGTTTTGTCAGTTTTCTTTCTGTGGGGAAAAGGTGTTTTGTGAAGGCACTGAGCTGAGGCTCAAAAGATTTGCACTTCGTTCCTAGTTCATCGTGGACTTTGATCCTGGGGAATAATCTGTTTTCCTCATGTGAAAATAGGAATGCTAATAATAAGCCTTTACCTGCCCTGTAGGTTTAGGTAATATGAACCCTTTGGGCCATAGCATCCCTGCATCTGTGTACCAACAGAAAAGGATATGCATTTAACTGCAATCTTCATTGGCTGCTGTAACACAAGCCATCATCAGGAAATGAAAATCACTGAATAATGAAATACTGTTAATGGAGTCTTTTCTATCACTCCTGTCCATTCAGTACAACAAAAACAGAGTTTTGCTCCTGTGTCTGGGCTTTTGTAAAAGTAGAAGTGAAATCATGGCCAAAGGTGAAAGAGATTTATAAATATGAGGTGAGCTGATGTTTTCAGGCTTCTAAGAAATCAGTTGCTTTCCAGTTTTGTCAAGTGCTAATGATTACAAGGGAATTAATGTGGAGCTTTGAAGGCCTCTCTCAGAGCCTTATGAGTTTTGTATACAGACAAAATCAGATTTTACTGTTTCATATTGACACTGTGGTAATATATAGACATGTAGGTATGTCTATATATTAGCTCAATCTCAGCCTCACTTCCCTGCCCCACTTATGCTTGAGCCTTGTGTGCCTTGTTACTATGGGGTAAGGTTGTACACCTAAAACATAGGTGTGGGAGGGACATAGGACCACTTACTAATCAAAACCAGATAGGTTTAAACTGGTCCAAACAGGTGTTTCCTTAGGTGTTTCCATATGTTTCTAAACATCTGTAATGATGAAGACTGTACAGATTACCTAGGTAACCTATTCTAAAACTTAATTAGCCTTTGACATGGAATTTCTTTCTTGTAATTACCAGTTTGTAGTTGTTTTCATTCTTCAAGTGAAGAAGAAAGTTCTTAGAGGTAAAAAGGTCAGCGGTCTATTGTCAGTCACGTGTGTATCCAGGATCCCTTCATTACTACTTTTTCTTATCCTCGTAAAATTTCAGAAGAATAAGGGCACTGGAAAGCGAGAAAGAGTTACAAGAAGGAACTGGAAGGATGGCAGCTTGTAATATGTAGTAGGATCCATGTATTATATAAGATAAAAATAAAACTTGGACGAGGTTATATTTTGGGGTCTGAGTGGCACCATAAAATACCCTTGCTTTTTGCTTTTCTCACTTATTTTGATGTCAGCAGAACCCTGAGGTATATTTGTAGCCTTGAAATTCGCAAACATCTTCTCTTTAAAGCATTTGGTTTCAAAGGGGCACATTTGTAAGTGCTAAAAAAAATTTCTTTCCATTGTGAAATATCAATTATTTGTAAGTGCTTGGATTAATTTATTGGATTTTATGGGTAAAAGAAATGGAAATTGTTTCTTGCATTAAAAATTAATATTTTACATCCAGCTGTGCCTGGCTGGGCAATAAATCAGCTCCTTACAATTACTTATTTGTCAGCCAGCATGTTAGTTCAAAAAGCTAGGGAGCTTGCCTGTGGATCCTGCTCTACTTGAAAGGCAGAGAGAGTTCAGGTCAAATCAATTTGAGCCACAGTAATTAAGAACAAGATTGAAGATCCTTCCCCACCTACGTAGTAAGCATCTGGAGTTGCTTTTTAGAATGGATCCACTTCTCAGCAGCAGCAGAAAGTATTGCAGGCAGACAACGCTACTTAGGAAGAGTTTTTTTAAATGCTTGAGAGGTTTACATATGAACTAAATGCTCAGACTTACCTCGTAATAAATCTGAGTGCTTCGCATTCGCTAAGCAGAAAACCGTTTTATCTTTTCAGTTTGTCTATTTACAGCTGAATATCACATAACCTTCAGAGGATGTATTTACAGAGTCTCTCCCTATACGAGCAAATTAAACAAGACCAGGGTAAGGTAGTGTCCGATGATCATCACGAGAACTAAAATGTTAACATGGTACCTTCAATTTTTTTTTCGCAGTAATCCGTAGTATCCCTGACACTGTCTGAACATGCTTCAGGAGTTATCCCAGGGACCATCCTCAGTATGGACTTTTTGGATCCCTGTTTTGGCAGGTAAGTTCATCTGCATGATGGTTGCTTTCTGCACCTTTAGAACCCAGGGTCAGAAATCGGACAGAAGCTCTTTTTACTGTTGTAGCTGTAGCCATAACGTTCAAGGTGATGCCAGTAGAATGAAAACCTAATAGAAAAGTAGTATCTTTATCACATGAGTGAGGAATGAGGGGCAAAGGTATGTTGAAATTGAAAAAAAAAGGGAGTGTCTAATAGCTGTTGATATAAACAGAAAGTTCCCCTCAAGTATTTCTTTAGGGTGTTTTGATTTGACAAGACAAGATAAAATGTTGTCTAATTTTGATAGAACATAAGGTTTTGAAGCTTTTCCTTGGCCATCAAGATGAAAAATTAACTGTAACCACAGCTGTAGTTGTACAGTGTTCCTAGTGAAGATTTCTGTCATGACAGGGGAACTAAATTAAGTCAATCACATACCCAAGAAATATAATTACTTGCACACCTCTCGCACATGCAATATCATATTCAATTAGAGGTAAATTAAATAACTGTGGAAATAAGGTCACTTGAACTTCCACTATACAGAGGAAACTCAGACCTTTTGAGGTGAAGAGAAAACTCAGACTTCTGGCTTCCCAGAGATCCTCATTTATTAACATCGATGCCTTTCTTCTGTACTGGGATTCTGCTGGTGGAGTTGTCGTGGTTTGGGCTGGACTGGCCACTGAAAACGAATGATAGAAGTTCTCCCCCACCTCTGTCTCCACAAAGAGGAGGGAGAGAGAGAAAGAGACTTCTGAGTTTAGAAAAAGACTAAAGTACTTTCATGAAAATATCAATAAATTAATAAAATTATAAAAAATTAAAATAATGACACATATATAATATATACAAAATGGTATGAAGCTCCCAGGATGATGATCACATCACTGTCAAGCACAGGGAAAGTCCCAGAATGGACTCAGCAATGGATGGGAACTGGATTCCAGATCTGGATTCAGGACATGAACAGACAGAGTCCTCCTCAGATGCTGGCATTTGAAGAAAGAGAACTGACCTTTGATCCCTCAGCTTTTATACTGAGCATGGGGCAGATGGGATGGAATACCCTGATGGTCAGTTTTGGGTCACCTGTCCTGTCCGCTCCTCCCTACAGGTGCGACACTTCTACACTTTTCCGCTTCCGACCCTCCAACGGGGCAAATAACAAAGTTAACTGACCTTGGTTGTTATAGCAATAAGTGTAACCAAGAGCCTCTCTGCATACCATTCCTTGGTATAAATTACAAATAACCAGGTCTTATCACTCTGAGAAGGAACAGTGTCTCCGCAATACGCCATTAATTTCAAAGAGTTCAGTTAGTTAAAAGAGGCTTAGCTAAAAAGTAAAATTACTGAACAGAAAATTGGTTGTTTTACCTCAGACCAGGAGAGGAGCGCATGGGGGATTTTGGACTGGAGACTGAGGGAGACATAATAGCATGGTGTTGAAACCAGGGGGTGCATTAGGAAGCATGTTGCCCACCAGCAGCACGATGCTACAGAAACTCCCCTGTCAACTGACCCTGTGTCCTGTGTCCTGTGCATCGAGAACTTGCCTCTTATGATTGAAGTTATTGTATGCTGCAATATCCATCCCCCTCATACAGACACTTGTCTCACACAGAAGGATTTCTCTGACTAAGACCAGAAATAATGTTTGACATGTAATGAAGGCTTGCTGGTTGTATAAGACCCTGTGTATTTCTGACTGTCAGTTACTGGCATCATTTTGTCTTGTATTTATGTGTCTACAGACAGTCATTTACCGAGCCTGGTGTAATGAGAAAAAAGCTGTCTGGTGAAACCAGATCATTCCATCACCCACCTGTAAAATACAGGTAAGTGGAATGCATTTGAATGATTATATATGAACTAATTAGAGACTGAGTGAGTGATTTGTGAAATTGTGGATAAATAGGACAAAAACAAGGTGATTACAATAAATTGGCAGTGGTTATATCAAGGTCCAGCAAAGCTGTACTGTTCGAATGATAGTATTACCAAGCAATGAGAGAACTGAGGTTGATCTAATTAAAAACTGTATACCGAGTTATAAAAAGAGAGTACAAGAGTAAACAAGTGGCAGAGTCTAGATTTATTTGCCATAAATATGGAATCAATCACAGCATGATGTTGAGGTGTCCAGCACAAGGAATTAGGATTCATAAATAAGACCCATCCTCTGTGTCGCTTTCAGTATAAATGACAAAGCAATAGCAAGTGTGTTTCTGAACGTATAGCCATAGACCGAAAGGTCGCATTATGACGATGATGAAGAGGCATAGTTCTTTGAGAGCTCCTCATCCATTTACAAAGTAACGTTCCACAATGGATTGGTTTGTGAGACCAAAGATGAATGACTGAATCAAAGCGAATTTCATCAGGTGCAAGGGCTGTATGCAGTGGGATCACACCAAGCATGAGCAGCAGGAGCAAGGCAGCAGCCACCACTGTATCATGTATGCTGTGAGCAGAAAACAGACCCACTTATCCACGTCTCTGAGGATTATGCCACATGTACTTTGGCATGCCAGCATCGCAAGCAGCCACAGTACAGAGAGAAAGGGAGACATCTCTGCAGTGGAAATGGTAAAGGGCATCATCCCATTGACTTGAACAGAGAACTCGTGGTTTTCAACAATATAGCTATGATGCTCTAGTTCATTGCCAACATACAGACAATTAAACAGATTCAAGAAGATACTAAGTTATGAGGGTTTTGTGTTTGTTTGTTTTTTAACTATAGCTGATTGGAAACCATGTATTTAAGCCCTAGAAGTGAATAATAATTTTGGAGCTGGAGGCTGAAAATAAAACCAAAAAGACGGAAAAATAGAAAAGGACTATTATCTTCCTAATATAAATGTACAAGTTTCATTGGCATTTCAGTGCAGCATTCTCTCCTGCATACCTAAAATGACCATGCATAATGTGACTTTCTATAAGATGTCACTCTTTCAAATTTTGTGATCTGCCATATTACCTCAAACTTTCCATTTCCCTACCTCTGCTTTCCAACCATGCAGACAACTCAGATTTTTTTTTTAGACCAGATGCCAGCTTTTCCTGCACTCTTCCTATAGTAATACTCTTTCCGTCTTCAATGGTGACATAATACAGTTTTTCAGATTGGGGCGCTTCTGCTTTGTATTCTTCTTTGGCAATAAACCCAAGTATAGCCTTTACCTTTTTTTATGGCTGTGACGTTGGAGGCGTCCTTTTCTCTGTTAGTCCAAATACCATTTTTGTCATTGAACTGAACAATTGAGTCATTTCTCCCAATATCCTACAGACGTTTCCCTTGGCTCAATAATAATTATTTCACAGTGAAGTACTTTTGTCCCCCATAGGTCCAATCATCCAAACCATCTGAATCTTGCTGAATCTGAACACTTTTTCTTCATTATTTTGCTTTGTCTCCAAGGGAGTAAGTGTGGCTCTAGGCCCTGGGATTTTCGTGCAGTTTTTACTGTAACACGCACGCTTTTCTTTTTTTTAGAGGTTTTGTCTCTATATCAGGGGTTTTTTTTGGAATTAAAATGGAAATGAAGCAGTCAATTTTGAGAAATTCTTTCACATATACTTCATTAAGACTTTTCTTTTTTACTTTGTCCTTTCTGGGTTGCAAAAGGTATTTCCAATTAATCAAGGGCTAAGCTGTGGGAAAGTAGAGTTCTGTTGTGATTTTTCCGTATATCTTTAGATTTGACTGCCTTACAAAATGGAAAACAATATTGTTATAGAGGCTTCTTCATGTTTTCACTGTTCTCTCGGCACTGAACACGCTTTCAGACTACACAGCCGACCTGAACAAGAGACAGGCAAGACTAAACAGATTGGTGCTTTCTGTGCCCTCCTTAACTCTCCTTTTGCCTCAGGCTGTGAGACAGGAAAAGTTTGAGCTTTTTTTGACACGTATTAAGAACCTGACTTCCAGATCAACTAATTCTTCCCTCAGTTCTCTCTCACAAGTAGGTGATAACATGGTCTAATACTTAAGCTTTTCTTTACTAAGGTGAGCGGGTTTAAAAGAAAGCTTAAAAATATGGTAAATTGAAATTCATGATTTTTGCAACCAGTAAAACTCCCCAAGAGGATACAAAAGTGTAAAAGAAAATAAAGTTGGAAGCTGGAGGCAAGAACAGCAGTTTTTGAGTATTTAGAGCATGAAAGAAGTTAGTTATATTTAAAGCCAGATAGAGAAAACAGTTTCTAAAGGGAAGTTAGCAGTGGGAACTAAAGGAGATATCTGTGGTAGCCAGGAAAGATGCCTGAAGGCCATAGTAGGATAGGGCAGCTGCCTAAGTAATTATAGCTCATCTCAATAGAAGCCCCGCATTAAGAAGTAAAGGAAGAAAAGATACTGACAGTGGCAAGGGGACAGCCAGACCTGAAGGACAGAAGGGCTCCGTAAT
This sequence comes from Rissa tridactyla, assembly GCF_028500815.1. Taxonomy (NCBI): domain Eukaryota; kingdom Metazoa; phylum Chordata; class Aves; order Charadriiformes; family Laridae; genus Rissa; species Rissa tridactyla. Next base: position 118,147,810 of record NC_071468.1, on the reverse strand, counting down.
TCACTGACAAACTGAACATGCTTTGTTTTAATATTCCTAGCTTAGTGCAGGCAGGCTCAAAATCTTGTGTTAAGGTGACAGAGGGGATCTGAGTCAACTGGCCAGGCTGAGGTGCTCACAAGCTGTGAGGCAAAGTGGGCCAAGTGTGGATGTTCCTCATCCCCGTTTCCTCCTTTAAATGCAGTTGGTATTAAGAGATGCATATTACCTGCATTCTTAGAAGCATCTTTGGCTCTGGATACTGAACAGGTATTTGAAAGTATTTTAAAGCAGTGTATTTACTGATGGGAAATACCACCTGGGAGTCTAAGTGAGACTTCAAACTGTCTGAGCTAATTGGATTGCTATTATTTGAGATAATCTTATTGGGATGCTTGGAAATGAGTTTTATTCTTCATTAAAAGGACAAAGGGCTGCGTTTTTAAAGGGCAACACTAATGTATGCACAGAGGGCAAAAAATAATGTTCTCTAAAGCTCTCTATGGGCTCCTGCCAGTTGTGACTAATGTTGGTGCAGGTACTAGGAAAACACAGGCAAATGTGATGATGAAGAAAGAAGAATGGAGATTAAAAGAAAAGTGGTTTGAAAGCTCTACTCGTACCACTGTATGAAGAATAATATATGAGGCCTGTGTAATGAAAATGATAATGTGTTCTGTCATTTTATTTCAGATAATTAGGCTGTGATCCTGGAAGCTGTTTCTTGTGGTTGAAACTCTGTATATGATTAGAGTCTTCCTGCATTTCCTACTGTTTCAGTCCAGAATCCTTTCCTGCTGCCTAATTTGCGATGCAATGGGTCCAGGCCTGAGGAGACACTGATGCTGTGGTGTTCTCATGGGACACAGTGACAGGGTCCAGGTAAGGTCCCCTGACAGTCCCCAGGATGCTGCTGGGTGGGCTGTTCATACTCAGGCTCAGATCCGGAGGGAGCTGGCTGGCTTACCACAGATGGATACTCAAGCCCAGAGAAGAGGGCAGGAGGAGCTGGGTCCAATTAGAAATCACCTCTAACACCCAGCACGAAATTGCTGCTGGGAGGCATGGCAGATTCTGCTAGAAAATTTCAAGACTGGGCTGTTGTCTTCCTTTCCTAAGCCTTTCACGTTAACAGATCCACTCCGCTTGGTTGGCTGCAGAAAAGAAAGTGAGGTAGATGTAGGACCCATACAGGAGGTCTACCTTCAAGTGTTTGTCAAAATAACTTGACAAATAAATTCTCTGTAAGCAAAGAGCTGCCTTCTATGACTTTGTGGGGAGCTATTTTCCTCAAAACAATAAATAAATCTGTCAACCTGGTCATTTGTATTTTGAAGTGCAAAGCATCTTCAGCAGAAGCAAAATACCATAACCCCAAGTAACCAAAGATCAGTAACTTGATTCTTGTCAAAGAAAACAAAGGTACAGTGCCATGTGATCCACCATGGCCACCTGAACAAGGCAGCTCAGCTCACAAAACCCGAGTGCAAATAAGGTGCAGACAAAGAACTGCTCAGTGAATAACTGTGAATAGCAAACAGGAGATTTTGAGTCAGCCTGTGGGAAACACCTGAAAAGGAAAAGTGGCTACCTTTATTAACCAGAGTGTTTGCTAACATGCCTTGCTTTGTTTCTCGTTCTGTCAGATGCCACATTCAGCTGTATCTGTACTGCTGACACCAGTGAGAATTGTGGCTCTCTATCCCTCTGCTAAGATCCATAGGGTACAATTTGCCTATTCAGCTTGATATAGTAGTGTCTTAGACAATATATAGACAAGTGGTCGTGGTAAGTGATGAATATAAGTGAGAAGAATTTCGGGCTGCAAGTTCAATATAATTAATGAAGTGTTACTAAAGCGTTTTAAGAGAAACTGGTTCCTGCATTTACAATGTGCTGTAATGATTTACTTAGAAGTCTCCCTTTAGACTCAGTATACAAGTTACAAATGATGCAAAATGTTGCTGATCAGAGATATTGACAATCGCTCATTGGCATTGACATACACAAGAGTCTCCACTGGTTGCCAGTGCAATTATGAACTGACTTTAAAGACTTGCTTTTGGCCAAAGGTTAAAAGAGGACCTGATTTCTCATCTTGTTTCAAAGTTTCTCCTATCTTACCCTTCAGCTGTTTCCTCCAACAGATTAAAAAAAAAAAAAAAAACACGAAACCAAACCAATACTAATAACAAAAAATAATGAATGATAATAAAAAGATTCTGAAAGTTTTATGCGTTCTTCTACTTTATCTTCCATCTGTCTGTTCAGGACTGTTCATTCAGCTGGAACAGATGGTGATGACTTCTAAGAGGTATTTCCAGTATTATCCCAGTAAAACTTCCTTTCTATCAATGAGATATTTGGAAATAGGATCAGGTTTTAGATTTTGAATATGTTCTTCAAAAGAGCTTAAGTGATTGAAGAAATAGGCTCTCCCACTGAACACAGGGGTTCTGACTGAGCCAGCTGGATTTCTACCTAAGACTCTGTGTCCCATGTTTCTTTTGACAAGGAATATCTGAAAATGTCATGCGAATCTCGGAAATAAAAGTTAGAAAGACTCAGTATCTTGGAGAAGTTTCTGAAACAAATGAGCAGAAACCAACTCTCACCTTGGAGAAGATCCACTTGGCTAAGTCAAGTTTTAAAAATTTAACTCATGCCTACAATTGCTCAGAGAACCACACTGAAAGAGGCTTTGAAATGCACTGAAGTTGAATTAGGTAAAGGAAGGCTGGTTAAAAAATTTTAGTCAAACTGCAGCATTACCCCCGTGTTCTTGCTTGAACTTCAGGGCGCAATCTCGTAGAGTTTTGCTGCTGAGATCTATTTCCTTTCATTTTTCATGAGCACCAAGAGGGGACTCCTATCAGCGTGATGGTTATTCTTGACACAGCCTGAAAGAAAGCATTTATTCCTTGAGTGTGTGTGACACACAGCACTTACGCTTCTGCTTTAGAAAGTCTGTTGCTCATTATAGAAATGTTAAGTTTACTCTCCACTCTGGCTGCTCTGTTTCTGCAGAAAAAAATAATACATCCAGCAAGTTATTGTAACGCCTATGGACTAGCACCAGTAAACAAATCTCTGTCTCCTTGTGCTTGAAACAGCTGCTGGTGATTACCCTCCTCCCGTGGAAACAGAAACACATCTGGTGTCTGCAGAGCAGCAATGAAACAGAAAGGAGAGGAGCCAAGGCAGCCGTCCCAGATGTACACAGCTGCATCATCCCGACGCTGCTGCTCCACCTGAGAGCCATGTCTCATGTAAGTGGTGGGCCGGGATGGTGATTAGGAGAAGGAGGAAAATACAAAGGGGACTTTTCCTCTTTCATGTTCCCCACCGTGGCTGAACCATTCGGCATTGTCCTCAGATCTCTATGTGGTGTTCACTGTTCCCACTCTTCTGTGTTCCTCATGGTCATGTTAAAAAGATGACCAAAGTTAACTGTCCTAAATGATAATGTTTATGATCTTTGGTGAAAATTCCCCTGTGTGAAGAAGACAAATATGATATCTTCCTCTTATTTGTTCCTCTAATGGCTTATGTTATGACCTGTAGAGATAAAGTAATTGAGAAGTTTGCTTTCTGTCTGAAATGTCACAATTTCAGTGTTGTCCAATGTTGTCATCAAACCAGAAGTCCAAACCCTGTAGTTATGAAATGAGTTTTAGAGAATTGTAAGATTAAAAAACAAAAATAATGTAAAGGGTATGGAGCTTGTATGTGCTTTGCTTAATATTTTTTTAGCTTTACATGGCAGGATTAAAACTTGGAACATTTGACAATGTATTAAAAGGAAAGGTGAGATTCTCACATGTCGCCTCATATTGGTGCTGAGGTTCATAAGAAAAATAGGAATATACTAAATATTGTGAAAATGTTGACAACATGTTTGTGTACTGTAGTGTACGGTGGGACATGTCAGTATATTTGTTCGGACTGTTTTTCCTCTTACATTTATGATTTAAAATTAAGTTTTTAAACTTCCTTTCCCCCTCCTCCCCCTTTTTTTCCCCCCCAGAGCAAAAGGGAGAGTTATTTTTAAAAAAAAAAGAAGTCAAAGTGTTTTTTTTTCTTTTGGTAACTGGGCCTTTGATATAGAAGACCTCCATGAAAAAAACCTCAATGTTTCTTCAAAAATCTAGTTGCCATTCCAACAGACACTTTGCTGAGAAGCTCTTTTCTGTCACGTGAAGGGAAGATCTGACACAAATTGGGCCATATTAAAATGTCTTTTAGCTTGAGCGAAATTCATCAATACAAAATCAATACAGGCTGGATGCTGGCAAAGCTGCTGTAATCTGGTACTAGCTGCAGAGGTATCTAGAGGTAAATGGTTACTAATAATCACCTCTCAGCAGGGTGTCAGAAGGTGACAAATGCCAGAACTGACTTGACTTTACATCTTCATGTTTCTCTGTTTTCTTCTTTTCTTCCTTTCCACTTTTCCTTCCCTGTCAACGTATGTTACTTTGCAGTTGGACAGCCATTATTATTGTTGCTCTCTTTTCCATACCTAGCTCCTATTCCCACCATTCCCCCCATTTTTTATTTATTTTTTTTTTTATGGGCCCTTCTGTGGTGGATAGCCTTGATTTTATTAGGTTATCATTTGTTATCATGCCAAACAAAGTGAGCAAGTCGGACAATAAGACTCTTCTGCAGTTAACACCAACTGTGAGAGTGGTAAGGGGTATTGAGAAGATGCAAATGCAGGAAAGAGAGGAACTATTTCTTTACAATGAAATGGTCTTTGTTGCAGACAGTGTTGAACACCGTTAATTATGCTCCTGTGTTTTCACTTGCCTGTTTGAGGTCCAAAGTGAGACTGCCTGATTAAATATGTTGCTCTGCCATACCCAACTGAATAACCCTTTGTTTTCATCAGGTTTGACTTTGGTTCCTCTAGTTCTCATTTCAGTTTATACTTTCTTGCTGTTAACTTTTTGATTTCTTCATTAATGACATGAGGCACAAATGCCCAGCACCATGGGAGAGGGAGAGCTACCCTTGTCTCTCCACATGGTGAGTTGGTACAGATTTACTTTATTTTATTTTTTAAATAACTGTTTTCTCTCCAAGTAAATTGCCTAAACTCCCTCAGCTGAAAATGTGATAACTGTTGAGGCTGAATGCTTGTAAAAGAGAGGAATACAGTAGGCTCATACATTTTCTGAAGAATTTTTATGAGAATCACTTTTTTACAAAATTTCTCGATTGATTTCCTATGTTATTACTCCTCTGGCTCCCAATAACGTTATTTAGACAGAGAAATATTCCGGCAGCATATCTTCCCATTTACACTTTGCTTTCAGCACTGGCCTACAAATGGGCTTTATAGTCTGGAAAAAAATATAAAGAGTAAAACTTTTCCTTCATGTAGCTTAAAAAATGCAGTCCAACTAATAGTTGTCCAACATGAATCTGCTATTATAATTTAAAAATTTTCTACCATGCTAAGCATGCAGAGGTGGACTAATTTGATTAATGAATAGGTAAATATAGTAAACAGGGAATTTTATATCCACAGTGCAGACCTGATTACTATGGAATACCTCAGTGTGTTCAAGGAAAGAACTACCAGCAAGCCCCGCAGCAATAGGAGCAAGCCCAGCAGACCCATTACCGTGCCGTGAGTGGGTTTTAGGTCAGTGAGGTTAAAAAAACTTGCTCCAGACCAACGGGAATCTAGGTAATCAGCTTAGACAAGGTAGTCAGTATGTGCTAATGCAACGCCCACAACAGAACTCAATGTGGTAGTTCTGGGCCAAATTCTGCCTGCCATGTCCCTGGAAAGTAGTCCCATTAGCTTCAGTCATAATGCATATGCAGGAGGAGAATGCATTAGTCGAGAACTAATCAGAAGAGCTCCTAGAGGGGGCAGCAGGTGGCAAACGCCTTGAGCAGTTGTTCTGATTATCAGCTTGCCCCACTTCTTCCATTCAGTGCATTAGACTCCTACTGCACTAGAAAAGATTGGAGCTAGGGCCACCTGCTGGTGTAAAAAAAAGACAAAGTTTAGATAATTGCAAGTTATCCACTGATGGAAAGATCCCCTTCCACTATTGGTGCATGTGGGGGAAGTCCTACATGTTGGTTGCATACCCATATTCTGATTTCTAACTTGTGGTACCTCAATGTGAAGTCTTTGGGCATAGCAAATTTTAGTTCCAGATTTATCATCAGTGTAGAGGAAAGCTTATCTAGTGTATTACAACTATTCTTTTCTTGTCATGAATCAGAGCAGAGAAATCTTGAACCTGCTCTAACAGCCAAAGCCTTGTTTATCTGTAGTTACACCACTTTTCAGCAACAATGAAATAACATAGGCCTGCTGGCTTTAGGGAAATTAGCATATTATCAGTGTCAGCAAAACCCTGCATGGTCTATGATGCTGGAACTATGTATTAAGATACTCTTGAATGGAACAGCTTGCTCTGGATGTTGGTATTCAACCTGTTAATTCACAGCATGAAGGGTAAAATTTCACCAAAATTTCACTCACTACAGAATTTTCACAGAATCACATCATTTTGGTATGTTGTAGACTGCCAAAAGGATATGCCTTATGCGGGATCCTACTAAATAAAACCAGTAAGTCACCTAATCTGCTCATTTACAAATATTTGTTTATCTGAACAGATGTTGGCACTTATACCTTAGTGCATGACTTAGAGGAGAATGGTAGGACAATGGCAATCAATAGAAGCTGGTAACAACTTTTTTGAGGGATGGAGGTACTGGGTGGGAAAGGTAGACTGGGGAAATTGAGAAGGGCTGTGCCAGTGAACCAAGGAAAGGTCTCAGGGGCTCAGACACAAGGAGTTTGTGAAGGAAAGAAGAAATGACTGAGTGATGTCTGAGCAACAGCAGTGAACAGTTGGCCTCTCAAAAGAAGGCATGTGTTCAAATTGAAAACAAAGATAAAGGCATTGATTGTTAAACACAGGGTTATGGTAGACATTAAGAGGTGAAATGTCTATATAAACTGACATTGCCACAACAACAAAATGTATAAACTTCCATGAGCAAATTAGGTTGCATATTAAAGCGTTCCCAACCACCAATGTGATTCCTGAGCAGCCATCTCATAAAAGTAGTTGAAGCGAGAAACCATTTTCAGAGGGAACTTGATAACAGGATTATGTGATGAGGTTACAAGATAAGACTGGCAGGATGCAATTATCTAGATCCCTTCCAGGCCTATTCCCCTGGGAGAAAAGAGGAAATCAAAAGCAGTGGCTTACAATGCACTGCAGGTCTGCATGTGGCCCAGAGTATAACCTCAGTTTGCCAAGGCTGGATACTAATCCGACTAATCTAGAAGTGCTATAATGATCTATTCTCCCCATTAGCCCCTAGATAAGCATGTAGCTGTTAAATGAACTGTCCAAAGATATGTATTAATATGCAGCTGATGAATGCAACCACTTGTCCTTCACTGTAGCAGTGTTCCTACCTCCAAAATAGTCTCATGCTTAAAAGACATCAGCAAGGAATAAATATTAAAAACTCAGGTAAGATGGCAGTGATGCTACTAGAGAGAAGAAAGCATTCAGGACATTTTGCAATGCCTTTGCCTTTTTCAGATTTTTGTTTGCAGATACTTATCAGCAATTCATCAACTTGTCAATTTGCCCCATAATCTCCGAGTCCTCTAGCTAAGATCTAGCCTAGCACAAGCAAAACTTTCTCTCCAGTTGCTAGGTAACTCCAGTGCCTGTGGTACCTCTTATCAGCTGTTCACATCTTTATTTACTTTTCATCTTGACCATAGTAATGTGATATAACTGGACACAGAGCCTCCAACGTTGCAGAGACCGCACAGTTAGCAGTGCTGCAGTCCATCTTCTCATCGGCATGGGCTGCCCTCCTCACAAACGTATGTGCCCTTCGGCCCAAGTCAAAAGGAGGTTTCAATTCCCATCTGTGGTTGGTTCCATGCATAATTTAAGACTACTTTGAAGTTGTGAATGGGAACCATTCTATGTGAGATTTGTTCCTCTAGCACAATGGATCACTTTGTAATAACATTTAAACTCAACCTTCTAATTCTGGGGAGGGAAATAAACAAGGAAGCACGCAAGTGGACAGAAGCCCTTCCCCAGGAACTAGGGACCACTAACTCATCTGTATCTGCTATAAGAAATAGCAAAGCAACATAAGTATTTTCAAAACTTTTAGAAAAACCTTACCAAAACAAACTACTTTGCACACTTCTCCTTTGGGAGAAGATGAAAAGGCAGAAAAAATATGCACAGCCATGTTGCTTACCGCATTGTTAGGAATTCCAGTGAGAAAAGTGACATAAAATTATATGCAAAACAAAGGAACAGAAGAGCAAGTGACTTTATTTTGTTGAATTGCAGTAGCTTCTAACAGCCTTATTCTGTTCTTCTAACAGAAGAAAACACCTTTCTCACCCATGACAGTGAAAAACCCTACTGCTGAAATAATTGCTCTAACTACAAATATGGGGACAATGTGAAGATACAACAAACAGGTGGAGCAGAAGCTCAAGGCAAGATGTAGATAACTGTGGGAGACGAACTAGGAAATGATCAGAGTATATCAGCTCCCTAACCAAGACTCCAAGGGCTGGGGAAATCATTTTTGACACATCTTTGCTCGCATTACTGTCTGCCAGAGGAAGGTTTAGTTGGTAGTGTCTTTTACATAGAGGGATCTATATATCTCTAACTGTCTATATATCTGTGTCTCTATACATAGACATTTATCAACTAAATACATACAGAATTTATTTAATTATTTATTAAGAAAGGAATAAGGAAGTAAACTCAGAATGCTTCTGGCTGGAAAGAAAAACAAGCTGTCCAGTTACTAGTGGATGATCCTTCTTTGCTTTATTTAGAGAGTAAATGTACAATGTTTGATAGAATTCTTTCACAGAATTTCTTGGCAAGGAAAACAGGACAACTTTATGAACTTCAGAAGGATTCATTAGAATAGTTTTAAAATCAATGAATCCACTGATCTAAATATACAAATAATAAAAATTTTACAAGTATTTTCCTACAATGTGTTCTGAGTGATAATAAGACATCACTCTTCAAGTGCTTCATCAATTACTTACTATAGTCAATAGGCCGAATTTCCATCATAAACAGACAGCCTTCTCTATGGAAAATGGACAAATAAAAAGCTCTAGATAGATAAACACTCCAGGATGTTGTATATAGTCAGACCCTGTTGGCTGGTGCTGGTAGTTCTCTCTATATCTTTGATATTTAAATCTACCCAACTTTCCCTTTTCACAATACTTTACTTGGAAAGCTGTAATGTTCATAAGTTTCTGATTTAAGATGCTACACGTTAGAACACTTTTCAACTTTTGTTTCTGTCAAGGTCTTGAAGCTATATTCAGAACTCTCAGTACATTTGAAAATTATTTCCACACAATGTTATTTCCTTCTTGATAGGAAAAACTGATGTCTTGGAGAAAATCTGTATGTTTGACCTTTAGACTATCCATCCACAAAATTCAGGTTTGCCCTCTGACAAGGTGGTATATGTAATATCATCTATTTTTTATTTATGATATGTCAGAGATGTGCATGGAACATTAGATGTGTAATAGCATACAAGCTATTTTATAATCTTGAGCCATGATTTTATCAGGTGATTGAGATCTCCCTGAAGAAGCTATGCCCACTAAGTCTAATGGATTTGTTCTTCAACCAATGGCTTCTTTCATCACCCATTCTTGCTTTGATTTCCATCTACCTTATACACTGAATAAGATTGGAAATGATTCTGTGATAAATAAATCAACATCAAAGACACAAAAATCAGAATTAAGTTTGATGAGCAATCTTAGAAATACAATTTCAATTTTGGGGGGTACTTGGCTTTGTATCCTTGATGTACTGTTAATGCAGTGTTCTTCTACTCATGAACACACTTGAACACCAACGTACAGCGTATCAGAGGGCAAAGAAGACAGGACACATTTTTGCTTATGAAGGGATACAATTTAGGGGGTCCTGCTGAAAGATTAAATTTCTCTGTGCTTTGAATGATAACTTATTACCTTTAAATAGCACAGTGGGATTGATAAATCGCATTCAGACTACCTTCTGTAGCTGCCCAAATTAAACGTCGTTATGCCAGAAACGGCAAGTTTTGTCTAAGCCCCCTTTTCACTGCTTTACAAAATCATGATCCCCATTGCTGCGTCTTTTTCTTACATTCATTCATTTCCCATGACCCATTTTCAGCAAAAGGGCACACCCGTGTTTGAGATTAAGTTATTCTTTTGGGAGATAAGAGCCCCCAGAGGCTCAGAAAGGACTAGGGTTTAGCTTTCATATGTTGATGAATACTTTAATCACTGGAAAATCATATGGAAGATTCTTTGCTTGGCTGATCTTGAGTTGAACTCAGTGCTCTGTATGTGTATTAAGGATAATTTGTGCAGGATTAGGTAGTGTTTAGGTGCTTTCCAGCTGCTGGTGAGTTGCATTACAATATGGACACCGCTACAGCTCAAACTGGGGAAAGGAGTTGAGGTTTAGATGTCTTATGAAACATATATTCTAATATAGATGGTAAGTATCACTAAAGCCAGGTTTTCTCTGACAGTGAGCAGAACTTCTCTCTACAAATAATGTGCTTAAATTCCATTTAAGATTATTTTGATAGTGGAAGGTATAAATGGAGACCCAAGTGATTTGTAGAAAAGAAAACATGACAGAGGTTAGGTGCTCATTCAGAGACTGAGGCATCCTGTCCAGAAGGATGAGAAAGAATATTCAAAGTGAGAAAATGAGATGGAGTGCAGTTTTGTCTTATCAGGAAAAAAGTAAGAATAAATTATTTGCACCTGTACTTTTACATTACTGAATGACATCCCTTTAGATCTGTGAAAAGGAGTGGGTTGCAGTCAGGCTAAACACAAGCTTGTAAGTGTTTAATATCACAGGAAGGAAAGAAGTAAACAAGAGGATCTGGTGGCTATCTTTCCTGGTAATACCTAGGAGGAAGTGGTGCTTTCCCTTGTGTGAACCCACAGCAGTGTTTGTCATACCCAGCTTCATGGAAAATAAATACATTGTGAGCTGTTAAATGCAAAAACACTGTCTCTGATTCATGAATTCCCTGAGCTACAAATCACTGGAGGCCAAGAGAATTTTGGGTAGGTGTTATTGCATGTATTTTGTGGCTTCTCTGCCATCTGGTATTGGTCAGTTTGAAAACCAGATACTGGGCACTGTTTGGCCTGCCTTGTTATCATGTTCTCAAGTTAATATGAACCATCTAAAAGGGTGTAGTCCAAACTACTTTTCTGGGCTCTATTTGCTTAAATGGGGAAGACATGGTTCTCGAGAAGGAGACTTATCCTACCTTTGCACGTTGTCAAGGACAAAAGAGTAACTCTGTGGTACTGCCTATCCTGCCCTCTTGACCTGGGAAGGAAATAAATAACTAATTTAAATTGGTAATTTAACTTCCAGGTAGATAAATTCAGGCGAAGTGATTCCTGCTCTTAATGACTGGCAAGGTTGGTTCACTGGCTAATTTTTATCTTGCAAGAAACAAGATAAAAAGGCCAAGAAAGACTGTTTTTTCTCCCTTTAACGTATAATGCTCAAATTCTCCTGATGATGCCCTGCTACAAATCACTTTGCTTTTCTCACCCATATTTCACAGACAGACACTTATCTTAACCAAATACACATTAGCTACTTCTGCGGGTTTATCTGCTCAGTCTCCTGAGGACCAGCATTGCACCTGCTTCTTTTTTCGCTTTGGCTGCCTTCTCTTTAAGAGCCTTAATGGATGTTTTATTAAAACTCGCTGTCTTCTCTGTTCTGGAGAGATGGACTCTTTTTTTGTTTTTTTTTTTTTTTCCCAATGGCTGAACAAAGTCTAATAAAAAATGTAGTACTTTTTGGACAGAGGAATCTCAGCCAACCAGTATTTCAGACTGCTGTTGACAGTAGGACTTTGGAAATTTACTTGGCTAAATTTCCACTTCATTGGGTGGAAAATGTTCTTTTTCCCTTTCACTGTGAGTCTCAACAGGAAAGATTTTTGGGTTTGAAAGGAGGATGAACAGTTTTACAAGTCGTATCCTTGAAGGATTCTCTGTATTTGGAACTGTAAATAAAACGATGAGAGTGTAATGCCATTGCTTCATTGTATCAATTCACAGTTGGATCATAATATATTTAAAGGGATGACTTAGAATCGAAATGAAGCTTTGAAATTTGTGCCCCACAATAAAAGATGTCATCTCATGTATTTTCTCTGAGATTAATTGACCTTGCATCAAATTTCCTCTTTTCTTACCCGACACATATTTCTTCAAATGTACGTTAAAAGTTAATGAAGATTCCTAAACTTACATTCACCAGAGGCTGGTACTTGGGTTTTAAATGAGATACTAGGGTATTACAGGTTTTTTTGGTGAATCTGAAGCACACATTCACACTGATATTTCTTTACAAAAATGTGCCACAGCAAACATCCACAAATGCTGGTGATCAGTCAGCTGTGCTGTTGAGTGTTAAACCAGAAAGTGGCACGCTTGTCTATTTGTCTTGCAGACAGTGTCTTTGTTTTGTCACTGCTGCTAGCAGGTAACACCTGAAAATTTTGAGTGTCAGTCTCAAATATTGACTCTTCATTATGTAATATATCGGAATACTGGGAATATTGTCATATCCTGGGTTGCTGAAGCTACTTGAATCAACCTAATGCTCAAGTAGAATGTCTGCCCTGTGCTTATCACGCTGTCTGCCTTGGCTGTGATAAAACACCAAAACCCCAAGCACCAAACAGTGATGATTTTTTAGTTTGTAGCTAGAAAATAGATAATCTGAAAGGGGAAAGGGAGGCAGAATAAATATATGCTGAGTGAAGGTACTTAACGTGGGGAGCAACCCCCTCCCATCTATTTTAGTGAATGCAAGTATCTTTTGGGAACTTTGTAAAACATCATTTTCAAAGCTCGAACTACATAAATCCATAGGGTTTTGATGTTCAGAAACACAGGAATTACTCACAGTCCACCAGCAAAAGAAGACTATGACAAATAACACCCAAAAAGACCACCTTTTTGCTTCTTAAAAAATGGCTTCAAGTACAACCTTTTAAAAATATTAATTTGAAAATTTTGATCAAAAATTGGCTTAGGCAATGGGCTGCGAGCCCAAGGTACTATCTGGGTAATGTTCTGTGGGTGCTCCTTTCTTCTGTAACCTTCTTGAGATCTTATTCAGGAACCAGAAACACATTCAGAGGGCAACACAATTCCTAGCCTTGCCCTCCTCTTCACAAGGCTTAGCAAGCCGATTTCCACCAACCTCTTCATGTAGGTGCCATAAGGTCCTAACTACTTGTCAGCCCTGCATAGACCCTCTCCATTTTATTAACAATCTTCTTGAACCAGGGGGCCAAAACAGGACTAACCCTTCTGTCTACCTTCCAGCCTTCCTCTTCATCCCAAACTCAGGCTTTTGAAGCTTTCATCTACAGTCCTGGACACAATGGCTCTTCCTCATTTGCAAGCAGCACGGCAAGTTGAACATTGCTGGTAGCACTGGCATACAGAAATTGCCACTCTTGCTCTTCCCTCCTTCCTCCCTAGACTCAAGTTTCAGTATTTTGGCAGAGATGCACCTCAGTGTTTTTGAGGAACTCTCACTGCCACAGTCTTGGCTCGAACGTGTTGAGTTTATTATGTCTGATTCCTGAAAGCTTTCTGGAACTCCTCCACTTGAGCTACACTGCTGAGCAAGCCTGAGATGCTGTCTTGGCACAAAAACTCTTTAGTGGCATAGAATCATTATGTTAAAGAAAAATTCCCCTCTTTTAGTGAAGTATGAAAATGCTCTCTCCCATCGGATTTCATTAGCTTATCTTTGCTACTGTGGAGTTTGCATTGCTGCAAGTTTGAGCACTAGTATTTCATCTTCTGCTTTTCTCTCAATAAAAGTGTGCTAAGAAAGAACCTAAACTTTTACAAGCTTTCTCTCTTTCCTCAAGCAAAGTTCTAATTGGATCATCATTCTCACCAAAACAGTCTTGGTAACTTACACTTATCTAGTGCTGAAGCTTGGAGATATTGTATATCACATAACAGTTTCCAGGAAACTCATTAGAACTTGTAAGTTAACTATCTAATGACTGTGTGAAATGGGTGGAGTGTGAATGTGTTAAAATCAGTCATGAATACAGCCTGAATGAGGTTATGTGATTTTATAGTGATTTAAGACTCTGTGTACCTGGTATTTCTTTGGTAAGTACATGACATTTTTGCATACTAATGTCACCTGAACTTTCTACCTTTCTGACACGTTTTGATCCTGGCTTAAAAGTGGTGACATTGCTGGGACACCAAGTGACTAGTCACTTTGTCTGAAATGTACCTGGATTTTCATCATATTTACCAGCCTCCTTCAGACCATTTTACTGGTCTGTATGTTATCATTGTACACACAGACATGTTTAATATTTCCACAAATTATTTTTTCTTAGGATTAGAAATATGCATTCTGACCAAAGGTACAGGATTATTGGCAAGAATATTTTTAACAATCACATAAAAGGGAAGAATAAACTGGGAATATTACAGTGCTTTTGGAAACATAGAGGCTCCCCAAGTCTGTAGTTGTGCTGATCTCTACATAAAGATGACAGTCGCCTTCACCTTAATTCAAGAAACACATTCCTCAGATACATAAACTGAAATTTATATAAAGGTTAACTTATACTTATCCCATGATTGCTGCATTTCCATGAAGTCAAAGGAATACTCATCTGACAGCTAGAGAAAAAAATAAATTTTCTGATTCCCCAAAAAAGATTTTTGAGCATGAATGCATTCAGGCTGTCTGTCTGTAATGTCTTTGTTATGTGTATACTGTGTATATCTGTTCATGAGTTTAATCAAATTTATGGGGAACAAAATACAATTTAATCAGAATATGCCATTCTCTCATTTTTCAGTATATATTTATTAAATAGTTGCTAAGATTAATCATTAGTATAGTATAACAAACTAAATAATCAAAGATTCAAGCAAGATAGACAATGTTTATGAGAGCATTAATGAGCTATGTTGTATGTCTAGTATGACCCAGCTGCATATACTACTTTTTGTTACGTTTTTATAAAATGTAACACTTTACAGTCTTATTTTACACTTTTACAAAGATTTTACATTTTAATGAAATACAACAAAAAGAAATGGGCCATATGTGCTCTTTAGGCTGTCTTTTTTTGAGATAAATGGGTTTTGGCCTCATTTATTTATTGATATCAATGTACCTTATAGGTACAGTTTAGCTCTGCTTGTTTACCTAGGTGTTTTTTTCTCCTTCCTGAGTTCCAGCTGTTGTCAGGGGATTGATCTCACCGACAGATAAAATTTTCTTTTTTAATGATAAATATATTTGACATTTTACCTTGAAAAAGACCTGAAACATTTTAAAGCTTTTGAACTCTTTGTTTAAGTTGTTGAAAGTCCTCAGCTACCAATCAATGGGAGGTGAGAGTGACTAGCTTAAAGAAAAAGGCACTTGGAAGAGCCTTTGTCCTGCTATGACCACAGGTGTTAGTGGCTTAGTTTAAGTCTTGTATTTCAGAGTCAGCTAGTGAACAACTGAAGATTAATTGCAGGTGTCAAGGTCTTCAGTGAAAATTAGTTGATGCAGCCTCATTGTCTTCAATTAAGTAGAATTACTTCAATACAGTAGAACCTACTCAGCAATACTTTTCCCCACTTATTTCTCCTCCTTCTTAGATTACCATTTGTGGCTTATGACTATATATCCTCTTTTCTAGATCTTATTCTGTCCTTTGAAATTCATTCTAACATTGGATGCTATGTGGCAGAGCCTCTAAAGGCTGCAGTACTTTCAAAACTTCTCTTTTACCTAGGGACCAGATGGAAAGAAAGAGCCTGTAGCGAAAGTTCTGTTAGGAGATGGGAGGGGAAATCAACCCATGACATTACAGCATGCAGGTAACTGTGAAAAGAGATACAGAGGGTGAAACACATACAGATTTGAATGTGTTCCTTACTGATCCACATGGAGCCATCTGAATGTTGACTCCTACACTTAGAAACAACCTGGACGGGACTGCTCATAAGAAAAGCAGAGGGTCCTGGCTTTTCAGACTCTTCATGGGACAGGTTCACTACCTGGCTGTATTTGCTGGGCCCTAGCCTTTATGGTGGTATTTTTTGCAGGTTAGCATAAGAAAAATAAAGCAAATTTTTAATACTTGTGGTAATATTTTACTGGGTTATACTTGGTTATAAAGATGCAAAATTATGTCATTAAACATATACGCAAGTTTCAAGGTTGCACTTTAAAGGAACTTTACTTTAAGGAAGACATTGTAACAGAGTGCTTTTGAAATAGCATCAGTGAGCATGTTTGCATAAAATAAGACTTAGAGAAGTAATGTAGTGTTAGTAACACTTTATACCTTGTGTCCATGTGAGGACACTGACCTCTTTTTACTCTAATTGCTCATTACACTTCCTTAAAGATAGGCATCTCGTGACAATTGAGACAATGAAAGATCCTCTGCCTGATTTCCAGCTGCAGTTCCAGGTGTGCAAGGGTCTCCTGCAGGTCCTGTATCCTATCTGCCAGCTCCATGCAGATGTCTCAGATTCTGTTGAAGGATTCAAATGTCTTTAAATACCCTTGTTTAAACAAGTGGATTGAACTTCGTGTGGAAACTCACTGTCTACCCTGGACACTTTATCTAAGATCTTTCAATGGAAAATGGACAGAAATAGGGTACTTGTGAGGTAATTTTCTCATGTCATCCTGAGAGGAGTTCAAAATAGGGAAGATGAGTATCTGGAGATGTCTTTACTGATGGTAGAGACAGCCTTACATGCGTAGACCTCTCAACCAGCTACAACCATCTCCAGTTAAAGACGTGTCCATCTGAGCTGGTCACTCCAGGGTCCATCAATAGACACTGAAGAGAAATGGTCACTTTTAGAAAGGGATTGGTTTTACCTGCTTTTTACTGCCTAGATGACATGAAGCAATAAATCCCACTCTAGATAATTAAGTTTTAAAAGCCTTTAAAGTCAGGTGAAATGAATCCTAGATATACTGTTTGTAAGAGAAAAAGCTTTCCTCCATTTGCACATACATGTCCAATAGTTGAGTTCAGTACAGACAAAAATGCAGATTCAAGCCCCCAAATTACACACATTGGTTACAGAATATTCACATACTGGAGTTTTAATAATACATTCAACAAATGTAAATTCAGAAGAAATAAGTAGGATGCTTGTGTTGTATGATCTGTGTCCAACTTTGACTACAGGGCTGAATTTCACCTTATGGATGAAATCTTAATTATTCAGCTGCACACAGCTGTGGGATGAGAATTATATAATTAATGGTGAGCACTGAAATCCTAACTTGTAGCCGTGGATGCACACCTGCCATGCAGTAATGGGAGTGAATTTTCTCTTAGCATGCATGTATGGGCTAATGTGGAACACACTGTGAATTTTTCTCTTCCCATTGGCTGTAAGAAAAGGAGGGTGGAAAAAAAGCGATGCCTTCATTGCAATTTTTGCTAGTGCTAGTCTTCATCTGCCTTCTTAATTAGTCCTGCTCTGTGGCTGAGACTCCACATAGGCTGTCATGCCACAGTGAAGACCTATATATTATAATATAGCAATTATATTATTTAGCCTCACACATTGCTGCATGAATGACTGGTTCTGTCTTGCATGCTGCAAGCATTTGTATCTGGCAAATGTGTGGCTGCTGTTTTTAATGACTGAAACTGGTTTTGGTAGGGTTGGTCTGTTCTGTTTTCATGGAATCATGGAATTTCTGAGTTGGAAGGGACCTCTAGAGATCATCTAGTCCAACTCCCCTGCTAAAGCAGGATTGCCCAAAGCACGTTACTCAGGACTGCGTCCAGGTGAGTCTTGAAAGCCTCCAGAGAAGGGGACTCCACCACCTCCCTGGGCAGCCTGTTCCAGTGCTCTGTCACCCTCACCGTAAAGGTTTTTTCTCATATTTGATCGGAACTTCCTATGTTCCAGCTTGTGCACATTACCCCTTGTTCTGTTACTAGGAACCACTGAAAAGAGTCTGTCTCCATCCTCCTTAAACCTATCCTTTAGATATTTGTAAACGTTAATAAGGTCTCCCCTCAGCCTTCTCCAGGCTAAAAAGGCCCAGCTTTCTCAGCCTTTCCTCATAAGGGAGATGCGCCAATCCCTCAATCATCTTTGTTGCCTTACGCTGGACTCTCTCCAGTAGTTCCCTGTCTCTCTTGAACTGGGGAGCCCAAAACTGGACACAGTATTCCAGTTGTGGCCTCACCAGTGCAGAGTAGAGGGGGAGAATGACCTCCCTTGACCTGCTGGCCACACTCTTCCCTATGCAGCCCAGGATGACATTGGCCTTCTTGGCGACAAAGGGCACATTGCTTGCTTATGGATAATTTACTGTTCACCAAGACCCCCAGATCCTTTTCTTCAGAGCTGCTTTCCACCAGGTCCACCCCTAACCTATATTGGTGCCTGACATTCTTCCTCCCTGGGTTCAACTTGTCCTTGTTGAACCACATTAGGTTCTTTGCCCAGCTCTCCAGCCTGTCTAGGTCATGATGGATGGCAGCATGGCCCTCCGGAGTGTCAGCCACCCCTCCCAGTTTGGTATCATCAGTGAACTTGCTGAGGATACACTCTGTCCCCTCGTCCAGGTCGTTGATGAATACATTAAACAATACTGGTCCAAGTATTGACCCCTGAGGGACACCACTGGTTACAGGCCTCCAACTCGACCCTGCTTCGTTAATCACAGCCCTCTGAATCCTGTCACACAGCCAGCTCTCAGTCCACCTCACTGTCCCCTCATCTAGTCCACGCTTCCTCAGTTTCCGAAGGAGGATGTTATGAGACACAGTGTCAAAAGCGTTGCTGAAGTCAAGGTAGATGACATCTGCTCCTCTGCCCTCATCCAGCCAACCAGTTATAACATCATAGAAGGCTATGAGATTGGTCAAGCATGATTTACCCTTGGTAAATCCATGTTGACCACTTCCAATAACTTCCTGCTCCTGAACATGCTTGGATATGACATCCATAACGAGTCGCTCCATTACCTTCCCAGGGACAGAGGTGAGACTAACCGGTCTGTAGTTCCCTGGGTCCTCCTTCTTGCCCTTTTTGAAGACTGGAGTTCCAGTCCCTCCGGGTGATACAGCCATGAATGGAATAACAAAGGTGAAAGTGGAGCAGTGACTGAACTTGAATCATTTTTATAATGATCCTTTTATATACCATATACTTGCAGGATTCAAGTTTCCTCTGTATGTGTGTGTAAACTATTAAAAAATAGAATTCAATTTTTTAAGCAGGGGCTTTATTTCTAAAGTTCAGATGTTCATGACAGGATTATTAGACAAACTTTTCTGGATATGTTCTCTGAGCTCTGTCACTTTCAGTTGTCTCAAATATGAATGAGATATCTAAACATTCTATTATTTCTGCTTTTTATCTACTGCGTTTTTGTCACTCAAATTAATATTTTATGGGTCCCTTTTTGCCATTGAGGACAGAGATTTTCTTTTTTATCTGACATATTGTGGTATGTAATTTCAGATTCACACAGTTTCATATTTATTGTTAAAATGTTATTGTCCAGCTGCTTAGCAAATCTCTTCCATGAACTTTGGCATTTGGCTTCTAACAGCATGAGAGGATCTTCATGATTGAGTAGACTGTAAACAGCCACTAAAGAATTGTGCACATCAAGAATTCATAAAGCTATGCAATAAAGTTTATCAGAAATTCATGGTTAACACTTTTTTATCAAAACTGGCTAAATGAAGGTTTCAATCTGAGCAATATTCTTATGGGATCAGTGAAGTCTTTTAATGGTTTCAGAAAGTCAGGTTTAGTCCATGTGACTGTCATTCACGTATATCCATGTATGTTAGCACAGGATTTGTGTTTTTATTTTAAATTACTTTTTCCCCCACTAGGAGAAACTAGGACATCATATACCATTTTCCTAAAACCCAAAGAGAGGGAAGAGAGCAAGCTCCAGTTCATATACGTAGCGACTATGCACTGAGAGTATCTGCTTCAGAGTATTACAGGTTTCTGTCCTTTTTCATTTCTCTTTAAATTATTCATTAATTTTCTGATTCTCCAGATTCCTTGGGCTTATGTGTGAAGCTCTGTTTTATTGCGTCTGTAACAGTATACTACAAAAGGGTGCAGGTTGTCAATTCAATGTTAAATATCATCTTGGGTTACAAATATTCTTCCCTGGTTCTGCTCCCAAGTTATGCTTTCCTCTGTGCTTTTCAAGCTGTTCAAGTTACGTTACTCCTCTCCTAGTCGGTTGCATCCTCAAAATGCCATCCATTTATCAGAAATGAGATACTAACGTGACAAAAAAGAGAAGATTTAATCAAATCAGCAAGATGTACACAAGTCTAAACTGCTAAATCCTGTGTTCTTGTTATGTCATATTATAGGCCCTATCCTCTGTCCACCTTTAGGTATAAGAATTCGTTGAATCATCTCTAAAACGAAAAAAGCAAATTTGAATACTATAAAAATAGCACTATCTTCCCGTAGAAGCCTAATTCGATATCATATTTCAGTGAATTAATTTAAATAGCATTTTAAGGGTGAAAATGTGACTTTTAAAAACACTAAAATATTTTAATTCCCTGCTCCCTCCTTTCTAAAATCTTCTAATTATGATAAATAAGATGTTTCCTTTTCTTTGGTTTGATTAGTTTCTTTAGCTTAATCTTGCACTTTAGAACATACTTTAAAAATAAATCCATTTCATTTTAATGTTAGCATACACTATTTCAGTCTGCTCCAAATTAATCTCCCATGAATGTTCCAGTCCATGTAAAATTTCAAAACTTTTGGTTTGATTCTAAATAAAAATGACAGTTTTTCAACTTTTAAAAAGTAGTGCAAGCCTATAAATTTACTTTTCCTCCCACTCGTTCTTTGTGTGTTGTAATTAAAGGGTTACCATCTGTTCAGTGGGTTTCTTCTTCCATACTGTTTCCTGCTATCGGGATGACTAGTCCAGAATGACTACCAAGTATTAGACATTCATCTACTGGGTGTCTGTAATCAGGTGAGGTGCAATTCATCCTGTCCCTGTAGGAACTGGAGAATTTCATATGCAGGTGAGAGAGAAGTCTGTGGTATGACAGAGCAGAATGTGGTCAGTGGATTTGGCTTCTGTTCTCTCTCAGAACTCGTAGCTTAGGTTGTGGGATCCCCCCAGCTTTCTTTGCCACGGGCAATCATTTGCAGCATAAGGAAGTTTCCATGGAAGAAACAGGTTAAATATATAGACCTTCACTATTTCAAATATCCACCACCTTGACAGGGCTCCTGAAAAGGCACAAGGATTTGTGGTGGAGCCAGGCCAGCAAATGACAGGAAGAAAGGGGCTGTAGAAAGTTACAGAGGAGTGGCAGGCAGAACAAGACGTTCTCTGAAAAGTTACCAAAGGGCCCCTGTTTATTTTTGTGACCTTGTGCTAAATGACATGGTCTTGACCTGTTAAAACAGATTTGCCCGCACCATACTGATAGGCGTTAGCAGGAGATCCAGCACCTGGGAATCCATGTGGAGGCATCAACCCTTCACAGGAGGTCACTGTTTTCGCCAAGAGGTGTCCGTACAGGGTATTTGGTGACATACTCCCTTATTTAGCCCACAAAGGAGACAGCAAAAGTCTTCTTCATTCCTCCAGTGCCTCCACCTGTGCAGCATGCTTCAAGCACTTGCATTTGAAGACATAAACAGATTGAGAGGAACCTTATTTTGGTTCTGTACCATTTCAATGCAGCTTTTCCAAAGAAAGGAATGAACTGACTTTATGTTGTTTTCCAGTCAGAGAACATTTTTGAAGGATGTAAAATAAAGTGGTTTTTTGTGTGTGTGTGTGTGTGGTGTGTGTGTTTTTGTGTGTGTGCGTATGAGATACAGAAGACTGAAAGCTAAATGCATATGCATGCGACACTCTACGGTGTCATCTGATTGATATTTCTATGAATTAATTCCAAGTGAGTGGTACAGTGTTCCATGTCACGGGTTACCGACGCACGTGCTCTTCCATGGGCATAACATTTTGTTCCTACAACTCCGGTTTGTCATGTGTACCTATCAGCTGAGCATACAGTAAAGGCTACTATTTAAATTGCTTATTTGTTTTGCTGGTTAGTGGGTCTTAATGACCTAAGGACAGAGCACCCACGCAGTGCTCTGTATTTTTGCTGTAATTGTATATATAAACCCCAAGATTTTAACAAGAATTGTTTCACTTCCTCTATGTAAGATGACATGCAGCCTTCACTGTCAAAAAAAAAAAAAAAAAAAATTGCTTCAGGGGCCTGATCCTGCAAATATTAAACCTTTGCTGGGCTGAGTTCAGTGAGTTCATTCCCCTCGAGCTCCAGTGCCTCACACCTCTCAAGGGCAGCCGGTAACACTGTTGAGGAACACTGAGCATTGCTTTCCAAAAAGGAAAAGGATGGTGTCATTTACCAGATCCCTAACAATGGATGATGTTGCTTAATATGATATCCATTCCAACTGCTGAGAAAATTTAGGTAGGCAGAATGCAATTTCTTAAATTGGAATTCGTCCAAGACACTGGGGATATACTCTTGTTACAAGGGCAATGACATATTTGATCTTACCTGAAGACGGCAATCCTTTGTAACAGCTACTTCCTAAATTTTTTTTTCTGACACTGTTTTTGAAAACACTCCTCAGTAGTGCCCCAATTAAAACAAAAACAAGATCAAAATAAAAAACAAAGCCAAAAACCAACAAAAAAAGGAGATTTATAATTTCACGGTTTGGTTATATAAATATATGTTTCTCACATAGCACTTGGGTAGTGTTGTGTTCCCTACCCTGTTGTGAGACAGTAGTTACGCAGTAGTTTGAAGTTCATAATCTCCAGTTTGTGCGAAATCACAATATTTCCAGAGTGTTTTCTTTTCTGAAATAAAGTAAGAAGACAACATATAGAACATTCTAACGGAATGAGAAGCTAAAGAAAAAAAGAATATTTACAAGGTATCTGGATCAAAGCAAAAAAATCTACGTACTTGAGTCAAATGTATCATTTTGATTTCTTGATGGAAATTAAGTTGAATATTATGTTCAGACCATTCTCCGCATCTGTCTGAATCTGCAGAGACATACGAGAATAAAAACTCTGAGTGACTCATATTTCCCTTTTTCCCGAAATTTTGAGTTACTGCTGAACAAGATTTCTGAAAACGGAGTTTCATTTTTGACTGCTGGCACGAATGGTCTGACTTGGGTTGGCTCAGCCGTAGCCTGTGAGCCCCATGGCTCTTCTCTCCAGTCTCAGACATGGCTCCAATTGGACCTTAGGCTTGCACAGGAGTAGAAAGGCATTGTTGCTACAATGGCATTTTCATACAGTTATATCACTTCTATTCCTTCTTTCATGGTATTTTTGGACACAAAGCACAACTGGGCCTTTTCAGGCCCCAAGGAATAGGGCAGTCACCTATATTAGTAAAACGAAGATACAAAGGACCAAATACATCAATGTTGTTCAGTGTTTAACTACTCAATATATTGATGTTCCCCTACAAAGGGCTGTGGGCCATAAAAACAAAAAAAAAGCATAATGAATTTCAGTTCTAGTTGAAAAAACAATTGGACAGCTATGATGAATCATCTCCTATAAAAAGAGAAAATACTGTAACTTTTGGATTGTTTCCAGATCAGACACGGCACTGCTGCTCTGAGGAGGCTGTGAGCTGGAGAGGTATTTTGGGGGGTACTGACATGTAAATAAGTCCACGGAGCATCGCTTTCTGTTCTGGACTTCTCAGAATTAGAATCACCATGTGACAGAGCTCTCCAAGCAGAGACAGAGAAATAAACAAACTGCTGATACGTTGCAAGCTGCGGAGTTTATTCGGGGTGGAAGCGGGTCTAAGGAAACCAAGTCCTGTAGCCTGTGTCCGTCATCCACCAGCCTGAAGGAAATGATCTTTGTGCACTTTTTTTTCTTTTCTTTTTTTTTTCTTTTCATGAATGCTGTCTCGTTTGCGGTGTGGGCGAAGCCTGCAGTTGAAATTGCTTTGTGGTGTCACTTGGTTTGATTACACCATGACACTTGCAGCTGATTGGATGTGAGGAGAGATCTGATTGATATCTTGAGTCCACCTCTGTTGTCATTTGATCCGGGCGATGCTACTGTGGAAGTGGAAAAAAGCTGGAGAATCTAATCAGCAGAAAGTCACAAAGTGTGAAGGCGTGTGGGTTAACTCTAGATGTTCTTGTTTCTGAATCTGGGCACGGGGCTCTAATGATGGACAATAAACCACACCTGGTCTCTCAGTAATTCTTATCCTTTCCTGAGAGGACAAGCTTAATTTTTTCTGTCACTTCATCTGTGTGCAATTCAGAAGCAACTCCAGGAAAGCCAAACAGATAAGCTTTTAAGTGCTGAAGTCAGTATAAAACCGGTTAAAGGAAGGAAATATAAAATCTGTAACTCTCTACTGCGCCTAAAAAGTCATACAGACACAGATTTACTACTTTTTGACAAGGTAATGCTAATGCAAAGAGATGATATTGCAGTTTTAAGTTAAACTTCACTTTTACATAAGCCATTAACTTCTATAAGCTTATCAACCTGACTTCTTTTGAACTGTTTGAACAGCGGAATTATCTCCTGTAAGAAATTTTGAAATTACTTGCTTTTCTGAACCCACTTGAAAAAATAAAAATATTAAAATTTATTGAAAAAAAAAATCTAAAAAGCCCTTCTGACTTGAAAATCTTGGGACAGAAAAGTCAGTGTTTTTGCCAGAGGGAATTTGTTGTATTAAAAGTGACTTTTTAAAAACTTACAAGTTGCTTCTCCCAAAATAAAAATAGAGGAATTTTACTGAATCCTGTAGGAATAGTAAGTTTTTGTAAAACAACATCTGCAGATGGGAAAATATTATTGTTTTCTGAACCTTATAATTCTCCAGAATTTTTAGTGATACACACTTTTAATAATGCTGAATAGATCCTATGCTTGTTGGAACCACTGTGCAGACATGAAATGATGCTTCTAAAACAGCTTAGCACTGTTATACACATCTAAGTACTAATACACATATTAAGTACTAAGACACCCAAATAAAATAATCTGTTTAAAGTAACTCAATAAACAAATGGGAATTCTGGAATTAGAAACTCCAGAAATGCTAGTTCCCAAGTGACTTTCCATGCTCTGTGTGTGTGTGTGTCTGTATTCAGATCTGTGTGTGAGTTTCTGTATTAATGATCGAATCACAGAATTGCCTGGGTTGGAAGGGACCTTTCAGATCATCTAGTCCAACCATCAACCTAACTCTGACAAAAAACATCACTAAACCATATCTCTAAGCACTACGTCTACCCATCTTTTAAATACCTCCAGGGATGGTGCCTCAACCACTTCCCTGGGCAGCCTGTTCCAATGCTTAATGATAATGATGATAGCTAACAGCTGCAGGTATATAAATAGATTCCTGCATGAGTAGAGCATCTCCTACCACTTTAACAACTTCAGTCTAACATCGCTTTGTTTCCAAACCGATTACTACATCTCTGCAAAACAGACAGCTGATTTTATTTTTTTTTTGATATCTAATTATTTGGAAAGGAGGGTGATAAACAGGGAGCTGAAATGGAAGTAGAAGGAACTTCTGAAGGTTCCGAAATTTAAGGAAAATTGTATTTGATACAACTCCCCCAAAAAATCTTTGTGCTACTTACATATAATCTGTAATTGTGAAATAACCACATAAATGGAAAAAAGAAAGGAACTGGAATCACTCAGTCCACATACTAACCACTTCTGAACCACAGAGCTACCTTTACATTTGATATTTAATGACGGATGGATGAACAATTGGATATTCTGGACGAAAGGGACCCATTTTCCTCCCTGGTTTTGTATAGAACTCATTGTATATATTTTTTTTTCTGAAGTTCACTAAGAATTCAGTTATTCAAAAAACATTTCAAATAAAATTAAATATTCATTTATTTAGAATTCCACCAAAAGAAGTGGCTGTCTGCACACACCTATCTGGTGCATAGCAATGCATGCAGTAAATAAATAGAATCATAGAATGGTTTGGGTTGGAAGGGACCTTAAAGATCATCTAGTTCAACCCCCCGGCCATGGGCAGGGACACCTCCCACTGGACCAGGTTGCTCAGAGCCCTGTCCAGCTTGGCCTTAAAAACTTCCAGGGATGGGGCTTCCACCACCTCTCTGGGCAACCTGTGCCAGCGTCTCACCACCCTCATGGTGAAGAACTTCTTCCTAACGTCCAGTCTGAATCGTCCCATCTCTAGTTTTAATACATTCCCTCTAGTCCTACCATTACCTGACATCCTAAAAAGTCCCTCAGCAGCTTTCTTGTAGGCCCCCTTATGATGCTGGTAGGCCACTATAAGGTCTCCTCGGTGCCTTCTTTTCTCCAGCCTGTACAACCTCAGCTCTCTCAGTTATGTCTTGTTAGTATTAAATCTCTCTGGTGCTTTCTGCCTATGGAGTAAATAATTTTTTTGGAAATTCAACAAAGTCTGTTCTGCTATTGGGTGCTATTACCTGCTCAATATTGATCTTGCTTTTCTTTTTGGAGTAGTAGCAATTACTGTAAAATACTAGGAATTACTTAAGCCTGATTGTCATTTGTGTTTTTGACCACTCATCATGAGATCAGTTTCTCTTCTGCTGTTCAGCATGTTGCTTGAAGATTTATTTGGATTTATATCTTCCTTGAAAAATTTCATCTTGTTGATGCACCAGCTCTCCCTCTAACGAAGATTAAGTTTATTTTTTATTTACTTTCTCAGGATATTTTTAGTGGTGAAAGATACCTCTCTTCAGATGGGGAAAAGTTACCCTGCAAGATAGTAATGGGAATAAAAATGTATAATGGTAAGTCCTTGTATGGGTAAGAGGCCACCGAAATGCCCTGGTATTACTTCTGTGAGTGAAAAAGAACCTGCACTTAGCAACCTGCTCCAGCCAGGAAACCTATTGAGTGTTGCACTAAGTTCTGATTTGAAAAGGCATTGATCAGGCAGTGCTAATTCTTTCACTGTGTTTTATGGGAGTGGGATAGGTTCTCTTCCCATCGAGCTGACGGTAGCTCTGCCATTGATTTCATTTGGAGTAATAGCATCAGCCCAAGTGTCTGTTGCAGGGCAATAAAGTACAGTTTATTTAAGTGCATGAGAGGATTTTATGAGGCAGCGAAGCACATGGGCTGTAGAGAATAGAAGCAGCAAATAAACTAGACAAGTGAGACAAACAATTCCAGGCTTTGTTCTTTGCATCCACCATTTTTCTGTATCTCTTGATTACAAATCCCATTTTTTTAACCTTTTCAGCCGTTAACTGCCCACACCAGTACTTCTTTATTTGATCTATATTCCTTGTCTAAATACCACTTTTCTTCCTAAAGATCATTGTCATGTATTTACTCTTTTTTTTTTTCCTTTTTTTTTTTTTTTGGCTATTGGTTTAGTCCACTTTCCATGTCAAAACTACCTAAGTTTTCCAAATCATCAGGCCGCTATCATGGTATTGTTCCATCTGTGCTCACAATTATTTTAACAGTTATTTCTATATACTGATTTACTGTGTGAAACAATCCTAATAATTGTGTTAAGCTATTTCTTTTCAACTGTATGCATCAATTCTTATGCTTCATTATTCCCTTAGGAAGACCCTGAGGGTTTGATTTAAAGTTGCCTCTGGGTTTCAGGAACTTTCATTATTATCAAATTGCACTTTCTTTCCTTTCATTTCCTCGCTTGTCAGTAGTAAGAGTGTGCACTGGAGTTTGGTTGTTATTCATCATTTGATCTACAAAATTTAAAACTGGAAATATTGAATAGACTTTAAAATGTCTCTTCCTTCATCCTCCCCCATTTTGTTTTGTTCGTTCACAGGCACAGCACTTGAAAAATAGAAATAAGAAAATAAGAAATAAAATAAATTATAAACAACAAACAAACAACTAAATAAATAAAACAGCACCTTGGAGAACCTTCAGTTGAAAGAGGACTGTCATGGTTTCATCTAGGATAGAGCTGATTTTCTTGCTAGCAGCTAGTAGTGCTGTGTTTTGGATTTGGGATGAGAATAGTGTTGGTAGCGCACTAAAGTTTCTGGTTGTTGCTAAGCATTCAAGGCCTTTTCTGCTCCTCACACTGACCTCAGGCAAGTAGGCTAGGAGGGGCGCAAAAGTTGGGAGGAGACACAGCCAGGACCCCAACTGACCAAAGGGATATTCCGTGCCCTATGACATCATGCTCAGTATATAAAGGGGGAGGAAGAAGGAAGGGGTGGACATTCGGAGTGATGGTGTTTGTCTTCCCAAGTAACTCTTATGCGTGATGAAGCCCTGCTTTCCTGGCTTTCATGGCTGAACACCTGCCTGCCGATGGGAAGCAGTGAATGAATTCCTTATTTTGCTTTGCTGGCGTGCGTGACCTTTGCTTTACTTGTTAAACTGGTTTTATGCCAACCCATGGGTTTTTCATCACTTTTACTTTTCTGAGCCTCTCTCCCATCCCAGCTGGGGGGATTAAGCAAGTGGCTGCGTGGTCCGTGTTGCTGGCTGGGGTTAAACCACAACAGGAAAAGAGAGGTACAGTGTAGCAGAAGGTAGAGAGTTGTCTAATGGCATCACAGACAGTAGAAATGGACACTGATATGCAAGAAACATACTATTTTCCCCTACATTATGTTTGGATTATTGAAATGTCTTTAATTGGCACTAGAGATGTACCTACCTGATGTGGTTTGGGCTGGGCTGGCCTCTAAAACGAATGAGATGCTCTTTTTACTTCTCTCCCATTCAGAGAAGGGAAAGCATCTCCCTTCAGGGAGAGAAGGATGAGAGAGAAAAGAGAATTATGAGTTTAAAAGGAAACTTAACTACTTTAATGAAGATATTAATGCATCAATAAAAAGAAAATACTGAAATATACACAATTTATACAGAACTCCCAGATCATGTCACCAGCAGGCACTGGGATAGTCCCAGACTGGAGTCAGCAATGGATGGGAACTGGATTCTGGATCTGGATTCAGGAACTCATGGATTGGGATCAAAGGCAGATGAACAGAGTCCTCCTCGGACACTGGCCATCAAAGAAAGAGGGATGACCCTTTGGTCCCTCAGCTTTTATACTCAGCACAAGGCAGACGGGATGGAATACGCTGCTGGTCAGTTTGGGGTCACCTACTGTGTCTGCTCCTCCCTGCAGGTGGGACCCCTCTATGCTTTTCTGCTTCCAACACTCCAACGGGGCAAATAGCAAAGTTAGCTGACCTTGGTTGTTATAGCAAAAATAACTATAAACAAGAGCCTCTCTACATTCAGTTCCTTGGTATAAATTACAAACAGTCTGGTCTTATCAGCCTGGAAGTTGGAAAAACTTGCCATTAATTTCAGAGGGTTCAGTTAGTTAGAAGAGGCTTAGCTGAAAAGTAAAATTACTGAACAGAAAATTGGTTCTGCTTTACCTCAAACCAGGACACTACCTTTTATGGAATTCTGAAAAAAAAAATGAAAGCATAGAAACTCAATAAATTATGTCTCTCTTGATGAGATGATAAAGCATTTTCTAGGGAAGTTAGATTTTACATGGTCGTTATCAATAAAAAGAGAAGGAAAACTTTGGAATAGATAGTAAAATTCCCTTTTGGTCTTTCCTAGTTATAACTTGCATTATATCCCTTCCTACAGTCTTCTGGGGTTTGTGTTTGGGTTTTCTAATTATATTTATTGTGATTAATTCAGGTAATTCTTCATTATTAGAATTTATATTCTTAATCAAGTTGTATATTATAATTCTTTTATCATTCTTGTTTTCAATTTTACCAACGTAATCTCTTTTTCAAATATGCATTTAGTTTTTTCCTCTACAATGCCTGAATCATATTTTTTTGCACTACACAGGAAAAAGCAGAAAATATTATCTCCAATAAGAAAAGAAACTGAAAATCCTGGAAAGGATACATGTTGCCTTTTTTTTTTTTTTGGTACATATCTTTTTTTCTTATATTTTCCCTATAAATATTTTCCCATAATGGTAGTGTAAAGTAGTAAGAAACAAGGAAAACGCCACTCTTTATATTATTTCATGAAGTGTTTTCAGTGCCAGATAGACAGTCATAGAATCATGACGGGAACAATACTGGGTGTTGTCAGTGGACATATGAGCTGATATGGATAATTAATTGTAATAACAGTAATACAATTACTTTCAGCCTACTTCCTTGTTGCAAATATGGCCCAACATTATATGTTATTTGCTGCGGCTGCAAGCTTTAAATTGTATTCTGTAGAATATGTTAAGAAAGCTGTACTTCGTTAAGCTGTTTTGCCTTCACTCAGTTTGTGATATCGGCAGAGTTCACTCTGAAAATCTTTGTGCCGAAATTATTGAATGATTTCACAACATCATGTAGGTTTCTTTGAATCTTAAAAGTAGGGAACTGTGACTAAAGTTGTGGTATTATTACAACAGCATGATTTTTATATGGCTTATTCATGCATTAATAGAGCAATGGTGGAAAATTTAAAAAGAAAAGGTCTGGGGGAATATAGATAACAGTTTTAAGAAAGATACATTTGAAGTAGACAATCTGTACTACATTAAATCAGTCCAGTGTGCACTTCAGAAACGTTCACCAGCTACAAATGGCTTTGCCAAAAACATTTTATCTCCTGCTCTAATGCTTGGACAAAGAGTTTGAGAACACCACAGCTCCATCTTGTTCTGTCTTAATAAGATATCAGGTAATGCAGTACTAAAGCTGTTTGCTGTGATCTAGCAGGAGTTCCGTGAAGAACCCTGGGAGAACAGTACTCAACGCTGTTGCATGCCTTTGAGCACATTTAACTACAGGACATTATTAACATACTGAAGGAGCTGGTGAATTGAACAATGTGTACTGACATAAGTCAGTGTACTATAATCTTCATTTCAGAATAACAAAGAGGGTCATGAGCAACTGTACTGAAGTGTCTTGATGTATTTATTAGGTTCTCTTTCTATAACTGTAAAATTATTAGAAGGAACCACGAGATTTCATCACCATAGAGGAAAATCGTTTGAATGCATGCAATGATAGATATTCCTTATGTTATATGCCAACAAAGCTAATTCCCTCTGGTAATAGAGAGCCTGATTGAAGCAACTGTCCAAAGATGAATCAAGATAAGTCAAAAATTAAAGTAATATGAAGGAGGAAATACTACAAAGGACTGGAAAAATTTACAACATGTCCTTCAATACAGGGTGTCTTCTTTCTATTATCAAGAACATTCTTAACTTTGAGGACATCCGTTTTTGTGTCTGGTTTCTGCTGTGTTTGCTTTGTTTAGTAACCGGCCAAAAGGCTTCACCTTAGTTACATTAATTACTGGTGAATTGCAGGCTTCGTAGTTGTGTAAAGGATGATGATAGCTGGAGAATCGCAGCTGATTCAAGATGTGGCAGCCCACTTGCTAAGCAGCAAAGAAGAACAGGAGCGCATCAACCAAGTGCTTCATTCGCTGCAGTGGCTTCATAATTAATCTTAATCAAGATCAACCTCCAAAGGTTTCAGAACCGTAATTTCCTTGTACCTGTAAAATACAAAAAAAAAGTGGGAAAAGTAAGTTTTCCTAACATTAAAAGAATTAGTGAGCAATAATGTCCAAGACTGTGTCTGAATTCTGTTATGTTGCAGGGGAAGGTCATGTAGCAATGCTTGAACTGAAATTTAAACAGCACCATCGTTTGGAAATCCTTGCATGTAATGCTTCCATACTGGGACTGATTTAAAAAAACTTGACACTAACAATATTAAAGTTCAGTATGAGTTGGCTTCACTAGATTTTTAAATATCTTTTCTTAAATAATGCATGTGCAGTAATAATTTAAATTTTCTCTATGGATTATTCTACTGGGTTAAAACTAAAATAACTTGTCAATATTTATGGTATTCATACATGTCATGAAGAATTCTTTTAACTGTTATTGTCCATTCTGACAATAAAAACAAAATCAAGTCTAGAATTATTGCAAATTGTTTTTATTATTATGGGACTTCTCCTTCTCACTATATTCTAGTTCTTACTTTATTATATTTACGGCAAAAGCAATAAAAAGCAATTGTTCTCATGAAAGATGTGACTTATATACTTTCCTTCAAAATTGTATTCATGAAAACAATGCCCAGGAGATGGTTTTAAAAGCTGCTATCATTACATAATTTCAAGAAATACACACCCTCAATTTGGCTTAAATCCTGTACAGCTTGCAGATATTTACTTGATTTAACTTTACTGCTAATATGCTTAAATGAGGTGTGTGTATGTGTGTGCATGTGTATGTGCGTGTAATATTTGCTACTAATGAACAGGGACTTTTCTACTGCAACACTTGATTATAGACAGCAATTATGCAAAGAGCATATGAGAAATATTTTATACTTTTAGTGTGAATATACAGTAAACTGAAGGGAAAATGTTTTCCCCATGCTTGGTTCTGAACGGATATATTTTGAGGGATTCTGAAAATAGATAAATGGACAAATTATGAAGGAAGAAGTGCCAAAGGAAGATTTGAAGGTAAGAATGTTATTTATTTGCATCTGGGACTAGGCACTGCCTTTTCTCCAAATAAATCTGCAGTACAAATAAAGTACTAGCCTTTTGAAGAACCTATGGATTTAGATAGATGTCTGATACAATTTTTAAAATTGCTTAAATATTTGACTCCCACTGATTTTAATTGGAGCAGGAGCCTGCATTCCTTCTGAGAGTCCTGCACATTGCATACCAGTGCTTTTAAATGCTCTTTAAAATCTGTCACTGGATAAACAATTTTACGTACTTTTCTTCATATGAGAAAATGATGTGAGTAGGTCCTATATATACATTCATCTTTTCAGTGCTGGGTCCTAGATTTTCATGTACAGTACATTTAATTTAGTGAGTCAATATAAAATTTGCATAGAAATTCAATAGATACGCATTTGATCCACAGCTTTTGTTAAACAAGTTGAGAGATTTCATTTGTGTATTACTTTATTAATTGATCAGTCAGAAAAAAAAAGGAAAAGACACCTTTATTGTCCAATATGACAGAAATTTTAGCACCCATTATGAAAAATTATCTGAAATGTTATAACATTTTATAGTAAATAATTACAGAGACTTCAGTTTTGGCCAGATCCTATTTGGTCAGGACAGTGAATAAATAACATTAAGATTTAGATTCACATTACTAAATGTAAACACCTACATTATTGACGTCTGTGCTTGAGTTAGTGTCCATATGCTGCCTTTAAAATCAGTAGAGCTTTGAACAAAAATCTTACTAGAACCAAGGGCGTAATTCATTTATTCCTGAATAGACTTCTAAAAGACTGTAGAATACTTCTGCTTATTTCTCTCCACTGACTACAAAGGGACATCCATATGACAAGGGTAGAAAAATGGGTAGAAATCATATTAGGCTGCATCCCCTGACAGCAGTGGGCTACGTTGCTCTAAAATAAATCTGTGACGTGCATAATTAGCAGTGCTTCATGGAAGCTGTCATTTTACCATTTCTTTGCCTGCTTGGTGTGTACCACTTCCAGGGTAAAATTGAACTGGACTGCTTTATTTTTGGTAATTTGCATATTGAAACACCTTGTAACTAAGTTTCTGGTGATGTGAGAAAGAACTCCATTTATTAGTTTTTATTTTTTAGGAATAAAGGAGAATTTAGGAATAAGGGGAATTTATTACGGTATTATATTTCAGAGACTTTTTTGATAAAAATGAACACCAACATTTAGGCCTGAAGTACTGTGTTTGGCATTTTCTCTTTTAACTTAAAGGATACCCTCGCCAGGCAAGACAAATCACTCACTTCCAGATCCCAGTCAATTACTTCAAGAACTGCTGGAGAGTTTCACTTCTGAAGAATTAACTTTTTGGCTACCAGAGCTCTCAAAAGTGACAAATTGCCTAGCATGTAGCTTGAAAGATCATGTGGGAAAGTGAAATTTAGCGCTATTTATGATTTCCTCCCTGGAAAGTATTGATTTTATTTCATTGCCACAGAAGCTGAACTGAACACCACGTGTTCCAGGTTCAGCATTCACCATGTGCTCTTGTTACTAGCTCTAGGACTAGTGTTAGACACTCTCACTGGAGCTTGAAGTTCATGTTTTTGTGGATTAGCTCCACCTTTACATCAGGTCCAGATTAGACAAATAAAGGATAGCTCTTTTATATCATTCCCCTGGGGTTCCTGATGGGATTTATGAAGGCAGACGCTTCAGACTTCTCATTCTTCAGGGCAGGAGGATGGTCCTCTCAGGTGTTTGCAGGTACTTCCTATAGGGTTGATGGATATTCCAAACACAGGCACAGTAGTAATCAAGAAACCAACACAATAAATGTACAGTCAATCACTAAAAATCCTAACATAAAGAGTGCCTGCAAAAGTATAAAACCCCAAATCTGGGAAGAACAAACTCATGCACTCAAACAATGTGTCAGAATCAACGAATTGATATTTAGGGTTTTTTTAGCATGTCCATTATGCCATGTTTTTGACTTTAGAGCAGTCCTCTCTGAAATATATTATAGACTGACTTATCTCATGTGTTATTTCCCACCAGCATCTGATGTACCATGCTCAGAAGGAGACTTGGTGATGATGACGGTGATGATGACGGTGATGATGATAGTGATGATGATAAGATGGTATTTGGAAATAATTCTATTGAATGCTGTCTGAAAAAAATGTCCCTATTTTGTACATAGCATTGGCATTTTCATAAATGAAACAAACACCTGCACACACAAGCAGTCCTAGCTCATATAAATGCAAAGTTTATGAGTTTGGACATCTGTGTTTGCTAACAGTTGTCACCGTAATTTAAAGGGTCTTGGGAAGCGAAGGGTTATAGAATTAATCTTGACATATATTTCTGAAGATGAGTTTTTTTATGAGACTGTCTGCTATATGTCAACGTGTGTGTGTATATTTTATTAAAATGTACATCATATTAAGGTATAAAGTACTATATTTTATACATGGATATAATTTTTCTATGCGTACAGGTCTAAATTCAGTAAGACATTTAAATATTTATCTATCATGCCTACAATTACTTCACTGGCATACGTTAAATCATTTTCCAAAACAAGGATACTTTTCTGAATCAGGGCCAGAAAGATACTGTTGTTAGCTACGCAGTTATTTCTTTCTACCAGTTGACACAATAAAGCTTGCATATCTCTCTAAGGTCACAAAAATGTTATTCTATAAAATCCAGTGATTTCATTGGCTGGTTAATTGATTTTCAGGAGAGAATCAAGAAATGACTATCTCATTAACAAGCAGAACTTGGCAGCCAGGATCTACTGGTTTGGCCAGAGGGACAGAAAAACACACAGATGGAAGAATAAAAACCAAGCAAACAGAAAATATTGTAGCCAAAGGCTCCTGTCATTGTTCAAACTTCTCCAACCTGTACTTTAAGGTATTTTTAATCTTATCTCTTCTCATTTACAGTGGCAGGAAAAGCAAATATATAAAATGCTACATTGGTAGGAGAACAGGTTGTTTTGTTTATTAAGTCGAAGTGAAATGTTGATTTACACTAAGAACATAAAAAAAGCAAAGGGGAGATGATTACAGCTTCACTTTGGCTGCTCAGATTCTAATAATCTTCTACATGTAATGAGACTGGGGAATGGAGAAGCCTTTTCCTGACAATGCTGGCAGCAGGATAACTTCTACACACTATTGATTTTTCTTCATTGATTGTAATCTTCCTCTTCCTGAGCGTCTGTCTTTGCTTCTCTGACATATTGAACACTGAATAGTCCCTGAGTAATTCTTGAACAGTTTGGGATCATTTTTATTTTCACAGGACAGTTGAGACCAATGGAGTGATTTATGTGTACTTTGGAAGGCAAAACAAAACAGTACTGCTCCGGGAATAAATACGGACACAAAGATTTTTATTTTTTTTTTTTTCAAAAAAAGCATCCCCCTTCTTCCCTCCTCTCCAACCCCCCTTTACTTCCACACTCCAATAATTTCATAAGTATCTGCCAAATCATGTAGAGGAGAACAGTAAAGCATAAACAGCTCTCACAGCTGTGATTTCAGCCATGATTGATGATGAAATACCACTGGAGGGATAGCAGGAAAATGAATATTTATTAATGATATAAAGTGCCGCTGGTTTAAAATCCAAAGAGATCCATCATTTTATATCCATGGGATGTATGCATTGAAAGCGGAATGTTCAATAAAAGGAGCCAAATACCTTAGTCAAAACATAAGTAATTCCAGTGGGCTGCTGATTGAATTCCTTTCTTAAAGTGAGCCAACCATAGTGGTTTTCATAAAGATTTTATTCCCACTTAAGCTACCATTAAGATTACATGAATAGTAGATCATGTAGACCTAGCCTAGAAAAAAACTGCAGTAGCAATAGCTTTAGCATATTATAAAAACACATAGCTATGCACAACTATCATCTATATAATGCTAACATGGAATTTACAATCATTCTCTGCAAAGGTAAAGACACCACAATTGTTTGATGTGTAACAGTTGACTTTTTCTGCCGTGACTTCATTAGTTTTTATTTTATGAAGCTGATAGGTCAGATAACCTGTACCACACTGCTACAGGCAGCTTTGCATATTTTTGATTCTCAGCAGAATTTTGCTCTGAATGATCCCAGTCTTTCAGAAGTTAAATAAGGCAATTTCTGGCTTATCTGATATGCAAAACAGATTTTTTTTTTCATTTTGTTTTGCAAAAGGAAAAAAAATCACAAAAAAAAAAATCCTTGTGCCTTTCTCTTTTCAATGTGGGCCTGATTAGGAAGTATTGTCCTACGTTGATCCTTTTTTTTCCTCTGATGTTTTTGCAGCCTGTTATATGGGATGAGCTTGTTCAGACAATAAAAAATGTAGCTGCTGTGCTGACAGCAAAGGAGAAATTGACTGATGGAATTCAGCTGCATAATTTAACATACAGCTTTCAAGTCAGGCTGGAAGTTCCAGAATGTTAAACTTCGGCTAATGGATAGTGCTGAGAAAGGCAGGGTTCAGAGGAAGTCTAAAAATGGATCAAAAGCATACTCATGGCTATAAATGCAAACAAAACATTTATTTATTTTGATTTGGGGAAAGAAAGAATGAAAGAAAAAAAAAAAGCAAGCATCTAATTGATACTGTTGGCATTTGGACAGTAAGAAAAAATGCACGCCCTCTACCCAGCAAGAGGAGAATCATTACATCGTATAAAATTAAAAGGAAGCAACTGGACAGCAAATAATCTCTTCCCTTTTATCAACATTGCCCTTACTCAAACTCAACAGAGCTTCACCAGATCTGTGGGTTCGGTATCATTTCATATGTTCACAGCTCTTGGTTGAAAACCACCTGCGTTTTCTCACTGTATTTGTGTTACCTGGGCTTTACAGTTGCCTAAAGAATGAGTCCATAAAGGACAAGGGCAGGGAGTGGGGCAAAGAGACAGGAGAAGGGGAGAGAGCTAAATCAGAAGACGTCTGTTGCTGCCCAGGGCAAGGACCACAGGTGGAGAAAGCGTGCGAAAGTCAGGCTTGTTTAAATAGATCTGTTATTTAATGACTTTTTGCCATATAGTCTCATTTCAAAAAAGGATTTAGGAGTTAAAAGGTTAAAAAGAATAAATTGTTGTAGCGCAACGAATTATTGTAAAAGCAAATGAGCCGTACACAGCTTTGCTTGTCCTGAGCGCTGAGCCAGCATTTTGCCATCGCTGCCTTCCCAAGGTATTCCCAGTAGCTGCAGTGTGTAGGGAAGGTTAGAAGTATCTTTTCTGAAAAACAGCCACTCCTGTGTGAAATACAGTATAAAGTTAGCACTCATTTTTGGAAGAATAATGAGACAGTGATCTGTGTTTTCATGTAAGGAGATCTGAACATTTCCTTTGGGCTAGCAAACATATATTGCAAGTGTAGGTGAACTGAAAGACACAGAAATCAAGTAATGCTCATAATGACAAGGGTCTGGATTAATTTTGTCTAATGCTAGGGATGGGATTCAGTTTCT
This sequence comes from Rissa tridactyla, assembly GCF_028500815.1. Lineage (NCBI taxonomy): Eukaryota > Metazoa > Chordata > Aves > Charadriiformes > Laridae > Rissa > Rissa tridactyla. The sequence goes on along the minus strand of NC_071468.1, from coordinate 118,109,642 downwards.
TCTTGAAACACCTGAGTCTCACTTCTGCCTATATGGGCATCTGCTGCCATTTGAAATGCCCTAGAGTATCATTTCTGCTTTCCTGCTGCTTATCTGGATGGATATAAATCCTTTGGCAGCTCTTGTGGCTCTAGATGCCCAGGTGGGGCTCTTAGAGACAGCTGCATCAGGTAGCTACAGACCCCCGGGGCATTCCTCCTTCCTGGCCTGATAGCTGCAAGGCTACTGGAGTTCCATGCCCTCAGGTTGGGTTAGTAGAGAGACACATGTACATACACATACATAAAATATAAACAGAAGTGGCCACACGTGTCAGCACACAGAGGAAAGCCAGCATATACTGCCACCTGCATAGTCACACTCAACACTCTCATGTACATGAGCAGCAGAGGTGCTCCATCCTGCTCCTCTTCTCCAGCCGATCAGGGCTGACGTCTGCTGGTGGGATACAGACACACACAGAATGTGGGTCTCTCCAGGACCTGGCGTCATTCGATCTACCCAGCAGCTAGTTCACAAACCTCAGTGCCCTCCAGTTGCTCATGCCTGAACTGAACCCATGGGGTTCATGGCCAAGAGCAGCGCCCAGTCAGACCAATTTACTGAAAGCCAACCCCCTTTTGTCCCCTATTTCCCACACTTGTTCTTCCCTGATACCCCTTGATCTCTCACTTGCCCACCTTTGGTCTTTCTCCCATATGTCCCATAGTAGATTTTATACCTTCCCACAGCCCCTTAAGCACCCCACAAAAATTTCTACACAAACCAAAAGTCCTCTTCCCCTGCCTCACATACTCACTCCTTTATTCCTGTAGACAAACATCTCTTCTAGCATACAAAGCACTCAGGGGGAGATGATCTCTCACGTTGGTTGAGATGTCATGTTGGTGGGCTTCAGACCAGTGACAACAAATGGAGTCAAGGGTAATAATACTTAGCTAACTTTTAGGCCTTTAAAGGCAGATAAAACAAATCCCATCCAAGGACAGAATTGTACATCGGTGACTGGAACACTGGACTGTATTGGGTCTGGCTGGCATGGAGTAAACTTTCCCTCACAGTGCTGGGCCTTGTATTTGGAGCTGGAACAGCCCTGATAACACAACAACGTTTTGGCTGCTGATGAGCAGTGCTTGCACAGCATCAAGGCTGTCTCTCCAGCATTCCTCCCCCCAGAAAGGACATAACCAAGACCGTGGAGCCAAATCGACTAAAGGGATATTCCATACCATATGGCATCATGCCCAGCAACAAAAGCTAAGAGAAAGGGGCAAGGGGGGAAGTGGGGGCATTCGTTATTAAGGTGTTTGCCTCCCAAAGAAACCACTATGTGTACTGAGGCCCTGCTTCCCAGGAATTCATTGGACATCACCTGTGGTGCGAAGTAGAGAATATTTTTTTTCCTTTTGCTTACTTTGCTTTTCTTTACTAAACTGCCTTTATCTCAGCCCAAAAGTTTTTAAACTTATTTTCTCCACCTGTCCCACTGAGCACAGGGAGTAAGAGAGCAGGTTGGTGGGCACCTGGCAGCCAGCCAAGGTCAGCCCACCACAAGGACAAATGACCTTTGTCCAAATTATATGATATGGCACAGAATTATTTGACCTCTGAGAAAAGACTGTCACCAGTGTTTCTGGACTTTGAGTCATGCACTGTCTTGACAATATAGGGTCAAAGAAAGAAAGAAGGCCTTAGTACCAGAAATGCAATGCCTAACTTCGAAGGACTTCGTCACATATCTGAATATTCAGTCGGGTTGGATCAAATTCAACTTCTTGCATCACTCTGCAGGTGTCTAACCCTGAATGTACCTAAAGTCAAACAGGTGTTTCCCCTGGTCAGCCAGAATTTCCTTTGGTTCCCTCATTGTATGGTAATTTGGAAAACCTGTTGAGCCCCACCACTATCTGCATCTCAGCCAAGGAACCCGGGGAGCTTGGGCAGAATGCATGAACTCAAGAAAAGGAAACAGTTATGAGTCTGGTTTTACAGTCACGTGTCTCAGGGGTTTTTTATTAGCTGGTGAGACATTGGTGTGGATCCTTGTGTATTTACAGCTACATATGTACAGAAGTTTAAGTCTCTCAAGTTATCCTATCTTAACTGTCTCCCCAAAATCTCCAGACCTTCAAGACTGCCCTTCCAGTCTTGAAACTCTTGCATTCTTGTCTGCAGAATTCAACAGGTAAGATGAAAAGAGAACCAGTCATTGTACTCTCAGGGACAGACAATAATTTCCTGTCAGCATATTCTTAAGAGTGTGAAGTTATTAAAAAAGAGACAAGAAGGGTATAGACACCTATACAGCATGTACACCTGCAAAAGTGCCCCTTTCAAGTACACTCTCATGTACCTGCAAAAAAGAGGCTGAAACTCGTTATTGACATAGGTAAGGCCTTCAAAAGGACTAGAGGGGTAAACGTTTCAAGGCATTTTAGTATTTCCAGAAAAGTAACAGAAAGGGAGATGGGCAGTTGATCTGTAAGGGAAATGAATGCCCTAGAGGCTAAAGATCTTCAGTGGGAAATCAGAATGCTAAAGCAATTTTTAGCCTGTGCAAAAGATATCCATCTAACTTGGGATAACTTGCTTTGCTGTACCTGTATTTTCACATCTATTAAAGCAACTATAACAGAAGTAAGCTAAAGACAAGTATAAAAGCATATCTAGTAGGATGCAAGATTTGAAGATGTTAATACGATTTAACCTCTAATGTTCAAAATATGGCTGATTTATTTCTTTTGCTTGCATATGGGTATAAAATAGCAGATTTCAGTAATGCACTGGTTAATAATATCAAAAATAAAGCAGCAGGGAGGTGGAAATAATGAATCTGGTTAAGATTCTGTTGCTTCTCACAAGGGAAAAAATGGCTTTATTGTGATTCAAGCAGAGCAGCCAGATTTCAAGTATTTGATACTAGCAGGTAATGGGAAATTACCCAGGTTTTTCTCGTATTTCTGCTCCAGCATCTTAACTTGAGCACCCTACATCATTCTATTTCATGGGCTCTGACACTTGGTAAATGGGTTTAAAAACTTTTAAAAAGAAGGAAAAAAACCCATAAAGTCCTTTTGTTTTGAGCGATTATAATCACAATTTCCAGAAAACAGCATCCGTATCCTGGGCTGATGGTATGTTACAATGGCATGTCACATCTGGATATATCAACCATATAATATTGTTTGACTGGTGGCAGCATTGCCAATTCGAGGAAAGGCGCCTCTAACTGAGGCAGCATTTCCAAACACATTTCTAGTCCCAGCCCATAACATGCATGTCTGCCTCTTGGGCTCTGTATTGCTCTTTTGGCTGGTGGGGTGATGAAAATCAGGCTTCAGTAAGAGAATATCCACACTGCTGCCAGGACCTTAAGGGTCAGAGCCTTGATAGATGCACCTAAGCTACCTTTAACCTAGATTTCTTGGGCAAAGTCCCTGGAATGAATGTATTAACATACTCAGGTTTGGAAAGCCAGTATTAAAGTCACCGGTAAAGCTGTGAAAACTACCTGTACCCAAACTTGCTTGTGAAGTGCTGGGGAATCTTCTCTCCATTCAGTGCATGAGGGTTAATTATTTACACTTCTTCACCAGAAAATCAGTTTGATCTGATCATTGTAGCTCCCTGTATTTACCATATCCTTTTTCTCTAGCACATTTCTTGCTGCACGCTGGCTGCCTGCATTTGCTTTGAGGGCAGGTAGGGACCATTTATGAGAACCATTCCTGGAAGGAACCAGGCAAATATTCTTATAAACTGCAGAGGTCACAACTGCCTTTTAAAGGGGAAGCTTTAAACTGTTTTCACTTTTATTTGTGAAGTTGACACAACATAGTTCTAGATGCGTATTTGGTGCCACCGTAGCCAAAATAGTGATTCCCTATGCCACGAAGAGTTTATCAAAAAACTGTACCCACAATCTCTTGTTTAAGGAGTATTTAGTCAATGATTTAAGTATTTTCAAAGAATAGTCTTCAAGATAATCACATAGCCTTAAAATTTAGGAAGTACCTGTTCTGTTATTCCTTTATGTGAAAAACTGTTAAATCAGTCCTGGAAGCAGAAAGAAACAATAGAAGTTAAGTGACGGAGACAAATTGTTAAGAGTAAACAGTCATGTTGAAAAGTCCTCCCTAATCCAGATGACGACAGATAAACCAGACCATTTGGTGCGTGATGAATAAAGTCTGCATTCTAGCTCTTAATTAACACAGTGAAAACACGGGAAAGGTTGACATCCACTTGGGCTAAGATTCATCTCACCTAACTTTGGATAGCTACAAAGCAGACATCTTCAACTAAGTGGCTGTCTAAACTCCTCCTGTAGCTGATGGAGAGGAATAGACACTCCTAGAGCTTTTTTTTTTTTTTTTTTTCATTTAATCTGCTTTCCTACATTAGGATGAAATTAGCTGAGATCTAGATGTGGCAATTTCTCTCCATCAGGTATGAAAGGAACATATTCACTGGCATCATTGATGCAAATATCTGCACTGCAGGCCTTTGTATTTAGCCAGATGAATCATGCTGGTGATGTCTGTATGATTTTAACTCTTCGCCATCCTTTCTGATGTATTTTTCCTCGCTCTGACATAAAATAAGAGAATTTCAATTCAGAAAGGGGTATCCATGACAGTACACAAAGACCCAGCCAAGTAGCACTTAAAAGGGGAGGATTCTGCACTCTTCACTGTTCCACAGTTCTTTCTGCTTCAGAGACATCAAAATAACAGGAAATTACTATATTTTTTGACCTTCAGCTCTCCTAATCTTTATTACTAACAGATCAGATAGTTGTGATAAGACAGAAACAAAACGTATGTGCAATGTATTCCAAATCAAATTTGGAAATCTTGACATTTAAAGAAATTGCATTTCATTTCCATGCCGCTGTTTTAAAAGAGCAGGTGAAATTTCTCTATTTTGTTTTTAAATCAGAAGGCAAGACCTTGAAAATGTGTTTCAAACAAGGTTAGTTTTGCATCTAAATATGTAAAACAGCTAAAGCTGGTATGACTTGAGGAAGCAAAAATGTGGGATTCAGAGCTGAGCCCTTGAAAATTAGTAAATGCCCATGTTATCATGTCTAGATAAACCTTATTTTGACCATCCTATATGCGCATTATAATAGCATCTTTAGTTACATCAGCGTATTTTTTACATTTTTTTACGAGATTTAATTCCTTCTTCTTCATAGATTGCATAGGCTGGATATCGTGTTTCAAAGACATTAATAAATCTGCCATTTGCTAGCTTACAAGGACCTGCTTGGGCATTTTTAAGACAAACTGAGTATCTAATAATTAATATAAAATTCCTGTAAATTTTAATTAGTGGTGTCCAGGTCCTTCAAGTTTCCTTAATGCCAGCGTGAGCAGGATATACTCAGCCCACTCCTCCGCTAAGCTCATGCTGCGTATACCTGTGCCTCAAAGGACTGTCTGTAGTCGTCATCACGACCGAGTTTATAACAGGTAGTCTGATATTTGCTGGAATCCTAAGCTTTAAATTTTTGACTGAATTCATGGCATTTCCAGGACTTCACTTCTGGGCGTTGGTTATGGCAGAGGTTTGTTGCTGTTTACAAAGTAAGATGAGTCTCGCTCTGTCCCCTCAGATTGGCAGGGCCAAGCTAAAATGCTGCAGCTTTCTTCTTCCTGTATGATAAGTAGAGGTGGTTAATAGGAAGATGACAATTATAGCTACCTTATGGACAGATATTTTATTTTAATGCTTGTAACGTGGCCAGATGCCATGGTATAAATAACACAATGAACAAACAACTATAACAGCACTAATGACCTTGTGAGACAGTTTGCAAAATGCAAGGAATTTAAGCTTGCTCCTATTCAGTCTTTTTAAGAAACTGCACTTACCTTCCCCCTGTGAGGGAAAGGAGACAACAAGTGTGTTCTTTATAGGCACCAGGACCCTCATGGGATGTAAAAAATTATGCATAATGGAGCTGTCAGGAAATTTTCATATTTAGACAAGAAGTTGACATAGTTTTGGATTTTTGCCAGTTCTTAAGAATTCTATCATTCAGAAGGTGAAAAGTTTTTTAATTTATGTCTAAAGGCTTTTGTCCTTCTTGGCCAAACATAACCCTTTACATTTTAACTCAGCTGGAAAAAGAAGAAAAAACCAGATCTGCGATGACACAAATGCAAAACTCTTGCTATCCTCCAAACGCTGTGTGAGAGCCACAGCAGAAAAAAAAGAAGTGGCATGCACTTTTCGTTACCAGTATGCTGCAGAAATGATTGATATTTTCATACTGTTTAGCCCTCACCCATTTACCGCACCTTCAAAGTGAAATAAATATTGCCAGTGCTTTTCATATTGAGGGGCTGCAGGACTGCTCCAGGCTTCCTTGCAGCCATATTGCTGAAGGTTATTATTAATTGTCTGTCTGTTAACCTGCTTGTGGTGCTCAGAGATGTATGATGGCTGGAACTTTATCATGCAAATAACAACTAGTGAAGGAATACCTTGGCTTGATAACTTCAGGACACGATGCTTCCTTATGAAATTTGAGAACTCAAGGCATTTTCCTTGGGAGGGTGTGTATAGACAACCTGCCATTATGATTGATTGCATTCACGGAGCAGTTCTGCCCTTGTCTCATTACTGAAGAATACATCCTTGGCTCCATGCAGTTCCCTTCCATTGGCTGGCACCTTCCTCCTTTAATGAGATTTAAATCTGTTGCAGGTACTTTCAAGTAGTCTGAAATACTCTTATTCTCCTTTCCATTCTGTATTAGCCTGTGGAGACAGCAGTTGATGTGCTCTGGTCCAGTGGCTCAGTAGCCCTGGACTGTGCCAGAAGATAGAACTCGCTCTCTGCCTCCCCTTTGAAATAGAGGAAGAGTTCTCTAAACACCAGTCCCTGCTCAAATATGATGCTCAGGTTTCAGCCACCAGCTCTGCCTCACGGTCATTATCTGCAGAACACAGATTTGGGATGAGCTTTAGCTGAACCTCTTCCATCTTCAAAAGAGATGCAAAGAAAACCCTTAATTTAGAATCTTTACACAATTAGAAGATACGCAACACATACAGAGCTAGTCATAGCAGCTGATGAATAAAGGACCTTACTGTATTTTCATTGTCTTTGTGTGAATCACACATGCCTATTATTAATTCAGCTTTATAACAGTATTTTTTCACACAAAAAGGAAGGATGATGCCATCCCACACAATTACCCCTCAGAGAAGACCTAGACTTTGAGTCCTGTTGCTGTCACAGGTTCCTTTTGCACTGTACACCCCAGTACAACTAGAATCAGAAAATAAGACAGGTCAATAGGACAAAATACTACCTAAAAGAGAGGAAGATTACGGTCACTTCGATTCAAGACGTTAATTTGTCTGGCCTATTTAGGTCTTTCAATAGGATATGTATGTTTGCTGTTTATATAATGGCTTATGGTAGAGCGGGTTTTTTTTCCTATCAGTAAAATTGAATAGTACTTTGCTCTGGGTAACTCTTCTTTGCTGACCACATGATCCCAAAGGAACAAATTTACAGTACTTCACTTAGCTTGACTCCTTGAATGATCCTGTGATGATGGTACATGTGGTGCTATTAGTAAATGTGCTGTAGCTGGAATGAGACTACTCCTGAAATAGCTGAAAGGCTTTTTATGGACAAAAGGGAAACTAGGACCTGGTGTTACTACTGCCACTGCTCACACCAGCAGCTGAGAGAACACAAAAACAAAGCAATTTTGGGAGCTATTGCTTTAAGGTGTCTGTAAATAACATGCCTTAAACATGTTCTCTTCTGATGCTTCATTATACATAAGCAATTTAAATTGCTACTATTCATGTTTTCTATACAATGTTAGTCTCTGATCTTTCTCTTCCTTGTGCAGTTGCTATCCTTCCCCTGATAAGGAGGTGTGTATTATAATTCTGTGTTTAATATATTTGCATTCTTTATAGCTCATGATTAGTGATTATACTTTTCCTATTAATAGAGTTCTTTTGTCTTTCAAACATTATCTCATTGGATTCCAGCAAATCCTTTTAGGTATACTGTGAATTCCAGACTTCTGTTACCTAATGTGTTTTCCTGGCTAGTTTTAAAGTAAGTGTTCTTTTTTTTTTTTTTTTTCATTTTTTTTTCATTTTTTCTTTGCTGTATTTCTGGAGTGGTGAGCTATTTGAGATTGCCTTTCCTCTAGGTAAGATACTGTATCTAGCTATCGAATTTTGCTTAATGATTGAGTTTTCTATGGACACAGCTTGTCGATACCTCATAGCTAAAATTTCATATCACATTTTTTGTCATGTGAATGTCCCTTTTGTGTACAATTAAGAAAACAAAGAGATATAGTCAATTGTAGGCAAGTATGTGGGCTGTTGCAGGCTTCTCTGAAGGGACTTACGTACTGTTTGGAGTCATTCATATGATCTGTAGCTGCATGTTCTTGTAGGTTAATACTGTAGCAAGACCTTCTAGAAATAACTGCCATAAATAGATTGTTGGTAGAAAGAACTGAACACACCTACTGTTGGTCTGAGAGAAATAACCGTTATAATTGGTGCTTTCTGGTCTGTACAACCCCTGGGAGCCAAGGACTTTCTTCTCAAAAGAATTCTGTAACAATTACACCCGGGGGCTGTGTGTATGTCATGACATAAAACACAGTCTGAATTAATTATTTAGTATGGTGCAGCCCACTTTGACTTATAAGCTATAAAAAGCCCGCCTAAGAGAGAATTAATTATTGCTGAAAATAACATATAATTACAATGTTGCAGGGAAAAGATAAGAATTAATGTGCCAGGTGTAAGTAGATTAGACCAGTTTGACAGAAATGAGCAACTAAAAAAGAATTTATAGATGAAAGCATACAGCCATTGCACCCATGGTGACTGGAAAGCATTACCATGTGATGGCTGCTTAGTGGCTTATGTGCAATGAGATATTGGCTTTAGACTCATTGCTTAGAGACAGGTCTCTGTGTCACAAATCTGACAACAAAATGGAGTGAATTGAACGTCTCATCAGAGAAACAAGGAGAGAAAATGCTCAGAGCCTAAATTAAACTTATTTCCCTTCTTGAATTATCTCCTTGGGTAGGAGTTGAGGAGTCTTGTGGCAGAGAAAGGGGCTTTTTGGGGAGACACATTTCACTCTGTGTTTCTGTCTTTGTCCAGTGGTGCAGGACTATGAACTCCGGAGTGGAGATCCAGCTGCTTTTCATGAAGAGAAAAGAAACATGATGCTTTATCCATGGTCTATCAAGTAGGGGGGAAAGAAAAGAAAGAAAGAGAAAAGAAAGATGTTTTCACATGGCTTACCACTTTTCCTAACCGTCTCATCTTCTTGTTTTAAAAAGGACCATTTATAATATTCTGCTCTTTGACACCTAAGAGAGGCATTTGTCCCAAGGGTAACAAGTGTTTTGCATGGTTCGAAGGCCAGTGTGAGAGAAGTGATCTTAACGTACTGTGTGGAGTCTAATCAGGAGCACCAACACCTTGAATGAACATGAAAGACAATTGTACGGACGGTTTTCTTCTACCTGGGATTGCAAGCTGGCTTCGCTAAGCCATTACAGATAACTCAGAACTACATGAAACCAAGACTTTGAGGAATTTAAAGAACAGTTGTGAAAGACAAAAGAAGAGTGACTTGATATAGGTAGCCTATGCAACAGTATGGGAGAAATGAATAGCACACTGGAATGGGATAAACATCCCTTTAAGCATGCCTGATTCCATCTGATGGATACAGGCATTGGGCAGAATTGTACATAACGTGTGTCTTCGAATTGTTCAATTATTGGCAAAGAGTCAGTAGGCTCTGCACCTGGGTAGGTCTCCAGGATGAAATAAAATTGGAGAACTTAATCTTTCCACATTTTCTTCCCTAGCTTATCTGCAACACTGATTTTTTGCTTTTAGTGTTGTAATAGTGTAATATCAGGCATATGGTTAACTCGGTAGCCAATCACAGCTACTCCAAGTTGCCTACCATTTGCCCCACTTGCCACCTTTTGCCATGTTAGGACTTAGGACTAGGAATCACAGCAGCTTCTCTAAGAAATCATAGTTTAGTAGGAACTGCACTAAAGGTACCAAATCCCTACATCATTTTTACTGTTGCTAATAGATTTTAGATAAATTTGAGGCTTAATCTTAGTTTTTCAATAGACTTCTTTTGGTTCACAATTTGCTAAGCATATCTCCAGAACTGGTTAAAAAAAAAAAGAAAAAAAAGAGAAAAAAAAGAAAAAAAAAAGAAAGGACAGTGTTTAAACCATCCATGTCACTGTTCATAGCAGTTTGTTCCCTTACTTCAAAACTACGTATTAGTGGTTCAGATAAAGTGGAATCATTCCATTCCATTTACAAAAATTGTCTAACTTTTATTCCATTTTTGTGGAACTAAAATTAATACTTTCAGGAACACCATTTAGTAGAATAAAATGTACCTTTTTTTTTTAAGTTTTAATAAAAAGTCAGTCTGGACTTGTGGTTTTGATTACAATTCCTTGGAGTTTCAGGGATATAAGCCTTAAATCAGTTAATCTTATGCTGGTGTGAACCTATGTGAAGAGAACCTCTGGAGGTTTGCTTACCATTGCTTAATACTTAAATAACTAAAATGTTAATATACAGATCTAATTTTTGGTTGATTGCCTCACAGAGATTGCTAGATGTAATGCACTTTACAGCATGAATCGATCCATTGTTTTGATTTCAACTGTATTGGGCCATGCATAATTATGATTGATTCTTGTGAGCATTCACAAATTCACATAATGAAGAGTTTAGTATAACAATAGAATCAATACAGAATAAAGCTTTGTCAATGTTATTTAAAACTTTACAATTAAAATCACCAAAATATCTCAGAGAAGTTAATGTTTCAGTGTCCACATTAACATTCCCCAGTTGCTGTTTCATTGGCATTCATTTTATAACAGAAAGAGACAAGAATATAAATAAGAAGAAAACCGATATATGTTCATGCCTACATCCACATGGTAGTGTCCTAATTGCCACTCTCATAGAGATGATTGAGTTAGTGGTAAAGTTTGCAACAACACTTGTTCAGGCTTGAAAGGAAAAATACCTGGTAACAAGAACCCAGGATCCATATGGAATATCATAACTGGTCTTGTGCTACATTGCCAGCTAAGACTGCACTGCTCTTCCATAGGCTTCTTGGTTTACTAGGACATACTTGGGTGGATCTCTGTCATTCGCATTGTGTATGTGGATTGTATAGCCTATATGTATTGCCTATATGTATAGACTGTATCAGAGTTGTGTCCAAGGGTCAAGACTTCCAATTTGGTTTTCTGTACTACCAAAAGATTACAGTAGTCTCTGACATCTTTTGGTTTATGCAACCTGGATTTCTCCAAATATTTCCGAGCCACAGCACGAGACTCAGAGCGGGCCAGGGACAAGTCACACTGGGTATTTTCCAGTGGTTCTCATATTTGGTAGGCTAGGAGAATTCAGTAATACACATGTGGGTCATTCTATGCCCTGTTGCTGCAATGCCATAAGCATGTTGCTTTATCAAAAATAGCTGTGGAATACCTAAATACCAGCCAGTTTGGTTCTCCCATCTTTATCTCTTGTCTCACTTGGGTTTGAATTTTGCATCTGTATATGTTTGGTGAAGCAGGGCATTTTGTTTCTTCTGTACTTTTCTGTTCAAAAAGGGACAATTGAAAACAAACACACAAGCAAGAGGAAACTGTAGAAAAGGCCCTGTGTTTAAACGTGTTCCACCGAAATAAGAACACATGACAGGAAGCTCTTTTTTGATCATCAGTCCCAGCCCCCTGCTGCCACTGTCACAGACATACAATCCCTCCCATAAACTGATCAGGCTTCAATGATTGCAGTTAGCCTGTGAAGTCCCCAGCTCATTTAGTTGAATAGGTCAGCTTCCGGTCTCGTCACTGTCAATATGTGACAAGATTGTTTTCTGAAAGTTTTCAACATAAAGGAAGGAGGGGAGGAGGGAGGGTAAGAGCACATTTTAAAATGGAAGATTGATTTGGCGGATTACCATGATTCTGGGAAGACGCTGGCAGGTTTCTTCTGTAACCACAATTATTTTTTTGCTAATCATATTGGGGGTATTTGGGGATGGATTTTGTAATAATATTTTGGTGAATCATAATCATTTACACGTAAATTGTCTCAGCAAAAGGCTGGAAATTATCAGCTCCTGTTAAAACATGTATCATTTTGAAACTCTCTAATGACATTCAAATGAGAGCTGAGAGTCCTTCAAAATCTGAGAGCTTCAAAATCTGACTCAGAAGTGATATAGGTGTGGACCTACGCCTTGTATTTATATTGTTAATGACCAAGCATATTTAGAATGGACCTGTAACCATAACAATACCGAACATCCTGGAAAAAACAGGTTTACCCTTTTCTTGCATTTCCCTTGGCATCTACTTATGGCTACTGTTGGGCTGCATGGATCTTGGACTTGACCAAGTGAGACTATTCTTACATCCTCCCCTACTTTCATTAAATAGTGCTAAAAATCTAATCACATTCTCACTGCACGGTGACATTTTCTCATTTATTACTTAATTTGAAATTGCTTCCAACTTTCAGGAAACATTTATTTCTACTCCTAGTCTTTAAATTATGATGTTAGGGTGCTTGGTTCAGTTTAAGATTAAGAAATCTAAATTTAGATATCTAGCATAGATGTCTACTGTTACACTAGGTGTCTATGATCCTGTTACAATCAATGAAGACCAAGTCAATACAGATCATAGAGTCTCTCTAGCTCTCTGGTCTTTGTACATTGCATTGATTACATCTCCATTAATGATAATAGGAGCTTGTATAATGATCTTTATTCAATTTCCTAAACATAGGTGTCTAATACCATTTGAGATGCACTACTGTATCCCCTGGCAGCTGACTGCCGCTTCAAAAGGATGCACATCTCCTCCAGAAGATCCTTTGTCAGATCTACGAGCCCATTTGTGGGTGTCTTGAATAAACTAGATGGTTTGAAAAAGGCAGTGCATGCCTGTGTTCAGACAGTAGAACCAAGTCCGTCATGCAGAGGTGGACCCATGAATTTAGTATGATAATGAGAATCTCAGCACAGACTTCATTGCCTGTAGGCTGCTATTGCTGCTTACAATTCAGTAGAATTCCTTAATGTGAAATGAAAAATATACCAGTCCTTCTTGGGTGCTGAATGAAATCTGAGATTTCATTTTCTCAGTTCTTCGAGTGTCTGCAGTTCTGTCATAGTAGGAGAGTGATAATGAAGATAACTGAAAAATGAAGACTAAAAAGGATTTGGTGCATATGTTGTCTTGCTGCTTCATTTAACTGTTTGGTTTTTCATGTATTATGTTTGCCTGTGGGTTTTAACTGACAGGGCAAGAAATGATTCTCATACTTTTAGATTTTCCCCAAACACTAGACCTGGAAGCCTTTTGAGTAAATGGTTTCGGTATGTGTTCAAGACCATAATAATTAACATACTACTATTCAGCAGAAGACTGCCTAAAGCACTGTGTTGACAATAAGCCCAGTATTCAAATATAAGTGAAAGTCCAGTAGTGGCAACCTCAGCATTCAGGAAATGTGAATCAGGAACCCTGGAATCGTGTTATAGAACCAAGCATCTTATTACTTAGCTTCTTGTCCAGCATCTGCACTGCACACCTGTGCCACTTTTGCAGGCTTCTCGGCAGCCAGAGAATTGAAACTGAAACACACACAACAGAAAGGCAACTGAGATTCCACATAGCTGATTTCTATAGGAATGGAGGATTTAGGTAAAAAAGGACAATTGCTATGAATATTACATTAAATTTGCATGATCTCCCGTTGCTCAGCTCTGTCCTGGGGATTACAAATAAGTATTTGTTCCAGTTGAAGTCTCTGTGGCCAACTTCAGTGGTCCAGCTGAGGAATTTCTGTACTTAATCGTAACACACGTCATACATTTTCTTTACCAATCAACAAATGTAGACACTCTAACGAAGACTTTCCCTCTGAAGCCAAGAAACTTCATTCAAATACAATCCCTCTTATGAGTGGGACTTTAAGACCAGAAGCTGAAGAATTAAGAAATAGAACTTTTTTTGCTTTCCATTGTCATTGTAAAAAGTACACACTTTTCAGAGAGTTGCTAACAGAGACTGAGAAAGCGATCCCAAAGTTTTTGAAAGCATCCAAGCCCAGAAAAAGAGAAGGAACATTTAATGGCAAGAGTTGAGTTGCATTCTCTAGTCCATTTTATTACTGAATGGAGAGGGGGAAAAAGATATCTTCCTAAATGGCAATGGCCTGTTATCCTCAAGATAAGAAGTCAAGCATTAAGAACAGCAGTTTTAGAAAGGTAGAGGAGATTCTGTCAATGTGCAAAAGCCAGGGGGTTTGCTGCCCTCACACCGGCCAAGTGGATTTTTTTTTTTTCTTTTAGACTGAAAAAATTACCTTTTAGTCCAAATAAAAAAATGGAAAACTTCCACCTCAAAGCCTATTTACCTTATAGATGTCTAGTTCTCCATAACCCCTTTAAAATGAAAATGCTTCCTTAACAAAAAAAAAAAAGGCAACGGAATTGGTACTGGATACCTCTAGGATTGATCCTGTGTTATGGAGAGGTATGAGTCAAGGTACACTTTCAGATGAATAAGGTGAGTCCTTGTAATAATCTTCCTCTTGGTATTGGATCATTACAGGATTTCAGACTAACGTGTACCCTGACGGTGGGAATGTATCTACCTCTTGAACGATGAAATAAAAACATAGAAATATCTGCGCAGAGGGGGATCATTTAGCAAACTCTGCCTCTGACAATTCCACTGCCAGTTGTCTCCACCAAGAAGCCAGGATCCAGGCAAAAGACAGCTAGGAGCCAGTTTTCCTCAGGACACATTTCTCTTATCTCATGGTAGTCAAAGACTGTGAACAGATGAATTAGGATTCAAACTACTACCAAAACTTGCATTTATGTTTTTAATAATTTATAAGAAAAATTTGAGTTAGAGTAGGAGAGCGATTATTACATATTTTTCTGCACGTCCACATAGAAGAATTCAAGCTTTGCTCCAGATCAACAGAAAGAACCACATTTAATCGGTCCAGTAGGAAGCAGGTAGCTAGTCATTAAGAACTGGGAAGCAGGTATCTATCTTGTCACATCATTTTCTTGGCTGTAAGAACTGGCACGCCCTAAGCATCCTAGTCTGCTGTACTGCCAAGTGTGGGACAGAGTATTGACTGTAACTCTGACCATTTTTATTTTCTAGATGAAATGTCCATTCCTGCTAAGCTCTTAATCTCAATGTGGATATGGCCAGTTTTGCAGTGTACTTGTGAAGAAGTGACAGTGGTATAGACAGGAGGATGTGATGTCTTCATCAACAGTAGACATAATATTTCTGACAGCTGCTCATCAGTGTGGGTTTGTGATGGAAAATGTACGGAGAGGATTGTGGGAAGTAATGGCTGCAAACTCTCCCATGGGCTTAGAAGCACAGGCCAAGAAGAGTCTTAATAGAAATGGAGGTAAGATCAGAACAGATAGGAAATTAGCTAACACAGTCAATCCTTTCAGAAATTTCTGTGCATTCGTTCTTTTTTTTTTTACCTACCTCAGGAAACACAAACATGGCATGTAATGTTGCAAAATGAGCCTTTCATAAACAGCAAAACAGACTGCACTAACATAAAGTTAAATGCCCTTAACCAGCTGCAGCCCCAGTGACTTCTCTGAAGAGGTAGCTGAAGGGCTTACTCTGAAACCCTTACATCAATGACCTGGAAGGGCATACTTCCAGATCCCTGCTTGTCCTGGTTTGAGGTAAAATAGAGCCTATTTTCTATTTAGTAATTTTACATTTCAGATAAGCCTCTTCTAACTAACTCTCTGAAATTAACGGTGTATTTTTCAGACTCTGTCTGCTTCTAGCAGATAAGGTCTGTTGTTTATAGTGAATACCAAGGAATGGTACGCAGACAGGGTCTTTCTTACGCTTATTGCTGTAACAACCAAGGTCAGCTAACTTCGATATTTGTCCCATTGGAGGTTCGGAAGCAGAAAAGTGTAGAGGGGTTGCACCTGTGGGGAGTAGTGGACAGGGCAGGTGACCCAAAACTGACCACGAGGGTATTCCATCCCATCTGCCCCTGCTCAGTATAAAAGCTGAGGGATCAAAGGGTCAGCCCTCTTTCTTCAATGGCCGGTGTCCGAGGCAGGCTGTGTCTGTTCTTCTGCTGTTGATTCCGATCCTTGTGTTCCTGAATCCAGATCTGGAATCCAGTTCCCGTCTGTCACTGAGTCTATACTGGGGCTATCCCAGTGCCTGCTGGCAATGTGATCATCGTCCTGGGAGCCTGATATGGTTTTGTATATATAGAATATATTTTTTATTTTCTTATTCATATTATCTTTTTCTTTTTATTATTTCATTATTAATGTTTCATTAAAGTCATTTAGTTTATTTTTCAAACCATAAGTTTTCTTTTCCTCTTATTTCCTCTCCTATCCTCTGAAGGGAGATGTTCTTCCTTCTCTGAAGAGGAGCTAGGTAAAAGAGAGCATCTGTTGTTTGTTTTAATAGCCAGCCCAGCCCAAACCGTGACACTGATGATCCCTTCCCAAACAGGCCAGCTCCCAGCAGAAAGTGAGGGAGGCTGTGATAAACAGCTCTTGCGTTGTCCCAGCAGGACCTCCTCTCCACTGTTGAACTGCTTCTCATGAGATGACCTGCCTAACTGGACTCTGTGTGGAAGGACTGCCGCACTGTGGGATGAATCCTCTCAGAAACTGTGAGCCTAATTGGTTCAAAATGGAATCATCTCTGTTGAGTTTGAACACAAACCTGCTCTTCTGGAAATGTTACAGCTGCATATAATAACACACAAATTCACTTGTACAGAATAAGGAGGAAGGGGCACTTAACTAATGGGCTAGTGGTTTTAAGTAAGTCTGTAGTTGAGCTAACAGGACAAAATGGGAAGCCTTGACCCTAGGACTCTTTTTTAAACACTGGTTCACACATGTTTTTCCTTGCCTGGATTTCTGTCTGACCTTGTTTTCTGCCAAGAATTTCGGCATTTGGCTTGATCGCCCTGTGAATTTTGCACAAGTGGGTGGGTATGATCTACAGAGAGGAGCACTGTATTCACATTGCCAAGATTTCATGCACAAAGTGCCGGTATCTTCTTGCTTCACACTTTTGTGTGAGATCACGTTGTGAGGAAGAGATGGAGAAAATTCTGAAAAGGGATAAATGATGGCAGGAGAAAGCGGGCGAGTGGGTGGAGGAAGCTCTTTCACTCTTCAGACTTGAGAGGTCTCCTTTAAGGTGTGTACTACTGTTGGATAAAGAGACAAACTTGCAGTGATGTGTTTGTCAGTACTGCTTAGCGTGAGGGAGCAAGGTAAAAATTGCACAAGAGTCTATTACTGTTGCCTTCCAGGTAGGCTGTAGAAGAGACAGCGTGTAAAGGACAAGCTGCAGTTACAGTCACAGTTTGGCAGCTATTCCCAGCCTGTCTTTATGTATTTAAAATTCCTTTCAGTACAAACATATGAAGGATCTCTCTCTCTCCCTTGCCACTGTGACAGTTCATTTAAGGGGACAAAGAAGAAAAATCATAAATAAATGATGTGTTCTGCTCTGTATCTATTTTAAATGCTGGGTGTTTCATTTTCTCTCCTTTGTGTATGCATGCATCTTACATACTTTTCAATATTTATTTTTAGTAAGTGAAAAATTAGGGAATCAGTCTATAAACCGGGACTATGTCCCTGTTAACAGCTTTCTCTTTTCTTTTTACTCATTAAACCCCGCCCTCCGCCCCGTCTGTTCCCATCGTTGTCAATAATGAATACACCCCTTTGTGCTCTTAGAAAGCTAGATCCTGTGAAGCTACAAATTGCAGCCCCCCAGGAGAGATGACCAACTACCTATTAAAGGGTGAAGCTTTATGCACAAAGGTAACTTTTTCTGGCATATGGGTTGCAGTCTGTGCTATAGCTCTGAAGGAAGCAGTTTCTGAGGTTTAAATTGGGACACGGTGGCCAAGGTGCTGCTGATTACCAGATTTCCCACTGTCCTTGCTGGAGGAGTCGCTTCCTACCCTCAGCCTACGCACACTTCTCTGTGAAGGTCACAGGGGATTAGAGATCATGTCATTTCTCAATTTGAGTCAGATAGGGTCTGGAGAGAGGAAAGTATTTTTGGTCATTACCTCCCTTTCTTTTACTCATCAATGTCTGCTGCAATCTGGCCTTTGGAGCACTTTGGGGAAATTTGTCATTGGCTCTGGTAGGAGCCCGGTAGTATTTCATTAAGACACTGATAAATGGAAAGACGTTATTTTACATTCTTATTGCTATTTTGAATGACATATAAAGTAATGTAATAGAATTAAAGCATTTCTAATAAATTTGATAGACTTAGTACTATTTAATGCTTATGGCAGCTATAAAATGTTAACTTTTTTTTTGTTATTCTACATTGAATTTAGGGGGGAAAGTTGAGTTTTTTGGAATAAGTGAATTTTAAATCCTTCTGCTTTACAGTAATACTTAAAAGAATGGAGAAGAAAATTAAATCTAGCTAATAGAGTCATATCTGTATAAGCCTCAAATAGCAGGTATGAGGTGACTTGAATGGTGACTAAAGTATGGGTGATGTTATTATTCAGTACCTTCCCTTTTTTGGTTTGATCTCATTTTTTTCTTGACTGACTCACTATGGTATGTTTGGCAAACAGATAAACTCCTTGTTCAATGAGCTGCTGTGGAGAAGGTGTGCGTTTGCATTTCTGCACTGGCTGGATATTCGGCTGATGGCAGCAAAAAAATGCCAAACTGCTAGAAATTTTTCTACATTGGCAAAAATATGGCATTGAAGGCTTGTTCTAACCAAACATTTCTATGAGAGGGTGGGAGCCTAGCTAGAATTTACCCATTTGGTTAAATCACAAGGCTTTCTGGATTAACACACAAATACATAGAATCATAGAATCTTGGAATTACCTAGGTTGGAAGGGACCTTTCAGATCATCTAGTTCAACTGTCAACCTAACTCTGACTAAAACATCACTAAACCATACCTCTAAGCACTATGTCTACCTGCCTTGTAAACACCTCCAGGGATGGTGCCTCAGCCACTTCCCTGGGCAGCCTGTTCCAATGCTTAATAACCCTTTCAGGGCAAAAACTTTTCTTAATATCCAATCTAAACCTCGGCTGGTGCAACTTGAGGCCATTTACTCTTGTCCTATCACCTGTCACTTGGGAGAAGAGACCAACCCCCACCTCTCTACACCCTCCTTTTGTTGTAGGCAGTTGTAGAGAGCGAGAAGGTCTCCCCTCAGCCTCCTTTTCTCCAGGCTGAACACCCCCAGCTCCCTCAGCCGCTCCTCACAAGACTTGAGCTCCAGACCCCTCACCAGCTCCGTTGCCCTTCTCTGGACCCACTCCAGCACCTCAAAGTCTTTTTTGTGGTGAGCGGCCCAAAACTGGACACAGCACTTGAGGTGGGGCCTCACCAGTGCTGAGTACAGGGGGACGATCACTGCCCTAGTCCTACTTGCCACACTGTTCCTCATACAGGGCAGGATGCATGGGAGCAGAAAGTAGCTAGCATCTCTTACAGTTAGGGCACTTAATTGTATTCTGAACGGTGAAAACTCAGGGGAAAAATGAATGTTACCTTAAATGTAATGTTTTTCCTGTCCTAGAAAGAGATGCAGCTACACTTTTGGATTCTGGGTAATGGTTGTTCACAGAATTGCAGTATCATTTAGGTTGGAAAGGTCATTTTGAGAGCAACTAGTCCAGTCTACTTGTTCAAGAGTTTATTGCATTTTCCAAGTGAGACGAATGGAGGAAATGTGCCAGCACAAAATACCCCATCCTTACCTCTGTTTTCCTCTGAATTCTTAAAAGGACAATACACAGAAATTTCTGTTCTTGACGGTATCACTTTTCATACTGTAAGTATGGGGGTTTTTGTCCTTTCATAATTTCATGGCTTTCTGGGTAATTGTGAAATTTGATTTCCAATGAGTTAAGATGATTTGTGATTCTGACTGAACCAGTGAGTATTCTTTAAATAATTTCTTAGGTACGGCTAAGGGAAAATAAAAGGTGTCATTGACCAGTTTTCTTCTCATCCAAATAATAGTCAACTTCTTCCCTCATTAGTTGGTCAGTAATTGTGATTTTTATGAACCTGCCCTTCACATTTTGGAACAGTGGAATATGTGTTCTCTCACTCACGTCCTTCCTGTGGTGTGCTAGCACACAGGTCAAATGCCTGTGTGCCTATGATACAGCAATTGCATTTCTGGATTGCTATGTAGACATATGTTAAGAAGCCCTAGGGTGCAATGAACCCTAACTGGACATAGAATCCAAATGCAGAAAGTTAATTTAAAGCATGGCCAGCTTTCTGCTTCAAAATAGAGAGCAACTCTTCCATCAATTCATCATAATATTTATACAGCCTCTAGTACTCTACTAGTTGATTACTTCAGTCTTTGAAGAAATTATACCCACGACACCTTTCTAAGGTAGGAAAACATTGTTATCGCCATTTTTTAGGTAGGATAGCAAGGCACAGACAAAACGAAGGCTACATTTTTAGAGAGAGTTAGGCACATAAAAGAAGAGAACAGGTGCTAAGTTGAATATTCAGAAACAGCTAAGTAATACCAAAATCCCATCAGGAGCCCATCGTCATTATTAAATGCCTAAATACCTCTACAATTCTGTCCCATAGCCACTGTGCCATATGCCAATACACTACAAGAAGGAATGTCTCCTTTTTTTTAGAAGGCAGCTTTCCTTAATTGATCTGATACTTTCACTGAAAAATTGAAACAAATTAGTTTATCTGTTTTTAACTCCCTCTCAACCCCCCTCCTTGGGCACTTTAAATGTCACTATTTCCACTGGAACCGAAGGTGTGCTGAATAGCATGTCCTGCACAGAAATATGATAATCTCTCTTCAATGTTTGGCAACTAGTACCTATTAATTAAGAATCCATCATTTGTACTCTGTAATTATATTTATTAAACCCTAACTCATATCCTAACTATAATTAGTTCCTGCTAATTAATTTTATCAAATCCCTCTAGATTCATATCTTAAGTAAATATTGAGTAGCCCTACACTAATTATTTCAATCAACGTGTAGTGCATTTCAAATGACTACGAATAGTTTCTATTAATTAAATTTAATATAAAATAAATGTTCTATATAATAAATTTGTAAATGTTAACATTTCAGGATAAAAGAGAATAAAGGACTGGTATAATGGGAAATACTCATTTACATATTAGACCGGGTTGAATAAGCGAGTTCTGTCTAAGTCAAAATTTCCACATAGGAAAACAAATGGGTTTTAATATGAAAAATATATGAAGAAGTATAGGTTAGTACTATAATGATGTACCTTGAAAAGTTTTTCCATATCCCTTGAATCCTGTAGGACTCCCTAGATTTTAAAAAGATCTAATTTAATTTCAAAACCTGTGTGAAATTGGATAATGTTTATGGAAGTTACTATGCAAGTAAAGATAGGGCATGATAGCAGAACAGAAGAACATGTTTGGGTGAAGTGCTATGTTTTTGTCAGAAGGAATGGGGGGAAACATCCTTACCCACCAATACTGACAGACAACCTGCTTGATGGCCTTGCCAATGATAATGCCAGTGGTCTATACAGCAATGAGATTATGGTGTTAGACTGGATTGCTTAAAGAAAAATGACTGAAAATTAGGTAGCAACAAGCAGTTAGCATTCAGATCATAGCCATTTGGGATGCAGTGGGGTATCCTTCTTTAGGTCACGTGTATCCTGTAGGGCCTGTCTTGTATCTCCTATCCACCTGCAGATATCTTAGATATCCCAAGGTATCTAAAATGGTCCTTCACTTAGTCTGCCACATCCTGCCAAAAGTTTCTAGGGCAATCTAGACTGCAACCCAAGCTATTTACTGGAGTTAAAACTCTAAAGATCTTTTGTCAATGTTTTAATCCAAGTGAGCTATATGCTGTTTCTCTCCATTTATATACATGGCTTAGAAAACTTCTGAGATATTCCAGATCTCTGCTGTTTCAGAAGGAGATGGGCAGAGGGGAATTAATCTCTCCTAATTTTAGAAGTCCATGCTGCACTTTCCTTTCTTGTCTTCCTCTAAATGAAACAGGCACTTTCATCTGCCCTATTTTAGGCAACAACTATAAAACAGGAGGAATCACATCCTATAAGTGTTTATTTCTTTCTGCTGCCTCTAACTGGTGGTGGGGTGACAAGCTCAGATAGAAGCATTTTTAACGTAGATGCCTGCCTTTGATAACATTATTCCTGCCTGTTGATTGTGGAGGCTTTGAGGAATGTTGAGTAAAATAAGAATAGAAATAACTTGGGTTTTTGTTTGGGTTTTTGTCTCCCATTTTGGCTTCCTGGAACTACAGCTTTCATAAAATTTAGTGACTGGGGAGAAGAGCCTGTATTATTTTTGAAGGATGACAGTTTGCTGTCATGGGCTGTTACAGAAGTTGTATCATTTGGTGACAAAGGGAAAACAGATTTCAGCTCTGTAGCTGCAGTGGGTTAGTTTTGCTTTCAACACAGGTCAAGTGTATAAAGAAGCTTCCATCTGTGGATATTTGATTTTAATTAGCAAAGGATACAAACTATCAGAAGTGAAATCCTAATCCAAGCAGGAATATGTGGCACTATGATTCAGATATATTACCCTGCCTCATTTTAATCTTTCACTTCATAATTTACAGTATCACCTCCTAATTGATAGTATCACAGTCATTTTGCTGCAGAGATCATGACAGCAGTGCACAGTTTTTTAAGCTTACAGAGAATCTCAAATATGTGTTTTTTTTTTTATTTAAATTTTATTTAAAAATATATACAAACATACATAAACAAGATTTAACTGTTATGATCTGCTTTGTATCACTCTGCCTATTGGTACCAATGGTTTATTTTTCATAGGCCATTTGATACCATTTTACTACTCCAAAGGTGCTTCTTGGAAAACTTTACAGATTTATAGGATAGCGAGATCATTAGTTCAACTATTCTGATGACGTATATTTTCACAGACTTCAGATTTCCTGCAGCTGCTTCTGTTTTGAGCTCAGTAACATGTGCTTGTATAAAATATTTATTTTCCAGAAAGATATGCAATCTTATTTTTGAGAGTATCAGCAGATGGTGAGTCCACCTCCTCTCTGAATAGTTTGTTCCAGTGGTTTATCATTTAGGCCATATGCTTAAAATTAATGCCACATTTCCCATCTGATTTTGTCTAACTTCAATAAAGCTACATTCATTTCCTTGCCAGTCAGTTGTTTACCCATCCTCAGGCCTTTTGGGTCATTCAGGGAGAATCCATATTGCCCTTCACACTTGAAGCACCTGAGGTGTGTCTGGTTGCCTGCAACCGTCGTCTGCTCCAGCAAGCAAGCACTAGTCAACCTGGTATCAGTCAATGACCCTGCTTTTATCAGTTTCAGTAGTCTCTGTTTTGTTGGCTGCTTTGCTTAATTAGTTATTGCTTTTTGGATCTTTTAGCTCTTTGTCTGTCCTTCAGTTGCTTTCATCCTCCAAATGCTCATATTTATATGGTCCCTCTTGCTTCATTCATACATCTCATATGTAAGTCTGCCTCTCCCACCTTCCTTTTTGTTCCAATCTGCCTTTATTATAAAAGTTGTAATTTCTTTCTGTTAGCATTGCGCTCAACATGCAATGGAAAAAATCAGGCAGCGTGAAAGTACCTGAGACATACTGATTGTTACTCATTCTTTTCCCTCTACCTTACCCCTATATCCCCATATTTTTTATACCACTTTCCTCCCTTACATTTAGCTATGAAGTCTCTTGATCTGTTTATTTTATTTGCTAATTGAAGAGTTGTTCAATTTGTGGATATCAGGAAAAAGAAACAGCAACCAAAACCAGATTAAGGCATAATAATTTAATTTTCCTTGGTTGGTGACAAGCATTTGCAAAAGCTAAGTCTCTAGGCAGAAAACATTTGTTTTTCATAATGGTTGGTCAAAACCCTTAGGATTTCTTCAGACATTTGGTCCTTTTTCTTTCACGGATGTTAAATCTGGGAGCCCATCCAAGACTCGCTGTCCTGAAGAAGAGGAGGTGGAGGAGGAAGATTGTGATCTGTATGAAAGGAAGTGTGAAAAAAATGACAGCAGTCTTGCTGGCAAAGCTTCTGGTGACCAGTTCTTTCACACCCAGAGATTTTTCAGCTTTTTCGCAGCCATTTTCTGATGAGCACTCTGATATGAGCACATACGGAAATCTTTTCTTCTTTGCTAGCCATCTCTGACATATAGCTGGCAATATTGCCCACTGACTACAGTACTATTTTAGGTCAGTCTAACCTTGTAAGTGAGGAAGTCAAAGCATTTTGGAGGAACATGCAGTCAGAAATATTTCCTAAAATAGCCCTTTTTTTTTGTGTCTGCAGCGGTAGCTGATAATTTTGGTATAATAGTGTCATCAACCACTTTGAATGGCTGTGGTATGCAACGCTTTTTCCATGTTGTTTCATCTTCCCTTCACCAAAGGCAGCCCAATCAAGACCGATTGTCAGTTTGAAACAAGCACTTTTCTTTGGTAGTTTCAGGGCAGTGTATTATTTTTCTTTTTATTGATCCATCATCTTTTTTTAAAAAAATCAGATTACAAGGTGCTGGCTATCATAGAATGCCAGGTTGAAAGGAACCTCAAGGATCATCTCGTCCAGGCTTTCTTGGCAAAAGCACAGTCTAGACAAGCTGGCCCAGCACCCTGTCCAGTTGAATCTTAAAAGTGTCCAATGATGGGGAATCCACCACTTCCCTGGGGAGATTATTCCAATGGCTAATTGTTTTTATTGTGAAAAATTTTCCTCTTGTGTCCAATCGGAATTTCCCCTGGAGTAACTTGTACTCATCACCCCTCATCTTTTCCATGTGACTCCTTGTAAAAAGGGAGTCTCCATCTTCTTTGTAGCCACCCTTTAAATACTGGATCATGGTAATGAGGTCTCCCCTAAGCCTTCTTTTCTCAAGGCTGAACAAACCCAGTTCTCTCAGCCTTTCCTCATACGGCAGGATTCCCAATCCTTTGATCTCCTTGATGGCCCTCTTCTGGTCCTCTCCAGCCTATGCACATCTTTTTTGTGTAGTGGCGACCAAAACTGAACACAGTATTCCAGGTGTGGCCTGACAAGTGCTGAGTAGAGTGGGATAACAAGGGCAAGAGACTGGTCAACAAGGCCAAGAGAGTGGGTTCAACAAGGTCAAGTGCCAAGTCCTGCACTTGGGTCACAACAACCCCATGCAGCGCTACAAGCTTGGGGAAGAGTGGCTGGAGAGCTGCCTGGCAGAAAAGGACCTGGGGGTGTTGGTCGACTGCTGGCTGAATATGAGCCAGCAGTGTGCCCAGGTGGCCAAGAAGACCAACAGCATCCTGCCCTGTATGAGGAACAGTGTGGCAAGTAGGACTAGGGCAGTGATCATCCCCCTGTACTCAGCACCGGTGAGGCCCCGCCTCAAGTGCTGTGTCCAGTTTTGGGCCGCTCACCACAAAAAAGACTTTGAGGTGCTGGAGTGGGTCCAGAGAAGGGCAACGGAGCTGGTGAGGGGTCTGGAGCTCAAGTCTTATGAGGAGCGGCTGAGGGAGCTGGGGGTGTTCAGCCTGGAGAAAAGGAGGCTGAGGGGAGACCTTCTCGCTCTCTACAACTGCCTACAACAAAAGGAGGGTGTAGAGAGGTGGGGGTTGGTCTCTTCTCCCAAGTGACAGGTGATAGGACAAGAGTAAATGGCCTCAAGTTGCACCAGCCGAGGTTTAGATTGGATATTAAGAAAAGTTTTTGCCCTGAAAGGGTTATTAAGCATTGGAACAGGCTGCCCAGGGAAGTGGCTGAGGCACCATCCCTGGAGGTGTTTACAAGGCAGGTAGACATAGTGCTTAGAGGTATGGTTTAGTGATGTTTTAGTCAGAGTTAGGTTGATGATTGGACTAGATGATCTGAAAGGTCCCTTCCAAACTAGATAATTCTATGATTCTATAATGACTCCTTTATCTCTGCTGGTGATGCCCTTGTTGATGCAGCCCAGCATCCTGTTGGCTTTCATTGCTGCAGGAGCACACTGTTCACTCATATTGATCTTGTTGTCCACCAGGACCCCCAAGTCCCTTTCTACAGAGCTTCTTTCCACCCAGGTAGATCCCAACCTGTGCTGCACTCCTGGATTTTGTTTTCCCGGGTGCAAGACCTTACACTTGTCCTTGTTGAACTTCATAAGGTTCTTGTTAGCCCACTCTTTCAGCCTATCCAGGTCTTCCTGCAACATGGCTCTCCCTTCTCAAGTGTCCACTTCCCCATTCAGTTTGGTATTGTTTTATCCATTACAAAATGATTTCAACATATAACAAATAATCAGCAAAAATACCACTAGTGAAGGAGGAAAACCTATTGACTGTCAGTTCACATATACAACAAAGATTCTCGATTTCCCCCTGGGTTGACATACTTTGGAAAACTACCAGAATGCTATTGAATTTTACACAGAACCTCAAATTGTCTAAGGCTTGAAAAATGGGTGGGCTGTGCTAAAGATATGTGCAGAAAAGTGATGAATTTGCATAGTTAGCATTTGCATATTTCCAAGGAGGGTGATACATATGCAGTTCGGGAATAATGCAAAAGCACTTTCTTGTGCACTTAATAACGCACTCACACTGGCTCCTCCACCTACATGCAAATGTGGGTATGCATGTATTTGTTGCAGTACCATTGGAATGTTTACTCAAATAGATTCTCTCCTTCTTCTTTTCTTTAAGCAAAAATAGATTAGTTTGATAGTACCAGGAGCCATGCTGAAGCCTGAAGAATGAGAAGTCTCTGGCTGCTTGCTGATGGCTGAAGTGAAATTTGCACAGCGAAAGCTTGTTGCTAACAGTCATCCTTTTTTTTCCAACCTGCTGGATTACACATACCCTGGACTGTCTACGGAAAAGACTGAAGAGATCTATTCCATGTCCTCACTGCATTTGAAATAGAATTTCACCGGTTTGTTGCTATTTGAACAGATATGGTATAATCCACTACTCCTTTCCTCTTCCCAAAAGAAGAAAAAAGTACAGTATTAGTTAACACATGGCACAGCAGCTCCAACTAAAATTATATTTAGCCTGCTGCTTGTCTCTTAATTATGATTACTGTTCAGCACATTTCCTTAACAGTTTCTTAGGCCATCGGATATGCAATACATTCCTTCTTGTAGCATCTGCCCATGTCACACAAAGTCCCGTCTCCTTCTGTACTCCTGCCTTTTAAATGATAATGGGACTGCAATAAGTCAAAAGGATCAGCGGAGCATTTCCTTCATAGCAGCGAGCCTTTTCCTGACCTAATGCTCATAGACTTGTTTGCGTCCTTGTCCCTCCTGATGCTCTGCTCATGGTAGGCTGCATATGGCGCAGATGTTTCTGTCGTGCTATTACATGGCTATTTTCAACCTGTTTCTCAGAACAGATGTTCCCACGTGTGTTCTCCCTTCTTTCCCTGCTGACACACTCTCTGTACAAACAGCAGCATGCATTTCTGCAGTCCTGGTTTGTGGAGAGAATGAAAATCAATACCAGTGACAGTATTTTCCTTTCCAGGCTTCTCTGTAATGGGGCATGTGAGCCTGGTTTTCTTTTAGTCTTTCTCTCACCACTAGCAAGATGTTTCAGCTCTTGATTTGTCTTGTTTTTAACCCATTTTCTTCATTGTATGGGACAGTATTTGGAAGTGCCGTGTGTTTTATAGTACAGAAAGCTCTCTCCTTCAATGTGCCGTCTAGTGGTTGTTCCTTCTTTCTAACCACAAATGGCAGCGTAAATTCAACAGTATGTATTCTGGGATTTACTCTAAAGGGAGAAGCAGCACACTAATAAAAACTCATCTCCTGCCATCTGTCTCCTGCATATTTCTTTACAGTCCAAATGCATTATATTCGAGCCCAAATGCTTCTGTGTTGGCAGCAGTGGCCGGTTATGGTAAGAAATCCCCTATGAGTTTAAATACATAAAGAAAGTAACATATGGACAAAATACACCAGGGATGGTAGGGGTGAAGTTTTGTTCCTAACGTGCTGGAAGTCTCTAAGACTCCCGAACAGCGGCACTGCTGGTTAATAGCAGCATTGATGTATTTTGCACGTTACCTTAGTCCTGTAGCCCTACAGCTAAGAACAAGTGGGAAAAATAAGAACAAGTGGAGAAAATGTAAGTAAGGAAGGAAAAGTAAACTGAACCTCACAGTGGATTAGGTTCCAGATCCTCCTGAGAACAATTAATTAGGAGTGGACATGGACAAATTGATTTTCTTTCACTGAAGAGGGATGGAGGACATTCACTTTCAAATCAGGCTTGCTGTTCCTGAAATGGTGACAGTGAGCAATGTATCACTTAGAAATGACATGACTGTACCTTCCATCTTGCTTGTTTGTTCGGAAGATATTGCTTTCCCCTGTTGCGATATGCTGCTTTCTAACACATAAAGAGCTTTAGAAACTGGAGATTGGTCAGTCGTTGGTCATGTCAAGTCTTAGCATGTAGGAACATTCAACTGTACAATGCAGCTGTGAGGAATGAGTTAAATTAGAAACTCAACATATATAAATTGCTGAATTAATTAATATTCGCATTATTTGAGCTTTGTCCTCCAAGAATAAAAATACTGCTTCTAGTATTAAAAGCATTTTGTACTACAAACCAAGTGGATTGTTGGTGTAAACAAATGAAGTACAGCAGATGAACAGTGGACTTTTTAGTGACAAAAAGTGAATTTGAAAAAAAGTTGGTAACGCTGTTAACACAGACGAGGTATTCATTTACCTATAAACATGCATTGAAGCAATTTATAGTGTAAATAAGATAAGGAACTGTAGGGAAGTCACAAGGGGGAGTACTGGTTTGCTCTACTTCAGAAAACTAAGAGGGAGAAATATAACTATGTTGTCGTCTGATGCTTTCCTTAGTTGATGCACAAAAAAATCAGTCATCTACCCCAGGGGTGATTCAGGCATTCATTTGTCTTTTTGATGACAAGAGGAACTGACCTGCTTTGACTGTTAGATATCTAAAGTGAGATGAAAGAAATCACATCTATAATTTTCTCTTTCTGTTTGGGAGTCCAGTAGGCTGACAAACTTGTCCAACTAGGCCAAAAATTCAAAAATTGTCAAACCAGGTGTGATTCATCTCTTTTAACTTAAACTTTCTAAAAGTCTAGCAGCTAAGCTTGTCTCCTAGACAGTCAGAGGAGGAAGAGAAGTTTGTTCAGAGGGCATGCTAGTCAATATTGACGTTAGGTGAGAAGAATTATCCTTTAGAGGTGCAGGAATACATGAGCTACAGGGTCAGGCTCTTAACTGAGAATTCTAATCTTTAGATGGCCAAAAATATCTGAGATGAAACTTACTCTGTGTGGTTTCATTAATTATCGGTAACTGCACAGGTGATTTCTGTGGTGGTCAAATGATATGGCAGGACACTTGAGAGTCTATTTGGGAACCAGCAGGGGCTCACTGAGAGCATATAAATAAGCTATACAGCCATACTGAAGTTCTTATGAGCACAGAGACCTATTGTAAAGGTTGTTTTGTAGGGACTTGCTGATTTAGGGGATTTTGACAGCAGGTGCCCCTGCCCAATTGGAAGAGAACAAGAGGAAAAGAGGATTCTGCTAACTGCAGATTAAAGGGAGATTGTTCAGCTACTCTTTTTTTCTCCGTTGCAAGAAGCTGGTGTTCCTTGTGAAGAATTTGGATGCAGCTCCATTGAGTCTGGGAAGGCTAAATCCTACCAAAAAAGAGCTTTGAGGCGGTTCATGGAGGTGTTTTAGCACAGTGATTGTTGTATTTGAAGTAGTGGTATAAATACTAAATCCTTGAAAGGAAGAAGCAGGACAGGAAAGCCTGAGGAAAATTATCTTAGCATTACCACTGATCACATTCAGAGGCATTTCATGGCCATAGCTAAAGCCTTGTGTTTTGTGTGTTTAGATCAGCACCATATAGACACTTCTTGCACATACATTTTAAAATTTGCACATAGTTGTGGAGATGTGTATGGGCCTATTCTGTCCACAGTTAGGAGTCCAGTGTCATTTGAGATGACCTGGACTACGTCGGGCATTAACACAGGGCTCGCAGGTGCCACACAGGACTTACATGAAACCTTGTGCCCTCCTGGTGTGGCAAATGTTAAGCTGTATTTAGCACTGCAGCATCTCATATGACTCTGGACACCAATCTGTGAGCAACTGAATCAGCCTCCTAGCAACTAAATAGGTTTCTAATGTTCTGCAGCTAACTCAATGGCTATTATTCCCAGTCAAGAATAGCATCTGCAAGCAATTGAGGCTCTTATTGTGGTAGAAGGCCTATAAATTGATGTGACCTCTTTTTGTACAAGTAGAAATGCTGTTCTGTTGAAGGGTGCTAATAGCTTCCTGCTTGTGGGTCTCAGATCCACAGACAATCACAGACATTGCTAAAGGCTGTCGGTATCGTGTCAAGTATTCTGTTTCAGATGTAACCAAAGTGCTATACAGCCCCTTTGAACAGTAAAACACAGAGCAATAAACTCTGAGACATCACGGCAGCCAAAGCTAACTTGGGTTATCAGTGTGTAGGCTATGCTTGGTGGTAAATACATAAGCTGAGGTAATGGATCCATATGCATTTTAGAGGGGAAAGTCAGGAGAAGGAGGTGAAAGCTGAGCTTTGTGCCTGTGTCTTCATGGTCTGTGACTAGAACTGAGGACCACAGATGCCCATACTTTTTTACCCTTTGGACTTCTATCTACACTAGGGTTGAGCCACCCTTATGCAGTGCTGGGCCTGAGCTGGAAGTCCTGCCTGGTCACAGGGCTTGGTAATTCAACTAAAGGTCTATAGTAACTGCTCAATTCATTTTTTTTTTTTGAGTTGGAAAACCAATGCTGCTTGGTATACTTTCTCATTCCCATGAAAGGAAAAGTCCAGCTATGGCTTGACTCCTCTGTCTTTCCTCCAGATCCTTTAAGCAAGACAATGCAGTGTCCTATCTGATTCTTTATTGTCTTTGCTGACATAGGAATGCAAACGAGACCAGTGCAAATGGGAGGATTTCAGAATTCCTCTTCCTGAAAAATGTCACTACAAAATGATTTGACAATCAATTCCCTGATCAAAGGGTGACAAATTTTTGTATGGCATTTACCGAGCAGAGACCTGTGCACACTTGCAATAAGCAGAGGGCTTCTGGTATTCATCGAGCCAACTACACACTCAATGAACTGACGATCTTGCAGACATTGTATATCTGACATGTTCTAAAGATGTCAGTTTTCCCGAATTTTAGGAGCAAAACACCTTGCATCAGAGGCCAAAGGCTCCTTATCTGCATATGTTCTCTAAATTTTGCATTGTGCATGCACAAGACAGGCTGTGAATTCTGCACATTCCTGGAGCTGGTGCTCCAACCAAACTCCCAGATGTCAGGAAATCCTGGAGGAAATTCAGTCCAAGTTCCTCAAATTCCAGCCATACAAAATTTACAGACAGAAAAGGAAAGACCAAGCGTCTGCTAATATTACCTTGACTCCAAGAACTAGTTTTTTCATAACCTGTCATTCATTTGCATGAGGTTACACCCTGTTCTACTTCAGCTTTTTTACCAGAGAAACAATTTAGATACCACAGATGTGACCACATAAGTTCAGTTACAATAATTATGAGCTGGGAACTTTGCCCTGCACAAACACAATGTAATTTTCATATTCATCTGTCTAGGGACTACATTAATCTGATTATAAACTGTTAGATATTTTGAAATACTAGCAGAAAACGTATCTCTCAGAAGTTAGAAAGTGCATATTAGAGTATATTAATGAAAAGATAACTTGCATTGCTTGAACTATAAGCTCCTTTTTTTCCATCCTCCTAAAGGACAGAATAAGTCCCACTATTTTAATGTACTGGACCAACCCACAGTGGTTTTTTAAAATCTGATTTTTAGTTAATCAATCACCCACAACATCGGATGTACCCATAGGATCTGTGTTCCCCTTCTGGAGCCTGCTCCAGACGAGAGCTGCTTACATGCTGCTGCCTCCTCCACCATCACAGTTCCTTCTGATGCTCTTTCTGTGGCTGCTGTTATCACGGGGCCATATCTGTCATTGCCAGGCGTGCGGCACAGAGACAGCAACACGGGGCATAGTGAAAGCAGTAAGAGCAGAAGCAGAAATAGCGATGGCAGTAGCTGCTGTGGTGGCAGCAGGAATAGCCTCACTGACAGCAGCTGAGAAAGAAAAGCTGTTTTCTGAACCTACAAGTGTGATATTAAATGTTTGCCTGCTTGATTTATAACTGACACAATCTATAGATGCCAGAACATTTATGTTTTGGAATGTGCTGAAGACGTTCATGGGCAAACCTCTAGTGAGTGTAACATGGTTAAAAACTCGTTTTTCCTCGAACACTTTCTGGTTTTATGAATGTTACGTATGTGTTTGCATGTTGGACTATGGAAACAGTCTAATAATATGTGCCAGGTTTAGAGAGCAAGTTGGTCTTAGCAGGTAGCAAAAGCTCTTTACAATTATATTCCACACACATGGTTTCTGAAAACCAAACAACCCCATGCTTTCAGTCATATGTTATGTAGCAGACACAGAGAAAACTCATATGGTTCAATTCTGCAAGCTGCTGAGTGCCCTCAGCTGCATTTGATATCAAAACAGCCTAGTATTTTACAGGCTTATACTCCAGAAATGCAGATCAACATGCAAATAGGCATATAATGGGTAACAAATATTAGTCTCCTGAAGTCCCTCCTTGCCTGTATGAGTGACGCTTGTCTTCCCATATCTCATCTTTTTGAAGGCTGGCCCCAGAGGTACCTTCTGAGGTGTCCAGTTTTGCATCCTTGACTTCCACTGACATTAATGAGGGTTACAGATGTATGCTGAAGGGAGAACAGCCTTTCAAATGTCAGAGAGCATGCTGCTGTTCAACACTGCCTTTAACCTAAGCAGTACACAGCAAAGTGCTGCCAAGTAAAGGGATGATTCCAGGTGATTCCCATGGTAGAAACCCTCGGGCTTTTGCAGGGACTGTAAATATGATTGCCAGACTTCGGAACATTCACTCTTCAGGGTCAGCAGTATATGGTCACACCACAGAGGAAAACCAGCTTCTTTCATATGGTAAAAACAGATTCTTCTTTCCTTCTTTCTGTTCCTCTGGGAGAACTGGCATCCTGAATTCGTCTCCAGTGTAGCATTTGGGCAGATTTTGTCCAATACTTTGTTCATTGTTAAATGGTGATGCAGCCCTGAAAGAAATTAAAGAGTCCCATCAATTAAAGTTGCAGAGAAAATATAACACTGCCTTACACAACAGTTTCATAGAGAAATTTATTTACTTCTCTATGGCAAAAGTGTATCTTAGTCAGTAAAGGTCGTATTAATCATATAAAATTTTAGATCTCTACAGTTTAGATATTTACATCTGAGATAGTAATGTAGTTTCTTTTTCTTGTCATTTGTAAGAAACAAGCATTTCTTAGGTACAATTCATCTCATCTCAATGTAAATCTCTAAAATAGCCCAGATGAATCATGCTGTAGAAATGCTAATTTCTTTCTACTGGCTATAAAAGGAACGTGGCTCATATAAGAGTTGAGGTGGTTTCCATCCATTTCCTGAAAAGGTTTTAGGACTACAGGGAATAAGTATTTTATCTCAGTGGAATGCTGCAGCACAAAGAGCTCCAGTAATTTCTGGAGTATGAGTAGGAGTAGTTTGAAGAGGGATGTGCTCAGAGATGTATGTAGTACAGATATTACCAGCACTGCAGTATAGTCCTGTTTTCGTACTTTGAAGGAAAGGCCTCAATCTGCCTTGGGCTATTTGATATGTCTTAGGGTATGCAAGACATCCCCACCCAACTGATACAGGATGATGGTAGTCTCTTGTCTGCCTGGTATGGCAGCCAGAGGCCAGGGAGGATACCCTAGAATATCTTAAGAAGATATCTGTGCGTGAGCTACTCGTTTGATACCCTATTCGATACCGTCAATAATCCAAGGAGTGGTTCATGTCACCTATTTTCAGTTAGATGACTTTCTCTCTCAATAATGCTGACTGCATTGACCAGACTGTTGCTGTTTGTAAAGGGAGTTTAAACGTGCATGTGAAATACATGTGTACATGTAAGGTGTATGTGCAATTATACAATTAAGTTGACTAAATCTGGAACTTATGGCCTGATTCCTTTGCCTAAACATTAGTGTCTTTTGCCATTTGGGATCATAGAATCACAGAATGATAGGGGTTAAAAAGGGACCTTCAGAAACCATCTAGTCCAACCCCCCTGCCAAAGCAGGGTCACCCAGAGCAGGTTGCACAGGAACACGTCCAGGCAGGTTTGGAATGTCTCCAGAGAAGGAGATTCCACCACCTCTGTGGGCAGCCTGTGCCAGTGCTCTGCCACCCTCAGAGTAAATAAATTTTTCCTTATGTTGAGATGGATGCTCTAGGATAACCTACCTGGACTCTAATTTCCTGTCAGAAGGGCTGCGTGTCCTTTGAAAGTCCTCTGCCTGCACTGTGTTATGTCTTAGATGCCTGTGGATATCACAAATAGTGCTAGATATTTAAAAAAATGAGTCAAGTCACGCATTTTAAGCTGGAGCTGAATCCTACCCTAAGTGTCTTCTATTTTAAAAGGAATGTTGAAAAATTGCAGAGATTGCAGAAGTGGCTAACTATTTATTTTTGAATTAGAGAGAAAGCAAAAGAAAATGCTTCTTCAATCTATTTAGTTTATCAGAACAATGACCAAAGATGTGATTACAGAGTAGAAATATTTTCAATAGATAGAAAATATCATGTACTTGAAAAATAGAAGATGAATTAACAAGTGGAAGCAAAGAATTGACAATTTCAGTTTAGATATTAGGTGGTAAACCTCTCTTGATTAACTAAAGGGAAAAATTACCAAGGGAGTTGATGAAACCTATGTTCCTTGGAGTCTTCAAATGGTCTTCAAATTAAACTTCCCTGAAGTTATAATTTGCTGAAATCAAATCTGTAAGCTCAGTACAAGGGTAACTGGAGGAAGTTAGATGGCATGTGGTAGACTGGAGATTAGACTAGATGGCCTGTTAATCTCTTCTGGCACCAATAGACACCACAAATTATGCCAAAATAAGAATAGTGAGACATGAATTCAGCTGTGCTTGCTGGACATGTTTTTTTTTTTTTTTCCCACCAGAAAATGGCAAATAGTATTGACTTGGGTAATCTCTATATCACTTCTCTCCTTCCTCTTTCCATTAGTTATCTATGAGGAAATTGCAAAATTCTCAAAGGTATTTGTTGTTTGCAATTATTTGTATACTACACAGTCACATCTGTATTTGTTGTTAAGTTTCTTCAAACCCTTCTTGTTGCCTTCTGTACCTTTTTCTTTGTTTATTCACCTGTTGCACATTATCCAACTCCCAGCATTCAGATTCTCTGGATAGATAATGCCTTCATGCTAGTTCTTTATGTCTAATACAGTGAGGCATTGATTTTTTTTTAACTGAACTTTCTTTCATTAATAATAGTAATTCAATTCTTTTCTTTCAAACAAAGTAATTCTTCAGCAAATTGGAGAGTGAGGATGAAGATTATTCACAAACAATTGATTGATGATGAAATCCTCTCTGTGTCATTCAGCTGTGGTAATCAGTGTAGAAAAAGAGCCTCCATTAGCAGATGAAATATGCAGCTTTGTCTCTGTTCTCAGACTGTTAATTTCTTATTCAGTGATGCTAGTATAAAACTATGTTACATCACCCTAAAATGTTTATCTTACTCCCAAGACTTTACACTCAGGTGCCTCAGAGTATACTTATCACCACAGCAGCATAAGAAACTTCAAGGTCCTCCTTTTCTTAGGTACTGAGAGTGAGTTTATATTGCCTTTTTGGTACCTTTGTATATTCTCATGAGAGTCTTAGTCCCCACTGCCCACTTCGCTATGGGCACTGAGGTGTAGCAGCTGGTTTCCTTGTCAAAGGAACTCAAATACGAGTCTAGGTGTTGCCACCAAAGAGGGTCCAAACCCAGCTAATAAATACCATGATATTTAAGCTCCTAAAGATACCATCAGACTCCAAGAGAGGTTTTCAGAAGCATCAAGGTTCTGGATCCAATGAAATAAATTTGGAACATAAAATCTGCTCTCTAGAGACAGAATGATCAATTTCCTCATTTATCTTTTACACACGTCTCTGTAGTATCTGAGCACTCTGAAAGTGTTATCTACTCTGTTTGATATTCCTGTGGGGAAGAGATGGTATTATTCCTATTCTACTGACAGTAAGATGCAGCATTATACAAGTTTTTGAAAGTCATTAGAAAGCCCTCATTATTTTCTTTTCAATAAATTTTTAATCTTACAGCACTTTTCTATGTTACTTAAGCAACCCGAATTCTGGTATTCCTAACTTTTGAGTGATTGATTCTGCAATGGTATCTTGCCACCTTCTCGAGGGGATGAATTTTACTTTTGAACTCTGTCCCAGCAACACCAAGACTTCTCTTCCCCCATACCTATCCCATTATCTTAGTCTCAGAGCCTGGCCAGTTTCACTTTTCCCCCCTCTCAACTCCTCTTTCAATCTCTCTTTCTCCTTTCTTTTACTTTTATACCACTTTCTCCACTCTTCTATCTTATCTGTCTCCAGTGTTGCTATATCTGTCTCCCGCTTACCAAGGCTGAATCCTCTAATTATAGTGTCCTCAGACTAATTCTTTGTCTCAGTCTACTCTCTTTGCCTTATTCTTTTACCATAGTACAGATGCTGTCCTTTGTGTTTTCTAGTTTGTACAGCTGAAGAATTATTGGAGACTCATAAGAGACAATAACCCTGGAGCCATTTCCTCTGGCTGTCTTTAGAGGGAAAATTGCCATAATTTCAGTGAATTCCCTCCCTCCCGCCCTCCCAAATGTGCTCAGAGCCATCAGAGTTATTTTTGGGAAGCTTCAGTACGTCTGGAGTGAACATGCATTGCTTTTGTCTGTTGACTTGTGGATTTCTGTTGTGGTGGTGGTGGAAGATGCAGGTCTAGTATCACGGTCACTGCAAAAAGAGTAAGTGCTGGATGGAAAACACTAGACTTCCAGAATGTTAAAAAAAAAAAAAAAAAAAAAAAAAGAAAAAGGTCACAAGCACATTTTGCACATAAACAAAATCTCTATTGTATCTGCTTTTACTCTTGGCTTAAAATTTCCAGGGTAGTTAACACGCATGTGTTTCACTTGAACTAATTAAATTTTGGTAAAGTTTTCAGCCACTGTAAACAGAATCTTTAGACAGAAAGTGTTGAGAAGCCTTACTAATAGGCGGTGTCAGCAGTCCTGTTTATAATTTGGTGTGTGTTGAAAATCTGCATGATTAGAGCCTAAACTTGTAAGCTTGTTGGGCGCAGCAACCATTAACTTTATCTAGCATTTAGCATAATGGGAAATATCCTGACTGAAATCTTTTCACAGATCTTTAAAAAATAATATATATAAAAAAACAAACAAGTGAGGATGAATAGTTTAAACTGAAAAATATCTGCAAAAGGTAGAATAAGAAAACATTGCGTGTGTCTGCCCACTTTGTGTCTGGATCAAAATGACTTGTTCTGATTGCAATATAGGGAAATTAATAAAACATTTGCTCTCTGTTTCAGACTTACTCGCTAAGTTGTCCTGTGCAGAATGGATCGTTACAAGCGTGTTTTCAAATCCTTGATGGCAATGGATTTTTTTGTAATGGAAACTGTGATATACCTAGCAGCATTTGTAAGCACTTGTACACCCAGTTTACTGCAAACGTCACCATCTGCTTTGCATCAGATTTATTATCTGAATAGACAGCACTTCAGATATCTAGAATGTTTTCTCGTGTGTCCATACAGTTAGGTAGTAAGCAGACTGCTGCCTCACACACTTAATATGGGTGCTATATAGTAATTTATTTTATTCTTAAGGTAAACTAGAAGTGAGAAGGTCTCCTTCCCCACGGATGCAAAAAACATTTGCATTCCTTCTTACCTGCCACAACCAAGCCTAAATTTAAGGAAAAACACCTATAAACTGATAAGATTTGTATTGTGTATTTATTGCACACACCAGTTTTAACCCTGCACCTGGGTCATGGCAATCCCAGGCACAAATACAGGTTGGGTAGAGAATGGCTTCAGACCAGCCCTGAGGAGAAGGTCTTGGAGGTGTTGGTGGATGAGAATCTCATCATGAGCCAGCAATGTGCACTTGCAGCCGAGAAAGCCAACCGCATCCTGGGCTGCATCAAAAGCAGCGTGGCCAGCAGGGCGAGGGAGGTGATTCTGCCCCTCTGCTCTGCTCTGGTGAGACCCCAGCTGGAGTCCTGTGTCCAGCTCTGGAGACCCCAAGATAAGAAGGACATGAACCTATTGGAATGGGTCCAGCAAAGGGCCATGAAGATGATCAGAGGGCTGGAGACCCTCTGTTGTGAGGACAGGCTGAGAGAGTTGGGGTTGTTCAGCCTGGAGAAGAGAAGGCTCCGAGGAGGCCTTATAGCGGCCTTCCAGTACCTAAAGGGGGCCTACAGGAAGGATGGGGAGGGGCTCTTTATCAGGGAGTGTAATGATAGGACACAGGGTAATGGCCTCAAACTGAAAGAGGGTAGATTTAGATTGGAAATCAGGAAGAAATTCTTTACGGTAAGATGATGAGGCACTGGAACAGGTTGCCCAGGGAAGTTGTGGATGCCCCATCCCTGGAAGTGTTCAAGGCCAGGCTGGATGGGGCTTTGAGCAGCCTGGTCCAGTGGGAGGTGTCCCTGCCCATGGCAGGGGGGTTGGAAGTGGATGATCTTTAAGGTCCCTTCCAACCCAAACCATTCTGTGTTTCTGTGCGTGATTCTGGGTGAATCTTTCAATTCACGAGTACAGAGCGAGCATAAGCTAATGGCCACCTGACAGTCTTCTCCCTACTTCAAGAGCAATTGGCATCAAGTCTCAATCCCTTTACGTGCATGTCTTTCACACATGCATAGGCATTTGAAATAAGATGTATAAAAAAGTCTTCAGGAGCCACCGTGAGGTCAGTGTTTGCAGCTCTGTACTTGACATCTTGAAACTCAAGAGCTCAGTTTGAGACCAAAGCACCAACACACAAATAATCACATGTGGTTTCTGAATGTGCAATAAGTATCTAAACTTTCTTTGTAGCCAGTACCTCTGAGACTTATACCTAGAGAGGACAGCTACAGGAAAGATCTTGAGGGAGAGCTAAACCTTTCTGGAAGGCAGTTGGTGTTCAGGGCACCAAAAAGGACTTCAAAAAAGACA
Organism: Rissa tridactyla; assembly: GCF_028500815.1. Lineage (NCBI taxonomy): Eukaryota > Metazoa > Chordata > Aves > Charadriiformes > Laridae > Rissa > Rissa tridactyla. Next base: position 118,070,187 of record NC_071468.1, on the reverse strand, counting down.
GCAAGTGCCTACATTAGAATCATGGAATCACAGAATACCTCAAGTTGGAAAGGGTCCATAAGGATCATCAAGTCCAACTCCCTGCTTCTCGCAGTACTACCTGAAACTACACCATATGACTAAGTGTTGTCCAGATGCTCCTTGAACTCTGACAGGCTTGGTGCCAAGACCACTTCCCTGAAGAGCCTGTTCCAGTGACCGACCACCCTCTCAGTGAAGAACCTTATCCTAATATCCACTCTGAACTACCCCTGATGCAGCTTCATTACACTTACTGGTCTCCTGTCGCTGGTCACCAGAGAGAGATCAGCACCTTCCCCTCTGCTGCCCACCTTGAGGAAGATGTGGACTGCCATGATCACCCCTCAGCCTTCTCTTCGCCAAGCTGAACAAGCCAAGTGACCTCAGCTGCTCCTTGTAGTTCTTGCCCTTGAGGCCTTTCATGATCCTGGTCACCCTCCTCTGGACACACTCTAATAGTCTGATGCCCTTCTTATAATGAGGTGCCCAAAACTGCACATAGTGCTCAAGGTGGGGCCGCACCAGTGCAGTGTAGAGTGGGAGACAGTTTAACACAGTTCAACCAAGTTGAATTGAGACAGCTGAATCAACATCTTGCCAATACAGTCAATGGACCTTAAAAAAACATCTACTTTGCCTTAAATGAGGCAAAATTAATTTGATTTAGTTGCCAACACATGGGCAACTACAGCCATTTTCAATGTCTGATGGTGTCTCTAGCTGTCTCCAAGAAGGCATGTGTTTCCTGTAGACTACACAAGATACCTGCCAGCCTTATATGGACTTTCAGGTATCTGAGAGCATCTGAAATGCTGTTAGATGATCCTGCCAAATATTTCAAATAGAAATATAGCACAGACCAAGTACATTCAGTTATGTCTTGATATATTCTCCTCTTTGTACTTCAAGAACTAGCATGACACTCACCACTGACTGGTTACCAAAAGGAGGCTTTAATTCAAAGTGTGACTTACAAGTATTCTAAATATTCTGGTATGATGTTTAAGATGGCCATGGTTGTACAAAGAGTAGTCCGTAAAGAATTGGTCTGAGTCCCATACTGTATTTTCAAAAATAAAGATGTTGTCAGAGAAGGGACTTATTTCACCTCCAGCACTTGTGTCTGGCTCAATATTTTCATCAGCTTTTCTGCACTAGCCACAGTAGGGTTGTCTGTAACATTTTAGTCTTCAGCTCTTAGACAGAGGATGCTGCCACAACCGAAGCGAGGGAAAGAGGTGCAGTAACAGACCAGTTGTTCCCAAGAGGTATTGTGGAAAGAATAACCGACAGACTTCTTTTCATCCTTCAGCAAACCCTGTATTTATTGTGTCTGCACAGCTTTTATTTGGCTTTTTATTTGCTGTATAAACCGCTTCTTCCTTCCTGACACTGTTCCTTGGCTTTCCTCACCCCTCTCCTCTGCGCTTCGTTCAACTTTGTAGCATCACACACTGCAAACACAGAACAAGGAAGAAATATGGACTGACACAGTCACGGTGCCTTCAGAAAGCTTAAAGGATGACACACAGCACTCACATTCACAGCGGTAAGGCAAAGAAAATGTGAGGAAAGTGTTTACACTTGGTGGAAGCTTCCTCAATTGGTTTTGTCCTGTGCTGACAGAGAAGGGGCCACAGACGGGCATCCCTGTTATCCCTCTGGCTGCTGCGGGAACAGGTATTTGCATGCTCACCTCCACGATGGGCAAACACATCACACTCAGTGCTCACTCCTTGCAGTGTCCCTGGTGGAGGTCTTGCTCTGCAGAAGAACAGGTTTGTCGTTCCTGCAAGGTAAAATGTATTATAAATGAAAAAAAAGTCCCGGTCTTCTCTTTGTTTCTTTAGTTCAGCCAAATGTACTGGAGACTCTCATCAGATAAATTATAATTTGTCCTCCAAAAGACTTGATCTTGCAAACTTCTTTTACAAAGCCTTTTCCATTTTCCCCCTCTCCAACAGCTGGCATCTCATTCTCCTGTTAACAGTCCCAATTAGGGTACTCACTCTAGAACTTTACTAGAAAAAGACACACTAAAAACAACTGCTTTATCTCTTCCAGTTATTTCTTCCTTTGGGGAAGTACTTAAGAAATTTACGTCTGCCTGAGTGCTTTCTCAAAGGAGAGTTCAGTTAAAAGAGGACAATCATAAATCAATATAATCCAGCTTTTTTGTTGGTCCATTCCTTTTAGTGCTCACAATGATGAGACATAGCTGAATTACGTTAACAGTGACTTTTATTACTGTACTTCTCTCTAAAGCACCTGTTGGTGTTGTAGATGGTCATTCTACAAAATTAAAAATAAGTCAGCAAAATCATATGAAGAAGAGTTTTCTCTTCTCTCTCTCTTACTGTTTACAGTTCATCTTTATATACTGTTTACAGTTCATCTTTATATACTGTTGAGATAAATGTCAGCTTCTGGATGTATGAAGAGAGGTGTTGAGAAACCCATTAAATGGCTTGGTGCAAAAAAAAAAGAAGAAAAATAATTCTAAGCATGTACTGCGTTCTGAAAATACAAAACCTGAACAGTGGGCGTATGAATGCTGTTGTAGTGGCCTTTCCCTGGAGAACGCATGCTTCTTGAGTATAGCGGAAAATTGGACGTGAGCCTCTCCAGCCAGTGTTCATGCTATGAGCAGCAACCACAGCAGAGAGAAAATTTGATTAGAACATTTTCAGTCTCCTACATCGTGAAAATGTTCATCAAGAGACGAGCCTGTGAAAAGACCATTTCTGGCTGCTCAGATCAGGCCAGGAACTAGGAAGACTGGAAATGCAGACATTAGAAAGCACAGGATGTGATTATTTATTTGATAGGTTAAGGAACTAAAAAAAAGGAAAAGGTTTTATCTAGGTCCAGCAGGTGCAGACTAAATGTTTCAATCCATCAGTAGGGATATTCTTTACCAAGACTGATTTTACACAATGTGATGGGACAATAAGACCCGATTTTATTCTTTACCCTTTAGCCCAAAGCAACATTACTTTTTGCATCTTTATCTGAACCTTGTGGCTTAGATCTGCTTACCATCACAAACCTACAAAATAAAGGAGGAAGGCATATGAAGACATCATCTATTCCAACCCTGTGCTCAGAAACTGGCTTTGCTATACCTTAACCATTCCTGATACGTTTCTGTGTAATCTGTTCCTGAAAGCTTCCACCGACAGAAAGGACTGAAATGAATATTGAAGCCAAACCCTCCCAGAACTTTGAAGGAATTCATTTTCAGACCTAGACACTATTAAACAACCCTGTCTCAGATCCCACAGCTAAAAATCTCTTGCTAACGGGTTTGCTGCTTGCCAATCATTCAGCAGACTGAAATTAGTATCAGAGGAGCAGCAGACAGGAGGAGGTCACACGTCTCTCCTTCCCTGCTCTGCCGGCTATAAGCACTAAAACTTTCCTGTTTGAGAACATTTAACAGGGTTTTAAGACACTGTTGCTGACAGACATAGCTGGTGCTTCATTCTCGTTGCATCCGGGAGAGATGATGTGTCAGAAAAAATGGAATAGTAAGGGGAATTTTGAAGTATTATAAGAAGTCACTGTCCTAATTTATGACTTATTTTGCCCCTGTGCTCATGTCAAACCCTCTCCTTCTGATAAAAACATGCACAAATTAGACATTATAAAGTCAAATGAGTCCTATAAATGTTGTTTTGTGACAAACACCCTGAACCATGGCTGCCTAGCCAATTACAGGAGTTTACATAAAAAGTTCTCCAGGGATGCACAAGTATCATAGTAGCTATCCATGTGCTGGGTAAACTTTTCAGATCCCATAGAGCACTGGAGATCCAAGAGTACCCATCAGCTGTTGATCAGTGGGCAGAGAAGCAGACACCAGTCGAAAGCCAATTATCTCTTTTTATTTAATTTCAGATTTTGGGAAATATGGACAGAAAAATCAGTAATAGAAGGACATTAAAAAGAGCAATGATTAAAGTCTCTGTGGTTCTAACATTTGAGATTAACAAATTAAAACCATTTCTGTTCTTTTGTGTTAGACTCCTCTGCCCCTCAGCACAGACACAGAGAAAGCTTCTATCTACAGCAACATACAGTGGCAGAGGCATCGCTAAGTCAAACACAGGTTCTTCAATTACTAGAACCTGTCGAGTCTAGCAAACACCAGCTGATGCTTGAAGACATGAGTGCTGTTATTTATATCACTGCTCACTAGACTCATATAATTTGGTTACGCTAAAGACGGGAATCTGTTTTTTTCCTAACTGGAGAGAGCAACAGTACTAATGGCATTCATGAACAAGCTTCTCGTCGTTGTGAATATAAAAAATTTATATGTGCCTCTCAGGCCTACCAGAGACGTAATTAAAAAGGGTGAATTTTACCTGGAATATTTAGAGGGTTTTGTTCAGGTGATGATTCTTACTCACAAACCAGTCTTTTGAACGGGAGTAGCTTGCTGACTCAATTAAAATGTTAGAACAGGTCTATATATAGCCAAACAAATGAACAAACACAACTAGAACTGAAAACGTGCCAGGTAAACAAGAGAATGCAGTCAGAAGAGAATATGTAATCTGACATATCTGGACTGTCTTGGTCTTATGCCTTGATACATTCAAATAACCATGGGGGAAAAAATCTGTTGAGCTAGCTAGCCTGTAAACTAATCCCTACAAATGTACAGTGCTCAGAAAGTCATCTGGGAACAGCCACACACAGGCTGCTTTGTTCTAAATAAATCTGCACCTAGTCCAGCTCCCAATGGGAGAGTCCTACTGAGATCAAAGATCTATTGATCAGGCATCTCGGTGATAAATCTAAATTTCAGAAGTTGGGTTCTTGCCTATCCCGTGGAGCCTTTGAGAAATGAAATGGGGAAGGAACACACAGAAGCCTTGGTTATGCTCTCCATGAATTGTCTGGAAGTGTTTATTTCCACAGTTTTTCAAAATAATGAACAGCAACAGTATGAAAACTCAAAAAGCCAAAACCTAGATGAAAACAAACAACCCTCCCCAACCGAAAAACCTAGATAAAAATACCTTTGCATACACAGTGTATTTTAAAAAACCTGCTTGCATTATTTTTTCTTTTTGATAGGAAAAAGGGCAAGTATTTCCTTTAAGCTCTTCTCTCAGGACCTTTTTGCCAGGTTCAGCTGTGTGAAACAATGTCCACAAAAATGCTCATCTGCAGTAAATACTGTCATATATCCCAGCCTGAACTAAAAACGCTGCCAGACATCCCATACACACTGTCAGTAACCAACTACAAGTGCAAAAGTAGTTTTGAGCCCTTTTCAAACCATTCGGTTCTGACCTAATTAGAAAAGACACAGTTTTCACTTCCACCCAGATAGCTGCTTTCCTGTTCACGGCTTGGGGACATTGTTCTCTCTGCACTTTTTCATATGCTGGCTAAGCACGCAGGTGTTGACATTGCTATTCTACATTGCCTGAAGATTGCCTTCACCAAACGTCCTCACACTGAGGGCCAACAGCAGTGCCCTAGCATGAAAACAACCTCCTTTTCAACACAGTATAGGATGCGGGATGGTTATGGTGGTTTACAGCAAATCAGGGAGCAGACTCCGTCCTACAGAAGCATATACATAGCATTATGTTATATTCTGATTTTCAGTGACTATTTCTATGGACATAATCGTTGTTGCTCTTGCAGATGAAGGAAGGATTGTCTACCTTATCATGTATGCAGTAGAATTTCAAGGAATTTCTAAACTCTTCCAGCCTTGAAAGAATCGTATAATACCATCTACAAGCGGAACTTCACTACCTCACGGATGTTGTAAACATGAGGATTGTGAAGTGCTGAGATATTAAACCTGCAGCCCTGTGGTTAAGTTAAGACAGACAGTACAATAAATATGTTTTTGTATGCCCTCCCTGCAGAAGAGGAAAATAATGGAGATACTGTAAATAGTTCAACTTACCAAAAAAAGGCACATAACAACACAAGTAATTTTTTTTTTCTTCTGCTAGCTTTGAACAAGAAAGGTTATTACAAACAGGATGATAGGCAGCAGTATCATTTCTAAAGCCACATTATTGTTTTCCAGAGTTTTCACTCACAGACCACTCCAGACTGGCTGCCAGTGCTCTGGGGAGAAAAAGAATGAGCACATATATTTATTAGTGATATAATGAGCTACTATGGATGTGCTGAAAGGAGCTTTCCAATTTATGGTAAGGCCTTGGACATGCCATCCTTCAGCTCTCTGTGACTCGGTTTAATTACATGACAAAGGGATGCATGTGTGAAATTTATTGCATATGTTTTAAAGTGCCTTGAGATTGGTGAGTTGTAATAAATATAGTGCAAAGAATTAAAATAACCTAAAAAGACTGTAATTATTTCCTTCACCACCTTCACACACTTATAACCTTCACCACCACCACAATCTACCCCCTCCCAAAACAACCCAAACCCAAAATTCTTCAGAAAGCACAAGTCCTTTACAAATAAGCTAGAAATATTCAATACTCCTTGAAAAGAAAGACTGGGGCTTACGCGGTGTTTCAAAGAATTTGTCTCCACATGTGCTCGTCATCTCCCTTCAGAGAACCTATACAAGATATAATGGAAACAGTGTCGAGGGTGATGAAAATGCCAGAGCATCTGTCAGTGGATCACCTTATGACAGCAAGTGATAAGCCTCCTAATGCTGAAGTGATGAATGTGCCCAAATGTGGACGCTATGCTTGTGCGAGACAGCTGAAAAACACAAATATGAACAACTAGACATGAGGACATGCCTCTGGGGAGACCCCACTAGTTTTTGTAGTACTTGACTGATTCTAGAAAGCAGCACATTTTTACCATAGAGAAAGATAAGTGTGCTTATCAATACAGCACCGTGGCTCAGAAGAGGAGTAGTTGGGATGCAGGAAAGCATCAATCGTATCTAAGTATCAAATGTGACCTTTTGTGTATGTTCTCATTGCAAATGATCTTTTATTTTCTGTACCTTCAAAGTTTTCATAATGCATTTGGAGTGCTTTATAATTGAGCAGTAATAAAAAAGCAAGCTGCGATAGGCTTATTCAAACAGAAATTGCATACATTAAATGCTGATTACCAAAGTACAAATGACTTCACTTCAAGAAAGGAAGTATGGGGCTCCTGTTTGTAGTCACAAACAAAACGCAGTATGTAGGTAGGGTATGATTTACAATGTGTGAAGGTCTAATGCAGACAAACATGTTTCCATAGGAAACTAGAAAGGTATAGGGGAGCAAATCTGGTTTTGATATATAGCAAAAGGGACTGTATATACTGCTGGGAAATATGAAAGTATATTTCCCAAGCTGAGTCAAGAACCCATAATCCATTGACTTTCTAAATGTTTGTTACAGCTTTGGAAGAGCTTAAACACTAATTTTATGAAACTATTTTACAGGATATACACATTGAATCACTTATCAAAATTATTCAACATATTTAATGACAGTAAATATGATAAGGAAAGACCTATCAGTTGAATTCCCACAAGAATAAACATTAGTATATTAGAAATGGATGCAGAAATCTATATTACAAATGGATATAAATAAATTCATTTGTATTTCTTTGAGCAAGATGTTAAAGAAGGGAGCAATCCATATTATTGACCTGACTTTAATAATTTTTGCTTTAGATTAGCTCAGTAAAACCACAAATCTCAGCAACTGTTCACAATAAGCATTCTAACTTTTGACTAAATATTCTGATCGATAACTTCTTATATACTAAACAAACAAACCCACCTCCTGCAGTAGTCTGGTCTCAAAAGGTAACAGGCATTTTCTCAGTTTCTAATGAATGAATAAGATAGTATTGACTGGTTGGTCATTAACGTGTTTGAACAGACAAAGCTTATTCTTTGTTTACCGCTGCATCTTATTCCACACAAAAAAAGACTACAGCGAGGAGAGCGGTAGGGTTCCCAGGAAACAGCTAATGCTGAAGAGGCACCCACGCAGGCTTTTCTCTGTCCTCTCAGGTGGATGGAGCAGAAAAAAGGCCTCCGTTTTCAGCTAATTAAGGACAACGCTAAGCAGAAAAAGGGGAGGGGATAGCCTGAGATTGTGTCTGCAGTAGTAGGTAAACAGAGTGGGTTTCATCCAGGGTAAATCCACGAAGGAGGTATCTGTTTCATTAGTAGAGCCCGGCTCCAGTTCCCCTGCCAGAGCACAAGCCGCTTGTGTTTCCAGCTGTTGCAGGAGCATCACAAGAAACCAGAGGGCAGCTGTGGGAAGAGCAAAGGTGCATGCCTTCTCTCCAGGGCTAGGGAAGGGGGAGGACATGGAGGGAAGGAGGACAAAGCTTGTCTGTGATGATGGAGGGCCAGGACAATTCCCGATACAGCAGTGTTCTCCTTTCTCAATTTGTGCCAGAGGTCATCCAACAGCTGCTGGTGAAACACCTCCATCATGTCAGTACAGAAATCATGGCAGAGATCCTGATCTTCACTTAGGACTGCCTTGGCTGGGCTTGTTTCCTTGAGACTGTCCATCAGATAATCTTCATGGACCTATGGGAGAAGTTCCTTTTCCTAAATTCAGTTTTGGCTATATGCACCCCGGAATGAATGGTGCCTCAGGATCTAGCACAGGCTGTGTGAGCCTCACAAGCCATGTGCTTTTTCATCACAAACCTAATCTAGAGCTCAGGTTGCGAACACCCACCATGTCTTTAGGGGGAGCAGATGTCAGGGTAGTTGCTACTTCATGAATTAGCTCAGCAACCTCAGCCAGGGCTCTATGCGAACTCTACAATCACAATATCAGAAACAGAACTACCCAAGCAGGACCGAGGTGATCTCCTTCTGTGCATAGACCTAAGGGTCTATGTTGTGCAAGTCTGGTCCTGAGAGAAGACAGAGACCACAAGACAGAGAGCATTGTTTTGCCCCATCCAGTTCGGGGTCACTGTTTTTGCTTGCTGCACAACATACGCTACTGCTTAGAAGTCTCCAAGAGTGAAAAGCCACTTTGGAGAGACTGAAAGTGGGATGCCAAGGGAACTTTTTGGAAAAAGAAAAAAATTTAAAAAATAGTTCACAAGTTTGGCTACTGTTCTCCCCTTCTCCAGACCCAGTATGGTCCCTAATCTCTTCCGTGCTTCCCAAGTCATTCTCTCCACTCAGGGAGACAAGTTTCTCATCTGCTTGAACCAGATTTTTCACCTTCTTGATACTGATACAGACCAGCTGCTCGGTCTCTGCTCTCGTATGCACTGAAGGCAATTAATCAAAAGTAAAACTTTAAAAATCACTGCCCCGTTTTTGCTCATTATCAAAAAAAAAAGTCTCTGTCTGAGAATAACTATGGACAATTTCAACTTGAAAAGTAACACTCTCACGAAGTTATAAGCCAATTCTGAATGTGACCTTTCAAATAGAAAGCTATACAACTTTAACCAGGTTTCATGCTGGGTCCCTAGAATATTTCAAAGACATTTCTTTCAGTCTAGCCCATTTTTCCACCAGTCTGTGCTATGGTAAGTTTGGCTTCATATTTCTTTGATCCGTGAGGCAAATACTTTACATAGTTTAAAAATAGATCCATGAAGCTTTAGCTATACTTTTTAGCACTGAAAGGGAAGCGAGTTAATAACCAATGTAACAGTCTAACAGTAGTGTACTCCTTGTGATGCTCTCATTGGAACAAATTCATTCCTGCTGTAACTCCACTGACATTAACAGAGCTACCAGCTGAGATGAATTTGCCACATTTTTGTAAAGCACTTTAGAATTTGATGTCATAATTCTCGAAAGACACCCTAGGAAAGCTGCCTCTCTGCCTTTCTCGGTGTGTGTTCGTGCACATGCCAGTTTTCCCAGCTTCTTGTATTCCTTACATTTCTTTTGACACCACCTCCCCACACTCTTTGAGACTCTCCTGTTGAGCAGATATGATGCACCAAATACTCTTTGAAAATAACTGTGTTGAGCTAATTATAACTCTGTTCTTATTTTTCATACACGAAGGGGAATTCAGCAGCAGAGACCGAAGAATGGAACCTGTTTCAGAGAATCACATGAAAAATTGTCCATTTTCAAAATGGCTGCATGTCCCATTGCTCAGAAAAGGCCTCATGGCACAGGCTGGGCTAAGATGTTATTTTTCAAAGTGGCCATTGTTTGGACATTACTAAAACACTGATGACAAGAATTGAAATCATGGACTTGGGGATCAGTACACATAACTGAAGCAGGCTGCAAAAATTTCTACAACTGTTATGTGCTAGAAAGGGCCAGTTTCCTGGAACTGAGTACATTTGCAGAAAAGTGGTTAGCTTTAACTTCTTTTAAGAAAACCTTCCACATTCTTCCAATATCTCCAATTTTGTGATTTAAATTCAGCTTTTTTAACTTTGAGTTAAATGCAGTTTTTAAGTTACCAGAACTAAGCAATTTCAAGTCAAACTGAATGCTACTTTACGTTATAAGTGTTTAGCATTTTGTTTATTTCTATTTTTTAATTCTGATTTAGGAATGGAAAAAAACCTAAAATGCTTAAATAAGATGAGGAAACTGTTTCTACATAGTTCTTTTTTATACTAGTTAGTGTTTAAACTTACATCCTGCTTCTATCTGCAGTTAGCAGCCACAGCTTTTTGTTGACTTTTTAACTGTGGCTCCCATCACGTGACTGTGGTTGCAACATACAGAATGCCTCCTCAAACAACTGTAAAGGTCAGCAGCATTTGAAACTCCGCTTAGTGCACATTTTGTTTATTTGATTTATTTTTTATTAATTAGAGCATTTGTAGCTGTAAAAACTATTTTGAAGACATAGTGTTCCTGCTGAATCACTAAATAATAATTTAGACTTGTAGAAAGATCTCATTTTTAGCCTCAGAGGATTGTACAGTAGTTCCCTGAAGCAGCATGGCTGAATACAGGCTATATATTTCATATATTGCAGGCCTGGAGCAAATATTTTCTGACACTATCCAATAAATCATGTTTTCTTCAACAGCAAATAATAGAATTGTACAGTACATTATATCTGCAGCAGCAACAAACAATTCATCATCTCTGACCTTTCCATAATGACAACAATCTGAAGAATAGAGACTAATTTAAATTTTTATATAATGTTTAAAATTTAAGGACTAAATCTCCTTTATACTAGATCCCTTCACACTGCTCTGATAATAAAAAGCCTCCTTAAAGTGAACATAAATGCAATATTTTTTTTTTTCTCTTCTAGCTCCTACAAATTAACGGAGCGTAGGTTTCTCAGAGGGTTTGGACCTAAATGCAGCTCAGGTGGACACACCCAAGATAACTTTTAAATGATGAAATGGTAACAAATACAGTGCAGCCTGCAGAATCTGAGGACTTTGGGGTTGTACTCTGTAGTTGTCTATGCTGTTTCAGTCACACATCTGCCAAAAAAAAAATAAAATCCTCACACCAATTGTTAACTCCTTTCATCTGCTTACACATGATCTATATGCTGCCTTCTTTATTCCTGAGACGGGTGTTGACTAGCCAGCAGACTAACCAGCAAAGTATAGTAAACTGTTGCACACCTAAAAAAATCTTGCAGCGTGAAAATCAATTTTCCAGTCCTATTACTCTACCCAGCCATGAGACTAGTTACTGTTTGTATAGAAATCTAATGAAAACAGAACTAAAACTTCAAATGTGGGCTCTAGAAATAATTTAAATACATAAAAATGGTAAGCCTCTTCATCCTCCACTGCCCCGCGACATCGAACCCAAGCAACCAGAGGTACTAATCAAAACAAAAGAATACCCTTCATCGCCAGCCCTTCCTGATGCACATTGCCTGTGGCTTTTCTGAAAGCTTGGGTTTGAAAGGCACAATGAAGGTGGTTCTCTGAAGCAGTACAGATTTTGGCTCTTTCGTGTCTAAAGGTCTGTCTCTTTCGTGTCTAAAGGTCTAGCTCTTTCCAAAGAAGTGCCACCACAATCCCTTTGCCATCCGCTGGCCTCATTTTTTTGAAAAAGAGCCCCCATCTTTAAAAAGAGCCTCATGCTCTTTGTGGAACCTGCTGGAGGGCCCACAGAAATTTATCATGCAATCTTCTACTTCCATAAGCATTTGTGTTCCTAACACAACCAGGAAAGATGAGGCAAATATCTTGGGATCCCCGTAACTAAACGCATATTCAGGGCCAGCTACTGTGGGACTGGAAACTTTAAATTTGCTTCTATCCTCAAAAATTACCTGCTCAATACTGAAATGAAAGGGCAATGACTGCTCTGCCCTCACTGGAACGGCAGCCAGTGTGGCATCTTGCCTTGCATCTTGTTTCACCCCATGAAAAAGCCACAAGGGTACAAGTGAGCAATCTCTCCCACTTAGAGCCGTTTTGAAACTATTTGATGCTTTAGCTTGGTTTGAGGTCAAATGAGATGATTCCTACCCTTAAAACAGAAAGAAATACTTCTGGCAGCCTGAATAAATTAGTATTTTTCATGCGTCTTTTTAAGTTATCACCTCAGGATATTTTATGGATGCTCTCTACAGATGGTGATGCACATGGCACTATCTCGATTAGCTCAAATTCTTTCAAGTACTCTACACAAATAATACCCCAAATGCATCTGAAGCCTGTAGTCTTTTCTCTAATGAAAGCTGTATTGCCCCTACACCTCATTATTGTACCTGTCCTTGTGCAAAAGTTAGCTTCTTTGCCTGCTATAGAAATAACCCCACATACTGAAGCCAAATATTTAATTGTCTTTATTGTTGCAAGAAAACAAAGATCAAACCCACAGTTATTCAGAGAGCTTCTTTGCTGCACAGAACATTTAAATAAAAGAGAGAGAAAAAAATCATCCTTGATTATTGTATCTGTAAAATTATTTGGAATGTATACTGTATAATTAAGACTGATTATCAGCTTAAATTTCTTGGCTTTGCTTTTTGAGAATACTGTCTTCTGTGGACATGAGGTTACTGAAACTGTACACTAGTGAGGGAACAAAACAAAACAGATGGTGCATTAATAATGAAAGTATTAGAAAAAGGGTACTCTTCCAGATTTCAATGTATTCATTAATACATTTTAGACAATTTAATTGCTTCCTGAAACACTAATTGAAAGAGTTTCATTTGCAAAAACCTAGTCCTGGTAATATAAACTAGGCACAGTGCCACAAAGAGCTTGAATGCTGTAGTAATGAAATGAATAGAAGGGTTTGGGGTTTTTTAATGTATGTATGTTTATTTCTTTTAACGGAATCTTTACAAAGGCATACAAAACATCAGGAAAAGAAAGATTTACAAAGGGAAGCCAAGTTTAAGAAGTACTGGATGTTTAGAAAATGTGAAGAGTATTTTTGGTTTTTGAAAAGTCAGACCATGTCAGGAGAGTGTGAGTTGGATTTAAGATCACAGGAGTCTAATGCAGTATAATTTTATTGACTTATACAGTCCTACACCTGGCATATCTATCAATATAATTAGTGGATACTTTTAAAATATTTTCTTCTGAACATGTCTGCTTCAACTGCTTCAACGTCTCTTCTAAATATGGATGGGCAGGCAAGTTTTGCCTGATTTCGACCCCCCTCACTTGTTGCGAGTTTGAAAATTTGAGTCAAATTTTACTGTGATCATTCTCTCATCCATCTCCAAGGGAGTCGAGATGAAGAATAGACAGGAAGGTGGAAGAAAACGAACTAAATAAATGCACTGAAAAAAGAGCTGCAGTTTGTCAAAGTGAATATATAAAGAAAAAGACTGACAAACAAACAGAGAAACTGGAAAGAAAAGATCAATAATAGAGAAAAACTCCAAAGAGAAGAACACACAGTATCTGGATCAGCTGCTTTTCAAAGTCTTCTGGGGATTGGCAAAGTCCAAAATTATGCAGAAGATGGTATGAAGTAGTACCTCCTAGGGGATGTTTTGACAGTTGTCCATAAGAAGTGTAATTCCCACTCATACCATACTTGGGCGCTGTTTTGGTTCCCAGTTACCAAGGATCCACGGCTACTGGGATCTCACCTGTCTAGTTTGAAGGAAGCCAAATAATTCTTCAGACGTTTCACCTGTATCAGTAGCTGGAGGATAAGCACACAGCTCAGGCCATGGTTGGACATGCTGCACAGGTGGCACCTGAGCTTCGCTGAGATGTTACTGATCACCACTCCACCTGGGGACTACTGTTCCCTTAGACCTGCCTGCAAACTATGCTCCCAACCTGCTTGTGTCAAAATGACAGAAAACAGCAATCACTGTTGATATTAGAGTCCCAGTGTTGCGGGGTTTTCTTTTTTATCATTTTGACGAGGGGTAGCCGCACATGGATTTTTTCTAGCAGATTTGATGGGTGGTTATCTCTGTGGAGGAATTAAGGCAGCGGTGAGAACAAGATGGGAATGCTTTTCTCTTATCATGATTCATCTATGCCCAAAGAGCACATCTAAACGCAGCCTCATGCTTCAGTAGACCCTGCCCACTCATTGATTCTGTATTAGTATAACGACATTGGTTAGCAGTGTGATTTTTTCTAATTATGTAGTTATAAGGGAGCAACTCCCTTTATGGATGTCATTATATCAATGCAAAAGTGCCTCATGCTGAAACAGATGGCAGAGCTATATGAACATGCCACAAGGCTGGAGAGGGCCTGGATTTACAGAGCATTCCCTGCTAGGTGGTACCTGTCCTTTCTTCTCTCAAATATCGTGAGATATTTGTGGTAACCTTAGAAAAACTTCCCTGCTTAAGCAAACAACCTCTGACATCCTAAATGTTCATACACATATGATTATAAAATAATGAGATCTACATGCACGATATAGAGATTCCATATGTCAAAATTTATTCTTGTCCTAGAATGGAACTCAAAATAAATATATAAAATTATTTGTGAAAGAAAATATTCCAAAATATTTCTGAAATAACAAATAACAATATGCTTGTTACACATCACTGAAAAAATTAAACATTTTACATTGCTGAAATTGAGTGGCCCTGGTATGCGGTATAAGTTCTGTCCAACTGAGTGGAAGACTCTTTTTTTCTTTTGAGTTTGCCAGAAGCCAAAAAGGGGAACTTTCTATGCATCAACAAATACAATACATACAGAAAATCTAGGCTAGACCAGAAAGAGAATGAGGATGTGACACATCTAAATTACAGCACTCACAAAGTCCCTGTGGCAGCTCAAATAGAAACTGCTTAATACCAGACTGATCCAGTAAAAAAAAAAAAAAAAACAAAAACAATCACACAAAAAGATACCCACCTCAATAAAGGCAATATGCCAAAAAACTAGAATTTATGTTGACTTAAATAATAAAAAGATATTTTAAGCACATCTGGCATTCTCCTTTCCCCCTTAAAAAAAACCATAAAATTGTGGAAAGTATCCCCCCAAAAAAGTGGAAAGTAACGTGTGGAAAATATAACACACGTTAACAGAAATTTGATGACCGATTTTAAGAGATTTAGCATGATGACATTTTGAAATACCTCTGAGGTTTACAAAAGGTTAAACAGACAAATCTAGTTCCACTTTTTCGTTCAGAAGAAGAAATTTTTTCCAGATCTGTTTTCATTTACCAACATTATCATATATAAGTAAATAAAGGTAGAGACACTGAGTCAACAAAACACAAACCACAGTTTAATTGCCCACAGTAGGCCACAAAATTACTGCCAACTTTAATATTTAATATTCGATTTGGTATCTATAGAAGCTAAGGCCTCATCTACCTCATCTAGAAGAAATTATGCAATGAATCCAAAAACATGTCCATGCCCTCCAGAGCGTTAGTAGCAGCTTGTTTTATGAATCATTACCGTCCTTTCCAAATTATCAAGGAGGAAACAGTACCCTGTTTGACGAATGTGGCATTTTATAAATCATGGTAAAGAAATATAAGAGTTTAACTGTTAACACTTCTTTTTCCTGGGTTCCTTAGGGATATATCCTTGAGTTACATTTACAGTAAAGTCAAGTCCTGGTTGAATCAGAAAAAATCTATTCTAAAGCCAAGGTTTGTTCATGCTGTCCTGGAGCTGTCTCCATGCATGCTAAAAAACTAGCTGAACTTATTTGTTTGTTTTGTTTTGTTTTCGTTCTTTTTTGATAGAATATTGCAAAGTGTTAGGAATCTGGACTGTCGCCAATGGCCACATTTCATCTCAATAATCCGAATCCCCCTTAAGTGCCTCTCTCGGCTACCTAATTTGTAGACATGATCCCTGGAGTCTGACTAAATGCCAAGTCTGACATTTATGTGAAATACCTTAAACCAGGCAAATAAATAAAGTGTTTTGTGTTCTAGCTCTTAAACTAAGCAAATGAAATGTGTTTGCTCGTAATAGTTCAAATAACATGTGGAAGTTGTCTGCTGGTTGTTAGATAAGTGATAAGAGATGAGGAGACCTCTGAGGATAGCTGTAGAAATGTGGAGGTAATATACTGCTTGCCTAACATTGTTTTAGATAATGAGAAAGTAGAAGAATAGACAAATAAGAACAAAAAGTTGCCTGCAGACAGAATGCCTCCACATAGTTAAGGATACTGCAAATATTTCTGTAGTAGATCTGGTGAGCAGAAGGTATATTTTCTGAACAAAATCATTATGTGCGAAAATCTAGGTGTGCCCTAAATGTGAGTAGAAGACTGCAGCAAGCTAAAACAAAATGAAAAAAATGGAAATCATGTTTCATAATGACACTTTAAATGGAAAGAAAGAGAAAGGATATTTTAGCATTTCTTAGCACCGTAAGGTTGAGCTGTATAATTCCTGATTGCTACTACTGACCTTCAGATACTAAAACTAGGCCAGCACGTGTTTGGAAAGACAGGAAAAACTTTAACGAAATGACAGAGTTGAGTGTACAATGGAAAAAGCTCGAACTTTAAACTGCAGAAAGTATTATAACTAACAACTTAGTGTCTGCATCTTCAAATATATTCATAATAAAAATAAAGAAGAATGCTAGTCTCAAGAAAGTTCTTTCTGTTATATGTGGGTTGCTTAGTCTGTGATCTTTCCTCCTCTGTATGAAGTCTGTCATTGCTATCCATATGTTTGCTACTGTAACCTGTAACATACTCTATTTGGCTATTTTGGGGCTTTTTAGTGGTGCAGAAAATGTATCTCTCTGGGATGAAAACTTGGGATGCCCGTCTCCAATGGGATGAATTAGCTTTCTTCGAACGTCTGCCTGTTGTTCACATTTGCCTAATCTCTGATACAGTGGGACTTTAATTTAGGTTGTATTTTGCAGATGTTAGATATGGAATGTAGAGAATTAAGAAACAATAATGATAAAAACCCCCTTAAAATAATGAAAGATGGGTTTATGATTGGGGTTAACCCCGGCTGGCAGCTAAGCTCCACACAGCCGCCTGTTCACTCCCCCGCCCAGCGTTAACATCCCCGTGTTATCAGCACTGCTTTGGTCACAAATCCAAAACACAGCAGCACAGAAGCTGCTGTGAAGAAAATTAACTCTATCCCAGCCAGATCCTGTGACGTTGAGCATAAATAGCTGATTTACTTAGCATTGTCTCTGTGTCTCTAAGGATGATGTTGAGTTGCTGCCCTGAAAAAGATAATATACTTTTTGTTTGTTTTCAATAAGATGAGAAGTTAGATGATTGGCTAAAATTAAAATTAGAGTTTAAAATATTAGGCAACAAAGACCTGTTAAAGGTCTTAACAGTTAATCAAAGGTTTCCTCTTTCTCATCCTCTTTGGAGGTTTTTTCATTGTAATTAATAAATGGGAAATGACTGAGTGACACATATTGTCACTGCTTAGCCTTTTGAAGTGTTAATTGATCAATTTGGCTATTCACATTTCTTTTTATTGTGAACCTAGTTATGAAGAGGTAGAAAGTTTTGATAACAGTTTTACTAATTTTTAAATTAAAATACTTTTATTCTAAAAAGGAAAATATTGACAGTGTTAATAACTTGAAAGATATAGACTTCATTTTTAAAGAAAGGGCAATTGAGAACGAGAAAAGGCTTAACTCAGAAAACACTGTCTGGATTTAATGGCATTTTAAATATAACTGTAACTTTGTGGATAAAAAAATGCCAGAGAATTTGAAAGACCATATAAGCTGTCGCAAGAGTCCAACAATGTGATATCTCAGACAATTCAGGGTTTTGTCAAATATCTTCAGAAAATTTTTGCTTGAGAATATGAAACAGATTAAACTGCAGCCTAAAGCTGATAGTCTTGTTCAGCTGATATCACATAAATAGTTTTTTTCTCATTTGAGGGAACTCGTTTGTGGACACCTAATTTTAATTTAGATAGAACATAATGATAGAGTTGAAAACTGTCATATATAGACATATAGGCAACAGCATAGGCAGGCAGTTCAGCGTAGGAAACCTTCATTGTCTTATAGCTCACAGCAGAGCGAGGTGGCACAGGTTATAGCCAAGATATGGGGCAAAAGACTCTTGAACCACGGCTCCCAGCGGGCTGTACAGAGTCACAGGTGATGATGTTTGATGTTGGACTGGCTCAGAGCAAACACCTCGCCACAAAATAAAACAGCTCACATTGAACATTTTGTTTTGCTGTGAATTTCTGTATTTCACCTTGTCGTTGTCTTTCAGGCAAAAATGAACAAAAAGCCTTAAGTGCTGTTATAATGGATTTTTTCTCCAGGAAAGTTATTCTTATTTTTACTTAGCTCTACCTGTTTTTGTCGGTAAAAAAACCCACTTGTCAAACAAGCTGAATATTTACCTATTCTTCTCCTTCCTCCTCTTTATTATAAGGAAGTTTCCCCACAATCAGTAGAATAAAAACTATAATTTGTCTCACTCTACCATATATTGTACTTTACATAGATATCTCTTTACTGTACATATATATGTTTACTACATCATATATGATGATCGGCACTAGACTTTTCTCTATTTCAGGCATTATTAAAGTACTCTGAACAGTGGGATCCCAAAACTGAGCAGTAGCTAAAGATAATAGCGTATTCTGTATTCCCAGAGCCCGCTGGGCTTTTCTTCTGATAAATTATTGGTTATTGCAGGAATACGGATATGAGCAATACTCCTGCTTTCTCCTTTTCTTTTTGTGTCACAGGCTGTCTGTCATTTTGGTACTGCTTTGATCTTTTTCCTAATGCCCTGGAGTTATCTCTAAGTTGCTGAGATGTGTTTTAGTGGATGGGGATGTGTTTGCAGTACTAGTTCTTGGAACCTGGGACTCCAAGACCGACCTTATTTCAGACTGCTTCCTCACTACAGTTTTCCATCTCTCTGTTTACACTAGCACTCCATAGACAAATAGCTTAGTTTAGAGCTATAGCCATGAGCTGGCTGAAGTTGGATGAGGCAATGAAAGTACGTGACTGCAAGGAACTGGCTTCAGTGATCTAGGTGATTCCTTCCAGTCTCAGGATTCAGTTTCTCAAGTCAGCATTTTAGCTTTTCATTTCCCAATATCAGCTTTTAAGCAGACTTCATTTCTTTAGTATCATTCTTTCTTCTCTCACAAACAGCTTACCAATATCCCAATGACATGTTGCTCTTCAGCAGCTGTTGCTCCTGCCTGTAATATAATACGTTACAGAGTAGGAGAATATGTTCCTAGGATTTTTTTTTTTGGAAAGCAGCTATTAATTACAAATGGAAAGAAACCATGTATTTTTCCCCCCCACGCTTTAACTTTTCTCTTTATTCTGAATCTAACAGAAATACAAAAAGCACTTCCATGGGAATGTCTTATCAAATAAATTCAAATAAATGAGTTTTACTTTTAGACCTGGAAAGACTTGGAGCCATTCAGAGCTACAGAATAAGTGTGGTATTTAATTTGAATTTTAGCACTGAGAATATTCTGTTCTGTATTGTAAGTGTCCTGGTTGGGGCTATTGAGACTTATGCATATAGGTGGACAGCATCAATTTTGGAAGGTGAGGAGTGGTTTGGGTTTTTTTCTCCCTCTATGCTTATTTTTTGCTGCTCAGAGCTAGTTTTCTCTGTTCTCTACAGTTCTTAAATCATCTTAAATTAGATCGTTTCCAGAGAGACATTTTAAATGTTCTTACCATATCAAAGGCTCCTCAATATACAGATGAAACCAGAAGTTGCTTTCAAAAACTTTTTTTTCTGAAGTATAATCTGTCTTGAGGACACAAATTCCAACAATTTAAAAACATTTAAAAAAACCCTAACCAAACCAACCAAAACCAAACCCCAAACCACTTAGACATCTGACACTTAGTTAAGAGGTAGATTTTATTCTAGCAATCTATTGTGTGTCAATTTTTATGTTTGTAAGATAAATCATGCAACACAGTTTACAGTTTTTATTAATGCTGCACGAGTTGAGATTGAAACCATCATTTTTTGCTAACTTGATAGTTCAGTAACATTCACTTTTAGAAGAAAATAATGATGAAACTTTACAAAGCAACAAGAAATGAAAAGCAAAACCCCCTGTTTTCATAAGCTTTCTCTTTACTGATTAAAAATTTTAACTTTCAGTGTCATGGGTTGATGTTGGATGCTGAAGTATTTGCTTTAAGCTGGAGCAATAAATTATGAATTTGTGGCCTCATTTAACATTGTGGTAGCCCTGGCTGAAGCACTCCCTTAGGAAATGTCAGGTTTTATCTATGCATACAGAAGAATAAAAATATGCACCCTGGTGTTCCCAAAATTTTCTACAATATGGAAGTTGCGTGGCATAATTTATAAAGTGCACTCTAGTATCACAAAGCTATTTTTGAAATTGCTACATTAAAAATAATTAATAGAGAACCTGTAAGACATTTACTTTCTAACTACAGTTGAATGATCTCTCAGCAACTAGAAATTTAAAAAAAAAAATCACCCCAAATTGCAAGAAAATAAAAAAAAAAATCACTTAAAATACAAGCCAATAAGATCAATAGCCAGACCAGGCCTGCCTGATCTCTGCTATTATTCTGTTAGTTTAATCAGGGCTTAGTTCTAAAAGAAAGATGCTGATTTTCCTGGCCTTGATTCAGCAAATCAGACTACAAACAAGAGAATAATCCTCCTGAGTATAACCGAACTAAACATTTGCTTAATATCGAACCCCTTGGGACAGATACAGCGTTTATATATACATTTTGCAGTTACTTTTCAATGGGACTAGAGCGACCCTAGTAAGAACCAAAAGCCTAAATAAATTACCCGTATCTCTGCAATGAGGTTGTGTTGCACTTCTTGTGCTGCATGTAAGGAATCTCCCTTTTCCACTCCAGACCGTCAGGCCTTCTTTTCTTTTTAACATTAGATTTTTCTGTTGATCCAGTGATCAGTTCATGCTATGAAACAGCGTTACCTACCACTCTGCAAAAACTACAATATCGGAATTTTTTTAAAAACTTTTCTTTTTTTTTTTATTTCCTACTAGCATGCAGTTATCTTAAAAATATCTTAAATATATCTTAAAATATATTTATCTTAATATATTTTCTTAATATATCTTAAAAATATATCTTAAAAAATATCTTAAAAATATCTTAAAAATAAGCCTTACTTGCTGCTTCTGCTATAAAACACTATGTGTTGAATGGAATACAAATAAAAATACCAGCTGTTAGTCACACCTTTCATTATTTTGTTTTAAATCTATGTGCTGACACTGTTATTTCAGTCTAAGTGACCTATTTTGATATACCTTAAAGTTGATTCCTTTCCAGTTTAGTTAAATTTATGTAAAGGCACTCCTATGTTGAAACAAGTGTGTCCACACAAAGATTCAACCCCAAATAGGAAAAACTGCGAATTACTATTTAGATTGGTATTACGGTTCTGCTCATGGTGTCGATAAACCCAAAATCATTAAAGTGGGTATTAGTGACGAATAGGCACAACAGAAAAACAAATCTGACAGAGGCTTCATGTTTTGCATTCTGCTCTGCGCCTCACTGGAGCTTTCCATCTTTGTGTAGCACCAATAAATTTAATCAGATTTCATCACCTATTGATTTCTTTGAAAAAGTATGAATTGTGACTGATAAGAAACTAGTTTGTTCCCTTTGGGGCATCTGCGCTGTTATAAAGCATAACAGAGCATTTGGGTGGAGTCATTCCTGACTGAACCAACCGTTTCCGACATTATGGCCCTCAAATATTACATGTGGATTGGTGATATCCTGAGTCCATGCAGAGTGAGAAAAACCTTTTATATTGGCAATACAGTTCTGTCCTGCTTTTTCTCATGACAATTACGCATGTGAGTTTTGGAAACCTTGATAACCTTTAGTATTCAAATTTTTCTGCTGTTTCCAATACAATCCCTGCTACTGAGAAGCACAGCTAAAATTAAATGATTTCTCCTGCTATGATGTTAACTCAGTCTAATTGTAACAAAGGTTCAGTTTACTTTTTCCTCACTAGATCTTATTTTCAATGCATTATCAGAATTCCAGCTATTGCTTTCAGTAAGTTTAGGGTTTATCTGTGGGTAAAGATTTC
This sequence comes from Rissa tridactyla, assembly GCF_028500815.1. NCBI lineage: Eukaryota > Metazoa > Chordata > Aves > Charadriiformes > Laridae > Rissa > Rissa tridactyla. The sequence goes on along the minus strand of NC_071468.1, from coordinate 118,047,735 downwards.
TGTTAAGATGCCTAGAATTTCTTTATATAGATAAAGGGAAGGGGGAATTCTTTTTAGATTTCAAGTTATAGAGTTGGATTCTAAGCTAGGAAGTTGGATTCTGAGCTAGGAATCAATGAGGAGGTGGTGTGAATTTCATTCTATTTCAAGTAGAGCATCATGGATGCAGCAGTCAATGAAGATAATCAGAAGCAGCATTAGACTTGCCTATAAAGATAGATGAGGAAATCTACTGTACGGTGGGTAGCCCTGAACTGTGTCAGAAGCAAATAGGTTAAAAGGCAAAAGCTTCAGATGCTTCCATATTAGAACAAAAAAAATAAAATCTTAAAAGTTTAAAAAGGAAAATAGAAAAGAAGAAAAAACAGTTAAAGAAATAATCCAGAGCCCCAGTAGGGAATATCAAGATAGGATATTAAATTGGGTTTAGAAAACTGTACTCATAAGATTATATGAAGGCAGAGATTTGAGGATCAAAAGAAATAGAGTTAAATGGCTCAAATGCTTTCACATGATTCTAAATCGACTCAGCACGAGCAGCTTGCAACATTCTGTCTGCCAATCTTCCCTGGATATGTGCATTCTCTTCCTAAAGCCCTCATTGTGATCTTCGTAAAAGAAATTCACATACTAATGATGTCCCTTAGTGTACCTTATGAAACATTCAAAATGGGCTGTTATGGGTATGGAGTTTAACAGGGAGCAACTAATTGTTTATGCTGGGCTAGCCTGAGGGGGTTTCATTTTAAAACTTTAATATTATAAGGCCTGAATTTCCAGAGTAAGGTTTCTCTAATAGATGGTTCAATAGCACATAGCCAGTCAGTGAAAAGCATATTGTGCATATTTTTTTTTTTCATATGAAACTCTCTGTAGACTATGTGCTGTTTATTTATGAGGCTGAGGTCTGGCTATGCTAATAGCTGGGAAAAAAAAAATCAGACAGCCACCCTACCTGCAAGCATACTAGAATGCCTGTTGTGCCACCTTCCAAGCTGCTGTTTTATTAATGATCTTGAAACTGAAATAGTAGGGCATGAAGAAGTGTTAAAATGACTTACTGATATGTCACAGACATTTGCCAAGAAAATGAAATGCACTGAGAGGAAAAAGCACCGGGGAGGCCAATGAGGAACCAAATGTTCCATATTCTGATTTGTCTGACCTTCGCCTTTCTGAGCTCTAAAGAGAAACAAAGCTGCCTTGCTTATGCTGTGCAAACTTGTTATCCGTAAGCTCCAGAACTGTGTGGATTATGTACAGCACTTTAGTATTTAGATTAAAAATAAGTCTTCTTTAAATTGAACACATCCTTTGCTTTGTTAAAAAGAAAAACAGCAGCACAGCTATTCCGTGTTGCCTCAAACCCATCGATGCTTCATGTTCGTTTCTTAGCATCTCTAGTAACAATTTTTAGACAGAAAAGTATTAGAGAAGTGCTGATATTGAAGTCAGTCATAACAGGGGAAGAAACAGAAGAAGTATAAACAGTTTTGTAGTTTCAAACAGCGGACAACAATCTTCACATACTCTTTGTTCCATGTAGTACTTCTGGTGAGTCTAATTCTGAGCTTTTTCTAGGTAATAAACTGCCCGTCATATGTCACAGCCCACAGCGTAATAGGTCTGTGTCTTTGATAGGGGTCCTTTGGTGGTGAATTGATATTCGCTTTTCTAGCAGCAGGCAAATGAAGACTTCTTCCCAGCTGGTTGTCATACCCAAAAACAGTGCTGGCAACTCATTTCTTATGTTGACTCTCCGATCAATTTGAGCTGAGATCAGACAATGGTGATGGCAAATTCATAGAACCGTAGAATCATAGAATGGTTCGGGTTGGAAGGGACCTTAAAGATCACCTAGTTCCAAAACCCCTGCCATGGGCAGGGACACCTCCCATTAGACCAGGTTACTCAAAGCCCCATCCAGCCTGGCCTTGAACACCTCCAGGGATGGGGCATCCACAGCTTCCCTGGGCAACCTGTTCCAGTGCCTCAGCACCCTCACAGTAAAGAATTTCTTTCTAATATTGAATCTAAATCTCCCCTCTTTCAGTTCAAACCCATTACTCCTTGTCCTATCACTACATTCCCTGAAAAAGAGTCTCTCCCCATCCCTCTTATCGGTCCCCTTTTAGGTACTGGGAGGCTGCTTTAAGGTCTCCCCGGAGCATCCTCTTCTCCAGACTGAACAATCCCAACTGTCTCAGCCTGTCTTAATAGCATAGGTGCTCCAGCCCTCTGATCATCTTTGTGGCCCTCCTCTGGACCCATTCCAACAGATCCATGTCCTTCTTGGGGGCTCCAGAGCTGAATGCAGTACTCTAGGTGGGGCCTCATGAAGGCGGAGTAGAGGGGCAGAATCCCCTCCCTCGCCCTGCTGGCCATGCTTCTTTTGATGCAGCCCAGGATGTGGTTGGCTTCCTGGACTGCAAGCGCCCATTATTGGCTCATGTTGAGTTTCTCATCAACCAACAGACCCAAGTCCTTCTCCTCAGGGCTGCTCTCAATCAATTCTCTGCCCAGCCTGTATTTGAGCTTCGGATTGCCCCAACCCACATGCAGGACCTTGCACTTGGCCTTGTTGAACTTCATGAGATTTGCATGGGCCCACCTTTCAGGCCTGTCCAGGTACCCCTGGATGGCATCCCTGCCCTCCAGCATGTCGACCATGCCACACATCTTGGTGTCGTCAGCAAACTTGCTGAGGGTGCACTTAAGTCCCACTGTCCATGTTGCTGACAGAGTTGTTAAGCAACACTAGTCCCAATACCGACACCTGAGGAACGCCACTCGTCACTGCTCTCTGCTTGGACATCGAGCCGTGAGTGTGGCCATCCTGCCAATTCCTTATCCACTTAGTGTTCTATCTGTCACTAGTGGTCCAATCCACTAGTTACAGGTCTCCAACTAGACTCTGCACCACTGATCACAACCCTCTGAGCTCAGACATTCAGCCAGTTCTCAATCCACATCACTGCCAGATTTATTTCCAAATGGGACTTAGCCTTCCTCATTGCATCCCTGCATACTCTGACAACGTTCCTATATTCCTCACAAGTGGCCAGTTGCTTTTTGCATTCTGTAGACTTCCTTCTTCCATTTGAGTTTTTCTAGAAGCTCCTTGATCTTCCATGCAGGTCTCGTGCCTCCTTTGCTTGATTTCTTACTCATAAGGGTGCACCAATCTTTAGCTTGGAGGAAGTGGTTCTTGAATATTAACCAGCTCTCTTAGACCCCCTTACCTTCTAGAGCCTTAACCCGCGGGATTCCTCCAAGTAGGTCTTTGAAGAGGCCAAAGTGATCTCTCCTGAAGTCCAGGGTTGTAACCTTACTTATTGCCCTGCTTCTTCCATGCAGGATCCTGAACTCCACCATCTCATGGTCACTGCAGCCGAGCCTACCCCCAGCCTTCACATCCCCAACCAGTCCTTCTTTATCGGTTAGTACAAGGTCCAGCAGTGTATCTTTCGTCATTGGCTCCTCCACTGCTTGTGTCTGTATCTTTAGTGGACTACACTTTTCGTGCTCTTTCTTCCACAGCTTTTCCTGCTATTTTTTTTAACTTTTGCTCAGAGATTAACATACTTGAAGTACAGAAGAGTATTTTAGGTGAAAGGGTGGCTTCATTTTGCTGGTGAATGAAATAATGCTTGTCTATGCCTCACATATGAAGTGCTTTAGGGAGCTTAAATGGTTCTGTATAAATATGCTATCTGAAATTATTACATACCATAATGTCTATATGGCATCCTGTAGCTAGAATGAGAGTTGTAACTCTGAATCTCTGCAGTGAACAGATATTAGAGCCACTAAATGATTCTACGTTCATTTAGATCCTTCTATTTGTCAGATAGATTTGTCACTTTTGGAGGGAGCAAGGTTTGCTTTTGGAGGCCAAAGACCTTTACCCGCAGCTCATGCACAGGACGGATGGCAGCAGTACCCCCCCACGCTGCCTTCTGACAGGTCATAGCACTGGCTGGGTAGGTCTCTTTGTAGATGGGGAAGATGAAGTCTGCAGTCGCAGCATCCCCGCGGAGGTTGCTAGCAAACAGGGCTGGTGCCGCTTGCTGTGTGCCTGCATGTCTAAACTGATCACAGGAACAGGGTTTAGAATCCCAATCTCATTTCTAATTGCTTTTCAGTTTAAAGACTAAATTTTAGATCTGCCTGAATTCCTGCAAGCCTGCTTGTTTCCATGAGGCTCTAAAGGGTAAAAGTCAGTGCAGAATTCAGCCCTCTGTCATGACTAATTAGAGCAAGTTTTAGGCTATTAACCCAGAGGTCAAAGGTTCACTCCGTTATCACAACACCACCAAGTCCTCCAGCCTTTCTCTGGCTTCTGATACTTAATTGTGTTTGGTTTCTGTTAGAGGCCCAGAATGCTTGTTAGATGCTAAAAAGGTGTAAAACATAATCCAGTACTGTCTCCAAACTAGTACTCTGGCAAGCACAAACAGTGCATCTAAGACCATGTTAGTATTGATCTCAAGTCAGATCACATTAGCACTTCCTACGCTACCTGGCTAGAGCCTGCCAGGGAGTTAGCAATGCATAGAAAGACAGACCCAGGCAGTCAGATCGATGGATTAATGACGTCTGTCTGCTTTGTGCAATTTTATTTCCTACATATCTCTCTTGATCCCCTTGTGCCCTCCCTGTGAATGAACTTTAAAGGTTCAGAAGCACACAACACAATTGTGTGCAAGTGATGTCTGTATAATAGCAAACATTTTGTAAAAAAAAAAAAAGCATGGTAATAATGCATGTCTAGATCTGTGTATGCACCTACACTCACACATATGTACTTTTTGCTCTAATAGTAGAGATTTAGATTTATGAATATGTTGTGTGCTCTTACAGCTTAGGCTAATATGTAGATTTTTAGGAAAAGCAGGTTATCTTTGGCAGATGGTCATGTTTACGTGATACAGAGAACTGTATAAAACAGCTGGTAAAATTTCCAGTGTGTGGATGAATAATAACTATAAACTTTCCTAAAGGATTTCTTGGTTTCTTCTCGTGTCTCTCTTTCATGTCTGTCTTACTTTGAATTATTAGCACTTCTCATTACTAATTGGCTATATGCACCCACCTTCACACACTCATGGGTGGGTTGGAAATAAATTTCTTACACTGTCAATAAATTATTCTGTCCATTTGTTCTAGTTTTTACTTTATATTTTAACATACTCTTTTCAAAAAAATAGCATGCTGTAGCTAAATATTTCACTGTACTTTACTCTGCTATTTCCTTCCAAAACAAATCTCCATTTCCATGTAACTATACCTTTACATGTATATTCTAACCCTCCTGTTTATGAATTTTTCTAAAGTGGTAGCTTTAAGGTTGAATTACTGACAAAGAAATATCAGGTCTTTGTGATTTATATTCTTCATTGGAAGGGATCTGCCAGGGAGAAATGTATGTAAAGTTTCATATCTTCAAATATTATCATCTTGTAAAGTTAACTATTTGGGACTTTTTCCACCTATACCATTCTACCACCTCTACTTGCCTCATACTTCAACGTTTTCCTCACAGATTTTCAGTCTGCCTTATTTGACATTCTTTACATAAGTTTTACTGCCTTGAACCTATTTTCACAAGCCCTTCTGAGAATCTCAATCTTGTATTTGTGATTATTTGTATTACAGCAATAGCTATGGGACCTAGATGAAACCAGAGCTCTATTTTATTAGCACAGATTCATACTGAGAAACAATATTTACTCTGAAGACCTGACAACAGCGGGATCCAGCCTTGGATACCCTAGAGAGATATGCATTTTAAGCATATAGTGAGGCAGTAAAGAAGACACCTGACTTCACACAGTCAGTGGGAAAAGGAAAGTACCATGAAGACCAGAGCAATCTCCCCAGGGAGGTAGAGCCTCCATCGCTGGAGGTTTTCAAGATGCAATTGGACAGGGTATTAGATAATCTAGGGTCCCTTTCCCATGAAAGGTTAGACCAGACGATCTTTCAAGGTCCCGTCCAACCTGGGCTGTTCTATGATTATTATAAAGGAGAAGTTCTCTGCTCCACTTGGAAACCTTTGAAGGCCTCCACCTCCTTCACTGACCACTCAGGTACAGCAGGCTCAGCGTTTATCTTCTCATATTAGTTTTGACTTGTCCTCACACCAAAGTCTAACCTCCCTGAGCATTAGCACAGTCAGAATGCCTCTTATTTTTCTGTCTCTGGTTTGATGCAAACCCACCAGCTCAATCAAGGGGAAAACCCTAGCAGAGGTGGGTGATGGGTGACAACAGACTGCTGTCTCTATCCAGGTGATAAAGCCCAAGACCTGGACCTTGAAACAGCACAGCAGCTAAGGTGACACAACATTGTTGGTAGCACATTACTGAGGAGGAAAGCTTCATTCAGTGTGGGTTTTTTTTAAAGCAGAGTTTGGGCATTTCAGTTATGAAAGCTGGATCTGTCCAAAAATCAGTAAATGAAAGACTAGAAAAGGAAGCAGAATGGAAGTGATTCAGCCAAAGCTGTGCATCTTGTAGTCTAGCACAGAGCTGGCTGGACTCCCTTGCCTCCAATCTGATGAGCAGTTGCTCACATTTACCAAGCACCAGACAAAAATACATTAGCTCCTTTTTTTCCACCTCACAGATTTCTTTTTTTTTTTTTTTTACCCCCCAGTGATCTAACTTCTTCTTCTCAAGACTCACTCCCTTCTTTGGTCTTTGGGCAGAGTGTGGGTAGACAATTTAAGGCTTTCCGAGCCAGCCAGGGTGGCTGCCTGGGACCAGTACAGAGGGTTCCCAGAGAGTTCTCTGCAAAGCGATAAGGAGTAAGAGCTGTGGTAGTGTTCACAGGCAAAACCAAGGCCTCTGTGACTCAAAGGTCCTGCTTAGAGTTGCCATGAGTGCTTTTCTAGCCTACACAGCAGCTGCACTGCGGTTTGGTGACTGGCTCATAAATTCACATTATAACTCTGACATGCCACAGAGCTCCTTGCATTTTCTTTCCCCAGAAGAGTATCATGCAAGGAAGTATGGATTCTGCCCTCAGTTATGACCATGATTATCTATGGCTTCATTATATATGCAACAGATTCAGTTCCTTATCCTAAGAGAATGGGTTCCTATAACTATAAGCCCACAAAGATGCTGAATATTTTATGAAATTGTATTTTAGTTTGGAAGGGATCTGCTAGGAATGTATTGCTTTCTTCTTGATGAACTCCCTGAACACTCTTAAAAACATGATAATGTCCTGACAAACCTTTCAAGGCTAAGCAATTTCTTTCAAAACAGGAAATAAATTACGCATCTGAAAATTGTTCACACACTTGATCTATCCCGATCAAAACCCCCATCCTTCAAGACTGGACAGATTTTCTGCAAGGCACTTTATACTCGGTTCAAGTTCTTCTTGTTAATTTAAGAAAAATGCTATAGGCCAACCATTTTTTATTATTTATGACTATTTTCAAAAATTCATTTCCCTTTTCCTGTCCCTCAATGAGAATACTGGTGGCATTCTGCTTTATAGAGCTCATATTGACATTTTCTACTAACTCCATGCTCACACTGCAAGATTTAAAACTGCTGCCCATCACAATAATATCTGAACACCTATTCTTCAGGGTCCCATCCAACAAGATGCTCCTTGCACCAACATAGAGCTCCTTTGGCTTGTATCTCTCCTTAGATATTGTGAAGAAAGAGACAGTTTGTAAGATTTACAAATGAAGGCTATTTCACATCAGAAGTTAAGTAAATTCCCTAGGCATTAGGCTTCTTGTGCAGCCTGCCCAAATATCCACGTTTCAGTATCAGCTGAGTTCTTATCTGAACCATAAATGTGGTATTTTAGCAAGTGAAGGGGTGCACTTAGATTAAAGTGCTTGCAAGTATTAAATATTCATCCATGCTAGTGCTGAGTACATGAGTACAGACTACCCTGAGAATAATGAATCTGAAGAAATCCTATACTGTATTACTGTTCATCATGCAAGAGTAACTGTATGATGTGTCCAGACCAAACATGACCAAATAATTTGATTATAAGGATAAATATACATGTCTTTGCAAGCTATTTGAGAATAAATCTTTCTTGAGCTAAGTACAGTGCAACTGTAGAGTCAGTCAGTGCCCTTGACCCTAAGACCTGACCACAGAAACACGGTCGACAAAGTAAGTTTGAAAAGGGAAAGCAGAAATAAGAAAGCTTGACCTTCTTACACAGAAGGTCAGTGGCCAAAGCAAGAGTGAAACACCATTCTTCAAGCCCACTCTAGGCCAAATCTCATCAAACCATGCTGTATTTTATTCGAAAAAGGGCCTGGAAATACCTCATACTTGCAACGAGGCCTATTTCATTTTCTGTAAGGTTGTTTCTTACTGTGCAGTGAGTGGTTATTCATTACTTAACAGAAACAGGAAAAGAAGATGTATTTGCTGAAGTTGAAAAACAACTGGGAGTACAGAAAATCTATTAGAACTGCAAAAAAATTGTACAGTTTTTAAAATGAACAAATAATATCCTAGTTCTGTGTTGTTGGTTGGTTTGTTTGTTTTTCCCCAGAAGATAAGAGAGTTTTTGCTGGCTTAGGTGATTTGTATGTCTTAACTCCACCTTTACTTTCTCAGGTTTGTGGGATTGGGGTCAGGATTATGTTTTTCATGAATGAAACAGAAGGGTGTTATTTTGTTTGTTCAAGTGAAATTGGAATGTATATGCCCTTTGCAAAACTGTACATTTGTTGATTGCTGTGATAGTGCTGTCACGTAAAGCAAATTTAAAAAAAGACAGTAACTTATGGTGAAAAGGAGATTTTATTTTCCTTTCAGGTGGTTAAGCAGCATGTAAGGTGTGTGAACAGGATTTGCACTGTTTGCTAAAAGGATTATTCAGATGTAAAGGCCATAAACCAAATGTATCACTCATATAAACATAGCTGCATTAGTGATATTACACCACGGAAGAATTTGGCTTCTTATTTCTTAAAGTCGCTGCACAGGTGAAACAATAAATATGTATGTAATTATACATAAAACAGGCAATATTCCAACAATACAGTGCAAATTTTGAAGACTATCTTCTTATCGCAACCAAATAGATTGCACTTAGGTTAAAGAAAGAATAGGTACAGGTTGATGAAACTGAAAGTGGTTAAGGTTTGTGAATAAAATTAGACTTTTTTAATAAAAATTATATTTTTAGAAGGAACAGTATTCGAGAATAATCCTTTCCTATTTCTAATCTTATTTTTAAAATTGAGATAATTAAAAATCATAGAACTTAGTTTGGAAAATGTGTTTTGTCTTAAGAGGAATTTACCATAACATTTTTTATTTTTAAAAAACCTTGGATGGAAAAACAAGAAAAAAGAAACAAGAACTTGTTCAGAACAACCCCAATGGAGCTCCTTCAAAAACTTTATAGGAAAATCACTTGGAAGCTCTTTTAGAGAAAATATTCTTGTTCTCCGACCAAGTCAATTTCTGAAATGTATTACTTGTTCTTTACCTAAAGCTGGTAGCACGGTAAGATTTCAGTCTAAGATATTAACTGGGATCTAATATAAATTCTTTTCATACTGCCTGACTATAGAAAGGTTCATCACATCTCCTAAAAAAAAAAATTGGAAGTAGTCTCAAGTTCTTATGTGACAGTGATCACATTTTTACTTTATAACTTTCTAGTCCAAACCTCAAATCTACACAGATCTTACCGAAGAAAAGTTTCCAAATTCTAACAACATCCCTTTTTTCCACCCACCCCCACTCAAAAAACTGTGCATAAAGCTTTTTGGTAACTTTTAAATGTATTTTAAAAGAGGAAAAAATATATATTACATGCACTTCTCCAGAAGTTCAAAGTGGTTAAGAGGATTTTACTCTTACCTTCCAGACCAATTCACCAATAGGGTACATTTCAAACCAGAAGTTGGATGTTAGAGGAATTTCTAAGTTTCTGGAAAAGCAGGTTGCTAATAACTTCTTTGTCAGGCTTAATTATAGCAGGCATCCATGAACAACAAACTTGGTCAGCCAGCACATCCCTCAATTTGTGTGCATCAAAAAATAGCCAAACTATGAAGGGTGATTTTGCACCTGTGCACAAGGGAAGGTTAGGGATGGAGTGGTGGTAATTCAGACCAAACAGTCCGGTAAGGCTCCAAGCTCAATTTAGATCAATTCCATTAATACTAATAACTTCTTTTGCCAGGGTTTGCGGCCTTAGATATCAAAGTTCTTTATACAGGAAGATCATTGTCATTATCTCTGTCTTATGGAGAATGAGACAAAATAGCTTGCCCAAAATCACCTTGGAGACAAGGGGCAGGGTCTTTGGAGGAAATACGATCTGAGACTTTCCAGCCTGTTCTGGACAGCACTTAGCCATCCTTCCACTACAAACCACGCGGCTTAGTGCAGGGACAGAAAATTGGAGGTTTATAAACATCTGAAGTGGATAGGCTGTACATTTTGTAAGGACAGGAACCTTCTTAGCTACTAACGTGGAGGAAAGGAGCCTAAAGCCTGATCCTTTCCCGTTCTTAGTCTGCAGGCTTAAAGCTGAAAATCTGTTTTCTAAGCTGTTGCAGATCGTATGTGAATGCAGTGTTAGGAGGGAGCACAAATAATTTCCTAGAAGAAGGAAAGAAAATAGAAAAAAAAAAGAGATGCATTGCTGCATACCAGAGGCAAGATTAAACACAGTAATGTAAAAACAAGAAAAATGCTCTATACATATGGCAGAGGGTGTATCATCTTTTGCTTAATACATGGCTGGCAGTCAGTTTCCAATTTGTCCGCAAGATAGAAAAGACCAAATCCCTCAACCCTCCTTCTTTCAGAATCATAGAATCATAGAATCATTTAGGTTGGAAAAGACCCTTGGGATCATCGAGTCCAACCATCAACTCCACTCTACAAAGTTCTCCCTTACACCATATCCCTTAATACCACATCTAAACGAGTCTTAAACACATTCAGGGATGGTGACTCCACCACCCCCCTAGGCAGCCTATTCCAGTGTCTGACCACTCTTTCTGTGAAGAATTTTTTCCTAATGTCCAGCCTAAACCTACCCTGCTGCAGCTTGAACCCATTCCCTCTTCTTCTATCACTAATTGATACTAATCTATCTAGTGTTCTATCACTAATAGAATACTAATATAGAAATGAATACAACAGCATTTTCCTTTCATGCAGGGAAGTAGGAGAGTAATTAAAATATATTTTAAAGATATTTTGAGATCTTCATGTCAAAGCCAATTAAATATATTAATTTCAGTAAAGTTTCATCAATGTAGACTTACAGAAAGACCTTAACACAGAAAAGAGTAGTTTTGGAGTAGTATTCTGATACCTTCTGCGAGTCTGTAATTTAAATTCTGGTTAGTAATTTGTGTGCTTGAATCATTCCCTAAATATATACAGCTAAAACATTATTTAGATGGCTAGAATTAATTTTGTAATTAGTATACTAGTTAGGAATGGCAACCTAATTGTGTAAAAAAAAAAAAGTTATTCCTGTAGTCCATATTATCCTTTCTTGAATATGTATTCCCAGACAATATTATGTATTCAAATTAAAAAGCTCAGTGCTGAATCAGTCCAAGGTCATCACAGTTTGTCTGTTACAGTCTCCCTCAAGTTTGATGAGAGCGCTACATTAATGCAAATGCATTAGATTAAAAAAAAAAAAAAGACCACTGTTAAGTTCTTGTATTAGTGATGATAATTTTGCATTTGACACAGAGTTAAAAAGAATTTCTCTATTTGATGGTGTATTAATATCTGTAGTGACAAATCCTTCAGCACATACTATAGCTGCCATTGCCTGGAGGAAAACCTAAGGACATTCTAAAGAGCACTGTGGAGGGAAGTTGTAAAGAAGTACTCGGTTTGGAGTTGTTAGACTGAAACTAAGCAGGACGGTTTGATGTATTGCCAGAAGGCTTTATCTTCTCAAAAAGTTTATAATCAAACACAAAGGAGAGCCTACTGCATATTTTGTTGTTCAGCGAACATGAAAAGTTGTTTTCCTTTCATTAATGCATCTCTCTTTACACTTAGCCTTATCCAAAACAGCACATTGTGTAGATATTGTTACCACTTAAAGTCCTGGATTAATTCACTTCAGTGAAACTTTGGTTCCTTTTAAAAATTGTTTTTAAGCTGAGTTTGGCAGAGACACTTAATCAGAAGTCAGAAAAGGGAAAGTACAAGTTAATACTATAATATTTTCCAAACCTTCCGTGTGAAATCTCAGAAGTATTTACACATATTACGAACCAGCTCCCTTAGAGCATCTGATTTAGAAAAGCAAGAGGAAAATGTGGATCAAGGAATTGGTTAAGGTTATATATATGTCAGAGACTCGAACTGAAAATGGAATCCATATCCCGTTATCTCACCACTAACCTTCCACTGAAGTTATAGGATGATACACACAAGCCCAAACACGCACAAGTGTTCACACATGCAGCCATATTAACGTTGTTTGTGAATCATATAATATTGACATCTACAGCACAGACGTCTTCAACTTCAGAACTTGTTCCAAGTTTCTCTTAAAATAAATGGAGAGATAGGTATTTTAAGACATGATCCACTTAATCTTACTAGGTGTCAAATTTAGGAAGGGTTAATCACATTCCCAAATACCAATCTTTCTTTGGAGATGCTAAAGAGAACCCAGAGAAGCAGCTCAAATGTAAACACATACATTTAGAAAACTCTGCCCACAATAAATATTAAAGGGTTTCATGGTATATTTCTCTGATTTTTCATTAAAAACAATTGACAAGTGCATAGCTATGAATATTAAGCAACCCTTTAAGATGCCTATTCTCAGTTTTGAATGCACATAAATCAGTTAGGGCTACAGTTTTAAAGGCATTTAGACACCTAAAGGTGAGATGGAAATTATGCATTACCTGTGTTTTCTTACTTTTCAGCAATAAGTAAGAAATATTAATGATATTAATGATTTAGGAAGGAAATGTGACAAAGGAGTACGAGAAAGAGTCAAGCTGTATGAATAAATTATTTTAGAGATATATTAGCCCCAGATGAGCTATGCTGAATAATATCAGCATTGCTAGTGGGTAAGATTTTTCCTATGGCCTTACAAATTACTAACTTGTTGTAAATACACACCTGGGTTTAGTCTGCAGGTTTTGTTCTTAAATGTCCACTGAATAATGTTGTATTATGTATACATGAAAAATAATTCACCTCACATATACTCAGTGTTGGGTAGAAAACTGAAAGATATGGCTAACAGTTGATATCCTGGCTACAGAAAAATCAATAGCAAAACTCCCATTGAGTTCAATGTGGTGAGATTTTATATTTCATCTTGAGTGTCATAGAGCAGCAAATATGTTGGCCAATATAGTTAAAGAGAAGAATATATTCTGTCAGAGGAAAAAAAAAAAAAAGAAGAAAAAAGAAAAGCCTACTTTGTTTTCTCATTGGTTTGAGTGTCTTCAGGCTGAAAAGAAAGAGACCATTCTGATAGTATTTAAAGAACAGGAAGAATAATGAGTAAGGATGTTCCCTGGGGACAAAACTAAAATGGCAAAATCTACAAAGTGGGTATAAGAACCTGTACAGGATAAATGGACAAACAGTAAGTCACTGATGTAATTCAGTATTTTACCCTCAGTGTTTTTCTCTACAGCCTTCCTCTTTTCTGAAGCACAGACCACAGCCTGAGCAGAATCTCTTCTGCTCAGCTTGAGCAGAGCCTTATTTAAAGAATCTTAATAGAAATTAGAAATAATGGCGTGAAGAAAAGGAAAGGTAGCTTCAAGCTGAGTATTAAGCCAAACTTCCAGAAAGTGAAATCTATTCAAACATGCAATAGTATCATGTTGAAAAAGCACGAGGAATCATACTCCTGGGAGCATTCCAGTTTTGGTAGGTGTATTGCTATATGACCTTCCAGTCTTAGAATCTGATATGGTAGCTCTTCAGTTCAGCTTTTTCTCCTTGCTCCTGTTCCAGTTTGTGCTGTTATCTAATGTGGCACAGGAGCTAGCAGCTTCCTTAGTGATGACTGGGCATGTGTATTTGAAAAGGGATCGCTAATTAAATGGGTGGGATCACTGAAGGATTCATTCACAGAGATGGCACAGGGCATGATTTTGCTCAAATCTACTGCAATTCTCCTGTGTGATCTTGTACAAGTCATCGTTGTCTGGGATCGTGCCCGTACCACCATGCACCACCATGGCTATACCGCACCATTTATGTGGAAGGTTCCCAGAGGGGGTCCAGCATCCTGTGTTGGCTGCTTTGACATCCTATGCAGTGTACATGGAGAACTGAACCTACCAAGGCGGTATCCTTAAGCAAGTTGCTGCCCAAAGAAATACCGGTCTGGGTGAAATATTAATTTGTTAAGATGCATTTCTCTCCATTTGGGTTTCACAGCCCAGTTCACTGGTTTGGATGTAGAAGCCCTACGCCCTGCTCAAGAAGGAATTCTAAAAGTTTTCTTTACATAATAGAGTAGCAGTGAGAACACCAACTTTACTTATACTCTGCTCCTATAAATAAGCAGTTGTAAGAAAAGACCTTTTACTTCTTACTTCTGTTTCCCTGCACAAATCCACAAAATGTGTAGAGAAAAAAACAATTTTTCTTCATTCATGATCTATTTTCTCCATTTTGATGCAAATTTTAAGGGACTGGGGCTGTTCCTATCTGTGTGTTTCTACAAGACTTTAGCTCAGTGAAGATCCATTTCACTTAAAACCTGTGTTACTTTAATGCAAAAAGATCAAAGTAGTTTTAATTTTTCCATAGTGTTCATTAACTTATATAAACAAAAACTACATCTTGCGTTTGTTGTTTTAGTATTTTAGATTCAGACAGCTAATCCAGAAATAAAGAGACAGTATGTTATTTTCTTAATAGACATGTGAGAGGACTTTTACGTAGTTTGTTTTGATGTTGTCTTGGTATTTTTCCTGCCCTGAGTGATATTTCCATAATGCCCTTGATTATTTGAAACCCAAAACACTTAGCGTTCCTTATTTCAAAAGTGTGTTATTAGATGCACTTTTTTGCAATATCCTCAGAGCTTCTAAGTCTTCAAAAGTACACATGGATCAATTGTAATATTATTAAGGAGAAAGAAAATTAATGCAGTTCTTTTTCTAGGAACACACTAGGTTTTGAACAGTCTGACTGTTTTCCTAACCAGATCTAGAGAAGGCTGAATAGACATCACCAAAGACTTAATGAACATCTTTCTTGTTGGTGTCATCCTCTTCCTTCTTCCTCAGTTTTAATCTCCTTTCTGTCTGTGGCAGATGGCATTATGCTGATGAAGGAAAGAGATGTCTGGTTCTCAACAGCTTGTGCCAGTAGACCAGCAGTGCCTTTTCCTGCAAAACTTATTTTATGTGGAGAAAAGAATAGAAGATAATTATTGTTCAAAAGGAAAAGAACTCGAAGTTCATTAGTAAAACATGCTTATGAAGGACATGCATACTGCCAAAATGTTACTACGCTTATGTCCTTTCAAACTCTTCCATGGGGTGAACTACTTATTGATTCTGTAAGGCTCTGCGTGCGATGTATTATATACCGTAGCTGTGGTGCATTGTGGGAGACTTATTCTGATCAGATAGTCTAGACCAGGGTTTTTAGTTTCTCAATGAAATCATTAAATGCTGCAAGAAAGTAGATGCTTAACACAAATGATTAAGCATATTGTTAGGTCAAAACCTAGTTATGCATCAGAAAAATAAAAGCTTCACTTAGGTTTAATAGTAAAGTACAAACTTCAAGCCAATGAGACATTTGTGCAGGAGTCGGCTATTGGCCAAGATTATTATCTGGATACTGCCGAATATTAAGTAGCATAACATAGAAAACCCAATTCGACGTATTTTTCATTAGAGGACTAGCAGTTTTCATACTCAGTTCTAAACAGCTGACTTTTAAAAATATTAGCTCTTGTTCTAAATTTTAAGATTAAATTTAAAAAAACACACCAACATTTACTTTAGACACTGACAAATATTGACTTTGAAGATTTAGGTTTTGTTCCTGTGTGTCAAGCATTTTTTTAGAAAAATAAAAAAAAAACTTATCTCATGTTTTTATGGACAAAGTGTTCAGTTTTCAGGATATTCATTCAATCTGCAGGTAAAAGCCGTTTAAAAAATAATCACATGAAATAAAATAATATCTTCCGGAAAATGAACCTTTAAAATTTTACATTTTGTAGTATGGGCCATTAATGAGTTTTTTGAAATATTGTTTTCCACCTATGGTAACCAAAGCAAAGAAAGAAACAATGTTTTACATTTACACCAAAATGTCATATTTATTTAGCTTATTTTATTACAAAAGATTCTCATGCTATTTAAAGTGCAATAACAATGCTAGATTTTCAAGAGAAAAAAAATGGAGATTCTGGTGCTGAAAATACAGTAGGGATTTTGGAAGAAAACAGGTTTCCAAATTGGACTTGACACAATATAATCTACTAACTAGTGTTTGACGTTCTATTGACTTCTAGAAGATGGAGTGTGAGGCCACACAAATGCTGTCTGATAACCATCCAGTAGAGAGGGCTATAAATTTCTAGAGTGCTGCAGCTAGTAAAGGCTTTACTCTACTTCAAATGTCAGGAGACGGTGAATTCAAGAGGGACATCCTGAGTAATGTGGCGTCATGGTTTCAGTTGGGATAGAGTTAACTTTCTTACTAGGGGAAATAGTGTTTTGGGTCATTGCTAAGCAGTCAAGGCCTTTTCTTCTCCTCGTACTGCCCTCAAGCAAGTAGGCTGGGAGTGCACAAGAAGTTGGGAGGAGACACAGCCAGGGCAGCTGACTTCAAATGACCAAAGAAATATTCCATGTCATATGACATCATGCTCAGTATATAACACTAGGGGAAGAAGAAGGAACTGGGAGATGTTCGGAGTTATGGCATTTGTCTTCCCAAGTAGCCATTATGAGTGATGGAAATGGCTGAACACCTGCCTGTCAGAGGGAAGTAGTGAATTAATTCCTTGTTTTCTTTGCTTATGTGCACGGCTTCTGCTTTACCTGTTTACCTGTTTATCTTTAACTGTTTTCATCTCAACCCACAACTCTTCTGATTGTTACCTCCATTCTAATGGTGGGGAGCAAGCGAGCCGCCGCGTGGTGCTTGATTACCAGCTGGGGTTTGGGTGCCCAACGTGCTCAATGGCCCTGAGATTGAGAGGTTTATGTTCTATTGATTGAGCTAGCCAGGCTAGAGGTCCTGTGTTCATATCCCATACGAGCCCTCTGAGAAGGACTGTCATGTTTATAGACTTCTTGTGCACTCCCAGCCATATGTGGCCATGGTATTTTGATGTGACGATGGTATTTTGCCATGCAAAATGTGACCAATGTATGCAGTTCCTTAGCCGAATGTCTCTTTTATAAAAAAAAAAACCAACCAACCCAACAACAAAAAACAAATGAAAACAAACAAACAAACAAAACACAGCAAGACCATGTTATAAGATCTTAATCATCTCAGATGGTCAGGATTTAAGTTTTACATCTGACCCAAAAGATTGATTACACTCCTGCCACATTCACATGCCAGAAGTATACTGTATTGATTGAACGTCTACTGCTTTTAGCAGTTAATAAATCCCAAGTTAGTGTTTACTGGCTTACAAAAGAGAGAGACACAATAACATTGCATATATTAATTGTGCTTTTGAAATTAAATGTCGGTAGCATATTGGAAAGGTGGAACTATTTTCATTAATGCACCAGGTTGACAGCAAGTTGTGTTAACAAAGTTCAGCAAAATGTCTTCAGTGGCCCTGGGATGTTCATAAAAATAAATTAGCCTGGGAAGACACAGCGTGCTTAGGGAAATTCTAATACATGTAATTGTACTGGAATGCAAAGCAAGCCAACAGGTTTGCCGAAATGATTTGGACTATCAACAACTGTTTTACACATCCATAATTTATTGTCATTTCTTTAGGTTGACTACAACTTATGCAGAGGCCAGTTCAGAGCAGAGAATGCTTATTCAACCTTAGTTTTCTTTTGAGTTGTGAATGAGATCAGTTATTTTTAACTACATGATCTCTGACCACAGACAGCACAACCCAAGGAAAAGGTGCTCATTGATGCTGAATAAATGAAAAGAGACTGCTTAGTACATCTCAATGAACTATTCTGCAGTGTATTTGACTCTGTGCCTTGATGTCAGTAGTCAGGATGGGAATGGTAATTACATTAATTAGCTTAAGAGGACAATCTTGCAAAAACTTGTGTCTCTGTTTCAGAGTGAGATGAAATAATTTCAGGAAGGAAATACGTGGACTACTTGCTGCAGAAATCTAACTTGAAGGCTAGAACTATGAATATCAGTCAGTAGGACTGGAGTTAACAACTTAAAAGTGGGGTGTCCAAAGTCAGGTGATCAGTGAGGCTCTTTTTATAGAGAATACAGAAATCTTGGACAATTATTCATCTCCTTCTGAAACAGGCACGTAAGGCAGGTGATCTGAATTATATCAATTGATATTCTGCTGTCTTTGTCTTCAAATGCTGTAGGGGGAGCTTTAACAGCTAATGGGGAACATGTCTACCTTTATTCAACTATTCAGTGAGAAGACTTTCATCGTGACATGGGTCACTGATTCATGAATTGTTGTAATATTTACTGCAACATATTGCAGGACACATTATTCCACAAAGGTGGATGAAGATTAAGTGAATTCCAGTGATCTGAGCAGGCGGACATCATTACTTTTGGCAATGTTCTGACCTGGGTACAGTATCCTTTATCCATTATCTTCTTTTCATTCCCTCCTCTAGAAAGTAAAATAGAAGTAAAGATAAAGTAATCCTGTGATCAACTCGGAGATCAAATATCAAAAGCAAAGAGCTAACACACACAGTTAAAATGAGAAGGTTGGTTTACGGGGAGTCGAGAAGATCTAGGAGCACACCAAACAGACCGTCATTGGAATAGACCCATCATGGAGAGTATCCTAGATATATATTGATAGAACAGAAACTATCAAAGCTGATTTTTTCTATATTATTGCATGAGACAATATTGGGTGGCAGTCTCAACCTCAAGAAACATGTATTTACACAAACTTCAAAGTACATTTATTTTTGGACATGTGTGGAGTACCCAACCTGACCAAGAGAGTAGACCATTATTGTTAACAATACCAAAGCTAAGGAAAACCAATGTATTTAAATGTTGAGGGAAATTTTGCTATTATGAGTGAGACACAACCATTGAAACAAAGAAGTGCAGGCAGGAAACAAAGAGAACACAGGGTAAATTTATACAGTTCACTTACTAAACAGGAAAAATGTAAAAGGAAAAATAAAAACCAGAAAAATCATCTACATTAGAAAAATTTATGTAATGCTAGACATTTCATCAACCGAGGTTGTATCTAGAATATGTATAATTTCATAACTCTTTATGTAGAAGACATTACTGCAGCAAAACTAGAAAATTGTGGTCAGTATGATGTTCATGCTTTAAACAGTCTGAAAAAAATGAACAAAATTCTGAAAATAATCCCATAAAACATTCAGGAGTTGGAGAAAGAAGTTACAGACCTGCTAAAAAGCTCAGGCTATTTATGTTGTCTACGAGAATGATGAGAGGTGGCTTGATCACACTGCGTGTGTTTTTTTAAAGGGAGAAAATGCAAGATATTTAAGAGCTTTTTAATGTTAGGGTCCCCAAAAAAGCCAACACCTTGGAAGTGCAACTAAACAGTTTGTAATTTAAAGCAAAACACATTTATAACAGGAATTTCAGGAGGGAAGAAAGGTGAGTAGAATTTTTGAATTCCTGAAGGCCAATTTTGCATTTGGCACGGCCTTGGGTGCTGAGGAAGAAAATACAAAATTCTGTCCCCTTTAACGAGAAAAACCCTTGCTTCAACAGAGTTACGAAGAAGCAGAACAACATCCACAGTGGGGCCGAGATCAACTTTCTTACCGTCTACCCACCCGCCCTAAAAGGAACGAAAAAAGTGCTGGTAGCAATGCTAAAAAATTTGATGCATTCTTTTGATATATAACAGATTAAATTAGTTTAATTTCCTTCCATTCAGCACCTTTGAAGAGATTTTAGCAGCGTAATGGCAGAATGCCAATTCATAACATCCTAAATAGGTGGAAAAAATTGCTTGCTGAAAGTACCTCCCCTTCTCTTCAGCTGGCTAAAATTAGCTGCCCAGTTTCAAAAAGCTGAAATAAGGTGGGATAAATCCCATCATAAAAAGAATTCAGTGGAAAATAATCCATGAGAAAGGGTATGCTTTGTGAAAAAAAGTACTTACCATCATGCATTTGGTGTAATTATACTTTGCTTTTCAAACCGTAATGAACAGTGGTTCGTATAAATGGTAGGTTAAAAACATGACTAATTTAGTTATTGTTATTTCCTTTGGCATTCATTTTGATATATGTATTGTTAAAATCTTAGTATATTAATTGCATTGAATTTGCATCTTTGGTTAGTTGGCTACTTAGCTTCCAGCACTTTATTGCATTTAGAAACATTCACGCCTGGAGACATTCAGTACAGAAGTACCTCTACCTTTCTGACGTTTTTGTCCTTCCTCCTACTTTTCAGTATTTCAAATTCCAGAAAGAATAGTATGAGAGGGGCATGCCTGCACAAACTCCTCTGAGACAGGATACAAAATGGGGGAACATGTAAGTATGAGGTGACAGAAGCATACAGCTGTTTTGCTTTTTCTTCCCAAAGATGGGGACAAAGACAAGAAATAAACTTGTGTGGGGTACACAAGAAGGGTTGGCTTTGGAAGACAGAGGGCTTTCAACGGTTCACAGTTGGAGTGTTTAATACAAAAAGGGAACAAATTGGTTTAAAAACTGAAAGACATTTTTACCTCTTGCTTGGGATAAACACATTCCTCCTAACTGGGGCTGGAGCTAAGAGAAATTCCCTGACTTGACTACATCTGGCATGTGCTTGTGGGAGAAGTTATGGTGTTGGCTGCAGGAAGATGCACAGCAGGATGCAAGAGATGATGCGCTGAGAGTGGATGGAAATCTTTTCTTGGGTGTCATGAAAGCTTCCTAAAATTCTGGTACTAAGTATGTGCATATTTTAGTGACACATGAATCAAAGTGTAAAAGATACTGAAGGCTGGACTTTCTGTTAGTGTTACAGAGTATAACTGGAAAGGATTTTCTTTCGTCTTTTCACTTCCTGAGATTCTAGCCCTAAATAGTTAAGAAAAAGCATTTTTTCTTATAAATTATTGTTTCCCTATCTGAAATTCCCACACCTGATCTCCTTTTTGTTACCCGTTGTAGCAGTTTGTTCGATTATGTTTATACCAAGGCTGTCTGTTTGACCGTCATGTATTGGAGACACAAGGTGGCTGTGAACTAGGTACTTTCTATGGCTGCTAGAAAGATAGCCATGGCAACACAAAGCTTGCTGTAGTCTTTAAAGTATACCCTTGAGATAGGAAGGAGAAGAACGTAATAAACCTTGACTACCTTCCAGGTTTGAGTCAGAATAGATGTTAATTTGTCTGTTCATACATTTTCATTCTGCAAGAGTCACTTGTAATCCCTGTACATACACAAGTTGGAATGAGGTGACAATTTTGCCCCCAAACTTTGAAATATATAGCAGGCTTTCCTAAACTTACATCATCAAGGTGCAGTAGATGTCATCAGCTATCTTCTGCTATGCAGCCCCACGTGCATTTTCAATCCTATCTCCCATATGCCTCATTGGCATAAACAAAGTAATAAAAAGTACTCCAAAAAGTTTATTTTCTCATTCCTCATTCACCTGATAGTTTATCCATCATTTCTGTCTCACCAAGGACTACACCCACATATTTTGGAAATGTCTTCAGTGAGTACCTGGTTCTTCTTTTCCTTTTCTTCAACATCTCCTTCTTTTTCTGATTGCTTTAGGCTTCCTCTTTACTTTTTAGGGTAAAGTGGAGTTAAACTAAAATCTCTCTTATGTGATAAAGAAGGAAATAATTCTAGATGTTAAAATAGGTTGTCAGAAACGTTGACAAGTGTAGATAGAATGTGATTTATGGACCTTTAACTTTTTAAATTAAAATCTTATATCCTTAGGTAATACAGTAGTGCTGGTGTGCATTGAATTCTTGCACTGCATTCCAAATTATCTATAGCACATTAATTTACCATAGATCTGTTTCAGTTGTTTGAGTAAAATGGACAAGATAAATTGAATTAGTCTGAAGTATAAGATTCTGGGGAGAATGAAAGTCCATGAAGACTGTCAGATGTAAGAATTAACTGTTACCACTTTAAGCGATACTTGTAAAACAGAGAGTCTGGGAGACATATTTGAATTTGGATAATCTTGTGCTGGCTGACACAGTGGATATCCTGTTCAGAGACACACAGTTTAGGGGATATGTAGCACAGTTTTCCTTTCAGCATGTCTCAAATTAGAAATGGAAATTTTAGAACTTAACAGAAGTCATATAAAGTTGGGCCAATAGCCCATTAGACCTGTATTCTGCCAGCCCTGTGACAGAATTCAGAATGTAGGTCAGAAACCTACGAAAATTCAAATTATGCAATAACCTACCCACAAAGAATTTTATTTCTTATTACAATTAATTACGTATTTCCTTATCTCCTGAAGAATGATGAATCCAAAAATCTTGATTGTTTTAAATTTTATCTCATTCAAAGTCAAATTAATGATTTTTAAGTTACAGTTTGAAATGTCCTGTGCTTATGCAGTCTGGACATAGATACTGCAAAATACTTCGAAAGGCCGTTCTTGATATTTGTCCCTGCAATGTCGCTGGTAGAAAGCATTTAAAGTACTCTGGAAGGCCTTTTTTTCAAATCACTTTTAGCTTGGGAGGATCAGTAGTTTTGAAAAGGGATATCCAGGGACACTAAAGTCATTCAAAATTATTTCAGGACCTGGAATTAAAATTTAAAAATAAAATTATAAACCATGCAGCAGTAAGGACAGAAAAGCTCCTGGTTTTTTGTGTATTCTTTTCCCTCTTAAATTTTGGACCTGATCTACCATGATTTTTGGAGCTTTTTGGAGAAAAATAAAATAGTCACAGAAAACAAAGAAGATAAAGGGCAATCTTACAGTTTAAGATACATTTGCAGTCATAAGCACTTTATATGGGTTTTTGGGGAGTTCTGAAGTCCCTCTCAAGCTATACTATTTAGATGCTTAAGTAGTTACAGATGAAAGTTAAATTTCTTTTATAGATTAGAAACTGGTAAAGCAGTAAAATGACATAAAGGCAAAAAAGGAAAAAAAGAGGTCACAGCTGGATATCTGAGGATTACAGCCAAGACTACATTATCGACCATGCATTATTAGTTACCTGAAAAAGCTAGTCCCTTAGGCTCTCTTTACAGGGGCCACTTATAAAGGCAATTCACATCCTAGGTGTGTGAAATGGCTTTCCAGAAATACTTATCTGTTAACTTCTACTGAAGGAATTCAAGTAATTAGGTTCCTAACTTAGACTTTACCAGTGCACCAGATTTGAGGGATGAGCTTAAGTTAAGGTTATTCATCTGAACCGATCTTTAGTCTAATTGGTTTGATCTTCCCCATTTCTTTTCTTTAGAACAACTACACTGGCAGTTTCTTCAGAAGCAGAGACCTACCATGTTACATACTTCATTTTCTCCAAAGACAGGTAAGAAAACCATGAAAATAAAGATAATTATTTCTGGTATTTTCATATTTTAGTAGGAAGAAAGCAGAACAATACTGCTAAAAGTACCCCAAAGAATTCAGAAAAAGGGCATGTCTATCATTTAACATTTTTGCAGCACTTTTTGAAGCTAAATAGAAAGTGTTTCGTAACAAGCATGCCATCCTCAGTCAACCCAACACATATTAGAGATCAGGATGGAGGTAGGTGATAAATACAAGACATCATTTAAGAGTGAGTTCAGGAGCTACTGATCTATGTAAGAGCAAGCAACATTCTTCTGCGAGATCTGAATCCCTACACACATGCCACTTCAGCATCATTTACTAGGGAGGTGCTTTGTTATGTCAATGTTTGTCACCTTGATGTGGCTACTGGAAACTGAGGGTGACATGTTTGTAATCTAAACTATCTAAACTGACAACCTAATTTCTTTCAGTATAGTGTCTAACTCACTCATGAGGGAAAGGCTCAGTAAATTTTTCTCTCTGCATTTTCATCTCCCTTGTCTGGAGGTAAATGGAGAGAATTGTGCCTCTTGGAGTCAGACTTTTATAAAGATCCTAGACATGCACATATATTGATCTCTATATCTGGATTGCTTTGGGAAAGTACGAGGGTTCAAGTAGAGCTTTCCATTTTGCAAGCACTCAACTTCATCCAAGCTCATCCAAGAGCTGGATTCTGCCACTCATGAAGTCTCCACGACAGAAATATTGGGGAAAAGAAATCTCAAATTGTGTGAAACACCATGAAAACTGAAACACAGTCTCAAATCAAAGATTTCTGTTTAGGTTGGGAATTGTAAATAAGTGCACAAAACCAGAAACCCACAAAATGAGATATGTGCAACAGTGACAAAAGATGGAATTCTGTAGAAGGAATATTGGTAGGATTGCCATCTAAACTTTTTGTTTAAATTATAATTTAGGCAAACAAGCTCCTCCTCTGGGGTCCTCAAATGCATTTATTTTCTTCTCTGACATTCTAAAGACTGTAGATTTTAGAAACAGTGACTCACTAGAGGCCTAAAATGTAGGTATAAATCTAAATTAAATGACCTGTATCTCTATCAGCTACCAAAGATCTAACTATATATATCTTTCTGAAAAATTTTGAAGATGAAGCATCTGCCTGTGCTTCAGCAACCACATAAACTGAGAAGCAAGAATTGCCTCTGTTAGATATACATATTTTCTCAGATTCCCTGTATCTCATTTCATTTACTTACAGTATAAGCAATTAAAAGTATCATCTACTTCAGAAATGCCCTCCTAACCTTATATTATTTTGGTTCCTTTTCACCCCCGCCTTCTCACAATCTACATTTTCTATGCTGAAAGGAAGAGAAAACTTCAGATAGGAATTGTATTGGGATAGATTTCTTTCTGCAGCAGATGGGCTGTCATACTTTGAGAGCTGGTTTACAAAATCTAAGCCTATGTGCCAACGTGGTGTAGGCTGTGAGAGCTGGAAACAGGTTCAGGGGAACTCCACTTTGCTACGGTCTCCTTCCTCTCGCAAAATTGCATTTTTTCAGTATGGAGGGAGGTATTTATTAATGTAGAGACCACCATCCCGTCACTCTATCAGCAATGGTATCCCTTTACAGCTGCTTAAATTCAGAATCTCTCCCTTTTACATGGCCTAAGTGAAACAAAAGGACCAGATCTCAATAGAGAATTTGGCTGATTGTCTGCTCAGGTACCTCAAGCCTATGTACATGGTTAGAATTTTAATGTCTATTGTCAGCCAGGGTTAGGCACATTTTTCTCTTCATCTAAATCTAAAAATGCTGAAAACATCTTGAGAAATGTTTTGCTATTTTACTTTTGGTTCAGAAATTATGCATTGCTTGGATTTGTGTACCGACAGATAATGAGGGAACATCACACAATATATGATAACAATAACACTGAAGTAATGTGAGAAAGTCATTTATCTTTCTGTTTCCACTCTGCCTGTGAGAATCTGAAAATCACTACCATTCCCATTTGAATGAATATTTTGGTGGGAAACATTCATTTGAATATAAAGGACTGAAGAGTTCAGCTATTGACGATATGCAGAGAAGTTAGTGGAGAGGGAAGAAAGAGATGGAGTACTGCTACTTATCAGCAATATAAACTGCATCTTTTGAATGTTTTGTCAGTATTAAAATACCTTCTGTTTATTGATAATCCCTTTGCCAGACATGTTTTGTAAGTCTATTGCTCGGAAAAGGTATCTCTTATTTTCCATGTCTCTCTCTCTCTCTTCCCTCTCTCACTTCTTCTAAATTGCCTAGCAGCTTGGAGGAATCTGTCAGAAATTTCATTAAAGCTTCAATATTTGCCTGTACAGGTAGAACTAATTAAGTTTAGAAGAATTATTAGAAAAGTGTATATTCCTTTTGCCCTTCCTAATGTTGATATAAGAATTAATAGTAATTGATTACAATCTGTGCCCCAATTACATTTAAAATTTCTAACTCCAGTAATGCATCTAACTCAAGCACTTAAAGAATGTGCTAAGGGTAAAGGATCTTTAGATCCCTTGTGAAAGATCAGAAGTCATAGAAAAAATACATCTGTCCCTTATGGCTTTATGTGCTTAAATTAGCGTGAAATTAACAGGGCTCTAGATCCTGCCAAACACTTTTATGAATGTGCATATTGTATAGGAAAGAGGAGAAGAAAGGTGGGGCTTTTCCTGTCTTATATCTGGGATTCCTCAATAATCGGGAACCTCGGTCCTCAGGGTAGTGCCTGACTTTCTGAACAATTCTTCCTAATGGTGTTGAAGAACTGGGATGACTTCTAGAGCCAACAATTTGCTTTTCTTACTGCTATGCATGCAGTGCTGACAAGGAGCTCTGTTCCAGTTAAGTGAAACACTTGACTTTTGACCTTAACTTAAATTCTGTTCGTTTCCAGGTCTGGAAAAAGCAGACTAACAAAAAAGGATGCTCAACTTCTTCCTCTTTTCCGCTCTGATAAACTTCATTGTTGTTTCTTCCTTCTTCACTTTTTAGTCTTGGAGGTGAAACATACTTTATTTGGGAAAGTGAGAGGGAGCCCCAAAACCCAATAATTACATTGGTTTGGGGATTGAGAAAAGCCATTTCAGGACTGTATGCAACCTGGTGGTACAAATTTGACAGCCTAGGGCACTTGATTACCATATAGTTCTTCCCTTCCCCAAAATTCATAGGCGAAATGTATTACTTTTAGTTGAGTTCCAATCTGACAAGAAGATGAATTTTTCTGTAGTTATGTGGTTCCAACCAGCCAAAGCCATGACACTATCTTGTCTGATCTGACTTTGGAAGGGTGGTGTCACAAATTTGCCGTGGCAAGACAGTCCTATAAAGCAAAAAATGATGTTACTAGTTCATCCCAGCAATCTCAGTTCTGCTAACATGTTTGGCCTGCTAAATTTAAGTGTGCCCTTTGAAGCTTATGTTGAATTCACAGTCTCAGATTAAAAAACACAAAGAAAGACATGAGCAGCTGGACATTTCCCTAGTATTTTGCGGCAACTTCTGGTCTGTTTTAGACTAAACTCCTTGCAGAACATGATTACCCTGATTTCTAGGGACACCTTGTATTGGCACTGAGAGACACAATTGTTCTGTGCATACCTTGCCTAGTTTATGTATTACTTGCCAACTGCAGATGCATAAACAAAATGATATTCTGAGGTAAGTTGATCTGCAGCCCAAGTTAACTCTAGATACATATATAAATGAATTCTGAAAAAAATGCTCACTTTCCTCTTTCAGTGGGGAAGCAGATTTCCTTTTCTTTCATAAATTCTAACTGTAGGGACAACCATACCCTTGTGTGAAAAATTTCCTTGAAGGAGCAAAAATGATTAAAAAATAAGCACAGTTTTCTCACAAGATAATCCTAAAATCGTATAGTTGTCATGACTGTGTTCATGTTCAGCTACCTTAAAATGTGAAGTTTGATACACTTACCTCTCATGAACAAGCCAAGAAGATGCTGTACTGGGACAAAAATCTAAATGAAGTGGTGTTGGTGGTTCATTGGTTAACGCTTTCCTCACTAAATCAGTACTTGTGACTCAGCATGAAGTACTGTGTTTTAGATGAAAAGTAAAACAGAGGTCCCTGACCATTTTGTTTCATTAAACATCTGGTGGCACTTTTAACCAGAGCAGGGGATGTTAATTTCAATGTTCTTACAAAATTCCTAGCTGGGTAATTACATTCTGCTCCACTAAACTCCCCCTAGAGAAAATTTAATTAAAATGAGTTGATGTCTCTCTGGCACAGAGTAGACAGGTATCTGTAACACAAAAGCCACCAGCACAATTGACATAAATCGGTACTCTTCTGTGGCAGGGAAAGCAAGGATAGAAGTATTACTTTCTCCTCACCAGAAATGGACGTTCCGTTTCAGGCACCATGTATATCCACATTACGCTGGTGAAAACAGTACTAAATTTTGTTTATATCTGTCCACAGAACTTCCTTCTAAGCAGCAGGAATTGAATTCATAGCTCACAGCTCTTTCAGCAGTTGGATAAGTTTGTTCTTAGTAGGTTTTATTAATATTCTAAGTAGTGATTAAATAGATATACACAGGAGAGAAGGACGGGGAAGGCACTTTTGCGGTGCAGCTGGGAAGCTGCTGCACAGATATTGAGGAAGTCTTTTACATTAGTATGAAAGAATCACAGAAACAATGGGGCTGGAGGGCACCTCTGGAGATCGCATAGTCCAAAACCTCTACTCAGAGCAGGGTCAGCTGCCCAGCAGGTTGTCTGGGTCAGCGTCCAGCCACGTTTGAATACCATCAAGGATGGAGAATCCACAACCTCTCTGAGCAACCTGTGCCAGTGTTTGACTGCTCTCACAGTAATAAAAGATTTTTATTATGCTTAAACAGAAATCCTTGTCTTTCGGTTTGTCCTCATTGCCTCTTGCCCTTTTATTGGGCACCACTGGGCCTGTCTCCATCTTTTTTGCACTCTTATCAGGCCTTTATACACATTGATAAGGTCATAACCCGAGTCTTCTCCAAGCTGAACAGTCACAGCTCTCTCAGCCTCCCCTTTTATGTCAGATGCTCTGAGCCCTTAATTATCTCTGTAGCCCTTTGCTGGACTTGCTCCAGTTTGTCCATGTTTCTCTTGTACTGGGGAGCTCAGAACTGGACCGAGAGCTTCAGACGGGTCTCACCAGGGCCTAGTACAGGCTGATTAAAGAATTTACTTTCTTCTACTTCTTCCAGCTGGACAGATGATGATCCCCTGTGTGCTAAGTACTTCGGCACCAGGTGACAGCAGGCAGCTGGAGGGCTGGTTTCCTCCTGCCTTCTTGGAGGAAAAAATTGGGAAACTCAAGGATCAGATGGGTATATACTCTGGACGTCACTTGTCTTGCAAATATTTTGCTTCAGATCCACCTCCATATGACTGTCATTCTTTACCGGTTCTTAGCAATAGCTTAGCCTTTTAAAGCTTTAATTAAACTGTCTCACTAATGGACAGTTAATGATTTAAAAGGAAACAATTCACCAATGTCATGTCCCTCCATTGTACAGTACATATTCTAATGGTTTGTACTGAATTGGTTGCTTATTAAGACCTTGAATATCTGAACAATCATACTACATTTTCTCAAAATAACATAATGTGATACAATGTGGTTAAAGTAGAGTGACAGCAAGAGCTGTGGCTTGAATGTAAATGCTGCATTGTACCATGGCAAAAAAAGGTTCCACAAATCTAGTGAGTTAGTCCTAGCCTTGAGTTTGGATGATATTCAGCATAATGACATGGCTCAGAACTAATTTCCGAACAGTCCCTCATCACTCACAGAGCCTACTCAGTCATCTAGAGCCTGTGCAAGCAAAACTCCCAGTGACTTCAACAAAGCAGTGCCTTAGAAATGAATTCAGGATAGTTCAGGGGAAAAAAAGAAGTCAAAGTCAAATAGAAAAACAATCACTTTAGAAAGTATGCAGCTTCCATCATCATAATACCTCTGCACTTCAACATCTTTCCCCAAGATGCTATTAAAGTACTCTTAAAGTAGGGATTTTATGAATGGGTATCTATCTGATGTGTCCAAGGTCATGCAAGAAAACTGGCAAACAGCAATACCACAATCCACCCTAGGAGCAAAACCCTTGTCCCAGGATAGAGGAAGTTCCAGCATAGTTGTGGGCATGTAGTAGTGGCCAGCAGGAGCAGGGAAGTGATGGTGCCTCTGTACTCGGCACCGGTGAGGCCTCACCTCGAGTGCTGTGTTCAGTTCTGGGCCCCTCTGTACAAGAGGGACATTGAAGTGCTGGAGCGTGTCCAGAGGAGAGCTACCAGGCTGGTGAGGGGTCTGGAGACCAGGGCATATGAGGAGAGGCTGAGGGAGCTGGGCATGTTTAGCTTGGAGAAGAGGAGGCTGAGGGGAGACCTCATTGCCCTCTACAACTACCTGAAAGGAGGTTGGAGAGAGGTGGGTGTTGGCCTCTTCTCCCAGGTGAATAATGACAGGACCAGGGGAAATGGTCTGAAGTTGTGGCAGGGGAGGTTTAGGTTAGATATTAGGAAGAATTCCTTTACTGAAAGAGTGGTCAGGCACTGGAACAGCCTGCCCAGGGAGGGGGTTGAGTCACCATCTCTAGAGGTATTGAAGAAACATCTAGATGTGGCACTTCAGGGCATGCTCTAGCGGCAGAGATTGTAGGGGATTTTTTTGTGTGTGTGTGGTTGGACTCGATGATCTCAAAGGTCCCTTCCAACCATGAAGATTCTATGATTCTATGATTCTAGTACTGACCAGGGTGTGCTAACAGGCCATTTTATGCATCAAATTTTACTGTTAAAATGCATCCTTAAAAGTCTGAAGCAATGTTGACATTCAGACTGTTTTCCTTATTGTTATTGACAGTAAACTTCATCCTGCGATAAAAACTTTCCCAATATGCACCTAAAATATGCCTCGTTGCAGTGTGAGATCACTTGTCATTCTTTTATTTTCCAGTTAATTATAATAATTGATTCTATTGATCCTATGCTTTTTCTGAAAATGTTTCTGCATTAATAACTCAACACTGAATAGCCAGAACCACTCCTTTAAACCAGAACTTATCAGCAGAAGATGACCAAGGATTAAAAATAGATTTATGTACTTGTGAATAACAACATGACTCAGGCTACATCCACTGGCAAACTACCTGTACTAGAGCCTGTTCTCTGGGCTTATGTTTTGGGTTAGCCCCAGCCAGCAGCTAAGCACCACAGAGCCGCTTGCTCCCTCCCTGCCTCCCGCAGTTGGACATGGGAAACAACAGGAAAAGCAAAAGCAAAAAAGACCTCATGCATCAAGATAAAAATAAATAAATAAGTGAAGGAAGGAGAAAGAGGAAAGGGAAAAAAAAAAAAAAAAAGGAGCAAAAGAACAAAACAAGTGATGGAAAGTCAGTGACTCACCACCTCTCCCAAGCAGAATGGTGCGCTGCCAGCTTCTGAGCAATGTATACCTTCCCCCCAAGAAACCTCTTCCCTATGATTTTATTGCTGAGCATGACATTACATGGCATGGAATATCCCTTTAGTGAGCTTGGGTCAGGACACCACTGTCCTGGTTGTGTCTCCTCCCTGCTTCTTGTCCTACTTGTTGAGGGGGCAGAGCTGGAAAAAGAGAAAGCCTTGACACTGTGCAAGTACTGCTCAGCAGCAGCCAAAACACTAGTGTGTTATCAGCGCTGCTTTACTCACAAAACCAAAGCACAGCACCACATGGAAGAAAATTAACTCCGTCCCAGCCAGACCCAGTACACCATGAGATCTTATTCATGCCAGTAAACTGTCTTAAGGTTTAAACCAGGATTGTACATCTATTGGAATCAGGCAATCAGTTGACCTGTGCCAACTGCTGGCACTGTGCCTGGGAATTGTTTTGGATTATCAAAGTGAGGTACAAATGAGCTGGAGATTGCTCAAATAGTTTGGCAGTATTGGTGATCCTGGACCTACAGCCTGACAATGTTTAATATCTTGATATATAAGCCTGATCACATAAGTGCTTTTTCAGAAAAAAGGATAAATGTGACCTAGTCAATAGCAAGCAACTCCCATATTAGGGAATTTTGGGTTTGTATTTGTTTTTGTCTCTTCCTACAGATACCAGTGTAAACATCTTCAGAAACTTTTTGGCTATCCACTGTTTGGTTGTTTGGTTTTTTTTGTTTTGTTTTTTTGCTTGTTTGTTTGGGGTTTTTTTTGTAGTTTTTTTTTTCTGTTGTTTTGTTTTGTTTTATTTTTTAAATGGGAATGTCTTTATTTGCCCTTGTCTTTATTTGCTCTTGATTCTTTTAGATTATAGGAAAAGGAAGTTAGGTACCTAAATTTTAACAAAATATAATAATGTTTCACTACAAATTGCTGAGATTTAATTTGTTCTCTTTCTTCTATAAATGTTTCTAAGCTTTATCACAGGGCTTTATCAAGCTTTATCACTTTAAGCTATTGCTGGAAAGGGACTTTATTACAGGGTGGTCACATCCCTCACTTTGTATACAAATTGACTTCTTTCCTTGCTTCTGTTTTGTTTGGCAGAGTAATTGTCTGTTACTGTCTTACAGCAGTTCTCCTGGTTGCAAAGCCTTGTTGCACAATTTTAAATAAAATTGGTGGACTGACCTTTTTGTCTATGACCAGGTCTTTATTTCCTTTTAAATTGAGAGTGAACTCTCACATAGGTTAGAGTAATCAAGGAGCAGAGCTTTATTTATTAGCATTGATTCTACAAATGACTTGGTGCAGCAAACAAACTCTACAGGCAATACAATAATTTAGCAATTCTCTTGAATCTTAGAGTCTGCCTTCTGACTCTGGCTGGTGGTACAAGGAAAAGTGAGACAAAACAAAGAGCAGCAATCACTGGTCTTCACCCCTTTGCTCCTTTATGGCTCACCACACAATAATGTAATTTACCACAAGCAGGGAAATCCTCAGGGAACCCTTTATAGAATGGGATATGGCCTTAGGCTTTTATGTTTGTTTTTTTTTTTTAAGAGTATTCTTTATGGAGAAAAAGTATTCTTATCTTGTATTTTCTCTTTCTCTGCCTTCTGACACCAAAGTAACAGGTTGGCACCAGGATCATAGCACTAGTCTCACTTTGTAGACCGTAGGGTAAATTGTAAAAGAGGCATTGGAAATGTGGTCTTAGGCCCACTGCAGTTTAAGATAGGTTCAAATCCTCATCTGCTGTTTCCCAGGATAGAGACCTATTCATTTGTATGCTGCAACACCTTTCGCATAATTAGAAGTTGTTCTCCTTTAATGTCTCCTTAGTCAATGGAGAAAGATTAAATTCTCCCAGGGAAGTTTAAAAGAAGAAAGGACTGTGTTGAGGTGCATCTTGAAAGGACCAGAAGTACATAAATTCAAAACTGATATTGAATCACCCCTTAACTGTTTCCTTCAGACAGAACAAAATCACTAAAAGTACAAAAATATTTCTCTATCAGTCACACTGGTAGGGTGTAAAAGGAATCTGCGTCACCTAAGTGTGAAATAGTAATGTCAGTATAACTGCCACAAACAGTAATACTAGAAGTGAAAAAGGATCTCCAGTGCCTACAGCTCCATACATCACCACAGAGATGGTAGGACCATACAAATGGACCAGCTGATGTCCGCGATAGGAATGGAAAGAAACCTGGAGAATTTCAGAAGAGCTTTTATTCCTAGGTGATAGCACTGAAAAGCTGCATTATGGTGGGATGTTTTTGGCCCTTTGACTGTGAGGCAGACAATGTATTAGATGTCCATTTGTCATCCTCATTTTGACAAGCTGAGTTAGTGGCAAGACATATTCAGGATATTTGATATCACACTAGATCCTGTCAGTCTGGATTGGCTAAAAGCAGGCATTTCAAACTCTCTTTGGAAAGCAGCACTTCAAGAGAAGTCTCCTAGATGTTTCCTGTGCAAAAGAGATATTCTAGATAATGGGGCAAGAACTGTAGGTACAGTTTTTTAAAACCTGGCATTAGCAGTGATGAGTGTAACTAAAAATTAATAGCATTATCAGAAGAGTAGGGGGCACAAACTAAATCTGAATCAGAGCCAAATGTAAATCAGTGAAGAAGAGGAGCTTTGATTTGGATAAGTGAAAGTGCCAATGTTATACAAAGACATGAACCAGCTATGAAGAAATAGAAAGTGTATCAGAACTGATGAATTTTTTGTTTAGCTGTACATTAGAGTTGGTAGAAGACCCATTGTTTCTCTAAGAGCAACATTACCAAAACCAGAAGTGATGCGTATCAAAGAAGGGAAATAACATGGAGCAGAGAGACTTTTTTTTGTGTGCATGGATCAGAAAAAAGTATTATTGAAGAAAAATAATTATTTATTGCTTCTACTGAATGTCAGTGGTGTAGTCACTACACTACGGTTGCATTAAGCACAACTGAAAACAGACCCTGAACACTTACAGAGTCCTTGGACAACCTGTTACCCTTGTCACCACTGTAATGTCCATGTTTTCCAAAGTTATGAATGTGTGATTAAAAAAAAAAAAAAAGAAAACTTTGTAGCAGTACCTGTGCTATTTTGAGGAGGACAAGGTTGAGAGAAGGATTTGAAGGAACAGAGATACTTTTTCCCATATCATTTAGCTGACTGTGGAAATGAACCAGGAAAACTGGTGAAGGGAAAAGTGAGGTTTAAAGTGATAAATATATATATTTTTTTTTTAATTTTAATGTCAGAAAGGTTGTCACATGACTTCCCTATGAGAGATTTTTGAAATGAGAAGAAGAGTTGACTTTGAAGAGTTGGCTGGTCATGAAAGAGAAGAAAACAGCACATTTTAAAACAAAGAGCCTGAAGACCAGAAAAAGATTAATGCCCATGGTACTAAGGAAAAGATGAGAAAGAGAAAATTTACTCACTATAAAAAGGAATGCACATGAGAAATATTCAGATTTGTTTGTGCAAAGTGCCAGAGAGGGAACCACAAAGAACTTGAGTAATCAGTCATGATATGTCTTGCAAAATCCAGTAGCAGGTGAAAACTGGGTTACAGCAAGGTAAGCACAGTCATCAGAAGATGTTATGGCTCTGTTTAGGAGAGTAAGAAGAAATATTCATTGCCATTATAGAAGATGACCTAAGGAAAAGTGCAAAGAACTGCATTTAAAATCATAGAATTGTTTGGGTTGGAAAAGACCCTTGAGATCACCGAGTCCAACCACTAACCTAGCACTGCCAAGTCCAACACTAAACCATGTCCATCAGGACCACGTCTACCCGTCTTTTAAATACCTCCAGGGATAGCGACTATATTAATTCCCTGGACAGCATGTTCCAATGCTTGATAACCCTTTCAGTGTAAAAATCTTTCCTAGTATCTAAACCTCCCCTGGCACAACTTGAGGCCATTTCCTCTTGTCCTATCACCTGTCACTTGCGAGAAGAGACCGACCCCCACCTCTCTACAACCTCCTTTCAGGGAGTTGTAGAGCAAGAAGGTCTCCCCTCAGCCTCCTTTTCTGCAAGTTAAACAATCCCAGCTCCCTCAGCCTCTCCTCACAAGACTTGTGCTCCAGACGCCTCACCAGCTCCGTTGCCCTTCTCTGGACCCGCTCCAGCACCTCAATGTCTTTTTTGTGGTGAGGGGCCCCAAACTGGACACAATAGTCAAGGTGGGGCCTCACCGGTGCTGAGTACAGGGGGATGATCACTGTCCTAGCTCTGCTGGACACGCTATTTCTAATACAACCCAGGATGCCATTGGCCTTCTTGGCCACCTGGGCACACCGCTGGCTCATATTCAGCTGTCTGTTGACCAACACCCCCAGGTCCTTTTCTGCCAGGCAGCTCTCCAGCCACTCTTCCCCAATCCTGTAGCACTGCATGGGGTTGTTGTGACCCAAGAGCAGGACTCGGCACTTGGCCTTGTTGAACCTCATACCACCGGCCTCAGCCCATTGATCCAGCCTGTCCAGGTCCCTCTGTAGAGCCTTCCTACACCCAAGCAGATCAACGCTCCTGCCCAACTTGGTGTCATCTGCAAACTTACTGAGGGTGCACTCAATCCTCTCATCCAGACCATTGATAAAGGTATCAAACATATTAAACAGAACTGGGAATTTGGGAAGGAATAACTTCTTGCACCTATCCAGGCTGGAGCTGCGTGTCAGCTCTGTGGAAAAGGTAGAAGATGGAGCCAGGCTTTTCACAGTAGGGCATGATATGAGAATGGGAGACAATGAACACAAGCTGAAACAATAGAAGTTCAGATTTGATATAAGGAAAAACTTTTCCATTTTTTCTGTATGTTTTTTTGTGGGGTTTTTTTTGACAAGACTGTCTTGCAGTGGAGTAGCTTGCCCAGAGAGGCTGCGCAGTCTTCATCCTTGTGGATTTTCACTATAAAGCCCAGAGGAATATGCTCTGACCTTATAGTTGATCTTGTTGAGGTCTGTTTCAAGTTGAATTATCTTGTGATTCCATAATTCTGTGATTGTGATGTGTCTTAATGCATAAGGATTATGTATTATGCATATGCTTTTATGTTTTTCATTTCTTTATTGAGAGAAAGTGTTGGATTAATGCAAAGTCAGTTCTTTACATATCCTTGTGAGTATGTGCTCAGCTGAGGTACAGAAAGCAGGATGTTTCTGAAACGTTTTGCTAAACAAAGCCTATTCTATGTATGGTTTCCCTTACAGGGAACAGTCTAAACCAAGGTGACAGAGGAGACTGCTCAGGTAGTTTAACTCACCATGACCTGCTTGAAACTAGCAAAACACTGAATAGCAGTGTTTTGATCCCAATGGATTTACTGACGTTAAATCAGGCAAATCCTCTGCCATGCTCTGCATGCCACGATAAACACGGTAAATGAGAGAAAAATGTAATGAGGGATTGTTTGGCAAAGCTTAGGAAAGATGTTATGTCATCATTACACCGACTGTATTCTAAAATCACAGTTGTCTCTCTCTCACAGTAGCAGCGTCTTCTGGATTAGATAAGGAAAAATATACACTATTCTGAAATAGTCTTCAGATTTAGTGGCCTCACTAATTCCCTCTCCTCTTTCCTTAGTTAATGGAGGTACAATTAGGGGAAGAGGCATTCTGCTTGACAGTTTTTCATTCTGGAAACACCAGGTTTGTATCCACTGCAATACCAGGCCAAAATTTAGGTCAGGGAAAGTAACAGGAAAATAGAAAGACAGGGTTTTAGCAAAGGAGGAAAAGAGAACAGATAAGGAAAAAGGAGGGAGGGGGAAAGGAGGTCACAGGAAACTTGTGGGACATAAGGAAATAGGCAGTACAAACCAAAAAGACAGAAGGGGAAAGGATACACAGAAAGTGATAGACCTAAGTGTCCCCAAAATAAATAATAAATTACAAAATCCCAAGTGGATTCACAGAGATTGCGCTGTTACGCATGTGCAGAAAATGAGCATGGCAGCAGGTATTTCTGCTCTGTGTAATTACTGCTTTGAGCCTAGAGCATTATTATACAAAGAAGAGAAGTTAAAAATGCTCAAGCTAGCATTTTAGGCAACTTTCTTTAAGACACATTTCTAAGCAGCGCCACTAACCTGAGGGCAAGCTAAGTAATGCCAGACCAAAGTTTGCTTGTGATTCACTGCTGACTTAAATCTGGTAAAGTAGCATCCTGAAGGCAGTCTAAAATACAGCCAGCCACAAACATGGGTTAAATTAATCTGGTTCAGCTAAAATGTAGTGCATGAAATAAGGGCCAGTCTAGTCAGTGTATAAAAATATATTACAAACTTTTATGACTTAAAATTACTGGACTTGAGTATAACTCAAATGAGGAACTTCGGAGAGATTTTTCCTGCCCTGGGAAAAGTGACAGGAGCGTGACGCTTGGGCTTTAGCTATATTCTTCCTCCCATTATTTTTGAAATGCAAAGACCTTAACTCGTGGTTATTACTTTCTGACTGACAGTGAAGAAGATGGGTGAGGTATCCCTTCTCCTCCCCCAGCACCATTCCCAGTCACGCGTTGGGAGTGGCCTGTGCCGCGAGAGCACCTCGGATCCTGCGGAACAGGCGTCTTCCACGGTGCATTGCAAAGTGCTACACGCAGCGCTGCCCAATAGTTGTGACGCGTGGCACGGCTGCCCAGCGTGCAAATACATCACTGGTGCCAGAGAGCATGGCTGGAGCACGCCGTGGTCACAGAGAGGTTTCAAACCAGGACAGAAAGCCTTGGTAGTCCAAAAGTAACTTTTTCCTTCATAGCAGAAGGTAGTTCTCCTGCTCACACCCTCCAAAAACCATCTTAGGGAGAAATACATGATCTCCACAAGTCAGAGGCCTGATTTTTGCTTTTTGATTTTGCTGATTTTTGCTGACAGAAGTCAGCTTTCCTGGGTGGTTCAGGCTGCAACCCCTACTTCTAGGGCAACAAGAAACCACTGCTGTAATTCCAACATTAAGAAACAAAGCGGGCAGAGGGCAGAAAAGTAGCAGGTGTGTATTCCTCCAGGCAGACCAAGAAGGAACAGAGGCTTTAAATCCACAATTTTTAATGGAGAAATTATGTGATGGTGGTGGGGGTGGGGGAGAGCATTACAAACGGCAGAAGTACAATTTCACATAAAGATTGAACTTCAGAACACCAAGGAGAAAGCAACAAGCTATGAGAAAGGAGGGACTGAAATGAAAGCCAGTTGTTCCATGAACTCCAATTTTACAGTGCTCCAAAATGCACTGAGCTGTACCAACTGGCATATCATCAAAACTGGGAATAACATAAAACTGCTCACCCTTGAAGCATGACATGAGGAAATTTTGCAATTATGGAATACTGAATATATTCCAACAAACAAAATGTCAGGCAGCTCATCTCCACCTACTTCCCATGCTCAGAATATAAATGGAAAAGGGAACATCAGCAAAAACTGTGGCTGGATACTTTGTCGCTGAAGGCTTTTTAAGCAACTGAAAATTAATCATCCTTCTAATCAGAAAAAGATTGAGGACTAAAGACTTATCACCAAACAACTTACTTGGGTAAATTACTCAAAGCACCTAATTAAATTGATATACTGGCTTACAAGGATGTAAACTTTAAAGTCTGAAGCCCTGTAAACAGCACAAAGGTGCTTACCCATTATTCATGATTCATTTCTCCTTTGGTAGAATGGATAACTTTCTGAGAGCACCATAAAATTACTTTAAAGACTGTAGTAGCCACATAAAGACCCTTTTCTTTCTCCCTTCACATCATAAATTGCCAGATAAGACACAGGGATTTTTATTAGATATGAAATGGTAAACTAACAGCAATATTTACAGCATTGTACATCTTCTAAAAACATGCCTTGAGCTGTTTGAAGCTTTGTAATACAGTTATTATTGCTTAAGAAATAATTGCTTCTGCTTCAAAGTTTGCTCAGCTCTATAAAAAGAATTAGTAGAACGTGATTAAGACCCCATATCTGAGTTCACCTCACGTTACTTTACCCTCTACACTGTCTTTGTAGGGAGCCTAACCGTGATGGCTTGCTTTGCTGGAGAGCAACTGATTCCAGATTGCACTTCACGCTACTGAACAGGACTCGGGGAGTTGGGATCCTATCTCAGGCCTTTCAATGAGCAAGTAAATTTGGGTGAGAGGAATTTAGGCCTTTGATTATATCCCTTCTGGACACCCCAAGTAAGGAATCTTAGGTCAGGTTTTGAGATTAATACCTCTTCCCATCTTTCTGGGGGACAAACCTTTGTAGCCAAAACAGATATCTGATCAG
Organism: Rissa tridactyla; assembly: GCF_028500815.1. Lineage (NCBI taxonomy): Eukaryota > Metazoa > Chordata > Aves > Charadriiformes > Laridae > Rissa > Rissa tridactyla. The sequence goes on along the minus strand of NC_071468.1, from coordinate 118,008,266 downwards.
AATATAATCAATATAAGTTTGCTTTGAACCTGAACATAAGCATACTAAAATAATGTGACCAAAACAGGTAGATAAATATTTTTGAGCACTGTGATGTCATGGACAGACACAACATATAAACATTTTACATAACTGTTTAAGCCATGTGGCCACCAAAGGGGCAAGGGAAGATGAACGTAGCTGCTGGTAGGAGACATCCAAATGATGATCATTTGCTAGACAAAGGACAAGGAAACCTCTAGTAATTGCAAACAGAACATCCTGCTGAATACAGGAAAGATGACTGGCAAAACCTAAAAACAAGATAAGCCCTGTCAGGAGCAGATAAAGCAGATGAGACTGCTCCTTTTGGGAGGGGGGCAATAGCAAAGATGTCAGGAGATGAAAAAAAGAAAAGTCTGACTCAAGTCTGACTTCTTTCATCAATGAGCTCTGAAGTCTGATATCAGCTACCAAGATCGTCAGGGGCCACAGCCATCGATGCTAACTATATGACTGTGGTATTGTGCAGTCATCTCTAATTTAGTATATAGGTACTAAAGACTAATAGTATTGTATGGTGTTAATGATTAATTATGTGTAAAACCTAACCATTATTTTGTGCACTGTTAATGAATGAACTAATTCAGCAAAGCTTTGATTTAAACTGGACTGGTTTAACAGTCTCATGAGCACTCCCACCACAGTGATTTCTAATTCCCTAAGGGATATATATTTATATACATACACGGATATATATTTATATACATACACTGCAACGCCCCCTTTTCTAGGCTTTCCCTGCTGTATCTCTATCCCTGGCCAATAGCAGGGCATTTCCTAGAGGGAAAGTCTTGCTGTACTTTCTGTATCTGAGCATAAAATCCTAACAAAACTGTCAAGGCTCCATTACTTCTTGCTGCCACCCTCTGCAGCCAAAGATAGGATGACACTTTTTGCAAGATAGCTCTCATAGTGTTGGTGTTATGCAAATAATAAAGAGCAGCAGCTGTTGATTCTCATTCATACTTATCCAATTGGACATAAATAAAAGAAAGTCAACAGCCACCAGACAAGCATAGAGGATTGTATGCATTTCAGACATAGAATACCAGTGGAGAAAAAGACTTGTGCTTATAGCCAGCATATTTAATTTTGTTTTTGTGTTATTTGCTTTCACATTTGAGATAAAGAAAAGAAAAAAGGAGGAAAAAAGAAAAAAAAGACTAGACTAAATAAATAATGAAAAAAAAGGAGTATCTACTCTAACAATGGACATTTGCTGAAGGTCATTTTTGGGAAAAATATCCCACTGGGAAAAAGAGAAATCATAAGATTTTCCTGGCTGTGATATATCCTGGGCTAATAATAGATCTGCTACAGGAAATTGCACATCATCAATAGCTTTTCACAACTGTATTGGAAAATGCAGTGGACAAAATATTCCAGAAAAAGTTTGTCTTGGGAGAATGGACTAGGAATAGGAACTGGAATAGGAACTGGGGAACTAGAATAGGCCACCCAGGGAGGTGGTGGAGTCACCATCCCTGGATGTGTTTAAGACTCATTTAGACGTGGTGTTGGGGGATATGGTGTAAGGGAGAACTTTGTAGAGTGGAGTTGATGGTTGGACTCGATGATCCCAAGGGTCTTTTCCAACCTGAATGATTCTATGATTCTACAAATGGTTTAGTCCTAACCCATAAAATATTGAACTAACGTAAAACTTGGTGATTTTATTCTGTTTTCTTTAATTCCATAAAATTGATTTTTGAGCTTTGCTGTTTTAAGGAGTGTGATCTTTGGCTACAAAGATGGGTTCTAATATTGTTTTATTTTTGTACGAACCTCCACCTAGGCTAAACTAACCTGAAAGAGGGGAGAAGTTGCTATATATATGTTTTTTGATTTGCTGTTATCACCTGTAAAAGGGAGAGCGCACTATTTAGCTTGCTTTCCCCCACAAGGGAGGAAGACGACACATAGACCCATGGACAAATTAATATTTTTCCACACAGGGCCAAATTGCTATGACTGTAAATGGACTCATGGTCATTGTTTTGACAGCTTGTGGGTATAGCTTATTCCATCTCTCTGCATGTTTTGTTTTTCTTTTTAATATAAAATATGGTAATATTGAAGGAAAAAGTATAGCCTAGGAACTCAGTCAATGAAAGAGCAAGAGATCTCTCAATCTACATTTACTTTGGGATAGAAAAGACAAAAATAAAGTGCACAAGATTAACTTCACACTCCAGTCCTAATACACTAGTACCTGTCCAGACCATTGACTAATTTCATTCAAAAAATGGAGGCTGCAGCAAATTCATATTGTTCTGTTTGTGACCTTGCTCTCTGTTAAAGCTAATTGTCATCACAAGGCTGCACATCAAATTCAAAGACCCAAATAATCACCTGGATGCAGGATAGCCTGTGGAAGAAGATGGGAGTACAGAAAACCTGGGAATGAGAGGGACAGACTGTTTTTCTGGAACTTTTCTGGGATAGTCCTTTAAGAACAGCTGCGTTACTTTCAATCCCGAAAAAGCATAGAAGGTATAAACTGACCTAATTTAATTTAGGGTTAGTTTAGAAAGAATGGAAAAATGATGAAAGTTGCACAAAATGTCTATGGAACTACTGTGAAAACTGATCTATTTTTCAAGTTTTGCACCTAATGGAAGGAAATAATTGTGTTTATGTCAGATGATATCATGAATGAAGCCCTGCCAATGCAAACAAGATCTCCAAGTTGGGAAGTAATTGCACTTTTCAGTCCACACCGGCTTTTTGTAAATCAACACCAAAACCCCAAAGTGGTCTTGTCTTCGATTACAATATTCCAGGATACAAGGGAAATATATGGACAGCATGGCTAGGATGGAAACAAGATTTAGCTTTTAAAAAAATACTTGTAAGTTACCTACAACAAGTCTAATGTTATAAAAGAGTTTGAATACATTTTCTCACGTTTGGAAATATATGGGAAAATTAAAGCACGTGAGCTTCAACGACAGTCTCTTTCCTGGTTTTACTTGAATATATAAACAACTAAATACCTATGTACATGCAGCAATGTAAGAAGATGGCAAAGCAATAGGCCAGTTTATCACTTGTTGTTTTTTCAACATAATGACTGTAGAGTTTGTGCTAACCAAAAACACCCCAGCCTGTTTATTTTTTTAATGATGAGCTGTTACCCAAAAGAAACAAAGTGGCATTCTGTTGACACCATATGGTGGCTGAAAAATGGATTCCATAGTATTCTATTTGTTAGAATGTCTTCTGAGTTTCTGTATCCATAATTTATGTTGGGGCCTTCTCTGATTGCCAAAATATTCAAACGGCTTTCTCTTCACAGGGTAGCCCGCGTGGGGGGAAGAAGGTTTTCAAAACAGCAGGACCCGAACAATCTCCTACTGCTCAGAGGAGAAATCATTTCCAAGCTTCTGTCCTTCTGGCTGCTTTCATTGTAACAATAATTTACATCCTGTGCGAAGAGACTGTTTGCACTCAGAAGAAATTTAAAATAATAAATAAAAAGAAAGGGAAAAAAAATCCCAACAGCTTATGTTCTTGCATGCTAATACAAGAATTCGTGAATATTAAGCATCAATTTAAAGTTGCATTGACTCTTAGGCTCTGACGTAAGTAGATAGCTCAGGCTTTCATATCTTAATGGGAAGAGATATGCAGAGGTTATTGAACAGTGCAGTTTCCAAATGATTGCCTCTGCAGCTGGCTTGCATAGAGATCCAGAGTGGTTATGGATGAACTAAAATAATTAAGACATATTTCTCCTCGTGTCTACTCGGTTATTACTCACTTTTTAAGAGACCATATTTTAGGCAAAGATTTAAGTATGACTGTATTATTTACAAACAGATCTTTCATATGGTCTTAATACAGTGTACAAGGCAACTTGCATGATATAGCAGGATATGCCTGCTGCAAGCAGCAGGGATCTTGGAATCACATTAAAAGACTAAGCCAGAGGGACAACATCCCTCCTTCCTCACCTCCTTCTTCTCCTCTGATTTGTCAGCTTAGCTCTTGCTGCTGTTTGACCAGCTCTGTTTCCCTCTTGCCTCTGGGATGTTGGTAGGAGCATGTAGGATGATGAATGGGCACCTGAGCGTGGGGGGAGCTATGAAGACCAGCTGCAGCTGGGTTGTTAATACTTAGCAGAATAGGATTGTAGGAGAAAGAACCCATGTGTTGTGGGGATCTTCTTAACAATTAGATTAGACCTACTTGACCCTGGGATACCCCGGTCTCGGAAGCTTATTTGTCCTCAGGAGTAAAATAGAGATATATAGATATTCTATTATCGTTCCTCAGCCTTGGGAAGCATTCCTCCCTTCTTGACCCTCCAGCCATCCTGGGAACACAGCTGAGTTACTCTAGCTGTGGTCTGTAAAAGTAATTTAGCCAGTAGTGAATTTGGATCCCATAAATTGTAGTTTTTATAAAGAAATAGAATGGAAGTGGGATATTCTTCCGGAGCACCTGGCAAAACTCTACTGACAGCTTTGCTTATTCTGAAGCTAGGCTCGTTTAAAAAATGGCTTCACTTTAACGGAGCTTTAATGATATGAATGCTTATTTCTTATATTAGTCTGTTTCACGACACACTCTTGGAAGTTCAGTCAATGTTTTAAATTGACATGTTCTCTTCCAATACAAAAGAAAGAACTTTTAGTCTCCTATATGAAATTAAAATAGAAAACTTGTGACCAAATTAACATATTGTATTCTTACAAAAGCATTATATTTGGCAAAAATATTGAAATTCTAAAAATAATTTTATTTAGTCTGAGAAAAAAAAAATTAAAATTTCATTAAAGGATTATTTTGACTTGTGACATTCCAGATACGTACTGTAAATAGTTTTAAAAAAAGGGGAGGCTAAAAGTTCAAGCTACAGCAACAATAGAGCTAAACATCTACAAATTACTTTGTTACTTATGTGAGATACACCTCTAAAAAGATTTATTCTACCTTACAGAGCAATTCTCGAGACAGCCTGAATTTAGGGTATATCAGATAAATTTCACTCATGTGGGCAGCTCCATTAAAGTTATTTATGCTAGGAAAAAGATTGGGTCCCCAATATTCACACTGGCTAATGACATTACTAAATGAATTTCCTTTATTTAAGGTTCCATTTCCTTTTCAGGCATGTTGCCTTTTATGTTGAGTCACAATTACGAGTCTTGCCTATTTTTCTGTGTAACTGCAATTGAGGTTAAGCCAAGCTTACTCTCAATGTGTAGATGGAACCATTACTGGAGAGAAGACGTGCTGAAACTGTTTTTAGCCCAAGAGTGATGCTAGTGAAACTCTACCATAGAACCCTCCAGAAGCAATAAGATTCAGCTTCAGATTAATTTAGGTGTTCACAATGTTGATGTCAAGATGTAATCTGGTGTATAAACTGTGTTCATGTGAATCTAGTCTTTTGACCCTTCAGATTCTTACAAATGTTCTTACTTTTCCCAACCTATTGATGTAACATATGATATTTCACAAGTCTTTCTCCTGGCCTTTTGTGACAGATAGGACTGTATTGCTCCTAGATATGAAGCTTATTCAATATGTAAGTTCTTCCAAAGAAAATGATGAAACATGAAATCTGAATGAACTCATGCTAAACTAGGAAAAAAATCTGAAGCAGATCATATAGAATGAAGCTCTGTAACTAATACCAATTTGTGTGTATGTGTGTGTTTGTTGAAGGGTTTCATAAAGAATCACAGGAAATTATGACAGGAAATTATGGCTTTTTGCAATGAAACTGAATCTCTGAAGAGTACAAAAAGAAATGGTTTTATTCAAGAACATCTACTTCGAAGTCATAAATATTTTCACAGGATTAACAGAATTGCTTTATTTTCAAACAAGTTCTATTGTTAAAATTATTGTTAAAATTATTTAGTTTTCATTTTTCACTAAGTTTCTTGTAGAAAAAAAATGGTATGTCACTCCCTCCCTGCACTACCGTCATTTTATTTCTGTCTTCTCTGCGCACGTGTGTGTCTGTGTCTCTGTGCATGAGACACTTCACAGTGTCTGATTTTTTTATAATTGTGGCAGATCAACGTGGGGCTTCATTACAAACCATGCCTTTTTTGTTAAGAGCTCCCCAAAAGTAAACATATTTTAAATAGCCTGTATCTCAGTAATTGTATTTTCTGTTGTTTTGTAAGACAAAATGCTAATGCACTTGTTTAGATAATAATAGTAAATGGAAATATGTTTTATCACTAAATTATTCCAGGTACAGTTTGTGTCTCCTCAATGGAACTTTCAGAACTTTTCTCATATACGATATTGACGCTTTTGTTCCCTAGTAAAAAAATGCAATAATTTGTTATTAAGGGTACTTCTAATTTTGTTTCTTCATTTTCTGTTCTCCTCTTATTTAACTTCTTTTTCATGCTACACTGAGAATAGGTAATGAGATGTCCTCTAACTCCCTTGCAAAGCTTTCCTCCTGTAGGTAGAGTTTCTTTTTTTTTTTTCAGGCCAGTACCATGTGCTTTAGCTGTAAGACTCTTCCTCCTTTGCTATTCACAGCTTTCAAGGCCATGTGGGTAAGTATTTCAGTTGCAGTATTGAAAGTGCTACTTGTTTGAGACAGAATCGTTCCTCCCTTCTCTTCTCCTGAAAAAAAAATAAAATTGAGGTATTAATGGACTAAGAAATTTAAGTGTTCTTGATTAGGGATTATAGAAATCACAGAATCACAGAATGGTAGGGGTTAGAAGGGACCTCTGGAGATGATCTAATCCAACCCCCCTGCCAGAGCAGGGTCACCCAGAGCAGGTTGCACAGGAACGCGTCCAGGAAGGTTTTGAATGTCTCCAGAGTTGGAGACTCCACCACCTTTCTGGGCAGCCTGTGCCAGGGCTCTGCCACCCTCAGACGAGAATGACAATAATGACAATACCCATACAGTGTAATGATCCATTCTGATCTCAGTATACTGATAAGAGAAGACTTTTTGGACTGAATTTATGAGCTGCATGTGAGAATGCTGGTGTTATAATTTGGAAATAGCTTAAGACTCTGGAGTGATGAAGGGAGGAGATGTCTGTTCCTAACTATTAGTTTTACTACCAAGCTGTGAAGCACAGAAAAAGGACCAAGAAGAGACTGATATATTGTTTTATTAAAACATTGATTCATGCTTGTACAGTGCTTTGAAAGTGAAATGGTTCTATTCGATCAACTGATACTGGTGTGGGGGAAAGACCTATCTTTCTGTCTGCAAACCATTTTTTCCTTTTGGCTCAGGGAATTTCATAGGCTGCATCTCCCTTGGTTTGCAGATGTGTACAACACCAGGCCCTAATTTTCCCATCCCTTTTTCATCCCTATCTGTTAGCTCGGTTGAGCTGATCATGTCATCTGCCTCTCCAGTGCACCTCCAAAAACATGCATGTGGGAAGGTCAAAAGGGAGATGCATATATAGGCTTTGCTTCTAACTGTAATTATGTCAAAAACACCTAGACCTGAATAGTTACTGAGTTGAGATATTGTACAAGGAACTCTAACCCACAACACTCGTGTTATTTTTTCCAGTCATAATAGCTTTATATCAAAGATTACCTCAACCTACAAATCTTGATTATGTCTGTAGACCATTACATCCACAACAGCACTATGGTAGAAAATGTGAAGCACTCTGTAAGTGCTACATTTTATTCTTGCTAGCATATGACAACAAACAGTTTTATTCAGGGCAAATGGCACTGCTTAAAAGAAAAGGCATTGAGGGGATTATAAGGGTATTCAACAACTAAATCCTGAGCAAAACTAAAGAGGACGCCTATCGTCAGGGGGGTCACTGGTAAAGCTGCAGTGTAATTAAAGTTCTGGAATTTTTTTTTTTTCTAAGGGCTTGATTCTGCATTTCACAACACTGTTTTAATGCCAAGGTACTTGTCTTTAATCCAGTGAAGATACACTAATGTAATGAAGAATGATTTCCAATATTATTAATTTCTCTTATCTATTCCTGTTTGCCATCTGAGAAGATTAGGAAACAAAATGATAATTAATTTATAATAAAGTTGATCCAGTATACAAAGATTTGCCTGCAATATAGTTTGTTATGTATTTTGAAAATAATCAGTTTAAGCCATTATTAAGAACTTTAATTTGTATGTAAAAAAGACAATTACTTGTGAAATCCTGCCGCCTGACAGCAAAACTGTCATCTGCTTTAGCAGAGGCATGCTTTCTGGCATTATTTTAGCTTCAAAATAGATATGCTTCATTATTTAAACAGAAAGAAAATCCTGAACCAGGAAGGACCTACAGTAAACCCCATACCTCTGCGGAACACAAACTAAGGCCACATTCTTCTTCTCTCAGAACAGAATAAATTATACTGATTTGAAGGACGTTTGAAGCTGTCCTAATATTTTGTGCTTACATTACATATTTTATGCTTACATCAGGATAAGGCTGGACACAGCATGACACATTTAACCACGGCATACTCTTCTCCAGACTGGACTGATCCTATAGACCTCTTGCACCAAAATCCTCGGCTAGCGATGAGCTATTGTCCTCTACATTTTTCAAACCAGGTTGAGTGCAGAAAATACCGGATGCAGTACAAGAGAACCTGTTTGTGAAACATTTCTAGCCAAATGTTTCCATTTTAAGAAGTTCATTCTTTGGGTGAAATTCCACATGTCCAAGCTTTTAGGTAAGTATCCGAACTCCCAAACTCATTTGTCACTCTGGGAAACTATGATGGCTTCAAACATAAACAGTCTACATTCTCAGTATTAGTGTTAGCAGCAGAATGCTATACTTACTGGACTTGTCAGCATGTTTAATTTGTTTTGGTTCTTAAAAAAGGTAAATATTATTATCTGCCATTACACACAGACCAGAACAGTTCCAGTGATTTGCTCATAGAAACATCATTTTTCATTCATAAACACTAAATGATGTGTGGATGAATGAATCATAGAAACTGGGTCCATCTGCTTTTATAAATGGAAGAGAAAGGATTACCCATGTAATTTAACATGATTTTCTTCACCATTCTAAGAATTACCCTATTCTTTTTCAATCCAAATGCCACAGTCCTTTATTTTGAGAATGCAAAATCAATGTGTTCTGTGGACAGCACACAAAAAGCATGATTCATAAAAATTTAGGATGTTTATTCAGGTGCCTAACTTCAAAGTCTAAATACACTAATCATTTCCCATAATCAAGACAGAGACAAATTCAAGGAGACAATGTCACTTACGTGAAGTCTATTTGAGTCAGTAAGAAAAAAGGAGGCAGGAAGTGGTGCAAAAAAGGGGGGAAATAATTCATGTTGATCTATTGGGAACAATCTTACCATCTTTCTGAAATGATGTGAGTGAAACAGGACTGAGAAGAGGAGTGTCACTCAAAAAAACCTAGCTAATTTAATCTGAAACTAGAGGATAGATTCATCCTGTTTGTAATCTAAACTGTTTTATTTCAGTACTCTGTATAGTTTGCAAGGCTTCTACATTTAGCAACTCAGCCAAATAGTTACATTTCAGGGGGTAGCGGGGAAGGGGTGTTGAATATAACCTTTGTAAATGACTTAGTTTATTGCCAATAATATTGTGTTGATGTTGCTTTTTCCTTATCTGGTTTTCACACATTTCCTTCATTAATAGTCCCGCATCATTCTCGGTTGTTTACCTTTTATTTATTTTTTAGAAGCTCTCCAAAGTCTCTGATTTCCTTAATCATGGTTGCAGTATTTCCTGAAACCATGGAGGTCAGAAGCCATGTTCTTGGCCTTGCATTTTTCTTGTCTATTTTGATCCTTATTTCACTACTTTTCATGTTGTACATGCACAGGGTGGTAGTCTGGACCTTTGTCACCCCTAAAACTTAGCTTTTTTTTTTGTATTCTCAAGTACTCCATGCCTCTGACACTAATTAACAACAGTGTAGAACTGAATGGCAGTACTGTATAAAGAAATGAGGGACAGATTCTCCATAAAAATTAATACTTTTATATAAATAAAAAGAAAAAAAAAAGTCTTTCCGGTGTACATCCTCTGCTGGTTAACATAACTGCCTTGAAGGCAATAGAACCAAATGATTTTACACTTCCTGAACATATGGTTTGAGGTCTGTGTATGCTGTACCAAGGAGAGAGGCTAGTGAGGTGCTAAAGGCAGCATGATCCCCTCCATGGTTCCAAAAAAATGTGTTTTGGAGGAGTCACATGGTTTGTGAGACGGCAGCATCTTTCTGATTGGGAATTCCAATGTCTGGAGGGTGCCGTTTCTCTAGAAATAGAAAGAATGGAAAACCAGAAAAATCCACTGCTAGTTTCAGATCTGTGATCCAAGGGTAGGATTTAAAGCTGATTGCTCAGGCCCTAACTACATACAAGTTCCATGATTACTATGATTAGAATCACAACAATACAAAAATACATGCTGCAGTTTTATTTCCAAGAGAATAGATTTTCATTTCCTTCCTGAGTTCATGGAACCATAGAATCATGGAATAGTTTGGGTTGAAAGGGACCTTTAAAGGCCATCTAGTCCAACCTCCCCTGCAACGTGCAGGGGCATCTTCCACTAGATCAGGTTGCTCAGAGCCCTGTCCAGCCTCACCTCGAATGTTTCCAGGGATGGGGCATCTACCACCCCTCTGGGAAACCTGTGCCAGTGTTTCATCACTCTCATTGTAAAAAATTTCTTCCCTCTACCTAGTCTAAATCTTTCCTCTTTTAGTTTAAAGCCATTACCCCTCATCCTATTGCAACAGGCCCTGCTAAAAAGTCTGTCCCCATCTTTCCTGTAGGCCCCCTTTAGGTACTGAAAGGCCACAAAAAGGTCTCCCCAGAGCCTTCTCTTCTCCCGCCTGAATAACCCCAACTCTCTCAACTTGTCCTCATAGGAGAGGTGTTCCATCCCTCTGATCATTTTTGTGGCCATCTTCTGGACCTGCTCCAACAGGTCCATGTCTTTCCTGTGCTGAGGGCTCCAGAGCTGCACACAGTACTATAGGTGGGGTCTCACGAGAGCAGAGTAGAGGGGCAGAATCACATCCCTTGACCTGCTGCCCACGCTTCTTCAGACGCATGGCTTGGCCTTTTGGGCTCCGAGCGCCCATTGTTGGCTCATGTCCAGCTTTTCATCCACCAGTACCCCCAAGTCCTTCTTGGCAGGGCTGCTCTCAATCCCTTCATCCCCCAGACTGTATTGATACTGGGGGTTGCCCTGACCCATGTGCAGGACCCTGCACTTGGCCTTGTTGAACTTCATGAGGCCCACATGGGCCCACTTCTTGAGTTTGTGCAGATCCCTCTGGATGGCATCCCATCCCTCAGGCATGTCAACTGCACCAGTCAGCTTGGTATCATCTGTGAACTTGCTGAGGGTGCACATTTGTTTTAAGCCAAACCCTTACAGCTACATAACACAGACTGTCATCTATGTTTCGCTCCCTTTTAGAGTCTGCTGATCATGATGAATTTGTTTTCTACCTCATCATTATGGTTTGAGAGCAGCATCAAATAGTTTAAAGACAAAATCACTACAATTTGGGAATAGAAATTCTCCTAAAAATATGTTGCAAATTTTGACCCTGATCATCATCCTAATATTTTCATCAGGCTGATCAAAATGTATAATCTGAATCAAAAATAAAAATAATGACTATAGTTCTTGAATTAGCTTTGTGAGATATCACATGTTTTGACCATGTGATACTGAACAGTAAAACTGGGGAATAAACGACAACCCATTAGATGGCCAAATCTTTATGTTACTGAGTAGCTTTAGAACACTACTTCTTAATGATGTATTTAAGCTCTAGAATAAATACAATTTTATTCCTTTTAATCACCATGCAATGCCTGGCATTGATTGTCAGTATAAAGATATGTCAGGCCTCAGGCCATCCTTGCATATCAGTCACCACGAATTCTGCTGAAGATATCAGTCATGAAACATTAACTTCTAAAGACAAAAATCAAACTTCACAGGCATCACAGCAGATGCGTGAACAAAGGAAATCAACAGTTGGATTTGTTAAGGGTAAGCCATATGAATACATACAGGACACTGACTTGTTCTCTATTTTAGTTTTATTTTCTTATCCCTCTCCTTCCTGTCCTCAGAATCCCAGTCTTCTTCTCCATGTTCCCATTGGATACGATCCTTAGCAATTCTACACATTCAAAGCATTTTCAGTTAAAAAGGTAAAAACTATTTTTCACTAGAAGAAGTCCTATGATTTCTAAGTGCCATAAAATGAGATGTACGTATATCATTAAGCCAGACTCGAGGGAGATTGCAAAACATCCTCTTCTGTGCCTGTGCCTCCAGTGAGACCCTTTTAGGTGCACACTGTGAATTTCTTGTACCTGCAAGAACCTTCCTTCTCAGGTTATCTGCTGCAAGTTTCATGAGTTTCCCTTCAGTTCCCCATGGAAAATAAAGTCACTGTTCTTTACTAGAGCTCATACACAGGAAAAGCTCTCCCTGGCTTTCCAGCTTCCAGACGACACTACTAATACTAGTGTTAGTATTCAATGTCACCACATGTAATCTGTCTAAATCTTGGCCTAGATTAAACAAGTAAGGAGCAGATTGATGACTATACTACTACCATATTGATTTCTGCTGAAGTTTGTTGAGCCTGCTGCAATTCAGTATCAGGTATGAAGGGTGCCTTTCAAATATATCTTCAATGTTGGTATATTTATCTAATTCCAGGAGCTGTATAATAAAAATAAATCTCAAACATGCTTCAGCTCATGTATGTGTCAGCTTTATACCTAACGGTTTGGATGTTCACCTGAAGCTTACCAGTATTGAAATTGCTTTGGGAGTTTTGTGCTGCCTGATGGTGTTAAGAGATTCCCAGCACAGCTGTTTTCAGTGTTGGAAGGAAGACTATTTCTGCCATTTTTGGTGACATGTCCATAATAAAAAAGACAAATGTTTTTAAGAAAAAAGTAAGTGTCATGGATATTTTGACATTTCTAATAAACACCCATTTGAATTCAATTCTCACACTGGACAGATATTCCCGTTGTTTTTTTAAATATGCCTATGGGAAAAGAAACATCACGAGCAGTATGGAAACAATGGGTTAAAGGAGCAATATTTGGACATATGGAGGGGGTTACTTTTTATTTACAGGTCAAACTCTGTGTGCTTTTTGGAACAGACTTTGAAAATATTGATGTTAATTTAGCACAGATGTTATCTGTCTGTTTTTTGAGGAGTTTATGTTTACAAATAAAAACAGCCTGAAAAGCAGATTTAAAATCAGGTCTGACAGACAGACAGAATAGATGATGATCAGAAGTGGTTGGAACAGTGGAATGTCCTGAATCTAGGTGGCTTGCAGTTTCCTCTGCTTTCATGTTTGCATTCCACACGTAGCTACTTGTCGCACTTGTTTGTTCTCGCACATGCTACGGGCTTAGAAGGATATTTGAATTGCAAAACTCCAAAGGAAATAAATCTGGAACGATCTCATGGAAATGGTGATAATAATAGGGGCTGAATCCGGTGGTTTTGTTCTCTTATTTTACATAAGGAGTAGGATTACTAAAGTGAAATCAGATAGCCACGAGCTCAGATAATTATACATTCAAGAAACAGAAGCATCTTCAAATGATCGTCTCGCTTTAGACGGCTGCAGTTGCATCACAAAAAATGAGGTGTCTTATGACCTCATTTGCTGTAGCTGGCATTTCATTTCTGTTTCATAGACTTTCCAGTGGTAGATGCATGTCCAGTCAATGTGTCTCCTGTTGTTGGACTATTATTGTTACTGTGTATTTTCATCTCTTCACTGGAGTTGCATCAAGAAATAACAAAACTGAGGCCACAAAGCTCTTGTAGGAATGTATAGTAAAGTGTTAGTCATTGTTCTAAAGGGACCACAACCTGACCTGTGATATTGAGCTAGTGGCTGGAGCAAACACGGGACTTAGCAGGGGATGAGGAGGACACTATAAGAAAACTTTTAGATGGTACATTGCTAAGTTTATCTATACCACAATAAAGATAATCATTACAGAACAGTTCAATTTTAAGAGTAACTTGGAAGAAGGTGTGATATTTATGTAGAGAAGGATCAGGACAGAGACCGTTTAAACAATATGGACATATATAAGAACATGGGACCTGAAGTGATGCACCTGTGAGTGCTGAGGAAGCTGGTCAATGTCATTGTGAGGCCACTCTTGATAATCTTTGAAAGATCATGTAATCAGGAGACTTCTGAAGACTGGAAGAAAGCAAATATCACTTTTATCTTCAAGAAGGGCAAGAAGCAGGACCCAGAGAACTACAGACAGGTCATTCTCACCTCAATCCCTGGGAAGGTGATGGAGCAGGTAATACTGGAAAGCATTTCCAAGCTCTTGAAGGACAAGGTGACTGGGAGCAATCAGCACAGATTTATGAAAGGGAAATCATGTTTGATCCACCTTATGGCTTTCCAAAATGAAATTACTAGCTCAGTGGATGAGGGCAGAGCAGTGGTTGTGTTTATTTTTACCTTAGTCGGGCTTTAAACACTTTCTCCCTTAACGTTCTCATACACAAACTGATGAAGTACAGCGTAGCTAATGGACAGTGAGATGGACGGAAAATTGGCTGAACTTCCAGGCTCAAAGGGTTGTGATCGGCACCACAAGGTCCAGCTGAAGGATGGTCACTAGTAGCCTATCCAGGGGTTCATACTGTGACCAGTCCTGTGTAACGTCTTCATTAATGACCTGGCTGATGGTGCACAGTGCACCCTCAACAAGTTTGCAGATAATACAAAACTGGGAGGAGTAGCTGGTAGACTAGATGGGTGTACTGCCATTCATGGGAACCTACATGGATTGGAGAAATGGGCCAATAATCTTCACAGAGTTCAACAAAGGAAATGCTAAGTCCTGCATTTTAGGAGGAATAACCATACACACTCATGCAGGCTGAGGCTAACCAGCTGGAAAGAAGCTTTGCAGAGAAAGACCTGGAGGTCCTGCTGGAACAACAAGCTGATCATGTGCCAGCAATGAGCCCTTGCAGCAAAGAAGGCCAAAAGCCTCCTGGGCTGCAGAAAACAGAGCAGAGCAGGTCAAGGGAGGTGATCCTTCCTCTCCAGTGAGTCCTGGCAAGACTCATCTGGAGTACTAGGTCCAGTTCTGGGCAGTCCAGTCCAAGAAAGACACAGGCACACTGGAGCAAGTCCAGCAAATGGCCAGGAAGATGATCAAGACAGTGGAGCATCTGACATACAAGGACAGGCTGAGAGATCTGGACTGTCCAGCCTGGAGAAAAGAAGGCTCAGGGACATCTCATCGATGTGTAAATCTGATCAAAGAGAGTAAAGAAGATATAGCCTGTCTCATTAGTGCCCAGTGAAATGATAAGGGGCAATGGGAACAAATGTAAATACAAGAATCCAATATAAGCACAATAAGCTACTTTTTTATTGTGAGGTTACTCAGACACTGGAACTGGTTGCCCAAAGAGGCTGTTGAGTCTCCACCTGTTGTGATATTCAAAACCTGACTGGACTCTGTCCTGGGCAACCTGCTCTGGTTTAACCCGCTATGAGCAAAAGCGTTGGACTAGATGATCTCCAGAGGGACCTTCCGACTTCAGTTGTTCTGTGATTTTGTGTGATTCTGTAATATAATACCTTTATACAGGGCAGCTTTTTCCAATTCAACTGCTAGTGATACTGGGTTCATTAACTAAATGAAAGATGAAATAATGACCTACTCAAAGGCTCAAGATGCTCCTGCAGAATAAAAATATTCCAAATGATATTTCAAATTCAAATGTGCTAAATAGCTGGTGATTATATTTTTGAGATCATGATTTTAATTGTCTTAGATGTTTATGAAAAATTGTCTTTGTTGATCTAGATCTGATGATTATGTTATAGTGAACAGTATTTCTGGGAATAATTATGCATTAGTTTTTATATCATGTATACAACTCAGGAAAATTGCTATTCCACTGCATAGGAATTTTGTTACATTACCAAAAATATTGCTTTTTTAATTGTTTACTTGGTTTTCTTTTTGACTTCCAAATTTAACCTTGTTTACTGATACTATTTTGTAAAGTGGTCTCTAATCGCTGCAGAATTAAGTAGTTACTAAGCATCTCTTGAAATGCTAAAAATAACAGAAAAGTCATAGGAATATGAAAAGAGATAGGCTTAAATGCACAGCTGAAGCTGTGTGAGAACGATGCAGATGTTTGATATGGAATTTCCCTTTTTCTCCTCATCTTTTCACATTTTATGAATCATTAATACTTTTTAGTGAAGTTTCTATATAAACAGAAAATTGAGTCCTCGGGAACTTTGATTTCATAAATGTCTTTGCAGGACTGAAGTTGGCTCAGTCAAACTATGCCTACATATTAATGCTGTTTGAGTTGCATATACGCCTCTTTAAAGAGAACCATTGAAATGTTTCTCGCTTCAAAATGTGGCTGCATTTTAGAGACTGAAGAGATCCCAACAATAACAGATTATGTGGTGTTTAGAATTACCTAGGAAGTATAAAGCAAACCAAAACAGTAACTCAAAAATTTGGACCATGATTAAATTCCCTGTTCTTCTTTTTAAGGAAAAAATGTTTACAAAATAATTAAATTTATAACAGTCATGTCCTGGAAGATAGACACTCTCATCTCAGAGTCATCACTTCAAATTTTATGAAGGCTATCATCTGGGGAGTTGAATCTCAGGCTTAGTTCTCCTTCATGTATTAGGAAAGATGCAAGCTTTCTAACAAACGCAGCATTAGCCAGAGCTTACTCATACAGTTTTTTTCTTTTCTTGCTATTGGTGTCTGCAGTAAACGAGGTTATTTTCCCTGCTCTCTATAAGTCAGACTCTGCTGTTATAAGCACAGTTCTACACGTCTGCTTGCATTGTCCATGTCAACTTTCTGTGTGGTGGATCTATCCATGCTTTCTGGTTCCAAAGCTGGCAATCTCACACCTTTCTTAAGCCTTCAATGTGCTAAGCAAAACCATTAAGAGTGTCTTTGCACTTAAACTCTGATGGCTTCCCTGACAGAATAGAAAATGTGAATGAACTTATATTAAACTCTCGTCCTCCATATTGAAGGCTAAACATTTAGTATTTGTATTCTGGACAGAGCATTTCCCCTTCAATGTTAAATGATTAAAAACTGAAAAACAGGAATGTTACCTCCTTAGCATCAATGCTGAGGCATTTTTCCATTACTGTCATCAGTTTAGTACTGTTTTCACCACTGCTGATCCCAGGGTTTCATCTTTAAAATCTTTAGCATGCTTCACTTGTAACTTAAAGGATTAACAAAGAAGTTTGTAATTGATTCTGTCTTTTTGGGAATACAATACAGAAGAAAACTCCTGACAAAACACCAAAGTTTTCAGCATGTAAAGCTCTGTAGAAAGCTCGGTATCCGTATTTATGCGTGAACATTAAGATTTTAATGATTTTGGTATGGGAAACGTCTTTTGTTTTACTCTCTTTATACAACATTTAGCACCGTATGGGGATGGTCTATGACTGGAGGTGTGGACGTGCTATTACCTGAATAACAAATAATAACCAAAAAGAAGTGACAATGAGAAAGGTTAATGGGATATCAGTAACTGAAGGTCTTACCAGAGAGGAGTTTTAGGTAAGAATTCTAACCTTTGTTGTCTTTTTCTTTTAATAAAGCCATTCTCTCATATTTTAAGTCAAATCTAAATTGTGGGGTAGGGTTGTTGTTGTTTTTATTTATTTATTTATTTTGTTGTTTTGTTTTTTTTCTTTAAATCTAGAACAATTGTCTTGTTTCCCATCTGGAAAAGAGTAGGAAAAAAATAACAATACAAAGAAATCACTTGAATTTAAGGAAGAAAAGGATTTTTACAAGACAGGGAGTTACAGGCCGTATACATCCGTGTATCCGAACGCCAGTCTGTTTCCTCCCAGCTGTATCAGTTGATCTAAGAAAAGACATTACTTGCCTTACATCTAAAGATGTAGGTATCTTACTAACGATGTGACATCAGATGCCTTTAGTAAGATGCTTAGTAAGGTCACTGAAACACTATAGGAAAAAAACGAAACTAACTTAAGAGAAACAGTCATTGAGTATCAAATCAGTGACAGGAAAACAGAGTACCAAAATCCTTGCTTAACATCTTGACAGTGAGGCAATTAATCAAACAAGATGGACAAAGATATGTGACAATGCCCTTTTCACACAGGATTTTAAATGCAAATACAATTACCATGTATAATGGTGACAAAAGGTAATTAAAGGTAGCTGCCAATAAATGTAAAGGTACACTGCCAATAAATTTTTGTCTAAGTGGTTTATGTCTTCCTCCTCAGTTATTTTTATTATTATTATTAAAAGACTCATGTTCTTTAAAAATATGAATTAAAATATTTACAAGGTAATGTATATATAAAAGAGAGGGCAGCTAACGCAGATTTCTTTATATTACAAAACTAATCAGAACTAGAGTCCATTATCTGGCCCTGAGGCCACATGTGTACTGCTAGAATCTTTTTCTCTCCAAAACAAGGTGCCTGCATCCAAACTGCCTATGGTCCCTGGGTTGTGCTCACTTCTGAGCTGCGGCCAGGCACTGCTTGAGACGCAGTTTTGGCTGACAAACCCTGTGACCACTTGAATAATTTAGCAACACAGACAATCAAGTTCCTGCATGCAAGGCTGAAACCTAACATTTTTAATTTACTAACCTGTTGTAAAATAATGTGCTGCATCTGGCCAGGATGGAGTTCACTTTCTTCATGGCATCCCGTATAATGCTGAGTGTTGAGTTTGTGACTAAGACAGTGTTGATAACACACCAGTGTTTTGGCTGTTGCTGAGCAGCATTTGAACAGTGCCAATGTTTTCCTTTTTTTCCCCCCAGCGAGTAAGCTGGATATAAAGTTGAAAGGGGAAACACATGGGACAGCTGACCCAAACTGGCCAATGGGATATTGCGTGCCATATGACATCATGTTTAGTGATAAAAGCTGAGGGAAAGGATGAGGAAGGTGGGACTTCCTGGAGTTATGGCACTTGTCTTCCCCAGGAACCATTATAAGTGCTGAGGCCCTGCTTTGCAGCAGGTGCCTGGACATCTACTTGTTGATTAGAAGTGACTAAACTACTCATTTTGCTTTGCTTGCATGCTCAGCTTTGCTTTACTTATTAAAATGTCTTTCTCACTTTTGCTCTTCCCATTCTTTTCCCCATTGAGATGTGTGGGGTGTAAGTGAGCAGCTGAGTGGGGGCTTAGCATCATAGAATCATAGAATGTTTTGGGTTGGAAGGGGCACGTTCCAGTAGATCAGATTACTCAAAGCCCCATCCAACCTGGCCTTGAACACTTCCAGGGAGGGGGCATCCACAGCCTCCCTGGGAAACCCTCACAGTAAAGAATTTCTTCCTAATATCTAGTCTAAATCTTCCCTCTTTCATTTTAAAAACGTTACCTGTAGCTACACTCCCTGATAAAGAGTCCCTCCCCATCTTTCCTGTGGGCTCCTTTTAAGTACTGGCAGGCTGCTATAAGGTCTCCCTGTAGCCTTCTCTTCTCCAGGCTGAACAACCCCAACTCTCTCAGCCTGTCTTCATAGCAGAGGTGCTCCAGCCCTCTGATCACCTTCGTGGCCCTCATCTGGACCCATTCCAACAGATCCATGTCCTTCTTATCTTGGGGGCTCCAGAGCTGGATGCAGTACTCTAGGTGGGGTCTCAGGAGAGCTGAGTACAGGGGCAGAATCACCTCCCTTGCCCTGCTGGCCAGGCTTCTTTGGATGCAGGCCAAGATGTGGTTGGCTTTCTGGGCTGCAAGCATAAATTGCTGGCTTATGTTGAGCTTCTCATCAACCAACATTCGCTGACAGAGATGTTAAACAGCACTAGTCCCAATACCGACACCTGAGGAATGCCACTCATCACTGCTCATCACTTGGACATTGAGCCATTGACTGTAACTATTTAAGTGTGACCACCCAGCCAATTCCTTATCCACTGAGTGGTCCATCCATCAAATCCATGTCTCTCCAATTTAGAGACAAAGATGTCATGAAGGACAGTGTCGAATGCTTTGCCCAAGTCCAGGTAAATGACATCAGTTGCTCTTCCCTTGTCCACCAATGCTGTAACCCCATCATTGAAGGCCACCAAATTTGTCAGTCATGACTTGCCTTTAGTGAAGCCACGCTGGCTGTCACCATCACCTCATTTTCCATATAGTTTCCAGAAGGATCTGCTCCATGATCTTGCTGGGTACAGAAGTGAGACTGACTGGCCTGTAGTTCCCCAGGTCTTCCTTTCTTCCCTTTTTGAAAATAGGGGCTATGTATGTATGTTTCCCCTTTTCTAGTCAGCGGGAACTTCACCAGACTGCCACGACTTTGCAAATACAATGGATAGTGGCTTAGCAACTTCATCTGCCAGTTCCCTCAGAAGCTGCAGATGCATCTCATCAGGTCCCAGGGATTTGTGCACCTTTAGGTTCCTTAGATGGTCTCAAATCTGATCTTCTCCTGTGATGGGCGGTTCTTCTTTCTCCCAGTCCCTGCCTATGCATTCTGTGACATGGGTGGTGTGGCCAGGGCACTTACCGGTGAAGATTGAAGCAAAAAAAGTCACTGAGTACCTCAGCCTTCTCCTGAGAGTGCATCAGGTTGGCAATGTGTACCTCTGTACCTTTCAGAAGAGAGTCACTCCTGTCACCCGTTGCTTTTTCTTAGTTGTTCTGGCTTAGAGCTTTACTCAGCTCCAGCGTCTCTCCTGTTGTGACTGGTCTTTCCCCTTCACTCTGCAGAGTGGTGAAGTTGTTCTGCAAGTGCACCTCTGGCTTCAGGGAAAGTCTCTTCGTCGTGCTGGTCCTTGGCGTTGCAAGCTTCCATTCTTCTTCTTTATTGTCCCCCCTCCCTTCTGCGTGTGCTGCTGCAGGATTTTTTGGTTGTGTGTCTGTGGGCAATGGGTCCAACCCACCACACCTAATATTCTCAAGACCTGGTCTCCTTTCCTCATGCCTTTCCCTCAGATGCTGTCTTCCCTAAGATAGCAAAATCCTCATGTCTTCCTCTTATTTATAGAAATAGATAGAGATATAATCAGTGCTGTATGACTTGGAGGACCCAGTTATATAGCTTGGTCATTCAGTTACTAAGGGAATTGCAATTATATGACTATCACCATGGTGATTGTGATGAAAAGAAAATATTATGGAAGGGAGATCTCCAGCAGAGGAATGAGGCATATGGAAAGATAATATAGATGTCGGTCCTTCTTCCTTTCTATCTCTGCAGGTTGTTGTAATCCTAGTTTTGGTCTATTCATTGCTTGTATACAGCTCCCACAGCCTTATTTCAGAATACAACCAAATTCAGACAATCCAAACCCACAGACTATTTCAAATATATGAACAAAGATAATATAATTATGAATAAAAAAGATGGAAGGAAGTGTATCATCTCCACGGTGGGGGAAAAAAAAACCCAAACCCCAGTAAACTGAGTCAAATTCTGAGCTTTGCCTAACTCAATGATGACCCTCTAGCCAATAAATACAGCCCTTTGAGCCTTTTTCCTGGTCTTTTGACTCTTGAAAATAAAGCCTCTCTTTCCAAAGTGTGTTTGGTGAGACTTGAAAGGAAAGAGATATTTATGTGCTAATTTGAATTTATCACTAGATGTGAATTCACTGAGTTTTACAGAATAATGTAAAGCCAGCCTTATAATCCCCCACCAAGTGGCCTTGGACAAATTGCTATGCACAATCCCAAATCTAGCTGTCCTGAGCACGGATGTGCAGTGTTTAAGGAGGGTCTGATTGAGAACCCGTGGCTGTCAATTAAGGTCTTTCAGTTGTTCACAGCAAGATGTTATTAAGGTATTTCTACTGGGAGGCTTCCTGGAGTATGTATGCCAATTGAACAAACGGTTGAAAGTAGGAAAAAGGAAAATGTTGATGGTGATTTATAATGTGAATTTTCATTAAAAACAATACGTAAATCTGTAGTGTACTTCAGGTTTGTTTGGGGCACAGAATCTGTCAAGCTGAAAACCGTTTATTTAAGTTTATCTTCCTCTAACTGACTTTGGGACCTCTGCAATGTTGCTAAATAAGTGAAGCTATTCACAAAGTGAACCTTGGCACCTGCAGCAAAGTTACAAAGAGAAGAGATACTTCAGAATTCAATTTACTTTGTATTAACTTGAGATCTGATACTCATCATCTGCTTTAACTGCTTGTTTTATCTAAACTGCTAGAGTCACATGAACGGGAAAGAAAATTAAGAGATTTCAAATTTGTTGCTCTAAGCAAAATGACTTCCTTATCTAATCTAATAAGCGGCTGGATGAGTTTCCCTGTTTTAATAATCACTGTGTTCCAAACTTCCCTTCCATTAAAAAAATTAACATAAATTGTCTGGAGAATTTATCTTACTATAATCACGAAACTTTTCTTCAATACCACCCTAAAACATAAACCTGATAGTAGGCTGACAAACTCTTGCTAGAGGCTTTTCCTAGCACAGTAGAATTTTAATGATGCATTTAAGATTTTGGAATAAGAAAAAATGTATTTATAAAGACCAGAAGGATGTAGACATCTCAGTGCCAGCAGCCGATGTGAACTTGGGTGTGATTAGACTAGTACAAAGGCAGGAGTCTTTTAAAGAAAGTCTACAAGAAGTATTGTTGATTTAGAAGGTGGCATTTGACTACTAAGTAAGCATAGTATGAAGTACTGAGATATAAAATCAAGGTGTTTAATGTTTTGGTGCTCCATATTATGATCTCACATTTACCACTCTGGGTCCAAAGCAATACTATTTGACTTTGGTGCTTATTCTAGAGTCCCTGAGATTTAAAACCTGGTTGTCACTCCTGCTGAGATTTAATCAGCTGAGGTTTTTAATGTTAACAACAGTCTATCATTCACGGAAGAGAACTCGTAAGAAAGATGATTAAACATAGGGAGGTCACATCCTTAGAAGGAGGGGGAAATCATATATCTCATAAACTTTGGAGCTGTTTATTTTGTTGGTACTGTATTCCTTTTGGCCTAGGTGTGTGACTGAGGACTATATAGACAGAAACTTCATGAAGGATTAAAAAGCAGGTCACGACTTTATTTATCATACCTATAAATTCACTTAAAACATCACCAAGCATAAGCAATGCTCTCTGTGAATATAGGGGTGTCCTGCTATCAGGAGGTGTTAAAATCTGTAGGTTTATTTAAACAGGTTTTTTGGTCAAGCATTTATGATAACTGCCTTGTCCTTCTAGTGCTCTGTCTTTTGCTGTAGTTCATGCCCCGATAAGAGCATTGGGATATTTTATCTCTGAGAGGTGGTCTTGGCGCTCTGAAAGCACGGACTTCCATTGACCCTGCTGCACGGAATGCCATTGAAGCTGTGATGGGTGAAATGTCTTTTTTTGGCAGGGTGTCTCTGTAAAGAAGGTGGAGAACCACTGTTAGTCCCGAACAATCTCTCTTTGAAAGGAAATACCTCTTTTGTCCTCTGCTGCTTTAGTCAGTACCTTGGGAAGATTGCTACCTTCAGTTCAGCTGGATCAACAGTGTATGAATGGGTGGTAGATTAGCAGTTTCTCAGCTGCCTCTGAGAACCATATGGATTTAGGGTATTTTTTCTGTTGCATTAGTGACTGTAGCAGTCAGTAACTCACTGAGGATCCTGTTCTAGTGGCCCTCTCAGTAGCCACTTGGCAAGTAGATAGAATTCTTTCAGCTTTTGTGTCATTTTAGACTGAAAAATTTCAGTCATTGCATGTTCCTTAGTGACTAGAGCTTGTACATTTTCCTTCACTGAAGCCTCCCAATTTACCAATTTAGTAATATTTAATAAAACTAAATACAACCTTTTTTTTTTTTAGAAGGAATGGGTTTGCCAGTCAATTATAACAATGGAAATTACATTTTGTAAAGATGTCTCTTTATCTTTCATATCTAATATCCCTTCCCTTGCTGTCCTAAGAGCCATGCAATGTTGCTGAGATCCAGACAGTGATCAGCAGAGTGATTCTTGTAACGACAATCCTGGCTGTGATGTCTGGTCACACAAAGCTAGATTATACATCTGTGGCAGTTTAAAGGGGTCTGAAAATGAGAATAAAGTGAAGTTGTGTCCACCAAATGGTCCATTATATTGCCATGAAATGTAAAATGGCTTCTGTGAAACTGAGAAATAGGCCTCTGTTGATTTTTAGGGATGAAAAGTACTGTATAATTGTAAAATAATGTATTATTTTAGGAAAGCATATATTGCAGCCTTGGTATGGAAAATGAAAAGGTTCAAAACTCATGAGCTAAAATTAACATTTTAACACACAGCTATATATGGTTATAACATGTTAAATGTACATGCTATGTGTAGATATGTTCATGTTATAACCTATATATGTAGATGCAACATTGATTTTAGCATGTGTAACACAGAGAGTTGTAACACACAGAGATCTATATTGATACAGTTTCACATATACATATACATTTTCTTTCCAAACCTTTTGTAAGTCACCTACTAATTACATTTTCAAGTTAAACCACAAAATTAACTTATGTAAAATATAGAAGGCTGTATCACATACTTTTTTTGCCTCCAGGACAATATCTTTGAAGTCATGACCAACTATTCCGAGACTTGTGAGAAAACAGCAATAATTAGGAACATTCATATATAACGGAATATGGAATCTACTCACTGTAGCCTTTTGAATGTAAAGCAATAATGTAAAGATGCATCTTGATATAGTTTAAAGGAAAATACCTTCATGAATTCAATATCTCTGCTCAGTAACTATTTGGAATAGATCCAAATTTCCTTTGAAAACTAAATAAAAACCATCAGAGGTACTCCTGAAGCAATGACTACAGAGTAATTCAAGTGTCTGCTGGAGATACTTAAGTTAAGAGAAACAGTTCAACACCATTCAGGCTCAAGTGTTAAACATGAGGCCAAATATAAAAGATATAACCACCCTGAACCTGTGCTATCTTTCACTTCTTTTGGCTTCAGGATTCCTAAACTAATATTCAGTGTAAAAGGATGTTAGTTTTATTTTCTTTTTTTTTTTTTTTTCTTTCCCATAGAAGTTTTAGTACTAAAATTCTGCCTCTCTATATGTTCATCAAATCCCAGCTCACCGATGCAGATCTTTGGATACAAAATTCAAGTTCACAGTTTCCTATTGCATTTTGATCAAGTTGCTGTTTATATGTAAAATATCACTAGGGGAATGTTAAATCTTTCAGGTTACCCACTTACAAAACGGTGTCCAAAGCCAGCTCCTGGAGGGATCCACGTTGTTTATATGTCTATATATGCCAATATATTTTCCACTAATGGGCTTTTATCCTGATCAGCCAGAGAGGGGAACAGCATGAGACTGTTGGTGCTTTTTGTGTTTGCATGAATATTGTTTGTGTTTCTGGCTGTGTTGATCTGTGTGGCTGGCCATGTGTAGATCTACATATGTGTTGTTTACTTCTATTTGTGTGCCTGTTGGGAATACAAGTTCAGCCTTGCTAGTGGCTGAATGTGGGCACATGGAGCTAGAGCAGCCTCATCTCTATTGGGCTGCCAGATTCAGCCACCCCTACAAAACCATGGGACAATTCAGCCTGGAAATGACCGCAGGAGGTCTCTAGCCCAGCCTCCTGCTCGAAGTAGGGTCAGCTATGACATCAGACCAGTTTTGTCAGAGCTTTCTCCAGTCAAGTCTTGAAAACTTGTCTGGGCGGCTTGTTCCAAAGCTTGAATATCCTCGTAGCGAAAAAGTTTTCCCCTATAGCAAGTAAGACCTGTTCCTCCCTTCCTCTCTGTACTGGTTTTGGCTAGGATAAAGTTAATTTCCTTCACAGTACCTGGCATGGTGATACGTTTTGGATTGGTGCTGAAAACAGTGTTGATAACACACCGATGCCTTAGCTATTGCTGAGCGGTGCTTACACAGAGTCGAGGCCTTTTCTGCTTCTCACTCTGCCCTGGCAGCGAGTGGGCTGGGGGTGTACAAGAAGCTGGGAGGGGACACAGCTGGGACAGGTGACCCCAGCTGACCAAAGGGATATCCCATACCATATGACATCATGCTCAGGAATAAAAGCTCAGGGAAAGAAGGAGAAAAAGGGAAGCATTTGGAGTTATGGTGTCTGTCTTCCCAAGTAAATGTTATGTGTGATGAAAACCTGCTTCCCCAGAGGGAGCTTAATACCTTCCTACCAATGGGAAGCAGTGAAGGAATTCCTTATTTTGCTTTGCTTGCACCTGCAGCTTTTGCTTTACCTATTAAACTGTCTTTATCTCAACCCACAAGTTTTCCCGCTTTAACCCTTCTGATTCTCTCTCCCATCCCACTGTGGGGGAGTGAGTGAGCTGCCAGCCCGGGTTAAACCACAACACTCTCCCATGCAAAACTGAATGTTCCTAGAAGATTCAAGTTTCCTTCCAACTTTAGGCTAGCTTGAAGTACTTTCCAATGGCTGATTGCTCTGAGATGTGGCCTGGTCTACCACTTGGCTATGCTAAGATAACTAGCTATTAAATGACGCGTTGCCTGTTACACCAGCAGAGTTTCATACAGGGCTTGGGCTTTAATGGATTAAGCCACAAGAGACAGTGCTTCAGGGTTGCCACGAACATTCAGAACTCTTTCACACATTTCAAATATCAGCTGAATAGCAGCTTCTCTTTTGCTTTACAGGTTATGCAGACATCCAGTACCTTGGCAGTTTCATCACAAATTCTTGCTGGCAAAACTGCGGTATATGCCTATAGGTTCAGATTGAGACTTCTCCTGTTTGCCTTTGAGGTTTGGGGCACAGGAAAGGAATGATCATAAACTTTTATTTACTAACTGCTGGAAAAAGAACACAGGAAAGAACTCCATTAATTGTTTTCAATTAGAGTCCTGGACATGTTATACCTATTATTTTCCAGTAATCCACTTTAGTAAGCAAAAATAATAGGGGCCATTAATACTGCTTGAAAATAAACTCTCCATCAGCAATTCCTAAAAGCCCTGGTCTAAAGAAATTATATTTATAAGATGAATGATGCGCTATTACTAGAAATTTTTATTTCAGGTCTCCCAAGCTAGCAGGCAACCTACCTTTATACAATAAAAAGCTGACTTCCAATCCATTCCTCTCCACACCTTTTTTGCAGTCACCTAACAAGTTACTTCAGTGTTGATCCCATGATACCTGTATGACTGTGTCTATTCTTCATTATTGACAAATAGAAATCTAAAATTACACCAATGACTCAAGTACGTCTAGATTTAGAACAACTTTAGAGGTCTCACTTCTAGCTAAAAAAACCCTGAATGGCACAAGTTTTTGTGATTTACAAACAATCCAGCAGTTTAAAGGAATTAGAGCCTTTTCCAAGGAAGAGAAGAGGTCACAGGGGAAAAAAGTGCTTGAAAGTCTGGTGTTGTCAGGCTATTTTGGCATTCTATCTCTGTGCTTTATTTTGTGAGCTTTTTGATCACTGGCTAAGTGTGAAGTCTTTGTTTTCCTCAAAAAATTGTCACATAAATATAGGTATTACAGATGAAATAAGCCTATTAGATCATCTCATCCCTTTCCTTGTCAGTGCAAGATCATTTCCTATGGTAAATTATCTAGTGCAGGCCAAGACAGAAAACAACTCAATTTTGTAAAAAAAAAAAAAAATCCCAACTGAATCCAAACCAAACCACTACCCACTCCCTACAGAGGTTTCAACATTTATTTTCCTTCTGTAAAAAAAGATCATTTGAAACTTATGAGAGAACAAAAAAGATAGAGAGAGACCAATAGAAAAACAGTTCCACTGGTGTGAAAGCCCACTGGGAATTTGGAAAACTTGAACTCCTATTTCTTATGCTGGAGGATTTGACTGCACCTTTCCCCCACCCTGGCCAAATAAGACAATTGCTAATAACTCTGAAGAACCATGTCTCCCTTAAATGACTATTCTACATTTGAAAAGGATGTACAGTTTACTATGATTTTAATTTTTGGTTTAATTTTACCAACATTAATTTGCACTGCAACTTATTTTATCTTGGTTATACACTAAGACCACCTTAAATAATTCCTTTCTATCCTTGATGTTTATTGCCTTCAAATACATGTAGACGGTTAACATGTCCCTTCTCCCTTCCCCCCTACAGTCATTGCTTAGCAAGTTATACATATTTATTTCTTTTAATCTTTCACCGTAAGTCAATCTTTTCAGTCCCTTAATAATTTATGTTGCTTTTCCTTGAATTTCCTCCAATGTGTCAAGATTTTTTCTAATACTCTGAGGCCCCGCATACTTTATTCTAGACATACACTCAACTGTTGACATGGGGAGGGATAGAAAGAGGTGAATATCAGTAGCTTATGTTTGCTTCTTTCTTTATTTTTTATGCTTGAGGTTTGGGGTTTTGGGTTTTTTTTTTAGATTACCTGAAACAAAATCTTGTTATTTCTCTACTTATAGTGACTGTACATACTATATATATGTAAACACACATATAATGGAACTATAAAAATATTTCATGTCTTTCCCTCCTAAATGATCACCTGACATCAAAAGACTGATAAACAAATCAAAGCTACAAACACAATTCAGTCAGATATCTGACAGCTGTAGCACCTCTAATGGAGAACTCTCCTTTCCATGCTGGTGATCTTACAAACATTCAAAGAGGTCCTCAAGTGAATACGGCTTAGTAGTTTCCAATCTTGGAAGGTGGTGTGCATATGTAGCAATCTGAGATGTACCAAACATAACAAAATGAAACATTCTCTACGGCAGCCGGGTCTTAGGTCTTAATTTCACAAGACAGTTTTGCAGGTCAATGTTCACTATGGTTCTGATGGAAAAGAAATCCCTCACATCTAGAAGACTAGCCAGACCTTAGGGACATTTTCCAAGTGAGTTTGTGATCAATATAAGATGAAGCTCTTCACTGGACAAAAGCTATTTAGAGCTGACCACATTACTGAAGCAGTGCGGAATTTGGTACTTGTGAGTGACCAAGTGATCAGCTGGGGAGAGGTTTCTGGAGGACCTCAATCCATTCTCAGGTGACATGACACAGGGACCACTGAAGAAACATTGCAATGTATTGGCTACTGAGAATAATCAAAGAGCTAATGATTAGGGTCTAGATGAGTGCACTGGGTGATGTGTTCAGAATGCCAGTGCAAACTTTACCTCAATGGTTAATGATAATTAGAAATCAAAGTTGTGCAGGATGAAGGACGTGTCTGAGTGAGCAGCAGGAAATGACAATTTGTTCCCG
The DNA here is from genome assembly GCF_028500815.1 of Rissa tridactyla. Lineage (NCBI taxonomy): Eukaryota > Metazoa > Chordata > Aves > Charadriiformes > Laridae > Rissa > Rissa tridactyla. The sequence goes on along the minus strand of NC_071468.1, from coordinate 117,978,949 downwards.
TTTTCATTGTTTTCATGGATGTCATTGTTCATAAGAGTCATTTAGTGGTATTTGTTATTACATTAAGTGAATTGTGTGATAAAAGAGACTTACCATGTCTAAATACATAATCTGCTCAGTGACTCAGCATCTCTCCATTACCTCCCTAACAGTGTTATGAGTCTCAACTGTAGGAGACACAACAACAAAGTGCCTATTGTCTCTCTGCTAAATTGAGATTAAAATACATGTGTATCAGGTGCTTTGGAAAAAAAAAACCAACCAAACAAGAAATAATCCATTGTAAGGCTTCATTTCAGTTATGTAAAAGAAGTTTGGTTTGAGTTTTACCTTGCAATTTGAAATATTTGTAGGCATAGATTAGCTGACATTTCAAACCATCATTGACTTTTATAATGGAGAACCTTAACTTCCTAAATTCTTGCAAGTAAATTATGATATTTTAAATAAAAAATGAGATTTGTTAAAATTGTTCCTTCCACCAAAAATATTAAAATTACAAAAATTTTTATTTTTTTCCAAAATATTTTAAATATATCCCAATAATTTACCTTTCTGATTTACAAATAGATTCAAAATACGCTGCTGCAATGCAACTGTCCTTTTTGTACAGTGACACCACTCTTAATTTAGTGCAATCCCATTTTAGTGTATTACTGACACATCATTCTCCTAAGGCACTTCAATAGATCTACAATGTGTACAATTTATAAAGGACATAAATGTGCCTGAAGCTGATAGTTGTGATACTCCACCAGTCCATCTATACCCCAGTCTCCTCCTCGAAGTTATATCTAACCTTGCTCTTTTTCACTCTCTGAATATGTTCATTTATGCATTTAATCTATTCCTCCAGCAAATTTACTGAATGGAGAAATTTGTCATTTATGCATGAAAATCTCTTCTTAAACAATGTATCATACTTATAGAACACTTTACATTTCAGAGGATTTTACAGATATTAACTAATTAATCAAAGATACCTACATAGAATAGAAAATAAAATTTTAGTATCTCAATTTTAAAGAGACAAAACTGAACAGAGAGATTTAGGTGAGTTGCTCAAGGCAACATAGAAAATTAGTGGCAGATTCAGACTGATGACTCAATATTTCATGGGCAACACTTCTGTGTTCAAACATTTAGGAAACATTTCTTCACTGCACTTCAATCTCAACACCTACGAGAGATTTCTTACAATTCATCACATGGCCCTGAAACACTTACAATGATTTTGCTATTTGTCAAATTAGTTTAGCATGGCTAATTGTTTGAAATCAAAGCCTTATGTTGTTGTAGAAGTAGAATTTGCAGACCTCCCTTTGAGAAGCAGAAAATTTACATGCAGGGGCGGAAGACCACAATGTATCGGATTTAAAATCTTTGACATATATAAATATAGGATAGTTATATTTTCTCTCTCAGAGTTCATGTTTTGTCCGCATGAATTCTGAAGGATGCAAAAAATTTAACTAATGCTCTCTTAAAAAAAAAAGTCCTTGAAGATGCCTGATAAGTCTGATGTTCTTCAGAGTTCAACATTTGCAAGGGAGGCAAATATATAAGCAGGTCCATAACATCAACCCATAAGAAAGATAGCAAGTCCCTTCCCTCAGGAGCTGTAGCCCCCTTGCTGAGTACTCTTCCTACCAGTTAGTGGAGCACAAGAACATAGGAAAACCTTGCCTAATTCAATATCCAATAACCTTTCTTTAACAGTGGCCAGTTGAGAAACTTAGAAAAATGCATTAGAATCTGTCCCTGGGAAGGTTTCATTCTGTTAAGATTTCACTGATCTCTCAAGAATAAGGATTATAACTGCTCTCAAAGTATTTTTTAGCATTAATAACTCCGGCTCCCCTTCTTATCAATAAAAACAAGCAATTTTTTTCTAAGACCTTGTCTACATTTAAAACTGTTTTCAGGGAGGACTGTGACCATCCTAAATCAAAGTTCTAAGGGGATAAAACCAAACATATCCTAAGAAAAATAAATGCCATTTGAACTTGTTTTATTTGGCGAACTGAGGAAGGAAACACTGGGATAAAAGTGTTTTCTTGCAGGTGCACGTTGCTTATCTACTACTGGGCTCAAGTACTACATTGACATCGAAGAGCAGTAGACTGGAGCTGGACATGTATCATGGACAACTCCTCCTTGCAGAGCAGAGCAGTGTATCTGAGGGGATCCACTGGAGTAAACTTTAGCCCCTCTCTTTTGTTGATTTCCATCCTAAAGAAAGGAGGGCATGAAGCAGAACAGTGCACACTCACTCCTTGTCCTGATGCAGTATTTGCACAAGCCCAAGCTCTTCATCCTTGTGAACAAGGCACAAGGCATGCATCCTCCCTTCCAGTACAGACACAAGGCTTGGCATCCTGTGGCAATGTTTTACACCACCTAGATAGGATGGACATGGAAAACATGATGTGTTCAAATCTGTTATCTATTTCAATGAGCAGCCCTTTGCTTTTGTGTTGTGAGAAGAGAAACACCTCAGATACTTTGTCTGCAGTGTTTGATCTCATATATGCTCATGGAAGCAATTTCCAGGTATACGAAATGCAAACAGGTGGTTAGAAGCAGTCATCAGGGATTTCGACACAGTATACCATAATATGGTGTGATGAGTTATGGTTTACATAAGAACACCATAAGTTGGGTAGAAAACTGGCTGAACAGCCTTGCTCAGAAACGGTCGTCTTCCTAAAAAGAAGGTTATAAAGAAGAGAGAGACAGACTTTCTTCAGAGATGCAGGGTGAATGGAAAAGACACATTGGGTACAAGTTGCAAGAAAAGAAGCTCTTCTTCACAATGCGAGCGTTTAAGAATTAAAACAACTTGTCCAGGCATGCTGTTGCACCTCCACTCTTGGAGATTTTCAAAACCTGACTGGACAAAGTGCTGAGTAATCTAAGACTACCTGGAGTGCAGCTTTCAGCTTTCGGTGCAGCGTTAGAATAAATGACCACCAGAGGTCCCTTCCAATTTATTTTTTTTCTATAATTGTACACATTCCATATGTCTGCTTAACCTAAGTGTCTGATTTCTAATGTTAACAATCCCAGTCTTCTGTCTTGTGACCCATCCCTGAGTAAGAGGCATTACTTACTTTTATGGTTTGCCTGAAATATTTCTCTGGTTGAGAAGAGTGTGCACACTCCATAGAAGCTGGCACTGTTTCCATCTTGTAATCTTTAGTCCTTCTTTGTGTCTGGGAGATCTTTTCTGAATTCTGTCCCATTCTTTGCCTCCAACCCGACTTTCTGGCCCTAATGCCTCTGTGGGATCTCATCAGCCAATCTACTCTGCTCATTGTGTTTTATGGAGACTGCTCACTCCACTCTCTACACTACTGACCTTGAAATCTTATTTGCTGAACATTTGCAGTTGGATTATTTAGAAAATTTGAACACATTGGGCTTGAAGTGAGAAAATAATTCCACTTGTGCTCTGTATTGACTACATATACTTGGAGTACCAGAAATCTATTTACTCTTCAAAAGCTTGATGAGGAATTAACCAAGAGTTAACACCTCTTCTCTACCACAAGGGAATCACAGCCATGCTGTAATTAGTTGCTGAGGTGGGCAACAAGCAACAAATTTATTCCTTAGAAGTTCCAAGAAGCAACAAAGGGTGAGTGTCTCCCAGAGACGTCTCCAAGGCACAGCATCCCTTAGGACACCCTAATCAAGCCTGAAGAAAAAAAGAAAAGCCATCTGTATGACTAACTGTGAAGGAAATCACTATGTGATCTGATACCTCAAAATCTCATTGTGGAGGGATGGCTTTATTAATGAATGCATTATATTTTTGTCACACACTGAATGTTTTCAGGCAATTAACCACTGGAAAAAAAAAAACCAAAAGGAAATTAAAAGCAATTGCTTTATTTTTGTTTGAATGTGATTAACTGAGAAGACCATATAGTATACAGTATATTAACAAAAATATCCTATGAATATTTACCAGGCATACTTAATCAACTGAGAATACATGGCAGTCAATGAATCAGTGCTTTTCTGAGACCTTAGGTACTCCTAGAATAATGTGCTGAAGCGGGCTGAACTATTGAAATGTTCTGTTGGGTCAACTATCAATTTATCATAAAATGCTAGGATCCAAATGTGCACAGTAGATGGTGAACTTGAAAACAAACTTGCAGTCTTTTGAGTATACAAAACAAATTTGGATGTGTTCTAAACACGACAGTTTTATAGATACCATGGGCAATAAAGGTTTCCCTACAACCTGGAATATAACACACACACATCCTATACCGATTCAGGTACTACACCATCATATTTTCCAAAAAGCCTCTGTGACCTCCTGGATGTTTAACACTTCCCAATTACCTATTTATATCTACTATAGAAAATTTTGGAGATGTTATATGACCTGCAAACCTAACATCTTACCACTGAGGTAAATTCATGGTCCTCATCAAGTGACTGGAACTTAGAGTGTAATGGTAACAGAACAGTTAAGTACAGTTCAATGAAAGGAAGGTAAATATGAGTAAGACTGGAGAATTCGCTGCTTCACAACTGGATGCTAAATAAATAGATGACACCCAACACAAGTTAGAGCGATCCTCAGGTGTTCAAATATATTCTGGTTTTTAATGGCAGTTATAGGTCATGATATTATGACAATATGATGGATCTATGTATTACAATTTGCTTAATCTTTGGCTTTGACATTCACCACCAGCTGGCGTTGGGCGATTATCATAAGCAAAGGTCCAGCTGTGACAACTTTGTATGAGCAAGGATTCTCCTACCATAACAAATCTTTGACTCCTCCAATCAAGACAGCGCACAGATCCCTTCGAATCGCTGAATCCTTTCTTACCATACGAGTTTTCATCAGAGCTTTGTCTTATGTGCCTTAGTTTCCTCACTTATACTATCAACAACACATATATATTTTTAACACTGCTATATAGTATTATGACTGATGGGTTAAAGATTAAGTTTATTAAACTGAGAGATAAGAGTTACCCCAGTGAGTACTTGCCCTGAGCAACAATAAAAATGGATGTCTTTCAGTCACAATGTTGATATATACGTAGGCACACTTAAATGTTTTCATCATAAATACCCTTCAATCCTGCTTTACAGCAATGAATTTCAAAACTGTATCTGTTTTCCTTTAGAACTAACATTCTAAACTGGAGTTGAAGTGAAAGGCTGAGGAAGAGAGGGAGGAAAAAAGCATTAGCCTCTTTTGATGAGCTAGCAAAGAAGCAAAAATCTTCATGAATTATCAGACTGTATCATCACAGGTGCGTAATAATTTCTATTGAATTCAGCTGCAGACACTGAGACGGCATTCAGTTCATCCATGAGCTCAAAAGTGTACTTTTTGCCAGATTGCAGTAGTATTCTCCCATGCTGAGGTAGACAATGAAACACGTAGTCAATCAAAAACCAGATACACAAACATAAAGAAAAAGAAACAAGAGCCTACTTAGAAACACATATCGTTTATACTACCTGCAGTCGGGTGCATTTTTTACAATTACTACAGATAATGAAATCAGTACCTGATACTTAATATCTGATACCAGATACTGTAATCCCAATTCTGACTTCCAGAATGACCTTTCCTAATTCTCATTTGCCTCAGAATATTTTGTTTCTACAATATTACTATTACAGATATCTTATGAGAAAATAGGTGGTATTGGTAGGAATCCTTTGATAAAAGGGTATTTGCAGAAAAAAGATTAGGAGGTAGTAAAATTCCCATGTGAACTTCAGAATTAGCTTTATGAATTCAGAAATAGAGTTAAATTTAATGAGACTTACCTGCTGAAAAGCTAGGTAGCAATAAAGTGCCATTATCTTTTGGAAAGCTTTCTCAAGTCATAGAATCACTAAAAAACAGGGCTGAAATGGAATTCAAAGGATCATCCAGGGAAGACAGGAACCCAAGGCTAGATAAATTATTGCTGTTTCTTTTTGATAGGTGTTTTCAAGCTTCCTGTAAAAGACACCTAATGATGGAAACACCACAAAGTCCTAGGGCAATCAATATTAGTGTTAAAATGTTTTTTCCTGATGTCTAGTCTAAATTTTTCTCCACGTTCCTTGTCTTAGCCTCCTACCAGCTGGCAACTAGGACCACGCAGCCACTTGCTCACTCCCCCCGATTGGGATGGGAGAGAGAATTAGAAGAGTAAAAGTGAGAAAACTCATGGGTTGAGATAAAAACAGTTTAATAGGTAAAGCAAAAGCTGTGCACACAAGCAAAGCAAAATAAGGAATTTATTCACTGCTTCCCATCATCAGGCAGGGGTTCAGCCATCTCCAGGAAAGCCAGGCACCATCACATGTAATGGTTACTTGGGAAAACAAAACACTGTAACTCTGAACATCCCCCCCTTCCTCCTTCTTCCCACAGCTTTGTATGCTGAGCGTGATGTCATATGGTATGGAATATCCCTTTGGTCAGTTGGGGTAATTTGTCCCGGCTGTGTCCTCTCTCAACTTCTGTGTCCCCCCAGCCTACTCGCTCTCAGGGCGGGATGAGGAGCAGAAAAGGCCTTGACTGCTTAGCGGCAAGCAAAATCACCAGTGTGCTACTAACACAATTCTCATCACAAATCCAAAACACAGCACTATACCAAGAAAGTCGACTCTACCTCAGCTGAAACCATGATACCTCCATAGATTTTAAGCACAGGTGATTTCTTCCTTTATTTCAAAAGCTTACTATAATATACCTCAGCCTTCTTTTTTGTAGACTGAACAAATTGGTGGGTTTTTTCTCTGTTGTTGTTTGTGTGTTTTCTAAATCTATCCTTTGCTTTTCTCTTCAATTAGGCCAACTTATTGAAGTGCAGTGCTGGAAGCCAACTAACGAAGTGTTCTCAGTGCTTAACGGGGTTTAAGCACTACTTCCTGACTCTTGTTCTGTATCAGAGATATACTACAGTTTATAAATGCTCATAGAGCATTTGCTGTCTGCTATCATGTGATGACTGCTTCCCTCTTACAGCCTTCAGATGCTCCTTGAGGAACTATAACTAGTTAGCCTTTCACCATCTTCTATTTGCCTTCCTTTTCTGTCTGAAAGTAGAATGTCAAAATTCCTCCTACCTTCCCCCCCCCCCCAGATTATTTCTTCAATTTGAAAAGGTAATTTTTGACTGTAATTTTACCTGAAACATATTCAAAGTCCCTCTCAGCTTTTTACATCTGCGTATTCAGTAAGCAGGCTCACTGTTTATTATGATCCAATTTGTTAATTCTGATACTGAATGCTACAGCATTTAGGATGGATCCTTGAGAAACCCAGTCAAGACTGATGTTAAGTCTCATATTGCCTGACTTATTCCGTTTGTCCTACATTGCCTCTGAGAGACAGCAAGACCCTGGAATCAGACCTGCTTGCACAGGACTACACTCCTCCTCGAGCTGACTTTACAAATTTCTTTCACAGCACGGTGATGTGGATGGATGCACTCACCAGCTGCTTTCATTTGTTGATCAAAGTTCTCCACTCTGCCACAGACCTCTCCTATTTAATCAACTTCACATTCCCCAGGGGTAATGAACACAGAGCACGTGTATCGTTTAAAAAAAAAATGTCTATACTATCATCGCTTTTTTTCACATGGATGCTTTTTTCACAAGGTGCTGGATGGTCTGTGGACATCACAGATGTTACCCTTGGACTGGCTTTTTCTAGAGAGTATCCTGCTTATTTTTTGTGAGAGCACAAGATATATCACATTTATTTGGTGGTTGCACATAATTTGTTTAAACAGAGGATGCGATTGTCTTTCAAATTATTCCCCTCAACAGCATAGCTTCTTTACAAAAAAAAACAATATTTGCCAAGCCTTTGTCTCTGAGCGCTATCTTGTACTTCTACTCACCATTTCTGCCAGGGTCTGGTGAAAGTAAGACAAAATCAATTAGATATTACCTTCATCATTGTAAAATACATATACAGGACAGAAAAAAGGATGCTAATTTTAATTCTGGTGTAAATGCTCATTTTAAGGAGATGAAGACATGTTTTTTGGACTGATTTTTTTACTCTGCCTTCAGGAAGGCGTTAGCTATTTTAAAGGTATTTTTTCTTTGGCAAAGATAAAGGCAGTTATATCTGGCCAAAAGTGGTCCTAGATTTTTGTTTTCCTATGTTTTATTTCATTATTTATTAAATAGAAGAGCCTATTTATCTATCGAGTTGTCTAGGCTGTTTTAGTGATTGTAATATTGGAAATGAAATTTGGATGATAATGTAGTTGCCAAACCACTCTCCATGATATTTGAAAAGTCATGGCAATCAGGTGAAGTCCTTGGTGACTTCATTTGCACACATTTTTAAAAGGAGTAGAAAGGAGGACCCAGGGAACTATCGACCCTGTCAGCCTCACCTCTCCACCTGGCAAGATCATGGAGCAGATCCTCCTAGAAGTTAGGCTAAGGCACATGGAGGACAGGGATGTGATTTGAGACAGCCCACATGGCTTCACCAAGGGCAAGTCCTGCCTGATCAACCTTGTGGCCTTCTAAGAATGAGTGACTACACCAGTGGACAAGGGCAGAGCTACAGATATCATCTACCTGGCCTTTCTCATGGTCTCCCCCCAACATACTTCTCTGTACGTTGGCTAGATACGGATTTGATGGGTGGACTGTTCAGTGGATGAGGAATTAGTTGCATGGTCGCATCCAGAGAGCAGTGGTCAACAGCTCAATGTCCAGATGGAGATCAGTGACAAGTGGCATCCCTCAGGGGTCCATACTGGGACCAGTACTGTTTAATATCTTCATCAATGACATAGACAATGGAACTGAGTGCACCCTCAGCAAATTTGCAGATGACACCAAGCTGAGTGGTGCAGTTAGCACTCCTGAGGGATCTGGACAGGCTTAAGAAGTGGGCCTGTGTGAACATCATGAGGTTCAACAAGGCCAAGTGCAGAGTTCTGAACATGCGTTGGGGCAACCCCCAGTATCAATACAAGCTGGGTGTCGAAGGGATTGAGAGCAGCTCTGCTGAGAAGGACTTGGGGGTACTGGTGGATGAAAAGCTGAACATGAGCCAACATTGTATGCTCGCAGCCCAGAAGGCCAACCGTATTGTGGGCTGTGTTCAAAGAAGCGTGGGCAGCAGGTCGAGGGACGTGATTCTGCCCCTCTACTCTGCTCTCGTGAGACCCCACCTGGAGTACTGTGTCCAGCTCTGGAGCCCTCAGCACAAGAAAGACATGGACCTGTTGGAGCGGGTGCAGAGGAGGGCCACGAAGAAGATCAGAAGGCTGGAGCACCTCTGCTATGAGGACAGGCTGGGAGAGCTGGGGTTACTCAATGTGGAGAAGAGGAGGCTCCGGGGAGACCTCATTGCGGCTTTTCAGTACCTAAAGGGGGGCCTACAGGAAAGATGGGGAGGGAGTCTTTATCAGGGAGTGTAGCAACAGGACAAGGGGTAACGGTTTTAAACAGAAAGACAGAAGATTTAGTCTAGATATAAGGAAGAAATTCTTTATTCTGAGAGTGGTGAGACCCTGGCCCAGGTTTCCCAGAGAGGTGGTAGATGCCCCATCCCTGGAAACATTCCAAGTCAGGTCGGACAGGGCTCTGAGCGACCTGATCTAGTTGAAGATGTCCCTGTTCATTGCAGGGGAGGTTGGATTAGATGACCTTTAAAGGTCTCTTCCAATCCAAACTATTTAATGACTATGATTCTACCTTATGAAATATTAACTTCTGGGTGAAAAGGGAAAAAGACATTTATTAATTCTCAAATATATAATTTTCCATTTTTTCATGTATTTTCTTCCTAAACACATATCATCTTTTGCCGGTTTTTAAGCTAAAACCATTTTTAGTTTAATACTGTAAATTTCTTAGAGTCAAAATGTTTTGCAAGAACAGGAGGAGCTCAATAATGGTTTCAAAATTACATTGAAAAACAAGCAGAATAGTATTTTTTGCATAAGATTGAATTTGAATATTTAAGGCTTTTTTTTTTAATCTAAGGAAATAGTTTTTAAAAAATAATTTTAGGTAACATGTAGCAAACATTAAGATTACTCTATACATATATTTCAAATTTGTCCATAGAAACTTCCTCAGGAAATGTCGTTCATACCAATGCAGTTGTTAACCCTTCAGTGAACTTATAGTGAGTATGAATGTTGTGGTTTTGTAATATAAGCAGCAAGCTGATTAGAGAAAATGGAATTAAAGCTTAGTTCTTGCAGTGTATATGGCACAAAGAAATATTTGGGAAAAGCGAAAAAACTGTCATCACTAGTATGGGCTGGTATTAAGATCCTGGAGGTTGATGGAGGTTGCATTGTCTATGTTTGAATTCCTTAATCTGCACAGTTTCATGTTAGGAAAACAGACAAGCTAGAAATGGGGTTGCAACAGGTGATTTAGATGACCCATTTTCAAATAATGTAGATTCTTTGAGTATCATGAAACTTAGTAATTCACTTGACTAGCAGCTGACTTTTAACCTGAAATAAAATTTCAAATTATTACTTCTGTGACAAATGGCAAGCTCAGTTTTGACTGAAAGATACGTCTGCCTTCTCTCGTCTATCAGAGAAGCTGCTAAATCTTGTTATTTCATTTGTTTAAGTTTGATTTTCCTTGAAAGGATCATTACTTTTAACCACATAACCCCCTCTGCCCATGGGGCAGGTAACCAGCAGTGGATAAGCTGAAATAGATTTTGACAATGCGAAGCTGATAAGAAGGTCACTTTTTAAAGGGGCCTCAAAATTATAAGGAGAGTCGATTAGTCTCAGGGGCTAAGAAAGAACACAGGAGGCAAGTGAGAGCTGAAGGAATGGTAAATACAGTGAAGAGAAGAGACACAGGATCATGAAGAGGCGGAGTATATCCATGATGGGAAGAGAAGGAGCTACAAGCTGGGGAGATCCTGGACTTCCAAAAGATCTTTTACACATGCTGAAGAAAGTGAAGATCAATGGCAGAAAATCAGGGCAGAAAAGGATACAGATCTGTGACATCTAAAGTAATCCAAAGTATTTTGATTTGTCGTGTTTTCCCATTGTATACTTCAACTTCTATTTCCAGAGACCTAAGCCATGAGTGGGTATCTGGCTGAAGAAATAGTCCCTGACATAGTTCAATTTATGAACTCAGATGTATTTAGAGAATCTCTAAATTGCAATTCTACACGTGGACAGGAGTTTCAGTTAATACGCTTTTCCTTCTCTTTTACATCTTCTTATTTGGGATAGGGCTATGAAGTAAGATGATCAGTTTTCAGTAATTTTTTCAGTCTCCAGTAGCTGAGGAGAAAAGCCTGAACATTGTGCTGTGCTATAAACGTTCAATAAGTCATAAGTGAACAATATATTCCTTGCAGAAACTTAGCTAATGATTATTTTGGGGGTTTTGCAAGACTTCAGCATATTCGAGGTTGGCATGACTGCTGGCAAGTGGTCAGTACTTTGGGCACCGTAATATTTATTTCCTTAGAGTCAACATTTTTTAGCCAAGAAGCTGAGCAATAATGCTGAGTAAATGGAAGGTGATGTGTCCTCTGTTTTTTTTGTGTGGGTTTTTTTTTTTGTTGTTGTTGTTTTTTGTGGAAGATACTTTCTTTCGCTCTTTTCAATGACAAGAAGAAAAAGTAAGGAGAATGAGCTAAAACTCACAGCTTCTCAAGAAGAATTTCAAAGGCTGGGAATAGGCAGCATTATAAAATTTATCCACTATACCAAGACTAACAACTCCTTTGGAAGCCTGTTGTTGTGTTATTTTTTACCTTTGTTACTGTTTGTAGGACAGAGTGGGTCTGTGTCTCACTCCACTGGCGGTATCAAGTATATTGCTACTTCAGGCGCTTAGCTTCTTCTTAACATTACATTTCCAACCCAGAGGCACCAGCTTTGGTCATTGCAGATGGATTGCAATCGTAATGGTGTTTTCTATGACAATTACGGCCATTGAGGTTTATATCCCAAATTTTGCAATTTCAGAATAGTTTTACCTGCTAGTAGCAGCGTTCGACCTGTCTTAATGTATGGGTATTTGTTTGGGGTTTTTTTTCTTTTATCTAAATATGATCTTTTGCTAGAAAAGGAATGAAGAATGACATTGTCCCATTGTACCAATTTGGGCATTTTTTTGGTGATTTTTATTAAGATTTTTTTTTATTTTGTAAAAGGAAACATTAGGATTATCAAAATATTCTTCCAGTTTCAACACATAAGGTGATGTGTCTTATTTTGAATGACTGATAAAGATGAAGCTCTAGTTTAATTGTGTCTGGTCAAGGGTTCTGAGGAAATATTAGTAAGAAAGCAGGTTTTAACTTGATTGATTTCACACAGTTCCAGTTGTTTATGTTCACCTAAACAAAAATAATCTTGGAAGGTACATTTTTTAATGACATGATCACACATTTGTGTATCAAAAGAGCATTCATAGAATACCATTTGCTTCAGGTTGATGGGTGAAAGGGCAAGTATGCAGTTATTACTGCCATGCAGCTAATGGCATCATTGAAAAAAGGATTTAGTTTAGAGCTGGTAAAGAAATCAAATTACCTCGAATACAAAAGGTGATTCTGCTGTCTTTCGAGGGAAGTCATTAGCAAGTCAACAGAATAACGTATTTTGTAGAAAAATGGATTATTTTTTTCCCCCCCTAAGGTCAAGAATCCTGAAGATAGTGAGTGATACAAGAATAGTCTAAATAGAATGAAACATGACATTTAAAAGGAAATAGAGTGGGCCCTCCCCGCCATTTTAAATAAGTGATGGCCACTTTTGGGGGGTTTTGCTTTTGTTGTTGTTTGTTTACCTGTTTGCTTGTTTGAATAGGAACTGCAGCTGTTACTCCAAAAAAAAAAAAGTAAATCCATCTTTTATTAAAGTATCTTAATTTTCATTTTCTTTTAAAGAGGTATTTGTAATTAATTGAACCACTTTTACCACTTATTAAGACTGGTGATCCGCATGGCAAATTCTTATTAAGAAATTCACAACTTTAGACCAGATAACCACTAAAATTAATCATCCACAGAGTGCTGAACTGAACAATTCTTTGAATCTCTAAAAAAGATCACCAGTCTATTAGACTTACATACTGTAATTACATTATATATAACTGTATAATTTATAAGCTTTAAATTAGATCAACCATCTATTAGGCTTTATAAAAATGAAAACGTATTCATCAGATTAAAAAGTAATAAAAAAAAAGAAATTAACTAAATCTGGAATTTACCTCCCTACTAAAGAGAGCAATTACGATTTTAGACTTTCAATAACAATAAGTTTAGCTGGTATCATCTCCTTTGATTTTTACAGTTAGTTGGATGAGTTGTCCTATTTTAATTCTTAGATCAAATCCTGATGTCAGTCACAGTGATAATAAATCATATATAACTGTGGTTCATTTGAGTTGCTCCTGTTTTGCACACATAAAAGTGGCAGCTGAACCAGCTGTGATAATCTTTGCACACAAAATCAGAATCAGAATTCCAACACGTACCTTACACCATAAGGTAGATAGGTCCAACATAAAAACTCTTAATCCAAATTTTGATTTTTAAGAAGAAAATACTTTTTACTTTGGTCAAGTTTAAATCCAACTTTTGTGTCTGATTTTAGCTTTACTTATTGAAACACAAAGTTGAGCTGACAAATACTCACATATAAAAGTGCACCTAAAGATAAGTGCAAAGCAGGAACTATCCCTGAGAGAATGGCTGAAAAATGTAACTAATGTATTCTGGGTAATTTAATTTCTACCTTTCTTGTGATACTCTTTTTTAAAAATAGTCTTGTGGCTAAGATAATATTTGTAGAGTGATCTGTCACCTCAAATATCTCAAAATATCTATCTAACTTACTGGTTTTCTTTCTGGATTTGTGGAATTTGCAAGCTCCTAGTTATTGGAACGGGGATTTTTTTTTTCTTTTACACAAAAACAATACAACTGGACTCCAACTGAAGCTCCTGAATGCAACATCTATGGCACAGCTGATAAACCGCTCGTTGGCCTCTGTCTATGACACTACACCTGACAAAGGGCACTCTCCTTTGTCCCAGTCAGTCTTGAGAAGTTCATCAACATGGACATCAGTGAATACTCCATGGGCACTAAACGTCTGACATTTGACAACTGTACAGAGCTAAACCTCCCTGAGCCACAGAATCCAGCCTTTAAACATAAAAGCCAGTGAAACCAGGTGTAATTTTATTAATACCTCCTTGTTATGACAACCATACTGGTGAATACTATTTCTGGCTTGTTTTCCCTCTCACTTACCAGGATAAGGACTCAAACAGCATTCTTGCATTAATGCAACAAGTGATTGGTGATAGGTGTGTGCATGGGAATGTTTATTTCTTACAGAATTTATCTGAAAACAGTGCTGACAAGATAGTTTCTCATATACTTAAAACAGCCCCTGGGTAAACAACTTTGCTGCCTAAAAGATCACACATGCATATATTTCATGGGTTGGAAGTTTTACGTTTAATCTTGAGAGCTCGTGTTGTTTTCACCTAAATTTGTCATGTGAATTTGAAATGTAACAATCTGTGTCACCTTGGGATGTTTGTATTGGGATGTTTTATTGAAACTCTATTCTGACAGGGAAAAGATGAAGTATTATCTTAGATTCATAGATTTTCAAGTCAGGAGGAATTCTACAATCAGCTGATGTGTCTTTCTTTGTGTAACACAGGACCTGCATAACATGAGGAGTTATAATTTGGGAAGGGTGTCTTATCTGGCGTTAGTTTAAACTTGGCAGTGATATGACCCTCTTGCAGCCAGACATTTTGCTGGAAACGCTATAAATATATATTGTTCAGAATTGAGACTGACAATATTCAATCACTTTTATAGCTGATAGTGAAATAAGGTTGCTGTCTTCTCAAATGATAATGTAGCACTTGAATGACCTAATAATTTAAATATGTTGGACTCAATCTGATATTTAGGTTACTTTGAGGAATTGATATTAACCATTATTCTTTCGATTTTTTTTTTGGTAAATGCTTTATGATTTTTCTAGTAATATAGGTTAGCTAATAAAATACGTAGAGCAATAAATATGTGTTTTCTATGAATTTCTGTGCAGAATCACGTTTGGAATCTGACAGATCTCTGAAGAAGATGACTGACATAAGAGATAACAGATAATGGTAAGATAAGATAATGACTCTGCCTCACTGGGGACACATCGAACTGTCCCAAAAGGTATTTCCAGTAATATCTATGTTGGTATTTTAAGGAAAAATATTTTGTATTTATCATTTTTTCAAATGAGGAATGGAAACTGCAGACTACTCTGGATGTTTATTGTCAATTTAATGCTTGTAGTTCTCAAAACAGGATAGTCAACTCTTATATTTTTGTCATTCCACACTATGTTTGTCTGTGTACAACCGATTTTAATTTTCTTTTTTCCCCCCTTTTTTATAATGTCTCACATGCCTATTTTTAAGTGGTCATGCTCCTTATTGAAGACCACATTCTTGATTAATTCCTTCTTTAGCACAATATCTTCTTGTCCCGACTGAGGTCTCTAAGCACTACTTCAACCATATCATATACCATACCATAAATCAATAGCAACATGCCAATGTAGAAACAGAAAATGCCTAAACAATATAAGCAGCTATTTTTTAAAGTATCTGTCACCTTAATAGATACCATACATGAACATAAACAGTCCTTTTTCCCCAAACGTGCCACACAGTGCCCAGAGAGACTGCTGGGAGAGGCTGTATAGTTTCTATCCTTGGAAATATTCAAAGCCCTACTGGAGAAAGCCCTGAGTGATGTGGTCTGATCTCACAGCTGAACCTGCTTTGAACAGCGGGTCGCACCAGAGACTTCCTAAGGTCTCTTCCAACCTGGATTGTTCCGTGATTGTGTGTCCTTCTCCAAATATTGCCTGTGTCTTTCCATGGGGAAAACAAATGGGAAGAAACATAGTTCATATTCTTATCTTCTATACTTTCTTATCTTCTTTTTCTAATTTATATTGAAGAAAGCACTTGGCAATGTACTTGGCTGCATAACCTTTCTTAGAAATGTATCAACACTTTCATTACATTCTATATAGCATAACTTACAAATTGTTTATGGCTAACCTAAACAACTAGAATTAGTTGTCCATTAAGGGATTTAGACTTTAACAAACCCTCTGGATATTTTAACCTAACAGTGAGAATAGGATTAATATTACTTCTTTTTGATGGCTAAAATGTAGATATCTGTTATAAACTAGTTATTTTATTATAAACAGGTTTTAGAATATTAAAAACGCTACTATAAAATACTAGCTCTCCCTTGTAGTCGAGCAAAAGAAATTGTCACTTTCAGATGTCAATTCATTCCATCCTTAGATAAGTATCTATGACAAATGGGATATAAAGACTTTTGGAGAGGCCTATGTTTCTCTCTTGAGAGACATTCCATATGAAATCTGAAATTGGAGAACTTTGGATTGTCCCTTTGTACTTGTCACTGCTAACATCACACCTCTAATACTGTGTTCAGGGCCCCTCACTACAAGAAAGACATTGATGTGCTGAAACACATCCAATGAAGAACAAGGAAGCTGGTGAAGGAGTCTTATGAGGAGCAGCTGAGGGAACTGTGATCGTTCAGCCTGGAGAAAAGGAGGCTGAGGGGAGACCTTCTCGCTCTCTACAACTGCCTGAAAGGAGGGGGTAGAGAGGTGGGGGTCGGTCTCTTCTCCCAAGTAACAGGCGATTGGACAAGAGGCCTCAAGTTGTGCCAGGGGAGGGTGAGTTTGGAAATTAACAAAAATTTCTTTGCTGAAAGGTTTGTCAAGCATTGGAACAGGTGGCCCAGGGAAGTGGTTGAGTCACGATCCCTGGAGGTATTTAAAAGATGTGCAGATGTGGTGCTGAGGGACATGGTTTAGTGGTGCACTTGGTGGTGCTAGATTAACAGTTGGACTTGATGATCTTAAGGGTCTTTTCCAACCTAAATGATTCTATGATTCTGTGATTCTATAACTTATGTCAAATAGATGACTAATTTTTGTACTATGCAATGTAGTATTTTATTTTAAAGATTATTTTATACATTCAGCCCTGCTTCCCTTTTGTTGCTCTTCTCTTTATTTTTCTCATCTATGTTTGCTTTTACTTCTTTCTGCCTGATACCGACTGTGAACGAGCTGTGTTTTATTACTCTGCATTTTCAAGTCTGTTCTGTCTTCTTAGTGATTCTATGGTATATATTATGATGGGATTATTATGATAATGTTATGGTACTTACACTTTATCTTTGTCCTTCTACTTTTTCCCTGTTGTTTTTTTTTATTATTATTATTATTTTTGCATGTTTTGCCTTTCTGTATCTCTTCTCTGTATGTTTTTTGAATATTATTACACAACCCCATTATTTGGCATTCTTAAAGTTGAATTCTTAAAGTTATAGACTCTTTGTATTATGACCATGATGTCTGAGTTTTTACTCTTCCATTCTAACTCATCTTCCTGTTTTATATTTGCTTTTGATAGGTCAATCCACCCAGACACAAAATACTCATTAGCATACTTTATAGCTTTCGCATACAGTTTGAGATCCTACTCTACATTAACAAGATTTTGGCAATTTGCATATTATTTGCAGTTTCTGATACCACTTACTGTATACTTTCTGTTCACTTCTCTGCTCATTATTCCAATAGGTCTATAAAGATAACAACAGTGCAAGTGGCAAGAAAAATAAAAGCTAATTATCTTCACAAATTGCTAATACTCAGAAAACTGTATCAAAGCTTTGTCAGATTCTGCAAATCCTTTCCACTTTCTTCTTCCCTTAAGAACTGAGTCACTGGAGAGAACACTCATGACCACAGTTGTATTGGGTTTGTATGGCAAGGTTTTGGTAGCAGGGGTTCTACAGGGGTGGCTTCTGTGAGAAGCTGCTAGAAGCTTCCCCCGCGTCTGATAGATCCAACACCAGCCAGCTCCAAGACAGACCCAATGGTGGCTATGGCCATGCCCATCAGCGATGGTGGTAGCACCTCTGGGATAACGTATTTAAGAAGGCAAAAAAAAACACCTGTGGGGCAGCAACCAGAAGAGAAGCATGAGAATACGTGAGAGAAACAACTCTGCAGATATCAAGATCAGTGAAGAAGGGTGAGGAGGCGCTCCAAGCACCAGGGTAGATATTCCCTTGCGGCCTGTGGTGAAGACCACAGTGAGGCAGGCTGTCTCCCTGCCGCTCATGGAGATTAACAGTGGAGCAGATATCCACCTGCAGCCTGTGGAGGACTCCACACCAGAGCAGGTGGATGTCTGAAGGAGGCTGTGACCCCATGGAGAGACTGTGCTGGAGCAGGTTCCTGGCAGGACCTGTGGACCCGTGGAGAGAGAAGCCCATGCTGGAGCAGGTTTGTTGGCAGGACTTGTGACCCCATAAAGGACCCACGCTGGAGCAGTCTGTTCCTGAAGGACTGCACCCTGTGGAAGGGACCCATGGTGGAACAAATCATGAAGAACTGTAGCCTGTGGGAAGGACTCACATTGGAGAAGTTCGTGAAGGACTGTCTCCTGTGGGAGTGACCCCACGCTGGAGGAGGTGAAGAGTGTTAAGAGTCCTCACCGTGAGGAGGAAGGAGCATCAGAGACAATGTGTGAGGCACTGATTGCAACGCTCACTCCCTGTCCTCCCACATCACTGGGGGAGGAGGGAGAGAAAATCGGGAGTGAAGTTGAGCCCAGGAAGAATGGAGGGGTGGGGGGAAGGTGTTTTAAGATTTAATTTTTATATTTAGACTAGCTATTAATAAGAAATTCTTTATTCTGAAGTTGGTGAGACACTGGAACAGGTTGCCTGGAGAACTTATGGATGCCCCTTCCCTGGAAGTGTTCAAGACCATGTTGGATGGGGCTTTGAGCAACCTGGTCTAGTGGAAGGTGTCCCTGCCCAGGGCAGGGGGTTGGAACTAGATGATCTTTAAGGTCCTTTCCAACTCTAACCATTCTATGACTCTAATTGCCCTACTCTGACTTCTAATTGACAATAAATTAAATTAGTTTCCCTGAGTTGAGTCTGTTTTGCCTGTGACAGTAACTGCTGAGTGATCTCCCTGTCTTCATCTTGACCCACAAACCATTTGTTATATTTTCTCTCCCATGTCCAGTCGAGGAGGGGGAGTGATAGAGTGACTTTGGTGGGCAATGGCATCCAGCCAGGATCAACCCACCATAACAGTGTACACATCTATGTTTCAACCAGCCAGTTCTAACTGATTTTATAATCAACAGAGAGAAATGGGCATTGCTAGGTGGTAATTTGTCTTGATCTAGTTTAGATATATGAAGGAGGAGGATATGAATGATAATGTAGCAGTGCCCATTTCTCTCCCCAGGCTACAAAGACAGTCTGGAGAACTAATTCAGTGCACACAGATTTGCACTAGAGACATAATATTAGGTGAGATGAATCCCACTTCCAGTAGCAAATGGCAAAACCTCAACATAAAAACTTAAAACATTTGAGAGAAATGTCTTGGATATGCAGAACTTCATACTTTGACAAAGGATTTTTTTCAAGAAAAAAAGGAGTGTGTCTCCAGCTTTTTGTAAACTTCCTGAGCTTTTGGTCTAGTTAGACAGGAGCATGCTCTTGTTACATATCTTTTACAGGTAAGAGGCAATAATCAGGGAGGGAATGGACTTATGGACGTTTCCTTGTTCTGTAGTTAAATGAATGCAAGGTAACATCTGGCATGGTGTTATCTAGCAATGAGATGAGCTATCAGCAAAACGCTACTCCCTGTCTCATAGCAAAGGTGAAGCAGGAAGGAGATTCTCATACACAGGGTGGTGTCTTTAAAACGATGCTCCTGGGGTACTGCATTTTGTTCACAGCTCCGCTGTGGTCAGTGCTTAAAAGCATAATTTAGTGTTCCATGTCTTCTTAGCCATTGGAGAACTCTCAAGGTGGTGGAATTGTTTTAGCTCATACTAGCAGTAGGTAATGTTTTGAGAGGCTTTGTTGTTTGATCTCACTAGTAATCAGAGGTATGTACATTTAAAACAGGGGAATTTCGATAATATGTATGTACATTAATGTAATTTCTCATGTATATTGTTCTGGTGTATATGCTATATGGTTATACTGCAAAAGGCAAGATTTAATTCCTATGCATCGCATATTTGCATTTTCTTGTTGTAAACTAGAGTATTGGGCTGATTTTATAAGTGCAATATATATTCATATGATTTAGAATGTAGTAAATTTAATGCCAGGAGGGATGATTCTGATCATTTAGTCTGACCTGCTGCCTAATGCATGCAGAGAATTTTGCTGAGTTTCAATATTTTTTGAAATAAACAACAGAATGAGGATCCCCAGAAAAAAAAAATTGCCTCTGCTACAAAGAGCATTTTCTTATCACATGGGTGAGATCATGCTACAACTTTCCCTCTAACCCTTCACTAACTCCCCTTTCTCAGACATATTAAACATAAGTTAGTGGTGTTTACTTCCAGGACTCGTATTGTCAGTCAAACTGTCACTTCTGTCTAACCATCACCAGACTTCAAGCCTTAGACTAAGCTCAGCCTGTTTGAAAGACCTCCAAAGACTGAGAACTAAGAGCCTGCCCAGTAAATTTTCTTCATCCTTTAACATCTTCATGTCAGAAATGTGATTTTTTCATTTGCTGGAGTTTAAGCCAATTCCTTGTCTTGTCTGCCATGGTTATGGGGTGAGAGGGAAACATTGCTCTAGTTCTCTGGGTATTTGGGGACTATTACTGTGTACCCTTAACAGCTGCTTCTTTGGAGACAACACCCAGGCCATGTATTCTAGAACAAGCAACTCAAGTTTTTTCATCAGACACTTATTGCTTGCTTTCTTATTGCCACTTAAACTTGGAAGAACTCCACAAACAACTTTGTTGTTTCATTAAGACCTTCTTTTAGCCAGTCTAACATCATAGCTACCAAAAAACCCCCAAAATCTTGTAGTTACAACCCTTTCAGCTCCTGTATATCATAGTAAAAAAACATTTATTTCCACTAACCTTGCTATCTACATATATATTTATTTGACCTTGGTTGTTTTACATGTAGATCATGAGCACTCTGTGGCAAGAAATATCTTTTCTGTTTGGGTTTGCCCAAAATTTACAAAGCAGATACTTTTCTTTGGAGGCCCGAAGCAAGATCATAGTGCAAATGAATAATTCTTATAATTTTGAAATACATAGCTTTATCACTGGTGTTTCTATATGAGGCAAATCAAAGCTGCTTCTAAAATGTGTGTAGTAATATCGATGTCTATAAGGAAGTTTGAAAAAGCTATTAAGATACTCCTAATGGAATGACATTAATGCCACACAGCAAATTCACTCGTAGCTTTATAAATATATACATAGAAAACCTAAGTATTTTTTGAAGGGAGTCTGAGTTTGTTCAGTGTGTGCTATGGTTAAGTTTTGGTCCATTAACAGCTCTGCTAGTACAAATAAATGATAATGACAATCCATTACTTTTTGCTGTCTGTCTTGAACTGTTGCACAACAATAAGAATATGAAAAATTGGGTTGGTGGGAATTGGGCTTTTGTCTTATGTGCCAATATATGTATTAAAAAAGAGGTTTTTTTAATGTTCTTAAAGATACAATAAGGGTTATCCCTATTATCTGGAAGCTATTCAAACTATAACCTGACTCATTTGGTTGTGTGAATATGACAATACTCCTGACTACTAGTTTGTCATGCAAAAATAATTGAATTAAAGCTGCTTCTAAAAAAAACATGAGAGGGAGGTGTCAGCATTTTGTGAAATGTGAATCCTTCCTTGAAATAATAGGCATGTCAAACTGCTGTTTCCAGTGAGACAAGTTATAGATAAAAAGCCATGTCACTGATAGTCTTGGCACAGTGTGCTAGATCTCTGATTCATTTATGTCTGTCTACATATGTGTGTGTGTATATATATATATATTTATATATATATATGTGTTAAAAAAAAAGGGCTTGATTCTGATTTTACTTACTGCTTGCTTTGATGTTACCTTGAATTTTCACTGCCTTAAAGAAAAACTGATTGACCCTCATGGTATTGCTGACAAATATTGGAGTAGTTTCTTGTATGAATCATGTGATGTGAAGATTTTGTCCCAGCTTTGGTCAACACACATTATTGGGTTTTGCTCACTGCATTTTGGCATTACAAGGGAGTCTAAACAGACTGTGATTTTCTCAGCTATATATATTATTTAAAACCATTTGCCAAATACATTCTGCAAAATCTTTTGATCTAAAAAATTTGCTACAGGTGTTTTTTTGAAAACATCCTGTCTAAGAAATATGATTGCAATTAGGTTTTGTTTTTTTTCTGACAAATCAGGTGATTTTTTAATTTAATTTTTTTTTCTGATGTCTTACTGTATGACTCATAGTTTAGTTTCTGTCAAGAAACCTTTTATATGCTGGAAAATAAGTTTAACTTAATATTCTTTGCAAGCTCCTTCCATCCACATTATTTTGGGTAGGTACATTTACTAGATTCTTACATCTTTACTAACTTTGCATAGCCCTTTATGCTACACCAGCCTTACTCACCTCCATGGGAAGGCACGTGGAATGAGAAGCTAGTCAGAACAAATGAGTGCATTCCACTTCTTAATAGCTGAAACCTGTAATCATGGCATTTTTGGTCTGATTAGAAACTCCGGGACCTCGGCTCTCTGAGGTCATATAATAAGGGAGCTGGAAAGATGAGGCTTGTGTGACAAGGCAGTCAGTATCCAAATGATGCTGATTGGGGATTCTGTGGTAGGACGCAACCTGTGCTGAGGACGCAACCCATGAAAATTCTGCTGTTTCAAAACAAGAAGCACGCAAACTCCCTAAGCCTTTAAAAAACAATACTTTTCTGGTGGATGCATATATTCATATACACTTGCAAAATCGCACCGACACATGAACGTGGAAGAATTGTTGTACTGATGATCTTTGCCCTACTCATTCTGCTCATCACAAACTAACAGAATGATAGAGTCACAGAATCACAGAATGAAAAACTTAAATCCTGACCGTCTGAGATGATTAAGATCTTAGAACATGGTTTTGCTGTGTTTTTTGTTTTGTTTTGTTTTCACAGAATCACAGAATAGTAGGGGTTGGAAGAGACCTCTGGAGATCATCTAGTCCAACCCCCTGCCAGAGCAGCATCACTTAGAGCAGGTTGCACAGGAATACGTCCAGGCGGGTTTTGAATATTTCCAGAGAAGGAGATTCCAGAATGTCTCTGGGCAGCCTGTTCCAGGGCTCTGCCACCCTCAAAATAATGAAGTTTTTCCTCATATTCAGATGGAATTTCCTGTGTTACAGTTTGTTCCCTTTGCCCCTTGTCCTGTCGCCGGACAACACTGAGAAGAGTCTGGCCCCATCCTCCTGACACCTGCCCTTTAGATATTTATAAGCATTGATGAGATCCCCCCTTAATCTTTTCTTCTCCAGGCTAAACAGACACACGTCCCTCAGCCTTTCCTCATAAGATCCAGTCCCTTGATTATCTTTGTAGCCCTTCACTGGACTGTCTCCAGTAGTTTTTTCCTTGTTTTTCTTGAACTGGGGAGCTGAGTACTAGACACGGTACTCCAGATGCGGCCTCACCAGGGCAGAGTAGAGGGGGAAGATGGCCTCCCTCGACCTGCTGGCCAAGCTTTTTTTTAATGCACCCCAGGAGACCATTGGCCTTCTTGGTCACAAGGGCGTATTCCTGCCTCATGGTCAACTTGTTGTCCACCAAGACTCCCAGGTCCCTCTCCACACAGCAGGTCAACCCCCAACCTGTACTGGTGCATGGGGTTATTCCTCCCTAGGTGTAGGACCCTACACTTGCGCTTGTTGAATTTCATTAAGTTCCTCTCTGCCCAGATCTCTAGCCTGTCCAGGTCTCTCTGTATGGTGGCACAACCTTCCAGTGGGTCAGCCACCCCTCCCGGTTTTGTACCATCAGCAAACTTGCTGAGGGTACACTCTGCCCCCTCATCCACGTCACTCATGAATATATTGAACAAGACTTGACTCAATACTGACCCCTGGGGAACACCACTTGTTACTGACCTCCAACTAGACTCTGTGTCCCTAATCACGACCCTCTGAGCTCTGCCATTCAACCAGTTCTCAATCCACCACACCATCCACTCATCTAACCCACACTTCCTAAGCTTATCTATGAGGATGTTATGGGGGACAGTGTCAAAAGCCTTGCTGAAGTCGAGGTAGACAATGTCCACTGCTCTCCCTTCACCTACCCAGCCAGTCATTCCATCATAGAAGGCTATCAGATTGGTCAACCATGATTAAAAGTCCTTAGGTATTGAAATGAGTTTCAAAATTCCAAGCAGATTCACAATAGCTTTATTTTATCTTTATTGGCCTATAATACAAAGGCAGAAGGGACAAATATCATAACATGTAAAAATGTTTCTGGACTTAGTAGTAACGATATTGATTTAATTCATCTCACTGTGGTACTACTATAATGGCACAAAAAGTGTTGGAAAGTTCAGAGGCATTAATCTTCTTATCTGTTCACTGAAACTCACTCTAAAAAGATAGATGAAGGAGGGCTGATGAATGCTGCTTCATTAGGAGAATTTTAAAATGCAATTTGTCTTCACGAAAACGAGGGATTACACATTTCCAGCTTTCTCCTGGGCCTGCTAGAAATATTTTTGAGCAATAACCTTTGATACAGAATAGTCTTTATTGTAGGACAGTAATTATTATAGAAGAGAGGTATGTCCTGGTCAATCTGTTTGTGAATCACAGCAGTGGAAAATCTTAGAACCGCAGATTCAAATTTCCTAAAAATGATTATGTGATATCAGAAAGAAAAATTCCCTTTAACTAACTTGGGTCTACGTTGAGTAGATTATGCAGAAGATTTTCATAGTGCTTAAGGCTAATGGTGCAGGTGATGAGCTAAAACTTGATTAATCTTGAAATTTGCAGGAATCAAAAAGCTTTTTCCTAATAGAATATTGGATGTTAGAATAACATTCTAATAGATGGTACTCTAATGGATACTCTTGCTATTACTTACACCTTAATTCCAGACTGCCTTGAGTTTATGCCTAAGAGCTTTATGACAGGACTGCGCAAAATATGGAAGAGATAAGGAACTGTAAAGGTGCAGATACGACATCTGGAAACAGAGACCAAAACCTGGCTAGGCAAACATCCCTTGTTGGGATGATGAGTTTTCAAAGAATTACATTTCCTGCTTGCTCATTTCCTGCCTTTTCATGTATAATCCTTAGGGATCTGAAACCAAAGCCAGTGAAGGCAATGGACAGATTCTCATTAATCCAAATATGTGTTAGACTAGAAATTATAGCAAAGTTTAAGAGGAGGAGTACTGCCTATATCTGGCATGAAGAAAGCTCCCTGTTTTCCCCCTTTCCACGTTTATTTGGCTTTTTGGCCTTCTACATCAGAGGCATCCTTTCCACATTACTCTGCCTAGTCTCATTTACGATGCTCCATAATACAGTTGCAGTGGAAGAAAAGGTTAAGAGAGAGAGCACTAATCCATCTCCTCTACTGGAATGGGCTTTTATACCCCTTTTCTACTGTTATATCTTCCCCTCCCCTCCCCCCCCCACCTTTTGTATGCTCCATTTTTGTGTATCAGTCCACAAACATTTTATTTTAGTCTTCTGCTAAAATTCTCCGTCCTTCCGCATACCAGGATGGTTTATTCCTAAAAAAGCACGCCAGCTCTGCTTGGTACCTTCCCTACTCATGGTGCCTTCCCAGGGCAGTGTGCACAGCAATTCCCCACACAGCCTGCTCTTCTAAAGGCCAGAGTCCTAATCCCCAGCCTCAAGCCGTCCTCTGGATTTCAACTCAGTTTGAAGCGGTTGTCCATGACCACTGTCACCACAGTTGTCCTCATTTGTGACCAGTGGGTCAAATTCAACATTACCCCTGCTTGGCCACTCAAGCATTCACGTAAAGAAATTGTCACCAGTGTGATCTAGGAGCCTCCTGAACCATCTACCCAGTGCCAAGTTTTCTCTCCATAGGTGTTCAGACAGTCCAAATTCCCTTTTAGTGAGAGGGCCTGAGAGTGGGAGGCTGTTGTTTGTTGTTAGAGAAAGCCTCCTAACTATGTCCTTGTTGTGAGACCATCTGCACTACGTCCCCATCTCAACATCCACTTCATGCCACTTAATTATTCTCCAGTTCTGGAAATCTGGTCTTAAAGGGTCCAAAACTGCAAAAGGGTGACTGCATTTTACAGTTGGTTTCAGTGGGCTTTGAGTCAGGCTGCTCTAGATATCATTAACTGTACTGGAGAAATGATTCTGCCACACGTTATGTGTTTCACTTGGCTGTTTCCCTTATCTCCCCTTCACTAAATTCTTTTTCTCCACCCCTACTCCTAGCACAGTCCCCCCAAACTTTAAGCCTAGGCAGTGTTGGGAAGTAGGTGGGAAGATACTGCAAAAATGAATTTAAAATTTCATAAATGGGAAATGGAGTGTAGTATTGAATCGACAAAAATTATTCCAGGCCTAGGCAGAAATAATCTGAAAA
Organism: Rissa tridactyla; assembly: GCF_028500815.1. Lineage (NCBI taxonomy): Eukaryota > Metazoa > Chordata > Aves > Charadriiformes > Laridae > Rissa > Rissa tridactyla. The sequence continues at coordinate 117,952,354 of NC_071468.1, read as the reverse complement.
CAAGACATAAGCAGCCATGCATAAAATGTCTGAAACCACAGAGGAAATAGCCGACAAGATGAGTGGTAACAAGGTGAGCAACATATCAAAGTGAAAAAAAATCCCTCTAGAGAAGACAATATGGATGAAAGAAGCAAGTTACTGTATGTGTGAGAGTGTGTTTAATATACTCAGCTGTGTAAGACCTTCAGGGAAAAGATCACTGAAGCTATCAGAAAATTCACTGTCATTATGGACTACTGCTCCTACCAGACAAAGGACGCTGGTGAAATTACAGGTGTATCTGCTCCCTTCCCACACACTCCATAAAGTCTCCCCATGATGAGGGGAATTAGCTGAATCCCTCAGGTCTGGAATCACCCAGTGAGATAATGAAAATGTAGCACGTACAGGAGTTGACAATCCACCTATGGAAATGCTATAAATGCATGCTGGAGGTGGTGGGGAGGAAGTCTGTGTCCATTTACAAGGAGATAGGCAGAAGACAGACAGGGTAGTAAGACTTACACGAAGGGGAAAAAGATGACTGAGGGGGGATCTTATCAACACTTATAAATACTTAAAGGGTGGGTGTCAGAAGGATGGGGCCAGGCTCTTTTCAGTGGTGCCCGGGGACAGGACAAGAGGTAATGGGCACAAACTTGAACACAGGAAGTTCCACCTAAACATGAGGAGGAACTTCTTTCCTTTGAGGGTGGCAGAGCCCTGGAACAGGCTGCCCGGAGAGGTGGTGGAGTCTCTGTCTCTGGAGACATTCCAAACCCGCCTGGACGCGTTCCTGTGCCACCTGCTCTGGGTGACCCTGCTCTGGCAGGGGGTTGGACTAGATGATCTCCAGAGGTCCCTTCCAACCCCCACCATTCTGTGATTCTGTGACAGTTCTCTGCTCTTCTTTACCCCATGTCCTGCATTTTAATCTAAAACTATCTTCTGTAGATTGCGTAAAGCTTATGACTATTTTGGATAGGTATACTCAACAGTACACTGCATAATGTCTTCCACTAGTGCGATCATCTTCCTGCCTCGATTTCAGCTTTGGAAACTGCAGAGACTATGGCAACAGCCCAAAGTCAGTTTAGTACTCTGATGTTTGCTCTACATCAAACTGTGTATGTCTCATTTGCTTTGATTAGAAGCTGTTTCAAAGCTCCCAAAGTTTGACTGTTTGTAAATCCACATCTCTGAAATGAGGTAACAATTTATGGAAGACAAATATGTACTCCTTCCTAATTAAAAAATTAAATCCAGAGCCTTATTCATTGTAGACTTTTCATTTTTTTCATAATTTAAATGGGCTGATGTAGAAGTAAGGCAGAGTAGGAAACACCTCACCTTATTCTTAGCTACTTCAAAGACTTCTGTTTCTAAGCTAGTCAGGAAATATTCAATGGGGATATTCCACCCTTAAATTAGGCAGCTAAGTTAAATGAATTACCCTCTAGAAATGGCGATTCCTCTCTTAAATACAGAGTGGATCTAGATTATTAAATCCCAATACAAGGATTTCATATTAAAGCAACTGTGAATCCTTAGAGTAGGATTTCATTTGAGATTGAGATATCTAGATTTGAGTGTCCACCACAATTAAGTGTCAACAAGTACTAGAAGTCTGAACTCCAGCAAATGAAATCAGTGAAGTCTGGAGAGTCTATCACCTTACACCAAAAAAGATAAGTAGGAGGTGATTTAGTTGCTGAGATGCCCTGAGGTGACTGAGTTCTGACACACATCTTACAGTAGACCCACAGCATTCTGGTTTGACAGCTGGAGTCCGTGTAATATATCCCATGGTGGTAGTATAAAAGTGGACACATGTTCGGGAAGTCGAATCCTGCCCCTAATGTCCCCTGGAAATCTATATACAGACATTTTAAAATAAGCATTTTAATCTCTGAGTAAATCCTCCCTCCCCTGCTTTAATTAAGGAGATAAATCTTGCTTTAAACCACCAAAATTAAAGTTAAGAAGAGAACCTTGATTCTAAATTCTGTTGTATCAGTCTAGACAAATGTTCTGTGCGGTGGGTGGGGAACTGGCTGACAGGCCGCTCCCAGAGGGTGGTGGTCAATAGCTCCTTTTCAAACTGGCAACCTGTCACAAGTGGGGTCCCCTGGGAATCGGTACTGCGCAAAACACTGTTTAATATCTTCATAAATGATCTGGATGTAGGATCAAGTGTACCCTGATGCATTTTGCTGATGACACCAAACTGAGTGGGCAAGTAGACACTTCAGAAGGGAGAGCCACACTGCAGGAAGACCTGGATAAGCTGGAAGAGTGGGCTAACAAGAATCTTATGAAGTTCAACAAGGACAAGTGTAAGGTCTTGCACCTGGGAAAACAAAATACAGGAGTGCAGCACAGGCTGGGATCTGTCTGGCTGCGGAGCAGCTTTGTGGAATGGGACTTGGGGGTCTTGGTGGACAGCTCAATATGAATGAACAGTGTGCTGCAATAGCAATGAAAACCAACAGGATGCTGGGCTACATCAAGAAGGGCATCGCCAGAAGGCAAAAAGGAATCATTATCCCACTCTACTCAGCACTTGTCAGGCCACTCCTGGAATACTGTGTTCAGTTTTGGTCCCCCGCTATACAAAAAAGTTGTGCATAGGCTGGAGAGGGTCCAGAAGAGTGCCACCAAGATGATCAAAGGACTGGGAAGTCTGCCATATGAGGAAAGGCTGGGAGAACTGCGTTTGTTCAGCCTTGAGAGAAGATTTAGGGGAGACCTTATCACCATGATCCTGTACTTAAAGGGTGGCTACAGAGAGGATGGAGACTCCCTTTTTACAAGGAGGCACATGGAAAAGACAAGGGGTGATGGGTACAAGTTACTCCAGGAGAGATTCCAATTGGACACAAGAGGAAAAACTTTCCCAATAAGAACAATCAGCCATAGGAATAATCTCCCTAGGGAAGTGGTGGATTCCCCGTCATTGGACACTTTTAAGATTCAGCTGGACAGGGTGCTGGGCCATCTTGTCTAGACTGTGCTTTTGCCAAAAAAGGTTGGATGAGATGATCCTTGAGGTCCCTTCCAAGCTGGTATTCTATGATTCTGTGATATATGCTCCTATGCTATATTGCTAACATTACAGCATATTCCCTATAATTTTATTTTAGGATATAGAATCATAGAATCATAGTTCTGGGCCCCTCTGTTCCAGAGGGACATTGAAGTGCTGGAGCGTGTCCAGAGGAGAGCTACCAGGCTGGTGAGGGGTCTGGAGACCAGAGCACATGAGGAGAGGCTGAGGGAGCTGGGCATGTTTAGCTTGGAGAAGAGGAGGCTGCGGGGAGACGTCATCACCCTCTACAACTCCCTGAAAGGAAGTTGGAGAGAGGTGGGTGTTGGCCTCTTCTCCCAGGTGAATAACGACAGGACCAGAAGAAATGGTCTGAAGTTGCAGCAGGGGAGGTTTAGGTTAGATATGAGGAAGAATTCCTTTACTGCAAGAGTGGTCAGGCACTGGAACAGCCTGCCCAGGGAGGTGGGTGAGTCACCATCCCTAGAGGTGTTTAAGAAACGTGTAGATGTGGCACTTCAGGGCATGCTCCAGTGACAGAGATTGTAGGTTGTTTGGTTGGACTTGATGATCTCAAAAGTCCTTTCCAACCATGAAGATTCTATGATTCTATGATAATGACAGTCATACTGAGAAACAACAACTGTCCTGATATCACAAGACAATGAAGCAGAAAAGCTTCACTCAAAATTATAATGGCAGTGGTGTGCTCCCAATCTTCACTGTGGCAACCTACTTCTACAAAGCACACAGTAGTCAGAAGAGTCTCCTAGGAAGCATTACCAAAAAGACAGTGAACAAGCTGGAGATTCATCTGCCTAAAAACGCTTTTGGATTTTGTCAGTGGCTTTTTCTTACTGTGCTTTAGATTGGCTGCAGGCACTCCATGGTCTACATATTGCTTACCTTCTGTCCATATGGCTCCCCTGTGGACAGCTTGAAGATTGACTATAGAGAACTTTTTCAAATAGTCCTGCTGGCCTGTTAGTGCAGCAGTGTGCTCTACCTTATGTGTGCCTCTGGAAAGAACCCAGAGTTTGCCTCAGGCTTGCTCCATAGAGAGAAGATGAATCTAACTCTATAAAGGTGACCCAGGGCCACCAATAAGTAGCAGCATAGTCAGAATGGCTATCTAATGCCATTTAGGATGCCCTGGAAAATCCCAGACATGCACACAGGGCCTGATGCACACAATACAAGATCATATCATTCTCAACCAGCATCTGGAGGACAACTGGGAAACGTCATCGCACTTGAATAAGAACATTAGATACCTCTGTTCAGGCAACTATATCTTAAATGACCACAATGTTTAGAAGAGGTGGCATGTATCAAATTATCACATTTATTCGAAGTCGCTACAGCTAGAAGTCAACAACATGCTGTGACACAAATTCTCTGTCTCGCTTGCCTCATACTTAAAATGGCGGATCTTAATGTATTCACTGCTGTCACCCCTGAGAGAACATAACGAAGTCTACTAAGATTTTTGGGGGAGAGACTGATAAAATAAACCAGAAACTTTAAAGCTTATGTCACCACTAGCCTTAAATATGATATAAAACTCCTACGCTTGGATACTTACAAGGCAAAATGAGAGAGGTGGGCAGATCCCAGTATATTTGAAAAGTGTAGATATAACTACAATTTAATATAGAAAATATATGAACATTGCAATAATTTAATTGAAAAGTAATGTAGCTATCATAAACTAAGAAATAGCACAGCTGGAGGATTTCAAAAGTGATTTGGAAGCAAAATCCTCTCATTGAATTAGAGAATAAAAATTCAGTTAGGGACCTTGTAGAGCAGCAAAGCTGGTAGAGCTTCTATAGCTAAGGGCCTGTCAGCATTTCCACTACAGACCAGTACTTTCTGGGGATTATATTTCATCCAGAAGAGTTTGATGTGGGATGAACTTGGGATAAAATGTCTCAGCCTTTGAGTAATATAATGGTAACTCTATTATAATAAAAATCTGCATTCACTTCATAACTGTTGAGTCTACTGCATGGCTACATTATACATTTTGATATAAAGATACCTGAGCTAATGCTGACCTAAGGAAGTATGCCCACATAATGCAGTTGAGGTAAAGCTTTTAAGGCAAAATAATTTCTTTGGTGTGATATTATACCCAAGTTACTCAGGAAAAAATCTCAGCCTGGTTTATTTTCTAAGGAGAGTTTTTTCACCAGGAATTCTGTTCAACTTTTTCCTAACTCATCTCTGCAGCTCATGTGCATTGCTCCTATTAGTGATGAGATAAAAGAAACAAAAGAAAGGTAACAGTTATGTCAAAAAGCAAGTCCTGGTCTGTTCGGGATCTTGCTTGGACATTACAAGGGAAAAATAACACAAAAAAATAAGAACTGTGAGATAATTCCAATGGTATCTTAATATTCTTTAGCAGTAAAAGGAATTAATAAATGTAAAAACTAGTGTTCTTCTCTTTTCAATTATGTTGCAGTTACTTTTATGGTGCAGACTTCGAGCCTAATTGTCAGTGGTCCATTTTACATGAGTAAGCGAATAGGACCAAGCAAATGGAACAAGCTTCCAGACTCCCTGGCTTTGGGACAGTTCTGTCATGGAGCTTCAATCCTGGGGAAGCAGGGTAGCAGAGGTGATTCATAATGACAAGAACACGCGATGCTTTTAAGTATTTGTCTCGAGAAATAGAATATGGGAACAGAGGGGGAGTCGATTCTCTTAGCTAAAGGTTGTAAGAGCTTAAAGTCCTGTTCTCTCATTTCTTTTGTGATCCCTTTTTCTTCGAAAGTTTGCAAATCCAAAATTCGAAAAACTATTTAGAATTTTACTTAGGATGAAAGTTGAAAAGGTGAAAAAGACAGATAGACCAAAAACAGTAGGAACACCTAAATGCTGAAAACAAGGAACTTCTACTGATAAGGTAAGCAGATGGATGGAAAGACAAATATAATAACCTTAGTACATTCTCCTTCGGGGAACAAAGTAGCTTGCTGCAGATGCATGACAGCAGTCAGAGAGGAAAAAGTTTATTTTTTTAGTTTTTCTTACTAGTATCCTACAGACCAACACAAAATAAACTTCTTTATCTCTGCATGCAGTTTATTTACCAGAAACTTGTTCATTCTCTGTTGAGTTGTCCACATGAATTTTTTCATGTATTTTCCTTTCCGGCAGGTACCTTCATCTCATGAGTATATATGAAATGTTGCTAGCTAATTTTTACCAGTTTTCCCAGGTAGAAAAAGAACCACCAGTCAAGGTTGTCACAATTGTTATAGTAAACAACATTTAAAAATAATAAACAGAGTTAATATTCAAACAAAATATCCAAGGACTACAATTCTCTGGAGACCTTACAATCTTTCTGAGGCTGACAAAATAGTAGTAATCTGGACTGTATTACCCATGAAGTACTCTCATCTCTGACTTCAGTTCTTATCAGCCTCACATCTCTAAATCCCAAAAGTTTCTTCATCCATGACTAATATTAACAAGTTTTTGGCTTGCTAAAGGTCTCTAGAAATGTATAGTCTTCCCTGTAAATAAAACCACAATTTTCCTAGACCGGTAAAACAACAACATTGCAAGTAAGGTGCTCCTGGTTTGAGGTAAAACAGAATCAATTTTCTTTTCAGTAGTTTTACTTTGGTTTTTTATTGTTTTGTTAGGGTGGGTTTTTTTCTCTTTAAGAAGGGCTTGCAAAAATTTTGTTCGTGGCAGAGTGTTTGTTAAAGGCCTACACGTGGCTTCAGAGAATGTGTCACGGTTTAACCCTGGGTGGTAAATAGGACCATGCAGCTGTTCACTCACTCCCTACCCACCCCACTCCCCTCCCTGCAGTGGGATAGGGGGAAGAGGGAGAAAAAAGGAAAAAAAGTTTTGGGTTGAGGTAAAGAAAGTTTAATAGAACAATAAAGGAAGAGAAAATACTATTATTATTATTATTAATAATAATAATAATAATAATGGTAAAATAATATACAAAATGAGTGATGCAATGTAGTTGCTCACCACCCGGTGACTGATTGCCCAGCCAGTCCTGAGCAGCGATTGTGGATTCCTGCCTCCTCGCCAGCCATCATTTATATACTAAGCATGACGTCTATGGTATGGAATATTCCTTTGGCCAGTTCATCCTGTCTATGCTCCCTCTCAGCTCCTATGGGAAGCTGAAAAAGTCCTTGACTTAATATAATAATTACTCAGCAATAAGTAAAACATATGTTTTATCAACATTATTCTCGTACTAAATCCAAAGAACAGCTACTAGAAAATTAACTCCATCCCAGATGAAACCAGAAAAGAACAGCATGAATTTAAAAAAAAAAAAATAAAAAAAAAATCAATGTTTGTCCCACTGTGAGGAAGAACTAACTTTTTCTTGTTGACCTTTTTCTGTTTTGAAGTTTAGTGCCTAGATAAACTTGCAAGGGAGTGAAGTCAGATTCCTCAAGAACCCCTTGGAAAAAACATGCACTACACTTAGATTTAAAGGCAAATTTCAGAGCAGCCAAGTTTCCAAGTCATGGATCAATGTTGGAATTTGACACTTTCTGCCCTTCTCATTTAATTTTTAATATGGAAAATAAAACCATGATTTATTATTAGATTCAGCAAAACAATTATGTTACTCTGTGTACTGGCAGTTCAGCTAAGATGGGACAGATTTGATCTCTGGTCTCACTAGGCAATAAGTAATGATACCATTAAATTGCTCTCCTTCATCTGTCATATTTATCCTTACAAAGTGGAGCAATTTCCATTGGAGAAAGTAAGTGTACCATCTACTTATGTGCATTTTCATTGCTATGCCGTCAGCCCAGCTGGAAAAGATGTAAAATGGGAAGACTCAAACACTTTCATGAAGAAAAGGACTTAAAGACTGTATTTAGTTTGTTCTTAATGAGTGCTGTAAGTCTGAGAGTATTTTGCAGAAAGGTGTTTGGGAATTCCTCACGGCTGATTCTCTTAGGTTAGCCCTGGGAAGTTATTTGCTTAGGACATTAGTTTCTCCCTTCAGAAACACAGAATTCCTTCTGTTTGCTTTGGAGACAGAGGAAACACTTCACGTGCTGCCCAGACTGTGCCTCTGAGATAAGGTGCCCTGCTCAGTACAGCATGAACACGTATACCAAGTCACAGTGCCTAGAAGACCAAATACAAATTCAGACCAGAAATAAAGTCTATGTATTTAAAAAACAGAACAATTTAACATGGGTAGAACTTACCAAGGGCTAGTGTAGATTTTCCATCACTAGAAATTTTAAAATCAATAGTGGCTGTGTTCCTAAGACATATGCTTTACTTCAAATGAACACTAATTCACAGTCTTCATAATGGCCTGTATCATGGAGAAGTATAGACTATTCAATCCCTTCTAGTTTTATACTCTGAAGCTTTGAAGACAGCTGTTTCCATTAACTGGCAAAGCAGAAAAGAAGCTTTTGTCAATAATAGCAGTGATATATGAAAGCAGAGGTTAAAATAAGCATAAATGGGACAGTTTGTATGCTGTCTCTTCTGTACCATACATAAGAAAGACACCTCTCATGTTCCCTCCATGGTGCATATGTTCTTTACTCATCATGTTATATTCCTAATAAGGTGGCACACATTCATCACCTCTGCCTGTGGGTAGGAGAAAGCTTATAGCTCTTCCCCAGACCTTAGAAAGAAAGCCCTTCCCCTTCCATCTCTCTCCTAAATAAATGTATTTGAAAAATAGCATGAAAGAGAGAGGAGAAGATTATTGAAAAGTGGGAGGTAGAGAGAAAATTAAAGAAGGGGGGAAAAAAAGGAACAAAATGAAGGAAAAACCCCTTGAATTCACAATAAACTAATGTAAGGTTTTGCTAATTTACAGAGGTCTTCAGCAAGCTACCTGTTGATGAAATAAATAAGCAATTTACATACATCCATCAACAACTCTATGAACACAGTGATGGGATCACTAGACTTTTAGCCTCCAAATTATGGAAGTTAAAAGAATCCAGAAAACTAGTTACATTAAAACACCCTTGACACAACAGATACTTGATCTTGCAGGCTTCACAGAGGTTTTTGCTTTCTTTTATCAAACTCTGTGTGGTGATATAGACTAGATTGCAATTACCTGGAGAGGTATTCAGAATTTTATAGACGATAAAGCCAATATGCTTTTATTCATTACATAGCAGAAACAAATATTTAAAGAACTTATTTCCAGAAAAAAGCAGAAGATATGAATATAACTCCTAAAAAGTAAAAAAGTACCAGGACTGGTTTAGGATAGCATGTACATGAGGGCGTTAGTGAAGAAATATTAGTCCTTGTGGAGAGTGTCATTGGGTATACGCTAAGTTCAAGATTCTGTCTAAAGAAAAATTCTTTTTCTTCAATTTAAAATCTATCTGGATGCTGTATTTCTAAAAAGGTCTAGGAAGAAGTTTTTCCTAGGAAATTACTTTTGATGGAAAATTAAGCTTTTGAAGAAACAAAATATTACACAATTTGAACTGTGTTCAGTTCAAATAGTAATGAATTCAGAAAATTGAATGATATATAATATGAATGAGGCCAATGACTAGGTAGTGGTAGATAACTGCTGTAGATAATATCTATATTGATAATCTGTGACTCTTTTAAGGGCGGATTAATTTTATGTTTGTAAAACTACTGCTTCAAACCTGTACTATTTCAGGCACAATTAACAATAATTTGATATTAAACCAAAGTACTTTGGTTTCTTGACAAAACGTTTAAAAAAGTCCCCAAACAGTCTGTTTTTTCTCTTTTCTTCCCCTGCCCATTACCCTTCAAAAGTAGAGCTTTTCATAGTTAATTTGAGAGGAAATGGCTTTCTTACATGTTTTCCCTTGTATTTCCTACAAGAATAGAGAATACCTGGCTCTGAGTGCATGGTTTGAATACTGCTGTAGTCCAGACTTTGAAAACTTCTATCCTCTATTTCCACTTCATTCTGCTGGGTGTATACACAAAGCAGAAACTGCATTAGCGCTTGATTTAGGTTAAGAAAGAAAAAAATCCAGGTTAGCTGACATAGGGGAAGCAGAATGTTACTCGTCTGATTGTCTGAACAGCACAACGGGTGCACTCTCCCCCTCTGTGTCTGTGTGTGTGGCTCTTCAGTTCCTCAAAGAACACATTTCTTCTTCACAGAGAAAACAACCATTTTCTTCTCTGCAAGAAGAAAAGGTGGGGCAGGGGGAAGGTTACACTTCAGGGAAGAAAAAGTCTCTTCTCACACCAGAATTAGTTTTGCAAAACCAGTTGAGAGTAATTCATAATGCTTCACCGTTAAATGAGTTCATTTCTGAATGCAGCTACCGGAGATGGAGGGGAGCAGCATGTTGTTATTACAAAAGGCAGACAGGACCCACTCTGTGTGGGGCATACTAAGCATTATCTTTATTAAATATTGATTTTAAAATCTTTAAGTCACTAAGAGTTTGGAGACACTGATTAAATTACTTGCTAATCTAGAACAAAGTGGTTCTGTTGTAAACAGAATCAACAGAAATAATCTCAGGAGGTCTCTTTACGTTACGAGTAAACAAAAATAACCCCACTTTTAGGCCTAAACACGGAAAAAAGCTCTGGAACTGGTGAACACACAATATTTGGATAAATTCTGATCCCATGTAAAGAGCCATATGAATTTATCTCATCAATTTAGGCCAGTCTTGCTTTATCTCTCTGGGTAAGGTAGATAAGTTCTGAGTAAAGACATACTCTATCACTGAAAATTAAACACAACTGCCATTACCTTCAATAAAAGACACTAAAGCAAGTTCTAGCTCATTTGTTTGTTCTGGAGTAAGCTTTGGGGTATGCTATTCATAATGTTTCTGCAGAAGCTTGCAAACTGGGAGAAAGGCTATCACTGCCGGGTATGGTCTTTGAGGACTACTGGTTTTCTACTACTCCAAATACAAAAACAGTAATGACAGAGAATTTCAGACATGGTTCCCCCTCTAACAGTTGTTGTTGTCTGACTTAGGTACTCCATTCTTCATTTGGTTAACTTGTGGTTCAACCTTATGTTAGCTGCTCTAATCAGTGCTTTTAGTAACTTCACAGTGGCTAAAGATGTTTCTTAATTCATTCTTCATCTGTATGAGACAACAATGTGCATGAATAGTTTCCAATCTTTCATGCGTACACACAACCAACATTTCAAGCAAGGATAAGTACAGTTAGGATTTTGAATATTTATTTAGGCTTCTTAACAGTAGAGAAATGCTGAATATATGTAGGTCCAACTTAAGGCAGAAGCTCAGGTTCCTCATAGTTTTTGAATTTCAGAATATATACAACCTCTATACAGGGTTAATGAAAAAAAAAAAGTGCAGATAATTTAACAGCCAAATGCATTTTTGGCATATGTCAGTCTGAAAAATTACAATATTTCTTTTAGCTCAGGTCCTCATCTTAACCTAATCTACCTAACTGGCAATGAAAGCTTAAATCTGCTGGTCATATTTCAGGTACTGTGCTTTTCTAGTTAACTATTAACCGACATTATTTTTTTATTTTTTTAAAACAACAGTGGTAATTAATCATATGATCTGTTCAGTAAAGGCTGTGTAGATGTAAAATCACTCAAAGCAAATAAATCATCTTTGGTCATCCTCTAAAGCATATAATATAGTTCAGTGAAAAGTCATAAGCCAAATACATGGATCACTTGTGAAGTCCATAGCTTATTTTATCTAGAAGGTGAGATTCATCTCTATTGAAATATCTATGAAGTCATTGACTTCAAAGTTAAATACATGCTCACTGCTTAGCTCTAGTGAAGGAAAAGGCATTTGGATCATCCCACGTAAAACCTATATATTATTGTTATTTCTTCCCATTACCTGAGATCTCAATGGTAACATAACTACTAATGTATCTCTAACTTAGACTGCTGTAAGTGAATTCAGAATTTTATCACCTTCTTCAGTATTGCAACTGTTCCCATCAAGGTTGCTTTCCGGCATGTCTATATTCAGTGGGACTATATTCAGTATGCGCAGTACTGCTGTGATAATGTATCACGAGATTCTAGTGCACAGCAAATAATTGGGTTTATGCATATATATTTCATGCCCCACCGTTTCTTCAGTTCCTGCCAGATCCTATTTGCCATTTTTTATTTATTTTTTCATTAAACAATTTATAAAACAGCATGGTCCATAGGGAGGCACTCTTTTCCCTTCCTTTATATGAGCTTCGTATTTGGTGCTCTTCAACGTACTTCATTAATATTAGCAATTTTCAAAAACCTAGTAACATTTTTGTATCTTTCTTATCTACCATTTTGTTGTATTTCTGACAGCATGGCATCTCTTCTGTTTTGACGCCATAATTCCTGCAAAGCTCCCAGCACTCAAGACTGTCAGTTCTGTATTTTAAGTTCATCTCTACTGAATCTGGTACATCAGCTAACTATGATTAATAATGTCTAGTTTTTGGGCACATACTGTACATTCTAGATTTACTCTATTTCTACTGTGTCTCTTTCCTTTATCTTTCATGAGTGATCTTCTGTATATCCATAATTAAACTTTCTGGGTAAAAACTAGTTCCAACTTGAGATGTTTATATTTAGGTATTTTCATGCATATGTCTATAGGCTTCTTTGGGGATGAATTTAAGTTCATACAAACAAATATCTATGGTCTTCACGGGTGTCTTAGGTTGTACAAGTTGTCTACACAAGGCAGTTAGCTATGATGCAGAGCTATGCGACTCCCCTGGTTTTTCTGGATTGTCAGCTGAAGGCCAGACAGAATTCCTTAGAGAATAATCGTGCTGGATGCCCACATTCAGACACTGCTGCCCAGATGCCACTAGAGTCTCCCATAGGGCACTTTAAATACCAGGAGACGTGTACATGGAGGCAACTCTCTACTCATTACATACAGTGAAACTTGAGCTTAGCTTGAAGCAGACATCCAGAGTTTTGTCAGCTTTCTGAACTCTATTCTTTCTTTGGTTCACACCTAAATCTGCTCTTAATTTCTTTTCTCAGGTTTACATTCCATTTAAAACTTGTCAACTTCTTTTGTAAATCTGTACATAACTCTGTTAGTCTTCTCTCCATTTATTTCTAACTACAAATCTCACATTGTTTTCTTTACAGTGACCTACTCTCAGTGGCATTTCATTCTTCTTTCAGTGCTAGAATTTTATCCAAGACACATTCAGTCCATTTTCTGAGTCTTCAAGAGTAGTCTGTCACAAGAAAAGTCTGTTCCAGGACATTCTAGTTCACTTTCAGCCTGTTGTACTGTTTTTATGATCATAAAGCCTGTTCACCCTGAATTCACATTCTGTCCCTTGCCAAAAATGCTAAATTTAGCCTGGCTCCCCTGCACAACTCCCTTATATCAGTCTTTGTCCAATGCAATACTGACAAAAATTCTATGTATTTGTGATGGAATGTTTTTTCACTGCCTCGACCATACTTTTTGCCATTGATTCCCCCTTCCCCAAGAGGCTGCTGTTTGTCCAAACCAGAACAGATTTGATATGTCTTTATTTCTTTATCAGAATTTAAGAACTCGTAAATATTTATAATATCACCTTTTAGTGTTTCTACACTTTTCCTGATCAACTATTTCAGGTAGAGTACCTTCTTTTCCACGTAAATTTGCTAGGCAAACATAGTTCTACGTCAGTTCCTTGTATAGAAGCCAAAGGGGCAAATTTGTCAAAATCTGTACCTAGGTGTGAATTCCATTTCTTTCCCTCTGGTTCCTGTTCAAATGTGGATTATCATGATTTTTTTTTCATCCCTCTACTTCAAATCTACAATTTATTTTTGTGATCTTAGAACATTTTTATGCTGATATAATTGTTGTAATATGCAATCTTATGCATAATATTAAGTACCATCCCAACCGTTTCTGGTTTGATTCCTCTTTGGCTTATATTTGAAGTATAAAATTCCTCTTTGGCTCTCATAAAGTTGAAGTATAAGATTCATACTGTTCCAAATAATCTCCATTGTCTTGATCAACTTTTCAGTTTCAGCTGACGTAGCCTCTGACTTACCCTCAAACTGTCTTAACCATTGGATCTTTTGACTAATCTGGGTCGCCTAATAATGCCTTTTTTCTGACAGCAGTTTATTTTATTTGCTGCTATGATTTTCAGTTCTCTCTTTACACTGAAATAGATATTTTGCAGAATCCTCATGTACTTAATAGCTATTCCTCCAAGTCATTATTAACACTTTCTGTGTCTTGTTTAGGCTTTTTCCTATCAACATTGTTCAAGGTTCTCAATGGCACATCTTCCCCAGTTTGCTCAGCACAGCCACCAGTTTCTCCTTCACAGCGCTTTCCTCCTGTTGTTTAGAACCTTTAAGAGGATGATTTTAATAATTTTTAATTTCTTTTTTTTTGTATATGCAATGGCTTTACCAAGCAGCCACGTTATTTTTTCTGTTCTTTCCTAAAAAAAAAAAGTATTGTGAGAACTATGCCATCTTTCATAGGGATCTAGACTAGTCAAACAACCACTATGATTAATACTGTGACTATTAATATCCCCCACCTCTGTGACACTTGTGTGCTGCACTTCCCAGCACTTCAGTTATTTCTGCCGAATATACATGTCAAAGTCTATGCTGTCTCTGTCAACAGTTCAGAATCTACAGTATACTTAGAGAAGAATAAGGTTGTCCATTTAGTAGAAGCAAGTCAAATAAATCATCAATACTGCATCAATATTTCCTGGGCTGCATCGATGTCTGGTCATTCTACATGCAGATCACAGAAGTCTGAAGCTTTTATAAAAGTTTGTCTGAGCACCTATCTGAAAGACAAATTTAAAGATCTTATTCCTTTCCACTGACTTGGCTGGCTTCATCCTTCTCTTTGGTGCTGCCTAGTGGTGACTGGAACTGTCATAAGGCTAGCTGAGCCTGAAGTGGTCTGACCACAACTGAAGTTGTCTGTGGCACCTCTAGAGGCAGACGATCAACTCAGGGGTCCCAAATTCAATTGTGATGACTAAACTGAGATTTTGGCTTCACTATTTCAGAGCTCTTTCTACTCCAAAAGCAGAGAACATTATTTACTGAGCCAGGGAAGGTTCACTGCTGGGCACTGGAAGTAGGCATATGTCAGTAATCTCAAAAATTCTTACTCCATGCAGCAGAAAGGAAGAGATGGTTCTTGCTTGCCCCGGGCTGTGATTGCACATAATGTTATACACAAGTATGTCATGGCTTGGTTCTGGGTTCCTAAACTGCTGAATTAGACTGTAATTGTAGAGATTTGAGAGAAAGAGCTTCAAAGGATTAAAAAATGACCTAATTTTTTAGGTCTGACACCTGGACCCGTACAAGCTGTTGTCCGTGTTGTTGCTAGAACAATTTAGCCTGTAATACCAATCAAGAAAGATACCCTCTTTAAACCTCCGGTTCCCTACCTGCTGCATTACTTAATGCTGGTAGAGCAATAAGTTCTTAATTAGTTCATAAATTATTCACAATAGAAACGATGGACGAGATACTCAGCTAGTACAAAATCAGTATAACTCCACTGACTTCAACAGGACAATGTTGATTTTTACAGTGTCGTCAACTCTCATCTGAGAGGACAGGTGTCCCTTATGTGTCTTCTTTAATAAAGGTGAGTGTGAGAGGGAGTTTGTTTTTTCTGTATTTTTATCAAGGGAGAAAGAAATTGCTGGCTGCTACACTTTATCTGAAAAGTGTGTTTAAAAAGGAAAAATAACAAACTCATAAAAATTGTTGTTTTCTTAAGTGAAGGGTTAAGGGACTGGAACATGGCAATTATATTAAATCAGGTTGAATTTTAAACTGCTTTGTGCTCTCACAGGAGAGACAGGATTTTATACTGAGTTCTGTAAATGGGTGTTCTGAAACAGAAGACTTTTAAAAACTGTCATGCTTAATGATACCTACAACAGAATGCCAAGAAGAAGATAAAAGATCAACTCTGTTATTCCCACTTTGGCTCTCAGGAAGAGGTCTGCAAAGTATCCTTTAGTCTTTTAGAAATCTGTGAAAACTAGCACTAGCTGAAAGGTTTTCCACATTTAATAGTACGAAATAACTTTTCAGTGAAACCAAAATGTTCCTGAAAAATTGTCCACTTTCATGAAGAACATCTGGTTGGGTTTTCATGAAAATACATAAAGCTGTAAATGGAACTCATTGTCAGTGGAAAAAGAATGTATAATAGTTATTAAAAAGGAAAAAAAAAAAAAGAAAAAAACAACTCAAACCACAGAATGTCTCTCCCAATACTGTGCACACAAAAGAAAATTTTCTGGTCAACATGTTTTAAAAATTTCTACAAATTCTATACATAGTCAGAACTGGATATTGTTATTTTAGAAGTGGACTGTTCCAGAATAATGCCATAACTTAATTAGAGCAATGGTGAAATAATTCTACCCCAGATATTGATGGGTCCTGACAAAATCTCATGAAAGGCTATAAAAATATTTCCACTGAATTCTGTTGGTGTTCAGTGAACTGAATTTTATCTTTATAATAGTGTACTAGCCAAAGGCCTTATTAAGACTGGAACAACAGAATAACATCTCTCAAGAGTTTATTGTTACAAATAGATAATTCATTGGATTTTAAAAGAAAAAAAAAGATTTTTATTTATTCTTCATTCTAAAGACAAAGACCATGAACCTTACTCTGGGCACCTTACTCCTGTTGGTTTTGTCAGGAGTTCGGGATTTAAATAACTTGGAGGTTCTGTACCTAAGACTTTAGGTGCCAGCAGCTGTGCCAGAGTCAGGAGTGGTATTCATAGAATCATGGAACAGCCCGGGTTGAAAGCGATCTTGAAAGATCATCTGGTCCAGCCTTTCGTGGGAAAGGGAATCTAAATTAAATGATATACCACCTTGTCCAATTGCATCTTGAAAACCTCCAGTGATGGGGACTCCACCACATCCCTGGGGGTGTTGTTCCACCGAATCATTGTTCTTACTGTAAAAAAATGTTTTCTTATATCAAGATGAAACCCCTTTTGTTGCCACGTGTTCCCATTGACCTTCGTCTTCTGCATATGGCTCCTTGTGAAGAGTTGTCCTGTAAGTACTGGCATATTGTGACAAGGTTCCCCCTAAGCCTTCTCTTCTCTAAAAAGAAAAAAAGCTAATTCCTTCAGTTTTTCCTCATAGGGCAGGTTTTCCAGCCCTTTGACCATCTTCGTGGCCCTTTGGACCCTCACCAGTCTCTGCATCCTTTTGGAATTGTGAGGACCAAAACTGAACACAGTACTCCAGGCATGGCCTGACAAGCGCTGAGTAAAGTGGGACGATCACATCTGTGTCTTTGCAAGTAATGCCCCTGCAGATGTAGCCCAGGATTTGATTTGCCTTCTTTACAAATTCCTGAGCTATAAACTCAAGACCATCCTTTCTCTGGAAAGGAATATTTGAATACTTGTTCATTTAATATCAGAGAAGACATGATAACAATCAAACGATATTTATGTTTCTAAGTCCCTTTCACATTGTATTTGGCAAAACAAAGCATTTGGTGCTCAATGACAATGCCAGAGGAGGCCAAATACTACAGAACATACTTGAATTAAAATAATTAATTAATTTGATGGCGTTCCTGGGTTTTGGATTTGTCTTTTGAATACTCATGCAAGAGACTATTCATTGGAATGCTTGTGGAAACAGACACTGCAACGCTTCTGATCACCATAGTACAACCTTTTTAGTGTTTTCTGATGCACTGATCAGCTGCTAAAAAGCATATCAGATGAAGAAGACAAACACAAAATGGGCATACTGAAAAGTTAAAACAGAAGGTTTCGTGATTGTTGTCCTATAGCTTATGGTAAAACTACGTATACCATACATGGAATAATGTCAAATCATGACAAAGCTAAGAACAACAAAAGTCCATCCACATATATAGAATTTACAGCAATAGAAAGGTTATGTGATTGTATTGTTAAATGCTACTTTTCCACTCAGTTTTAGCCAGAGTATAAGAGAAAAGTTGGGATTAGTAAAGGCATATTATTTTGATGTATTGGCTCGCTGAGTTTATTCATTATTTGTGAATGATTATTTTTTGCTGCTACATAGGTCTAATTAATTGTTACAGTGCTAAGAAGGTTTTTTGCATGAACATTTTTATCATTCTGTGTCACAGGAAAAGAGTGAGGAAATAAAATATTAAGCAATGGTTTTATTTCAGGGTTAACCTTGATGAAGGCAACAGCCTTGCCTTTTTCTTGTTCTTCTGTTTCTAGTATGACAACATACCTGTTGTCAGAGAAAGCTTTCTTTTGTCATTCTGTTGTGTAACCTCACTGATGAGGATTTTAGGGTCTCATCAGGGATCTTCCTTCTGCAACGAAATCCTCTATTTGAAAGAGTGAATCTCAGTTATCCGTTAACTGTGTCAAGACTATGACGCTGTGTTGAAAATTTCTGTTTGGTGGTACATGCAGAATAGTATGTACCATAATGTATAAGAATAATATGTCATATTATTTTTTCCTAGTAATAAGTACTAGATATGGAACAGAGACCTTGAAAACTACAAAACAGGGAAGAAGTGGCCCACCCTAAACAGATGCACATAAATAAGGATGTGCTAAGAGTTCCTGAGGACCAGAAGAAAGCAAATGTTATTCCTATCTTCCAGGAGGGAAAGGAGTACCAAGGGAACTACAGGCTGTTCATCCTCAACCTCACTTCGTGAGAAGGTAATGGGGAAAATCATCCTGGAAACCATTTACAAACACAAGTTAGCAAAGTGATTGGTAGCAGTCAGAATGAATTTGTGAAGGAGAAATCATGGTGGACAAGCTTGATAGCCTTCTAGGATGAGATTACTGGTTGGGTGGATGAGGGAAGAGCAGTGGATATTGTTTACTGTGAATTAACCAAGGCTTTTGACACACCCTGATGGCACCTTATAAGCCTTAATGTTCGTGACCAGCCCCACCTGAAGCCTGTACCCACATCCTCTGCTCCATCTCAGACTGGGGCCTTCAGTTCACTCTGAGGGTGGTGTGGTCCAAACAGTAATGGAATCTGACAACACACTATAAAGCAAACTTTATAGAGGCAGTAAGAAAGATGAGCAACAACGTGCCCATGCAGAGATCCACCCAATCACTGATAGCAAACACAGGATCATAAGGGCTGATCAAACAGGATCAAACACAGCTTTGGCAGGTTGCCAGGGACATTTCCTGTCTGGATCATCTGTCAGCAATAGCCTGTTGTGCACAGCCTTTTGAATGTGAGCAAGAGTGACACCACACCTTGGCTCCATCAATGGTATTGTGATTTGAGAGAACCATACCTTACATTAAATGTGAGCAGCACCCTGCCTGCACTGCCAGTATCAGTCAAGGGGAAGGGTGTCAAGTGGCATGGTGTCAGCAGTCTGTCTACGCTGACGGTGATGGTCAAGCAGCAGTGTTAGGAGGCAGGGTGTCAGGTGGTCAGACACTGGAACAGGTTGCCCAGAGATGATGTGGAGACTCCAACCTTGGAGATACTTAAAATCTGACCTGACACTGTTCTAGGCAACCTGCTCTAGATGACCCCGCTCTGAACAGAGAGGCTTAACTAAGCAATCTCCAGGGGCCCTTGTCAACCTCAGCTGATTCTCTATTACATTAAGTATCTCAAAACAAGTTAGAAGATATGAGCTATGGCTGAGTATGAAAATGAGAAAGAGGAAAAATGTGGGGAAGAAATGTAGCAAAGAATGAACAATGTCTGTATTTCCAGGGTTATTTAAGGTATCTAAAGACATATTTCCTGAGCTATTCATCTCTTTCAGTGGACGGTTTCTTTAGTGGCTCTCTTTCTTCAATGGCAGACATCTGAGGAGGATCCTTGCAGCTCATCTGCCTTCTGATTCTGTTCAATGGTTTCCAGTTTCCATTTGTCACTGAGTCCAGTCTGGAACTCCCACAGTGCTGCCAGTGACATCTCCCTGGGAGCTTGATATGGTTTTGTGTATATTTTTATATATTTTATCTATTTCATTATTTCCTTTTTTTATTTTATTATTAATATTTCATTAAAGTAGTTTAGTTCTTTCTAAACTCATAAATCTCTTTATCTTTCTTCTTTCTCTCCTTAAAGAGGTAGGGGAGAGCATCTGTTGTCTTGTTATTCACCAACCTGGCCTAAATCATGATGTATGCTTCCGTAATTTAGGGGATGCCAGTAATTTCGTCCTAAATGTTGCTGTTGGATCAAGGCTGCTACAAGGGAAATTGTGATTCTGTTTCACTGCCATAGATAAAATTAAAAATTTAATTACCTCTTCCCACATATTTCAGAATTTAGAGATTTGTTAACCCCAGAAAAAAAGAATACTGTGAAGACACTGGAAATTAGTCCTTAGAAGAGTCACCAGATATTCAATGAACTAGAAGAAAGTAAAGTTTGATTTCAGAGGATATTGGTCATGCTTATCATTGTTATGAATGGAACCTGAGCCTTTCTATCACATTATTATTAAACAATGTTACGGGTGTTTTCTGTGAGACTAGAAGCAAAGCCTTGCCCTGTGCATGAGTGAATATTTATTTGTAAAGTTCATTACCTCAGTGCTACATATGCTCTACTTCAATAAAATGTACTGCTATGACTATACAGCAAATACACAACTCTTGCAAACAACAAAACATGCCACTCTATTAAAGGTATCAAATGCTTTATAATTCACCAAAGTAAATCAGTAGATAGCACAGTGGAAGTGCAGTACATCACCTTGTGACATGGTTAGACTATGTACTGAATAGCAGTACTGCAATGTTTTTGAAAAGCTAATTTACCCAGACATGGCATGCTACAAACCAACAGAATGATATTGAATATAAAAGGGTAATTTGTATGTGGATTCAAGGCTAGAAACCAGACTCATGATACCATTCTGCATGTCTCAGCTGATAAAATATCAAGGCTTTTTCATTCACCTCTCCTCAACTCATGGTTTTCCTTCATTTAAAGGGCCAGTACTTTATGCTTCTACATTTTTCCTCGATATTAAACATAATTTCTTATTATTAACCCCCTCAGTTTTTAACAGCTTGCTCTTTATCTATTATAAAATACAGTTCTCTTTCATATAATAAGATGGTGAGCTGCTATAACCTCCAATCTTGTAGGTTACAGCACTAACTCTGTAACAGAAGAGCCGTAATTCACACATGAATACAAATTCTTTCACAATATTTCTGTTATTTCAGACAGTGACAATTTTTATTTTCTGTCTTTCTAAACATGATTTCCTTGAGTTCCCTTGTCAGACCACAGAAGGGGATCCACCTTTTAAGGAAGCGAGTTTCCGTTCCATTTAGAATCATAGAATCATAGAATGTGTTGGGTTGGAAGGGACCTCTAAAGGTCATCTAGTCCAACCCCCTGCAGTAAGCAGGGACATCTTCAACTAGATCAGGTTGCTCAGAGCCTCATCAAGCCTGGCCTTGAATGTCTCCAGGGATGGGGCCTCCATCAACTCTCTGGGCAACCTGTTCCAGTGTCTCACCACCCTCAGTGTAAAGAACTTCTTCCTAATGTCTCATCTAAACCCACCCTGCTCTAGTTGATAACCATTGGCCCTCGTCCTATCACTACATGCCCTTGCAAACAGCCCCTCCCCAGCTTTCCTGTAGGCCCCCTTCAGGTACTGGAAGGCTGCTATAATTTATCCTTCTGGTTTTCACAGTTCTCTCATCAGACACAGTTTATGTCTGGAGGATTGCCTCGCCAATCCATGACAGCTGTCTTTATGGCAAAAGATGGGTCCACAAGCCCCTCTGGCCACCTAAGCATGGATCCCTTGGTAGAAGTGTGGAGGAAGATGTCTATGGCTGATTTTTTCAGGCACTATGATCAGAGCACTATGGCACGTTGTTGTAAATGGAACAGAAGATGCAGTCCTGGCAAGAGAAACACTGCAAGCCACAGGAAGGTTTCCATTACTTCTGCATTACATGTGATCCATAAGAACTGTGTGATCATAAAAAACTGGGACTGGATGAAGATAAAGAAGTCATCTCATCTATTCTGAGGCCACAATACAAGACTAACTGTCCTTGACTGTTCCTCACAGATGCGCTCTTTAAAACACTACCTCCCTAAACTTGGTGACAGGATTCATAGATTTTTCTTTCCTTACAGTTGAAGCTGAATCTCTATTGAACCAACTTAAAACCATTACCTTGCTGTAACTACAGGGGACATGAACAGTCTAGTCCTTTACTCTCTACAGCCACTTTTTACATTATTATGTCTGCTTTCAGTCTTCTCTTCTATAAACTAAACTACTCCAAATGTTTCCAACTCTCTTCATCAGTCTTGCTTTCTAGACCACTGATAATTCCTGGTTGGTCTCCTTTAGCTTCTTTTGAAACTGGTCCACACTTTTTCTGAAATGCAGTTCAGAAAATGAAACGCAGTGTGCTTGCTGAGACTGAGCACAGTATGCAGCGCTGAGGAAAATGAAAGAACCATTTCATACCGTACAAATGATATTGCTCTTTACACTCCTTAGTAAGTTGCGAGTCATTTTTTTCAACTTATTTTTTAGACCATTCGTCCAGCTTCTCAAGAAAATGCTGATCTAGTTCTCCGGTATATAAAGCAGGGAAAGAAGTTGTTGAGTCAGCACCCATTCTTTAGTAAAGGATTGTGGCCACTTAGTGGATCACAAGACGAACATGAGATAGTGGTGTGAGATGGTGCCCATACACATAAGTACGCTTTCCACCCCAGTCACTACCAAAAACACTGAGCAGCAGAGACCCAGAAGAGGCCCTATCAGAATTTTGCTTGATACTTCCTTCCCAATTAATAGGACTACTTGCAGTTGTTGTACGGTTCTACACACAGACTTTACTATACGTCTATATAAGGTGGTGATGGCTATAGTTCACTGCCCAGACCTATTTTGGTCAGTGTTTACGCAAAGACTTTTTGTGAGCAATATACAATTTGATTGGTGTACCAGCACAGCCTACACAGCACTGAAACTGCTTTCATTTGTCATCTAAGTATTTCAGGGCAAATTTCATTGGTTTAATCTGACTGAAAGTTTTGAATCCCCAGCTCTCTCATCTAGTTCAGACCTGGCAAGAAAAAAAAAAATGGTCTAGGTTTCCTTTTGACTGCGAGACAAAGCAGACATTCTAATTGATTTTGCTTTGCATTGGTATCCACATAATAAAAAGCTTCACCAACTATTTTTTTTAATATGACTGACATGAAGAAAGGTGGTCTTGCTTTGCTGGCATTTTGAACAGGTTCATTTTTGTTCTGGCTGAGCTCTGAGACCATGCCAGACCCATGAAGGCATGTTTGCAGAGTTTTGAGTCCAGACTGATAAACCATGTCCAAAGTATCACTCTGGACTGGGCACCCCTCTAGCTCTTCTTAAAGCTTTTAACTGGTTCCTTGTGAAAACAAATTCAGTTTTGCCTCTACTAAAAAAAGTGACCCCAAAACAACCCACAACCATAAAACACCCCTGTGATGCCTGTCGCAGGGAAAAACTGCTCAGTTCATGTAGTTAAAGTCAGAATAGGATTGAAGCAGTTTATTGATTTATTAACAGCATGTAATTAACTTGCAATCGAACTATGTATTCAGGATCTGTATCAGCAAGACAATTGACAAACCACAATACTAGATACAGAATGTTAATGGACTCCCACAAATTTCTAAATAATCTCCTAAAACAAATCCTGAGAAGTTCTGATCACACCTATATGCACGCAAACACATGCAGATTCACATGGTTACATGCAACACACACCTCACAGGCTGCATGGATTACCAGCACAGCTCTCTCTATAGGGTGTAGTCCCTAAGAGGACCAACCTTCCTTGGGAGATGCAGGTACTCCAGCCCTACATGTGGCCATGCAGCTCCCTGCAACCCCCCATGAACGTGTTAGGGAGAAACCCCCCCATGAAGACAACCTGGTGGTCCCTGCTCACGGCTCTCCTGAGGTCCCACACATGTAGTCAGAGGTCCCTGCTTGCTAGCATCCAGGCCATTTTGGCAAGGAGGGTTTTGAGGTCACCTCCGTAGTGGTCAGCTGGAGTGCTGCTGGTGAACATCAGCACCCGTGCTCAAATTGCCTGTGTTTACACTGGGAAGGACTGCACTGAGATCAGGTTTAAATTTAACTGATTTGCTCTACAGGTCCCGCTTCTGTCCTGTGATCATCTGTCCTTTGTGTATCTGAACAGATTAGTCACTGAATATACTTTTTCCAGTCATTGATGTTCAATAGCCTACAAGGCAGGTACATTTGGATTTCTTTTATAATGCATTGGAAAGGCGTTCTTTATGGCTTTCATATGCATGTTTTTAGTGGGGTGCTTTCTTTGTTTCTTAAGTAGGGGGGAGAAAAAAATGAGTAGTGGTTTCCTTTTAAAATCCCTGGAAATGGCTCTGGATCTGTTCTTGTCATTGAAATAAATTTTTTCAGCTAACACTCCGAATTTCTTCTGACTCCCCTCAGTTGTGCTAGTTCTCCACACAAGGATGTCATGCTGACTCATACTTTTGTGCTGGATTGTCTTATTGCAAATCACAAGATTACCCTCATTTTTAATTTCTTTTTATTTTGATTGTTTGATGAGGATTTCCAGAAGCCTGGAACATTTTCTGGGGTTAATTTTCAGGTGAAAATACATGTGGATACTCATTAAGGAAAGGAAGCTTTTTAAATGTGGAAAAAAGTAATTAAGGGCACTTCCACCTTCACTAGAGTCTTCTTACCCAACACCAGCACACCTGCTTTTGTGCTATTATTTCTACATTTACTGTTTTCTAGGTTTTCTAGTTTTAGCAATATAATTTCTGCAGGTGTGCTATCTTTGAATTCTGAGCTTTTTACTTTTGTTCTGCTTATCTACTTTCTTTTTGTTCATTTTCGCTTAGAGGTCAGACAACTCTACTGGCCACTTGCTGGACATGCCACTGCAGTTTTTTTTTTCCTTTCAAGCCTATTTCATACCAGCATCCTCCTCCCCAGCAGCACTTAGGTTGGATTTTTGTCTTCCAGGCACCAGAGAGAGCTGCCTTTTTTTTTTATTTTTTGGTAATGCCATTATCCATATGAACAACAACCCAGGGAATGCAGCCTTGTTGTAAGGCATTGCTCCACTTCATCTATTTTACAACTCTCAGCTTGTGATCATCTCACTGTATAATTAACAAGAGTAGTGCAGGATCACATGGTGAACCATAACACTAGAATTTACTGTCAGTGAAAAATAAACAAAATACTGTGTAAAAGAAAGTAAGTTATTTTGAGACCTATTGAGTAGTTGGTTTGTACCAAAAGAGAGAAATCTCATAGATATAAGAGGGTTGGAAGAAGTCAGATGTTTGAAACTGCTCTAAAAGAGTATGTTAGAAAGGCTAGTACCCTGCTGACCATGTGTGACTGGAAGTAATCTTCTGAGATTAGAGAAGTGAAGGGGTCTAAACCAATAAAGTGTTCAATGATTTCAATCCCCACTTACGTCATTAGAGTCAAGAAGGTCAGTTAAACTCAGTATTTCACAAGTTCAGAACCAAACTCATGGAGAAAAATCCTGCTATACATAAGATTAGGCTATATAGCACTTTGGGAGACAAACAAAGAGTTTGGATATTTAGGCTTGGTGGTAAAGGCCTATGTTGATGAAGACATCCAACTAAAGCTTATTTGGAGAGACAAGTCATCACTGTAATATTAGTACTTGGATTATCACAGGAGTTATTGGGAAACAAAATTCAAACAAATTGGCATAATTCTTAGGGATATAAGCGAGTGTATCCCTAGAAGGCAGCCTGCAAAAATGCGTAGTAAGGATTAGTCTCAAATATAAACATTTCACAGTCTAAATAAGTGTACTTACTGGTTTTGGTTGGGATAAAGTTAACTTTCTTCACAGCAGCTTATATGGGGCTATGTTTTAGATTTGTGATGAAAACAGTGATGATAACACAGGGATAAGGGACGTTTTGGTAATTGATGAGCAGTGCTTACACAGTGTCAAGGCATTTTCTGCTTCTCTTGCTGGGGGTGCACAAGAAGCTGGGAAGGGACACAGCTGGGACAGCTGACCCCAGCTGACCAAAGGGATATCCCATACCATATGACATTGTGCTCAGCAATAAAAGCTCAGGAAAAGAAGGAGAAAGGGAGGAGTTATAACATTTGCCTTCCCAGTTAACACATGATGGTGCCCTGCTTTCCTGGGGATGGCTGAATACCTGTCCATGGGAACTAGTGAATGACTTCCTTATTTTGCTTTTCTTGTTTGCTTTGCTTATTAAACTGCCTTTATCTCAACCTGTGAGTTTTCTCATTTTTGCCCTTCCGATTCTCTCCCCTATCCCACTGGGGGAGAGTAAGCGAGTGTCTGTGTGATGCTTAGCTGCCTACTAGAGTTAAACTACAGCAGTAAGGCAAACTAATGAAAGTTTGATTTACTGCTTTTTAGAGATAGGCAAGAGAGACCCAGAAAGAGAAAGTGATAAAATTTAAGAACCTAGATACTTTGGTATGAAAATATAATTAACAAAGCTGGATTCCATCTGGTCATGTAAGAAAGAGGAGAGCAACAAAATTTAACCTTCGAAGCTGAAAGAGATGGGGTTGTTCAGCCTGGAGAAGAGAAGGCTCCGGGGAGACCTTATAGCGGCCTTCCAGTACCTGAAGGGGGCCTACAGGAAAGCTGGGGAGGGGTTGTTTGCAAGGGCATGTAGCGATAGGACAAGGGGCAATGGTTTTAAATGAGAGCAGAGCAAGTTTAGATTAGACATTAGGAAGAAGTTCTTTACACTGAGGGTGGTGAGACACTGGCCCAGGTTGCCCAGAGAGGTGGTGGAGGCCCCATCCCTGGAGACATTCAAGGCCAGGCTTGATGAGGCTCTGAGCAACCTGATCTAGTTAAAGACATCCCTGCTTACTGCAGGGGGTTGGACTAGATGACCTTTAGAGGTCCCTTCCAACCCAACACATTCTATGATTCTATGATTCTAAGCAAGGAACAGTTTAAGATATTAAAAAAACAAAACAAAACCGAAACAAACAAAACCAAAACACAATGGTAAAGATATACAGTAAGAAGTGGTAAATAGTAGGCTGTTTCTTAAGCCTTATCTCACACTTTTTCAACCAATGAGTCACAAATTCAGTTGAGTCACATGGAATCATTGAGTGAGATAGCCAATAACCAGAGTGGATTAGTAAACCCCGGTTATCCTATAGACAGAAAAGCAGCACAGCAAGGAGCTGTTAAGTTTGGGTAGAAGGTACTCTGTAATACTATAGGTTACGCTTCCCAATTTTGGTACTGACATGCCTTGACTAGTCTGGGGCTTTCACATTTTATTTGGAGTTCCTAATCCAGTCTAAAGGGATATTTAACAATTAATAGCTTCTATGGGCTGAGGTTTCTCATCAGCTTTTGGTGCTGTACTATGGATGCTATAGGCTGGAGAATGGGGACTTATGTAAATACACCTGAAGGGATTGTACTCTTTATAGTCTGACACTAGCCTGGTTAACAGAGATTCCTTGGGACATAGAGCTGCCATCAGACTGGCCTTGGTTAATGGTCTGTGACTTTGCTGTCAGAGCCCCTGTATGGCCCTGTATGGTTAGGTGGTGCTGGGGTGGCAGAAAGAGCATCCCTAGATGAAAAAGGAGGGACCCATAACCTCCAGGTAGAGCATCCACTCCCTTTCAATGAATTGAGACAGATGTCTAGGCAAGGCAAGGCTATTCTGAGCTTGTGTTGGATCTGCAGAGGAATGCTTATTTGCCCATGTACACTCCTTTTACGTACACCTCTGCCTAAAAAAATAGCTGAATATTCTTGCTAATTTTTGGGGAGGACTTGGAGATTCAATTGTCTTCTCAGGCAGCAGAGTTGTTTATTTTGAAAGGAGGATTCACAACCCTCAAGGGTTTCCCAAGCTTTCCTATTCTTTTTCTTGCAAAAGCTTGAGGCAATCATTCATTCAATCAACCATCTTGTGGAGATGCTGCCCCTCTCCTTTCATCCAACGTTTCAGGTTAATTAAGCACTGAAGATGTGGAAGGCCTACATTCAATAATTACCTTTCTCTGATAGGGTACAAGTTCCCTTTTAAATGAAAGTTCTAAACAATAAGTCATGACTTAATTAGAAAGAAGAAAAAGTAATAGGAAAACTCTTCCTCCTTGAGAAGCTGTTCCCTTTCATCTCTGAACTCTGCATTCATTTCAGAAAAGTGGAAGTGAGCTCTTTCCAAAGGGGAGCAAAAGTTTTCTTCCATTAATAAGGGAAGGAGGAGAACAATCTTCCAGGGCCTTTGTTGGTGTATTTCGAATAAAACAGTCAACAAGTAGATTAGTTAACTGCCATTTCAGAAAATGGATTAGTATCCAAGTCTCCGTACTCAAAGCTATATCATGCCATATCTGTGTTATTAAGCTTGCCATGGTAGGAAATTATATTTGCTCTTCTTGGCCCCTTGCACGACTAATACTTCAGTACAAAGAGGAGTCTTTCAAGAGAGACTAGAGACCAAGTCCATCCCTGCTTCCTGGCTTGAATACATAGTTCAATTTCTTGAGCACTCTCTGAGAGTTACAAATCTCAAACTTTTTAGACAAAGAAGCCCACATCTTCAGTGACTGCTTTAATACCTGACTGCACAGATAAACTACTAGGGAGGCAGCAGTATGAAACACCGCTTTCTTTTTCATCCCTTCCCTTTACCCTCCCGTTTCCTCTTCCCTTTCCCTTTCCCTTTCCCTTTCCCTTTCCCTTTCCCTTTCCCCTTCCCTTTCCCTTTCCCTTTTGCCTTTTTTGTTTCCTTTTTTTTTTTTTCATTTGCAAGGTCTAAAGCTTAAAATATAATCAGGTAATGCCTGCTGGGTTGGACTGTGTTTGCAACTCTGGAGAAGGAATGATGGGTTTCAGTTTCAGTTAACCCTTGAGTTTCTCCTTACTATCAGGATTTGGGTACATCTGCACATAGCCAGATTGGTGGGTGAAACCCACAGTGCTAAAAGAGTTTTGGAAACTACAGTGTTAAGCAAAATCTTGAGATGATTTTTAGAAACCTGACTTCCTGGATAGGACTTGGTATTTAAGGTCTTTTATGTTTCCGTTCTTCGGTAATTTACAGAAGAACCATAAAGGAAACCTAAAGTATCAACAACTGGACTCAAATTTTCTTCATATTATAGCCAGTTTTTTCCCACCAGGCAAATTTTTCCATTTCAAATATTTAATTATTGTTGACCCTAGACATAGCTAGACTAGATATGAATGAATTCAATATGTTCAAGCTCCAGTCACAAATTTAAGTATTGCTCTGTTAATCATTCTATCAATTGATTTATTTTTTGTAAAATAATGTGATATGATTTGCCTAAGAAGAAAACCCCAGAAAGATAAAAGAAGCATAAGAGGGAACATTTAGCCCAGACTAGATTAGCATGTACTATTTTCCTTTGGGAGTAAGAATAAAATAATTGTAAAATAGTGTTTATAATTACCACATTGGATAAAGGTCAAATAAAAGCCAAGCTTTATTATAATAGCTTCATTTCAGAAATTAAAGGGAAATCAATACAATTCATTAATAGTGATTTAGGGCTCTGGATCCCTCCAAGGTACTTATAGGGCCCCCATTAACACAGTATCTGAGCACTTACTAATCTTTAATGTATTTATCCTCCCAACAGTGCTGCAAGCTATGTTTCTAATCCTTATTTCATTTTGCATTGGAGCATATCCCAAAAAGTGTGGGGAATTGTAAATGAAGGAGAGAAATTTAATCATCCTTTGTCCTAGGACACTCTGTCATTAGTAAATCATTGAATCGTATAACGATAGAATAAAACAGGTTGGAAGGAGCCTCAAGAGGTCTCAAGTCCAATGTCCTGTTCAAAGCAGGGTCATCTGTGGGGTCAGATTAGGTTGCTCAGGGATTTACACAGTCGGATCTTGAAAATCTTCAATGACAGACACTGCACAACATCTCTGGGTATCCTGTACTAGAGCCTGACTGTTCTAATGCAGCAAAACTATGCCAGTACTAGGTTCAGGGGTTTTCTGGGCTGAGGGCATTGTGTATGGCATCCCATATTCTGTAAAAATTCCATAATTTTCATGTTTTTCTCTCAGGGAATATGGCTAAAATTTACCTATATATCCTCATGGAACTCCAGTAGGAGACTGAGATTGATTTTTAACCCTGAAGTTAGAATTGCTCATGTAGAAAGCTATGGGGCAATTACAGTTGCTGAGATTTAGGCATCATAACACTGACCAGAGCAATGTTCAGGTACCCTGAGCTTTGTGCCAAAGCAATTTGCCTGTGGGGAAATTTGCCTGTGTATATGATAACTTGAAAATACTTAGACACTGCTTCTCTTTGCATCCACATGTAATGGGTACAACTAAGAGGAAGGTAGTGAGGATTTATAATAATAGCTTACCCTGGTGTGTTTGTAATTTTCAGAACAATTCTATTACAAAGCAAAATGGAATGAGAACATTATAGAAATTGGAAGAATATTGCTGTTTCAAAACACATCTCTAAACATATGCTGTAATGTTTTGGGGTCTTGGTTTTGGGTTTTTTGGGGTTCTTGTTTATTTATTTTGTTTTGTTTTTCTTTTGTTAGGTACTAAAACATAGAAGAATTTGTGGTTTGAGAGCCAGTCTTGCAATTTGTGGAGAAGTAAGCAAAACTCTGATACGATGCCAAACTGTAATGGGTATCTCGAATGAAAAATGTCCAAAGATACACTTGCAACTAAACCTTGACAAATGCAATTAGAATTTGCTAAGGCAAGGAAATCACACTGATCAAATTAAAGCTTAGATCTGATGAAGGAAGGCATGAAGAACTCCAAGGTGGAGTTCACTAAAAGCAACAGACAGAGCAGCATATACTTTGGCAAATACTGCAAAACAATACAGGCTTTAGTAAAGGGGTCAGGAACCGTATTGGTTTTTAGCAATTGCAAGGATATGCGAGCAAAGGCAGATTATACACAGTGTGGACAAAGAGGAAGACAGTACTACCTTTATCTCCGGGGAATTCTTTATACAAGAATGAGGTATATCTAAAGATGGATGGAGTAGTAGTCAAAGAACAAACAGAGAATTTATTAACTTTAAGGTACACAGGTTCATAAGCCAATATGTCACTGAAATTGTAGTAGTAGCCCAGGAATAAATAAATAAAATAAATAATTAAAAAAACCCACCAAAACAAACCACAAACCAAACATCAATAATAAGAGGTGAACATATAAAACATAGGATTCAAAACATATAAAATATAGGATTCAAAGTGATGAGCATCTCACCAAGAAGGTAAACAATAGCTTTGGGTACATAATAAACTTGGGAAAAATACAGCACAATTCAGAATTGCACCAAGAGCAAAAGTACCCACTATACAAGGAAAAATGTATCAATTCCTTTGTGTTCTCAAAATTGCCCTTGTTGGAGGGATAAAAGATTAAAACAAAAGAGCAAGTATTTGATGAAATTTTGTAATACAACGAAGCTTTCAGAAGCATATATTCAGAAACCTATATTTTGAGACCATTTATATTTATTTCAGAAGGATATTTGTATTTCAGAAGCAGATACGTATAATTTGTAAGGAAGAAGCGTTGGGCACCTGGTCCAATGCTATTGGTCAAAGTTTGGAATCCAGAACCTGTAACTGGATGATATATGAGTATCAGACTTTGGATACAAACCAAAAGAGGCCCAACTGCCCCGAATTTCACATACAACATGCTAAGAATCAATCACAGTTGATGTTTGAAATAGAGCTGTTATTTGTGTCATCTGTGAGACCACCATACCTATGACCCAACTCGCCCACCCAGCAATTCTTAGCAAAGACTTACCTGTTAAAAGGTCAGTTCCTAAACCATACCCTTGCAGCTGAAAAAAAGACAAGACTGCTCTCAGGTAAAGCTTTGCTTGCTAGAATAAAAAGACTCAAAGGGGAGATAAATATATCCATGACGTTTTCTGGAAGAGGAATAAAACCAGAGAAAATCTATCAGTTCTTTATCAAGCCTTAAAATTTAAAAAGGAATAATCCCTGATGCAAGAAGCAAAGATGGATGATCCCAAATATTTTTCACTCCTGCATTTGCACATATTTGATACCCCTTTGGCCAGACAGTTTTTTCAGAAGGTCACACAGCCTTTTTTTCTGCAGAGAGTATGTTGCATAGAAATGCAATAATTTTTTGATGATACAGAGGATAGTAAGATCAAGACAGATGATGTTTTGCAGGGTAGAGGATGAAAAGCAGTAGAAGAGCCTGACCAGAGGTTCCTGTCAGCTCTGACAGGGTCAGGCTTGCTGGACTAGCACAAAACAGTGAAAAATGTAACATGTGAAATACACCTTGGAGAGATGTTGACACAGCAAGGTGCACATAGAGATCACAGATAAAGTTCAGATAATCATCAATCTCATCCCAGTAGGCAACGGAAGGATGCAAAGACTCCCAGAAAGTACAAACAACCACAAACCAAAATGTTTGCCTTATGGCAGGACTCTGCAAAAAATATCCAGGGGACTGAGGATTCAGTTCTAAATGCAGGGTCTGGGAAGCCAAAGGAGTTGGTTAATAAATCCGCAGTTGTGAAAGACAGTGAAGTCCGTGTTGTCCAGAAAACCAACATCGCCTTTTTACATCAATGTTGCCAAAACTGGAAAGAAGTGACTTATGTATCTTTACTGAAAAAGTATGCCACAATCCTCAGCAGCGAAGAAATATTTAGCTTTAGTTTATAGACCAAAAATTATTTATTTATGATAAACCAGAGTCAGGTGTAGTTGGCCATAAAATACTATTGATTTGGGAAAAAGGATAGAGCCACTAGGCTTTGTTTGTGACTATCAATTAATCTGTTGATTGATCTATAATATATATCATATGGTATATGAATACGTTGTATGTTGTATAAATATATATATGCGTGTGTGGTAGATATAGGGGGTGTGTTTCATACTTTTGAAGGTAAATATTTATATGTATATACACACATATACGTGTTTTACATGTATATATGCATATATTCTCTAATATATATTTATACATAAACACACACGCAAGCACAGTCACACATAGAATCGTAGATATCAGAGAAAAGCAGATTAGAATAAGCCTCTGGATGTCTCCTAGTTCAATGTTCTGTGCAAAGCAGGTGAACATCAAAGAAGATCAAAACTAGCAGTGCTTTAGAAATGTGTAAGAGCAGATTTCAGAGGGGCCTCTCTGGTTGCCTGTGCCAGTGGTTAACAGCTCTCATTGTCAACAGATTTTTTCCTTGTGGCTAATTCAAATTTCCTTTGTTGCACTTTGTCCTCATTGCTTCTTGTCCATCTGCTGTGCACTTCTGAGAAGAGCCTGGTGCTGTCTTCTCTACAGTCCACAATTGGGTAGTAGAAGACAATGATTAGATTACCCATTAGACTACTCTCCTTCAGCCTGAACACTCATCTTTCTCAGACTCCAGATCATGTACTTCAACCTCCTAAACACTCCCCCAGACACACACACCCCTTTTCGTATGAATTCTCAAATTACAAACTTAATTGAAACCTGACTGAAACTTGGTGGTTACCAACACACGCCCACTGCAGCTTTTGACTGGAGAACTCATAAGCAGCAAAAGTTATGCCTATCTATAAATACCTTAATCGAGTTATATAAAATAAAAAATAGCATCCAGTGCAATTTGGTTCTACTGCAGAGGATAATATCAACAGTAAGCCTTAACCTGTAGCAATTATTAAGGGGAAGAATGGGACACTGTTTAGTTGCATTCATATGGCATTTCTAAGTTGTTACAAAGAAAATGCATTTGAATGACATACCAAGATTGTTATAAACTGAAAAACCTTAAAAAGCTGTGATTCATTTACTGTAGTAGCAATATAGTTAAAGCTGTTAACATTGTTGGCAACGTTCTTAACTCTGTTAAGGCTCATCAGATAGCTGAAAAAATCTTGAGACACTCCAAAAAAAAATGGCCCAGGAAGAGAAACTACACTTTTTTTCATATTGTTTGGAAAAAATATTTATACTTGTCCTTGATCCTTATTCTCACTTTCTTGAGAAAACCTAAGTAGAAGATATGATTTCCAAAGTAGTGATCACCATGTCACATCTATAGTAGACTAACAATAATAAAATCTGGCAGTGGCCCACAGAGTGACAAGACAACCATCTCCGTTTTGTGTGATCTAGTGAGCTTGTGGAGAATGGTGTCAAAATAACAAAGTGCCTCCTAAAAAGAGGCTGCAAAATCTGTATTTAGCGCTGGTATAATACAGAATGTAAACAATGACACATAGGTTGCCACTGTGGATATTTTGTTCATTAGAAAATTGACAGCAAGAACACTAACATTCCTAAAAACTGACGTGAAGTCTTGCAGACTTAGACACAACACAGATAAAACACCAAAAAGTGGCATGATTTGAGGTCACTGAGTTGCTGCCAGTTCTTCAGAATGATGTTAGTTTATTGACAAAGTAAAATCACAGTATCACAGGGTACAGCACTGATGTGATGTTCTTAGTCTAGGGAGAGACACACTGAAAGGATGGGTATCATTGCCTCAGAGCCATGGAGAAGGCATCAGAAACTGAAACTCCTCTTTTGCAAAAAGCTCTCTGGCAGTAGCCCAATAGCCATCATAAGTCAGTCCCAGGACCTTCACTCAAGGACAATCAAATCATCTAGTGCTGCTTGAAAGCACCATTGCCCACACATCAGGAGAGCACCAATTACATCGTCTCAGCTCTAAGTTCTAGTTGAGAATTTCTGAATATTACTTAGTGAGTGGTGTGTGTTTTTGGAATATTTTATTTCTCCAGTGGTTATTGTTGTCTGGTGACAGCCACTGTACAGTTGGTGAGAGAAGAGGTGGGTAATTGCACCTTCAAGTGGTGGTCCTGATTGGTGCCTAGAGCTACTCTGCATTGCAGAGGGGTGATACACGGAACCTGAAGTGCATCCATCATGTGCCTGGGCAATCTAGAATTATTCAAGAAAGGGAAAAAAAGATAATTTAATCCTAGTCTTTGATCACACCTAAGCTGTTACATAAGCCTTCCTGCCTGTTTTCCTTTGGACTCAAAGCAGCACACAGCTGGAACTTGCTAGAAGGACACTACTTCTGTGGATTCTTCCTTTTTATTACCCTCATTTATCAAAGAAACAGAAGGTATAAAATCCCTGCATTCCCATTTATACATAGAGAGAGAAGGTATTCCAACAATTTACACCTGAGGACAGATTGGGTGGGAACAGAGATTCCACTCACCTCCTTTTCCCATGTGTAAGGGAATAGAATCAGGACCCTGTCTAGACAAACGCAGAACTAATGAATACAACAAACTAGGAAAGAAAAAAAAAAGGCACAGAACTGGCAGTTAATTAATTTGTGTATTTCCAGCTGAAGTGTCTGATGGGAGAAAATAACTAATCATTACTGTTTTGTTGCTTTGGATTAGAGATGTGTGCAAATACTTGATTTAGTGGTGAAATTTTTTGATTTATGTTCTACTGAAGATAAATGTTATAACTTCAAAATTAGGCAGTATTATGGAAACAGATGGGATTTGAAATGAACAACAATAAAGTTAACTTCCAGCACAGAAAGACTGCATGTCAGCTCTCGAGCTAACTTTTCAGGATCATTAATAAGAATTACAACATTCTTAAATATGCAATCTCAATGCATCAAAGCTTCCTATGGGCATCTTCTGCAATTCAGGCTTTATGGATCAAGCGCTGGTTTGATATCTGTGTAAGAACTCTGCTGTTATTGAACCAAAAGTACAGGCAAAAAATGCAAAATTGTGTCTCTCTGGCCTAATCACGAGTAAGAGCAGGGATAAGATTGTGTCTAATTACGGATGTTGGGATTTGTCTTTCCTCTTGACAATGTTTATTGAACTAGGCTGAACCCACAGAACAAAAGGATCTGTAGACATGACACACTGATTTGGCTTACAGGGCTAGAAGCAAACCAGTCCCACTGAGTTCTCCTCGGATTTATTTCAGTCCCCATCCTACACAGCAGGAGCTGCTGGTTAGCTTCAGTCACGCAAGCAGTCCTGTTATTCAAAGGCATTGTTCAAGTCTCTGGGGGAATGGAGGGGGAAAAGGAATGTGTCTTTAAGTAGAACGGTTTGCCAGGTTCTCAATCCATGCAAAGAATTGCAGGCCATATTTATCGGTTTTCTAAGCATGAAATTTGCAAAAGCATCAAATCTGAATTTTAAGTGTCACTTAAAGCAGCTGTCAGACTTGATGTAAATACATCTTATCATATGCAGTCACTCTTGAACTTTCCCAAATGTAAAAAAATCAGGAAAAAGCATTATTTCCTAAGATTATACCTTTGGGCTGCTGGAAAAGATGGGAATTGCGTTCTTTGGCCCTTTTATGACAATAATAGCAACAAAAGCCGTTCAAGAATCTAGTGTCATGGCCACAAACACAAATACCACCCAGGTTACAAAACACTGCAGTAAAATTACATATTATGGACAAGGAAATAGAACAATGAATTACTGAAATTATGAGAGATTAACAAAAAAACCCAAATCAAACTAACAGGAAAAAAAAAAAAGAGAGAAAGGAAAAGCCTAACTCTTTAATCCAGTTAGATAGGACCTATTTTTGAAAAGATAGAATAAATGCAAGAAACAGATCAAAACAAGTATCTCTGAAAGAGTGGAAGTTTCTAAAGGAAATAAACCCACTGGCAAATCAAAGTAAAAATCTATCTGAGTCATTGAGGAATAATTTCAACCTTTAATTTATTTTCCAGTCCTCTTGATAACAAAAGTCTATGGGACTCTAGTAGTTTGTTTGAAATATACCTCAGCAAGATCCACAATGTGAAAATCAGCACAAGGCAAAATACCTACAGATACTTGAAGGACAATAGAATATTTCATGTGTGTATATATATAGAGATATAAATTTATAAGGCAGGCTTCAACTGAAAATTTCAATAATGCTGTACTCTTCATGGCAGAAGTGAGCCAAGCTATCTGCTGTTAGTTTCCAAAAGTGTTTACTTTCCTTGCTACATTTTAAAATATGCTTTCCTCATCACTGAGTTCATAGAGCTATTTCTGATTTCCAAGGCATTCTTTTGGAAGCTTTTTGTCAATCAATTTTTATTTCTTGTTCTTCTAATTATTGTTATCATAAGTGAGATTAAGGTCTTCTTTTGTTTCTGCTTACTATTTGTATTGCAATACTATCTAGAAGTCTCAGTTATAAGCACATAAGAACCTGTAATGTGCTTCATGTTGCACAAATATGTATTTAAAAAGTATGCCTGACCCAGAGGATTTACAATCAAAGTAATTCTATTGTGTTTAAGGCATTTTATATATACTAGCCGGGGGATGATATTAGTCTGGGTTATGCTAATGATGAAGTACAGACTAGAACAAGTAATTTTGTTGTTCTAGCCCTAGAATGAGAATAATGTAATAGTAACTCATCTTTCCCAGGAGAGTGCTAGATAAAATCACTACTGAATTCCTGTCTAAGGATTTAAACTTGTTAAAAAGGGTATAAATTTTAGGGTTTGTGATTATTAAGAGTTAATAATCAGCTGTCAAAACCAATTCATATGAGACATGCATGGAAAAATAATAATAATTACATTTTTGACACATATTGAGGTTTTCAAATTTATTTTTGTTCTGCACGTTTATAATTTATTCAAAACCCATAGGATGTGAACCTCAGTATGCCATGCTTTAGGTAAGTCTTGCTATTGCTCTTTTTCTCCAATTTCTTTACCTCAAAAACAGCCACAAGAGCCAATATTACCTCTTGAAATTACATTCTTTTGAAGTATTTGTAATCATTTTATTTATGTATTTCTGATAATTTTGGTAGTTTATGTCCTTTTTGACTGGACAAAGCTTTGATCTAATCATAAAATCCGCTGTTAAAGTCTTCAGCTGACTCCAGATGTGGTATATCTTTCTTAAAGAAACCCAAATAAAACAGGAAAAAAAAATCCCTGTTTGTCTCACTTATCTCCCTGTGTATTTCTGTGCTACCGCATTTATAAAAAGAATCACATTTATACTAAGGGCAGGGTACAGTGTGCTTTGTTTTGAATAGGTTATTTGTAGCATAATAATCTTGTGAATTACCAATATGCTGCAGAGCAAAGGGAAAATGTGATTGTGAAGGGCATGATGGTGATTCAATTGGTTTTGTGGCCATAATGCATCCTTTCCAACTGGCATTTCAGCATTTGTTCTGTCTTTGTATGTATTATCTGCTGTACTGTATATTCAGAAAGTCTCTTCTGTAGCAGCTGCGTGCTTTTTTTTTCATAAGAAATGATAAGAAAAGAATGGTAATTGCCAAAGTTTGGAGTGAATGGAGGACTATGGGGTGGCTTGACCAGGGTTCAGTGGTAGCTTTGTATGACCCCTCTCCCGCCAGCAGCCTTGAGAGGCGGTACTGAATTCTCATCTTGCACTGTATCAGTACACAAAACACTACCGCAGCATGAAGGACTTGTGTGGTCTTGCCTCCCTCTGTGCCTAATATGCTGCTTCTCCTTGTAGCTTATATTTTTGGACAGCTCTGCTCAGCTCAATGCATATTTGCTTCCTTCTCCATCAAAAAGTTTATGTTTCAGCAGCTTGTTGCTTCTTCTCAGCCCATCTTATTTTAATCCAAATGCTTAAATATTGGAGTAGTCAATACACTTGAAGGATGGAAAGGGACATCTCCAAGAAGTGACTCAGATAACTGATGTTGAAAGAGAAATTATCTTCTGGCCATACCTCTCTCACTTCACTGACTATAGGTGGAGTCTCTACAAGCTCTGTACGTTAGAACAACAGTGTAAATGAGCAGGGCTGACTGGCATCTTTTGTTCCCTTATTGAAGTTCAAAAATGCATTTTTAAAATTGAATTTGTAGTGCTTTTCTGCACCTTTGTCCTTGAGGCACTGTTTCTATATTTAGGTAAATTGTTACCTGAGCATCAGAATCACAGAATACAATCATAGAAATCACAGAATACAATCATAGAAATCACAGAATAGTTTGGGTTGGAAGGGACCTTTAAAGGCCATCTAGTCCAACCTCCCCTGCAATGAGCAGGGGCATCTTCCACTAGATCAGGTTGCTCAGAGCCCCATCCAACCTCACCTCGAATGTTTCCAGGGATGGGGCATCTACCACCCCTCTGGGAAACCTGTGCCAGTGTTTCACCACCCTCAGAGCAAAAAATTTCTTCCCTCTATCTGGTCTAAATCTTTCCTCTTTTAGTTTAAAGCCATTACCCCTCGTCCCATTGCAACAGGCCCTGCTAAAAAGTCTGTCCCCATCTTTCCTGTAGGCCCCCTTCAGGTACTGAAAGGCCACAAAAAGGTCTCCCCAGAGCCTTCTCTTCTCCCGCCTGAATAACCCCAACTCTCTCAACTTGTCCTCATAGGAGAGGTGTTCCATCCATGATCATTTTTGTGGCCATCTTCTGGACCTGCTCCAACAGGTCCATGTCTTTCCTGTGCTGAGGGCTCCAGAGCTGGACACAGGACTCCAGGTGGGGTCTCACGAGAGCAGAGTAGAGGGGCAGAATCACCTCCCTCGCCCTGCTGACCACGCTGCTTTTGATACAGCCCAGGGTACGGTTTGCCTTCCTGGCTCCGAGCGCCCATTGTCATCTCATGTCCAGCTTTTCATCCACCAGTAGCCCCAACTCCTTTTCGGCAGGGCTGCTCTCCATCCACCAGCCTGTGTTGGCAGCACCCTGTGCTTGGCTTTATGACATTCATATAGGAAATCAAAGATCCTAAGTTCATATGGTCTTTAGTCTCATTCACCGTCCTCTTGCCATTGCATGGAACCATCCCATTTTCTGCACAGCCTCTGGATTACTCCAGTTTTCTCTATTACCTAGCTAACTTTCTAGAAAAAATATGGAGTGTTTGAGTGGCTCTAAACTAGGTGTATTGATTTGGGAGCTGACAGGCTAAAGAGAAGTGCTAATTATTCTGCTCTCTCTGCAGGCTATTAGGTCAGTAAGTAGGTCGCATAACCTAGGTTTCTACATATAGGCATCCACAGGTGC
This sequence comes from Rissa tridactyla, assembly GCF_028500815.1. NCBI lineage: Eukaryota > Metazoa > Chordata > Aves > Charadriiformes > Laridae > Rissa > Rissa tridactyla. The sequence goes on along the minus strand of NC_071468.1, from coordinate 117,912,165 downwards.
TGTAGGGGTCCAGCCTCCCACAACAGTCCATACGCACCACCTTGTCAATGTGGTAGCAGAGAGCTGCTCAACTGCACTGTAGTCACACTCAAGACTCCACAGACAATGTACCTTTTAAAATACTGTTAAAATGTAGTGAACTTCAACACTTTGTTCACATACAAACAAATCCATGTAGTCCTTTACGCTCCGGTGTCAAAATCTGAAGCCAGATCTGTTCCTGTGTTTGATTCAACTGCCTTCACATGGGTGCTACATCCACCTTTTGCACCATTTGAGATGCTTGACCATATGGGTGCCCCACAACTGCTGTGATGTGCAGGACAGTCTTGTGTGATTTTATTTGCAGTTCATTTAAAATGGTATTATATTCCTGTGGTTAGGAAGAGAGTTTAGTCCTGTTCAACCCATGTGCAAAAATTCCTATCATCTCACTTAAAACATGAGCTCCAGATCTCCCAGCTTTCTGGGAACACAGTGTCAGCTCTCTACTTCAAAGTCTTGATACTCCACATTGAGCCTTAGGGACATAAAGCATACATTTGTACTAGGAATCTACATGACACAGAGCAGAGTTGAAGCCTGGGCACTTGATAGCTCATATTTTAATTTTTCACACGTTCTCTAGCATGATTTTGGTCAATCATCTCTCACTCAGAAAAGGCGGGGCGCAATTTAACTATGTGTATGCAAACCAGTGTGATCTATATCAGTTGTCCTCAAAGCCTGAAAAATGCCCAGGGCCCACGTTATTTATTAAAATGCACAGCAAGAAGGTGAGCAAGAATTCAGTTCTGAATAGGAACATCTCATTTTCGGTGTGAGTTACATGCTTGTGTTGATGTATGCTACAGACAGAATGGGCAGAAAGATGGAGAATATAAGTGGCTCACATGAATACCTTATTGTATACGTTGTAGTGGACTCTGAAATATTATAATCTTTTAAATAAAATTTATACTATGTGGTAATAGATGCTACAGAGCAGTAACTGAGAGGAAACAACCCTACAACCTTCACATTTGAAAGAGTTATTGACACACTAAGAGTATTAGGTTTTACAGTCACCAGTTGAAAAGGTTGAAAAGGTTGTTCTCTTTGATAGTGGCAGCACGAATTGACCAGCTTTTTATAAGTTTGAATTTCAAAGCTGGATCACTGGTATTGGCAATATTTTGTATGACACAAACCAAATATTTTCTGGCTAGACTTAATCTGTAACATGCCATAATTTCAATCAAGTAGGTGATAGATGCACTTTATATGTAGGTGAACTTACCAGAAAATTGCTCTGAACAAGTACAATATGAAAGTGTACAAAAGTGTAAAAGCTACAGAGCTGATGTGTAAGGGCGGTGGTGATCAAGCATTTCTAAGTAGAGAAAAGTTACTTTTAAGTTAATGTGGCTGGAGGGGTCAAGAGAAAGGAAAGTAACTGGAATAGGGACAGTCTTTTGCTACAATGACTTCAGAAGCTGAAAGGATATCTGCCAGAGAATGGAAAGGTTTCATTTTCTCCATTGAGGGTCTTTTTGTTTTCTTTTGCTTTGTTTTTCTTGAAATGAGTGATTCAACACAACTTGAAGGTTCATATTTCATATTGCTACATTATGCTTTGTGTGACTGGATATAAACTGACATGCTTCAGTGCTCACGTCACATGCCATCAGTTTTTTGTCTTTTTTGTTTTGTTAGCTTGTAGGCACCACGAATGCCTTAATTTGCTCTTCTCATTTTAAGAAAATGCCTAATTCCAACTCAGTATTCCCCATTGCAATACTTAAGAAGGTATTTTAATAAATAGCATATGATGTCTTTCATCATTTCTTGATCAGTCTTCCAATTAACACATCTGTGTGGACAAGCCAGGGTGTAAAGTGAGAGACATAGAAGGACCCAGGGAACTGGGTCAGTCCTGCAGCTTCCACTAGCTATTCTTATCAAACAAAAATGATTACGCAGAGGAACAAACCTCATTAACTATGTCTATTTAGTAGTTAAAAGCCTTTAAAACTTATACACCATGCCACAGTAAACTGTGAGGAGGAAATTGCTTCCTGTTCTTTGCAATAGGTGAAAATATGAATGTTGAATTTGAGCACAGTGTTATTTATGCACTAATATCAAAATTACAGCTATGTGCTGCGTGTGTCACTTCACAGTTGGAAATCAAATTATACTCCTGCTGGAATATTGGCACATTGGTATCAGCTATAGCAGCTGCTTTGCCTTCTCTGACTTTTCTTACTGTTGCTGCTAATGAAAAAGGAGGCTGCTGTCGCTGCTCTTAACAGCACTGTTTTTCTCCTCACTTGAAAAGCAAGCAGACAGTCTGGGTCTTCTCGTGGCACAAAAGGAAAGGAACATTTAATTGCCGCTGAAGTGCTTGTACAAAAGGTCACCAAACAATATAAGTTCTTATTTGGTACTGAACTTTGAAGTGAAGAATTATGGATTGTAGAAGGCATCCGGCAGTTAGTTGATGTACCAGATCTCCCGCATATAGAAAAGAAAGAGAAAGAAGGCTAAACTTGATGGGAGTTTCCTAGGAGGCCAGGAACAAGCTCGCCAACAGTCTGTAAAGTAGGTGCTCATGAAGCACATTTAAGGAGACCATTACAACTTCTCATCCGTGGCCTAATGCAAGCACAGAGGAGGAGCACTGAGCAACTGAGTATGAAGAAGCTGTTGGTGTTAAATGTGGAATACTTATGTATTGGCAACGGCACGGCTTCTTAAAGGCGGCATGAGGCACGGACTTATAAATACATAAATACTTACCAAGTTTCCAAACCCATCGTGCCCCAAGGGAATACTGAATATACAGAAAGTCTCTACCCCATTAAGAAAATTCCACACCTTCTGGTGTTAGGTCAATGATTAATTAAAAACATGGACTAGCTTCATCTTGCAAACAACGTGTTATATATGACAAAAGATAAATTGAGATTCTTTACAAAAATTTAATTTTAAATTAATATTGAACATAGAAATAAACCTGCTCCTTACCTGAGGGATTTTGTCTGCTTCACATTAATAAAAAATCAGTTGTCTAATCAATATAATGATATCACAAATTTTGTCTTCTGGTGTTGAAATTTTCTCTTGAACTAAAGGAAGGCTTTATTTTATTATTATTATTATTATTATTATTACTATTATTATTATATTTCTTTGAGACTTTTTTATTGTATTGTCATTGCTCTTATTTTGCTTAGAAGTTGAGAGATACAAGTGACACCTGATGAGCATTGCATGTTTGCTATAGTGCAAAGACATTTACATAAATAAAAGGCTTGCTTCATTTCCAGATCAAATCAATCCCACAGCCTTTCTATCTCACATATTTTTTTCTTGCTTCTTTAGGTGCTTTCCCTTCTCAAGAATTTTGTGATATTCACTGTATCTTGGCAACATGCAGAGAAAGAATGGTAAGGTTTTAACTTTGTAGGAATAAAAGCAGAAATCATTGGCAATGTTCTGATTTACACCGAGTAAGTATTTAATATAGAAAGTTGAAAAGAAATTGAGACAACTCTAACTCTTTATGCACCATCTCTACCCCATCGGCAGATAGGTTGATAATGATTCCTGCTTTTAAAGATGTCAAACATGTTTAGCAGTAATGTCTCCTTTGTACTAGTGGACCCAAACCAAACTTCAGGACATGCTGGTACTGTTTACTGTGTACTGTATTGTGCACCATTTTCTTTATACTTGATCAAAAAATCTGAAAAAAATACCAGAAAAAAGTCTTTGTTCCTTAGCTCAAAACCCCAGGAGGTAGTCCAAGTTCAGTCCTTGGTGCTAATCAAAGTCCTGGTCCTCACATCTTTATGACTGGGTTGGTTTCTGCGCTTTCCCAGTTCACCATCCTATTTCTGGACATTATGCAGTGTTTGTGACCTGACAGGATCATCGGACCTGATATATGACATCCCACAGTATTGCATCAGTAATTACATCTGTAAATATAGTTTCCTGAGAATTCAACTTTACATGTATGAATTCATACCCTGTCTATAGATTCTGGGGGTTCTGTGGTGTCTGGTCAGAAATCTGCAGTTCTGGTTCACAACAATTTATTTCTCTTTTAGTCAAGAAGATGTCTGCACCTAAAAAACTTTCCTCTTAAAAAAAATCTGGGAAAATATGGATCCAGTGAATTGCAGGGAAGGCTGTAATACTGCCTTATACTTACCATTGACTGAAATGCACTTGTATTCAAATACTAAGTAATGTGCCAGTAGATGGAGCTAATGAACATCCAGTTTCTACCCAGAATTTCGTAGGCTCAGTATACCTTTGCTCATGAGATGTATTAAACATGGCTTTTCTCACCATCTTTTTACCCCAATTAAAGCACTTTTAGAAGGTGGAATCAAGAATCCAGTGTATTTAATTATAAGACTTAGAGGCCTTAATCCTTTCTGATGACCGATCTGGGCTGGAAAGGACCTTTAAAGGTCATCTAGTCCAACCCCCCTGCAATAAACAGGGACATCTGGACATCTTCAATTGGATCAGGTTGCTCAGAGCCCCCTCCTACCTGACCTTGAATGTTTACATGAATGAGGCTTCTACCACCTCTCTGGGCATGTCAGCTCATGTACAGCTTTTCATCCACTAGTACCCCCAAGTCTTTCTTGGCAGGGCTGCTCTCAACCCCTTCAACCCCCAGCCTGTATTGATACTGGGGGTGGCAGTGACCCATGTGCAGGAGGACCCTGCACTTGACCTTGTTGAACCTCATGAGTTTCATACAGGCCCACTTCTCAAGCTTATCCAGGTCCCTCTGGATGGCATCGATCCCTCAGGCGTGTCAACCACACCACTTAGGTCGGTGTCATCTGCAAACTTGCTGAGGGTACACTCAATCCCACTGTCTATGTCATTGATGAAGATATTGAACAATACTGGTCCCAGAATGGACCCCTGAGGGATGCCACTTGTCACTGATCTCCATCTGGACATTGAGCCGTTGACCACTGCTCTCTGGATGCAACCATCCTCCACTGAACATTATCTAGCCATCAAATCCACATCTAGCCAACTTAGAGAGAAGTATGTTGGGGGGGACCCTTACAAAGACCTTACGGAAGTCCAGATAGACGACATCTGTAGCTCTGCCCTTTTCTGCTGATGTAGTCAGTCCATCATATAAAGCCACTAGGCTGGTCAGGCAGGACTTGCCCCTGGTGAAGTCACGCTCGTTGTCTTGAATCACCTCCATGTGCCTTAGCACAGCTTCTAGGAGGATCTGTTCCATAATCTTGCCAGGCACAGAGGTGAGGCTGACAGGTTGGTAGTTCTCAGGGTCCTCCTTTCTACCGTTTTTAAAAATTTGTGCAACATTTCCCCTCTACCTGTCACCAAGGACTTCACCTAACTGCCATGACTTTTCAAATATCATGGAGAGTGGCTTGGCAACTATACCAGCCAATTCCTTCAGGACTGCGATGCATCTTGTCAGGTCTCATCGATATCTATACTTTCAGGTTCTGCAGGTGATCGCAAACCTTATCTTCTCTTCCAGTTGGAGGAACTTTGTCCCTGCCTTGCAGTCCATCCCCTCAAGGGTTGTGGGCAGATTGTCAGTGAAGATTGAGGCAAAAAAGTTGTTGAGTAACTCAGCCTTCTCCTTGTCCTTTGTTATCAGTTTGACAGTCTTGCATATGAGGTGGGGTACGCTGTCTTTGACCTTCCTTTTCTGGCTGACATACCTGTAGAAGCCCTTCTTATTATTTGCTTCCCTTTCCAAGTTCAGCTCCGTCTGTGCCTTGGCCTTCCTGACCCCTTCCTACACAACCGGGCACCGTCCCTATACCCTTCCCAGGATACCTGTCCCTGCTTCCATTGCCTGTGAATTTCCTTCTTGCCCTTTAGTTTGACCACAGGTCTCGACTCAGCCATGCCAGTCTCTTGCCCTCCTTTCCTGATTTCTTACACCTGGGGATCGAGAGCTTTTGTGCTTTAAGGAAAGCATCCTTAAAGATCTGCCAGCTCTCTTGTGCTCCCTTGTTCCTGAGGACAGTTTCCCAAGGGGTCTTATTGACTAACTCCTTGAAGACCTGGCAGTTTGCTTTCTTAAAATTCAGGGTCCTGACTTTACTCTGCACCTGACGCACATTCCTCAGACTGTGAACTCCACCAGTGCATGATCACTGCAGCCCAGGCTGCCTCCAGTCTTGTCATCACCAATTAGCTCTCTTGCGTTGGTGACCATCAGGTCCAGTATCTCGTCCCCTCTGGTAGGACTATCTATTAACTGGCTTAAGAAGTTATCTTCAACACATTCCAGAAGCCTCCTGGATTGCCTACAGCTCGCCATGCTGCTTTTCCAGCACATGTTGGGGTTGTTGAAGACCCCCAGCAGGATGAGAGACTGTGAGCGCAATTCCTGCTGTAGCTGGAGTAAGAATAGGCTTATTCTTACGCCCTGATCGGGCGGCCTGTAGTAGACACCAAACACAAGGTTCTGTTTGTTGCCTTGTTCTCTAATTAATTCTTAACTGTAAGCTTTCAACCTGTTCATGGCTATTCTTCAAAGACAGCTCTTCACACTCTATCCATTTCTTGATGTAGAAGGCAACACCTCTGTCTCTCCTTCCTCGCCTGTCCCTTCTGAACAGCCTGTAGCCATCGATAGCTGCACTGTAGTCATAAAATTAGCTACCTATACGTGAGTTATCCTCAATAAATAAAACCTGCAGGCATGAGCAGTCTCATGAGACAACCACATGAAAACAAGATTCTCTTTCCTTTTGTTGATGTAAGTATGAAAGGAATCATCTGGATAAAGTGTAGAAAACAGGAGGAGGACAGATTTTAACCATGGTAAGGAAAAATGTTTTCAAATGAAATTCACATCTGCCTAAGCCTTTACATAAGATCTAAAACAAACTCAGTCTCTACTATTTATAGAAGTGCCTATACTTCTAGAATCCAATGAGTTAACTCTGATCACATCTTCTCTGTTATTCCTCTCTTCCTCAACTTGAATAAACAAAGTTTCCATGCAGAAAGTAATATTAAAGTACCAGTTACTTAAATAGCTTTATCAGCATCTTCCCCTTACACCCAGCAGGATGATTCTAGGTGTGTATTCTACGAGAGCTTGTTGATCTTTTTAATGCTAATTAGCCTTTGATTAGGATCTGAGAATCAAAGTAACAGGACCAGATTTTCCCACCATTGATTGATGAATTAATTAAAGGCATCTAGATGGAATTTAATGCTGGAAGTGTGCCATGTTGATTGTCCTTTAACATTCTGCAGGAACATTTGCAGCATTATCAATCTAACATTGTTTTACAAAATTAAGTCTTTAGGACATGGTTTAAATGGTGGCTAGGTATCTAGAAAGGCAAGTACTGGGGGGAAACAGAGACTCCAACACAGTAAATAAATAAATCTGCAGAACCCGTTACACTGACCAAATTTTCAGAACAGACGAAAATGTGTAGTTCTGAGATTTTAGTACCGCATTTTGGATACTCACCTGGAGAAAGCAGCACCAACCATATCCTAAACCACGATGAGAATAAAGTTGATGCAATCTTACATGGATACAAAACCCTCTAGTGCTGCATCCTCTACTGGCGTAAAGCAACATAGTTCCATCAATGTTATAGAGACTTTGACAATTTATACCAAACAATGAACCTTCTTTTTCAGTTTTCCTGCTTGTAATTAATCTATGGATATTCAACCATTCAGTAGTATTTTTTTTTTCAATGTACCTTCTCTGACATTCTGACATAGTGAATAATTGCCTGTAGATAATAGAAAAATTTTAAGAAAGAGTTGTAAGTTGAAAAGAACCGAGGAATGATTTTTTTTTTCAAGAGATTATTGAGACTTAGAATGATTTACACCAAGAGAGGCAAAACAAAAGCTACATGATTGTTTTGGAAATTACCCATGTGTTTTTTCCATTTTATAGTAAAAAGATGTATCAGCAGGTGCTAATCTTGTACAAATATCCTGCATCTTGCCACAATAGGATTGCTTTGGTTGGCACGGATAAACAGTCATACCTAAGTAAAATGTTATGGAATAAATAAAACCATTGTTAAATCGTAGATAGAAACATCATGGGTTAAAATGTTGCTGAAAAAGGTTCTGCTGCTGCTTTTAAAAAGCTGTAATGTTCTATAAAGTTGTCTAAAGAATGATCCTTTTTTCTTACTTGTGTGTGTCTGGCTATGACAGAGTCATTCTTGGTATGCTTACAGATTTTTTTAGTATCCTCAAAGGATATTTTAAGGAACTGCAGTGTATTTGCTATAGCCATAAAAAACACATATTTCTTATACATGAAAGGTGAATACATCACACCTAACTTTAGCAGTGGGATTAATCTCAGCTAACTCTAGACATCTTCAATGTAGACATCTGTACCTGAGAAAGTTACTGGAGGTGCCATGCGTGGCCAAAGAAGAAAAATCAGCACTGTTGGAGTTTTTCATCTACCTGTTTTAGAGAACCACTTGAGGATGGGATGAATTATACCTCCAGAGTCAAGGGTTAGATCCCAGCCTGACTGCAAATAAACAATGAGGTGTACAAAACAGAATGGTAATATTCACAGTTCAGGTTTTAAATGACCAAATATTAACAAGTTTATGTGAATCAATCCCATAATTGTAGGTGAGGGATGAACAGTACAGAAGATGTTGGGCATAAATATGAAAAAATGTTGATTTTAGTAAATAAGAAAGGAGATAATACATCAGGTTTTAGAGTTTGTGAAGAAAATGTTTTAGTGTTTTCTTTCTGTTTGTATTGGTTTTGCACAGCTTCAGTTATTGAATAATACTGGAGTCTACCCTAAGGATATATACAACTTTTAATTTTAATAATATTAAAATAAAGCTGGTAAAGTGTACTTTTTAGTTCAGCGGTCAAATTAAAAAAAAAAAAAGGCTCAGTTTGGCTTGAACAGAAACTAAAACATTTTGGGTTTGATGCTTTCAGAGACTGAGAATAAACTGAATTATGAAAGGTACTGTTTCTACTAGAACAAGATATCTCATTTTGCATGGAGTTTATGCAGAATATTTCCTCAATATTCTTTCTTTTATTAGAACACTTTCAAAGCAAAGTATGCTGTTTTGAAAGGTAAAGTATATTCTTTTAATATGGGAAAAGTTTCAAATTGACATTGCCTTAATTTTTTGTGCTTGATGTAAATTGCAGAGCAGAAACTAAGTGAATAGGGGAACAATCACTCTTAATATTAGCTTTAAGGAGACTTTCTGTGCAAGCTGTAGATACTTCCATGAGCTTTGCCAAATTTAGCTATTGCATAAGACTTCTGTATACTCACCAGTCTAAATTATTTTATTATTATTATTGGGCCTAACTGGTAGCTGCTGTGTAATTTTTATAATGAAACCAGAAAAATAATAGTTCAGGAAAGAGATCACAGAATCACAGAATGGTTAAGGTTGGAAGGGACTTTAGTGAGTAACCAGTTCAAGCAGGGCCACCCAAAGCCCATTGCCCAGGACAGCTTTTGAATACCTCCAAGGAGGGTGACTCCACAGCCCCTTTGGTCAACCTGTGGCACTGCTTGTAGACCCTCACAGGAAGGAAGCATTTCCTGATGTTCAGAGGGAACCTCCTGTGTTTCAGTCTGTCCCCATTGCCAATGTGCAAGCGCACATTGCTGGCTCATGTTCACCTTGGTGTCCACCAGGACCACCAGGACATTTTCTGCTGAGTTGCTTTCCAATTGGGGGGGGTCCAACTGGATGTACTAGTGGATGGAGTTGTTCCTCCCCACGTGCAGGGCTTTGCACTTACCATCTCTCTAGCCTCTCAAGATCCCTCTGAACGGCAGCATGACCGTCTGCATATCAGCCTCTCCTCCCAGACATGTATCATCAGCAAATTTGTTGAGGGTCCACTTTACCCCAGCATTAATGCTTAACGTTTAAACAATCACAATGTTTAAATGCTTATATAAGTATTGTCCATCTCTGCCATTCCCAAAAATATAAAATTGGATTTTTTAGTATTTTAGTATTGGTATTTTAGGTAGCCCAAATATGGAATGCTACATAAAGTTAAAAATCTAACAAAACAAAAATGGGGGAATGGAACACGAGGAAAAACACACAAGTTGAGGTTTCAACTGGGTTTACGATTCATTCAGCCAGTTATTTCTTTTTCAGTCATATTTTGTGTGGCCACTGGAGATGCCTTGTTACTTTATTGAAAGTTGTCTTGGAACAGTTGCTACAATCTAAAGATTTTATATTACTATTTTTACCATAGCGTTCATTCATCATAAAATGTTTGTAATGCATTAGCTAGAAATGAATATTGTTGGCACAGTAAAGATGAAACATTATGATGTTTCATATATTAAATAACACGTGTGCTACAGATTCCAATGTAGCAGCAGTAGCAACTGCTAATAGAAAATAAAAGATAGGTAAAATAAAAAATCTTAGTGATATGAAATTATAGATATCTCCCTCCTGCCAGTAAAGAGAAGAGGAAGTTCACCATTCTGTGCCTGTAATAGAGAAAACTTCACATTTTCGATTTGCCATAACATTATGTCACCTAAATAATCATATGCTACATGCTTTTTTAATCCAAATACATATGCACACATAACTGTGTGAAACTCAACAATTGCACAAAGGGTTAAATACAAATGTTAAGCATCTTTTACATTTACTTTGGTCGTGCTCTTTGTTTCAGCTATACATTCTCACCAAAACTGAAGTCCAGTGTGTTTTCACTTTTATCTTTTTTTTTTTCCCCAGCAACTAATTAATGTTTGATATAGTACTTTAGAACATAAATATTTCCCCCAAAATATCCCAGAATCACTGATTCTGGATACGTTTTCAAAGTAATAACCTATTTAAATGTTCAGATATGAGATGTTATACCTGCAATTAATGGTACAATTTTATAAACTTCAGAAAAGGTCTTTTTCTCAGATCATTCTGAGTGTAAGGATACCTTCTGTTTACTGCTAGTGATCAGAGATAAGGATTATTACAACACAGAAGAGTAATATTGTTATAATTAATAAGGCAAATCTGAGATGATGTTCAATACATAGATCTTTAAGTTTCAAAATAATGACTTTGGCTGATAGTTTAAATCAACATAGCAGACCAAGGCGCAGACAGAAAATCTGTCATTTTCACAAAGATTGTCACAGTAATAGTACAAGAGTGGCTATATGCGTGGAAAATAATTTTATCATGTTGCAGTGTATATTCTTACTCAGCAATGCTCTTCTCTACAATGTAATAAAGCAGACAGCAATGTAAATCATTTAGTCCAATATAAGTTTAATGAGAGAAACGACAAACCAATGTGCAAGATGGATAAGAATGACATCAATACATTCTATTCTGACAGATTAAACATAGTAAAATATTGAAACTAGAATACATCAGAAGTGTGATACAATCTCAGAAGGATTTTTTGATTTTTTGAGGCCTCAGGAAAGAGGTTATTATAGATCTGAATGAAATAACTATTGTCAGTGGGGAAAAGAGAACCTTTTATTAAATATCATTGCATTAAACACCATTTCCTCCCTTCATTTAATTTATTCCAGTCTTAGTTCAGAAAATAAAGGTCAAGAAACTCTACTGGACATCAACCATCCATGTGAAAGACTTTAAACTTATCAACCTTACTGAGTTTAATTTAGGCATAGACTGAAAATATGAGTTTCAAGAGGGCATAGTTGTTGTACCCATTATGCAAATATGACTTGGAAAATAGTGACCTGAAACTGCTGTAACATATTTATTTGTGAAAATTCAAAATCCCAGACTTTTGAAAATGTTGTAGTATAAATTTGGAGCACAGACCTAAGCACAGGGGAAAGTGAGTACAATTAAGAATATTACAGGAAAGAATAGCGTTCCTTGGAGAAGTGAAGATTCATGATTAATCCGCTTTTAATGCATGTGAGAGATAGTTAGGTTCTGCTTCAGAAACCTGAAGAATTATGTTTGGAGAGATGCATTTTGAGGAAATGCCATTTTGTATGGCTGATAGTGTCATAACTATGTTAAAAGATTTTGGGGAAAAAAAAAAAAGTCTTGAAAAAGAAAGGAAGGTCAGAAGATGACTTTATTTACATTTTACAGTGAGTTTTTTTTCCCCAAATTTATGGAAAAAACAGAGATGATAGTGGTGAAATAGGGACAAGAAGGACATTTTGGCTGTACTGTTGGAGGCAGGAATCAATTTTGAGCACACTAATGTAAGATACTACCACCTACAGAACAGATGTGATGTTAAGGCTTCCAAGCAAAAAAGGGCCAAGAGCATGATATTGTTACTTCTAGCCATCCCTCTGAAATCTACCTTGTGGTCTAGTGTTGACACACTTGGACAGGTAATGTATACCTCACCTTCATCTGAAATGTTCAGTGGTAGAATTGCCTGGCTACTGTCTGGGGTCATTGCTCTCTCACAGGGCAGTAATGACGTCTTCCTGGAGAGCATCTGAAAGAAGAAAGGCTCTGGCAACCTCAGGAGGAATCAGCAAGTGCAAATCAAATGTTTTAAAAGTTTAAATATCCAAAAAACTTACTTTTTTTTTTTTAAGTGAAGGGAAAAGAAGGGAAGAAAAAGGGATGGAAACAGTAGGGAAGAGAAATGTTGTTTTGTTGTATTTTTTAAAAAATATTTCCACCAATTGTAATGACCATAGAATAATTTGGTGTGTTTTACCAATTACACCATTAGCAAAGCAAACTAAGAAGTCAACTGGTTAAAAATCTACTGAAATATAAATTGAAAGTGGACCAAGGAAAAACATGTAAATCATGGAAATATTACAAAAGGATCAGAAAGAAAATGGAATTTCTAAATCTCTTTGAAAAATGTTTACAGCAAAACCTGCAATAAGAATAGTTTTACAAGCAGGCATTTTTTCAGGAAACATAGTTTATAGATTACTTACTGCTCTGCTGCTGAAATTTCTGAGTTTTTCATCACCGATATGAAAAATATTTCAAATGAATTTTCATACCATAGTGCATTCATAGATAAGGATTTTGCTCTATTCCTTCTTCAATGATTCAGCATTACAAAATGTAACGTTATGTGAATGTGATATCATGCATCATTTTTAAAGCTCCCGTTTCCGGATTTGCTGGAGGCAAATGGACATGAAGATGGTTTGTTATCTTGACTCCAAAGGAGATGAAGAAGCAAAAAATGAAATAAAAGCTGAAATAGTTTGTAACGTTTAATAAAATATTGCGGCATCATCTTTGTCTTCATTTATGATTCACTAAGAATCTTTGGATCTACAGCATAATCATAAAGTCTTGAATCCCAAGCCATAAGATGTTTTTCTTTTAAAGTGATTAATATCTTCTGTGGAGCTGGGTAATACATTAGACTGATGAACAGCAAAACCTCTCTAATTATTCAATAGCTACCTAAGAAAAGTAGTTACGAAGTATAAACATCCTTCAACACTTAAAACTTCATAGTCATTAGCTTGTTTCAGGCCGCAGTCCTTACCAAAACAGAAGTAATCTACTGTTTTTCAGGTTATTATTTGAGAAACTTCTCTACACAGACTTATATCAGTCCCAGGAATATGATTCACAGAGAAATGTGCCATATAAGTCCTTTAAAATACATTTGTGTTTGAAGATTGGAAACAAGATTGGTAGAAAGGAAGTTTGAATTAAAAGGTAAAATTCATAGAATGCAAAAATTGACTGCACATAAGGAAAATGTAAGAAAAATGAGAGCTATTACGATTATCAAACTATTTCTGAGGGAAGTAATTGAATTTCTAATGCTGTTATCGTGTAAGACTGGACCAGAGGCAATATATATCTACACTCAGATTCAAGCATGAGAGACATAAGTGATAAAAAGATCTTTTATGTTTGAGGGTTAAAATACTCAAGAACATATCAAGACTTTGAACAACACAGGAGAAACACAACTGGAATAAGTACCAGTGGGTTCAACACCCATGAGTGTGGAGGTAATCTGGGCCAGGGTTTGACAAAGAGCAAGTGCTTCTAGGCAATAGCTCCTTTTTCTTAGCCACGGTTATAGGATCTTAAGCTCTCCTTAAATATCTCCCTTCCCTACAGCTATTCTCCCCAAGCTCAGTGGGAGTGTGCAAGATGCTACTCAATGTGATGAAAGCAGGGCACTGGAGAAAATGATTTTAAAGTATTTACAAATGTGGGGCTTTCATGAAGCCTGAAGAAAGAAAAGTGTGATGTTCTGTTAAACCAGTTCCTCTTCTACCTGGATTAGGACTATTTGGTAATGTTTTTATCTTCTTCTTGGTTAAAATGAAGGGTTAAAGTTGAAAACAAATCTGATCTTGTGGCTTTCTGCTAAGAAAAGGAAAAATCATGACATATTTGTTTTACACAAAAGGAATTAAATAAGGTGGCAAGAATACAACTAAAGAAGTATATTGGAGAAAAAACAAAACAAAAACAAAACCAAAAAACAAAGATAGCAAGAGATGTTAGATCATTCTCCCAAAGGTTTTCTAGCCCTATCAAAGTGCAAGATCAGAGAAGACAGATAAAATATTACAGGATAGAATAGGGAATTGAAGCATGAAAGTTAGAAATAGCCAAAGTACTATATGAAAGCTTTTAAAATATGTATAAAGAATACTAAAATATGCTGACTGTCTGTGCTTTGCACACCATGTATCCATTTACCTGCAAGACACTAAACTCAGAAAAGCAGAGTTTTGAATATGAGTACAAAACCACGGGATCTTCAGATCTGGTGGGCTTTGCTAGAGAAAAGCTGACTGGGGTACAGAGGTCTGTTCTTAAAGTACAGCTAGAGTTGGAGAAGTGACTATCTGAAGTACTTATGAGTTCCCATTTTTGCAGTTAAAAGAGTACTTCACAATTGTTAATACTTTTAGCATCAGAAAATCTTGGAGAACTATGGAAATCATGTTACACATATATTACAGATGGAGAATTACTAATTCATTTGGGGAAAAAAATGTTATTTGCAGCACTAAGAAAATTTTATTTTGGGGCTCAGGGTACTATTTATAGAGCACTGATTTTTTATCAAATTCCTCTAATGGGTAGACCTAAGACCTCTTGCCTACTTGTAGCAATATAAATGTTGGTTACCTAAAGTTAGTTACTCTAAACTTGTTTTACGGTGAATAGAGAGAATATTAATTTACAAAGGGCACTACATGTCATGCTTCAACAGGTAACTAGCATAGGTGGGATGAACCAGCCTCTAATTTAAACTGTAAATGGAACCCAAGGTATTTACTTTTGATTTAAATGACTAAATTTCACATACGTAGGAAGTTATTCACGTGCCTGAGCACGGGTATCTAGCACCACTTTATATACTTGAGGGCATCCAAGAATGTCTTGCAGATACAGCACAGGACATACAGTGCCCTTGGCAACCATCAGCCAAAGCTGACGAATGCTATGCCAATGAGGGCACCATCCTCAGCCAGACGGTGGTTGAGCTCACATCAAGGTAGAGGTAGAGTTGGGTCAGGACAATCCTGCACTCTTGCTGGTCAGGTTGGGCTACCGCAATACTGTGAACTCCCCATGATTTATAGGTCTAGCAAAAGAGAAACAAGAGGGAGGTGGGCTCCATAAGATTCAATGAAGAAAATCATGTAATAGGTTTGGTATTGGGGACTGGAAGCTGAGATACGTCCTGGCCATCTGCTCAGGCCTCCCAGCCCTGGCTCTGGGAGTGACTGCCTGAAGTACCCCCACTCTTCTGTGCCTGTGCAACTCCAACATCTCCAACATCTTACTATATTAAGTGACCTCTCACTCTTTAATATAGGTCGGCGTAGCTGCTGAACAGAAGTATTTGGTATTGAGGCTCTGTAGGTGTGTATTCCACTTTTTCATGAGCGCACAAAAAGCTGGAGAGTGTGGCTCACACACCAAATGCCCACTTGGAGTCTGCATTCTAATAAGAGTTCATGAATTATGTAGGCAGCACAATGAGAACATTTGAAATGGTGTTTGCATCTGCTATAAGACTTAAAATTTAATGGATTTTTAAGTAATTAGCATGAGCTATTTACCACACTGAGTTATACTGTAGGAGTAGCTGAATATAAAAATAAATATGATAATAATATGCATAAAATGCTCATTTCTCGCAGCATTATATTTTATTTTAAAAAGGCAGTGCTTAAGCAGACTATCCAAATTAACAGGGAGAATATGAAATAATGTCTTTGCTCTTTTTTTTTTGAAAAAGAAATCTTTTGTCATTTACAAGATGACAGACTAGTTTTATGATAGCTTTGATGGGACATAAGGCAGCGCATCCATAATCTAGCATGTCACAGCCATTTTTAATACGTATGGTATATGCTCAGCTAATCTAGGAATCTCAATGAATGATCCATTCTCTGTGTTTTCTTAGAGGGAGCCCACAGTTCTGCAGTTTAAGGAACAAGATGATGTTTGTACCTCACTCTGCCGTCAGCTGGTTTAACAGACACTTGATCTGAATGGAGAAAGGTATAGCAAAAAAACACCAGCTAGAAGGTAAAGCCAGACCATTTCAAATCAGAAATAATGTGCAAGTATTTTTTTAACTATGAAGATGAGAAATTATTAGTCTGAACTGAAGGACTGGGAAGTTCTCCTTGTCTTGTCTTGTAATAACTGGTTCCTTAAAATGTCTTTCTTATGACAAAATGTGACGGGAACACATTAGGACAGGAACTCTTTTCTATATAATAAATGACCAAAGATGCGATGAATCTACCCAAGGCAAGTGGAGGCTCTGCTTCTCTATCACCTTCTAAGGTTGGGCACTTATCAGAGCAATGTCTTTTTAAGGCAAAATCAAGGAAAGTGAGAAGCCTTTATTCTAGTTTGACTTTATACCCATCAGGTTAAGGCAAGTAACTGAGTTGCCACTGACAAAGAAAAAGAATAAACTGTAATATATTTGGCAGGAATCTAGTATATGGGGATCTAAACCCTTTCCTATTTTTTCAATTTAGACTAGGAAATTTCTATATAAACAATAAAAAAGTAAATAAAGTCACCAGGATTCCTTATTGCCATTTGCATGTCCTATGCACACTGTGTTGCATTTTTCCCCTGAAGACAGGAAGCTTGCACCTGGAGTTTGATCCAGTAGCAACAGGAAAAATGATGAGCCATCACTCAGACTGCCTTGTGATCTGCTCTTAGGGCACCTGACTGCAAAATGAACCTTACGAGTGAAAACTCACTGGGAATGAGACAGCCCCTCTCCCAGGAATGATGTTTCCAAAGCAAACACACTAACCTGTTCTGCAAGACACCAGCACCACCACGTCGTATAATGAAAACAATGTTATCTAATTAGAATTAGTCAAAACATGATGACAACCAACTCTGGGCTTGTCTAGCAGGTCATATGATGGTTCTTCAACTAAGGATGTTGCTAAGCTTTCATGGGTTCCTAAAAAACTTTCAGAAGGATTAAGGAAACTTCCTTAATTACTGAAGTGGACAAAGATAAGTTTTATGAAAGATTGTCCAGGTCTTGGATAGGTTCCTTATTTATAGAACATTTGTGTAACCTGTATCTGACCCAAAGTCATAATCAAATGATTCATTTATTCAATTTTGTCTCCAAATTTATCAATTAAAAAAAAAAAAACAAAACAAATAAAACAACAAAAAACAATCCAAACACTTAAAATATGCACTGAGGCTTTCAAAGAAGTCTTTGATATGAGTTCCAATCTTCATCCTTAAAAAGATTAGATAGCAAAACTTGTCCTGGTGGCAGTTTGAGCAGAGTTGGAGCGATTCCAGAAGATTTAGAAAAATTACTACCATCATATCTGAAGCTAAATTCTCCTCCTGTTTGTATCCAGTGCTGTACAGGTTTCAATAAAAGTTGTTCGAGCACGTATTTCAAGGCAGAATTTGGCATGTGGGTTTCCAGTTTTGAAGGTTTGTGACTTAAAATGTTTTCTTTTTTCCCTTGGGCCAGCAGGAACAAATAAAACAATGGAAACACGTGTGCTGGCCTCAGAAGCCTAGGTGCTTTGCGCTCTTCCACAAAGACCTCCTTTGAGTGACACCAACAGTGACACTGATGGGATCCAGGGGAGACTATTTTCAGCTGCCTTTCCTGAGCCATAAAGGTGGAGCTGCTCTGTTAGAATACCTTTTGCGGAGACAATAAAAAGTATCAGCGATGTATTTGTGAGGATGCCACAGAATCCTTAAAATGAAGATACACCTTCAGTATTTTCTCAGGTGCTAAAGATAGCTTTAGTAACTTTATCTTCCATAGAACAGCACCACACCAGCCATTACATTGGCTCTACCATAGCACCATTTTGTCCCGAGCAGCCTGTTTTGCAGAATGCTGTGACTCCAGCAAGGGCAGGTGCTGGCTGTACATGCCTACCCTGGCATGTATTTCCAGCCAGAACCAATGAATTCTGATTCTTTCAGCCTGTGTCTGCAGGAGTAAATTCAATGAGCCAGGGACAACACTGGAGTGTTACATTTTGACCAGGATCATGTAAATCCTGCTAGCTGTCTGCACCTGAGGGCTTGCAGCACATGGAAGGGGAGGGCAAGGCAGGGAGCATGGAAGCGAGGGGAGGGATCCTTCCCGTGCTGTGTAACACATCCTCCTTTCCCGCAATCTGTTCCCTTCTATAAAGGGATTTAATCAATGAGCGCACATTGTTTTTCTGCTCTATGAAACCATCTTCTCAGAGATCGGGTGACTTACAACCAGAGAATACATTAATTAGTTCAAACCAGCCTTTCTTCTTCTCCCCCTCCCTCTTCCCCACCACAAGAGGCTACGAAGCAGAGTTCAACACTCTCTGTTTGCAAACAAAATTGCAGCATCTGTCTTGTCGTTTTGACTGGGGTTCTTGCCTAATTTTTTTTTCTTGGTTGTTACCATAGTAGCAGTGTGGTGATTTTTTGACCCATGAGAAAAAGACAAAGAGACACAGTAGTGTGTAAGTAGCTCCCTAGATGAGGATTTGATTGATCTACTCTGTGCTGGAATTAATTCTTCCATTTATTAATGTTTTCTGTTGAACTGAAACTCTGAAGCCTGATGATCCTAAATTGATTCAGATTGAATGCAAGACATGATTAAAATTGTGACTAGAAGTCCAGCAGAAAGAAAGTAGCAGCTGAACCTTCACTTGACAGGTCCATACATATCAGATGATGAATATGGGAAAACTACTCAGGGAATAGTCTGAGGGCTGGTTATTTTTTTCCCCACCTTCACATTGTGCATTAAAGAAATAGCACTGTGAGGAAGAACATGGTCCAATATGTAAGTTTTTCTTCAAAAGCCTTGGACTCTGTCAACCTCAACAGGTTCAGGCTCAAAAAAAATGTACTCATCTGGGAAATCCCTCTCCATTACAGTGCAAAAAGTCGGAATACTATTAAAAGTCAGAATGCTACTCCAAGTATAGCCCTCTTCATTTGTTATTTTGAACCCGTCCCACTGCTTTTTTTGCATCTCTTCTCTAATAGTTTCAATCATAGTTTCAAGAATTCAAACAAGTTTTAAACTAATACTGCAGGGAACCTACTTGGTTTATCTCTTCTCTTGCTACCTGTTGTTCAGTACCAGGGGGTCAGCTCTTCTGTTAGCTGCTTACAATCATCTACTTGCTGGATTTCAAAGAAACAGTCCCTGGCTACCTCTTCAGCTTGGGAAACGCACTTAATGAACAAAGCCACTTTTTTGTTCTCCTTTATATCCCATCTTAAAACTTTCCTTTGTCACATTGGCTGCAGTGATGTAGACTGTAGTCTCTGGGGCATAGCAGATAATTTGCCTCAGCGATTAATGCAAGCTGCCTTGACTTGATTTTTGATGAAGAGTTTTGGAAGCCCCTGTTTCATGAAAGCTTATGGGAAGTGTAACTGATCATTTAGATTTCCTTCATACACAAGCAGGTCTTGCTGCTGTCAGAGAGGATCACTGTTTTAGGACTCTGTCTTTGGCATTCATGTGTATGTTGTATAAGTTACCCTATTTCTAAGCTTGTGGGACAAATTCAAAATGTTTGAAAGAAGCAGTCAGCTTAATGGAGACTCCTAGACTTGCTGACTTGCCAGCCTAGAGGTCCCAAACTTAAGCAAATGTTACAAATGGAACATCAAGGATAAATTTGATATAAGCACTGACATTTGGGTTGGTCTCAGTTCCTTTGGACATATGTGTCAGTTCTGCTAATGAATGAGTGCTACAGTTCTGCGCCTGATTCCCAGAGACTAGAGCCTCTTACAGTGACAATTGCGTGGTTCAACTTTGTATGGTTCAACTTTTAGCTCATGTTGCAGTAATTCATGATTATGAGGAAAGAGGTAAGATGGTTATTTCCCTTCTCCCCCCTTTCAAATGTACTGTGCTAACCTCATTCCCAAGCAGCCAGAAAATTCTTGAGCCTTCCTATATACCTGATTCTCAGGTTGGTCACCATGATGGTCACTTGGTAGTTGTGACATTGGCCTTTTAAGGGAGGTGAGCCCCATTTAAGCCATTTGAAGGTTTCTCATTAAACTTAATGGGTTTAATTATGGTAATCCGTAATTACTTTCACATGTTAAAGAAAAAGAGGTTTCCTTGAATTGCTTGTAATGCATACATTTTTAGAGAGAGATCTTTTCTGAGATAACAGAGTGCAGAGTCTCTTAAGTGGGTGCCTTTCTGTGAAATCCTGGATTTTCATTATACTATTTACTCTAAAAGCGTACAGTGGTAAGGGAAAAAATGATGTGAAGATTCAATACCACCTGCTGTAAGATTAAATAAAACAGCTCCTATGAAAAAAATAACCTACGTTGCCAGAGCAGAATGGGTCAAACAATAAAATACCCATTGTCTCCTGACAAAGTAAATCACACTAACAGGTTGCTATGGCACAGGCGTTATGAGATACTTGATAGCAATATTTTTAAGATGGGAAATCTATATTATCTAACAATAAAGGCGCATAGTGAGAAATGTTTATCTCAGGTTATGAACATGCATCTAGGAGCAGGCAGGTGACATGTATTGCCTAGCATGTGACTTTAATTTCCTGGGATCAAAGTTAGGCCTGTTTTTTTCTTCTCAAAGTTGCTTATAAAAACACTGCTTGATAATGTTGTCTGCTTTGATCCATACATTTCAGAAAGGCTTTTGACTGGTTCATACAGGCCTCATGGTAACACAAGGACAGTCTGGATGAACTCCTCCTCTTCCATGTGATAGATACTCTCCGAAGCTGTGGCGTAATCAAGCCTCATAGTCTGAATTGGAGAGGGACCAAGTTAATCCCTGATTCATGAACTGTGTTTGAGTAGAGGAAGGGAAAAACGTTATCTCGTTTCCTCTTCGTTCACTAGTAATTTGGCTTTGGAGTTACCAAGCTGCAGAGACAAAATACCTTTTTGTGTATGTAGTGGTGAAGGTACAGGAATAGCGACAAAACACAATTTATTACTTTCTGGATTAGATTCCGTACCCCTGTTGCTTCTGGGTAATTACAATGTTCAGACTGACTTAAATTTGCAAGGGACCCAGGATGGTATTTCCTTGCTGGGGAAGGTAAAGGTTTGCAATATACTTCCTGCTCTATACAAACCCCACGGTCCCCTATCCCAACAAGTTGTTTTAGTCATTGACAGTCTCTCTGTTCTCTTTCCACAAAATCAGCACGATCGGAACCTGATCTGGGTCTTTAGGCAATAATCTGCTACAAACAATTATTAAAAACAAGTCTTCAGTACTCTGCTGCCAATTACCAAGCTGAAAACATCTTGTAAGGAAGATGATATGTAGGGAGAAAGAAATGATACGGGGAAAAGATCTGATTAAATATGCTGAACCACAGTGTCAGCTTTAGACCTGGCCCATTTCATTATCCTGATGGCTGCTTTTGGAAATTTAGGAGTATAGTGATAGTAAGCAGGCAGTGAGTTTGCATGTGCAGTCAGATTTGTAATTGCAAAATAATGCTCTTGAGATTTTGAGATTTTGCTCTCTGCTTTTTTTTTTATCACACTTTCCACATTTTCACAATACATCATATTTTTCACTGCGTTTCTAAAACTTCACAGAAACTTCTGAGATCTCCATTCTCCCACTCCACGCCTCTTGGAATCTGCACGTCTGAGCAGAACCAGAGTTTGCATTGCCAATAGAGCAGACATAGAAATGAAACACTTCTGATTTCTCTCACCCAGAATTTTTTAGCTAGAGTCCATCTGCTCACCAGTGCCTATTTAGGAATGCACAACACCTTTTCCTTCTTCCATAGCAGCCAAACTGAACAAGAGTGGGTGGAAATATTAAAATGACACTTTTGAACTGAACTGTAACTTTTTATTAAATGAGAGGGAGAGAAAAAAAGAAAGTGACATGTCTCCTTTATAGATTCTGAGCTGCAGCTGAAAAGGCAAAATCTATCTGTTAAAATAATCATGGCTAAATTTTCAGTAGTGAACAGAATTTTGCCTCTGTCACCTCTGACGTCAAAAAGTAGCCCTTTGAGTAAATAGCTTGTATTGACCTGTAGTCCATTGTTAGAAAAAAAGGATCATTTAATGACAAAAAATAGTTTTTACATGGATTGTAAAATTCTGCTTAAAGATGGAGGGCATGGTGTGGTTTTGCTGGAGGCTAGAAAGGCGATATTTTTAAAAACTCAGCTTTCAAACAATCCTCTGAAAATTATTGCATGTGATGTTTCACCCACAGAAAAATGCGAATGTAGAATTTGGCACTGATTATGAACTGAACAGTCAATGGGCTTGAATTTCGAATGTAAACAGCTTGAACAAGTGAAATATTACTTCCTATCACATTTCTTTCACCAGTCTATTGTAGCACAGGATTCGAGCACTTCCCCACATGCTATAGTGAACCTTTTACTCCTCTTACTGGAATAATATAATTGACATTACACAAAGCAGCTGCTAGGCACATTCATTTGCTGTTTCTTTCACTTCAAATTGCAATGGCTGCTGTCATACTCTGCTGATTTTAAAGATGTACCTATATTGTGCACTTTTTCTGCTGCCATGCCTGTACTTCTCAGAAGAGATGTAAAACCATAAGCCCTGAGCATGTGCAGCCATGAAGAGACTTATTCAATGATATGCTTACATACTTCAGCTGCTACTGCTAATGCCACAATAAAATTCTTATTACTGTAAGTATTTTCTAAGGTACAATGAGGAAAAAATAAACTTTTACCCATCACCTGAAAATTGGATGCTTCAAGTTATCATGAGCTACACATCTGAAGATCAATGCACACCACATCACTAATTATTTTGATGATGGCTCTTGAAGTTCAACACTGATAGAAAAGTGAGCCAGATAAACATGTGGAGCACCTGTAACAATTGTTAATACCAATAGTAGCTTTAGGTACATAACACCACTTCAAATCAGACTCTCTATTTAGTTGGCTACCTTTGCAATTTTGTCTTGAAAATTACATCTGATAAACCTGTGTAGCTTGTCTGTAGGCATTATAGCATCATGTCTGAGGTTGGAAAAAAAAAAATAAAAATATCTGCATACAGTGATTCCTTCCATTAATTTTTTTTTTTTTCCAACACATCCTCCTATAGCAATATATGTTACACAAGGAGCCTATGTCTGGAATCTGAATTTGAAAACACCTAGAAAAAGACCTCAGATTTTAAAGAATAATGCAGAGGTCTGTTAGTAAAGATAATTAATCTCACCACCCTAGTGTTTGGTTTGGATATCAAGAATTCTGGTATTAAGCATTTGTGCATATCTAGGAAGTCCCATTGGCATACTTGATTTCCACACCTGAAGTAGTCACCCTAGCCTGCCCTTAAAGGTAGAGTAGGTGTTCAACACTGGAGAGACAGGTCACCCTGTAATGATTCTGGATGTGCTCATCTATCTCCACTGGCTGGAAAAGGAGACCAGCTTGACTAGTTCAGATGATAGTGTCTACAGCTGGTAGATGGCAAAATTATGGAGATCAACCACATCCAGAAAGCTCAGTTTCCATACACATTTAGCAAAGTTTTTTTTGTCCAGAAACATATTTTTTCTTTGAGAGGTCAACAGCAATCAGGTCTGCCTAGCACATGCCAAAATTTGCTCTTGTTGTTTGATAGTTGTAGTCCTTCAGGTATCATTTATCCACTGACTCACCAGCGATCTATGTGTTACATTCCTACAACTGTGTAACGTCTCGTATTTCCTCCACACAGAGCTTGATCTTATACCACAAAAAGACCAAAAAGGTGGAAAGATGTCTTTTTGTTTCAGTGGACTTCAGACAGAGAGTTGAAAGCACCCTGGAAAAGACAAGTACTTTCCTTACGGAACACACAAGCCTTGCTGTACCTGCGCTATGTAACTTGACAGTAGAATTGCTTGCTCTGAACTGCTCTTTTATTCTATTATAACCATTCTTTTTATGTGCTCTTCTACATTAAATGCCAGGTGACAACATGCTTAACATTAATGACTAACTGATAAACAAAGCAAGTCAAATGATCTGCAGTCTTTTATTGTATTTATGGGAGACCCTTTGAATAGGATGTTTTGCATGTTACTCCTTCTGAAAGTGTCAGCTTTCTATTCTTCTGGCAGGCAGGACACAGTCTAAGTAATTCACATGCCTCTTGGGCATAAGATTCAATAGGTGGCTGTTGGTTTTGGGTTTTTTTTTGTTTTTTCTATATGTAACGATACTTTATCATAATGCCATTATTGAAAGGCTTGGGAAAAAAGCTCTTAATACGGGTGTCACACTTTACTGCTCCTATAGGTAGCAGTGAGACTCAAAAACACTGTAGTGTGTTCGGTCAGAGATGCAAATGTGCTACTTTGGGTTTGGTTACTAAAGATTTCTGTATAGGGGAAGTTTCTGACTCCTTGCCTTGCAAATGTTGCACCTCAAACTATATCCTTGAATCATAAGCTGACTAGTGGACTATACTTGGTAGAAAACCAGTCAAAATTTTCCACTATATGAGGTTTTTCAATCCCTAATATCTCAGAGTCATGGAGCGACAGGCCTTTAAAAATCTCCACTACTGAGCAGAAACTCCTGTTGCCTTGGAAATACAGGGAAACTGCTGAAGCTGAAAATACGTCTGATGGTATCAGAAGAAGGGTTGGTGTCTGTTAAAGAACTTGGAGTAATAAGGCTGTTTAACATTTATACCACATGTTCATTCACAGGTGAGGTATGTCAAGATTATTATTATTGCTAGCCCTGTTTTCCAGAAGAAAATATTAATCCTGCAAAGCTGAGAGACTTAAAGTGAGGCTCCAGAGTACATCAAGTCACTGCATACACAGAGACTGTATGTAGAAAAGTTACCCTCTAAAACATTCAATAAACTATAACATGTTATATTAATAAATTTAAAAAGCAACATAGATTTAAATATCACTATTTACCAGATGATGCAGGGATACCTGAACTTTGCTTATGTACCACTAATATAGTCATAGAATCATAGTGTATCAGGCACAGTGTGGCCGGCGGGACTAGGGCAGTGATCGTCCCCCTGTACTGGGCACTGGTGAGGCCCCACCTCAAGTGCTGTGTCCGGTTTTGGGCCCCTCACTACAAGAAAGACATTGGGGTGCTGAAGCGTGTCCAGAGAAGGGCAACGGAGCTGGTGAGGGGTCTGGAGCACAAGTCTTGTGAGGAGCGGCTGAGGGAGCTGGGGGTGTTCAGCCTGGAGAAAAGGAGGCTGAGGGGAGACCTCCTCGCTCTCCACAACTGCCTGAAAAGAGGGTGTAGAGAGGTGGGGGTCAGTCTCTTCTCGCAAGTAACAGGCAATAGGACAAGAAGAAATGGCCTCAAGTTGCACCAGGGGAGGATGAGTTTGGATATTAGGAAAAATTTCTTCCCAAAAGGGTTATCAAGCATCGGAAGAGGGGGCCCAGGGAAGTACTTGAGTCACCATCCCTGGAGGTATGTAAAAGACATGTAGATGTGGTGCTGAGGGACATGGTTTAGTGGTGCACTTGGTGGTGCTAGATTAACAGTTGGACTTGATGATCTTAAGGGTCTTTTCCAACCTAAATTATTCTATTCTATGTTTCTAAGTCTGAGAATGAATTGCTGAAGTTCAAACAGTACGGCCATTTGTATGTCTGAAATTAATTGTGATGAATGTCAGTGTGTCTCTTAATCCAGCCCTGGCACCTCGATCAGAGAAAATCTAGTATTAGTGTTTATCAAAGGTGCAGAGGTTTTAGCAGACGTTTGGTCAGAAAATGCATCTTTAATTTTAGGGACCACCAGACTTTTCAGAGCCTTACCTCACCTCTGAGCTCCTGAATATCATTCTCCTGCTGTAGCTTTTTGGTGGTACAAATTTCACTCCCTCAAGGTCAGGAGGCCGCAAACAACAAATGAAGATAGGATGGTTTTGAAACAGCTTTGCTCTACCAGCTCAAATAACTTAGTGGCTAGGGTTTTCATCTCCAAGATGGAAAACTTTTTGTTTCCTCATTTGGAAGAAATTCTTGAATCAGAAGCTGTTGCTATTCTGTGGCAGGTGACAGTATCTTCTTAAAGGCTTTTCTATTTAGCAAAAAAACCTGCATTAAACAGGTCTTTTGTTTCCTAGGTTGGTGTTTTACTCAATAACTTATTGATTTCAGATGAAAAATGGCTGCCATATCTTAGTGCCTAGTTTCAGGGAGCACACACAGCTCATGTATTTTCAAAGTGCTTTAGTAGTTAGATATCCACAAAAAGTGGGTAAAGTTTTACTTAAGCTGCAGAAATAAAAATATTCAGTTAGAAATTTCAGTTAGATGAAAATAACGCAAACATATTTTGGCAAAACAAATAAAATAAAAAACCCGTTTCACTTAGTTTCAGATTATCTTGTTCAATTTTCCTGTTACCTTTTTTAATGTAGGTCTTTATTCACCAAAAAATTTTAAGAAGAATAAATTTACAAAGTTTCATTAAAAATGCTAAAATGAAATGTCATGGCATTTTGAAAATAAACATTTCATTGAAAAGAGATGTAAGTAAAATAATTTGACTTTAAAAAATCCCTTTTTTTTGCCAAAAATTATTCACTTGAGTTGATAATCTTTTATGCAGAGAATTTACTATTCATAGAAAAGAGTGTCACTCAATCCTACAAGAACACCTCCTAGGGAATAGGCATAGGCCCTATCTTTCTTTTTTTGCTAGTTTTCTCCTTGCTGGCCTTGGTGTTTCCCCACTTATCTCAGTGCTTTCTGCAAATCCCAGTCTTATCTGCCTAACTTACCCATCTGTGAAGAGTGTTGGTTTTTAACTCAGAGATGACACAATACTTGGCAACAGTGTGTTTAAAAGTGGGTGTAGCACCCCCCATCCAACCCCCCCCCCCAGCCCCCAATTCATTTATAGTTAGTTTTTTGTGAAATAAGTTGAGAAAAACATTGCCATTTCATCGAATCAATATAGTTAAAAAATATTCAGCCAATGCAGAAGTTAAAGTTATATGGGTTTACAGTGCTGAGAAACTTGTCCGCAATTTTTGCTGTGAGAAGTCAACTTTTGAAATAAATATGGACCTTCCCCCACTTGTCCCTGTAATGAAAATGTTGCTATTCTACTGAAAATCATTGTCAAATCTTCCTCCGTTTTAACAGTCAGCATTTGGAAAGCTGGAAGGCTGGGCCGAAATTTTTTGTAAAGCATTTCTCGAAATAATCCATTCTCCTTTAGTTCACTGGGTGTTGGAGAATCCTACGTGGAGGATGGTATTTTGTTTTTCTCAACAGCCAACAGATTTTTATTCGCATATTATTCCTGTGAACTTTCAGTTTCTTGTCCTCATGGAATGAGCTGCCACTCACTTTTTTAAATGACACTGTATAATAGGCTTATTCTCTCCTTAGGTGAACTGGTCTATTTTTTATGCTGTTTGGTGCATTATAAGAATACAGCCCCTTTCTTGTAGCTACATGGCATTTAACCTTCACAAAACTCTTAGTTCCCTGGTTTTTCTTAGCAAGAAAATTCATTACTTTCTCCTCATAAAAAACTGTTGCTCTATCCCAGGGACACTAAAAGGGATTTTATACTTAGCATTAGATCTGAGGATGTTATGGCCATGTATCCAGTTACAAGAAGATCATCAGATAATTTTGATTCTCCAATAAAATAGGCCCAGTTTGGGGTCAGCTGAGTTTTTGAATTACTACTTTCCTTTTGTGAATGCTATATATTATTCATGCAGTAAATATCTGCAAGATGAAATAAAATATCTGCCCACACTGTCTATATAATCCACCTCCTTTTCCTGGGATACTCTAGAACGCTTGCAAGGAGTAAGCATGCGTGACTGATGTTTCCAGCATTTGTTCTCAATGGAACAAGTTTTGATACAGACACCATACCAACATCAATATCATTATATTTATAATAACAAATATGTTCTACTTTGCAGTCACGTGGTGTAGATTCGGTACTTATTAAACAAGGTAATTATATCGCTATAAACTGGCTAATGGTACCTTCATGATATAAAATGCTAATGAAAGATACAAATTAATCTTAATCATTACATTTATATGATGAGAACATAAACTGAAGGAAAACTAATGGGAACCAGGATAAAATGAGGTCAAATCCTAAAACGGAGTGTTGAAAACTTAGTCTGTCCAGGCTAGACTTTCACCTTATTCATTCATGGAATAGGGTGGGAAGTTATCCTCCCTGCTCCAAAAAACACCTATGGAGAACACGAAGGCATTTCTCTCAGGTTCTTTGGGAAAAGTGGTCGTTTCCTCTAGGTGTCACAGTTATTTGTTAGTTGTGCAGCCTGGAGGGACAAGGACAAGGCAAAGGCTGACTTTCTCATCATAAATTCTAGTCACAACCCGAATCAGTGCTTAGGCAGCGCTGCCTAGTCCTGTCCAGACCAAACACCCAGGTATGGGGCTCCTCTGGGGTGTGGTTCCCATCACACCCATGTGTAGGCTAAACGAATATTGAAGAAATATTACATTTTTAAAGGATTTTTACAGCAATGTGGGGGGATTTTGTATATTTTGCCGAACCAAAAAGTATTATTTAATCTACTCTATAGAAAAATGCTTAAAATATCTATACTATATCCTATGGATCATATTGTTTTTCAGTTATTGACAGACAAAATACATTATTATTAGGTTAGAAGACTTGGGGACATTTGGGACCCCTAGAGTTAGACAGCAGCTGAAGTATTTTTGAGGTCTGAAATTTAAGACTTAGATACTTATATCCATTTGCGATTCTAGACCTATATCTATATGAATCCTGCCACCATGACCTCAGATCTTGGAAGAGACCCACTGATCTGAACTCAGTTGGGTAAAAACAGTGGGAGTCAGCAAATACCTGGTGTTTGTCAGGAATATGGAGAAGGGCAGCAGAAATAGAAAAATAAATATAGCAGAAATAGCTAAAATAAATAGAGGCAGACTGTTAGGCATGCTACACCTAAAAGGCTTCAGATTTGGATTCTCCAGTTGGCAGCATCAGGCGTATTTCTTTTCTAGCCTTGCTCAAAAGATGCTGGAGACATGGAGACTATAGATAACTTGTTAAGACTGGTTCAATGGAAATTAAATCACCTGTAGTCAACAAGATGCTCAGGTTTAGAATCTTCACTGAATTAATATTTCTGTTGAAGGTAATATGAATCCCTGGTGTGCCTATCATTAATTTGAGATGTGTAACTAATCCTATTCATTCCAAAAGGTGTATTTTTAAAGTTTTTGTAATTCTACTAGCTTCTGTGGGACTACGCACCTGCTTAAAATTAAGCTCATGCTTCTGTGCTTTGCTGGGTTTGAGCTTTGGATTTAGTAAAAGCTTAAAGACTGACAATAATAATAACAATAAAACTGCTATAATTAAGACAGTGACACTAAGATGGTTACCGCTGTGGCTACACTGAGCACTATATACCGTAACATGCAGCATAGTAACAGTAATTACACACTTCACTAGTTTTTATTGTAATGTATGCTATAGTGTAACTTAATTTCCATCTTGTGCATATTAACCCAAGATACATTTGGAGTGTTTACTACCTGGGTTGTTTCAACAGAAGTGAGGATTATGTGTTTAATGTGCATGTAGAATAAAAATAACATTTGCATTACTTAATATGGAGTTCTAACAAAGCCTTGCATCTTCTATCCACAGGACCTTAGACTATTAACTTATTAAAACAGCCTGCTTTGAGACTGTATTCAAGCAAAATTTTTGCTTTACAACCCTACAGCCCTGAGTTCCTAAAATATTGCTTTTGTTGTCAGACCCCTTCAGGCAAGAGCTCATTATGTTCAAAGTCTAATCAATGTATATAATTGCAAGGCAAACAATGCTGAGCTACAGCGTTGTCAAATTAAACCCAATTTCACATACTGTAACTAGTTAAGTACTTGAGTGCTTCAGCAATTTATGTTATGTGGGGCACCCAAGCAACTTGGCTGTATTTAAGAGAATATCATTACTGTAGCCCCCTTTTCCATCTGTGGGGTTTATAACTCAACTGTTTTAATTTGCTTTGGGCTGAGCAAAGGTGGTATACAAGCTCTTCAGCCAGATGCTGTAATTCTCCTTCCCTTATACCCTGCTAAATTAAAATGCTGTGGGTTGGGCTGCTTTTTGAACAGTTTTTCCTTGAAGAACAGCAATGGACCCTTGTTGCCAGTTTGGGAGGTTTCATTCGTACCCATCAAACGAACAAATGTGCTCATTTTTCACCCTAGTGTGCAACTCAGCAGTCCTACTTAGAAGCTGGTGCAAAAATTAGGATGGTAAAACATGTCGACCAAGCTCTTTGCTGATACCAATGGTGGTAGCTGAGTTTCCAGCTGAGTTTTACCCACTGGCAGCTAAAAAAAAAATACTTGTCCATCTTATTTCTTCAGTGTCCACTGATTCCACTTTCCCAAGCTGTTAATTTCTTGATTCCATAAGAATCTGGCTACAGGTTTTTGTCAGGTGTTTATAGACTTGCCTTTGTTCTCAAACCTCTTCTCATTTGTGTGTATGGATTGGAAACCATGAATCAGACCTTCCCAATCAGGACTGGGCTATTTTTGTATGTGCAACCTGATGACTAAAAAATATAATTTTGGTTTTTTTTTTGTATTAATAGTCAATGATTTTCTCTCCCCTTGGTCATTTGGGAGACTGATATTTTTCATAAACTTGACAAGTAACATACTTTCTAATTTTTGTCATAGGCACAGAATTTAAAGCCAAAAGTGACCATTAGGTCTTCTAGTATTAATTCTAAGTATATAAATTCTAACCGCATATGTTTTAGTTTTCAAGAACCCTAGTGAAGAGGGCAGATCTCCGTCTCTTTTTACTCTTTTTCAGACTATTTCATTCTACGAGCTATGAGGAGTCACATTCTTGTGGACTTTTTATTTATTTACTTTTGAGGACCTTCTGATTGGTTCATTATAACTAATGGAGTGGTTTCTATACACACATTTACATGCAGCTAATGTGTAACGTGTCATCTGGAACTAATGCTCTTGTACAGACAACTTAGTTGATAAAAAAATTACTTTCATCTATACCCACATAGGGTTAGAAGGGTTTTCTTTTTTTTGCTTATCAACAAAAAAGTCAATTTTTAAAACAATTGCCACTTTTCCTATTTCTATCAAGTCTATATCAGGGCTCAGTTTGCCACTTTCATCCATGCAGAGAAGACCTGACTATAGCAATAACGCCACTGACATCACTGGATTTGTGAGATAGAGAGAAAATTCTTCACTTGATTTGTGATTCCACATTTTAATTCATACAATTATTTAGTTTTAGATAAGAAATAGCCTGTCCTCACTTTGGCATAAAACAATATACAACCATTTAAGTATGTTTAATCTTAAATATGAGAAGAACTAATGCTCATATGACTAATCATGTTGTTAAAGGGTGACAGTAGATTATGCATTCCTATATACCAGTTAAAATTTTAAAGTACAGTTCTGATTTGGGATTTATGATACCATAAACTCAGTGGTAACTTTCCTCTTTTTTTTCTCTTCCCTTTCTTCCTCCTCCCCATAAAGCTGATAATAACCTGGCTGCATTTATTCCAAGATTTTTAAGGAAATATCTGTTTTAATTCTGGTTTGCCCTTCATGACAACATCTTCATCTTTTTTCTGTAGAAACATGTCTTTCCGTGTGTGCAATATATGGTCCCAGAGCTGACTGATGTGGCTGTGGGGCTGAGAACAACGTGGTCTCTGTGAAGCAGAACTAATTAGCGCAACTATAAAATTGTACTGAGGTTTTCAGGACCCAAGTGGCCAACTTTGTAGACTGCTGCCCTGTGCCATGAAGTCATTCATGTTCAGGGAGTCTCTAACATGGTGCAGCAGCGCACCAGGTAAGCACATGCGTTCTGCTGGATTTGGGGTAGTAACACCTGTAATTTGCAAAAGATTTTTTTATGTTTTGACATTCATCTCAATGTTAGCCTAGTATAGAAAAAATGTTAGGGCTGCAGGCAGGTGACTAGGTCTCTGACTTTGCATTGGCTTGAGGTTAAACCATCTGAACAGGAGTAAAACTATTTGGGAATGACATGGGTGGGGAAAGGGAGACACAAGGGAGATGAAAAAGATAGTCAAGAAACAGAAAAAGGAAACATCAGGTTTGTGAAGCATGTGTTTGGTGCTGCCCAAGGGTGGTGCTGGGCACCTCTGCCCTTCATCTCTGGGGTACAATAAAGCAAACCTGTACCATGCAAGTTAAATCTGCTTCGGTGGCCACAACTGGGGAAGGGGAATGCTTTTTCTGTATTGCTGGAAAACATTGGACGTGAATCTCAATTCAGAGAATTGCCTGCTTGTATAAAAACTGTACATAAGGCCAAGCAGTGTTGATGCAGTTCGGTGGAGTGGTAATAGACTTATACTGACAGCAAATTTGATCCTTAAGTTTCTAAATGCTAGGGATGAAGTGAGCTTGACATAGGAATGTCTGAAGTTTCAGAACCACCTCTGTTCTTTTTTTCTCTCTCGTGTATCTGACACCTTATTCATTCTTGATATGTCTTATTTTCCCTGTGTAGACCAATTCTGTAATCTTTCTTCATGCTCTCTTGCATTCTAACCTAGCTTCTCCTGTGGAATTAACTAATCATATTTCTCTTTTGCTAGGAGTAAGGGCTTGTTCTCTGAGACTGCAATCTTGTAATTAAAGAAAGCTTACAATGCCACCGTCAATCACACTGCTCTGAAAGTGGATAGCAATGACCTCAGTTATGTTCCATTATACAGCACCTTTCAGACTATGATCAGGAAAGCAATACTTTAGGGACGTGAATCTGACTCAACCTGTAACTAAGGGTTTAAATGATGCTCAGACTTCTGCTCCTGACCCATTCTTTTCTGTGCTTTACAAGATAATAACCACATATGAAGAATGTATGAAAGACTTGATTTTCCGTTTTTGTTCAAAACATTTTTTGCTAAAAATACCCCCTTTCAGAGCATCATTTCATCACATCATTTTTGGGTTTGCTTGTTCATGGTGAATATAACTTTTTTTTATCTTACTGAAGAGATTTTTTTTCTGTGTTTGACTTTATTAGTAACTTAGAAAAGCATAACAGAATTAATTATAAAGCCTTCTCCAAATTTTTAATTAGATTTCATTGTGCAGTAGTTCCAGATGACTCCCAACAGAATGAGGACCACAGTGCAGTATGTAGTACGGCCTAAGTTCATCCCACTTAACTGGAATCACAAAGTAACCTTATAGTTATTACATATATAAAAGATTTTGATAGGAAATGGAGTGGTATATTTCGGTAGTACATTTATGACTTGTTGTAGCTTTCTATTAGAAGGCTTTCAGCTGCACACAGCTCACTGTAACTCCAGCAATTCAGGCTGAATTTTCCTGCTCTGGATGACTCCCTCCAGATGATTTGTTTTGAATAATTTCTGTTGGATCTGTCCAGATGTGCCTCAGAAGGATGCCATTGGTAAATTTATTGTTCCAGTCATACTGAAACAGCCTTCCAGTATTTGGGAAATCTTACTTCTTCCATTCTTGGGAGCATGGGCTTGCAGACACATCTCTTCCTGGTAAGACACCCACATCTGGCAACTTTCTTAGTGTGAAAAAAAACCACACCAAAACACCAAGAAACCATTTTCCTGCAATGAGGGGTTGTAACTGGAAGGTGTCCTTAGGGCTTTTGTGCTTACATACATGACTATGTCTGTCTGTCTATCTACTTACCTACCTACCTATCATCCTGTAGTGGTTGCTTATTATTCCTTAGTAATTGCTTATTACTCCTGTGCCTAAATCATATCAGCATGTACAGTAGTCTTCAAGCTTTGCAGCTTTTTTGGTAATTTCATATACCCTATTGCATATCCTTTGTCCCAAGACTGAAAATAAATGGCATTTTTAGGCTTCCAACTCTCAAGCAGATTGATTTGGCTGGCAGACCAGGACAGCCAGTGTAACTACTGCAGAGATGAAATTCCTATGGGAGGACACCTATCTCCGTCTGTGCTCATGCCCTAATGACACTGTGATTAAGCACAAAGACTTGAACTGAGCATTCCATATTTCAGATGCCAAAACACAGTGGGATGAACTGAGTTGACCCTCCAGACAACTTAGCTAGTAATTTGGACTTGTCCAGGGCACGGACTTGATCACTGGCCGTCAATGTCTCATTGTTTAATTGCTAGTGTTGCGTTCAAAATCTTGTGGGCAGGAAAGGAAATATATTTAAAGCCAAGATGTTTTAACTGAAATCTTAACAATCTAATCAAGGAATTGTTATTATCCCAGATCTAATTACTGGAGAAAAAGAAAGAGAAAAGAAAATAGAGACTATATTACCACCACAGAAAAAAAAGTCTCAATAATAAGAAGACAGTTATAATTGTTATACATACACTTCCGTCCTGGTTTGGGGCGCAGCAGAGCCAACTTTCTGTCCACTGAGAGAGGCTCTTGCTCGCACTTGTTGCTGTGTCAACCAGGCTCAGCTGACCTGGGTTTTTGCCCTCCGGAAGGGTTACCCTGTGACAAGTCAATCAGGTGTTCCATCCCATGTGCCATGCTCAGTATAAAAGCTGAGGGATCAAGGGGGCTCAGGATGGTGCTTTATTTCTAGCTGCTTTCCAAGGGCTTTTCTCCAATGGACTGGTTCTTCAGTGGCTCTCTTTCTTTGATGACTGATATCTGAGGAGGACCCTGTCAGCTCATCTCCGTTTTGATCCTGGTCAGTGTGTTCCAGTTCCCATTTGTCACTGAGTCCAGTCTGGAAATTCCCCAGTGCCTGCCAGTAACATCTCCCTGGGAGCTTGATATGGTTTTGTGTATATTTATATATATTGTATCTATTTCATTATTTCCTTTTTTTCAATTATTAATACTTCATTAAAGTGTTTTCGCTCTTTCTAAATTCATAACTCTCTTTATCTCTTCCTCTCCCTGGAGCGAGAGGTGGGGGGAGAGCATCTGTTGTCTTGTCATTGGCCAACGCAACCCAAACCATGACAACTTGCTAGTATCTAGTCCTTTCTTCTGTTAGGGTCACCTGTCTGCTGCCACTCTGAGTCCTAAGGCCTACAGCTTCAGCTGAGGTGAGGAGTATGACAAGTTATCAGCCTCCCAAGTCCTTTCTTTGGAGGAATCATAGAATCATAGAATTGCTGAGGTTGGAAGGGACCTTTAAGATCATCGAGTCCAACCTTTAACCTACCCTGACAAAAGCCCCTTCTAAACCAAGTGCCCCATCTACCCTTTTTTTAAACACCTCAAGGGATGGTGAATCCACCACCTCCCTGGGCAGCCTATTCCAATGTTTAATAACCCTTTCAGTGAAAAAATGTTTCCTAATATCCAGTGTGTTGGTGAGTTCTTCCTACTTGCTCCAGAATCCAGTGGAGGTCACTTTCCATATGACTGCTAATAGGGATTTTCTACATTGACACATAGACCAAATTCACCATACATGGTGCATTTTTATATGTTAGGTATTTTTCCCATGTTCTTTTTTGTTAATGCTGGTTTTCCCCAGCTCCCAGGTCTGCATTTCTTTAACTCGCAGCTGGTAAGCTCTTCATAGCACTGGTATCTCCAGTGTAAGTCAGTGCCATTCTTGTTATCATCCCAGGCTTGTATTCTTCTATAGTGCATCCTTTGTACCTACTTTTAAGGCCTTTGTTGTTATACAAGGCCTACATTCCTCTACTTGAGACCGTTTTGCTAAAATCATTACTATTTCCTTCTAATACTCATTATATTATGTAAAGATAGGTAGAAGTGAAACAAAGCAGGCATAGCCAATTGCTCCTTAAAAAATGCTGTTCCAGACAAGAAGCTAAAAGAAAGCTTCAGACAGGACAAAGCAAGTGCAGATGAAAGGAAGTCTTTATAAAGCTGGCAATATTGTATTTACTGGGATAACTGGAGTTAGAGTGGCATGGTGTCTGCCATGATCCAGGCTCAGGCACGGTTTGGTGGACAGTATGAGCCAGAGACTGTTCCCAAAGCAATATAGATGCAGATTCCCTGTTTTGTGGGGGGGTTGTAGTTGTTTCAGAGACATGGTCTAAGCATTCAGCTATATGTGTGCAAACTCTGCCCTTAGGACCAGAGAGTAGTTCCTGGACCATTTTATTTACAAACAAAGACCGTCTCAGGATCTGTGGCTGTTTCTGGTTTTCATTTGTTGCACTGTAATTGCATGTAGATGTGGCATTTATAGTCATGAGCCCTTTGATAAAGATGCCTAAGAGCAAAATGATTCTTCCACAGAGCTTTCTAGAAAATCAACAACAACAACAAAACACTGATAATATCAGAAGGTATTTTAACTTGCACTTTCCCTTCCTCCCGTATTAGGATGCAGAGGCAAAAAGAAGACATTATGTCAGATAGCTTGTCACACGTACAGTGTGATTTGAACATGATGCAAAGATGATTAAGGTAGGTAAATCCAGAGCCGGTAATCCCGCAAAACAAAATGGGAACTGGTTAGGTTGGGGTTGAAGACCGTCTAGTCATGTTAGTGTGATGCTTATGTGAAGCATCTTTGTGTTCTGTTTCTGGGGTGTCTGCTCTGGTACAGACTGTAGTTACAATGCAGTTGTGATACAAGTCTCCCTGAAAGTCTTAGATCCATTCTCCACAACATACACTATTTGAAAAGATTGCTTGTGAACATACCTTTTTCTGAATTGTATCAATTTCTTACCAGCTATGTTTATCGTGTAATTTGATCTTCTATCAGTTCAGTTCTCTCCAAACACAATACAGTTATAAGTGGAGACATGATTTTCTAAAGGAAGAGATACGAAATTATTTTCCTTTTGGAAAATCATATAAAGATGGCATCTAAACTGCCTAACATAGGTAGCTAACCTAGATGGACTAGATTTTCTTTTAGAAGCCTTCAGAGACACTTATCTTTTCCATTAACTACATGGGAAGCTTTAGAAAAAAAGGCCTATTAGTTGTCTATTAGGCATGGTGGATACTATCCATGAACTTTTCTACTTAAAATACTACCTGGGCCACAGATTGGATTTTTGACTATATGATAAAGATGTTGTCCATGTTTCCTCTTAGTATAGGCTCCTTCTTTAGATTTTTATGTGCTTACTAGCGCTTTTAGGATAAGTGTCAATAAAATATTTTTTAACCTTGTTGAAATTCATCAAAGTTTAACATTCTGGGTGACCATTTAACGTGCGTAGAAGCTTCAATGCTACAGCATAACACATCAACACAAAGAAACAAAGTCTAGCTTAAATCTTCCTGTATTAAATCACTATTTGAAGAAGTATGCTAAATATTTTTGGCAAATATTAATTACTTAGGTGATGGAAATTATTATATTTATAAAATTTGTTAATGACAAAGTGAGAATTGGTTAAGCTAGGTGGAGCACAGGATTAACATTTAAAATTATGTTAATCCACTGGAGAATTGGTTCAAAATTGACAAAATGAGATTCAACAAAAAGCTGATGTGAAATACCTTGTGAAATCAATTACACACATACGAAATAAAGAGTAGCTGACTAGGCAATACCACTGCAGAAAAGCATCAGGGAGCTAAAGTGGACTGCAAGCTAAATACAACATCAACAATAAGACATTGCAGAAAGGGCAAATCTCCTTGTGCAATATAGGAACAGTAATGTTGAAGGAAGACAACCAGGTAATTATTGCTCACTATCTAGTGCTAGAGAAGGATGCACTTAGGGTACTATGTCCATTTCAAGAAGATGAAGATAAATTGGAGAGAATCCAAAGGAGGCATACAAGAATGATTAGAGGCTGGAAAACATCACCTCTGAGGAAGTGTTCTAAATAATTAGATTTTCTTATTCTAGCAAAAAGGAAATGGGGGTAAGAGAAAGAGAGGAAGACTGCAACAGAAGCATGTGACAACTGTGGTTAAATATGCAAAAGGTTGCAGTGATCTATTGTTCTCCAAGTCTACTGGGTTTGTGATACAAAAACTAATTTGCTTAATTCTAGAGGGAGTGAGTCAGGAAATGTATTTTGTGTTAGATACTAGGAAATGCTTTTTAGTCTTTTTTTTGAATTAATGATTTTGATATTTATTCATTTTTGATAATTTCATTAATTTTGTTGCCTTTTTTACCTTTTTTTTTCCCCACCCTCTGGAGAACAGCAGCAAATAAGGGTTCCTTCAGGAAAGAGAAAAACCTCTTCTCAGCAAAGTTCTTTTTGCTCTATACCACTCTGAAATTGTGGTGAAAGTTTCAAAAATTTGAAAAGTACAGAGGGGACGTGCATGAGGTATTGATGGCAATTCTAAAACACAGAATCGCAGAAGGGCTGAGGTTGGAAGGCACCTCTGGAGGTCATCTGGTCCAACCCCTCTGTGTAAGAAGGGCCACCCAGAGCCACTAGCCCAGGACCATGTCCAGACAGCTGTTGGATACCTTCAAGGACGGAAATTCCACAGCCTCTTTGGGCAACCTGGCCTACTGCTTGGTCACTACACAGGGCAAAAGTGTTTCCTGATGTTCAGAGGGAATGTCCCATGTTTCAGTTTCTGCTCATTGTCCTTGTCCTGTAACCAGTCACCACCACTGAAAAGAGCCTGGCTCAGTCCTCTTAGCACCTTCCTTTCAGGAATTTATATATATTGATAAGATCCCCCTGAGCCTTCTCTTCTCTAGGCTCAACAGTCCCAGCTCTCTCAGCCTTTCCTCATAGAGGAATTAATTCAGTTCCTAGCCACTCCACCTGTTGTCACTGAAAATAGAACAGACCAGAATAGCATATAATAAAAAATATCTATAAAGTTAACCAGTTTCCTATTTGGAAGTGATTTGAGGAAATGCATCATAACTTCCATCAAAACTTCCTAATGGAAAATTGTGACCTTCTGCATCTACTTTGAATGGAAACCTTTCTTCTTTTGCATGAAAGTGGGTTTACCTTCTAAGAATCCAGCAACAAAGGTGGGAGATGGGGAGTTACAGACCCAAAGGCCAAAGTTAGCTCATTTGTGTATCCAAGGACTTTTAGATTTTATTTCCTGCTAAGGCTGAAAGCAAAGCGAGAGCCATATCTGAACTGAAAGCTTCATAATTTGGGCTCCTAGATTCAATTTATTTTTAGGTAGTTTAATGTATTTGATACATCTAGAAAGATTTGCAGAGTTTCTCTATAAAGAGAGTGGATAGTGAAGGGGGCACATGAATAGCCTCAGTACGTCAAATATTATTACTTCTATGCTCAAAGTGTAGTCTATATCGAAATGTTATGACTAATTGGGGTAGAGCGTTCTTCTGCATCACTGAGTCTGTTAAATACTTCTCGTTTTAGATAGCATTAATGTGCATGTTTAACTCCTTCCGTTCAGTATGTGCTTAGAAAATAGGTTGCTCACTAGAAGTTATTCCTGTTTGATTCATGGAGAACACTGAACTCCTGCCTGTGCGCTCAGATGTCCAATGCTGCTCTCAGAGAGGTCAAAACTGATGCTTCCTTTGACTGCAAGCACCCAGTGATGCCTACCTTGCTTTATTTCACTTAGCATCTCAATATGAAGAGGCATCTACTCATTCTTGGTCTGACTAATGCTGTTACAAGAAAGATCAAAAGCACCCTGTGCAAGAGCATGCATTTTGTGGGTGGTAAATATTTTCCAAAATATAGGGAAACTAAAATTTTAAAATTAATACCAAAATGCATAATCTACCATCTATCCACTAAAACTATTATCCACTAAAAACTAATGTCTGTTGATCAGGGCCCTGAGAACATCAATGGGCCTTAACTGGTCTCCAACCAGTCCCAACTCGGACCTCCCTAACCCTTGCCCATGGACTCAAGGGCTCCATTTCAGTAGTCTCATTTTGCTCCTGTCTGGGCTCCCTGGGTGGACACACTGGGATGGGTATCCCACTTATGATAGCTTGGCAAGGTTTTACTACATATGCATTTTTCTTGTGATGAATGCCAGCACAACATGTAAGGCATAAATCTTAAACGCTTCCTTTTAGCTTTTTACTTCATAAATCCTGTGCCAGAAGGCTTTCACTGTCAAGATAATACAAAAGAGAGGAAAAAAAAAAAAAGAGAGAGAGAGAAAATACAGACAGTTTCTCTGACTGGTCAGCTGGTGACCTCTGTAGTAGAAAAATGCCAGAGTAGTGTTGGGTCTCCCCCCAGGATACTCTGAACTGTCTCTTCCCTGGTCTTTAGCCAGGGCAGCTTGGGTTGTGAGCTGAATTTGTTTTGGTGAGCCTCACAGAGTAACAGCCCTCTTAGCAACTATTTTTTTCTCATGCACAATAAGACATCCAGTTTGCTCAAGAAGTCATCCAGACACAGAAAACAAGCAAATTACAGGACTACCTTCACTTCTACATAATAATTGCAAATCACCTGTACTGCTACCAATATTCAACTGCAGATCACCAGTTCCACCACCAGCCTTCTCAGCAGTCACCCTCATTGCTCTAGTAAAATAGTTGTTGCCGTAGCCAACTGGGAATCTCTGGGATTAGGAGTATAAATCCCACAACACAACTGAAGAACATGCATCCTAGGTCTTTCTGCAAGTTGATTATTTTCAGAAAAGGCACTGACTAGGGAGTTCAGAATGCTGAAGAAAGCCTTTAACAAGTTATGTCTATTTAAACTGTCTTCCATACAGCTTCTGAAATATATTGATTTATTCAGCATAGCAAATAAGTTCTCTTCCAATGACCTGAAGAGGATGCTTGTGGAACACAGCTATAAGGGTGTCTTTTTATTCCTTTGTGACTAGTTTTGAACCTTATTCAGAGCTTTAATAAGGTATCCACAATAAAAAATCTAAAAACCCCATATACCTTTTTGCTTAATGTGTGCTGCATGGTCCAGATAAGAAACAAATTGTGTTGCTTAGAATCATTCAAGCTGCTATTATCATGTATGTGTTGCATCATGCATTCCTGATCCACAGGATCACCCAGTTCCAACCCCCCTGCCATGGGCAGGGACACCTCCCACTAGACCGGGTTCCCCAAAGCCCCATCCAGCCTGGCCTGTATTATTTTCTCTTTTGTCAGGCTGTCTTATCCCAGAGAAATGCAAAGATTTTGTAAAAATGCAAGAACTGCAATAGATTACACTGTTTTGTGAGAGTTTGCAAGCGGAGGCAGAGATTGCACAGCACAGACAAAGAGGATGCCAGCAGCACCATTAGTTCAGACTTTTTTTTCAAAGCAAGAACAGACAAAACTGCAGCAGAAAATGTCTAAGCTATCAACCAAACCAAAAAGTGAATGTATCATTTATTAATTCTAAGTTGAACAAGGGGCACAGAGCTATACTCTATCACTCTGTGCATGGTGGAGCGGGGGGTAGCTGTGTTCTGGGCAGGCTTTTTCCTGTTCCATGTTTACGAAGTTATTTGCTGTACTGGGCACTGTTATTGGAAGGCAATCATTCTTACTTCCCCCACAGCAGTAGACCTTTGGATACATAAGCAGAGCCAAAATGCTATTAGAAACAGTGCTTTTGGCACTGAGCAAAAAGCCACAAGCCTTATGATTAAAACTTTGCACTTTAGGGAACTTACTCCCCAAAGGGAACATGAAAACTAAATATATGGGTAAATAATGAACTGGAAAAGTTACAAGTTACCCTTACACTGCGTGTGTATATGTGTGTGTGCATATACGCTCATTTTCAAGTGGAAACAAGTTAAGCCTCTGGTCTCATCAGGGAACAAACTGACTGGGAATTCAGAGGATCAAAGCAATTGGGGATGAGTTAGTTTATAAGGAATAAAAAACTCTCAGTAGGATCAGGAATAAAACTGGCAGAACTTAAATGTCCCGGAGTTAATGAGTTTAAGAGCTGACAACATGAGTGTACTTAATAGTAGGGGGAAAAAAAATAC
This sequence comes from Rissa tridactyla, assembly GCF_028500815.1. Lineage (NCBI taxonomy): Eukaryota > Metazoa > Chordata > Aves > Charadriiformes > Laridae > Rissa > Rissa tridactyla. Next base: position 117,869,709 of record NC_071468.1, on the reverse strand, counting down.
AGGCTTTCATCTTCTGTATATACACTCAGTATAACAACATGAATTTGCACCGTTCACACTTAACATTCCCATTGGGAGACACTGGGTCTGCCCGTTGTTCTATTACACAGGGATTGTAACTCTTCCCCAAATCCAAATTCACCTACTACACAAGCAGTTTAAAAGTTAATATGGCAGCAGGGAGCATTAAGCTCTTAGAGAGCTCCTAAATCCCCTCCTCAGCTGGCACAGGGGTGGGTTGTTCTTCATGAGGTGTTTGTGGATCAGGCACGTGGAGGGCAGGGCAAGAGACAGCCTAGTTCTCGTGCAGCTATTGTGACCTTTGCTGTTCGAAGGGATGGGGTATACTGGTTTTGAACTCAAGTATGATTTATGGGGCTTGATGTATTTAAACCTTTCTCTTCAGCTCATGGCATAGGCTTGTTTACAGCTTCTTCACACCGCAGTTTGGGCTGTATTGAGAACTTGAAGTGTTTCACAGGAAGAGGAAATGCATTTTTGATGGGATGGTGAGGCTGTATAGATGAAGTTTAGAAGAAAACATGACTAATGGTTCTGAGGTCTCTACAATGACTGAGGTGCTGTTCTGGTGTAAAACAACCATGATTGTAAATCCTTGAGGGATGGAAATAATGTGCCTGAGAGCACAATGGAAAAAAAAAAAAGGTACAAAGACATTACAAGACTTAGTATCTGGGCATTAATATGGCAGACACGATTCAATAAATATAAATTTGAAATCATGCACATGGGAAAAATAATTTAATCTTTACATGTGGAATGAGGGACTCTGAGCTGATCATTACCACTCAGGAATGAGATCTTGGTATTATAAAAGATTTTCCTTTGAAAATACTGCTCTACTCTCCTTTATGATCAAAACCCAGTTGGAATAGTGGAAATTATTAATAACAGAATAGAGAACAAAACAGGGATTGTATTATGACATATAAGCTACTGTGTAAAGTCAATTATCAATGTCAGTAATACTATAATGTATACTGATACTAGATAATGGCATGTCCCTGCATAGATCTGGCTTATGGTCTGGTTTGTCCTCTTCAGAGTTATACAGCGAGACTCTAAAAAGTTCAAAGAATGGTAACAAAGCTGTTAAAAAGCATCAAAATAAGTAAGTAAGAAAGCTGGAAGATAATTAAGTCTGGTCTTCAGCGCGGTAAAGGAGATAGTTGAGGAGACTGAGAGAGATCCGGGACTGAGGTCAGTAAGGGTACAAACAGCATAGAGAAGATCAGTTACTCACTGTCTATTCCAAGGCAAAAGCTGGAAAGTGTTGGACATTAAAACAAGATAGTATGGTGGGTTCAGGGTGGTCTTCAAGTTAATGCAGAGTTGTAGTAAAAAATCCTATCACAGGATGCTACAAGTTTATGTACATTCAAGGCACAATCAGAAAATTCAAAGAGGAATTCACCAGGATTCTTAAATACAAAGAAATCACCTCTGTTTTAGAAAGCCTTTGAGCTGAAAATTACTGATCCCTGGGAGAATACTGTGGAAATGTATCATGTGCACTTTCTCTCTAGTCTTATATTTTTTCTCAGACATCCGGTTCTGATCACTACTGAAGACAAATTTCTGGGCTAGATGGACCTTTGGTCTGATCTGAAATGGATGCTTTGTGTTTTTTAATATCTGTAGATGGATGGCAAATAAGACTGAGGCCTTAACAACTTGAATTCACCACCATGCAATGAAAGAACACAAGCTGGGAAGAGGTGAGGGAGCGGGAAACACCTGTTGCATCATGTAGATATGTTCATCTGAACTATTTGTTTAGACTCTCCTTATAGTTAGTGCAGTCAATACAGTCTATGGAGTTTAAGTTGTGATTCACCTGGTCAAAAATCATTGCCTGTTTTAAGAGCAGATGTGTTTCAAATTCAATGGATTGACTAGCTCTGAGCTGATGGAAGCTGAGAGTGATACGTTCAGAGAAACTTACATTGTCAATGACTCAGTCAATTGAACTTTGAGACCTCCTAGACTGGCAAACTGAAAAGAAATGCGTGCCTAACATAACTAAGACAACTTGGTAGCATGACTTGTAAAGACATTAAAAAAACAGAGTATGCAATTTTGTTGAAGAGAACAAAAAGTATAATTACACAGATGTCTGTCTTCTTTCACAGGCGTCTGGAGCTATGACAGTAAGAATAAAATCAAGTTGTTCTTAACACTGAAGGCATGGGATTTTAGCTCATACTTGTTACTATCATATGAGGTAACTGGAGTATCAATAGTTAGGACACTTGGAGTGGGAGGAAGGAGGAGTAATAATAATAAAAAAAATCCATTATACTTGAATAAAGAAGGGAACTTTGGCTTTTTTATATATATATTTGTACATAAAAAAAACTTTGTATATATAGATATATAAAGATATATAACTTTATGAAGATAATGTTAGAGTTGGTGAAAATCACTTACTGCCTTGGAAAAAAGGGCCTGGCGATTGTTTCCCTTCCTGAAGTTCAGGAATACAAAGACTAAGTTGTAGCTATCTGTAAACTGTGTGAAATTCCACTGTTAAGGATTTTTCTCTCAGCAGACAGATGGATTTGACTAGACTGTTTTGCAGAGGCTTACATTATATATGGTCGATCAGACTAAATTGAGACATTGAAAGCAGCAAGCCACTTTTCATCCTTTTCAACACTACAGAGCAACGGATTCAAGTCTGCGGAGCAACAAGCTCTCCAGGCCCCTTCTCCTTGAGAAGGATATCCAGCATCCAGACTTCACCTACAAATGGGTACGTAGAAAGAGTTAATACAACCTATTTTATGCAAATTAACTTATAAGTCAAAGTAGAAAATGTTTCCAGGTAATAAGGAAGCGCGTGTTGGGAAAATGAAAGTGGACTAAAGCTAGCTTTGATTACGGGAAATCTAGGGTACAAAAAAAGAGTGTTCAAAACCAAAATAATGGATTTTTTTTTAAAAAAACTTGTTAAGTCCTGCTTATCTGAACACTCTGAAAAAATGAGTATTGAATTTGTGGTAGTTCATTTGCAGGAGAGAAGTAAATCTGTGTTTCAAATTATCTTTTTTTTCTTTGAAAACTAAAGATTATATTGCTTCAAAACTTCAGGTCTTTAAAAATAAACTACAATAGATGAGAATATGTCACCTGTTTTCCGGTATTCTGTGGGTGTTCAGATTAAAGACTTTTGCTTAGAACAATCACAAAACTAGAGCTGCAAACCAGGAAAGATATAGTCTATTTGCCTGCCAATATGATAAAGTGCCTAAGCGTGGATGACTTTATCATCACAACGGAGCCCGTTTGGCCACCAGTTAGATCTATATACCTAGAGAAGTCAAGTAAATAATTCCATACTAAATTAACGTAATTTTTGTGAGAAGAAAATTTAGCTGATTGTTTTAGCAACAAAAAAGAGGTTGAAAACAAGAGGACAGATTGAAGTCATGTATGCATGAAATTTTCCACATCTTCTCCAGAATAAAGGTCTTTTAAACTGTTATGTATCCCCCATATTTCTCTTCCAGTCTTTTTGTGATAAGGACAACACTGCAAGCTCTAGCTCATGTCAGTTCTGGTTTTTAATTTCTTGTCCTTTAGAGTCATTGCTTTTTTTCTGAAATCATAACTTTTCATTCTATGGTTTCTTACTAACCGCACAACAGCTTTCAACATCATATTTGCATACAAATACGTGATTTGGAGTTCTTATCATATTAGACTTAGATGTCATGCCCACAGTTGTTTTATGTTATAATCTACTAATCATATGGGGATGCTTAATGTAACAGAAGCGCCGTGTTGTCCTCAGGAGCATTACATTAGTTGCACTCACTGTAAAGGTGTTTAATACCTGCTCTATTCAATTAGAAACTCCTTAATGTAACTTTCCATGAGAATATAGTCCTACTGAGTATTGATGCTGTTGTGGAGCATTCAAAATATTTTTAATATTATGCATAAGCATAACCTCCCACCACCACTGCCTCCATTGCCCTTACATAAGTCTGTAAAGGGACCATTAAAAATCCATTAAGCTTGTTAGTTTGCACAGCTTTCAGGGAATCTTGCTGCAAGTTTTGCTATTTCAACACTTATGGGCTTCTATTAAACACAGCAATCTTTGAGCTTTAAGGGTTTACTGGAATGGCCCATTAAGTGTTAGTTTTCTAGGGGGGATTATGTCTGGGAGAAGGAGGGGAGATCAGAGTTGTAATTATATAAATGGGTTTTGCTTTCTGCATTTTGTTTTTAAAGTAAAAGTGATTTCTATTACCTCAAGAAGCCCAAAAGCAAAACGTTAAAGAGTAAATGGATGGCATCATGACTAAAGTATTTATAACGGATTCAGGAAACTGGTTTCAAGTATTTGACTTTAGATTTCAGAAAAGAAAAAAAAAAGTCACTTAAGAACTGGACTGGAAGTGCTGAATATCTAAAAAGTTATGTCTGTTTAAACCAGAGCTGTAGCTGTCGGAATCTCTTAGAATCAGGTATTTTTCACTTCTGTAATGCAGAGTTAATAATGCTTCCTTTTATCCTCTTGTCTACTTGGATATTAAACTTTTTAGGGTAGGGGCAGGCTCATTTATGACCTCTAGTTTCTCATATGATTCTAAAAAAATATCAATAAGGAAAAATATGCCTATTTGGAAGATCTTTTCACTTACTTCATTCGCATTCACATAGAAGACTGTCTTAAAAAATCGTTGGACGCTCATTTCCATAGCCTGTGTAGCTACACTTGTTCTGTCTGGCCATTTAGTCTTGCATTTTTACATGAGCTTTTCATTGGCAATCACTGCCCTTGCATTGTGACAGAAGATTCATGAAGACTCATTGCAAGCTATTGTAAGGATAGATTGTTTCCTCCATATGAGGTCTAGCATTTGAATTGTTTGTTATTTCTGGGAAGGCGTCAAATTCCTGAGATGGCATCGAGCTGTTTATGGGAATATCTGGTCCTTGACTGGAATAGGAAGGTTTCACATACTTTTTATTTGGAAAGGGCTATCTATCTTTAACTTTAGCATGCATAAAAATATGGTTAATGTTTTCCAACTTTAAAAAGAAATGTGATTATTTCTATATGATGTTTTCTAATAGTTGAATACTTCCATGTTTTGCAAAAGGAATTTGACATTTGGTGTGAGTACAGTCCTGGGGTCAGGAAGATGTCTTTTACTCTCTTCATGTCTTCAATCCATTCAGGTTTGGCTAAATCGTAAGCTGCCAAAAATCACTATTCCCCATCTGTGCTTTCCTCGCTAGAGCTTGCTAGAGGCTGTCTGCTAAAATCCGTCAGCATCCTATCAGTCCTGCCCATGCACCAACCTAGCATCTCGTTTAAGTATGCCACAAAGATGAAGCTCCAGATGGGATCATGCAAAACTGGTTCCCTTCCAGCTGCTCTTTCCTCATTTAAACAATACTGTGGGTTCATACGGAAGGGAGATTGGGCTGATAATGACAAGACCATAAGTTCAAGTTTTACTTTTTTCCATTAAGTTGCCTCTTTTAAATCTGTGCCTTTCTCACTTCTTATTATACCTCATCTTAAAGTTGCACAATCTGGAAAGTGATCTCTAATGTGGAGCAGCCAGGATGAAGCAATGCTGTTCTGTCAAAAGAATCCGCCAAGTCTTAACATAACAAGTCTTGCGCACTTTACTGCTCTTGCATATATAACTTCAAGTGCAAATTTCAAACCTTCAGGTTTGATCATCTTATTGAAAGGGACTTTTTTTTCCTTCTAAGGCACAAAAGGCAGGCAGTGATTTATTATCTTTTCACATGCAATTGCTTGTAGGCAATTCAGAGACCCGAAGAACACATAAAAGAGGAACGATTTGTGCATGCAACTTTAATTTTCAGATGTACTGACTGTTGAATGTGTGATGTTGCAAATGTGGTAGCACTGACTGGAAGCCTAAAATGCAATATATTCTAGTTCTACCTATGCCTGCAACTGATTCTGAAGATAACACATTCCTCTGAATGGTGTCCTCTGCAAGGCAAGTGTGTATATGTTACCACCTGACAATATTTTTGTAGCAGCACAGGCAACGAACAGATATGGTCTGTTCAGCTGAAATGAAGCTAAATATGAAGAACTTGAAGGCAGTAGGGAATAGAGGAAAATATTTACATGTTCAAGAGAATACACAAGATGACTCAGGAATCATTTCCCTCCTTTCTCTTCTGCACTTCCATGAATATGAATCCTGCTTGCGTGTGAACTTGCATCTTGTTTTTCACTCCATTCAGTAAAAAGAAAGGAAGCTGTATTTATGGGAATAGCTTAATTTCCTGTAGCATTCTGTGGTGCACTACACTGTTCTGGGAGCCTGATGGATCTCAGAAACGGCGGTAATGGGAGCTGACAGTGATGGATAGTGTAAAAACCAAGAACCCCACGACTGATCAGAAGAGGGTGCTGTTATTCTGGGATGGTCTTGCATCATCCCTGCCAGAACACAGACAATGCCTTAGTGAGATTCTGGAGGATGCAGCCTTTCAGCACAGATGTAATATTAAGGACTTGGCTATCGGTGGTAGTAATTAAGAAACAATAGCACTTTTCACAGTAAGACAAAGATTTCCTGAATAAACCTGCATTTGGCTACTTGTGTTCTGTGGATAGAGGCTCCCCTACCAAATCAAATTATGGAATTCCTTCCCTTCCTACCCTGCAGCAAACTACTGTGTATTGCTGCTCTACACTACTGAACAGCTGTTCTTGTTCATCCTACAGGCAATTGCATGTGAAGCGATAATAAATCATTACTTTCCTAATCTTGAAAACACGTATGCGTACTTCAGTCATAGGAACCATGCTGGGTGAATCCACACTGCTAAATAAAAGACCACAAGGGAGCAAAGACAGTCTCTGACCCCTGGTGATTTATGTTGCTTAATTGTTCTCTCACCAAGAAGAAGCCAAGATGTTTTTGACTGCAGACTCCAGATAATTGATCCTCCAAGGCAATGAGGATGAAACTGCATCAGGTTTGGTACTATCCGCCCCGCATCGTCCTTGTGCTGTCCCCACAGACTTTGCGCCTTCAGATGTCCACTCTCATGCAATGTCCTAGAGATTATCTTTGCTTTTGTGCAATAAAAGTATTGTGCTGCTGGGCTGAAACAGACGTCATGTTATTTCTGAGACTTTGTACTGAAAAGCACATAAAATCATAATTATATTTTAAGGCTCCACAGGCACCACCGAGGCCCAGAGATGGTCCAGGGACAAGTGCTTATCCACATCCAAAAATTGTTTGAGAGTTTTAGGCAGCCAAGATTATTACTTAGTCTCCTTACAACAGTACTTAGAATCTGACACCCTTAGCCTAGGTACTTTTACATTTTAGTTGAACAGATGTAGCCACTGAAGCCAATGTGTGTCAACAGAGGGTCTTATTGCTATCCACAGAGCTACGCCAGCGATGGATTTTTCAATTCTAGGGGTAATATGTTTGAAAAAAATTAAGAAAGGCAAAGATTTTCTAAAGAAAAAAAAGAGATTCGGGGGAATTCAGATACCTATAATCTTTAATTAATGAAATATGCAAGGCAATATTTTTTGTCTCTGAAGCCTAATGACACAGGGCAACTTGAACTGCACAATAAAATATCCTTACACTCACAAACGCTGCTGGAAAAGTCATATCTGTGCCAAACCCAGATCTTGCCCCAGTGCTGAATGGAAGTCTACTTGTTCATACTGCCCAAAATTGGGCCAGGGTGGGCTAACAATTTAGCAGGGTGACCAGTCAGGTACTGTTGCACAGGCCTTAGCCCTCACCCTATTTATTTAGTGAATATAGGTATACTTTTAGGGCGTTAATGATCTCAGTGCTGGGCAGATAAAAAAAAGAAGATTCCGAGAAATAGAAACAGAACATATATTTTTTTAAAATGTTAAGATTATGTTGATATTTGAAGAAAAATGCAAATTAAATTCCTGAATATATCTGTGCTTCTAACTTATATAATGTGTAGGTCATTGCTCATCTACTTTCCTGTAGCATAATCAGCAGAGGCTGGCACCAGGTATTTCAGAAAACACTGTAAAAAGCCTTCCAGAAAAATCCTACCAAACCTTAGATGGGTTGAGTTTGTCTGAAACAGTTTTGTCAGTACAGAAAGTGGTGTGCTCTTTTTGCGGAATTTGCTGTTCATTGACTGATTTAATATTTGCTGTAACAATACTACTTTTGTTACCTGTGCATATTCATAATTTCTGGTTTAATTGTACTAACCTCTTAGCCTCCTCTGGCAACAGTTTGTTCTTAGTCTTGATCAACAGCAAGTTTGTTTTCTCTGTGGGTTTTTTTTTAAACATAGTACTTGTTTACTGCTCAAAGTACTTACAAAAAGCTTGCTTACACAGGAACATGCGGAAAAGTTAATCTGAATTAACTAGAAGTTTGATTTCAAACTATATTAAGATCCTGTATGAACAACTCAAAATCAATTTTAAGACTCACTTTATTTTGTTTACCTTATATCTTTCCCTGACTGCCCCTCATGTAAAAAAATCCTTATATTCAAGTTTTTCCACATAAGGTTCCACTTAATTACCCATGACTGATGCTTGTGAATTTCTCACTGTAGCTGGAATTTCAGGTGAAAAAGCTTGGATTATTTAATGTCTATTAATTGACTCTGTAAGGGGATCCATGCTAGAATAATGGTGTCATATGTCTTAGACTTGAATTTACTTCACAGTAGTGTCATGATGAAGACAAAACCTTCACTGCCGCCTGTTAAAGTATTATGCATAATTTTGAAAGTTGGTATTGGGCACAATATCGAACAGCAGCCATGCCTGTCTCATGGAGGATACCCCAGATGTTGAGACCACAAGTCATGATCTAACCTTCTGTAGACTGAATATTTGCCCTAGCATTTTAATTCAGAGTGGCAGTGTATTCAGCAGACTTTGGTTCTCACTCAGGAAATCAGAAATAAGACTCCTTTTGGATTAAATGAAACAGAAATAAGCTTCAGATTTGCAGGTGTGTGTTCTGGCAACCAAGGGAGAATACAGTCCACAGATCAGGCTACAGCCAGTCCAAAGAAAACTCCCTGAAACTCCCTGTACAGTGTGGACACAGGTCCTCAGCACCAGCTGCCTCACTCAAGAGGCTACGTGACAATGTAGGCATAGCCAGAGTGGGGTGATTAGTGCTGATTGGAAAATCTCTGGCAAAAAAAAGGATTTACTTGGGAATGACATGAAAAAGTCCACAGAGAGTTCAATTTAATAGCAGTTATTTTAGAAATCAAGCATAAGAAGCTTGCCTGACAGGCATCTTCTAAACATCCCCAGTTTCTTGAAAACTCATATACGTGGCTATTGGGTATTTTTACTGAAGAGACCAGACGATGAAGCTTCGTGTCACTGAGGCAGCCAAGCAGGGAGATTGCCTCTAATCCAGAAATCCCAGAGGGTTTGCAGAAACTGCAGCCCAGGCTCAGTCTCTCAGAGTGGATTGTCTGTGTATTAAGAACCCTTGGACTATTCCCATTACTGAAGAATTTTTGGGATTTGTTTTGAACCAAAACTAAACTAAGTTTTGAATATCAAAACCTGATGATATAATTAAATCCTCTGTGCAATTCTGTTGTCCCCCAGCAATTCTGATTAAAAAAAAAAGTGAACAGGAATAATGATTTTAATTCCAGTCAGAGATAGTTAATTACTAGAGATGTGTAAAGAATAATACCCCATATATAGCAAGTTCTGCTTATGTTTCAATTTCACAAGCATGATATTCACATACTAAATTTGAAAGATTCCCACTCCTCCAAAACAGTATAAAAATATCTGATAGTCAATTTAAGCTATTCTTTTCACATCTCCTCACAAACACGAGCTCTGCAAAGCCTTTTGTCTCAGCTGGAAGATGCTTCTGTTTGCTCTACCTCACGTCGAAGCTGATTGCCTCTCCAAAGTGTCTGATCTCTGTATATTAGAAAAAGAATAGATTTGAAAGATGCTTATAATTCATTTAATTTCAATTCCTTTACTTTCTTTCATCCAATATTCTAGATAAACAAATAAATGAGGTAATCATTTCACTGACTATATCATTTTCATTTTATATTCAGTACGCACAAAAGACAAAGCTATTTTTCTTTAACACCATTTTTTTTTCCTCATAAATTGTAAAGCAGAAAGATCTGCTCATGTCTTTTTTAACTTCTGCATCTATTCCAGCCAAAGTTGGCTGCTTGAAGAGATACAATGAAAGTATATTGTTTTCTAAATATACCCTCAAAAAAAAAACCATTTTAACTTTGGAACATTTAACTTTGGGGCCAGAACAGTTTTCTGTTCTTTTCTGTACATTTTCTGTCAATGGAATATAGGATTTGTTTCAACCACATTCAATCAAATGTTAGATTTTGACCAACACAGATTTCTGGGAGAACTTTAGGTTCACCATAACACCCCTAATCATTCAGGGTCCAGGTGAGTTTACAAAAAAACCCCAAGATAAATCAGTAGGCCAATTGGATGATTTTAATGCCATGTAATAATATTGGTGACATCTGTGTTATGAAATTTTTCAGACACTCCAATCATTACCACAGCTCCGTTATGGGAAGGTTTTAATCAAACAGGAGGAAAGAAACAATACCTGCCTCAGAGAGCTGATAAATCTTCCTGTCTCCTTCCCACACATGCACTCTGATGTGGATTAAAAATGTGTTTCTCTGATTCTCAATGATAGTAATGATTAATGACTGTAAATAACAGGCGCATTGTTTGCCACACACTTTAGTCTTCTAAAATGGGAATTAAATCTCCTCTTTTTTCATAATTATCAATCGGAGAAAAAAAAAACAAAACAAAACAAAAAAACCAAGCCCTCCTCATTTTCTCTTATTTGGAATTTAGTTAGATTTAGGGGTTAAATCTATTCGGTTTTAAAAGGAGAAGAAAACAGAGGATTTGATTGTTCGTGACATTTTGTTCAGAATCAATCATTGTCAGCTCAGGTTAGACTGATTTACTATGAGCCTGCCATAGAAAAGATTTGCCACAAATGGCAAGGCTCTGAGCTGTTTCCACCGCACTGAACATAATGATGGATTTATCATTGCAATCAAGATGGTAAAACAGCATGGTCCCCAGAGTTGTGCACCAGGCAAATTGATCACAACAGCCCTGAAGTTATATAAGGGCTTTGTTTATCTGGTCTCAGCCTGCAAGAGTAGTAATCCAACTTAAGATAAGACACTCTGATCTTTACAGAAGTTTGGACAGGTTTTATCTCCTGAACCAGTATATAGTAGAATTGTCTCTGCTGAGTAAAACAACTACCCGTTAAATATATACATATGTATAAATATACATATATACATGTATTTTTAAAATAAAAGGTGGTCTAAAATAAATAGAAATAGTAAATACTGTTATTATGGATATTACAATCTGACAATATTGTCTTAATTTGTAATTGAATGCATATACTTTAATAGTTTAGTGAGGAGGTGAGCAATATGGGAAAAAGAACATTTGTTTTAATACATTACCTCATTACCTTTTCATTACAGGCATTCTTTCTAAATTCAATCAAGAAATAGCAAGAACAAGCTCTCAGGTCCAAATAAATTAAAGCTAAAGGGAAATATTAGCCCCTCTGCAATAGCGCAATGGCAAACTGGGCTTTTGCCTATGCAAAAAAATGAAGTCAGCCTGTATCTTGCATTTCTGGAACCATGTTTCAAAGGGAAGAAAGTAGTATTATTTCTCTTTGTCCGATGGAGATTCTGAGCTTTGGAGAGAGGAAGTGATGCTGTGGAGAAAGGAGATGAACCACCAAAGGCTACCGAGGGGGCAACACCTGGGAAGGCTCTAGCCTGTGACTCAGCCCTGCAGACTATCACTCATTTTCCTGAAATTAGTGGTCCTATAGATAAAGATTCTGAAATAGAACCTGAGAAAGGGATGAGTCCAGTGGGATGATGATAGGTTTCTCACTGATGACCAGAGTGCCATTATTTGGTGGACTGAGGCCAGAATACCAAACCTTCCAAAGCCTGGCCTTTTTTCCCATGTGGGGAAGGAGCCTTATGGCCATTCTTCAACCAAATGCCAGAGACTTGAAGAAACTCTTAATTTTGTTCTGTGTTCAGCCAAGAAAAACAATGGGCTTATATTTTCACATAAAACATGGCTTAGTGTTCTTTGGCATTGGGCTGAACATAGAAAATAAAAATTGAAAGACGGGCTTCTACAAGTATATTGGAAGCAAAAGGAAGACCAGAGAAGTTGTGGGCCCACTGTTGAATGAAACAGGAGCCATGGTGATGGAGGATGCGGAGAAGGCGGAGTTACTGAATGCCGTCTTTGCTTCGGTCTTTACTGCTCGGCCCAGCCCTCAGGAGTCCCAGGCATTAGGGGAATTAACGGGGAAAGAAGATTTCCCTTGGGTTGAGGAAGATCGAGTGAGGGATCAATTAGATCAATCAGATATTCACAAGTCCATGGGCCCCGATGGGATGCACCCGAGAGTGCCAAGGGAGCTGGCGGAAGTCATTGCTGGGCTGCTCTCCATCATCTTTGAAAGGTCCTGGAAAACAGGTGAGGTGCCTGAGGACTGGAGGAAAGCCAACATCACTCCAGTCTTCAAAAAGGCAAGAAGGAGGAGCCGGGGAACTACAGGCCGGTCAGCCTCACCTCCATCCCTGGAAAGATGATGGAACAGCTCGTTCTGGGCGTCATCTCAAGGCATGTGGAGGGAAAGAAAGCTATTGGAAGTACTCAACATGAATTCACCAAGGGAAAATCATGTCTGACTAATCTGATAGCCTTCTATGATGGCACGACTGGATGGATGGATAGATGAGGGGAGGGCGGTAGATGAGGTCTACCTTGACTTAAGCAAGGCGTTCGACACGGTCTCCCACAGCATCCTCACAGGGAAGCTTAGGAAAAGTGGGCTTGATGAATGGACAGTAAGGTGGATAGATAACTGGTTGAAAGACAGAGCTCAGAGGGTCGTGATTACGGGCACAGAGTCTAGTTGGAGGTCAGTGACGAGTGGTGTTCCCCAGGGGTCAGTACTGGGTCCAGTCCTCTTCAATATATTCATCAATGACCTGGATGAGGGGATAGAGTGCACCCTCAGCAAGTTTGCCGATGACGCAAAGCTGGGGGGGATGGCTGACACACCGGAAGGCTGTGCCACCATACAGAGAGACCTGGACAGGCTGGAGAGTTGGGCAAAGAGGAACCTTATGAAATTCAATTAGGGCAAGCGTAGGGTGCTGCACCTGGGGAGGAATAACCCCATGCACCAGTACACATTGGGGGCTGACCTGCTGGAGAGCAGCTCAGCTGAAAGAGACCTGGGAGTCCTGGTGGACAACAGGATGACCATGAGCCAGCAATGTGCCCTTGTGGCCGAGAAGGCCAATGGCATCCTGGGGTGCATCAAGAAGAGTGTGGCCAGCAGGTTGAGGGTGGTCATCCTCCCCCTCTACTCTGCCTTGGTGAGGCTGCACCTGGAGTACTGTGTCCAGTTCTGGGCTCCCTGGTTCAAGAAGGACAGGGAACTGCTGGAGAGGGTGCAGCAAAGGGCTACCAAGATGATGAGGGGACTGGAACACCTCTCTTATGAGGAAAGGCTGAGGGATTTGGGTCTCTTCAGTCTGGAAAAAAGATGGCTGAGGGGGGATCTTATCAACACTTATCAATAGTTAAAAGCTGGGTGTCAGGAGGATGGGGCCAGGCTCTTTTCAGTGGTGCCCGGGGACAGGACAAGAGGTAATGGGCACAAACCTGAGCACAGGAAGCTCCACCTAAACATGAGGAGGAAATTCTTTACTTTGAGGGTGGCAGAGCCCTGGCACAGACTGCCCAGAGAGGTGGTGGAGTCTCCATCTCTGGAGACAATTAAAATCCAAATCTGGACGCGTTCCTGTGTAACCTGCTCTGGGTGACCCTGCTCTGGCAAGGGGGTTGGACTAGATGATGTCCAGAGGTCCCTTCCAACCCTATGATTCTATTATTCTAAGTAGTCAGGATTACCCATATTTGTAAAATAATGAAGAATTTGGGAGTATTCTCTAGATTTTAAAGGCAGAATTAATCCAGAGTTAATCCTCAGAAATAGCTATGAAGGAATGTGATAGCTCCCAGATTGAAAATTATTCTTAAATTATATTGTAAATTCTCAGGAGCTACAGGGGAAACAAAAAATATATCTCAGGGGATGTATTTTCCTATTTATTTGACAGGGTCTATAATGATATGAACCAGTGAACATAGATTAGTATCTCTATCTTAATTTTGAATTTAAATTAAGTTGATTAAATAGATTTCTATTTTGAAGCATGACTGTAACTTTATAATGTTTGTTTGCATAACTGGTAAAAAGATCTATAGCACATTATTGATTCTCTTTGGGTACAAATATGATATAAGGTATAATTCATGCGTAATAATGATTACAAAATGGCTATACAGATTTTGAAATAGAATAGCACACCACTTACTTAGAAAAGTTTAATTCAGAGACCTACTGGATTCTTCAGGGATTCATTTTGTGCACTGAGCGGTAGAGAGGGTGTGTTCTCTCTTTTTGCCAAAGTATTCTCTTCAAAGCAATCTCACGCAGACTTTGGCAGCACTGTTTGACACAAAAATGCATTTAGGCAAATTTACTGTCAACTTAGTCTTCAAGGTGTGCAGATAGACATATAACAAGAATATATAAAAGAAAAATAAAATAGACCTGTTTTGCATTACTTTGACAAAGTTTTTATTGTGCAAAAGTAGTGGATCAACAAAACAAAAATGTAAAAAAGTAATTTCTTAACCCACAATCCCCATCAGTAAGATAAAATGGAATATTAAAAGCCCATCTCTTCATTAGACTAATTTTCGTTTTGGTGTTCCTCTCTTGCTTTAATGAAAAATATAAAAATTGCTGCGTTCAAACTTAAAATCTGGAATTTTTTCAGATAGGTGAATTACACGATTTTCCCAAGAGCCAAATAAATACAATGTGCTTCTAATTTACCGTGAAGCCAATGTGGGTTGAGCCCATTTGTGAAGATCTAAATACCTTCTAGAAATCTGTTTCTTTCTGAGAGAGATGGACTGAGCTTTGCTAGTTCAAGGCATTCCTACCCTTGGCTGCCCTCCTCCTATTGACCCTTCCCCTTGTGGCAGCAGAGGGTGGCAGAGATAAATACATGGCCAGAAGCAAACATCCTCAACTGTGGTTCTCTACAGTTCACAACACAGAACTGAAGGAGGCTGTTTAGATTGCATTGTCTGATTTTGTAGTGATGCTGATGTTTCATAATAGTAACTTTCAGAAGAGAACACTGGGGTAGTGAAAATACCCCCAACCAGAATAACCATTTCTACATTAAGCCTGATGGCAGCCTGGGGCATAGGGTAACACCAGATATGCTGATATAGCTATGTATAGGTCATCCATCAAAAAAAAATTGAAAAGTTACTTAAGGAAGTGATTCAGAAAGACATCTTTTTCTTCTTTTGTGGTATTTTAACTGGTGTCAATAAAAATACTAATAAAACTGATTCCTACATTGACACCTGTCTTTCTGGAAGTCCAGCTGATTCCGTCTCTGGCCTGAGTTCAAAGATGCTGAAACAGGTCCCACACCCGATTTTCAGAAAATATAATAGACAAAGCCCCTCAACATGTATTTGTAGAATTGATCATGTGATGGTTTGGGAGTTATCCTTTAAAAGTTTAAAACAAATTCTTTCAGGATTCATATCAACCTTAGTTTCTCTGTGACAAAGTATTCTGGGACATTGTGATTAACCATGTACATTAAGAAGAAGAAAAAAAAAAGAAAAAATAAAAAAGAGCATTCTGGATGAATGGCTAGCCCTTCACCTGCAACCAGACTTTGCTTAAATAGCCCAGTTTTCATCCTCCTCGTATAAAATCAGGTGAGATTTGATGTGTTAGTTTAGGAAGTAAGGATCTATAAAAAGAAAAAAAAACACATCCCTGAGATCCCTCATGTAAATCAGCTGCTTTCCTGAAGTGTCTTACAATTTTTTTGAGTTAGTGAAATTACTGACACATATTCTCTCCCCAACCATTTGTCTCTATTGTTTTGGCAAGACTTGTCTAATGCACAGAGGAGAGCAAGGCTGTCTTATGGTGTGGAAAGGCAAGAATCTGGTCACTAGGAGTTGACTGCCCTAAAGTTTCCTGAGACAGCTAGATCCTAATGCTTTTGCAGCCCTTTATCCCCACGTTGGTGTCTTAGCTGAGCAGATCAAGTGTATAACCGTTAATAACTATATTTCTGCTATTTTCTTTATCAAAGACAGCTGTTACTTTGAAGCTTCTTTTGTCCACTATTTCTCTTTTCTTTTCTTGTCTCTCCTCCTTTCTCTGGAGGTTAATGGGATGTAGCTCATCAGTGATCTTGGGTCAAACCGTTTGGCCATCCCTATCTAGAAGTCATCTAATGAGTGAACTAGCTCTTGATGCTGGCAACTATAGGTCAATCTGATTTTGTATTAACTTGAAGAAGGTCAAATGGTCTTTAAATTTGATAAATATCCCATTTCTTGAACTGCTGATGGAGAGCATAGACAAGGTGAAACTTAATACAATTCTGGACTTGTACAGCCACACAAATAGGTACTACAGCTTAATTTGCACAGGAGATAACTTAGACTCAGCTTGTACTCCAGAAACTAATTCCTATGTATCCCAATTAAATTAGAACAAATAATGGCAGTGTACTTGATAAATTTAGCCTCTTTCAGTATATAAACAGTCCCTGAACAGCCTGATATTTTTAAGCTGCATCTCTCATTATAATTGTCCTCAGAAATTATCTCAAATTTTGATTTGTGTTTTTTTTTGTTTGTTTTCCTTGATGGATTAATCATAAAAAAATGAAATTAGAGAAATGTTATTTGACTCTAACAAGCTAGACAAGTCTCATGACGTGATTTCTCTTTATGAGACTGGACAAGCAGGCAAACATTTCTGGCATGAATATGAAGATATGAATACGAAGTGAAGTTTTTTCTGCTTATGTTTTTCTGACTTGCTTTTTGTGTATTTACAGCAGAGAAAGGGTTAAAATATGTCATAGGAATATCAGAATTGGGAATAATAAAATCATTGACAAGTGTAGAGAAAAAATAAGGCTCTGGATCAACAAAACACTTAAGAGAACGCTGTCAGTGTAAAAGGAAACCCAAAACAAGGAAGGAGAAAGAATAAAGGAATTTAGACAAAATACTGTGACAAGAGAGTATCTTGAGGTCTGGATCTCAGCTAAAAGTGGGGAGTTTTTGACTTCCTGTCGTTTACAGTTAGAACCATCTCACTGAAGATGTGATACCTCCCTAGATGTCATCTCAGTCTCTTAAGTCCTCCTGTGAAGTTTTTACACCTGTTTTCTGCAAATGTGCTGCTACTATAATGCTACAGCATGGAGGCTGGGCTAAAGTGACCAGAAAGCTTTGAATTCAGCAGCACTGAATGTATTTACAGTTTTGAGGAACATTTGTAAAAGTTTCAGTTTTCATTTCCAGCTATAGCTACCTTTGCGTTGCAAGAAGAACCCTCAGAATATGTTGGGTAATCCTATTCAAAAGGGAGTGGTTTTTTGTTTGTTTGTTTTTTTGTTTGTTTGTTTGTTTTTCCAGCAGTTGCAGATAAGGGAAATAATGCTGGTTTTACCCAAAATCTTTGTAACTCACAGGCAGTGCCTGTGAAGTACCTGAAGGCTGCTGTCAGGACAGAACCTTTCATGCAAGCATTGAAGCTCCTTGGGAAATGAAATGTCCAGGTTGTGAGACATGAAATGTAGTCTGCCAAAGATAAGAGAAGGCCAGAAATATTTTGAGGGTATATTGGTAACACATACGTTTATTTACTATGACCTACTGATAAAATATGCTCGCTACTAATATCTCATTTGCATTTGCCTGTTAATTTGGCCAATTTTAATGACTAGTTTTAAAAATGGATAATAACATTTTCCCTTTAATATAACTTTTACGTGTATACATGCATATACAAAGGCAACTTATAGCAAGATTTAATGGGACGTATGGGGGGAATTCTACAGCCACAGCTGCAGAATTTCAAATAGCTGATAACAGTAGGCTTTGAAAAGTATGCAACTGTATGAAATCAGAAACATGATTATTGTTACTGATTATTACTATTATCTATATATGCCCTGTGGCATACAAATATATATTGCTGTCGTAGGACTTGTAGAAAATAACAGAAATGATGTGCCTATGCCAAGCAAAGCTTTTGATTAGGAGGGTACTTAGTGATCAACGTCTGTTTTTTTGTTGTAGTTGAAAGCTACATTGGCATAAAATGGCGAAGTATGTGATTTCCATCAAAGACTCAGAATATTTTGTTATTTCATATGCTGCTGCTTCTGTTTCTTAGAAGGTGCCTCCTGGCAGGTAGTTCTGGATTCTAATATCCTACATTACCTGTGTCCACCAACTGAATGTGGTGACCTATAATGAATTATAATAACAAAAAGTTGCGAGAGGGCCATAGTGTGTCATGTGTGAGGTACCCTACAAGGAAGATTTGAGGACTTTGATAGAAAATGAGAACAGGATACACCAGTAGATCACCTCCCATTAAACAACACAGTGATATCAAAATAGTTCATACTGTGGGTGGAATAAACTTTTTTCAGCCATTCATATGAAATACAAAATATTCCACTGAATTATCTTTTTTTAATATATATATATCTAAAAGCATTTTGAAGCAGTTTCCTCATATTTACTTGCATGAATTTGGGTGAATGTGCACAATCAATTTCTATGTGTTGAATGCCATTTCCAGAATGAAATGGCACGTAATTTGCCAAGCATTTTGAAGCAAATGGATAGAATTTGTAATTTAAGAAGAGGAAAATATATTCGGCAAGGCAATTTAGGGAACTTTTCCTTCTACTGCTCTCTGTTTATCTGAACTTTTCTGCTCCTAGCTGTTCCCTGTATACACAAGCAGTGGGGCTGCGTTCTCAGGAGACTCTCAGTGGTGTCTCTAGGCAGTTTATTGCCTGAAGGATTTAACTGAAAAAATACCAGTCAGCCACTACTTTTCAGGTAACAGGAAGGCTAAATATCTTCAGTAACCATGGACAGTTTCTGAACACATTGCTTAGTCCATAGAACTAATTTATCTTGTATGAGTGTTAAATACAATAGAAAAAAGAATTACACACTACTCTCAAAAAGGCAAAATATCACGATTTTGAAATTCTCTTTCTGTCTTATAGCAAGTAAATCTTGGTAAGTTTGAGGTGACTTGAGATTGACCTTGAAGCTCACAAGCTAGAACAATAATGTAACCACAGTCAAACCTGGGGTGATGGTAAGGAGAGCAACAAGCCCAGAAGTGACTTGGAGCAAAAGGATAAGTGCAGGGGAGCATTGCTTTGTGGGCAATCCTGTAACTTTTCTGGCTTTCTTTTTGAATTTTCTTTTTTTTAAAAAAAAAAAAGGGAACAAGAAAGGGTAGAAAAATATAGAAAATACTCAGCTTTATGATGCTGGTTGTCCTTACCATTTCCCAGATTATAGCATGCAGTCTGATGGTAACCATCGCCAAACATGTACTATGCATGTGCAGTGCACAAATATAGCACTGTATCAGATATTATTTACTTAATACAAAAGTTAATAATTCATAAGCATTTCAATGAATATGTTTCATGGTAATTAACAACGTGGTAAGCACATGTTTAAATCTACTCTTTTTCAATAAAGCACTTAAGTCTACATACATCTGTACCTCAAGCAAAATTTAAGCAAATTAAGCAAAATTTATGCAAATTAATATCACCGGGGTCCAGAACTACCAATCAAGCACCTGTGGTTAGGCAATGTAATATACCCAGATGGGACCTTGACCTAACAGGAATATATATCTTCTGATACCTGAGATAGATTGTTTAGCACTGTCTCTAATATCTCTCCATGAACCAGCACTATATCAAGAAGATTTGTTCTAAATCCTTCATTTGATCTGTCCCTTAAACACAACTGGAATCAAATTAACACTTTCCAAAAATGATTAATTCCCAGGTCAAACCAAGCATCTAGCTTCTTAACTTTAGATTCACTCACCTGAAATCGGTAAATCAAGATGTAGTGTAAACCTGGTGTGTTAGTCCTGATACCAGTTATTTTGCAGAGAAAAAGTGGATTGCTGAATTTAAGCCTTACGTATTAATAATTGCTCCTAGACTTCTAGAAGGGAAGAGGAGGATTTTTCCTAGGATCACTAATTATATTAAAAAAAAATACATAACATTTCATCTAATTCTAAGCAACATTTTTTTTTCAGATTCCAGAGATAGAATACGTTGTGCTTATTGATTGTTATTGTTTTAGCAATAAAAACAAAGCAAAAAAATAGGCAGCTTTGAGAATACCTTTTGTTGGGACAGTCAATGATATGTTGAATTAGTTTGCTAGTTACTACTCTGCAGTCTACCTGTAGGATAAATTTTCTTTGTCATTAAAAGCACACATCTTACTTCAAGTCTGAGGTTTGCTGAGTTCCACCTTCTGTTATTGCTTTGTCTGCTCTATTAAAAGCCTTGTAGTATCACTGCTTTAGGCATTTCTCAAATTTTGATGAGCCAAGATTCAAAAGAAAACATCTGGACCAATAATGGTTTTACAGAGTCATCCAGTTAGACCTTGGTAATGTATGCAAAGTCAGGAACCTAATCAACAATCAAATCATGGATGGCAGTAACCTTTTTAGGCATTGACTTAGCAATTAAATAGCATGAATCAACATGTTGGGTCTCTGTCAATCAACGACGTGTGCACTGAATAAGAGATGTCAGGTAAAGCTAATGGTGCTGACATTATATACATCACAGTTTGCTCAGGACCTTACTCTCCTGTTGCAGTTCTGTTCCCCACCCGTAGTTCATAAAGAGCAACATGCTCCTTCCTGAAAGGGGATAAAGCAGTAGTTTCACCAAATTCTCATGACTTCATCAACTCACAGGATGGGTACAGAGGCCTCAATGGATTTGTAAACAGGGCTTGTATTCAGTAGGGGTAAATGCCTATGCTGAACAGTTACTACAGTGTCTGACAGGTTTGTGCTCTTCTGTTACAGTTTAAACCGTTGCAGAGTAAAGTGAGTTACACTTTGTTTTTAGGGTTTGGCTAAGTTGAAGAGATTTCTTCTCTTTTATCCCTGCTTGTGAGAGACAAGAGCACAGAATTTTCCCTGTCTTCACAAGACAATATTTACATTATAGTGCACCAAAATTTTAGCATTTTAAGAATTTTAGAAGTGTTGTCATCAGTTGTTCACTCCCTGAAAGAACAAAACAAAATGGACAAAGAATTAAAGTCACTCATTTATAACCATATTCTCTTTTTCCTTTTAGTTTTACAGATAGTCTTGCACGATGTTCTGCTACACGACTTAGCAAATAAACCTCAACAGTAGTTTGTAATTTTTTGGAAACCATAAGGTGAAGCTACACTTAATTTAGCTGTCACTTGAAATTTCAAGCTGCAATAACAGGTTTATTCAAGATGCAGGGGGAGAGAGAAAGATAGCTAAAATTTCTGCCATATAGACTTCTGATTAAAACTGCTTTTTGTGCCTGCTGCAATCACTCACCTTCATGGAGAGAGAAATACAAGATACCTCATTCTGAAACACTTGTTGCATATTACAGAGCTTAGTAGCAGATCTGCTCTTGAAAATCTCTGAAGGACAAATTTTAATACATACACCTAAGGTGTATTTTTTTTAATTCTCTTATTCATTCTTCTTCATAGCTGATGACATGGGTATTATTTAGATATTATTCATAGGCATTACAATAACTTTTAGAATTTTATTAAACACATCTCAAGTAGTTTGGAGGAGATCTTGGAAGAAAATAAAAATGATTCTCATTTTAATTCATTAGTAGTTAATCCGGTGCACTTTTTAAAAAACAGAATAGCTGATATGTAACTTCAGAACAAAACTGAAAATACGTTGTTTTTTTAAAGGCTCATTATTTTTCACATTTTCTCTTTAAATCAGCTGGACTAACCCACCATAATTACATTATATACATTAGTCCTAGAATGAGCTTTACAGAGAACAGTCATGGAGACAAAGCTAACAGTATTAGACTCATTTCTTTAAAGTTACTAGAGCGGACCCGACAAGGACCCAACATCCACAGACTGCTTAAGAGCCTTCCCAGCACAACCAGCCTATACACACCACCCACGTGATGTGAATGGTCAAACATCCAGGCAAGTTGCAGCCCATCCAAGGCAGAGAAGATGGATTATGAATGTAGCTATTGCTGAAGGACACTGCTTGAACTCCTGTTCATCCTTTTAGTGTGATATTATCCCTTAATGTTGAAAGGAATTTCATGGAGTTTGATAAAGTGAAATGACAAGTCCTGCACCTATGTGCTGGTTTTGACTGGAAGAGAGTTGATTTTCTTCATAGTAGCTGGTATGGGTCTATGTTTTGGATTTGTGCTGGAAACAGTTTTGATAACACAGGGATGTCTGAGCTATTGCTGAGCAGTGCTTACACAGAGTCAAGGTCTTTTCTGCTTCTCACCCCACCCCACAAGTGAAGCTGCACAAGAAGTTGGGAGGGGACACAGCTGGGACAGCTGACCCCAAATGACTAAAGGGATATTCCATACGGTGTAATGTCATGCTCAGCAATATAAAGCTGGGGGAAGAAGGCTTGAGAGTTGGGCCCGTGCAAACCTCATGAAGTTCAACACGGCCAAGTGCAAGGTCCTGCAATGGGGTCACAGGAAGCCCAAGCACAAATACAGCCTGGGCAGAGAATGGATTGAGAGCAGCCCTGAGCAGAAGGACTCGGGTGTATTGGTTGATGAGAAGCTCAAAATGACTTGACAATGTACACTCACAGCCCAGAAAGCCATCCTGGGCTGCATCAAAGTCAGCATGCACAGCAGGTTGAGAGAGGTCATTCTGCCCCTCTACTCCGCTCTTGTGAGACTCAATCTATCTGGAGTACTGCACCCAGCTGTGGAGCCCCCAACACAAGAAGGACAAGAACGTGTTGGAGCATGTCCAGAAGAGGGCCACTAAGATGATCAGAGGGCTGGAGGACCTCTCCTGTGAGGACAGACTGAAAGAGTTGGGGTTGTTCAGCCTGGAGAAGAGAAGACGCCGGGGAGACTTCACTGGAGGCTTTGAGTACCTAAAGGGGACCTACAGGAGAGATGGGGAGGGACTCTTTATCAGGGAGTGTAGTGATAGGATGAGGGGTAACAGTTTTAAATTGAAGGAGGGTAGATTTTAGATTAGATATTAGGAAGAAACTCTTTACTGTGAGGGTGGTGAGACACTGGAACAGATTGCCCAGAGAAGTTGTCAATGCCCCATCCCTGGAAGTGTTCAAGGCCAGGTTGGATGGGGCTTTGAATAACCTGGTCTAGTGGGAGGTGTCCCTGCCCATGGCAGGGTAGTTAGAACTAGATGACCTTTAAGGTCCCTTCCAACCCGAACCATTTTGTGTTTCTAAGAGGGGGATGTTCGGAATTATGGCATTTGTCTTCCCAAGTAACTGTTATGTGTGATGGAGCCTTGCTTTCCTGGAGATGGACAAACACCTGCCTACCCATGAGAAGTAGTGAATAAATTCCTTATTTTGCTTTGCTTGCACGAGTGGCTTTTGCTTTACCTATTAAATGGTCTTCATCTCAACCCACGAGTTTTCTCACTTTTACTCTCCCGATTCTCTCATGCATTCTACCGGAGAGCAGTGTGTGAGTGACTGTGTGATGCTTAGTTGCCAGCTGGGTTTAAACCATGATAACCTGTGTATGAGTAATCCCACACACCAGGAAAGACTGGCAACCACAACCTGGAAAGTGGCTTTGCCGAAAAGAACATGGGATCCTGGGGGACAACAAGCTGACTGTGACCCAACAGTGTGGTCTTGTGGCAAAAAGACCAACAGCCTAATAGGCTGTGTTAGGGAGAGCATCAAAAGCAGGCCAAGGACAGTGATTCTTCTTTTCTACTCAGCACTGGTGAGGCAGCATCTTAATTTTATTTCCATTTCTGGGCTCCCCAGTACAAGAGAGAGACGGAGATACTGGAGTGAGTAAAGAGCAGGACCATGAAAACGATGGAGGGACTGGAATATCTGACATGCAAGGAGAGGTTGAGAGAGCTGGGACTGTTGCCTGGAACAGAGAAGTCTCAGAGGGACCTTATCAATGTGTGTAAATACCTGGTGGAGGGGAGTAAAGAAGATGGAGCCAGATTTTTCTCAGTGATGCCTAAATAAAAGACGAGAGGTAATGGGCACAAAATTAAATACAGAATCTTTGCTTAAACATAAGAAAAATCTTTTTCTACTGCTCACGTGGTCAAATAATGGAATGGGTTTCTCAGAGAAGTTATGGAGTCTTCCTCCTTGGAGATATTCACAACCCAACTGTGATGTCTTTAGTGTGTGTATCTGCCTACTGGGAATACATGCTCTGCCACTCTGCGTGGAAGCTGGGAAGAATAGTAACCACGTTTCCCGGAAAAGGAAGGGAAAACCTTGCTAAGTCTCAGCCTACCAAATCTGGCTATCCTTAAAAGAAAATTCAGTTTGTCCCAGTGAAAAGTGATTGTGTTGGCCACCTGAGCCTAATTCCATCAACTGAAACTGAGCTGATAAATACCTCTTGGCTAAAACAGTCTTCTGAAAGCCTAAAAACTATCGGCTCTAATTTTTGTAGTTGTGCAAGCTGTATAAACTGAATAATATGACTGATAAGCAACGACTTTTGAGGCTAATGAACAGGACTTTTGTAGTCCCTCAAAGGACTGATGTGAGTCTACACGCCATATCTCCATATGCCATACACCATAACATCTCTAAGCAAATAATTCTTATAGAACTGGATGCATGATGCTGTAAATCATTGAAAGATATGAGTATTAAGTATATAAGTAAACTGAGCAATTGAAAACTTAATGGAGGGGGGCATGGCTGGCAATAGGAGACTAAATGGTAAAATGTATAGCTTCTGATTAGATTCAAATGATGGAGAGCCATTACTTCTATTCTTTGGATTACAGCTGTTGGCCAACTGTGTTCTATTTATTTCACAGGATGATAACGCCTTCTGTTTTTCATGATGTTTTGGATAAAGAAACCTGGAGGACAAATCCAGTGTAAAGTCGAGCTCTGTGACTGGCCTAGGCTAAATGAGTCCAGTCTAGAAGGAAAAGGAGAAATCAGGAAGAGTCTGAGTTCAGTATTCATCCAGTGAAGGAACAGAATATGATACCAGACTGAAGAGATAAATATTATTTTGGAGAAACAAGAATGACTCATACCTAGAAAGCAATAGTATGTAAAATAGTTTGCATCAGAGCATAGGCTGGAAGACCCTTGCTTGAAAGATTTACTTGGGGTAACAATGGCATTTGTAAAAGTCAAAACCTGCTTATAAGTAATTCAAAAACAGAAAGGCAGGCTAAATTTATCAAATAAATTGTTTTCTGCAAATAGTTCTCCCAGCTCTTTCGTCTGTACCTAATTGGCTATCAATAATGCATGGAAATGCTGAGACACTTAAAGAATCATGTAACAGGCATTCCATTATGTAATTAAGGATCATTAACTATATTAATGACTTTTCTAATTCTTATATTGTTAACCGATCAGTAATGCTTTATGTCAGGAATATACTTTCAAACTTCCCTGCACCAATGAAAAAGATACATCTTGCTTATCTAACTCCTGCAGGTAATTCACACAAAAGATTTGGTCTGAATAAATCTTGAGGAAGCTCAAACAAAAGCCAGATGACTAGATCACACCTCACTAGAGGATTAAGAAAAATAAAGATTGGCAAACCTAATATTTTTAGATAGTCACTAGAAAGCTTATAGTGGCTCAAGGGGAAAAAATGTAACCATTTATGTGTATGAGCAGAATACATACGAGATGAGAAGACTGCTGCAGAAGAACAGTAGGACTGCCAATATGAAAATTGCAGATTTTAGTATCTGCCATGTGAAAATGCCGGTCACACAAGTTAAATCTGTCAAAGGCTGACAAAACTTGTGCTGTTTGCTATATAAAGAGTACAATTTTCCTTCAAGGGTTTGTTGATATTGAGCCCTCCTCTTTTTATTTTTTGTAGTGACTTGGGGGGAGATCTTGATATTCTAGCTATATAATAGGAAAATCATACACTAAAATCCTTTTCTGTGAATATTCTAAAGGGTCTTTCTACCCTCTAAGTCTCTGTAGCCAGCAGTAGCCGGCCAGTGCTGCTGCATGATTATGTAGACGAGGCTTTTCATGTAATGTAAAGATGCTAAATTGTATTACATTTCTTTTATGTTAAATGTAATTTTGCAAAAAAGTTTCAGATTATTCCATCTGGTAAAAGGCTGATCAGCAGCTGGTTAGGGATGTGCAGGGTTGTGTGCTAGTGTGTGAGTTCCATCGCAAGATCTGGTCCTCTTTGTCTCAGAGGTAAAGGGCAGAATAGCCCTTTAGAAGGCACTGAGGTGCTGGAGCATGTCCAGAGAAGGGCAACAGAGCTGGTGAGGGGTCTGGAGCACAAGTCTTGTGAGGAGCGGCTGAGGGAGCTGGGGGTGTTCAGCCTGGAGAAAAGGAGGCTGAGGGGAGACCTTCTCGCTCTCTACAACTGCCTGAAAGGAGGGTGTAGGGAGGTGGGGGTCGGTCCCTTCTCCCAAGTAACAGGCGATAGGACAAGAGGAAACGGCCTCACGTTGTGCCAGAAGAGCTATTCATGGAAGTCCAGCAGGGTGGTCACAGTATGGCAGATTGGTCTGATAGTCTGTGCTGTGGTTTAAGCTGGAAGAGCTTTTGCCACGGAATTAGCAGTGCTCAGCACAGGATATTTTAGTCTGATGAACTGAAAAGCAGTTCAGTTCAGTTAGAGCGAAAATGAACACTGTTGCTACCTTGAGGAAAATTCTTCCCATGTTGAAGCTACCTTGTATTTCTTCAGCTTGGTGAAATGTGCAGTGTAGATGTACGTGACAGTCCTATAGGAACTGGTCCTGTTGGTTTTGTCTGTACTTAAATCATCAGTCCTTAAATCATGAGATCATGAGATGTAAGGTGTTAGCCTGTGTCTTCGCAAGTAGTCATCCAGAACTGGAATCCATAGGTTCAGTCTTCTAGCTCTGTTAAAATGCAATTCTTTATCTCAAACGTGGGTAAACATAATAAATATCCTTTAGCTAATATAAAGAACTTTTCATTTACTCATGCTCGAGTGATTTATGAAGGAAGATAAATATCAGTATTTCTGTTTTATAGATTGAGAAGCAGTGTCCAGTGAGCTGAAATGATTTGTCAAAGGTCAGTGGGGCTGAGATGAAAGAAAAAAGTTGCTTCTAAATCCCATCTCCACAGTACCAAATTTACAGATTTCCAGTTATTTTTGCTTAATATCATAGGGTTGTATTCCTGTCTTCATATGTACATAATGTTACAGGAACACCTTTGCAATAGTGCTCACTAATAATATTTCTAGCAGTGTTTCTTCCCCTAGTGATTATATAGAAAGGATCATAAGCTTAGGATTTGGGGTGTTTTCCTCTTTTTTTTTTTTTTTTAATAAAGTATTTCTATAATCTCCTTCATCAGTTACCTCGTGCCTTTTGTATATCCTGTCTTATATTTTCTTAGTGACTAAACTCACAATCCCGTTATCTGAGACAGGTTTTCTTAGCCTTACATTCTGCTGGTATAACTCTTTTGTGGGGTTGTTGTTTTTTTTTCAGCTTTCACTACAGCGTTTAAAAGCAATATCATTATTCCAGCATTACTTTGCATTGTTTACAGCTCCTGTGTAGTTCGTTACTCACCAGTGAATCACCCTGAGTTAGATGTTACTTCTGTGAGTCCGATTTTTTGTGGGAAATCCTCAGCTATTACAAAATTTTCTGAAACTTATAATCCTGGCAGCAAGCAAAACATGCACAAATTTTGTTGTATTTCAGAAAAGTGCTTAAATATGTGCTTAGTATTATGAACATGCTTAGATCCCCTTGGCTGTACCTTTACATGTGCCTGTGTTGACATATTTGTCATTATTTGGCACTTTCACAGGAGACCTTATTGCTGATTTTTCTACGTGAATCAAATATCTAACTCATACAGTCCATCTGAAAAGGAACCCTCCAGCCTAAACTTTGCTAATACAACAATTTTTAAATTTTATTGAAGAGTATTCATCATTAGGTGAGTTAGTTGGTCCTATTCAAAAAATACTATCGAAAGTAAAATCATGGACCTTTGTAAATCAAGTCTAAGGAGGATTTTGCATATCAAATACTGCTGTGAATCTTGTAACTCATGGGTATTTTTCTAGATGTGGAGGAGCAGGGAAGACTAAAAGACAAGTGTGCATTTCCTACCATCAGAAATTCATTCACGGTTCTCTTAGACATTAAGAGAACATTTCCTCCCCTGAATTAAGCAAATAGTTGTGACTGTACTAAACAATCATAACAATATATGTTTTCCATGTATTGCAGGTGAAAACAAGCTTACATGGATGCTTCTGTATCTTCACTAATGCACAGTAGGTTTCTGTGATCCAGATAAGAAAAAAAGAATCTGCCTTAAAATATATTTCATACTGGAACCATCTCCATTGCGGTTTCTGTTTTGTTTTCTTTAACATTCTCAGTAGCTTGCAAAATTTTTTTTAGTCCTGCCTGAAAGGAGGGGGTAGCCAGGGGGGGTCGGTCTCTTCTCCCAAGTAATGGGCGATAGGACAAGAGGAAATGGCCTCAAGTTGCACATGGGGAGGTTTGCACTGGATATTAGGAAAAATTTCTACACTGAAAGGTTTGTCAAGCATTGGAACAGGCTGCCCAGGGAAGTGGTTCAGTCACCATCCCTGGAGGTATTTAAAAGACGGGCAGACGTAGTGCTTAGAGATATGGTTTAGTGATGGTTTTTGTCAGAGTTACGTTGATGGTTGGACTAGATGATCTGAAAGGTCCCTTCCAATCTAGGTGATTTTATGATTCTATGAAAAATTTAAGAATATCCTGGTAACAGTGTGAATACCCAGCCCAGGGTGGCAAGTCTCATTTGGATAACATTATACTGGAGAAGAAAGATAAAGATACTGCAAGTAAAGGAAGAACTCTCATTCTGAACCTGGGTGGCAGGTAAACTCTGTAAGGATAGGAAGCAAAGAACAGTGTAGCTTTTTGTTTACTATTTCCCTGTTGAAAGCAAGATCTCCAGCAGTTACCTACAGCTTTTGGTGCCACTAACACTTTGAGCATGGAAAGCTTGAAGAGTAAGAGAGGTTTTAACATCAGCTCTTTCCAAAGGGACTTTACTGGGTTTATTTCCAATGCAGCTGGAGGCAAAAGAATTCTTTCACTGGTTACTCTCATAAAAGACAAGACATCCTGAACTGGCATGATCTGATATTTCCTGAGTTTCATTACCACCAAGTCTTTGATACTAGAAAACAAGTAAGCCTTCAGAAAGGAGTGGAAAGATATAGATTGGCAGATACAGAGGACTCTGTATCTACCCTGAGCAAGGGCCAAAGATCAGAAATGTTTGCAGGCTTGGGAAATAAGTGCTTTTAAAAAGTGGCAGCTGCTTTTGATGAAATTACTGAAAGTTGGTGCACAGATGATCAAGAAAACAGATTTTCCCTTAATGATGTCCGCAGATTCTTAAGTTAAGCCTAGCAGGTAACAAGATCCTTCCTGGATTCAAAAGATACCTCACATCCAGGTGCTGAAGCACATTTTTTAAAGCCCTGGAAACAAGAGCTTAAAAATTCAGCATCAAAAAATGCCTGTAATTCCTCCACAGATGTCTCATTCTCAAATATAGCACAGGAGCATTCGTCTAATGCGGAGCCTAGTTTTTCATGTGTAGCTCAGAGTGCTCGCAAAGGCACAATGTAAGCATGTTACAATTTGGAACTAGTCACATAAGACCTCAAAGGTATAACATCCACATTTTCAAGTGGATTACTTTTGGACTTGGAAAGTAGATAAGGTGGCAAGTATTCCTAAAGAAAATAGCTATGTTTGAAAAGTTAGATAGCAAAAATGCGTATTGAAGAATTCTTTCAAAATTGGCAGCTGGTTGACTTGTTGAGAAAGACCCTTAGGGCTAAATTTTTTTCCTAAGCCCTTTTTATTTTTATCTTAGTAGTACTTATTGACAGTAATGTTCCTAATGTGTATCTTCAATTACAGTTTAAGGAAACCAGAGAGTATTATAATATTCTTGCTACAGTAATGTGAAGCTGGCAGACCTGAGCCTGTGTCTTTTGGCTTGAAAGCTAAGTACTAAAGGGCTGGATTCATTTACCTAAACTGCTTAAATGATATCTCGTGTAATTTTAGAGTCCCTCAAGTACTCAATCTGACCTTCAGAAGGACATAGGTTTATCTGAAGTGGTGTGTTGTATCTGCCAACCCAGTGCTGATATTTTGGACAGATTAAGGTATCTCAAATGGTGTTGGATGTCTGTGTTTAGGCAAATTAATCTCATCCTTCTAGTAAGGTAAGTTTGCCAAAGTTTATTTAAGATTTCTGGTAGGCTGAACAGATTCGTTCTGCATAGCTATACGCAACAAATGTTTTTTCTGAAGCACTGAGCTAATCAGGTCTGTGATGATGCAGTTCCTTTGCGGTCATGCTGTAAAACTGGTGGATCATGCAGCATTCAATGCATTGTGTGTAAACTGCCCAGCTGGCATGTTCATGCCCAGTTGTTTTTGCATTTCTTGAGGGGATTTGCCTCACCGTACAAATGTTATATACTGCATATTTTTGTAATTCTGTCTGGAGATTTTGGACCTTCAAGACCAGAAGGTAGGTCTTACCAGTAATAACCGAAGCAAGGAAGATGTTCACTACCTTGGCTTTATCCATGCCTTTTCGACTCACCAGGTCCCCTGCTCCACTGAGCAGTGAGGACCACTGTGCTCACATTCTCCTTAGTTTTGTTTTGCTGGTGATATAATTATAGAAGCTCCTTTTCATGCTCTTGAAATCCCTCTCTAGATTCATTTCCAGCTGAGATTTAGATTTTCTAACTCCATCCCTGCATGCTTGAACAATGCCTCTGTACTGCTTCTGGGCAGGCTTTCTGTGCTTTCACCTTCTGCACATCCCCTTCCCTCCTCTTTTTTTTTTTTTTTTCTTTTTTTTGCATTCAAGGTCAGTTCAGAGTTCCCTGTTCATCTAGACACCCTTCTACTGCACTTGTGTAACTTCCTGCACATCAGGATGGACAATTTTTGCACTCAAAGGAGACCGTCCTTGAAGATCAACTGGCTGTCCTGACCCCTTTGCCCTCCAGAGCAGTTTTTCATGGAATTTGGACAAGCAGATCCCTCAAAAAAATGAGACTGCATCTTGGAATCTGTATATTTCAATTATTTGGGTTGCGTTTTCTCTCAGGCTGTTAAAGTCTACAGTCTCACCTTCACTGCTGCCAAAGTCACCTTCAATCTTCACATCTTCCTTGTTTGTAACAGATCCAGCAGATTATGTGATAAGCCTTAGTACATCTATCACCTACAGCAAGAAACAATCTTTGATACACTCCAGGGGTCTCCTGGACTGCTTCCAGCCAGCTATGTTGCCCTTCCAGAAGACAATGGGGTGTTTAAGGTTCCCCATGAATACCAGAGCCTGAAATCATGAGGTCACTCCCGGTTGTCTAAAGAAGGCTTTGTACGCATCTGCAGCAGACATTTACCATGACAGGTTGTGTTGGCCTGCCCTTTCTAACACATTAACCTTTATCTCATCCCTAATCTGGTGAAACTAAAAGGAGTTTTGCCTTACCATTCTGCCCACACATTATCTAGTATATATCAAAAATAAAGCACATGAAGCCAATAAAGATTGGTGTTAGTCTGTATATATACTCAGATAAGCAAGAATCAACATCTTTATCTGATCCTTTTAATTTTTCTATTCATGTTGTTATATTAATGCTATAAAGTTTCTGTCAAAAG
This sequence comes from Rissa tridactyla, assembly GCF_028500815.1. Classification (NCBI taxonomy): domain Eukaryota; kingdom Metazoa; phylum Chordata; class Aves; order Charadriiformes; family Laridae; genus Rissa; species Rissa tridactyla. Next base: position 117,837,647 of record NC_071468.1, on the reverse strand, counting down.
AAAACCACTTTTAATTTTTTTTGCCCTTTCTTCTACAATGAGAAAAGGTATTTTTGTTGAAGAGACTGCAATGGAATAATTAGTGCCTCCTTACCTTGTGTATTGCTCTCTCTATGCAGGAGTTACACACAATTTAAAACATCAATAAGAAGTAAATTGTTGCAAATTACTATTCTTTCCTCAGTATCCAATAATTTGCTAGAACCAATAACAATGGTGTCAGAATGTAACCTTGATCAGTTCTGTTCTGTTGTGAACCCATTAATTGTTCACACAATGCTAATCCTTTAAGAATACTCAACAAGCCCATGCTAACTCCTTGAGCTGTTTTCTTACTTCTGTTTATAGACCTGAGTGCTATATTTCTCCTGGTTTTAATGCTCCTGAACAGCAAGCAAAAGAGAAAGAAAAGAAAAGCAAATGTAGACAACTCAAAGCTTGAGCTAAGTGAGCTATTATCACAGCATTGATATAAAATTTACTACTCTGTTGATAAAAGAAAATGATGATGAAATCATCCTTTGGTTCTTCTGACTTACTGTTTCTCTATCAGTGATACAAGAACTCCAAACTCTGGGGTATATGCACATATGTGCATTTCTCTGAGAGTCCTTGATTGATGTATCCTACGAGTATATGTCTTCTTCCAAGATTTAGCAAACTTTATTTTTGGAGACGAGTTGATTTCTCAGATCCAGGAATATACCTGGACCTGCTCAAAAGTAGGTAGGAGGAAGAATTAGCAACTCTATCTGTGCTTTCCAAGTAAATGTACTAACTAACCATAGAGTCAGGAGTGACATCTCCCTGTATCCTTCTGAACTGTGAAGGAGATCTGAGATATCTTAAATGATCTCACATTTGCTGTGAGCTATATACACACACTCAGACAGCTACTGTGAAGCTGTTGATATGCAGTAAGTAGCATGTTACCCTGCAGTAACTCATTTGCGTTTTGAAGCCATGAGCCAACAGACTTAAGTCAAGCTGTTCTGCCTGTAAATTGAGAATCCTACTGACTGAACTTGACACCCTCAGCTGGTGATGTGTAGCTCACTTCTCAGGCAAGAGGTGAAGTGTTGTGCCAGATTATGTGTGGTATGTTGCCCTCTTCCCAGTTGCCCCGTCCTCATTTCACAGCAAAGGTGTGGTGTTGAGGGTGGAGAGAACGAGAGGGTGTTTCCTACCTCACCCCATGTCAGGACACACTTTTCTGTGGCACAGTCATGTTGTGGAAGGTGGCCTAACAGATGGGTTGTTGGTTTGAAGAAGTGTCCTATGAGAACGGAGTATGATTAATAATCTGTTTTCTCCTTAAGAAGTATTTGACTGGTGAGGTGAAGTTCTGGGGCACCTAATATAATTGTGTGCATGCAAAGGTCTCTTCACCCTTTTAGTAAAAAGAGAACATACAGTGTCCTCCTAGTCACAAAGGACAGTGGTTGACAATTCCTGTTCTCCTCCATCACAGAGGTTTGTATTCTATTGGAATAACTTGCACTTCCTCATGTGGGAGAAGGCGTTAAGTGAGGGAGAATGCAATAAGGAAAGCAGAGGTCAGTTTCCACTAAGAGACTAGAGCAATGACAGACTGGTTAAGAATGATTCTGGTTTGTCAGCTGTGTGTAAATTAACATCTGTGAACTTCATGATGAACACTGCTTCTTTTCGAAGAATGCTGTTCATTGGTATTCTTTAACATGATTCTTGTGTTTTGTATTTAAATATCATGCTATTATTGTGAAGCTAGTGGATTTTATTTTGTAGCTGAAAGAAGTGATAGAACTGTAACTTCACATTTAAAAAACAGAGTTCCACAGAACAAAATCCAATTGCTAAACAGACAGTAGAGTAAAAGGGGCATCAAGACGGCATTTATGAGCCTTGTCAAAATTTCTGACAAATCTCAGATTCAGTGTGTTATGTTTTCATTTATTTTACTAATGATACTGTGATACTCTATGAACTGTAAAAGCACTTTGAAGTGAAGCAGCTGACTGCTCAGTCAGACCAAGGCAATGTTTCCACCAAACCTTGGAAATCTGTATTGACAGAAGTCTATTAAGCTAAAAAATCTTCTCAAAGAGATCTTTGATGCCATTATATACACACAGAAGAACAGGGATTTTGCAGTAAAATATGTGGAGGTTTTGATGAACAACAGTCTATAATAGCAAGGGTGTAGCCAGCATCTTGAGGGAAGTGCTTTTTCTCCTCTCTTTGGTACCTGTCAAGTATCTGGAGTATTATGCCCAGTTTTGGTCTCCCCGGTACAAGAATGATTTGCATTCTGGAGTGAGTCCAGAAGGGTCACCAAGTAGATTAGGGGTCTGGAGCACAGCATGTATGAACAAGAAAAAGTTAGGGGAGACTGGTTTATCCACCTTGAGTGAAGGCTGAGGGGTGACCTCTTTGCTGTCTCAAATATGTAGCAAATGGATATGAAGAAGATGGAGTCAGACTCTTCTCAAAGGTGCACACCAGAAGGACAAGAGACAATGATCACAACTCACAAATTACAAAACTCCAGTGAAATATAAGGAGAAATTTTTTCTCCACAAAGTTGGTCAAACACTCACAGTTTGCCCAGAGAGGCATCTCAGACCTTGGAGATATTAAGCATTTAATTGTACAAAGCTGTAAGCAACCTGATGTAAGAACAAAATTGGTCCCACTTTGAGCTGGGAAATACAGTATATGAACTAAAAAGGTCCCTTTCAATTTAAATTATTCTGTGAGTCAGTTGAGTACAGTTATAGTTAGGAAGGGCCCTGCACTTGGAGAAATACATACCATGAAGGCGTATATTGGGTTTGTGTGGCAAGGCTTTAGCAGCAGGGGGTCTACAGGGGTAGCTTCTGTGAGAAGCTGCTAGAAGCTTCCCCTCTGTCCTCTGACAATGCCAGCCGGTTCCAAGATGGACCAAGGCTGAGCCCATCAGCAACGGTGGTAGCACCTCTGGGATAACACAGGTAAGAAGGAGGAAAAACGTGCACAACTCCAGCAATTGAAGCCGGAGAGAGGAGTGAGAATATGTGAGAGAAACAGCTCTGTAGACATCCAGATCAGTGAAGAAGGAGGGGGAGGAGGTGCTCCAGGTGCCAGAGCAGAGATTCCACTGCAGCCTGTGGTGAAGACCATGGAGAGACAGGCTGTCCCCTTGCAGCCCACGGAGGTGAACAGTGGAGCAGATATCCACCTGCAGCCCGTGGAGGACTCCACGCTGGAGCAGGTGGATGCCTGAAGGAGGATGTCACCCTGTGGGAAGCCCACGCTGGAGTTCCTGACAGGGTCCTGGCAGGACATGTGGGTTCCCATGGAGAGAGGAGCCCATGCTGGACCAGGTTTGCTGGCAGGACTTGTGACCCCATGGAAGAGACACATGCTGGAGCAGTCTGTTCCTGAAGGACTACACCACATGATGGAGCAGTTTGTGAAGAACTGTAGGGAGGTTCTCATGTTGGAGAAGTTCATGGAGGACTGTCTCCCACGGGAGGGCCCTCATGCTGGTGCAGGGGAAGAGTATGAGGAGTCGTCTCCTGAGGAGGAAGGAGCGGCAAAGACAATGTGTGATGAACTCACCGCCACACCCATTCCCTGTCCCCCCTGCTCTCGGGCAGAGGAGGCAGAGAATCCAGGAGCGAGGTTGAGTCTGGGAAGAAGGTAGGGGTAGGAGGAAGGCGGTTTTAAGATTTGGTTTTATTTCTCATTGTCCTACTTTGATTTGATTGGTAATAAATTAAACCCATTTCCTCAAGTCAAGTTTGTTTTGCCCATAATAGTAATTTCTGAGTGATCTTCCTGTCCTTATCTTGACCCACGAGGCTTTTGTTATATTTTCTGTCCCCTATCCAGCTGAGGAGGGAAGTGATAGAGCAACTTTGGAGGACACCTGGTGTCCAGCCAGGGTCAACCTGCCGCAAGGTGGTAACACATGTTTTTGAAAAATTTTCAGGAAAAAGTGTAGCGAAGCAGATGAATCATAACGCTTTCCCCAACAGAAGAGTGAACTTAGAGAAGACAAGACAGTGGTCTGTATACAAAAAGGAAAATTATGGTCGATACTGCCCATGAATGAATCAGTAAGAATTTAAAATGTGGTTTAAGTTACCTACCAACTGAGATTTATAGTAGAATGTGAAGGAATAAATAACGCAACATTTTTAAATGAAGTAGTCAAATGACTGACTAGTGAAGAAATCTATATGTGTTTTTTAAGGAGTTTGAGTAGAAAAGTACTGGATTACCTCAAGTGCATAAGAGTGTACAGATACAGCTACTTCCATGTTTAAAAAGACTGCCAGCCTTGTCAGAGACAGTAGGAAACAAGAAAGTGCAATGCTTTTTGAGATCATTGATCATTCGGAAGTATTGATAACAAAATAAATGCCAGCACTGCTACAAAAAATACTCACTCAGTGAATCAAAATTAACTTAATCTATGTGCATGTGTTAAATTCTGATGCTTAGCCGTTCCATGTGAAGAAATGAAACTAATCATCATCAACTGTTGCTGCATACCAAACTCAGATGAGTCTCCATGGAAAAGCACTCTGGAGTCAATTTGACCTTCATGAAGAAGTTCAAGTGCTCTTGATAGATAAGTCATTCCTTGTTGAACAATTCTGTGACAAACTTTTTCTTGCACATCTGGTTTCCTTAGGTAAGATTTTTAACAAGCTGTCTTCCTTCCACTTGCTATGCCAGAAGAGCAAGGCGACCATACAATGTTAGCTGCAAGGCAGAGGGATTTCAGGAGATAACTGATTGATTTCCAGAAAAAAAAAAAATTGCAGTTCCAGAAGCACAGGGTTTTCAAGGTTTCTGTTGTTAGTCATAGTCTTAGGGATCAGTGTTCCCACCTTGAGAGACGCCATCAGGAAGGATGTGGTTGTCTATTTAAATGCACTGAAAAGGAAGTTTTCTATCTTTTCTTAATGCGTGGAATACTTACACAGTTGGACATGCAATCTGCTTTTTTTGCCAAAGCTGAGTCTTTGTATCATCTGACAGTCTATCTCCTCAATAACTGCACTCTTCCAATGTCATATCTTAGCAGTGAGGTCTGGATGAATGTGAGGGAAGAGTTTATTGAAATATGTACTAAATTACTGCTCCTTTCATTACTTCTTATCTCAACGTGCCGTGAGCAAAATTGCCTCTTTAGCAATGAAATCGAAGCACAGGAATTGGTTTGTAAGTGTCAATGTTTTACCATTATGCCTTACAGCCATCAAGAGAGGCAGGCACAAGCCTCTCAAAAATAAGCTAGGCACGATTGCACATTTTGCTCATTTTTAATAGGAATAGCTCATTCACCATCTGAAACTGTTCCCTTTTGACATGATTCATTTATTTTTAAATGACCTTTTATGGCTTTTGCTTTGGGGGAAGCTCACAAGTATCAGATTACCAATGAGACATGGAATGCTAACAGTTTTCAAAAGTGAAGGTCAATAACAGAATGTGAGCCACTGTAGAAGACCTCAAAGATTTCATCAAAACTATCCATCCTGCCCAGGGACAGGGCTGAGCTACCTCAGTTCCACAATTCCAATGCAGAGTCCTGACTATGAGTTGATACCACTTCCCTTTTTCTCACATCTAGGTTCACACCAAGCAACCTTGAAGCTTTCAGTCCAACCAGATATTCTTGAGTTCAGCTCTGCACATTTCTACTCTGCAGATAATTCTCTTTTGGTCTTGGAAAGGTTGCATACAGAAGCTGTAAATTCTCTTGGACATTTGCAAGAGCTGACTGGACAAAGTCGTATGTAACATAACTTTAGTTCAGTGCTGACCCTGCTTTGAGGTGGAGCTTGGACTAGAGACTAGGTCCTAAGACTGCAGAGCTGCTGACTTCCAAATGACTAATTCTGTAAGTCCTCTTGGGAATCATCCAGATCTACAGTAATAATCTGAGCGTCTTTCTTTTGCAGGATGATGTCAAAAGTGAAAACTTTACATATTGGCATTGCTACTGTTTGCTTAGGAGTAACACTTCTGAGACTGCCTTTAACCACTTATTGTGCTTACTAAAAAGAAAGAAAAAACATGGTGTGGGGTTGTGCATTTTAAAAAAGAAAGAGGGGAGGAGTAATTCATACCACTGAATTACGAAACATTAAACACCGTATTGACCCTTTTGTAGCATCCCTGCTTTAGGATGTTCCATCATTTACAGAAAATGGTAACAATAGTTTGCTGAAAACTGAATCCATTTATTTCCCTGCAGCAAACCAAGAAAGAAAACATCAGTTTTCATTCACTTGTCCCATTTTTTTTTTCCAAAAGCTTACTGTTAGGTAACCTGTTTTACATGTTAAATACAATTAGCTTCAATAACTGCCAACATATTTTTTTCTTCTGCAAAACCAAAAAACTATGAATAAGCCTTTCTTAAAAACTTGCTTGCTATAGAATCACAGAATCATTTAGGTTAGAAAAGACCTTTAAGATCATCAAGTCCAAGCGTTAACCTAGCACAGCCAAGTCCATCACTAAACCATGCCCACTTAAATACCTCCAGGGATGGTGACTCCACCACTTCCCTGGGAAGCCTGTTCCAATGCTTGACAATCCTTTTGGTGAAGAAAATATAGAGCATATATGAAAACGCCGTTCCATAACATTTGCTTGCATTTTCTTCATAACTGTATAGGAACTGCTTCAGTCAAGTTAAAAAGCAATACTAATACGAATAATAAAGAAATAAAAGATTTGGTTGATCATCTTTATAATCATTCTTCAACTAAAAGGGACAGAATCCTCCTTCAGGCTTTCTGTGTAGTAAGAATTTTGCGCTGTTGAAATTTTGCCTAGATATTTTGTTCCGCATTAACTTTTGGATTATTTTTCATTTGCTAGATTCCCACTTCCCTGGATTAAGATAAAATTGCAGGGCAGGCATAAGAGATTTTCCTCACAGCTTGACTTGAAGTACTGAGGACAAAAAAAAAGGAGAAAAAACAGAAAAAACCTCACTCTTAAGCAGCAGAGTGCATTTTGTATTTGATGTCTTACCATAAGTGCTGATGTGTTTAAATAGAATAATGAGGCATTGCTATTAAGGAAAACAATTTTTTTGCCTGTTGTATGATTAGGTGTACTTCATCAGGACCACTGCTGCCGGAATTGCTTGTAAATTCACAAAAGGCTTTCCTCTGGAGATGTAAAAATACTTATGGAACTCAGATGTCAAGGCTCAGGTGTGTATAATTGTATTATGTGGAACATGAAGTTGTGAAACAGAATTACTGTGAGTTCAATAAAATAATGAACAAAACAGTGGGTACCTTTTTCTTGGTCATGCTTTAGAACTGGAATTTGCTTTCATTCCTGAAATACCTTTTACTCTCATGGTTTTATTTCACCCAAACATGGGTTTGGAATGATTTATGCTACCTTGGTGCTTATGCTACTCTGTGTTTCCAGTTGTAATTATCTATCTTTTTGGATGAGAATTTTAATATTGCTTTAGAAACAAAGATTAATTTCAGAAGGAGAGCTAAACTATTCCAAACATTCCTTTCAAACTTGCAATTGGATGTAGGGGTAGCCTTCCACCCAACTGGAGCCCTGCTGAATTCAGTGGAGATGGCATAATTGCTACTCATTTAGAAATATTTGCGTTGACATTGATGATGGTATGCATGGGATAAAATTACATCACTTTGACTGACGACACAGAGCCTGTGGCTGTACACTGGCTGTACAGTAATTTCCTTGATTTCTCTTGTCTGTCATTCATTTAACTCAGCAATTTCAATCATTTCATAACATATGCTCATTCAAATATCTGCTTTTCGGGTTAATTACTTGGGAGCTAAGCCCCATTTTAAAAAGACACTCAAGGCAAGATTTTTAAATATACTTAAGTGGCCAAAATATACATAGTTCGGCTTCCAGAAGCAGGTTTAGGGAATTAGGCATTTTTTAATCACTAAGGACATCCTTTGTCACAATAATTTGAAAAATCTGCAGTTCAGATACATGTGAAAGCCCTGCCATAGCAATGATTAGGACTTTCACAAATGTCTGAATGAATAAATATGTTTATATATCTACATAAACCTAAACACACATTGGGATACAAACACGTATTGTGCACACATAAACTCATAGGATGCGTACATACATAGGGCTTAATTCTTTAAAGTGTGGTTGATAATGACACAAATGAGAAAAAATCCTTAAGTCAGCACAACCTTCAACAACAAGCAGCAACTTGGTTTTAAAACTTTGTATTCAGATTTCTGGAACAATTATCACCTCACCTGGGTATTCTAACAAGTTAATCAGTAGCTGAATTGAAATCCTCATCAACACACTATGTAATTTCATTGAGAGTATCTGCTAACTCAGATCAACTCAATTAATCTCTAGTGCAATGAAACAAAGAAGCAGATGGTAATGTATTTTAGTCAACACCAACTTTTTATTCTGTATACATTTCTAAATACACTATTCCTAGGCATTAGTCCTAAGGCATTGAGAAATTGCCTTACTTTTAATCTAGGGCTTTAAATAGACAGCAGTAAGACATGCTCATATTCCATTTTGTCACTAATGATTACAGTTTTCTCAAATAAAACATTTCCCTTAGGCTCAGTTCTACTTGATACTTAGCCTGACAATACCGTTGGCTTCCATGGGAGCAGCAAGTGTCTGCAGTGCAGGGCGTCCCACCACCACCTTGAAACAAAGGGCATGTCATGTCCAGGGAACTGCACCCATACTTAGTTAAATGCAATAACCCCTGATGCATGCACTAGCAAATTCGGGTCACTAAGGACGCATTTGTTATCACTTTTTCCATACTTCTTCAAAGCTGAGGATTTGGCATCCTAAACTGCAGTGTCCTCATCCTCATCCAGAAATAATAAAGATAGATCTCTCAATCCAAATGCTCCTGAGAGCAGCAAGTGGGGCTCACTCTTTTCTTGTGGTCTGGTGGTCAAGGCATTTGGAAACGTGACTGAAGTATGAATCCTGAGCTTGTTCGTAGTATTATTTATACATTTTGCATTCAATTACACTGACATTAAAACACAAAGAAATGCGTTAGGAAGAAGGGTTGAAACCTGTTATTTCCTATTCCTACCCACATGCCAGGACTATCAGTCAAGGGCCCCACTCATGTTCTAGCTCTTGTCATCTTGATTGCTCGGTCCAGCACTGCAGCAGTCATGTCAGGAGAATTGGGCTGTGACCTGTGTCACAGTTAGTCTATAAACTTAAAGTCAGGGCAGCCTTCGAGCTGTCAGGAGACATTTTTAAATGTGTTCACACTGGGAAATAAATTAAATCCAGGCTTCCAACTTCATGTTTTATGTTCTGCCTATAAGTGTAATTATAAAAACAAACAAACAAAAAAACCCCAACAGCTGGGCAGAAACCTTCTGTTTCTAATCCATTTTGGAGGAAATCGCTGTAACTGTATTTTTTGAGATAAATTTCCCTGTATGCTGAGTGTGATTTCAAAATAGCTAGCTAGCAGATTGGAGCCATCAGGTGAGATATTAAAGTGCACTTTCTGGATCCTGCCTGTTGTAAAGTCTTGAGTAGCTGATGCCTATGTTTGGGCAAGCTGAGAAGCAAAATCCATGTGTACAAAGAAACAAACCGTATCATTTAACCAGCAGATGCTCAGCAATTGAAACCGTCTTCAAAAGGTGAGGTGAGAGCTAAGGGAGGGTTATTTTGTGATGAATTTTTTTAGTGCGTCTATGTATAAGGACTTTTACAGGCATTATGTTTTTACTGGCATCCTTAGTATGCTTTTGCCAGGCTCTTCATCACTTGCAGAGATCCACAGAAGTCTATAGTATTTTCAGTTCCTAAAAGGGAGAAAGAGCAGTCAAGATTTAGGCATGCAGTGAAGGCATGACTTAGATTAATAGTGTATCACCAGTGCTGGAAGAAAACAGAGCTCTTCTGTCAGTCGGGGTCTGCATTAAGGCTTTTGGCCACACTATGACAGGGAGGGAAAGGTGTATTTTTTAATCTGAGGGCAGTCCTAGCAAGAAAAACAATACTGGAATAGTGTTCCACCCTCAAACAAGATTTAACTGTCCTGCTGCGCCATTTTAGTTTTTCACACGTTGTTTTCTACTTTGTTTTCATGGTTCCTGTGTTGATTTAGCTGCCAATTTATCTGTTTTCAATTTATGTGTCTTTTGTTCTATATCCATATTTCATTTCTTTGGCCCTCTCTTTACCATCTTGATTTTTTTCTCTGGCCTGTTCCCTCATAGCCCATCCTTTTTCCTGACAGTATTTTATGCACTCTTATCTTTGCTTGCTTTCTACTCCCCTTTGCTGCTTGATTTTTCTTTGCATTTCCCTCTATTCACTTTTTTACTGCCAGTTGGCTTAGGAAGAAATATATTATGGAAAGAAGTTACGTGCATGATATTTCTCTGAAAACAGAACTACATTTACAGTAACATAAGCCAACACATCGACCTGCAATATCAAATTGTGGATGAATTTAATTTAATTCAAACTAAATTAATGCATTTATAGCATGCCATATGTGTGCCAGATACTTTACAAACATGAAAGACTGAGTATACACACTGAAAATATTACAACAGAGCATTCTCAGTTTTATAGAATCTATTTAGGTTTATGCTAGATACCACTTTTCAAGGAGTATAGATAAAGTTGGTGAACAGATCAAGGTAGGAATGCTCATAAAGAAGGGAGTTTTAATCAAGGACTTGAAGAAGAGAAGAGATTGGTTGATCTAGGTCAGGATTTTGGAGGATAAACTCCATATCATATTTATATAGTCCCAAACCAGCCTGGATCCCACTCTTTTATGTTCATGTGCTTGTGTTATATATATATAATGTGAATATATATAATGCATATATATATATATATAACATGCATGCACATATAATATTAATTTTATATATATTACGTATATATACATAGATATGTATGAGTGTTAGCGAATTACTTCTGGTTGTTATCTATCTCACCTGTACTTCACTATAAATATTGGAGTTTTGCACTATGTAGATATGTTTTTTTCTTAAACTTTTGTCCAAAGAACTGTCCACAGACTTTTGATAATCTTCCTATCAGATTTGCAGTTACTGGGTTGGATCCCCTTTCCTGGTGATTCACATCTCATCCTTATGACTTGTAGAACTCATTTTAACTCTCATATACTCACAACACACCATGAAATAACATCAAGCCCAGGTTTGCTTTTAAAACAAGGACTCTCTTTTAAAAATTTTCTGGTTTTTTTAATATATATTTTTTTATTATTCTGGCTTGGTACTAAAAAAAGACTCGTTGAGTTTTACTGTGAAGGCAGGTCTGAGAACAAGCTATTTATAATAGTTAATAGCCTGAGCGTTGAAACAATCTTCGAAAATGGAAGAGGAGGGTAACCTAGTTCTTGATTTGTCTTACCTAAACCCGTGTCTTCCAAATCACTAGTTAGTTCCTCTAGACAACATATAAATTCTCTTTTGGTCTTGCAAAGCTTGCATACAGAAGCTGTAAATTCTCTTGGACATTTGCAAGAGCTGACTGGACAAAGTCGTAAGTAACACAACTTTAGTTCAGTGCCGACCCTGCTTTGAGGTGGAGCTTGGACTAGAGACTAGGTCCTAAGACTGCAGAGCTGCTGACTTCCAAATGACTAATTCTGTAAGTCCTCTTGGGAATCATCCAGATATACAGTAATGATCTGAGCATCTTTCTTCTGCAGGATGTTATTTTGCTGGCTAAAACTGTAATTCATTTAGACATAACTGTAATTTATCTCACCATTCAGTGAGACCTGCACAGGCTTGAGTGTTGGGCGGAGAGGAACATAATGAAGTTCAACAAGGGCAAGTGTAGAATCCTATAGCTAGGGAGGAATAACCCCATACAGTGGCACAGGTTAGGGGTTGACCTGCCGGAAAGCAGCTCTGTGGAGAGGGTCCTTGGAGTCCTGGTGGACAAGAAGTTGACCATGAGGTAGCAATGTGCCTCTGTGGCCAAGAAGGTCAATGGTAGCCTGGGGTGCATTAAAAAGAGAGTGGCCAGCAGCTTGAGGGAGGTCATCCTCCCTCTTTGTTCCGCCCTGGTTAGGCCACATCTGGAGTACCGTGTCCGGTACTGGGCTCGCCAGTTCAATAAAGACAGGGAACTACTGGAGAAAGTCCAATGGAAGGCTACAAAGATGATCAAGAGACTGGAGAATCTTCCTTATGAGGAAAGGCTGAGAGACCTTGGTCTGTTTGGCATGGAGAAGACTGAGAGCGGAAATATCTAAAATAGATAAAAAATATCTAAAATCTGCTTAGAAATATCTAAAGGGAGAGTGTCAAGAGGATGGGGCCAGACTCTTTCCAGTGGTGCCCAGTGACAGGACATGGGGCAACGAGCATAAACTGTGACACAGGGAATTCTATCTGAACTTGAGGAAAAACTTCTTTACTTTGAGGGTGACAGAGCACTGGAACTGGCTGCCCAGAGAGGTGGTGGAGTCTCCTTCACTGGAGATATTCAAAACCCACCTGGACATGATCCTGTGTAACCCACTCCAGATGACCCTGCTTTGGCAGGAGGGTTGGGCTAGATGATCTCCAAAGGTCCCATCTCTACCATTCTCTGATGCTGTGATTTGCCTCCTAAGCCCTACTGTCTGCTCACATATTCTGTCATGACTATAAACATTATAGTTCTCATTAGAGATTTTTGTGAAATGGAATTTTCATTCAGTGGGAAATTTTGACGTTTCAACACAAATTCCACTTTCAAATACAAAAACACAAAATACTGAAAAACATCACATAACAAAAAACTGAAAATGCTGAAATAAAAAGGAAAAAGAGTATTTCTAAGTAAACAAATTAATTTAATGCATTATATGTTTATTTTGCACCGATATTCACTTTATTTTGAAAAATGGACTTTAAAAAAAATCATTTTTCATTATTCCACCTCTTCAGTATAAAATCTATTTCTTAATCAATTATTTTATGAATTTATGAGAGATTCCAAAGGTAAAAAAAAGACATTAGTGTGAAAGATTTGAGGCAGAAGCAGCCTTTGTAAACACTACCCCTACACTGATCATATTTTAGGGTTGCTTTTATCTTGATCATCATTTCAAAATCTCTCCAGTTCATTCTATTTTTTTTTATAATGTCTCCAGAATTTGTCCTTAATCATCTCTTAGAATAACTGACTTCGTGCTCGAGCCTTTATTTCCTTACATCTTCACAGAGTATTTCCCATTTTCTGAACTTGTTTTCTGTTCCTTTGCCCAGACCAGTTTCCTTAAATATTCTGGTGGTAAAACCATCCTCCCTGTTATTTAATCCATTCATGTCACCCATTTTTTTTGCCATGTCATTGGTTCACTCTGCTCTTGAAGTTGGCAGTCAATGGATGAAGACCCAAAGGACACAAATTTATATCAGCGTAGAAAATGACACTCCTTTTCCTGCCTCGTAAAGAGTATAGGACGTTAATGGAAATATGTGTTGTGAACTACCCTATACCAGAGACATTACAAAATTCTGTTTAGATGGGGAACCCACTGAGGAATGTGTATAAAATGAGTATTTGGATTGTTCTTTTGAAAAAGTACTGTGAGATTCAAGATTAACCTGTGCACAAAACAAGATTCTTACTCAGCTTAAAAAACATTCTTTGGGTTATGGCCAGTGCAAACTCAGATGAGCCATCTCCAGCACAGGTAGAATTTTTCCTTTGTCAGTTATGTTGCTCTTGGCAATCTGCCATTTAATATCTAATAAGGTACTTTTTTTTTAATCAATCTAAGTGACCTGAGTGGCTGGCTGATTCAATTAGATATATACCATACATTTATGCATTGATTTATTTTACATAAAGAATGTTGAATCAAAAGCTTTGGAAGCAGTAGTCTGCGAAATTCCAATACGAATCAAACCTTTTTTGAATGGATAAGTGTCAGGGCTCAGTGATCAAATATCAAAGTTCTATATTTCTTCAGTCAGATCATAGGAATTTCCATATTGAATCAGACTGGATCATAATCCATCCAGTTTATTATCTTGTTTTTAACATCGGTCAGGACCAGATGTTTCAAAGGAGGATAAAAAAGCCTCTGCTTAAAAACCTGCAATAAACAAAGGTGGTATAAAGTTCCCCTAAGGAAAGGAAATATTCTAAACCCTGTAATTTAGAAATTGGGTTAACCACTGAGTAAGAATGCTTATATTTCTTCCAAAAGTTTTATTTAATATATATGAACATGCTTAATTCTTCTATAAAACAAAAATTAGTTATTTTTATTATACAGATAACCTTTTTATTGCTACTTGAAGAAAGACAATTTCTTATTTTTGCTGCTGACAGTAGTCACTAATACCTAGCACTAGGTCTAGTAGTAGCAGTGTCAGTATCTGTTGGGTATCTTTGACAACTAAAGGTTGGATTGAGACTGTTATTTAATCAAACATCTCTCCAGGTGAGCATAAGCCACTTTTGATTTTTGCTCAGTGATTGCATAGTACACTGTTTATTTGGACCAGTGACTAAGATTTGCTTTTCCATGGGAGATTGCTCTTGAATAGCTGATGAACAAACCCAATCAAAGCACTTTGATTAAATTCTGTCTAATTCTGGAATCTTCCTGAGCAGCTTTGTGTCATTTTTGTGATGAAGAACAAGTGTTATTTTAGAGGTGAGAGAGAAAGCAAGCTGACCATCCCCTTTAAGAATTTTTTTCCCATGTGTAACAACTGTGGAATGACATACTGCTTTTTAATAGACTTTTAAAAGCTATCTGGAGACTTAGTAAAAGGCTTCCATGCCCAGTAGATAACAAAATGCTATGTTAATTTTAGTGCCAGACCTTAATTAAAAAGAAAACCATAAAATGTATAAATGGGCACTATATAGAATGATGCAGCTTTGTGGAATCTTTAAGCCTCTTTGTCACAGAGATTACAGAAATTAATAAGAGGACATAATTTGTGTAATAGTGTACTGGACACAAAGTGCTCAATATGTTTTTACCCCTTTTGAACAAGCAATTGTTGCTTGGAGTGCACGGTTCCTTCTTTCCAGGTAAACTCTTCCATCAGGGATAGCCCCCAACAAGCAAGCCTGTTGTTAAGGTTGTGTCTGCAAATGAATCGTCTATAAACAAACTCAGCATCTGGCAGACATTCCAAGGTGAAAGCCAAACAGATGGCTAATTTAATATAATCTAAGTGACTTTGGATCAGATAAAGCAATTGAATTAACAGCACTTTAAATGAACGTATACCACACATTCTCACTATGCCACTATAATAGGCACCTTTTTATATCTTGAAAATCATTGCTAATTGAAGTTTCATATGGTGAATGCTTATATCTGTAAGATGTACAGCTAAACACCTTGAAAAAATATGCCATTATAAGGAAAAGCAATCCTTTAGCTCAAATACAGTTATTTTCTCCAGAACTCCTCCAGACAATTTTTGAATCAAGGAATGTAGAGGCGATACCATATGAACCATTAAGTGCACATGCAGCAGGCATAATTCAACTCTGAGAATTACCGTTAAGTTTGTTTTTTTAAGTAACTCTTTATTACACAAAATTAAAAAAAAAAACCCACAGGCTTTGAATTATAAGGGGTTTTTAATTATTATTATTAGCTGTTAGTATTCATGACACTTTTTGAATCAGAGTATTATTTGATCTATGGCCAAGGAAACAAAAAGTTTTTCTTTTAATTACTCTGTGTGCTACGTCTGCATTCAAAGGGCAAAACACTTCATGAATACTGAACTGTACCATTGATAACACAGAAATGTTAAAGGCTTAAAGTTCCTTTTCACTTGTTTTTTCTATATACATGCAAGTGAATTCTCTGTGCATTATCCAACACCTCTTCCAACAAAACTCTGTGTTTCATTTGCACGAAGCAGGTAAAAAGCAGGTGTAACAGAGTTTGCGCTGTACACAACGGAGGTTGTTGGAGAAGTGGCTCTTCAGCTTCTTTTCATTTCTCTCTCACTTGCACAGGACTCTGAAATCACTGCCAAACCCACAATTGCTTTAGGCTCCAGAGTTAGACATATGATCTATTGGAGATGGATTAAATACTGGCCTGAAGTGCTGCATGATGTAAGGAAGAGCTCCTTCCTGGTACTGGAATGCTCTGTGAGAATAACCTTAGGTTCCTGGGCAAATGGCCATTCGTTGTCTTTTGGCAGCGTCTGCCCGCCAACGTGAAGTTAAAATAATGGGTAAATTCATGAACACAATTATAAAACCCAAATGCTGGCAATTCCAGACTGATTTGATTACCCAGGGAGTCTCATAACCTCATAAAAAACTTTTCTGGTTCTTCTGATTTGCTGCTATTTACCTGAAACAATACCTGAAAAACTCATGAACTGATGAACTTTTTCCAAATGTCTAACTTTCTCTCCTTTTTTTTTTTTTTTTTCCACATATGGCTTAACATCATTCACACGTGGTAAGAATGGCTTAACATCATTCACACATGGTAAGAAGGCAGAGGAATCTAAAGCAGGTGTAAGTCTGTGAATTTTAATAATCAGTAAAAGAAGTCAAGAAAAAAAGCTTGTAGACTTGCTACAGTTGGCTCTCCTGTGCTACGGTCCCTGACACCTACCTGTCTTATGTTCTTGAAGACTCTTTAGATTTTAGCAAATAGTGTATTACAGCACTTTTGTTGCAGAAGACATGTTTTCTTTCAAACTAAACAATAATCGTTTTACAGTGTAAATGTGTGTGTAATAGACATATAAATACAAATACTTCTATTTGACTCAGATGTAGGCAAATACATGGGTTGAGGCCTGGGTCTCCCATTTGCCCATATCAAATAATATTATTTTCTCTTCAACAGAAAGATGTGAACTCTTGTCAAAACCTGAAATTTCAAAGCTGTTTATGGAAGAATTTCAGCTCTTAGGTATAAATCTAGATAGAAGAACCACCACAGATTAATTACTTTTTTTTTAAAAAAAAAAAAAGATTAAAAAAAGAAAGTCAGTTTCCTCACTCCAGGCATGCCCAATGAGGAAATTCAGATATGACACTTTACCAGGGAGACCCAACCATGTGTTAGTAGAAAGTAAGACACTATCGTGACTCTGCCCTTTAAAATACAATGTCGTAACTGTATAAGTATGAGGAAAATAGTCTTTTTAATTCTACAACAAATTGAACTAGCAACAAGTTAAGATTTTCCTTTTCTCTTTCACCAAAGGCAATTGCTGCGGTCTAAATCTTGCTATGGGCAAAAGAGAACACTCTTACACAAAGCCCAGAATTTACTGTAGATTTAACAGTCTACTCAAACCACAACAAATAGTTTTTAGTAGTCTGGCTGTAATGATATGAACACTTCTAGTCAAATTCAAATTATTACGGAAAAGCCTCATTATTAATACATACACATATAATACCTACATTTTTATATATATATGTGCAAACTTCCTCATGTAACCCTTTCCCCTGATGTTAGTTGCTCTTTCCCTCCTCCCCCTAGGTAACAGGGCAACAGTTTGAGCGATCCTTAGCAATAAAAAGGGGGTCACAGTGAGCTGCCAGTATCCTGAGTTCTTTGTTGGGAGGGCTATGATGTTGATTGTGCTGATTTCTTCCTCCTCGGTCTTAAGTCCAACTGGCATTATTTTTACACATTTTCCCACAGTTGCTTATTTGTTTTTTCCCCATTATTTCCCAGTTCCACGTGCCCTCCTTCTTACCCTTAAAGCTGCGTTTGTCTGGCTAACAAGATGAGCTCTTTCCTTTGTGAAAAATGGTTGACCACTGTGATCTGTGATCATGGTCTGGGATTTCTAGTGCCATCTGATACCTCTACTCATCTACAATATATTTTAATCCTAGAGTCATAGACAGTTTACTCAATGCATAATAGGTGCTTGTTTTTACTCTCTATTAATTAGCAGTAGGTGTTATGCCACACAGTGGCAGAGAGAAATTGAAGCTAAAACAAATTTAGGCAATAGTCACCTGACCACTGGAGAAGTGCTACCACAGCTAAAAGAAGTTAAATTCACCTCAGGCCAGTAAAAGCCCAGACAAGTCCTGACACCCTGTACTCACAGGTCATTACAAAGCCTGTCACGTTTTACTAGTAACACTATAATTTTAAAGTCATATTTGTTGAGCTATGCAGTCTTTGGTCTTCTCTATACATGTAAGTCATTGGAGTTAATAGGATGGTTTAATGAAAATTAGTTGTAGAAGAAATACTGGGGTTGGTGGAGCTATGTCTGAAGTCACAATTGCTTTATTAAGGAGTTTAAAGTTTATTAATAGTTAATAGTTCATTAAAGCTTGCTAATTATATATAATTAATAATATTATAGCTTGATTACTGCCTAATCATCTTAAATGTGGCTTATGCATATCACACAAGTTAGGAATATGCAAATTTGGAGAATAGAGAAGTCTTCTCTAATACAGACCACAGGATTTTGCAACACAGGAAAAAGTAAGATGTTAAATTATTAAACGATTTGTAATTAGTTATACTAATATATTACCAATGCATAAACCAATATTTCTGTATACAAGCAGTATGGAATAAGGAATTCATCTGATCTAATAAGAACTTTCTTGAAGATAGACATTCACGATAAACTAGACATTTCTTATTCTCCTGTAGTCAATGAAAAGAAAAATATAATTTTTAGGAGACAATTAGCTCACTCCAAGGTGAGCGTTAAAGGCAGATGAGTTGGACAACCACCTCATGGCTTCTGCTTCTGTGTGAAAACAGCCAGTACAGAATTTATCCACCATCTCTTAACAGCACTGGAGAGTAATCCATCAACTAACACAAGCATAGCTAAGGTCTCAAAACAGCAAGAACACAGTCATACAGGAACTGTACTCTGGGAAACGTACTCAATAACTTTGATGTACAGAAGGCATTTTAGCCTAATTATTGAACAGTCTGCAATCTGGCAAAGCCTTCATCCACACAAGTTTTTAGAGATTTAGACATAAAATTTGATTTTTTTATATGAAAAAGAAATGAAGACTGACCAAACAGTACATATGTTACACACACTGTGTATGGAGTACTCGTAAGTTGCTTTCTGCAATAACTAGAGATTTCATGATTTTCAAACATTAACTAGTATGGGGATCATCTCTGCTATTCAACATGGAAATGACAGAATACAGGCATTGGAAAGGAACGAGGTTAAATATCACTGACTCAAAAGATATTAATGCGATTATTAAAATGCTGCTCAGAAATTGAAGGAGTAGGGCTGGGATCATTTTTAGAATGCACATATTTTGTTAACATATACATTGACCCTTTCAAAAGTTGTTTGTCCTCAAAAAGCTACCTTACACTTCCTTGCTCACCTCCTGTAAGCATTCCTCTGGTGGAAAAGTGGGCAACATTTTCATTAAAGCACAGCTAATATAATTGAGAATTATTGTGGTATATTGGAAAATGAAGAGTAGGACTGACACAGACTTTCTTTAAGAGGTTATTTAGTAACTTCCTGACTGCAACTGCAGAATAGAGAGAGAACTGGGGAAGAGGGAAGAAAGATAACAATTGAAAAAAACCCCAAAGTTCTAAAAACCAAGTTGGGTTTTTAAAAAAAAAAAAAAGTTTCCAACTTAAACATTCAGAATGAAATGCTTTTAGTCCATTATATTAATTTGGTTTGAATTACAAAATTTTATGACGAGTTGTCTTTGTAAACTCCAAACTTCTTGAATGATATGTTTGGCGATGCTTCTGATCCAGAAGGTGTTTGCTGACCATTGAAATTCTTTCTAATGATTTTTACACATCTCTCGAGTCTGAATATTTCAGGCTTCGTAAGTCATTTTGTTTTAATCATCATTCCTTGGACAAAGTTATCAGAGTCCAGTTGCTGTCAGACTATTTGCAATGCAAATGCATTTGATCAGCACCATTGTTTCACCACTTTTCTTCCTAACTTCACATTTTAGGACAGCACTATGTGTTTTAGCACATTCCTATTCTGCACATTTTCACAGAATTGCAGAATCACAGAATCACAGAATGGTTGACATCGCATAGCTACTTGTCCCCTGTCCTATCATTATCTTTCCATGGAAAGGCTTAGTCTACCATGCTGTCCCATGAGAAAAAAATGAGGGATAGGAATTGCATTTCACCTGGGAGCTTAGATTTCATGGCAGGTAAATGAAACTAGTAATCAGACTCAGGCTGTCTAAGTATATTTAGGTTATGTAAATACAGGACTGACTATAGGGAAATTTGGGGTCCATTTTTTTTTTTTTAACTCTTTTTTATCTCTTAGGTCCTGCCTAAAACTTATAATGATTAGTATGGTTACTAGTTATTATTGATAAATATAAGAATTAAAGACTGACGTTCAAAGGAACATTTGGAGGTAGAAAGGAAGGGAAAGAATGTTCATAAATCCTGTATTACCATCATTACACATATTGTCTCTCTTCCTTGTGTCCAACAATGGGACCTCCGAGTGGAAAGACGACAGTGTTTTAACAAATTTTTTTTAGTTTATTTAAGAAAGTGCAATCTTTTCTTAAGAAAGAGTCTGAAAAATATTTCAAATTTCATTTGAGTTTGGAAAAG
Source organism: Rissa tridactyla (assembly GCF_028500815.1). Taxonomy (NCBI): domain Eukaryota; kingdom Metazoa; phylum Chordata; class Aves; order Charadriiformes; family Laridae; genus Rissa; species Rissa tridactyla. The sequence goes on along the minus strand of NC_071468.1, from coordinate 117,817,030 downwards.
ACTTTCAGAGAAAAGAAAAAAAAAATAAGACTAAAGACTTTCCTCTCTCAAAGTCTCAAAGTATTTTTGGCGTAAAATTTTCTATTTTTTATTACCAGTCCTGGAAAAAAAAAAGTTTTAAAAATACACTGAAGTTCTTATTCATCAAATACAATGTTTCAATAAACCTGAAGTGCTTTTCTTATCTCATTTTTTTTGGTTGGGTAAACTTTGCCTGCTGTCAGTTATCTGCACTTTCCCCTTAGACCTCTGTTAATGCCAGTGAGCATAACTGGCAACCCGAGAACACTTGCCTCCTCTGAGCACGTGGATTTCTTCCTCTGCAAGGTGCCAGTGCTAGCTTTGCATGTGAAAGTCTTCACTTTGTGCCCCAACTCACCTCCAGTGGATCAGTACTTTTTGTTAAGAGAAGCATTTTTAAGTGACCTTTTCTTCTTCTTTAGGAGATAGACTGAAATAAAGAGCTATTAAATCAGCTCCCACTTAGTTTGTGAGCTCTGCCAAGCTTTGTATAAAGCACAGAAGGAAGGAGAGGCAAAGAGGAAGGCTTTTTCTTTTCCTGCTGAGATGATTTTCTCAAGGTCTAAACACTTCATTTTAAAGGCAATAAAAATTCAATTATATGTTCAAAATTATAGGATTTTTTTTCCAGTAGCTCCTTCTGTGATTAATTACTGTAATGGTTTAGAAATAGCTGTTATTGCAGGACCATCTTAGGTTCCAAAGCTTATAGATCCCTGCTAACTGTGAGAGTGAACTCATAATAATACAACCGTTTTCTAAAAAGTAAAGAAGGAGGGAAAATCAAGGTGGTTATTTTTATCTGCTACAGGGAGGTGTGATTATGTGAGTCGACTCATTGCTACCTGAAGGGAGTCAGATCAAAATTAAGACTTTCTACTAAAGCACACAATTAAAGTTCATTGCAAGTGTTGTAGGCAAACTGGCATTTGCTTGGGAAAGTACGTGCTCCAAACAGATGCACCACTGGAAATAGAAACAGAAAATTTCTTCCCTAGGACCATTCTGCTTTATTAAATCTGACAACTTCCACTTGAGCTCAGTGTCCTGAGCTAAAAAAGAGTTTCTCATTTGGTTTAAGCAATTGTCACATAACATGCAAGTTGGAAGAAACTTGACTTGTAATTTTACTCACTGGCCAGGAAAAAAACCCCTGCATTCCTTAAAAACCCAACAGTATTCGTGGTGGTGACAGATAAAGATACTTTTTTCACCTGTGTTTCATTGCTTTCTGCATTTGTTGAGAGAATAGTATTAAAAACAGGGCTTCAAAGCTTCTCTTTATTAGTAGAACTAAAATAAAGCATTTGAAAATCTCTCACAGTGGGAGAAAATATTCAAGTTCAAATTTTCCCACTCAATATGTTAGCTCTGCAGTCTTACAGGCTGCATAATAAGTCATCTGGGTTAGTACAAAATGAAATTTTCTTTATCTAGTTATTGTATGACATCAATCAGAGATATAATCCATAATAAAACATACTCTAGCTCTTTGCTTTCATGCCATAAGTAACTTTACATGTCATTTCCTTCAAATAAAGTTATGTCTGCTCTCTCAATTCACATACATAACACCTATTACTGCTAATGGAAGTCGTGCATAAGAACAAAAAAAACCACTGTCCCCCCCACTGTTAACTCTCTTCTGCATCTCTGTGTTAATGACATTCATACAGAGACAGAAGACAAGAAAACCTGAAACTGAGGATGGAAAGAAACACATATCCAAATTGGCTCTTTCAAAACGCATGATATCCAGCCACAGGACATTTCAGAGGATTTTAACTAACAGCCACACCCATTTCATCTATAGCTTTGCTTGAAAATTTAAAACAAACTTTGCTGAACGTATTATAATAGTGGAACAGGTTAATAATTCATTATTTGGATTACAATAGCACACGAAGACCTTTTGTGCTAGACACTGCACAAATATGTGGTGAAAGTCAGTCCCTCTCTGGAAAGGTGGGTAATCTGAATAGACAGGAGAGGCGGAATGACTTTCAGGAGCAGATTAGTGGCAAAAAAAGAGATGACTCAGAACTGGGACTGTAAGACCAAAGACCTATCCATTGTATCACATTGTATTTCCAGTGAATTTTTTCTCCTCTTTTATTCAGGTGTCACGTAAATCAGAAGGGAGAAAGCAATGCTTATAAAGTAGCTGCTACACTACTTTTTCCCCGAAGACTACAAAAATTTTATGATAACTGCACAATTATTTCTTCAGAGCTAAGGATGATTAGCATCTCAGCTTCTTCTGAAATTAAAGTCCTACCATACAAAAGGACCATGGAAAAATATTTTAAGGAAGCATAAGCAACTATTAAACTTTCAGCTTTATATTGGTTACTAGAATTAAAAGTAAACCCTCAAATTAGTCTTTTCAAGTGTTTACTGATTTTATTTGTCTCTTGGGTTATTTAATAAAAGAAAAACTCTTCCACTCTTCCTTTTAATGTCGTTGGGCTAGGATTTATCCCATTCCCACTCATCACTGAGTGGGAATTGATGTACCTCAATTAACATAGGTTGTGCCCTGTCGTTCATTCAGAACCTGCTGTCCCACGCTCAGAAAATGTTCTTCCTCTGGACACATCTTCAAGCCCTTCATTTCGTTTCGTGAAGATCCTACTCTTCAGGATGCCTGTCTGACTGAGATCCCCACAATCAGCAAAACAACAAGATTTTCGGTTTGCTGAAGAACTCTGTGCTTTTGGGTTTTTTTCTGCTAACCATGTGTGAAGAGTGGGGCAGAGCCCCGTCCTCATCTACCAGTTATCCTCCCATCAGAGTACATATAGCAAAGCAAGGTAATCTGGATCTTAGCGTTATCTGCCTCTGCGCTGGCACAGTGAGGCTTTTAATTGCAAACAGAGCTAAAAGAGCCAGCAAGTGATCTAATATCCATTATTACTTTAGCCCAATCACACCAGAGTGTTTCCTATAAAAACTGCATCTGGATTACATCCTTTCTTTTGCTATTCCATTATAGAGGGCATTTTGAGATAGGAAAGACTGAAGTAGGGAGGAGGCAAGACCTGAGGAGAGGCTTAAAGGCAACACAAAGCAAGTAATGAATCATAACAAAGAATCTCTTTTTCTGTCTTTTTGGCCTTTCTGTTTTCTTCTGTGCCTCATTGTCCTTTTATTGCTAATGAATGCAGTTCTTCAGGCCTAGTGTTCCTGTTTTTCTCTTTGAAAGCCTAGCTGTCCTAGTTTTATTTAAAGTTGTGTCATCAGCTATTAGCTATTATGAGCCCTTTCATTTACTTAGATACAGGCATTTACACTTCAGGGGGAATCTTTCTCATCTCTTTACGTAAAAATTAATTTACTCTTTGCATGCTAAAAATAATTCTTTCTCTTCTGTACCCCACTTCAATGCTTCAATAATTTTGCACTCACTTTTCCTATCCTTTTATTACGTCTTCAGTTCCTCTTGGGCACCTGCCAAACTTTCCTGTAAGCAACTGTCCCTATAACTGTGTAAAAACCAAAACATTAAGTTTTGCCTTCCTGCAAGTGAAAAAGTAGTTTCTGATTGATTGCAAGTTCAGGACAAGACAGGTAAAATTCCTAAGAGAGGTCTTGAGCTCCTGTATCGACTCTGACTTGCTTTTAGTCTACTTTGTGCAGTCTTTGACAGATCAAAGAAACTGCAATATCTCAGGTCTACTAGCCATTTTTTTTTACTTGTGTCTGTCCCCTAGATCTGATGACAACTTTCGAACACTTCACTTTCTTTAATTTTGGTAGTAATAACAGTGGGGCTGGAAAAGCAGCTGAAACTGCATTTGCTAAGAAGAAAGTAGAGCTAAATAGAAAAAGGAAGAATCTTTTTAATGGAATTTGGTGATGTCAAAATTTAGTTTCATTTATTTCTTGTCAACTTAGAAATAAAGTCAAATATTTTGCAAAATACTTAGGAAAGCAGTGTCTGTCAAAATATTAAATTTTAATATTTGACTTCTTTAAAGGAATAATGGAAAAGAACATACATTAAAAAAAAAATAAATCAAAGCACACCCACTTCAGAACAGCAAATTAGCATACAAAATTTTGTTATTCACAGAATATTTTTTCCTCCTACTTTCATTCAAAATAAATCTCAACGTAGTTTAGTACAGATCTCAGTGTATTTGGCAGTGGATGGGGAAGGCACCTTCACTCACATTTCTTATTTGGTCTACACTCAATACTACTACTACTACTACTACTACTGCTACTACTACTACTACTGCTGCTGCTGCTGCTGCTGCTGCTGCTGCTACTAATTGTAGACATTTTGGGTGACTTTTCCTTGCATATTTACTGAGAAAGTCTGCTTGTTTAATAACAGTTGAAAAATAACATGACTTTTGCAAAATGTGCTAACAAATCTGTCTTCAAAAGTAAGAGACAGAGACTTATAGACCAGCCTACTTCAGTTTGGCCCTGGGATAAAACAAATGGAACAAATAATCAAACTTTGAGCACCTAGATAATAATGGGAGGCTAAGTAACAGAAAACTTGGATTAACAAAGAAAAAAAATTACATTAAATTAACTTAATTTCCTCTTGCAACATGATAATTAGCCTAGTGGGTTGTCAAACAGTAGACTGCAAATGCTTTAACTTCAGAGAGACTTATGGTATTGTATGCAATGACATTGCCTTAAACACGACAGAGAAACATGGTCTACATAACAGGAGGGTATAAATACCATAAGGATGGTACAAAACTGGTAGAAAAAACATATTTACACAATTGTTTCCAATCTTTCATTTGCCAAACTGGTCTGATAAATAGAATAAGATCACTGAGAATATGTCATAGATCCAGTGGTGTTATTTAACATTTTCATTAATGACTTAGAATAAACATGACAGTGAGTACATTTGTAGACACAGTAAACTTTAATAGACTACACGTATTGGAATGTGGAAGGACCTTCAGCCCAGCACGCTGTTACAGAGAAGGTAATGGAGAGAAATATTTGCACAGAAATGTGCATTGACTTTGGGTGAATGGGAAAAAAAGAGAAAGCAATTGTTTGGATCTGAACCTGAATCCAGCGGTGTATTTTGTTTCCTCAGACATTTAATGATCTTTTCCAACTGTGAACGAAATCTGAGGTGTTTTGAAAGCTGGGTCTGGGTCTGAATTTTGCACTTTAAGTCTTTTATCTACTTTAAAGGGATATGCTGTGACATACTGAAGTGGGACCTAGCTCCCTGACACTGTGAAATGGAGAACACAAATGTTTAGAAATCAGATTTAAACCACATGATTAAAAATACATCTTTCCTCTGCCACTAGAAAGCTGAAGAGAGATAAGGTCATGGACTATGCAGGATATTATGTTCACTTAATCACAGTAGCACTAAAGAGTTTAACGTGATGATGTCTCACCGTGGGAGGAAACATTATCTCGTTAATACTTCTTAGAAATCGTCTGTCATTGTTGTGGAATTTTAGCACTGAAATAGTGACTGTCAAGGTAAGAATGAGAATAGTCTCCTCTGAAACCATTCATTTTACAAGAAAGGGAACAAAGCGTAGCCTTGACCCCGTGAAGATTTAATTTCTGGGGTCTGTTCTTTAAAACAGTGGTACAACTAGCTAACTTTCAGGTCACCTCATGATATATCATAGTATGTCATGTTGTTATGTGTCACGCTTCTTTTCTTAATAATTTTGAAATGCATTAATTTTTGATGGCGACATGAGTTTATGTATATCTTGATTTTTCATAAAATACTGTGCCACGTGAAATAAATCATGTATAACTCCATGAAGTTGCATGAAGCTTACAATATATCAAAAGGTTACAGGGAAGTACGGTTGTATCAGTCTCTGTCATTACAACTTTCAGAGGGTTCCTTCAACATCTATCTGCAGGTTCAAAGGATTTTAAAACCTCAAAGGGCAAATCTTTTTAAAGTAACAGACCTTCTCTTGATTTTAGCTTACATATGTCTTTGCATATAGGTCAATATTTACCCTTCCTTTCCCACCAATTAATTAAAATGTAGTTGAAATTTTAAAAGGCACAATAAAAGTGGGTGGAGTTTTGGAATGTCCTTCATACATAAAGGCACTGGGAAGGCTATAAATTTGATTAGCATTGGACATTTAAGAACTTTATTTTGGACACATCAAAAACCAGCATGACGCAGAGGTAGGAACAAGAATATGAGTAAGCTAGATGTTCCTCTATACCCTTAATATAAAAAAAAGGGACAGGCAACAATTTTGAAAGACATTTCTAAAAAGTTCACAAAGAGTCTTGTTGTATAGCGAAGGCTAAAGGAATCTGGTTGGTGTGAGGCCTGATGTTTTGAGCATGAATACACTAACTAGTAATTAGTGGGGTACAACACCCAAGGTATGATTATTCCACTTAATTCATACCTTATATATTCTTCTTGAAGCATTTGGTACTGGTCTCAGAACAGATGACCTGAGAATGTTCACTTTGAAAATATTTGTGTTACCTATGTCTTCACTGCCATGCTTCAGAAGTCTTAAATCAAACGGGTACAAATTCCAGTAAGAGGTTTACAACAAGAAAGTTTACCGAGCATGACATTACATACACAAATTCATGTAGTGTTTGCTAAAATCATGGTGATCTATCCTAAACTTCACTAGGAATATTGTAATACCTGGAAAGTACAGTACGATATCTTGTTTTAAGATCCAAGTATATTTAGCACTTCAAAGAGGAGGTACCGACAAGATGTGATTTTTCGCACTGCGTCCTCCTAATTCTAGACTGCTTGTACTGAAACTTCCTTCCACATAAATCAAAGAAATCCCCAGGAGCTCTAACTTATAACAATCTGTCTAGGGGAAAGGAAGATAGTATTCCTCCCTGGAGAGGTATCTAGAGTGGATGAACCCTACAAATATCACAGTCAATCACTGCTGTTCAAATCTGACAAAGAACATTGTTTTACAATGTCTCCTGAGGGATGCAAATAAAAGATTTTGTCAGAAAAGACTATTTCCAAAAATGTGGGTGTTCCTCTGAGTGCAAAGTAACTTAATACAACTGATTATCACAGCAACAAATTCACTTTCACGTTTTCCATCCACCTTCTCCCAGATCCTAAGTATCATTTTCAGGTGCCATACCAAACACAACCAATCTGCAGGAGCCAAATTTGCCCACACTAGCATGTGGATACTTAAGTGTAAGAGAGTCCCTGCCCTATATAAATGTAGAGTATAAGGATGGATGGGTGACTGCTAATTTGGGTAGCTTTAAGACAAACACAATATATATGTTTGTGCTGAAACTGTCATACACTTCAGAATAGCATACTGTGGTGTGACATGTGCATCCAGGTGTGAACATTTAAAATAGACTGAAACCTTTTTTTATTTTTTTTTCTTGAAAAGTTGATGTTCTGAAAGCTGTGATTAAAGAAATATAGTTGTCAGGAGCAAAAAGCTCTAATAATAATAATTCCAAGGAGAAAGACTAGTTTAGAAAATTTACCGGGAAAAGCCAACTCTGCAAAATCGCTTTTCTCTGTATAGTAATAGGGAGTGTGGTGTACAAATTTTGAGCCAGTACAGTTTTATTTCCACTGTAACTACAATAGGAAAAGTACTAACGTACAGGGCACCCCAACATTTTAGACTGATGTACATAAACATGTTCTTCCATCATCACTTTTATATACTAGTTTTACTACGAATTTGCTATTTTAAGATTCTGTTTTGTTTATTCTTAATGTAGAGGCTGGGTCGTACTTAGAGAATTTGTGCCACTGCTTATGGTTAACCACCTTCATTCTGGGAATTGGGTGTGCCGACTGACAGGTATTTCGAGAAGAAATAAGTCTGGAAAACTGAAGTTTAATGAGATTAGCTGGCATGGTTGTTTTTAACTAGCCAAGTGCAACCCACATTAAATTAGTTTTATCCAGAGTAGCTAACCGAGTTGCGGTGTGAATGATGCATAAGGCAAGTGTGCTTGCAGGCACACGTGCAGGCACACACGCAGCCGTGGTGTTCAACAACCCTGGATAACTCTCTGGCCAAGCCGAAGCTCCTTGATAAGTCAGGGCAGAGGCAGCCATACAGTACCTTTTATCTCATGTTTGAGTCTCTGGACAGGTCCTCAGCCATGGACCTCCAACCCCCACAATGTGGATCGTGCGTTGAACAAACTTGTGGGTGTTTCCTTCTTATGAGTTTATTTTGTTTTGCTTAAACCAGTTTTACACAGCTCTCCAAGTCACATCTTACTGTTTGAATGACCAGTACTTGATTATTAGGGAGTTAACAGGCCTGGAGCATCTGGTTTCATCCTGCACCCATACTTTCAAGGCCCTGTCATCAAACTACGCTTTTAGTAGAGTAAGAGAACTGTTACACCATCTGAATCCCATAGGGCACTTTTCACTAGGATTTTTTGTCTTGTTTTGAACACAATTCTTTAACATTTAATAAATCACAAAGTTTTTTTTTACGATCCAATTCCTTCCATTAGATGTGTCAATGAATCATTCCTCTTATCCAGTCTGTCTGGTACGTATTTCTACATCTCATAAAGAGATTTTTCACTGTAATACTAACTGATGAATCATGACTACAGCATAGAATAAATCCAAAGCATTTTTCTCACCCATAGCTAGTAAAAAACCTCAACAAGATTTTTAGATTGTCTGTAATAAACTTCAGATATAACTGGTAAAATAGGAGTTCATTAACATAGGGGCATTTCCCCCGCCGTCACATATATGTAAGCATTGGTGTAAAAGGAGTCTGATCCTATTCTGAGCCTCCAGGACAGGAAATAAGCAGTGCTAACAATAATTTCAGTTTTAGTCCCTCAGATTGGGGTATATTGGTAGTGATGCTGCGTTATGAATGTTAATGAAAAATTAGATTTCCTTGAGTTCCTTGCCATGCTCATCAATTTTTCACCTTACATTTATGCCAACAGCGGTCTGGTTCTTTTCACTGAAAAGTCTGCAGTCGAAATTATGGAAACAAATTAATACGCTTTGATCTATGTATGATAAAAATATGATTTCATTAGGGAAGGAGTTTAAATATTGTCTGTATGTATAGCGACTGAAAGCTATAGGAAGATGAGTAAGGAGAGAAGGTGACTTATTGGGTGCTGATTTCAGCTAAGGTGATGGAGAACTGAAACCTTTGTTGGTAACTGAGTTGAATAAAGAGCCTGTCTCAAGAAATCTGCAAAAATGAACACAATGGGACCACGCTGTATAGCAGGCCTTGAAAATGTTCTTTTGCATTGTAATAAAAGGGCAATAATTTCTTACAGTTAGGAAAATATCTCTGTGTAGTTACTTTACTAGATAACCTGCAAAAGTACATAAGTGTAAGAGAAACGTTTTTTTTTCTTTATTTATTTAATATTGCTCTAAAGTCTGATGATTAATATTCTAAGTACAACATGAATGCTGACTGTTTCTCATTAATTAGGTATTCTCTCTGAAACTACTGAATTAGTGATCATCTAAATTACACATGGAATGTGTATGGTCCTGACAGACCTGAACAAACTCTGCTGGAGTTAGTGTAAAGACACTTTGGGTATCAGCAGGTACTGTTTAGGGCTGGACATCTGTAGGCTCACATATATGGTTATCACCAGGTTTCACAAGCTAACAATCAGAATGATTTTTTGTCATTTTGATCACAAAGGATAAACACAGATCTATTAAAACTCTCAGATGTGAAATGGCTGACTTCTTCAGTTTAAGTGTCATAAACTTTATTGATGCCTATACACCTGTAACAAATTTCAAAGGCTTTCTCAGTTGTGTTGTTTCTTAAACAGCAGTTAAAATGCGTAGGTGAGGGTCTTTATCCTGCAATATGCAGGAGGTCAGACAAACTCACCCAAATGGTACCTTCCTACTGAAAATCTATAGACTAATAATGAGACTGAAAGTGTACTAAACTTTTGCTCACAGATCTGGGTTCCTCATAGGTAGTGAAAAAGTTCCACTGATACCAAAAATTGCTTGCTGACTGTTACAATATTCATATTTGGAATTTCTTCTGTCCACAGCTTTAAAGTAATTTAATAAATATACAACATTGTAAGACAGAAGTAAATAAGTAGTATTAATATGCTTCAGACATAGAACAACTTTGTGTGTTTTTTCTCAAGGGTTCTGGTGACGTATTTTCCAGATTTGGTAAATAGAACACCATCTTTATCCTTCTTACTAACTCCCAGTACCATAACTTCCATTATGCTATAGTTAAAACTCTCTGAGTTGGACATTTCAGGAATTATTTTTAAGATAAAATCCTTTGCAACAATAAAACAGTATTTACTTTCCTCAGAAAGCAATAGTTGCAGCTAGAACATAGGAATGCCATGTCTTTAAGGAAGGTAAGCAAAAAATTTAGAATGTGACCTAATATTCAACATGGAAAAGCTTGTTACATGAATCCCCCAGAGAATACATCAGCTGAAGTCAATAACACGTCGGACAGATAAGGTGGCCTAACTAAACCCTCTTTGCTGCTTTTCATACAATTCTAAGCAAACTCACATTATTAACCTTTCATTGATAAAGGAAGCTAGTTTTAAGCAGATAACATCTTCTAATGATGGGCCTAAAAGCTGGAATTTAACACAAGTAAAGACGTTTTATTGTATCCTGTAATGCATCTAGTTCAGCTAAAGCTGACAAGCCCTTTCAAAAAATTTAATATTAATAAACACATACTTATTTCTAAAATTATAAAGCTAAAAATGTCTCCAAGGACTGTGCACATACACATCAGAACAAAATAAATCAAAAAAATAAAGCTGAACTGGTAGCTTCCATAGAAGAGTAGACTTAATATCCCCCCACAATGACTGAACCGAATTAGAAATGATTGAGGTTAATTGCCATGACATTAAACGAGTTGTTGATGTCAACTTATATTTATATTTTACTCATGAATTTTCTAAGAAAAGAACAAGGTATTGCCATGCTTTTAGCATTAACTGTATAAACATTGAAGTCAAAGGTGATCTCTGTGAAGTAAAGACCTGAGTCGTGTGGTAATCCCAAGGGATCATGACCCAGGGCCTTTAAAGTATACTTAAGATTTAGCCTAATACTTTCATTTCATTAAGTAGGCCTACTTGGGTAACTATGCAAAAACTTACTCTTTCCTAATTCAGGAACCAAGGCAGTGCTGGTGTTCATAAAGGTGACACAACCTGGCTCAGTGACAAGCATTTACTTCTAGCTAGGGCTTTTGGGAATTAACTGTATTAAAATAATTGTTTCAGACATCACTTATATCCTATTGATTTGTAATGAAATGTCCATCTGTGTTTATAAAGAGAACATGATCCATACCCTGTGCAGTCTCCTTCATGAATCTCCAATATCTCCTATGTATGGGTATTTCAGTGAGAGTTAAGTCTAATTGAATGATAATTTGCCATAGCATTACAAATTGTGGTTTAACTAGAATTATGTGGAACTTTATATAAACCCAATCAGACAGTAAAACAGATTTTTAGCCTTAAACCAGAGGTCATCCTCCCACTGAATTGCGATGAGATATTCTGAATACCTCAGAGGAAAGATATGTCCTTAACTCTTACATTGCAAACAGAGACTTGCCAATTGCAGTGTTTCAAAATTCCCTAATAAAATGATATCATGCTGACATCAGGAACCAATTTAATCTGATGCAAATTAACCCAATTAATTGTAATGAACAACAGAGCAACATCTTTCCAATGACCTTTCATAAAAGGAAAATATGAGGATCTTTCCATACTGTGTCACCAAGGCAGAAAAAACATGCAATAGAGATTAAGAGAAGTCCAAAATCAGATGTAACTGCTTCTAGAGGTTTTTGCCAGATAATTTGCGTGAAGAATACTCTTACAGCTGTAGCACTGAACACAAGTCCTGGAGCTTGGGTTTAATTCCTGGGTTTCTTTGTGGACCTGATGAAAAAACATACTGTGTATCTGTGTTATCAATTATGGAATACATCTGAGCTAAATCTGTATCACCTGCATGTAAGTGTTATTTACTTACAATGTTAAGCTTATATGTGGGTTTATACTGAGCTTTGTAACATTTTTTAGGCGAAAAGTTGACTTACTTTCAATGTCTCTGTGAGGACCAACTTCTGATGCTCAGAGGAAGCCTCCTGTGTCTCCGTTTGTGCTCGTTGCCTCTGGTCTAGTCACCGAGCACTGCTGAAAAGAGCCAGGCTAGGTCTTCTTTACACCCTCCCTTCAGGTATTTATATACATTGATGAGATCACCCCGTGACTTCTCTTCTGCAGGCTGAACAGTCCCAGCTCCTTCAGCCTTTCCTCCCATGTGAGATGTTTCAGTCCCTTAATCACCTCAGTGGTCCTTTGTTGGACTCTCTCCAGTATGTCCATGTTCCTCTTGTACTGAGGAGCCCAGAACTGGACACAGCACTCCAGGTGTGGCCTCACCAGTGCTGAGTAGAGAGGAAGTATCACCTCCCTCGACCTGCTGTCAATACTCCTCCTAATGAAGAGCAGGATGCCATTAGCTCCCTTTGCTGCAAGAGCACAGATATCTAGGACCGTGTGGTGTGAGGCTTTGGGGAAATGTCACTATCATTGCAGTACTCTTGAGACAATAACTTTGGGTAGCATAAATAAGGCTAAAACTCATGGCAAAAAATATCTAGTTTGAATCTTAGTTCTTCTAAATATGGAACATAGAGAGGCAAAGCAATGTCTAATGGAGCTATGAATAATAATAAGCATCCATCCCACGGCTGCTTTAAATTTATTCAAATCAGCTTTTAAGGTCCTGGGCTGGGTTATATTTGGTTTTGTCAGAACCATTAGCAGACAAATGCAGAGCATTACAGGAAAAGGACTCCGTTCTCTCTGTGTGCTCTGCATGTTGGAGTCGTGGAATGCTTTTCTCTTTTTTAGCCTGCAGACCTTTCTTGTGTTTGAGTAGATAAATGTAAATTGGAGATTGAGCAAATAGCGTTAGATATTTTAATGCAGGCAGATATGGCTGCTGCTGGATAAGAGCTTATGCTTCTATTATGTTCTAAATTTGAATAACTTGGTACAGCAAAATTCCTTTGGTGTTCTTAGCAAAAATAAAATGAGGAGAAAGCTTGAACAGCTCTGAGTTTATGACCAGTAATTTATCATAAAACTCAAATGAACCCCACAGGGAATATTTTTTTTTTTTTTTTTAAATGAGAATGGTGCAGAAGCTTTGAAACATGGAAATTCATTAGATTGCCCTTTTGGTGTCACGAGTGTTGGAAGGAAGACAACCGCCCAGTAGCAGTCCATGCTCTGCAAAGACCTATGTGCCTTCTGAACTTTAAGTGTATAAAACCACCTTCCTACATACATGAAGCTAAATAAGCTGCCATGGACTGCTAAGGTATCTGAGCTAGAGCTGTGTGAAGTATCTCAGGTACAGGAATTGGCCACCTAGCGGACTGAGAAGCTCATAATGAACTAATTTTTCCGATTTCTTAACCTAGCTAAGCTCAGCACTCCTTAGGATAGATGGTGTTTGCTATTTAAAGCCAACCCACGTAAGGCTGGCTCAGGTATCTTTTCAACAGACCACAGTTTATGGTATTGACATGCTATTTTAGCAACTTCTGTAGGTAGTTCATTGAATAAAACACCCTTAGATATGGTTTCGATTACGTAGCTGTTTCACAGACCCTCCTCTAAGGTCTTTGCAATGGCAGCAGCACTTCCCCAGTGATTATCAGTTGGTGGTGGGATACTTTGCTGAAAGAGATATACAACCACCCCTGACCCCAGGGAGGTGCTGGATGCCCGGGGCTGGGGCTGTTCCTGGCTGACCCCACCTGCCCTGCTCCCCACTGAGGTGGTGGTACGCATCCTGGCTTTGAGGTCCTGCCCTGCCATCTCCGTGGGAAGTCCCACTGCTCCTGGCTCCTGGTCTGCAGGGCTGTCACTGAGTCATGACGCCTTTAATAATTAGGACTTTTAATTAAACTTGACAAGTTTTGCAGGTTTGGTGGGTTTAGCAAAAAAGAAAACTTTCAAGTTTCAAATAGGTTGCTAAATAGTTCTCAACAGCATATAAATGTTGTCTTTGCATAACACTGCTTTTTGGCATACAAATTTAATGCCCCTTATGCATTTTTGCATGGACTTTTAGCCCCCTGCCTTTGTATTTGTTCTTTAAGTGTTCGTATTTTCTGTGCTGCCCAGAGAATATCTGAAATATAACAAACTGATTGACAAAATGAACTGAAGAATATGTATACATTTCTGTGAGCAACTCTTCTGTTTTCTTGAGCACACAGTCAAAATCTAGTTTGAAGACTCAAATAACGGTGTTCTAAAAAAGTACAAGAGCAGCAGAAGAATACTTTATATCATAGAATCATAGAATCTTCATAGTTGGAAAGGACCTTTAAGATCATTGAGTCCTACCATAAAACCATATAAAGTAGGAAACTCTGGACAGGGCCTAAAATTAGCAGAAAAGGAATTATAGGTAACTTGCTTTTAATCACTGCTCAGAAGTAAAGTATCTAAAAATTATTCTACTGCTAACAATCTGTGTAAAGAAATTTTAATAGGGCAAGGCAAAAAATCTCAGGTTGTATTTCTTCATTGAAAAGAACAAAGGCCAATTTGCCACTACATGGGTTCTTTGGTTATCAATTCTGTCCTAAAACTTCATTTATTTAGTTTAATAGCTATATGACTTTAACTGTAGAGATATTGATTCTATGGATGGAAAGTTTTATTGCTTTTATTCCTGTAAAAACCTATTTAATTTCAGAAAATAAATGTATACATTGAGGAATGGATTCTTCTTTTCACACACAGGAGTCCAAAAGAATGTAAATCCCTCAACCTGCATTAAGTTAAGTCTTGGTTTATTGTAGTGCAAATAAGAGGAGAATCAACTCCATATATCCAGTGAATTACAGTACTATAACAAACATAATGCTGCTTAGTGTGTGTCCCGAAGAATGCCATTTATTTACAACATGCTGGTGGTGCTTACTCTTCGTCTCTCTTTATTGTACAAATGAGAGATGGTCCATAGATTTTTCTTGTTTTGTATGTACTGTAATGCTTATAAAACTTTACTAAATTTTTATGAGCACACTTCACTAAGTTTTTTATAGGTATTGCAATGAATACCAAACAAGAAGAAACAGGCTGGAATTACAGACTTTGTGGGAATTAAGACACTAAGCCTACCTCTCACAAATATCTCTTGGGTAGAATTTCTAAAAGCAATTCTTGGAATAAGGTACCCAGTTGCTATTGATTTTTCATTAGACACTTAACAGATGTAGTGCTATAGAACCTTGTTTCTGTCTTTTATTAAAAAAATAAACCCGAGTACAGTATAATGCAGTGAATTTCCCAACTTAGGTTCATGCAAAAGTATTGATTAAAAAAAGTCACAGCGAATTGTCTACCAAAAAGGGCATAGCATTTGCATCTTTACCTGTCACATAGTGGTTTTAGTTAATGCTTTATGTATACAGTGTGTTCTTCATTAGTTAAAAAAAATGTATTTGGGAACCATTGGCATGGTGACAAGAGCATGCAGATTTTACAACTTTCCAGGCTGATTTTTTACTTTAAAGAGAAAGTACTGTCACAGAGTTAGGTCTGGTTTTAGTGCCACCTTTCAACTTAAAAGTTTTGCAAGGATTCTGATTCTTTAAACAATAGATGTGTGTACAAATCTGCTCAGAAAACCAAAAGAACACTCAAAACAAAGCCAAACTTTATAGACGCGCACCATGGCCCTAACCTAAAAGAGCATCTTGCAAACTCTCCAGGACTGCAGCTGAGGTATGGCATAGCTTCTGTGGATATATTAGGACTAGTTTGCACTTGCGAGCGTAACATCTGTAACACGGACATTCAACTTGACACAAAAAATCAGTACAAGTAGGAGCGAACCCATTCTGTGTGCTCTGTGGTCACAGATGTCCTGCCAGCAATTCTCAAGTAAGAGGATTAAAAGCTACCTTAGGTACGTTCTGCATCCAGGAGCAATGCCAGCCCCTCTAGTCTGCTTCCCCCAGCTTTTCTTCCCCACGGACTCAATGAGCTATGAGCCCAAGATTTTATGTAGACCCAAATCATTAACTATCCTCTTGTGTAGCTGTTTTGCACTACAGAAAGATCGAACGGCTCAGACAAAGAAGAGGCATTTAATCCACACAATACCCTTAATAACTCTCCCAATGTGGTTTCTGCGTGGCATTCTTAATTATTTCCGAGGACAGTTGCGCCCTGAATGCTTATGAAAGGATAAACCTTATGTGTTTGGCATTTTCACATCCCTTAATACCTATAACAATTCTTAATTTAAACCATAGTAGAATAAATTACATATAACATTATGACCAGGCTTACCTATACCAGTCATTTGTGTCCAGAACAAGCCAGAAGCTATCGCAGGTAAATGCATGCTAAGGGTTAGGATCAATAATCAACGACATATGAACTACTCTGCTTAGCTAGAGCTCCTGTTTTCATCATGACAACACTTCTTTCTACCAATGTCCACACAGGGATCATGGCAGAAATAGATACTGCACTTTAAATTTACGCTTTAGCATGCTGTACAGTAATAAAATATGTCAAGGTTCCTGAGGTTGTGCAGTTCTCTCCTTCTTGATGCTTTCTGTGTAGAAACATGGAGCTGGAGAGGTCACCGCGGTGTGCTGCTGCTGGCCCTTCTGCCAGTTGACAGGATCCCCTCCACCAAGGGCCTCAGCTCCTCCGATGCAGTCTTGAGCGGTAGTTCCTCCTGTCTCACATCACCCACTGTGCCCTTGTCGTGTTACCTGTCACAGTGCTGTCTCACTGAGGAAAAAAAAGATGCTTGAGAGATCTGCCCAACTTCCCAAGGTACATAAGCCATAAATTTCTGTTTAAAATTCAGGAGCCTGGTGGCGCGCATTTGTAGAAAACTTCCCACGCTCAGGCCAAGGGTAAATGGCTGTTCTGCTTGTCTTCTCCGACTGGAAGCAAAGAAAGAACACTGCTGCCTTGCTTTCTGCAGGTTTAAAGCTGACTTGTCAGCTCTCATTGCTGTTTTCCAGGTCCATATGGGGAATGGAGAAAAATCAAGCCAGATTTATGATTAAAACTTACTGATACCATTTAGGGGTGAAATTTTGAATAATATCTCAATGCTAGCAAAAAGCCTAGCAGTGTTGCAGTTCCCAAGAAAAAAAATGGATGAAAACCTTTTACTTTTCTCCTCCACAATAGAACTGCATCCATAATAAAGTGCTTGCCGGTATTAGCTGTACTGAGAGATATATCTATTCCAGTAAACCTTTTGCTAGTGTAGACTAGACATCAATTTCACTCTGCTGAAGCTCAGGAAATCAATGACCACCTGCAAAGACAGGCATTGGAAATAATCACTGAGAATTATGTTAAATCCTCCTGGAGTTACGAGATTATGGGAGAAGCTCAGTCTACATTAAAATATGCATATACTCCAGCTCTTGTGGTTGCTGAAAGATGGCAAAAAGCACATTGTGGCTAGCAAAAGGAAAAAAAGAGACCCTTAAATGTTATGAAAAAGCAAGAATGATATGAAGATTGCTTCCTTCTTCAACTCTTTCTGTTACTATGGAAAGAGACTGACATAATGGTACAAACAAGAGGTTGTGAGCCTGGGATATAACCGTAATCCTAACCCTCAGCCCCTCAATATCACCCCTACGGTGGCTTGCGGAAGGACATCACTCAACAACCATTAGCAGCTCATTCCAGGGACAATTGATTCTGTATGAGCCATTTGCCTCTCCAAAACTCACATTCCTGCATAGAGAAAAAGTATGTGTATATGTGGTACATATATATCTGCATAACTCTGTGTGTTAAAGGAAAATATATCATGCCAGATCCAACTGTGAGGCTGCTGCTGCTCTTCTTTCCCAGTTACAACCAGTAGCGAGAGCAAAGATGTATTCCCAGCAGGCACGCACTCACAAAGCATGCATATACACTACATATGTACATATATATATATATAAACAAATGTATGCATGCACATATGTACACAGGCACATATACACATGGTTGGCCACACAGATCACAGAGCACCCACACCAACAGAGACAACACCAATAGCCTCATCCTGCTGCCCTCTCTGGCTGGGCAGGATGCAAGTCCAACAGTGAAAATACATACATATAGATATACATATAGATAAACATATGTACAATCCATATGCAGGATCCCTCCAGCAGCTGGACTCAGTCTGTCCAGTGGCTGCCTCCTGGATCCCAGTCTTCCCAGTTGCTGGTACCTGGACATACAAGCCCCCAAGACCAAACTCTCCGGTTGCTGATACAGTGACACACACAAAGAGCTACCCAGGACTTCCCAGGACCCATAGGTGACACCCCTGTGCTCCCACCGCTAGAGATACACAGGCATACTCACACTCAGAGCTGACCCTTGGAGATCCAGTCAGCCCCCTGGCTCTCACTTCACCTACTCGCTTGCTAGTCAAGGTTGATCTTCACTAGTGCTTGCACACTGTGATTCTTCCAGTCCCTGGCACCACGGACACACAGGATGTCCAACTTGTGGTCTGACTCCAGTTGCTGCAATGAGATCCCCCCCCACACACATGTGTACGTGCAACATGGAGTCCTCACTCAGGAATGAGTTTGAAGGGAATGTAATGAGAAGACAGGACTGACCACTCCTGCTGATGCGGGGCATGGCCAGACAAGCGCACTGACCAACAAACTACTTACATGTGCCTGACCCTTTTCATCCCCTTATCCCTCTATTTTCCCCACTTTTCTTCCTCCTAAAATCACATAAACGCCTTCCTTGTCCTGCCTTTGCTTCTTCCCATAAACATCACAGAATCACAGAATGGTAGGGTTGGAAGGGACCTCTGGAGATCATCTAGTCCAAACCCCTGCCAGAGCAGGGTCACATAGAGCAGATTGCACAGGAATGTGTCCAGGCAGGTTTTGAATGTCTGCAGAGATGAAGACTCCACCACCTCTCTGGGCAGTCTGTGCCAGGGCTCTGCCACCCTCAAAGGAAAGAAGATCCTCCTCATGTTTAGGTGGAACTTCCTGTGTTCGAGTTTGTGCCTGTTACCTCTTGTCCTGTCACTGGGCACCACTGAAAAGAGCCTGGCCCCATCCTCCTGACACCCACCCTTTAAGTATTGATAAGTGTTGATAAGATCCCCCCTCAGTTGTATTTTTTCCAGATTAAAAAGGTTCAAATCCCTCAGCCTTTCTTCATAAAGGAGATGTCCCATAATCATCCCCTAATCATCCCATAAGTATGATCCAGAATTGCTTTTTCCTGCATCCTATAATATATCCCACCCCTTGCTACCAGCAACACCCATAGTCCAAAAGGTGATCTGGAGAGCTGCTCCAAGTGACCTGTGGTGATGGGTTTCATGCCTGGACACTGGGGATGATGACTCTGCTGGGACAATGCTGGGATGAGGCTGTACAGGTGGTCGTTCCTTGGGAGTCTCTAATTTGTGTTCCTGCCTGTCACTGTGCCCCTGTGGTCCTCTGGGCTTGTGCAGATGGGCCTTTGATGGCCTAATGGCCTCTGTGGTGGACCTGGAAGTAGCATGGCAGGGCGTTATTTGGGCTCTCCTTCCCATCACTGTGTCTCTGAACTCCTTTTTGGGCATGCAGATGAGTTCTATCACATAACTTAGCACTATGTATATAGCATATAAGAATACATTGTATTTGGATCAGAAGAGCAGTAATCTAAAGAGAGTTTAATTTTGACAGTACCATCTCTTGTCATACCTGGCCTCCTATGCTTTTAGTCAAAAAATCATTATCTTAAGTCACTTCTGTATTTTTATGCACTTGGATTTGGCATATGTATTTAAGTAGCTAGACAGCGGGAAAATAGCCAGTAATGACAGTAATGAGTATACCACAAAGTAATGAGGAGTCCTGAGAGAATAATGTAGGACACAAGCCCTGATCTCTGCCCTTCTCATAAGTGGAAGAGAAGGTCGGGGTGTCTGAGCCTCGGAGCTTCAGTACTGAGACGATGTGGGTGATTCTAGGCTGAACTGCAGTGCAGATCCATAACACTAATGAATTACCAAAATAGTACCGCGACACCCACGCTCCGGTGCATATTTAAGAAATTTTCTGACAAACTACAAATTCTAGTTATGATATGAACTAATAAAATGGTGACATCTTTGAAGCTTTTTCCAGTCTGAGCACACAGTCTGCTTACAGCGTCTTATCTTTTTCTCACGAAGTTGATACCATGGCAAAAGATTGAGCTTAGTGGCAAGTTACATTTATTGGACAGTAATTATATTACTAAGATTTTTGAAGGAAAATAGAACCAATTCTTTTTAAACTTTTTGTAGAGGACTAGTATGTGGAGAACGGAAAATTACCAGGCATGGAAGAAAGATGTTAAGGGTTTGAAGAGAGAGGGGGGTGGGTTATAAACTAGGGAAACTTCACATAGACATACAACAAGTGTTGTGTGGGAGTGGAAAATAAATATGAACAGACTTTCAAAGCAAGAAGAAGTTCATAGAAGGTTTGCTTTCAGCCCAAGAAGGCGGATGAAACTCAAGCAGGAAATTATATGCAGGATTTATTATTATTTGCATTTATATGCTTTGTGAAATAATGGCAGTGATTTCTAAATCTGGGAAAAAATGTTGGTAAAGGAAGGGAAAGTTCCATTGTCACGTATCGCAGATTGGTTAAAATCCCTAGACAACAACGGGAGATTATTTTTTTTCATGGGAAAGTGAATAGTGACTCCCCTAAAGGAGTCAGTTGAGCCCTTCTTTCAGTTAATACGAAGAAGTGTGAATAGAAGATCTGTGCTCTGGTGAGAATAACAGGTAACTTAAAATGCACCAAGTCTGGCCAGTCAGGATGTAGGGCGACTAAATAGCAAATAAATATGTGCACAAGAAACAGCACAACAACATCATCCACTTTGTGGTCTTCATGCTCTTGCCATTTCCATATCTGGGGCCAGAGGTTAAAGGCGTGAATTCCCTGCAGCACACTCACCTATGTGCAAGGGCAATTTTAATTCAGAGTTAGCCGTGTTTGCAGGCCTCCTGTTGCCGCTGCTCCCACTCCCTGGATTATCCTTGGCTCTGGATCCTGTTGCTATCACCAATCCAGTCCTGCTTAGATGCTGTGGGACTGTGCCCGGTCAGTGATGACGCTGCCTCTGCTGCAGGTGTCCTCAGCTCCCAGCTGTGCCTCTTTCCTGGAGCAGATCTGCTCTTGCTGCTCCCCAAGAACACGCTCTTTCCTGGCACACCTATATCACAGAATCACAGAATCACAGAATGGAAGGGAACTCTGAAGATCATCTAGTCCAACCCTCTGCCAGAGCAGGGCCACCGAGAGCAGGTTGCACAGGAACGCGTCCAGGCGGGTTTGGAATGTCTCCAGAGATGGAGACTCCACCACCTCTCTGGGCAGCCTGTGCCAGGGCTCTGCCACCCTCAAAGGAAAGAAGTTCCTCCTCATGTTTAGGTGTAACTTCCTGTGTTCAAGTTTGTGCCCGTTACCTCTTGTCCTGTCTCTGGGCACCACTGAAGTAAGTAACCTAAACAGGTCCAGGGCACAGGCTGAGCACTGGCACTTGGCTGTCTGCAGTGCTCAATTTTTAGCCTGGGTACGTGGCACAGTTTTGGCTGGGGCCCACCTCATGTCTCTTTGTGGTCGTGGACACAGTTTGGTTGTGTGCATGAACCATGGACCATTTCCAGCGGCCTATTTGGAGGAATTCATTTTGGGAAGTAAGAGGGTTCTGGCCATGTGGGTATAATCCATGCAGCACCCCTTAGCCTTGGGGTCAGAGAGAGGTTCCTACCTTGTTTTGTTTGCAAATATATCTATGCAGTTTCTGTTGCCTGCTGAGATATTAAGAAGTGATGAATTTCGGTGGCAACAAGGAAGATTTAAATCTGACATTAAGAAAATTTCTTTGAAGGCAACACTAATCAGACAGTGGGTGAACTGCTTAAGATGATTGTGGAAGTTGTATAGCTGGGTGGATTTAGGAAGCAAGCTTGTGAGGAATACTGGAGAATTTCTCCTACCTCAGCAAAAGACAGTGGACTGTTTTAAAAGCATATCTTTTTAAGACTTATCACTAGTTTTAATACCCCTGTGGATAGATAGATGGCATATGCTACAGAAAGAAAAATGGAAGAAGAAAGAGAAGGAAATATACAGAAAACAAAGAATGTAGTTGAGAGTGAAGGCAAAAAAGATAG
The DNA here is from genome assembly GCF_028500815.1 of Rissa tridactyla. NCBI lineage: Eukaryota > Metazoa > Chordata > Aves > Charadriiformes > Laridae > Rissa > Rissa tridactyla. The sequence goes on along the minus strand of NC_071468.1, from coordinate 117,794,724 downwards.
GTGTCAGCGAGAAATATGAAACAGGCACAGCCCAAGGAACCACTCACCATGGTCTAATTAAGAAAGGGAAACACAGAATGAGGGAGGACAGGAATATGCATGTGGCAAAGCCTTGGGATGGAAAACTGCTAACTTAAATGAATAAATTTATGCCAATAGCTGAGCATGGGCTGTTTATTAAGGGTTAATGAAGAACATTTTGCAAGCAGTATTGTAGTAATTCTATTTAAAGCACTCACTTTTTCTTCTGTCTATTCTGTCGCCTTCTGAAAATTGCAGAACTCTGTTCTCAAATACTATTATGAAAAAAGCAATCAACTCAATTGTCTGGGGTGTAATGATGCTGACTACCTCCTTCCAGCATTCAGAGAAAGACAGAGAGAAAATAAGATAAATAACCTGGGACAAAAACACAAATCATTAGAATTTTTAATAAGCCTTAACCAAGAGAAAGCTGAACGCTGTTAGTTATATCTGCCAACTACTGCTCATGGTCCAGTGGACAGCACACTGCACAGGGAGCTAGGAGATTTCTGCTCTTCTTCCACCTCTTACACTCTTGCCGCATGACAGCTTAAACAGGTCACATGAGCTTCAGCTTCCCTGTAGTACAATGGAGATCATTAAGTAACATATAAATAGTGCTGGTAGTGCAGTATTCTGGGATAAAATGCACCAAAATTGAGAGCAAACTTTCTTTGTTCTAGTTCAGATAGGAATGGTGACCCTCCCAAATGAAGTGTTGCGACCTCGTGCAAGACATGGGGTCATGAGCCTGAGGGAAATTCAATCGCAGACGTGGCGTTGTAAGTCTAGAAATAGAACCAGACAAGTATTTCTGGCAAGAGGTTGCAGGAAACTGAACTAGAAGTTATTACCATCAAGACTGCAGCTAGAACTTTCAATGTGCACAGAGTCCCTGAGAAAATCTACAGGAAACCGTAGTTTGAAAGCCTTTTAATGCCTCTGTTTCAGGTCCATTCTTACTGTCAGTTCTCTGATCTCTACGATTAGATTTTCCATGTTTTTTTTTTTTTCCTTGGCAAACCAGGACGAGTACTCTTTAGGCTGTGCTGGAGATATAAAGAAATTTAAACCTGCCACAGAAAAATTCTGAAAGATTACTCGGATAGTAGGAAAAATATCAAATTGCAAAAAGCTAGAAAAACAACCACAGACTAAATCAAAGGCATCACCTAGAACAATGTATAAAAATTAACCTTGCATCACAGCAAAGAATTTAAACCTATGTCACTGTGTCTACACTACATTTAATGAGATCCTTTTTATGTTTGCCTAGATAACACATACTCTTTAGCCCATCTTATCCACCCCCAAACTTTACAGCATGAAATGCATGCTGAATTTGTGATTGGTCCGTCTCGTAGGTGTAGACAACAGAAAAGTCAAAATGGCCTTCTTCCTGTTTGCTTATTTCATAGAATCATAGAATCATAGAATCTTCATGGTTGGAAGGGACCTTTGAGATCATCGAGTCCAACCAAACAACCTACAATCTCTGCCACTAGAGCATGCCCTGAAGTGCCACATCTAGACGTTTCTTAAACACCTCTAGGGATGGTGACTCAACCACCTCCCTGGGCAGGCTGTTCCAGTGCCTGACCACTCTTTCAGTAAAGGAATTCTTCCTAATATCTAATCTAAACCTCCCCTGCCGCAACTTCAGACCATTTCCTCTGGTCCTGTCATTATTCACCTGGGAGAAGAGGCCAACACCCACCTCTCTCCAACCTCCTTTCAGGGAGTTGTAGAGGGCAATGAGGTCTCCCCTCAGCCTCCTCTTCTCCAAGCTAAACATGCCCAGCTCCCTCAGCCTCTCCTCATATGCCCTGGTCTCCAGACCCCTCACCAGCCTGGTAGCTCTCCTCTGGACACGCTCCAGCACTTCAATGTCCCTCTTGTACAGAGGGGCCCAGACCTGAACACAGTACTCAAGGTGAGGCCTCACCAGTGCCGAGTACAGAGGCACCATCACTTCCCTGCTCCTGCTGGCCACGCTGTTCCTGATACAAGCCAGAACGCTGTTGGCCTTCTCGGCCACCTGGGCACACTGCTGGCTCATGTTAAGCTGGCCGTCCACCAGCACCCCCAGGTCCTTTTCTGCTGGGCAGCTTTCCAGCCACTCTTCCCCAAGCCTGTAGCGCTGCTTGGGGTTGTTGTGACCGAAATGCAGGACCCAGGACTTGGCCTTATTAAACCTCATACAGTTGGCCTTGACCCATCGATCCAGCCTGCCCAGGTCCCTCTGTAGAGCCTTCCTACCCTCCAGCAGATCAACACTCCCACCTAGTTTGGTGTCAAGATCAAACTTTTGTCAGACCGGCTGCCAAGAGGATTTCACCCCATTAATCACAACTCTCTGGGCACGGCCATCCAGCCAGTTTTTAACCCAGCGAAGAGTACACTTGTCTATGCCGTGATTCTCCAGCTTCTCCAGGAGAATGCTGTGGGGGACAGTGTCAAAGGCCTTACCAAAGTCCAGATAGGCAACGCCCACAGCCTTCCCCGCATCCAGAAGGCGGGTCACATGGTCATAGAAAGAGATCAGGTTGGTTAAGCAGGACCTCCCTTTCCTAAACCCATGCTGGCTGGCCCTGATCCCTTGGCTGCCCTGCACTTGCCGTGAGAGGTCATTCAAGATGATGCTCTCCATGATCTTTCCTGGTACCGAGGTCAGGCTTACAGGCCTGTAGTTCTCCGGATCCTCCTTCCAGCCCTTCTTGTAGATGGGCGTCACATTAGCCACCCACCAGTCATCTGGTACCTCCCCTGTTGACCAGGATTGTTGATAAATGATGGAGAGAGGCTTGGTGAGCTCTCCCGCCAGCTCCCTGAGTACTCTTGGGTGAATCCCATCCAGCCCCATAGACTTATGTACGTCTAGGTGCAGAAGCAGATCATTGACTACTTCCTCCTGGATTATGGGTGGGTTGTTCTGCTCTCCATCCTTATCTTCCAGCTCAGGAGGCTGAGCACCCTGGGGATAGCTGGTCTGACTGTTGAAGATGGAGGCAAAGCAGGCATTAAGTATCTCAGCCTTCTCCTCGTCATTGGTTGCAACTTTCCCCCCACATCCAGTAAGGGATGGAGATTCTCCCTAGCTCTCTTTTTGTTGATGTGTTTATAAAAGCTTTTTTTGTTGTCCTTAATGTTAGTGGCCAAGTTGAGCTCCAGCTGGGCTTTTGCCTTCCTAATTTTCTCTCTGTATAACCCAATGAGTTCTCTGTATTTGTCCTTTCACAGACCATTCCTCAGTACTCATATACGTTTTGATGCTATAGCTGTTCTTGTAAAGGAAGTAAGCTTGATAACCTGCCATGACAAGAAAACAACATGGAAACAGAGAAGCCCTTGTGGGTAAGATCAATGCCGTACCCCTGTCTCCAACAGTGGCAAAAGGAGGGAAAGTGCGTGGTGCATGGCTGCTTTCTGCATCCATTGTCTTTGTACTCCCTCTTTGTACTCTCATGAAGTTGTTTTTTGACTTTTTATGGTTGGGGTGTGTGCTGATACTGTCTGCTACCAGTATATTCCTTTGGCAGTGAGTTATAGAAGTGTGTAACCCTCCACACGCAGGATTTCACTTTTTTAATTTCTAAGCATCGAACTGCAGATTTTTAGTTAAGTGACAAAAATTGTGACCTGTTTTTACCACCAAACAATGCCTTCATGAGGTCTTATCCATGGTGAGACTTAAAAAACTTTGGGTACAGCTATACTGACTCTCTTTTTGTTTTGGAGGGAGGTATGGCATGCAGCTCAGGCTTTTTGTGGGAGCACTATGTAATGTGTAAAGGACAGTGTTAAAGAAATGGTCAGGTCCTTCTCTTCCATAAGAAAACAGAGAAACAACACATCTATTTAACTGGGACAATTTCACATGACTGATTCAGAGCAATTCATTTCAATTACTCTGATCATCAGATAAATAGCACATCTGGTAGTGTCTGCAAACTAATCATTAACAGGTGTGAATTGGTGTCTGCAAGCGTATATTTCCTACTGTGTGGCCCTTTGTTCACTTCAGGACACTTCTTAATTAGAGACAAGTCTGAACCACAAGCCTTTAGATGTGGATCTGTTCTTTGAACACCCCCAAAATCAACACTTTGTACATCAGGTTGTTATTTAGAGAAAAGATCTCTGAAAAAAAAATCAGTTTCATGGTTCTGGGGAAGCATTCATTGCCCAGATCTGACTCACTGCTATTAGTTTTGGATTTTAGCTTCTATTTATAGCAATAATAGCACATATGATTCATATGATATGTTTACGGCCTGTGGTACTTATGATAGAAATGACATCCATAGCTATTGTCAAGGGCATATAAGTAGAAGTTTTCATTACAAATGTAGGACCTGCTGCCATCATTGCTGCTGGAAGATCGTTGTCATCTAAGTATTTAAGAAGAGACATTCAGAGACTTCAGGGAAGTGCATAAAAAACTGGGGAAAAAAGAGGAAGCAGAATCGGGATGTAATAGCATGTAACCTGACAAAGATTTGTTGTCGCTGTGTTGGCAAATTTGAATCTAGATGGAGGATATATTTCCATTTTAGCCCCAACCCTTATCTGACCTACTGCAATTAAATTCCACATCTTGGTTTTAGAGCTGTGTGTCAAGAAGACATACACCTGTGCATGGTCATACACTAAAGACTAACTTTGCTAACCTGCTTTGAACACGGTTATGTACATTCTTTTAAATTAGGCCATTTAAATAAACCTTGAAGTAAATGTAAGCCACTATAATATGTGAGCTTCTGACCTTCTGGTTATGAAGACATAAGCTTTCATATGAACTAGGAATATAGTTTGCATTAGAGTTTGTGAGTTAAGAGGGACGTAGGGAAAAAAAAAAAGTGTATAAATGTTAGGTTTTCATCCCTATTTACAAGGCTAGTATTGCAAAGTTCCACCTCTGCAGGAGAACTCCTCTTTGTGAATATTGGTGGGTGTCTTTCTGGTGAGAGATAGCTGGTGGAGAATCAGTTTAGATTACAAATAATCCCAGCACAGTCAGCAAAGATTTAACCTTATTTTACTATTTAACTCTTTTGTGATTCATTTCCGACAGGGTGAAGCAAATTTGGATTTTGCAATTTAGGAGACATTAATTGGTTATTGCTGTTTTGGTTCATTTTTTGTTAGAGAAATGTACACAGAAAACCTTCAATGGACAAGAGAAGACAGTTTACGGGTCAATATTTAGGGAGAGGACTAAACTGCACAAATAAAATAGGTCATGGAAGGAAACATTTTTGCTTGTAGAACGGGTTAAGCAAAGTACATTTAAAGCCTGAGAGGGTTATACTAAGATTACACACTAGCTCAACACATGGTGTGTGTAACACTGGCTTTTCTGATCAGTTAGGCCACAGCAGAACTTAAGTCAGGAAACTATAAGGCAAAAGACACCAACAAGAGACCAATAAACCACGCCAACCACAAAGTAGTTCAAAATAGTGAAACGTAAGGTAAGAAGCCAAAGACTGAGAAGTAGCTGAGTCTCAGTAGAGGTCCTTTTTTGATGAAATAAAGATGATCTTATTAATGGAGCTAGCAGTACCAAAACTCAGTTTACTAGTTAAAAATACCAGAAAACATCCCAGAGCTTTAGATCTGATTCTCTCTAGTGTTAAATTTTTAGTATGGTGTCTGGCCAAATAGCACCTTCTCCAAAATTTCCACGCATGGTTTGGGAGTTAGCGGAGCCGAAGGATGATTTTCAGTAAGCAGTTTGGATGGGTCCACTTTGGTTTAGAAAGTTCAGGACCAGAAAATAAGCACTTGCATGTTTTGTTTATGATATAGACGTAGCGACAAGCTACTTAAACTCCATGCTCATCATAAGGTAGGGAGTGTGGCTGATGTGAGCAGGAATGCTGGGCGGTTGTGTAGGCTACCAGACAACTGTGATCATATTTGCTCAACCAGGCAAAATGAGTATAAAACTGCTATTTTGATTTGGGGGCATTTTACACTCACTTTGTACTGCTATAAGTGTCTGCTCAATTTCCAGGAAAATGGGAGTGATGTCTTATGATGCAATGATATGGAGCAAAGAGAGGCTGAGGATAGAAAAAATGCTAGAGAAAAGAGTTCATTTGAGATTTTTTTTCATTCTTCTAAAATGTCATAAATTTCAAGTCCTTCTTCTTGGAACATTCTGGACATAGACTCAAGTGCACTTGTTCAATTTAAAAAGCTGAAAACTGTTGTGATATAACAGCAGATTACTGAAGCTTCACTACTGCACATATGTGAAGCCCCAGGAAGTCAATAACAGTACACAAATGCATAAGTTTGTATGAAATTCAGAGCAAAGGGGAACAAAACTTGTGATTCAGTAGAAGAGGTAAGAAGGTATTAATACTAATAAATAAACCCATATCAATTCAGCGAAAGATCACAAAATATTGATTTTTTTCTCTTCTGTTTTTAAGCATATCCAGCTTAACTATTTTGCAGAGTTAACAGAGTAATGGATTCAGAGCACAGTAATAGAAATTTCTTCTTCCCAAGGAGAAAACATACTTAGAAGAATGCTGGAATAACATAGAAAACAGATCTCCATGGAACAAATTGAAGAATCCTGTGGCATGCAAAGACTAAAGATCCAATTCGTGTGCTGCGAAAAATCCTTTTCCCGAGGTTCTAAAGTTTGCCCTTGATTATCTGCAGAATGAAATAGAATGTGTGTATGAGGCAGAGCACATCATGCACCGTGAGGAGGAGAGTCAGTAATGGGTGGGAAACTACATGATCTAATCTGCAGACTGCACATTTTCAAATGCCACAGTCTCAATTATGTTGAATTCAAAGCAAAATTGAAACTCTCCCTGTTCCTGCAAATCCCATCCTATCAGCCTCTATCTGGATTTGCTTGAGGGACCTTCTAAGTAAATAATAATAATAAATAAAGGAGTTGGGTTAAGTTATATATATGTTTTTAAAATAGCTATCGCTATTTTGAAACGAAATGAGGGCTTATGGCATGGACTTTCTTTTGTTAAAGTTAATGTACCTTGAAATCTTTCGACTCAGCACAGCAGACTGTCAAAGGTGCTTAAAAAAATAGTCCAATATTCTCCAAAGCTCTTTCTGCAAGAGGGGTCTTGTGTGAAATGATAACAGCCACAACCCCAATATTGTTTACAGAAATACAGCTTTTCACTGCAGAGGCATCTCAGTGAAACTTGAGGGGAAAAGGAATATAAATTGGGACAAAGACTTTAGTTCATGATTCTTGGAAGTTAATAAACCTTCAAAATTGTGATTACATATCACATTTTTTCCTGAGTTCATTCAAATAGAGGTCATAGTGTGATGAGTGCATTTTAAGGGTTCTTTCTTCCCATCCAAGAAGAATGGTGCTTTCTCTAGCTGGAGATAATTTTCCTACCCCCAGGATTTTGTGCTCCCAGATGTAGGGCTGCCAGCCTTCAAACTTCTCTTCATCTTCTGTTTCCCTGAACTACCTGAGTAGCTCAGGAGTGTACTTACAGGAAGTAGGGTATTTAGGTTTGCGCATCCTTATGATGAGATGATAGCTCCTGAATTATTATCCAGTGCCACAGGTCCTGCCCATGACAGCTCCTCCTTGGCCAGTGATGTGGTGTGGAAACAGATACAGTCATTCCACTGTCTGCTTTTCAAAGCATTATTGGTTTGCATTAATGAAAGTACAAGTATGGCAAACAGACTGGGCATCTCCAGGGACAGAAGTACATTTAATGTACTTAAGATACTTAAAGGCTGTCTCCATGAATTCTGGGTCATGGTGGTGCTTAGCATCTGGCTCTTCAGCCTAGAATGTGAGTGTGTGGGCATCTATAGATTTTTTTCATCCAAAAAAAAGATGCTGACAGAACTTTACGTCCCACAGTGTTGATAGATGAAATTCCTCTCCTTAAACCTTAATGCTTACATTCCCCCTAAGTACTGTCCTAGGTTGGAAAATGGATGCTCTCAATGTTATCCTTCATCTCTTTATGCTTCTGTTTACCGTATATTAGTCATGATAACAAGTGTTGTGAGGAAAAGCATATACCACATTCTGGTCACTCAACTGCTATGAAAATGGAGCAGATAGTACAGATCTGTGCATATATTAAGAACTAAAATTATAAAAATTGTGAAGAACCTTACATTATTAATATTATTATGGCAATTATGTTTGTATTACTGTAGGACCCAGAAACTAGAAGAGTGACCTCAATTTTTGAAGTGCTTTACAAATACCAGCAAAAGTATGCTGCATAAAAACGCACGTAGCACACAGAGCAGACAAGAAACAGCAAGAAGATAAACAGCAGCATAGGAAGAAAAGGAAATAAAACAATACTGATAGGCAACAATCTTAGTATTATTGCAGCTTATTTACACAAAGTATTTTTTATAAGCATAATGTCAAAAGACAGATTTGGAGAAGGGACTTGAAGGAAAGCAATGATGTTTCTTTGGAGTGTTTCTTCCAAGCGTGAACAACATGAAAGTAACTGCTTGAGAATGAATCAAGTGGGTGATGGAGGGTATTATCAGTAGCTGATTAGAAGCAGGAGACAATCTCTTGTTTCTGAAGGAGAGATAAAGTGGGATTAGGCTATGAACACAAAACAAATAACTTAAATTTGATAGTGAAGAGGAGTCACAAGCAAACTAAACAGAGCAGCATATGATCAAAGGGTACACAGCAGCATTTCATAGCAGAGCGAGGCTACTTTAGTTGTGTTCTCAGTAAGCAGGATACTCAGCAAGCAGGAACAGAGCTTCAGCTGTGTGGATGGGCAGGTAAAGTTTAATATTGCACACAGAATGAATGTAAGATAATTAGGGGTAGTTAGAAGTTCAAATGATTGGCAGAATGGCACTTGTATCCACAGCATTGAAAGGGGATAGTAGTGTCATGTCTAGAGGTAAGGAATTATTTCAATCATCCTCAGCTTGAACTATTCAATAAGTGGTATCATGGGTGTTTGGTATGAAAAGGGACTAGTTAGTAATACTGAGACAGGTGTGCCATCCAGACAGAGCTGTTTCTTAAGAGAATCTTGCAGATGGTGAGGTTTGGGGGGCAGGAGGGAGGAAAAAGGAACAACACTTGAATATTATGGAAGTTCCCAGAGGAAGTTAGGCAGAATGTGAGGGATTTTCTCTAAAGAACAAGTTGAAAGAACTGCTGGAGGCATAATAGAACTGGAAGATGGGATGATCACACAAGGCAGAGAAAGACAGCACTTCAAGATAAGGAGCGTGCGCAAAAGTGTTGAAATCAGGCAGCTATGCAGGGTTTTCCCATGAGGGAGCAGACTCAAGGACTGGCTAAGAAGATACCGGTGACTGGTGACTGTACATCTGCCACCAATATCATCATTCTATCAACATGCCTGCCCAGCATAAAGGAAGTCTATCCAGGAAGGATACATTGCTGAGTTACTTTCCAACCGCTTCATAGAATCATAGAATCATAGAATCATAGAATCATAGAATCATAGAATTGTTGAGGTTGGAAGGGACCTTTAAGATCATCGAGTCCAACCTTTAACCTACCCTGACAAAAGCCACTTCTAAACCATGTCCCTAAGTGCCCCGTCTACCCTTTTTTTAAACACCTCCAGGGATGGTGAATCCACCACCTCCCTGGGCAGCCTATTCCAATGTTTAATAACCCTTTCAGTGAAAAAATGTTTCCTAATATCCAATCTAAACCTCCCCTGACATAACTTGAACCCGTTTCCTCTCGTCCTATCACTTGTCACCAGGGAGAAGAGGTCAGCCCCCATCTCTCTACAACCTCCTTTCAGGGAGTCGTAGAGGGTGATAAGGTCTCCCCTCAGCCTCCTCTTCTCCAGGCTAAACAACCCCAGCTCCCTCAGTCATTCTTCATAAGGTTTGTCCTCCAGACCCCTCACCAGCTTTGTAGCCCTTCTCTGGACACGCTCCAACACCTCAATGTCCCTCTTGTAGCGAGGGGCCCAAAACTGAACGCAGTACTCGAGGTGGGGCCTCACCAGTGCTGAGTACAGGGGGATGATCACTTCCCTAGTCCGGCTCACCACACTGTTCCTGATACAGGCTAGGATGCTGTTGGCCTTCTTGGCCACCTGGGCACACTGCTGGCTCATATTCAGCCGGCTGTCCACCAACACCCCCAGGTCCTTTTCTGCCGGGCTGCTTTCGAGCCACTCTTCCCCAAGCCTGTAGCGCTGCATGGGGTTGTTGTGACCCAAGTGCAGGACCTGGCACTTGCATTGTTGAACCTCATACCATTGGTCTCAGCCCATCGGTCCAGCCAGTCCAGATCCCTCTGCAAAGCCAACCTACCCTCAAGCAGATCAACACGCCTGCCCAGTTTAGTGTCATCTGCGAACTTACTGAGGGTGCATTCGATCCCTTCATCCAGATCATTGATAAAGATATTAAAGAGAACCGGCCCCAGCACCGAGCCCTGGGGGACACCACTTGTGACCGGACACCAACTGGATTTAACTCCATTTACCACCGCTCTCTGGGCACGGCCATCCAGCCAGTTTTTTACCCAGCGAAGAGTACACCTGTCCAGGCCATGAGCAGCCAGTTTCTCCAGGAGAATGCTGTGGGAAACGGTGTCAAAAGCTTTGCAAAAATCCAAGTAGATAACATCCGCAGTTTTTCCCTCATCCACTAAGTGGGTCACCTTATCATAGAAGGATATTAGGTTTGATAGGCATGACCTGCCCTTCACAAACCCATGCTGACTGGGCCTGATCACCCTGTTCTCCTGCATGTGCCGTGTAATGGCACTGAGGAGGATCTGTTCCATGACCTTCCCAGGCACCGAGGTCAGACTGACTGGCCTGTAGTTCCCCGGATCCTCCTTCCGGCCCTTCTTGTGGATGGGTGTCACATTTGCTAACCTCCAGCCAGCTGGGACCTCCCCGGTTGTCCAGGACTGCTCATAAATGATGCAAAGTGGCCTGGCGAGCACTTCCGCCAGCTCTTTCAATACCCTTGGGTGGATCCCATCTGGCCCCATAGATTTGTGCACCTCCAGGTGCTGAAGCAGGTCCCTCACGGTTTCCCTTTGGATTACAGGGGCTTCATTCTGCTCCCCATCCCTGTCTTCTAGCTCAGGGGTCTGGGTACTCAGGGAACAACTGGTCCTACTGCTGAAGACTGAGGCAAAGACTTCATTAAGTACCTCAGCCTTTTCCTCATCCTTGGTCACTATGTTGCCGGCCCCATCTACTAGAGGACAGAGATAATCCTTAGTCCTCTTCTTATTGCTAATATATTTATAGAAACTTTTTTGTTGTCCTTGACAACAGAAGCCAGGTTTAGTTCTAGCTGGGCTTTGGCCCTCCTGATTTTTTCCCTACATAGCTTCACTGCCTCTTTGTAGTCGTCTTGAGTGGCCTGCCCTTCCTTCCAGAGGCCATAGATCCTCTTTTTTTCCCTAAGTTGCAACACTAGCTCCCTGTTTAGCTAGGCCGGTCTTTTTCCCCAACGGCTTGTCTTCTGGCACATGGGGACAGCCTGCTCCTGCGCCTTTAAGACCTCCTTCTTGAAAATCATCCAGGCTTCCTGGGCTCCTTTTCCCTGGAGGACTGCCTCCCAGGGGACTTTGTCAACCAGGCTCCTGAAAAACCCAAAGTCCGCCCTCCGGAAGTCCAAGGTAGCAGTTCTGCTGACCCCTCTCCTTGCTTCTCGCAGAATCAAAAACTCTATCATTTCATGGTCACTGTTCCCGAGACAGCCTCCAACCTTCACATCCCCCACAAGACCTTCCCTGTTTACAAACAACAGATCCAGCAGGGCACCTTCCCTAGTTGGCTCTCTCACTAGCTGTGTCAGGAAGTTATCCCCAGTACATTCCAGGAACCTTCTAGACTGTTCCCTCCCTGCTGTATTGTATTCCCAGCAGATGTCCGGCAAATTGAAGTCCCCCATGAGGACAAGAGCTCGTGATCTTGAGCCTTCTCCCAGCCGTTTATAGAATATTTCATCTGCCTCCTCATCCTGATTGGGCGGTCTATAACAGACTCCTACTAGAAATCCTGTCAGTAAGAATATACTATGACATACCAAATAGAATTGAAATTTACTTCATTTACTTTACTTGATTTACATTAATTGTAAATATTGCACTCTTAGAGTTGACTCAAACATACATAATTATTGTATCTATTGGTTTAAGAAGTTACTGACCTGAATATCTGCCCTGTGTCCATAGAAACACTGGCTGATCAGTAGGTGAAACTGTGTCTGAACCGTGGCAGCGTATATGTTTACAACCTGGCATATTAATGTAAATCAACACTGATTTAATTTTACCTTTGGCAGAGCAGAAATTTCTTCATTATCAGTTTTGCCGTAACTGCTCTAGGGATGGTAACGTTTTGAAGGCAGGTTGGGTAGATGAAACAAAACAGAACAGTTGGTAGGACTTCACTCAGGGTTTTAAGTGCAGCAGCCCCAGGTCTGACTTTAAGATAACATCCTCTGAATGTTCTGAAATTATAGATCCAGTTACAATGGACTGTAGAAAAGGGAACACAGCAAGAATGTAGGAACAGAGTTAATGCTTCACCAAGTATGTCCAACCCAGTCCCTTGACTTCAACAGTGGCTATAATAGATGTCTAGCGTAAAGTAGGCTATAAGCAATACTTCTGAGCACTCAGCCTCTGATTGTTTTCTCCTTAGTGCGTGACCTGAGCCCACTGTAGTTTATATATTTGGTAACCATAGTAGATCTGTTTTTCCTGAGTATTTATTGCCCCTCCCCTGGAATCCTTAGCAATTTTTTCATGCACAGCATCCTACGATGAGGAATTCCACAAGTCCCTCATCTGCGTGAAGAATGAACTCCTTTTGTTTGGTGGAGATCTGACTCACAGTGGTCTCAGGTGACTGCACCTTACGAGACAGTGGAAGTCAACATCTCCACTCAGTCCAGCCCACTCACGATTTTGTAGCCCACTATCATATTCCTTTCCATCAAACATAATGACATCAGCTGGAATGGGCCTCTGGCATTTTATAACCAGTTACTAATTTCAACATGCGATCTCTGAAATGGTAGGCTTATATCAATTAGAATGGTGTGTTCTTCTTTATTTTTGCTATTGTTGTTGTTGTAAGGCATCAAAAGGATCATTTTAAACCTATCTATGGCCTCAGAGTCTGCATTTACTGCACACGTATCAGAAACTGGAAACTTTTTCATTACGTGCCCCAATCTCCCTTTTGGTCCATGGATTAGCTTCAGACGGCAGCCATCATCATCAGACTACACTATTTTCCAATATTAAAAAGCTGATTTTTTTTTTCTCCTAACAGTTATGCTGAGGTTCATTGGAAAATGGTGGATTTAATAGCATTTAATTTTAAACTTTTTTGCGCGAAGGCTTTTTTTATTCTACTTTTGTTTGGGTTCTTAACCCATCTATAGGGCTAGTTGGTGTCCCACAAGCAAATTTCTACTGAAGTTTTCAAACCCTAGCTGTGGAAGATTCCAAACAAATACTAATTAGTTAAACATTGAAGATTGTTCTTACCCAATAGTAGGATATATTGCAACACACACAATGTATGTTTGAGCTGATGAACTCTTTCTCCCGCCCAGGAACTCGTAATGATTTCACATTAGCAAGGCTAATTGACATCATGTTTACTTGCTGCAAACACTGATAGATGAACAAACACATTTCAATTCCTAAAAAACCTTCTGTGTTTAAAATAGTTTTAAGAGGTTAGAAAGACTTTTTTCTTTTTTTTTTTTTTTTTTTTTTTTTTTTTTCTGGTAACAGAAACGAGGATCTTAATTTTACAGGTACTATCCGCGACTGGAACCCAAGGAGATTTGAATCTTCAGGAAGTTCCAGATAGAAGACAGGGATTCTGATCCTTAGACATTGCTTGAGACCTTTCGGTGTTCCCTGGTTCTTTGTGCTATATATCAAGCTCTAGCTTCTTATTTACTCTACTTCTGTATCTGAGGATTATTTTGTTCATGTCTCTTAACAGGAAATGAACTGACTTCTTGCTTCTCCATGATGCATATTCAATAATATTTTACAGACCTTGTGCAGAGAATTTAGCATTGTTCTTAATCTTTGGCATTGCTGGATGGGTTGCTGGGTTTTATGACAGAAATGAATACAGACTTCCTGAAAACTCTGAATCATCTCTTTTTGCTTATATCTGCTTACAGAGTTTATGTAGATACATTTTGGCATTTTGATTAAAATACGACAGCTTTCCCAGTCTAATATCATCCTTTCCAGATACTCTTCCTTGTTTTTCTCCTGCTAATATTCTGTCCAGCTCCCACACTCAATTCACTGTACCTTGTCCTTCTCATCCGATATTAGATTTCCAGATTTATGAGGACCGTTCTAAACTTCTTACAGATTTTCTGTCCTCCTTCCAAGGATATCGTTTGCCTTGTAGTGTATTCTTTCACCCTTCGTTACTTACACAATTGATGCTTTTTCTTACCTTGTTTAAATGCCTCATGGTTCTTTTTATAGTGTGATGAATTTCTCTATATTTGTGTCTAGTTTCATACCCCTTTGTTCCATCACATATTTCTTCTAGTGTTTTTGCTTAGCTTTTTTACACTTTTTCTGTTATATTTATATTTATATCTGTAATATAGTTATATTACCACACCCTTTTATTGCAGTGTAATATAATAATACATAACATGTTTCCCTTGCTGCAAGGAAACTTAGCTACACAGACTGAGCACAGAGTTCCTGTAAAATGTCACTCTCCCTCTCCAGCACAGGAGAGACTTTAAAATGCATCAGTAGTAAGTATTTTGCTCATTTTTTTCTGGCCATTGCTTGCTGTTTTCACATCTTGTCCTCCACCCCTCACTGCTTTACATGCGCCTGTTTTCTTTTCCAGTATAAGACAAATCATTTGTACTGTGGTGACATTCGGACTGGCAAATGACATCAGCCTCTTTTGTGCTAAATGTTGTTGCAGTCTCTAGTACAGGAAGATTTCACTTCAGCGGTAGACTACGGTGAATATTAAGCACATAGTCCAACCTAAGCACAGGTTTAATGGAATACAGGGTGAAATTTATCTGAGCAGGCGTAAATAAATATCTGTTTCAGCATGAGATGTATCGCTCCCAAGGCTTCATTGACACTATTGAGTAGATCCCTACTGATCATAAAGAAAGTCTAGACAAATAGGTCAGATGTAGTGACCTTCATTTAGCCAGAATTCCTGTGAAAGAGGTAGGAATTGAATGCCTATCATTATATTTCAGCCTCTATCACCTAATTAAATAGATTATGGTTAAATTTCTGCATAATAATCAGTCATGATTCTCTGAAAACGGTATGGAAGCTTTCAGATGAATGCAATGGAATAAATACTCAGAAGAATCTCTTTGCCTGTATCTGCTCAACAGGATAACAATAACATTCCCATCATTGATTGTAAAGGATGCCATAGAGCACTCCAGGGTACTCTTTGAAGATATTCATGGATCCAGTATAAGACAAAAGCTGTTAGACCTTTGCTTCCACTTTTCATTGTTGTTTTTATTATTTCCAAGGCTGTCATATGCTCAAAAGTTACATTACAATCAGTTAATGATTTAATGGAAACAAGACAATTCCCTTAGAGCTAGTAAAGCCCCAGGATTAGATAGATTTCTGTCAGCTTATAATAAACTTTCCCAACACCTACTGGGCCCACTTTCATACCTCTTCAAAGAATCAGTTAAAATACCACCAATAAAAAGGAAAATTAAAAGAGCTTTTTAATCACTTTGTTTGTCCTTAAAATCATACAAAATATTCTAACAATGACACCAGCTCAGGGAAAAACAACACAAAATCAAATCTTTCAAGCATCTTTATTTAAAGGTATTTTAAACAGTGCACGCAGAATGAGAATTACTGTACAGATGTTTCTCATTTAGTTAAAAGCAGCATATTTTGCCCATAAATCACAACTTATACCCACTACAAAGGATCCTTTCACTATAACAGTAGTGTGAATAACTTGGTGATGTGCTGCTGAAGCAAGAGTTTCTTCTTATTCTGAATTTCTTGCCATCTGAGCAGGGAAGAAGGGCCATGGCTGCAGGAGCAGGTGGAATTTAGTCAAGGATTTCAAAACTGAGGATGCCCAGACTTTTGTTTCTGACCACTCTGAAGGGGCCCAGGATCTGGAGGGCAAGATTGCAACAGCACCCAATGTATTTTACGGGAGAAAGATACGAGAGGTGTCCTGCACAATTGTTTCCTTTATTTGTCTTTTGTTCATTACTTCCTTTCCTTCTACTTCTTCTGCATGGTACTTATTCTAGCAAAATATAGCCATTAATTGCAGAAGACTGGGTGCCAAACTGCAAACCAGTGCAGATAAATGCAAAATATGACTCCAGTTGCTAATTTGTGGTTAGACACTGAGTACTCCTCTTGCATGTTCATTGTAGCAGTATGAGTAGATAGATAGGACAAAAGACCTCAATTTACCATTTTACAAAATGCAGCTGGATCCAATGTATAGTTACAGCTGATTTAAAATTTGCTTCTAAGTATGAAATCAACACGTTTTGCATTTCTTCTTAAAACTCCCTTAAGTACTGGGTTATTTTAGATGAAGTTTGCCAAATCAGTCTCATGCTGTGACCTCTGAAACGCTGAAGAGATGTCTTGTGTATCCTATCCACTTGAATTAAACACGGAGCTTCTTTAAAACATGCATTTTAATTAGTTTTAGAGCTAAAAATGCCACCTGTGCTGAATGGTGATGCTGAGGGAATTCCATTAGTATTCCAGAATTTCTTTGAAAGCTATCTTCCACGTGACAGATGGTAAAAGATGGTGTATGAACCAAGTGAAATAAATAAAATGTGGATATGTGCCCTGTGGATGTCCCTTTTTTCTGACCAAATTGTTATAATAAAAGCCGTATATGTCAATACATTAAAAAAAAATCCCCATTTAATTAATTTAAGTATTTCTAGCTATTCCCAAATAATTAAATTCAGGTGTTCACTACAAATGAGGTTGATTTTTACTGTACAAGAACAAGCATGAACTTTATGTCACAGTCATTAAATATTGTCCAGAGACCACCATGCACACCAAAGCACGCTTCTGCCAGGAATGAGAAAGAAAATGCATGTTACTCTTATAAAGCTTAAATGCAGTATGTCTCAATTCTGGAAGGAAGAAAATAAGAAATCAGATAGGAAAAGAATCATGTGGTAGACTGTTTGTTTCATGGCTCCAATGCTACATTGATCTTCTTCATCTTCTCTATTATTCAGAAATAAAAATTGGTACTGCAGTTATTGTAACAGTATGTTTCCAGTCATGCAGCACTATCCAGGTATTAGCAATTTATTGGGAAGGCAGTATCATTTACGCATCCGCTGTTCCATTTCTAATTGCCTGACACTTATTTAGTATTGAATGGAAGGACATAGTAGAGATCATTGGAGCAAAACTCCTTTTCTACTTTGCCCCATAAGCTTGCCTGGTTTTCTAAGATATCTGCAAGACAGACACTCTCTCTCTCTCTGCTACTATGTGAATTGAGAAACCCAAGATCCGGAAAGGCACCAATTACTGTATTTTATGGGAATATATGTTGTTCATTTTTAAGGTGATAGAGGGCAAGGGAAGTCTTTTCCTTTTCGTATACTTGGCTGCCCCTCTCTTATTAATCAGAAAACTTTTTGGCTCACGCACAGCTTTGAATATATATTTTTAAGGTGCCTTATTCTTATTGATTCTTTTGTGACTCGGAGTCTTTGAGTCCATTAGCATAAGGGCCAGCACTGCACTCTCGAGTACCTAGCTCTGTGCTTCATCATCTCTCTCAAATCTCATTCAACATGTGAGACTGACATGGACCAAGATCCATGTGGTTAGTATTGTATACACCTTCCATTAAAAACTGGATTTCATGGCTAATGTCTGCGTTGAACATACCAGATCAATTTTAATATCATTATTTCCTGCATCTGCCAAGGAGAAGAAAGTCAAGTAGGAAAAATCAATAAACTCTACAAAAAGAAGAAAAAGAAAATATATAATTGATATATTAAAAAGTTTCAGGTATCTGTGAAAGGCTTATTAATCCCTTTGATTTCAGAACTGTTCGTATGAACCCTGGTTGGTGAAAGTAATCAAAAGCTGTGACCAGCTAATAGTGACATGGTTCCATTTATATGATTTGCACTGCCACTTGCCATTTGGCGTGTTTGCTTGCTCAGACTGTGTCCTGAGTCGTCCAGCTTAATCTGAGCTTTCTCTCCGGCTCTGTCATAAAAGCTTTACCTAATTAACTGGGAAAGTGTCTAATGGTGAGGGCTGAAGGGAGAAGCGATGTTTGCAACAATGGCATCAGAACAGATTTTATATTAAAAATATAGAATGAAAGGTAAAATAACATTTAAACCTGAAATATGCTTTTCACTACTGTAGTTTTCATTCTCATTTAGTCTTTTACTCTATTTTGCATTATCAGAAATCAGTAACGTCTTTGCCAATTGTGGCTTCTAGAATTTCAATTCAATTTTTTTCTTGGCTTGATCCCACTCTGCCATGCTTCACTCACAAGGTCAGGCCTTGAAAAGTCTGTCAACCAGGTATCTTAGATTTAGCTGTATTAGCAGAGAAAGACATAGGCTGGAACTCATTAAAAATATGTATACAAACATACTGTATTCTGCTACATTGGAATTTAAATTCACTTCTCACTTAGAATATAATGCATTAAATGAAACTCAGTGACAAAGTACCAGTAAATTTAACCATTACAAATGTGTGCAATTGGTCTTCTGTTGTCCCAGCACGTTATACGTCATTTAATTAGCCTGCAGAATAAGTTTTATTTTTTTTGTGGTAAGTAGAAGTATTTGCACTTCATATGGCACTTATTCCTATACATGCAGTAAGTTTTACAAACTGTTCTCTTCCATCTATCTTTTCTATAATTGGAACAGAAGGATTAAAAGCCTCTAAAACAGGAAAAAAATAGCATCTTTTTAAAAATTTATTTACTGCCAATCAATATGTTCAAACAATTCTTCTAGACTCCAGACCACTACACCTAAACGGAAACTCAAGACTACGCATGCTGCCTTTCTCCAAAAGACAGTAGCTGCGGTATCTGGGTCTGTGCTCTTGGTTACACCCAAAAGGCGACCTTGTATTCATCTATTTGCAACAGCATCAGTCCTGCTTTGTCCTCTGTTAATGAGCTGTCTTAAAATGTTACTAAACACTCTTGTGTGATTTTCTGCTGACCAGTCATTTCCCGTGATTACTGCCACATCCACTGTTCTGCTTCTGTATGTCTGGATGTGGGAAAAGACACAAGGTGCCCTTTTAGCTCTGAATTGTTTGTCCACATGAAACCAATATAACAAACAGAGAAGCAACTGAGAGACCAAGATAAAGCATTGTTTCATTCAATAGATTATTAATCTATTAAAGATCTCTTCAAAATAGATTTCTGGTTTGTTACTTCCAGCCCTTTTCAGCCTTCTAGGAAAAAAAAAATAAATCATAATTTACAGATGTTTTTGTAAATATAATAATTTATCCTTCTGCATAGCTTAATTTTACTATCTCTGCAAAAGGTACTTTCACCTTGAAGTGAACCTTTGATCCCCTTCAGCACAGTTCTCTGCTTTACAGGGATGAGTGGGATGAGTGAGACATGACAAATCACAATGAGAGTAGATTTTTATAAATTGGTGACTGTGTAAATGTCAATCTGTAAATGTTTGTTTTTATAGCTGAAACAGTCTCACTTGATTTCGCCCCATAAAATGCAAGTACTTGAAAATTCCACAGGGAAAGCAAAGACATTGCTTATAGCTCATTTCTTCCTTTAAATGTGCTTTAGATATTCAAGCTTTGCAACTGTCTTTGTTCTTGCATTTTTTGTAAAGACAGTTTTCCTGAGGGATATGCCAATAGTAATCTCTGGTGCATCTACACCATAAATTGGAAATGCACATTATTGATTCTGTCAGAATTGTGGATGATAATGCAAAATATTAAGAAAAAAAAAAAATTGGGTTTCATTCTTTTTCTAAAATTAGTTAATTTCCTAGTACAGCAGGAGATGGATTAGGCACTGAATCTAACAATCAGAGGAGGCTGTATCACACATCAGTTAAAGATGGAGTGCTGGTCCTGTGGTTGTATCCTGGGAATGAAGGTACATGAAACCGGTTTTTCTCTCTTTCACAGATAACTTGTGTGATCCTAGTCAAGCATGTCTCCGCTTCAGTCCCCCATCCATCTATAAATATGTACATTAACAGCACGATGCACAGTTTATGTTAACTAGATCTTCACTCAAAAATAGGAGACATCTTGATTAATAAAACTATCAGCTTCCAAAAGTAAGCTGAAAAGAAACAATTTTTGGCTTCTGATAGCACCTAAAACTGTCAAAGAATACAACTTGGAGAAAATGACTAAATATTTAAGTTCTCTAAGGCATGTCTGACATGACAAATGAGACAGACATAAAAAATATGGTACTTGTTATGCAGTAGTATGATAGTTGTGTGTGTTTTCAATTTTTTTTTTTCTAAGACTATACTTAATTACACTTCATTTGGAACTTAGCTTTGCCAATAAGTAAATTTTTTTTTTATTTAATAAATATTTTAGTCTGTCAAGAAAATGATTCCAAATATATTTTTAATTAGGTTTATGTAGGGGACACTAAAGGAAAGTTATGTTTGACAAAAGAGAGCTTGATACACTGTAGAAGAAAGTTTAGAATTTCTGAAAGCTGTGGTTAGTTAGAATTGATGTTTTAAGAAAAGGTATTGAAATACACCGGCAAACAACTCTATAAATTTGTTGGCCCAAGGGATATTTTTCATGTTGAGAATTAACACAACGAATTGCTATAATGGAGTTTGCCTTAGGTTAAATAAAATTTAACACTCTAAATCTAGATTTAGAAGTTCATTGCCTTTCCATGACATTGCTAGTTTGTGCTAGAGAAAAATGATGTTACAGTTTTCACTATGGGTACGTTCCTGAAAGTGAGAGTATTTGATACAACTAAACCCATCAAAGTATGCATAAGATAAGCTGACCCTAAAATCATTCAAAATATAGTTCCTATGGAAGGCAGATTGTTATATATCATGGTACAAAACTAACATGACTACAAATATTACAGGCAAATCATGTATTCAGTGTCTTCAGCTCATCCAGAATAAATTCATGACTGAAGATATACTTTACACTGCTCTGGCACAGATATTTCTCTACTGTCTCTTGAAGCACTTGTCTGTTTCAGTCAAGAAAAAAGAGTGATTCGTTTGTCTGGCCCTTACTACTTCTTTTTTCCTATTGCTATTACTTGCAATCTTTCATGTCTTATGGGGATAACTTTTCTACCTACTAGGCTAAAATGAAGAAAATGTAGTACCAAGGATGTCCAAAAAAAAAAAAAAGGTAAAACCACTTGTACTTAAAATCCAGGAATCCTTTAAATAGAAATACATTTGATGGGGACATACGGGCAACATATTTTATTGGACCGTCTGACAAAGCTAAAAAGTGGAGAAGCTTTCCAACATGAAGGCATTTTTACAAGACTAAGAAAGAAGCAGCAGCTTCAAGCAAACCCGGAGGTAAAACCAATCATTTCTTGTTTAGCTTAATTCTATAAAGCAATCAGACAATTTGAGAGAAAACGCAGTCGCAAGCTTCTAAAAGAGAAATGGGTGTCTTAGAAGTAAGTTCTGTTTGCCCTTTGAGAAGTGGGTAATGCTGGGCGGATCAAAAGGTTTTGAGTAGGACTGCAGTAGCTGAGGCGGTCAGGAGCTAGTGGTGCTGTGCTGGTGGGTGGAGATGACTCATGACATGTAATTAGTTCCACTGTTCATGGAGCAACTTGCTTTTGTAGTCACTACTGTCTTGGTTCTTGATTAGGAGCAATGGCGTCAATAATATTTCTGAGATTTCCACAGGACATCTGTTGTATGTAGCAAGGTGACTTGAGGATGTACCAAACAGTCACCAGAGAGGCCAAATCAGAAGTGGCTGAATTTTGTGAAAGACAGCAGAACTGATTCAGAGACTGACTCCTTCATGTTTGATCTTTATAATGGTCAACTGAGAAGGATGTATTCTGTTGTAATGCTCTGACCAATATGTCATAGCTGCCTACTGCTTCTGAAAAAAGCCTGTGAAAAAGTGAGCCTGCAAAAAATGTAACCACAAGGCTATAGGGGTCATTTGTCTTGGAAGATACAGTCACTTACTCTTATTTTAGACATGCAGCTCTGTTTATGATACTTTACAACTTACAAAGAAAAGATCTAAGCCAACAGTGGCCCTATCAGTGCTTGGGCTCTAACGGTAGAGGACTACCTTTGGAGGATTTTTTACTACCTCCAGGACAGAAAGACACAAGAAGTGGGCTCAGGGAGTTCTGTTCAAGATCAACCAAATGGCAAAAGAAAGATGACAAATGTTAGAGGTCTTTTACCCATTTAATATTTAAAGAAAAACCCAACTATACTGGGTCAGGCGATAGATCTGCCTAGCCCTGTATCTCATCTCTAACAGTTTCAAACAATAGATGCCCTTGAGAGCAATTGGAGAGTCAAGGGTGAGCTGACTAGCAGCATTGTCTGCTCATAAACAGAGAAAATGAATGCTGACCCACCCCAAGATGTAAACCTGCTAGATGGACTAGCTTCACATCATCTGCTATAAACCACCGTTGAATTCTGTATTTGCAAAAAGTTGGTAGTATTAATTTAACTGTAAAAATGTTGATGGAAAATATATTCTTTGTGATAGCTTCTTATCGGAGAATAAATGCCTCATTAATCTTAGACATTTCATGCTAAGAATATTATTGAAGTTAGACAGAATGATGAGTAACATTGTAGGGAGCACAGATTGCTACATGCAGGAATGCTTTAGCCCATTAGTCTCCCTCCATACTCTACAAGTCACTTCTGTTTCTCAGGCTACAGGCTGGAGCATGCTGCTCTGCCCCTGCCCTGCAACTCCTGATTTAATTAAAAGAAGACAGATGGAGTGCAGTGCATTAGTATACGTTCACCTGAGCTTCCTTTGTCATCTCAGGGAAAGATTGGAGGAAGAAAGCGAAAGGGTCTTGAAACCAGCATTAAATCTTGCAGGCAAGAGTAAGTCTAAACACAATATCCATGGGTATTCCCCAGTGTTCTCTCTCTGCTTGTTAGCTGTGTTTTCACCTTCTAGTTTGATGCAAGCATGACAAAGCTGAGCATGTAGAAGATAGATGCTGAAGGTTTACACTGTTTTGTTGTGAAGATAATTTAATCTATAATGTAAGAAAATATCAGAATACCCTATTGTGCCAAGATGTTTAAAGCTGTGTGAATGCTATGAGTGTGACTGATATTTGGCACTAGGAATAAGAAAAGGGAAAACTTGGTTGCAAATTCTCCATGGGTGAGCTAAGGAAGGCTGCTGTGATAGTTCCTTCTTATATTGTCCACTGAACATTTTCTAAGTTTTTGAAACCTTGTCTAAAACAAGGCTTTATGTATTTGATCAGTGTTTTTACTGGGAGCAAAGAGAATCAAAGACTTTCACAGTGAGGTTTATAATCTCACTGTTTCAACGAAGCGTGCTTGGCAGTGTGACATCGAACAGCAGATCCTTTCCCAGTTCAGAAAAGAATACTTTTCTTCGAGCTTCATTCTCATAGAGTGACTTGAATCATGTGGCCATATGACTAGCAGACTTATTTGTAAATCAGTTTCAAAATGTAACTTGTTAAAAATCTTTACCTGCACTTTGGAGGTCCACTAAAGTTCTTGCGCCTTGTGGCCTGTCAGATAAACAGATATAAATGCAATGTGAGACTGCTGAAACATTATAAGAAAGAAGGAAACTGGGGGTTCAAGAGCAAATTAACAAGGACTGGTTGTCATCCTTGAGTCCATCATCTTTTGACATTCCAGGAGCTTGGGATCCAGCCTGTCCAATGGGCATTGTTGAGACTGTGCCTGGGCTTTAGATGAACATTAGTCACAAATTTAAAACCTGGAGTGTTTGGGATGAAAAATGCTAAGTGTTTGCAAAGCGAGAAACATTCAGAGGTGGAAACTGCTCCTAGGTAACACTTAAATGTATACATTTCTATAATTCTGAGGAAGAAAGACAAGTTCAGCTTTACAATAGATACAATTTTCCTTTTTCTCACAGTGTCTTTGAAGGTCTACTTCACTACAAAACATATCCGTTTTTTTAAATATTGAAAAAATCAGTGTTTTTAAAGTAATGACTGTTTGAAAATTATTTTTTTCTCAACTACATGCATCTCAGCCAGTCCAGCTAAAATTTTCTTCTGTAACAAATACAAATTATAGTCTTTTTGCTTGATTGGAAAGATCATCCTGAGATTTGTACGGTGTTGCTAAATGGGAAGAATATCAGAAAAACAAACAAACAAATAATGGAGTCAATCTAGAAACAGTACATTTGAGATTTGTAGTGGGAGGAGAATACGCTCAGACTTTTACTCTGTCTTTCACAAGATCCTCCATCAGAAACTTTTTAAACTAGCAGACTAAACTCTTTTCCCACTGTGAGGTGCAGTGAAATCATATTCTTGTTCCAATCCATTTTCATCATTGGCCCAAATTAATTCCTAGACTGGTAAAAAATTACAGATTTTCCTTGATAAACACGCTCAGTTCACATTGAGTGTGGTTGTTAACCAACTGGTTTATTTGAGTCTTCTAACAGCTCTATAGAGATAAAAGGAAAAGAAATACTGAACTAGCAGTCTCCAACATCAATCAATAAATAAAACATACACTACAAGAAAATAAGAGATGAAACTAGGGAGATACAATCATCATTCCTATTACTCATAAACTCTTTTGAGGCTATACACTATTTATCATGAGTCTTTATTTTCAGGTATGGTTTTATAGACTAGACCAACAGAGTTCTAGTTCTGATGGGGAGGCCTTCGAGTACAAAAGCAACAAAACCAGATTGTAATAACATATGATCTGGCATTATGCCGCATTTCTAGTTCTCTAGAAAGATATTCTGGTTTCCTAAATTTGCAGCCCCTAGATACATCCCTGTTGGGTTTATGCTTTAGATTAGACACTTAAATTTAGATGCTTGTATGTAGGCGTGTTTAAGCTTCCATTAGCATCAATTGGTTGAAACTAATCTCTAGAACCAGATGTGATTTCCATTTATCTGTTTCTAAACTCCAGGACTAACCTGGAAGATAATGCTCCAAAAAGAAAAATATTGCGCTTGAAGGTCGAATATGAACAATGCTGCATGAGGAAACATATAGTTTAAAAATATATATTTGAAAGCAAGTATTATTTTAGAGCAGGCTCATTTGTAGAGAAATAGTCTCTTTTAAATGTTTTCACTCAACATCTCTGGTCTGTGGCTCATGATATGCACATGTTAAGTACCAAAGCTATAACTCATAGAGCACTTTATCTTTCCTTGCCCTGCTGCTGGCACCATTTTCTTAAGTATTTCACATAACTGACCAAAGTTAATCATGTTCATTGTCAAATTGTTGAGAACCTTGCCAGGGTTTCATTTTTTTTTCCTATATAAATTATGAGACTTTAATGATGAGATATGGAAATCATATGGCCTCTATTCAAATCAAGAAGCTGATAAAAAAAAATATACCTTATTAGGTAGACATTAAAACAATTTTCTGTGATTCACAGACTGGCTGCTCTGACTTTCACCTCTGGTTAAACAATGAAAGGACCAAAACCAGAAACAGAAAACAAAGAAAGAAGAAAAAGCCTAATTATTGTTTGCAGCAGTACAATTAGCCTTTTAATTGCCTATCCTCAGTGATTTAAGCAAACTCTAGGAATCTTCGGGGAGATAAACATTAGCTATTTCTGGAACAGCTAAGTGAATCTAAGAAGGAGAAGCTAAAGACAAACATTCAATGGGTATTTTTCCCAAAAAGCAGGCACTGCAAACACTGATCACCTTCTTCAAATCAACAAAAAGCAAATGCATATATTCACTGGCTTTGGTGTTTAATGAGAGTTTTGTAGTGAAATCTGTCTATCAAAGTATGGCTGTCTCTTGTCTTAATCCTTTCATTTCACTTTCTCCAAGTCTTTCAGAACAAAAATTAAGCTATCTCAATGGATAGTTGCTTCCCAGTGTCTTTGTCTGCCACTTCCTGAGATTCAGTGCAGAATTTTGTCAGTCCTAGATGATGACAAGTATCATGATAACTTGCTAATTTACCAGAATCTAATTTACCAGTTCCAGACCTCTTAGTATGTGATATATATGAAGTGTATTATCAAAAGAATGCAGATTCTTTGTTAGACTTGTGACACCTTCATAAAGTATCTGTGTTTGCTGATCTTTCTTTGGCAGGTGCAACCTCCCATATTTCCCCAATATGTTCCCTTGTTTACAATCTTGCAGCCAGCTTGTTGACAACAGATATTTTCTGCTCTTGTGGCTTCATGAAAGCAAGTGGAGTTCTTGCTAATTCACTCACTACTTCATTTTCAGGCAGAACTATAACTTGGGATTGTGCCCTTTTCTATGCACCAAGTCTAACCAGAACGTTTTTTTAAATTAAGTTTAGTTCCCTGCTTTATTGGCTTTTCATGAACTTTGGATGTACTGGATGCAATTTCTCCCCTATCCCAAATCATTTCATCATTCTTTGACAGCCAGTTTAATTAACCCACAGGCATCTGGATCTTGCGCTTTGTTATAAAATGTAACGTGTCAACTTTGGGTTAGCTTTAGGGTTGGGATATTCATCAAACTTATTGTAATACGCTCATTTTTTTCCCCCTTTATTTCAGATAACACATAAACTAATGTATTGCAAGAACCATTGTGATCACCTCATGTAACCTCTCACATAAAAAAGGACAATGAATGTCATCCAGAGTTTTATCCACCTATCCGTTTATTCTAAGCATGCCTCTATCCACGTCCCTCTGAAACAAACAGGTCACATTTCTTCTCCTCTCATCTCTGTGTTTTCAGGGTACTCTGTGGGCTTTTTGGGGTTTTATGCCCTATTCAGGAATGATTTTCTGCTTTTGTCCAATCCAGGGTAATTGCGCTCCCATCTTCAGCAGTGGCTACGAATCAGAGATATATGAATAAGAACAGGTAAACGGTAACCCCTACTTGATCATGTGTTTGAACAATGTAATTTCTTATATTTCATTTTAATAGCGGTGTTTATTTTCTTACACAAACTCTGAAAAACAAGCTTTCTTTGCAGTTTCTGTTTTCATCGTGAAATACTGACCAAAGTTACCAGCCCCAGGAAATATCATGACTCTGTTAAGCTCATGATGAAATCTAGTGATGTGAATAGGTTTAAGCGCAGAAAATTTTCTAGTAATGGATTCATATGGTAATGAAGGTGTTAAAGCTAAAAGGTTTTTAAAATATGTGTACTCTGACAGGAGTGGGGAACATGCTGAATCACTTACAATGATGAATATTTAAAAATAGGGCACAGATGTCTAATTTAAATACAGAAATTTTCTTGGCATCTTACTAGTTGTTACTACATTTTTTTAACATGTATTTTATTCACACATTCAGATTTTCTTGCTCTGATTTGCTTTGTCAACTGCAGGAGGCTGACTGATAATCCACACTTTGAAAGCTGCCAATGCCTCTCAAACAAATGTGAAATTTAAGTTTGCAGTGTGGGCTTCAAAATTGTTCAAAACTTTTAGTTGCTTTGTCATTAAGTTTGGTGGGTGAAAGTGCTTTTCTGATGGATGAGAAAGAAGAGTTAGAGGGTGAAATCCTGGCGCCTTTGATATCATGACAGACCTCCCATTGACTGTAATGGGGCCAGAAGTTCACCTGCTGTTATCTGCTTAGCTATCTGTCTGTACATTTTTAATGTACTCAGGAAAGTGGAATCTGAACACTAGTTTAAAGCTGGGATATGGAAATACCTCTTCTTCCTAAGTGACACAATTGATTCTGCAGCCTGTAAGATGTGAGGAGCTGCTAATCCTTCTTAAAGCAGCTTCAGATAATGCAATATAAAGAGCAATATATTATTCAAGTAACCTGTTTGTAGTGTGCTTAATGTTTCTTTACAGCTTGATTTTAAATACAGTCTATATCCTTTAAAAAAGAAGATAAAACTATTTTTGAGAGGAATTAATTTTTGACAAAATAAATGTTTCTTGAATAAGATTTTCATTCTAGTTAACATTTTTCTTGAACAAAAGATGAAAATGACCTCCATCTGTGTTTTGTCATTTTTTTCTTTTTTTTTTTTTATGGAACATTTTTAACAAAAGGAAACAACTTATACCTCAGCTGGTTAAGCAACACACGAAAATCAGCTTTTAGATTAGGTTTTCTCTCAAAAGCAACATTCCTGTACTGGTTTTAAATTTCTACACCAAAAAAAAATGTCTGGAGCTTTTCACATAGCAATAGAATGTAGTATATTTATGATCTAGTTATTCACATACATTTTAAAACCAAACTAGTGAGACTCTGTTCTTAAGACACCATAATCAAGCTGACAAAGTTTGTTCTAAGGAGCCTACCTATTCCTTTTTTCACCATCATCCAAATATTAAATACAGCATTTACTAGGTCCATTATGGTAATGGTCATGAAGTCTCCTTCTATTCCTGGCGTACGGAGCTATTATTATAATCATTTCTCCAGCAGATTAAACTAAATTGTATTTAGCTCATCCACACAATGCAGCAATCATTAGAGGAAATTCAGTGCCATGGATCATACAACAAGTAAGAATAGATTACTATAATGTTTGATTTTCGGACTAAAATCTACAAATCTTCATTTATTCCACGCCTTCCTACCAATGAAAAATGGGTAGGTTTGTTTTCTCTAAAATGTGCATGTGACCTTCCATTGAACATCTCTGGCAGATATATAAGTATTAATAAGACAGCTTTGTGAACTCCTCAGAGAATTACTTGAGATGAAGAAATTACATGGGAAGGTGTTAGTATCAACCATCAAGCACGTTCCCGATCTATCAGCAATGGCAGACCTAGTTAAATGTGATGAGTGTGCTAAGCCTCCTTCATGAAGGTTAACTCAAAGAAGGACTTTAATGGCTGTTGTTTTTGTGTTAGATAATATGGGCTACAAGTGAAGGCGTTTATTTCTGTTGTCCATATTTCACCATCTTCATAATCAAAATGCAATGACTCTGCATTGATGCACACAAATACTTTTTGGCCTTGCTCTGACAACTGCTTTCTTTCCATTATACTCACAACTTCCTTTCTAGCCTTTTGGAAGTTAGTTTACTGGAGAAACTTCTGTGGATGGTTCCAACCCTGGTGATTACAATTTGCGTATTTCCATTCATGAACCTACTACACTATCTTAATGTACATGCCATGCAGGCTGCAAAGCTGGGTCTTTATTTATTTAACTGATAATGCTCGTAAAATGACTCCTCTGGATGCTTATCAAGTGATATTCATTAGTATGAGTAATACACATAGAAAATATAATGCGCACTTGAAGCTATACGCTCTTTAATTAAATAACAGCATATAAAATGGACAATGAACTATTAATTTTTTTGCCATTATGAGCTTTGCAGCTGATATTGCAAACAAAATGCTAAAACACATCTTCCAACAGGGAAACAAGGAACATTACTTCTGTTTATGAACTTTATCTACTTAATTTGTGCATGGAATTACTTTCCAAAAAATAGCAACTGTAAAATTAATAAATTACATGTATTTTTATTGAAAAGATTACAACCATAGACATCAGGTAACATATGGTGTAATATTTATTATTTGATAGCTACTAATGTGCAGAGAGTGAAAGAGATAGAGAGAAAAACAATATGCATATGATTTTAAAAGTAGTAAAAGCATCAAAGTAATAAAATTATGCCTTTGGGTAGGAGTTTCCAGAAATGGGGATAAAACCTATGTCGTATAAGGTAATTATATGACCTGCTGACAAGTTGAATGGTCGCCACTTCAATATCTCATGGAGATATTTGTGGTTTAAAAGTCCTGCAACGCATAAATAAAAAGGTAAGTTTGCCTTGATTACCAGCAACATTTTGTATTTGTTTTTGAAACATGTTTCCATGGGTATTATATATAGGTATTATATATACATATATATACACGTGTATATATGTATTATATATATATAATATGTACATATTTTTATATACATAATACATAGGGATATCTGTATAGCATATAAGCAAAGATATTTTTCTTTATTACAGATTTTTCTAGCATACTATTAATTGACAGGGATAAAATCCATTAGCAGAACACATTATTTTTTAAATTTTAATTTATTTACACTGAGGATACCTCCTCCTCAGATGACTAGCTGCACTATTAGTAAGAATAATTCTTCTTTGCTTTCCCTTTATTAAGACAGTTAATTCAATTTTGTATGGGGATGAACACTATCATACGGGCTGAAAAATAGATGAGGGATGTGGTAATGAAACAGTACTGGGGGCTACATCTGGGATCAATTCAACTATATTTCATATTAGATGTGGTATAAAACATGCATTATTATTCATATGCTATTAAGTAAGTAAGGTTTTGGCTAGTATAGAGTGGACATAAATAGTACACAGAAAATATAGCTGATTTTTCTTGCCACGTTCCGTAAAGCCCAATATTTAATTAACGTGAACAGATATCTTTAATCTCTTCCATATTTCTCTAAAGTAGAAGAGAATTTAAATATTGAAATGTAACTGAAGAAAATAGTTTACAGATTTTTGCTATCAGTTTTTGAACTGCTTTGGTACTGGGTTGTTCAGTAAAGGCAATCACAGGATACCCAAGGACAACCACAGTAAATGCCAGCTACACTATAGAAAGATCAAGAACCCCCGAAGAGTTGAGCGAGGGTTATGTGTTTTCACATGGAAATTGCAGGCTACTTAATGCAAAATAATTTGGCAATTCACATTTGCCGTGATTTACTTATACTTGATTTCTTTGTGATATTGTGAGGATTACTTTGGATTGACTGTAACATAGGCCCTCTACATCCAGTAACATGAACACAGGAAACCTGAAGCTTTCTTGAGTCTAAAAATCTGTCACACAATCATCTATCTGTGATGTTATTCTGTACGGATTTCTTCATGAATTATACATAGGTTAAAAGAGTTTGCCATAAATAGTGGGTTCACAGAAAGGACAGCATGAACATTTGAACTCATTGGAAAAGGGGGAAGCCATTTTTTACTTTGTCCTCTCAACTTGCAGTCACCCATCTAATGCAGCCGGCTACAAATGTAACATTAGTTCAACATTAAAATTCAATAAGCCTCTTCCTTGGTTTCCCCAACAGGTCTCAAATATTGCACAGACAGGATCTACAAGGCTGTCGCTGAAGCTCTTCCTGAGCACTGCGAGGCAGTGAATAACACCATGCCTTTGCTTGACTTATGTAAGTCAGGTAAATAAAAAGCTAAGAATTGTTGTTTAACCCTGTGAGAACCATTTAAAACCCTGAGAGGGTTTTTTCTCCCTTTTCCTTTTTTTTTTTTTTATCCTTCATAAAGTTTTATTTTGTTCTGTTTACAAAAGCTAGAAAGGGAATCCTTTTCTTCAGCTATGTTGAAAAGGGAAAAGAAGAAAAATTAATTGTTCCCACTGCCAGGAAGGGTGTCCACAGATGCGAATGGCTAACAGTAGTGTGAAATGGTAATTAATCATTCAGTTAGCGGATAAGCAGTCTGTGTGGGAGTAAAAAAGGGAGTTAATTCTGGTTTTATTTCCAGTGCCATCAGATATCAGGAGAAACATCACTATAGTTCATCAAGTCATACGAGCGTAAAGGGAAGTTTGGTGTGCATATTCTCTCAGAAAACTGCTTCTATGAGCACGTTATGTATGTGCATTTATTAAATTGTGCGTGTATTAGAATCATAGAATCATAGAATATGTTGGGTTGGAAGGGACCCTTAAAGGTCATCTAGTCCAACCCCCCTGCAGTCAGCAGGGACATCTTCAACTAGATCAGGTTGCTCAGAGCCTCATCAAGCCTGGCCTTGAATGTCTCTGGAGATGGGGCCTCCACCACCTCTCTGGGCAACATGGGCCAGTGTCTCTCCACCCTCAGTGTAAAGAACTTTTTCCTAATGTCTAATCTAACCCTGCCCTGCTCTAGTTTAAAACCATTGCCCCTTGTCCTATTGCTATCGTGTAAGCAAAGATTGAGAAACAGAAAGAATTGTAACCTTCCAGAGAAGTTAAGGAAAATGAGTACACCCCAAATCTGCTGAAGATGATGCTGCACAATACAGTTCCCAGGCAAAAAGCGCTGGTCTTACTACTGGGCAATGCCATTATACTGAGAAAAGGTATGAAAATTTTAGGTTTCAAATGAGGATGGAAATATAAATAAATCAAAACTTCCTAATGAAACACTTGTATTAAGAATCCAATCTTTGTTAAAACAATAAAATACAATGAAGTTAAGGTACTTATAATGAGATAGTGTTTGTTAATTCTTCTGGTTTAAGATCCCTGAAGAAAAGAAATGAAAAAGGTAGTTTTCAGGGATGATTAATTTTGCTTTTTGAAGAGAATAGATGCATCATTTTCTTACAATATTTTGATACTAATGCACGTAAACGTATCTGAAATGAACTGTGAAAAGACAGAGTGATTATATTCTTCTTCTGTAGTTTCCTAAATAGCACCTTGAGGACTCTGCCTCAGTATGATCTCTCTAAATTGTGTTTCTTTCTGCCAATCTGCATTGCTAAACTTACTTTGCTAATCCCAGGAATCTTAAATTCATTGTTTATTCAGGACCATTTACAACACTTTTACATTCCATGATCTCTCAGTCATGGCAATTTTAAATAGCTAGTTGCTTGTCTCAGGTTTCAGAAAACAGAGAAATATTGTTTTGCTTCAGCATACGATTAAGGATTGACTCTGTAAGCACTTTTTGTGTGTACTTAACTGCTCAACTGGATAGCAGACTTCAGAGGAGTTGTCCTTATGACTTATTGTACTGATGTGATTCTGCTTCGTCTTTGTCTATCTATACAGAAGGCTTATTTGTCAAAAAAAACCCCATATTTCAGAATATGCTGAAATTACAATTGGTTCAAGATTGTATAAAAAGAAGAGATTTTTTTCAGAATGATTTAACAAACTGCAAATAAGGAATAAATAATCTAAACATTGCCATTTCTGAAATGTTTTTCATCTGAAAGCTTTAAGCAGTTCTGCAGGGGGATTTTTTGTGAAAAAAAAATAAAAATAAAGCTCATTATAAACATTTAGCTGAAATACTTTGAGGTGATTTTACTGACTTGCAAAGCTGCGATGAACCTGTGCAGTGAAAACAAAACATTTTGACCAACTCTATACGTCATTTCTCAAAGTATCTGAAAAAGAACAAACAGGTGTCCAACTATTCTTCCTATATGTTTTTTTTCTTTTCTTAGCACAATAAGCATTTTATACTTCTCATAATGTAGTTGTTTTCATAATGTGGCTGCAAGGTATTAATTTTATATTAGCGTGATACTGAATGTTTAAAGTATAACACTGGGGAATAGAATTAAAATTAAGTATTTCTATACTTATAAGAATATTTGCTCAGTAGAATGATTATATATCTTATTAAATATAATAAGTGAAAGTAATATTTTTGAATTTTTGTAGAAAGTAGGGCTTGTGGAAATTACTTGTATGTGTATTTCATTTATTTAATTTAATTATTGGTGTTTCCAAGCTGTTGCTGCATCACTTGTGCAAATCTCTACTTAATTTAATTCAGATGTAACTTAGACAGTCCTTAATTTTTACAGTCATTTAATGTGCAAACTATGATGAAAATGCCAACTTTTATTGATTTATTATCAAACATAGCTTCTAGCACAATTTCAAATTTCACATTAAACATTTTTTGATTGGGTTTGCTTTTTTCTTGGAGAATTATCTTGTCATATTCTATTTGGCACTAGCTAAAAGCATAGAGGACTCTAGGAGCTGCAAGGAAAATACAGCTGTTTTCTTTTTTTTCTGTCTTTCTGCCTTTTTTTTTTTTTGTTCTGTTCATGGTGCAAGCACCAAGATTTATTTTGCATTAATTTGGGACCGTTTATGAAGCAAGAGCAAAGTTTTTCATACACATTAAAATTTTAGAAACTTTGTAGTAAGTCAGTAGGTTTATGCTCTTATGTTTAAATGACAACATATAATTCACAGGAAAATAGCATGATGTGTCAAGCTACTCTAGGAAAAAGGGTCTTGACACACATTGTGTTCTTTTTTCTCAGCAAGAAACTTGTTGGACCCCTGAGACTCCTTAATTATATTCTCTCTAATCTACAAGAGTAGTTGTTGTTGTTCTTGGTTTTTTAAACAGAGTTTACTTGCCAGGTAGGTTTATAAATATCCCCAGCGTCTCAGTCATGTATGAAACACACACAGATCTTTAGGCAGGATGTTTAACATCACTGTGCTTCTTTAGCTATTACACTGGTGCATGCTAGCTACAGCTAAAAATGCTAGGAAGAAAGAGCTCAGTGACCTAGCTAGACCAGAATCCTTCCCCCTCATTGATTTCACAACAGCTTCTTGAGGGCTACCACGTTCTAGACACCCTCAACCGATACCGAATATATAGGTCACTGAATGTACTGACAACAAAAATTTCAGGAAGACAACCCCCATGGCTCGTTATTTACCACTTTACAGAAACGATGCCAGTAAAAGTGGGATAGAGTTAACAAAAGATGTCAAACCAGCAGTTTAAAATTCAAGGAGAAACCCCCCTAAGGCTTGTGGTCTATAGGCTGGCTTTCATGGGGCATCCCTCTGCTCTTAAGTCTAACAGTGAAGGCGTACCCAGCCCAGGTCACTGGTTTACCCTCTATTCAAAAGCTAGAGAGCAATGATACCTCCCAAAAATGTTGCTGTGGCCCTAGTGGATGCAGTGAGGAACATCTAAAAGATACTTTTCTAGCAGATTAGGAAGCACTCTTAGGAGGAATTCTTCACAGCAGTTACGGTCAGTAATTCATCACACCTAATTTTCACCTAATAATCTACTTAAGATAGTCATTCAAGTCCTTTTTTTAGGTAATGGTGAGGCTGTCCTCATTGAGAGGATAAGTCCTAGTTTTGGACCCACATATTAGGTTGGGAATGGCTCCTCAAGGGCTCACATAAGGAATCCAGACAGCTAATTTAAGCAAGGTAATCTGGAGAGCCTTCCTCTGCAAACCACATCCAGAGACCTTGGTCCTCTTTCAGTTTTATTTAACCTAGCATTGGTGGAAGTATTTTTCTACCTTTTTTCTCTTCACCATTTTGGTAGGAAATTTGTTGCTTTTAAGTGTGAAGTCTGGCACATATTTTTTTAGAAATTTGTTGATGTGTAAGATTTGATACTGTTATTCCCCTTTTGTGATAGGTCATATGGTTTTATTCTATATTCAAAACACCTATGAAATTGTAAGTGATAACAAACAAAACATTCTACATTTTTCCTGTCTGTGTCACAGCAGTAATCTGGGAAGTTTTTATGAAAGCAATGGGTGCTTTGGAAAAATCTGGCTAACAGTGATGACATCACGGTGCAGGAAAGCAAACAAATGAGATTCACTACCACTTAAAAGGCTTATTGACTTCTAAGGAACCTGGGATAGGCTGTGAGGGTAGAAGGAAAAATCCACAAACTGGGAGGAAGCAAGGGTTAAGAGAAGGAGGTGTATCTTAGCACCTCAGAGGACTGTGAGAAGTTAAAAAGAAATTTCAGAAACTATTTGAAGGGATATAATACTGGGGGATTTGGAAAAGCTTAGCTTGACCAAAGACAACCAATATTGGAAAGGAGTGCTATGCTTCACTGTCTTGTAATTCTTTCTGACTGCTACAGCTGGAGAAGGCCATGGGATAGTATATATACTGCTTAGATTATCAGTAAGCGTCTGACAGGGCCACATTAAAAGTGTATGTCTACAGCGCTGAGCCATGACACAAATGGCTGGCTCATCAGATGATGAAACCAGTTAAAATAAGGAACAAACAAGACAAACGCTATGACTTAAAAAAAAAAAAAAAAAAGACAGGCAAGGACTAGCTAAACACATTAAGAATAACGAAATTAATCATTCTGGCTTCTGTCTTTGTATTATGGGAGTGCCACAGCGCATGATGCCTGGTGGGAGTAATACCTTCAAGCCAGCAAGTTTCTTAATGCTCAGAAAGGAGAACAATGTGGGGTAGGACCACCAGAGTCAAAGATGACGAACAATGAAATTCACTGCAGATGAATAAAGAATCATATGCCTTAGTGCAATGAATGGGAAAGAGGCCCATTTCCAGTGCTGTAGCAAAGGCTGTGTTTTAATGTTAAGGACTCCAGAAAAGGCTGAATATTCTGCAGTACATCCATGTAGCTGAGCATTACACCATGGCTCTGATTTCCATAGTTACGATCCCAGTATAAGATGCAGTATAAGATGCACAGGTAGTATGGGTAATTCTCAGAAGGAACTTCCATGTTCTTCTGTTTCACATCTCCTTTTGACACCCATGCTCTCCCCCTAATAAGTGAGTTTTATTATATATATTTTTTTCTTCATTTATAGCCAGAATATGGTTTCTAAAGAAGATTTAACCTGAATGGCAAAATTTTAAATCTATTAAATAATTGGTTAAAGAACTATTAAAGAACATGTATTTGATGAAGTACTATTTAAAAATATGTAGAATTTTCTAATCACAGTTGGAGTTGATGGACTGTAGCTAAAACAGTCTGATATTTTTAAAATGTTTGCACAGATTATCTCTTCTGTCTTTCAGTCTACATAAGTAGTTGCAGGCTGGACGACTGTTTCAAAATAAAGTTATGAGAGTACCAAAATATGAATGCATAATAAAGCAAACAGCAATCTTTAAAACACACATAACATAGCAAATAACGTGTCTGCACTACTGTTGATGAAAGTTTCTAGCTCCTTTTTCCTTTTCCCCTCCAAGAGTGACGGGACTCAGATGACTGGCTTTTCACAGCCATGCCTAGATCTCAGTTATGTCTATTTAATTGAAATGCTATGATCTAAAAAAGAATAAGCAAAATGATAGAAACTCTGGTTTTGTTGTTGTTGTCATCATTTTTGTTGTTTTTGTGTTGTTTTTTTTAACCACATGGAACACTGAGATTCAGGGTTTGCAGTGAGTAAATTTGATCGTTCAACACACAGAAATAGCATCAGTACACAGCAGAAAACAGCTCTCTGGAAATGCACAGTTTCTGAGTATTACATTTTCTGTTTGACTCTGTTTTCTTCACTTACTTTAGACCCTGTTAATTTAGAGAAACACAATACTCCTAAAACTAGATAGATTTTTGAATTACTGTTGTTTTATGAAATACAAGCATTTTCCTCAACTTGAGTGCTGTAATGAAAAGACAGCAACAACAACAGCTAACCAGAAAAAAAAAAATATCCCACCATTATGCTCAATAAGTGTTCACAACAATGTAAAACAATCTCTCTTCAAACTGGGTGAGTGCCAGCTCCTATAAGCTATTAACTGTGCAGCTTTAACAGAACAATATTAAACATGACAAGAACTCATCTGAGAGCACTAGTGGAAGAGAAGGGTCTGTCTGAGTTGTCCTCCCGTTGAACTTATAGTGCCTAAGCAAACAGAAAATGTCATTAACTTGCCACTACGAGTGTGCCAATTTATTGTCAGAGGAAATACTTTGAGACTGCTGTCACTTTCTTAGAGTATTAAAACCTTGATAATCCCAGGTTAAGTTCTCACATGTATTTTGATGTCTGTTTTTTGGAAGAAGGTGCCAAACCTAAGTATTCCCTGTACTGGTACTAAGAAATACCTGCTTGAGCTAAGTCTTATCTCTCTGAGTTCAGTGCTCCATGATTTCTCTGGAGAAGGGTTGGAGGTAGCTTAAAAATAGCTTCTATGCTTTTATTATAAGTGTTCATTGTGTACGTGCAATTACTTGGATCAATGCTGAAACTGAGATGTTGTCAGCTGTGAACACACCTAGCTGAAAGTTTCCCATGAACAAGAGTTTATGGAATTTTTCATCACTTCAGCAGTGAATTGAATGTCGACCAGTATGATAGCAATGATGAAAACGGAACCTGAGGTTTGAAAATGTCTGCAGATCCCCAGTTCTTTTAAGATCTTCAGAGGAGTGTTGCTGAATCCCCTTGTCTAAGTGGTTCGGATAGAAAAACCCAATTCCCCTTTCCTGAACAGAGCATGGATTATGTTAATGTGTTGAAATTCACTGGGTTGAAACCTGCTGAAGGATAAGTAACCTGAAGGATACTGAACCCACAGAACAGCTTGGTCTGACCCTTAAATGAGACAATAAGATATAGTAAATTCAGACACTTCCAGCTTTTTGTGTCAGCAGCACCATTTAAACTTGGTCTAGACCATTTCACCTTTCCATACAGGGACTTGGCAGTGATTTTATATCAGGTCCATGTACATTCCAGCCCTGAGCCCATAATGAATGCCTCGGTGTGCCAGACAGTACTATTCTGCAGTCCAAATAGGATTTCCATATTTGCCTTCATGCTAGTTTAAACCTTTAGCTCGTTACATGCCAGCTGAGCTGCCCACAGAATTGTTTATAAAGAAAGCAAACAAAAACAAAAGATGTTTAGGCTATTTGATTCTGGAATAGAAATGTAGTAATTTTGGAAAATGAAAGTACAAATCCAGGCATTATTTTAATGAACTAGTCCATTAGTGAGCCTCCTGATTAGCAAAAATAACCTTGCTCATGTGAATAGCCAGTCCTCTAAATGCATGTTTTGGCTTACTAGGCCACTTGAGGCACTTGGCGTATTACACTTTTAAGTATGTTGTTTTGGACCAGTGACAATTCCTCCCGCAGCCCAAAAGAAAGATGCACTTAGAGGAAGTGTTGGCAAAGGACCAGCTTCTACAAAGAAATGGCAATTTCTTGTCAAAGACACAGCACAGCTCTATTCTCATTTCCTGGTAAATGAAAGTGTTCTTGCTGTGACCTGTAAACATATTACACACTCTTCTTCAATTTTGTTGGTTGCAAGACTGACCCTCACTTGACAAAACTACTTGATTATGGCAGCGTGACAGGAGCATGGTAGTGGTCCTCACGT
Organism: Rissa tridactyla; assembly: GCF_028500815.1. Classification (NCBI taxonomy): domain Eukaryota; kingdom Metazoa; phylum Chordata; class Aves; order Charadriiformes; family Laridae; genus Rissa; species Rissa tridactyla. The sequence goes on along the minus strand of NC_071468.1, from coordinate 117,755,509 downwards.
TCCCATTGCCCCCATACATGTGCAGATGCTAGTAAGAGTAACTAGTCTGGGATTTATTCTACTGCAATGGCTATTTTCCCCTTTATTTTTCAAGCTGTTTTCTTTTTCTTGTCCTACTTTTTATTAAAATTTCTGAGCTTTCTCACTGTATCGTGCCATGATTGTTGCCTCTAGATGAGAACAAAGTGAGAAGGGAAGCAGAAAAAATAACCGTAGTAGTGCATGGTCTGTGTACACTGGTACTGTTTACAAATCTGTGTCAGGAGATACTCCTGTGCCCTAGAGGTAGAGGGAGAAATGTTTTCCATTCAGCTTTGTGAACATGAGTAACGAAGCTTTTTTGTTTTCAACCCTCCCACTCTTAGTGCTGTTGCAAATGTCTTGGAAGGAATTCTCCCAGCCCTTGTCTGTGCCAATCCATCTCCCTGGGTTAATTCCCAGTTGCTCTGAATAGGGCTAACTCTTTTTGTTGTGGTGCAAATCCACCATTGTCTCCTAATGAAGGATATGTTCCATCAGCCTGAGGACACCTTGCTTTAACTTAAATACGCTTTGCACTTCAGTTTTTCCTGGTTTATCTTATGTACTCAAAAGGGATACAATTCACTATATTCATGTAATATAGGGGGTGTCAGATTAATTTATACCTTCTTGAAGGCTTTTTGCAACTGTGCCAATGAAGTAAAAAGGTCAAAATAAACATTAGACTAATGGTAGTGCAACACAGTCCTGCTGAACTGGACACGTGCAACAAGAAGAAGACCTTTTTTTGAAGTGACGTTCAGGAGCCTACTGAACATAGAGAAGAACCATACATTATTATGGTTCCACTCAGATTAGAGTATCTTGGTGCCAAAATTTATTTCATACCTGGGTTGCATGGAAATAAGAATTACTATGAGATATAATCTCAAAGGAAATATATGGTCTATCAAACAGCCATGGGATTTCCAGAGCAATGTAAGAGAAGGTCTGTTGGTGTAGGTCCAGTTTAAGAAAAGGTCTGTAGGTGAAAGTGCACATTTTCTTGAAGAAGGTGTTTATTTTGTGTTGTGGTTTAACAAGTAAATTCTTGAAGACAGAAGGGGTGTTGTGACCATATGAAAATGTGTGCATTTTTCTTCTTTGGCAGCCTCTCACAGCAAGTCAAAGAAAGAGCTGGAAATCAAACACAGATTTCTTAAGTAAGGCCAGAAGTTATGGCTACATTACTATGCAATTTATAAGAAAAATTAAACTGTTATAAACTTTAATGTGTGGGGGTGTTTATTATGTATATGTAGAAATAAATGCATCTTTTATTCCACATATGCAGAAGTAAAGTTAGAGGTCATAACCATGTAAGACCTTTTTATTTAAAAAAAAAAAAAAAAAAAAGGTTTGTAAAGTATCCATAGAAGGAGTGACATTCTGTCTATTATAATTTTCTCTATATTTTTAAGATATTCATTAAAAATGTTTAAGATATTTTTAGAAGTCAGTTCTTACGTCTTGGCATGTTCATGCAGACTGTCACAGAAATCAGCACCGGCCAGTCTGTAAGGAGAGAAGTTAACAGACTAACACTGTTTGTGTGGTATATTCCCCAATAGGCAGGAACAGAAAACATCTATTCCTGTTGAGACATATTATGAAGCATCAGTGGCTGGTGAGTCCAAGGAATAGCCTAAAGACCAAATCTTAAACTGTACCTAAACTGAAACCTTTACCAGATTTCAGAGTTATTCAGAGAGTTGTCGTGAGCCTGGTATCCTCACACCACTGCAGAGGCTTATAGTGATATAAGCACCAGCACCTAGATTTTGGCCCACAGATTTGGGTGATATGTATTTTATAGGGCATGATGTGAAAAAGTAAATAAATTAGACTTTCAGGATTCTGGTTAATGGATCTAGTTTAGAATAGTACAGGACTTTATTTTCTGTAGAAACTAAACTCTGCTGTGGTCCCAGAAACATCCTACAAAATTTTCAGGGCAACTTATTTGGATTTTTCATTTACTTGTTCTTCCGCTGAGTTCTCATTTGTGAAAAGCAACAAAATATAGGTTCTAATGAAAACGTCATTTCCTCACTGATGGAGCAAATGTCTTTGCTTCTTAATATTAGAACAATGAGACACGATACGAGATGACAATTTTAAGACATATGTATTGACATTTTATTTTGCTGCCTCCAGCCTAGCTCTGAGAATCTACAGCATGTATTGTCAGGCCTGGTGATTTAACAGTTCTGACATGCCTGCTCTTAAGCAAATTCATCACGATAGCAATACTCAGTCAAGCCAAAGGTATGATTGGCTGAACATATCTCAGCCGTTAAGTGTTTTTTTCATTTTAGAAAAGGTATATTTAGAATGAAAAATCTTTATGTGTGCATATGCACATGTGTGTGCATGTATGAGAGAGAGAGAATGAAGGTGAACTGCTGTGCAAGTATATTGAACGGAGTAAATGCATTGATTATGCATATCACATATCCTCCCTTTAAATTGCAAATCCTGAAATCAGAGATCTGGGTGGGATTAAGCTGGAAAAAGAACAGATGGGACTGTTGATGTGACTGCCAGAGGCTTGGGCAGAAGGCAATGAAAAATAATTCTATTTTTCCCCTAAATTGAGAAAGCTAAACTGGTGATCAGTGGTAGATTTTGGGCAGATGGGATAACTTGGAGAAAATGGTTGGCAGACTTAGTCACAAGATAATGAGAACAAGATAAGGATTTTTTAGAGTGCATCAGGGGATCTTGAACTTCAGGCCATGTAGCTGTGCATGTTTTTACAAAGACAGAGGAGAACCTCAAAATATGTAAGAATCATTCCAGTCCTATTTATCACATAGGCATGTGATACCCTGAATACACTGCAAAAAATATGTATGTTTGAATCCAGAATTGCAAATGTTTTGGTATGTATGTCAGTCTGAATATTTCTACCACTATTGACAATATAATAAACTAATGTTTTTTCCTTTCCCTCACACATTTTGCACTTAAATCTTCTCTCAGCCCTTCCACTTCAGCCAGGTGCTCACTGTCTCCTTATTTTTGCTATGAAACACCCGCTGTTAATTTGTGAACACTTGAGTATGGCCAATATCTTATTGTGTTGGGAAAGAAGCAGGAAGGTGAAGTCAAAATCCTTCTTCTCAATGATAAACAAAAAATAATAGCATGTACTATGAAAACAATAGCAAATTTTGTAGTGTTGCTGTAGTGACATTTTACCATCCATCCTGAAAAACACATCACTAACTTAAGTGTGTTGGGCTAAAATAAATCTAAAATAATTGAGTATTTTTCCAGAACTTTCTATTATTTTTGTATCAGATGTTCAGATTAAAGATTGTTGTAGAGATAATTTATTTTGTTTTATTTAGTATCTCGTATTGGATTGAATGTATATTTTATAAACAAGGAAAAAGGGTTCAATTTATAGCACATATGGAAGGATTATTTAAATATGAAAGACTCAAAGGATGATTAAATCTCAGCTGTTCAAATTTTATTATTTGTTTTGCAGGGAATCTGTTGCATGTTGAAAAATGGTAGCAATGAGTGTTGGAGTTGTAATATAACTCACAGTAAAATCAGTACAGTTTGTCGTGTTTGAATGTCACCATACCTTTAAATATTGGCAAAAGGCCTCAGTGGATAGACTAAAGTGCCACTGAAAAGTGATTTTTTCCCACTGGATTTTCGGTAGTCTGTAGCAATTCTACCAGTCAAATCTAATCAACTTTTGCAAAGAAATCTTAGTATTCCTGAAAGAGTACCTTTCAGACTTGCTCTACAGCATTTGAAAGACAAGCTGACATCTTTCAACCAATGAATGGAATAGCCTTTCATACAAATAATGTTAAAAATTGTAAGTGCGTGTTGGAAAAAATAATCAGATTGCCTCATCTATAAAATGGAGCTCACTAAGAAGGACTGTAGGATCAGGGAAGCTCTGAATCTCATTCATTAAGTGTTCCCAGCTGTGCAGGGCAAGACAGGAAGATTCAGAGGCTTCTGGAGTGGGACTTGAGCAATCTTTCATTGTGAAATGATCCTGGTCATCTGGTGGGGTATATGCCGTAGTACAGGGTACTGGTATACACACCTGTACAGACAATTTCTTTTATCCATTACACTGTTCTGCTGGTCTACATCGTTTAATTGTAGGTCGCCTTTCTAAGTCAGATCCTAAATTTGAATACTTTCATCAACCCAGCAACAGCCACAGCCTGTTGCAATTATGTCATCCGGTACATTACTACCTGTGCCCAAGAAGATTTAAGTAAGAGCAATGTCACACAAGCTGGATATGATGTACATTTCAGCACGAATCTTCTGTGTTAACTCTAGGAATGCAAGGAAATAACCAGCATGGAAAACCAGTCACTATCATAATCACATCTGATTTCCCTGTCAGTTTAAGAGTGTGGCAGCTGTAAGTAGCTGGCTACAAGCTGACATCCTTGACTAGCCAGCTGAGACATCACCTACTATGTTTCAGGTACTGTAAAAATGTTGTTTACACCAGAGAAGTTTGTAGGACTTGTTTAATACTGATACTGCTGGAGTTCAATGACAAAACTTTGTCAGCTGGTGTGACAGTTTAATGAAGATAAAGAGGACTTTAAAAGCTTGTACTACAAAGGAACTTGCTATTTGGGGAAAATAATGAATGGATATCTTGCTTGGCTAGGAAACAGAGAAAAGATGAATCACTTCTTACTGTTGCAGGATGTCACAATGGCATTTTGGCCAAACTCTCTTTGAAGGATGTCCTCATAAAACAAACCTGTTATTCTAATGTTCAGAGCAACAGAAAAGATCTGGAACAGTGGCAAGAAGTTTGAAATTTGGAGTCTAAAGATAGGAGATTTATATACATAAAAAGGTATCTAAATAATAAGTGACTTGGTTATCTGAATTTTTCAGCAGAAGTAGTCATAAGAGATATCTCTTTTGTCAGACTTTGTGGGAAAGAAGGCAAAAGGTAGACAAGAAAATCTACCATACAGGTATATTTAGTTAATGGCAAGAAAACAAAGGATTTTAGCACACTGATGTCTTTTCACAGTGAGGTGTGTACTTTTCTTATCATTCAATTTCACACAATCTGATCCATATAGGCTGTTCCTTCATGTCATACCATACACATAGTGCAGCCTCCCTCTCTGAAACTCCAAGTTTCTTTTTTCTTCTCTCTCTGAATTTCTGCAAAATAAGTCACCTGGAAAACTGTTTTATACCTTTACCATTAATGAATGCCTCTCACCTTTTCACTCTCTGGCAGAGACCTGGGTGTTAGCTTCACATTATGCTTAACGCAGTCTTCGCTTACTCATGGGACTGTCAAGGACAAACACCTACTGCGCTTCACTGTTGAGTTCACCACTACTTATGTGCATCTTTACTGCAACAGTTGCCCAGGTTTGAGCTGGCATCCTGGCAAGCATATTAAAGGTCTGTAAGAGTTGACAGAAGTGTGTAGGGTTGGTATTATCTGATTGCCTACTATCTTAATACTCATTCATTGTTCTGGATAATTTAAGATCAGCCTTTCTGCAGTCTTGATAACTCTATACACATTAATGAGAACTACAGCGTAACCTTGTATCCCAAATCCTTTTCCCATTCTACGTCTACGTAAGAGAATAATTTCCTTTCTTCAACCATGAAACATAGTTTGGAAACCACACAAGTGAGCTAAACCTATTACAAGACCACAGTAAGTAGAAACTAGCTTCACATTAAGTTTAGATAAATATTTATGTGCTCTTCAAAGGTATTTCTACCACATTCCCTTATGAAAAACTCACCAGGAAAACAATGAGATTTTAACAGCATCACCTACCGCAGGGTTTCCAGAAACTTATACTTCAGTTGCATGAGGCATGTTGCTTGTGAGCCTTGGAGATGTTTAACAATGTTGGTCTTTGGTCAAATGGAATTGAGTTCTCTGCACAACACCTTATATGAAAATATTCATAGACATGTAACAGTTTTCTTCTGCAGTAATAAATTGCTTATAATCATGCCTACTGTTTTTTATTAGACCTTACATTTATATAGAATGTTGAAAGAGTAATAAGTAATACTTGTTAATAGAAATGAATGAATCTCAAACCACAGACAAAATGATGTCTACAGCATCTGCAATGCTTCCAATGCCACATCATTTTTATGAGGAATGTTTTCTTGTAAAAATATGCATCATATTGTTACTATACCTGTGTCATCATCTTATTATGCAAGTATCAGAGAAGTAAATAATGCAAGAGTCCCATTTGTTCACAAAAAACACTAAACAACCATAGTGAAAAGATGTATAATGGTAGCAACTGCAAAACCAGCTTACTGAACAAAGCTTTTATCACACTCAACCCACCTGTAACTACATTACTCTTCAGTGACACTCTTTGTAACACTATAATTCCCAGACCAAAATGTATTTATAATAAAGGGACACCATCAACTTATGAATGGCATTCCACATACAATATTTTACCTTTTACTGAGATAAACGCACCTAGCTTGCAGTGAACATCACATATATTATGCTTTCATCATGATGCTATGATGCTGAAAAGAAGAGCACTTTCAGCCTTATTGTACATTTTGCCTCTTGTTCTTACTCAGACTATCATTAGGAAAATGTAGCCTATTTTTTGCTCATGATTATTTCTAATGTCAGCCCTTCAATCCCTCTTTCAGTGGTGGAATGTCAAGTTGTGTTGTGTGCTAGTCATAGTGAAGAAATTATCAAGTGCGGTTTCCATTACGCTTGCACTTCAAGAGTGGGATTGGCATTCTCCCCTGCAATTTTTCTAAACTAAATTTACATGACCTTTAAGAAAGGTCACAGATATCTGCTCACGCTTCGCGGGGAAAAAAAAAAAAAAAAAAACCTTGATTTTTTTTTTTTCATGTTCTTTTGTACATTTTTATTCTTCTTATCAGTTCAGATTGTGCCACATTGTCCCAGTCACATATAAGGACAGCATTAGACTCAGTTTATAAATACACAGCAGAGACCTGGTGTCCAGTCTGTGTCCGGTCTGTTTCCAGTCTAATCCTGAAATACATTGGATACATACTCATATGTCTGTACTCACGTAGCCCTTATTCCATGAGCTGGAACCATTAAATTATTTTAAGGAGGAAGGAAATTCCTGAATTTTCCTGTAATGCTTATTTTTATTTTTAATACACTTGACTCTCAGAGTGACAGTTTGTGGAGCGAAAAGCACAAAGTGACAGGATCTGCTACTTTCATTTCATTCTGCTCGGTATTTATGTTCAGTCCTCTGATAATTGCTTTCTTGGTCCCATCTTTCCAGGAAAATTGACAAGCTCTCTGCAAGGTTTTGTTGTTGATTTATTTTTTTTTTTAAGTTATATAAAGACTATTGTTAAAAAAACCTCACAAGTTGGATTCATGTCACCTAACTTTTGCCAGATTACAGTTTTGTACATCCTAGCTACTTTGCCAGGCTCCCTCACTAGCCAGTGGATGAAAATTGGTGACTTTGGACATGAATCCTGATATCCTAAAATAGATTTCTGAAGGTATATTTCCCTTTATTGCATGAAGATTTTTGATGAATGGTTTAGACCAGACACTAATTTTTAGCTGTCTGCAGGTGAGTGGGAAAAATCCCACCTTGTAAGCTTAATTGAGGTTGCAGAAAACGCAAGCACTGAAGTATATAAGCTCTTAAATAGCATTACTAATGTACTCTGTTGATCCGAGTCATGCTACCCTGACCACAACTAATGACACAATACTGACTTGTCCTCCCATCAGCTAAATGAGTTATAGATAAATCTGTTAACTTGTATTTCTGAGAAACCGCTTCATACAAGTCACGTACCAATTTTACTAACTTCTGAGAACAAAATTCGGGCTGAGTCTTATGGTTCTGATTTACACATCTAAACTTTTTGGTCCTACAACATCAATTAAAAAAATCACTGAGCTCTAAATACCGCTAAATTAATCAGAACATAAAATTGAATAAATATTGGCTCGTGAAGAGACAGATGCTGCTTTGCCAGATAATGTCCTTCGTGAAGAGATGAATTAATGCATGCTTCTTCCTTCCAAAATTATTCTTATGCTCTTTATCTTTCTTGCAGGTACCATTAATTTTAATTAACAAAATTGTAAGGGCAAAAAGCAAGATGAAGGCCACAATGGTAATGCTCTATCACTGTCACCCAAGCCAATGTATAGACCCGGTTGGGTATTCCCATTGGCCAAAAGAAATGATCAATATTTTTGGTCAGATATATTTTTTATCTGTAGAGAAAAATAATTCAGAATATACTGATAGCTAATGGAATGCAGCTGGTCTAGAGCCAGCCCTTGCATTTTAGCAGGAAGTACCACTCAGAGGCTTGAAGCAGAACAGATTTATCAAAGTCCTCACCTAATGACAGGATAGAATTTGGATTCATACTCTGTGTCTCTGCTCAGTGCTTGTCAAAGGTATTCCAGGCAGTTGGGAATGACTGGGAATCATTAACCGGTTTTCTGTTCAAAAAGTACAACAGATTATACTATAGTTATTAATGATTTTGAAAACTTTGTCTGGAACTGAACAGCACGCTTACAAAAAGAAGAAAAAAGAAGACCAAACACAGCACATTCTGGGCAAGAACTTCTTAGCATAAAATAAGACACCCATCCGAAAAAAAAAAGTTTGCAAAGAGGTGGATGTATTTTACAGATTAGCTCAGATCCTTAGCTGCAAAGCACCCTGAAGTCAGCAGAACTGTATCCATTTGTGCCGGTTTATGCATCCGATCCAATCTTCCCTCGGAGAGCACGGGGAGAGCGCAGACACTGCTGTTGAGATCAGCAGCAGTTTCGTACATCTAAGCAGCACACCAGCAGAGCCTCCTAGAAAGTTGCACGAGCACAATTAACAGATTGGGCTTGAAAATCACACTGTTTCTGTGATAAGTGCCCCTTCGCAGGGTGCAAGCTGTTCCACATCTCTGAACCGTTTTGCTGCTTTTTCCTTTGCAGAGGGAGAATCCTCCACAGTGTGTGACTTCGTGGCAAACTGCTGCTGCCAAATGCACACAGCTATTTAATGCCTCACTGCTGAGATTTGGGACTTCTTGATGTTCATCTCAAATGTAAAATATATCTGAATCATAATCTCTGAGAGGTTAAAGATTTCAGCAGGGGAAAAAATGGTATTTTGTCATCCTGTCATCTGAAATTGTTTTATGTTTCACACTACAAAGTAAAAATATAAAGGGATCATCACCTAGGTGATAAACTGCCAGTTTCCAGACAAACATTTTAACTGATTTACACCTGTTTTCCTCTAGGAAAAGCTACATTTTATGTGATGCATTTCTTTCTCAACTGATAAATGACAATGGTGCAAGCATCTTCATCTCAGTGTGAATTGACCCAGATTGTAGAAGACCAAGTTTTTTCATTACTTTGGGACCAAACAACTTCTAGAAACATTAAACTACTCAGAATCTAGTTCCACAACTTTTACAAGATTCAGCTTGTGGCAGGGTAATGTCCTTAATTACATATTTTAAATATATGAGTAATATGGCATTAAACTACATGAAAAGATATAAAGCATTTTCATTGTAGCATGTCAATATTTGTTTTAATGTCAAATAAGAGTCAGAAACCATAGGTCAGTCACCATTTTTAAATTCACAGTCTTATCATTCCTGTGAACATCTCCAAGAGTTTTCCAAAACGTGAAAGTGAATGAAAGGCAGTTAAAAGAAGTCTATGCATAGATTTTCAAATAATTTCTTTAACTTATACATCTTAGAAAAGATAGATAATGATGGAAATATACATTTGAGTTTGAAGGTAATTTTGTGAACCACAATCAATCTCTCTTCAAGGAAGGGTGACACATAGGGAAACCACTAGATGATTCTTTTTGCAATGTGTCAGGAGACTGAAAGCGAAAATGAAGAATCAAAAATAAAACATCTGCAGATGCACAGGACTATGCTCCTTGTGACTCTCTTAAAGCTCCCTTTTACGTGATGAGTTCCAAAAACTCTGTACTGTATCATTGTTTTACATCTACTTTCCATCTTTCTGCATCTTTTTGTAAGTTTTGGTGGAAACGTACATCATATTAAGCAGATGATCCAAAACTAGAGTACAGAGTATTATAATAGTACAAATAAATTATCATGATGATCACACATAATGTGATCACATGTATGTTTCAAGGTATTATATACGCATAATGAGAAATAGTCTTCATCCATAAGCATTTAGCATCACTAAGCATGATTCAAATGTAGAATAATTAAGCCAGTGTACTGCAGATTGAAATGGAAATGTACCAGGCAGACCCTCAGGCCATTTGACTTAGTAGTTACATGACTTGTGTGCAGTTATATCAGAATATGTATTGCACAAAGTAAACATCAGGTCAGAAAAATTCTAGTCTTTCAGAGTTACCTAGCTTATATAGTAAAACTGAAAGATTTAAAATCTGGACTGTATTCTTATAACAACTTTTTGTTTATTTTATTGTTCCCAGACAAAAAAAGATGGAGATTAAGTTCTCTTAATATATATCAATAATTTAAGAGAAAGCATGGCAAAACATTATAGTTCTGTTGTAATGGTTTTTTGCTTGTAATATTATATGTCCAGGGAATTCAGATAAGATATTAGGGTACGTGGCATACAGTCAGTTTTCTTTTTTTTTTTAATGGCAATTTAAGGGATTTGATCATAAATAGGATTTAACTAGTTTGAAGGAAACAATGACTGTTTTAAAAAATATGTTTTTCCAGTCGGCATCAGAACAGGGAAAACTTAAAGGAACTAAAAATGTATCTTGCTGCAGGATACATTATGCTCATCTGAACAAATTTAAGCATCTTGCCTAGGGATTATCTGTGTTAGGAGCATCCCTTTTGTGTAGGTGGGTAAATTCCAAAAGAAATCTAGAGTAGAATTGCATCGAATAGTCAGGGAACAATCAAGCCAGAATTCCGAGTGAAAAAAATCAGTTTTTCAGCTTGCTTGCTCGCTCATAGGGAGAAAGAACCAGAGATTTCATTTTAAGGTATTTGAGAGCTGTTACATGTCTACTTGAGCATCCTCAGGCTACTGAGTCTCAGGGATGTGTTTTCCTAATGAAATTCAGCAAGGCAAAGTTTAAATGCTTGCTACTACTTCAGTATCCCTCGGGGACTGGAATTTGATAGCTGGGGGGTAGGTAATGAAACTCTATGTAACTTTTGGGTTTTGTTATTAGTAGCATATGACTTGTCCCACTATGTGGTTAATCAGCAAGTGTATCTCCTCTGAAATGAGAGTTTATAAGATTGGGGCTAGCTTTGGAATGCTAAACATTTTCCCCTTTTTCTCTGTAACCTGTAGATGACAATGATAATAATAAGAATAATTCATTATTATTATTTTAAGATCTAGGTCAATGTGACATGTTTTTTATTGTATTACCAAAGAAATACACTCTGTATAGGCTCTTACTGCTGGAAGGAGAAAAAAGTTTAGAAGATAGAGCTTTCAAAGAATTTTTCCTTTTTATACAACAAAATCAATACTTATTTCATCTTTCTGTTGTATGGGAAAATTAACTTAAAATTGCGGCATTAATATATAAAAATGATGACAATCATAAAAAAGGCTTTGAAAATCACAGAAACATTTTGCTGATTAAAGGTCTTTCCTCTTTTGAGACACAGCTACACAATACATTTACGTTTTCAGAGACAGAAACAAAAGAAGCACTCATATAAAAATATGCATACAGTTACGATCATTTTCTCCTCTTGACCGAAAAGACAGAAATGATTCACCTTATCAAGATGACACTGTTACTTTTTTAAAGGGGAGAAATGTCCTGTGCAATGCTACCTGGGCACACAGACAAGGTGTCTTCATCTTCCTCGTGGGTTTAAGGAGCACTGGTGGTTAAACTCTCCTTGAGCTTTGTGTACTTGAGCTTCTGCTCATCTATGGGCTTCAGGGGAGTTTCAGGATATGTTTGCTCCTGCCTTAAGGGCTCTATCACTCTTGTCATTGACATTGTTCAGGGACAACACAGGGCAAATATTTTTGCTATGTGGTCCTTCCTAGAAGGTCCTTAAAGATGCATGTCTCATAGCCAGCTGAGATATGTGATGACATGTATTGGTCTTCTCCTGCAAGAGCAGCACAGTTGCTGTCATTTTTCACCAGGACGACAAGGCTCGGATCTGCTTCCTGATTCATGCTTATGAGGAGGCAGTATGGAAATATAGGTTTTACTACCCATGTTCGTGATGACTTGTGAAGTTTCTTTGCATTGCACTGCACATTAAAGAAAATATTTGAAATTAATGTTGAATAAAACATGGTAAGGTGGCCTGTCTCATAGACAAAAGGTTTGGTGGTGTTGTCAGGGAAGGCAGTGAGATATTGGAGAGTAATTTCAGCTGATCATTTGTGGATTTTGTGGATTGATCCTTCTCAATCAATGCTTTCCTCATCAAAGACTTCTGTTAAAGATAGAGAAGATTTACCTTACCAACCCACTAATCAATGTCCCTTACTGTTAAAGAATGAATATATCTTCAACTACTTTGAGGTTGCAAGGGCATAAAAGTCTGAATTTTTCTCCTCTAATGCTGATCTCACGTTGAACAAGAGTATTACAAATAGCTGCTGCTCAGGAAAGTGAGGAAAATACCCAGTTCAGCAACAATGTACAGATGTAAATAAAAATATTTTGCTATATTAGTGACCATAAGTTTATAACCAGAAGTCTTAATTCCTAAAGGAAAAGCATCATTCTTTTGTTTGGATAAGCAGAAGCTCCATGCAAAATATAGAGTAGTATGACATATTGCCCATAAAGTATATTTGGGTCAATCATATGAATTTGAAAACTCCATTTCTTTACATGCACTTGGAAAAGTTGATTGTAAGCAATCTCACACAGAGATTAAAAACATGTTAACAAAAGAGGAAAATCACCATCCATTACTGACTATGTTATTTTGAAAGCATTTTTTAAGTGCTCTCTCATTCCTAACTTCATCTAGCAAAACAAAAGGAAAACCTATAAAACATATATTGTAACCTCGATTGTTTTGTTAACTCTTGGTGCATTTTTGTAAAAAATTGCTTCAACAAAATGAATAACTGATTAGAGCTGGAAAAAAGAAACTCTTTCATAAACCCTCTTTTAAAGTACAAATAGGCTGATTTTTTGAAGATTTTCTATCTGTATCTCTGTTTTAGATGAAGAAAAAAGTTTCCTATTCATACATCCTCTGAGAGTGATCCTTCTCTACAGGTGAAATTTTCAGGGTGGTCTGTATTTTGGGATTTGAGATCCCTTTTGTAGGTTAGGTCACATTACCAGAGAGACGTTCTTTTATACCGCATTAGCACAGTGCATCTTACCATTACAACTCCAGTTCAATTTACTTCTTCATGAAGACAATAAATACCTAATTTATATCAGAAAATTTCTACAGACAATCAAAGCTTTTTAGTCATTCTACAACCCACATGCAAATTCTCTGAAAGAGCAATTCTTATTACTAGGACAAATATAGTACACAAGTAGTATATCTTCAAATGGCTCAGAGCATGTCTTACTCTTTTGACACTAGCTGATGATTTTTAGGGGATTTAATTATCTAGAAGTAGAGGAAATTTTCAATTTTATATACAAACTGGTTCATCTAAGTACAATGGATTTTTATGAGAAAGTACAGATTTTTTGCAACTAAACCTAAGAGCTTGAGTGAACTCTTTTAACGGTGGGATTCACCTTTCCTAAATTTATGTCCAACTACATTGGTTTCCAGACATCTATAATTACCTTCTGAGATCATTTACCTTGTTTATTCAGCACTAACTTGGTCAGGTGCCTAATTTGTGATATAGCTGCAAGTGGGCGAGACAAGCCTCAATTAAAAAAAAAAAAACATATGTCATGAAACTGATTTTAAAATCGAGGAAGAAAAAGTTAATCTTTTTTCTTCAGAGTTTTTTCCTTACCCTCTGTCTTTCTTTCCTGGATGGGGAAAGTGTTGTCTAAAGAACTCAGGGAAGAAAGAGGTGTTTTCTGTGTGAAAATCCTATTTTTCTTCTTTCTCCTTTCTCCTTCTTGTTTTTTGTGTTTTTTTTTATTTTATTTTTTTATTTATTTTTTTTTTAATTAAAATCTTTTGATGAAAACCAGCTTAAATTTAGAATATTTACAACTGTCTTAAAATTTCCTATTTGAAACCAGTGATGTACATAATCTTCTTTGGCAGCCCTTCTTGAACACATGACAATAAGTTGCATAAGATGTCCATATTCTACCTTTGTTTTAACTATAATTCAATGACACATGAAGCCATTTCATTATTTTCACATTTACACTTATGTGAAACAGCTACATTGTAACAATATATAAGCATCAACAATGGCGTACCATGATGTGATTGGCAATAGTCCTAAAGAACAGTTGTGAAATTTACTGTGAGCAACAAGTTAAGACAATATTGACTGTCATTATAGATTGACATGGGTAAATATGATAAAATATTATAAAAATTGAGAAATATAATTTCTCTTTTTTTGGCAACACATTTATTGTCATCTAATAACACATACATTAAAAAGAGATGAATTAATCAAATTTTACATTTTTCAGTTCTCCCAAAAATATGTGGAGCAGCAATTTTGATTAGAAGTGCTTTGATTTATAAAACACATCAAACATTTACCAATAAAAATGGAAGATTTACTATTGCCAATTATGTCACTAATAGTTTCTCTTTTAACATTATTAATCTTACTATACCTGCCTCCAGCACAGGTAATCATGCATTTCTCTTGCATTTTTTAAAGGAACTTCAGAAAACGTTACACTTATATAATTGTTGGGGATTTTAATTTTCTGTTACAGAAAAATTGGGATAAATTGCAAAGCACTGACACTCCAATACTTTAAGCTAGGGAAGTGCTGAAACACTTTATAACAGCAGATTGAAGTTAAATCAGCTATTGAAGTGGAGTTAAAATACTGTCAAAAGGAAGCAAATATTTTTGCTGACATCCGCTGTACTTCTTTAAGAACTGATTATTTTCTGGCGTCTCAGACTTTGAAATTAAGCATCTGACTTTTCCAATGAATCCATTTCTTGGTTCATGCATTAATATGACACTAGATTAAGCATTTCCAACACAATTTTAGCAGAAGAAATTGATTTCATGTGGGGAGATGTACATTCAGGTTTCTCCCACTTTTGTCTGTTGGTCTTGATACAGTAAAGATCTCATTACATATTTGGAACTGCTTGGAAGAATTTTGTAAGTATTTCTTTTCTGATATATTGGGTCCCTCGCCCAGAGATGGACAACTCGTGTTTCAAGTCCATCTTGTACTGAAGCTGTGTCTGTTGACCTGTAGCTTTGCTGTTCTGGCCTGAGGGCTATAAGAAAAAATAAATCCCATGGTAAGAGACAATATGAAGCAGTAGAGGCTGTTGAGATCAACTTGATGGATTGTTTTGGGAACTGACTGAAAAATTCTCCCAGGGCTAGTCTGCAGCAGACTGAGCTGTTTTGTTTTGCTAACTATGAACTGGTCCCAGCGTAGGACAAGGCAAGACACCTCTATCTTAGCACAATTTCAACTTAGTACAAGGTTGCTAATAATTTTACCTAAGTTAAGGGGAGTACTTTCTTCTCCTCCTAAACCAGACACTTTCATTTGGTTGTCTGGATTATTGTCTATTGCTTATAATGGGAATGTAGGCACACATGCTTTAAATGTCTAAAATAAGATAAAATCAATCACGCTCTAGATATCTGTGATGTAGACATCTACAGCAGGGCTAGTTTCTTATAGTCAATGGAGAGAATAGGCACTTTTATGTGCAATTCATTTGATCTATTTTAGACATGTACTTTAGGATGAGATGAATTGCACACTAGAAACTCTCATTTCTCTCTATTGAATTTAAAGGGAGTCTAGGGTGACTAGTTCAGGTGCAGACATCTGCATTTACATTTAATTAAATGAATCCCTCTGCAGTATGTCTGATGCTTCCAAGAAATGTTGGGTGGACTTAAACACATGCTTATAGCATTTTTATAACAAGGAATATTAGATTTACTATATGTGTGCAGACAATCTGTTTATCCATCAGCCCAGAGTTTCTTGCAACTGTTATTTTTACTCTATTTGCTTAATGGAGAATTCACACATATTTCTGAGGCGTAAACCAAAAAGTAGAAATATGGCAGCCTGAAGGTGAAGGAACAATTGCTTAATTGCATATTTTATTCCCTATACAGTTTAATTTATTCATTGATTCTAAGTAATAATAAATTCCCATGGACTCCATCAGCAATATGAAATTCCTGCCCGGGCTGCATTGCTTGAAACTTGCTGGTCAGCTGTTGGTAGGAGGGCAGGGAAATTGTGAGAAAACATAATTTTCCTTCTGCCTCCTTTTCTTTCCCCAGCTTTTCTTTGGGTGCAGCAACAATCCCACCTAGCTGCTAGAAATTAAATTGTGCAGTATGAATATATCTGTGTTGCGATTAAAACAAAATATGATTTCAAAATTGAGCAACACACCTCAGTGGTCATTACCTTACTTCTTTGGTCTACCAAAAGCAGTGAATTTGTATCAGCATGGATTTCACCCATGGCCATGTCTGTTAACACAGAGCTAAGAACCTGCTGTAGACCCTGCAGAGAAGCTCACACCAGTGTAAGTGCATAATTATCACCCACATGCGTTTAACATACATCCAAATTCAGCATAGTCAGACATTTAAATGGAAGCTCTTTTGGTTTATTTTTGGAGCTCAAGGCTTCTAAGTGATGTAGATATCTGTAAGTACTGATGAGATTTAATACTGAAGTATTTGGAAATCAGAAAGGGGAACGTGAATCAATCATCTCAGGAGCTTCTTTGATAGGCTAAGAGCTTTAGCTTTCAAACAAGTCCATGTGCAGAAAGCAAAGAGCAGGTTCTTTGTGAGAAAGAAGGAAGCAAGCTGTCCTGGAAAGTGAAGAAAGCTCAAGCATATTATCGTCATAAAACTGACAACTCAGAAAAGAAATTAGTCTTATCCCTGAAGAAGCTTAATAGGTTGGAAATTGTTTGGGTTTTTTTTGCTTCTGTGACTACTGTATCCCTAGACCCAAAATACAGACTTGTAGGACTGGCAAATGCGTTTTCTTATAACTAATGAATATGAGTCAGCACAGATTTAAATTTTTTCAACAGGTGCTACACCTCTGGTTAGAGAGAACTGCTTTTGACTAGTTCTAAGCTTTTAGTCAGGGTTCGACAAGGGTGTCTGCTATAAAGATTTTTCTTTAAAAGTTATATTAATGCAAAAACATTCTGAAATATAATTAAGATAGTTTGAGGTGTATCAGATCAACCAGCTTTGACACTGCAATTGCTTTAGGTTTTCATGGCTATGATAATAGCATCCCTTTGGACTATAGCAGATTAAGTCCTCTGAGCTGGAGCAACAGCATCTCTAGCTAATCATGGCGATAATTTTTATGTCTCCAATCCCTGATCAATATTTTCATTTACCTTCCTCTGTTTATGCTACTTTCCACTGTCCGTCCACATAGTCTTTATATTTTATGTATTCTTTATATTATCTTATTTTATTTATACCTTACACATTTGTCTCTGCAAGAGTTTCATTACTTGACTGGTTAGAAAAGGACACTTTTGCAATAATGTCTCAGCAAAAAGTATCTCAGTGTTTCTCTTTGTATTAAAAAAACCCAACACAAAACAAAAGAATTAAAAAAACAAGGGAAAAAAGGACAAAACAAAACAAAACCAACCAAAAAGCCCAAACGAACAAAAGGACCAAAACACTGAAAATGAGCATTAGTTGCCCTTTCTGAACTATTTGAACTATTCCTGCTTTGGCTTGTTTCACTATCATCTTTGCATGTCTTGGTGATTTCAGTTCCCAATGAACCCAAGGCGGAATTTAGGGCACCTCTTTAATCATCACAATGGTCTGAGAAGTTGTTTGCATTGCAATTTAAAAAGGAGAGGAATCATGGAAAATGTGTCCCCCTAATCAGTACTTGTGGTAAAATACGTGTTAATAAAAAGCAGAATTCCCATTCCATTCATAATTTATAAAGCAGATAGATCGGAACTCACACACAATATCATGTGGGGAAAGCAAACATGTGGCTATAATCCTCTTTTTGATTACAACAACATAGCTTTATTGAGACCAGTGGAGCTCCTGCTGCTTTAGGCCAATCTAAGCAGGATGCAAATCAACTCAGTTATACTTTGAAGAAAACTTTAGGTGGTACAGAGTATTTTAAGTGAAGCATCCTACCTTTACAGATGTATTTGCAATCCAAATCTCCTCTTTGTTAACAAGGTTTTTATGCTGTTGCTACTTCAACGGAGTCAATAGTGACAAGGTGAAAGTGTCATAGCAGACTGGAAAATCATTGAAGATGATCTGTCCATAAAGAAAAAGCTGGGGACATTTGTAGGTGGAAAGATTGACTTGTGCTGTCCAAGATTTGCCTCTTTGATATTTTTCTTAAAACTTTATCTTGAAAGGACCCAAGGCACAGTATATTGGTCCAGATGCAGCACAACAGAAAATAGTCTCTGCTGCAGCAGAGACACTGTACTGAGATAAACAGTAACTTTGGTGCCTCTTCCCTCACTCCATCACATCTGTGTCTCCAACTCCAACAGGAGGAACCTAGTGAGGCACTAGCAGCTATAGGAGATCAGCTTGTAGTAAGATGCAAGGGAGCACCACGTAAATGTCTTCGGAGAAAATGGTCTCATAAAGGAATATAGTGTAATTTCCAAAAACAAATGGAAGAGACGTTTTGTTTATGAACAGTAGAGTATCTCCTTGGGGCTGCATTCTCATCTTAATAATTTTTGTGTTGGTGGTACGGAGCTGCCTCACAATCTGCAATAACTCGCCTCCCACACAGTCTGAAGATTTCATAGTCTTTTATTTATCCTGAAGCATTAGTATTTTTACTTTACTGATAGAGAAGCAGACAGATGTATTCAGGCCACCTACTGTAGGGGAAATGAGTGATTCAGATGGCACTTTATGAGTTGCCAGTCTCTGGCTCCATATTCAGTTAATGAGAAGTACTCATGATTTCTAAGCCAGGCAGAGCACTTGCTATGGTGGCTTCACCCAAGCGTTGTGATTACTTCTCTTCGGTTTCAATAAACAAATCCACAGCACACATGTCTTCAGTGACTCAATCCCCCTTTGAATTTATATGTTATAGGAGGTGTTTAAGTGCATCTTTTGCTCTCCACTAGGCAATCTGACTATGGACCAGCGAGACTAACAGCATCCTGATGCTTAGAACAATTTCTGTGGCGGTCGGAGCCCACTCCATGGAATAATACATTTGATGGCTCAGTCATCTTCCCCAGTGTTTTTGAGCCAGGTGTACAAAAATGTGGCACCAATGTGAGGCAGAACTCAGGACCTTACCTTACTAACAAAAAAGCTGTTAGATTTATGAAGTCCCTGCAGAATGAGGATGTCTGCTTTTCAGGTACTATTGTAGATTCCACCAGAATAAGCTTCATGTAACTGATAAAAATAGATCACTATATATAGATTCTGCTGTGATTCAAACCTGTGATTCAGGATAATATAGATGGGGAAGCCATTGTGACAGTTGGGAAACCATCCTTATAATGGAAGTGCCGCCTCCTTGCAATAATGCAGAAATAATCACTGCTTTGTACCATATCTCATTAACTACGTTTAAATGTTTTAACATTTTTCAAATCTTTGGCTTTAAATGGTTACAATGTTTCACAAAGTTAGAGCAGCACTGCAAGCATTATTAGATGGGGATAGAAGTTAAAAATGAAACTGCAAAAAAGAACGGCAGAACAAGGTGTCATTACAACGAGCTGTAGGAATAGATGACTCTTAGTCTCACTCTTCTGGACTGACAAATGTACCGTCTGTCTATGTGGCATTAATGAATGACAGTTTCTCACCATTTGGTGGATGCATGTGTCATCATTTGTCTAGATGACATCTTGATTTATAGACATCATTGAAAAACATTAGGAAATCTTTCTACAAGTTTGATGGGAATTCTGAATATGTGCAAGTAAGGACTAGGTTTTTTTCTGAACAGTTCATTGGGAGTTGCTATTTCAGGCAATCAGAGGGGCGATACGGTCCATTGGTTAGGCTCCTAACTTGGAAGATGGGTGTCTTGGACTCAGTTTCCTGCTGTACCTGAAGCTCCTTTCTGACCTCGGGCAAATCATCTTCTTTTTCAGACTTAATTCTCTCATCTGTAAAAAAGGAAGGGATATTTCTTCCTCTCACAAGGGTAAATAAAATCATGTTGAACATGGTGAGCTGTTCAGAAGCTACACTAATTGGAATCACATGCTCAGTATTTATGGGTCAAACTGCCTTTGCAAAGCAAATTTCTCTTCAAACTATCTGAGAAAATGTAAAGGGATTTAGAAGGAATATCTTGCAGAAAATACTTTAAACCATTTTGTTCTGAACATTGAAAATGTGCAAAAGAAAGAAAAATAAATCCCACTCCAGAAAAGTAATTCTAGCATAGGGAAAATCAAATGTCTGGAATGGCTGGAATACCATGAAGTGCCAGCACTAAGTATTGGCATATATATGTGTGTGTGTATATGTGTGCAAAAGCATACACAGCTTTGCCCAGGCTGCCTGTACACAGAAATTTGCATAGTTCAAATTAGCAACACAGCACATTTTCCAAAGACTGAGCATTCATTTGCAGCTTAAGAGTAAGAAAAATCAAGAAGATATTTATTACAATTCTCCTATAATAGAGAATGATTATTTTCCCATGGAGCTTGCTTTATTAATCATTCTGGCTCTACTTGTCATTCTGTCCCTAACATTTTTTATAATGTTTCCCCAATATGTACAAGTCCTCCGTTCCGTATACATCGCGGCCGTCAGCAGTAGACAGCATTCACCCTGCATCCCTTGGTGTGCAAGGCTGGATGTTTGCCAGCTTCCATGGAGCCACGCAGCCACAAGGAGGAGCATTTTCTGGCATCCTGTGAGGCACCTGAAAAGCGTTCTCCTCATCTGCGTGTTCCGCGGGGCAGTACTGTTAAAAATACGAGCTTTGAAGTGCAGCAAAGCAGAAAGTGTTTAAGAATGGATTATTCTTATCCCCCGTCGGGCCCGTTGCCCTGTTAAACAGGGAAATAGGGCACAGTGACCAGGCTGAGGCCAGGACAGTCCTAGAAAACAATGATTTTTCATGCTCTCTGAAAAAAAAAAAAGTAAGTAAATCTCCAAGACTTCATTTTGTCCCAGATTTTGCTGGGTATTTTTTCTGGCTTTCACTCTCCAGCCACGTTCCTGGCAACACACTTTTTTGCCGTACTAGGGCTGGAGAGCTGAGAACAGAGATTTCCTTCCCAGCTTGAGCTCCAGTGCCAGGTTCTCTGACCAGGCAGGATGAGCATCATCCAGCCCTCCTCCATGGGACCTTCCCTTGAAATAAAACCAGATTTGGTTAAAATGCTGAAGGAATTTTTAGGGGATCCACACAGGGGAGTACACAGGAGGTACCTCTCTGTTCCTTTCTAAGTATCCTAAAGGATGACTAGGTGCAACCTAGCACAGAGTGATTATCTCTGGAGGAAGGAATCTTCAGAATAAAGGATCTCATTGAGAATTGCCTCCAGGCTGTTTGAGTTGCCTGCACAGGAGGAATGCAAAGCTTCAGCTGCACTGTAAAAAGCATTTCTTCCTTCCCAGGAGTGACCAGGCTTGACCCCATTTAGCCAGTGAGATCAATTTAGGTCATGGAGCGAGGTCAGCTTCTGTATACTGTTCTTGGAGAGTTTAAAAATGACTACACAGAGGTGGTTAGCCATTACGCTTCTCTCAGATCATCTCTCACCTCTTTCTGCCAGGATAAGGCAAGTCATACGTAACAGCGTGTTGAAGTGACAGACGATATTGTTAAACTTTTGGTGGACAGTCTGTTAGCTGGGATGAAAAAGACAACAATAACATATAATAAAGGAAGCAATGTTACACATACTAACTTTCAGCAATGGTCCCTGAACCAGACGCTGTTTTCTGATTTTTTGCTTATGAGGTGAAGCTGACCTAGAACATTAGAAAGGACTCATGAAAATGAATATGAATACAAATTGCATGTCATAGATGATTAGTGATTGATTGATGATTAAGTACTGTACTACTCTTTTTCTTGAATTAAAGGCTAACACTGAGAAAATTACATGCTGCAAAACTTCTTCCCAACATTTAGAAAGGATACATCTCTTTATTAACATTCACTTTTTTTTTTTTTTTTAATTCTTTTTGCAAGTGTCCTTTTTTCTTCTGTCTTCTCAGCAAAATCCAAGGACTGGAAGAGCCTATATCTTTGTTAATCTTACTTATAGATTAAAGCAATTGAGAAAAAAATTCACTCTTAGAGCACTATTATAAGCATTGCTTGCAACAGCAGTCATTGCTTGCAACAACAGTCATTGAGGGAGATAAATTATGGGTTGTAGAGTGGAGGTGGAGGATGAAAGAAAAGGAATCCTTTAGTCTGCACCTCTACACTTTCTAACACATGTAGGACTTCTAGACATGGCCACAAAGAAAGTACCAATAACAGTCATAATAAAGATTAAATTAAATGACACGAAGAGACAGAAAACCAGCAACAACAATGATCCATAGTTGGAGTTGGCATAAATTGGTACCTTTTTGTTGACTTCAAAGGTAGATGCATTTGAAGATCATATATCTGATTACAAGCTTTTGGAATTTTCTGTCCTGTCTTTTCCAAATTTCTCCACAGTAAGCAATACATAGGGTGCCTCAGAACCTTCACAAATGGGAACTCCTGATTTCTAATCAAGTTGATGTTTGGCCAAACAAATGGGTATTTGCAGGTAAACACAGCATGCTAACTTTAAAGCTGCAAGCAGTACCTTTGGCTTCAAACATTTGTGTCTAAATATCTAACTGAAGTATGGTCATAACGAGATTTTGAAATTCAAAATATGCAGTGTCTCATTAGTTTATGTTTTCTTTAATCTGTAGTCTTCCGACAAATTAAATAAGAAGATTCACAGAAATCCAAAATCAAGGCTAGGACTGCTGATCTAATAGCCAGCTGGTTTAACACAGAGCTATGATTAGTGTTGGCTGTTCTGCCAAAAATGCAGCTTGTTTAATAAGTACAATTTTTCCTCTTATTCATTTCAGAGAAAAAAAAAAAAAAAAAGAAAGAAAGAAAGAAAAAAAGAACTAAAGGAGGTCTGTCAGATGAGGATTAGCTTTTGTGAAGTAGATGGCTCAGCAATACTTTCCAACCATCTCCCTACAGCCTGCACTCCTCCTCCTTTCCACCTCCCGACCCCCCATCTCCATATTTAAAAAGAGATAATAAAAAGACATTTTAAACTATATATTTCCTGAAGATTATTCTTTTATTAAAACCACTTGCAGAATTTCAAACAGTGCAGTGCATGATGCTCTTATTATGTGAACTAAAGAGATTAAAGTATTGCCATACATGTCCTTTCAGAACAAATCACACACATGGACTATTCTTTAGGATTCAGGGTAAAAAGGTCATTTTCTATAGTTTATGCTAGTAACCAGCAAATCTTTGGGGGCCTTATGTACGGGCAATTTACACTACTCACCCACAGCCTTGCATCG
The DNA here is from genome assembly GCF_028500815.1 of Rissa tridactyla. Classification (NCBI taxonomy): domain Eukaryota; kingdom Metazoa; phylum Chordata; class Aves; order Charadriiformes; family Laridae; genus Rissa; species Rissa tridactyla. The sequence continues at coordinate 117,731,766 of NC_071468.1, read as the reverse complement.
TAGTTCTATTAGTGGAAAGCTCAGAGCACTGTGCTATCATACACTTTACTTTGAATAAATGACTTGAATAGCAACTAATGTTTACACTAGGTAACGAAATGCCCTGAAGAACTTTGCATGAAGAGACCTTGTGGCAAATCTGGATTTGGCATAAATTGTCATTTTCTACTGAAGTCAATGGATCTAGTACAGTTTACGCCAGCTGAGTATTTGCCCTTTCTCAGATCATGAGCTGAAACAAAGCTGGAAATGCAAACAGACAATAAGTAAAGACTGTTTATGTTTGGGGTAGATACTATGTAAGGAGAAATTATATCTGAAACAATTTTAGGATGTATATAATGACAAGAGCTTAGGCATTTTTCATACACATTTGAATTCTTTTGAAAATGAAAAATTTTAAGGGAGAAAAATTCACCTATTTACCAACGAGTTTTTTTTTTTTTCAGTCCTCTTGGTCCTATGATTGTCTTAAACATACTAAAATATCCCCCTATGCAAATTTCACTGTACTAAAATGTCTCCCTATGCAAATTTCACTGTTTCTTGGCACCCGATATACTTGAGACTTAGGATAAACTAAAGCAAAGCCTATTTTTTTTCACATCTTTTGTATTTGATTTTGTCCCAACCATATTAAAAAAAAAACAAGTTCTATAGCCAAAATAGAGCATGACATTATAGACAGATTATTCTAAATATTAGTGGTATTATAAAAAGAAATGGTGGAGTCTATACAAAAATACTAACAATACAAAGTACCTGTTGATGTATGTTGAAGTACGTCTATTTAGTTTCAACACAATCATAAAGGACTTTCACACATATTTTTTGTAAAACTTCTTGAATGTTAAGATTTTACTACTAAACATAACTGCTTAGCTTTTCAGCAGCATAAATGTGTGCACGTTATCTGTTTTGTCTTTGAATTAGAGATCTTTTTCCACATGTAATTAAAATGGAAAAGACTAACTGCATCAAATAAATTAGTCATTCTGTAATTCAATGAATTTTTTCTCCTCTTTTCTCTAACCCACACCCTGTATCTTGAGTACATTAAACTCCCACTTTTACTTTTTTTTATAAATATTATTTTTGTATAAGGGTCTAATACTCCCTTGCAAATATCTACATTATCGCATAATCTTTACAGATACAAATATAATTCTCATGTGCTGCCGTCTGCAGTTTGTGGATCTATTTTCCAATCAATTCAAGGCCAACTCTCATTAATGCAATGAGAGTTTTCATGAATAAATCCCTCATTTTTCAATGATAGAATAGATTCTTCATTATTGAATCGCGTGCACTCAAGTGGGATCTATCTGCATCCAAAGAAAGAAATTCTTGATTTCTTGAATCATAATGAATGCCCCAGTACATTTCTTACCATTTCAGTTCTTCAGAACTGTATCTAATTTCCTGAATATCTTTGATAAACATTGGCTTTTTTCTGCCCTCTTGGTTAATGAAAACTCAGGAATTATTTCTCAAGCCTATTAATCAGGGATGTTTGTGCATTTTTCAAACTGCTCTGAAAAACGAATGATAGCCATTGATATGAACTACAATGAGAGTCCAAGAAATAAAAGACATATTGGTCGTCATTAACAAAATGACAAGAAAGCACCTTTGAGTGTCGTTGCATAGATCTGTCTAATCAGTGGTAGATGCAGTGCAAATGCAGGTGGATTATACTGAAACTTCCTTTTCTTACTTTAAAATCATCTGAGGTGTGCATAAGTTAGAAAGCATTGCTATAAAAAGTAAAAATATCAAATTAATATGGTGGGTATAGTAAACTGAGTTTCATCCACTACATTAAATATTACAACCTTATCTGGAACACTTGATATCTAAAAAATATTCCTACTGTTTATTTATGAGATAATATTTACTTTTATAGATGATATTGTGATTTTTTTTAGTATTTGGTGCCAGAATCAAAAATATGGAGCATTTTAAATGCCCTTCATTATTACTATTTATCTTTAAGATGACTGAAAAGTTAAAAACGCTGGTTTGTGTCCCATTAAGACAGAAAAAAACACATCTTATGAATGAGATTCCAAAGTCTGGAGATCTACCCTGGACTCCGCTACAAACTCCTGTGTGATTCCACCTTAACTTTCTGTAAAATGACTCAGCTGTGGCTACAGGTCCAAGAGGTATCTGGATGCTGCAGGTGTTGAAAATCTATGTGAGGGAGGAGAGACAGGAAATATTCATGCAAGAGAAATCTAATAACAGTTAAATGTAAAGACAGCCATGCTGGGCGAGGAAAGCACTGAGCAGAAAACTGTTGGAGGCAGGGGAATATTCCCAGGGAAACATCTCTGCTTGCTTGCTCTTGCCTAAGTGCCTGCTTCTGACACCTACTAGAGACAGGACACTGGGAACTTCTTTTTTCTGTTTCAAGCTTCTGTTCTTCCAAGGCTGCTCTTCGCAGGATGACAATGCCACAGGAAATACTGAGCCATCTTCATGGCAATAGGAAGAAGGCTGCGAAATATTATTCCTATAAAAGAAGTTGAATAAACACCTGCCAGGTATTAAGCGCTTTGGATCCTGCCTTAGAACAAGACAGCGGTCAGAATGGCTTGCTGAAGTGTCTTCCAGCATACATTTCTTGGATTTTCACTGATATTTGAGAATTAGTCTCACTGAGAAGATATTCCCATCCAGATTAATCTCCTGTTTCATTGTATCTAAAAAGACTTGATTTTTAGACTAGACTAGACTAGACTAGATAGAACCATACGTGGCTCCCTTAACAGTCAAGGAAGGATGGGTTGAATTATCTCCTGATGACTTAACATGTTAATTGCCTTCCTAAAGGACCTCTGCCTCCTCTACATGATGCTGGAGGATGGTGAGAGCCTGATTCTGCAGCCAACAACAGAATATGCAGGGAAACTGCTGTGCTGAGCATGATAAATTTCAATGAGTTTATATACCTGCAATAGTTTGCACCTTTTCCATTGCAGACCATTGCTCTGTACCATGGCTTGCATTCTAAAATATGTAGTCTTTGCCTAGAGCACTCTGAAGTTGATAGTTGCCCCAGTGGCTTACACTATTCAATATTTTGTAGTCCCCAGTGACATCCCTTTTTCTTGAGTATAGTAGACTTTTCATCTGGGTCAATTCTAGCAGTCTATTTGGCAGTTACCTTTTAAAATTGATTGCCTGGATCTATTTATGAATCACTCATCTGCTTTTTTTTTTCCCTTGCCCTAGAAATAATGATGGAAGCAGATGTGAAAAGAGACCAACAGCGTAGGTACCCACAGACATACTACTACAGACAGAAACTGCGGCACCCATTTACAGACATTCTGCACTATGTTATATACCCTGAACCATTGGGTTACTGGTTTCTTTTTTTTTTTCCCTGCATGATACACAAAAGATGATTTTTGAGTCATTTCCAATACAATGAATACACTATTCACATATTTTTTTTACTTTCAGCTGTTGTATTTGCTGATTCATTAATCACACAGAATCACAGAATCACAGAATGGTTTAGGTTGAAAGGGACGTTGAAGATCATCCAGTTCCAGCCCCTCTGCCATGGGCAGGGACACCTCCCACTAGACCAGGCTGCTCAAAGTCCCACCCAGCCTGGCCTTGAACACCTCCAGGGATGGGGCATTGACAGCTTCCCTGGGCAACCTGTTCCAGTGCCTCACCACCCTCACAGTAAAGAATTTCTTCCTAATATCCAATCTAAATCTACCCTCTTTCAGTTTGAAACCATTGCCCCATGTCCTATCATTACAATCCCTGATAAAGAGTCCCTCCCCATCCTTCCTGTAGCCCCCTTTAGGTACTGGCAGGCTGCTATAAGGTCTCCCCGGAGCCTTCTCTTCTCCAGGCTGAACAACCCCAACTCTCTCAGCCTGTCCTTATAGCAGAGGCGCTCCAGCCCTCGACCATCTTCAATCATGTTCATCCTCGCATTAAAATAATCATTGTCCTTAAGTTTGTAACATGATTTTCCAGTGTTTTCTATTCCTAACAAATTAGTTTGGGAGGTGTAGCCATAAAAAAGGTATAAACAAATGGAGTACGTGTACTGGAATCTGCAGTTAGAAGAAAAGGGGAAAGGGAACTTCCGCTGTTATGTGTCTGAATGTGGTAACTGCATTGGATTTTAAAGAAATTTGGTATTCCCTTTGTAGATAATAACAATGAAGAAAAAAATGACTGTAAAGTCAATATTCAGACAAATTCTCTGTGTTATGAATACTGTTTTATTTTGTTGGTTTTGCTAATCTGGTTTTGTTGTTTTGTTTTTTTAATTTAGGTTTCTGTAGGGATTTATTTAACTGTGACACATATATGTCTTAGAAACTACATATTAGCAGAGTAAGAAAGTTTTGTGGGAAGGTATTGTGGGTTTAGGGAATTTTTTTTCTTGGTTTAGAAGAGCAAAGTCACGGACAACTCCATGTGTTCCACAAAGTTCAGCAGTAATATTATTATTCACACAAGTTGTCTCAGATGTGAAGTCAGTACATTTGTTCCGGGTGTCTCTTTATTATTAATGGCCCTTTCACCTGACTTTCTACATTTTTTTTAAGCCAACATTGCTCTTACCTGCTGGCCAGTTCACTTAGATTGTTCTCATCCTCTGGTTGCCTTAAAGGTGAAGCTTTGTTCCAAATGTCTTCTGAAAGGTTAGTTTTAACTACCGTATTGATAGTGGATTGAAACAGAAAATTCTCAGGAAATAGCTATGGCAAATGAAATAGTGAAATTCTCCTTCTACTTTCAAGGCATCACTCATTCTATCCAAAGTGCTACCTCCAGCATGACATCACACGGTAAAATTCACCATGGAGCCAGGGTAAATATAGCACAAAGACCACAGAGTGCTTAAATCCACTCAAGTTTGACACCACACTGTATCTACCTTAAGCAGAAGCAGATGTTTAAGTAGGAATTATAGTGGCGTGTTGCCTTTTTGATGGCTCTTTGCAAACGAGCGAATTTCACCTAGAGAGAATAAGCATAAAATCGGATCAATTTATTAAAAGTTCCTACTGGAAAAAAATCATAAAAAGAAGATTAGTCAACAAAATATTACTTCCATCTTGGAAAATTTATATTTAGAAAAATTATCCTTTTTCTTTCATATAGGAGTCAGAATAGGAATTTCTTATCTTTGAAAATGCCCTCAATTTCTAGTGGATTTGGATGAAGAGGTCTGGTTTGCAGTGGGCCACTTGCAAGGGTCTCATAATCTGACACTTATTTGTAATTTTATTTTCATATGAGTCTCTAAATACTTAACAATATTGCTGATGGAGAACTCCTTATACTATCAAAGATGTTTATATAAAGCATAAGTAACACTGCCAAGGAATTAATTAGCACAAGCAATGGAGGTCACTGGAATGTGAAGTGCAGGGCTCTAACTGCAAAATCAAGAGCTGAGCAAAATGAGATATTGGTTTAGCCTCAGTAGATTACGTTACAAAGAACTGTGTATCAAACTGCTACAATTTCATCTGCTTGTCTTTCCTTATTTATAGAGTACATTTAGGAAGTTATTCCAGTCTTTCAAGAGAATTTGTAGGGAGACTCAGGACTCAAAAAACCATATATCACAATCAGGATAAAATAATATGTAATGGAGAGACGTTTTAAACTCAATACAAAGTAACATTCAGACTATTTTGGTGTATGGGAATGTATGCGTGCGTGTTAGAGTAATGTGAAATACCGAGTACCAAGGTGATAATATGCCATATTAGGACAATTCATTTTATACATCTTAAAATAGAAATGTCTAAGGAATGAGAGATGGAGGTCAGAAAAAATTCATGAATTCTTCCACCTTATTTTCATAAATCAATGCCTTAGGCCCCACTGAGGCAGCTAAAAATACATTTCTCTTTCAGATGAAGGAGATTAGGAGGTGGGAGGGAGGGCGCGTTGCCTTGCAAACATAGAGGATGTCAGCTTTGTCATGAAAATTATGAACATATTGTGTAGGTGTTACTGCATGAGGGATGCACTTTCCCTTTTAGTGACATAGATAATAATAGTCTTTTATAATCCACCGGATACAATTTGAAATTTCACCTTTTCAACCTATTATGTTTGTGGTGCAGCCTCTAAACAGCTAATAGAAGAGAAGAGGTGAGGTTGAATGGACCGAATGGTTTCTCTTCACTGCTGTGCAAAATCTGTGGATTTCAGGCAACAAACTGGTGGCGAACTGTTACACAGTGAATGCAACATTTTCTGATTCTTGGAACTATTGACTTTCCTGGGGACTGTGTTCAGAGAGGGCAGAATAACCAAGGTGAGCGCATTTCACTCTGGATGTCAAAGTAGAAATCGGAATGTCTCTGCTGATACTTCCTACCTGCTTTCCAGTTTGTGAAGCAGGTCTAGAGGCTGAGACTGCAGGCGCTGCAAAGGCAGAAAATATGAGCTGAAGTCAGGTAAACCCAGTTCAAAAAGCTACTTCTTAAATGCATGGCTATTCATCAGTTGCTTAAGCTAACTAAAGAGTTAGTAGGGACTGTGCTTGAGAGGTGAGAGCCTTTACATATTCATCACGGAGAAGCAAGGCCTGAACTCTAATGACTGGGCCTTCATGGCACAAAAATTAACAAGACAAATAATGCAATGGGGGTCTGTTAATTGGAACAACTCGGTGGGTAGCCAGTTAAATGGCTGTCTTGATGAGGAAAAAAAAAAATCAAAACCAGCTTTGAAAATAACTAAATTGACATAAAACTGCACACAAACTAAAAATTGTAAAGATAAACATTTTATGTGGTCGTTCTTTATGGAATCTGCCTCCTATAACACATTCTGTGCAAGACAGAGGGTCAGTATCTGTTGCATATCGAAGACACTGTACCTCTGACACAGAATATTCTCCAAGTGTGGGGGCAGAAAAGGTAAAGATGGTTGCACTCATTAGGCAGATATTCATTTTTCTTCAATAGATGGAAACTTTGGAGCTTCCAAAAGTAAAAGTTCCTTTTCCACACTTATTTGATGCATATAACTTTTTAGTTCCTACCTGACCACTCCTGCATCAAAACTTCAGTTTCTGTCTCCTGATAGAAATGTTTTCTGTGCACAGATTATACAAGTACTTGCACACCCCCCAAACTACACCCACCTATGTTCTAGTGAGTAGCACTACCAAACCTTACCATGACATATTCCCATTTTCACTTAACTGTTAAGTATCATGTTTCTGCCTTCCACATAACAGCTCAGGGAGGGCAGTAACAATTAAGCTCTGAATATTTTTCCCAGCCTTTAGTAGACCTACATAGTTTCCCACTGAGATCACCATTAGTGAAACAGCTTCTTTCAAACATGCTCCACACTCTGTAACTAAATACACCTTGCATATTTATCTGTTGCTCTAGTCTGATTCTTTCCTAATGCTGTTGTGGTGGGAAGTATTCTCTCTACTGCGTGGTGGAGCTGCAACTCAGCTATGTAACCCAAGCAAGGGTTTTCATCATTTATTTTTTTCTTACAGTGTTTTATCATTGTTTTCCACAATTTCCCTCTTGCTTTTTCACTCACCTGTGATGTATGTCCTGTCAGCACAAAGGTCTTCAATACAGTTGTGCTCTTCACCCTGCACATTTTTGGACAGAGCTTCCACAGCTCACCCTGCAGTCATGCGTAGGAATGCAAGAGCAGCAAAGTCTCTGATGGACTCCTTTTTTCCATTTGTATTGGGTTTATGTAGCAAGATTTTGGTAGCAGTGGGGGGTCACGGGGGCACGGAGGGTGCTGCAGGAGTGGCTTCTGTGAGAATCACAGAAGCACAGAATTTTAGGGTGTGGAAGGGATCTTCAGAGACCATCTGTCCAAGTCCCCAGCCAAAGCAGAGTCACCTAGACGAGGTTGGACAGAAAGGAATCCAGGCGGGTTTTGAGTATCTCCAGAGACAGAGACTCCACCACCTCTCTGGGCAGCCTGTTCCAGTGCTCTGCCACCCTCAAAGTAAAGAAGTTTTTCCTCATGTTAAGGTGGAATTTCCTGTGTTCCAGCTTGTGTCTGTTATCCCTCGTCCTGTCTCTGGGCACCACTGAAAAGAGCCTGACCCCACCCTCTTGACACCTGTCCTTTAGATATTTCTAAGCATTGATAAGATCCCCTCTCTGAATTCTCTTTTCCAGGTTAAACAGACCGAGGTCTCTCAGCCCTTTCTCATCAGGAGATGTCCCCATGTCAGACAGAGCCTATTCCAGCAGCTCCAAGATGGACCCGCTGCTGGTCAAAGCTGAGCCACCAGCAATGGTGGCAGCACCTCTGTGATAATATATTTAAGAAATGGTGAAAAACCTGCCTAACAGCAGCTGAGAGAGAAGTGAGAATATGTGAGAGCAACAACTCTGCAGACACCAAGGTCAGTGAAGAAGGAGAGGGAGGAGGTGCTCCAGGCACAGAGATTCCCCTGTAGCCCATGGTGAAGACCACAGTGAGGCAGCCTGTCTGTCCCCTTGCAGCCCATGGTGGTTAACTGCAGAGCAGATATACACCTGCAGGCCATGGAAGACTCCACACCAGTGCCAGATGGATGCCCAGAGGAGGCTGTGATCCTTTGGAGAGCTGGAGCAGGCTCCTGGCAGGACCTATGGACCCATCTATGTCACTAAAGGAGCCCATGCTGGAGCTGGTTTGCTGGCAGAACTTCTGACCCCCATGGAAGGCACCCATGCTGCAGCAATTCATGAAGAACTGTAGCCCATGGGAAGGACCGATGTTGGAGAAGTTCATAAAGAACTGTCTCCCATGTGTGAGACCCCACACTGGAGCAAGGGAAGAGCATGAGGAGAAAGGAGTGGCAGAGAAAACATGTGATGAACTGACTGCAACCCACACTCCCCATCCCCCTGTGCCGCCTGGGGGGATGAGGTAGAGAAGGCAGGAGTGGAGTTGAGCCTGGGAAGAAGGGAGGGATAGGGCTGTTTTAGATTTGTCCTTATTTCTCATTATCCTAATCTGTTTAATTGGCAATAAATTAAATTTTCCCCAAGTCAAGTCTATTTTACCCATGACAGTAATCGGTAAGTGATCTGGCTATCTTTATATTGACTTATGAACTTTTTGTTGTATTTTCTCCTGGTGATAGAGGGGCAGTGACAGAGCAGTTTAGAGGGCACCTGGATGGTAGCCAAGGTCAACCCACCACATCATTGCTCATTTACCCAGAGAAGAATCAAACCAAGACATCTAATATCATACAACAATTCTGGACAAATATACAGATAACGTGTTATATCTTTTTTGTGAGCTATTCCTCAAATTCTTTCTTTTCTCAGTCCTCTTCAATTTATGGAGTTTTTCTGTGACTCATAGGACCACGAAGAATAGCCAGCTTTACATTAGATACTGTTTTGAAGTCATCCAGAAATCACAGTCATGCCAAAGTGCTAAGGTTCTACACTCGTATATAAAATTACATGATCATATACATCACAAGAGCATGGCATCAATTTCTTTTGTCAGTCAAGTGTCTGATGAAAAGATAAAATGGGATAATTTAACTTTAATTTGTCTGCATGTATGCATGCTTGTAGGAATTTGCATATGTGGTCATAGCATAACATAATGTTCCAGCACTGAGGTTTATACAAAGCAAGAACTTCAACCATATATTATATACTGTTCACCTTGCATATCCTGATTTTCATTGCCCTTCTCCAAGAGTGGCAAGGACTGCATGGACATAAATATAACATGAATTTATATAAAAATGTAAAATAATTTTCTCATACATGCATCTATGTTGTAATTAACCAAGTCAGAGGTAAAAGCACAAATTTGCTTTAAATACTAAGAATATACGTTGGGTTGTGTCTCAGAAGAGTTTTAAGAAATGAGGGTACGAGCAATTTTCCTTTGTGCAGTTTAGTATAAATTATAGAGCTCAATGGCTGTTTTCCAAATCTATGCCAGTTTATTTGCTTCAGCATGGAGTGCCTGGGAGCAATCCCAGGTCCCCCTGAGATTCCCCCCGCCACCCATGATTCTGCAGGGGGAGAAGAAAAAAATGTTTCTCTTCAGATGGTTGCTGTACGTCACAGAAACAGCCACTAGAACAATAACCTTCCGTTCCCATTATCACATATTTGGGAAGTTCTGAAGTAGTCTTTGGATACCCTGCATAATGGAGAGGGATGCTACCTGCAGCATCCGCTTCTGGAACGTGAGATTGAATACTATAATCACAAAATTATAATATGTCTAAAACTACTGAAATCAGGTTCATCTCTGTTACTTGAACGTACCATCAAACCTGAAAGGGAAAAGAAAAAAAAAAGTCCTGTATGAAAATCTGTCAGTCTGTTAACCTGAAATGCTAAATGATTTCTATCCTGCTTACCATCATCTGCACTGCCCTTTTTAATAAAAACTGGATGGTAAAAGGATTTTCCTCAACTAATGAAATAAAATACAATTGTAAGTAACTATATAAGTTATAATGTATGTAAATATATAAGTAACATCATAACTTCTTAACTTCTTTATGAAGAAAACATAAAACCAGACAATACCAAAAATCCCCAAAGGTTTAAGTGTCAACACACATTTTGACTGAGGTGTGCCAAAGTTAGGTAGCTCATACTATTTAGGTCCTGTGGCCCTATGTAAAATAAAAAAACTTGTAACAGGAACTGAGATTTACATTCAGTTGCCTATTGCCATTTGAATTGCCTTTGGCTAATCTACCTGGCTTCCAGCTGTTGTCGTGTTAACTAAGCGCATCTGTATGTTTTGACTAAGTAGGTGCAACATTTAGGCGGCTGAACCCTGTCCTACACTCCTTGGAGGAAAAACGGGGAGATTCTGGCACCTTATTATGTCATGCAGAATGGAAATACCAAGCGTTAGCACATTCAAGTGCCTTGAGCTGAGCAAAAAGGACACTGCCCAATCTTCCTAATTTTCCTGTACAGCTCCCAATTCATGGCTCAGGACTTCTTGTTGAAAGGGTATTGAAAGGGTATCAATCTTTGAAAAAAACCCAAAACACAGCTTTTCTTTTTTTTTTTTTTTTCCCCCAGAATATTGAGAGGATCCATCTCGCTGAACTTGAGACATCTACACTGTAAACATCTGAGGTAGTACCCTTTGCACCCTTTACAGGCAACGGAAAGGAGGAGATTAATTACTCCAAAAAAGGATCTGATTTACCTGAAGTGTCTTTTTGAGATGAAATAAACTTCATTGTAAACCGGGTATATCTCTCCAGAAAACGTGGGACGGGGTTTAGTCCATCTGATTTTGGATGGCTACAATGTAGTGACTGCATCTCCACCCACTACACCCAGTTAGTACAGACAACGGAGTGTAAAGAGTGCTGTCGCTCATCAGTGTTGAGAGAGGGGTCCGTTCCAGAAATACACATCGTTTTTGATGCCATGGGTTACCTTGGCTTGTAGCTACTGCTTTGAAAAATCTCCTGCAAACCCTGTGACATATTTAGCTGTCTCAGGTACCTTAGGACATCTCAAGTTGTGTCAGATGTCAATGCTTAGGCAATTTAATCCTGCCCTAGTACCTTCTTTACAGTGAGTTTAGTTGCCCTTGACTGACCAAGGGTTCAATTCAGTTGCCTGATAAGAAGCACCTGGAGCCATTGGAGATGACACAGGGCACCCAAGACATGCATGGGGTTGGCAGATATGACACAATGAAAAATCCCTACTTCTTAGGAGAGGTAAACTGAGAGCAGGTGAGATGGCTCTGGGCATTTGAGGTGGGACTAGAACTCCTATATTTTGGTAGCTGAATTAAACCTTAGTATGGTAATTTATTGGGAGCTAAATGTAGATTTGGCCATTGTAGAAATATGGCCATTTAGTGGGGGCTAAATGTAGAATTAAACCTTTACTGTGCAATTCTGTGACAAATCTCGTCTTTTGCATTTACCCCAGTGATCTTCTTTCTGAGATAATTTCCTAGAAAATTATTTACATCACCTTATGCCTCTTTTGAGATAAAATGGAAATAGCATATTCCTATTAGGTGAAGATTTTTCTACATATTGATGTCAGAAATGTAAAAATAAACAATTATTTTTTTTTAATTGAGCATTTATTTCCCTACCAATAAATTAGTGAATAATATACATCCTTCATTGTAATATGAAAAACTCTCACCTATCCCAGCATGCCCAAAGGAAATCCATAGCATGGAAAATCTTAATTTTGTTTTGTCTCAGAGGACCACTGTGTTGCCATGTGAACCTCAAGGTATTTTATGGGGAAGCATGGATTTTTTTTTCAAAATCAGGAAGAAAATTAAGTCTCTCCTTTCCTTGCTTTATTGTGGTGTGCGTGATTTAGCTTCTTCTTTGAGGGTGGCAGAGCCTGGCACAGGCTGCCCAGAGAGGTGGTGGAGTCTCCGTCTCTGGAGACATTCCAAACCCGCCTGGACACGTTCCTGTACCACCCGCTGTGGGTGACCCTGCTCTGGCAGGGGGTTGGACTAGATGATCTTCAGAGGTCCCTTCCAACCCGTACCATTCTGTGATTCTGTGAGAACACAGTTCTTGTGCTGACATGCAACTAAAGTGATGATGGTGTGCAAATTTGGGAATACACCGATTCCCAACACTGCCTCTTGTCCCTGCTGCTCTTGGTAAGCCTGCATTGCTTAGAGACTTGTAAAGGTGAGGTGACATGCCCAAATGGCACCCTATACGATGGTGTAGAGCTTTGCAGTAGCATTAGCTCAGGTCTGAAGAAATTATGCCTGTGCTGGCAGGGTGCTGTGCCTAAATTAGTGGGATTATACCACTTCTGATTCTCAAAACTAACTCAACTGTGTTGCATGGCTGTAAACATACCCCTAGCTGACAGACGAATATGCAGTGATTTGAGCATTTGATAAGAAAAACAATGTACAAATGTGGTATGACAACCTACTTAGATCTAGGATGCTTACAAACAATACCTTTGAGCTGCAACAGAATTGACATATGAAAGTCCTGACCCACAGATGCGAGACAGAGAGTTATCTTAACTCATCCCCCTTCTTTTGGCCTGATAAAAGATATAAATTAACAAATTGCTGTATAGTTTTATTTTATTAATGCGGTATCTGAAAATTCATGTATTCTGATTTGTTGAGGTCATTACTTATTAGTCAAAGTGCTGGGAATCATTTAATATGCAATAAGATTTTCGTCATCAGAGACTCACTTTATGAATTTAATCTCTCATTCTCAAATAAACGCCCCTTTTCTGATTTGCTGCTACTGTCAGAATTCTTCATCTCTGTGTCATTAGCAGTCATGGGAACCTGTTTATCTTCTGACCCTGTTTCTCATCCCAAATCCAAAGATTTTATCTGCCCCAGGCAGAAATAAACACATCTTAAGAGACGTGAAATCCCATGGGAAGTGCAGATGAAAGGATGATAAATCCTATAAAATTTAATTTAATTGATTAATGGTGGACAGTGAAGAGGGGTAAATGCACTCTTGTTTTTGACAATGAGAATTTAAGAGCAGTTACGCTGGTGAGAATTTTTGCTTAGCTACCTTACTGTTTCCTCCCTGTTGCACATTTCCCCTTTATGAAAGGCTGTTTATTCCTCATCTCCCTCTGCGCAGTTAAGTTCTCTTTAATATCTTCCAATCAAAATATCTGAAATTAAAAAAAAAAATCCTACTTAAGCTGTTATGCTAGTTTGTCTCATTTTTATGGAGACTTGCTAGAAACTACCTCCTGGACAGTGAATGCCACAGCTCTAATGAAAAGCAATGAGGAGTAACAACATGTGCAATCCACTTTTCAGGTTTCACACCTGAAGATGGAAGGGGGCAGGAGTACAAGCCCTGAGAAACCTCAAAGTGTGATATTGGGAGGGAGATACATAAAGACAGAGCAGACATCTTCACTTTAAGCATAGCTGTTCAGAGAGCAGGAGCTAATCAGAACAGAATATAGACATGGAAAGAACTGCTGTGAGTGTCTGGGTACTACATTCAATAACACTTACCAGAAATGACAGATGTCTCATCTCAGCTTTGTAAAGTTCAGAGCCAGCTCTAATAAAGAGCTCTGTAGTCCATTTATGTTACTTTTTTTTTCAAAAGACTTGAAGAAATTCCATAGGACTGGATGAAAAATGGTGTTAGGTTAGTACTAAAAAGGCAAACAGGTCAACCTGGGTAACTATACTGTGGTTAGTCTGAAATTTGTACTAGGCAAAAAATAGAATGGTTGACATAAGAAGCAATCAGCACATAATCAAAGAATAGAAATATTCTTCATGAAAATCAGTATGGTTTCCAGGTAAAAAAAAAAAAGCAGCGTGCAACAAAACTACAAGCACTCTGAAAAAGACTGGAAGTGTATGGTGTTGTCTATGGCCAGCAGTAACAGAAACAAAATCTAAAACTGGTAATGAATTTGGTAGCAACAGAGTGCTGGAAGCCAGAGCTATAAGGCATCTATTTCAGGTGATCATAGTGTCATGGTAAAATATAGGACTACTGAATATTATTTTCCTCTGAGTTCCTGCAGGAGAAAATACTTACTTTGGTGTGAATGATACGAGCTCCCAAATTATTACTGTTTTTCAGCACAAGAAGTTGCAGCTACCTTCGGTTTAAAGTCAGGTTTAAAGTCAGGTGCTCAAGGAAGTTCATACACAGTAACAAATAGAGTTATCAGGCTCCTAATGATCTATTCTCCCATTGATACTCCTGGGACTTTGCATAAAGCTCTCATTAATGCAAACGGAAATGTGGAAAGTACATGCTGAAATCAACAACTCCCCCTATTGTTATAATATGTGAATAGTCCCTGTAGGCAAAAAGTAACATTACTGAGTTTAATTTTTCCTTGACTAGTTCCTCTTCCTCATGAAACAAATCATGTTAAAAAATGTGGTATTTTGGGTCTGTTTGTTTTTTAAGTGGATGTCACAGGAGAAAGTCAGTGCAGAGAATTTATCAAAAACAACATTCTTGTTATGACCGAGTTCTGACCTGGTCTAGCCAAATCATCAATCACGGTGACAAAGGGCCATATTTATCCGTGGTGCAACTGCACTGTAATTGACAGAATTACATTTAGAAGAGATTTGCCCTGTAGCTGTTTAATAAGAAATCTGGGGTGACGATTAGCCAAAGGTTTGCCTTTCTCTGCAGCTTGGATTAATGCATACATTATGCAAAGGTATATGTACATTTCAGTTTGCTACAGATGTTGTAGTTAAGAATTCATGGATGTTTGCACTTTGCTGCTCCAAGTTTCATTATAATAGAATGTGAAGATAACAGGGCCACAATCTAGTTATACAGTTGAAAGGTTGACAGAATAATTTGATTGTATTCTGCTTATTTACCACAATATTCTAGTATACTTTGTGGCTTGTAATAAATGCTAGGCATGGGACAGCCAAAATAGGTAGCACTAATGATGTCCTACAGCAAAGAAATATTGTTCAGAGATCTTTTATGACTGCATTTCCCAAAAACAACACACAGAGGAAGTGATAACTTACTTACATGGCTCTGGCGAAAGAACAAAAATACTTGTCAGTGTCTAAGATATCCATTCACTTTTTGTGTCCTTCTAAATTTAGATGCCATTTAGTCAATTGGACTGATCAAAACCAAACATGTTTAATTCTATGAATGGCAATCTTTCGATCAAGCTCTTTGTTAGCATTAACAGACTAGATCTGTTAAAGCTAGATGGAGCTACCCAATGTTAAATAAGCAGTGTGTTTCAATTTTTTATTTCCTAAACAAGTAATTGCCTTTACATGATAGTAACAATCAGCTGCATACTGGGTGAAATTGTTCCTAACCTGAATTAAGGGAAGTCCTAACATTGACTCCACTGGGGCAATGATTTCACCTTTATTACATTAATTAAATGTAATGTGCCTCAGTAACAGAGCTCAAAATATTGATCAGTTAATGAAAGAGCAAAGATCAATGCTTAATGCAGGTGTCAGCTGAAACACAGAAAGTGGGGATAGAATAAGCCCTGTTTTATTACAGTGTCTTGTGAAACACATTTTGCAGCTGTGCTGTATCTGTGTATAAATGTGGTAAGTAGCACTTTCTAGAACTGAAAATAGTTATGAATTTTATATTTAGTAAATGGGCCATAAACGTGAGGAAAAATTTACTAGCAGTAATGCTATAGTCCAGCCAAATAACTAGTTGTCTTACTCACCAGTAGGTAGTTGCATTCTACAGTGTGCCACTATAATTCTACCAGAAACTGATCCAAATTAATTGGATTCACAATTAATCCAAACACAGTGCTTAGGCACAAAAAAACAAAGCTCTTGGATCTCTTTAGGAGAGATATAGAGCAAGATTGGACTGACCAATTTTTTTTTTTTTCAATTTTACTGGAAAACTTTCTGAGATGTACAGTTAATGTGATGTGCAGTAACACAAGGGCTTTGTACTGAAATTCCATGTGGAGTTGTGTTATCAATCAATGCGTCCTAGGGATTTACACAGAAATCTGCTAATGGAATACAGTTAACTTAAAACTGTGCCATCAGTAAGTGTCACTCTCACTATTGGGAGACATTAGCTATCACAGCAGTGGCTGAGAAAAATACAGAATACAGCACATGTAGTTCATAAACTGTTGTGAATTACATGGCAGCTCTTTCTGACTTTCTTTTGTCTACATAATCTTCAGCTTTTTAATAGCACTCTTCACTGTTACCCTAGCACAAAAGACAGATCAATTAAGAGAAGAAAACAACATAAATTTTCTAGGCAGTAGAATAAGTGTCTTGAAAACTACTAACTGCATCTACAACTTAGGCTCTGTGTCATTGTTTCTCATTCAACAGGTTACAACCCCAAAGTCATCATGAAATGTCACCAGAGGGCTACAAGAGAGTGAAAATTTTACAACTTAAAACAAAGCATATCTCACTCTCCTGCTCTTCACAAATCCTTACCTTTTAAGGCTCAGTAGTTTTTGTAAGTCTCTTGAAACACGCGTTGTGGAAATTACTTTTCTCACTGTTAGATTTGTAATGTATAAAGGAGGCTCAAAACATTTTCCTAATATCTATTAAACAGTCACTGTGTAAATGCTTATAAATCATACTTTCATTAAAATTAACTGATGTTTGTGATACATGATAGTAGCTAGCATTTGATAGCTAATCCACATTAAAATTCTTGTGAAGACAATGTGAATTTTAACACATCAGCAGATAGGACTTATTACAACCAGCATTGACCAGATAGTTTATGGTAAAAGTACAGCAGGACTTTAGCACATTAATTAGTATGTGCTAGCCATAGGAGTTGAAATTAACCTTTTTATCTAATGAAGATTGTATCAAAAACTAATTTTTGTGGAATGCAAATGGTAACAAAATTCACCAAGGAAGTCAGAAAAACCTTAGTATATTTTCTTTCAGGGACAATTAAACTAAAAACACCAGGATATTATGCCCACATTTAGAATTTACACTTGCATTTATCCCAGCATTTAACACAGCTGTAGCCCTATATGTTAGCAGCATTTGTATTTTCTTTTTTGGAAAAATTGTGTTGATCTGAGCGTTACTGAGCTGAAGCAATGCTAGTTAAGAAAATGAGCCCTGAGCTGTTCCTCATGATTGTCCCTTTGAGAAGTTCCTCCTCCTTCAGTCTCCTCCAGCTGCTCCTTAACTGCTGTCTCACTGGTTGCTGCACCCACTCATTTACCCAGCCAAAGGAGGTGCCCTCCCTTCGACAAGTTTAATAGCAAATATTTACTCACCTGGGTTGTATTTGGTTTAAATTTTCATTTTCTGAGAGGCTTGTGTTTGATCATCTCTGTGATGGTCAATTAGAAAATTTCTACTTTAAAGATAATGACAAAGAATAAAGACAAATTTGCCAGAAAGTAACGTAGTTTCTTCCATCCAACATATGCATACATATGTATTTAGGATATTTCTTTTGCGTGTGTACCTGTGTACGTAAGTTATACTTCAACTTTCCTTAGAAGAAGAAAAGATTAAAACCAAAATCATAGAATGAACAACACAGAACATATACCTTGTCTAAGAAGTAATCCTGCTGCAGAAGAGACAAGAGGCAGGAAAAGAAGCTTGCAGTAACATGAAACTGTAATTTGATGGTTATTTGTGTCAAAATTTATTCAGAGAAAAAACAGAACAGTCTACACTTTCCTCTCTGTGTCACTATATTTTTCTCTGGTAGTATAACAGCTTGTACTTAATCTAGTTTGGGGAACTGATCTATCTGTTCCACCATAGGATAATAACTACCAAAAATAACCACCGAAGGACAAAAAAAAAGATCCTTTTTGTTTAACTTGGTGAATTATAGTTTATGATTAAGATATACATTTTTTGCCAGTCCAGTGGAAGACATGGCACCACACAGAAGGAACTAGAAAGGTTGTCTTCAGTGCAGCTCAAACTATGCCTGAGACTTGATATGGGAAGATATTTGATGTGGTAAGATGCCTTACAACTATAGGACTGGTTGGTAGGTGAGGAGGTGGGGAGGATTCATATGAATGTTGAAGAAACAGGTCTGGCTTTTCTACGTCCCCTTCCCCAGCTACGCAGGACAGTGAAACAGTGACCCACTCGACTGAAAAAATGAAGGGTGAAGTAAGAAAAGAGAAAGGAGGGCCAAACTGCTTCATAGCCCTGGGCATTGGGCAGACATTATAAGGCTTCTAATGGAATCTATTTTCCTTGTTTAGAGGTAACCAGAACCTGTACTCCACTGCTACCCATCTCTTTCTATTTACGTGACTGTACACGATGAGACAATAGAGGACCCTGGCAAAGTACCAGACAAAGTCTAACAACAGCTAATAAGAGGAGCATAGCCTCTGGATTCCTAACGGGGAGAGAGGAATAACCAGAATTTTTGCTGTCCTGTGGGATGCAATTAAGCTGTCCAGAACCAGAGAGTGACCTGTCTTGCCTCTCCTGAATGCAAACCTGATGTCTGGTTTCATTGCAAGCTCCCTGCCTAAGATGGATGTCCTAAGGCCAAATTCAATAGGCAGTCAACCACTATACCTGCCAAGAGCCAGTATTTTCAAAAGAATGTATGCCAGTAGATTGTCATGTCTGTTTCAGTTAGAATCAACATTTCTTTTCTAGTTCACTTAAAATCAAATACACCACAGTCCAAGAGATATATGCCTTAATTCTCACACAATTTATAGCACCATGGTTCTAATATGTGATTCTGACACTCAGAATAATTTGGGTTAACTTTTCAGATGCTTCTGTGATGCTGGATATTTAACTTCCTTCAATCCCAAAAGAAGAACCTTCAGGATTAATACCTGGCTATGTCTTCTCAGGGAAAAAAAAGTAGGAACAATAAGCTGCCAACTGAAATATCTGAAATAGAATCAGTATTGCAAGTACCAGAGCTATGAGCCTTTCAAGGAGACACTCAGAAAAAATATGGAGAAGAAATTTTGAAATCTCTATGGTACTTTCTCCAGTGATGATTTAAAGGATGCCATTCCAGTAAAGGGAAAACACACTAATATCAGTTTTGTTTGGAATCTGCTGACAATGAAACATGCAACTTGCAGAAACTGCAGGAAAAGACACCAGTGAAGCATATAGAAATTTAAATTTTTACTTTTTATGGATTTCAGACCCAACTCGTACAGTGTGTATACAAATATAATGGGTTTATCGCACTACTCATCCTTGTCAGGCTAACAAGATCTCCAAGACACCATGCCCCAGATTCATACAATTCTCCCTGCTGTTGTAAAGATCTCTAGGCTATCTATGTATATTTCTTTACTGGTGAGGCATATGTTTCCCCAGAGAACAATTCAGAGCCCCTAGGATCAGCATTGCCCTCTTATCAGAATTTATTATTGCAGT
The DNA here is from genome assembly GCF_028500815.1 of Rissa tridactyla. Taxonomy (NCBI): domain Eukaryota; kingdom Metazoa; phylum Chordata; class Aves; order Charadriiformes; family Laridae; genus Rissa; species Rissa tridactyla. Next base: position 117,711,876 of record NC_071468.1, on the reverse strand, counting down.
ATGCCACAATAAAGTAGTAACATCAGGTAAACTAGCTCAGACAGCGAAGATAACAATTTAGGCATCTCGTTTAGCTACCTAAGATCAAATGAAGCAATCCAGGTTGATGGCATTGCAAATGGTCATAATAATATGAAAAACAGTAACAACAATGAAGCAATATTATTGCATATTACTGAAAAATGGCATATTTCATCATTGGTATTATAAAATATGGGTCATTTTCTATCAAGTCACTAAGAAACTTAGTGAAGCAATGAAAGACAAAATAATACCACACAGCATCAATCTACTTTGTTATGGTGTTGGTTCTTTTGGACAGGCCATAATGAATAGTCTATAGGATCCTGATAAATTGAGTGAATAAGCGCAGACTGTTATACATGAATGGGCAGCTGGAAGATGGGAGAGCCTGTCTCTGTTCCAGAGAAGAGAGATAAGCATCAAGAAAATCTTGGGTTTTATAGGAAAGACAGAAGATCCTTACCGATTTGAATCCACATCAAATTATAGCAGAATTGAACAAGAATATTACATATTCACTCCTCAAAAGACTATGCCATTATACATGGAGAGGTGTGCGTGCTGTTGCTGGAATACAATCTCATTGGGATCACAGAGGTGTGGTGGGATAGCTCGCACAATTGGAACACTGCCATGGATGTATACAGTCCAGGAAGGTGAAGAGGGGTAATTGCCCTATATGTGAGAGAGCTGTGGGAATGCTTGGAGCTATGCCTTGGGATAGATGATGAAGTAGCTGGAAATTTATGCATTAGGATTGGACAGCAAACCAACATTGGCAACATGGTGGTGGATGTCTATTCCAGATTGCCTGATCAGGAAGAAAAAATAGAGAGACCTTCTTCAGAAAATGGGAAGAAGCCACGCATTAACAGACCCTGGTCCTCCAGACTTTAACTTCTCCAGTATGTAGTCATGGCTGAGTAGTTAAGGTGGTGGACTAGAAATCCATTGCGGTTTTTCTGTGCAGGTTCAAATCCTACCAACTATGGTCCGAATTGTTCTTTGTGGGTGACAGATCACCGGAACACGCTGGATGCATTCCTGTCCAACCTGCTCTAGGTGACCCTGCTCTGGCAGGGGGGTTGGACTAGATGATCTCCAGAGGTCCCTTCCAACCCCTACCATTCTGTGATCTGATGGAGGGATAGCACAGAAGGGCATGCAGGACCCAGGAGGTTTCTGAAGCTCATTGGTGATAACTTTTTCACACAGAGAATCAATGAGCCGATGGGAGCAGGTACTCTGCTGGACCTGATACTCACAAGCAAGGTCAGGGATGTGAAGGTGAGGGGCAACGTTGGCTGCCATGATGATGAGATGGTGGAGTTCAGGATCCTGAGAGGAGGGAACAATGCAAAAAGCAGGATCACAACTCTTGACTTCGGCCTGTTAAAGCACCTTTCTGAAAGGTATATTGGCAGCAAACTGAAGACTAGGGAAAACGTGGACCTGCTGCTGAATGACAGAGGGAACATGATAGCATAGAAGACAGAGAAAGCTAAGGTAGCCAATGACTTCTTTGCCTCTGTTTTTGCTGTTAAGATTTGCCTTTGGGAACGTGAAGACCCTAAACAGCCTGAAAGTGATTAGAGCATTGGAGCATCTTTTGTATGAGGAGAGGCTGAGAGAACTGGAGAAGAGAAGACTCAAAGGGATCTTGTCAACGTGTATAGAAATCTGATGGGAGGGGGTAAAGAAGATGGCTCATTTCAGTGATTTCTAATGAACAGGATAGCAGGCAATGAGCACAAATCAAAATATGTGAAATTCTATTTAAAATGAGGAAAACCTTTTTTATTTTAAGGGGAGTCAGACACTGGAAAAGGCTACCCAGAGACATTGTGAAGTGTCCACCCTTGGAGATATTAAAAATCAAACTGGATAATGCTCTGAGCCGTGGCTGACCCTGTTTTGAACTGGCGGTTTGGAGTAGATGATCTCCAGAAGCACCTTCCAGCCTCAACTGTTCTGTGATCCTGTGTGACTCTGTGATATATGTTACATTTTGTTAAACTGGAAGGAGTGGTAGCAGAAGTTAATTAAGCTGTAGTACATACACAAACTCATGAAATCACAGAGTTATAGCCATTAATATTTCCTCCGTTATTTATAAGTGATTGAAGTCTGTATCATGCCATTGTCCGTCTCTTTCTATTTATATGTCTGCACTGAGTGATATGCGTAGAAGGCTTGAGGCAAGATTTTTAGAAAAAAGAGAAAAGTTAAGTCAATTGAAAGCAATTTCTGAAGGGAATAACATCAAAAACAAGGAGGAGAAATATTTGAAAAAGAGGAAAGGGACTGAAGGATACTGAAGATATTATGTTTATGTGGCATTCTGGCACTTCTGAATGTCCTAAAAAAGAATTACACCAACAGTAAGTTAGTGGATAAAGCAAAAATTTTGAGGAGAGGCACAAAGGAAAACCAATAGAACATCAAGAGCATCTGAAGTGCTACAAGGCATTTTCCTCATGGAAAATGTCTGAAAATCCTTAAGAGAGCTGATGAAGATTCATTTAAATAGCAGAGAAGCTCATTTAAGCAGCCAGCCAAAAGCCTCAGTACAGCTTTACAAAACCAGGCTGTTGCTATGATCTGGTGGCACAGAAGAAAAGCAAAAATGCGTCATGTGTCCTGACGATGCACTTTGTCAGAAATTAGTCACAACTGGCTTAAACTATGCAATGAAATAGGGTCCACAAAATACCTAGTTTTCACTACTTGCTAGAGGTTAAAGAACAGATAAATAAACCCAGATCCGGTATTTAAAAATGATAAAATGAAGATTCTTTGGGAATATACTTTTATTCTCAAACACCAAAGGAAGCCAGAAAACTAGAAATTCTGTTGATTTTGCAAACTGCAGAATCCAACTATACCAGACACTGCTCACAGAACATCTGTCAGCAACAGAGAAAGGAAAAACAGTCACATTATTGATATCAGATGGAATATACAGGAATAAGATAAAAGCATTATACATTCTGTTCAAGACTTCGCAGGGATATCAGAACGATTTACCATTTTCATAAAGAATTCAAATTCTCTAACTGGTATTTTGAAGATAGTTTCCATGTTTCAGTGATACTTTGAAATCTTAGAATCTGATCAATCCCACTTCCAGGAAATTAGCACTGGTTTATAAACTCAAGAAAATAGCAACAGCTGTTATTATTGTTGGTAAAAAAAAAAAAAAAAGAACAGGTTCATCTTCTCTCAACTGTGACTGGAGGAAGACGTGACAGAAAAGCCAGTCTAAGACAACTCTGGTATCGAGTTGATCTGAGAGCTCCCATGGGAAAAAAAAACAGTGGTTTTAAGACAAAAGAAGGACTTTGAAGAAGTATAAGGAAAACTGAAAGTATTAATTTCTTCCAAATAAGGATGCTGGAGATGGAGGATTAAGAGGAGAGAAAAGAAAGGTTTCAATGCAACCTGATGATACTAAATCATATAATAAAGGTTTCTGAAAAACTATGTTTAAGGGAAAAGTCACCATAACTGCAGAGTGCATAACAAGCAAAACTGACACATCAAATAGTTCCTAGAAACTTTCCTTAGGGAAATTTACACCAGAATCCAAGCTCAAATTAAATCTTTGTTGTGGATGACCTAGTCTCCAAAATGCTGACATTACATGTGTCATGGCCTCCATAGTTGTTGATTATTACATGACACACATAATAATAAAAATCACAATCTGAGATTTGAAACTAGGCATTGGTCTTAATGGACTAAATATCCTTTATGTATTCTGTTACATACCAAAGTGTAATATTGCCTTGCCATTATATAAAATAATGAAACAGAGGACAGCATTATATTTATAATTATGTATCAAGTAAAATAGGTAATATAATAGAATTATATTACAGAAATAACTACATTGTGGAAAGTACTTGTATGTCTGACATTCACTCTCTGAAGAGTAACTTGTTTTATTTTCCACATTACATTGAATTTGTCCCACACATTTGGAGATAAGAGGTGAGTGAGGGATCCATCAAAAAGAGAAGGTTGTGTCTGACTCTTGTAACTCAGCCACAAGAGACAATTATCCTGCACAAGGTTTGGAAAGATCAGTTTTCTTTCTTTCTGAACTGAGCCATGACAGGCAATAAAACAGACTTTATCTGGATTCTTCATGCAAGTAATGAACCATTGAAGAAAATTCTTATGCTTGTCCAGCATTAGATCTGGACAATACTCAAGGAAACTGAGAAATATTTGATTCATCAAAATAGTTTTATGTATTAAATGTTTAAAAATTTAGTGTAAAATGTAAAATACATGCTGCTTTATCTCTGTTGTTCTTATAGAAGAAGTGAAAAATGTGTGGTTGATTTTTCTGACTGAGAAGTAGGAAATAATGTATGTTTTCTTATGTTCTAAAAGAAAATCAATAATAATAAAAAAGATTAAAACTTTTGATTTGAAAAATGGAAGGGGGAGGGAGCGGCAGGTATGGCTTCTGTGAGAAGAGGTTGTTCAGCCTGGAGAAGAGAAGGCTCCGAGGAGACCTTATAGCAGCCTGCCAGTACCTGAAGGGGGCTACAGGAAGGATGGGGAGGGACTCTTTATCAGGGATTGTAATGATAGGACATGGGGCAATGGTTTCAAACTGAAAGAGGGTAGATTTAGATTGGATATTAGGGAGAAATTCTTTACTGTGAGGGTGGTGAGGCACTGGAACAGGTTGCCCAGGGAAGCTGTCAATGCCCCATCCCTGGAGGTGTTCAAGGCCAGGCTGGGTGGGACTTTGAGCAGCCTGGTCTAGTGGGAGGTGTCCCTGACCATGGCAGGGGGGTTGGGCTAGATGATCTTTAAGGTCCCTTTCAAACTAAACCATTCTGTGATTCTATGAAACCAGGACTTGCCCTCACGTGCGACAGACTCAATGCCATCCAGCTCCAAGACAGACCATCCGCTGGCCAAAACTGAGCCACTGGTGTGGCTGTGTGACACTGGTAGCACTTCTGTGATAACATATTTAAGAAGAGGTAAAAATGCTGCACAGCAGCAGCTGGGAGAGAGAAGTGAGAATATGTGAGAGAAACAACTCTGCAGACAGCAAGGTCAGTGAAGAAGGAGGGGAAGGAGGTGCTCCAGGTGCCAGAGCAGAGATTCCCCTGCACCCGTGGTGAAGACGATGGTGAGGCAGGCTGTCCCCCTGCAGCCAGAGGGGCGCCTCTGTGTATGTGTGTGTGTTTGATACCATTTTGACCCATTGGCACCATGACAGAAAGCTTGCTCGTTAACAATACTCTGTGCCTTGCTACAAATTGAAAAATATAACAATGAATAGATTTCTATGTGACAGAACTTTTTAGGACTTCAAGTTAGTACTACTGTGGATTCAAAGCCCTAAAGGTCTCTGCAGACATGAGTTATTCCACTGGCCTACAGGCAAGCTGTTGTAGCAGCTCCTAAAGCACAATTCTTCTCTCTCTAGCAAATATCAGAATTGTTGTCATGATGTCTCAGTGGCATTGTGGCTTCCTGTCACTAAAGCAGTTTCCTCAAGTCATTGGCAGAGCACTAGAAAAAGCTTCACAATGATTTTGCACCCTACATAAGCACAGATAATCAGCAAAGGATTCAAAATAAGAGAGAAACGTGAATTGAATAGTACAGTTTTTGCAATCTAACAGGATGCATAAACTTACATGAGTTCTCTGGAAAATATTATGAGCATCTATAGACTTTACAGAAGAGGCTTTTCAAGTTGTGCATCTTGTCTTAGACTGCTTTGACTGATACATAAAGCTCTGCATGCAGAGCTTTTAATCATCAGCCTGTCCTACTCCAAATAAAGCATATACCCAAACCCCAGCCTTTTCCTTATCACATCAATATACTAAAAGTATAAAAAATGGGAATCCCTGAGTACATATCAGAAACTAAGACCAGTAAATAAATACTAAAGGAATCTAATAATGTAGGATAAATCTCTGATCACCGAGGGTAAGAAAATACATCAGTATTCTATGAATTAATTAAATATGTGTGATACCAGCTGATTACACATATTTGTCAGCTGAGGTATAAACCCACAGAGATGTTCAACAAATGTTTCCCTATACCAAAAAAAAAAAATCATATTTTATGATACTAATTAAATGTTTAGCATTCCCTTAGTATACAGCGAAGGTTGTTATGCAGCAATTGCTAAGTTTAAATGCCTTGGTTACCAAACATAGATCATTCATTTCCTATATTCAAAAAAGAATTAACCATAAAACTCGCTGGGTCACTAATGTTGATTTCTGACAAACCTCAGTACAGCTGCCATGTTCTAGTGGACAGGGGAAAAAGGAAGATTTGTTGTTTCCAAACGTTTTGCAGATATTTGGGGCCAAAGGAGAAAACAAAAGAAAAAAAAGGGTACATACTGCTCTACTCTAGAGAAAAGTGTCAAACTGCAGAGACAGGTGAAGAAAAAAGCTTGGACTGGTATAAACCTGATCTAACTTCTGATATCTACAAAGGAATGTGTATATCTTAGCTACTTCTCCATGGGTTTACTTTAAAGTCAATGGAGACTTAGCAAAGGTCCACACGTAGGCACTTGCTTTAGGATTAAATGAATTCCCTCACTGATTATACAGACTAGATATAAGCTAAACACAAAGAGAATCCCAAATAGCTAGCCTACATTTCTACTTTGTCAGAAACTATATGTAATTGAATAAATTCTATTTTACCTTTACAGAGAGAGAAAGATTATCTGACTAAATATTCTGTATGCCTTAGAGAATTCTAACCAAAGACAGGTTTACTGTGCTTAGGAGGCTGGAAAATCAGTATCTGCAGTTATGGTTCATAGTTTGCTAAAACTGCATAGTTTGGGGATTGCTAAAGAAGCCAGTAAAGTTTTTCAGGAACGCTTGCAAGGCCTGTAGCATGAGTATACCATATCTCCTTGAAGGAAACTGTAAGTGCAAAGCACTGCACAGGTAAAGCTCTGCCAAAGGATCCAGGATTTGAGTAGTCCGTTCAGGTTGTGACAGGAAAACAGAGAAATTGTCTGTGAAATGTACAAGATGTGTCCAGTGAAAGTCTGTGTTGCAGCAATGAAGTCGAAAGAAATGCATCAGACACTGCTCTCCTTGGGACAGAGATACAGCAGCCCAGTGAGCTTCCAAACAACAGGAGAACTATTGGAAGGGAAAGTTATTTCAGAGGCATATAAAAATTAAGAGTTTTAGTTAGAAACATAATGCTGACTACTCGACTTTACATTCACTACCACTCATGAAAGTTGCAATAGAGAGACATGCAGTTCAGACCAACAAAGTACATTCCCTATTCATCATCCAAAGAATGAAACCCACCTAGTCCTACATTGGCCACTTGCTATATAAGCAGACAACCGTTTGCTGATGAATTTTTATGTTCCAAGATGAAACAAGCCTCCTGACTGGCACACTTCACTGTATGTAAATACCAGCCAGAATGCAAACCCCGAAAAAGCCAGAGCTGACGTGGTTGCCTATTGTCTATTCAACAGTCAAGGAGCAACAGGATGACTAGAGGCAATCTGCATTATTTATTAGAAAGACAATACAATTAAGGCAAACCATTTTCCTTTTCAGAGAGGAAATATATGTTAATTCATGCACACGAGAAGTCTTACATTTTGCAAGTACCTGTAGGTATAGGTGAATAATGTGCATTCTCCTATCTACATATTTCTTACAGATTAGATTTGCCAAGCAATACAGGTTCTTTTATAAAAATTCAGGTATTAAAAAGAAAGTGACTTGGTCTTACTACTTTTTTTTTCTCCAGTAAGTAATTAGCAAATAAGTTTATGTTTGCCTTGAAGTGATCAATGTTCAGAAGACTGCCAAGATGCTGTTTAACAGGCAGCTGGTTGGCTGTAGGTCTTTTGAATGGACTGTGCTCACTGAAAGATGACCAAGCAACTTTATTATTCTTGCTAATTGAGTTGCTGCCTGCCTGCAAGAGCATTTCAGGTGGTAAAACTGGTTATTTCATTAGCACACAGGAAATGAATATAAATTAACTGAGAAAGTATCACCTTTCATACACTGGCAACAGAAACCTGACTGCAATAAAATATATATTGGAAGAGGTTTTCAGTACTTACAAAAATACATTTTCTATACTTGCAGGTGGTAGTCTACTTCAATACTTCAAGCTTTTCAGTATTACAGATCCATTTCATGAAAATATTATATTGCTTATTAACTAAAGTCAGCTAATGTTTTTGATTAAAAATAGAAGTGATTGAAAATATATTCCACAAATACTATTTTCATTTTTTTATTAGACTCACTTTTATAGTATTCATCCTCTTTTTCTGCATTTATTCTTCATAAATTTTTAAGTGATCCTATTTTATTGACATTACGTGTTCAAGGGAAGAGGATTCCAAAGTAACAGTTGTGAATATGCATGCTGGAAATGCCAGTGCTGTCACCCAAAATGCAAAGAGCAATAAAATAGTGTGAATTAGATCATCAGTCACTGATAGGAACCGCACCAAAGGTTAAGAAACCTTGATTCTCATAAGATTTTAAAAACAAAGAAATCATCAAAAAAATATAGAGCAGAAAACTGATTGAAAAAAAGCAGGATCTGTTCATTAAAAGATTATATATGAGGAAAACAGGTAGCATCCTCTAATTTAAATGGCTATTTTTGTTTTTGCTTGTTTTCTTATTGCTAAGTAGTTGCAATAGTCATAATAATTTCCATTTCATAAAGCCTCAGCTCCTTCATACTCTTCGTGTTGGTGAAATCTCATTGGTTGACAATATAATTTCTAAATATATTGCTTCATTTATTCATCAAAGCAGTAGATAAAAGCAAATATGTGACTGGAGAGCACAGTCTCCCAACACCCCCATCACCAACACATAACACTGAATCCCTGGCATGCCCTGAAAAGAAGCACAAGCATCACTTGACCTGAATACAAAAAAAAAAAATTACTTCTTAAAAATTCTGCCTTCTTCCATCCTTCCTTCATTGACTGAAAGCATTTTCAGGTTGTCTTGTAGCTACACAAAAGGGGCCAGCTAAAAGGACTTTCACCTTAATTTCTGACAGGTTTCAGAACAAAAATGATTAACAGGCTTGATCTGCACAACAGATGCTCAGAGCCATTACAGAGCAGCATATGAAGTGACGCATGAAAACTGCTTTTATGAGAGATAATACGATAACACCACATTCCTGTACAGTGTTTTTCATCTGGGCAGCTTGCTTTCTTTTGCAAAGGAGGCTTCTGCCTTGATGCAACCAGAACTGCTCTGTGGAATGTCCCTGTCCCTCCACCACACACACCTAAAGCTTTATCTCTCAGAAAAAATTTCTTTAGGAGGTGAAGACGATTTTTTCTTCAGGTTTCCAACACTGAATCTATACAGAATGCAGGTAAACTGATATCTAAAAGTCCTGGGAATCTCTAGATTTTGTATGGACATCTACACACCATGATGGAGAAAGGGGGAATTTCCTAAGCTACAGCTTCAATTTCACTTGATTCACTGAGTCAAACTCATGCCACTTAATAAATGAAGAGAGGCAGTGGGCCATAAATTAATTTCTGAAGATTAGAAATTAAATTTCTCATTATTATGGGTCTCCATGAATCCTCTTCTTTCTCTTTTTCTTCCTAACATTTAAATATTTAAAATTAGCCTTTTAAGCTTCAAATTGTTTCATACACTCTCATTTGGTTTAGACTATTGATTCTTTGGAGATAATTTGTCACATCCCTGAATTACTGGAATGTTAGTTTTCACTGTTGTTCATATGCACTAATCAAAGCAAGTGTGAATGTGCTAATTAGTAAATTTACAACCTATCTGACAGAGATTGTTTACCCTAACCTCAGTCATAGGATTTAGGTATCTGAAGAATTTTATTCTAGAAAATATAATCTTGTGACAGAGATTATATCCTTTGATAACCTTTGTCCTTGTGAATGACAAAGAAAGGACATGCTTCTTTAACTGTCATTCCAGGCTAAATGATGAAGGGATTTCTTTCCCCTTAAAAATGTTGTATTGTCAGACTTACTAAGTACCACCTTCAACTGTTCTAGTGAAGTGACTGAAGAAAAAATAGTCACAAGAAAATTTTAGCTGTGTATTTGTTTTCTGTGTGACAGGATAAAAAATAGAAGGTTTTCATTTTGTGGGGTTTTTTTGTTTGTTTGTTTGTTTTTAATTCAAAATAAACTGAGCTACGAAACTTGAGCTACTTTTTTAAAGTACCATAGTCAGAATATTTTCCCATTTGTACTTGAGGCCTCTCATTTTTCATTTTCTCATGAATATGATGCAATGAATAACCTCCAGCTTTTATCCAACAGCTATCATTCTCCATCCTTTTCCCCTTTTTCTTCAATCTATATAGCTAAACTTCTACAGAGTAAATATTTCAGAAGAGCAAAGTTGCAGCTCTTTATATTTCTGTTGACTACTTTGTAACTTTTCTGATATTTAAGACATTTTTAAAACCTACATGACTGATCAAGAGGAAAGAACTGAGACAGGAAAGTGATTACTGATGTTAAAACACATAGCTTAATAATAAAAATCTCAGCTGGAAACTAAACAATGTGAAAACAGACATTTAAAAAATAAATCTTTAATGAAAAATAAAACAGTATTAACGTCATTTTCCTATTAAAATAATTTGAGTGGTGGGTTATTGGTTTTTTGGATACAAAATTTGTGGGACTAGTTATTTTTTATAGAATATTTAAAATCTTTAGCCCAGCACAATTCTCATCCATATTTAGAAATTGGTCCACAAATTACTGAGGATATGTAAAATAAAAAATGAGTAGCCCAGTCGTTAGTATTCTTTCTTTCAGTGAAACAGAAGGGATCCCACTTCATACGTAGTGGGGTCGAATGCACCCTCATGGATGACTCCAAGCTGAGTGGTGCAGTTGATTCACTTGAGGGAAGGGATGTCATCCAGAGGGACCTTGTTGGACTTGAGGAGTGGGCCCACGTGAACCTCCTGAAGTTCAATAAGGCCAAGTGCAGGGATGGCACCTGGATCAGTACAATCTCCTGTATCAGTACAGACTGGGGGATGAACAGATTGGGAGCAGCCCTGAAGAGAAGGACTTGGGGGTATTGGTGGATGAAAAATTCAATATGAGTCTGAGGTCTTAAACAATAGTCCTACTGTACCAGATGCCATTCTGTGTATATACACGCATGAATTTCCATTTACAACCTTTCACACCCATTTTTAGACATCTCGTCTTCCTCTTATATGCTTCAAACAGGTACTAGGAAACCAACAAAAGGCTGAAATTTCATTATAAAGCCAGTATCTGTGACCCTGTGTGGAATTAGTTTTTGGAGACTTTCCTACAGCAGAGCTGGAAATTGATGTTCAGCTTCCAGTATTTGAGTTTAAATTATCCTTCCTTTTCAAACAAAGTATTTCCAGCACTTGATAATTCCACCTGACAGCATGCATAAGCAGAGAATCATTTGGGCTCAGTAAGATTCAGAGGTAGCCTAATGGGCGAGTAACACAGCACAGTCTCCCATTCATGTACAATAAATTGCAGACCACAAGTAGTGTACAAGTTTGATATGAAGCACTTGTATTTCCTTCTCTGTTTCTGCTTCTTCCTTGTCTTTCATCTGCACTCTCAATTCTTGCTGTAGAAGTTGTTAGATTTGTAGCAGCAAGCACTGCCTTTGCTGTTAAGGAGTATTAAAAATAGGCGAAGTGTGAAAAGTTTGCTATTTTGAAAACGTGCCTGGGGTAAATATTTGTAAGATGCATGGTAACAGGAGTGAAAATGCAGTAAAGACATGCCCCAAGTCACATGTCAAAAGGACAAGTTTAACTAAGCCTGCCAGGATTTTTTAAAAAAGAAAAAATTGTTATGAAAATATGCTTTTTAATCATATCTGCTTGATAAAAAAGTCTGTTGGGAAAAAACACTGAGGAGGGTTGAAAATTAATGTTGGTGACTATCTCCAAGGAGGAAAAATGTGACTTAAATAAAAGATAATTGTAGTATTTAAAACTACTAGGTGTGATTCCAAAAGGCCAATGTTTTAAACGAGGATTGAACAAACCCTTTCACTGATGAGGCACAACCAACAGTACCCCAACAAAGTGTGCAGAGCAGATCTGGTGATGGTAACAAGGGTCAGCCACAGACCAGAGATCACCAGACAAATCTTGGACGTGTCCTCATGCCCAAGGTCAAAGCAGGAACCCAATCAGCAAGGCAAGGAGAGGATCAGTGAGGTACCCGGGCAAGCGCAGCCTGAGAGGCATGGCTGACCTGATCTTGCACTGTGGATTTCCCAACCTGAGTGGAAAGCTGGACTGACTGGTTGATATGCAGAGATGCCAATGAACCAACATTTCTGTGAATCTGTGAACCTAGGAATTGCTCTATCTGGAACGAATGAAATGCAAATGGCACTCAAAAACGGCAGTGAGCAGAAACCTGTTTTAGTAACAGTTACACCATAATGGTTTAATTCTTAAATTCTGCATATAATGACTCATAGATCTGGTGCTCTTTGATTGCTATATATCCAAACAGCACTCAGAATCTTATTACATTTCAGTTCACAGTGTCTGTGTGACATTTCTAGATTGTTGCAAATAGAAAGAAGAACAAGAGAAGTTATGGGTTATTAGCTTTCCTACGCTGAAGCAGAAGCCGAAGGTTCTGCTGGAAAACATGATGGCTACATCTGTACTGATAAATAAAAGGGGCCAGCAACTATTCAGTTGCCGAAACGAAGTGGCATGCCTTGGGTTGTGGCCATGTAAGTAAACCACTTTACCATAGGCAACAGAGGCTCCTCAAACGTATAGGGAATGGTTCCTGGGTGATCTTGTCCTATGAACTGTGGCCAGATGTTACCTAAAGGAATGTTGGCTTGAAATAGTCCAAACATATGCAGGAACTGAGCTAACAATTACACTGTAAGAATGAGTGTGAGACAGTGCTTGATCTCAAATCCTTGCCCTGTTATTTCCTAATATAAACATGTAAGCAATGGGCACACTACTTAACAATTAATTGAAAAATTATATTAAAAGTTTACACATAGTGAGTTGTACAGATACAACATAGTGAGTTGTGACAGATACAGGTTATTGACTCACATTAGGGCCTGGAAAAATCTGGTGCAATGGAAAATTTTCTCTAAATCACTGAATCCCTCCCAGGTGTACAATACATAAAGAGATGTCATTATTAATCCAGGCCAGACCCACCATATTTTAATGCATATGTCCTCTTAAAGGCTCCCTGGGTACAATTTTTTCCACCCCTATTTTTCAGAAAGGAGAACAAAGCACAGATCATTAAAGAAGGAAGTACAAAATGCTATATTCATATTGTTTCAATCTAAATGAAATGAGAAATAATCACTTAAATACCCTGGGGGTCTGGATCTAGGTCTTTTACCTGCAGTCACACAAAAGGTCTCACAGAATACACTTGAGTTGGATTTTCTTTAGCTCTTAATAAACTGATTAGAATAAAGGATTGCCTTTCCCAAAGTAGACAATGTCAGGCAAAAGGACTTCAGTATTTATTGAGAATACTAACACCTAGATTCTCTTTCTGTTTTCATTGTTTATATGATTTTTGTGAGCATAGTGTTACTAGTTGTTTAGGTACTAAGTGAACACTTAAAGTTACAATAAATGGGCATTTCAAAAGCCAATTACATTTTGAATAATTGCTCCAATCCATCTTAGCAAGATTACTTCATTACATACTTTGGAAAATATCTAGCTGTTCTATTACTCTTTTACACTTTTAAGTTTGAAAGTACTGGCCCAAGGATGTAGCCCTGAGTTTTTCAGGAGAGAAATTGCCCCTTATTTACAGGCCCAGCAACTTAATATCACATGTAAGCACATTTTAATAGGTGTCTGAATTTATGGGACGTGCTTATCCAGAAGCTACGGAAGACACTATTGATCTTCCTCCCATTTGCTGTTAAAAACACAATTTGTTTGAACTCTTGTAGTCTTTCTGTTCTAGGATTTTTTGTTTCATTTTGTTTTTAATTATCTTCATATTTTTAGCACAGCTTTGTTCTACCCATGCAGCCAGATGGGGCTCCCCAATTAAATTGTATTGGTATTTTTTCACTCATGCAAACCAGCCTATTTACCTTGGCAGAGTAAAATATGCTTTCTATTTTAAAATTTATTTTACTATACATGTATATATAAATATATATGTATAATATATGTATGCAAAATATATACATACACATATAGATTACATATACATAGATATCTATAACATGCTTATATATAACGCACATACATATACAACTATACAGTTATTCCAAGCATGTACATGTATGTATTTCTTTTCTTATGTAAAAGAAAAGACAGTCACAAGGGTTAGTAACCTTCCAATATTACATTTATACATTTATTTTTTTGATAGTTAGGTTGTGCTGTTATCTGAGCATCTAAAAAAGTATCTTAAAAAAGGTAAAATGTTTGTGGAAAGCCCTTTGTTTCCATTTCAGAAAGAGAGAACCTGGGGCTAGATTGTTAGAGGTCACTAGGTGCTCACTGAATGCACACAAAGGACATTTTAACCCTTGCCCTATCCTTACCCATCGATGCCAAGCTTATCTTATTCTGGACTGGAAGATTTCCAAGGCTGCTTAGGGTTCTTATCCATAAGCCATCTTCAAAAGGAAGTGAGGCACCTAGATCTGGTCAGTGGCATCTTATAGCAAAACACAGAGATGAAGATTGCCAGCAGGTCCCCCTCCTATCAGATGATGGGATGGGCTTCCCTTCAGACGGACAAACCTAAATGAACCCAAAGTAAGCAGCTTGGAGAAAAACACTGCACTGAACAGCTGACGTTTTTGTGTATATTTGGAGACATAAGGATTAGCTATCCTAATTTGGACAGTCTATCCATGGTCTCTGATTTCACGTGTTCTCCCCTGTTACTGGAGGAAAAGCTGAGAGGGTGGAAATCTCTCACAGTAGCAGCAGCAATCCTTGCTTTTGCCTATTTAACCCTTTCTTCATCTCCAGAAGCATAAAAAAGAAAATAGGCTTCTGACTTTCTTTCATGGCGCCCACTGCTTCCCCCTCGTTGGCCCTGCAGTATGACAAGAAGCAACTAAAGGTGTCCAGCATCTTCACAGAAGACAGTAAATAGTGGAAAGTGGGCAGGAATCTCTCTAGACCATCCCTAGAGGTATTTAAGAAACGTCTAGATTTGGCACTTCAGGGCATGCTCTGGTGTCAAAGATTGTAGGTTGTTTGTTTGTGGTGGGGTTTTTTTGGTTTGTTTTTTTTTTTTTTTTGGTGTGTATATGGTTGGACTCGATGATCTCAAAGGTCCTTTCCAACCATGAAGATTCTATGATTCTATGATAGAAGTAAAAAGATTAAAAATAGATGTTTAGAAGGAGAGTGAAATGGTCTGAGGGTCCTACAAAATGCATAGATTGAGAGCACTTGTCCCCCAGGGGAACAGGGAAGCAAATGATATCGGGAGGAAGGACTAGCTGAATGGAAGGGGAGAAAGGCACACTTGCACTCCTGAAAGCTCCCTCTGCACCTCATACCACAATGAGGGTGGTGAAACACTGGAACAGGTTGCCCAGAGAGATGGTGGATATCTCATCCCTTGAAATGTTCAAGATCAGGTTGGACGGGGCTCTGAGCAACCTGATCTAGTTGAAGATGTCCCTGCTCATTGCAGGGGAGGTTGGACTAGATGATCTTTAAAGGTCCCTTCTAAGCCAAACTATTCTATGATTCTATGATTTTATACCACCTTCCTTAGTAAAGTATAAGTACCTTATCCTAAGCTGCCACCTCCACTTGAACCCCTCCAAGTCCTTATGTTCCTGAGAAAGATGACAACAAGAAGTGGTTCCAGAGATGAAGGTAAGCAGAAGAAACAGCACAATGGGAATTTTGCACATTGTTGGGCATGAAGTGCAGTTTCAAGAATGTTAGTGGCACCAAGACAAGGTTAGTGGCATCAAGACAGTATTGGATAATATTATACTTTACCTGAAATAGAATAATAATCATCCAAAGGCTTTTTAAAACATGTAGGCACATATGTTATTAGGTGCTTCTGACACCCTGTATCACCTAATTTTCCATGCCTAGTTTGACAGAAATCACTGGGCCAGTTTAGTGCTGGATTATCTATTCCTCCCACCCCACATAGGTCAGACGGCTGTGCTTTGTGGTCTGCTGTGTCAAAATACATTATACAAACCTAAATTCATGGTATCTGTTATCTGTACCTCAGGCTCCTATAGTGCCTAAGAGAGGCGCGCCATTGCCCTAGCTTCCCTCTGTAGCCAATGGACAGGGACAGTGACCTCTGGATGGTGACACAGAATATCTGTGGCCTTAATGAGTTAAAGGGGGTCTGTCCAGACTTGCCTAGTACTGTACTAAATCTATAAGAGTAATGGAAATTTCCATGTACTTAATGAGAAAGAACTAAAAATTCAAAGTCAGTGCCTGAGGATGCTAGTCACTTCTTGTGACTTCATTCCTTCCTCCAAAACTCAAAGTCACCCACAGGCACGCTTTTCCTTGTCATTTTATGAGAAATGAGGGTGGAAGTGCCATTTTACAGCAGATTATCAATGTTAGTATTTTGGCTGTAATTGGACAAATCTACAAATTCTCTTAGGTATTCTAAAATAATTACCAAAGGTAGGGCCTGGAGATTTATAGAGTTCAGTAAGCAATAGTGGATTCACTTTCAACGTCTCTTGTGACTTTATGTGTTTAAAAAGCGTATTCCAGATGTTAAGTTTTTATTAATGATTCCAGTCTTGGAACATTTGAAATAAGTGCAGAATAATAAAGTGTTTCATATGAAATATTCTGTGACCTACTTTCTCAGTCTTCTTTGGTTATGAGATAGTGGTAGTAAGAAATGGAAAAATAACACAAAAGACCCAGTGATTTAGATTTCCCAACTAAACAAAGTTAAATATTGTTCCTTTCTTTGTAGCAGAAAGAAAGTTGCGTGTTGTGTTTGAAGTAGTGTATGAACGTTTGTCACTCTGTGGTAAGATGAGTTACACTTAAGGAGTGTCTTCATGGCTGGTTCATTGAAGAGTACTCATGGCATGTGCAAACTGTTCTCAGAGAGGTGCTATACCCCCTCGGCTTGAGGGCTGTAATGCAGTTTATGTCACTTTTATCCTTGACTGTGACACTGTTCTTCTGTATGTTCAGCGTGAATCACCATGTGAAAAATCCATAAAGGCAAGCATTTTATAAAATACCAAGACCTTCCCTGCTTCCTAAGATATTCAACGTAAAGAATTTTATAATTTATATTTTACATACAGAAAGATGTGTATGCACAGAATACCTTTATGAAATAGCAACAGTAAATAGTAATGAAAGCAGGTGACGGTTCAAGAAAGGATTTATTGTAAGGGAAACTACTCAACTAAAATAAAAGATGACAAAATTAGGTCTTGTAAAATCAATGGCACTGTACCACAGCATATCTGAAAACAATTTACAGGAACTCCACAGGTGTAAAGACATTTACTTGAATTTAGAAAGATAGTGTTATGGCACAATATTAGCAGGAGTGATCAGTATATGAGAGAAAGGAGCTAAAATATTGGTCCAAGACTTCTTTAACTGGGACATCTGATTGAAGACATAGGCATACATATACATGTATATATACATGTACATATTTGTTTATAGAAATTCATCTGCTCAAAATGTCTCATTGATCTTCAGTATTTATGAGTGGTTCATGTACTTTTGGATGAGTTTTGGCTGAAGGTCTATTTGAGCTCATGAAAGACAGGCCATTATGGTGAGGCAGAAGTTGTCAGGTAGCAGCCCCTTGCTCCCAAGTCCAGAAACCTTATATTTCTATGTAGGGTGGATTCTGCCACACAAGATCTCTGAGGAACTTCTAGATCACACAGATATAACTCTTTTCATGACCTTTTCTACACTGACATATTACTTAGATTACCCCCATCACCATCTCCCAGTGTAGCTCTTACAAAACAGATTGGAACAGAAAGGCTGCTTAAAGATTTTGTGTCAGTTGCGCTACAAACCTGTGCTTTTAGCAGATGTCTGCTTCTCCTCATAATCCTCCTTCGCCCCCACTTGGTTTGACTGTAAGGAAAGTAATGAAAACAGAATATGCTGTGATTAAATATTCTTTTTCCTTTCCACTGCTGTGCAAGGACAAAGCGAAGTAATTCTTCCTTTCATAAGCTCCGTATGGTCTTATTTCAAATCTGTTTCCACCCTTCTTAATTTCTTTGGAATTGTGAAATTGTATTGGTAAAGTTAAAGAAATTGAAGGGGTCATGAAGCTAATCAGCGCCCTGAGCCAGGGAACCAAATGCTGGATTATTTTGCTGTATCTTTGCCTTCCCAAGGGACCTCAGAGATGGTCCTGCATCTAGCTAGCTACACTGAACAGCAAATATATCCACCTCAGGAAAATAATGGAATTAAGTGGCAAATTAGGAGCCTAAATGTGGTTAGTATAATAATATGACATCCTTTGATGAAAATTGAAGAGGATGAAAGAATTGTTATAAGATCTACTTGTAGGCTGTAAAAAGCATTTTTCAGAAGCTTAATTTCTCAAAAAATGTCAGTTTCAGAATTAAAGACTTAACTCAGATTCTTGAGTTTATACTATATAAATCATAGAATCACAGAATCATAGAATGTGTTGGGTTAGAAGGGATCTCTAAAGGCCATCTACTCCAACCCCCCTGCAGTAAGCAGGGACATCTTCAACTAGATCAGGTTGCTCAGAGCCTCATCCAGCCTGGCCTTGAATGTCTCCAGGGATGGGGCCTCCACCACCTCTCTGGGCAACCTGTTCCAGTGTCTCACCACCCCCATTGTAAAGAACTTCTTCCTAATGTCTAATCTAAACCTGCCCTGCTCTAGTTTAAAACCATTGCCCCTCGTCCTATCGCTACATGCCCTTGCAAACAGACCCTCCCCAGCTTTCCTGTAGGTCCCCTTCAGGGACTGAAGGGGAAATGTGGGATATCTTGTGTTTGGATTATGAGGACCTTCACTGGGTTTAAGTGCCAGTCAGCAGAAGTGTAGCAAAACCTCATAATTGATAACCTGATCCAAGGGAAAATTTACTAGGCAAAAATTTGTGGGTGATTAACCACTGGAAAAAAGTCCCAAGAGAATATCTGAACTATCCATGATGTCTTATAGAGAGCACAAGATGATTTCCAGGTAGGTGCAACTGAACAGAGAAAAATTAACAGATACAAGGGTAACTAGAAGAAATGTAATTACTTTTTATATGCAGAAGATCACACAAAGTGATCAACATTTTTATTCCTATTCCATCTTCTCCTAGCTCTGCAACAAGACATGTAGGTGACAAAAAGGAGACTTGAGCCAAACTGAAACTTTTGAAAATTTAGGCTACACTTTAGATATTGTTTTTCTTGAAGAGAAAGAAAATTATCAACACACTCTTACCAATAAAACTAAACTTCCAAATTTGATCAGAGAAAACAGACCTGAATTCTTAATAAATACAGAATATTTGTTATTTTTCTTGAAATCCACTGTGATAAATACAATCACTGAAGTTTTTTTCTTTAAAAAACCTATCCTTTTCCAAAATTATTCTTTGAGGTACTATTTTCAGTTTATTCAGGCCTGCCTGTAACATCCACTTCTCCCACAACCACATTAGAAATATGACAAAAATGAAGGGTTTTTTTTCTCCTGAGAGATTTAGAAAAATATATACAGCTATATAAGGAAAAGAACAAAAACCAACTTTTGATTCAGCTGTGCTGTGCATATACCTTTGCCTCTGTTTGTTTTAGAGTAGTCAATAGGAAATCAATAAGAATTTAGGATTCTAAATAGAAGTTAAAAGCCCAGATAATTTCTTGAATCTTGGCCAGAAAGATTAAATGGCTTGTCAAAGATCGGCAGGAGACTCAGGGTCTAGATCCAGATCTTCTTGTACCTTCCACTTTACTGCAGGTATAAGGTAGTTTCCAGATGTTTTTTTTTCTGTCATGCTTGTCGTTCCTAACAAAATAAAACTGTGTTTTAATGCATGCATTCTGGGATAGGGTTTGCTCTGGTGCAGGCAGAAGCCTCACTTATTTATAATTCCTGTCAAAACAACCTACCACTACTAGTTGTTTGATCATCCTTAGGAAAAGGCTACCAAAGCTCCAACTGTACATGTCTCAGAAGTGTATGAAAATAATTTAAATACACTTAAAGCCCTCAGATAGGGTGAACTTTAGGAAAGGTTGCAGAGTGAGAGAGAGAACGGTCCCCAGAGATGTTTTTTTCAGATGATTTCCTGGCAGTTGACATCAGGGAGATGCCTGCCAAGATGAATGAGCTGCAACATTTGAACGATGTCACAAAGGAGAAAATGGGATTGTCACACTGGCCACATGACAGTCAGATGCCAAAGGTGCTGAATTTGGCAGGATGTTTTCCCCTAGATAGCACCCAATTCTCTTGCAATTTATTGATTTTAATTTTCATTGCTCTCTCTCTAAAGATGGGTCTCCACAGATCCATGCCGTAAGAGTCCTTGACCCATAGCTTAAAATCCAGGTAGGAATGAGAATCAGAAGGTTGAAGGAAGGGAGAGTCAAGGTGCAAGCTCTGCCTCTGGTTCGTCTCATGCCTCCTGCAGTGTTCCTGGTCCACATCTCTGAGTTCACCTCTGCATTGCTTTCCCAGTTCTCTAGGGAAACCTGTGGCTATGAGGTGAAATTAACTTCTCAATTTTTATATTTTTTTACTATGTGAATATTAAAATATATGTGAAATGAAAGGAAGAGAAACCAGACTTATCTGGAAACTTAAGAACCCCCCAAGACTCTGTGTATTTAAAGCACAGCCCCCACTTCACACGCGCATCCATTGGCTTTCAAGTGGAAAGGAGAGAAAGAGCAAGCTGATGCATTTTCTACTGTTGCAGTGGTTTACACGTCTATAGACTTATTTGCCAAAATGATTTGGAAGCATGCTTTTTAGCCAAGGCATTCTCTGTGAAATATTTGCTTTGATTGTTGGCTTTCTATCATTTTTTTTAGGAATTTATTTTCAGCATGTTTACATTAATTGTATACCTTTAAAATATGTTCACGTCTGTGTTCATGCTGTCTGACTTTGGACATATTATATGGACATATGGACATATTATATCTGTATACACATTATATGGATGTGTAGGAATATAAATTATTTAGCTAGTATCAAACAGATTTATTTTTTTTTTTACTCTTAACTTTCTCTTTAACAAAACCTATAAATTTTAGTGTTAGTTAAAAAAAAAAAGTGAAACCCATAAAGAATAAATAAATAAAATAATTCTAATAGTCTTTCTCCTATCTAATTTCATAGTTACTGTGGTAGTAAAAATACTGAGAGGTGTGACGTGCTCGTGTTACGTATATAAATGGGTTTCTGATTTGAGCATGAGAAACAACACAATTTTACGTTGATTGTTATAAACTATTTAAGGATTTTTTTCCCAGACATAAAAAGTTTTTACTCTTTACAGAAACTAAAGAAAACTGCTCATTAATGCTGACAGCTTAATCATAGTCGTTGACCCACTTGTGTGGTTTAAGAAATGACAGTAGGCTTTATTTATTGGGCCTCCGCTTGCGTAATTACTGGGAACAGGTGATTGAACCAATGGAAAAATAAACAGAATAATAATAACTTTTAAATGATATGATTACTCTCCCCTGAAAAAGAAACATCTGAAGTAGAATCTCTTTCTAAAAGCACTTTTAATATGTAGTTTCTTAGGTGTATTGCTTTAAAAACAAAAGAGCTGATACTCATAATTGTTCTCTGTGGCAGTATGAAATGTTCCCTTTTTTTTCCTCTGAATTGCTGTAATTACCAACTGTGTTACTCAGTAGGACCCACACATTGTTGAATTTCCATTTATCTTAGCACATCAGCTATACTTTTTCCTCCTTTTCACTTTGCTTATTGTCTGTTTTGGCCTCTGTTCAGGGAAATATTCAAGCTTATGGAGTTCCACCGGGACTCATGCCTGCACTTAAGTACTTCACTGAATCATGATGCTTTCCAGAATTAGGGTCTTTCTGTTCTCCCATAAAATATCTTAAGCTAAAGTGTAATGAGTTGGAGAAAGGACAAACAGAAGTGGAAGGGAAAGTGGTCTCTCTACGTATGTAAGCGTATCCAACATCTGGAAATGACCATGAAAAGAAAGACCGGACAAAAGAATAGTCCTGTGAGTCAATCAGAAGCTTAAGTGCAGAACTTGAAAAAGACAGTAACCGCTGAAATCAAGATTTCTAGTTAGTTATGTGTTTGAAAAGACTATGGCTAGAATATATTAAGAAAAATAAATTATTTGATTTTAAAAAATAGGAAAAGAAAGAAGTAAAAATAGTATTTCCAACCTCTCACTGCAGCTTCTCCTTATTTGAAAGACTCAGGAATCAATTTATCTAAGTCATAGGAGTCCATCAGAAACTACTGAAAACTCAGTGCTCATTTAATGTAAAAAAGATGAGCAGTCCTTGGAATGAAATTATTGTAAGACAGATGTCTGAAGAAAAGATTTTTGTCAGAGTTGGTTAGGTGAAGAAAATCCCATTAAATTTTTGTTCAGATGTAAAGAACGAAGTACTTTTCTTTCAAATGTTCACTGAGTCTTTTTAACCTTTTCTGTCTGTAGGCTTTCCCCAATAAAATTAAAAGAAAGAAAAATGGGTCGTCGGGTCCAAACTGGTGTGTATAGAATGATCTTATGGTTTGCCATAAAAGGGTACATAAATGTCCTAGCATTTATTTTTTAACTAATGAGGAAAATAGCTACTCCAAAATTTTCCCCCAAAAATGAAATAATCATTTTCATTCACCCAAAAGTTTAATTTAATAAAAATGGAATTTTTAATTTGTTAAAATGTTTCAAGACAACCTGACAATTACAGTAACAATTGCATAGAATACATGGAAAATTTTAATTTTTATAATATCCAGAATGTATTATTTCATCTGCTTAGATCTATGAAAAATATGGGGGTTTTTCTCACACAGGAAATTTACTATTGTAAAGAACAGAAAGATAAGGAATAACAAATCTTAAAATGTTTTAATCTTTTTTAAATTTTCTTTTTCACCTGACAGGAAATTTTAAAATATCAAGCATTTATTTTTGTATAGAACAATAAATTTGTCTTTTAGAATTTGCCATAAAACAATAAATATGGTTCCTGATTTTTTTTTAATATTTGCTAGTTCTTTAGAGGGTTGAGTAGAGGCTGTGATAATATGCCAATTTAAATCACTCATATTTTTATTGGTGTTTTGGTGACTGGAAGTACCTTCCAATGCATGGAACAGGCTGCTGCTAAAATTGCATTAGGCGTGTTGTTTTGTGAGGCAAGATTTACATGCATAAATCACAGAAAACTCACATTTGTTTCCAAATGACACAATACCCGCAGACTTTCAAAAATTCATCTGCATTGTTTGAACTGAGGAACAAAAATGAATCTAAAACTACAAGGAAGACTGAAGAATTAATTCGTCCAAAATGGAATTGTTTAACAGATTTTATGAAGCTTATGTGAATTGAAATTGCTCACAGTTAGTTCCTGGTTCCATGTGCTTATCTGCAGAGCTCGTTTCCCCCAGAATGCTCAAGGAAGTGTAACTCCATGACTAAATAGTTGCTTGGTAAAGGACTTTAATAAGAAGCAACAGCAGATTCATTTCTTGGGCAAGAAATGCATGCTAATTTATGGGATGGTTTAATAATTTTTCAAGTTCACTTTCAATGTTATTTTCAATGCTGTTATTTTCTTCTGCTTTGGTTTTAGATCTGTTTTTACAAGTGTACTGGACTCTGAAGCCTGCCCGCCTATTTGAAGTTTTCAACTTTGTTTACTGATTAACAATGCCAGTAACTGCAGTTGAAATTTTACTCATTTTAATTAGCTTTCTTCACCCACTGCACAAATGAAGTATGAGTTTATTTAATGTGACAGTGTGTGCACAGAGGCAGTGATTTGACTTTTGCTCTTTAATACATTCCTTCAAGTTGCTATACTCGGTGATTCATTTACATCAATAATTGAAAAGTCATCAATCTCATCTTGACTTGAGAGCCTTGCTATACTTGCTAATGATATGCATGATTGGTCATCACAATAAGAATGTACCATCATTTTTTTAAAAAAATAATTTACGTTCTGGGAATTAATCAATATAAACTGCAATGATAGCATTTTAAAAACAACCCTTCTTAATCTATTGCAACTTGTTTGTTCCCATTGGTGATAAAACTGGGGGTTTTCCTTCCCCTCGTTCCTAAAAATGAGAAGTCTTGCTATTACTTGCCATAATAAGACAGGGTGATGGCAAAGCACTTTGCTAAGCTTGGATTAATCTTGACTCTCATCCTACGGAATGAGGATCACATTTGACATGATAAAAGACAGTAGTAACAGATTCCTTTAATATCTGGTATTCCAGAATATTAAAAATATTCAGAATAGAATAAGTAATAAAAATAACAAATCAAGCCTGTTAAAAAAAAATATTTTAATTGGTTTATAAGTGATTAAATTGAAGGTCTGAGGAGTTAAAAGATGTAACCAGATCTAGGAATATATCCCTCCAGCCTTGATTTCCATTGCCTCAAATAAACGATGCTGCATCATATTTCTTAAGGCCAGGAGTCATCACTGTGACTTAAGTTACAAACTGCCCTGTTAGAGAAGGTAACAGCTGGCTTTCTTCCTTGTTCAAAGCTCAGTATATGCAATATTTTGTTACAAGGATGAGATCAACAAAAGAAAGGGAGACTACCTCTTGGCTTTATTGGTTAGTTTTGTAGTGGGCTGCAGATAGATCAGGAATTGTGTCTGAAAGCTACAAAGATAGATCCAGCAGAGTGAAATTATTTTCTGTCTTTATAAAATTTACTAAGTAATTAAGTATTAATTATCTTGGTGGACGACAAGCTCAATATGAATGAACAGTGTGCTGCAGCGACAAACAAAGATAACAGGATGCTGGGCTGCATCAACAAGGGCGTCACCAGCAGAGATAAAGAAGTCATTATCCCACTCTACTCACTGCTCGTCAGGCCATATCTGGAACACTGTGTTCAGTTTTTGTCCCCGCTATACAAAAAAGATGAGCACAGGCTGGAGAGGGTCCAGAAGAGGGCCACCAAGATGGTGAAAGCTTTCCATATGAGGAAAGGCTGAGAGAACTGGGTTTGTTCAGCCTTGAGAAGAGAAGGCTTAGGGGAGACCTTATCACCATGATCCAGCATTTAAAGTGTAGGTACAAAGAAGATGGAGACTCACTTTTTACAAGGGGTCATATGAAAAAGACAAGGGGTGATGGGTACAAGTTACTCCAGGGGAGATTCCAATTGGACACAAGAGGAAAATTTTTCCCAATGAGAACACTCAGCCATTAGAATAATCTCTCCAGGAAAGTGGTGGATACCCCATCTTTGGACACTTTTAAGATTCAACTGGACAGGGTGCTGGGCCATCTTGTCTAGACTGTGCATTTGCCAAGAAAGGTTGGACCAGATGATCCTTGAGGTCCCTTCCAACCTGGCATTCTGTGGTACTGTTATGGTACTGTCTGGTACTCTCATTGTGTGGGATAGATTTTAGTTCTGATGGACCATGTTTATCATTTGCATCCAGTGAGGGTGGGTGCTGGTGTCCCTGTGTACCTGGCACAGGCCTGGATAATCAAAAGCAGAGATTCTTCATCTGATCAGGAACAGACTAGGAGACTGCCAACGAGGTGACTTAGAATCATAGAATGAGAATGGTCTCAGTTGGAAGGGACCTTCAAAGATAGTCTAGTTCTAACTCCCCTGGCATGGGCAGAGATACGTTTCATTAGATCAGGTTGCTCAAAGTCTCATCCAACCTGACCTTGAACACTTCCGATGATGGGGCATCCAAAACTTCTCTGGATAACCTGTTCCAGTGTCTCACCACCCTCACCGTACAAAATTTCTTCCTCATATCCAATCTAAATCTACCTTCTTTCAGTTTTGAACTGTTGTCACTCGTCCTGTCACTACAGGCATTGGTAAAAAGTCTACACCTTTCTCATAAATTCCCTTTAAATATTGAGAAGCCACAATAAAACTGTTCAGAGACTTCTCTTCTCCAGGCTGAACAATCCCAACTCTCTCTGCCTTTCTTCATAGGAGAGATGCTCCAGCCCTCTGATCACTTTTGTGGCCCTCATCTGGACCTACTTGAACAGATCCATGCCTTTCTTGTACTGGGGACCCCAGAGCTGGATGCAGAACTCCAGGTGGTGTCTCACGAGAACGGAGTAGAGGGGAAGAATCACCTCTGTCGACCTGCTGGCCGCACTACTATTTATGTTTGCATCCTTGCAGGCATATAGCCACACACAAGGTAGACATTTTCTGTGTGTACTAGAGGTTTTGAAAAATTTATTGTAAATTACAGAAGCAGCAAATATTTTTGGGCTGGGGAGGAAGAGTGGAGGGAAAGATCCACCTTCAATCAGTATAGAGCACATGCCTGCTTTTTTTTTTTTTCTTTTTTTTTCTTTCTTTTCCAAACAGATCTGAGATTTCACTATTTCAAAAATTACTGCATTGTAGCTTTGAAAAATGAAAACCTCAGGGTTTTGGAGTGTTTATTTAAGAAAAAGGTATCATCAGATCCACTCAAAACTCTTGACAATTTTGTATCTGTCACATGACACTTGAGAGAGAGTGTATTCACTGATGAATGACCTTGTGGCTGTCCTCAGCCAGCTGGAACCATGCTTTCCCATCCATGGCATGTATTAGAGTCTGCACCACAGCTGTTCTCCATCAGAAGCTAAGTGCAATCCTTTCAGAAAGCTGTCGGCAATTAATTGTCTCCCTTTCTGAATTTGTCTCTATTTATGGGTTTTAAAGAGAAGAAGAGACTGCAGCAGAGAGTTAAAAGTAGAGAACATTCACAGGCTGCAGATGGATAAAGGCTGCAGATGGATAAAGGCTGCAGAAAGGAGAGCGGAAGAAAGATAGGCAGGACTGAGGTCAAGTCACACCCCAGTATTTAAGAGAATTTCTATGTCTTTTTAATTGTTAATGCCAGTCCTCAGTATAAGTACAGCTAGGTATTGAAGTACATATTGGAGTTTTTCTTACCCTTCCGTACACCTGGAAAATGCTTGCCAGGGTCAGAAAAGTTGCTCTCTGCTTCTCGGTATTGGCTGTATTCAGATGCTTGTACTTATTCGCGCTTAAAGTCAAGCCAGTACCTCATCTCTGGAATTCCTCTGCCTGTTTTGTTTATGGGGCTCCATATAGGAAAATACATTTAATTTCCCTTACAATGTAATGAAGAGGCAACAGTGTTTGCGCAGTGATTAGGCCATTCATCTACTCTGTGGGAAACCTGCCTTCAAATTCTTTCTCGGCTGGACTGGACTCGGACTCCATCTCCCAGGAACATAATCGAACTGCTCACTGTGGTGGCTGTGGCTGTTTAATCTCCGCTGCTCAAGCTGTTTTATGTTATGCAAGTAATGAGATACGCACCATACAGAGGTCGGGAACTTATCTTTCCCATATTGTTCATGAATGTTTTAAGCACTGAGCTGTTGAATTTTTGCAGTTTATTTCTCTCTTGACCATTCAGCAAGTGTCTAATTATTCAGTACAGAGGGGAACAGGTTTATCAGGGCAGGTATTGAGTCCACATATAGAGCAGCACATGAGTAATTTATGTGAAAGGTGCTAAAATTGGAGTTAAAACCTCTGAGATAAGAGGTTGATCAAGAGTCTGAATTCAACTTCCTCAGTCCAACAGAAGTGGTCTATAAGGTCTAAGGCTTGTGTGTCATAGAATCATAGAATCATCTAGGTTGGAAGGGACCTTTAAGATCATCAAGTCCAACTGTTAACCTAGCACTGCCAAAAACACCACTAAACCGTGTCCCTAAGCACCTCATCTACCTGTCTTTTAAATACCTCCAGGGATGGTGATTCAACCACTTCCCTGGGCAGTCTTTTCCAATGTTTGATAACGCTTTTGGTGAAGAAGTTTTTCCTAACGTCCATCCTAAACCTGCCCTGGTGCAAGTTGAGGCTGTTTCCTCTTGTCCTACCACTTGCTACTTGGGAGAAGAGACCAACCCCCACCTCACTACAACTTCCATCTCTGTTACTTCTCAGAGAAAGGATGATTAGTTTAGGTGCCAGGAGAAGATTAATGACTGTAAATAGAAGTGGAGATAGGTTCCTGAAGCTCTCCACTCTCTACAAGGGAATTTAGACACCTAATTTGGGACTATATATTCTGGTAATGGCAGAGTGCTTAAATACAACTCATTACGATTCTGATCCTGGGCCCTCTTGTGCATCAAGTCCTAAGAACTCCTGCTGAGACTAATTTAGTGTAACTCTTATTTGTATGGTCAGGAGAGGACATATTTTAGGCTCACTTACTCTCTTGGACTCTGCAAGACAGAACAAAAGCTCTCCTGTCACAGAGTCCAAATACAGCCAGTTCAGCTTTTGGGTAGGATTCTATCAATAAGGTTGACCAATTGCAACATTTACTCAGGAAGTTACAGTTTCTTTTAAATATGAAATAGTGTTTAAAATAATTTTGATTAATAAACTTAAGAGGATATATATAGAAAAGATGACTATGTTAAAATCATTCTATATATCAAGGTTTGTCTTCACTCGTTATACTAGTTCTGGACACCTTATCTCAAAACTGTATGCTTTAACTGGAAAAAATTCAGATGGGCTCCTTATCTAGAAAAAAGATATGAATTGAGTGGTTCCGTTTTCAGTTCAGTAACAGTTGAGTAAGAGATACATTAGGACCTTACAGTACCAAAAAAGACACAGAGAGGTTGAATTCAGTACATCTGTTTATTCTGTCTTTGTTTTCTAAGACAATAAGGACATATAATGAGACTGAATGATAAAAAAATTTAAAGGAGAAACCTTTTCACACAACACCTAGGATAATTCATAGCTGTACAATACCAGACCAAAAGCAAAACAGGCAATCAATAAAGTATTAAGAAAATACGTGGGTAGTACATCAAAGTTATGACAAAGTATATGCAAAAATGTAAAGTAAAGCCAATGAACACTGCTGGTCTTTTGTTTAAACCTAATGGTGACTAAAAGGAATGAAGGATTGACACTCATTACACAGAGACTCCTTGATAACTGATCTCTGCAGCATATAATGCTAGTCATTTCTAACCACAGCATGGAGATTTCTGTGCTTTTACAAGGACTGTTTGGCTGTGGCAGTCTATCTGACAAATTCAGCTATGTTAATGGAAACTACCTTGCTGAGCCTGTAACTGGTACCTGGTATAAGAAACAGAGAGTGTGTAAAATTATGCTGCTTCAGGTTTCCTACTGTATTCCTATACCCCCCTGCAATGGTAGATATTGTATACAATAGTGGACTAATATAGATTGTGATGCTGCATTGCTGCACTACGGGACCATCATGTCATTTCAGCTTGTGAAATTAAGGAGGGAGGAAGGTCTTCTCAAAAGCTCTAAAGCCTTCTTTCCAAATCCTCCTTGGGTGAATTCACTCTATGCAATGTGCCACAGCTACTGACGAACAAAGGTTTCCTTTCCATTGAAATGCGAAGCTGGAAAGAGTCTAAAGAGATATCTAATCTTTTCATCCTCTTCTTCCAACCCTGGCAATGAGACAATGTCCTCTATATGCACACCATGCTTATCTGTTCTTAAAAGCCTCCAGTGGCAGGTTCAAAAGGATCACTGCCTACCAGTTCCAGTATTTAACTGTCTTTACAGTAAAAAGGATTTTCTTAATATTTGATCTGTATCTTACTAACAAATTAAGCTGATTACTCCATGGATACTGACAGCAATCAACACTGTCCTGTTTTACAGTACTCTTTTACATATGGGCAGCCTAACCTGAGCAGGAATTAATCGAGAGAAGTCCTTTGGCCTAGTTTATATAGAAAACAGACCAGATGATCACAACAGTCCCTTCTGGATTCATAATCTATAACTGTGTGAATCATGTACCTCTCCTGAGCAAAAATACCAAGCCATTCTGCTTTCTTTTTGGAGACGAATACTGCAGTGTTTCATTTGACAGAAATATCCCATTCTCCTCTGCACTTACACATTCTGGGAACATTCCCATTATATTTGCAGAAAATTGCAAATTTGTTTTCGGTATGAATGACAAGTAATAAAATTAAACTGTATTGTACTGTACTGGGTCACACATGGGAGCCAGAGTTTGTTTATTACTAGTTCCTCTGTTTTTTCCTTCCTTAGCAGATAGCTCATTATTTCCTACAAGATCGGTTATTTGAAATCTATGGAGTTGGCTGTAAGCGTATGCTGTTTACCATTCTACACATCAGTCCCTTTCCTCCCTTTCCAAATATATAATTACATTTTTTTATAGATGCTCTGCTATGTTTTTGAAAGGCATGTGTGTTGTTGGTGGTTTTTTTTTTTTTTAGAATATGAGACTCTTAGAAGCAAAGTGGGACACTTTGATGTTCATTTGCACACGAATACCCAGAATGACTGAAGTTTTGTTGTAGGGGTTTTGCTTTGTTTTTCCTGCTTTTGTTTTCTCAGCTCTGAAAAAAAATGGAAAGATTAGAGACTGAGTGCTGCTGCAATTGATTCTTTTCTGTGGGTCCTCTGAAATTTGAGAAATCCAGAGGAGCATGGAGGGGCCCACCTTACCTTTTTTGTTCTCTGGATAATCTATAATGAGAGATTGTCTTAAATCAGAAATAATGCAGGCACTAGGACAGTTTGAGCTATCTGTAAGCATGAGACTAACAAGCAGCTTCTTCTCTGAGATGCGCGGACTTATCATAGTCCCCTAAGGACTGTGATGCAGAGGTTTGTACTCTAAATGATCTGCTGCTTTTTCTTGGATGTCCAGGATGACAGCGAAATATTTTTATTTTCCAGATGAGGAGCGTAAACAGTCACAGTCAAAACTCAGATCATTCACCATTCCAAGCATTGGCCTTGTTTGCAATGGGTCATCTGACATTAACAGGGAGATACCCTAATATAGCACCCTTAGCTTATCTTTTTATTCTTTATAATCTGTCCTAACAAAAAAAATAGCTTAGATGATACATCCCTAATGGAAATAAGCAGTAAGTATTAAATTTGTAATTTTTGTTTTCTTTATAATTCCAACCACACTGTTTTTTTAATGATCTCAAAATATTACCAAACATGACTTCTGTAACTGTAAATATATATGTGTCACCATTTATATGTCAAAACAGAAAACATTTTCTTTTAAATCTTTAGTTCTTTTTGTTTCTTTGTGGTTTGGTTCCTTTTGTTGCTTTTTTCCTTCTTTCCAAGTGCTGCTTTTCTATATGCCTAAGAGTGTACCTGTGATATGGGTAGTTTCAAGAAGCAGATGAAAAGGAAATAGGATAAAACTATCTTTATTTCTTTCTGGAGTTCTGGATTCTCTTTAGAGATAATAAGATATACATTTCAGTTGCTAGTGCTAACACAGCAATGTTGATAAACTCTAACTAAGTTGAAGTGAATTATGCTCTTGATGGTCTAAGAGGACAAACTAAAATCCTATATCTGTACCAAACAATAAAATGGCCGGAAAACGGACCAACAAAATATCTTTTCCATCTTTAGTGGTTTTCTATTATATGTTTCATAAAGCACAGCTATGCAGAAAATTAAGAAAACCAAATAAAACAATAATTTGCAGTAAATGATGAACTACTGTCCTTTTCTCCTTCCAAAATACCAATTTAAAATCCTTGCTTAAAGAAAGAAAAATATGGTAAGGATTACAAATATTCTCATGGGTACAGCTGAGTATTTGATTTTTCCTGTCTTCCTGGAATATTTCCTGATGTTGCTGAATGTTTCAAATGGTAAGGAGGTAAAAATTAGATTACTGCAGGAGCTGCAAGTGCTTCCAATTTGATTGAAAACTCATGTACTTCAAAACCAGGCAGAGTAGGTTGCTCCTCTATAATTATTGTGGAAACCAAAACATTTTCCCCCTCCAAGGAAAAACAATTATGAGCTGCAATAAAATGGTTAATTATATTTTAACATAACTTTACCTTGAGGTGAGTTTTAAAGCTGCTACAGGAATACAACTTTCAATAAATAATTTTGGCTGGCAGCCATAGAAATGAGGTTATTAGGGCTAGCAGTAAACAGTATTGTTCCTAATCTCAATGAGTTTCCCATTACTTATTAAGAAGCACTGATACAAACTCCTTGGGGGGAAAAGTTATAATACAGTATATGTTAAAGATAGAGCCTTTCATAAGGTAACAGAGACTTTAGTTATTTTTTTGTCCATATTCCAGGTAATGTTTATTGACCCACACAATTAAAGAGAGAACTTACAAAAGAAAAGACTTTTGTGCGTAAGTCTGAAAGAGTAGTCTTGGTTTTGTCTAACAAAAAATAGATCAAACGTATTCCTTAGTTTTATGCTATATTTGAGACTCTTTTCAAGCTTTTACTTTTTTCTTTTTCTATTATTTCTAATTTTTATAAAGTGGTTCCCTAATAACAATGTGACATGATACTTTCCTGCAAACAAATGGAAAAAATAATTCTCATTAGAAATTATTCTTTAGTTATTGGTGAATATTTCAGTGTCAGCTTCCTGAAAAGGAAGATACTGTGACCTGTGAGGAAGAATAGAGATCTTATAAAACAAAATTTTTTTTTTGGTTTTTAAAAGAAAATGTTGTTGTGATGTTTAGGTATATAGGTCAGTGGCCTTCCTGTGTGTGGATAATATTTCAGTACAGCCTCTAATTTCTCATGAGTTTCAATGTTTTAGAATCTTAAAGGAGTCGAAGGACTTTCATTATATGTTAGCAAAAAAGTGAAAAGCGTACAACTCTATTCTAACAGTCCTCACTTTTCAACTAAAAGAAAATCTGGTCACCTTCCAGTTTGGAGCAGCTGAGACCCATCAAACAACTGAAAACAATTTGTTCAGAGCTGGAGCTGTCATACCCTATTAACGTAAAAAACAAATGAAGTGCTGCTTCTGACTGCAGCTCACCACTTCATACGAGCACTCTCCCATTTCACTTGACAGTTGTGGACATTGAAATAATACAAAACATAACCCAATCAACAGACTGTGAAGAATATGAAAGCTAAAGACAGATGTTCAAAAGCTATCATCACCTTTCAGCTTTAATTATATTGACATGGAACAAACAAGTGATAAATCAACTATTTTATAGTGTAATAAGCCTTATTCTACCTGTTAACCTAATGCCTCTTTGGGTGGCATACCCCAGGTACATGGAAGACCACAGAGTGTTCTGTATGCAAGCAGTCACTGAAACTAATCCTGTACTAAAATGGTATTGAAATGTTGCTGGTTTTCAAGATGAACTTTACATTCTAGTCTTATCTTGGGTTTTCTTCCTACACTCCCTTGACCTGTTATAACTTTGAAGACCCTCTTATGTCATTCATACTAAGTCCTACAGTAATTTGTAATACCCTGAAGAGAAACAAAAGGGATGAAGATTTGTGTATTATTTACTTCAGGTTTCAGTTTTATTGGCAATGATTGGCAACTATCCAACATGATTTATGACAGTCCATTATGCTCTGGGCCAGCTCATGAAGATGAAAGAAAAAGTGTATTACTGCACAAAGCAGGACTTGGAAGCCAGCATTGTTTAAATGAAATTTCTTGATATATCTTGAGTTTATGGACCTATTTTATCTTTAATGCTGAAAAAGACTCTTTGGTACTTTGCCAAACACATGAAATCCGGTTCCTTAATTTTACTGTGATTTATAATGGCAAAATTCTCCCATGAGATCCAGTACATAGCAGAGGGATTCACCGCAGAAATATGGAAGTCAACTTTTTTTGTTTTTGAAAATTGCCTCTCGGCTACCTCCATAGTCTGATCACCTGATTTAAAGTGCAGTGAAGCAAAGGAGGGGGATTTCAAGGGCACTGCAAATTTCCAAGCTCCTGTAAGACTAAGGACCATAGTAAATATAACTTCAAAGGAATTCTAGGAAGGGGACCATGCTAAGTGCCGCAAAAGAGGACTTTTTAATGGTCCTCGTTAACCCAAATCAAGGAAGAAAATTCTCTGCTCATCAAACCTGCCGGTTGGCTTAAGCCTCAATGTGAAATTAGCAACACAGAACAGGCTCCAAAATCAAACTTTCGTCACTGTGATCACTGCTGCCATTCTGTACACTGTGCTTCTGGGCACTATACTCCACTGCCTCAGGGACTGAAGGTGGTTAATAAATAACCCCTCTTTCCTCCATACCTAAATAGAAACCCAGAAAACTACAGCAAAAACACGAATGAGCCAAAAATGATCCAGACTGATTGGCTGCTTCAACTTCACAGAATTTCTGCTGGACGTTCTGATGAGTCCAGTTTTTCTGCTCCCAG
This sequence comes from Rissa tridactyla, assembly GCF_028500815.1. NCBI lineage: Eukaryota > Metazoa > Chordata > Aves > Charadriiformes > Laridae > Rissa > Rissa tridactyla. Next base: position 117,677,314 of record NC_071468.1, on the reverse strand, counting down.
TATCCCATGACCCAACTAGAGAGGATGCCCTGGTGGTAAAGGTAAAGGACAGAACAGAGTCATCCCTTCCATATTTATTCAGTTTGCTTAGAGCCTCTGGGCAGCTCAGTGTAGTCAGGCCAAGACACAACAATTTCAGAGTTTTATGTTTGCTTTATTAGCAGCTTACTATGAAATGTAAGCAATTGAAAGATGTACATAGACAGCAGATTTACACTAACTTTTAATGTTGTGTTTGTAGACTTAGATGACTTTTATGATAATGCTGCTCTGTTTGGTTTGGGGGCTTTTGTGTATTGAATATTTAATGATGTTTTAATTGTTGTTGGTTGTTCTGATTAGAGTTAATCCATGTGGCACCTACAGTGTGCTGGCAGGGGGCGCTTTATAAATGAAAATGGTCATTATTTCTTACTGTAAAATACCGAATCACTTACGTTTAGGGAAATGGACTGAAATTTTACAGATGGGTGGTTTTATGAGTTCAGAAGAAAAAAATAATACATTTAGCTTGTTAGTCAATGCTGCAAAGTAAGTCTCTCATCACATGGCTTTTTACCAATTGAATAGACTCCATCTGGAAAACTTACATCTTTCTAAGACGGGAGACAGATGTGGAGGTAGTATTTGTCCTCCACTAAATGAAGTCAGAGGTGAACGTCTGCTGTATCTATATAACTCCTTGACCATGTGGACAACAATAGTGCTGGTTTTATTTTGTTAGTTTTAGTTGCTATACAAATACCCTAGGAACTGCAGCACTACCTTTCAGACCGCTTTCAGTATCTTCAAACCTGTGTATGAGATGCATGTTCTATAGATATATCGGATCTATTGCACCATGCTCAGGATTCTCTGACTTCGCAAATTTTCCCATCTGCCCCATTAGAACAGATTTTTAATTGTTTTGTTTTACAAAGATTTGGTCTCCTATATAGATAATTGTATTTCAAGGTGTTACATGATACCACACGTATCCCCATATCTGGTTTCATTGTGTGGTAACATAACAACTAGACCACTCAAGATCTTGGCAAATGACCTTTCCCTAACTTCTGCCAAACATTGTTGATGTTGAGACAATACTGATTTTCTGAGCCAATGTTGTATTTCATGTTCCTAATGAAGATTTTCCTCTACAACAAGAAAAATTCCTGGAGAAAACTGTCTTCTCAGAGTGTGCTTATTGCTACTGTGAAATGCTAGACTGATGAAGTTATAAATCAACAGGCTGTCCGCATCCTCAGCGCAGATGTTAGAGGAATTACTCAGTCTCAGTGCCTTGAGACTGACCTACAGCAAGTAGGAAGAGATGGCTTTGATGAGTTCCCAGTGACCTGGAATGCTTCTCCTCAGGATTAAATGGGCTGGGAATGCCACTACCTGGACAGTATACAGCCATCTCTGTTGTGAAAGGGAGACACAGGGGTGAAAAGTATTGAAGAGGTCGGAAATTTTTAGATTAAATGAGACTTAGCTAAAGCTGAAAATTTCTGATATGCCTCATCAGATGACAGTTTCATCAAGGAGAGGAAAAATTTGGTATTCTGCTCAATGGTCTCATACCTGTGTCACTTTTCTGGGATGTTTAGAGTTTCTTTCTGAACTCCTTGCTGCACCTAAACCACAATTACGATGCTTTTAATTCAGCTAAGGATGGCCTTGCATTGTGTGTCTTGCATTTTAGGTTAGCAAACTACCAAAAAACCTCCAGCTGCAAGAAGTTATCTGCAAAGTTGTGGGTTTTTTTCCACTGTAAAACAAAAACATGATCTGAAATCTCCAAAGTCGCTGTAAAAATGAGATTTCTCATCCACCATTTGGAAGACACAAATACATATTTAGTGACATTGAATTCTACTACAGCCCAAAATGCTCAACATCATTTTAAAAGCCTAATGTTACCATACAGCAACATCTTTCTTTCTTTCCTTCTCCTCTTACCCCGCCTTTTCCTCCTCTAACATATGCCGTCACATCCATACACTTTAAGATGAATCTGCTCTTCTGATACACAACAAAGCAAAGAAAATTGCAGATAGTTGCATTTCTCCATTTGTGATCAGAAGTATATGGAACAGGCAGACCATAAAGCTGGCTTTACACTGTTGATATTATGATGTTGTAATTTGCATTGATTTAAAATAATTTTTGTTTCATCGCTCTCTATGGTCAAAATAAAAGTAATAATTTAGCTAGGTAGCTTTTTAGTTTGTTTATATTTTGGAGAAAACTAAAACATATTCCCTAAGATCCTTTTAAAAGGTAAGAGTAACAAAATCATAAAAAATAAAAATGCTATTAAATAGGTTGTAAATTTCAAAGTGATACATGAATGCAATAACCCAACTGGAGAGTTGGGGAAAATAATAAAACCAGGATGTTATAGTACTGACAATGCAACGTCTACAAAAATCAATAAAGGGAATTTAGGAATCTGAGAAGTTGTAAGGTGTCTGCTGAAGTACAGTAGAATTTTAGAGAGGAAAGTACAGAGGGCTTACAATCATCAGGACTGGAGGGAAAAAAACCTTGTTCCTCACTGGATTCATTGTTCTGGTTTTTGTTGGGTTTTGGTGCAGTTTTTTCTTTAATTATTTGGAACATTCTGTTTCAGAAAAGGCAAAAACTCAAAATAGGAATCTGTGAACCTTGCCTTTATAAACTGAAGCTGTTAGTGTCTGGTTCTTGGTATTTACTTCAGAGCTAAATGCAGTGGACATGCAAATGTAATGGTACAAACCTTTGAAAGTAATTAAATCGCATAGTAAGATTAGTTCAACCCTTAAGATAAAAGGGTTGAGGCTGCTTTCATGACAAAGAGCTATGCATTTATAAAACCATAAAATCACTTGCTTAAATCATCAGTGTATTTAGCTGTTTCAGTAATAGACACTGGAATACATTTCCATGCATTCTGAGCAATCAGTAACCTCTTAGGACTTTGCATATACAACACCTGCTCTGTTCTCAGGTTACAACTTCAGTTTCAAAGCAAAAATCCTAAACATCTGTGAACAAAGAATAATTTACTTTTTGTGTTATCTTTGCTTTTATCATAATGCTTCATCGTGGTTTCTAGTATTTTTGTCAGTCAATCTGTTTGATTATTCACGTTTCATACAAGAAGACTTAGAACTTAAACATATTTCAGTTTAATATTTGTGACCGTTCACCATCTGATAGGTGACAGCAGTTTGGAAGAGGCATAAAAGTGCAAGTATGTTTCAGGTCACTAAAGTCATATGGCATTGTGATTATGATTGCTATTTAAAAAAAAAAAAAAGACTGGTTGTTCATGGGGCTTTGGCATTGTCAGAATGAAGGATGACAAAGAAAGCACATTAGAAAAAGCTAATTGTCTAAAGACTACTACTAGAACACGTGAATAATATAATTTCATTTGCAGAGGAAGAACATTATATTAAAATTGACTGTGTATATTTAAATTTGAAACAGCTGGGCTCTTTCACAGAGAGAGGGAGGGAGAGAAAAAAAGACTGTGTAAGTGAACTGAGAAGAGAGAATGTGGATTTATTTCTCTTACAGCTTTTATACTAAGTAGTTAAATGCAAGAGCACTGCCCATTTGCAACATCTAGGATTTGACAGGCAAGCTAACATGGGAGAAGGAGAAAAGGAAGAAAAAAAAATAATCTATGAAGCTGCCTTTGAAAAGAAATAGTCCAAGGTAGTGGAATAAACCAGTTTAGTTTACTGGTTTAGTCCAGTGTCCATAAAATCCAGGCCTGGCAACTCAAATGATTAGCATTAACATAGACAAAACATCTAGACATCTCTGGAATCCTTAGTCATTGCTGGGAAAAAATAGCCTCACCCTTTACCAACTAGTCCAGTCCTCACATGCTTCACGGCATCAATATATGCAATAAATTTTAAAGAAGCGAAGATACTGCCATTGAATCTGTCTATATAAAAAAAAATAATGTTATTTTCATGCTTTCTTTTCAGTAGGTTTCAAATGGACACAAAATAACTTGAAATTCAATATTTGTCCCTCTATAAAGCTTATTTGAAATTTGTGACAGGAGTGGGAGGAACTATTAAGTTATTTTCTTAATATCGTCCTCATTGAGTGGTAGAAAGGACCTGACTCCATCAGAAAGAAAAATATTCCCCAGAAAAACTATAGTCTGAGTATGTCCCCAATACTATGTTTAGAATAGTCTCTTATGCAAAGATATAAAAAGAATATTTTAAACATTTTTCCAAAAAATCACCACTTAGGTGTAATTCTAAATACATTATGCTTTATATTCAGTGAGATCAATAATTTGAGAGTTCTCTTTCTTGTGCTTTGATAGAACCATAGCCATATATAGTTTGATATATTCAAGCAGGCATTGACTTAAGTATTATATGGAGCTCATATGGAGAGACTGAGTGTTAGCAAAAGGACACTAAAAAAGCCATAGGCTGGCAATGGAACAGTGTAGGTGGATGTCCATATATGAAAGAAAAGTCATCCTGAAGGAGGGCAATTATAACCAATGTAGGAGCACCAGCCAGAACAGAAACATGAACGAGTTCGTTAAGCACACAGCAAAGAATTGCAAATATCAGAAACCAACACCTGCTTGGGCAGGGCCCTAACCTATGGCATCTCTACTCTAGCAAGTATGCAAGTTTGCATGGAGCTTTTTGCAGCATTATTTAGATTTAATTTAGGTATCTGAGATGCTCTTTCTTAACTACTTTAGGTATATCTGTACACTTCAGTGTGATTAGTTCTCAACTTGCATTAACTTACTCACCTGAACATGCAGAGACTGTAATAACAGAATATTTGATATATAATAAAAGTATGCTAAAAAGTGATGTAGAAGATTTTGTTTCATTAGAAAATAAGAGTATTAAAAAAAAATAAACTGTAACACTTCCTTCACCAAAGCAAGGCAAGACAAATATAATCTGGGGCAGGCATACCATCTCATATGCATTCATATGATAATACATCACCTGTGCTTTAGACACAGTTTCATTTTTTCAGAATAGAGTCTCACATAAGTAGGGCCCCAAATAAATAAAGGGTGGTGTTCTACCTTCTTTGTCAGATATATCATATTTAAGTATAACTCATAGCTCTGTTTGGAGACACTGGAAACCATCTTGTTACAAACAACTGAATTCTTCACTGCTATATAAACTACATTCAAATTACATGTTAACTCTATATAAAATTCAAAAAAGTAGACAAATCCCAGTCATTTTTGTTGTGACTTTACTCGGTATGTGTTTTATTTTGAACCTACTATCAAAAGTAAAAACAGGCAATTTTACCTATGCAAAAGACTTTTTGACCTGCATGACGACCCAGATTTGGCTCTGAGAAAATTAGGCACACCATTGGCAATAAAAAGGAAATATGTCATTATTAGAAAGGAAATTAACAGAAATATAGCAGAACTGTTTTAAAAATGTGTGACCTACCTTACCTCTTTGTGGTATGTTCTTTGCAGAGAAAATAGCAATTCCACTTCCAAATTAAAATCAAGCACCTGAAAGAGTTTGTAATCTAAAGCCATTTCATTGAAGCAAATTGAATGAATTTATCAATATCCAAATCTGTGATATTTTTATCTGTACCAGACCTCAATTCAGGGAATCATTCAATCATAAGACTAAATCTATCTTCTCTTGGAAAAACATTTCAGCATATATCTAAATCCTGCTAAACTCAGTCACAACTATTCTCTCGTTGAAATGAAGAGTACAAATTCTATTTATTTCAATGATGTAGATTCTGCCCTTGCACGCATTGCTCGGTGCTGGATCTATATCTGCAGAACTGACCTTATACTTGGATCAAGTACTGTACTTCTTTACAGACTTTAAATTTACTCTAGAATGTTTGCTATTGCTTAAATTTACTGTTCAATTTCTCTTTACCAAATGAGGGACAAATGTTCTTTTTGTTTCACCTGATTTGAGGGAATCTATGGGGGAAAGTAACAAAACAAATATTTGTATGCATTATTATCATTATTTTTAAGTTAAATACAAGTTATATTTGTCTTAATATTATTTCACTTTAAGGTTCCACTGTAACAGTTAGTTGCCTCACCTATTTAGAATGCATTATTTATACAGTTTAACTGTCATCAGAGTTTAAACCAAAATCTTTGCTTAACTTCTAAAATCAGACTTTCCTTCTTTTACAGTTACCACATTTTTTCATTGCCATATCCAGCCAAGTGTAAAATAATAGAATAAGAAACATTACTCTACAGGGTCATGTTGCTGAAAGCAGTTTATTACTATAGTGCACACTGAGCAACAAGAATGTCCAGCTTGTCTTTAGATTAACAACTGAATACATAAATCTGTCACCTAATAGGAGTTCTTAACTCACCTTTTGTAAATTTTAAAAAGCGGATTCTTATCTTCAAATAATTATTGTGAGTACTTCTTTTGTATGTGACTTTTCTGTAAACATGCACTTTAATGATCTAGCCATATAATGGCACAAAACCAAAAGTTCAATTATTTAGCAAAAGCTGTGACTCAGGAGGCCAAAAGCAGTGAATGAAGCGATGTACCAATTTGTTAGTTAATGAGTTCAGGTTTTATTCTTGATTATGTTACACATAATACTTTAATCGATCCGTCTATACCAGTGGCTCATGATTGATTTAAGAAGGTCAAAACCAAGTCCAATATTATGCTAATTTTTTTCCTATTATATACATGATATTAAGATAAAATAAAAAGTGGTATTTTATCAATAATTTTACAAAAAGAAGTTTCACAACACCTTCAAAAATTCAATATATTTTTTGTAACAAGTATAACTGACTAACGTTCATAATGGGGTAAGCCCTTTCTACCTGCACAGTAATATGCAGTCTTAGACCAACAGTGTCAGACAAATTATTTATCAGATTTTCCAACTTTTTTCTTCATTCTTCTGCAAGTACATCTGGCATTTTGTTCTGTGACGTTTTATTTCAGTAGGATTTTATATTTTTCCTTTTCATACAGGTTGTTTAAGCTTTTTACTGTAAAGAGATATTAAATAAATTATATTAGAAATAGAAATCAGAACCTTTCAAAGACAAAATGTATTTTAAGTACCTTTATTGGCGGGCTCTGTCTTTGTTTTCACTCCCAATCTGGGCAGTATACTTTCTGTGCTCTAACCTAATTTTGATGGGACAGGGAGAGCCCATTTAAACTTTGACTGAAGGTTGAGATATCCTCCTGGGAATCACAGTAGACAGACAGAACTCTGTCAGACTGAAGCAGGCCTTGAGTCCAGATGTTCTACTTACTCTTGTAAAAAAGTGATCCCCACCTCTTCTAAAGTTTGAGCTGAACCCTGTACTGTCCAAGTGCATCAGCGGAGCTCTGATCATACCTTGGGGACTGTGCTTCCCTGGATGCATTACAATCATCCTTAGCAGCTTCCCAATCCCACTTGAGTTTGTAATCAAGTATGATAGGTGCCTTGCTACCTAAATGGTTATTCATGCATCCCTGTGTATGGAAGTAGGAAGTAGTGTCCTAGATGACACTAATGTTATATTTATATATCATATATTTATGTTATACCCAATTTACAATAGAGGTCTATTTGTGGTCTTAACAAGAAGAAGCAGTTATCTTACTTCCTTACCACTTCAGTTTCTTTATGAAAAAAATAATACCAAAAGAGGATTTTTGGCTGTTTGGGCCGGGTTGGCCAATGACAAGACAACAGATGCTCTCCCCTACCTGTCACTCCAAGAAGAGGAAGAAGAGAGATAAAGAAAGTTATGAATTTAGAAAAAAACTAAACTACCTTCATGAAATATTAATAATTTAAAAAAGAAATAATAAAATAAATACACCATATACAAAACCATATCAAGGTCCCAGGGAGTTGTCACAAGTAGGCACTGGGAAAGTTCCAGACAGGACTCAGCAGCAGATAGGAACTGGATTCTGGAACACATTGACTGGGATCAAAGGCAGATGAGCTGACAGCATCCTCCTCACACATCAGTCATTGAAGAAAGAGAGCCATTGAAGAACCCAAGCCATTGAAGAACCCAAGCCATTGAAGAACCCAAGCCATTGAAGAACCCAAGCCATTGAAGAACCCAAGCCATTGAAGAACCCAAGCCATTGAAGAACCCAAGCCATTCAAGAAGAAGCCATTGGAAAATAACCTGCTGTTTGGTCCCTCAGCTTTTATACTGAGCATGGCAGATAGGATGAAACATCCTATTGGGCGGTTTGGGTCACCTGACCCCTCCACTCCTCCCTGCAGGTGTGACCCCTCCACAGGGTAAACACACAGGTCAGCTGACCCTGGTTGCCACAGCAAGAAGTGTGAGCAAGAGCCTGTCTTACTGAACAGAAGGTTGGCTCTGCTCAACCCCACTGGCTCCATTAAATAGAGGCTCTTCTGGTTTAGTAAGTGGTTTTTAAGGAGCTACCTGGTTAGCCATCCTTATTAGGCAGCAGTGTTGTTATAGCAACCTTGGGATCAGATCTTTCTTAAATTTTAGTTGTTTAAAAAAATGCTACTCAAAGACAAAATGGTTTTCTATGCTTGTGACATTGCCATACAGAAGTGAAATAGTCTCATCTGCAATGTATAGTAGGTAAGGAATGCCTTAAGAATAGTTACAGATAAGAGCCTCAGTGTCTACCATAGGCTTAGGACCATATATTAGTTGGCTAGATTACCAGATATACAGTATAATAATATTTCTAGGAATGCATATAATGAAGTAATCTCTTTTACTGTTTCTGTATATGTAGTTTATACATAATAATAGATGTTTTACATGCAAATAATCTTCATGAGGCTGGACTAAAGTAAAACAATCTGGTTCAAGGATATAGTACTTGCTAATGAAAAGAAAATACTTTGAACCATAAACTTCCCTTAGTTTTTGAATGTGTATCAACAAGAATCTTTTTTAATTGTCCCCTGTACAACAAGCAGTACACAAGTCATGTTTCAGTCTGAACACATATTCATTTGACTCCCTTGCAGACTGAGTTGTTGCATTTGAATTTTTGCTCCAGCAGAAATGGGTTGATCCATCTATACTATCAACTGCTGTTCAATCCTCAGCCAATCCTCTTATTGCAAGCTCTCAAGATGCCCATCCATTGCACTGTGTTAACTGGTGAAGAGAGACTCCCACAGTGGGGCTGAAGGTCCTGTTTATAGTGCCTTAGGCAACAAGTTCTCTCCAGCTCTCTGCATCTGGTGGATAGTAACGACCCTGGACTGGAAAATTATGAGTAGGAAAGGAAGAATCAGGAGCAAACAGTGAGACTGAAGATATCTTAGCTGAGATGACTTCTTTAAGCCATCCCTTCACCCTGTAAATACTTGCTTAGTTGTAGTAATTTGTCATCAGGAAGGAACAGTTCCGCAGAGCTGTTCATGTGTGTTCAGATAGCATCTCATCCTGACATAGCCTGACTCCAGTCAATATCCGGACCTCCAACAAGAGTCCTGGTTTGGCCTTAGAAGACAAATTCATTCCACTTCTGTTTCTGGTTTACTCTGTGACCTTGGACATACCATCTCCCCTTGACAGGTCTCAGTTTCCTCATATCTGAAATACGTTTGGAGACATTCTGAGTTCTCTGGGGAAAAGTGTTATGTCACAAGGACCTGGGATCAGTTGTGACAATGCTCAGGCAATAAGTGACAACTACTCTGCCAACCTTGCCAAGGCAAGACCTGCTTTTCCTTCAGAAAAAAAAAAACCTGTTCTTGCTGGGCAGAAGCACCAGGAGTCTTCTTGTATCCAACAGATTGAAACTTCTGAATATGCTCTGAAGACTGTTGAAAACTGGTCTTTTCCCAAAATAATATTTTTGCAAGACACTGTTGTTTGTTTGTTTGTTTGTTTTTACAAGTTTCCGTCTTGTACATGCACAGTAGAAAATACATTTTTCAGTTTATTGGTCCCATTTCATACTTTCTTCCTTATCTTGGGGTACATTAAAAAAAAACAAGGTGAAGCTTTTACACACAACACTAAGATAAACTGTAAAACATGTTTCCACAGGAAGAGTCTTGGAAACCAAGAAGGCAGTGGTATTAGAGTAAATCAGCCAGTCACATTAGTAAGGTAGGAAGAGCATAAAACTTTTTGCAATGGGGTTGCAACAATTTCTGGTGCTGTTAGCACCTATCCCAGGAGGAGGTTATTCTGTGAATGCTTTTCATGGTATTTTTAAACATTCGAACAGTAAGGATAAAGATTTCCACCAGACTGTTAGTCTGATCCAGCCTCAGAGTTCCTATATTCTTACCCTAGCAAGACATTAAATCAGGGGAAAAAGGAAGATATAGCAAAAGGGAGAGGAAAAAACATAAATTCTGAAATAACTTATTATTAAAAAAAACTTTTTCAAAAGGACAAAAGAAATTCATTTTACCTCTAACTTCCTTCTCTATTTTGAGGTAATTTCTGGATTAAACTCCTAGAAATTTTACATAACTAGAAGGAATTGGCAAAGTTGCAAGCAAGCTAGCCTCAACTTTGAGTATAATTTTCCCCTATGTCTACATCCTACAGATGGCCCCTGCATCTTGCCACCCAGTTGACTTTGAAGGCTTGAGCCCCTTCCTATACAAATATAAAAAAAAGAGGAATACTTAGGTCTTCTTCTGCTAATATTTCTCAAAAAACCCAAGGTCTCCTTGGGGACTCGATCAGTAATGCAACCATAATCATTCTAATAAACATCAAATGAGACATTTAAGATAAAGATTTAGAATTAATTCACATTTAAGACAAATGCAGAACCACTGTTAAAGCCAGCCATGGCTGCATTTCTTAGCAATAGGCACACATTCAACTGTATTCACTGATACTGGTCACAACCAAACGTGAGAAGTGAGGGGAAATACAGAATATAGCTTCTGTTTAAGATTATCAAGGCCAATGGAAAAAGAGCAGAAAAGCAGAAGCAGCAGAGTCTCCACCACACACTGCCAGCCTTTCTGTGAACATCTTCTCTTGAAAAGGCTGAGAAAACCTGCCAGAGTGCTACAGAAGTTTTGATAAAGGGAAGCACTCAGAGGAGCACATTAAATCTGGGCTGATACCAGCATATGGAAGTTGAAGTCTTTTCTCATTATCTTGGCTGATTTTCTGCCAGGAGACACATCTGCTGGACTTCTGCAGGAGCCCTGCGGGAATGTAAACCGAGGCAAGCACACCAGCCTGCTAAGCCATATTTATGTAACATTATTAGGTAACTTTTCACATCAAGGGATGCACTGACTCAGAAACACATTCAGGCCTTATTGGAGGTGGGAAAAAATCATATGGGAAGCATGTTTGCCATCTGATGGGAAACTACATGGACACCAGTGGAGAATTCTCCTCCAAAAAGATGAGGGATGACTACTTTTCAAGATTACTTAGCAAGTTCCTCACATTACTTATTTGGAATTATAATTTCCCTGAGCTGTCGAAATCCCAGATTTAAGACATATGATTGAACTGCTGTTAGCAGTAATAATGATTATGGTAAACTAATGACAGTTTCATGCAAATTTTTTAAACTTTAAACATTGTAAAGTTTTAAAAGCTTAGGGCTTTTGTCATTTCGAGCCAGCACTTTCACATTATTATCATCTTTTTGGACTTAAAATACTTTATTTTCAGAGTCTGAGTACCCCTAGAGGGTTTCCTTTTTACACAGAGAGGGAAAAGAACATGGCGTGAAGCCACAATGAATTATAGCCTTGTCTCTTACCTACTTGTCTAATTTTATGTTTTAGATATTTGGCATGTTAAACTCCCACTTTCCACTTGCACGTGCACAACACTCCAGGGCAACACCTATAATATGTCTTGATGCATTGCATTTGTCAAGGTGGGTTGTTCTGTAAAAAGATCGGTCCCATTTTTAAATAAAACTGAAGAATAATACTGTGTTGCAAAAAGTTGACTTTATGTCAGCATTTCTGTGCTCTTCATCCTGATTGAAAAACAGAACTATGATTTCAGTTAAGTAAATTTTAGCTCAGGGACAGAATTATCACAGAGGAGCATGGATTTCATAAGGAACTATATTCTAATGTCTTCTTTCATTTACTATTCAGATTTAAAAATAAAACAAAACAAAACAACACCCCCTCACAGATGTGACTTTACTACAGAACTTAGGATTTGTCCAGTCTTTGTAAAGATCAACCAATCAAACAAACCTCCTGACAAAAAAACATGTGTAATTGCCCTCTGCAGTAGTTTAAAAGTTATGACATTTCTGTAAATGATCAATTAGCAGTATACCCTCATCTGAAAGCTGGGCCTGCACACCAGTCTCTCTTGGAAGGCTATTCAACTTTTCTCACTGAATTTTATATCTTGAGTTTCTCTCTAAAGTCCAACTCTAATAACTGCCCAGTACCCTCTGCTGATGAATGCCAGCAAGATAAGTACATTAATAAAGCCCAGATGCAGTTTGGTCTGTATCAAAGTGTTTTGCTGGATCAGGTGAGAGTGCTAAGTCATCCTCTTTCCTGATAAAACTCTAAATTTTGAATGCTCAGCAACTTCCTACCAATAATGCTCAGCAAAATGTGAGAACAGGAAGCAGTTATTCATACAGGAATTTGACATTTCTGACTCTCATCTGACAAAAATGAATGCCTTGAAAATACAAAGAGTTCCTCCTTCAACCTGTTCTTAAGCAAACATCTCATGCATCTTGAAAAATCATATGCCTGTGTCCAACCTGTGAACAATTAATTGCTACATCCTTCACAGTAGAACTTTTTTTTCTCTCACTACTCCTTTTTTCTTTGCATATGTATACAGGATATCTCATTATTAAGTGTGTTGGGAGCACTTATCTGCATGGAGAAAAGGTAGTGCATTTTTCCAAGTTGTAATGATAAGCTAAAAGTAAGCCCTGCAAGGTAGTCTATTTAAAATGTGGCAATTTGGGAAAATATGTCCCTCAAGCACAGCAAACATACCATCAAAGTGAGTTAGCTACCAATTAACTTCTACATTTTGCACAAAGGGCATTAAATTCTAGGGTAAAAATAAAACCAAATGATGTATGCCTGCTTTCTGTGAACAATAGATCACACAAAATGAGCTTTAGATATGGTGGTTTTCACTGCGTTTTCAGCATTCAGCTGTCCTGCTGGAAAATATTTGTTTTTCTGCTTAAAAACACTTTTTTCTATGTACACTCATATCACTAGGCATGTATAAAAAGAGAAACTCTCAGTCAAAAGCAATAAATTCAAAAGTGTGATCCTAGGCAGGCTCAGACACTATGACGCAGGACTCAATTGTGACACTTCTGTTCACAACAGGTACGTGATATTGCTCTATCTATTACTGAGCTCTTGATCCTGAAGTCTAGATGAAATGATAAAATACCGTGGAAGCAAATAGAGTTCCAGCCAGTCATAATAGCAACAAAAGGGCATACTCAGAAAAAGTGTGTTGATGGGAGCAGGTGCCCAGCCCAGTCTAGGCTGTGAGTATTTAAGAAGTGAAGGTCAAAGGAGCTTTGGCAGGAGACAAACCAATTGGTGGACCAGCCCTCCATAGATTCAAGCTCTTCCTGCTGGAACTAATTAGGAAAGTCCAACATCATAGCAGACATAAGGAAGAACTTAATTCTCAGCTCCCGTGGCACAGACAGTATCATCTGCACATGGGAAAAGAAGTGCACTGCCCTGGCTGGACTCAGCCAAGGGCATGGGCATGGGCATGGTTTGCATCCAGGAAAGAGCATTTTCTGCATAATGTCTAAAGGCAGTTCGGAAATTGCTCCTGTGAAAGGAAGGTTACAGTGTGGGCAATATTTCCCCTTCCAGAGAAAGGAGCACAGCGGGTTCCAGATTATGAGAAAAAAACAAACAAACAGTATTTGGCATTAGTGGAGCTTGAAAAATGGTACAAGAAGGAACAAGGCAATGGATTGCTTGATGATTGTTATATTGAAACTTCGTGTATCGGGTTTTTAGGATATCTTTTCTAAGTCAGCAAAACATTTGCACGTCATTCGATACAAGGTCTGCAGCGCAAAGAACAGTCAATTTTCATCATACCTGTCCTGCCACACTAACGGCTTGATTCACAAGTTTTATATGTGAGTTTAGACATCAACCATACTCCTGAGGCTTTGACTGACTTCCACCACTACTGGGTGAAGAAGATTTCTGTAAACATGATGCATATCACCCAAGACAGAGCATATAACCCGCATGTTTGGCCCTTCTCTTTCTGTGGCAAAGCAGGCATAGCACAGCCATGTCGTCGGCGTTGGAGGTGTGCTCCTCTAGCCCTGCAGTTCAGCCAAAGCATTCCTGAATTGCATACGTCCCTGCCACAACAGAGTGCGTCCTGTCACTCGGCCCTCTGCTAGTTCAGTGCAACGTAACAGCTGGCCTGTCGTTGTTGTAAAGCAGTGTGAAAATGTTTTCTGCAGTACAAGACATGAAATATAGACAGTTGTCATCAGAAAGCGCTTACACCTAAACAAGGCACGCATGGATAAGACAAGGTGCATTGAAAACAAAGAAGATAAAATAATGTGTGTATATATATATATGTATATTTACACACACATATATGTTTGTATGCATGTATATATATGCATATAGAGAGAAAGGGGGAGAAATAGAATGCTGTTGTAACATTATTGACTTATTTCTTATAGGCACCAAAGAGCAAATGAGTGTTCAGGAATGATTTCAGAGTAGAGTGATTTGGTGGGCTAGAATAAAGGTGTCACTCACAAAGGGCAGGTCAGAAGAGAGTAGTATGAACCACTGACAACAGATATATTTTTTTTTTAAGACGAGCAAATATTTCCTCAGTTGCCAGTTGTTAGAGTTTGAGGTTGAAACTTCACCAACACTGAAATGAGTGACAAAATCTTGGTTGACACCAGGAGCGCTAGAATTTCACCGTGTGAGGAATGCAAATTCTGAGATATTTTGCCAGATGAGTGTTCCCATTCTGGAGCACATTTAAACATGTGTTCAAATATAGGTGGATGCTCAAGTACTTTGTCATACTGCACTGTTTGATTTTTTTTTTTCTGCAGTAGTGTTTGAAACAATAAATAAAAAACATAGGAATGGCAAAGAACTGTTAGAACAGATTGTTTTAGCTCGTCTTTGTATTTCACCTCACAGTCACCAGGAACACGTATTTCAGAAAAAACATATGGAGTTCCCAAGTGAATACTTTGGCAGTATTACTTCCTTGGAGAATGTTATGTATTAAATCCAGATATAAAGCAATTGTCTCCTGTCTTACAATTTGTAATGTGCTTCCTTATATAAGATGTTTTTCTGTTTAATGTAAATTTCTCTGCATTTGTAAACATCTAAACCTTTTGCAATTCTATAGAATATTTTTCTTTGAGGTGGGTGAATGAGTTACTTCTGTGGAATACCTGCTTTATCAATTGTAAATGTGCTTGATTTCACCAGACTTTTGTCCCCGTTTTTTAGTCTGTGATTATCAGAAGATATTGTAAGGACCCTCCATTGGAGCATCACTGCATTGTTCTTATACCTTCATCAGGTAGGTATCAGGAAGAAAATTAGGAAAAAAAAGCTTGTTGAAAATATCATAGGAAGGGTCGATTCTGCCTCTGCACCGTATTTTTCTGTGACATACAGAAATATCACCAACCATCTCATTCCGTGGTTGCAGTGCCAGTTGACAGGCAGTCTCTTGCTCACCCTGGGATGCCCCCACCAGCTGATGCACCACAAAGATGCCTCCTGCTTCAGAAAAGAACTGAAAACAATCTATGCAATTCTTCCAAAGAAATATCTTGAGGAAAAATCTAATGATTACATCAGTGAAGACCAATTCTTGGGATACAGCTACTTTAATATTCACAGCAGCACTGAAACACGCATGTAACCCTGAGGTATACACCTAATTTTATCCCTAAAGAAGATACAATTCAGGAGGATATTTGGCTAAGTGCTTCACTTGGAGGCTGTGTTTCAGCTCCACTGACTTGCACAGGGTCGAGATTACTGCAGACTTGCATGTGCTTCTGTTTTGAAAAACTACAGGGAAAAAACTTTCAAGACTGCAGCAAGGACCTGAGTCAGGCATCCAATGAGCTTGCAAAAGTCGCAGTACTGGTCTGTCTTCATTGTGTGATCAGACATTATCTAACAGAACATTCAGCTGGATTTCATTACATTTTTTAAATTCATGTAACACTCGTTTTGTGTGTTATACTCTAATTTTGGAGATTTTTATTATAGGCATTTATACAATGCATTTGAATGAATTTCAGGATTTAATGGTGCAGCAGCTAAAATGTTATTATAATTTTTTTCATATGACTAGATCAAAATGCACTGGATAAAAGTGTTAAAACATTAATAAAAATGCAGGAGTGGAGAAATGACTTGTGCAAGAGGGGAGAGAGCCAGGCATTTTGTGAGTAAGAACTATATGAATTTATATCTCTAAGTCCTTATCAATAAATGTTAAGTCTCAGCATGCAGTATTAGGCAAAAGTAAAATGCATTTTTTAAAGTTGCACTCAATAACAATTTTTCCAAAGAACAATTTCTTGTGTGACTGATGATTTTTGAGGTAGGTATGCAAAATCCTGGTTACTGTGGTCGTGCACAGAGGTCACAGTGTTTGTTTTTGTAGCTTGAAAAGAAGCATGGAGCTTTTGTGAGTTGATTCCTAGGGAGGATACTTTCACTTAACAGCTCAGGATTTCCATGACTATTCTTTAAAAATGTAAGTTAGTGGTTTCAGTGTATGTTCTACTTAATAAACTTGTTCAAGTGAATATCGTGTGAACCAACCGCAAAAGGACACGGCAAAAGAAAAGTTTCTTGTTTTCAAATTGGAACAGCCATTCATAGAAAATGTGCTGCTTTTGCTTAGGCTTACTGTTTAAAAAACATTAACCTTACATTTACGTGAAAGTAGAAACTCAAGAACTGCCATGCTGAACCATAAAAGCGGACGGTCCAGTAATTCCCATTCTCACAGGCTTCAGAGGAAAGGTAGAAATTTCTTTGTGGACGACTTCCAGTGAAATCTCCCATGAAGGTTTTCTTACTGACTCTTAGGTAGTTATTGTTGTGTCTGGTTCCTAACTCTGAGACCTAATATATTCCCCCTTTTATTTTTTCAGTTACATGATTAGTCCTTTTTAAACTGGGAAATATGTATGGAAATTGAACAAAAATAATGTTTAATCAGCTTCTTTTGTAGGCAAGGAGATACAATATTGGTGTCTGTAATGATGTAAGTTTTTTTTCTGTTTTCCTGAGGCATTCAGTAGGAGCCATGGCATGACTGTATTGCTTCTTGATTGTGCTGAAGAGTAAACATAGAAGTACTTTTCTGCAATGAAATTAATTTAGATTTTTATAGGAGTGCTGATGTCATTATTGTCTCATCAGGGAGACCCTTACTATTTTCTGCCATTTTGTTAAGCACTGTAGTGTATCTGCCATCGATCTCACAGCAAAATAAATACACGAAGGTGAAAAATGTCATTGATTATGATAAATTCATCTTAAAAAGTCTCCTGGTCAAGGACCTTGGAGTTTGTCGCATGATACTTACAATTTGTAGAGTCCTAGTTCTTTATGTTTAGATTTCTCCCGAGGATCCACTTTTGCATGATAGATCAACTGGATCTGCTAGAGACATGGATTTAGATTAAACTCAATTTCCACTGCATTTTAAAGTAGAATGGTCACACCAGCCAGCTTTAAGCTGCTGTCATACAGATGACCGGTAGTCAAGGTGTGCTGTACGCTCTGTGATCTGATCCAGAAGGTTGAGTTAGGAACTCCAAATACCTCTGAAAAATAAAAGAGCATATGCTTAGGTGAAAATTAGCTCAGGGAGGAATAGCAAGGATATTTTGTTATGTTATTTCTTGATCCTTGAGGTCAGATACAGATAGAAAGAAATCATCATAATGGCACTGGTAAAATAAAAAGTATGATTGTTTTCACAGGTGCAGGTGGACAGAAACTTGTCTTCCCACACTCTGAGCTGGCCAGACCTGTTCCAGATGTGGTGTCTAAAGTTGTATAGGAGTTTTTTCTCTGAGTTCACGTCTTTTACCTCTTAGTGGTATTTTAATGTCACCATGAATTTAGATATATATAAATGTTTATATGGTTTTTGTTGTTTTGTGAGGCTTTAGTTTCCAAATATGAACGGGAAACCAAATAATGATGAAGTCTAATTATTTATGAATGCGAAAATTAACACTTTATATTCTCCCAATAACCATTGGCCCTTAACAGCTGATTTTTTTTTTAACTGACTGTGAAAAACACTGTATACTATTCTGCTTGTAGCAAATACAATTGGATCAATGTTAGCCAGCTGTTTTCATTTGCACTGAATGTAAGACTATTAAAAAATAGGCCCATACCTAAGATTCCTGATATTAAAAATTAAAATATTAAGAATCTTAGGGAACTAGTAGAATTACTAGTTGGACTGAAGAGCTCAGGAACTAAAATAAAATAGCGACTTGGAATTTTAAAAAGTCAGTGACATAAATATCCCAAATAAAAGCAGGAAACATTTAATGCTTAAAGAATTAACTGGATAAATAGCTCAAGAAATTAAAAACGTGAGGAAAAAAAAAGGCCTGGTAAAAGCAATGTTGCAGAAGACATGACAAGTAGAGAGTAAAACAGAGGTTTCCCAAAGGCAAGTTATGACAGACTTGTAAAACTATTAAAAGAAATAGCAAAGGTCTTCTTCCTCAATAAAAAGGGTAAGAAAATGCGGAAAGAAATAGAGTGAAGAGAGAAGCAAAATTAACAGGGTTCAATGTGTTCAGGTGTGGGGAGACTGGATAATTTCTAACCCGCATTTCTGAAAGAGCTGGGACATGAAATTACAAGCCCAGGAGCAAGTATTTTGAATAAATCTAGCAAGATAAATGTAACACATTATTTGAGAATAGCAAATTATCAAATATATTTAAGAAGGGAGGAGGGGGAAGTGATCTAAGCTACTACACGCGTGTTGATCTAATATTCATTATAAAGAAGGATTTAGAATTCTTTCTTTAAAAATATACAGAAAGGGTGATAAGCAGAATATAAAATCATGCACAAAGCTAAGTTAGCAAAAATAGATCATGCCAAACACGCTGTTGAAAAAGATTGATAGTCAAATGAAAAGATGGTAGCTCTTATATATATGGATTTCAGCAAAGTATTTGACACAGTGCCAAAAAGAAAATAAAGAGTTATACTAGAAAGTGAAGAACAGTAGAATAGGGGCTGTATGTTTGAATTGTAATAAACAGGGAAAATATAGAGCAGAAAGAAATTATCAGTGGCATTTAAGGATTTCATTAGTTCCCTCAGCAAAGTAGTGGGGGAGATACTGATAAAATTTTCTGACATTGTGAGTTTCGGAGTCATCATTAATACAGAGGAATATTTTTCTATTGCGCAGAAAGGAAAAGATGAGAGATGGCCCTGAGGACTAGAATAACAAGGATGAGATGAAATTCAGAAGTACAAAATACAAAGCCATGCACTGTTGAAATAATAATTTTGCTGTAAACTGGGATTTCATGAGCTGGTAACGATAGAGGGATAGACCTTGTAGAACTGACTGATGTAGCCAAGAAAAAAAAGGCAAAGAACATCCTTGGATGTCCCAAGTGAGAGAATCCCTGTATCCCACAGGAGTTAAACTCAGACTAGATTAAGTGCAGAGTAGGGTATTCAGGAATGACTAGGAAATGAAAAACTTCTCTTATGAAAAGAGACTGAAACAGCTTGGCTTGTTAGCCTTGCAAAATGAAGGCTAAGTGGGGATTATGCTAGCTTTCTGTAAATATATCAGTGATGATAAACATCCAAGAGGGGAAAGGCTACTTGGCACAAGAATAAATGGAAATAAACTGTAACTGAATAAAATTTACGTTGGAAAGTAAAAGGTTTCTGAGAACCAGGAGTCTGGAAAAGTGTCCAATACAAGGGGGGGGGCAAAAAGCTTAATTAATTTTAAATTTTGATTAGTTTATGAAATGGGATGTGTAACATAATTGCCTGTAAAAGCAGAGACTGAACTCATTAATCTAGGAAGTCCCTTGCAGTACCAAGTTCGTATTTGTGCTGAAGATGATGTGCGGTTTATGACATATGATAATAATCCATTTGCATATTTAATGGGAACAATCACGGCTGTATGGCCACATATCTGATGTCCTTTCTTGCAGTACATTGAAAAAATTGGCCAAAAAAATTAAAAGCAGCCTGGTCTGCTGAGTGCACACAATTTGTCATTTAGTCAGTGGTTTGTGCTTATTCATTATCATCATCTGGCATTCTCTATCACACAGATATTTTTACGGACAAATGAGTTAAAGCAAGAATGACAATATGCAAAAGAGATCAGAAAATAGAAGGCCTTTTTCCTCCTCTGTTTTATTGTTTGGTTAAGGAGCGTGTCACTGTGATCAGCACTCTTGATAAAGTATGTAAATGTTTAGAGCCTGCTCTTCCTGGGCTATTACTTGTGTAGTCTTATCATAACAGCAATCTGATAGAAAGTGATAGGGATCAGTTCCCAGGAGGAGAAAGCTTAGAATGACTTTTCGGTTCAAATAGCACCACGACATTGTTAGTTCTGGCTTAATAACTCTGTTGCGGTTTTTGCCTTCAGGTCATTGAGGTATCTTCAACCTTGCTGACTTGTATTCTGTTTTTTAATAATTCTAAAGATTCCAAACTGTGCTTGCGATTATTTTAGCATTTAAACAATGTTATTACCTAATGTGTCCTCAAGATTTATGTAATAAGAAGTTCCTATTCATATTTTCAAGTTGCTACTTAAAAAGTAAACCAGGTTTGTGTCACAGGGAAAACTTTCCCGGTTCAAGTGGTTTGAGTCAAACCAGGATCAAAGTAGTTTATTTATTTATTAATACATAAGTAACCAACATTCAGTGAACTATAAATTCAGGATCAGTATCGACAATACAACAGATAAATTGCAATACTAGACATTGTCAAAATATTAAATATCCAACTACAAATTTCTAAACATTCTTCTGTAACTAAGCTCAAAAAATTTAATTACACCCAAATGTGCGCAAGCTCATATTTACATGTACACACTCACATCCCTCACAGATTGTGTGGGTTTGGGGCACACACACCCTCTCCACAGTTTGCAGTCCCTATTTGCATCCCCCTTCTGTGGGAGATGTGGATGCTCCAGGTGTACATGTGTCCATGCTGCTCACTGCAACCCTCAATGTACACGTGGGGGAGAAATCCCCACCAGCTCACATACGCACACCCGAGTTTCCTGCTTGCTACAACCAGCTGCCCTTTGTTGACCAGTTGCGGGCTCTTCATGGTGTCCCAGGGGAGGATGCTCAACCTGGCGTGGGCAGGGCGGTGATGTCATGGGGCAGCTTCTGTCAGGACCAAACCAGATTTTGACTGCTTTTCTATTTATTTCTGTCTGTCTCTCACTCACTGTTCCTCCCTACTGTTAAAAAAAAGGGGGGGTTTTGACACATTTTTTCAAGCTGATTTCTTATTCCAAAAGTCCTTTTGCAATTAAACTGGATAATAATCATCTTCCTTTTTAGCTTTGCCGGTCTGGGACAAATGCCATTTGGGCAATTTTGTGTATTTCAGCTACAGACACTGTTGCACTCATATTCCTGCCTTAACATAATTTTTTAACCAGGCCATGTTTCCTTGGAAGGGCCAAACAATCTCCCCTAGAGATTGTAATTGCAATGTAAAATCATAAACCCCTCCTTAATGAGTGTCTGTCATAAGCAGACAGTCTGAATTTTATAATAGAGTTGAGTACAAACCCAGAATATTAGGTGTATCATGCTATTCTGAATTCTAGAAATGGATGTCACAAACAATCAGGCAAATATTATGGCTGAAACAGAGTTGCCTCTATAAAAGGCTGAATAACAAATGATCTGTTAGACAAGTATTGGAGTTCAAAATGCGGAAAGGCAGAGTGCTATTTTTTTCTAGTAGTTTCCACTTCAAATTCTGTGACAGGAGAATTTACCAGTCACTCGGTCAATAAGTCAAAAATGACTTATGTTTTCTGGTGAAAAGTCTGACAAAAGTATGTTCTTTAAATTAAATCCCTTTTATGAATCAGGTTAAGTATCCAGAATCTAATCTGCACTTCTCAAATCTTTATAGTGTTGTCTATAAAGAGCAAAGAAAACCAAAAAACACTAATGGAGAATCGTAGAAAAGTTTACTAGAGCTTATGATTTTTTTTTTCCGATATTGAAAGCTCTTGACCTTTCAAACTGGGACCAAAAGGAGAATACTTAACTTTTAAGTCACCCTTTTTTTTACCATCTTTAGACTTCTAGAAGAGGTCCACTCCTAGATAACAGAAGATGATACCTAAGCTCTATGTGGTACAGAATTTGTGAACAGATTAAATACCTAACTTCTTTTCAGCACATTAATCTGTAACAGGGGAACACATCCACACTCTTGAAGACGAACCTTCACCCACACACTAGTTTGCTAAGGACAGCTAATTCCTCCCCCTAGGAATATTCTCCACTACTGCTATTGAGGAGGAAAAGGATTGAGCTAGTGCTTTCTAAGGAGTTCCTTGTTTTCCTTTGACTTTGTGAGTCATTTCTATGTCTGTACACTCTTGCTTGCAACAGAATTGATAATATCCACCCAATTTAGCTCCTGGGATGAGCCAGCAAAATAACTCTTTTGTTCTGCTAAGACTTCTAGAAACTGGTGTGCCTTCTCTGTGCCAGATAATTACTTATCATGGCAATAAGCTTTTTGCTTATCTTATGTCCAAACCTACAATGCTGCGTCAAGTCCTGCAGTCCTTTTATATATGTAACTCCTACTGAGATCAAGTGAAAAGTCGAGAGAGTCAATATTTATTCCTGCTCATGACTTTTGTATAAAGTCATTCAGGGTAGATCTGTAAACTGGCATCTGTCTACCTATCAAATTATGTCCTCCCTGCACTGATACAATAATTTGTGATTAGCTTTTAAGATCTCAGAGATTTAACAATTGAGCAGAGACAAAGAGCAAGATGCTCATAAGTCAGTAGTGGTTTGAGGTATGTAGCTTGAGGCTTCTATTTCCAGAAGGAAGGAGTTTCCAGTTAACTGAAATTTGTCTTGAAGGGGTTGCAGTTCTTAGCACTTTTTTTTTTAATCATTTGGAGAAAGTGCTGTGCACTTCTCCTAAGCAAATGATGTTGGAGGTCAAATCTGGGTCTATAGTAACGCACTGTTTAAGAAGAGAATCACACTTCAAACTGGAGGCCCAGTGCAGCTGTCCTCTCTCAACCTGTTTCCCCTTATGGTGTTTGATATCCTGCTTGAATTGAGGATTGACTCAAGACTAAAGATTTCAATTAAAAATCAAGATTGAAAATCAACTTAATTAAACTATTTGAGAATATATTTGCATTCAAGTGTGTTAAGACCATGTGCACTGGCCCTTTTGAGCTTATCGGGGATGTTATGCTGTACCTTGGGTATCATGACTAGTTACACATAAGTTAATATACATAACTGGCTTCACTGAAGGCAATAGAAGGCTTTTTTATTGGTATTAGTAGGAATATTATTTTTTTTCTTTTACAGTTATTTCACCATCCTTCTATTTCACCTGCTTCATGTCCTAGCCTTAGAATGTAGATTCTGATGATGAGGGACTACACAATGCTGGTGCAGCGCTGCCACAGAAGAATGGCTCTTCTGCTGGGGCCATTGACTATTCTGGTGATACAAACACAATCGGGGATTCTTAGCTCAACATGACCTAGCAATTTTCACTTGCAACCCAGAAAGACAACTGTATCCTGGACTGTATCAAAAGCAGCATGGCCAGCAGGTCAAGGGAGATGATTCTGCCCCTCTACTCTGCTCTCATGAGACAGCACCTGGAGTACTGCATCCAGCTCTGGAGTCCCCAAAGTAAGAAGGACATGGACCTGTTGGAATGAGTCCAGAGGAGGGCCACAAAGATGAAGAGAGGGCTGGAGCACCTCTCCTGCGAGGATGAGCTGAGAGAGTTGTGACTGTTCAGCCTGGAAAAGAGAAGGCTCCGGGGAGACCTTATAGCAGCCTTCCAGTACCTAAAGGGGACCTACAGAAAAGATGGGGAGGGACTCTTTATGAGGGAGTGACGCGATAGGACAATGGGTAACAGTTTTAAACTGAAAGAGAAATTCTTTACTGTGAGGGTGGTGAGGCACTGGAACAGGTTGCCCAGAGAAGTTGTGGCTGCCCCATCCCTGGAGGTGTTCAAGGCCAGGCTGGATGGGGCTTTGAGCAGCCTGGTCCAGTGGAAGGTGTCCCTGCCCATGGCAGGGGGGTTGGAACTAGATTATCTTTCAGGTCCCTTCCAACTCTAACCATTCTTTGATTCTATGATTATTGCCATATTCTCAGTTGCTGTGTTAGGATAAGGTGGCCAGATATGAGGGAAAGATAGATCTAAACCAGAAAAAAAAATACTTCCAAGTTACATAGTTTGACCTCTCTCATAATACAAAATTTGGGGGTTTTTATTTCTCTTGAACCAAGGCTAATGCGTTACCTTTTGCAGATGCTGGGATTAAAAGCACCCAGTCACATTCCCTTCAATGAACAGATATCAAGAGGAGATTTGCCACAATAAGGACTTTTGTTGTAGGTCTCTGTTTGTAGCAATAGTGTTCCCATACCTACTGGAATATTGATTAAAGTTAGATTAAGACAATATATACTTCATTTTTAATATTAATCGTATTGTAAGAAATATATGACATTCTCTCCTCTTTTTTCTTATACATTAATAACAAATTCAATATCATTTAAGAAAACTAGAGAACAAAATGAAGAAATATTTTTTTCTAAATCACCCCCTTTAATTCTCTTCTGCAGTTACTTCTGATATGTGTTAAAGAACAAAATCTGTCTACTTTGGTTACAAAATCCCTTTGGGATGCCCAGCTGAAAAGTGGTCATGTAGGGAAATAGAATAATTAATCTAAAAAATAGACATGAAATTAGTGGATCAAATAGAGAATACGTACATTTTTTGTGATGAAAAATCTCTCCTGGGACATTTTCATAGAAATGGCCTGAATATATATATTTGGGAATATAACCCACACTGTTCAGCATGGAATGTTTTATTAATCATAGTTCTTAAAGACAGTGAACATGGGAGGAGATAGATCAGGGAATAAATAATACATACAACAGAAATGGCCCTTAGATGAGTGGCTCTTCCCTTTATAAATATTACAAGCTCCCCACCATCCCCCAGGTAAGAACACAGTATTCAACACATTTAATGATGAGCAACAACAGAAGAAGAGCATTTCAATTTAACATGGGAGGTAGATCTTGGCTATCCCAAGAAGTGTATTACAGCCCTAATATTGTTATATAGAGAATTCTGGTATATTTTTATCCTTCATTACTGGAAACTGACTCATGCAGTAACAGTTTTGTATCATATTATTGGGGATGAAATTATCTGACTTTATATGAATCATCAATATCAGATTAAAAAGTGGCAGCAATGAATTTTGTACCATACTGCCATTTGATACAATAATGGTGCTAGTAATATCTGAAATTATGACTTCTAGTCACAGCTCAGCAAGAGATCATTTCGGATGGGGGTGGGACGGAATACAGTTTTCTTCCTGTATTATTCTTTGCAAAACACATCCCTTTTTCACATAAACATTCTTACGAACACAAATACATTTATTCTAATTAAAAATCAAACGCAAAATGTGCAAAAATGTTGGTGATACCCCTCTGCCCCCACTGAGAGTATAGGATGACTCAGTGCCTAATTGAGGTGTTCTGAATCACGCTGCCAGGTTCTTGAGTATACATTTTAAGCATTGCAATAGCATCCGCAATAGCATCCACAGTAGCTGGCCTAAATCCTTTCCCCAGAGGCTAGCACTAATTGTGTGAACATAAGAACACTCATACTGGGTCAGGGCAAAAATCCACCTAGCTCCGTCTCCGGCACTGACCAACGGCAGATGCATAGGGAGCCATGTAAGAACAGGGCAACATATGGTGACGCCTCCCTGGTACACTGCTTTGCCAGCAGTGACTTGTGCCTCCGGGACTTCCTGAATGAAAGGTGATGCCTTTGTGTTTAATAGAATCCTGTCAATATTATTTCATTAATTTGTCTCATCTCTTTTGAATCCAGATAAGCTTTAGGCATCCACAATGCCTTCTGTCAGCCACACATATAAGAAAGTACCTCTATGGCTTGCTTTTAATCTGTTACTTGCTAGTTTTATTTGATGGTCTCAGCATAGATGAGACAGTTTCTATTCATTTCACCCACTTGACATTACTGCTGTTTTACAGACATCTGTCGTATCCTTTCCTCAGTGACTTCTCCAAGATGAGGAATGTTATTCTGTTTAGTTTTTCACTATCATTGGTCCTCCTTGTTGTCCCTCTCTGTATCTTTCCCAGCACTACTGTATTCTTTCGAAGACAAGGTAACACTGAACTGTATTAAAGACACCTGAGTTTTTAAACAGTGGCATTATGACATTTTTTATATTGTTTTCTGTTCCTTTACAAGTAATTCTTAATTCTGCCTGCTTTTGGCATCCATTAAACACTGAACTAATAGTTTCATAGAGCTACCTGCTGTAACTGTAATATCTCTTTCCAGAGCAGTAATAGCTGGTTCAGAAGCTGTCACTGTGGAAGCAAGATCACTTTGAATGCATAGTGAAGATTTCTTTCCCACAACTCTGCTTGCCTGTCACATCATTTTTACTAGTGAAGTAGAACATGGACAGAACTGCTCTTTCCAGCAGACACAGCCCTACAGATTATAAGATAAATATCTTCTCTCAGTGGCAGCGTTTGTTCCTTTGGAACCTCAAGAGTCAGAGAGGAAGATCCAAAATGAACTTTTTGCATCTGAAACAAAGTATGTCAAATGACTGAATGCACCTTTGTGGCAGAGAGATGGGAAAGGTAAACAAGGTGGAGCTGCTAAATCACTGAGATAGATCTAGGGAACAGTAGTCTTGCCATAGCTATGTATCAAAGGAACTGGAGGGAGTCACTGGAGCAGAAGGGGCAGAGGTAGCCCATTTAGACTTGCTGAACCAAGAGAAAGAGGCAGAGCATTAAACATGAGTTCTTGCAGTTCTTAACAGCTCCTGTGCTTAGGATATTGACTCCTAGTCTTAACCCGTACGTTCTGAGGAGAGTGGATTATGATTCAGCTTACTATACATACATTCAAATGCTTGAAGAGATGTATTTAAGCACAGCTGAGGTGTGTTTGGTTTCCTGCTTGGTCACAAGTTGCCACTCCTAACGCCATGGATCTAATGTAGATCCTGTGTGTTGTGTCTGTCAACCTTGGGTGGATTTTTTGCATGTACTAGTCTTTCTCAAATGGTGTTTGTGCCTGTGTGCAGGAAACTGAATTGCACCCCAGTGGCTTGTCTCCCCGTAAAAAACAATGACTGTATTGACTGTGTCTCTATTGATTATGTGGCAACTTAGACACATAGCTCACCTGAGCGCACATCCCTTCAGACATCTGTATTTGATGTCTTCATTTTGAATTGAATCTGCTTCTCTGGTCTGGCTTCCTGCATATCAACTATTTCTTTTTACTGTTTTTTGCAGGTGAACTCCGTTTTACAGCGGTGACATAACTGCAGCATATGCATTATTTTTCTGCAGAGAATGGCATTCACAGAAGGACATTAGCTCTAAATCGGCAGTATATATATTGTGATGTTAGCCTTAAATTAAATCTGAGACGCCAGGCACATCTCAGCTGTAGCTGTTGTTCCACAGCTAATCCTACATAACTCAGTCTACACAAAACCCGTGCTGCAGATGAGCCTCTACCAGCTTGTGGCACACACACATGCACACAGAGCAAACCAGCATGCTGCTGACATTCCGGCAATTCAGTTTTGAGAACAAGTCTTCATGCAACTTTCCCTAAATTATAACACACTGCTTAGTGAGTCAGATGCACCTTTAGACCATTAGGGTGACCCTGTCTGGCAAGACCAGGACTTTTAGGGCATGCTCTACATCAGTTTACGGTCTCAGCAGCCTTTATCTGGTCCAAGGACCCTCCAGCTGACTTGAGAGCTGGGATCCTTCCAGGGGAGTTTTCCTTGCAAATCTGCAAATCCGAGGCTGGGTATGAGGAGGGAGTTTACATTTTCCTGACCCCCATTAGCACTGGGTTAGCTTTACTATTACTTCATCAGTCCTTTCAGGTTCCCTTTCTCTACCTCTTCTTTTTTTGTCACTTCCATCAGCACACAGAATAGCAGGATGCTAAATGGATGCCTTGGGTCTGAGCTGGTTTCTTTTTTTTCCTCCTCTCCTCTTTATCTCTCTAATGTTGACAGTAATCTAGTGCAAGGGTTTGTCTCATTTACACACAAAAAATTATCAGCCTGTGAATTAGATAGAAGAGTAGGGATACTGTTCAGAAAATTACCTTCTATTCAGCAGCTCTGTTGACTCCACATTTACTGTGGATTAAAATTCATGCTATATGAAAAGGTAATTTTCTTTTCTAGTCTTGAGACTTTTCCTTGAAATATTCAGATGTACGCTGAAAAGCAAACAAATCACTCAACTTTCTTCCGGTTGCTTATTTGGAAAGAGTGCCTTCCCAAACTTTGTTGAGGAGAAAAATAATTTTCCTCTTCAAAAATCTGGAGCAGCTGTTCCACTTTTTTGCAGGATTTCTGCTGTTGGAGATTTTCTTGTAGGTATATTCCTCTGAATAATTTTATTTGTTCTAGGTACAAAAAGGAAGGAAAAAGAAATAAATATAATCCCTTAGCTGTCTGTGTAGAGAAACTGAGCTGTTTTTGCATGGTATCTAGCACCATAAGAATATCCCAGTGAGAACATAAGGATTGACAGGCTGAGAGAGTTGGGGTTTTTCAGCCTGGAGAAGAGAAGGCTCCGGGGAGACCTTATAGGCCCTTCCAGTACCTGAAGGGGGCTACAGGAAAGATGGGGAGGGGCTCTTTATGAGGGAGTGAAGCAATAGGATGAGGGGTAATGCTTTTAAACTGAAAGACGGTAGATTTAGGTTAGATATTAGTAAGAAATTCTTTACTGTGAGGGTGGTGAGGCACTGGAACAGGTTGCCCGGGGAAGTTGTGGATGCCCCATCCCTGGAGGTGTTCAAGGCCAGGCGGTATGGGACTTTGAGCAGCCTGGTCTAGTGGGAGGTGTCCCTGCCCATGGCAGGGGGGTTGGAACTAGATGATCTTTAAGGTGTCCTCTAACCTGAACCATTCTATGATTCTATGATAAATATGAGCATCCCATCAAGAGGCTTATGAGTGGTCCAGTCCAGAGCTGAGGAGCAGGGGAAGACTTATGGTGCAAATTCTCTTCCAATGTGACCAGGGCACAGGTGTGGTTTGGGGCTCACAGTATCCCAAGGATGCAGCAAATGTCCCGTCCCCTGACCTAGTTGAGTGCACGGCATGCTGCTGCTGCCTTGTTGTCGTAGAGAGCCGGTTTGCAGCCATGCCTTCACCTGTGTCTGAGTTCAGATACTGTGCTGTCTTGTGTTACACCACGGCAGGAGAGAGTCTGGGTAGGCGTCACAGTAGTTTGCTGGAGACCCTGTTTTTGGTACAGGAAATTCAAAAGAATAAGGGAGTAGTTTACATGTGTTTTAGTGAGGGATCCATAAGCTGAGTCTGAACAAAGAAAACCTGGTACCACGTGTGGTATGCAGTAACCCTCTTTGCCCAAATCTGCTTCAATTGTAATCTTGTTTGTACGTGACTGTTGCTTACAGGGTTGGCAGAGAGAGAGGGGAGGAACACAGAGCAACAGGGTAGAATAAACTGCAAAAAAGTAGAAACAGGGAAGATGCTGCCTGTTGGAATCATAACTCCCCATTTGTTTTTTGTTGGATTTGTACAACTGGGAACACCCTTTTAGTCAGGACACAGATCCTGAACTTTAAAAAAGACATGAACAGATGCTTCACCCCTACTCATTTCTCTGGCTTTGTGTGTTCCTCAAGAACCACCACAAAAGTAAATGTTGCAAAAAGCATTGTTTATGAGGATTTCTTTGGGTTTCCAAAGTGTCTGATGCTCCCCAAAATGGAGATGCATGATTAATTTTTGTTGCTAAGAAAAGTTCTCCTTTTAACTTGCTTTTATCTTCTGGAAAGTCAGCTAAAGGATAATAAAAATGAAGCTGGTGGGATAAAGCCTCAGTAGAGTAAAATCCATTATATCTAAAAGGAGACATGGAAAGATCAAAGAGGGAGCTAAATGTGTCCTGAAGTACTTCAAAAGGTGGCTCACTTAGGGACTATTGATCATCTCAGGACAGAAGTGAAAAATTGGCCAGTTTTTACTGAAGGAATTGAAGAAGCTGTTGTAGAGGCGGAAAAGCAGCAAGTCTTTTAGTCTATATGCAGGCTTACATGCTGATAAATGTTACAGCTATTTGCAGCTATGTAAATTAGTGTATGAGTTGGACGTTACCTTACCACTGGTGTTTTCAATTGCAATCCATTTTATTCACTGCCGAAGATTTTAGTTCTGCTAATGTTACTAAATACAGAGATTTCCTTTGTTTTCTAATAATGTAAAGTACATTTTGCTCCATTTAATTTATGCTGCAGTTTGTAACATGTTTAAAGATAACAGCTTTCTGCACTTGAACATGAAGGACATAACAATGACTGTAAGCATAATATTGTAATCATAATATGACTGACAGTATAATATCATCTGTAAAAAATTGCAGTTTTTATATATATGTATATATATAGATACATATGGAAACACATACAAATAACTAAGTATATATTGTATATTATGTCTATTATTATATATATGATATAATGAAATTATATATAATGTACTTTAATAGCATTTGCCCTGAATTAAAAAAGAAGTAAAAAAAAAAAAAGAGAGAAATAAAAAGAAGAAAAAAAAAAGAAATAAATATACATAAGGAGCATTTCCAGGAAAACAAAACAAAACCACTCAAAACCTGAACTGAGACAAAATTACAGCTTGTCTCATAACTACCCTGAATGGCTCTCCTCAGCGTTACTTCCTGCTTGTGATGATAGTGGATTGACACCAGCTTTCCAGGAGGCCAGCTGAAGCAGGAGCATTCAGGATTTCTGTGTCCTTACCCCTCCTACCGTCCCAGTGGGGAAAGGTGGCCCACCCTGGAGGAGGCAGAGAGCTCGGTACTCAGCTCTGACAGTCTGCCTGGCCAACGCCTGTCAAATTTGCTTTCTGCCTGCAGAAAGTGAAGCTGACACAAACCTTCCAGGTGAGGAGCCTGGAGACCTGTCAGTTTGATTTTTCCCAGTGGAAAAATGGAATATTTGTTCACAAAATAAATTAAAAAAAAAAAAAAAAAATCAATTCTGCGAGAAGGGCATGTTCTATCAGAAAATCCTTCTGTCTGAACGTTCCCAACTAGCTTCACTGACAATTTGCATCTGCTGTGGAGGTAACATAAAAGGAGTGCAAAATACATACCCACTGATGGTATAAAGACAGTCCTGGCTGGGAATTTAAGGCATTGTTCAAGTACCTGGTATTATACACTAGTATTTGCTTCCTTTATAAGGGCCTATGCCCCTTGCTTTTAAAATTACCTCAGTCCACAGCATGTATGGATATACCTCTCCATCTCCCATGAGCTACAAGCCTTTGCTGGAAACTTAAAAGTGTGAGTGGACATGGAAACAGTATGATTTGGACAAGCAAAATCCCATTTAAGCAGGATCAGGAGACCAGAAGAGGAGCCAGTCGGGGTGGCTGCCAAGGGGATGCTGAGAAGGACTCCCAAAGACCTTGCAGAGGCTAAACTTCTGTAGATGGAAACATGAAGCCCTCTCACAAGAGTAAGAAAAAGACTGTCAGTCTAAGAGAAGAGCGTGCACAAGGATTTCTATGCAAAGGTGTCTGGTTAATGCAAAAAATAAACAAGCGGGCGTGTTCAAGGCTTCTGTGCTGTACACACCCAGTCGACATCTGGCTGAATATGAGCAGCAGTGTGCCCAGGTGGCCAAGAAGGCCAACAGCATCCTGGCATGTATCAGGAACAGTGTGGCCAGCAGGACTAGGGCAGTGATCGTCCCCCTGTATTCGATGATGGGGTGAGGCACCACCTCGAGTGCTGTGTCCAGTTTTGGGCCCCTCACCACAAGAAAGATACTGAGGTGCTGGAGCGTGTCCAGAGAAGGGCAACGGAGCTGGTGAGGGGTCTGGAGCACAAGTCTTGTGAGGAGCGACTGAGGGAGCTGGGGGCGTTCAGCCTGGAGAAAAGGAGGCTGAGGGGAGACCTTCTCACTCTCTACAACTGCCTGAAAGGAGGGGGTAGAGAGGTGGGGGCCAGTCTCTTCTCCCAACTAACAGGTGATAGGACAAGAGGAAACGGCCTCAAGTTGTGAGAGGAGAGGTTTAGGATGGAAAAATTTCTTCACCGAAAGGGTTATCAAACATTGGCACCGGCTGCACAGGTTGAGTCACCGTCCCTGGAGGTATTTAAAAGACGTGTAGATGTGGCACTTCAGGACATGGTTTAATGGTGGACTTGGCAGTGATAGGTTAATGGTTGGACTCGATGATCTTAAAGGTCTTTTCCAACCTAAACAATTCTATGATTTTATGATTCTATTCTTTGTGAGTTACTACCATCATAAGAATAGGATGAGTGACTTCAGTGAGTGGAATATTGCTACTGACCTGAGCAAGAGCCTGAGATTCTTAAAAACAAGATTCTTTTCACTTTAGAAGACCAATTTAAGTGATGCATTTGGATTATCCAGTTAAGAAAATGAGAGTTTTGTATGTCGAACATTCACAAATACTTTCTTTTTCTTTTGATACTCACTTAAAATATGGAGTAAATTCACAAATGTCAGAAAACTTACTTCTGTTTTGTTGCATTGCAAATGAAGATAAACTAAGGCTCTTTTTACTGCAAGGAAACATGGAAGAGGATTTTTTGTCTTCGCAGAGTGTATGAAATGCTCATGATTTTTAAGGTGCACATTTTTGACTGCAGAATTAACCTAGCAACATCAATGAAAGAAGAATGAACACAATGCCAATACAAAAAAATACATTGCAACTTTAGGTATTTAATTTAAGCAAGCAAGAGCACAAGCCTGCTCCCAGTGGAGTCAATGGATTTTTACAGGATTACGTTCTTAATTCCAGTGGAGCTGCATAGGCAAGAAAGACCTGATGCACTTTGAGCTGTCTGGATGACATTAGTAGTCATCCCTGTGGAGGTGGTATATGCATATATTTTTTTATACACGTATATATACACACACACATGTATATACATATATATACATACATTTATACATATATATGTGTGTGTGAATGTGTGTATACTCGCACAAAGAATCCCTTTGGTGAAAAAAAACTAGGAACTTTAATTTATTCTTATTTTCTCAAATATTTTGCTAAGATGTGAATCTAACCTGAAAACTGTCAGGCAGCCCCTTGGTTTAGATCGTCAATGTATATAGTTTGGCTGGTTTAAATACAAAATTTTTGGTTTATATTATGTGGCATTTAAAAAAGATTAAAGCTGCTTTCCACAACAGTTTTATTAAGAAAATAACCAGTGGCAAGTGTTAAGCTACTTTTTAATTTTTCCCGTAATAATGTCATTAAAGCAATATTTAATTTAAATCCAGCTAGTATATGATGATAAAACGTTATTTTCAATACTGAATTTAGATGATTATTTTTCAAGGGATTTTTTTAGTGTGAAGGGAGTTACAGTCAGCATGCTACTGTACTGTGTTTTCAGTGCAAAAGAATGATATTTTTTTATTCACTTTAGAAGACTGAATTTTTGAAGTGATGCATTTGGGTTATCTGGCTAAGAAAATGTGGTGTTTATATGTTAAACATTCACAAATATTTTCTTTTGCTTTTAATGGTCTTTAAATTTCAAACTAAAATTAGGCAGCCACAGACCTGAAGATTTGTGGTTGTGGGAAGAAATTTCTTTTATTCAGGGCAATCTGCTTAGCTTCTTTCAGGTCTATAAAATGGTAATTCTGCTAGTCATTGTTGTTGTTATTTATTATGTTTTATTGCCTTTCACACAGCCTCATGAACCCATTCTGACAGAGTTACGTACTGCTGGAGGACAGTCTACTTTCAAAAAGGCTTGTATTCTAAATAGGACAATAAATGAAACCAACGTACAGGGAATATGAGCAGAGGGATAGCATATAGAAAATTAGATTGGTAGGCTCTGTGTTATGTGTTATGTTGATCATGTGAGTGAGAAAAACTGAGTGCTGACCTCTGTTTTCCAGAATTTTTCTGTATTTTTCATAAAATGGGCATTGGCTAAAATCTATAAACATCCTGGAGAAGAAATAAGGTTTCTTCATGTTTGCAGGTGAATGTCGTGCCAAGCAAGGTACAGCACTACTCTTGGTCTTTCCTTCTTTCTCAGCACAATCGTGTCACCTCCCATTCTTCACTTTTCTGTACAAAAACAGTCCTTAAGTTTTATTTTTTCCTTTTTTTCAGTCTCCTCCTAATAGTCAGAAGGGAAGGGAGAGAGGCACATTCCAATTCAGGGAATAGCCACACCAAAAAGAGCAGGTTCAGCACCTGTCAGCCAGCACATACCTAGGGGAATGTTTGCTCGCCTCCATCTACTCCACCTGTGCAGTAAGGTGCATTGTAATTGAATACAAATATAGACATCTATCAACATACTTTTCTTAAAAAGCCCTGATGGAATCATACATAATACCCTCCTCCGAATAATATATTCCTACCCCACAAAGCCTGTCAGTCTCTTCTGAAGAAAGGCAGTTCAGCAGATTTAGTTACACTTTCTACATCCCCCTTCTCATTAGGATAACAAGGAAACACGCTTTCATGATTCGGTTTTCCAATGATCTATATCTATAACTGTAGAGCTGTGTTTCAACTTTAGTTTTCTTCATCCTCTACTGGCCAGTGTGAAATCTGAGACATCACATCTCATTTGTCAGTCTCTGTCCTGTGCTAGAGTTCAGCAGCTGGTTTTTGCTGCTCCAGTAGCCATTCACAGCTCTGACTGTGCTGGTGCAGCTAAAGGTGATGTGAACTACTGAGGGCACATTACATGCGCTCTTCTCATTATATGGCTGTCAGGTCTGAAAAACTTTAGCTGAAACTTGTCTATGTATTAAATTACTGGCAGATGCCAGTACAAGGTCTAGAAGCTCTGCTGAACTTCCAGGCAGGAGGTCAGACTGTACATATTCAGTGCTTATTTAGGACTTATTCAAATCCTGTTGCTTCCTCTAACCTCTTTCTTTCTTCTCATTGAAAATCATCGAGGAAACAATCTCAGTAGAAAACTACTAGTGTGATTTGGTATAGCCTGGAAAGAGTGTAATGTATAAGTAAAATGACTGGCTACCACATAAAGTCACAGAATCACAGAATGGAAGGTTGGAAAGGACATCTTGAGATCTTCTACTCCACACCCCCTGCTGCTCAAGCAGAGTCTACAAGAGCAGGTTGCCCAGCACCGTGTCCAGCCATGTTTTCCCAACCCCAAGGATGTCTCTAAGGACAGATACTTCACAACCTCTCCAGGCAACCTGTTCTAGTGCCTGATCACCCTCACAGTAAACAACAGTGTGCTTTCTTGTGTTCAAGTAGGATTTTCTAGTTTTTAATTCGTGCCCATTTTCTCTTGTCCTGTCAGTAGGTACTACAGAGAAGGGTCCAGCTCCCTCTACTTCATATCCTCCCCATTAGGTATTTAGACATAATTGGTAAGATCCCCCCAAGCCTTCTCTTCTCCAAGCTGAACAGTCCCCAGCTCTCTCAGCCTCTAACCGTGTGAAAGATGCCCCAATCTCTTAATCATCTTTGTGGCCCTGTGCTGGATTTATTTCACTAAGTCTGTGTCTTTCTTGCACCGAGGAGCTCAGAACTGGACACAGAACTCCAGATGTGGCCTCTCCAGTGCTGAGTAGAGAGGAAGGATCATCTCCCTCTACCTGCTGGCAACAATCCTCCTAATGCAGCCCAGAAAACTGTTGGGTTTTTTTACTGCGAGGATGCACTGCTGGCTCATGGTCAGCTTGTTGTCTACCAGGACCTCAATCTCCTTCTCTGCAGAACTGCTTTACAGCCAGTTGGCTTCCTGTGTACTGGTGCCTGCGGTGATTTCTCCCCAGATGCAATTATCTACAAAAGGACTAACAGTTAGCCAACCGTAACTTGGGAATATTCTCAGACTGAGCAACAGAGATAATGGTAATTCAGTTAACACTTTTCTTTGTACACAAGACCAGTAAAACTCCAGCAGTTACCGCTTCTAGTATTTTCAGTCACAGATCACAAAGGAGATTCTGGAAGTTTCCTACTAAGGATACTGTGGCAGAATTGGAATCCCAGGTAATTACACAAGTAAGGTACCAAATGCCCTGCTGGAAATTAATGTAACTCAAATAACAGAAGTGTTTGTTAGTGCTGCATGGCGGTTATGTGGATCATGAATGTAGGAACAGATCGTTCCTACATCTCCATGACACTGATCCACAATAACTGTTCTCTTCTAAGATCTTGGTGCAGATTTTTTTCTTTCTGCTTTGCATACTACTTAACAGGTTTGGTACTGTTATTATTTGTATTTCTGGAAAAGTAGTTGTGTAGCTGAAATGCATGTAGGAAGAAAAGACACGGGCTTCATTCTCTTCTCACACCAGTATAGTACTACTGATTTCAATGCATTTAATCCTGAGCAATGGCAGTTTAAATAAAAGGTAAGAGAAAGTCATAATCTATCTACAGTGTGTTAATTTGGGATGTGGTGCTTGGTGCCTTGAATACAGGCAGGAATAAGAGCTGCAAATTGTAAACTCATTAGAAAAGGCTCTGTATCTTCCTTTAAGTTTGTGTAGACTTTCATTCGCTTCTAATGGAAGGTTAGGCTATGTAAGGAATGTAGCAGTGGACTCTCAGTCAGCTTTCAAAAATTTTGTTGTCCTTAGAGCAGTTGGTAATTTACTTCCTTTTCTTCAGGTGGCTTTGCAGTTTGGTGCTGCAGCTGTTGATTTGCTCTTCCTCGCAGGAGACAGGATGAAGCGTAAAGAAGGAGCCTCTGGTAAGCAGTTCACTGCTGTTCTAGTCCTTTGCGTCTTATTGTTGGCAAAAGCAGCATGACCTTACATAATGTGACACATGATAGAAGAAGTAATGTGACAAGACATATCAGGCAGCAGTGCTGCACACAAGATATATGACACATCTCATCCGAAACAAATATTGCTCTTAGCAAAGATAGTACTTTTTTAAAGTACTTTTCTCTCTACCCTTCATACTGTTGATAGATATGAGGGTCACTACAGAGACTAAACCTCTGTCCTGAATAATACCAGAAGTCCAACAAATTGCTGAAGCTGGTGTTTAAAATTAGAAGATTAAAATTAGAGATAAGTCCGAACACAAATATGCTAAGCTGTGTGGTCAGAAGGAGAAGATGGTGGGATTTTTTTTCCCCACTGATTGTCAGATCAATTGTACAAGTAATAGCACAAGGCAACAGTTGCTGTCAATTAGAAATAACACAAGTGAGATTTCATTAATTTGGGTCATTGTAGTTGGAAAACGACTTGCAAAACCTGGAGTTCTGTGAATTAGTAAAGAAACACATTGGAAATTGTACCATCTATTGCACTTGTCAACCACAGTTCAAGTTTTTTCAAAGTTTTTTATCGCATTTTTGCAAACATGCTGTAGTGTAAGTTTTTAGAATAAAAACAATAGATAAATAAATTACAATAAATAGATTAACTGATATTACATGAGACCAAGTTCCAGTGATTAGCTCTTGCACTACTGCACAGAAACTCCCATGCTTGAAAAGAATGCTAAAATAGAGGAACTATTTAGCTTCTTTTGTGTCACTTTACATATATATGACCACCTTTCTCTAAAGAGTGGCAAGAACTTTCTAGTAATGAACGTACGAAAATTCAAAACCTGTTTGGCTATCAAAAATGACATATTATTTATTCCTACTTATGGACAGGTGAGGTGGGGCTCAAGGAGACTAAATAAGTTGCAGAAGATGGCACGGAGAATTGGTGACCAAGTCCATTACCCTTATTCTGTACTGGTCTCCATTTAGATCAGATAACAGGGATGAACTCGAGACATGATATGTTGAGCATGCACAGGGGGGCTATGTGGACTACCCAACCCTTAATACCACATTTTGGGCATCTGCTTTCTATCTGTTAGGGCTGTAGGCAAATGAGTTGACTGTTAAACAGGCCAACTGTATCCTGGGCTGCATCAAATGAAGCATGGCCAGCAGGTCGAGGGAGGTGATTCTGCCCCTCTACTCTGCTCTCATGAGACCCCACCTGGAGTACTGCATCCACCTTTGGAGCCCTTTGCACAAGAAAGACATGGACCTGTTGGAGCAGGTCCAGAGAAAGGCCACGAATATGATGATAGGGCTGGAGCACTTCTCCTGTGAGGACAGACTGAAAGAGCTGGGTCTATTCAGCCTGAAGAAAAGAAGGCTCTGGGCAGACCTATAGTGGCCCTCCTGTATCTAAAGGGGGCCTACAGGAGAGCTGAGGAGGGACTCTTTATCAGGGAGTGGAGCGATAGGATGAGGGGTAACAGTTTTAAACTGAAAGAGGGGAGTTTTAGATTAAATATCAGTAAGAAATTCTTTACTCTGAGGGTGATGAGACGCTGTAACAGGTTGCCCAGAGAAGTTGTGGCTGCCCCATCCCTGGGGGTGTTCAAGGCCAGGCTGGATGGGGCTTTGAGCAATCTGGTCTAGTGCATGGTGACCCTGCCCACGGCAGGTGGGGATTGTGACTGGACGATCTTTAAGGTCCCTTCCAACCCAAACCATTCTATGTTTATAAATTCTCTTGTTTAGGCCTCTTTTAACCTATCAAAACATACCTCTGCTTATAAACCAGTCTTTTCTTCTATCATCATTTCTATTGTGCTTTTCCATATTCCTGTTGTATGACCAGTTTTCACACTGTACCAGAACCCATAAAGAGAAGTTGGTAGTTTCTAATTGCTTCACTGCCAACGGTTTATTGCCCTGGATGGCCTTGGTTTAGGAGATATGGATATGAATTCTGGCCATTAATGAAAGCTGTGGCACTAATGTTTTTCTCAAGGGGCTCATTTCTGGTTTGGTTGCTGCTTTGAACAATATCAGGCATATCGGCTTGCCTCCTGACCTCAGTTTCACTCCCTTGTTTGGACACAAGTATATGAAACTTTCTTTCAGGAATGTTTTGTGATTTAAGAGGTGAGAATAAGATGAGAAGAATTCAGGTAGTGTTATGTGTTGCTCTATTTATTGCTATTTAATTTTCCCATAATGAGAGTGACTAGCTTTGGGAAAAAATAGGGGAGGGCTTTTTATGAGTTAATGTTTGGCAGTTCCTCATCAAACAAGACCTCATCAGGGAGACTTTTGTCAGATGCCAGCACTGTTTAGATAATGTTTCAAAAAGCAAACATTTTAGAAGAGGGATTATCCACAGAGATCATTCTTGTTGGATTAAAAGATTTACAAAGGAAGAAAACTGGACAGGAAGAAACACACGAAGCTATTATTTTCTTTTCAAATGTGTTGCTCCTGTTGTCAGTTTGGCAAACTCTTATGGGTCACATCCTGAGTACAGGACTGTACTCTAAATACCTATAATATTAGAAAGGACAGGATTTAGTCTTCTGCATGATACACCTGTTTTGAGATATTTATTTATTTTCCTGGTTTTAAATGGTGAAATTTCACTGATTTAAGGGAAGATGTTTCTGGTTTATATCAAAAAAGTGAGCAGAGAATTGAACTCTTGACTTACACTCCTCATATTAGCTCCCTACTACCTCAAGAAAATAGGTACTAAGTGAGAGTGCATAATATTTTGCTATCTCTATACCAGAAAAAAGATATTCTGGTAGGTACCAGACTGTATTGATATTTTTGTGAATAATTTGAGCCAGTTGTCCAATTCTATTATTATATAAGGCATTTCTTTTTTGTGTGTGTGTGTGTGTTCTTTATTTTCCTTCTTTAGTTTTTTAAATACTTTCTTGAAGATGATTTTGTGTAGTTTTCTTTGTCAATAGAGTTAAGGTAAAAAAAAATAAAAATAGAAGGCAATGATATAGCTTTCAACTAGTGTAGAAAGATAATTAAACCTTACTGCTTTAAATCATAGCTCTAGGTCATTTCTCTAAGCTAAACTCTCAATAAACAACAAGAAAAGAAGAGAGAGCCATGTATACTTCACTTTTGCATCCTTAAGGTATAAGGGTTGTGATTGGACATAGCGTTTTTTTTCACACAAGTTCTGCTCTTCACTGAAATATTCATTTCCCTATATGTTAATTCAGATGCAATGACCTCCAGGAATACCCTAGCAAGAGATGTATTTCCAACGCAAATTCACAACAGTGTGGGTAGCTTCGGACTTGGCTTCATTTGCTCTTGACATAGATGTCAAACTGAAGCACCATCTCTCTTCTTGAATCTTGGGAACCAGAGGTTATACAGCCTGACAGTTGGCAGCCTGATTCACTGTCTCAGAAGTCGTTGCGGAGTGGTGGCTTTTATTCTTCTTTCTTTTTATACTGCTTCCTTCTTGCATCTTTTTTTCTTAGCTATATGGTATTTTGTCATTTGAAAACTGAATGACACATTAATTTCAAGCACTAATGGGAAACTTTCAACTTGAAATCTAGTCAATTTAAAGGAAGTTAAATGCAGTTTCTGCCAATGCATTTACCTTGAGACATCCTGCCAGTGTTATATTTTTGCATTCACATTTTCCTATCTTTAAACTCTAGTTCTTTTTCTCTAGTGCTGTGTGAAAGACAAAGTCACTGGAGGATGATAGTGACAGAATGAGTGACTACACAAAAGGTGCCCACAGAACTGTGTCTATGCCATAAAGAGCAAGTTGAAAATTTTGCACATTTTTTATTTTCCAGAGGAACTTCACATAACATGCAAAAAGACATTTATTTTCTAAGAAGACCCACTGTTCTTGAAGAGATTTGTTACAAAATTTGAATCAAACTTTGCTTTTTTTAACCAAAAAAAATCTGTAAAAGCGAAGTTGCAGCAGAAAGTATCTGATCAGCCTTGGTACAAAAAGTCCTTGCCAAGCACATGGATGAGAGAAAAAAGACAGAATTCCTAATCTCTTCCAATGCCTGGCAGTAAAAGGTATTACTTCTTATAACAGCGGTTAAAACATTTTCGGAATGAAGTATGATTTTTATGTTAACAGTATCCCTTTAATTAATTAAGCATAACATATTACCTCTGGCTGGATAGTGCTAGCTGCAGCTGAGAGCAAATGAGTTCCTACCATCTGAGATATATTCATGCTATTTACATGATTTTAAAGCCATGAGACTTTCTGCTCTTTCAGTGCAGAGAACTCAGGAACCACCACCCAAGCACTAAAGTGCTCTTCACAGATTAATACTTCTCATTGGGGATTCATTTAACCCAAAGATCACACAGTACTCAAAGACATGAAGGTTTTTTTTCTTGTCTGTTCTAACTTGATTTCCAATGTGACCATAAAGTTACTTCTTTGCAAACAAGGGAATACTGCAGAGTTAGTCAATAGCCATCATCTTTACCACAGGTAATGGAACGAAGGTTGCATGTCCCAGGACAAATACGAAGATCTGTAATTTATTTTATTTTTTATTATTTTAGGAGACAATGCTTATGGACTTCAAGCTGAGATTTCACTGCATTGGGCACTTTCTGGCAAGCTGAACTTGCCCCCTGAAGCTTCCATTCTTTTAAAACTAACCTATGCAAATTAAGAAATTTAGGTGTGACTCTAAATGTAAGCAAAACTCCTTTTCTTTTCTCAAGTCTTCTTGAATTCAAACTGGGGTAAAATGTCCGACAATAAAGCACAGCTCCTTTCTAGGGTTTGTCTACGTATCCTGTATAGATACAGGGATGGTAGGATCA
Source organism: Rissa tridactyla (assembly GCF_028500815.1). NCBI lineage: Eukaryota > Metazoa > Chordata > Aves > Charadriiformes > Laridae > Rissa > Rissa tridactyla. The sequence continues at coordinate 117,635,246 of NC_071468.1, read as the reverse complement.
TGGATCACTTGCCAGTTTAAGCCCCAAAGCATCGGATTATTAAATCTATAAAGAGAAAATAAGTGAACAGAAAGAAATGTATTTGCGTAAGTTAGTAGTGACATCAGTCCTAACGCTAGTGATCTCAAAACATGCTGCAATAAATCAGTAATTCTTGTAGTTTATCCACTTTCTTGTTTCTGTTTCAGACGCACGAGGAATTCTCTGTCTTACTTCATTTTCCCTCTGAGAATGAAGAGAGCGTGCTGACTTTAACTGCAAAGACTTGGATCATACGCAATTTGTTGTCAACAAGGATGCCCTCCGACTAGCAAGTACTCCTAGCATATTTGAGAGATTCATCCCTCACATGATATTAAACATTTAATGCAGAAAGGTGTGGGGAATTGACGTAGCTTTATTTTCTGTAGCTCACCCATAGAACTTTTGTTGCTTTGGCTTTCTTGTTTTTTAAATATAACCAGCCACTACTAACCATGTATCAGCAGCTATCTCATTATCAAAGCTTTACTAGCTCAGGGCAATGATACTGTGCTTTTACTTTATTTTCTTGATTCCCCTGACAATAAGCATAGGCAAGAACAGCTGGTTCTTGCTTTCCATATTTTTTTCAACTGGACTGAGGAAATTAGAGCAGACTCTGAAAATGGAAGTCTTTGTCAGGTCAAAATTTGTGTTGATTCACGTGACATTCCTTATGAGCAACTTAAATATAGGCAGAGTGGCTTCTGGCAGAAGAAGAACCTGGAGTAGGTGACTAAATAAAGGGCCTGACATTAAGGGAAGGCATAAATCTGTCTCATTGGATCACATCAATAGGCAATGTGCTCTGTGTTAGGAGGTGGTGAGAAAATGGAAGAAACGTTACAGAATTTAGACAGCAACTATCTCCCTAAATACAGGCGCAATATACACAATTTCAGCACTTCTAATTTGAGAAAATTATGACCTTTAGTCCACAATTGCCTTTTGTCAATTGCCTTTTGAAATGTTTACTAAAGCTAATGTGACAACTTCCCCCAGACACAGAAAAGAAAAAGTCCGCAAAATCAAAGATTTGAACGACTGGTACAGAATGCTTTTCAGACAATTGCATTTTTCAAGATTTTGTATTTTCATTCAAATTTTCATTTGATTTTTCAGAAGTTCTAATGAAGAAAAATAGTGTTATCTATATAGTTTTACTCTGCAGTTTGTTTTTTTTTTTTAATCCCATCTCCCTTAGCTTGACCTCTTCTTATTTCTCATAATTGCTCAGCTCTTTGCGTCAAAGCTTATCTTCTAACCAGTTGTGAGCAAGCCTTTCTTGGGTGAAATGACTGTGTCCATTTCACTTTAGATAATCTAAAATCAGCAGTGAACGTGGACCTCTTAGGATTCCCAAATATAATGTGAAAATCTTACTGAAAAAAACGAAAGATGACCCACAATCTTCTCAGCCTGCTTAGAGTGGGAATGTCAAGGAAACTGATTATCGGGCTGGTTTACCAGGTGGGTCATAGAAGTCTGGAGATCTGAAATAAGGGAAGACGTACTCACAGCAAAATATTAGAATCTTTAACATTAATTGTATCTGCTTGGAGCATAGGCATCATTTGGCCAGACCCAGTTATATCTTTCTGCCCAGAAGTTTTGTGGATCATTTTGCTCTTCTTAGAGCTCTAACAGCCAAAGCTGTGGTGGACATTACACAGCAGCCATCTTCACTCTGCCTGAAAACAACCACCAAGTCCACGAAATCTGTACAGCAGTTGGTTCTGAAAGGGGTGGGAGGACCATATTCAACCAATTGAAAGATTGTTTCTGTTTGCCTAACATCCATTTGTTTTTAACTGCTTGGACTTTTTAAAGAAATACTTTTTTTGCTCTAACTGTGGGCTTTTTATCAATCATGTATACATGTCTGACTTCTTATGTCATTTGGACCTTTTTTCCCTTACCATACTGACCCTCCCCTGGACTATTTAATCTTTTCCTATTTTAGTCATAGGGCCTTTCACAAAAATATGTTGCTGATGTTCTAGATCTGAGTTGCTGTTTCTAGTCAGAGCTTTTTTTCTATTAGTCATTCCTAAAGAAAGCCAATCCACAGTCTTTTAAGGCAGGAAAGTAGATTGCAAGAGTAGCAAGAAAGGCAAAAACAACCACCCAAATTCCCCTTTGAATGACTTTCCAGTGTTAAGCTTGACCAGATGCAGGGTTGAGGACTTTAAAGATTGTTTCTTATTCCCATCTGTGTATAATGGTGGGTTTATGCCTACATCTGCTTCAGACAATTTTTTTTTTTACCATTTATTTTTATGGGCTGGATGTTATTAGAAACATCATCTTCTTCCTGAAAGCCTGTCTACCTTTTCCCCAATGAGGCCAACGTTAGTCTCTGGGCAATTCCAAGCCATCAGCCATGTTGTATTAGACTCTGTTATGTCATTCACAAGCCTTTGTGTCTTCCACTGTGTGTCAGATTCCTGCAAAAAGAGGAAAAAAGACACATGAGAGAGACATGCAGGGCTGCAGAGGCAGTTCAAAAGTGGGAGCAACCATAAAGCTCCTAGTGCTTGCGTGAAAGTGGTATGCAGGTGTAGAATACTGCACTATATTTCTTCATTTAAAGTCTCTCCTATGCTAAAAATGACCTAGTTATTCTCCTGCAGACACAGAAGCCCAGTAGTACAGATTTCAGTGCTGGTACAGAGTCTGTGTCTGTGATGCTGTGTATGAGACTAGACAGTACAGTCAAATCAAGGGAAAGGTTCATGCTGACTTCTGTCTCATACTATTTCCAAATGTAGAATTAAGAAAAATTTGCCTGCTTTACCCTATTTCCAATACTAATCATTATTTTTATGTTGGTAGTGCTTTTTTATGATCTGTCAGTTCTGTAGCCTCTGGAACAATCTCTCATTTTTACTCTGAGTTCACTGCTGGAGACTCAGGAGCACTTACAGCAATGAAGATTATAGATTAACAAATTATATCATTTAAATGTTATTTTTTATTTTAATCCAAATTATGGAGTATTTCTCAGTTTCAAGTCTCCTTGACAAAACATAATTAATGTGAAAAATGCCAGTCCAGCTTCAGTCTCCCTAGGATTTCTAATTAAAAAGCTGACTCATGGACTACACTGGTGCATTTACAGTAAAACAAATCAAGAGTAATTCAATTGGTACTGATTTACATACTTCAAGTTTACAATGGTGTAAGTGAGAGCAAAAACTTGCCCAGATCCCTAATGTACTTCGATTTATGTAACCCGTGCCACGCACTTACAGATCTCCCCTTCTAAGTCATTTTAGTGATAGGGTATTGCAAAGCATGACTTTCCTACAAAAGACATAAATGTTCTTAAATTGATATTGAGGAGCATTTCTAAAATAAAGGGGGAAGAAGACACCATTCAGAATTCAGTGGTCCTTTAGTTAAAAGTTAGAAGTACATCACCAGTGATAAAATTGAGGGAGATGTTGCACGTAGGTGCCTTGGGCTAAGGGCTGTCCACCAGCAGCTCTGCTGCCTGTTTCCCTGTAGCAGTTCTGCACCCTTTCATCCAAGATATCCCAGAGTCTCTTTGGCAACATTTTCCCCTTGTTTTCCTGCCATTGTTATCCTGCCATTTTCCTCATGTTATTCATTATTCTCCTGTCCTTCTGCCTGTATACACTGATATTGCTGTAATGGGAAGTGTTTGTCACTAGCGTGAGAATCATCCGTTCTTTACCTCCTTTCCTTCTGCTTTGGTTGTAGCTTTTGAGTTACCTTAGGGACCCTGATAACACAGAAGCATAAAACTTAGCAGCCATTCAGCATGTAGCCCCTGTTGCTAATCAAAATGTGCTTCATCATCGTGAGCAGGAACAAGCAACGGGGGCCTTGAGCTGGTCCTGATGAAAACTACACTGTTACTGTGCCAAAATGTTACGGGGACACTCATTGCGCTGGATGGGAACCCAGGGGGGGATGCTCATCTGGGAACCCCCACTGCTTCTCCACCTCTCTCTCTCTCTTTTTCTCTCCTCTTTTGATTTTTTATTTTCTCTAGAAGTAAATTTCAGCCTTAGAGCTGAATGAATGACATCAGGTATGGAGCCTCCTAATAAATCTGCATGAGTGTGAACTTGTCTAAACCTACTTTGTTCAACAGAGGCACTATAAAGCAAAAAGACTGAAAATAACAGCCTACTCGGAAAGACCATGCCTGTACTAAGCAACACGGAAGTGCCTGGGACTGTTTCCTGGCCTTGAGGCCAACTGTCAGAAGTGATGAGTGTCCATGTAGCTTCTTCTACTCGATCAGCATGGCTACATCTGTTCTTCCTGCCGGGAATAGCCCTGGTGTGAGCTGACACTGACTCAGACACCCTCGAGCCCATCAGGCAGGGATTCAGCTCACCATACAGTGGACTTGGAAGACTCACTGCAGCTGTACACACACGCACACCTGGTGCCAGCTAAGCTGCCTATAGAGTCTGAGACATCCTAATGGGGCAGGCAGAGATCACAGAGGGCCTGGGCAAGACACCATCCTGGGCCGGGAAGGACACCTCAAAGCTTCTCAATCAACACCTGATGCGTGCGAGCAATAGTACTGAGCACTAGTAACTGGTTAAGAGTAGCTCTTTAGGTTTTTCTCAGTGTTCTTTAGATCTCCACTGACTGCACCAGGAACTTAGGAACCTATACTGTGATTCAGTTACCAACATAGACAGCCATTGTTGGGCTGGTTTTGTTGTGGAATGTGCAAGAGATCTCCAGAGATGTGACAGGTATCATAAAGGACCCACAAGAGCTTTGATCCTTCTGGAGAAGTAGAAGAGAAGACACCATCTGGCAGCAAAAATGACACTAAACTTTTCTTTTTAGGTAGCTAAAACTTTAAGTGCATGGGCAAACACTTAAAATGAAGTGCTTTAATCTTGATTTGAATCCTGCCATTGGACCTATGATGGTGAGTGACTGCAAAAGTCTTTAAATACAGTGAGTGCTTTCTGGCATTCAGAGTGTTAAGATGCTACTCTGCATGGTTAATACTGGTATAAGTGGCCTCTACATTCAAACAAAACAAAACAGAGACATTAGTTACATGAATTAACATTGTACATTAATTAACAAACTGAAGTTAGATAAAGTCTGGATGTGACAGACTTCCATCTACTGTTATATTTCAACCTATGTACTAACTTCACGCCATAAATATATGAATAAAAGTACTACGGTCTAAATAAACAAAGCAAGAAAAGCTTTTCAGAAAAATCTTTATCTTTTAATAGTTATTGATAGATTTTTCCATTAAGCTTTCTGATAAGTTAATCTACCTTATATTAGAACTCATACCTAGGGATATTATTGCACACCTTAAAAACCTGACCATATAGCTGATAGCAGATCAATAATTTCATAATTACTTTTTTCCCAGAATGCTCTAATAGCTTAATACTAGGAATAAACTACACATATACGCACCCCGCTTTTACTGTGCTTTTTATTTACCAACAAGGACATCAGAGCATTTTTATCGTGTTCTCATATGCAAGGTTGTTGAAAGAGATCGAAAGATGAAGGAAGAGGAGATCATGAGAAATGGGAAGGATTATAAAAGACTTAGAAATAAGCTTCAATTTCATTGAAACAGGTACCTATATTGTTTGGCTCTAAGGAAGTTTTAAACCCTTATCTTAAGGATCCTTGTCACTGCAAAATAAACTGATGTTACAATGATTCAATACCGTGCATGACGTTTCTGAGCTCGAGTGCTCTGCATTCGTTGTCTGTGTCACGCAGGGTTGAGAGATAATAGGCAGCAACTGAGAGACCAGTGTCCTCTTGGAGGTGTCCTAGGGAAAGTTTTATGAACTCTCTTTTTGAGCTTTGAGCAAAATGAAACATGAAACAGTAAAGAAGAGTGGGAAATAGGGAAGCTGGAAATATAAAGAGTTAGAAGCAATGAATCTGAAACAGAGGAAAGAGAAGCTTGAAGAAGTCAGTGGTAATGAGGTGAATGGAAGTCATGCAGGTTCTGAAAACCACTGTTTACCCTAGGAAAACGCACAGGGTAATTTCACGCTAAGGAGGCTGTTATGCTGTTAATTTTTTGGAAGGTACGCCTAGCTATGCTTGGTGCACCTCCGGAGCTCTGCTCAGAACTATGATACTTTACAGTTCTGCTTCAGCTCCCTATTCTCAAATCAGAGACACATCCGTAGATTAGTTTCATTCCCATTCCCATTTCATTTCCCTTGATACCCTTTGGTGAACTCCAGTGATTATGAGGATAAGGGATTATTTACATGCTCTAGATCCAGGCAGAGATCAGGCTTTGCAAACGTTTATTTTATGGTTTGCAAATTCATTGCCTTTTGTGACTTGCATTAACCCAAGTAGTGATTAGCAGTCATGTTATTAACCTATTATATAACCTATTATATAGATAATATCAGCCTGGATAGTACCTAAAAGCTTCAGGCTCATTTAGTGTTCCTTTTCTTTTTCTTTTTCTTTTTTTCTTTTCCTTTTTCTTTTTCTTTTTCTTTTTCTTCTTCTTTTTCTTTTTCTTTTTCTTTTTCTTTTGCTTTTGCTTTTGCTTTTGCTTTTGCTTTTTTCTAGTAGTGTATTAAAGGTATTTACAAGATTTTAACAATCTCAGTAGATCAATCAATCAAAAAAAGTTTGCTAATTTCTTACTGAAATTTAGGAAAATATTTCCATTTAGCATTTCTTTCTGATTTGTAAAAATTACCATTTTCTACTGAAAGCTTGATCAGATAGGGTGCTACTTTTAATTAGGTAGATTGTTTCAGAAGCAGGTAAATAGGGAAATCTAGCAAGAAACAGAATGACTTCTACTTACGATACACAGTAGAATACTCCGTGTTTAATCATTTCTGACAGATAGGAAAATTTGCTGAGAAATCATATTACAAGTCACAATCCTTTGTGGGAAGTAAAATTTTGAGTGTGAATCAGAGTATTTTCTCATGTCCATGACTTATTCTGGAGAACAGCAGGTAAGTTTATGAACCATCTATATCCTGTTCTTAATAACAAATATTACTAGGTGGTCATTTTGACAGAGTATGGGGAATATGAACAAGCAGTTCAGAACTGGTCAGAAATGAAATGAAATGTTCTGTCTCTCTATTTTTCTCTCTCTTTTCTCGCGAATTTCATTATTTGCTTTTTTATGGCAGCTTTGTTTGCTTTAAAAAATACAGAAGGAAAAGTGGAGGAAGGACTCTTGAAAATGTCATCCATGTTTTGAAAAGGGGAAACTTCACATTTTCATTTTCAAAATCTCAGCTTTAAAAGGAACATAGTCTGCTGGGTAAGGCAGAAAATGTTAAAACCAGACAAAGGAAATAACTTTAAACATTATCGAATTCCAGTTTGCATTTGAACCTGTGCCTCAGGCTTTCATTTTATATTTAATACCGTTTCCTGGGTTTAATTGCTCCAAAGAAGCAGTGATGAAATCTGAAGAAAAAGACCCCATAACAGTAAAAAAATCTGCTTGTAGTTATACCTGCCAGTTAAATAAATCCCTCTCTGTGAAGTTCATTTGTTGAGAACTCCTGAAGAAACAAGACGTTTCATGTCCAGAATGTTCTCAGAGGTTACCAGTGGATACCAGCAATGAGAGTTTACTGCTTTTGACTGACTTGTCCTTCACTCCACTTGCATTTTCTTTCCAGCTTTCCATACACATGCACAGAGTGAGCTCAGTAGATTGGAGCAAGTGGCGCAAAGAGAATGTTCTTGCTCCTTTCCCAGGTCTCTACCCCATCGCTCGAGGCAAAGTAGCCATGCGTGGTCCATGAAGAGTTTCTGTTGCTGCTGCAGATGAACGCTTAAAACAAATTTTGTTACACAAGTTATTGAGGGCACCTACACTTTCATATAGTGTGTATGGGGCAATGAACCCTTATGGCTTCAAGGTGAAGCAGAAATCTTGATTTATATTCCTCATCCTGCAGTTACTTTTCCAGTTTTGAGCAAGTTATGGCTTTGCTTATCTCTCCATAGAATGGATTATGACAAGAATTTCTTGTCATCAAGGCATGTTATGTGGCCAATTAACTTATATTTGTCATGTCTTTTTATGGCACTCGTATGGAAAGCCTTACATTGCTGTTGTAATGAGTTCACTCTCTTCCTATCAACTGCAAATGAAGCAATGGATGTTTTAATACTGAAGCATATTTCTACTCTTAATTATGGGCTAGATTATTATCACTCTCAGCCCAGCTTGAAGGTACTCTCTTCTTTGCAATATCCATTTCTCAGGTTTGTGGTGTTAGGTTCAGCTAATTTATTTTTGTAATTGGAAAGGAAGTAAGTTTGAGGGAGGCATCACTGTGCTTCATCTTGCCCATCAGGACTGAATAGCTTGTGGTCATTTGAATGTGTTAAATATCCCGGAGTGCAGTCAGGAAAAGCACTGTAAAATGTAAATTGCATGGCACTGAAAACGTAGCAGCTGTTAGTAACAGCGAAGAACAGGAAGGAAAGGCAGGTGAGCCTCAGCTCAAAGGCTGCGCTCAGTGCCACGGGTCTCTCGAACAGGGCACAAATACATTTCTGATTCCTACTATTTACAACATCCTATTACTTTGGTATTATTTGGAAGTTAATTACAGGGCCCATCAGCTCTTTCAGCTCAACAATATTTCAGTGAAAAGTATTCAGGCATTATGGGACTGGTTGCAAGGGAGATTATCAAAAAGTCAGAGAAGTGTAATAATCAGGGGATTTCTTTGTTAATAAAGAACTCGACGAAAAACAAATTAGTTAACACTACACTGACTTGAAATCCTGCTGACGGCAAATTTTGAAATTAATTTGAAAAAAACAAACTCTGAAGATACTTTAAAGTTAAGCATAACATCAAAATTATGCAGAAAATCTGTGAAAATCTAGATCTCCAACTCACGTTTCTAGGCATGCAGAAGACCCTCATTGGTCTAGCATCTGAACACTTCTGGCATGCTATTTTAAAAACCAGAAACCAGAAACCATTGTGTTTAAAATGAAAAAGAAAATGAATTAGCCATGTTGAAAGCCACTCTATTGACAGTTGCGTTAGATCTTGCTATGGCTGTTTAGGAATCACGTTAGGGAGAAGCTACAGCCTGTCCTTCATCTGCATTTTGTCTACCGAGAAGACAAGCACAATGTGGCTGCATAGGCTTCTGGTATGCCAAGAGGCTGCTTATCAAGCCAGATGCTCAGTGTGTGGCGTGCCTAGGTAGAGCAGGAACAATTGGTCTGGCGTTGCCAGGATCACACCTATAGCACACAGTTGTCCAGTGTGAACTGAAATATAACTAGATTTTGTCAGATTCTTACCCAAAGCAGTAGCTGGAAATCAGCGTATCATCCTGTATCTTCTGGACTCTAATGCGTGACTCAGAGGGACAAACTTTTCCTCAACAGCTAGCAAGGAGCTTGTATCCACATTGTTTTTCTCCAGCATCAAGTACTTGTTCCCTTGCCAACTAACGTATATTTCAACCAACATGGTGTTTGTGGGCTGAATAGAGAATGTTTGCATTCCCAAATGAAACATTCACACGATAATGATAATGCAGTATAGGGAAAATTGTTCCGCATTTGCTTTCCTTTATGTACCCTGTTCATGGATTGTGTGAAGATTTACAGTGTATGCATTCAGCATGAAGTCATGCATCAGTGCCAAAGCATTTCCTTGATTCTGCCTATTATATTTTTCAAATGAATAATATAATGTACTTATATTTTGCCTCAGGAAAACAAATGCAACTGTAATGAGGATGGGAAGTGTATTTTTATCTTAATAATTCCAACCATAAGTACTAAAACATCACGGGTTGGGTCCCCAAAAATCATGAGGGTGTCTTAAAGATCACAAGAATAGGAAAAATTATAATATTTTTCAAGTTGTGTTTCTTTGGTTTTTTCTTTGGTTTTTTTTTCTTTTTTTTACTTTGAGTATTGAGAGACACTTGGGATATATATTCAAACTTTTTTTTTCAGACATGGAGGCTAGAAACTTGTTTTTTGAAAGAAAAACATTCCAATACTTATGTACAGTCACAAAGTCAGATTTGAGTAAATATATAATTATTTATTTTGACCTTCGTACTAAGATCATGATCGTGGCAAGGGGGTTGTCATATTTTTCAGGAAAAGAAAGATGGCACATAATAACCAAGTCAGGGATTTGTAATGAAAACTCTTTTCAGCAGGACATGCAATTCCCTTACAGTCCCTTGGAAATGCCAACTACAGGTGAGTTCATTTTACCTAATCCAAGTTTGTTGTTTGGGATCTGTAATGGAAGAGATTCATATCACCCAATTCTATCTGTCTTGTAGGTGTCTAGCCTAAATGAGCTGCTAAGGTTCCTCTTACAGTTAATGGAGAGTGACAGGAACCTCCAGACTGCAATTCATTCCACCTGTCATAGACACTTGTCCTGGGGAAGAGTGAGTGTTTCTGCAGCCTCCATGGATTTTACAGGAGCCTTGAGACAACACATTCCCACCTTTATTTTTCACGCTGCTGCGTGAAGGATCCCACCACAAAGTCCCTTTCCAAGCACCGCTGCCCCCACATGTGAGCTGGGTTCCCCGTCAGATCGTCAACCAAACGCCGAACACCACGTTCCACCCTGGCACTTGGGGGTTGAAGCGAATGCAAACTTTTGTGCTTCTATGCATTTGACAGCTTATGAAACAATTTAGTTTGTAATACATTTGCTTAAATGAAAACCTGATTAATTCCACTGTACTGACTTATTAGAACTAATAGGTTTTGTTACATGTGTTGCAATTTAAGCATTGTTAATTATTCAGAGCTGAGTGAATATCACAAAACATTTGTCATGAATATTTGCACACATTTTAAACAAAATTGTCCTTGGCAGTGTTTGCAACAGTTAAATATTTGATTTTCATGTATATTTGGGTGAGACAATTTTCTTTTCGTGAATATCAGCAGAAAGGAAATATCACATGAAAATTCACACAAATGTTTATTTAAGTAAATAGTCGTACCTGCAATATACTTGCCAGCATCTTTGAGAATCAGCAAAGTGAATGGTTATGCAGCTGGCAAAGCATTTTGGAATATATCAATGATAACTTCTTTAGATGTCACTAGGAAGAAGGTGGGAGTGAGAGTCATTGTGTAGCACCACATTCAATCAAAAAATAGCACACTGGCCATTTGATGATATCTCAAGCACATAATGATCCAGAACCTTCACATTTAGGGAAACAGCTCTGGACCTCTTAGACTGACCTGCCGCTGGGGCATCCACATTGTGCACTACACAGTACATTTGGGTCCCACACTGCATTTGCACCAGCTATGCACCTCCCCTGTTGCCTGGAGCGAGGTTTGCAGTGTTTCCATCTGAGACGAAGGGAGTGTAGGGACGACTGAACACGTCAGAGAGTGACAGCCTCTGAGACCAGTCTTTTATATGGCACAATGCTTGATATTCATCCTGCCGAACTTCGGATTTCCATGGCATAATTATTTGTATGTAACGTAGCCTACTCTGTTTAAAGTGAATAGAGAAAATAGGCTGTCAGACCCAAACTTGTAGTGGACCTTAGGAAGCAGTGAGTTATATTTTGCAATTGTCTGTACACTCCAAGTGTTCATCTACATGATCAAATAACTCAGCTTTCCTCTTTGCTCCCTGAACCTGTTCTCTTCTTCATCTAAACCAATTAAATGTCCTTTCATCTGAGCTTATTGTCTGCCAAGGTGACACCCAAGGTCGATCTGGGGATAGTAAGCCCCAGAGACAATTTGATATACGCAATATGAGATTGTGGTGGCCCCAGCTTCCAAGTCCAATAGGACAGGTGTCAAAGCCCCAAATCACCTTGAAGAGTGCACAGCACATACCGTTATCCTCCTGATATTAAAACACTATTCCCTGTGACACAGGGTGGCTTTGAACTGGAAAAAAATTGCACAAATAATCATGATGTTCTAGGGCCAAGTGCTCTAATGTGTGGAAGCAGACTGTTTCTGCTAAAGTGGGCAGCCCTGAGCAGTGTGGACATGATACACCCTGGCATCAAAGTACAACACTCTTTAGCTGCATAAATGGGGCTATTACTCCCCACTGTTAATAAAGGGATTCTAGGCATCTATGTTATTAATATCTAAGGATAGGTGAGATAATTCCGCCCTGCCTCAGATGACATCTCTCCATTTCTGCCTTTTCAGGCGGGAAAAGACCATTAGGAAGAATATCAGGCCAGTGGGATGAACCAGCAGCTGTTGAGTGCGGAATGCACTGGCAGTTTCTCAGGACTAAAGAGAGCTAGTGCGTGAATCCAATGCCTGCTGCTCTTTGAGCTAGCGCCTGGACCAATAAACCTCCTGTTAAAATGAGCCTGCTGTGACTGTTTTGTTGGTATTTTTAATTTAAACAATAGCTAATTAAATATGAAAGCAATTAGTATTTCTGTTCAAACAGCTGTCATGTAATGTCTGGTGCTGCAGTTATAATTCCTTAGCAGCATTGCAAATGATTTAGAAGCAATGGCTTTTGGGGAGAGGAAACGGAGCAATATTTTCTATGGGCATTGAAAACCACTGGCAGGTGCATTTAGCTTTTGCTGCTTCAATTTGCAAGCGTGTGGGATGCTTAGAAACATAAATATCCTTTGGATTTTGGTGGAACTTTAGGCAGCATTATAATATACAGCAGGGAGAGAAATACAGTTGCTGATACTGTCTTCCAGCTTTAACAGTGGAAGAATTTCTTATGCAGCGTTTCAAAACCCCAGTGGAGAAGGAAAGTATCATGGCCTTCCTCCACTCTTGAGGTTCTTCGTACAGCCCAGTCTGATGACAGCAAAAAAATGAGGACAACAAGAAACTGGTGAGGCATGGAGTCAGCTGTAATCCTGTTCTCCTCTTGGCAGCAGACTGTGGTTTACATGGGGAAAAGCTAAAACTCTCTTAGCTTTCCTACATTTCCTACCCTACCACACCCCATAAAACAGCAAAGCCAGCAGAGTTCTCCAGTGATTTGGGTTTACTGAAGACACCCCGGCAATGGGCTGGGTGCAGGCAATGGATGGAGCTCCTTGTGTGTACACCAGCAGTGTGCATCTCGTCTTTCACTCTTCATAGCCCCGCATATTGGTTCCTGAAGCCCAGAGGCTGTGGTGCAACTGCAGCCATGTCTGTCTGACAGCAGTCTGGGAGATCCGCACACCTTCTCTGTGCCATTCTTGCCCAATGTTCCTGCATTTGAGCATGCCCTTGTAGCATTTAAATACTCCAAAGTTGTACAACTTGTAGACTTATTAATTATTAGGGTCTGTTTCCTAACCCACTGAGCTAGAGACTTGGAGACTTGCCACTCCCTTTAGCTGTAGTTCATCCTGTCTTTTTGTAATCTGAGCTGTTAAGTGTACTTCATCAAATATGTTTTTCTCAAATTAGTAGTGAGGGATCCACAATATTTTAGGTTCTTAGTGACGTTATCATGGCTTTCTGTGTTGAAACATCTACTAGCTTACTCATGTAGTTCCACACAAATTCCATCACTACAAATTCCATTCTTATATAAGAATGTGGGGAAAAAATATCCTTAAAGCAAATCAGCACAGTTTCCTACAAATTAAAAGTTCGATTTTATTTACCGTGGCTGAGAACTGGGCCTGGTCTTGTCTTTGGCTGTGAGAATACAAAAGAACCTTATTACTTCCAAGTTATTTATTGTGAATAAATAATTGGCATTGATCTATGTTCAGTCACCTTGTATACATTATTAAACACTTGTTTACTAAACAACCTTTATAGTTTAAAAACAGCAACCAAAAACTTCACTGAAAAATACATTAAATCTCAGTATAAAATCAACTCAAGGAGTTTAGCAGTAAGGTGAGTGAAGTTCATTTAATTAAAAGATTGCTAGAGGGGAGACATTGGCAGATCAATTTTTTAAGTTCGTGGAATTATGCACTGATATGCAAGTTTAAAGCTGCTGCCTCTGATTGCAGAATATAACAAATGGGAACATTATATATTTATGAACCATTCAATATCTTCCCCCTTTTTTTTCAACTGGCTTATTGGAAAAGAAAAAAATATCCATTCCAAGTTGTGACAGCCGGAGTTAAACAGACATTACCAAAATATATATAAGAAGGTGTTAACGTACGTTTCAACATGAAATTCTAATTGAATCTTCCACGCTGTTGGAAGCCAGGGAGTAAGTTTGATGGCCTGAGGACATGCAGAAACAGCTTTATACGAAATTGCCTTTTTGATAATGGATATTAACTGATTATTTTTTTGGTTCATAATTTATTAAATAGGTTGCTACCATTGATTTGTACTTGGGGATTTTTCAGAATTTCCTGAAACTTTGAACCTTTTACTTCCTCATTAAGGCGTATATGTTAAAAAATATACATAGTGGAAATGTTAAAAAAGTTTTAGTAAAAAAAAGTCCTTTTAACTAATCAGTAGTGTCAGGACCAGAGGCCTGCCAATGCATACCCTTAACCAGTCTTAAGACTTGAAAGCATGCAACATATGGAGATCCAAAGGTTTTGGAAGAGTCTATAAAGTCTTTAGCATCACCGTAATTGTGAAAAATGAAGTATTTCGAAATTTTAAATATTTGTACAGTGATCATATAAATGGCCTTTTATGGGTTCACATAAAACTGTGTTATTTTTATTCATATTATTACTATTGTTTATTATTATTGCAGCATAACACAACAATTACTCTAGCTAAGGGTCCCTTAACATTTCCATTAAATATACCATTTTTGGAGGGGTTTATGACTCAGTCATTAAAATTCTCTGCAGGCTAGAAACTGGCAAAGAAGCTCACAGTCTGAAGTAATCTGTTTAATGAAAAAAAGGGAACAAAATCAATCTGGTTGGTTAGAAAAATGGTTGGGGAAACCCAGTACTCCATTAAGTAGTTCCTGAAATTTGTTTATTATGATTCTATTTTTAAAATGCTGCTGTTGTTTAGAAGCAAAGCCATATGCCTATTTCATTGGTCCTGATTCAGTTTTTGCCCGTAGGCAAGGAAGTGATTTACATCCATTCAGAGTTGGTGCAAAACACTTACTTTAAATTGATGGTGTCTTACGTGAGGTTTCCATATTTGAATTTTGAACATGCAGGACAGCAGGAAATTGGGCCTCTTGACTTATGGCTAGTGAGTGGCGGTGCTAAAGCTTCAATTTCACAAGTTGATCAATCATGTCATGTTGGAACGCAGAGTAGAAATCCCAGAACCAGCACTGCTACAAATCAGTGTGTCCAAACATGGGGTTTCTTTGTTTGCTGCTTCTTTAGTGTAACTCTCCATTCTCTTTTGTCTGACTCCTAACAATATTTATTTATTCTCATATAGCTACCTTGGTGTGGATGTACGAAATATTTCATTTATGAGGTTTTCAGTTATATAGAATCACAGGATCATTCAGGTAGGACTTCAGGGTGCCTCTAGTCCAACCTTTTGCTCAAAGTAAGGTCAGCTGTGGTGTCCAGCCAGGTTGCTCAGAGCTTTTTCCAGTCAGGTCTTGAAATCCTCCAATGACAGAGACTACATAACCTCCCAAGACAGACTGTTCCAACATTGACCCCCCCTTGAAGCTGTCTCTTTCTGAGGCTGAACAAGTCCAGCTCTCTCAGCCTCAGTACTACAGCAAGTGCTCCAGCCCCTGACCATCTTGGTGGCCCTCTGCTGAACTCACTGCAGTTTGTCAATGTCTTTCTTTTATTATAGGGTCCAAAAGTGGATACGGATTTGGGCTAACAAGTGCTGAGGAGGGGAGGACAACCACTTCTCTCAGTCTGCAGGCTGTACCCTGGTCATGCAGTCTAGGGTGCTGGTGGCCCTTGTTGCTGCTAGGGCACACTGCTGGCTTGTGCAGCTCCCTGTCCATCTGGGTCCATGTGGCCTTTTCTGTGGAGCAGCTCCCCAACTTCTGCAGTTGCAAGGGATTATTCTGTTCCAGACGCTGGACTTCTTTGCATTTCTCATTGTTGAATTTCAACAAATTTTTTTTCAGTTGTTCCTTCAGTCTGTCCAGGTTGGATGTCTGATGGCAGCCTGGCTGCATATTGACCACTCTCCCCAAACTTGGTGTCATCTGCATATTTGATAAGCAATCAGTCCTCCAGGTCATTCATAAAGATGTTAAACCTGGCTGGACCCAGGAGAGACCACTTGTTACCAGCCACAAGATAGAGTAAAACATATCAGCCCTTGGCCCCCGACCATCCAACTAGCTTTTTACCCATCTGGTTGTCCACCCATCCAGACTATTATGTGCTAATTTGAATACAAATATCTTGAGAGACAGCATTTAAGGACTTGCTAAAGTCAAGACAAATAATACTCAGTTCTCTGACTTCATCCACAAATCCAGTTATTTATTTTATCATAGAAGGCACTCAGGTTGATCAATCATTTTTTATCCCTGGTAAATCCATTTTTTTACTGTTCCCCGTCACCTTCTTCTCCTTCATCTGCCCAGAAATGTGTTGAAGGAGTGCTTGCTCAATGATTTTCCTAGGGACCAAAGTGATGCTGACTGTCTGTTCCCAATTGCCCAGTTGGCCTTTCCTGAAGATGGGCACGTACATCTTTTCTTTTTTATAAAAATTACTGCATAAGAGCCATTGCACCATTGCATCTTTTCTTTTTTTTTTTTGTTTTAATAAAAATTATTGTAAGGAAACAAACTTTCCTTTTCTCTATTGTGCAGGAAAGAACAAGACCATAGCATGTGACTGGGGTCCCTCAGGCTACTGGAATATGTATTACAAGCATTGAGTGAGTATTGCTGATGGCAATTACATTCATGTTCCTGGACCCGAAGTACCTTTACGAATTGGAAATAAATTCATGTTTGTGTATCAGAAAATCTATTTGTGTATGCGTGTGCATGGTTAAAATACTTTGCTCTCTGTCTTTTAAAGATCTTATTACACCAGTAGGAGGAGAAGTCATTTATTCTGGTTTTGGACCTAAGAACATTGGATTGAAGGTATTTTGGCTCACAGGGTACAGTCCCTTGGTGTCACAGGCATCATATCATATCATCACTTTCATAACGTGATCAAACTTACATTAGTTTACACATATCCAGGTTTTGATTTCTTTTTTTTTTCACAATCCTCCTTCTGTGTAAAGACTATTACATCACCTGGAGTATAGATATCTTCAGTATAGTCAGGAACTCCTTTCTTCTCCTCTTCCAGTTTCACTGCCTTTTTCTTCAAGACAAGTGACTAAACATCTGAACAATGTTCTAAATGAACACTCAGTTGTGCTTGAAACACTGATGTCAATGTTTTCTTTTCTTTCCTAGATATACTTGTCCTGTTATATTGTATGGCATTATTTCGTTACCTCATACTTTTCCTGTGGTTGACCAGAACTTCAAGTTGGTTTACTTCCTCTGTTTTCTAATTGGTGGCTACCCACATGTGGAAGAAATTCTTCCTGTTAAACTGTAAGTGCATTATCTGGCACTTTGTACAAATGTACAATAAATATTTCTCATTTCTCTTAGTATGTTCTTCAAGCTCCTCTTGCCAACAATAGCTTCTAACATTTTGCATTACCAGCGGACTGGTGCCAAGATCAGTAATGAAGATATTGGGATCAATTTCTTAAGCATTAGTTCTGCAAAAACCTCAGGAATAATACTTGTCTCAATTTTTAAGTTATCCCTAACCTGTTAAAGTCAATAGTACTTTTTCACTACCCTCTTATGTTGTTCCATTTGTTTGCATATAATTCTTATACTAATCTACATCTTCTGCAATTTAACCAATGATTTCCCATATGGCAACATGTCAAATGATTTACTGAAGTCCAGTTAGATTAAACCTATTGCCTTTCCTTTATCTAGAAAATCAATTAACTCATCAAAAAGAAATGTCTGCTGAGGCTAATGTGATCTATCTTTGGTGAATCCATGTCACATTTTACCCTATTTCCCATTTACTTCCATATATTTAATTATTCATCCTCTTAAAATATCTTCTAAATCCTGGGTAATGTGGCAGTCAATGGGTGTACAGCTGTCCAGATTACTTTATTTCCTATTTTTAAGTATAGTAGTAACAGCAGACGTAGTAGTAGTAGTAGTTTTTATCAACATTATTAATTCTTCAAAAATATTGCAACATTTCCAGAATAGCAGATTTAATAAAAGTGCTTACGAGTGGTTTCCTGGGATGTCTGCTGACTAATAGAAATCATGGAATCATAGAATATCTCAAGTTGGAAGGGACTCATAAGGATCATAAAGTCCAACTCCCTGCTCCTCACCAGACTACCTAAAAATAAACCATATGACTAAGGGTGTCATCCAGACTCTCCTTGAACTCTCACAGGATTGGCGCCATGACCGCTTCCCTGGGGTGCCTGTTTCAGTGTCTCTTTAAAATGAAAAAGGGGGAAAATAACTCACGTTTTTAAAATGGGAAAAAAGGAAGACCTGGGGAACTACAGGCCAGTCAGTCGCACTCCGGTGCCTGGCAAGATCATGGAGCAGATCCTCTTGGAAACTCTGCCAAAGTACATAGAAAATAAGGAGGTGATCAGTGACAGCCAACATGGTTTCACTAAGGGTAATTCATGCCTGCCAAATTTGGTGGTCTTCTATGGCAGGGTTACAGCGTTGGTGGATAAGAGAAGAGCAACTGACATCATCTACCTGGACTTGTGCAAAGCATTTGACACTGTCCTGCATGACATCTTTATCTCTAAATCGGAGAGACATGGATTTGACGGATAGACCACTCATTGGGTAAAGAATTGACAGGATAGTCATACTCAAAGGGTTGTGGTCAATACATTGATGTCCAAGTGGAAACCAGTGATGAGTGGCATTCCTCAGGGGTCAGTATTGGAACGAGTGCTGTTCGACATCTTTGTCAGTGACATGGACAGTGGGATTGAGTAAACCTTCAGCAAGTTTGCTGACAACACCAAGCTGTGTGGTGGGGTCAACACACTGGAGGGAAGGAATGCTATCCAGAGTGACCTGGACAGGCTGGAGATGTGCGCCTGTGCAAACCTCATGAAGTTCAACAAGGCCAAGTGCAAGGTCCTGCATGTGGGTTGGGTCAATCCCAAGCACAAATAGAGGCTGAGCAGAGAATAGATTGAGAGCAGCAATGAGGAGGAGGACTTGGGGGGTGTTGATTAATGAGCAGCTAAACATGACCCGGCAATGTGCTCTTGCATCCCAGAAAACCATTCCCATCCTGGGCTGTATCAAACAAAGCCTGGACAGCAGGTTTAGGGAGGTGATTTTACCCCTCTACTCCCCTCTGGTAAGACCCTAGCTGGAGTACAGCATGCAGCTCTGGAGCCCTCTGCACAAGAAGGACATAGACCTCCATGGAGTCCAGAGGAGGGCCAGAAAGATGATGATAGGGCTGGAGCACCTGTGCTATGAGGACAGGCTGAGAGAGTTGGGGTTGTTGAACCTGCAGAAGAGAAGGCTTCATGGAGACCTTATAGCAGCCTTCCTGTATCTAAAGGGGGCCTACAGGAAAGATGGGGAGGGACTTTTTATCAGGGAGTGTAGTGACAGGACAAGGGGTAACAGTTTTAAACTGGAAGAGAGGAGATTTAGACTAGATATCAGGAAGAAATTCTTTACTGTGAGGGTGGTGAGATACTGGAACAGGTTGCCCAGGGAAGCTGTGGATGCCCCATCCCTGGAAGTGTTCAAGGCCAGGCTGGATGGGGCTTTGAGCAGCCTGGTCTAGTGGGAGGTGTCCCTGCCCATGGCAGGGGGGCTGGAACTGGATGATCTTTCAGGTCCCTTCCAACTCTAACCGTTCTATGATTCTATGAACTGATGACACTAACACATATTCTGAAGACAAGAAAACTGATTATTATTATCTTTAAGTTAAACAAACATAATACTGAGATGTTAGACCAAGATACCACATTTTTGTGACTAAATCTGTAAATTTATACCTGTAATTGTGTATAAATTATTATCTATATCAGAAAGTAGAGGACAAAACATGAAATTTGATTCCTTTTTCCGATCCAAATTTTTTTTTTTAGATTTAGGTAAAAGATTTTATCTTACTGCAAAAATTAATCTGCATGTTACTTTCAAGGGGTATTTAGTATATTACACATTTGCATTTGAAGAACCTCTTCTAGCCCTTGGAGATACAGTACAATTCACTCTTCAGTAAACTTTTTGCTTCCTCATAAAATTAGTAAATAATCATAGGTCTTTTTGTATATGATTACATTGATTGTAATGTTTAAATGACTGGGGGGCCAATGTGACTCGAGGGGTCTTCTATCTGCCAGGTCCTAATGCATGTCTTGGCTGCGTCCCATCTGTGTGTCCAGACAAAATATGAGTGTAAATTATTCCTCTTGCTCCCTCATGCTCACGCTTTTGTGGAAAGGAAACCCAGATGCATTGGTCAGAAAGGATATTTATGGAGCAATCATGCATAAATGGCATTTTATGGGTCATTTAGGAGGAGAATGGAGGAAAATATGTTCTAATATCACTGGCAACTGCTCCAGACCTGCTAGGAGAGTTGATGCAAGTTCATTTGGTGTCAGGATGGTATAGTGATAGGGAAGTAAGAGGAAAACACCAGAGCAGGCATGCAGTAAGAGGAGCGCCCTCCATCTGAACATACCTTGCTGCAGATCTGCCCTTAACAATCTCAGCTAGTTTCCTGTATCTTCACTCCTGATACATGGAAATGGCGTAAAAGCTCTTTCTTATCCCACTGGGTGTTCGGAGGGTAATTGCAGTGAAGCTTGAAAAGGCTTCTATCCTGTCACAGTATGGACTGTACCAGCAGTTAAGACATTGGGAACATTGCACAGTGTGATAAATATTGACCTTTTAAGTAGCATTAGCAGCACAATCATTCCAGTGTGCATCCAGAATAATGTAAGTCAACACACTGGAGGGCGTTGACGGCACATTTCACCATCACTGCATTCTGCATGTTGGTGACTTTTGTTTACCAAACATCTGCAAATAATTTGCCCATATAAAAATAACTTATCCTCAAAGTGTATGCAAAATGCTGTGTTAATTTTGGCAAAGGAAAATATTTTACTACGTAATTTAATAAGGTAACAAAATTAATAAATATAAATATTCCTTATGAATGTAGGCCTGATGAGTTAATTTGATGGTAGGACTCATGGTTACAAGCATCTTGGACAGAAAAAACAGGCACAGTTGACATACCTGCAAATGAGAGAGAGAAGACAAGGATGAAATCATATGCAATGCTTGTGCTTGTTGTTTATCGCTGACAGTAAACGTACCATATCAGCAGTACTCCTATAGCAGACGCTGTCAGCACACTCTACTTCCCAATCACAGCTGAAGTCCATGGTCTAATCTCCTGACCTGCTGCATGCATTTTCAGCTTGCTTTAGGGATTAAAAGAAAAGCATTTTAAACCTATTTTTGAATTTCTTCTTGTGTTTAGTGCAAAGGAAAATATAATTCAAGTTTTGAGTCACCTGCCAATGATAATAAATGTAGTTGCAAGCAAAAAGGATGTTTTCTCTTGTACAACTATAGCAATATGTTATGTTGCTTTACAGCACTTCTCACCCAAGCATGATGCCTGAATTACACAGAACAGTGAATGTGCCCTTTCCTTCCACTCCTTCCAGTACTGCACCCCCAAAAAAGGCTAACCCATAGAAAATAGCACTATTGCCACAAAGCAGATAGGGATGAGACGCAATCAGACTGGAAAAGTGATCAAAGAAAGACATATGCTGATCTACTCTTGTAAAGCATTGAAATAGAATTTGCCAGTAATCTTTACTGTTGTAGAGTGGATACTTTTTGATTTTTGTTTTTTGTTTGTTTTTTTTTCTCACGGGAAATTCATAGGCAGACTTCATATTCTGTCTGTCAGAACTATGATGTTTAATTAAGTCTAAAACAGATATGCAGCTATCAAAACTTACACCGGTGTAATATAGTCAAAATATCCTTTAAAGGCATGCTGCTATATATACCTCTCCTACATCAGCTGAACGAGCTGTAAGGAGTGGAGTGAGAGGAAGAAATAGGAGGGAGGATCATTTTTTATCCCACCTGAAGAAATATCTCAGACACGTTTCTGAGGCTGGATTCCCTACGGCTACCTCTACACTAATAAATTAAATGTTCTTGGGAAAATTCATGACCAACTGGCAGGGAGGATTTCAGCCTCCAATAACAGGGTGGCTGCATGCAAACTGCCTGTTGGAAAAGGTGCCTAGAAACGTACTGTTCCCAAGGAATGTTTAGGAAATTGACAACTGGGACAAACCCAAAGCAAGCCAGAGACTGTTCTAACAATTTAAGAGTTGAAATATAGATAATAAAGATGACTGTATTGGAAAGCCCAGAAATGTACTGGGCACTGTTTAGTTTAGTATATACGCAGCCCCCAGGTGCACGTAACAAACTGTCACTATTTAATTCATGCTGCATCCCAAGTGAATGATGTGAGATGTATGCAATATCCAGAACACATCCCCAGTCATCCAGCAGTTCAGATCATCTGAACCAAGGAACTGCTGGGTCATAGGACAAAGGGCTTGTATTTTCAGTATTGGTTGCGTTGACATACAGACAGTAATCTGGCATTTTTCAGAAGCTGAAAGGATCCTACTTTAATTTCTAAAATGGTAATAATATAGCAAAGTTCCTAGCTGTAGCATCTACTAGAACTGAAACATTTAAAGTCTGGCTAAAAGGAAAAGATTTTTTAATTCTATGTCTGCAAATTTCTCCTAAAAAAAAAAAAAAAAAACCAACCCCAAAACCCCACCACCACCTAAAAAAACCCTACCAAAATTAAACAAAAGCTGTGTTTGGCTGTGAGGTGTAAGCACAAGTCTGAGAAGGTTTGTTTGGCTTCATTTTTTGCAACAGTGAGCAGAAAGATGACACTACTCCTTGGAAATTGCATATTTGGAAGAGAAAGCTTCTGCATGTAGCAAGCACTTAAAAAAAAGGCAAAAGAAAAAAAAAAAAAGCTAAAGCATCAGGCAAAGATAAGCAATATCACAATGCCAAGGCTCATGGAGGCCAAGACACTTTAGAAGTTACTGAAGAATATTTATCCTGACCTAAAAAAAAGAACCATCACCACAGAGGCAAGGTGCAGCTGATAATATCGTATTCAATAGTCGGTTAGATGCATTGATAACCTTTGTTAGTCTGAACAAAAACCTTTTGGTCACGTGAATATTATTTACAGCAAGTGTCACAGTTGTGCTACAGTTTTGATTAGAGGCTGAACAACCTCCACCTTACAGATGTGTGGGGAGCACAACAGTCACTGCTCGGTTCTGTTAATAATTAATGACCAAATACCTACAGTGCCACCCACAGGCGCTTGATATTTCTCCTGGTTACTAAACAGGTTCCCGCCTTACATCTCTAATCCAAGCGGAGTTGATAAGCAGTTGGGTTTTTTTCTTCCACTGGACTAAGTCACCCTATGACAAACTTGAAACCCTGCCCAGAAGATAAAACGGAAAGAGGAAAACAAAAAAGGAGGAAATAAAAGAGAAGAAATATTTTTAAGTTCTGTCACTGTTCTCAAGTTTAGTGCTGACATGCCTGCCTAAAGCTTTCTACTAAACTGGGATGAGTAGTCAACATCTGTTCTGAATTATTTATTTATTTTCGATTGCAGAAAATTGGCAGCTCCAATGTCCCTAAGAGAAGGATAATTGTAATTATCTATGATGTTGTGAAAACTGTTTCAATGGCTCAGCAGTTACTGAGGGCCTGGGTTTTTTTGATTCAATTGAATCATTTCAGCATATACATTCCAATGTGAGTAAGGATGTGTAAAAAATAAACTTTAGGGTTCTTTTTGTAAATTTTGATGTCATTTTTTTCCCTCCATACCACTTTGGATAGGCTATGATCTTTTGCTAATTAGGGGTTCCAGAACATGCATTTTAAATACACCACATCGTTAAAGCCGATGAAATGGATACTGATCCAAGGTCTCCATCCTTCAATATGCTGTGCTTGAAAGGGCTGTTGGGCCTGTGTAGATCCCCTTTGATATTCAGGGAGGTGGTGTGGGGCCCTCAAGCCAGCAAAGCACTGGAATGCCTAATGCAAAATACCTGAAAAAGGTACAGAGATAACTATTGTACTAAATTTTAATAATTGATTATATATAATTAACGAATGCTGATCTCTCATTTCTGTCATTTTGCAGGAAGAAGAAAAGATCAAATATCAAATCCAAGAAGCACATAATTTTCTCAGAAACACATTTCTATTGATATTTGAAAGAAAGAAAAGAATAATAGTGAATCTTTCATTGGAATCTTTCATTGTCTACAGCTCATCAAATAACCAAGGAAGACTACTGGAATTCTTATTGCCTGACTTTAAGTAAAAGGTAGACAGATTGAGAAGAGAACTGCTTGCCCTAGAACAAAAGGAAAGAAAAATGGGGAAAGTATTGCCTTATATATCAAGGAAAAACGCAATGAATCTGAACACAGAAGAACGTGAGATATGGAATTATTAAACATCCATGGATTAAGATAAAAGGCATGCATGACTCCAATACAGCACCTATTGAACTAACTTAACATCTGATGGATAAGGAAAATATGAGGAGATAAAGGCTAGATCTGTACTAACAAACTGAACAGTACCAGGGATCATTCTCTGACATTGAGGCCAATTGGCACAGTCTAGTCACATCCGTGCTATTAAACTCTCTTAGCCTCCGGCGCAATGTGGTCAGATCTGCACTGCCATTTGGGAATGGTCCCTGACCTGTGCTACCTCTTGAATTGGACCCAGAAATTATCTGGCTAGTTGGCTTTGGCCAAAATCATGGACATTATAAAGATTCAGCAGCAGAGACAACTGAATTCCAGTGCTGGTTCTAGCTCTAGTTCTTTGACTTATTATCTCTGCACAGCTATATTTTCCAAAAATCCTTAGATTACATTAGGGAGAAAGTTGTCTTTTAAAATGTGCAGAAAGTTTTAAGTGGTACATGATACTGAAAAAATCATATTTAAATGACCTTTCTTTTAAATAAATTCATTATGAAAACAAACTCATCATGATTGCATTAACAACAGAATAGGAAAACAAGACAAAAAAGGGAAAGAAGAGGTCAGAGTTACTTGGATAAGTTAGCTTTCCATAGCTGAAAGATACCCTCATATAGTTTAAAATATTAGCCAAAGCACCAACAATTATTTCCATAAATGTATGAAAAGACGATTCAGAGAACAGGAGAAAAAGAAGCAATGCAATACTGAATGGGAGAAGGGAGATCTCAAGGACTTAAACAGCACTTGACCTCATTCTGATACCCCAAAAGATACTGAAACAGAATTGTTAATCTGTTTTTGTGCAGCTGGTAGGTAATAAGGTGCTAAGAAAAGGGCAATACGGATTTGTCAGGATTTGACAAAACATGCCAAGCCAGTCTAATTTCCTTCTTGACATGTTAACTGGCCGAGTGGATACGGGAGAAGTGCTAGATATGTTTGGTAGTCTGATTTACGTAAGTCTCTTGATGTGGATGCATGGGGCATTCGTACAAGTAAATTTGGGAAACGCAGCCTTGCTCAAATGTAGTCAATGCAGAACTGGTTGGGAGAAAAAGTACTCAGAGCAGACTTATCACTAGTTTTCTGCCTGACTAGGAGGCTGTTTCAAATTGGCCTCACATACGGCAGTTCTGGGACATGTATTATTTAGTATTTTCATTGAAGACATGGATGACAGGATAGAGAATATACTTACGAAAAGTTCAAGGACTTTAGGTTGGGACAGGTTATGTCACTTTCGAGGACAGAACAGCAACTCAGAGATTATGATATATTAGAGAAATAGTCTGAAATCAGTAAGAAGAAATTTGTGAAAGGCAACTAGAAAGATGTATACTGAGGAAGGAAAAAAAAATACCAAAAAAAAGGGAAAACAAAAGTAGATCAATATAGAAAACAGGAGCTGTAGTATAAACTATATGGGTTAAATATATGATAAGAAAGACAACATCATTCTAAAATGTACTAATTTCAGAGTTGAATGCAGGACTTAAAAAGGTAATTATTTAATTCTGCTTGAACTACCAAGGTCCTTGATCCAGTTCAACTTTCTAGAATTTGCACCACTCATTAACGAGCAGACTTGTTAGACTCTAGATTCTAAAAGAGATCAACAAAGATAATAAAAGATCACAAAAAGATGAATTATTAGTAAAGGATGAAAAAACAAATGTTTATTCTAGAGAACAGAAAATTAGGAGATGTAAGCTGCAGTCAAATCCATTAAACAAGATACAGCCTCACACAGGGTTTCTGAGTCTCAAAAAAATGTCATTTCATCTCTTTAATTTTTTTAATTTGTATGTAAATCCAAGTTTTTTTCAAGTTTGTGATGAATCAAAAGTTCTTCAACTGTGCAGCTGCTCATTGAATTTGATGTTACTTGTCAGCTTCGCTGCTAGTATCAGCTTTCAGGGGCTTTGGCTTCAGGGCACACTTGCCAAAATTGTCTGCTCCAGGGCTAAGCATCCACGACTTTGAGCATCCCCAGGACAGACCCACTACTCAGGCACTCCCCGGAGCTGTAGCCTCCTTGGCTTCCATCGTCCTTGGCCCTGGGGCAGACTGTCTGTGCTACGCCTCGCTATTACACACCCTCCAAATGCATCTCAGCAGTCTGGAGTCTTGATAACAGGGAAATGAATATAAAGATTGCCATTATGTTTTCCAATGCTGAAATTAGGTTTATATAACAGTTAATTACTACTTCTTGTGTTCATTTACAAATAACATTTCCCCCTCCTGCAGGACGAACAGGAAAAGAAGCAATCCCAAATGTTATAATCAGCATCTCACAGTACCTGCTGGATAGGATGCAACAATGGTGTTACGCTGCCAAAGCAAACCCAGGTGCAGATTTTATAAGTGGGAGGTTGGGAGGGGAAGGGGGAAAGCGGTAATCTCATTTTCTCCATGAGTTCTTGTGGAGTGCAGCACGAACGTGCCGGGTGAAGAACACAGTCACTGCCGTGTAACTTCACTCTCTGTCGGGCACTGCTCCTCCTGCACAGGTCAGATTGAGTCAGTTGTGAAAAAGGGATGGAAAGATTCATGAGGAAAACAAAGACGTGGCATCCTATTGCTGTAGACTGAAATATGCACGGTTTGCTAATAAAGAGGGAGGAAGGAAAGGAAATATATTCCTGAGGAACATGCTTCCCTTGTTTCAAGGA
Source organism: Rissa tridactyla (assembly GCF_028500815.1). Taxonomy (NCBI): domain Eukaryota; kingdom Metazoa; phylum Chordata; class Aves; order Charadriiformes; family Laridae; genus Rissa; species Rissa tridactyla. Next base: position 117,607,953 of record NC_071468.1, on the reverse strand, counting down.
TTTCAGAGCAGGCACTATGTATCAGCAATGTGTGATATAAAGGGAGCCTTGCTCCTTTAATAACATTTTTTCCTAGCCTTCAGGTAGAGAGTTTGGAAATCTTTGAGTATGTGAATGTTTGCGAAGAAGCCGGATCCATGTTAAAGGCATAGATTTGTCCCATACGTCTGTGGGCTATACTCCTTTGGTCTGTGACTTGTGCTTCTGCAGCTGTGGCACAACCCTCCATGCCAGACTGGTGAGGAGGGAAGTGCAGGCCATGCTGGGGAAACTTTTTGTAGCTTCAGACCCTTCATCTTCTCTTACACTTGTGGAATTTATGGCTGAATCAAGACTCTATAGCGTGAAATGCTAATGTAACCCAAATACATGAGCTATAATCCATAGCCTGGAGGAAGGTCTCTTATCCTTACGTCTGGGAGTGTGCTACTTTTGTGCTGCTGAGCTGATTTCTCTAGTAAAATAAGGCAGTTCCTGCCTCCAATCATAGGTGTATATTGTATGCATGCTACTCTGCTGAATTTCATATACCCTAGGGTTCCTCACAGTTTTAAAAAAAGGGGATAAGGACAATGCTACAAGGTGATACTTGATATAATGAAAATCTTGCAAAGTTTGTTGATGTTAAAAGCAACTAGAGGAGAAATTGTTTTGACTGCAAAAGGCATGAATGGTCTCATAGGTCTAGAAGATTAGAGGATTTATTATAGTCTCAAGCAAATGATAGAAGTGGCTAGTGTTCTGGCCACCTGCTGTGTCCTTAGTGAAGTGGGATCCAGTTTAGTTTTATATCAAATTCTTAATTCTAGCAGAACAGTTTTAGATTTTCGAAGTCCAACCTTTGAAAGCCATAAGGCTGAGGTTCTTGTGTAAACACAGGCATTATTCTGCACAAAAGAGCAGATAAGCGAATACGCATAAGGCAACTGGAATGTTGCAAAATAATTATTAAGTCAGTTTTCTCCTGTAATTTTTATTTGTTGAGAGGCAGTGGTTAATCCCAGATAATTTTTACCCCCTTAGTAAGGTCAAGAGGAAGGCAGAGGGGAGAGGAATAAAGAAATACGTCTATAGCTAATTCCATGTTGAGCTGAGCTTGTTAAACCAGATACTCTGAAGCTAAAGAGTTTCACGGAAGAAAAGATGAAAGAGCTTTTTCAACTTCCAGAGAGAAGGTAGCAATAAACTGGCTTGATGATCACTGTTGTTAAATTGAGCCCCTTGGGATGCCAGGTAATTTGCTAGTAACGTGAAAGACTTGGTTTTTAGCAAGCCTGCTTGAATGACTGTCTGGAGGTTCCATCTTTATAGTCCCAAATTCTCTAGCACCTTTCTTTTCAGGGGGACCTATTATGCTGCAACAGTCAGTTGATGAACTGCAGAAAGTTAGAGAAGGCAAAAGGCCATTTTCACTGCATGTGCGAGATTCAAAAGCACTAAGAGTAGCAGGCTGAAGGGAGAAGAGATGCTTATTGTCCACCCCTAGAGCAACAGTGGAGTCACAAAAGAGATCTTCAAAAAAAGAGATCTCACAAAAGAGATCTTCAGAGAGAGAACATTTATTTAGAGTGTTGGGAAGTTTTTGGAGATATAATCTATTTGTAATAAAATAGCTAATTTTCCAAAACTAAAGACAGTTCCTAGAATTTCTTTATATTCTGAGAAGAAGTAGCTCAACCAGTCTGTTAACTCTCCACCTATCCATAAAAACAATTTTTCCCCCAATAGCAGAGTGACTTAGTTTCAGGGTTCCTTGGTTTAACAAGTTCATACAGACATTTTTCTGTAAATGCTAAAACAACTCAAGGATCTCACTGGATTGTTGCTAGTTCCAGTTGTTGCCTCTTCAGAAGGTGACCTCTTCAGAAGGCGCCACCTTTCCAGAAGAGGCAACTGTGTTCTCCCAATAATATTCATTTCCAAGTTTCAAGGTTGCTTGGTTTTCGTCTCATTAATTTGTGAATCTCAAGACTTTCCATATCCAAAGCCTGTTTCCCGGAGAATGAAAAGAAGGTACCTATACTCCCACCTAACCATGGCTAACATTTTCCATTCCAGCTGTGAAGACAAGAGTAGGACAACTGTCTCACATGCCATGGTTTCTGATCCCTGTCTTGAGAATATCTGTGCAACAGTTTTTCCTTTTCATTAAGAATGATGCAATAATGGATCTTGTTTGCTCCTGAGTGGCAACTGAGAACTGACCCAATCTAGCAAAGAGAACTACAATTATAAATTAGCAAAGAAAAAGTGACAATATTTTAACGGTGCTGCTTAAAGATGATTTGATTTACTGACATAGCCATGGGTGCCAATATTGAATGAATACTTAGGAAATATTTCTGTGGGTATGCACTCAAGTACAATAATTGAATTCTCCGCAGCAGTTTTTTTACTTCCTTTGTGTTTGCCTTTTGTGAATATTCTATAAAGTGAATTTAATGGCAGGATGCATGTGATATAGTCAGTTTTAAGCAAATATTGGAGAATATTCTGAGCCTATAAATACTGAATTTGGAGGTGCAAATATTAGCAGTGTAGTTCTGAATATTTTCAATGAACTTGGTGTTAGTACTCTTCCAAATATTTTTTTTTCACCAAAACCTCATGATTTCTATTGCACTCTGGATAAGTAAAAACTGTTTCCCTCAGTCTTTAACAAAGTGGGAGTAGCATGGTTGTAGAAGACAACATAAATACTTTTCAGAAGAAACTGATGCTGTTGCATCAAAATAACATCTAAGTTCACATCTGTGACACGTGGTCTGGGAATTGTGGCACTGAAACCCCTGCAGCCTGCTGTTTGTGAGCATTGTGAGAAACCCTTTATGCAGCCACCCACATGCACCAGAAAAGTTACAAAAATCTACAGAGTGATCAGAAAGTGCTGTTGCCCTGTTCAGGTCTACTATTAGAAAACAGTGCTAGGCTTTTTTAAGTCTATTTTTATATTTTTACAAGAAATGCATGTGTGTCTGGAATCTGTGAACTTTGAAGGATGATACATACCCATGGGAATTACTATACTATGGCAAATATTGTTCAGGTAGTCCAATAATATATTTCTGACAGAAAGCCAATATCAAACACTTCAGATAGAGAGAATGAGAAATCCTTTTATGGACAATTATGTTATAACCTGACCAGTCCAAAACTCTTTTATTTACTGGTTGTCTCATATTCTGAAATGCTTCCAATAGTCAGAGATGACTGTTCCAAAAGTGAGAGTTGTAAAATCTTATTTTCTCTTCTGATAGTCCAGACTTTTGCTAGACTCAGGAAAGATTTGCAAATTGCATTGAAGAGAATGTAAAACCACAAAACTTTGTGTGGAAAGTGCATGTCCCCTCTCCATTATTTTGCACTGGAGGGGGTGGTGGTGGTGTAGGAAATAGAGGAGAATAAAACCCAAGTTTTCAGACAAGTAGATTTCACGATGGAAATATTTAAAAATTATTTGGATTATATAAAATTTTGATTTAAACTAAAAATCTGTTTCTTTAAAAATTGTATATTTGAAGCTATTAAATACCCTAAAGCAAGTTCTATTTGCAGTTTATTTTTAACCAAATCCATCCTCTCTTTAAAAGAATATTTTTCAGACTAAAAGCTTTAACATTTCTTTATCATTAATTCACCTCCTGTTTAGTTTAAAGGGTGATGGTTTCTTCAGTCTCTATATAGAAATTCGTTGCTATTTTTCTCATCTAATCATTCGCACCTCAGAATCACCTCAGGAATTTTTTCACATCATGAAGTAATCTAATGCACAGGTGAATCAAGGCACTTTTTTTGCTTTTGCTGAGTTAGGTAAAATGTTTGCACAGGATGGGTAAGATACATTTATAGAGCACAGCTTGTCCATGGGTTGTCTGGAAATAGTAGTCAGTTTTCAGTAGCTGTCTGAAATACAGCATTAAAAGATAATAATAAGACATGTGGTTTGCAAGGGAAAGTTTGAGTCAGGTTATCATCTCCTGTAATTTTCTGGTTTCTTGCTTTTAAGTTTTGGGTGGGTGGTTTGTACTTTGAAGGATCTATTATCTGCTCTTTAACAATGTTTTTGTTTTTCAGGACCTACTGCTCTATTATCTCTTTTTGGTATTTAATGTATCCAATTACCAATAAATGTCTTTCAAGTGTCCTTTATAATGTATAACAGGAGCAAGTGTTAATTATGTCCCAAATAGCCTCCTATACACATAGTTTATAGAGAAAAAAAAAAGAGAGAACATAAATGCACTCACAGTATTATATTAATGGCTAGGAGAGCAAGAAGCCCATATGCTTTAAAATTTGTACATATGCTCCTTGGCTATTTACTCTCCCCAGTGCAAGTGTTTCTATTAAAGCTGAATTTGTCATTTTTTTTAATTTGTTACTGATAGTTGGCAAAGAGTGCTGTTGCTCCTGTCTGAAGACTGCCAACCTAGCTACTCAGGGAGAAGTAAGGACTCTCAGTGCTCTTGAAGAAATGGTGCTGAATTCCCTTTACCACACGCTGAAGATATATATAGAAATATATTCTTCTCCAAATTAATTCCTTCTCTCTTTCTTCCCGTTATATTGTCTCTGTGCAGTAGGAAATTAATGACATTTATTGAATAGGATCAACTTTGAAAGTTGTCTTTTCACTTTTCACATATAGTCTTTACAAAAACCTTCCTCTCTTCACCACTTTCCCCTGTAAAAGCCTGACCCCGAAGAACTTCTGCATCTAATGATGATCCACTTAAATTTCTCTGCCTGCACTTTGAGTTGCTTCTTGGAAGTGTTATTTATGCATCTTACATGAATTCATCTGCAACAGAGGCAAATCAGAGAACGGTGATCTGGCAGCCAGGATCTAAGGCAAACAGGGAATAGTCCTCTGAATGCATACGGATGAAACTGGGAGAACAATATAATATTCACCAGTGCCTCATGTAGCCAAGAATCTGCTTGCTCAGTGATAGCTATTGTTTAGTCATTTTGGGGACCATTATGGATCATTAGGCAAATTGCGTCATCCTAACTGTGTTCATACTCTGTTAGCCTCCAAAACTGGGAACAGGGGGAACTGACACATGCAAACTGCCTCAGCTACAGTTCTTGATCCATATTAATTCATGTACAAGGCTTCAGAACTGTTGGAAGAGTGATAGATCTCAGGTAAAAACTGTGCCAGGAGCCTTCCCAGTAATTTCCCAGAATGGACAACTGAAGGCCATTGCCTAAGCCTGGAACTAGGACAAGAAGAGCCTCAAGTTGCACCAGGGGAGGTTTAGATTGGAAATTAGGAAAAATTACTTCACCAAAATGGTTATCAAGCATTGGAACAGGCCACCCAGGGAAGTGGTTGAATCATCATCCCTGGAGGTATTTAAAAGACGGGTAGATGTAGCGCTTAGGGATGTGGTTTAGTGGTGGGCTTGGCCATGTTAGGTTAATGGTTGGACTCAATCATCTTAAAGGTCTTTTCCAACCGAAATGATTCTATGACTCTGTGATCTGATTTAATTTCCTCTTATTTGTTAGTTTGATACTTACAAATATATACCTTTACATATATATATGTAGACGCACACATACCTACATGCATATATGCACACATATGCACACACAGTATAAGAACCATATAAGAATGAAGGGTCTCTAACAGACTCGTAAAACTCAGCCTCAAGCTCCATGTCATGGTACCTTCACTGGCTACACTAAAGGCAGTGTGAATATGCTGATACATGCCACAATCACACATCTTCTTACAGTGTAGACATACCGTAATAATGAGTGTCAGTTAAGGTCTTGGTTCAGCTCTAATCATTTCGCGCTGCTCTGCAGTACAGTGAATGCATTTCATCCACAAGTGGAGAGTGCTCCCAGCAGAGGGAAATTCTCTACTTGTATAAAGTCAGCACAGCTGATTCCCACAAATGCCTTGTCAACCCTGTGGGATGGACATGCACAGGATGAATAACAGAGCAGAAAGAGAGTCTTTCACTGGTCTCATAAAAATGCTATCAGTTAGAAGAGCCCTCAAGCTATTTTAAATGAGGTCATACTACTACTGGCTTTCCTATCTTCCATTCTGACTACCCGAATATGACCATGTTTGTACAATTTTTGCGAATGATGCAAAACAAAGGAACTCTTGTGTCTTAACTTTTTGTCTGTGGTATGCTGAGCACAAATTGAAGGTGGATCCATCGCGTATATCCTTTGTGGAGAGGAAAAAGGCAGGACAGAATATTTGTTCATGTGTAAAAGTAATGGAGTCACTGTGGATCTCCATTTTTTTTGTTGCAGGAAGAAAGGGAGTGAAGTAGGGGAGAAGATGCTGAGAAGGCTGAGGGTGTACTGACTCATTCAGAACAGCCCTATGTCACCTTTATGATTCAAGCGTATTTTTTCTTAAACATTAAACCAAATCATTCTATGAACAAAGAAAATAATCAACTCAAGTCTTCGGTGCATTGCTGTCCTATATCCATTAATCTGTTCACCACAGAGTTCTACTACATTGCCCCTATTGCCCAGATGTCCACTAGCCCTTCAGATGTTCCTTCAGCCTGCATCTGCATCTTTAACCTCCATCTCTTCCGGCTGCACTTTCTATTGCTCCTGTTTCCTTTAACTCCTGGCAGTGGAGGAGATGGTATGAACAAGCTTCTTCTGAGTGGTGTACAGGCTGGCCAGCAAGCCAGGATTCATGGGATGGTTGACTTACAGCAGGCCAGCTGACCAAATCAATGCTGAGCTCTTTCTGAAGATGTTCTGGCAGTGGGACACTAATTTGGGCCTTTCTCCTTGGCCAAGCTTCTGATTTTGCTGAAGGTGTAGGAATTTTATTATCCCCCAGGTCTCAACTCCTGTGACAAATGCTGGAACTGGCTAATGGTTTCAAAAGTTATTAGGCAGGTATAGCAGATAGCAGATAGTGGGGTCATCTACGCTTCATTTCTTCAGGAAACCAGGCTAAACATGGATTTGCATTTTGTACATTACAGTCACAAGACAGCAAGATAGACTTTACAATATAAGATCAGACTAATTGTCTGTTTTGTCTACTATCCAGTGCCAGTGCTTCAGATGATGTTGCAAGAAATACTGTAGTGAGCAATTAGGGATTAACCTCTCCATAACAGAAGTTTCTTAATTCCCATCAGTCAGTGATTAGCTTATGCTCTGAAGCATGAAGGTTTATATCCCTTATGAATTTTTGTTTAATCTAATATAATTGCGGATGTTCTTGTTATCCATATAGCTGCTTATCCTGTTTTGTTTTTTTTTTCTTTTGATCCTTCTGTGTTCTTGGCCTCAGTGATATCCCATGGTAATAAATATTACGGAAATAAAATCTCTATTCCCAGCATTGTCCCTTATTCTACAGTATAATTACAGGGAAGTATGTGAACTCATTCAATATCCAAATATCAAAATATTAGATTGTTCTTTTTACTACAGAGGGTAGAATTCATCCTGCCTAACATCAGTGCCTGAGTTCATCACCTCGGACTCCATTTTGTAGAGAAAAACATACTTTGGGGGGCAATATATCTGACCTGTGATAGATGTCCATAGTAAGAAGAGATGAAATACACCTTGAAACTACCACTTTCCCTCTATTCACTATGATACTAATTTTGACGGCTATCTCAGGTATAGAAGTTTATAATCTAGACATCCATTTTTAGTCAAATTAATACTTCTGATGAGTGGTTAAATTCTTAAAATTCAGTGCAGGGTCTTGGATGCTTCCAGAGAGTCATTTTGCCTAATCAAGTCTGTCTCTGTAGGAACCTGTCTCCACTGACTACAGGCAGATTGTAACACAAATTGATTCCTAACTTCATGAAAGTCATCACAGAGGTTTTTGCCTTGTCCAGTCATGCCAGCTTTCCCTATTCTGTATTTCGCAATTAATATTTTACATATGCATGTGTGCATGCCTTCTGGTGAAGTGAGTATTTTCCTCAATTGCTCACGTAGGCATGACTGTTCCGGGAGTCAAGATGTCTTAGAGGTGCTCTGCCTTCAATTCTGGGAAGAATTGCCAGCAAAGCCTCACTGTGAATTTAATCCCCACTTTGTGTGAGGAACTGAAGAAAAAGTAAAGACAGAAAACCAGATAAGTAAAAGTTAGGAATAGGACACCCTTACTCCCAGCGTTAACAGGAAACATGGTGGAAGAAAGGTATGGAAGAAGACTCATCACAGTATCAGTAAGTTCCTGACCATTCTTCACCTGTAAAGAGGGAAATGAGGATGACAGTGCAGCAGCATCTCCATCTTTGAAATTCTGTTAGAAAAAGACTTTGAGAGCCAAAGATTTGTGCACCCCTTGTCATCACAAGTGCCTCATTTCCCTTTTACGGTCTTGCCTTTTGCTTTTTTTTGTGATCTAAGACACATACTCCACTTTTAGTCCTTAATTAGAGTGTGAAAGTGTAACCTTATGCATATCTATGTGTTTGAGCAGCTTTCAAGTTCACAAGGAAAGGGTGCCAGAAAGAAATCTTTCCCAGTTTGAACAGTAAAAGAAAGACCCCTAAACTAACTCATTAAGGGTTGTGATTTGGTGAGAGAAATAGCAAGAAAAAGCAACCAACCAAACAAAAAACTAACCCCGAAACAACAACCAAAACCACCCCCCAAAACCTTCTGAAAAACAGAGGCAAAAACTGTTTATATTTTTCTACATGCCTAATGACCGGAGTCAGTTCGTTAAGGGGTCAGGCAATGGCTGGAAGCCAGGAAGGAAGACGTGAGAGATAATCCTCCTCTGCTGGGAGCCGCAAGATGAGCTCAGCTGCTCCATCCGAGAGCTTCCAGGGAGCCATAGAAGCTCACATTTGGGTCCTTAACTACCCGTGGATTTCAACAGCAACGCAGAAATTCAACTAGGGATTAAATGAGCAAATATCTTTGTGGATCTGGGCCATACACGTTGACATGACCTCTGTGCTTAGACTCCAAAGAAACCTGAGGTCATCAGTTGTGACTTGCTATCAGAAGCTGTCAGCCTGTCGTCTGCCAGGCTGCTCTGCTAGCATCTGCCCTGTGGGATCTTAGAAGGGAAGGCTAGAGGTGGGTTTCGTGGTGCATTCTACCAGAACTGAAATGTAAAATGGAAATGATGTAACCAGTTGTTTATTTTTCATATATTGCAGGTCAGAAAATAGAAGAATAATTTATTTCCAGTATCAAAATAGCAAAATAATTAACTTTCTCCAAAGCTTTATTTCTTTTCCTGTGATAAAATTCTGTAGTTAATAATTTATGCAAGTTGTCTTTATTGTTCTGTTGCTTTTAGATACCTAAGGATTAGAAAATAGTTTTGTTACAGGCACATAGATAGATTCAGTGTTGTTATAAGCCTTTCAGTTTACCTTTTTAAATTTTAGCTATTTATTCATGTTTAGTTTTACAGTTACGGTCTCATAATTTTAATTCATATATAAATAGGTAGGAATATATATTGTACTATCATTTGATTGGATTGATACTGATTTATTTCACTGCCACTGAGCAACAAAGAATTAGGATTATTAGAAATCTACAAGGACATTAACTGGTGAACCCGGAAGTGTGACTGGCTCTTCTTCATCAATACTGGGTCTCACAACACATAGTTAAGATAGGTGAGAACTGTGACCGCAGCTTTGTCCATTTTAGCTGTCTCTCTCAAAACGAGAGCTAAAATGGCTGATGACTGTTAACAATAGCAAGTTTCACAAGGTGGTTTGTTTGTTTTTTTTTCCCCAAACAACAAAATCCATACTTCTGTACTTCAGTAGGAGTGGCTCAATGATGGCAGATTTTTGTTTAAATGGTTTTGCTGAAAGATTGCTTGGATTAAGCATGATTTGTTCAATTTTCAGTCAAAGAAAATAGCTGTTATTTTGCAGTAACATTTAATAAAGGCTTTCTGCAAAATAGTCAATGGCGTTAGATTATATCTCTGTTACAACATTAGTAATGGAAAACGACAACGTGAAAAATAAGGTGAAATCAAAATGTTTTTATTTAGAGGAATAATTTTGATTTCCCAGAAAATAATAAACCCATCACTATATGTTACTTTGCATTTACTTCTGAAAATGAAAAATAACAATATTGTCTGTACCTGCTTAATTCTGTTTGACAATAACAAAATAAATTTACTATTGTTTATTAGAGATCTTCAGAGAAGTCAGCTAACTTATCTTTGATTTGAATTTCAAATACAACCTTTTTAAAAAACGCAGCCAGAGATGTTAATCTAAAATATAGATAAGAAATTTACATTTGAGAATATCTAAGTGTAGTCACTGTTCTCGCATTAACAGTCACTTGCTGTTTGCTTTTTGGAAATTACAATTTTTATTAGAATTAAAATTACAATGAGCTGACACTTTCAGGTGTATTTCAGAATATGTCATTTTTGCATATGAAAGAATAAATGCATAGAGGTATTTGAAAGCAAAACAAAACAAAGCAAAACAGTATCTTTATTTTAGAAATACCTTTCATTGTTCACAGAAGTAACAGCTTCTTGATCACAGAGCCTTTAGGCACTTGAATTTGAGCAATTATAGCTAACTTTTAAATTATACCTAATTCAAGCAATACATCATGGTTTCATACATCTGGAAGCTTTATTGCAAAAACATATAAAAAAGGCTCTTTTACAATTACTCAATTAAATTACATTTTGGTGGTGGAAGAAGACGTGGAGGAAGAATGAGAAATACAGCCTATTATATTACCATATAAGGAAGATCATATTTTTGTCTTAAATACATCGTGGGAAGTTGCAGAGAAGGCAGAGCCAGGCGTTTTTAAGAAGTGCATTGTGGTAGGATGAGAAGCAACAGACATGATTTTTTGCAAGGAAACTTTTGCTTAGATATTAGGAAGTTTTTTTCCTTTTTTTTTTTTTTTTTTTCCCCTGCACTGAAGAGGGTTCAAAGAGGAAAAGACTGTCCAGGGAGGCTGTGGAATACCCATCCATGGCTAAGCAAGGGTCAGAGGGTCCTGATGATTTGACTTTGAATTTGGATCTAACTTTGAAGTTGGCCCTGCCTTGAGTGGGAAGTTGGATCACATAATCCCTGACATCCCTTCCCATCTAAATTATTCTGAGTTTATGATTTCAAATAAAGGTAGCCTGAAAATCAAAATAACAAATTTGAAGACACCTACATATTAATTGGAGTTTAACTAAGTGGTATGGGATGTGCAATTTAAATTAACACCACGTAAAAATGGGCAGTGTTCTGTTCAATCTTAGCCTTACGCTTGATTTATCGCAGTATTGTGTTTTCAAGTGTACAGCTTGCAGTTATCTGGGAAAATTCCTGAGATTTAGCAGTGCAAACCATGTATGTTTAGTATAACATAGGGATAAATTTACTCCGGAACTCCCCTCTCTCTCTTCAGTGCTAAAACCCATGATCCCTCAAGCTTTCCCTCTCAAGACCATTGAGATAGCTTTCTAAGTTTTGCAAACAACGGGTCCAAATTTGAAACTCTTCTACAGAGAAGAGCTTTCAAGTATAACACAGGATCTGTAGACGTATTTATCAGGGTAGTGAGTAGGTACAGTGAGAGTGTAGGAAAATGGGGTGGGGGACAGGAAACATTGGCTGAACCAGTATTAGTTGGTCATGTATTTTTGATTAAATATATATGCAAATATTTTGATAAATTTGAATCACGCTCCTTATATTTGTCAAACCTGGAATTAATTTGTTCGTGGTGAATATAAGTTAAGTAAATCCACTGCTCAGTGATAAAAGTATTTTTCCTTTTCAAAAGCTGCAGACAGACAATGATTGCATATATCTTTATGAAATCCATCAGAAAAATATCTGGGTATCAAAGAGAAAAAAACATGACTGAACTTGATTGATCAGAAGTAACTTTATTTATGATACTTTTAACTTGAACCATAAGTTTAACATGAGTGGACAAAGCAATCCAAGTGAATGAAAGAATCAGATCTATTACGTTCACTTCAGCGTATATCTGAAATGCCAGTGCATTTTATTCAACAATTCAGATATTACAGTGCATCTCTTCAGAGCCATGATGTGAATTTCTTTTATCATGCAAGCTAATGATCATTTTGACAAATGTCTTTACATAATTTCCTTCCTTCTTTGAAGTATTGGGTTCTGGGATTTCTTAGGAGGAAAAAAGAGTTTGACATCCTGTTCTCATTGAATGATAATGGGAGATGGATGGCTGAATATTTATTGAATGTACATTGTGTATATATATCAGGGATTTTGCTGAGAAGCTCATTTAATGAACTGTATATCTTAGATAACTTTTGAAGCGTTTTAAGAAATATGATCATTTCTATTGATTTTGGGATATTAATAAATCATAGTTTCCTCATATATTTTGTAGAATAATATTCTAACTACTGTTACTGAAACATATATTTCCTTAAATGTCTGAGGTGATATGAATTCCAGTGTTTTATTGAGTGGCCGTGAGATTATCAGGTTGTCATCTTCCAGGGTTTTTCTAAGTACAAGAGAGTGGTCAAAAGACACATGCAGCTGTCTGAGGTAAGGCAGAAAAACTCTTTAGTAGTGTTTTCATTCCTCAACAAAAAGGTGGTTGTATATTAGTAACTTTCCAGATCTTTGCTGAACTCCACATTTGGCAGCTGCTTGGCTTCCACAAAACCTCCCAGTCTCAGCATCAAGTCTGGTTGTTCTCGTAACACAAATTGCACGATGTATGTAGGAAGTGTTTCTCAGAGCAATTTGGTAATGAAGCAATCCCCCAAAGCAAGAAAAGATTTTGGCAATATGAGTTAACAGGAATACTATATGAAAAATATTGATTTTGCGCATTCAGCTGATAAGAAAATTGCTGTATGAAGCGGTAATCACCATTGCCACCCGTAAATGCTCAGGTCCAGGAGGGGAACTCATCAGGATGATGCACATTCCTTAAAATCTCTCTATACACAGACAGGGGGTTATTTGGTGTTTCTACTGAGATTAACACCCACCATCCTGAACAGTAGGAAATGCAGGGCATTAAGAAACGTAAAGGAAAAAGGATCAAAGGATACCGAAAACCCTGCCTCTTGCCTTTGGGAGGTCTGAGTTGGGTGCTTCTATAAAACTGGAAAATGAAAGCAATGTGGGCAGCACGTTGGAGCTTCCTTGTAAGGAGGATGTGGTAGCAGTGGCTTTTTCCTTTTGAACAGCAGTTTAGATTAGGTTCTCATCCTGGAAGGTTTTGAATCTACATGACGAATAAACACACTAGCCACCTGGCTGTAGGGTATTATAGGAGAACGTATTTCCATTCCTCCCGTTAACTGGCCACACTGTGCAGACAGGAATGCAAACTGTAGGGTCACAGAGTGAGCATGAAGAAGTACATCTCCAATCCATTGTTAATTCATAGAGTGGAGAGTGAAGAGTCCCAGGCTGTTTATACATTTAATACCAGCAAAACACTCATAAAACCTGCAAACAATGACACCTCCCTCACTCCTGCCACATGCTTTTTCAGAGATGCTGAAAAACAGATAAAAGACTTATTAGAGACTTTGGCTAGTGGATCTGAATAAGCAAATCTGCTCTGGTTAGCTATCAAACTTCAAGAAGATCAATGGAGGACTACAGTTCAGTAATTATTTCTTCTTTTTGAATCCATATTCCGTTAGCTGATCAATGCATTAAGCTGAAGTAGCAGATCTGCAAAGAACGACAGATGCATATCAAGAGTTTGTAATGTAATCTATGAAATTCATTCACACCAGGATATGATTTACAAGGAGTCTATTGATTGGGGAATAAATGTTATTTTACATTTAATAGAATATATTTCAATAATGCTGGAGCTCCAGCTCCTGGGTTTTGACGGATCCTTTTTTATTCAATACAAAATCTGCATCTATCCCAGTTCCTGTGATTTTACTGTATTGTGCATACTACCCGATAAACCTATCAAAGTTTCTTCAGAGCTGTGACATTGTCCATTTTGCCTGTAGTCTGAGGCAAATACAATTAGTGGTGGGGACTTTTTAATTCTTTGAAAACTGCTTTTTTGGGAACAGAACCTTCACTGCTTGTAACCACCATAGATCTACAGATCAAAGGCAAAGAAGCCAACTTGCCAATTAACACTATGTAAGGACTTGGACGAAAGGGCTGTCCTTTCCACACAGCTCATCCCACAGGAGCACAGGACAGACCATGCCTTGCTGAAACTAGAGAGCCATTTTAGGAAGGTGCTGTATTAAAAGGCAATGAGAATTTGTCTTGGAGCTCGCTAATGAATTCTTCCTCCAGTCTGCTGACCCATTTCATATGTTTCTTGTAATTCTTTTCTTTTTCTCTCTTTCAAATAAGGCAATATTCTTCTCCTTAGACAGTCCAAGGTTAACAGTATTCCGTGTAGTCTCATAATATTTTGCTGATTGGTTATACACCAATCAATTTTTTCCCCAGAAAAGCCTTCAATTAACCCCCCAGTGATTGGGAGGTGGAAATTCCAGATTAGTGTTGCAGAATTCCACTTCCTATCACCAGGGGTTTAATTGAAAACTTTTCTGAGAAAAATTAATTGGTGCAAAAACATGAGTAAAATAACCTAAAAATGCAGGGGACACTATTAATTTCAGTCTATTTAAAGACAAAAAAAAAAAAGATTAAATAGGAACATTGAACAAGAAATAAACAAGATTATTACACAGCAACACTGAGATTAAAAGGAAACTTGTGAAATGGCCCTGCAAAGTCACAAAATGCAGGAAAACTTACCTTTAATTTAAATTACAATATGCTACAAACAAGCAAGAGAAATTAGCTTCTTTTAGAAACTATTTCACAATCAGGTGATTTACTTCAGATTCAGAAACATAAATCACATTTTAATAATCTCTCTCCCAGTATGAAGTCTCTATACAATCTGATATGTAGATTTTTTTTTAAGTAGATGCTTTCTTTGCATAACAAGAAGCTGCAATAAATTAAACGGAGCCCAGGAAATCTTATAATGCAGCTGGGTAATGAAAGAAAAGGTGTAATTTGAGTCTACTATTGCAAATATATATATCTTTGCTAATAATGAGAAACATCCAGTGTGAATGGATGTCTCCATGTGCAATAAACCTGTCTGAATACGGTATCTTTAATATTGCTCGGATACATTTTTTTTGCATTAAGCATAATAGACTTTGACCTGCAAATTATGAAAAAGATTAAGATATGCATCAGCAGAGAGATTTATGTCTATTGTTGACAAATTATTCATTAAAGTTTTATGTAACAGGCCCAGAGAGAGTATTAAATAAGATTATTATGGCAGTTCTTATAAGTGTATTCATCTTGACTAAGAAGAGGTCGCGATAAAGTTTAGGACTGTTTACTTACAAAGCTCGTTTAATTAGGAAAAATAGAAATAAATGTTCTCCACTTGGCATCTTTCACAGATTTTATCTTTATTACTTCTCTCTCCCAATATTGTGAAAGATCAACATCAATAAGTGTAAATCTATTACATGCAATTTGACAAATCATTTGCTTAATGATTTATAAATATAGAGAAAGATATAAAATTTCCTTCTGAAATTAACAGCACGTTTTTCCTTGTGAAAATCCTATGTATTGAGCAGACATAGCTTTGTATCTGGAGTGATCATTAGCAAATAAACAAGGTAATTATCTCTGAAAGGAGTTTGTTTCAGTGAAAAACAACTGTGTATACCTACTATAAAACACAGCACTTTGTGTTATACTCTACTATACATTATACTTTTCTGCTGTCAGGTGAAAATTCAACCAATGGCTATTTGATTACTTTGGAAACATTTGAATTGATTTTTATTACCTAGCTGTGTACATCTATAAGGAAGATGTATGACCACTCTTCTTGGAAATACTGAACAACTCCTCTCTTGCTTTTGATGGAATATGTAACACAGGCAGGTAGAAGAGAGATGAAAAACACATTCCCAAAGGAAAAAATGCTCCTGAGTTTGGGGGAAAGGACAATATTATTTTTTAAAAAGTTTTCTTCTCAACTAATGTGTCATCTTGCAAGTGTTCAGAGGAACAGGAGCTTCTTTAATAACCACTGAATACCTCAGAATTTTCTGCAGATAGTAATATTTTAATTAATTTAATTATTTATAGCAATTTATTTATTTAAAATGCTTAGTGTGCATACGAAATGTAGAAATCAAAGCTTGATTGACCAAGGGGAAATCATGTCTGACTAATCTGATAGCCTTCTATGATGGCATGACTGGATGGATGGATAGATGAGAAGAGGGCGGTAGATGTGGTCTACCTTGACTTAAGCAAGGCGTTCGACACGGTCTCCCACAGCATCCTCATAGGGAAGCTTAGGAACAGTGGGCTTGATGAATGGACAGTAAGGTGGATAGATAACTGGTTGAAAGACGGAGCTCAGAGGGTCGTGATTAGGGGCACAGAGTCTAGTTGGAGGTCAGTGACAAGTGGTGCTCCCCAGGGGTCAGTACTGGGTCCAGTCCTCTTCAATATATTCATCAATGACCTGGATGAGGGGATAGAGTGCACCCTCAGCAAGTTTGCTGATGACACAAAGCTGGGGGGGATGGCTGACACACCGGAAGGCTGTGCAGCCATACAGAGAGACCTGGACAGGCTGGAGAGTTGGGCAGAGAGGAACCTTATGAAATTCAATTAGGGCAAGTGTAGGGTGCTGCACCTGGGGAGGAATAACCCCATGCACCAGTACACATTGGGGGCTGACCTGCTGGAGAGCAGCTCAGTGGAAAGAGACCTGGGAGTCCTGGTGGACAACAGGATGACCATGAGCCAGCAATGTGTCCTTGTGGCCAAGAAGGCCAATGGCATCCTGGGGTGCCTCAAGAAGAGTGTGGCCAGCAGGTCGAGGGAGGTCATCCTCCCCCTCTACTCTGCCTTGGTGAGGCTGCACCTGGAGTACTGTGTCCAGTTCTGGGCTCCCTGGTTCAAGAAGGACAGGGAACTGCTGGAGAGGGTGCAGCAAAGGGCTACCAAGATGATGAGGGGACTGGAACACCTCTCTTATGAGGAAAGGCTGAGGGATTCAGGTCTCTTCAGTCTGGAAAAAAGACGAATGAGGGGGGACCTTATCAACACTTATCAATACTTAAAGGGTGGGTGTCAGGAGGATGGGGCCAGGCTCTTTTCAGTGGTGCCCGGGGACAGGACAAGAGGTAATGGGCACAAACTTGAGCATGGGAAGTCCCACCTAAACATGAGGAGGAACTTCTTTCCTTTGAGGGTGGCAGAGCCCTGGCACAGACTGCCCAGAGAGGTGGTGGAGTCTCCATGTCTGGAGACATTTAAAATCCACCTGGACGCGTTCCTGTGCAACCTGCTATAGGTGACCCTGCTCTGGCAGGGGGGTTGGACTAGATGATGTCCAGAGGTTCCTTCCAACCCTATGATTCTATGATTCTATGAAGACTGGCTGGCCATCATCCAGTAGCAGTCCATGGAAGTCTCCCTGTTGAGTAAAGCTCAGAACTAGACTGTTTGCATTCAGAGTACTGAAGGAAAGACTTTATAAGCATACCCAAAGAATAAACACTACCAAGTTGCACTCTCTGCTTCCTGCTTTGGCTTTAGACCAGCAAGAGAAGCTTTTTTTTTTCTCTCTTCTTCTTTAAAATGAGGGAAGCGTTTCCCTGACATATATTTTATTACCTGTACACATTTAGTGCAAAACCACAAATGGAACATTAAAGGATCTTCTAAAAGATTCCAGTGGGAAGGATGAATCTTGTCTGCATGCAGAACTTCTGTTTTCCCAATTGCATCATGGATTTCATCCTAATGTAGACCTAGCCTGTATAAGCACTTCAGCAATTACTCATAGGTGTTTTCATACAGGAACTGGTGCACTGTGGTTTAGGCTATGCCGTTGTGAGTGGCCCCACAATTGATTGAATGATAAAAATATATATAGCTCTTTTCACTGTTTTTTGGTTGGGGGTGTTTTTCATTTTGGGGGTTTTTTTGATTCTTGTATTTCTTTGTATTTTCTTGAACCCAACCCTTCCCTTCCCTTCCCATTCTTTTCTATAGTTTTTAGAAAAATCATTTAAAAACTAAAAAGGGGTAGAGGGAGACAACCTAATAAGCAGAAAATGTCTGTCCTTTATATGATTCCAGCAGCACTGGCAAAGTCATGCAGTTTATAGTAGATGCAGATTCCTCCATTCCTCGTTCTTTATCTTTCCTGCAGCTCTGCTTCAAAGCTGCATGGAAAGCAAAGATTTTACAACGAGAATCCCTTACACAAAGCCTTTTTGTAGGAAAGAAAGCGTTTATTCTCTGTCTCTTGAGATACCTGATTGTATGCTTGGATAATTAACACGCTGTCCTGCTCTCATAGTTCCATAAGAACAATACACAGGAACAATCATGCATCTTCTAGTTAAAGCTCATTTCCAGGAGTTATGCACTTAAAACAGCGGCAAAGAAAACTCTAAAGTGATCAAAATTAAATGTCCCAGGTCTCACTCTGTAGCTATCTGAAAGCATATGTATTGGTAAAAGAGCATAACTGACCCCAGTTATTTTCTTTGGTTTTATATAGTGATGGGGAAGCTGAACCATTAGAGACATCACATAAGGAAGGGCCAAAACTCATGTCCTGGTATCAATCTAAGCTCTGCTGGAATAAATTTATGCACTTCGATGTCGGCAGAAGATATGGCCTGAAAAGTCACATACAGCTCACATGGTCAAAACTCTGCTATTCTTTTCATGTTAATATTAAAAAATATTCCAATTGTGCCAAAGACTATTCTAGCACTGAGTATATTCACTTTAGCACGATGTCTGTCATACAGTTCAATTCTCACTATCAGAAATGCTATCTATTTATTGTATGTACACTCTCATTTCTGCTTTGTATTCCATCATTTCTTGCATTCTAAACTACTATTTTGGCCTTCCTTCCTCCATTTGCATATATAATCCTTCTCATATTTTTTGTTCTAAATCAATTCCTATAATCCCTTACTGTGTAATAGCATTTGTCATCAATAGAAATGAAATCCCCGACACATTGAAGGAAAGAGAATTTGCGGGTACTGGTTTCTAGCAGCAAGTTGTAATAGAAGCAGTGGGGAATCCTATTTGCATAAAAAGATCCATATTTGATGCAAACTGATGCAACTTTCATGATGAGTATAAAATTTCCCTTTACCCTTGTGCCATGGGCACAGAGCAGATAATACTCTACAACCCTGTTACAGAATTATTTTTCATAAGCTCTTGTCTGGGATGTATAATAAAGGTAGGAGTGTCTTTTGGTAATTAGTGAGGTTAGCTCCAAGTCTCCTACTAGCAGCACTGTAAAATTAGAAGTGAAGTAAAAAGCTACACTTCCTGATCACAGAAAATTCCAACATCTGGAGAGGAGAGTGGCTGAAGTGCTTCATTGTGAAAGAAAAAGCAGTATTGTTTCAATGAAGTTTTAATAAAATACTTACAATAAAGAAGATATAATTAAAAGTAAATAGTGTTGAATCTGACAATCCAGGTCCTCAGGTCATCCGTGGGTCCTAGTATTTCTGTATGATATACAAAAGGGGGGAATCTGAGAGTCTAGGGCATAACTGAGCAACAGAGGGATGAATATATAAGTAGGGTATGTGGAAGGGTCTGAAATCACTGAGTTTGTCAATACACACTTCAGCACTCCTCGACCAGTCTCAAAAAGGTGATCTAAAAAATTCCAATTTCTCAGCTTCATGTCAGTAAAACACTGAGATTTTCTGGCAGTACTCATGGTGTGATTCCCGTACGCCTGAATACGGTAAAGGAAGTCAGGTTTCCCTACTCAATGCATCAGCAGAAAATCAAGCAGTTTCATTAAGCTCTGGCTGAATTTCACTGGGTGTTTTTCAAAAGCAATATATTCCTAATAAGCATTTTGGTCTTGCTGAATCAGCTGCTTCTGGGAAGAAAAAACTCCTAAACAACTTTAATCTGTACCCAATAGATATTTCACCTTGAGGATTTGTCAAGTTAATAGAGCCTACCCACTTAGAGAAAGAGGGAGGAGGCCTTTCTAATTGGTGCCTAACAGTTTACACTTAAGGGTCATTAAGAGGCAATACCAGAGATAACAGTCTTAATGGCTCCAGCCCACTCTCATGGGGAGCACTCAAGGTAGCACGAACAAAAGGAAACTAGTCTAAAAGACCCAAAGACGCAGCAGGATCTGGGCTGGCTAAGGGGAAGCAGATTGATTTAGTTCTGCCCCAGTAACTTAAGAGGAGAATTCATCTCATTTGGCTTGTAGTGAAACATAAGATTAGCCGCGAATAACTGCAAGATGGATGGAGAGGTAGAATATAAAAGGTATGCATCATTGTTTTAAAATCTGTGTTTTCTAATGTATGTTACTAAGTGCTAAATAGAATTGTTTTGTTTTAGGGAAGAAGTTGTTCAAACCTACCAGCTGAAGTTTCTGAATGGAATAAAACCTAGCTGCTTGAAACCCATTCTGTCCAGGCACAAAGTGAAAACCATTTAAAAAGAAGAGCATGACCCTGTCTAGGGATTTCAGTTTCCATGCTATGACAAGAAAGGCCAAAGATGGTTCCTCCTGAACTCCCAGACCCCACCTGCACGGCCGACACTGAAGTTGAGCTCTGGAGCTGTCTCGTGGCTGTGATATGAAATACAACAGCTTCAGTAACTAAGGTACCTCAGCTGCTCCAGCATCGTGCCCCGTTGGACAGCAAAGTCGTGCTCAGAGAAACCCGAGTGGTGCACAGGTTCAGCTAGCCCTGTCCTGAGAGAAACCTGAGTGGTGCACAGGTTCAGATAGCCCTGTCCTGAGATGGGTTTTTTCTCATAACTCTTCTCCGTAAATCCCCAAGACAGCTATAAAAAGGGGTGAGGCTGAAAGGTCAGGCAATTAGCTGTCTTATTTGTGAAGAAATAGCTTTTCTAAGCTTATTAATGTAAAAATACAGGATGAGATCTTCAGTTGCTATAAATCACTACAGCTCTGTTGATTTCAGTGGGGCTGTGCTGTGTTATAACAGGTGAGATTATGTTAATTGTTTATGATAATAATAAATAATAATAAAAAGCCTTACACTGAAGCAATCTTGTTCTATTTGGTAAAATACACGGTGAAATGTCAGATGCGTGTTTTCCTAAACAAATTTAATTCAACTTCCACATATGTTCCTGTTACCTTAAAAGTTACTGATCTTCTATGGGAAGTCTGCCTATTTCAGTTCATCTGATAGACGGTTCTCACTGCACAGGTTTCAAATATTTTTGAGTTCAGAAAGGTTCAGCTAATCTGATTTCCTGTCTGATACAAGCCTTGAACTTTCATTCAGTATCCACCATGATGAGTCTAAAACCTGGTGTTTGCTAAAGCCTTCCTTCTGCAAAGACATCCCGCCAAAGACTTTGGGATTCAATATCTGGGGGATTAAATTCCCCTGTTCCTTTTTTCCCATGTTTGAGCTAGTATAGTAAATATTTGTGGGTTTCTTCCCTGCTTTGAATTTCTGTGGCCCCACATTCTGCTTTTTTTTTTTCTTTTTTTTGTATATTCCATTTTGCATGTCTACTATCTATTTTATGAACTGTACAAGGGCAGATTATTTATTCAAGATTTTTAGTCGTCATCATCACCAATTTGAGTGATTTGAGTTTCATTAAAAGGAAAAAAGCACCCAGATTAATGCCTTCTTCTGTGTCTCTATTTTCACCAGAAAGTCTCCATAAGCATCTAAATTTCCAGTGATGCACATGCAAATGTACGTCGTGAGGCTTAAGAACATAGGTCGCTTCTGGTATTTTGTTTTCCGTAGCTTTTCCTCATAGGGATGAGGAAGTTCATCATCATGAAGTTTGTCATTATGAACTTCATCCCCATGAACTTCAAACAAGACTAAGTACAAGATCCTGCACCTGTGTCACAGTGTTCACTAATATCAGCGCAGACTGGAAGCTAAACAGTTTGAGAGCAGCCCTGAGGAGAAGGGCATGGGGATATGAGTGAAAAACTGGACATGAGCTGGCAATGTGCGCTTACAGCCCAGAAAGCCAATTGTGGCCTGGGCTACACCAAAAGAAGCGTGGCCAGCAAGTCAAGGGAGGTGATTCTGCCCCCCTATTCTAGTCTTGTGAGAGCCCACCTGGAGTACTGCACACAGCTCTGGGACCCCCAGCACAAGACAGACGTGCACCTTTTAAAGCAAATCCAGAGGAGGGCCACAAAAATGATGAGCGGGCCGGAACACCTCTCCTGTGAAGAAAGGCTGAGAGTTGGGCTTGTTCAGCCTGCAGAAAAGAAGGTTTGGAGGACACTTTATTGTGGTCTTTCCTTACGTAAAAGCAGCTTATAAGGAAGATGGAGAGAGACTTTTTACCAGGGCCTGTAGTAGCACAACAATTAGAAACAGTTTTAAACAGATGGAGGGTAGATTGAGATTGGACATAAAGAAGATATTTTTTACAATGAGGGTGGTGAGGCACTGGAATGGGTTGACCCGGAAAGTTATCGGTGCCCCATCATTGGAAGTGTTCAAGGTCAGTTTGGATGGGGGTTTGAGCAGCCTGGTCTAATGAAAGACATTCCCACCCACGGGCATTGGGGTTGGACCAGCTGAGCTTTGAAGGTTCCTTTTCAACCCAAACCATTCTATGATCCTTATTTGCAAAACAACATACTTGAGTTATAGCTAGACTACTGTAATGACAAAAAAAAAAATAAAAATCATAAAACACATATCGCAATCAATCCTGACATTTTGTAGAGTGCAGCTAATACTATCGCTGCAGTACTGAGGGGCTTTGCTTCACAGCTGGATGCACTATAAAACTTTCATCCCTGAGGAATGTGCAAATTAAAAATGATATATAACATTTACCATTGGTTAGTATAGACTTAACCAGAGATGTTAATACATTAACCATACTCCCAACAGACCCATGTAATACTTCAGTCAGCATTCTGCAGCTCTGATAAGAAGAGCATTTCCTAATGGCCAAGGATAATACTTAGTTATAATTATATACCCTTTTAAAGTATGTGGCTTTTTGGAGATTAATCATGTGCAGGGGAGCATTGTGATTATAGATACATTCCATAATCAAGACTTGTTTAAAAAAGAATTTCCCAATCATAGAAATAGAATTTTGTGCTAAGATTACTCTTAATGTTACCAGATTTCCATTGTGATCTTGAAATCAGAGCAAATCTAAGTATCTATGTTATAGATACTAATCTAAGTAAGTATGTTATAGTAAATCAAAGCATACATTTAAGGAAAACTATTTCGTAACAGAAAATCAAATTATTTCTCAGAATAACTCAGATGCCAAAGTCCTTTGCAGTATTCGGCTTCATATGTTTCAAGTCTTGGGCTTCACTTTTCACAGCATGTTTACGATTTCCATCACATAAATCATAGAAATTGAAAGTGGGTAATATACGCAAGCAGTTCCTTATGACATTTCCAGCACACAGTCTTCATTATGCTGCTTCTTTTTAAATAAAAATTAACCACGCTTGGAGCTGTGCAATGATGTTGATACATTATGCATATAAAAACCGGACTAATCTTTCAAACACATACATCTATTTTGGATAGCACTAGCTATCTGCAAAAAGACAGGATGGTGACATTAACACAAAACTAGTTCTTTTTTGTTGTTTTTATGTGCCAGGGGAAGTAGCTGAGTGGATAATGGTGTTAGAGGGTGGCCTTCCAAATGTGCACACTTCTTAGTTTTTATTTTGTAGATGATGAAGAATGTTTCTATTTTCTTATATTTCACTTGTTTTTCTGTTTAAAACTAGAAGAGTCACAAAATACATGTTTTATTTAAAAATATTCAAAGAGTTTAGCCTAAAAAATGAGAGAGGGTTTAAGGGAAAACATCCTATGTTTGAATGAAAAATTATTATTATCACTGTCACCATTAGAAGGCTCAAATATTTTACAGTCCTTTAGGGTGACATTATAAAGACACAAAAACCACAACAATATTTGTGTTTTCCTCAGAACTCAAATCCAGTCATTCTGCTTTTGGGAATGTTGACATTATTTGTTTACTTACTTTTTTTTTAAACTTCAGTCTTTCTTTTCCCGTCTCCTTCTCCACCAATATATATTTTGTTTATCTCACTTCCTCTTTCTCTTGCTTTGACCAGAAACCTTCATAGGGACTTTTCATAGAAATAGGCAAATTCATTTGAAAAGTTTCTGATATGAGAAATTATGATTTTACAAGAAGAATGATACAAACAATTTTTTTACTAAATCTACTTTGAAGTCCATCACTACTGCCAGTGTGGCTTCTATCCTGAAAGATCTTCATCTCTACAGATTTCCCAGCAGGACTGGAAAACAGACATATTAAAGTCCAGAAGAGGACTGGTTCATTCACACAATAGACATCTTTTTCTTAACTGGTTGTGCAGACTTTCTTAAAGTAAAAGGAGACTTGTGCAAAGGAGCGGACAAATTTAATGCAAGATTCATCTAAATAATGCAACTATATAAGGTAGAAGAGATTTTTTTCCCCCTTAAAAGTGCTGCTTTATCTCCACTGATTACAAAGAGGGTATAAAAGGCTAACTCAGGTGGAGTCAGATTTTCTGTAGATATGTCCTGTCCCAGAAATCATTCTCTTGATAAATGACCATGCAAATTCATGTGGTTATTGTTACAGGATGCAGAGTTCCAGAACATTACTTAAGATAGAATAACTCAAGACTGCAAGATAGATAATAAAAATATATATGCGTGCATACATACTTTATAGGCATATACTTATTTATGCATGTATTCACATATTCTTCACATTCACATACTGTCTGACTTCATATGTAGAATGATTTTGGTATAATCCTAATTATGCCCCTGTAACAATTAGAAGTGATTTTTAATGCCGCAAATAAGCATTCAAGGCTAATAATACAAGTGTGTTAAATGAAATGTCAAATGACTTCCAAAAAGCTCTTAAAAATAATAAATATGTATGAGATAAATGAGTCTGGTTGTCAAGTACTCCATGAAGAGATACAAAAGATTTTATTTTTTTGTTCAGCTGGATACTCTTGCCACCTAAAGTCAAACAAAATTCATGGGTTCAATCATAGCTCTGCAGCACAGTCTCCTGGACAGGGGACCTTTCCTCAAAAGGAGGTTGGAATGTCACAGAGGTGGATGTCACCTGCTGCAGCACTCCCAGGTTTCATACTTGCTCAGCTGTGCCACTCATGTGGCGTGTGGGCAACAGCTGCAGGAGGGGCACCAGTAAAAAATCCAGATTACCTATTACAGGTGCCTGGAATAGGTGTTGTTTTATTTGGGCAGTAGATAATTTTTTTTTCTGTATTAAGACACCTAGGAACTATACGCAGTCAGTGAAGAGTGTGAGCCACTACTCAACCTTATCAGGGAACTGCTTATGCAGAGTTTTTTCAAGTAGGAACTTGAGTGAACCTTAGTCGATTTCAATCCAAACCTCTGGGAAAATGGGAATAATGGTATTTAAAAACTCTTGCTTGTCGGGTGTTGAAATTCTAATTTATAAAGTGTTCTGTGAACCTTGGTTAATTGCACTGTTCAAGGTGTTACATGGCTCATTATTTTAATGAAAAATCTCACTTAGGTAAGAGAGGTGTTATTCTCTTAAAGAAGGGAAATTATGTGGGAAACAAACTTCTGCATAATGAGAACATATGTTTGGGTATGGGGTTGCATAAGACTGTAAGGAACCTTCAGCAGGAAAAATGTATCTTCTATAAGGTAAATCAGAGCACAGGTAGTGCCCTTGAAGCTTGCAACCATATGTTCAGTTCAAAGGTCAAAATGTTGGTGACAATTTTTCTGGATTCAGCAAATCTGATAAGTTTTATGTTACAGATCTTTGGCTAATTTGTTTGAACGCTTAATATCTTTGCCTTGAGTATAACACAGAAAGTTTTACTGAGCTTTGTCCTGTTAATTTGTCCTTTTACCATATAGAATTACCTGAGTAGTTCTATTAGAAATCAGAGCAACGTGTCGCAGATAATTTACTGTAGTGCCAAATAAGTTGGAATGGTTATATACTATCTTTTAACTTTTATCTCTAAATTAATATATACACATAAAACCAGAACTTCTCAGCTAGACCTTCAGCCCTGAAATGTGGCAGGACAGGTGTCAAGAAAAACAGGACGTATAGATCATTTTTTTATTGTGTAGTCAGGGTATGAGGGTATGACAGAAGAAAATTGAGATACTACAAAATAATTGACTGTCAACACAGTCAGTGGTGGCTTAAAATATGAAAACTCAGTCCACTCTAAGGGCAAAGTTAAATGTACAAAATTAAAAAAAGCAGTACATTTTGCCTCACCACGTATTGGGTTAAGAGCATGTATCTAGTCAGCTGTTGCTACTCATCTGATGGAGTGTGGTAATTTAATGGCATTTGACCATAAGTCCACACATTTATGAGCATTCACATAAAATGTGATGAGGATTAGAACTATCTTTTGGCTGTTCACAAAAGATCTTAAAGCTTTTACAGAAATCAAAGCCTCAGTACAAAGAAAAAGCCATGGTTTTTTTTCCCATTCCTGCTAGGTAGCTGTATAATAAGCAGCGCTCTGCCCCTGCACTTTATATGGCAACAAAACTGAGGCATTTCAGAGCTGGATTTATGAGCATACCATGAAACACCACTCAGATTCCTGCCTTGACTTGGTGGAAGAATCAGTTTGTTACCCAAGAGGAACTTCTCCCTTTATATATTCGTTAAGTAAGACATTAGCTGATTTTTGCTCTGTGGAAGTCCATAGGGATTTTTTTTTATGCACTATAATGATCTTTATGCTATTTGTCATATTAAGTACATTAAAAAATTACAGCTTTTGTTCGCAGACTGTGCACAGATTCTATCCCACAAATCACACATAGATGTTTCCTGAAACCAGTAAACACATAAGAGTATTTTTTTCCCTTTTTTTTTTTAACAGGGTCAAGATTTCATCACATGTTAAAGGCATTGAAAACTATATCTGTAAATGTGTTGCTCTTCAAAGGAGCTCTAAAAATTACAAACTGGTAAACATCTTTTAAAGAACAGTGTAAATCACTGTTATTATTGGATTCTTCAATAGCTGGAAAAATTATTTTAAATCCTTAATACATCTGAATATCTCTTTGAGAACTCTTCCAGAATATCCATCATCACTGTAGGATCTTTTTAAAATGTTTAATGTATCTTTTTTATAATTTTTCTTTGTGGAAATATTATAGATTCATAGAATAATTTGGGTTGGAAAGGACCTGGGGAAGTTGTCTTATCTAACCTTCTGCTCAAAATAAGGATAACTCCAGAGTTAGAACAGGTTGCTCAGGGCTCTGTGCATTCAAGTTTTGAATATCTTCAAAGATGAAGATCTGAAAGCCTCTCTGAGCAAAAAGTGCCAGGGTCTGGCCACCTTCAAGGTGAAGAATGTATTCCTTACATGTAATGAGATTTTTCCTTACTACAAATTGTGTTCCCTCTTATTCCTTCCCTGTGTATCTGTGGGAAGAGTCTGACTCCATCTTCTATACAACTACTCTTTAGTTAGCAGTAGATAAAAATAAAATTCCCCTTAGCTTCCTCTCCTTAATATGAAAAAAAGTCATTTCTTTCAGCTTCATAGAATCACAGAATGGTTTGGATTGGAAGGGACCTTCAAAGCTCATCTAGTCCAACCTCAATGCCTGTGGGTAGGGACATCTTTCACTAGGTCAGGTTGCTCAAAGCCCCATCCAAACTGACCTTGAACACTTCCAATGATAACTCCTCCTGGGCAAGTTGTTCCAGTGTCTCACCACCCTCATCATAAAAAATTTCTTCCTTATGACCAATCCGTCTTTTGATTTAAAACTGTTGTCCATTCTCCTGCTATTACAGGCCCTGGTAAAAAGTCTCTCTCCATCTTCCTTATAAGCTGCTTTTACGTAATGAAAGGCCACAATAAAGTGTCCTCCAAACCTTCTTTTCTGCAGGCTGAACAAGCCCAACTCTCAGCCTTTCTTCACAGGAGAGGTGTTCCGGCCCGCTCATCATTTTTGTGGCCCTCCTCTGGATTTGCTTTAAAAGGTGCACATCTGTCTTGTGCTGGGGGTCCCAGAGCTGTGTGCAGTACTCCAGGTGGGCTCTCACAAGACTAGAATAGGGGGGCAGAATCACCTCCCTCGACCTGGTAGCCACATTTCTTTTGATGATCTTTAGGAGTACAATTGGCTTTCTGTGCTGCAAACACACATTGATGGCTCATATCCCATTTCTCATCCACCAATATCCCCATGTCCTTCTCCTCAGGGCTGCTCTCATTCCATTCATCCCCCAGTCTGTGCTGATACTGGTGATTGCTGTGACACAGGCACTTGGCCTGGCTGAACTTCTCATGGGCCCACTTCACAAGCCTGTCAAGTTCCCTCTAAATGGTATCCCTTCCCTCAGCTGTATTAACTGCACCACTCATCTTGCGGTCATCTTCTTCTTGTATATGATATGTTCTGTACTCTTAATCACTTTGGTGGCCCTTCACTGCATTCTGCCCAGTCTGAAAGCATCTTTTCTGTAGTGGGGAGGACAAAATGAGGTATAGCGGTCTCCAAAGCAGACTCATAAGTGCCAGACACCAAAGAAAAATGGCTTCCTTCAATCTGCTGGTTAATAGAATTTAGTGTGGGGTTGACCACCGTAGGGGTTTACTGTTCACTTGTCCACCATGACCAACTCCAGGTCCTTTTCCAGTGCTGCTTCCTAGCCTCACACCTGCACTGCTGCATGGGGTTATTCCATCCCAAGTGCAAAAGTCTTTGCCCGTGTTGAACTTCATGGGATTTCTGTCAACCCGTTTATCCAACCTGTTGAGATGCTCTGCCTTTCCCCCATCAACAGCTCCCCCCCAACCTGCTGTCACCCACGAACTTTCTGAGGGTGGATTCCATCCTGCCATCCTGATCATTAATATTTATATTAAACAGTATCAGTTTCAGTATTTATACCTCAGAAATGCTGCTTAAAAACACCTGCCGACTGGAATTCAAAATGCTGATCATTACTCTGGTACTTTTATGTTATTTTTGCTTTCTATTTCTTATTCATGCAACCACAGTCTCACGGTTTATATAAAAAGCATGATGTTTATAATTAATATAGGTCAAATGACAAGTTTTCTGTGATAATGGATCCAATTACTATACATTTGTGTCCTTTGAGATTTTGACATACAAGTTGCCAAATTCTGCATAAAAACTTTTGTGTCCAATGTTATGTCTGAGCTCTTGAGAAGTAAAAGCTAATGGAATGACATCAAGAAACACTGTTCTCAGTTTCCCAGAAAAATGTGATGAATTTATCATTAAAAAATAGAAAAAAATATTATTATAATATTTACCAGAATGAGTCCTAAAGTTTTTGCCATTTGTTCCATCTGTAGCAATGCAAACATCATAATAATCATTTTCCCCATGATGTAGTCAGAAATAAGCCAATTGACTGTTATTATTGCTAGTTTAGCATGCCATGGCTATGATCTTATATTTACAATTTGCTCTGTGAATTATGGACTTTCTAATAATCTAAAAGTATGATGGACTAGAATTGTCAAATTAAGACAATTAAGACAGCATGGTTAATTTCCTTTCAAAGTGGGATTGGAATTACCCTCAAAAATGCATAGTTTTCTGGATCAGCAAAAGTTTGTGATACTACCTTAGAAAATTTTCTGTGAGCTGAGATGTTGTAACATAGAAAAAAATCAAATAATGTAGGTATTGATTGTTGGTGATGGATTGCAATGTCCAGACTGAGCAAAAGAGACGGAGGAAATTTGTATATACTCTTTTCCTATGATACGTGAGCCACCAGAAGACAAATTTTACCATCTGCTTTCAGCAGTCCAGTAGCATCAGATGAATGCTTTTCCCTCAGTTGTACAACATCTGGACTAAGTCACCTCATGCATCTCATTAGATGGACATATTTTCTAGTCGCAGTTCAGTAGGGTGTACATCTCAAGAAGTTGTACTAGCTTAGGCAATATAGGTAATGTAACTGAATGGCTTATTGGCTAAAGCTGATTTATCATAAATGGGGAGAGGAAACCATGTGTCTTTGAACCAGACCCACAGTAAGGCTCTTTCCTCCTACGAAGTCACTTCAGTACTTAATCTTCCTCCTAACTGAGCAGGTTCTCCAGGCTCTCACAACACAGTGAAAGAATGGAAAAGTACGATGGTTTGCCCCAAGACGTGCAGAAAAGCATCCTCCTTTCTTTAATGTGTGAGGTGTTTTAGTACAAATGTAAATCCTAGTGTAAAAGTTGGAAGTATGCGAATAGATGATTATCAGAGGAAAAGAAAAAGGTGCATCTCAGCAGACCCTTCAACAGTAACACCTTTGCCCAGGGTTATGTCCTGAATATTCATTTGCATCCCAAATCTTTGTGGATTTAGTTCTGTAGCTCTTTTCAGATTGCAATATTTATGCACAAAACTTATCCCATTTAAATTAGGACTTCTCTCCTAAGCAAGTTCTTCTCAACATGGGTGAGAGATACAGAATTAATCTTGTAGAGTTTCCAAAGCATTCAAGATATTGGATTTTGTGCAGGGATAACTGGATGAAATTTTGCATTAAACAGGAGGTCAGGCTGGATGATCTAATGGTCCCTTCTGGCCATAAAAACGATGAATCTATGAGAAAAACACTCTGAGATCATATGATGAAAAGCGCAATTAAATTGGCAAGTGTTATCTTGATGTTCCCATTACAAATCCCCTGAGCAATCTATCCCCCTGTCTTCCTTTCGCCACCTCCTCTATCATTAGATTCCAGGAGAACATACGCTCTGTTAAAGTCATTGCTGCTAAAACCATTTTGATAGCTGGCTCCACACAGTCTCCTGCTAAATCCAGTGTTCAAGGCTGTGGGAGTGCTCACTTCTTAAGTGAAGACACATTTCTCCAAGGCATTTTGCACTCTCTTCTTCCTTCAGATTGCTCAGCTAAAGGCTTTTTCAGGACTTTATCAGTTATTAATAATTGTGGTGATTCATGATTTATTCATAACCATTTATACATTTGCCATATGCTGCCTGCACATGCAAACTGTTTTTCTGAAGCACGCAAATGTGGCACAGTGCTTCTTGCAATTCATATCCAGTAAATAGATGATAGAGAAAGATTAATGAAATGAGAAAAACAATAAAACATCCTGCAATGGCTTCAATTTTGAACTTTTGAATTAAATGTTGTGGAGTAACTGTCTTTAGCAGTATCAAAACTAAAATAAGCAGGAGGGAGAAGGGCATGAAAGGCCAAGTTTAACATCACAAGTAGCACCTTATTCTGCTTTTATTCTTCGCCCTGTTACCATAATTACAGGGAGTAAGAGTAAATCTGCTCATCAGGGAAGATACAACTCAGGACAAATAAAGGTGGTAGTATCAGCAGTATCACCTTAGGTGTTCTCTTCAAGCTTTCATATTAAATCTAAGTATTTTTGCAGTGAAACACTGTAAGAGCTGCTTGGAGGGTGGGGGAGAGGGAAATATCTGACATGCAAATCCTTCATAATGCCTAACAGCAACAACCTGAAAAGAGAACGTTACTCCTTGTTCATGATAAAAAAAGCTCTTTATGGTGATGTCACTAACCAAGAAGTCATTTCTCATAGGCACACTATGACACCTTCTGCAGTGTGCTGCTGTTCAGATGAAATGCCTGGGTTTTATGAGAGGGTAATTATTTAACATAAATAATGTATTCCTGTTTTTGAGTGAATGTGTTCATTAGCAGTGAGATGGGCTCTGTGGGGGGAAATGATCAGTGTGTGCCAGCACAGAGTATCAAGGCAGAGGGACCAGCTCTGATCTCACTCATGTCTCTGCTCATCCTGTTGCATTTTAGCTGAAACTTTTGGAAGAGAATGTTTAAATTTTCACTAACTGCCTTGAAAGTGAACATCTGAATTTTTACTAACTCTCTGTAATTGCCTACTGTTACTATTCTGTAAGATGGTCAAAAATACATTCGGGTCCTTGTTCTGTCTACAGAACCATGGGATACTTCCTAGACCCTAAGTTAACCTGTTCCCCATGGCAGGATCAACTTTACCTATGTCATTCCTGCCTTTTGGCTGCCCAACTGTTTCTTGAAGACTTCTGTTACCTTTGCAAAATTCTGAGAAAATCTGTTCCTGTGCTTTATTCTCTTCACCATTAGAACTATTTTTTTCCTGGTGTCTATCTTAAATATGCCTTGTTAAAAAAGTTTTTTCTTGTTCTTCAAACCATGAAGCCAAATAAGCGGTATTTACAGCAATCTTTGACATTCCTAATAGCATTAATGTACTATTCCTTCATGATGCTTGAGAATCATAAGTGTGCCAGTGAAGGCAGCCACCAAACACAGAGGTCTGAGGGGGACATATCTGTGTGCACTATTTAATTTAAGAACTCATCGGGAAAACACTTGCAAGGCCTTGCAAGGAATTTCCACTCTTACATTTTACTGGAACAAAAGCTAGAAGGTAGTTTTGAAATTCGGAAACTCAGACCTGCTGCATGAGATAACCCTGGACAAAAGATTTGAAGCCATCTCCACATCTGCAATGCTTCCTCACAGAGGAGATCCAGTCTTACCTTCAGCCTGGCAACTTCCTGAATTTTGTATAGTTTTATAGAGAACAACTCTATCACAATTTTGCACTCCTTACAGGAGAATCAGTCAGATTGAAAGCACTCCAGACTAAACAAGACAAGCAGGCAATCACTCTGCTTGCTGCTCAGTGGCATCCTTCTAAAAAAATGTAACACGGGGGCGACATGACCAGGCAAGAAGAACTAGTATCACTCCTCAGATAGCCCAACACAGAAAGTGAGGTCGTGTATGTTCAGGGTCCAAAGAGAACTGTGCAAATAACCCCTCTCCTTGCAAACATTAATGCTAAATTAATGTGGGGTTTTGTAATGTGGGTTTTCCTAAATCTATATTCATTCCTAGTGAATCTATATTCACTACCTACAGAAGGAGATCACTCCTGCTGAACAAAAGTCTTGCACACATCAAAACCATTAAATGCAAAATTTTACAAAAATAAAATTTCAAGCAATGAAAACATCAAAAAATAAGGTGAAAAGGACCGAAGTCCAGAACTATAGTTTTATAAAAATGCAATGTCATTACACTTTCCATTTCTTCACTTAAATGTCTGTAAAATCATGTTTCAGTGGATCCCAGACACTAATACTTATGTAGAAATTTTCTATCAAGAAGCAAAACATATTAAAAAGCCTAGCCCCCTTTTTGTCTCCTATGGTATAAAAAGGATGCACTAATGATTCTAGTTAGATGCATCTAAATACCAAGAATAATCTGTTAGGGGTAAAATTTAAAAGAATAATTGAAATGACTAATTTCAGCTCATCAGAAATAGATCATATGCATGTGGGTGGAAAAATGTTATTTCATTATTCATTTGCGGTATATATATAATGATCATTTCACAAATTCAGGCTGATCTTCATTTATCATCCATACAACAGTGTATTTCCACATCTTCAGTTGCATATACAGGATAGAGAACAGTTCATTTAGAATATTTATTTTGTAATATCATTTTACACTCTGGGAATTATACATTAGTTTTAATATATTTTAACAATGGTAATGCCACAGCTAGAGAAAATATACAAGATATTTGAGCACTAATTGGGCTTTTTGTTAAGTTATGACTTGATAGTTTTTAAAAACATGGCTGCAATGAATTTTCAAGCACTATTGTCTGTTCCTGTCCATGCTAATCAGTATCCTGTAGCACAGTGGGTCTTACATTTAATGGAGCAGTACGGAGCTCTTGCCAGCATTCAAGCAATTGATTCCATAGAAGGGGCACAATATAAATCAAGCGTAGAGTAAAACTGCTGTTCTACAAGCTTGGAATAAGAGCACCCTTTTTCTTATCCAAGGCACTCAAAGACTCTCCTGCTGTGCTTATGTTGATTGTACTTCCTTTATCTTCTGTTCGGTTTTGTTTTTCTCACTTCTTTTCAGTGCCTTTAGTGCTGGTTTAACATGCACCCTCACCAACCAAAGTTCATCGCCATTTTGTTCCTTCAAAACTTTGAGAAGGTAAGGGGTGTGAATCTTTTCCACCTGATTGCTTCTTGTAATTGTTCCTTCCTCATAACTACATAATAACAACCTAGTTATTAGAAAAGGAACTTAATTTATTGACCTGACCCAAATTGCCAAGGCACCTGCTATTCCTGTTGTCTTGATGTGTACATCAAATTTGCACACAGTGCATTAGTTAAAAACTGGCTAGTAACCCAGAAATACCAGCAAGAAAAAAATGCCATTTGGCTGAGGATAGCTCAGGCATCCCAAAAAAAGTGTCTACCTGAGTAATTCTGTTCAATATATTTTATCAATGATCTGCAGGTAAAATACAAAATCACAACTGATGAAGAATAAGGCTAACATGCAAAAAAATGTAAGATGAATAAATAATATGTTAGCAGTATAATGTTATGCTGCTCAGCGATCCTCATTTATCTGGAGGGAGTCAAATGTAGCATCATATACCTGGGAAACAAAGACTTTAGACTTGTTCCTACAAAACATATTCTAGAACACAAAAGCTTTGAAAACGATAGAGGCTGTCACACACACAAATGAATTTAATGAATTTAACAAAATGAATTTAAACATTGGGCAAAACACTATTGTTAAAAGTAAAATTTTATGGAGAGAAATAGTATTTACTTTTGGATACAGCAGTAGTGGGAAAAATAGTGTTTATTTCCAGTGTTCATGGTTCATTAACAATACTGGAAAGTGTTGGAGGTTCAGAAGAAAACTGCAGGAATAATGTATGGTCTGAAAAATTTCTGTTCACAAAAAGCTTAAAAGGCTCCATCAGCAGTCTATCCCAGAAAAGGTTACAAGGCAACATAATCACAATCCATAATAACCACATGGGGACAAAGTGAACAAAGTCATAACAAGAAGTAATGACCAAGGAAGGACATTTATTAACAAACACAGAAAAAGTGGAAACATTTCCTGCAGGAATTATTGCCTCTTCTTACAGATCTTTTTTTAAATCTCTTTTTTCTTTCTTTCTTTTTCTTTTGTCACTTCAAATTACAAAAGCTTTACTCCAGCTCTGGTAGAAAGCTGAAGCCAGAAAAATTTATATCAGCACTCAGAAGCACATTTTAACAGTGAAATGAATATTTGAGCAATTTGCTGGAGGAAATCCTTGATTTTCCTGGGGAAATTTTTTTTTCTGGAGAAAACCCTGGTGAGATTAAGCCTATCGAAATGTAGGGTAAGCATTGACATCTACATCTGGGATTTCTTATTACCTAGAAACTCTTTATATTCATGATTCACCCACCCTGCTTTAGAAACCTGTCCGGTGGTTTACACCCTAGCAGTGCCTATACCTTAGGTATGTATGTTTGACTCAGAGACATCAACCTTAAGGGAAATGTGTCCTCATTTCCGTATCTTTAAATTAAGTCAGATTATCAGAAGATTTGGTCTTGTCACAATGATTATTGGGAAAAATGATGTGGTTTATGATATTCAGGACATCTGCTTAACCAACCTGATCTCGCTTAACCAACCTGATCTCTTTCTATGACCATGTGACCTGCCTTCTGGATGCGGGGAAGGCTGTGGACGTTGTCTATCTGGACTTTGGTAAGGCCTTTGACACCGTCCCCCACAGCATTCTCCTGGAGAAGCTGGCGAATCACGGCATAGACAAGTGTACTCTTCGCTGGGTTAAAAACTGGCTGGATGGCCGTGCCCAGAGAGTTGTGATTAATGGGGTGAAATCCTCTTGGCGGCCAGTCACCACTGGTGTCCCTCAGGGCTCAGTTTTGGGGCCGGTATTGTTTAATATCTTTATCGATGATCTGGATGAGGGGATTGAGTGCACCCTCAGTGAGTTTGCAGATGACACCAAACTAGGTGGGAGTGTTGATCTGCTTGAGGGTAGGAAGGCTCTACAGAGGGATCTGGACAGGCTGGATCGATGGGCCAAGGCCAACTGTATGAGGTTTAATAAGACCAAGTGCCGGGTCCTGCATTTCGGTCACAACAACCCCAAGCAGCGCTACAGGCTTGGGGAAGAGTGGCTGGAAAGCTGCCCGGCAGAAAAGGACCTGGGGGTGCTGGTGGACGGCCACCCTAACATGAGCCAGCAGTGTGCCCGGGTGGCCAAGAAGGCCAACAGCATTCTGCCTTGTATCAGGAATAGCGCAGCCAGCAGGAGCAGGGAAGTGATGGTGCCTCTGTACTCGGCACTGGTGAGGCCTCACCTCGAGTGCTGTGTTCAGTTCTGGGCCCCTCTGGACAAGAGGGACATTGAAGTGCTGGAGCGTGTCCAGAGGAGAGCTACCAGGCTGGTGAGGGGTCTGGAGACCAGGGCATATGAGGAGAGGCTGAGGGAGCTGGGCAGGTTTAGCTTGGAGAAGAGGAGGCTGAGGGGAGACCTCATTGCCCTCTACAACTCCCTGAAAGGAGGTTGGAGAGAGGTGGGTGTTGGCCTCTTCTCCCAGGTGAATAATGACAGGACCAGAGGAAATGGTCTGAAGTTGCGGCAGGGGAGGTTTAGATTAGATATTAGGAAGAACTACTTTACTGAACGAGTGGTCAGGCACTGGAACAGCCTGCCCAGGGAGGGGGTTGAGTCACCGTCCCTAGAGGTATTGAAGAAACATCTAGATGTGGCACTTCAGGGCATGCTCTAGTGACAGAGATTGTAGGTTGTTTGGTTGGACTCGATGATCTCAAAGGTCCTTTCCAACCATGAAGATTCTATGATTCTATGACACCAAATCAGAATTGTCTCATGTGAGCTTGGAATATATGAGTCTAAGAACTCCCTAAGGATCTTACCTGATTGTCATTCTCTAGATGAACAAAGACCCAGCTATTATGTTTCTTTCATCCTTCTTCCTTTGTGTCATCAATGTCAAAGCTATAGCTCCTTTTCAGATCTTTCTATATGTGTTTGCAAACAATTCCATATAGGATGTCTATGTCTCTTTTTTTTTTTTTGAAGTGAAAAAGGAACAATGAGGGAAATAAGCATCCCTTCCTGCTGATGTTTTTGAGAAAACAAGAAAAAATGAAATGCCAGATTTATGACATTTTAACCTGAGCCTATGTCACTGGAAATAGATAAGAAATCATGGTATAATTTGTTTCTCAGTGCTGTTACTGGAAAAGAAAATTGCCAGTTTATGAGTTATGAGTCTGTAGATAGGGCCAAATTTGGCTTGTAGTCACACCAAAGTAACTTAATTGAAATCAGTGAATTTGCACTAATGCAACTGTGAGCAGAAATTGACCTCTTGTGCCTACTGGAACATAGCCCAAAAGCCACTTGACTTCCTTGTGCTTAAGGCTTGCTCTGCATGAATGTCTACCATTTTACTGGCAGTAAGTTGTGTGATATTCATGGTTTAATGGTGCATATTCTACAAATAGGCTGGGTAGATGCCAGCAGACTACATCCAAGTATTACTACATATTTGCTTTGTTGACCTCTGTACGCATTCAATCATATGAAGTAGTTACAGCTGGGACTCCGGTAAGGAATTCCAACTTCCAAAATGTTCCCACTGCCACTATGCAAATGCTAGCAAAGAGCCTCTGTTGTAATTAGCCTAGATTTCCTTACAATATCTAGTTACAAAGGAGTAAGCATGAATATTCATGGCCAATTCATTTGAATTACGAACATTCATGAATAAATCATTTGGCTGAAAACAGGGTACCGTATGTTGTGTTTCATGGCTCCTGTGATTTATTCCATAGTGCTACAATTTGTAATATTAGTAGCTATCATAAAGTTTATTTTTCAAGCCTTCATTTCCAGCTGTGACCATGACACTCTGGGGATCAGAAAAGCCTTTTCTTATACCCCTGTAAGGTCATATCCCAGCCTAGATACATAATGCAGATTTACTGCTCTTCTGCTATACACTCTCATTAGTGCTTTTGTAAGGTGCCTTTGTTCTTTAGGTGTGTGATACCGACCTCAGACAAAGGGGAAATACAGCACATTTCTGGACTGACATTGAGAAGGGAGATGCAGCGCCGGAGTAAGCAGTGTAGCAGACTGCCCAGAGGTGTTGTGCAGTCTCCATCCTTGGAGGTCTTCCAAGATGAGACTGGATAAAGCCTTGAGCACCCTGCTCAGATTGGGAAAAACAGGGTAAGAACTGGTGTGATCTTAACACTTACAGCTGTGAGCTAAGCATTTTTAATATGGGCAGAGGTAAGGAAGTAAGAACAGCATGAAGAATTATTTAGCTTAATAAAATTTGTCATGTTTCTGTTTTTCCTCTGTCGTGAGAGAAATTGAACATTATCAATACAATCTGTGGTTGCAATACTGTCGTTCAGAGAACAGGCCAAGTGAGATTATTACTTTTCTCTCCTTTTCTGTCTTTTTCTTTTCTTCAGGTACAACATTCTCCATTTTGACATCTCTTAGAAATAACCAAATTAGCAATGATTTATTCATACACCCTTCTGGCCATTAGCTAAGTTTGAAGAGCAGAGACAATATCACATGACAAAACACTGTTGAAACGGAGAAGAGCGAAATTAGGAGACTGAGAGATTCACAGGCTATAACTGCTCCTTAGTAAGCGAGTTCCTCTAACGTGACTGAATAATAAGCAGATGCAAGGAAATCAAGACCTTGTTATCAGTAATATTTGAACCCAAAAGGAGGATGTGTGTTTCTGAATAAACTACAACTGCGTGGGGCCAGAGTGTGTCCTGTTAACTGTGTAACTAAATTTCTCAGCAGTAGCGAGTAGTGCATTGGTCTGCGTTGTTCTATGGTTGCTTCATTAGGGTATGATATACCGGTCTGAAGACAACTTCCTTCTTGTATTGCCATCTAGATTCTACTTGCAAGAGATAGACATGCTTCCATTAAAAGCAACAGATGAGTTCTAGCAAAATAATGGTGTAATTAAAAAGCAAAAATACAGACAGACAAAAATGAGTGATTTATGGTGTAAAAAGATCTAGGCATAGACTTAGAGAAGGTAGGAAACAAGAACTTGAACTCTTGGGAAACAATGGCAATTATTGGCTATCCCAAGACTCATTTGAGATGACTCCCATAACAAATTCCTTTCTAATCAGAGTCAGGGGTCAGGAGATCTCTGATGTTATGGCCTTTAAGTGCTTCTGTGCTATGAAAAGAAGATTCTGGTATGGCACCCTTGGTCATAATTACACTAGTCACAGACATAAAATAGCTGGAAAGAAGATAACTCATAATTGATTTGGGTCTGAAAAACTGTATTAGAGGAGAAAAAAATTGAAGGACAGTTTTCATGTTTTACATAATCTCCTTTCACAGCCACTGCATAGACATATGGAAGAGAAGAGTGGTTAAATTATTTGAACTAGAATGAAGCAAAGAATAGAGAATGAAGCCAAATGAATGACAGGCAATCACCAATACACCTGAAAGAAATTTGGGAATTACTTGGCCTCCTGTCTGAGTTCACTGAACTTATATTTACAGAAGTTAACTCCTTCACTATCTGTTTCAATTGAAATATACTAAAATTCAGGGTAACAGATTATCAAAGTAATAGCTAAATTATAAAATGATTCTTCAGAAGTAAAATATAGATGACATAAACTGAAGTAAAGTCTGCCTATATGTGCTTTCTGTGACAGCTGAACTGATTGTGAATGTGAGAATAACAGGACAGCTTGCAAGCAGGCTGAATTCAACATAATAAGAAAGAGCTTCACATACTGAAATATAGAAGAAGCCTCTGATTTAAAAAAAGCAAATTTTGGAGAACTGAGAAATCTATGACTGGAAGATGTAGAAGTCTGTTATTAGTGTTCTTTAGTCTCCTTCGTACTTTTGGAAGAGAAGGTACTAGAGACTTATTGATTATCCAGACACCTGACCTGAAACTTCCTCAGGCCTTTAGGAGTCTGCATAATCAGAATTCAATGGCAAGGCATTGCAAGTCACTGGAGGAGAGCAGATTAGACGACTAGAGTAGAAAAGACAAAGGGTAAACATAATAATAGGCTTTAAAATGTAACATTACTAGAAGGAGGAAAGTAAGAAAATGTTTCCAATATCTGTTGGAGACAAATGGGCCTGAGTTGCAAAAAAGACAAGGTTATACACTAGGAAAATACTTTAAAATAGCTTTTAAACTCACTTAAAATGAGAAAAAGACAACCTTATATTGAAACGAGAAAAAAGCGGGCAGCCAAACAGGCATGTGGGGGTCACCTGAATGATGAACAAACATTTTTGCCAAAGTTTGTGGAGGAATAAAACCACTTTATAAAAGGTAAAAAACAAGATACACTCTATATTTTGAAGGTATTTGTTAGTAAGTGATTTGTACGTATCAAAACCTTTTTGTTTGTTTGTTTCTAAACTTTATGTGACGTAACACAGCAGATCTGTCTGCCTCAGTTCGCCTTTCATTATTTCTTGGCAATCCTTTGGTAGATGTCCCTCACCTTGTGCTGAAGCCTTCCCCAACTTTCTCCTCAAATATATCTGACAACATTTTTGCATCTAATAGTTGACTTATGGTTGAAGGTAATTAGCATTCATATTTAAACTGAACAAATCCTGAAACAACAATTACGGGGTACTGCCTAGGGGAATTTGTCTTACTGGAATCAAGCATCAGAACAGCTGATGAATCATTATGAGAGATAAAAGGCATACAATTAAAAAGAGATGCTAGATATTTTAATAAGAGACCAAAGCCAAACAGCAGGAACTGACACTGTGCCATGGAGGAGACCCTGTCCTTTGTTACAGGAGGACGCATTGCCCCATGTGAAAACCAGAAAGAGACAGAGTGAGAGAATTCTCTTCCCAGTTTCAATAATGACCTATCAGACTAAGAGGTAAAATCAGACGTAAGAAATTACTTCTAAAAATGCTTTATTTTGTTGCATTTTTAAAGACTTGACCTCATGGTCAAATGACTTTTCAAAAGAGGATTGTCAATTGTTAGAAAATCTCATTTTTAAGAACTTATTTTTTCTTGCTACTTTGTTTACCCTGTTATGATGCCAAGCCAAGAAAAGCCCAGAGGTCTCCTGAAGAAACGGATGTTAATCACTGACAAGGAAGGAGGGTAAATATGTGAGGAACTAGCTGGAAGGCTTAGGAGGCATGGACCGCAGAATCCCACAAAGGAGTTAAAGCCTGGCAATTAGCTCTAGGAATCCAGTTAGAGTAACTAGATAGATAGAAAAAAAAAATAGCTGTTTTTAGATCCAGTTACAAGGAGATGGTGTCATGGGACAGTGTTAAGTTTTGATGTGTGTCTAACAAACCATGGAAAAAAAAGGCCCTCTCCCATTGTCATATAGATCTAAGCTTCTTTGTTCAATTATCCAGATAGATTAACAAGGCTGTTAATAACAAAAGACTAAAGAGCGAACTGTAGTCTGCCTTCAAGTCATACCATAAAACACGATCTTATAACGCAGGCTGCGTTTGTTGTTAATGAGTAACACAGTCAGATAGATAGTAACAAACAGTGGCTGGAAATTAAGAAATTCCCTTCCGTCATTGCAATTATTTTCCTCTTTTAATGCAATTCTGTAATTTTATTAATATGGATGTTATTTTTTCTGTGAAATTGACAGGATTCTGAAAATCTGAAATTGTTTAAACCCATGAACAAGGAAAAATTATGTTGAGGAGGTAATACATTCCCCTAATAACAGGGGGCAAATGATGCCATGCGTTAGTGATCAGAATATAAATTGCTATGAGAGTCTTATAACAGAGAAAAAAGACTGTTACTTGATTCTAAACTTTCTAATTTCCACTCTGCATAGTATGTTAAATGGACCTTGATTTATATTGGCTCTGATTTACATTTGGCACTGCTCTGGCAACAAGCCTTACAAAGAGCCTTAAGCTGGGAGTAAATATATGGCTCACTGTAATTTAAGAACATTTTGAGGTCATTTTATGCTGGCAGAGTGTAAGAAGATATTCAGACTTCTCGTGTCTAGACTAACAGGGCAAAAAGGCCTTCTACAATTCTGAC
Source organism: Rissa tridactyla (assembly GCF_028500815.1). NCBI lineage: Eukaryota > Metazoa > Chordata > Aves > Charadriiformes > Laridae > Rissa > Rissa tridactyla. Next base: position 117,565,821 of record NC_071468.1, on the reverse strand, counting down.
AGAGCAAAGATTGATGAAGAAGTGAGACAAGCAGCCACCTCACCCTCACCCCAACACTTAGCATCAGGAGAAGCATCAGAGCCAGGCAGCTGGGGCACCTGACCCCATGAACAGGAACAAAAACTACTGCGGCTCAAAGCTGTGTCAGACAGAGCCAGCGTTAAATCCACCCTGGGCACAATTCATCTGACCCCGAAGACATTGACTGCTTCTAAGGACAGGACTGGATTTCTGAGTTGCAAAACTATTCCTCAGGCCTGGATTAGTTTCCTACTAAACCAGCAGTATCAGTATGGCTATTAGCATCAGGACTGCCACTAATAATAACAATGTTTGAATCCTACTGGATTGTTGTTATTTTTATTTCCCTGCACTGAAATAACATTGGGCCACGACACAGGAGCAATCATATTTAAGACATATAAGATACACTGAAGGCAGTTACATGTAAATAATACAACTTTGGGTCATTCTTGACCTTGTGGATCTTAATATTATTCTTTTTATACAAGACAGTTCTCAGGTCTAAGTAAATGAACGTTGCAAATATTCAAAAGATGTACATTTTTATTCCATGGAGATTTAAATTGTTTCCTTCAATTTTTAGCTCTGAAGGTTGGAAAAAAAAATCAACAGAAAACTGTCAAAACATGAATGGATGCAGTCTTGCTATTCCAGCACTATTATTTTCTACTGGATAGCACAGAATTATTCAATCAAAGCACATATTAGGTCATCTCAGATAATGAGGGTTCCTTTCAAATGAGACCTGCCTTTCATTCTTATGAGGAAACAGACAGCTCAGATCTTTCCTTCCATCAATATAGAGAAAACTAATAATCAATTAGAGGTATGCTCTTTTAGCTTCTTCATCCTAGGTTCCACAATATCCCTTTGAGCCTTTATGTCCTTTAAAAATTGATTACAAGTGTTCTGGCATATCAGGGTTACCTCAAATAGGAAAAAAAAATACACATTTAAATCACAGTGTTGCAACTATTTCCTCAAGTTACCATATGATCAAATGGCTGTTATGAGTATGAATAAATAAGCATAATGGTAGTCAAATACGGTACATATGCTAATAAATCATCTGAAAGAAAAGCCATTCAAATGCCACAACAGCAGCAACACTCACGTCTATGCAATAAAATACGACATACAATTCACAACTTAGAACTCCCAACTGCATTTCTCCACTACTCACAGGCTCATAATATCCAATTACTTTTACAAATGCAATCGCAAAAAGTTATACCAAACAGCTTTACATGTTTGTATCCACTGAGGATTTGTTATAAACTTGCCAATCTCAAACACGTCCTTAATTTCATTAAAGAGTTATCTTTTCACCCAGGGAACTTTGGCAAAATTAAAAGTTTAGTTTCCTTTATGATATGGCTGCTATTACTGTGCTCCTCGCACAGCATCTTTTATTGGAGGATCTCAAAGCAGTTTACAAACTTTAATAAATTAAGCTGCTTATCTCATTTGTCACATAGATAAGTGTTATTATCCCTCCTTTGTAGATATGGAAAAGTGAGGTATAGTAGTCCATGAATTTATTCATAAACGTAAGCATCCTGTATAGCAATGCTTAGAGATTGTGACAAAAATTAAATTTCACGGAAAGCTTTGGTATTTAATATCAAACATACTTTCATCATGAATGAACATGAAACAAATTATCAAGTTCAATTCATAATTTGGCATCTGACTATGAAATCAAAGTGTATCACCTTGAGAAAAACACCTTTTTCTTCTTCCAAAAATATTACAGGAAAGAAGCCAATCCTTCCTTTGTCTTCTGTGAAACAAAGAGTGAAAAACAACTAAGCCAAATAACAAAGCACTCTATCTGTCCAAGATGCCAGGAGATAATAAATTACAGTTTATCATCCAGGCCCTCAGCCAAAATTATCCAGACACTAGAAAGGTAAAAAGGGCAGCATAAATTTTTCAGCATTTATTCATAAAAAGCTTTTACAGTTTCAGAGCACTGGGGATGGAATACTATGTGTTAAGTTACACTTTCCACCTCTTCACCTCTGAATTTTCCTTTTCCAATGAAAAGGTTTCTGTAAGCTTTATCTGGTTGCACTCTAGAAAAACAATTTTAGTTGTGCGATGTTCTGATCTGTTCACTTCAGGTTCTTCTGGTAGTAGTCTTGTTGCCTTGTCATTTGAGGGCTCCCATCAATGCCTTTGAACAGATAGCTGGAAAAGATGGGGGACAGAGGAGTTGAGATGATGTGCTCATAGTGGCCAAGGCCTGGATGCTCAGAAAATCATCTTCTCATGGTCTTGGTCAAACTACCACCTCAATCTTAAGAACAAAAAAGTGGCTGCAGAGCATCAGACCACAAATCTATCTACTTCAGTTTTCTGTTCTGACAGTGGCCAAAATCAGCAGGATATAGGGAGAGAGCAATTACAGGCAGTGCTTTCCCTGTGTACTCTCCCATCCTCCAACCGTTTGTTTCTCAGGGATGTTCTTGAGCCAGATGTGCTCTCTGATTATTTAGTAAATATAACTTAATTTCTCTTCCGTGAACTCTGCCTATCTTCCCCTGAATCCAGTGGAACCCAGGTGAAACCAGGGATTGTTCAATGCATAAGGTAAGGATGCTGAGAAGGCTGGGCCTGAAAAAAAAAACCACAAAAAAACAGGGGGAAAATGTGTGGTTTTCTCTTGCATACCTATTGCAGCTGCTTCGCTTGGGCTTGAACTGAAATACTGGGTGAGGCAGAGTAGCTGATCTTAGCTCACTGGTCAGGACATTCACCTGGAATGTGGAAGACAGACTCACAGCCTTTGTGTACTATTACATAATTGTCATTACAAACTGTGTCAGAAAAGAGGAAAACCAAACACAGCAGCTATATTCCCCTAAAATGTGGATCAAAGCTACAGAATAGGGATTTAACTCAACAACTTTCACACTGCAAATTCCCCAAGCACAGGGTGCCCGATGGTGACTTCACTACTTGGCCTTTGGGTGGACTGCATCTCCTGGCACAGTACAAATGCAGTGAGGATTATCTACATAGAAGTTCTTTGTTGAGATTTTCATGATTAACAGCTTAATCTAGGACATTAAATCAACTTCTTATCTGTGAGATAACTACTGAAGTTAGGTGTCTTTGTGCGTGCCCACCATTTGACAGCTGGTTGCCCACAAGTTTAAAAAGCAGCTGTATTTTTTACAGAATGCCATTGTCACTTAGGTGAAAAATTTGGACACTTTAAGATACAAGCCTGAGTTTCTGGACCTTGGACTACTGCATTTTCTTTACATTGGTTATGGTCACATGCTTTTCAAAAAAGCTATTTGGTTCATTTCTGTCAAGGGGATATGTGTAATTTCTGTTGGCAGAAGTCGATAGTTGTTTTTCACTGCCTTGCATTGGCTTGAAAAAGCATGGAGCTATTTTGCAGTTCAGTGGATAATCCTGAGGGGTCCCAGAATTTCACAGCAGGGACCACAAAGGACCAAAGTGCATTAGGTCTGTATCATCCAGAATACATATTTTCTGCTCATGGATTTGCTTAATCTTTTCAACGGCACAGAGTGAGAGCTATTTAGAGCATTCTGTGCTCCAGTCCAGTGTCTGCTCATGCAATGCATATTGATCAGCTGGTTCTCTGTGTGAAATGGCTCTTGCTGGCCAAGAAGTCCCTGCCATCATGCTGGAAGACAAGAACATGCAGAGTAGGGTAAAGTATGGGCATTTCTGATGACCCAATGATTAAGTCTTTCCATCCACCCATTAGTACTTTGACCTTTTATTTGGTGCTTGAGGAGCCTGTCTTTTCCTGCACTCAAATCTTTCCACAGGTAAGCTTTGGCTGGTGGTACTTTAGATAAGATGGGAGATACATGGCTTAAGCTTGATGGATTCAGGAGAATGAGCATCTGTCTTTTCCTATTGTTCCTTCATCAATCGAAGGTGTCAGTGGGTTGTGCATACCTGTTCCCCTGTGTCCATATATCAATGGGCATTCCTTTGTTCTGAATTTGCTATTAATATCTTAGCTGTGCACAGAAAATGCAAATATTATGTCTTATGTTTTTATCAACACCATTAGCATAAGAAATGCATTAAAAAAAAACACATAAAAATTCACCTTCAGTCTGTTGTACTGTTTGGTCCTGACAGCAATGGCATTTGTGTTTCTATTCGTTCTCAACCAGAAGTTAAAGTTCTTAACTGTGAGATTATACTGCTTAGTTTGAAAGCTTTTGCGAGCCCCTGTAGTACAATAATTTTACTTTAGAGAGCATGTAATTTTAAGTTCTTGCATAACACCACACATTTTTATGGTATTACTAAACTTTGTAATTTTATTTCCCTGTGACAATTAAGTGCACACCAATGTTATGGAATTTTTCCCTCCATCACAGTTGAATGAAATTGGAATGGAGTATTATATGGTAGGTTGGGAGTTCTGATCTCTGGAAATGTAAAAGGTTTTCTAGTTCCCTTGCTACATATCCATTTCACACACAGCCAAATCCATCAATTTGTTCATTTTTCCCTTCAGCGACCTACAAGCTGTAACCAAAAAAATGTAACAAAAACATATTCACTGTGTACTTCTTATACATTCCCTTTTCTACAGGTACAAATAACAGTATTAAAGAAAATTAACTTTGATATTTCACAGATTACTTTTGTAAAAATGAATCTGTTTAAAGACTGGCTGCTTATCGAGGCCCCTCCAGGCCCTTAGGGTAAATGTTATTTTGCTGACTTGAGTTAGACACTGTATGATCTGACCTGCTGCCCAAGGTCAAACTCCAAGCCAACGCACATCTAAAAGTCAATCTGGTGTAAAGCAAAGAAGATCCCGTGCATCACCACACTATGTGTCGGATGATACAGAGAATATTTTTGGTGCTACAGCATGAGTCGTTTCTAACGGCATGTCACACCACAGATCCCATAACACCTCAGAATTCAAGCAGAGAGCCAGTCATAATTCCAATTTTTAAAAAACGTTACTTTTAGTAAAGATTGAGTTTCATTTCTTGTTCTTTTCACAGAGACATTTATTCTTCCCCTTCTGATAAACCACCTCAAAAAAAGTTTCAGCCATAATTTAACTCTATACATCACTTTTATACTATTATCTCAGATAAAACAATGTAGATGAAATTCTGCGCGCTCATATTCTTTTTCTGAGCAGGGGCAATGTGCTGAATGACTTTTACTTACATAATGTAACAGTTATCTTGTCCTGTGAGGCCAACCTAATATGTTATGCTGTCAAATCACAGATACTATAGGAAGTGGTACCAAGTTGTGTTTAGACATTGTTTTTCCACTCATTACCCTGCCATCACATACATTATTCAAAATAATCAATTATACTATGAAAAATAAATAAGGCTATTCCTCTGGGGTGCATTTGCACCTCCAAGCTAGCTAATGTTATACAGTCTATAACTACCATTAGAAGAAACAAAAAGAACAAAAAAAGAAAAAAAACCACCACAACCAAGGGAATATAAGTCTCTGGGGAAATACTGTGGTAAATCCATTTTAAATATATGCTCTGCCTACGGCACATATACATACATATACATATTAGAGACTCAGTTGATTATCATGGTAAGAGAAAGAAATGCGAGTCAAAAAGTCTAGAATTGGATCCTTCTACTGCAGTGAATATTCAGGTCTGCTAAAGGGGTTATACCATCTTAATAAAAAACTAGAACAGATTAAAGGAGAATCAGACTTTTAGGTTGTGTGTTTAGCTCAGTTATGGCTATTATATGACCCTATGGATGACATATTCCATCTGCCGGCAATCGCTGTATACAGTAAATCTAATAGTAAATATAACTGCATATGAAATATGTGTGAATATCGTTTGGATAAATTAAGCTTTCAGAATTAAATTAGCATAATTCATTTACAGGAATAATGAGTGACAGAATTGGAAGGCACCTTCTGAGTGTTCAAGTCCAAGCCCCTGCTTCTTTTGTCAGCTATATCACGTAGTATTGGTGGAATGCTTAAAACTAGGACTTTTCCCATACTGACCATTTTGAAAGGTTGTTGCAGAATCTCAGTTTGTATATGGTTAAAAAAACCTTTCTGATTATCAGTCTTACTGTGCTCATTGCAAATTTATTCCAATTTTCTCTAATAGGTGCATCACCTTTAGCCTAATTTGTCATATGTAAATAACAATAACAACCTTTCTTAGTCTTCCATTTTTCAGGCTAAATTGACATAGCTTGAGTCAGTTTTGAGTCATAAAATAGAGACTCTTTCCCCTACATTATTCTTGCAGTCCTTCTCTATTCCAGGTAAAGGAAGGAATATTTCCTTAACTCCTTTGGATGTATCTTACATATTTTGAGTCACACACTTCCGTTTCACATTATTTTGGGATCAACTAATATGTTCAGATTTTTCTCCTCCTCACTCATTCCCAAAGGCTGGCCTCCAAGTAGAGCAGGAAATCTTGTTATTAGTGTAAAAGTGCATGACCATGCACACAGATATATTAAATTTGCCTCTATTCTGTAAGTCCAGTCCTCAAGGTCATACAGTTTCTCCTTTATGATAGTTTCACCACCCCACTAGACATATGATGCCTTTCAACATCATTTAAACTACGAATTTCATTAGTTCTTACCTATTTTGCACAAAGACCAGTCTTTGAAGAAACCACAAGCAACCTTTCCCCATTCTGAAATGTCCCCTTCTAATAATATACATTTTTGTCTCTCCTGGCCAGTCTTCTACTCATATTACACTTTTAGTTCTAATTGCTATGTTATTCGCTTTAACTAGTAATTTTCTATCTGACACCATATCAAATGATTTACTGAAAACCAGGCAGATTAGATCTACTGTGTGTCCTTTAACTAGAAAATCAGTTATCTTATCACAGAAAGATATCAAGTTACTATGGCACCATCTATCTTCATAAACCTTTGTTATATTTTTATCATGTTTGCGAATTGCTTTCATGTCATTAATTATTATTACCTTAAAAATACATTTAAATGCTCTTTGCACTATGGAAGACAGGCTATGAGAGCAGCAGCAATGTGACCATATTATTTTTTCCTTTGTTATGTATAGGAAATTCAAGTACACCCCAAAAAAGAGTTTCAAAAAAAATGTACAATGCACTGTGAGTGTACCTGTTGAAAAAATAGTTTCCTTAGCAAATGGTAGTCTGTATGTATATGGCCTGTTCTTGAAATTTGCCTTGAAGTTATGGGTTAAAAACATCCCATCTCTCTACACACTGTGGAAGTGTCAAAGATGCCTTCAAGGCTATATATTTACCTGCACTGAAAATAAGTTAGGTACACAATTTCACACAGCTGAAAACGTCCATCACTCCTAAAAATGATATGTAAATTCCTAAATCAGTTACGTATTTTTCAAAGTATCACATACAATTTCTACTTGGCCAGAGAGGCGAATTCCATTTCTGCTAACCTACCTCCTTTGTAGATGTTGTTGTGTTATTCAATTAACATATATAAGACCAGAAAGAGGTAGTTAGATGAAAGACTCCATTAACATACAAATTAACAATGGATTTATCAGATCTTTCACCAGCTAGTGATTATTCAGCCTGTCAGGCCACAAAACTGTGACTGAAAGTACGGTATGAGTCAACGTCTGTAACTAGCTAACCATTGTCTTCAGGGAAACTGGCCATCAACATAGGGGAAATGCGGTCTCAGGAACCCTCTTCAGAAAACCAGGCCAGAAATTTTGAAAGGCTTTTTCAGGGTATTTCTTGCCTTTTCTGATTCAGGTCAGGCCTGGAATCTCTTTACAATAGGCTTTCTATCCGTCATTTGTAAACTTTCCATCCACTTTTTTTAAAAAAAAAACACAAACCTTCTAACTGAGGGAAAAAATGCCTAGAGCCCATAAGTATTTTGCCTAATGACTTATTTCAGATTAGTTGAATTACTTCACCACATCATGAAAAATGGCTCTCTTGCCTTGTTTAGCCCTGCTCATCCATGGCCTGCTTTCACAGACTGGCGCATGCTTTATTCCACTCTCCAAAGGTGCAGAACTTTACAGCCACACAGGTCCCCAAAAGAGAGAGAATGTGGATACCAGAGAAGAGGAAATACAGTTTCTGTAATACATCTATGCATTTGCTTGGCATATCAAAGCTTCAACCCAAGATTTTGCTAATCTCAGTATTTAAAAGTTATAGAAAAAAAGAATTCTGTAGGAATGGAAAAAAAAAGAGAGAAAACAAACTTTCTTATCCCTAAGTTTTCTTTCTACTTTTGTCATTATGCTTTTGTTTGACATAAAACAGAACCATTTTCTCCTACTTCTGCCTTTCTGATTTAGGCATATAACTCTCACCTCCATTTTAGATGATGGTTTCCTTAGCCTGCTCCTCTGTAATCAGTAGAAGGAGTTTTGAAAGCCTAGAAGGATCAGTTTTGTTCAAGTTTGTGTAGCTTACTTAAGCAAATCATTTCTCTCTCTGGTAACTTTCAAAAGGCACTGACTTTTCTACATTTTATAGAGCAGAAAATAAAGCACATATTTTATACTAAATCCCTAATTAGGAGACTTAAACTAAGAAACAAATTAGATGGACTTGATCCTGCACTGTCTCTCAATTTCTATCTTTATGCTATGGCATATCTATACAAAGGTGTATTTCTTCTAAATAAATATATTTATGAATTAAAACATTCAACTTTCCTTGATCCAACAGAACACTTGATGATGTGCTGAACTTCAAACACATGAGCCATAGCTCTGAAGTCAGTGGGATTATTTCTGCAAGTGCTTCAATGGACTAGAGAGAGCATTTAAGAGCCAAGCCTTGCTATTACTGTATATTGCATTAAGCATTTGAGAATATGTCTGAGTTTTACCTTTTCTGCTTTATAAAGAGTTTTACTATAAAAAGTTAAATGGCCTTTTCAGCTGAAACTGTAGGGCTAAGAAGGCAAACCCTTCTGTGCACACTATATTACTTCTATTAAAATGATCTGAAGTACATGTATTTCCAGTGACCTGTCTGCAAGAATCTTGCTGAAAAATGTCACAATTAGCAGCAGACTCCTGCTGAGGGTCTGATTGCACGGTAAGGAACTAACTTTGCACCTCTGGAAGTTTGACTTTAACTGAAAATGTCTCTGTTGGTTTCAGTTTGTTCCCCACTGGGCATTTGTCCATATCACAACATCATCACACAATTTAGCGTGATGAACACAGCAGTTCCTATGGGAGGGAGCACGAGGGACAGAGAAGGATATAGCCCAGATCAATCCCTAGGCAGCAAAGAAAATGATGTCATTGTACAGGGATTAGTGCCCTGTGAAAGAAATGAAAAAACAGCAAACAGACAGGTAGATAGATGGCTGGAGACAAGTGAACAGACAAAACAGTTGCCATGAATTTGGAGAATAAATTAATGGGCTTTGCACCGGCCTCTGCCAAAGGGACTAATTCTGGGAGTTACCGACGCCCTTGGAACATGCTAGAACCCACACTTGTAAAAAGGCTTGCACAGCTGTAGCCAGGGTGTGAGAGGGCGTTGATTTAAAGGAGAACTTTAAGGATTAAGTGCAGCAATTCTTGTATTTTAGCAAATTACTAAGCACCGAGTTAGATGCTGTAAATCCCCATATGCATGTTCTCAGTCTGCTGCGGTGATGAAGTAATGCACCTTAACCTAGTCTTTAGTCAAACTGTCTTGAGATAAACCATTTTGTCTCATATTTGAAAAGTTCTAATAGCATTGAGCTGTTACGGATCAGCTGAATCCTTTCAGTTCACTGGGAGACACACATGTCCAGCCGCCACTTTGAGTTTTAGATCCCAAATAGCACTGATAGCTCAGAAACAGCCTAAATTCTCCAGACATTTAATAAGTCAGTGGCAAAGTCTCTTAGGTGTACCTGAGCATGTACAGAACTGCTCGAGGCCCTGATGTCTCATAGAAGCTGCTGGAAGTCAAGATCTGCGTTTTGCCCGTGTATTGCCCTAGTGTGTATTCATTGATTCATACAAATTGAAGGGAAGACCAAGAGTACCCCTCAGCTCACTGACTGCTCATTGGGATGGTGGGCTTGCTGATAGAAAGGTGAGCCCAGATTGTAACAGATGTGCTCCACACCAACCAAACGTCGGCATGGTCCTCATGTGGATGTGGCGACCAAGAGACTGGAAACATTGAGGTGAGCGAAGCCTGCAGAGAAGGGTTTCTGCTTATCTTTCTAGCTTAGAAACAGTCACCTCCATGGGACTGTTGTCAAGAGCAGCCTGCATGAGATGCACTACTTCACAGGCAGAAAGACAAGTCGCAGGGACACAAGGTTCTCACCCTTAAAGCCACAGAGTGGGTCTTGGGCCATTTTGTTCACTGATAAAGCCAGAGCGTCCTCCATGCAAGCTGTGAAACATAGGTTTAAGTCCAAGCACACAGAAGAGGAACCTGAATTTGGGCCTGGCACTTCCCAAATGGATGTGACAGCTATTATCTCATAGTTAAGACTTTTCCCAGAAATGTGACTTGAAGTCATTGGCTTTTCCTCCTGCCTCTGTCAAGTGGCTTTCTGCATGATGTCTGCTGTGACTCTAACCCTTCGGTCCTGAAATCTGCCGGTGCTTTGTTTTGGGGAGTGAGGGGCTAACTCAGGAATTTCCTCATGTAACGAAGAGCCTGGAAGCTTCCCGCTGGCACGGGGATATTACCTTCTCCTTCCCTTGTCAGCATCTTGAAGGATAAGAGCTGGATGTTCCCTATCACTGACACGTGCAGGAATTATAACCGGATATAGTCTGCCTGGCTGATGGCTTCATAAATAATTATGGCAGATACAGCAGACCTCTGCGCTTTGGTCTAGCCTGTTCTACCAGCTTCTCCTTGCCAGATTAAATTTGCCTACTAAAAAAAGCATCCTTCAGTTCATTTAAAATATTTTCAGAACAACCAGATTTTTCCTACATTAATTAGCACATGTTTTGTTTTATGAGTCTTACACAGAAGGAAGCTGGGGAATTATTTAGCTTAAGAGAAAATATTAGAACTTGTCAAGATCTTTGCTGCTGTTGTTGTTGTCGTTGTAACTATGCTCTATTAATGCAGATGAGCAACAAATATGCTTCTATAAATTGAATCTGACTATGGCAGCCCCAAGAATAACCCAAGGCACAAAACTAGGGAAAAAAAGTAGAGAGACAGAAAATCTTTCTCATTATTTTACTATAAAAATCTTAATTAGTCCCAAAGGTTTTTGTTATAAAATTCAGGTAGGTAAGGCATAGAAACTTTTTGTCAAGCAGACTATGCAAAAAGTAGGACAGTGACACAAAAAGAGTTGCAAATGAAGCTAGACGGTGTTCTAACAAGTGAAATATTTATAAACCTACAGAGTAATCTGCCCATGGAACAGGTAGGGTAGTATAAATAAATTAAACTGCAGAAATTAATGCATTCTTTTAATTGAATTTATCCTTGAAAATTAATAGGATTCTACCAATCTTTGAGGCAAAAACTATCCATATGTTTGCTTCTATATTACAGGGGAAGGATTATTAGTGTCTTGTAGTATGGTGGTTGCAAATTAAATCTGGAAGTTTGCAGCAATTTGAATATCATAGGGAAATTATCTTTCCCTGTCTATGTCTTTCAGCCTTCACAGCTAGGACTTTAAAACTAGGTTTATAATATTTTTACTTCCCTGAACTATTACCCACAGCTATATTATAGCTAATCTAAAAGCCCCAGTTCTATAAATGCACAGAACAAATCAGTAAATGCACAATAGCTTCTGGCATCTCATGACAAGAAATCGGTGCTTGAATGTGACACATGGAGAAATATATCCTGAATTCCTGCATTATCTCTCAACTTGACCTCTGCTTACAGTCTGTGATTAAGTGTTCATACAGATCAGTGCTCCATTCTAAACTCGTATTTGGTGTATGCATTGGAACACAAAAAAGCACTTTGCTTACTTAAGGGGTGAAGGCATCCTCTTATTTTAAAACCAGTCTGGATAGCTGATTTAATGTTCTCGTTTACCTTTGTTGTGATTCAGCATGCAGTTCTGACACATTAATCATATCATCTTTTGACACCTAAACTTGTACTCCAATACTTGAGTGTTTTTATCATAAAATTAATAGGTCATCTTATAAACTATTTCCTGTAGGTTTCTCCAACCTCTCTGTAGAAAGCTAGTTGCAATCTGAGTATGGCAAGGACGTCTGCTTTTGTGAATGACAAAGCAGCAACCCCTACCCTTTTCACAAATCCCACATGGGCTGAGCTGCGAGACAGGTGTGATGTCAGGAAGTTGTACATGCGTGCAGAGAAAAAACAACCCAAAAATGTATCTATAGGTCTTCAGTATTGCGGCTAGGTGGGGTGACAATTATCCACTTAACTCTATATTGCGAGTCTGACCCTTAAAACCTAAGTCTTATTGATTTCTGTATACAGATGTGGGAGGGAACAATATAAAAAACTGATTTATGACTTTGTATTCTTTTAATCCTGTTATGTTGCGCGGGGAAACAGGATGCACCTTATCTTCTGGTCAACTAAACATTAGATCATATTCCCTTCCCAGTTATGGCCTTTAACCATTTCAAAAGGGACAGGGGAGAGAAACAAATAGCAGTGGTAAAAAAGCAATCTTTATTTATGGCAATACAGACATCAAAATTGCTTTACCCAGCTAGAATTCCAGAGATGCACAAGCATAGATCAGTAAAACAGCAGTTCCTGGTAGGTTTTGATACTAAAGAATGGACTTTTCCTCAGGCATTTTCTTCCCCATCAGCTCACACAGCATTTTCTGTTTATTCACTCAGTAGTATTCATTGATCAATTACTCAGCTGTACTTGGCATAAAGAAAGTAATAGTTCACTGGTGAATCCGAAAGCAGGCAACATTCTTGTATTCAGTCTTTGTGCTATTAAATACCTGTGCGTGGTGTTTTATTTTCTGTAATCTACCAGATATTTCATACATTATTTAAAATAATATATTTACACATTATTTGAAATAAGAAACAATCATTATTTCAATTCAACTGACTTTTTTTTAAGGTATACACCAATAATGTAGGGATTAGTTATTTTTTTATGGGCGTAGCATTAAGAAAGTAGCCTTAGATAATCAACTTCAAAGCACAGACTCCTGGAACTGGGATAGTTTTTTAGAGATTACAGATATAGGATGTTATCTTCCACATGTATCAGTCACTAGTTGGTATGATGATACTTTTAGAGTGTTATACAGTTACTAAGTAAATTGTTTATATATATATATATGTATTTATAGAGAGAAAGATGTAAGTACAATCTAGAAATGCTTCAGTCCTGCTTCAAATTGGGGAAGGTTGAAAAGCTGAATTGCATAAGCCATCATGGGAGCCATGTTAATGTACAAGGGGTGAAACCCCTTTAGTTCTCATTGATAATTCTGTGCCTGTGTGTCATTATAGAGAGAAAGACAGATCTAACCTGAAGACCTTAAAAATATCTGAGGAAGAATATAATACAGTAATATAGGAAAAGGGGAAAGCGTTTCATAAATAATAGTACAAGCATAATATATCCTAAACATTTACAGAAGGGAATATTTTTAATGCATATATTATAGAAGTTCAAAAAGTCTTGAGCTAGGGGAAGGCCAGTTGTATAAACCTTTCTCAATACTGTATTAAAAATGTAAAACTTATCAAACTTTATTGTTGTTAGAAAACCAGACCATAAGTCCCAGACTTTTATGGATATGAAAACATTTGCAGAGTTCGGCCAGCTCATATCTCTGAGAACATAACTCAGTTATTTTAAATCTATTGTGAGGACACTTGTATGTGTCAGCCAAAATCCAACATCCATAGCAAAACTCAAAAGCAGAAAAAGCAGGATAGTTGCAACCAAATCTCTACAAGTCTGTGCTTTCTGAATCGACCAAGTTAGCTGTTGTAGGAGTCTAACAAAATGCAACAACATAGCTTTTTATGTCATTTCCTGTAATCAATGGGAAATTTCCCTTCTGGACAAGTCTGGGCTGGGTGGTTTCAATTATATGTTTTTTTAGTGATGTTTTGTTTATTTAAAACGAATTTTAATTCTAGGGGAAAAAACAAAACCAGCCTTCAGACCCTTGTAAAGTTGTTTGTTTCAAGGTGTTGGTAAACATAGCTAAAATCCCTCAGACTGTTTTTTATGGTACAGAGGGGTTTTTAAGTTACTTAAAGTTTAACACCAAAAAATATTCTTTCACCATTACTTTCACGATCCATAATTCTGGTTAATATGGTCAAGCTTTATATATTTATTGACATATTTATTAACATCATTATTAGATGCCTCAATCTGCTTCTTGTATATAGAGTTTTCACCTCTCCCTATCTATCTGTCTATCTATCTATCTATCCATCTGTCTGTCTGTCCGTCTGTCTGTCTGTCTGTCTGTCTGTCTATCTATCTATCTATCTATCTATCTCTATATCACTAGTAGGATAAAGGTGAAATTTTATTTCCAATTCGTCTCTGTTAGCTTATTCTGGCTGCGCTTCCTGAGAATCAAATCCTTAACACCTGTGCTTATACATGAATCTGTTACAAAGAAATAGAGTTTGGGATTAATTTTGCAGACTTCTGTAAGTTGGTTTTGTTTTTTTTTTTTTCTGTTGTGCTTTCTTGTGATATGGATGTATATATTAGTCTCTATTTACATGTAGCTCATGGTCCTTTTCTTTTCTTCTGAAGAGTGTAGCACATTATATGAATATTATACAACCATTTATCCATTATCAGACCTGGGAAAATTATTAGCTGGAACATTATGTACATTTTTCATACTTGAAAGTTTGTTAAGGAAGGTCAGTTCCACTGTACTCTAGGATCCAGGCAATTAATCCCACCTCAGTTTGATAGATGTGAATCTGCTGCTTACCCCCACTCCTAGGTGCAGGCAAAAGCGAAGCAGAGCCTGTGTTACAGAGGTGCAAATGCAAACATATATAATGGAAATACACACATAACAGATACCTCCATAAGTCATCGACAACACAAATGGTCCAATTTGTTCCTCCTTTCTGGCTAACTAGACTTAAATTTCACTGGTGGAAGGCATGCGTGCCCTGCACTCCCTTAACTTACAGGCACATCACACTCACTTGAAGATCCTGTGGGCTCTGGCTCAAATATGGCTCCATCCAGACCCCATGCCCACATCCTGTGCCCTTTCACTTATTTTCAGTTCTCACCATAGGTCTTTCCAAAATGTGATTTTCTCCTACTAGCTGGCTAGCACAGCTCAAAGTTTGCTAACAGAACATGCACACACATGCATACACACACACAAACGAGAAACCGCATTCACACAGAAAATAGATAGGAGTAGAGTTCATCAAGAAGGAAGAACAGAGGTGCAACGATCAGGTGCAAGACTGGAAGGGGCAAACATACTGACCAATCACTCATGCTTCACCAGTCTCTCTTCCTCTCCATTTTTCTATGTTTCTTATTCCCTGATACACCTTGATCCCTCACTTCCTCCACCCATGTCCCTGCCCAGATGAAGAACCTGTCCCTAACTACTTTTTCCCGAAGGGCCCACTTTGGCTACATCAGTACCCAAATTTGATATTTCTAAAATTATTACCTAGGTCGCCTTGGTCTTACATGGTACTACTGATTGGTTATGTTGGCCCTGTTGGCCTTGTGAGACTGGTTCCCAAAAGGTTCCTAAAGCTCCCCTTCAATTATTTGCGAAGTTCAACCATTTCTCACATAATTGCCCCTTAACCATCTGTGAAATTCATCCATCCCTCATGACATTATCTGTAATATTTGTCAGCTGTTTCACCCAGCAACTTTTCATGTCAAGTTCAGTAATTTCTTATATTCTGTTTACTTTGCTAAACTTCAGGACAGCATGATCTACATACATGCTTTAACAAAGTTTAAATTTTAGTTGCTATTGTTAGAAAATTGTTTCCACAAATCTTTTTTTTTCCCCTTTGATTTCATTTCTATATAAGGATTCTTCTTTCAATTGATTCAAATAACTGCAATCCTGATTTTTTCCTAGATCGTTAGCATGTGTTATGCATGATTTCTAGAAAACTGGTCCTCTGGGCCACGCTAAATCATTGAAAAACTGTTTTAAAATAGGACAGGAATGACAGATAGTAAATAACTTATTTTCTGATACAGATTTTCAGACAACTGATTACTTCAAAAATAGTTTCATTGATTCCCAATTTGCTTAGCACTCACCTACAATAAAACAGCCTATGTGTGCAGCCAAGCAATTTTATTTAAAAATTTATTTTCATACAACTCATCAACATTATTCACTGCCAAATTTTGTTTACTGCCTTCCAGATCTGAAAAGGCATGCTTAATATATACAAGCTTTCCTTTTTCTTGGCCAACAGCTATCTTTGGTCATACTGACTAATACCAGTTCTCCCACATGGGCCAGTGTTTATGGACTCAGTCCCTCCTAGTCAGTCAACATGCCAGAATCTGTGCTAACGTGGGTTAGTTTTTAATCATTTGAAAAAGGAGACAGACAATGGATCTTTAAAACGTCTTCTGTGATTCAGTGCGGACTGGTATAACTGTGAGCCAGACAGGATGCAGCTCAGCGTATACTCTTCTACATGCGAAACAAGCTGTGCATTAAATTGGGAAGAACAACTGCATTTCACAGTGGGAAGAATGCATTAGATTAAAATGATGCATAATCATAGATGTATGATACTGCGCTTAGGCGAATAAAATGTTTCAAGAGAACGAAGTGCTAGACACAGGTATTTAAAGAGCTGTTTATTTGCTTTATCATTTACAAACAGGTGAACAGGGAAAAAGAGACTGGCAGTCTCCCTCTAGTTTTCAGCTGAGAGGTCTCTTGTATTAAGGCGATAAGCAACTTGTATTGAATTACTATACAAAAAGTTAACTATCTAAAGAATTTGTAAATCTAAGGTTATCTAGAAAACAAGAAAAAAAATGGTATTTATGAAGCGAATAGTGATAAGAAATGTGTAAGTGCTATAAGCCAGATAAGTTAACCATCTCATGCAAGGGACTGCAAAAGCCCTTTCATTGAACTCTAGAGCAATGTTTGAAATGTGGAATTTTCCTTTCTCTTGCTTGGCAAAGATTTCTCCTTGCAAGATACCAAAGTATTTTCTTTACTAATGATTGTTATTCAACCTGCTTTATAGAGACCATTTTTTTCCCCTTAAATCTGACACACTTTAAGTTAGGAGAGGGAGAAGTAGTTGTTTTTCTTGTTTGACTGTACAGAAAAATTTAACACCTAGTTTTCAAAAGGCAGGGTTGTCTCGAAGAAGGTTTTTTAAGATCAAAAAACCCTCATGAAATTCCTCCTCACTGCTGTCATATCTGTTCTACACACCCCCTTTTGCCTTTGTCTTCCCCAGTTCTCTTTATAGAGCATTTGTTGTTCCTGTTACCTGCTGGTAGCCTTGCTGCTCATTTTTATTTAGACACAGTTGGTGTATGACGGGACTGATAAAAATATCAAGAGACCTGAGGTGATGGAGGTTGTAGATTAGATAGAGACTGTAGAGCTGTGGTTGGAGCCCATATTCCTGAATGCTGGTGATGTCCTGAAATGCTAAAATTTCCTCTGCCTGAGTGCTGAATTGCTCTTAAACCGAAAGAGCATTTTCATTGCATTAGATAAGGTTATGTTTTGTTTTAAAATCTGCTTGCTGTTCCTTTCCTCAGCTTTTACTTTTTAAATGGCTTCATGCATTTTTCACCTGAACAAGCCCTATGTCACCTTCTGCAAAAGTTTTTTGTTTCGTCACACAAGATTAGACATCTTTCTCAGTGTTTCCTCTCAGGGACAATCGTGGAAAGCAGCTAACTTTATCTGCATACTGTGAAAAGCAACTGAAAGCAAATTTAAAGAATAGTCTTAGAGGAAACAGTAGGATGAAAAGGTCTTTTACACTGTCTGGGTATCTTATTCAGTCTGATTCTTCAAAGCCCGAGTCTTTAATTTCCAGTTCTGCTGTAAGCCACATGTCATGACCTTGCTAAGTGGGTGGAAATCACAGGGAGACAAATAAGAAAAGGAACTGAAGAAAGAAGGAGAAGGAAACTACAATTACAGCAGCAAGGACAATGAGTAGTTCAAAAGCACAGTTTCTATTAGTTCAATGGGTAGGCATCTTTTTTTTCTTACTTGAGTGTAGTCTGATTGGTGTGTTCCATACGAGCCACCAAACAATTCAAATGTTTCTGTTGAGCAATTGAATGATCTGCTTATTTAAATCTATCTCTCTCCTACATATTTCCTTTTTTTCCATCCGTGGCTTTTCGTGTAGATTTTATTATTAAATCCTGAGCTTTTTAAATATCTGTGCTTCGGTGCTGTAAAAATTTTCACATTTTTAAATTCACCTGGAAATTGTAAAACAGATGACATCTTGCTATAATATTCACATAACAAACGCAAAACACCAAAATCAGTAGGGCTGCAATGGATCTGATTTTGCTGATCCGAAACAATGTGATTTGTAGGGCTGATCCTAGTTTTAAGTCTCTGTCACACATACGCACACGCAAATGTAAATGTTATCCTAAGCAAATGAATTCTCATAACTATCCCCAAGATGGTATTTTACAGTCGCATTTCTGAAATGAAAGCATAAAATAGCATTTAAAATAACACTATGGCTAAAAAAAATATATGGGTCAACGTACATGTAAGATCATGTCCACTAAAAAGGATACATTGCTCCTGCATAGAATAGTATGCTATTAAAATTAAAGCAAGAACTTCAGAATTGATGTTTTTAACATGGTTATTACAGAAGATATCACTGCATTAATTTGCACTTTGAGCTACTTGCTCATCTGCAGCCATTGTGTCTGAAAAAGAGAGCACAGCAATATTGCAGATTTTGCCATTATGTGCCCTATTTCTGATATATTTGCTCTACAACTATTTCACAGCCCTGAATACAATCCATGTAAAGTTTTACCAGGAGGTTCTTTCAAAAGTGTGAGCTCTGCATTGAGACAAAGGTGGCCGGAGACGTATTCATCAGGATGTCAAGTTCTGGGGAATGCCATGAAAAAACAAAAGCCAGCACAGCACCAAATTGTGTTGCTTTAGCAATGAATTCTTCCAGATGTCCTGAACCTCACAGAAACCTTGTAGGTGACAATCTGCCCTGATTTCTCTGATGGACCGCCCAGTGGGGCTTATTGGAAACTCCATTCTGAAGCTTGTTGAGACCTCAAGTTAAAAGGCTTGAAGCTACAGGTTTGATTCAGATAACGCTGACTAATCCAACGTTAGGTATAACACCTGACATTTTCTTTCTTGTTATTGTCATTTATGCTTGGATTTGCAATATGAAGTTTTTTCTTCTCTGTTTCTTTTCCACATTTACATCCTTAATTTATTGAAGCCCAAGTCAGAGGTAATTTAACATGAGAGAGAGGAATTTGGGCCTTTCAGAAACTGGATCTAGACCTAAGAAAAAATTACTTGGAACTCTGAAGATAACAAACCCTTCAAACTTTTAGGCAATTAAGTCCTTTGAAAAAAAAAAGGTAAGTATTAGAGCATTTCTTTTTAAATATGTCCATGTAAACTAGAGAAGGTTTTCAATTTACTTTGTTATTGTTTTTTATATACTATGATCTATCAACCAAACAGAAATTTAATGAAAAATATTCCATGTTTATAAAACTATTTTTGAGTTTCTGTGAACAATGCAAATTATCTTCAAATATATATAAAATATATATTATATTTATTTATATATGCATTTACTTATATGTGTATGATTATAAACATACATATATATATCAAAACAGAAATTTTCCCTCTATCTTTTTTTGCTAAGTTTTTGTGCTAAAAATATCTTAAGACAACAAACTCTTTTTTTTTTAAAACAAGAAGAACATGCAGACAGAGTCAAATGATGGAGAGTAGAGTTAGATTAAAATATATTAAAAAAAAAAAAAAAAAGAAGTCTGATTCCCTGGACAATGGAAAACCTGAAGTACTAGAAAGGAATGAAACAATGAAAATATGTAGCTTTAATGAGTCAGTTTTCATTTAAAGACCTCAAAGTACTTTGAAAATGGCGTTAGCATCACTGTCCCCAAAATTAAAAATGTGGAAAAGAGACATAGTGAGAAGATGTGACTTGTTTGAAACTGGCCACTAGGCTTGCAGGAGAACCAGATGGGAAAGGTCTTCCTCTTCCGTCTTCACCTGCGGCTTTCATCACTACTGACCAGGTTTCAGTGTGAAGGGTTGAAGGCTGAGAGGAAAAATAATGTCTTTTTTGTTTCACTTTGTAACAGTGCCGTTAAAAGTTGTTTCTAGTTTTCTGCTTTGGCTGTTTTCAATGCTTCATTTCTTCAGATGCAAGGATTAGCCTTTGCTTGAAAGTTCTTCCCGAGTCTATGAAAAAGTATATAAATGAATGCACCGCAACAACATTAAGTTTCATTATTCTTTGCCCTTTACTACATACAAAAAGTCTCATAAATAAGTTACAGAGTGCAATCCTCATCAACGTAGCCTCCAGCACTTCTCATTTGGAGTCTCACCCATCAAAGGGCACACTACAATGGTGCCTGGGCTGAGGTCATGGTCCAGGGGAGAAGAGATTTTCTTCACACAGACAGATGATGAAATTGTTCTCTGGCTTCTGATTCAGTGAGAAAAATACATTAAGTTATATAGTTATTTTCATACTCTGAAAAACTGTGATAAGAAATCTGATCTTGACAGGTGATAGCTTTTTTCTTGTGGCTGAATAAGATATTTGTGAAGATAGCAAATGTTGATTTGTACATATTTTCCATGTATGTGTTAGAATAGAATAGAACAGAATAACAGGTTCTTATCAGATGTAAATCAGTGTAACTACACCAATATACATCAACTTTCCATAAAGTTATTCAAAGCAAAGCTGTTAGAAAATATCTTTCTCCTCATAAATTTCTGTATGCGTACATACATACATATTTATATATAAACTAGTTATTTATTTCCATTTAGCACAAGCTGACATTTTTACTTTTTGAAAGCTTTATGGTGGCAATTATATCCAACTGATACTCGAAATATTTCAGGTGAAATCACCCCTGTGTATTCATGAAGAGGGAAAAGTGCATGGTTTATACTGCTTATTGCTCTGATTATCCTTATCCCAGTCCTTTCTTTGTAGTTTAGCAAGTACCAACAGACACATAGCTGTGAATTCCACAGTTAGAGCCTTGTGGCTTCATTGGTGTACAGTATTTGGCTTCCAAGTTTCAGGGTAGAATTTGAACCTGGAAATATTTTACACTTTTTTCCTTTTTTTTTTTAATTTATTTTTTTCTTCCCCTGCAAGATTTACATTGCCACTCAGATTGCAGGACAGGGTTCAATTAGATCCCATAGGAATCTTCCATGGAATTGCCATATGTAATGCACGTACCACTAAAATGTGATGGTCTGGCATTCAAGCTACACTGGGAAGTTGGCTTGAATTCTGTTTTTCCAATACACGCAAAAAATCTAAGCTGATACATGACTCCTCTGGATTGGATTAAGTTTTACAAAAACTTACAAGCTGGGAGACAGCGCTTTCTCAATTTTACTGAAGACTTTAAGACCGAAATTATCAACTAATTGTACTTCATCAGGGGGAATCCTCTAGTTTTATCATAGAACAGAAATAAATCCCATGTTATTCACATATGCTGCTGTTATCTGCTTAATTCTACAATTGCAATTTACATTAAGGAGTAGTGTTGGTATTGTAGCTCATCCTCAAAACCTCTTGCATTTTGCTGATGGACTTTGGTATAGTGCCTGACTATCATTCTAAGGAAAATCCTAGGAGTGTCAATAGTCTTCTCTGTGAGATAGTAAAGAAATGTCTTGATTCATTCTGAAGAAAGAAATGAGTGTAGATGGTCACTTGAGACGGTAGCCTACTTTCTGGATGCAGCTCTATTAATTTTAGGCATTGGTGCAGACGAACCAAGCTGAATGGTCACTGCTAGTACCCCCTTCAGTCCCAGCAAGAGTGGCTCTCCAGAAGGTGATCTGGGTCCCAGACAGAATGAACTGATCTGTTTAATAACTCATCTTTTTCCCTGGACCATAAGGGGAATCTGTGCTAATGGATATCTAATAGGATAAGTATCAGTTACGTATCAAAATATGAGGAAGAATGAACCAGGACCTATGCTTCTATTCTGTTTTTTTTGTTGTTGTTGTTTTTTTTTGTTTTGTTGTTGTTTTGGTTTGGTTTGGTTTTTTTTAACAAGTATTTAGTCTCTGTAAGAGGGACTGTGCTTGCTAAGCTAGTAGTGATTACAAATGTGTATGGAACTTCACAGATCCATCTGCATCTCTAACGACTAGGTGACCCTGCTGCTTTACTTACAATGGTAACTTGTAAAACTGTTCTCCCTTGCGATGTGGAGCATCTCCCCACAGCAAGCTATCCCTTTTGTGCTGTGTAAGTTCCTTTTATTTGTTGTCGAATGTAGCTTTAGCAACTAGATCTCAAAGTTTAAGGGTACGTGCAGCATTATGCAGCCCACTGTAGTCTGCTTTTCTTTCCTAGGGCATTCATCAATTTAGTTGCAGAATTCCAGTCTGGCTGCTGAGTTAAAACTTGTTCTTCATGTTGTGGTGTTACCAGTTTCAGTCTTCTTACTCCCCTGGGCTGAAGATTTGCATATGGTTGACAGTTTATTTATGTGTTCCTTGTGGTTTTGTGTATAGTGTTAGGGCTCAAATCTGTTTGGAGGAATTTGTACACAAGCAGAATTAGTTAGCATCCAACTCTGAATCTAATAATTAGAGATGAATGAGTACACAAGTACCCATGCTCACCTCAGGCTTTCTGAACCAGCAGAATAATTAACCAAGCACCTCAGGCATGCTTGCCTTAAGAAGAGATCTCTAGAAACATAATGCTACAGTTCTGTGAGCCATCAAGGCTGTTTTCCTTAGCTGAAAAATGTATGAATATATTCCCTCTTCACTTTGACTGACACTCAGTTTCTATCTAATTGCTTCTTTTTCTCTTAGATCTTAATCATTTGCATCACACTTTACAGAGAGAAAGACCAAAGATCAGAGGGTGAGAAGATATAAAATAGGTTTCTTAGCTGACCCATTGTCATGTATAAAGATGAACATAAGATTTGAGGCCGGTGGGGGTTTGTCTCTCCCTTAGCAGTAGAAATGCTGGGACAGCAATGAAATGAGGGGTTATGAGTTTCAACTGCTTCGTGAATAAACACAATCTTCAGCCAGCAGAGCACCTTTTGCGGGCCCTATATTGACTAAAGGAGCCCAATAACTTACTTAGGAATTGCTCTTTATCATGCATTCTGTTCTTATAACATGACAGAGAGAAAAAGAGAAATATTATGACAGATAAATATTATGAAAAAGAAATAGAAAAAATATAAAAGAAATTTCCTCCATCATATTTCTGGAGTATCAGAGTATTATTGGACTTATTAGTGTTCCAGAGTAAAATATTAAATTAATGTGCATTTGCTCATTTCAGATTTAGTCTATATGTATGTGTATGTGATGTATATATATGTGTGTGTCTAGATGTATTTGTTCAAACATAATTGTTTCTACTGGCAGAAGGTTTTCACGGCTTCAGTCCATTACTATTGAACATTATAGGTGACACAAGTTGTTTTATATGTCCATATCTGCTTCTTATAACTCACACCAGGGGCTATGATAGATGAGGATGTCAGATCAGTCTTTGGAAGCATTAAAAAAGACAAATTAAATTACAGTAATTATTAACAAATGCATGTACAGCAAATGATTCTGCTTTATAAATTCACAGCTGTATGGAACAGCTTCTCTATGAGAAACAGTTGAATAGTCTAGATGTAATCACCCTGGCAAAGAGATGATTTGGGGGAATATGGTGGGGCAGTTTCTAAAAGATTGGTAGCATAAGAAGATGGTAGGAAAGGACTGCTCACTGTCTTTCCCACATGAGAACTAGGATTCATCAAATGAAGCTGTAGGAGATGACAAAGCAAATTTAAGAAGTTTCTTTGTGCAGCAGCCTGCACACACACACAAACACTTTTTACTGTGAGAGTGGTCAAACTTTGCAACAGATAGCCCAGAGAGGTTGCAGAGTCTCCATTCTTGCAGATATTCAAAACCCAACTAGACACACTTCTGAGCAACCTGCTTTAGCTGACCCTGCTTTAAGCAGGGAGGTTGGACTACATGATCTCTAGAGGTCCCTTCCCACCTCATCCATTCTGTGTCTGTAAAAATGCTTGTCAGATAATATATATGAAAAAGTTCATATAGTTTCAAGCACAATCTGCTTTCTGGGGTTTCCTTCTTCTTAGTTTCATGATTTACTACAGCACTTTTTGTCCTCTCGCTGTCAGTGGTAGACTGTGCATCGTGTTTATGTGTGTACAAGATGAGAAAGATCTGCCAGATTATGAAAATTCATGACTTATTCATGCTGTCATGATTTTACACCTCATAGTCATGTCTGTAGGAAAGGTAAACCAGACACATTGTGAAGCTTGAGCAGCCACAGATGCACATTTTTTCCCTCACAATGCGAAGGAAACACAACTTCCGAATTGCGGCTATCCTATCCAGCACCATCTTATCTTCAGTAGCTGTCATCTCAGTGAAGTCAATGAACCCTTTGTTGTAACAATTTTCTGAAGTTGCCTACGCATGTTTATTGCAGCCGCCTTCAGGCTGCAGGACATTTATTTCGCAGATTTTTTAATTCAGGTATATCTATTTATGAAGTTCATGTGTCATAATTAAGGGGAGATAACAAATATAAATGTCAATTAAGGCCTCATTTCTAAGTCTTGTGAGAACACACATGGGAATTGTCACATTGGGAAAAAAACCCACAGGTAAGGCCAATTCTGAAATTTCTTCAGAATTATTTCTGATGAGGTTCCTTTAAACTGGGTTCAATTTAGCCATCTAAATCTGCTAATAAATCCAAATTCTTAGATAGGGCCTTATGATGACTGAGTTAAAAATGGACCATAGAGGAAAACAAATTAGATGAGGAGATTCAGGTATACCTTTGAAATCTCTTCAGGCTCATATTTAAGGGATGCCTTTCCTCAGCCTTAGTAGACCACACGTTCTGTCTTATTTTTCCCAATTAAAACAAATGTTAACAACAGTACGACAGAAGGTTCTGAAGCTGATAGCCTCAGGAGAATTTGGAGCTGTTCAGAAGCTGTCCAGATATCCTCAGAAACCTTCCTTTGTGTACCTGCTCAAAACCTGACATTTCCACACTGATGGCTGCTACCCAAGAAGTGTAAAATGTTTGTAACACTAGGCTTGAAGTTTCATTGACAGATGATTCTCTGTCTTGCAAAGGACTGAGACATATGTGTGAGTCAACATTAGATATTTAGGGCCAGATTTGCAGCTGAAATAAATTGGCATGCTTCCATTGATCACTATTGAATATACCTGAAATTGTACAGGCAAGTGATAGGCAAGGAAGTAATGAAGAGATACGAAAATGCCATTATTGCACTTGCAGTTGAGTATCAAACTGGTATTTACTGCTAGAAATGAGCTTGTAAACAGTCTTCATTGCTAATTGCTCTTGTATTTGAGGCCATTAGTAATGTAATATTTTATTTAATTGTTTAATAAATTCAAATTTTAATAAATAAATGTTTTAAGAATAAACAAAGCTTTTAAAAGCAACTAATAGCCTATGAACTGCTTAAAATCATTCATTTTGGTTTTATTTAAATGAAAGAAAATGAAGACTCATCACTACATCATCATCATAATAATAATAATAATAATAATAATAATAACAACAGCTAACACATGGCAATCTGTACAAAGCAAGTGGCATAGAGGAAGCTGCACAGTACAGCCTCTTGTCTGTGAACTGTCTGCTGTACACATCAATCATCTCTCACCACTATGATAGAATATAGTCAGCTCATCCATTCAGAGAAGGTAAACAAGGCTATTTCATCTCTTCCCTATTGTGCAATGCTTCCAGAGTGTTTTCATCAACATATGGTTCTTGCTGGTCAGGAAATATAATGTTGATGCTGCGGTGCTCCCTGGTGCAGTACCATTCATCTAGACCAGGATGGAATGGATTTACTCCAATCTGTAGCTGCCTGCTTGTAATTTCAAAGATTCTGGGGTAAAACCTTACTGTGGCCAAAACCGGGCTGCTCTTATAGTCATTCTCCTTACTCTGATACTGGGCACATCCGGAGAAAGGAGAACTACAACACAACACCAGAAATTTTGAGTGAGGCAATTACGCCCCACAATGCATACATAC
The DNA here is from genome assembly GCF_028500815.1 of Rissa tridactyla. Taxonomy (NCBI): domain Eukaryota; kingdom Metazoa; phylum Chordata; class Aves; order Charadriiformes; family Laridae; genus Rissa; species Rissa tridactyla. The sequence goes on along the minus strand of NC_071468.1, from coordinate 117,539,445 downwards.
ACAAGGGGATTTGCCAAACATACATTCCAACAACCATAACATCAGTCAAAGAGGTCTCAGAGAGGGACTAGTCATAGAACCGCGGAGAAATATCATTCTCAAAATGTTATTAAATAACATTATTTGGGGATATTTTCCTTAAAGTAAGCGAAGGAAAATGTAGGTCATCCTGGATTAAGAAATCAATCTTTTGAAGTTCTAATCCCCTCTCTAGCACTACTCTCAACATAAATTTAGTTTGGACTTTATGAGCAGTATGATATGTTTCTAAATGATGAATGAATAATGAGAAATGATCCTGATCACCAAAAAAAATAGTTTCAGCAAATCATATCAATTACGATAAGACATTATTTCAGTTTTCTACAACTCCGTGGGTTTCAGTGTGCTTTTGTAAGTCACCTTCTGTACAATGACTGAGCCTAATATATGATATGTGTGATAATAAAAGTATCATACATTCACTTTGTATGTACATAGTATAATGAAAGGGTATTCATTAATTTCAACACTTCACTCGGAAATGTAGAGTTTCTGTAAGAGAAAAGCTATTTTTTCTCTTCTATATGACCAACAGTTTTTGGCCAGGGCACTGAAATAAGCAGTAGAAGGCTCAGCTGATTTGGTTCTGCTGAGTGCTTGCCCTAGGGAAGATGTAGCTGATAACAGAAGATGGGACAGCTGCAAGAGTAGGGTTATGCAGTTTAGACTGTTCTGTCTGCTCAAGCATTGCTCTGCAACGTGGGACAGTGGCGAAGCAGGGACGTTGACTGCCTGGCATAATGACAAAAACAATCTTAAGTGTGACTTGCATGTCTCACTATGAAGTTTAGGAGGTCGTGTTTCATCCAGGGAAGACTGAGATTGTTTTGAAACCACAGAGCTTTTTGCAGGAAAGGATAATTGTTTCCCATCTAGTTGGGATTCATAACGTCCACCTAGGTGGCGTCTTTGCAGACTACTGTGAAGACGATTGTGTGTGTGTATGCATTTAGAACAGCCAAAGTATTTAAGTGTTTCTTCTTCATTGCTAATTTAAGAAAGAATCGAGGCTTCTTTGGGATGCAGCTTCTAGTTAATTTTAGAACTCAGTTGATTCAAGCACCTTCTAACTTCAAGAAAAACAATCACTACAGCATAGAGATCCTATCAATCATAGCAAGGTTTGCATGCTTATTTAGCTAGCTTGTAATTAAAGGCAGCTAAGAATATCATGCATGAATGGCAAGTTTCTACTTTTTTATTTAGCTCATCTCCTTCAGAGAGAAGACACGAGTCCCATCAATCACACAGTTGGTAACTGAAGTCATTATGACTAAAATTAAGGCAATTATATACAAATGAATATTAATGAATCTTCCAGTCAAAATCCAGGTCAGTTTCCAAGAATTTTAATAAAAATATAGAGAGCTCCTCTTTTCGATTTAATCTTTTGTCAAATAATCAGTACCAGAAAGGACACGCCTTTTGTATTAGGCTAGCATCATGGATTGAGGTTTTAATGAAATTAATAACAGTATTTTTCCAGCATGGTGCAAAGTGATGTGTTAATTAACATTGTTCTCACAAAAAGTGACACAATGTTACACTAACTTAACTTTGAAGCTGTCATTTCCAGTTGCCATTAGCTCTATTATGAGAAGAAAAAGGATTGTCAGTGCATTGTGCGTAACCAGATGAGTGAAACAAGGCTGCATTGTTTTAAGATCTAAAAAAATTGTATGATCTGAACTCTCACAGCTCGGTGTCTGTGTCCCCCACAGGAAAGACCACCAGATAGTTTGTCCCCTCCCGTCTAACTCAAATCGTTTTTACTTACAGCCAAGCTAACGGTAAGGGGAAAGGGAATCAGTCAGAGTAGCTTTCTTTGAACTGTGCTTCACCCCATGTCTTCGGAAATTATCTCAATAGCTTTAAGGACGGTTGTGGCAACTGTTAACTGCCCACGGATACACAGTACAATAGTAGGTGCAGCTGCATCTCTGAATTATTTAAGGAGATAGAAGGTAAAGCATTTCACGTAGCTATGCTCAGACTCACAGGCCAATGGCTTTAGGAAAAATTCTCCATTGTAGCTATCAGCTTTTCATTTTGAGAGTACGCCTAACAGATATTTTAATTTTCATGTATTTATTCATTTGCCGTAACTGAAAGCATAGTGGTGACAGTAGCAATGAAGATGTGCATTTATACTCCATCCCTCCTTAGCACAATTAAAAATGGAAGTAATGAATCACCCATCATTGAAATGCAACCACCTCTCATGTGAATGTTCAAAAAAGAGGGGGAAAAAAATCTGACCTTTTTTTTAATATATCCTTTACATTATGTTTGTTCTTTTGCCTAACTACGTGGGCAGGTGGAGTCACTGCTATACTGATGCACATTTGAATAAGCAAGATCAGGTTCAAACTCTTTATTATTATAAGTGTAGGGGGAAATTAGGTAGGCAGAATGTAATCACTCAAGTTTGTGTTTTGGTAAACACAGGAGTGAATAAAATAATTGCTTAGCTTGTAAATCAACAGTCCTTTGCTATTCTGAAATTACCTTATACTCAGCCTTAGCAATAAACAGGAGTATATTGCAAGGAAACAATCGTATACCGGCAGAGAACTCATGTTTCACATTTAATCTTCAAATTAGCAGAAGCATCAAGAAAAGCAATCTACCTTCATTTTGAAGTGTGAAAATGGAGATGGATTTGTGAGTTAACATGTTTGTTGGTTTTGGGTTTTTTCCCATGCTGGTTAAAGTAGAAGAGCTATCTGTCTTGAGTCTAACATTACCATGTCTAAAACAATTTCAATTGATTAAATAAAATCCATGGACTGGGAAAAAATGTATTGATCGTAAGTTTCTAAAGTCCCAAGAACAATTGCAAGTGACCCATGTGTGTTTACACCCCATGAAAACACTAGCTGGGCAAATACTTTCTTTCATTTAACCTGATAACAAAATAAATTGTAGATAGATGTTTTGTTTTATAATAATTGATTGTCTTATTCGGTGAAAGAAGTGCTTTTCAGAAATAACAACTGTTCATGGTCACAAGTATTCCCAGCTCATATTTTTTCCCCCTAATGGAAACAAAACTTTGTCTTTAAAGAAAAGAAGTACTTATAAATATTGCATATGACTCAGTCCTGCTGAGGAACACTTTCAAGCAAATAAGACAGAAACAGATAAAAAGCTACAGGGATAGGTAAGCAGCAGTGGGAGGAAACAATAATTTCAGAGCAAGTCTGAGGTTCTAGTTTCACAAGTATTTATTTTGGCATCAATGTTTGCTTGTACATCCCCTGAGCCTCACTGATTATCACTGTCTCATCTCACTCCCTCAGACAACCAGTGAGATCACTGTTTGGTGTCACACTGTGAACAACATCAGAGAAGCTAATTCAGGTTAAAAAACTCGCAGCTTTATGCTGTTGTTTTTTGGGAGCTTTTGGTGCTGAGAGAAATGACTGTAAATGTATGGCTTGTATAAACTTGCCCTGGGACTTCTGTATTGCTTTTTATCGTGGCAAGCAGGATGTTAAATGTTAGTGTTTCAATTAAGTAGTTTAATGGTCACTTCAGATCAAGGTAAATTAAAGACGGTCATGAAATGTTTGTAGTCTCATAATAGTTTTCTCAGAGTCAACATCTTTTACCCCTCCTGATTTAGACTGAAAAAGTCCTGAAAAATCCAGCAGATCTCAATCAACTCAACAGAATTATTATTATTGATAGTATTACTGTGATAAGAGACTTCATTTTAACCATATACATATATATATAGTTAATTTTAGCTTTTTAAAAAAACTCAACCTATTGTACTAATAAGCAAAACTCAAAAATTAAATAAAAAGGCCTTCCACTTCAAAATCCCACCAGGAAAAGTTAGGCAGTTCCAAAATAAGCACTTTGAAACTTTTGAGCCTTTTTTTTTTTTTTTTAAATGAGTGACTTGAAACTGACATTTACCTGTAAATTATTTTAGTTTTGATATGCTATAATTCCACCCAACTGTAACTCCTGTGTTCTTGTGTTTTATAGAACTGCTGTGGGTCTGTAACCATCATTACTTTTGAGATTTATGGTCACGTCTAATGAAGTAGTTGGATTGTGGTTAGTGTGACAACAAAACAAGGTTTCACTTATCAAAGAGCCTTGCATTTGCTGCGGGCAAAGGTCAGGGACACAGAGAATTACTGGTTACCAGTTGACATGTGGCTACTTGTAACTCTTTGATAATTTCCTTGTGTTTGCTCTGTGTGTCTCCTGATATCAGGAGGTATTTCCATAACAGCAGTATTGGTAATGACTATTGGGAGTGACATCCTGAACTATTGAATTCAGGCTCTGTTAAGGTCAACGGCTACATGGTATTATGCTTTCAGAAATGTTTTTGTTTGATCTTAAACTTTTTTGTTCTGCTACTATGTTTTTAGATATTTTTTTTTCTGATTCTGAGCCTGCATTTGTTCATATCTGATTTGCATTGATTTTACTTAAATATTTCTTTCTCCTAGGTGTATGCTCCTTTCTCCATTTTTTGAAAGAAAGCACACCTTTTCTTAGACTCCATCTCAATAAGCTAGGCAAAATAAGTTGTTTTATTTTTCCTGATAAAAGGAAATGATTTCCCTATGATCCCTTTAAAGTCCTATTGGACGATCAGTGCACAGTTCCAGGCATATTTCATCTTTCCTGTGCATGCATTCGTAAGTCTTTACAGGTATGGCCTCAGCAGTGCCTTATGCTGTCACTTTACTGCTGGAAATACTTCCACAGATGTAGCCTAAGAGATCATTTGATCTTTTCAAGGATACATGACATTAATGACCCAGAATCACTATATCCACTCAAGAGCCTTTCGTCTGCTCTCACACTTCTAATAGGTGAGTTCCTAAAGAGTACCAGGGATTATTTTTCTTTTAGATACCCAAAAGACGTTGGACTTTCTAATTTTACTCTCCTTCTGTTTCTACTACTGTATTTGTCATAGACTCCTGCTCCTTTTAAATGGTATTTTGAGTATCCAGTATATCTCCTTTACATTCTCTCTTGACTCTCTGACAGTCATAACTTATTACTAATGTGCTTCTCCTTTTGTGCCAAATTCACAAATGCGAATAATGATAATTCAAAAAAACCCAAAATCTTGTCTGAACATTTTTGTGATCATCACTAGAATACTTTATGGTACTTTAATCTTTCTTTGAATTTTAGACCCCAGACCTAGATGTGGTATTACAGTGGCAGGCTTGCTAATGCTGTATATCCTCGCTGTTCTTTTGCTGGAAGTTTCCCTTGATATTAGTTGTTTTGATTTCTCCCCTCCCTTTCAACCTCACATCTCCTGCCCCTAACTGCTTTTGTTCCTTCAGTAATGATGAAGAGATGCTATAATGGGACAAAATTACTGCATGAACCACCTCTTGGGAGCCCATAGCTGATCCACAATATTATCTTCCAGCTATTACAGCAGAGGAAGGTACGAGGTGCCTATGTGAATTCTTTCTGTGCTTTCATTTAGTTGCAGTGTTCTCCTTTCTGGATGCATTTCAGTGGTAGGCACAGAGCTCCCTCTACACATTTTGTCAGTCAGATAAAACACTTTTGGATCCTGCTAGATGCTGCTAGATGAAAGGTACTAGACAAACATAAGTCATTATCATTAACTGCTACAGCTCTCAACTACAGCTAAGAACCAAGAAACTAAACCAAGCTGTTAGAGACCATCTTAGTATTGATAAAAGAAAATAGTTGACATTTGCTGCTGGCAGTTTTACTTAGAGATATGTGTCTGCTAGTCTGAGAAAGATATCATCAGCTGTGTGAAGTCTGAGAGATCTCAGAGGAAGCAGAAAGAAGAAAGGCCTGTAAAGGACTAAGGTATTTTTTCTTCGTGCTTAGAAAGGGAGAGAGCTTCTGAAACACTAAAACAACTAATGGGACTTACTGGCAGACACTGGTAAAGGAACTGCAGGAAAATTTGATCTTCCCTGTTATGAGTCACGACCTTGAATGTTACAGCTTCTGCATGAGTAACAGCATAGTTGTAAATAGAAGCGCTTCAGATGCAATACAGGCATTGAATTCAGCACAGAAAGGGGCAGATATGGGAATGCTTGAGAAAAGATCTAATTTGTCCATGTTGTATCTCTTCTGGAAACACTAGACCTGAAACAGAGATGTACTTGGCTCTTATTCTTTAAAATATGCATCAGCTACAATATGACATACGTAAATGGAAATTGTTAATGTGTTCCACTTGCAGAGGAGAAAATATATAATTAGACAAACATTTAGGCAGAGAACACTAAATACTTGCTCCATATCTGTGTAATAAAGCTGCCTACTCATGTTCTTTATTTTCCTGATGTTCCATTAAATTACCCATAACTTTAATCGTTGGAGGGATTCGCATCATTTCTCTTCAAAACTCTCAGGAAAGGCTTTCTGCTGAATCTCTATCAAAACTGTCTGGGTTTCAGGACAGTTCCAAAGCAACCCGCGGAGCACAGTTTTTGAGATGGGATGGGTGTGCCTTTGAATTCTGGCTACGTATCAATCACCTTGTGCCACTGCTTTTTTCTGGGTTTTGGTGACCTCTCCTTTGCAGGTTGTAATTCTGCATCCCTCACCACAGTCCCTGAAGTCCTCTGGATTAAAATTTACATGCCTTTCAGATATCTTCCAGATCCTTTCAGTTATTCTTCCAGTTTAAAATTTACATGCCTTTCAGATATTCTTCCAGTTTGAATGCCAAAGGTGCCCTAGTAATTGAAGGAAGGAGGAGTATTTGGCCTCAGTCATGCTTTTAAATATTGCCTGTTCCAAAAGCAGTGAAGTAGCCACTCCCTGGTACAAGAACTCTTATTTTGATTTGTTTGAGCTGTTCATATCTGTTCAGGACAAAGCTTTATATCTCTATACAGGTGCAGCAAATGACCTGCTGGAAAGCCACATTTCCATTTTCCATATAAAAAGCTTCAGATGCAAGATTAGATTAGGTTCTACCTAGACTGGTTCTACTTAGTCTAGATTCCTAATTTTAAGATAAATAAAATGAACTGAGCTGCAGCCCGAGAGATCAGTAATAAAATCAGCCACTCCTCCCAGTTTTGTATCATCAGCAAACCTGCTGAGGGTATGCTCTGCCCCATCATGACCCTTGGTGAAGCCACGCTGACAGCTCCTGATGAATTTCTTGCCCTTAATGTGCCTGGAAATGGTTTCCAGAATTAGCTGCTCCATCACCTTCCCAGAGATTGAGGTAAGGCTGACTGGCCTATAGTTCCCTGGGTTCTCCTTTTTGCCATTCTTCATGGGGTGACATTTGCTTTCCTCCAGTCTTTGATTACTTCTCCCAGTCACCATGACTGATCAAAGATTATTGAGAGCAGCCTTGCAATGACATCTGCCAGCTCCCTCAGCACTCATGGGGGCATCCCATCAGGGGCCGCGGACTTGCTTATTTCCAGTTTCCTTGACTAGTTCCTAGCCTGATCCTCTCCCAGCAAGGTTGCATCTTCCTTGCTCCAGCCATTCCAATTGGTCTCTGGGACCTGGGATTCCCGAAGGCCAGTCTTGCTAGTAAAGACTGAGGCAAAGATGGCATTCAGTGCCTCAGTCTTTTCCCTGTGCTGTGTAATCATGTCCCCCATCTCATTAAGCAATGGGTCCATGTTTTCCCTAGTTTTCCTTTTGTCACTTGTGTACTCACAGAAGCCCTTGTTATTGACTTTGACATCCCTGGCCAGATTCAGTTCGGTTTTGGCTTTAGCTTTCCGAACTTCATCACTGGACGCTTGGACAATGTTTCTCTATTCCTCCCAGGTTATCCATCCTTGCTTCCACCCTCTCTATGCTTCCTTTTCGTGTTTGACCACTCGAATGAGTAAAGACAAATGTAATGGCTTCCAGGATTTGAAAAAAAATAAATAAATTTGGAAATCATGGGATGTTTGAAATACTAAAAGAATATAGAGGTCTTATCTCCTTTTCAGTAAAATTCACATATGGAACTAACTACTGTCTACTGCTTTGAAGAAAAATTGCATTAAAACAGTATCTCATTACAACACCTTTGCAGGGATCTGGGGGTTTTCTCAAGAACAAAATGGATATTTATGTTCATTGTGCTTTAAAAATCATATTTTAAAAGACTCTTAATGAAAGACAGTCTGTGACCTTTTAGCTGTTTCACTGCTATTGTGGGAACGACTTTTTCATTTCATTGTAATAATTATGTTTGCAACTTCTACTTTTTCTTTTTTTTAATTGACAGTAAGTATGATTAGGAATACAATAGCACCACCTGAGGCACAGTAGCTGCCTAGATGGCTTGTCAGTTCATAAATACAGGGTCAAATTTAGCCTTGCTGTGAGTGAGCGTACTTTAATTATCTGTTATTTATTGTAAGTTAAGTTCTGACAACATGCTTCATACTAAGAAGAAAAAAAATAAATCAATCCCACAAAGGATTCACAAGCCAAGAAGCTATTTTTGCAATTCTAATTTATGTTCTGTTTAAAGTATGCACCCAATTAATTTAATCCTTTCAAAATTACAGGTGAAGAAGGCTAAAAGTCTGTTCTTACATTCATATGTAGGTATCTCAGTAGCAAATACCCTGAATTTCAAGTGCATTGAAGACCCACGGTTGTTTTCTGAAAACAGTAAAGGTGCTAAGTGCCAGTGCATTGCTAGTAAGCAAGAGACTTATCAAAGGAGTAGATTTGATGGTGGCAGTTGTCTGACTGTAAGTGCAGCACCAAAGTGTTAAGTCAGGTAAAACGCAATTTAGCTAAGTGGGTCAGATTCATTACACTTGCAATATCAGGGTGCACTGCCTAGAACACCACTCTTTCAGGTTCAGCTGGGTAAATTTAGCTAAAGAGCTGCCTGACTACATGATGTAAAAATGCACAGGACTGCTGAGGTCAAATGGAAGATCAGCCCTTTTTGGCTGCTGTACTTTCTGTCTTAAATGAGCATCCTGTTGTTGTTTTGCAGGCTACCTCTTGGGTATAGGTTTTGGTACTAAATAGGGGCATACAGAACAAACATGGTATGCCACGACCCGAGGGCTTGTGTGACCCAGTAAAGATTTTTGATCATTCATGTTACCAAGGAAAAAAACGCAACGACCTGCGTGTAAAAAACAACTGGTATAAGATACCTCCTAAATATACAGAATAATTTCCATTTTAGAGACAGGAATATTAAGTTTTTGCCTGTTAAGTTCCTGGTGAAATTCAATGATGGAATAGGTTGTAGACCTAAAAATGTACACTGCGGCTAAGCATTTGCATTAGGATTTAAATTGGTATGCAATTTGTTGAAAGTAGTGCCACTGGTAAAAAGGCATTAAGCGATGATTAATTTGCACATTTTTTTTCAAACTTCAGACATTAGCAAAAAAATATTGGGTCAGTATGGTTTGTAGGGTTTTTTAAACTTTTCCTTTGTTTGCTGTTGTCCTTTGAATTCCTCCTTATTATCCGTCCACCAAATGTTATTTCCTGTTAAACTGAACCATATTCTTAAACAAACACATCCTACCAGTTCACTAAATAAGAGGAATGACTAATTTTCAACAGTCGAATCCACTGTAATTTTGCTTCCTATGAGCAGCATAGAACCATGATAACTGAAACTTTATTCAAGGTATTACAGGCAATTCTTGAGTTAAAACACTATTCTAATGAAACATTTTTAATTGAATGTTCTCCTACAGATTAATTAATCTGATTTTTATTTTCTATATAAGTGAGAAACAGGCAGATTATGACAGTCAGACATTATTTTGTCATGTCTGCATTTTATCCTGCTAGATCACTTGCAGTTGGGCAATGGCTATAAGATCAACACAGCCAAAATCCTTCTCTTCATCTGCTCATTCTGCTACAAGAGAAAAACAGTCCCTGATATTCTTTGTCTTCATTGACTTTTAAATTATTATAAACAGTAATCACAGAAAAAGACACCCCCTACCACTCTGATGAGAATTTGGGAGAAGCCATGGTGAACTTCTGATCAAGTTCACAGTTCTATATCTTTTCCTTCTTTCTTTCTCTCTCTCTCTCTCTTTCTCTCCCTTCCTTCCTTCCTTCCTTCCTTCCTTCCTTCCTTCCTTCCTTCCTTCCTTCCTTCCTTCCTTCCTTCCTTCCTTCCTTCCCTCCTTCCCTCCTTCCTTCCTTCCTTTCCTTCTTTCAAACTCACTGAATTCTCCAACTGGTCTGCTTAAACAAACTTTCTTAAAGTAAGGAGAAAATCGTAAAGGGAAAAGCTTAGGCTGATAAGACATACTCATACATGAAGATATATATGAGACAGGTTATATATGGAGATATATATGAGATAGCCTAGGTTAAATGGGAATACTACACTGAGCACTTACAAGTACCATGTCTGTGACAACAATATTTATTTTGTATTCTCTTCTGTATCCTCATTCTCACTTCTGTTAAATCACAGTAACAAAAGACTTTGCAATGCTACTGATATTGGTGATAGTAATATCTTAAGCACTCAGCAGAGCACAGAAAATCCCTGTAGTCTGTATAAATCTATGGTGCACCTATATCTTGCGTAATATGTACTGTTCTGGTACACCTATCTGAAATAAGATATAATAGAAATATTGAACATGATCAGAAATATGTAACAGCTCTCATAAAAGGAGACAGTTAATAGACTAGAAAGAACTCCGTTTGCCAGCAATATGAGGAAGACATTAATCACAGTAACGTGATGCATAGCAATAAGAACAATTATTCACTATTTGAAACAATACAAGAACTAAGGACGACCGAATGTATTATTAGGCAGAGAGTTTAAAGTAAATAAAAGTAAGCACTTTTCACACAGTGCATCATTCAGTTGTGGAATCTCTTGCCATAGATTGCTTTAGGACAAAAGCATAAATGAGTTTTAAAAGGTCAGACAGTTTCACTGGGAATAGATCTGGTGGTGGTGGTAAAATACGGTTTGGATGTAATGTCTGTCCCAAATGACTGAATACCAGAAGCTGGTAGGCAGTATGTGAAAAGAAGGATTTATCTTAAATATATGTCGTTATTTTTTATTGTTCAATCAGCCTCTGTTATTGAGCCATTCTCAAAGATGGAAAAGTGGGCTAGATGGATATTGTTCTAACTCAGAAAGGTTCATTTTATATTCTCTGTTATTTTGCCACTAAAATAGTTATTATCATTCCAAACTATCTTGTTTTATTAAGGAAATACATACCTAGTTGAATGACAGCTACCTATACTGAAGTTTGGTAAATTGGAGATGACACTGTTGATAACATGAAATGTTTGGAAGAAGTAGTCCAATTGTCGGACACCTTCCATCCGTAGAAATCTCTACTTCTGCCAAACCTTTAGCCTAGCAGAGAATATAAAGAAGGAGAAGGGAGATAGATACTGTAGATAAATAGGTTAGATTCGTTTAGATAAGGATTGGCTGGGAGTTAGTGTTAGATATTAGAGATGAGATAGGCAGTGACTGAATTAAAGACAGAAGAGGAAGATAGATAGGGACTGTGGGAATCTAAGTTGTTAGGCAATGCACAAAATTAAAGCAGTGTATGGAAAAGCCAGAGACCAGTTCAGATAGAAAGCCACAATGTTTGTACTCAGGCTATAGAAATTTGGTCATTAAAGGAATGATGCTAAAGGGTCATGTTTGAGGAGCATTGTTTGAGGATTGCATTAATAATACCAGCTAAATGTCAAGGTTATGCAATAATTATGTGAATATTTTTGAAAAAGTTCTCTCCAGGACATGTTACTCTTCAGACTCAACACTAGCTACCAGTTGCCTTCAGAGGTAAAACTGTCTATTGAATATAACTGTTTCACAGATTCCAAGCTGATGAGGAATTTTTTCAGGAACTGTGTCTACTCATGACAGAAACCATACTTTTTAATTTCGTTTTACTGGTCTTGAGGCTAAATGGCTAATCTGGCTTCTCTTGGCCCCCAAAACAGAGGTCACATCTTAAACTCTGACCTATGCCTGTAAATGTCTGTAAAACTGCTAAATATCCCAGGCTAAAGTGTGCCGAGAGCTGTTACAAGAATTCAGCAATATGATAAGTCAAAATGCCACGACATTGCCTCATTCACTAGTAGATGTACAGCGATGTCACTGTTTGTTCAGATTTCTATATCTGCTGCTAGTTCTATTCTTCATAGAGAGCTGATGGAAAGACCTAATGCCCTAGGAGAGGGAAAAATATAAAAGAAGGAGTAAAGGTGTTTGTTTCTGTTTCTTGCCCTCTGTTACTTCTGTGCCATGAAGATGGGGACAGATGAGCTGGGATACTGCTCGGGGTAAAACACCTACACTGAGGTGTTTAGATGTGTGTTACATGATAAACCTCTCATTGTAGTCCTCAAACAAGGCTTGTTGGCTGTATAGAGGTGCCTAATAACATATGAGATGCCCTAGATTGCTGGTCTCTCAAATGGGACATGCAAGGCAACCCATTGAGGTGCAGGAAGAAAATATATTTTCTATTATTTACAAATAAAATAAAAGATTTTAATTAGTGCTTATTTCACCTTTATCTCACCATTTTCTAATTTATATTTTTGTGTATATTTTGTAATGTACATAATACATTAATAAAGTAGTACATGTATCTATTTTAATAATAAATGAATATACATATATTTGGGGCACATGCTCAAAAATTTTTCACTGATGGGGATGCACACTAAAAAGTCTGGACACCACTGCCCTAGAATATCTAAGTTATCTGCAAAGGATACCTGATACGATGGTGATTTACAGGAGAACCATACCCAACGGGAGAGGTAGACGCCTAAACTGTTGCTTAGGGGATTGTGTAGGCTTCTGGTGCCATTTGAGACAACCAAGGGGGCTTAAAGCACCTGTAACAGAATAGCAAGTTTGAGGTTTAACTTCAAAAGCGCAGCTTGCTTACACTTAGGGGGACTGGTCATCTGACAACTGAACTGTAACCGTAATTTGTATGAATTTTTTGAGGAACCATTCAGATGCACTTTGGCCAACTAGCATAAGAAAGACCAAGGCACCATATGTTTGATGAGTGAGTATGCTTACAAAACCTGTGGTGGTGCATTATGTGGTTAAGCAGACAACCACGTCTTCCACAAAAGGAAGACATGTCAATAACAGCACCTGGCGAGAAAGATGTTAGATGTTAGGTTGATAACTGACAGGAAATAGGCTTCAATTCCAAATAACTATTTGCATGTTTTGTAAAAGACTGAGTGCTGACGAACTTTTTATTGCTATTCAGTGGGTACGTCATCTCAACCAAGGGGGTAAAAAACAAATCTTAATTTATATGAAATTCTGTGCGTATATATCTGCCTTTTTTTAAAGTGTTCTCTGAACTGAGTCCTTTTGGTGTATTTCAGTCCAGTACTGAAACATGAAGTTAGTTCAGTACACTAAAAGGAGGATTGTGACACAAAATCAAATGAAATTAAACCCTGAGTCAAGAAAGAAGAGCTACCAGATGTCACCCTACACCTAGACACTACAGGGTGTCCTTTAACTACTTTATAAATGTACTGCGTTGTGTCAGTGTGTCGTATGCCATATGGTAAGTATTACTTCACATCTTTTGTTTTGCATCACAACTTTAATGTTATTTTAATGTATTTTTCTGGTGGATGAATAAACTTATTGTTTTTTTTTTTAAAGGGTTCATTATGTTTAGAGTCTACAGTTTATTTTATTTTCTAGAAGTGAATTTAGGGCTTGATTCAAATATCAGTGAAGTCAATGCGTTCCGCAATATTTTATAGAAGGTAGCAGATAAAGTCCTAGAAAATTAGCTTTGTATGTTTTTCACTGAAACTGGTTTACCATAGGCTATGCTACACAAAAATTTCCCAAAATGCATCTCTGCTCTAAGACTGAGATGTAGAAGCATATTTTAATTTCATATCTACTCAGACTTCCTGGAAAATGGAATTATTTTCTTATTAAAGTTCCTTTAAAGTCTGAGCTATGTTTTGCATCCAGAGTGACCATTTGCTTCCAAAAAGTATCTTTAGAAAATTGGTAATGAAAAATGGCATTTGCTTACTCAATAGATCATGGTATTATAGACTCATTACATTATTTATTTACTGAAATAATGAGACCATCTGGTCCAGATCTCTACCCAGGCAAGATTATTTCCATCCAGATATTTTTTCCAGCCTAGGCTTAAAACGTCCCAAGAGACAAATCTTCCTTTAGAAAAATGTTCTACAGCATCACACGTTGATAGAAAAACATTTTCAGATGTTCAATTTCAATTTTGCCACTTTCATTTTCACGCTACTAGTTAAATCTCTGTCTTCACTAAAAATACTTTTAACAGGTATTTACAATTGACCCATTTCTAATATTTTGTATAATTTCTTCATTCTCAATTGTTGTCTTGTGTCAACCAACCAGTCATTTTTTGTTTTTCCCATATTCCCTGTGTCTGTCAACCTACTAATTTATTCAGAGCTGAATGTATATTTTGCAGTGTAGTGTCTTTCTGAATAAAATGTAAACCTTCACTTATTTTTCCCCTAATGTATTGTTTATACATGCACATCCCCAAAATGCAGAGGTTCTCTATCAAATGGGTTTTTTATAGTAGCAGGCTGTGATTCTTGAAAGGATTTTGAGGTCACAGTAGACAAATTTTAATTTTCCAGAGTTAAAATGCTGTGGCAAGAAGATTCATTGGATCTAGTTATCAGGAGAACAGTGAATAAGGAAATTATATTTTCTTCCCATGTGTAGCATTGCTGAAACAGAAACTTTAATATTCCATACAAGTCTGGTGACAGTATTCTTTTAAAATAGCATAAAGTTGGCAAAAGGAAGAGAAAAAAAGTCACAAAAAAGTGATTCAAAGACTGAGAAAAATCCATTAAAATTAGAGTTTTAGAGCTCTCAATCCATTAATTTATCAAAAGATGATCACTGTGATCTGATATCCCCACAAAGAGAAAACATTGTCTTCCTTAATCAGGCAGAGAAAGGCACGATGAACATCAGCAAATGAACATCAAATTGAAATTTTCCATTTAGAGTGTAAGTTCATATTTTTAACACAGTGTGAATCAAAGAAAAGTACAGTGGGATAACTGGATATTATATCTTTTAAAGTCTTCATATGAGGAATGCCACTCTTCTGGAACTGACAGACTCTGTGCAGAAATAGCTGGATTAAAACCTGTGCTGTAGAGGTGGATAGCCTAGGTATTGCAAACACCTGCTGACTTTGGTTTCTGGCCCATAGCACGTGTAGAATCAGGGCTTTCAAAAAGTAGTATTGACTCAACAGAGATACAGCCTGCATTAGCTATAGGTCTGAATTGGAGAACAGGAGGAGGAAAACATTTAGCCTTTTGCTTTTGTTTGAGTTGAAATGATAACAAAGCTGACACAAGACCATGGGAGTGCTTTTTTGATTGGTGCCACTACACAGAGGTCTCTTTCATGTATCTTCTCTGTTATTGAAACCCAAATTAGCTTGAGACAGCTCAGGTAGGACTTTCCATCACCCCTCTGTCTGCAGTCTAGACACATCTTCTGCTTCAATGGTGACAGCCATGGTGGAGGGCTGGATCCAGAATTCCCACATGCTGCTAATTACATCTGTGAAAGTGGTTGCAGCTTTTTTAATTGTAAGGTTGGCTGAAAATGAAGGGACTGTCAATTGCTTGTTTATCTTGAGAGTAAGAAAACAAGACTACATGAATACTAACTACAGGATAACAGGGAGAAGAAGGCTGTTGGTCTCACACAAGATCAAAAGCAATGGAGTCTGAAGGTTATTTCCCTGCACATGGTGCTCAGACTCTGGAACTGGACTGTAGGCTACAGGGTTTCAGTAAGAAAGCTAGCTCTTAGTTAGCCATTATTTGAAATATCACACTTTATATGACAGTTCTTAATCAATTTGCTGTGTTAAGCCACAGTCTAGTTAACATTTAGCTTTGGGTTTGTTTATTATGAAATCTTGGTTTTATGAGACAGGAAAGAATTGAATTGGCTTCAGATGAGATAGGAAGAAACTGAGGGATTTTTGTTCCAGTCCTCTGTCTATCTCTTTGATCCATAGTTGTCCCTGTGTGAATCATAGACACATATTCAGGCTTTGTCTAACAGGTCAATTTCTTTTCTCTAAATTAGGCTGTATTATAAGGAAGCACCATACATCTCTGCCACTCCTGCTGTAAAGTTGTCTAATCTTCTCCCTCCAGATGTACGTCATCCCTGCTCTTTTGCTTGAAAAATACTTTGTACTAAATATCTCTTTCAAAATGACAAACTATTTTTAATTTGTCCTGTTATTGTCGTGAATTACCACAGGGAACATATGGCACAATTGCTGCTGCCATCTGTAGGATGCCCCGAGGAGCTCAATGGTGCATTTCAAAGGGTCCGATCTGGATTGCAGGGAATTAAAATAGACCTTTTTCATCACTGGGTGAACTAAACTCCCTAGACAAAATAATTCATGAACTATGTGAAAGTTAAAAGCATTTCTGATATATTCAAAGCAAGGAAAATTTAACATTCTTCTATATAGTAAGAATCCACAAGGTGATAGGATGAAAAAACTCAACAGAGATAGGAATTCCTTTTTTCACCCCCAGCCCCAACACCTTCTTTCCATAAGAACTGGTAGGTGAATCTGTGATGCTGATTTATTTCCTTCTGCCTCTATAAACCTGAAATACTTCATTGAATCTAAGGGATTTACATCTGAGTACAGTTAACAACAAAATATTTAAAGGTAGAATCAACTGTGAAGAGAAAACTAACTCAAATGTGTGCTGTACGTAATTTAGTCAAAATAGGCAACGATACAGTGCATGCTAAAAATGCACATAGGTATTTCTTCCTTTTCAGAGATTAAAGAAAATAAACGACTTTTAGCTATAACGTTAACTTTGCAAATCAGCTTACATTATGAAATTTGCCTATACACAATCTTAATTTTCATTAAAAAAATCTTTTTGTGGGTGAAATTTTCTACTATCTAAGTTTCCAAGTGATCTGTTTAAGTCTTTCTGTTCTTCAGTCTCTCTAGAAGTTCAAGAAGACAGTGGAAGACAAGGCAAACGAGTTCCCTTTTTATTAAAATATTTTAAAGTTCTGAATATTTCCTCACTTTTTTTTTCTCTCCTTGCTTCACTCTTGGTGATCTTAGCTATATTTTCTTTCTTTAAAAAATCTGTTTTAAAATCTACTGTCTCATACAAAATCTGTTGCATATTAATTGCTTTTACGATGTTTGCTAAAAACTTTGCATTCAACTTGTAATGAAAGTGGATGACCTAAATTACAGTCATAAACTTTTAAGGAACCTGTTTCTTACAACTGTAGAGAATCTAAACCCACTTACATTGACTTTATTTTGTATGTATTTATTTAAGGTCCATGTCCCTATTTTTGGATTTTAAGAAGCATGTAAAAAAATTATTGCTGTAATCAGACATTTTACATCCTTATACAGCTTGTGCTTTTGTGTGACTTTCCTCTTGCATATATCCTTTGGAGATTTGTATGACAAAAGTATGATGTATAGATGGGAAAAGAGCTATTCAGTCTGTTCAAGAAAAGATTCAAGTTTTTACTCTTTTGAAAATAAATGAAGACTCCTCAAAAGTTTATATGACTTCAGCTTATTGATTAGGAAATTAATGTCAAAATTCCAGGGTCTGCTAGATTGCAGAAAAGTATTTCAAGTATCAGATTAGTCACTGCATTGTATTTTGACAAGATTCCCGTGCTGGATTTTAGAAATCTTTGCCACTAGAGTTTTCCCCCCCAAAAATAAATATTGTTTCCCTAAAGAATGTTTCTGTTGAAAATTGGTGACCTGAATTAGTTTCAAGTGAGATGGGAGTTATAACTCCAATTGCTTCTTTTTAGTATCTTATCTACAGGCCAATATATATCATGCCACAACAGTTCCACTTGTTCCCAGTCATAAATACATTCTGCTTATTTTTGTGTCACTGATACTTTATCCTGCTTTATAAAACCACCTTAAGTTTTTTATCAAGGTTGTTGGTTTGGTTTGGTTTATTTTTGAATAGTTTGAAGTATTCAAGGAAAATGTCTTCATGATTTTGGAGAACAAACAAAAAAATCCATTAACCTTCAAAATAATTGATGTGTTTTCCAGGTTACTGATTTATTAAGACACTTTGTGCACCTGTTCCAATCATTGGTGATATATTGTTCCACAGTAAGCACTCATTCCATCTTAGTTAAATAATTTTATTTGGTTGGATTGATTATTATTTGCAAAAGCTTACTAAATTAGGATCTGTTACTTTTTTACTATGTAATATATTTTTTTTTAAATCACATTTAAAGCAATAAATTGTGATTATAAATTTGCCTGTAGATATTGAACAAAACAGTTTTCATATGCAAACATATGCACTGAAGGTCTCCAGTGTAATATTGAAGATCTTGAGTCACTGTAGAAAACATCAGCCCAGAAATTCCATCTAGTTGTAAGTAGTTCTCCCAGAAATTAATGTATCACACTTTTATGGGCTTGCATTCTGAAGTCATACTTATAAATGATCAGCAATTTAGGACTCTGGAATGATACCACAAGATAGCTTTTCAGATAGTTTTCTGGAAACTGTCAACCATTATATCTGTACAATTCTTCAACATATCCACTGAAATCAATGACTCTCCTAATTATCTAGAAGGATCAGACCATATGCAGATTTCCTTTTTACCTGATGGTACCCAAAATGAACTAGTTCGAAACTGTCTTCCCTGTGAAATAGGTACTAACCATACAGTGATAAACATTAATTTCTTATTCTGAGCAAATAAAGTTCAAATTTGCCTGACTGTCTCAAGTTTGCAAATGTCCTGCTCATCAGAAATGCCTGGATCTTATAGAGAAATTAAAAATTGCAATTTGGGGTACAATTTTCAAGGTCCTAAGTGGTGACACTGGACTGTGTGGAGCCTGATCTAACTTCAATTGATCTTAAGAATCTAAATAATACAGGGTCAGAGAGGAGATTAGTTTAGGACCTGAAAGCAGTGCCAATGTCATGCGTGTTCCTCTCCTGCCTCTTCCCAGGCAGACTATCCTCTGGAGAGTCCCAGAGTCAGTCCTGAATGGAGCCTCTGTAATGACAATAGTGTTATTTTCTTGAGCACCATGATTTTCTTTATCTCTTACCCAAAGAATACATGTAGAAGTTTGTAGCAGGAGACTGATTTACTGTATTGTAGCTGTCAGCATCTGAGAGTGGTGTTGAGATTATGTTTCCCAATTTTGGGATTTTCCTGGTATTTAAAGAGGCATTCCACTTCAGTCTGTCATATTTTTCAATCTGACAAGAAAACAAGTCTGTCAGAATACCCTAAAATCACTTTGATACCAGCCAAGATTTAAAAGAAACATCTTTAATCTATCAAATCAGGATGAAATTATGGTTTGCAAAAGAAGAGATGAAAACTCAGTTATAGATTATACTTACCAGTTGTCTTAATCCTTACCTTCTCGAATGCTGAACTACTTTTGGAAATTTCCTTGAGTTCACTTTTCTTGTTTGTTCAGATGTCTTCAGAAATCTACTCCTTTACCAACTCAAGCCTGAATGATCTCACTTTGAATTTACCTGTCCTTCACAAGAAGTGGACTCTGCTCTGCCTGGGAAACAAGAGCATCCCATGCCAGAATCACCACCTACATCCACCTCCTCACTCTTCCTTCATTTATGAAACCGTTGCGTGAGTTTACACCCTTGGCTTTGGACTCTCCTGTGTTCTCTCTCCTCCCACCTCCTGCCCCACACTGCATCCAGCTGCCTTCAAACCATAATAAACATTAAGGTGTTGCGACAAGACCCTCTTGGGGTTGTAAGACTGTCCCACGTTTTCTTTAAAGCACATATGTCAAAGAAACCCAGGGCTCCCTACATGCAAACCATGATCATGTAAGTATTGGTCTGTTTGTACACAAAATACTTAATTTATTGTGGTGATTTTTATTTTTTTATTTAATTGTAAAGACAGATAACGGTTGGTGAGATTTAAGAAGATGGTTTAAAAACAAACATCCAGCACTTTCCCCACTGTGTCTTTCCAGGATGAGTCTTTAACTTGTTCTCAGACCAACAACTCTCAGTAGTTCTAAAGCTGCACAAATCCTTTGCCACTGTCTCTGGTTTTGAGAGCTTATTCATGGGTCTGCTCTTACCAAAAGCTAGCTCTCTGCTCCTGCTGTTCCCTACACGTGTTCCTTGCTTGTTGGGACCCTGCCTGCCCAGTCCACCTTCAGCATTTTGAGCTTTTCTCAGTCCTCACCTTTCTGCAAAGTCCCACCCAAGCCGCAGTTCAGTAGGCACAACTGCCTTGGCACTGTGTTTTCACAAAGCTGATGCACCCATATAGTAAATTAAGAACAAGTAGAAGAAAGATAGACAACTTTTGCTACTGCCACACGTGATGAGAAATTTTAAATGCGTGCTTTTCTTCCTAGATTTACCAAGCTTATTTTACTGTGTTTGCAGAGCTCCTTCATGACACGTAGCATCAAGTCTTTTTTACTACAAAGGAGGTTATAGTCCCACATAATCCATGCTTTCTCTCAGCTTGGGTGACTCTGCCTCACAATCTTTGTGGGAATTAAAAATACCTACTCTGTGAATCCCAAACAGCCTGAGGCAAGTGATAGCATCTCTAGGCATGTTCAATGGCTGAGCTTCATGCAGCTAACTGTTTTTTGTGATGAAAAGGTCAATGCCTTTTGGTTGTGAGGTGTAAGCTTGCTATATAGTACATCTCTCCTGGACTCGAAGATCACTGAATTCATCAGCATCCTGGCAGACACATGAAGAGATTTTGGATCTCTTTTTTTGAAGTATGTGTTTAATTTCTATTTAGGTTGCATTTTAAGCTCCTATGTGCTCTTTTGTATCTTATCTTAAGTCCTATAACAAAATTGACAGAAGAAACCTGTAACTAATTTGGGATGTACATAGCAAGCCTTCTGAATCTCAGCCCAGGATCTCTTGCGAAAGACTTTTTTCCCCCTTGAAAATCAAAAATATCCAAAGAAAGGTTTCCAGAAACTTTTTAAAGCAGTCAGAAAACTCCAATGTCTTTGTGAATTTACTTTGCCTCTTCTGTCTCTTCTTTGCTGTGGTTATTGTACAAGCTCCTAATACTCCACTGGCAGGCGTCTGCTTCCAATTTCAAGAAGGTAAATTCTTCAATCTCTCGTGCCTGAAGGCAAAAACAAAAATCACTGAACAGCTTATCCAAGAAGTACTTTTTGCTGAGACAGCTCTGCTTGTTGTCTGTTCCAAGCAGGAACTCAGGAATTGGTATTGTAATCCATTTAATATAACAATGAACTTTGGTTTTCTTGTCAGCAGGGAGAAAAAAAGGGCTTTTTTTGCTAATTGCCATCTGTATTCATTTTCTTTGCCAAAAATCTTCATGTGATCAAAAGGCAAGAGTGGTGTTATATCTTTACTACCAAAGCAAAGGTTTTATATGTTAGGTAATACACAAGAGGGTATTGTAGATAACCCCTGAGTTAGTAACCTACTCACTGTATTTGCTAAATTTATGAATGCCCAGGTAAAGTTCAAAATACAGGGTTATCTGAAGCAAAATATGATTCTATGGTTCTATGAAAATATGCTCAGTTAAAGGGGTGATGTCATTTTGGGGCATTCTCTAAGAGAGATTCTCCACAGGAACTCTCTTATAACCAGTTTCAGTCTTAAATTTTGTGGTTGGGAAAAAATCTTTAAGCTTTTCAGGCAGTCTGGAGAGCCTGCCTTTATTGGTCCAAATGTTTAAGTTATCCAGCAGTATTCCGTCTTCTTCAGGAAGGTTTTATTGAGGCAGAAACCCTCTGTTTTGTTAGTGTAATCCACATGCTTGATATTGTAGTATTTACCTCATAACCCCCTCAAAAGAACAGTAGCAATAGAGAAGAAAATGTGGGTTTAGGCTGGAGTGGTCTCTGTCCAGACATAAACTGAGAACAGGGAAAACCAGTTCAGCTACAGGGGCCCGGAGATGGCTGGAATTCAGCTGTGACAGTTCATGTTTCTGAGTCTCCAAAGGAAATTTTCACCTTGGAGGCTTTGCCTGGCAGATTGAACACACCTCCGAAACTGAGTCAATCAGAGCATAGACAAATGAGGAAATCATAAATACAGGCACTAAGTATCACCTGAATGACTCGGTAGCTTTCCTGAAGTGAGACTGAAACATTTGTTTCCAGTCCCAGTGTTGGTGCCATTTGGGCACAAACTCACACGTTGCTGCTTTCACCTAAATCTGAGGATCAGTCAGCTATTAACTCAAAGCCTGCGCTGCTGCTCGCTGTGAAGGCTCCTCGCTGTTTGCTCACTGACAGGGTTGTGAAGTGTTTATAAAAGGGCTGAGAAGCTGCCATTCTCCTCAAGCTCTGCCAGCTCCAGGAGATGCACACTGCGTATCGTGGTTGTCCCTCGGAGACTAAGAAACCTTCTCTGAAAGAAGATCAGAGGTGAGGGAGCTACGTAAGTGCGGGAAAGCATAGCAAGCTGAAAAATGTCCGAAACTTGTACTTGAGGAGGTCTAGCAGCAAGACAAGTGGGACAACTACGTATGTATCTCTTTTGTTTGCAAGTTAATACTAATACTTAATGTATAAACCCAAATTTTATTCATTTTTATATTTTTGTGTTCAGTAAAGAACCTGGTTTTCTAAGAGAGCGGTTGACAATTGATAGGGGAATTATTCTACTGAAGTTTCAGACATTACTATTGATTTATATACAGGCATGGACCCTCCTTTGCCCATGTGTGTGCACACCCACATGCATGTGGATAACAAAAAATGTTTCAAGGATGACAAAAAATGTTTCTATAAATTCATTAACAACAAAAGGAGGATTAGGCAAAATCTCCCTCCCTTACTGGATGCAGAGGGAAACATAGTCACAAAGGATGAGGAAAAGGCTGAGGTGCTCAATGCCTACTTTGCCTCAGTCTTTAGCAGTGGAACTAACTGTTCCCTGGGCACCCAGCCTCTTGAGCTAGGAGACAGGGAGGGAAAGCTGAACGAGGTCATCACAATTAGAGAGGAAGTGATCAGGGACTTGCTACGCCACTTGGATGCTTACAAGTCTATGGGACCAGATGGGTTACATCAGTTACAACAGTGGAGTTGATGGTTGGACTCAATGATCCCAAGGGTCTTTTCCAATCTAAATGATTCTATGATTCTATGATTCTATGAACATGTGTTTCAGCTTTAGCTGCATATGATGGTTTCTGAGAAGTCCTCAGCAGAGAGAGTTCCGGGCAGTACCTCAGGGAAAACAGGAGAGAAACGTGATAGCTGTCTGAGCCTCAGCATGTCTCCATATGCTCCTGTGCTAGCAGTTACCTCAGTAGGGTCCCAAAATTCCTGTTGGTCTCTACAGATGATGTAATAGACATAATATTGCTATGAAAAGTGTCATCTGGTGGTGCCGATGCTTCATCCCAAATGTAGCCATGTGTTTTAGCTTGAAAAGGCTATTACTGCTGTTCACACTTGTTTATGTGTTAGAAGTTTCTCTTACAGACAAATGTAGCTTGAAATGTAGGGGAGAAAGATGATGCTTCTTCCTGGGAAAGCAAAGTTGAGTGCCTCAGACTGAAAAATATTTCCTCACTTCCATATCAAGACAACCAGGTCCTTGGCTAGCATCTTGGCTAGCAGAATAAGAACTAAAATGGAGACATGCAGAATGAAATGTGTGGGCTGTTTTTGTTCTTCAACTTGGACACTAGCAGCAATCTCATCACAGGTTTTTTGGGAGAGCAATGTGCTAGCAGCATATGCAGTATTCTTTCTCCATCCTATACCACAGTTTGTTTTTCTGCTGTGACAGTAATCAGTCTGTATCAGGACCAGCAGGAAAAATAGCCAAGATGCCATCTATGCAGCTGAAGAAAAGAAGGGCGCAGAGGATGTGAGACCAGACAAATGTTTCTGCAACAGTGGGCAGAGCAGAGGTTACTGAGAGGGAGTTCTAGGAACTACAGCAGGGTTATTAGGACCAACTGAGAGAAAACTGAATTAAATGGTTGGCTTGAATTGAACAGGGCTGAGAGGATTATTATTATTATTTTAATTGAAGACACCTGATATATTTCTCCAGGCTGGAAAGGTGTCATATATCATAGTGCCAAAGTCCATTTGTATCCACATTTATTTCTTCATAGATGGTAGCAGCTCTCATTTGAATCACCATATGTATAAGTAACATTTACATGATATATTTTGTGCAGTGCCCATAGGGAATATAAAGAGTCCCTGAGAAGCATCTGGGTGTTCAGTTCACTCCCTCAACATACAGACAGAGTGGGGACCGTGCCATAACTGCATGCGGATTGAGGTTTCATAGGCATCACCGGCTGAGGTGAGGAAGGGGGAATTCATTGATATGCCAGTTTCATATCACTGAATAAGACTTCCATTAACTCCATCTGGAAAAGTGTCAGGCCGTAAGACTGACAATCTGCCAATCTTCATTTTGCACCAAGAAGGGATTTACTTTCAAATGTGACATTTTTAGGTGCCACCAGATGTCACTATTGGTAGTTTTAGGTTTTCAGTAGGATTAAAGAGGGTTATCTTCTTTGGAGAAGTGCTCTGTGCTAGTAGTGATGCAGTGCACCTTAGAAACCCAGTGCAACCACCAGCAGAGACTTTTTGGCCTTTGCCTTTGAAATCCGACAACGAATCTTCCATGCACAACTGCTGCTTTTAGTTGCGCTTATGCCAGCAAACAAAACCTTGAACCATGCTGAAATTTAGCAACAGGTGCATTAGGCGCCTGCCTCTTCCACAAGTGCTGTGCTAATTACCGGCTATCGGCTGATCAATTTGCCTGGAGGCTTGAGCTTTGTATTCCCTTGGTAAAGAATGGAGTTTAGTTCCTGGTGCTTCATCAGACCTACCACTCCAGCATGGACTTTGGCTCAGCTAGAGGGAGATTTATCACTTTGCGCTGTTTCCCTGGCCAGTTTAGACCAGGGGGCTGTTTTTCAAAACCTTTAAGTGCCACAAGCTCCAGATGAAGGCAATGGGAACTGCAGATATTTAACAAAGCCTTGAATTCTAACCTTGCAGTTTCAGGGCAATCAATGTCAATGCAGTTTAGGGCTTCCAGGAAAACAGGAAAAAATGAAAACAGGAAATAAGTTAAAAAATGAATCAAGAACAAAATGCCTTCCTGTAAATTAAGAATAATATCAGCTATATGATCTTCAGTCTTCTCTATACCTTTGTTCCTGCATTTCTCCTTAGAGTGGCTACTCAGTTATTTTATTTTTGTTTTGTTTATTTATTTGTGGAACTTTGATAACTCATAAGAATTCATTGTGAAAAGTAAGAAATCTACATATATATATGTATTATTATTATTATATATCCTGGGTGGTTTTTATGGGAAATGTGGATCTCTGTGATTGGCTGGTTAATTGCTGCAGTTCTAGCAGTGACTGACAGATAAATGGGTATTACACCACACATACAGAAATAAACCTTCTGCTTTCTGCCTTTTGGGATGAATAGAATCTTTTAAAGTGGTGCTGGACAAAAGTCCTCATACGGCTGCAAAAGCTCACTGAAATCACACAGAACTATTCTCATCGATTTTTTAACACAGGAGCAGACCAAAATCAGAATTCAAGGGAAGGAAATTTCAGGAATAACACTTTCCTGACAGTAAAGCTAAGTGGAACTTAGTGGATCTTAGCTGATCAAGAGGAACAACAACCTCTTGATCAGCTCCATTTGTACAACTTTGTGTGAAACAACCTAAAGGGAATGGTCTCACATTCAGTCTGGCTGAGAGAGGCCAACACCATCAATGGTATTTTGTAAGTGGTAGGAGCAGTAAAGAACAAGAATTAATAATCCTGTCGCAATGTACCTAGCAGCAGGAATGGCATTCCCAATGTTATGACATTTTGAGGTTCCTTGGATACCCCTAACCAGTCACATTTCACCAGGCTTGGGCATAGAATTCACTATTTCAGATGGTCAGAACACAGTCAGGATACATTCCATTACGACGGGCTTTCATTAGAGGTAAAGTCATGGGGAGTTTTGCATTCCAGTTTTTATTGAGACTGTTTATTTTCCATGAATCCTGATGATTTTCAAATGTTTTTTGGAACTAAATTCCATAGCCAGAACAAAACCTGAGGTTTCCTAGATCTGAACTGGAATAGATTGTTCAGACTCCACTGAACAGATTTGTGCCAGTTGAGATTTTGGATTTTACTACTTAGGCACATCACCTTATCTCTTTATTCAGGTTTCTCTCACCCAGTATAATAACATTCATCCACTCTTGGAACAGAGTTAGTGGAGTTTTTTCTTCGTTTAAATGTACTGATTAGTGAAAATTGAATGCTTTGTAAGAGGATCATATCAATTTTATCAAAATTATACATGAACGATTAGAGATCCATTTCATTTATGCTGAAACATTTCATTTCACTGTTATGTTATTTTCATACATCGTGCGATAAACTTTAAATTTAATTTTTTTTGTGTTATGGAAAACTCTTCTAATCAGGCCATTCTAATATTTACCAAATCACTATTTATTTCCCTGCAACTTAATGACAGAAAACACCTTAAAATCTTCTCTGTTTCAAGTTAGAATGAAAGAAAGTTCAAAATGTAACAACTTTTTGCAGACAATCTTCTGGGCCTTTGAGATGTTCTCCTTTGAAAAGTGAGTTGGTGAAATAAAGATATTAAAAATAACCTTTATTTGTGTTTTATGAAACAGACGCTGAGGCTCTGTTCATAGTCCCTGAGCTCCATTTATGGACAGGATGCACTTATAAACTCATTAGAAAACATTCTGTGCTTGGTGAAATTCCTCTGGTTTCTTTACTGGAGACTCAGGTCACTGTCAACATGATCACATGAAAATGCATAGAGTACACCATCACGTAAAGCTCACTTGTTTGGTTTTGACTCAGTAACACTAAATTAGTATTCATGGTGGACTCTGACAAACAGGGTTATTATCAACACATGCTGTAAACATAAATCAGGTGGATATCAATAAAATTGTATTTTTGTTGTAGTCTTGTTTACAGATCTTCCTTTGGAATGCCACATAAATACTCCAAACGATCTCAGGAAGCTTGCCACTCACGTTATTAGTTTTCTCTGGTTTAGAGCACTGACACTGATCATTCTCTGACAATGTTTACCAACAACAAAGGTGTCCTATTGATCAAAGTTTCTCTCTTTTACACTCCTTTATGCCTGTGAATGCCTTACATCGTTTTGCCTTGAGCCAAATGGAACTATAAAAACACAGCACGCAGAAAATGATGTAAATAACCATTAAGGTTATGGTTTGATGTTGTGAATGACAGCAACAAATCACTGCAGGAATTTGAAAGAATCTGTACTTTTACATTTCAGGAGGAAATATTAAAAGGAAAAAAGAGAACAAAACAAAAAAACCCCGTAACATTTGCAGTTTAACTTTGCATGTTATGGGCCCCTGAAGTCAGGATTGCTCAGTTTTAGGAGGATGCATACTGCCAGCCTTCTCATGCTGACTCACACTGTAATCTTAGGGTGTAATTATCACAGTGAATTAGTTTATCTGCAGAGAAATGCAGTTTTTGTCTGCAATACGAATAGGACAAGGACTGAATAGCAGAATCTGTCCCAGAGTGATTTGCAAAGCCTCAGACTGATTTCTTTGAAAGAGCCGCATCAGTCAGTTTGTGAAAAGCATGTGTCTAAAACTGCACTCTCAGCCAGCTTGGGGTTTTTCCTTCCATTATACTGACAACATTACAGACTTTTACACTCCATGATGATTCCTCTTTCTTGGCAAGCCATAAATTTATCACCCTGCCTTTGGATAGACCTCGTCTAAGGCTATATTTGAAGAAATCTTAGTTTTTAGCAAGCAATACAATAAGAGGTTTGGACCTCCAGAATGGATTGCTCATTTATGGGGTTTGTACTTTTTTGAACGGTTTCTTTTTATTTTTTTTTTTCCTTTGAATAATATTCTAAGTTTTGGGGGAGAAAATTTCAGTTTGTCAGACCAGCTACAGAAGGACACTTAACTCTGCCACTGACTTCTTTTCATGCATTTTTTTTTTCCTTCAGTCCTGTGACTCATCAGATGATTACTAGCAAGTAAGTGACCTTGCATAGGTACCATAAATGTTGTCATTTTAACTTAAGACTCTAATTTTTCCCTGGGATTTTTTCTGACACAGAAACCTTTTTTTAGGAGACTATTATTTGTCATTGTGACCTCATTTGCAAACATCCCAACGGAGGACAGTCTGCAATAACATTTACGGTTAATCACTTGGAAAGTTCTTCCCAGAACAGGGACAGTTTTCTGTATCTGGACTTCAACCTGAAGTAGTCTAACAATTAATCAGTCTTCTTTCTATCTCATTTAAACTACCACTTGATCAATTTGGAAAAATAGCAAACAAGTACAAAGTATGGTGAAAATACGATGAAGGAAGCTCATAATTGGTTGTAATATGTTTGACATTACTCAATGAGTACACAAAATGGAGCGTGTGGGGAGAGCAGGAAAGCAAAGAGGTTTCTCATACCAACATTACAGGGACAAAACTTCCCTGATCAAAAAGCATCAAGTCTCTCTATCTTGTGAGACTTATATTGGTTTGTTGGTAAATAGGAAAGAAGGGATGCTGTCCTTTAAAATTATTTGTTTTGTCCCTCAAACTACAGCTAAGAAAGTTGAGAGTATGCAGCAGCGGTAGAAGAGTGAAAGAATTTTGCAGCAATTCCAGAGGCATAAGCCGGTCTTTGGATTTATCCCAACAAGGTCTCCCAGTTAACCTATTTATAGATACCTGGTCAGGCTGAGTTATCCAAGCCTGAGGAGTGTTACACTGTCTCCATCATTTCCTTACGCACTTTTGTCTGTTGAAAATTGAATGACTTAACCAAAAGTCAAATAAGCCACTTTGGCTTTC
This sequence comes from Rissa tridactyla, assembly GCF_028500815.1. Taxonomy (NCBI): domain Eukaryota; kingdom Metazoa; phylum Chordata; class Aves; order Charadriiformes; family Laridae; genus Rissa; species Rissa tridactyla. Next base: position 117,510,386 of record NC_071468.1, on the reverse strand, counting down.
TGGATTGACTGTCAGGGCTGTCTGCCTCTCCAGAAAGTGGAATTTACCCAGATTTGGAAATCAAAATTAAAAGAGAAAAAAAAAAAAAAGGAGTAAAAAAGGAATTAAAATATGTGAAATCAGGAAACATATTTGTATCGGACTCAAGTCCCAGAGATGGAGTAATACAGAGCTTGAGATTTCCCTGGCAGAGCAGCAGCACTGGCATTTCTCTAGCTTTGAATTGTGACAATCGCCTGGTTCGGTGCGCCCAGTCAGAGGTGCACAGGGTGGATCAATGCCAGCCACCAGTTCCTGGCACTCCTATGTTCATGGCCGAGTCTTGCCCCTTTCATGGTTGTCACTCTTTTTGTGTCAGGACTGGGCCTGGCATTTACACAAGCTGCTGGTGGAGGAACCAACTGCTGTTTCTCTCATATCATCTGGGAAATCTCATCACAAAGAGCATGCAGTCTGGTGGCATTCTTGCTGCAGAAGAGAAGGCATTAATTCATGGGTTTTTTTAAAGATTTTTTAAATTACAACATGAAAAGAAAAACTTTTGAATGTAAAAAAAAAAAAAAGTGCCTATAGGAATAGATTATCATCTAGTCCTGTTAGATACCCAAAGGATATATCCATCAAGCTCCTCACCAAAATCCCCTTCTTCATGGTGTGGACATGGCCAGACAAGAGCAAGAGCATGATTCCAGACACATTTAATGTATTGGTTCAGGCAAAGCCCATGATATCAATAAGAAAAAAATTAAATTCCTTTTAAGGTCTAGACTCCAACACTTTTCTTCTCAGCTGAACAGAAAACTCTGCGGTTGGTACATCTGCCCACCACAAGTCATCAAATCATCACCCCCAGTCATCAAATACAACAATCTTGCATAGCATCAGCTCTTCAGGAGGTGTGGTATAATCACATCAGTATCGACTTTTCCCCCTTCCACTGGCTGCAGCTGGAGTTGATAGTTGGCAATAGATAGGCTATGGGTTTAGCAGTGGTACATAAACCTTTCATTCTTTCATTTCTGTCCTGGTGAAATGTCCCTATGTCAATTTATTTTTGGATGGATGGATAAATAGATAAATACACAGATAGATAGACAGACAGACTGACCGACTCTTATTTGTTATCTCTTCTCCATCTTAAAAAAATTATGATTAAAAAAAATCCTGGTTCTATACATGCATTAAAAATGACACTGACACTCCCTGGAACAGAAAGGAGAAATAAACTGGAGCATTAAATAAGAACAACTTAGGAACACAGCTCATCGAGAATTTATCTTAAGAGGATACAAAATGAGTCAATATTATACTGTATAAAATAAGATGATATTTCAGCAAAAAAAGCTACCTCAGCAAAACAAGTAATTTCAAGCTTCAGAACTTTGTGCTGTCTCAGAGCTGAGAGAGGTCCAGAACCAGAGTTTCTATTTGAAATATTGAGAAATACAAGTAAATAAATACGTGGAGGTCAGCATTCATTTTGCAAAACTGTTAATGGACTGTTTACTGCAATGTCTGAGACAGCAATATGTTATGAAGCTTGAAATGTCTCAGAATGTGTTTTTTGACTGGACTGCACTTCCTGATAGGAAATCTGCTTTGCCTTCCTTTTACTTTGCTTAGTCTGTGGCACTGTGATTTTTTATCAAGCAGTTTGACTACAAATGGAAACACAGTTTCTAAGTGCTTAATTGCTGCACTTTTTAGGGAAATAGGGTTAAATTGTCCCTTTGGGGTACAATCAAGTTCTTTGACTGCTATTCAATACGTGGGATAAGCCATTATCTAGATCTCACATTTCTGAGCACAAGGTTTGGAGCTGTTGTTACATTGAAACTTCCCCCTCCCCCAATTCTATATAATGTTTAAGGTGCCAGTCTCCTTCTGGCTTTCTTTTCAAATGGTAGTATATTTTTTGGCACGTCAGAGAATCGTATTCCTTCTCCACAGTGCTAGCAGTATGTTGGAGCACTTGGGTAACAGTAAGAAAAAAAACTAATGCAGAACACACTGGTAAGAGAACTTCTGGGATACTTATCTGCAGGGAATAACTGTCATGGAGTCTTTCAGGTGATCCTGCTATATGTTAGGGAAGATTAGTAGTCACAGAGCCTCTACCTTGGCCCTTTCCAGCCCAAGAGCATTGTCACTTTGTCTTTTTTCTGCTCCTTCACCGGCCACTGCCCCTTCTGCTGCCAGATCCTACAGTGCTGGCCCTGAGTCCGGTCTCATAGCAGAGCTGAACTCACATTGTCTTGATCCAAAAAACACTCAGAGGTTTTAGCACTGTGCTGCACAGCTCTCCCAGCCCCAGCAACACAGTGCAGGGGCACCACAGGCACCTTGCTCTGGGCCAGAGAAGGTCTGGCGGAAAGCAATTTTTAGTTTGAAACAAATTAGTCCTCAGACCACCATAGACACTGTCACTTGCAGTAGAGACCCTGCTTTAAACCAGGACATGGACCAGCACAAGGAAAGCTTGGAGAGGCACTGTACAAACGGAAAAGGGACAGAGTGGGGTGGGAGGGCGGGATGAAGCCAGAGAGGTGTCCAGCTGTGGGATGAAGCCCGGGAGGTCTCTGGCTGTGGGATGAAGCCCTGGGAGGTCTCCAGCTCCTTGCTCAGGGTGTTGTCGCACGTGAGTCCCTGTTCATTATACTGCAGCTGCACATTGGGCATAGTCCTTTAGCAACCGAGTCCAGATTTAACGGCACAATATACTTAAAGGACCTTATTTATAACGACCTTATATATAAAGGACCTCATTTATAAAATATAACCATAAATCATAGAAACAGGGTTTATACCAACAGGCAGCGCCGTATCTTAACATGAATTTTGCTGGGGTCACTGGGCCACCTAAACAATATCTGCCGTCCTCAAGGAGTGGCCCGAGCGCCCAGCAGCAACCCTGAGGAGCTGGGTGCTTCTGGGTGAGAGCCGCCTGGCTCAGGGCGCCGCTGGGCTCAGCGTGTGACAGCCTGCACACGTCTGCGGAGACATGCTTATTGTCTCTGATCAGGGGGATTAAGCTAAGCCTTGCCTGTGCGTATTCCAGTTGTTAGGTTCAGCGTTCTGACAAATCCCCTGATTTCTATGAACTGGCACCCAAAAGAAGTATGAAGAAGAAGGAGGTCTTTAGTTGCGTTTTATCTCCTGCATCAGCCTACACAGCATCAGTGGAGAAGTTCTTGCCAGTCCATACTTACATCCAGGGGGTTATGCTTTGAGTTACCATATTTGGAAAGAAACATTAAATAGGAAAATTAAAAAAAAAAAAGTTTTTTTTTTTTTATTTATTTTGACAATTGCAGTTTCTAAAATTTTAATTGTTTGTACTGGTTCACATTTCTCTAGTTAATGTACTGTATGGATATTTTGTTAAATAATGAAATCAAGTGTTATATTTCCTCAATACTGACATTCAGCTATTTAATCTTTGCTGAGAAGTGGAAAAGAGTCTACCATTTTTCATGTTAATTATAATGTAGGAGGATTAGCTAAATGCATATTAGCTTCTTTTTTTTCCTTTTTTTTTTTTTCTACTGTGATACTTTATTAAACCATTTCATTAACTCTTTGAATCTCCTTGTAGAGCTTAGTGAATATTTTGGTGAACCATTTATCCACTGAAAATGCTATGACTGAAACTATTCACAGCAAATTCAGCAAATGGTTTGAATCTTAAAAAGGGGAATATATTCATATTTACATTTATATTTACTCTTATATTATTGAAGAAATGTAAAAACGTTGGCCTGGAAAAGATCTTGCATGTTCCTATATCCATCCAGACTTTGCAATTGCCATTAACTGCTAACATTATTTAGAGATCACCTGTCTCACACATCTGCTAAATACAGATCTTAAAATAGTGCTTAGCATCTTCTAACAGATTTGTCCTGGTTGGAAAAGATCAAAAGCCACAATCAGAAATTCACATAGAGACGTACGGAGAGCGTTGCCAATGTCCCACCTCCTTTCGAAAGCAGTGATTTTGTTTCTTATTTCTGGATAGTCTTGGGAAAACCAAATACCTGACTACTTGGAAGGAAATAGCAGTTGGCCTAACGGAAAAATATCTTCTGACTCCAGTTCTAACCACCACATTACCTTTATATATCTGAGCAAGGCACATCAACCCGACACATTAACATTAGGATCATCACTGTAGTCCAGTTAACGTGAATTTTTGAGTGGTCTGTATGAAATGATTCAGAAGGGCTGGTGCAAAAAAGATGCACCACTTCCCACAATCTACGCTAACTATCAAACAGTGGAACATATTTCTTCCTAGCTGCAGGAATTATTCAGTAAAAGCCCTGATGTTTATGGTGCATTTCAGTCTAAACAGAGTGCAAATAACAACCAGCTGTTACAGATTCAAAGTTCCTTTCGTTATGAAATTTGTCTGAAATAATATATAAATAACAATTTCACAGAAAATCACAATCTAAAAGATAAAATAATAGGTGTGAGTGTATTAAGTCTATATTTTATGGAGGGTGCTTAAAAATTGTTTTCTGGTGGGCCAGGAGTATTTTTAACTTAATCCACTGTTTATCCAACTAATCAGAAAATAACCAAAAAAGTCCCTCAGTTGCTTCCACTGATCTATAAAAGGGTTAATATTTACACAGGAATTAGCACAATTTCTACTGTGAACTTTGAGGAGAAGATTTTTGAAAGGTTGCAGAGTTTTCGAGCTCGCTTTGTAAACTGGAGATTGGCATTCCTCTCCTATTTCTGCCTTTGAAAATCATCCCCTCAATCCAAATCAGAAAATTTTGCACAAGCATTAGGAAAATGCAGAACCATGAGCTCTCTGTGAGTTAGATACAGGCTTATAACTGTCCGTCATTCTGTCCTTCTGTTCAATTTGGACAACGATCATGACAAATTTCAGAAATCTGATAGGAGGGATTTTCTTGAGCCAGCTGAAGTTTTTCATATTTTCAAGTAATAGGATCATTAAGGATGGTATTTAAGGATATCGAGAGGCAAGGTTTAGGGAGAGGAAGGATCTTTTATTAACTCAACTTTATAGTTTGAAAACCAGACATGCTTCAGGCTTACAAACCTTTTTCTTGCGCCGTGGAAACTGGTCTCTTTTTATAACTGTATCAGCTAGTTTAATAAAAGATATTGCTTCTCCCTACAAACCTTGTCTTTCAGATTTTAAGACACATTAAAGCAAGTGCGTTCTGCCCTGCTATGAGCATTTCACAAAATTTTTATTTCAAAGCAATAGTCAGCAAAATGTTTTAACTTCAGCAAGTGATATAGAAACACAAAAATGTTGACTTTACATTCTTTTATATCTTTAGCCTCTGCATTCCTACTTTATCCTCCTCATGCCTACTTTCATCCTTCTCTTTTACTGCTGTTACAAAGTGGAAGTACTAATTACATCATCCCTCCATCTTATTTATACAGATTAAAACCAGCGGTGGTATGTTTAGTGAACTCAGTGGGATCTTCCTCAACAATTTCTGCAAATTAAATAATACTTGTTCCAGCACATGATATCAGTAGTTGCACTTCACATACATTTACCTATTTCCTTTATTTTTATTTAGACATACTTCAAAAATATACTTTTTGAAGCTACCATCAGAAGTATTTTAGAGTGCCACATAAAAAAAGGTCTGAAAATTACCAGTGGAATAAATGTCATGAGGAAATGGACTTAATTTCTTTCTGAAGTAAAAATAATCCCATAATACTTTCCCTCTCTTCTTAACCTATGTTCTGCTGTTCCTCTCCAACTCATTGTACTATTCCTGTCCCACGATTCTCACTTGCCCTAATTATATTTATTTCTTATAGCTGGAGAATAATTATGAGTCAAGTAACTGGGAAAATTTTAATTAATGCTAATTTTACATTTAGATTATGCCTGTGTACACATATATAAATAATTATATGCAGTTCTGGAGTTACAGAATTTTTCAGCCCAAAAGTAAAAATATCCAGAGTCCCAGTCTGGGAATAGAGCATCAGCTTGGACAGCTGGAAAGTGGACATGGCACCATTTAAAAATCAGACAATTCAACATATCACAGGAAAGAGCAGAGGAGAGAGAAAATTCATTCAGTGGTCTGATCTCTGCCACAGGACTTAGGCATTTTGTTTTAAAAAGTGTTTAAATAACAATTGGCAGAGATGGAACAGGAAAGTTCTCCTTTGGGGAGCCCTGCTCGGTAGAAGACGATAGACTGAGGCGCTCTTCTTTCCTGCAACCCACTCCCCAGGACTCTCCCTGGGTTGTGTCCCTGCCCCACCACGCACTGTCCGTTACAGTCAATGACTCCCAAGCTGCACTGGGAGCAGAGACTGTGCTCCTCTCCCCCATGGCACAGCTGCACTGACAGTCTACAGCGTTAGCCTTTGTGCTTCTGTGCCTCAGCCTGTCTTTTCTTCCATAGTATGCAATGACCAAAGGTAGGATTCATCTGATCAGACGTAGGTGTCTACTATGGGATAGTTATTAAAACTCTTTATGGTCAGCAAAGAGAAGAGGAGACTTCAAGGGTGAAATTTATGTTGATTTAAAGTTGGGATCTGAAAGTCAATCTGATTAACTGCATCCTAAAGGGGCTTATTTCTCACCACTGCCTATAGTGGGCACCTGGGTTGACTGGCTCGTAGGTAGCTGTCTTCCACCTAACCACTTACCTAAAAATACAGATGGATTGTACATCTCAAATGTACTATGTCCCAGGATATTTTCATGAAATGTTCTGAAATTCGTGCTTCAATTCTGCCTAAGTAGCATTTTAAGCTCATAAGTGCTCTGTTTGTTCTGGTTTTAGCTAACTAACCTCCTTACACACTTCTGAAAATCTTGGCAGGTGTCTGTCCTCACCTTTGAAAATATGGTTCTTAAGACCTTAAGTCCAATTCTAAACTGCTTCTAAATTCCTAAATTGTTGCTGAAAATGTTACTCAAGCAACTTATGTTTATACAATATTTTTACAGAAAAAATACTAAGTGCTGCAAGACCCGTCTCATAGAAACGACTTCACCCACCCCCTAATAAAATGGGGACGTCTAAAAACTGCAAGCTGATTAATTCTCACTTCTGCTTAACAGCACTCTTTCTGCTTCTCTTTCTTAAGAAAGCCTTGTTTGCACAAAGATCTTTCTTTAGAAAGGCTTCGAAACCTTTATTACAGATGAAATTACATTCATTCTTTTTTATTTAAAACAAGAGTAGTCAAAGGGAATAAAAATGCATTACTGTAAATTTTTCTGGAGTATTATCAAAATATAAAATTTTGTTGACATCCTGAGGTTGAATAACATACAGTAAATAAAAAGTCACAAGAGTATTGTGGGGTTTATTTTTTCTAATTTTAGAATAATGACATTCAAGTTCTGACAAATTTTAAATAAACCTAATTTTATAATTGTTTTTTCTATAATCCTGATTCTCAAAGTGAGTTTACCTGGATCTGAATAAAAATATTCACTATTAAAAGTAATTACGCTTATTTTATTATAATACTAACATACAATAAGCAAAAGAAAAAAGCTTCCAGAACACTTTCCAATTTAAAAAAAAAAATCTTGCAAGGCTGCATAATTGATAACAATTTTATTATTTTTGCCTGAAGGTTACTATTGTCATAAGAACAATTCCTGTAGCCTGGCTTTGCCGTCCCAAAAGTACTGCAAAGGAGGAGCTGCAGGTCAGAGAAATTGGAAATTTCCTTCTTCTTTTTTTTCCCTCCTGCTCCTACACTGCAGTAACTTACTCCCAGGGTTTGCCACCAGCCCCGTTTCTATTGCAACAGCGCAGAAGCGAATGAGTCAGTGTCGAGGGAGGACGACAGTCAGCTGCTGTGCAGCTCGGAGGACCAGGATCTGTGATTTTCGGAGGGTTAGAAAAAGCATTAGAGAGACGCCAGGGGAGAACAGAGTATCAACCACAGATTAGAAACACATGAAGCATCACGCAAAAGACTGGCTGTGTCTCTGTGTTAGCGCTGGGACTGGAACAAAAGGCTGCGACAGCAACTGGGAGTGCTGATAGCGCTGCAGTGCTCACTACAGAAACTGAATCACAAACTTGGAAATTTTGTTAGCTGTCCCTGACTGTAACTCCCATCAATCAGCGGCAGAAATATCACATGAACCTGTGTGTATTTTCTGCTTGCATTTGAAAATAATGTATTTATCCTATTCCATTAGCGTATTTTAATAAGCATTGCTCTGGGACAGTGTGCCTGCCAATTTATGTTTATGAGACTGTCAACAAAATTTACATGCCTAAGAAAATATGATACAACATTGCCAAAGCAGGGACTGTCTGTCAAATGGGGTTGTCATGGAGAAATGAGACATAGGAAAGCTCATACATAAAGTGGCACACAGAGAATGCCAGGGATTTTTTATTCCTCCTGTTGAGCTCAATAAATATTTATTTCAGTAAAGGAAGGGGTAAGAAAATAATGAAATTATGAGCCATATTGTGCAGTCATTTTTATTTAGGAGAACTTTCCATTCAAACCAGCCCAATATGAAACAACAACAATAAAGTTCTTGCATTCTGTATTGTGCTTTCAGAACCAGATTTTAGCAGTGTAAATTTTGCTTGCCAGCACCCTGGCCTGCCTTGAAAAAGAGTAAGGCATGGATTAAAGGGTATTTCTGGAGTGTGCCTTTGGGCTGGCTCATTGCTGACCACTGGAGGGGTTCTCAGGAGTATTTGGGAGATGGTCTTAATTAGACAGCTCCAAACAGCACTAAGGATTCAGACCCATGCTGAGGTAGCTCAAAATTTTGGAGGTACTTAATAACCTTTTTGAACCCCTACTCATAGCAGTACTGAACAATTTGGTATTTGAGAGACAAATACAAAAACAAATTCTTATCCGGTCTGACAAAGCAGGCAATGCAGTCTCTATGAGATATTCGCAGTGACACCAACTTGACACGTGTCAAGGAGATAGCAGGTAGCCAAGTGCTCTGGGGTTGTTTCCCCTATCATAATCTTAATTACTCCAGGGAGAAGATTAGATGCTGCTTGTTATTTACAGTTGATTCATAAAACGGTGATTATATAATGAGAGAAAACATTGAGGGGAATATCTCTTCAATTTCCAAACTCTCTAGGTGGAACTAATTCTCCCTAACTTTAACTAACTGAAAAATTATTATCAACATCTAAACTAGTCATCTAGGCTTCCTTAACAGAGAGATATAGGCTCCATGGTTTAACATGTTATAAATTAGATGAAATGGCTCGTCCGTCCCTCAAAAGCTCCTCTTTCCTCCAGTGGCAATGAAGGTTCCCTAGAGAGAGGCCTGGCATTTAGAGGACTGAATTTCTGAGGATTAAAGGCCACCCTGAGCAAGGGCTGATACTTGCCATGTGGACGTGGACTTGCAGTGTGTTATCTGTGTTCTTAACTCACTTCAACTTCAAAGAGATCAAAGACCAGTCTGCAGCTTCTTTCTTTTGTATCCAGGGCAAATCAGACTGCTGATGGCCTCTATGGGGAGCCTTGAACAACCAGCAAAAATAGCTGAATCAACATGGGAAAAGGAATAAAAATGTGCCATGGCCCTAGACCATCCGTAAATAATTATCATCTGCCCTTTGTGGATTTCCAAAGCTGCAGCTCTTTCCCAGGGACTCTCCACACATCTACAGGTATTTTTGTATCCAGCCCAACAACCAACTATCAACCAATCCCTACGGTAATTGAATAGATGTGCATTTTCCTCCAATTACCTCCTACGCAGTTGTGCCACATGAAATTCATGTGTGCAAAGTGGTAAAAACTTTCCAACACTTGCAGGCTGGATAAGTTAATATTTTCCTTTTTTTTGAGGTTGAATATACTCCTGAGTAGGAATCCATGCATTTTTCATCATAATTAGTTTCATCAAATAACTAACCAACAAGTGATTGTAACCCATAAGAAATATAGAGCAGTTTATCCTGTACTGTATAACTTTTGCAAGATGTAATGGTATGCTAGCAAATTATAAATACACTAGAATAATTTATTTATTATATTCCATTAGTGTATTTTAACAAGTATTGCTGTGGGACAGTATGCCTGCCAATTTATGTTTATGAGACTGTCAAGATAATTTACATGCCTAGGAAAATAAACAACATTGCCAATGCAGGGTCTGCTTGTCAAATAATCTTGTCAGGAAGAAATGAAACACTACTGAGCTGAAGAGTAAAGCGTATTCATTATTGCTGGCTACACAGATTCTAGGTGACACAATGAAATACATTTATGCCATTTTTCATGTATCATATGAATAAAAAAATGAGGGAGTGGGGTACTTCAGGCTGCCATATATTGTACTGTACAAAACAGATTTAGCACTCAATCACTCTTGTTTCTTCAAAATAATAATAATAATAATAAAAAAAAAGAAGTACCCGGGCCCCAGTAACATTAGTGGGTAAAATAAAATGTATTATTCATCTGGAAAACTGAGAATGCTACACAAAATCGTGACTACTTCACAATGGTTAAGCTGAAATAAAATAGCTGCAGAGCTGTCTAAGGCTGAAAAAAATTACTGGGAAGAGTTCATTCAGGAGTTCTGACTAGATAATTATTGAGCTGCACTGACAAACTCTACACTTCCCTGCCAATTACACCTTCCGGGCCATGGCTTTTAGAATAATTTAAAGCAGTGAGATTTAGAATCTTGTTCTCATAATTCCCCACAGACAGCTAACCCTGCGTTCCCTTCTGCAGGAGAAAAACCCCAAACTGAAACTGTACTCGCCTCCAAATTCTCCCTAACCATGGAACTGCCCTTGGAAACAGCCTCAGAAACTAAATGTATCCGGGACGAAAAAATGACCCCAAATCATCCCAAAGCAGAGAAATAAGTCTCCCACTAAAGTCTTCAGAGTGATCACTGTTACGGGCAAACACTAAGAATGACTTCAGAGAAAAATGGATAAGAGGCATATAATGGGGGGTCAGTGTTTACCAAAAGGCTGTAAAGGTATTCTTATTTATGTGGAGAGATTGCCTGTACATGGAGCAAGCAGTTCGGACGTGAATAATATCTACCGTGCATAGCACAGAGCCTGGCGGCAGCCGATGGTATCAGTGGAAGCAAGGAGCCAGACAATAAGCGCACAGGTGATGAATGAAGAATGGGCATACGGCTGAGAATCACGGGAGAAATGACAATTCAGTACCAGTGAGATAAATTAGAGGGGTACAAGATGGAACACTTAGCTGGCTCAGATACATACATGCACACAGAGCAGTGAGTCAGCTGGCTGCTCAGACGGGGCTACTCCGGCAGCAGCTCTGGAAAGAGAAGGTGAGGTGTCCACGGAGCTCACTCCACTTGCTTTACCATGAATGGACACCATAAACTGAAGCATTAGATACCCTAAAAGTCTGGGACCAAACAGATTTGAAACTGCTGCTTCAGGCTGGCCTTGCCCCTCTACTGCGGTCCCCACCTGAATAACTCTTGTGTAGAGACGGTGCTCTACCAGCACCAAGAGAGGCCAACAAGGAAGGTCCACAGTATGATCCACACTGCTATCCTTCCTGTACTTGTTGTAACACATTACAGGGAAGACAGCAAAAAGATCTTTAAGAGTCTTTCCAAGCTGAAGTTTTGCTAGAGGTGATGCACAATCATTTTATAATGATGGTCTGGTAGATCTGTCAGTGCTCTGGCTTTTAAGGTGGCAGCTTCACCCTTTAGTTGACAGCTGTATTATATAGTTAATGTTAGAGTAGAAACATTGCCTCCAGAAACAGATAGCAAGACGTACACAGACTTTGATGGGACTAGGTTGATATTCTTTACAACTTTCTTGGTAGAGATATAAAGCCTATCAGGTAACAGGTTGCATTTAGACAGATTATCATAGGATTGGGTAAGAGCAGTTAGTCACAAGTTAGAAAAGAAACCAAAAATTTTGCTTCTTCATTGATTGCTTGTTAGATCCCAAACGCAGAAATTTGGATGGGTGAATTTGCTATAAGGAAAAAAAAAATTAAGCAAAAGATAGTCTTGCTCTCTCACCCATTTCTAATTCCTAAAGACAAGCTTCAAAACATATTTGAGTGCAAGCCTATTTTTGAAAACACAAGTAAAGGTCTCAAAATAGGAACAAACCAAACGTCCAGTGAAACCAATAGGAATCTGAAGTGGGGCTGAAATAATAGCAGTGGACTCAGGTACAGTATGGAGGTGGTACAACATAGAATCACAGAATGAACTGGGTTTGAAGGGACCTTTAAAGATCACCTAGTCCAACCCCCCTGCCATGGGTGGGGACACCTCCCACTAGACCAGGTTGCTCAAAACCTCATCCAAGCTGGCCTTGAACATTTCCAGGGATGGGGAATCCACAACTTCTCTGGGCAACCTGTTCCAGTGCCTCACCACCCTCACAATAAATAATTTCTTTCTTATATCCAACGTAAACCTACCCTCTTTCAGTTTAAAACCATTGCCCCCTTGTTTCATCACTACAGGCCTTGGTAAAATGTCTCTCTTTGTCTTTCTTACAAGCTCCTTTTACTTATTGAGAGGCCACATGCTCTGGACTCTGTAGCAGGGAAAGTGGAAGCAAGATAAATTGCATAGAGAGGTAATGCTGTAATTAACAGGTGAAATACTTTCACAACAAAACTAGGGATAATTTAAGGCAGGCACCAAGGAAGATTTGTCCAGAATCCTTCCCAGTCCACATCAGTCCTGCTCTATAATAACCTCTGCAATTCCAGCACTGGGCCTCTTGTGCAGGTGCTTCCAATTGTGTGGCAATTTCTGATTTGAGCTTTTATCTATAAGAAATTGCATCTGGCTTTCTTCATAGCACTCTATCACTTCACCACATGTCTCTGTGATTGATTTAATTAACACTTTTCTCCAGCTCTCTCCCCTTTTTGTAAGCTTCCATCTATTTATTTATATTTCCCCTCAGATTGTTGACTCTCGAGTTGTGTAAAATATTTTTAGATACATTGCATCTAATGTAAAAGTAGCACAAATAAAGCTGCCTTTAACTTCTCAGGCACATATATACCCTATTTTAATGTGGCCATTTATGCTGCTGTGTAATACATCTTCATAGTGTTGGCTTAATCGCGAATGACAAGTGTTGAAAATGTAATAAAGACAGGGACACATTAATCCATTTTGTATGAAAATGTGAAAAGGTAATCAGATTCTGAATGGCTGTATGCTTTAAAAATATACTGGCTGAGATTTCTTTTTCCATTCGGGATTCTTACCAGAGATTCTGATTAGAAAGGTTTCAGTATAAAATTGCCTTAAAATATTACGATTGTGCCAAAAATGCACTGAGGAAGTTTTATAAAATGAGAGATGAATCTCAATCAGTAATGTGATGACCCCAAAGCTTCTGAAACACTTTAAATAATCAGGGAAGTCTGTATTCCTTTTCTTTTTACAGAATCTTATACACCTTGCCCATGGGTAGAGATGCAAGGTCTATCATTACCATTTCTGTTTCTGAATATCCAAAGCTAATTAAATAATTATTGTTAATAATTATTCCAGTCTCCACAGGCAGCCAGGGATACCTTCATGCAAAAGTGCTTATAGAGAAATGTCATCTCTTTTTTTTTTTATTCCCTTAAAAAACAAGTAATAGATGGAAAACTAGTATTCTGTTCAAAAGCGGCTCTTGCATCACGTGCTTCCCCATCCATCACTATGTAGCATGTATTTCCCATGCCCGAGAGAATCTATGCAGCCTGACATAATGCTTCTTTTTTAGGAAAAAGAACCGATTCTTTGCATTTTTCTTACTTTTTCTCAGCAGCCTACATGGAGACTAAGGTAGTAGCTTTGAGATCATTTAATTATGTCAATTTGCCTCTTCAAATAACTGTCTAACCTAGGCTACAATCCAGTCATCTGTAGGACTTTAAGATTCACTTCATCAAATTTGGTAGCTCAAATGCTGTCTCTTAAATCCATTCAATGGTAGTATTTAAAAAGTATCTTCCCACAGGTAACTATTTTCATTGTGCAGCTATTTCCCATTCTGTGTAAATGGAACGTCTCCCAGACCAAAATTACATTTCAAAATGAAAGAACTTTTTAATTGTGAACATTCTCTGTTTAGGCTCTAAATTAAATGACGAAATCCACAGAAGTCCTGATGAAACTGAAAATATTTCATTAGTTATTTAACTTTGAGTAATTATAGTTCAATGTCATCTTAACTCTTGAGCAAGAGATGATGATCTGATTGCACCACTGAAAATGCAGCTTCTTATAGCACAGTATCACTGGTATAGTTTATGTGGCATATTTATCTCTTTGTGCTTGTTTATCAGTATGAAGTATTTTAGCTGCAAAACATCAAGGTCAATTTTTCAGATGCTTTACACAGCTCACTATAGGGCCTCAAGCAGAGCTGATGGCTCTAGACATCCTGCCTGTGAATTATAGCGATTTAATAATTTCAGCAGTCTTGCACTTACAGATTCATTATTATTTCCAAAATAACTGAAGGAGTTCAGCACACATCTTTGACACTTTTGTTCCTGCATGAAAGCAAGTAAAGCATAAAGTCTTTTGAGTATATGAAAAGCATTTGCAACATATAAGCTAGATGTATACCAAGATGTGGAGTGGAAAGGAAAACGATTAGAACATTTCCCACAAGCCTGTGCAAATTATATAAAGTGAAGAATTGGCCCTGTCAATCATTTTTCATTTAACACTTTCTATTAACTTGAGATGCTGTAGGATGCCACTTTAAATTATCTACTTAATAGAGTAGGAAGGGGAAGGATTGGCTTCCTGCTGTGGCTAAGGCAGTCCGAAACAAAAGTGGATTCAGCTCTACCTGCAGAGCTCTTCTGTAACCCAAAGCCGTTTGTCTTGCAGCAGAGCCACAAAGGAAGGATGATGGTGGATCATCTCCTACAGAGATGGGTCATGGCCCTGCTTCAGTGGGTATCTCCAGGGAGTTCCTGTACTATTAGTAGCCTCCTACACTAAGCATAAGGGAATCCATTCCAATCTTTGCTGGCAGCATAGTTAGTAGTATTTTCTCTAAACTACAATTCTGTCTTAACCTCTATTTTGTTTCTTGTTAACCAATGTTTTAATGAATAACACTGAGACTATGTCCATATTTGTGAACTACACTAATGGCATTTCAGGATTAACGGAGATGAGGAGAGCATTCATTTATCTTCCACAGTGATTGTTTATGCAAGGTTTTCCAGAGTCACAAAAAAGGTTACAAATGAGCAAGAACTGGAACAGCACCTCCAGAGCTCTGCTTTGTAAAGAAACTTTAAATAGAAATGAAAATGTCACATTTATGCACAGTGCATTTCACTCTTTTCCCCTTTAATTTCTTAAAAAAAAAAAAAAATCCTCAGCTTTATTATAAGGGTTAGCCCAGTCTATCATATGTTGGTAAAAACCTTAGATAAATGCCAAACACAAAGTTCTACAATTATTTTTGACTGACCAAACCTCTTACATCCTATGTGATAATTTTGGTGCTCCTTAGGAAGAATGAATACAGCAACTGTTGAGGGCAAATTTTCATCTTCTGCTGTGCAGGGACATGTGGTTCTGCCTCCTTTAGTTCTAGACTATTTCAAAACAGACTGATAATAAACAGAGCCGAGGTCAGTACAGATCTTTCCAGTAATTCGTAGGGATGCCCAGGACAAAAGGAACCACCAGCATGTCGGGGTGCTTTGAACATAGCATCATCATGACAAGAATAGCTAGCTACAGGGTTAGAGGAGTAATTTGGAACCTTGATTTAACCAGGGCTGTACTATAGTCCTGTGAAATATGTATGTTGTATGTATACTTGTATTTTGGATCAGGACATAGATGGTTTCCACATGAAATGCTTTAGGTCCACCATGTATGTAACAGCTATATGTCTGAGTAGACGTATGTTGGCAGGTACAGAAATGAGTTGGCTTTAATCATGCTAGACATGTGAGTCAGCTAAGCCTTTGAAACATTTTTTTTCTTCCTGTGGAGGACAGTGAAGACAGGTGGCACACAGACTATTTAGTCAGGTTTGTATTCATAACACAGGCTCATTTATAATATAGATTGAGAATTGCAAGGAGTTGCTGTTCATTCCCAAGTTGTGTATACATGATACTTGATTGTATAAGTGCCCTCTGTCCAGTTCCATGGAAAATGGAACAAGGCAACCTTTCATCACTTTGGGGGCATTTTAAACTTATTTCTTTGCATCTGAGAGGTTAGAGGCAGTTACAGTGGACTAGATACATTACTAAATGCAAATGCGTGCTTCTGAGTTTGTTCTCTGCCCTTTCTTAATAAAGGAGACAAACAGGCACTTCTGCAAAAGATCTCTCTCCTCTCAAAGCAGACATCTGAAAGTTGTCCAAGTGAGGCTGTTTTCTCTCCATTAGCGCAGGGGGAACTCAAGGTGATTGATACACATGTAAGCATCTACAGAGACCTAAATTTAGGGGAGATGAAGCTCATTCTGTGCATAACTGAGGGAGTGATAATTAGCAAGTAGTATCCCAATAACAGGAAGATGAAAGTAAATACTTAACATGGGTGACTGAAGTCCCTTTCAGCGTAACGAAGCATATTGTAAATGGGTAGTGATACAAGGCAGCTTATGAAATCTGCTGTCACAAGCACACCGTTATCAGTGTTTAAATAGATGTATTAGATAAACATCTAGATGGGCTATAACCACATCTGCTGCACTATTATTATATTGTATATAATACATATATTATATATCATCTGCAGGCAGATTCTGAGCAAGGAAAAAGCAAGGCTGCAAGAACAGTTTGCCTTCTCTAAACTCTGCTGCTCCTTCTAACAAATTCAGGCTCCTCCATAGTTCCTTTAGAGGGAGCAGATGAGCAAAAAAACCCAAATCTATTTTAATTAGGCATAATACTATGAAAGAAAAATAGGGTTTGCTATGTAAAGCCTCATTCCAGCTGTCAGTCCAGGTGGGTGCAATCCTCTTACCAAACTATCCGTATGTCTTGGATACTACAGAGGGTCACAAAGAGCACGAGAGATTTATATTTAAACAACTGAACCGATCTCCTAGCATGGGATTATGCTTTCAGATTAAGTAATTGAGATATTGGTATCTAAATGACAGGTGTTTAAGGCATCACTGGTATAGCATTTTATTCACCTCGCAGAACACGTGCTTCTGGTGCCTTTTGAGACCTTTTGTGCCAAGTAGGGCTCAGACCTACAAGAAGCTTGTAGATATGGCAGAGGAATTACAGGAGGCCTGTAGCCACCTGGACTGTCATCTAGAGACCAGCAGAGACAGCTTAGAGCATCTTCCACAGTATTAGACACTTATCGTTAGGCAACCGAATCAAACCCTAGGTGGTATATTGAATGGAGTTTGCGGAATTATTTATACAGCCCCAAAGTCCCCTCATGGATGGTCAGATGATATACTTCCAGTTCAGCTTTGATGACTAATTTTGGATATGGGAAGTTAATTAAGAATGATGTTAGCAGTTTTGTTTCAACTGGAGGATGACCATGTGTTAAAGAGGATCTTGGCTACATACCATGGCTGATGTGTAGTATAAGCTTCCATGGGGAAGTGTATGTTGGCCACAATAATGAACTGAACTAGATAACAAATGAATAAATAAGTAACTGCAGTTTGAGTTGATCAGGGTCTTCCAGCCTCTGACACTGTTATATACCATATGTGTACACTTTGTACACTGCTTCATATTTTATAAGGCAACTGTCACCCTAGTCTTCGTATCAAGCTACAGGTGTCACTAGCTGCTCTTTAATTAAGTTACTGAAAGAACAAGATAGAGAAAAAAATACAGAGTTTAGGATTGAGAGTAGAAATGTTAACAGTATTAAACTCAGTCAAGTAGACAAAGCTGAGTAGACAGAGCAAATCAGTTTAAAATTATTCATGAATGATTAACACAAATTTTGTTTGAATCAGGCCCTGTGTTGTCTTTAAAGCCACATCTGTAATCTGTACAGTATTTAGCTACACATGACAAAACAAGATGTCTTCTGCTCTGACTAGAGCTACTTGTGATCTTGAAGTTTTTTTATAGAAAACACTGGAAAAGCACTAATGCTTATTTTCAAAACGTGTCACCTAGAAGTAGATATTTCAGTATCAATAATTACATCTTATAATTTAATAAACAGCAGCTCTTCTAGATGACTTCTAATTATAGTATAAAATGTAAATTCTATTTCTGTTTACTTGAATCACTTAGGACTAAAGGGTTATAGTCTTACATTAGTACCTTCTTCTACGAATCATCCCACTGATTACTTGAAGATACATATTCCACTGAGTACGCTCATCAACATTGTTACTGAATCAGAGAAAATAGGATTATAAGGGACTTAGAGGTCATTCAGACCATTTTCTTGTCTCAAACCATGATCAGCTATACTTAGAATAGCCCTGGCGATGAGGGAGATTTTACTCTCTGCAAAATCTCTTTCAGTATTGCTTGGTTTTATAATTTGAAAATATTTCCCTCATGTTTAAACTAATTCTCCATTACTTCCGTTTAAGTCCACTGCTTCTTATTGTACAATGGACATAGAGAAAGCTCGTTTGTTTCTTTCCCTCTACCCATTTGTTGTTTAGATTGTTGAAGATAAGTTATCATCCCTCCTTTTCTTTTTTTTTGTTTTTTCTATTTTTTTCTAAAGAAAGCAATCTGAGTGTCTTCGATAGGTCAAGTTTTCTGGTCAGACCCTAAATGCATTAGTAGGTCTGAATTGCTCTGAGCAGCCCCATCAGGCCTCCGTCCACTGGCCTAGGAGTACCACATCAGCATGGAACCCAGTCCTTGTCTTGTATGGTGTAGGCAGGACTGCATCCTGCCCTGTCCCCTGCTCATCCTCACTTGTTCACTTGCCTTCCCAGGTTGATCCCAGACATTTTGCATTTGTCTGATGCTCATCAAACTGCCAGTGGAGGCTGTTACTCCTCAGACCTGGCCCAGGTTGCATATTGCAGGACAACACCCAGGTCAGCTTGGCCACCGTCCTACCTGTGCTATGGTCACCCTTGGACCCCAGCTTGGCTTTCCATGTGCAGTCCGGTTCCTGCTAGCCCCTGATAGAAACACTTTGTTTCCCTCTTGTTGGAACTGTCTTGACTTTGGGGGTTTTTCTTCATCTTTTTTGCTGATTTGTCAAAATCATTATGTATTCTAGTCCTTCCCTCAAATCTTACTGCAGCCCCTCCTAGCTTGGTGCTGATTAGTAATTAAATAAGTATACACTTCATGCTTTTGAAATAATTAAGGGAAATATCGAGTGGTGTCAGACTGAAGACAGACCCTGTGAAATTCCACTTACGGCACCCTTCCAACTTGGCAATGAACCTTAATAGCTACTCCCCCAGTACGATATTCTTCCCTTCCAGCAGTGCCATATTTCCTTAGCTTGTTTAAGAGAGACCTGCAGAAGTTAAGCCACATGATCTCTGCTTCTTCTCTCTTTTTTTCAGGAAAGCTCTTAACTTCTCACAGAAGGAAGCTGAACAGTTACGACATGATTTGTTCTCGGCTGTTCTTCATCTCCTTATAAGCATGTACCAGCTGTATACAAGTAGTTCAATTATTTATTCCAGTATTTTCACAGGAACTGAAGGTCAGCTGCTAGGTTACTCCTTACACCCATTAAAAATAGACAATAAATTTTCCTTTTCCAGGCTTCTGAAGCCTCGCTAGTCCTTACGAGTTCAGAAAGTTGCTGACCCTGAGACTGTTTGAGTCAGTACCATAAAGTGAATTTCATCAAGCTCAGACAGTCCAAAGCATCTAACTTATCTAGGTGCTCTCTAATTGGCTTTTTTAACTGCTCTTCTGGCCTGGGATTTTACCCCTCGTCATTGATGGTGACGTAATGAGCTGTCTGATGAACACTGTTATTGTCAGTGAAGGCTGAAGCAAAAAAATGCAGTAAATGCTTTAGCTTTTCTTTGCATCACCTATTGATAGCTATCTCTCCTTGTTAAGCACTGGATCAACTCTTTGCTTGATCTTCCTCTTCCTTGGTAACATATTGCTCTTACAGAGGATTCCTGTTTTCTTATCATCCTTGCTAGAACATTTGCTACATTTTTCCTTTTTAAATGTAGGGGTTTAGGCATCTAACAGGAGCAGACTGCTTTTTCAAGGGTGCTAACCGGGTTATTTGAGTATCTGAAGATTCTGTTTAGGTGCTTAAATGCAGATTTACATCTCCAACTCTAAACTTTCAAGTCTGGAAATGTTGGCTTATGTAAAGAAGTATCACATCCACTTAACTGCTTTCAGCAACAAAATAGAAGAAGGGGTGAAAAAAGACAGCTACTACACACAATTTATCAGACCTTCACTCTTTTTAAATGTTGTTTTCTTAATTTATTTAAAGGGAATAAGCTATTTCTTTTAATGCTTTTACTAATTCTTCCAATAAAATACTAATTTCTTTTCCTTTCACACATGTAACAGTCAGAAGCTTATTTCTTGATTTAAAATTAAAGCAATTACTTACTGCATTATTTCCTTAATAGAAAAGCTTTAAATTACCTCCCAATTTGGAGTGCCTCAATGGTTTCTACGAAGTGGTTATCAATGGTGTCTAGCTTCATTTCCACTGCAAAACAGAAGAATCTTTTTAATATTAACTCATCCTCCTCTTTCAGGCATTCTGAACAGCTTTAAATTATTTCTTCCCCTTTTAAATAGAGAGAAAGAATTATCTTATGCTTAAGGCTACAAACTAGGTTTCCAACAGAAGTAACTCCACATGGCTCCTGTTTGGGAGTGCTTCATGACCAGAAACAAAATACTTACAGCCTGTCCACATAAACATTATTTCTCTGAACTGCCTAAATGCAAGGGTACTCTGTTATAAGAGTTACTTCAAAAAATTACTGATTCCATGGGCTGCAAACTCCATTATCTTGTTCATCTGTGAAGACATATTGGGATTCATTGCATGCATAGAGATTCTCATTATGTGCCAGGGTAGGACCATACTAAATGATGATGCCTTATTTCAGCTGACATTTATAACACTTATACAAGGAAATCTTACAAGGATTTTTATATTTGCTATTGTTATACAAAATTTATTTCACTGGATCCAGCTTTTGCCATTGATATGTAATCCCAGCTTGTTTTCTTCATCCTCTGTACTGTACCCAATCAGACTGCGACGCTGTGCCACATCGTGCCAGAGAGTTTCATGGGGATTGTACAGGTGACACAAAGTGACACAGTCTGGATACAATCACCAAAAATTCTGCAGTGTTTAAAGGATTTTATTTTTTTTTTCTCCTCTCAATTCACATTTCATAGGCAGAGAGCAATTCTGATTTGTGTTCCAAACATACTAACAGAAACAGGCATCCAGGCTGTTTAACTTCAGCCTGAAACATTAAGTAAAGTCATAAGCAATGGATAAGAGGATCCTATAATGAATTGCACTGGGCTCAGTTCCACATCCACTTCTGATTCCTGCACAAGGTAATCATCATGTGCAACTTCCTTCTTTCTATTATTCTGGGGAAAAGACTAGATATACATAGTAAAACTGATATATATTGGATATAAGAAAGGAATTGAAGTCTGTCACATACATTTTAATGCACTGAAAATAACCAAGCCTTTAATTGCAAGGGCAAGACAGAAAATACCCATTAAAAAGATTTTTGAGGAATCAAAATGCTATTTCCTGAATAGTAATCATTACACTGAAAGAATTCTGGGTTTTAGGGTTGTTTTTTTCAGTGGAAGGGAGGAGCTGCAAAAGTGAAGTTTTAAATTTTTTGGTTTTAAAAACATTGCTGGAAAAGTTGTTCATATTGACTATCTATGTCATTGTCCAGTGGGGTCTTTCTACACCTTCAGACAAAGGTGTGGTATTGCTCCTATTTCAGTCATACTAATTTCTCATAACGCATGGCAGCCACAACTCAGTGCTCCTCAGCAATCTTAAACAGCCAGGCTCAGGGAAAGGAAGCGAGCAGCTATTGGAACAACTGATGTGACCCATTTCGTACCTCATCTTCTGGAGGTGAGTTAATAGGCTGAGACTGAGTTGCATCTATTTTTTTCCACAGTTATTCATCTGTATTTACTTTCCACCTGCACTCCCAGTAAAAGCACTCAACCAGTGAGTCTACATGTTGGTCCCGCTTTACTTAATCTGACATGTACCGGACATATCCGGAGTTCAGGGTATAACTGATTTTATAGGGAAGGGACTTCTGGCAAGACCAGAGGGTGAACTTCAGTCAGTGTGAATAAGAGAGTCTGTAATCATTTTAATATCACATTATTACTATGATTATCATTAAATGCATCAAATGTTTCCAGAAGCTTCAATTTCTGTGTTTTCAATGGCAATGAGGACAAAATATGTAGGTGAAGAAATGTTTTGATACAGGACATGGATGACTGTTTATAGGCACTCCATATGCTTCAGCAGAACTCACTAGATGTCAATGTTTTTGACTTGTGACTACTCCAGAATACGCCTTTAATAGATAGATCCCAGCTTGGACAGCTTTCTGAACAGGAAATGGTCTGGAAATCAAGAAGTTATCTGTGATGAAAAAAATAATCAGTATCAATAACAACTTGGTTCCACTTACAAGCTTTCTGCTACTTTACTCAGCCTGAGGAGCAGCCAGTCTTCAGGAATTCATAAGGTGCATATCATAATCTTCCTGCAGAGAAGACGCACATCCCACACAGCTGAGTGTACTGAGGAAATGGGGTGAGAGAGGAGGGAGAAATCCAAGTGTACTTCATTGTCAGAGTATGGCAATTTCTCTCAGGAGTCCTGAAACTTTACAGTGTGTAGTGTGGCCTTTGGGTAACCTGGAGTCATTTCTGTCTCTTCCCATCACAGCAATCCAAAATGGCTTGTTTCTTTCCAGAGCCAAGGAATTGAGTTATCCACTTATCTGTGTATAAACTGCGCATCCAAACCCAAAGTCATCCACCATGAAGTATCTCTGACTTGGGAACTGCACTTACATGTCTAGAGCTGCATTTAGCACAACATCCATGTACTGGGTATCCATGCTCCTCTGCCCAAGCTTCTGATGACATCGTTTAATAATACTGGACATAGAGGTGGATCTACCAGTCATGTTGCATTATACTACTCTGTGTGCGTACTCTTTTTTCACACAGCTGTTTGTCCTTGAAAGCCCCTGGACACAGTACTCCGGATGTGATGTCACAAGGGCTAGGTAGAGGGGGACAACCATCTCCCTTGACTTGCTGGCAATGCCCGTACTAGAGCTAATGTCAAGGAAGCCCATATCAAAACCCCGACTAATATCGAGGCACAAGCTATTGACTGCTTCTGTCTTACTCATCAGTTATCCTACCAAACGTTGTTAAATGAACCTATTTCTTCAGAACCAGTGGTCCCGGGCCTGGCTTAAGGGGTTCTCCAGTTGAACTGCAGTTGAACTTGCATACCAGCTTTTAGATTTCTCCCTGGGTCTATCCCTTAATGCCAAACTTAAGTTTCTAGGCCATTATGTCCCAACATAAGTAGCTCTATGTGCTCTACCAATTTTAGCAGTTTCTTACTCACATGCTGGAGAACTGGAAGTAAGAAAGCAGGTGGCGTTTTCTGACCATTTGGAAGGTAAAAAAATCATTACAAAAGTGAAGAGATAAGCATTTCCAGTTTCTTCTCTGCCTCATATCTTGGGAGCAGTGCCACTTTTCAGAGTAGAAGCAGGGCTCCACAAATCTACGTGTATACTCCTGAAACCCAGAACCCTTCTAAAAAGATAAATTTCCTCAGCAGCTGATCTACAGATGAAGAAAGAACCTGTCAGAGATAAAACAGAGTTGGAGATGTTCTCCATACGTGCAGCTCCAAGGATTTAGTCCTCTGAGTATCTCAAATCTTTTCCATGCTTATCTTAACATCATTCCCCTTCCTGCATCTCATACCATCACTTTGCTTATCCTACCTGATAACCCAGACGTGTTAACTTTTTGCTACTTCTTGTCCTCCGTCCCCTTTAACAGAAGAAATTGTGCTTTTAGCACTGTTCAGTGCAAGATGATGCATTGACTCAGTAAGAAACACTGTCCATCAAAGTTTGATGTTGTGTCTTTGAAATTTTGGATGCTGCTACAGACAGCCATGAAGGTGGCCAGCCAGACTTTCCTCGCTCCTTCAGGAGCCAGTGTCCAGGTCATACAACTCCTTAATGGGAGAGTGGCTGCAGGGTTTCAGATGTCTTCTGGGTACATCTCATTCTCCGCACTGCCTGTAGAGTGGACTGCATGAAATAATACAGTCAGATGAGTGTGGTGTTTAAAGCTTGATATCAATATTGCATTAACAACTTATGAAGGGCTGTTCAACAGAGCTGGAAAGGAGTACTGAGCAGCTATAAGTACTTTTCTAGTTTTCTGGGAGAGGTGCACTGAACTGGACATAGGTAGTTTTTCCAAACTTTAAGTGGAAAGCATAGGTCCTAAAAATTCATTGATTGTTTGTCCTCTCTGAAAAGAGGGAAATAGATTTTAAAAACAATGCCATTGATTCTTCGTTATAGTGTAGGATTATGAGATATTAGCCATGAAAAGCCAAGGCTCGTTTCAGCATGTATTGAATTTATAATCAATAAAATAATTACTTGATCCAATCTTAGGTACTAGGTCAATTAATTATATTTAAAAAAATTATTTCTGGCTTCGAGGATTGTTTTACCTATATTGCATAGCAAAGTAATCATATAATTAGGAAGAAATTAATCACTCTGGCAAGGTAGCTTTCTGTTTGCATTGAACAGATAAAAAGTAGAACAAATGTGTATTTCAGTCAGGATCGCTTATATACACTTTTGCACACCTAGCTAGACTAATCAAGAGTAATCACCATTATGCCCATGTCACAGGGAAAAATTCACATTGTCTAAATCAGACCAGGATTGAAACATTTTATTGAATTACTAATGGCATGTAATGAATTGGCAATAGGTGAACTATACATTCCGGATCAATATCAGCAATGCAACACATAAACCATAGTACTACACACCTACAAAATGTTAATATGTGTAGACTAATTTCTAAATGTCCTTTTAGAACTAATCCCGAAATTTATAATCACGTATGCACACTTTCGGTTACACAGTTACATAAACAGACGCCCCACACCCCCCCCTCACAAGCCACGCAGGTTACCAGCATCCCTCTCTTTGCGGGGTAGAATCCCCCTCCCATGGGAGATGTGTGTGACCCAGCAGTGCGTGTGGCCGTGCTGCTCCCTGCGAACCCCCGTGCCCTTGCAGGGCAGAATCCCCCTGCAAGGCCGGGGGCACACACTCAGGGGTCCCTGCTTGCTGTCCCTCGCTGGCTGTGTACCATTTCCTCCAGCATCCCAGGGGAGGATGCTCAACCCGGCCTGGGCTGGGGCACTTCTGGCAGCACCAAACCAGGTTTAACCTACAGCTCTGTTTTGGTGTCTTTTATTTTCACCCTATTGACTGTAGCATCAGCTCCAGGTACATTATGACTATTTCCATTTACACCTGACTAGTCTGGTGTATTCAGTTGTGTTTAAATTTATGCATTTCTGTGCTGTTGATGGAATGACTGTTCACTCTATCATTTTTTCTATTTCTTTTTACAGGACTAGAATTTCATACATTGTGTTCGAAAGGTCAACCCCTTGTTCTGAAATTGCTCGTGGCTGTTTTTTTCTGTTTTTTAAAAAAGGTCTTTCTCTCTACCTTATAAGTGTTTCTTACTAAACCAGGCAATGGCTGCTTCAGCTTTGTTCAGGGTTGGTAAACTGTTTTCTAGTCTCAGCACCGATCTGCATGGTGTAGTTTCATCTTTGCAGACTGGCTTCAGGCTCACATAACTAGTCACCATAGTACAGCCTGCTGGTGGCACTGAATGGTAGAAATAGGAGAATTGTGTGGCAAGAAGTGAGGAACCGGAAAGCATTTGTCTTGCCTAACATCTTGAAACACACATTCACCTTAACCTGAAGTTTTCAGGAAAAAATTAAAAATCTGGAAGGTTTGCACAGGTGTTAGGGTTCCCTCTTCGTAGATTACACTGAGACAACAAAATAAGACAAAGTAAACTCATAAAGCTAAAAATGTGAGAATTGAGGAAAATTTTCCTATAGTTTTGCATCTCATATGTTATTGACTTCGGTGTTTAAGAACGTATGGGCTTTCAATGAAGTTTTTCAACAACTGCAGGCATTTCTAGTGTCTGTATTTTGCAAGGATTGCCTACTGTCTAAGAAGAAATAACTGTATCCTGAAGCATTTTTCTGAGTGTCAGCATGTGAGAGATTTCTCTGCTCTACCTAGCTGCTATATTTAATTAAACTTGGAGGAACTTCATAGGCCTGAGATGTTTATTTTCCTTATAGAACTCAATAAATAGGATTAAACTTTATAAAGAAATTGGAGGGGCAGACAAGCACACACTTACATCCACAAAAAATGTGTGATGATTTTTAAGACATTAGATTTAAAAAAGAGATAAGGGGAAAATGTTTTGAGGATTTTGCAAATACACATATTTTTTTCTCATCATTGAAGAAACGAAACAAAAACAAAAAAACAAATCCACATACAAAATTGCAATGAAAATTTTCTTTCTTTTTTTTAGTCCTGCTTGGTATTTTTATCAGAAACAGATACATCAGCTCTACCTTTTAATGATGTTCAGAGCACAAAATATCGGAGGATTTAAAGCATTCTGACTTTTATTTAAAACAGTACTGCAGGGACTTCTAGTACTGACAGCATTTTCATTACAGGCAATCTCTTACCATGTTGAAAAATCTACTGTAATTTGAAAGAAATAACATTAAGGTAGTTCTGTAACGTGTAAATAGAGGTTTAGATTAATTAACCCAAAACTGCATAAAAATTAATGAACAATATGAATATGGGATTAAAATTATCCTATATAAAATAATATAGTGTTACGTCACTACTACACGCAAAAATGTAATTATTAAAACTCTAAGTTTTACATATGCTGAGAGTTCTTTTT
Source organism: Rissa tridactyla (assembly GCF_028500815.1). Lineage (NCBI taxonomy): Eukaryota > Metazoa > Chordata > Aves > Charadriiformes > Laridae > Rissa > Rissa tridactyla. The sequence continues at coordinate 117,483,326 of NC_071468.1, read as the reverse complement.
TCTTTGGAATTTCATAGTAGTAGGAGAGGGCATCAGAAAACACAGAGCTGTTTTTAATAAAACATCTGCTTTCTCAAAGTCTTTTTTTATTTCCTCCCTTATCTCCTCTAAGTTGGCAGCAATATTATTCTTAAGGACCAAGATTCTTCAAGGTTGTAACAACCTTCCCACTGAGTCGCTGGATGCTAAGCAGCAGCTTGTAGGGTCTGCCCGTGGTTCAAAAAAGAAGCTCCAGTCACCAACCCATCTGAAATAATCAAGTAAATAGTTCAGTGTTGCACCCTTGCATTATGCAATGGTACTACTTAGTAATCATTGGAAAAGTACTCCTTTCTCTTCTGTAGAGACATAAAAATTGATTGCTTAGCATAGACAACATTATATATTTTTTTCTATTTTTTTCCAGACAAGACACATTGAATGCTCTTTTGTAGGCAGAACCTTTTCAGCTGTTTATTTCCAAAAATTAGGTTAGTTTTTCCACTGCTAAGACTGCTGTCATCAGCTAAAACTGTATAGTGGTGCATTCTTCTCATTTGTTTCTAGATATTTCAATGTATATTGCGGCACATTTGGGTTGTACGCTTTCTTCTTCAGCAGCTAATTGACCTTCCTTTTGCTGAGACATCAGAAATAATTTTAAACTCTCCACTCTGTGCAAGTGCCACTGAACCCAAAATGAAATAACACCAGTAAAATGTCAGAAATGGGTAGTGTCAAACTATCAATCAGATGCTAATCCTGACAACATTAATTCTAGCTAAGCTCAAAGGATCAGTTAGGAAGAGGATTTCGGTGCTACAGCCCTTCGAATTAAGAAAAAATATTTCACAGGCATTTGTTGCTTTGTGTTAATTTTGCAATTAATAGTAAAAATATTATAATTTATATAGAGAGAAATGTCAAAGTAGGACAACTCATCCATCATGCCCTATGCAACCTAAAGTCTGACAGAGATCATCAGATACCCAAGTTCCTAAATAATGCATTGAAGAGACAATCTCTGTAATACCATGAAGAATAAGTTTACAGAAAAAGATATCCAAACTGTGCTATCAGCCAGTTAATTCTGAGTTCTGCTGGGAAGTCTGATAACTAGACTTTTTCTTATTTTTCTGTGACTTCTCAATAGTAAGAAGAAAGGAAGGCAGCTCAGCTATTTCAAAGCCAAAGGCAGAGGTGAAAACCGGTTTGTATTATGTCAGAAACAGCTATACAGACCATGGTTACATATGTACAGTACAAAGGAATAAAGGACAGAGGATGAGTCTAGGCTGCCTGGGTCACTGGTAAGCATCTCTCATGTTCGCATTCAAAAATCATAAGGCCCTAGGTGTCTGATTTGCTCAACAGCCATGATCTCCTGCTTTGTTTTTTTCTGTTCTGGTCATTCTTCCAGCTCTTCTTCACTTTTCTTTCACTGAGTTCATATTTCTTGATAATGAGTCAGACACAGTCAGACACAGAACAAGTCTTAGCTGTACTCTGCTCGAACACCTGCCTATCATCACTAAATGTCACTGTTGATACGTTATAAGATTGCACTTGTACTGTCTGCTCTTACATCAGATTGGTGGCGCACATCGACCAGACTATCAACTAAAAGTATCATCTCCACCCAACAAACGTTGTTCATTCTGGTAACTCTTGTTAGTACTCACTAAATTTATCATACTGTCTTACATTATTGTCTTATGACACACCTTACTTCTGTCCTTTGGGTCTTTCTGTGCTCTCTATGTTTTATTTCTCATCATCTGCACTGCTTATGCCTTCAGACGGTGTTTGCTCATTTTATTAGCACATTCCTATGGCAAGGTCATTAAAGCAGATACCAGCTGAGTTTGATCCCAAGACTGGTTTTTTGCGAAAAAAAAAAAAAAGCCCACAAGTCACCTCTTTCTGTTCCTGAGCAACGTCTTACCATTTCCCCTTTAATCAGTTCCTAGTCCACTTTTCAATTTCTACTACTTTATTCCGGTTTAACAAGTAGTCTATTAAGCAGCATCAATTTCTTATGCTTCACTGAAAATGTGATAGATATTTTTCAATTTATTTGTCTAGAAAATAAATTATTTTAGCAAGCAAAAGCTATCATGTCAGTCTGTCATGTACTTCTACACTGCATTTTTTCCCTTTCTATATGTCTCAATGTTTCTAATTATTCTTTTCCATGAATCCTGCTAATTTTGCACATGGCTGAGGTAGGTTAGCAGATTAGTGACTACCTCAATTACTCCCAAATGCCCTTTGTAAATATTTATCATATACTCAGTTCCCAAATCAAGCATTTATATCCTCAGTATGATGGATATTGATACAAATTCATAATTAATCCAGTGTACCACTTATTTCAGTATTCTGCAGTGGTGTTTATCTGTTTTACAATTTGCGTTTGAGATATAGTTCTACCTTGGGTATAGTAATTCAGATATCATTTTCTTCTTAACATATTTGTGTCAATTATGCATCCTCTCTGTGTCTTCCTTTGTTCCACATCCACCTTCTCAGTGAAAGACAAGGTATTTGTTTAGGGTTTGGACCATATATATTATTTCTCTTTTCTCCTTTCTTTTTTACATATATCAGTAAAAATCTTTATTAATCATGTTCATATTATTTGCAAGCTTAGACTTGCCTTGATTTTTGACAGCTTATGTTTTAGCCTTACTTTATCTGAATCACTGTCTGATTTTTAGGACTTTCTGGTGTTAATTTTCTTTTCCTTTCATTGTAAATGCTCAGTTTACACATATAATCTTTGTTGAAGTTGTTATTTATCCAATTCAGTGTGTACTCCTTCTCTGCTTTGCTCCCCATTCATGCCTGCAATCTGCAAATAATTTTTTTCACTTTTGGTTAAAGAAGAAAAGAAGCTTCCAGCAAATTTGAGTCTTTGACCTTATTTTACTAACTGGTTTTCTTGATTTTTTAAAGCGTGCTGATTTGAAATCTGAAAGGTAGAAGAGAGGAAATATATTCACTGATTAAGAAGACAACATAAATTTAAAATCAAGAAAGCAATTGATTCAAAAATGTGAATGTCCATGTCAATGCAAATCCAATAACATTGAAGGCAAACTTAGAGCTCAGTTAAATGTTGCTTTCTACTTCATGTGTTTAAGGCTTTTTGTCTGTCGCTCTTAGAACAGTGTGCAAAATTAATTGATTGAGAACCATAACCCTCTGCAAGGTAGACAATTATTATTCTCATTTACAGATGGGTAAACAAACATTCAGGCTAAGTGACTCGTCCAAAGTTAATCAGTGGTGGAAGTGCAACTTCATGCTCTTGAGTGACAGTCCTGTAGATTACACTGCCTTCCCAGCCTATTTAATGTCGCCTATGCAAACTGCAGATATGAAGGCACGTTTGCATGTAGCTTTTCTACTATCAACCTCTACCTATCTTGCACTGAAATTTACCTGTTCCAAATGGACCCTGATCAACAATTATTATCGCAATAGCATGAACATTTAACAGAGGCCTTTGCAAAGTCAACAAAGAGAGCTCCATGGCGACTGAAAATCAATAGGGCAGAGAGAAGAATAAAAATTATTTTTGTAATAACTCCTTTTGAAATGAGTATTCGGGTTGCATGAGAACTCATGACTCAAATAGTGTTGCATGGTCTTATGAATAGTAATGAAATCAAATCCTAAACAGAGGTATTAGATTTTAATTGAGCTATTCTTTAAAAGACTTTTTTTCTCACAGTGTCAAGGTCATATTCTCACAGATAAGAAGTTTATTATACAAGAGGAACAGTGATAATAGGCACTGGAGACATATTGAGTACATGTGGCATGCTACATGAAAGAAGAGAGAAAATGTACGAAAAGCAATAATTGAAGTATACACAGAAGACATTCCCATTGATAAGTAGTTTAAATTATTAAAGCATATAAGAGGTTATTAAGTAGAGGGTGTATAAATTACTTTTTTGCTGAATATAACTTTTGTTACTCTCCAAAACTTATTCTTCTTTTAAAATGAAGTTTAAATACAATTCAATTTTAAAATATCTTTTTGAAATTTCCCTTAAGATAGATGTATTATTACAAATGTAATCCTGACGCATTTGTGTTCAGGTTACCTAAGCGAGATCTTTATTGTCTTCAACCGCTTGTCTGAATAGCACTGCTTTTAACTGCCAAGACCTCTTGGCTCTGAGGACTTCTCGAGGCTTCCCTAGACTCAGCAAAGCCTTTAAGCATGAGATAAACTTTAAATATATTAGAATTACCATATTCCTTAAGTCGGGTTTAATCATTTACCACTGAAGCCAATGAGATTTAAACAAGTGCATAAATGTTTTGGTAAAACGTCTCCTTTGCTTTCCTCTTTGTCTACATTATATCATACCAGGATTCACGCTGTTTTACATTGCCCTATGGACTATCTGGCGCTTAGTGTCTGCCTTCTCCAAATTTTGTGCCCCATGGAGCTGATATTTCTGGCCCCTTTTTAGGTTTCAAAGCACAACCTTTTCTCAACGCTGTTTTTCATTAGCCAGTATAGTTCAGGATGGTCCATTCTACAGGGAAAAGGAAAAGTCACATGGGCCTGTGGCAAGGAGTTTCCAATTAAGCTGTGGGCTGTGCAGAAAAGTGCACAAAAAGGGGTTTTCCATGTTACACTGCCTGTGTCAAAAGAGCAGATACATTTTCCTGAAACAGAGTCCAGTTTTAACTCCTTCTCCAGAACCTTCCACCTGAATGCACACCAAACCATCTGCCTCCTGATTTGCAATGCTTCACAGATAATGCATTTTAAAAAATGTGGGTGTCACAGTCCTTTCTGATTCATTGGCATAATTTCCATTGCAGAGAGGGTGTCATTGTCTTTTTTTCTCATTTAACCTTCCAATAATCATATTTTGTTTATTTCAGCCAGAAGCAGTACTAATAATTATAACACAATGTGCTCATACAAAAGGGAACAACAGATAATATTCATGGAACAAAATTAGAAAAAATTCATGTGCCCATATGGCACCCAGAAATTACTATCCCATTAGCTGTTAGCTTTCCGTTAGTAAAAATTGGAGTCAATTTACTCCTGACATGCCCATGCAAACAACCTAACTTCTATAATAGCTTATCCATAATTCTCTAGTCAGCAATCATTTCAAGCACAGCAACAGAGTATTACAAAACCTGTGTCAAGATTTCACTTATTGCAGACTCACATCTTCACTGTTGAGATACATTGGTAATCACAACTGACATCAATATTTCCAGAAAAACTGGTTTTATCTCATTGTTTCTCTCATTCCCGCTACTCAGGATTTCTGCGTACACCTTCTACATTTTTTTTAGTTTAGTATTAGATCTGGAACAGTCTCTACATCAATTCTTCATTAAAAGTTATTTATCAATACAGGCATTTAAACTAAGGACCCAGATATATTCCTAGCATTCAAGTAAAAATCTCTTTCACTGAATTCTGGGATTTTCTCGTTTTTCTGGAAGTATCAGAAAAACATGTTATACAATCAGAATAGCTTTTCCTCTTATATCTCACATTAAACGGATTCTTTTTTAAAAATTGTGAATATTGAAATAATTCATATATACACAGAATCTAATTCCAAAGATATAAATTTGATGACCTTTGTTTCTCACATACTGGAACTGTTAACTATTTTGCTTATATAGGAATACAAGCATTAATTCTAGTTCTCTTACTGGAGTACAGTAGGATTATCATTCTTTTTTTTCTTTTTTTTTTCCCTAAATACATCATTTTCCTCTTTACAATCTGAAAAAGTCATCAAATTCTAAAGCAATATAAATACTGTCACAGCATGATGAAGACCCTACTTGCTATTTCAAGAAGCTCTTATCTATTGCTTTATCTATGTAGGATTTTTCTGAACCACAAGACAAAAGATATTTCCCAGGAATTCCTCCAAATATCGTGGAATTGTAGGTGGCAGTCAGAAGGGTTCCCATGCACATGGCCCTCATTGTTCTGAAAATATCTGATATTTTTTTCAGAGTGCAATTTTCATCTACATTTTTCCAGTAAGCACTCTACCTGCAAATGTATTCAAGCTACCCATAAGCATTAAATTCTCCTTTTTTTTACCTCTCATAGTCTATTGCAGCAGATTTAATTATCACAGGAATGAGGAAATATTACAAAAGTTTTACGATTACATATTCAGTATTTGCTTTAAAATTAACCAGAATTTCTAGTGGTTTTGATGTACTGATATCTGAAATGCCACTGTTTCCTCTGAGCTCAAAAATGAATATATGTCCACAGTGCCTTATATACCATGTGGTCCAAGGATTAATTTTGAGCAAATACTAATTATTAAATGTGATTTCTTTTTTCCTTCCTCTTAGCCTTGGACACAGTGTGATATTCATATTGATGTAAGTTATTTGTACATTTGCTGGTTGCAAAAGAACAGTTCTTTATCTGCAATGTTATTTATTCGTGACGATTTTCCACCTTCTTTTATACTTAGCAGTGTGGTATGTTTAAGAACAGTGGTGTTTGGATGAACAGAATTTATAGGAACCATACCATAACCAGTTTTTGCAGCGTGAAGACTTTAAAACCTACAGCAGCCTATGTGGCAGAGGAAACACGAATGAAAGATTTTCTGCTTACCTTAAACCAGACACAAACCTTGATATCAAGTAAGGATCTGCTCATCTGAGTAAGGTATTCAGCATTGTATCTAGGCCAGATGGTGGACCAATAGCACACATTTCACTGAAAAGTCTAAGTAGTACTGAAATAGTCATCTAATGGAGATCATGTCCCTACATATGTTTTCCGCTGAGTGGTTGAAGACCAGCATAAAAATCTTGATACAGCAAGATTTATATCCTTTCTTTCTTATGACTTTTCTAAATTCATTATAGTTGTCGTAGATGTACGAAAAACTTTGATATGGTTTTCAGAAAACATCATAATTTGCATTTCATCTTAAAACCCAAACAAATTAAACCATGGAATAGGATTGGATGGGTAGTGATATTCATATTTCAAAAAGAAATCTGATTTTTCTGCTGAACACAGTGTTTTCTTCCTATATTCCAAAAAAGTAACATATCTTCCAAGGTCTGTTAAGAGAATCACTTGGACTTTTGGGGCAGATATCTCCCTTTTTTTTTCAACAGTTATTAAAATTAAAAAGGTCGCTTTCAATCAGTTTCAGGTGTGCTAAAGCGGAAATATTTCTAAGGAGTAATTCTCTGACTTTTAATGTTGTTTTCATGCATCCAGTTTTAAGAAATTATTATAGCCCAGCAGGTTATCCAGCTCCTAATTGTTCCCTATAGTACCCGGAGAGTGACAGACTCTTCCGGAGAACCATTCAGGTTAGGAACATAAACTACATGCTTGTGCAAGGTTACACAGCTGCATCATCTCAGAGCTAGCCCTGAATGCCAGCAGCCAAACCTCTAGGAGCAGGGTGGGAGGTTGTAGAGCTGCTGGTGCACTCAGAGACCCAAAAGTACCTCTTGGTGATAGCCAGAAAGTTTGGAAAGGCTGCACCTGGGGCTGAACCCTCATGGTTTCACTGCTACAGAAATGAGATATGAGATACATTGCAAAGATCAGACGAAAGATGCTCTGCTTCCCACATCCCTTTGAGCTCAGAGGTAATTTGTGCTCACATGCATATTCAATGGAGTCCAGTGCTTGTGGTGTGCTGAGGACTTACCTACATGCCTTTCATGTCCCCTGTCATCTATTAAAGAATAGCAGGCAAATTAACCCTCAGTCAACATGATTTACAATATGCAGACTTTTCTTTGTTCTCAATGAAAGAAAAAATAGCCTACAAATCATTCATTCACTTCATTTTGATCTTTTTCCTTTAAAGCTGTTGTCCATGCAGAGGGTAGTCTTCCTTTACCTGTTTGCTACAAACAAATCTCAGCTGAACCTGTAGAATAAGGGTTTTCTGAGAGTTGGTCACTGCAACTAGTCAACACTCAGTTTGTGTGATTGTTTAACTACTTTGGGATTTTCAGAAACGATCAGGACTTAATGCTCAACAACAAGAACTGGGAATGAATTTTGAAAATAACCAAGATGAGCATAGCAAAAGAATGATAAATTGCTTTCTACACTCTCTCATCTCTCTGAAGGTAATTCAGGATTTTTAACATCTGTGCCCACTTAGAGACCAGCTAAAGGTAATTTTTTTCACCGTTGTCAGCGTGCACTTACTAACACTATGATCCATTTCTGAAAAGCAAATTGCAGCCTCTGTCACGTTCTTACCATACTAAAAACTGGAGGTTCATTTAGGTAGTTTTTGTGGTTTGACCCCAGCCAGCAGCTAGGACCACTCAGCTGCTCACTCACTCCCCTGGTTGAGATGGAGAAGAGAATCAGAAAAGCGAGAAAACTCATGGGTTGAGATAAAGACAGTTTAATAGGTAAAGCAAAAGCCATGCACACAAGCAAAGCAAAACAAGGAATTCATTCACTGCTTCCCATCAGCAGGTGGGTGTTCAGTCATCTCCAGGAAAGCAGGGCTCCATCACGTGTAACGGTTACTTGGGAAGATAAAATGCCATAACTCCAAACATCCCCCTCTTCTTTCTTCTTCACCCAGCTTTAAGGCTGACCATGTTGTCACATGGCAGGGGGGTTGGACTAGATGATCTCCAGAGGTCCCTTCCAACCCTACGATTCTGTGATTCTGGGGTCCCTTTGGTCAGTTGGGGTCAGCTGTCCTGGCTGTGTCCTCTCACAACTTCTTGTGCACCCCCAGACTACTCGCTGGCAGGGTGGTGTGAGGAGCAGAAAAGGCCTTGACTGCTTAGCAACAACCAAAACCACCAGTGTGCTATCAACACCATTTCTCATCCCAAATCCAAAACACAACAGTATAGCAGCTGCTAGTAAGAAATTCAACTCTATCCCAGCTGAAACCATAAAAGTACTTAAAGAGGCCATGAGTGTGTTGAAACTGTGGCCTTAAAAGTGTCATTTGGTGGAAATTTCAGCCCTGGGGAAGGAATGAAAACTGATTTTTACTAAAAGGTTGAGGGACTTCCAGTCCTTCTTTGTGTATTTTACGTGTACCCCAGCATTTCCTATGTCTTCCAGAACTTCTTTGCCCTCAGGTCCCCTTTCAAAACTGTACATTTATAGTTACTGAATGTATGTAAATATATGCAGCTCTATGAATAAATGTTGGAAATTAACATTTCCCTTCACTGAACACTCTTTCTTGAGAAGGAAACCAGCAGTTCCAGGAAAGACATGGACATTCCTACAACTGTCCGCTGTAGTCACCAGACCATACTGTTTGAACAGCTTTTTACCTCTTGACCAGTCAGGGAGATATGGTTAAAGGCACAGACACATGCTGCAAATGTGACTGTTCACTCAACTGCTGCTCAGGTTTTGGCTAACACAGAACTCATGTTAAGACGTAATATGTGCTGGGAGCAGCACCATTAGGTCAAAGCGAGGGTCACATACAGGCAGGACACAGTGGCCAGAAAAGGCTAATGGTCATTATGCAGCCATTATCACTGCTGTTTTCTCTCCTGCAGCCATAATCCTTCTATATTGATTGTCTGGCATTTTTTTTTTCAGAATCCGCTAACTAATCTTAATGGTATAGACCAAACTTCCAAGCTGGAAGGTATAAATACGTCAGCTTATCCAAAACATTTTTAAAGCAGATCCAACAGCAGCTGGACTGCTGAGGCTTTTGTGCTTCCCTGTGTGATACAGGGGACACCTGCACAGTGACAGAGGAGGAAGGACAAGCACCCTCACCATCAGCTAGGTAACTATTTTGCTCATAGATGCATGAATTAAGAGTTATTAGTGAGTAATGAGTTGCAAGTTATGATTTAAAGAACTTGTGATAGTTAGAAACCTTCTTAATTAAGTGAGGAATTAGTGAATTCTTGTGTTCGACTAGTCTGTACAAAGTGGATTGAGCCATTGTTTGTCAAGTTTCTTTGTTTTCTAATGAATTCCTAAAATAAAGTTTAATGTGCAGAGTCTGTTGTCCTGTTCATGGTCCAAATGGACCATGACAAAACATGACTTCTTTATTTCCCTAGAAAAATCTCTTTTTTTTTCCTTTGCCTAACAGATGTTTTCCTCTCTTTCTGCTTCTGCTTGAATCCCAGTTTCTTTACATGGTTCTAACACTACAATTACTTTTCAGATAACGTCTTTAAGGGTGTGCATTGTCTTGAAGATACTTCTCTGATCAAACGCTGTATAAGGTTAATACTTCTGTGCTGCTGCACTCTCTCTTCTCCCTCCATCTCTCTCCACTATCCATCTGTTTACTTCATATCCTAAGATTTCTCCACATGGTATTATTGCCAAGTACCTCATCAGTTCTCTGTATGCAGCCAGTACAGTCAACATTACTAAACATCGTGATATTATGATATTGGTACTGGTCAGTCAAAGGCACTTCTGGTGGAAAAAATACAAAAAAAGCATGAGCTTCTTGAATACATGCAGAGGTCTTTGTATACTTCTACGGATTTTGTTGAGCATCTGGTGATGCTGTTAGTAGCATACTGAAGAGCTACAGCCTCTTTTGCCCTTCCATTTGGTGACATAAGATCAGGGAACATGGCTTAAATGCTCTTTCTCTTTCCTGGCTGAGTTCAGGTACACAGATGAATAAGCAAGTTGATCCTCAGTTTTGAAGAAATGCCACATGGTGTTCATTCTGATGGGTATTTTGCATATTGTCCTTTACTTCCTCCACAACAGCTGCTCATTTTCCTGTAGGCTTTATGGAGAAAGTCGTGCTTGCTATTTCTCTGCCAAAACCCTCTTTCCTTCTTCTTCCAATTCCCAGCCCACAGAAAGCTTTCATAAAGGTCATGCAAGCACATGTGATATCAATGTTTGTGTGAATACATGCTTGTATGCATATTCATCGCACTTTCACATTTGACAAATGTTCTAACAAACAGAATTTCTCTCATATGAGTGCTTTAAAGCAAATAAATAGGGTCATAACTATCATGGAAATATTTTTCTTGCATTTGGGGGGAAATTCTTGCAGGTATGAAAGCATTTTCCTGGGCAACGATCAGTATAAATGAATTTGTCTTGTGAGGAAAACTGAAGGCAATGAGCAAATTAAGTCTATGAAGCTATACCAGCATATAGACCAGCCACAGGTTCTTAGGAGAGATTACTGAGCACATACTGTGTTCAGACTAACGTCAAGAGGAGCATAATTTGCCTGTGCAGCAGCTCAGATATTTCAAGCCTGTAGCACTTCAGTTTCTTTTTTACCGAGAACCAAATCTTCAACAAAATGTCATAAATCAAGCTCCTTTTAAAAATTGATCCCTCTACCCTTTTCCTTGTTTTCATGAGGTCACAAGGAAACAATATAGCAGAAAACGATGCTTATGGTATATGAAATGTCCATTTCAAATACAGTGTCTTACAGGAAAAGACCAGGAAAAAATGGACATCAACAGGAGGTAGACAGAAGAAAAAGTTAAAAAGACTTTCATTTCTTCTCTACAAGTGTGTGAGATCTGACTGAGTTTTAGGTGAGTTTCTCTGTAGGGTTCCTTAGCCCTGTATGAACTTCAGACAGAGACATAGTGTGAATCTCTGCAATTTTTGTTGGTTTGCCATACTTTTCCACTTCTAGGAGTCAGGGGACAGACACTTTTGTGGGAAATAGAAGCTAACTAGCATCATACTTGTTCTATCATAGTCTGGCATATCTGATCTTCAGAAATATGAATCACAATTTTATTAGAAGAAAATTAACAAGCTAGAGACTGAAAAAACAAATATTGATATTAGGACAACAGTAAGCGTTTCAGAAAAGCACAAGCTAAAAGCCAGGAGATAGATGTGTCCATTTAGATTTATTGTCAAAGCTTAGACCAGTGACTTCTCTGTTATCTTTTTTTTCCTCCCACTCTTTGTCTACAATAGCTGCTTAGAAGGAAAGCTTGCTGAAGTATTGCCTAGTGTATTAGGGTCTGAGACTCATTATGTAAATATTATGCATATTTCTAAAGAACCAGATGCGGTTGCAAAGTAGAGAGAAGGAATACATAGTTAAATGACTGCTTTCATACTATGGGACCTAGCATGTATACATCTTTGTATGTTGATTTTAAAAGACAGGTGGAAGCTAAACTCTATAAGCTTTTCTCTTCCAAGTATATGGTTACCAATTAGTATGTGACTTAAAATAAATTTATTTCTTAATCACTGATCTTTTCTCAATACCATTCTCATAATTTCATTTTATTTACTGTTATCTTTCTCCTTTGACTCTTTCCTCCACTCATATTCTCATCAGAGTCATAAGTTTTTATTATGTTTTCTTTTCCACTATGACTAACTCTCATTCTCCTTCTGAGAACATATTAGGTACTCATTTATAACCACAAAATACAAGCCAATCTGTTGGATTTAAACAATTTAAATCAAGGGCAAAAGAGTCTTCACTGTGCTCTCCTCTCAAACAGATTAGAAAACCAACTGTTTCACAAGTTATAGGGTAAATTACTAGCTATGTTCTCAGAAACCATTTTTACAGGTGAATTTATTCCAGAAAGAGATGATCAAAGTCTAATTTAAGTCTAAAAGAGAAGCCTTTTAAGATTTGGATTTACTTGATGGGTAAGAAGATGAGACAAAAGCTTATGTTTCAGCACAATAGTCCAAGAAAGGAAAAATGATCTTCATAAATCAAGAAGCCCATTTTATACTAACCTGGTTTATTTCAGCAAAAGAATAACATGATGCAAAAGTCAGTTCTGAGGGCATAAGTCTATGTAGGTGCCAAATAATAGAGATAGTAGTATCCTTTTACAGTAATTTGTCTATGTTGTAAGAAGCAACAAAGCTGTCTTAAAAAAAAAAAGAGGAAAAATCCAATCATAGCTTTTCACTCTCTCTCTCAAAACCAAGTAAGAGTTAATTAACCTGCTGAACTGCATGAAAAGCTTTGAAACCTAATGTTGTCTGTCTTAGTTTTGTCAGTACCTCTTCTCCCTTTTATTGCATGCAATATTTACATGCTTCTTTCCCCAGGTGAAGCCTCCGACTTGGGTTTGTGACAGCATTGGAATCTCAGTGCAATCAAGGCTGAAGTCACCAACAGGAATAGCGTTCCTGGTAATGAGTAAGCTGTTCGCGGTGGTTTGAGGGCAGGGAAGAAATATCTGAAGAAACCAACACTTCTATTCACACAGTCAGTATTGGCAATAATATTTACAAGGAACATAAATTCTCCCAAAGAATACAGAATTAGATGCACTAATCAGAACATGATTTTCTATAAAATGACAGCTGCTTTTATAGGACCCAGATAACAAAACAATTAAACAAGTGCTTAAATTGAGCCCATTTCTTGAGTGCATGCTCTTTGTAAACATGTGCTTAATTTAAGCTTATTTATGTTAGTTTTACTGATTTCTGAGCACCTTAAATGAGATGTCAAGCTCCTTTGACTGCCACTGAAAGAAATTGATATTGGGAGTAGCTGTATCACTGTATGAAAAAATAATCAAAGGGAACAAATTTTTGTGCTCCTTGTCCACACAAACATGTACGTACTGAGCACATTTTAACATATTGTACATGTTTTAAGGTAATCTGTGATTACAGTGCTATTGAATTATTGGAATGTGAATTATTTGAATTAAGTGGAATGAGAATTATTGTGTGACTATGAAGAGATTGTTTAAAACTGTCTTTTCATGGTATCAATAAGTTGTGAATGGTGCACGCAGGACTTGTAGAATCCATACCATCCTCTCTTTGTTCTAGTTTCCAGGTAAGCATTAATGGTGGGGTACCTGGAAATTTTATTGACTAGAATCGATAGGTCCAATTCTCTGTACATGTGGATGTTCGCTTGCAGTTTAACCAAAAGAGAGAGAGAACAGGCCAGCATATCAGAAAAATCAGAAATTCCTTTGCATAAATTGAGGTGTTTGCAGTCCTTTGCAGTTAGGACATTTCCTCGATGAATATTGGTTATGAGACAATGACATTGTTAGCTTTTTCAAGTATAGTTGTTCCTTTTTAACATACCTCGCACCCACATAGAAGCAGCTTGAACCGAACTGTTAGACCTTTTCTGTTGGGATCATATTTGTCATTATGCAGGTCAGCATCGAATTGAAGGACTGCCAACTCTTAGTTCTGTTCAACATGTGCATTTTGTACGTCCACATTATTTATTCAGACCAGGATTCCTAGTTCATATGTTTCTTAGATGAAACAGCTCATTGCTGAAAATTGGGCTTTTCTGTTCATGTAGAATTGTACAGTGCTACCCTTAAATAAAAGTGTGTGTATTTTTCTCAGTAGTGCAACATTTGTCCATGTAGTGAAGAATGTGATTCCAACAAGTATGCAAGGGGAGTAACAAAGCTGAATGTGTAAGGCATATAAACTCTAATACTGAATAAGCAGAACTTAAGTTACTTTTACAATCACTGTGCTATGACCCACTTACTAGGATGCTATCTAGTAGCAAAAAAATAAGTGTTTTCTGAAGGGAAGAAATACTGGGTTTTGTGTTGTCTGAAAATCACTGTGTAGCATATTGTTGTTCTAGTTGTCAATTCTCAACATCTGTTGTACAGCTTAAGGACCATCACAATACATACCTAAAGCCATACTCTTTATCAGAAAGGAAAACAAGGTAAAATCTTTTGTTCTCTTGTGCTATGTTGTTATTAAAATACATTTAGCTTAGGTCAAATGCTATTCAACAAATGCAAGTCAGTGATTTTGCTGCTTTGTCATATAATTTATTCACCTCATTCTTGTAGTATTCAGACACCATGAACAGAATACATTATTCAACAAATACCAACAATTACTCCTTGAATAATTTAGCTGATTAATATTTTATTCTCATGTTAAGACCAGCTCAATGTGAGGGAACTAGTACTTGTGCACAGCCTTTTCTCTGCTGGACCTTTATGAGCAGTTGATGTAAAACCAAAAGCTTTGGGTACAAAACTGAGGTAAAACGCCTTATGATACATTCTGAACTTGTAAGAAAAGAAGTGATTGGTTATCTAGGTATTATTATTTAATTACTGCCTGGGTTTGATTGTACTAAATAACGAACAAACACAACGTACAAAACGAGTAACATCAAATGGGTGAGTGAATAATAATGCAGCCCATTTGAAAAAGAAAAACAGATGAACTGAAGGAAAAGACCTGAAACAAGAATTCAAGAAACCTCAAAATGCCAGGACTAAATGGAATTAAGTTTTGGGATTTTTTTCTAAATAAAGCACA
The DNA here is from genome assembly GCF_028500815.1 of Rissa tridactyla. Lineage (NCBI taxonomy): Eukaryota > Metazoa > Chordata > Aves > Charadriiformes > Laridae > Rissa > Rissa tridactyla. Next base: position 117,468,049 of record NC_071468.1, on the reverse strand, counting down.
TAAAATTCTCTATGATTTGACTGCAGCTATATCTTCATCTATCAAGTCAAAATATTCTGTGTGATACTAGGTCTTCTTGCCTCTCCCCAGACAGCCCCTTCCAGGAGTCAGGTAATTCATATGTACTTGGTAGAGCAGCATTCTCCAGATCTGGCAAAAGATTTGCTAGATACAGATGAACAGTCTGATCTGTGATTGGATGATGCACTTGCTTGTCCCAGAACAAGCAAGAAACTGTGTGCTACGCAACAGCAGGAGCACGTGTGCTTTTTAATAGGATCCCTCTCATGGTGTAACCTCACTGGAAACACGTTCACAGCTGTGAAGACTCGATACTCCTGGGAGCTTGCCTCCCAGAAAACAGGACATGTATACACCTGGCAATCATGTAATCAGACACATCAGATGCCTGTTGATAGGATCTCCCCATGTTGTATGACCCACTGGGTAGAGTCTCACACACCAGGTCTCTATGACAGTAAAAGGCCTGCACACAAGAAATCTGGAAAGGAATTAACCTGCAAATTAAAACAGAATTTTGTGAATCCCAGTGCTATGGCTTCCTCATAAAATCAGTCTTTTTTCCATGTACTAGCATATGGATTGGTTAAGTTCTTGTAGTGCATACTATATACTCCCTGCTTGGTATCTACTGATGGATAGTTTATCAGCTATCTTCCATGAGAATGTAGTGACTGTTGCCTTAAAATGTTCACTAAATGTAGACCTTCATCAAGGTGAGGCTGTCTTCTGTTTAGATAAAATGATTATAAGTGTTTGCTTTTGAGATTGTAATATCCTCTGTATCAGTTCTCGTGCAAGTACATAATTAACCTGTCAGCCCACCCTGCAGTAATAAGTGTGATAGACGGGAAATATATTAGGAAAGAACCCGTGTGTGATATGCTTACAATTCGTACTTTATCCTTCAACTATTTTCTCTTTTAATTAGCACTCAGGTAATGGCAGGCCTTAAAGAATTAGCATATAACTGTTATCAATATACATTATTTTTTTCATTCTGAACTGCTCATTCAGATGAAATGTAAAAGAGCTGCTCCGGGTATTTTGGAAAAGAAACCGGCTTCAAACTAAATACTTGGTAAGTCCAGGATGTCCAGTATTTGCAAAGCTTTTCCTGATAAATAAGATATAGCATGAACTACTAAGTAAAAAATCCTGAAGGAGAAAGACTGTCAAAAACATTATCTCAAAAATGTTAACATCAGAAAAAGAAAGTGTTTATGAGTCATATGGAAAATACGCACGAAATCTAGCTTTGACATTAGACAGTGTCACAACTACTGGAGGGCAAAACAGGTATTTGGTGGAATTGATGTTCTGAAAGTATCTGAGTGACGTGAGAGTTTGTTTTCACCTGTTGCTTTTGTATGCACTTCACCATTCAATGTCAAATGAATGTACTCATTTATGTGAGTACCTTTCCACTAGATAAAATTTTAGAGGGTTCATTTTGGAGTATCCCTTTTAACAGTCAAGAAATGGCAGTAGAAGCAAAGGTGGGGGTGGGGGTGGTTCTATCTTCTAAACCTCACTGACGAACCCTCCCCCCTTATAAGATTAGTGGAAACAATAAAAACAGCCAACTAAACAGAAAAACTATTCAGCGGCTGGGAAACAAGTCTTATGATGTGAAGCTTAAAGAGCTCAATGTATTGAATAGAAAGGTTGAGAGGTGTCTTGATCACTGTGAATAGGTACTGACACAAGGAACAAATACTTGATACTGGAGGTCTTTCAATCCTGCAGACAAAGACCTAACAAGATCAAATGGCTGGAAATTGAAGCTAGACAAATTCAACCTTGAAATAACACAATACCTGCATTTTCCTAGCAGTAAGGGTAATTAAGCATCGGACAACTCACCAGACCTTCGAATCCCTAAAAGATTAAACGTATTTCTAAAAAGGGATGCTCTCATCTGATTTCCAGGGAAAGAAATATGATCTGAAAAAAAACAGAAAATCAAACTTAAGATCATAGTTTGTGAGTGAGAGGTCTATATATGCTACAGTATCCAATGTCTTCTAGTGATAGCAAATATAGTAGACACAAATTATGAGACATAGGGTCAATTTGTGTGGGTGGAGAGCCACACTACCATAGAAATAGTCCAGATAAATATAGAGTTCTACATACTGCATTACAACCATATGGATTTCTGTATCATAAATAATCTTTGCAAACTTTTCCAGCAAAGGTGGAGAATGTGTTCTTCCACTCTGAGATCTGTCGACAGCACAATCAGCTTTATTTCTAGCAAGTCATACCACTCTGACTTGCAGAGCAGTTATTGGAATTTTGGCCCTTGCACATGAAGGTGTGGTTGATCTTCTGGGTGGTTACACACAGTCACATTTTAGTACACCAGATGGAGTGACCACTCTCTGTGAGGCTGTGTTTGTTCTTTCATGCCAGTCCAGGCTACCTTTTATTCTCTCACCTACATTTCAAAAAATTATACAAATTATACAAATTTCAAAATTATACAAATATGTGATTCTTCATCCTCTGTAAAATGGTGCTGGGTAAAAAGATATTCCTAAAACTTTCATCTTCATCTATGTAATAGTAATTGCCATCTCTTTGCTCCTCTCCTTTCTAGACTGTAAGTGTGAGGAGTTGGGCAAAGAAGTTGCAGTCTAGCCTTTCAAAGTGTTGTAAAAATGACCTTTCTAAATCTCAGCTGTACTTTTATTACGGCAAAAGAAAAAGAGGAGTCTGAGAAAGACACGGAAAGTGAAAGGATGCTGGACAATGGACCCCTATGAAACCACGCTGCCTCAAGCATTTGTGTTGGAGCTACTCTTTACTTAATGTATCTCTACAACTACAGCTCTTCATAAGTTCAGGGAGCTGTGAGGACTACATTCTGTTACCTTGAACAGATGTCTCAATCATCTTATCAAAGGGTTTAGCCGGGAGAAGAGTGATGAACAAGAGATGAGCAGCTCATGTACATCTGTCACAATTAAAAAATGTTTGGATTACAGGAGACATCATTTTGGAGTATCTAAATATCTAGTCTAATCACAGCTACACAACAGAGAAGGAAGAAAATAATAGATTATTTTTAGCTATTCCTGTTGTTAAAATTTGCATTTGAAATTGTATGAGGGGCAGTCAAGAGCCTGTCTTTTAAAGTCTTTCCCAGATATGACAAGCTACAGCAAATGGATGGATAGCTCATGTGCCTTCATATGACACCTATTATTTTACACATAATGTTTGTCCTCCAAGGTGATTTTATTTTTCATTTTATTAATCCTTATTAATATTAAAGGGAGAACAGTACAATATTTTTTTTCTTCTGGAATGTATAAATGCTATAGCTAATCATTTCCCAACAATTATCATAAAACAGCAGTGACATTTTCAGCTCTTCAAAATTATGCAAATTACTGAGTGGGTAAGTACAGTAGCTCTTTTCTCTATTAGAGCACTGCTGTTTAAAGTGGTATTGCATGTCAAGGAGGGCAAGGTGTGAGCAGTTTGATTAGAATTATCCGCCCTCCACCCCCATCTCTCTCTGCTTCCTGCAACTACATCACACAGACACCCACTGTCCTTTATTAAATCACATTTGCATTCGTAAATTCATGGAGATGGGCTAAAAAAAAACGTACCCAAAGGAAAGCGGGCAATCCAGACCTGTGTTGTTTTTTATTCCACAGCACCATCATTCAGTGTACAAGTAGGGAGCCTCCACACTTCCTTTTATGGCATGAGAAAAAAATGGAGGTGAAGATTTGCAATATTAAGTCTGAATTGGATTTTGAACACAGAATTTCATGGTTATGGAGTTACTCATCTGAGGGGTGGTAGAGCTGAATGACAAAACCGTAAACAGAGGACCACAGTCTTTTCCTGTTGAGTTCGGCTTTGGAATGGTGGAAATTCATTGCCATTCTCCTGGAGGTCCATTTCAAAGATGACTGATAAAAAGCACATCTACTGTTTTCCAACTTAAAAGACTTAGTGCAGTAGTTCTTCCCACATCCCCCAAAGAGGCAATAACTTCCTTCACCACTTTCCTTTCTGTAGTGCCTTAGTTACCCAGCCTATGAACACTCACAGCAAAGCTGCTGCTCTAGACTGCTCCACGTCATCCCAGTCATGCTCATCCCACTTGGTTTCTCCCATCTGTTTTCTGGAGTGTTTGTTTGTTTGCTTGTTTGTTTTAAAACCATCTGCTGTCTCGTACCTTCCTCTTCATCTCCAGCTCCGCTGATGCCCTGGAGGAACAGTCTAACTCTTGAGCTTACAGCACAGCATTGATGCTTCAGGCGGTTGCTGTGGAACCTGGTGCTCAAAGCCCTGCATGTACCAGTGTGCCCACAGCATACAGTGCAGATTTCTTCAGAGGTACCAGCATGAGGAATGAAAGTGGTGCTGGTATGAGGCTGTGCCTGAGGGAACAAGCCCTGCTCATCAGCAGCACTCTTTGGTTCAAGCAGATCCTGTTCCTCGCTTTGGAGTTATCTCTGTGTGAACACATTTGAGGGTATCTCACTAACATTCACTATACAGCACAGACATACCTTTAAACTGTATATTATCAGAGATGGCATTTCTGTCTTGATCTGTTTATAGGATCCAGTACTATGGGTCCATTCAAGACACCTTTTAGTTGACTATAAAATTCTACATACAATTAACAGCATGAAATAAAAGGAAGTCAAACATGAAAGAAGCTGGTTCTTTATTCTTTAAAAGCTAACTTCTGGTTGCTTTTCCTGCCCTTCTAAGCTAGTTAAGCGGAAACGTCACTCCCTTGAACAACCTACATGTGAAGGCTGTTAACACTGCCCAGTGAACTTTTCTACTCTCTCTCTCAACGTCTCATTGCGATATACAATTCTAATAGCTAAAAGGTCTAATTTCCTCTCTAGCATTTGGACAGATGGGTTTTTTTAAGTTTTTCAATAGAAGAAATAAAGCCAACTATACGCTTATCTTTTATTTTCAATTTAGCTTCAGAAATTAAAATTTCTACCATATAATTGAACCAAAATTATCTACAACTTTCCAGTGCTTTTCATTCTGTGTAACTGTACTGCAAACAGAAATCTAAGGCTATGATCAAGTACGAGTCACCTATTATCAGTGAATAGAACATTATACTACACTGAAGTATTTTCCTCCATTTTAGCTGCTTTTCCAAATGATATCGTGATCACAATGGACTTCTATACAGTCTGTTTAAGAAAAATTAAGCATCTCTCCTTCCAAAGTAATGCTGTAATGTTCATTGCCAGTTTGTGGAGGCAGAAAGCAAGCTATAACATAAAAGCTCCTCCTATATATGAAAAAGTACTAGTTCATTCATGAAAAGTGAATATAAACAGAAAATTAGTTTGCGCATTTTTATAGAAACATACAGTTCATTTTAAGAGTTTTGGGGTGCTCTTTTCCTTCCTTTTTCTTTCTTCCATGTTGAAAATTAAATTCTGTAATAGAATTCCAGTCCAAACACTGATATATTATATTCTTAAGGCAGAATATACTTTATGAATATTCTTTTGTGTTCTTTGTGTTATCCCAAGAATTTACTGAATCGGTTGATCTCTGCCTTGCAGCCATTTCCTGCCCTCCCCACCTCCAAACCCTTGACTACAGAACCTGAAATTGATAGTGAGATACAAAGACTACATATGGTAACATCTGAAACCCACAAAAGATCGTCAAGGCAACTTTATGAAAGCGAATGGGGCAGTGTCAGGGCTCAGACACCAGGCAGCTCAGTCATCCACACTGTCAAACTGTTAAACTGTTAAACAGCTCTTGGCGCACTTTCTTCCAGGGCCAAGGGGTTCCACTCTCCCAAAGAGTTCCCAGGGGTGCTCATGGGTCAGAACCAAGGAAGGGCAATCCCCATTAGATAGCTGAGACACGGCCTCCCGTTTAGTACGTTGTCTGTGGCTATCCAGTGCCAGTTGGCCTCAGGGCTGAAAAAGTGTTGCCCCCACTATTCAATTTACTGTATAGATGCTGTCTCAGCCTCCTGCTTATTTCCAGAGACAGAAATAAAGTCTATACAGGCTTGTCTTTTCCCTATCATAAGGACACAACACTGCTATTGATGACATTTGTGTTGTATGTGGAACTGGCAGGTTGTAAACAAATAGGAAAACAACAGAAGGTATTGTCCAGGCTCCATCACTTGAACAGCTGGTTCAAAGCAAAAATTGTGCTGTGAATAAAGAACTTTTGAAACTAGTGATAAGGAGGCTTGTCTACCCCTTGCAGACAGTCCTTTGAGCCCCATGCAGACAGAACTGTCATGTTTCAAACAATAAAAACAAAGCGCTTTTTTTCCTTCCATACAGTCTTCATCCACAGGGGTATGCACTCCATGTTGCAGTACAGGCATGAGATGCTTGTGCTTTCACCACACCTTGATGCTGCATCTTTCAGTGTCTCTTGGTTGCACTGGAAGCAAGGGCATGGCAACCCTCTGCGTAGAACCCACAAAAGACAAAACAAGTAATACTGTTTTTAATAACAGACATACTTTAAGACATACGAATAGAGTTACAAGGCTCTTCAATGAATGGAGGGAGAGAGAGAAAGACCTGAAAATATATCCATCTCAAAACATGGAGCCAAGGAAGAAATGTTCAAGAGAAAGTTAATACATAAATCCCACACCTTAAAAAAGAGTAGGTACTTAAGTTTGGGGGCAGGAGTGGGTGGGGGCTGCTAGGAATTTTCTCCATGCTTAAGCATCTAAAAAACACTTCTTTTTTTTGACACAAAAGGCTATCATTGCTCTTTTTTGCCCAACAACAAAAACATTTTTTCCAGAAATGTCCCAGTTCAGATTGTGCCTGAAAGCACTTGAGTTTTCATGCCCTATGTACCAATAGGCAGAAATGGTCTCACACAATTAGTTTCTCTTTTGGGCCTGAGATTTTCTGGAGTTTAAAAACAAATGTCAGTGATTTGCATTTTAAGTTCCCAGTTTGCAAGGTGGTTGTATTCTCTTCAGGAAAGCAGAGTCCATAGCACTTGAATTTAAACTGAATTTTACTGAATCAGAGCTGTAGTAGCTCAGACAAAGTTGGTTGCTCAGTCCATAAAAGTCCAAAACTAATGTAATGATTTAAAACAACAAGGGAATATTTTTCTATTTATTTTTACTTTTGAAATACCTTGTTCTTTGAAAGTACTGTTCCTTCTCTCAGCTCTTACTTGGTGGTCCAAGCACTCTGCCAGACATGGGAGGTTTGGCTGAGCTGAGGGGACTGGAGACGCTCACACTCCTTAGACCAAAGGTGACAACGGAGGTGATGAATAGGCAACGTTGACACCCTTTCCTTTTTTAAGTGAACCTTCCCCTTAGTGGCTATTAGCAGAAGATAGCTCACGTTTCTTGTTATTTCCCTGCACTGTGAGAAGAAAATTTGTGCTTAATTCAAGCAGACCGGATCACCTTGTAGCTTTCTTCACCGGCTTTATTGGGAATGTAGATTCCCACTGACTCACTGAAGATGAAGAACCACCTTATCTAGGTGCCTAGGTTATGTACACACCAAGGCTCTCCGTTCACTGCAGACCATATGGCAAAATTCAATTTCTTTGGAACTGTGTTCCTTTGAACTAGCTCTCCTCTTAACCCTGCTGATGTTATGATTGAAATTTCAAAGCTAACCCTACCTTTTTGCTCCCAAAAGAACAGAAAAAAAAAGTACTTCACCAGGTCACCTTTTCACTAAATCCTTTTAGTCTGTTTTAGTTTCTGTCTGTCAGAAGCACATAAACTTCATGTACCAAAAAGGAGGAAAGCTAGGAACTCCCTTCAGCATTTTTCTAAAATGTTTGTCTTTTAAAAGTTTCGTACTACCCTGAATGTGCTTGAATTCAATTCACTTTTAACTGGGCTACTGTATTACTATTTTTTAAAATCAATTTCTCCCCAGAGTCAGTGGGCTAGTGATGGAAATTCAAAAGCTTTGGAGAAAAATGTTTAAAATAATATTAAAGAAAATTTTCATCCCATTTACTGCAAGTCCAGAACCTCTTTCAGTGATTTTTCCTCCATCCTGAGTCCTTTAAGCATCAAGAGACTACAGTGTTTGTCTTAAAAAATAGTATCACCTTGATATAGCATTGATATCAAGTTTACAGATTGCTGGGCTTTTCTCTTTCACATGACATCCTGAATGGCTTTAATCCACAGCGTGGATTAAGACATGTCATCATTGGTCAAACTTTCTTTGTGACTTTGCAAACAGCTACAGCATCTTGTGCAGACAGTTGCCTCTGTAGTGTGGGTATGAAAGAGTGCTCACCCGAAATTATCTCCTAACTTAGCGCAATGGCATTAACAGCAACCCAATATGTAAAGCTGGTGAGAGGTAGGTTTTTTCTTCCTAACGATGGGATGCAAAGTGATCTTACTTATGCTAACATTGTGCTATTACAACGCAGTAGGCTTCAGTGGAGATCCTCCTGAATTACTTCAGATAGATTAAACTTAAATCTCTAAATGTTATATTTACTGAATATCACTCATCCGGCAATCTTCAAGCACTTCAGGACCATTAGTTGTTAAGCTCCAGAATCTCTCCTCCCATGGTTTCCCAAGTGGAAAATAAATTCTAATACAACTGGTTTATGGGCATTTAAATCAGAACTCGGGAATATTCCCTAAACTTGTGCAAAATCAGACAGCAAATCACCAGCAGGGTCAGATAAAGAACTGAATGTCCCCCCAGCTCTCTTGAGCTCTGGTACTAGACATTATATTCTCGCTTGGAACAATGGATTTAAACTCTTACAGATTATTACTTTTACCTTAAACTCTATCTTACCTTGACTGGCTGCTGAGTTCTCAGTCGGGCCATTTAACATAAGTGCCTCTTCTAGTTATTCAGTCCATTAAAACAGAAATCAGACTACATTACCCAGAACACACTTAAGCCTCCCACAGCCCTGCTCAGTCAGAGAGGTAGCCTGCCAATGTTCTCTCTGCAGAGTTCCCCACTAAAATCAGCTGGGAGTTCCATGTTAAAATGTATGAATACATAATTTTATACAAACCCAACAGCCAATATCAGAATTATCAGGTAATTTAGTTAGGCAAGCACTTGCTTATGCATATTGAGTTACCCAGGGCTAATTCCTGGGATGCTGTTAGCAAGCTGCTTAACTTCTTTCTCTGTCTGCATAGTGCTCTGCTGTAAAAATGCAGACATTCTTTTCTTTGGTTGTAAGACATCCTTGCTATTTGAACTAATCTGGCCATGGGGAGCACAGGCTGCTTTGTGTGTGTGGTTCCTGGACATACTAAGGCAGTTAATCTATGCATCAGTGAGGTAGGCAATTCCATACAGTAAAAAACAAAAATAAATAAAAAAAATCCACAATAGCCCTAATGTTTATTTCACTAAAGTCCTAAGAAGCTGGGTTACTTTTTAGCATTGCCACCACTGAAGGAAGTCTGGAGCTGTGAGAGGAGATAGGTGCTGCCGGGAAGCAATGCGTTTAAAGAAGTTACATAGATGGATCCTCAAGCCAAAGTCACGGTTCTACTTTCCCTGTGGAGGCTGTGGAACCAGCAAAACTGATTCTGAAGTGTTCTTTCCCCACTCTTCCTTCCACCACATCTGCTCCACCCGCTGCCATGGCATGAACATGATTCAGTCCCAGTTCTTTGTCCTGAGAGCACAAAAATTAAATTTTGCCTATATTGCCTTGGACTGACTCCAAGCACACACCTTTGCTTTCTAAATTCTGCAGTAAGTCAAGGAACATGCATGCCTTACTAGTCCACAGTCCTGCAGATACTTGAATGCCCTGAACACTTGTGTACAAAATGTGCGCCTTTGCAAGACCTGAGCTCTATAAGAATAAACATAATCAAATTCAGACAGCATTTGCTTGCCAATTACTGGCAGATTTGCACCATTTATGGTCAGTCCGTTATTACACAGCACTACAAATTGAATTTGTTACAGAAAATGTTAGAAGGAAGGATCTTTGGCTTCAATTTATCCAGAACAAATGGGCAAATGGAAAAAATCAAATCCGAATTTGTAGTTACAAGGCAATTTGGCCAAATGTTAGGCTATACTGTCCTATCTGTGGAGCAAAACATGATCCAAACTATCTCAATGCATTGAGATTATGCAATATGATGATAATATCTAGCACTGTGGTGACACAAGCAACCTGGTGTTCAGGACATTTCTCAATTTTGGTTAAAAGCCTTTTTTTCTTTTAGTTCAACCATCCATGTTGTTTTAGAAACATAAAAATGAAAGAAACTGTCCAAAATGGGAGGAAAGATGCCTGTGATATAACTTGCCAATTGCCTTGATTACTGTACAAATGTTCAGCACGTTTTCCTCCTCGGGGAGATTTTATCTTGAAAGACTATGCAAACAGACAGACAGACACACAAACACACACACATGCAAGTTAATTTGTATTTTAAAATAGATAGGGGATAAAAATACCCAGTGAAAAGTGTGGCATTTGCACTATAAAACATGCAAATAATTTAATTAGTGGGAAAGGATGTCGCTTTATCTTCTCTAGACTAAACAGGCCCAACTCTTTCAGCCTTTCCTCATTTGAGAGATGTTCCAGGCCCTTAATTGTCTTCATGGCCCTTTGTTGGACTCTCTCCAGTAGTTCCATATCTCTCCATACTCATTAGAGAAGGAGAAATTCACAGAGCAAACATATTATTGGTACCTGCATTGCAAAACTGACATGGGTCTTCAGATCTTTTGTATGGGAATAATCTCATCCAACTTCATGGGTAGGATCCTGCTTAAACTAATGACACCTGAATTCAAGTCCACATGGAACAGTCTAAATGTGTACTGGGAGGTGGAATTTGATAGTTTAAACACAGTTGTCTACAGAGATGCTCTAGGAGACCCCCACCTAACTCTAGCTGTTACTAGCTCAGGAAGGGAATGTTTTCTCTAATTCTCGTATCATATCTGCCAGTGTAGTGTGGATGCCTTGCATTCTTTGGGGTTGTCTCAGATGTAGCTTCGTGGCTTTCTGAAGAAAGTCCTTGCTTTCCATTAACTGTAATGGGGCTACAGTGTGCCTGCAGACTGCTAAAGGTAGGTGATTTAATATCAAATTGAATCCCTCGACCACTGAAATCAACAGTGAAGATGTCTACATTGAAACTGGTTACTCAAGCTATCCTGCAGTTTTTCTTACAGTCATTGGAGAAAATGGAATCATTCTAGGATGTAATTTGTCTGATATTTCTCATGAAGTGACACGTCACTCCTTTAAAAGGAGATTTTCATGTTTTGTCAGAGAGATTCTGCTCTTTATTTCAACACCTGCAATACTTCAGTGTGCAGGCGAGCATCCACTTTGCAAAACCATAGCTGACTGACTTTGTTCTTTCCAGGGTTTGCTCACCTGCACATTTCACTTGGCCTTGTAGAAGCACAGCACCTGCTTCTTGATGCTGCGGTACAACGAGCTTCTCCGTGAGTCTTTCTCAGTGAATTGTAGAAGGTTGTTGCCACCCTCTGGGCACTCACAGGAAAGTGTTTGAAGGAAGGTCAGCTCTCAGTTGTTCAGATAGGGCATGTCAAAGCAATGTAAAGGAAGGTCATCCACAGTAATGGAGACAATAGACTGGAAGTCAGAATCAGTATAACCCTCTTCCAATCAGTACCATCTCTGAGTTGAAGAACTGTAATGACAAAAAAGGATTATTAACTTTCATGTGTTACAATGACAGCTCGTTTTTTCTCTGTGGATGCATGTTATCCACACATGGCGCAGCGTAGAAGAGCGTATACTTAGCTAGGTGCTAAGTATAACATCTCCTTACAATTTACTTTGCCCACATCTTGACTGAAGGGTGGGTGAGAACAGAGTGTTTCTAGCCAGAGCGAGCACAGCATAAAGTCATCGTTAACCCCTTTGTGCATATTGACGTGATTTACAGCAGTGGATGTGTACAAGCACCAGCAAAATTTCCGTGGAAAAATTATAGTCCATAATTAAACTGTATTGAATGTATTCATCAGAATTGTGGGACTGACTTAAAAATATTTAATTCTTAAAGTTTCTGAAGTTGACCCTGAAAATTTCCCTCTCCCTTTGGCCTGTGATTAAACATTCTCAGTCATTACAAACTGCTCACATCACACGCATTTTCTCATAACATCTCATACAAAAGCCAAAGTCTGCAATTTTAACCTCCGCAAAAAACATTTTCACTTTCTTTATCCCTTCCATACCATTTATCATACCTTTTTGTAGCTGTCTTGTGTGCTCTTCGTAGCAGGGTGCCATTTTAGCAGAGCTGTCCATCTGTGGGAGCAGGAATCCTTGCCATAGAATTGCTGAGCAATTCACCCAGCATGATATTATGAAGTTCTGTTGAAGAGATGCAAACTCTTATTTGGAAAGATGAGTTTTAATCCTCTTGTTTATCTTGTTTCTCATGGTATCAGCTAACATTTTCATGACTTGGTGTGATGGGATGGGTGAAGGGAGACCTATGAGTAAAATTTTCAGAAAAGCACAGCTCACAGCTTCGTTTTCAGTTGTGACCACTGGTCCTCATCACACTTGAGTTCCAAGGTCCTGCCCATTACTTCACTCGCCAGTCTAGGAAAAGAAGAGGGATACAAGTATTGTCTGCTTTTCCAGACAAGTATCAAATACACTTCAGTGGAGCATATATCTGATAGGAGATTACAGCTTTTGGGTTAGGTGAGGACAGAATCATACTGAACATCAGAATGTATTGTCAAGATTGGTCATTTGTTAACCACTAAAGGGAAGTGCGTTAGAGCTGTGGATATGTTTAGACATAAAAGGTGGTGAAGATCGGTGTAAAGTGATAGCATTGGTGGAAAACATATTTCAGTATCCTTCATTGGTTTTTCGCAAGTTCTGGAGTGATACTCTGCCAGTGAGTGTTATATGAGACACTCTGTGCTCTGTCTCCATCAGCTGAGAGTATGTTACTTTCTCTTCCCCTCCCCAAAATTCATCACACGAAGAATCATATTTATAACTTATGCTAGTTCTTCTTTACATTATTATCACATAAAGATTCAAGACCTGGATGTACTCAGAGATATTCAGGAAGCGACTGTCTTTGTGACATGGCACCCTTGGGCAGATACAGATAATGCAAAATATGAAAAAAGTGTAAACAAATTTGAACTACTTAGGTTCAAAATTAAGATCCTGAAAACTTCTATTCATCTGCTTCTTGACCTCTAAAAGTTCCCTAAGCAAGTTCTTATGCACATGCCTTGACGTCTTGGTAGAACTGAGAAACACATCAGCTATCTAACATACAAGACCAGTCAAGTAGATCCTCCTTTACTTAAGTACTCTAATGCTTTCAAATCTAGGAGTGAATTCATCTCACATAACCTGAGTATGTAGGTTGCATCTTCTTATTCACCTTAACTCTCTTTACTATCAATGGAGTCAAGCACCCCTGCAGCCTGGTTCATATCCAAAGATATCTTTTATGAATCACCCTGTGACAGTAACTGTCCTCCACTGACTGAAGAGAGAAATGAGAGTGGCAAGTTTAGGAAGTAATTCTATGCAACATTATGTTGGGCACAATAATATTGGCACAAGGCATATTAATCTGCTCAAGCTCCTATCCTCTAGCCTCTACTCCCTTCACATGCACTGAATGAATTGTCTTTTTCAAAGTTATGTTTTTAAGTCCATGCTTTAAATACACATTGCTGATAAACCAAAATGTCTTACCAAACCGTAGCCTTGGACTTTGATAACTAACTGTAAATGTTTGCGTGAGATAACTCTTACGAATACACACACTAGCATACTGGTCAGAACATTTGGCAAGGAGTCTGGAAGTCCTAGGAACCATATTTTTACTTCTGATATCTTTACCTCCCAGTGGTCAAAACACAAATGACAAAGTTTCCTGCTGGTCCAGGGTAGGGACATTCTCCCAGCTCCTTTTGAAGCTCTTTCACTATAAAGAAAATATTTTTTTTAATGGTCTAATGATTCTTTCATAAGTAGGAAGGGCAAGGTTTCTAGATGCTGACCAATTTTACATGGCTTCTTTTCCAGTAGGTCTGTCTTTGATTTTCCGGTTTGGGTCACCTACTTTCCTCAAGGAAAATAAAGGCGCCCAACTCACACTCTCTTCTGAGTCACGTACCTCGAAGTTAAAAGTATCAAGAGCAAGCTTTACAGTTCTGTGACTGATCTCTTTAGACCTACCTCTGCTTAAAATACAGTCCATTTGCAATATGCTAATGTGGAGCCAAGTTTTCAAACACCTTCCAAATGTTGGGGTACATCAGCTGAAGGATTAAGAAGGTTTAGATCAGGCCCAGTGTAACTCTCTAGTTTGCAATAAAAATATTGATTTGAATGAATACTAATTATAAATGGGGAAAGATAAGCCATGGATTCAAAAGGCTAATGCTTCTAAAATGTAGCCTGATTAACGAGGCTGTCATAGAACTTGTTTATAGGTATGCTGTACAAAGTATCATAATCTCTGATAAATTACAGCAAATTAAAGCCATCAGAGTTTAGAAATCATAAAACTGATTTGCCTCAAAAGGATGTTGCATACAGGCCAATCAGAGGTTTATAGCCGTGGCAGAGAAGTTGTAAAGAGCAAGTGTTCTCATACTTTTCTGGGGTGTGGGTCACATTTCAACCCCTTGAGTCCCACTTTCCCCTCCTACTAGTCAACACATAGAACATTTCACAACTAGATATCAGCCTTGTGTAACAGCAGCAATTGCCTTCTTTGAATAGTGACATTCAGAAACTATTAAATATAATTTTTGTTGGTTTTAATGTAAGATAGCAGCTGGAAATGCAGAGGAACCTGTTCTTTGCTAGGCAGTTCTCTATGGACCTCCAGCAATTGCTCCATGAATCACTAATGGTGCATGGTCTACAGTTGGGAGCTATTGATTTGAAGAAAGCCCAAGTAAGTAAACAGATAGACCTTGTAGTATATGGTGAAGGTCATTAAACATAAGAAACAAATTTTCCCCTACAGCAATGTGCACGGAGCATTTGGTATCCTTAACGTTAATTTAAAAAAGGGGTGTGGGATATTTAAGATACTATATTTAGCATAAAGGAAAAACACCGACAGAAGCAGAGACTCAGGCATATCACCATCAAGACACAGATCATCTGGGAAGCGGGAAAGGGAGGAATATAGGCTCTATTTTTAAGAACGACAGGTCCTTTTAATGTAAACAGTCTTAAAATCTTAACTCTTAGGGGTCTGAAAGGCTATCCACACTCAGACAAATGGAGTGGGGGGACAGATAAGCCTTTTGTAACTGTAAATCTGTATCAGAGAGGGTAGTAGCCAACAAATGTGGACGCATACTTCTAATCTTTTAAGGGGCAGAGAAGAAAAAAGAATAGTCTGGCAGGACAGTGCATAAAGCTGAGTGTCTGGATATGCTACCAGAGCTGAAGAGGGAGGAAAACCACCAATTATTACAATCACTCAGAATTTAATACAAAGCCAAAAGAAGAAAGCACTTCAAAATTATTGATTTCCCAGCCTGCCATAATGTCTTTGGATAGCAATATAACATTTGATGATACCAATGTTTGCCTCTTGTTCCTCTCATAGTTCTGTAGATGTTAACTTGCAGGCAGCCTTGTTGGCACAAGAACATAATAGCATATAGGATTTTGGCTATATTGAGCACTGGATAATTTTGATGACTTCTAAACCCCTTCAGCCTAGAAGTGCTTTATTTTCAGGCTCCACTATAATTAGTTACAAAGGTTATTTGAGTGAGACGCGAGGCAAGGCTGGAAGGTTATTGTTAAATGAAATCAATTTCACCTACTTTTTCTCTTGCTCTAATATTTTCTTTTAAATCTATAGTGAAGAAATAGACTATTTCAGGCAGTCATTTACCAATAATGATTTGTTCAGCAGTTTCAACAATGCATTCAGAAACAATGAAGGGATTCAGCTGATGCCAGCCTTGGTTGAATAGTTCTCTGCCTCTATCAGGCTGTGTCTCCACCTACATTACATATTCCAAGCATGGTCCACTTCTTCAGTTTGAACGAAGACACTGCTGACCTATATAAACTTCTCATGTTTTAACTGAAGTTCGAGCAGAGGCAGCAGGTCCCACCAGCTCTGTTCAGTCTCCCAGACCTGAACAGTCTCATAAGTTACTGACACTCCATAGTTTGCAAGATCAAAAGAAAAAGCATGTATCTCCAGAAAACTTGGTCTAGCTTTGTAGTGCAAGAATGCTAAAACAAAGGTCTCGAGAAACCGCAGTGCATCTCATGCCCTTGAGTGCGGTGGATGGACCAAGCAGAAGCAGAGTAATGGAGTCTTGGTTTCAGAATCATGCTAAAGAATTGAAACTTGCTCCAGGGATGCCACAGATGTGGTAGCTACTAACAGAAAAAGTGAGTCCCCATCCCTTTACTCCCCTCTGGGACACAATACATGAATGTCACAATTATTCATATTCTAGATTCTGGAATGTTTATGTTTTTGTAGTTTTCATATTCATTTGCTTGAGTGAAACTTGGCAGATACAAAAAGACCTAACTTGAGATGGATTAGTGAGCACATGCATGCACATATACAGACAATGAGGAAAACCAGGATAAATTATGAAGCTGAAAAAATATGCCTTTAACAATTGCTTAAGTCCTGACTAGAAAAGATAGCTGCTGAAAGCATATCAGTGATTAGTCTCTTGACCTTTCTTCAACTTGAAGTCATCAGCTATTGTTCGCTACTGATAATAATAATAACCTTTATTTTATGAGGTGACTGACAGCCAATCCTAAGAGCAACATGCTTAAAAAAGAAATCATATTTAGTAGGCTCAATACAGTGAAATTAATTCAGAATTTTTACATCAAATATTAGAAACATTAAACACTGTCTGCACAAAAAAAAAAAGGAACATTCAAAATGACATTTAAAGGAAAAACTGTAGCAGAAGGTTGGGCAGTAGAGCAGCAGATTAGTGAAATTTATTTCTCCTTTACCCCTTTTTTTTTTTTTCACTGAGAATGTAGAAAGTTTCTGAAAGTTTTCCTTTGCAGCATTTTGAAAGGGGAACAGGAGGGAAATCCGAGCCTGTATGAACTGTCACAGGGAATATCTTATCTTTAACAATGGCCAGTCCTGAATCCTTAGATATGAACACTATTATACTTCATTTAAGAGGAGGGGATTTCTTCCTAATCACAGCCAGCAATCATCTCATGACCTGAAGCTGCAGTGTCTGCCCCCTTCACATTTTCATTCTTCCTAGTGTAATTGCATATGTTACTCTAGACCAGACTTGAATGGAAGCCCCTCTGAGGGAAACCCCAGGAGGTGGAGTTGACAATACAGTAGGTGACTCTCATTCCTCAGAGTCATTATTGAACCAATCAGACAATAGAGTGTTAGGGGTCACAACGCAACTAGCAGTGCACAGTTTTGAATGAAATGTAAAGCCAAAACCCTGAATAACTGCGGCCATTAGACAGAATTTTTTTCAAGAGTGAAGGAGCTTGCTCCAGCAAGACCTAACCTGAGGTATTGTGCTTTGCCTTCCTGTTAGTTCAGTCAGTCCCTTAACCTATATTAGTAGTATATAGGAGGTCTATGTGCACTTAAATACCATTATCCTTCCCCAGTGGAAAGAGCTGCGATTCACCAGTGGGATTTTCAGTTTGACAGAAGAACGTAATCCAAAGTCTGAAAAAATTAAGGTCATCATTTTCCTGGAGGGCTGCAGAGTATCTGTCCTTAGACACAGTGTGCTTCCCATGTTCGGTGCATTTGCTCCTATTGCCTCCTAGTGAGCTGTGGAACGGAACAGACAGCATGAGTACTGGGAAGGTCAGGGATTGTTTAGAGATTTATCTGAAGGAATGTCTCCTTGACCTAGCAATAATTGTATCCCAGGCTAAAGGCTTTGAAATGCATAAAACCAGTCAGCAGCTAAAATGAAGTTATTAGGTCTCAAGGGATTCTTAGGTATTAGTCACTTATAGTGAAACATTCATTGGTCAAAGCTGTGATCTTAAAGGGCTTGAAAAAGCTGTTAACCAAATCCCACTGAAATTAAAAAAAAATTAAAATCTCAGCCTCAATTTTTAATTTGGATTTGAGGTCAGGGGGAAAGTATCTACCAGCTGAAAAGGCTCAACATGAGACAGACATGTCTGTAAAGATGTCAGCACTGTGATCTTCAACCCACATAATCAGAGAAGGATTCAATAGTCAAATGACTCTATCATGTGGCTTATGTCAGTCGCTGCAGACTGTGACAGATCAGGTGGCCACTGGACAGACCACCATCACTCAGGAAACTCTGTCACTGGCTTTCTGCAAGCCAATTCTTGGTGCCTCACTTTTTGTGTGCAAAAATGGAGGTGTTTTTCCTTTAAAGTTATTTTGAGAGCTACTAATGAAAGCACTGGACAAAATTTTTTTGTTGATTTGGTTTTTACTGCTATCTAAACAGAATCACTTTTCACTCATATGCAATTTACTTTCAAAAGTCAGCATCTGTTTCTAGTTATGGATGACACCAAAATATGAGTCATCCAGCTTGTAGCATTTTTAAATGCAGAGAAAATCCATTTAAAACCATTTTTAATGTTGCCAAAATATACTACTCATATTTTTTCCACCTCCTATGTTTTGAATTCACACGGGAACTTGAGAGATCAGATCTAAATTGAGTGGATCAGCAAAGTGAGTCAATGAAATTATGCAGGTCTACATTATCTAAGAGCATGGCCCAAAGTGATAAGGATTGGCAGGAGAAAAACTGCACACCTCCCCCCTTGAAACACATATTTTTAAAACTGCTGTAAAATATTGTTCTTTCTGCTAAATATGTAATATATAAAGGATACGTCAAATTTTCATGCTTGTATAAAGATTATGCAGTTTTAAATGCTTTCACCAGTCAGACTTAATCTACCCAGCCCAAAGACAAGTTGTTACCATTGTATACTGTACCGCACATTTGTGTGTGTCTCTGTGTGTGCATTTGCATGTATGTGAACAAGAGAGAAAAATGCATTTACAACCATAGAAAGCCACTAATCAGGCAAATTAAAGTACACTTTTTTTTATGAAAACCTCAGATATTTTCTTTTGCTATTTATTGTTTAATGGAAACAGTCCTTTCTATAACACTACCCACAATGGATTTTGCAAATTTTGTGGCTTATGTTGACTGTTTTGCAATTTATACTAGTGTGTAAAATATTCCCAGCACATACACTTAATCAAAACAAGCCCAATTAAGCTCAGTACTCCAGATTCCACCTCATTAGCTTTCTGTTCCTAAAATATAACAGATGTGATTGCTGCGGGCCATGAGTTAAAGACGAATTTTTCAGCTAAGCACTTACAATACAACCTAAAGTTATATGAAGATTTAATTATTACTTTCATTTTCATGGCTTCCTGTAAAAGCTCATTTTTCACTTAATAGCAATAGTATTCCACTACTGCACTTTATCCACTGTTACAGAGAAAAGCATCTAAATGAGGAAGAAGGGAAAGGTCAGGGGTCCTATTTTTACTCTCGGCCTCACATATTGGATGGGTGACCTCACAAACTCGCAGGGCTTTTATCCTTTCAAAACCACTGGAATTCAGAAAGGAGTCAGGATCTCAGCTTGCAGAATATCACTTCTGCCTAAAAACTCCATGCAACTGTGCGAATGATTTTGCAGCGTGTTTACTTGGCGTGCTTCAAAAAGATCTGATGACTTAGTGTACCAGCAATAGCTGGCTAGTACTCCCCTCAAGCCATTCTTGGTACTTCTTAGCTGGATTTTAACTGTTTATAACTACTGGCTTTCCAATATAAGGAAAAAATATCATCCTTTTTCAGTAGTCAAAAGGCCAAAGAGGATTACCGTAGGACTGACAGATGGGATTTGAAGGGAAGGACTGCAAATTGTCAGTAGCTGTATTTCTTTGTCAGTAGCCCAATGTCAAGCTGCTGAATCTCTCTCACACTTTGTCCTTGTTACTGGAGCTCAAGCGTCTGGTGGATCAAGAATAAGCTCTGGCCAAATCAAAGCAATTCCAAGAATAATCCAGAGGCAATAGTCAGACTTTTCTGTGGCACAGTTCACCATGAGATTTTCAAATGAGCTTGCAGCTTCCAGTGAAACTTCTTTACAGATTCTGTGGTGATGCATTATACACACACCATCCTCGCTTCTGCTTTCCCAGGAGACTGTAGAGTCAACCCCACATAGTCAGGACCCACTTTCTCAATCTGTTCAGCCAGTGTGGTTTTTGGCCACGTTGCGTGAGCCAAGAAGACAACACTCTCAGGGTCTACGCAGTGCAAGATCTCTCCCAATGCCTCAGCATCCTGGTTCAGTGAAGCCAACTGTGCATAAAATTGTGCACATAATACACATTTAATCTTGCAAAAATGGGCATAAAATAGTCCCATTAATATCAGAAGCAATACCAGAGGCCCTAAAAGGGCTTTTAGGTACCTTCTTTGCATAAATTATTACATAAGGTGCAAGGCAGGACTAACGATTAAAATTACACAAATGACCTGATTCACCACTCTTGCCGCATTTCTGTGTTGGATGACTTTTTAAAAGTCTGCGGTTGCTCTCTCGGCAGGGTGGGTATCCGAGATAACTTAATTGAAGTCAATGGAGCTACACACTGACATAAAACTAGTGTACTTAATAGGAGGTTAATGCTCAGAAGAGAAGAGAAGCCAAGCTTTTCTTGAAAGATTTTCTCATGGCTGAAACCTTCTCTTATTTGTAGTTTCCCACTGCATTTTTCTTTCTTTTCTACTCTCCAAAAGATTAATCAAAAAAATGAGCGTGTTTCCTTTGTGTTTTACACTGAAAAGAAGACATAGCTTTTCTGTTTGCTAAAATGTGGAAGGAGATAAATAATGAAAATTTCTAGTGATTAGTCCCTAAGGTCTTTATTTATGGATCCCTGGCACAGACACACTTCAGATAATAGACCAATT
Source organism: Rissa tridactyla (assembly GCF_028500815.1). Taxonomy (NCBI): domain Eukaryota; kingdom Metazoa; phylum Chordata; class Aves; order Charadriiformes; family Laridae; genus Rissa; species Rissa tridactyla. The sequence continues at coordinate 117,447,026 of NC_071468.1, read as the reverse complement.
TAATATTTATGATGTGCTAGGTTTTTCTAAATGTATAAATTTGGCAATTATCATGGGAGTTATCCTTTATTTATCTACTTTTGACTTTTAATTAGTAGGATTGCCATTTAATCATTAACAATCTCCCCTTCCAAAAAACACCCTACCTGCTGCTTCTTTGATGAATATGTCCCCATTGTGTCACTACTCTGGTTAGAAGATCTGTCTTAGTTATTCCAATGACAAGTTTTAATATAAAAATACTAGATCTACAGAAACAGTCTCTTGAAGTGACATCTCACAGTGACTGGACACTCTGCAACTACTATGCAGTTAAGTACCTGGTCAGCAGTCCATCCATTAAGGGACTCACTAAGGTGACCAATGACCCTTCAAATCTTAGTACCCTTTTTTAAAAAAAAAGGAAAAATATTACATGTGTGTGAGTGGATAGGGGAGGAGGAAGCCTGTCACAGCCTGCTTAATTAAACTTAATAATATTCAATGTAAAGATTATCCCTCTTTCTTTGACAATATAAAATAGTGTCACAGAAATTATACCTTTGTTAAAAAGATCTCTCTAACATTAATCAAGTCGCTTCCATAGAGAGATGAAACTACAAGCTCTAACACGCTAACATTCAGCAATGTGTTACTAATAGCATCATTAACACATACCATATATAGCTGCACGGAGTGTCTTATACTGAGTTAGTGCCAAGTCCCAGTTTGTCAAGTTGGGACACGGGAATGGCAAAATAATTTCATTCTCTCCACCAGCTAATTAAGATGGAGCTTAAAGAATGGAAGCTGAGAACCTTAGCAGGTCTGCTGTGCCATTCCTCCAGGGTGACTTTGTAGGGAATAGTAAAAATACTTAATATAGTCACTGTTGCATGTAAAATGATTGTCAAAGAAGTGCAAGTGGTACAGGTTGAATCAGCAAAGGGTGAACACTGCCATCATTGTGCAGTATTCACTCCTCCCTCTCCACTCATCTCTGGTCTCATGTTTGCCCATACTGCTATAAAAGAATAGATTATTTTTTTTTTAACACAGGGGCTCTTGACATTTACTTTAAAACCAAACTATTGTCCTACAATGTGCTGTTACCTCATGCATTACACAACTTTGCCCTGAGAATGTGATGGTGGAATTAGGACCTGTTCATCTATTTAGATTTCCTACCAATTTCCATTATGGAGGAATCTTGTGGTCTTCTCATTTGAGGAACTCTCTCACCACCCTTTTACAGCAGTTCCTAGCAAATGACTGAATGCAGTGTCCAGCTTCTGGTGCACTTGGCTCACTGAGTTGTTTTTTAACCTTACTCTGATATAATTATTCTGTCCTTAAATCTTCCCTGTAAGAATCAAAGTACAATACACGCCAACGGCGTGTTTCTCTAATACCTGCAGCAAGTTTCTCGTAACAACAGCACTATCTAACTAGGTCTCAGATCCGCATGCCAGACCTCAGTGTGCTGATGTGAGGGAGAATCTGCAAAATATCACACGGTCAACCATGAAGAGAGAGAAGCAGGTCTGCACAGTGATACTGCAGTTCCCCCTGTACCAGACACATCTTAATCAATCCCCTTGGTAAGCCCATACCTGGTTGTTGTTCAGCACCCTGCCTCTCAGTTAAGAAACTATCTGAGGTATGCTGTTTTCTGATATTTCCCTTTAATGATTTACTTGAGATGCTAAATTAATTTGGTTTTACAAACCTGAGGTATATAGGCTAAGTTAATAAAAAAAAATAAAAATAAACTCAATTAATTCACAGTAATGCTCCTTTCATTTCTCCTTTATTCTGGATGCTTTATTTTGTTCTATTCTAAATTTTTTGTCAGTTTTCTTGGTGTGAAATTTTGGAGACTGCGGGTACACCTTCATATGGCTGCCTGGCTTTTGTTCATGCATTTTTTTCCTTTCTTTTCTTCAAGTAAAGGTTGATGAATAATGACAATAACGAACATTTTTAAGGATACCTCATTCTGTTGATATGGTTCTTTTAAGACCACTCCTGCCAGGAAGGGGACCTGGCTCCTTACCTTTGGTGTTGTTTTTATCATTTTGTCATTTGATCAGTTTTGTTGCTCTCCGACATCCTTTCAATTTGCTCCCCCATTTCTAGTTATGCCTTATTCTGGTTTGAATCCAATAGAATCAGAACAAAAAAAACCCTAATGTATAATATTTTTTAGGCTAAACTTAAGAAGACAGGGTACATACTATGTACCTATTTTGATACTCTAGCTCCCACAACATTTTCTGGTTAGTTTTGATTTTATAATTTCTCGATGCAATAGCGGATTAAGAGTCACTTGTAGTATAATTTCTTGTAGTCAGGAAACGGGAAAGTTTACAAGAGAGTCCTGTGTATTTTGAAATACCAGTCACGAATGCCAAACTCAGAGCTGCTAATGTTTGAAAGCTTTTGCTCACCTATCCATGCTTGGGGATGTAAAAGCAAAAAAGATTTTGTGAAAATCCACTCCTAATTTGTGATGCTTATCATCAAAAAACATATGGCCAGATCAAAAGGACAGATCCTAAGCTGGTGCAAATTGGGCAAGCGACACTGTCAGCAGGGATACTGGATTTATAACAGCTGAGTATTCAGCCTATTTGTAGTTCAGTATAAGAGTTATCTGGCTGAGGGTATGGAAGTTATAGTCCCAAGTAATAGTCTTTCACAAAGTCATCACGCATTTTTCAGGACCTGAAAATTCAAAAACTTGTTAGTAATTTTGTACCAGTTCCTGCTTCAGCTCAGGTTTCATTAGTTCTTTATAAAAATGAAATGCACTTCATCTCAGTCTGTACACACAACAAAATAAATCTAAAAGCCAGAACTGTCTTAGAGTCAAAGGGAGTTATTCTGCTATAAAGCAGTAATCTGTCTCTCAGTTTTTTTGGATTTAAGTAGAATGAAAGGAAGCTACATTTAAAAATGGGACGGACAATGCTAAGTATATATTGCTGAGAACAATCTGGCAATGGGAAAGGAGAGAATAGCCTGACCCATCAGCTTCCCTTCTCTCTCCAGCTGTTACAATTCTCCAAGTGCTGAGAACACATGATTTAGTAGCTTCAGAGATGAAACGGATTGCTTTGGTTTTGGCACATCTGTAATGCAGCAAACAAAACATATATATTTGCATGTATGCGATTTACATTAGAGACAGACAAAAGCAACTAGAAGGTGGATTCTCACTATCAATTAGGGGTGCTATTTGCACAGGAGGAGGTAACCTGTTGGATGTGCATTGATGTGAAATAAAAGTGTTGCGTGAAGAAAATGTAGATGATATGATTGCTGTTTAACAGAAAGGAAGAAAAGACTCAAACAAAATGAAATTATAGGAGTGGAGTACAGAGGTGCTTTTGGTACTGCAAAGGACAGGCAGGTGTTCAGATTAAGAAAGTGTCATTATCATGACATTGTGGAAGCCGAATAGGAAAAGTGACTCATGCTACCAACTTCTGAAAATCTTGATTATGTAGGATCCATAATTATTGGTGGAAAAGTACTGATTAAAAAAAAAAAAAGGACTTGAAAATAACAATTTTCTGTAAGATGGAGAAAGGAAACAAAGTATAACGGTGTCACAAATTAGACCATCTTCAGCAGAGATTGAAGCAGCAAGAAATAAAAAGGTCAGACATTGAAAGACATGGACTGGATCCAATCTAATGCTTAAATGTCTTAAAGCTTCAGTATTGCAGCACCCAGTGTTAATGACATGGCTCTGTGACATCCAGCACTTCACATGGGCACGCAGGTACCCACTGCAGTGAATAGGGGCATTCAACAACCTCAACATAATGTCCAGTACACTCTGTACAGAGGCAACAGGAAGATACTCATCACCAGTCAATTGGAAAACACCAGTTTCTGCTGCCAGGGCCATTTCTGTGGTGAAAATTCAGCAACGATTGGACATAAAAAAATTTCCTTGTAGTCAATGCCCTTTCTCTGCGGCAACAGCACCCAGCACTGAGATGCCGAGTTACACCACTGCGCTCTTTCTCTTTTCAGGCCAGGGAAACTTGAAATCTTTTACACACACTGACACAGCTTCAAAATGGAAAAAAGAGCAAGAGCTCCTTCACATTTTCGTGAATGTAACACATTGCAGTGGGACACAGGTGATACCCTTCTTCAGGCAGAAAAAGGAAATGAACCTAGGTCACCTACTTAATGACTGAATGCTTTAAAAAATACTAGGCTACTGTGCAGCAGCAGATGGAGCACTGATCTGATTACAGAGTCTGGCCAGCAGTGGGGACACTTCTATTGCTTAAACAGAAACATGCACACCTGGATGAACACCTGGAAATACTGAGAAAATGTACCAAATAATTTAATTCAAAGGGGCCTTGTTGAAGGAAACCCAGATCTCTGAAAACATACATCAACTCTTTCTGTGCTGTTTTCAAAAAAAGGTTAATGCTTTCTATTCCACTTCGTGCGGACCCCAATCCTTTCAGAGGATGTTTAGAGGTGCTCTGCAAACAAATGACGAATAGACACATTCGGAAAAGATAGGCAGGGAAAAATTCAGTTTCTGGTATACACTATGTTGCTTAAATGCACCTAACTGGAAGTACTTCTGCAGATTTGAAAACCTCAAGCATGATAGGCATATGAAGGACACAAACTGAACTGTCTGGGGTTTAGGAGCCTATACACGGAGGCAGCAGCCACGAGTGAGGATCAGGGGTGCTCAGCAGCCTCTCTTCTGCTGCCCCATTCGGCACACCGCTGTGCCTCTCTTCTCATCGGTGAGAAGACAAGAAGCAAAGACAGAGCTTTACCAAAGCCCTGCCCTTCTTCTTCCAGTCTTCCTTTTCTCCTCTCCCTGTTGCAGCAACAGACAGGCTTCAGTGCTGAAGGAGAAACACAAAGTTGCTCAGGCTGCGTTTGTTGCTCAATTTGTCATGCCCTGGGCAAAAGCTAACAGGACAGATGGAAGGATCCTTGAGGCTGGAGCTCATCTGGAGGTGGGCTGTTTGACTGACCACACTGACCTGCAGGATAAAACCTACGGCACAGCTCCCGCTCTTACCAGAGAGTTGCCTAAAGTAATAAAGATAGTGGGTAAATACAATTTAGTTTTGATTTAGAAATGGAAGAAGGAAAAAAAAAATAATTCTGTGCTTAACTGAATCAATATAGATACACAGGATCTGATTTCACAGCAAGGTAGCTTCATCAGCTACTTGTGCTAAAGGTTAATTAAGATTATATTTGTCAATATACGAATATGGGTATGTACATTTCTGGAATTTTCACAAACTGCAAGATTACATATGCCATTAACTATTCCCAAAATAATGCTTTGGTATGTATGGGTACACATTTCTTAGTTCTTATAAGTCTGTGGTTCTTATTACCACGTTATATTAGACAATGTGATCCTAATTATGAATCAAGACGGCCTCTTATGTAATCAGAAAATATGCCAAAAGAATCTCAGTCCAGCATTCATGAAGATAAATGCAGTTGTCTCTAATTAATTCTATGAAACAGGTTTAGCAGGATTCCAGATCCTCCAGAATGTATAGCTTGATATAAAAATAAGAATCTCTTGATGAATTTGTACGTATGTCAGGATAAACAGAATGTTCCCTTCTGCCTCTGAAAATGTAATATTTCCCATTCTTATTTCCATGTGAGACTCTGGAGCACAACTTAAACTTGAGGATGATCAGTCTTAATTAAAAATTAATTGATAGGTGAGGATTATTTTCCATGTTAACATTTCAGGTGTTACGGAAATTTCTTCACGAATCAATCAACCTGTTGGTAGTAAAAATGTACACAGGGAATAAGTATATGCAGAATATACCACATAAATCCATAATGCACCTAGAGGAAAAACAAAATTATTTTCCCTTTTATCGTGAAACATTTTGCCATCATTACCTTTTCTGTTTTGAGGTACAGAAAAATAGAGACACTGAACTCTTCACTATACACACAAAAAGAAAACACCTTGAATTTTATTTCACGTAGGAAAATGGAATGGTCTGTTCTTTCTGTTTATTTTTATGAAGTGCAGAATGATAAGACCCTACTTTTAACCCTATGCCATAATGAATCAATAAAGGATGTGCAACGAAATAAATGGAAGGCAAAGTACAGCAAAAATTGTGAAAGTGAATACTTTTCACAGCATGCTGTTATCCCTTGGAATTAACTCCAGCAGGAGATTATTAAGTCAAATATCGTTGAAAGATTTTTAAAGGGCTGAATAATTTTATGAGTAATAACAACAATATGAATGTTAAAGTAATCTATTACTATGCTTCAGAGGGTAAATTGATAGCTGCAGGGGTCAAGAAGATATCCCTTTCTCTACGTTCCTTTCCACACAACTGGCTAAGTGCATTAAGGGCTTTTCTTCAACTTCCCCTCAAGCATCAGACATTGGTCACTTCTGAAGGCAGCAAAAATGCAAGACTCAACAAATGAGAAGGAACATAGGATTTGTCTGATCCAGTATGACAAATCCTGTGCTCCCTCTCATCATCATTATCATCATCTGAACGTATTTTACCTCCAGCATAAAAGGAGATTGCTTTTCTCTGCTCACCACCCCTGTGGGCGCAGCATAGGTACTTGGAAGTTTGCTGTTCTAAGTCACTTAGCATTTTAGTTCTTACTTCTCATCAAGACTTCCTTCTGGGTCTCTAGCTCTTCTTTTATTCACCTAGTAGATTTCATGAACTTTCCAAGCTCAGGCTCCGAAGAAAGCTAAAAAAGGGGGAAAAAAAACACCACCACAAACCAAACAGAAAGAAAACCTTGATGAATTTTCTGCCCTTGTCACCATCAATTTGCCCCAAAAGAAGGAGCATGACAATCTCTGTGACACTATTCTCTGCTTTTGAGATCTTCTTAGTGACTATCAGGAATATCAGGTGGGGAGACACAGGAACAAACTTTTATCCAGTGTAAATTTCTGCTGATAGCACTGGCCTCAACAGTTGTCTCATGATGTATTTTTGAGATATTTTAAAAATCTTTCAGACCTCTTTGCCAAATGTTTCATCTGTTAAAATTCTATGAATACTTTAAAGGGAGTTAAGAAAGAATTTGGATTCTTCAGTTAGCAAATCATCTCTCAACCACTTTTGAAGAACAGTCTGATATAACTTATACCTTTAGGGACTGACAACCACGTAGTCATTGTGGCTTTTATGGTGCCATATTATTGATTCTGAGAGTTTTGTCTGACAGACATGGTAAAAAGTAATGATTCAAAACACAAAAGCAAAATAATGGCCAGGGATTTATTATTGTTGTTGCTATTATTAACTGCAAAATTCACAATGAAACAATGCAGTAACCTGTACAAACACCATGCAAAATGATAGCATTGCAAAAATCTAAGTTAATGGTTTTCCCTTTTGCAAAATTTATTCTCAAAAAGTTGGTGAAGAATCGCAGATTCTAAATTCATGCCTAAACCTTGCACTTGAGCCTGTGTGTGCATGACATTAGCAGTTTTTCAATATGATCATCAGGCCATATATAAACAGCTGAAAGATGTATTTCAAATAAAGAATGGATATTTAAGGCAAGATTCACAGCATCTGCTGATGTATCTCTGAATTACACAGCAGAATTCTTGAAAATTGAATGCTTGACCCCAGACGGAGCTCCTGGTTGGTTATCTAGGCTCCCTGTAAACTAATGGTGAATTTAATGTTTCTGAAGAGACCTGAACAGAAATCACACACAGATAACCATGCACCTGACCTGTAATTCTCTATGGGGGAGGGTTAACTGCAGACTGCATCTTTAATGTTCATATTTTCCAAAAAATACATACCTAGAGGGATAGGTCTCAACCTCTTAAAAAGGGAAGGGAGTAGTAAAGACACCAACTTCATATAACCACTTATTAGCCATATAATGGCTAATATGAATATAATGCAAGAGCCAATGTTTGTCAAGGAGGGAATAGACTTGGGTTCCAGTATTCTCTTTAGTATTCTCTGAGCAGAAACTACATGTGACTTCCCCAACCAAGTGCTCTAATATCACTATTCTATGGTTAATTCATCATCCTCAGAAGATGGAAATGGAAATCAGATCTCCGACCTGTAAGGAAAGTGCTCTGAACAAAAGACTGTTTTGACAATGTGGATGATATACGTATTTAAAATCATTTCCTGCCAAACTTGAAACTGCCTGGTGATTTTTAGGTGCCTTTTTGAGCAAAGCCTTTCTTGGTTATTGTTTTTCGACTTGTCTTCCTTAAGTGGTACTTTCAGCTTTGCCTCAAATAGGTCTTCAAGGCTGGACTCTGACTCTGGTACTAATGAGCCAAGTGGCACTTACAATCATGCTTACTAAGTTAGAAGTGGTGATATAGGAACCTTAAAAGATTATTTTCCACATATCAGATTTTGCTCTATTTGACAACCTGAAATGTGTTCAGTGCATATATTCAGTAGCGTTAAGCTTTATATCTCAGAAAACAGAGATCACAAATGATTCAGAAAAGTATAAAACACCTTCAAGAGATTCATACTCAAACTGATTTTTAAAAAAGTTCATTTTGTTTCTATACCTATGGAATAGTTATTTGAGCAAGAGGACAAACATTTTTGGTTTAGTGTATTGAGCTAAGTATTTCTGATAAGGTAATAAAATAGCTTTGTTTCAGTGATCTAAAGGGGAATAATAAACAGATCAAGGTTTAATGCTAGAGTTACTGAGAAAAGGAACATCAGCAGTAGGGATGCAAGTTGGAGTCCACACAGCATATTTAACTTTTGTATCCTTCTGCTGCTGTGGATTTCAGTTGTGGTTCCCATACCAGTGTGAAGATAGAGTAGGACATTGAGGATAATTGAGACCCAGAAATAAGGGAAATAACTCCAATAGTTTGTATTTATTGAAAGTAAATAAATTTTCATTCATCAAAGTGCTGATTTTTTTAATTTTTTTTCCACAATTGCAGCATCTTTTAAATTGTCAAGTAAGTTACTTTCAATTAAAAAGGATGAAAGCAAAGTCACAGCTCAATCTGTCAGGCAAAATCTCACTTAGCACCTATAATTCTTTCTGCATCTGCTGGATTCAAAGTTCCAGGTCACCCACAGATATCCACTGCCTTCTACAAGCTTTGAATAAATTCAGTCATGAGGTAAGGTTGCTGCCTAGTGACCCACGCTGACTTCACCTTTCTTCTCAAGTGCAAAATATTCCTTGTTTTCAGAAATTTACCTGCTCTATGCAAGAACAGCATCGGTAACTGTATACCTAGAATAACACTGAAATCCTCTTTTCACTTTTTCTCTAGAACTCCTGGAAGTTTTGTTCCCCCTGTACAGCACCATTCAATACGACTGACTTGTGGAAAACTGAAGCCACAGACCTGTTTCTAACAGTAAATTCAACATTTGGACAAAATGAACAAGTTGTAGACAATCATGAAAAGAAAAGAGAGTTTTGCCAAATGATGTGTAAAGACTGTTAACAATGAATATATGTAAAAAAGCTCTAATTATGTTATAAAGCTCATCAATGAGAGCAATGAAATATTCCAGTGTGTAAGTTGCTGTCATTTTGGAAATAACCTTTTTGGCCTTTCAACAATGGGACTTATTTCTTCTTTTACTTCACTTTGCATCACTGAGTGGTCTCAAAATTTTAGCTATAGCAATTACGCATTCCACCTCATTACAGCATATGAAAACCTCTCTAAATTATCCCTGAATGCTGCTGCCTTACCGCCACATCAAACTGACCCAGAAACCCTGATTCCCTATCTTTGTTACTTTTAAACTTCTCATCTCTCTTCAGATTCAAGTTCAACTGGTAAAAAGCTTTTTACTTGTTAGTCCACTTAGCTGCTATTTTTTTTCCTTTAAAAGCAAGCTGTTTTCGAATATTTCACTTGAATGTTTTTGTAGATATGAAATAAATCATTATGTACAGCATAGAAAAAAATTAAAAAAAGATGTTTAGTCCTTTAAAAAAATGTTTCTCAGTTTACTTTGATAGAAAAAAAGAACTAAGGTTTGTATTCTATCCATGTAGATTGCACTTAGTAAAAGCTTGTGTAAAACTCTTCTAACAAAGGGCACTATCCAGCTTGACTGCTCTAGGAACTAGAACAGACCTAGCAAGACACAGAAGAATGAACTATCAGAATAATTAGGAAATAAAAACCATCATGACACAAGCTACTGACAAGTGCTGAATTCTTCTCAGCATATTCAGCTTGGAAGAAATAGGCACTGAAAATACTCATTTACTTGATGCACATCCCTGTCACTTTATTGTTCTCATCTCTAACATTATTCTCCCTTTCAGAGTGACTTTGATGTAAACCATGAGTCTGTGTTAAGTATCGTTTACAAAGTGCCAGAGGTGACTGTGCTGTGACCATGAATACCTGTGCTGGGACAGTTGTCAAGAGGATCAATATTTTTGCAGTGGTCTTGGGAGAATCCCAGTTTATTCAGTTGCAGCTCTTTCTAGATCAGTAAATAAAGTCTACTCATCAAAAGATGCATCTATATTGGCTTTTGGGATGGAGCAATAACGTGGTTTTGAAACAAATCTCCAGTGACCACATTTATTGCATATTGTTTCCATTTCAGAGAGGACTTGGTGCACATGAGTAAACGTCCTTTCTGAGGAAACAGAAATGGAAGATCTCTTTGAGGTGCATTACAAATGTATTTCAACCTCTAATGGGGACATAACAGCCCAAACCAATCACTGGTCCTTCAGACAGAATTGAACCAAAGCTTGTGGACATTTTGCCCAAGGCCTTCTAGTGCAATGTTTATATATGCTGGAACCACATGTGATGCATACGTAAGGTCTTTAGCCTTAGTTGTTTTGATCTAGTGACCTTCTATTGCACTATATTACCTGCTAAAGTAGACAGTCAGCATTTAAATACCGTGCTCTTCACTCTCCCACACCTCCAGGGGAACAGAACACCATTTGGGTAAATTAAGAGTCCAGCAATAAATTCAGCAGAAACGCACATCTTTGCTGTCTTCCCAGTAGTCATTGTGGAAGGTACAGCAGCCACAGGACCGCTTCATTCATTCACAAGCACCAGCAACAAATAGAAAGAGACTCATTGCTCATTAAGCTTACCTGTCTTTTTAATAAAAGAATAAAATGCAACATAGTGATCTACTCATATGTCATTAAGGGACTGTCTAAAACAGCCTTGGTAATAGTTTTGTTGTAGTTGCATTCCAGAAGTTTTTCCATTACCTTGGAGAATAAAATCAAACAACCCTATAAACTTACTTCTCTGGATGTTCAAACTCAATTTTAGTTCCTCTGAGTGTAAGGGGTGCACACAATCCCAAACATCTGCCCAGCCTACCAATACAGTGCATGAGAAGAGCAGGACAGCTAATAGTAAAGTACATAGAAACTATCAAGTTGAGTGGTTAGCTGTCTAAACTAGGTAAGAGGGAACCACAACAAGAGAGAGAGAGAGGAGGAATCCTAATGCCATGTCTCAAAAATAATTCCAAACTAGGCACAGCAGGAACTTAACAAGAAGTCTCCTTTTCTCAGGTGAGTCCCTTAATCAATAGAGTGTTTGTAAAATATATGAGGGACAGATGCTGTCTATCCAACCCTACAGGTTGTCTTCTGTACAAGTCCTAATTTTCTACATAGCTTGTGAAATTATGTGCAAGATGAAGCCTTTAGTGACACCTGAGTGTTTTTGCATCTGCTCAGGTTCTTACAGGACTCTGAATGCTCCCCTTGACAGGTTGCCTCGATGCCCTCATTAAGGGACTTACAGATTTCAGAGAAACTGAAAAAATATTCAATTGTATCTCAAGAATTAATTTTCTTCCAAGCTTGCACATACATGATCACATTTATCTTTGAGAAACTGTAAAGGCTCTATGCCATTTCCCACCAGATGGTCTACCTGAAAAATCTGATGTGGTCATGATGCATGGATCTCTTCTTTTCAAGTTGGACAAAGGATTTCATCACAGGTGAGGTACTTCTGCTTTATATCCATGTAACAATGTGGCCACCATAAATTAAGCTTTGACTCCATGTGACAATGGAAAACGTGAGAATGATGTGAAGTTAGGACTGCTCTGACAGCGTTCTTCATTACCCAGCACAGCTGACTCAGTGTCACAACAATTTCTGGGGTCACCAGGCATCTGTGTCCTCAAAAATGTCAAAATTCTGACAAAATGGATCATCCATGCTTCTGTCAAGAAGGACTGAATTTATGCTATTTTATTACGGACACTGCACCTAGGTTGTCTGAATCTGTACCTCAGTGAGGGGCATTACAGCTACAAGGTGAGACAGAGCTCAGAGCCACTATCTCTCAGCTGAGGAAAGAGTTTTATCGCACACAGGCAAGAATCAGTTTTGCTGAGGGATGCTTAGGAATTACCCATTTTCTTCAGGAAAACCTCATTTCTTCAGCTAATCCTAGTTTTGAGAAACTACTGAGTGGGGAAGAAATTAGTACTTGATGCTATAATTTTTCAACTGTTCCAAATCCAACAGTTGTGACTTTCCCAGGCATTGAGAAAGAACATAAAGAAAACTGATTCATTATTACCATTATCTTTGGTTTTATATGTAAAAAATTAAAAGAGAGGAAGATATACATATACTGTTAGATTTTTTTTTAAACTTGCTACAATGTACTTCAGGAACAATTAAGTGAACTTTTCTGTTTGTAATTATTTTTGAATGATGGCTTTTCCCGCAAACAAAAAGGAAAAGAAATGTTAACATGGAACATGTTTTTAAATAAACAAGAAACTAATTTAAAGACAGTTGCACTATGTCATGGTTTTGGCTGGATTGGCCAATCAGAATGACAGATGGCCCTCCCCCTCCAAAGAGAGGAGAGGAAGAGATAAGGACATTTACAAGTTTAGAAAGAGAAATAAACTACTTTAATGAAAACAATACAAAAATAAGGAAATAATAAATAATAGTAAAATAAAAAATAATATACAATATATACAAAACTGTATCCAGCTCCCAGGATGACGACCGCGTCACCAGCAGACACTGGGAAAGTCCCAGTCTGGAGTCAGCAACAGACAGGAGCTGAATTCTGCATCTGGAGTCAGGAATTCTCGGATCAGGATCAAAGGCAGACAAACAGACAGGGTCCTCCTTGGACACCGGCCACTGAAGAAAGAGACTTGTCCCTTTGATCCCTGAGCTTTTACACTGAGCATGAGGCAGATGGGATGGAATACCCTGTTGGTCAGTTTTGGGTCACCTGCCCTGTCCGCTTCTCCCTGCATGTGGGACCCTTCTATGCTTTTCCACTTCCGACCCTCTAACAGGACAAATAACGAAGTTAGATGACCTTGGTTGTTATAGCAATAAGTATAAGCAAGAGTGTCTCTGCATACCATTCCTTGGTATAATCAGGTCTAATCACTCTGAGAGCGAACAGTTTCTGAACAATATGCTGTTAATTTCAGAGTTTAGTCAGTTAGAAGAGGCCCAGCTAAAAAGTAAAATTACAAAACAGAATATTGGTTCTGTTTTACCTCAAACCAGGACACACTATCTGTTCTGTGACATGACAACTGCATGTTGTTATGGTGACACACATCAAATAAGGAGTTCAGAAAAGTAATGGATCAATGTGGAACCTGCAGCTTTGGGAGAGTTGCTCTTACAACAAATTCAGTTTGAAGAATAATTTTTTATTTGTTGAATATGTAATGTCTGGTTGCATATATAAAGCTGAAAATCCCAAATCTTCTCTTCTTCCACATCATGCTGGGTAACAGCATTGCCATTGTACAGGAGTTCAGGACTGGAAAGGACTCGTTGGCTTGGCAGAACCCCACTCCACTGGAAGAGTGTTAGTCGTGGAGATCACTCCCACCAATCTTAACAGTATGTTGTTGTATTGTCTCTATTGTCACTGTCAAACAGTAAATTAGGATAAAGGACTACCAGTAAAGTTGAGATAAAAATCTGAAAAACAAATAGTTAAAATTTAGGTGGGATAAGAGCATGTGGAATGAGACTTGAAAACTTATCTTAGTGACAAGCGATGCATATTTTTGTGGGGGGACAGGTTTGTATAATCAGATGCATCCCGTAGTGAATGCCCATGTTAGTAAGGACTGTAATACAAAGAGAAAAAAAAATTGCAGTAAGAACCTAAAAACCTCTAGATCTATCTGAACATTTAAAAATATCCAGGAGAAGCAAGGTGTGTAGTATGCAAATACGTATTTTCCTTGGTTCCTGGTTAAATGTGATTATTTCATATTCCCAAGTAGGAAGAATAGAATTGTTGATTTCACCTCCTTTTTTTCTTATGTATAACTAAAAGGTCAACAGCTATAAAAGTAAGGGGAATATAGTTGAACCAAGCTATTTTTGCCGGGAATCATTTATTAAAGAAAAGATCTATTACACACTTCCCCCCGATGTATGGTATTAAAGGCTAATTTTTGAACTAATCTAATTAAAGTCAATTTTGGGATAGTGGTACTTTAATTGTTTCTGAGACATATGCATTAGCAACGGAGAGTGTTATGTTGTCATAGCAACAGGTTTACCATAATGACTTCAGAAATAGAATTGAATTATGCCACAATGGTGTTTTGGGAACAGCTGTTTCTGTGCAAGTTTGGTTAGGAGGGACAGAGAGGTGTGTTGGCTGTGATGAAACCATGTGATAATTTGTGGATCCCAACTTTAGGTGCACATAAAAAGCCCACCTCCATCTGTAGGTGTTTTGCTGCTTGGCTAAAGTAAAAATATTTTTATTATGGATATTTCATTCTTATTATTCTGCAGCTTGTGTAAAATCCTTTCACATGTGTTGAGCTTGGTACTTCACTCAATGTTAAAACTGCACACAGTGACACATCGGACGTATGGGTGAGGACCTCTCTACATTCCCTTTTTCCTACACATGATCAACAAATAGAGGTAGATGAAGGAGTCCACTGTGATCCTTCCGCAGTCCTCAAGTACTGAACATAATCAAGAGGCTTAAAAGTACACCTGTCATATTAAAATTCAGGACACCAATGTACTTCATCAAATGGGCTGGCCTGTTGAGTAGAGTGTCTCAGGATGTTGTGTATGAAGATGTACTCCATCTGCTTTCAGATTAGCACTTGCACTGAGCAAGATGCCTGACCTTGCCTTTCTTTGTTTCCTTTCATTTTTTTCCTGTTTTGCTGGCTCTCCATTATGAATTCATGGTCTAGAAAAAGTGAACTCAGCTCAAGATAAAAGGATTTCCTGCTCATTATTTACATACTATTAACTTGACAACTTTGGTTGTATCTTAGAAAGCAAATATCTGTCCGGATTGCAGCATTTAATTCACAGCATGGCACAGCTCTCGTAAAGGTGATTCAGGGTAGTTTACAGAAAGCAGGACATCAGCTGGTAAAGTTAATCTCCAAAACAGCTCCCGTAGTGCTAATGTGGGAAATGCAAGTGAATGTAAGAGTCCAGATACTGTAGGAGCCAGAAACTTTAAAGAAAACATTCTGGTTCATACAGCTCCATATCCAGGTGTTGAGTGTGAACTGAGTATTTCTAAGTTTCTTAGGGAGAGGAAAAAGAAAAGAGCATGAGAATGTAAATAGAGAAAAGTGGGGTTAGGTATTTAAAAAAATAATACTAATGATGAAATGTTCATCTGAATTGTTTTAAACAGAGACAGAAACTTTTTAAAAACTAAAAGCAATAGCTCCATGTACAGAGAAAAATCATAAATTTGTATTTCCTATGGAGTTGTCTCCGGTGTTATCTAGGAAGATATGACTTCCACATAAAATTTATCTGATGGTTGAAGTTTTCGTAATGCGGTTCTTCCATGTGTATTCCCTACTGTTTAATAAGGGCTGAGGTCACAGTGCAGACAGCTGTACGTTCTCTCTCAAGTACTTAGCTGTCTGTTTGCACAATATGTCTAGGACCAGAGTATCTTTGAAACGACTGTGTCTATGTCAAAGTGCATTGAACTTGGTGGACAGGTTAAAAAATTATGGACAAGCAAAGGGAAGGGGTAGATAGACATGCAATATGATCACTTAAGTTTTATTTCTCTAAGAAAACTCACTGGGAAAAACAAAACAAAGCAAACAGAAAACAAGTAACTTCCTGGAGACATCTGAGAAACAGCGAGAACATTTCCAAACAAAAGTGTATCACAGGATTAACACGTTGAGGTTAATTTTAAGCAAATCGCATAAATTCAAGTTCATTTGTTTTCATAACAGAAAGCGCCAGGCTGTTACAGTAACATACCACATTTGATGACTTCATAGCATAGATGTCTGGACTGCAGCTTGGGAACACCTACTATCACTGAGAGTTTGGTTTGAAGGGATGAGGCAGTAAGCTTTCCTGGGTTGATAGAACTCTATTCTAAAGTCTGTTTTCTGACATTCTTTCAGATACTTCACGGTTCATCTGTCTATCCTGGTGACTCTGGTGTGAGTGAGAAGTTGTAGTGAGAGGGACCTATTCATAACTTGACCTGGTACACGGCAACTTTCCTAGTAAACCACTGGTGTTGGTGGGGAGGCAGCAGTTCTGACATGGGCATTAAAGCACTTGCAGATGATGATAAATTAGGTTTTTGGGGGACTTTGGCGTATCCATAACACTGTTCCTTCCTGATTGCGACACAAGACCAAGAGATTGGATGAAGCAGAGCAAACTAGAGGACACCTATATGCCACAGTAATTTTAATTAATTATTGTATATGTTTTTTAAATTCCTCATTGGAAAAAAATATGAATCATTAAAACACCCATCTGAAAAGAGAATTTTACAGGAATGCTTGTGAACATGCTCCATAATCAGGGTTTGAACGCGTTTAACTGTGCTTGGGTTGTAGTAGACCCAGGCTCAAATTTATGTTTCCCATGATAATGAGGTGTTCCTGGCTTCGTGAAATTGAAAACAGTTTTCTGTATGATTCTTTTTCTCATTAGCAGTATCCAAAACACCACATTGTATTTTATCTTTATCTCTGAGCTTCACAGGCCAAACCAGAACTGAGATGAGGAAGGAAGTGGGGAATGATGATGAATACCTGCAATTACTGCACATAAGTTTTGTGAAAGAGTCAGATGTGTTTATGTAGTGGTGAGAGTTTAGTTTGAAACACTTGATAAATGCATCAAGTACGATCCATTTTTCTCTGTTAGAACAATCACACTGTTTAGACCACTGATAAGATATTTGTCTGTCGGCAGCTGTCAACATATACAGCTAGTCAAATAAGCCCTGACAAAATAAAGTTACAGAGAAACACATAGTTCATTGAGCCCAACTGTCTCATTTCAAACATCTTGGGTTTAACAAGCTTTCACTACTGCAGGGTTTGCAGGGAACCATTTTAATTCCTGGTAGATCTGCCATAGGGACAGGGATCTCACAAACTATTACATACTCAAATCAGATTCACGCAGCTGCTCAAGAGCCAAGTCCTCTGCAACTGCCCAGTGAAAATTACAGTATCATCAGTTTAATGGTGGGGATTATTTTGGAAATTGACAGGAACACCAATTGCCCTAAGCAGCTATAGTATCCAAGAGCTACCACTAGACATACAGGGAGGGAAAATGCTTTTGATACAATGTGGGCAGGAAACAAACTTTAACATTCACTTAAAATTTCCTAAAATCCCTACTTTTTAGCACATTCTACATTCCCAGTCTTCCCTAAGGTGCACTAACATATACTATGCCTGAGAGGAGACGTTCACACAGAGTATTCATGGAGGGCTGCCCAACTGAACCAAAGTTATCTAAGCTGCCCTCTACAATAATCAGTGCTTTAAAATAGATTTTATTTCCTTAGAGCTACACTCACCACTTCCTTATCCTTCCTCACTTTCAGCAGAAGCATGCCGAGGATCACACAGTCCATCCTAATGACTTTATGAAGTTTATAAAGTCTATAAACTAATGAGTTTATAAAGTGTGGTCTGTACAGAATTCAGAAGAATGTCATTTTTGAATTCTATCATACATCTGAGCAAAACATTATGTCTAAGTTTTATGACCACAGGAATAGTTCCAGAATCATTGTTGCTTCTCTGCTTATCCTCCCTCTCCTAAACAGTAGCTATTGGGCTGGCTTGTACAAGTATTGAACTGTAGTACTGTTGCTGATGGCTCAGCTGCATGATCTAAAGAACTAGAAACACAAATTCAAAAGTCACCAGCTGTCAGAACTATCTGTTCTCAAAGTGCAGTGGCAAAATCCTGCCTCTGACTATATCGGGTTAAAGAGTACAAGTCTAGAGAGCATATGCAGAACCTGTAGTGTTCTAGAAGAAATATAATATCCTTTCAAATTCAGATAATAGTAAGATAAAACAGGTTTAAAGGATCTCCAACTAATATAATACTGTGAAATACAATAAGATTAAAAAGATAGTATCCCTGCAAATATGTCAGTTATCCCAAAGTAGCACAATTATAGACCAAAATTTGGCTTATTCCTGTCCCTATAATAGAATGATACAGATCAGAAAGTCATTAGTTGGAGACACACAAGTAAAATACAACCAATACCATTGCTGTCCGGCCTCTCCAAAAAAGTTCCAACAATGACAATATCCTCTTAATGCTAAAGTTAATTTTATGGCCCTTCACAGTTCATACCTGTAGATTTAAGAACACAAGCAACAACTACGTGCACCAAGCACAATTGGGTTCCAGTTAACAATCGAAATTTGAAGCACTATGGCTAGACAAATACATCTATAATAACAGATGACAAGGTATCATTCATGAAAATGAAGTGAACAGAGAATGCAAAAGAAAATTACATCATTGAAAGGCACCAGGGAACGATGGATTTTACAGCTATTTGTTAATGCACTTAACAATTTGCTCAGATTCCATCCATGTGACATGCTAAGAAAAGGCAGACCTAGAAGAATGGTAGAAGGACGGACCGTGTTCTTTAACCTTTTACAGTTACACTGTAAGAAAAAATTGATAAATCTGATCAGGTGTGGCAGAACTAAGAAGAAAAGAAATAGACACTTAAAAAATTTAGCTGCTTGCCTTTATACTGTAAGAAAGTTGAGAATAATTGGAATCCTTCCAGAACAAAAAAGATGGGAGTAAAACCGAACATCCAGCAGTGCATATTTTCAGTGCGCTGCCAAGTATTGCATAGTGTATCATCCAAGTAAATTATAAGGTTATTTGGATTGATGTCTTGGTAAAATTTATGCAAACTTGCATGAAGAAGTATCTACTGTATCTGAAATTGAAATTAAAATACTGGACAAGCAAGATATAGAGCTTATCAACAGAAACTCTTCAATGACTCCTTGTCATCACTCCTCTTAAATGCCCATTTCTATTGACTGAAAAACACAGATATAGAAGGAAGGCTATTAAATGATTAAAGAAAGGAGACCTGCTTCACTTTTTTTTTTAAGCATCTGTCAATTTTATTAATTTGCTATAAATTATTTAATTTGTGTTTAAATTCATAAGGTTTTAAAAGGAATTGCACAAGTATTGCAGAAGTTGCAAATGGATAATGACATGATAGCAGATAACCAGGACGTGCATTTGAGTCATGACAACCACATGCAATACTAAAGGCTTGGTGAAGAGTGGCTGGAAAGCTGCCTGGCAGAAAAGGACCTGGGTGTGTTGGTCAACAGACGGCTGAATATGAGCCAGCAGAGTGGTGTGCCCAGGTAGCCAAGAAGGCCAAGAGCATCCTGGCTTGTATCGTAAATAGTGTGGTCAGCAGGACTAGGGCAGTGATTGTCCCCCCGTACTCAGCACCGGTGAGGCCCCACCGTGAATACCGTGTTTAGTTTTGGACCCCTCACTACAAGAAAGACATTGAGAATCTGGAGCATGTCCAAGGAAGAGCAATGAAGCTGGTGAACACAAGTCTTGTGAGGAGCAGTTGAGGGAACTGGGGTTGTTCACCCTGGAGGGAAGGAGGCTGAGGGGGGACCTTCTCGCTCTCTACAACTACCTGAAAGGAGGGTGTAGTGAGGTGGGGGTCAGTCTCTTCTCCCAACTGAAACAGTCTCAAGTTGCACCAGGAGAGGTTTAGATTGGATATTAGGAAAAATTTCTTCACCAAAATGGTTGTCAAGCATTGGCACAGGCTGCCCAGGGAAGCGGTTGAGTCACCATCCCTGGAGGTATTTAAAAGATGTGTAGATGTGGCGCTTAGGGACATGGTTTAGTGGTGGACTTGGCATTGTTAGGTTAATGGTTGACTTGATGACCTTAAAGGTCCCTTCCAACTTAGATGATCCTATAATTCTATGATTCTAACCAGAATATTGATTATAAGCTTTTGGAATTCCTTGCAAAAATGTAATTTTAATAAATAAATTAAGGAAGCATAAAATGAATAAGCTTGAAGTACAAGCAGATGTATCAGGACACTGTTCTGGCTAAACAGGGAATTCACAACTAAGTGTCAGTGAGTCCGACACTAGCGGCGGACATGGTCTCCACCAGGTCTGTAGCCAAAGCCAAAAGGAATAAAGCGACACAAATGGACGTGATGACATGACATCGCCCCCCGGCGACGGGCTGCATGGAATGTCTGTCACTCTGGCAGGAGGACAGCAAAGACAGCGTCTGTGCACGCTGTGACCAGGTAAATGATCTGCTCAGCCTGGTGGCTGAGCTTAAGGAGGAAGTGGAAAGACTGAGGAGCATTCGGGAGTGTGAAAGGGAGATTGATTGGTGGAGCCACACCCTGCCATCCTTAGGGAAACAGCAGCAGGAGAAGGCTCCACGAGAGGTAGAGGATCCCCTACCCTCTTGTCACCAGGCAGAAGGAGGGGAACCGGGAGAGGACGGGGGGGAATGGAAGCGGGTACCTGCTCGCGGCAGCAGGAGAGCCTCCTCCAGACCCCCCATCCCCCCCAGGTGCCCGTACAGAACAGATATGGGCCTCTGGAGGCAGATGATGAGGGAACTAAGGATACTGATAAAGCCCCATCCAGGGAGTCGCCAAAGCAGCCAGCTCCACACATTAAGACTGCTTCTGTGAAGAGCAGGAGGAGGGCCATAGTCATAGGGGGGTCCATTCTGAGGGGAACTGAGGGTCCCATATGCAGGCTGGACCCTTCCCACAGGGAGGTCTGCTGCCTCCCTGGGGCCCGTGTTAGGGATATAGCCAGGAAGGTTCCTGGCCTGGTACGGCCCTCAGATTATGACCCTCGTTTGATCTTACAGGCAGACAGTGAGGAGCTGGAGAGTAGAAGTCTGAGGGCAATGAAGAAAGATTTCAGGGCCTTGGGACGGCTTGTCAAGGGTTCGGGAGCACAAATTGTGTTCTCCTCTGTCCCTCCAGCTTTGGGGACTGACGGATGGGTAAACAAGAAAATCGGACAGATCAACACCTGGCTCCAAAACCGGTGCTACCAGCAGGGCTTTGGGTTCAGTGATCATAGTCTGATCTACAGGACACCAGGCCTGCTCGCTGAGAATGGGAAAACCCTGTCCCAAAAGGGGAAAAGGGTACTAGGCCAAGAGTTAGCAAGGCTCATGGACAGGGATTTAAACTAGAATAGAAGGGGGAAGCAGATAAAACCAGGCCCACTAGTAATGAACCTAGGGATAAAGGGCCAAGGATGGGGGTGAAATCGGTCGCCCAGCTCAAGTGCGTCTACATGAATGCATGTAGCATGGGCAACAAACAGGATGAGCTGGAAGCCATTGTGCAGCAGGACAGCTATGATGTAGTCGCCATCATGGAAATGTGGTGGGATGACTGTCACAACTGGAATGCTGCGATGAATGGCTATAAGCTCTTCAGAAGGGATAGGCAAGGAAGGAGAGGCGGGGGTGTGGCTCTGTACATTAGGGAATGTTTTGATTGTATAGAGCTAGATTCCGGTGAAGATAAAGTCGAGTGTTTATGGGTAAGGTTGAAGGGGAAGGCAAATAAGGGAGATGTAGTGCTGCGAGTATGCTATGGACCACCCAACCAGGATGAGGAGACACATGATGTATTCTATAAGCGGCTGGCTGAAGTCTCACAATTGCCAGCCCTTGTTCTGGTTGGGGACTTCAACCTGCCAAGTACTTGCTGGAAATATAACACAGCAGAGAGCAGGCAGGCTAGGAGGTTCCTCGAGTGCATGGAAGATAACTTCCTGACACAACTGGTAGGTGATCCTACCAGGGGAGGTGCCTTGCTAGACCTACTGCTCACAAACAGAGAAGGACTAGTGGGAGATGTGGTGGTCGGAGGTCGTCTTAGGTTTAGTGATCATGAAATGGTCAAGTTTTCAATTCGTAGCGATGTAAGGAGGGGGGTTAGCAAAACCTCCACCTTGGACTTCTGGAGGGCGGACTTTGGCCTGTTCAGAACACTGGTTGAGAGAGTCCCTTGGGAGATAGTCCTGAAGGGCAAAGGGGTCCAGGAAGGCTGGACGCTCTTCAAGAAGGAAATCTTAAAGGCCCAGGCGCAGGCTGTCACCAAGTGTCGCCAGTCTAAAGGGCGGGGAAAATAGCCAGTCTGGATGAACAAGGAACTTCGCATGAGACTTAGGAATAAAAGGAAGGTTTACCGCCTTTGGAAGAAGGGACAGGCAACTCAGGAGGAGTACAGAGATCTCGTTAGGTTATACAGAGAGAAAATTAGGAAGGCAAAAGCCCAGCTGGAGCTCAACTTGGCCACTAACATTAAGGACAACAAAAAATGCTTTTATAAACACATCAACAAAAAGAGAGCCAGGGAGAATCTCCATCCCTTACTGGATGTGGGGGGAAAAGTTGCAACCAATGACGAGAAGGCTGAGATACTGAATGCCTACTTTGCCTCCGTCTTCAATAGTCAGACCAGCTATCCCCAGGGTGCTCAGCCTCCTGAGCTGGAAGATAAGGATGGAGAGCAGAACAACCCACCCATAATCCAGGAGGAAGTAGTCAATGATCTGCTTCTGCACCTAGATGTACATAAGTCTATGGGGCTGGACGGGAATCACCCAAAAGTACTCAGGGAGCTGGCAGGAGAGCTCACCAAGGCTCTCTCCATCATTTATCAACAATCCTGGTCAACAGGGGAGGTACCAGATGACTGGAGGGTGGCTAATGTGACGCCCATCTACAAGAAGGGTCGGAAGGAGGATCCGGGGAACTACAGGCCTGTCAGCCTTACCTCGGTACCAGGAAAGATCATGGAGAGGATCATCTTGAGTGAGCTCTCACGGCAAGTGCAGGGCAGCCAAGGGATCAGGGCCAGCCAGCATGGGTTTAGGAAAGGGAGGTACTGCTTAACCAACCTGATTTCTTTCTGTGACCATGTGACCCGCCTTCTGGATGTGGGGAAGGATGTGGACGTTGTCTACCTGGACTTTGGTAAGGCCTTTGACACTGTCCCCCACAGCATTCTCCTGGAGAAGCTGGAGAATCACGGCATAGACAAGTGTACTCTTCGCTGGGTTAAAAACTGGCTGGATGGCTGTGCCCAGAGAGTTGTGATTAATGGGGTGAAATCCTCTTGGCGGCCGGTCACCAGTGGTGTCCCTCAGGGCTCAGTTTTGGGGCCAGTTTTGTTTAATATCTTTATCGATGATCTGAATGAGGGGATTGAGTGCACCCTCAGTAAGTTTGCAGATGACACCAAACTAGGTGGGAGAGTTGATCTGCTTGAGGGTAGGAAGGCTCTACAGAGGGACCTGGACAGGCTGGATCCATGGGCCAAGGCCAACTGTTTGAGGTTTAATAAGACCAAGTGCCGGGTCCTGCATTTTGGTCACAACAACCCCAAGCAGCGCTACAGGCTTGGGGAAGAGTGGCTGGAAAGCTGCCCGGCAGAAAAGGACGTGGGGGTGCTGGTGGACGGCCAGCTTAACATGAGCCAGTAGTGTGCCCAGGTGGCCAAGAAGGCCAACAGCATTCTGGCTTGCATCAGGAATAGCGTGGCCAGCAGGAGCAGGGAAGTGATGGTGCCTCTGTACTCGGCACTGGTGAGGCCTCACCTCGAGTGCTGTGTTCAGTTCTGGGCCCCTCTGGACAAGAGGGACATTGAAGTGCTGGAGCGTGTCCAGAGGAGAGCTACCAGGCTGGTGAGGGGTCTGGAGACCAGGTCATATGAGGAGAGGCTGAGGGAGCTGGGCATGTTTAGCTTGGAGAAGAGGAGGCTGAGGGGAGACCTCATTGCCCTCTACAACTCCCTGAAAGGAGGTTGGAGAGAGGTGGGTGTTGGCCTCTTCTCCCAGGTGAATAATGACAGGACCAGAGGAAATGGTCTGAAGTTGCAGCAGGGGAGGTTTAGGTTAGATATTAGGAAGAATTCCTTTACTGAAAGAGTGGTCAGGCACTGGAACAGCCTGCCCAGGGAGGTGGTTGAGTCACCATCCCTAGAGGCATTGAAGAAACGTCTGTGTAGATGTGACACTTTAGGGCATGCTCTGGTGGCAGAGATTGTAAGTTGTTTGGTTGGACTTGATGATCTTAAGGTTCCTTTCCAACCATGAAGATTCTGTGATTCTGTGGTTCCGTTTGACCTATCTGATCACCTCTTGTGATAAAATGGCTAGGACTGTGGATGAGAGGAAAGTAGTAATTGTTTTGTATAATGACTTCAGCAAGACTTTTGACACGGTCTCCCGCATGTCTTTAAGTTGCCATGTTATGATCTACTGAACTACTAGATGAACTACTAAGTGAACTACTATCTGGGTGAAATACTGCTTGAATCTTTGGGTTCAAAGGATAATAAATAATGGTTCATACTCTATCTTGAGGGTGGTTACAAGTAAAGTTTCTCAGGGGTCTATTCTGAGACTCATCCTGCTTAATATCTTTATTAATTAATATCCTACCTAAAGAAGGAGGAGGCAGAAGTAATTGTCTTCAAATTTTCAGGTGACGCTAATTTGGGGTGGACAGTGAAGGGCAGGACTGCCATTCAGAGAGACAATTAAGGCTGGAGGAATATTTCAAGAACCTTGTGAAATTCAACAAGGACAAATGCAAAATCCTGTACTGCGGCAGGACTAATCCCTTGTGTTGGTTCAGGCTGGGGAGTGTGTGAATGAGGACAGCTCTGCAGGAGAGGGCCTGGGGGTCCTAGATGACAATAGTCTGTACATGAGTCAATAGCACACTGTAGCAGTAATGAAGGCTGACAAGACACTGGGCTATATCAAGAAAATCATACCCAATCAAGGAAGTGATGACTCATCTTTTCTTTGCACTTATTCAAACATACCTGGAATATTGCTACCAGTTTTGGGTTTCCCAATACAAGAAGGATGCTGACAAACAGAAGGAAATGCATCTGGTGACACCAAAATGGTCAGAGCTTGAGCATTTACCCTGTGAGGAGAGGCTGAAGGATTTGGGCTTTTTCAGCATGAAGAAGAGGTGATTTTGGTGGAGTCTAACTGGAGCCTTCCATTACCTATGGGTAGCTTACCAAGAAGATGAAGCCAGGCTCTTTACTTCGGTATACAGTGAGTTGAGGAGAGACAGTGGTCATGAATTGAAATGGGGAAGTTCTGATTGAATATAAAGAAATTAATTTTCACTATGAGAATAATTAAGCATTGTCACAGGTCACAGAGAGGGGCTATTAATTTTCAGTTCTCGGAGGTTTTCAAAACATGACAGGACAATGTCCTAAGAAACTCAGTCTGAATTCAGCGTTGACCTTGCTTGAGCAGGATTTTGTACTAAAGAGCTCTGAAGGTCCCTTCTGATCTGAATGACTCTATTACTTCTAAGTATTTGTGGATACTGAAGACACAGATCTGTAGAAAAAAAGGCAATAAAAGTAAAAAAATCACGGAATCATGGAATCACGGAATCTTCAGAGTTGGAAGGGACCTCTAGAGATCATCTAGTCCAACTCCCCTGCTAGAGCAGGATTGCCTAAAGCACATCCCTCAGGGCTGCATCCAGGTGGGTCTTGAAAATCTCCAGAGAAGGGGACTCCACAACCTCCCTGGGCAGCCTGTTCCAGTGCTCTGTCACCCTCACTGTAAAGAAGTTTTTCCGTGTATTTGAACGGAACTTCCTATGTTCTAGCTTGTGCCCATTGCCCCTAGGGCAAATATTTGATAAGGCAAATATTTGATAAGGGCAAATATTGCACTATATGAAATTCTGCAGAAGATCTGCAAAATGTTCAAAGAAGACATCTAAAATTGGAGGAGCAAGAGGATATTAGCACTGTGCTAGGTAATATCAAGTTCATATGTGAAAGGCTTCAGGTTGGAAAGAAGAGTGAAAGAAAAGGTCTAAGAGCACTGGAAGAGAATCATATAATGGAAGTAAATTCACGGGAGCAAAGATGAACTGAGAGGGCCTTGAGAACTATTCCAAAGGGTAAATCCTGTCAGTCATTAGACTGACATCAAAAGCAAATTCAAGGAAGAAAGTTGTAGCAAATGGGTTTCATGGAGATTAAAAAAAAAAAAAAAAAAGAAAAGAAAAAAGAAAAAAAGAAAAAATATATAAGAGAAGAGAAAAAATTAGAGAAGTGTGGTTTGATTGGGTTTTTTTTGGTTTTGTTTTGTCTTGTCTTTAAGTGGACACCTATTTGCTTATGAGACATTAAAGCAGCACTGAGGATAGGCAAGGTACAAATCCAAAAGGTAGGGTATATGGTCAGTCATATTAAAGTGGATATAGCAAGCTATCTGGAGAAAAGACAGAATATACCTCTACAAATTTAGCACTGCTGTGTAAGATGTAAAGACTAAAGAAAGGACAAAAATATAGTTTTAGACCAGACAAGGTCTCCTAAGAGAACAAGACCATTAAAAGATTATTGTATTTTTCAATCTTTACTTTGAAATGTCTAAATAGGGTCATTATAAAGAAGAACAACAGTGCTTTATCTTAAATTTGATTTTTTTGTTTGATAAGAATATTGAATTTAAAATGCAAGGCTAAAAAATGTAGTCAGTTATGCCAGGAATTTTAAAAATCCTTTGGAGTTGGATGTGTATACTCATAACACAAATTCTTTGTGATGCTTTGGCACTATACACAAATCACAGTCGTATTAGATACATGGAAAGCTGGCTCTGTCATAAGCTATGTGTCCTTTCCTCAATCGTCATTGCTGGGCACTTGAAAATACTGGAGAATTAATTAATTTTCCAAATTCACCAATGTTTTGGTCAAAGCTAGATTCACATTAAGATTCCTCTTTCTTGTGAAAATCCATGTGGTGAGGATTATAACTTTAACAGTGTTCTTCCTACTGCTTCTAATCGCAGTAGCAATTAAGAAAAATCATACCCAGATAAAACAGTGAAAGTAAGGACTTAAAATAAATGCTTGTTACTTTGTACATTTTCTGATAGCACTGATAACAGCAGTAAATAGTATATGACTATTTTTAAATGGGAAATATCCAGATGCCAATTTTTATATCTGCTATCCATGAGAACCATCACGCTTTCTCTGTCAGCTCTGCTCACGTACACCATCCCACTATTGTATCCATGCTATATACCCAGGGCTACTCGGAAGTGGAATGATTTTGTCCAGTTTGGTAGAAGACTGATTAAAATCACAGCCCTTATCAAAGCAGTAAAACATATCTCCAGATCTTTCCATTCCCTGTGGCTGCGGCCTCCCACTCCTATCTTCCGCAGGGAAACTGTCTCCCTCTAATTGCAGAACTAATAGTTAAAATTTGGAAACACACCCCAGAATACCAATTGAGTCCTTAGCTGCTCAAGCCACAGCTTAGTTGCTAAAGTCAGAGTCTGACTGTTTCATAAAAAGTAGGGTAGAAAATTGGCATAATAAGAGGTAGAAAGGGTATTTCCAGCCACAATTTAGTTCAAATGAAAACAAATACAGCAAAATATTGCAGACAGTGAAAAAAACCCACCCTTAGGTAATTAGAAATGAAGCAAGATATTCCGACCCCAAGAGCAGTTTACCCACGCAAACTCAGAATCAGCAGAATGTTGCCACCCAGTTATAAAATATTTTTATTCTATTTATCCTCAAAATGTCACCATGCAGATTCTTCAGAAAGATGGAGCAGGAAGAATATGAGTAATGTGTAAAAAAACACAACCTATTTCCCAATCTTTTCCTATATACTATTTCTGAAAATGTCACTACCATGCTGAGTCTACTAATAGGATCATTAGTTCATCAAATCAGGCTCAGAATCTAAAACTGAGAAATGAGACATGCTCACAAAATATCTCCGAAGAAATAGCTAATTAGGTGGAAGATGGCATGGTCTTGGCTCTGAAAAAGGTCAAACTAAAAGTAGAGGCTTACAGGGTAGAATCTTAACAACAAAAACATACTTTTGAAATACCAGGAAATAGGAAAGCAATGGGCATTCACAGCCTATAGCCTCTCACATGTAAAGTGGTATGTGGAGAACCAGATATGAGACACAACGGGATTTCTCTCCCTTGCCCAGCCTATCATATAGCTCTCCAGGGGTGCTATTTTCCATGTTAGAGATACATGCCTAGCATACAACCATTGACAATCACTGCCTCCAAGGCCCTTTCCCAAGCTCTGTGATTTTGTGATAGCTCGAGTTGCTGTCAAGTGGAGCTAAGAATACAAACTCAAATTTCCTCAAAAAAAAAAAAAGTGGGGGGAAGGAAATATGATTTGGGGTAGTTTACATGAAAATGGACATTACACAGTGGGACTGGGAAAGTGCATGCTATCATCAGGGTTATTAATCTGAGCTACAATTACACTTATGCTTACACTTACACTATCCACCTTAGTAAATCCACACCTCTTTCCAGTCACAAATCAGTTCGAATTTGCACTGTATGTGTCTATATATCTATACTTTTGTATATGCATAATACATTCAAGAGAATAATACAGCAAATCATAGAAACTTGAAAATATTGGGTAGTGAGGAATAAAAAAAGTATTCCAAACATTTGTAATTATTTCAATACATATGAGATGGAAATTTCAATACATATGAGATGGTGTAGGAGATTCAAGGAGGCTTATTTTTACTCACTATAAAATGGGTAGGTGGGGAGAGGAACACAACAGAACAAAGGACTAATTTTATTTTTAAAGCAAAGATGCAAAGGGAGTACAAGGAGCACAGGATTTTAAGTGGGTCCTCAAAACTGAAATGAGGGAATAGAAGGATGATAGTTCCTGATCTTCTCCATTTGTGAGGAAATCAAATAGAGGAAAAAGACAAAGACAGAAAGAAAAGAAGACAATGTCACTAATAAGAGTTTCCACGAGACATTTTGAATGCAGGATAGAGATCTGTGAGAGGCTGACCATAGCATGGACAGAAAGGTTCTTATGGGACATCTTCAAGCTTCCAAAATTTAAGGAAGACATCTTATTAATATTGTCCTTATTCATGGCTCAGCTTCATCAGACTTGAGCTTTGTATAGGCTGAGCAGGAATCATGGAAGTTACAAGTAAGGTTTACACAACGGAAAGTGTGGACAATGAATTCTTGGAATTGTTAACTGAAGACAGAAAAAATAAGAAGTCAAAGCATCATATGTTTGAGATTCACTTCCCCATAAGATAGCAGAACCCAGGCTTAATTTAAACTAAATAGGACTCGCAAATAGCTGCAGAGAGCCTAGTCCAATCAAACACATTTCCTCACTCACATGAAGGAATGAGAAGAGACAGGAACATTGTGTGTATAAAAGGGACAGAAACTGCCAGAAAACTTCCAATTCAACCCCATGCTGACATTAGCAAAAGGCGACAAACCCAAGTAGACAGTATAACAATGACTTTATGATTATACCTCTGTTAGAGCAGCTGGCAACATAGCCACTGCAGTTAGTAGAGAAGCTGGAAAATGTCCAAGCATTGAAAGAGGCACAAGCACAATACTCACATGCTGTCACACAAGTGGAAAACTGTGGGTAAACGTAAAGAAGCAGCTAAGAAGCTGCAAGGGAATAGCAAGGCTTGCAAACAGTGATTGACCTTGTCATCAGAGGTAGTCACAGGTACCTGTGATTGGTCAGCTGAATTCTCAAATCAAGTGGGACATCTACATATATATAAACAATATCTGGCTACATAAATATGATTGAAGGTGATGTGGTACACTGGCAAAACAAAGAACTTAGTAATGCTGTTTATACTTCTGTAAAGAGAAGTCATTATAATGCAATGCATTAAGGATTGATAACTTTGAATATCTACAGTATGAGCACCTATTTCTTCATTAGTTGCACAGCCTCTCTATATTCACTGGACAGGAAGAGTGCGTGCAAAAATGCAAGTCATTTCATCCCAAAACAGACAACTCAAAATGGCCTTCATAATACCCTACAAATCTATATTCATAGAATCATAGAATTGTCAGGGTTAGAAGGGACCTTAAAGATCAACTAGTTCCAACCCCCTGCCCTGGGCAGGGACACCTCCCACTAGATCAGGTTGCTCAGAGCCCCATCCAGCCTGGCCTTAAAAACTTCCAGGGATGGGGCTTCCACCACCTCTCTGGGCAACCTGTTCCAGTGTCTCGCCACCCTCATGGTGAAGAACTTCTTCCTAATGTCCAGTCTGAATCGTCCCATCTCTAGTTTTAATCCATTCCCTCTAGTTCTACCATTACCTGACATCCTAAAAAGTCCCTCAGCAGCTTTCTTGTAGGCCCCCTTAAGATACTGGTAGGCCACTATAAGGTCCCCTCAGAGCCTTCTTTTCTCCAGACTGAGCAACCTCAACTCCCTCAGTCCTTTCCTGAAAAGGAGGCTTTAAATATAGACCTTTTTAAACTGACCTAAAGTGTATCAAAGCCTGAGCTAAAATTACTTCAGATTCTTAGAACATATTCAGTAGCCTGGTGCCATATGAAGTGCTTCTGACAATACAGTTAATAGAACCTCGACAGCTTTTCAGCTCACCCTAAAGAGTGCATGTAGGTCTTGATTCACTTGGCTTCACATAAATACCTAGTATCATTTGAGGTACACTAAGATATATGAAACATCTACAGACTGCTCACAGACACCCCAGAGAACCTAGGGGAGTTCTACGTCTGTTTCGAGAGCGCGCTGAGAGCTGGCCAGGGCTTGCTAGAGCATCTAAAGTGTCGGTAAACATCTATTGGTAACCAAAGCAAAACCTTAAGCAAACCTGAACTCTGCAGGCCTGGAGGTCAAATAGTATAGTACAATTATGTCCTTATTACTACTCTCTGTGTCCAAAACAGGTCGGCACCATCCAAGTTACCTGTTGTAAATAGTCTCTGATCTATGCTATGTTTCAAAACGTGCCTGGGAATTACTCAGGTGAGCATTGCTTGGAAAGGCAATCAAGGATAATTTAATAGTGTGGATGACTAACATCCAATACCTCAGTCCACACCTTCTCTCTGTTTAATTTGTTTGTATAGATGTAGCTAGTGAAAATCAGCTCTCTAGACTCCAAGGACTACATAAACTGTTTATTTGTTAACTATAACAGGAGCTTAAATGTTAGTTCTCATGTAATAGACATATTGTGAACAAATAGGCTTAAGTATCTTAAAGCTGAATTTTACTGCATAAATCACATTAGCCCCTCCTACCACAGTTTCTAGATTAATTATTAAAAAAGAGAAAAAGAAGTGGTAAACAAAATGCATAATACCTTTCCTTGACTTTGATAAGAAAATGGAACACCGATGGTCATGATTGCATGTCTTTATCACACAAAAATGTTTCTCAACAACCAAAAAAATCAAGTTTGTAGAAAAAATAAAGTACAAAATTATTAAAAATTATTATCAGGAAGGATCTGTCAGAGTATGTGGCTTTGGATATCTCTCATCACTTGGTACATCTTTTATCAGAACAGGAAAGTCAATCAGTTGTCCTTACGTGTGAAATCCTAGAAGTGGAGCTGCCGCTTGAGTATAACAGGAAAGAAAGCTATCACAGTAATGTGGACATACTAATACTTTTCTTTGTTGAGCAGTGAGTTCAATGCACAAACAAAAAGCAGACACTTTTGAAGGAAAAAATGATTGTATTTAAATCCAGAATGCAAAAATTTCAGTTCAGATATACCAATAAAAACATATTACATGAGTAAAAAAGATGCTGACAATAGAAATTTCATTTTCTAAGTTTTCACTTTAGAAATTAACATCAAAGCAGTATTAGGAGTTCAGAGAACAAATTCAGCTGTCCGTTGACTATGACAGAGATTACAGCAAAATCCACTTCCCAATCGTAACAGCTGCTGAGAGTTTGAGAAGCACACAGCATTACTTTGTGATGTGGAGCCTATAAAACAGTCTGACGATACAGAAGACAAAGTGTTCTTGTAGATGATTCCTTATCAGCTAGCATGTAAATGTTACAAATGCTGATGATGCAACACTGCAGATAAAAATCACAGGATCTGTGAAACTGAAACATCTGGACTCTTTAGTCAATGCAGTGAATTCAGTGCCAGATCACAATTAAAACATATGATAAAACCAGCAAAATTAACAGAGAGAATTGAGACCCCAGCAGACTCATAGAATCATAGAATCATAGGGTTGGAAGGGACCTCTGGAGATCATCTAGTCCAACCCCCCTGCCAGAGCAGGGTCACCCAGAGCAGGTTGCACAGGAACGTGTTCAGGCGGGTTTGGAATGTCTCCAGAGACGGAGACTCCACCACCTCTCTGGGCAGCCTCTGCCAGGGCTCTGCCACCCTCAAAGGAAAGAAGTTCCTCCTCATGTTTAGGTGGAACTTCCTATGCTCAAGTGGAACTTCCTATGCTTAAGTAAGACTCATTTGTTGTAGAGGTAGAAAACAAGCCTAGTCCTGACAATTATATACCTATTCAGTTAGCCACAATGAAGACAATAAATCATTCTTATTCAGGAAACCCAATTTTCCTTGATCACCAATTAAGGTGAAAAATATTGATAGTACATGATACTAGTCACATGCAATCTGCAGTAGCCTCCAAGCGACCACACACTTCAGCAGCTCTAGACTGAACATTTTTATCTTGAAATCATAAGGAAGAGGTAAAATTAGGGAAAAAAGTCTTAGACATTATGCAAACCTCTAAAAAGATTTGATTGTGTATCACCTCACCCTAATAGTACCCTAAAGTACATATTCATGTTATTCATTCAATCCCTGTAAAAGTGAGACTCGCCTTTCTTAACTTTAGGTGTCTGAAGGCTGGTTTTAAAATTAAAGTTAATTGTCCAGGATATATCTTGGAGAGAGATAAAAATTTATAGTAGATCATTCATTCCATCTATTTTAAACTCCTATTTTAAGATGGAATGGACTGAGTTCTGATAGCATTTAACTTCTCATTGTTCAGTATAAAGAGAAGCCTGATGACCTCCTTAGACTAGATGCCTAATTTATAGATGGCCAGAAGTTTAATTTCACCCCAACATGAGTTTATAAAAGAAGATTCAAAACCTGATATAATATAATGCATTTTCTTGTCTTTATTATGCAGAAAGAGCAAGAGTACTGTTTTCTTGAAAGCTGCTGCTCTTGGTGGTGCTGCCATATGCTCTCCAAGCATTAGGCGGATGGCTGGAACACGTGCTCAGGAACTGGGAAATCTGAGCTTAGCCAGCCGTTCTCAGGATAGTGTCAAAAACAACAGTTCTTCTGAATAATTGAAACTTTCCCCTCAGATGTTAAACATAGTCCAAACCCACAGAATTCCTGGGCCCAGAAAAACAAGCCATTTCTGGTTTTTTTATTGAAAAGATTTTCTAAAGTAAAAATGTATAACATAGGGCTGGAGGTGGGGACCAGAATCCCATTTCTTTCTCTGCTTGATTTCACTAGTTGTTGGGTCACAAATATTTGTGTTCTCCTTTTAAATGGAAAAGATATTTTTTGAAAAGGGCTCTAGAAACTCCAATATAACATTTAGATGAGCAGTGCTAATATCTTGGGGAAAGTGCATATGTCTGTGACAATAATAAACAGCTTCTTTAAGTGGCGAATCTCTGTTCAGGCAGGTAGAGCGCAAAGGAGCTGCACTTGGTTGTTGGGAAGCTTTCTATTTGATGGAATGTTTATACACTAATAACGAAGAGAAAAGTAATCAGATTACTCTGAAGGTGTGAAATGAAGCTGAATAGCAATATGTGCATGCTTCAGAAAGGAACAGAAGAAACATATCACTTAAATGTACAACACACAGCTTTATTTCATATATGCGAAGTACATCAGAAAAATGAAAACTGCTTGGCTATGATTGGCTATGCCTAAATTAAAATTTAAACCATGTTCAGCATCAGTTTGTGGCTCCTCAATTCTTATAAAACTTTGGTCGTAGGTTGGACCCACCTGTAAGCCTGAATTTTCATTTCACAAAGGCAGGGTCTGGGAGAAAGAAGTGTCAGCAAATAATAGCAGCGCAAAAAGTAGGATAACAGTTGGAAATTCAATGTGTTTTGGAAAAGAGGATAGAATCTCTCACTGTAGGAGAAGATAAGGTTCGAGGCCATCTAAGGAACCTGAAGGTGCACAAATCCCTGGGACCTGACGAGATGCATCCGTGGCTCCTGAGGGAAGCAGCACATGAAGTTGCTAAGCCACTATCCATCATATTTGAGAAGTCGTGGCAGCCTGGTGAAGTTCCTGTTGACTGGAAAATGGAAAATATAACCCCCATTTTTAAAAAGGGAAAAAAGGAATACCCAGGTAACTACAGGCCAGTCAGTCTCACCTCTGTGACCGGCATGATCATGGAGCCGATCCTCCTGGAAACTCTGCTAAGGCACATGGAAAATAAGGAGGTGATTGGTGACAGCCAACATGAGTTCACGTATGGCAAATTGTGGCTGATAAATTTGGTGGCCTTCTACGATGAGGTTATAGCATTGGTAGACAATGGAAGAGCAACTGACATCATCTACCTGGACTTGTGCAAAGCATTTGACACTGTCACACATGACATCCTTGTCTCTAAATTGGACAGACATGGATTTGATGCATGGACCACTTGGTGGATAAGGAATTGTTTGGATGGTCACGCTCAAAGGTTTGCGGTCAATGGCTCGATGTCCAAGTGGAGACCAGTGACAAGTGGTGGCACTATTTAACATCTCTGTCGGTGACATGGACAGTGGGATTGGGTAAACCCTCAGCAAGTTTGCAGACAACACCAAGCTGTGTGGTGCAGTCAACACACTGGAGGGAAGGGATGCCATCCAGAGTGACCTAGACAGGCATGAGAAGTGGGCTCATGCAAACCTCACGAAGCTCAACCAGGCCAAGTGCAAAGTCCTGCACCCGGGTTGGTGCAACCACCAGAATCTATACAGGCTGGGGGATAAAGGGACTGAGAGCAGCCTTGAGGAGAAGGACTCGGGGGTGTTGGTTGATGAGAAGCTCAACACGAGATAGCAATATGTGCTCACAGTCCAGAAAGCCAACTGCATCCTGGACTGCATCAAAAGAAGCATGGCTAGCAGGTCGAGGGAGGTGATTCTGCCCTTCTAGTCCACTCTCGTGAGACCCCAGCTGGAGTACTGTGTCCAGCTCTGGGGTCCCCAAAGTAAGAAGGACATGGACCTGTTGGAGCAAATACAGGGAAGCACCACGAAGATGATCAGAGGGCTGGAACACCTCTCCTATGAAGACAGGCTGAGAGAGTCTGGGTTGTTCAACCTGGAGAAGAGAAGGCTCTGGAGGGACCTTATAATGGCCTTCCAGTACCTAAAGTGAGCCTACAAGAAAGATGGTGAGGGACTCTTTATTAGGGAGAGGAGCCATAGGATGAGGGGTAACAGTTTTAAACTGAAAGAGGGGAGATTTAGACTAGATATTAGGAAGAAATTCTTTACTCTGAGGGTGGTCAGATGCTGGAACAGGTTGCCCAGAGAAGCTGTGGATGCCCTCTCCCTGGAAGTGTTCAAGACCAGGTTGGATGGGGCTTTGAGCAAGCTGATCTATGCGAAGGTGTCCTTGCCCATGGCAGGAGTGTTGGAACTAGAGGATCTTTAAGGTCTCTTCCAACCCAAGCCATTCTGTGATTCTATGATTCTGTGGTTCTATGATTGAAAAGGAATACAAATCTAATAGGTTTGCTGTAGAGAGGATGACAAGGAACAATGGCATAACTTTTGTTATTGTTGTTCCTACTGAAAGTTCATAGTAAATTTCATCAGTCAGAAAGTGAGATACCCCTCAAAAATAATCAGACTTTTTCCATTTTTAAAGAAAATAAAAAGGAATTGTTCTGCTTTTTCATCTTCTGGGGATTAGAAGAGAGAACAGCAGCATCTTCAAGCTGGAGGAAAAAAACTGTTTAGAGATCACAGAAGTAGAAGCCTAACAGAATAGCTATAGACTTCGCTACAGAAACAGAATGCAAAACTTGGCTGGCCTTTTGTCAATAGAAGTGCCAGGAGGAATGTTGCAATTAAATATCAAGAAAAAGATTTTCTTGGTGTTTTGCCCTTTACCTAAAACATATTATCTATGTCAAAATGTCATTAGAAGAACTGGCCTTTTGAAGGTAAAAGAAGATAACTTTAAAAGTAGCTCCGGTATACTTTGAATGCATGATAGAGAATATTGCTAGGTCTGCATTCCAGTGTCAGCAAATAATAGCAGTACAAGAAGTAGGGTAACAGTTTGAAATTCAATGTGTTTTGGAAAAGAGGATAGAACACCAGTCCTGAATGCCTCAAATTATAAGGGGATTATGTTCAGGTTAGGTAAAACCTTTTACATTTATTTAGTCAATTCTAATTGCCCTAATAAGATTGTTAGCAAAATTTAGGAATTCTTAACAGTGGAAATCAGGAATGACAGTACTACAATGAAAGCACTTTATTACTCATTTCATATCCACAAAGACCGTGGCCAGGCAGAGAAAATGAGCAGCAGATGCTAAAGATATATCTTGGGCAAAGTGACAAGCAACCGGTGTTCAAAAGTTCCTTCAAAATTCAATTCAAACTATGCAATTTACATATTCATTTAAATCTATATATGGTCATACCATCCACAAAGTGCTGGGTTATCTTATTCTATTTGAGGGATCTTAATGTATCTTAACAAAACCTGTGGTGTGAAAACAGCTTAGATTGCACATGTTATTGCAAGATAAACACATTCCAAAACAGGAAATCAACATGTCAGAAGAATTTATTAACCAAACAATTTAACAAAACCCAAGTATCTTCTTCAGTGTCAAAGCCAAATTATTCCTAATTCCATATCCAGCCAACAAACCAAATTTCCATCCATTGCACTCTCTCAGAAGAGCAAATTAGTGTGAGGACAGGCCCTTGCACTGGAACTCGATCATCTATGACGTATAAATACTGAAACTATTTTAACCTGAGCCAACCAACACTTTCAATAACAGGTGTATTTGAGAAGGTAGCCTGGGCCAGGAATAATTCTCATTAGACACTTTACATATGGCCACCCTGTTTTAGAGGCTAAGAGAGATTAGTCAAATGCATGTGCTGCAATTTTGCCATTTGTCTTTAAAGCCAGAAAGCAACCCTTGGCACTGTTTGATTATTAAAATAAACATAGCCACAAGCCATAACATTTTCTATTTATATTCCCACTGTTTTCACCATCACAAAATTACCGGAATCTATGGATATGATTTTTTTATCAAAAGACTGTTCACCTCATTAGGTCTCGATTATAGAACAGCTCCTTGTTAGGGAAGTTGGGTTTGAAAGTTTTCAAGGGATTCTGATGAGGAAAATGATGTGGCATGTGTCATCTCTTCCTGACATCAACCATCCAATTATTTCAGGAAGGAAAGAAATGTGTTATGAAGCTGATATACGCATTATAAATAGTGGGATTGAATTTGATCTAACCCAGAGAAGGATTTAATAGCAGTCTCGCTTCAGAGATATAGTCAAGTGATTTTACAAGTAGCAAGAGGTTGAGAGTATATATATATATTTATATATGTATCTCTGGGAAAACTCACAGTCATAAAATTGTTACATAGCTCCTCAGAGAGTTAACAACTCCATCTGGTCTGCCATTGGAAGATCCAAAGGCTTAAGAGGCGATAGAAGAGTGTGCCTCATTATATGACCTGGGAACATATAATAAATCTTCTTACATAACTTTGACTACAATGATAAAATGCCCTGATTCCCTGGGGCCCAAAAACCAGTACACTGCTATTTGTGTATCATGGAAAAATATTCTTGTGGGTATGCAAGCAGATTTTCCTCACAACATGAATTTAAAGTTCACTGTTAAAGCAGTTTGTAAGTTTTAATTTGTCTTTTTTGAGACAAATCCATACGTGAACTTCTGCTTGTAAGAACTCTTTTTTTGATAACATACATTCTCCATCATACATATTAATGCCAAGAGAGTGAAAGAGAGAACAGGACACTGAGAAGCTACTTCATGTGAGTACTAACTCTGAGACAAAGCTATAGCTAAAACTAATGCTAGGTCACTGCAGACAAAATCCGTGCAATAAAAAAACCTATCTACTATAGAATCACCTTGCCATAAGGGAAAAAATAGGAGTACATAAGAAACTATGGTAACTGAAATAACATCATGAAGGTTTTTATAACAACATTGAGTAATAGTTGAAATGTCTGATTTGACCAGAAAAATTACTCTTAAGACTTCTTAAAGGATCCTATAACTAAAGTCACAGTAGCATAGTACCACTCAGAGAACCCTGATAGAATTCTCCCCTCTGCTGAGAAAAGTGAAGATTTATTCAGGAGTCCTGGAATGCTACTTATGTTTTTATATCCCCAGTATGAAATTTGATTTCTTTATAACTTTTTAAATAAAATTCAGGTTTTGATTCACTGTAGCCCCCAAATTCATTTTTGTAGTGTTATTTCAGTCTGTTCTCTCCCATCCTCTATTTGTACACTGTATTATTCTCACTTGAGAATGACGTCTTGCACTTTTTTCTACCAAATAGTGTATTTTTTTTCTGAGAGTCATCTCTCTCTTTCATTAAGATCATTTTGAACTTTATTTGCATACCCCAACATAGTGACAATCCCTTTGACCTCTGTTACTAGTAGATTTAATGCATCTACTCTTTATTCTAATGTTTATTCATAAAAATACTGACGAGTTCCACACAAGATACACCTTGGCAGGAACTAGCTTGGTACAACCTTAAATTGAAACTGTTCCTTATATTCAGCTTTCAAACATTTTTGCACCTATGTTATAGTAATATTATGCAAATGAGCTTGCCATAACAAACTTCTAAGAATGCTGCATGAGGCAAAACAAACAAAAACCATTCAAAAAAGTGAAGATGTATGGCAATGGGATCATATGAAAACAAGAGTATGACTGTTTCTCCTTTTCCCATAGCCTGCTACCCTGCTATAAAAAAGAAACTAGATTGATTGGATACAAATTACACTGCATAAGTCCACACTGTCTGTTATTCACCATTTTGTTACCTTCCAGGTACAAATTGTCTGATTACCCTTTTACAGTATTTTTCTAGGAAATTAATAAAGCTGATTGATTGATCTGCATTTCTACAGCTCTTCTTTATCTCAGTTGTTAAACATAGGCACTCTATTTGCATTCTTTCAAGCCTTACAGGATACAGCAGAACTCCATGGGCTTCCCAAAATACCTGCTCAGAGCTCTGAAATTTCATCACCTCCTTCTTCATCTGACTTGGCATTGTTGCCTCAGAAAAGTAACCAAATAGTAAGATCATGTAAGTTAAATCAAACTTTAGACAGATGCACACTATGAATCCAGAGCATTATGTCCATCTAGAGAAAATAAGAGAAAAAAAGAGGTTTTCATCAGATTCAGACATTTAGTTTATACATTGAAGAACATTTCAAGTGTATCTCTCAGACAAGTAACACATACTTTTTGCAATTTGTAAGTTACAAGGACACTCCA
Source organism: Rissa tridactyla (assembly GCF_028500815.1). Classification (NCBI taxonomy): domain Eukaryota; kingdom Metazoa; phylum Chordata; class Aves; order Charadriiformes; family Laridae; genus Rissa; species Rissa tridactyla. Next base: position 117,407,197 of record NC_071468.1, on the reverse strand, counting down.
GGGACTAATGGCTCCTGCTATATTGGCATAATAGAGTATGAAGATCCAGGAGATGGTAACACTGGATGTTTTATTAAATGGATTGAAGAAACTCTTAAACTACCTCAACAAGAAGTAAAGAGAGAAAGCCAGAAATATTGGGTCTAACAACAACAACATCTGAAAACTGGAATAGAGTTGTAAAAGGTTTAATATATATTTGACTCTGGAGTTCCAAGTAAGAGAGTTACCAAAGTGAATTTTTATAAATAAGTACATATAAATGTATATATATATGTACACATACACATATATATACACATATACATATATATATACACACAGTTACATACACACTTCTACAAGGTTTTTAAATCATATTGCTTACCCTGTAAATAACACAAGAAAATATATTCAAGTTCATGAGGAAGAGAGATTAGAAAAGCAGGCATATAAGTCCTTAGTGTAGGCTCATTTTTGTTTAGTATTTTCAAATGAGTGAAAGTCTTGCAAATACTTGGAGTCCTGTTATTGCTGTTGCTATTTTTTTACCATTGTAAAACCTTGAATTCTCAGTCAAAATCAGACCTCAGTGTAGGAGGTGTTTTCTATCCACTTGGTGGTAGATAATATCCCTTTCAAGCAATCTACAGTCTAAGCATATGAGACAGAAGCAGAATGGGAGGGTAAGTTGACACAGAAATGTAAAGTGACTCTCATCATATCACCTAATAGATTGATTGTAACATTGGAAATTCAGTCCAAATTTCCAGAATCCTAATGTAATTCATTTTTCTATTGTACCATACTGAATATTTCCAGGTATGTAAGAAAAATTCAAAATATAGGGACTGTGTGAATCTTCATGCAGAATATATTCATTTAGCTTTTAATGTCTATCGTAATTTGATATCCGGACAGGTTTTGTAGTATTGAATTTTATTTGACAATTAGAAATAAATGTCACAATCAACAGAAGACAGTTCAAATTTAAAGAAAACGAGGAAAGCAGTTGAGTTATGTTTGTAGCCCAATTTGTATTATACATATTTGCCATATTCTTGCTAGAATGCTTCAGGATAACTTAATAGATTTCCGTAAGAATAAAGGGCATTAAGCAAGGTAACACCTTTTTGAGGGTGCTGTGTAAGGTGATACACTAACTTGAATCAACAGAAAAATCCTTAGAATAACGAACCAGAAGAACTTTCATTTTTGAAAATTTCCTCATTGCACATCATAAGAAAAATTTCAGTGCCTCATTCATTAATATTCAAGCTAAGCAAAAAAAAAATCATTAGAAATGCATTGAAGGTCTTAGGCAATAGCCGGCTGCAAGTGAATGCTCAGGCAACTTATGAGCCTTATAATGGAATGAGCAAAGGAGAGAAAACTGGTTATAATTAAGGCTAGTTTTTCTGCTTCCGTGTATTAGAGCTGTTAATTTAATGAATGCAATTCCAAATTTTCAAAAATATCAACATCCCCACAGCCCTCCGAGTATTCTGAGGTGAAATGGGCCATAGGTGTAGTCTTTTCTATGTAATCAGATATTTTCTTTGAAAAGAGCTATGAATATGTTGCAAGTTTTTACATGACTTTGTTGTGCACTTTGGGAGGTGACTTGTCAATAAGACCTGTTTTCTTTTCCACGTGGTGTGTTCTTTGAGAGTGGAACATTAAAAGGAGGTCTGTGACATTAGGGCAAGCATGTCCAAAGAGAAATACTTCATGTCTATTATCATCTCCTTTACTTCTTTCCTTTGTCTTGTCCCTACATGTTGCTTTTACTCTTCTCTCCTCTCCTCGTCTCATTTAGAAAATAAGGAGTTCCTCAGCTTCTTGAGAAAAAGAGCAGCATGCAGAAGGAAACCTATTTGATGGGGTACAGCTTTTGACAGAAGAAAAGATAGTTTTGTGCTGTAAAGGAAAATTTTAAAAGATGAACAATCTTGGTAAGGTAGGAACAGATCGAGTAAGAGGGACAGTTCTGGAGTTAGTAAGATTTTTTTTCTATTTTCTACAGGAAGGTAGAAAAGTTGGCTGGTTAAAAGAACCAGATGTCTTGGGCATAAATGCCATTAAATGCAGCTCTTGCCTTGATATGCTTACTAATGGTCCTTGTACTCTCTCACTGCACTGCCGACTCCAAAAGCTCCAAAATAACGGCAGTTTTTCCAGTTTGCTTTGCCTTTGGGGGAAGACTTTGGGTTTGTTCCTAAAAGATACTATGAAGTTTCATCTTCATGAACTCACTCTGATCACTCTTGTGTGTTAGGAATTTGAATGGGTGAATTAAAGGCTGGCTAATTATCCCAAAGGGAGAAGGCAAGGAAAGATTCATATCAGCTCCATTCGCTGTGGAATTTCCCTTTACTCCAATTTCAGCGAATTCACCAACATTTCTCTCCTGACCCACGTTTACCCCTACTCTAGGGGGCCAATGACACACTCCCTGTACCCACTTCAGGCACTCCCTCCTCCACATAACGTATCCCTTCCATCAGCTCCAAATGATGAGTAGTTGTCACCACGCCTCCTTTTCTCATTTCTCAATCCAGAGAGACAATGCCAAGAGTGACAAGTACTTTTCTTTCATGGACTGAAGTATCAGAGGTTGAAAGGGAAGGGACTTCAAAGGCAATAACACTTCTATGGAAACAATGGCATATGCCAAAGATCGTAGTGGGAAAACATCGATCTGAAGGCAGATGGTTCACAACTTTAGTGAATCTGAAAAAACAATTGGTAAAATTTAACTGTATTTTTACAAGGAGTCTGGCAAAGTGTGAGAACGCTGTCCTAAAGGCATTCCATCCAGGAAATGTTAAAAATGTACTTTTTAAGACATTAGGTAGTTTTAGTTTAATACCTGTTTCTCAATGTTAAGGGACAAAACTGAATTGCCTTTGAACACGTAGGAGCACATACACATATATGTGTGTACATACATTTATCTGATGTATGTGCCTCTAATGTTCCTTCTCTAAATTGTTCCTAGTCTCAGTCATATTACTGAATTAAAATAAACTTTAAGCCATAGGATGCCCAGGAGAATTAGTTATGAAGCTGGTCATGCACAATCTTTAATGGAAAATATCTCTGCTTCAGGGAAGCTGAGATTTAAATGAATGACAAAATATTTTCAATAATATGAAAATGACACTAAAATCTTGGAAAGACCTTGAGCAACTAAACCAGTTAAATATTATCTGATTACAGGGAAAGGGAGAACATGCTGAATTCTATTTAGAGTTTTATGTGGGTGGTAGGAGTCTTGTTCTGTTGCTATTTGTTGAAACAACATATTTACATCTCTATATAATTAGTGTTCTCCCTTGGGATACTGTGAGTAGGTTATTTGGATCAACTAAGCAAACCCTTTACAAAATGAAAGGGATTCTTTTGCCACTATAACTACTGGGGAAAATACTCGGTAAGGAAATACTTTTGATCTTTTAACTCTGTAAGCTTTTGTGCCAATCTAGAAGAATTTATTCTTCTAAGTAGCCTTCAGGAAGTTCTAACTTTCTGAAAGATGTTACTTCTATTTTCCTCTAGGGCAATATGCTTCCTGGAAAAAATACATGATTTTGAAAAAAAGACCTGCAGTAAGTCCACGGCCTTATTACAGTTTAACAGCAAAGTGAAATTCATAGCTGTGAAATTAAGTTTTGAGGATTTTTAAACTCTTGGTTTTGATATTATAAGATAACAATTTCTAAATTTAATATCTTCAGGAGTCAATGTGCTCTTTAAAGTTTTACTTTGTTTTAAGCCGCGGATGACAAATATAATTAACTGCCTGACTACAAAGAAGTATCCCAACTTACACATTTTAGAGCATTTTTTTTGGGCCAAGCTGTAGAAGAACTGAAAAAGAAAATTGCATTTTCCACCATAAAAGTTAGTATTTTTCTGGATGTGATAGAGATTTATTTCCAGAGAAAATAATTATCCCATTCTGGAAGTCAGATAACTGCATAAAAGTGAAGAATGCAAGGCTCTGGCTTAAAGCCAGTCCCCATCTTTAGGTTTCCTCTGGATTAATGTTTTAGCTGGTTCCTTCTCAGCCTCCACTCTGTTTCGGTATAAGGTCAGCTGTACACTTAAATAGTGTTTTTATCCAGTCTGTGGAAACTTATAAGAATTTTCATTGGCTATAAAAACAGAAATGCCAAATAGAGTCTCATCTGGGGCTTCAGAGCTTTCATGAGATCACCCAGATGAGGTAACTGTAGATGCTCTACTGTAGATGTGACACACTTTTATCTGACAGCAGCCTATATATTGGCTCTTCAGGTCGAGCTAAAGTGTCTCTTTTGTGTTTATCTGCGGTGAGTGGAGGTGATCATCTGTAATACACATTAATGCTGTGCTCACTATAAATTTTAGGTTAGGGTGCAAGAAGCCAACCTGCATTTCAGTTTCTTTGGTAACCATATATATATATATATATGTATATGTACACACACCCTATCTATCTATCTATCTATTTATCTATCTATCTGTCTGCCTGTCTATCTTTAATATCTATAATGTTAGAGGTATCTTTTGTTCGCTGACATTAATCCTCTGACTGTTCCTAATTTGTGGCCTATATTTTGACACTAATAGTGTATGAGTACTTTTCAGCCTATCCTTGACATTGTTACTGTATTTTAAAAATAGTTGTGCATATAATTACCCATTTTTACTCTTTTTTCATATATACTTATGCTATTATAAAATACAATAAAAACTGGGTGAACTGAAAAGGAAAGAGAAACCAATTTAAATTAAATTTCTAAATTAGATATCTAATACGGATAGATTCACTTCCTTTCAAATATAACACTCAACAAAAGAAACAGTAAAAATGCAAATATTTCTCTTTATAATGGGATTTCATTGCACACTAGTTCTTTGCCTAACCCTGGAATTGCCTTAGGCATTGCAGTTGCTTACTTGATCTCCTTCTTTCCTTCTTGTTATTGCTTTCTTTATTAAGCAATACTAAGTGCTTTTGAATACTTAATGTTAAACATTTAAGTTATTTACCTCATTAGATTTCAAGAGAATAAGGCATTTGTTTCATATGGTAATGATTTGCCATTTTACAGGACTAATGTCCAAAGCTCTCAAAGAACTTTACATCAGTAAATTGTACATCTTTACTATCTTTCTGTCTTCATTAAACACTATTAATTTAATTTATGCATTAGGTGAACAAGAACAACGAAGCCAGCTGAAGCTGTATTGGACACCGAAAGCATATGCTTATGTTAGGAAATAATTCAGAGTGCTTCAAGGGTGTACATTAGATAGATTTACTCTGGTCCCTTGGACCAAACATCCCCACTGGATATTTCAAAGCTCTCTCAGTGATTGGTCATTATTTCTTATCCTCTGGTCTCCGTAAGGGGATAAAAAAAATAATTCCCCATGTGGAGAGGAATTTCTCATTTAGTTGCTTCTGACAGAAGTCTGCTTCCTATGCACCAAAACCACTTTGCTAATCAAAACAAAGCAGAGAAAATGGAGGTAGTCGAGTTAGTTCAAAACTGTGCTACTGCTCCGATGTAAATCTCTAACGTAGGTGTGGATGAAGCTGCAAGACATGTCCAAGCCAGGGCAGAATTGAAATACCCCTGTATGAGGCTCAGACAGGAGCCAGTGATTCCCAGTTTGTGATTTTTGAATAATAACACAGCAATTGGGAATGGGCTATGAGTACAGGTTAAGATTACCACATGTCCTGGTTTGAGGTAAAACATAACCAAGTTTCTCTTCGGTAACTTTACTTTTTGGTTAAGCCTCTTCTAACTAACTGAACTCGCTGAAATTAACAGCATATTTTTCAGATGTTGTCCATTTCCAGAGACTGATAAAACCTGATTGTTTCTAATTTATGCCAAGGAATGGTAGCAGAGAGGGTCTTTCTTGTACTTATTGCTATAACAACCAAGGTCAGCTAACTTTGTTATTTGCCCCATTGGAGGGTCAGAAGCAGAAAAGAGTAGAGGGGTCCCATCTGCGGGGAGGAGCGGACAAGGCAGGTGACCCAAAATTGTCCAGCAGGGTATTCCATCCCATCTGCCCCATGCTCAGTATAAAAGCTGAGGGATCAAAGGTCAGTTCTCTTTCTTCAAATGCCAGCATCCGGGGAGGACTCTGTTCATCCGCCTTGGATTTCCGTGTGTTCCTGAATCTGCGTCCAGAATCCAGTTCCCATCCATCACTGTATCCAGTCTGGGACTTTCCCAGTGCCTGCTGGTGACATGATCATCATCCTGGGAGCTTGATATGGTTTTGTATATATTGTATATATTTCATTATTTTATTTTTATTTTATTAATAATATTTCATTTAAGTAGTTCAGATTTTTCTAAACTCATGTCTCCCTCTCTTCCTCATGTCCCTTCCAGGAGAGGCGGCAGAGAGCATCTGTTGTTTGTTTCAGTGGCAAGTCCGGCCCAAACCACAACACCATAAATCAGCCAGTGACATGAACTGCTAAAGCAACTGAAGTGATTTCAAGTTACCAGTAAGCACCTCTCCCCATTGCACATTTAAACCTCCTTTAAAAACACCCCACTTCTGCAGTAAAATGTCCAGCTGATATTTGTATGAATCATCTACTGCTCCTTCTTTTCTCCTTATTCTTTTTTTTTTCCTAGCCTTTCCTAGACATGAACTCCCTTAAATGTCCTTCTTGAAAGCAAAGCACTTAATACATATGGTGTTAAGTGAAGAAAATAACGAAATAGATGACATTTTGGGTCCAGAGCCAGATATGGATGTTGCCATTCATTCCATGGCCTGATTTATTGCTGCAATCTTTGTATTACACAGTGCCATCAATGTTTTTTTTTTACATACAGACGTGGCCAAGTAGTTGCAGAAAGCACTTTCATTCATAATTGAGTCAAGATTGGTTTGCTGTATTACATAAGGTCAGATGATTGATTAACATATGGACAGCAGCAGAGTAGGGGAAACATTTTCAAAACTTCCAAACATTTTCTCTGTAAATAAGTAGAACTCCTTTGCTGTTCCCCAATTATGGAAGTTTCTGCCACCTACTTAGTAAGCAGTATGGTATTTAGATGATCTAGCTATACCATAAATGCCAGTCAGAGGAAGCAATCAGTTCACAGTTATTCCAGTGTCTGAAAATGATTTATCCAGCTTTCTGATGAACATAAGGAAGTGCAAAGCAACAAATGCTTGACAGAGGAAAAAAGGAGATGTATCTCAACTAAATAGGGAGGAAGAATTCAGTAAGCTCTTAACATATTATTTGCTATCTAATTTGTTTTTCAAAGAAGTAATGTTTATTTAACACAGCAGCATTTTACTACATGCAGCGCTAATGGAGGTTAAATAAAAGACACAAGGGCAGCAAAATCCCTCACTTACTTTTCGCACAAGAACAAAACTGCTATGTGAGAGAAATGCAGATTAATTTCTCAATCCTCACAGCACTTTTTGACACCACTGGCTATGGGTTACCTCTTAAGGATTTGAAGATTTTACTAGGGTTGACTGATTTAGATTTGGATAGGTTTAAATCATACTTGTCAGTGTGCTATTAATTTTTAACCACAGTCATTTTTTCCCTAGACCTGTTAATATGCTAGGCAGTCCCAGGAAGCATAAAATTGTGACCCATGCTCTCCAGCATTTGCATATAGCACTTTCTGTAGGTGCTTTAGTCTGTAATCAAAATTCTATCTCCTCAACAGCATACAGATACGGGAATCCACAGACCCAGATAAAAGGGCCTTCAAACTGGCCGTATGATTATCAGACATACCTTCTTTTATGTTAACTGGTCTTTTCTGACTCAATTCAGATGAAACATAAATAATGTCAGCTGACTACTAAACTCTGCAGACAACACTCTTTCTCTGGAGGTGCAGTTTGGTGGAATATGATTTTTCCTTAAAACCTACCAATTATTTCCACGTCTTTTCTGGACCTTGAGATCTCTATGGGAGCTGCATTAGTCAGAGAAATGCAGTAAGGCTAAGATCACCGTTGCCTCAGCACAATGAAAACTTTGTTTGAGGCCTTTCTGACAAACCGTTTGGGAATGAATGCAGCCCTGTCTTTTCAGAATTCCAAAACGGATCACTGCACAACCCCAAACTGTCTCAAGTTTTCAAGCTGAGACAACTTTGTAGAATGACTAGAAGCATTTCATTACCATTGGTCTAACATTATTATTTTTTTTTTAAAGCTTGTTAGAATATACTTGCAGACTTCAAAATTGGCAGACTTTCATTTGAAAATGCCCTCATTTACATGATCTTCTCCACAAAGATTAAACCACAAGTCCCTGTACTTATGACTCGTGCTAACTAATCGGTGATATAGTCTGTTGAAGACACCTGTTCTGAGCTCTGCAAAGGGTTGATCAGTTTAAGAGCTCAGCATTAACATCCCTGTTGGAAGGAAAATTCTTTACTACTTGAGGGGACTTTTGTCCATGCGTGGTGGGTTGACTTTGGCTAGACACCAGGTGCCCACCAAGCCACTCTATGACTCAGCCTCCTCAACCGAACAGCGGGGGAAAAATATGATGAAAGGCTTGTGGGTTGAGATAAAGAAAAGGACGTTATGCACCAATTACTGTCATGGGCAAAACAGACTAGGGGAAATTAATTTGTTGCCAATCAAAGGTCAGAGTAGTATAATGGGAAATAAAACCAAATCTTAAAACATTTTTCCCCCAGTCCTCCCTTCTTTCTGGGCTCATCTTCATTCCCAATTTCTCTACCTCCTTTCCCCAAGCAGGACTGGAGGAAAGGGAGTGGGGGTTATGGTCAGTTCATCACACGTCTCTGACACTCCTTCCTCCTCACTGTTTTCCCCAGCTCCAGTGTAGTGTCCCACCCACAGGGGACAGTCCTCCATGAACTTCTCCAATGTGAGTCCTTCCCACGGGCTAGTTCTTCACAAACTGCTCCAGCATGGGTCCCTTCCACAGGTTGCAGTCCTTCAGGAAGACACTGCTCCAGCGTGGGACCCCCATGGGGTCACAAGTCCTGCCAGCAAACCTGCTCCAGCGTGGGCTCCTCTGTCTCCACAGGTCCATAGGTCCTGCCAGGACCCTGCTCTAGCATGGGCTTCCCACAGGGTCACAGCATCCCCCAGGTATCCACCTGCTGACGCGGGGTCCTCCAAGGGCTGCAGGTGGATATCTGCTCCACTGTTAACCTCCATGTGCTACAGGGGGACAGCCTGCCTTACCATGGTCTTCACCACGGGCTGCAGGGGAATCTCTGCTCCAGCGCCTGGAGCGTCATCTCCTTCTTCACTGACCTTGTTGTCTGCAGAGTTGTTTCTCTCACATATTCTCACTTCTCTCTTCTGGCTATTGCTGCACAGCAGTTTTTCTCCTTTTTAACTGTGTTATCCCAGAGGTGCTGCCACTGTCGCTGATGGGCTCAGCCTGGGCCAGTGGTGGGTCTGTCTCAGAGCCAGCTGGCATTGGCTCTATTGGACATCAAGGAAGCTTCTAGTAGCTTCTCATAGAAGCTGCCCCCATAGCCCCACTGCTACCAAAACCTTGCCACACAAACCCAATGCATCATGACAGTCCTACACGTATATTGGTCAGGCTTACAGAAAAGTGAAGCAAATGATGGTGAAACAGATTTAACCCTGGACATATCATACTATGTATTCAGTTGAGAACTCAAGACCAAACAGCAGTCTCAAGCAAGTCTTTTGCCATTAATTTTCATAGTCGCTTGGGAAACTATTATAGAAAAAGCAAGCAAGAATGTTTCCTGCATGGAAACCTCATGTCATCTGTAGAACTCAGCATTTATCCTGGGATATCCGATCAGCGTTTAGACTCTGTATGAGCCTTCCTGTTACCACTGCCCTCAGATTTTCCTTTCTTCCCAAAGTTCATTTCTCTGGCAAAGAAATACAATCAGAGAATCAGAGAGCTGTGAAGAACTAAAGTCAATAACTTTTTTCAGACAGTGTCAATAATACCCTAACCATCCAGACAGATGCTTGCTTAAATTTTTCTTTAAAAAAATCTCTTGACACAGATTCTCTATCAGTCTCATGCAGTCTGATCCAGTGCTTGACCATATTTGTTGTACATTAAACAGATTTTTTTCCTTTCCTTGAGCCTTGGAAAATACAGAGCTATTTTCCTCTTTATAAAAATGAGATTTTTTTAAGTTGAGGAACTGACAATTCATTAATGTTCTCTTTTCCACACTAAACAAACCACATTTTCTAAATCACTTGTAATATTTTCCATACTCTTCAGGCACTTTTTCAATAAAAAAAAATAAAGAAGGAACTGGATTCAAAAAGTTATTTTCTTCCCTTATCATATGTAATTTCTTTTCCATTTGCTATCATGACCTCCTTCATTTTTTCTCTTTTTCTGTGACATTTATTATTTTCTACATCCCTATCCAAATCAGGCTGAACCCTCCTCCGTAGGTTATATCTCACATGTCTGAAAAAGAATATATTAAAAAAAAAGGAAGAATGTCAAGTTGTCCTTATTGCTCTTCTAAGACATCCAAGGATTGCTTTTCTAAGACAATTTCTAAAACATCTAAATAATTATTAAATGAGTAATAATTACAATTATTCATATGAGTTATTACTTCCACCTTGAAAACTCATTCCTAATTTTTTTCGTAACGCAGTTATAAGGTTCCATGTTAGTATTTTTACAATCAAAATTTAACTTTTTACCACCCAAATCTGTACTATTCATTACCGAAAGTTTTATCTTTACAAAAATCTCAGTGAATCTTTGACTGTTCTGCCACAAAGCTCCCTGTTGTTAAAATTAGAGCATCTTGCTTTCATTTCATTCTTTGCCTTGGGTTTCTTATTTTGTTTTGGTTTGGGTTTTTTTGTTTGGAAACGCTTTGGTGCAAGAACTGTCTCTTACTATGTTTGTAAAATACATAGCAGAATGAGGCATTAATCCCACTTGGGGATTCTCCTGTTGTTGTGTTGCCAGGCAAAACATTTTAGCTCTAAAATCTCCAATAAAAATATTTCTCTTGCTACTGTCAGTAATAGCTGTTTCAGAAAAAAAGAAAATTAAGAATCCAACAAAAAGTAAAACTAACTTGGTAACACAGTCAATCTTTTATCTCAATGGTCAAAAATCAAAAGATTTAATCTGATAGAAGACAAATGGTTTGGGGAAATAGCAAATGCATGTGAAATATGGCTTGAAAGCTCTCCTGTGAGAGGCTAGAGAGGACACAAAGCTCTTTAAGTGTGTGGGGGGAGCACTTTCTGTGCCATTAGTGCTTGATTAGATAGTATAACAGATAATGTAAGAGAAAATTAGACTCTGACAAGAAGCAATTGAACCTTGAGTTTTGACAGTCATCTGTTGGACACCTTATCACTTTTATCCTTAGGGCCTCTTAGATGACACATAAGGACTTTGTTCCAGTGGATAATTACCATAAGTGCATAGTGAAATGTTATGCCTTTTTCCAAAGATGCATTGGTTACCCCTAAGCACTGCCACGGTGGAGTACTGAGGGGGCCTGATTTTGTATGCTGTACAATACAGCAACTGTGGTCTTTGCTAGGCCATAGAAAAATACAAAGGTCATAAAATCAAGAGTTTGAAAAGCAGAATAGCCTTGTAGTCTTGACCTGTTTGATTGGTAGACAGTTTTAAACTTTATAGCATAGATTAGAAAGGATAGATATTGGATTATTCTTGTCTTCTACATTAAATATTTTTTTTTAAGTTATGTCAGTGTCATGAGTCAAGCAGTGTCCTACCATGAAGTGCTTAAAAGAAGCAAAGAGAATTCACCTCAGAGTAAAAAAATAAAAAACAAAACACCAACCACAACTTTTGGGATGATACTAAACACAATGTATAGAACTAAACTCTACTAAACACTAAACTCCTGAGAAAAGGAGAAATTTACCACATTACTTAGAGAAGGTGAAAGCCGTTGGCTTTAGTTGTAGTTTTGAGTTAACCTTCCATCCAGGTGTACGCCACAATTACACGTAAAACTGTTAACATTCTGCCTGTGATAATCACTGCCAGTTTCAGTGAGGTTGCAGGAATCTTTTTCTCTAGAGATATATTCAGATACCAGGTTTTCTGAAACAAATGGATCAAAGAGAATGCAAGTATTAATCAGAATCTTATATTCGAGTGGTGCTTAGTTTTCATACTTTCAGGTTCAGAGTCCAGAAGGTGTCTAAAAGCATAGCTCTATCTATGATATAAGCAGCATCTATCCAAAACGGCTTGCCATGAAAGATTTGCATTTCAGAAGATCAACTGACTTTATGATATTACTATCATTTGGGGATTTTAAATGTCATTAATACCACTGTATTAAATCTAAATCCAAGGAAAAATTCAATTTCACCTAGTGAATTTAACGCTAAATTTAATCTCTGTATACACACAGTAGTTGCTTTTCTCTGTCATGATTAAAACAAAGGATAAATATATAAAAATTGGTGCAATAATGAATAATTTCTTAATTACACATGTTCCAAGGACAAGGGTTTATCAGACTATTGTGCTTTTCCCTGGCAATAGTAAAATAGTTACAAATACTCTAAATTAGCCACCCAGTAGTTTATTATTGTAAACAGTATTATCTTAAAAGTTATTCAGAATAACGTTTTGGTGGTTGGGTTTTTTGGGGGTTAATTTTTTTTACTGTTTTTTAGTAACCAGAGACCCTTGATTCCAGGAAAGTCTCTATGTTTTCTTTCATGGGAGGAGAAATGTGCACACAGCACATTTTACAACTTGCTGATGTCATAATTCACTCTGAAACATGATCCATATGGATTTGCGCACAAATGCAAATTTGGTTGGTTTGCCAGATTTCAGGAAGGGCCCACAGAGTGTGTTCAGATACGTAGTCTTCCATTTCATATGTTGATACACTGAAGCACTCCTGACCAGAGTATGAGCAGTTTACAAAGGTCGTATTAGTGATCTGTGTAGAATGCAGGTAACACTTCAGTAATTTCTCTCTGTTTTTTGTTTTGTGTTCTGCCCAAAGTAGGTATTTAGTAAGACAATAGGTAAATTCATACAACAAAAAATAAATCGCAATGTAATTTTGCAAGGTCAGAGTAACCGGGAAACTATTAGAGGTGAATTCATTGTTATTCATTTCACTTCAAAGTTAAATGTCAGTTCCCATGACCCAGTAAATGGAGTGTAATTACTGAAAGTATATAAATGATATAACTGAGAAAAATCTGACTGCTGTAGATGTTCTTGAGAAAGGCTTTTTTTCATACATCTGGGTGATTAAAATATTGAACTCCTGGACAGCAAGATCGGTCAAATTACTTCCCCATCTCCTGACAGAAAAAATACACTTTGAGGGGCCTTATTAAGCAATCTATCTCTATTGAGCTCATTAAGTTCTGGACAGCTAATAAGAATATAATAGAATCTTGGATGTCCTCTATAACATAATCTGACAAATTGAAGCTCCACTCCAACTTCATTTGGATGGGCAAACAATGAACCATATGCTAGTTTCAAATTCAGCTTAGCTTTCTTCTTGTTTTAGTAGGACTCATGCATTTGTAAAGATAGCTTAAATAAAAATCAGGGTTGCCTGTTCAGCATCATTCTAACCTCTCTTTTTTCCTTGTGAATACTAACTGTCACAATTCATCTCACTTCTTACTCTACAAAAGACAAATATAGCCACTTCTTAAAAGACGCTTGTAAACATCTAGGCACAAAAATCCATTTCAGTGTGTTACAAGAAGTTGGTTTTGGTCTGACAAAACATAGTGCTTAACTATGTATTCAAGAACAACATCTACTGGCATCTGACGTACTATGTATTTCTATACTTACATTCACATCTCTCATTTACAAAGCCCCATTACAGGTTGTATATAGATTTAATCTGTTCTTCTGCCCATTTTCTTCCCCTTTTTTTGGATATGTGGTGCTTTGACCTCTTGTTCCTTTCTTTTTCCTATTGGGTCCAAAATCAGTATTGCTATATTTAATCCTTATTCTAGTACCAACCTACTTGGTAATAATGCTGTCAGAAACCCAACATGTAAGTCACCAGCCAGTCCGCCTACGTGGCTAACATGATTTTTCAAGCACAGCAGCCCTAATAGCCAGTGGCCCTCAAGGGAGAGAGGCAAATAATGTTAGTACTCATTCACCTGTAACTCCTTCGTTCAAATGGTCATATGCTAATTTGCAGAAGTAAAAGCTTCTCAGTCTGCAAGACAAGACTGAAGAAGACTTGAATTCTCACCTCCAAAGTGAGATAATTTCCCTGATCTAACAGCAAAACCCTCCTGCTTTTCCTGGAGAGAGAGATCTCCAAGCGTCCGCTGTGCTGTGCATCTGACCTTCATTGACTCTCTTAAAACTCTGCTTCTCCTCCCCATTTCTTAACACCTAGTGCAAAGGTTGAAGCGTAGCAAGCTTTCCCAACTACTGGAATTGGACGTTGGGTTTTCTCAAAGTTCATCCTCCTTCCCATCCGAATAGCTCTTACATGAGCGCAGTGCTGCAGTGAGCTCAGGTACGACAGTGGTGCAGAAAGCAGTGCAAGCTTGTGTCGCTAGAAGCCCTCCACTACTAATTCAGCCACTTCTCTTGATCAGATGCCCTTTATTGCTCATCAGATCATCCGAATGCACCTTTCTGAACTAAATTTTTCCTCTGGTGATAAAGCCTTAGGGTACCTAAAGGCATGAAAATCTAGCTTAGCCTGTAGGGTGTGTGGAAAGGGACTATTTATAAAAGCAGTCCAAATAAATGGGTTGTTGGGAGGAAGAAAACTGTCATCAGAGGTCACCCAAGCCCCTGGTAATGTCAAAGGCTGGTACAATAATGAACTGAAACATTCTATAAATGGGAGGAAAAGTTTACAGCTGCAATTATTTAAATTCTTTTGATTATAATAAGGTGAGACTGGTATCCTGCCGCGGACTATATTTGTGGGTCACTGGCACTGAATCAAGCTGGAAGAAACACCTTTTATTACCGATGCTGCTGTTCTTGTGTCCCAGATTTCTGGAATCTTCCACAATGCTACTCGGACTTCGTCAGGCAGGTCATTAAATGCATCCTGACTGGAAAAGGACAGAGTAAGGGAACTAGGTGCTGCAACACCTCTGTTGTTTTTGCTAAACATTGAACATCACCTTTTCCACAATTTTCCTTTAGCCATGTATTTCTACTCACCTATCCCTTCAGCTAATATTCTTTGTTTTCTTAGAGTAAAATTCAACTTTTCCAGTGCTGCTAACCTGTGACCAAAGAGGAAGGAAGCACCTGTTTGTAGAGTCAATCAACCCAGCGAGTGTGTCAGACCTTGGTTTGCATGATCTGCTTCTCCCACAGTAATGTCAGAAGTGGAAATCAGCCCCAGAGACAGAACTTGCCTTTTATATCTTTACTGTTCTTTTCTCTCCTTGTTTATGTTCATTTATTTTGCTTTATCTAGCAGGAGATAGGATCAGACTTCAACTGCAAGATCTCAAGTTGCCCTAAACTCTCTTTCTTTTCTCCTTTCAAAGAGAAAAGAAAACCATAACAAAAAGGCTACAAATGTGACCTTTGAATCCTTTTAACCATAGGTGTTTGTTCCAGAGGTAACCCAAGTTGATTGTTTTCAGGCTTTAACAGCCAAATTAGTCTCTCTGCTATATGTGTCCATACTGCAAGACCATGCCCAATACCCTCACTAGTGCCCCCATTCTTGGGGACATTCTCTGTGTCTCAATTTCACATTGAGGATGCTTTGCAGATGAATTTATGTTTCCTTGCTGGAGCTTGCTGAAATGCACCCCCAGGAGCCTAGTCCATCTGGACTTCTGCAGCAAACCACGATTCATGTCTAGAGCACACATGTGGGTTTCCTTTTTTTGGAAATCAGATTATAGAGAAGTCTCGCATTACGAAGACTGATGTTAGTGTGTGAGTGCAGCTAGGAACATAAGCACGGGCATCTGCTGAACCAAAGTACCTGAAATCCACTGATACAGATGTCATCTACCATTCTTTTCCAATTCATCATGAAAGGTCTCACCTGTCCTGCTGGGAGTTATTAGGCTTCTGTACTGTCTTCATGGTGGCCTGTCAGCTTAAGAGACAGCAGAACCCAGCCTAGCCAGTTAGCCCAGACAGTTCCATCACGAAGCTCATGGGAGAGAGGTTTTTGTGTAGATGGGAAGAAATTAGAAGCAAATTTAACAAGAGCTATGCAATGATGAGAATATAAACTTTAGCAATGTCAAGCAAGAACTCCTCTGAGCTTAAAAGAAGAGAAACAGTAGATGTTAACAGTAAAGAGGAAGGAAAAAATAATTCCTTTTTCTGCCAGATTTTTTTTTTCTTTTGTAAGAAAATGACAGATAACAGTAATTTGACCTGAAACCCTAGACTGCTGGTGACTATGTAAACTTATAGCAGTAAATTTTGTTAATGTCCTAGACTTCAAGGTCCTGAGATCCCCTCTTACTAGAGCATCAGTAATCCGTACTTGTGCAAAGTAGTTATAAAATACTACTGTCTCCAAACTGCAAATGTATGAGACAGAATTTACTAGATGAGACAGTTACTATGCGACAGAGGCTTAGAAGTTTTGAGTCCTGTCTTAGCATGCTCTTGGCTCTTAACAAATAACTCATCAAGAGTAGCAAGATAACCTTCTCATGAAAAAAATAATAATTAAAAAAAAGGCCACCCACAAATAGAATGAAAGCCTGAGATACACCACACAGTTATTCTTGTTTTCTTTATGTGGTGGTCCATTTCACTGATACCTCTGTAACAAATCTACCACAAAATGACACTCCACAGATGAACATTCATGGGGAAAGTCACTGACTTAAACCAGATTATTGTTCTTTTTTCCAGTCCATTTTATATCCATTCCACATCGTCCTTCAGAAGGTGAAAAATGTAGCACGCTCCTGTCTCTTGGTTAACTCTTCAGCTCAAGAATAGTATGAAATGCTTCTTAATTTGTTTGTTGTTTTTCCTCTCAATATTCATTTTGCTTTCATTAAAGGGAAAAAAATTGTTTGTCCAAACAGCTGCTCTTTCAAAAAGCATCAGATGAATCCCGCAATTCTACCTGTTCATGCACATATATAGTGATATAATTTGTCATACAATACCTCCTCTTCCTAACAGAGTGTGCTGTACCCAGTGAGGTGTGACTGGACATCACAAGCATCTCCACGTGATTTTACATGATGTACTACCCTAGCTCTGCTGCCTGCAGTACAAGCCACACAAGATTTAGGTGGCAAAAAAAAAACCCACAAAGACAAAACTTGACAGAAACAAACCAAAGTGTTTTTATTACTATGTCACTACCTGAACTTAAGGGCATGGTTTTCTGAGAAATCGGAATGCACCTTTACCTCTGCTTGAAATGAAACGATGAAGTGAATCATGCAGTGGTTTGTTTTACATGAAATAGTTTCCCATGGTCTCCTGGGAATGTCAGTGAGCTGTAACAGGCACTGGAATTTTTCATTGGATACTTGCACTTCTGAGGAAACTGAGCCTTACATCTGCTGTACCCATAGCCCTCGACAGACTTACTTGATCCTTGGCGCTGTGGATGCACAGAGTAGCTAGCAGCATTCCTCCAACTCACAGTCCAGGAAAAAAAAAAAGAAAAGAAAAAAAAAGGAAAAAATTAAAAGAATCTCTCTTGCCTTCTTTTTCTTTCCCTACATACCTCCAGAGGATAATGACTTTCAAAACCTGTATCTTACAACAGGGAAGACAATAAATGTCTGCTTTTGAAACAAGAGCTGCTGTATCTTATGCAAGTTTGAGGAACATGCGCAGATTCACAGGTTTATGCAGTATATAGAGCAGAGCCATGTTTTCAAGATGTGTAAACAAGAAAAAATAATGGACCAGAATTTCAAATTATGTTAAGCTCATCACCATGATATTATTGCCACTGAACTACAGACTGTGATCTCTGATTTGCACCCTGAATTTATACTATAACAAGTTTAAAAATAAAGGAAAATCCAAATATAATTATAAAATTATTTCAGAGGAAACATGCTGAAACTTTAGAGTTTATTAATTGCACTATACGAAAGCAGTAGCCAGCATTTCAAAATTTTAGTGTTGTTGCAGAGATCTATATCAAATGAATTAAAACCCTTACGCATTCTAAAATTAAGCTAGTATTGTCAAAGAAGGTACATGACTTAGGTAGCTGCTACCTATAGAATCTTCTGACAATTCCAAATTAAATGCCTGCTTTTTATTAATCATGTTTCAAGTCACATCATGATTTTGGTATGTATAGCTATTCATTACTGCCCCCAGTAATCATTTGGGACTCTGTCTTTTTGAGAATCTTGAAGCCTAATAGTCTTATTATTTATTTATGAATATTTACATTTTAATTCCACACATTTTGGGGGGACATGGTTGGAGACGACAACTCATACATCTAGGTATCTTAATCAAAAACTAAATTCCACCCTTTAGGTCTAATGCAACCTCATCATCTGCTGTCAGAAGCTGTTCAACAGTTCATATGATTCAGAAATAATACATTACAAGATCAAAAGGTGAACGCTATGTTAGAACTGTCTTCCAAATGGAACTTCTTTACGTACAAAATTCAGACTTTAGATGTGTCTTCATTTCTAAAGGGGAATAAAAGTCAAAATCTAAGGTTTTTCTGCAAGGCACAATGTTCCAAAAAACTTTGTTTCAACTGCTCTGAAGCATTACATTTTGCATAAGGTAGAAATCTGGTATTCTGATAAAGTTGGAAAAGTTGTTTCATCTTTTTTACTTTTACTATATATTAAATGATAATATAAAATAAATGTCAAAATGAAATGTTTTGACCTTACAAAAATGTTTCATTTAGGTAATTTTCCCATCAAGGTTTTTAAATTAGTTTGGTACTTTCTTGAAAAACATTTAGGTGTTGCTACATTGGCATTTTCTTCTGGCAACCTGGAAAAATCTTGACTAGCTCTCATCAGCAGACACTGCCAAATAGGGCAGTTTTATCCTGTAGATCTATATGTCTATTTGTTGTGTTTCAAGCTCTCTTTGTGAGTAGATCAGCCTTCACTGAATTAGCTGAACTGAAAAGACTTTTTCTAAACCATGAGTGAGGAGAGGTGAAATGTGACTTGTGCTGCCTGTGGTTTCCTTGTAGCTCCCAAACTGGGGCTATTTCACATGATTGGATGATGTGACATAATCATGCTGGGTGGTTTTGGGTCCCTACTTTTGGATGGAAAGACATTGGTAAGCACTGTAGCTCATAGCCAGCTGTCTAGCCAAGCCCCCCAGTGACAGGCTAGATAGTCATCGCCATCTCTCCTCTCTCATATTTGTCCTTCCCTTGAGCTCTATGAGCATATGCATATGGTTCTTGGCTGTAATGGTTCTTGATCACATGGAGCCTCTGGTGTGCATCTCCTAGCGTGACCACTGCTGGCCTATGGGCGCTTCATTTTGTTTCACTGTTCCACCTTCGTGAAGGACAGCAGAGGCACAAACACTGGGATGATCAAATAGTTTATTTAGGTGTATTCAATGGACTCCTAAAAGATACATTTATTGGTTATGAAAAAGGTGTGGTCAAAGCACCCAGAACTGAAATTCCCCCACGTGAATCTGTGGCCTGGGCAATTCAAATTTCTTCATAACAGTCTGTTAATTTGATTTCATGTTCTCTTATGAGGCCCAGAAACAAAACACGAAAAGTTGCATAATAGGAAAAGCACGCAAACCATGGCCAAGTACAGGAAATAGCGATATGAAATAAAACCATTGGCAATGACTGATGCATGTCTCAGTATTGGTAGGAAGCTAAAAATCTGCCACCAGCTAACATTTAGTATATAAGACAGTTTTACTATACTCCCGTTCATTTCTAACTTCTTCACTCTACTTCCTATCTTGATTAAAAGACTATCTTCCATCTTCACAAATGTTTCAGTTGGAAAGTTAAAACTTCTGTTCCTGGAAGGACAGGATTTACAGTTACATTAACTTGTCTGTAAATAGGAGCAGCAGTGAAAAAGGCAAAAAAAGGGATGATAGAAAGAGGGACCTGAAGAAAACTCTTAAGTAACTTATGTAATGTTCTGCATCATGTGGAATATTCAGTAGGTATATTTTGAGCAATGCTTTTTTCTTCATTGTGTGCAGAAGGCATTCCAATCATATGCATTTATTCTACCTGAACTTCTTGACAGAAAATAGTATATTAAAAGATAGAAATAATTTCAGTTCACGTGAAATACTAAGTACTAAAAACAATTCCTTATTCCCTCAAAATCTCTTGTTTGACTGTAACATGACAAAAATGTATTTGGGTTTCAGCACTGGCAGAGGGGATGGGGCTGGATGACAATCAATTTTATTCATAAACGTACATTAGAGACAAACGGTGCGTAATTTAGATTCTCTCCTGGCTTGTTGAATCTGCGGGCAGCCATGCTTTCTCTTGCATTAACATTTTGATTGAATGAGCAGGGTCAAAACCATCAGTTTTCTCATCTAGGGAAGGAAAACTGTTCTGAAGCCAATCATCAATCAATGTACGTAATCAGCCTTTTTGAAGTACCTTGGGCTTTACACATAACTGGCTCTCTGTCGTAATAAAATCTAAATATCAGCATCTTTTTCATTCAATATTCCTACCACATATACAATGAAGTGTTAAAAGGCCAATAAGGACTTGAAATGTGTTTTGCTATTAACAAGATTATTGCAATGGATTTATTTCAAAGGTTGCACCATTTCGACTCTATGACCTTTGGTATGTTAATTAATTTGCATATAATTGTTTATACATTATTGTAAGGCATAATATAGCCTTGATACTTTATTCACTTTCTTGAAGTTAATGGCTTTTAAAATAAGTCCAATAAAGTCAAAGAAAATGTCACTAATATCAACCAAGTATACCTTTCAATATAATTTAATAGTCACTGACACTTTATAAGCCATAAAAGCACCATGCAACTATCTTTTAACAAGATACTGGTTTTCAACAATGTACTGAAGCCGTCCAAAATTATGTTGGTGGCAAGTATCAGAGCAGTAAACGTGGTTAGTAATTACATGGCAACTTTCAGTTGCAGTGCCTCACCAAGGGTATCCAATTTGACACATGGGAAATGAAGACGCTAAAGGTTAAACAACTTGTCCAGGTTTACATAGTGAATCAATGGCTGAGCCATTTGCAGAGGGAGAAGCTCAGATGCTTGTCTCTGCATTCTCGTCCCTCCAGTCTTACCTTCTTTGTGTGATACTTCTAGGAAACCTGTTCTACAGACTGGAAGTTGACCAGGACAGGATCTGCTTGGTGGGTAGGATTACTTCTGCCAAATATATCGGGATCAGATATAATAAGCACAATGTCATTAGTCCTCTTACTTTCTGAAGAGTAATAGTGAGGTTTAGACACCTTAAACAATCAGATTATCATTATCAGATTGTAACTGTTGTTAATATAAATATCAATCTAACACAATTTTACCTCTACACAAATGGATACGCAAGCCACAGTGAAAGAAACATCAATTTCAGTACACCTAGGAGAGCACCTAATTTCAGATTGAAATTTTCTTGACTATTAGGATACCTCCATTGGATCAAACCACTGCTTTCTCTGTTAACTTAAACATCAAATAACACCTCACAGTTACAAAAAACAGTGGAAAACTAACTCATGAACTGATAAGACACACATAAAAAACGTATGTCCAAGGGTAGTGTATTCACTTTCATAGATTAGTGTAATATCTAAATATCACGCAGCAGTAAATTTGTGGCGCATATAACAGCCCAAGCCAATAATTTTAAGGTCTTTGAAGCTCATACGACATTACCTCTTCTCTTTGAACTCGCTGCAGAAAATGGCTCTAAAAAACTCAAGTAGCATGCTGTTCTCTCCTACAAATGACCTGATTACTAAATGGTATGTCACTAGATGTCTCTCTCACTGTAATTTCAAATCAGAGAATTTGCTTGCGATAGTTCCCGAATCTTTTGGACTTGGTCCAGGTCCAAGGTCAGAAAGTAGACACCTGATGGTTACCCTGCAGATTTTGGACCCACATCTAAACATCTACCATTCATAGCTCAGAGAAGCATCATGAGCATTTTAATTAAAAACCCCTTAAACATGTGATAGTCAACACTAAAAGTAAGATCCTACCCTACCATCCTTGTCAGGTGAATATCTATATCCTTGGAAAGTTGACAGAGCCATTACTTGGCTATTCAAGACAGTAATCAAATTTTCTGAGCATCAATCAGCAATCATGAAGTCAGGAACATTTTATCATGAAGTCAGAAATACAGAGGGTTTTCATAAGCTAATCAGCAGGCATCAAATAGACAATCAATCTAATTAGTGGCTCACATTTGCGTGGCAATCACAGCTGCCAAACCTAGACGACAAATATCATTAGTAATGAAATCTGAGAACTATGATTTGTGAAACCTATCATCAGACTGGAATTGTGGTTATTTTAAAAAGAGAGTTGTGAGGGCAGTTTGGGACATTTGAGGAATTTAATTTGCATGGTGGGGTTCACTTCCTGGTGTCTCTTTTGTTTTCAGGTTAAATCAGCATCCAGGGTTACAATTTTCAAAGGGCTCATCTCTCAGTCCAGACCACAGTTTCAAACAAAGCTAGCGTACAACACTTCTTTTGTTTCCAAAATGTGACCAAAGCTTTTGCAGCTCCTTATTTCCTACAGAGCTCTTTGAAAAATACTAGGCCGGAGCTAGTTATACCCAGAGTACTTCTAGTGCAGTAAATATTTCTAGAGCTGAAAATTTAAGACACATACATATGTGCATATTCATGCATAAATTAACTATCTACAAAGGAAAAAATAACCAACTAAAACAAGAGGAGAAAATGTTCCTGACATGCAATGTGCCACTTATTGAGAAGAAGAAGAAAAGATAGTAAATACATCAAGGGGATGTATTTTTTTCTTGAGAAAACAGAGTCTCTTGTCCTTTAAACACAGATATTTGCTGGGTTACTTTCTTTGGCTATATACTGTGTCCCAGCCTTCCACACATTTTTAAATTAAAGGTGTTGTTGCTTTTGCCTTAGAGTGAGGGGATTGACATGAGGTCTTCTCCAAATCTATTTTACTAAGACTAAAATACCTATGTGTTACCATTCTAGACTCTAGTTTCAGTGGCAAGTATGTACCGATTCCTTTACTCAAGCAGTGGAAAATGTCGTCTCTTATGTCCCTGTAGTCTGAGAAATGGAAAGAAACACCAGGAATTTCAGATCATTAATGCCCTACATGTTGCAACTGTGGAATCTAGAAAGTCATAGTGACCTTGAGGAGGACTCTGTTATTTCAGGAAGAAATTTTTCACTATGAGGGCAGTGAGGCACTGGAACAGGCTGACCAGAGAAGCTGTGGATGCCCCATCCCTGGAAGTGTTCAAGGCCAGGCTGGATGGGGCTTTGAGCAGCCTGGTCTAGTGGGAAGTGTTCCTGCCCATCGCAGGGGGGTTGGAACTAGATGATCTTTAAGGTCCCTTCCAACTCTAACCATTCTATGATTCTCTGATGCAATTTATGTATCTACTGTCTATCAGCTTATATGATATACTATCACCTTACCTCCAGATTCACACTTAATTATAGAGCCTGTTTTATCAGCAGTACATCTTTTGGCATTATACTCACAGAATAATGGAATTATTTGGTATACATGGAAAAGGGCTACATATTTAGACTACTCTATAAAATGCAGTTGAAGCATCCTTATAAATCAGCTTTGAATATTGGTTCACTGCCTTATTTGAAATGTTCACTGATTTTGGCTGGAACAGTCCTGGAATTCTTATCACAACTAATCCAGCTGCTGATAGCCATCACTAGGATTAACACTGCAATGAGCACAATGCTCACCATCATCTTAAGATAAAGCTTTATAAACTTTAATTTTATCACATATTATTGATAAAATGATAATGCAAAAAGTCAGATTTCTATGTTTGCAATATCTAAACATTAAGATCAGACCTATGTTTAAATCAAATTTAAATGGATGGAGACTGCCAGAAGGCTCCAAGGACTTGAGCTTATCCAAGCTTTCCTAGAAAAGTTCAAGATAAATCTTCAATCATTAACTTCCATGTTTTCTCATCTTCCAGTTTAAACTTCTGTGGCATGAGGTTGCAATCCTGATTTTAACACCCTTTCCTTACAAATGCACAATGTTAAAAAAATGGCAGAAATACAAAATATTAAGTAAAAGTTGATGTAGAAGGGAATATATAAGCAGCTAGGATTTTTTCTTCCTTTCAAACTAAGAATCACAGTGTGAGTTGGACTAAATGCCAAGAATAAAGTAACAGCTTAAAATGAACAGTTGAAATTAACAGGTGTTATAGCATATGCTAGATTTAACTGCCAAGTATTTCACACCTTCATTAAAACCTTTCATGTCAAATTTAAGGCGATGTTAAAATAAAGGGGAAAAGCATAGTTTAAAAATGAATAGCTAATTGTTAAGTTTCAGAATCAGGATATATGGTGGCAGAGAAATTCTCAGTTCATTTCCTGTAGAATATATTTTAATTGGGAAGACACTCAACTAGAGTGTACCACACCCAATTTTAATTCTCCAAACTTTGTGTTTAACCTCTAGAGAGTAATGTAACCTACAAAGAGGTTCAGTAGGGGAGATAATGGAACAACAGCAATGAATTCTTGTTTCATGGGGGTATAGTAAAAGCGAAACAGACCAAGAGCAGTGAGGTGCACAAACTGAGTGCTGAAAAGACCTAGAAACCTGTAGCCCAGAAATCCAGTATTGCTTTTGCTAATAAGAGCCACAGGATCTCTACTAAAATTGCAAGGTCTCGGGACTTGCTAGGATAAAGTTGTGTTAACTTGTCACTGTAACAGCATTTTTTTCTTCTGACCAAGTGGCTATGGCTAATTTGTTTTGTTTTGCTTTTCTCATTATTGTATGGTACAATCGTATTTTTATACAGATATGAGTAACAAGTAGTTACACTGTGCAGAACAAGGTATATCAGACTCTAACAATGTAGTATAGAGGAATACGGACCTGTTATGATAGCAGAGGCTTTGAGGAGTGGAGAGACAGGATAGAGTGTGGGAGAGTAACAGCATGGGGCTTGGCACAAGTTCGGCACTAGAAATCTCTTTGCTGTAAAAAAACTCACCAATTGCCAATTAAATAAATGTAAACTTGAAGCTGGACCACATTGGTTTTAGGAGTAAGAAGGAAGAAAAACAAGTAATTATCTAGCATACATAAAAAGTACCGTATTTAATAAATTCAGTTGTAACGTGGAGTTGCAGACCAATGAAGAAAAAGCAAAGTGTACAAGAATGTGAGCAAACATATAAAAATAACCCCAGGTGGATCCTAGGAACAGAGCTAAGGACACAGCGGGAAGTAGAAGGGTAAGCATAACTCCAGGAAAAGGAGTAGAAAAGTGTGTGTATAAAAATATTCACTTTATTATTATTATTGAGACTTTTCAGCACAAAAATGTTCTTTCTTTTTATAAAATAATTAGATCTGAATTAAGTACGATTCTTCAATGAGACTGGTAAGATTTCTTTTATACGATCAATGAATTCTTGGCTTTATGAGTAAGGACTATTTCCTCTTTAACCACACAAAAGATTTTGGGCATAACAAACTCGATGCAGGAACATAGCATCAGCTCCCTGAGACTTGTACTGTTTTCCCATCCGTAGCAAGATCTATTTGAAAATTCCACACCAGTTTTGTACCTGGTGAAATCATCACCGATGAATTTTTAAGGAAACATTTCTTGTATAGAAATGTTTCCCCCCCAGTTGTTTTTTGGTTTGTTGTTTTGTTTGTTTTTTTTTTTTCAGCAAACCATGTTGTTAAAAATGTCTAAATCAATGTGCATGTCTACATTATTTATGTCCTTTTATCTGCAGCTGGGAACCACAGTTAAAACACGGCTTTTCTTTTTCTTCCCCCATCCCATGATATATGTAATAAGGAGTATTATCATTTATTTGCACTCCAGTAACACGTGGAAGATCAAAGCTGTATTGTTGTAGGTATTATACAAATATATAACAAAAACATACCCCTAAAAGATTATAATCTTAATTCAACTAAAGAAACAGGATTTGGATATTCAATAGAAATAAAACAGGCACATGGGAGAAGTGAGACTTTCATGAATATGGGAGCGTGTATCACCAGTGCACATTGGTTACTTAATCAGTCCAAGGACTTTAGAATTTAGAACCACAGTAGTCTATAAAATTGTAAGGTAATAAATAAATATTTGAAGTATGATTTGCATGCCAAAGCTTTAAAGGAAATAGGAATATTTGAATGTAACACAAAACTAAAGAAAACCTTACTGTTCATTGCTTTCTGGCTTATGCAGCTATACTAAAGGACAAATTAGGAATACAATATCAAGCATCTTCCAAAAAATAGTTAATTCAGGGAGTTTTTATTCCCACTTTGGAAGCTGCTCTAGAACTCAATTCCTCTGGTAGCTTTATAAATGCATTATGATAATGCAATTCTAAAATATTTATTTTAGCTAATAGCTATTTCCTTTAGGTGAACACAAACTGCTGAAGAGTGCTGTAAAGAAGAGACTAGGAATGGAAGCAGAAAGAAAGTATGTTAGTCATTTTGGATTTTGAAAGAAAGCAAAGTAGTTTTTTATTGCAGATGGATGTTTCTAAAATACATTGTCCTTAGCCAATGATAAAATGCGAGGGCAATGTTTAGATATGCAGCCAAGCGTGAATACATATCTCTACTGCTAACAGAGCGGTGTATTATTTTGCAACTTTTGATTAAATCATAACATTGTAAGTTTTAAAATATGATTGAGAAATTTTTGCCACTTTCACCATTTTTCTCTTTGACTGATCTTTTAAAATAAGTATGTGTTATGACACACTTTTTCTGTTCTGGGTTGGTTTTTGCTCTCCTTTCTCCCTTCCATTCCCTGATTTCCTAAAACTGTAGAACTGAACAGCAATTTCAGTCAGTGGAGCATGGCATTATCTGAATAAAATCCAGTAACAACACAGATACAGAGCTAGAGGTATTTCTTGAGTTAGTGCATTGTTGGGTGCATTATTTTTTTTTTAAATTACCAGCTTCTGAGTTTGAAAACACTTTCCACTAATTTTCCTTATTTTCAATGGAAGTAGTAAACAAAAGTAGTGATTTTCCAGTTCATTGTCTTACCTCAGCTACGCTGCTTTTCTTCTCCTTTTCTTTCCACTTTTTCAACCTGTAAATGGGGGAAAAAAAAGGAATAGGACGAAAATGGAAGTAACAAAAAACTGGATAACAATTATTAAAAATAAGATGTGCTACCTTTGTATATTAAAATGTATACAATATTTTCACAGAAGCACAGAATTTTAGAGGTTGGAAGAGACCTTTGGCAGTAATCTAGTCCAATCCCCCTGCCAAAGCAGGGTCACCCAGAGCAGGTTGCACAGGAATGCGTCTAGGTGGGTTTTTAATATCTCCAGAGAAGGAGACCACCACCTCTCTGGGCAGCCTGTTCCAGTGCTCTGCCACCCTCAAAGTAAAGAATTTTTTCCTTGTGTTCAGATGGAACTTCCTGTGTTCTAGTTTGCGTCTGTTGCCCCTTGTCCTGTCACTGGGCACCACTGAGAAATGTTTGACCCCATCCTCTTGACACCTTCCCTTTAGATACTTATAAATGTTGATAAGATCCCCTCTCAGTCTTCTCTTCTCCAGGCTAAACAGACCCAGGTCTCTCAGCCTTTCCTCATAAGAGAGGAGCTCCGTCCCCTGATCATCTGTGTAGCCCTCTGCTGGACTCTCTCCAGCAGTCCCCTGTCCTTCTTGAACTGGAGAGCCCAGAACGGGACACAGTACTGCAGATGTGGCCTCACCAGGGCAGAGGAGAGTGGGAGGATGACCTCCCTCGACCTGCCTTTCCATTCTCATTTCTGCCTCAGATGCTTTTAGAAAGCACATAGTTCAGGTAGTCTACTTATCTGTAAGATTAAAAAAAAAAATAAATGCAAGAACTGGTTCAAAGTATCACTAATAACACAGATTTTTTAAATTTTCATTCAATGTCCTGAATCCTTAACCATTGACTGAAAGTCTTTGTTACATTATGGTCGTGTAGTAACCTAAATGAATCAAATTATTTGTCTCTGCTGACTTGGTAGCAGATAAGGCATACATCACATCAACCACCTTAATAAACAGTACACAATTTGCACAAGAACACTGCCAAAGTGCCAGAGGGGCCCATCCGTAGAAAGGGATCTTGATGGTCAGGTTTACAAGCATTTATGACTTTGGAGATTTGAATTATCAATGCTCATATGCCACATTGACTAACCAATAAACTTGATTCCACTATTATACTTCTATGTTGCTTATTGTCAGCACTAAATTTATAATGAAATTATTAATGAAGGAAATATTATCATCTCTGCGTTCTCCTGTTGGCTTGTTTCAAGGGAAAAGATCAGAGCCATGGAGACAGACAACGCTGACAAGTTTGATAGACATCAAAACAGGAGTCTGCACGGATGAAGATTTCTGTGTATATGTATAAAAATACTGACTGGAGCCTTCTGCTGAAATGTGAACAGTCTGGTTTCTTACTCTTTTAAACAGAAGTTGGACAGAAGAGCTGACCACAATAAAACAAAACTTCAGTGCTTTACTGTCAATCTAAATTCATCATATGGAACCTATCATTCAACACATATCTATAAGAGCAATTAAACCAGAGCATAGATAATCCACATTTTCTAACAAATAGAGTGTCTGTTATTCTGTATTTTAATTGTACTAAATTTTTAAATTATTTTGTATGTTGCTTCTGCAAAAAAGAAA
This sequence comes from Rissa tridactyla, assembly GCF_028500815.1. Classification (NCBI taxonomy): domain Eukaryota; kingdom Metazoa; phylum Chordata; class Aves; order Charadriiformes; family Laridae; genus Rissa; species Rissa tridactyla. Next base: position 117,378,298 of record NC_071468.1, on the reverse strand, counting down.
AATCCTTATGAAAAATAATTTTGAAAAACATCAAGTTCATATGTTCTAACATACGTTTTGACCTGCAATAATCCTGGACAATCACAAAATATATTGCCTTCTGAATGGAAAACACACCAGACAAGCATCCTCTGTGTTACAAAAATGAGTCACAGGCTAATCACAGCTGGGTAGCTTGATGCTGCCAAATTTTTTTTAGGATAATTAGATTCTAGTTAGATACTGGAAACATCACAATTTTTTAACCCAGCTTTTATGTATAAATTATATATTTTCTATTTTGAGTTTGGATGAGTAACCTGTGTTTAGCACAGTAGGCAGACCTTGTGCTGTGAAGAGCCAAAACATGCTTAGTTCACATTATTCTTCTTCAGGAAGAAGCCTTCACGATAAGACCCCCAAGGAGGACTAGTACTTCTGAAAGGACCAGCACATCACAGCCCAATGATGTAAGATTGCTCCTTTTGTAATACCTGAAACGTGTTGGGGTTTTTTTCAGGGTGACTCTTAAATCAGCTCAGTGAACTTTATGAGTGTTCCCTGAGTTCCCCTAGGTTGGGCATCCATGAAAGGAGGTCTTCACGTGGAACTGCCATTTACTGAAGATCCCAGAAAGGAGCTTCCTGCTAAGTGACAGAGGGACCCCCAAAACCCCAGAATCGAGATATATTTGGTTGGTTCCCTTTTTAATACCTAGTAGAGAAAAATAGGCGATTGTCCATGAAAAGTAGATATCTTTTTTTAGCCTGGGGAGATTTGCATCCTGCAAGGGTTATTCATGTAGAATTCTAAAGAGGGAAATTAATGATTTGGTCTGCCCATATTTATCTTCCATGAAGGTGCACAGTCTTTGTTACATTATTCTAGGCTTGCTCTGCTAAATCCTTGTCCACCCACTCTAAGGAGGCTGAGCAAGTTGCTGCTCCCATGACAGCTCAGACAACCCAGTCCCAGCTACTCTCCAATATGGGCGCAGAGCTCAGACTTAGCCGGGTGCAGTGCGTGCTGCCATCAAGAATGACCCTGGACTGGAAGAGGTGAAGAGACCGCTATAAGCAGTCCATGACTCCCTCTAAGCAATTGTTGAGGGCTACTCACCATGAATGTGGAGGTCTCACAGTCCTCACATATGCTGGGGGCTGGGGGATGCAGGGGGGAAGGAAAAAACAAATCCTGTGCAAAGACAAGTAACAGGGTACTCCCAGCTCAAAAGCAAACGTTAAGACCCCATTTAAAGCATATTTTCCATTCTCTGACTTCCTGTGAAGTAACTTATTCAATTCAAATGGAGTGAGCAGTCACATGCTGGCTACCTGCACAATTTGCTTATTTTAACTATGTTAAAATCAGTCAGATTTCTTAGTGTAAACACATGTGTTCCTCTTGCTAATTCGCCCTCTCAAGAACTGAGATGATGACAAAGGAGGTAATGCTGGAAAGACGAGCATTCTTGGACGCAGGTACCTGCTTCCATATTCCCGAGTGTTGCTATAAGCAGTTGAGATGGGAGTTCATGTGCCTTGAATCCTTTACAGCTCCTGCCTACAGAAGTGCAGCTTGACTCAGAAATAGCCCTGTGAGTGTGGAAAGAAATGAGTTCATCTTCACATCTTCTGCTTTAAGCTTTGTCTGGGGGCTCATAGCAATTTCTCTGCTGTAGATTACATGGCTGGGTACCTCTGGGATCCCTTCCCAATTTGAAAAGGCCAAGGGAGCAGCGTATAAAAAATGAACTCTTCCTGGCATCTGATTCAAGACATTGCTTAGTCACATGTTCCTCCATCTTTCTCTCCAATGCAGAGTAAAAGAAATATACAGCTCAATAGAGTCTGTGAACATCTTTGTCATCAGCTGGAATTTTCCTGTTTCCTACAGTGAAGAGCTGATGGATGTTTTTGCCTGTCCACCAGCTCCATGAGAAAGTGCCCTAGAAATATACCCACTTCTCTAGCTGTACTATGATTTTATTACAATTAATATTCATTCCCTTTCTGATTTTCATGTACGAAATGTCAGCACTGCCTCTTGATTTCTGCTGATCACATCATTAATGGCCAGTAGTTTTCACAGTCAAATACTTTGGTGAAAGATACCACTCTGGCTGTGGAAGGCCTTGAGCTGAAGATCACCCCCCATGTGGGATGCCAGATACAGGAAATTTCACTGATGTTGCATACATATGTATGTGGGTAAATCATATGTTAAGATTATTTTCTACTATTCAGTTTTGGCCATTGCTGGAGATAGAATACTGGACTATAAAAGCTTATAATGGACTAGTTTGACTGAGTAAAGCAGGTTCTATGCATTTGTAGACAAAAAAAAAAAAGTCAAACTATTAAATCACTGCTTTTCAACCTTGGTTTTTACTTATGTACTGCCAATTTATGCTGCTGGCCCTTGTGAAAAGGACAAAGTAGTGTCTTCTATGAGAAAGGCATCCTGGTAGAAACGGCTCCAACGCTAAAAACTTCTTCAAAGATGAGTCACAGTTGTGTAGGTTTCTGTTGCCCTTTGTCATTATACTCTACATATCTTAGACAAAAGAAAAGCAGAGCTGTTTGGTGTTTTTTTTTCTTGTTCCTCCAGCAGCTTCTGCGTATAAATTATACATTTTCTTAAATATCTGCATTTTCTATTTCAGGTTTGAGCTGATAACCTGTGTTTTTGCACAGTAGGCAAACCTCATGCTGTCACAAGCAGCGGTGATACAGACTCACATTTCACTTCCCTTCATCCCAAGGAGCCCTTTGCTATTATGCCATTAGAGATAATGCGAAGCTTTGAATTGAAACACCATAGACACCAGTGATGCATGACAACCTTTCTAGCCAATGAACTGCCACTGTACAATGGGACCTGCTCAGCCACACCGGCCCTTGTTGAGAGGAGATAATCACTTCTGTAGAGAACAGTGTCAAGCTGTAACACCTTCCCCAGCTAAGGAGGGGGACTGTGTGTTTCTCCTCGGAGAAGATGGAAATGCACGTGTCAAGATTGCAAAAATTACGTGTATGTACTAAATACCCTTTGGAACAGTTCTGCAATGCAATCCCCGAAACACCTTGGCTGGGGGGTGTGGGGTGGAATTGCATGTGTTCTGTGAATTGCTCACATTTTGGAGCACAAGGAGCTTGGGGGCAAAGGTGCTGTCATGGCTTTCTCATTGCAGAGCTCAGAATAGATGTGCGCTCTATGGGACTGGGTACGCGGATACATGGCCAACTAAGTCTTACAGGAAATGATCACTATTAAAATCTTTTAAATCTTTTATGAAAGATTCAGAAGACAAGCAGACAAAGTGTTTGTTATGTAAAGTATTCAAGGGGACTTTCATTTTAACAGCATCCATTATTCCCCTTTCTTTTCGCTGCAGAGCATTTTTATGAGGAAAATTCCCTGGTCGATAGTGTCTTTTTATACAGTATTAAGATGATATTAACAGCCCCTTTGGGAGAGAAAAAGAAAATAAAAAGTAGCTGAGATGGCTGGAGCTGTATTTGCTGTCTCTTTTATTGGAATCTGGGTCTGCTCCCTCGAAAATAAAACAGGACAAGCACATACACAAAGGGAGTAGGGAAAATAGCCAAGAGAGGAAAAAAAGCTTCTGTTTGTACTGTTGACTCTGATTTGTAACCTTGCTGCTGGAGAAAGACAAGCACAGCACACAGTCTTATCAGCCTCTCCAAGACCTGGCAAGTCTGAACCAATATCAAGCTGTTTAAGACATTACTATTAGCTGCCTTTCTGGTCACAAGGTTAATAAAACAAACAAACAAAAAAAAAAAAAAAGAGGGGGGCAAGAAAATAAAGAAGAGAGAAAAATAAATAAATAGAGAGGCTTGGCCAAGCTAAGCCAGATTTTATTTAAAAAGAAAAGCTGAGGTGGCAGACAGAGAACATAAAGACGAGGAAGGACAAGGCTGAGAGTTACAACAAGAGCAAAAGTCTCATGTTGTAACCAGCTTTCAGGACTCAGCCAAAGCTGGTGGAAGAGGTGCTTTTGTTGCACTCTTCTTCGGTGTCTCTCTTGTCCACTCAACCCATGTCTGCTTCTCCGATTTCTCAAGGTCAGAAGCACAGAAATATAAAAATGTCACCACAAATTCTGAGCGCCTAAAATATGGTAAGCCTGGCAGCGGAAGTGAAAAGTGTTATTCCTTTCTGTTTTGTTGTCCTCTCGGCAGCACTGTCAAACCATCACTGCCAAGCATGGCAACTGGCATAATATCTCATCTTCTCATCTTTTTATTCATCTGTTAAAGTTAATTTTTGATGTGCCACTGTTGCTTCATTGCTTTCTCACCTTTGTTCTCCTAATTTACCAGAAAATCGAATCATTTTCCAAGGTATCAGGAGGCCTTCTTGTTTGGATTGATTTCAGTATTTACTTTTTTTCAGTATTTTTTTTCTCAGTTTTATTTACTTTTGGAAACAATGTTTTATAACATGTTGCATTGGTCTTTTGCTGTCTTGAGTGATGGAGACCATAGATTTCTTTGCTGCAGCCTGAGTGAAATAAAAATTCCAATATGTTGTCCATGCAGTCCTGGTACAGTGCACCTAAGATCAACCTCCCAGCTGAGGCAAAATGTGGAGTACTTTATGCATCCTGTGAAGTACCCTTGCAGTGCTACAGAAGAGAGAAACTTCTAGAACACTTCACCCTTATTTAACTTACAAGAACCCCTCAAACAAAATAAGATATCTGTACTTGATCCACATCTGTGTGAATTGTGCAAGGTCTGTCAGGATCTCTCTACGAGCCATTTGGGATGACCCCTGTGGTTTTTCTTACACATCCTGAGAATTATAGAACATGAGAACATCAAGGATGCTGGTTCTACCAGGAATGGAGGGGGCAAGAACATCCTTGCATGGCAAGTGAGCATGGCCTGGAGGTCTTTGTAAATCTCAGTCCATCTCTGAGAGGCAAATGTCATATGCTTGCACTTGAGAACAGCAAGCTATTTTACACTCAATACCAGCAAAGTATTTCTGGATGTTACAGCAAGTCTGCTTTCTTGACTTATTGCCCATATCTTTCTTATTCCCCCCTCCTATTTTTCCCCTGCTCCCACCACAATCTGTGTCCAATCCCTAAGGCAGAAAGGTCGTTTTCTGCTAATTCTAGGGCAGGGTGAGGGTCTTGCTGAGGAAGGCAGCCCCACACAACATAAGTCTAAGACACAGCAGTAAGATGTGGCTCCAGGTTCAGGTAAGCCAGGGAAAAGTCACGAGATAAAAGCATTGGCAGCATGCTTTGCGTTGGCTTTGAGAATGGCCAAGTGAGTGGGGTAGCTATCTGCTTCCCCTTGTACTGGACACCTGTCTTCCCTTTGCCTGTGACAAGTAGCACAACTTAACATGGCGACAGGGAGAATGAGCGGTGAGGAGAGTGCAACAGTGTCTACAGTAGGGGATGGCAAGGGGGTTCTATCTCTCCTGATACATGCCATCCTTCAGCAGAGCTGAGATTAATTTGTATCCCTGGAGAATATATTTCTGAGGAAAGGAAAGCATGGAGGGCAGCCACAAAACCCATGGGGCTCTAGACCCTGTTCTGTATAGTGCTAACGAACTCTACAGTGTCAGATACAAAAAAAAAAAACAAAAAACAACACACAACAAACCTCAAAAAAACAGTTTTGCACTATATCAGCCATGTAAATAGCAGAGAGGAGGTTAGACAGTCCTGTGCATAGCATCACTTGACTGTTACCGGATAAGTTAATCTTGTCACCAGATGATAGGTTAACATACAAGATTTATGTGCCGTTCTTCTGAGGTGCCACTCTACTGACTTCAGAGATAGGCTTAGGCAGCACAGATGCCTTGTTGGGAGTCACTTAGCTGATTTTTAGGGAAGTTGGTATCTAATGAATAGAGCAGATCTCATTCTTCCTCAAGCAGATCTTCAAAGAGCCGTCAATTAGTCTCGACCATTCTCAAGGATGTTATGTCCTTCACATAGTAAACACTTTCTGTGAAAATGCAATCCCACTACACTAAAAAACAAGCCTGTCAGAAGTTTCAGATGATTGTACATTTCTTCCTTTACCTCTAATATGGAAAAAAGCAAATCATTTTCAGGCATTTTGTTAAAAAGACCCCACATTTCCACCTTTTTGCCAACCAGTGAATAATTGTTTAAGTTTTGTAGTCAAGTGCTTCAGTACTGAAGTATCTTAGCTTTTAAAGATTTAGATTTAGAGCAATAGCCTTATATTTAATCACTTTGTAGTGTGCTATCTCATTTAGGTATTTCTGATAAGTAAGACTTCTAATATCTTTACCTTTCTCACTGTTCCTTGCCTAAAAGAGTAATCATGACTCAAAATGAGACTGTCATCACATAAAAATCATCTGCTTTTCTTAGGACACTTAGCAGTTGTATGTCTCTTTCATAGACCTACTTGACAATAAAACAAGAGAAATGAAGTGAAAGCAGGAAAGCAGTTCCAGGAGTGGGTCTGGATCATGTGGTACATTTTGTGTTACTACAAATGACTGGTATGAAACTGGGCGTTGCATGACCTTACCCCAGTATCTACTTTAGAAGACAGAGGGAATTGGTGAAAGGGAATGGGTCAAACTCATTTATATGTTTCTACTAATATTTCTACTAGAAGCTAAACAGAAATGTTAATCATGTAGTAACTTTTTAATAATTTCTGGTTTACTTTGGTGATCAGACTGAAAATCAGTTGTAGTTTGTAGTTGCAGAAAGAAAGGAGTCAAAATAAACATGAAGGAGTCACATGAGAAAGGGGCAGTCGGTGGAGGGGGGGAAAGACCTATGTGAGACCCTCAGAACATACAAACTATAACTGTTCCTCTCTCATTTTTGTCTAAGGGCTGCAGTTTAGGTTGGCTACCTCCTGTTATTCCTGTTTCTAAAACCACACAGTAAGGAGACTTCAGTATGTGCTTTCAGTAAGGAAGGATGATTTCAGTAGGTGTTCGGTTTCTTCGTGTTTTTTAACACAAATCTAGAAACTATGTGTTATGTAAAAAAGAAAAAAAAAAAGTTAGCAACATGACTTGTTCCACTGCATATTTCAATATTTACCTTTTTATTCTTCTTTAGTTGGCATCCCTACTTGACTAAATTTAGGGGTTTTGTTCAGGAAAGAATCATACAGTCAGGCTCCTTACCTACTTAGAGTCATTCAGAAAGCTTTCTTAACAAATCTTCAGCTGTTGGGACTTTAACGAGCTTCAAGAACGTTTCTTCAATCAGGTTTGCTGACTGAAATTACTTACTGAGTGCCATGATCCAAATCCTGTTGAAGTCAATGGAAGTCACTCCAATTATTTCAACGGAGCTGGATCAGGTCCATAAGGCATTGACCGCTTGAAGTTTTCTTGCAAATGTTGAATCTCTCCTTATGTACAAAGCAGTCAGTAATGAGGAACAGGCTGCAAGGGGGCTGAGGGAGTATATAGTATATGTATACAGCATTTAATTAAACACATCATTCTATACGGTCATAAAGCATTTCCCACACTAAGTGTTGTTCACATTACTCATAGAAGATTTAGGTTTTTGAAATCCCACACGAAAATGTCCCAGCTGTTCTATAGACTGTATCTTATAGTACTTGTCACTGTGTGTAGGAAGGGTAATTAACCTAAAGAACATTATATTTCACTGCCAAATGCTAAATGTCAGTATTATAAATTTCTTAATATAAACAACACATTTAGAAACAGTAGGAGAGATAGAGATGGAGTATCCTTTGAAAAGGTATTTCACTAAGGGACTGAATGGCCCAGGCAATTGTTACAAGATACTTTAAAGTCATCTTTTCAAATTCTGTAGTGTCTAACAAATCAGTAGTATCCAGCTGTGATGGGAGGTACTCGAGGACTTAATGCGGTAGATCTGACTGCACACAGAAGTAGTTCTGTCTTTTCTTAGTCACACACTATTATTCATAAAGAGCCTAATTCCTTTGTGAATTCCATGTTCTTGAAATGGTTGAAATATGGAATTTCTGTCCAATGAGACATACCAATTTTTTTTAACAAAGGTATCCCAGGTTATTATGAAAAAAGATTACGACACAGTTTTCAGTAGTTTGGGGGCTTTTTTGTGTAGTGTTTGTTTTTGGTTTTGTTTTTATTTGAAAAAGAATCAGGATTCCTTGGTTTTGTTCTCTAAAATCAACCTTGAACTTACACTTTTCAGGTATTCCCAGTCTCTCTCTTGTTCCAGAAATATTAACTGAACTTTCACGGATTGTGAGAGGTTTTGGCAAGTTAAATAGAGCTAAGTATTTCAGAGTCAGGGAACACCCCACCTATAGGAAATCCACACCTCAAACAGAGGTACCTTGGACTCTGGATATTGCTACAGCAGTCAGGAGAGTAACTCAGGAGTTTCTGCTACAGCAAAGACACTTGGAGTTTGAAGGCTCCTGAATCTGCAGAAGGCTGATGGGAAGCTCTGGATTGTTTGAGTCCACTGTAATCAAGTTTGGTGAACCTCTCCCAGACCTGTGGATTCTGTAGTCCAGTGTTCAACAGGAGTTAAACTGGGTCTTTCAGACCTTGGCAAATCAGTTCTTTAAAAATGAAATTAATTAGAAATGTTTTTCAATGAGAAAATGTCCAGCCGACTCCGCTATGTTTACCCTTTCCTATTACGTGGTCTTTGCTATCTTTATAGGATGAAGAAACATAAACTTGATTCTGCATAGTACTACCAGAATCAAGTTCGAAGTAATTCTGTGACCACTAAAAATGACCTTTGCACTTAGGTAGACCTTGCCTTATTTTCCAATAACAAACCTTATCAGAAGTCAATGGTGAAAGTGTAGATGTTTTTTCTGAACAGACCATTCATTCTGATTGAGCAATTCTGACTCCTTGCCCAGTATCTCAGAGTGCTTTACCCAGAGGGCAACAAACTCAGGGCAGGAAAAAGAAGACAAAGAAGAAGTGAAGGAAAGAATAAAAGAAATAAAAAAGATGAGCATGGGAGAATAAGTAAGGTTCTGAAGTAATTGGATCTGACTGTAATGATAGGGGCCTCTGTACAGCAGGCATTTCAAACTCATTCTGGAAATCTCTGATGGAAGATTAGTATTCTTTCCCAAGTCTGATACTTTAATTAAATCCTCTGTCTTTTGATTTCGGACTCTTCAAACCAAAAAAGAACAACCAAAAAAACACCCACTATGATGGGGACTGACTGTGCCCCACTGCACTCAATGTACATTTTACCAATGGCTCTTACAGGAGTAGTTCTGGGCTTATGATTTCTTGCTCTACAAATTCTCATTTCTATATTTTCATGCAATTTTTGAGAAGCAATCTTAAGCCACAAGTCATCATAATTTCCCTTCAACAGCCACACAGCACAAAAAGCAATAAACCTGACTTGGCAGTGATCCCTTTAAAAGGAGGGGACAGTCAAAGCTTTGGGTCTGTATTTTGCATTTCTTTCTTTATTTTGTTTCTTTTATTAAAATTCTCACTGCAGTCAGGATTTTGAAAATGAGAATCCTGGCTACTGACAGAACATGAAATTATTACTGTGACTTTTCCATGGAAAAAAAATGCAGGTGCATTGTTTTGTACTTATTCATCTGGAGAAAAAGCTTTTCTCAGCATCGTGACAATTATTTACGAGTTGAAAATTACTAAGCAGTTCATCTCATTTTTCTGACTGTCAGTTTTCTTCACTGTCTTTTTCTCCTTGCAGAAAGTGAAAGTGTGCAATATGGTTTCCAGTTCTGTCCTTAAGACCGAGTATGGAAGAAACCACTAAAAATCCTCTCTCCGAGTTTGAAAAATGTATGACATTGTTGACACAAACTTATCACATGAGTTTCTTGTCACTGTTAAAGAATTTTGTCATGAAAGATGCCCTAAACCACATTTAATGTTGATACTACTGTAAGCAAATAACTTGCAGCATTATTAACTGATTTGCAAAGGTTTTAAACAGATATTCCTGAAACTAGATGTTTTGATTACAGCGATAACAGAGCGGAGTACACCATAATGAAAAGATAGATCTTTCCAGTTTTATTAGTTGAAAAACATTGACAGGCAAAACTGTGTATTTAGAATGAATTTTGAAATATAGTACAATAAAAAATTAGTAATGAACTTGAACTCTTTCATTTAAATGTTAGTTTAATATGTATGAAAAGGATCGTTAAATCTGAATAATGCATTCTGAGTAAATTTTGTCCATTGAAAGCTATTTCTACACAGTGGTAAAACCTTTTTGTCCTACCTACAGTGTTTCACTGCAAAGATTCCCATTGGCAAACCTTCTTGCCCAAGTTCTCATTATTTACTCTGGTAATACAGGACCAAACATTTACAATAAAGCAAACCCTTGTTTTTTTCAAAAGCCATTCTTTGTAAAAGACATCAGGAAAAATGAGGAAAAACTTCACTTTGATTCAGGAAAGTGCTGAGCTTCTCTGGGAAATCTGACCATGAGAGGTGTTCATAAGTGCATAAATACCCATGTATTTGATGTTCACGTGTAGTTTTTGTTGATTATATCGAAAATATAGCTCCTGGCTGAAGGTACATAAAAGTTTGTATATCCACGTAGAAATAATCTCTATAATTAATGACTGTTATATTCAAAATTTCCTTCTTGTTAAGGAAATAACATTATATTTCAGGACAGAATCAGTTCCTTGTTGTTAATAGCATATCCTTTTATCAATAGCATAAAAACGACCAACTGGATCTCTCATTTCTGACCCCAGTACTGATCAGTGGTTAGCTCTGGAAATCACTCAGGAGTTTGCTCACAATGGATTTACGTTCCATTCTCATGGTTTATGAGAAGACTTGGATGCCCACAGCATATATCACAGACAGCACCAAGAAGCAGCATGAAGCTACTGCGATGGTATATTGTCCTCTAAGGAAGTAAATAAGTAAGAGCTTTTGAAAGGTGTGCGGTGGAAATAAGTCCGTCTTACATAAACTTCCAATAAGACTTTGAGCCCATAATTGTGGTTCTGATTTTTTTCTTAAGTAATCCCTTATAAAATACGACAACAGGGGATTTTTTTCTTCAAGTTAGAAAAGTTAGGTACTTCTAAGTACCTGTGTAACTTCACTCCTATAAAGTGAAACTTCTGGAATTTTTCATAGGCCTAATTTACCATAATGAACTAAAAGCAAAGAGAGTAGATATTAATACATTTCCATCCTGAGAGTGACCCATTTATCAAAGAGAGTTATCCCAGGTACATAGGTCACTGTGAAATCCCTTCTCATTTTATTTCCCCTGTATATTAAAATTTCTTTTCATCATAAGTAGACTTAATAAGAAAAAAGTTATGCATCTACTTAAATCCTTTGCAAGACTGAGGACCTCTTCGCTCCTTATTTAACCTGAAAGTAATTCAAGCAAATCTGAAACACTTAGAAAAAGAAAAGCTGGAATCAACAGGGTTCTTTGCTTTCACACTGTATAAATTTATGCTGGAACATGGGCACTGACATTTCATTCTTAGCTGTTGTCACACAATACTGCATAGCAGATCAAATGTGGCAATTAAAAATGTTTTGAAACTGCAACTCCTACTCCATAAATTACCGCAGTCTTTTGTTACAGAACAACCAAGTCAACTTCCTGTTTGTGCTTAAACTATTCACAGCTTCAGCTGATGTCCTGCAGTGTCTTTTCCAAAGGTCACACCACAGTTTTCGATTCACACATTTGATTAAAAATATAAGAATCACAGTGTCCTGGGAAATGATCTGCAGTAAAAATAGATCAAACTACCTGCTGTTTCCAGAATAAACCAGGTGACTGCCTCTTTTCCCCATTCAGTCAGCATTGCAAAAAGAGGACGATATACGCATGCCTGCAGAAATCATACCGATAAACTAGGGAATAATATGTGAGGTATTTGTTTTGTGACTATTTTTATTTTTAGAGCACAGTTTCTGTAACTGATAAAAATATGCTTAGGTTAAAATATGCTTAAGGAAAACCAAGGGACAGAAAACTAAGAATACTTAGATTTTATAAGGACTAAGCTGTCCTCTCGTTCTTCTTTAACTGCTGCAACACACTTTTGCACAATTACCTTCAGACTGTATTATCATAACTTTCCTTACACTGATGAGCGTCCTCCCTGAAGTCCTATTTGCATTTAATGAAGTTACTATGGCAAAGACTATTCAGAGAGAGCCTGTATGTCGTCCTTTCTTTCTTTCAAGATCACATCCCTCAAGATGTGTGGTAGGATAATTAAATGCCTACTCCTATTATCAATAATCCTAATGCTTTGGTGTCCAACAATCAGAAATTTTGAAACAGCATTTCCAGCATATGGTGCAAAATCCTGGCCCAAAGTGAGAGGAGTACAGGAAAAAATGCCATGGTGAAATACGTCTCTGCCAAATTACAAATTCCTTTGAGAATTCCTTTCCATTTTGAATTTGGGAACTTCATTTTGTGTCATGAGCTCAATTCATCTAATCTCATCTAATCTAAAGTCAGATTATGATATTGCCCAGAAAAGATTCACAACAAACCAGATGACTGTAATTAAAAATTCATCCCTTTGCTGTGTTTTCAGCTTCCCTGCTGCATTGTCCAAGGAGAGATTAATGCAGCATCTCCTAAAGAGGAGATACCCAAATGTGAGAGTCAGCATGTGCGGGAAGGTACTTTTCAAGGCACAAAGGCTGATCTGGGGAAAGATTCCTTGGAGCCTCTGCTTCCCGGAGGAAGATTTGGATAGTTTCAGAACTGGAAAATCCTGGCTAGACTTTATCCAGACCCTGTACTTACACAAAGAAAAACAGGGAATGTGGTGTTGAGACAATTTATAACAGACTGGCGAGCATTTTGAGTGGGAATGGTCCAAGTTTTAAGAGCAGATCTAACACATGTTCTCTCAAATGTAAATTGGATTAAAAACTGTTCCATTTTACTTACTCTACTGTGAAATGACATTCTGGTTTATTAGAAATGCAGGTCCTGACTAAAATTTAGTGTGATTTTTATCTTAAGAGTGACTCTGTGGGGAACTTTACATTTCTTCGATGATTTTCATTATAACTTTAGCTATATTTAAACTGAATTTTCATGTACATTGAACATCACATTCTTCTTTTAAGCGCAAAGAAAAGATGTCAGAACAGACTGAAATAGCTCTTTGTGAGCCCTCGCTGTGACTATATGCTTGGACCATTGGAAAATAAAGTAGGTCCGTGTACAGGTAAACAAATAGTGGCTTTGATGCAGTCAACCCTGCTTTCGGAAACACCCAATACTGGCCAATCTCTGCTTCCAGTGACAGCCTGATCCCCTAAGTTACACCTATCAATCCTACTATGGGATCTACTGGCGCGGAGCTCTACAAAATCTCTTTCACCGGGCCTCCTTTTATCTGTGTTGGAGCTGAAACACACAGTTACATAATGAATATTATTAAGCTGATAGACGAGACATTAACACAATCATTTACATGAGTATTTGGTGAAGCAAATGTAGTGATTTACTCTAATGGCTCCATTACTGTGCTGAATATTGGCAAAGTATGCACTGTCCCTTTCAGGATCTTTGCCTCAGAAGAAAAATAACTCCAAGTATTGATATTCTGGTTTAAATAACCATTCTTATAAGTTATTATCCTAAAAAATACTTTTTTTCACCCCCATTAAATATATTTTCCTTGGTCAACATAAAATCTCAAATTGCAATATTGGAAAAAGAAACCTTGCAAGCCTCTACTTTTATATTCTCACGACTTAAAAATAGCCACAGCAATCTTTTTTGCCACCATATTTTCTGAAACTATACTGTACAACAATACTACATCGTTTTGATAGCTCACAATTGCAAGTCTGCTTTCCTGATCCAATTTCAGCTTGATATTTCTGCAATAGATCATATCACAAAAGCGTAGCAGTCAGAGCAAAGATTTAGCATAATTCCTATATTTAGGGTTCTGTCAACAGATGTTGAAAATACAAAGAAACTATTTTGAAAATAGAAGTCACGGTAAATGGACATTTGTCTATATCAAGCCTGAAAGTATGGCTGGCTACCTGGCTTGCAAGCAGTTGCATGCATTGTTGTCCTTGAACTGTAGCTGCAAATGCACTAGCATACAGGGATATTGCCCAGAGAAATAAATCAGTTTGAAAGTAACCTACTTCTTTCTTTCAAATTACCATTAATAACACTTTGCTTTTGCAAGATTAATGCACCTTAGCAGAGAAAGATACAGTGAAACCAATTGTCTTGTCTGTGCTTCAGCCTTCAGTCATGTTGCTGTTGTTTTCAGCATTACTTATGTATGTATATATTTCTAAGCAAATTTAGAGCTAGGATGTACAGTACCGAAGATAGGGCAGATACAGATGAAGCAGCAGTAGCGAAGTAGCTTTCCTAATACTACCTTCTAAGATAAAGGAAAGCTTTGTGATTAAAAGAATGTCTCTCTCCCCCCACCGAAAACTAAACCTAATGGGTTTTTTTTATTTTTTCATGAGAAAGAACAGAAAAATACGAAATCGTATGGAGAAAGTCATCCCAAAACTTCATGGTTTCAGTGGTTCTTTGATGAATAGCAGGTGGTTTTTCTGACAATTCTGGTTTTTAGGGACCCAGTACTGCCACTGCGCAGTCCTAGGGCACACAGGCTTGTTACAGAACAGTCAGGGCTCCGCCACTGGGGAAGTCTCTTTAATCAAGTAAAGCTCCATATATGCCAGGACCTTTGCTCTTACGAGGTATCACAGAAACAGACATTTTCTCACCCAGTTTCCTGCCTTAATGCCACTGTAACTTTTATGAGCGCTTTCCCATCTTTTTCGACTCTGCCTGCTCACCTTCTCGAAGTGCAAAATCCTATTTAAATGAGCACACTTCTGCCTGAGGTCTAGGTCAGCATGTCCAGCAGTGAGGGGCTATCTGCACCTTCCCAGAACACTGCTTGGCTTTGAAGCTCACAGCCCTAGAGCTGGAATTCATGGAGTCCGGGTTTTCAGCTCTACTGAAGTATTTCAAGATTTCCAGACTGCTTTTCATGACACCAAGACTTTCAGGAAAAATTGTTGGGACAAGCTCCCATGATGGGATTCAGCTGAGCAAAAGTAGAGCAAGGATTCAGTTCAGGGTTAAGGACATCTAAATGAAGGGGCCTAGAGGCACACTTGGGGCCTTCCCTCCCCTTGTCCTTCATGGAGAACTACTCAATAGATTTCATCCTGGCAGCCATGGGGAGGGCACAGCTCAGTTGCATAAAATCAGACACCAAGTGCTATTTGAGATGACCTGTGGTGTAGGAGACATCCTTATGCAGCTGACAGATACAACACAGGACCTGCATAAAACAAATCAGCTGCTGCAAGGTGGAATGTACCAGCCCAGACTGCAACAGGCACTGTCATGTGAGCAACTGAATTCGTATCTACTTTAGTGTGAACTGAACTTGCCTTCAAGCTCCAGTGGCTGTATTGATTAGACTTCTATTGACTATAATTGGAGCTTTGGACCCTTGCACGCTTGTATTCACCTACTGATAGACACCTGTGTTTCAGTGTTGACCTACGTGTCTGCACACACGTTCCTAAATTTACATGTCTAAATTTGTGAGCTGATCCCATTGCTATATCTAAACTAATGAGAGGTGTATCTAAACTAGTGGGAGGTGTCCCTGCCCAGGGCGGGGGGGTTGGAACTAGATGGTCTCTAAAGTCCCTTCCAACCCGAACCATTCTGTGACTCTGTGTGTGATTCTGTGTAATCACCTGAAGCTCTCTTTAAGATACATCAGGAGAGAGATGCACTTCTAAAGTGAAATACATCCTGTCTTAGTGTGATAATTCAGAGCTCAGATGGGCCTACTTGTCTCCATTGGCATCTAGGGATCTTTGGGTAAATCCAGGGGTAGACATTTACATGGGAGACCACAAGGGGAGAGATTCCATTCTCAAAACAGAGACAGATTTGTCATTTTGTGCCCTGTGGCTTCCCTCTCTTATCTCCAGCTGTCAGTCCAGAAGAGAAACAGCCTTCTTTAGGCTCTGTGCTAAATCTGGAAGCCACATGTGAAGGACAAAATGGTTTCACTTTTTTTCCCCCAAAAATGCCTTTTTTTTCCCCCTTTTTTTTTTCCTGAATAGGAGACTGACTGGCCCTCATTTTATTTAGAGAAAATTATGTTTCTCTTTTATAGGTGAGTAAATAGCTTTTTGTTACACTAGGTGCGATCTCTTGCATTTGGTTGGTAAACATCTCTTTTTTCAATGAGATGTAAAAGTCTCCACCCCTCTCTTTGGTGGCTATTCAGCATTTCCCAGCAAGGAATGTATCTTTCACTGAATCTTAAATTCAGTAAATTGGTCAATACATTAAACATTTATATGATATAAATATCTAAACAGTCTAGCTGTTCAGTGGACTTTATGTATATCTTTCTGGTTCTTCACTGAGACCAGACACAATAGAACACTCTAGAATGACAATCCATTTGGAGTGATTTATAACCTCTTCAGAAAGCATATCACACTATGGCAACAGAAGTAGTTTTTCACATATTTGGTTTCCATACACTGGAGAAAGTGTCACCTTCTGTCTTGCCCTGAAGGATAATGCAGGGCCAAGTTCTTTGTCTTCCCTTGCTGTAGAGTTTGCGCATTGTCCAGTCATGATCACAGATCCATCTCCAGAAAGATTCAAAAACAAGGTTAGAACGTGGGCTTGCAAGAGCTCAGTGCTTAAAAACCAATATAGATCTAGACTTATTCTCTTACCTCAATATTTCATTAATAAAATGAAAATAAAAATGCTTCTTTTCTGCCTGTCTTCATTTAGATTTATCACCAACTCTCTTACTAATGTATTCCTGCAATCCTGATCTCATTCACCCCCTAAGGTCTGTTGTTGCATTTGCAACCCTATCACTGGTTATGAATTTACTAACCT
The DNA here is from genome assembly GCF_028500815.1 of Rissa tridactyla. Classification (NCBI taxonomy): domain Eukaryota; kingdom Metazoa; phylum Chordata; class Aves; order Charadriiformes; family Laridae; genus Rissa; species Rissa tridactyla. The sequence goes on along the minus strand of NC_071468.1, from coordinate 117,361,362 downwards.
TAAGAAGCATCAGGGAGATATCAGATAAAAATGCAGAGAGCTGGCACTGAGTGGGAGTACTGTGCCTAAAGCACCCAGATGTGGAACAGCTGCGTTGTTCAGAAAATCACCAGAACTCACCTGGGATGTTCAATGACTCATGAATTTCATTTCCTTCCCTGGGCTATGCAGACTGTCGGCACCACTACAATTTCAACATATTCCCTGCACACATAGACTTTCCTCTCTTGAAACCTTTCAGTGAACCAGATTATTTCAAAGCTCTTGCTGCTGTCTGTTCAAACGCTGATCTTCTGCTTGCCTTCAGAACCTCATTGGCCTCCTCACCTATGTATCTTGTCACTTCTCCCTGTCAACATGAGCACCACCGCAGCTGCAGAAGGACAGCAGATAGTAAAAGCTCTAAGGCTAAGTGGGCAAGTGAGAATGAACATGAAAGGACATTTAACTCAGCCTGACGTTGTAGGTGACATTTCTAATTTCCGAAAGCCTTTCAGCCCTTGTAAAATGCAGAATGACAAAGTTTCTATGAAAGACTGGCAGACCCATCTGTGTTGCTATAAAAGCTAACAAATTACATCTGTGATGAAGGTCAGAGAAAGGCTGGGTAATATTTGTCAGAGAGGAAAGAACTGAAATAAAATGGAAACATTTTCTTTTACTGAGAACAAATCGCCGGGGGTTCATCATCTCACTGGATTATGTAGTTAGGGTCTTCCTCACTTACGGTCTTCCTGATTCTGGAAATCTTGCATCTAATGTGGTGGGAGAGTCTTACCTACCGAGGTTAGGACTGTCTCCTGGAAAATGTAAGCTGTGGGTCTGTATCAACTCAGGCTGAGGTGAGCCTCAAAATCTGTGTTCTCTTGTCTGAATAAAGTTACTCTGATCTATCTTTTCTAGCAGAAAAGACAGACTCTGTGCTGTTCAGGTTTGGTATGATCTTTCTTGGGAATTTCAGTGGAGCCTCCCTGTCCTCAGCTCCTCACTACTGATGGCTTTTAAGTGTCAGCTAAATATCTGGCTGTTATTTGGTTTGTTTCTGATGGCTGTGCTTAGGCTGCTGGGAGAAATTAACCTCCTAAAACAGAGGTGTTGCTAGGTTTTCAGCTTCTGAGGATAGGCAGCCATAGATTATAGCTTATCTGGACATCTAAATCCATTCTAGTTGCCACAATAGATAGTTTTCCCAGAAAGTAATGCAAATACTTAGACAATTTATAATATGTTGTGGGAAGTTATATGGAGAGTATCATACCTTCTAGTGTTATGTGAAATCTAATTAAATATCAAAAGATAAAGTCTCCTATTTTTAAATTATACTTTTCCCCCATACCTTCTCTATCTTGACCAAACTTGCATCTTTTTATTTTTAAGCATTTCAAGGAAAATACATCCCTCCAATCTAAATGTTTCTATGAACATGAATTTTCACATCCTTTCAACATGAAAGACTTATCTATAAAATGTGATCCCTTTCACTCAGCGAAGCAGATAGACTCGATGTTTCTTCCACCTTCTTGGGATACAACATCAAATTTTACTTGAAAGTATGTGTACTCACTCCACTCAGATAAGCTTATATTGATGTCTGTAATAAAATACCCAAAAACTTGAATTGCTACCAGCTTTGCATTTCATTAGAAATGCTTTGTATGCCTCTGATAAGTATTTGCCAGTTTGGATTTTACCCAGACTGTTAGAGTCAATGCCTCTGATATCTCAAAAAACCCGACTGCTGGTCTTTATTAATAATGGGTCTCCAGGCACCAGGTTTACATTTTATATAAGAGTTTCATGCTTTCAACAATATCATACGCTACAGAACAGCGCTCTGTTGCTGATTTAGTGCCTGCTTCCCCCTAACTGCAGCAGTGCTGAATTGCTTTGCAGATGTGCTATCTGTAGGTGTGATTCAGAGCTCCTTGTAAATACGATTCTCATTGACTTCACCTTTTATAATAGCATTTATAATTTTTACAACACATAAAGGTCCCAGCCAAAACAGTCACTAGTTATGCATCTCGTCAGGAATTCTTTGTGTGCGGCTAGTAACTCTTCTCAATTGCTCTAGAACCTGGCAATACCCCTAGCAAGAGGCATCTTTTCTCTAAACGATTTATGATTCCAGTTGGACAATCAGAGGCCCAAATTGTTCCTAGAATTACCAGATCTGGCTACGAAACTAAAACCGTCATATTTCAAGCCAGTTCCTCAGTGACTGTCATACATGTCACTCTCATGACACTCTCACTTTCACTTTTTTCTTCAAGGTAATGGCATTCTCCTCCCACCCCCCTGCCCACTGAGTCGGATGCTGCACAAATATGTACCGTATTGAAAAGTTTAGGAACTTATGGCTTTTTGGGGTCAAGGTCTAATTTAAAAAAAGATGAATCCTGTTTCACTTGCTAAACATGACAAGATTGTAAAACATGTGTCTTTGCCATGCCAGTAACATCAATTTTTTTGGTAATGTGCTTTGGTAGCACATTAGGTAGATGCTAACACACACACAAGATAGCACACACAAGGTAGATGCTCTTGTGTGTGACTGTAAAATATAAGTGTCACAATAGTGATTTTGCTTTCAGACCCTTACAGGTTATTTCACACACTCCAGCTCTGGATATATATAGCAGTTACAGGTGAAGCAGATCAATCTGAATTAACTCCAACTTTGTATTTTGAAAAAATGGGGGAAAATCATGATTTCAAGTGATTTTCTAACTTAGTCAACTTTGAAGACAGCAAAGTTCTTTTCCACAGTCTCATCAATTTTGGAAATATTACTTTGACCTAGACCTAGAATGTTTTCAGAACATGTTTAGAATGAGAATAAGAAAAAAATCAGACACACAACTTCTCATAATAATGACACTGGTTTTTAACTAATGCTGTCTTACAATTTAACTGCTCTGTGTGAGAAACAAAGAATCTTTTACATCCATATTATTCAAATGAATGTTATTGCAGCCAGCAATAACAGAATTCCTAACAAAAGAATAACAATTGTTGAGTGCACGTAAAATTTCAGCTGATAGATACAGATTGAAAAACAGTAAAAGCTTCAGGCAAAACCCATCATTATTTATTTGAAAGATGCGTAGTCAGATTTATTGAGCTGATTAGGGTGATAGATAGCCTAAGACTTGGCAAGGCACCCCCAAATTTTCAAAGATTTACATATGGATTTAGCTCTTTGCAGCTGATAGGAGTCACACAGACTAAATTACATGCATAGCTCTGAAAACGTAAGGAAATGGCCATTGAAGGGGAAATTGCTCAGAGAACGCTGTATAAGGTGACGTGTTGTTTGCATACTATTATATGGAATTGCAGGCTCTGCAGTAACTCCTAATGGGGGAAATTTATCACTGCAGAGAGGACCTGTCAAAGCACAGATGAGGACTGACAGACTGTTTGACAGGAAGGAAAGAAGTGACCAACCAAAGCCTGTTCCACAAATGGAGGACAATATGGAAGAACAGCACAGGGATATTTGTGGGGAAATACGGGCATCAAGAAAGACGTCATTGAACAGGAGTCACTGTAACGATGTGGGGAGAGTGGGAGCAGAATACGTAAAAGGACTGATCAGAATAAGAACATTAGCACTGTGTTTCATATAATCCAGCAAAAGGATAGGAGACGTACAGACCTGACAGGTCTGAGGTAATTGAGGTGAGATTTACCCCTCTAGAACTAGGCCAATACTTCAGTCATTTGTGGTTTTGTTCTCACCTGTGTGTCAATGCCTTCTCCAACCCCGGGTCTGATCCCAGTGCTCATCACCTAGCTACAGATGTTATGTCAGTGTGGTGGGTTAACCCCAGACAGCAGCTAAGCACCACACAGCTGCTCACTCACTCCCCAGCCCAATGGGCCCAGGCAGAGAATAGGAAGAGCAAAAGCAATAACATTCGTGGGATGAGATAAAATTAGTCTAATAAGTGAAGCAAAGAGGGAGAAAAAAGTGATGCAGAAGCAATCTCCCACAAGCTGACCAATGCCCATCCAGCCTCTGAGCAATGGCTACCTCTCCCAAAACTCCCTTCCCTCCTTTTTGATTGCTGAACGTGACATTATATGGCTCAGAATACCCTTTTGGTCAGTTGGGATCAACTGTCCTGGCTGCGTCACCTCCCAGCTTCTTGTCTTTTGCTACGAAGACAGAGCAGGAAAAAGACAAAGCCTCCATGCTGAGCAAGGGTTGCTCAGCAATAGCCAAAACACTGGTGTATTATCAACACTGTTTTTGCCACAAATCTGAGCAGAGAACTCTATGGGCTGTTATGAAGAAAATTAACTCCGTCCCAGCCAGACCCAGTACAGTCAGGTATATTCCCTACAGACAGTACCTCCAGCTGGCTATTGCTGGACGTATTGCTGCTGCTAAACAAGAAACTGCAGTTCCAAGCTATGCCATATCACAGGTCTGATATGATTGCCCTTCTTCTGCCATCCCCCCATCGCACCGCACTGCACCCAGTTCTGCATTCAGCTCTGCCTTAAAGAAGTCAGTGGAGAGGTTGCGCTACTCAGAACTCAACCTGATGTGAGCTTTGGTCTAGTATGGTCCAGAGAGGAACCACGAACAACCAGGAATGAGGAGGGAAAGAAAGGAAAAACCTCCAACTTAAACACCCATATGAAACCTGAGACCAAGAAAGCATGACAGTGTTCTGAGCCAGAGGCAAAAAAGGGAGTAAAAAGAGCTTTCTATTTAATTTGGACAATGTTAAGTTTCAGATAATGAGAAGAGAGTTAAGAGGAGGTGTGAAAGTCATAGACAAATATGTAAAACACATCCTGGATTTGAACAGAAAGTAGGACCAGGAGATGGAAAATAAATTTGTGAGACAGTGTCAAAAAGATGGCGACAGAATGGTGGGACCTGGTGAGATTACAAAAAGCAGAAGTGTAAAGAGAGTTATATATTCTTTTCCCTTTTTACAAATAGGATTTCTGACTTGATATACTGTCTGCGAGAGTGCCATCTGGTGATCCACAATTACATTACAAAAATGACCTTCCCAAGTAAGCTACAGTGAGAGCTGGAATACAGATATTTCAGTAGCTCAACACTCTGCTGGTTTCATTGGACCAAGGCAGTATTATATGCAACGTACTGAGAGAACAAAAATCATTAGAAATCACAGGGGGAAATGCTGGAACAAACATACTCAACATTTTAATAAAATCTAAGTAAATCTTTAGCAAACCTTGCATAGAAGGTATGCATGCAAAATCCTGTTTATGCTTTAAGCATGAAAATGTGCTTTCTATAAAAAGGAGAGTTTGGGGGAGTATTTATATAGGTTTTTAATGCTCTAGCTAAAGCTTCACAGTAGAGTCTATAAAATGTTAGGTAGTAAGCAGTAAAGGCAGATTCAGTAAGGCTAGCACTTTGTCTTTAGAGCTCTTTCTAAATTTACTTTATTGTTGTTCAGTTTGTCTTCTAACCTTTGTAATTAAAATTCGCTGGCTCTTCCCCCTCTGACTGTCTAAAAAAAATCTCCCAGTCAAAGTAATTAGCTTTGTTGTTTTCATCTTATACAAAGATTGAGAAGAAAATATGAATCTGAATTAGTGTCGATGTTTTCTTCATTATCACAAGGGGAGGTCCCTGTCTCTATCAATTTAGTGTTTATGTGACCTAGAGGACTTGCTTTGTGTAAAAAAGGGAATGCTTCATGCAGAAAACCGACACAGAAATAATATGTTAAGAATCTACAGAAATGGTGTTGAAAGGAAAACTCTCATGAGAATAATATAAGTGAAAATCCTGTTCATCTCCATTGTTCACTCCACTAGAAAGCAGTGACTCCGTGTTTACAACGTGAAATGCTAGGTTAGGGTTGGACCCAACTCATAAAATACCACCCTAAATAAGATGCACTGCAGTTTAAACTCTCCCCTACTGCAGGAACATCAGCTCTGAGCGTGGACAAGCTATCCAGAAGGGAGAAACAGAGGTCCTGTGTTAACACGTCTAACCAGAGGGTTTGACGGCTCATTGGTAAATCAGGTGTTTATGACGCTACTTGCAGGGGAATGGAACACAGCAAGATAAAGTGACTTGCCAAATATCATACCGTAAGTCCTTACCAGAGCGAGTAATAGAGTCCACCTAAGCCTCCAGGTCTGAGCCTGGCCTTAGATGTTGGACCACACTGTCTTTCCGCAGAGACCTTTGACATCCCAAAGCAGAACCTGAATCTGGGTTAGGAACTGCAAACCCTTGAAGAATAATTTCCATAAGCAACACTAATTGTCAACTTAATCAGCCACATTTATCTTCATTTAGATGTAAGTGAAGATTAAGTCTCTCCAGGGGGTAGGAAATAGCTGAAATAAACACAAAGCATTGTCTTTTGAGACACTAACCACAAGCAGTTGCTCATTAAAATCAGCTCTATTGCAGAAGACTAGGAAGTAGTAAATGATGTACCTAGATCGAAAAAGGAATAGATTCTAGCAGTAGCAGTCAGAACAGATTTGCCTCAGTACCTGGTAAAATAGCTGAAATACTAATTAAAGCTAGAGTAACCAAACTGCACACACAAACGGCAGTTAGCAGGGATTAAGCAATACAGTGTGGAGAAAAGCAAGTCTTGCCCTATATATGCTAGAATTCTTTTATAGCATTAACAAAAGAGTCAGTAAAGAAGAGCCAGTTAAAATAGTTTATTGGAACCTCCTGGAAGCCTTTGATACAGTCTCTTACAATAGGCTGTTAAAAAGACAGAAATTGACTCCACTGGGACCAGGATTTTGCTCCAAGCAGCTGGAATATGCAGTATTTTTAGAAAATGGCAAGGCCACAGAAGAAAACCAACTCAATGGAGAAAAGATCAATTTGATATATGGAAAGAAGTTATCAATGAGACACTCTGAACTTCCAAGTTTGGACCAATGCTGCTGAGTGATCTGTGTGAAAGAACCACTGAAACTTCTGTCAGTAACAGATCTATTTAAGCGTCCAGAGACAACTTTGGGAAAAACTTGAGGATATCTAGTAATGATACAAAAATAGATATAAACATCAGGTAACAGCTTGTAAAATGGATTACTTGAACCTCTACTAGCTTTTAAATTAATTATAACAAAAAAATGAACCACTTGACAACAAGAATTACCTCGGCTCCCTAAAATAAACGGGACGTCAGGCAAAACTCGTATTCTTTTTTTGTTGTCCTTCATTACTGACTAATTTTTTCACTTCTATTAATAAAAATAATCCCTGTTTCCTACTTATTTATGTTCCAGAATCCACTTTGCGGCAACAAAAAGACACTGTAGGCTTACAATTTTGCATATATTACTGGGTTGGCACACACCTCTGGATATTTGTGCATAGAGGTTCAATACATGCAAATCTCTAAGTGTAGTGTACATGGTTAGGACAGCAAAGTTATTCTTTTTCTTTTTCAGATGAATTTACAACAAAGTATGGCTTGAAGACAAGAATGACAGGGGGATTAAAACCTACAAACTTTAAGTACAGCACAGGCAAGACATGGACCTGTTTGAGCAGGTGCAAAGGAGAACCGTGAAGGTGATCAGAGGGCTGGAGCACCTCTGCTATGGGGACAGGCTGAGAGAGATGTGGTTGTTCATCCTGGAGAAGAGAAGGCTCTGGGGAGACCTTATAGCAGACTTTCAGTATCTAAAGGGGCCTACAGGAAAAATGGAGCCTGTTCCGATAGAACAAGGGGTAATGGTTTTAAAATAAAAGAGGGTAGATTTGGACTAGACAGAAGGAAGAAATTCATTATAATGAGGGTTGTGAAACACTGGAACAGGTTGCCCTGAGAGGTGGTGGAGGCCCCATCCCTGGAGACATTCAAGGCCAGGTTGGACAGGGCTCTGGGCAACCTGATCTAGTTGAAGATGTCCCTGCTCATTGCAGGGGGGTTGGACTAGGTGACCTTTAAAGGTCCCTTCCAACCCAAACTATTCTATGATTCCAAGTACAAGTGAAGAGATATCAACACTTTATCTGTGGAACAACATGTATGCCATCAACAAAAATCTCTTTTTAACACCTCAGAAACAGTGTTAGGGATTCTCATTTTTGCCTCTATGAGATCTCGATTGTCTGCTTCACAACTTAGTGCTCTCACATCTGAGTTATTGGAATGGACCAGGATACAGTTGTATAATTTCAGAGAGAAAATCCATAGTCTAAGCAACTGATCTCAGTGTTGATGTAAGTTTTCTGTGAAACTTTGATAAGTAAAAGCATCTATCATTCAAGTTAAGCCTTAATTTTGCAATAAAAGCCTATTATTCAAGAACTGGACAAATCTGGAAATAAACATTAACCCTGTTTAAAGAACGTTTAAAGATCAAATTATTATGACAGAAAAAAGGCCAAAAAAAAGAAAGCTGATGACAAGAGGTCAGTCTACCAGGTAGCTTTATACTCAAGCCGGTGTTTGCCCCTTATTGGAAAGGCTGTTTGTTTATGTTTCCTTTATAGGTGCAAGTGAGTTAGGACACAAGTCTTATTGCTAAGGCAACTAAAAAGGCCTAAAGGTGAGACAGGAGCAAGAACACCCACACATGTATTATAAATATACACTCACAGTTATTATAAATATACACTCTACATTTCTTTTACGGATGCATACAAATATACGTGTTCTACATGTATGTGTAGGGCAGCTGGGCACAGGCTTCTTGTAAATCCAGATGCAGTTACCCACACTGACCATACAACCACGTGTCCAAGTCTGATGAAGTGCTCAAATGGATGTCGTTTTACTCCTGAAATTGTGTGCACATCCTTCTAGACATCAAGCCCTGGATATCCTTCTCTCTCATGTGAAACCAGTTTTAGAGTGAGAAGTGCTTCAAAATGAATGAAAGGGAATTCCTATGCTGATAATGGTACTGAATAATGGCCGTGGTTAGCACTATGTATTTTTCTTTTCTCTCTGCTGAAATACTCAAAATGATGATAAGCCAAAAGCTCCCCTGAGAGCCATTCACAGGGATTCTACTCCTGTATTGTTATCACGCTGTCCCTCAATCCCAGCAAGCCAAAACTACCATCACCCCAAAGTTAATTGGATCTCATTGTGCTTCTTCTCCAACAAGAGTGAGGTTCATGTATTGTTCTCATATTAAGTGTTTAAAGATGGGTTCTCAGAGTGTCTGTTTGTATGAAACGTATATTTTCAGTGCATAAAAGGTTATGTACCAAGGTTTGAACTATGCCCTGCGACTCCTCATAGAGTCCTTCACTCACAATAGGTAAATGATTTCTTAGTAGTTGAATATTAACTCCCTACTTAAAATTTGCATTCACATTCAGTAAAGACTTTCATTTCCTGGCTGTGAAATGAATCTTTTTTGTCTTGTCAAAGAGACATCAACATTGATATAAGCCAGAGTGGAGGAGACATTAACCCTTTGCAGAAGTGTTAAAAATTGATATTTTGATTAAGGTATCAAGTTAAGGCTTAGGAAATTCTTCATGGGCAATTGAAATCTGTTTAAACAGATGGGCCTGTCCTAAGAAAAGGGATTTGAGAAAAAATAAAGGCTGCCATCTGAATTGGTGTTCCTTTTTGGTAGAAAGTACATATGGGTAATTTTTTCCCCAAGGATTAGAGCCTAGGTATAAGAACTACCAATTGCAAACCACCCTTACCTTCACCATTCCTAACCTGGGATTTCACTGTCACTCTTTCATATCTGCACCCTCCTTCATGACACACACTCTGCTAAGCTAAATGGGAGCAAGACCGCATGTTGCAGCCATTCCGTTAAGAAAAATATTGTTTGTCCTTCACTTCTCCTATATTTCAATTAAATTAGTTGGTTTACATAGTGCTTTTCAACACTGTGTAAAAAGGAATGTATGACAGGAAAGAATGTCCCCTATGATGTCTTATTCCAAGTTATCATCACTTCCAGGTAGATAAGAACACAGTTTCATAAACAAGCATTTCCAGAGACGTTAAATCACTGAGTCAGGAAGAGGCAACAGCTACTGTCATAAATTTGTTCTTACGGATTAAAGTTAAAACACCAAATAGTAACCAGCTAAATGCCTGCATGTCTTTAGTATCATAGTTAACATGAAAAGCTGTAAGATTTTATTTTACATCAATTTTGCATATACATACACATACACTATATATGTATAAATTTCCACAAAGCTATTGCCATGAAAACCATCATTTAATTTCCTTGTGGAAAACACTCCAATAAGTGAAAATAAGTACGTATGGTCTAGGAAAAGGCAAATTCAGATGTTCTTTGAGAGGAAGAGTACTGAGCTATAAATCGTTCTGGGGAGAGAAATGCAAAGAAATATTAGTCATTATGCTTTCTCTGTGTATTCTAGTCTTCCCCCCTGAGTTAGGTAAGAAAAAGAAGATAGTTTGGCTGACAGATGTGAATTAAGAGAAGTTGTATTCTGCACTGACACAGGGGGCTCAGAAAATGGGATGTGCTCTAAATTTGTGAAACCTGAAAAATTGTATTTGAGGAATTAGTTCAAATTCATTCTGATTTTTGAGTCTTGGGGGAGAACAGAAACCGTCTTTTCAGGTTTTCTCCATAAGGACTGGAAACTTGCACATACATACTCAGACATCATATTTTAATAGATATATGGACATATACCTTACTCATACGCAAACTCTTCACACAATGATTAATTCTTTATGTTAACATCACACACACAGATTAAATAATGAGATCCTGTAAATTGTTGCTTCAGATACCTTTCAAATTATTGAAGTTCTATCTTGTCATTTCTATGACTATTTTTATTATTGTGGAAGCACATCTGGGCTCTACTACAGGTAGATGTGCATTGTAAAACTGATAGTCAAAGTTACTCCTTGCTTGAAGAGTTTATAACATAGATAAATGAGACTTAAAAAGAAAGGGAGAAATAAGATGTTTTGTCTCTGTCCTACAAATGAAAAACAGAAGCAGAAAGATATTACATTACTTCTGCATAGAAAATATATGACTGAGCCAGAACAGAAGCTACACTGAGCAGTGAGGATTTAGTGACTAAACCACAAGACCACCCTGAATTTCAGAACTTATTAAAAAAAAAATCTAGTCCTTCTGCCCAAATCTTGCTTTCAAATCTCTCAAGGTTCAACCACTGAAAGCATAAATTACTGGGAAACAACTTTGTGTTTTTCCAATTCAAGAAGAAAATCTTAATGGCTTTCCTATACACTAAATTTATGATGCAATTTCCACCCTAGTTTATGGCATTTTATCTAAGAAAATCTCTCAAGTTTTCTTTTAGCTTTGCTTTACATCTTCTTTTTATCAGTGCATTAATCTTATGTCTTTTTGTCCATGTATTCTCTAAATCAGCTTCTGCCCCCGTAATTTCTGTAACTCTCAGTATGAAATTCAGAGGGCTAAATCCAGTGAAGCAAACAGTAACAGCAAACTTATATTCATATCAGTATGTAATGGATAGTGAGATAAGCTGGAATTCTAAGACTATATGAAAGGAATAAGAAATTTAACAGTCAATCCACCAATGAGTTGAAGAAAAGGCATGCAATTAAACTATTGCCTGAGAAAAAAAAAATTAAAGATCAGTGTCAAAACCCAGCTACCTTACTCCTGAGAACAAGCAGGTAATGTATCTATATCCATGTTTGCATTTATGTATCTGTGCTATTTCTGTATCTCATTCCACTTGACTAGGGCATGCTGTAGGCTCCAGAGACTAAACCACATTCATTCTCTCCCTGAAAGCAGTTATGTATATTATTGTAATACACAGATGTTTGGACAGGTTTTTAGAATCCTTTTGTGTTTTGTATTTTGAGCAGGAATGACATTTAATATTAGCATCAAAATGTATCAGCTACATCACTGTGACTTATTTTTAAAACATTCAGCTTCTAGGTTATCAGGACAGGAACTAATTACTGATTGTATTTTTTTCAGACTCTCAACTCTCACACTCATAACAACCTGAATTCTCACGCAGTTCCACGTTCTTGTTTCAGATTTAAAACCATGAACTGGACACATCTGGAAAAATAAAGATACTCATCACAAAAGAACATTTGATACTGGTTTGAAGCAACATTAATGCAAGGAAACCATAGGAGTACTAGCAGTGACACCACAAGTCTGGCCTGTATCCATCACCAAACAGAGCTCAAGGAATGCAAGGGTGGTACCTTCACATGGTGTCATGCAACATCATCTCCATATCCCATGTGGACTTTCCCACAGCTTTAGCCTAGAGGGCTGCAGTCATGCAGGTGGATAACCCTATACTTGTGTAACCTTGTGCACATGTATCATCACACAGGAGTCACCATTGCCATTCTTGCGCTCAGAGCAAGTTTGGGAATGGGTGAGATCTTGACAAGTCTCCAGAGTTAATCATAGGCAGTGTGAGTCATCTCACCCACAGCGTCCGTCCCTGGATATGAGCTAATCATCCTAATCATCCTAAATCCCTTTTATATTCAAATGAGGACAAAGGGACACTGCTAGAGGCTGATTCAGATCATCTGTTTGAGAAGTCCACACTTGGTCAGAGGAATTGGTTGCAGTCGAGCAGAATTTAGGGTGGGAGATTTCAGTTTCTGAGCTCAGCCCACATTATCCCTGGAAAGAACAACTTTGGTCTGAAGTCAACTGTTCCTTTTTCAACCTGAATTCATGCAGGCCAGAAATGGTAATCAAAAACCCTTCTTAACCAAAAATCTGGAGATTCCTCAGGGCCACAGCAGCAATGTGCCTCCCTCCATTTCCCACGGGAGACACACAATCCCCTTGTACCATTAATTATTTTCCCTTTTCAAGCTGAGATGGACCCTTATGCTCTTTCTTACCCATTCCCATGCAATTTCTTGCACAACCAGCCTCAGGCCCTCTCTTTCACACATGTCCCAGGACTTTTTGCTTCTAGGAGTCCTTCACATGGTCCCTTCTTCTCTCAGAAAACCCTACCCTGGACATGCCACACAAGCACACTGGGAACAAAGGCTGAGCCGGGACTGAGCACAGGTGAAGAGGCGTCTTGGCTCGCGGAGTGGCGATGGGCACTCCTAGGACATGTATTTGCCTGTCAGAAGGTGCAAAGGAGTTTGTGAGAGAGCAAGGTGCTGCTGCCACTAGTGATGTGCATTTGCAGGAAGTGTCTGGTGCAATGAAAATAAGGATTTGAAACGCCAGATTTGAGCCTTTGGGACGCACAGGCAGAGCACCAGCTTCACTTTTCAAAAAAAAAAAGGTGAATAAAACTCCCTGGTTTCTCTTTCCATGGGGGAGATGTTGGTGGCAGGATCCCTCTGATGGTCTCGCTGCTGGCTTACAGGAGGGAGTAATTTTCACATGAAAATAATCTTTACTGTGTCAGAGACTCGGTGTCAATTTTATCTGTGTTTCTTCCTGTCACTGCTATTTTCCTCAGCAGCAGTGCCACTAGCCCTGCTATTAGCCACTGCTGGGCTTTACCTCAGAAGAGCCCAATGGCTTTTTGCTCAAAAAGTTACAGAAAGGGGCAGCATTAATAACAGTAAAACGATGTTAAAGGCATTGCTGCTGAAGGGTAAAAGAGGTTAACTGGGCAAAGCTATGTTGGCCTGACCCAGGCAGGATCCCAATAGTAGGCTTAGAGTTCACTAATTTACATTCACATCCTAACCTGAGCTTTGCAACTGGAGCCCATTTCCAAAGACCTGTCTAAATAGGGGCAATCAGGAAAATGAACCTGACTTAAGTAAAAGTGTGACTTGAAAGTGGATTAGCTGACGTGCAGTTGTGAACACTCCTAGGAAGAATAAAAGTGGACTTGTTTCTATTTATTTTACTTCACTTTTGGCAGGGAGCTAATTAAAACCAATATATTTTTATTCTCAAAAAGGATGTTAGCTGTTGAATTTAATGCCGTTTAATGAAATCACTTTAAAATCTGACTCATAGTAATGTTGGGGTTATTCCTTGTAAATGAGATCTATTTAAAAACTCTTACCAGAAATTCAAACTTTCCAGTGTCTTCCTTGGGTCCTTCATCTGCAGCAACCACAGTTGCTACCTTGTAAAAAGTTTTCTTGAAGGCCAGAGGCAGCAGGAAACCCTTTTTTGCTAAATGCTAACTGTAACAAATGGAGGCTGAGGAAATTAAATAATTTGATGGAATAAAGAATGAGTGGCAGATGTGGCAGCTGAATTCCGTTCTGTAATAATGGTCTTCACTGAACCCCAGGAAATTAGGTTGCATACTTCTTGATGTACCTTGCGGTCAACTTTGCTTGCTGTGGACAAACCTGTAGACATAAACCTCTACTAACATAAAGACCACAAGGAACGCTGGTTACACAGTTGTTTGTCTGTGGGATCTGCATAAATCACTTCTAATGATAATCCCATAGGAAATGAAGTACAAACAAAGGCATCCATCCCTTTAACAAATAGAAATGCCCTTGTCTTGAAAGCCACAACATCTCTATTCTTTTGTTTATTCTACCTCTAGTTTGCTTAATACACATCTTTCCCTTTTTATACCCAAGTTTCTCCATATATGCAGTGGTGTACATGTTCCTGTCTTACTGAGCCATTGTAACAGGAGAGCAGATGCTGTTTAATAAGCTACAGTCACAGTAGTTACGATGCAGTAATTTTCCTTAATAAATAATTTGAATATACAAAATGTCATATGCCTCAAAATGTTCCATATTATGCCATGCAAAGATATTATCAACTTTTTCTTTTAAAAAAAAAATAAATATCAAAGCAATTGAGCAATTGCCCAGTAAAAGAGCAAAAATACTGACCCACTTCAGTATAACTCAGAATAATAAGACTTTCATAAGATATGTTCATCTTTAATCTCTTTCAGGAGCTTCTGCCAGTCTGCAGAAGGCAGGAGACTATTGTTTTCCTCCCTCCCTCCCCCAGCCCCCCTTTTTATTTTTTTCCTATTTAAAGATCCTTTGGCTTCATCATAATCAACACATTATATGTGCAATCATGAAAAATAGCCTGCAGCTCTGCTGGATGAAGCATATCAGCTTGTTCTCCAATTTTATAAAATTCTATTTTATGGCTATCACAATTGCAATGAAGAAGCAGAGTTGCAAAGAGAAGCTGTCTGAGAAACATGCATAACACTATCTTGACGAAAAGACTAAATGATAACAAAACAAAGTCCTTATCAAATCATTCAAGAATAAAAAAAGTAATAAAAAGGTGTGATTCACCAGGGAAGCACTCAGATTATATTGTTATGTATGTTGTTTGAGAATGTAAATTGACAAGTGGAGAAAGAAACATAATCTCTGATACACGAGCAAATCTGGAGCTCTCTCATGGTGAAGAAGTTGATCCTTGTCCCTGCAAAACCAAAATGTAAGTAAATATAGCAACAAATTCCTGACCTTTCATCCCCTTATTGCAATCCTTTGACTTGTAAATTTCCTGCTCTAGTGTCATTCTGTGAAATTTTGGACTAACGATGCAAAGAAATATTTGCCTTTATAATAAGGAGTTTTCCAATTCCCCGCCTCTGTTTCCAATGCCTCGTTATCCTTATTTATAGCATGTAAAGTCTGTAACTTGACAAGACTCACTAGCGCTTTACGTTTTACAAGTCTGGAGACAAAGCATCCTGCTTGTCCTCTACACATGTTTAGTACTATCAAATCATTAAAACTCTCCCAAGGGTATCCCTCCTTGCCAGATTTGAGATCTTATTAAGATTTACAGGAGGAGTCTGAGATTGGTGAACAGCAGTAGAAGTGTATTTCCCAACTGAATTTGCACCAGACAGCTAGCTCGCAGTCTTAGAAGTTAGTCTTATTTTGCTGAAATTGCTGTTTCTTAGGGCTCATAAATAATGATAAATAGCAGTGACAAAAAATGAGCTGAGAATAACAAGAAAAACTAGAGGATAATCTAGAAAGAAATCAAACTGAAGAGTGCAATCACCTAATTCGAACCTTACTGAAGTCAAAGGGATGTATGGTTTGAGTTCAACGAGCTCTGCACCCAGCCGTAGGAGAAGAAAACATGTGAGAGGCTTTGAAGCCCACTGACTGTGTGGAACTCATATAGATGTTGAAAAACATTTCAGTCTTCACTCCCATTCATTGTCCCTTCCTGCCATGTAGATCTCACAAACAGCTCACAACCCTCCACAAATGTAGCCTTCTATAGTCTCCCCTTCCCAGAGAATTACTCATACAGATCCCAAGATATAGTCGAAAAAGTCATCCAAGTAATAATGACTATAGAAAATGATGTCAGGGAAAAAAAAATCAACAGCCACTTCCCCTGCAACACTGCATAGTTCTTCTTCCTTGATATCCTTAAAGAAGCAAAACTTAAGGTTGGAAGAGACTAAGATTATTCATAGAAATTATAGTGGGAAGTAATTAGATAGGACAGTGATGGAGCTGGTGGACCCGGGAGAAGATGAAGCTCTCCATCCTCAGAGAAGAGGGTAGGACAGAGTAATAGTCATAGGTAAGGTTTCATGTTTCGGAGTTGATGCCCGTGGTAGAAGGGGATGTAACTGTTGAATGTCAGCAGATGAAATCACAGAAAGGAGGAACTGGAAGTCAATCCTAGCAAATTCATCTGTATATAGGGGAGTGTCAAATAATCATCTAGTCCAGACCTCTATCCTTAAGAAAGGTAAGCTGGCAGGATAATTTTGAACGGTCTTTCAGTGGTTTTGCACCTTCTACCACCTTGGTATCTACATGCATTCATGCAGACAATGAGACACCAACTCCTGCTCTGATTACAGTTTTACAAAAAGACTTTTACCAAACATTTAGTAGTTTATTCTATTTCTGCTGATTCTCCCGTACCCAATATAGAAAGGGCTGAAGCTCTGGGGAGAACATGGAGAGAAATTCATGGCAGGTAAATGTATCACCAGAAGGAAAAATGAAAGTCTCACTGTGAAATCAAAGAAACACAAACAAACTGACCTTTCAAGTCAGTATTTGATGATTTCAACATACACTGGAATTTCATTTCACTTTGCTGCAAGATTTTAGTCTGGATTGTTTCATGGTATCGTGAACCTGACTTCAACGTCCCTTCTTAATATATTTATTTTAATGGCAAAAATTCCTCTCCTTCATTCCTAGATACCATGCACCTCTTTAATTCCCTTGCATTTCCATTAAAAAAAAAAGGCCCTGAACCTCAGCAGGTGGTAGAGAAAGCCACTAGGGCAGCAGCTGATTAAAGTCCATTGGAAAGCATCTGTTCCTCTACCTGCCCCTCTAAGGGCTCAACCTTGGGCTCTGCCACTTAGCCAGCTATTTATTTTTTTATGATGTTAAATTCATGCTCAGAGGTCCTTACTACCAGTCCCGCTTTTCCCTTCCTCCCTCTCCCCAGAACCATGAGGAAATCTGCTGTCCCTTCACCTTCAGTCACTTTCTTGCAAGTGTCAGCTTTGTCAATCACAGAGAGATGATCCAGCTCATGAAAATGTGTCACAGCAACCAGAGTTTCTGCTCTGACCTTCAGCTCTGCCCTCTGCTGTGACAAACAAGTTTCATTTGCCACTCAGAGAAACCTGTTTATTTCCAGCAAAATATAACTTCTTGCTTCCTAGGAGAAAGAGAAAAATGATCTCCAGCTGAGGAAATGCAATAATTTACTGATTTTACTTCACTTTTTGTTCAGGTCTAGGTACAACTTATTTATATACCAGAAATATCTATATGAATCATTAAAATTGGAGCAGGAAATCAACGCTTCAATTAGTATTTTCATCTCTTGTTTGTGCAGGGTGGGAGTTTTCATAGGGAGAATGCATAGTGCAGAGCTGGTTACAACGAGTAACAAAGAAATAGATTTTCAAATAAAAAAGGTACTATCTTTTCCTTCATACATTCGTGCAGGATCTTGTTATTTGCCATCCATGAGCACTTAAATTATATCTGTGTATTTTGTAAATACTCTGCAAGTGAAGATTTTTATTATACATGATTACATGTCCAAAATTCCTGCTGAAATATATATGAGATAGAGGATAATGGATGTGGATGGGTATTATACAGCACTGCAGGATGAAAGTTTCAAAGTGTCCAAATAGTTCAACAGCTGAGGGCTAGACCCACCCCTGACCACAGGCACAGGGCCCAGAACAGAGATGGAATGGACTAGAGGCATTTGAGAACCTACCTGAAGACTTTTAGTTTAGTAATGCTTTTTATCAGTTAGGTTGATGGTTGGTGTAGATGGTCTGAAAGGTTCCTTCCAACATAGGCAATTCTATGATTCTGTGATTAAACACTTTGAGACAAAACTACCTCTCATCTGACTTTAACCTGAAAGTTTCCCTTGAAACAATCAGTTCTGCACATATCCTGTGCTGAACACCTGGGAACTTTTATGCCAGCATAAATTGTTGTAAAATACAGAAACAAGGGACAACATTATCTTAATAGGAATGGGAAAATGTAGATAGATAAGCCAATACTTCCCTTCTTTTTGATTAGTGCCCCTTTCTTCCAGAGCTCTCAGCCTCCAAAACTGTCTTGTGCATGGTGTTTCAATGTGTGGCAATTTTAATAACTTTAGAGAAAAATTCTGTATTGTCTGTAAGGAAAATTCGTTTTCTAGTCACTCTTGTATACAACTCCTTTATGGCAGTCTTACTGAATTACATAGTGAAAATTGAGCAGTTCATATATAACCACTGCATGTCGTGATTACATAATCCATGACCATGCCATAAAACTCCTTTCTGAATAGCAGTATATAGCCTTTGTTTGAATTTCCTTGGATAAAACAAGTTTTAAAGAAATGTATAAATATCCACTGAGCACCCACAGACTTCTGTTTCATTGCTTCTGAATCCCAGCACCTAATCTTGCTTGTATGTCATGTACTATATTACAAGGAAATGAAATGCAATTCAGTAAATTATCCACTTCAAGTTGTGGCCATTTCAGTAGATAAAAGAAGGGTCCTTTATCTTCTATTTGTTTTAAATCCCACTGGGATGCGGGCTTTATATTTAGTCGTAGCTTGGGCTTTGCTGTGAATCTTCAAGAAGGCTCCTCAAGTAGACTTATAATGAGCAGAGCTGTCTCGAACAGAAGTAATCTCTGACTCTTAACACAAACACTATTTATTGTACATCTAGTGGCAGCAGCACTGTATCTAATTCCTGGCAGCTGAGACTTTGGTAACTAATAGTAGTGAACCTAACATTTTACTCTTGCTTTTAACAATTATCTAATCAGAACACTCCAGAAAAGGGATTATCGTTAAACCGGGAAACAACAGCCTGCAATGTGTAAACAGCTGGAACCCAACTGAGCCACGCTACAGCACATCACCTTGGAGCTTAGGCTACTTACCAGGATATTAACACAGAGGATTTCTTTTTAATCTGTTTATTTTAAGACTCCAGAATTATTAGGGATTATTTGATCTACCAGTTAATACTAGTCTGTGTGAGAGACGCCGGGATCATAGTGTTCCATACGGGTGCACCATAGCCCTTGTCTTTGGCCCCTCACTCACAGTGTACATAGATCAGTATTTTTTCTGTTGGGAATTGTTGATGCCAGGCACCTAATCCTGTGCTTAAGTAATTCTACTAGTTCTGGTCTGATGTTCAAAAGTGCCAAAATTTCCTTTTGAATCCAGCCACCCCCTCTTGAAACTAGCCTACTTCAAGTGAGATGACCAAACTCCAAAATCCAGTGTGTAATTTCATGCACCCAGGTTCGGAAGCAGTTTAGTTTTCCAGAACAAGGGGTATCCACTGCATTCTGAATGGATCCCATTCCAGATAAACAATCATTGGATGGTGCTTAGCTTCTTGAAATACCTTACTGGGAAATTTAATATTAATAAAAATGATTAGTATTCAGCTCCTCTGAGAATCAAGCCCTTAATTACTTAAACAATTATATCCTAATACATAACCACACACATGTTTTGAAGAAAAAAAAAACAAAACACATTGACTTTAAAAATATTGCTATTCACTTCCCTCCATCCATTTGACCTTGAAATTAAAGGCTTTTCTTTTTCCTGGCTTTACTCACCGGATGCATTTCAGAGCAGAAATATTACTGAAGTCAACAGAAGCATTGATATGGGTAAATGCTACTCAAGATGAGTAAGACTTGCACTATCAAGCCCTAAAATTGTTTGCTTACCCACAGCCTATGGACGAAAAGATAATGGTGTACGTGGGACGGTTATCTTGGTTTGATATGAGAACTATACACACTTCCTCTGATGAAAATGTTATTCTAATCTATTTATAGAATAGAAATTGCTGGCAGCAAGAAGTTTTTGGTGGTTAAATTCCTGTTTGCTGCATTTTAAAGAAACCATGATTTGGAGAAAAGGGAAAATGTTTCTTTAGGAAAGTATGATATGTTCTCAGAAAACAGTACCTCAAAATGAAATATTCTTGCAAAGTTCACACCTGTAGTGTATTAATAATTAGTACTATAACTATTTAACCCCTAGGAGAGAAAAGTAATTTCCGCTTTTAAACCTTAGCCAACTCTATCCTAAACCAGACATTTCTGACTAAGCCTAAACAAAAGGATTATATTGTATACATTAAACAAGGAATATTTAAACATATATCTGATTCTTCACTAGGAACACTGCTGCAAGTGGACTAGAAAATTAAGCTTTTCATATTTGCTTCCCGGTGGAAGCTATGTAAAACAGAATAATAAATGATTGTCACTTCATTCCAGAACATAAAATTAATCTTAGAAAACAGAAAAGTCATGAACAATATTGCAGCAGTATTTCATGGTTCACTGGTTATTATCACTTGCCAACATTAAGGTCACAAAAGAACATTTCTCATTTGTTGCCTAGAGTATCTGTGACTATATTCCTATTGTCAAACCTAACCTTTCGGAGAACCACAGAGGGGAAAAAAGGAAAGAAAAAAAAAACTATTTAGAAGACTCTTTTCTTTTGCTGCACTATGTGTAAAAAATAATATTAAAATTAAAAGCCTCAAATTCCTGGAGATAGAGCAGGTCACAAACTATAAATATTTAGTCCCTGTCAAGAGTAAAACATTAACAAATAAATTAGTAGCAACACCAGATGGATTCCCTAGAGTCCAAAACCACAACTGCCCAGACCATCACTGGCAGCCAAGCTTTCACATAATTTAAAGTTTTGTTAAAATGGGCAATGTAGAGAATAAATGACCTTGGGGGGTAACACAGAACTGATTATTTCTTGGTCAGTGATTTGAAAGTAACCATGGCTATTGGGGTAAACAAATAATAAATATCATCCTTATGGTTCACACACAACACAAATTCAAGAAACTTGTTTAAAGGAAGGGTTGTCTATCCATCAGTTATACAGAATTCTGCCCTTCTATGCTTCTTGGGCGAGGGACTGAAATAAATTGCTTTGCTCAGTCTTATGTTCAATAGAAAAGTATCCACTTCATTCACTCATAATATTTATCACTAATTGGTCATTTTATGGTTTGGGAAGGAGATTCAGCACAGTGAAGAGCCTGTAAGAACTACTGCTTTATTCTTACTTTTATTTATTCTGGAAAGACACTTTCAGCCTCTGTAAAAGGTTCTCAAATGAAGACGTGACTAGTGGCAACAAGATGCACCCAGTCTTGCAAAGCTTTGGAACTACACAGGTTATGTAATGCAAGAGCCAAGGAGACTAAGTCTATGCTAGTAAAATTCAACTTTCTCCAGATTGTTCACCTGTCAAGAAATAGCCTGAGTTGATATTATTAAACTCTCCTGTCCTCCAAAACAGAGTTTGCACCTAGACAACTCTGAGTTGCTAACAAAATAAGCCCACAAATTATTTGGTAGAGCGCTAGGTGGCACAGCCTTCTAGCATGCCAGAAACCCTTCCAGCTATTTAACAGCATGCCCAACTGACCTGCAGTGCCTGGGAAGGCTCCCTAGCACTCTTTCCTTTACTAAAACACTTGTAGCCAGAGTCCTCCAGACTTTCAGCGGGGTCCTTTACAAGGTCCATGACAGTTTCACTAAAGAAAAGCAAATAAAAAACAAAACCAACCCACCCTGTCTCCCAACAGAAACTACATCAAACTGAGAATAAGTGAACAGGTCATTCATGTTCTGTATATTTAAGAAGAAGAAGAAACTCTTCAAATATTAAAGATCAGGTTTGAGTTTGTGATACTGGAACATTAAGCATTTGGTAGACTAAAGTGTCTATTTCCCCACTGATGTGTGGGTGATTTATGAACATCATTTCCATTAACATCAATGGAAATTGCCCAAGTCAACCCCCTGGTGCACTATATCAAGGGCAGACTCCTACATCATCTGAGTTTGTTACTAATTCAAATACCAACTGTGAATAGACCAATCCACAGATTATACTAAAGCTTGAGAAATGGGAAAAAATCCCTGCATACTCTAAACAGACTCCCTATTTTGATTTTTTTTAAAATAAAATATAATATTCTCCAAAGTGACATCCTGACTGAGACTCACTACTAGAGGAGTAGGAGAAAACAGACAATTAGGCTTGTTCCTGTTAGATATTTTTTATTGTGGGGTCATGAGCTCTTTCCCCCTGACTAGCCTCAATCTAAAATAAAGTGACTGGCTTGGACATAAAAGTGTTTGTGTTTTGACAGCTTTCGTGCTCTGCTTTTTCAACCTGAGCATAATGGGCAAACAGCGATGAGTTGGCAAAGTGTTTCCAATTAAGCATATAGGGAGCTTCTTCGCCAGTCTCTAGTGAGCGGTCCTGCCGGGAACCCCCAAGTGTTCTCCTTGGCCAGAAATTGATTTTGAAAGCTAATTAATCTTTGCATTAAGCCAAATTTTACAACATGTTTTTTTCAACATATTATTGGTGATGCAGAGCAGGTATTCAGGAAGGCCACATTATCAGCAATGATAGCCTTTTGCATTTTTTACATTTTGGTTTTATATTGAGGGATCCCCAAGCACTTTATAATTATTAACCTAAGGTGGCAATTGCCACCATCACTGGGACGAAGCACGACGGCTGGATGAACACCAAAGATGCATATCTCACTGTCTTCCATACTCTTCACGTTATCTATTTTAAGCAACTTTCAGTTTGGGGAAATGCAAATAAATGAATACATGCATTTATAGTGTCTTATAAATAAAAATCCCTTAAGCCCAAGTGAATGAAGCATTACTTGTAGGATGACATCCTCCTGTAGCTACCTGGAAGTCTCTGCAGCTGAGCAGAAGAGGAGTAAACATTTTCCCGTATTCAGCAAAGGAAGCATATAAATTCATACCTGACCTAGAATCTGGTTAGGAAAGTTTTTTCCTGAACACTCCATTAAAAAAATTAGAACAATGATTGATCTTTTTAATAAATAAAGCAAAGGTCAGAGTATCGTCATTCACTGTCATATTTCAGAAGTAGCTGTGCGTAAGATTGGCTCTGCTATGAACCTGAAGCTGAGGACATGTTTACTGATAGGTCCATTAAGGTTCATGAGGTTTTCCACAAACTTGGACTGAGATTTCAGTCACTTCCAGGTGCCAGAGAAGGACACAGACAACATTTAGAGCAAACCGGGTGAAATACAAGAAATTTTGTTTCATTTCTGCACAAAAGTGCTTTTATCAGCATCAGTTAGGTTTTGCTTTGATATTTTGGGTTTCTTTCAAGTGAAGAAACAATGTCAATGTCTTATCTCTCCCAAATGGAAAGGGAAACAAAATTGTGTGCAATTTTGTGCAATACCACAAAGTTTCACATAAAACCGTTTGAAATTATTTAAATCCATCCACAGTGAGATGATTATTGAATAAATGATCGATTACTGAGACTCAGTAAGTGCTAAAGAATTCAGTGCCAAACATTTAGGGACAGTAAGAGTTTGCTCTGGTTTTGGCTAGTATTATTCCAACAACGGTTAGGAATGATTTTTCCTCTCCAATTGGATCTAACCAGAAGGTGGATCTCTTTCACGCACCAATTATACAGTCATTCATATTTTTACAAAGAATTCTGTCAATAATGCACATTTACTGACAAGAAAATATTGATAAAATGGTTTTTATAAAGAATCCAAAGAAGAAAACTGAAAAATTGGAGGCAATCACACAAAATGTTGTCTGAAATGTTGTAAGTAAGGCAGGTAGGTAAGCTCTGGAAAGGTGATAATTATTACTATCAGTTCTCCCTCCTTTTGTAGGCCATCCCCTACAGGATGCTGAAATTCACATGGACACCAACCCTACTCACTGATTATATTTTATTCAAACATTTATAAAAAGCCTCCCCATGGACTACACAGGATTAATAAGTAAGTCTCAAGCAGCTAAAATAATCAAAGAGAGGCTCTTCAAGTGACCAGGAAGCAGGCTTAAAGAAAGAAGGGGATTTTGCCCCGGAGATAACATGTTCCTCTTTTCTCTCTACACAATTTAAGGGAGTTATAATTCAACAAGTTCACATTAAATTATTAATACTGGCTTGTAGTAGCAATTGATAAAGCAGATGAAAAAAAAATGTAAGAAATTCATTAATGGCTTGAAGCATTGTTTCCCACCATGAATTTATATCCCTTAATCCACAACCTGCCAATGTGTAGAAGCCATGTGTTCTCCCACCAAAGACTCATATATTTCCCCATCCCTTGGCATTGTCTCTGCTGGGGCGACTGCTGTGTCAGGCTGGGAGACCCCAGGTGGAGCCTTGGTATCTGCTAAAATGATAGCAAATCATTTGGAGATTATTTTCTTCTCCTGTGATTTTCAGGGATGGGTTCAGTTCCTGTTTGGGCAGTGGTGGACACAGACCATGCCCATGTCTTTCCTTGCGGGATGCACAGGATTGGGGCAGTCTAAGCTCCCCCATGGCTCAGCAGCCCATCTGAAAGTGCAGGCTCTGAGCTGATGGAAGTAGGAATGCAAGCCATGTTTTTGTGTGGGTAGAAGGTTTTGAAAAATAGTGCAGTTTTATCATGATGCAGTAACATATCTCTCCATCCAGTCAACACTAATGGCATCCACGCTGCCTTTGCTGTGGTTTCATATGGAGGTTGGGCTCTACACCCTAACCCAGAAATGATAGAGAGGAAAGTTTTACCTTTTCTTTATTGTTTTATCGCACACTTCTCTTCCCACTCATCCCCTCTCCTGCAGCATTAGCACAACTTGAGCAGCAAAAGGAGGGAGTTAGTGAATGAGGTCTGACTTAAAATCAGTGACTATTTCATTCCCTTCAGCTCTTGCCTACGAAGAGGACCGGACTGTATCGGTGTCTTCCTATTGAGTGATCTCATAGTCCTCAAGACCCTCACTACAAGAAGGGTTGTGTGGCATAAGAAAAGGAAGTTCTCCCTTCCTTTTTCCCATCTGCAACCAAAGTTGGCTTGCTATAGTCTAGATTATGTGTATATATATATTTTTTATATATATATATTAAAAAAATATCATTTTTTTCCTATAGATGTACACACAACCAATAAACATATAAATACATATATATACCCCTCGACTTTTACCCTCAGAAATGTTTAACAGATAGAAATGAAACACTGGTTGGGTAGGCCAGTTCTCCAATAGGGTGAAATGAACATTTTATCTCTTATATTCTTGGGTATTGTCTTGCTCACATGCCCAGGATCAAGCATTTCCAAATTTAGTGTCAGTAAGGAATTTCCCTTAGGTGAGGTTGGTTGGGACTCAGCAGTATAGGATACATGTGCCCTGCAAGCTCATCTAGATGTATTTTATCCAATTGATTCCCTGCCATTGCAATGGCCTCTGGCATTGTTGGTATTTCGGTTTCACCCGATCTTTACCTATGGTGCATCCATATTTATATCTATTGAGAATTAAGTGATTTAGCTTATAACTGGGGTTACTGAGTTCAGTACAGGGACATATTTCATGCCCTGTCCCTTACGGCTTTAAATTCCTGGTTAGACATAGTGAAATACTTCCATAAATTGAAATACCATGTACTTTCTAAAGCAAATCCTTTCTGTAGTTCATGTTTTGTCAATGTAGATAGGAATTCATCCGGCAGGAATATTTTTCCCAAATGTAGAATTCAGAAGGTAATGCAGAGTGCACTGATTTCTTTCCATCACTACTTTCATACATATTTCTCATACTCTCCAGCATTTACTTCACTTGTTCTTTTCTGCTCAATATACTAAACTGAGGGCAAAATCAGGTTATTAGTCTTCTGTTTGTAATAGTGGAAACAACACAATGAAAGGACACCCTTTCATTAATGTCTTTTCTCTCCATGCCTATTGCTCTGCTAATAATGTGGGAAACTCAACAGAGGTCAAAACTCATCCTGACCCTACAGCTACTGTGTTGGCTTCAGACTCTCTATTATTCTACAAAGAGAAGGGGAGAGGCTGTTTAAAGTGCTGCATTTCTATCACTTAATTTTCCTTTTCCTCCAGTCATTCTCCAAGTTTTGGAAAGTATTGCTCAATGGTTAAATACACTTTGGACTGCATTTCTGAACAGCTTGCAGAGACTACCACATAACCTAATGAATGTTCTACTTGAAGGCTTGGCCTCATTAATTGGCACAGTGATATCCTCCTGATCTCTTCCTTCCTGCTTCCCAAGAGAAGTGTCAACATTTAAAACTCAAGATTTGTCTGCCGATATTTTTAAAGAGATAAATAATTTAATTCATAAGACTGTTAAGTACCTATTCAATCATAAATATGATTACAACAGAGTTGCGCTCTGCAGAGGGAGGACAGAAAATCTGAAAACCTAATTGGGGTTTTCAGAGCTACTCACCAGTCTGTTTCTCAGTTATGCTGAGCAGAGGGCTAAGTACTGTGATGTGGGACTGTGGAGAAACCTGAGCTAGTTTGGGTATTAAGTTCAATATGGATACAGTAGGATATATCACGTATGCCTTTAGACAGCAGCTACAAAATGAAAATGTCTGTCTAAGCTATGTATGATGACTTTTTAGCATCGACAGGGAAAAATGGGCTTTTCTAGAGCTCAATTCATCTGATCTCTTTTAAGTGTCTCTTCTAGGGAAGGATGAGTTACTGCATGGAAGTGCCTTTTCCTCCCTGTAAAGAGAATCAGAGACAGAATCCCATGTTGCAGCAGTTCAGTTCCATTCTTGGGACAATTCTCTGTCTGGGTTACTTCTTCAGATTCTCCACCAACATTACAGACTGCATTCCTCACTGACATAGCCACACGTCCTCCAGTTCTTGCTTAGAGATTGTTCTGGGAATTGTTCTGAAAAAAAAGACTGCATTTTTGACTTTATTCTGGTAGTGTAGGCAGAAATGAAAAAATTCCCAGCAAATCCATCTAGTCCAACTGTGTCTGTCATTCCATGTACAGTTAAAGTGACAGTTAGGCTTTCTAAGGACACATCTAAGAGTTCAAAAGAAAGTTTCTGGTAATTTCTAGACACAATCCAGAGTTCATCTGAAACTGTCAGTATTTCTTAGGCTTAGTGTTTTCCAGAGAAGTTGTGACTTGCTATTTTATTTTATTTTTAAGATATTTTTAAAAAATTAAATTTCTTAAAGCTATTCCTGTTTCAGCCATTCACATAATTTGTTTTTACTTTTCAAAAAGTTCTGTCAAGAAAATACAGTATATAATTCTTGCTCCATTTCTGCTTCTGCTCATTCTGATTCTCAAATTCTAAGCAAAAAGAATCCCTCCCCATCTTTAGGTACTGAAAGGCTGCTATAAGGTCTCCCCGGAGCCTTCTCTTCTCCAGGCTGAACAACCACAGTTTCTCAGCCTGTCCTCACAGCAGAGGTTCTCCAGCTCTCTGATCATCTTCATGGCCCTCCTCTGGACCTGTTCCAACTGGTCCATGTCCTTCTTATGTTGGGGACTCCAGAGCTGGATGCAGTACTCCAGGTAGGGTCTCAGGAGAGAGGAGTAGAGAGGCAGAAGTACCTCCTTCGACCTGCTGGACACGCTGCTTTTGATGCAGCCCAGGATGCAAGTGTACATTGCTGTCTTATGTTGAACTTCTCCTCAACAACACTTCCAAGTCCTTCTCCTGAGGTCTGCTCTCAAGCCATTCTCCGCCCAGCCTATATTTCTGCTTGGGATTGCCCCAACCCATGTGCAGGACCTTGCACTTGGCCTTGCTGAACTTCTTGAGGTTCACATGGGCCAACATCTCCAGCTTGTCCAGGTCCCTATGGATGGCATCCTTCACCTCCAGCATCTTGACTCCACCACACAGGTTGGTGTCATCGGCAGACTGGCTGAGGGTGCGTTCCGTCCCACTCTCCATGTCTCTGAGAAAGATGTTAAATAGCACTTGTCCCAGTACTGACCCTTTAGGAATGCCACTCATCACTGTTTTCCACTTGGACATCGATCCGTTGACAGCAACATTTTGAGTGCAGCCATCTAGCGAGTTCCTTATCCACCAAATGGTCCATCCATCAAATCCACGCTTTTCCAATTTAGAGACAAGGATGTCGTGTGGGACAGTATCAAGCGCTTTGCATAAGTCCAGGTAAATGATGTCTGTTGCTCTTCCCTTATCTGCCAACACTGTAGTACCACCATAGAAGGCCACCAGATTTGTCAGGCATGACTTGCCCTTGGTGCAGCCATGTTGGCTGCCATCAATCATGTTCTTATTTTCCATGTGCCTTAGCAGAGATTCCAGGACGATCTGCTCCATGATCTTTCCGGGCACAGAGGTGAGACCGACTGGCCTGTAGCTCCCTGTGTCTTCCTTTTTTCCCTTTTTAAAATGGTCGTTATGTTTCCCCTTTTCCAGCCAGCGGGAACTTCACCAGACTGCCACGACTTTTCAAATATAATGGATAGCAGCTTAGCAACTTCATCTGCCAGCTCCTTCAGGACCCGTGGATGGATTTCATCAGGTCTCATGGAATAATGAAATAACTATGTTAGAAACTTGCAAAATATATTATTCAGAGAACTTCAAAAATCTCACTTTGAAGTGATTACATACAAAAATGTCCCATAAAAAAAAAAAATGCATATTTTCCTAAGATACTTTCTACGAAAAGTGAAAAACAACAGGAATTAGTGCTTTAGTTAATATTTCCCTTGCTCTCACAACTTTTTTCAGGCTCTGATACCTTCCATGCACTTGTTACCTCCACATATAGAAAGACAGGAATGTACTCTCTACTTGCTCTTGTTTTCGTATCCCTTCCTCTATAGACAGATCATCATCTGTTGCTGCCAATCCACTGAATTGCCCCTTTTTCCCTAAGCCAGCATCTTTAAAATATCCTTTTCATCTCCAGTGCAAGCATGAATAGGAATAAACCCTACCAGCCTGATGAGAATCATAGAGAGATTTCCCTGCTGATAGGGCATTCGGTATATCCCAGACTGAAGGTTATCTCAATACTAAAACACATATACATCTACTCACACAGAGAGTATCCTCTGATTTTACTGCTTGCAGTCAGTTCAGATGCTATCATAAGAATAACCTGTTGCACTCAATGTATATTATTTTTGCATGCAGCATCTTCATGCCCCAAAGGGTCTAAGCCTTCGCAAGTTGGTTGCATAGCCAAGTAGTTTGCACACAGAGTAATCAAAGCCTACAATATGAAGGCATGGTCCTCCACATCCTAGTATAAAGAGCACTTCCAAAATATAGAAAAAAGAGATGAAGTCCTGTGAGATCCCTGAAGAGGATATATATCTAAAAGCATATACCCAGATATAATGTAGATTATCCAGACAACGCATACCCCAATGATATAGTTTCACATAGTTCCGTAAGAATATCTTCCCCTTAAATGCGTCCCTAAATTGGTAACAACTTCTTGTGGATTGTCTACCTTTCTGACAACCTCCCAACCACATGGAATTTACCAAAATCACCTGTTGACCACCTCCACAAATCTACCCTCTATGAAAAACAACTAATCATTTATTAAGTACAATTTTTTACTCCGTTTTATTTTCTTTAAAGTTTTTATTTTAAGTTTAACCTTATCAGTTGCCACAGCAGTTTGTGTTTCTCTTGGGGGTAACCAAACACTCAAGAATATCAGTCTTTAAAGAAAAAAAAATAATTCTGGACTCAGTGATGAAAACTGTAAAACTTGTAGGCTCAAAAGTCAGAAGGGAAAAATTCTCCTCCGCGGTTAATTACAAAATGAAAACAGAATTAACAATAATCTCTGGATTTTTAAGTCAGTGTTGGTTTTTTTTCCAGAATTGGATTTTGACCTAATAAATTTGGCAAATTCAGCATATGTTCCAGATAATTTTTTCAACTGGCAGAAAAGTTGTTTCTTTCCGTAAAGGGACTCAGATCTTGTAACAACCCAGCCTTTGCTGCCAATTTGGCAGGAGGCTGGAGGCCTGAGTGCTTAATGCCCTAGTATTTACATAGAAATTGATCTTTTTTATCATTCTGGATATTTGCTTGAACATGTACCCTATGTGAGATGTGAATAGGAATCTGCTTGTCCAAATTCCATACAAAAGCAGATCTATAACTGATCAGCTCTGCCCTTACCTTCAGGGGCAGATAAAGACCAGTGGACACATTTTAGGGCATGCTTGCCACACACGATGATATAGATAGGAAACACAAAGTAAATTACCATGTAATATACCAGAGTTCCTCAGCTGCTGCATCTTTTGAAGGTGTGAATGGCTGAAGAGCTATTGCATGGAGGACTAGAGGCATTATGGGACATACTTCTTCAGACCTCTTTGTGCTAAACCAAAGTCATCCTGTAAAAACTTTGCCCACGCATGAAAATAAACAGTGAGTGCTCAGAAGACATACCTTGTCCTGTTCATAAACATTAACTTTTTAGTGGATATCTATTTCAAAGTGTCTTTGAAATTCTGAATGTCCTTTTTTTCAAGTGATAAAATGATAATAGCTGTGGACATCTGCATGTATATGTGCTTTCCCCAAAGCTGAAGGACAAAAAAGATGGGCTGTTGTCATTGCATTATCATGCAATTGCTGTGCAGCTTGCTTTAGCCTTGTAATGCAGGGGGTCAGATAAAATGGCCAGGAAGGTCCCTTTTAATTGGAAAATCCATTAAATAGACAGGGAGGAGCGGGAAATGTATACTATGAAAAATATCAGCATTAACCTAATTTTTGCTTCAAGATCATATGCTGGAAAATATTTACCAGAAATACACAGAGCTCAAGGCAAGGGTCAAGCAGCAGAGAGCCGAGCAGATAGTGTACCATTAATATAAAGGATTATAGTCAGCATATGACTGAGAATAATACTATGGATGCTCTGGCAAAGACACACATATAAAAGGCTTCTAAATTAAATCAATGAAGCAAGAGTTCTGACAGTTTAGCAGCACACTCTGGCATGGTGCAGCGGAAAAAGGGAAAAAAAAACCAACCCACTAGGGGAAAAAAGTAATAAACTCTTGCTACCCATGGGCAGACTTCACAGCAGTTGAATAAGATAAATAGAAGAAAGCGTCCGCCACTGCCCAGAGGGAAATGTAATGACCCAAGTTATGACCTGCCATAGAGAGAGCCCTACGGAATAACACAGAAGCAGAAATCTGGGAAGTTATGTGAAACTAAAATTGGGTCTGAATTAAGTGCAAGTCAGCAAAGCACTCATAGAATTGAGTGAAAATTTTGATAAAGCACTACTGCTCCCTTCCCCCACTCGAAGATAAATTATTGTCCGGTCTACTCAAATCCAAACATAACATGTGTAATGGGGAAAATATTGTGACTGAATTGTCACACTATCTTTGTTTATGCTAGAAAAAGGGTAAATTTAGGAGTCTCAGAACAGAGATTGGAGTGGCCCAGCTGTTACATCCACATACCATTAACACTGAGCCACCAAGACCATTTCCAAGTCTGAGATAGTATTTTTTCATTCTCTCTGCAGTGCAAGCCCTCAAACCTCATAAAGGCTTTAAAACTTGACTGTCCTTTCTGAAACAAATCACTGCTGCGAGAGAAGTCATTGTTTGTGGAAAGTTTGACTTATCTTAAGGACTGCCTTTTTTTTTCCCCTCCTTGTATATCAATATCAGGAAGTGCAGGCAGAGAAGCTTTCAAGAATAGAAAAGATTTCCATGTGTATAAAATCCATGCAAGTCTTTGGCTAGAATTCTTCTCAAGTAGCAGAC
Source organism: Rissa tridactyla (assembly GCF_028500815.1). Lineage (NCBI taxonomy): Eukaryota > Metazoa > Chordata > Aves > Charadriiformes > Laridae > Rissa > Rissa tridactyla. The sequence goes on along the minus strand of NC_071468.1, from coordinate 117,329,254 downwards.
AAACAGAAAATATTTGAGTTATGGATTCGAAGAATAGTGATACTCCTATTTTTAAAGGTCTCCTGGGTTTGTTTATATTCTGAAAATAATAGAACTCATTTTTCATCATGCAAGCTAGTTAAGCTAAGCATCAGCATGCACTCGTTCTGTAGTGCTCTCCCTTTTTCCTTCTGGCAGTCTTTATCTATTTGACAGGAGAGATTAACATTATTCCTTTGAAAGAAGGTATCAAGCCCAAATTTTCCTCCACAGTCTCACATCCTACATCTCCTTTTAAAACCAGACAGGAAAAGTGAACTTTTCATGGAAATACTAACATGAAACATGTTGACCCATCCTTCCTCTTCCCCTCAAATTGTTGAAATATTTGTTGACTATGACCTAAATACGTCGATCATTTAGCAGCCTTGAAGTTACATTTTCCAGTAAAGAAAGTTTCACTGGAAAAAGGGAAAATTCTCCCCACTCTGTCTGTATTACAATCTGAAGATTATAATACACCATCACAGGGTACCTGCTTTGTGTCATTCCTCCTATATTTTTTCATCACAGGCCTTCTTATTGATCCCCTCTCTACATATAACAAACTTTAAAATGGATGTGCTGGCATCAAGATGCTTACTCAAAAGATGGGGAAAAGTATAAAAAGTGAGTATTTATTAGCTCCTCTATTTGCATCTGTGATAATGGCAGAAGAGATTTATCTTCTGAATCAACTGAACTTGACCCAAAATACACAGGGTTTTAAGCAAGAAAATAAAAATAGGGTTGAGGGGTGGCTGTTCATTCTTTTATTTTTTCTTTATCCCCAATAATCCTGTACGTATCTTATTGCATCACCCTCCTTCTATAAGAGATAGAAAACATAATCTAGTTTCTGCCTTCAGTTTATTCTTTGGTGATCCATAACTATTTGTTCTTCTAGGGACGTTATCCTCTGCCTTAAACAATTATTTCCCTTCCCTGCTGTTTATTCTCCTGAGTTTGCTTATAAGAATCAATTGTGTCCCTTTTCAGCCTTTGTTTTAAGAGGCTAACCAAGCTGTGCTCTCTTGAACACGTCTATATTGCCTTCTGTTGCAATGAAGTGTAGTCCAGAGATCTCTGAGCTAGAAGAAGAAATACAAGCTAGTCTGCCTGCATGATTCACTGCAACATCCCGTGGAATTACCAGTTTGGGTCTGAAATTAATAAAAACTCTGTTGTGCAGTGCTACATTCTTGATAATAATTTACTTCCTTCTGTCTTCTAACCTCCTTCATCTCTTTCTTCTCTGCCCTGACTGATCAACATACACACACATTTCTTCCTTTGCCTTTGCTTTTTCTCATCCCTCAATAATGTTCATCTCCCTCTGCTTGAATATTATCAGTGGAGGAACACAGTGTGCAACAGAGAAGAGGAATGCTGTACTCCTAAAAGGGATCAATTGACAATAGTGGTGCCCAAAAGGCAGAACAGAGTTAAGATAGACAATGTGAATCATTTTGCATTTATTGGGCTGATAATGAAAGATGCTGAATGTGTATCTCAATAAAAGTTGAGAACAGGATTTGTTAAGAACTGGATGGAAGAAGGGGAGGCGGAGAGAGATAAAACAAGTAATTAAGATACTGTGAGAAATCATGATGAAGTCATAGAAATGAGGAACAGAAGGGATTTTCGTAATGGTTGTCTAGTTCATTAATAGCCAAAACAACGTTTTGCCTTGTAGCACATATTCTACAGATTCTAAAATCAAGTTCTAAACATGAGCTATAGACATTCCTTGCTTGGTGGAGAATGGGCAATCCCAGACCTCCAGCTCTCTTACAGCCTACGGAACTGTTGACTAACTGCAAAAAAAAAAAAAATTAAAAAAAAATTCTATGATCCTATGACTAAAACAACCATCCGTGTTCTAAATAGCACATCGGCTGCTCTGGAACTGGTTTGTACCAAAAAAAGAGGTGGTTTGGGAGGAAGAGAGGAAGGGGAAAGAAATCACATAATCCTCTTAAAGAGAGATGGGAAACTCTGCTGAGCACCACCGTGTTGGCCACCTGGCGTGTTCTGAATGGTGGGTGATAAATAGCACGCAGCTGTAAAACGGAGGGTCAGGCACTCTCAATCTCTTTTACTTCTCATCTCTGCATATCACAGGCTTCCTTTGTGTCAATTCACATCTACAGAGATCATTAAATGCGCGTTACACACTTCTCTGCTGATAGACATTATATATTCTTTTTGAATCTCTTCCTATAATACTTGGGATTGAAAAGATCTTCTCAATGAAAAACGGGTTGAGTGAGTATCTTGAAAATTTTCCTGAAGACTGCTTAAGTGGGAATCAAGCTACTTTGGTTCATGTCAAGGATATCAATGCAATATTTCTTGAAACACAGGAAGGTGAAATATGACTGCTTGGAGTTTAGGGTTATCTTTTCAGTCTGAAAAATAGACAGTCGTAGGGTTATGGGTGAAATATGCAAGTACCTCAATCTAACTGACATAGTCCTATAAATAAATTTAATTGTAATGGGAATTTTCCCCAGCTAACAAATGACTAAGGAGCACTGTATAAAGCCCAAAGGTAGTAGCTAGTATTTCAAGGACATTTTTTTTCTTCCTGAAGGGGATTGCACTATATAACATCTACATGTAGCAGTTATGAAATATACATAACTGGGAAGGTAGAGGTAGAGAATAAAATAGTGAAATGAGTGGAAATCGTGCCAGTCCCTCAGTTTTGTACATATCCTCACAAGTGAAGAACTGCACCAACAGTCACACGTTAAAGTCACAAATCATGTTTCAGAACTGGCTTTGAAAACTTTAAGTAATTCCCTTAGTAGAAAATACGTCCAAATAGTCAAGATGCTGGGGAGGTGACAGGGGAAGAGAGAGAAGAAGAAAAGAAGAAAAAGAAACATAAATCTATGTAAATATCACTGTGCTGATCAAGGGTTTTAGAAAGCCCGGACTCTCTATGAGAAAACTTAGAAAAACTTGTTTAAAAAATCAAAAGACTAAACCCAAACAAAAACAGGAGCAGATCAGAAACACAAAGTTGCTCAACTTCAGACTCAAAGTGTAAAGGTGAGGAGGGTTTAACGGATAACAAAAAAAGAATTAGAATAAGTTTAGGGGTTGGTTTGGTTTTGTTTTGGTTTTTCGTTTTTCAGGGAAAGAAAGAAAAAGACTGTGCAGCTAAGCCTAAATAAAGGAAAAGATGTTTGTTATTACAGGGCATGGGACGTACTGTTCCAGCCTTAGAAAGCAGAAATGCTTAGATGGAAATGCAGAGGGTAAGCCCAGCTGGTGGCCAGTTACTAGTGCCACCCTCAGGGCCAGTGCTGGGGCTGACACTGTTTAATACCCTCATAAATGACTCAGGAAATGGGGCAGAAGGTACTCTCTGAAACTTGGGTGGAGAAGTCAATGCACTGCTCTTCAGAGGGACTTTGGCAGGCTGGAGAAATGGTAGGACATGAAATGCAAAGTCTGGAATCCAAGACTGAGCCGCACCACGCAGGAGTGCGGGCAGGGGCTGGCTGCACAGGCAGCTGCCGGGAAGAAAAGGAAATGTTTTAGCAGCATAACAAAACACCACGGCCAGACTTTTGCCTTCCTTTACATAAACTTGCATTTCTTCCTTTTTGCCACTCAATTTAGGAGCCAGAATAACACTGAGAAAACAACACATAAAAAATGGAAATGGAAGGGTTAATACACTTGAATATTACAGAAAGCCCTGCCATGTGTTTTGAAAGCCATTTGACAACACAGAGCAGGAGGTGTGGTGCCCTGTAGTTCAGAGGGTACATTGTTTACCATGAAATGCCGGATTTGCATATGATAAGTACTTTCTTTTATTAAAAAGCAATGCAAATAGTCACACAAACTCCTCTGTAAATAGCAAAGGAGAACACTTAGCCACCCATACTGGGGATTTACACCAACTGAGATGGCAGCAGAATCTGACCTAGACATTGAAAAATACCCAACTTATGTTTGAGAAATTTCTCTAAGTAATTTTTCTTTCCTCTGTTTAGTGGCAGCTTTGCTCCTTTATCACCCATACAAAATCAAAAAGAGGTGAACTCCTCCTGCACGTGGGAAAAAACTCTTATTTAAAAATAAGATTTCAGACTTTTGTGGCTTATGAAACCCTACTGGCAAACAAAGCTCACAGGAACCCTTATAACCTATAGGATACACAGTTTATCTTTGCTCTGATTAGATCTTCCATACGTTTTAATCTCTTCTCTTTCTTTACACACTTTATAATAACACTCTCTTCAAGCAAACACTCTTTAATCTTATAATTTGAAAACTAATTCCGTTTCAGCTGTCTTTTTGGCAAGTGACCTTTTCTTCTTTTGCTACAGGTAAAAAAAAAAAAAAAATAAATCCTGTCTTTCTGATTTTTATCCTTGCTCAGCATTCCGGATCTCAAAGCTGTTCATCTACTGAGCTTTTTGTCAGCAATAATATTTCTCATTCTGAATTTCTTGGTGAACAAACCTTAGAAAATGTTCCTTCATGAAAGCCATTTGATTAATTTGTCTAAATGCATTTCTTTTGTAAAACAGGTTGATTATTTCAAAATGTCAGGGTCTGGGAGAAGATTTGAGAGCTATCCTGGCAAACACTATTGACCAGACAAAAAACAAAGTGTAGAGACATGACAGCAAGGTGGACCAATGACTGGCCTGCCATCTGTCACGGATGGATTAAAACAGTCTTTCTGTACTGATATCTAGGAGACACTAATTCCAGTCCAAATACATGGATTGGCTCATGCAGCAGGAGATTTACTTGGAGCAAAGTTTTTTTCCGGGTGGTTGAAAGTCAGCTGTCATCTCACGAACACAAATTGCTCATCCTGATTACAGGAAAACTCGCAAGTCCTACATACTATATTCTAACTACCACACCTAATTAATTGAGTGAATCATTACAAATGATTCGTGTACATCTTGAGCGGACTAAAGATAAAATAGCTAAGAGCTCTAAACCACTGGTTTAATTTTCATAGTGTTTTTACAAGTAAAATGGCCATCGATCATACAAAGCCTGAAGGATTTTCCCACAGAGAAGAAGTTAACAAAGGAAGACTTCTCTGTCAGTTAAAGCAGCATGAATCCAATTTAACTCCACTGGTCTCGTATACATCCACTCCAGACTGAAGCAGCGTTACCGCTACATAAACAAAATCTCAGTCACTCCACCCCAGAAATTAAGCTGCCTCCATTCTTTGATGGGGCTTTCAGGTGGAGGCTTGGGCTGTGATGAATAACTTTTTGGAGTGACAGCTCTCTCCCTTAAACACTGATGAAATCCAAACACTTTATTTAGACCAGATGAGTCCAATACTATTTGGTATCTCTGTTAGCAGCCTGGATGATAGGACAGAAAGCACCCTCATCAAGTTTACAGATGTGGGGGAGTGGTCAGCATGGTGGAGGCTGCCAGCCAGAAGAACCTGGACAGGCTGGAGAAATGGCCGCACAAGAACTTCATGTGCTGTGTTCTTTTTGGGTGCCTCATTACACAAAAGATGTTGACATACTGAAGCAGGTTCAGTGGAGGCCACCAAGCAGGCCAGGCACATGGTGTCCCAGAAGAGGCTGAGAGAGGTGTGTCTGTTCAGCCTGGATAAGAGAACGATCACAGGGGAGCTGAGTGCTGTCTACAACTACCTGAATGAAGCACATGGAAAGGAAGATGGTCTTCTTAAAGGCAGACAGCAATAGAATGAGAGACAAGAGAGGCAAGTGAGAACATGGGAAATTCTGATTAGATATATGGGGAAAAAACAATCAAACATGAAGGTGGTCAAATAATGACACAGGTTGCCCAGAGAGGCTGGGGAACCTCCATCCTTGATAGTGTTTGAGAATCAAGGGTTAAAGATTTGCGCAACTTGATGTGAGCTCTGTGCAGGAGCTTGGAATAGATGACCTCAAGACGTCACTTCCAACCTAAATTATTCTGTGATGCTATAGCTGGTATTTGTATGACTAAAGTTAGCTCACATGAATCCTACCTGAACAACTCTTCACAGAAATAAGATTAAACTTCTCAACAATGGAATGAAGGAGTTAAAACCTAATTTTCCTGGATAAATCTTGATTTTGCAATGTAAGGTTATTAAAGAAAGTCACATAATCTTTTTTAGGCTACTCACATCTAATCAATTTATACATCTACAGAAGACTGGTCAGATTACACAGAACTAGTAAATAGATAACACTGGACAACGATAACCACAATGGTACACGATGATTTCATCTTTCCTTTGCTTCAGCTCTTTCAAGGTAAGCTTACTAGTAAATACACCTGTCAGGAAAAAAGTAATTAAAATACCTAGGATCGTTCATGAGTCTATTGTCCATTTTTGTACCTTGTCTGTAATGTGAACTCCCAGATTTAAGATTGGAACTTCCCTTTTTTGATCTCTGTTCTGTGCAGCATAACTGGCTAACTAAGCAAATTAGAGTTTTCTTCCCACACTTTCCATTGTGGAAACAATTATAAACATATCTTTATTTAAATGGGCTTTACCAAATGACAGTCTGATACTAGGCTGAACAGGGCAATAAAAGAAGTCTGTACCAACATAAGAATCCTGTTTGTATTGGGCTAAGGACTACGAGAGCAGAGGGGAAAGCACTGATTACATCTGTGGGTTGATGCCTTAAAAAAAATTGGTGAAAAGATCATTCCATCACAAGATGACATCTCTTCCCTATTCCTCTCTGCCAGCCAGCATAGCTAGCAGGATCTGAGAAGAGAAAGCTGAACTCTGAAAACAAATAATTCCAAATTTATATTGTCAGCTGCTGCCCACACTATAAATAACCTAATTTGCCATCTACACAAGACTACAACTAAATTATTCTAACAACACTTCAGAAAAGATGAATTTTCTATAGCGGCTAGATTATTTGCAGTTCCTGAACAGCACTTAAAGGGACAGGAACTTTTTTTCAGTTCATTCTCTAGTTAATTTGGAGACCTCCTGAATGTCAGGCAAAATGTTTTGACTAACTGAGATGCTTTCTTCACTTAGTATAATGAGGAGGAGAGGGATAAGATTTGGCCTGTTGCTGAGCAAGGCTGAAGAAGGGTCTCCGATAACCCTCCTGCACCAAAATTCCTCTACAGCCATCCATGAGAGAAAGCCTCAGCAGCAAGTCAATCGCTACACACACAGGTGTCTCAGTGCCTCAGCGAACAAACCCATTTTTATTGTGCCTTCACCTTCCTTCTCTCTTTATTCCTTGTCTGTGCCTTATCTAATCTGGGCTATAGCCATACTAGTAACCCCAACAGCAGCAGGGACGGTTCCTTGGTTTTGAGGCAAGCTGGCACAGTCTGGCTATGCCTATTTAAGACCCTTAGGCACATGGGGTCTTTGTCCCTAGGTCCTTTTGGGAAGGGTCCCTAACCCTGATTGCCTTACTAACTATACCAGGGACCACTTAAACCATTCAGTAGTCTAGAATACCAAATTATAGTGCCTGGGCATTAGAACTAGACTAAGTATCCAAAAGCCCAAGATTATGCACCTTCAAGAGAAAAAAAAAAAAAAAGAAAAAAGTGTCAGAAATACAAGAAAAAAATGTCCTCTCTTTTAATGTTAGATTAAAATTTAATGCTGAATCTTGATTAAAAATCCTCTATTTATCTTCTACAAGCCTACCTGCCAAACACTTCAGCTAACTCAGCGTGTATTTACTTTAGCAGGCAGAGCAGTCCAAAAGGAGAGATCTACGGAAGGAAAGGGCTGGTTGGAGGGTACACTCCCGTAGTGGTCCACTGTGACTGACTGAACTTCCATTAGTGGTTGGACAACATTAGCTGCACATCTTTTGTTTTAGTTTCATCGCAAAGAAATCAAAGAGTGCTCCAAGACTGCTTCCCAATGTGAAGCAAAGCATGGTAAGCAAGCACTTGCTTCAGTGGTGCACACTTCCCCCAAACTAAAATGCTAATGTAGATGCATCCCTGCAGGGCAAGAAAAAGATCCCCCCAAAAAAGATCTTGGATCATCATAATGAAGAAAGGGAATGTGTGATGTTCAGTGTAAGTCCTCAGTATAAGCACAAAACATTTCTGTCTGGAAGAATATTTGCGTATCATCTGAAAGCAATGTGACAGAGCACTGGCACGGGGTGGCAGAGCAGTGGCACAGGCTGCCCAGAGAGGTGGTGGAGTCTCTGTCTCTGGAGACATTCCAAACCTGCCTGGACGCGTTCCTGTGCAACCTGCTCTGGGTGACCCTGCTCTGGCAGGGGGTTTGGACTAGATGATCTCCAGAGGTCCCTTCCAACCCCTGCCATTCTGTGATTCTGTGATTCTGTGACAGACCTCAGAAGTCAGACTGGTGATGGTGGGCTTGCGGCATGTGATGAAACAGCATCAAGGTATTCACGCATTTCTGGTTTTGGAGTAGGGAAGGGCAGATTCTCCACTTTCAAATGTGGGGAATTACCTATTTTTAAGCTGCGTCTCCTGGATGACACACTGCTTTGCGGTGGGCTTTCTCAATTACGTTGCACTATGTCGCAGACCAGTTCTCTGGTGGTCTCTTTTGATAAAGTACCTCCACATTTAACAAAAAATCTTATTCCTTAAGGTAATGTTTTATATGGTAAAAACCTGTAGAGTTTTGGTTTTCATATCATTTACACTGATATAGATAAAGATTACCACCACTGCAATAGCTAATTATCACAGTTTAAGTGAGACCAAGACGAAGCATGAAGAGCTAGTGCTTTTTTTTCAGTACTTTTCAGAAACATCTTTGAAATAAGTGTTTTTTTCCAGCTGACAACTAGCTAGATTCTTGAAGCAGTGGTATCTTCTTACTAGTATAAAGACTCAAATAATTTCATAATGCAAACTAACACCAGGAAAAATGCCACCTAAGCTAGGGGCAGTGTAATATAGACACATCCTCCCCTGCGAGGGGGGTTCTTGAGATAGTAATTTGGAAGCAATCGGTGGGAAATGTGTGCATTTTTACTGAGTCATACTGAGTGATTAAAGTTCCAGGTAATAGCAAGATTCATTTTTCACAGGTATGTGATTCATTTCTACTTCATACAAAGAGTTGAACAAAGAAACTAAAAAGAAATTAGAATTTAAAAAGTGTCAAAGAATACGTGTAGGTAAGCTGCAAATGTGTGTGCTCCTAGCCATCAAACATACTTTATGCATCTATACATGTGGCAACAAAGTGGAATTTAAGAAACAAACCACCTTGAGTTCCCCCGCAACATGACTGAGGCTGTGATACTTAGATGTATCAGAACTGTAGGACGAGGATTTGGCATGCTGTTATTGCATCATTGCTCAGTCATGAGATCAGTGCACTAAATGGCTCATACCACCACATTATGACCACAGGGTATACAGTACATACATGTATATACACACATTTTATACATGTGGAAGGAGGAAATTAAAACGTTAACACGAAGAGAGTAGAACACCCTGTTATTTCTTGTCACAAGGGAAGATTTTTCATAACGGAGTGAGAAAGTTTCAGTAAACAGTAAGTGGACAAGGTGCTGAGAGCACTGCGAAGTTAATTATTTCCCGTTTGAGGGCTGCTTGTTATAATTTACATGCTACATTTAACGGTTGTACTGCAATGATGTGTATTTACATAATAGTATTCAATAGTACACGCTTAGCTGACAAAAAGATAAATGGCTGATCATTTTTATATGTTAAAAGCATTTTCTAGCAAGATGATTAAGCCATTTGAAAAAAAAAAAAACTATTTTCTTTGAGATAGCTTTGATAACTACTTTTTTCCTCCCCTAAGGACCTTTCAGAGGTAAAACCAAACCGATGGCCACACTGATCATTTTAGATGATCCACAGCAACAGGATAATAAAAGTATTATGATCAGCGTGACCCGCACTGAAGGAAGGAGTCATAGTCTGCCCAGCTCTGACCCTGTTATTCTGGTCTGTGACAATGCGGGAGGAGTTATTAGATTTCAGATAGCCTCAAGATTTCTTATTGATTGCAAAGGCAGGTTCCTCTTCTTACCGACGACATTCACTTTGTGTGCCGTAAACTTCCCTGTTTGTGCTTTCTTTGGATGAGAATTTATACAGGTTGCCTATTTCAATGTTCTGATGAAAGAGGCTCAGAAAAAAAATCTGTGTCTACAGATATAGGAGTAATGAGCTAGCAAGCACGTATTTCCCTGTAGTTTAACTATCTTTCAGATATAACCTTAAGAACCCATCACAAGGACGTTTTATGCTCCCTCACCTCTTCTTTTTTTTTAAACGAATTTCCCACTTTGCAGGCGTCACTTTTCTTACTTTTTGAGTCTTTTTAAGCATTTCTCAGATAATTATGTAGAGTGGAATTAATCTAAAAGTTACAGGCCTTATCTAGGCTAGTCATCTAAGGTTCCTCTCCTGACACTGGTGAGAGACTGGCACCTCCAAAGGGCAATTTTCATACCATCCAAAAATAAGTGCATAAAAGATTATAAAAGGCATGAAATTAATTCTAACAGTAATGTTAAATTTTGAGCTTGGATACAATTTCTACTGAATTCATATCATATCTATACCCTACATGAACTTCATCTATTGCTTCATGTGTTAATTATTCTCATCTGTATTAAATATTCTGTATAACACTTCTGAAAATGATTAGGACAGGCCAATAACTAACACTAAGAGCTTATCACGGTTTTCAAATGTCCTTTGGGGGATTTTTTGTTGGAAATGTTGATTAATTGAAACTGATCCTTTGGTCCAGGATGGAATTTCTGGTAAAACATACAAAAAGACAGCTACTCTTCTCAGAATAGCAAGTAGTTTAGTTGTAATACTAATTGAGTGTGGAAATCTTTTTCTTTAGGATGGGAACTTTATCCAATCTCTGCCATTCTAGGTAACTTACCTATTCCATTGGGATACGAGGTGATTTCATGGTCTAATGAATCTTTAATTAATGATAGAGATTGGGATAATTCCAGCGAATAGTACTGAGGACAGCCAACAGCTTACTGATGATGTAGCTCACCTGGGTCTCCTGCATTTCCATGAAGTTCCTCAAGTACCAGACCTATCTGGGGATCCCATCATTTTTTTTCACTTTTCATTCCCCAAAACAGCCGAAAAAAAGTTTCCACAAACCAGCCATAGACAGTCTTTCACATACATATTTGTTTTCTCCCTCAAAGGAATGGGGATACATTTAAAATCTTTAAAAATTAGGATTGAAAATAATTTCTAGACTTTCCAAACTTCTATTTTAAACAGAAAAGGTGCGTAAAAGGTGATGCATTTGGTTATAACATAAAAGCATAATGAACAAGCTTGATTTAAAAGCAAACCATGATTTATAAGCATGATATTAATTTTTTCATTGAAAAATGATGGAAGGAGAGACGTAGCCTCATAGGAGCTGGTTAGTGGAAAGGCAGACACATTTATTACAGGCAAGGGTGGCAGAGGATGAAAAAAAGAAAGAATAAGGAGTGCCATAGCAATGGAGTAAAGTTGCCTGAAAGAGGCTGATGAAGCGTAGGGCTGAAGGAGCATCCAGTCAGCAGAGGTGCTTTTCAGAATACAACCCTTCAGTTGTCCTGTATCTGCCTGGCAGGCTGGTGACAGAGTTCTGGTGAAGTATCCTATCTTGTATGTTTTCTCTGATTTCTAAATTCATACAGCAGAACTCATCTCAACTTTTGTCACTGACATTGCAGATATCTCCAACTAAGACAGCCACCCAGGGTTCCTTTTCTGGAGAAAAACAGCTACTGTTTGGTTGCAATTCACCTGATCTATTTTCATCATATTATGAAGCACACACTAGAGCATGACAGTGATAGACTAGCTTGGAAGCTAGCATCACTCTTAATTAGAATGCTACTTTGGTTTCTCTGCCTTTCCTCCGTTACCTAACATCTGCATCATAGGAAACCACCGATGTGCCCTTCCAGTCAACTCCTCCCTGCTAGATTTTTAAAACCTTTATGGTTTAAACTGCTTCACACAATGCACAAGAGTAACAGCAGTGTTTGTACATGCAGCTGTCAAGCTGATGAACCCTGATGTATTTTCAGCTTTTGGAAGAGAGTGTAATTCACCCCTGCAAAACGAGTATTGGAATGGCAATCAGATATAAGAATAAAGTCATTGTTTGGGAATATCTGTGAGAGAAAACCATGCACTCCTTTATCAAAGCCAGTCTCCTTTCAGCATTTGAGAAGTCTGAATTACACAAAGCAAATTCTGTGACCAGTAGTCTGACAACTTGACATCTATCCCCAAAATTTTCTTGAAAGATTCTACCACTTCTATTACAAGTCCAGAATATTTCAGACAGGTGTATGTTTTAGGATACATCATATACGTGCCACAAAACAAATATTATTAAAGAACTTCTAGAACAATCAGATACCACAGAAGAGGAGTTGAAAATATACAGCTTTTTGCAGAAGAACAAAATATGAGACAGAGGGCGCAAGAAAGAGAAACATCTATATTCAAATCTGGCTTATCATCTGAAAGTAATTTAAACTCTGTTATCGTACATTTAAAAAGGGAATAAGGAACTCTAGACAGTTATTTCTTGTAGCTATCAAGAAGGTTATTTAGTGAACAGTCTTGACAACATTACAGGGGGAAGAACTCTGCATTTCACACCATTTAGCTTTGACAAAGAAGGGTGGAGGACTCACTAGGAATTTCATCCCACTGAAGAACAGAAGGGATATAATCTGTTGCTCTGTTTTTTAGATAGCTCCCATAACTATGTGATAAAAAATATTTACTTGATACGTGTTATATACCTAAAATAACACTGATCTGAGATCTTAAACTTCTCTCTTTAGCTGTAACATTTATTATATTGTATAAAATGTTACCAAAAATGAAGTGAAAGTGGAAATAGAAATAGGTACCACTGGGAAAAATTATTAAATGCTATGTATACACACAGCTTTAAACACAGTAGAAAAATAATATATTTTGTAAAAAACCCCAAACCAACAACCAAAAAAAAAAAAAACCCAAAAACCAACTTTGACGAGATGAAATGATATGTAAAGAAAATAAATTTTAGCATATGTCTGAGTCTAGATTAATACATTTCCATGCATTCTTTCATGTCTTTTCATGGTTAGTTATCTATTTGTTTACACTTTTCAGAGAGTTTATTCATCAAATACAATATGAGAAACAATTCGAAAGAAAGTGAAGACTAAAAAAACAGCGTTAAGAATGTCATACAACTTTTTACCTCCTAGTGGCAAATTAAACTAGGAGAAACAGAAAAAGGAAAGCTATAGTTCCATACAGTTCTCCCTTGAATGAAACAGAATTATTGTCATTAACTTCACTTACTAGAGGATCAGGCCCAGAAAAAAAGCTTGTGGCTAGTGCTGCTAGTAAACAAAAAAAGGATTTCAACCCTATCCTTGAGTCAAATTTGGACTCAGAACAATTGACTACTAAGATTTCTTAATGTCTAGTGTATCCATTAAATTGTGTTACACACATTAAACTGTATATAACAAATTGTGCTTGTCACAAAGAGCCATAATTTTTTATTACTGTTTACATATATAGTACAGAGAATTTTTCCAACTATGCAATAAATTCTACCACTTTATACTATGAACTTTGAGACATTTACACATGTGTTTTTCAGTTTATACAGACACATATTTTCTATATTATAATGTTATGCCTCAGTGCTCAGGGCTTTGAGGAAAAAAAGAATTTCCTGTAATGTGTTAGATACAATCTTCCATTTTTTATGGGCTTCTGAAGCAAGCACTCATAGCAACGCCAACTTCCCTTTAGGGATTATTTATATTTAGTGTGAAAAGTCATTAAAATTTTCAGTCACTGGATTTTCCAATAAGCCAACACATCCTAATGATTAGTACCACTTCACATTTCCATTCCTTCTCTTTATCAAAGCTATGAGAAACATAGCATTATCCTAAAACATGACACACAGATATACAAGAAATATTAACAAAGCAGTTGAATAACCCACTTTCTTTATCAGACCACAAATATATATATTCAAGTCCAAGCATTAAACTGAGCTTCCTCCCAATTACTTATTGCGGAAAATAACTGATTATTAATTAAAGCCTTGTTTGCTCTGGAGATTTTCTGCACCAATTGCCACCGTAAGTGGCTAAATAACAGAATCATTGCAGCAAGTGTAGAGAGGCAAGGCTGATATTTGCATTAGAAGTGTTTACCCCTTTTTTCCCAATCTGAATAGATCCAGCAGTGCAAACAGCTGCTTCATTTGATTACACTAAGGATTTCACGAGGGCAACTATGCTGATAGTCACAAATACAAAGACTAAGACCTCACCCCCTTGGGTTTGTGGCTTCGGTTTTGCCTCCTCGCATCTCCTCACATACATAAATATTATAGTTCAAAAATTAAACAGGTGCATGAAAAATGGCAGGTGTTCTCTCAGATGAGCCCTTTTGCCTTGCTGTGCATCTGCTGTCTGAACTCTCAAAATCCCTTGCTGTTTGGCTTCTCAAGCATCTGTCATTTGACTTCCCAACCTTGCCATTAGATGCCTCAGGTGTTATATTTTTTTCCAGGATAGATGTTTCTCAAATGTTACCTCTGCCCACACCAGAGACTGCAAGGCAGCAAAATTGCAAGTAAAGATTTCCCTTTTTTCTTTCTGTAAGAAACACATCTTATTAACGTTAATCTTATGCCAAAATGCTCCGTAGATCCCAGACATTTTAGCTGCTTGTTTGGGCATCAGACCATGTGCACAAGAGACAAGGTATGTAAGAGCAGTTCAAACTCCTTGAAACACTTAGTCCATTGCACTGTAAATATCTGGGTTGTTTTCATGCTCCCCATGTTTTTTAAGAGTTTTCAATTGATTTTGGCTGAATACCAGCCAAAATTTTAACACCTTAGAGGCATTTAAGTTTGTACTTAAACAGCTACATAAAAAGGTCTCATTATCAGAAGCAGTGAAAAGTCAGAGATTCCCATGAATTTTGTGGAAACTATAGGTCTCCAGTAATTTTGAAAATATGCCTCTTTTACCTAAGGGGTGAACTATGGAATCTAACATATGTACAGTTTAAATGACAGCTAATGGGTGGGCAGATTTCCGGCAAATAGCTTACACGCTCTTGTTTGCTATATGGTCAACTGCTTAATTGCTAACTGTTACTATTTCAGCAGTGGCTTAAAGGGTCCAAAGAGTCTGAGCTCCTGATGCAAACACCTAGTAAGAGAAAGTCTCTTCACACAAAATCTAGAGACACAAAAATAAGGAACAGTATTGTACATAAAGTTGTACAGGCATCATCCAAAGGAGTTTCATAGTCTACAGATGAGGACGCAGAGAGATGTAGTGAATGGTACATTTGCTCTGCCTAGTATTTGATATTCCTTCACAAAGATTATGTGCCTGGGCTGTGACTTCCTGCATAAACCAGGCATGAGTTTCACTGGATCTGATTTTATGAAAGACTGTGACCATTCAATACTTTTATCTGTGATTTGAAAGTCAATAAAAAACTGTTGCTGATAAAGTTTATAGCTGATGAAAAGGGGGTCAGAACATTTAATAGTAGTAAGGACTTAGAAATTAGTGTTTTAGATCATTTATTAATGCGGCTTATTCAAACAAAATAGTGTCTAAATCAATGAAATAACTTTAGTGGTATATTATAGAATCGTAGAATCATAGAATGGTTTGGGTTGGAAGGGAACTTAAAGATCACCTGGTTCCAAACCCCCTGCCAGGCGCACTTCCCACTAGACCAGGCTGCTCAAAGGCTCCATCCAACCTGGCCTTGAACACTTCCAGGGATGGGGCATCCACACCTTCTCTGGGCAACCTGTTCCAGTGCCTCACCACCCTCACAATAAATATTTTTTTCCTAATATCTAATCTAAATCTCCCCTCTTTCAGTTTAAAACTGTCACCCCTCATCTTATTGATACACTCCCTCATAAAGAGTCCCTCCCCAGCTTTCCTGTAGGCCCCCTTTAGGTACTAGAAGGCTGCTAAAAGGTCTCCCTGTAGCCTTCTCTTCTCCAGGCTGAACAACCCCAACTCTCTCAGCCTGTCCTCATAGCAGAGGAGCTCCAGCTCTCTGATCATCTTAATGGCCCTCTTCTGGACCTGTTCCAACTGCTCCATGTCCTTCTTATGTTGGGGACTCCAGAGCTGGACGCAGTACTCCAGGTGGGGTCTCATGAGAGTGGAGCAGAGGGGCAGAGTCACCTGCCTTGACCTGCTGGCCATGCTTCGTTTGATGCAGCCCAGAATTTGGTTGGCTTTTTGGTCTGTCAGCACACATTGCTGTCTCATGTTGAACTTCTCCTCAACAACACTTCCAAGTCCTTCTCCTGAGGTCTGCTCTCAAGCCATTCTCCGCCCAGCCTATATTTCTGCTTGGGATTGCCCCAACCCATGTGCAGGACCTTGCACTTGGCCTTGCTGAACTTCTTGAGGTTCACATGGGCCCACCTCTCCATCCTGTCCAGGTCCCTCTGGATGGCATCCCTTCCCTCCAGCATGTCGACTGCACCACACAGCTTGGTGTCATCAGCAAATTTACTGAGGGTGCACTCCATCCCACTCTCCATGTTGCTGACAAAGATGTTAAACAGGGCCCATCCTATTACCAACCCCTGAGGAACACCATCTGTCACTGCTCGCCACTTAGAGATTGAGCCATTGACTGCAACCCTTTGAGTGTGACCATCCAAACTATTCCTTGTCCACCAAATGGTCCATCCATCAAGTCTGTGTCTCTCCAATTTAGAGACAAGGATATCACGCAAGACAGTGTCAAATGCTTTGCATGCAGGCCTCCTGGTGCTTTTGTCTGACTTCCTTTTTGTTGGGATGTATCGCTCCTGAGCTTGGAGGAGGTGATCCTTGAATGTTAACCAGCTTCCTTGGGCCCTTCTTCCCTCCAGGGCTTTAACCCATGTTAGTCTACCAAGCAGGTTCCTGAAGAGGCCAAAGTCTGCTCTCCTGAAGTCCAGGGTAGTGAGCTTGCTGTGCGCTCTCCTCATTGCCCTAAGGATCTTGAACTCCACCATCTCATGGTCAGTGCAGCCAAATCTGCCCTTGAGCTTCACATTGCCCACCAGCCCCTCCTTGTTGGTGAGAACAAGGTCCAGCATAACACCTCTTCTCTTTGGCTCCTCTATCACTTGGAGACAGAAATTATCATCGATGCATTCCAGGAACTTCCTGGATTGCTTATGCCCCACTGTGTTGTCCCTCCAACAGATATTGGGGTGGTTGAAGTCCCCCATGAGGACCAGGACTTGTGAACATGAGGCTGCTCCTATCTGTCTGTAGAGGGCCTCATTCACTTGGTCTTCCTCATCAGGTGGCCTGTAACAGACCCCAACTGTGACGTCATCTGTCTCTGCCATCCCTTTAATCCTGATGGATAAGCTCTCAGTCAGCTCCTCATCCATCCCCAGGCGGAGCTCCATGCACTCCAGCTTGCCATTGACGTAGAGAGCGACACCCCCTCCTTGTCTCCCCTGCCTGTCCTTCCTAAAGAGCCTGTATTCTTCCATTCCAACACTCCAGTCATAGAAGCCATCCCACCACGTCTCCACGATGCCAGTAAGATCATAGCCCTGCAGGTGCGTGCACTTCTCTAACTCCTCTTGCTTATTCCTCATGCCACATGCATTGCATACAGGCAAGTTGGGCCCCCGATGAAGCTCACTTACTGGCTGGAGTGGCTGGAGTTTGTGCTGCACTCCAAGAGCTCTCTTGCTGACCTGTGATCCTTCTTCAGGCTCTGGGCATCTATTGCTGGCACTGGCATCAAACTGGTAGGGGTAGGATGGATTCAGGTTCCCCTCCCCCCTCCCAGCAACTTTAGTTTAAAGCCTCTTCACAAGCTTGGCAAGCCCGAGACCAAAGATGCTCTTCCCCTTCTCTGACAATTGCACCACATCAGGCCCCAGTAGTTTCTCAAAGCAACTCCCATGGTCTAAGTATCCAAACCCCTGGCTGTGGCACCAGTCCTGTAACCATTTGTTGATTTGCCAAAGTCACTTAGCCCTATCAACCCCCTTCCTTTCGACGAGGAGGATTGAAGAAAAAACTACCTGCACCCCGGAGCCCCTGATCGCCACTCCCAGGGCTCTATAATCCTTCTTGATATTCCTCAGGCTGCTTCTTGTGGTATCACCGGTGCCCATGTGTTTAATGTGTATTAAACAAACATACAGACAAGAAGAAAACACCTCAAAAATATTACTTAATATCTAAAAACTAATGTCTCGGGATTGACTAAACCAGTTGCCTTCTATACAACTAGATTTGAAATGGGAAAAAAAAAAGAATTGTGGATGATAGTTATCCTGTGGGAAAAAGAATAAACTCCTTGGCTGTGTTTAAACCATCTTTTAAGAGCACCATGAAGCCTTCTTTGAGGCTGTTGTTCAAAACTTGCAGGCACAAACTTCAGAGTATGCAATAGAGATGTCCAAGAGAAGAATGCACACTTAAGGAGGGGTGGGAGGGTGAGAAGAAGAAGTAGTAAGAAGAGATTCTGCTTATGGACGCTCCCCAGGATGCTGGTTTAGTGTAGTATAAACATAGATCTTGACTATACAATGTCTCTATACAATGAGACTTTTGGGTATGCTGAATCGTACTACATTGACAATACAAGACATCATGAAGTATTTTCAAAAAACAAGTCATCGCTTGGTAGGTATAGCAGTCTAACCCTAACACTTTGTAACAAGATTTGATTGCCATCAGTGTGAAAAAAATATTTAACTTTCTATACTTCGAGGAAGTTAGAAAGGCAAAAATGCAACTGTGACATTTGAGGAAATGAAAAGTCAACATATAACAATGTAAATCACACATAGCAAATACAGCTATAATAAACATACCTTTATCCACCTTAGATACAATGACAAATACTTCCAAAATTCAAATTATATTTTACAGCCTAAGTAAATATTAAAAGGCCACCAAATCTGCTAGCACAAATCCCCATGACCTCGTAAGTTTTCGCCATGTGCATTAAATAAAATGAGAATGAACCATGAAGGCATTTTTGCTCTGCTAAGAGATCATACAGGTAAAAAGAGATAATTTTACCAGCTGCTTTCAAAAGTGCTGTATTTCTGAAAGACCTGTGGAACTGTGGGTTTGTCTACAGGCAGGTTTCATATTATTTTACTGCTAAAGTTATGGAAACAGATATAAATTATTTGCATGGTGTGGCACTTGCAGTGCAGGAATGGCGATCATCAATTACCACCAACAGGACCTCAAAGAGCTTATAGTTTCAGAGAAAACATTACAGTATGAGAATAATTTATATTGGGAGAGGTGTGGTCACTCTTGTAGAGTGGATCACTTCAACTGGATAAACTGTGTGTTCGCAGGCCATACTAGGGAAAACACTTAGCATATAAGGCCCGGCTTGATGAGGTTCTGAGCAACCTGATCTAGTTGAAGATGTCCCTGGTCATTGCAGGGGGGCTGGACTAGATGACATTTAAAGGTCCCTTCCAACCCAAACTATTCTACGATTCCATGATTCCACGTTATCTTTCCGCAGTGACGGCATATGTGCATGCATTTACCTTTTGGGCAATGCAGTGTAACTCCACATCGAGAGGCACATGCAGTGCCATCGGGGGCGAGTGTCCGCCCAGGTGACTCCCCAAAAGCAGCTGAAGGTCTTGACAGTTCATACCCTAGTTTTCCCCCACCTTTCTGTGCCCATGCCATCAGATCATTTCCTTTACTGTTAGTAATCTCAGCCCATCCCTATTAATAATGTTTGAGCAAGTCTTGCAGAACCGCAGCAGTAATCAGTGTTTCAAGCTGTAACACTGACTGCACCACATACAGAGGCTTAAAATTCCTTTTTTTTCTGGTAATTTGAAGCTTTATGTTTAATATTTATTGCAATGCATAGTCTCAGGAGATGACAGCGGATGCATGATAAATATGTTACTTCCCCCCCCAAACAAACAGACATCCATCTGTCTATCCAAAGGATGGTACTTGCCAGCTGTGCATATATAAAGAGTAAATGTAAAACCAGCTGTTCAGTCCGTTCATCCCATATAGTGAGGTTGTCACCGTAATCACTTTGGCTGGGAAAATTTCCAGTCATCACACTGCTGCTCCTCATGAATCACACTTGTCAGGAAAACGTCAGCATCTTTTATATGGCATTTGGTTATTTTTAGGACAAACGCGACGAGTGTATTTAGGGCAATTACTTTCAGGACTTGAGAGAAATCAATTGATAACACTAAAAAACATATGTCTGGCTCTCCATTCAAGCAGCAGACTTGATGTTTGAATAAAAGTATAGAGTTATCCTTCCAGTGCACTTCATCACAACAAGCCCCAACAATAAAGCCTCGTACAGTTTCCTGAATTTCTGAAAAATGGACAAGTAGGAACAGACCTGAGAAAAGCAATGACGGTGGATGGTCACGGATGTAGAAAATATTGCTAGGAGGAGAAAGCTAAACAATTGGTGTTGGTAAGGAAAAGGGGGAAAGGAGAAAAATGACTGAAGACATGAGAATAACTTTCAAATAGGTTAACGTCTGTCACAAAAGAAAAGGCAACAATTTGGTATTGTTTAAATTTAGTGGCTAGACAGTGGCAGTAAAGATCAAGCTGGATATTGAGAGAAAACTTCTATGCATTGGGACGCATGTATTAGTTAAACTTAAGCACATGTGTCTAAACATTTGGATAGGATCCCATGGCATCTACTTGTAGAGATTTTTTAATTCTTTTCAGAGATATACAAATATAAGCTATAGATTTTATAAATATACAGCAGAATGCTAACAGCTTTTCAGTGGAAAAGTAAAAGGTGCCTACTGAAAACTTTGTGGCTATCTGTTGTACTGCTAATCTACAGAGAATGGGTGGAAGACTTGTATTTTTAACTGAAACCAGAAGTTTTGATTAGGCACAGGTACTGCAATGTCAGTGAACCCAAGTAAGCGGTGCCTTCTTTTGGGACCAGCAATGTCAAATGTGCCTGGTCCAATTTTTCCTTGATGCTTTATCTGATAAAGAGGATTTTCTACATCCTACAATAGTACCCCAGTCCATGAATTGCACAACATCAAAGTGTTTTTCTCCTCCTAACTTTTCAGACCCCTGACAATATTCCAAAGGATCTTTGGTTAAAACCAAAATATCTTTGAAGAAATAGCACATTTTCATGACATTTTTAAAGGGAAAACTGATTCCGTACAACAGTATTTTTCTGAAGTGCTCAACATGAGAAATGCATGGGAACATTTCTTTAATTAGCTGCTACTTTTTTATCTAAATCAAAATATTCCTGGCTATAGGTTTCAAAGTCTTCACCTAAAAACACTAAGTTTTGGAACATAAGCCTGCTTCATTGTGTTTTGACTTTCAGATTATATTTATATTAAATAGTTATTAGAGCACTGTACTTGATAATGTAGATGAACAGGTGATTTGTGTGCTGCTTGAGATTATCCAGACAAATTCAAAAAAGTTGAGTCACTATCATCATGGTTAGTCAATGTTTTCTAATATAAATTGTTGTGAATGTCTGTTCTCCAGGAAATATCAACATTTTGTATCCATTTAGTTTGAAAACATTTTTGAAGTAAGGAAATGTCTTGGCAAAGGGAAATTCTGTTTTTACCATAATCATAGATAATGTAATCAGGGCTCAGCTGCATTATTCAGAGCCGTACCATCTCAAAGCTCAAGGATAGATTCCTTCTCCATAGATAAAAAATAAAAAATGCTATAGGATATGAGGAAAAATGGGTTACTGAATTCCAGAATAAACTGTGAAAGACTCATTTAAACTAACTGTCATTCTAATTAGTCTCATTACAGGCACAGATATTTTTTGGATTTCAGTCTCTGATATTCTCTGACCCATACAATCCAGTCATAAGACAAAGCTAAATATCTGAAAATTTACTCTTTTTTTTTTTTTTCTCATTTTTTTGCCAGTCTCTTTGCCCTTTGAATTAACTCTGGTCTTAAAACAGGATTTACCTGGATTTATCATCATTGACTTCTGCAATATAAACTAATCCTCTGGGGTTCTTTAAATTCTTCTTAGCGTGGCATTTCTAGTGCGTACACAATCAGGTGAGTCTGCAGTTTAATTTGGTTGCATTCACACACGTGCTCATCTGGCCACTCTGATACAGTTTCACATTTAAGACAGTATGGTTAGGAAGAAAGAGGTGTATAAAGAAGTCATGAGCAGCAAAGCCAGGGGAGCATCTAACAAAGTCATAGACAGGGTTTTAGGCGATTATCCCTTTCATAGACTTTGCAATAATACTTCACAGTTAGTTACGCAGAGACTTTGACTTGGTGAGAACAGGAGCTGATTAATAACATCTAGAAAACTGGGCTGTGCAAACCCTGTAGGAATTTGTGAGCCGAGCCCTGACGTTTGCTTAATAGTTGTTGGATTCGAGCAAACAGCTTCAGGCTTGCTTGGGGGGCAGAGGGTTTTTTTTTAAAAAAAAGAAACAAAAGCCTCCAATCACTTTAACGGAAATCTTCCATAGCCTTTTAACCACCTTGTCTAACTGACAAAGCCTGGAAACTTCACTTCCTATTTTAGTAGCCTTCTAAACTACTTGCTAGTTTAGAAGTACATATGAAATGCATGTGATCCATTTTTTGCCATTATTCTGTGCTCTAGATGCAGAAAAGAAAATAGCCAGCGTTGGGGCAGGGATCCAGAGATGTCCAGATCAAGTAAACCAAAAGCTGACCAAGCTGGTCAGTTCACCGCTTGCCCTATGAACTACGCTAGGAGAAAAAAAGGTTAGCAACTCTTTCCAAATACATACATAACTAAAGAACAGAGCAGTTCCTGTTGTCTTTTGGAGTGTTCCCACAAAAAGAGATTTGTGTATTGATTTCCATAGAGGTTTACACCAACAGATGTATATCACTAAAAACATGAGACAAAAAAGAGGTAAATCAAATGCTCTTATGAACTCAGTGATAGCACCTATTTTATGTTTCTTGTCAGTTCTCTTTTAAATATCATGTTCTTTTTTTTTAAAAAAAGAAGTGTCTGGGCCAGGTGGGGATGTCTGGCTGTACCTCGTGCCCTTGGAGAACAATGGAGCCTCCATGAAGCCAAAGAGCTTCAAAAATCCAAAGTGTGGCAAGCAAAGGATGAGTTAGATTCATGAAAGAGATGGGGGTCTGTAGATCAGCAGAGTGCCTGAAAAACTGCTGAGAGAAGCAGAAACAGGTACATCAAGAAAAAAAATCCCTGAAAGCCAATGGAGACTTTGGGGCAACCAGAAAATCAAGCTGTTAATAAATGAGTTTGGAAGCAAGAAATTGGTCCGCGAGGCCACAACAAGTAGGTGAAGGTGTGTCTATGAACTTCTTTTCAGTTCCTTTTCATGCAGTCAACTTTGTAGTCAGTTTATGTTTTACAGGAGCTAGCTATTCTAGTTCTTGTTCAAATTTGGCTTTTGAGATGATAAACCCCTTGGTGTTTTGAGTATGCTGTTTAATAAGAAAAATGTTTAAGTAGATTCACCTTAGAGCTCTGGATCCTGTTCCAAACCCATTTATACATTTGACCTCCAGAACATCCTGCAGCAAAGATAACCACAGTTTAGCTGTGCATTGCATTCAGTTATCAATGGCATTCTTGATCTTATAGACTCTACCGTTTTTTTCAGTTCTTTCTTTTTCCTCATACGTGAAATTCATGCCTATGATTGTCCTTTTAGACATCCTCTCTACGTCTTCCTAAGTTGTTCCCTGTTTGAAATGGGGTTTTCAGGACTGCAGGAAGTATTGAAGATACAGGAAGATTATGATGAATCCACTTACATAAAGATGTGTTTTATTTTGGATAAACTGCTGTGATAACTTCATAAAACTAATCTGTCATATTTGTTTGTGTGATTATAACTTCAGTTCAAGAAGTGTTAATGAAATTATTCCAGTCAACAGTGAATTGGTAACAAAAATATCAGTGATATAAATAAGTGGGTAAATGAGGATTTTCCTATTTCAGAAAGCAGACTGAATGCTCTCCTGATGAAAGTCAACAATAATGCTAATGATTAGCTTGGGAAGAAGAATTTTGAGTGAGCTAGACAGTGTTTCTGTTAGAGAAGTTAAAAGAAACATGGTAAGACATCTTTGGACGAACATAGTTCATTAGACATCTGGAGGGACATAGTCCATTAGAACATCTTATGCTACCTGACTTGAGAGAAAGCATTTATTTAGTCAAGAAGAGTTTTGCTGTACACGTTCTCTATACTATACCTACATGTCTCTGATGACATGTAAATAAAAATGATAGTAATAATAAAAATAGCCTTAGCATTCCATGGTACAGTTTATTATTCTGTTAAATGGATGAAAAAGTCCCACAAAGCTTCTGTTGACCTCAGTCAGTCTAGGATTTTTAAGGTACTGAATATTGCTGTGCTGAGAAATCTGCGATCTGTTTTAATAAAGCATGAAAGACTATTATTTAATCAGAACAATGAGCTGAGACCACGAAAACAAATATTAAAAATAACATAGGGAATGAATGCAGCGACATACAGGAGTAGAACTTTATTTTAGAAGTCTAGGCTTTCTGCTGTCAAATGTTGTATATAGCTCAGCCTTGGCTGGAATTATTGTCTGCAGTATCAAATTCCTTACAGACCCACAACTGCAGGATCAGGCTTATTGCAATTACACATTGATTTTCATGCTCAGATTCATTGATTCATCTCTCGGAAGGAGAGGGACTTTTCTGAAACTAGTACTGTTAAACCAACATGAGCAATTGTCAGTTATCAACACTCATGCTCCGTGTTTCCTCAGCTCTCTGAGAATCAGGTTTGTTACATGACCTCTGCATTTGTTTATTGCTTGAGTTTGACCATGTTTCCTTATTCCCAATGTGTACAGAGGAATGAAGAAGGGACGGCAGGACAGAAGGAGAGACAGACAGATGAATGGAGTGAGGGAAGGAAGGGAAAGAGGAAGGGAGGAAGAAAGGAAGGAAGGGAGAATGATTGATTAATTCCATAACCTCTGCCTATCAGAACAACCCATTTGGGAAAAACTGTAGAAATGAGTGTGGCATTTGGTCTGTGAGAGGTCCACCTATAGAGAGGTCTTCGGTGGCAAAAATCTTCTAAAGAAACATATAAATGTATGCAGCAGAGCCAACAGAGAGCTGAAGACTCCTTTAAGAATAATATATTCCCTTCTTGTAAAGGTTAAGTTGTGTCTGCTGTTCTCAGCCAGCTCTAGAGAACTCAAGCTTGGCTCCATGTGTTACCACAGAAGCTTTCCAGAACATTTTCCCCACTTAAAGAAGAAAACAGGAACAATGCTAATTGAAATAAACTGTCACAAGCAATGAAATGCTCATTAACTCTAATTGCCAGCACTTTCACTTTTCATGATAGTTACGAAAGGATAAATAAAGGGAATCAAAAACTTTAACAAACCTGCTAAGAAATCCATACATTTTGACATCCCCTGCTCCGTTCAGCCAATTCAAGTAGCAGAAAATGAGATCCTTGCTGTGTTTCTGTAAAAAGAAAAAGACAAGAAACAGCCAGCCTACGCTGACCTCTTCACCTCCATTAAGCACTGACTCCATATGAAATCTGTAAGTAGTTCTGTCCTATATGAGATGGTGGAAATTTCTAGCTTGGAATACAGACTGCACACTTTGTTTTCTGTTTTTGCATCTGACTTACCCCAGCCTAATGAAATCAGCCAGAAGCGGGTGTTCTTAATGGTATTACATTGCAATCTACACAGGAAGAAAAGGTAGACGAGGTCCCTTTCCTTTGCTCAATCACCTGTTAATCGATTTTCTTAACGGGCAAGACACTTGATTGGCACTGGTGTAAGATTTGGCAGAATCTATCCCTAGAAAGCTGGACCTATCCCTAGCAGCACTAAAAGCAACTGATGATCTACCAGGCAAAGAAAAACACCTGGCCTAGTGGTCACAGACTAATCCGAGGTCAGGAATCATTTGGTTTATTGCTACCTCTTCTTCTGTAGCCGTAAAAAAATCCTTCCATTTCTTCCTGCTGGTTTTCCTTCCAGGCCTTCACTTAACTTATAAACTCTTCAAAATTAGTAAGCTTTCCCACTGCATGTTTTCTAGTAACTGCCACAGCTAACAGGATCCCTGTACTTGTTCAAGCAGTCCAATAATGTTACAATAATTAACAATAACATGAAGAGGACTAGTAATCTTTCTTGAGTACATCTTCATACTGTTTTTTAGGTTTTTACCTTTGCTGAAATAAGCCTTTCACATGCTTACACCATAATTTTTAACATTATTAATTTGTTGACAATCCACTAATTGCTACAAAAGGCAGAAGATGTTCCTGGCTATAGATCTGAATCCGGCTTCTGGTGGTATGATTGACAAGCAACTTCATGTGGTAAATGCTCAAGAAAAGAAGATTAGATGGAAAGATTACGGTCATATAAAACATTTCAAATTATTAAAAATCATTCAAGCGTTGTAAATAACATTATTTCCATATGTCCTCAATATATTTTTCACTTTAGACATCTGTTTGAGAATTACATTACACCTGCAAATTTCATTTTATTAGAAACATCAGCAGATGCCAAAACCACATTTTAAACAAACCAGCTCCATGGAATTGAGAAGTACTAATGCACCATTTTGAAAGAATCCTGAGAGATTTTGAAAAAATCAGGTATTTATCATAATATCAGCGACTCAGTTCTTCTGGAACAACCATACATATTTTCTGTTGGTCTTTTTGTTCCTATTTATGGGAGGGATTGAGTTTATAAGCACACAGTTTTCACAGCAGAGGCAGATGTTTCTGACAGGCTGGAGAGCTAGATACTGTGCTCTTAACTTGGATACCTGAAGGGCATAAATCTTGACAGCTTCAAAGGCACCCACCTCTCTCTATTGCCTCTGTAGAGAACTTCAACAATTCCTTCAGTAGGTCAAAGTTAGCTGCTTAAACTGGGTAGGTGGGACACCACTCCATGAATTTCTGTTTGGAAATGGTCTCATGGTCTCTAGATGTGTTCAGCCCTCCAGAGTGCTAAGCCTTATATATTCAAGAGAGAGAGAAAATCCCATGCCCAAAAAGTCTGCAGTCAAAATAAAGGAGACAGAGACGTGATGGGAGGGAGACGGGATGTAAGTAGGGAAGATATGTGAATTTGAGTAACAGGTAGATGTGGGGCTGAAAACAGAAACCACATGTAGAAAGTCCCAGTCCAGTAACTGGATCTGCAGGTCGCACTACCAATAACGCCTTATTAAGCACAGTGATAGAGACAAAACGGAGAGAGCACAGCAATGGCAGCAAAAGATCTAGAATGAGACGCCTACCATGGCAATCCCAGAAACAGCCTGGGAATAAGAAGGAGTAGTGTACATCCCTGGCTGACTGTACAATGCAACGGTGAGAGGAGAGCACAGAACTGGAATCCTGTTCTGAACAATAAAATGTTTCACTTTTTTACTTTATTTTTTGATATTTTATGGTAAATTAAGCTTCCAATTTTATCATATGCAGGCAATATATAACAAGAGTTATTTATACTGTTAATAACTTCTAAGCCACATCCTTTTTTCTTTTTACTGCAGAAAAGCTACTTTCTTTATAAAGTTAAAAAAAAATAAAAATCTGCTGCTCAGAGTTGTCTAGGAGCAATCTGCATCAGTGATTGGATTATGTACTAACAGCATTACTTATCCCCATCTGAGAGGTACCCTACAGGGAAAAGCTCCAAAGAAAGACACTGCATTAAGGGAAGATTTGGAAGTCTGATTGCATTCTGTTTCCATCTCTCTGCAGGGCTGGCTGTCAATGGCATTCAGAGCCGCTCAGCAGAAAAGGAAAAACAACTCTCTCTTTTTAGCGGTGTGAGTCACCAGTGACTGAAAGCATCTTTACCCCAGTTTAAGGTCTGGCCAGGCAATGTGATCCAGAGTTCACTGAGAATTGGCATTGACTTCATACAGGTTCAACTATGGCCTGTGCTTTTCAGTTGGAAACTGGTTATTTTACAGTATCATGAAAGTGAAGGAATAAAGTGTGTAAATCTTATAGTGAAGTTGTAACTTATAACTATGAACATTCTCTCAAGCGGTGAATCTGGATCCAGATGGTATACAATATTAAACCAGAGAATCTGGATCCAGATGGTATACAATATTAAACTAGTGATATCTCTCTAAACACATTTAAAAATAATTAATATTACCATGGATTTCCTCCAGACTTCTTCCCTATCATGGATATAGAGCAGTACGTTCCCTTAGGAGGGGGAAATTGCAAAGTTCTCTGTGTAACCACTAACTAACTTATTTACTTTCATCATCCAGTGATCCAGTAGGTCATGGCTTGAATTCTAAGGGTTGGAGAGACCGGCAGATCTCAACAGTTTTCCACTGAACAGCTTCATGGAATAGTTTCTCAAACATGGGATAGCTTCCCCAGACGTCCCCAAAATTTGTGTTACAGTGTCTTAACTGTCTGGAAGAACCACCTACAGACAAAAAATTAGATAATTTACAGAATTTAAAATAGACGCATGAATATGTAGAAACACACAGAAATACATAGAAATATGCCTTGTCATACCTGAGTTTCAATTTATTTTGACATCCACTATCTGACAATCTGGAATAGAAGAAAATCTCCACACTAGACAGATCCTGACTTTTCTCTCAGAGTACATTTCTAATTGTACTTTTTTAAGTTTGAACACAGTGTTACAAGTTTGGAAGACTACCCAGTATTGAAATCCAGATCTAATTGTCTACTAAAGTGTTTTATCTGCATGAACAGGAAATAGCTGCATTGCTTGCAAATGTAGGAGCAATTTAAAAATCTTCAATCTTTTTATATCACATATCACAGCGCAGCAGCCGGATGGAAAAACAAGAAGTAAAGATGAAGAATGCAAATACATCTACAAATTAAACCCAAGATTTTTTCAACAGAAGTTATTGCTCATGAAGCAGGGAGATTGGTGTCTATTTTAACATTTGAGGGTCAGAACCTCCACAAGTATCAGGTAATTTAACTCCAGTAAAGTAAATATGCAGCACTTCAATATCTGCACTTGGGATTTCATATGCATAATTTGTTTATTATTTTCCTTTATGTGAAATAAAATTAGCATAGAACATTTTTGCCCTTTGTGTATGAAAAAATGTGTAGTGCTTTCCATTGTTGAGCACTGGTACTTGTCCTCAGTTTTTATTCAAGTGTTTTAATGCTTAAAATGTTCTAACATCCTAAGGGACTACTGAATGATGTTTTACTTCTCTCAATCATCATCTTTCTACATATATACAGATCAAGGTCTTACTGGTACCAAGTCACAGTTACCACAACTGTGCTGTGTTGGTTTTTTTTTTTCATTAACATATTTCCAAGTTTTTCTGTCAGCCAAGATTAGCACAATATAATCTAAGAAGATTCAAGCACAACATATTTTTAAATTACTTAGAATCATTGTTTAGCCCATTACACAATGTACTAGGTTTAGTTTTTTATTTTAAAAAATTGAGTTTTAATGTTAGCTCTGCTACTTACTTGCTTTTTGAATGTGGGCAAGTCACTTTGTCTTAATCTTCTCTTATTGCTGTGTCTTGAGTGAGGGTTGCTGAATGTCCCCAACGGCCTCTAGTGCCACTGTCATCAGAGCAACAATAATAGCAAACAGTACTGCGTTATAAAAAATACCTCAGAAAAGCAGAAGTGAGAATTTATATATTGCAGCTTCAAATATTTAGACAATTGACAAACATTTCTCTTGTCTCTGCAGCCCTACAGTTTGCAAACCAGGCTGGAATATTTTTCAAAGGCAAACAAAAAAAACCAAACCAAACCAAAACAAAACAAAACAAAACAAAAACCCTTACATAGATTAAAATGTGACAAGGTAATATTACTAAAATGTTAGGTATGTTAGATTTCTACAGAAAAGGAAATTATAGCCTTTCTGATTGAAGCAGACTCTCACGAGGTCATCTAAAGATTTCAAAACAATGAGACAAGTGCCAGAATATTTTGAATTAATCTTGACTGTGTTAGCAATGATAACAGATGATCTCACTTTCAAAGTCAGAAAGAAAACCAATCAGCTGCAAAGGCATTTGCTTTTTCATTTTTTTTTCTTTTTTGTCTACCTACTTCTTGTCCTTCACCTTGCTGTGTGTCATTGATAAACAATATAAGCTTAAAAAAAAAGTTCTGCATTCTTTATTCACATACGTTGTTTCTTTTAAGATACAGATTCTTTACAGCCTGAGATAGGGATACTGCAGACTTCAGCTTCATAGGAACAGATATTCTGTTTTGATAACTGCACCTCCATACTGCACTCCATATTTACTTTCTTTCTTTCCCAAGAGCAAATATGGACCCTGGATGGGCGTGAGGGGAGAACACTGCTTTGTGATGGGTGAGCTGGAAAGCTGTGGCCGTGTGCGGCATGTACTCATCTCACCTGAGACATCCCCTTTCTGCGTGATGTGGTGTGAGGAGAAAGGGATCAGAGGAAGAGCCATGTGCAAGAGAAGATGGAGTCTGCCTGGTCACCCAATGGGGAGAGGGCCATGATGCTGCTCCGCGCACCTGCCCAGCTCTGGAGACGCAGGAGGAGGCCCAGGTCCGGCCATCCTGCTGCAGGCGAGGCGTGGGGGAGCTGAGCCGTGGATGTACGGGCTGCGGGCACTGCCCACCATAGGAGAACACGAACCGGCAGCCAAACGGGCAGACATGCTGTGAGGAGCTTGGCAGGCCTGCGGTGGGCCCCAGCCAACATGTGCCAGCTCAGCTGCCTGTAAGACCCTGTTGTGAATTTTCTAGGCCAAATGGAAGAGTCAGAGGCCCAGGCCATACCCCATAAAAAAGGAGAGACACTGGGGAGCCCTTAGGGGCTTTCTGTTATTGCAACTGATGCAAATATCCTGGTGTTAGTTGCAGCCGCTGGCTGGATGAACTCTAACAAAATTGCATGTTTCTTTTTCAAGCTTATGGCAGTAAATGGGAGGAAGGGATATTTCTGCTAGCTCTGCTGGCTCCTCAGGGAACCATAGACATCATCCCAATAGGCAAGAGATCTGCACCATTCATTACTCCTGTATAATGCCTGCCAATGACATATCCAGCATGTCTAAGCTTCCATCAGCCTTCAAAATCCTGTGTGTCACTCCGCCAGCCCTACTCATTTTACAGCACCCATTACCCAGCCCATTAGGGAGTGACATATTTTGGCATAAATAGGACCCCTAAGTGTTTGGTCCAGGCAGTTAAAATCCCAATATAGTCTCCTGCCCTTTTTGTAATGTTTACGCACTACTCAGAAATCAACTGCAGCAAGAGAGAAAATTGAGCACTTTTTTCTCTTTTTTTTTTTTTTTTTTAAATACACAACTCAGTGTAGGTCACTGATTACTGAAAACCATAAACTCACTGTTCTTGAAAGTTTAACACTGGAATTAGCATAGTCTAACAACTATCCCTCATTATTAAAGTCACTTGTACAAAATACAATAACATTTTTCTCCCTCTGGTTTGCCACTAATGTGCAAACGTAATGTAGTGTAATGAACGCAGAAAAGTTTACCTTCATAGACGTGCTTTTTTTCTTTTTCTTAAGCCCAAAAGTTTTATCCCTCTACTTCAGATTGTCAACTGAATTCATGCAGTGATGATCATAGCATGAGCAACATTATGTGCCTGTTAGTTATGTCCTCCGCCTCTCTTATCCACCCAATCCTTAGATGGCATTCATTGATGTAATTTCACCAGAGAAACTGGAATGACATGGATATATTTCAGCTGAGGATCCACCCTACTGAATACACTTGAAGAAGGGATTTTTCAGCTAAGATGTGATGTCAAAGAATAGAGAGCACATTTTTTTAAACTGGCGTTGAAAATTCACTTAAACAACGGGACTCTCGGTGTAATGTTCATTTGTATTAGAAAAAAAGACTCTGTTTTAATCAAGCCACATCTAAATACCTATCTGAATCTTGCATGTAATTATGCTTTAGAATAAATTTTTGCATTCCCCTTACCCCACCCCCACTTAGGATTCAAGCAGAAAATAATGAGCTTTAGCAGTAGGTAGGTGTTTAAACCCCTTCTGATCTTGAAGAGGTAGAAACAGAAGAAATGAGACCCTCTGCCGCTGAGCTCTGGTGTGTGCGGCGGCACAAGCCGGGCTCTGGGCAAACAATTGTTTCTATACACTTGATTTGCAGAGCATGACACATGCAGGAGCACCTACTCTCTCCACATTTGTTTGCCTGATTTTGATGAGACACGCAATGAAATGGCACATCTAAGGAAAGACATAAAGCTTTGCCCATGGCGGTTTTGCACCTAAGCCAGCTGTAGCAAATTATATCCTATCAGAGACATCACGGACAGCAACGGAGGCAGCAGCAAATGCCATAAGCTAAAGATGTCAGCACAGACCATTCAGAGCTTGAACCGAAGCCCACTGCAGAATTTCGCATCGCATCAAAAGGCTTTGGATTGGCCTGCCGAACACAGATCTCGTCGTAAGGATTTATCCTTCGTCTGGCTCCCTTCTTTTCCAAGCTGACAGCAGCCTAAGAGAAGTACATTCTCAAGCAAATGAGATCATGTGCTACAGCTACTTCCAGCTATGAAATAATATAATCAAGCATTTTAGAACCACAACATTTCAACATTCATTTTATTCAAATCTTTCCCATTACAGGGGGTATTGCCATTTTTAGATTCATCCTGACTACAACCAATATGACCATAACCATATCAGTTTTTAGAAAAAAAAATAACTGTGGGCCTTCAAACAGTTCCCTAATGAGTGACACTTTGGTGCACGCATCTTCATGTGGTATTTTAAAAGTCAGTTTTACAAAAACCTGCACTGATACTAATGCCTGCTCAGCAAAGACTTTAAAATATTACGTGATCACTTTGCTAGTAGAGAAAAAATCAGGGAGCACATCACTCAAGAAAGCTTAACGTTTCAGTGAAGTTTCTTCAGTTCAAACATGAGCTGGCAAAACAGTGAAAACAGTTGAATGCACCTTTAACCTGTGACAAATGTAGGTCAATTTGACTCCATTTATGCCATATTGAAAAAGGGCTGAGCTGAGTTACAATGCCTTGCATTTGTCAAGGACTAACATCGAGATCTTTGAGAGCTACCACAGCTCAGCTGGCCCTCCATGATCTGCTGAACTGGAGAAACATATTTGTGGTTTGAGCCTTCATTTGCTTTGTGCTGAGAATCTTGAGGATGAGGACAGATAGAGAGGCTTAGGTATTAAATAATTTTCTTGGAAAGATAAAACATGCAGCTCAACACCAGCTGAATAATAAGCAAGAAGGGCTTATAATGGCAAGGGGTGATCTTCTGGTTGGTACAGAGCCAAAAATACATCAATATGATTAATGCATGAAAAATGATAGGAAAAAACATCAAAGACTGGGAAACTGCTGAGACAAATACAATTAAAATAGACACCCTGCTCTGAATGGGACTAACTCTGATGAAAATACATTTCCATGTCTTTTGTGGAAACTTTTCTGGAGAAAAATATTACCTAATTTTTCACGGAGTAAAGAAGTCTGGAATCCAGCTTTTGCAGAGTCCATGTTCCTATTTTTAAACCTCCTTTTAGTTCAGATTTCCTCCATTTTAGTAGATTAGAAGTTCACATTTCCTGCTAACATTCTGGACTTTTACCTTTGCAGTGAACACTCTTTGGCATATGTAATGTAAATAACAGCAAAATCCCTCTTGGCAGCACATCCCTTCGTTATATTCACTGGGCCCAGCTACCAGCACTAACACCCTTGGAAAACAGGTGCTTTACCTCTGAATACAGTAAGGCCTGATCTTCCCACCAGTTTTAATGCTTCTGTGCGCTCTTAATTTTTAACAGACAAATATTCTGCCTGCCCACCTTTTCAGTGCTGCCATTCCACAAAGAGCAGCTGCCAGGTGTAAACCCATGGGTAGTTTTGTGTTAGTCATAGACAAAGCAATTCCTTGTACTGGTGTGCTGCATATCCAAAGCATTTTGACACCCTCCAGATGAAAGGTGTAATGTAATGTGATTATAATGACTGTACCATCGATCCCTGCTGAAAGTGTCTGAAGGATCCTTCATTATCTTTTTAGCCGAAAGTGTTTGGTTTTCCTATTTAATTATCCTCTTAGCTTCAGTTTCTTCCTTTAGATCTTTTTGCTATCAATACATCTGGCCTTTTTAAAGCGGTTTCTACTACAGGGAGAAGGTAAAGAAGCAGGAAAACCCTATGACCAGCACCACATGCAGAGTACCAAGTCTGAAGACAGTACTACACCTTAATCACTTATGGGGAGAAGGAACAAAAAAAAGAAAGAGAGAAGAGAGCAGAAAACGGGAAGGGAAGGGAAGGGAAGGGAAGGGAAGGGAAGGGAAGGGAAGGGAAGGGAAGGGAAGGGAAGGGAAGGGAAGGGAAGCTATGTCAAAAGAATAATTGTTGTACCACATATCCACATGATGTTCTTCCCCTTTGTCATCAAAATTCACCCCCTGTGGGGGGAAATCAGAGACCTCTGAACTCTGTTATTCCTCTCCCCAGAGGAATATAAACAGTGTGCTGACCTCAGTGTCCTGCTCTAGTTTTCCCTTTTTGCCTCACTATGCTTTTCCCTGCCAATCATGACTCTTTCAGGTAAATAACTAAAACTTTGTTTGCAAATATTCTGGTTTTAGATTATTGAGCCTTCCAGCAAGGTTCCCAAGGGCAGGGCATGATAGTATCTGGTTGGACCTACTCAGCAGCAAGCTTTTCCTTCATTTTAACACATCTTTTTACATATAGTGATAAGAAAGTGGAGAGGGGAGGAAGAAAAATTATTAATTGGAAATTGAAGAAAGCCCATGAAATAAAGCTCTTGGATGTCTACTAAAAATCACAGCTTTGATAATGTCTTCTAACTTAAGATATAACTTACGGTTTCATTCATCTTTGCCTTTTCATTTCTTCAAATAAGTGCTTAAAAATAATGGTTTTCACTTTCCAAAGGAAGCAGGAAACCCAGCCGAGTACTTTAGCTTTCACTTGCAAAAGAATATCATAAAGGCAATAAAAATGTGCACAGATACCAAATGACTGTAAAGTCAAATTTCTCAGATGCACAGTAAAAAAAAAAAAAAGAAATTTATAGCCTAGACACACCAAGTGAAATTCATCTACCCTGGCACTGGTGCCAGTGTTAGTGGCATAATTCTACGTTGTCAGTAGTGTGAAATAGGCACCTCCAGGAGACAATTGTTTTATCCAGAGATAGAAGCATGTGACAGGTAACATGAATTGCCCTTTGGAGATACTTATTTCTCTCATTAACCATGGACAGACTCTACAGTGACAGTTTGAAGTCTGACTAGCCTTAAATAAGGGTAGGTTAATCTCACTGAGAATGACCCTCCCATATGAAATCCAGGTGTCTAACTGATCTGTTAAAAGTCTCTAGAAGCACCAGAAAACTCTAGTTAACACCAATTCAAGTTCAGAAACGGGAAAATAAAAAGGCAAAAGACATAGCAATTTAAAATAGAAAGTAAGATTCCAAGTGAAAGAAAATGATGACATTAAATAGGAAATATTAGGCTAGAGAGAAGCAAGAAGCTAACCTCAGCCTATACAAAGTCACCTTTGAATAGTTACAGACAGTTAATGCTGCAGGGAATGAGTTCCAGAGTCTGAAAATGTCACTTTATGCATTGTTAAAAGCACCTGTCTTCAACCTACAAATAAATAAACAAACAGAAAAACACTACGTGTATTATACCAGAAATGAACTGTGTGTTGGGTTTTTCTTTTTTCAGTGTTGTGAACGCATGTTCAAGGCATTTAACTATTAAGAGGAACTGAATATTGATTTAATTTCTATGTCTTAAAATCTTCCACTAGACAAAATTGACTGTCACTAATCAAAATACAGACAGTCATCTAAAATATAGCAACCATTAAATTTGCCTTTATCTTAAAAAGAATAAAGTAAATTCCCAGTCACACTGGGAAAGACTTTAACCTTTAAGGAGGTTCGGAAAAGGTCTCCCAAAACCAGTGTTTTTTTGCAGTGGAGCCTTTCAAGTGCTAGAATCGAGATGAACATTATTCCAGACTTTTGGCAAGTGTCATGAAATATGAAACATGTTAGTAGGCCAGAGGTTTTGAACGCACCCTGGGTCAAAGCACAGATCCTTTCTAACACCCAACTCACTAAAAACTCAGCGGGAATTTTAGTGGTCAAAAAGATTATGGAGAAGATCGTACTGGGTACTATTAAAAGGCTTTTAAAGAGCAATGCAATCATCAGGCACAGTCGTCATGGGTTCACAAAGGGAAAGTCCTATCTAACTAATTTGATATCCTTCTATGAAAAGGTCACCCATCTAGTGGAGGAAGGGAAGGCAGTGGATACAGTTTTTCAGGATTTTAGTAAGGCTTTTGACGCCGTACCTCACAGCATCCTTCTGGGCTGTGGGATGAGCGCGTTCACTGGGTGAAGAACTGGTTCAACAGCAGAGCTCAAAGGGTTGTAGTGAATGGGGCTATATTTGGCTGGCGAATGGTCACTAGCAGTGTTCATCAGGGCTCAAGTCTAGGGCCAGTCCTGTTCAACATTTTTATCAACACTCTGGATGCAGGAGTTGAATGCATGTGGAATAATTACTAAATTGGCCAAGAATACAAAAATACAGCATTGTTCACACATTAAGGAAAGTCATAAAATCAAGAGGCTTCTGAGGTAGAATACAGCCGCAGCTAGCACACGAAGAATGCAACATCTGTGATTCCCTGTACAAGGTTGTTTGCAAAACTACACGAGGGATGGAACGGAACGTGCTTGTTCCGTGGCCTTTCCTTGTGACGAATAGCAGATATGGGGACGAGATGGTACTACGGAACTGATAAGCGGCCTACACGCTACCCAAGCCAACATTTCATCAAATGTTGATGAAATGCTGTCCTTTGTGCGAACTTTGCTCACCACAATGTACTAAAACACACCTCCATCCCGGAGGCTATCCGCCCCCGAGGTGTGAACACTCCTCCTTGAATACATTAATCATAATAAAAGTACGTATGACTAAAGTCACTCAAACTCCACTTTGAAGATAAAAAAATAGTATAAAAATAGCCCAAGAGAGAGGGGATGTCAGGGAAGACACCATCGCGAAGAATTCCACTGCTGATTTCCGGGATCAGTCGACGGGATGAGCCTTTCTTCCCCCCCCATAGGGACGCCTTTGGGTAAGGCTTCGATTACACCGAGCGCTTTCTCGGGGACTTAGAAATTTCTCTAGAGAATCTCTACCCTACATTTATAGCCAGGCTGTATCATTTATAATTTTGTCGTGCGTTTGTATACTTAACAATATCCTTATTTGCACGTGCTTTGCAGACAGTGTATTTATCACCGGCAATCCTAAAGAACCTGTGTATCTGTTGTTTAAATAAACTGCACTGTTTCAGTAGCTGGTCGTTTCGCTTTCTCACTGAACGCGACCAAAACTTGAGAGAGGCCGTGCTAGTTCAGGAGCACGACTAGACTGAAGGTGCAGCCCACTATTAGCGTATCCAAATCGTAATAGTTTAATACATATTAAACGTGATTGGACTGATAGTGCTGAATTGGGCATCACTCAGAATTTAAACCTAGCTGCACCCAGCCTCCCACCTCGGTGAGGAGTGTTAGAACGCAAGGGGGTTTATCTTCTGCCAAAACCGCTTGGCCCTGTTTCATGCAACAACGCATCATTAGCAAGTTTGCTGATGATAACTGGGAGGTGTCGTTGACTCTCTCGTGGGACACGAGGCCTTGCAGAGGGATCTAGACAGTCTGGAGCATTGGGCAATCATTAAAGGCATGAAATTTAACAAGAACAAATGCTGGATTCTGCACCTAGGATGGAGTAACACCAGGGACAAGTATAAATTAGGAGAGGAGTGGCTGGAGAGGAGCCCTGCAGAAAGGGATCCGGGGGTCCTGGTCAAAATCAGGCTCAATGTCAGTCAGCAGTGTGCCCTGGCAGCCAAGATGGCAATCCTCATCCTGGGGTGCATCAGACACAGCATAACCAGCTGGTCAAAAAGGGTGACTGTTCTGCTGCATTCTGTGTTGGTGTGGCCTCACCTTGAGTACTGTGTGCAGTTCTGGGCCCCACAATTTATGAAAGATGTGAAGGTACTCAAATGCATCCAGAGGAGGGTAACAAAGCCAGTGAAAGGGCTGGAAGGAATGTCCTCTGAGGAGTGGCTGAGGACTCTGGGTTTGTCTAATTTGGAGAAAAGAAGGCTGAGGCGTGACCTCATTGCAGTCTACAGATTCCTGAGGAGGGGACATGGAGAGGGAGGTGCTGAGCTCTTCTCCCTGGGATCTAGGGACAGGACACGTGGGAATGGTTCAAAGCTGTATCAGGGGAGGTTCAGACTTGACGTTAGGAGGCATTTATTTACCGAGAGTGTGGTCAAACACTGGAACAGGCTTCCAGAGCAGTGGTCAATGCCCCAAGCCTGTCAGTGTTTAAGAGGCATTTGGACAATGATTTAGCTCTTGGTCAGCCATGAAGCAGTCAGGCAGTTGGACTAGATTATTTTAGGTCCCTTCCAACTGAAATATTCTTCTCTTCTCTTCTAATTCTGGGGGTAGATCTTGCAAAATGTGCATGGGGAAGCTCAGTCTACAATTAGCCAGCAACAAGAGAGTCGGGAGACCGAAGGACAGCAAACAAAAGGAAGCCTGACTCTGAAGCTTTCCAGTTCTGACAAGACGTTAGGAAGGGGTAAACACAATAGGCAGCCCCAGCAGAGTTATTCCATATCGGCAGGGTAGGATATCCTTCTGGGGAAAGGGCAAAGCAGTTTTCAATCCACTGGTTTGCCTCCAGAGCAAGCATTCTTGTGCCTAGTATAATGAAGAATAGTGTTCCAAAGAATGAAGGCTGTTCAGCTTGTCATAAGCATGGCATGTCTAAGCATCCAGGATAAGCGCCAGGCTACCCCTCTGATGCCTGTGTATTACTAGCGGGAAAAGGGGACTGAGATCCTAACTCATCTTGCCCGAGTCATTCTGCTGGGACAGACATTAACATTTTAAGCATCTAAAAGGGATACCTGCATATCAAGTCCTGCCAGTATTCAATGGGACTGCACTGCTTATGTGCCAAACTTAACTTAAGAATGAGCTTTGATGCTTTCTAGAATCCTTTTCCAAACCTCCTTAAAGGTCAAATACCACTAACTTCCTTGAATGTATCAGGGACAGACAAGAGTTCAGCTCTACAAGCTGCTTCTGAAGACTGTTATTTTTAATGCAATGTGAATTTAGATGCAGCTTGTAGCTACATGGTTGTAAAGTCAGCATAACTTCACTGAAGTGTCGTCTTAAGAAGAAGCTGTAATTCCCAGTTGCTGTGCAGGGTGGACTTTTGCTGTTGACTTCAACAAGAGTTTAGGCTCCAAGCTTCCCAGTTGCATGAAGTAAATGACTGTATCACCAATCACTTGATTTCTCGGTTTATCTCATTATTGTTCAAAACAGTTTTATTTATCTGCTTTCTACCTCCACTTAATATTTGTAATGTCTTATGAAATTAGTTTTTGAAAAACACAAAGAAAGGAATGAAAACAGGACCTCCTATTGCCTCTCCAAGTAGTCAAAATCTGAATCTAAA
Organism: Rissa tridactyla; assembly: GCF_028500815.1. Taxonomy (NCBI): domain Eukaryota; kingdom Metazoa; phylum Chordata; class Aves; order Charadriiformes; family Laridae; genus Rissa; species Rissa tridactyla. The sequence continues at coordinate 117,289,456 of NC_071468.1, read as the reverse complement.
TAGTTCTATGGCAACAGGCTGAGAAAAGTATGCTTTCAATTACTTTATTTCCATGTATAAACTGCACACCCAAATCATGCTTTGTGAATAAGTAAACAACAGAATTTGGTTGGTGTGCTGGTTATTTGTAGTTGTTTTTTTGGGGGGCAGGCGGGGCTGGGTCTATTTTCTTTTTTGGTAGGAAATAAACAAGAAGAAACGGTGAATAATCATAATCCACCCAGCATCAGCAAACTTTTCTCATTACACGCTGAGCAATAGCAAGATGGGGAAAATAGCAGATCATTATGTCTGATGAGTATAATTACACTTTTTCAAAAAATGGGGGAAATCTAGGTTTATCACTACACCTGTTTTTTTTTTAATAGATACCTTTAAATTCCGCTGAACATGCAGCACCAGAAAAATTATTCTTTCTCGCTGTTTGACGGCCTCCAGTAATGCTTAAGAAAAATTGTTTTCCATTCCACTGAACTGTAAAATAAACAAAACAAACCCTTCACTAAATGCTCTAAAGGCCAAAGGGTCTCAGTGAATGAACTTCAAATGGCTGCTTTGCTCATCATAGAAAAAATCCATTATGTGATTGTGTTTAGAAATGGTCTAGCATATTTTGGGTGCTACAGCATTTTAAAATAATAAGGTTTGGAAATAAATAATAAACTGGTGAAGAGGCAGAATGTAAGTTGCCCCCTAAATCTAAATACAAATGTATTTCAATGTCATTTTCTATACACAGAGAAATGCATAGAACTACATCAGTTATATCATTTATAGTGAATGTTATGTTTTCCTGTACTTCTCAGCTTACTTTCATTCCTTTCATGAAAGAGAATCTCATGACCTTTTCAGTATTAGCCTCAAGACATAGCTGAGCTACTCTTTTCATATAGAAACCCAAGACCCCAGCTGGCTAGCATGAAAGCTAACTTTGCCAACAAATCCCTAAGAAAACATGTGATAATGTTCATCTGTATTTTTGGGATATTTTTTTCGTTTTACAGAAACTTTCAATGCATCTAAATATAACAGTGTTCTGTAGCTTTTTAGGTTTAAGCAGGACCGTCTGAGACCAAGCATTAATTAACATGCTGTCCTGAGTGTTATAGGCTAATAAAAGATCGAATATACAGCAGAATCATAAGACTTTCTGGTAATTGCTTCACTTTTACTGCATCTGTTAGAAAATGTACTACTGATGTTTTAGGATTCTTAACCTCTTATTCATCACAGGAAAGTAAAATCCCGGTAGTATCTGTTCTGTTGTAAGCTCCATTAGGTGATGATTTCCAGCCTCTCAGTAGGATTTCCAAGAGCTTCATGGTGAAGTTTACTTTTTATAACAGACAAACAATCACAACAGAGCTTTTCCTTAGAAAATTTTGTCAAGTAGGTTTCTTCTACTGGTATATTCAAAGTCCTCAGGATTATCTATTAACAATGTTAGTAGGTAATGACATACAGAAGACATGCTTGAAAATCCAGGGATGAACTTCACATAATATTCCTCAAAAAGGCCTTTAGGACACTGTCTAAGACATCTGCAAGGGCTCTTTAAAACTTATGCTTGCAACCATCTTCATTCGCAGACATTCAAATCCAGCATTCCTCTGATTTTCATCAGAGCTTCTGTCTGACCAAGACAGCCACGTTGCTAAAACAGATAAGCTACTGGGAAAGCCTGTTTGTAGACCTCCAGATGTAGCTGCCACCTATGCATTCCCACTGTAGCTCTTGGTAAGAGCAGGTTTGTGCCTTCTATAAGATGAGACATTCAGCTGTTTGGGTTGTATACATCCTTTACAAGTTACTGTCCATCATCTTCAAGGAAAACTGGCAGGTCAGATGGATCCACGGAAAGGATTTGGTCCACAAGATGCCCCCTGGAGCATGATGAGGGAGAGGAATACAGCTTTTTCTTGCACTTTAGAAGTAGTGGCTATGACACATATTTAAATGAACATTACCTACTCACAGACCTTACACGGAGCCTCTATTAACAGCACTGGACCTTCCATCGAGCCAAGTCCTATCACACCCTACCCACATACAACAGCTCCTTGTCTAACATTAGATACTCTGAATATGTTCTTCAGAAAATTGTCATTAAAATCTTCTGGCTGAAGAAGTGTCAAATTACCTGTGCAATAATGATAGCCCCGCAGGGCAGTATGTTCTAGATCACAGAGGGTTCAGAAACTACAAGGCGTCATGCATTCCATTTTGTCTCAGAAAGTACTAGACAAGCAGTTGGGGTGCAGGCAGCACTTAACTAGATAAAGGACAACACTATATCACTGCTCAGGACGTTAGTAAATCATTTCATCTCGTGTAAGACTCAGAACTGTGTGACACGGCAGCGATCAGATGTGGAGGACAACTCAAAATACAAAGGGAAGGCAATGCTAAACGGTTATCCAAGTGTGACTTGGTCACAGAAGCACACCTCACACAGATTGGTATTACTGGCAAGGTGGAACAGATTTTCTTTAGTGTCTATCCCTATCTAACTTCTACTTGGCAACTGCTAAGCTGCTATTATAAGGATAAGATTATGACTGTTTCCAGTCTTATGCTGTGGGATTGCATTTGGACATGGAGGTATAGGGAAAAGAGAAGATCTTTTAAACCCCTGCAAAGGAGTCACGTGAAAAATTCAGCACGTATTGATGCCTTTTGTGTTTTTCCAAAGTTTTTTAAGACTCTGATTGCTTTGGTTGGTTCCCACCATGAACTGGTCGTTAGAAGGAACAGCTGAAGCAACTGTCATCAAATGAAACATCAATGACATCAAAACCATACACACACTACTCTTCCAGCCTTGCCTCTACCCATAACAAATAGCTGTTGAACCTGCAATACAATCTTCCCAACAAGCATGTAAATAAAGACACACCTAATTACACTGTTCTTTCTTGATTTATCAGATGAAATTCTGTTCTGTACCAGCAGATATTAAACTTTTCTATCAGTCAAAGTAAACATATGCTAATTCCAGAGAGCTCTGTTTCTGAAGGAAAAAAATGCTGTGCTTCTCTGGCATGGAAGTAGTTCTAATAATAAATTAAGCTGCTACATACAATATTTAGAATTGCTACCAACTCTGAAAACTCACATAATTCCCACAGAAATAACATGTCTGTCATGCATTCCTCTTGGGTTATGGTGCCATTTGCCAACTAGGGGAGACCTTTAAAAAGAGAAGAGCTATTCAAGATTATTCTTCCAGTACTCCCACAGAACTCAAGACCTGAGCAGCTTCTTAAATGTTGACAGAAGGCAGTTAAGGACCAGTTAACACTTCAGCACATTTTTAATGCACTTTTGACCTACAAGCTTGTTGTGGAACCCAGAATAGGGTTTATACCCAGTCAATACAAAATAAGTGATAGGGATATTAGAGGACCTTGCCAACGCTTGCAGAAGAGACTTCACATCTAAACTAAGCACATTCAGACAACAGTAAAATTCCTGATGGACTATGGATTTTTGATGAAAATTAAAGATACAAGTTTTCTATGGTCTACAGCTATATTACTATATCAACTTGCAGTGGGGCATGGGCACTAGATTTCAATCACCCGTACTATTCAGGCTTCAGAAATTGCTAGGGACACGTTTGACTTTGGCCAAAGTAATTTTCATGTGTCTACACTATTTCAGATTGTGAAGGAATCTGTCAGTGTGGACAGCATCCATAGTCTTGAGCACTATGTATTTTACAAGTATAGAAGATGCCATAACAGCGTAAATGATAATACCTGCCCATCTATAAAGCCTGTGTTGCTATGCAGACTATTCCATCGGAGGAGCAAACAGAAGAGGTACTTAAGCATAGTTGTGTGAGGTGACAAGAGGTGACTATTCATTCAGTATTTAGGGCTGTTACGCTATCCTCCTTTTTGTTGGTTGAAGTTCAACATTAATGTTCGTAGAAATATCTGTTCTGCAACCAGTTTAGGATTCCTATTCTCTCAAACCTTCCAATCCCAAAGCCTTTAGGATCCTGGAGATCCATAATCTTCCCACCCTAAGCATCCCTGTCTTCATCAACATACCTGGAGGTATTTCTTTCAACTCTTCTTATTTACCTTGTCTCAACTTTCTTCTCTCATGAATCCCAAACACCATCATTCCTCCCAATCCAGCACCACAATCCCTGCCCTAGTCCAAGATCAGTCTTCATTTTGCTCCATTCCACCTTCTACATTTTGCTCCACCGTGCTCACTTTGACAGCCCCTTCACAATGACACCAGGTACAGGCTAATCTATACAGCTGAGCCTGCCCTCTCTCCTTGTTCTAGTGCACCTGTAGCCCAACGTTGGATTTGTAAGAGATGGCCTGTAAATTCCCTGACGAGGGGGAGAAGGCCCTCCAAGCCTTCAATGGAATGCCTCAAACACTCACGAAGAAATAAATAATGCAGGCCTGGTGTGCAAAGAATCGATAAGGCTCAGAGGTGCCTGAAAAGTGGTGGGAAGACTGTCTTGTGACGACAAGACAGTTCTGCTACTCGTGAGGTGCGCTTGCTAGTTCTCTGTTCTCAAGGCCATTGTGTCCGATAAGTGATCCATACTTGCCTGAGTTGAGCACTTAGTTTAAAGGACAAAGTTTTGTTTTGTTGGGTTTTTTTCCTACTAATTAGGGAAATAAAGTGAAAATAATATTTTGAGACTTGTATGATTTCTGCTGAGAGTTCATATTGCAGTTTGTGAGTTCTATTAGCATTAAACATTAAGGGCCTGAATTTTAGACCTCCCCGTACTGGCACCTCATTTGCTGGCATTATTAAGAAAATCTGAAAGTATCTACAGCATACATACAAGCATATGAATTTCACACATTCAAATAAATAATGTAAAATGAGGAAATATCTAAAAAAGTAATCGGAAGATCAGCTTGCAATCTTACACTTAAGCAGCTTTGTGACTTCAGTCAAACTACTTACATCGTTCAGAGGAATATTTCTGTAATAAGTAAATAAAGCTTGCTTGCTTTCTATGAGAAAAAAAAAAGTCTTTATTTCCTTTAAGCCTTTGCAATAAGCTTCATAGTGTGGTTAAGGGCGAAGTAACAGCCATTACCTTCTCAAAACTTTTGAAAATTAATTTTTTAAATATTATTTTACCTGCTGTGTTGAAAAAAAAAATCATGTTAAATCAGAATCAGGCCTCTCTGCAGAAAGCTGGCAGAAAAGGTCCTTATACATAATAGGTAGTTTTTCTGGGCGGATAGCATCCCTGGTCAGTTTTGTGTTTATGGCTCAGTACTAGTGAAACATTTTATTTTCACATCTTAAAAGATCATTTCAGGGCTGAACAAACACAGCAGATTCAGCAGCAGCTGGAATACAACTACTACTGTTCACCCTTTGGAAAGTTTATGAAAGCGCTGGCATGGTTCTGAAATATTAAAAGGTCTTCTGAAACTCAGAGAGAAAACAGCAATGTAAAATCAAGGGTCTGGTCTGGCTGAGTGGATAAAGTGCCATCCTTTTATACCGGGGACCTAAATCTTTCAAGCCGATATGTGGTATAGAATGGCTTTTATGGTCATTGGCTAGTGGCTGTGAATTCATATCAACAAAAGTAACATAATTCAGACCAGGACAGAGGAAGAAATCAAAGTGTAACAAGGTTTGTGTTATAAAAAGGCACAGTCACTCGCTTGGAAATAGTCTTGAACACTAACACCTGACCCAAAGCTCTTGCTCCTGGGAGAGAGTTCAGATCACAATTTGCATTCAGATGTTTCAGCTTGACTTAGCTCTATACAGCTAACAAATTTTAGACTTTACATGGTTCCATATCTTATATGACTTCACTACCATGGCACCAGAACACCTCAAATTTTGATGCACGTATTCTTTTAACCCTGTGAGGTAAGGAATACTTGGTCAGAGACATTACTTATGTTTACACAGACATCTTAACCTGCAGCCAGAATATCCAGAGTGCTTAAAACATGCTGGCACTAAAGCAGGAAAACCATCAGTCCATAAAAAGTTTGAATTTCAGCATTGCAGCTCTGGCAGTCCTTGGGAAGCTGGCCAGTGCTCCAGATCCACCTCAGGGCATGCCAGCTCATCTCATGCATGTGTTCCAGGATCAGTCCTCAGAGAAGGCAACTTGATGCTGTACTCAAGATTCACGCTGAGGTCAAAGTGACAAAAGAAAATCACTCTTCCTTCCTCAAGTCCTCACCTCCCCCAGCCACATCTTTAAACATCTCTCCACTTTTCACTTCAAGAATTTGTACAGCACTCGGACAACATTCCTGTATTTCATGCCTGATACCTTTGGGTACCTTTACAATTTCCAAGCGAAGAAAAAGCCTTTCTTGTTGCTCCAATGGCTCTCCAGTTATCCCCTTGTGAAGTGGGAGACGGGAAATGCTATTTAAAATTATTTTCAGTTTTCCCACCTGCCACAAGCTAACAAGCAGCTATCAGCCTCGCTGCTCTGTTTCTCACTGGTGGGTGGAGTGAAGGCTGTTTTAAGCAATGTATTGCTCGCTCCACTTGACCAGACAAGCGACTGTACTGCTCTGTTCCTAACTGGTATCGTTGATCTTATCTACTTCTAACATATCTTCACAAATATTTTAATCGCCAACAATTAACTGCAGCTATAGATGGAGGAAGGCAAAAAGATTCTCAGGACTGGATTATTCCACGCTTCTAACTAGACTTAACGCCAGACAAGATGCAGGGCTGGATGCAAATCTGGCATGAGTGATCCTACGCTAAGTTTATGTCTTAAAGGCATGTCCCACAACACACCTCCATTGTCCTATACTCAGGATTTTTTCTTTCCCAAATGCTTATCCTCTGATCAACTCACAAATACTAAAGTCACTTTCCTTCTGATTTCAAATGAGGATGTTTAAATGAGTCAGTTTTTTAAATTTAGTTTTCTTTCATGAAAGTTCCCTCTGAACAGTACACCTTCTGTGGACTGGGTTCAGTTCTGTCACATAGAAAATAGTGGGTAAAACTCATTTTCATCAGACCCAGCAAACCATCTCCTGCAGTGCACAAATCACTGTTTGTGGTTGTTTAAAGAATAAGCATAAGAAATATTCCTCCTGTATATGAATAAAAAAAAATCATAATATTGTACAGAATAATCATTGACGGTCTTTTTTTCTGAACCCTTTTAAGGTCTACTTTATCCTTTGGGCACTACAAAAAATCTTCTGACAATGAGTTCCACAGCTGAAATGTGCTGTGGAAATGTGCTGTGTGACAAAAGTGCTTCCTTACATTTACCTTAAACTAGCAGCATGATAATTTCATCAGTTGGCCCCTAGTTCTTCAAACATTGTCAAGAGCAAACACAGCAGTTCATCTTCTCTGTCCTATTTATTATTTTATATACTCTATAATTTTGTCCCTCGGTCATTTTCTCCCCAAAGACCCATAATCCTAGCTTAATTGCTCTTCACACAAAAAACTCTTCATATCTAATCTTTGCTGCCCTTGTCTGTTTCAAAATTTTTTTCCGTTGGAAAAAAGAGGGGCAAGAATCTCATACAGTATTCAGGACACGAGGTGATCCTGGCTTTATACAAAGGAAAAGTGATGTCTACTATTCTGTCCTTGATGCTTTCTTTGTTGTTCCTATGATCTTCAGCTTTCACCGAGCACCTTTCAAAGAGCTAACCACGATAACTCTAAATGCCTTTCCAAAATACCCATACCTCATTTATGAGCCCATGGCAGTGTAAAAATTGTTAGGATTATGCTTTCTCTCACCTATTACTTTTTATTTATCAGCACTGAATTTTGTCTCCTGTTTTATCTCCAACCACTCTAAATCACAAGATCTGTTTAACCTTTTGTTGTCACTGTCAGTTTCTGTCAGCTTGAAGAATTCTGTAGCATCAGCAAACTTGCTCACCTCATTAACCACATGCTTTTCCAAATAATTTGTAGCTGTGATGAACAGTACAGATCCTACCAAGATTGCCCCTTTTGTCTGTACTGACAACCTCTTTGCATAGAGAAAACTGTAAATTTACCCCTACACTTTACTCCCCATCTTTTCACCTACCATTCTGCTTTTCTCCCTAACTTTGGTTAATCTTGCATGCGGTTGACAAGAATTTCATACAGGATTCCAGGTCCACTTTTCCCAATTACAAAGTGTAGTTGGTTTTATTTCATAAAACAGGAGATAAAGCCACTTCTCTGACCTTTCAGAGCCCAGCAGCAGAGCAGAAAGTGAACCCACACCTTCTGTCTAGTCCTGACCATTAAGGCGCCTCCTTCTTTGTACCAGTGCTGTTGAACATAGTCAGGACACACTTATACTGAGTTTAGACATGTGTCACCAACATTTTTTCCCAGAAAATGGGAGGAGGATTGCAGACTTCAAAATAGACACCAGTCAGTACCTGCAGACAGCACTCATCTTCTTCACTGTCCATTCCCTACATTTCCCCATAGCCTTCCAGTGTATCAGAAACCCCATGGTCATCTCCATTGCATATCTTAAATTTCTGTCTAATTTCTATTCAAATTAATTTTCTTTTTCTAGTCTGAGTTACATACACAGCACAGAGATACAGTAGCTGAATTAATATTTTTTAGCTTTATGGGACAGTTATTTTTCCTTTTTCTGGTCTAAATTTCCTCCTTACTTCTGCTTCTCCTTGTATTTTATACAAGGAAATACTTAATATGTCAAGTAAATTGTCTTGCAAATTTGGATAAGCCCATCCAAAATCAGAAAGAAAGAATTGTACATAACAAAACCCTGATGTTTAGAAAATCAGCACTTTCCTTCATCATATAGTATCCATTCCTAATCAAAAGAAGTATTGTAACTAGGTGAATCAAAGCAGGTATGTGTGTACTCCTGCTCTTCTTTATGGCTACCCCATTTCAGCAATTCACAGTTTCACTAAGCACATTGAGGATATGAAGAGACATTAAAACTTAGTGGTGTGACAACGTTGTGGAGGTGTATTAACTTAGTCGGCTTTCATGCTGACTCTGCAGTGATAAAAATGAGATGAACCAGTGGGTAAAAAATACATAGAGATATAATAACCAATCTGCTTCTTTCCTACTCATCTCTGGCTTCATGATGCTGAAAATCTCACTGGTTCAGCCTGGGGAAAGAAATCTTTCCATAATCCTACAAGAGTTTACAATCTACCATACAAATCAAAGTAATATGGTAATCAGCAGATAAGCACAATAACACATGTGGCGTTAAATGAAGTCTCTTGTTCTCTCATGGGGAGGAAGAGAGAGACTTATTTGTTCAATATACCATTATAAAATTATCTAGTTTTAGGAAGAAAAAAACAACAGAGAGCACATTTTAAATTCTTATCTTTTGCTTTTTCTGTGAAACTTATTGATGAATAATTTAGAACTGTGTCTTAGCTATTCTCCTCTCTCTACTTAATTATGTGTCATAGCAGTAATAATAGTAAAAGAAATCCACTCTGGGGATGAGTAGAGCATATAGTGTTTTATAAAAAGTCCAAAAGACGTTATTTTAATTTACACAAAGTGGGTTTTAGCCCTTGAAATTCTTTTATTCATAAAATTGTTTCCAAGAATTCCACAGGCCTCCTACCAGGGGACTTGCGCGGCAGATGAATACAAAGGGTGGTGGCAACCTTGGTTAAAGGCTGACAGGCTGATCATGAGGATTTTATGCACTAATTTTGTGAACTTAAGGTTGTTAAGGAATATTTTAAGTATCAGAAACAGAGGACATGGAAAACTACTATTAACCCAAGGCAAATCTATTCGGTTAACCCCTGCCCATGCCACGTCAACAAATCCATGCTGCACAATTAATTAAAAACAAAATTAGCAACAGCTTTTGCTGTTGTTTCTTCAGCCAAGCGGAGAAATGTGGAAGGACCATTTCAAATGCGATCATGCCAAGACACTATTTAGAGCTATCTCCTAAATCCGAATTCATGTACACGCTTTCATCAGAGGCAATTAGATTGGATACATACGTGGCCACTCAGAGGTGTAAAGTCATAAACAGCACAGCCAAGGGCAATAAACACTGCGTCATCTAGGAGAGAGGATAACATTTTTATTTTGTTAAGGTACAGTAGCACTTATCACCAAACAGACATTCTGCTGCTAAATGATAATAGCCACAGTGGCTAAAACTAAGTATTGTGTTACTGAGAGAGATGAGGAACTGCAGCAGATGAAACCAGCAGCTTCCCTGCTCTACATGCACACTCTTTCTTATATGAAAACTACACAGCTCCTCTGTAAAAAGGCATATTCAGAACAATTTGCACCATATTTATACTATCTTTATGTCCAGGTCACACATGCCTAGGGAGATTACTGTATTTTCTGGTGCAGAAGAGGCTCACAACCAGGTAACTAAGATGGCCACACTGTGGAAAAACAGAAGTTTAATAATCAAACAATAACTCAGCTCATTAACCGTAATTGCTTCTGTCCTCAGAGAGCTGACACAAAACTCCCTTGTTTTCTAGCACAGAACATCTACCCATTCTGAGATGCAATCCCAAATGCAGAAGGTTAAAATTTCAAATATTAGGGCAGGAAAACCAGATTTATACATAATGCATACTTATTATTGCTTATACTTCCCTAGAACTACCATGATTTGTTTCTAAGAGAATCCACACAGGGGTGATTTAAAAAGGGAAGTTGCTGGAAAATAGTATTCTAAGTTAATTTTCCCTTGTTAGTCTGATAAAAAGGCTAAGTTTATACCAGACATCAGTTGCTCAATGGACTGCAGTTATTGCAAAAGGGCCTGAATTTTGTTCAGCAATCTAAGTTACTAAGTTCAAATGGACCAAGCTAAAAAGTGAAGCTCAGCTTTCAAAAATGAACAATGATTTGGGGCAATCAATTAAAAACTCCTTCAAATGCCTTGTGTTTAAAGAGGAAAAAATGATCAGAACCTTCTGACAGCCAAACCAGCAAGCCAGTGCAGTGAGCACTCAACTGTGCGCCCAACCTCTCTAATCGCTCCAGGGCAGATGTTTAGTGCCAACCCTCTTTCCTTAAGAGCCTTTTGAAGACGTTTTAAGTTTTGCCACTTACACTTGCCAGGCATGGCTTCCTCTCTTTCTTCTCCTTGTTTCAGAGAAAAGATAGATTGGTACCATTCTCTTGTCATGGTGAAGTAATTAACGCACTGGGCTCTCTATTCATGTCACAGTCTCAGTAATGGCCTTTGTATTATTTCTTCTTCTCGCAATATATGCAACTTGGAATACAGATTAAAAACTGATTTCATCCAAACTGAAATTCCTTTGCATGCAGTCTCTCCCAATCAATAATCCTTTTCGAGCTTTAGCAGCAGATTTCAGTTCACATTACAGTTCCGGAGAAAAACTCATGGAGGTTTTCACGATATTGAAGCTAGTTCAAGCTACAATGAAAACTTCCTTTCTTTTATGACAGAATTGATTCACTGCAAACAATAAGTAACGCATATGTGAAGTATGTTTATATACCATTTCCTTAGTGCTATCAGGCTTCCACAAGTTCAGAGGGAACAGAGGAAACTGTAATGTATAAGACATTTCAAGTTTGTGGTGGTTGATTTCCTTTCTTTTTTTTTTATTTTTTACGTTCATAAAAAGTGGCTTCAAAAAAGTCAAAGGGCAGAATGAGTGTAACTAACTATGCTAATTGCATTGCAGATTTCACTGTATATTGAAAGGGAACAAAGCAAAGATAAAAATGGCATAAAACAATGGGCCGAGGAAAAGAGACCCCAAAAAAATACCATGACAGTGTGAAAAAGCTGCTGTAGCAGAAGGAAATAATTCACCGACAAGCTGATGCTGAAAAGAAACAGAAATGAGTGGGATGAATTGATGGACGTCCTTTCTCCCTTTAGCAATGCAGAGTTCAGCTGAAGTAAATTGAGTGCAGGCTGTAATGTCAGAGACATGCATAGAAAAATGTCTCGAATGCACAGTTGTCTTCTGTGGTTTCACGGTCCTCTTTTTTAATCCACTTTCAGCTTTGATTCCCCATTTATTATTTGACTGCTTTTGTATTTTAATTGACATGAATGTGGAAGTGAGGCTAATAGGAAGTCAAACTTTGTCTGAAGTGTGTATAAAATGCAAGACTTCTGGAAAGAATTGGTATTTTCTGGTAGAATTTAGTCCTTTCTCTTTAACCCCATTCTACTGCTGCAGGTTGGCTGTCAGTAGACTGCTAGATAAGTAGGATCTTGGGCATCTAATTTAGATACCAAACTTTGAGCACCAAGAACTTCCTTTGTCAATCTCCAAAGGCACCTATGTCTCTCTAGACTGCTAAAACGAAAGAGTGAGCTCCCACCTAGCCATGTCCCACAGCCATAGCCAAGGCTGGCCATATGAGTGTTGGCTGCACTTTGCCTGGTATGCTGGTACGTTTTATGGGAAAAATCAGTGTTCTAAAGAACCAGCAGTCATTTCACATATTCTAAAACATGCAGCAACCTTTAAAACTTTGTATTTGACTGCAATAATTTTTCAAGGAAAAATGTTCAGCTCAAGAAACCATCATGAAAAAGCATGATTTTAGCAACGCAGTTCCAGTTTGCTACATAAGACAGCAAGCAGAGACATTTTAGCTGAAATTGATGCACTTGGCATTTGCAGGATCTTCAAGAATTTCAGGACACAATAAGTGTAGGCCACCAAAAGCTCCTAAGGCTAAATATATGGATCAGACATTCCTAAACTCTCTGCTAATAGGATCACTATTGTTTAAGAAGTTTTAAGGAATTAATGTAGTTGCTCAGATTCTCACAAGGAACCTACCAAGGCTCATTACTAGTTGATGGGAGATTAATGTTGTGGAAAAAGGAGAGACTTCATGGAATTTATTAGCTTGCATGAGACATCTCTGAGACAGAATGAGAATATAAAAGGGGTTAAAGACTGCTGCAAAGTCTCCTACTGAGATAACTCGTTATACAAGAGGGTAAGTGCTAAAAAGCTTTCAAGCACTGCCTTACCTGACTGTATTATCTGAAAGGCAGACGATACTTTTGAGAAGTAAGGAGGATGATTCTTTTTTTGGCTTGCAAATGTCTACCTATCAGATAAGAGCGGATTTAAATGGGAGTGCTCATTTGTCTGCTGCTGAGAAAGACTTACTGGGAACCATTTTAACAGACAGCAAAAGGACAGCTAGAGTAGCATGAGTTCATCTTTTCTCCATTACAGAAGGTCTCACATCCTTCTCTCTCCTCCTTCCAAAATAGTAAATATTTTAAGAATTATGAAGATATTTCTTTGTCATCATCATCACTACAAACAGCTGGATTCGTGCTCATTTTAAAAGCCAGCATACTTATTAAACTTGCCTTATTAAACCCATGGGAGCAGAGCCTTTCTGTCATTAACTTCAGATCAACAGCCTGCAGAAACAGCTGGGAACAAGGCCGTGGGCTTAAAGTCCAGTGTTTGGAGCTTTATAATGTACAAGAACAAGCAGTTCTCTGGGATAAAATGAACTATTTACGAAGTCACACACTATATACATTGAGTTTTCTGGTGTCCTGTTTCAGTGTCAAGCTATGGAAATTCGCTACTGTCTTGAAGGTTTGGGTTACCTCAGGAAGGATGAACTAAAATGTAGGAATTTTCAGAAGGCAGAAGAGCAGCCTGAGCACATGGGAGAAGTCTGACAGTGACGCGCTGTGATGTTGGGTGCACGATTTGCCCTGGATGGAGTTATAACTGTATCTTCTCTGTTTAGATAATAATATTTTAGGTGTTAGTTGAGGTTGGCAAGAACCTCTTGAGATTGTCTAGTCCAACCATTTGCAACCAATGACAAGGAGAAGGCTGAGATACTTAATGCCTGCTTTGCCTCCATCTTCAATAGTCAGACCAGCTATCCCCAGGGTGCTCAGCCTCCTGAGCTGGAAGATAAGGATGGAGAGCAGAACAACATACCCATAATCCAGGAGGAAGTAGTCAATGATCTGCTTCTGCACCTAGACGTACATAAGTCTATGGGGCCGGATGGGATTCACCCAAGAGTACTCAGGGGGCTGGCGGGAGAGCTCACCAAGCCTCTCTCCATCATTTATCAACAATCCTGGTCAACAGGGGAGGTACCAGATGACTGGAGGGTGGCTAATGTGACGCCCATCTACAAGAAGGGTCGGAAGGAGGATCCGGGGAACTACAGGCCTGTCAGCCTGACCTTGGTACCAGGAAAGATCATGGAGAGGATCATCTTGAGTGAGCTCTCACGGCAAGTGCAGGGCAGCCAAGGGATCAGGGCCAGCCAGCATGGGTTTAGGAAAGGGAGGTCCTGCTTAACCAACCTGATCTCTTTCTATGACCATCTTGATCATCTTTGACCATCTTTGATCATCTACAAATTTGCTGAGGGTACACTCCATCTGCCTGCCTTTTCTCAGTACAGTTATGTGAGCTGAACTCCATCGTATGTGTGCATGTGTTTACAGCATCCACTTTAACATGACCCTGAACTTAATGCATATGCATAGCTTTTTATAATGTAAATTAATAAAATAATAAGAACGACTATGTTCTGTAAATCTTCCTTACCCCTCAGAAGTAATGAAAGCCACCATCAGAGCAGAGGAGTGACAGTCAATCATCTAGAAAAGGAAAGAACGAGAAAAAAAAAGGCTGGAAGAAAAAGACTATTCCTATAGAGAAAACTGAGGTCTTATCTACAAGAAACTCAGGAAATTGAAAACGTTAATAAAAAGTATGAAGCTAAAATGGATTTGTTAAATCTCACAACATTGTGTAGACACATTTATTCAAAATTGAAGTGGTTAAATTTGACTTAGTTTAACACATTTCTAGTATTTATTAAATTAAACAAAATTAAGGTCATCTTTACTTCTAACAAGGCTGTCTACACAGGGATTTAATGCAGCCAAAGTGTGACCTTTAACATTTAATTTGGATTGACTTTCCTAAATGTCCCAATGCAGAAGAGTCCTATTAGCTACCACAGTGGCAAAAATTAAAACCAGAAAACAGGCGACGGATGCTAGCCAGGTAATGGTAAAAAGTAATCAAAAGAAGACAAAGAATCTTTCCAGAAGGAATTATGAGAAGGCATAGATTCTGTCCAAGAGGTGATCAAAGCCATTACCAGCATACAGGAAAAGAGCCAGTAACAGATGAAAGATAATCATAAACCAGATCAAATACTGTCAGTTAGAAACTGGCATTGCAGGAGATCTGGAGCACATGAAAAGACACAGAATTACTGTTTTTAAATGCCCAGATGGAACTGGCAAAAAGGAAGAGAAAAAACCAGCTAGACTGTATTACAGATAGTCAACAGAAAAATTTTGAAAAAACAAGGATCTTTATAGCTCTAAAAAAAATTAAGAGACATAGTTAATGGGTCTTTAGAGGTGCAGATGTGCCAAAACTGGAAGGTGGAAGACCAATTACCTTGTAGAAGGGAAAGACACTTTGGTTACAAGTAATAATGACTGTGGGGCCTTTCATCTTTCTTTCAGGGCACAATGAAAGGTCACTGGGACTCATATTGTACCTGCTCAGGTACAGGTGAGGGGAAAGAGTGACTGATCCCCATAGTGCTTGCTACATATTTCTAACAAGTAATAGATTGCACAGAAGTGAAAACTTAGCAAGATTCCTGATTTTAAAAAGGAAATTCTCAGCCAAACTGATCATGCAGCACCGTAGGTGTATGCTTTGACTTCTAGAGCAGTTCTCTGCACCTGTACAGAAAGACTCTTCACAAAAAATTCCAGCTTCACCTGTTCTCCAGATGGGGCACAGCGACTGAAAAGTAAAGCTACAGTTCCACTGATGAGCTTTGCTATCAACTCATGCTGTTCCTTGTTGCAAACGGCCCAGGGAAAGATGGACTGGCCAGCTGACACACTGAGTAGCCTCTTTCTATGACACTCATTGCATCATTCTTCTGTATGTAAAGACTTCGGAAAATGCTATTTTTCCACCTTAGCAGCCAAATGGGACTACTCTTTTGAGGGATTGTCCTTTGTCTTACTCTCCAGAGCGAAAAACTTTTTTAAAAGGATAACTCCTCAAATTTCTGAAGCCATAACATAGAGCCAAATCAAGCAGAGATGAATCAAGCAGATAAACAAGTTGCCATAAAGCACCTGGCTCCTCCTTATTTACATGCTCACCTCCAAAGCCAGATGAACAAAGGCAAGCTTCAGCCTGGAGACTCCTTGGTAGTAGAACACAGCAAGCTGTACCAAAATCTCAGATTTTAGTGATATCGCAGTGGAGCCCAGACGGGTAAATTGAATAATGCAGGAGATCAAATATGAAGAAAATTAACTTAAATGAATTCTCAGGGTTTGGGTCAGAATTACCCCAGAAGAGTGCAGCACAGACAGAATCTGAGAAAAGCTTAATTTGACCTTTCTGTCCAAGACAGTTATACATCAGTTTTGCCTATGTTCTCAGTTTAGCCGAAAGCTCGATTTGCCATTTATGAGGTATAGGTTATATGTAAGTATATTTTCTATAGCTACCACCAGAGTGCCAGAAGAAATATAGTTTGTAACCAAATTTATGCCAATGTCTGCTCTTAGAGCCCTCATCTGTTACCTTGCTAAAATTTCACACTCCGTACAGTAGGAGCTAAACCTAACCATATGTGATTTATTCCTGCTTAAATTAATTTACAGCAAAAAGACTTATTTATTTCCTGCCCTTGGTATAATCTGATTGGCTTTTGTGACAGCTGTAAAAGGAAAGCTGCTAAGAGAGACAATCACATCCCACAAAGAACATGCTAATGAAATCAGGCTTTCTAAAGGGAAGTGATTTTGACAGATTAGAAATTATAGCGTTGTATGGATACTACCCAAGTTGTCAGCCCCTCTTCCCACAGTAACAGCAGGCTCTGTTAAATTTGAGGAACACTCTGTCTGCTCATCATGTTATATAAAATCAACCTCTAGCCATATCTGGGTGATTTCCTACAGTGAAAGACTCAGAAACAGAAGGTAAAAATTCCCCATTTGGCATCTTAATCTTCTATTAATGATGCAACCTGTACTGTACCATCTGAAAAACATGAATCAACACTGAGCCCACCCTTCCACAAATAGAACTCTTTACCCTATAATGTGGTGATCTTTCTCTTTCTAATTGCTTCTTGCAGATTTTTAAAAGGCACTTTAGTCCTTAAGTGTAAAATTTGCATTCAAACTACTGTACAAAGAAATACTAACAATGATTTTGAAGTAATTCCTTCTAACAAAGAGCACAGACTTCTGATCACACACCATTGGAGAAGATGGAAGTGTACATGGAGCGTTTTTCTTATCTCATTAGCAGCCATTAGAAACCCACAGGGGGAACATAATGACCAGTGGAAAAAGGGCAGACCAGACTTCAGTGAACAAAACAGATGTTTAGTGCATATAGATATTATCCAACACCAGCATCAAACTAGTGAGTTTGGCCATTTAGGGCATCTCCTAGGAAACGATCAGATAACATTAAAAGATATTGACTAACATAAAAAGAGCTGCAGGGGAAACGGTGTATATTTGATAGAAATGGGATGTGCTTCTAAATGCAGCAGTTCTAATTTCTGATGGGGAAAAAAATTGGATCTATTTTTCTAGATGCATATTGTGGTTTTGGCTAAAAGGCTTAAAATTCGCTGTATGTTTCCATATCTTGACATTGCAGTCTTTAACTAAGCTGCATATAAAATGCAGTGCAAAAGCACATCGCAAAGCGAAAGAATATAAAAAATGTCTCTTAAATATGCTGCAGCTTCTATGACATATAACATTGTTTTGTTGTTCTTGTTATTACTTTCTTCTTCCTGCCAGTTCTTTCTGGCTGGAATTTTCCACATAGTCTGAGAGTTATAAAACTGGCAAAGGTATTGGGCACTTCATTTCCTTTATGGTCCTTTGAGGAAAGC
The DNA here is from genome assembly GCF_028500815.1 of Rissa tridactyla. NCBI lineage: Eukaryota > Metazoa > Chordata > Aves > Charadriiformes > Laridae > Rissa > Rissa tridactyla. Next base: position 117,271,528 of record NC_071468.1, on the reverse strand, counting down.
TTCTTCGGCCCATTATGCCAAAAAACCACTTTAATTGACAAGGACCAACTGGTAGTACGTCCATCACACCATGTAAAGCATTCTCACTCATAACTAAATTTCACCTATGTGTTTTGCCCAGGATGAGAAGGCTGTTGATTCGCTGATATATTTTAATTTCCACTATCTGATTTTGTGTCTGATCAACAACATTTATTGTCTGGTAATTTCTTTTTAGAATGTTAAGCACACCTTTTCCACTGTGATTGCTGTTTTGCACTCTCTGCAGTTACTGACCGGAAAGGTTAGCTCTGAATTTGGCTAATGAGAACTTTGCTGATCTGTTTGAGTTGGCTGTTATGCCTTTTGGGCATGACCAATCAGAGCATAAAGTGTCGGGAGATTTGCTGTCTCTCTCCAGCCCTGGTGAATGACTTCCTGCGGTCTACCAGACCATCAATTCCCTGCCCAGTTCTCTATATCTGTGGCAAGGGATAGTGGCGCATACTCACCTCTAGATAAATCACAAACTATTCATGCATGTTGTGTTCCTTCTTCAGTTTGGTACATTCGCCTGATGTGTTCAGGTCAAGTTGTATCATCAGTTTAGCTGAATTCATAAAACTAGGGGGAAGGCCATAATTTAAATGCAGGGACAGAGTATGAAGAAGGGAAACACTTCATGAACACTGGTATTCTATTTTTTTCTGAATTGGGACTAGTCTAATATACACAGAGTTCTCTACAGTACAGCTGCACTGGATCAATAATGGCAGTTTTAAAGGCAACCAACCCAGCCCCGGCATGCCATGGAGTTAAGCTTGGTAGAGAGCTGGGGAGAACCAAGGAGCAGATAATGGATCCGTTGCTGAAAAGATCTACCCTCTTAATCCTATAAACCATATGGCTGCCCCAGATTTCCCTACCTCCTGTATAATACTCCTGTATTTATCCCACGTTTTCCTGGGAGGCTGAGCACATTAGTGTGCACCAGAGTATCAGCACAGCACCAACACGCTGCTTAGGTGTCCCTATTCTGGGAGGTGATTGTCATCTGTCTAACTCAAGGACCAGAGATTTATGAAAGGACAAAGGTCTACCTTCTTCTAATTTGACCCGAGGGACTCTGTTATATGGCAGACAAGCTATCAAAAAAACCTCTCTGAAATATAAACCTAGCTGAACTTCTTTTGATGTTTGTATTTTATTTTCCAGATGGAGCACTGCCAAATAACAGCTGCATAGACAGTTAAGCTTGATCATTTACAGAACTGCGAAGGGTTTGATTGATCAGCTTAGATGTCAGCAATTTTGTAATATGCCTGGGCATCAAAGGAGCAGAGCAGGTTGGGAAATGCAAAGGGAAAAAAAATATTGTGTATTCTGATTGTGTCCTTCACACAAAATTACAAGCATTTTCAACAACAAAGTAATTCACTTCATCCAATAGACTGCCTGCAAGTTCAGGACAATAAAACTGAAGAGCATCTTTAACTGACAATTTAAGCTCAAATCATTTTTGACTGGCAAGGTGTGGTATCATCCAGAAGAATTGATGCTATAGTAGTAGCTTCAAATTACGGGGTTATAGTGTGTCTACTCAACATGCAGCTCATATCAGGGGAGATAGGGGGAGGGATAGGAAAGAAATGGATAGCAATAAATGCTTTCTGTAAGCTCTACAGTTAATTAAGGATAAGAATTTGTATACATATTTATACTTGAGTAGAACTCAGAATAAAAATTAAAATGGAATATTCTGACTGACACTGAGTACATATTGTAATTCTCCATTCAGCACCATTCTCCTACTCAGTCCTCTGCATTATTTTTTTTAAGTCAGATCTGGGGAAAAAAATGCATCTCCTTGTCAGCAAAGAAAATTTGAAACAATGCCGTTTTCTGAAAATGGTCATTTACGGAAATTACACGTTTGTGTTAAGCCAACCCATTCCACCCCCTACCCAAAAATAATTCAAGGCAGGTTGTTGTGTCAGCAGTTGTCAGTCTTTGTTAGTAAGTGTCAGGGGCTGAGAGAACCACTAATGTCCTTCTCTAGCTGATGAGTGTAAAGGGCATTAAAAGCAGAGACTAAAACTCAGTATTTTGGAAATGAAAAAATAGAACACTCTCCTAGATTCTCCGTGAGCAGAACTGTTAGCACATTTTGTAATGGGCTTCTCACTCCAACAGAGCTAAATAATAGTCCAATAACTGTAACCTAGAAATCCACCCAATTGTAAGAGTTAATTAAATATTACAATAAATCAAGCAAAAAGAACTACCTTGGAAAATACCAAGTAGTTTAAACAGAAATGGTCCACTAATACTAGAATATACATCTAATAAGTTAGAAAGATGTGAGTTTAGAAATCTCTGAATCAAGATGGATGGGTTAAAAGTTAGACCGAAGCAGGACCCTGGTTAGTCCACAAACTACCTTTTAACATTTTCAAGAAGAAGCTTTATGGACTAAAATCAACAAATATTTGGCCTCTAAAATTACTGCTTCACATCACAAAACCTGGCCTTAACTGATAACCTTTACTCACTGGGACATTCATATCAACAAAAATACACCCAACGATTCCCACTGGATCAGCAGGAATGCCAGAATGATACAAACAGGAATCCATTTTGTCTTATATCCTGAAAGCATTGATATTGGCTTTTCCTCAGTTATTATCAGAATGATTGTATTGCTTCTCCAAATGATGTGTCTCTTTTGCCAGAAAGAAGGAAAGTTTCACAATGACTATCTCAAGATTCGACATCCAAACTATCAGCCACTTCACTTTAACTGAGTGTTTTTTAAAAAGGGACACACATGGACATTGATTAATTAGCTCAATGCTTTCATAATACCACAAGTATTGCTTAATTCTTCTTCTTTTGTGCACTTTTTAATTATGTATTTTCTATTTTAGAAAGTGCACTTCTTTCCTTTAGAATTAATTTTCTTGCATCTGTGCAAGATATGGTGGTTGAAGGACTCCTCACTATAAATCCCTAATGAGGTTTAATAGTTTAATGCTGCACAGTAACAAGGTTGTGTTAAAGCAATTGACCCTTCAGATCAGCTGATTCCACGGAAATTAGAACAGCACTTCTTTACTCCTTCTCCCTCCCGTATGTCTCACCTAAGATAGCCACCTCAAAAGTAGGCATCTGTTGTGGAGAGCTGGGTCCCCTCTACAGTGAATAGCAAGAAATAGGCACAATTTATCTTACAATACTTATCTCGGGATAGGGTCGATTGCCCTCTGCACTGCCTACATCTCTCCACTGACTTTACAGGAAGCTTAAAAGAATTCGCTTAGAGAAGACATCTAACTTTTACATGGATAATGTTAATCGAGGTGAATCCTTGCTGGATGTCAATATATGATTGCTACAATGCCTTATCCAAAATGCCACCTCCATCTCCATTGTCATAATGACTCTGACTGTAAAGTGCAGATCAAAAGATACAGCAGATTGGGATGAGTTTCCTTTGTAATGTGGATTTGCCTGAGAGATATTGTGATTACTGTATCTATACAAGTAGTGTTAAAGATACACTTGTGCACTATTAACAGAAGTTTTAACTCTGAATATTTCCAATAAAATACATCTATTCACTGCTCAGGATCATCTTCACTACATGCCAGAGCTTGGCATTTTTATTGTATTAATGTTTATATTTTATCCATGATATTTCTTCTCATAAACAAGCTACCAGCCAAATGCTTCCTTGCTGATTGCACCAGAGCTTGACTATGATGTCTGGCTTTCAACCACAGTTTCACCGTCTCTCTGAAAACATCCTTGGTCTTCTGGGTAACACAAGCCCTGTGGCAGGCTAACCTATTCAGAGAAAAGGTCGACAAACTGTCGAAGCAAAGCACGAAGAAAGCAAAACCCGTTGCACAGCTGAGAGCTGTGAAGTTGCCAGGAGGCTGGGGAGCTCATGCAAAGAAACCCCCTGCCTTCCACGCTACGCTGTGCTTCGGTCTCGGGATTTTTTAAACCTGCGGATTTCCAGACGCTCTCCTCACTTTAAATAGCAAACGGGAATCAATTTAACTGTCAGCTGGAGAAAGCACTCAATATGTAAGACAAATGGGATTTGGTTTGGGGCCCGGGAGTGGGAGGCAGTTGCCTGAGACAACTTCGGAAGACAACCGCATAAATAATGCCAAGCTTTTTTTCCCTACCATATTTCTACATTTCCCAAGGAAGTCATCAAGGCGAGTTTGACAGCAATCACAAGGCTGGGCCTACGTACGGTCTGCCAGGGTGTGAAAAACTGAGAGGCATAACACTTGAGAACACCTGAAGAGGACAACCCTGCTGTGAGTAGGAGGTCTCGATGATCTTTCCCACAACTGGTTCATGCCAAGGGAAAATCCTGCTCCGCTCTGCTCTGCAGCAACCTGGGCTCCGTGAACCACCTCTGGTTGCTGTAAATCCATTCAGCTCCAGCAAGACCTTTGCAACAGCCAAGCCCTGGCAGCAGAGCAGGGATAAAGAAACTGTCAGAAAGTCATTTTGATGGCCAACACTTTATCCTCTGACACAACACAGTTGTAAGTTATACAGTAATTTCACAGTGTGTAATAGCAATATGCACAAGGTAAAAACTTTAAGTCATTAGCAGTATAATTTATTAGCTAAGTTGTGCCAATGCCTATCAATCAGACTTTAAGGTTGGTTCCAGAGAGGTTTTTGATCTTCCTCATATTGCTTTGCTTTTCTTCTTCCATGGCAGCATTAGCAGGCGACAGTTACATTATATATCTACTCGGTGCTCTGGTGAGAGACCATTATGTTCACAGATCATTACTGACATCCTGACATTTGTCATCTCCTTTCATAGCAGTTAAATCTTGCTTTATCTGTAAATGTCACCACGTCATTTATTCATGAAAAGGGGTCACATTCCCAAAATAGTACACTCAGCTTTTAAAAGGGAAGTTGGTTTTATTCACTGTGGTAATCCTTGGACAAACTTCACTGCTGCTAAGTACTTACCTTTTTCCCCATGCAGTTGTTTACATCCCCACGTACAGATTTCAGGTTTGTGTTGTTTTTGGAAATAAAACCCTAACGGGAAGATGAATGACTTGGATGAGAAAAATAGGTGTTTATTTTTTCATCTTCCTATATTTAATCCACACGGATTTATCAGCACTGAAATTACTGTTGCGAAGTATAATTTTAATTTGACATCGTACTGGCTGAAAACCCACTGGTTGACTATTTTTACTAAGGCTTTGGCGTGTAGCTCTCAGCTGGACAGTATTTCAGTCTCATGAAAAAAAAAATAGTTTAAATAATCCTTGATAAAAAAACTTTCGCTTTTTCGTCTTCAAAGGTCTTGAAAGTTTAATTAATAAAAGTCTAGGCCCACCCTGTGAGATATATGGATATTCTTGTCTAAAAAGTAGTGAAACAAAATAGAAGCTGAGGAAAGTAGGACGCATAAAGGACTCTTACTGTTTTCTTGGAAGAAAAGAATCAATCCCACGTGCAGAGTCTGAATTTAGGAGGGCAGAGGCTCCCTCTTACACTGTTTATGTGATATGTCATCTGGAGCTCCACCTTACTCAGGTTATCATTATAGTACTAGTATTATTTCTGGAAAAAAATTTGGCGGTGGGCAAATTTTAAGGCCAGATTCTAAGGTAGCATGAATTATGTTAACCGTTGGTATCCATATGTATATTTATAGATGTATATATGTATTTATATACAAGGTTTATATACATATATACATATAGCTTATCTAGTGATCTGCCATTGTGAGTTTTTCTATAGCGACAAAAAAGTAGCAGCTTACTTCTCTACAAAAATTTCCAAATCATTTTACAAGCTGTATGAAGTATATGCAGCAATTACTTTTCCCACCACTCACAGCAGCTACTTTATGAGCTCAGCAATGCTACACAATAGCTGAAGGTAGAAAACAATAAAAACTAAGGCCTGAGTTTACCAGGGGGTTAAAAGGGCTGCAGCTCCTCTATTAACGTTGCCCCCTCAAGCATATAATCAACAGCTGGATCTATTTCTGAAACTGTCACTTCTCTTTGAAAACAAAGAGAATAATTTAAGCAAACTGAACAGTATCATAGAAACATAGAATAATTCAGGTTGGGAGGGACCTCTGGAGGTCATCTTTGCTGAAGGCAAAGCCACATTAGATCAGGTTGCAGGGCTTTGTCCAGCCGAGTTTTGAATCTCTCTAGAGAGCATCAACAACCTCTTTCCCAGTCTTCGACAACCCCCTGGTGAAAATAAAAATTTTTAATATCCAATCTGAATGTCCTGTTTTCCAGCTTTTGAAAGCTTCTCATTCTATCACCACCGTGCACCTCTGAGGATACCCCAGAGCCTTCTCCTCTGCAAGCTGAACAGACCCATCTCCCTTAGACACTCTTCATACACCTTGTGCTCCAGCCTCCTGACCAACGGTGTCCTCCGCTGGACTCGCTCCTGTTTGTCCATGTCCTTCTTTTATTGGGGTGCTCCACAGAGCGGGTGGGTGGATGCTGTCTGGGCTGCCGTCTCACACATGCCAAATCAAGGGGGAGAACCGTTTCTCTCACTGCAAGACAGCACTGCTGAGGTGAAACCCTGGTCCTCCAGATGTCACTGGCAAAAAATCCTGGGCATTTCATCCAGCAAGTGATTCAGGTTGCCATAGTTTCTGCTTCGAGTTTTCAGTGTCTCAATTCCTGCCAAGTTTCCTGCCACTATTTTTTTTTCCCCAGCATGTCTTTACAACTTCCAGTTATGTGATTTTTGAGACCAGCTGGAACATAAATGCTCAGAGCTGAAGAATAAATAAAATGGTTGCTTTCAAAAAGTTAACAGAGTAAATTCTCCTATGTGCCAGCTATCTGTTGAAGTCAGGGTCATTACATCTACTTTAACCAGCTGAGAATTTCATCAAGTATTTGACCACAGCTTCCGATCACACCAGGTGTAGGACCAGCTTTCCTGGGGAAATTGTAGTATTCCAATTATGCTGAGTACTCAATTTAGACACACACTTATTTTTTAACAGTATTGACCATATTGTATTTTCCAAACAATGACAACCTCTTTCCCCTACTGACGATTGGCTCCTGAAATTTGTCTTTATAGTACTTTTTGCCAAACCAACAAAGAACACCACAGAATCAACCTTTATTTGCAACTATTATATTTGAAAGACTTCAGTATCAATATAAGAATAAAAAAATTACTGTCATTTCACAGTTTTTTATAGGATTTATTAAGAATAGAGTAGTCCATAAAACTTCCTGAATAACTTTACTGGATGTTCTAAAACAACCTCTACTTAATGCTCGGCTAGGCTTCAGGGGACACTTTTTCCCTGCAGGATCTCTACTGACCATATTGTGCAAGAAAACAGACTTACTCTAAAGAAATACGTACAAGTTTTTCCTCTTGAGATGAAGGGTAAAACATTTTTTAAAGTTGTTGCTACAATAAGACAGCGTAAGTAATGATAATCAAATGGAGAGGGACTATGGCTCTGAAAGCTTATTTTGCTGTAGGTGTACTTTGTCATGTGAAAAACATAATAGATGTAATTCTGGTTTCATGCAAGCCAATGGGAGGTTTGTCACAGGCTTGAGTGATATCAGAAACTGACACCATTTCTCAGACTGACAGTAGTTTTTTCATATACCATGCAGTGTCCTCCTATAGAATCATAGAATGGTTCGTGTTGGAAGGGACCTTAAAGATCACCCAGTTCCAACCCCCCTGCCATGGGCAGGGACACCTCCCACTAGACCAGGCTGCTCAAAGCCCCATCCAGCCTGGCCTTGAACATTTCCAGGGATGGGGCATCCACAGCTTCCCTGGGCAACCTGTGCCAGTGCCTCACCACCCTCACAGTAAAGAATTTCCCCCTAATATCTATAGAATCTTGGTGTGAACAGAAAGAGCCTACAAATACCTTCACTTTAGTTTACCGGAAAACATATTTTTTTTTCTCTCTTTGCTTTCTGCTGATGGATATTTATAGCTTTCTAAGTCATACGTGCAGGAAATTGTTTTTTTTTTTGAAGCACATTACTAATATCTCTGTGTGTATATATGTTGTGCACATGTGTGTATAGAATCTTTTATCAAACATTAAAATGATATTGTGGATATTAAAAGAATACTGTTTTCTCTACTCACCAAGAAGCCTATTTTCTCCTGATAACTACAGCAAACTCTATTGACCTCTGGAGACTTGCACTTATATTACATATCGCCTGTTAAAAAAATTGGAAAAACCACTCCCCGCTTAAGCAGAAGCTGCACTGGTTCATGTGTGATTTTGTTCCTGAATTCTTAAAATGAATTTTGAGATCAAATGCTGACAAGCCAAGTACTGTATCTCTTATTGCCAGGTTAGAGTAAAAATGATTGCTCCCCCTCCCCTAACCACTCCCTTTTGTTTAAAAAATGCTTTTATTTTCTCTCAACACCTTTAATCTCTATTACTTTCAGAAATATCATTCTTTATGTACTCATGAAAATCAAAATAATTCTCTTCAAACATACATCTGCTTTCCCAGTGTCACAGCTTACAGCGTGTTTGTATTACCACTTTCATCTACCCACTGACCAATTGTTTGACCAAGCACCTCTCCAGTTCACGGGCTCAAAATGTTTGTTTAAATCAAATGCTGACCAGCGACAGTGTCACTTTTTGAACATCAGTGTCTATCACGTACGAAAATTGAATCACAATAAGGGATGCTGAAGCAGGGATAATCCACTTTTTTTACTGACATCTGGCTTATGGCTCTGGCTCACATTTGATGCAGAGACATCGTTCACAGTGAAACTGAGTGAGTGGTAACTGACAAATGGTGAGAAGACTGCATTCTAAATTCAAGGACTGGCCGACACTTTTATGCCCTGGTTCACAAAGATGCCTACACTTGCCGCTGGTACTCTGGACGACGTTGATTACAGACTGGAGTACTAGTGGTGCCTGCATAGAAAATGTGGGTAATATGTCATAAGATATAGCTAATGATGGATGGTCTCCTGCCACATGTCAGGGACTCAACGGAGGGTCTACACAAGACAGCACAGTCCCAGCTTAAAGTCACGTGCCCAGAGACAGCTAAGGAAGTGCTGGTGTTATCTGCAGCCTCCAGATATGTCTACGGGCACCAAGGAGGAGAGTTAGGCCCCCACAGATGTAGTTCACAACTGGGAGAGTTATCAAGCACAGGGGTGTCGGAGCCAACCCACAGGGTCTGCCAGCAAAAGGGAGGTATCTCAGAACTGCCGCTTGGCATTTCTGTGAGACTCGGGTGCAGAACCTGAGCACAGACCTGCCTAGTCAGTCATTAAAGGATTTGGCCTTCAGCTGCAAAAGTTGAGGATTAGGCTATCTCCAGCCTGTGGGAGAGCAAGCAGACAGCTCCTGTGTTCCAAGAATATCCAGATAGATGGCAAGGAGTCTGCCTGCAAGAGCTAAGTCATGTACATGAAACCAAAAGGAAAGAAGCCAAGACTTACACTGCATTGTCTAAGACTTACAAGTCAGTAGGAGGAAAATCCTATGATCTATAGGATTTTCCATAGATTCTCCGTAGACTATCCTGTTGTCTGTCATTGAGAAAAATGAATTAATTCAGTGTACTCTTACTGCCATGCCCTTACATCACTGCACAAGTTTTAATAAAACTTAATACCATCAGGTAAGTTCATTCAAGAAACTGGGCTCCAGAGGGACCCCAGGAGTATGAATGGTTGTTTTCTGAATTACTCAGGAGAGAGATTTCCTAAGCAGCAAGCATAGTAAATACGTGATCCTGCTGTGCATTCCCAGTGGTAGAACTCCGGGGGTGTAAGGCAAGGTTTTCCCCAAAACCTTGTAACATCTGGGACAAATCCAATGATAAGCAGCCTTGGAGAGGTTTTCCTGAATTCTACAGCATTTAGACTTCATCATTTTGCTCGAGTGACACATTTGGGTTTTAAGTGTTTTGATGATTTCCTAACTGTACCATAGACAGGAATCATTTTGGTCCACTATTGCTGCCAGTGGAACACACAGTGGGAGCACTATTGGTCTACAGAAGACCTGAAATTCTGAAATCCTTCGGAAACAGTTCAATTTTCCCCAGCAGAAATGTGTTCCAGACAAAACCCATCAGTCAGTGAAACTCAATTTCCTTTTCCCCTCCATGCAGAATATACAGTAGCATCAAAGGGACCCATTCATGCTCTTGGAGAAAAAAAAATTACATCTGTATATCAGGGAACCAGGTGGAGAAAAGCCAGCCTTTATATAAATGTAACATCTGCGGCTCACTCTGCCAGCTGCAGAGAGTGTGCATATGCTGAGGACATTTGACCAGACACGTACAGAGCTAAAAGCATGAACAGCAAGCCTGTACAGTGTTGCATTAGAAGTTTCTGTCTCAGGACAATATGTTCAAGTAAAGAGAAGACATCCCAAAATGCATTTCATATATTAAAAAGAGTTATGTAGGTAGGCTCACAAGGTAAGTTTTATTCCACCTTATGAGAAATGTGTTATGGTCTTTATGTTAAATTTTGAATAGAAAGAATTTGATGTGGGATGAAAGATTTGAATAGTCCTAAGAATAGCAGAAGGGATTATTGGGTAATTTGCTTCACCATCTCTTTTACAACCCTATTTCTTAAACATCCCCCACCTGTGCTCCTACCACGCCATGAAAAGTCGGCTGACATCTTCCACAGTGCTTTAAAAATGTGGCAGAATAAGAAAAGAACAGAACAGATCTGCAATTATAACCTACTGTATTTCAAGACACTTTAACACAGGTAACTGCATGCCATAACTTACTGAATCCTAAACAAATCCCTTTTCTGATCCTCTGAGGATTACTGAAAATCCAAATAAACCATCTGGCTATTATACATTCATTTGCCTAGCAAGTATTTTGGATGCCCTCCCATTAATATGTCATTTGAAAGAATATTTAGTTCAGCGGGAGACGAAGCGTCACCACACAGGTCATGCCTAAATCAACAGAACAGCTTGTCTCTCTCATAGCCAATCTACATATAATTGATTTTCAGCATCCACATTCAGCAAAGAAAACTGTTTCTTTGAGAGATTCAATGCCACATTTCACAGCTCTCTACGCACAACTTTGGGTAAGGTCCATCTTCCACTGCTAAAGCATCAGTGAAAAATTATATATTGCGGCATTTCCAGATGATGTTCTACCTATTGCAGCCGGGCAAAAAGTCGTAACACAAAGTTAGAAAAATGATAACTGAATTTATTAAAACCTGCTTTCAAGCTCCTCTTCTCAAATGGCTTACACCAACTCTCACCCACACAGCACCATGTTCGGTGTTAGCGAGAGGTGTTAAGCAGACTCGGTTTGTTCTTCTTCCTCTGCACTTCCTTGGTTTCAGGAACAAAGAAATTCCCACGTAAGCTGAACATATGAGCAGACATTTAACATTAGCGCCAGTCTGAGGTAATTTCCATAATCGCAAACTGCCATATGATACCAGCCTAGACCACAGTACTGGAGCTGAATTACACAACATCAGTGTGTAATTTGGATTCCAGTCTCATTGTGAATCTTAGCACGTAGCTACTTCATTGCTAACAAGGCGTCACACCACTTTGGTACAAACACCCACAAAACTGCGAAATGTCTGAAACAGACTGGGTAGAAATATGTGGGGTTTGGATTTTCCAAGCTCACCCACGGGTGATGATGCAGATACATACACAGGTCCCTGGAAACAGCCCCGTTGTGACATATTCCCTCCACGAGAGGGAGGTTGCGTAGCCATGATACCGCACCACTCTTTGGAAGAGGAGTCTCCTGGATAATGCAAACTGTGCGGAGGAATCACCAGAGCACTTTTCCCTCGCTGTTCTGCTAAACCCACACTTGAATCTGCTCCAACCGCTATTGATGTCAGTGGAAATCCTCCCTGTTCCTTCAGCAGCAACGGGATTATGTGAAAAGTGCTTTTCCTCCACAGACCAGATGTTCTCGATCAGTTTTTTTGTTGCTCAATTTTTATTCTTATTACATTCACTTCAGCATGAAAAGTGGATAGAAGAGTCTGGGGGGTAACACAGGAGGCAGGCACAAATGTCAGAATTCTTGAGCCATAGGAGATGAAAATCACAGAAATGTAATCTTAGCTGCAAATTAGCATGACAGAAAGAAACTAAAAATGTTCATTTGAACTTATCCTGTTATCCAACATTACGATAAAGCAGTGACAGTCAGTACAGATTATTTTTATTTTAATTCTCAGGAGATAATTATTATTTTACCTGGATAATCCATGAGTCATTTGAAAGGAGCACTCGCAGAAGGAAGCAAGCTTTATGCTGTAAAATGCATTGCTATCAATGAATATATAATTTGTACTTCAATCCCACAGACAGTAAAAATACAAGTTAAACTCCAGAAACACACCAAAAAAAAAATTAGTTTGTGGCAAATAATGAATTGCCAAGTCAAGACTATAGAAAATACTAGGGATATACTTTTTTCTATAAATGATGCTCAAGAGGGAAAAGGAAATGGGAGAAAAAAAGAACTGCTATGAAATGTAAGATGGGTCTTCTCATGGGTACCATTAATGGAACAGCAAGAGGAACACTGAAATATATTGCTCACTTTAATATCCATTCCTCTTGCCCTCTCTTCTTCCTTTATTCTTCTAGACACATTCATCAATGAGAAACAGGTTCATGTTACAATCATTTACCTATCCACCAACCTAAATACATTAAATAAAAATAAAATAAAATTATATTCTGGAAAAGGACGAAGTAACTGCACTCAAGCTTTAATTTATCTTTTGAATAGCATTTGCGTTGAGAAAAAAATGTAAAAAAATCTATTTTAAAAGTCCTCTTTCCCTCCAAAAACATGTAGCTGTGAAGCGCTGGCTAAAATATATATCTTGAGGAAACGGTTCTCTAGGGACCATTTCTAAACATATTTAATCTTGGAGGCTAAAGCCACTGTCTTGCTATTTCCTGGTAATACGCATTTAAGAACCTAGTAGATCCCGGCTTCACAACCATTCTCGTGTAGAATGATCTCCAGGCGGACACTGGGGGAAGGTGCAGTGGATTTCACCACGGGGCTTTGTAGAAGGCAGACTCACACCAAGCGGGGCACATACACAGGTGCGTTGCGACATCTGGCTACCCCATCCAGACCTGAGCCCTGGGTTATGTATCCTGGAGAGGGACTGAGCATCCAAAAAACCCAGGGATTTGCCAGCCTGTCCCATTCTCTAATACAATTCCTAATGCCATTTAAATATTTTTAGAAATAAAAGCAAAAGACTGAACACAATAAGACTCTGTTACCAAAATACAACTCCACCATTGAAAAAAAGTCAGGTTATAAAAATTAAAAAGTTAAAAATGAGTTAAAAATAATCTAAATGTGGATTAAAATGTATTTGCCTCTCTCCCTTACCCTCTCTGCTCTCTGTTTCCCTCCACGCCACCCTCCCAAATACGTACAAACACTCTAGTTCTTTAGCCTGAAGGTTCATTTTTCTCAATATTTTGTCAGTAGATTTATTTGCCATTTTTTCCTTTAGAAAATAAACACCATCAGACTCACGGGTACCAGCACCTTAATACGAAAATAATTTAGTATATATTTCATAATAGTAAAGACATCCTAAGAGCTGGCAACCTTGCGGAGAAGGAACTTTAAACCCACATTTTTTTTCTTTCTATCTTTTCAAGATATTCATCCATTTCCCTCTTCCTGACTCTGGTTCCTTTTACCCTGCTCAGAAGTTTCTCTAAGCTGCCGGCTGACCCGGCCGTGTCAGGAGCACACGCTGGACTGCACACTTTGTTGTTGCTTGCTCTTCTCTACATCAAGGAAATAGTTGTTCTCCTTTGATCCTTCTCTCAGCTGCATGACTTTTAGTTCCATCTGTCCTGTCTGCCGTTTATGAAATAACATTTTTTTCCCAGTTCCTGCCAAATAACCTTATTTTGATAGTTCCCTCTTTATGCTGAATGCCCAGGCACACGTCTTTCATAACTGCAGGGTGTGTTTGGCTCTTAAGGTTGTAATTGAAGGCCTAGCTTGAGACCGAAGGGTGAAAACTTATGTTGTTGAGGGCAATTTATCTGCGTGAGTCCCATTAATGTGAATGGAAGGTAGGTGGCTAAATCCCAATACAGCTCACAGAAAATACATAACCGACTCTCCATTCTTCAAAAATAACACGCTGGATTGTATAGGCCAATTCACGGGGACAGAAATAGGGAGTTGTTTAATTTTGGAGGTTGCTTTATGTGGGCTTAAAATTAAAAGGGCAATTTGCTGAAGATTAAACAAAAACACAACATCAAATCAACAGCAATACATCAAAAAATAAATGTACCAAGATAGCTTTAATATTCCTGTATACTCAGAAGTAAGAACTTCAATATTTGTAGTGTTCAGGTTATTTGTCTGAATATTGACAAATTCTTCCTAGGAATTGGCATGCTGAACATTACCAAGGACAAAAACATCCAAGAACTTTTCCTTTTTTTTTTTGGAAGTTACAGTGGCTGATGAGAGAAGCTTCAAAGAATAAAAAAACAGGCCTTGCACATCTAAGCTAGTTGGTTTTTATTGTCATTAATTATTGACTTGTCTATGTGCCATTTATGCATTGCCCTACCTTTCATTCTTACCTTTATTTGTACTTCTTTATTTTATCTCCTTAATTTTTTATCAGCTTACGTCAAGTTTTTCTCCTCTATTCTGCATTCCAAGAATCACATCCCTATTCCACATCATTAAGCTGCATGATCCTTTCTTAATCCATTTGCTACATGGAGGCACAGTACCAGAAGGGGTCTAGTGACAACCAGGGGATGCAACAGGTTGTAAAATGACCTTTCAGTCACACCATGTAGCACAACAAGGCCAAAACCACTTAAATTGGAAAGAAGAAGCCCCAGAGAAGAGTAGAACAAACAAGTAATTCATGAGTACCAATATATATACGGAGTTTGTTTCACTATGCAAGTGGCAAGCTTTCAAGTGTCATGACTAGCTGCAGAATATATTTCTGTGTATCCAAATACTTAATAACTACCTCCTATTAAATAATGATAAGGAATATGCTGCATGGTCTCTGTATTTGGCTGAAACAAAGAGCTTTTGCCATTTTTGTGCGGCATATGGCTTCTGGTGATTGTACTATCACCTGAACTCTTTATAACATATTTTCTATTTTAATTTTTTGTGATGCTAAGCAAAACCACTGAGTTACTCATCACAACTGATGACCGACACTCCATCTGCAATGCAAATGTATGGGGATATCTATGAAAAAGAGCTTTTTCACAGCTTCATAAGAAAGCTAAGAAGCAACTGAACAACTGGAGACATACACTAACAGAAGGCATGGGCAGCAGCCAGGACAGCATCTCCAGGCACTCCATATGTGGACTCTCTGTTGCCTACAGCAAATAAACTTTTGAAGCCAGCAGTGGTAGGAAAGCTGACAGAATGAATTAAAAAGTGGCAGCAGGGAGCCAAATACTGCTGTAACAGAGGTAACAGGGAACTCCCTGAACTCTGGGTAGGACAGGCAGTAAGAGGGTTGCCAGTGACAGAGGAAAGCAGCAGAGGACAGGGATGGGTATACAAAAGGCACTTTCAAGGTCAGATAAGGCAGAAGTAGAGGACAACTGTAATTACTACAACTGTCATTGCCAGGAAGCCATGAAGGAACAGCTTCCCTTGAGGGACGATGGAATCACGAATTCCTGTATGGAAGTAGGTCTGGAACAGAGGACAGCTGTGAACGTATGGGGATGATTTACTGGAAACATTCAGGAGCTGTCAAAGGACTGCCAGAAAACACATCAGAAGAGGATCTCCAGAGAGTGAATGACAAGCGGAAATGAGGCTCCAACTGGACAAAATGCAAGCGTGCTAAATTTGCCTCAAAATTCCTGAAACCCCAGTTAGGTAATATTACTCATTTTCCAAAAAAGGAATACAAATGTTCTGAGCACGCTCCAGATTTGTGCAAATATTAAGAACTGATAGAAAAGGTGCCAACGCATGACATTCATGAGCCCTTATCCGAAATTCCAGCAGTGTACAACCAGCAAAACGCCTTGTTGTGCACCAGAAATGGCTTCCCACGTGTAGTTTTTCTATACGTCATTCTTAACACCACTGTCTGTTTTCTCATGTTTTATTATTTACCCTGTGAAGTGCAAATTTCTTCTTCTGTTCTGAAAGTCTTGTCACACGTATACAGACACTGTAAGATAAAGTGATAGCTTTCTACACAGTTCTATTATAAGAACTTGAACATCAGCCCAAATTACCTGTCATCAGCTGTTCAAGTCTTCTTTCCATTACTGACAAAACAAATGAACAGCTGCTTGCTCCACAAACCTGCGCACTGAAAAAAAAAGGCACGCTAATAAAAAAGGCTGTAAACAGCAAGAAAAATATATATATAGAAGTTCTAGACATAATACCCAGAGGGTTAAGGACGTCCGCATTCCCGGCTAGCTAAACAGAAGAGTCTTCTGTAAGATGCTATATTTTATAAAATCATTTCATTTATAAAAGCATTTCAGCAGCAGCTGCTGTATAAGGATGTAAAGAAACAACTTAATTCTTTGTGGATATGTATGGTAAGGTTTTTTTCTAAGTACTGGAAAGAAGGTAAAAGTACACAAGTATTATGAAAATCATTTAATCATTAACTACTAGGACATGAGTTTCTATTTATTTAGCGCTGTTTATAAATTTTTTAAAGTTCACTAAGTTTTGAAAAAATTAAATTGTATCATTTCATTTCTTTTCTGTGTAACGTCATGAAGGAAAAGCAAAATGTGCTTTTCAATTAATTTCCAGCCAAATAATTTTTTGTTGTATCCTTCTGCCCTTCAATTTCTAAACCTTTTTTTTGGGGGGGGGGAAAGAAGGAAGGCTAAAAAGAGAGGAAAAAAAAAGATAAAGTGGCAAGTAAATTAAAATATATATTACAAAATATAGGTTTTTTCCCTAAACTTAAAGAAATCAAATTGGAAATAAAGCAAAATATAAATTTTAGATCCAAAACAAAATTAAAATTATTTTAACCAAATGGATGGCAGTGGAGGTGAAAATTCTGTGTAATTATTTTCCATTTTCCCTCTTGTTATCTCCCCCATTTTTCACCTTCCTTCTTGACTTAGTTAATAATTCCTCCCAGGCCTCTTTGGAACTTGAAGCAACACTGATAAATGTACTATGCTTCTTTTCTACCCGATGAAAACAGGTTCTGAAATTCATAGGTTTCAAAGCCAGAATGAATAATCGTTGAGTATTCAGTCTATTGCTTGGTGCATTCTGGGCCACAAAATCTCAACAGGAATTTAACCAAGCTCATCTCTTCCCTTTGCATGGTAGCGCATCGTTTAGATATGCACTCAAGGTAATGAGAAGCCTCTATATCCTGAGATAAGCTTTTACAGTCACCAGCTGTGACAGTCACACAGCTTCCTCCATGCAGCTACCGCCATCGTAAATAATGTGCGCTTTAATTTCTGCACTTACTTTGTGCTAGTTTAAGTTTTCAGCTGCTGGATGTTATGTTGTGGGGTTTTTTCCCTTTTTTCTTTTTCTTTTTCTGGAAGATTAAAGAGCCTCCTACTATCAAATACTTCTTCAGATGTAATCATATGTTGCAACCTTTTAACCCTTCTGGACAAACAAAATTGATTGTGCTCCTTTCGTTCCACACTACAAAGCACCTTTTCCAAACCCTGAAATGCTTCAATAGATCTTTTCCAAACTCCTTCCAGGTTGTCAATATTCTTTTTGTACCACGTTGGGTTGATACCATCTAAATTCAGGTTCACTATCCTCCCCCCATAGTTGATGGAGGGAAATTCAGCACCTTACGGTGATGTCTCGCCTCACCCTGAGAAAGGCGTTTCAGCGAAATCAGCTGAAGCACACGGGAAGGTGCCTGTTTTCTCTGTCACCTTTAAAAGGAATCTAGTTCCAGCTCAGGCATTTTAATTTTTGGATGCCTTTAGTGAAGCAGATGAATTCTACTCAGTGTGGCCACCAGGGGACAATCCAGCTGCCTAGACATAGAGGCTCGATGCGATTTCAGACACCTCGGGCATCACACCTGGCTGCCCACGGATGCCATGTCACATCTGCCAGCTGCACGCGATGCCTCTGAAACTATAAAACATCTAGGTATGTTCCATCAGGACAGTTATTTTATGAAAATATTTTATGATCTCATCAAGACACAGGATCATTTGAAAAAAAAAAAACATTTTCCATAATGTTGCATTGACTGGTACCAATGACAATTTAAATCTTAGTTCAGTTCATCCAAGAAATTTTTCCTAAGTAAGGTTTGGGCTAACTAAGGTTCAAGGCCAATGAACTTACTACTTGTTAATGCTGGGCCATGACTATTTTTTTTCAGACTTCTGGGAATTCCTCAGAATATTTAGATTTGGTAAAAAAAATTAGATTAATTAGGACAGCTCCACAGACAAGTAATCTTCTTGACTGTGGATTATCTAATTCTGTAGATTTAAAAATATTTAGTGTTGCTGTTTAGCACTCTTCCTCAGAAGTGAGAGAAAATAAAATATTTCTCTTCTTCTGGAAAACAGACGCATTTACTTAATTCTGCACTTTCTCTACCAAGATGAACGGTTTTACCATCCATAGTTCTATACTACTGTAAGCATTTTGTGCCTGCTTAAAGAACTTCTTGTCATATCTGCCCTATTACCTATAGATTTTCAACTGATCCCTTTAGTTTTCTTTATCACCTCTCTCCATTATCTAATACTGATTTTATTCATTGCTATCAGGCTCTATATTTTTTCCATTATTTTTTATCATGGACTTCACCTCCCTCTTAGCCAGGATTACTTTTTAACTGAAAAAAAAAACCTTTTGTCAGTGCAAAACTCCATTTCTTCAGGTATCCAACACAACTTTTAAAAACTTCCCTCACCTGTCAGCCAAACTTTTTTCTTAAGTAATTTTCCACTGAATTTTGGTGCTAGTAGTTTTTCTTTTGGAGCATCTGTTTTATAACTAAGGAATGAGGAATCTGGAACTACGGTGTGTGTATAAAGTCAACTAACTTGCTTTGTTCTATACAGCCCCTGAATCTTGTAATAAACCGCAGATCATCAACTTTCGGAGAATGAAAAAAAACAATCTTTTTTAATTCTAAATTTTCTAATTAGAATTGTAATTCTAAATTAACATGGAAACCTCTTGGCTCTTGAGGGCTTTTTAGGGCTACTGTGACAAATCAGATAAATTAAGGATACTCTAAGAATCTGCAGTCATGCATGGCATCCACCTTACTTGTCCCAGCTCTCTTAGACACCTAAGTTTGTGGCACCCTAGAGTTATTTATCACTCCCTGTCAATTCCAGGGGTCTAGCCAAATGACTTATACTGGGTGCCAAACATGCAGATGACTGAAGTTACATAGGAAGGATCCATCTGTGTTGGGATGTCTCTAAATTGTCTCTTTTTCAAAGTTCCCCAAATACTTCCTCATCCGTTTCTTCACTAGATACAGGAACAGAGTTGCGTGGAAAGGACCGGTGATCAACAGCGCGATTAAAAGGCTGACGCTGTGAACTGATCAGTGAACTAAACACAGATCACGGCACAGATGGCCATGATCACGCACTTAGACATCCAGAGCATTTGTAGAAAACTAAAATAAGTTGTCCGAATCAGAATCTGAATCCCTACATATGCAAGATGACATAAACTCTGAGAAATTATTAAATTAGGGGCAGATTTAAAAAATACTGAAAGCGGACCCATGGGAATGTGTGTTGTGATTGGTTGAGCCACAGAAACTCATGAAGAAACGAAGGAGGAGATTTTCATTCAGTAAAAACAAAAGCCATGGGGTCAAAGCCTTAAACCAAGCTGAAATCAAGCAGTAGAGAAGTATGCAAACACATTCATATTGCATCATATAGCTACATCATCGAGTCACTATCTCAAAAGGATGACAATGATGAAGAAAACATAGATATAAAATGACATTAGTGTGTTTCAAACTACGTCAGATATGAACCCTTCTTGCTTGCTTAGAATTACTCTATCACCTCTGTCAGTAATTGCTTATTTCTACAGTATCCAGAGGCGTTTCAGGAGCCATGAAATAGAGGAAAACTAAAATACAAATAATGGTTTCATATTCATACATTTGGAAATTCAATTATTTTTTTCTTTGGTTTGTTTCTCTACTAAAATATTTTGTCCTGGATTATAGTTGGAAAAAGTTTGGGAAAAGGCAATCAGGTTCACTTTTTTGGTTTGTTTTTTTTTATTTATTTTCAGAATTTGAGCAAGTCTCAGTTCAGGCTATAGCCTTACCCTCAAAAGGACTACAGTGCAATTTATTCTTGTTGTGTTAAAACTGTGGTAGTGCTGATTACGATGACTTGTTAAATACAAAATATAGAACAATCTTGGGAACTATATATCAGTTAAAAAAGCCATGAAAAAAGAAATAGCCGTGTCTCTGAAGCTCATCAATAAAACATTCATGTCCTTGATTCAAATCTTCCATAAGGAACTTAAAAAAACTAAAAAGTCTTTTGAACATATTATTTAATGCCATGCGCTGCCAAGAAGTAGAAGTTGTTATTTCTATTTTTTACAACTGTGGGCACAGAACTGGGAAGATGCAGAGGAAATTACACACCTTGCACAAAAGCAGTTGAAGCAATAATTGGTAGATTTTGGTTCTTTGGATCTTTCCACAGTGACAAGACCTTCTCTTGGCTACAGGCAGGAGAAAGTCATTGTGGGTTAGAGCAGTAAGATTTTACAATGGCTCAATGGAGTAACTGTTATGGCAGGAATAGTTAACATAAATGATAAATTTTGCAGTCTAAATCTAAAAGCCTGCCGAATACCCTGTGTTTGACACTTTCAGTTAGAAATGGATCTTCAGAACAGAATTCAAAACTGAGTAATATGCCTGAACATTCACTTTCTGAATAATTGAGAATTAGCAATATTTACTGTTCCCTATGTCTGTTTATGTCTATTTCTGTTACCATGGCATTGTTAGCAGCTTTCTCATGGATTACGGACCCTCCATGCTAAAGAAATGACAGAACAGAAGACAGTTCCTCCATATGAAAAAGAGCTCAGCACCACCGTCCTTTGGGTCAGATGAGTAAAGGGACTACTGTAAAGGTAATGAAGCCCTGGAAACAATACCTATTGAGAACGTGTCCATAAATGTCACAGAGCAGGGATCTTTTCAAAACAGTGTCACAATTGTACACAGCGAACCCTATACTTGACTTGTTTTGAAAATGTGGCCCCTGTATTGATAATCGATAAGTTCCATTGTGACGGAGCAGACCTATAAATGAACGTTTTCACTTTAGATTGGATTAAAGAAGGCTGCGGTAGCGAATGGGCTGTGCAGCAAATGCTGCTTCTTTTCTAATTGAGCCACTTGCTTTTGAAAAAGTCAAAGATCTCCCTGGTGGACATAACATGGGGTGTACTAGAAGGATAAGGTTAAAAGAAAGGAGGCTAGAGGAGTTCAAGGCACTGCTTATTACTTCTGAACATTTCTGAATAGAGGGAGTGTTAGCTTTTCAGTGAGGAGAATGCAGCAGTCTCACTCCTGACTGTACTGATTTGTAAGAGTGTCTCTCCCCTTAATCTTATTCTTTTCTCTTTAATCTGCACGTTTTATAAATCTTATCTTTTCTCTGACCCTACCTTTTGAGTTAATCCCTAGTGTCCTACGCCTCTATGCCCATCTAGGACTATTCAATCATAAAAAACCCACTCATCGTTTCCAGTAGCACCACAGGGATCAGGAATGTGCAGTGTCCATCCTAAGGTCTTTCCGTTGCCTTTTCAAAAACACGCTGTTCTGTATCCACAACCAAAAGGGTTATCTTTGACGTATGTTGAGTCTCCTGTGTTTCCTAAAAATTGAGGTGAGAGAGAGAAAAGGATAGAGAAAGAGAGAGAAGGGGGGGAAGAGAGGAAGGAAGAGAGAAAGACAGAGACAAAGAGAGAAATAAAGAGAGAAAGAAAGGAAGGAAGAAAGGAAGAAAGAAGGAAAGAAGTAAGGAAGGAAAGAAAGAAGGAAAGAAGGAAAGAAAGAAGGAGAGAAGGAAAGAAGGAAAGAAAGGAAGAAGGAAACAAAGAGAAAGAGAGAAAGAGAGAGAGAGAAAGAAAGAGAGAAAGAGAGAAAGAAAGAGAGAAAGAGAGAAAGAGAAAGAGAGAAAGAAAGAGAGAAAGAAAGAGAGAAAGAAAGAAAGAGAGAAAGAGAGGAAGAAAGAGAGGAAGAAAGAGAGAAACAGAGAAAGAGAGAAAGAAAGAGAGAAAGAGAGAAAGAGAGAAAGAGAGAAAGAAAGAGAGAAAGAGAGAAAGAAAGAAAAGAAAAGAAAGAAAGGAAAAGAAAGGAAAGAAAGAAAGAAAGAAAGAAAGAAAGAAAGAAAGAAAGAAAGAAAGAAAGAAAGAAAGAGAAAGAAAGAAAGAAAGAAAGAAAGAAAGAAAGAAAGAAAGAAAGAAAGAAAGAAAGAAAGAAAGAAAGAAAGAAAGAAAGAAAGAAAGAAAGAAAGAAAGAAAGAAAGAAAGAAAAAGAAAATAAAATTTCTCATTAGTGAAATGAGAAATTAAATTCAAATTAAGTTTCATTTACAGGAACACATTAACAGCAATATTGGAAAAATTGGATGCAAAACACAATCAAACTCCGGAGGTTCAAGCTTCCTGGGCTCAGAGTATGAGAGGCATTGCTTACATACAGGCATCTGTTAAATAACCAGAGCCTACAGCTACGTTCTTATTTTGAAAATAAATGTGGGATATAGGCAAAAGTTTCATGAAATCTCCAAATAACCTGAGAGAAGAATGATGGGCAAGAGATAAATGCACAAGTTCTGTGCAAACCTGAATCAGACAGGCTTTTGGTTCAAAATGGGAACTGTGCTAGGATTTTTTCCAGTAAATAAGACAATAGACTAGTCAAGTCATGTTGCTAAACTAGAGCTGTTCCTTCACAAACAAATTAAAGAGGGGATGGTTCTTCCCGCCTTATGCCTTTTTCTTAAGTTTTAAAACGAAAGACTGCAGAACAAAATAGTAGAGTGGATTCTTAGGACTATAGACAGTCTGAAATTTTCTTTTCAAGATAGAGGATCTTCTCAAGATATTCTTTCAAAGAATTAAACTGGGTTCATTATGCAACTATTAAAGGATAAGGTGTTCCTAAACATAGCGTCACAGTTTGGACTGGACTGGCCATTAAAACACTTAGTGTTTAGAAACTTTTTTCTACAGTAGATTCACACAGAAGCTAGGGGGTTTGGGTTCCAGGCCTGTAACACACAACTGTGCAGTTGTTTTTCTACTTGCATATGAAAGGACTTCTAATGTCTTTGATATAAAAGAATGACAGAGATTCTCCTTGCAACTGCTTGCAAATTCAAGCAATAGCTGCAGTTGTGCCTTTTCTGGTGTCATGGTTTTGGCTGAATTGGACAACGACGAGGTGACAGATGCTCTCCTCCCGCCTCTCACACAAGGACAGGAGGAGGAGAGATAAAGAGATTTACGAGTTTAGGAGGAACTAAACTACTTTAATGAAATATTAAAAATAAAATAAAAAGAAAATAATGAAATATATACAATATATACAAAATTGTAACAAGCTCCCAGGATGACATCACCAGCAGGCACTGGAGAAGTCCCAGACTTGACTCAGCAATGGATGGGAACTGGATTCCGGACCTGGAGTCAGGAACCCACAGACTGGGATCAAAGACAAATGAACAGGCAGGGTCCTCCTTGGACATCAGCCATTGAAGAAAGAGAGCTGACCCTTTGATCCCTCAGCTTTTACACTGAGCATGGGGCAGATGGGATGGAATACCCTGTTGGTCAATTTTGGGTCACCTGCCCTGTCCACTCCTCCCCACAGGTGCGAGCCCTCTACGCTTTTCTGCTTCCGACCCTACAACGAGGCAAATAACGAAGTTAGCTGACCTTGGTTGTTATAGCAGTAAGTATAAGCAAGAGCCTTTCTGCATACCATTCCTTGGCACTAACCGTAAACATTGGTTTTATCACTCTGAGAACGAACAGTTTTCTGCACAATATGCTGTTAATTTCAGAGAGTTAGAAGAGGCCTAGCTAAGAAGTAAAATTACTGAACAGAAAGTTGGTTCTGTTTTACCTCAAACCAGGACATTCCACCCCTTATTCCATACATGGACAGAGCCGTGTCACATTCCCATTAGCTGTGTGATTTCTGGCATGTGCCACAGCATTGGAAGGTGCATTTTTTTCACTTACCATCAAATGGTCATTAATTTTAATATGCAACTTGAAACACTGAATAAATAAACAGCCCTTCTGCGAACATACTTGTTTAATTATGGGAGATGACAGACAGCACAATATGGAAGACTGAGATTCAAAAACATGAATTTGGTAGCAACAAAGAATTTGTCTTAGCTGATTGCAAACTATGATTCGTATCATAGCCTGTTTTTCTCCTAGCTTGCTGTCTTGTCCTGATCTGTTTTTCCTCCCTGTCTTTCCATGTATATACTGTTGTCTTGACGACATTCTGGAGAATAAAGACACAAGTGCAGCTCATCAGATTCAATGCAGTGTAATACCGTTCTTTTTCCCCAGTCTTGAAATTTTAAACTTGCTTTTCTTATAAAAAATAAAATAAAAAAATAAAAAAAAATCCTTCCCCTGGCTCTGTTCCACAAATCTATGGAACTTATTACTGGCAAAGGGCATAATCTTGCCTCATATTCTGTGGATAGGACTATTGGGCTGAAGTGGGCACAGCAGTTTACCATACTAACCAATTTTCAGTAAGTGTGAAGGCGAAGGGGCATTTGCAAATATGCTAGCAGAACATAACCTTTCCACAAAAACACCTATCAGTGAAATAGAGCGCAGACCCAGAACATGTCAAGGAGATGAGCCGTGGAGCAAATAATGCCATCTGTACCACTCATGATGTTCTTGGACCAAAGCATCAGAAAGATGTAAATGAATGGCACATTTATGTTCAAAGAATACAGCCATGACTGATAATAAGCTACCAATACCAGTGGGTTTTTTTTAACACAGTGGAAAATAATCTATTTTGGATGAGAAACTTTCATGTGTGTTATCAGAAAATTAATAGTCTGCAGAGTCACTCAACATATAACCTTTCATTACACAACAGATCACCAATGGAAAAAAAAATATTTACAGATGAGTTCAGTAAATACTTCCACTTAGAAGTTTCCTGTATTCACCATTTGCAGATGAAGATTTTTCAGGAAATATGTCATGACAGCCCAATTTTATTCTCATCAGGATGATTTGGGACATCTGACAATTATCTCTCAGATATTCCAACTGCTGAGAACACAATTCCACACTTTCAAAAGCAAAGCCAGTGCAATTTAAAGCATGTTCATTGCACAATTTATTCTGGATTAAGGGTATGGAAGATCAATGGGTATGACTGTGAGCACACTCTTTGCAGTGACGGGGAAAAGTCAACAAAGTCTGCGTGGATCTCCATGTCATGGCCACTCAAGACATGAGGTTCACTTTGAGTTTCTATGGTGATCTAATTTGAAGCGTTACAATAAACTAAGCAATTACTAACTTCAGAAGATGGTAACTTACTTAGAAGCTACTCTGTACTTCAGTGTTTTCAATTCAAAATACATTGTCCCTTTTTTTGACCTCCATGAAGACATTAAGATAAAATTAATGCAGACCATGTTACTCATACATAGTCATAGTCTCCTCCTACTTAAATTATTAGGAATCTTTCTATTGACCTGAAAGAGAAAAAGGTCAGCCCTGTAGTCCAGGCAATCATTATCCTGAATAATTACCAAAATAAATTCTAGTGGTCATTGTTTCAAAATGAAATTAATCAACTCTTTCTGATAATCTCAGAATTGGAGTCTTCCAATTTTTTTCATAGATTCAGCAATATCATAAAATAAAAATTTTCTTTGCCCTAATTCTACTGAGGATCAACCAAGTTGTATGTAAGTTATTGTTTTCCACTGAATTTTATGTCTCTTTTTTTAAGATTGATCCAGAATCTGATTATTGAGAAGAGCTAGAAAAGAAGACTGAAGTCAAAGAAAGTTGTACGGGGAGAAACAAGACAGAGACCAAACAATTAAAATAGGGAGTCCTGGATTTTTCAACGTGAAAGTGACCATCTATAAATGTATTCATCATCACTAGAAAAACACTATATGAAGCACATTTAAGTCTCTACACTGTTGGTTTTAGTTAGTTACAATTGTTTATTTTGCTGTTCATAACATGCGTCTCCAAATTATCTTCCTCCTTCTGTTTCTCTTTGTTCTTCTCTCCTTACACTTATTCAGCTTAGAAATTGTGGAAAAAGGTAAGGATCCCCACGAAAGTAGCAATCAGTAAATAGAGATATTTCTACAAATAAATTTCCTCATATAAATATCTGTATGAGGTACCTTTTTAATAAGTATTCATACCAACGAAAATTGAAATTAATGGCTATAGATAAGCAAACAAAGGAGATGTTAACACAGCTGAACTTAAAAATGAAGGAAATCAGCAAAATGTTTGCATATAACATTTCCAGTTCTAGTACAGACTAAAGCTTTGGTCTAATATTTATACCACTGTGAGACAGAAAAAATTATTTCATGCTTTACAGAGCAGACAGATAGCTTCTACTGAAAAAAAAAAACTTCAGTAAAAGGGACAACTTTCTTAGTAAACTTGTACTCCAACTTGTAATATGAGGGAATCACCATCACAAAAAAGAAATTGTGTATTCAGTTAGTATATAAAAGCTTTCAAGAACAAGAGGTGAGTTTCCAAGACATTTCAGCTGGGGGCTGGGGTTTTTTACTAAAACATGAAAATATGGGAATCCATTAAAAACCCTGCCACCAAATTATTTGAAAATTAATGATTTGCTTTAAAAACCTTTTGATAGTTGTGTGCTTACAATCTTGAAAATTAAGGAAGAAAGCTGACTGCTTACTGGAAATAATAAGTACATTTTCCAATTAAGAACATAGTCATACAAAAATAACAAATCCAATTTCATTCTTACAGGTTATCCACAAAGGAATTCTTTAGAACATTTGTGAAAACTAGAAGAACGGTCTCTGTGATGCAGACAGCTCTCTCTCATATTCTTTTAAAATTAAATCATGAAAACATGTTCAGGCAGGAGGAATATTGGTTGAGGCAGAAGAATCAAAGAGCAGAGACATCCATTCACATGCCTGCACCTTTGTGAAGGTTGTTTTTATCTGCTGTGGAAGATACAGGTGCTGGCTGATGGAATTTTTTTTCCCTGTCCCATTCCATTCAGAAAGAAAACAGAAGAAAGTCGGTAGCAATTCTTCTAAGTCTTGCTAAGTACTTTAAAAACATAATGAAATGAAGCAGCAGTGGATATGATTGTGTCTATGCTCTTCCCAGTGCCAAGGAAAAGCTGCCCAGATAGGTCTGCCTGGATGCACGAGCCACCGTTATTGGCACTGGGCCTGCTTATTTCTCATCCCTGACTGCAGCAACAGCTCAACTGAGTAGGCTCTGTAGATACCTAGCTAGTAGACAACTGAAAAGAGAAAAATTGAATCCCAGCTTGTGCTTACGCCTCACCAATGCAGCATTCTTCTCATTGGTATATCCACCACATGTTGGTATGAGGTAAAAATTCAATTCTATTTTTATAAGCTTAGGGTATATAAGGTACAAGATTCCTTGTAAGCAAAGATTCCTATTCTGTTTGTTTTGCTGGATACTGTGAAACAAGTATACATTATCTCAATGAATAATGCTTTCAAAGGTGCTGATTCATTAGCATTCAACAGTGATGCTATGGAGTTACAAATGGAGATCACAGAAATCCAGAAAAATAAAACAGTGGCTAGAACATCAAGTATGGAAGAAAAATAAGTCTTCTTTTTTGGCTTAAAATGATCAAGATTTTGTCCTGACAATTCTGATTATAGTCTTCTATCAACAGGTACTAATTAATTACAGTGGCTTTTAAAGGAATCACTCAAGTCAAGAGTCAGATGTGCAGATGATGAGGCTAAAAGATACTCTTGTGGTCACCTAGGACAGTCTTCACAGAAGTCAGACTTTATTCCTGTGTGAATTCTTGATTCAGACCAAAAGATATATCTCAACAGGAAGATAGCTTTTAGAAAACAAAACCCAATCCTGATTTTAAATTTACAACTGATGAAGAATGCCTCAGTAAACTGCATTAAAAACAAACAATTCTTCTTTCGAAGACACGTTCACATTTCACATGAAGTTAGTTTGTTAACTTCAAGTCCTAGATGAAGGTTCAAGTTATATTTCGCTGGTTAGGTTGAAGAATGCACTACTGCATCTTGCTCACCAAACAGACACTGAATCTCCAATCTGCTCTTTGATAAACTAAATACATGGAACTAATTTAGTCCTTCAGTATAACATGTTTTCCAGTTCATTAATCATTCTCATGACTCTTCTCTAAATCTTCTCCCATTTTATAACACTCTTCACTGGATATCAGAAATGATCCTAATAGAGATGGGTCAGTGCAGAACCCAACAATACAGTAAGTTAATCTCTCTATAACTTCTCATATCCTCTTGTGAATTAATGTAGTGGTCTCATTAACCTTTTTGCCACAGTGTTATCTTTAGCAGCTCATTTTCATCAGATTAACCCCCATGACCTATAAGTTCTTTTCACGCTCCCTGCTCCCAAGAACATATTTCCAATACTAACTGACATTTTTTTTCTGCCCCTGTGACTATGTATTGGACAATACTGGGAAATAATTTGCCTGTGCTACAGTTCCAAGCAATCAAGGTGCCTACATTCCAGTAACCTCTTTTCTTCATTATTTACATCTTCCCCTATATTTTTCTCAAACACTAGCTTTAGCAGTACAATACTGTATTTTTCCAAATAGTGGTAATGCACATGTAGTGAAAAATGAATCCTCCTGGGGCTTCCTTGAGCGGATGGCTGCTTTCTAATAATTCCATTTACGAGCGGATGGCTGCTTTCTAATAATTCCATTTACAACTTGTGGTGGGTTAACCTTGGCTGGTGACAGGTGCCCACCAAGCTGCTCTCTCACTCCCCCTCCTCAGCAGGACAGAGGGAGAAAATGAGATGGAAAAACTCATGGGTTGAGATAAAGACAGTTTAATGAAAGAAAGCAAAGGCCACATGTGGAAGCAAAGCAAGCAAAAGAATATTTATTCTCTATTTCCCATCAGCAGGCAATGTCCAGCCACTTTCTGGGACACAGGGCCCCGCTACAAATAGTGGTTGCTTCAGAAGACAAAGCCTTAATAATGAATGCCCCCTACCTCCGGTCTCTTAGATTTTATTGCAGAGCATGATGTCATATGATATGGAATATCCCTTTGGTCAGTTTGGGTGAGCCTGTCCCATCTGTGTCCCCTCCAACCTCCCACCCAACCCCAGACTATTGGAGTTTGGTGGGGAAGGGCGGAAAGAGAGCCTTGATGCTCTGCCAGCACTGCTCAGCAGTAGCCAAAACATTGGTGTGTTAACACGTTTCAAGCTACAAAGACAAATGAGGGCTGCTATGGGGAAAGTTAACTCCACCCCAGCCAGACTCAATACACAACTGTATTTTGAAGCTCATGAATTACTTTTTCCCCATACTTATTAATCCATCGATTGATTTTACACCATTCTTCCTACTTCATGAAATGTCTTGGAGATGTCTATCTATATTAAATAGATTTCTCAATCAAACTTGTAATCTCATAAAAATGTAGCAAGCTAGATTAACAAATCCTATTAGCATATACTGATGTTGATTGGCAATAATTAAAGTACCTCTTTTAATTCTTTATTAATTTGAACTGCATCAACCTTTTCACCATTGTTCCTGAGCTCCATGTCAGGCAGAGAGGTTCATAATTATCACTGTTGTCCTCTGTAACTTTCCCAAATATTGGTGCATTTATTTTCTTCCAAACCCCTTTTGGGTTTTTTTCAGGCTAAGAGTTCCAAGACTAGTGGAAAACAAGCAAAAGTGCTCCAGAGAGGGATCTGGCCAGCTCTTTCAAAGCTCTTCAATGGGAACAGTTAAATCCAGCTGAATAAAAAATATGTAACTTACATCTTTTATATATCATCTTTCCTGTTGAAAAAAAAATACTGTTGGTACAGAATAATATATTTAATATGGTATGGTACGAATGAGTCATTCCACTTTTTGCCAGAGAGAGCAGAAATTTTTATATAACTCATCATAACCAATGTCCTGCATTCAGCCAGGATTATATGTGAAGGGAGAGAAAGAAGCACATTTTTGTCTTAACCTGTGTAAGGATCTAGCAATAAGAACTGTTTTCCACCTCTGCCTAACAAGGCAGATGAGAAAAAAGATGAGAAAAGCTCTTGACTCTGTGTCTACCTTACATGTCCACACAGCAATGTATTTCCCATTAATGTCAATGAGGATTACAAAAACATATGTGGGGGTGACTATGGCAGTAATTAAAGAAATTGTCATTTGACTGTACGTAAATTTCAGAACACAGGTGATTCAGCTTGCATTAGTTACCCAGCCTGCAACCCAGGATACTCACACGTATTTTCTGAAAGAAACAGCAAATTATTAGCTGGCAAAAATCCTTCTCCATTAGGGCTGGAGCTAGACTGTTCTCGCTTACTGCTTCTGAGTCACTACCAGATTCTGTTACTGTGGAAGAATTTTAATGATTGTTTATTTGCTCTTGAGTTATAGACACCACTAGCAGCATTACTTTCTGCAAGTTTTCTAATTGCTGAAAGGTTTGGGTGTTTGTATGTTGATTAATAGAACCGAATTGGCAGCTATACTTTCTGCAAACTACTAATATATGTTCACTCTAGGTTTACTAGAAGGATGTAATCTGCCAAGTGTGCATGTACCTTCCCAATTCCCACAACACCATGCCGGTAAGTATGGGGATAAGCACTGCCAGGTTGCCTGACACCACTATGTATCCGTTCCACTTAGATTGGGGATACAACTGTTCTTGGCAATACCATGAACCTGTCTCAGCTGCCCAGTCTACAGAAGGGATATAAAACTATTCTCTTTTGGCTACAGACACTTTCTTTTCAGCTCAAGCTGCAGAGACTTCTGGTTTTAAGTTCAAAACGTTCCTGGGCTAAATCTCAAATGACAACTAAAATGGCAGCTGCCACCCTGTTACCATGCCAGCAGAGTCTGAGGCAGCGATTCTCCCACTAACGATGGGGGAGCACAACATGATTAGGCCATGTCAAGCTTCCACTGACACCAAGTCCACCTTAGTAGATGTATGGACCATAGGTGTCTGCCACCGCCTCTGCCTCCGAGCACGGACACTGCCCATCACCTCTTCCAATAAAGGATAATTTCTACGTTGGGGAAGGGGTCAGTTTAAAATGTTCTACTGTACAGAATAAATCTAGACAAAGTGATGGGTTGTATCTGAGAAATAATGAATTAAGGCAGGTGCACGTTGGTATAAAACACGCAGCATGGTCCAGAGCTTTGCCTTGTACCTACGCTTTGTCTAATAAATGCAGCAAGAATTGTGAGTTGTTCTGCAAGGAAACGCTCTGACGCCATAGAACTGAGCCAAAAAGCAATTTGTGTTTAAAGGTAGCCTCGACTACTGTGAGAGGGACCAGTGAATTTATTCAGTTTTGTAAACAGAATCATTCAGACCACACAGGAAACCACCCACCACCATGCTTGAAACAGGCTTTGTAGGAACAGAACATGAGGTAGAAAGCAGAGCACTTATTTTTTTAGCTATGTCACCATAGTTGTGGGAAAACTAAACTTAAATCTGCCCTACAAGGTGCTTCTTCCAGCTTGCTCTTCAAACCTCCAAAGATAAAGGTATTGGGCACTTTGCACTAACATAATGCCCTATGCAAATTCACAACTACGTTAAATTACAATCTGAAGGGCGAAGTTTTTTCCTGTGTTGATAAGGATTCCATTTCAAATACAATCAGAAAAATAAATATAATTCAATATAACCTTGAAAGCTGACACCAAGTGGTTACTTAGCAAATTGAAATAAATTATGGGAAAAATGAAAGAAGAAATGCAACAGAAAAAAAATCTCAAAAGGTATCCTATATTTCTGTCATAGAAAGGTAGTCTTGTTTAAGTCATTTGCCAAAGACGAACACTCAGCTACTGTCCCCATTTCAGAGATCAGAAAATTGCTGCAGAGCAGTTAGGTTACTGGCACTAAGCTGTGCAGAAAAGACATTTCCAGCAATGTTTTTCTGGCTCCTATTCCTGCGCTGTAGCAAAATCTTTCTGATCTACTTCATCTGCATTATAAATATAAAAATATTACATAATCCTTACACGCAGTATCTTATTACTGGCATGTAAGTAAAAACTATATACTTATGGTCATTTTATATCAGTAATATAAATGATATTTATATGATGTCATCAATAATATAAAAGATTAACATAAACTATGATTACATATGGCTGCTTCATAAAGGTATGGAAGTTCACTTCAGGAACACTTTGAGCATCTTTAAAATTATGTGAACCAAAAGGAGAAAATAATGTGCAGTTTTCTGCAGTTTGTTTGTTTGTTTGTTTTCTTTTATTTATCTGTTCGGTTTACTCATATTCTGTGGCCGTCTTTGTAGGGACAGGCTGAAATAGATGGAATTTATTAGGAAACACACAAAAACCACAGAAATGAGCTCACCAGCCCAGAAAGAAATCTGTGGATAAGATCCCTCCTTTACAGACATTCCAGAAACTAGTTCAGCCGATTCTTACTGTCATGTCAGAGGAAAAGTGTCCTCCTCTGAAACACTGATAAGGAACTACACAGAAACGAACAGATAACAGCCTTGTTATTATACTATATCGTGTTCAAAATAAACCCCAAATATTTAAATTCAGAAGCCTCCACAATAAGGCTGCACAAGCTGCATGTGAGATACATCAGTTGGGGAGATGAGATAAGCAGAAACACATAAATAGGTATTGTGCAAATTGAGAGCGGGGAGAGACAGGGTGAGTGCGATACAAAGAGACTTTTCAGCACTATCAAGAACCTCAGCCTAACCCCCTCCTCTGCATAACAGTGGCATCAGGGGAGCAGATGACAAAGTGCTAATGGAATAAGGAGACATATCACAAACCTCAGGAAGCTGGGGCAGGAATCCGCATCACAGTCAGGTTATTGTGACAGTTCATATGAAACACCAAAGTATGTGCCAGACTATCAAGTGAAGGGTAATCATTCAAAGTGGCATAAAAGGAAAACCTCCTTTGTTTTTATTTTTTTTCAGGAGCCTATCGCACATGTGTGTGTGTCTGCATACACGCAGACACACAGACACACACGCAGAGTCATATTATATTGTAGGCAAGCTGAGCAGAGACTTGCATTCAGCCCAATGCATACATCAAATTCCAGTCGGGAAAGGGAAAGGGAAAGGGAAGGGAAGGGAAGGGAAGGGAAGGGAAGGGAAGGGAAGGGAAGGAAAAAGGAAGATGTAGATTCTCCAAATAAAAAAACCGTTCACAACGTCATGTCAAAAAAAAAAAAAAAAAAAAGACCTGAAGGGAACTCAAGCAATATTAAACACTTAAAGATGACTGAAGCATTACTGTGTGCTTTGACCAACAGAGAATATGACTGGTTTTCTTGGCATCCACCATGAAGCAAATATATGACACTGATTTACAGTTCTGTGTGCACCATACTTCTAGGGGACATGTAGGGGAAGACATGGTCTTTAAGGGGATGGAGATGGAATGAGTGCTGGAATAAACAAGCTCCCAAAAGTGTGGAAACTGAGACAGTAAGTTTGGACTGTTTGACTACACTGGTGAGACAAAAAAGATTTAGCCCTGTAAAACAGACTCGGGCTTCAGCTAGGTCACCACACTGGTTACATGATAGTAAGTCATGCTGCCTTGATACCATGCTATAAGCCAAATTATTTCAAAAATCATCTTTTGGAAGCCATTTTAAATCTGGCTGAAATACAACTTTTTCCAAGACTTGAAAGTTATTTTGGAAGACAGAAGAAGTGGGCTGTAGCCAATTTCTCACTGCTGGTAACTTCCTTTCTTGCACAGAAACAGATTATTTTGACCAATATACATACATACACCCATGAATAATTCCTGCATAATTCAGATTCACAGCAAAAAAATAGTAAAAACAGTGGTGTGTCAAACAAAATGCTGTGCACAAAATTAAACATCTTGACATTCAGAATGTAAACTGTGATTAACTTTTGTAAAAGATGGGTCTAAGGCAATGCAGTCTAAATGCTTATGATCTAACCAGAGCAATACATGGCCACTTGCCCACCGTGATATGCTTGCCATCAAATGTAATGAAGACTTTCCAAGCACAGAGTCCTCACCAAATTGCAGTCCCCAATATCTGCTTCCATTGGCATCATCATCATGTGTTCTTGACAGGTTGGGTTTCATCTAACGCAGGTATCTGGACAGAGAGCAGAAACCCTGAACCTTGATGTGATTTTCTATATTCCATTGACTACAGAGAGACACTTGAAGAGCACACCTAAACTAGGTATCAAAATTTTTTATTGATTAAAATGAGTGTGATGAATCTCACATATGTGTCTGGCCCAAATTAGGCTCTTCATTTCCTTCTGAGGTCAAAAATTATTTTAAATATGAACAGTGGTTTCTTCCTCTTTCCTTATTCTGCCACTATACAAAGTAGAGATTATCAAAACATTTCATAGGTTCCAAAGTACGAGAGGGCTCAATGGTGCACAGATGGCCAAAAAGTGGAATGCAGGTTTTTTTTTCTTTTAGTCTTCACTTGATACAGTGGCTGTGATTAGATGTCTAACACAATTAGCATCAACGACAAAAGGGTAAGAACTCGGGATGGAAAAGGTAAAGTACAGGTTTAATTCTACTTTAAGAATCTGGATGTTTTTAAACTGGCTCGTCCTGATGAAATTCACCTGAGAGTACTTAGAGAACTGGCTGAAGTGATCTCAGAGCCCTTAGCAATTATTTTGAGAACAGAGTGAGGACAGGTAAAGTTCCAGAAAACAGAAAAAGGCAATCATAGTTGATATCTTTAAAAAAGTGAAAAGAAGTGTACATCAGTCAATCTAATTTCAATTACAAAAAAAAAAAAGTACTTGTTCAAATATTCAAACATCTGGACGGTAACAAGGGGATAAGAATCAGCCAACATGGATTTGTCAAGAACAAATCACGTCAAAGCAACTGAGTTTTCTCCTATGACATGGTGACAGGCCTGTGTATTGAAAAGAAAAATATCTTTACTTTAGTAAAGCTTTTGACATTGTCTTTTATGACATTTTTCTATGCAATCCGGGGTCTTCCTGAAACTGCCATAAGGCAGGGACACAACTGATTGGGATACTACGCATAAAGAGGAACTGTTCAGCTGGAAGGATGTAACAGTGAGGTCCACTGGGGACTGATTTGAAGTCTAGGTCTATGGACACTTCCAATAATAAAAACTGCATGATGAAGTAGGGAATATACTTGCTATATTTGCAGATGATTCAAAGCTGGGAGAGGCTGAAAAAGCATGTGGATGACGAGGTTAGAATTCAAGCTGATTGTTATAAATTGGAGAAATGGTCTGAAGTGACTGGGATGCAATTTAATAATGGCAAAAAAATGAAAAGTTCTCCACTTAGGTAAGAGTAACCGTCTGCACAATTATAGGATGAGGAAAAACAGTTCTGCTGAAAACGGATGCATGGGCTACAGTGGATCATAAATTGAGCATGAGTCAGCAATGCCAGGCTATTTCAAAGACAAAAGGGAAGCTTCATCCTGGAAGGTATAAACAAGAGAATCATATAGAAGACAAAGGAAATAAACTTTCTGTTTAAATCTAGACAAAGCGCTTGAGACGAGTGAAATAAACAGGAAGTTTATTTCATTCAAGTGCTTTGTTTAGATTTAGGATATCTTCAGGAAAGATGCTGACCAACTAAAGAGATAAGAATAATCAGAGGGTTATGAAACATGACCTTGGAGGACAAACCAAAATGAGTTGCTTTGTTTAGTTTAGAAAAGTGGCATTTGAAGAGCATTTTGATGGTCTTCAAATATTTTAGAAGATTATTGCATAGAGGACAGGAGCAAATTCAAATAGGAAATGAACAAATCAACTAGCTTAAATTGCATCAACGAAGATCTAAGTTAGATATTAGGGGAAAGAATGGTAAATATTGTTAAACACTTGAATTGCCTAGATATATGGACTTTGCAACACTGGAGATTTTTAAGAATTGTTAGGCTGACCATCTGTCAGGGATGGTTTAGGGACAGTTGAACAGGCCTTGGGGCATGTTCATGTACTGGATAACCTCTCTCTTCCAGAAATGTGATTTCTCTGTGATTTTTAATGTGTTTGACTCCTGTGATAACAGACACATGGAACATGAGAAGAGAATTTTTCTAGTAATACGTATGGCAGATCTAGTTTACTTAAATGGATATAGTACCTCTGGAAATTTTTTATTGACGTGACTGTCTGCACCTCTTTGTCACACTTTGCATTTTACAATGTCTCCAAATGGTCTCCATTTTAGTCAAGAAAGAGTGCACTGGAATTCCAGAAACGTGACAAAACTTGCCACAGGCACATGTAAAAGAGAGAACAGCACCATGGAAGACCCAGAAGAGTGGTCTAAATTGCCTTAATGGGTTGAGGTAGACATGGATCTCAAATCAAACTGGCAGCATGTATGCATTTGCCAGTAGCCATCAGTATCTCAAAAAAAAAAAAAAAAAAAGGAGGGGGAACTAACAGCTCTAGTTGCTCTTGACATGACTTCATTTAACTTGCTGGGTCTCTGACCTTTCAGCATTGGTGGAAATAGAAGTGGAAATGTAACACTGAGGGGGAAAACTTCATGCAAATAATAACCTTTAAAACTACCAAGTGAGTCTTTTTTTTTTAAAGGAGAGAAATCTGATGATCCAATTATGCAAGTCATTAGGAAAACAATGCTGAAATTTTGAGGCTAATGGGATTTTAAGTTATATTGACAATGAAAACCAATTATACTTTCAAAACTTTTTTTCTCTATCTGCAATTGCATTATTTTAATGAAATGGCATGCTAAACCTCAAGTAGCCAAATGAATGTTAATTATGGAAATAGTTGAGTTAACAAGAGAACCCCTCTCTTTCCATGACCTCATAATTTCACAAGTCTGAATAGAATCATAAGTCATTCATTTTGCCTCTAAATTGTTTGATGTTGTAAATATAGCAATCTTCAAACTCTTCAGAACTCCTACTTTGGAATAAAATTTAGATTAATTTTCTTAAGAAGTACAGTAGAACCAGAGCTCAACCACAGGATGAAAGCAATTCCAAGACTTGGGAATATTTAGATAATGACCCAATTCTTCCAGGTCAGAACCAATTCTAGTTTAACACATTAAAACTTTTCTGCTTTAATTGATTTTTCCACTATCTATTTATCTTTCTAATTGGATAGTAAGGTACCAGGTAAAAAAAAATCCGTGAAATCCAACCAGTTCATGTAAGCAATTTCAGTAAGTGAAAGGGCTGATGGGAAATTTTGCAAGGTTACTGAATAATTAATAAAAGTCACGAAATTAAAACAAGTTTTTGACAGTTGCTAGTCTCATCAAGCTAACGGCAGAATAAGTCTGTGATTCCCTAAAAGGTATTCCTCACTGCAACAAGCAATTTCAGGTTTTATTGAGTTGAATATGCAGAGAATAAAAGAATCATAGAATAGTAGAAGTACATGAGCAGGAAGGAACTTTTGGAGATGTTCTGGTCCAACCTTCTATTGAAAGAAGACCTTAGCCTGGTTTATTGAGAGCCCTGTCAAGCCAAGTCTTGAATATTTCTAGCAAGAGAGATTCCACCAATTCTCTGGGCAAACTACTCCAATATTAAATTATTCCCATGATGAAGAATTTGCTTCTTATCTTCTTACAGAATTTCCCCTAAATCAATTTGTGCCCATTGCTTCTCGTCCTGTCACCATGCATCCTTGCGAAGTGAGTGCTTCCATCTTCCGTATAACTACATTTCAGGTACTGTGAGACCATGATTAG
The DNA here is from genome assembly GCF_028500815.1 of Rissa tridactyla. NCBI lineage: Eukaryota > Metazoa > Chordata > Aves > Charadriiformes > Laridae > Rissa > Rissa tridactyla. The sequence goes on along the minus strand of NC_071468.1, from coordinate 117,233,339 downwards.
ATTTCCCTGGAGCCTACCCTTCTCTGGGCTGAACACTATTCCTTCAGCCTTTTTTCATACGTCAAGTTCACCAGCCCTCCAATCCTCTTGCTGGCCCTTTAGAAGATCTGCTTTAACATTTTGAAGTCTCGAACTGGGGAAACTCAAACTAGACATGATAGTTCAGGTACAGCCTGACAAGTGCCAAGTGGGATAATCACATCCCTTGATCTTTGGGACGTACTCTTGCTAATGCAGCCCAGGACACAGTCTGCCTTCATTGCTGCAAGAGAATGTGTCACGGAAGAATTACAGCCTTGCCTTGATCGAGCTGAATGCCTCAATATAATAAGCTGCAGGCAGCAGGGCAGGGCAAACAAGACCTGAGTGTGATGAGGCTCGATACGGGCATAGATCAGCAAGTGACAGGAGAACAATATCTGAAACTGCTGGAAAGGTATACCATGATATCAACGTGGGCTGACTTGATTGGCAGCCTGTGCCAACATCTGGCTATACACACACACACACACGCACACCACCCTTCCAAGTAATAGAGATCATGAAGGAACATCTTTACAAGGACATCTGACACCACATAGAAGCCGGGGATGCAGGGGGGACCATTTCAGATCAGTGCTGAAACACCTGCCAGTCAGTCTCCTTTCTGTCCTGCTGCTTCTGCCCCCGGTAACGGACTCCCATTTGTCTGTATGTAGACTATGTCAGGAAGGAGGTGGGTCTAAGTGGTCTGACTGCTCTTTTCTTAACCTAACAAAGTGCAAGATTCTATAAATACTGCCAATTTGCCTTCAGCAGTTGTATCACACATGAGTGAAAGAAGAGGTGTAGGCTTCCCTTCAGTGCAATTGGAATTCATTTCTTTTGCCAAACAACTTTCCTTTTAAAATGTGCCTAGGTCTGCAACAGTATCAGATAGCTTACAGTCTACTGTTTGGCATATGATTTTGGCTGTGAAATCAGTCACTTGGCTTCAAAAATATTTTTAGGGATAAATTTATTTCAAGGCAAAATAGTCAGGAGTGAACAGAGATTACAGAACAGTATCCATGCATCAGAAAAATATGTTTCCACCTTGGTCATAGAACTTTTCTATGAATGCGGACAAATTATTCATAGTTTTGTATGGTTGTTCTCTCCATCACTCTTGAGCTCCTTACTATACTGAAGTGCTTTGGAGCTGGCATTGTCTTTTAAGAAAAATAAGAGGTAGTTCTGCCACAGGGATTGTAACTTGGTTCTGAAATACAAACAACAAAGCACAAATGGATCCAGAAACCTCACAGAGGTCAGAAAAACCTTCCTCCTTATTTTTAAGGAAAGTATACAGAGAAACAAGTGTTTTGTCAACTCACTGATACTGAAAAAAATTATAGGCTCATCGATAATTTCTGTTGAAAGTGACTTCCAGAAGTCACCTGGTCCAACCCTCCCTCTCCTTGCACCATTTGTGGCTAACTGCTCTCCTGTGTTAATAGACATGTTCCTCAGTGCACCATTTAATTTTGTCTCTTGTTCTGAAAGTTGCATCACACCAGGGACTTAGAAGATATAAAAATGAATGAGAACTTATTAGATCCCTGTGTCCAAGTCTGCTTGCAATGTGCTTCCTCCAGTAGCTGTAAGATGCTAACGATGGTTTGCCTTTGACATGAGAAAAGACACTTGTAACAGAGTCTGGAGAGAATTCCACTTGCAGAGCCAGATTTTGAGACACTTGGTAGATCACATGCATTTTAGATTTTTGTACTAATTAAACTGCCTCCAGAATTTACCATAATCATCTTGCATGCTAGATACTGCTGTCGACATGTGCAGTTATTACACTTCATTTAGGACGTGAGAAAGAGACAGCCAGGAGAACACATAAAATGTGAGGCTTCCTGAAAGCAGGTGGACTTGCTGAAATGATAAGGACTTCCCACCTGCAACAACCGAAAGGAAGACCAAGAAAAAAACCAAACCAAACTATACATGACAGATATTACTCATGTCTCGTAATGCACAACTGGAAGGTGGTCAGAAATTATGGTGATCAGGACAGGATCTGAAGCAGTATCGAGAGGAATGAGAACATAGCCCAAACACACTTGGAGAACCTGGTAAACAGCACACTTGAATAAAAGCCAGAAGCTGAATGAACGTCCCAGATTAAAAGGGCAACCAATCTGGTGTCCATGCTTGGGAAGTCTTCACTGAACACTGATGTACTGATGTATTATATCTAGGACTGAGCAGATTTTCTGGGAGGCAGGTTTTTCTGGTGCACGAGGAAAGGAGATGTGTGTCTCTTCAACAATGTCTGCAATTCATCACAAAGAAATGCCTTGTTATTGATATGGTTTTGTATACAGATTGCTCACTGGATGCAACACATCAGGGATCCTCCTTTCTGACAGACTTTACCTACCTGCCATTATTAGAAGACAAATAAAATACATATAAAAATACTTTTATTTCTAATTGAAACACACATTTGAGTTATCCTTATTTCCTTTGCTTTACCCATACAAAGACTTATTTCTTCATTCCAGCCTAGAATATTGACCTAGCTTTCGTAGCAAGAGCTATTTAAAATTCATAGATCTTGATGGGAAAAAATAGGTGACAGCTGCTTTTAATATTCCTTTTAAGAGCATCTATAACAACAGCTAGAGAACTGAGGCAATTCTGTTAGCCAAGAGAAGTAGATTGGGTTGCTTATTTCAGTCTCATCAGTTTCATCTTTGATTTTAATAAGGTCTTTTGAAATGGTTGATTTCCCTGGAAGAGCTTGCAGTAACTCAACTTGGTCTAGGTGTCTTCAATTCTTATTGAAAACAAAAGAATTCAGACATCTTCTAGAAAGTTTAAATGCTCAAGAATATTTTTTGGATCAGGTATTTATAGATTATAAATTTGATTTATATCAAGTGCAGTAGTACTTGGCCAGTTTGTAGATGACACAAAGCTGAGTGGTGCAGTTGACATGCCTGAATGACAGGATGCCATCCAGAGGGGCCTGGACGAGCTCGAGAAGTGGGCCTGTGTGAAATCCATGAGGTTCAACAAGGCCAAGTGCAGGGTCCTGCACCTGGGTCAGGGCAACGCCCAGTATCAATACAGGCTGGGGGATGAAGGGATGGAGAGCAGCCCTGCCAAGAAGGAGTTGGGGGTACTGGTGGATGAAAAGCTGGACATGAGCTGACAATGATCTGCGTGCCCGTATCCTGGGCTACATCAAAAGAAGCATGGTCAGTAGGTCGAGAGGTTCTCCCTCTCTACTCTGCTCTCATGAGACCCCACCTGGAGTCCTGTGTGCAGCTCTGGAGTCCTCAGCACAGAAAAGACAAGGACATGTTGGAGCAGGTCCAGAGGAAGACCACAAAAAAGATCAGAGGGATGGAGCACGTCTGAGAGAGTTGGGGTTGTTCAGCCTGGAGAAGAGAAGGCTCTGGGGAGACCTTATAGCAGCCTTCCAGTACTTAAAGGGGGCCTACAGGAAAGATGGGGACAGACTTTTTAGCAAGGCCTGAAGCAATAGGACAAGCGGTAATGGTTTTAAACTAAAAGAGGGAAGATTTAGATTAGATATTAGGAAGAATTTTTTATGCTGAGGGTGGTGAATCACTGGAAGAGAGAGGTGGCAGATGCGCCATCCCTGGAAACATTCGAGGTGAGGTTGGACGGGGCTCTGAGCAACCTGACCTGGTTGAAGATGTCCCTGCTCATTGAAGGGGGGTTGGACTAGATGACCTTTAAAGGTTCCTTCCAACCCAAACTATTCTATGATTCTATGATTCTATTCTCAGATGCACACCCTAGACTCCTTGCACAAGAGCATAGTCCAGGAAAAGAGTAACATGAACAAAGCATGCAAGATCTGAGATGTAAGAAATATTGTCTTTTTCCAACAGCAAAGCAAATTTAAATTTCCATTTTATGCTAAAAAGTAAAATCAATTTAATACTGCCTTAAAAAATGATTTGATTATTTTCCAGGAAACTTACAAACCCCATTAAGAAAATTTAAAGCAAGCAAACAAACAAAACAAACAAAAATGCCCAGAATTTCTAAATCCGCCTGCAGTTTCACATCAAGCAGCACGACAGGATATATAAGTTCAGTGCTACTAACATCAACTCAGTTGCTCCCAATTTGTGTTAATTTCAATGTGTAGTGAATTTATGCCCCACAGGCGAGGTAATGGCAGAATAAGCCCTTAACAAAACTGCATGTGACTGGGTGGGAGTGAGAGGACAATATCTCACCAGAAGGACAAAGAACACCGATCAAGTTGAATCCATAAGGGGAGAGAAGATTAACATGGGGGCAAATTTTCCACCAACTAGTTTCAATGCTTTGTGCCTGCCTTTACCCTGTATTACACAAGAAAGATAGAAGCAGCTTTGTCCCCGAAGAGCAGAATTTAAAAAAGAGTGCAGATGTATTTTTTCTTTCACCTGTAACAGCATTTTGCCAATAGATTAGAGAGGTCTGCTGCTGTTTTTTTCAGCATACCCATCGACAGGCAATAGCTGTGCTTCCACATTCAGCAACACCATGGCTTGTGCAGAACCTGTCTCTGGCAGCTCAAACCAACCCCTTGGGAAAGCAATCTAAATAATGTTTTTAGTAACCTTTACTGGTTCCCCAAAACAGCGTTGCAGAGAGCACAGTGCAGATGAGGGCATGAGCGAGAAAAGAAAGGGTTAGGAATGGCTACCCCGGCATTGCCATTGGAGAAATATGGGATGCCAGGTATGAGATGGGCAGATGCCGGAGGAACCCCAACCTGCATTCCACTTTCCAGCTGCTCCCCTTCAGGTTTTTCTGTGCTACAGAACAATAACACCAATGACATCTGGAGCACAATAACGGGACATATAAGCAGTGTTGTGTCCTAAGTAACAACTTCACCACTCTTATACTTCTGTACTTTAACTCTTTTCTGAAGATCAAGACCTGATCTGTGTTTTCATAAAACATTTTTAACCTTAGACCACGTATGTAAAAACTCATAAGCAGTTATCAGTAACTCCAGTAAGCTTTCAAAGAAAGTAGTTTATAGTCTCCGAGGGAAATTCAGTTCTATTCCCAAAACAAAGAAGTATGTACAGTATTCAGAATAACACCATTAGCAGACTAATTTAAAGATGCTGTTCAAGTAACATTCCGTATTTCTTGCTACTACACAGCTCAAATGAAGGACAGCGCAATCAGTGCAGGTCAGTGCACCTCTTCCCTTACCTTTGCCTAGTTGCATTTGAACAGCACCTGTTCATATTCCCTATTCCCTGTTTCTGGAGGGCATCACTGGACTGCTCAAGTTTCACCACAAGGTGACATGAAGATCTCATCTCATCTCTCTCATCTTCTGCCACTGGGGCAGAGCATGCAGGTGGGGACTCAGATCATCTACAGTCACTTCTTCCCAGTACTGAAGCAGAGAGACTGTGCCATAGCTTGAGCTCCACAGAGAGAGGGATAAAGCAGAAGGTAGAGAAGAAAGCACAAAGGATTTGCACAGCAGAAAGAAGGTCCTGCTTCTGTAGGGACATAACAGAGTATCATCAGAACATGAGTGGTGTTTGACACTAGCCCTGGTAGATCCCAATACTTGCAGATCTTTAGGCTGAAAGTCTTCATCTCCTGTACTACGAACACAGGCTATCCCAGGGAATACCACAACTTCTTCCTCTCTGCTGCTTTCTCCTTCTCCAGACTAAAAAACAGCCTAATATTCACAGAGAATGTATGTGGGTTTTATGCACGTGTTCAATTTGTGGCGTATACATAATACTCCATGTGTAAAACACTTCTCTAAAAGAGAATATCTACCAAGTGATAGAGGAACTTATAATAACCTTAAAAATAAAACAAGAGGACTTATCGTTTTGTTTGTCGATAGAAAAACAAAGAACTAAATGTCTGCATGTAGGAAAGGCTTGTTTCTTTCCCAAGCGGGAGGGAAGCCTGCCTGCAACTCCAGAGGGCTGAAGCACGGCCCTTGTGCGGGCTGGCAGGGAAGCTAATTTTATATACTGCAGCGCCATCTAGCCCACGGAAATAAAATACCACCTTGGACAATGGCTGCTGAAGGACACTTCCAAGTCCTAAATGTTAAGTTCATAAATAATTTCTGACCCTGGATGAAACTTAGCTTTTGGCTTATTGTATGACATTTTAATCTTTTTTTTTTTTTTCTGCATCATAAACGCAGCTGGGCAATATATAATCTCCTCTGAGAGCTACAGGAAATAACTGACATATGCTATTTTCATTATTTCTCATCCAAACTGAAACTTGAGATAACCTGAAATTATGAAATAAATGAAAACCCAGGGCATGTACATTCTTTTGGGTGTTTTTGTAGAAAACTAAGAACTTCAATAACAGAAGAAAGGAAAAATAAAAAAAAATTTTAAAAAAAATAAATAATAATGAAAGGAAGCTCTTGCCAGTTTTGGCAGTTTGGAATTTTGTTATAAGGGGGAAAATCTATACTGTATTATATTATTTCTTTTTTATTTCTAGATATTTCAAATGAATTCCCTAGCTATTCCATACAAAGTTCAATTCACTTGTACTAGTTTGAAGTTTATCTAAATTAAATATCTTGGTTTGGATACAAGTGAGTTTAAACCCACCAGGGAAAAAAAAGAAGGCTTTCAAAAGTCTAGATAGCTTCTTCATGATGATGTTCAGTTTAGTCAATTCAAAATGTGATCACAGGTCTTCTAAAATGTAAATTTCCAAAACCAGCTCATATTGTTCCACTGTTTTTCCTTCACAGTCCATATTCTGTAATTATTTGAGGATTTCTAGCTATGTTCATAGCAAGTGAGAATTAATTTTGATATGAAGTAACGGCACATCTACCTTTGAGATTTATCACAGAATGAATCATCCTCTGTATGGATTATGAGGGAGCCTACATAACTAGTTAGCTTCCACTGTGCACACCTCAGTTTCGCTAGGACAGACCTGTTTCTTCAAAGAGTGTACTTGAGCCCCAAGATTACCGGAGGTGTTTTATTTTTTTCATTTCTACAAGAAAAAAATTTTCATAATTAATTTGTTTTAGATTCAGGCATGTCTCTCCACACAAAGGATAACCTAATTCCAAATACTAGATGCATACCATAGCAGTGTTACAAAGTAGTACTCAGCAAGGCCTGAGAAAGTCAGCTTGGGAGCCAGAAACCACACAGATTCACTAAAAAGGGTTCTTTTTCTTAATACTCCCTGTTCTGCAGGTAATTACACAGATAATTCAGAGTTTGTGTATCACCACAAAGCACTGTACCGTAACACGAAAAAATACTCTAACTCTTAAGTTAATGGATTAAAGCGTCTCCACCAAGAAAAAATACCTGTGTTGCTGCTGAATGAGAAGTTGACTTTAACCACACCCACATGAACATTTCTAGTTTTTTCATAATAATACTAATACTAAAAACATGCTGGTGCACAAGCACTTTTTAAAAAGACTGTTCAGAAGGGGAGAAAACGCTAGGAACACTTGAAGCCACAAAGAAAACCAAGTATGTGTCAACACAAGGGTCAAGATTTCCTTGATCGTCTACAAGCCCATACCAACTGGAGACTGTGCTAACCCACAAAAACCTTGCACAAATGCAGACTCCCTGGGCATGGATTCTGACCCAGGAACCCACTGAGGAGCACCAGTACCATGGTGTCTCACAACTATCCACATATGTAGGCTTTTTTTTCCCACAGTGTACGTACTATCCTAGTTGAGGACCTTTATCACATATATCTAGCAATCCACGGGTTACTTCTTCCTTTTTATGATACTATCATTCCTAAATAATTCCAGTTAATTAAGAGATAATGATCAAATTTACTAACAGGCAACCTTTTTTTGATGGTCAACTTCTCTCCCTTTCAAGCTAGAAGCTGTTGAGATGTGTGTGTGTGTGCGCGTGCATATATGTGTGCATGGTTATGTTTGTATTGACTTGCAGAGCAAACCCATAGTCAAAACAAGTCATCTAAATTTTCTCATATAAAGTTCTATATTGTTTGCCTTTGCTTTCCTCCAGCAAAAGAGGGATTTGATTATCAATCGTCGTATATGCACCAGTTAAGAGGTGCAAGTTAACCTTCTTAAGACTTTTTCTTATTGTTACTTGCAATGGTATCAAATTATTACATTGAAATAAGGTCACATTTTGCCATGGAAAATTATCAATTATAAATACAAGTGCTGCATTAATACATAGTACCACTGTGACATTAAATGTGTATATAACATTATGTTAGATACGAAAGGAAGGAGGAGCTCTATTTTGCATATACTCAATGTCTAATTAGGTTTCATATTTGGGCTTTTGACCCTGCTTTCAGCTGGGAGCCTGATTAGCAATTGAATTTCTGTTGGGCTGGTGACCCTATTTGCAGTGTCACAGCCTAAGGTAGGAGAAACAGTTCTTTAGGAACTCTTGGCTCGCAGTTACATGTTCTCCTTGTACTCCCTACGACTCCCTGGGAGACGCAATTAGGGTAGGATCAAGTTCATCTTTCTTGCACCAAACTCCCTCCTAAACTTCAGAGGCCTAATAAGGCAGACCTTCAAAAATAAGTTTCATAATATTAACAAGGAGAGGTAGGTGATCGTAAAGGCTTTCCAGGGAGAGAAGTCATCTATGTAATTCGGTACCTAACATGAAACTGGCAGATTCTCCCTCTGGAGTCCTTTAGAAGCACCTGCTCTGACTACTGACCGCACAGGTAATTTAGATATTTACTTACTGGTAAGGGACATAAAGCATATTAGCAAGTCAGATGCCCATGAGTGGTAGACTTGAGCCTAGCTTTGTTTTCATCATATCTTAATTCATATCCCCTGTAGGCTACCAGCATATACATTTCACCAATTTTGACATATTTACTTATTGAAAAAACAGGTATAAATAGGTGGAAAAGAGAGAAGAGATAAGATGAGGCCTGAATTTAAATGACTGTCATGTATGAAAAATCGAACTTACATTCCCAATGGCATCATCTCTGAATTTTGCCCTTAGAATTTGCATTTTATCGTCCTCATCAAGATCCAAAAAATGTTTCCCTTCTCTTCCCTTCCAAAACAACTCTAAACCTTGCAGCATAAAATATAGTATAGCCACCCAGGCACCAAGCATAATAAAATCTAGCAACAATAACTCAAATATGTGTCTCCTTGTCTGAGTCACTTTAGAGACATCCAGAAACATAAATATATGTTTTCCCTGAAAGGTAACAGTTTTCTTCCTTTTAATCTGAAATAAAATTCTGTCCCCATCTCCCAGGGAACTAAAGGTGACAATAAGAGCTTGACAATGTTCAGGAGATGTGCTTTTCACATTAACATTGCCAACAGCTGCACCATAAATACTGGGTACACAGAAAGTGCATTCAATCATTATAGGAGGTGCAATTTAAAATCTGAAATTCACTCAAATAAATCAGTAGAAAAGAGTTAAGGGATCAAAGTCTCCAAAACCTAAAATGCACCGCTTCCGTGTTCAGCTTTATTTGCAAGGAATTCTAAAATCTACTGGAACAAAATATTCCCCTTAATGTTCTGTAAACCGCTTATGAAATATCAAGCTTTGTTCCGTTCATCTTTCCTTTTCCTGTGCTACCCCCTTGCCAGAAGTCAAGGAGCTCATGCCAGATGTCTGCGAATTCATGGCTTATGAAGGGCAGGATCGGATGAGTGAAAGAAAATCATGCACAAAAGACAAATATATTACCCTCCCCCAACCTCCTCTCCTTTATCATCACCGACACACAGTTAAACACATTTCACACAGAGAGATGGGAGCCAATATGAGCATCTTGCAATTATTTGAGATATAACACATGCTGTCGCACCTCCTGCATTCAGCCCTGGAGGTCCTCCATTCTCTCCCCGAGGGTATTTGATATGACGGCATCAACTGCATGCTCTCTGCTAGGTTTGCTCTGCACATTGAAGACCCTAAAGAAGGGGCTACAAGGATGCTGAGAGTAGCCTTTGCCCAAGACACCCTGTCACTGAACCAATGCTTGTGTCCTGCTGGCATATACAGAAAGTGTCCAAAAATCTGGAGCTGCCATGAACTGCAGTAGTGATTCAGGTCAATATTCTTTCTGTTCTTACAGCCCCGGATACTTGGTGAAAGTGTATAAGGAACAGACCAAGTATAGGATGCAAAACCTTTCAACAAGCCAACAGTGAAAACATTGGAGAGCCCCGAGCCAGCCGGTTTGTATCCAGGACACAGGTTTAACAGAGCACAGTGAGCCGGCTGACATTTCTGAGGTAGACCTGGTGACTATTTCATGAGCAGATGGGAAATGCCGTATTCCTCAGTGGAATGTTAACAAGAAAACAGCCTGAGACAAGACTAAAATAATTATTCGCTTCCTAAATTTCATAAGAGGAGTCTGATCTGTACCACAGATATTAAAACATCTTCTATCGATTTATTATTTCTACATATAAGACTTTTTGCTTTAGCATCCACATTATTGAATGTCTCATGCGAGATAATTGAGGTAATTTCCTAATATCTCCTTTTAACTAAATTATTTCCATTAAAAAGTGAAGATAGGGGTACAGAGGAAGATATAGAAACTGCTATAAAATATAACTGATTGATTTATAGTCTCTTTAGTAGGCTGATCTAATGTGTCTAATATGTCTATGTCTAATTCCGATCTCATTTCAAATAAAACAGAAATGCATTGCTGAAGGATAGCCCACTTTTATAAATGAGGAATTTCAAGAATAACAGCAGTTTCCCTACACACATCTTACAGGCTGTCCTTATCAATACCCACCATGGGAAGTTCCCAAAAAAAAAAAAAGAGTATAAGAATCAGGTGAAGGATAGAATAAAAAATCCCAACCTCCAATAGTCCCACAGTGTCAGGAAAATCTAACCTGCAGTCATCGCTCCGGTCTCTTCTCAGTTGTAAAAGATATCATTGTTATGTATCTACAAATCTAGAATGAGCCCTGTTTCTTCAAAACCCAGTCCCAGACTTTAACAGCCACCCTGATGACTGTCCTGGATCACTGCAAACAGGGATAAGGATTAAAGCAGGACAAAAACATATTACAGATTGCCTCGGATAGCAGTCCTTGAAGAAGTGCATTTGTAAATAAAAGCAAAGTACGAGGAATTTCTAACTCTGAATCTCCCATTCAGTTTTCCCCTTTATTGAAAATAGTGCATCAAAACACACAAACTGCCTCTGCAGCCTGACATTCTCTTTCAGTCTCTCAGTGCTACTGGAAAGGAACGGTGTTTTGATTTATTTTGCCCTTCAGAGCCTATTACTCTTATCCATCTAAAGTACATGTGTTCCTTCTTTCCAGTATACAGAAATGTCTCTTGTTTCCAAAAAATATGCATTTTTTTAATGAAACCCTACTCTTCACAATATTTTCTATTTCTGAAACAATTCTAAATTAATGAAATGAAAAACAGGCATATACAGGAAATTTAGGGTGCTTTCAACATAGCACACAAGCCACTGTATTGTAAATGACCGTTTTATAAAATGATGCAGTCCTGTTTGATTTCAATCACAGTTAAAAGTAAAATAAAGCCATTTCCTGGTTGATTTCAGTTGGAATTGGAGATAGTTTTTTGATATGACCCTCGGCAGTGCTTAAAAAAGTGGGGGAAAGAGGCAGATAAGGCATTGAATGAAATAAATGGATCCAATCTGAACCCAGTTACTTCAGAAGTTGATAGCATAATGGAAAGGCAATGCGCAACCGGCAACCTCAGCCATAAGAAACTTAATGATGGATGAAAATGAAAAACGTCAGGATGCCTATTTATCTATGAGAATTAGAATCCTTTAAACAAGTTATGAGTGAAAGAGCTGTAGCTAAACCGGATTTTAAGCCAATTAGAAATGAATGAAAAATCTAATTTAAATGGACATCATCTTTCACTAGTATTAGAAAAACAATACTTTCTGCATTTTACCGGAGGTGATAAATTTATTGTGACACCTGAACAGGACAGCTATTTCATACTACAAGACAGTTTCTTCTGCTTAACAAATAGCCAAAACTAACCCTCGTCTTTGAATTTTATTTCCTGGTAGTGAATCATTCATAATTGTAATTTTTTTCTATTACTTCTACCTATAATGGATGGCTAACAGTGAGCTCTTATTGGCATGATGAACAAAAATAGTTTGGACTTTACTGCATCATTATATCATTGTACCTAGGACAATTCTGTCTAATAATTCAAAAGTTAAGCTGTTAATCTGCATGAGGTTTGTTACCTATAAGGTGCTGGATTCTGGTCTCCTCTATACCTCTAAAAAGTTACGTATCCTTACATTCGTAACAATGTTACTGAGATCAGATCTGGTCTACTACATCTAACTTCCCAACATGTTTTTGACATCAGTTGGCCATTACTTTGTGCATGGCAATCTTATGAGTTACATTGCCATATATTATCCTCTAAAAAGCCACAGGTGAGACAAAATTGCCTTTTCTCCCTTCCTACACATATACAAACAGAGTAGAGTAGAGAGAAGCAAAAGAACCCGCAAGGTCAAAGACTTCATCATCCTCTGGCCTGCCCACAGAGGTGGCTGCCCCCTTCAAGGGCTGGCAAGAAGATGTATGGTGAGGAAACGTATGTTTTTGAAACAGTAGGGGAGGAAATCTTCAGGGCTTTATACTGCAGCCACCATGGACAATAGTGAAGAAACAAGCCCTTCAAGTTATGCTGGACCAAAGGTTGGAGTTCGGTGCAGAACATCAAATAGACAGGCAAGAGGCAATCTTCTCTTATTCTGTCTAGATAATAGATGAACTACATATGGAAGATACCTCACAATAAGCAGCAACATGATTGCAGAGACATACTTTCCCACCACCTAATGCAGTTCAAGCCTACTGATTTCATGGGGGTTTCTGTGACATCAACGAGAGCAGAGAATTATAGAATGACAGAATTGCCTAGGTTGGAAGGGACCTTTCAGACCATCTAGTCCAACCATCAGCCTAACTCTGACAAAAACCATCACTAAACCATATCTCTAAGCACTATGTCTACCCGTCTTTTAAATACCTCCAGGGATGGTGCCTCAACCACTTCCCTGGGCAGCCTGTTCCAGTGCTTAATAAGCCTTTCAAGTGTAAAAATTTTTTCGAATAACCAGTCTAAACCTCTCCTGGTACAACTTGAGACCATCTCCTCTTCTCCTGTCGCTGGCTACTTGGGAGAAGAGACCCACCCCCACCTCGCTACAAGGTCCTTTCAGGCAGTTGTCGAGAGCGAGAAGGTCTCCCCTCAACCTCCTTTTCTCCATGCTGAACACCCCCAGCTCCCTCAGCCGCTCCTCACAAGACTTGTTCTCCAGACACCTCACCAGTTCCATTGCCCTTCTCTGGACCCACTCCAGCACCTCAATGTCTTTTTTGTGGTGAGGGGTCCAAAACTGGACACAGCACTGGAGGTGGAGTCTCACCAGTGCCGAGTACAGGGGGACGATCACTGCCCTAGTCCTGCTGGCCACACTGTTCCTGATACAGGCCAGGATGTTGTTGGCCTTCTTGGCCACCTGGGCACACTGCTGGCTCATATTCGGCCATCTGTCAACCAACACTCCAAGGTCCTTTTCTGCTGGGCAGCCCTCCAGCCACTCTTCCTTCTTCTCCAGCCACTCTTCTCCAGCGCCTGTAGCGCTGCATGGGGTTGTTGTGACCCAAGTGCAGGACTTGGCACTTGGCCTTGTTGAACCCCCAACCATTGGCCTCGGCCCATCGATCCAGCCTGTCCAAGTCCATCTGTAGAGCCTTTCTACCCTCAAACAGGTCAACACTCCCACCCAACTTGGTGTCGTCTGCAAACTGACTGAGGGTACACTCAAACCCCTTGTCTAGGTTGTTGATAAAGATATCAAAGATCCCTGGGGAACACCACTCATGACCAGCCACCAAATGGATTTAACTCCATTCACAACCACTCTCTGGGCCCAGCCCTCCAGCCATTTTTTAACCCAGCGAAGAGCGCTCCCATCCAAGCCATGGGCAGACAGTTTCCCCAGGAGGATTCTGTGGGAAACTGTATAAAAGGCCTTACTAAAGTCCAGGTAAACAACATCCACAGGCTTTCCCTCATCCACCAAGCTGGTCACTTTGTCATAGAAGGAGATCAGGTTTGTCAAGCAGGACCTGCCTTTCATGAACCCATGATGACTAGACCTGATCACGTGATTGTCCTGTATCGCAATTATGAAGGGCAGAAATGCCCTTCTGTATCAGAATTAATATTCTGCTTTCCTTGGAAGTTGCTATTGTACAAAAATGGTGCCAGACGTTGAGAAATGATACTTCCAATCCACAAATAAATAGGATATTTAGTATCGCTGTGGTCTATGGTATTTCATTACGTTGAATTGTTTTAAGGTCAGATACTGTAAGATTATTTTAAAAATGAATACACATGAATTGGATCTGACCGTAGTGTAGGGTATTTTTTTCAAAAAGCTATTATAACAAACATAATCTTTCTTTCCTCCTTTGGCTCTGATCTGATACAATTTTAACGTACACAGAAAGACTTAGATTATGCCAACCTCAGTATCTGAAATACCACCTAACAGAAAAACAGGTGAATCTTTTTGACAGTAAACAGGAAAATCGTGATTTTTCTTAAATATGCATTCTAAAGCATAGCCTGATAGACTGATAAAAATAAAATTTTTAGCTTGAACAATTTACACTGTCACCCAAAGTAAAATTTCATATTCCAACTCTCAGTCATTACCAAACTTTTCCTTAGAAAATTAAAAGATACGTATTTTCCTTCTGAAAGGAAACACAAAAGCTTACAAGAATACTGCCATTTGAGTAATTGTACAAAAATTGCTTTTCCCATCCATAATATAAGCTTACTTTAGCACTGAATGAAAATGTTCAATTGGAATGCCACAGTGTGTTACTTTAATTCCAGGTAGGTAGCTCTTTGCAATTGTCACTTTGCTAGTATGGCATTTTCTTGTTTTCTACTGAGGACATCTAACCCAATGCTAGGAGCACTTGCCTGGAATAATTACAAAGACTTCAAGTCCTTGAAGAAGATCTATGGGAGGAAAAAAAAGAATTAAAGAAATGTAAAACATCTGAAAATCTCCCAGCAAGTTCTTATGTTAGCCATTGTTTCCATACTCCAGATTTTTGGAATGATGCTGCACAAACAGATGTTCCCCTATACAGTCTCTTAATAAGCTGAACATTCATAACTTTTTCAAAAGTCCTTGGAAAGATCACTACTTATGCAGCTTTCGTTATCAACATCCAAGTTTCATAGTTTTCAGTACATTCCTCTCCACAAGGAGTGAACAGGGCTGGTCTCTGGGACATGGAAAACTGCTGGAGGCCCAGGCTACAGAGCACCCTTGGGCTTGGAGGCACAGCCAGTTGGTAAGAGGGTGCAAGAGGGAGAAAGGACAGGCCAACATCTGGCTTTTATTGATAGCCTTCAAGACCATAATGGTGGCTCTGTCAAACAGTAGGGAAAACTGCATGGAAAACCTTTGCTCTGTGGAGTTCTGTGAAGACAGCAGAAGGAAGGAAACAGCTCAGGGTTGTCACAGCACAGAAAGGTGACATTTTTCAATCCATCTAAATGATTCAGGCTCCTATCAGAATTTGAAAATGAAAAAAAAAAAAAATCAAGAGACAAAGAGAAAAAGCAAAACCCTGGGAGATATGAAGAAGGCCCTCTGATGTGTTACTCGGATGCATGCTTAGTGCTAAGTCATGTGCCACAGGCTGGCTGTTGGCAACTTCTGGAAAAAAAATCTTCTAACTGCTGTTACATGCAGGACCATAATCCAGGTGTTTTTAAAGGAGCTTGGGGCATTCAGCTGATGCAAAATTACCTTATAGAGAATTTCATTATCTACTGGTTGAAAAGTCACAGAAAGGGGCGTACAGAAGTTCTAGTGATGTCTTGCAAGTGATAGATTAAGTTATGGCTGAATGAAAAGGTACTTGCTTTCCTTGGCAGTTACAGACCACTACAGTAACATCTCCACCCCTTAACCTCATTGCTAATTTGAAACTGTTCTAGGATCACAGCTGGAAGACAGGACACTGCACAATCAGAAAAAGGCCTATGGAAAAATGGCTCCGCAGTTTTCCTTCTTGAGCAGCACCAATACCACTTACGTTACTACTGAGCCATATTTCTAACCCCATCAGGAGTTTTAAACCATCCTCCTGATCACCAGTTCTGTTGCACTGAGCACTACAGAATGCATTTAGCATACGCAAGGCTAATTAAAACAAAATTCTAATTAGTACCTTTCTGCTTTTGAATCCATACAGCATCATATATTGAGAATTAATTAAAAAATAAAATTAATTATGCATTGGTATTTGTCTTGGGTTATCAGCAGACAATCTATGTAAAATACAATAGCTGGTTAAAGATAGGTCACCTATTAATTAAGAACATTGTGACCAAACTAATGGATGGAGTTCTTAGTAATTCATAATAATGGCATTAATGAGAGCTATGACTTGCATTTAAAAGATATTAATGTGTACTTTGAAGAAATAATGGTATCAGAGCAGCATCCATTTACTCTCATCAAGCCCAAGCCTTGTCATAAACACAGGTTATTCTCTTTTGAAGACAACATATTACCAGCTACACGCTCTTCTTGATGCATGAAGATCTACACTCTCAACCTGGCACCTTCTAAGGAAAGACCATGCCCTGTTTTACTTCTCAAGTTCTGTTAATTATGTTTATTTATAGAGGTTGGGACAAAAGTATTTAAAAAGCAGTGAGTGCACTCCTGTTCACATTCTTCAGTGTGGGGAATTATGTCAATGTAATCAGCATTCTTAATTATGTCCTTGAAATGCGAGAAGTTTGCAAATCACTTAGATGTTAAAAACAGAAGAAGAAAAAGAGGCAAGAGGTCATTTGAAATAAGAATCCCTTCCTTAGAAAGAAACCCTAATTTACAGAAGGTCCTGATTACTGTTGCTTTCCAAGACCTTGCTGAAACAGAGAAATTATTTATTTCTGGCATGACCTTGACAAAGTTACTCCCTTCTGCAAGGAGAAAATTGAAAAGCAATACCTGGCAATGACACATTAGCACTGAAACTCAAATCTGTGTATTCAGATTTCTGTCATTGTTTTTTATTTCCCTTTTTTTCTGGAGTGGGAAGAAAACGTCTCTTGAATTTCATTCATTTAAGATTGAAACCTCTCAGGTACAGAGCACTGCTGGAAGATGCTGAGTACAATGAATTTTTCCCACCATCACCACAACCATCCCCTTTGGGAGATGAAGAAGCATTGGTCCAGCTTTCTGCGGGATCACATTTTAGTAATTAGTTACTTGATCCAGCTCTCTATGAAGTCAATGGGATTCTTTCTCTCGATTTCAGTAGAACTGCACCGAGCTATCAATAAATTCACTGTGAGCTTCCTCTGGATAAAGACTGTAGGGTTTGCCATTAGATTAATTGTTATCTTTTGAGGGGCCAGATTTTGCAAATTGAAGAATTCTCTCAGCTCTTGCTGAAAACAATGGGATTCACAGGAGGTGCTAAGCTGCAAGTTCAACACCCCATCTGTATCCTGCCTTTTGCAGCAGCCATAAAATTATGCTAGGAGACTGGATTATGACAGTCTTGTGCAAGCAGATATGCTTAATGACTCTTTTAGCTAATCTGCACAATTGCCTCAGTACATAGGACATGGTTCTTAAAAATACTTGCCACTGTGCACAGCAAATGCTTTTAAAGTTAAAAATCTCTAATTAAATACATGAAACAGGGCTTTGAGGGAAACAAAAAGCCCAGCATACAATTAGCATCCTCTAAAAGTCTAAGGTAGAACAAGATCATCATATTCTGCCCCAAGGTAGCTCACATATTTCTACCATTTTACACATCTCATATTAATAGGCCAACTGAATGAGAAATAGAGTAACAGTGGGCAAATCACAGATAAAACTCCAGGAGAATTTCTGACAGATTGCAACATAATTCCACCCTTTTTGTTTATTTGTTTGTTTGTATTTTAGTTGCCAGACACTTTCACAGATCCACTTTTAATGCAGAAATTTATTATTTGTTCTTTTAATGGTTTCATAAAATATTCACCATGGCCTGTTTAAATAAAGGAATGACATCATGCATAAAAAATGAAAAATAATGTGTCTGTAATAAGCTAGAGGTTACATTTAATGAAACAATGCCCATAAATGAAATTTCATTGTGAGCGCTGATGATGCTCATTTCAGATGAATGCACTTTGTATTTATTAGTTTTAAGCGTGTTCATCCTCAGCTTCTGTAATCAGAATTACAATATCCACTCAGATGAGAAAAGTAATTAAATCATTAAGACATACTTTCTCAGGGCTGGGTGATTCTGTGGATATGCAACAGTTGGCTGGCTCCTGCCCTAAGCCCCTAGTGCAATAGATTAATTGTTTTCTCATTATTTTCCGGGGGGTATCTATCCTCATAACAATATGCATGTACAGTCTAAGCAAAGGCTATGTGCCTCACGCCTCATGTGTGTATATCTTTGGGCTACTGGCACAAAAGGCAGCAGATTCCTTGTATGAATAGCTATGGAGAATTACTTGCCACGTCATGTTTGAGGCAAGACTCATGGATATATTATAAATGAGTCTAAGGACAGAGAGGGCCTTCTGTCCAGGATTGACCTTGCCTATTAAGAATATTATCATGCAGTCCCCTCACAGCATCAGCCCTGTGCCACAACAGAAGAAAATTTCAATACCCCCGACTCGTCCCCATCTCCTATATCTCAGTCCCATGCTGTTTGCATTGCCATTGTACAGATTATGAAACACAACACTGCCAAGGTAGGAATCGCATAATGTCACCATCGTAGTTGGGTAACAGGACCTGACGCAAGAGTTAAAAACTTTCTATCATTCTTTATAAATACACTCATATTTTGTTGCTTTGATCAGTCCTTAGAGAGGGAATTTCCCAAGGTAACGCTCCCAGAGTTAAGCTCCTAAGTGTTATTTGCATGTATCCCCGATTCACGTATGCACATGTAAAGTCCCCAGTACTGCTGTCTGAAGTCATCTAATTTTAGATGTATACAGTGAAGGTATCTACATCTCAGCTAGTCACCTCATGTTCTCTTTATAGTCAATGAAAAGAAATGGCACAG
Source organism: Rissa tridactyla (assembly GCF_028500815.1). Lineage (NCBI taxonomy): Eukaryota > Metazoa > Chordata > Aves > Charadriiformes > Laridae > Rissa > Rissa tridactyla. Next base: position 117,214,138 of record NC_071468.1, on the reverse strand, counting down.
AGCTGTGGTTTGTATACGCAGGGAGAAGACAGGAAAGGCTAAAGCTCAATTAGAGTTGAAACTGGCCAGTGTTGTGTCAGATAACGAGATGAGCTTTTTTTAAGTACGTCAATAGCAAGAGGAGGTCTAAAGAAATCATTGGACCAATACTGATGAAGATGGTCATCTGACTAATAGAAATGAAGAAAAAGTGGAGGCATCAGTGCTTATTTTTGCCACAGTCTTTAGTAATACTGATAGACCTTGGGCTGCCTGGTCCCCTGAGCCAGAGGGTCATGAGTGTGGGAACAGTGACTTTCCATTTTGTGGACACTGAAACTGTAAGGGACCAGCTGTATCAGCTGCATGTTCACAAGTCCATGGGGTGTGATGGGATTTATCCCAGAGTACTGAAGGAGCTAGCAATGTTATGGCAGGGCCCCTCTTGATCATCTACCAAACATCTTGCAAGTCTGGGGAGGTCCTTGCTGACAGGAAGCTAGCCAATGTTAATCCAGTTTACAAGAAGGGTGTGAGGGAAGACCCAGGAAACCACAGACCTGTTAGCATGCTCTCAGTTCCTGGAAAAATTATGGAGAAGATTATAGCAAGAATAATGCAATCATCATTAAGGGTTGGACTAGATGACCTGTAAAGGTCCCTTCCAACCCAAACCATTCTAGGATTCTATGATTCTATGATCAGGCACGATCATCATGTGTTCACAAAGGGAAAGTCTTGTCTAACTAATTTGATATCCTTCTATGATAAGGTCACCCACCTAGTGGAGGAAGAGAAGGCGGTGGATGGAGTTTTTCTAGATTTTAGTAAGGTCAATGTGAGTCAGCAGTGTGCCCTGGCAGCCAAGAGAGCAACCCGCATCCTGGGGTGCATCTAACACAGTATAACCAGCATGTCAAAAGAGGTGACTGTTCTGCTGTATTCCGTGTTGGTGTGGCCTCACCTTGAGTACTGTGTGCAGTTCTGGGCCCCACAATTTATGAAAGATGTGAAGGTACTCAAATGCATCCAGAGGAGGGTAACAAAGCCAGTGAAAGGGCTGGAAGGAATGTCCTCTGAGGAGCAGCTAAGGACTAGTCTAGTTTGGAAAAGAGGAAGCTGAGCGGTAACCTCACTGCAGTCTACAGATTCCTGAGGAGGGTACATGGAGAGGGAGGTGCTGATCTCTTCTCCCTGGGATCCAGTGAAGGACGCATGGCAATGGGTCAAAGCTGACTTGACTTTAGGAAGCATTTCTTTACTGAGAGGGTGGTCAAACACTGGAACAGCCTTCCTAGAGAGGTGGTCAATGCCCCACGCCTGTCAGTGTTTAAGAGGTATTTGGACAATGCCCTTAATAACATGCTTTAACTTTTGATCAGCCGTGAAGTGGTCAGGCATTTGGACTAGATGATCATTGTAGGTCCCTTCCAACTGAAATATTCTATTCTACTCTATTCTAAACAACACTTACAGGAAGCAATTCATCTGATATTAAAGCACATCTCTAAAATGGGTCAATGCTCTATAGATGTCCACCTTGTCAGTTTTAATCGTATTCTCAAGTATTATCATCTTCTCCTAAATGTATACCTACCCTCTACACCATAACAGTAATTTTTCCAGCGGCGACTAACTTCAATTGAAAATTTATGGAATTTATAAAACTAAGGTGCTTTAAACTTTTCTATTCTACATGACAGTGGAGACTGAAAAAAAGAAAAAAACAGATGGTGTTCATATGATGCTAAGGTGCCAAAATTAATATTAATGCAGACACCATGCATATTCTGTAATTTTTTCTTTTAAGTGCTGGGCTGGAAACAGTTTTCCTGTCCCACAGAATATTTCCACATTTTTAAATATTCCAACTCCATATGAGAACGAGATAAAATTATGTGAGGAAGAGAGAGGAGAGAGAAAGGACTGGCAGACACCCACCCAAGCAAGAGAGTAAGACCAATCATTAGGCCTTTGCCTTAGATGAACATGCTCCCATCCACACCAGCAGCATTAATCAAGCACAGCGAAGAATTGAAAGTTGTCTTCAGTTACCCAGGCTATTGGCTATTCGGTGTCTCTCCTTTTGATGACAGACTCCCTTCTGAGCCTAAGAAATTGTTTTCCAATAAAAAATTAATCAAAATTTTATTTGATTCCCAAAACAGCTCTACTTGCTACGTTTTGCAACTCAAAGCAGTAATAATCTACATACTCCACTAGAAATAAAAAAAACACAGAACTTGGAACAGTTATTAGAAACTTTCTTTTGTATTACATTTTGACATTTCAGTGGTGAGGAACTCAAAAGTTAATAGCAGCAGATTACCAAGTATTTTGTTCCTCTGCTAAGAAAAAGAAAGGAGAGGGGGAAGAGCTCTTGCATAGTAAGTTGATTTTTAAATGCTCCAGCTAGACTTTGAAGTTCTTCATTCAATGAGTTGAATGTTAGTGAGTAAATTTACATTTTCTGTGAGCTTTGTGTTAAGCTAGGCAAGTAAAAAATGTTTTTTCAATCATGTATGACTCTTTATTTTTATTTTTCCCCCAAACCAAGAAAAGCACTGATTCCTTATATAAAAGAATCTGTGTGAAGATCTGAGTTTCAAGCTTGAAACATTTGCTGCAGTTCTGTTCAAAATAAAAAAAAATGTAGTTATATATATTTTTAAACAATAGAAACAGTGTTCTTTCAACAGAAACCTATAACTCAAAAATAGCTGAAGGAATTGTATCTATCTATCTCAACAATTGTATCAACTTCTCAAATATACTATTTTCTCAGACACAGACAAGCATGAAAAACATCAGGCTCCTAAATGAATGTTTCAGAAAGTTACCCAGTCTTTTAGGCCCTTCATTACTACATATGTGACCAGTGGCTGCTATTAAAGAGCAAGAGCAAGCTGCTGGTCAAAATAATTGCATTATAGCATACACCATACTTTTAGTCATCATTTTGACATCTGATACATACAAGGCATTGACTTGACAGTGAAACTATAAATTCAGAACATTAGAACTTCAATTCTGACATTAAAACAAGAAAATCACATTGTTATGAGAACAGAGTAAGTCCTCTGATCACTATGCACCTGAAGATGTTCTTCCAGACATGAAAAATAATTTAAAAAGCAATTTTGCTAAGATATCTCTCTGCTACTTTGTCTTTATTAACTCACGTTTAAATATCTCTTAATGCAGAGTTTAACCTTAAACATTCTGTAACCTGCAAGTAGTTTGTGTCTGAGTTTTTAAAAACTGCTAACTAAACAATACCACCTTTTGTCAGACATAGATATAACTGAAGGATATTTTTACACTTTGGGAGAGAGTTAATAACATATTGTGTAGAGAAACAGTTTTAAGATTGGCCACTATTTTAAATGCTGTGAAATTCTTCATGATTCATGACAGTGACAGTTCTTCATGATCTTTTGCAGTAATTTTGAACTGCTGTGGTGAAGCTCTTACCCTTGCAAGGTAAGAAAAGCTGCAACACGAACAAAGGAACACACAAAAATTGAAATATCTACACGGGGTGAGCCACAGAAATGTGGTGATCAAAAGCAACAACATAGACACAGATGGTTAAAGGGTTAAAAAGTAAGGGAACACAAGGAAAATGTGAAGGCTTGCACAATGAAGAACTTAATACAGTAGGAAAATCAAATTGCTATTAGGAAAACAAACCTGCACCCATCCTTGAGCGTGACTGAGGAATTCTGAGAGTGGACAGCTGTGACTGCAAGAATAACAAATAAAGCAGGTTCGGAACTTGTCACTGGAAAAATTTTCTAACACTTTTCCTTTAGGAAAAATCAAAATGATGGCTCCCCAGGTGCCGCTCTGAAAGGTTCCCGTTCATTTCCCTTTCTCCCAACTGACAAAAGGCTTCCATGGCCATAGCTGGAAAGCCTAAAAATTCCACTGCAGTTTTCTCAAATGGAATTTTCCATCAATTCTTAACCACAAAAATTAGGGGAACTTGCCTTTTCATCTTCATTAAGGATTATTTGTTCAACAATTTTTTCAAGGGAAATAATTTCCATGTTCTCATCAGTCTTAAAAATAAACACCCTGTCACTTAAAAAATACTTTTTCCTTCCCATTATTCTCTACAACATGAAAGCAAGCATTTTCAATGATTTTTGGCTCTTTCTACTAATATAAGTCCACACAGTAACAGGGGAAAACCGGAAATACTGAGACATTAAGTGAAGGAGAAACCGCTGTGTTTGGTGTGAAAATACCATTTTATATAATAGTGGTAAGAGTTTCTCCAGGGTTTGTGGGAACTATTTGCTGACTGTCCTTTACAATGCTATACTTATAGAGCTATGCCAAGATTCCACTTACGCGTAATCTGCACTGCATCCAGATACCCATGACAGGTAACACTACATTTTATATTTCTCTTTAAATTTTAAAGAGAAACATTTCATTCATGTTGAAGAAGCAATAACTGAAATGTTTGTTCAAAAAACTATTAGTTCAATTAATTTTGCCGTTATGCCACTTATGAAGTGGTCAGAAAAATTACAGATGACTTTATTCATACTTACTCCATACAAGAGCTGAATGAGACCCCTTAATAACACTATTTTAATTATTTTGTTTATATTTTGCTCACATTTTGATACAGGAAAAATAGAAAGCATTCTCCAGAATATGAGAAGTAATTTACCTGAAAATTTAGAGAAATTACTTCCAAAAGATGTCTGAGCTGCATCTATTCACAATTGTTGGCTATATCAGCCCAAAAGCGAGGACTTTGCTACTACATCTTCATGAACAGTTATCCAAAACATGCAACAAATAGCATTACTGTTTCCTGAATATGTGACCTAATTGTGCGAAACTACTTTCCGCGTTGGCAAAAATACAGCATTGATTAAATAAACCTTTTGAGAAGGTTTACAATTCACCAGCTCCAAAGAAAGTTTTACTTGTACAAATGTTCACAGACAATAATGGGGGAACATGCTGAACTGAAATCTACTTGGACAATTTTTCAGCAGCAGATTTCCACACTACCCAGTCATCCCTGCTAGTTTGTGGCACACAGTGTCTGACAACTGAAAAATATGTAAATTGCGCTATACTTGTTATGAACACTCCTCCAGATTTTGTTCAAAAGCTGTAACAGACTGGGCTGCTCAGCATAATTTTTTGAAGCATTTGCAAAGCTGGTACCAGATCTTGCCCTCTTTCCATATGTATACCCCTCATTTGATTTCCATGGCAGAAACGCCCATTTAGCTACACGAAGAAAGTCATTTAACCTCAACTCCATTTCCCTCAACTCTATTTTCCTCCCATTATACACACACACTACACAAAAATTTTCAGACTTGGTTATTATTTATGGAGAGCTTTCAGGATTACCTTTTACAGCTGATTTATAAAAGTAATCACCTGCCTCAGACCAAAATGTAGCACTTGAACTTAAAATGCTGCTTCTGATTTGAAATATGTCATCTGCTTGAATAAAATCCTTCGTTTGAAGCATAGAGAATCCTTTTGTGATAGAAAAAAAAATCCCAAATTAATTTAAAATTCAGAATAATCTTTTTACTAAAACAACTTGAATATGTATGCAGCTTGCATTGGATAAATGTTGTATTTTTAATTAATTGCATAATGAGATGTGTGCATTGTGAAAACATATATGCACATATTATTTCATTAACAGCCATTTGAACCAGGAATACTTGGGAGTTCAAAGCAGATTCTGTTCTTTAAGTGCATCCTTATGAGAAGCCTAGATTCCATTTTAAAGGGAAACATTACACTAAACAGAATTGATTCAACCCATGTCAAAAACATGTTCAAAACCTGTCTCCCAGACATACAGGGCAACTTTCAGATGTTGCACAGAGTTCAGCAGTGTAAACTGGCTGCCTGGTAGAAGGCAAAAAGAACTCCTGGGAGAAGGAATAAAACATGCCACCTCTGAAACGGGCAACTTTCCATGTTCACTCCCAGCTTTTTCGTCGGTACCTTGACCTGCTAAACCTCTGGGATTGTTCCAGTGGTCACAGCATAACTTTTACTTTTACTGATGACCAACGCTTTGGGATGTGACGAGCCATCGGAATGGCAGAACAGACCCTTTTGGCTTAAATTAAATCGCCAATTCAAGTGTGCGAATTTTACATGTGGTTTATTTTTCTTCACTATAGACGAGCCTGCGTTTATTATATAACAGAAGGTGGCATTCCAGATTGTTTGCATAATGTAGACACAAAGGTTTCATTTTTATCACACTTCATAAGTATTTTGCATAGACAGATGAAGACGCACAACACACTGTAAGCAAAAGCAACATTTCATGCCTTCATTTCATAATTAGGCTTAGCTCGTAACAAGTCACATTCTAATCCCCACCAAGCAAGTATGAAGAGGGCATCTGATCTCAAATACCTTATTCATGCAAAGAACAGGTTCAGCTAAAGTGCAACAATGAATAAAATATGGGAAACGTATTTCTGAAAGGTTATTTTACTCTGTCACCAAGTTAATTCTGGCACAAGATGACTCAAACCATCTGCAGCTTGAACAAGAAGAATTAAACATTTTGACAGGCCTGAAACCTCATACTTTGATTTTCCATTTTTTAAAATCCCAGTTTAATTCCACCTCACTCCTCCCTTTTTCTAATGCGCTCCTTGCCATTATCTCTCCATTAAATCCAAGTACTGAAAACCCCCCACTGTTTGACACTCTTAACCATAGGTTGCTAAGGTTGAAATGAAGTACATGTGAGTTGTTCGAAAACAGTCACCTTGCTCAGAATGCAGACTCCAGAACTTTTTGCAAGGCTGACTTAGAGCAACCTTAACATATTACCCACAGTTTGTGTGGGTTTGAAATGCAAATGTTTACTTTCTACTGTAACATAAACATGATTTGTTATGCAGGGCACTGACACTTCTTATCATACCTCTAAGAAATGGTATAACTGCCACTCTTAAACACATTTCTTAACACCAGGATGCTTTAAATTTATACTTTGGATAACAACAATGTATGACAGTGAATGCATAAACCAATACACACTGACCCTCACTTGTAAATTTAGGTTCTAATTCAGGAAAAATCTGCAGCATATTCTTCTGATTAAGAAAGCATTTAAATATTGTTCTCTATGAGGATGTAATTCTTAATGTACTTACAATGTTCACAGTACCACAGAATGCCAGGTTGGAAGGGACCTCAAGGATCATCTGGTCCAACCTTTCTTGGCAAAAGCACAGTCTAGACAAGCTGGCCCAGCACCCTGTCCAGCTGAATCTTAAAAGTGTCCAACGATGGGGAATCCACCACTTCCCTGGGGAGGTTATTCCATGGCTGATTGTTCTCACTGGGATAAATTTTCCTCTTGTGTCCAATTGGAATCTCTCCTGGAGTAACGTGTACCCATTACCCCTCGTCTTTTCCATGTGACTCCCTGTAAAAAGGAAGCCTCCATCTTCTTTGTAGCCACCCCTTAAATATTGGATCATGGTGATAAGGTCTCCCCTAAGCCTTCTTTTCTCAAGGCTGAACAAACCCAATTCTCTCAGCCTTTCCTCATATGGCAGGCTTCCCAGTCCTTTGATCATGTTCGAGAGTTTCACTGCATCCCATCCTTATATATTTTTTTCTTCTCCTGTCCCTTTTCCTTGCCATCTGCCTTTCAGTGTTAATTACATTTATCTGTCTAAAATTTTGCCACATGCTCCATTTTTTATTGAGCCAAATGATACAGTGCACATGTATTTTACTGGCGAATTTATGGCTAGAAGGCACTCTTTTTTCTGTCCTTTATGGAGAAGAACAGTTCTAGTTTTAATGCTTTGGCACATAAGCTTTAATAGCATCCATGCATCTGCTCCTGAACTCCTCACTTAAGCTCCCTGTGTATCATCCAGGGCTGAAGCTATAATACAAAGACAACGTTTCTCATCACTCCATTTTCACACTTGTTTCTCAATGCTCTTCATTACTGCTGAGCACCTAGTCCTAAAACCTGAAAGATAAGTGAAGATTCACAAAAGAAGGCTTCTCCCTCAACAAAAACCCTCAGGCTTTCACACAGGCTCCAGAGACTGTCCCACCCAAACCTCATGTCTGCTTTAGGACCCTTAGCCTTTCCTACTGTTGAGTTTCTGGACTCTGCATGCGTGAAAAGATTGTTTTCTACTACTCTACTTACAACCTTTAAATGCCAAAATTATACATATGAAGGGAAAATAGAAACAGCCTTAGCCAAACAATTATGGGCAAATAATTTTGGTTTTTTCCATTAAAATCTGAATTACATTCTTTTAGGATTTGTTTTGGGTTTTATTATTCTTGTGATTGTTGCTTAATTTGTAGCTGATAGATCCAAAATGCTTTTCCAAATTGGATGCAATTTCTACACTAAATAAAAAGGCAGTCCACAGTTTTAAGAACATTCCTTAAATGTATGGGCCAATTCAACAATAAGTTTTAAAGGAATAAAGCCATTAACATTTTATAACGTCAACCAATTCTTTTTTTGTAAACACATTATATACTTCTGTTTGAATTTAATCACTTAGCAGCCAAATAATTATTTCAAGCTAATGAGAAATAGTTTTGAAGTTGTTAGTATTAATGAGAAATCACCATATCCATATTAGTGTTGCATAGTACTACATAATTGATACCTCAGTTCACATTACTGCTTGGAGGATACTAGCAGCAAACAAAATTATTAGTTTCTTTTTGTCAGATAACTTGCAAAGCCCCATTTTTTTTTGGTTTTTAAAAGCAAGTATTTTGAAATGAAAATAAAACTATACTTCATTGCGACAAAAAAAAAAAATAACAGCCTCCAGATTTAGCAGCACAATGTTGTATACTTGTTTTAAAGATGCAAAAGAAGCAAGGACAGAATTGTAAGAATTCAGTGGGAATCTGGAGCACCCAACACTTCCTAGGAGATTTTCAGCTCCTTTTAGGAATAAGCCCTAGAGAAACTGTTTCTTTCTTTTGTTAAAAATCTGCTCCGTTCTCTTCCAGTGAAAGCAATTCATGTTTTGCACCTCTCAAGATTGGGCTCATCATTCCCTGTTTATTGGAATTTTAAATGGGTTTCTATTTTGTTGTTTTTGTAAAGTTTTCTGTGTGGTCAAACAGCTTTCCCATTAAGCTAACAGGAGTGATAGATGGCACTTCCCAGGCTGCCAACAATTTCACAATCCATAGTATCGTAACATTCAGGAAAACGCGAGTATGAATGTTTCCGGTCCAAACAGTGTTACAAGGACAGCATGGGAACACAAACAGTGAGCCAAGTTCTCCTCTGTGTATAAATCACCAGAATTCTCACTGCAAATGAAATCTACTGATTTACACCAGGTGAGAATGTCTGCAGAAGGAATATAATTACCTTCTAATAACATACTGTCATTTTTCTTTTAATGTTCTACGACTTACTGATGAATACACTCTCATCTCCTAATCTTTCTGTGCAATCTGCAGTAATTTATCCCTCAATATCAAATCTCTCTATATATAAACCTAATTATATGAATTTATTTTTTTTCTTGTGATCCAGACAACGTGTTTGGGAGTACTACTACTCTAGGTTTTTTAACTTTCTGAGGTTCAGCTTATTCATCTTTACCTTTGTTATATATTCTTATGAGTGTACCATACTAACTGTCTCTGGCAGTTCTAGACCAGGTTCTAAGGGCAGAATTTTCCAGGCAATATGGGTTTTAGTCCTTTTGCAGTTTAGTTGTTGCTGTGGCATAACCCTGGCCACCCCACACAACCCCTCCCTCATTCCCCCACGGTGGGATGGGGAGAGAATCAAAAGGCTAAAAGTGATAAAACTCGTAGGTTGAGATAAAGACAGTGTAATAAGAAAAGGGGCGGGGGGAGGGGGGGGGGCAAAAAGAAGCAAAGAAAAATAAAACCAAGGAAAACAAGTGATGCAAAATCAATCACTCACCAGCAGCTGACCGATGCCCAGCCAGTTCCCAAGCAATGGCAGCCCTGACAAAATCACCCCCCTCTGGTTTTATTGCTGAGCATGACGTTATATGGCATGGAATGTCCCCTCCCAGCCTCTCGTGCGCCCCCAGCCCACTCGCTGGGGGGGCACAGTGAGACGCAGAAAAGGCCTTGACGCTGTAAAAGTGCTGCTCGCTAATAACTAAAACATCCCGTGTTTTCAGCACTGTTTTCATCAGAAATTGAAAACATAGCACCATACGAGCTACTATGAAGAAAATTAACTCAGTCCCAGCCAAAATCAGTACAGCTGTACAATCTGTAGTTGGCATAGATTTTTCCGCTTTCCCTGAAAAACTATTTCATGGTCTATTCAAACTCATTGTAAGGAAGCTTTTCTTTGCTGTATTTTTCCTCTGGAATTCTATTGCCTTTGAAAAAAAAAAAAAAAAGTCTATTCTGTAAAATTCTTGATGTCTTTCCATCCATCAGTCTATCATCCCTACTCCAATATAACCAAAATTTTACGTAGTTGGCACTTATATCTGCAATCACACTTCCTGTAGCCCCACAAATATTTTGTTCTTTTGACAGAAACACCTACTGTGATATTCTGGGTGAACATGAGCTCATCTTTCTATCTGACCTGGTCATCACCCTTAGCTACCCAGTCATTTTATACTGACTTTTTTCTATGGGTAGGCACGTGATGATTTATCTGAGACAAACTCCCTGTCTTCTACCTTTCTAGCACAGAATACCGTGGCTCTTTCTGTATTAAAGAACTAACCCATGACAATCTTCTCCGTGTCAGCACTAGAAGAGTGCCAAGGAGACCAGCTCCAGTGCAGGTAAGTCTACTGGGGAAGGGAATCCCAGCAAAAAAGGCTGTCAAGGGGCTTGTTTTTGAGGCTTTTTAAAGCCAGGTACCCGGCACTTCTTGGGGGGGTGGGACCACTCCCCCCTCATAAAAGAAGGCTTTTGGGAGGAAGGAAACAAGCAGTGAGTGGGTGTTGCCTGGGTGTGCCTGCAGAACCACCTGGGAGCACTAGAGGAGGGTCTACGTTGGCAAGGTGGCAGCAGCGGTGGGCAGGCACCCCAGAGTGCGACGGGTGACTGCGAGGGGAGGAACAAGAGGAGAGCAAGCAGGTAGGCAGGTTAGGTTGACTACAAAGAAAACATGGCCTCCACTCGGTCTGTAGCCAAAGCCAAAAGGAATAAAGTGACCCAAATGGACCTGATGGAGAGACATGCAGCTGTCCAGGCGACGGCCTGCATGGAATGTCTGTCACTCTGGCAGGAGGACAGCAAAGACAGCGTCTGTGCACGCTGTGACCAGGTAAATGATCTGCTCAGCCTGGTGGCTGAGCTTAAGGAGGAAGTGGAAAGACTGAGGAGCATTCAGGAGTGTGAAAGGGAGATTGATTGGTGGAGCCACACCCTGCCATCCTTAGGGAAACAGCAGCAGGAGAAGGCTCCACGAGAGGTAGAGGATCCCCTGCCCTCTTGTCACCAGGCAGAAGGAGGGGAACCGGGAGAGGACGGGGTGGAATGGAAGCGGGTACCTGCTCGCGGCAGCAGGAGAGCCCCCTCCAGACCCCCCATCCCCCCCAGGTGCCCGTACAGAACAGATATGGGCCTCTGGAGGCAGATGATGAGGGAACTAAGGATACTGATAAAGCCCCATCCAGGGAGTCGCCAAAGCAGCCAGCTCCACACATTAAGACTGCTTCTGTGAAGAGCAGGAGGAGGGCCATAGTCATAGGGGGGTCCATTCTGAGGGGAACTGAGGGTCCCATATGCAGGCTGGGCCCTTCCCACAGGGAGGTCTGCTGCCTCCCTGGGGCCCGTGTTAGGGATATAGCCAGGAAGGTTCCTGGCCTGGTACGGCCCTCAGATTATTACCCTCGTTTGATCTTACAGGCAGACAGTGAGGAGCTGGAGAGTAGAAGTCTGAGGGCAATGAAGAAAGATTTCAGGGCCTTGGGACGGCTTGTCAAGGGTTCGGGAGCACAAATTGTGTTCTCCTCTGTCCCTCCAGCTTTGGGGACTGATGGATGGGTAAACAAGAAAATCGGACAGATCAACACCTGGCTCCAAAACCGGTGCTACCAGCAGGGCTTTGGGTTCAGTGATCATAGTTTGATCTACAGGACACCAGGCCTGCTCGCTAAGAATGGGAAAACCCTGTCCCAAAAGGGGAAAACCCTATCCCAAGAGTTAGCAAGGCTCATGGACAGGGCTTTAAAGTAGAATAGAAGGGGGAAGGGGATAAAACCAGGCCCACTAGTAATGAGCCTAGGGATAAAGGGCCAAGGATGGGGGTGAAATCGGTCGCCCAGCTCAAGTGCGTCTACATGAATGCATGTAGCATGGGCAACAAACAGGATGAGCTGGAAGCCATTGTGCAGCAGGACAGCTATGATGTAGTCACCATCATGGAAATGTGGTGGGACGACTGTCACAACTGGAATGCTGTGATGAATGGCTATAAGCTCTTCAGAAGGGATAGGCAAGGAAGAAGAGGTGGGGATGCGGCTCTGTACATTAGGGAATGTTTTGATTGTATAGAGCTAGATTCCGGTGAAGATAAAGTTGAGTGTTTATGGGTAAGGTTGAAGGGGAAGGCAAATAAGGGAGATCTTGTGCTGGGAGTATGCTATGGACCACCCAACCAGGATAAGGAGACAGATGAAGTATTCTATAAGCGGCTGGCTGAAGTCTCGCAACTGCCAGCCCTTGTTCTGGTTGGGGACTTCAACCTGCCAAGTACCTGCTGGAAATATAACACAGCAGAGAGCAGGCAGGCTAGGAGGTTCCTCGAGTGCATGGAAGATAACTTCCTGACACAACTGGTAGGTGATCCTACCAGGGGAGGTGCCTTGCTAGACTTACTGCTCACAAACAGAGAAGAACTAGTGGGAGATGTGGTGGTCGGAGGTCGTCTTAGGTTTACTGTTCATGAAATGGTCAAGTTTTCAATTTGTAGCGATATAAGGATGCAAAACCTCCACCTTGGACTTCTGGAGGGCGGACTTTGGCCTGTTCAGAACACTGGTTGAGAGAGTCCCTTGGGAGATAGTCCCGAAGGGCAAAGGGGTCCAGGAAGGCTGGACGCTCTTCAAGAAGGAAATCTTAAAGGCCCAGGCGCAGGCTGTCACCAAGTGTCGCCAGTCTAAAGGGCGGGGAAAATAGCCAGTCTGGATGAACAAGGAACTTCTGATGGGATTTAGGAATAAAAGGAAGGTTTACCACCTTTGGAAGAAGGGACAGGCAACTCAGGAGGAGTACAGAGATCTTGTTAGGTTACACAGAGAGAAAATTAGGAAGGCAAAAGCCCAGCTGGAGCTCAACTTGGCCACTAACATAAAGGACAACAAAAAAAGCTTTTATAAATACATCAACAAAAAGAGAGCCAGGGAGAATCTCCATCCCTTACTGGATGTGGGGGGAAAAGCTGCAACCAAGGACAAGGAGAAGGCTGAGATACTGAATGCCTACTTTGCCTCCGTCTTCAATAGTCAGACCAGCTATCCCCAGGGTGTTCAGCCTCCTGAGCTGGAAGATAAGGATGGAGAGCAGAACAACCCACCCATAATCCAGGAGGAAGTAGTCAATGATCTGCTTCTGCACCTAGACATACATAAGTCTATGGGGCCGGATGGGATTCACCCAAGAGTACTCAGGGAGCTGGCGGGAGAGCTCACCAAGGCTCTCTCCATCATTTATCAACAATCCTGGTCAACAGGGGAGGTACCAGATGACTGGAGGGTGGCTAATGTGACGCCCATCTACAAGAAGGGTCGGAAGGAGGATCCGGGGAACTACAGGCCTGTCAGCCTGACCTTGGTACCAGGAAAGATCATGGAGAGGATCATCTTGAGTGAGCTCTCACGGCAAGTGCAGGGCAGCCAAGGGATCAGGGCCAGCCAGCATGGGTTTAGGAAAGGGAGGTCCTGCTTAACCAACCTGATCTCTTTCTGTGACCATGTGATCCGCCTTCTGGATGCGGGGAAGGCTGTGGGCGTTGTCTATCTGGACTTTGGTAAGGCCTTTGACACTGTCCCCCACAGCATTCTCCTGGAGAAGCTGGAGAATCACGGCATAGACAAGTGTACTCTTCGCTGGGTGAAAAACTGGCTGGATGGCCATGCCCAGAGAGTTGTGATTAATGGGGTGAAATCCTCTTGGCGGCCGGTCACCAGTGGTGTCCCTCAGGGCTCAGTTTTGGGGCCAGTTTTGTTTAATATCTTTATCGATGATCTGGATGAGGGGATTGAGTGCACCCTCAGTAAGTTTGCAGATGACACCAAACTAGGTGGGAGTGTTGATCTGCTTGAGGGTAGGAAGGCTCTACAGAGGGACCTGGACAGGCTGGATCCATAGGCCAAGGCCAACTGTATGAGGTTTAATAAGGCCAAGTGCCGGTTCCTGCATTTTGGTCACAACAACCCCAAGCAGCGCTACAGGCTTGGGGAAGAGTGGCTGGAAAGCTGCCCGGCAGAAAAGGACCTGGGGGTGCTGGTGGACGGCCAGCTTAACATGAGCCAGCAGTGTGCCCAGGTGGCCGAGAAGGCCAACAGCATTCTGGCTTGTATCAGGAATAGCGTGGCCAGCAGGAGCAGGGAAGTGATGGTGCCTCTGTACTCGGCACTGGTGAGGCCTCACCCCGAGTGCTGTGTTCAGTTCTGGGCCCCTCTGGACAAGAGGGACATTGAAGTGCTGGAGCGTGTCCAGAGGAGAGCTACCAGGCTGGTGAGGGGTCTGGAGACCAGGGCATATGAGGAGAGGCTGAGGGAGCTGGGCAGGTTTAGCTTGGAGAAGAGGAGGCTGAGGGGAGACCTCATTGCCCTCTACAACTCCCTGAAAGGAGGGTGGAGAGAGGTGGGTGTTGGCCTCTTCTCCCAGGTGAATAATGACAGGACCAGAGGAATGGTCTGAAGTTGCGGCAGGGGAGGTTTAGATTAGATATTAGGAAGAATTACTTTACTGAAAGAGTGGTCAGGCACTGGAACAGCCTGCCCAGGGAGGTGGGTGAGTCACCATCCCTAGAGGTATTGAAGAAACGTCTAGATGTGGCACTTCAGGGCATGCTCTAGTGGCAGAGATTGTAGGGGGTTTTTCTTGTGTGTGTATGGTTGGACTCAAAAATCTCAAAGGTCCCTTCCAACCATGAAGATCCCCCTTGGTCTCCAACACAAGGGCCACATTTAAATTGCTGACAAGGAATGACCCCCGGCACAAGTTGACTCCTGGGTCATGCCTAGGAATAGCCTGGAAGAGCCATTGTTAGCTCAGGTCAGAGCCCAGAACCCTGTAACCACAGAACAGTACAGACAGTCAGTTCACAATATCTGGGCTCTTGACCTTGATTTGTTCATGCACTTGGACAGACTTACCATAAATCCGAGTCCAAAATTATTTCTTCAAAGTGAAAAAGGTGTCTCCTCTTTTCTGCTTTCAGGGGTCTCAAAAATGACAGGCTTCCATGAAAAGAAAAGTATATTGGGAAATGATTATTCACGCAAAATGTACCCGAGCGAGGAATACTGATCATGGGCATTAGAGTTAGCAGGTATTGGTTTTCTTCACGTAGAGTAAGAGAGGGTCACATTCAGAATCATATCCCTACACCAGGGCCTGGAAACAATGTTTTTTTAGAAAATTTTGCAACACACTGTCACACCACACTCCAAATATGCTGTCTAAAAGGAAACAATTTAAAGTACCTGTGTTCCTCAGACCATGGTGAACTTATTATGTCTATACTTTAGAAGGACTTTCAAAAACACTCAGTTATGATCATAAGAGTTACTAAATTAGATGAAGGGAATGGTCTGTGTGGTTCAATAAACAGATACCAGCACAGAATAGCTTTAAAAACATATAAGAAAAAAACAGAAGGTGGCAATCATGATATACTTTCTCTTTTGAAATAGTGTATCCTTCTTGGGCTATGCTTTGAAATGTATTTTCTAGATCACTTTAATCACTGGTGTTCTCATTACCCATTTCCATGTCCAGTCTGTGTCTGAATCAAACAAAACTTGGGGTTTTTTTAATACTAAATAAAGATAATTACAGGTTGTTCAAAAAAATGCCAGCGAAAAATATGTTCCTTTACAAACATTTTTCAATAGTAAATATTCAGTTCTTACAAAATATTGCTTTTTAAACAGAACTAAAATGTTTTCTTTTATTTTGAACAGTTGTATTTCATTCTGTCCTTTTTATCATTTCTGCTTTTTCATTTCTCATTCAAGTGAGAAATGAAGTAAAACACATATATTAACAAAATACATTTTGGTGGAGATTTTGAAAGAAGTTATTTATTACTATTTGATAAAAGGAATGGAAAATTTTTAAGTCTTATCTCTTAATGCTGTCCTTTATCATTAGGTTTCTTTACCATTATTTGAGATGTGTCTTGCTTTTAGCGACTGTGTAGAGTATTGGCACACTGTGATATTTTTCATGGGAATGGATTGCTATTTAGGGAAAAGAAATGTTTGAGAGAGCAGGGAGCCCTCACAGAAGAGGAAATATTAAAGGGAACTAAAATGTCAGTACAGTTCTAAGTAAAGTTTGCCTGATTAAAGACTTCATGTTTCAACCAATTTTTAACAGGAATTTCCACACAGGTGGAAGGGATCACCTGTGCTACTGAATGTAGCTTCTGCAATGGGGCCCTAGATGAAAGGTCCATTGCACATTCACTGCAGTTGTCACCACACAAAGGGTCACCGATTCCTTTCCTACAGCCTAAAAGCTCATGTCCTGCAGTGGCAAACTGAAAGCTACAACTACAGTGCAGGGAATTCCTCTGAAGGGAACCTGAAGAGACTGAGGGTGTTACCAACGTCCTACAGCACTATTGTTATTTAGCATTTATTAAATAAAGACTTACTGTGACTCAAGCTCAATCTCTGCTGTCTATCCGCTTTCGTATTAACTCATCTTGCGTAAGCACAGATGAACCATATGAATTGAGAAAGCAGCTCACATGCTACAACGTGGAAGAGTGGGTCAAAACTAGAACCTGACAGTCTGAGCTGTAGATTTGTGTTGTAGTCTCTTGAACATGTAATGGCTCCAGGAAAACTAGGAGCAAATTTTTCTTCTTTTGCACAAAGTTCAGGGGAAGGCAACTCACCTTACACAATCTCCAGTAGCCATCTATGGATCAGCAGGGAAAAATCCACTCACCCTCCCCCAGACAAACACAAGCCCAGAAAGATGTCACTAATATACAGTGTGATCAAGTGACTTACTCTTGTTTCGAAGACATCAAACATCCAAGGACTTGTATCACAACCTTAATTTCCAGTCTCCTTAAATTCCCCTATTTTGATATGCAATCCCTTTCAGTAGCTTACCAAGCATCATCTCAAACCAATTTTGATTCCGTCTCCAGTTGGCTATTAGGAAGACCATTCCAGTAATTCACTCATTCTTTTTTTTTTTTCTAAACTTGATGAAGACAAATTTTGATCTTTTAACTTCAGAACTTTTTTCCTCTTTGACATTTGTTCTCAAAAAATATTTGCAGAAAATTATCCCCTTTGACACGCAGTTGGTGTAGGTTAAAAAGGCAAAATCTTTTAATCTGTCAAATATGGTTTAATCAATGCCTTTTACAATGGAAAACACCTGAAGCCAAGAAAAGTCCTTGGCAGTTCATACCCATATTCCAGCTAAGGAATGATCTTTTTTTGTCTTCTGATTTAGAAATCCTCTATTTATAGCAAAAAATTTTATTGCTGATTTTTGAGTGCCCAGTATTGTTTTTGAAACTCTCAAGTTTCATCTCATACTTTTCATTTCAATTGCCCAAGTCATCTGATCTTCCCTGACATTAATGGACAATTCCCTCCTGTTTCAGCCTTACCGTCCAGCTTTATGCCCAGTTATGAATTTCGGAACCACATATTTAGTTCTCTACATTTGCGTCATTAATGAATACATTAAACAGGCTCTGTCACAGATTGATCCCTTGAGGATACTAGTAGTAGCCTTTCTCCATCCCACTGTCCCCTTCTGCATATCCTTCCCTTTTAACAGCTCTTTAATCCACCCCACATTCTCTATTAATTGCCATCATCTCCACTTACAGTACCAATTTCCAATGCAGTGTTGTAGAAAGTGCTTTTCTGAAATCTAAAGAGGTAAAGCCACTGCATTACCTTACAGAAGAAAAAAATCAAACAGAACAAAATAAAATAAAAATAATAGGCTAATCCGGCCAAAAAAAAATACCTTTAATAAAACTCTCCAGGAATTTATCCCATTTTCCATTTGCCTTCATTCCTTATTTATATTTTCTTTCAAAATCTCTTCTAATACTTTGCCTACTAACAGGGCTGGTTTTAGGTGTAGATTTGGGAGGCAGCTGACAAGAGTAACCATTGGTTTACTGCCTGCTTACCTTGCCCCCACTTTCTCTGTGTCTTGTCTCTGCTTCCCTGACAACACCAGGAGCAGGAGCCAGGAGAAAAGAGAAGAATCATAGAATGGGTTGGGTTAGACATCTTTAACTAGATCAGATTGCTCAGAGTCTCGTCAAGCCTGTTCTTGAATGTCTCCAGGGATGGGGCCTCCACCACCTCTCTGTGCAACATGGGCCAGTGTCTCACCACGCTCATTGTAAAGAACTTCTTCCTAATGTCTAATCTAACCCTACCCTGCTCTAGTTGATAACCATTGCCCCTCGTCCTATCGCTACATGCCCTTGCAAACGGTCCCTCCCTAGCTTTCTTGTCGACCCCCTTCAGGTACTGGAAGGCCGCTATAAGGTCTCCCCGGAGCCTTTTCTTCTCCAGGCTGAACAACCCCAACTCTCTCACCCTGTCTTCATAGGAGAGGTGCTCCAGCACTTTGATTATCTTCATGGCCCTCCCCTGGACCCACTCCAACAGGTCCATGACCTTCTTGTGCTGAGGGCTCCAGAGCAAGAAATATGCATCACCTCCATCCCTTTCCTGCACCGCCTGACCGGCTCCTACTCTCACTGCCAGTTGAGGGGTGGAGGTAGAGGAAAGAAGACAGGAGAATGGGAAGACTGGGAACAGGGTGAAAGCTGTGAGGGTTGCTGGGTGCCTGGTGTGGAGGCTGGAGCAGATTCTCCTCCTGCCATGAGGGAAAGAACACGAAGGTCGTCTCAGGGGAAGAGTAGATTGTGTCCTGTGCTGTTATGGACTGGAGAATGAGGAGTTGAGCCAGAAGAAGGGCACCCTATGGAAATAAATCTTATCCTGTAGCAGGCTAAAGGGAGAGGAAGAGTTACATGAAAGGGTAGAGACACAGGAATAAATTTTTTATGAATGGTCTCTGTGGAAAAAAGAGACTTTGGGGAGCTGAGAAGCCTGGGAGCTATAGTCCCTTACTTCTCACACACCCAGCAAGGAAGGCTCTCTCTGTCCTGAGCACATGGTCCATGCCGAGCCTGGGCCAGTGCCCTTTCAGAAGGCCCTCTCTGGGAGAGACCAGAGATTTGATTGGCAGGGTAGGGACAGAGGGGAAAGCACCTCAGATCAGTCTCTTCCAGTTGTCCCTATTTCAGCAGAACTTCAAAAATTTCTTCAAGCTGCTTATTGCCTACTCTGTCCTCCCCAAATCCTTCTTTGCTCCATCACAAAACTGAAACGTGAGGACAAAATAAATATCCCTGATGCTCACTCATGCAGTGGCAAAATTCAGTTTTGCTCACAAAGTTAAGAAGCCCTGAGTTGGGTCTGGTGAGAAGTAAGAGAGCAGAAGATTGTAGGGGAGGAGAAGATTGTGGGGGAGGAGAGGAAGTTATTTTTAAAAGATTGTCACTGGTTTTTGGTATTCTCTAATCATATAATCCTACTATGTAAAAAAATTTTGTTAAAAATCCTTGCTGCTGGACTTGCTATTTCCTGCACTAGTTCCTTCAGTAATCTAGAATGGAGATTATCTGGATTTTGTCATGCTGAGCAATCTAAGCTTTGCTTCTTAGAGGAACGTTTTGCTGCTTCTGCTTTGCTTAGACCTACTGCATGTAGTGCAGTTACAATGGCTGATTTATAATTGTGTCGGAGAGAGCGTACAATATACAAAACGAAGGGTTAACATGTTAATCGTCCTGCATTCAAACAGAAACAACCCAGTGGAGCCAGTCACTGAGATAATGAAATTATAGCTCAAGAGGAAGATCCTGAGAAAATAGTGTAATGGTTTTAATAAACAAGGACTACTCGTGTTGGGGAGGGAGGCTTTCTAGAGGCTTAATTAATCAAAACAGCTAGGGAACACCTAAGCAACCACTATAAATAGTGCAAATAATTGTTCTTTATGCGAATACTTTACCGAGCCAGAATGTAACTTCCTAGTTTATCTGTGGAATGATATAGAGTGCAGACTGTATACAACGTCCATATGTTCATGAAGCCATAGATATGTTTTAAATCATTTAACAAAATTATTACTCTCTTGATTAGCTAGGAAATGTGGTTAGGAAAGCAGAGTCTATCATCTAAAACGAGATGTCCATTCTATCATTTTCCTGTAAGGGATTTTACAGCAAAAAACCACATCTGGAAGTTGCATTCAAGGCACTTTGTAATAGCTTGGACGGTGTCTTGGATGGTGTCTTTTCTTTCAAGTTTAATAATATGTGATTGTTATATCCTAAAGGAGGAAGGAGTCATTCAGGTGAATACCTGGTTCAGAGCAGCATTTATTCCATGTACCCATGCACTCTCCATGAGAAATACATCACTCTAACAACACTTTTTATGACATCCCTGCATCAGCGGAACCAGCTGTCGAGGCTAATGGAAGTACACAATCTTCCTGATGATTTCTGGAATAATCCAAAGGAGAAGATGATGACAATTACCTTTGAGACACCTGCCTCTAAAATGGCACATGCTCATTTTAAACAGCCTGTAATCTCACCTTGAGTGACTGCCAGGCTTCATTTGGATCCTTCATGTTTAATATATTATTTAGATTGCATGGTTTTAGGCCTGAAAGGAAGCAATTTAGATTGAAATTAGCAGTAGAGTGTGGAATTATACTGACAGGCAGTGGAAGTTTAGATAGTTATTTCAAAAATATCACTCTCTGTTCTCCATGTACCTCTATGGCACTAAAAAATGTTTAGAGAACGTTAAGACATCACAGTTAAATGCTCAGAAATAACAATTCTTAAGTTGTCAGGCTCTGGTTTGGTCCCTTCTTTGTTTCCCAGTGCATTACCAGCACTGGCATATCATACACACCTCTGGTGGCTGCCCATGATCAAACTGGGAGAAATGCAAGGAAGGTCTGTATGGCTGATCAAAAGGATCATAACGGAACGTACTTTATGAGAGATGAGCAAAGGAAGGTGGTTGGCTCGTTTGGTCTAGCCAAATGAAACTTGATTGGGAAGAGGAAGCTGATTAGAAATATATCAGAGATGATAACAACAAGAAGAAAGGAAGAACTACTTAAATCTAACGAATAATGTTGGTACGAAAACAAAATAGTATAAATCTGCCACAAATAATTTGAAACTGGAGGCTGGAAGACATGTCCTTTTAGAACAGCCTCTTGATGACAGATGTCACAGCAAAAACCTTGCTAAATTTTAACTTTCTAATTGCAGTAGTCTTAATTCTAATACTGTAAAACACTGACCGACTTCTCATTTTAGATCATGTGAAATGCAGCCCTGTGTCCTCCAAATCTTGATACGGGAAGAGCTGTGATGATTATCTCCTTTCTACTTTTTACCTGCAGACAAATGGGTCAGGAAACTTTCAGCCAAACTGGTGAAAGTTTCTGGAAGTAGAAGGTAATATCAGGAGCACTTTGACATCCAGAAATATATCTGCTAATGGTGTTCACTATGTGTCATGATATATGGAATTGCCATTCATCTTAAACAGCAGGCAGTTATTCAAGGAAACTACAATTTGCAGACACTGACAAGCTCTCATGCATGAGTTCCAGCTTCATTTCTTTTGCTTGCTGGGGACCACATAGCAAAACCAGACCCCTATAAATCAGTTACATTAGTCTAATCTTGAGGTGACATGGGCATGGGCATGCGTGGTGAGACTTGTATAGAAAAGAAGCAGGCACACTTGCTAGTCAACTTTGGGTTTAGTTGCTTGTCTTGCTCTAGCAACACTATGTTTGTTTTATCAAAATGCAGCCAAATAGCATTTATCATTTAACCATCCATCCATGCTTTTCAGAATGGTGCTTACATTATTATCTATGCACCAATCGAAGTTACACCTCCCATATGCAACTTTATATTGTACAGTTTAGTTCTACAGAGACAGGAGAAAAATTTCACTTACCAACATCTTCTAATTTACTTTTTTTAAAACATAGAGCAGCTTCTACAGCTTTTTTATTTTAGACAACATGTCTTTTCTTTTCAATCCAGCCAGGCTTCAGTGGCAGTATATATTTTTAGGAAGTTGTACAGCCATCTGGAAAGGTTTTATTTTTTTGTTCTGTTTATCCTTTACACTTTTCAGATTTCTGTCAACGTCCATGGTAACAGCTGCTATAATACTCTCCATTCTTGTGTAGTTTGAGAGCTGCACAATCCAATGTAGTTTGCAGTCTAGACTTCAAGCAACCACCAATTTGTAAGACCAATAGTTGGGGTTTTTTTTGACTATTACATAGGTGTTATAGGTGTCATTTCTGTGTCCTTTTTGCTCGTGGTTTATTTCAAGGGTGGTTGATCTGAAGACTATACGTTGTTTTTTCATACACATATATGCTTTTATATATATATAAAAAAATTAGAATTCCTGAAAATTTTTACTTTTGCATTCCTTATTTAGGAGAGCAGAAGCTCTGAAGCACTGCAGTTCATGTATGACTGTATTTTATTCCTCATGAACAGTAATAACTCGCATAGGCATAACATTATTCAACCCACAGAGTTAAGAAAAGAAAAAGTGGTATCACCTCCAGGTACAGACATGATAACTGCTTCAACAGGTAAAAGCAGTTAATAAAGCAAAATTTTAAAAAAGTAACTGAACCTGAAGGAGACATTTGTGAAAGTGAATTTACTTAATCTGAGTTGAAATTTGAGATGCCTTGACTGTTAAAAGTAAAAAGTGCCAAAAATTATATAATGATTGCAAAATATTTGGAATCAAGCTCCATAAACATTTAGGGTAATTACTAGAAGGCAAAATATTCCAGTAATTTTCTATCCTGGGTTCAGGAGTCTTATGGTATGTGATCTATATTCACAGATGAACTTACTTGTCTAGCCTTTAGGGGCCTACATCCCAGAGAGCATCAGTAGCCCTGAGAAGGGTGTCGGAGTACTCACAGCAGCCAGCAAGCTGAGCAGAGAGCTACCTGCATAACCAACAGCAAACACCAAGGTGGAATTTGTGCCTGAAAACATGTCTCCTAGGGGCTTAAGTGTTTATACCTAAATTTATCTCATGCATCTTTAGAGGCATGCAAGGCAGGTGCCTAGTTTAATCTGGAAGTCAGTAGAGAATATGCCAAGAGTGATTCATCCCACCCTAAGACCTGAACAGGCATTTAAGGAAACTTCACTGGCAAAAATCTGTATATCTGTGGTATTATATAGTGATTTTGATGACTGTGCACTTAGAATTCCGTGTTTAATTTCAATCTCCTAAAATTCAACTTTTGCACAAACAACTGTGGACTTGGGACGTTACTCTCAGAGCCCCATCTGTCCAGCAAGGATATCGATATGTCCCTTTCTTGCACACAGCAAGTTTGGGAGGAGAAATATATTTCTCTGAGTTATTCAGATTTTGCAGCAATGGGCCATGTAGGTATCTAAGAGAGATACTTTACATCAAAGGAAAATTGAGATTCTTACTTGGAACATGCCTTTCAGCTACCAGCTCTTCAGTTCACCAGTGAGGACTTTATCCTTCCTTTACACAAGCTAAACAGAAAAGCCAAACTGCGGCTAGCAAATTTTCATGACCTTATTCTACCTCTGTATCACACAATCATGGCAATGCCTTTGAACAACAGCATGGATCTGCTAAGCCAAAACCTTCTTAAAACATTTAACTTTCTGCAAAGTTTCACCAGCCTTAAGGAATAACAGAGGGAGAAAAAAAAGCCCCGTGAATTGCTACCCAGTACAGCATGTTGAACTATAGGCCCAGCAACGTCAGCATATCAAGGAAAACAGCTCTAGGGAACTCTAACCATCATCCGGCAGAGTGAAATTTTGTATACAATGTAAATATTGGACTGTCTGTCTTTCTAGATTGTTATTGCTAAGCTCTTTACTGTTTAACCTGTGTGGTACAGTACCTGTCAGTCTCTGTTGTACCTGAAAGTTCCTGTAAACAAACAGCATTATGATAAATCTCTTGAGTCTCCCTGAGGCATTTTTGCTGCTGCTGGAAGCCTGAGGTCACTGTGCAGTCAGTCCTGCAAATATCCCCCTTGACTATCAACTGAGAGGGCACAAGTCTGGATGCTGTGACGCTGGAATGCTTTAATAAAAAACTCGCAATACAGAGCTTCGGGAATCAGCATCTTTAGCAAGTTTGAGAAACCTTTTCATTTCTTCTAAGGATCAGAAAAAAAAAAATCATGCCTGTCAAACCGTCAATGTGCAGAAGAAAATGTCCCTGAGCATACGCTGTTAGTGAGCAGACAGATCTAGCAGTGAGAGTCCTGCTACTTTACCGTGACCCACTGATAATTCACACAAAGGTGAACTGAGCCTCCTCCAAGGCTCAAGCTACACGGAAACTAATTACCAGTTTGGATTAAATAGATAAATGAATAAAATTGGACATCATTTTTTCACTGATAGCGACTGAAGGTCAGACTCGAACAACCTAAGGCATACTAACATCTAAAAATTAGATGCTTAGATTTAGCGTGATGATTTGGAAAATCTGAGTTAGTCGTCTTAGGCTCTTAATGTAGAGCTAGTTCTGAAGAGCAGCCCTCATAGCCTGCACACTGACTGTGGAGCCTTCTAGAGCTGAACAGTGACTAATTAATTGTCCTGTCTAACGTAGGGCTATATGGTAGAGACAGGATACAGCGACCATAACTTTAGGCATCTAAAAGTCAGTTTTCTGTCTCTAGGCCACCTCTGTAGTCCACACAGAAAAGCAGAATGGTTAAATCACCTTCCAGCAGACCAGTTCCAGGAGATTAAGTGTTCCCCTAGATGTGCCTGTTTGTCTCCACTGACTTAGGCTTACACAGATAACTTTTGAATGTGCGCATTTCAGAGAGATGAAAGTCATTGTAGCTGGCTTATAGAATCACAGAGTCATAGAATGGTTTCGGTTGAAAGGGACCTTAAACATCATCTAGTTCCAACCCCCTGCCAAGGGCAGGTACACCTCCCACTAGACCAGATTGCTTAAACCATTTCCTGTCAAGTTATATGAGCGCGTATACACTTATAGTACTATGAAAAAGATGTCACTTATTTGCACTGAATGGACCATTATGGGAATTACTGGCGTTCCGTATTTGTCTATTTATTTATCTGTGTCTGATTATTCTATTTTTTTAACATTAACCAAAAGAAACAACCTGTGATTTGCTCAGTTGTCAATGAAGTTCTTCATTTCTCAAAGTATGTCACACATTCCTGAGATCACAACTCACAAGAGATTTATAACTTAAGCAGGCAAAAAGTAAGTATTTACTTATGTGAAGCACATGACTTTATCCCAGAGGCAAGTTTAAATCAACACTTGAATGGCTATGCTGTGGCTCTTTTCCCTTCTTCCCCTCCATCCCACCCAAACTAAGATCTCTGCTAGAAGTCAGAACATTGTCTTGCAGCTTAGTTTTCAAAACTATCTTATGTCACAGAATTACTCACCTTTCCTATTTTACGATTTATGTGTACGACAAGTGATATTATATCATACCTTATTACACATATGAAAACATGAAAATGTTCTACTTACAAATCTTAACCATGAAACGTGAAACCACCATTACCCCTGTTTTAATTTCTGAGACAGATAATAGAGAAAGCCTTATTTGATGTGGACTGCTTAGACAGGCATGTAAAGAAAATAATATTGTTAGATTTGCAGAAAACCCCTGAAAGGCTTCCAAGGAACTTAAAAAAAAAGTCTTGCTTCTAGTTACATTAGACCTTATGGGAACAGGAAGAAGAGAAGACTTTGCTTGTGCCATTACGAGTACATCAGCAAGATCAGTGTAAAAATGTTCCCATTTCTTTGGATGACTTAAAACAGCTGGAAGATGAATTTGATGATGAAGGAAGACTCATTCAGACCATGTTTGCAGGCTAGCCTGGCACAGAATGAAATATGAGATCTGCTCTGAAACTCTGAAATCTCCCAGAGTAAATCTGGGAGGATTTGCAACCCTCCATTGCCCATCCGTCTCTCTGTCCTTGCCCCCATCGGTAAGGCCTCCTCAGGCAACTACTTGAGAAGGCATGTAGAGACCTATATAAACTGTGTATATAGACAGTATTTTTTATTACCTCTGCTAAGAAAAATTTACACAGACCCAAGCCCTCCTCCTATCCTCACATTTTTCCATGACTGCTCACTGCAGACCACGTGGGATGCGCTTACACTGAATGCTATCACAAGCTGTACAAAATCTGGAGGCTCCCAAGATCTATCCCAAAACATCCACAGCGTCCTTATAAACGTATATATTCATGGTCATTCAGGAAGTCCAAACAGGCAGATGAAGATCTCCTGGGTGCTTGCAAGACCCCTAGCCAACTCTGTGGCTACAAGATGGAACCACCGAAAGCTTTTTAACATGCTGTAACTACCCCTGACACAGACATATGCACAATGTAAGCATCTACCACTATCCCCCTCTCTGCAACTCCATTACCCAAAGGCATTTCTATCAAAAACTATTGTAAATGGGCAATTCTCACCACCCAGAAGCTGTCTGCTCGGTCAAGTACGATGCAGTCGAGCACCTCTCTCCAGCCAAGCCCTTCGGGGTGGTCAAGAAGTGTCTTGCATCAATTAAAGAAGAACGAACTCTCATACAAAACACCCTCTCCATGCATAGATGCTGTTGTTCACATCTCATGCCTAATAAAGGTGTATCTTGTTCTTTACAACCCAAGAAGAAAAAAAATATGCACACAAATGAAGCATATATGTGTATCTTTGTCAATAAAGATCAGAATATCCTTTATGTGTGAGTCAAGTTTTGTTCTGTAACGTAAGAAGTCAGAGCCTTCCCAGAAAATCATGTCATGCAGGTTTCTAATATTTGTTATCCCAAGTGAGATGATGAAGTTACTTTTGTTCTCTACACAAAAGTGGGTGCAGTGAAAATTGTGTGTGAGTTGCCAGCACATTTGTGTTTTGAAGGGTTATTGATGTGAATAGCAGGTGAAGTGTAAAGAAAAGGCTCCAGCTGTTTCTTATTTTGAATTCTTCCTTGGTGCAAGCACCAAGAGTAAATACTGGAATGGGAAAAGTTAAACTCATAAGTGTCCCAGTTACACTCAAAGAGAAAAGAATTAAAACCTTTTTGTATTGGTGTGCTATGCGGTTCTGCAACATTGATTTTATTCACACATAGTGCACAGCTGTTTATTGAGTCTGACCCTTGAGGCGATGCTGAAGAAACACTGGAAATGAAACCACTCAGAAAAAGACAGTTTTCCTTTCCTGTTTACTTGATAGATGTTTCATATTAAAAAAAAAAAATCGGAAACAGAAGGAAGCATTTCTTATATAACAGTGACTTGCAAAATAATTGTTTCAAATATTAGCATAATTATTTCAATACTTCTGATGTTTTCCCCATCTTATTCTCCAGAACACTTGCTTTCACTAAAAATGATAAAAAGTGGAGAAGCTGCTGTTATTATTGTTCAGGAGACTGTAAAATAAAACTAAGCAATGCTGTCCTTTATTAGAATGATTTAGTAACCAGACCATCTCACTTTTTTATACTGCCTTAAATGCCACTATAACCAGCCTTAAATATGTCATTCCTATTCTGTTTGATTGTTTTGTCAGAATAAGAAAAATAAAATACATAATGGATTCAAATAAAGAGGGACTGAAATGCAGTGAGCACATTCAAATCCCTGCAGATCCAATTTTGTGGGTAGGGAAGATGACTGGGATGATGTTGCCTGAGTACTTTTAGCTAGGCTCCTGCAGAACATCCCTTACTTAACGCAATTCTTCTTGAATCAAAAAGTACCATTATTGGAATATAAAAATTTAAATAAAAACGCGAGCCATCATTTTGCAACTGAAACTTTTCTTTAAATTTATAATACTGAAGACAATAAATGTAGAAAAAAGTGATGCCTTCAACCTTCCTTTCTCCTTAGGTGCCTCTAACCTGCCAGTGGCAAGATCTGCACAGCTGAAAGTGATTTCCACAGCCACCAATTCTGTATGCGGTGCTGGGCAATCCATCACAAGAGAAAGGTAAATTCTATCAACATGAAATGGCAGACATCTATACTTTGAGACTTCAGGGGGGATTCAGATTTAAGAATTCCTTTTTCTTTAGTTTACTTTCTATTGCTATAGACTCAGTTCTAGTATATAAGTCAAAAATTGTCAAAAATTGAAATTCTAGGTCTTTGAGTAAAGAGAGACAAGTGGTCTAGTGAATAAAGAAAAGTGTTCTTCTCCTGAAGGACGGTGTGATAAAATCATGAACTACTGTGAGGATGCTACCAGAAAAACTAGTGTTTGAACCTCTGGAAGGTTTAAAGAGCCAGGTCAAGGGGACTTGACAGAACACAGAATCTGAGATACAACCAGAGACAGAGCTGTCAAGAGCTCTGAAGACAGTTCAAACTCAGCGTTGCTTAAAGAAAGAGCCAGTGGAAGATCTGAATGATGAAACAACCGATACATCAGAAAAGCAATTTCTAGATCTTCGGATTAAGAGTGCTGAATAAATGCAAAACATTATTACTTGCTAACGGGACGAACAGTTGGCCATCACAGGAGTGGTATGAGAAATGCATATTTTTATTTAAAAGAAAAAATAATTGGCATATGCGGTTCAGAGTTGGTGAGAATTGTTTCCCAATGTGTTAACTTTCAGATTACTGCACGAAGACAAATGGGTACAGGTTTTTCTTCCTCCTTTTTAAGCCATCTAAGCTGGAGGTCAAATGTTTGGATAAAAGTAAGTCTATGCAAATTTGCCTTTTGTTGTATGTAGACTATCTTTTCCTATTATATTATTTCTGAGTTTTATGTTAAAGTTATAATGCTCTTAATCTTCTCCTCTGTGATATCTACAGAACAAGGACAATGGTGGAAACCTTCAGCCTGAATAGTTCAGAAGCTTAGGCCAGCACATGCATTCATCAAATGCAAATAATGTCCATGACAGTCTATGTTATTCTGATTTATTTCAACAAATCTCAAAAGCTGTATTTTAAAAAAAAAAATCTCAAAAGGGGTTTAATATTTTGCTGCAATTAATGCTCTTCTTTGGCTTAAGCATACTGTCCAATCATTAAATAAGCACTACCAACCTCACTGCCCTTTAAAGAATCTGTTGAAAGTCTTTTCCTCTGAAATACACAGAATAAAATAGTGTAAATTTAAAAAGGAAAGAGTAAGTTACCCATTTAAACCTGCAGATTATGTAACCGTCCCCTTTTATTATAGAGTCGAATCTCTGTAACACCACCTTTCAGAACTGTGGATTGCATCATCATAGAAGGTCTCTTAAAGCTAATGTAGATAGGAAGACGAACCCTACAGATGTGAGCACAAGCTTTTCCCCCCTTAGTATTTCACACTAACGCGGGCACCAAATGAAATGTGAAAGTCAGGCAATTTTCAGATGTTATTCCAAGGCCTAGATTCTCCTCCTTCTAACCATGTTGAACTATGTTTTACTGCACAAGTGGTCCACTCTAAGGTATTGATAAAGACGGAGAACCTGACCTTAGAGTGTTACATGTCACTCACGTACAAACAGAACTAATACACACGGTTTTATCAGTAACTACGTAGCTCTGTTTTTATTTCAGAAGTCTTTGGTTATTTTTCTAATGATTCATAACTAATTCCTGAGCCAAACTGTCTAAGCACCAAGGACCACCAATGGCTGGAAGTTAAAAAAGGCAAATTCATAATATGACTAAAGACACGCATTTCTAATGACAAACGGTCAATTAGCCGTACTGAATGATGTCATGTGATAACTTCAAATTAAGATGGAAAACCTTTCCAAAATTTGCTCTGTATCTCAAACAAAAATCAGAAGATTGATGTGGATAATAGAGAAAGAAGTCCTTAGTCCTGTACTAAAAACTGAAAGCCCATGGAGACCTAGCTGGCCTAAGCCACTCCAGCTCTTTTCAATGGCGCACAAGGGATGAATGTGACCCAGTATCGTATTTAGATGCAGCAGTAACCCCGGCAGAACTCACGGGGTACCTATTCACAGCTTTATAAGTAACTGCAGGTTTCATACCAAATCTAGAGCAAACAAAAATCTGTAGTAAATTCCTTAACTGGCCGGCTACCATGCACTGGAAATCTAACTATTTGATCATAAAAGTCCTTTGGGATCTTTAAAACTGATTTTCCAGTATTTATTTATTTAACTTTCATATTCCTTCTGTCAAAACACTGCCAGTACCATTTTTCTACCAGAGAATCTCCTTCCATTCCACAGCTCCCTCTTCCTGCTGCAGACAAATAGTACGCTTGTCCCCAGGCCCAAAGTGGATATCACTGACCCTGGCATGAGCCTGAACTCCACTTATTCTTTCTTTCATCAACAGCTTTTAAAAGTATCTGCTGATGGGATATTCCAGAAGAAGCAATAGGGTTAGCATTCCTTCTTTTGCCCAAACCTTTCCAGGATGAAAATCAGGGAATAAACTAAGCACACTAAAGTGCAGAATAACAGGCTACTGCTGTAACCCCTATGAGACGCCTCTGCTCCCCACTCCCACTGCAGCCTCATTCCTCACCTGCCTGCAGCTTTCATTGCCCTGTCACCCAATATGCACCCTTTTAAACCATGTCTATATGGATTTTTTACATATACAAAATCACCTCCTCCTCATTCTTTCAGCTAAGCTTCTGCACAAACTAAATCATCTGATTCACAGTTTCAGGCTTTCATTCCCTTTATTCCCTTGCAACTCAGGACCCATGTTTACTGACTTTACTCGATGATCATCCCTTTCCAACTAACTAGTCCATAGCTGAAAAACAGTATTATTGCTGATCAGAGAGGAACAGAACGGCTTTATGTTCCTGCCCCATTACTGAAATTCTGCAGACAGATTAGTTACAGGGCAATGGGTCCTCACCTCTTTCTGCATCTTCTTCATTGCATAAAAGTGGAAAGAAAGATGGTGGAGCTCCAAATTA
The DNA here is from genome assembly GCF_028500815.1 of Rissa tridactyla. Classification (NCBI taxonomy): domain Eukaryota; kingdom Metazoa; phylum Chordata; class Aves; order Charadriiformes; family Laridae; genus Rissa; species Rissa tridactyla. The sequence continues at coordinate 117,182,831 of NC_071468.1, read as the reverse complement.
ATATTATTCTCCTCCATATTAATAAATAACTAGCCTGAAAAACCGATTTCCTCCATAAATTTGCAGACTGTTATAGATGACACTGCCTATTAGTATTTGCATTTAGGGACTTCCACTTACAGAAAAGCGTGCAATTATGTCTTTGCTATGAACTATGCTACACAAAGATAAATGTTATTTAAACCTGCTGCAAATTCTAAAGGCCAAAGAGTTTTTATAAGTAGGTCATTTTTAATGAAAACAATTTGAGATTGGGCAATTCCCTGCCACTTGAAAAGAAGAATCAGGCAGATAGAACGTATTTAACTTCAGCAAATTCCATCATTTCATTAAACAATTCAGCATTATGTTGCTAAATCTTATACTATACGCTTCTCTTTTTTCAAAGAATTAAGACTTAGTCTCCTCAGATCAGCTCGGGAAACTTTTCGTTGCAAGAGTTATCTACAAGAAGAACTGAAAAATAAATGGGATTATTTTATTTTTTGTGCAAATGGCTCCTTGTGCTGATATCTTCTTTTGTCTTTTGTAGCTTCAGTTTAGGAAAAATTAATGCAAAGTCTCCACCTGGTGGCCAGTCATATTTTGGTGAAAGCGAAACATTTTGGTATCTGGTCAACATAATATTTTAATCTCTCTTCTACTTAGTCAAACCATTGCTTCAAATCGGTTGTTATCGCTAAAGAGGGGGAAAAAATGGGTTGCAGAAAAAGTATCCCTGATCTACTAAGTATACAATGCTATTCATAGGTAACTCACATGTTTGTAATTTTGCACAGATTAGCACACTATTTTTGTCAATGTCTTGTTATTCATTCTTGATACACACAATCCCCAGGGAACCCAAGCAGATGGAGAAAAATGTGGGGAAGGGTTTGACAGGGTAGTACATAATACAAACTGAAAAACTCTACCCGTATCTCCTGTCAGAAATTGAAAATTTCATAGCACATTTGGAGATAAGGAATGGGACACTCTGAGCTAAAGGAAAAACAAACAAAAAATATAATTAGAGGAAGAAAGCAGCTGGTCAAAGAACAAAGCTCAGAAAATTCATCTAGCAGTATCATTGGAAGTGGCAAAATTTAATCACAATTTTAAAGAAATCTGTTTGTGCACTCCCATTTGCATGATGGTTGAATGGTCATTTAGCAGTGTTGCAGTGGATGACCATATACCATCTGGCGATGAAGATATTTTTGCATTACAGGACTGAAGTTGCATAATAATTGGCCAAAAAAAATTCTGTTCCAAGTAAAAATTTTAAAAATTATAGTCATTGTTTAAATGCACTATAAACTACAGTCTTATTCTTGATGAAGGCATTGCAACTATATTGTAAGGTTAGTGCAAACACTAGATAAATATATTTCAAATAACTTAATTTCTCCTCTCTAAATCTTCCTTGAAACATTCTTGTGCATGTTCCAGCTCTTCATCATTAATCTTCTGGTTTGAGCATCTCTGGTCAGCTAAGCCCATCACTAGTACAACTGCTCATTGGTTTTGACAGGGACAAAAATAATAGCATGCCATAATCACTAGGACAGCTTTGGATCTAATGATCCAAAATTAAATGAATGTCTACACTCCCTTTGGCATCAGCTATCAAATCATAACTTATTGGAGCCGGTACCGTGGATTCATATTGCAGAATTGTAAATTTATAGGCCATTGGCCCTTTAGTCATTTGCACCCTGATTGAATACTTGCAAAAAAAGGTCAAATAGAATGCTATAAAGACTAGCAAAAGTTTTTTGTTTAATATAAAATCTTTTCTAAAGCCACCGTAGAAGAGAAACTGTCTCCTCTCATAGAATTAAACATTACAAATCAAGAAAGCTCAGATCATACATGCATTATGAGTTTATAATGGACTTTAAATCAGGGATCAAAAAAAATGTGCCGAAGAGTTTCTATGTGAATGGGACAGAGAACGTCTGTGAAATTGTACAATGCTGCTCTTTCTAGAATAGCAGGTGAGAAAACAGAACATCCATCTCGGATATGCAGTCACTAATGCCAATGTAACCATTCTCCTACATCCTTTTCTTTTGAGGTTGTTCCACTTTGTATTAAACACCCATACAGCCACTGAGGCAAAGAATAATGAAGTCTCAACAAATATATCTGGACTTTTACAGAGTAGCTTCAAGATTAACCTCCAGGCTCCCTCCTGTACCCATCCTAACTGTTGCTCAGCCCCAGTTATGAGCAGAGTCACTCTCCAGCACACACAAGTCTGCACTCCATAGGTAGGCTGGGCTCCCCTCCAGAGGCATTCCTGTGGACAGAGACAGCATCACGACCACAGCAACCTTCAGGCCACCCATGGATACGTAGAGTCAAGGGTGTAAAGACAATCACCTTAACTGTAAATTTTTAATTCTGAAACAAAAAGAAAAATTAAGGCATTTGTGGGGATACTTCTAACTTTATCAATTTACTTCTGATGATGTATAAAAAAAGCTATTATTTTCACTCACGTTTAGTGTGATATGCAACAATACAAAGACCTACAAACTCCTATTATGAGAAAAAAACCAAACTTCATTCTAAAAATCACACGGAAGTATTGTAGAAAGAGGAACACCTACAAAACACTCTCATATAAGAATGAACAAGATTTTTCCTAGATGCACCACATCACAGAATAAAATAATTCAGAAGCAAAAAATACCTCTGAGGTCATCTCCTCAGCCTTACAGGAAACAGCCCAAGCTTGCTCCCTTCAGGCACTTCATCTAATCTAGTTTTAAATAAGCCACATAATGAGGCTTCTACAGCTTCCCCTGGGAACTTATTCTACAGTCTAATAGAACTCATTTTCGGGAAATTTAAATTATTTTTAATTTCCTCCCATTACTTCCAGTTATATATATCATATTATACTACATACAGTAAAACTTTTTGAAATACAGTAAACAGTAATTTTTCTTTATAAAAAAGTAACCCTTAGCATCATTAATAAGCTTACTAATTTCAACGATTTCTTTTTCAAATGAATTTAATTCTGTTGAAAGGTTACGAAGTAAAAACTGAGTAAAAATTTCTCTGGTTTTATATATATATATCTTAGGTATGATAATGTTGTAAGGTATCCTAAAAATGTGACCCACTCAAAAATTAAGGTTATTAGTACCGAGGAAATACGTCAGGTGAGCATCTATTCCCTTAAATTGAAAACCTCCTTATTGAAAAAGATTTGGAGTGTAAGAACGTCCTGAAAGTAAGAGGGAAGGGGGAAAAACTCTGCGTAAATTCTTATTGCCTGGATGGAAAAAACAGTTGTTGACAAAATAAAATCCCTGTTTGTTAATAAGCCCTGTGTAGCTCAGCCAGCTTTATACTGCTTTATACTCTTAAGACATATATGCATATAAGGCACTTAATGTGAAAAAGCCATTACACCAGAAAATGCATAAGTTTGAAGGAAATAAACTACAAAAAGAGCTTTTTGGTACTGTGGTATATTACCTGTCATCGTTAAATCACATAATGATGGTGCCCTATTATTGATAGTTCCAGTAAAGGGTATTTGTACCTGGAGAGTGGTATAAAGGTAATTAGGTGTGTCTAGGGTGTCCCTGCCCAGGGAGGTGTTTGAGTCACCATCCCTAGAGATATTTAAAAACCATCTAGATTTGGCACTTCAGGGCATGCTCTAGTGGCAGAGATTGTAGGTTGTTTCTTTGTGGTGGTTTGTGTTTGGGGGTTTTTTGGTTGTTTTTTGGGGTTTTTTTTGGTGTGTGTATGGTTGGACTCGATGATCTCAAAGGTCCTTTCCAACCATGAAGATTCTATGATATTACACCTACACTACACTACCATGTATGTACGTGTGTTGCTATAACCTAGCTAGCCTGAATATGATACAGAGCCTAGCACTGAGCACTAATCCAGTTGCCCAGATGAAACCACAGAGAAGCAATCCATTCCCAAACTGAACCATCTAAAACTAGTTCAGGTATGTCTACAATACACTGTGCATAATCCAAGACAATAATAGTTATCAAAGAGTAACTAAGGTCGGAATGGACCTCTCAGTGCCATTTGGTCTGACCGCTGCTCAAAGTGCAGGGGTAACCTGTGAGGGGCAACCTGTGCTCAAAGTAGGGGTAACTTCAAAGCCAGGGCAGCTCGTCCAGGGCGCTGTTCAGCCAAGGCTTGGTATCTCCAAGGAATGGAAAATCCCCAGCCTCTGCAGGCAAACTGTGCCAGTGCTTAGCTAGTCTTACTAAGAATAATATTTGTCTTTTCTCTTGTAACTGACTGGAATTTCCCTTGCTGCAACTTGTGTCCATTGCTCTTCAACCTTCTATTGCGCACCCCTGAGAAGAGTCTGGCTATGTCTTCTCTGTACCTTCAGTTTAGGTAGTTGAAGATGGTGATTAAATCCAACTTAGTATGTGGGCAGACTTCCCACCGCACTGCTCGCTCTGATTCAACCTGCTGTCCACCAGAAGAACAAACATCTGATATTGGATGCACCCCCTTTTTTTCTGCAGAGCTGTTTTCTAACCAGTCAGTTCCTAGCTTGTACTGTTGTATGGTGTTGTTCCGCTCCAGGTGTCCCCCCCTTGGACTTGTGTGTGTCCAGTTTGCTCAAAAGTGGTCCCTAGATCAATCTTCCTAATCCGTCCTCAAATATGAGAAAGTGTCAATTTTTGTTGGAAACAAAACAAATCATCAGCAGTAAGCTGAATTTGAAAAATACATTAAAATATTTCTGAAGAAAACTAACAGCAAGAATTAGGGTGCATGGACTAAATTTAATGAAATTTTACAGCGAGCATTAAGCAGAATTGTACTGTCCAGGTTCAAACTTGCTATTTCAAACACCTTGTTCAGTAGATGCTGTATCTGCAGGCACCTGCAATAACTAGCTGCCCCCTGTCTGATTTCCTGATTCCCCAGGCACTGGGACCCATGCTCCCCAGCACGCCCAGCACTCCAGTCTCAGCACCTCAGTGCTCATCTCCCACATACGTCCAGCTGGAATCTCAGCATGGACCTTTTTCAACCTACGTCCTTTAGGGACCAAGCATCGAAAAAGCAGGTGTTCTTACTTTCGAGCCCTTAGGGGTCCCCGATTATGAAAAGGCTACTCAGAGAGACCACTTCATATAGATCACAGGGCAGTGCTCTTAGCCTTTTTTTTTTTTTTTTTTGGGAGAGAGAATTGCCAGAGACAACAGTAGCAAACAGTTACTAATGAACAGCTTAATAGTTAAATCATTCACCTAGAAAATGAGAGATGTTTTCAGCTTGACAGTATCCAAAAACATTCCATCACCAAGCTATAATGGCATAGGGAACCTCTTCATTCCCTCCCCTTGAAACTATTCTACTATGGCCAAAACAGTGAACTGGTCGCAGAAGCAAGGCTTTAGAGTGCCTGTCTCAATCCCTCTAGCTCTGTATGCTCTAGCAGCTAGGCTACAAAATCATATCCTTTTTTCTTTTGCACAAGGAATCCCAAGTGCCTTGCTGTACTGCTTCGGAAAGAAGGGAAACGTTTTTTTGCAAAATGCCATACAGTTTGTAGATGCTTTCCCTGGGTTGTGGCTATGCGTTTAGTAGGAACTTGTTCTTGGAACTCCTAACAGCTGCACAAGTGATGTAAACAGTGCGCATCATATGAAAAACTAGTATTATTTCTTAAATGATGGATGTGTTTTATGAATGACTGCTCAGTGTGTTGAATGAGCTATTTGTAGACGTGTAGCTCAGGGAAAGACACTGCACAGACAGAAGTGCCTACTTACACTAGAAAGGTGTAAAATTTAGAATACATGCTCATCCTCATGGTTTTCCATGTACAGTAGAGGCCAGACTTTTCCCCATACAATCTATAGGAAGCCTTGGAATTCCCCAAAGGTTTCTGTGATTGGACAGGAAACCCAAAGATTATACATTGCCCAAGTGCTTTGCTGGATATAGTGCCATCAACTTTTTGGTAAGGTGTTACTTCTCAATAAGGACAAAATAAGGCACGCTGAGTCTCAGTTGGCTATCAGAGCAGACTCCACAGCCCACACCACGGCAAGAGGCAGATGTTTCAGGATATGCTCTAAGCGACTCATGACTCCAAAGGGAGCAATGCCTAAGCAGCCAAGCAGAAACACTGAGTACAGGCACCTGAGATGCCACCCATCTTTAGCCAATTTACGCCGCTCGTAGGTTCTTCCATCCACTCATTCACAGCCCTCTAGCTCTTCATAACATTAGAAATCTAATTTGTCTCATACTCTAATGTTCTTTATCCTTTAAAACACAAAAGTACACTCTATCATGAAACAGGCTGGTCCATTCAGTCCAAGAGAAGAAAATGCAAAGCTAATTCTCTATTTCAGACCAAAGAAGTTGTTTTTTTTCTTATTTTTGCTTTTAATTTCTTTCAGGTGTGTGCTTTAATCCCAGAGCTATAAATCATTTGATCTCTCTTGAGGAAGGTGTCCTGCTTTGCAGAAAAGGATCCAAGATTAATTAGGGAAAATAAAGGGTGCAAAACGCAGGGAACGTAACTGGATTATGCAAGTCCTAGTGTCTGCTCCCAGAGTCGTTTCATCAATGAGCGTTTCATATAAAAATGCATGAGAATTCCTTTGAGGAGAAATTGGAGCATAGTTTTCCCCCTGCCCAAGAAATTGTCTAGCTCCTAGACGTGACTCCTGTGGCTAAAGAGAGAGAGAGAGACATATCACAGCTCTTTAATACTTTTTGTACAGTAAAATGGCTTCAAGGGGGTGAACAGCAAGCTTATAGCTTGAAGGTGGGAAATGAGAGATGAAGGTTTGAACCCTTGGAGGCAGAAGGGGGAATACTGGCTTAATGCAAAAGTAAGTGAAATTCCACATTATATGGAATGTCAGATTAGAGGAGATCAATGGCTCCATGGCTTAAAAGAAAACGAACATAATTAAAGAGCTTGATCATATATTATGTGTTAAGTTCAAACTCCTATGAAATTGGGGTGATTAAACACTAAAGAATTAATCAGAATCAAAGTCTGTCAAACAGTGTTTTCTCTCTTAACACCTTGGTATTCCTTTAAAGTAGAAAAAAAAAAAAGAATATTAAACCCCACTTTCACTCCATTTCTTTTTATTTGCAGCAAAATAATTTCACAGAACTACATCTAGTTATATTTCAGGGTCACCCAGTTGGATTCCTAGTGTTTACTGCTCACTAAAAGCTATGCTGCAATCACAATTCTAATTCCTTCATTATGCAATCTAGACATAGTAGTCCTAGAAACTTTCTCAATAAATCTCCAGGAATGAAGATAGCTGTCCCTAAAGTCACTTCAGAGAGGAATAAATACTTTCATTATTTTGTTTTCACAATATTTATTATTATGGAAAGAACTGATTCTTGAAGAGAAAGAAATAAAAAATGGTATTTTTCAAATGTGTCTAAATAATTAAGAAATCGAAATTTACTGGGCATTAATGTGAATGTGCATTTTTAAGTGCTTTTGAATACCCAGTCTGTAAATATAGCATCTTTGTAGCTACAGAAATCATGAATTTGCCATCACTTTATCAGGCCTCCCTTAAACAAAGCATCTCCAGCCTTCCCCCCCGCCCCCCCCGACTCTGCTTATTCTAATGTTTCACCTTTTCTCAGAACAAAAGCAGAGAGATCATCACTTAAAGGAGATTTAAGGAAGGGGGAGGTATCCTGCCAGGAGCCGTGCCTGGGTGCGCAGAGCCACCAGGTGTCAGTGCAGCTCACAGGACTCATCGGAAAGCAGCATCCTCCTGCAAACGGAGCAGAGTTCATCCCAAAGCACTTTTAAAAGGCTTAAGATATTAAACTAGTATCACAAACTCCTTCCACATCAAGTGTTTCCTCCCGTCTCACACATGCTGAATGACAAAAAGCATTCCCAGTTGCAACTGGAGCAGCTTTCCCAGTCTCTGCTATTCCCACTCTTAAATCAGCCAGTAAAGCTCTTTACAATAGCAGAGTTGTTATTTTTGTGGAATTCCTGATCCCCAAGGAGTACTCAAAGGGTATCATGATACTTTACCCCTGGTAGATTGCATTGCCACCCACTTACAAACAACTCCTTGACTTCTGAGGAAGAAGTCTTTCCTCCCCTCTCCTCGTACCTCCATGTATTGCTGAAGCATATAAGCTCTGCAATGTCTCCACTGAACCTCGTATCTTCTATCAATGTACAAATTATAAAACATAGCTGACGCAGGCCCTTAATACCTATGGCGTGGAGTGTGAGATCAGATAAAATGGTGACGGATCACACTAGGTGGCAAAACATTGAAGACCACTGACCCACACCGTACTTATTTGTATGCTTTTCTGTAAAAGCCATATAAGCAGGTGTCTTAAAAATTCACTAATTAGCTTATTTGCACTGGGATATTTGCACTCCTCTATTCAAAATATTTCTTACAGAACAACTGCAAGTCTGAGACAATAAGTAGATGAGCATACATATTCTCAAGAATAATTATCCCATCAGATTTAGGCTGTTACAGATGAGTCTACAGCAAAGGAATGTATGGAGATGCTTTTAAACACCTTGGAGAGGAGGGAGGGGGAGGGGATGGAAGAGATGAGACAAAAGGAGATAGTTAAGGCTTCTGCTCCCAAACCTACCTCTCATGTATCTAAAGGCGCATAAACCACCTGACAGGTTTTCTGTGTACCTCACCCTATTGGGGCATTTCTGTCCTAACATTCTTTTTCTATATATACAAGCTATTTTGCAAATAGGTTTTTCCTTAGTGGAATTTTACAATCACAGCTGGAGAAAGCTAGACAGAATACCTATGTAGTTCTCACTCATCTGCCTTTTACACTTAAGCTGATAGTGGAGATGGCTTGAATGAAACTGGCTAACCATGTGTTAAAATAAGGTTTAGGGACTTCCATGTGCTTCATTCCAGAAGGCAGGCTTTGGAAGCTAGTAAGGTATGAAAAGTAGCTGCAGCAGTAACAGGATAATTCAAGTGAAAAGGAACCTCTAGAGTTCACTTAGTCAACGTCCTGCTCAGAGCAGGGTCAGCTATCCAGTCAGACCAGGTTAGTCAGAACTTTATCCAGTTGGGTGTTGAAAACTACCAACGATGGAGACTGCACAGCCTCTCTCGGCAACCTTCTGCAATGCTTGACTGTCCTCACTCTGAAAAGGTTTTGCTTTCCAGTCTAAACCTCTCATTTCAATTTATGACCATTTGTCCCTGTTACATTTCGTCATGTTTCTGCTGACTCATTCCTTCAGCCTCTCCCTCACAAATCTGAACTCCAGCTCTAATTCCTCCTGCTTATATCCTAGGCTGCATATATTTGTATACCTATATTTGACGTGGCCTCCTTTCTATTTCACTATTCCTGAGGTCTCTCTTGTTCCCATCACACCGCACCCTTTTCTTTCTACCTCATCCACTATTTCTTCACTTAACTGTGAGTCACACTCCCTATCCTCATTGTTCCTGGTTTAAACCTTTCCTCAAGACATCAGCTAGCTTGTTGGCATAGATGCTCTTTTCTCACTTTGTCAAGTGGAACCTGTCTCCACCCAACAGTCCTCAATTCTCAAAAAGTGTCCTGCTATCATAAAACCAAAATTTCTGTCAATAACATTAGCTGCATAACCAGGTATTAACCCACAGGACCAATATGCTCCTCCCCCAGCCTCTTCTCTTCACCATCAGGGCTAGTAATGTCACTTGGATCACTATGTATAAGAAAAAGGTCCTGCCAGAGCACTAAACCTCTTAATTAGCTAAGGCCTTTGATGGGAACTAGGAAAGTGGTGAAAACTATTCAGGGGTGAAGATACCATGTAAGCACAAACCAGATTATTCTGTTGCAGGTATTGGAAACTGCACAAAAGAAACAGCTTGTGCTTAGACTTAGGTAGAAGACTAAAGACCAAGTCAGATAATTTTCTCTAAGACGCATATAAAGTAAATGAAACGTAAGCAGCATGAACTAAATAATCAGACGGTCTTGGGGTACAAGGCTGGTGGCATCTAACTTGCTGAGGGTGCACTCGATCTCACTATGTCATTGATGAAGATATTAAATAGTACTGGTCCCAGTACAGACACCTGAGGGACACTACTTTTCACCGATCTCCATCTGGGCTTTGAGCTGTTGACCGCCACCCTCTGGATGCGACCATCCAACCAATTTCTCATCCACCAAATAGTCCACCCATCAAATCCATCTCTCTCCAGTTAAGAGAGGATGTTACGGAGGACTGTGTTAAAGGCCTTGCAGAAGTCCAGACAGACAACATCCACATTGAGACAGACAACATCCAACATCTGTAAGAATGACTTAGGCAAGTTACACGCAGAAGATAAGCTTTTTATTATTCATGACAAAAAGGCGGAATACTGAATACATCAGTCAGTATACATGGGAATATTTTTCATTCCAAACAAATACAACTGGTTGTCTATCACCATCATGAATTAAAAAAAAAAAAATTAATCAACGTAATCAATGACATAGTACAAACAAAAATAGAAGTACATTTATGAAATACAGCCAAACTATGAACACTGGTTTCCAATTAAATTTCACCAAATCAAAGTAGTGGTTTTGCTCAGAATTATGCTTGCCCCTAAACAAGAAGGAACACACACCTAAAATTCCAGATCCTAAATAAACAACACTTTCTATCAACTAGATTACAAATACAGCTTCTCCAAATTACAAGAAGAATGCTGTTACAGCTGAGCTTGGGGGCCGGGGAAGTACGCACCAAAGAAAGAAGACTGGGAATAAAATCCATATCCAGTCATCCCAGCAACTTCATCTAAAAATCATAACCTTATAATGGACTTCTGAAAATCCGTATCAATAATGGCAACAAAAGACATTCTCTATATTAAGAGGTGCAGCATAATCCTGAAAATAGTTTTAAGTATCTAGTTTTACGTTAAGCACTTGGGGTATCAGACCTTTAAAAAAAGGTATTACTACCACAACCTAGATTCATTATGAGTTCAAAATAAATTACACATTCTTGCAAATAAATCTAACATTTGCAATTTGCAGAACAAAAACCAGTACACACAGAGGTTATTTTTTCTTAATCATCCGTCATTTCTACGCTCCATTTTGCAACATCAGGTAAGCAGTGTTCTGCAAGTACACACAAGTTAAAGCACAATATACTTTCCATTACATTACTTTACAATATAAAAAAAAAAAGTTTAAATTAAAATATGCAAGTTGTGTATTAATACTACACCAACAGGACTGGCATTTAGGGTATCCAGATGATCTTTTTAAAGAGAAGACATCCAAACACCTGCTGTTCCAACTGAATGATAACCAGAAGTCAGAATCAGAGTTAATTAACCCTTAAGCATCAGTGCTTCTACATGCAAATAAAGTATTACTTGGCACTACAATGAACGTAGTGCAGTGAAGTAAATGTACAGTTATCACTCAACGTGAGTAATGTTGCACAATACAACCTTTGCATTTTATCGTAAGAGCAAGCAGTATGTCAAACTATCGACAAAAAACATGGCAGGTAAGCTTATAATTTTTAACTAGGAAAGACGTCAAATTCTGCAATATAATAAAATGGTGCAAAATAAAAACAGTTAACAATCACAAATGGTTACAAGAAAACCCCTTTATTTAATCACTACATTAATGTAACACTTCTGATACTTTAGCTAACATTTACTTAAGAAATTTTATTGTACAAGCTTTCTGGTTTGTTACTAATGGGCATCCTTTGCTTGTGTGCTGAAAAATATTTGCATGCTTTTTGAATAATTCACCAGCAGAGTTAACTTTGTAAAGATCAGCTAGCATTGTCTTATCTCTTATTTGTTTGAATTTCCTGGACACATCTCTATCCTTTAAAAAAAAAAGTTAAATTCCCTTTTCCAGATAAAGCTTTCAAGTTTTCACAGGAATTAAATACATCATGATATCCAGGGCACTGGGGGCGGGGGGGGGCGGGGGGGGCATGTAGGTTGGAAGGTTCTTAGATCTTATTTGCACATAGAGATGCACTAGATATATCGCCTATCATTGGGGATGTATTCCTTTTTTCATTTAAATTCAAAGAGTCACAGGGCATACAAAGAAAACCGCTCGCATTTCAAGCCTCATCATACTTTATCTTTGTCCAAACAACTGAGGAAGTAGGTGGAAGAAAAAGTTTTTTAAAAAAAATAAAAATATAAAAAAAAAATCAGAGAAACATGTTACAATTTCTTATAATTTCAGAATAGTTACTGAAAAATAAAGTTCTAAGACGTACAGAGCATATCATCACTTTTCAGTTCTGAAATTTCTTCCTCCTCCTACAACGAAGAAAAAAGGAAAAGGCTCTGACTGTTTCCCTTCAAGATACAAACAGACTAAGCATATGGAGAAAACTTCTTTGGGAGGATGGAGGAGAGATCAGGGGAACAAGCACTCAGCAGAGACAACAATCCCAACTGTGATGCAACTCAAAATACCAAGAGAACCTTGAGACAGGTCAACGGCATCTTTACACTAAGAGCTTACTGAAAACAACTCTCATAAATGGGGATCAAAGCTTTTGGTTTATTGTTAGTAAACTTTCTCCTAACAAGAGAAGAGACACTCACAGGGGAAATTTGGAATTAGAAACAAAGAAAAGGTGTTTTGCATCTGTTTTCTGAGCATTCAAAACAAGAAGGAGACAACTCCACTGTAAACCAGATGTTACTGCAAATAAAGTTTTATATATATACATATAAATCGTAAAAGCATTCTGACAGAAAAGTTTGCCAAAACCATGATTGTCTAAATAAATATACCAAGAATGGTATCTGTATTTTTTTGTAATGCATTGAAGAAGTACTCTCCTAACTTCATTCTACTTATCATTCAAATAATTATTTTGATAGTATCTTCACACCATCTTTCTGGATTGTGGAACATCAGAATCACAAATCTCAATCAGTGCTTCCAGTAGCAGACTTACACTGCATTAAGTCAATTTTACTTTTCTTATCACAACACCGAAGAAACCCAAATTCTTCACAGCATTGTCCATCTTTTACAGTTTTTCTTTTCCTTTAGTGTTATACGAACTCAGATCCTGTCAATGGTATTCCAGCACCCACTTTAACAGACTTCCTTATTTGAAACTTTATGACACATAGTCCGATGCTTCGGATATTTTTTGTTTCACTTTTTTGCTTTACTTCTGTCAGCAAAATAAGAGCCTTCATCGTAATTATAATACAGTTCACAAAGAGAAGCACAGTAGCTAGAAGCTGGACACACAGGCTGCAAATCTGTTTTTTCTGATTTAATTCTGCCAACTGGAATGAGGCAGCATCTACTTCTAGAGTAGACTGCATGGCCAGCAGCAATTAAGGCCTGAGCTAGATTGTTCTCCTCATACAGAACATCCACCTCTAATTTCATTTCAGAGCCATAGTGTTTAAAATGAAATATCAGCCCTGGTTTACTTAGAAGCTTCTGAAACAGAAGTTTAGCTTCATCACTCCAGTATTCCCCCCTGGCAGGGACTATATCATGCAAAGAGCAAGAGCGTGCCAAACGTGGTAAATAAGACAGACTTTCTGGAATAACTTTAAGTTTATGGATATCAGAGTAAGGGATGATCTTCAGAAAGCCATAATCAATAAATGTAAGAACAACAGACTGAGCTGTTACTTCACTAACTTCTGCCCTGTTCCACTGTGCTTCCAGTCCAAACTTGATCAAGCAGCCAACACCAGGAGCCACAAGTTCTTCTGGCAAAGCTGGCAAGTTGTCAGGAAGGTCAGAGAGCAGCAAAGACAAGTTTTTCATGCAATCAAATGAGATTTCAAACTGGATGCAGAAGTTTGAAGGATCAGTAACTGCAGTTGCAAAGCCAGGATACCTTCTGCCACTTTGCAGCAACGTCCATGTGATTGAATTTATCTTGAGTGATTTATCAAACTCCTTACAGTCTGTATTAATGGATCTTTCTGGTCCAACAACAGTCCGACAATGACTTAAGAGCTCATTCAAATACTCCTGAAGCAGAATTTCCCCTATTGAAACATCTACTTCCCAAATATGAGAGGATTCCAAATATCTCAAAAACATGATCCTTATTTCACGATCCAGGACTGCATTTATTACATGGACAAGCTGAATTGTATTCATTTTTTTAAACCAAACACATTTACAAAACACAGCTTGTTTAGGGATACTTTTGATCTCGTCACTGAGCATCTTTGCGTTATTTAAGGACACCATCTCATACTCACCATAATCCATGAAAAAAACTAGCATTAACTTCTCCCTGACAAATTTCTTGATGACTTTTGATCGATACCACTTCAAGGTCCTTTCAGATTTTGTCATGCATTCCAATCCTTCTTCAATGTCATCCACTCTAAGCAAATCACTTCTTTGTGCTTCTTTGAGAAGCATTACATTTAACTCATTTAATATTCGCAAATTTCTAAGTAACTGTACATGAAATTCTCCACTCTCTGAAACATGGCTTACTTTTGCTCCTTCTACCTGTCCAGAATTTAGATCTAGAGGAAGGACATTTATGGCTGTTTTGGAAGTATTTTGCATCCTAACCATCTTAGCTTTGCTTTGACCACCTAAACCATTTCTAGACTTTCTATCTTGAGGATTACCATTTGTAACAAGAATTTGTTTCAGCCTATTTTCCCAATTACGCATTGGTGTGTTTTGCGATGTTGTCCTGTCTTTTTTCTGCAGAAGGTCTTTAGACATAGACTTTCCATCACAAATTACATCTACTTCCCACTGCTCTCCATGTTGCTTTAAGAACTTGCAAATGACTTGCTTGTTACTTATTTTGCTTACAAAATAGGAAGTACTTTTATTAGTCCAGCTTTTATCAGGAACACTGTTTATTCTGCTAAGGAAACAATGAACACTGAGCCTTGGCAAAGTTAAGAACTTTTTCTGAATCCTGCGGATTTTTGAAGGACTTACAACTGCTGCATTACCATAGTCAATGAACTCTACCTCAAACGACTTTCCCGATTTCAGAGTTTTAATAACTGCTCTATAGTAAAAACAATCTGTGACATGCTCTGCTACAATGAGAGCCCCTACCGTGAGCTCATCTAAGCAATCTTCATGACCTGTATTCATCATGCTTTCGTTTAATTCTTCTGCTAGTTGCATTACTAAGTTTACATCCTCTGCGAGCTGAAAATAGAAACTTGATGTACTATTTATATGAGAAATATACCCTGCTACTTCAGAATTCACCTGAATATCACGTTTAGGAAGACTGATTAATTCAGGAATATTTTCGTTACTGCTTTCCTGCTGACCTGTATAATTTAGTCTTTCATTATGAGATTCAGAGAGAGCATTTACAGTTATTTCCTTTGAATTTAAAGCAGGATGAGAGAGTGAGTCAGAAGCAGGCTCTCCAGCCAGAGGTTCCTTTCTGTGCTCCAGAACAGCACTGACAGTATTTCTAAAACCTGGTTCTTGACTGTCCTGTAAAGTTAGCGGTTTTAAGGACACACTACACAACTTTTGTATGCTACATGCAGTTTGCTCTCCATCTTCAAAATTCTGTCCAATATCTCCTTGATAATACTTATCATATACTTGGCATTTCACTTTCATTTTCAACTTAACATTTTCAGGACTTTTAACAGTTACTTTATTAATTTCTTTGTCATCTTCCATGTGACATATCACTTGTCTATTACTTCCAACAAATTGTTCTGTATAATTTTTTGGTGCCAATTCTTCCAATATTTTTTCTTTAATTTTCTGACTGACTTTGAGTTGTCCATCATATAACTCCACAACAATCTGTCCTTCTGTTTCTCTGGATACAATTACAGCCTTTAGCAGTTTACCAAGGAACGTCTCCTCAAACCATCTAGTAACTCTTGCTGGAATTTTTGACTCCCTAAGATCTGACAAACAGCATTTAACAGCTTGCATGGGTGTGAATATTAGGTCAGTGGCAGAGTCTGGAATAGGTATCAACTGGTCTCTTTCTACTATATTCTTATTTCCAAAATCCACAAAGTCAGCACATAGATAGGATGTCGATTCCACAGGAAAAGCCAAAGCTCTATAAAAGAGACCATCTTCAAAATATCTGGCTATACATAATCGTGTATTGCTGGTATCATATTTTGCATTATTTGACATTTTACTTATGACACTAACTTTCTTCATCAATGCCTCTATAGTTCCAGTGTTTCGATTAAGCTGGCAATAGAATTTTGAAGGACTATGTATGTGAGTTATATAAACCTCCTCCTCACTTCCAATTTTTATATTAAAAGATGAGTAGCAAAAACTGTACAGAGAACCCAAAGATGCAAGGTTTCTCAGACCCATATCTTCAGACTGGGTGAGACCACGTTCTCTGAGGAATTCCTCTGCACTAATAAATGGAGTCTGTAAGTCAACTACATTGCATAAACGGTTGGGGCTTACAAGAATAAGAGCACAAATTATGCAAGTCAGTGGTCCTCTAGAAGCAGAAATGAAGTCTTCAAAGTGTCTACGCACTTCTTCAGACCAATTAAGTGAGGCAACCTGTAAGGGTACGTTTTTAAGTCCACATCGAAATGCTTGACTTTCCAGAGCTAGGAAGTCTGGAAGAACAGCTTGAAGATCTTTAAGTAAAACTCTTTCCTGATAACCATAGTCTACAAAAACCACATCAACTTCATTTGCGGATACTTGCTCCAAAACAGTTGCTCTGTACCACTTCCCATCTTTGGGACGTTTAACAACACAGGCAACCTGTCCAGGTTTGTAAGGACTGGTATGCTCTTTATAGTAAGTCTGAATTTGTTCCATTAAGTTATTCAGCTCTGGGAGTTTACTTTGCAATTGACATGAAAAATCTGCTGGGGAAACAATGTAAGAACACACCACTTCAAAAACAGCTCCGGGTTTAAACACAAACTCTTTATAAAATAATTTTTTCTCATGCACCGATTTACACCTTTTAGAGATAGCACCTTTTCCAAAACAGGACAGCATAACAGATTCTCTCAGCACTGAGGGCACACTTAACGATTTTTCCTTCTGAAATACCTCTCCATTTCCAGATACCTTATTTTTATGAATATTGCAGATACTCTGTGCGTTTACTTTTTTTCTTTTAGATTTGTGGCGACTTGGGGCTTGATTTTTTTCTGCTAAATTTAGAACAGAATCTAGTGTCTTTTCCCAGTATTCAGCATATCCAGCTTGAACCATACACGTGGCAACATTTCCTTGCTGCAAACCATTCCTATACTGCACATTAACAATATACTTGTTGTTTTGCTTTCCAATGACTTGAAGCAGGAGTAGTTTGTTAAACACAACGTGTTTGAAGAAATCAATTTCCTTTTTAACCCACACATCATCAACAGGAAATGTACAAGCAAGTGCACAACACATAGCTAAAGCTGGTAAATCAGAAAACTCAGGAAGCAATGTTTTTACATGGCAACAGGGTACTGTATCTGTATTTCCAAAGTCCAAAAAATAAACATTAATATTTTCATGAAGCACTTCAGTGACAATACCCCGATAATAACACATGTCTTCGCTATACCGGGCACAGCAGAGCAATCCAGGTTCTGGGTTTTTAAGGACCATTTCATCAGCTCCACATTGGTTATACGCATATGCAATGTTTTTCATCAAGACTTGAAATTCATTCTGGTACTCACATGTTTGAATCCAAAAGTTAGATGGATTTATGACATATACCACAAAACCAGTATGGAAAGAATTCATTTGCATTTCTACTCTTTTGTAGTGGCTTGACAAAGAAATATCCCATTCAGGTAAGCAGGTTTTTGTGGGTTTATTTCCTGTACAATTCTTAAATGAACTGTATCTCTCATCAAATGGTTTGTAGTTTACAGAAATACTTGTGACTTTTCTTTGCAAAAGAGAGACACAAGATGCATCTGCCTCATTCAGGTTTTCTGGATGCTTAGCATTCATTCCAAGATTTTGATTTTGCAGCGTAACGTAATATAAGTGTTTAATGTCATTGAATAAATCAACATGGACACACACAGAAGTTTGTCCTATCAAGGCCCATATAAGTTCTTTCAGCTGAATTTTTATTACTGCATCATCCTGACTACCAAAACAAGAGAGCACACATGGAAACGATATCATCGGTAATGCCATGAACTCAACTCTAAGTTTCTGAACGCAACTAGATGGCACAGCTTCAATATTGCCAAAATCCATAAACCAGACTTCCACACAGTCAGAGAGAAGCTGTTTTATCACTCCTCTATGCCACTGTCCATTTTGCCTTTTGGCAGCACAGAGTAGCCCTAAACTATCAAAAGATTTATTATTTTCTGTAGTGACAGCTTCGTAGTACAAATGCATAGCTTCTGTCAAATCTTCCAGCTCTTTCTGCCATTTCTGTATCTGGCAGTAAAATTTATTTGGGCTTACTGCAACAGTTATTTTTACATTTTCTTTACTGCCAACAGGTAGACGGGGAAAGAGATCATCTGGAACTGGCCAAAAATCTGTTGGTTTCTCAGAATTAAGGAAAGTAAGGAACTCCTTGACTGGATACTTCTGTTGCAACAATTGCGGCACTCTTTTACAAAGCATTTCTTGGGGAAACGCTCTTAATGTTTCAACAATAAGACAAAATGAATCTCCATCAATAAATTTTCCTAACTTCAGTTCAAGGACATCATTAATGATCTTTGGTACTTCTACAATGAACAGCTGGTATGGTATAACAGCTTTCACATGACCTGTAACTTGTAATCCTACCAGAGATGAAAAATAGTTAATGGCTTTTGGACCCCATTTTTCTCCCAGAGGAAGTATACTTGCAAAAACGCCCAAAACCACCTTTGGGGGCAGGTGAAACAGTTCATCACAAGCAGAAGCAAGATGCATTTCCTCAACCACCAGCACCTGCCCAGTGTCTATAAGAAAAGCCTCACAGATATTCTCCCTCTTTTCCAGAACTCTTCCTCTATGCCATTTTCCTTCTGTATCTTCCACCAAACAAGATCCACCAACGTCAGCATTACCTTTTACTTTGAATACACGCTGTATTTCATTTTGTAGTATGTAATAGTCAAGCTCACATCCTGCCTTGTATTGACCCTGGAACACTATAACCAAACATTCTGGATGGCATTCTATACTAGTTATCTTCAGATTCATATCCACTATGTTTGGTGAGGGAGTCAAAGATTCCATTCTGTCTGCAAAGAAAAGGAGTAAATCAGCCTCATAATTTCACATATTTTTTCTTTGTCAACTAATTCCTTTCATGAAATTTGTTTTCAAAACACTTTAGTAGCATATTATCACACTTCTAGTTAAAATGTATACTAAACATTTAACAGTGTCATGTTTTGTGCAATTAGGATACGCTTGACACAACTCACTTTGTAAAGACATTTTCAGGTAACATCTGGCAAAAAAAAGTACCTCTGGATTTGCTCTTGTGGCTAGACTAATTTTATCACTTGAGAATAATTCGAAATCAGAAAGCTGTTCCCAAAATAACACAGAGAATTAAAGACTATATCAGAAAACCGGGGGGGAGGGGGGACATGACACTTACACGGACATGCAGGAATGCGAAACAGGACAGACAACCACAAAGATAACTGTATTTCTTCTCAAAGAAAACAAGAGAGTGGAAAGCAATTCATGTCATTTAGACAATCTCTGCTCATCTCACAAATGTTACTTACATCTAGTAAATTTAATTAGTAAATCCAGTCAATCTCTCCAAAGGAGATCCAGGAAAGTGTTCCATTGCACTGGACCTGCAGTTACAAAACGACTTCACCTGCAGAAGTATTTCCAGTCTGTTTCTCTCTTTCTTTTTAATATGTGAATAACAAAGGATGCTTCCCCTACTCACCCTGCTTTTTCTGTGTAAATCACTCCTTCAAACCAATGACATCTTACAGCTCTGTGCTTTACCATTTACTTAATCTAGCTGTCTATACACTATCAGGTGTAACTGTAGCTTATTTTAAGTTTTCATAATTGAAAGGACATATAGAATACCTCATCTATGTCCAGCATTTTTGAACTGCCCATCAACTAACGACTGTGCCAGGTGTGTTTTGTACTGTCTCAACACTCCTCTTCTGGCAGTTTAAGTATCCTCAAACCTTTCAGATACTTCTCTGACCTTCACCTATAATTTCGTCCCCAAAATCAGCTTCTGATTCCATTCAACTTTGTGAACAGATCTGTGATTTCACGTTGTTTAAAAAGGCTGTGCACGTCCATAATTTGACCAAGCAATTTTGTGGAATAAACTGCTGTTCTAACAAAGTAATTAAGGGTAGACAACATCTGTCAAAGACAATGGATAAACACACAAGGATAGACTGGACAAAGCACATACTCAATTTATGAATTTTTATGAGAAGCTGAAAGTGAATGTTATTAGAACAAGATCTTCCTCAGCCTACAAAAAAGTTGCAACAGAATTGCCATGGTAGTATTTACCACAAGCATACGTGAAGTAGCTAGTGATCATACAACCTGTCTTCAGAGTAAATACTGATCCCTATCATTCTAGTTCCAGGAAAAAAAAATAAATTAATAAGTAAATGAGCACTCCTACTGTAAAGCTTACTAGAACATCTCGGGCAGGAGGAAGAGCAATACGTGACTTCTCAAAAAAAAAACCAAACACAAACACAAAAACCACTAGCCACCCAAGAAAGCCTCCCATAAAAGCAGTACCAAATCCAGATCTGACAAATACCTTCTTAAACAAGCCCCCTGTTCTCCACTTTTCCCTGTAATAAAACAGAAAACTAAATTCAGGGGGTTTTCAATAAAAGAAATCAGCCTTCAGGAAAAGATTGCGTCTGCCTGGAAGAAACACCTGAATATTCGAGAGAATCAAACTTTTGAAAGTGCACCACTGATGCTTTGGGCACCTCTTGGTTGTGTTTTGTTTTTTTTTTTTTCGCTCCATTGAAACAAACCTCTGGTTGCAGAAACACATAGCAAATGAAAACATTTTTTGCATCAACACTGGCTTGCCCATTGTCACAGCCCAAATAGTAGCATTACACCAATACAGTCACATTTCTACAGTTTACAAAATGACCTTTTGCTTTTTACTCACCTATACACCAGTTAGGACTTATTCACTCAGAACACATCTTTAGAAACCTCAGCCCTCTTATTAACCACTCTGCATCTCTCTACAAGGAAAGATGATAGAAAAATCATTAGAACAATATACATAAATTCTTGTACTACTCTAAATCCTCCTCCTGCCCAACAAACACACCCTGGAAAAATTCCTCATACCCAGTTTCATTACAATGTTAAGATTTCACAAGACAAAATTACAAAAGTGAATCCACCTTCCTAAAACCACGGTAAGACCATTTTTTCTTCACTGCAGCTCAAAGAACATACCTCAGAACAACACAAATAATCTTCCACCCACTTTCTAAGCAACAGTGGTCACACATTTGTTTGCAATGTTTAGCCATCACTATCAATACTCTATCATGCACTACTACCACACAAACAAGTTTACAGCATAATCAATGGCCTCTTAAATGCAACCAAATGCAGGACACGAGTGACAGCTTAAGGTATCTGTGCTGCTCTCCAAAGCAGCCCCTCAGACCGGGGCTGTCTGATACCCCAGGCAGCGCTGGCCTGGGAGGAACAGAGACAGGCCCGACTCCACAACGTGCAGACCACTAGCCAGACACTGTCACCGCCAGGTGAGACCCGAAAGCGAAGACCACCACCCTACAGCAGCAACAGTTTCCTTATCACTTACAAGAGCGAAAGGGACATGTGAGAGCCATAACCGCCAGAGGGCGATGACTTTACCCGACACCGATTTCAACGACCCACGCTGACAAAATGGCGCCGCACAGCCCGCCTGCCACACGCTGCCGGACAAGGAGCGCACGCGGCAGCACCAGCGCGGCCTGAGACGCTTCTTGGGCGGAGGAAGGGGCTTCGAGTTGATTGGCAGGAGCGCGGCAGCAGGGCCCAGCCAATCAGCACGGCCAAATGGCAGAGGTCCCGCCTCCGCCCGGCGCTGAGGGGGAAGTATTGGCGCTGGTGTTGTGTGGGTGGCCTCGTCTAATTCGTTTTTCTTTTGGAGTTGCGTTTATTTTTGTTTGGTTGGTTGTTGTTTTTTTTTTTTTCTTTTCCTTCGTGTTTGCATTTTGCAGCTGTCTGTTATTTATGAGGTGGTCTCTGAGCTTTATAAACGGTGCCTCTGGGTCACTGAATCTTCTGGAGCTATCTAAAGAGGATTTGAGAGCTCTTATTCTCTCATCATCAGGAAGAAATTCTCTAGGCTAGGAGGAGTACATCTTAACGGGGTGCAGTGTGCTGCCCCGCTTGTTTTTTGCATACAAGTCTCGGGTTTTTTGTTGTTTTGTTTTTGTTTTTTTTTTTTTGGGGGGGGGAAGGGGATGTGTGGGTTTTGGTTTCGTTGGAGTTCTTTTTACCAAGAGCATAAGCTTAATGAGGTGGTCACAATAAGGAAACCTGGTATGAGGTATAGTCCTACAAATATCAACAGATGCTGGAATATCTGAAGTGATTTTGTTGTTTGGAATGAGTTCATACGCATATAATAATTTCTAAGAGTTTGCCTTCAATTTTTACCTTTTTTATCCAGTGGGCAGGATTGCAGTGTTGTAGTTACCCTTTGCAAAATTGGGAGAGAGAAAAGCTGCAATTCTTGGACATGACAGTGATCTCTAAATACAGCTATTGGATTGAAGTCTGAATAATACATGTTTAAAGTGGTATCATAGCTATTTGAATTAACCCTAAAATTTACAGGAATTCTTAATTTGATTTTGTAGGCAATCAGTCATGTTTGTCACATTTAAGCTTTTTTGTAAGTGCTACGCAGATCACAGGTACAGTTCTGTCACTGATACATCTTTAGCTTTGGATTTCTGGGCAAAATGTCTATTTTATTCTTGCATTCTTGTGTTGGCCAACATTAATTCCACTGCTGGCAGTTACTTAGGAAGACAGGGTTTTTCCTGGTCTGTTTGCTTCTTTAACAGAAAATAAGAATATGTATGCATTATGAACTGAAAAATTGTTTATTTTCTTCCAGAATGTAATGCAGTAATGTCCTGTGCACTCCCTCTGTATCCCAGTCTTCCCATTTGGGACTTCTGCCCCCCAGCCAACATGCCCATCTCAGCTTTTTGGCTTTTCCCCCCCAACCCCCCAGGTAACAGCAGTATGCTTCAGGGCTTAGGCATACATACTTCTCTTCAGACAGCTCCTGCATAAGGCCTTCCCACAGAAAGCATCTCGCCCTCACCGAGTACCTCTTACGGAAGGTACAGACTTCAGGAAGCTTCTCAAGCCTTAAAAGTAAATGAGTCTGTAAGATAACAAGTCTGGGATGGTAAGTAGTTTAGCAGCTTAGTATATGCCACACTTTTTTTTGTTGTTGTTCTGACTACAATACAAAACTCACTTCTGAAGGCAGGGTGCTACCACTGCTTTTTTAAAGGCAGCAAGATCTACATTTTTTCCTACTGAAATTACAGCGGTGATAGCAGCCGTAATATAATAATCTTATGGTTAGAGCAGTCAGAAACAGATTCTTGCAGTATGGGTGAGTTTAGAAAATGTGTACCACTTCCCTGCAGTGTGCCTTAACCACGGGCAGTTATGCATGGTGGAATACAGCGTGTCCCTCTTGTTTGAAGTTGTGCTACTGTGGGGTGGGGGCGGGGGAACAAAAGGCATGACCAGATAATCTGTCAGGGCCGACTGGATGCTGAAGCTTTCTTACCTTTTTCTGTCAGGAAAGAAGAGATTTTTTTTCTGTTTGTGACTTTGTTACAAAATTTCTTTGCAATTTATATCGTTTCAGACAGGGAAGGAATTATGTCTCTTCTGGCATGGTGTGGGGGTTTTGGTAGGTCTTTGGTTTGCTCGAGAGTTGTATATTGGTTTTCTTGGGTTTTGGGTTTTTTTTCTTTTTTCCCAGGCGTGATATCTACATTGGAAAGTGTCAGGTATGCTTAAAGCACTGGTAAATCTCAGAAGTGATCTCCTCCAATAATATTTGAGACACGAAGAGTTACTACAGGCCATTGTAAGTGCTCAGGAAGCACGTAACAGCCAAAAGCAGAAATAGCAGTGTTGCGGTGTCCCAGAACATCCCTGTAGTGTACTTTAGCAAACTTGCAAAACCTATTCAGTGTTTACATTTGAATTGCAAATGTTTTAAAATATTGGTGAAACTGCACATTCCACACTGATTAGTACTAAATCTCAAGGGGTTTTCCCAGCTTTGTTTACTGTACAAGTAGTACAACCAACTTTGAGTTTTCATCTTTTCCACTTTATTGATCTTTACAAATCTTGTGTTGCTGTTATTCCCACAAAAAGCTATGTTTTCCTTCCTTCTTGTTACTGTAAGGAAGCCATTAAACATTTTTGCTGCTTTTTCCAGTATGGAAGGTTAACAAACCATAGTTAAGTTTACTTATATTCCATTGACAGAAATAAAATACAATTAAAAAATAATTTTGATGTGTGAGGCTTTACTCTCTTAAAAAACTTGACTAAGACAAAACTCCTAAAGTGAGCCTCAAGTTGTTTTTTGTCTACATTCAACTACTGAACAAGGTGATACTTTATGTGTTCTGAAATATGTCTCTCTGTGTCCACTCAGGAATGTTTTCTCATCAGGAAAATTTTGCTATTACTCTATTATACGCCTTAAAAATCACTAATGAAGACTTAAAACTTTTCACTAAGAAAGCCTTCTGTGCTCATGGAATGAAGTAGCTGTTTATGCCTGATTTTATTCTATAAGGGATGGTGAGCTGTTTCTGAGTTTTGACTACTTCCAGTGCACTTCCATGTGAGACTTCAGGTGAAGGAATGGATGCTAGTTTTCCTTATAGATTCATGTGTAGTATAAAGAAAGGAAAAGTATTCTTCTATTACAGTTTAACAGACTATCATAAATGAAGCTCTACTGCCAGCTGTTTGCCAGGAAGTAGAACATAGCACTGTGTGAGTGAGCACTTGTGTTGAAATCAGATAATGAATAACTAATCACAGTTATAGCTAACTTCCAACACTTAGAAAAATTGATTTTGAGGGGAAGAAACAGAAGATAAAGCTATCCTGTGTTGTAAAAATTAGCAGGGATACTGAAACATATTACCCAAAGGATGACTTTTGGGTAATGTGGACATAGGTCTCCCAGTCTAAACACCAACAGTACACTGCAGCCTTCTTAAAATATTCTTGGCAGGTAGTAAATATGTATTTGCTTTGATTTGAGCAGTGGGGAAAAAAAAAATAAAAAAAAGAGAAGCATTGTAATCAGTGGGATACTGTATAAAATGAGGAGAGGAATTATCAGCATCTTCTTTTCTGAGATTTAAAACAAGTAAGCCTTACTGAATTCCTTGGGGGAAAAATATTGGGTAATCGCCTACCTCCAAGGAAAGCAAGAGGTACAGATTACAAGAGGATGGGAGTAACTCCCCAGTGGAGGAACAGAGAATGGTTTCAGACTTAATCTTCTCCTTAGTGTTTCCTTCCTGGGTAACTAAATAGCTGAATGCTTATGATGCTGGTTCTATGCACTATATGCTGACCGGAATGAATCCCATTCTGAAGCACCTGACTTTCTTGAAGAATTGCATAGAGATCTTAACTGCTTTGATTCCACATGGGGTGAGGAGAATTAAACAATGCATATCTTGCTTTTAATTCCCACTGTTCTGGGATCTGTCCTTAGTATTGCTAAGAATGTTTCTGAATATTAATATCATAAACTGCTACTAAAATAGATAACTGTTACACTTTTTCATAGTGTCTGTCATAAAAAAGTACTTTGAAATTGTCTCCTATGGAATTTGATTAGGTCATGACATGCTAAAGGGTACGGGCAGAGGAACTTACACTCTGTGGCTTAGTTCCACCCCTCTCCAGCTTGTGTCTTGTGCAAACCTGAAAATACATCAGTGGTCTCTGATTGCCAGAAACATTTTTTTTTATTGCACATAATCAAATTGCTTTTCTAAAAGGCACTGCAGCATTCCTTGTAATAACATTTGTGCTTGTCTTTTAAACAAATAGCTTTGAAAGGGAAGATGTATGTAACACAGAAGTACGAGTGAGTGGCAACAGCAGAAATATAGGACATTTCAAAGTTCTAAAAATGAAGAGCAAAAGCATCTCCACCTAAGATAAATCTCCCAATAAATGGATTATTTTTTTTCCAAGCATAGGTAAGACCAGATTTATTGTTTAAATTATAATGTTTACATTAGAAGTAGGGGGTGTAAAAATAATCACATCATTCTATTAGGTTTTCCTGAAAGCTAATGTCTCTTTAGAATCTTTCACACTACAAGATCCGTATAACACTTTTTTTTTTTATTTTCCCCCTCTGAAGTCAGTCCCAAAGGTTTGCTGGCTTTTGTAATATTCAAAAAACATGAAAATCAACGGGACTCAAAATAGTCATCTCAAAAAAAAAAAAAAAAAAAAAACACCTTGTGTGCCTTTTCATATTTTTGTCTTTCAAAGTTGATCCTCAATGTGTTCTTAGTTTGTGTTTCTGTTAATTTGAGCGATAGCCACTAGGTGGCAGGAACAACCACAAGTTTATCTGGATATTTGGCAATGCGCTTGTGTCTGGAAGTAGAAGGAAAGAGTACAGCAGCGATTAATGCAGTCTGACCTGTAATGAAATATGAGGGTGCAAGTGCTGTAGAGTTTCCCTACAAGGGTCATCGCATTAATTGCACCATCTGAAACCACTTTGTTTTCAGGCAACTTGAACTAACTCTTGAAATATTTTCAATCTATTTACAGTACATATTTACTCAATATGCAGTCAAAATTTAATTTCAAATATTTTGCTCTATCACATGTCAATCTTCACACCACTATATTTTTTTAAATTATGTTGATATCATCACTTATATGAAATTAGTCATTAACTCGGCAGCTTACATATAAAAAAGCAGAGGGTAGAAACAGCATTTATGAAATGCTTTCAGTGGTAGACAATAGTTATTGTTGCTTCCTCAAATACACATTGCACATTTCAGTGCCACTAAGTGTCAGAGCAGAGAGAAGATATGCCTATCACATCAGAAAATATGCCCACTTTACAGGTGAAAGAACGAATTGAGACTTGTGAAAAAAGTGGGACAAAACAGAAAGTAGAATTTCTGTTAATAGGAGCCTACCAAAAATAGATGAGTTTTGCCACACGGGCTACACCATACCAGTACAGCTGTGCAGATACAGACCCAGTATTAGTGGTGAAGTAGAGTTTCTCTGCTGTGCAATTTGTATGGTTCTGTGTGATAAGGTCATGCCACTATGTCATCTCACATGTCAATTAGGCCCATAATGCAGAGTTGTGCATGAGAAGATGCTGCCCTGCGCTTTTACCCTGGCTACTTGTATCGGCTGTGCGGGATGAGGGAGTGTCAGGTGCCATCTATATTAGCAATTCCTGTGGCACAATTGGAGTATACCTGTAAAGTTAAATGGTTGGTGATGGTGACCCGATACCCAAGTCAACAGGTTTTAAGGGAGGGAGGATTATTTAAGACTAGCTCTAGTGTAGTCACATGGACTGGATGTTCGCTAGCATGTAAAAAGCATTTTTTGAGTTCTTTCAAAGAATTCATTTGTGCCTTGTGGAATATGTCTGCCGTGCTGAATAAAGGAGGGTAAGTGGGAATGATAGGGAGATTCACCTCCTGTTCTAAACTAAAACTAATGTAAAAGCACCCAGATGGAAGCTAGACTTAGGCACTCCATGGGTAAATTCCAAATTCTTCATCATGGCAGTGGAAAAGTAGGGTTAGTGGAGAGGTTAGATGACTATATAGGAAAAGGAGTAACCATCTTCAGAATAGAACTTTAATAATTTCAATTCTTTAGATTCAAATATTTCCATTTTGCGTAGCAAATTCTATATTTCTAAAGATCTATAGATCAAAAAGTTTGTTGTTTTGTTTTTTTTTTTAATTCTGAGATTAGTTTATTCTGAGGGCAAAAGGAAGTTGTATATTCAATGGCAATTCTGTTGTTAAAATATTGAATAATATTTCTGATGAGTGGTAGAACAAACTATTGTATTTAACGGTGGTGAGTGAGCTAATTGAATTGGGAGTCATGAAATCACAGGAACTAAGAGGTGGAAAAAGACCTGTTAAATCATCTAGTTGTCTCTGAAGAGATAAGCTGAATGTTCCAATAGGTTTTTAACAGTATTCATTTCTATGGTCCATATTGATTAATTAAGTTCTGGCTCCAACCCTACAAGCTGTATGTGTAGAAGGAGTGACAGCCTCTTGCAGAGTTTAGTGAACACCGTGGGTGTCTGTAGAGGTACACATTTTGGATTATGCAGATCTGATGGCACTTGTGTGGTCTTAATTCGTACTCAATTAAAATCTTGGCATACCTGTTTGTGAATTTTAAACATTCAAGTAAAAAACAAACTTCCCACACTCTTCACAGAAGATTTTTTTTTTTCTCATACGCTGTTTATGCATGTGTCTGCTGGACGCACAGTGTTTAAAGAACATAGTCTTACCTGGAATCTCTATTCACAATTTTCATTTAAACATAAAATCATATGTCAGAAAAGAAAAAGACTGTGGTTGCTTAGTTTCTCCATTTCATGGTTCAGATTTATAATCTGTAAAAGGCCTTTTTATTTAGGAAGTTGAACATCTTTATTTCCCGCTGTAGCAGTGCTCAGCATCTTTCTGAAGCTGACACCCATGGTTTAAGCTAGTCCCATGTTTGTTTGTTTTTTCTTAAAAGCCTTACAATGTTAGACTTCAGTGTTAATCATTATATCCATCTTGTTAAATATTTTACATCTTGTCTCTGTTTACAAACAGAATGAGTTCTTTAAAACTTTTCTGGCCGTTTGTATGAAATCTGAAATCACAGTGCAAACAATAGCAATGTTCATTACAAGATATGCTTGCTTTTCATATTTCAGCATAACCTGTCCTTTCATACTAGCACTCTCAGATGTTCATATGTATGTGTGTGGCCTCTAACACTCATTCTGTTTTTAATGAATGACTAAATCCCACCTGAAGATAGATAGAGGAAGTTTGCTGTGTACTGAGATACCTGCATACATAACTTCATCCATTGAGAGTTGAGTTTAGAAATAGATTTTAAGTTAAAATATCTTAAAATAACTTTTTAGGGTAAATTTTAGCTATCTATACAGAATAAAGCAAAAATATTTCTGTGTTATGGTCTTTCAGACAATATACTGGAAAAGTATGATATACTACAGCAATTTTAATTGCTGCAGGGTGCTGATCTGTCCTTGGAATTGAAATACAGGATTTTGTCATCACATGTATTAAAGCGGCAAGGGCAGGTTGAAGATCACACCAGTACTGGGACAAAATTTTGTCCTTATTGAAGTCGGTGGCAAAACTCCCATTGAATTCACTGGGGCAAGGATTTCACTCCATATATTTAAGCAACAAGAAAAGTATTACATTGTGGAAAGTAAAAAACAGAAAGATTTTCAGTATTTATTTGACTTTTCATTGTTTGTGCTGCATATTGGTTTTGATTTTCAAGTCTGCTAAAGCAAAAATGGTACCTAGGTAGTTTTCACTTTAAGGATCTTTTTGTACTCATGTCTTAAAGGATCCTTTTTTTTTTTTTTTTTTTTTTTTTTTTTTTACAAAAGGATCTGTAAAAGGATATGTCAGCTTTTCATTGAATTCATTGAATTTTCATTTGTGAATTTGATTGTAAGATCAAGACTCCAAAGATGAAGGTACCACAACTGAAAGACAGAACGTGCTCAGTAGCATGATTTTTCATATGAAATTCCCTCCCGCTTGACCCAGAGCTTGGCCACATTCAGGAAATTATGTAAGTTGCACCTCCCGATCCAAACTTTGTGCTAAGCTCTTTTCCCAGCATTCAGTCTACTCTTAAGTTTTCCCTTCTCTGTCATGTAAAGTGGTATTTCTGGGCAGGTGGAGATTTCTGCTTCATATACTTTACTTTTACTTGCAGTCTAAGCCATGTAAAACACATTCAGGCCTTGTACATTGTAGGTTTTTGGTACCAGCTTAACTGCCTTAGTGCAAAACGTAGTCCCCTTACGCTCTACACAGATGTGCTGTGAGGTTTACCAGTGCATCGTACCTTGATTTCAAAACAGCAACATCTAAACCAGTGGCTAAAAAGGCTGAATAAACATGGTTCTAAATATTACCCTATGGATTTCCATATAAATTCTTATAACAATATTTTTTTTTCTATATAGATTTCTTTATACGGTAACAGGGAATGTTCTAAACTAAGAAGTCATAGGGCATTACTGGATGTTGTTAACAAAGTGTTTCACTTCTATTTTAGGTATAGATTCCAAATACTGAGACTGCCAGTCATCTTCAAAATGAGCGCATTTCTAAGGGGCAGTTATGCACTGGTCATGTACAACCCATGTGTGCACAAAATGAAATTAACTCTCTAGTTCCCAAATACTACTGAACATATATATCACCAAAGTGCTTGTACTCATGTTTTATGTAATACACGATCTTACCTTCAAATACTTAATGTGGCGAGACCAGGATTTAAGATAACCAGTATGCTCTTGAGTAATAAATGATGATGACCTGCTAAGATCTGTCCCAACCAAAGCAGTGAGGCAGACAAAGCTTCCTATAAGCAGCTGGGGGAAATCTCGCAGTCACTTGCCGTTGTTCTTGTGGGGGACTTTAACCTACCGGATATCTGCTGGGAATACAACACAGCTGAGAGGGAACAATCCAGGAGGTTCCTGGAATGTGTGGAAGATAACTTCCTCACACAGCTGGTAAGTGAGCCGACCAGGGAGGGTGCCTGCTGGACCTCCTTCTTGTGAACAGGGAAGAACTTGTAGGGGAAGTAAGGGTTGGTGGCCGTCTAGGGCACAGTGATCATGAGATGATCGAATTTCTGATTCTTGGGGAAACAAGGAGAGGGGTTAGTAAAACTGCCACCTTAGACTTCCGGAGGGCAAATTTTGACCTGTTCAGAAGACTGCTGGACAAAGTCCCTTGGGAGGCTGCCCTGAAGGATATAGCAGCCCAGGAAGGCTGGACATACTTCAAGAGAGAAGTCTTAAAGGCACAGGAGGGGGCTGTCCCTGTGTGCCAAAAAACAAGTAGGCGGGGAAGGAGACCGGCCTGGCTAAATAGGGACCTTTGGCTGGACCTCAAGAACAAAAGGAGAGTCTATGACCTCTGGAAGAGGGGGCAGGTCTCTCATGAAGACGATAAGGATATAGCGAAGCTATGCAGGGATAACATTAGGAGAGCCAAAGCGCAGCTAGAGCTCAACCTAGCTACAGCTGTTAAGGATAACAAAAAAGGTTTCTATAAATTCATTAACAACAGAAGGAGGATTAGGGAAAATCTCCCTCCCTTACTGAATGCAGAGGGAAACATAGTCACAAAGGATGAGGAAAAGGCTGAGGTGCTCAATGCCTATTTTGCCTCAGTCTTTAGCAGTGGAACTAACTGTTCCCTGGGCATCCAGCCTCTTGAGCTAGGAGACAGGGAGGGGAAGCTGAATGAGGTCATCACAATGAAAGAGGAAGTGATCAGTGACCTGCTATGCCACTTGGATGCGCACAAGTCTATGGGACCGGATGGGTTACATCCAAGAGTGCTGAAAGAGCTGGCAGATGTGCTCACCAAGCCACTTTCCATGATCTACCTGAAGTCATGGCAAACTGGGGAGGTCCCAACGGATTGGAGGGTAGCAAATGTAGCGTCCATCTACAAAAAAGGCAGAAAGGAGGATCCAGGAAACTATAGGCCTGTCAGTCTGACCTCGGTAGCAGGGAAGGTCATGGAGCAGATCATCTCGAGTGCCATTACAAGTCATATAATGGACAAGCAGGGGATCAGGCCTAGTCAGCATGGGTTTATGAAAGGCAGGTCCTGCCTGACGAACCTGATCTCCTTCTATGACAAGGTGACCCAATTATTGGATGAGGGAAAGGCTGTGGACATTGTCTACCTAGACTTTCAAAAGCATTTGACACTGTCCCCCATAGAATTCTCATGGGAAAACTGGCGGCTCATGGCCTGGATGAGCATACGATCTGCTGGATCAAGCACTGGCTGGATGGGTGGTCCCAAAGAGTGGTGGTCAATGGAGTTAAATCCAGCTGGCGGCTGGTCACAAGTGGTGTCCCTCAGGGCTCAGTGTTGGGACCATTTCTGTTTAACGTCTTGATTGACGACCTTGATAAGGACATAGAGTGTATCATCAGCAAGTTTGCAGATGACATGAAGCTCAGAGGGAGTGTTGATCTACATGAGGATAGGGAGGCTCTACAGAGAGACTTGGATAGATTGGACCGATGGGACAATGCTAACGGTATGAGCTTCAACAAGGCCAAGTGCCGGGTCCTGGACTTGGGCCACAACAACCCCATGCATCGCTACAGGCTTGGGGCAGTGTGGCTGGAGAGCTTCCTGGCAGAAAAGGAACTGGGTGTTCTAATTGACAAGCTGCTGAACATGAGCCAGCAGCGTGCCCAGGTGGCCAAGAGGGCCAATGGCATCCTGGCTTGTATTAGAAATAGTGTGACCAGCAGAAGGAGGGAGGCGATTGTCCCCCTGTACTCAGCGCTGGTGAGGCCACACCTTGAGTATTGTGTCCAGTTCTGGGCCCCTCAATATGAGAGAGATATTGAGGTGCTGGAGCGAGTGCAGAGGAGGGCAACGAAGCTGGTGAAGGGCCTGGAGAATAAATCTTACGAGGAGCGATTGAAGGAGCTGGGACTGTTTAGTTTGAGGAAGAGGAGGCTGAGGGGAGACCTCATCACTCTCTACAACTACTTGAAAGGCCATTGTAGAGAGGTTGGTGCTGGTCTCTTCTCACAGGTAATTAGCGATAGAACAAGAGGGAATGGGTTCAAGCTGCAGCAGGGTAGGTTTAGGCTGGACATTAGGAAAAAGTTCTTCACAGAAAGAGTGGTCAGACACTGGAATAGGCTGCCCAGGGAGGTGGTGGAGTCACCATCCCTGGATGTGTTTAAGACTCGTTTAGATGTGGTGTTAAGGGATATGGTGTAAGGGAGAACTTTGTAGAGTGGAGTTGATGGTTGGACTCGATGATCCCAAGGGTCTTTTCCAACCTAAATGATTCTATGATTCTATGATTGCTACTGCTGTATCTCCAACATACAGAGGTAAATATGAGGTCAATAAAAGAAACCTCACATACAAATTACATTTCTACTCTATAGAGATTGTTTTTCTTTCTTCTTGTATGGAGAAAATACAGTAGTGATCATTAGCGTAAAACCTGAATGCTTTTGTAAAGAGGGGCATGTCATAGAAAGGGATCTCCTGATCCATCAAATCTAGTCTGTTGCTTTCACCAGCTGTCTTACACATGACACCGTTCTTAGTTTACAGGCTTCATGTTAAATTTACTTCGTTTAGGGGTTGTTTTTTTTTCTTTCTGCTGTCCTTGTTGAAATGTTCAGATATAAAGATTTTGGTGAGAAATAAAATATCTTTACCCTACTTGATATTTGCATGTATGGAACAACGAAATTCTTTTTTTGTTTAAAACACAGCAAATAAAGAATATCAAGTTAAATGTATAGTTGCAATTACTTATCAATTAAAGGAATCTCACAGTTTTATAACACTATTACAAAACACACCTCCATCAGAGCGACAACATAGTAGTATTTATAATTTTAGTATACCTTTTTTTGACTGGATTTTAGGTGAGGTTTGTGAGAAGGAAATTGTCCTTTCCTGTGTTTGATTGCAATATATTATCAACTTTATTAAAAGCTCCCAGTTAATAGAAGATACATTATATTGTTCCTTTGGTCAAGGCATTTGTAAATTAGCACCCAACTTAATGATACTTAATTTGTGTAGGAAAAGCAGGACTGTGTTTATTGCAAGTGGAGATTTTCAGATCTAACTCCTTCAAATTATCGTTGATAAATGCTGTGACATTTTCCATTTTTGAGGATGAATGTAACATTACAATGTTCATACAGAAACTTTATTTAAGACCACAAATTAAAAATATTTTCTATTTAATGATAAACATATTCATAGGCCTCAAGTTGCACCAGGGAAGGTTTAGATTGGATAGTAGGAAAAATTTCTTCACCAAAAGAGTTGTCAAGCATTGGAACATGCTGCCCAGGGAAGTGGTGGAATTACAATCCCTGTGGGAATTTAAAAGGCACGTAGATGTAGTGTTTAGGAACACGGCTTAGTAGTAACTTGGCAGTGTTAGGTTAACAATAGGACTTAGTAATCTTAAAGGTCTCTTCCAACCAAAACGATTCTATGATTCTGTGTATCATAACCTGAATCTTTCCTGAATATCTTAGTTCCCAAAGAGTGCCACTGTGAAACTGAAGTTTATTCTTCCAGCAATTCTTGTAGGTTAAGAAGTGAATAAATCATAGAAGGTGTTGGTTTGGAAGGGACCTTAAAGGTCATCTAGTCCAACCCCCCTGCAGTAAATGATTTAACTAAGTTAAAATAAAAAATAAGTTAAGCTCTAATGCTCTTTTTCTAGTTTGAGTTTAATCAAATGTTAGTATTTGCGAAGCAAATTGCTAAATTCTGAGTAGATTTGCAGTATGTAAGTCATAATTGACCCTTGACAATCTTCATAAAATGTAGCCTGTTAATTCATGCACCAAGGTCCATAATCTACGATAGAACTTTGTCAATTAAAACCAAGACACAAACAGAAGGAATACTTCATTACTTCTACCATGTTTTAATATCATGAAGTTATCTCAAGGATAAATTTTTGGATAATATTTTATGAAATCTGCACATATGTAATTTTCAAAATAAAGAGGAAAATTTACCTTTATGGAAGTCAGTGGCAGATTTACCATTGAATTTGGAAAAGTCTAGAATTTTTTAGTGGCAGGTCTGCCTATTTTATGTAAGATTTGAACAAAGGGAGAGGATTCTTTCGTATAGAGTACTGCTTGGCATGGTTTTGTCATAAGTGAACAAGAACTCTTTCAAAAACTTTCTAGGCATGATTATAGACTCGGGTCTGGGACTATTTTACAGTAGAAAGTTTGGATGCAGCCACCTTGTTTTGGAGAGTAAGGAAGTTTAATGGTGAGGGTGCAACTGGATTATACCAGTTTAGTGAAGGGGCAGAGAATGATCCCAGGTCCTGTGTGGCACGCCTGGGGCACAGATGTAGCCTTTATTTGTATATTTCTAAGAACCTGACTTCATTCCCACTGAAGAGGGTACACAGTGACTTTTCTAGATATTTAGTTGGAAAAACTACATTGTCACTTCCCTAATGTAAAAGAAGGCTTATTAAAAGTAGAAAATATTCAGGCTACTCTGGTTGTGCAGAGAGCACATCCCTATTAGAAGAAAGCAAGCAATTTCCATTTTGTCCAAACAAAATTTATTTGATGCTTAGCTGACAGGTTGTTACTGCAATTTTCTTTGTTAAATGGGATAATGCAGGGAACTGGAAAAGTTAGGAGGAGCTTGAGGGTCACATTCATTCAAATGGTCAAAGTGGTTCATGGAAGTGATTCGTTTTCCTGCGTTCAGTGTCAGGGCGATCTTTCAGCCGAACAGGTCACTGTGGTCTGAAATTGAGCATTATCTGTTGATCTGAACCCTAAAATGTTTGCTTTGAATAATTCTTATCATTTCCCCCCTTCCCCAAAGAATTACACAATGTGCAATACCTCTAAAAGGTCTTATCAGGAATCTTTTGTAGCAAGAATAGTCAAGCCTTAAAAGGCAAAAATATAAGTAATTGACAAAACATAAAATTATTCAAGAACTATATACCACTGGGAGTACATATCCATCAAAATAAACATCAGAATTTAAATATGTATTGAATATAAGCAAGTCTATAAACATAGTCGCTTTGAACTGGCTACAATGGGTAAACAGCAGGAAAGAGGCGATTGCACAGACTTCACCATGGATTGTGCAATCCCACTGGGGACTTTAGGCATATACTTTAGTTGCTACCCTGCTCTGACATCTGCAGTCCTCAAATAATGTATCTGGTGCTTGCTTAAACCATTCTGCACTGCAGTCACACCTTCAGTTGCAGCGTCAACATGCATCAGAGAAAAGCTGCTGTGAATTCTCACAAAATAGCTAGACTGAAAGTCAAACTATATACTAAGTTCTTTGAGTTTCAGTATTCACAAATGTGTAAAAATAAACCCCTAAAAATCATAAAATAGTTGGATCCGAAGATTGTTTCAGTGAAAAATATTGTTTTGAAGACTGATGTTTTTCTTAACACTTTTGTCATTTTTGGGACTTCCTCCCCACCGCCAGGAAAAAAAAAAAGAAAAAAAAAACACAAATACGTATTCGGGAGCAATTGAAACACTCAATTTACTAAAAACAAAATCAAACGCAAGTATGAAAGATAATTCTTCTTTACAATCCAGAAACTTGCTAAGAGCTTTAACAGATTGGGGAAATTTTCTGCTAAGTAAAAGAAAAATAGCCTTAGTAGGATTTTTGTTCCAGTTTTAAGTTTTCCCTGAATACCAGTTAATATGTTTGTATCACATCAGCTATGAACTTCTGAGACTCATTCAGAACTCTGTCCTGATCTGTCTTTGTCCTTCACTTTGATGCTTACAGTCAGACCAGGAAATTTCAGGACCAAAATGTACGTAATGCACTGATACAGGTTTTGAAGTTGCATAAAATGTCACAACTTAATGGGTTTTGAGGTTGTGTACTTTCTAGATTTCTCTCTTAAGCAAATAAATCTTGCTTATTTTGCGTTTTAAATACCAAACTGTCTTCATGGTATCTTTTCTCAGTTCTTTTTAAGCAGACTAATGTTTTGTCTCTTTACAGTGCCACATCAAACGTAACATTTACTTACCACATTATTTGCCTTAGAATAAGAGCATTCACCTAGATGCCTTTGAAATCGCAGGTGTGGGGACAGACCAGTCCTGATAAATTTCTTTTCATTTAGAGTTTTAATATCTAGCAAAAAACTCTAATTATACTTGGAGTTGAATCAGAAATCTGACTCTCTAGTGTACAAGAAATTCATAACTGCTTCTGAAGTATGTATTTATCTGATTGTTTTATTTATTATATGTGTGCTAATTAATCAGATGGACTGAGGCCACATTTAAAGAGTGATGTAACACGTGGTAAAACAGTGACTTGAGAAAAGGGTCCCTGCAAACAACCCTGAAAGGTAAGGATTTATTGACAATTTTCAAGAAAAAAATAATTTTGCAGACAAGCTTCACAAACAGGTCTACAGAAAATAGGCTAAAGGGTAATGATGCTAGTCTATGTGACTTCTCACATGAACCTTTCCTTGGAATCAATAAATTAAGTCAGAGTCATGGTAATTTCAGGCAGTGAATCACTGAAGGTAAACAGTACCCCTGATCTAATGATAAAGCAGAATAAGTGAGGATTATTCAATCTCCAAAACAGCACCTTGAAACTTGGGAGGCTGTCCCTTGAATTTGGTGAACAAGTGCACTGTAACTATTTGTA
This sequence comes from Rissa tridactyla, assembly GCF_028500815.1. NCBI lineage: Eukaryota > Metazoa > Chordata > Aves > Charadriiformes > Laridae > Rissa > Rissa tridactyla. The sequence goes on along the minus strand of NC_071468.1, from coordinate 117,145,260 downwards.
CTAACTGACACTAGAAATTGTGCGTATCTAGTAGTTGCAAATCCTGAATTTATCTTTGAGATTGCTATGTTGCTATTGCTTGTAGATTATTACCATGCAGTTAACGATGCCGTTAATTATATTCATTACTTTCCTTGGCCTTCATAACCCCTAGTTTGCATTTTTGTTTTTCTGTGTCAAGGACATAGATACTGTCTTTTATCATTCATTTAATTTGATTTTTTTGCTCTCGATTTACCAAGAGCGCTGGTCCAAGTCTCAGACTGCTAAATAATTCCTATTAATTACAATACAATGTTTCTGCTTTTTCACAATTGAGTATAATGGAGCTAAAGAACATAGGCGTTGCCCTAAAAAATTTACATATTGATATCATGACCTTGTCCTTACTGTCAATACTCCTTATTCATGGGAGTACTCATTATTCGTCCAGTTTATCCTGCTAATGCCAGATTTCTTGGCCTATATATTTAATTGCCAGTGATAATTCCAGGAGTCAGAATAATTAAAGGAACTGAATTTAGTCAGTTGATGTTACTGAAACCTGGGAAGGTTAGAGTTAGTGGCTGGTTGTTTTTTGGCAATGGAGAACGTTAAGCAAAAGAAGAGGGAGCAGCATTTTGTATGTAAAGTAATAATAAATATCTCTGTGCTGCCAGCAGCTCTATAGCAAGTGACAATGAATGCTTGTGGATGGCTGTTCTGATTGCGTTGTGTCTAAATGTCATGATTAGGTACTTCTTCCCCCAGTGTCCGAGCTATATGGTGTTATTTCTTTTCTTTCACATGATCAGAGGTACTGCTAACACAGAAGACTGATGCATGTTCGGTGTTATTTCTGAGTGCTTCTCTGAAACAGCAAATTTTTGTGATGAATGGCAGTACACTGCGACTGCATAGCATGGGCACATATTCATTGCCCGTAATTCATTGCCCAATGGGTTCAAATATGCAGAAAGAGGAAACTGACAGGAATAGATTGAACTGAGAGGTAAGACAGTGAAGAGAGGTTATAAGGAAAGTAAAAAGACCTAAGGAGAAAACCATGTTTGGAAGTCTTAAAGACAATTTTAGAAGTTTTAACTATATCAGGAATAAAAGGATTTCTGTTAACGGCTTTTGTCTGTTTCTAGGAATGCAAAGATATGCTGCCAATAATCATGCAGAACAGGCAGAATTCTTCGAGGATAAGCAGAAGTCTTCTAGAAATATTGTTATTTTCATTTTGAGAAAGCATATTAGGTGACCAGTAAGGTCATGCCCAAATATTTATATTCCAGCAGAAACTAACGAAGATATTAGATGTCAGCCATTATGGTGCATACTTTAAAATAAGTATATAGGGATAACTTTCATCCAAACATGTTTCAGTTATGTTTTTTTTTAAAAAAACCCTCCTGCCAGAAGAGGCCTCTGTGCGTGTAATACTGATTTTAATAAGTCTTCAGATACTTCTTAAGGACTGGAAAAAAGGTAGCATTGTGTCAACAAGTGCCAGTTTTTGATGTAGACTGTATGAGGGTTTCAAAATAGCGTTTCATAGCATCTTGAAACCAAACTGAGGAGGTGTGTACTGGGTAAGGTAGGGACTAGACTAGCCTACAAGACTTGGCTAGACTGCGGTGCTTCAGTGAAGAACAGTCAGTGGTTAAAAGTCTAACTGATAGTTGTTTACTAGCGACTTTCCTCAGGATTTAATACCTGGGTGGAAACTGTTCGGCATCTTTATTAACCTGGATGACGGAACAGAAGGCACTCTTAGCAAATACATGGGTGACAACAAATAGGGGGGAGTGATAGATATGCTGGAGGGCAGGGCTGCTCCTGAGAAGGACTTTGACAAGCTAGAGAAGTACACTGACAGGAACCTTTTGAAGTTCTGCAAAACTGGAAGTCCCTGGAAGTTTTTAAGGCCAGGCTGGATGGGGCTTTGAGCAACCTGGTCTAGTGGGAGGTGTCCCTGCCCATGGCAGGGGGATTGGAACTACATGATCTTTAAGGTCCCTTCCAACCCTAACAGTTCTATGATTCTATAAAACTAAGTACAGGGTCTTGTATCTGGTTTAGAGTAAGACCATGTAACAGAACAGGCTGGGGACTGACTTGATAAAAAAAAAAGCAGAACCTTGCAGAACAGGAACTAGTAGACAAGTTGAACATGTGTCAGCAGCATGCCCCTCCAGCTATCAAGTCCTACCTTCTAAGAAGCTGTATTAGCAAGAGAGTAGCTAGAAGGTCTAGGGGAGTGGTTATTGTTCTATATCGAGCCTTTAAAATGCATTTGGGATACTGTGTCTCGTCATGGGGCTCTGACATAGAAGAGAAACACTGTCAAACTGGAGAGAGTCTGGAGGAAAGCTGACAAGGTGGTTAGGACTCTGGAGCACATGATATATGAGGTGAGAGAGCTGGGTTTTTTCAGCCTTAGGAAAAGAGAGCTATAGGGTGATCTTGTTGCTGTCTGCAACTACCTTATAGGTGAGAAAATGGAGCCACACACTTCTCAGGGATGAACAGTGCAGGGCTGAGGGAAATAAAGTGCAACAAGGGAAATTCCAGTTAGATACAAAAAAGAAAGTATTTCATAGGAGGGGGTGATCAAATGATAGCACAGGTTTCACAGAAAGGGTGTGTAATCTCCATCCTTGGAGATTATTTAGAAGTTAGTTGGACACGGCCATAAGCAACCTGATCTAGCTTTGTAATCAGCTCTGTTTTGAGAAGTGGTTGAACCAGATGGCCTCCTGAGATCCCTGCCAACCTAATTTCCTCTATGATTCTATGATCTAAACAGTAAAAGGGATCAACCATTCAAGTCCATAATTTATGGACTTTCATGTACACTGTTTGGATGCTAGGGTTCTGTTACTGCCACAAATCAAGATGGAAGGTATGTAAGATACCCATTTATAGTTGTTAAAATAATTTAACTTCTCTGTGAGAAAAAAGGAAAACTACAAACTCAACTACACAAATACCACAAAATCCCTCAAAAATATGAAGGAAACGTAACGTTAATGGCACAAATTCACATAATGTTTTATCTAAGTTTTAAATAACATTTTATCAAATCAGAAAGAAATGTCTTGTATTTGGGAAGTCCAATTTGAAAGATGCAGCTTTTGAAAACATTCTTCAGCTATCTCAATTGGATGCTTTTAAATTCCTATAATGTCACTGTATGCCTCTGTATTCTTAAATAATTTTTTAAATGTTTCCTTTCAGAATGAAAGCATATAGTTCAGTCTTGAAAATACCTTCTCTCCTTAAGTAGCAGTAACTCCCGTATTGCTAACAACATTGTCATTCATGTTGGTGCTTTTTAACTAAAATATCCAATGTAACATATTTACAGTGTATTTTGACTAAAACTCTTAAGTGATTCAGGCATCGATTGTTCTTAACTGCCAGTTCCATCTAGAAATGATAAATAACTGCCTGTCATGGGAATGGGTTCTTGAGAGGAGGTACTTTGCATTTGGCCCTTTCCAATAGCAGTCTGTTGCCTGATCCTTTGGTAGGGTGGAGCCAAGGTTTTCTTACTTTCTTTTTTCTGTTTTTTTCCTTCCCACCTGGGGATGAAAGAAATGAATATGCGCTGAGCCTGTCGGTGTGCAATGCAAGAAACCTGATAGTGGGGCAGAAACAAAACTGAGATCCAGTTAGGCCCTATCACAGTCTTATACATCAACACATATTTGAGCCATGAAACAGTACTGGGCAGAACCATCACTGTATCACCACTGTATCACCAGCTCTCGTAAGAAACTAAAGGGAACCTGTTCTTTGGAAGTAGAAAGGCTTCAGTATAAGTTACCTGTAGTGTATGGTGGCCTTGGGGGTAATTTGCAGGTATCACAGTGACAGCTCTAAAAGATGGACACAATAATAATGATATTTTAATAAATTTGTACTGTTTCCTGGTAACACTGAGACCATTATCTGGGAGTGGAACTTAAGTCATTTGTTTTCTGGACTGTCTCAGTCAGGAGTGTGTGTATTAAAGCAGCAGTTAATGAGTGTATACTTGCTCACTCGGTTATCTCACTTTCCTGGCTAGATTTTATAATTCCTTCTGTGTATTTTTTTCCTTCTCATAGCCAGTGGACAATGAGATGAGAGGAGTACTTACGGTCTCTAGTTAATGGTAGAACAATGAAACTGCCCTAGATATAATGGTTCAGATTCAGTTTTATTGAAGAGGCTACAACACTGTCTCCTGGTATTTCCTGTCTACTGTATGGATTTGGAGGAGCTCAGATAGGTTAGACTCTGTAGGTGCAAGTACAGTATAGTAGGTTCTTAGCCAAAAACAACTTTGACAAGCATCCTTGTGAATTTTTTCAACCGCAAGACCCATGCAGTATTTGTACAGGGAGCAGGAGCCTTATCGATAGTGCTGACTCTGCCACTGTTTATCAGTATTGTGCATGTAGGTTAAAACTGGTGTCAGTGAGTGAACGAACTCAAGACTGAAACCAGTGTCTGCCTTTACCTCCTGTTTACCCCAGTCCTTATCAGAGAAGTTATAAAGAAGCTGTTCTACCTGGACCCATTTGGATTATAAAGAAGCAACAAGAAATACCATGCTTTAATTACTAAGATCCCAGATACCTGAACTTTGCACGTAACAAATCTCTGTTGGCTGCAACCTTTGCACAGCACAATAAATACGTCTGCTGCGTGGCAGTGAGCTCATTGAGTTAGTAACAGAAAAACAAAGAAATGACTTGAAGTTAGTCATGTAAAAATACTCTTAAATGCAGAAGGAACCACTGCTTTACAGCAAATGTGTGCTCTAATTTATTTGATTAAAGAATTTACCTTAATAGAGGAAAAAAGTATTTGTCTTTCAATACTGTTAATTAATCATAGTTTTATAGCAATATTTGAATTTTGCTCAGACATGGAAGTCAGATATAAACAAACAAGAAAAGTACCTTTTGGCTAGAAAAACAATTTAATATATGCCAACTGTAATGCCAGGTGTAGTCTGATACACCTTTTGAATAACTAAAACCAGATACAATAATTCAAATTTTATTGTATCTGTTTTCACCTAAACTTTTTTTTTCCCCCCCTGGGAAAAGAAGAGAGAATACACATGATATTTTCACAAATTTCCCCTTTGCATTTTTCTGTCAAGTAAACAGACCTATAGTTATAATGTTAAGAGTTGGAATTTTTAAGGGAACTAGGCCTGGAAGAGAATTTCTTACAGCATCCAGGTAGCAAAGTACAAGTGACATAAATGGGATTGCTTGAAGTGGTGGCATAAATGGAAAACAAACTGGTGTTCCCATTAGGTGCCTTTCTGTATCACAAGATTTTTAAATGCCTTTGGAAAGCTGGTTCTACCCATTCTGTTTTCACTGGTTTTAATGGTTTTATATTAGAAAAAGAAATGCAAGCTATTAGCAAATCAATATTCTTTTTTCTTTAAAAAAGCAATCTGGGTGTAAATTTCAGAAATACTCATATTTTGTTAATTCCTAGTGTTCAAGCATGTTATTTTTAAGATGTTGGCTTTCAAGGGGCAAAGTGAAAAAAAGGCCTTTGGTCACATTAAATTCAATGCAGTTAGGATTTTAGGCAAATAAGTTCGTTAGAGTTGTTTATATAAATCTTGTTTGGGCACCTAAGGTTTTGTGGGCACTTATTATTTTAGTGAAAACTTAATTTGGTGCCAAAAGTCTTCTGTGTTCCCTGAAGCTTTACTGTCTTGGCTTCTCAGTGCTGCTCTCTCCCCTGAGACTGTTTATGATTTACAAACAAGGCATTTCAACGTCAGCTCCTTTAGGAGGTCAGTTCAATCGGTGGTCTCTCAGCAAGTCTAACACACATGGACAGCATTTATTTCAACACAAAGTACAGCAGTCACAGACAGTTTCATCCAAAAGTACAGCTGGAGGAAGCATCAGACTTGTGTAACAGTCTAGAGAGTTAAACCAATTGTCCAGGAAATGCAAGTCAGGGTTTCCAGACTCTCCTCAGTCCATGCACGTTCTACCTGACTTTGCTCAGCTTTAAAGTGACAGCACTATTCCTTAGCTGATAGACAAAAATGCAATGTGAACCAGTCACCACTCTTCTTACTAGATAATTTAGTAAGTAAATTCGAAGAAAATTTTATTTTTACTTTTACTCAGATATTTCATCTTTGTAGTGTAGCCCAGCATTTCTCGATCAGTTAAAATTTCTACCTAGATAAGAAGTCCTGAGCAAGCAAAGAGTACAAGGCTAAGCCCTGTTTCTTACAAAGGTAACATTGACAAGCGAACACCATCTTTTTAATTTCTAGGGAAATGATAATAATAGTGATAACATACTGATTCCTTGAATTAACCTCCACTTACAATACCACTTTCTGAGAAGTGATGCTTAATCTTACATGTTCTTTAGTGGAAGAGACACTGTAACCCTTTTGCTTTCCAAAGTACACAAAATAAAAACAAAGAAATGAAAAACAAGCAACCAAAAGAAATGAAAAAAGAAGCAATCAAATCATTGAACTGTCAAGGAAGTAGAGAAACAGCTAAACTTTTCCAGTGACAGCTGACAGTGTTACTGGGGTAAGAGGAGATACTAGACAGTCCTTTAGGTTATTATTCTAGCTATCTGTATTATGAGGGAGAGACAGGGGAATGAGATGTAGGTTGTGGTGGAGGCATATACTCAAAAAAAAGAGTGAATCACTTCAGATGATCTGAAGATGCAACTACATTCACTTCTTAATCTGGATCCAGCATGTGTTCCTGAAGCAAACCTCCTGCTAACTCTGCTTTGATTCACATTACTGAGCTGTCTTGGAGTGCACAAACTGGATTCCTTTCAAATGAGATTAAACCAGGTGCGCGCCTTAAACTCTCCAGTCCTAACTTGCATCATCTGTGGGACCCGATCAAAACTAGTCTGAAGTCCACAAAAAGTTTATACTATGGCTAGTGGGTCCTCAGCAAGAACAGTTTTGCTCTTCATGTTCACTCCTTTTGAACTGCAGTACTTGCTGGTGAAGGTGTAACATGATTAATGCCCAGGAAGAAAGTATGTCTTTCTGCTAACTACGTCTGAATCTGGAAAGATTTGCCAGGTCAGGGCCTAAGAATAGGCGGCTGCATAAGTCAGTGAATCTCATTTTTTTCTAGTTTGGCCATTATCCACCATGTAAGCCTCCAGCTCCTTATTGTCAATGTGTGGCAAAGCCAAAGTTCAGTTCCAAGAGAGTACTGTAGCTAGGGATTACTTGAAAATTAGTATCAAGTTCTTTCCTTCCTTAGCTTTGGTTGAGCACTTATATATTTTTTTTTTCCCTGCTAGGGATGTGTTGACCGTTTGTTGCCACTTCCATGGCTTCCTCAGAATCCATTCTGCCTGGGTCAGTGGGGAGAGCAATAAGCAGTATTGAGCTCTCCCACAGTTTTCGTGTGAATGCCCAGAGAAAGACTGATCAGAAGACAAGATATGCAGAAGGGAATGCAGAAGTGGATAAAATGTGCCAGCTCAAAATAATACCCTCATATGACAAGACAGGAGACTAGTGTTAGGTAACTGCTGACAGTAGGTAAAGTAGAGAAAAGCAAGGTCTGTAAGAGATGCTTGAAGCAATGTCGGAGAGAACTGACAAGAAAGGCAATTTTTAACAGAAAGTTAACATGTATGAGCCAGATGTGTTTCTGTAATCAGAATACTCTGTAACATAGAAAAAGGCAGCTAAAATATATCAGGCAGACAGAGCTTTGGACTGGACCAGTAGTCCAAAAAGGTTAGAACTTATGCAGCTTTGAGGAGCAGTAGATGTCAAGTCCAGGCAACTCATAGGATTGTAACTGAATGCTGGTCCATTTCAGAAATCCATGACCAAAATAACTACATTTATTAAAATAAAAATAAATAAAAACTAAATATTAGCATTGAACTTTCAACTCAAATATAAGCTCAGTTCATTCTGGCTTCAGAAGTTCTTTCATGTCAGCTAAGCTGATCTAGCTGTTGACATACATACGTTTAACCCTAAGGAGACGTGAACTTAACCTCACGTTGAGTTTCGTTTGCTGCAAGCTGGGAGTGAGCACATGGAGAATTACTCTGGTAACTTGGCTGTTCAACTAAACCTTCATTCTATTCCTAGTGGATAAGCATTCAACCATATGAAAAAAAAAATACAGGCATGTGCCTTGCATATTATGATGTCTTTTCTTTGGGGTAATGGGATTGATATGTTTTATAATTCACTATAGAGCAGTGGGAATGGTTCATGACCTAAATTATACTGAGCTGCAAAACCCAAGATTTTGAACTGTGAAAACTAGTCCTGCGATTTATCTTTAACAAATAGTACTTCCTAACACCTCTTTGCAGATGAATAATGTGGCACTTACTGGCATTCAGAGAAACAAATGGTTAATGGTGAGGATAGCAAAATAACCTTTGTAGAAACAGTGGCCACCAATAAATGTTTAACTAAAATAAATTTGCCCTAGATTTCTTTGGCAAAATAACCAGGGCATTGAAAAGTACACAGCAGTTTTCCTAGCCCTTTTCATTCCCTTTTCATGGAAAACAATGGTTTAAAATTCAAGAAATAGAGCTCCATTCTCAAAATACTTTACGTTCTATTAGAATTTGTTCATGAGAAATTCTTAAATCTGTGGAGGGTTTTCTAGGAAAAGTTTTCTGTCTAAAAGGTTTTTAAAAGATCACAAAATAAGTGATAAATCTCAGTTTAAAAGATCTGAGTTCAGTGATTTTCCTTTCTTTTTTTTCTTTTATGATATATCTTTAACTATAAATATTTGTGACTTCCACATAGTGTTGGAAGGGAGCAGAAATGCAAACCCACCACTGGGAGGGTCCACGGTAACATGGCACATGACTGCTTTTAGCAAGAGGGATCCAGTAGAGCTGTGAACCCAATAGACCCTTACTGTAACTTTGGGCCAAAACCTTTATATTTCAGTTGCCTTTACCTGCTGTCACCCATTCTGTGAGCGGCTTGAGAGTCTCAATCTGAGCACATTCTGTGCCAGCCCTTGTCTAAATGGGAGATCTATGAGTATGCTGATAATACAAAGAAAGAGCAACTGGGATTTTTTAGCTTAACTTCTTTCTTTAGCAGATTTTTTTAATGGATAAGTAATGAAGACTTACAGGACTGAAAGATTTTTGAAGAGCCTGCCTAAGGTGAGCTCTATTCCTCTCTGTGAGCAAAAACTCAAAGGATGAAATCCTGGCTCTCTTGTAGTTGATGGCAAAACTCCCATAGACTTCAATGGGGATAGGATTTCTTCCAAAGTGCACAGAGTATTCCCCAGTCAAAATGTAAGCACACCAGCTTATTAATAAGTGCACAATAACACAGCAAGCCAAAGGCAGTATAAATACTTAGACGGAGTGTGATTCAGTTTAAATGCCAATAGCGGACTTACTTTTGGAATCTGTGAAGGATCCAGATGCCACAGCTAAGATCTCTCACATTCAGACATCTGGATTCACTGATTGCTATACAAAGGAAATAATTAATAAAGAAAAAGTGGCAGAGTGGTGCTATATATCTAATGGCACAGGACTTTATAGTGATTATGAGCTATTTTTTAATGTTTAAGTAAGTGAGAGCTGGATTATTTTTGTACGGTCCTTATTCCACCTTTTTCCAAGAGACAGTGAAAAATAACAACTGGAGTTAACAGAGCGTATATGAAAGCATCATGAAATTTTGAAATTGTGATTTAAAAACATGAGAGGAGATGAAGATTTTAATTAATTTGCTTTCCATTTTATAGCTATCTCTAGAAATTATTTGGCATTTGTGTATATGTTTGAGTTAGAGATGAGTATCCTGCTATCGACTGATTTCTACGAAAAAACAAACCAAGTTAATATATGTTTTGTAGATTTGTTTTAGTATAGGGACAACATTCCTGTATGCGGTGTAACTGTGGCTGAGTGCAGTGGTCTGTTCATTTTCTCTGTGCTGCAAAGGAACACCTCTGCTAATTAATTTGATGCAAATGAGAAAATTGTCTTATGTAGTAGTTGAATTTGGATGTTACTTTTCAGTGTCATCAAAGAGGAGTCTTGAAATCATTCTTTCTGCCTGTAAAGGCCACAGAAAAGATGCTTCGTGCCTTAAAAGAGAGAGAGAGGGAGAGGAGAGGAGAGAGAGAGGTATTTTATGTACGTTGCTTTTTCTGGGGTTTTTAATCCTATCTTTGGAGGACTGGTGACCCTAACCAGGGGTTGCAGCAACAACCTTTTAACAGAGGTCTGATAAGCCTGTGAAATAATCACCTTTTGTTTAATCATTTCCACTGCCATCTCTTATACTGAAAGCATTTGCAAGTCAGGGAGGGAGGTACTCAGTAAAAAAATTCTTCTTTGCACTCATTACCACATGATTTTAGTTTAAGAAAACTTTTCTTCCCCAGTCTGTACAATCATAAGAAGATCTATCATACAAATATGACTGCCACTTGAAATTCACACGTCTGCTTGTGACACTGAACTTGGAGCAGTGCTCATTTTTATACCGTAGGTATCAAACATGAACAAATGCTGACATCCTCTCTTTTATAATTTATGTTAGGTGGGAACTTTACACATGAAGCGGATAGTTGTTTACAGTGAATTCATTGTCCTTGATACAAGCAGTGCAATTTCTCTTATGCTGCTTTCCTGAAGGAACGAGTAAAGGATCCTATTTCAGATTATAGAAGGCAATTTGTATTTTATTCAGTCTCCCAAGTAGTGAATGTTTTATTATTCATTTAGAAAGAACTGGTAATGGTGACATAAACATAGAAAGCATGTAAGAAAACAACTTAGATATCTGTGGAGCAGTAACTTAATCTCATGTTCTATAGCTTTTCTTATGAGGAGGAGTAATAAAAGTTTAGACTATTTAAGAACACCCAGAGGATAAAATTCAGCTCAGTTTATGTTACTGTAAACACACCATCATTAAGTGTCTAAGTGAGTCATCAAAGTTAGACTAGGTTAGATGCCCAAAGTTAGATGAAATAATTCCTAGGTGATTAAGGAATTTATAATCTCATTTAATTTCAGCAAGATGCAAGACTCCCGTGGGGTGTGTTGTAAAAATTCTTAGACACCAAAATGAGAAAATAAGCACTTTCTGCGATTTTATAAAATCTCTTTATACTTTGGAATTTAGGAGACTGCATCTTATAAATATTTAGTGTGTAGCATTAAAATCTGAACCAGCTGTCCAAGATAGTTTAATATTCAGTGGAAAGAAGTAGGCATGTTTAGCACAAGTCACCTGCTCTATTTTTAACTAGGAGATGAGTTCTACTCATGAGGTCTCTTTTTCTCCCATTAGTTATGGGAGGAACCTAGGTTCTAGACGAAATACATGTATTTGTATTAGAAAGGTTTGGTGAGATTAATCTAGATGGCCAATTTAAGATTATAGATACCTGAAGTTTGGTGAAAATAATCCCACTTTAATTGCATAGCTGTAGGTAACTAAATGCCATTAAAATGTTGTTTGAGGATGTAAATCAAGAGGAAGCAAAGTCAACAGCAAACTGGAGGTGGTTTAGCATTCAGCACATTGCTATGATATGGAGTCTTCTGGTGTAGGGTGTCTCTTTACAAGCCTAGGAAGTTTCAGGTAGTTGAAAGTAAAATACTTGCATTTCAGTAGGAAAATACTCTCATAGACAAGGACAAAATTTAGTATCTAGTGTACACCTAAATTTTTTTTTGGAATGGGGTAGGTAAATCAGTAATTTTTTCTATGCTTTACTTTAATCATTTTTCTACTTGTAACACTGTGATCACAGAATCACAGAATCTTCATGGTTGGAAAGGACCCTTAAGATCATCAAGTCCAACCAAACAACCTACAATCTCTGCCACTAGAGCATGCCCTGAAGCGTCACATCTAGACATTTCTTAAATACCTGTAGGGATGGTGACTCAACCACCTCCCTGGGCAGGCTGTTCCAGTGCCCGACCACTCGTTCAGTAAAGCAATTCTTCCTAACATCTAATCTAAACCTCCCCTGCCGCAACCAGACCAACCATTTCCTCTGGTCCTGTCATTATTCCCTTGGGAGAAGAGGCCAACACCCACCTCTCTCCAACCTCCTTTCAGGGAGTTGTAGAGGGCAATGAGGTCTCCCCTCAGCCTCCTCTTCTCCAAGCTAAACATGCCCAGCTCCCTCAGCCTCTCCTCATACGACTTGGTCTCCAGACCCCTCACCAGCCTGGTAGCTCTCCTCTGGACACGCTCCAGCACTTCAATGTCCCTCTTGTACAGAGGGGCCCAGAACTGAACACAGCACTCGAGGTGAGGCCTCACCAGTGCCGAGTACAGAGGCACCATCACTTCCCTGCTCCTGCTGGCCACGCTATTCCTGATACAAGCCAGAATGCTGTTGGCCTTCTTGGCCACCTGGGCACACTGCTGGCTCATGTTAAGCTGGCCGTCCACCAGCACCCCCAGGTCCTTTTCTGCCGGGCAGCTTTCCAGCCACTCTTCCCCAAGCCTGTAGCGCTGCTTGGGGTTGTTGTGACCAAGATGAAGGACCCAGCACTTGGTCTTATTAAACCTCATACAGTTGGCCTTGGCCCATTGATCCAGCCTGTCCAGGTCCCTCTATAGAGCCTTCCTACCCTCAAGCAGATCAACACTCTCACCTAGTTTGGTGTCATCTGCAACTTACTGAGGGTGCACTCAATCCCCTCATCCAGATCATTGATAAAGATATTAAACAAAACTGGCCCCAAAACTGAGCCCTGAGGGACACCACTGGTGACCGGCCGCCAAGAGGATTTCACCCCATTAATCACAACTCTCTGGGCACGGCCATCCAGCCAGTTTTTAACCCAGTGAAGAGTATGTGCTTACTCCTCAACTCTGAAAACAGCTGCTGTCTTCAGCTGGGCTACCAAACAAAGAATCAGCATGGAAGCAGTGGTCACATTTGTTGGCTTTCATTTGTTTATGTCCCCAGGTTATGCTTTTGTCAAATGACAGCCCTGTAGTTCAGAAAGCCAACAATGTCCAGAGGCTCCAGTAATGCTTGCAGTGCATTGGACAAAAATTAGTATAAGAAGAAACATAATAAAGCATTTAGTTATGCAGGTTTTTTAGAACACGAAACATCCTTGTCTACTTCGATGGAACATACTGGTGGTGCCATATAAGAGTGATAAGGGAGCGGAAGGTGTCCCTGCCCATGGCAGGGGCATTGGAACTAGATCATCTTTAAGATCCCTTCCAGCCCAAACCATTCTATGATTCCATGAGACCATGTCAGTTGTAATAGAGCCTGCCCTGATAGCCCTTGAAGTTCTTTCCATCAGGTCTGGCTCTTTTTTATCTAGTAAAATAGATTCTGTTAATCAACTGTATTGTGGCAAATGCCCTCATATCAAAATATTATTTATTTAGTTTCTTCTTTTTTAATGCCTTCGTTATCTGTTACATTAAGAAGTTTATGCTGAGTTTCTTTACTTTGATCTTTCTTCTTTTTATCCAATGCACTTTGCTCCTTGACCGCTTCCTCAGTTAGACTGAGTTCAGCCTGGAATGTATCTGTGTAGTGAGGACTGCAGTGCATGGAGATAATCTTGAACTTGGTAATAGGATTCTGCTCCAGAGCAGGGCAGAGCTCAGTGCAACTTTGCTGCCTAATCGTTCACCCAGCTTCAAAGGTGGGTTTTGCTGCTTTCTCTCAGCTTTGTTATCATGACTGATAACAATCTAAAATCTTCCCTCTATTTTGGTTAAAAACCAGTATTGATACTTGGATTGTAGCAAGACACTACAAAATTGTTATCTTAGCAGCTTTACTGATGCAGAAATAATTGATGCCATGCATTGTTTTTAATGTCTATAATTGCAGAAATACATTGTACTAAAATGAATGCAAATTCAAAGACAAAGAATTTTTGGTGGCACTGCTTACTTTAGAATCATAGAATGTATCGGGTTGGAAGGGATCTTTAAAGGTCATCTAGTCCAACCCCCCTGCACTAACTAGGGACATCTTCAACTAGATCAGATTGCTCAGAGCCTCATCAAGCCTGACCTTGAATGTCTCTGGAGATGGGGCCTCCACCACCTCTGTGGGCAACCTGTTCCAGTGTCTCACCACCCTCATTTTGAAGAACTTCTTCCTAATGTCTAATCTAAACCTACCCTGCTCTAGTTGATAACCATTGCCCCTCGTCCTATCGCTACATGCCCTTGCAAACAGCCCCTCCCCAGCTTTCCTGTAGGAAATTCACATGAATTCCCAGTCAACACAGGGCACCCATTTCACATGCAGTGAAATGGCATGTCAAGAATTATTACTGTTAAGCCATTTCGGATACTTGAAGAAATTTCACTATTGTGGCCAAGAACTAATTTACGCCACAGTTTTCGAAATATATTAATGAACACAAAGCATCTCACTAGTGCCTTTAAAAATACAACACGAAAAAAGAATGAAAGGTACCACTGAGTGGCAATAAGTTATTAGTCTAACAAGGCCAATTTTTTTAAAAAAGTTAGGCTCCCAAGTCTGTGTTTAGTATTAGAAACTAGTAGCCTGATTTTCATTGCAGCTAACTTTTTAATCAGCTTTTTAAAATTTAATGGAGGCTACTAGATTCTGAAAAAAAATTCTGTTGTGTTTATTTTAATTGGTTAAATATGCACTCATATTTAGCACAGTTAGGCAGCCTCATTTTAGTAATCACCATTTTTCAAAATCTTGGCTCAGATCTTTTCCATAATTAACTTTTATGACTCTATATCAAACACCAATAACTATGTAACTTAAATACGTCTCTCTTTTAACTACGTTTATGACATCACGAGTTTTTCACTGTTGAATTTATGCCTGTGCTAAAGAAATAAAATGTACATGTTGTCCTTCCACATCATTTGGAAATCATTCCTAGGCTGACATAAGTAGCTAACTGTAAGCCAATGGAAAAAAAAAATTTAAAATATTAATAGGAATTATCAGAGCTAATGACATCATAATAGATTAATAGACTCCCCTGCAAATATGAGAACAGTTGCTACTTTCTACCAGTAAAGTGTAAACATTTGTTTACAACATTAAGTGCTCTATGAAGCTCTTTGCATGGCCATCACATTGCCGGAATTACAATAGAAAGATAAATTAAAGTTCAAAGAGAGTTTGATGAGTTCTGCTGTCATTCAGCAGTTCATTGAAATGCTTTCTATTCCTCATAATTCTTTTCTTGCCACAGAATGGTACAAACTATCAAGCATATTCTAATAAACAGCAATCAAGGAGGTTGGTTTTCTTAATAAAAAGCCCCACTGTAAGAAAAATTTTTTACAAGTGTTTTGGGAGAAAAGCCAGTGAAGGGCAAAATGGGACCTGGCAAGGTGTGACTCTCGGAAGTGGCTAACCCTCCTGCTAAAGAAAGTTTGGATGATCCATGGGTGGCTCTTACAGTGTTGAAATCTACATCCGTGGGAATGATCCTCCTTAAATCCTGTCCACCACTTACTCCAGACCTTATTGCATAGCTTAGAGGAAATTATTTTAAACACCATTCCTCTACGTTAATTAATACTATGGAATGTTTAATAAAAACAGTGTTTTATATAGGCAGAGTTCTTGGGAGCAGACTGCCTAACTTGGGTTTATCAGGTAGTTTAGAAGAATAACGTTGTCACACTAAACTAGATACCTTCTTGAAAACTGATGTTTTCTACTAGTGCCAGTCATTGTGGAAAAACAAGTCTGTTTCAATATTCTTTTGCATTATAAAAGCACGGATTTTTATCTGCGGTGCAATGATGGCCAATTTCTTTAGTCAAGGCAAAATTTGACTAAAGATTTTAAGGGAAAGAATCTCTCAGAGAAAGAATGTATCCAGTTGTAAAGCAGTTGCACTGGCAGAACTCCAGGATTTATTAGTATGATTGCATGCATTTCTGCCTATACTGATAGCCCAATGTACATCGTTAATTGCAAAGATTATGGAATCTATATGCAAAGCGGTAATACCCCTTAGGCACCTAATTCCCATTGACAAACTGTTCTTGGTGCCTTTAAAAATCTTGCTTTTTGTCTTCCTCTCCTATTCCGTGACATAATCATGCATCTAATAAGAAAACATAAAAAGTGCAATACTGGGCCTGAGTATTTCAATGTCATAACAGTTTAACAGTCTGTGTTTTTCTGCATACTTGTCAGCTGTTGACACTAAACACAGTTCTTATTTTAGAAACAACATTCCTGAAATCTTTGGTGTAGGTTTTTAGCGGGATTTTTTGCCTTTTTGTTTTTTAAAAATCCATTAGTGTTTGAGGAAAAATACCATCCGATGTTGCAATGAGGAGCTTCACCTTTCAGGGTAATGTTTAACCTTCGGTATAAATGTAAGCAAACAGAAAAGTTTTTCTGCAAGAACTCTGTGAATTTAGTCTACTGATCTTGTCAAGGAAGTAACCACTGTGCATTTTCATCGTTCTCTTAATTTCTGCTTAGCAAAGTTCTGCAGCATTTCTAAAGCATAAAACTGGAAAGGGCAATTGAAATCCTTAGGATCAGAGTCCTACATGCCATCACAAGAAACTGTGTTTTCTTATGCTAGTCATAAATGTATTAAACTGGGCTCTAAGATGTGTGGTTTTGTCCCTTTAGATACCACCATTCCTCTACAAAGGCTGATGCATAATTTCTAGTCTTTAGCCTTGATGTACCTTTGACTGCTCTACTTTGGGCCTGTAACAACTTCATCCTTAAGCCTGTATGGCTCTTCTCTCTTCCTGTGGATTTACAGGGATCAGTCATAGCCCTCTCAGACCTTTCTAGGACAGACGCGTCAGGCTGCTTTGTCCTCTCTTGAAAACACACTTCTTTTTTCCATATTGATCATAATAGTCTTTCCATTCCATCTAGGTTGAATTCACATTTGCTGAATATGGGTAACAAGAAGTGCTTAGAATGTTCTACATGAGATTTCCAAAGTACCAGGGAAAATAATCAATAATTACTGTCATATTCTAATGAGTAATAGGTAATACATCCCTATCATTGGTACAAATATTTTCACCAGTAGAGCCTAAGATGGCAGCTTAGGTGGTGCTCTCCACTTACACCACAGCTCAGTTATAATTCACAGTTATCCTGCCCACAAATGATATATATAAATAATTCCCTTCCTCTCTTTTTTTTCCCAATATACAGGTTTCTAGCTTAAAGCAGAAGTTCCTTCTATCTGTTCTTAAATGAATGACCTTTCCCTTTGTACTACTGGAATCCATGATATTCCTAATGTTCTAGTTCTTAAGATCATTTAGTTCCTTCCTGGGTAACCTTCTAGTCTCTTCTGTGTTGACTATAGGCTAGATCCATGGAAAGATGTCATAGGATTCAGTCAAATTTTTAGGTTTGCTGCTTTTGCTGAGTAGCTCACTATCTCTAAGGGCACTGTCATTGCCGAGTACCTCTCTGTATCACCAGAAAGTTCCAAAGCACTTCTGTTCCTACATGTGCCCCAAGCTTTGATAGTGAGAATTGAGGTTGATGTCAATTTAATTTTCAGACCAAGCTTAACAGTATCTTTCTATCAGCTCCTTTCCTCCTGTCCTTCCTTGGCTTTCTTTTTTTTACAGTACTCAACTCATACTTTCCCTCTGGAGTTTTGGCAGTTCTCCCTTAACCCTTCCAAGATCTAACTTTTTTGCTGATCTGCTCCTTTTTCTTATTCATTGTTAATGTTCTGCTTATTTTAATAGTATTTTCTGACAAGGTTATTTATTCAGTTAAGCTTGGAGTTCTTCCTTTTAAGTTTCTTTCCCTTGTTTAATATGGAAATTCCAAAGTGGTATTGCAGTAAAGAAGTTACATTCTTCTTCCACATACTTAAGATCATGCTTTTGGTTTGAATTTTTTCTCTGAGAGTAGTTCTCTTTTCATAAATTCTTGTCAGTGGATGAACATTTCTCAGTTTTGTAGGAATACTAATAGTATAATCTTCTATTTTCCTTCCCTTATCAAATCTTTATCCTCCTCCTTTGTAAGAAAAAAATCTCTGAAATTCCACTAGAAGAATCACTGGAAATAACACCACTTTCTTGAATGTTTTCCCTAAACTGACATAATATAGACCTGTTCCAGTATGAAACCAGTAGAATCAATGCTTTCCAGCATACGTAAAAATGAATAGTGTTTTTCAGACTTCCTCAGATTCATATTTCATATCCTTACTTTTGGCAAACATTGTATACCTTTGTTCGCTGGATACACTTTGATGACAAAATATAATGGCTTTGATGGCTTATTAAATATTTCTTGGTAAGATGCTTCCCAGGTTTTTAGACCTGACACCTCCTGGAGTTGAGAGGAATCCCAGCATTTTTTCTTCCCTGCTTTTCTTCGGTCCTCAGGTCATGGCATTCTATTTAATCTCGCAGTTCTTTGTATATTATCCTCATGTCTCCTTGGACTCTACTCTCCCAGGCTACACCTACACTAGTAAACAAAACAGAACTATGGCAATTGGGCCTTACTTTTTCTCACAGCTAAATAGCACAGTCAACAGCATGTTTTTAGCCCATCCCAACAAGCACTTTCCCAAATAATGCCCAGGCACCACTTCAAATTTATCTCAAGTCAGGAACCATTCCCAATACACATATTGCATGTAAGCACCTTGTTTGGTGACATGAGAGAATTTAACTTGATGGACATGGACTGTACCACGACCCTTAGCCTTGGAGCCAGAAAGTGATCTTTGGCCCATTTAATTTTTTAGTACAAACAAACCCGATTGTCCTCATCACCCTTTTCCCCTGGAACTAGTTTCGTTTCTGTTCTTCTTTGCCAGATATTTTCTGTTTGTATCTCTTTCTTATTGTCCACTACAGCAAATCTGTTTTTCAGATCAGTCTTTTTGTAGTAAGGGGTGTCTTAATTTCTCTTCATGAAATCACTATAGTTCTGGACATCTTTAGGTGTGTAAATATTTGAGCAGCCCATTCACTTTGGAACTTCTCTGTTGCACCCTTATTTGAACACCACCTTTCCACCCCCTCAGACATCTTTTCCCTTGTATTCTATTTCTTAAAATACATAGCTTCATTCAGGCCCCCATCCAAAGATAATATATATTCTAGCTTTCTGACCTACTCTCTCCTATCATCATCTTCTCTCTCTGGACCCTAACTTTAAAGAAATAGGGAAAAATTCCCAAGCAAAGTAGCCTGTTTGTGGTCTATTTAACTGCTCACCATTTGGTCTTTCAGTCTAATCCTGCTTCTGTGCCGTGGCTGAGTTGGGTGTCCATCAGCAGTGATTAAAGGCAGAAAGCTTCCAGCACAGACAGCTAAGATCTGACATGGAAATATTAAGTCCATGTGTAATTTCATTTCAGAATAATTTTTTACCAAAGTGTAAAGTCATGGGAAAATTTCAAACACTTTCCCAACATAAATCTCGGATAACTGAAATTCAAAAATCAAAATGCTAACATCTGAATTTCCAAGCACAACTGCTATTTCAAAGAATTGGAGTTGTACATTCTCTGCTTTAATCATTTCAAACCCTACCATCCATCACCAAGGAACCTGATTCTACATTCTACATTCTTCCTTAATCTACATTCTACACTCTTACTTGGGTGCTTCAGGAATTATTTCACTTAAGATATAAGAAAACACATGTCTATCGATGTAAGTCTGTTGAGAGCAAATTTTATCTGAGAACATAATTGAATCTCTGAAATTTATTTCTAGCCCCACTGTAATCACGCCTCATGAATTAGTATTAAGACTAAAAGATGGATTTTTATAGAATATAAAGTAGACATACAGAAACAGCTACACTCTTTTCCCAGCAATGTCAGGTGGTTCACAGAGAGATGCTGGAAGCTCTCAGGATGAGTTATAGAATTACGTTCCTCTGAAGGAAAATTCTTAGCTCACATACTTAAGCATGAAAATTTGGATCATTTCAAAACTAAGTTGTCTGTGATGTAGGTGTCTGCAGGTAATCTAAATGTCTAAGTTTCCATTACAATCAGTGAAGATCTACGTGTTTAATCAGATGACTAATCATGAGTGTCTGCTGCTATTTGAGTTTCCTTATGTTACTGAAGTAATGACAGTTATGATACAGTATCTACAGGAGCTTCTTACTCTTTTGAAGAGGCAGCAGAAAACAGGCAAGGTACTCTAGTATATGAGATGACTTAAGATGTCCAAGTTTTGGCAAATATGTAATTTATATTCTTACTGTATCCTTGTATTATTGTATCTGTCTGTTTCAGTCTCTTTTGTTTGTATCAGCTCAGTCAAGGAAAGAAATATTCTTTTTTGTCTTTGTAAACCACTACTGTGATAAGGTCCCAGTCTAGCTAGCTAAGCACCGATATAGGCTGGTCAGTGACTGGCTTGAGAGCAGCCCTGAAGAAAAGAACTTAGGGGTGCTGGTGGACAAGAGGCTCAACATGAGCCGTCAGTGTGCACTAGCAGCCCAGAAAGCCAATCGTATCCTAGGCTGCGTCAGGAGAAACGTGGCCAGCAGGTTGAGGTAAGTGATTCTCCCCCTCTACTCCACTCTCGTGAGACCCCACCTGGAGTACTGCGTCCAATTCTGGAGCCCCTACTACAAGAGAGATATGGACGTGCTGGAACGTGTCCAGAGACGGGCCACGAGGATGATCAGAGGGCTGGAGCACCTCTCCTATGGGGACAGACTGAGAGAGTTGGGGTTGTTCAGTCTGGAGAAAAGAAGGCACCAAGGAGACCTTATAGTGGCCTACCAGTATCTTAAGGGGGCCTACAAGAAAGATGCTGAGGGACTTTTTAGGATGTCGGGTAATGGAATTAACAGAGGGAATGGATTAAAACTAGAGATGGGTCGACTCAGACTGCATGTTAGGAAGACGTTCTTCACCATGAGGGTGGTGAGACACTGGAACAGGTTTCCCAGAGAGGTGGTGGCAGCCCCATCCCTGGAAGTTTTTAAGGCCAGGCTGGATGGGGCTCTGAGCAACCTGATCTAGTGGGAGATGTCCCTGCCCATGGCAGGGGGGTTGAACTAGATGATCTTTAAGGTCCCGTCCAATCCTAACGATTCTATGATTCTATAATAGGACGTCCAGCAGATAAGCTAAACTGAGAGGTACATAAATGAATAGACTTAAAGCGGAGGTCTCCAAAGCTACCTGTTGGATACTTATTTTTATTTACTGTGTTTAGTTTTTACATTCAGATTTATTGCCAACAGTGAAATTCACCTAAAGCAAGATTAAATAGACTTGGGCATCTAGTATCATTTTTTACTCAGTGGATTACCTTCTCTGACCTTCAGTTGCCCACTGAGAAGGGTGCAAATCTCATGTAAGATCCATGTCTTATCTCCAAACACAGCACAGATGTCCTTGATACCCAAAGAGTTGAAAATAAAATTGGATGGTTGTATTTCAGGAACTGATTCCACACACAAGCATTCCCCAAGTGTCTTCTAGTACTGGAAGAAAAGGACACTCTCAGTGCTTTTCATCTTTCTCTATATTTGTAATTGGTTTCTGTGCCTTTATCTTATCTCTTCTTATCTCCTCTTCAAAGCAAACAGTTACAGTCTCTTCAGTCTCTCTCAGATTGGAATATTTTCTGTGGCTCTGACCTGCCTATCTCTGATCCTTCTCAGTTTTCACCATATGTTCTTTGTACTGGAACCACTGGAACCACAGGAACTGAATAATAGCCCTATTGCTTCTGTTATTGTTATTGTTCCTGTTCAGAACGTACCATTGTTTGCATTACTGTAATACTGTTATAATTTTGACACTGTTCTCCATTCTCTTCCTTCACTATGTTACTGCTTTGCTTTTTTGCCCACCTCTACACGTTGACCACAATTCTGAATTGCTCACAACTATGTGCACATTCTCTGCCCACCAAATCCTTACCATTACAGTGGAATACATCTTATCTAAACTTACCCTCTGAACATTGTAGGCCTGAAGTCTACACTAGACTAGGAAACAGTGCACAAGCGTTGCCTCATGAGCTTAGGAAATGGGCAGAGGGTTATTTCAGGAAGGCACATAGTAGAGCACTCTGAGGTTATGTGTGGTTTGATGCAACAGAAGTGGCCATTTTAAGGAGATGAAGTGCTGTGTGATGAGAATCTGCCAGGTTGTTCTCGCAGAGGAATTCTGGATAGGATAGCAGATTACAAGGGCTTAGTGAACAAGAAGATAAAGAGAAGATTTCAGCAGTCTAACACAAAGCAAGACTTAGCAAGATGCTAACTATGAGGAAGAAGATAAAGGTAGCACTGGGGTAGTGTGGGGTATAGATGACGTGCTGAAACAGAGGAAATAGGAAGAAAAAAGAATAACACTAGAAAATAAATATCTTAAAGTGCAATTGTGGCAATGAAAAATAGAACAGATACTGGATACAAGGGGAAAGATGGTGAAAGGTCAAGGAATAGAAAGGCAAATGGTGGAGCAGTCAGCAGAGAAGTTGCTGCTGAGAGCGTCAAATAAGAACAAAGAGGCAGCTTCAGAATTAAGCCAAATCCTCATATCAGGTAGAGTAGCATAACTCCATCATTGTCAACCAGTTCATTCCTGCACATAAAGTGACTCTTAGCATTACATTTCTCTTAGAAACCTGTCCTTTTTCGTTAAACTATCTCATAACTGGTGTGTTGATATGTTGGGGTTTTATGCCAAAAAGTATAATTCAGAAATCTTCATTCTTGCCAACTAAATAAATATTTAGATGTTTTATTTAACTTGATTAAGCATGTTTTCAAATAACTTAAAAAAAAATTAACTGCTGGAAGTTTTCCTTCTGTTACTAAATAACATCTGAACTAAATAACATCTAACAACAGGATGTTCCCTTTTTTCTGAGCCCCAGCTGCTATTGAAAGATGAACTTTAACCTGTTTTTGCAGTTTATGCTTTATCTTAGTGTTAAATGGGGTTTGGTTTCATTTGAGTGATCAGCATAATGAATCACTGCATTGTCGGTAGCAGAGACAATTGGACAGTCATACACAAACATAAAACAAAGTGCTCCATCTTCACTGAACCCTTTACGTAAAGGAGTTTTAGCCTAAGTGGCAAGTGTTTGCAACCCATTATTATCCAGAGAGACGCATTTTTCAAGGATGTCATGGACTGATTATCCCTCAGACCCCAAAACAGAAGCTGTATACAGAAGGAATTCAGTGCCCAATAATTCAGTGATAATCTGACCACATAATTTGGTACTTAAAATTGGAATCATCATATAGAATCAAGATAAAATGTCACTCTAGCCCCTGGGACATCATCAAATATGTAGGCAGTACCAATCAGGGGTAGCATGCTAGTTTCCAACGCCATTCTTTCTGCCTATGGTGGAGTTAACAAAAATAACATAATTTTACTAATAAAAATGTACTAATATTGAAAATAAGTTTTAACCTAAACTCCAGATTTGGAAACACCTTGATTTTGGCAGAAGTCCATATTAATCAGTGCGTGGAAGTGTGTATTTATAGACAAGCAAGGAAATAACCATTCCATGGGCAAGATGTTCACAGTAGAACTCCCATTTACCATGTAAAATAATAGGGACAAGTTAGTATTCTGGATAAATACACTTCTCTCATGCTGATTTATATTCCATTGAGGTCATATTCCACCAAAACTGAATTTCAGTTGCAAACATGTAACTCTTATTAATGTGGGTTTTAGGAGATACATTTCCTTCTTCAGCAATACAATAAAAACAACGACAACAAAGTCTCATCCTAGTTAGAATACAGCTAGGTTTTTCTTTTTTAATCCAAATTGATAAATTCCATATACCCAGTGCAAGCTGTTGAACTCATTCTGCTGAGAACAATGAATTCATTTTTGATTACGGCCACATGCAGGGGTGCATTTAGGTATATGTACTTCACTGACCCACCACAGACCCACAACAGAGTACCGATGACAAAAATAGCCTTCCCCCTTTCCTCCCTTCCTTCCTCCATCCTCCCCTCCTTTCTTCTTCCCTTCCTCTCTCCCTTCTTCCTTTTTTCACTCCTTTCCTCCCTTTTGCTTATTAATACTAAATTTTTACCATTATCTATTAGTGGCTTATCAAGTACAGAGGTATCTAGTATTGAAAAGTTGCATTCTTAGCTGAACGAAAGGAGTGAAAGAGCACTCAGAAAGAAGTAAGAGCTCATATATAAGCTTGAATTATGCTATAGGAATATAAAGTCCTTAAAAAGATAATACAGTAGAACTGACAATAAGGTGATTTCAAACAGGGCTTTCTGGAATAAATGCAATATATGAAGAAGATAATATTTGTCACCGAGATTTTGCTGGACAGAAAAGGAGTAATAAGAAATTAATGAAGAACAGGAAAGAGGATACTTGCCTGTAAAATGAAAAAATTGGTGAAGTACAGACAAATGCTTTACTTAAAAAAGTACATTAAAATGATTAAGGTTTGACAGCACATTTTAGATGAGTTGTACCTGCAAAGAGGAAGTAGGTAGTATTTTGCAGCACCACAATGTTGCCCTGGGTGAGTAAAGATATAAATGTTTAATGTTAAAATATCCCAAATATCTGTCTTTAAAATATGAATTTGATTCCTGTCAGTTGTATGTTAATCAAAGCTGCTGTATTGAGTTTAGAAAGGAACCCAAACAGAGGGTAAAAAGACCTTTCTTCTCGAAGGAGTTTTCTAAAAATCAAGAATTTTGGTTATCATCAGTAGTAT
This sequence comes from Rissa tridactyla, assembly GCF_028500815.1. Taxonomy (NCBI): domain Eukaryota; kingdom Metazoa; phylum Chordata; class Aves; order Charadriiformes; family Laridae; genus Rissa; species Rissa tridactyla. The sequence continues at coordinate 117,120,524 of NC_071468.1, read as the reverse complement.
TGTGCTGTTTAATCAGCAAAATACTCAGGTGTATGGGTGAGCTGAAGATATTTCAGTGACACAATGCAAAGCCTCTTTAGGGATAAAAGGCAAGGTTTTTTCTCAAGTCTCTGTGACTCTTGGCCTGTGCTAGAATTTAAAATTACAACCACTACAATAGTGTTTCTAATTTTGAAAACATTTTTACCCTGGGAAGGAAACTGAACCCACTGCTCGTTAAGGCTATATTTACGAAGGTGACCAGAAAGTGCAAAGCCTTTGATGTCAGTACCAATAAGCTGAATGACATGTCCCCTTCTTTTCTAACTTTTCAGAGCCTCAGGCCTAACAGGTGCAGTTCATCATCCAGTAAGGAAATTTATAACCTAGTTCATATATAGATTAAAGTTCAGTCCCCACCTGCCAGACATATCTACTATCACTCTCGTGGCTTCATATGTTTCATTATCGTTTCTGGTAATGTCATGCAAAAAGTACTGACTCATTTTTTTTTTCTTCCTCGTATAGCATCAGCGCCTTAGTAAAATGAAAGAAAAAAAATAATCTCTTTCTCCTCCTCAGATGAGCCATTGGGTAAACCTAATTATTTCCTTAACTATCATGTCTGAGCTTAGTCCACAGAGCCTTTCCTGTGGCCTTCAAGCAGCTGGTATGTCACAGGGGGCATATTCTGCAGTATTGATTATCTAACATTAGGAGAAAGCTAGTGGCAAGGGTTTCCTATGCTGTGTAAGGCAAGCTAGTCTGTTTGCGGACTGTTCCCTATTGCTAACGTGAAGACAGAAATTTTTTCCCTAAGGAGAACAGTGCCTTGAAAAGGTTCAGGAATGATCTAGTAAAATTCCATGTAAAATTGCGTAGAAATTTGTGTTGCAGCATACCAATCGGTTAAAACTATCAAATTGATGGATCAGCTCAGATCGTGAGTGAAGGCGACCTGTCAGACTCTTTGACTTTGAGTGATTATTGAATAGCTCTCAAAAGCAGAAAGAAAAATGAACTGCTCAGAGTGGTGGAAAAATGAACTCCCAAAACAACTAGAAAAGATTTAAGCATTACTCCTCAGTGTATTTGTGAGCAGCAGAAGCCAGCAAAAAGAAAAACAGCAAGGCAGTAGTTCTATAAATGACAATTCTTACATTCAAAGCTTCCATTTAATTGAAGGCTAAGTATTTAACTGCAGTGTGCCTATTTGAGGAACATGGTATTCCGTAGAAAATTAACATGTGACAGATAAATATTCGAAAAGAAAGAGTAAATAAAGGAAAGAAACTGTTTCTATGTTGATGAACTCAACTTGTAAGTCTGGAAAACAAATTGAGTCTCTCAGAAGTGGCCAGATGAGATGAGGAAAAGCATCATAGAAAGCACAGTGGTGATGTGAATTAATTTTGGGAAAGCAGTTGGAATTTTGCAGGCACAGATGGCATCCTGCATACATGAAAGCCTGTGGAGACAGCATGAGCTCTAGCAGTATGAAGATGATGGAGGGTTGAAACCAAGGGAGAGATGAAGCAAAAAGGTGCGCAGATTTTCAAGTTGGAGTTCTCAAAAAACATGGTTCACTGAACCACTGATGTTATGACACTCCACTGGAATACGGTATTTTGGAAGGGCTGGCAATACTGGAACATTACAACCTGGACAAAAAGGGTGAAGAAAATGCCACTGTTCCAATGGACGTTACGGGAACAGCAGCATGTAACTTTTCTACAGGAAATCCCTGGATTGTCGTTGTGAAAGTTAGTGGGTTATTTCTCAGTCTTGACTTTTTCGCAGATGCACTGCACATCTGTAACAGAAACAGTTATTAGTACTAAAAGAGACAGTAAAAGATAAATTTTCCAGTGGTGAGCTTAGAAGGGAGCATTTGAATGGAAGGTGTAGATAAATAAGAAATTAGAAGAGAATATAAAAAAAAAGGAAAAAATGCTTTTTTAGAAATACATGGAGCATTTCACCATGTCATCTTGTTGGTGAGAGAGAATAAAGTAGAGGTTTGTGACATCTTTGTAGGAATCCCTTGGCAGAATTCAAAACTGAATTTAGAGATCCCAACCTACCACAGTTCAAAAGTACATTTCTTGCCTACGGACAAAACAAAACGAAGGAATTGGGGAGGTTTAATACTTTGAAAGGAGAATGTGAATAAGAGGTTCAACAGAATCGGTACTTTTTCTTGTTAGTGCAAAAAGAAGACAGACTTTTTGCCCAGGAATATACTCAAAAGAACTAAATAAATATGTAAAAAGGAAACATTTTCCACTACCTACAAGGAGAGAAATTCTGGAGGAGATGGCTTATGCCAAATATTTTTCTACTCTTGATGCCTCAGCAGGCTTCTGGCAGCGGTTCTTAGACAAACAAAGTGTGTGTTTATGCGCCTCCAGCACCTCCTTTGGGAGACAAGGTTTCCTCCAATTGCCATTGGGTTACAGTTAGCACCATAGGTGTTTCGCCAGAAAATACAACCATTTTTCTCTGGTAAGGGACATGCTAAGACCTAAACAGATGACACTGTGATCTGGGAAACACAGTAGAAGACTAAGACCAATGTTTCCAAGGAGCTCCCAAAGAACCTGAAGTGCTGAGCCTTGACCTAAATGAGTAATAACAAAAAAAAATGTGAACACTGTGTAGTGGGTATATTTCTTAGAAAAGAAAAGAAGAAAGGAGGAAGAAAAAGGAGAGAAAGGAAGGCGGAAAGAAGAAAAAGTGAAGGGAGAAAGGGATGGAAGGAGGATTCTTTGGAATCTAAGCAGCTTAGTACATACATGTACTCAGTCCTGAGCCCTGGTCCCTGCTACGTGTATTATGTTTGCATTTAATCCACATGTGCAATCCACACATAGCGGAAGCTAGGACTTCGTACTCCCAGATACATGTCTCCACGTGCACAGGAGTCGTTTCATTATTTACTTGTTCAATTTTCTGGCTCTACAAACTTCAAATCGTGGCTACATAGTAGCCCCATTTAATCAGGAAGGCTGCTCCCAACCAAAATTACATGTAGCCATACATAGGACACTTAGACATAGGATCAAACCCTTTCTCATGATGACAAAGCAGGAAACTTGATCATCTACTTCTCGAGCAATTGCTGTAGTTCCAATGGAAATGGAGCTGTTTCACTCATTTAAAGTACCTTTAATGCACCCAAATACACAGCTTCTTCATGTACGTGTGAGGAAGCAGTAGCGTGCAGCTAGACTAAAGTTCCTGAAGGACGGAATGTCAAATAATCGCACCTTCATCATTTGATTGGACTCCACTGAACAAGGCTCATAGCATCCTGGTCTAGTTAGACCTGAGTGCGGGGTTGGACCAGATGACTTTTAGAGGTCACTTCCAAACCAAGTTTATTCTCCGATTCTACAATTGCTAAGAGATTTCCCATATCCATAATACCCATGCACAAATTATCTCTCTGTCCAACATTATTTCAGCGTATTGGTAGTATTGTCATACTTGCTACATTTCATAAGACCATTGATTCAGTCCGTACACAGCAGGTCTGCTGAATACATGAGATGGTGGACTTTGTGAATACTCAGTCCTTCCATGTACATGTGACACCTTCAGTTTATCAAACCTTCTTTACATATATGAACTGCACTTACTCTGGATCTGTGCATGTTCTATGTTTTTCATTTTCAGGTAGTACCAATGTGTGGACATGCAGAACATCCTAAACCAATGGCAAGATTTTTAGGAAAGAAAGAAGACATAATTGGCAAAATTCAGGAAATGTATGACAGCTCCAGCTGTCTTATTTCATCAGCATTAATAAATGAGCTGCATTTTCTGCAATAAGCCATGAAACTTCATTTCAGTAATGGTTAATTACCAGATGCTGATGACATTTTTGTCTCCTTTAGGGATTTTTCCCCTTATTAGGTTTTCCTAAGAAAAAAGGTGCGCAATGTCCACAAATAGTTCCTTTCTAAATATAATTTAATATTGATACTTAATATTATATTAATATTAATAATTTAATATTTATATTTAAGTTTTTTGAAGGAAATGGTGAACAAACGTCATGGTCTCTGGCAGTACCTACTGCTTCAACAATGCTACCTTACGGTGGTGAGCACCAGGGCCCAAACTGTATCTGTTGCCAAGTAATGCACTAAAGGAAAAAAAAATCTTAAGGGAAAAGAAATGTGGAACACAGCACTCACCTGAGATGGCTCGGTCCAAAGACAGTTGGAGAACTTCTATTTAGGTGTTCCATTTTTAGATCAGGACTAAATCTATGCAGATTAGAGATATACAGCATATACCAACGAGCTACTTCCAGTGTAGAACAACAGGGAGTAAATATTGATGTTTCTGTCATCCTTTGTTTTTTCAAGTCTGCACCAATACCCTCTGCCTGTCTTTGTCATACAGAGTACAAAAGATGCAAAGATGTACGACCTGTGATACAGTCACCGGGCTTCAGAAGGGTTCCATCTTTAAAATCTTCATTTCACTTCCAAGAGATGCACGCAGAGGAGAGTGGGACTTAGCCAAAAGGAATTGAGAAACAAAGAATGAAATGAGATAATACGGGTTAAAACAGATTGGTCTGGAAGACAAACTCTTTTCTGAGGTCAAAGCCCACAATTTCACAGAAATAGCTGAAATAAGAACTTTATGTTGTCTAACTCCATGGGAGTAATGACTTTTTCCAATGAGCTGAAAACAGGGGGATTCCTTGATGACTGAATAGATAAAAGTGTGTGGCATTTTGTGGCACCTGTTGTGAAAAAAAAAAGTGCTGTCCCTTGACGAGGTAATACAGCAATATAAACCTGTCACAGTAGAGTGGTGCATCCATGTTACCTGCATGCTTATGGGCTGAGTCATAACTTCTGCTTATGTCCATGTGATGTCATATTAATACAATCAGTCAACTTCAGCTTGAGCCCGAAGAACCACCTGAAGGCAGTGAGAAGACACTAGGCAAAATAGGGAAATGGCTAACAGATCTCTGCATGCTGGCACTCTAGAGCTCTATTTATCTGCAGTGGCAAAGTGAACAAATAAATAGATTTTAAGTAATAGCCAAAACCTGTTGATGTTTCAATGCAGAAAGGGATCAAATGCTAGGGGCAAAAATACGATATTTTTGTACAGTCTCTCTGGTAGAATTACACTGCAAAGTAAAATCATTGTTACGTATCACAACACATATTGAGGCAGCTGTGGACACAAAAGTAAACAAAACCCTAAAACTTATGTTGCTTTTTGGAAGTAAAAAATAATAATCTTCATTGTGTCTATGATTGGTATAAGTGAAGGACGGAAACCGAAATGGAAAAATCTAAGAAATGCTTTCTTTCTGATGCCTCCAATACTGATGAATCCAGGAAATAAATTTCTGCAAGAAATCTCACTGAAACGACACGATCTTGTTAATGTCATTAAAGTCCTAATTACAAGGAAGATGCCTCCCTTACTGGAAAGAATGTCCTGTCGTACATCAGCGCTTAACGTTCGGTTGAACTTATGTTGGGAGTTACATGATCCTAGTGCATCCTGGGAAATGTAACCTAACTATGAAGTCCAAGAGAGAAAGGGTATGAAGAAATAAGAGACTTTAGGGATAGCTGCTGTGATGCATGGTAACATGGTAACATTTCAAGGGAAAAGAAATTACCGCTTAGCTAAGCCAAAATTTGATTTTTTTGATTCAACAAACTAAGAGGAAATATTTTGATTTGGGAATGTCAAAACATTTCAATTTGATCAGATATACAAAAATTAAATTTACTGAACAAAATTTTCTTAACTATTTCCATAGTCAATTTTTTTATTGCAATTAGCTTTGATAGATATGAGAGAGAATTCAAACTACTAGAATTTCTTATGACATAAAATCAGTCTTTTTTACCAATATGCATATTCATTAAAAGGTTTTTCATTTGTTTATATTTTAATTAGGTTTATCTTCTTCATAATTTTATCTTCTTCATTCAGATAAATTTTGTCATTTTCATATTTTTGCTATTATTAGGAAAAAAAAAAAGAAATTGAATCTAAGGAAACAAAAGACCTTACTTTCAACAAGAACACGACCTGATTTACCAGAATATTGCAAGTAAATGTAAAACTATTTTTAGAAAGGTATATAACAAATTTTTGTCACAACAAAGGAAAAAATCTTCAGCTTCTGTTCTCCTGCCTGTATAGGGAAGATGACTAAATTGCACAATACTCTCATTTTCTCAAAAACTCATACCCTTAAGCCTCTCAGCGCCTATACTGAAAGCATGCTGCAGTGATCATTTCTTCCAGCTATAATTTATGCATTGTGATCGTTCCTATGTAGACGTGGGAAATTTAGTTGAATACATTGTTTGAGTCTGTAGCTGAGGGGTTTTACTTTTAAAACTCTGTTAAAGAAAAAACCCAATGAACTGGAAGAGTAACTTATCTCCAGTATATGCTCAGTCTTCTGCCTTCAGGGACTCCCAGCAACCAAAGCAGAGCATTGCCTGGAGTGCAGTAGGGATCTGGGACTCTCACCTTTGGACCTTTGGCAATTTGCTCTGAGCTTTCTAAACCGTTTGCCTCAGCTGCTTGCTACGGACTATATAAATGGAGGTCCAAGTCAGAAGGCTCATTCTCCCTCTGAGGCGGTAGGGAAGAGGTGAAGAGGGAAGGGAAGGAAAAACAGGAAAAGAAAGCAGCAAGAGGGTTCAGGGCTCACCATGGGCCCTGCGCAGCTCTTGCTGCTCTTGCTGCTGCTGAGCAGTGGTGTTCTCACACGTAAGTACTGCCTTTTATATTAGTGCTTTTTGCCGCTTTATTTATGAACTGATGAAAAAAACAATAATGCAAAAATCAACAGGACAATGGCTTATAAAATTAGAGAGCGTAAGCAAAGATGTCATCTCTTCCCTCTGTAGAACTGTGTAATCATAGGAGCATCCCAACCTAGAAAAATTCACAAATGTCATCTGGTGTCTTTTGATCAGATTTAATGTAATTTGCAACTTGTAAGGAATTCCCATAATTTTTTTTGGCCTAATTGTTGTTCTGTCCTTTTAAACCCCCGTGGAGATACTGTAGCTTGGAGATACCATACAGACTTATCCCAGCTGTTGCTAACCTATTTTGCACACAATATGAAGACGGAGAGCAATAAAGCAAAATGTGCTTGGCAAGCAACACTGACATTTGAAATACAATTTTGTGTTAAAGAGACATAGTCATCAGCAGTAGTAGTAAAAGAAGTAAGCCAATAGAGATTTTTTTCCTAAGATCAGAAATGACAGCTTAGATCAATATGGTGCTGTGTATTGTGAGCTATCCTTGCTTCCCAAGAAGCGGCTTTTTAGAATACGACATAGTAGTGTTAAGACTTCGGGAGCCTTAAGGAAGAAAGTGAGTCTGGGGCCAGTTACGCAGGTCTGGTTTTATATGCAGATCAAATTCATCATAAATACACCTTTGCTGAGCTAACATTCTGTTGTTGACTGATGTTATACAACTTTAAAGGATGCCCTTGTTTCTAATGGTTATTATTAATGTTAATACTATTGTAATAGTAATAGTAGTATTACTGTTGCTACTGCTATTAGTGTAACTAGCATTAAAATATATTTCTGTAGAGTGGTCGACCTTATAATTCCCAGAATGAAAATTTAGAAAGTCTGCAGATAATATTGTGAAAAGTGCTGGCATTTATGTGTGATATCCCAAAGACTGACATAGCGTCAAATGAATGCAGCAAATTTAGCAAATTTACTAGATTATATTTTATTTTATTTTAAATAGAGTCATGTGGGACATACCTAAGACAGATTGGAGCAAATGATTCTACTGAACTTGAATAGGCTTCCAATCCATATTCTTTTCCTCCAAAGAATGAATTCTCAATATTCAGAAAAGATTTAATAGCAGAGAATTGTAGTATTAATTGTCAGTCGTCCTTTTTTAAACGTACAAAAAGAAGAATATAGCCATTCATCCATTATGCTGTATTTTTGTGTGCTCAAATAGACTAGAATTTTGAAATAAACAGTGTTATATGGTACATTTCATCTGTCTACCTCTACATTTTGTGCCCATTGTTTATAAACTTTCTCTTTCGCATAACGTAGGGCCTTTGAAAATACTTGTTGGCCTAGAAGCTGATCCTTCTCAGTTTAAAGCAAAGTAATTTAACTCAGTGACCTAAAGATCCAATTCTGAGGTCTTAGTTCACAATATCAAGGCAGCTCTAGATTTGTCTCTGTACTGTCCATTTTAGTAGGCGCTTTGGTATTTACATCGGTGTGCCAAACTTCATCAAAAGTTGGTATAAATTATAAATGTCTTGCAATGAAAATGTAGTATGTTTATTTCCATAGTCCTTGTTTTATAGCTATAAATTGCTTTCCCAGCTTTTAATTCTTGGTTTTGTTCTTTACAGAAGAAGAAACACCTGAAAGTGGAAATCCAGGATGTTCAAGTAACTGATTTTCTGCATCTGCTTTTGTTATTTTGTGTTACTGTATTAACTGAATATATCTTTCAAAGCCTGATTTTTCCTATCCCATAAGTCTCTTCCTCTGAAATAACTGAAACAAAAGTGATGGCAATATTCTGAAGTCTTTATTGCCATTTATTTTAGGTATTTAATTATCCATAAGGCTTGGCTCCAAGAATTTCAAAAATTTCCTAAGATCGGAAAAGCTGAGGTTGAGTTTCTAAACTTTTAAAAAGCTCCCATTAGGAAAATACTTCCCATTGTTTTGTTGATTTCTTAATTGTCAGGTGCAAATTCCTTAATCTAGAAATCCCTGTTTATCAGGTGTGAAGCTTTAGCGGCGAGGTTATGTACAGTACACCTCACCGTAGGCTGAATCTCAGTTCTCATTTACCCTTCACAGTGACTGCTAAACCCACAGAATCGCACTTGCATATCTAACTAAATACCTGTAGAATAAATCATCAACTCTCTCAGCAAGGACAGCAATTTCTTTAAACAAGTCAAGACTCAGGAAACGCTGATTTTATGCCCTATCTTTATAATGAACTCGGCCTGGCCCTGACTGCTTGGTTAAATACATAATGTTCCACCACAGGGTCAAAGTACCAAACGAGTTGTTTTGTTCTTTGTCCCTTTGGATCTTCAGGGTTGTTTTTTCCCCCTTGTTGGATGCTTTAGCACCATCTCCAGGCAATTGGGTTTATTTCAGCTGCCTGAACCAATTCAAAGGTCTGGGCTTCATTGCCACTTTCTTGAATATTTTTGATACAATAAATTATTTGGTATTTGCATTTCTAATCTGATCGTTTCCTTATGCCTTTTCCATTTATTTCTGTTTGAAAGCGGGAAATTAAGCAATAATTAGCCTTTTGGCTTTAACATAGTGGATACTGGTGTTGCGAAAATTTCTGAGAATGTACAGTTAAGCAATGTTATAGTCCAGGATAGCCAAAAGTGACAGGGATAGTGTTGAACTTTTTTAAAGCAGTTAATTTTAAGGTTAATTGGGTCATTTAAGTCGGTTTTGAAATGTTTGTAAGATGCTGATTGCTGTGTGAGAGCTAGTATTGATGATATTAATTCTGTTTAGCAATTATATGAAAGTAATCTCAATTAAAACACTGCTGAAGTATGTAAAGCTAAAAAAAGCGATAGTCCAAAGAGTAAATACGAGATTCATAGTACTATTCTGTTCTCCTCTCTAAGTATGCAATTCTCTGACATAAAGGGCAAGATGACATTGCCACTGGCCTCTGATATGACAAATATTTTATAAAAGAGGAAGAGTAAGCTACAGTCATGGCAGATATAGGCAGGCAAAGTCAAGCAGATTTGATGGCAGACATGTGGGTTTACACTTAGATTACTTTACCTTTTTTTTTTCTGTAAAAGTAGATCAGGGTTCTAATATGTTCAGACAGTCGCAAATAACCAGAGGGGAGCAATTTAGAGAATTGCTTTTCACTCAGCATCACAACAACCTCACAGTCCCAGTGAGCTGCTCAGTCTAAAGAGAGGGAACAGTAACTTCTCTAACGCAGTCACTGACAGTAACTGCTCTAACACAGTCACTTAAAATGCCCGATCATCATATGTTGAGTTTAAAATGATGTTTGCAGTTATAACGGGAGTGAATTGTAATCGAGGACATTGTTTGGCCTACGTTACACATTCCAGACACCAAAAGATCATCTCATATCCCTGTATATGACAGTGAGACAAAATATAATTTTCCTTTATGTCTCTATTACCACATTTGTTCCTGCTTGTAGAGTTTAAAATTACAGATGAATTGCCTCTGCAAGCAACAGGAGCAGATTAAACACAGGTGATATTCATCCTTTTGAGGAAGCCCATTAGGTTTTGGGGGTTCCTTTGATAAAAAGAGAAACAGCTCTGGAAACACTTACTCCTGCCTTATTCTTTCACATAACTTAGTGCATTTGTCTTGCTCTGGATGCTCTTCGTATAACTTAGGTTTATCTCCTTTAAAGAGTCTACTCTAGTAAAATTTGCTGATCTAATATGTGACTTAGAGCAGATCATGTTTCAGGAGGGTCTGGGGCCAAAAGATACTCTGTAGATTCAGGTGAAATGGTATTGATGAATGCTAATTTTGGTGTTATATCTGTTTCTGTGTTTATTTGCTTTCAGTCTCAGTCATGTGACTTAGATAAAGCAGCTCCTGGCATTTGAATTATTATGGAAAAATCTGAGCTGAAGGGAATCATTTTATGACCAATTTGAAAACTACCATTTGATTGGTTTAATTTAGAAGGAATAGCGTCATTTTAAAAACAGTTCCATATCTTAGGTTTTCTCCTGTTTTTGTCATTAATGTTAATGGGGCGTGATTTGAAGGCCAGATGGGGTCATGTTTTCGGATCTCATCAAACAGAGCAGTGGGCCCCAAAACGTATGCTTTCCCACAAGTTTTGTCTTATGCTTCAGAAAGTATCCAGCTGACATGAAGGCATTGCTTCTTTGTCTGAAAGCTATTCTGTAAAAGGAAATAGTGGGAGGGTCCTCATGTTTCATTTATATGTGGCATTCATTTTAGTTACACAACACTAGGCGTGTATTTTAAGTATGGTCATACGCATATCCTACCCAAGTCATAAAAGCACCCTTTTTTTCCCAATTGCAGAAGATGCAACCAGATTTAAACACCTCAGAAAATATGTTTACTCATATGAAGCAGAAACATCAAATGGGATCACGGGAACAGCAGATTCTCGAAGCGGTTCAAAGATCACTTGCAAGGTAGGGAAAGAGGAGTAAGTACAATCGATTGGGACTGTATACGGAATAACATGGGAGCTGGCAGCCGGGGAGCATCCTTCAGTGTTTTGCCAAAAAAGATCATTCTTTTAAAGGCACATGTTGAGAGTCCTAAGGACTAAGCCCTCCCTGTCCTAGACAGGTGCTGAGGATGGCAGACCTCCTCAGAGGCAGAGGTGGTTCATACTGCTGTGCCCGTGCATTTCCATCCTGATTGGGCTGTACTTTTACACGAGAGAGGGGGAGGACCTGGTAGTTCAGTTTTCCTTTGCTACCAGGCTGAGTCTATCAATGTCCACCAAACAATTCTAGAAGTTGAACCAAAACAGCTCATTGATGCCATGACTACTTGATAGCCTGTTGATGGTAATGCTCAAGCCAGGATCAGGGCTGTAGGAGTAAAAGGTCCTGTAGACCATTAAACTACCCAATGTCCCTCCACCTTGCCCAAAACTTTCCCATCTTTTTTTTTTTTTTTTTCTGAAATGGAGTAACTAGGGAAAATATTTTTTTATGTAGCACACACTGTTCTGACCGAATCTAAACATTGATCAGTGTAATGACTGAAGTTTTCATACAGTCCTTCTAGTACTATAAATTTTCAGAACCTAAGTTACTTGTTTACTGTGTATGCAGCATACTCCATGCCATTAGCCAAGCAAATACCTGCTTTCATATCTTCTCTCATGTTCCCTTAAGCTATTCAGAGTACTTTGGAATCTTTCCAAACAGCTGCTAGCAGGGTGATTCTGCCACCTTACAAAACCCAAGGAATACCTTATTTTCAAAACTGCAACTGGATGAACCTGGAAACGTGATAATGAAAAAAGGATAAACACATCATATTTGTGCTTTCAGGTTGAACTGGAGGTACCACAGCTGTGCCACTTCATCCTGAGGACAATGCATTGCTCCCTGAGGGAGACTTTTGGTGTTGACACTGAGGGAAGGGCCATGCTGAAAAAGTCGAAGAACTCTGAGGACTTTGCAAATGCCATGTCCAAGTAAGAAATATCAATTATCATCAATACCTGTAGCCTTGACATGGAACAGGCTTCAGTGTTACAGTCCACCCTGACTATGTTTTTTCCAGGCATGGAACACGTTTCATGATAACATGGTAGACTTATAAGCTGGTTCCACAGCAAAACTCTCCCTGATATAATTTAGGGCTATCTTGGCACAGTTCTCAATTGCTAGTGGGGTAGGGTTTTTTCCATCCAGAATTTTCACCTAGCCTGTGTTTGTCATTTATATCATCTACATCAGGAAAATGTTGGGTAGTCCCTGAAAAGGTTATTGCAAGTGGAATGTTCCTTCTTGTAGGCAAATTCTCAAATGGCTATCTGCAGCCATTTTAAGATAATTTTCCTTTGCTGACATGGTACTAAGACTGTGCAATAGAAGGGCATTTGAGACTGAAGTCCAGGTTTCCTATCATGGTCTTTAATGACCTATGCACTTATCTTTTCCTTACTTATCTGCTTTCGTAACTTATTGCTACTCCCTTCACCCAGTGCTTGTCAGTGCGTGTTTTACTTGTGCACCTTCATGCTTATTTCAATGCCTCAGTATCCAGTCCATCTTGTTTGACAAGCCATAGATCTCCAAACGGCTTCAGACAGTGTTAAAATACGTTTTTTAGAAAATAATCAAGGTTTTATTTAAAGACTGCAACTAGTAGAGAATCCTTCCCATCATTTTGTAGCCTATTGCAGTGGTTAATAATTACCTCATTTTAAAAATTTACTTATCTCCTCTCTGAATTTGTGCAATTCCAACTTCCAGCCATTGCTCCTGATATTTGCTTGTCCTTAGATGACGTAGTCTGGTGATATCAGAATGTCCTTGGCTAAAATTTTTCTGCTTTAATAGTAGTACTCTGTAATAGGAACAACCGTGAATAGTAAATAATGGTAGACCAAGATAAACACAATGCTTTAGCTATAGCCCAGAAGTTTATTGATAACATGTGGGCGGCTTTAACATGATTTCATACTAACGTTGGGGGTTTTTTTGGACAGACATGAGCTAAAATTCAGCATTCAGGATGGAACAAAAGTCAAGCTGTATCCAGAGAAGGACGAACCTCTGAATGTACTGAATCTCAAGAGAGGGATCATCTCAGCTCTACTTGTGCCAACAGAAACAGTAGAAAACGTAAAAACAATTCCCATGGTAGGTATTTTGAAAAGCATTCACCTTATTTCCTTAACAAATGGAAGAAATCTCACCTAGTGGAGTTACTCCTGAACACAATTTTCAAAAGACCTGGAAATTCAGATGAGAAAGGGTGCCTTTCAGCTAGATCAGAAAATGTGTGACAGCATAAACAAAGACACTGACTTATTTCTTCTTTCCAGGATACTGTATATGGAAAGTGTGACAGTGAAGTTGAATTCAAATCTAGAAAAGGAAATGTAGCAGAAGATATTTCAATTAACAGGGACCTGAAAGCCTGTGACAACTTCAGTCCTATCAGAGATTATGTCAGCCCTATTGCCATTGTAAAGGGACTAGTAAGTATACTATCAAAAATTCTATGATATAACATTCTTCACTAAATCATTTAAACAACTACTACAATAAGTAAATTTTGTAATTATCTTCTAAAACTTAAATGGGTTTTCTGCCCCCTTGCATTATATCAGACTGTGGTTTTGTTGGCAGTCAATAGAGAAAAAACAGATTCAGGGAAAGAGGGTAATTACTTTCTTTCATATTCTTCTGAAGAATTTTTAAAGGAGACCTTTTCATAGATGGAGTTAGTGTTATTGATTGCACGTTAACCTATCAGATCACATCCAAATTTTTAATTTTGTGGGTCAAAACTTTCAACATTCCCATTTCATGTAAAAAACGCCACCAAACCCCTGCTGATGTGTATGCAATGTGCAGGAGAAGAGGGTTTTAAATGCCCCGAAGTAAATGGTTTGACATGCTGTTGAGGCTAGTTGTGAATCCACAACGATCAACTGCAGTTGCTTGCGTGAATATTGGCAGATTTCTTCCTGGTGTCATGGCATCTGTACTTTTGAATGTTTTCCCTCAAAAAAAATTAAATAAATCAAGATTTCATACCATGCTAAAAAAAGCACATTTTACAATTTCTTCCACTTTTACAGCTTACTATATAAATCTTAAAAATGTGCATAATAAGAGTGAAATTAAAAAGAGCATCAGCTATTATGAGGAGCCTGAACTACTCTAAAAATTACAAACTGGTTTCTATGAAGGAGTCCTTTGTGGTAGGCAGCAGGGGATCCATCATGAAGTAACTGCTAAGCCAAACACGTTAGTAAGGCCTGAGGGAAAATTTCAGTTGGATTTTTCGCCTGAGAAGAGACTTAAGACCAAAGATTGATGCTGGCACAATTTTGTCTTTGTGTGAGAATGATTCCAGTTATGCACCTTTGTTTCCAATATGCTGTAACTGTTAATATTACAGGAAAACTGTGGCAGCCTTTAAAACTATGTTTGTTTCCTATACTATTCAGTAAAATGACTGCCAAACTATTCATTTTACAGAATATCCCGTTATCTACCCTTCTAAGAAGCACTCAATTCTGTCATTACAATATTGATGCAAAGAAAAGGCATATAAGAGACGCTGTCTGCAGTGAAAAACACCTGTTTCTGCCTTCCTCATACAAGTAGGTTGCTCGCTGTTTCTCAATACCCTTTCTTTATAAATATTCATTTTGAATGATGATGTATCACATTCTGCCCTGACTTCATCCCTAAATACGCATTTTGTTCTCAAGGAGGGACAAAGCATGGAAAGATGCCTCAAAGGCACTTAAACTCAACTAAAGTGCTCGATTTTTCTTTGTTTGCCAGAAATCGCTATGGTGTGATGACAGAGGTCAACCAGACACTGAAGCTTGAAGATACCCCAAAGATCAATAACAGAAATTTCGATGGAGGTATAGCTGAAATTCTCAATAATACACATACAGGGAGAAAATATAAATACATGTCAAATACAGGGACAACAACGTTTTTTAAACCCGGAATTCATTAACTATGCAGTTAATGACCAAAACAATTCCTAATTTTTAATGAAATTTGATCAATTTAGTCAGTAAAAAGGTTGGCATATAAAATAGAAAAGCCTGAAAAGTTCAAAATCACTCTATAATTTTAAATAATCTTTCTCTTTTCATTTTAATTTTGAAATTATTATTTATTATTAAAAAGTTATAATTTACTTGGAAAGTAATTTTAATCTTATTGTAAATGAGTTTAATGATCCCTTTTTAGCTAACCATAATTTCTTATGCAACTTTTAGCTTCAGCTACCAAATGTAAACAGTCCATGATTACTCTACATTTGGTTCTAAAACACACTACTTTGAGATGCCTTGCAATTTGTTATTGCTAGTCATAACATATTTCTCCCAAGATATATTCATTAGAAGTTGAAAAAGCAAACTGTGCTAATATAAAAGGTGGTAAGGAATCATCTTCATAAAAATTTAAAAGAATTTATATGAATAAGTATTATTATTATTAATTTGGGGGAGAATTACATTTAAATTCCATTCCATTATTTTTTAGAAACTGCTCAGCTGTTAAACTTCAACAATTTTCATATAAAACAACCTACAGATTTTATATTTATACTGAATGTATGACAGAAGTTGAAAAATTAACATAGCTCCTTGATGATGACATAAAGAATGCAAATTTTTTTTTTTAATTTCTAGATGAACTGGAAGAGAAAGGACTTGCATTGGAAAGTACAGATGCCAAATTTCCTAGGCAGGGGGATGCTGTTCTGAAAATCCTTCAGGAACTGCAGAAACTTACAGCCTCCCAGCAGAACCAGCAGAGAGCAAGACTCTTTTACAAATTTGTTACTGGACTTAGAAGTTTACATAACACCACTCTTGGCTCTCTTGTACCAAAGATGATGGAAACTTCAAGGTACGTTACACAGTTCGTTGTGTAAGTACACCACGTGTCAATGCCAGAGCAAATCCATTCTAAAGTTGATGATTTGCTGCAAACAGTGTTAAATTAGAGGTTAATTAGATGTAAAGAGTGTCTTTCGGAAAAATAAGTATCATCAGTATTATCTAGAGAGAGAAAGAAGGAAGAGAGAGTAAAACCTGTGGATTTCACGTTTTTCCATCAGAAATGCTGTGTTGGTAATTGATTGGAACTTGTACATTAAATATATGACAACAGTATAAGAATTCAAATAGATCTGAAACTCCTAGGCTTCTATGAAGAACTAATGTCATTTTGATCATTCCTCCATCAACGCTTCCAAATTTATTGGAGAAGCTGAACTATGAATTAGAGTATAACAGCCCCTCACAGGGTTTTTCTCCCCGACACAAGTCACAAGTGTGTATGCCAGGCACAATCCTGTGGATCTGTTATTGTAGCCAAATATCTTTCGTGCCGTTTTGCTCAAGGACAATGACTGTAATTGCAAACTCCCAAGTCTGACTTATTGCAAAGAACACAGTTCTGAAAGTGAGATTTTTGAGAGACATGGAAGGGCACGATTCTTTGGTCTGACCCTGCTCTCCACTCCCCACCCTTACTCTTCTGTCCTAGCTGGACTTGAGTCAATTTACACATAGTTTATGTCCTCAGTCTGTAGAGGGGCTAGTGCCTCAGAGTGGTTCAATATATTATATTATAATACTTAAAGTTGTGGGAAAGTCTGTTGTGGAGAAAAAAAGATATGTCTGTGTAATTATAGTGTTGTTAATACTTTCTTGTTTTTCAGAGCTAATCATGTTATTAGCATAACTTGTAAAACTAAGAAGCTTCTTTTTGATAAGCGATTGTGTGATTTGCTTCCAGTTACACATAAGCATACATAATTTACATTAAAACAACTTAATAAACCTGTCAAATGTTTATTTCAAACATGCAACGTGCAGCGATAACTGCAAACAGGGAATTAATCAATCAAAGTTATCTCTTTTCTTTTCAGTTCCATCACAGTTCAGGCCCTGACCCAGTGCGGGACTCCAGAGTGCTATGGTGCAGTCCTTCAAATACTGAGAACTGGAAACGCGAATCCACTCATGGTAGACCTGATCACATACACCCTGGGACTATTGCCTTCTCCAACACCAAAAAGAATACGGGAAATTCTTAACATGGCCCAGTATCAGCCAAGTAGAGCTTCTTTTTACGGCTTGAGCCACGCTGTTACTAAGTAAGTAATGATAGCATGTAATTGTACAAAATAACCTCAAGAAAACGTTACAATGCTTAGAGTAAAACCTAAGAGTAGTCACTTTTTGAGGATTTTTTTTTGTTAATCTCATGAATTTGCTCTTTGAGAATAAAGAAAATAGACATTTCCTATTTTTTACTTTTTTTTCTGGTGTGTTTCTCTCTTTAGGTTCTACAACGAGAAGATGGTTGTGACAGAGGAAGTAACAGATGTTGCAGACTTCATGGTGTCACTGCTGGGCACTGATTGCTCTGGGGAAGATGAACTCACATACCTCACACTTCGGGTATTTTTATTTTCTTCTTTCCTTATGCAGGCTATTATTTTAAATTGTAGCACATATATTACTCTACTGCTCTTGGTGGAGAATAAATGTTTGTTATCTTTCTGTGTTTTCATCGCTGACAGGCTATTGGAAACATGGGTGCAGTAATGGAGAAAGCTAAACCCAACCTGAAATCTTTTCTTAAGACATGTATCAGAAGTGAAGCTGCATCGCTTTCAGTTCAGAAAGCAGCCATCCAGGCATTCAGGAAAATGACCATTACTGAGGAGGTAAACTGCGTCACAAGAACTAGCATAAACTGTCTTCGGCTCACCTTGACTGTTCACAGAAGTTATGGAATATGCAAAAGCATTCCCATTATTTCATAGTTTTGCCATCTCCCTTTTAGCCGTCTCCAGCTTTTTTAGAATTCCTTTAGTTAGTTTAGTTTCCACCCACGTACCTGAGAAGTTCTCCAGGTTTCTGACATAATGCGTGTTGCTCCTTTGAGATGCAGTTGCTCTGTATAGATGGCCTCTGCTTAAATGGGAAGTTTGGATCTGTTCCTGTTAGTGTGTCTTAAATGGAGTTCTACTTATTTAAACGTCGCTTTAACTGATGAATTACTGCAGATTTAAATGGATTTAACTAAGAAAAAGCCAGGTCCCTATTTTATACAGGCATTTTGTTGTTGTTGTTATTAATAGTACTGGTTAGATTTACGTTTACATCCAGAGACATTAAAGCACCTCCTACAGAATGGGTGTCATTATACACAGCATCTTCATCTTAGTGTAGTGAAAGTTTCAATATCTATAAGTTTCTAATCTAAGAGACATGCTCTTGTTTCCAGACAAGACTTAATGACTCTGGGAGCCTGGAAACAGCTGGTGCTCATGTCCTTAGATGTGATTTAATTTAAAGCATTTAATTTTTTTTATTATTATTTATTTTCAAACTATGTTTATTTTCCTGCAGCAGAAGAGTCTTATCACCACCCTTTCCTAAACTGAATGGTCTTTCAGCCAAAATTTGAGATTTTTTCTGCAAACCAGAACACTTATGATTCCCAACAATCAAACCTCAGTATTCTAAACAAAAAAGTAACCTGTCAGATACAGGATAAGAAAATCATTTTTAATAAAATCATAATTTCTATGGCATTTTCTATCAAAAGAAACTTTATCAGAATAGCTTCAATTAAAAATTTTTCGTCAGTTATAGAAATAAGGTATAGATATAGTTACTCAATCCTGAAAAAATTACATCCTGGAAATTATTTCACCCTATATATTCCCAAAAGAGTTTAACAGTATCATCTACTGCCAGCTCATCAGTGCAAACCTTTCTCTATTTATATAGGATCGTTCAGCACTTCTGAAAGCTTTCCAAGAAGGAGAAGCACCTACAGACAAACGTCTAGCGGCGTATCTCATTCTGATGAAAGATCCTTCCCCAACTGATCTTGCAAAGATTTTGAGAGTCCTCACAAAGGAGAAGAACGAGCAAGTGAAAAGCTTTATTGCCTCACACATTGCCAACATCCTAGACTCCGAAGAAGTAGGCATTGAAGAGTAAGTAAAATTTAGTTATATACTGGTCTCCTAGGAAGAACAAAGTTCTGACCATAATTGCAGTGGTAGTTATTTAGCAATGCATTTTCTGCTTGTTTTTTTGTTTGCTTGTTTGTTTTCTTTGAGCAGGCACATCAGCTGAGTAAATCTATGGCTTTGACAGAGCAGAGCCAGCTTACTATCTTCCCCTTAAGTCTTATTTTTACTGTGAATATGTGCAGAGAGCTAGCAATTTATATTCACCTCAGCTGTAAGAATGTCTGCAAGTAACACAAACAATACCTCAACTAAGATTAAATGTGTTTCTGGAATTTATACTAATCGTATTTGTATTGCTGTCCTCTTTCCTAGTCTAAAAAGCCGAGTTGAAGAAGCTTTGAAAGGAAACCAGGTTCCAACAGCCAAAGATTTCAGAAAATTCTCACAAAATTATCAGATTTCCAAAAGAGTTTCTGTACCTGGAGTTGATCCCATCTCTGCCAAACTAGAGGGAAATGTGGTGTTTGATCCAAACAGCTACATTCCTAAAGAGACTATGCTGAAAACCACCCTGAATGTGTATGGATTTGCCCCAAGCGATATCTTTGAGGTACAACAATTATCAAAAACTTTTGCTACTATTCAGCTGTTTTCTTTCTCATTTCTGTTTGCTTCTAACAACTTCCTCTGAATAACGTATTGTTTTTACAAGCTTTGGGAGAAATCTAAAGATCACTATGCTTACAAGGGGACTTTCATTTGATCGCAATGGGTGTTAGAGCAAGCCAACCGTTATGTGATGTCACTTGCCACTGACTGGATGGGCGACCCTGTTGGAGTTATTAAAGGCCTCAGCTAGGGTAAAATGAACCCATCTGTAACAAATTGACTTCAAACTAATGAATTATTACTGGCACACTGAAGTAGTCATAGTAGATTTTAAGGGAAATACAGCCTGTGTGTAGGTTTTTTGTTGGACCTCACCACAGAGATAAAACTCATTGTAAGACCTAGTATTCTGTCTCTTCCCTTAAGAATCATAGACTTGTAGGATAAAGTTTAAATGTATTGTTTGTTCCCCAAGAAGTCTATTTGTTGCAAAGCTCCAAAGATGTGGGGAAATTGTCTCAGTTATTGCATTGTCCTGTTCATTCCAGCTTGGCTTGGATGGAAAGGGGTTTGAACCAACACTGGAAGCTTTGTTTGGAGAGAAGGGGTTTTTCCCAGACACTGCAAGCAAGGCCTTGTACTGGGTTGACGGCAGAGTGCCAGAGCAGGTTTCCAAGGCACTTTTTGACTACTTTGGTTACTCCCAGGATGACAAGCAGGATCAGGTACA
Organism: Rissa tridactyla; assembly: GCF_028500815.1. Classification (NCBI taxonomy): domain Eukaryota; kingdom Metazoa; phylum Chordata; class Aves; order Charadriiformes; family Laridae; genus Rissa; species Rissa tridactyla. The sequence continues at coordinate 117,099,917 of NC_071468.1, read as the reverse complement.
GCTTGAAAACATTCTCTGTGCAGCACGGCATTCCTATCTTTACACAATAATTACAGCACTTCCCTCTCTATTGTATACAAGCCTTCTCCTCTTCTGGTAAGCTAAAATAGAAATGCTTAATACTATTTAGCAATGTTTTTTTCTTAATTGTATGTGGGAGGGGCCTTTTTCTGGAGACAAATCTGTAAGAAATGCATGTGCAGATTAGCTGGCGTTCAGTAAGTAACTGGTTTAGATATATGATCTTACAGATTTCTCATAAATCTGTTTTACTACTTTCTGACCAAATTTTCAGGATCTCATGAAAGGAATAATGCTTAACCTTGAAAAATTGATAAAAGAATTGGGCAACAAGGAGGCTCCCGAAGGAAAAGCATATCTGAGAATCCTGGGAGAAGAACTTGGGTACATGAAACTCAATGATTTCAAATTGCTGGGAAGCATGATTTTAAAGAGTGTTAAAATTCTTCAGACTGTTCCAGAAATGGTATGTTTCTGATGCACCAATGTGTATTACTAATTTGGGGGGTTTGTACAAGATTTTTTTAAGATTTCGATTGTGTTTATCTATGATGTAAAGAATGGATACTTGATACTAGCATGAAAATAAAATTATGTAAAATAAAATATGCAGATTAGTCTGAAGCACAATGAGAAACCCATGAAGACTCCTGAATAACCGAGTGGAGTCCTCCTGGAAGATGGGTGAGGGGAAGGAAAGAAGGAAGGTTCAGATCTTATTGTATGATTGAGATACCTATTGGAACAATCCCCAAAATCTTAGTGCTGGCCATTTTGTTATACTACTAAATTTCTGATTGCTAAAATGTATATTCATATTAAGCAATAATTCGCCATATTTAAAAGAAAGCAAGATGTAGTACAGTTTAGGAATATTTGGTAAAACCCTTCTCTCATTGAAGTAAAAAAAAGCTTTGCCATTGACTTTGGGGAAGCCAGAATGTTACGTGTTATCTAAATGAATTTACCTTTGTATGTGTATGTCAAGGTAGGTGATCCGTGTGTATCAAGGGAGGTGATAAAATCTAGTATTCATTTAAAGCTAAGATTTTGATAAACAGTCTTTAGTATATTTTTTGAAGCATGGAATCTGTAGAAATTAGTTTCTGTACTGTATATGAAATTACTTTTTGGATTGTACGGTTGCAATCATTCAATGATCAGTTTTTAAAGTACGAAATGGACGTATTCCAAAGTGTAGATTTCTTAGTGTTCATTTCCTTGTTTGATTCACAGATTGCACAAGCCATCTCAAAAGGTGTGGACAGGGATTTATTTGTCCACTACATGTTCATGGACAATGAGTTTGAGCTTCCCACTGGAGCAGGTTTGCAACTGAAGTTTGCCTTGTCTGGAATAGCGACACCTGGGGCCAAAGTAGCCGTGAAGCTTCATCAAAAAAGCGTAAGCATCAAAACACCTTGCTTTATTTTGTCTCCTCCTGATAATCTACAGTCTCATTTAGGGATAAAACTCTAACACCAGAAGAATTTTAAAGACTACAGAATACTCTTTAAATGAAAAAAACAACTTACTTATTAGAGGTCTCCAGTTAATTTGTGAATGACATTTACATTGAAGTAAGAAGTAATACATATAATACATTAAGCATGAGACATAATAAAATTTATGAATTCAAAGTATTTTAATCACCCTTTCAAAAATAATCTTTTTAATCTCTGTTTATTTCTCTCTTCGGGCTCTCAAATGAGACTAGTACAAAAGCTACAGCATGTGAATTTGGTGTTCAAACCAAACAGTTAATAAAAAATTTTGATGTAGCCCATTCAAAGTGAAAATTTTGATTTTCAATTAGAAGAAATATTGAAAACTGAGTTAAATGATCTGAAAGGAAACATTTTAAAATTATAACAATTAAAGAGCATATTACATGAAATTAATTATCCGGTTAAAATTAAAAAAAATAATAAATTAAATATTTCCATTCTTTTTGCCAGTTTTAATAACTATTTTTCTCCAATTCAGTCAATATTATATATAAGTTTCTCAATAGTTTCAGTTCACTTAAACTTTTAGTTTTCCACCATATACACTATTTAAGTAAAAATAAAAAAATATGTCCTCAAATTTAGTACTGGTTGCCTTTTAGTTACCTTTGGAATCTTTTCCAGAATTTTGCATTCTGTCCCTTTTTGTAATGGCAAAACCAAAAGCTTGAAAATAAGCTGTTTTCTGTTTAGAGAAATTCAAATCTTGGATTAATTTCTTTTTTGTCGAATAGTTTACTCATTGTTTCTGAAAATTGCTATTTTGTTTTTACAATGGAAAACTGGCTCTTGTCTTCAGATTTAAAAATACATTCAAGTAACTGCATGTACAAAACCTTTCTGGAGCATTGGTATTTTTGCATTGAAGTAGGTAAGGCTCCTTGGTGTTATCATCCTGCTGTATTTGTTACATCACAGTTACCACTTATGTGGTCCCTCTGCTTATGTGACTTGGGAATACAATTCTTTGAATAGCAAAATCAATTCTATAAACCCTACCTCTAGATTATCAAGCATATTACATTTGTTTTATAGATCCAGGAAGAAGCGAATTGGGCAAATAAATACACCATTTTGTTTTTATTAAATAGATGCAAGCAGAACTTATTGCGAAACCTTCAGTAGCAATTGAGTTTGTAACACACCTGGGAATAAACATGCCTGAATTTGCTAGAAGTGGCGTGGAGGTGAATTCTAATATATTCCATGAGTCTGGAATTGAAGCACATGTTAGTATGAAAGCTGGGCAACTGAAATTCAGCATTCCTGCTCCGAAGACTCCAACAAAGCTCCTCAGTATCAGGTAATGAGAACTGAATGAGAACTTTCGAGGCTATGTTCTTCCCTTCTCTTTTATTGTGATGGAACTGAGAGACTGGGGCACACATGGAGAAATTTTCCGTTCAGAAAAATCCCAGACATTGTACAAGTGTGATAACTTCTTTTGTAAGATAAGCAAATAGCCCAGATAAATGGCGACTGGGAGTCAAGGCTTACAGATTATTTAATTTGTCACTATTTTCTGAAATTTTCAACAAGACACTGAACATTTCTATTATTTTGTTTTCTTTCATAAAAAATTTATTATAATAGCAATGCCTATTTTTAGGTTGAATTTAAATGAACTACTTATATTAATTTTAGAGAGGGTAAATGGCTCAATACACAGAATTATAATTATCAATAATATTACTTACAATAATAAACCACTTGATCATTTAACCACCATATGTTATTTCATTAACCCCTACCTTAATAGGTGATTTTTATTCAGAAAGTAAGCTTCTTAATAGAACAATATCTGAACACCTGTCCTGGGAGTGAACGGCTCACTTTTCCATTCCAGCAACACTCTACATTTGGTGTCTCCAGCCAAAACTGAAGAGATTCCACCTCTGATTGAGAACCGAGAAACCTGGACTTCTTGCAAGCCTTTCATTACTGGTCTAAATCTCTGCAGCAAATTATTGTACTCTAATGCCAGTGCCACAGAGGCAGCTCCATATTATCCCTTGACTGGAGAATCCAGGTAAGTCATATCAGCTCTAACTGTGTTTATTTTGGGTTAACTAACCTTTCCTCTTAGGGCTTAGTATCTACACTGCCCTCTCACATAAAGCTTACCTTTAAAAGTCTTTAAAAACAAACAAGCAGGAGGTTTAAAAACAAACTAGCAGGAACTGTATGATTTCTTCTATTTGTGGTCATGAACAAAATAGTTATTTACAAGACATATGTTTATTCTTTCTTTAGATTTGAAGTTGAAATAGAGTCCACAGGTGAAGTGAAGGAGTACTCTGCAAGTGCAAATTATGGCCTGCAGAGAGAGGACAATGACCTGATAGACACCTTAAAGTTTGCTGTCCAGGCAGAAGGTAAGAGTCTGAAAAAGAAATTTGGTTTAGCTCAGTTGACTGTCATTTAATGTGAAAAATATTTGTAGGAATAAATCATTAAAAAAATCTTTACAGTATAAAATGGAATACTATTTTCACCCTTTAATTCTCATTTCATTTCATATATGCAATCCCAGTGCAAAATTTTCATGATCAGAGCCTGATTATTTTATCCCCAAAATATTTTCCCATGATTTAAATAAAAGTGTGATGTTGGAGAATTGAAGCAAGGAAGGGAAGTTGTTAATGAGTTCTATGTAGGCAAGAGAAAAATACCATTTCTGATGAAATATGGAAGTAAAGCATAGAAATTGAGAAGAACTACATAAACAGAAAATTTGTCAAAGGCAGAATCTGTGGGATAGCAAGTTTACCTAACAAAAGTAGTGACAGGATTAGTGGATCAGCCCATGGTGGCTTTAGAAGATGAGGAGAATAAAAGATGATCCACTTTCTAATTCAGACCCATCAAAGGTTGTGTTAGATCTTCAGGGTGATATAATTTCCAGTCAATACTTTTTTATTCTCCTTTTAAGAAAAGTCCAAAAAGATTCCATAGTTGCGAATAACCAAAATACATTATGTTTTCCAGGTGTAGAGCAGCATGAGGCCACATTGACCTTCAGGTACAACAGAGACAGAAAGATTTTGACCAGTGACGTCCACATTCCAGATATTGATGTTGACTTTGGTACAAACTTCAGAATTACTGATGAATCCATTTCTGGGAAGAAAGCATATACTTTTGTCTTAGACTTCAACAACAAGAAGATTTCTGAAGTTACTCTTACTGGCCAGATAAGGTAACTCAGAAAACCACTTAGGCTTTTACAGATACCTTTGCATAAGATAGCAAAGGTTTTATTGAAGGTAGAAAATTTTGGGAAATTTTATCCCATTTTGGAGAAATTCCTTATATAGAGAGACATATAAACTTGTCATTCAAACCCTCTTTAAAAGCCCTTGAAGTATTTTAGTTGTGATCCATCACGTATACATCAAATAAATACATCTAGTCCACCAACTGATCTTTCCTATTATATGTATATATATATATAATTTGTATTACAACTTCCTTGGGCTAATTCTTCCATGTTTTGCACACACATGACTACAAGAATGACATTGTACTAGTGTTATTGCAGGTGTGATAATCCAAGGATATAAACAAGGCAAGATTTGTTCAGAGAGGTATTATCATTTACTGGTTATGTTCAGCTCTAAAAAAAAGTTATTACATCTCCCCATGAAGAAATCTAATGGCACTCAATAAGCAACAAAACCAAAAATAACTGAGAGCTTCCTGTAAAAATTCCCACGCTTCATGATGAGAATATTTCCGGGAACACCTACAGGGGAGCTAACAAAAATGTTCAGCCTGCCAGGGTTTCTAAAATTGTCTGCCTCACAAGCCCATAGTGCAATGAGCTGATCACATTCTTTAATAAACCTCAATCTTCCATGGAATTCTGTGATCTTGATGGTGCCCCAGGGAGTCTTTGTCTTTGCTGTTCATGCAGAATTGCCTCTGATATCAGTGGGAGCTTTGGACAGATGTCAGGGACCTCAATTCCCTTTCATTTGCACTAACATAATATTAGAAGTTTGCTCAAGTCAACAAAGTTACAGAGATATAAAATAAATGTGAATAAAGGAAAATGAAGCCCCGTGGCATAATATATTTTGTCAAGTGTTTTGTTCCTATGTGATTCATGGCCACAGTCTGTATCCTTTAGTAGTGAATTCAGCTTGAGTAAGGAGTTCAGAATTTGGTTCAGGTACAACTTTACCAAGACAGGTACATATTTCCATCCGTTTCAGTATTACGGAATTAATACAGAATTATTATTGTGTGTATCTGCACAGTAGCAGTATAATAATTTACTGTAGATTTCCCAAAGTAACTAGCAGAAGCTGAAAACATTCATTGAATTGGAACAGAGTTTACAAGTTTGATTCAATCTATTTTTTTTAACACCTACTATACCTTTACTATAGATTTAGATGCTGAAATTGCTCCTGAAACATAAGTGAACAATTAGAGTGAAATTTTTTATATTCACATTTACTTTTTGCTTTCACAGGTATGCTGGAATGGAAGAGGCAATGTTAGGAGGCACCGTTTCTATTCCTCGCCTGCAAACTGAATTTAGAACTGAAGCGCTGGTTAATTATTCACCAACCAAAGGATATCTTCAGATGAACGCAGCTGCAACAACTCATGGAAACTCAGTTTCAGAAAGAGTACTTCTCAGATATGGTAGGGGCAAAAACATGATCCATGTGTACAACCTATAAATTTAAGCATCTTGTTACATTAGTTTATAGTATATCCCTACATAGAATAAGAATATTACTCATTTAACCTTTTTCTTTTAAATTCATGATTTTCAGATTCTGAGAAAGTTGAGCTAGAGTGGAATTCAGGCGCCAGTGCTGCTGTGAAGAAAATGTCTTCTGGCTTCCCAGTTGACTTTTCAGACTACCCAAAAACTTTCGAGAAGCATGCCAATGAACTGCTGGATCGGAAAGTGGCTCATACAGATATGACACTGCGACATATTGTGTCACAATTTATCGTGGTATGTTTCAAGTTACAGTAGATATTACAGCTTGACCACATAGCCTTGGTGAATTCTTGCCTCCCCTGTGGAAGCCAAAATGGGAACTTCTTGTAAAAGCACTCATCGTATTGAATAAGATGTATATTTCCAACTTTGATCGAGCCAGTCACTTTATCAGATGCCTAGGGCTCAGTATACGGATAGTTACAATGGCTTTCAGATAACTTACTGGGAAGTTCTAAAACTTGTTATTTACTTTGAAAAACTTGTCTCTTCTTTGTAGGCAACCAACACCTGGCTGCAAAAGGCATCAAAAGATGTCCCCTATGCCCAAACTCTGCAAGACAAACTAAGTGGACTGCAGGAACTGAGCATTCAGAAAATTAGCCTGCCTGTTATCACCATTCCTGAAGAACTTTTCCTGAAAAGGTAGGGAGAGAAACTAGGACAGTCACGCAGGAAACTGAAAATAGATATTTGTTCATATATTTTTTGTCATTTTGGTTTACTTTGTTTTATAAAACAGCGTGGAATTGCTGTAAACATTAGCATAAAATTGGAATCATATCAAAGAATTTTAAGATCAGAGAGATGAAGTTACATGGAGGAAATTATGCATGTGTTTAATACAGATTTGACTCAGCAGTCACTCCTGAAACATATGGATATATCCTGAAGTATTGTGTTATCTAGTAGTGAGAACTGAAGAAAAATACAGTGTTGAACAATCTTTACTCTAAGCCACAGAACTGATGAAGCCAGGTTTCCCATAGGTTTGTGTCCTGCATCCCTACAGACCTTTTTGTCTTTGACCATAACCTTAATATCTCTCCTTTTACCTGTGCAGTCCTACTGGACGGTTCTTCCCATTCCCCTAGACATACTGGTTGACCTCTACCAATATAGTACCCTGAACGCTTCCCATGTCTGACTCCATCTGTCAATTCCTCAGAGGCAACACATGCCATGGATGTACACGTATGGACTGGAGGCTTGCACTAGTTTGGGCCCATCTCCTCCACCTAATAGAGAGTTTCACAGAACTTGCATGAATGTAATTACCCTTCAGGCTTTTACCCTTCTGTCAAATATGATAGAAGTCATCCAATAAGTTAAAAATTTCCAGAACACAGGGTTTGACAAACAAAAAGAGAGACTGGAAGGCAGATAAATAGTGTATTTCTTCTGTTTCTAGGAAATTAGACTATAAGTCAGCCAAAGTGGATATAGATTTTTAAAACGCTCATGCACCTGCCAGGATTTGCTCTCATTACAGTTCCTAGCACATATTGCTCTTACCAGTTAGTGTTCTATCACATTGCTGCTCTGCCTGTGCATAAGGATTCAAGGAACAGTGTTGCTTGGTAGTATCTTCAGAATACACCCACAGCTGCCACTGTAAGGAATAGAAACATAGCTGTATAATTTTCCCATGAACTAGGGAAATATTGATGGCTGAAATGAATGTAAAGGGTAACAGAAGCTAGTATAAGATTGGGTTACAAAAGCAGATGGAGAAGAGTCCTGCATTTTATCTCTCTCAGCGCTGTTTTTCCACATATTATCTTTCACTGTGGTAATAGGAAACTGTATGTTAATGACACACATCTCTATTGCTTCCATTGTGTTCCTAAACTAAGCATAAGCAAGGAAAAAACTGTTTTTTCTCCTATATTCTTATCAGCAGTGCACAATATAATAGTAATAATAGGATTTCTGATGCCCTGTGATATTGCTTTTTTAACCATTTGATATAAAGGAACAAATTTCAAAAGTGTTTCCTTAATTTTCATCTTAGGATGTAGCTCTAAGTGTAAAAAAGAAGATTTTGTAATATAAAAGACCATTTAGGCAAACAATAAAAACATCTCTGCCAGCTTATTGTTCATGCACAAATTAAGGCCAAATTTCCTCCTGTTTTGCCTTTTCATAATTACACTTCTTGCCCACAAGCTTTTCAGCTGACGATCCATTTTTTCCACTCCTAGCTCCTGGTCAGATGGTTGGATTTTTATTTATCTTTATTCAGAATAAAATAAATGCTGAATATTTGGATGAAACTTTAGAAATGCTTATCATCAGGAAGATAAATTCTTTAGAATTTAGGTTCTTAGAACTTCTAATGCTAACAAGACTTTTCACGTATTTCTATAAGAATACATCGCTTTTTTAAAGAAGAATATAATCACCTTTTTCTGGTCCTCAGCATGCCATATTGCACAAATGGGGCAGATTTTTTTGGAGGATTTTTTTTTTCTTTATGTCAGCTGTTTTCATTCAAATTCCTTCATTTTGAGAATCATTTTCGTGCCAGTACATGTTTTCATTAGTGCTCATAAAGCAGATTTGAATTCTCAGAGTAGAAAATCAAGTGCAAGATTTATAAAAGTAGAGTACTTAGCCCCTTGAATGACACTCTCCACCTGGGAGCTAAAGTTAGTTAGTTAGTTAAGCTCTGAACAAAGAATCAGGAACCTTTGAATTCTATGCAAGGTCTTACGGAAAGAATGTGTTTCTGGACTACTTGACCTATGAGTCTCCTTGAATATGAAATAAGGGGGAAAAAAAAATTGGCAGAATTCACTGATGTCGAAAGTGCTGTCGGTAAATTCTGATAGATGAGTGCTTAAAAAATGCTGATAATAACAGATGATCATTACATCCTATCTAAACCTAAAGTCGTGACATTGATATAAGCATGTGAATAAGCTCAGTATTATGGGAATAGTAGGAATCATGGAAATTTCTGTATATGCTTCATGGACTTACAATTTCTAATAGAGTCACTTTTATTTTCTAGTGAAGGCCGGATCAGATACAACTTAAATAAAAACAGTTTTCTAATTAATATCCCATTGCCATTTGGTGGAAGATCATCCCATGACATAAGGGTGCCACAGACTGTTAAAACACCTCCTCTGGTAATGGAGTCAATGGGAATAAGTGTGCCGTCTCAGGAATACAGAATTCCGACATTTACTATTCCAGAATCCTATCCTCTTCGCGTGCCTTTACTTGGCACTTTAGAGGTCTCCGCTAATGTGTACAGCAACTATTACAACTGGTCAGCAGCATACACTTTGGCTAATAGCACCACAGAGAAAGCATCTGGCATAAGGACTACTTATACCACGAACGCTGATTCAGTTTTTGAGCTACTTTCCTACAGTGTGAAAGGTAAGAATGTGTGCTAGTACTGCAATGCTGGAAAAACTATTTCAATGATTTTATTTTCCATGTATCAGGTACAGTACATTCATTTTCCTGTCGCTTATTTAAAGAACGGTGTTGTATAATCTCAGATCTTTTACTCTCTGTTTTTAAAGTTATTATGTGAGCCTCTTTATTCAGGCACTAAAGGTGAAGTCAGTTTAATTCAATAAAGACTTTTGAGGTTCAAATTTTCCTAGATATTTCCTACTGAAGAAAAAGCCCTTCAAGACTGAAGGCGTGATTCTACAAACACTTGTGTATCTGACATGTCAAGTGTTTTCAAAATCAGGTGTGCAGGTGTATGTGTAGGTATGCCCACAGTTTATTTGTCGCTCTGTTTTTATATATTATATAGATGTATATTTTTTTATCATTTTTATATATCCCTATACTGCCATAACTACATAGCAGTTATCCCGGACTCAGACTGGATAGGTCTTAAGACTGGTATTTTTAAGTTAATTCATCTAAAATTGCAGTTTGTGTTCTCAAATTGCAAAAAGACACGCTAGCTTCAGTCTTTTCTAAACTCCCCACCATAATGAAGCATGATAAAGAAAACATTAAAAACAGGGATGTTGCATATGGGTTATTCTTGAGAGTCCATCTTCTTAATTTAAGTTTAAATAATGACATAACTTCATGTTGTTTCATATAATTGTATTTAGTAGTGTAGAGATTTAATTTATTCATAGTTCAAAACTTTAGCCCCAAGTATCAAAATAATAATTTTTACAGGAACATTCACGATTCACCAAAACATTTTGGCCTTTTAAGCAAAATGATATAACAGTAATTGCAATTCAAGCGTAACATAAAAGCTTAGTGGCATCAGACAAAATCTTAAAGTCAAAAAGGTATAAATTACACCGTTACCTTTTGTCTTTTTCCTATTTCAGGTTCTGGAGAAGCATCATATAACAGAAATGGATTTACCTGTGCATATGAAAATCACCTGAAGCACAGACTGTTAACATCAGCTTTTAAGGTGGCCAGAACAAAGAGTTATGAACCTAGTCCAGTTGCAAACTACACCATGTCACTTATGGCATCCAGTACTCTGGGTCCTCAGCTTTCATTCTCTGGTGATATTGTTTCTGAAAAGACAAATAACGCGAATATCAATAACGTTAAGATGGAAGGGCAGCTGGAAGTGGGTTCTGTCTTTGCAAGAAGCATTTACACTCTGTCAAGCTCATACAATGAAAAGAGACGGGTTTTAGAAGGCAAATCAAATCTGAAGTTGGATTCTTCTTACCTTCAGGCTACCAATCAGATATCCGGCAGATACAGTGATGATTTATTTTCCATTACTTCAGTTTCTGATGTACAAAGTGGACTGTTAAAGAACACAGCCTCACTGAAGTATGAAAACAGCCAGCTGAAAATGACATCTGAAACAAATGGGAGGTATCGACATGTTGCAGGTGTCAATAAACTTGAATTAATTTTGTCAAAGAAGATGGCAGCACTTCGATCTGAGTACCAAGCCACTTACAGGCAAACCCAGTACTATGCCTTGTTTGCAGGTTCTCTCAATTCCCAGGATCTTGTTTTCAACACTGATATCTCTATGACCGATCAAAAGAATCGAGCTGCACATAAGTCATCCCTCAATGTAAATCAGTACGGTCTAGCCAGCAGCGCAACCACAAATGTGCAGTTTAGTCCGTTGACAATGCAGAGTGAAATGAATGCCAAACTTGATACTGCTGGAGGGTCCATGTCACTCTCCTCTTCTGGGCGCTATGGTAAAAACAATGCAAAATTCAACCTCGGTGGAAGAGTGAGCCTAGCGGAAATAACGCTGGGAAGTGAATATCAGAGTACCATTCTGGGTATGGACAACAAACACGTTTTAAACTTCAGAGTTAACAGAGAAGGACTCAAGTTTTCAAATAATTTGCAAGGATCATTCAAAGAGATTAAGCTGGAGTACACAAATGACTTGAATATTCCTGGCTTATCCTTAACATTTGCTTCGAAGTTAGACAACAGCTTCAGCTTTGACAAATTCCACAAGCATGTTTTTGACCTACAACTGCAGCCTACCTCACTTACAGCTAAACTGAGCAATAATATTAAATACACTAAAGTAGAAGTTTCCAACAAAGCAGAACTCCTTCTCGAGCCTCTGAAGCTGAACTTGGGTGGCAATGTCAGGGGAGCCTATGGAGCAGATGAAATAAGGCATACCTACACCATTGCGTACGCTGAGCTAGCTGCAAACTTCAAAACAGATACAGTCGCAAATGTTCAAGGCGCAGCAGTGAGTCACAGAGTTAATCTGAATGTGGCGGGACTTGCTTCCTCAGTTACAATGAACACAAACTGTGACTCCAAATCTCTCCGTTTCAGCAATGCCGTGCGTTCCACTATGGCCCCATTTTCTATCACTGCTGACATACATACCAACGGTAACGGAAAGCTGATTGCCATGGGTGAACACACAGGGGACCTTTACAGCAAATTCCTGTTTAAAGCAGAGCCTCTTGCTTTCACTTTCTCCCATGATTACAGAGGATCTACCAGCCATAGCTTGAAGTCTAGAGGAAGATACACTACCCTGCTTGATAACAAAGTTCATGTGCTTTTTACTCCATCAGAGCAGTCAAGTGCTTGGAAATTGAAAAGTCAGCTAAACAATAATGTATATTCACAAGATCTCAGTGCTTCCAATGATGCAGAAAAGACCGGCGTGGAACTTAGTGGGAGAGCTTTAGCAGATCTCTCTGTGATGGATACATCAGTCATACTACCATTCACATCTGAAGAAGTTAATTTAATTGATGTATTAGGCCTCAGGGGTAGTGTGTCAGAGCTTCAAGAATTCAGCATCTCTGGCTTTGTGAAGTATGATAAAAATAAAGATATGCATGTTATTAACCTGCCATTCTTGGAACATCTGCCAGTTTACTTTGAACGAATCAGAGGCACCATTCTATCCACACTGCAGGCCATACAAAGTTACCTAAAGAACATTAACATAGAGCAGCATATGAGGAAATACAAGGCAACTTTGGATAAACTCCCACAGCACATTAATGATTACATGGACAAATTAGATATGAAAGGCAGAGTAAGCAGCATGAAAAATAATTTAGTTGCTTTCACAAAGGACTACAGAATAACATCTGATGATCTGCAGATAATGCTGGAAAAAGCCATGGACAATCTTCAAGAAATACTGTCTCAGCTGCAGGTCTATCTGATACAAATAGAGCAATATATCAAAGATCATTATGAGCAGTATGACATTAAAGCGCTTATTGCACAGATTCTTGACAAAATAGTTGAAACAATGACAGCTCTAGATAACAAATATAATATAAGAATGACTGTAGTTGACACTATTCAAAAATTGCAATTTTTTTTTCGCCAGTATTATCCTAGCAAAATTGGAAGTAGTACTTTGGCTTGGATGAAAAATGTAGATGATGAGTACAAAATTACCGCTAAAATACAGGAAAAACTAGAACAACTCAAGATTCAGATTCAGAATATTGATGTCAGACGCATTGCAGAAAATTTGAAACAACAGATTAAAATGTTTGATGCTAAAGAAGTTTTGGAAAAATTAAAGCTTTCATTACCAATTGAAAAAATTAATGAAGTTCTTGAACAAATCAAAGACTTTATTCTGAATTGGATGGAGGAATACGAAGTATCTGAGAAGATCAGCGCTTTCAGAGGTCATGTGCACAAACTGATTGTAAAATATGAAATTGATAAGCAGGTGTATTTTTTAATGGACAGAATGATAGAACTGCTTAACCAGTACAGAATAAAAGAAACTGTCCAGAAACTGACCATTTACCTGAAAAATATCGATGTGAAGTCATGCTTTGATAAAGTTGTTGCTTTTATTGATGATGCTGTCAAGAAAGTGCAAACCTTTGATTATGAAATGATGATAAAGGAAGTCAACAAATTCCTTGACATGCTTATTAAAAAGCTCAAGTCTTTTGACTATAACCAGTTTGTTGATGACACAAACAACAAAATCCGAGAAGTGACACAGAAAATAAATGAGGAACTCAGAAATCTAGAACTTCCACAGAAAGCAGAAGCACTGAAACAGTATATGAGAGATTTTAGAGCTGTGATTTCAAAATACATGGAACAACTAAGGGACACGAAGCTCGCTGCAATAATTAACTGGTTCAAGGAGCTCATAAACTCAACAACATTTGCTAATCTGAAAGCCAAGGTAAATGAACATCTGGAAGACCTGCGAGAGAGGATTTCTGAAATGGATATTTCCCAGGAATTCCAGTGGTTTCTTCAGAAGATAAGCCAACTCTATAATTCTGTTGTCATGTACATTTCTGACCAGTGGAACATAGCTTTTAAGAAAATTGTTGCTTTGGCTGAAAAGTATGATCTAAAAAACTGGGCTGAAAATTTAAACCAGTTTGTTGAAACAGGATTTAAAGTCCCTGAAATCAGAACTGTTATAGTCACTATACCTGCCTTTGAGGTTAGTCTCCGAAGTCTTCGGGAAGCAACATTTCGAACACCGGACTTCATTGTTCCACTGACTGATCTGCATATCCCCTCCTATGAGATAAATATTAGGAGACTAAAGGACATGAAAATCCCAATGAAATTTACTACCCCAGGGTTTAGAGTTCTAAATACCTTTGAAGTTCCTTCCTATACAATTGACTTGAATGAGATTAAACTTCAGATTGTGAAAACAATCGACAAACTCATGTCTGGTGAATTTCAGTTGCCAGCAATTGATTTGTATTTTAATGATCTGAAGATGAGAGATATGCCTTTTTCCGACATTTCTTTCCCAGAGATACAAATGCCTCAGTTTCAAATACCAGAATTATTGCTTCCAAAGCTAAATCTAAATGAGCTCCAGATTCCTAACATGAAGATACCAGAGTTTCAGCTTCCACGTATCCCACATACTGTGACTGTCCCTACATTTGGCAAATTGTCTGGTGCTTTCAGAGTCACTTCTCCATTCTTTACACTGTCTACACAAGCTGAGGTTCATAATACTACATCATCTGCAAACAGTCCAGAATTTGTGACCTCCCTTTCAGCTCAAACAACCTCTGCATTAGATTTCCTGGTTTTTAGTGTTGTTGCAGATTCTCGTCTCTTGGCCCCTGAGATGAAGCAGCTGAATCTTAAAAATTCCATGAAGGTCAACCACAGGTTCCTCAAAGTTGATCACACCAATGAAGTGGTATTTTTAGGGACTTCAGTAGAAGGTGAAGCTGAAACTAGAGCAAACTTATATACAATGAAAAATTCAATAGAACTACAGAACAATTTAGTGGTCAAGCTGCAAAGAAAAATTTGGATGCAGAGTGGAACGGCATATTCCCACAGACTGAATATTCCACAAGCTGATTTCTCCAGCCAAGCTGATCTAATCAATAATATGACAACAGAGGTAGAAGCAGGACACATATCATTTACCTCCACTGGTAAAGGAAACTGGAAATGGGCTTCTCCTAATTTCTCCGATGAAGGCACTCATGATTCACATGCCACTTTCAGGGTTGAGGGCCCAATTATTACGTTCTCTGCCAACAACAGAATAAACGACAAGTACCTGAAAGTCAACCAAGCCATGAGATATGAATGTGGTTTCCTAAATTATGCAACACTTCAGATTCAGTCTGAAATTGAGTCGCAACGCGTGGGACGTAGTGTACTGAATGTAAAAGGCACAGGACAGCTCGGAGGAATGAAAGTAGAATTAACAGGCTCTCACAATGCTCGTCTTAATGGAAGGATTACTGGAACTGTAAATAATGAGGTTTCCTTCTTGGCACAGCCTTTTGAAATTCGTCTATTAACAAACAATGATGGAAATGTGAAAATCAGCTTCCCCATGAAACTGACTGGCAAAATTGACTTCCTGAATAACTATGGTTTTGCACTCAGTTCCTCTGTTCAGCAGGTCAGCTGGCAAGCTACCGGCAGGTTCAATCAGTACAGATATTCCCATAATATGTCTGCTGGCAACAACGATGACAGAATTGAAGCTCATGTTGAAATGAATGGAGATGCCAACCTGGACTTCCTAAATATACCTTTAAGCATTCCTCAGCTTCAGGTTCCCTACACTGGAATCAAAACTCCTCAGCTAAAAGATTATTCACTGTGGGAACAGGTAGGCCTGAAGGATTTATTGAAGACCACAAGACAAGCCTTTAATTTAAATTTGAATGCTCAGTATGACAAAAACAAAGACATGCATGTAATCCCACTTCCTTTAGCAACAGTGCATGAAGTACTTAATAAATACATCATTTCCTTCAACAAGCATTTTGAGAGAGGAAGAAACACCGCTTTAGATTTTCTCACAAAGTCATACAATGAAGCCAAAACAAAATTTGACAAATACAAAATACAGACATCACTGAACAAACTACCAAGGACCTTCAGGATTCCAGGATACACCATTCCACTTGTGAATATTGAGGTTTCTCCTTTTACTGCTGAGATGCCAGCCTTTGGTTACATGCTCCCAAAAGAAATAAGCACAACAGGATTCACAATCCCATTTATTGGCTTTTCAGTACCGTCTTACACACTCGTCTTACCTTCTCTGGAGCTTCCAGTCCTTCATGTCCCACAGGATCTACGCACTCTAAAGCTTCCTAGATTCAGAATCAACAGCCCATCAAACCACATCTTAATTCCTGCCATGGGTAACATTACTTACGACTTCTCATTTAAATCCAGTGTGATCACTTTAGCTGCAAGTGCTGGGCTGTTCAATCAGTCAGATATTGCTGGGCAGCTCAGTGTCTCATCCTCTTCTGTCATTGATGCACTGCAATTTAAGCTGGATGGTTCAACAAGTTTGACAAGAAAAAGGGGGCTGAAGCTGGCCACAGCATTGTCCCTTACTAATAACAAATTTCTAGGAGGAAATCATGACAGCGCTATTAGTCTCACAAAAAGGAACTTGGAAGCTTCAGTGGCAACAAATGCAGAAATCAACACACCAGTTTTAAAAATGAATTTCAGCCAAGAACTTTCTGGAAATACTAAGTCTAAACCCACAATTTCCTCAATGCTAAAATTAACGTACGATTTTAATACTCCTAAACATGGCACCAGTGCTAAGGGAGGAATTGCTCACAAACTTGCTTTAGAAAGTCTTACATCTTACATATCAGTAGAAACTTCTACAAACGGGGACATTGATGGAGTATTTTACACCGGAAATGCATTTTCTGGAAGTCTAGACCATGAGGCACACACCTATCTGAATGCTAATGGAGCTCGATCATCTCTCAAGCTTGAGGCCCACTCCAAAGCAGATGGACTCTGGAACAGTGAAATGAAAGAAGTACTTGCAGTTGAAGCATCTACACGTCGTGTTTATGCAGTCTGGGAACACAATGGGAAAAACTATGCACGGTATACACCTCTTTTCACAACAACAGGGGCTCAGAGATGCAAAGCAACCTTAGAGCTTGCTCCTTGGGGTATATCAGCAGATCTTCAGATTCAAGCCACTCAGCCAAATTTCTTCCTGGAAACAGCCTCAGTTAAACAAGTTGTTGTAGTGAAAATCAATACTGCAAACCAGAAAGTTGGCTGGAAGGGTGAAGGCCAAATTCAGTCAATATCTCTCAGTCATGATATGCAGTTATCAAATGAAAAATCAAAGGCAAAGTTTGATATTTCTGGGTCTCTGGAAGGATACATGGACTTCCTCCAAAACATAAAGTGTCCTATTTCTGAGAAGAGCTTATGGGATATCTTGAAGTTGGACGTCACTACCAGTGCTGACAGAAAACAGTACTTAAATGGTTCAGCATCCCTCGTGTACACAAAGAGTGATGATGGCTACTTTTTCCCCATACCTGTGAATAAGCTGACTGATGGCTTTACTTTCAGTATTCCTGAGTTACACCTGAAGATTCCAAGCCCTGTTCTCAGCACTCCAGAGTTCAGAGTTCCTTTCACCACTCTCCAGGTCCCAGCATACACCATTGACTTGCGTAACATAAAAATTCCACAGACACTAAACACAATGCCATTTGATGTTAATTTACCCACACTGCCAAAACTAAGATTCCCCAAAGTGGATGTAGGAGCCAACTATATTACATTAGAAGAATATAAAATACCATATTTTGAGGTGACAATACCTGAATACCAAATAACCATGTCTCAATTCACTCTTCCAAAGAGTATTTCTCTTGGCAGTTACCATGTAGATCTAGATGAAGTAGCCAATAAGATTGCAGATTTTGATCTGCCTACAATTACAATTCCTGAGCAGAAAATTGAGATCCCCCCTCTCAAAATATCCTTGCCTGCTGGAATTTACATCCCATCATTTGGTGCCTTGACCGGATCTTTCAAAGTTGCTTCCCCTTTGTACAATGTCACCTGGAGAACAGACTTAACAAACAAAAAAGACTCTTTCGAACAGTCCATTGACTCTACCTGCAGCTCAACATTGCAGTTCCTGGAATATGACTTGAATGGTAAGACACTGAAATTCTATACGCTACAATGTGGGGGGAAATACTGTATACTGGGTTATTACAGATTTTTTTTTCCAGGACTTTGTATATGAAGGTGTTGCTGTCTAGTTAGCATTGACATTAGATTATACTTCTTTTATCAACAGCAGCATTTTTTAATAAATTAGTATCAGAGTCTCTGTCAGTCACCCTGAAGGCTAATGACTAGATATAAGATAACTAATGGCATAGCGTGAAAAAAAATGGAAAAGATCTCTTTTCTGTGTAGCAGTTTCTTTACATTGTGAACAACATAACATTCCTCCATTATTTGTGATAATACATGTAAAGGAGAGAAGGCAGGTGACTTTTTTATCTGATTCAGTTCAGATGAAGGAATACCTATCTTTTTCCTCAGGAACTAAGCATATTTGATTTCAAAAATTATTTCAACTCGGAAAAATCTGGAGTCCCATATAATCACTGAATTCTATACTTTACAGTAGTACTAAAAATATGCATCAGAATAGAATTCTAAACTCTCAAGAAACTAGAATCACCATTTATGATCTGCATGAATACAAAATGTTATATCCATGTTGTTCTAAATATAGAGAAACACTGAATTTTAAAATACTCTGGT
Source organism: Rissa tridactyla (assembly GCF_028500815.1). NCBI lineage: Eukaryota > Metazoa > Chordata > Aves > Charadriiformes > Laridae > Rissa > Rissa tridactyla. Next base: position 117,081,113 of record NC_071468.1, on the reverse strand, counting down.
TAAACAAATATTTTCATATCTTTTTATTTGGGGAATTATGGGCAGTCAGTTTCTTGATACATAATTTTACATATTACTGAAACACCCCACAATTGGCCATCTAACATACAAATGGACATGTATTTTGTGTTGTTTGTTGGTAAGTTCTGGAAATACACACATTTGAAATCTTTTTCACAGTTGTTTCAAACTACAAATATGAAGAAGGCATCTTTGTTATGAAGACAACTGGCAGCTTTTCACATCGTGACATGAGCGCAAACTACAAGGAAGATCTTACTGTTTCAGGAATTAGGTAAAGACTTGTTCTAATGATATAATTTATAATAGACAACATTGCCAACGATGTATTGTTGCTTTGATCTCTATTGCCCCAGAGTGCTTTGCTGTAATTAATATGAACCAATGTAGCTACCCCGTCATTATCGGCTGTGCCTTTTTCCCTCTCAAGGTAGCAGGAAAGCTGTTCCCTCTCAGCATTTCTAGAATAGCTTTCTCAGCAGCCCCATTTCGAAAAACTGCTGAGATATAAACACAGTATTTTATAATCAGAGCAATTCTAGGTCTGACCATGAGCATAGGTTGTGTTTTTTTGACTGGATCCCTCTGTCACCACAAGCCATTAAAGAGTAATTTTTCTTCACAGCTACCAGTACTAGGGATTACAGAGCTGGCCTTCTAACTGCCTGTTATGATCTGCAAGTGTTGTGTTGATATATCCAAGGGACAGAGCCTGTGAAAGCAAGTACAAATGCAGATAAACAATACTATACTTGTGCTGGCGGAAGAAATTGCAGTCACCTTGTAGAAGTCTGTAGAAAGCTGACAGTGGTACAGCTACAGATTTTGTTTTGCTGCCCTAATTTAATGAACATTCTCAACGGAACTCAATATAGTTTTATCTAAAACAGGAAAATTGGAGTGATGTGAAGTTTTGAATGTGTTAGGCTAAATCCTAAGAAACGTGGATAGTAAAACCCTACATTTTTTTTTGATGACAAAGGCGTTGTTTACATACATATATATATATATATATATATAAAAAATAATAGGTGGTATTGTATTTAGACATACAGCATTGGTCTCGTGCTTTGCGCATTCCTTCATAGCTGTGTATTCACTGTTGTAGAGTCATGGACAACACTGCATCACTAGACATCATCAGCCCAACTTTTACAGACGTTCATATGCGTTATCAAGAGACTGACAGGAGCTTGTCCGGCTCAGTATCTTCACCCTCTGCTGGGACCTTGGGCTACGTCATTGAAATGGACACTGACGTTCTCACGGCGAAAGTTTACTACCGAACTCGGGTAAGTTTGATATGAACAATAAAAAGCAAAAAAGGTTAGGCCATCAGAGGAGAAGTTCCCTTTTAAAGTTTGTGTATGTTTATGTAAAGACACAAATTAACCACTCTTTGTCCTAAGAAAAGTATATTATCAGTAATTAAAGTTTTTGTTTCCTACACTGGCCTTTCCAATACTAAAAGTAGCATCTGTGTGAAGAGGCTGTTTCAACTCCTCCATGCAGTTAATTTTGCCCTCTCCTATGGTCAGGAAGACACACACCCTGAAAATGAAGAAAGTACAAATCCAGTTTTAGATAAGCCACCCATCAGGTTTAACATATACCCATCAGGCTACTTGTAATTGTTACAAAAGTGGCCATTATAGGAACCAGGGCACTGGAAGAGGTCAGACCATCTTTTTAATCCATTAATACGTCACAATATGTTATGAGAATTAAAAACCTTACTAGATTTGCTAACAAAACATGGTATTATTATTGGCATACTACAACAATTTCAAACTTAATATCTTACCTTCCAGAATGAAATACTAATTTAGGAATCACAAGCAACACATAATTCACTAACTTGACAATAATTTACTACTGAAAACTAGAAAATTTGTTTATGTAAATAGATGCTCATTCAAGGGCTTTTAATTACTCTGAGTAACTCTGTAAATTGTCTCTTTGATTTAAATGATTACAAAATGAAATCCTCTAATATTTTCATATGAAGAAAATGCCTTTTGAATTCACTTTAAATGATTTCAAGAATGAGTAGAAGGTCCGTTTTCTCAAGTAATTTGCGTGCCTTATGAGACATGATAGGTATTTGATACAAAGGAAGGAAAAATCTTATTTGCAGTCAAATTTTTAAAAAGACCAGACTAAGCTATGTGCTGGTCCTACTGTTTGAAGAGGCACAAAGTAGCTTGATACAATATAATTTCTTCCAAAATAACTTTTCAATATGAGAGCAAACATACAGTAGACAAAAAAATGTAGTTTATTTGTCCTACTGTATAATAAAATTAAAGATGCAAAGATGAGAATGTTGAAGTACACTCATAAATAATACCTGATTTGTTTTATATACAAGCTACCTTTTTCTTATCCTGTTCTATATTTCAGTCTGCTCCTCAGAAGGACATTGAAATACTAAAAAGTGAGATATCCCTCAAGAAACCTGACCTGATTCAAATGAAATTAAACTGGAAAGAGGATGCTGCCAAAGACTTGCTGTTGGGTCTAAAAGAAAAAGTACCTAAAATGACAAATGCAGCCTATAGGTACGTTAATCGGTATCATAAGGAGCATATGGGACTGGAAATTAGTGCTGCTGCCTTAAAGATGAAGAATATCATGCAGTATAATGCTGACAAAGCATACACATTAGCTGTAAAACAAATAGATCAAATAGATGCTCAGCTTCGCACAGCTGCCAATGAAGCCTCTGGCAAATATCAGGAGATGAAGGTCAAAGCTAAACAGCTATATCAAGAAGCAGCGGATCAAGCTGAACAATTTGACTATCAAAGAATAAAAGCAAAGCTTTTGGATGCTACAATTGACATAATAGAAGAGTATCACAAGAGAATAAAGCACCTAATTGACTCAGCCATTGAATTCCTGAAGACCACAAAATTCCAGGTCCCTGGGCTGTCCGAAAAGTACACTGGTGAAGAAATATACCTTAAGACTACAGAGAAGGTAGCAAAATATGCTGATTTATGCCTTTCAAAACTTCAGGAGTACTTTGATGCCTTGATTGCAGCTATCAATGAGCTGGAAGTCAGAGTTCCGGCTTCTGAAACAATTCTTAGAGGTCGTAATGTACTTGATCAAATTAGAGAAATGCTGAAACATTTGCAGGAAAAAATCAGGCAGACATTTGCTACTCTCCAGGAAGCCGACTTCGCAGGAAGGCTGAAGCAACTGAAACAAGTAGTGCAACAAGTTTTTCAGAAGGTAGAAGAAATGGTTAGAAGCTTGCAATCCAAAAATTTTGAGGACATCAAAGTCCAAGCGCAGCAGCTGTACAAAGATGCAATGGCTTCAGACTATGCACAGAAACTGAGATCCTTGGCAGAAGATGTTAAAAAATATGTTTCTCACTTTAAAAATCTTAGCCAGAAGACGTTCCAGGACCTTTCAGAAAAGCTGCAGCAGCTTCTCCTCTATGTAAAGGCATTGCGGGAGGAGTATTTTGATCCGACTACACTTGGATGGTCAGTGAAATACTATGAGGTGGAAGACAAGGTACTACAATGGCTGAAGAATCTAATAGATACACTAGTGGTTTGGCAGAAGAATTATGTTGGAAATCTTGCTGAATCAGTTACACGCCTGACGGACCAAGTAAGAGAATTGGTGGAAAACTACAGCCAGGAATATTATGACCTTATAACTGATGTTGAAGGAAAAGGAAAACAGAAGGTGATGGAGCTCTCATCTGCTGCTCAGGAAAAAATCCGATATTGGTCTGCAGCTGCTAAGAGGAAAATCGATGAACATAACAAGCAAGTCAAAGAAAAACTCCAGGAGATCTATGGGCAGCTTAGTCATTCCCAAGAAAAGCTAATCAGTGAGGCCAAAAGGTTAATTGATCTAACTATAGAAAATTACTCTGCATTCCTGCAGTATATCTCAGAGCTTCTTCGTTGGTTTGAGCAAATAGCAGCTGAGAGCATAAAGCCGTATATCGCTGTTCGTCAAGGAGAGCTTAGAATAGACGTGCCCAAGCCATTTGACTGGCAGTCCGTTTACCAAATGCCCCAAAAAAGCAGAGAGGCACTCAGAAACAAAGTGGAACTAACACGCACACTGATTCAGCAAGGCATTGAGCAAGGCTCCAGGAAATGGGAAGAAATGCAAAGATTCATTGATGAACAGCTTGCCACCGAGCAACTGAGTCTTCAGCAGATAATGGAAAATATACAGCAGCGCATGAAGAGCTGAGTGGACACACAGAAGAGGAGAAGTAAAAAGTTTGTACCACAATGTATTTAAAAATAACAGCAATCAGCATACTGGAGCTTCAGGTAGATACTGTTTGAATTTGAATATGTAAATGAAAACTGAATAATCTACACTAGGTTATTTTAATAAGCTTAATAAGCCAATAAATGAGTTCTTTATTACATTTTTGTGTCATTCATTACAGCTGCTTTTACTTGGACCATAGGGCTTAATCCAACAATTGTCAAGGTCAACGGGAAGTCTTTGCTTTGATTTCACTGTATGTTGGATCAAGCCAATAATGTGCAATACATATTGTAAATAGTCACAAAAGCTATGGAATACATAGAATAAACAGGTTTTAAGATAAAGGTCACATTCATAAGCCAGTTGAAGAATGACTTGGAAACACATCTCTTTCCCAGCGTAGAAAAAAGCATGTACAAAAAAAAAAAAAAAAACGAAGAAAAAAGTAAATGAATTCTGGAAATAACATCAAAAAAAGTGAAAAAGAACATGGAAATATAAACAGAATAGAAATCTGACTCTTGGAAAACTGCAGATAATAATACCAATGTTCTGTTAAGAAAAATAAATTTATGCATGTATCAGTTTTCAGAAAACTGTGCCAAGAATTGTAGATGAGTTTTCTTTCTACTGGCTAATTTATGAATCAGAAATACAGGGTTTTCTTACCTGTTTCCCCATGATATTTCTGGTTTTTCACATCAAATTGTCTAACTTTTACTTGTTGCGAGTTTAGTTAACTGTCAAAGTTTCACTGACATCACTGAATATGATGGGAGTCAAAAAGTTTTCCCCTTTGTCCCCTAGCCTGAAGCCTATTCTTCGCAATTTAAAGATGAATTTAAATAATGTTGAAGAATTCACTCACAAAATAGGGCTATTTTTGAGTGGAAAATGCGTGAACCTGTTACGGTTTGTTTTCAGCTGTTGCAATACTATATAGATAGTCCTTGAGACAGGCATGCTCAGGCTGAAATAATATTGCCTCTTTGAGAATAAACTCTTTGACAAACGACACTAGAAATTTTGTGTACATGTCTCTTTTGATACAATCATTTCCCTCTGTAATATGGTTGTTGCTTGTTCACTAATGGGAAAACAGAGGGTCTGGTTTCATCCCATGGTATGGTTGGTTACATACACGAAGCAACGGAGCACTGATTTACAAATACCCGGATCAGTTTTGTGGCAGCAGATACATTTTTACAGCACAGAGCAGGACCAGGCAAAGATGTTAGGTCAGATCCTGGAAACGGGAGAGCCCGTGTTGGGTTTATGCAGGAATAATGGTCCCACCTCCACAGCTGGTCCACACCAGTCTAGCCAGGTCTCAGAGCAAGTCGGGTTATATGACTTTCACATCCCTATTGCCAGATAATATTATTACCCAAGTAAGTCTGCCAGTAATGATTTTTCTCAGATGAGCTACATTAACCCTAAGATCAGAATCTGACAAGCACAGTAGTATACACGCCCCTATCTAGCTTCGACAGAGTGGGCATCTCTTAGAAAGTAAGGTAAATCCATTTTCCCTTTAGAGCTTTCAACCATCACAAATATAGCAATAATTCTCTAAAGAGATGGCGTAGTTCCCTGTGAACTGCAAAATAAGGAGTTTTCATTCTGAATAGAACTAATCTGCGTACGTCACCCTGCCCAGGGGAACCAGAGGTATAAAAATCCCTGTTGATGTGCCCTACTGAGTATCCCAGTAAATAAAGATGTTGGCTGCAGAGCCCGTTTACCTTCATACACGAGGAAACTGAAGCCTATGGGTCATTTGATCTTTATTTGATGTCAGATTGCACAACCCGTTTCCCTGAATTTCACAAATGTTTAAGCACAACCAGATTTCTCAGACACTGTCTGATTCTTGCTTCCCTTCATCATGACAAATAGCCCTGTGAAACAAAGGACAATAGAAGAAATTATAAAAGTTATGGGAGAAGAGAGATTTAAAGTTTTGTTTTCTTTTGTTTTCCCCCTCATGGCTATTTATTTCTATCCATCACCCATAGTTCTTGGGACAGTTATAAATTCTAAAAAAGCATTTACTTATAAGGAATGGGTTAACTGAATAATAAATATGCCAAATAGCATAAATACTGGCTCTCTTTGGCAAGAGCGAAGCTTCCCAAGAGCAAACACAATAGTTTGCGCACTAAACTGTGGTTAGAGGTTAGAGGAGATTTCCAAGTCTCATAGCAGCGTTGCCGCCAATTGGATTAAAGCTCTCAGTACTGTATTCGATGTGACAGCCATCTTGCAGTCATCCCACAGTTGGTTTTGGGAGGGCCTGGAAGCAGAACGTTGCTCTCAAAAACGAGATCTCGCTGGAACTTAGCTGTTGTTAAATCCCCACACCGGAGAGGTCATCTCAAGCACCCCTTTGAAACTCTGGCAACGTTTTGACACAGGAAGGGATGTGTGTGTTTGCAACTGTGCATAGGTACGCCCCACAAGCACGTACAACCAGTTGTAACTTCAATTTCCCTGTCTTTTCCTGTTGTTTGTTTGTTGGTTTCTTTTTCTTTCGGGTTCAAGCAAATTTTAGCCTTATTTTCCATGTAATATGTTACGGAAATATAGACAAAACCACAGTTTTTCAAATAATGCTGCAAATCACTCTACTTATGAAACGTTTGCAATATAATCATTTGAAATATTATTAATTCTATTTTGGCTTCTTTTTCAGCCCAGTTCATACAATAAGAAATACTATATTTCATTAAATTGAATTGTGTGGCAGATAACCGGGAATCAGCAACTATCTGGGGCTCAGTGACACTGTTTCTTTTTTTTCTTTCCTGTAGTCTTCATCATCTGAATTCTCATAAATGCCAGAGGGGCTTTTCTTTATAATTTACAGCAAGTATCAGACATAGAGCAGAACTGGTTGTAAAAGTTTAATTAAGTGAAACATTTTAACAAGAAATTCAGAGAACAATATGCCCTGCTCTAACTAAGTGATTGTAGAAATAACATTGACAAGAAACGTGTGTGTTCCTAAATGAAAACTTTTGCAGACGTAGGACAGCAAAAATGTTCCAGAATTTTAGATTATGCAACTAACTAGAGCTGATCTTTTATTAAGTGATTTGATTTGAAAATACATTTGCTGCGTATACAGAGATTCTACACACGCTTCCACATCTACACGCACCATACCATGCATCATCCCCCTCTGTCTCGAAATTATGCTATTGATACTTTTAGAACAACTGTCATTATGGCCTACTGATACCTTACAAAGCTTATATTGAAACATTTAGTTGTTCAGTAAGTGACACCAAATTTTGTACTACTCTTCTGCTGGCAGATTTATTGCTCAAGTGGGAAACCAGAATTTATTAAAGGCCATACGGACATACGGAATTGCTTGTATTCCATTTCTACACAGCCAAATCCTGGCCCAAATGAAATCGATGGCAAAAAGTCTATTGGCCTCAGCAGGAGTAGGCTTTGGCCAGTTAGGTGTATAACTTGAGAAGCACTTTGGGATCCTGTAGGACAAAGGCTATATTATTATCTATAAAAATTTACACAAAAATATCTTTGAAAAAACCATGCAGACAGCAAAATTAATCACTAACAAATTCAAGACAGGCCAGAATGAAGGTTGCCTATGCAATACTAACCAGAGCCTCTTTTTATATTTTTACCCAGTTTTACCTAGTATCACAGAGAAAGTCTGCCAGGGCCAAGAATCCTGGATTCTGGTCCCGTGCCTTAAACATGGAAATATCCATATACCTCTCATCACCCTTTTCCTCATTTCAAGGCATTAAGGGAAACTGGGACCTCGCAGAACAAAAACGTATGTTGGAGGTTTGCAAGACCCGACTGGGCAAAGTCTTGAGCAACCCAGTCTGAGTTGAAGGTTGCCCCAGCTCTGAGCGGGAGGTTGCACTAGACACCGACCTCCCAAGGTCCCTTACAGCCTGACTTACTCTGATTCTCCGTGACTAAACTGATATAGCTTTAGGTTACCATCCTTAACACCGTACTTACCCTTTCGTAAGTGGTTTATGAGCAATTGGCTTCATCATCATTCTAATATATCATTCCTATCCCTGGAAGTGTTCAGTGCTAGGTTGGACGAGGCTTTGAGCAACCTGGTCTAGTTAAGATGTCCCTGCCAAGAGCAGGAGGGTTGGAACTAGATGATCTTCAAGGTCTGTTCCAACTCTAAACATTCCAACTCTAAACAAAGACAGAGAAGTTTTATGGTACGCCTGTGTTCTGATTGCCACCATGGGCCATAGGCCCCAAAACCGAACTCAGATGCAACCACCAATTTGAATAGTTTCTGTCACTAGCCTACCACTGCTGTGGCAGCATCAAACACCACACAGGTACATACCAGTATATTTCTGATAAAACCTATATATCCACCATTAAGCAGTCCAGTTAGAGGACTGCCAGAAGGTCTGACTGCTATTGAAGTGGCATGATGAAGGCACGTTTCAATAGGGAATTTAATTATTGTGATCAAGGGAAACTAGATCACGTCCATCCATCTTTTATCTCCCGTTCAAGCAACCTGATAACCAGTCTTGGATGAACTAAGGGGAAGCAGGTGTCATAGCAAGTTTGCTAGGAGGCTTGAACTTCTGCCTTTAGATTGACAGTAAGATATTACAACAGCTCTTCCACCATGTTTCTATTCCAGCTGTCTTCTCTCCAGGAAATAGCTTCATCCTGAATCATACATAAAACATGTAAAACCCCCTAGCAAAATACACGGTTCCCAGGGTATTACCTGCCAGCTGTCTGATATTATTCTTTGGTATAATACATAATTTCCTTTGACCCACAATGCCTGTGATATTCGCTTGTATCAACCTGGACAATCTTCTGCAGAAATCTACCTTAATTTCTCTTTAATATTTCAGGGTTCCAGGCCCACCAGAATTTGTGAGTCCAGGGGATTTCAAACCTGTTTTAACCTATGGTGTTGGAAACCTTTCAGCTACTCTTAGAATCATAGAATCGTCTAGGTTGGAAGGGACCTTTCAGATCATCAAGTCCAACCAGCAACCCAACAGTGCCAAAACCACCACCAAACCATGTCCCTAAGCACACACCTCACTCTTTTTCTTGCTGATGAGTATGTCCCTGCAGCTGGGATGTGTCAAGGCCTGCCCTTGCCTTTACCTTCCTTAAAGCACTTTTTCTCTGTGATCATGCCGTGCATTTGGATATGTAATTGTGTTCACAACCAGCCAGTCAGTCCTATTGTACTGGGTATGTACATCCATGAGTACAAGGTTGCAAAATCAAGTGGGTATAACAGTTAACAGTGTAGGACAAATTCTTCATGGCTAATGCTGTCGTTGCCCACAACCATATCTTGTACTCTTTATCTGGTCCATACTTGCTTTGCAAGCATCCTAAATTCCCCTGAAGCATTACAGCAATTGAAATCTTCTCAGCCAGTTTTGTGTCTTTCCTCTTCTGTGTTATTCATGTCAATTTAGACAGAAATACCCCTCTGCCTTACCAAACCATGAACGCTTTCCCAGCATGCAGGAACTGACCACAAAAGCATGTTATGATTCTTATAATTTATATTAATTTTGATAGCTTTTAGGAGAATAAACAGCAACATTAGATCTTCTCAGAATGGCTGGAGAAGGGTCATCTGCTAGTCTGGGCATTGGCAGAGTGAGAGGATGGAGCACACTGAGCAGCAGTACCACCACCCACTTACGGAACTAAGTCACGCGAGATGCTTACACCACGCTTCTGTTGTGAAGAATTTGACAGGTGTTTGCTGTAAGTAGAGACCCACCACAAGTTATAACCATGTTTTGATTTCCCAGCAAATTATTTCAAGAAGACACGCTAGAAACAGTCTTGAATTTATAGATAAATCTATACTGCCTTTGGGACTCAAGGAGCAAGTTCTGGTCTCTGAACAAGTGATATGAACTAGCTCAAAAGTTATATAGCCTGTAGGAAACGGGACTTGGAACAACTCTCTATTCAGAGTCCAATTTTCCTTAAAGAGGGAAATTTTGGCTGTTTCTGACTGGAGCCAAAAGCCATATGCAGTATAGATGTCTGGGGGACCTGAGACTTAGTCTGAAGCAAGGAGTGAGCCATAGGGACAGCAGAGAGAATGTACAGAACTAAAATGCTCACTACATCCACCCTACAAATGGCATGGTTAGATACTTAGAGGAAGCCACCGGGGTGAGTAAAGATGGCCTTAATCAAGGAGATGCATGGGGAAAAGTAACAGACCTGCAACTCTTTGAGTGCTGCCTGCCACTTCTAGAATTACTCTACGGAAGTTATACTGAAAGAGGCTGGTGACTCCTGGGTTTCTGGGCAACCTGGTTGTTCTTACAGAGGTAATATTCTGCTCTGGTTTGTGCACAGCTTTGGCTAAGGATGGAAAGCAAACAGTTAGCCTCCACAACATACTTTTCTTTCCCCACACATTTCCCCTGCTAGCACTACCTCTGCCACAGTTGAGATGTATTCCAATATCGTTGCCAAGTAGAGGAAAAAAGTGAACATACACCCACTCATTATTTTGCAGTAGTAACTTTTCTGATATTTACTATGGTTACAGGACTTTATTTCTAAAAACTTGATAGTGTTTTTATTCAGAACTGCTTTCTGTAGAAAGTGTTTTATGGATGCCTTTGTATTCAACTCTACCACTGCTCTGAAAGCACTGGTAATTATAGCTCTATTGGTAGGTTCCATGTATGGAAGGTTTTTGTGATAGAATCCCCAGAAATCACTCCATTTACTGTTCTGTCACCAATCTATTAGACATCCTCACATGGCACCTACCAGTGACTCTGAAATGTCATTTCTCCTTTTCCTTCTAAAGCCTTTAGTATTCTTGGTTTTTAATGAGTGGCCAGCCTGACAGGCAGTTAAGATTCAAAGCCAGTAACAAGACGCAGTTAGACCCCCATGTTAAGGCTCTATTGCCTTCAAGCTTCTGCATTTAGCCAGAAAATCCCCATTTCCCATTTCTCACGCCCTCACACTTCACGCTCCCACTGAGTCTGCATCACATTATCCTGGAAAAAAAGGAAGAAAAGTGGAGAGGTGGTATCACTCTCTCTGAAGTTCATCACAGCTGTTAATTTATTTCAAGATTACTACCTTTGAATCACAGAATCACAGAATCACAGAATGGTAGGGTCGGAAGGGAGATCTGGAGATCATCTAGTCCAACCCCCCTGCCAGAGCAGGGTCACCCAGAGCAGGTCGCACAGGAACGCGTCCAGGCGGGTTTGGAATGTCTCCAGAGTTGGAGACTCCACCACCTCTCTGGGCAGCCTGTGCCAGGGCTCTGCCACCCTCAAAGGAAAGAATTTCCTCCTCATGTTTAGGTGGAACTTCCTATGCTCAAGTTTGTGCCCATTACCCCTTGTCCTGTTGCCGGGCACCGCTGAAAAGACCCTGGGCCCACCCTCCTGACACCCACCCTTTAAGTGTTGATAAGATCTCCCCTTAGTCATCTAAATGAAACATTAATAAATTTATTAATGTCAAACTGACATTAATAAAAAAAGGTCTCACAAACACCTACTACCTTTGTCTTGTGGGACACTTCAGACAGATATTCCACATTGTTAGCAGGCTGTTTGTCTCTCCCTGACATTCTTTCTCAGTTGTAATTATATTTGTTTCTTTAATAAGCTTTTGTTTTTCTCTATGGTAATGACTGGCTTACATCTACTTACAAACAATACGGAAAGTTATGCAAAAGCATTTCATTTTAAAGTTGCAGAACAGAAAAGCAGCCAAATTTGAAGGAACACACATCCCTCACACATAGTCCATATACGCAAAGCTATGAAGTCAAACACATTACAGCAGGACGAACCCCACCTCGTCTCCCTCAGGCACATCTGCCTATGTGTGCGCACATCCATGCACACACACCACACATACAATGTATGTTACTGTTGAGTTAAAAGCCTAAAGCTAATCCTTAATCCTTAGGTCATCCCCTTCATTTCAGCACATTGAGCCAGCCAAGTCGTCCCAACATGCCTGTCAGCAATGAGCTAACGTAACTCTTCCCACTCCAGTCCCATTAATTCAGCAGCTTCACCAACGGTGTTCCACCAAGTTCATCATCTAAAGGTTGAATTTTTGTTTAAACACAAAATCAGAAAGTCATATTTTTCAAATGTTGCAGCCAGGCATTTTGGCTTCATTTTGTTCTCCTTCTAGCTGAAACACACTGATGAATTTTATGTACAATTTTGTGAAGTGATGCGGTTGATCTTATTCAACATTGGCCAGTTCTTCCTTCAAAAGATTTGAACTGAAATTTCCCAGTCCTTTTAGAAACACACTTTTGTTTTAAAAAAGTTTGTTGATATTTTGCTAGCCCTGTGCCGTGGTTTAGCCTCAGACGGCAACAAAGAACCACGTGTCGCTCGCTCGTGCCTTCCAAACACAGGAAGAATCGTAAGAAAAGGCAAGACTCTTGGGTTGAGACAAAGGCAGTTTAACAGAACAGCAAAGGGAACAGGCAAACAACAACAACAACACGGATAGGGGAATATACAAACGCGATTACGGAACCGCCGCTCCCCCCGCCGCTCGCCGCTCGCCGGCCGGACCCGGGCCACCCCAGCCCGCTTTTAAGCAGCAACTTCCTGCCCCCTCCCCCGGCAGCTCAGGGTGGGCGTGGCTCACATGGCATGGAATACCAGGAAAAGTTAACCCTATCCCCACCGGAACCAGGACATTATCCACCCCTTATTCCATACCATCTATGCCATGCCCAGCAGGTTCCAATGAATTGCCACCACTTTCCCCTGTTATATATATATATATATATACACACATATAATACCCTTAGTTTATGGGTCATCCCTCCAAAGTGTCCGTTGAGTTCTTTTAATCCACGGCTTTGGGCTCCATCTGTTAGAACAGTCTCTCAGGGCAGGTGAGATGCTGGGTGGTGCTGGTCTGTTGCATGCTGTATTTTTCGGAGCTTGTGACTGGTGCACCTGGTGTGGCTCATGCACGCAGTCTGTAGGCTGAAGATGTAGATCTTGAGGAAACTGCTGGGCGCCGGCTGCTGAGATCAGTTCTTATCCCATCACCCCTGTGCCTTACTTGTAGTACAACTGATAGCAATGAGGACATACAGTGACAGTGTTACTTAGCAATTAACAGCACACAATCTGATTCATTGGCTATTCTCGCCCAAAATCAGATCTCCATGAGGTACACATCGGACTTCCCCATCCTTCCGCATCACCCACCAAGTGCACCCAGGTCCTTGGGCAAAAGCAATCCCACGGATGGGTTTGCCTTTGCCTGAGGCAGGACTAACCCAGACTGTCTTCCCTAGCATATTCTTCATGTGCACTACGGGGACTTTATCCCCTTCTACAGTACGTGGAAGTTTTGATTGGGCAGGGCCAGCCCGATTGTTAGATCCCCTGGTGTTAACTAGCCAGGTAGCTTTTGCTAAATGCGTATCCCAGTGTTTGAAAGTCCCACCACCCATTGCTCTCAGTGTAGTTTTTAACAGTCCATTGTATCGTTCTATCTTCCCAAAGGCTGGGGCGTGATAGGGGATGTGATACACCCACTCGATACCATGCTTTTTGGCCCAGGTGTCTATGAGGCTGTTTCGGAAATGAGTCCCATTGTCCGACTCAATTCTCTCTGGGGTACCATGTCGCCACAGGACTTGCTTTTCAAGGCCCAGGATAGTGTTCCGGGCAGTGGCATGGGGCACAGGGTATGTTTCCAGCCATCCAGTGGTTGCTTCCACCATTGTGAGCACATAGCGCTTGCCTTGACGGGTTTGTGGCAGCGTGATATAATCAATCTGCCAGGCCTCCCCATATTTGTATTTCAGCCATCGCCCTCCATACCAAAGAGGCTTCAAACGCTTGGCTTGTTTGATCGCAGCGCATCATATCTCACATTCATGGATGACCTGTGCAATAGTGTCCATGGTCAAGTCCACCCCTCGGTCACGAGCCCATCTATATGTCGCATCTCTCCCTTGATGGCCTGAGGAGTCATGGGCCCACCGAGCTATGAATAGTTCACCCTTATGTTGCCAGTCCAGATCCACCTGAGCCACTTCAATCCTAGCGGCCCGATCCACCTGCTGGTTCTTCTGATGTTCCTCCGTGGCCCGATTCTTTGGTACGTGGGCATCTACATGGCGTACTTTCACAACCAGATTCTCTATCCGGGCAGCAATATCTTGCCATAGGTCAGCAGCCCAGATGGGTTTGCCTCTGCGCTGCCAGTTGCCCTGCTTCCACTGCTGTAACCATCCCCACAGAGCATTTGCCACCATCCATGAGTCAGTGTAGAGATAAAGTACTGGCCATTTTTCTCGCTCAGCAATGTCCAAAGCCAGCTGAATAGCCTTCACCTCTGCAAACTGGCTCGATTCACCCTGTCCCTCACTGGCTTCTGCAACCCGTCGTGTAGGACTCCACACAGCAGCCTTCCACTTTCGATGCTTTCCCACAATACGGCAGGACCCATCAGTGAACAGGGCATATTTCTTCTCATTTTCTGGCAGTTTATTATATGGTGGGGCCTCTTCTGCACGCGTCACCTCCTCCTCTGGTGACATTCCGAAATCCTTGCCTTCTGGCCAGTCCATGATCACTTCCAGAATTCCCGGGCGACTGGGGTTTCCCATTCGAGTTCGCTGCGTGATCAGTGCAATCCACTTACTCCATGTAGCATCGGTTGCATGATGTGTGGTGGGGACCCTTTCTTTGAACATCCAACCCAGCACCGGCAGTCGAGGTGCTAAGAGGAGCTGTGCTTCTGTACCAACCACTTCCGAAGCAGCTCGAACCCCTTCATATGCTGCCAATATCTCTTTTTCTGTTGGAGTGTAGCGGGCTTCGGATCCTCTGTATCCACGACTCCAAAACCCTAGGGGTCGACCTCGAGTCTCCCCTGGTGCTTTCTGCCAGAGGCTCCAGGTAGGGCCGTTCTCCCCGGCTGCAGTGTAGAGCACATTTTTAACATCTTGTCCTGCCCGGACTGGCCCCAGGGCCACTGCATGGACTATTTCCTGTTTGATTTGTTCAAAAGCTTGTCGTTGCTCAGGACCCCATTTAAAATCATTCTTCTTCCGGGTTACTTGATACAGAGGGCTTACAATTTGACTGTAATCTGGGATATGCATTCTCCAAAAACCCACAATGCCTAAGAAAGCCTGTGTTTCCTTTTTACTAGTTGGTGGAGACATAGCTGCTATTTTGTTGATCACATCCATTGGAATCTGACGGCGTCCATCTTGCCATTTTATTCCTAAAAACTGGATCTCCTGCGCAGGTCCCTTGACCTTACTTCGCTTTATAGCAAAACCAGCGTTCAGAAGGATTTGGACTATTTTACTCCCTTTCTCAAAAACTTCTTCTGCTGTGTTTCCCCATACAATGATGTCATCAATGTACTGCAGATGTTCTGGAGCTTCACCCTGTTCCAGTGCAGTCTGGATCAGTCCATGGCAAATGGTGGGGCTGTGTTTCCACCCCTGGGGCAGTCGATTCCAGGTGTATTGGATGCCCCTCCAAGTGAAAGCAAACTGTGGCCTGCACTCTGCTGCCAAAGGGATTGAGAAGAATGCATTCGCTATATCAATCGTGGCATACCACTTGGCTGCCTTGGACTCCAGTTCGTACTGGAGTTCTAGCATGTCCGGCACAGCAGCACTCAGCGGTGGCGTGACTTCATTCAGACCACGATAGTCTACAGTTAGCCTCCACTCTCCATTAGATTTTCGCACCGGCCATATGGGACTGTTAAAGGGTGAGCGAGTCTTGCTGATCACTCCTTGAACCTCTAGTTGACGAATCAGCTCATGGATGGGAATCAGAGAGTCTCGGTTAGTGCGATACTGCCGCCGATGCACCGTTGTGGTAGCAATCGGCACCTGTTGTTCTTTGACCCTCAACAACCCCACAACAGAAGAATCCTCTGAGAGACCAGGCAAGGCAGACAACTGTTTAACTTCCTCTGTCTCCAAAGCAGCTATGCCAAAGGCCCAGCGGTACCCTTTTGGGTCCTTAAAATACCCTCTCCTGAGGTAATCTATACCAAGGATGCATGGAGCCTCTGGGCCAGTCACAATGGGATGCTTTTGCCACTCATTCCCAGTTAGGCTCACTTCCGCCTCCAGTACAGTCAACTCTTGGGATCCCCCTGTCACCCCAGAAATACAAATGGGTTCTGCCCCTCTATAGCTTGATGGTATTAAAGTACACTGCGCACCCGTGTCCACTAGAGCCTTATACTCCTGTGGGTCTGATGTGCCAGGCCATCGAATCCACACCGTCCAATAAACCCGGTTATCCCTTTCCTCCACCTGGCCGGAGGCAGGGCCCCCCTAATACTGGTCATAGTATCCATTACTCACTTCTTGCATAAATGACTTGGAAGTTCCTTCAAGAGGATCAGAAGCAAGATCAAGCCTTCTGCTTTGCCTGGGGAACGGCCCACTGGAAACTGGGGCGGCACTTTTCCTGGAGGGATCCCCTTTTGTGGTTGTCCTTCCTTGCAACTCCTGTACCCGTGTCTGCAGGATCGAAGTAGGTTGTCCGTCCCACTTCCTCATGTCCTCTCCGTGGTCCCGCAGGTAGAACCACAGGGTGCCTCGTGGTGTGTACCCTCTGTACTCTCTCTCTTGAGTGGGGAAATGCCTGCTTCTAATAGCTGAGATACTGGCCCGTGCAGGTGGGGAGTAGGACATATTCTCTTCAAGTTGCTGGACCTTCCGCGACAGTTTCTCCACAGCTGAGACAAGGGGGGAAGAGAGACTTTCTTCATATCGCCGGAGCCGGCCAGCTACCTCATCCACCGTTGGTCCCTCTTCACCTTTCCATTCCATTACTGCCAGGGAGTTGGCATATGACGATGGTGCGCTCCGTACAAACTTCCGCCACATGGGCCTTGTGCATCGCACCTCATCAGGGTCTGTGGGTAAGTCTGCATTGTCCAAGTCATAATAAATCATCTCCCGCACGGCTAATTCTCTCAGGTACTGGATACCTCTTTCCATGGTAGTCCACTTGCTTGGCTGACATACAACATCCTCGCTGAAGGGGTACCTCTCCCTCACGCCTAACAGGAGTCGTTTCCAGAGGCTGAGGGCTTGGGTCTTTTTCCCGATCGCCTTGTCAATGCCGCCTTCCCTAGACAGGGATCCCAGCTGCCTGGCCTCCCTACCCTCTAATTCCAGGCTACTGGCCCCATTATCCCAGCACCGGAGCAGCCAGGTGACAATGTGCTCGCCTGAAAGTCGGCTAAAATCTTTTCGCATATCCCGCAGCTCACTCAAGGATAGGGATCGAGTAATTATCTCTGGTTCTGCCTCTTCCTCCTGCTCTCGTGATGGCCCTGGTTCATCATCATCTCTTACTAAGCGAACTGATTTCTTTGTGTACTTCTTCTTCTGTATGGGGGCAACTGATACTGGCATGGGTTGGTTCCCTGGTTCAGTGGCAGTGGCTACCACGGGGGTTGCAGTAGCCGCAGTGTCTGTCGCAAGGATTGCAGTAGCCGCAGTGTCTGTCGCAAGGATTGCAGTAGCTGCAGGGGCCGCCGCAGGGGCTGCAGCAGCCGCAGGGGCCGCCGCAGGGGCTGCAGCAGGGGCTGCAGCAGCCGCAGGGGCCGCCGCAGGGGCTGCAGCAGGGGCTGCAGCAGCCACAGGGGCCGCCGCAGGTCTGGTTTCCATCTCTTCCCCTTGAGGGTGCTGCATAATTCTGAGCAGTGCCTGGTAGATACTGGCCAGGGCCCAGCACAGCGCGGTGAGTTGTGCCTCTCTAGAATAGCCACAGCATTTTCCCTTCAAATATTCTACCACTTGATCAGGGTCCTGTAATTGTTCAGGGGTGAAGTCCCAGACCATTGGAGGTGAGTAGTTCTCTAGGTACCTGCCCATGCTCTCCCACATGCCATGCCACCCCTGACTATCCAGCCTCGGAGCAGATCTCCGGGTGGTAGTCTTAAATAGTCGCTTAACCCAAAACAAGACCTGGAACGTATTCAGGAGACATAGCACTACGAACACGCTAGTTTGAGTATCCCAAGGATATTCAAAATTCTCAAAAGCTGTCATACCTGACCCGAAGGAGAAAAGGGAGGCAAAAGGGCTGGGGAAATTATTAACAAATTCTGAGAGACGGTGTCCAATGTACGGACAGGACAGCAAAACCGCATAAACACCCCAAAATAGCCGTCTGAACAGTGATGTTATCATATCATAAACAGATATCGCACAGGACAGCAGAATGATAATCCTCATCCCTGTTCCAGACATGGTAAACAGCATCGCAGGGAGTACATAAGCCATATAGGAATTTATGTAACACAGCCATGAGAACAAACCAAGCAACATGATGACCAGTGACTACTTACCTAATAAAATAAATGCATACAAAAAAAAAAAACCAAAACCGTTTTTTCCACGTTCTAGTTGGATTCTGTCGTTATCTCAACCCTTCGAGCCCCACGTTGGGCGCCAAAAGGACTGCCGTGGTTTAGCCTCAGACGGCAACAAAGAACCACGTGTCGCTCGCTCGTGCCTTCCAAACACAGGAAGAATCGTAAGAAAAGGCAAGACTCTTGGGTTGAGACAAAGGCAGTTTAACAGAACAGCAAAGGGAACAGGCAAACAACAACAACAACACGGATAGGGGAATATACAAACGCGATTACGGAACCGCCGCTCCCCCCGCCGCTCGCCGCTCGCCGGCCGGACCCGGGCCACCCCAGCCCGCTTTTAAGCAGCAACTTCCTGCCCCCTCCCCCGGCAGCTCAGGGTGGGCGTGGCTCACATGGCATGGAATACCAGGAAAAGTTAACCCTATCCCCACCGGAACCAGGACACCCTGTGACAAGCCAGTGACTTCTTTGTGGCCATGTGTATGTGTGTGTCATCTGGACTGCCATTTCTTCCCTCTTAAGATTTCCACTCAATGTCACTATCTTTCTGTTCTTTACAAACCTTCTTAATATATACCCCATGTCTGATTACACTTACAACTTATTACCCATTACAGAGACAGGATCTAGTTTTAATTGCTCATGTTCTGGACTGGGCTTCAGTTCCTGGGGGCCAGTTTTGGATCCACTGCATGATTCGGTCACCTTGTTTTCTCATATATTCATTCCCCAGCAGTAAAATGGGAATTATACTTCTCTACTTTTCAATGGAGTTGTCAGAATAAAACTAATTCATGACTTGGAGATAGTCTAATAACTCTATTAGTTAGAAGACCATGAAGTAGATAGACACGCTGTAATGGGAACAAGAAATCAAGATACATGTATTGACTTTTCTCTCCCATCACCATGTTTATTGTTTTAGAAACTTGGAGTTGATTTCATGTGCTAAATCACTCAGAAACACTCTAATCCACCCCAAAACCATCACACATACCAGGCATCAAACATATAACACTCTCATACAGATAAATGATCCGAGGAATGGACTCAACGGCTGCTAGCAGTTAATTTATATCGTGGTTTCACCATAAACTTTTAACTTTGGAAATAATCTGCCACCCGTTTCAATTTTTGGCTGCCACATAATGCACCTTTGTGAAGTCACTTTTCTGTCTAATAGAGATGTTTCTTTATACGGGTGAACATTTGTTTAAAAATAACAAATAGTTATCTCATTTACCGTTCACAAAAAGCATGCCACTTAAGCATATGTAACCAAGCCCCATTTCATCTGGTTTAATGTTTAGCAAGGCATGCAAACTAGTCGATATTACAGGGAGAAGATGATTTATTTAATAAAATTACATTACTTTTTTTTCCATTAAAAAACCAAATAATCGCAACAAAAAAAAAAAAAAGTGTTTAAAGTAGAAAAGCATAGCCTGCAAAGATTGATACCGAAAAGTCAGCACATACTGGAAAGTCTGATGCTAAGCTCAGCTGCTTCTTCACCCCGTCTCCACTCCTGCTCTGTATCTGGTGTGCAGCCAGTCTCTGTTTCTGAAGTTGAGTACTCCCTTAGTGATTACTGATATCCACCGTAATGCAGTTAGCAGATAGCCCATTTGTTCCGCTGTGGATAAGGTTGCAACAGAACTTTTTTAAGCACACTTGTTTCCATTGGGGAGGATAAAGTTTAGGATATATATAGATGTAATATGTAACATGCAACGTATAATACATATGTTTACATGTTATATCTACCCATCTGTGTTTTCCTTGCAAACAAGAAGTTGAACGGGAGACAGCAGTATGGTCTTTAGCCTGAGAAGGCCAACGGCACACTGAACAGTTGTAGCTAGCAGGTCAGGGAAGAGAGCCTTCTTTATTTGGCATTTGTGAGACCACATCTGGATTACTGCGTCTGGTTTGGGGATCCCCAGTGAAAGAGAGCCATGGACATACCAGAGAGAGTCCAGCGGTGGCCAGCAACCTGGTCAGGGGAATGGAGCACACAGCATGTGAACGAGAGGGAGATGGGTTTGTTTTCTCTTCAGAGGAAAAGACTAAGGGAAGAAATTATTGCTGTCTTCCGTGTCCTGTTGCATGGTTATAGAGAACACAGAGTCAGGCTCTTCTCAGAGTGGAAAGGGAAAAAACAATAGAAAGAAGTCATATGAAGAGAAAAAAAAAGTCACCCTGTGAGTGGTCAAACACCAGCACAGGGTCCCAGAGAGGTTGTGGAATCTCTTCTCTGGAGTTGTGCAGAACTCAGATGGGCACAGTCCTGAGAAACTTCATCTGACTTCAAAGTTCAATATAACTTCAAAGTTAGCCCTATTTGTGTCGGGTGTTGGATCAGAAGATCTCCAGAGGTACCTTCTACCCTGAATGATTTGATTTAATGGCAAGACCTAAAACCTGTAAGCACCCCAAAAAAAGTGAAAGGCTGTGAGTTCACACCAATTTAATGGCAGAGATTCCTCAAAGCAAAGCTTATTTATGAACGTCCCGGCCACGGGAAAATATTCCAGTGAAACTCATGATCAACCATGCAACACAAGCATGTATTAAACCTGATTTCAGCTCTTCTGGTGCTCCCAAAACTATTTAGTATAATGTAAGTGGAGGAAGTTCACATTTCCCACTCACATTGGAAGCCACAGAAAATTGCTTTTGATGACATTTTATGGTCATAGACTCCCTGCTGTGCTGCTGTTGTTTATCTTCAACACATGTAGAAACTGTTTTCGGGAAAAGATAGGCCAATAAATATGATCTTTTGTTTTGACGTAACACATTCCTCTTACTCATTAGATGCCTTTTTGAGATTAACCTAAGAATGTTGCTCTTGCAGTCAACCAGATAAGGCTTCTTTTTTTCTTTTGGGGAAGGGAAGGGTGGGATGTCTACAATTTTTTTGGCTAGAGCAACACTGGTACTTTATGCAATTGGGCCTTTGTTCTTAAAATAAGCACATAAACTTGGCTTAAAATAAGAATTAGTAGAGTTTGTTTGTTATTAGAATGCAGTTGTGATTAGAGGAACCATTAACCAGCAGCTGTCCTTTTGCACTGTGTGAGATGATCACACTTTCCCCACATATTTTGGAGGACAAGAATGGCATGTGCTATGATGCTAAGGATGTCAGAAATGTTGAGGATGCCTTTTAAATTACATTTACTGCTCTGTGTTTCTCCAACTGAAGATGCACTGTGAGAAAACAAGGAGACCCTGAGCAAGACAAGCAGCCTATGCCCAATTAATTTTATCTCTGAGGTTGTCTTCTAAGACCAGGTTGTGACGCATAGTTTGTTTGGGATAGTGTCCTCTGGAAAAAAAAAAAATCACACAAAAAAGACCATTCACGCACATCTTTCTAGGAGTGTACATATTGTAATATGTACACCAACTGCAATCTGCACACCAGAGTTCGGGAACCTTTTTCAGAGGGCTGTAATTGCTCCAATCCCTTGTATTAAAAGTTGTTTATGTCTTTTTTATATCCCTTCAGGTATTTCCCTAGAAGCGTCTGTTAGAAAGCCATGGGGGATTTCTCCATGTTCTACCCTCTGTTTAAGCCACTGTTCTGGTTGCAAAAGGCGCAGTGAGCGATTGTCAGACCATGCCCCAGTTCTTAAATACTTTCACAGAGTCAGAATCACAGAACGGTTGAAGTTGAAAGGGACCCGTGGAGGTCATTTTGTCCAACCGCCCTGCTCAAGCAGGGCCACTGAGAGCCAGTTGCCCAGTACCGTGTCCAGATGGCTTTTGAACATCTCCAAGGATGGAGTTTCCACAGCCTCCTTGGGCAACCTGTTCCAATGATCAGTCACCTCCCACAATAAAAGAGTGTTTCCTGATGTTCAGAGAGTGTTTCAGTTGTGCCCATTGCCTCTGGTCCTGTCAGTTAAAGAGGATGCAACATTTTTGCAGTGGACCAAGGAGATAAGACCTAACTTATGTATTTTGTTCCAGTGTCCAACTGAAGGACAGAGAAGTACCCCATCACAGTCTTGCAGGGAGCTAGAAGCTCTCCAGAGCCATCGGCAGAGGGAGCTTGCCACCCTTTTATCCTGGGTAGCCAAAAGCCAGCTGGGCCCCACATGATCTCCTGGCACCATCCCTGGTGATGAAATGGCCTTGTCACAACACTGAGGGTGGCCCATGTCACAGTGGTGTGAGTGGCATGGGTGGCCTGGGAGAAGTATCTCCTGGCCATCAGGGGAATGTGGGATGGATAGCCTTGGCATAAGGCTGGGAGAACACCAGGAAGAGAGGCAAGGGCTCTCCATAGAGATGCAGGGTGGCTGCTCAGGTTGCTGATTCTCCTGTCCTTTGACAGCCACAGCTCTGGATACAGGAACCAGACCACAGCCTTTGCCACTTAGCTGAAGAATGTTGCAACTTTCTAAAAGGGCAATGATCTAAGATATAAGGAAACAGAGAGAGCCCCAGTTAGTACCACATCATAGTCCTACCAACAGCTGGAGGTTTCTCACAGCCATGGAAAAAGGGAACATCGCACCACCTACCACCTCTGTAGCTCACCATAGGCCAACCAGCAGCTAGAAGCTCTATTCACAATAAATCTGCCTGGCACAACTGAACAGACATTAAGCTGTTTTTAAGCTGTTAATTAACCTTAAACGTTAATTTCTCTCTAAAAGTAAGCGTGATTCCAATTGCAGAAAATGTCATTGCTATATAGATTTTAGGGTGCAAATCTCTTGTGCAATACCAGTCAGAAAAGCACAGAATCACGAAAAGCAATGCAGCCCATGGAAGCCAAATAGTAGCTTCAAGAAAGGGGTATTATCCGAAAGGTCACTCATGATTAAGGGCATCCTGTGCTAAAGAATGAGACAACAACAGCTCCAGTGAGAGCTCTGGCCTTAGCTAACACCTTATAAACACATGGATGTAATGGGAGGAGGAAGAATTTTCTTAGACCGGACTTTTCCCCGTATTCAGTACATGCACAGACCTCACATCGTGGCTTGACCTTCACTGGTCTAAAACACTTGAAGTACATTACTTTTGGCAGCTCTACAACAGGGTCAGCAACCTCCTGCAAGAGCCAGTAACAAAGTGCTCAGGTGCAATAACATCTTAAATCACCACAGCTGCACGTTTGGCATATGTGAGTCACAGGTCCAAGTGGATGAGTATAAAAACCTAAAGGTTACATCTATATTAGTAAACTAAACAGTGTCAGGACCATCAAGCCATCTGGAACAATCTGATCGCATCCATAATATTAAACTCTCTTAACTTCTAGAACAGGACAGCCGCCTGCGTGTTGCCTACTGGCAATGGTCCCTGGCCTGTACTAAGTCACAAACCATACCTAGGAATTGTTTGGGAAATTGTTAGTTGATCTGAGCCAAAACCACGCCAAGGACTGTTCTAACAATTGAATAGCATGGATGAGTAAGTTCCAGTGCTTGTATCCATGCCTTGACACTGTTTAGTTTACCAGAATACGTGTACCCATAGTTTTCCAAATGTGTCACTAATCCATCTGCTGTCCCTACGTATTTTGGTCTCTGAATTTAGATATTTAACACATATGCAGCCTGACAGTACCTCTTTACTCTACACACTCATAATCGGTGTGTTGGCGTGCTGCACCCAAGCTTTCCTCCATAAATATACATTTTTTGATGACTGCAAATGAATACATCTCTACTTGGAATAAAACCCCCCGTGTTTTGTCAAGCCAAGCATACTTTCAGAACTGGAGCAGTCTGGAATGCACATCTGGAATGTGCAATGGTGTTAAGGGATCCTGAATGCCAGAAGAGCAACATATTGGGCTTCTGGAGCACTGCATTTACTATATTTCTTGCACAGGCTTTGACTTTCTCTGGTTGTCAGGCCTCTACGGTCACTGGTCTGGTGTGAAGTGTCTTGGTGCTTTTAACCCATCAAATCTTGGTAGAATTCAGTAAGGTCTCTGGTTCTTGTTCCACAAGCATATGCCAAAGGTAGATTTCTTGTATAAGAGCTCTCCTAGATAAGCAAGGTCTTTCCTTCAACCACCCAAATTGTAAAACCATTCTTAGAAATCTCTGAAAATGTACGGCCAAGCAGGTTGCGTATGCGCAGACCTACTCAGACACCAGTCAGATATTTCAGCCTCCAACCACAGCTCTTTAGAAGCACACAAAGTCATATATATATGTATATATATACACACCACCGTCCCTCCTGTAACTGCAGCTGTTGTCCAAGCAAAAAAAGACAACGGGTTTCCACATCCTCTCCACCCCCAGAATGTTTCTCATGTTCCCTGTCTCAGCCTGGAGAGCGGGGAGAGTTTGGCTCGTAGGGTGGGGAGGGTCCTGAACACAGATAAAGTCGTGATTATCAAAATTCTTCCTTCCTCACCTCAACACCAGAAGTACCAAGGGAGGGTATACCATCAGGATTAAGCCTTTTCAGGACTCAAGGGGGCTCTTTGTGGCCCTGAAAATCATAAAAGGTCACGGAAAAAGAAAATTCATCCTCAGGCTCTCAAAGTTTTCCAGATAATCAAAATAACACAGAATTGTTTTGCCCAAAGATGTTTGTGTTTCATACCAAAACCACCACTGGTTTGAGCACCGCCTGCTCTACCCCTCACTGCTTCTACCTTTCCCATAGAGAAGAGCATGGGGGGTTAAAACTTAGGGGCAGTAAGTGCAGAAACCTGAGAATCTGCAAAACAAGCCCAAAACATAACTTTCCCCCTTTAAGTTGTTGGCTTCTTCTTTGCTTTAACCTGCTTTCCTTCCAAATACAACATGGTTTTTTGGAACATTAACATGCAAGATGCTTTGTTATTGTTTAGTTAGTTCATTCTTACTACAGATCCCTAAGCAGGTCTCAGTCTTTATACACGAAAAAAATCACCTTTTGCAGAAAAGCCATGAGCTGCAGATCACTCCCCACCTCCGTGCAAGGAAGTTTCAGGAGCAGGAAGATTCTACCATTTTTAAAAGTTTTTTCCCGGTTGTTTTGACAATGATTATTTTTAACGTGGTGTCAATAAATCCATTCAATTTTGGAGCAAAGTTGGCTTGAATAAACAGGAAAAAATTCAAAAATATCCTTTCTCCTGTATATGTTCCAATAAACAGGGTCATGTTATACTCAATAGTAATTATGAGGTGCCCCTATAAATTATTGTCTGGTGATTCATGTTATTCTATAGACTTTAGGTCATACACTTCATTTCAAGCTGAAGGTGCTGCAAACGATATATTTGGCTCTGGAGGAAACAGGGAAAGAATATAGTGTACACTCCATATTGGTATCATGGGAGACCTGGCTGTGAGAAAGCACTTTCCAGCAAAATATACTGAAATTACTGCAATGAACCTGAGCTGAAGAAGAAACTGGAGTGCATGTTTCCCTACTGACCTGAGAGAGGGAGGTCCTCAGCTTGTCGGCAGAAGCAATGACTAGAATTAAATCTCCCTAAGTTTTTTGTTCAGCGCTAGAGAGAAGATTAAGTGTAATAACATGAATGTGGTGTTGCTTCACACGACGATTTATGACGATGTGACACTGTATAACAAGAATCGACATACTTTATTATCTCACAAAGTTTTCTTCAGTTTACCTGAAAACACTTTCTGCAGGAGTCAGACAGACTTTAATTTTAGAGAAAGGAAACAGGCACAAGAAACTAAAAGTGAACTGAGTGTCCTACAACTACTTAGAAGCCCAGAAATCCAACTGGGACTGTGTGGGCCAAGGCACATACTATATCCTTTTTATTTCCTGAGCCATTTTTTTCTGTATCTCTTAGAGGAATCAGTGGTCCTGAAGGAACCTGGACAACCTGTCTCTGCTCAGTTGACTCTACCGAAAAAACAAACTTACCTCTGTGAATCAGTCAAAGCTGGCAGGAGGAGGAAGGAAACCCTTCACTAAACTAGGAAATCTAGTTTGCCCATCTTGATTTGGTCGATTTTGGAGTTTCCTGATTCTGTGTTTTGCCTTTGCTTTTACTTTATTAAATTTAACAGCATAGAGAAGTGTCTTGTTCCAGGAAAACATCCCTCTGTTACTGAAGAGGAACAGGTTCCTCCACAACTGATTCTCTCTCCACAAACACTAAGCACAACACACCCTCCCTTTGCCTCCCAAACTCACAGCATTGAAAACTAGACTTTTTTCTCTGTCAGTCCCATCTGGCCCGTCCTGTCTGTGGGCTGCCCCGACGCTGCTGCACGCAATTGGCTGCCAATCAGGTCTGGCAGGATCGGTTCATCCCAGCTGGTATCTTCCTGGCTATCTCACACCTCGTATCACATCACCAACGTGCTGGTGTCCAATATATGGCAGGGAAAGGGCTGAGAAGTCCCCCGAGGATGGCAGCTGAAGTGGGCTGCCCCAGACGGAGCAGTTCACCCAACCTAACCCTGCTTCCCACCCCACAGCCTGCAGAGCTCAGGAGAGGTGAGCTGTACGATCTTCCCTGCAACAGCATCCTGCTCTCAGGGAGTTCCCAGGCACTGCCAGAGGTTTCTACAGCAGGAAGGCGCATGTGCTTTATAGTTCCTATGCATGAAGAATGATACGTCCCCTTTAGGCTGGGTTAAGGGCACAAACTCAGATCAGCGTTACCGCAGACATGCCCACTGCATGATGATGGAGGAATGGAAATAGATTGTGTCCAAGCACCTCCAGAGAAGTCACTCAGCCACCAGAACCAGATGCTTGGGCACCAGTGCCCTGCAGCATTGAAGCTCTTCTGCAGTGTCTGGAGGGTTGTCCTTTTCCCTCTTGTTCTTTCAACAGCATTTGCTACCATTCTGCTTATTGGACTATCTGAGATTTCTTTCATGTGCTCATCCTCACAGAATCATAGAATGTGTTGGGTTGGAAGGGACCTCTAAAGCCCATCTAGTCCAACCCCCCTGCAGTAAGCAGGGACATCTTCAACTAGATCAGATTTCTCAGAACCTTGTGAAGCCTGGCCTTGGATGTCTCCAGGGATGGGGCCTCCACCACCTCTCTGGGCAACCTGTTCCAGTGTCTCACCACCCTCATTGTAAAGAACTTCTTCCTAATGTCTAATCTAAACCTACCCTGCTCTAGTTCAAAACCATTGCCCGTCGTCCTATCACTACATGCCCTTGCAAACAGTCCCTCCCCATCTCCCCTGTAGGCCCCCTTTAGGTACTGGCAGGCTGCTATAAGGTCTCCCTGGAGCCTTCTCTACTCCAGGCCGAACAACCCCAGCTCTCTCAGCCTGTCCTCATAGCAGAGGTGTTCCAGCCCTCGGATCATCTTTGTGGCCCTCCCCTGAACCCGCTCCAACAGGTCCATGTCTTTCTTATGTTGGGAACTCCAGAGCTGGACACAGTACTCCAGGTGGGGTCTCACGAGAGCAGAGTAGAAGGGCAGAATCATCTCCCTCAACCTGCTGGCCACAGTTTATGCAGCAGGCAGTGAGCAGAGAACTTCTGCCTGTGTATTGGCAGAGCCTTCAGTAGGCTGCAGGATGCATCATGGTTAGTGGTTGCTCTCCAGAAACAAGTTGCTATGCTACTGTAATATTATTGCTTATATCCCAGTGTTCCAGCATGGAATACAAGGCGAGGAGAAACGTGAAGTAATAACTTAATAATAAGGACTGTCCTTTGCTGTGTAAAATGATTCATCACTTCCAGACGGATTTACTTTTCCTTCTTCAGAAGGTCAAGAAGTTTAGGGCAGGTGTGAGAGGTGCTGCACAAAACAGCCAAAAGGTTACATAGTGCACCTTTTAGTGGGTGGTCCCACCAAATACTTTTGCATGGGGCCTTCAAGTTGGCCCTAACATGGTTTCCAAAACAAGGTCAAGTGAATGCATTGGAAACTACTGCTGCCATCATTCAAGGAGCAAACAGCATCAAAACATTAAAACTGTGGAGTAAAATGTACCATATGTTACTGCTGTAACCACATCCAGCTTTACCTCTGCGGCTTTATTAGCCCAGAAGATCCAGGCAGCACGCGAAACGCCTTGGCCGAAATGCGCTGGTCAGTCAGACGATGGCACTACAGACCCGGCTCCACCGGCTGCCTTCTGCGCTCATTAAACCGTCTGCTCGGCCGTTCATTATTCTGGTTTCATTCTCCATCCCGGTTTTCCCCTGGTTACCTGGTTGGAAACTGTACCCCCTGATAATTCATACGCTCGCACAGACAGCCCATGGCAAACGTTGCTAAGAGAGGGACTGCCACCTGTTAAGAATCCGTGGTTTGGGGATGCAGTGAAGTGTGCTCCTTTCCCACACTAGTATTTTAAAAGGTTATAGATCATGTGTGCATAATAGGCAGAACATTAGGTCACTTGTCTCACTTACAACAATAATCCATTTTGATATGGGTCAGGTTGACACAAAGGGTCCACCCATACCAGATCTATTGACGAAACTGATCCCTTTCCCCCAAACTAATGAAATTTTCAACTAATGGGTACTTAAGTTAATAAAGTGTGCCACACATCTGCTAGAAGCCATTTGTAAAATAAAGCACTGGAGTTCAATTTTGAGATCATTGACATAATGTTTGAGTGGCATCCCACAGGGACCCAGCATGGCACCAAATTAAGGAGAGTAACACAATAAACGTGTGAGAAATAACGTTAGTATATAAACAGTAAGTAGGAGCTTCTCTTTCTTTAAAGGAAGCGTAATACTACTTGGGGTTCATACCATCGCTAATGAATTGAACGGGACAAATCCTGATCTCCCCTCGCAGCCAATGAGTATTTGGACAATGACTTCAATAGGACCAGGATTTAACCTGGGGAATTATTTTGACGGAAATTGGCAACAAGCTGGTTCTTATAGCTAAAAAGTATCTTTTCACTGAACTTGTGCATGGCTAAAATTCCCCACTCCACTCTATTTTGTCCTGTCTTTTGTGGAGGAAATTGGAGGGAAAAAAAACATTTCAGCAGAGCCTAAGAGATTTATTTTTTAATTCCTGAAGTTACCTAGATTGATGCAATTCAAGCTAAATGTCTCTTAGCAGTAACAAAGCTCTCCTTTTCTATAGCCCTTAGGGATTAGACACAGGAGTTGTTCTAGAATATCAGCTGAATTTTAATAGTTCACTTTCCTGTGCCACTCACTGCAAACCAAGGAGCAGCCTGGAATATCAGAGACTGTTTTCTCACCTCCGCTGGCATTGCCTTTTTAAAAAAGGTACTTTTCAAAAATTGCATTATTATAGTTGGCCAACATTTTTGCATGAAAACACATTTTCCATTGAAAAATTGAAAACAAGAAAGTTCTGAGAGTATTATTCATAATCTTTTTTTTTTAAAAAGGTAAACCAAATATGTGAAAAAAATCAATGGATTTTTTTTAATAAAGAAAAATCATCTTATTTTTTGTAGTACTGCCATATTTTTTGAAGAGATAAGCTAGAGAAGTTGCTACATTAGTAGAACTAAAATTTTAATTCAAAAACAGCGAGCGGGATTTGCAGCTCTATTTACTAGTGACTCCCTTCCTCAGAGTTTATATAGAGGAGACATATGTTGGTTTTACAAGCAAGATCTTTATACCTCCTCGTTAACATACTCCTAAAGCAGTTTTTCAGTGAAATCGGCGGATGCCAGGTGATACGAAAGGTTATACTGAAGAATCAGCAGAGTTTATGCCTTGACGTTGCCACAGGTGAATAGTTACTCTCCCGTTGCAGATGGGACGAAACCTGATTGTAGAGAAGAGCTCCAGGCCTGCCTTTGCTCTGCAGACCCTGCAGTGCAATCCTGGAAAATGATGTTAAACTGTGATTGCGTTTACAACAAACATTGGAAATGATTCAACCTATATTTTTTCCTAATAAAGCCTCACCATTTTTAACCTGCTTCGTTCATACCCCACATAGCTTAACATTGTAAACATGCTTCTTTCCCTCCCTTCATTCAGTTGTCCTCCTTTTCAGCTTTTAGCTTTGGAAAACAGGAAACAAATACCCATCCAAGTTCCTGGGCTGAGCCTAAATCTGGCCTTAATCTAAATGTGGTTGAAGCCCCCTTTAACCACCCCACACTGGCACACGTTCCCTCTCATCCCTCAGCACATACATATGCTGTTCCAAGAATAATGTCTCTCACAATATTTCTAAGCTTTCAACACTGAGTCCAATTGTCTTTTACAGTACATATGGGGGGGGCGGGGGGGAGTAGCTGGGGATGTGCAGAGGAAGATCCCACTCGAACATCACTGCTGTGAGGCTGTTTTTTCCAAGCTGGTTCACTCCAGGATACGTTCATGCAATAATGCCATTTCCCATAGCAGACCACTTCTGTGGTCATCATCTTATATCACGCAAATCTATGGGAGCCTTCTGAGCGACTACAGTGGGTTTTGAACCACAGCCTGCTTTTTTCCATAAAAATAACCCAACTTGAGTGGACTTTGTGTCTGTTGTGTCTGCTGTGGCTGCCCATGGCTGAGCGTGTGGGTGGGTGAACATGGAGTGAAGTTTGACTTTGGTCAGGGCAACATCCACGCTGGCTTGGGTCACTCGGCTGCTCGCCTTGCCTGTTTTACCCTGCTCTCAAATGTCACCCTATGGCTTCGCCTCTCCAGGCTTGAGTGGTTGTCAGTGCAAAGTGCTAAATATTTGTTTTACTGAACCCCTCAGCAGCTGAATTTGGCATCTTTGAGTCGTCTGTCTCTGTCGTCATGAACTCTGCGGGTTGTTAGGGAGGGACGAATCTGGAAGCCCAAGAGAGGCGAGATTGCAGCAGCTTCATGCCCCAGGTCCAACCAGCGGTGGGGCTGAGCAAGTATTCCCAGTGGGCACTCTTACACAAACACACACAGACACACTCAAAACATAGACAAATGCAAACAGTTCCCCCTCTGGCTGATCAGGATGAAGGTCTGTTGGTGGAAAAAATACAGTGTGTATATACAAATTAGCAATGCATATCCCTCCATCAGCTGGGCTCAGCCACCCAGTCTGCCCAGTAGCTGCCTGTGATCCCAGTCTCCCCAGTTGCTGGTGCCTGGACATACAAGCCCCCGAGGCAGCAGCCCCACTCCAGCTGCTGGTACAGACTATTCCACACACGTAAGCACAAACACACATACCCATACACATACAAATACCTCCACAGCTCTTCAGCAGCTGGCCAGGACTCCCCTGGCCCCCTCCAGTAGCCAACCCACCCATGGTGTCACTCTCAGAGACCCACATCACCCCCACGCTCTGGACATTTCCTCAACTCAACAGCTAGCCCAGCCTGATCTGCGCCATCGATCGCACACCCGCAGTCACGGAAGTTGGGGCTCTATGGACTCAGAGACCATCTGACCAACAGTCTGACCCCAGGTGCTGGCCCTCAGACCCCCATACACACACATCCACTCAAAATGGGGAGTCCCTCACCCAGGAAAAGATTTAGAAATGGAGTTTAATAAGAAGACAGGACAGAACGCGTTGATCTGCTGCCAGGAATGGCCAGACGAGCATACTGACTGGCAAACTATTTACATGCAACCAGACCCTTTTAATGCTTTAACCCTCTGTGTGCCCATGCTTGTTCCTCCCCAGATCACCTAAATAACTCCATTTCCCTACCTAAACGTCACATCATAAGTCCAATGCAATCCTGAAACACATCCCATAATGT
The DNA here is from genome assembly GCF_028500815.1 of Rissa tridactyla. Classification (NCBI taxonomy): domain Eukaryota; kingdom Metazoa; phylum Chordata; class Aves; order Charadriiformes; family Laridae; genus Rissa; species Rissa tridactyla. The sequence continues at coordinate 117,048,766 of NC_071468.1, read as the reverse complement.
GTCCTGCACCCCTAGGGTAACCCCCCCCTCAATCCAAAAGGCACTCCAGCATTGACTCATGGCGTCGGGTGTCACATCTGGCCATGGGGCTGCGGATCTTCTGGGACAGCCCAGGGAGGGGTCCAGACTGGGTGTCCCTTCCTCTGAGTCCCTAATTTGGGTTCCCACCTGCCTTTTTGCCTCTGGGGTCCTCTGATCTTGTAGAGATGGCCTGTGATGGGCTACTGGGATGGACCTGAAACGAGCCAGAGCAGGGTGTCGTTTGGGTTTCTCCCTCACCACTGCCTCTCTGTGCTCCTCCATGGGTGTGTGGATAAACTTTTATCATGTAAACTAACATGAACAGTATGTGACCTTAATGAGTTCAAGCATGGTATTCTAAACATAGACCAATAACGAAGCCCAGGAGGTTTTGGGATCTCAGAAGCTTGACGTTTTTTCAACTGTATCTCTGGCATTAATAAAAACTATTCTCTCTCTTTATAAACTGTGCCACAATCACCCTGTTGCAGAATGTTTCAGCTGCAGGGGTCAAATTTCAGAGCAGTCTGAGCATCACAAATTTTTGTAGCGGAAGAAACAGAACCACAGTGATGTGCTAACCTCACCTACAGAGTAGGTCAATGGTAGGGCCAGGAATATATTCCCAGCTTCCCAGGTGCCAGGAAGGGAGGAAGACTAACCCAACATATATCTTAATTCTCATAATTGACCCCACCTGAAATTCTGTGGGTTCATTTCTAGCCAGCAAGACTCTCCTGCTTTTCATTCTGATTAGACTAAGCCATTTTGATGCCAGGTGAAAGCTGATGTACTTCTCCTGGATTGCAGACTTAGTTATTGGTTTGTTTGTTTTCCCTGCAGATGGATCGCTTGTCAATTTTTCATAAGCACATTGGCAATTCTTCCCTGCTTGGACTCACCATTAAAAAGAAAAGAGAAAAATAAAGAGAATGAAAGAAAAGGAAAAAGGAAAAAAAAGAGTCCAACTTGACTTGTGACTTGCTCACAGGAGTTACGTGTTGAATTAATTTCAACACATCACTTATTTGTTGAGATACTGAGTGATTTCATTTTGTGAAAGGAGAAAAAGGAAGGAACTAAAAAAAATCACGCAAATTGACGAAATTTGCCTCCCTTTCCAAGACTGCTACTTACTCACCTCCCGTTCAGTGAGACCCAAGGAGAGACTGGGCTGGGTTGCAGCTGTGCTGGAAGACAGAAAGGCGGCTGTGCAGGCACGCAGGGGAGAGCAAAGGATGAGGGTCGGAGACAGAACTGGGCAGGTTTATGGGGGTTAAATTGAGGTGCATTTGGGCCAATACTTGTGAGGTGAGAAAAAACAGCCAAGCACAGCAGGGACCGGCCGGCGGGACAGGGCAGGCAGCTCGGTGTGGCCGCCTGCACCCCCAGTGCCATCGGTGCTCTGGGAAGCCCTGACCTGGTAGAGAGGATTATGTATTTTGGATGAAGGGTCGGTGGGTTCCTCATCCTATATATTATTCTGTTTCCCTTCTCTTGCCTTTTTCTCCCTCCCTCCAAAGAAATTACTCCTACTCGTTTGATCCCACTTCATGACCAAATTGCCAGATGTTTTGGTTCAGTCTTCCTTGGGGTTTGTGCGTGCGATGGAGTGAGGAGTCTCAGATGTTAATCCATGTCTTGGTTGCTGGTGGGTAAATCCTCGCCAAAAGACGAAATACGTAGCATAAAGATACATACATGTGTGTCTATACCCATCTTGTTTGGTTTTATGCCAGAAAACAGCACAGTCCCCACCTACCAGTATTTAGTTCCATTTTTTTACCTAAAATCTTCTGTCCTTTACCCAGCTATGCTTCTTCCTGTGTATTCCTGGACACGTCTGAAATGTTAACGACAATCCAAAACCTTCTTTGGCCACAGAGAGGAAAAGATTGTGGTTATCACAGCAGACATTTGTCCATTCCCTCAAAGCCTGAGTCATTCCAGCACGAAACAGATTGGCCAGGCACTTGACAGCCATGGTCTTGTAGGAGTAAATCTGTGTCTCTACACAACATCGCAATCCAGTCCACATCCAACACACTCTAGTGGCCACTGCACATGAAATACGAAGGGATGAGCAGAGCCTGGCTGCTTTCTGATCCAGAGATCTCACTTAGTACTTCCAGTGGTATAAAACCATTAATGGCAGTGGAAGTAGCCCTGGCTGAAAGAAGTCCACGTAACACTTGGCAGCTTTCATGGACAAAAGGCCCTTCTTTTTTACTCCCAATTCACATTCAGACCTCCGCTGACTTTAACTGATTTATACCATTACAAATGAGAGGAGGAGCCACCCTACAGATTGCAGTTCTGCACTCTCTACCAAGGTGTGACTTCAGCTGGTGTCCTTGAGGATGAAACTGCTGTAACTAAGGACATGGTGGGACCTGCCTTTATGTATTTGGACTGATCCTGGCACCTGAGGCAAAGGAAAGTAATCTCCCCTCCGAGGCTGCTGAGGCAGCAGGTTAAGATTTAGCAATGCCTTCTTGAAATTGCCAAATAGAGCTGATGAAAAAAAAACCGAAACCTTCTCTATTTCAAATGTTTTCATTTTGAAGTATTTCTCTCTTCCATTTTCCTGATTCCTCCCCATGTTTCTAATTCAAAAAGCATTATGGGAATAGCCACCAACATTTTTCATTTATCAAATACAGAGGTTTTGACACATGATATATTTTAACATAAATTTCATTATGCTTTCCATAAAAAAGTATTTAAATAATATTGGGGAGATCACAAATTATTTCCTGGTCAAAATTCATGCCAAAAGTCTACTTGCCCATGCTATCTTTTAGGGGGAAGAAGTTGCCACTATATCTATTATAAACTCTTCCTTTTTAGGGAAACACCTGCACAATCTGCACAGGGGAATCTGGCAGAACTCCACTTCAGTCTCCTCGGGTCTCAGAGTTACTATTACAGCTTGAGGTTAAATTCTGCTGGCAACACACATTTATGTTCTGGAAGCAATTTTTTGTTAACACCTATGGTAACTCTTAGCGTCAAGTTACTTAACATGACAATTAGTAGGAATCATAGCAGCGGTGCTCTCTTTTATGCCAAATTCCTACCAAGACACCGAAAAGGGAATTAGCTACATCATATGAAGAGAAGAAACACCATCTAAGCATCGTTTGGAATAAGAAAAAAAGCGCCAGACTCCATGAATCCTATTATAAACTTATTTGTGCCGTAGATTTTATGTGAGTAATCGTTAGACATTACATATGCTGTCAGTGCATGTTTTAAAACAGAACTAAAAATTCTCTTTAGTCCTTCCTTTCTCCAAGATGGGGTAAGTTTTTGCATATCTACAACTTTGAATTGGTACCTACACCCTCACCCAGTTTTTCTTCTGGAAGGTCACATTTTTCCAGTTAAAGAATATTTGCTATGAGCTTAGCAAAAGGACCTTAAGCACCTCCTAACAGATAATGATGTTTTCAAGTTCAGGTCCCACCTTTCTGGACAAATGAAGTATGGATATCAGACACCTAAATGGTGATTAAGTTATTTCTCATGTGCACTTCAAAACGTGTCCCCTGCACATCAAATCAAATGGAGTTTCAGTGCACAATACCGATAGCATATACCGCAGATCTCCGGAGCAGTGTTAATTACCGCACTGTGAACACAAGGTGAAATCCCTCTGCAAACCCATTCCATGTACCTAGCACTTGGAGGAAAAAGCTGCCTGGAATGACTGCACTTCAAAGTGTGTGGCCAGGATGTACTGCTGCATAGAGGCAAGAGAGGAATCCAGATGAGAGACTTCTAAGGATCATAGAATCATAGAACCATAGAATGGTTTGGGTTGGAAGGGACCTTAAAGATCATCTAGCCCAACCCCCCTGCCATGGGCAGGGACACCTCCCACTAGACCAGGCTGCTCAAAGACTCATCCAGCCTGGCCTTGAACACTTCCAGGGATGGGGCAGCCACAGCTTCTCCGGGCAACCTGTGCCAGTGTCTCACCACCCTCACAGTAAAGAGTTTCCTCCTAATATCTAATCTAAATCTCCCCTCTTTCAGTTTAAAACCGTTACCCCTCATCCTATTGCCTTTCAGCCTTAAATTATCAGTGTGTTTATGCGGCAGCAAGTTGGAAATGGTAAAGAAGATGAGGTCAAGGGATCAGTAGCTGGACCTCATGTGGCAATCATGGCCCTGACCCTTAAACACATCTTGGTGCCTAAATATTTTTGTAAATTTTGATCTCAGCATCCACATAAGAAGAGATAATCTGGTCTCCAAAGATGATTAATTCATAAATTTCATAATTAGACATGCATATTTATGAAGAGAATTAGAAGTGCATATTTCTAAAGAGAAATCACTAATTTCTTGGAGAAGAAGAGTGGAGGGACAAACACGTTCTGCCGCAAGGGAACTGGAATCACATTGTGCGAGCAGCATCAGCAAACTCCATCTGTAATTGTCATCTCCCTGGTGGGCCACACTGTGAAGCATCTCTGAGGTCTGTCATGGTCTCTTTGCTCTGTAGCGAATAAGGATATTCATCAAAAAGCTCCAGGTTCCCAGCTCTCGCACATGGGTGGCTCCACTTGGGAGTGAAAGGATACAACTGTATTGGAAAATAGCCACTTTATAAATCCAGGAAAGGAAGGGATTTTGTAATAAACAGGGAATATCAGAGACAAATGAGAAATAAAAAAGTAAAGAGCCCCCTCCAGTGTCACCACATACGTGATTAATGAGACTTAAGGAATTCGCCAATAGACTCTCCAAGCAACTGAGTTTTGTTTCAATGGTATGCAGTCAGGTTGTATTTGTATTCAGAAATCCCAGCTGTACTCGATACCCAGGACTATTCCATATATGTGAAAAGAATTACACGCAACTCAGTTACGAAAAAAAGGAATCACCATTCAAATATAGGATATTTTTAAGGCCAGGATATTGCTATGGGCATTTTTGCTATCCAACAGTTTCTCCCCTCCTTCTTTTATGTGGAATGCAGGGAAATCAGAAAGAGCTGAAGTTATTAAAAAGTCGTAAGTTTACAGGAATCTTCAGAAAAGCTCACTTTGCCTGGTACAAAATGAAATGATTGTACTTTCTAAAAGAACAAAATACAAATACAATGTGGTGAAAAATGAAGATAATGAGGTTCTGTCTGCCTGACCTTTGTCTTGTTATCTAACTCGCATGCTTAGCTTCTCCTTGAACCTGATCTCACTGCCAGTGGAAAGAAGACACACTTTCCCCAGGTACTTTATTTTTCAGACTGCTGGCTTAGATCTGAAAAGTCCCCTGTGCATCCTGCACATTGGTCATCTTTCCATGTGTTGGAGGCCACACACTGGGTCTTTGAGATTGTGGCAGTAAGACTGAAGACTAATCGACTTCACATCTGTAGAAAACTTAAGGAGAGAAACCTGAATAAATATTTCAAGGGGTGGATAAAGTAGCATTTATACAATTCTGGTCCATTTCTTATGCCCACTGAGATCCCTGGCTGTTTCAGTGTGAAGCCAGAAGTAAACCAAAGTTGAGTTCCTTTCCCATTCATAGTTGTTCTGTCTCTATTTAAAAACAATATTTTAAAACATTTAAACCATATGGTCTTTTTATAGATAGTTTACATTTTTCTGCAGTCAAAAATGAATCAATAGCTCCCTATTAACTGATAATATGATATGATGATAATATCTTAATAGTTGGATAAGAATTAATATATAAACCAGGAATAGTACCTAGCCTAAAAATCAAGAATCCACATCTTAGGACAATCCAGAAAGGGCTACGGTGGTTGTACGCGGTTTGGATGGAATGTTCTATGAGGAAAGATTATGTTTAGTCTGGCAAGGATTCACTTGAAAAGTGGTTTAATGATAGTATACAAAACACAGACAACTGAAATCTGGACAAAAGACAGAGGTATTAAAGAACCTAATTTCTTCAAATACTGTAAGATGATTAAAGTAAAAAAAACAATCAGATCTTATTCTACCAGACAACTGCTGGTCTTGTGTAGCCCTTTAGCCTTTTAAAAATAACCAGGAGAATTGCAGAACAATTAGTAGAACAAATATTTGTTCTTACAAAAAGCATATTGAATAGATTTGGAACACAGGATGCAAGTAATTATTAGAATCAAAATAGGCTAATGTTCTCCTGATGCTATTTGTAAAGCAATTTGAGTTTCATTATTAGAATGTGTATTTAACATATCATTTTGAATCTCATTACATGCTATTTGGACTAAACTTAATAGGATTATTATTTTTGGCATTCATGGTCATGCAATATCCATAAACAATGTTTCCAAACCCTTTAATACAAGAAGCAGACATATGGTGTCAAGAAATGAGCAGACCTTTCTGCATTTTTAACAACACACTTATAACATGCTTTTCATTCCTATATTTCTAAGAATATTTGTGATTGTGTCGCTGTTAAAGTATTACTTGTCCATCTCTGCTTATCTGCTCTGCCTTCTACGGATCAGAATAACTATGGCTTGATTAAAAACCTTATTATATTATTTATTGTCCCCAGTTATGGCTCATTTTGAAATTTTTTCTAGCACATTTCTGGAGAATTGCTTCATGCTTACAAGGTGATAGAGAAAAAATGTTAGCACTCATTTTGTTCTAAAAGTACAAGAAAAGGAAACAACATAAATCTTATTTCTCAAACGTGAGAAGTCAAATTGCCTCCGCCCTACATCTAGCATATTTTCTAATACACACTGCAAAGCCCCCGTGCCTGTCAGTGGGCTGCACTACAGCGAATGTCAACAGAGGTGTTTGAGATCAACCTTGAGTAGCCCAAAGTCAGAACAAGGTGAAAGCTGCCCTGCCCTTCAGATATGAAACCACCATGCGTGTAGCAACAAAGCTTAGTATTCTTCCTATTTATCCACTGGGGAACATATCTGCTGCTTCTTCCAAGCTATGGGCCAGAAAAGAAGGAAGCAGAGAGATAGGGAGCAGGAGCAAGAAGGGACTGTTTCCTGCGCTTGAGGTCTGCAGCCGCCTGAAAGATCAAACATGGGAGAACAGCTGTGATGAAATGAACTCATACATGAAAATCAGGCATGGTTTCCATTTTAGGCTGGATGTCCATCACGTGCTGATGCTATAGATGGTCAGTGAGCTTCAAGGTGAACATTTATGAATGGATATTTAAACATAGAATTACAGAATTGCAGAATGGTCTTGGTCGGAAGGGATCTTTAAAGACCATCTAGCCCAACATCTCTGCTGTGGGCAGGGGCATCTTTCACTAGATCAGGTTGGTCAAAGCCCCATCCAACTTGACCTTGAACATTTCCAGTGATGGGACATCCACAACTTCTCTGAGCAACCTGTTCTGTTGTCCCACCACCCTCATTGTAAAATATTTCTTCCTTATGTCCAATCTAATTCTACCGTCTTCCAGTTTAAAACCGTTGCTCCTTGTCCTGCCACTACAGGCCTCGGTAAAAAGTCTCTCTCTGTTTTTCTTATAAGCCACATAATGAAAGGCCACAAAAAGGTCTCCCCCAAGCCTTCTCCAAAACATTAAAAGCTTGCTTTCTCCATGCCCCACCAATCTCTGCTTGCTCTCTGTCACCCATCCTGTAGCACCTCTTTTGAGAAAGGCTGAAAAATCACTTCTGTCGCTTACTTCTGCATCATGGCAAGTATCTAACTCGGCCAGCTGGGAATCTGCCACGTTTCACTGGAGATGCCAAAGAAGAACACAGGACTTGGACAGAATAGACCTTTTGTAATAAGCCATCAAGAACTGTTTAGTGGTTTGATCCCTGTGAAGTCAGTCATGATTGCCCTGATAATTTGTGCTGAAGGGAGGGAATGAATCTCCTGACAGGACATCAGATGGAGCCTTCTTCACAAGATGTTGTATTTTTGCTTGTTTTATCCATATTATTTAACCCAGTGTGATGCCTGTGTCATGCACAAACATCTGTCAATGGATTTTGTGTGGGAGAACGAAATAAAAAAGACTGAATATGCGTGAGACTATGGTGATTTTAACTGTTAATATGGAGTAGGAAGAAGTTCAGAAGAGGAACTGAAAACACTGCAGTAATAGTTGGTGCTGCCTGACAGAATTTATACCAGCCCCATCCAAGTGACTTGCTACTGAGTTTTTTTCCTTTAATCTTGCCTTGACTAAGTCTTTGTGCTAAATTACAAACTCTTTGGGAGAGGGACTGTGCAAATGTTTAAGGAACACCTACTGCAAAAGGGTCACAATTATGACTTGGCAGCATGTAGGAAATAATGAAGAAAAGACGAATGAGAATTGGGCTCTTGAAATGGCATTGTTCAACCTTCAGTATCCCACAAAGCTACAATTGAAAGTAACTAAACAGTAGGCTAAATCCCACAGGTCTGAAAGGATTCCTGAAAGAATTTCCAGCCTCTTCAAAACAACAAAGGAAGCTGCCAGTCTGGCATGTAAGGATAGATTGGTGCCTGGTGGAAGTAAATTCCTCGTCTGAGGCAAACATTTCAATTACATAGCAGGAAATCCTATAGCAAAAGAGTTTCTGCCACATTCAGGAAGATTATAAGGGCTCAACTCTACGCCTTGCACAGCAGAGAACGCTGAGAACATTTCTCTGGCTTCTCTGAGCAAGAAAAAGGGGGATACTGTTCACTTTCTGCCTTTCGCCCTTAAACAGGTGCTGTGATATGAGATTGTACCCAGGTATCAATGAAATGTAGTTCATGGCGAAACGGCGTGCAAGTAAACAGGAAGCAGGGGGAAGAGACGCCATCTCCTCTGGAACTCCAAACTGCAGTCAGCCTGCGATTATGCAACCAGAAACTGGCCAAGGATGCGAAGTTTAGTAATTTGTTGTTTCCCACAGTTTGTTAATACATCCTCCAAGATCAAAGCTTTGCAGCAAATGTTGTTTTCATCAGAAAATTTTAATTGCTTTATACCAAAATTTAGGCTTTTGTAATTCGGTGCAAGCTTTCAATTACGTTTCAAAAAATGTGTGTGATTTTAACTTCGCGTTGTATTTCAGCACAGTGAAAAAATGAAATATTAAGAATTACCAGAGAACTATGTTGTGCTCAGCTCAAGCTTTTGTCTTACATCTGAGACATCCCTTTTAGAACTGAATGCTAGCTCATTCAGTAACTCACTGGATTAATGGGCTTCCTACTGATTTCTCATGTGATTTTGGGAAGTACTTAGTTATTTGGAAGAATCCTTTTCCAACACTGTTTTGGCATAAAGTTGCTTAATTAATTAAATATGACAGAAATCAAGGCAAAAAATAGATCACAGATTCATGAGATTTATGGACAAAAGGAGAATATTGTAATGGTCCTGCAAATATGGGCTAGCATGGGAAAAAAGGACACAGACACAAGAAATGGGTTTAGGACAACAGTTTGCAATGGGTTACTTCTCTTTTTCCATTCAGCACCAAACTGATGGTAAGTCAGAAAAGGCATCTGGTCATTACAAGGGAAAGGATTGTTATTAAATATGCATTTTTCCTCTGAATGAGAACAGTGATAGTGCTCGTAAGAGGGGTTTCAATATGAAGTGCTTGTCTATAAACAGTTTTATACCGCTGTGACTAAATCAACAGAAAATTGGTGCAGCCCCGTAGCGTAAAAGGAGATTTCTTGAGGTGTGTATATAATGCTGTTTGCACTGTGTGACATTTTAACTAGAGGTTTTTGCCTCTGTCTTTGTCCGTTCACCCAGCCAACGCCATAATGACTATAGGTCCACATATACTCCAAATACCCCTGTGTCCTGGCACTGCTCGTCCCACTAATAGAGGCAGCAGGTCGTACGGTGAGGTTGGGAAAAGGGCTGCCACAATGTCAATGTGTCTGCCACCTCCGTCCTGTCTTCCCCTGCTTTCTCAAAGCACCTTATTTCAAGTGCAAATGAACAAATGGTCCAGAAGAAAAGGGGCCCCAGATTTACTCTGTACCTCTGCAAGGCGAGATTTTTAGCTGTACAGCTCTGTTCACCATCAAACTCTTCTTTCAGCTTTCAAAATGCTGGTTTGGAGGAAGGCAAAGAAATGGAAATTTGGGGAAATATATCATGCAGTTAATGTTAATTTAAATGACCTAAGGGGAAGATGAGTGAAAATAAGAAAAGCAGGTACAAAGAAAGCACAAATGTTGATCAGAAGTAGAAAGGCTTTAGCACATTTATGAATGTGATTAAAAATGGCTTTCGCCCTGTGCTTAAGTACTTAGAACATTCGTGCTTAGAAAATTAATAAGGCAAAAACATCATTAAAATAGATTTTGAAACAATATTCATATCACGCAAAGTGTATAAACTTTAATAAGGCTTTCACATACAGCCTGTTTTGTGAAAGAAACCACTCAGAGGTAACGGAGTCTCCGTGACAAGGAGTACATCCCTGCATGAGAGAAAACAGTACCACGTTTACTCTTGGAGTGAGCCAGTCTGCACTGTCTGCCTGGCCAAATCCTGCCATCGTTAGGGCTTGAGAAGCAAGGAGGCGCGTAGAGAGGCACGGGTGTTTGAAGGCGCCGGGTGGCTCAAGGCTGGCTCCCAGGGTTAGGTTTTGACACTGAGCAGTCCCCACCAACAGTGAACACAGCTGAGCCCCTTGGGTCTGCTCGGGGGACAGGCGGTGCCGTACTGAAGGTAAACTCAGCCTGAACAACTCAGGCTAACCCTCAGTTAAAAAACAACTCATATGCCAGAAGTCCAGGAGTTTTATGTATGTTGGTAACGTAAGAGAAAGCAAAAAGCATGAGGCTGCCAAAAGGCATAAAATAGAAATCACAGTTTGCTGAGCAGTCAGGACTATTTTCGCACTGTAGCTTGTGTTGCAGCAACCCCTTCTTTACAGTGTTTCACTAGATTATAAAGCATGGTTTCCCCCATGAGGAGTGTTTTTCTTTCAGGCTAGATACTGCTCCAGCTTGGACCGCTGCACCCGAACCGTCCCGCTGAACTCATGGGACACTGGAACTCAAGTGCCTGGCCACAGCTGGGCACCAAACTCAGATCATCGTCTGGGTCAGAAGTGACTACAGCCAGAAATAAAGGTATAACGCACCCAAACTTTTTCCAGCCTTTACCACATCTTGTATCCTCGCACAGGTTTACTTCCTAATGACTACTTGTAGCCATATGCTAAGCAAACTTATTTGCTCATCCCACTCCTCATTTGAAATTCAAACACGAAGAGTGCATTCCCAGAAGACTTCATAAATAACAAGGGAGGTCAAAAAGTTGAGCCCATCTTAAGACCTGCCTCACTCTCCCCACAGGGGAAATGACCCCCTGCCGACTGAAGCCGCCCAGAGAACCCTGCCTCTGCTGCCCCGGGATCTGCAGAGGGGCACCCTAGTCATAGCATAAGCCCAGCTTTCACAAGAACTGGCAAGACACTAGAGGGCTAGATGGCCTTCAAAGTGGACACGCTCTGCGTCTGCAGTTTACGTTGCCATTCAGTGAGAAAGAAACACAAGTCAGTCATTTTCAAATGAAGCCACCAAGCCACAGAGCTTGTGTTTTATGCGCTTCCACAGACAGTTGCGATTCCCCAAAGGACTAATTTCTTGGTGGGGGCTTTTCAAAAGGCACGCTCTGAGTGTTATATTTCGTTTTCCGCTAGCGCTACATATGCTGGTGTTGTTTAATAGGCAGCAAATAGTGAACTGTAACTTAAAGTTCTGCTTGCCATGGCTAAGATCTTAGAAATCTTAGAAATCTCTTGCTTATAGAGGATGCTCTGAGATGTGTAGCAAGTTGTTATTTTTCTACAATGTTGTGTTTTGGAGTCTTGGGGGTTTTTTTGTTAAACACAGATGATGGTCTGTTAGAAGCTAGAACCAGGGAGCCTCTAGAGCACTGTTCTGTAGATAAATGAAATATTTGGAAAAGGCAGGTTTATTTATGTAAAATATTTATTTTGATAGAATGTTTGCTCATGTTTTAAAAAGAGAAAAATGTATTTTAGTCCACAGCAAGGATTCGTAGTGTTTGTTCTCAAAGAAGGCAGCTCCAGTTCTGTTAAGTTGGTGTAACTTGGTCAAAGAGCTGGTCTAGACTCTGTCATCAAATATGCTGAATGTCCATTTCACAGACCGATCTTGGAAGAACAGAACCTATAAATGAGACATCTCAAAGAGAATTTCTTATAAGGCAGTAAAAAATGGTCAAACATATAAAGCAGCTTAGAAATTTTTGTGGAAGAGGAGGGGAACAAAAAGAAATCAGGAAAAAGTCTGTTTTTTTCACAAAATATGCCTCCCTACATGTTTCCCAGTACCCAAACTCAGATTCAAGTGATCTCATTTCAGGCATTTAGCTCCAGCAACCAAGACAGAGGAGCCTACACATCTTTGTGTTCCTCCTGTGGCCAGTGGATGGAAAGAAGTTTCCAGAATGTGGTGCAGCTTCTGAATTGTCCCCTGGGAGAGTCTTTTTTCACTGACTGTTGGGTTCCAGAGGCACCTGGTTGTCAAACAGCTCTGGGTACGCAGGATGGATCTAGGTTGCAGAACGGAGTGAAGCATTTGAAACATCAACCTCATTTCAAAATTGCCAATATTCTAAATCAAAATAAGTATAAATTGTTCTTATAAGTACTCAAAAACCTCTTAGCCTTTGAGCTCATGTAGACTTTACCAGCAGCAAAAAACAACGGAGAGCTCAAGCCTACCATCAATAGCCTAACACGTTATCATAGAACATAGGAAGTTCCGTTCAAATACACGGAAAAACTTCTTTACAGTGAGGGTGACAGAGCACTGGAACAGGCTGCCCAGGGAGGTTGTGGAGTCCCCTTCTCTGGAGATTTTCAAGACCCGCCTGGATGCAGCCCTGAGGGATGTGCTTTAGGCAACCCTGCTCTAGCAGGGGAGTTGGACTAGATGATCTCTAGAGGTCCCTTCCAACTCTGAAGATTCCGTGATTCCGTGACTCCGTGATCATACCTGACTGTGTCACTGGTTCTATGTTGTTAATATCATTCCACCTCTCCACCAATGCACTTATGGTAATGAGGATACACATCCATCAGGCATGAAAATGAGGTCAGTCTTTCTCCTCATCATCATTTTCACCTTCCTTTCGATCTTACACTACAGCTATGTTCAGCCAGTAGCTAGCTTGCAAATAGAGCTTAAACCAAATATTAAATATGTGTCGTCCATCAAACAGTTTAACTAAACTGCAGCTAGGTTGCCAGGTGACAAGTATGCACATATAGATGTATATAAGCCCTATATATAATAAATATAAGCCCTATATATAAGAAAATAAAGTAATGCCAACTTAATTTTTAATCTCTCAGACTGCATAGTAATGACGATGAAAGATTATTTTGAACGTACATTCAGTTCGTGACTCATCAGCATTCACGGATGGTAACCCTGCTGTATTGCTAGGGGTTTTTCTCTTTTTCCTGGAGTCTGATGGAGTGAGTACCTTATTGACTTCTATGAGGCAACTTTTCTTTTACTTACTTAAAAGCTGTCTTCCATGCGGGATTGACCATGCCAAAATACACACCTGATTTATGTGGGGGATTTGTTGCAGCACAATTGCCACTACACATAGTCATAAATGATGCAAGAAACCCATTAATATCTCTAAGTCAGCATTCAAAGCTGTTTATTTAGATGTAGCCAAAGCCATGAGGTGTCTGGATAGATCCCAGCCTGGACAATGAGTTCAGCCATAGCTCTGCCAAAGACAAACTCCTCCTTTGCTTCCAGGTGCTTGTCTACCACAGAAATTACTTAACACCTAAGCTGTCATTCAGTGACGTTATGAAAACATCCCAGTTTCTTTAGCCCTGGTCTGCAGAGTGTGGATGGCACCAGCTTAGTCCATCAGAGCGCTGGAGTGAGATTTTCCACTGTGCTCATTTCACTGGACTGGTGTGCAATTACCTTCGGAGGAAAATAAATCTTTCTAGAATAATCATTTAGCTCAACAAGCTTTAATCCAGCAGAGCATGCTGGCATCACCTCCGTATATAATAAATACATGTCTAATAAATAAATGTCCAAAGGAGGCTTCATGGCAATAGAATCACATTAATGGGGGTCAGGGTTTTACATCAATGCCTATCAGAGCCCTCTCCAAAGCAGTAGGCTGCTTTTCAGGTCTACTGAGGAGGTTTTGCTTTCTTATACAAGCGAATGTGGTTCACCTCAAGGGAAAAGAAAACAGATCATTTGATCGTTCACAGTCGGCCTGCACGCCACGCTGCTAATCATGAAGGACTCATGGAAATACACCAGGTGAAAGGCACCACCATCTAATCCAGCAGACCTTTCCCTGGAGCCAGCTCTGGGGACCCGGTCCTTCAGAGAATAATAAAACGGTGAGGGAAAATGCAAAAACAAAATGCAGAAAGATTAATTAAATAAAGGGCATCCTTCCAAAAAAACTGTAACAACTCTGTGAAATGTGTTTTCAACACCACAATACTCCTTCTCTGTTTTGTTTCACAGCAAAACCATTACATGTAAGTGTTGCCTTTGAAACTCCAGAGAAAGACACTGATGAATGTTACACAGCAGACCAGAGGCTGCCAAAACTAACAGATTTCTGTTTAGAGACCCTAAGAGTGAAATCCCTGTGAAGTAGCAGAGCTTGAAGAGTAATTAGCCACAACCATAACAAAACAGTGAGCTACTCACCACTCAAATCTCTATGACTTCTCTGTTGTAACTGACATCGGTTTTGCAGGTTGCTGAGAACGGACTGTCCACGACAGAAATGCTTAGCATAAAACCAGCCAAATCAATAAGATTCAAAAAGGTCATTTGTTATAACATACAAAAAACTCTCAACATTAGTGAGCACTGCTTTACCTGTTCCCACCCTTTAAAGACTTAAGGCAAAATTAATGTAAATACAACCCCACTCATTCCAGTGGAGACAACACCGGGGTAGGTGTGGCCCAGCAATTACCATTTCATCATCAAGGATTAACTCAAAGGCTTTTCTCTGAGTTCTCATTAGCCGGGTAAAAGGAACTTTCTCATCAATTTTTTTTATACCTTGCTTGGGAGAATTTTTGCTATGATATTCCTGCTTTTGCCCTAAAAAAAGGCAATAGTCAACAGAAGTCCGGTCTGCATATCCAATGAACTGACATTTCATTTGCCGTGCTTTCGGCATCCGCTGTGTGTGCGATGGCAGAGCGGTAATGTGCCGATAGCTGGTTTACAGCGGTGATCCCGCATTGGCTGCGATCAGTAATTTCCAATAAAGCACCCAAGAAAAAACTTACAAAACCTCATAAAACCCAGAACTACCTTTTTGGTTCTTCAAGGACAAAGATGGACAGGCTAGAAGAACATGAAAAGAAATATTTTCATAATATCCTCACACATTAATAATAATTTATCCTTAGAAAGGTAGGGTTTTCTTATTTCTGCACTTCTGCACTGTTTTATTATTTTCTTTATAACGTTGTTTGTAAACTAATAAGCACCTGCCCTTCACTTTCCAAATAATAGATTGATCAAAAATAATAGTAAAATAAAAAATTAATAAATCTGAAGTTTAAACCCTATAGAAATGTGAATTAAGTAAAATAAGTCCACATTAAATAAAGTAATAGGCATCAGATGTTTTGATACGACTGATCATTATTTTCCCTAAGCTTCAGTGAAGCAGAACCTCAAAAGAGAACACCTTTAAATTTTGCAGAAACCCAATGCGAGATTTCCGAGGACTTCTAAGGGAGACACCTTAAGAGTCATAAAAATAGCCAGATCTAGTTAAGTTGTCATCAGCTTTTTGTAGAGATGAAAATCAAACAGCAGGGTAGTATTTTATTGAATTTCGTCTACTTTTTATTGTATATATTTCAGCCAATTGCCTTTTTGACTATCCTGGCCACCCTTTTGACAATTCAGTTTTTCTGTAATTTCAACACATCAAGAGACCAAAGTTGGAAAAATGCCTTTCCCACCAAAACTACCCACAAATTGCAGAATCAACACTGAACTATTTTGTAGCGATTATTCCAGCGACAGGATTTGAACTTAACATCCTCTGATCCAGGGGACTGAGATAATTTATTCACTCTTTATGAAAATAAAACCCAGCAATGTCCAAAGGAATTACCCTCTTCTGTAGGCTGAAACAATTATACAAAATGGTTTCCTTGTCAGCCGCAGGAACAGTAGTCCTTTTGACACCACCATTTTTTCTAATGCTGTCTAACTGGAAATATTAGGATTCAGCATTATAGCCTCAGACTTGCTGACTCGGAAGTGTCAGTATTACCCTACGATTTAGTTAAAGCACCATCTTTCTTTCTGAACTGTTATTCTGTTATTCTATAACAGTTATTTGTATACTGTGGCCTCTGCAATAACATGCATAAAAATCCAGGTTGCAGAAAAGTCAGGTCTCAGGTCATTTTGAAGTGGAAACAGAACTTTGTGTGCTATCTAAAGAAGTTTGCCACTTGACATAGTTACACAAGTTTCTGTAATCAGACCGTGATAAATCCTGTCACTCGGTTTAGGATCGATTTTGACATTCCAAGGCTTTGCCGTCGCAGATACACATGGGGAGGCCTTTGCTCACTTTAGCAATCTCTAGAGACTTTAGCATAAGATTGGGAAGATGTGGAGCCCTAGCTGTCCGGTTAGCACAGGTCTGTCAGTGGTGATAATCATGGAAATTACTGAGCACAGGTGTGTGACCTAGACAGCATGGTGGAAAAGTATCTCTGTCTCCTCCACGTCACAGCTCCTATTTTACCAACATGCTGACTTTCCATATTACATTTTTCACTCCTCCTTAGCTTCAGAAAGTCTCATGCTGAAAACAGCAAGTGTGTGAACTGGTCCCTTACTGTTGATAATCTCCTTCTCAGCTGCCCTTAATCAGTAGCTGGGTTATCCCATTAATCTTCAGTGTGAGAGAGGAGCCATCCAACCTTCCAGCTCACAACTCATTTCCTCCGGATCCCAGTGGACCACCAGTCCTTCCAGGAGCTTCTTCCTCCGATTTCTCTTGGCAATTTCTTAGAGCAATGTTTTCCTGACACAGCATGTTAGACAACAAGGAATAGCTCCGGCAGGACTATAGAGAACAGCAATAACGTTGCTGGGAAGAGATGTGTGATGGGGTTGTTTATAAACCTTTCTGAGTCTCCATGTTCAGTAAAGATTAATTTAAGATGTGACAGAAACAAAGTCTGTTTTTATAGGAAGATGCAATCAGCACCTGTGCAGTCTAGAACTTGTTGGTCTAGCTGTAAAACAAAAGGAGCAACGGTGTAATTATTCTTTAAACCTACGGGAGAAACACAGGCATCAGGAAAATAAATCTGCTTGAAAGTGAAGAAAATGTTGACAGAAGAATAAATGGATATAAACTCATATAAATATAAGTTAATGTAGAAAATTAAAACCAAATTAAATTAAAACAATTAAAATTAATCAACTTTTTAATCTTTGGAGTGGAGCACTGTTGAAATGGGGAGGGTGGAATAGAAATAATTTCTACCTCTACTCAAGAGTTTCTAATGGGATTGCCTGTCCTGCAGTGGGCTGGGTAGTGGCTCTTTCAGGCCCTTTTCACACTTTTACACCCAGAATTCTACAGCCATCACCCAGCTCCCCCACACGGCCTAGAAAGGACAGCCCTGATGGCAAGAAAGAAGCCACCCCATTTTTTTCATGGTGTTTTGCCACCCGCTTGTCATGCGTCATTGCTGAGTACCTTGTCTCATTTGATGTCATTTTTGGTCTTGCTTTGCAGTAAATACGTCAAGACCTCTTCTACACAGAGCTAAGACATGACTGTCGCTGGTTTGTGTAACAACTGACCCTGCCTCTGCCAATTTCTGTTTCCAGAAAATAGGAAAAACAGAGAACACTTTCAAAAGGACAGAAAAAAGGCTTTATTACAGCCTAATTTTCTGTTAGCTAGGTAATTACATTTCCAAAATCTTTCTGAAACCTTTCCATATTGCAGTTCTCAATTATCTAGCCAGAGGACACTTGAAAGTGATAATTAGGTGTTAAAAACCAGCCCTGTTCCTGCAGATAGCCCTCCTACCAGCCATTTAACACTTACTCTGGTGCTAAAGCTATGAGTGATGTGTTTTTCAACAGCATTTAGGTGCTAGTAAATTATCACACAGTTTGAAAGCAAGGGCCTGCCTAGATGGGAGAGGCCGTGGGCAGTGATCTCCTTGACCTGCAGCATCCGGAGCCATCTCATCTCGGGAAGGGTGGCCCAGGCTTGCTGGTGCGGTTGCTGTATTTCCACACAGTAGAGGCACCCCTGGACAAGTCAAGGGCGATTGTCTCACACTTACAAATGCCTCTTTTTGAAATGGAAAGCTAACTTAGAATCATCAAATCGTAGAATGATTTAGGTTGGAAGGGACCTTAAAGACCATCTAGTTCCAACCCCCTGCCATGGGCAGGGACACCTCCCTCTAGATCAGGTTGCTCAGTTTATCTGTGGGATTAAGTCTTGAGATCCCTCTCTTGTGTGTCCAGAGTTTCATACTGCCAGACGGGGCTACCCTGTGCAGATACAGTCGTCTAGACAGGTAAATTCCACTTCTCCTCTTCTCTCACTATTAAGTATGACTGACTTAAATCTTTTCTGAAGCAGGACTAAGCTAGAAATGCTGCCTGCCAGCCACTAAAAGGATGTCAAGAGTTGTAATTCTTCTGGACTATGTATGTTACATTCACCTCCATAGTTTATAGCAAATAAATTCTCCACTTGAAATAATGTTTACGTGGATTTACAGTTTAAATCAAGAGCCCCAAAAGTGGTTCAGCATCTAAACTCCTATCTGGCTGCTAGCACATGTTTCGGAGGTGCTAACAGAGTAGACATAAAGACATCATGTCAAAACTGCCCCTCTGCGCTAGATACACCAACTCCTGTCCCAGGACTGGAAATTACTTACAATTTTATGCTTCTATGCCTATATTCCTCATACCTAGGTAGAGTTTGCTGTGGAAGACACATGGCCTCTATAAGTGATCTACAGTATATGATACCAACATCTCTGGCAGGATTAGAAATGGGCTCAACTGGGCTAAAACATGATTTATCTATCAGTGGCTAGATAGATAAATATCCACACGCACATACCTTCGCGTACATTTTCCTGACAAGTGTTTGCTATGTTCTGAATCTGTTTTTTCGCTCAACAGTGGAATCAGTCAAGGATCACCACAATGCAGCAATATGGCTTCATGGAAGGCAAAAATCTCATGGGAATGAGACAAAGGCAAGGCCAAAAGTGATAGATACATAACATAGGTATGCCTAAAATAGGTATCTTTGTTTGTCCTTAGGTGCTTCAGGGCATCCTACCTGTCATCTATTTACCTGTTGCCTCAGGCAGGCTTCAGTAGGTCCTGTCTCACATTCCAGCCTCCTGTGAGTACCCTGGTGTACTGCAACTTGTTGGGATGGAGATAACCTTCTTCACAGCCACCTGTATGGTGCTGTTCTTTGAATTGGTGGCTGAAACCGTGCTGGTTAACACACCAGTGTTTTTGCTACTCGTGAACAGAGCTTGCAGAGCATCGACTTTCTCTCTTTCCCACTCTGCCTCCCAGAGGGTGGGCTGGGGGTACATGAGAAGCTGGGAGGGGGCACAGCTGGGACTGCTGACCCCAGCCGACCAAAGGGATATCCCATGCCATATGACATTGTGCTCAGCAGTAAAAGCTGGGGGAAAGGAGCAGGAATGGGAGGTAGACTTTCATGGTTATGGATTTATCTTCCCAAGTAACCGTTACGTGTGACAAAGCCCCGCTTTCCTCAAATTGGCTGAACATCTGCCTGACAATGGGAAATAGTGAACAAATGCCTCTTTTTGCTTTTCTTATGCACACAGCTTTTGCTTTCCCTATTAAACCATCATTATCTTGATCCGTGAGGCTTTTTGCCTTCTACTTTCTCTCCATCCTTCTGGGGGAGTATGAGTGAGTGGGTGGGCAGGTGTTTGGCTGTTGGCCTGGAGCAACCCCACACACCTGGACACCTAAGGATAGCACTAGATGTCTATATTTAGGCATACAACTTAGTCTCCTACTGTTGACCCTTCGAGGAAGTTTTGTGTCAGGGTAACAGGTATACAAAACCTGAAAGAGTAGGAAGAAATGGAAATGAAGCATAGCCACAAAAACTTAGCTAATATTGTCCATTTTGTATGGTTACCCTCAATGTGAAGGATATGATGGGATAGAGGCTTACAGATCTTCTGTTCATGTATTGCCTGAATCCAGCCCTGTCTGTGTCTGTTCCCTTTCCTGTTATTCTGTTCATTCTAAGCTCTTGTCCATCCAACAGGGCTAATAAAAGAAGCTGCAGCCAGTTCTGCCCTCACTGCTGTGAGAAATGCTGGCTTTGTTCATTACCGCGTTTATTTGGGGATTCCATTTTAACAGCTAGCCCAAGGAGAATTGCTCACTTATCTCCTTCTGGAAGAAACTGAGCCAAATGCCATACAAATGTACATTTGTACTCTATAGCGGCATTGTCTTTGATAACTGAGGTTCTCTGCTGGCAACCAAACATCTCACATACTGCAAGTCTTCTGTGAAGAAATGAAAACAAACAGTTAAGGAAAAATCACTTAAGAAAAAATTTCAGCCAAACTGGACCAAATGGTTTAAGGCTCGTCTTTCTCTGTAAATAAAGTGGGGAAGAGAATGAGATGTTTCAGTGAAGTGCTCAGCTCCAGCAGAGGTACAGATGAATGAAACCAATGTATGCACAACTAGAAAATGTTGAGTTAGGGAAATTGTTCTACAAATGCCTTTTTTCCTTTCTTCTTATCCCCCTTGTGTATGCATTCCTCGGGGAAAGTGCTGTTTTGTTATGGCAAAGGAATTTTGCAAGTACGAATATTCATCTGTCCCTTAACAGAAGGAAATGCTTGAGGTACAACGTAACTTGTACCAGTGTATTGGAGTGGTCCAGTCAGTAAGTTTTGTGCAAAGGCACTGAATGATTCAGGATTTATACACTCTGACGAAGAAAAAACGTTTCCCATCCTCTATAAGTAAAGGCTTTAGAATAAATTCTTATTTATATTATAGATATTTTATATCCACTATGCCAATGTAAGAAGACCTTGAAATACGTATAATGGGTGTCTTATGGCCTCTTTATATTGCCAGAACATTTCATAGAGATTTTATAGATTTTATAAGATAGAGGCTACGAATCCTCATTGCTGTTAAGTTTTAAGAACAAGCATCTGCCAGGTATTACACAGCTCAAGCTGGTCTGGCCTCAAGGGAGAACAGAGGAGATGACATTTTCCAGCTACAGAGTTGGTGGCATCCTGCATTTTTTGTACCGAGAACATGCAGCAGCTGTACTTGTATTTAGTTCTTATACTTGCACACACCTACAGTGCTACTTACAGAGCAAGTATCTCAAGAACCTGGGAAAGGAAGCTGGGTGGCATCAGCAACACTCTGATT
Source organism: Rissa tridactyla (assembly GCF_028500815.1). NCBI lineage: Eukaryota > Metazoa > Chordata > Aves > Charadriiformes > Laridae > Rissa > Rissa tridactyla. The sequence continues at coordinate 117,027,284 of NC_071468.1, read as the reverse complement.
TTCATTAAGTAGCCGTCACTCTCACTAACCACCTTGCTCGGAATCAGGCATTACAGGAGGTATTTGCAGACAACTTCTGATTGACTTTCTATTATCATTTAAGGTGGTGATAAAATGGCTGGAATCATAGTAAATGAAAGCATCAGAAACTAGCTTTCTGCAACTCATTGGCAAGAAATTTTGTTAACAACGGCAGATAAAAAAAAAAATGAAAAATATGTTTAAAGATGTGGAGTGAAGGTATTCCTGCTGGTTTCTCATAGCTGAACAGGATAGTACAGAAGAGGAAGAGAATTCAGTGAAAAATGGTGGAGAGGGGTAGCAAAGTTGCCGAGCTACTAAATCAAAGGAAAAAATGCTGACTTAACCTGAACAATAATCTGGACTATGTATTTTACACGTTTTCTGCACTTTCCACTATTAAAATTATGCCTAATACATTACTCAGATTGGAACCCTGTTTGTGGATGTAAGTTGCAAAGACATTTTGAATTATTTCAATCATTCAGAAAAAAAAAAATCTTTAAATGAAACCCTGTATCAGGTTTGAGGTTGAACTCTGGGTTTCAGTCCAGAGGCTAAAAATAAAAATTTTATCTACCAGGCTAGGGTTTCAGAAAACACTGCCAATTTATCATAATTGTTGATTAGAAACCAATACCATGAAAAGGTTGTTAAATTTCCATCTGTGGATACATTCGTAACCTTCTTAGGAAAAGGCACTGAGCAATATGGTCCAGCTTTGGATTCAGCACTGCTTTGAGCAGGGGATGGGACCAGATGACCTTCACATGTAAATTGTTCTGTGATTCTATGAGTGGCAAAATATATTTTCTAATCTGCTGATATTTATTTATTGTAATTGGGAAGAAATTTATGAACTTTGCCTGCCCTTTGGCTTTCAAACTCCTAATCAGTCTTGCTATCCAGAAGTATTGCACAGAATCACAGAATCGTAGAATGGTTCAGGTTGGAAGGGACCTCTAAAGGTCATCTAGTTCCACCCCCCCTGCCATGGGCAGAGACACCTCCCACTAGACCAGGCTGCTCAAAGCCCCATCCAGCCTGGCCTTGAACACTTCCAGGGATGGGGAATCCACAGCTTCCCTTGGCAACCTGTGCCAGTGTCTCACCACTCTCATAGTAAAAAATTTCCTCCTGATATCTTATCTAAATCTACCCTCTTCCAGTATGAAGTCGTTACACCTCATCCTATCACCACATGGCCTCACAAACAGCCCCTCCCCAGCTTTCCTGTAGGCCCCCTTCAGATCCTGTGAGGCTGCTATAAGGTCTCCCCAGAGCTTTGTCTTCTCTGGGCTGAATAACCCCAACTCTCTCAGCCTGTCCTCATAAGAAAGGCTGCATTCTCTCATGATTGTTGATATTAGGGACAGGATTTGTGTGAGTGACTTGCTATTTCAGGTACGCTCTTTTTTAAAACCTTTTAAGGGGCAACTACCTGTATGCATGGCCAGTGGAGCATTGTGAACCTGAGGGGTGTCCAAAGCCCATGTGTCGACAGCTACTCAGCAAGTTAAAAGGTATCAGTGGAGCTGCTGCAGTTCTCCAAGCACGCAGCCTTCCCTATTGCAAATATAATGTAATTTAGCTTTAAATGCTCTATCCCTGGCAGCCAAGCTGCGTTACCTTGCCCTTTCCACGTGCGAACAGTATGTTCACAGCCAGTGGGAGCACCCCAGATGTATTGTAGCTTGTCAAGGAACAGGGACATGATGATCTATCCGAACCTTCCTGTGCTTCTTTCTGAACTTTGACTACCTTCATTATTAGTCTCCTTTATTATTAATCTACTTAAGAAAGCAAGAAAGAGTGACTGAGTAACCACTGAAAGGTGATAAATTCCCAGAGCGGTTCTTCAGAAGGTCTAACGAAGCCCGAGCATCAGTCAGGTCAGCAATTTGGCACACTGGTGGCTCCAGGGTGCAGTTCAGCCCCCCCTGAAATCTGTGAAAAGGCTCTGGGAACTGGATGATGCCCTAAATGAACAAGGGCTGTTGTTCCACAGACTGAGTGACATTAAGTATTCCCAAAGGGTTTTCTTTTATTAGATTAGAATCAGTTCTTAAATCACTAAACTGTGTGGAAATTTCCCATTCCAGAAGTAAGCAAATATTCAAGAGTATATATACTTTACTTAGCAGCTACCACAGAAAAATATACAAAGTGGGAATCTGTTAAATACAAAACCTAACTGGATATAAAAATGTGTTCCCTTGACAGGTCTGTTTCTTTAATAGAATTTCATTAAAGAGGGCACCATTGTTTTATGGAATATTCTGTGGTTTAATATATAAAATATGCAGCCGTTTAATATATCTCAAAAAGTTCAGTTTTGCATTGTATTTTAATTTTTCATCAGTATAAGTTTCTCTCTAATAATTCTCTGTAAAGAGGCTTCACTTTGCTTCAGTGCTTGTAAAATGCTTTCTTGGATCAGGTTTATTACCTAAGTTAATTTGTAATTATCCAATTCAGATAGGTGACTTTAAAGGTATAGTACATTAATTAAGAGTTGAACAGATTCTTGAGACTGGATTCTTATAAATCATAAGTTTAGGGTCACACTAGTTGGGGCCAAAGGAGGTCAAAAGGGTGAAAGCTGGGAGATATTTGTTGAGTTTTGTGAAATATCTGAGTTGTTTAGTTCTTTTTGCCTAGCGGACTGGTAATGATGACAGTAAAACCGGAGCAGGCTGTGACACACTGAAAGGAAAGGAATTCCCTTAAAGCAAAAAGATTAAAATTCAGAAAAGCCAAGGTGTTTTTACTTCATGTCTGCTATAGTCACCCAATCCAAAGCCTGAGCACAAAGAGAAACCTGCACCTCTGAACACACATGTAATAACAATAACTGCAGAAAGGCCAAAAAAAGTAGGTCAACGTCAAAAGTTTCCTCGTTTAGCCCAAGACATGATGCTCCTCTGCCAGAATGAAAGGATGGCAATCAGTCAGGCCCTCTTTGTGTTAAATATAGTTTACTATATATAGGAAATTATATGTATAAGACAATTCACAAATATGGAAATATATATCTACTGTATAGATATATGTGTATGAGGCATCTGTAATGCAAATGCATAGTTAGAGGAATTAGGACTGAATAGAATAGTCCTGGGAGCCAGGAGCAGCTTTATTTTTATTGTTATCCTGGTTGATTCGTCATTTACAATAAGTTTAAACAGATAACATAAAGCAGGCTAAGTGCTGCAATTGTTTCTGCAGGGCATGCTGTCAGCTTACCCGTTAGCAAACAGGTGCGAAGGACTGTGTGCAAGCGGCACATCTCAGGCCTGATGGAAGGGACACAATATCTCTATTTTAGAAATGCTCGATTTCACCTGAGGAATAAATATTTGCAGCGCAAATGCGCTCCCAACTCGAAAAATCTCGGCCAATATTCAGAGTAGAAGCGAGACAAACATTTTACCCCACCAGAACAACATATGTTTGAAACAGCTTTTGTAGGACAGACCCTCCATCCTTTGATTCAAGCCTGACGGTCTTCTCGGCGGCATGCCTCAGCTCACACATGGGTAACACAAGTGGTCCAGGCCTGACTTGAGTAATTTTTTATAGTGCTCTTTGTAGCATATCACACAATGTGGCCACAGAAGCCTCTTCAGGTCTTGAAGGAGCCAACCAGGAGGACATACGCAATATCTTTCAGGATACTTGGATACAGGGGCCTCTGCGTCAGACCTGCCCACTCACAAGGTGAAACAGTTTAAGGCGTTATCCGAAAAAAACGGGACTGATTCGCCCAATGCAGTATTACAAAATTCTCATGCTTGCACAGTATCGAACAAAACTGCCAAATTTAAAAGGATACCAATTTAAATTTCAGTTAGTTTATTAAATAACTTGGCCATATTTCAGACAACGTACCTGCCCTCTTGTTTCTCTTTCTTTGTTCTGGGGGCTTAAGATCACAGTTTGCTTCATTTGACCTTCAGCTTGTCTAAATTCCAATTAACACTAATGGAGGTATGCTAATGTACTCCAGCTTGGACCTGACTCACCGAGAGATTTGGGGATTTTTCACAGAAGTGGTTTGTTTCCCATACAAACGGAAAAGGCCGATTATGGACGGGGAAAGTGAAACCGCCGCACCGCTTCCACACGGTGCTGTCAAATAAATTAATGTTCCCGTCCCAGAAGGCGAATTTGGTGTGCAGACCTGTGAATGCAATCGGTGCCCGTTAATGCAAACAGAAGGACGGAGGGGGAACTGTGACTTGCCTGCTAAAGGCTATAACCAATTATTCTCCTCACTTTCCCATCCACCGATGCCCCGGTACTTCTTCACGGTTGCGATGTTTTCAGCCTCTGCTTGCCTTGTAGCGTTAAATGGCTCATCGGCATACCACGTTAATAGGTTCCCTTGTGAAGAATGCAGGGTGTAATTTTCACATTGCAAGGAATATTACACGTACAGCCTGGCGTGCATGCAGGCGCACGAGTGTCTCAAACCACTCTTCCACACTCCCCTTCCTACACAACAGGGCAATAAGCCAGTATAAGCACAGGTCTACTGTATGCATGGCTTTAATGAGAAGAGGAGACAGTGTAGATCAGCCATGATCTGGAAATCAGTCTGGAATTCAGTCTGGAAAAAAGATGACTGAGGGGGGATCTTATCAATGCTTATCAATACTGAAAGGGTGGGTGTCAGGAGGGTGGGGCCAGGCTCTTTTCAGTGGTGCCCAGTGACAGGACAAGAGGTAACGGGCACAGACTTGAGCATAGGAAGTTCCACCTAAACATGAGGAGGAACTTCTTTACTCTGAGGGTGACAGAGCCCTGGCACAGGCTGCCCAGAGATGTGGTGGAGTCTCCGTCTCTGGAGACATTCCAAACCCGCCTGGACGCGTTCCTGTGCCACCTGCTCTGGGTGACCCTGCTCTGGCAGGGGGGTTGGACTAGATGATCTTCAGAGGTCCCTTCCAACCCTATGATTCTATGACTCTATGATATATCTGGTGAGGATGTCAATTTTTCTAGCCATATTCAATAACTGAGACTTGTTCATCATAGTAGCAGAATGTCACAGCCTCTCTTATGTCATGTTGCGGAGCATGATGCTGCTTTTGCCCTCTGCTTCTACGTCGATGTAACAAATGGTACAAATGCTTCCATCAGCCCTACACATACTCCATACCCATTTTAACCACACATATCATTGCAACAGCAACAGTTTTCGTGCATTGTAATCCCATGCTGGTTTAGTTCTAGTGTTAATCACAGAGTTCGTACCCATGATGAGCTCTGCTAAACTTCAGAAGCCCTAAAAACCCAGTGAAAGAGTGAATTTTATCTTGCATAGAGAGTAGGTTATAAAAATTTTCAGACCCACAACCTCAGTATAGAATCATTGAATCACAGAATCTTCATGGTTGGAAAGGACCTTTGAGATCATCGAGTCCAACCATACACACACCAAAAACAAACAAACAAATAAACAAACAAACAAAAACAACAAAGAAACCTACAAACAAACAACCTACAATCTCTGCCACTAGAGCGTGCCCTGAAGTGCCACATCTAGATGTTTCTTAAACACCTCTAGGGATGGTGACTCAACCACCTCCCTGGGCAGGCTGTTCCAGTGCCTGACCACTCTTTCAGTAAAGGAATTCTTCCTAATATCTAACCTAAACCTCCCCTGCCACAACTTCAGACCATGTCCTCTGGTCCTGTCGTTATTCACCTGGGAGAAGAGGCCAACACCCACCTCTCTCCAACCTCCTTTCAGGTAGTTGTAGAGGGCAATGAGGTCTCCCCGCAGCCTCCTCTTCTCCAAGTAGTGCAGTCAGCTCCCTTGTGTGACTCCGCTCACCGATTTCTTGTGTGGAAACAGCAAACCAACAAATCTTCAGCTCAGCCTGTGTTGGGGTACTCCAAGTATCTCAGCTAGATTCCTTTTGCTTAGTGAATAACGTGGTTATGTATACTATAGCCTGTTGACAACATACAGTTACTTTCTACACTTGACTATACTGTACCATAGCAATAATAGCACTTGAAGATGCCAAAATTAGTGTTTCGGAGCCTTACAAATATTGTGGGGTTTTTCCCATTATTGAAATTTAAGTTTCATGAAGAGAGTCCTGCTATTAAAGCAGCAATAATTCTCCATTAGCCACAGCTGAATGACACTGTTGGTCTTTCATTCATGTACTTGTTCTGATGCTCTTACTCAGCAAACTCCTTGTACCACTGTTAATCTGTCACCTGGAAATGACACTACACATGCTACTTACACCAAGCAAGTTCTACAGGAAAATTCATCGTTTGTCACATGGAATATCAGTTATGTAATGTTCAGGCTCTTTTTCCATGGTTTAATTACAAATTTGTTTTAAATACAGGCTGAGAAGACAACAGCAGAATTAGACCCTAATTCAGCAAAAATCTAAGCATGTAGTTAGCTTCCACTGCAAGAGTAACACAACTAAAATCATGATGAATTGTTTGCTGAATTTGCTTTGCTTTGATGAAGCCATATCTATGGAACAAAATCTAGGCTGCTGCACTAAGGGATGCAGTAAGTAGTTTTTACTGGTTGAGGATGAGTTATAAGATCTGATCCCTTATTCTGCCCTGACTCCCTGACCCCTACAGTATGACTCCCAGCTTAACCACAAAGTGGAGGAACAGCAAACTGCCCAACCAGAAGATGTTGGCAAAGCGGCAACCATTATCTTCAAATGCAGTTTGTTTGAAAGTGGACAATTTTCGGAGTTCACTTTTCTCCTATGCAAAATGGGATCTCCTGACTCCATTTGCTTCCACCTTTCTCATGCAAACCTGTGGTCCAGGACAACTAGACGGGTCTTCTTTGGGGAATCATAGTGAAGACAATAGTCAAAGATATCCCCCAGTAGGATAACCATAATTTTCAGTGACCTTAGCTCTCACAAGTCATGAAAATTGTTTGATGTTTCCCACCACAACATCATTTACACTTTGTCTGCACTACTACTTTGCCTTCATCCCACGTTTGTCATGTCTGGTGGGATTGCTACCTCCTCTAGCCCAGGTTTACACAAAGCTTGGAGGACACAATCATATTAATTTCATAGCTCCTCCTTAGGCAATTAACTACTGAAATTCAGAATAAAACAGTAACAATGACACTTTGCAATCCAAGGTAAGTGCCTCATCTCAAATAACAAATGGGGCTCCTTGTAGGTCAGTGGAAAGAAAGACACTTCAATACCTAACTGCCAAATGCCTGAGTGAAGGCATGAATTCTTCCACAGAACTTCTTACACATCTATGTAAAATCCAGACCTCACTGCGGAGGCCAAACTTATATTAACTTCAGCAGCGCCAAGATTTCACCCTCAGTTTTAAGCTCCAGCAAGGTAGAAAGCCAGCTTTGGAGAAAGTGATGGAACTGGGAAAAAGGAGAAATTAGAAAGTTGGGGGTGCAATAACAATTAAAATTAATGATGAATTTCAACTGTGGTAGAACTGAGAAAAACTGTCAATACTGACAATGCTGTTTCAGCTGGGATTTGATTCTACTTATTCTATGAAGAATACTTCAGCAGAACAAAAGCAATTTAACAGGGTCTTTTCTGAAAACTCTCCAAGTTTGTCCAAAGACACAGCCTGTTCTTCCTTTTCTTACATGTTTTTTTTACCCTTTTACCTATTTTTACCTTCTACTCACCAACACTTTTCCAAGTTGCTCAGCTTGGTTCTTCACTCTCTCCATAGTATGAAAGCTTTATTGTTCCCTGTGAATGCTCCATCACTTACCCTTCCCAGCTCCGCGTTTTGGCACAAATGGACTCTTTTGAGCTTCTGTGTGAAGACCACCTGCAGCAGACCTTGAAATGACTAACGCGGAGGCAGGCTGAGATCAGCTTAAACCTAAGTTTCAAATGTACTCTACAACTCTTGCTGTTTCCTACTCCCCAAAACGACTTCATTTCCTACACCAACTGCTAAAGCAATAGTCCCGAAAGAGGGAGCAATAATTTACAGTAACTCTTCTTAATACATGAACATTAATTTTATTTATTGTACCAAGAACCAAATTTACTAGAGACACAGTCCATGATTGGCATTTTGAAGGAAATATGGTAAATTACTCAAATCTATGGATATAGCTGTAGAGATTTATAAAACATTGCCTTCAATAGTTAGAACATGATATATGACTAGCGCTGAGGTCATGTCCAATGTTCATTTTGCTCATTTACTTTTGCAGGTGGAGTTGAAATAGTTGCCAATTCAGAAAATGAAGGGGTTTTTTTCGATAATAATATATTGAAAAGTAGGTTTGTGAAGACAGACTAAATAAAATCTGTTACTTAATAGCAAACACATAAACTCATAAACTACTTGTGATACTTTATCCTTGAAAAAGAAAAAAAATAAAACCTAGTAATGGTCTGATCTTATGAAGACTCAGTACTAGTCAAAGGGCATTACTTGACTAGTCCCATGCCTGGTAGAGAGTGCCGAAAGGGACTACTCACAGTAGTCAAGCACTGCAGCCGATGATATTTACAGGGTCGGTTATGATAGCTCAGTTCTCTGCTACACTCTTAATCAGGTAAGGAATACATTGAAACCAATGAAATTGCTCAGCTTTAAGAGTGCGGAACCAGCCCCCATAGGAAAATTTCTTATTGTGCAACTAAGCAGATAAGAAAAAGCTGCTGTTTTCAAATATCCCAGACACGCACCAGCCAGACACACGCACCAATGCATGTGCTGGGGAAATGAAATTAGCAAGTGTTGTCATATGTTTTAGCATATGATCGCATCTGACAGGTATGAGCTTGTCTCTGATGTGTTTTCTTGTTGGTGCTGGAAAGAAGAAAAATGTGAAGCCCGTTAGACATGTTTCCGAATGCGATGCTCTCCTTTTCTCCCCCCTTTCTTTCTTTTTCCTTTCTTTCAGTAAAAACACTGGAGATGTTTAAAATCCCTAAATCATACAAGGCATATTTTTAATATCTTGTACTAGGGATAACCTTTTTAATAGTACTGGAAATCCCCATATACCATATCTAGGTGTATCCAGATGGATTGTTTCCATATGAAGACATTTTCTTTTGCCATTTTTCATTCTATTGTACGTATCTGTAACGTATGCTTTTTATAATGAAGGGCTACTCTTAATAACCTTGTATTTATTTTATTTTATTTTTTTTTAGAAAGAGCAGATGTGATGAAGTGAATGAGAGCTATTGGTTTAATAAAGCACAGTCATCTTCCCTCAGATGTTACAATAAACCAGATTAGATAGAGCTCTAATGGAGAAAGCTCCAATGTTACTTCTGCTGTTGATAAATGGTCTGAAATTTCATTTTCTCTGCTCTGTGTATCTTGCATACGTGCCTGTGTTTAACTGTTTAGAATCTGGCATTACCATAATGACATGAAAGCAAAGAACCCTAGGATCTCAAAATAGCTGCTTATACAAGTGATGATTCCTACCTGATAGGGAGAAGTGAAAGGTGACAAAGCCTTCCCTCTCAATTAAATTCCTTTCATGAGAGTCTTCAGTACATTTCTGACTATAATGTCAGTCAAGCAATAACAGAAAACTCAGTGTCATTATGGAAAAAAGACATTAAAACCTTTTTAGGGGTGGAGAGAGGGGATATGCGAATATACTTCAAAGAGAGGGTCTTATTTTCCTTTTATTCCCTCAGTATTTCCATGAAACCTAAGGCAATGACATCACAACAAAACAAGGTTGCCAAGATATACTATACAAAAACATGTTTTCACATGGTTACATTTTCTGCAAATTATAGTTCTTGGAGTATAAATCAGAATAATTGTTTAAATCAGAGTGACTGTTGAAACAGATTTACAGAGATCAAATCAAAAATGTAATAATTCTTGTGGTTTCACTAATGCTCAGAGCACCAAATACTTCTGAAAATTTTGGTTGTCAGTTATATATAGTGTTTACATTAACATGCTGCTTGAACAGAGAAAATATATATTTTAAGATGAAAATGTGAATCCAGGGTTACAAGAATGTTTCTGAAACAGCTAAGTCATCTTGTTTCAAGTAAAACCAGATGTTTGCTTAAAGTGAAAGGCAATCATTTCTTTTAATTATGTTCACTGGTTAGGCCACCAGGAATATCCATATGTGCACACAATGATCCGATTAAAATCAAAGACCTTACGATGGAGAAAGCAATCAACAACTGAAAGACCACCAAATGACATGCGAGGCACTGACCTGGATTCCACTACCTCCATTCGCTCATTTTCACTCAGCAAGTCAAACAGGAGAGACCGCTGGAGTCCACCGAGATCCCCTGGGTGAGTCACGTCCCCAGACCCTGGAGGTATCTCCAGGAGCGATGGCCTCCTAAACAGTTGCTCCAAATTGATGAACCTGGACTAAACACATTTCTCAACTTTGCACGGGGTCGATATCTGCAAAAAACATTCAGTATGCAGTAAGGAATCAGCTGCATCGTGCTTCTTTGTTCATTTCAGGATGTGTGATACTGTGGTGAGTCTAGTGGAAGAGGGAAAAACACGGAAACAAAGTGTTTTGCATGAATACTTCAACAGAAGAGAAGTGGATGGATAAATGGATCAAAGAAGTGGATTTTCATGTCCTTCTGAAATCCTGCCTGTAGGTGCTATGTGACTTCGTTTAGCAGAGACCGCAAAGCACAAAACATTAGCATGAAGCTTCTAAAATAACCCATGCTGTAACAGTTCTTCCTGTCCTGGATGTTTCAAACACACTTATCACCTGAATTTTTATTGGTGACTGATTGCTTTGAAGCTTTACACCACTTCTCATAGTTTGAAATTTCTATTCAAAACTATGTTGCTCATGAATACAGGCATCTGTTCTTAGCTCTTCTGTGAAGAAACACCAAAATCTCTGGCCTATGGAAGGAGATGCACGTTCTACTGGTTTACAGGGCAATAAACCATTGTCTGGGAACTGGCACCTGCCTCTTGTAGGACCTGCTCAGCTCCTCTGTGATCCTACCAGCAGACATGCACAGCTCTATAACCATCTATTTCAATGACAACTATGTATCGTATATCAAAAATTGTACATTACATTTATTTATTATATAATATACACATAACATTCACATAAACACACATGGACAAAGGGAAGGGAAGGGAAGGGAAGGGAAGGGAAGGGAAGGGAAGGGAAGGGAAGGGAAGGGAAGGGAAGGGAAGGGCAAGGGAACTTTGCTTCAGTAACAGATGTTCTCTGGCCACATGCATTTATCAGAAAAGTTGGCCTTTTCAGAAGGTCAGACTGAATACATAATCAGGTGAAAAAATATCTTTACAAAAAAAATGGATAAAACGTATAGCTCCAGTGAAGCCATTAGGATTTTTAACCCTGATTTCAATGATCCCAACCTCTCTCTATGTTTCCATGCTACTTCTATCATGGCAGGGTACTTTATTTTACACGTACAGTTTCTGTGCTGATGGTGTTCCCCTCTCCTGCTTGTGCATGATCTGCGCTCAATCACTGTATTGTTTTGCATTTGTTTTCTAGTCCACTCTTTTCAGCAAATCCCCTCACCGAAGGGGAGATCCTTTCCTTCCATCCTCACAGCTCTGCAAGACAACCTTTTCCTCACCCAAACATAAATCTTAGAGTAAGTTCAGCCCCTACATTGTCCTTCGATAAACATGTATCTGTGTATGTAGACATCCATCTCCATGACAATTCTATTTTGGTCTTGAGGGTCCTGTGGCTGTGTACAGTCTTTTAACTGTTCCTCTTTCACATGGCTTTACTTAAGTGTCAGTGTTCTCACAGGGCCCTGAGTGCGTTGCATCCAGTCCCTGAAAGCTCCTCTCATTGTTTTGACTAATAAGCAGTTACATTAAAACTTTGGGCCAGGATATTTAGAGGCAAAAAATCATGCAGACCCTGCAAATTTCGCAGCAGACACTTGATCTTTGCTGATTAGCTCGTAGATGATGTTGCCAGCAATATCTTCTCCAAGGCATACTCCTGTCTTGAAATATAACATCTTCACCAGTTTTCAACATGAGACAGGAACCGAAACTAGTTAGCATTGGAGTGGATGACCTCCAAGTACCTCTGGCGCTGCTCGATGGAAAGTAGATGGCATTAATGCTGATACAGAAGAGCAGCAGGCAGGCTAATTTGTAACCCAGCAGGATCCCAAAATATGTCCAAAATATTATTTATGACTAAAATTATAAAATAGAGTTAAGGCAGATTTTATTGTTTACTTATCCAAGTCATAAAATATACAAGCACAGCAAATATAAACAACAGCAAAACCAGCTGAGCAAAGGCAAGCTTTCAACTAGCTTAATCATCTCTAAATTCTAAATATTATCTCATGAGGGATGGCTGCTGGAGTCCGCGAAGGACGATACCAAATCCCATTCCCTGTTCCACGCAGACCACCCCTATCGAGGACACTTCCATCCTACTGCATTATCACAAATCCTGCCTTGAAACAGAAAATTTAATTTCCCCATCACCATTTGGTGAGTCTTATGCTGGAAAAGGGCCTGCTGCCTACCTTTCCCCTGACCAGCTTTTGCAGATTGAATTGTTCTTTTCCAGTGTCTTTGAAGGAACAGTCAAGAATGTCTCCCCTAATATGCTGATCTGGTGAGTTTTTCTAGTCTAGTTTTTATACCCTTTACGTGACTAAATTCTAAATATTTACCAGTGGTATGTTAAGTGCTACAAGCAATATCTGTTACATATACTGTGAGCTCCGGCTCGTTCTCATTTATTACTCTCCTTTCCGATACTGCTTCAGAAGCAGTACATACTTCCTTCTGCACATACTTCTTTCCACACCGCACCACTAAGTACCCTACTGCTTATCTGAGAGTGGCTCAGGAAGAGGACATAAAACCAGAGGATTACATAAAAAATGGCCACAAATGATATAAACAGAACATTTAACATAACTACGTGCCCATGCAGGGTCCATATATCCATGATGACAGACACATGCATGTTTGGTTTTAAATCCTCCACTGACCAGGACTCTACAGCTTCTCCAGAAAATTTGATCCACTCCTTCACTGTGGCTTTTTTTCCCCAATATTTAACAAAATTGTCCCTCACTGCAAGTTACACTGGGTACTTCTTCTACACATCATGGCTGTGAAGAGCAGATTATTCCACTTTCCTGTGACTGAAAGACTCCTAAAAAACAAACAATTGTTTTTGAAGCCCCCTGACTGCATGGGCTGGATTCAGCATATCTGGAATAACTTAATTAACAGAATTAATACTATGAGACTTGATCAGTCTGAACCAATCATCCTATTTCAAACTAGGCTGAAAAGAGCAGTTCTAGAACTTACAGACAAATTGTATTTTGGATGGCAATGTCATTGTAAAATACCATAAGTTTGCAAAATGAATCAATTTTTACAACTACTTTGTGAAGCTGGAAAAAGTGAGGCTTAAATGAGAAAAGTCCAATATTTGTCTTTTCCTCTCCCACTTCTCATTTCATTTAGCCAGAAAATGAACTCAAAAGTATGTTCTATATCAAATAATATCTAATTACTACATTTGTTAAATAAAGATTAATAATTAAGCAGCCTGAAATGCAATCACTATTACAGTTTACAGATAAGAGAAAAACATTTGAAAGGATCTTAAGTAAACTACAAAAGCATGGGCTAATCTTACAGACAAATGAAAATCCATAATCCTGCTTAGGCCACGGTCTGCTGATAATGCATTTGCAATTAAAGTACTGCATGATTTATGGAAGTCAAAAAGGAAATTACTCAAAACCATCTACACTGAAGGCTTGTAACTAGCCCCCCCTCTCCCAAAGGACAGGACTTCAACCATCCCCATGGCTCAGCTGAGAAGATCTTTGACTTGTTTTGCAAAACGTTTGCTTGACTTCTTCAACTTCATCGGTCAAATGTGCTTAGCCCAGTAAGATAACAACTGGCACACAAGGTTACGCAAGACTTGTAATTACAGTATCAATCCTTGTAAGATATTTTGTAACAAATGGAGGAGTCTATTTTTACTCTATTTTCCTATTCCTTGAGGAAAATGTTCAGACTAACTAATTTCCATTAATATCTATAACTCAGCACACCAATAAATATAATCATGATCTCTTTCCATTTTTAAAATTTTAGACTGTTTCAGTCTGTTCTAGTTATTAAAAGATCTATCCAGGATATGCATATTAGTGACAATGATAAAAATGAAAACTTTTTTCACAAAGAATCAAAATTCCACAGTTGTTTTCATTTTAAATTTTTTACGATAGACTGCTTTTACCTTGTTTTTAAAAAGCCAAAATTGTTTAAAGTTGCCACATTAAAACATATTGAGACCATTTTGATGGAATATATAGGTTACAGTAAAAAAAGAATTAATGAAACCTGAAGCAAAGTATTTGTAAGTTTTCTTTAGTCACGATAATCCACCAGAAATCCTGAGGGGATAAAATGCGATAACAGAAGATAAGAAAAAAAACATCTTGCAATCATGAATACAGGTTGCTCTCAACTTATTGATCCTGCTTTAATCATATTTATCTTTTTTATAGGAAAGCTGTGAATGAACTACTGATTTGCTGGTATTGAGGAACAAGATGTGGTTCAAGGCTTATGGCACAGTAAGCCCCGCTTCATGCATGTTCACCTGTACTTTTTGGTCTTCACTGTAGAAGAAATCCATTGCGGAGACACAAGTAGCAGAGCTGATTCACAATACTGGCAGCATTAGTCCTATCCTGAGAGATGGAACTGATTTTATGAGTGAAAAAATAACACTGACCTTGGGAAAAAATGCCAACAAAAATATTCCGTGGCACTTCCTGACCTGAGAAGTCATCCTTCCTAAGTCTTTTCCTGCTTATTGGTAAGTGCAGATGTGCATTTTGAGAACTACTGTAACTGATGGTCGTGATTCAGCTGGGATCTGAAATTATTGCACTTTTGAACTTCATCAGTACAGTGAACATACAGGATCCACAAATTACTGGTAGGTACTTACAATCTATTTATCTTCACAATGCTGTTGGAAAAATTGAGTCTAACAAATAACAAATGTATTTGAAAATCAACAAAAAGTTTTGTTCAGTGGTAAAAATCTACACCAAATGAGGTTCTAATTAATCTTTCCTTTGAAAATCTGTAAATGTCAGATGGCCGGCTCTGCTCTGTCATCTGCAAGATGACTTTCAGCTAGTACCTGGAGAAGGAGAGACAGTGAAGGGCTGCAGAACCCAACTGGAGCTGGGAAGAGGCTGGAAGGACAGGCTGTCCATAGTGGTCCTCACTAATTACCAAGTGAGTCAAGAGATGGTGAGACCCCAGTTCTGCAAATACAAAGAGACCTGCAGGCAGAATGTTGTCAGCTGCAGCCTCCCAGACCACTGATGCTACTCACAGATTACTTCCATGCTGCAGCCAAAAAACGATCACGGTATCATATCAATGTACCCAAGAGAACTTGAAGAAATTGTGCAAATTCTGATTGCAGCCTGGCAACCCTGGTAGGTTTAAGGTGTGGGGGCAGGAGGTAAAGGGAAGAAGCTGAAGCTCCAAACACTCCCCATCCCTCCAAGCAGCAGCTCCAGAAACAGCCCGGAATTTGGGTGAGAAGACAAGAAGATGTCTGTTGGTGGAATTGCCACCATCACTATCACAGTTGCATCTGCCCTGGACCTGAAAACAGCAGCATTATAATAAATTTCAAGGTATTTCTGGCATTTCTCACTTTAAGGGATGAAGATCATCCTTGAGATAGGGGATGTGAGTGCAGGGAAGGGTTTTATTTGGCCTGTAGTCATGTTATTTTGTCATATATCCCAGCTTGCCAATAAATTTAACCTTGTTCACCAAATTCAACCACACTTGTCAGCAGAACAGACAGTTCATAAATATTCATTTATTCTCATCTGGTGGATGAGAAGCTCAACATGAGCCGGCAATGTGCGCTCGCAGCCCAGAAAGCCAACCGCATCCTGGGCTGCATCAAAAGCAGCATGGCCAGCAGGTCAAGGGAGGTGATTCTGCCCCTTGGCTCCACTCTGGTGAGACCCCACCTGGAGTACTGCGTCCAGCTTTGGAGTCCCCAACATAAGAAGGACATGGACCTGTTGGAATGACTCCAGAGGAGGGCCACGAAGGTGATGAGAGGGCTGGGTCACCTCCGCTATGAGGACAGGCTGAGAGACTTGAGGTTGTTCAGCCTGGAGAAGAGAAGGCTCCAGGGAGACCTTATAGTGGCCTTCCAGTACCTGAAAGGGACCTACAGGAAAGATGGGGAGGGACTCTTTATCAGGGAGTGGAGCGAGATGATGAGGGGTGACAGTTTTAAAATGAAAGAAGGGAAATTTAGATTAGGTATTAGGAAGAAATTCTTCACTGTGAGGGTGGTGAGGCACTGGAACAGGTTGCCCAGAGAAGCTGTGGATGCCCCATCCCTGGAAGTGTTCAAGGCCAGGCTGGACGGGGCTTTGAGCAGCCTGGTCTAGTGGGAGGTGTCCCTGCCCATGGCAGAGGGGTTGGAACTGGGTGATCTTGAAGGTCTCTTCCAACCCAAACCATTCTATGATTCTATGATTAAAATTCTAAAAGATCTGGGAAAGATCTGGACTAAGAAAAGATGGCAGGTTAGCATCCCTCCTGTCAGAAAAGCTGCTCTGTCTGCATGGTGACATTACTAGACACCAGAGAAGCCATTAAGAAAGATTCCCCCCAAAAGCAAGGCTTGTTCAGGTCTGGTCTTCATGGGAATGATTTGCATTTTGTTTTTGTTTATTGGTTGCTTGCTCAGTGTTTTCTGAGGGAGCTGGATGCTTACATTGTTTCTCACTTAATGGTGAAATACTTTGTCTGAATACAAGTTGAGGAAATGTCCCAGGTTTTCTGGGAAACAGCTTTCTGGATGGTGGTAGAATTATCACATCCAGTTGATTGGTATTTTGTCACCAATGCACACATACTCTGTCCCCCAACAAGTCTGTCTGATTGGAGTAAATAAGAAACAACACTTTGTTTTACAGGAAACAAAGGAGAAATCCCATTTTCCTTTGTGTACCATGCATTTATCTCTTAAGTGCTCTTAGATATACAGCTTAAATTTTAAAAAATTCACCTTAATAAAACTGCACTTTTTTTTTCTTTTAAGCTCACAAAACTCTATATGTAGAACTAAAACCACCATGGAACACAGTTTAGGAACAATAATATGCAGTAGGTTTCTATAATCTGTCCCACTCAGTTAATGTAGGAAAATTCCCATTTCTACAATTAAGTTAGAAATTGGCATTATATAAGTTTCAGAAAACCAAAAATGAGGATTTGAAGACAGAGCATTAGATCACTTCACACCAAACGATTTCTGAAGGATGCATGTTTTGCTGGATGCGTGTTCTGCTGAACGCCTGCGTACAGCATTTCTTATCCAAACAGTGTGCATGGAGCCTTTTGTCAAGTTTTTCAGTCCTTCTGGGATTCTTATGGTTTCCTGAAAGGTAATAATTTTTTTTCCCAAAGGAATTAGGTGAATTGCAACAAACTTGCTGTTTGGCGAAATCAAGTTGTGAAGTCCGACAGTAGATCATACATATGGGATGAAATCTCTTTCCATTATTTCTGCTTTGCTGTGATGTCTTCTTAGCTGAGTTACGCTTATAATCAGAAAAGCCTGTAAAAAATTCTATTCCAATGTAGATGTCATTCTAAGCATTGTTATAAATATTAACACATTACAAGATCAGATTACTTAAATTCCTAAGCTTTAAAGATAAGTTTTGTCATACATTTTGAAAGAAATTCAAGCAGTTTCTTGTCATCAAAAGTATCTCTCCAGCACCTTCGTGTTCATCTTTTCTGACTTACGTGTTCCTAGTCTAATAGATTAATACACAAAGGTAATTTCAAACAGCTTGAAACCAGTTTAGGAGCTTTTCCTTTGCAAAACATATACCAGTTTATGCATTGTCAAATTATGGAACATACTACTTAAGCATGTCTATGTAATTAAATTTAAAAAATATTTCCTTGAATTAAGTAATTTTGAAAATCTTTTGGAACATGAGAAAAAATATTGTTTCTCATTTTAGGCCTAGGATGTTTCTTCTACAGTGCATTTTGTTGCATTGTGCAATTTATAAAAAGTGCAACTTGCTAGAAACAATGCTCTTTCGCATTTTGCGCTGTACACACACAAGCTGGCGTTTCACAAAATCAAGAGGCTGCAAATAGCAACAGAGTGTCAACGTTTATTTTTTTCTTTTTTTTTTCTTATTTACTTGTCACATTTTCAAGTACTCTTAAGTGTCTTGAAAATAATTACACAGCCTCAGATTCCTCCATTGCAGCAGCAGTAGTTTATCTCAAACTTTTGGATGTCTCTGTGGTTTGAGGCATATGTGACTATATGAAAAAATAGGCCCTTCCCAACCATGTCTGTAGGCATCCTCACAACTGAAAGAGAAGCACATTACTGGGAATATAAGAAGCTTTTATCCTACCAGGATGCTCCACGAGCCTTCTGCAAGCCCCAAGCAATATGTACGATTCTGTCACAAGGAGGTGATCTACAAGAGCGACCTTGGGTAACAACACAACACACCTCTATTGCTTACAGAGCTTAACCACGGTTTCAGCAGGGAGGGAGGGGTTCTCCTTAAACATTAGGCTAGAAGAATTGTTACAGTCCATTTCACTTCATGCTTTTTTACACCTAACAGCCCAATATGCACATCTGATTCACTTCTGTGTACACCACTTAATAAAAGCCTTACAGTAGTTTTTACTGATACATGCAACATCATCTCCCATTTCCTTCTGCAAAGAGGAAGGATTCTTTCCTCTTTCTTTCAGGAACTCATTGATAAAACATTATGACCCAAACAGTGACCCTGGTGTTTTATCCCTAACAGATATTTCAACCCACGAAAATCCATAAATAATATTCAGATGCAAACTTCAGTGATTATCACCCCTTCTGCTCTTTACTTCCAGTCTTAAGTGGTCTCTGGGCTCAGACTCTGTGACTAGCAGGTGGTTTTAGCCATTGCGATGTATGGAATAAAGTAATTGTTAATATTGAAGCATTGAGTATACAAGTAAATCATGCTGCAGTCATTTTAGACAGAATTATTCTGTAACTATATTTCAAGTTTATCTTTTGATATTCCAGAGGCAGTGGAATTAATGTCTGTATGAAGTATGTGAAGAAATCTAGGATCCTTTGATTTTAAACTATCCTGCAGCATTGATTTATGCATGCGAGTATTTACAAATTGTTAAAGCCCAACTCTTTATCTATCTTCTGAAAAAAGGACTTACATTCGTGTGAGTTTTTCAGTACCTGATTTACTCTTTGGTGCTCTTCTTTGACACCATCTCATTGATCTTCAAAGATCTTTGCACTTGGACATCAAAATAAGGCTCCAGGGTGGTTTGTACCAAATTTGAGGAGCTATTGATGACTGAATGCTTCCCTTTTATATATTCAAATATCACCTTCACCTTTGTATCCATTAGTCCACATGGGGAGTCTGTTTGCAGCTGATAATCCACTATGATTTTTCATCCTTTTTAAAGTTATGACCTTTTTTTTCACCTGATAATGATTCTCTGCTTAAAATTATTTATTGGGATCTATTCCTTAGGCAGATTACATCTATTATGTTAGGTTGATTCCATGCCCTTTCCATCTCTTAATGAACAAACATCAACAAAAATTAAAATATATAACACTGACCTTTTTCTCTTATCATCAGTATAATATGTTGCTGTAATGTTATTGCTACATCGAAGTATTTTAACATCTATTTTCATAAGCAAATGCTGGTTGACTTTAATTAAATTCTTTAAATTTATTATGAATGAGATTGACTAATATGTATTCCATGCTTTTGTCTGAAACCAGTTTTCTCCCAACAATCCTGTAATCACCAGCATCACCATATTTATTCTGTTTATGTACAGGCTTGGCACTATCTTTCTTCCAACTGTCTGGCATTTCCGAAGTCTTGAAATACTCACTGAAAGTGAGCATTATTGATTCTAAAATCTTCCTGGGGCAGCTATTTTAAACCTCTCAAATGGAAAAAATCTGGATCTAATGCTGATCGTTATGTAAGAACTTTGATTATTACTAGATAATGTTTTTATATAATATAAATGTATTACCTACCTTTTTCTTTTAATTCTGAACAAAAATATTTATTAAACACAGATGTCTTTTTAATGATTGCTATTTACTGTTCTAAAAATGGATCAATAACTCTGTTTATTTTCTTTCTTTCCCCCAAAAATCCTTTCTTCATATTGCCCTTAACATTTACAGCCAGATTTCCTCTTCACAGTGTCAGTTTTCCACAGCTTCCAATATAAAAAACACAACAAAACCCACATTATAAATTGTTTTCTTGCTACACCTGTTATAGATATAGGTATTGTTACTGCTGCTTTCATCGGTAAGCATTTTTGGTTCCTTTAAACAAGCTTTCCAGTTGTGGGATTGCACTGTTTAGGGTTTGAAGTAAAGAGTTTTTAATTACCATTCACATTTTTCTGATTAAATTTTTACTCCCAGATGATTTGATTCATAATTGTTTTCAGCCTTGTGAAACTGATCCCTGCAAAGCATACAGGGGATGCACACACACACACGCACACGCACACGCGCACACACACACACACACACATTACAGACATTAATACCTGCGTGTCTGTGTGTGTGTGAGAGTATTCAGGAGTGCGTGCGGGTGTGTGTCTGCATGTGTATTGCCCAGCCTTGCACACATGGTTAGCATTTTATTGTGTTTACACAAAGCAACTATAATCAAGTCGCAAACACTTGAGCTGAACCACAAGTGCTGGGAAATTCTTCTACTAACTTGATGCCGAACGCAGAGTTGTCCTGTGCTCTATGCAGCACTTTCTGACTTAGACGATCAACATGTACGGTATTTTGAAATTCTCAGGACATTGAGTACTGGCAGCATGCAGACACCAGCCAGCATTTCCCAGCCTCCTGAAAACGCCCCGAAGAAATCCTTCATCCTTCCCTGGGCACTGAGATCGGTGCTGCTTGTTTGATTTGGTCGTTGTGACCAATACTGACAACGATTTCGAAATAAATTAAGATCACAACAGGAATAGCAGCATAGCAGAATATGAATGCAAATTACAGATCTCTCCATTATTGAAGGGATTAAAACTAGAGATGGGACGATTCAGACTGGACGTTAGGAAGAAGTTCTTCACCATGAGGGTGGCGAGACACTGTAACGGGCTGCCCAGAGAGGTGGTGGAAGCCCCATCCCCGGAAGTGTTCAAGACCAGGTTGGATGGGGCTCTGAGCAACCTGGACTAGTGGGAGGTGTCCCTGCCCATGGCAGGGGGGTTGGAACTAGGTGATCTTTAAGGTCCCTTCCATCCCTAACAATTCTATGATTCTGTGATTCTATAATCATGTTAATGCTAAATAAGATAGTCAGAAAATATTGAAGAGGCAGAGATTCAGAAGTTAAAATAAGCAGGTGATTTCCATGGGCAGAGATCAAAAAGCCAACCTGATCAAACCCAACCAAATGTTATACATTCTGTGGTGTCAGATAGATAGAATAATTTCGTATTAGAAATCAGAAATAAATACATCTGTCTTACACAGATAGGGGTAATTTAGCATCAGTGGTATCTGATTTTCCTATATGTAGGGGAATAAAAGTTTTTATCTTTGATGAACTTGTAAGAGAAAGGTTGAGCTCATTGATACTCTTTATTTTGGCATTGTTTCTACAGCCACACATGTTACCCAAGATCTGTTTTGAAACCCAGGGAGAGGTTGCATTGCCTAAACAGAAGGATTCAGTGTCATTTTAGGCACTGAGTTGTGTCCTACCGGGCCTCCACCTGACTCTGTAGAAGGGAGCAGAGTTTCCTGAAGTCCTGAGACCTATCTCCCACCTTGACTTAGATATCTTGGATAATTTGAAGCACCTCACATTTAGGCAACAGAATCCCACTCGTAGCCTCAAACTTCAGGTTGGGTGGATAGGATTTCTTTCTTTACAGGTTGGCCATCTGCTAAGAATTTTCTAAGTAAAATTTAATTTTCACATTTAAATACTTAATCTCTTTTTTTTATTTGTGTTTACTCTTTTTATTGATCTGATCGTGTATTTTATACACTTCATACATGTATGAACTCATATCTTAGCTGTATCGTACCAATCCTCATTTTCTTACCAGTTCTTGTGTTTCAGATTTTAAGTAAAACTGACCTTAGTGTTTCTGATGCAAAATTTTGCATCGTTCTCAGTTCAGATCTGGAGGCAGGGTATCAGCATTTCTATCTTTCCTTCATTCCTTTCTTCTGTCAGGTCAGTGCCTCCTAAATGGGTTCACTGTGAATTTCCCAAGAACTTCACGGGTTTTCCTGCTGCAATGATGCATGCCTGAAGTACATCCTTCTTTCACCACCAAAAATAATCAAATGCTTCATTAAAATGCAAGACCTTTGCAAAGACTGTGAGTGTGTTGGACAAGATGAGATATTCAACTCTGCATCCCACGCAAGAGCAGGGTATTTTCCACATTGCCAACACTGAGACATGACAACCAGGGAGAACCTTCAGCAATGTCTCTTTCTCCCAGACTCTTCCTGCTTGTGCTCAGAACATGAGCACGTGACCCCTTTTCCTGGAGTTATGCAGAACACTGCCTGATCCTCATGCTTTCAAGTTCACAAACATAGAATCATAGAACCATAGAATTGTTAGGGTTGGAAGGGACCTTAAAGATCATGATTCCTTTCTTTCTTTCTTTCTTTCTTTCTTTCTTTCTTTCTTTCTTTCTTTCTTTCTTTCTTTCTTTCTTTCTTTCTTTCTTTCTTTCTTTCTTTCTTTCTTTCTCTCTTTCTCTCTTTCTCTCTTTCTCTCTTTCTCTCTTTCTCTCTTTCTCTCTTTCTCTCTTTCTCTCTTTCTCTTTCTTTCTTTCTTTCTTTCTTTCTTTCTTTCTCTCTTTCTTTCTTTCTCTCTTTCTTTCTTTCTCTCTTTCTTTCTCTCTTTCTTTCTTTCCCTTCCTTCCTTCCCTCCTTCCTTCCTTCCCTCCTTCCTTCTTCCTTCCTTCCTTCCTTCCTTCCTTCCTTCCTTCCTTCCTTCCTTCCTTCCTTCTTCCCTCCCTCCCCCCCCCCGTCTGTCTGTCTGTCTGTCTGTCTGTCTATCTATCTATCTATCTATCTATCTATCTATCTACCTACCTACCTACCTACCTATTTATCTATCTAATTTGGTTCCCTGGTCATCAGGCAATTATTTCTTGAATAATAAATAATAATGAGTAATGATGAATAATGACAATAATAAATAATACATTCTCCCAAAGCTATCACACACTCTTTAATGCCTAATTGTCAAAATACTTTTCAACCCCTCGTTAGTTTCTGCAGTATAACTAGTACTGGTCTTCCCCAAACAGAAATCTTTTCATTTTGCAGAGCCAAGAAAGAGAATTGAGGACCACAACTGCTCATCAGAGGAATCACATACACATCTTTCTAGTAGGGCTTGTAGTGATAGGACAAGAGGTAATGGTTTTAAACTAAAAGAGGGGTCAGACTGGATACTAGGAAGAAATTTTTTACAATGAGGGTGGTGAAACACTGGCCCAGGTTGCCCAGAGAGGTGGTCGATGCACCATCCCTGGAAGCATTCAAGGTCAGGTTAGACGGGACTCTGAGCAACCTGATCTAGTTGAAGATGTCCCTGCTCATTGCAGTGGGGTTGGACTAGATGGCTGTTAAAGGTCCTTCCAACCCAAACTATTCTATGATTCTGTCGAACGTGCTTTTAGCGCACTGTAATTTTGAAATAAAATGTTTATTTAATGGATCATTTTTTTATAGACGCTAGTTTGCTCATAGGCAAATTTATCCACGTTAAACATATATTTGCAGCATAATCTTCTTAGGGAGGGGCCAGATAAAAATAAGTAGATTCATTTAAATGTGCTGTCTTGGGACCACTCAATAGTCATCAGGAAAAGATGAAGGAATCTCCAGGGAGAGTTCATTCCACTCATTTCAGGATGGAATTAAATAACTTTCTGATGTGTCTATTTCCCTACAAGGAGCATGTAGCTGCATATGTCAGACGCTCAGCATTCAGACAGCTGAAGTTAACTGAAAAGAATCCCACCCTAAACATTAAACTGAGAAATCCCCTTTTCTATGAATCATTATAAATGACCAGTAAAAAAAAATACATCTACCCTCTGCCTTTGTTAAGAGCTTGATTTACAACAGCCCTTAGGACATTATCTACTGATTATGATGACAGATTAATCAAGTAAAGTGTGTTAACAAAATTTATGGCACACCATATCACATCTCCAATGTGAGGAAAAGGGAGAAAGGAATAGCATGCCTTAAGCTCCTATTTGAATACTGTTTTCATTTGGGCTCTTCTGATGCTCTAATGTTTACATAACCAAATAATAAATCAGGATGTATTTACCATAATGGTTATGTAGCAGCTCACATAGCGGTTAAAATTAATGTTCTCATTAACTGTGTTAAAGATCAAGCTATTACATACAAGTATTCAGACACAGTGATGACAGGCACAGTATATGATCTCAAATGGACATGTATTGGTTGGGTCAGTGCATACACGGATGTCTTGAACCATAACTAGAGCTTCTGGGACCTGCCAATACACAAGTAGAACTTCTTACCATCAGTAGCAATTGAGAAGGGACACTCAGTCAGCTAACACCTCCACGGGGAACCACCACACCTCTCTGTGTGTGAAAGAAAAAGAAAGAAAGAAAGAAAGAAAGAAATCATGATCTTTAAGGTCCCTTCCAACCCTAACAATTCTATGGTTCTATGATTCTATGTTTGTGAACTTGAACTTTCTGCAAGCAAAACTGAAGGCTCCCAGTCTCTGAAGATGAGCTTTATCAGAACACAAAACATTAAACTGGGAAAAGATGTTAGATAATAATAAAAGTTCAAAATAAATCTTACCCTAAAGCCAATGTATCCTAACGTGGCAAGTTCTGTTCTCCTATCTAAGGCTTAGTGGAGACCTAAGAAGGCTTAGGGGAGACCTTATCACCATGATCCAGCATTTAAAGGGTGGCTTCAAAGAAGATGGAGGCTCCCTTTTTTACAAGGAGTCACATGCAAAAGATGAGAGGTGATGGGTACAAGTTACTCCGGGAGAGATTCTGATTGGATGCAAGAGGAAAATTTTTCCCAGTGAGAACAATCAGCCATTGGAATAACCTCCCCAGGGAAGTGGTGGATTCCCCATCATTGGACACTTTTAAGATTCAGCTGGACAGGGTGCTGGGCCAGCTTGTCTAGACTGTGCTTCTGCCAAGAAAGGTTGGACCAGATGACCCTTGAGGTTCCTTCCAACCTGGCATTCTATGATTCTATGATCTTGCTCTCTAACTGTTCAGTATTTTCGTGGTTTGAATAAGCTCTACTCATTTCCTTGGGAAAGACTCCTTCTTTTTTAAACTTGCCTGTGTATTTCTTCCCTGCTCCTCTTGTGAGCTGTGAAAGTCAGGCAGTGCCACACTGCACCTGAGGTCCCATGGGACACTCTCAGCAGCCTCTCTTTTACGTGAGCAGAATCTGTACCTACACTTCCACTGTTATGCTGTTCACAACACAAGCCTCTTGTCTCGTTAAATACTAGCTTGCTCCTCCTCTTCTCAGGAGGACAGGTTAGCACTGTACATGATGCAAAGATAGGACTGGCTGCAGAATGACAGGCTGTGTGCCTAGATCTGAACAGCTCCACCTGTAATCTTCGGCCTTTCTCCATTTCATCTTAGGGGTGCCTTAGGCCTTATTTCTTGCTCCACGTTCGCTATTACCTCTCTCTCCAAAGTGCTTCTCTCCGTAAATTGATAGGGTGAGAATAGTTACTGTGTTCTAGAGCAGCCTTCCCCTTAAAGGACTGATCAGAAATTCAAAAAGTCAACAAAACCACAATGATTTTGATTAAATTCTCGTTGGATCAAGCATTTCTGCCTGTTTTCTAGAAAGAGAGCACCACATTACAAAAGCATGGAACAAGTGACTTGCTCCAAGTGTGCTCCATCCTCATCGTCAAGGATATTTGAATAGCTACAAAAATGGATATCCTTCTCCATGATCTAAATTAGTAGGAGTATCAATCATGGTTTTGCCATTAAACTACTCCGTGATCTTGTGCAATTCATTTCAATGTCTGGGCCTGCTTCCAACCTTTTCTTTCTTTCTTCCTTTTGTCTGCTTATCTATACGTCTGGCTTTTGATTTGTGTTTCAGCAATGCTGGGTACCTTTTGGCCTGATGCTGGGTGGGGGTCCTATGAGCTACTGTAGTATTATCGTCATCCTCATCCTCAGCCATGCATGCTGGATTGTGACCATGTGGCCCACAATACGGGAACATCCATGTGGAGTCCGTGAAAGGTGCTAGACATGGCCCTGACATACATGAGCATTACTCCCCCTGAAATCTCTGGGAGTTATGTGTACATCTCAGGGCAGAGTTCGGGCCATAAAGTTTAAGTACAAGCATCTGGGCACAATTTTCTCCAGTGAGCAGGATTCCAAGTTTCTGTAACATCTGCTGTGGGAACTATAAGTACTTTATATTAATGTTTTACACTGTGTTAGCTATAATCACCTTTTTAATGGGAAAAAATGCAGTCATCTCCACCTGGTGATTCCAGTGATGCACACACCTGTCTGCTACGAATTGGAGTGAGACCATCAGTGCATTTCACGCAGGCAATTGAAGGGCTAGGAGATGGTAATGGCCTTAGGTTATAATTTGCAAGTGACCCATGCATGCTGGGTTTTTTCCATGAGAATATCATTTTTAGATAAGTTCTTGTTTCTCTGTAGGGATTCAGCCGGTTCTGTCACTTCATATTTTTGCAAACTGTTTGGCTGAGACATAACAAACGCGTTCACACATAGGAAAGAATGCTTTAGCAGTGCGGTTTGCACAGAAATCAGACCAATGCTGTAGAATCTATTATGATTCTCTTCATCTTTTTTCTACATCTATATGTAAATATATAGCTACTAATGATGTTTTAATGTTTTCCAATAACATCAGTAGTCCTCTTAGCCGTTTGTGGTTTCTTGATGTTTGTTGTCGATCTCATTATGCATGTGGTCCTGATTAAGGCAAAGTACTTGACTACAGTTTATACTTAAAGCTAATTTTTCTCATCTATCTAATTAAGAGAAGAGTGAAAAGCAGCCTAAGTCACACAGCCCCCACTCAGGTGTATGTTGCCATTTGTAGACTGTTATCAATACTTGAGTCAGTCAGATTAAAAGAAGCTGGAATAAATCTCCACTGTCACTTTTTAACTACAGTTGTAAACTTGAACTATAGATAGTTATGAAGAGCTAGGTATGTACTCAGGTGCGTTTTAACTAAAAATAAATCCTGCAAGAATCTTTCTATCCGAGGAGGAATATTTTACCTCTCCTGCTCCTATGCTTACTTCAGTTCCAAAAACACCCAAAAGGTATTATTTTCAGCTGCATTTTTTATTTAGTTCTTACTGCCTGCCCTGTGGAAAACGAGTTGAAGAAAAAGTAAAATATAGTGGTAAACTTTTCCCATAGTTTCCCATTTTTAATGTGATGCACTGTCAATAAGCAGCATACTATTCCTTTTGAAAAGGAAGAATATATTTAGGAAAATTGACGGGGATTCAGTCTATTTCAGTACCAAAGTAAATCAAGACCTAGATCCCTGCCCGATATAGCACCCGGCTGTACCCTGGTCTGGTGTCAGCATCAAGAGAAGGTGTTTCTGAACTTACGAAGACAGCTATATGGATATATACATGTATTATTATAAACAGAATCTGTAAGATGAAATGTGTACCTAAAACCCAGCATCCTACTAAAAAGACATGCAGGAATCCTTTTACCAGCAGTAAAGGAGAAACCACTGAGTGACTTTCGTCTTCACTGAATGAACCCCAGTATGAACCTCCTGGAGATAAAATCACCCTCACTCAGAAGAACGGTGCCCAAGGGTGTGCCACGTGCCTGCGGAACCCCAGGGAGAAAAAACTCTCTTCCTCTGCAGTTCTAACTCTCACGTCGCAGCACCTAAATGCAATTTTGCCTTCTTGGATGAACATGAATGAATTATGAAGCTTTTTTATCATCCACCGTGTATTTGCTAAGTTGTAAAACCAAGCGACTTCTAATACTTGCCTCTTAGTCAGGGCCGAGTAGGCAAGATACCAACATAGCTGAAAAAGGTTGGTTTGCTAAAGCCAACTCAAAGTCAATATGGGAGTATAATTTTCCTCTATTTATGAGTTTCTTCCCAGTGATTCCAGCTCCAGGCATTGAGATGGGCTGATGAATGCATGTTTTTACTGGATAAGCAGATAGAGAAGTCACAGACAAAAAAATTCCATGGAACCTTTATTTTTACCGTACTTAAGTTGTTGCTAAGGAGTAGGTTTTCTTCCATGCAAAATAAAATGAAATTGAATAGATTGAAGTTCTCCAGCTTAAACTACATGTTATTAACACTGGCTAAGAAAAGTACTAATTTTCTGGCACCTTCAAGCAGTATGCCTTCAAAAGGAAAAATTAATAACTTGCTTCTTACCACAAGAATGGACCATAGGCAGTATTGCCAGTCAACAGCTTTAAGCTCTTCAGTTGTCTGGATGTGAATGGCCTACGAGAATCTTTCTGGATTCACCAACATTGTGGGAACCTTCCACTTACGCTTGGCTTGGGAAGTGTGAATTCTTATTTTGCAAAGAGCCTGGGGATCTTGCCAAAGCTAATATTCTGGGGTCCACATGTGTTAAGTGATTGGCAATTCTGGAACATGGCATCAGGGAGTCAAATGGGGGAAGCCTCTCAGAGACACTTCAGCCAAGGGTAGGAATTTGGATTTTTTCAAGAATAACTTTAAAGCAGAGAAACTGCCAAGAAGAGATCATTTGAATTTTGGAAAAATCTAAGACAAGAGAACTTTTGTCCAGGCTATATGTATCACAAGCGGTCTTGAGGGGTGCTTTTTACAGCAATTTTCTGTGTTGCTTTAAGTGACATGCACTTTCCTTAACACTGAATGTGTAAAATGAAATGTCACTGCACTCAGGATAGTGACCTCTGAGACCACAAAAATACGCATTTTTTACTAAACCTTTTCTACATCCATTGGAATGAATATATGCCAGTTATTGCAAGAATCCTGAGAGTGATAAAGCACCAAATATTTACACGTGGTACTTGCCCATTCATTACATATCAAGAACGCAAATCATTGTTGTGTACTTTCTGATGTTTTAACAGAATCTGGCTAGAACTGAAAAAAGCCCCAAAAGTCTCATCTTCTTCTCTTTTACATTTGTCCACCAAAGCTCTAAATGTTATGTCATCCATAATTCAAGGGCTTATAGTTGGAAACACATATTCCTAACCTCACTCTTTCTGAGTGATGCTCCCATTGATGTGAATGCATGCAGTCATGGGTAGGTTTCTAAGCGTTATTAAACACATATTCTAAAATATCTTTGAGACATTAATATAGTTGGCTATAAGAAGCGGCCAAAATCAGGAGAAATTCATCCAGTTTACAGCACACATATAACAGCTCTGATGAATATCCTCAAAATATGACTTAAATAATTCCAACTCATTTACGCAGCAGTTAATTTAATCACACATAATAATATGCATAGTATCTACAATGAAGCTTCATAACAATACCCACTATAGAGATCACTGCTTTCCCGGCTTCCAGGAAAGGTGAACTGTTCTTAGAAAAACATGAACAAACATTAACACTGTCTCTGGGATCATTCCGTGAAATTATTTTTGATCTCTCTTTGTTTACTGTATGGATTTTAGTATCACTCTGCTAAACCAAAATCCCACATAATTTCATAAGTAAAACTGGTATTAAACATTAAACATACTGGACTTTGTCAGTTTTTCAATATAAGTTTGATAGTTCGGTGCTAGAAAAAACAATTAGCATTGAAGTTTCAGGTTGCCTGACTGTTTAGAGTGAAAAGTAAATATCCTAGTAGTTCTTCATGACTGCAGCTTTCTTAACAACTGACGTCCTCTGTGTAATATACGATGGCATTGGCTTAGCAAAGTTTCACATATATAATTCTATTAAAATGTATGGTTTCATCAAACAAAATCATGTCTCTCTCCTTAGTTAACTCCCTCTCCAGAAGTGAAGAATACTTCTACTAAGGAAACAGCAGGTGGTTTTTAAGAGAGGTTGATGTAAACATGGTAACAAGAGGAAGGGCCAGCAAGCAGATGCTCTTCTGACTTCTCATTTTAGAGCTACTGTAGCAGGTGTTGAAAAAGCCTTCCACCCTCTTGATGTAAAAAAGTGGGGAAAACAGCCTTTTAGGAAAACCACAGAAAAGAGTAATGACTGTATTTTCTGTCATCTACCAATAGGAAATGTTCAAAAATGCAATTCCTTTCATGGAACTGATTAATATTTCAAACAAATGTGTACCACACAAAGGAGATGTGGCTATTCACAGTGGCTATAAATTACTGCAGATTACTCCGAAGAAAGGTCTGGGAAATGAACACTCACTGTTCACAAGGGCCAGGATGTTGGCATGAAAATAGTTTGTATTTACATTCTAGCATTTTCATAACATCAGATCAAGCCATTTCAGAGTAAGTGTTCTTATTCTGATTTCGTTGCATTGCAGCCTTTTGTGTTTTCCTTGGCGGCCTCCCTGCCACTCACCACAACACAAGTGCATGTACAAACACAAACACACACACACACACACACACACACAGAGTTAGGCAAAAAAAAAAAGCACATTGCATCCAGTTGTTAGAGAAGGTGTAGAATTGTCTATCATGCAATAGCTATGAATATTGAAATAATGAAAAAAATAAATTTCAGTTAATTCCTTTCCTCCTCCTGTTTTCCTATTTAGTGCGGAAAAGGGGAAGAATGCAAAGAGGAGGAAATACCAAATATGTTCAGGATTATAATCCAAAGAGAAGTTCTCCCTTGTGGATTTTTTTTAAGTCTAAAACCCAACTGAGATTCTAAATTTCTTCTCTCTTCCTTCTGCAAAACTCTACTTTATAGCCATCACCGCCCTTTCTGAGATCTAACATACACTCATGAGGTCAGCTGGCTGGAAGACACAGTTCCTTCATTTTATTGACTCCATAAATAGTCAAATAAGAATGATTGTGCTCAAGTTTCAGGGAACATCTAGTTCACACCAGGCAAGCTCAGTGGATTAACATTATAAATCACATCCTTTACTCTTCTTCACAGCATTTCTACAGTTAATCTTGTAATTTGAGTATGAACACTCAAACACATATGAACCAGAACTGAATATCTGAATAGGAAGGATGCAGTTCATCTAACAGTCTAAATGACTGACACCATTTTTATTAGTATTCATTTAAATCAATTACAAAAATATAAAATCATAGTATTCTGTACTTATTTCAATCACTGGGTTTCACTTCTGATCATCAGATTTTCAGAAACAGTCTCAGATTTTGAAAGGATTTGGGTTTGCCTATTCAATTTGAAAAACTTATTTTTTATTTTGTGGACATGATGTATTTGCTGCTTTTATTAACTGCAATTGAGTTACAGCTTACTAAGGCCTCAACAACAAACATTTTTTTTAATTAAATTAATTAGATTAAATGAATTTTAACTAAATTAATCTTAGGCATCAAAAATCAGTAATCATGTATAAAACCATTTAGAAACAAGCACCATATATCTCAGAACTAGTACTTATTTTACTTTGCTGAACACACAAACTAAAAATAATGACTCATCGGAATTGTCTTTTCTTAGTACGAACCATAAGTATTTTATATGAAAAGAGTGGAATTACATGAATGTAGACATATCTGGTGTAAATAAAGGGAAAAAAATCCAAATAAGTAACAAAATATATGCCTTTCTGCACTTAGAAACTTAAAGTACTAATAATCCACAAGGGTGAAGAAGATAAATTTCCATTAGATTTATCTCCTGGTTATTATCCTAGACTCGCAAAATAATTTACGTTGGAAAGAACCTCTGGAGATCTCTACTCAGCAAAGAATCCCCTACTCAAAATAGGGTCAATTTGGATCAGGTCCTTGTCCAGTCAAGCTTTGAGTATCCCCAAGGCTGGAGGTTGGACAACCTGTTCCAGTGTTTGACCACTTTCATGGTGAAAAACTGTTTCCTAATATGTCGTTGGAATTTCCTGTGGTTTTTAGCCTCAGAATTTCATCAATGAGCATCTCTGAGAAGAGTCTGGCCCTGCCTTCTCTATACTACCACATTAGGTAACCATAGGCAACAGAAAGACCCTGGTTGCCGTTCACTGGACTTGCTCCAGCATGTCCATGTCTTTCTTGCACTGGGGAGCCCAGAACTGGATGCAGTACTCCAGATGTGGTGACACAAACGCCAGATAACAGGGAATAGTCACTAACTTAAAAGATATTCTGTCTTCTCCTTTTCTGCAAGACTTCAGAGAAGAACAAAGAAATGGTGAGAAATTGACTTATAGGAAAGCATTGACTATTAAAATCAGGTGAAGAATGAACACAATAATAGGGTAAGAAATATTTCAAGGATATAAACAATGGAGGAGAAATACTAATTTTATTATTTAAGATGGTCATCTGCAAGAACAGACTGTTGGGATTAAATGGTCTAGAAGTCTCCAGCCTAATAACAGGGAAGGTCCATCACTTAGCAAAGCAAAATAAATGGGACAATAAAGACTAGATCCAGTGGTTTCTGAAGAGAGTGGAAAAAATACATCAGAAATAACAGGATTAGAACTGTAAGGAAGAAACATTCTCAGTCCTGAGATGAACAGTTATATCACAACACAGCACGTATCCTTACAGCTAAATATTCAAACCCTACCCCTTTTGGTGGCCTTATCACACGTCCAATTGTGAACGGCTCCTGGCCCACCCCAACCCCAAGCTGTACCCAGGTACTGGCTGCAGAAATACTATCTAGCCCAGAACTGTGTGAACAACTTTACAATATGGGTGATTTGCATGCCACTGCTTGAGTCGATGTCCTGGATCTGTTTGGTCTGCTAATGTAGGCAAAGAATCCTGTGGAGCATCTCAGGAATCCCTTTCCCTACCTTCCCCAGGTGTTCAAATCCAGAAAACTTAGCAACAGAGTTTGATGAATGTAAGTCACGAAGACCTCAAAGTAAAAATCAAAATCTATGTCCCACAAATAAGCAATTTCTGTCCATGTGCCAGGAAGAGTAAATAAATAAAAATAATTAAAAAAAAAAAACCAGACAGAACGTTCCAAAGATCTACAAATCAGTATTTTATTGGACGAAGCAGAAGAATGTGTTTCAGTGAGGCAAAGAGTATATTAGTAACAGTCCTTATCTTCCATCAGAGAACAGCTAGCTGGAGTGTCCCTGCAGGAAAGAGAGACATCTATGTGGCAGCCAAAGTCCAAAACATCTTTAGCTTTATGGGGGGAAGACAGCATCTTTAATTCCAGTCTGGACCTAACCAGCAATCTGTGAAGTTGCATCATCTACTTCCTGCGCAATGCACCACTTGCCATAAGAACAGATGTACTGGGTCAGATCAAAGGTCCATCTAGTCCAAAATCTTTTCTCTGACAGTGGCCAGTAGCAAAAATGTTAATAAAGAGGAATGGGCGAAAATCAAAAGCAGGGGTCTGAACGGCCATGAACTTTGAAATCCAAATCATCAGTCAGGTGCTAAATTATTCGGACAGTTTCTAGCCCTAAACCAGGTCCAGTCAATCCCCTCTCACACTGCAAACCCTATCTGAAGGCGCTGAATTTGGTGTGTGTCAGTGGGTGTGAGTGGAAAGAGGCAGGAAGCAGAGAGATGAATTCCACACTTTGAACTCCATGCTTTGTAATAAACATTGCTTTTAAAACATCGTGGAATTGGCCCAAGAGATTTGAATCGTTCTGCTGCTTGTTTCAATAATCTATTAAAGACGTACAAACTTGCATATTCTCTCTCCATATTTTCATTTTCTGACCAGCTGGATAAATGTTGGTAACATGGTAAACATTTCTATTTTTAAAAAAGCTCCATACCTCAAGGATGTGCATTTATAGGATTATTGGACTTCTTCATGACATAATATAAACTCTTCTGCCAAAGGATGGACTTGATGTGAAGGCCAAATTTTAACTGGAAACACCCTTGTTTTTTTGCAGCAGAATGCCACACACTGTGTGTGGGAAGACTCTTGTCCAAGTCAGCCTTGCAGGGATTACTGAAATATGAACGCTGTTCCTAAAGAACTGCATTTGAAAATCCTCCGATCACTTGTATAGTTGTGGATTAGTTTGATTAAAAATACACATAGTCATCCGTCCTCTGGATAACTGGAGTACGTAGCGGAAACAGGATGCCAGAGATATGTAGATTCTTCCAAACTGGCGTTTCTGGTGCTTTTATTTACGTTATAACCATCATCACAGTACTTCACTTTCAGAGATCACACCCATAAATCAAATCCAAGTGTGCTCAATTTGTTCACTGCTGCCAGTAATGAATCTCAGTCTTAACTCCAAGCACGAACTGTCTTCTCAGAATAAACCAAAAAAAATTCTCCTATTTCAGACTCAGTCATGACCACAATGTTTTGCACCTGCAAAGCTAAAGGGACCTAAGAAAGCTATTTTTCCCTAAGAAGGCAGCTCTCACTATGGCAAAGGGAGGGAAGATCTGTAGGAGGAGTAGGCAGTCACGGGCAGGGACGAGTCTTGAGTCCCCCCACCCCAAATGGCCCAAACAGGTTGGCCACAGGATCAACAAGAGAATCTAAAAGAGCCATTTTTTCCCACAGAAAGAGGTAACATCTCTTCATCTCTTCCGAGTAGGAGTATATTTTAGTCCCCTAATTATCACGTATACACACATCTGTGTGTTGGTGTGTACACCTGTAAAGACAGCATTTGGTCGTGGTCCAGAAGACACCCTAGTATTGAGGTTTCAATTTTTGCTCATCAAAAGGCACCTTCCAACATCTTCCCCCTCTCACTGTTTCCATTCTCCTGCAGCTTTCAGGCCTTGGATACCGACATCCAGGCACCGGAAAGCATTTCAACAAAATGTTTACTAATGAAAAAAAAAAAAAAAAGAAACAGCAGGAAGCCATGCATTTTTATGTAATGCCCATGAACTCAAATCAATGAAAATTTCAGTTCCCCTATAAACATTTCAGCCAGCTCTGAGCAATATACAGCTGACACTTCCTCTACTCCAGGAAGCACTAAACAGCAACAAAGGTTTCAGTCCAAACTATTACGTTAATGGAGCAACAACAGAGCGTTGTGCCATCTAGCTGACTTCTAAAGGTCCGCTCATTGCCACACCTGGCAAGGCAGTTTGCACTGACGCTGCTTGTGTCGCGAAGGCAGGAAACTCAGGAGTCACCAGGGGTAAACCATGGAGCTGACAGGCAAAAGAGAGGGACTTCTGCTCTACAGGTCTAAGCAAAGCACTCATGGTTCTGTTTGAATCTCTTAAAGTTTGCTGTCCCCCACACTTTTGAATTTTCAGTAGAAGCTAAAGTTTTTCAGCCCTATCCTTAACCACTCCATAAAAACAGTGGGGGATCGACTCGGCTTAACTTACATGAAGGGAACAGGGCTGGCTTTCCAACCTGGCAGTGTCTCTCCTTCGCTTGCCGAAGCCAAGCGCGCTGCCAGCAAGCCCCAGGTGTGCGCCACATGAGCAGGTGAAGAAAATAAAAAATGTTTATGCGCATTGCGATGACAGTTCTGAGTCCATATAAAGCATAATACATGACAAGGAGTGTGGTTATCCCAAGATACTAACATTCCTCATGTGCACAAACAGGCAGAAATCCAAAGGCACGACGCCTTCATCTTCTTGGAAAATTCATTGGACTGTTGCTCTTTCGCGTGGATTTTTATTTTATTTTTTTAAAGTTGATTTGTTTTCTCTGCTAAACTTTTTTTTTTTTTAATACATTTTAACTTTTCCTCAAAATAAGCAGCAAGGAACCGTTTTACAAGAAGACAGGATGTCATACTACATTTACACAACTGCATCAATTTAAGTGAGATCAGAATCAAGCACAGACAGGTCCTTTCAAAACCACTAATTAAACCAGCCTTTGAAACCAAAGTTTAAATTGGATTTGTCCCTGTGACAAAACTCTCCATGCTGATATAGCTCAAACAAGAAAGATCTAATACACAGCTTCCTTTGAGACACTAACAAAGCTGGTGAGGGGTCTGGAGCACAAGTCTTGTGAGGAGCGGCTGAGGTAGCTGGGGGTGTTCAGCCTGGAGAAAAGGAGGCTGAGGGGAAACCTTCTCGCTCTCTACAACTGCCTGAAAGGAGGGTGTAGAAAGGTGGGGGTCGGTCTCTTCTCCCAAGTAACAGGCAATAGGACAAGAGGAAACGGCCTCAAGTTGCACCAGGGAAAGTTTAGATTGGATATTAGGAAAAATTTCTTCACTGAAAGGGTCATCAAGCATTGGAACAGGCTGCCCAGGGAAGTTGTTGAGTCACCATCCCTGGAGGTATTTAAAAGATGTGTGGATGTGGCGCTTAGGGACATGGTTTAGTGGTGGACTTGGCAGTGTTAGGTTAATGCTTGGACTTGATACCCTTAAAGGTATCTTCCCAACCTAAATGATTCCATGATTCTACTCTATGATTCTACATGAAACTCCACCAACTTGTAGAAAGCATCCCAAGTTGATTTTCACCTGTTGATAAAAAGCTTACATACAACCAAAGCCAAGTGAACTTTATGATAAAAAAAGGAAACTTCTTGCCCTGTGTTCCCATGAGAGGAGGCAAGAGGTTTGATCTTTAAAGAACCAATCTGATTATATTTGTGGTGTATCTTGAACAAAACCTCTTCTCTTGGGCAAATGGGAATTAATACCATATGAACACCAACACCTATCCACTAATGCACATTCTATCAAATTAAAAAGAGTGATTTTAAAAATATATGGTAAATATGGCAGAAAATACAACAATCAGCAGACCAGATCACCAGAGTCACTGTGGTACTTATATGACTCTATGAACAGTGAGAAAGAGACAAAGATGCTTTAGATGTGACATAAGGGGATGCGGTCTTGTATATTAAACCTCAGGATATTTTATATACCAAAGTATTTCAGCTTGGTACAGGCTGAAACTTTCTGTTAAGAAAATAACACATGCATTATCCAACTAATTCAGATTCTAAAATGGGGTTTTGGAGTTGAAGATAACATTTGCTGTTAGGTATAGAAGAATCTTTCTTTTTTTATCTTAAAATCTCATGAGATTTTTAAAAAGTATCCAAAATAGTCATACACCTGCTTGATTCAATGCCTGTTTCCAGTGTGCTTGTTGGCACAGGGGGGTGTGTGTATGTGCGTGAGCAAAAGCAAAAGAGCCCGCGAAAGAGCGTGTGTATGTATATGTTTTCCTCTTATCTAAGCAGGGACATAAATTTCAACCACAAGAATGGGATCATGCTAGGTTTAAGTTGAACAACGGAAAACAAAACTGGCCTCTTAAGATTTTATTACCATCTTCACCTTTAAAAAAGGAATATCTTTAAATTGTAATCTACAAAGTAAATGGAGTATGTATATCTAGAACTGCATCTGCTTTGGAAACATGAAACAGCCCTACAGTTCAGGTTGGGAGGTAGAGAGCTGGTGGCTTCCAACCAAATGAGTTACTAGCTACATTCTCTTTCCTGAACGTGCACTGGCTGCTCTGCTCTGTGGATTGTTACCAGCTTCAGCATTTTTAAAATATTTCCCATTACCCTTTATTTGATATTTTATGCTTCCCCTCATAAACCCTTTAAGCAGATTAATTGTGCCTGTGATGTTTGTTTGTAAGTACAGCTGCTCTTCCTTCCAGTTTGTTTTATAATTGTGATGTCTCAAAGATATCCTCATAAAACTGACGGGTGGATCTGCAAACAACCAGAGTTTTATCAGAAAGGAAATCCAGATTAAAGTTATTGGAGAAAACATTTGAGTAATGCTCAATGTTACAAAAAAAAAAAACAACAAACCCACCAAAAAAAAAAAATCACAAAGGAAAGTTTAAAAAAATCCATAACTTGAGCTACATGTTTATTATATATACATAAATACTATTAATCCTGTAGTTTATTTTATTCAGCATATACACATATACAGTTCCGGTAAAGTAGGACGTCTTAGAACAAATAATAAACCCAACCTCAAGAGTCTAGGAGTAGTACTAATTGGTTCAGGGGCTGTCATGCTGTACCTCCAACAAGTGCTATATTTCAGGGTTCTTTTGGTTATTAGTTGGAAAGGATGGGTGAGGTTTCAGACCAAAGCAATTGCTAACTATAAAACCAGATCAAATAAAGGCTTGTTTGAAAGTGCACCTTTAAAGTCTATTTGTGAGATACACTGTTCAGCTGTTAAATGTCTTGTAAGTTTTCCAAGAACTTTGGTGAGCTTTCTTCATAAAATGTATATTATTTTCATTGAAGATTAATGATAGGCTTATTAAAAAATCAAAAACTTGGAGAGGTTTTCTGTGATTATGAGCAAGGGTCATCACACTACATTACTTTGGAATGTTTTTATAAGCTTTGTCAGTAGAACTACACTTCAAAAAAAAAAAATCTATAGACCAACTTCTTCAAGTCTGTTTTTCATTTTTAAAGGATATAATCTATTTTTTCTCTTTTGTTTACAAGTACATGCACAACAGCAAAATATCATCCTCAGTTCCAGCCACACAGTACCATTGGATCTAGTTTTGTTATCGTTTGTAACGGAGCAACGGTGGTCAAATCGACATGGCTACGCAGGTATTCGACAGGGAGGATCTTCCTGGTGGACTAGCAAAGGTCTGCACACTGCAAATGAAGACAGAGCATGTATGGAGGGGAAGCAGGCCCTGATCCTCCAGTTGGTGGCCCAGAGTTGGGCTCCTGCCCTGTGTTGGCCTGAGCCAATGCAGGATAAAGGGTGCGGAGTCTCATATGGCTGCCAGGGTGGACTTGTGTTTCAGGATGGACAACTTTCATAACACAAACAAGAAATGCTTTGGGGCTACTACAGGTAGTAAAGAATGCCACAGGAAGCAACCGATGTGAACCAGGGAACAAATAGTCCTTCCTGCCCCTTGACAGCCCATCAGGGTGCAGTGCTTTCAGCGCCTGCTGAGGGACTTCTCTTTCTTTTCCTGCAGAGTAAAAATTATTATCAACTACTGTGGTAGTTGGTGTGGTAAGAGCCAAGCAACAAAACAAACAAACAGAAAAGTCCAGACAGGGGTCTGGTTATCGACCTGACCTCTCTCTGTTCACTGCCTCCACGATGGAGGACAGGATTACTCTGCCTTTTACCCAACAGATGTCCACAACTGCCTCTATCTGTTTAAATGGACTCATGAATCAGAAAGTGGTTTAGGTAAAAGCATAAGCCACATTTTCCACAACGCCCAATTTGAGATACTCTAAAAGCAGCTGAAAGCCAAGAAAGCCAGCTTCTCTAAGACATCAAAAACGGGCACCCAAAATGTAACTAGCTACCTAGAGGTCTTGGGTCGCAGCGGCCTGGGTTCGTGCCATACTGGGGCAGCACTGCCATGGACGGGATTGGTTTTGCCTTCACCCATCAGTCAGTACAGACAGGTATCTGCAGAAAGCAGCTGAGGTCTTACAGAGCAATTCAGGTGCTGAAGGAGACCATATTACTCCTGGTGGTGCCTATTTCTCCATAGTCAGAAAGAGAACAAACCGAGGCTGTGTTCCTAACTCAAGCACCTTAATTCGGTTACCTGAAACCAGGCCTCTGTGTTTAAATATCTTTCTTTAAGCTTCTGTAACATAAGTAACCACCTGCAATGGTATGCATATTTTTAAACAACTTCTTGAAGTGCAAAGTCATCAGTCATTGCTAGAAAGCACAACATTTAACAGAGAGAAAGAATATAATTTAGAATAAAGACATCTATCATTTTTACCTGGAGGAAAATTAGGACTGAAATGGTAGAAGCACATTGGGTCATTCTGGACAATTCCTATAAGCAACAGCGTCAGGATACCACCTTCTGTTGCTAAGTACCTGAACTTGAAATCAAGGAACAAGTATAAACAACCTAAAACCTTTTTCTACAGAAAAAAAAAAAAAAACCCAAACAAACCAGCCATGCTGGAATCTGTTCCCTCTCCGAGAGAACCCTATAGTCATTCAGATGTCCCTGCAAACAGCCTTTCCCAGTTTGCAAAAATCAAGGCGAGGAAAGGTGTTAAATATATTTGAAAGAGGAACACTGCAGATGTAAAGTGTGGTTTGGTAAAGCCTGGGATTTTTTTAGAGGATGCAAAACTTCTGTTAGCTTAATAATTAACAAAACACTTATAATAGTAGATTAAAATTCCTGAACGTACCCTTCACTGGGATGCCTGCCCTTTTTCCAGGGTCTCTCTTCCCCAGTGTGAGGAATGCTGTGCGTTTTTCATCCTCTACCTTTCCCTACCTTGTTGCCTTTCTTCCTCCCCACGTACCTGGGGTTTCCCTCTCTTGCCCAAGCCGTGCCGTTTGTGTGTGTGCTCCCCTGTGCCTCCTGTCCTCCAAACCAAATGCTCCGTGACGCTCAGCTCCATCTGCCCCAGGAGCCTGCACTCCCCTGCAAACGCCCAGTGGAAGCTGGAAATAAAATCATCTCCATTACACAACTGGTTCTTCAGTCTCTTCCTTCTGGTCCGTAACTGTCAGGTACTTCGCAGTAAAGGCAGCAAGGAACAACTTCTAAAATGCCCAGTACCTGTCTAGTTCTTACATGAAATTAGTAACATTCTACCTATTCACACCATGCAAATTCCTTGAAATTTCAGAACTCATTAGGTATAGCATTTACACATTAGCATAAGAGAGATGGAAGCAGAAAAATGACACCAGCTAGAGGAGCAGCACCTTATGACTGTTAAACCTCAACTCACATACAATTATTTGCATACCAATCCTAGACATATGGGTCAAATTTGTTGCCTTTTATGAAGCATGGCTCAAAGAATTGACAAATCTTATTCTAAAAACTCTAAATGCACAAAACCCAAAAATGTCGCTACTTCCACTTTAAAGATATTTAACTGAAACAAGGAAGACAAAACCTCTTATCTAAGGTCACAGAGGTCTCCTTAGCCTACTGAATTAAAGAGTGGCCAGGCACGTGCCTAGCACCAGAATGTCATGGCTTGCACCATCACCCTGTCAGATGGTCCCTGGCACAGTTTTGGTCTGAGCCAGCTAATACTCCTCCAAAACTGTTCCTCAGCACACTTTGAGCATTAACATAGGTCAGGGACTCTAAGGAGTTTTATTATGAAGTCCTGCTCTGGACAGAAAGTGAGTTGAAGGGTGTGGATGTGGGCGGGTCCAGGCCAGCTGGTCTGGTTGATAGGAAATGGGCACCAGCTGCGTTTGGGTTCCCCAGCACGGCCGCAAAGGAGCGGTGACGGGCAGAGGACTTGAACAGATGCAACTCTCTACACATCTGAAATATGCAACTTTATTCATTTTCAAGTCTAAAATCTACACCTCTGACCAAAAACTAAGGGTTCTGTTGCTTCCCAAATGTGAAACACCAAATAAAAACTGAGATAAACTCTCACACTTTGTCTTGTCTTCTAATTACCTGCTAATAATTAAGTCACACGGTTCTCCATCAGCATG
The DNA here is from genome assembly GCF_028500815.1 of Rissa tridactyla. Classification (NCBI taxonomy): domain Eukaryota; kingdom Metazoa; phylum Chordata; class Aves; order Charadriiformes; family Laridae; genus Rissa; species Rissa tridactyla. The sequence continues at coordinate 116,985,501 of NC_071468.1, read as the reverse complement.
GCTATTGCAATGGCAACTCATAATGACATGAGTATTTCCTAATACTTCCATGCTGACGTTCTGTGATGTTCAATCTACAGAAAGCTTTCCTGTCTCCATCACTGCCAAGTTGGGAGCAAACTCCCAACAGGTTCCTAGGGATGGGAAAAGGCAGGCAATTGTACAGTTCTGTGGGAGAGGTGCTGGGGTCCTATACCTTTGCAGCCACCTTCATGGTCTTCTCCGTGGTGACACTAATTCCTGCAGAAGTGACAATAGCCTGTGGTCGTCATGCCAATTTAGTCATTATGGTGGTGGACTCTGAAAGCTAGAGGGCACCAACCTATTATTAACCCTAGTCATATACTGCAGCAATCATTTTGAGTTACTACCAAGCTAAGCCAGATTTGAACTGCTGACCAAGAAGTGAAAGGCTTTGTATCCTATTACCAATATCCTAAATCATCCAGCCTCCCCTGCAACTATATTTTTTGGATTATTATGTAGGAACAATAATAGAATACCCCATAAACAGGTTCTTTAGATATTCAAACATGTCAGGTTGTACTTTCTACATTTTCAGATAATTGTGGAGTAAATATTTGTTAAATGAAGTATTTTACATCTGTCTTGGACCAAAGCGATCTTTCTGTCAGTAATACCACTGAACACTTGTAAAAGTATGCCGGCCATTACAGAGTTATGCACTCTTGGCAAATACAGTCTTTGAACTCATGTTACTGTGCTGCCAATAAAAAATATGTTCTTTTTTATCAACTGGATGTCTTTCAATTATACAATCATTGTCCGACAGAAAAGCAGTTGAAATAGATTTTAAAAAATCCTTTTTTTTAATTTCACACCAGTTGGCAAAAGGTTGACGTTTGTTTGCCTAACTCTCAAAGAGACATTTGGTGTGGTTCAACAGTACAGAGAAAATACTGTGTAAAGATCAAAAGGAAAAAAAAAGCATGTACACTTTCCTATGAAAGACAACACATGGTCCTTGCAGAAGGAAATGCTTCATTTCTTTCCCATACATCAGAGCTAGTCCTTCACCTCATCATATGTTCATCTGCAGTCAAAGTGAATGGTGCTGGAGCTGGAGGCCTGGGCTGACCAATGTTTTCATAACCCATTTTAATCCTATAGAACACCAAAAGCAAACATCTAAAAAGCAACTGTGCTCGCAGCCCTGGCCTGTTAGAATAAAATAGCTGCTTCAGTCTAAACCGCAACTGTACAGATGCTTATATATGCAGTATAATTCAGACTACACTTAAAATTGCTAAATTATCTTTCCTATCACTGTAATCACTGAAACTCAACGAAATTACTTTTCAAGGCAATAATAGCATTCAAAACACCCCCGCGTATTCAGAACCACACACGACAACATGGATGCACTTTGTGCTCCACCATGTACCACACTTTATTCATTACAACACGACCTCCCACATACCCAATATCTGCACAAACTTTACTTCATCCACAGGTTTACAACTGAAAAAATACACTTCCAAATACTAAAGGTGTGCTGAGGTGTCCCCATCTCTGAAATACATGCAACTCCATCAGTTTTTACAAGCAATGCAAATTTTTTTGTTGGCACTCTGAAAGCTAATTTAAACTACGGCCCTCTTATGAAGAAAGGACGTGCTTTTAATTGTCATCCGTTTAATCACCCTCTCTGTCTACTCTTATTTCTGTGTGCAATTATGCCAGTAATTGCCTAACTGATGTGTGATTGCACTGATGTGGAATGCACTTGATAACCCTTTATTGTCTTTTCTGCCACATGTATTGTCCTATTTATGTTTTGCATTATATCACTTGAAAATTTTCCCTTTCCATGTGCAAGGTCCCACCTCATTTCTTCTCCCCAGCTCATACCACTTAGTCAATACTTTTTCATCAGCCACCTGCCTCAGTGTTGTTCATGTTCCTCTTTTCTCCTTGCATTCTCCTCTATACAGCTACTATAATTATCTTTTCAATGATCTGATTAGTAGAAGGTGTGAAGACACCTCAGGTCTTGCCCATTTGTGCTAGATGAATTTTTTAGTCAAATCAGATACTTTCTCTTCCTTTTAGTCGTGTTCTCACACAGAACATGTTCATTGATAACTTTCCCACGTTTGCTATTTTTCACCATACTTTTGAGCTCCTATGAGCTGTTTCTTTTTCAGTGTGGACAGACAGTTAAGTAGGCTGCACTGGGCCAGTGGAACGGGAAATACTAATTCCAAAATACCAACCAATTCGCACATTTTAATCCTGCTGAAGGGAAAGCTTCACTGATGGGCTGCTCTACCCACTTTTTCACCTCTCCCAGCATGAATCACTTAGAGGTGCTGCAGTCTTCTGTCTCCTGGGAAGACGGTGTTGTTTCAAGGGTAGTGAAGGCAGAGAGAAAGAGGAATGAAAGTCTCCAGAAGCCCAAGACGGCCACCTCTCTTCCTGTTTTTGCTGTGATGCATGGGAAAGCTATACTTCTTTCTTCATCCCAGTGTCTTCTGCTCATGGCACCATTCCCTACAGAAAGGAATAGTTACTTGATCCACCTATAGGCGTGGGAGAGGAAGATGCTATAGCTGAAACAGACGAAGTCTGAAGGAAGGATGGGTAGAAGGAATAGGCTGAATATACTTGAGCTTGCTAGAGACATGTATGTTAAGGAGACTGTATGATCAAAACTGCTTCACACAAAGATTTGGATTCACTGAGGGCTGAAGCACATATCATTTATGTCTTTAGAGTTGTCTTTAGACAACTCTGATATCAAAATTTCCAACCCAGACAGAATATTTTTGTGTTTCTGACTCAGGATTTATAAAACTTTGTACCCTGGTACTTCTTTGTATGAGAAAGAGATTTGAAGGTGTGGTGAGCATTCCGTAACACATGTGGCACATATCAACTCTCAGGTGGCAGTAGACAGTCCAGAAATGGGCATTTACAGAGAGCTGTTCGCTCCACCTAAGCCCCAAATCCTCCTTTGAATACGCTTTTCTATTTCTAGTGCATATAACAGAAACTGTAAGACGATTAAAAACTGTAGGGCAACTTTTGGCAACTGGATTCCTAAATTAAGCACATCAGTAAAATGCCTGATTTTACTGATGTGCTGTAAAAAAAAAATGATGTGCTGTAAAAAAAAAAGATGAAGCTGAACACTTCAGTAACAGTCATCCATAAAGAGCAATTAATCCTACCTACCTAAGATACCCACATCACCTCTCACCCTGCCTATTTCGCTGTCTTGTATAAACAGAGAGTATAGATTACTATATTTATATTTGAAATATTCATCTTAAATTGTCTTGTTGACAACGGAAATAGACTCCTTCAGAGAATGATTCACTTAACTTAGACTGCATCCTGAAAGTCTCTGTTCCTCTCCATTGACTATAGCAGGAATTTTGAGGGTTTGCTCAGACTTGTCTGCATTATAGCTACCTACATTTGGCTATACGAATGCTGTTCGAAGTATCTACATCCTTTGACAGGAGGCTTGTGGAATTTAAAAAGCCAGAATCACATCACTTGATCCTCCTCAAATAACTTACTGCAGCTCTACCAATAAATCTACAGCCATAAAGGGCCAGCTCCAAACCTTTCCTCATTTTTATAACTTCTCCGTAACTAAAAAACTTTTCCATCCTTGTAATACACTTGTGTCATGAATCACCAGAGATCCTACTTTTCTTGTTTCTTTTATGGCATTTGCTGTGAGGCAGGCTCCTTGATAGTACAGCCCTCCGTTCTGCACAGCTCAGTGGTCCAAATGGATGTGTTGGTCACCTACGTGATTAGACCAAACAATTAATGAATGATTAGGCATTTCCCTTCTAAAATAACTCAGCACAAAAGCTCAAATACACTGTGGAAAATAGAAAAAGTATCACATTGTGTTCTGAGCCATTATGTCTTGTACAGGCACTTTCCACACTTCACTCATTAGATACAAGATGCCCAGATGATGGAAAGAGGAAAGACACAAATGCAGAGAATAATCCTGCCAGGTCCTGAAAGGTGTTGGGCGTCCAGTGAGTTTTTATAGCTAATGATAACTATGGACATTCTGCATCCATCAAGACTAAGTTCATACGAAACGTGCTTTATCTGTATGTGTGTAGCTTCTGTGCACATGGCCATCAGGTTCCAGGGGCACAGAATCTCCCCAAGAAACTGTCTTTCCAAGAAACACACAATAGAAATGCTACTTCAAGTCTTTCATATCCATCATTTTGAACAGTGAACTGACCTGAATAACATTAATGTTAATGAGATAGACAATCCGTGAAGTGGGGTTTCTTTTCACTTTATCATTGAAAAAATTCTATTATACTCTGGCTTGCAATGGCAACCCTCAAATAAAGGCAAAATGTGCCAATTTTTGAATGAGAAATATCAATTATGAGCAATAATTCAGGTGAATTTTTTAATGTATTTTACCAATGAAAACAAAGGAGAGCAAAAGTCAAGTAAATGGACATTTTTTAACATTTATATACTTCTGGCTGTTTGCCAACTTTAATAATCCAACCTCTGTTTAAATTAAAATATCGTGTCAGCTTTTAATACAAACCCTACATGAGTTGCAAATTCACAATATGTGTTAAATCTAAAAAAATCATCATCTATCATTGCACTATTTCAGCAGTGGCAGCTGGGTGTTTTTAAAAGGTTCCTATGAACACAGATATTAGTTTAAATGTAATATTATGTTATATTACTCACACTTGAACTGACCTTCATAAATATCAAATCCTTACAATTATAAGTCCTGACATTTAATACTTTCCTGCAGACTAAGCGGGACCATGTTACATTATAAGGTCACTTGTCATTTGCAGCTTTTAGAGAAACTTATCATTTTAATGAAGACACTAACTCAGACACATACAGTAATGAAATTGTGGACAAACACACTTCAGATTGGCTCAGGGGTGCATATTCTCGCTGCACCGTACGGCACTGAAAGACTTTAAAAATGCCTTGCGAGTTCCCTGCTCATCTGTATTAACAAGCAGCATATGCTTTGCATTCTTACCGTAGGAAATCACTTCTTAAGTGGTCCTAGTGAGCACTGAAGGGTTAACCCTTCCTGGGATGAAACTAATCGGCTTCCCCAAAGGGTTGCTCTTCCCCAGGCAGTAAGCAAGGAAGCTGCTTTTGCTCACTTGACCGTTCAGCCAAGCAACTGGGCAAAACGTCAGATTGATCCAAGAATGTGTTGTACCCATAAGTTTAAATTATGTCACTTTAAGTGCTTTGCTGAGCCACCTACATCCTAGGCTCCCGCTAGAGTGAATGGCATCTCTGGGCAGCAGTTCAACCCAGCTGAGATGGAACACCTTGAATAAAAGACTGAAAATTCTAAAGCAAAAGCAAACAGGGATAATTTCAACACATGCACATTTCATCTTACTTTGACACCAGACCTGTTACAATGCCTATAATAGTCAGGTCCAGATGACAACAGAACAACAGTGGAAGAAAGAGGGAATGTTTTCTTTCTTGCACGCTCCACAATCGAGTTCCTGCAGATCTTCCTAATATAAACTCACAGCCAGGTTTCTGATACTGTATTTGCATTTGCTTTTGCATTTGTGGGAGAAAATAGTGCAATACCCACAACAAGTAAGTATGTTATGTTACAGGCGATGACGAATATGGTAGAACCACAAAAACCAACACACTACAACCAGAAATGTTATGCCAGATTGCCTCTGGCTTCCAGGTGCGCTTCCACAGCAGATATTATAACCTTTGTGAAATTTTCTGCTATCCACCTGCTTTTCTATAGATGAACTTTCAAACAATATCAACCTTCATTCAGCTAAAAGCCCCCCCAAACTCCCAAAACGCAGCTACTAAATAAATGTACAGTATGAGAAGAGACAGAAAGAAAAATTACCTAAAGAGAAGAATAAGAGATCACTGTTTTTCAAACCATTTTCTTTACGTTCCAGACTTTCACTTATCACCAATAACAAGGGTGGAATGGACAGCAAAACAGACCATAAAGATGTCAGAGATGTGTCTCCCGCATGAAAGTGATATCATTCTTTTCACAATAGCATGACTTGTCTACTAATAGGATTTCCAAATGTGCTGAAATGGCTGATAGAAAAAAATAAATCAGTACAGAAATGGAGTCACATCAATATGCAGACATGATAATTCTTTCATATGGTGATCATTATCATTTGAATAATGTAGAGTACCCAGTCCAACAGACAGTTTTGGAAACGTCTTGGACCTGTATATATTCCATTGATATTGTGCACCTGAATAAGGATGCCCATCATCCTGGGATCACTCTGAAGTCAGTGGAGAGAAAGAAGTGCCTTCAGGCTACTTCTATACATGGAGCCAGGGCATGAACACATGCACTACAGCTTGACCATGCAAATTATTAAGTCACTTGTCCATGGAGTATGCTGACCCAGATAAGCTTGTACTCTCCCAGACAATTTGAGAATTGCCACAGGCCAAGGACCTTTTGCCATGGGCAGTTTCAGCATGGCCATCTTGTTTTGGAGCGTAAGATAATTTAATAATATGGACCTTATCAAAGAGTACCAGCTGGCCTAAAGACCAAAGAAAGAACCTTAGCAATATTTAATTTATTAGTATACATAGCCCTAAGAGGGCAGTTCAGATGGGATGCTTGCTGACTTGTTCCCTGGAATTGTCTAACCCCTCATCAGAGAAGCCTACAGCTGATTGCTATCCCAACTTCAGGGCTTTAGATAAGTAATATAAAAAGCCACTGACAAAAAAAGAACATTAGACCTATCATTGGGTCTAATACATCTGACAGCTGTCATCTTCCAGAACTGGGACAGAAAACCAGGAGGTATTTCAAGTATGGAATCCATTTCACAGCATCATCTAACAACAGTCCTGAAACTGTCAAGAAAAATCTCAGGGAAGATCCTTGTTTCAGTGTTTTTTATTTTCTCACTTAAAGAGATGCCTTTTGTGAATCTCCCTCTGAGCTGGCTACCATTCACCTTTACATATCTCAGCAACTTTGGCACACACCCCAATATTTTGAATACCACTCCTATGTATCACTTTGAAATATCGCAACACTGGGCACTATAATGACTCACAGAATCACAGAATCACAGAATCCTTCCCTTTCAGGATCTGGTGCTGAGTATCTAACAGCAAGAAACCAAGGACAATTTATTACCAAACGGCGTGGTAAGAAGTGGCCAGAAGCCCAATAGGGACAAATGACTGACTCCTTCCTTGTGACCTTCCTTTCCAATGAATAGGAGCTAACTGAACTGATCAGGAAGAAAGTAGGCCCGTGTTCCTACACACATCTAAACCCCCAGAGAGGTTTTAGGAAAGGAAAAGGTGTACATATATTGCCTTTTCTTCAAGAATGACATATCACTGAAGACAGCATGCACAGACTGGGAAAGCCCTCGGAGTTTATGGTTACAGTGTTATCCCTCAACTCTTCACTCTTAACGACGCACAAGGCATGATCTAGCCCTAAGCATGATGCACTGTGCTGTGTTTCAATAATGAGGAGAGATTCCATGTTTCAGGTCCTACAGGTGATTGATACCTGTGTAATTTTATACTGCTGCCAATAAAGCAAGCAAGTCCTGTGTCTGAAACAGTTTTCAGACGGATGTGTATATGCCTACTTAGTCAGGAAACCACATCCAGAAAGGCTGGATATATATTACGTTTTGAATGTTTTATGTTGTACATTTAAAAAAATAATGCCATTCCAGATAAAAAATGGTCTGATCTTCAAGTACTCACCATGTTCTAAATGGAAGTAACCGGTATCATTTATAGGAAAAATAACGGTGCATTGAAAAAGAAGAAAGACAGGTAAATTGATGCTGCAGTGTTTACTGCAGTATTTGTTACAACAGACCTAAGGTTCTCATTCTCCCCTAGGAGCTATATGTCCCATAAATTTGGAAAGACCCATTAAAACCCCAACTCCGAACAAAAACAATCAAAATAGTCAAAGGAACTGAAACAAGATGCCTTAGGTTGGAATAATTACACATTATAGCTTCTATTGCAGACTTCCTGATCACTCTTTAGTTAATTCCTTTTCTCACAGTCTTCCACTATTATTTATATCTGAAGGTGTGAGCTTTGTGCAAATAAAGCAATTCAGTGTTTATACAATTAAAATCAGCTGTACTTTACCATCAGTATTTACGAGTCTCTATGCTTTGTGTTAGACACGAAATCTGAATTGTACTCACGGGTATGTCAAAGAAGAATGGGGAGATCCAAGAAGAAGTGATAGATTCCTAAAAAAAAAATAAAAAAAAAAAATGAAAAAATGAAGAGAAAGCAAAGACTGAAGAAGAGGAAGCTGGACAGTTGTGATAAAACATATAATGGTCACACAATAATTATGACCCCCATCGGTAATCCTTTTCTTTTCTTTTTAAAACCATCAGACAAGGAAAAGCAACAATGGGTACATAACTAAAGCTTCAGATTCCTTCAGCTTTTGCATGGCAAGCCCTCTAAATCTGCTATTGCTAATAATCATTACACAAGTCACCAGACTCTGAAGATGAACAAAGTTTCTTCTTTTGGCTGCAATCGAAAACCAAATGTAGTATTGATATATTGCCTAATGATAGCTTAATGATAGTCAGACTTACAATGAGATCGGTTGATCCAAAAAGGTTATGCAGTGTTTTATACCTTCAGAATGTCTCAAAACTATTTCCGTCAACACGACTCTTTGCCTGGCAGTCATAACCCTGAATGACCCAAAATGTCATCGGCAGGATAACAGAATGATATTTGTGCTTAAACATAACTGTTTTTCTGGATTAGCATGTGAAAATGTACAAAATGGACTTTAAGCATGCTTAACCCTGCATATCCTACCCTCTCTTCTTTTATTTTCCCCTTTAAGTAGTGGTGCTGTAAGGTGATGCGAAATCTTGCGTTTCCATTCACAGCAGAGGACTCCGTAGAGGGCTCTGACTTGTGACCCTTAATCTTGCCACACATCCTTGCTCAGGAGCATGATCACTTTGGACAGCCTGCTGTGCCCCACACTGGGATTTACAGTAGCACAGACTAAATATTATCCATTTCAACTTATACCTATAGATCCCAAGCAAGCAAAGCTGGAGACATTTCCTTCTCAGTTCCTAATATCAGAATAAACTAATACGGACTTTACGTATGTATATGTAGATATATATATACATTGGACTCGATGATCCCAAGGGTCTTTTCCAACCTAACTGATTCTATGATTCTACGATTGCACTGTTGATCCCTCCTTTATGGTCTACACTGGTGGCAGTGCTTTCTGTTTCTAATCGCCATGGCCTTTATGATACTGTACTTAATGAATTATGCTCCTCAGGAGGAGGTCAGTGAAAGAATTAAGCTAAAAACCCCTAACAGTGTTGTTGGCCAGGAGCCAGCTCTTTCGAGGCTGTGTTTCTGCATGAGGTCTACCACAGCTGGAGCGAAACGACTTGCAGGTGGCTCAGTGGGCAACAGATCACACAGTACTGCTCTGTCCGCCCCTCGACAGCAAGGAGGGAGTCACCTATGCCTGCCGTTGGTGGCTGAAAATGAGCAGGAAACGTCTGACAATCTTGATTAAGAACTCCCAAGCACTGAACTTTCCATAAGGAAAAGGCACACTCAGATCTCTTGGCTTTGACGTTCCAACTTAAAATTCCAATTTAAATACTGTTTGGGCTCCAGGAGAAAACACTAACGCTTGTCCTTATGATGTTAGGCTGTGGATGCCTTAATAAAGATGATGTGCATGGCCCAGTCCGCGCAGCAAAGGCTGGGTAGTGAAGTTGGTATGCTCCGTTCCCCACCCCCCGCCCCCCCCGCCCCGTTTCATTCATAGAGAATTTATAGGCTTTATTTTAAAAGTAGCTGAAACATACTAAGTAATTTTCTGGCGTGTTTTTAAACTATTAATTTCTAAATTACATGAACAGATGCATATGCACAGTGGAAAATAGCATCAAATAGCTTGGGGGAACAGCGGAGCTCAAAGACCCAGCCAAATAAAGTCAGGTTCCACTAACAGCCTGCTTGGATAACTCCTTTCACCTCCCTGGGAACCCCACCACTCATCTGTTCAGCTTCACTTTCTTGCAGATTAATCATTTGTGGTTTTAAAAATACATAAATCTTAAATATCTACAGAAATTGAGGAACAGAAGGCTTTTCCACACCTCAGTGGACAAAACCTACTGTCCATTTGCTGCAGGACTCATTTGAGGCTCCTCAGCAAAACAGGCTTGGATGAAACAGGAGGACGAAGGGCTGGAGTGACCCTCCCATACACAGGCTGGGAGCCAGCTGGGCTGTGGGGCAAAGACCAGGGAGCCTGAGGATGGTGGTCATGATGAATACTCATAGAATCACAGAATCACAGAATCACCTAGGTTGGAAGGAACCTTTCAGATGATCTAGTCCATCAACCTAACTCTGACAAAAACCATATCTCTAAGCACTACGTCTACCTATCTTTTAAATACCTCCAGGGATGGTGCCTCAACCACTTCCCTGGGCAGCCTGTTCCAGTGCTTGATAACCCTTTCAGTGTAAAAATTTTTCCTAATACTTCCTCACAAACACCTTTCCATCAGTAACCACAGGTAGGTAGGTGCTGGGTGTCACCACAGCAGTCACAACTCTGCCTCTCGTAGACACCTTGTAAGGCTCCTCATAAGCAAAAGCAGACAGCAAACCCAGCACACAGCAAACCTGACCGCACGACTGCAGTGTTATTATATGAGGGTACACAGGAACCTCAGATTTACATGTGCTCATCAAATCTGCCGCTGCTTTCAGCCACTCGGCTGTTTCTCAGCTATCCCCGGTGAGAATTTTGTGCGGTTCTAGAAACCCTGTGGCTTAGAAGGAAGACCGCTAGTGACAAGAAAGCTGGTGCTTTTCTCCAGAAAATACTAAGTCAGTCCCGTTCTAGAAATTTGAATGCAGTGTGAGGAACAAGCATGCTGAAGTCTTTGGTGCTGGGGGTCCTTGATTCTGGTGGGACAATAAAGCAGGGGTTTAAATTTGGGATCAGCAGAATGCTTTGCTGAGCCTTCACGAGCGTATTCAATTCTATGCTCCTTATAGTGATGCAGGTAGACACTGATGTCATGATCCACAAAAAAGGAAAGACCTTAATGATTTCTACCATACTTTTCTAATTCTTAAAATGGCTGCTACTCCTCCTGCAAAAGTAAAAAGTGAACGGCTTGATCTGTGGCCTCCTGTTCTTTACCAGCCCTCCTTACTAATTAGATTTATGAAATGAGGAATGAGAAACGATAGTATGTGACTAAGGTGAACATAAAATGGTTAAAAAACACAACAAAAAACAAACAAGAAACGAATGGTGTTTATGTGTAAGTATAAAAGTCGATATTTTGTCATTGAATATAACTACCAAACAAGTTAACGAAGAGATAACTAGGTCTGTGTGCAAAGAACTGGCTAAAAGTATATAGAAAATGTGCTTGGCCAAACTTTAATGAGCAGCCTCTTCTGGCTCCTGATTTACCTACTGAGTCTTACAACATCTACCGCACAGTTTCTTCTCCATTTCCACCATGCAAAGCCACACAAATTCACAGGGACCCAACCCAAAGTCCCACAACTCCAGGAATTTTATTATATTGCAGACAGGCCCACATGATCTGGAGAGAGCCACACAGAGCCAGAAGAAGCTAACGCTGATAGGTGTATTCTTAATTATCTCCATGCTCATCTGGTACTGCAGTACTTGTAGTACTTCTGGACAGGACAGGCTCTGGGATTAACAACCAGTAAGAGTCAGTGGCACAGCGTGTACAGCAAAGAGCCCTCAGCTCTTCCCATCTGCTCTCTAATCCTCATTCCTGCACCCTTGATCATTAAGTCTTACTTTATTGCAGTTTAAACAAAAAAATGTATTACGAGTAACATACAAGTTCACGTTCCTGGTAGCTCTCATTCCCTATAAATTCCCACTACACCTAGGAAACTGTGGTTTGATTTTCTGCATTGCTAATTGGTGAGCGCAGCCAAAGAAATTGCTAGCAGGTTTTCATCTCTTGAATTTATTTACCACCGTGGAAGGGGAAGGGGGACGTTCCCCCAGGAAGGAGAGAGAAGCTGGAAGGATTACGTTATTTTGACCTCACGTCTGAGCTGACATCTAGCACAGCACTAAATCAATGCCTTGGCACGGGAGACGGGATTAGCACGGGTGGGTTACAAGCAGTTTGCAGGACCGGAGCTGCCCTGTGGCTACCAGTGGATGTCAGCAGAGGCTCCGCTTGCAAAGGAGCCAAATGCAAAGAGACAAAGGAAAGAAAACCCTCCAGGTTCTCTTAGTGAAGGCGGTGCAGAATGCACAAGCACACTCCAAAATGGCTAGTCTCTCCCAGCTAATGATTTAGGACTACCAGCGAGCAGTAGTACATTAGAGGATGAAGCAAAGCTGATCGGGCTGCTTGTAATTCTTTATGCTTTTACCTTTCAAAAGCAATATTTTTTCGGTTAATTTAAAAACAATGAACGAAGTCTGAAGGCCCACTGTTGGAATAGTAGTGACGCTGGACGACAGATTAAAAAGAAGCAAAACATATATCATCTGCTCCCTCTCCTCCGGCAGAGCAGCCACTGCTCCAGGAACACTTAAATGCAACAATAAAAAGCAAAGCTCTCTAATTACTGCTTTGCAGGGGTTGGACTGCAACCTTTTAGTGAAGCAAACAATTTGGACAAACTAAGCACAGAGTTTTAGCTAAACTCTTAACAATTTTAACTAGAACATACAAACAAACAAACAAACAGACACACAGACACACAAATGGAAGGGATTTCCGTTGTTAAATTATAGCCCATCACCTTGTACAAGCAAAAGCTGACCTCACTTCCCCAGTGAACATTCCTGGTGGTGGAGTCACTGTCGAGGGTGACTGAACTCCCTGTTCAGGGACAAATCCTGATGCCATCGCTTACGCTGAAAAACATGGTTCTTATGGGCAAATAAGGTGTTACCGAACAAAACAGGCATCTCTCAGTTTTAAGAGGTTTCATCCAAGAAAATACCATCACCGTTAGACTTTTCCTCAAAGTAAATGTGGACTTTTCAGGTCTTTCCATCCCGAAGTAGCGCAAAATAAGTTCATTTATCAGATAGGAACCTGACGCTATAAAGTTTTGTCAGTGCGTGAAAGCTTTCCTACTCCCAGCTGATAGAAAGCAGTGTCCTGTGACATAAGGGCTGAGAATCCCTCTTAGTTATTCTAGCTTGGGTGGATGCTGTTTGGCTTAACATTTTCTGCTCTTCCAGTCTGCCTAGTCTGTAAATACAAATTATTATAGCTCCTGTGGTCACTAGCGCTGGTCATGCGTTTCAAGAAAATATTTTTTCATTGGAAAAAAGCCAATCCTAGAAACTGACATGCTTCATGGGAACATACAAGTTTTAACAAACTTTTGTTGGGAAAATTTTCTTGGGTCCAGAATGGAATTTTTGGTTAAAACCACAGAGAGAGAAGGAGAAAGATCTACCTCATAATAACAAATACCACAGTGATCATCTTGCCTCATAAATCAATCCTTTGAGGCTTCCAACTATTTTTCAGCCCGGTTTCCGACCCAAATGAAAGTTACATGATTGCAGGATTTGTCTGTTTATCTCTCAGTCGTCACTTTAAAAGATTGGAACCCATTGACCAAATTCAGTATTTACAGAGGTTAGCCTGCGCTGTTTGGGAGTTTTGGAGGAACCAGGGGCTGACTAAAGGAGAGAGATGTAGCTACTCTGCCCATTGTGGGAAAGTCTTCAGCATGAGAACAGACATGATTTTTTCCTGCTAGCTTGGGAAAAAGTCCCACAGACGTGAGGTAGGGAATTGGAGATGCTCCAAAGACACTGAGAGGGAAGGCGATCGTAGACAAAATGAAGGAAGAATCTGAGATAATTGCAGTGGATGGGTGATGAGAAGAAGAGACACACGATTCATCCATAGGAAACGTGAATTCTCTATTAGTTCTTCCCAGAACCGCTTGCACTATTTTTCTGTAGGTTGTCAGCATTTTCCTGATAATGCCGTTTTCAGAACTGAGCAGCACAGAGGAGAAAGCACAGAGCTGTACAAAGATCTGCTACTTTCCTCTTTTTTGAGCCCCAAACTAATTTTCTGTATCTTTCAGCCGTATCTTTTCTGTATCTTTCTTCACAGGCATCCCTATCTGCCTCAGGCACTTTCCATTTTATTTTTCCCCATGTCTTTTGGCTTGATTTTACATCATTGGTGTTCAAGACTATATCTCAGGTGCCCTGAAAGCATTAGTTTCTGCTTTTCTTGTTCCTTTGATTTCGTCTAACATGAGAAGCATCTCACGTCTGAACTGTGCTCCTCCTCAGCCATTTCCCTTCTCCCCTTCTGTAGCTGTAGGAGTACACTCACCGGGGATTATGAGTCACAAAGATACATCAGCCAGGGTTTGGCAGTCTTTGAGACAGGTAAAGTAGGACTTGAGAGACCAGACAAGTCTCACTGGAGGATAAAAAAAAAAAAACAACAGGCTTCTGATTTACCAAGAGCAAGGAAGCTTCTGTGGAAAAATACTGGAGAAAGCTATTAAAAATGAGCAGGTGCATTGCTGTGACTAAAACTTTTCTGACACCAGTTTAGCCACAGAAGGGGGAGATTAGCTTCAATTCAGCCTCTGAGTATTTACAGGTTATGAACAGATTTTGCAAAGCAGGCTGAGCTTCACACAACCGCAGGACACGCTCTTTTCAGGGTCTGAACGAGCTCATTTAAAAGTGTGATTGACATGTATTGGCATCTTCAGAGAAACCCAAATAAACATAAAATAGCTCTAAAGCCTACTCCCTACTGGTTCATCTGAAAATATTTTATGATTGGAACGGGCTTTCTTCTTGTAGCCCTCAGCACTAGAGTGGGTGCATTGTCCCTCTTAACTAAATTTATCAAAGGGATGTGCAAACCCAAAATAACAAGAGGAGAAAACCAGCATTGTTCATAATGAGTTATTTTATAGGGTGTTTCCCATCTTCAGCTTCAGTGTTCTGGTAATTCAACACATGGAATAATACCAGCTAGTAATTTTGGCTTTGAATGTTGTTATTTCATGTCTTATGAGAAGTTAATTGCATCTTAGACACAGTCAAAAAGGAAAAGAAAAAATCCCTGAGATATGGGGCAGATTTCTTTATATTGCTGCTTTCTATTCATTCAGCACCAGCCCGTGCTAGACCAAGCAGAACTGAAAATGGAGGGGGGGGGGGGGGGGGGAAGTGGACACAGCAGGTGTAACAGAGAGCTCAGACCACAAAAGGGTGCTATCATTTTATAACATGAGCTAGCCTTCCATAGCGACCTGCAAAGAATGTGGCCTTTGAAATAGCTGCACTAGAATTAGTAGCCTTTCAGGAAATATTACTATTGTTCTGAATTCCACTTGAAAATTTAATTTGCCCCCTGTTATTTTCAGGCAAATTCCAGCAGAGCTTTATTCTATGAAATCTGCGTAGGTGCATAAGAAACGTCGTCTTGACTCAAGAAATACATACGCCTTTGTACCCAGAGTGATCTATTTGTCGTGTGTGTTTATCTGCTCACGAAGAAAGGGCTTGTGCAGAAATAATTCATGTGTAGGTGTGTGTGTTCTGTACTGAAATCACATGCGTTCTATAAGCACACTGTGTTATACCATGAAATGCCTAATTAATGAGGAAGTATTGAAATGTTAACCAGTAAGTATTGAAATGTGAAACTTCAGAGTTTGTTCTTAAAAACATGCATAATACCAATACTTCAGTACAGAAAAAACATGACGTGATGCAGCTTTCATACGAACAGTGTGCCAGAAAAGACCTTGCCCACTGACTAGAAGTCAGACTTCCATTCGGAACACTCTTGGTTTGAGCAGTGTAAATCAGGTAGCTCTGAGCTGAATCCACTTGTGGCTGTCTCAGACAAAGGATGGCTCGGTTGTCTTTCCATCATGATGCCAAGAAGGAGGTAAGTCTAGCTGGTTACATCGGTGTGGTGATCAGATGTGGTTGACTTCCAGAGACCTGCTTAAGCTTATTTTACCAGCAGCTATCAAGGTAGCCATGCCGATGTGGCTGCAGTCCCATCAGTGGAGTGCAAGAAGCCAGGGCAGCCAGAGCCCCTGTGGGTCAGGAATGTCCCTGTGAGCTGGCATCGCACCTCCACGCTGCACTGAAGACATGGCCAGGATCTCAAAGCCAGATGACGATTTAAATGAGTGGATTGCACACGCGTTGCTAATTCACAGTGGCTCCAGTTGCAGATGACATAGCCTTTTACTTTACTCAGATTTTCCCCAAGCTTATAGCAGAAAAAACACCCAAAACATTATCAACCATCTCTTTAACATTATTTATTTAGTTTAGGAATCTAACTTCTTTTAATAATATGAAAAATATGAGGTGTACGATACAATTTGGGAAACACATTAATAAATTGCCCTATTTCTGCATTGAAGAATGTCAATGTTTTGTTAAATGTGTCGATAAAAATGACAATAACTGCCGGGATCATCTGTGTAATTCTGAAACTTACTACTTTATAAACATAAAACTGATTTTTTGGGTTGGATTCTGATGTGCTCAGCTAAACAGCCAAATTTCTCGCTCTAAACAAAAAGGTGAACAGATCTTTCATTTATCCTGCTTTGATATAGTATATATTGTACATTTTGTAAAGAAATATTGAGCAGATACCACTTTGTTTAAAGTCATTGTGTAATAAGATTACTGGATTTGTATTTTTTTGTCATGCTAACTTTACTTTTTACTATCTGAAAGAACCTTCAGATATGTGGACATCTCTTCTACCCAGCTGTACGGCCAGTTATGACCGGCTACCAGTAGTCACACTCTGCTATTTCTTACTGCCATCTCTGACAAGATGTCTTGGCAGAGCAAGACACGTCAGAAATTCATGAGCTAAAATACACATTTTGGAAAAATAAAATAAAATAAATAAAATACCAGTTCTCTGTAATCTAACCAAGTAGCAAATATGTGACCAACTAGTTGACGGCCAATTTGGAAAGGAACATATACCACTTCCTTCCCTCTCTATACAATTAGTGGGTGAGAGGGGTCTGTCAGCAGGGGAAGAAAAATGTGAAACTAAGGGCAAGAAAGTCCACAAGAGCTGCTTATATGGCCTCCACTTTGGTTTGGGTTTTGGTTTTCTTTATTTTCCTTTTTTTTTTTTTTCTTGCAGGATAAATTAATAGCTCATGGCATTTTCTTTTCTGCTGTGGAAAATGTGGGTCCAGAGAAACCGGACATTTTATGAATTCTAATCAATTCCAACAAATTTTTCTTTAACAGAAAAGAACTGGAAAACACCCTAGAAGTTGAAAGATTTCTCGTTTTCCATTTGAAGTGACTTTTAGCTTTGAAATGTATTTCAAATGTATTTTTTTCAAATGTCAAAAAGCAATATGCCTTAGGAATCAAAATAATTAATTTGAAGAGAAACAAAGCATTTTTCGACTCAAAATATTTTCAGTTTTTTCTGTCTGAATAAAAAGCGATATAGTTTAAACTGCCTTGACTGACAATTATTCCCCTTCCATGTTTTCTGACCTGCCAAGCTAAACCAAAATTTATTATTTTCACTGCAATGTACCAAAATATGCATAAATCTATCTAGTTTTCTGTTGGATGTCAGTCAGGAAAAGCAGGTGGAAATTTAAAATCAGTCTGTACAGGGAAAAAAAATGAGGTAGAGGTTAACCAATAATCTGTTATAGATAATGTACACTAATTTTGGGAACCATAACTCGGAAAAGAGCTTGCTAGAATTATTGATAGCAATGCTAAAAAAGAGAGTACTTACGAGCTTTCTATGAATTGATCAGAATTTAAATGAAATCACAGTATGATAAAAAGCATCAGATATACATGTATGTATTTTAATTACACTCTAGTTTCAACTTTTGCTATAAAGTTTTGCTGTAGCACAAGCAAAGGGCAAATTTCCAGACACCTGGGGAGTCATACTTAGCCCTGCACCCTCTCTCTTGTAATGAGGTCATTACTCACTCGTCACTCCAATAATACTGCTATAACTGCAATAAACCTTATAATAATCAGGGTAGATAAAAACCAAGAAGTAATTTTTAATAACTAATTATCTTTTCTTTTTCTTCACCGGATATAGAAGATATTTACAAGTTTAGCAACGGTTAAATCTCCTGCCTAAAGTGGCCTGGTTTAACTTGGCAAAACCATGACCAACTTTTCATAGTGGAACTACCTCTTTCCAGTTTCTGCCATTTGTGTCTCTGATCAATCTTCATTCTGATGTATGTGGCAGAATAAGTACGGTGCTCACACGTACAGCCTAACTGTAAGGACTTTGATGATACAGTTCATGTAACAGCTGAGTTTTTAGGATCTGCTTACCACTGACTTTGGGATCCCTGCTAACCTCAGGACATGTCTTCCCTGAGCAGTGGACTGCAAGGCAGAAATCTCCTAGAGGCCCTTGGAGCAGGTCCAGCAGAGGCCATGAAGATGATCAAAAGGCTGGAGCACCTCTCCTATGAGGACAGGGTGAGAGAGTTGGGGTTGTTGGGCCTGGAGAAGAGAAGGCCCCGGGGAGACCTTGTAGCAGCCTTCCAGTCCCTGACGGGGGCTACAGGAAAGGTGGGGAGGGGCTGTTTGCAAGGGCATGTAGTGATAGGACAAGGGGCAATGGTTATCAACTAGAGCAGGGCAGGTTTAGATTAGACATTAGGAAGAAGTTCTTTACAATGAGGGTGGTGAGACACTGGAACAGGTTGTCCAGAGAGGTGGTGGAGGCCCCATCTCTGGAGACTTTCAAGGCCAGGCTTGATGAAGCTCTGAGAAATCTGATCTAGTTGAAGATGTCCCTGCTTACTGCAGGGGGGTTGGACTAGATGACCTTTAAAGGTCCCTTCCAACCCAACACATTCTATGATTCTAGACTCTGTTAGATCCAGAATGAGCATCAGCAGTGTCAAGGCAGGGCAATGGACAAGAAGATAAGCCCTGCTTCTCAGCGGCAGAGACACACACAGCTCTGATGCGACTGACCTTTCTTCTCATGGGGCTAGGCTGTGCAAAGCTGATATATCAGATGGTGTGGGTGCCGGTTTAGGTGTCTTTGGACATTGTTCCAATGCCTTTGTACACCCCCTGTGCAAGGCACAACTTCAGTTCTTGTGTCTGAGCTTCCTCTCCCTCTAGGCTTCACTCCTGATCTTAAAATAACACCTTTTTCCCTGTAGTGTCTACTGTGGAGACACAGCAGTTAATGAAAACTCAAAATGCATCATGCTGGGCGTGCGAGCCCATTCTCAAAAGCAGTTGGGCTGTATCAGTGCTGCTCCCTGTGCAGCCTAGTAAGGTCTCCCTCTCTGTAACATACTTTAGCTCAGCTGTAGCACCAGAGTGTTGTGACAAGGCTGCTTCCAGCCACCCCACGGCAAAGCAATGGCAGAGGCCTTTGGTACACAACCAGGGTCCAGCCCTCAGAAACGTCCCTTGGCACTGACTGATTTACTGTCATAGACACAGCCATGGAATTCAACTTGCTGCAGCCTTGCAGCACTGATGCGACTGATCTCACACATCTAACCCATGAAACAAATGTGAAGTCAATTTGTACATCTGCAGTGGCCATTTGCTCAGGATATCTGAGCACAGGGCAGCTTCACTGGAGCTATTGAGCTTCTCCAAAGAGCCTGCCAATTGCCTGGAATTCCTAGACTAGTGGCCAAAAAAGCAGCAGGACAGTAGATGATGTATAAAGATTTGCTGCCAGATATGGTGGAATTGGCACCTGTGACTTTGGCTCAGTACTGCAGTTCCCACTGTGAAGATCAGTGATTATTGCTTTAATAAGCAGTTCTTAAGTGAGGTACCTGATATGTGTTGTTGCAAGAGATGGAGTGCCAAAGGCACAAAAGATGGGGAAGTTATAAAAAAAAAAAACAACACCCTAATCCTTGGGGCTCACCATCCAACTTACCTAGGGTTTTATTATTATTGAAAAAAAATTCTTTGAGGTATTTCACCAAAAAAACAGTACACACAAAGAGATTTCTCAGTAGGTTGCTTATTAGTTGAGATTTTACAAGTTGCCAAGAGTGCCTAGATTTCTGAGTCCCATTTTACAAGAATCAAAACTGCACAAGGCCTCCAAAACTTGATACTAACCTGTCTGCAATAGCACAACACTGTCCTACAATGGAAGACATCACCATGGTGTTGGTTCATAACTCACTGATGCCAGCAGGACTCCGAAACGATTCTTATTCAAAAACCTCCATTAAAGCCTGTGTCTCTTTAAACATCAGAAGTGGACATGCATTTATGTAAACATATTATAGGTAGGTCAATTCTGTCGAGCGTGTGTGTACTTTCTCTAAGTCATATTAACACTAAAAGAAGGAGGAAAGGGAGGGCAATGTGATGTTCAGCAGCAGTTTAGTTGCTGTTTATCTTTACAATGGAAACATCAATCGTACCGTCTGAGACTTGCCAATAATTAATTCAGATGTAAAGAACTTTTGTCTTTGAATCTATATGTGCTGTGCTTTTCAATAAATGTACATTAGTGAAGTATTTTATATATGAATCGTAGTGTCTTAATTGGTCACATATTTTTCAGTTAATATAGAACATCAAGTCTGGAGAAAACGGTAAAAGGTCAGCGTTGTAAAAAACCCTGTCCTTAAAACCAGAGGTTGGATCTCTTAAGATTGCTCCAAATAGTATCTCTTTCTGAAGCACAGAAGGTCACATTCTGTAGTCAAGAAAAATCTCAGGACGATGTGACTTGTGGCATACGTAACTATTATGCCCAGGCCTTATGCAAAAGTTGTCAAAGAATGTTTCCATCACTAAATGGGGAACAGAAGTTTACAAAGGTAGGTTTGTCTCAGGCTTACCAGCAGATGGAGTTGGAACCAGGGTCTTGATACGCATCGTCATTAACACAAATAAGGTTCTTTTCTGGAATAGCAGCACATAGCTGGTGTACTAGTGACATCTCAATTTCTAATAGAACAAGTATGCAAGATTTAAGTTGGAGAGAGATTTTTTTATTCAAATGCAAGTGAGAAAATACACTTGAGATGCCTGGAATCTGTGCTGCAATGTCTAGCGCGATTTGGAAAAGCTAAGAAAAAGGACAAATCTGGCTTTTTCCATTCACAAGCAACTGACTGGGTTATGAAAGTGACGTGTAAGGCTTTAAACTACTTCCAGAGAAAGTAAGCTTATGACAAAAAAAGCACTGTGCCAAAGAATACATTGTTACAGATCCTCTTTACATACAGTTAATTACTATAGCGAGTGACTTATTTACATTAATAACTCCAGTGACAAAGATGTTACCTGGATAGTTTGGGACTGAAAACTTTAAGGATTTATTTAATGAAATCAAGAAGTTAAGAAGATATGAAAAAAATCTTACCTTTCCCCTTCTTCCCTTTCAGCTGACAACGCTTCAGCTGTAGGTATAGATGCTTCTCACCTAAAACAATAATGGAACAAAGAGGCTAATGAACATGAAAGTGTTGCTTCCACTTTCATGAAACATATGAAACAAAACTCACCCTCTGACTATTGTATTTTGGTATGAGGACATTCCATGAGTCTTTACATTGGAAGAAGCTGTTCAGATTGCAGACCACAAACCTCTCGTTAAAATTCTTGGAGCAGAAACTGATTATCTGGCTGATACATTACAGAAGTGGACATTAAGGCAAACTTCTTATCATTATGATATCATAGCTAAGTTATCTGAAAAACAAAGGAAAGCTGCACTTTTCCTGTTGACTATTAGAGATGAAAAAGTTGCCGCAAAGAATCCTTCCACTTACTACTCCTGCCTCCCTCCCCTTGTGGAGAAGTAGGACCATGTACCTTGGCATGAGTCACAGCAGAAATGGAAAAAGTCCCTCAGCGTGATTTCCTGCTGCCCTGCAGCTTGTGTAGGCTTTAGAACCTGGGCAAAGTAGGTGAGAATTGTTGCCATCTGGACTGGCAGTTTTCTACACTCACTCTGTACAGGTGCAAATGGTTGCAAGGTGTTGGGCAGTGAAGGAGCAAGAACACGCAGTTCAGAAAGATTCAGGAATTTGTGTACAAATAGTCAAGCCATCCTGCTCACCGGCAGCCCCCAGATGAACTCTGTCAGAGTGACTGCAGCACTATCTCCCTCCAGATGTTCTGGTAAACAGGTAGGAGCAGAGTCAGGGACAAACACAGAAGTCAGTTAATTCTCAGTGGCCCACCCGAGTACTAATTTTGATGTCGGGGGGTTGAAATGGCTGCTATGAAGGTGAGAAAGTCTTTCTTTTGAACACCGAGAGGCTTAACCACACCTGAAAGGAAACTTGTGTGATCACCTAAAACTTTCGCTTAGTGCCTCTTCCCAAATGCTTCACCTGACCGCAGAGAATGCACCTAGGAGCATGCTATCAGTTGTCAGAATGATGAACTCTAATAATCTGAAAACTACATGCGTCTTTTTTTTCACTTCCATTTTACCTTTAATCTGGTATTGCCCCTTAAAGCCTAGAGTAAAAGGTTAGTTTTGCCTTTGTGGCCAAACATCACCAATGCACATACATGCCTACAACACTTGCTGTAAACACTGGAGCCTTCTTAGCTGCTCTTTAATCCTGGCAACGCTCAGAGGTGCTCCTTTTGCATATACTTGACTCTTTCACGTCTCTGCTCAAATGGGTTTCATAAACTAGATACAGAATCACAGAATCACAGAAACTTCAGAGTTGGAAGGGACCTCTAGAGATCATCTAGTCCAACTCCCCTGCTAGAGCAGGGTTGCCCAGAGCACATTACTCAGGACTGCATCCAGGTGAGTCTTGAAAATCTCCAGAGAAGGGGACTCCACAACCTCCCTGGGCAGCCTGTTCCAGTGCTCTGTCACCCTCACCGTAAAGTTTTTCTGTGTATTTGAACGGAACTTCCTATGTTCTAACTTGTGCCCGTTGCCCCTCATCCTGTCACTGGGAACCATTGAAAAGAGTCTCGCACCATCCTCCTTCAACCCACCCTTTAGATACTTGTATGCCATAATAAGGTCTCCCCTCAGCCTTCTCTTCTCCAGGCTAAAGAGTCCCAGCTCTTTCAGCCTTTCCTCATAAGGGAGGTGCTCCAGTCCCATAATCATCTTGGTTGCCCTACGCTGGACTCGCTCCAGTAGTTCCCTGTCCCTCTTGAACTGGGGAGCCCAAAACTGGACACAGTACTCCAGTTGTGGCCTCACCAGTGCAGAGCAGAGGGGGAGAATGACCTCCCTCGACCTACTGGCCACAGTCTTCCCTATGCAGCCCAGGATGCCATTGGCCTTTTTGGCAGCAAGGGCACATTGTTGGCTCATGGATAATTTACTGTCTACCAGGATCCCCAGATCCTTCTCCTCAGAACTACTTCCCAGCAGGTCCACCCCTAACCTATACTGGCGCTTAGCATTCTTCCTCCCCAGGTGGAGGACCTTGCAGTCCTTGCATACCTCCCAGTTAGATTTACCTGCAGTGTTTAATCTAGGAGGAACCATGTGGCTGCATCTATACCAGTACCTTAAGCAGCACTAGCACAACGGCATATGTAATGGCATTCCATAAGTTACTCTGTGAATTTATTAGAGTACTCCCTGGCATACCTACGGGCCAGGCCAACTAGCGATCTCCTAAATTTCTGGGCACAATCAAGAAGTTAGGAAAAGCCAAGAAACATTCCCAAGAGACCGTTTGCATCTGACCATCCTGTTCTATAGGAGGACATGGTCAGGCTGTGACAACTCCTGCACTGTTACATTTACAAGCTGAGATGTAAGCTCAGAGTTCATCTACAAGACAGGAACCCAGAACAAATGCTGGAGACCAAAACCTTTCTTTAAAAATACAAAGAGGAAGACCTCCTTCGGGTTTACTCATCTGCTCATTGGCAGAAGCTCTAAATGAGGGTAGGGGAAACGATCTTTGGAGGATTGGTATCCTCACTCACCCATACACGACTGTAGGGAATCAGGCTCACTCACGGTCCCTCTTAGCACAAGAAAACGTGAGGTCCTGTATCCAAAAAGTGGCATAAATTCAATCAACACCATTGTATTGCCCAACACCTGATTTTTTGAAGTCACTCCTCAGGAAAGGAGAATAGATTCGAATACTCATACATTTCCCACACCGCAGTGTCCCGATCTGCTGCAAGGAGGAGGGCACCATACACGCATCCTGCTTCAAGAGCAAAAAACCCCTTTTAACTTATCACCAAAAAAAGACAGAGCGCTATTTCAACAAAGACAACTCAACTACAGATCCTGAAGGAAGGGATTTGTGTTACTGATTTCAGAAACTTGCAGGTGTTCAGCATTTGGGAAGCAAAGGCAGCTCAGAGTGCTGCATTTAGGCATCCTCACTCCTGAGCATCTCTCCACAGGGTGCTCGGGCCCTTTCTCAGGGCTGTGGAGCCCACTGAAGGGCCAGGCTCCTTCAGGTGCATTAAGGGTAGCAGGACAGTGAGGTTCTTCTGCAGATCTTAGGCCAAGGCTTATCTAACATCCAGTCTTTTCTGCAAATACTTCCTATAAGTTCACTTGGATACTTTGCAGCTCCACATATTTCCATAATCCACGCTTTAAAAAATAATGGTCCTCTCTCTTTTCTCATTTATGTGCATGTAAATCCCACACAACTCCACTGAAACCAGTGAAGCAAAAGCGTACACAAACAATAGGAAAAATCAGGCTCTGCATTTCTTGGTTACGATTCTCGTATGTGACAAATTATTCTGGGGCCCTATTTTGGAAGTATCTAACTTGAAACAGCTTTTCAAATCAAAGTACTTAATATTGTCTAAAGATCAGTCTTCTGTAGGGCACCCAAAAGTGAATTTCCCAGTATTGCAAGTCACTCTTAAAAATCTTGGCCATTTTTTCAAAGGACGTGTCAGTGTCTCCAACAGATGCAAAAGCAATGACCACTCAAATAGTTTGGTGTTTACAGGTTCATCAATCAAAA
The DNA here is from genome assembly GCF_028500815.1 of Rissa tridactyla. Classification (NCBI taxonomy): domain Eukaryota; kingdom Metazoa; phylum Chordata; class Aves; order Charadriiformes; family Laridae; genus Rissa; species Rissa tridactyla. Next base: position 116,960,418 of record NC_071468.1, on the reverse strand, counting down.
CGAAACACTTTGATCACCTGACATGATTCAAACAACATTCTTGATATCTGATACCAGACCGAGATCATACAGATCTAATAAACTCTTGGCTCCTGCAAATTTCTTTTAAAAAATATAAAAGAGGATCAGTTATAGAGAAGTTGATTAATATGCACTCTGCTCAAACAGTCTTGAACATCTGTGTATTAAATTCATTTATTAAATTATACCAATCTGTATTTTAATGAGTAAAAGATACTTATTCTGCCATCCATCAAAATAAACTCAGGAAATACTTAACATTATAATCATTTTTCTTGTTTGAACATGAGTTATGAAATATGAATCCCACACTAAGAATGCTGTACTTGCCATTATGATCAAATATGTTTTTACAGGTGCACCAAATATTCTGGTTTCATTTCATTCTCAAACTGTTGAAAATATAAACCATGTTTTATATTTCTTAGGTAGGTAATATTGCCTTTTTCCCCCCACATGGCACCCATTATTAGTGAGTTATTACCATGCCTTTTTTCAAGCACACACTACATATCCTAAAGTTGCTTAGTAATGAAAATACAGATTTATGTAACATCTAGTATCAAATAACATTTAGGGCACACTTTGGTATTGAAAGGTTTGGGGCACTAATAACTTTCAAGTGCATGTTAATATTGCCAGATAAGGTGTATACAATCTGTTGGGTCAAGTTCAGTCTTTTACCACTTTGCTTTCTTTTCCTGAGGACAGGTAACTTTTAGGTACAACAGGATTTAATATATGCATGCATTGAATTTTTGTTTCTTATTGTTCTGATAACTGTGATTTTTATTTCCATTTTCTTGGTCTCCTTTTATTAAGAGAAAAAGAAAAGGAGAAAATCCTGGCAGACAGACAGCAAGCCCAGCTGGGACAGCAGGTGAGCTAAACTGTAGACTTCTTCCCAGTATCAATCTGACACAATATCAAACACTAAGTACAGTCATTAAAAAAATTCCTCCCTTCTATTTATACAGAGTAAATAGCCGGTTAAAGACAGAGCTTAGTGCTGGAAACCATATTCTGAAAGAAAACAATATTTGAGAGAGAGCAGTGAAGAAAAGCAAGATATGACTGCAAGGCACAGAGCTTCTCAGCCGGTATTGAATCCGCATGCCTCTGGTGACTCCACTGGAGCTGCAAGTCCAATACGGAGGTTTGGCACTGGGACTGTAATAAGCAGGTAAAACTCACCATATTAATAAGTGAGACTACAATGCTACTTTCAACAAATAAATAAACAAACGTGAATTTTTCTCCATTGATTTCAATGGGAGTGGGTTCAGACCATGAAAGAACATATCAGCAGTAGAGCCAGCACACTATAAAAAAGCAGCCACATTCTGTAAAGCAAATGTAACCGCACATTAATCCGTTCTCTTGTAAAACAAATCAAGAGAGTAGGAAATAATTTGGCATTTTACTGGCAAAGGGGGAACACCCTTCAACAAAGCCGTCGCCTCATACAGGTGCAACCACAGCGCCCGTTACCATCATGCCAAAATTACAGCTGAGGCAATGTCAACCCTTTTCATGGGTACATGGAAAACAGCTGATATGAGAAAAGAGGAAAATGGTAGAGAGGAAAATCTGTATACAGAAGTTGTATGGTGAGTGAGAGAGACCAGTAAGTCTGTCATAGTTGATTATGTCCAAATATGGCACTAGGAATGGGAAAATTTACCACTTCTAATTTAAATACGGTATTTAGAAAACTAATTTTCATCAAAGAGATCTCATTATTGCCACTGCACTTATGATTTTTACTCCCTAGCTAATTAGTCAATATCATACTTTACATTTTAAGTAATTTCTTGTTGAAAACGCCACCTTTTTTGTTCTGTACTAACAGTTTGTATAGATCTAGAAAGTGAAGAAAAGCCACTGGTCTGAACTCTCAAAATATACAGGCCAAAGGGCTTGACTAATAGCTAGTACATCATATTCTTAACTATTTTTTGCCTTGAACTTATCATCCTTAGAAAGATATCCAGTCTTGACTGCAATACTTACCATGATGAAAAGAAGCTATCACATTCCAATACGAGTTATTACAAATATTACTTATGGCTATTGAATTTTCCACCTTATTTTTAAGCATAATTAATGTAGGATTGTGTTCTGAATACTAGATTCCATTGAGAACACTTATGCACCAGTCTTCAAAGATAAGGAAAAAAAATTACATCTGACAGAAGAACAGAGCACCACCTGATCTACCAGAAGCATCTGGAAATCTAGCAAATTCCTGTCTATTGTATATCTACTTAAAAAAAGAGCACACAAATCCCTCCAGTTGGCAAAGCCGACATCCATTGACTTTTCTGTATTATACAGAATAAAATATGGGCACATGTACACGCGTAATAAACTACAAAGAGCATTTTATTTACCAGAGGTGGCATTTTTCCTGACAGTCGTCAGGAAAAGTTCCTTCTTGACTTAATTATTTGAAAATTGCCTTTCTAAATTGCACTCTAGGGATAGGTTGCAAATGTTTGAAATGTCACATTTATTGTTTAGTTGGGGTGATCAACACAGATTCATGATTGAATGCAAATAAATTATTCATGGCATGTTCTCTCCATTTTACCATTTCTAATCAATACAGCAAAAGGAAAAACTTCAACTTGAGTTGGTGGAATGATTCCTGGATCCCATTGGTCTCAACTGATTTCAGGAGGAATCCCTATCAATATAGAAATCCACCCTTGTCAGCCACAAACAGGGCTTTAATAGTCACAATTCTCATAAACTCCTCAACAATAAACATATAGAAAAAGAAATCCGCATTAAGTAGCAACCCAAAAGCTGAGTATAGATTGAGTTCATATCCAAGATAATACTTAGTTAAATGCTCAACAAAGTAGTGTCAGAAATACTGAGGACGCTTTAAGTCAATTACTCAAGTCATTGAATTGTTTTGGGGAATGTCCTTCACTGCAAGTCTCTCAGCATTCAGCTTCAGTTTTGATCATCTTTTTCAGGCCTGAAACATATATGAAAATTTAGCGATTATTTTATGACAAAGCAGGAACCCCACACTCTTCTATAAACTTGTGAAAGTTGGAGTAGTTTGGTAATTTCTCCTCCTCGGTCTCCACCCTTATTTGTAATAAATAAACCAACATAACATTTCAGGCTAAACCGGAAAAAGAGTCAATGAGCAACTCTTGGACTATTTCTTACCCGACCCAAATCTAGAAGTTAAATTCTTGGTCCTTACTAAAGAGATTGCTCAACCTTTTGCCATCATAAGGAAACTCAAATAGAGGAAAGCTACACTTCAGACTGTGGGTGGCTATCCTGTTCATAGGAAAAATTGGCAGCAAGAGTTTTCTTTCTTTTACTCATTAAGACGCCAGATGGCTGCAAAAGATTTTGCATGGGAAGAACTTGTTAATTTAATTAATTTTTAAGACAATAAAGAGAAGGAAATAGCATTGTGTTTATCAGCGTTCCACAGAAGTGCTAACTGCAACATCTACAGGCAGAGGAATACCATCAGGGTGTAATTCCTGGTCCCAAACTCAGACACATTATCCCCACCCAAGAATGCAACTAACAATCTTCAGAATCAAAAATGTGCTTTTCTATCTGTAAGCATTTTCCTTTGCCCCTTGTGGGCTACCATGAGTATCTGTGAGACATCCTCCATTTTGGTGTCTAGTGGTCACGAAGTAAATGTAAGTCTTCAGTAGAGAGAAAACTCAAGCTAAGACTCTTTAAGTGAACTGCCTACCACCAAACTATTGCACCTATTGGGTTTTGCATATTTTCTATTTTTCTTCTTTTAAAATTGATGTTCCTAATTATTTGCCAAAGGGAATTTAACTTCCCCGTGTCCCAACATATGCTTCACTGGATTTCATTCTTCACATACCTGTTTTTAACTGCCATCTGAGGCCCTTGGCAAGCAATATACTACTGAAACTTTCTAATCATTATATTAAATAATAAGTTTTTCAAGACCCTCTGAATGCACATAATTAACACAAGGGTGTAGAAAATAAAAATCATGATAACAGATAAAAAGGTATTATTTAACATGAAGAAAACCTCTTAGAACAAATAACTCGAAGCAGAGACAGTTCACACTGAAGAAGATACCTAGCTAGCGGTAATGCTGGGAAAAGCTTTGGTAAAAGAGGCAAATGCAAATTCAGTGCACATTTACAAGGTTATATGGCTGCAACAGAGGCAAATACAGCTCTGAACTACATATATAGAAAAAGAAATGTTCTTTTCGCTTTTATCTCCTGAAGTTTTCTGTGGTCCTACCTGCCTTGGTCCTTGGAAGTTACTGACAAATTGGAGGGAACTCACAGGAAAGTACATAAATTGTCCAAGGTTTTATAGCAGCTGATTCAAAATGAATGTGTGAACTTCAGACAGGTAAGTGCTAAGTAAAGAGAGAACATAATAGCAACGTACATATATTTCAAAGTCCTAAACACTGAAGTTGTAACAGAATTATTTAGGATGGCAGCAGGAAAGTGAGAATTCAGGCAAAATTAACTGAGAGACCTATTTAAGCACAGAATAGTTTACAAAAGAAAGTAAAGGATCCGAGTATTTAAATGGGGCAGTCTAATGTGTTCAACGTTATTCTTCAGAGAAGGATTTAATTTTTGCAAGGGAATAAATTAGATCACTGGTGTTTAACCATCCTGGCTGGGTAAGCCACATCATCTTTCATCAACATTTGGAGACACATAGGCCTTACCACAAAAGTCTTGGTTCACATGTTCAATTTTTATGTGTGTATAGGTGCAGAGCTCCCAGAAAGCAGCAAAGGTACTGCAAATCTGTAAATCATCTGAACTGCACATGCGTTACTTCCACATACCCGAGTCCTGGATTCATGCTGGTCTTGGAACCAGCACGCTTACCCCACGTACATTACCTAACACAAGTCCACCCAGAAGTCTCTGTGAGTTCTTAGTTGGCTGTCAAAGACAGACATCTGCGAATGGGCTACTTCCACTATTAACAGTTGGACAGATTACTCCTGGTTGCCTTTTTCTTCTCAAGGCAACTTGGGGGTATAAATGCTTTGAGGGCAACCTCAAAAAGACTTTATCCTCCCAGCTGTAATGAGAAGAACATTGCTATTGCTGCAGTAGATCAATTGAAATATTTATTTTTGTTTATACTATGTATCAGATTTACATATATCTCTCAGAAGCCATATCTTGTCAAATCTGTCTGCTAACGAGATCATTGTTGTTTATTTCCTGTATGCTGTCTTTTTTATTCACTACACCAAGAAAAGCAATTGGCAAAGAGCAGACACAACAAAGATAATGCAACAGTAGAGAAGATAACCATAACTGATAGGCATTATTTACCAATTTACCATAAAAATATTTTAAGTGAAATATGAACTGAAATTTTGTCTTGGAGATAGTTGAAAATAGTCCCTTAAGACAAAGGAGTAAGAGATTGTTTATAAGAGCTGGTTCTCAGCAGAGGTTTTGGGAAGGAAATAAGCATTCTTCACCAGTTGCACAGTATATTGCCTTAGGCAGAGGACAATGATACTAAAACAGTTTGTCTTATTATTCATCTGTGTTCATTTCTGCAGTTGGTTTTGGTGTTGACATGAAAATAAATGAATAACAGAGTATCTAAACAAATGTTTTGTCTAATGGAGATCTTATAAATGACATGCCAGTTACATAAAATGTCAGATTCTCTTCTGTCGCTGTGTTTTGCATCAAAACAAAGTATGTGATTTATGAGGAAAACAATTAAATACAAGAAAAAGAGCATGGAAGGACTCTCCCTAAATTCCACAGAGCTACAAAATGGATTTTATTTTTTTTAATAAGAAATAAAAGTTACTGACAAAAAAAAAATTAACCTCAGAAGGCCCATGGGGATATTAAGAAAATTACACTACTCTGAAAAGAAAGACCTAGTGGAAGCTCCACAAAACACTTATAAAGAGGGATGGCAAAGCAAGAAAATCAAAAAAAAGACGCATACAGTAGATGTAGATTAGATTACCATAATGTAATCCATTAATATTTTGTACAGAAGACTACAATTCCCCCCAAAATATAATTATAAATACAAAAAGTTTCAAAGTGACCAGTATTTCTGTCACCTAACTTACAGATTTCTTATGGTGCTAACAGAAGGAAAGAAAGACTACCAAAAAGAATGATTAAAAGCATCTAAGTGAGGTTTCTGCCCTGAATTCTTCAGTGGAGTCTAGAGAAGGACTTGCAGGGTCACGGATTTGCAATGCCTAGTCCTACGTATCTCTCCTCTTGCTACAGCTAGGAGAGTAAGCACCTGTGTCTTTCCATAAAGCTTCATAATCATCTTGTGGAATAACTTCAAATATTCATCAGACTTGAAGTGGAATGGTACAAATTCCTCCAACAAAGACTTGTTGAGTGTTCTTCCCAGGTCTTCATTTCTGACTGGTCACAAGCTGCTTTTTCTCACCATTGAGTATGAATATTACCAATACTCCCATAATCCTACTCCATCATGACAGCCCATGGTGCAACTTACCCACTGATTAATTACCGCTTCAGAATGCATTTCTAATTCCTCTTGTCTTCTGGGGACTCACGCTTGCCCAGACACATGACTACACTGCACACTGTGTGAGTTACAAAAATTGTCACAAAGCTTGGTGCCTATCGTTAGGTCTGAATTCCTTCTGTGAGAACATAAAGGAAATACTTTTTTTTTGACAAAACTGTGACACCTACAGATCTATACATTTTATTCTATCGGTTCCTTTCAGATTATTTAAAGGAAGGGGACAAGAAGACCACCAACGGACCAAGTCAGAAAAACATTCTGGACCAAGTCAGGAAATGCGGATCAGTCACGTCAGTCCTTGAGTCAGTCAAGGATGCTGAAAACTCTTCTTGGGATGAAGCAAGGATTGTTGATCAACACTTTTATTGGAGCACATATCTTAGGTTCCAATGTGACTTGATTTCAAACATCTGACGTCAGGGCCCTGATTGGCCTCACTTGGGACTGTCACCCTTACCTCCTGCTGACAGGACCAGGAGCTCCATCTCGGGCCAGTGCCTTCAGTTCCTCCATGAGCTGTGTCATAGATGTCTCCATGCCTGACCATGTACCCTGTTGATTTGGACTCAGACCTGTGGACCCAGTTCCTGGCTTAACCTTGGACCAACCTGGGGATCACCGGACTGTGTCTGATCCTAGTTACCATTACCCAACATGATCCTGACCCTGATTCATGCTCCTGGCTTCACCCTGGCCTGCCTTGTCACCAGGTACTTGCATGATGATCTGGACTCTTGGCTGATCCCAGCTGCCATCACTAGGCCTGCCTTGCTGTCTTGCTTGGAGGCAGTGGGACGGGGCTGGCAAGGCCCCTGCCCTGCCCATGGCTCCCAGCTACCCACCCCTTAGGGAGGAGTTGACCCTCACTTGCATCCTGATACCTGGCCTTGGAAGAGTGATCCAGTCATCCCAGTATAAATGCCTAAATTCCTCTTCGTGCAGGCTCCACTCAAGGTATTAAAAACAAGGCACTCTTTGCACAGTAGGTCAACAGTAGCTGTATTGTTCTCCCCCATGCTCTACACCCTGCTTGCCACGCACAGAATTGCCCCCTGTACAGAAAATTCACCCCCATGTTAAACTTGAGGGGGCTTGATGCCTCATCTTCTGCATTTCAAGAGAACTTTCCTCAAGCATATTGTTCAAGACTTTCCTTGTCTACCTTGGAGCTGACTCAATGTACATGCAGGAATTCAAAAGCGACAAGCCCAGAAGGGCAGAGGAGGAGATGACCATCAATCCCCTTGGAAGGGGCACATGTGGGGTCCTAGACCCAGTTCCTCAGAACAAGCATTGCATTAGGCCATCTCTAGATAAAAGAAATGGAAGCAGTTCAGAGATCAGACATTATGTGTGTTCCCTGTTCCACTCATATCCTAATAGCTAGATGAAGGTTGCTTTTGCCTTTTTTCTTTCTTTTCCTAGACATCTGCATTTACAACCACACAGCCAACCAGTTTCAAACATCTTCAACCTCAAGAAGAGGTGAGCTCCCTAAGCAGTACAATGTTATGAAAGAAACTCTCTAGTAACCGGGTAGGGTTTGAATACCTCTGTTCTATGCAGGGTTAATGCGCTTATTTTAAGACAGATGCTATTTAGAAACTGCAGAAATGAATTTATAATTAATTTATAAGTAGCATGTTAATTTAATAAGCTGAAAAACTGGAGAAAAATTAGTGCAGAAAATGTCTTGCGCATTCTAAATAACACTTTTTAACTCTAAACTGTACTTGCATTCAAAGGCACATGACAAAAATTATACCATGCAAATATAAGGTAGAACCCCTCCACACACCTGTAGAGTCATCTGAAACTGAACCACCTCTCAAAGTAAAAAGAATCTTGAACTAAGAAGGGTATGAATTATAAACTAATGCATTCCCAGTTGTTTTAAAATTCTGTCAAATAAAAGAAGAATTATACCAAATTAAGATGTGGGTAAATTGCTGTCAGTTATACCTACCAGTGAGTTATGCCAAAGCAAAACAAAATTTAAAAAGCTGAATTTAGAATTTTTAATCACAAAGTGAAAATATGGATTTGTTTACCTGGGGAAATGAAGGCATATTCTACTATAACTACTGAACAATGACTCTACCGAGGTAGTTTTAAGAAACATAGTGGTTTTATTCTTAAGTAATTTCTAAGAAGATTCCTTTATTCTAGAATCATTTTGACCAAAGGGCTTTAACTAAGTTTCTACTAAGCAGTTGCAAAAGAATACTAACTAGACCTTAGAACAACTGTGGAATTTTGTGTCTACCGGAAAAAAAAAGTCATGGCTGTCTATTCTTACTAAGGAAGAACGTACATTTGCACTGATTTAGGTAGTTTAAATTTCTAATGTTCAATTATGAGACTTCCCTTTGATTGAACTATTTATGGGATCATTGTTAGTCTCATAAACTCTAAGCACATTAAAACCCTGCTCACAATCTGAAAAAAATCTGGATGGAAGAGGCCAGATTTCAAGTTTCCTTTTAATATAAAACTGTTACTTTAGAATTCTATAGAATCAGAATAAATACACCATTGAGCCCTATTGTTTTACGTAATTTGATTTACTAAAAGATCTAATATAAACTTTAAAAAAAAATCTTAATATTGCTTTTATTTAACTTTAAACTCTGCTTTGAATTCATAGAGTTGCAAAGCAAGTAAAAATTAAATAACTTCATAAGAAACATGTTATGGATAATTGCCTAATTAAAATTCCTGAAGCAGTATTGGTGTTTTGTACTGCACTCACCCTAATATTTGCCCATTGCGTATGTGTTTATTAATCTTCTTTTATTTGACTGTGTAGTTTCTCTCCTTTTCTGGGTTATATATTGCGAAAATAATATTGCTAGTTCTCATTTACGTAATCAGAATATACTGTATTCTCTTAATTTGTGCATTTCTCTTCTCTAGCTTGATACGGTTATTAACATTATAGGCCAGAACATGGCATGGTTGGTGAAGTTTTTTCTGAAAGACTGTGTGCTGGTTAGAACTGAAATTACCATTTGTTTCAAAATGTTCCAGGGAATGATTGCCCACTGAGATAATGTAAGTTAAGTAAAGAAAACTTCAAACAGAGTTTAACAATGAAGTTATATCATTTGTATTTAAGGGAAATCTGATGTATTTAATACAGTGCCCTGTGTTGCAGAGTGCAATACTAGTCTTTTTAAAAAAGCTTTTTCTTCCTTTTTTTCTAATAGTACCATAAAAAATCATTGTTACAATTCATCATTCCAAACAGTCAAGGCTAGCATTTTATAGAAGCACAAGTAATTATAAGGAAAGGATATGTTATAGAAATAATAAAACCCCAGTATAAATGTCAAGCTATGTGAAGCAAAAAGCTTTTATTAAAGAACCTCTAGTTCTGACCTAGAGACCCTCAAAATCATTATGATCATCCCTACCTCTGTTAAAATTAAATGGTTCGGTCAAGAAACATATTTTAATACCTTCAGCATAACTTTTACTTAGAATGCATTCTTGAAAGATCAAATTGTAGCAATGCCAGGGGGATATGTGTACAGAATATCAGCATTTACGAATAGCAACTGTACCCAGTCTGTCTCCTACTTTATTTTGCTCTTCCTTGTGCTTCTGATTCTTTACTTCCAAGAAAAATTTGGAGCAATATTTAGTTTCGTCTTAGTCTAAAAACTATTGAAGCAAATTCACTCTGGATTAACCTTTTTATATACTGTTACTAGAGCAGCCAGAAGGTCCAGCTTCGTCAACCCAAATATTATGAAATCTTGTAAAAACTACAATAACTGTACAAAAGTCTTAGACAGGAGGTGATAAATTCATGAGCCCAAAAGGCAGAAAACATAAAATAACAGTGAGAGGATTATGAACAGCAATTGCTCAGTGACCATTCATAACTGTTCTGCAAAAAGGCATGCGACCAAAGAAAAAAAAGGGGGATACAAACGTGTATTTGAAGAGAACACAAATGAACACAGTTCTCCGACTACAAAGGATAACTCATTGACAGCTCATTGTAATATACTCTACATGATTTTTCTGCCTTCCAGTGTCAACTCTTCCACAAAGTATTTTCAGATTTTTTTCTTAGCTATTATTTTAGCTTCGCTTGTTTCACAGTAAAAGGCAAGGGAAAAATATTTGCAATATAAGCTATAAAATCTAAGACACACGTAACAGGCAAGTGTCATTCAAACATGATGGAAGATGCTGAATGAGATAGAACCACATGGATAAGTGAATAACTGTGAACTTGTCAATTTTTTGCTAAGCTCCTGGAAAAGCAACACTGTTTAGGAAGTCAGCTGGATGTCAATGAAGCGCACTCTGGTCTGTAATGGATGTAGAAAACTCTAAGGCTAGGATTTTTTGAACAGTGCCTAAAAGGTTCAACAGTTGATGAAATTGATGGGAATTCCATGTCTCATTTTCAGAACTGGATTTGAAAACCGTTACTTTAAGTGCACTTTTCAACTGGAAATATGAAGCATTTCTATGATGGAGAATGAAAGTCTTTCAATGTTCTTCCACAGACCGCCCAGGCACTGACGAGAACATCCTTCGTATTCTTCCCTTCTCTGCATCCACTTCATTCTTCTTCTCCATTCATAGAAACTCTTCTTCAGCATAAACTCCACGTTTTTTCTATTTTCCCCATCTTTTTAACTCTATTGCTTATTGTATTCATTAACAGGTGAACATATATTTTAATTGAACACACATGTATAAAAAATAACATTAAAAAACCTTTTTAAAGTCATATGCAAAAGTGAGAGCATGCCAGAAATAAGCTTGCCACGCAACCTCAACTGATTTATTTGGGCGTATGCATTTTGATACAGGCTTTAATTACACGATCACAAACTTTTTTCCATAGCGGCCCAGCCATTTCAGTGCTCAGATTAGATGGTGTTTACTTAACGAACAGCTGTTCAATATTTACTTCATTGTTCAATACATGGTCACATTGTTCAATGGATGGCCTCGTGCCATCTTTGTTGCACACTATTCAAACCCTTCTCTAAAGACATTTATTAACTTCCCCATGAGTTTTCTCTTATGATGCTCATCAGTGTAGTTTTGAAAGCTTTAAAAATATTAATTATATCCACAATATCCATATGAGATGATGGGTTTCAGGCCCATCCTACAAACGCGGAACTAAAGCAGGGAGGTTACAGTTAATATCCATGAATTTTAAGTTTCCAGTCTGAAATACCTTGGGTTTGATTTGCAGCTCCCATTGACCTAAGTTGCAGCTGGGAGTCCTCAGCACTTCTTCAAATTTCTTTCCACAATCTCAGGCTGGGTACCAAAAAAATGAAGCACATTCTGCTAGCAGAAATGTATGCAAAGTTGGCTTTAAGTTACTTTCCCAGTATCTCAAATCTAGCACTGAGATGGGAAGAGAATTCAACTGTGTAGTCTAGCATCAGCATCTTCATGATAAGGCTCTCGCTTACTGAAATCTCTTGCTTCAGCTTTACGTTCCTTCCCACCACTGCAACAAACGGGTAATGAAGACAACCTTATCTGTCATACACACTCCAGAGAGATAATCTCCATCCTCTCGTTGGGACAGAGATCCTAGAAGTAAAAACATATGGATCTATAACTAAAAGTTGTATCTTGATACATAGGCAAACTTTTAAAGTAGAATTTCCTACTCTTGGATGCCCTGAATTTTCAACCCAAATAATGTCTCACTTCCCACTTCCAGCTTTCCCTATTATTGACTCTTTGCCCAGGTAATCTCAGTTTCCTCTCTAGTTTCCTCTTTGTTTTCCTTTAGCTCTCCCCTACATTCCTGAGTCCTTGTTGCTCTAGATATGTTGTTTCAGTCCAGCCCTTCTCTTTCCCAAATTCACCTCCTGTTTCTATTGCATCTACTCAGGCGGTTCCTTCTTTTCATGATAGAAGCAGGGTTATAGCTGACAACTGATAATTGTCATAAAGAGCATAATGCAAGACCAGTTCCCTGCTCTCATTTTAGTGTCCATATAAACCAGAAAGTCTGTCTTCGTCTCCATCACGGTGAGCTAGGGCACACTCAGTCACTCGGTGAGGGTTGGTGCCTACCGAGTACAGAAAGATCTAGGGATATTGAGACACCTGAGGATGCTTTGGAATTTTTAATCCTTAAAACTCAAGGGTTTTTATCTGCATCTTTAATGAAGTACCAAAAAAGTCACCAAAGGCATATCTTTTCTTGCCAAACCAATCCCCTGAATATTTTCATATTTCTTTCCCTAGGTTTAGGAGCACTGGCACATTTCAAAGCACGGATTTCAAGAACGTCAGTGACATGGGCAAAAATACATATTTTTTCCTTGCATCATTCCTAGAAATGGCCGAAGTATTTTGTCTGGAGCTTTCCAGAAAAGTACAGCCTGGGACAGCTACTTGGCACAGAAAACTTCAGTCAAAACAGTTACAGTTTGGCACTATTATAAGTAGACAAAATCAAGGTTTCATAATAGGAAGCATTAGGTAATTTTAATAATAGGCAGTTCTACCACCTATAAAACCTTTAAACATAACAAAATATTATGTGTGTAAACAAATATCAAGAAAAGACCTATTAAAAAGTGTCCCAGTGCAATGAAAAGGAGAAAAAACAAACATGCAAAAATATGAAATATCACATCCTGACGCTGAAAAATAGACACATACACTTCTCCACCTTAACACAGCAAGTGTCTTGAGCTTTCTTCACCTCAGTGCAAAAACAGAAGAACACAAAACATAACTTTAATCTGCCAGGAAAAAAAGAAAAGCAAATATTAAGTTAGAGTCCTTGAGCTTCCTTGCTTCCCTGAACCAAAGCATGGCTAGTCTAGGGCCTAACCTCTGACATTCTTCTGGCTGCTTTAATGTAACATAATGAATCTGCAGATGTATTTTCATTTTCTCTGTGTATTACAATCTGGTGAACCTTCTTTTTTCATATCTCTCTCTCATTTTCCCATTCTGTCAATATCCAAAATTTGAAGAACACCCGATTGCCCTAGATTGCAGTCTCGTGGGCCAGGACTTACCTCAAAACATTAAAATGTCTTTTACTGACTTTTTAACAATTTTATTACAAAACACTGTCCTGGAATGAAACACAGTAGTGATATTGAAGGAATATCAGTTTGGAGTGCTTTAGTTAAAAATCACATTTATTCAATAGTTCCTACCATTTAAAGACAAAGAGGGTTTTATGACTCCCTAATCTGTCTTGCATAACATACTATAAATCTCCCACAATATTTTCTGCATTATTCGTATAATTTTTTTTATTTGCTACAGAACATGATTCAGAATCATATTCACTCTGGATTTAAAATCTTCGTGTAATAGCAAATATATCACATCTTTGGAATGGTGGATTTAGTCATGAAAAGTAGACGATCCAGCACCAGCCCTACGTTGAAAGAAACCCCCCAAAGTCTGTTGTACTGAGTGCAGCAAAGGATTGACTTGAATAAAACTGATCACAGGCTATGCGGATAGTTCAGAATTCATATCAACTAGCACAAAATCCCCGGGATGAAAAGAGTTATCTAAATTAAAGGGTTATACGGAGATATACAATGCAATATAACTTGTAAATATTGCTTCTATTGTTTACCATAATCCTAGGCAGTAAACTCACAGGACCTTGCTGGTTTAAATAAAATGCAAGAAGGAACTGACTGAAGGATACATTTTAATAGCCCTCTGTCAGAGGGAGTTAACACACTTGCACCTCTAACAACAGCATTTTTATTAAATCTTTATTATGTTGTATTAAAAAAAGTCCCCTTAGCCCACAGGTAGTTGGTTGATGCTGAGTTTTCAAATGAAATATTTATGAAGTTCTTTGTTTAGAAGTTTAATTGTATCTTTAAATGACTTTCATATGTTTATATGCTTTACCCTCCAATATAAATGCCATATGATGCTCTATCATACTGTCCGGAATAGTCATTATGCATTTCACCATCACAACTGTTACATAACAATAAGCAGAAAAAAAGGACAAAAGGATAACTAAGTTAAACCAGATCCTATACATACTTATTTTGTTGGTAACACAGATCGTATCTCCAGGAAAATGTGCTTCTAATCATGTAACATACCATAATACTGTAATACTTTCCATATTTAAACTTTTGGTCAATGTCTGATACTATAAAAGATACTAAGATGTACTCTGTACTGACCTTTCAATTTCTCTGCCATGGGCAGGGGGAAGGAGAAGACTCTTACGGATAAAGAACAGCGGTGGAATGATGAGACCTAAGGTCTAGTCCTTAAATGAAATTCAGTTTTGCTTTTTATAAGGGCTGTAGAGATCCGTCACTCTTATGGTACAACATTTAAAGGAAAAGCATGGGTTAGGACATTTGTTATCTTCCAAAGTAATGGACGACAATTTTGAAATCACCTTCCTGATTTAGGAGTTAAAGGGACATTCTCTAAAGTGAAAGTGTGCTAGGGATCCATGTCACTTCATATGGAAGCGGTGCTGCATTAACTCTGATCCCACTGTCTTCTACAACGCTCTTTGGGTGTTTCCTGTAGAACAGATTTTGGACATCTCCAGGCAGTCTCTGTGGCTAGTCTTCAAGGGGTTTAGGCCAGCTAGATGACATGATAGGAGATCCCAAATAAACCTGTCCAAAGTTTACACATGGAAGACACTCACCCGTCCACCTATGCAGCCCTTTTCTGACCCACAACCAGGGAGTCATATCATGAAACCATCTCAATTTTCTTGTGAAAAGTGACACCCTTCTCCATGTCCTGGACAGGCTGGAGACTCATTCCAGGCAGAAAGCAGAGGAAAGAAAAAGATGAGGCAAACTTAAAGGAATAAAGAAAATTATAGATTCCATAGGTGGGATACTTGCTTTGGTAGTTGTCAGCGGGGATGGTGAAGGATATGATAACTATGTTTTATATTAACAATACATTACTATTATACAATTATAGATACTAATACAGTATGTTAGCTCACAATGCTACTTAAATACACTTCGCAGACTTTTTTGTTGCTCAAGTACTACCTTACAACCCTTTGAGGGAAGTATCAGTTCACAGCTCATGAAAGACATTAGTTTTGCAAAGCCAGCATAAAACCCCCTGTTGATCCAGAGGACTGTCAGTGTACGACTGAATAACATTCCCTGTCTTTCTAAAATAGCAAATTCTGTCTTGCTAAATTTTTTCTCTTGATGAAAATTTTCATTGTAACAAATGCCCCCTAAAAATCTGTCTGTCCCGTAGAAGGAACCTACTCCAGTTATTATACTAACAGCCAACATCAGCTGAGAAATAATCTCACTTATCATTTAAGGTAGAAAACAGGATTTTCCTACATAATACATTAGAATAAAGTCTATTTTAAAAAGGAAAAGCAGTGGAAAGTACCTATGAGGACCACTGGTTTCAGAAATGAAGTTAAGGAGCTTTTTTTAAAGCTGCTGCTAGTCTATCGCAAAATCCACCTGCAAGAACTGACAGTTTTGCAAGTTTTTATAAAATTGCTCCGGCACGATGTATGCGGCTTTTCAGTTCCGCATGTTAATTGCATTAGTTGAAAATTAATGGAACTCTTCACATCAAAATGCCTATTTTGGAAAGACAAACTTTAAGCCAGACATGATCAAACCCGGTAACCTTTTATGTCACACCAAAAAAACTAACTGCAAGTTTTTTCAATATTTTATAGTGTGAACACCATTTTCTGCTATGATTTTACACCCAAGTGACAGAAGTATTTACCCAATTTCAGCAACTAGTTAGTTAAATGTATCACACATAAAACAGAGACTTTTCCCTATTTTGTTCTCATACAAAGGCTGGATTTTATTCTAGTCTCATTGATATAATTCTATTTATTTCACAGTCATTGCTTATTAACACCAAGAGGAAGAGAAACAGAGCCATTAAATCTGAGTTTCCTCTTTTTTCCTTGATGCAACCTGATGCTTTTTGGTTTACCATGGAATGGTTGCATGGTGAGACAGATTTGCTTGTGTTTTTAATAATGTGTTCTCTTCAGAGAGAGTCAATATTTGTCCTGCCTAATTTGGCTGGCTTCACTTTAAAAATCATTATCTCTGGTTTAAGAAGATTGGAGATGGTAAAGAACGTGTTCATTAGGACTTGCTACCACTGGGGACATGTGACTGAGAGGAACATCCATTTTCGTCAGAGAGAATTATATTATGCAATTTCTTTTGCGAAGTGAGCAAGTTCTGCCCTAAAACTAAATAAAGCCCTTTACATCCACTGGAATGTCATCCAAGAACGTGACGCTTAAAACCCTTTCAATAATTCTCCGTGTCAGACTTCGTAACCATTTCATCTCAATTTGTTCCTGGGCCAACCCTGTCCAACAGCCATTCCTTGTGTGTATTCATCCCTTTCTGATCCACTACTCGACAGCAAGTGTGTACCCCTTGCCTCTTTTTTCCTGCACTGAATTAGCTTGGTACTTCCATCTCATCTGATAAGAACTTAATTCCCCTTATTGTGCTGGATTTTTCTGCTTTCTTGAAAATGCTTACCAGAACAGTACACACTATTCCAGATAAGGTCTTATCAGAGAGCTGTATCAGGACAAATAGCCTATCTTTATGGAAGAACTGTTTTGGAAGGATTTCAATTGAAATTTAATGGAAATGCCATTAAGCTTTGTTTGGCTTTGTAAAAGGTGATACAAAATACTCTGAATCAGCGCAGCTGAAAAAATACAGCCCTCACTGATGCTCACTGAGAAAAAAAGATAATTCCCTTTTGAGAGGACTTGGTTAATTATTTTGCTTATTTGTGACCCAAAATGAAAAGAAAAAGCAAAAAGCGCTGTCATTACTCATTAAGTACACAATTTATCACAGAATACAGTTCTGTCCCTCTGCTTATTAAGCCTCTCCCAGACATTCTTTTGTGTTCTGGGCTTCTGTAAAAGCCTTAAGTAAAACCGATGCTACCTAACTGAATCACTGCAGTCTTCTGCAAACCTCTGAGCTCACTGCTGCTTTCTCACTAGTATACTGAAGCTGATTTAGGATTTTAAATATTTCATGTGCTGCATGAAATGAAAGAACATGATTATTCAGGCATCATATGGGTTACTCTCTTTTTTACTATGAAAAAAAACCACCTCAACAATTTGTACTAGTTATATTGCATTGTGCTCAGGCTGGACTCTACCCTGCTCATCTCTCCAGTGCAGCCTTCTGTGAGTGAAATATTATACGTGGCATGAAAGGGCGAGCAAACGTACCACTCGAGAATGAGAAGGATCACTTTGCCTTGCATTTCTTTCTCCTTCTCTGACTGATCTCTCCTTTGAGAAACTCTTGCGGGCATTTAGACGGGCTGTCCAGGGAAGTGGTGGAATCACCATCCCTGGAGATATTTAAAGACGAGTAGACGTGGTGCTCAGGGACATGGTTTAGTGGTGTTTTTGGCAGTGCTAGGTTAATGGTTGGACTCAATGATCTGAAAGGTCCCTTCCAACCTAGACAATTCTATGATTTGCTGGTGCAGTTACAGTCCTCTGCTGCCCCAACGGCGTGTAGGTCTGTCAAAAAGATCCAGGTGGGTTGTGTTGATATTAGCTCAAGAGACAAAGGCTAATTGCCTGGTGATCCTTGGAAGCCATCTGGAGGGAGTCAGCTCCAGCGGTTAGCCAGGAGTGGTGGACAGGAACAGCCCGCAAGTGTTTCTCAAAGGAGAGATCAGTCAGAGGAGTCTGCAGCTGTAGAGCAGGGAGGTGCTCTGTTATTGCTCCTCTTTTTCTTTTTTTTTTTTTAAAGTAGATTATTTTTCCTTTAAGTAAATCAGGCTCACCCATGTTAGCCTTTCGGTTCAGCTCTGAGTGTTACATTGGAACTCTATGCTGAAAATAAGGTTGTGATTTTCAAAATGCCTATGGACTTTGGACCGACAGAACTCAAATAAAAGCTGAGATATTTTATGTTGGCATCTTTTGAGTGAATTTCACGGTCTGAATTTGCAGTGAGACCTATGCAATAACTGAACCGCATTCCCATTCCTCTGGAATGCTGCTTCTCCCTTGTACTGCAGAGTAGAAACAGAAGGGAAGGATCAGGCTGTGCTGTATCAGGCAATGGTCTTCTTCATTCTCTTCCTTCTCCCACCTTTTCTCCTTTGCCATTGCAAGAATGAGAGGGAACGTAATCCCAACACCACGTCCGGGGTGGAGCAGTCACAACCCAGTTTTTGCCCATGGTAGATAGGAAAGGTTTAGTGACAAACCATGAAGTCACAGGCCAAGATCATGCCTCTGCACGTGTTCAAGCAGGTTTATGAGCCTCCTTCACCTCAAAGTCCCTGGCCATGCCCTCCTGCCTGCCCCAGGGAAGCCCTGCTCAGCAGCTCAGCTGCAAAAAGCTGCACCGCTCCAACACATCACGCCTGTCAGACTGTATTTCTTCGGGAACAGATTTGCAGGAACGGATGCTGGAATCTAAACCTGAACTAACGCCGAACACTAGAGGTGGTATCAGGTATTGGTGAATTGCTATTAGTAGTAGTAAATAAAATTTAACCAGGTAGCTTGACTTTACGGTGCCTCTGTCTACTGTAAGAGCTTTTCCTGGGTGTAGGTGTATGGATGGCACAACGGACTCCCCCACGGCAGGTGACACTAACAGCCAGCAACAGCTATTCAATTTCTAGCTTCTTAACAAAAACACAATGAACTTTCCTAGTTAAACTTTTACGCTCATTTTTGCAAGCCCCAAACCCCTCCCCTGCCCCCAAAGCCCAAATCTTTTTACCAGGGGTGGAGGGGGAAGAAATAGAGAGGAAGAATATTTTTTTGATGGGCTTGTACAGTTAAAAATCATAAACAGTAAAGAAATCCACGTGCTAAGGTTCCAACAGAAACAGAGACTTGGCTGACTTCTGTAACGTGAACTTTTCATTAATTAAGTGTTTTGAATTTGATTAGAATAAATTAGCCATCTCGTTTGGTCCAGCATTTGCCCCTTTCCAGCCGTTTTAAAAACCATATCCAAGATGATCTGGGATCCTAACCAGAGGAAGGAGAAGGGAGGGAGGAGGAGGGGGAATTGAGGGCAGAAAGATACGCAGGGACCAAACTGAAAAAACAGCTGCCATCTGCCTAGGATTTGCATTTGGATTGTGTATCTGTCTTACCTTGTGAGTGCTGCACTGACAACACTCCCACCTTAATACTGAATTCACATATTTTATGCATGTATTTTTTATTGGAACATAATTATTTTATGAAACTAAGAAACGTCAAATAAACATGGTAACAATTATTGGTGCTTTGTTCCTGCTTTTGTTGGATCTTGGAGAGGCACTTGACAACCCAGACGAGGGCTACTTTGACAGTGTTTGAAGAACCAGTTCAGTTCAGCCATAGGTTGATGTCATCTGCGCTAATCAGAACTCTATCAGTCGATAACTGTATTCATATGTTCCACTAGACTACTCAGATATGCGTGGCAAGCTCCATGGTGGACACGGGCTATTTGACTTTAGCTTTCTTTTTCAGACAATTTATTTTGAAATTATTAATTCAGCTGCGGTGTCACTATAATTTTTCCTTCAAATACAGATTCACCCATTCCTGTTAACACGCGTAGAAGCGTGACCGCCTCGCTTGTTTTGAAACCTTGGAGGAGTTCACTGCTGCAATGCCTTGCAAGGAGAGCGCAGGAGCAGCAGGAACATACCTGTAGCTCAGTTCCCCCTTCAGCTACAGAGAGCCTGAACCCTCAGACCCCATTCCCTGCTGCCCTGACCAGCCGGCTACGCGCCCCGCGCTGTTTGTGCAAGGACGCGAGCGTGTCCGCCTAGAGAGGAAAGGGGGAAGGTGTTGAAATCTGTTCTGTGCCGCAGCCAAGAATTCAAGATTCCTGGGGCCAGACAGACACTTAACCGAGTTCGATTGTGTAATCTGCTGGGCAACCCACCGTCCTGGGAAGCAGAAGCAGAAGCTGCTGATCTGAATTCCCCATCTTCTCCCTCGACTTTGTACTTTAAGCGTAGCTGTGGCTGTTATGCTCCATATTGGATTTAACATTGCCTACGCATCAGGCAGCTCAGGGACCATGCGTTGTTTCCTTGTGTAAAAGCTACGCCTGTATGGCCTTCTGAGGACGTGCTTTCAAAACATGCAGATGCAGCAAAAGGTGCCTTAAAGCACACGCTGCAGCTGAACTGTAGACACTTAAAGCTTTTAGCAGAATATTTAGACCCTGTATCCCGGTTATTATTCTTGGATTTAGATGATTCACATCAGTTGTGTTCCGGGCAACTTTGTGTTGTTCTGGATCTCATCTTAGACATCCACAACTTAAGAGACCTTTAGCTCCCGCTGTTAACTCCTGCAGTGCCCCAGTGCTTTTGGTTTTCTACTGAGTTGAGCAGGGAGATGTCTGAACTGAGTCCAGTAGTTCATTACTGTGCCACTTAGGATGTATGTGTTTCTGCTCAGGAATTCAAACACTCGTAGAATAATTGGGCACGCTGAAATATTTCACTTGTCTTTTGATCATCTAGAATATTTTTCCAAGTGCTATATGTAGTTTGAAAAGCAAT
Source organism: Rissa tridactyla (assembly GCF_028500815.1). Taxonomy (NCBI): domain Eukaryota; kingdom Metazoa; phylum Chordata; class Aves; order Charadriiformes; family Laridae; genus Rissa; species Rissa tridactyla. The sequence continues at coordinate 116,939,262 of NC_071468.1, read as the reverse complement.
TTTATGCTAAAACCTGCTGCTTTTTTAATGCAGAAGTGAAAAAGAGAACCTGCAAACAGTTTCCTTTCCAAATACATGGTGAAACGGTGTGTTGTCAGAAATTTGCTATTCAGTTGCATCAGGATCTTAGTCATGGAGTTTTATCACTTGAAGACTCATCTCATGGGAAGCACAAGACCCATGTTAGTAGGGGGAATGTATGCTGAGCAGAAACTGGCAATACCATGTCTGTTGATCCAGGAAGTTGCCAGTTTGGCCCCTCCAATACTGCTGTAATAGTGGCAGTAGAAACAAGGTTTCTTCCAGGTTTCTGACCCAACCATGCCCTTTACCCCTCTGTGTGCATCTGGAGCCTGCAGCCAAAGTCCGTGGTCCCAGGCATTTCAAAGAACAGTTTAGTTTCTATAAAATTATCTAGAGCTACTGTTTCATATTGCAAAATACATTTCCTTTTGTAACACCATGCCTTTGGCATGGCATGGTCCTAACTACAGCCCTTGTCCTGGCCCAGGGCTTATGTATCAGCAAAGCTCCGTTTTGCTCGGTAGGCCTTATTCTGCTGTATGTCACTTGGAAATTTGTTCGCAAGACAAAGCTCACAACCCCAGTGCTCCACTTATCTGTATTAAGTTACTCGCCCTGTTGCTACACAATGAGGAAACTTGGTATCAGTCAGTTTTAAATGGATTGCTCTACAATTGTAAGAGACCACAAAAGGATTTCTGAATGCTCTGTTTATAATAACAAACAGGAGTTTTGTTTCCACCCCATATTTTCCATGATGTCTACAAAACACTTAGCGCTAGTGAGAATGCTAGAGTGCTGAGATCACTGTTTGTCATCATGACCAAAATTATTTTACAGTTTCCCTGTGCTCCCCATTCCCCTTTAGCTCTCTGCTCTTGTCTTATAACCAGACTGTAAATTCCTCCAGGTATCTTTTTCTTTGTTTTTACAACACTTAGCACAACAGGATCCCAAATGTTTCAGTAATACTGCAACCAACAATGAAATCTTTGGTGTTCAGTCCAGTGTGTTTTAGTTGCAAATCTGTAAAGATAGGGAAAGAAAAGAATTATCTTTACAGTTCATCTTTTCCACTTCCTTTCAATACTGTTCAGACAGTTTGTACTGCTAGGGCTGGGTTGGCTGTGGGGTCAGTCCAGCAGTACAGTTTTCTCCAGCCAAGTCCTCTGTCTGCTGTACAAAGCTGAGCTCAATGGGCATCGTTATCTGCAATGACACGGGCTACGGCCTTCCCCGCCGCTCTAGTCATGTTTGTATATGTTGGGGTTTTTTCAATTTACTTAATTGAGACTACTACATAATAAATCAACTCAAAGTCATTCCTAAAGACCCTCTTCAGTACCAGAAGTGTCAGATGTGTCAGATCACACCACCTAAACCGACAAGAAAGCATCCACTAGCTATAAGCAGATTTCTACATGGAGTAGCCACCCGAGAAGTTAAATGATCCCCTCTCCTCTATTACAGAGGAGATGTCTCACTTTCGAGACATCAAGTGGCCAATGCTTCAGAACAGAGAATCCAGAAAAGACTGAGGTTACACCCGAGGAGGAACAAAAGACATAGGTAGCATCTGTGCAATAGAACACTTCCACTCCCACTGTCTCACTGCTCAGATTAGACACAAAGATTATTGGGAAATGTATTTGGAGGGGCTGCTGTGAAGGAAAAGGAGAAGAAAGCAGGGCTGATGTAATATTTTGGCAATTGGATGAAGAGGTAGGAATGGTTTCTGAAGTCACAATGGAGAAAGTAATGATAATAATCAGAAGAGAATTAAAAAAAAATAAGAAAAATAACATCCATCGTGTAAATATAGACATCAGTGAGCAGGTGCTATTGCCGGTGCTGACAGGTGGGAAGGAAAGTGAGTGGTTGTGCTTTGGTTGATTCTGCTGTAAGGATGAAATGTTTCACTGCACGCATAAAAAACCAAAGTGGGTCAAAGAGAGGGAGATGGCCAAGGAAGAAGGCTCTGCGGTGCTACCCGGAGAGCTGGGAGGCAGAACAGGGGAAGGAAGAGGGGAAAGGGGAAAAGGAGAAGAAGGGAAGGGAAGGGAAGGGAAGGGAAGGGAAGGGAAGGGAAGGGAAGGGAAGGGAAGGGAAGGGAAGGGAAGGGAAGGGAAGGGAAGGGAAGGGAAGGGAAGGGAAGGGAAAGCCGAAAACAGAGAGAGAGAGATGATCAAGCAGCACACCGATCAGTAACATCAGCGGCCTCAGGAACTCGCTATTAAAAATCACTCCTGTAGATGCAAAGAACTGAAGAAAAAGCTTAAAAAGCTTTTCATTTTAGGTTTGCTTCCATGTATTTAAGTCAGATTTTTTTCTATGTTTTTTCCATATGCCCAAAGTGAGTTTCTTAAATTACTCTGTTTAGAAATAAACACATGGAAACAATAAACATTTAGAACATTAGCTTGCATATTTCCTTAATATATGCATATTTCTCTCCAATTTTCCACATGAAATGAGACTAATTCACTTAAATTTCTTGGGATCCACCCTCTGTCAAAGTTTCCATGATTTCAGAGTTAGCTCAGCAGTTAATTAATACCTTTGAGAGGTAATACGTAGAGTTGTGGACTTATAAATTTTAAGTCAGCTGCTCAGCTGGCACATAGCAAAATATTTACACTGAATTCAAGTGACCTCTGTCAATTTACACAGATGAGAAATGGCCCATTATTTATTTTTCTTATCATGAAAAAATAAGGAGAATATTATGCATATAGAAGTCACTCCTCCTAAAGTAATACAATCAAGGTTTCCTCAAAGGTTTTTCTACTTTGGGATTATTTTGTGCCTCATTTTTTATATATTCTTGGAAATTTAAATATGCTGGTTTACATTCCACAGTTATTTGCAAATGTAAAATTAACTCACCTCTGCTCTCGTTCACAGTCTTCCTCTGGATTAATACCGTAAGCAGAATTTTACTCAATATGAGCGTTCCTTCACTACTTTTTTCTTGCATTCCTGGAGCAGAGAACTTGTCCTCAGACCGTTTAACCCTGCTGTCCCAGCAGCGGCAAAAGGAGATGCACATGACAGCGCATGATCTTGGCTACTTCTTGTACTACATTCCCTTCAAAAACTCCTGTACCCCATAGCCATCATAAGAGGGATGCCAGAGAACACATACCTGCCCTTTTAATATCTGCTAATGGACTGTTGTCCATTAATTTGACTAATCCAGTTTTGAACCTGCTGACACCGCCTCCACAACATCCCGGCACGGCACATTTCAGAATTTCATTACCTCTTTTATAAAGAATAACTTTTTCTGGACGGTTTTCCCTTTTTTTCATTATTATGCCCTGTGACAGTTTAGATTCTGTATAGGTGACTCATGCCAAATTCTCACTGACTACTGTTATGAGTTACCAGACCCAATTCAACCCAGAGAGGCTATGGCTTGTTTTGCTTTTAATATAGTAGTGACAACAAATTCCCTGGCTGGAAGGAAAGCCTGGCCCAGTTTGCAGGAAGGGTAAAAGAGAGAGGATGTAAGCACAGCGACACGCACTCCGGGTACCATGAACAAAGACAACAGGTCATGGGCAGCTGAGGAGATCTCTTAATATATTAAATTATTCTCAAGGACTAGTTTAACATATGGTTGGGATCAAGCAAAGACAAAAAAAAAAATAAATCCAGAATTTGTGTGTCCCTCCCCTGTCACTTATATTTTCACAGAGTTCTATATGTTACCACTAAAGATTTTATGCTGTTCTAACCCAGTGGTCCCCAACCATTACGAGCTCATATGCCATTAATACTGATTAGAAACAACCTCTGTGTACACCCTCTTTTGGACTTTCTGTCTGATTTACTTCAAATGTCTTACTGTCCTGCAAGCATGAACAATACCAGAAGACAGAGTCCATCATCTTCCAAAGCATGGCATTAAGATTTCATCTGTTGAATAGCACAGGCCAAATACCTTAGCATGCTGTTATGGAGCCCCAGAGTTTATCAACTGTCAGCTAGAGTTTATCTGTTAGAAAGATTTCCATTATTTATCTATTTGACATGATGTCAAACCCATCGCAGTCCTCACTGCACAACACTCACTGTGAACTGCATGACTGTGAAAATCAAGCTGCATGCTTCCATTTTTTTCCTGGTCTTCAAATTCTGTGCTATTGTATTCTTTCATCCCTTTTCTTTGTTACACTGAAGAATGCTGGAATATTAAATATTTTGTTCTCTGTACACACAGATGTGTTTTAATAAATCTGTTAATTTGGTTTATATATCACTGAACTCCTTTGTGCTTGTGAACCATGCTGTTCTGAACCATGCTTTTGCTTCTTCTTAAGTCTTTTAGTTTTATAAAATATGGACATGGGTAATGGACAGAGCATGCCAGAAGTGGCTGTATTAAGTGTAGAAGTTACACGCGTGACAGAAAGACAGAATACTGTCCTCACTTCTGCCCGCTATTTGCCAGTCTCCATGTCACCTAAGGGTGTGCAACTCCACGCTTCAGCTGTCCCCGGGATAGCTCACTGCTTGTTGCTACAGATTCATCGTTATGTATACAACTACTTCAGCGGTGATTTTTCATGTAGGAGATTCCCATTGATGTTTATTTTTAGGCATCCCGTTTATTTTCTTATGCTCCGTTTAAACCAGCATTTTCTTCGTATGATACCTTCTTTTTCTGTGATCAACTGCCAGTGGTCCTCCCGTAGAATCTTATCTCTCTTCTCCACCATACCCTTAAAGGTTGTTTCATGTAAAGGCTATAAAAATGTCAACATGGATTAGCTACATTCATATTTTTAATTATCCAATCATTTGTGAAGGACCCGCTTTCAACTGAATGGCTCTGCAATTGCTTCATTCCCTTCACTCATTGCTTTTATTAAAACCGACACGCTGTCCAGCCTCTTTGGCAGCCACGCAGGAGTCGCACAAACAGAAGACAAGGAGCTGACAGACTTTCACCCAGGTGTTTTGACATCACCCCATCATGTACACCTCTTTGGAACACACAGTTATGACTTTCAGGCCTACTGCCGGATAATCAAGTCTGTCAGATGATGCTCTTTTTCCCGCTGCTGCCTGTACTCTCATAAACGGATAAAAGATTTGCTCTATTTGAGAATTACTAAGTGAATTTTAAATCAGGCAGATAACAATTTTCTATAACTGAGCTACAGCTGAACTTACGAGAATGATCCCACTCTATTTTTATGAGGTTTATGACTTTTATTAGATACCATCGTTAATGTCTCAAAATTTAATATTTCAAAAGTTGCCAAGTCCCAAAGTCAAAAAGGAACACTTGAAACTTTTAATAGGCAAGCTTTTGTATGACAACATACCTACCTACCTAGATATAAGTACAAGTCTGAGGCAGAAAATTCAAAGTAGGAAAAAGTACTCATTTTCGTAAGTATTTGCTGGAACAAATTACATGGCAACACGATATCTTTTTTTCCTCTTAGTATCTTCTGATCAAGATTCTTCCTGCAACTACAGGTTAACCAACTGCAAGGTATCACATGCAAGAAGGAGTAATTGTTTGAAATTTACAATATATATACTGCATAATAAAATTATATTGAATAATATAACATTATTCTGGCCATGAACTCCGTGAACTTTTTAGGATGTACGTATTGCAGTTGCAATAGCAATTCATTTACTTTGAAGTTCACATGTCATTCTTATTCAGTAAATCTCTATTTTCAAATTTTCGGGGAAAATTTTCTATACAAAAATGTTGTACTTCTTGACACAGCCCAATGACGTTCTGCCAAGATGTTAAGGTAAAAAAAAATTTCCAGTTGGGCAGAGGTACATGAAGCATTCTCAGGAGAAAACTTGCTTCTATGAGAGTAAAAGCATTCATTAATTCCACACTTTGACCCTTCTATAAAAATAAAACTTTCCCATTTTTTTCCTAAACTTTCTAAAATCCATTGAATATGCATTTTTTTCTGTAGTCAGATTTATCTATCTATCTGCCGATTTTCCATCCAGCATGTTTCTCTGCTTGGATTGTTTAACTTCTCAGCTCTTCCTCAGAGAAGCAGGAATGGGAGACCTCGGCTTTCCCTATGGCCTCCAGTGAGGTAGTGGTTTGATGGATAGGATGGAGACAGACAGTAAAGGTAGGTCTACTTTACTGGACGGTCAGATGGAAAACATGACTTCTTTTCCTCTTGCAGCATTCATGTTTCTCCTGTTTGCAGGAATAGGTCCTGTTGGCACTCAACAGGTGTGGTGATATGGAAATAGCAATCCCCTCCCGACCTATTAGTGAAGAAGCGTGTTCCCAACTCTCATCACATTTTAAGCTCCGCAGACCCCAGGCTGCAGTGAGGTACAAGACTCCTTGCAATTGCTCCTCCTAGGAGCTTTGGTTTCTTTTGTGAGATGCAGCATTTATTTTATGGATGTCAAGAAGCTGGAGAGGATGGTTTGTTAACAGAGACTTTTTCTAAGATAGGCAAGTTGAATCTCCGCTGAGGAGGAGCGAAGGCTGGATGCAATAAGGGCTGCATCCCTATGTACGTCTCAAGGGAACTGCAAACAATACTCACAAAGGTCTGATAAATTTCAATGAGCAGAGGATCCCAGGCACAGACAATGAATGATTTTTTACCACCTTCCTCCAAATGTATGTCCTGTTCCACAACCACAGACTTGAAATCAAGCCAGACCAGGGGCTGTGAATGTATATGCAATAAGACTTGGTCAGCTCACGCTGCATGAAAGGTATATGTGATGTGCCGTTGCCTTCCCCTCCCAATTCTAGTTGGATGTTTTCTTAATTGTTAGCATGCCACATTTTGTTTTGTTTCTCTTTTGACTATATTTTATAGTTTATTTATAGTATATTTTATTGGGAAAATATTCAGACATTTGCCCTGAAATAGAAGCTGGAAATCAACATGAGATACGGTGAGGTGAGTACCTGTTAGCAGGTGATCCCTCCCAGCCCTTTCACATACTCAAAGTAAATGCTGGAGTTGGAGTGGAATTCTTTGTTCCCAGAGGTTCAACACAAAACAGATTTTAATCTACAGTTTGTGCTTTTGCTGGTAACACACATTAAGACACTTGATATCTTAATGAGTTGCCATACTCAAAGTACAGAATGGGGAAAAATAGATTTCAGATGGAAGCTAAGCCCCTTGTAGGCACCCTGAAGCAAAACAGCCATTCCGACTGTATGTTTTCCCTTTCAGAGAGGCACACATGCAAACGCATCATTTAGGGCCTCCTCCGAAGCAGTACAAACCTCAGGAACTTCAGCCGTGCCTCTCTGCAGAAAGCATCTTAATGGCCCTATTTCCAGCAGTAATGAAAATGAATCAAGACTTATTCTCTGCCCAACTGACATAGTAGAGCTTTCATCCATACAACTGACCCGTCTTACTCCCCAAACCGGGTGGTACCTCTGAACTGCTTTCTGGGAACCACCTCTGGTACACGCCACCCTTCGGTCTCTGTTCAAGCATCACCTGGAAGACACCTTCTTGGCAGAAGTGAAAAGCACGGGCGGGACTGTGTGCTGACGAACAATATGGATGACCATGCGGCAATGCCTGGATCCACGCCAGCACTGATCATTGTATTAGCAGAGATGGAGCCAAGGTATCTATCTAGCTCTAATTATTTAACGTCAAAGTGTTCAGCAGCCATGAGAGCCTAGCCTGGGCTACCTTCAGTGCTGCTTTTGGGTGCCTTATCCTCTAACACTCCAAACAAACATGCTGCAATGAACACATAAGCAATGTCTAGGAAAATGCTCATTTATCAGGATGAGAGGCCAGGGCAGCTGTGCTTCCAGTAGTTTTTGTTGTCATAAGTAAACCCAGCGGAGCTGTATTGGTCAAACTAACAGACCATCCATCCAGTCTGCTGTAGAGAGAAGAGACTGAGTTATCTTTTGTCCCTGGCAGTAATTCTTCCATAGTAATACAATGCAGTTGTATGGGTGCTTTCCAAACACAGTCTACACTATTCTCACAAGCCTGGAGGGCTTCTATTTATCTGTGCACAATGTTTGTTTTTTAATTGGACATTATGGAAACTCTGACAGTAATGTAAAAGATGATTAGCAATAAAACAAAGTATGAACCAATGGCTTCTAAATTTAATAATAGGCTAAATGTCTACATTCAGACATGGTTAATCAAAACCAGTTTGTAAACTTCATTTTATTCAGGTCAGCCAGTCAACAGTACATGTAATGCATACTATAAAACTGATTTAGGGCTTTTGGACACCCAAGCATCTACATAAACCAAGCAAGGATTAACTAGGTCTGTCTACTCATAAATTACAGCACATTGTTTTTAAGTGAACAGGATAAAAAGCAACATGCCGTGAACCATCTACATCATGCTTTTTTCTCCTTTGACCAATTTCCCAGTTACTCTCTCAAATTATCACTCCAGTTCCTCCTTTGTTCATCCCTGTATTGTTTCCATATAACTGTCCAAATCCGCCTGCAAGGCAACTAATCAAAAAAGGCTGAAGCAGAAGAACATTGACCACTTGATAGTTTGCCCAGCTTATTAAAAATATGAGTTTGACATCCTGCAGCATGTTTTAACAATTGGTTCGCAAATTACAGCATGGCTAAATACAATTAAATTCATTCCATTGTACACAATAACTATTTAACATATGCTGTGAATCTTGTACACAGATCAGGACTCTGCAGTGTTTTTCTACAGCTGTTAGTCAAGCCTTGTTGCCTTGTGCTACAGACTCATCAGATCTCATAACATAAACAGGCTTGGGCTGGGTCATAGCTTGGTTGCAATTTTAACAAAACAAAACAAAACAAAAAAACCCTCAAAACCCCTTTCAGATGGTTTTTAGATGCGGCGATGGCCTTCCATAAGGTGATGGCCTTCAATGCTCTGTACTCACTGAAAATCACTACTGGGCTCAGTCACGGCTGTACTTGTAGAGGTGAACCATCCCCAGCAACTGGAGCAGTGCCACGACTCCTTATCTCAAATACCTGACCACGTGCAGAGCTGTAAGCACTTACCGCTTATTCCAATAGCAGGTTTTGCATAACTTTATAGTACTTTACCTCCCCTTTCAGAGGCTGAACCTGCAAAGGACATATTTTACCCAGCACAATATATGTGATAATATATTGGCTCATGTGAACTAACATGATATAGTATCTGTCCCACAGAAATTACATGCCACTCCATACGCACCAGATCTGAGAAGCACGTGATATACAACTCTCGGGGGATATGAAACACATGTGGGTCTGATTCGCCACTTTGTTATTCCAACTGTACACCGTTGCAACTCTAACGAAGTTACACCCGTGTAAAACTGTTGTACTGAAGTGGAGGATTAAGCCCATATGTCTTTCTATATGAGCCAAATTTATGGGACAAAGTTATTCAGATACATTCAGTAAACTTTTCAGACCTCAGTCCTATACCTGTTTAGTCCTCAGACAATACTTTTCCCGCTTCAGGAAAAAACTTTACCTTAAAGACAGCAACTGCTGTTTGTTAAAAGGATGTCAGTAATAATCTGAGTTATTAAAAACAACAAAACAAAACAAAACAAAAAGATTGTGAAGATTTGCGATGCACAAAACATTTAAAACAAGACGGCATTTCCTCCAACTCCCTCAGCTATGATTAAACCCCCCTTTCCCTGCCTATATGCATACCTCTTTGCATAATTAGAAGCACGACACATCACCATTTGCAAATTCTTGTGATTTCACTGTGCAACTTTTCAAGTGTTTTTTCTGGCCTCTTTCCAGAAAGTACACCTGCATAGTAGTTTAGCAACATTTTACTGCAATTGAAAATTAACTAATTCTGTTTGATTTGGATTTGTATAAAATTCTGAAAACTATATGTTTATATACTAAGTTGGATACATTTATCCAGCAACAGATAAAGATATTAATAAAACAAATATCAGACTGACTCTCATAAAGTGCTAGGGATCTGTGCTGGTGCTCTGAGAGTACGTGATTAATTTAGTTCAATGGACAAACCAAAAAATTCAGATTAACTCCATATATATTTCTTCACAACATTTCACTGTATTCAAAAAGTTGAAATTTCCTTATGGTTGAAGAAAAATTATTCAATCAGCCTAAAGAATCAGGCTTCATTTCCCCCCACAATTTTGATCGCTGTTTTAATGCTACACAAAAAGTACTGACGTTATGTAATAATTATAATAATAATAAATAATAGTAGTAGCACGGTACTACTACCACTAGTAGTAGTAATAATAATAGTAATACTTTATTTGGAAGACATGACAAATAGAGTGGTAACTTTTTCTGCTTTAAATTTATTTATACAATTCACAAAAAATACACTTTCAAGAAGTTTCAGTCACTTAAATGCTACATTTTCCGAAAGAAAAAGCTTTTCCTGAAAAAAAAAGAAAAAAAAATCCATCCCCACTCCCACTATGTTCAATTCCATTGCTACTGAACTCGATTACTTAACGAGCAATTTTTATGTCATATATGTGGTGACTGCAAGATCAGTTTTTTATACCATCTTCTGGGAAGTTTTACTATTAAAAACATTCAGCGATATTGTTCCAGTGTCAACCAAAATCATTCTAAAATAATACAATAAAAAAAAATCCTTATGTATTTTAATTTCAAACACTTATAGCTCAATTCTGACTGTATGTTACAAATTCTTTTCCTCCTGAAAGTGTCTTTGATAAAGGCATCAGTGTATTTTTTTGTTAAGTATTTAAAAACTATTCTATACCTCACCACTTAAACCTGTAATGTGATTAGATATGGCAATCAATAATTAAACTCTCTGACCGGTTTTATATTTAGTTATTATAAGATTACGTATTTATATAGTTATTAATATGGTAACAAAGAAACAGTAGTGACTTCAGTTATTGAAGAGCATAAATAATATCTCGCAGAAATATTATTCATGAAGTAAGTACGTTAGAGCCAGAAGGGCATATCTAAATACCAAAATTTCTATGATATAAATACTTCTCTCTTTTTAAAGAATTATGTCTAGACGCTTCTTCAGGGTGTGATTCCTCTCACCTAATTCTAATACTAACAAATGTTAGGGAGTTGATTCAGTCACTTAAATGTAGGTGTCGTGTACTCAGGTGAAGGTGCTGAACACCTAGGGGGTGAACAGTAGGGGACCCAAGGCACCCACAGGGCTGGTAGCTCTGACGTACCATTTGCAGTCTTCTGGAGCAGCAGCTGGCAGTCAGTCAGGAAACAATTATATTCCCATTATAATCTGAATTTCCAGTTTCAGCAGTACAGTCAGTACTGCCATTCAACTCACCTGGAACACTTAGGGGAGGATTCAGTTACTTAAACGCAGGCATCTGTTGCCATTGGGAAGCATGAGGGTCCTCTGAGAGTAGCATCCATCCACTCTATTCTAATAGAGATGTGTAAAATAGGACAGAGAAAGTGACCATTCTTCATTGAAAATAAAGAGACTTTCATAAAGCTGAATTAGATGGTGATCCCTGGGATTCCATTCATTTGCCTACACACAAGTGCCTAGTGTCATTTTAGATTCCCTACTGTGTCTGAGATGACCACATAGTGATGGACATTCTGCAGCCTTCTTCAGGCCTTCTGCAGCAGCAGCTAGGATGCAACGGAATCAAGGTCTTATGGTGGGATCTAGGCGTTAGGAGCCATTTTAGATGCCATTTTAGGTATCTGAAAGTTATGCATGAGACCAACAAGTGTTAAACAGAACCTACAGAAAAGCCACATCTTTCACCAACTGAAAGCCAGGTGGGATCTCACATGTGATGTCTCATGAATCCCACCCATACAGTCTAACACCATTGTTTCGTCACTTCTTGGGATTTGATCCAACATCCATTAGCTGGTAGAAACACTTGGATTGTTGGGAGGAGCTCTGCTGTATGGGAATTTACTTAACATAATTGACCAGCGAATCAATTTCACCTCCTCCTTAGTCTCCTCTATGCTCTCTCTGGGTTCATTCCTGTTTCTAGCATAGCTTTCACACAGCTTTCTGGAGGATGACTGGTCACTTCACGTGTGCTGCTGTTTCCCAGAATATCAGTCTCAGTAAACGATATTTTGCAGTACTGTGTTCTCATGGACAAGATCTTACAACTAATGCTGCTAGAAATACACAATTTTTGTGTAGGTTCACCTCTAAATCCTGTAAACACCGAGTCCAGGATTTGGGTTTTTTTCCCTACATTTCTGAGGCTTCAACATTTTTTTACATAAGACGATTAAGCACCATTCCAAGCCTCAAATGTTACAGAAATGGGTAAAGATGGCAAATCTTTGGGCTAAACCCAGCTAGGAAAACAGAAGGAAATATTATGACAAAATTCTTGTATATCTGAATATGTATCTAACATCTGAATCAAAATAATTTCTACTTAAAGGAGAATTACATTACAGGTGCCTCTAATAATACTGCATACAGCAAGAGACATCGCAAAATACAAAAGCCTCCGTGATGCTTTGGAAATGCATGCAAATTTAAATGAGATAAAAACCAGACATCTTTTAATCCTTCTTCAAGCTTTGTCCCATCTTTTCTTCCTGTTCACAACATGACTCAGAGGGGCAGATCCTCACCTGATATAAAACAGTCAGGCCAGCTTTATCAAAGCCAAAGAAGTTACAGTCACACCAAAGGAAAATCTGGCATGGTGCACCTAAACTGCAGATAGAACATTAACTGTGAATAATTGTGAGTGCTGTAGATGTTTCCTTCCTACGCATGGTTATGTCTTTACCTGAGTATCTTTCTGCTTTTTATTATTAGGCTTAAATAGGACATCAAAGGTTATTTTTTTAAAATCTGCATGGAAAAATGTCGCTCATTTCCATACCATTCTCTAAACTTCTCCTTCTTACTTTAATATGCTTCTGAGGACTTCAAAACATCTTACTGTCCGCAGTAGAAGAAACATCTGTTGAAGTCATACATAGTTTATTGGCTGGAATCAGTGATAAAAGACAGCATAGAGACTCACCAAAACATTTCATTGCTATCAATGTAAACCAAAATATTACAAAAAGCAAGCGTCTTTTTGTGTTTGGTTTTTTTTTTTTTTTTTTAATAAGAGAAACGTGGTGGAAATTTTGCAAGCCAAACAGACAAGAAAAACCGTGACTTTAATTCATCAAGCCTCACATGACTGGATTTTGTATCCCAGCCAGCTAAGGCCTAACCGCGCTACAAAAAATGGTTTTTAATTAGCTAAGAAAGAGAAACAATTTATGGACAATGATACTTCTCTCCACAGAATTTCCTGTTTAGAGGAATTGCTTTCCACACTACAATTGATTTTTGCTCTTTCTACCTACTGATCTGTTTTACCACTTGCCTTCTGCAGCCTGAAATTAATTACTGCTTTTTTTTTTTTTTTTTTTTTTTGCATAAAACACCAACAAGGCCCCAACATCGCATTTCAGATCTAAGCCAGCCTCCTAGGAGGTGAGGTGGGAAGTACATGCAGTGGATTTAGCACTGGCATATTTTTTTTATCCTTTTTATTAGTCTTCTCCAATTAATCACCTCTCTGCATCAGGCAGAGAGAATTCGAGAATGATGCCCGCCTGGCAAGCTTACTGAAACCCCACTGTCTTACTGGCATGACAACACACAGGCAAATCATTTGGATAACGCCTCTGGTAATGAGGAGGAAGAATTGCAAGATGGTACGTCTGAAGTTTCGTTTCCCAAGTTACACTTCTTGTGTGGGAGCAACGACTGATACTTAGCAAGTGTGATCCCCTTTGGATATTTTGGCAATTTGATACACTTGTCTATTCAATTTCCATCTAGTCGCAGGTCTTCAAGGAGGTTCTAGTTCTAGTGCTTTTGCTCAATTACTCTTTACTCGTTTGTATTTTGATATTCCATTTCCTTTTGAATGGTACCTTACATGTTTTTTGCTTTACCTGTTTTTCTTTCTGCCTTACACCCTAGAAAATTAAAATCTGCCCGTTTTCTCATTATATAGTTTAGTCTTTTCCTTTGGCAGATTCCACTTTCCATCATCTTCCTTACTTGTAAGCACAATTTGATGTGATTCACCTTTTCTCCCTCCTGATTCCTACCTTTCTTCCTTTCCTCTTAGCACTACTTATTAAATTTTATTTTCCTTCATGTTAATTTTTGTCTAGTTTATTTTATTTTCCATTTCCTTCTCTGGCTTTTTTTGAGGCTCTCCGTTGTACCTCAATCTCCATTGTACACACACATTAGCATTAGAGAGCGTGGAATAAGGCAACAAATGCAATGAAGCCTACTGGTCAAAGCACTGGGGATCCGGTTGTCTCTTGCATTTCTTTTCTGCATTTTTCTCCAGCTTGGTGATCGTTTTGTTCCTCAATGTCCTTCACACTTTTCCAATAGCATCAGTTGTTTTTGCTTGAGGTAAGCACTGTTTATTCAACAAAAAATGTTTTGCTTCTGCATATACAATTGTGGAAAAGGCGCAACTATTAACTATGGATGAACAGATAGGTTTTGCCTTTTTGTGCCAGATTTCTTAATTCCAAGGTTCAGAGGTTTATGACTTGTTTCTTGTAGTTCCAGATCTGCGGTCAGGATGCCCTAGCATTCAGTTGGAAGGATCTATGGCTTCTTTAAATATTTTTTGCATTTTGCTATTTCAGACAACTCTGTAACACTTATGTCAAGCATCAATATCTTAATAAACGCACAGTAGCCATGAAGATCTTCTTCATAACCTTTTTTCTAAAGCAGGTAAGCATTCTTTCTCCTTCAAGGAAGCTGCAGAATACCAGAAAGATATGAAATACAGAAGGATAAGGCAGTGTAAATGATTCAGAGCAGAATCTTTACAAAATATAGTTTAGCAAGGTAAGAAGTAATAAGTTATAGATATCTATAAAGCAAAAAGTAGAATCTGTAATAAACAGTCCTTGCTACTTGCTTCTACTCTGAAAAGTTTGTTTATGCACTTGGCTGTTTCTAGAGATGTTAGAAACAGCACAGAGCTGTTCTGTTTCTACACCTGAGTTTCTAATCTCTTCCCATAATTGTGGAAAAGAAAAAAAAAGTCTTAGGATACTACTGGTTTAAACATAACAAGATTATGTTTCTCTGCAAAGATGCACACTTTAATGGATCTTGGGTTTTAAGATGCTCATCGATACTTACAGATTATGTGATGAGCAGAAGCTCCGAGATACTATCAAGATTCATGGAGTCAGAGAATGGAGCTGTATTGTAACTTAACAACGAGATTTTTAAAGTCACACTATTGTTTTTCCTTTTCTAAAAAATGTAGTAAAGCTTGGCATAACAAGCAGTACGCCATATTTTCCAGTGTAACATCTTGTTGAATTTCTGTAGATGACCTACCTAGAGCTCTACTACACAATCTTGTTTCTATAACCTTAGTCTTGTATATTCTAAGTTCCTGAGAATACAGACCTACTATATTTGTGTCTGTTATAGTGATTATCAAGCCCATGAGCAATCGCAAATAGATTGGGTCAGCATTCAAGAGGTAATCTAAAGCAACCCCCCCACTGGCTGCTGCAACAGAGAGATATATTTTTGCTGAAGAAACCAAATCCTGAAGGGACTGTATGAAGGTAACAATAAAGGGAGAAGTTATCGTGAAATGCCAATATATAATTAAACGCCACATTATTTAAAAAAAAACCAAACAAACACAGGATCATTTCACCAGTGCTAAAGAGATCTGAGAATATAAACTAAGTAATTTTTGGCTGCTGGTTATTACCACTTGACATTTTTTCTATAGCCTGTGTAAAATGGAAAGGTAGTCTTAGCCACCTCCTTAGGACTGCAGGCCATAACAATTCTTTTTGTGCTAAATATTCTTTCCATAGGAACTAAAGGTTCCATAGGAACTAAAGGGAATCTTAGATACCCAGTTCACATGCAGTTGCATAAATACTGACATATATTCAAGTTTAGACTCTAAATTATGGAGGATTAATCCTACCCTTCATGTTATTCCCCAGCATTTATGTCGCACAGAAAGGACGCTGCTTTTTAATGCTAGAACGTTAGCTATTGCTATGTCAGGTACTAGTTTGCAAGCTCTTAGTATTGAAGGCTGTTGCCTAAACTTAAAACCCTGAGATGGCCTGGAGTATCTGAAACACCCACGTGGCACCGGCAGATGCAGCTTAGGAGCGAGAGGAGATCCATGCCTTTCTGAGGTGTCAATCTGAGGCCACGTGGGGATCTCAACTGGCATGCTGGAGCAACGGGACTGCACCACAAGCATGATTAGTTCACTGCTGGGAGTGTCTCTTCAAGATCAGAGACGATGCACAGTAACAAGGCGACGCCTATTGAAGTTTTTGATGCATTTCATAGAATCATAGAATCATAGAATGGTTAAAGAAGGGACCTTAAAGATCACCTAGTTCCAACCCCTCTGCCATGGGCAGGGATGCCTCCCACTAGACCAGGTTGCTCAAAGCCCCATCCAGCCTGGCCTTGAACACTTCCAAGGATGGGGCATCCACAGCTTCCCTGGGCAACCTGTTCCAGTGTCTCACCTTTCTTCCTAATCTCTAATCTAAATCTACCCTCTTCCAGTTTGAAGCCATTACCCCTCGTCCTATCACTACATGCCCTTGTAAAAAGTCCCTCTCCAGCTTTCTTCTAGGCCCCCTTCAGATACTGCTATAAGGTCTGCCTGGAGCCTTCTCTTCTCCAGGCCTAACATCCCCAACTCTCAGCCTATTTTCATAGGAGAGGTGCTCCAGCGCTCTGATCATCTTCGTGGCCCTCTTCTGGACCCACTTTCATTTACTGAATAAAAAGACAACTGGAACATTTCTGTTCCGCCGGCAGTGTATTGGCCTCTGTGAGATTTACACTCCCTGAGAAAACAGAGGGGAAAAGACAAGCATAGTTGCCAGGCATCTCAAAGTTGAATAAAAAGTAGGCTATAATAGGAAGGAATATTTGCATCCTTTGAGTTTGAGATGTGTTAAAACAGTCAAAATAGTGAACAGACTGTATCAAAGGCTGCTTTCTTAAATTTGTTTCCTTAATTATTCTCAGTAGTTTTGGTCAAATAGTGTGTGTATTTTTCAAGTAAGTGCAGCTGATCTTCGGGGTTTGCAGCCCCTTTATAGTTGGTAGCCTCCACTAACTCTCTGGTTATATAGACCTAAAATGCCAACTATCATTAAAAGGTATATTATTTTTATTACAGAATGATGGAAGTGGACTCTCATGGAAGTTTCCGTGAGATATACTGCAAAAATAAACAGTTCAGAAAAAGTAAGATAAAACTTCCAGAATTTTCAGATCATTCATCTAACAAGCTCCATACGTATGTCAAAATATGATGAGAAAGTTGGCAGATAATAATATGGCAAGGCACTCTGTTATGTTTAGTTGCATCACACAATGCTTGTTCAAAGAATTAATAGTAACAGTTGCTGTGTTTGATCCGGAGCAGATAGCCAAAAAGGAAGATTCGCTTACGTTATGCTCTTAAGCTAAAGTCTCCCCATATTTAAATTGTTTCAATTATTTAAATTATTAAAATTAATATATTACTGACTCTGCTTGGGTCAGAATTATGTCTTTGTTCATGAGGATTTATTATCGGTGCTTCCCTGATGACTGATGGTTGCCTGCAACAACTGAACCACCATAGGTAGTTATTTCTGCATTTAAACAAGTTAACAATTCCAGTGCTTTATACGATACTGTGCAACAAACTACTAATAACGCTTGAGGGTAGGAAGGCTCTACAGAGGGACCTGGACAGGCTGGATCCATGGGCCAAGGCCAACTGTATGAGGTTTAATAAGGCCAAGTGCCAGGTCCTGCATTTTGGTCACAACAACCCCAAGCAGCGCTACAGGCTTGGGGAAGAGTGGCTGAAAAGCTGCCCAGCAGAAAAGGACCTGGGGGTGCTGGTGGACGGCCAGCTTAACATGAGCCAGCAGTGTGCCCAGGTGGCCAAGAAGGCCAACAGCATTCTGGCTTGTATCAGGAATAGCGTGGCCAGCAGGAGCAGGGAAGTGATGGTGCCTCTGTACTCGGCACTGGTGAGGCCTCACCTCGAGTACTGTGTTCAGGTCTGGGCCCCTCTGGACAAGAGGGACATTGAAGTGCTGGAGCGTGTCCAGAGGAGAGCTACCAGGCTGGTGAGGGGTCTGGAGACCAGGGCATATGAGGAGAGGCTGAGGGAGCTGGGCATGTTTAGCTTGGAGAAGAGGAGGCTGAGGGGAGACCTCATTGCCCTCTACAACTACCTGAAAGGAGGTTGGAGAGAGGTGGGTGTTGGCCTCTTCTCCCAGGTGAATAATGACAGGACCAGAGGAATGGTCTGAAGTTGTGGCAGGGGAGGTTTAGATTAGATATTAGGAAGAATTCCTTTACTGAAAGAGTGGTCAGGCACTGGAACAGCCTGCCCAGGGAGGTGGTTGAGTCACCATCCCTAGAGGTGTTTAAGAAACGTCTAGATGTGGCACTTCAGGGCATGCTCTAGTGGCAGAGATTGTAGGTTGGTTGGTTGGACTCGGTGATCTTAAGGGTCTTTCCCAACCATGAAGATTCTATGATTCTATGATTCTATGATAATATTTGGCTTTTCTGGTAACCACTGAATTCAGGGAAGTCAAAGAATTATAGATAATCTTATTATTTTTGGCTTCTCAGTGGACATTTACTTCAAGTTCATATAAGGTGCACTAATTAAGTGATAAAGGCTTATCTATCTAAGTGCCTCAATATTCATTAATCTCTGTAATATTCAGAGCTGAATAAATGCAGGGCAATACAGGATACACATAATTCACTGAGTTTACTTCTCTGCTTTGGTCAGTCTGCATCAGCTTTAAAGGCTATCCTGAACTGATCAGCCATGTTATCAGGATTATTTGCTTTCTGGTAATGTCAAAGAGATCAATGAGGACTGAAACCCCATTACTGCAGGCACTGAGCCTCTTTTCCTTTAATAGCTGATCTCTGCAGCAGTGCTTCCAGACTTCAAAGGCAAGAATCATCGAACTCTTCTTGTAAAATAGGCCAACGTCTACCCAGAGAGTGCAAAAACATGTGTAAAATTGGATACAAACTGACAAGGTCTTCAGATGTACTGTAGGTAGTGAAAGAACTCTAAAAACATGAAATACGTGACTGAGGCTGGAGCCTGTAAAATCACTGCGGTTTTGCCAACATAACATTCTCCTACAGACTTGGAAACACACAAGAAATTTAAACATTACAGAACAAAGCTGAGAGAAAATGAACCAAAAAAAATCAGGATTTTATGCACTTTATAGTGAATTATATTTTTATGATCAATCCAACTGATAAATTTCCAAGATTATACAATGAAAGGGTTCCTACTTAATTTGAGTACTTAATTAGCCAATGTGGTGGGCTGACCCTGGCCAGCAGCCAGATACCCACCCTCCCACCCACTCTCTTGCTCCCCTCTCCCGTGGGACGGGGAGAAAGAAGAAGGAAGGTGAGAAGACTCGTGGACTGAGATAATGACAGTTTAACAGGGAAAACAAAAGTTGCACATGCAAGCAAAGCAAAATAAGGAATGAATTCACTACTTCCCATTGGCCAGCAGATGTCCAGCCTCTTCCTGGAAGCAAGGCCTCTGCCCATGCAATGGTTAATTGGGAAGACAAACGCCATAACTCTGAACATCCTCCCTTCTTCCTTCTTTCCCCCAGCTTTTCTTGCTGAGCACAGTGTCACATGGCATGGGATATCCCTTTGGTGAGTGGTGGTCAGCTGTCCTAGCTGTGTCCTCCTGCCAACCTCTTGCCCTCTCCCAGCCTATCCACTGGCAGTAGGGATGCGGGGAGGGAAAGCCTTGACACTGTGTAAGCAGTGTTCAGCAAGAGCCAAACACTGGTGTGTTACCAACACTGTGTCAGCCACAAATCCAAAGCACAGCACCACACAGGGTGCTGGGATGAAAATTAATTCCATCCCAAGCAGACCCAGTCCAGCCAAACCAAAAAGAAATTAGTATTTGTCTGAGTGGCTGGATAGTAAATACATAATAAAGACTAATTCAAGTATAACTGGATTAATGAATTGTGGAAGGAAGGATCTAGAAAAGTCACCAACTACCAGTAAACAAGGACTTAATTGAGGATTCCATTGTCCAACACCACATGCTGCAAGCGCTTCAGTGACCCCACAAGAAGGAAGGAGAGAAGAAAGTAAAGTGTTTCATGAAGGTGAAGGATCTCATCACCATGCAATAATATACAACTGGCAATTACACCCATTCTGTGAGGAGAAAAAAGGGGGCTGTAATGCAAGAAGGGTAATTAGAAGAACTCTAATAAACATTTTCTTGAAAACATTGCAATATGAATAGTACGTGCAAATTCTTCCTTATGATGAAAAGGAATTATCAAGCCAGCAATCAGGCAAATTATTTCAAAGTTCTTCCAGTTTTGAGCAATTTCCATAGATCTAGGCACACTCCCTGCTTTTCACACTGTTTTACGAGAGAAAGTGGTGATTTTCTTTACATTAGCGTTTCCCACAGACCCAACCACATGTGAGCTCACTCGCCCACTTGTGCAAATGGAAGTGGGTTTGCAAGCCTGGTGTTTTACGCAAAAAAGTTTTGGAACCCTCCTTTGGCCTGGAATCCATTCAAGTGTCGCAGAGGACAAAACTTTTGCCATTAAAAAAAAAAACACCAAAAAACACCCAAAATCATCTTTTCTTTTGACGCACTGCTCTGTACCTCGGATCATTCTCTTCAAGAACTTGGCTTACCCTGTTGTCAATGCAGATTAAGTTTGGTCACTGTTTTGGACTTCTTACTATGCACAAGAAGTTTTCTCACTATTTTTTGTATACTCTTCCAAGAATTAATCTGGCAGGGTGCTGACCATTCTGGCCTGATCCAGAAAAACACTTAAGCCTGTCTTTAAGCACCAGAGTAGTTCTAACCAGATTGAGCTCATAATACTATTGTTTTACAAGATGTTGAAATATCTGTTTACTCATTAAAGTCTGAATATTAAGATTCAAGATTGCTCGTTATATCCATTACAGATGTTTTCTCCTCATAAATGACAATCAAAATTTCATTTGTTTGATGTTTATATCTTTGTTCAGTTCTCTACTCTATTGGATAACTCACAGTGAAAAATTCCAGGCTCTTCTTGAACAGTTTATTGTTCTTTTCTCTTTCTTCATTATTATTAATGGGAAATTCCAAACTTTGCAGATAAGATTTATATAGTCTTTCAAATGGGTCAGAACAAGACAATATCAGAAATGTTTAAAAAGCCTGTTTTGCAATTTATGGCTTTATTAAAAAAAAACCAAAAGCTTCAACTCCTTTAAAAAGTATAAAATTGCCAAAACCTCTGAGACTGATGCACCACAAAGGAATCTGTCTTGCAAACGCTTATGTGCCCAATTAATTTTAAGCACATGAGTAGCACGCCACATTGTATACTTTCATTAATGACCTAGATAATAGGAGACAGAACATGACTATTACGCTTTTAGATGACACCGTGAGAGGAGAATTAACAATGTCATGTCGTAAAAAAAAGTTAGGCTTTATATTTGCTGCATAATAATAGATTTATTTCCGCTTTTAAAGGGATTTTTCTGCTTTTAGTTTTAAATTAAATGTAATTAAATTGGGGACCATAATGATCTTTCAACATGAAAAACCTCAGATGACTGAATATTTCCAAATAGCTCAGCACTGCATTTAGCACAAAACTATTAATCTGAGAAGTCTTGCCCAGCTCTAATCTGCAATGCCTATTATTTCTTGCAGCAAAAGAGTTACCTCTACATCCTTATTCTCCCTCAGGATCAAAGCCTGTAGGGTCCTGACTGATACAAGAGATGACAGCAATAAAGTCTTTCTGGCTTTTGCAAGACTTTTCTGACTATTTCTCCGAATTCAGGATTATTCATGTTTATTCATAATTTCTCATCTAGAAATTAAGTTGCTGTTTCTCACCAGAATACCACTTTCAAGTTCAAGTTCCATGTCATGAAGTCATCTCACACCATTTGAGGCTTAACGGCTGGAAGAACACCCTGAGTAACCCCATCCAGTCACTTGTTGACAGAGGTTGAATATCACAAATTCCTTCCACAAACTTTTTAAAATCCGTAACAGAAGGGGTAAATTTAGTTGCCCTTGCAGGCTGTTTTCTATTCTTGACTCTTGCAAAGGCCATGGGTCTCTTTGCAATGCCCAACCTAAGTTAGTCACAGCTTCTTTATATCCATTTCTCCTTATGCTGTTCTTTAGTTTAACTAGCTCTTTTCCCTCTCTGGTAGTCACATTCTTGATATAGCTAGAGATAACAATTATGCCCTTTTCCAAACAATCTATTTAGATGCTCCCGTAATTCATCATCTTCTCATCGTGCTGATTTTTCTTAAACACATATGACTCAAACTGCACAGTGTATCAAGCAAGTGAAGCATTTTCTTTCTCCTGTGACATTCTGATTCTCCGTGTCTTGGTATACTTCTCAGCTTTGTGTCAGTGGATTTTGTTAGAAGTGTACATATATTTCTTCTGTACTCATGAATATTTTTTGCCTTGGAGAGTCCATTTAGTCAAGGGAAAATTCATTCAATCATTATTTTTTCTGAGTCCTCGAGCTTAATTTTGTCTCTGGAAGGAATTGAAGGTAGTGGCTTCTGGATACAAAACCCAATGTGATTTTGGTCATATAAAACTGATAGATATTACCGCTCTTTATAAACCATTATAACAGTCCAGCTTACTTGCATGGGTCAACATTAGAGCATACAGATTAAAACACTAAAGTCTATCAATAGTATGGTAGCCTCAGTGATATTTTATGTTCTAGGATCCTTCAGCTTTTTTAATCACTTTTGGGACAAGGTATGACTTTTCATAAGACTTTGCTCAAGATTTTTCTCAAGCTTTTGGCTGTGCCTTTTTGAAAAGATGAGTGTTCATATTTCAGCAGAACTACAATAAATTTTAATAACCTTAATATCTAATATCTTAGTATCGATCTTCTCAGTGTCACCCAGTGACAGGATGAGAAGCATTGAAACACAAGAAATTCCATTTCAGAAAAAGAAAAAACTTTTTTTTTGACTGTGAAGTTGATGCAACACTGGAATGGGTTGTCCAGAAAATTTGCAGAGTCTCCATCCCTGTAGATGTTCAAACTCCAACTGGATGCAAACCCCTGTGCAAGTGGATCTAATTGACCCTACTTTGAGGGGGTGGGTTGGACTATGCAACCTCCAGAGATCTCTGATAACCTCAGCCGTACTGTGGGTTAATGATTCTATGAAACTTGACTCTTCTTTGACGATGTTCAGGTCCACTCAACAAGGACGTGGACAACTGTCTTCCAAAAACTACAGCAGTAGAACATTTGGTCATCTTACAAATTGAAGCCACTCTAACAATAAAGGTTGATAGGAAACCCAATAGCAAAGAGTAAAGGTCATTCTGCTGGGATTGTAGATGCTGACCCTAGGATTGTTTATATGTTTATGTCAGACAGTCACTGGATAACATAAAACCAGTTTCTGTATTTCTTAGCAGTCAATATTGAGTAAACTGCAAACTCGGGCTTCCTCTCCTTCCAGCCACTGTTAACTTCCTCGTTCACAGGTGTACAATGTTTTAGCTTCACCAACAGAGATAAGGTATGAATCATCTTACTTCTTCCTTCTCTCTTGGTGGCTAGCATACTTCTCTCTTCCTTCTTGGTGGTTAGCATACTTTCTTAGACTATGAGATAACTTTCCAGTCCCTCCAATCCTATCTCTTAGGTAAATACCTTAACTGTGAAACTTCTGTATCAAAGACATTGCTGCTGCTCCACTGGCTGATGCATAGGGCCTTAAAATCTGAGTGCTGACTAAGGAAGTCTTAATTCGACCATGACTAGATGTTTAATATCATAGCCAAGTGCTCTTGAGCTTTGTTCTGAGCGATAAGCATAAAAGCTTATAAATCAGTTAAGGGGTTTTTAAATCATTCTTTACTGAACGTATATAATACAGCAAAGAAACTAAGAGTTCAAACACCAGTCATAAGTAAATGATATAGGAAATATGTGTATATATAATTATAGTTTGTGTCCCGTAAAGATAATCTTTGTTATGCAACACTGAAAACAAATATAGAATCAAAACCACAAAAAATGGGAAAGAATGGGCAGAAAGGAAAAGAAAACAAGTGAGATTAACGTAATCTGCAGTATATTATTCTGCTATCTGATACTCAACCTGAGTGTGTTCTGTAACACTGAGCTATGACTCGACTGATCTGATCGGAATAAATTGGTCAGTCAGTCAGTTTGTGAAAACCAAAAAGTGTAGCCATAACCGGTCTTATATATTCAACTTATTTACTCTGATCAGGTCTTGTTCTGTACAAAGCTTCTCACCTCTGGTAGCAAATGTTAACATTGCATCATAAGATAGTATAATAATAATAAAGGATATTATTTTGATCATATTTCCATCGTACACTTAATATTCTTTACAAACGGGAAAGTAAAATAAAAAGAAAAATCAATTTCCCAATTACTATTTTGTAGGTGTCACTAATCTTCTTGTAGCACAGCATTTTACAGAAAATATTTATCTTTTTCAGTTGTTAACTTTTCTTTACTCAAGAATATTTGTCAAAATGTGTCTGGCTAATGTCACAAGACCAAGGGTATCAGTTTTCAAAAGTGCTGTGCTGTACAGGCCTGCCAGCTTATTTGGAAACAACTCAACAATGTCTTATAGGGCAGTGTTTAACAGCGACAAAAACCTTAACCTAAAAGTGCTATGTCACCTTTGAAAATAGGACTAAACTCACTTGGCTGGTACCACTAGAGCCCCTGGTGGATTTTTTTTTACATTGCAAAACTATAGTGCAGATACTGAATTCTGTGGTTGATAGGACTGTTATTCTGCTGGAGAAACAGTGAAAATTCACAGGTTCCAATACAACTGTCTCATCTAAATAGTATCATCATGACATATTCTCTTGAGTACCTAAAGCAAGGCTTTTCACCACTTACTTCCAAGTAACCTTTCACACTATGCTCAGATTTTGAGGAAAGACTCTATGCCTTTGTCTGGAAACTGAAAGTGCTTTGATGACAAAAACATGCGTCTTTATTATAAATATAAGGAGCCAGAATCAGCTG
Organism: Rissa tridactyla; assembly: GCF_028500815.1. Classification (NCBI taxonomy): domain Eukaryota; kingdom Metazoa; phylum Chordata; class Aves; order Charadriiformes; family Laridae; genus Rissa; species Rissa tridactyla. Next base: position 116,914,055 of record NC_071468.1, on the reverse strand, counting down.
CATACACATAAACTGCTCATGTTATTTTAGATGAAGCAGGATTTACATTTACAAGCACGTAGATGCTGCTTGAGTAAAGCACCTTTTTTCCCTACACTACGCCAGCCTAATGGAGATGTCTTGGATATTGTAAAGCATCTCAAATAACAATGTACACATATGTAGGCAACAGAAAGGAGCCTAAGCGATGGGATTCAGATCCAGACATCTGAACTTAGATGTCTACCACATAAAGTATCTACAAGTGAGCTATATGTTTAAGCTCCTATTATAACCAGTGGAGATCTACTCAATACAATCACTGCAGCCTGGAGTGCTCTCACCTTACAGTAGCCACCTAGTTCCTTATGTACAGGCTGCATTTACAATGCCCAGGGTGTTCCACCCGGCTCCAGCCACCTCCCCAGAAGGTGAAGAAGCTCCTACAGATCCTGCATCACATCTGCCATAAGACACAGTTGTCTCGAATGCCCAAGGGCACCTCAAGTGGCAGTAGACACTTAAGTGAGGACAGCTGAATCAAGTCCATATATTTTGTTACTTACCTAGGTCATACATAGATACCTATATTGTAGACATCTTCATCCAGATGCCTGCATCTGAATCTGACTCTAAATCCCAACAGGGGTGTTGACTTGGTGTTCCATAACTAGAAAGAAAGTATTTTCCAAACCAGCTTATTAACCAGAAGTCTACTACAAAAATCTTAAAGAAAGCCAGTGGTAAAATCCCTAGATTTTTATTATATACTTAGAAGTAGATACTTAGAAGCTTTGCAAAAACCCATGCTGCACATCTATGCACTTTGGTACTTACATATTAAGTGATGACATCAAATGACATAATACGTGACAGTCTGCAAGCGCAGGACTCCAAAAAATCTTCTGTATTCTTCTGAATAAAATGAATTTTACAGTAAAATAAATACCTTGGCAGGAGTAGAGGATTTTGGTGAAATACTTCAGAATTTGTAAGCAATATTGACATGATGACTGCACAGTACCACTACAATATGGTGCAATTACATGCAAAATGGGTTTTGTGCATCTTGGTCATTATATTAAATGGGCACATTTTCTCTTAGATTGATTTAGCATATTTTTTAAAAATTGTTAATGGTTTCTTATAGTACATCAAATTATCCCAGGAAATGCATGGTCACGTTTGGAAGCATGAAATCTATTTTGCAAAATTGCTTTCACATTTTAAGAAAAGATTTCATTCTACTTATTGTGTTTTAGAGCAATTAATCGCAGTAAGAAGAAATTTGTGATTCTTCTTCACATGTCAGTGGCTGGCCACGGTTTTAGTTTTTAAAGCAGAAAAGCTCTAATTAAGAAACAACCGTGCACCTCTAAATGACGGATAAAAGCTAGCAGGAAAACTGAAAAGGCAGCCTACTGGGTTTTTTGGATTTTTCTTAGTAGATTTCTTTGAGGATTTTTCATTTTGGAAGTTCATCACTTAATCTTTTTTTTCAGCGTACATACTTTAAACAAAATCACCATGATTTTCAACAGTCTATTTATTGTGCTACACATCACAATTAGTAATTTAGAAAAATTAACAGTTTCTCTAGAACACATTATCAAAGAACATGTATAAGTCTTATTTACCAGAAGGATTTTTTCTCCCACAAAATCCACTGATGCACATCCAAGAAACCCCTGGATAGAGCCTGCTGAAGATCTTTTGCACTTCATGTATAAGACTACTCAATTCAAATAATGTGTGCGATGCCGAACCTAAAAGGCATTAATGCCAGAAACAACAACTGCACTATATCAAGCCCAGGAAAAAGTAATGGGACTAGAAAGGGAGATTTTCCAAAAATCAGAGTTTTTATTTCATCTGTAATATCGTTGATAAATGGAAACGCTACCATGCAAAATCTCAGCACTTTTTTGGCCGGAAAGGCACTCATGCTAATATAATGAGTCTGGATTACAGAGGTTTGCCAAGCTTAGATCATGTATAGATTAATAATGATGTCTTTTAATGTCTTAATGATCTCTTAATGAAATACATTTATAATGCTACAATTTGGTGAGGACTCATTAAACATTTTTCATATCAGAACACGATGTTCAAAGCCAGGTTCTTAATAATAATTAACACATGTACTGCGCTTTTTCTCTTCAAAGTGCTCTAGGAACATTAGTAATTAGTTAAAAACTCATGTGCTGAGTGTACACTATCTGTTTAGGCTCTAAGAGGCCCACAACAATCAAACTGGAGCTAGCCAGGAAAGTCCAAGCAGAAAATAGTAATTTCTTCTGTGTTCTGAAGAATTTTAGATCAAGGCAGGAAAGACATGTCACAAGTTAAATTAAATGCAGGTGGCGGCCACTTCATACAAATACTATTAAACAAATAATATAAACATGGACTACACTCTAAAAAATGTATACAGAATATTAAGCCCTAATTTTTTCTTTTCTAAAAGAAGTGAAAGAGAAGGCAACCTCTGAAACAGAAGACTCCCCCAGACCATCTGAAACTTCTTATTTTGCTAATTTCTGTTCTCAGCATCCAAAGTGAGGATTTTAGCATAAGCAATCTGAGGCTTGCGGTGATGAATCAAAACTCGCTAATACTCAGTATTGGCAAGCTATAAGAAAACCCTATATAAATCATACCCACTTGCTCCTGTGGCTGTTACCTGGCAGCACAGGGGTTAACTGACCAAATAAGAGATTGCAGCTGGCTCATTTGCTAGGGTTCATCATCTGCCAGACAAGTACAGATACGAAAAGAAATCAGAGATCAGTTGTAGCCAAGCAAGACTCGTCTTGTGTACTCAGAGAACATGGTAGCTTGGGAAGAGAGGCTTCCCTTCTCAGGTTTACCATATCCCCCAAACCAGGCAAAAATTTATGCTGAGAAATTCCCTTCCATGCTAGAATAAAAGAATTGTTTTGCACCATTGTATTGCTTTGGATGGAAGAATTAACTAACTCATGATAACATTAATTGAGAGACTTTGTTCTATATTTGGGAATATTAAAGAATTTTGATTTTCACAAATATTTCAAATACATCTTTGAAAACTCATGCAGGAAGCTAGCTGTATTTACAAATCTGGATTTTCTGTTCAAGCTAGATTTTAAGGTTTGAATACCTAATGCAACCAATGTGCTTTTTTTCTAAGTACAGACAACAGCAATTCCTACATTCACAGGGATATTGTGAAGATAAACATATAAAATATTCATCAGTAATAGGGTTATGTGCTTAAAATAAATCTGTACCTAGATTTAGTCAGCTGAAGTTGTGAAAGATTTGGTTATCTGCTCATGATCTCAGTTTCAAGGAGAGAAAAAAAAATCTGAAGTGTTTGTATTTAACTGAATTTGAATTTCAGCAGTGTTAATTTTTATCACTTCTAATTTTCTTTGTCATTTTTCAGCAATGTAAGATTTAAAATATTGTAAGATTGTAAGATTTACAAGTATCTTAAATCTTACAAAAAATTGTAAGATTTAAGATACTGCCAGCTTAATTAATATGAAGCCCTATGAAAAAATTCTAATAGTAAAGCCAATATGTTTTAGCAAAACAGGTTTTTTTTTTATTTAATTTGAGAAAGGAAGAAGTTGGGGGAGTAGAGAATTTGGCGATGAAAAGAATGGCAAGAGATATTCAAACACTAAAGAACTGGTTGTAACAAAGGAAACACCTTTAGTAAAGGGCAGAAGCTGAAAGACTGATTATTTACACATTGCACTCTCTTGGACTTCTTCCAGCCATATACTGGAATTTCATTTTATCTTATGTTAATTTTTTGGCAAATGGCAGCGTGATGCTTGTGAGGTCTTCAGAAATATGACCCCGAAAAAGCTGATGGCAAATTCTTGAACACACTTGTTTTATTTAAATCATACAGACAGCACAGGAGAAATACAAAGTAAGGGAAGATGGTTGAAAAATGCAGAGTGAGGCTATGGGATCTCAAGCTGCTGACTTCTGAGTCTGAAGAAAGAGGTGACCAATTTCCATTCTTTTTTTTGGAAGCCGCAGTGTGGCCAAGTTTCATGGAGCAAGCCTTGCCCTACGTAGCCACCTCCCTCCTGCCTGCTGAAGAGTCAGTCTACCCAGTAAGGCAAGTGATTCTGATAGATCTCTGAAACCTAAGGCAGGAAATTCCTTTCAGCACAGCTTTCAGCAATGAAACACACTGTCAAAACATCTTCCCAGAGGATTGCAGGGCTCCTGCCCAGGAATTAGCAGAGAAAGTTCGGCACTTACATTAGTACAATACCCCCCAGCTCCACTTCAGCCATAACAAGGGCAGCTTTAACATACATTTATGCTGAGGCTAGTTAACACTTTCAAGCTCGGTGCAGGAATGTCACTTTTGTAATATAGGCTATTAAGAACTTCTAAAAAGACATCAAATGTAAGAAAATGCTTCTTCTTGTCTAAAGTACAATCTAGTGCATGTCCTTCCCAGCTTGTAAATGGAGTTGTTTTCTTAATGAAATATGCAATCTTTCTTATTTATGTCCCATGTCTTACATAATTTTATTAAAGACCTTTTTATAGTCCTCCCAAAAATCCCCAGCCAATCATATGCCATCACATTCTGCATGTACAGGTGTCAGAGGAGGTATGCATATATGTGTCTTCTGCCCTCTTTCAGCCATAGTAAGCTGGTGAACTTACTGGCCATTGGAAATGTTGTTAATTATAGAGGCTTTTTTAATTCAATTGATAACATGGTGCTACTCACTGGAATTCACTCAATGATGGCTGCCTGCCAGGATAGGATTTGGTTCCATAAACATACATGGAAGTGCCAGCCATGATGTCGTACTGTATGTTGCTGTGTCCTGAGATGTTCGGACACCAGCTGCCAGACCACAAAGTGCCTGATAGGTCCTGTCTCATCTGTGCCAGACTCCTGCAGATGTCTTAGATGCACAAGAACACCTCAAAAAAGCACTAGATGCCAAGGTTTAGATGCCAGCTGAATCCAGTTACCAATGACTATACAAATAGAATGAACAGCGTAACTGCCACAACGGCAAAACAGCTGAGAGCTCAGTAGCTGTGGTAACAGCCCAATCCCATCTCTGTGCTACTTCAAAAAATCATTGTCTTGAAAATAGCACCCCCTCCCCCAAGAAAAAAACCAAAACCAAAACCCAACAGGTTCCCCAAGACTATAATGGAATATAACTGTAGAACATTACAGAGTATCACTGAAATAGAATTGCTTGGTTTTATTACCATAATATGCTTTGTAACTTAACAGGAGTTTCTTGACAGTCATATGCTAGTGAGCCGCAGAGTAAAATTTGTATCATTTGCTATAGTTTTTGTATTTTTAAATAGGTAAGTATCCCAGGGAAACAAACAAACAAAGATCACAACCCCTGTCCTCGTCCCCTCCCTTTCTCCAAATTACGGAGTAAATGCACCTGCCTTGGACCCGAATGATAAAACCAATAGAAACTGGAGAGATGTGTCTGTCTGTAAGCCAGAAGGAAACGCTGCCATCTTTTAGAAACTTGTCAGGGAAAAAGTGGAGTAACGTTACAGAAAGATAGAGCCTTGCTGGAAAGTCAGTGCCCAGGCAGCGTTCTGGAGGGAGGCATACGGGAAAAGCTTCTCCACTATTGCTAAATGACAGAAAATATAAACCAGCCCAAATGAGATTCCCTTCTTCTGTACAGAGGAAAAAGATACCCTGTGAAGTCAGAAACAAAGGGACAAGGAAAAGGCAGAAGAATTTACCCAGGAATAACAGATGAGTCATTCTAGGTGCTTTCATTCAAACTGTAAGGAAATCTGAAGCACTGCATATTGGGAAACTGACAGAAGCCACCGCAAAATATCAACAACTGTATTGGGTTTGGGTGGCAAGGTTTTGGTAGCAGGGGGGCTACAGAGGTGGCTTCTGTAAGAAGCTGCTAGAAGCTTCCCCTATGTCCGACAGAGCCAAGGCCAGCTGGCTTCAAGATGGACCCGCAAGTGGCCAAGGCCAAGCCCATCAGCGATGGTGGTAGCACCTCTGGGATAACATATTTAAGAAGGAGGAAAAAAACCTGTGCAACTCTGGCAATTGCAGCCAGAGAGAGGAGGGAGAATGTGTGAAAGCAATAACTCTGCAGACACCAAGGTCAGTGAAGAAGGAGGCGGAGGCAATGATGCTCCAGGCGCCGGAGAAGAGATTCCCCTGCAGCCCATGGTGAAGACCATGATGAGGCAGGCTGTCCCCCATGGAGGTGAACAGCGGAGCAGATATCCACCTGCAGCCCATGGAGGACCCCACGGTGGAGCAGGTGGATGCCTGAAGGAGGCTGTGACCCTGTGGGAAGCCGTGCTGGAGCAGGCTCCTGGCAGGACTTGTGGACCCAAGAAAAGGGGCCCACACTGAAGCAGGTTTGCTGGCAGGACTTGTGACTCCATGGAGGACCCATGCTGGAGCAGTCTGTTCCTGAAGGACTGCACCATGTGGAAGGGACCCACACTGGAGCAGTTTGTGAATAACTGCAGCCTATGGGAAGGACTCATGCTGGAGAAGTGCATGGAGGACTGTCTCCTGTGGGAGGGACCCCACACTGCAGCAGGGGAAGAGTGTGAGAAGTGAGAAGTCCTCCTGAGGAGGAAGGCGCAGCAGAGACAACATGTAAGGAACTGACCACAGCCCCCATTCCCCATCCCCCTGCACCATTTGGGGCAAGGAAGTAGAGAAATTGGGAGTGAGGTTGAGCCTGGGAAGAAGTGGGGGGGAGGAAGGCATTTTAAGATTTGTTTTTATTTCTCATTATCCTACTTTGATTTGATTGGTAATAAATTAAACTAATTTCCTCAAGTCAAGTCTGTTTTGCCCATGACAGTAATTGGTGAATGATCTCCCAGTCCTTATCTCAACCCAAAAGCCTTTTCTTGTTTCTTTCCCTTGTCCTGCTGAGGAGGGCGAGTGATAGAGTGGCTTTGGTGTCCAGCCAGGGTCAGCCCACCACAACAACCAAGAGCCAGAACTAGACAATGGATAAGCTTCATTTTGAAGAACAGGCTGGGAATTTAAGGAGGGCAAGTTCATAATCTCTGCAAAACTAGGCTCAAATGCAAGGAGCTTTGCTTTAGACAGGATAGAGTCAGACGAGAGATTCTAGAAATGGATCAGAGCGGGTGTCAACACAGGAGACATCATAGCACAAATCTGCCACCAGCTCCCTTGTTGAGAGCACCTCTGTAAAGCTTTTGACACTGTTTCCCATAACATTCTCATAGACAAACTGAAGAAGTGCAGGCTAGATAAATACTGGCTGAACTGCTGGGTTCAAAGGGCTGTGATCACTGGCATGAAGTTCAGTTGAAGGCCAGTCACTAATAGTGCACCCAGGGGTCGATACTGGGACCAACACAGTTTAACCTCTGCATTCATGACCCAGACGACAGGGCAGACTGCACCCTCAGCAAAACTGAAAGGAGTGGGGGTGGACGTGCTGCCATTCCGAGGAACCTCAACGGGTTGCAGAGATGGGCATAGAAGAACCTCATGCAGTTCCACAAAGGAAAAAAAAATATGAAGTCCTGCACAGGGAAAAGGAATAACCCCAAACACCCATGCAGGCTGGGGACCAACTACTTGGAAAGCAGTTTTGCAGAGAACGACCTGGGAGTCCTGGTGACAATAAGCTGACTGTAAGCCAGCAACGCACCCTTGCAGAAAGGAAGGCCAACAGTACCCTGGGCTCTGTCAGGGAAAGCATCACCAGCAAGTTGAGAGCAGGGATCCTTCTCTTCTACCCAGCAGTGGTGAGGCCACATTTGGAGTGCTGTGTCCAGTGATGGGCTCCCCAGTGCAAGAGAGACATGGACTTACTTCGGCTAGTCTAGCAAAGGGCCAGAAAGAAGACTGAGGGATAGAAGCATCTGACCTACAAGGGAAGGTTGCAAGAGCTGAGACTGTTCAGCCTGGAGAAGAGAAACCTCAGGGGGGATCGTATCAACGGGTGTAACTATCTGATGTGGGGAAGTAAAGAAGATGGAGCCAGATTCATCCCAGTGGTGCCCAGTGATGTGACAAGAGAAAATGGGCACAAACAGAAACACAGGAAATTCAATTAAAAAAAACCAACCAAACCAACCAACTTTTTTACTGTGAGACTGGTGAAACACTGGAAGAGGTTGCTCAGAAAACTCGTAGCATCTCCATTCTTGGAGAGATTCAAAACCCAACTGGTCACAAAACCCTGAGCGACCTGCTACAGCTGACCCTGCTTTGAGCAGGGGGGGGGTTGTCCTAGACTATCTTCAGAGGTCCCTTCCAACGTCATCCATCCTGTGAGTCTGTGAATCTATAAGTGTAGTTTAAAAGTGCAGATGAAAATGGTGAAAAATAAACATTTTGTTTTATCTGTCCCATCCTTTACTTTAAGAGTAAAATTATATCTACCTAACTACACTTGTCCGGGTACTCTATTCCCCATTTGTGCAAGACTCAGGAGCAGACAGGTTGACCTAACTTTATTTTGATGTCTAAAACTCATGTTTATTTTGGAACTACATCTCTTTCCAAAATTACACAACGAAGTAGAAAATCAGTCACCTACTCCACCCTATAAAGTTCTGCACCAATATAATGGTGGCAGGGAAGGGCGAACGAAGATTATAAGATGTCACTAAATTAAAAGGCTGTGGTCAAAGTATTAGATTGTATTTCACCAACAGGACACAGTTTTAGAATATGAAGAATATTGCATTATCATCAAAGATGCAGACACAACATATATAGTTTTTTAGGGGATTTAATGTAGCTAAACTTGGGCAAAAGCTGTTGTAAAAGAGAAAAATTTCATATATTTAAAATGACTGAAGCAGAAAGAATTTTAATTTACTATCTGCTGAGGGACTAAAACCAAAACATTACCACAGCAGGTCTTTGCTGCATATTGACCTCAAAGGAAAAGTAGTTGGTCACATCAATAACAAGAATGAAAAAGTGTAGAAAGGTGTTTGGAAAGCTCAACACTTTCTAGTGGTTTAGATTTCACTGTCTCCCTCTAACTCTGCATATGGATCTATGATTGTTTAGTGGTAGACCATGTTCAGGTAATCATAAATAACAGTTGAGAATAAAACTCACTATTTTGCAGAGGCTAAGCAGAAAAGTGATTCATGGGCCTTAGGCAATGGTTAGGGATAGAACTGACATTTTGCAACAGACTGAATTCTACACCTGAGCTGAAACCTGCACCCTCTGAAACACCAGAAAATCTCTGATGAAGACTCTTGGCCAAACCCTGGTGTGATTTACGACTTACAGTTCTCATGGTCAGTTTTAGATAGCAACAGGGGAAGGCAAGGGAAAAAAACCAACAAATTATTTGACTAGTTCTCAAATGTACTTATAAATGGAATTTACTTTCATGAAATTCAATGTTTTATTTCATATTACAGTTTGCAGCTATTAAATATGAGGCAGTTGCTGTGTGAGTTGTTCCAGTACACACAGCTGCATTAACAGCTAACTACAAATACATTTTACACTGGTGGGTACTTTCAAGAACCAAATGTCTCTTCAGGAAGTTTTACCAGCAACTTTTTTTCATGTATTTACGCACTTTCAGCTAATTCTGTATGTTACTTTCCACATATATGCACTTTTTTTTCTGTCTCTGCTGCCTGAAAACTAATTCCCACTCATCCGTGGGGCAAAATTAACAAAGACATTACCATCTGTTCCTCGACAGGATTTGCTATCATATAACTGTTGACATGTAAAGGGTATTTTATATTTTGATTGGACATTAATTGTGCTTTTTTTGGATTAAGTATTTTAAACCAAACTATGAAAATAGCCTTAAATATATAGGTCATAGCAATTATTGTGTTATTTACATTACTAAACAAGTACGCAGCAGATGGCCTCCAGGGCCCTAGCCAGAAGAACCTATCTCCTGCAGATTTATTTGGTGCTTGGAGATAGTACCAACTAACTTCTCAAACCTGTTTGAATGCCATTGTGCCTCTCATTTGTTGCCAGCAAAAACATTCCAGGCTTGTTTGTTTCAACACCAATATTTCTCAAGGCCTTCCTGGTACCTGGCTATATAAAATGTTCATACTTGGGCCTTGTCAGAGGCCATGCCCCTGCAGTTAAATGAAATAGCACCAGGCACCCTTAACTAGTCAAATGGCCATGGTATGGCCACATTGACATTTCTTAGTACTTGGCCCAAGCCCTGGGTGGTACCACTGTGGCCATTAGGCATAATTGTTATATTGTGTAGGGTTTTTTTTTTCATTAATAAATGCTGAAAAATGCAAAGACTGTACTGCAGCCCTCCACTGTGATTTCTCCATTCCACTGTGATTTCTCCAACTTAGGTTGTATGCAGCGTGGGAGCATGTGATGTTTGAGAGTGCAAAGCCAGCTAGGACAGCTTTGGAAGACCATGTGAGGTGGACAACACCACGTTTGGCGCAGTCTTGTCCATGCTGCCTACTGAGCATGGCTTCTGGTGCAAGCCTGTACCCTGAACTGTGCCCAGGATTGTTCACAAGAGTGTTCACAGGCCCAAAACAGGTTAGTACTTAACCTGGACAATCAGTGGTACGGCACTGGAGGACGCTCACTGGTCCTGTTTTACATCGCAGTAAAAACATAACCACGGAAATCATGCGAAATACTCAGGAATATCTGACCTTATAAAGCACTACCCAAGCTTTCATGACATAAATTCTTTTTTTCTTTATTCCTATCCCTGAGTTAAACTGGCCCTTAAACGTACTTATTCTGTTCCACCTTGATCTATCAAAATTTTTATGCATGTGAGCTGCTTTAAGCTCACTGTTTTCAAGGGGGCTGTTTGTATAAGCAAAATCTACGCATGCTCAGAAGCTCTGGGACCATTGCTTTATGTGAGACCATTCACATGCTCCAAGTTTTGTGTTTGCTGTACTCCGACTTTACATACTTAAAAAAAAAATCACACGAGAGCAATACTATATATACAATATATAAAAATATACAACCTCTAATTAACTTCCATTTCCAAATGCCTGCAGTTAGCTTATTTAGTCTTATAAGACAGTAATACATGCTAAAATATTATTGCTGCCATTTACAACATGAACATACTCAAATGCATACCACAAGGTCTGCATGTGCCCACACAGAAGGGCACAATGAGCCAATCAATAGTATGTCAAGTCCATTTTTTTCCATAGAGATGTGGAATAACAACCTTTTCTTACTTAAAGTTTCTCTTTCTTACATCTTCTTTCACCTGCAAAGCCAGCTTAGTCCTTGGAAGACCTTTACTCATTTGCAATGTCTGTTTCAGTTGTTTTGGGAACTGACAATGCAACTACTTTTTGAAACATTTCACTGTCTCTTGGACATCACTTCTAACTCATCACGTAAAAATACATGAATTTCCAACTGCTATGCAGTAAAAAAAAATAATTCGAAAAGAACAAATGATTTATTTACGTAATTATGAAAATTCTCTTCAGACAAAATGAGTATGCACACAATAACTGAACTGTTCAGTGTTGAAATCTACTTCCATGAGAAATCTAAATCTTTATATCAACCATGTATATTTTTTAATTCTTAATATCTTGGTTATATAGAAGTTTGTGATATTTAATTCTGAGGGAGTGAATAGTTCCACTGAGAATCTATTCAGGATCCAAATGTTGAGATCTATTGTTTGCCTTCCCTGTGCAGTCAAATATCTCCATTAGTGCAGTGTGTGTTTACAGAATAGGACACATAGGTTAAAAAAAAAAAAAAAGAAAGAAAACAGGATTGTATATAAATAAAAAAATTGTAATGGAAGCTGGACATGAAGATGCAGGGAAACCCCTTTTTTTCCTCCCATTGATTAAACACGTAATTTAAAATATTAGTGACACTGCAGACCTATGGACTTCTTCAAAGAGAATTATATCAGTGTCCTGTGACAGATCCTATTTATCATTATTGTAACTCTACCTTTAGCAAACTGTCTCCAAAAATTTTATGCTTTAGCAACATGAAGACTCATGTTTTAACTGTAAAATAATCACCGAATTATTTTATCTTGACCATAGGTTACCCTTTTGGCATCGCCTTTCCCTCTGTCACCTTTAATTCATTACATTTTTTCCTGTGAGTCCATCAAAGAGGAGTCACACAGACCAGAAACACCTTTCTATTGCGTTCAAAGCACCAGACAATAGAAGAAACAAACGAGCTGGAGAGTAAAGGCAGTTATATAATTTAGTGACTATTAAAGATGACTAGTTTTCATATTTACAGATAATCTACTGAAAATAATAACTACTTAGGTGTGTCTTATTGATACATATGTATGAATTCATAGAATCATAGACTCATAGAATGGTTTAGGTTGGAAGGGACCTTAAAGATCATCTAGACATACACATGAATTCATAGAATCATAGAATCATAGAATGGTTTTGGTCAGAAGGGACCTTAAAGATCATCTAGTTCCAACCCCCCTGCCATGGGCAGGGACACCTCTCACTAGACCAGGCTGCTCAAAGCCCCATCCAGCCTGGCCTTGAACACTTTCCGGGATGGGGCATCCACAACTTCCCTGGGCAACCTGTGCCAGTGCCTCACCACCCCCATAGTGAAAAATTTCTTCCTAATCTCTAATCTAAATCTACCCTCTTCCAGTTTGAAGCCATTACCCCTTGTCCTATCACTACATGCCCTTGTAAAAAGTCCCTCTCCAGCTTTCTTATAGGCACCCTTCAGATACTGGAAGGGCAGTAGCAGAAAGCTGCTAAAAGGTCTCCCTGGAGCCTTCTCTTCTCCAGCTGAACAATCCCAACCCTCTCAGCCTGTCTTCATAGCAGAGGTGCTCCAGACCTCTGATCATCTTCGTGACTCTCTGGACTCGCTCCAACAGGTCCATGACCTACTTATGTTGGGGGGTCCAGAGCTGACACAGTACTCCAGGTGGGGTCTCACGAGAGCAGAGTAGAGGGGGGGAATCACCTCCCTCAACCTGCTGGCTACGCTTCTTTTGATGCAGCCCAGGATACGGTTGCCTTTCTGGGCTGCAAGCGCACATGTATTCATATATACTGTCCCACTTTACTGCTAAGCTTATAAATTATACAGTCAGAAATTGGGAAAAATTTGTGATCTGTTGAAAATACATTCTCTGGACTGAATGACAATGAATCTTTGAAGAAATATTTGAACACTGAAAAGATTCTAAATCTTTGATTTCTACCTCACATAGAAATTTAGCTAAAGAAATACAATCATAAATTGGAGAACTGATGATTTTAAGGGGTTAAGGAGAGTTTTCCCCTTATGTGAGGATACAAGTGATGAAAACACGTATCTAAAAATCAATTCTGGAGATGAAAGGAATGACTGCCCAATGTCACAGCTGAGTACACAGTGGCTACGCACGTGATGAGCTGAGATGGTGGGCTATTAAACAAAACATGTTGCCCTCAAAACACCCTGCTTTATTGACTTACATTCCGCCACTACATCACTGAGTCTTTAGCATAGACACTGGTTTGATTAACCTCTATTTTCATTACTTGTTTACTACATTAAAGCACCCAGATCAACTACAAGTCTGTAATCCATAAAGTTAGTTGTAAATTCACAAAGAATACCTACCAAAAGAAGCACATTACAAACATCAAGACGGAAAACAAATCAACAAATAGCTAGCTTATACTGAATTATTATTAGTAGTAGTACTATTCCTATTAAAATATTGGTGCATATGGGCAATGTCTTTGATCAATGCAAATGCACCACAGAACCCTGTCTGAACAAAGCACACATGAGATGCTTTAAGTCACCCCTCTGTGGATCACACCCAGTGAGAGTTGTTCATGCAGTCCCTTCCCTGAGGAAAACCACTGTGAAAATTCATGCTGATCAGCAATTTTATGGTCTCACACAATTAAAAGTCACTGAGAACTAGCCCTCTAAGAAACATACACCAACCACACATAAAATCATGGCTTATACTTTTCCTGTGAGGACAACTACCAGTTTTCTCAACTATTAAAAAAAACCTAAGAAAATAAGCCCAGCCAAGTTACAACACAGCCACTGAAAACCAGAATATTGGCCTGATCATACTGCGGTGACCATTCCAACCCCCTCCTCCCACTTTCTGTCATCTGCCGTCATCACAATTAGCAATCAGATCACAAATTGCTGAGCAAAAGCCTAATGTTGATCCTCTTGCAGGGAAGAAGGTGATGCCAGCAACCTTGGAATTTACATCTAACCATTGTGATTTAGGCTGCTGTTATTAACATTTTTAAGTGGGGAACCTGAATGTCAGAACATTTAAATGATTTCTTCAGGAACAGAAATTCATGTGTAAAATCCAGGACAAAACTGAGGAATTCTGATTCCTTTGAGCATCCATTCAGAACAGACCAGGGAAAACTGCCTCACTTTTCCACAAAGTGAAAGAAAGTATTTTTTGTGACTTCACTGCAGGAACTTACCAACTCCACTTCATATCAAATGTAATACACACAGTCATTGTTTTGATATTCACCCAGAAGCTTACCTGCTGCTGACAATTAAGTTTTATAAACAGTTTAATAAAATAGTGTAGTCTGATCAACAGTACCTCAGGCATCTTTTGATATTTTAAACACACATTAGGCAAACTGAGTTCTGGAATAAGAAATAACCTGCAGGACTTGACATGAATTTCAGGAAAAAAAGCAATGTTCATTGCAAATAGGAACATGAAAACTGTATCAGATCAGGCCAACAGTCCATTCTGTCTTTGATAGTATCCAGCAGTAGGTGCCGAGGAAAGGGCAAGCACATTGGGCTACTTCCCTGGTACAACGTCCAGAAGACTGATGGCCTTCGGGCATCACTGAGCCTTTAAGCAGCATCTTCACATGTAATAGCCCCTGATGGATTTGCCTTCCATAAATCTGCTTTATCTTTTTGCAAACCACTGTAAACTTTTAGGAATCTGTGACATTTCCAATGGAGTTTATGACTACATTAAAATACTTTTTTTGTTTTGAAACTGCTGCCTATTAGCTTAATTTGCTTTCCACAGGTTTTGCATTAGAAATTACAATGAGGAATCACTGTCCATTCAACTCAGTTTCACAAAGCATTGTATAGGCTTTTGTCGTTATTTCCCCAACATCCTTGTCCTATGAGCTTGTCTTCCGACTTCCATTTTATTTAGTGCTCCCTATGTGGAAGTATTTCAGACTTGTGAAAACCTTTGTCACACCTTTCTTTATCTTTTGCAGCTTTACTGTACCCTTTCTGAGAGGTGGGAACTGCCAGACTTGGCAGTCGCCATCCAAGCAGTAAGCACATCACCGTCACACAGAGTGAGAATGACGGCACCGATTTCCAAATGGTTACTAAATCTTACTTGATTTTGACCACTGGAAGCACAGAGCACTGAGATTTCACAAAGCATCTGTTGTGACTCCAAGGTCTTGCTCACAAACGGGAATCATTTGTTGAGAGCCTATTATTCCATCTAAACACTCAGTTTCTTCTCGTATGTCAACACGTCTATCATTTTACTGCTCTCAAAGGAATTCGAAGGTCCTTCTGAAACCTGAAAATGATTTTTACTAACCTGAATTAACTCAGTACGAACAACAGATTTTACTACTCCACTATCCATCCCTTTTTCCAGACTATTTATGACTTTGTTTAACAGTACTGATCTTCACACAAATTCCTGTACAACCCCACCTGTTCGCCAATCCATTGAAGAAGATGGTAATTGATTCCTACCTTTTCTTTCCTATCTTTTCATTGGGTATCCATCCATCTGAAGGTTGTAACCTTTCTCTTGACTGATGAGTGTTCTAAGAACCTTTGATGAAAGCTCTTGCCCAAATGCCTTTTGGAAATCCAAGTTCATCGATCTGGCTTGCCTTGGCCAGGTGTGACCACTTGGCTCCTCCAAAGACTCCCACAGGTTTCTGAGGCACAATGTCCCTCCATAAAAGATGATACTGGTGGTTCTCTGGTGCATCATATTTATTCCTGTTCCACTCGCTCTTGTCTTTGTTATTCTTCCCACTGATTTGATGAACATGCACGTTGACCTTAGGGGCTCCTCTTGGAGCCATTCAGGTTTTGGCTACAGGCGGCACCCCCCCAGTCCCCCAACACCGTGGTTACATGGTACGCTCAGCAGCCCTAATCCCTCTGTAACTCCTGGATAAACACCATCTGATCTTGCCAATTTCCTATGATTTATTTGCTTATTACCTTCTACCCTAACTTCAACTGGAAACACCTCCTCCAACGCTTTTCTCCAAAAAGCAGCATTTCAGCATGAAAACCTCCCTAAGGCCTTCTTTGACAACCAGGGGGTTTAGTTTTTTCATTACAGCCTCATCTTCCCTGAGCTCCCCTCACACCGCAACGAGCGGACATTCAGACTCCATGGCAGGATGCTGGTGGGTTGGGACAGGATTTACTGCTACTTTTTCTGTCTTTTGCGAGCTGATCCTCAAAATCTTTTTTTTTTTTTTTTTTTTTTTGAGGGGAGACTGCTTTACCTTGGTGTTACACTCCAGCTGCCCACGTCCAGTTTCCTCCTTTAGATGCAACTTCAAACTCCCTGAAGGATGAGTCTGTGATTCTGCTACCCCTTTCTCTGCCTTTTTTTAAGCACCCCACCTCATTTTGCTCCTGCGAAAATACCGATTTTTTTTCTTTCTTTGCCAAAATTCCCAAAGAAACTCTGAGATTTGGGCAAGCGTGAATGACAGAAATGGAAGGAAACTCCCAAAACGTGCGTCCCTGAGGAACTTGGCTCTTGCTCCCGCCTTTCCCTACCGGGCGACGGGCCTCCTCCGGGCGGCCCCACCGGCCACCGGTCCGTCGGGAACGGCTTCCCTATCGCCCCAGGGTAGACGGCCGCCGGCGGGGGAGGCGCTGCTCGGGGCGGCGGCCGGCCTGAGGGAAGGGGCGGCCATTCCCCGGCCACCGCCCTCAGGGAGCGGGGCGGCGGGAGGCGGGGCTGCCCTCAGCCCACCCCGCGCGGCCCCGGCGGAAGGAGCGGCCTCACCGGCTGCTTCCGCCCGGTTTAGGCAGACGCCGCCGCCGCGCTGGGTGTCGGGGAGCCTGCGAAGGGGGAAGGTACGTGCCTCAGCGATGGCGGCGGCGGCGGTCGCTCCGCTGTCCGCCCCGCCGCCTTGGGGCGCCATGTGGGGCGGGGGCAGCGCGGACCGGGGTGTGCTCCCGCCGAGGGCGGGTGGCGGGGCCGGCCGGGCCCCTCACGGTGTGCCGGGCGGGCCTTCCCCTCCTTTCCCTCCCCTCCCTTTCCTCCCTTCCCTCCCTTCCCTTCTCTCCCCGTGCCCGGCGGGCGGTGTCGGGTCCGAGACGGCCGTGCTCCTCGGGCCTCGCCGCTCCCTGAGGGGCGGCAGCCGGCGGTGGGACTGAGGGGGCGCCTGGCTGGGCCGTGAGGGGAGGGGGTGTGTGTGTCTGTGTGCCCCGGGCCTCATACAACGGCCGTGGAGAAATCAGGTTTATACATCATACACTCGTGTTCCATGTTGTCGATTTCTAGGCGTAAGGTTAAGGATGGAGTAACACATCCCACGCAGTAAGCAACGCTTCGTACCTGCTCCCTTGACTTGTTTTTCCTTGGGTTGGGAGGAGGCTTGAGGAAAAAAGACCTTAAGCAGCGTCTCCTTGTCTAAAAAACAACTGCGGTGATACTACTTGCGGTGTTTTTGCTATATGTCAGTAGTTGTTCCTGTGAAGCATCACTTGGAGCCGACTGATGCTCGTTATCTAAGCAGCAAGTTATAAAACAGGTAGGAAGAAAAAGTCCGTGGCCTGAAGGGTCTATAAATGAAGAAAATAAGGTAGTGAATGCTTATAAGTTAAAAGTGAGGTGAGATTTGTAAGTAGAAAGCAGCATGTTTTAATAGAGGAACTAATTGGTTTGGAAAAGCCGAGAGTCTGGCAGGCGTACACAGCCCGCCTTCAGGAACCCTCTGTCTGTCAGTTTTGCTCTTCGGGCTGATCCCCGAGTATCACCGCTGTTAGTAAATGCAGGCTTGAAGGCAGCTGCTAGGAAAGAGAAAAAAAATGCCTGTGCCAGACAGGAGGTGAGCAGCCGGTTCAGGAAGCAGTGTGAACGGTGATATGGAAATGAAATGATGATAACGATGAGGCACTGTTGAGTCATGACAGTTGTCACGGGCTTTCTCACCGGTAACTTTTTCATTGTGTTTGCAAAAATGATGAAACGGCTTCTTTTCGTGCAACTTAAGTATAATATCAAAGCCTTATCATCAGAAGACTTGAACGGCTTGAATGATGCAGACCCTGATTTTTTTAAGGTGCGGTATACTCCTAGCCCTCTGGGATTTTATGATAGCCAATTAAGGTCTGAGAGTCCATCTGCATGGACCTGTTGCAGAATCTGGATATGAATTTGTATTTTATGTGTCTCAGAGACTAGAAGCCTTCAATTATTAATTAGGATTATGGCAGTTTCCTATTTTCTTGCGGCGCTTGCTTATGATGTCAGTGAGGGAAGTGGTCACACGTTTACTGGGTAAGCGACAGCACTAGCATTTAATATTTTCCATCATGGAAAGCTACTAGAAGGATTGTATAAGATCAGTTGAAGTCAGTGATCTTTCAAGAATCTTTGACACTACCTTAAGCAGATGCTTGTGAAAGAGGCAAGCATTTTTCTTTACCTCGTCCTGCTATGTAAGTATCTATCTACTCTGCCTGCAACAAAGTGCAGCCCAGGAGCTTTCTGGAACAGATGTACTGAAGACTTAAAGCTCCGCAGTAGATTTCTTCTCTACCAACTCCTCCCTGCCTTGCATCCGTGTGGAGCTCTAGTGTTCACAATATCCAGCCTCAAGTAGTTCAGTGAGTCAAAGGTACGCTATCTCAGGAGGCACCTCTATTGGTTTTGAATATGCTTTCTGCTACTTCTGTTTGGTATTTCCTACTTTGTAAATTAGATGAGACACTGATGGGTTATTACCTATTTATCTGCCTCATGTGAGTCACAGAGGCAAATACAATAGATTGTGTATGGGTAATGGTAAATCAGAATTTCCAATATGACTGCCAAGCCAAAGAATTTAACAGTATATTTGACAAGATTCACTCTAAAGCTTCCTCATAGCACTGTTCTTACTGTTTGGTTTTGTTTTTGTTTTTTTTTTGATAGCTTTGATTTCTTTTAAATTACATTTTTGCCATTATTATAATGAGGGCACCTTGGCTGGAAAAAGGGGTAGTCCCCATTTTGGATAATGTCTAGGTTATACTTACCACGTATTAGGAGCTGAATTTCAAGGTTTAAGCCTTAGTGATGTTGTACATTGGTACAGATAACACGCATGCAGGATATGAAGGACAGGTAGATTTTGCTTATTTAAATCAGGCATGCTCTTAATAGAAATGTGTTGTGATATTTTGTCTAGCGATGTTTTGTCTGCTTTTGACAAACCAGTGTGTAATACCGAATTTTCAGTAAAATGTTTGACTAAATTTCATTCCAGCTTACACTTTGAACGATAACATTTAGTTGTCCAGTAAGGTTTGTGAACAGGTTACTCTGGGGGAAGTCAGTCATTCTGATGAAAGAATGTTCATAATAGGAAACAAATGTGTAATATGAAAGGTCTGAGCTTAAAAGAGTCTTAAGCTTAAACAAATTCAAGTTTTTACATAGAAATACTAGCCTGAGTACATAGCCAAAAGAGTGAAATGAAGGAGAGAACTGTTGATTTACCTAGCTAAGATTGCCCAATCACCTAATGCAGCTGTGCATTGGGTGGTAGGTGGCTTGTTATCATATGTTAGGTAATCCTGATGTGCCAGAACAATGTCTAAATAGAGATATTACAACTCCAAATATGGCAGGATTTCTTTCATCAGTATCCTCATTTCTTTCCTCAGTCTCCTTCCTTCTTCCTACTGCTGCTGGTAACTGTGCTGTTCTTCTGGTACTTTCCTTTTTACTTCTCATCTCCTGCTTCTGTTTATATCCTGTTCCTGTTGTCCTTTGTTTAGACAGATTCTTTACTCAAATTTCTCGTTTTTTTTTTTTAAACCTAATAGAAAAAAAACTAATAGAAAAAAATAGAAAAAAAAAATAGAAAATTCTTGTGGAAATCCAACCCCCCCAAATTTTACCTCTTAAAAGAAATTGTAGCACTAATTGTAAATAAAAATAGTATCAGATGATAACTGGATTACTATTTGCACCTATGATGAACACAGGCTTTGTTTATGTATGTATTTGTATGTTAGCATGTGTTGTCAGGGTTTGGCAGGATTGTTTTGATGGGAGGAGCTGGGTCCCTGCGCACAATAGTGGTACTTCAAGGGTTATCCTCCTTTTGAGGAGCAAGCTAGCAATGTTTCCAGCATGGACTTGGATCCTCTTGTTACTAGAACTGTAGGTCTGTATATCGGAGCACTGGTGTGCACGTCTTCCAGCAGCACTGTTTCTGGGAGAAACCTTTTGGCTACTGCAGCACTTTCTCCAGCCTGGCTGTTCAACTCCCTGTCCCATCCCCCTGATCAGCAGAGTGATGAACATCACCATTGCTTCTTTCTGGGAAGGGCTTGGACTCCAGGCCTCATATTAATAGTATAGACAATTATATTACTGTAGTGACTCAGAAAGGGATCTAATACTATCTGGTATTATTCTTTGTAGTCTCTGGTTTATGTCTCCTGTTTGATTCTTCTGTTTGATTTCCCTTGTCTTTTACACAGAGCTGCATACAGTCTATTTGTTTTCATGTTTCTGCTTACAGTGCCTTCCTAGCCTGTTTAGGTTAGTAAATGAGTGTCGGAATGTACACCTGCTGCAGTAAATATAAGAAGGAAGTGGTAAGCAGCAGACACAGGTTAGTGATTACTGGAGAATGCTGTTGTAACCAGTAAGTTGGTCTACTGTAAATAAATGCTATTTTGACTAATCCTTTTATATCCTTATTAGAAAGCTAGAGAGCTAAGTTGAAAGTGAGATAAACAGTTGATGTAAGAATACATATAAGTCGAAATAATAAAATGTGAAGAAAAGAAAAAAAAAAGAATTCAGAGCATATGTTAGGAGAAAGCTAATGTGGAAATATGGAACAAACATATAGAAATAAGAGATAGTTCATTAGGGAGATTCATGCTGAACAGCACAGTGAAAGATGAAGGAAGTTAAATCAAGGACAGCATGATGCTAATTGGATTGGTGTATGGTGTTTTTTTTTTTTTTTTGCTTTGATAGCTACTTCTTGCTAGTATTTATTATGCTCTTTGAGCTTTCCTTTACTTAACAAGAACAAAGAAAGAATAGTGCTCTCCATTGAGTAGTGAATCTTATTCTGATAGGAGGTAGAAAAGGAGTTATTTAACATAAGATGAAACAGCAACTGCTTTTTACTGCTTTTGCCTGTCAATACAGCTCCTGAAAGATGGAAGTTTCTGCAAATGTTCAAGTGTTTAACTTTTGGGTGCGGTGGTTTAAATACACAAATAGGTTACTGTTACTTTAAATTCTTGCATTTTTGTGTTTCACTGAATGTTGTCCGGATTACCTGCATGACTTAAATGGTTGTCCAAGAGAATTGTAGGGCTTGTAGGGTTTTTGATGTAGTAGAAAAAAATAAGAATATAGAACGTATGGTTGCAGAGCCAAATAGTTCTTTGACTGTTTTTTTTCTTTTGAAAAGGTGCAAAGTTCTTGTTTTCCCTAGATATAGTAGGGATCAAAGGTCAAAGAAGCATCATCTTTGTTTAGTGAGCAAGCATTTTTTCAAAACCCTTAGGCCACAAGCAAAACTTTTTGCATGTGCATGTTTTCTCTCTCTCAAACCCGTTTTCAGTTTCTTCTTGTGCATGTGTCCTTGATTATCTGTTCTTTCACTTTTTTGTAGTCTTTCTGCTATTTCTCACTCTTCTATTGAAGCAATACCCCATGAAAGGCTGTGTCGACTCTTCTTGCACATAAGTCACATACCTGTTCAATTTTGAACATGCTCTGTCTTGGGTGGTGGTATGTACCGAAGTTTGAAGGCCACTGATGTTTTTTTCTCTGTATCCAGACATAAGCATGATGGGTTCTTATTCATGAAGTATAACATTCCTACCTCTAACTTCAGAAAGATTTTAGCCCAGTGTGTAATCATGGTGTTACATTTCAATTTTGCCCAGTAGATCCCAAAATACTGATGTTCGACATAATCCACGTTCAAATAAACAATTAAAAAAATTGCGTATTTTGCAGACTTTACTGTATTTGTAGCAATTTTCTCATGGTATCCATTCCAAACCACGATTTATTTCCCTTTGATTTTCTAATGTAGAATTTTTGCTTTTTGCTTGATTTTCCTGCAGGTAGCTGTGAAAGTTCATTTACAAGAATCTCTTGATGTGAGTCTGCTGTTTCTGTGAAATTTGCTGGTCAGAGGAGACCTGGCATAGTTTTCTCCCTGGAAACCTTCTTTACCATGAAGATGATGTACTTCAGCAGCAGCTTTTTATATTCTCACGTAGAAATTCCATCTTTACTTGACTGAGGCTTTACTAACATTGCAGTCTAATCTCAGAACATATATTTAAAGTATATTTATTATACCCACCTATTATTCATGCTCCCCACCTTCTCTTTATTTATCTGTCAGATTTCAGTTTTAAACTCCCTGAGATTTTCCTTTAGGTCTAATACTTTAATGCAGTATTTGGAGGGAAAGCTGTCTGAAAGCTACTTCATGTGTCCCGTAGATCTTAATACTATGTGCAAAGGAACAACTGTTTCTTCCCTTGGGGCTAAA
The DNA here is from genome assembly GCF_028500815.1 of Rissa tridactyla. NCBI lineage: Eukaryota > Metazoa > Chordata > Aves > Charadriiformes > Laridae > Rissa > Rissa tridactyla. The sequence goes on along the minus strand of NC_071468.1, from coordinate 116,891,267 downwards.
ATGTTTCCCGAGATCCCACTTTCTGTTCTGAAAAACATGCCATATTACACCAAATTAAACCATTATGTTTGTTTTCATGCAAACTATCACCACTTCCTCGACTGCACTTGTTTCTTTAAGTGATGAATTTCTTGCTTGCTTCTTTTCAGGCTTGCATATTAACTGGAAAATGGTGGAGTTGCTAGGAGTATGTAAAGTATTACTTTAATGTGATCTGTAGGATTCCCCACCTTAATTATGCTTATGAAGTTACTTTAAAAAAAAAAAAACAAAACAAAAAAACCCTCACAGTCTTTTGGGATAATTTTTATGTTGGTAGCTCTGAACTGTTCACAAACTATTTGTGATGCTTTAGCTCCTTTGAAAAAGTGAAAGTTACCACCTGGGTGTGATTAAATAGATTGACAGGACATGATATGTAGGACCTCTTCCACAATGCTGAAATGTGTTCAATAAAACATTTAGAATTTCATGTGTGTGTTTTTTTTTCTTTTGGATCCATTTATAGTTGCTGGTATTGTATGAAGCCGCAGGGGATCCTCAGCCACACCAGGGTGACTTCTGGGCTTTTTCTTCTGCTTGCTATGACTCCAGTGCTACATGTTTCTAACTGGGTGTTAAAAGTTGCAATGGCAAATGGAGGATCTCTTCATCTACCTAATAATAAGGGATGTGGACTCTGCTATTTGAGTGCTGGGCAAGCATAACTGGGTTTTTGAGACCCTTGTGAAAGGAGCGTCAGCACAAGCAGAAACTGAGGTCTGTGATAGCCAAAGGAGAAAGAGAGACAAGACATAAAACTTAGTGTTTTGTTGCCAGAACTGCAATGAAACATCAGATCTGCTTGCCGACTATGTTGAGTGCTGTAGGCCAACAGTTGATGCTTTCAAGCTTGTGACTGCTTTCATAAACATTGCCATTGTGCCTGATTCCCTTGGAAGCCTTTCATTTGCTGTTTCATCTTCTTGCAAGTAGTGTGGAAATCAAGATCAAGAGTGCTGTAATAGTTCTATTATGATAATTAACAAGAGCTCCATTTATTTATTTATTTGTCAGTCATTAGGACATGCTGAACTCTTTAAAGCCAAAACTCTCAGTGGGTTGTTAAGATTGGTTAAAAGTTATGGTTGGCCTTCCTAATCTGTTTCCCCAGGGTTTTGACCACCCTCTCTGTTGAATAAGTTTGTACCAGACCAATGTAGACTTTATCATTGTGGGATCTGAAAATGTTTTTTGATTTCTTGATTCCTTACCCCTGAAACTCTTCCAAGTTGTTCATACCAGAGCAAAGCACCTTGTTAGAACAAGGTTGATGAGGGATCCATCCATTCCTGATTTGAATCCACAAAATCTGGACCTTTCCAAGCTAACACTTTTTTTGATTTGCGAGTCCTCTGCTGCTTTGCTGAAAAGCTGTCTCAATAACTGATTTTATAATGTTTGGCACTGACAAGGGGCCACTTGTCCAGTACAAAATTGATACCCATAAGTTATTTTCCCTGCTTCCCTTCCACCAGAACAGTACGTGCTTTCTTGGTGACTGCTACAAGGTTATTAGCGGTAATGAAATCTAAATTTAGTGATGATACTGTAGGTCCAAGTCTTAAAACTAAGTTTCTTCCTACTTAGGTCTATGCACAGTCTCCTGTATGGTGTCTTTGTACAAGGTTCAGAAATGAAAACTGATTCCCACTTTCGTTCTGCGCTTCAGCTTTTTATCATTACAGCTCTAAGCATGAGTAAGCTGTACCCCATTTCTATGCATTTCCACAGATATTTTTGCATGGTCATCAGTGAAATTCTCCTAGCTTTTTTTTTTTTTGCTTGAGGGAGGGGCAGGGGGGGAATGACACAGGAACAAAACAAATTGAAGGCATCAAGGCATCAGATTGCTAGGTCATTGAATGATCCCTGAAAATAAGGCTGCCTCATTTCTTCAGTTGTTTTAGACAAAAACAGCCTGCTGCTCTGAACTGCCTTAGGTAAAGATGGTTGAGTTTTATTGGGATATTTTCTATAACTACATTTCTTTATTTGAAGTGTCCATAGTGTTAACTTTTTAGTTTTGCTCCCTTTTACAAATAACACCTAAGAGTTTTTATTTACTAATTCAGAACTAAGGTGAAAGGGGCTAGTGGGTCCTTGCCATCATACGACTTTGACAGAGAATTGTACTGTAAAGTACAATGAAGAAATGTTTCAGTTTTATGTGCTACTGGCGGCTGCTGCTGCTTTTCTTGTACAGAACTGGTCAAGATTTGTGACTGATGTCACAACAGCTTACAAAGTCTTTGGCCTACGTTTGGTGTTTTTCTGTAGAAAATCTGGCATCCAGTGTTTGTCTGTAGTTTGTCCAAAGAAATCCTTGATGAGATCTAGGCATCCTGTGTTCCCCCCCTCTTCCCCTTGTTCATCGTTGCAGGTTTCCTACCAGGTCGGTCAGTCTGTCCCTTCTGCTTCTAGTTCTCAGCTATGAGCATGTTCGTTCCAGTCTGCAAATCAAGGAGCTTACGTCAGGTCGGGATGATTCTCTTCTGGGGATAATGGTGCGGAAATTGTTAGAGCCTTAGCATAGCAGGCAGCTGAAGGAATCTTGCTTTCTATTTTTCCAGTTATTGTTTTGCATTGTGATACTGAATTCAATCACATAAGCTCACCAGTTAGGGCAGTGTTTCTTTTTTATTTAGGCCAGTACAGATAATCCATGAAATACATCTACTTCAGTTTCCTATGGTTCGTGAAGCTTTTCCTTAGAATTTGTGTGCTCTAGGCTGCTCAGCCTCTGGGTAGTTATCGACTTGACCCTCCTACATTTCCCTATGCCTTTCTTGATCTCGTGGGGTGAATAAAACTAGGCGCAGTATTGCAGTTATGTCTTCGTGAGACTGTTGAATAGAGGGGAAGGGTAACTTCCCTCAAACTGCTGGCTACGCTTCTTGAATTTCGGTCTGGTTCATAGATTGCCTTACTGTGCGGAGATTGCATTGTTGTCTTTCAGTTTGGCATCCATCATGACAAACATATCTTTTTCAGCAGGGCTGCTACTCAGCCAGTTATTTCTGAGCTGCTTCTGAAACATGGTGTTCCACTCCACGTGTGGATCTTTGTGCTTTCCACTGCTGAGCATCATGAGGGATTTGTTGGCCCAGTCCTTAAGGTTCTCAAGGAAACAGCTCTCTGAATTAGAGCTCTGCTCTGGCTGTAACCACTAACCCAGATGATTTAGCATTGCTTGCATTTTTTGTCTCATCGTCTCCAACTTTCTGATGAAAGGCTCCAGTATTGACCCAAGATTACTTGACTTGTTTGACATTCAGCTGACAGCCAGTAGTTGACTATCTTTTAAGCTTGTTCAGCTAGTTTTCAAACTGTGCGAGTCAGTTTATTCAGCCTGTGTTTCCTTAGCATGGAAAGGAGAATGCAGTGGGCAACAGTGCCGAAAGTCTTGATAAGGCAGTGTGCATTACATCTACCTCTTTTCTTTCATTCTTGTAGCTAGGTATTTTATCATTGAAGGCAGTGGCATTGTTTAAACATGATTTGCCATTGGGAAATTGGTTTCCTATTCTGGATTAACGTCTTTTCCTTTATGTGATTAGAAGAATACATGCTCCTGTGATTTTTTTTCTGAGGATTCAGCTAAGCCACATCAGCCTATAGTGCCTTGGGTGCTCCTCCTTACCTTTCTTGATTGAAAATGGCTATGATTTTCGACAATTTTTTTTCCTGGCTTCCCCCCACCACCAACCGTGAAGAGCTTCTCTGATTTACCGTGATTCTGTGAAAAGCAGCAGCCTGCAATTGCATCAGCCATTTCTTTTGGCACTTCCCAGGTGTATCTATTCCAGTCTCATGAATTTACATACAACCAACTTCTGTAGGTCTTCCCTGAGCTGTAGTCCAGCTCCTTTCTCAGAAAGAGCTAAGTAGGTCAGGTTGCTGGAAGCATTGTCCAGTCAAGCATGAATATCGCCAAGGTTAGAGTTTCTCTGGGCAACTTCTTCCATTTTTTAATAATCCTCAGTGTGTGTGTGGGGAAACCTCTTTGTCATTAGAATTTCCTTCATTGCAACTTTTGACTGTTTGTTGGTCCTTGTCCTTTGGACATACATCACATGCTTCAGCATTCATATCATCTAATTGATTCTCTCCAGTATATTGATATCTTCCTTGTACTGAGGAGCCCAAAACTGGACACAGTACTCCAGATGCAGTCTCTCCAATGCCAAACAGAGGAAGATAATCACGTCCCACAACTTGCTGGCTACTCTTGCTAATGCAGCCTCTAGTGTTCTTGGTCTTCATGGTTGCAAGGACACACTACTGACTCATTTTTTACTTGTTATCCACTAGTGTCTTTTTTGCAAAGCCACTTCCTAGCCCTCCAGCCCCAGCCTGTGTTGCTGCATTGGGTTTCTGAATTCTAGATACAGGACTTTCCATTTGCCTTTGGATTTCATGTGGTTCCCATTTTTCCAGCCTGTCAAGGTCCATTTGGATAGTAGGCCTGCCCTCCAGTGTTTCAGTTGCTGTGTCTTCCTTGCCCTCTCAATCTGGTATGATGTACAAACCTGCCGAGAGTACATACTGTCCCGTTGCCCCGGTATTTAATGAAGACATTGAACAGTATTGGCCCAATACTGGTCTCTGAAGGACAGTGCAGCTAAGTTAATGGTTTGGGATTTTTTCGTGTTGTGGGTTGGGTTTTTTTTTGCATGTGTGTTTTATTTTTTCTTTTTCATCTTCTCTTTTTTTTTTTTCCCCCCCAAGAGCTCCTCATAGTCTGCTCAGTCCACATCTCACTAGCTTAGCTACAAGAATACCATGGGAAACAGTGTAGAAAGCCTTGCTCAAGTTATGTTAAACAGCATCTAGTGTTCTCCCCTCATCCACTGAGCCATTCATCTCATCACAGAAGGCAATGAGGTTATTTGAGCATGATGTGCCCTCATCAGATCTATGCAGGGTGTGCTCCCTGTTGCTTTCATGTGCTCAGGTACAAATTTGGGGGATTTTCTTTGATAGCTTTCTGAGAACTGAGACGAGGCTGACTGACCGGTAGCTGCCTGCACACTTCATCTTTAACATGTGCATGATGGTTGCCTTTTTGCAGTTTTCAGGCACTTCCTCCAGTCACGGTGACGTATCAAAAAGGGCAGAGTGTGGCCTCACAGTAACTCTGGCAATGGGCACCCTGGGTTGTATTTCTTACAGCTTTGTGGAATCCCGTATGTCAAATCTGCTTAAGTGCTCCTTCTCCTTTACTTTGGTTCCACCACTGTTTTGTGCATCTTACCTTTGCCCCTGTGATTTGCTATTGCATCTCTCTTTAGCATCGCTCTTCAGATCGGGTACACCAACCTGTTTGTCCTGTTTTATGATTGGGTAGTTTGTAGGCCATATCTCAGTCACTTACTCTGGTTATATTATGCGGTGCTAGACTGAGTTTGTGCCAGTTCTTCCATTAAACACTATTTTGGATGCAGATCACAAATTTTGTTATTCCCAAGTTATCTTTCAAATAAAACGACAAGTCCCAGTAATAGTGTAGGAAGGAGCAGTTAATACGCCATCAGGGCAGTTGCATAAATAATGAAGCACAATATGTGCAAAGGAAACTTAGTTTTACTATCAGCATTTTACTTTGGAGTCAGTTGAACCAAAGATGAATATGAAGAGACTTAGTTGTGTGGCAGAAGTAATCTGCTCCTTGTGGATAATTCTGTTTCCAAATGTTATCTGAAACAAAGACAGTAGGTCATTGCCAGATCAGTGGCAAGACACCTAAATATATGTGTTTGTTTGTAAGTGCAAGTGTATGTCTAAGTTCTCATTATAGGTTTTGCCAACTCGGGGATGATTTGCCTCATCCGGAGGCAGAAGCCTAGTGGCTGGTGCCATGGTTGTTCACTAGTCAGTCCGTGTACTGTCACTTAGATCTTTGTGTCCTGTAATAGGAGTTTGCGTTCAGGTAGGCACCTACATTAAGGGTATGTTAATCTAGTGCTAAAGCCCTAAGCTGTAAATCAAAGCCCATGTTTATGTATTCTAGCAGAAGGTTTGTTATTGGATTAAGTGTTGTTGATAGAAGCTGCCTTTCTTGTAATATTTTTCCATGTATGTTTAGAGAGTTTACAGACAGGGGATGGAGAGGAAGAGGAAAATATTGCATGGGATGTAATAAGGCCTGATCTCTTACATAGAGCAAGAGAAAGAAATGTAACTATTACTTTCTTCTGTGATGACTCATACGAAACTCCCACCGGTCAAGTTTGTGGGTCTGTCTTCTCCGTAGCTTTCTGGTGCCCTCTCCGCAAGCTGACTGGGCTGGTAGGAGTCTCATCTCTCGAGACGTCTGCCCATTAAATGTGTTTGGAAATTGATAGGCCATCTTAAGGTATTTCTAGGGGAAACACAGGCAATTCATGCCAAAGATAGATGCCTATAATGAAATTACTGTTCTTCCAAGCTTCATTTATGGAGAAGGAAGGAGATCCAGAGGTATTTTACTGATTTAATCTTAAAACAGGTCTGAACAGTATCCTGGGAATATATCCACTCTCTTTTCTCTGTTTTTCTCGTCAACCCATTTCTATTAGTAAAGGCCATAAAGTTGCAAATTAAAAACCCAACCATAAATAAATAAAAATCCCTCAGATGTTACATAGTGCTAGTCCTAGGAAACCTTTTAGGATTGTCTCAGATGGGAAGTGTTTCAGAAAACCTTTTCTTCTCTAATGTGCAGTCTTACTTTCAGGTACTGCAACACTGTGCATATTATAAGTTAAGATAAGTTAAAAACTGGATAAAAACTACTACAAGAGTCTGTGTGAGCCTGAAAAGCCTACCACTCCAGTCCAAAATGTGTTGCTGAGCTTCCTTTTTTCATTGCTTAATTTATGACCTTTTGTTGCAAGTGCTGCTTGTGAATGGAGAGTTGTCAGTGGGATTTCCATTTGGAATTGCTCAGTGAAATCAATTCAAAATGAAATTTTACAACTGATTTTATTGGTTCATGATCGGAAACATTGTATAAAACCTACTTTGTTGGGTAAGGACTTGCAGCTTTTGCTTTTTGGATCGTAAACACCTCAGAAATCGGATGACAAACTTAATGTTTACTTTGGTTGCTGATGTAACTGGGTTTCTCTGTCAGAGCTGCTCTTGACTTCTTTCAGCTTTGAATAATGAAGAAACGAAAGCAGGAATAATGCATTGCAAAATATACCTTATTGTATTTTGACAATATTCACTTCAATTACTTATGTTCCAGTCACTGTAAGTTAAAGATGATAACACGGCGAATAATGAATGAGTAAAGATGTCTCCTTTGGCATTAAACTTTTTCTGGGGGTGAAGGAGGGAGGTGGGAAAATAAAACTTCATCCAGAGAATTGTGCTGTAATTGGAAGTATTAAACAACACTTCTCCCTACAGAAGCGTTTTATTTTTGCATTATACTAGATTTTTTCCAGATACTTCTTGCTAGTCCAAAATAGAGCATTATCTGTCTCTTCTGCATTGCCTGTTATTTTAACTTGATGTGACAGCTTCATTCAGATCTGTTCCTTTCAAATTGTGTAGCACTGAGAATTTTCCAGTGACTATTTGTGAAGGTAGTGCTCCCACCTCATGGTCCTGCAAACTTTGTAGATTTTAGGCTTTAGTTTACATGTTTAAAACTTCTTAAACTGATTAGGAAGTAGGATTTGGGTCCTCGTACTCAGAAATGAATGCTCCTTTTTCACTAAACAAAAGCATTTGAAAGGCCTAATGTTATCCTTAACTAGATGCTTCTGATGTTTTAAAGATCATGGTAGTATGCAACAATACACAGTTTTACTGTAATGTTACTTTTTTTTTTGTTGGATCTTTTTTGATCATCTTCTCATTTTGTGTGAATTATTTGTCCTAATTCCATGTGCTGATGTATCACTGGTATATAAGTTATACATGAAATAGTGGCTTTCGAACTCAAGAAAGATCATTTTCTTGAATAACATTAAAGGTGGTTGCCCCTTTTGTCTGTTAATTTCAAGATGAGGCTTATCTAAAATGTTTTCCTTGGCTGCATGTGAAGTCCTTGAGAGTTGCTTTTGAGAATTGGTGGCCTATAATCTTGGGATTTTTTGCTCGCTGTCTCGTTATACTTTTTTCTTTGCATAACGTATTTCAGTCAACTTTCGGGGTGTACTAGGTAGAGACAACAAAGACTAATCTTTTAGATTAGTCATTAGACTTAATCTTTTTTTTTTTCCCCTTGTGTGTGACTTGAATTACAATTTAATTAAATTGGAAACAGTTAAGTGGGCAGCCTTCTCCGTTATAGACGGTCATGTATTGGATAAAGAATGCGTAGTCATTTGTGTACTGATTTAGCCAAGTTTTTCAACTCTGTTTAAGCCAGATCTGTTGCTTCAGAAGCCTGAAATGTGGTTCTTATAAGATTTGAAATATTTCGTAGAGCTCAAATAGCCCTTGAAGTTGATACAGCTTTGTGGACTTACCAAGCACCAGTCTCTGTTCCAAGTGATGCACGTGTGTGACTGTACTCCAACAAGGACAGGCTTCTGACTCTGCGTTTGGTAGATAGGTTTTGCACCTGTAGTTGCAAATAGTAAATGGTTATTTTGGCAGATGCTTGTGTATGTCTTTGTTCATCTTGATGACATTTTAATTTGTAAGTAGTCACTTGATGAAGTGGCTTTTTTACTGAAGGAAAGATATGGGAGTTTGGTCAATCAGCCAGTTCCAAAGTGCTAGCCTATTAGGACATAATGATTTCAGACATGATAAATACCTGAACTGATGAGCATGCCTTGTTTATTTGGCAGCATGCTGTTTTATTTCCCATTGCTGCATTCAGATGATGAAATAATTTAAGGAAAGTTATAAAGGTGAGCATAAATATTTGACTGAACTGATCAAATCTTGATTAGCTTTAACTGACAAAGACTCCTCCTTTAATCCTTTGAAAATTTCTGGAGAAGTAAGTTATGCTGCACTGAAAATGAGGAGCCCAGCTAGTGCTGGAAGGCAACGTAGTAATTAGCGTGTTCCTTTTGGTGTCTGGTATTTTCTTTTGGGTTTTTTTTTTGTTGGTTGTTTTTTTTTTTGTTGGTTTTTTTTTTGTTGGTTGTTTTTAAGTGATGCCGTGTTCCCATAGTTGAAGCAGACAGATCTTGCGAAGGCATTTGTGCAGTAGTTCTGTTTCTTTGGTATTTTTTCTTTTGTTTGCATCAAATAGGTTTCAGCTGAATCTTTTCAGTGGATATTGTGGATAAGAAATTTAAAATTATTTGCTTTCAAGGTAGAATAGATCTTATTGTCCAATTCACCACCATATATTTCTGGGACAAAAACTGATAGACACTTTCTGTCATATAGTAGTAATATGTATGGACTTCTATGACCTATTTGAACATCAAATACTGAATTGGGCCTCTGTTTACTGGAGATGACAGCTGTTTGGGGAGTTTGGGGTTTTTTTTCCAATTATTCTATGGGAAGGTATAATAGCAAAGAGACAGCTATGTAAACATTTGCTGATCTGTTATAACAGTATCTTATTCTATCTAACAGCAAACATGAGGTCGGCATCAGAAGAGCCAGTCCCATTACATGAAGAATTTATTTACTGTTGCGGAGCTGCTACCCATGTCTTAAAGTGTGGGCCCTGGAAGGACCTCTCCAAAGATGAAAGTAAAAATCTACCCAGGCTCTTATTCATGATTATTCCTGGTAAGAGTTTTTTTGTTTAAGTCTAGAAGTGCGATGATTGGAAAGGGTATGTTAAATTGCAAAAATCTAACTAGATGTGGTAGAATTTGGCCCATGCATATGGCCAAAAAATCAGTAGTATTGCAATGGTGAAATTTCTTTGTTATATTTGTTATCTGTATTCGTAACGGTGCCATAAGGTAAAACTGAGAAATTGGGATATCTCACTCATTTACTCTGTGGTGGTGGTTTGATGACAATATTGCGTTTTTTATGCTCACTTTCCATTTATTTCTTGCATGTTAAAGTGGTACTGCGATGTCAGCTGTGTGCTAACTGAAAGGTGCAAGTTACGATATTTGAGGGAAAACTCTGGATACAGTAGGGTTTTTTTAAGTTCTTTTTTTCATAGTAGATGTTTTTTAACTTATCTTTTTGCACATTAATTTTTATGGTAAGCCTCTTGAACTCAATGAGAATTCTATAGTTCTGAGTTATATCTAAATCTGGTCATTTTAAAATGCAAGCTTTAAATTTTCATTTAGCATATGTTAAAATTAATGGAGAAGTACTAAATTATTTGAAGTCTGACAGTGAACTGTAGGAGTTCTGCCATTAGCAAAAGTAGCTTGAGCCCTCTCAAGCACAGATATTGGGACTCTTTCACTGACTTAAGAGTTTGCAGATTTCTAATACTTCCTATAGTTTATTTGAATGTTTTGGATACTATTGTTACTTCCCCAAAATCAGTGATACAAATAATGTCTCTTCTGATTATCCACATCTTTGGCTTACTGTTTCTGTTAGAGCATACTCTGTTGCTGTTTATGTACCAGTGTGTGGGTTGGTCCTTAATGGTGAAAGAGAGCACACTATTTTTGTGGTTCCTTTTTTTATTTTTTTTAATTTTTTTTTTTTTGCAAGGTTTTGGAACCCTCGTAGAATATTTTATGTTAGTTTCTCTGGGCACAATGATTTTATGCCCTTGCCTCCTGGAGTTAATAATAGTGTAATTTCTAACCCAGTGACAGTGAAGTTTAAATTCTTTCTGTAACTGAAAAGAAGAAATAAACCTCCTATGATTACATCTTGCTACTGTTTCGTGGGAACAATTTTTTAAGCCAGATACTGCATAGTGTAACTCTTTAGTAAAAGACTATCTGTATGGATCCACATCGTCAAACAGTTTTCCAGAGGTACAAGAATGATTTGATGCTTTTCAATTACTGCTTTCTTCCAGTTAAGGCATTTCTGGAAGTCTTAAGTGAACAGCAAAGTGTTTCTTTTTCACCCAAGTTCTGGAGCTTTCACCTGTCTTGAGGTTGTGACACCCTTGTGTTTGAGTTGGTATTAGAGCCTGTAACTAGGGTAAATCTGTAAAGCTAACTTACATCAGTAGAAAGATTTATAGGGGAAGAGCACAAAAGTCAAACATTAGCATCCAAGGCAAGGTAGTTCTGCAAGGCATGTAAGTTATTCTGCTCAAAATATACCGAGTGGCACAGACTTTATGCTCTCTGTATTCATGAAAGGAAAATTTTTGTGCAAGAAAATGTAGTGGCAGGGCTACATGGAGCTTATTTCCTGCGGAACAGTTCTGTGAAGACTCCTTAATAACATCTTACATTAAGTAGATAGGTAACCAGAAATAGACATCAGTGAAATATTCAGAGTGCTTCTGTCATGGTCTGCAAGCTTTTGCAGGCAGCTGATTTATGGTTTTGCTCTTATTTCAGAATTACCTTGGTAACAAGCAGGAAGTTCTCTCACTGAGAAAACAATTAAAAATCACAGCAACCACAATAATGCTATTTTCATTTTAGATACCCTAATTCAATAGTGAATCAAGTTACCCAAGCTCCTTGCTGTAGCTGGCAGGGAGCTGACTAGGACCTGGCATAACATAATGCAGTTTTGCTTCTCATAAATCAAATGTCTTTTTCCTCCTGGTATATACCTCATTTTTAGCCTTCAAGGGAAATGCTGTCTGCCAACACAAAAAACACAGCCTTAGGAGAGATCCGGGCATTTGGGTCATCTGGCAACGTGTTCGTGTACCTAAACAGTTAGGATTAGATAGCATTCCCCTCATGCTTTTGTAACTTCCTGTGTATGAAATGCGGAGCCCTTCTGGAGTCCAGCAATTTTCACACTTGAAAGGCATGTATCCTTAGTTGAGATTCTTTATGGAATGAAATAGAAGGGCAAAAGGATAGCTTGATACAGGTCAAGGAAAGAAATAGCCAGACAAGGGCGACTCTCACTCAGAAAGGAGAGGAGGCACAGCGGAGTGTGCAGTGATCTGAACTGAACGTGGTTGGTCCTACAGCATGTGATACATCGTTCTGCACATTAAACTGCTCTGGTACATACTTTTCCAGTCTTGATGAAATTCATGCATACGCTTTTGTTTATAGGTAATCAAACAAAATGGGGCTGGGAGGTGCATATAGAAGAGAAAGATGGTAAAATTTTCAGCTTCTGCTGGAATCTAATTGTTGCAAGAGATTTGAGGAGAAAATCCTGTATACTTATTTTATATTTTTTTTTAGTCAAATTTGTTTGTAATGGGGAGGATTTCTCTCTGGTCTGACATAGCTTCCTCCCCCTTCCCCCTTTTTTAAAAAAAATTGACTCCAAAACATTCTTCTACTCTGAAACTGATGGCAAAATTCCCATTGACTTTAAATGAGGCAGAATTCTGCCTCCTGAGGACTGATCGTCTGCTGTGTTTGAAGCAGCTGGAATACAGAACGTGCAGCAGAGTTCAATCTCATTTAACTACAACAAGCTAATGTTTTTATTAATGGCAGACTGTGTAAACTTATCATTTGAATAAAGTTTTGCTATATTAGTTGAAATATTTAATGTATACTTTTTTTGTTCCGCAACATTTTCTCCTTGTGTAAGCAAAACCTCTGTATAAGAGTAATAATGTGTTTACTGTAGTAATTACTGTGTAAAAGGCCCACATTTTCTGCAGTCCAAAATATACGCATATACTTGTTTGCCTTTCTTAATGTAAATTATTTCCTATTAAAATCGATGAGATTTACTCATGAGAGTAAAATTAAATGTGTACTATTGAAGGATCAGGCCCATGGTTTTCTGGAAATGTAGGCGTTATGGAAAGGACAGGAATTACGTTTTTTTCCTCTTGTGTCATAAAGGTCTATTTTCCTTTTTGCAGTGTTTGTTTAGTGTAAAATTAGCAGTGAAGTATAAACTCTACTATAGCAATATTTAACATTGCTTGGGTTCATTGAAAACCAGGATCCACAAAGTGTAATGGAATATTTTTTTTTTACTGTTTTAAGAGTATCTGTCTATTTGTGTCTGTGTATTTATGAAACATTTAACTTTGTAAATAAATACAGTACAAATTTTAAAACCGCCGTGCTGTTTAGCTCATGAAGTTTTGCTGCTCATCAAATTTTTCTTGCATCTCATTGCAAGAGTGCATTGCGATACCTTATTTCTAGGCTTCGGAATTTTTGTTACCATTGCTGTAAACTAGGCAACTTTTTTATTTGTGGTCTTTTACAGGGGAAGCTTAGTTCATGGTTGATGATGTGTAATGTAAATAATATTTTTTTGTGGTAAAGCATGCTACAGAAGTTTCGTTCATTAATTAATACACAGAAATAATTTCAGAATTCCGTTCTTTGTCACGCATGCAGAGTAGTCCCTACGCTTGCCGAGTTTCTTCATCTGCCTGCTTGCAGTTGGATTGCTGCTGGGTTATTGGATCATCTTCTTGTTTTACTTACTTTTTACTTACTTGTAAAGGCTGTATTTACTTACTTTTACTTGTTTTACTTACTTACACCAACAGGACTGTTGTCACTTGCAGACTACTTAACTTTTTCAGCAGTGAAAATAGTGCAAACAATTTGCCTGGATTATGACAAGCCTTTAATGTGTTCTCCATTGAAGTGAGGCTTCCTGTTAGCTTTAAAGTCTTTGAAGTTCTGTTTTTTATTGTAATGTAGGGACTCTGAAAAGCTTTCAGTAAATCAGCTGGCTTTGTCTTCACCTGCTGTTTTGATATTTAACAGTCATCACCCTCAACATTTGCATAAGAAAAGTCACTATATAATAATACTTTACTCTAAAACTAATTGTATAGCCCTGAAGCTTACATCTGTTGTATTTTGGTTTTTTGGCTCCCACTAAACCAGGTTTTTGTTTTTGTTTTTGTTTTTTTTTTTAAGTTGTTAATCATTCCCCCTGCTTAGCAGTCACTGGAATGAATAGTTCTTCAGAGGTCTACTGTCACCACTGAGACCAAGGGCTTTCCTTAATAATAAAAGAGTCTGTTTCCTCATTTTACAAACTGTGTAAAGCATGTTTACTCCAATTCTCTTCAATTTCGTGCTAGGATGTGCTTTGATACAAAATTTATGTGATTAAATGTGCTTGTTGGTATGTAATCTGTATGTTATAACCATTTGTCTACAAGAACTGCATTGGATCGAGTGAGAACTCACAGTATTGACAGATTAGGTTGTAGCATGTAGCTTCTGTCAACCTCGGCCAGAATGTAATCCTGTATGTGAATCTTAGTACTTAATGTGTGACTAAATCAATAAAAAGAAGATAGATCCAAACTGTTTATATGAAGCAAAATCTGATTCTGGAGTAGAGACCACCGAGTTAATCAAAGAAGATATTTCCATCCTCTCATGCTACTTTTTAAGTCAGCAGCGGGTGTCTCCTCCCCCAGGGCACAGTAGTGTTCACTGTTTGCGTTTGTAATACAACCGGAGGAAAGGGGAACGCTGCTGGCAATAGGCCGCCAGGTTACGAGGAACGATGACTTTTTACCTCCTGGGCAAGGGGACCTCTGGCTCTGGCTCATGCTCTGTTCCATACGCTTTGTGCTCACTGTCACTGAATGAGCTCCAGCAACAATTCTATGAATGAAGTCGAGAACCTGTTCTACCTGAATACATTAGGCAGTGAAAGCTGCTTTTTCCTCTTTCTGGTTTTGTGGTTTGGTTGTTTTTTTGATGGAATAGTGACAGAGCATCAGCAGTAGGAAAAAATGACTGTCCAGCCTCACCTCATCTCTTACCTCTGCAGTTTTGTCACTGTCAGCCTTGTTATGAGAGATCTCCTGTGGTGTGGTTTGTTTTGGTTTTTTGGTGGGTTTTTTTTTTGGTGGGTGGGGGTTGTTTGTTTTGTTTTTGTGGTTTTTTTCTGGTTCTGGCTGGGTCCATGTCACCTAGTTCAGAAATGAACTCTAAGGCCCAATTTCATCCAGCCGAATATTAAACACCTAATTAAGATGCTAAAGTAAGGAACATAAATTCCCAGGTATTTTGTATAATCAGTAGCTAGAGATGGGCACTGCCATGAGTATTTCTGCCTACTGAGATGTTAGGTTGTCCTGAGATGTTGTGAAGTCTCAAGCTGTGGAGATAATCAAGACTTGACTGGGTGCAAACCTGGGCAACCTGCTCTAGCTGACCCTGTGTGGTCAGGGGCTGAGCTAGGAGATCTCAGGTGATCCCTTCTGACTTCAGTGATCCTGCAAATGTGACCCAGAGGCTGGCCATCCAGGCTTCTTGTCCAGGTGTGGATCCTGATTGGGATTGATTTTTGGGGTACCTTTTGAAAAAGGTAGTAAAGATAAGTATATGGATAATCTTAGACAAATACTTGCTTAGAACTAGCCATTCATTCAAGACCTGTAATTTAAGGTGCTCTCTCTTTGCCTTCACAGCTGTACTGCGTAGTAAGTGCCTTAACACTGAAATTGGATTTGTTGAGTGTTAGGAACCAAACAGAATTAAAAACTGGTAAGGAATGAAGTATGGTACTTAAACAGTATAGAAAGAGTATGCCAGAAGAGGGAGCTGTTTTAAAGATTAGAAAAAAATACAGTGTTTTTTGGAAAGCTTATTGCTGTAATAGCCACCTGTACCATGTACTAGTTTGCTATGAATGCTTAGGTAAGAACTGACTGTTTCTCTACTGTATGTGTATCACAAAAAAATTAGTAGTTTTATAAGACCACTCATGTGACACTGATTCATTGGTTATGTTGGCTGTTGAGGTTCATAAAAATACCTTTTATTTGCATTAGGAGGAGTGAAATAAAGGAAGTCCAGTTAGAGCAGAGAATATAAGGATTGGAGAGCTGTGGCTTCTGTTCCCAGCCTTTCCACTGGGTTGCTTTTCAATAGATGGCCAGTCATCCTCACAAATTGTGTACTAAACCACCAGACAAATCTTCATTCACGTATGCAAAATTTATATGATCTATCACCCAAGTATCTAAACTAGCATTCAGTTACAACCAGCTAACAGTGAGTAAATAAGTTAACAATAAAAGCACAGCTTCATAGAGTGAGACAACAAATACTTCCTCTCCTGGCATGTTTAAATCATTGACCAACTCCATGGGTAGCTCCGCTTTTACTGATTGTGTGGATTTCTTGTGCCAGGGCATATACCATCTTCTGATGTACAGCAGTAAATACCCAAAGGACATTAAGGAAAATATCTAATCTCATTTAAGTACTTCAAGTCTTTATTAAAGGAATAATTCATTTAACTTTGGAATTCGGTGGTTTGATTTAAGTAATACTTTTAGATGCAATGAGAATTTTTAGATGAAAGTCATAGAGTGTAACTGCACTGGTGCTAACGTTGAAACAAGCTACATAGGACTCCTGTTTACACACTAACTTGGGCTTTATTTTGCTTAGTCCTGTATCAGAGAGTTTTGATGACCTAAAGGTGAGGCTGAAAAGCTGTTTCCTTTGTGGATGTATATTTTCCATCATATTAACACCATGCTTCATGTATTTGTCTCTACTAGTGTAAGATAAAAGAAGTTGCACGGGTTCTATTACTTTTGCTTATTTTGAGCATACCTTCCCAAGTAGAGCAGTGCTGCTATTGTCCATCCTCAGCTGAAGCAAGAGAGCGGAGAAGAAGGGAAATTTAGGTGTTAAAAAATGGAGATGATATTATTTAACACACTTGGTCCAGGGAATCAACTTAAGAATCTTGTTTGGTTGGAGTCTTGGCTCCCTTGACAAGGCATGTGGAGGATGACACAGCTCAGAATGGCATCTAGTCCAGCTGGCACACTTGAGTCACATGTGGCTAATCAGCAGGAACCAAAAAAATCTCAATTTTGCATCTAAAGTTCTGTCCTGAGATACATGTTTATATCCAAACAGCTGAGGAGGTTCCCCTCTCTGTGTGTACACAGATACTCCATTTATTTATTTAAGAAAGGTTCCTCTCTCACATGTTAGCTTAGCAGCAGCCTTCATCTCTTCTGTGGTATTTGCACTGTTTGAAATTAGTCCTGAAGATAATATACTCTGCTCGAGTATTCACTGTAGAACATCATGCCCAAGTGTGAGTTAGCCAGGAGAGAATGGCAGTGAAGCTGCAGCCCTTTGATGGAGAGAGGAAGAGAAACACTATGCTCTTTTTATCATGGCTTCTCCTGCACAACTACAGCGTAGGATGTGAAGCAACCCCTTGATGCTTTGAATGTATTACTTGCCTGCTGGGCTGCTCCTCAGGCTGCCTTTGGGAAAGCTAGCTGGTGTTCCTAAAATTTTCAAGAGCGTCTTTCCCTGTATCCCACCTGTCTGTGTTATGACCTTATGTGATCAACATCATGTAATCAGAGTCTTACTGGAAAGTCTCTGCCATTCCTTGCTTTATTTTTAAGCAGGTGAGACTGTGTTAGGATTTGGGCAGCGTGTAAGGAGGCTGGGGGGCAGGACTGGGCTGTTCATAGAGCTCTTGCCTTCAGGTAGCTTTTAGAACCTTCAAGTAAGAAATAAAGCAGACATTGCTGAGTCTAAAGTAGTACGGAAGTTAGAAACTGTTTGTAGAGTGTATGTTAAGACCCACCAGGCACTGGAAGTCTAAGATCTTAGTGCTTGAAGCACTTAGAAAATTTGCTAAGGCCATTATTTCACAATCCAAAATGTTTGTCAACAATACTGGCAAAAGGTATTCCTGTTCCCACCACACTGTGCCACTCCACCCCTCGGTTATGCCAGAACAATAGTTTGAGAGATCATGCTGTGAGTTAAATAAATACATACATTTATTTCTGGGGTCTTTTTAAAGCTGGAACAGTTCCCTGTTTGGGTTCACAGCATGGCCCCATAGAGTTGTGCCAGTGTAATTCAGGGGCTGGTGAGCCATGGCAGGGGGGTGGGAATGACAGTCAGGGGAGAAGGTGGGAGTTCCTTCAGCTGGACTTGCTGCTGAACTTCCTGTTGTTAAGTTATGGTGTCAGTCCACAACACGCAGCACATACATATATGTGGGTTCACACGGAACCTGCTCAGGCTTGAGACTGATCTGGAAGCAGTTGGTACCTCACCAGTCACACCAGGTGGTAGCGATTCGCTGAGAATGCCTCTCCCTTGAGACTTCAGCTCTTGTTTACAGCGCAGCTCCAGAGGAAGCTGCTAACTCGTTACATTTGACCCTGAATTCTCAGATTTTGACATGGAAAACTTGTGTTTTACATTGCTTTGAAATTTTTATTTTTTTTCTGAATAAAAAAAATGACAGTAGAAGAGGAGAGCGGATAAGGTAGGAGAGCACAGCTTTCTATTTCAGTGAAACACAGCAGAACGCTTCTGATTCCTGTTGGAACAGAGGAGGGCCACGAAGGTGATCAGAGGGCTGGAGCACCTCTCCTATAAAGACAGGCTGAGATAGTTGGGGCTTTTCAGCCTGGAGAAGAGAAGGCTTCAGGAAGACCTTATAGTGGCCTTCCAGTACCTGAAGGGGGCCTACAGGAAAGATGGGGAGGGACTCTATTAGGGAGCGTAGCGATAGGATGAGGGGTGACGATTTTAAACTGAAAGAGTGGGGACTTAGATTAGATATTAGGAAGAAATTCTTTGCTGTGAGGGTGGCAAGACACTGGAACAGGTTGCCCAGGGAAGTTGTGGATGCCCCATCCCTGGAAGTGTTCAAGGCCAGGCTGGATGGGGCTTTGAGCAGCCTGGTCTAGTGGGAGGTGTCCCTGCCCATGGCAGGGGGGTTGGAACTGGATGATCTTTAAGGTCCCTTCCAACACAACCCATTCTATGATTCACATGCTTGCGTGGGATATGTATTATACATGACCATGTTTTTTAAGGTTGCTGCTGAGCAGGAGCAAAAGCACATGACACACACACCCCGCCCCCCCCCCCCCCCCCGAACCCTATCTTCCCTATGCTTTTCAAGCCACTTCTTCCAACTTTCCTAGACACTTCTTTATGTCTAGTGTGAATATTCATGGCTTAATTATGAGATCAGTCTTATTTTCATCTGAGCACGTATTTTCTCAAATGGCAATGCATATAAGGTACTGTTAACTGGTGGAGTTCTTAGTGGTTGGTAATGCTTTAATTTTCATGCATAGATTTGCATTGTTTATTATTTCTCATAAAGTGGGAATAATGAAATTTGAGTCAAGTGCTTGAGGACTTGTCAATGGGATGTGCTGTCTTGACTCATACCACAGTTCTTTGAGGGCTGTCCCCTTTATTTCACTGAGCCCAATGGTTTTACCACTTGAGAAAATTATTCTTAGAGGATAACGCTGGTTTGTATCTACCTGTCTGATTTTACTTCTTAACCCAATGAAATGTCAAATACATCAGTCATTTTTCCCTGAATCTTTCTGAGAGGTAGAGGGCTCAAAGTGATTAAAAATAAAATAATGAGGAGTTTGGATAGAAGACACGCATGCTGGTAGGGTACCCCCTGCAGGAAAGCTCTAAGTGTGTTGTATCCCATATTAGATATTAGAAAACTCAGTTCTTAGGACACTGCGCTCCAATATTTTTGCTGCTTATGGACTACTTGTTTGTGACTAATATTTTAAGATACGCTGACAGTTGTTGTGCTTTGTTTACTGGGTCAGCCCACCAGCTTCCATTGTCTTTAGAAAAGAAAAAAAAAAAAAATCATTAAAAATAAAAACTTCCTCATGCAAAGAGCAGCCTGTATGTCAGATCTAGGCTTGAAATATGCCACTTTTGTTGAATTTCCCAGTGCTCCAGAAGTACCTCTGGTGGGGGCTTGGCACATTTGAGCTGGTTAAGTTTGAGGAGGCAAAGCAACGACAGGATGGTTGAACATCCAACTGTGCTTGACAGCATTTCCCTCCGCTAAATCTGGGTGGCAGATGTGACTTACTGAAGTGACTTACTGAAATGTCTCAATCCGCAGCCTTCTCTTGGTGTCCTCTCCCTGCTAATGAGGTGTTGTTTTCAGCACGGATCCGTCCTGCCTGTCTGTGTGTAGCATAATCAGGAGAGGAAGCGATCCTTCTCCTACAGCACGCAAAGGCTTGTGTTGTCCATAGTTATGGAAAAGTTGTGTTCTAGGGTATTTTGCTTGATTTAACCATTTTAAAAAGGATCTGTTTCTTTTCACATGATCTCTGAGGCGGAAGGGAAGAAGAAATTACCTACTGAAGGACCTATCTATGAAGGAAATCCAGTGTCTTCGCGTGCATCCTGTACAAATAATGCAATTAAAATGTTTAAAGTTACAGCATCAGTGTATAATGTACTTTCTTTCTGGCAGCTGCTGCCAGAAGTACCTGAGCTGATACGGATTTGCCTTGATATTAAATATTTTGACCTAGTTATATCTGAAAATAATAAAAAATAAGTATCTCCTTTCAGATTCTATTTAACACATGGCCTCATTTCTGTCCCAATAGTAACTCCTATGGATCATTGAATCTATATTAGAAATAAATTTGACCCATTATGTTCAATATCTATGGAAAATAGTAGAGCCAAAAATTCGGTAAGTCATAGGTCTTGATCTTGTTTTTCTGTTACGGGCATGATGGAAGATTTTGATCACTGTCCTGATTTCCATTTTTGAAAACAATTCTTGCTCATTCTTGATGGATTTAAAAACTCCCATAAGAATAAATAAATATGTAGTAACATACTTACATAGTGCCTTCCACCATTAAGTTTTAGATCTTTTTTATCTCTTATCGCAGCCTTCTCTTAAGAGGCAGAACCTTTTCACAATAGGTCCTAAATGGCTAAACATTTGTGTTTGTGACGTACCTTGTGTTTATGAACGAGGAAATTGTTTGCCTGAAGTGTTTGGGTTGAAGTCTTCATGGAGCAGCTACTCAGGACCAGGACTAATATCCTAACTGCACGGCCTTTTGCCTCTGTTAGAGATACACTGATGTCAATGCAACATTTTTTTTCCTAAGGTTGTGGATTGGTAAATCTTGGTTTATCCATATGCAGAACAGTTTGGTTTTTTGTCTTGCATTTCTGAAGACTGATAACAAATGCATAATTCGTTTGCAAAATCACCAGAGACTATTAATTTCAAATATTACACTCCCTTGACAGTCTTGATACATAAAAATTGCAGAAACACGTTTTCAGTCTTTTTTCTGAAATTAGCTGTCTTTGTATTCCACATTGCTATTTTTTGTTTCCCGTCAGTCTTTATTCTAAAAATTGTCTTAAAAGCAAAAAACAAACCCCGAAACCTAATAGCCCCAAAGCCTCCAAATCTATGCCTTTCTTTTTCATAACTCTGACTAACGATACAGCATAGAGTGATCTGTAATACAGATTTGAAAATGCACTTTCTGGTGCCTTTTGAATGTATTGTTTGCTTCTTCCTTGTATACTATTAAAAAGTGATCAAATCTGCGGAGCTGTTTATCTGCACGAAACAAATAATTTGTGGTTATCTTGGGGTTGAATTGTTTGTTTTTCTTGTCTTTGTCTTTTTCCTGCTGGTGTTGTCTCATCAGGGTTGTTGTTATTCAGTTGTGTTGCATAGGCTTGCTTGTGAACCCATTTGACACCAAGTCTCATGTTCCTCTTCTGCACACTTCCTTTGTTCTCCCCTGTTCTTTCAGAAGGAGGTTTGTTTTCTGCTGCTCCAATTCTGCTTCAGCCCCTGAAGCCGACTGAAAAATTCCCGCTGGGAGTTCTCGACCCTCTGCAGAGCTCACTGCAGCCTCTCTGCCAGCGTCGGTTGTAGTACAGATTGGATCAGAGAGACCAACCGCATCTGGGGTGTTAAAAGTAGTTAAATTAGTAGTTAAATCTGTCTTCATCTGCGTAAGCAGATGCTTAAGAGAGTCTGTATGTTTAGGTGTGTACCAGGAAACCCAGTTAGATGTGTTAATTTTTCATGTACTGTGGAGAAAACAGAACAATTTTTTTTCTTTAATTTTAAGCACTAGAAAATTCTGGTTTCTACCTTTAAAAAATGTAGTGAAAAATTCACTATTCCATTATGAACTCCATTTTTTTCAGTTTTATATCTCAATCTTAACTCCCTTCCAAGAACCATTAGTTTAGAGGCATATTAAAAAAAAAAATAAAATGAAGGCTTTTTTGTATTTGTGTGCCTATCTTACCTGGTTGAGACATTAGAGGTAACTATTCAAACACATCTGTGGACTTTATAACCCTTGCGATATCACTTAATCACAAAGTCCAGTAGGTTTGCAGTGGGCAAAATCAGGATTTCAGACTTTGTATCTTACATGTCTGGATAGATGCGGTTAATCATTCGTATGAGAAAACAGGCAAGTACTGTCACAATTTCTAGCTGGGAATTTTTATTCACAGGCTTCAGGCACAATTGTCACTTGGGCAAAAGCAGCTGTGTTAGGTTAATTCAGGTTTATCAGGCTGTCCACGGGATTTCTTTAGAGGTAAATGAATCCACATTTGTCCTAAAGGTAGAACAGTGTTAGAGAACAGCAGGCAAGCTTATTTGCTCTGCAAAACGCGTATAAAGAATGCCTATTATAACATCCTATATGTAAGTTTTATAGCTGTTTTAAGCTAAAAACTGTGTGTGTATATATATATCGCAGGGAAAAATGTGAAATGTTCTTGAAAAACCTCTCTAATAAGCTGTGTTACAGGCACCTGGCTGAATCCTTCTGAGATTTCCTATTTTCACAATCCAAGCAAATATATTAAGGTGCTTTCTAGCCAAATTCATGATTCCAGAGTCAGAGAGGATCAAACAGAGTTTTCACATGTGTTTCTGCATAACGTCCTTGTAATTGTTTGCTCTTTGGCTGATGCTGCTCCCCTGGTGTATGGACTATAAAGAGAATGCTGCACGAAGAATGCCAGTCCCCTAGACGTGCAAACAGGTGAAAGCTTAATTGACGTGACTTTATGTTGATCATTCAACTGTTATTTGACATGTTTTATTTGAAATCCCTTGACCCTGCGCGTCAGAGAAACCTGTGTGTTTCCGTTTAAGGCCTGATCATCAGCCACGGTGTCAGTTCTGCAGTTTTCCCCCAAGTGTGAGAACACCATTGTGTTTTTCACATGCTCCATTTAAATCCTTATGACATCTGCGTGGGCTGCTTTCCATTCATTAACATCGGGGAGTTGCATCTTCTTCCATGGTGGCTGGTCAGACGCCAAAGGCAGATTAAGTTTCCCTGAGCGAAGAACTTGTCATTTAGGCTCTTCGACTTGGAGCTGGGACCTTTGGCAGCTCTGTGAAGAGGCAGTGAGAATCATTGCCACAAAAATGATTTTTGTGTGGTCCTGCTGTGCACCCCTGGATTTCAAATTTGATTTATGGCTGCTCATTTTTTTTAAAAAAAAACACAACAGCCTGCATTTGGTTTTGTTGCAGGAGATTATCATGTAAATACTGTGGCATACATACTTAATTCTAAAACTGTGGATTATTTCTAAAATTAAACTCATGGTAATTGCTGGCATGTTTTCCAGTTCCTCAAAGTTCTCTGTAAACCCACTCTTGGCTGTGTATTTCCCTTCTTCTATTCATGTAGCTGCCTTTATTCTTTATAGTCCTGCTGAGGTCCCAGAGCAGACAGAAGGCAACTGCTAGAGAAGTGCATGAAGCACCACAGCTGAATGCCAGCTCCTGCTCCCACAGATGGTCAGACTTCTGGAGACATGGCTGAAAACACCAGGGAACGCCTCACAGGACAGTGCACAGAACCCAAAAGCTTGTTTCAAAACAAGGTGCAAGAAACCTCATCGCTGTTGGGGATGATTTAGCTACACATAAATTTTGTCTCCTTCACTCATCACCACTCTTGGCGTTTATTATAGGCTGCTTAGATAAATCCTTTTCAATTTAGATATCCCTTCCAGAACTGCTAAGAATTATTTTCACTTTGAGTTCTAGTCTCAATTTCATTTGAATAAGCTGTCTATATTTTTGACCTACCCCTTTCTGGAAAGAAGGCTTTTGCCTATATGTTTTGGTGTATATTTTTGTTTCTAACCTGAAACATTTTGCTGTTGTGGTTTACGTTGTACATTCCTCAGTATGTCTGGGAATTATTTTTGCACAGGGTTTTCTAATGCTAGTGCTCTCTTAATTATAGTTTCCATTAATATTTTCTGTTGAAGAAGAATTCAAAATGCTCAACAATTTGTAAGCCACAAAAGCTGTCATTGCTTGTGGGGAGTAGCTATGGTCTGTGACTTTTTAAATGAGCGTTGTATGTTTATTGTTTTGCATTTGTAATTAAGCAATTTGATTGAATTGTGTTGATGGCTGCACTGAGTTTATGATACTGTAACTGAGTTTAAACTTCCTGAGTTTGGGTAACATCTTTTTTGTAAGTGTAGCATCTCAAATATGTATTTCATTTTAAGACAGGCCAAGTTTGACTTCATGGCACTTTGTATAGGAAATCATGTGAAATCAGGATAAAAGTTGTTCTTTGTCAGTGATACCCTGGGGCAGATAGGTAGTTTGTACAAATTGTTCCCTCTCCACTGCTAGCTGTCTTCATAAGAAGGAAGTGGTTAGTTTTTAAAATTTTTATTTGATGGGAAAAGCATGGTTGAAAGTGAAAGGCAGGCAAATGCATATTATTCAATAAGTTTCATGTTTTTAAATATGTGGGTGATTAACGAGTAGTAGTTCCTGTTCTTGAAAGCCTGTATCTACAGTATATGTATGTGGAGAATATTTACCTCCTAATATAGCTCGAAGTCCCACCTCTGCACATTCAGTCGTTCTGTACTGTTTTGCTTTAGCTGTGGGTGGAACAGATTGGAAAATGAAGAAGTGGATTCCTGTCTTCAAATGAAAAATGGGAAGACTTTGGACTTAATGTAGAATAGCTGGGTGAAATGCCGTAAACTATGGAGAAGAACAGAGAAGGTGCCAGGAGTCCTTTGGTTATTGAAACTGATTGGTACACCAAATAAAGTGGCCCCATCGTGTTCCAATTCATTGTGCAAATTGTCCATTTGACATATTCTTCCCATGAAATGCTTAGAAATCTTTTGCAAATTAAGCTAATATGCAGTGTATTGTAGTTTTGTGTCTTTTTCTGTTATGGTCACCATTTACAGCTATTGTTTAAAAGTTTTCTGAAACAACATAAACACTGTTGAAAATTAAGCACAGTTGAAAGTAACTGCTCGAGATGTGCTTCTTGGTTCAGATGACTGCAATTTGAGATTTGCTGGCATGCACGAGTGATTCAGGTGCCCGGAGGTGTCTGAGGATTGATGTGGTATTCAAATAACTGGAGTAACCTTCAAGTCATGGAGGTTAACATTGCATTTACTTATGGTTTCCATTTTTCGACGCTTAGATGCTGAGTGAAAGAACATAGGCAGTTTTGGTGTGATGTACTGGGAAATCCTTAAAATACACAAAAGAGCACGGCGTTGCCTGGGTGACTCTGTGATGAACCTAGCTATAAAATATCTCTATATGTCTATACAAAATATCTATATATATCTATATAAAATATCTATAAAATAAAAGTTTCATTGAACAATATTTCAACTGTAGTAGGTGAGCCCAAAATATTGTTGATCGCAGACTGTTGTGCATATTAAGCCCCAGTTATTTCCATTAGCTGTTACTGTAACTGTTGTATGAAAAAAAATCTTTATCCATTCAGGTTTTTTGTTTGGTCCCCTTAAAGTATTTTGACAGATAGTAGCTAAAGTAAAAACATATAAAATGGCTGAATTTGCAGAGACGCAAGTTTGAGCTTTATTAGGAGATAAACGTTCTCCACTTATTGTAGATGCAAGCTTTCAAGAACAGGGACTATTAATCAGCATTTACTTAAGTCAGTGCAAATCTGGAATAACTCCATTGACATTGCAAGTTCAATAAGGAATAAATTTATTGCTGCTTCACACGTGGCGATTTCTCTGTAGAAATCTTTGCTGTTAAAATCGTTGCTGATTTTCCTTAACATTTGTGCCAGTGGTTCTCATTCATACCCCTTCAAGGCATTGTAAAGTCTCAGTAGCAGTTCTAACAGCTGACCCCTCAGAATGGCTTTTACCACGAGCAGATGTTATCAAGAGTGGGGAAAGGGGCTTTCCTTTTCATTTATGGATCTTCTCTTCTACCTGCCTAAAATCCACACCCCGTTTGTCACATGCTAAAAATCCCCTTTCCCTCAAAAAAGTGTTAGAGTGCCTTGAGTTTTGTACGGTCTTTGATACAAAACTTCACTGATCATAAGCTGTTCTTACTTCACTGCTCTTCAGCTGATGACTGAACCCGGGTTCACCTGGCT
Source organism: Rissa tridactyla (assembly GCF_028500815.1). Taxonomy (NCBI): domain Eukaryota; kingdom Metazoa; phylum Chordata; class Aves; order Charadriiformes; family Laridae; genus Rissa; species Rissa tridactyla. The sequence continues at coordinate 116,864,986 of NC_071468.1, read as the reverse complement.
GATGATGGGAAAGAGCACCAAAATGTGGACAACAGCTGTTGCCATTCCTTCTTCTTTCCTTGTTTTGCGTTATTAAATAAGAGAGTTAATTGAAACTGATATTCAGAAAGATGTAAAGACAAAAGGCTGTCTTTGAGATTAACTTGGTGATTCCTTGATCTCGGCATGACCATTTGTACTACAAATGATACACTTTATTTTGGATTGCTGCTACTTTCATCTTCAACCTTGCTGAAAGACAGGTTTCCTCTATGCAACGTCAATCCAAGGAGCTTGACAGATAACGTCTGTATTTTATTTTATTGTCTCTGGGGCCCTGTATATGATATATTTTTGATGTATGAAAATGAAAAAGATGAAAATGGCATTGGGGGTGTGGGAGGGGTTGAAACATACAGCTGCGGTACAGTTGTGGGGATGTGTGACCCCTATGAATTTAAAATTTTTTTTCTGGAAATCAGTTTGCAAAAATTTGATGATGCATTCTTGAGTCTGTATATACAACAGCTGTTGTTCTTGAGTCTGTATGTACAACGGTATATAATGTCAGGCTTACAAAGAGATGCTTAGAAACATGAAGTAACTGATATTGTTCTCTTTTTTTTTTTTTTTTTTCATTTCCAAATCCATGTACTTCAGTAAAAATAATACTGTTTTAAGATCAGGAATTTTATTAAGGTTTAAAAACTATTGGAGACACTTACATATGAGAGAGAAATGAAGCATGTGCAATATGTTAGCTAGAGTGGAAGGTTTCCGGGCTCTGCCCGTGTATCACCACTGGTGTGAGCAGCAGCATCAGCTCCTACTTGCGTGTCTGTGCTGGAGGTGGCTATGGGTACCTGGCGCACGGCTGCTCTGCGGCGAGTGGGCTGTGTTTGGCAAGCACTGGACTGACCTTTTGAGAGAGCAATGAACTTGTTACCTGAAGAGCAAAAGGGTTGAAGTAAAAGATGACGAAATGAAAACGCCCACTATAGAAAGGGCAGAAGTGGAATAAACCTACTTTTTACCTCCATGCACCATTTCTACAAGTACTAATTTGATTACTTCTCTGTCTTCTCGAGAGGCATGGAAGAGGACAGAGAGCATATGAAGATGCAAGCGGAAAAATTTAATTTAGTCCAATAAGTTTAAAATAAAATAATTTTCTCTTTTAGGATCAGTAAAGACCTTTGTATTGTCAGGATCATATCTATTCTGAAGTGGTAACGCTGATATTTTCTGGAGGGCAGACGTATGGATCAAGTGATATATACTGCTGTCGCTGTGATATTTTTATAAAATCTGGTGGTTTTTTGTATTTGCCCAATTTTCCTGTGTCTGTAACATGATGGGATAGATAAGGAAGCTGCTTGACCTTTAACGTCAAAGGAGATTTTTCTCTTGTGTTGGGCTTCAATTTCAGCTTCTGCAATTTCAAATTAATTCAGTAAAATGCTTCTTGTGGGTGCCATTGATCAATGGAATTAAACCAGTTCCCTGAAATTGGGAAAATAAAAATTGGAAACGCACTAGAGAAAAGAAATTAACAAATTTCTGTGTAATGCTGTTAAGTTTACTTTGAAGCAGATTGCTTGCTGATGAAAGGTTAATATTGACTGTGCTTGTATGTTTTGTTTTTTGGCAGGTAACCCTGGACTGGCAGGTTATTACAGGACCTTTATACAGGCCTTATATTGTGGACTAAATCAGCAGTATCCTGTTTGGGTTGTGAGCCATGCTGGACATTGTAAGCCTCCTAGTGGCATGGAAATGATAGAAGGTACAAAACTGTAACTTGTACATGCAAATATTTATATCCCACCTGATTTTACTAGCAGAATTTGTGCCTATTAAAAACAGCACGACGTGGTTTTTAAATGTCTCCATTATACTTCCGCAGAACAGTTGTATGAGAAGAGAAGTTACTGAGGAAAATAGTCTTTTTAGGTAAATTAGATTTGCCAGTCAAATAGGTGCTATTGAGAGAATAAGAGAGTTTGCTGATTGCAGTCTTTAGAGACAAGTTATAGAAAAGAAGGTCTAGAATGTGTTTATGTTGAGTAGATTAGAAAAGTACATATTTCAATGAAATGTCCAATTCAGAGATCGAGTACTTGAGAGGCTAAATTATCTCTGAATTTAAAAATAGTTGTACTAAATTAGCGAAATTCCAGGGAGCAAGTATATGTTTCTGAGATGGGGGTATGGGGCGTTTGCAGGGTTGAGGTTGCTCATTTGTCTGTGAAAAGTCTTTTGACTTGCAAGTCACCAGCAAGACATGGCAGCCAACTCTAAGTAGATATTCTTAATGTGCAGCATCATAAGATGGGGGGAACCAATAGCGAATCCTGTCCTGAAAGCTGCTTAGTGTCAGAAGACCTCTGGACTTGGTCAAGCTGCAGTGATGTAGCAGTAAATCAGTGCAATTCCATAGGACCCAAAGGTTCAGCAATGGGAAGCAACGTGAAAATTCTGAAGAAGAAACTGTTTTAGCTGTTTAGCATAACTTTTCCTCACTATCCTTTGCACCCGAGCTTTTAAGCATTTTTATTGGTTTATTTAATCTCAGGTTTGAAACTGAAACCTTTATTTCTTTGGTAAAATTCTTTCCAGTCATCGTCTTTGAATGTCAAACTAAAAAATGCTAGTAATTGCCTCTCATAGGTAAGAAATCCCTAGGTTTGTGATTTCTGGTACAGTGTTAATCATGGGATACAGGTAGAAGTCTGGCAACTAAAGGAGCTGAGTTTATTGCAGAGAACATTTGTAGGTCTGATAATCTGTAAGTGTGCATTTAGTGAAGAGTCTTTGACAGTGAGAGGTGTGTTTGGTGGCTCGAGATGGCAGAGCTAGTTGAAATGCAGAGGTTTTTAGATGGGGCCAGCAGGAATGTTGAACAACTGTCCCACTTCCACTGTGACGGTCCCTGTGCTGGTAAGGAAAGTGTAAATCTGTGGGAAGGAGAGCATCCAGTAGGAAAAAGGGAGCTGATATCTAAGTTGAAACCAAACCTCCAGCTGACTTCACTGTGTCCTTTTGCACTGACAATGCTCCTGTGAGAGGGGGGATTTTCAAGAACGTGGTAGTTTGTTAAGATGGACAGGTCGGAAGTGAAATACCATAAGGACTGGTGCTGTGTCAAATTTTATTCAATGTATTCACCCATGACCTGCAGAACTTCATAGCATTTAATTACTGGGAAGATATTAGTTGTCAGAGAACTACAGAAGTATCTTACAAAATGTAATTAGTGGACAAAAAGATGGTAGACGAGTGCCAGGGTAGATAAATATGAGTTAATACATCTGACAAAAAAGATCTCCTTTAACAGTGCCTGGGTGATCCTGAACTTGGAATTAATTTTTAAAACTCAGGAAAGATACTGGCATCATCACTGACAGTAAATAAAGTAAATACAGAATAAAATCACTTAATGGTACTAGCAGATTTGAAACAGACAAAAGAAAGTATTCTTTATGCGACAGGTAAAAAATTTAGGGAACTAGCAGCCAAAGCGCTGTACTGTGGACAAATTATATTAGTAGACTTAAAGTGATAAAACAGCCTCAGAGACAACTGGTCCATAAATGGTTGCTGAGAGAGCCAGCTTCTTTGTTGTACAGGTGCACTGCTGTCCTTGCTTTGGACACTGAGGTCCTTGCTTTGGACGCTGGCCTTCTCTACACTTCTGCGCTGCTTCTGGTCCCAATACCATCTTGTGGCAGGGTTGTGAGCCTGAGGGATTCACCGCAGGGAGAAGGGATACGGCAAGTGGCCAGACTTGGTTTCTCACTGAATAGCATCTATTCTTGCCGCTGCTGAGCTTGGGGGACTCACTTTCCTGACCCAATAAGGTGTTTTGTGTGTTCTCAGTATCATGTGCCAGGATTTGTACTTACTGCTGCACTTACTGTAGCACCATGGAGCTAAGAAAAGCATAGAAAGCCACTGATGGATCGTTTAAAAAATAATGAAGAGACATTTATGAGATTGTTTTCATATTTATTTTATTAGGAGCACAGGAACAGGAAGCTCACGTCCTGTCATTAGTATACATTTAGACAGTATTCCAGAATATTCCATAGGGAGCCTTTTTCAACGTAGTAATCTAAGGAAGCCCTGAAAAGTTTAGTGACCTTTCTATATAATGGTGTTACTGCAGTTGCCATGGGTAATACGCTGTGCTTTGCAGGAGCTTTGAATGTAACGAAAGAAATATGGTTGATTTGATAGAAACTCAAGGGAAGGCACAAAGTGGTTGGAAGGCCTTATATTTTGCCATTTTATGACAATGTAAGTTGTCTGCAGTGGGAGAAGAGATTTGGGATAATTCTCCCTCATCCTTACGATGCAAAACATATTAAAAGCAACTTTTAGTTATTGGAAGCTGATTCCCTTTCTTTTATTTATTTATTGCCAAAAATGTAATTTTCATTAATTAAAGGTGTCATCAAAATCGCTAAACAAAAAAATTGAGCACCTTTGCAGTTTCCCAGGTGACTGACTGAAAGGAAAAAAGTGTCATGGACTCATTGCTGATGTCCTGCTCCTGTATCCCACAGGAGTTCTTAATTGATGTTTTGTGGCATTATAGCAAAAAAAACCCCAGAACTCCAAGGACCAGCATGCATAGGGACGGATAATTTTGTTCTCTGCAGCTCTTCATTGCCTTCTAGGTTCTGGATTTCTAAGGCAAAGTTCCTGTGTCAAGGACCACTATATAGGATTGTGAAAACCATGTCAAGTATTACTATGCAGCATAAAACTAGGAAAAGGGCATATTTTGGCAAAGAACTAGGCATGGAACTTTGTAAAAATTCTGTGTATTCTTTTGTGCTTCTGATGGGCATTTCATAATTCTTCGTTTGAAATAGCCCCCTGCAAATCCTCTGAGGAAGTTCAGTATTTCTTGATAAGAAGGATGAGGGCATAAATTGACAAAGACAACATTTCAGTCTCTGACACCACTGATTCTTGAGGTTTTTCTGGTTGGAGTCTAGCACATGAAAAAAAAGGAGGGGGGGGAAGCTACTGTGAAAGACAAATTCATACTGATTCATTAGAACAAGCTTTTTGATCAGGCACTCCTATCAATAAATAATTTGTATCAGTAAACAATTTTTCAGCATGCACCCTCAATGTATCTTTTTGTAACGAATACAAATTGCATACATGTGTTACTGAATTTCTGATGTTTTCTTCGTGCGCCCCTATGTGCGTGCACCTCACTTTGGAGACCACAGATTTAGAGTGTGAAAGTATGTAAATAGTACACTTAACATGTAAATGGTGCTGCCCGTAAAGTAATAAAGGGTTAAAAACGAAAGAAACTGTTGGAATAATGTGCTTGGTTACATTTAGATCAGGTAGATTTTGAAACTCTCAGAAAGACAAAAGCAAGTTTTCCAACAGCAGCCATCAATCAGAGACGACTTCCTAATTTACTGGAGGCATGTCACAGAGTGATGTGAGAACCAAACAAAATCACACCTTTCATTTTTACTTCTGTTTGATATCCTCTATTCAGAGAGCTCTTGCAAGCTGTGCTGCACAGAGACACGCAACATTAATTGAACTTTTCATTGCTGTAATTCTGTTCTAGCAATCAATCCACGGTGCAAAAAGATTTGAAACTTATTTTTACTCAGTGAATGCAAAAAGTTATACCTCAATTTCAACTTCTTTATCCTCTTCCTTAGCTTTTAAAAAAGCAGTTGTTTTGAATGCTGCTGTGACTGTAAAACAGGCCAACATCAGTCCCTAGCTATACGCAAAATTACAAAAAGGAGAGTGGTTTTCTAGCTCTCGATTATTTTGTTTAAAACTGGCATAATCTATATGCTTTGTAAATGTTCATACAATCTTAAAAGTTGGGTTTTTTTCTTTTCAGTGCCTGATAATGAGACTTTACTCGTAGTTTTCCTAATGATTAAGCTGTTAATGCCTCTTGAACAGATGCTACCTACGAACAGGTTCTTTCATAGTACCAAAACCTCTGCCTACTTACTTACTCACTCTGATAGTTTACTACGCCAAATATATTATGATTGTATTTTAAGTCTTTTTAAGGTGCAGGTATTTGCACATCATTTGGTTAATTTCTACGTTATAAAAGACATGTTCATAAGAAAGGAAAAATGTATACAAACAGATCATAATTAAGATGGGGCATTTCTTTCCTTAAAAGTAAAAGTAATAGGCAGGTATACCCACAGGTGATTTATTCTTTTAAGTTCTGTAGCTTCTTTTAGTGTGTCACTCCATTGAAGAATTTGCATTACACTTCTTCTGAGATTTCTGATCTGATAAGATATTCTTCTACGTCTAACCAAGTCACTTATTAGGTGTTGTGAGGGTTTATTTTAAGTGGAACTTATTGTTTCCTATATGAACGTGTTAGAAGTATGCTACAGCTCCATGCCCTTGCTCTCAAAACAGAGGCTACAGCGTGAACACTAGTATCTGTAAGTTAGAATTTTCCTGGGGATTAAATGGGTGGTCTTCTGACTTAGTTGCAAGGCAGGTCATGGTTTCGTGGTATATAGCCATCACTGAATGTTTCATTTTATAAGTAGTGAAATTGGAAGAACATAAATTGTGTTGCATTGCTCTCTCTTAAACATATGATTTCCTTTAAACAGGAACAGAAAACAGTTTAAGAAAAGAATGAAAAAGTACTTTGGTGCTTTTAAAAGAAATTAAATCATTCAACAATATTACCCTTAAATTCTTTGTAAACTTCTTGATTTAAAAAAAAACCAACCAACCCAGGTAAAATTACTCTCTTAAAATGTCAGTATAGCTACTCAGCTTGTGGGGGTCAGCGTTATAATACATTATGAATTGTGGAGACTTTATATTATGAAATCCAGTTGAGTAGAAATGCTTGAGTACTGCAGAAGGACTAAAGACCCATGTTTAGGAGTAGCACCTCTGATGGCAGTGAATAGTAGCCAGTTGGAAGCTTTGCAACAGCCTTTCAACTCCTTTGGATAGGAATCAAACTGCTAGTTAAAACTAACACATATCAATGCACAAATCCTGAAATTATTCATTGCTAATTCTACACGCATTGCTAGTTCAAGTGCCGTGTTATGAATATCCCACTTTAAAATAAGGACGAAAAGTCTCAATCTTGACCAAAATTTCTTTAAAAGCTGTGGAAAATGGAAGATTAGATAGGAAACCCTTGACACTCAGTCCCTCTAATACATCCCTCACCTCCCTTTTTTAGCACCTTGGTTGGCTTTTGCCAGTAAAGGCTGTAGGTGGACATCAGCAGGTGTGCATACATAGCCATGTCTTAAAATGGTCTAATTCTGTGGACATCTGTTGTGGTTTGATAAGAAATCAGAATAGTAGAACACAGCTTTGGGTTTGTTTCTCCTCAAGACCACCAAGATACTTTTCTTTGTAGCAAAGTAAGATTACGAAGAAAAGAAAAATGAAATCGGAATTAAATGATTTATTGATTTTTGGTAATATTCTGTGTATGCCAAGTGCTATATGACATAGTGTGATTCATATCTTAATTGCTTAGAAAGACATAATTGATGCATTACAATATCATATACCTAATAAATGGCTAGTCGTCAGTCATGCCTTAATAATACAGTATTTGGTCTCATGATAAATTCTATTGAAGATAAATCTCTAGAACTTTCTAAACTGTATAGATTAGTATTGAGCTATACACAGCCATAATACAAGTACTTTTTATTGTTTTAGTGAGGCGTGTTTATCCTTTGGAACAGATTGTCTACTGAATTTGCTGTTGTTTTGTTTCTGAATCAATATTAGGTAGCTTCTGAATGACAGGGAAGATTGAGTGACATTCTTAGTAGCCAAGTTACAAGTTAAAATTCTTTGATCCTTTATCTCTCATGGACTGTAGAAGGTAATAGTGTGTCCTTAAAATCTGTTAAACTATCCTTAGTTCATTTTCCATGATAAATAGAGGTAGGTAAGGATTGATTTATAGTCCAACAAAAGAGAGTTTCCATTTCTTTCTGCAGGAAGAGCAGGGCCTTCAGACCATTTTGAAAATGAATTATATCCGTAAGAAGCAATATGGGAAAAAGCACAGAAGTAGTGCAGGGATAATAAATTATCTATGAAGACATTGATTATACGATCCCAAAATGTTAATGTACCACCAGTGTGAAGTGAAATGAAGTTTTGTATCAAAAAAAGAAAATATTTCTGGTGTTACAGGAAAATTTGGAAGCCATGTGCAGCTTGAATTTATTTGATGTATTGCTTCTTTGCTGTTGTTACAATTCATCTGAATGGAGTTTGCTTTTACAGCCCTCTGACGTCTAATGAAACTGCAGAATTGACTATGAGTGAGATTCTGCCTCTAGCTAAAGTAATATAAATCTACAAAAAAAAAAAAAAAAGACTGAAATCATTTGGGTAAAACTGAGTTTATACTTCAGCAAGTTAATCGTCTTGTTGATAGCTAGATAGTTGTCCCCAAATGACAGATGTAAGTGTGGGAATGATTAGCAAATATGAGCTGTGAGTTTCTACCATCATGATATGCAGTGCTGGCAGCAAAAAACCTAAAATAGTAGCCTGAGCAAGACAAGGAGCATGGTGTGCTATAATAAGAGGGTTGTGAGTTATTTAGGAGAGTGATTCTCAGCTGTGGTCTGTGGGCCACTGGTAGTTCCCAGGACACTTGCTTGTGGTCCAAGAAGAGCTGGCCGATCAGATGGAGTTGGCTGTCTCACTGGTTTCCACTTGCTAAGTGGAATTAATGGTAGCTAAGAATACTTTTCCAATAACACTTTTTTTGTTTAAGCATTTGCTTGTGATGCCCTTAGAGATGTTGTGCCACCATGAATGTGTGGTGGTGTCGGGGCGTGGGATTGTGGTTTGTGCTGCTGCAAACAGGAGAGGAGGAGATCATGGAAGTTAGGTGTTCCAAGAACTGGGCTCCTAAAAATAGGGACTCGTCCTTAGCTAACAGCCTTTGTTCTTCTTGCGTATAATGCCAAAGGAGAGAAGTTACCCAGGCACAGGGAGTCAGTATGCAGTTGGTAATCTTAGATAGCTCGTGACTCGCATTTATTTTAAGGACTACAGTTGTTTTTAGTGGTTGCTGATGTTGGAGGATACCTACACTGTTGGATCAGGTGAATCAGAGCTACTGGCAACCTGTTTGATCAGTACAAAATCACCTCAGTATTGGCGTCTGTAGTGCTTAGAAGGTTTTTGACCAGGGAATCCTATCTAGGCTTCGGCACAGCAGTAGTAATGGTAGGTATTTGGCAACATTCAGGTACACAGTGATAGCAGTGTTTAAAAGGCATTTGTGTCTTGTCTTGTACAAATAAAGGGAGAAAAGCAGAAGAAAGGCAGCTGAGCTGGCATCTCACATGCATATTTTAAGCTTATGCATACACACATGTAATTCACATTACACACATTTAATTAACATTAATTTATATTTCAACAATATTTTCTGCTTCCTAGGCATATAGATTAAAATATCTGAGAGTCACTGCAAGATGGATTATCTTTAATATAATTTCTTTACAGGTTTAGTTAGTTATGTTTAAATATTGTAGACTTGGAGAACTCTGTAGTCATGTTTGTGTCCCAGAACACATAGCACTGCTTAATTTTAATGCAGAATTATGTAGCAAGGTGTCTCCCAGTCCAATGGTAGATTAATTAGATACATTAGAAAGAACCAAGTTGTAAGCATGCCATCCAGGTAGAATTAAGCTAGTTTCATATCAAAGTGTCATTTTTTTTAATGTGTAGAGAGGAGAAGTTTCCTGTTTTCGAAGCTGGCCTCGGCACTGATTAATCACATTGGTGTCTTCACATGGTGAGCAGCGAGGGATCCCACATCAGGATCTGGAGAAACTGGATGTTTTCACAGGAGGGGCCGGGAACCGTCAGCTCAGTGCAGTGCAGTCCTGCTGCCCCTCCTGGCACAGCAATTGCTGCCGCCCAGAAACATTATTCCTTCCTTGTCTTTGGAAAAGGCAGCTTAAGGAAGGAAGTGTGGATGTGTATGTAAAAGTTATTATGAGGCATTTAAATCATGAGGTTTTTGTCTTTGCCTGGTAAGATCTGCATTTCACTCTATGGTTTTAGTGTTAGGTGTCTATTTTGAGGAAACAAATGATCATTTCATGTTATGAACCCACTGGAATGTTTTAAATCTAAATGTGTGAAAAGTAAGCAGCCCTAGGGATGCTGCAGTACTCCGTTCACTTCTTTCCTTTGAGCCACATTCTGTTAATTATTCATAAAGGTCCCATAATAGTGCCCATAATTGTGCAAATAGATCTTTTGAGTGAAATCTTGGCATTTGGCATTGACTTTATCAGTTCTTGCTTAATTTTAAGCACGTGTGTAAAAATCTTGTTCCATTCAAAATCAAAACTAAGAAAATAAAATTTTGCCATATGTGAAGGATTTCTAAGTTCCTCTGTTGTTTTCTTTTCTAGCCAACTAAAATGATAAGTTTAACTGCTCATAGCGTCGTACCTTAACAGCCACGTATTTACTTGTGGTGATCACTAAGACACTATTAAGCTGATTCTGGTACCACTTAATACATTGCTTTATATTCCATTGATTTTGATGGAGTAGTGACCAATTTTTGTTGATGTCAGTAAGAAGAGGATTTTGTCTTTACATTTCTTATAGCTATATGAAAAATAGGTTCTCTGTTTTCTCTATTTCTTTCAAGCTTTTCCACTGACTTTGTCAACATAATACCTGTAGGCATACTACTAAAAAATGTCCATGAATAGCTTTCTAATCCATTCTAGTACTTTATTCAACTAATTCCCTTGTTAAAAGAACCAGAATTTTTCATCCATACCTACAAATAAAGGTAATATAATTCTATTTTTATAGATGTGTTTTAAAGTAACAACTTTCGAAACCTGATACGGTCTTCCGGATCCTTATCCAGAAAAAAAAGATGTTTAAAAAAATATATATAAAAATTGACACTCATCCATTGTAGAGTATAATGTTTTTGCTGCATTCCAGGAAACTTTGGATGTAGGTTTTGAGGTTGTTTATGGATCATTTTCCGCCTTTCACCCCATGACATAGGTATGTTCTCCAGCTGATACCATCACTTCTAATTAGATGCAGGTGCCTGTTAGTGGGGGGAAAAAAAGTATTCAAGAATGTGAACCCTGTGAAAAGGTAACATTTATATTTTTTGGTGTCTTGACTTTAGAAGGCATGTCACAGCTCACCGAGGTGAGCAGTGCTGTGATGTTTCAGAGTAACTTGTTTGAATGTTTACCATACTATTGTAGGGAAAGTAAAAAAGTAAAATAATTTAATAAACAAGATACTGAGATGATTCAGATTATTTTCCCAAGGGAGAACGCTTAGGACTCTTTTAATCCAAGTCAGTTTGAAAGATATATTTGTATCTGCTAACAGAATGAGAACAAGCTCTCCCCATCACAGAGAATAATCCCTTCTGTCTGAAGGTGTACCAAGTCTGGATTTGTTTTGATAGTTAAGTCAAAAAGTTTATTCACTACATAGGTTAGCTGTAGGAAGAAAGCTGATCAATACTTTTATTTATTAATAAGAGTTTCTAGTTCATGATACAGACCTTTGATTTAATTTTGATACCCACAAAGGTTGCAACAGATGGTGCAGTCCTTCATGGGATCAAGCTGGTGTTTAATGGCAGTTTTATTTTTAATTCACAGTGATCTACAGTTGTAAGACTGAGGAACCATCCGCAACGTAATTCCAGATTCTAAAAATAATCAGGTTTGGAACGTGGAGTCTTTCTGTTTGCTTTGGTTTGAGGAGTTTCCCTTTCTTTACGGAGCAACGTAGGCGGTTCAGGGAAATACAGGAGCCTGTCAGGCAGACTATGCAGGAAGAAGTGACCGCAAATGGCGTCATTCTTAGATAATCAGCATCATTAATGAATTACTTTTACCTGTAGTGCATCTACTTAAATCTCTCAGCAAGATCCGAGTAAGGGCTTGCGCACTTGGAGAAATGATACAGCGTTGTGGACTCAGGTTGAATGAGGGGGTCTCATTGCTGCTTGCTGGATGAAGGGGTTTTTCTTTTTTCCTCCTTTAGATACTGCATGGGACTATTTTTCTTTAAGTTAAACATATTCTTATCTTTCTAAAGGTTGAATTTTATGTTTTGTGCATTAATACGTTTATTAAAATAATCTAATTTACTGCAGCTATCAAATTACTGGTGTGGTTAGGTGACAACTTAGTTGCCAAATTAATTCCCATTGGGTTAAATGTTATAGCAGACTACTAAAATTCCCCGAGGATTGCCATTGTACTGTCATTTTTTTTCAGAACAGAACTGCACTGACTTCTCCACTAGTGTTTACATGATTTGGAGGAAGTTTTCTCCTGCAATTAATCATGAAGAGACCAATTTCAGTACTTCTGAATGCACTTTGGTATATATTAAACTCTACATGATCATATTTGGATCTCTTCATGTGTAGAGTGCGGGTCAAATTCAGTTGCTGTCCTTTTATATAAATTATACTATAAAGCCACAGGCAGTTTCAAAGACTTTGTAATGAGCTATGTCTTCGACATGTGCTAATGTAAATGAATAAGAAAATCAACTTTTGCCCGATGGTGACCCTACCACTACTTGTGGGTCACAGGTGAATTGCTTTGCTTTCTGTGTAGCACATCTCACCTGTGTAAAAATGACGACCAAAAAAAAAAATCCCTTATTCATCTATAATGACAGATCAGCTTTGTAGCAGTGGCACTTTAGTCTCTATTTCAGCTATAATGCAAAACTCCAGGAAAAATAACGTCATCGCAGTATCTTTGGCGCGTTGCCATAGTTGCTGCGCTGAGCAGTTCAGCTGGGCAACCAAGAATGAAACCTTCAGCGTTTTCTTCAGGAAGGTTAAAAAGGAAACTGCTATCTTGGTAATAGGGAATAAATCTGCCAATTAATTTTTAAGTAGTGTAACAGAACACTGGAGAAGAGCAGATTTAAATCATAATTTAAAGCGGTCAATTTGACAAAAATGTGTTTCATCCCCAAAGATACAAAATTTGCGCTATACAGCGCATACAGACGGTTATTTAAAGCATCACCAACTGATAAGGAAACCTGCTATATTTAAAGAAAGTACAAGGCGAAATTCTATTTCCTCTCCTCAGTTTTGCCACTGATTTTAATAAATTCAGGCTTTTACATATGTTGTTTTGTCCAATTCTCTTTCGCCTTATGCCGTGCCAAGTAATGCCAAGTTCCTTACTCAAAATCGTGTCCGTTTCAGATGACGGCAGAAAGAGTAACTCAGTGGAGATGCTCTGACATCCAGGGGATCAATGCCGGGAGTTCCTGAGCCACAGCTGGTTCCCTTTGCTGTCAGCATGGGCTCCTTCTGCAAAGAGGAGCCCAAACAGAGCCTGACAAGGCTTTTCAAGACAGGTAGCGATTAGAAGCATTGATTGAGTGCTGGGAGGTAGCACGGCATTGCCAAATATTTTGCATACGTTTTGTGTTACAGCCCCCAGCGCTGGTAGCATGGGGTCATGTTCTCTGCTGGAGTAAACTGACGTAGCTCTTTGCCGTCACCAGCGTGGCACCAGTTTGCAACATCAGGGAATCTAAGATAATAATTTTGAAAACTTCTTATAATCCATCAGTTTTGAAGGATGCAGATGAAAGATGGGGAAATGTTATGTTTGCCACGGTGGGTCATTTACTACTTAAAATAAAAAGGATGCCTGACAGTATTGTTAAATAATTTGGATCTGTTTACTGCAGGTAGTTATTCTAGATATTAAATTTAACATTTCCATGGGCAAATGAAGACAGAAACCTACACTTTCCTTTATACTTCTGTTAAAATAGTATCATCCAAGGTGAATATACCCAAGAGCGAAGAAAAATGGCTAAGTTATACTGAATGCCATCCATACGCCGTTAGAGTAGCTAGGGAAGGACGGAATGTCTTAGTGTTATTTTAGCATTACTCTAAAGATAGGTGTTATTTTAGTATTATTCTGAAGAGTCATACTTATTTGACCATTTCAGTCTTGGTCTACATCACAGTTCTAAATAAAATTTTGGGATGGATTTTCAAGAGAAATCGGGACTGGCCTAACAAATTAAAAGTTTTAGCTTGGATTCAGTAAAAGCGCCGAGCACTTCAGAAAATGTCACCTGTTGATCTGTCGAGTCGCTGTGAAGTACAAATTCTCCGTTGTTACTTGTGCTGCTCTATAACTTGTGCCCCTGCAGGTATACTCTCAGCTGCTTGCTTTTTCCCCTTTCCCCCTCTTAGCGTTGTGGTGTGCTCCTTGTCATTTTTCTCCTGCTTTTAAAATTAATACTTTGTATTCCTTGTCTGTGGAATAACATGGGTTGTCTTCCTTGGCCAGCTGTCTGTCTTTGCTACAAACTTCGGCTCTCCCTTGTTTGCTCTCAGTCCCTCTTTCACTATTTGTATCTGTTTAAACTTCCCAAAGTTTTGAAGTGCTGTTTTCAATAGGTGTGACTGTTAGACTTGCCTACTGCAGCGCAGCACCTCATTCATCATACACTGACAGAATCAGTTCCTGTGAAGTGATATTCATCCATTTTCGTTCCCTTCAACACTCATACGATTGCCTCTGTCCTTTCTTTATCTCCTATGCTATATCTGCCCCGTCTTGGTGGTGGGTAGAGCATCATCATTTTGTTTTTCTTCCGTTATTAAACTGTACAACCACAAGTTGTTGTTGAAGTATGCTACTTACTGAAGTTACTTTTAGCTGCTTCATCCAGTAAGAAAGCTCTACGCCTTTCAAGACTAAATTTTCGCCATGTTGAATTGGAAGATGTTAGATCTGGCCAAAAATGAGAACGTCTTGATACTGATAAGCATTTCAGTAAAGAATTACCTTAAGGAACAATATATTTTGTGTGCATTATTCCTGAAGAGGCTCGTATGTCACATGCCTGGGGCTGGTGGAGCAAGATAATTCAAATACCAGTGAAGCGCATTTGCCCTTGCAAAACTGTGTCATGCTATTTCAGACCATACATGAAATGAGTATTCATAAGGGAAGCACACAAGTTAGACATTTGCAGGAGTACCACCAGCAGCATTCCCTTGGAGAAGCTGGCGAATCATGGCATAGACAAGTGTACTCTTCGCTGGGTTAAAAACTGGCTGGATGGCTGTGCCCAGAGAGTTGTGATTAATGGGGTGAAATCCTCTTGGTGGCCGGTCACCACTGGTGTCCCTCAGGGCTCAGTTTTGGGGCCAGTTTTGTTTAATATCTTTATCAATGATCTGGATGAGGGGATTGAGTGCACCCTCAGTAAGTTTGCAGATGACACCAAACTAGGTGGGAGAGTTGATCTGCTTGAGGGTAGGGAGGCTCTACAGAGGGACCTGGACAGGCTGGATCAATGGGCCAAGGCCAACTGTATGAGATTTAATAAGGCCAAGTGCCAGGTCCTGCATTTCGGTCACAACAACCCCAAGCAGTGCTACAGGCTTGGGGAAGAGTGGCTGGAAAGCTGCCCGGCAGAAAAGGACCTGGGGGTGCTGGTGGACGGCCAGCTTAACATGAGCCAGCAGTGTGCCCAGGTGGCCAAGAAGGCCAACAGCATTCTGGCTTGTATCAGGAATAGCGTGGCCAGCAGGAGCAGGGAAGTGATGGTGCCTCTGTACTGGGCACTGGTGAGGCCTCACCTCGAGTACTGTGTTCAGGTCTGGGCCCCTCTGGACAAGAGGGACATTGAAGTGCTGGAGCGTGTCCAGAGGAGAGCTACCAGGCTGGTGAGGGGTCTGGAGACCAGGGCATATGAGGAGAGGCTGAGGGAGCTGGGCATGTTTAGCTTGGAGAAGAGGAGGCTGAGGGGAGACCTCATTGCCCTCTACAACTGCCTGAAAGGAGGTTGGAGAGAGGTGGGTGTTGGCCTCTTCTCCCAGGTGAATAATGACAGGACCAGAGGAATGGTCTGAAGCTGTGGCAGGGGAGGTTTAGGTTAGATATTAGGAAGAATTCCTTTACTGCAAGAGTGGTCAGGCACTGGAACAGCCTGCCCAGGGAGGTGGTTGAGTCACCATCCCTAGAGGTATTGAAGAAACGTCTAGATGTGGCGCTTCAGGGCATGCTCTAGTGGCAGAGATTGTAGGTTGGTTGGTTGGACTCGGTGATCTTAAGGGTCCTTCCCAACCATGAAGATTCGGTGATTCTGTGTTGGAATGACCTTACTTGAGTTTTACAACAAAGTTGGCTACACGAGCATGGCATTACAGGTCTTTTTCTTCAAAATAAAAGCGGTCCTTAATAGTCCAAGCAGTGTCCTGCCATCAAAGATGCAGCCTAGAAGTGAAAAAAGTATGAGACTAAAAAAGTCACAATGAGTTTTATACTTGTTCCTGTATCAAGATATGTTTTACCTAACAGTCTTCCTCAGCAAGGAAGTCCCTTCCAGTTTTGTTTGTGGGGACAAGTGAAGAAGGGAATTCACAGAGCCTTTCACTTGGCTTCAGCCTGTCCAAAAAAACAGAAATGTGACATGAACAATTGGCTTCCCATAGGCTCAGACCTCTTTGCGTTTGCAACTTTAGGTCACTTTGTGATGGAAATGTAGATCTGCTCCTATACAGTGATGGTTCTCTAACCCCTGCCCTGCCAAGTCTTTTTGTTTTGTTTTACTTTTTAAAAAAAAAATAAAATATATGGTATTGAGAATTCTTATAACTTGCACTTTCACTTAGTCAGCTTACTGCCTGTAAAATGGAGTCATTCAAATGCAGAAATCTTTTCCATCTATGTTATGTAAAACACCCATGTTAGATGTATGCACATTAAAGTGATTCTGGAGGCATAGATTGATGTAGAACTGCATAATAAAACACCATTTAATGGTGTTTGCCTTGCCAAAATTGGAGACAATCAACAAAATTTTACTTCCAAGTTTGTAGTGTTATCTCGTCATACCTTGTTAATAGTTACTCTGATCAGCTTGAGGGAAGCGGGCCTGGGAATGCAAAATAAAAAGAGATGTCTCTCAGATACGTTAATTTGATAAGTTCAGTGTGCTCCTATATGCTTTTAATAAAAATATAGGGTTTAGTATTTGTCATGTTTATTAGTTCATTCTGTCAGACTATGCTTGTACTAATTTAATTATAGGACAGCTTCCTTTGAAAAACAGATTAGGTGTTAAACAAGCGTCTCAGCAATAGGTATGTACATAGCAAAGGTAATCAGTAGTTCAATTTGTAAATTAAGGTCTTGTTATTTTTCTAATAAGGAAAATAATACATATGACCACTTCAGTATCTTGAGTAAATGGTAATTTATTTGTGGAGGATACCTTTACAGAAAGTAATTGCTCCAATAAACACTAATGAGTGGTGTGTTTATCTTAAAAGTTGCATGAACAGTTCCTGAGGGTACTAGGGCCAGATTAAGGTCTAAGGGTTAATCTAAAACACAATGCTTTAAGACCTGGTCCTGGTGTCAGGAGGAGTTCTTCAGTATTTATTGAACATTCTTTCACGGTTTTCATCCCAATCCTTTGGCATTTCATCGCTTGCTGATACAAATTATCCAGGGTTCAATAATCAAATGAAAGATTGGGTGAAGCATACAGGCTTTAAGCTGTATGTCTTTAGGAATATATTTTCTAACACATTTGCCTATACTACACCCACAAACCTGAAATCTCAGTTTTTAAGCTTACAGTTGTATTTAAACATTTTCAGATGGCATCATT
Organism: Rissa tridactyla; assembly: GCF_028500815.1. Taxonomy (NCBI): domain Eukaryota; kingdom Metazoa; phylum Chordata; class Aves; order Charadriiformes; family Laridae; genus Rissa; species Rissa tridactyla. The sequence goes on along the minus strand of NC_071468.1, from coordinate 116,847,262 downwards.
CAATTGTAAGGAATTATTGTGTTTTGCTAGAAGGATAAAAACAATGAAATGATTTATTTAATTTCCGGAATTATACTTCTGACTATGCACGCCAGTTTAACAGGTAATCCTTCTAAGTAATTTAGTTGTAGGGTTGCCTGTCGCTACATGAAGGTGAAGATAAAACTTTCCACGGGTTGCTCCATCCAAACAGTAGTTACTCAGTCACAACTGCTGCTTCTCCCAACAGCGTTTGTATGTATTTGTAGTGGAAAAAGGAGGTGGGGCATAAAGTCTGAAAGACTTGGCCCTATATGTTGGTCACAGTTATGGTATTTGATGGAGATGCAGTGGACTCTCCTCACTGTTAACATTAAGCAGTAGGGTGATGTGTCACATAGGTGAAATGAGCAGCATCTTCAGAGGAAGAGGTGAATCCCAGGGAAGCAGTGGAATCGCCGTCCCTGGAGGTATTTAAAAGACAGGTGGATGTGGTGCTGAGGGACATGGCTTAGTGGTGGTTTTGACAGTGTTAGGTTGATGGACTCAATGATCTTAAAGGGCCTTTCCAACCTAGACAGTTCTATGATTCTATGATTATAATCTTTTTCCGGTACCCTGGTTCAGTCTCCAGATACTTACTTGTCCTTATCCTGTAAAAGGTCCAGTTCTGAAAATTCTTGACCTCAAGAGTTTATATGGGTGGTTCATTAGAGTTTCTCCTTAGATATCCTGGTACTACCTCCTAGAGTAAATGACGCAGGGAAGAAGAAGATTCAGTGCAGGTAGGGCATTGGGTTTTACATCCCTTTCCTTCCTCCCAAGTCACCTTTTCACACAGTTCCTTACTTGTTCATGAGTAATTTGGAAGCCTCATGTATGAGCAGATCCTGGGACAGACTTTAAAGTCACTCCATGACAAGTGGACAAGTGTCCATATGTATTGAGCTGAAATGTTCAGTCACCTGGTGTGACCAGGGTAGTTGGGAGTTCAGATGTGCAAACATTCCCTTGTGAGACTAGGGAAGTACAAAAGCATGCAGAAATGACATACACAAATGTGAGCGTACTGTTAGAAAATCTGGCCTTCAGTATCTTTTTGAGTCATCCAGTAAAAAGGAGTCTATGATGTTTGGAGACTTCTTAATGAAAGGCTAAATTTTATGACTCTCCAATCTTAAGTCCACTCATATAACTGATATGCTTGCTTTTTCTGCCTAAGAATTTCCCTTGCATACACAGCAGAAAAACAAACAAACACAGTTCTCTGCTATTTCCCTGAAAACCAAAGTCCTTTTTCCTAGCAAGATTAACTTGTCAACTAATCTTAGAGCAAACACTTTATTTTAATCTATCATTGTTTTCTGACTGTGGGTTTAGCAGAGGTCATAAAAAGAGATTCATTAAAGTGATGGCGCATTTGTTTTTCCGAAAGTACATCAGAAGATTAATGCTTTGCCAAAGAAAATAAAGAAATACAGTATTTCTTTTAATACACTTTTAATGCACAAAGCTAAATAAAGTCTTAAAATCACATGCTTTGGCCCAGATGGGGTGTTTGCAGCATAAGGTACAAGTCGTATAATTTCTACTATCCGAAAACTTTCCTTCAGCCATACCGTTTATCCCACACCTGAGGAGAAGTAACTCTGGTCCCTTCTCTGATGTAGAGCCATCGGTGAGCTGACTGCCAGTGTGTTTGTGCAAATCTGTTTGCTTATATAAAGAACCCATTCAAGCTTCTCCACCCAAGAAATTCATGTTGCTTTTGGATAATCCCTGGGCGATTTTATTCTGTAAAATAAATAAATAAATCTTCCAAACCTGTGATGCAGCCCAGCTCTCACACATTTTGGACTATTAGAAGTGTAGCATTTGTGTTGGGGAAACATGAACTGACACAAGGCATGGGCAATTTTATATTTGTCCAGAAATAAAATAGGATGTGTATTTCCATATAGGGTTAACTGACGTTGAAGTTTCACTTGACAAGAGCGCAGGGTCAGTTGGTGATGAGGAGAGTTTTGTGTGTGGATCGCCAGACCCCACACTGCACGCCCATCCTCCAGTGTGGCTTCTCTAGGAGTGGTGCCAACGTGATTTGGTTTGGCAGCGAACCAGTATTTCAGAAGAAAAGGAAAAGTTGTATTAAACAGCTGAAACAATTCTCCGGGGTCAGCATTGGCTGTCAGGGCTCGCTTTCGGTCTAAGAGAGGTTGTATGTGTATGTAACGTCGGCCAGTAGAGGTGGGAATCTGAGCATCCTTGCGCTGCGTGGTGCTGAGCAGGGCTGCGCAGAGGATGCTTTGGCCCAGTGCAGTAGAATGGGTCTCGGTGATCATCATCAATCATAACTAACCCATCCGATTAAAAATCGCTTCGGCAAGCTTTGCTTTCCCCTGCTCCCTTAAGGAAACACCAGTGCACAGGCTTGAGCTAAGTATGCTCAAGTCCTAAACTCAAGTCTGGGCAAATGTGAGGAGGAAAAAACCCGAATTTTCACTCTGCTCTTAATCTCCCCCCATAGTCTTCCTTGGAATCCTTGCTTTGGCAACAAAACTGGTTGTGAATAGACACACCTCTGCTGAAATCAGTAATAGCTATGAATATGTTGCTATTTATTAGGTAACTAAATATTAAATTAGACATCTAATGTCTTAATAAGTAAAATAATTAACTGTATTTGTCTAACATAGTTATCTACCTTAACTTGGAAAATGTTGAGACTGGGATAGACTGTCTTTACTATATTGTTTATTAATTGCAATGCAGCGGTGTTCAGCTGCAGATATTGATATACATCTCTTGTAGCAGATATTGAATTTGTGTAGCGAAAAGCGGACATTAACATCATGAGATTGAACAATACAAAGAGAATTTTGCTTTGTTTCTTGCTTGTTTTCTGGGGTCTTGTGAGCCATGAGAAGTTCTCTAGAAGATTTATACACCTACTTTACCTCTTTTGCCTTGCTCTAACCTGGAAATAATCTAAAATTCTTGTAAAATCACTTATTTTCAAGAATTAAAGCTATGAATGGAATGTCAAACATTAAGACATGCTGATAAATCACTGGAGATGGCAGTGCCTCAGTAAAACAGTATGGAAATGATAGCAAATGTTTACAAGGGAAAATTGACCTGCTCAACCCAAAACATGGTAATATACGTATATTCGGTATAACATACACTTTCACTTCTTGCTGTATCCAGTGGACCATCATATTTCTAGTATTCTGTGTTTTATGTGTGTTATATATGCCCTTAATTAGATGTGTGATGTAGACAGCCCACTCCTGCATGAGGTTAAGCTGCTGTGTAAATAAATAAAATGTAGGAAAGACAGCTTTTGCTAAAAACAGAAACTAAATTTAAAAACAATGGTTTGGCCTTAGGCTTTTATTTAGGGTTTTGGAAAACGGAACAACCTCTTGGTTTTCCATTATTTGTAAAAAGTCTAATAAGCAAAATATTACTTCTCATCCACTTCTACATTCCTTGAGTGTGCTTCAGTAAACCCTTTTTTCATTTAGAGTAAACTACTATAAATTATGCTGGGATATGATCATTAGTAGTTTTAGTAGGAATATTAGTTTAACTGAAGAACTGCTTTGTTGTGACCTCTGTGGTAGTAGTTTAAGCTAAGAAAAAAAGACATCAGAACACATTCTTGAGCAATTATTTTGCTTCAAAAGGTTATGTTTCACATAGATGACCAAAAAGACAATATAGTGACAACTCACTTAGGCTACCAATTAATACTATCATTGTCACAACCCCAATAACTTCACTACAGTAGTGTTAGTAATTTGTAGCCTTGAGGTTACTGACCAATTGCCATCAAATTTACCACATGCATATTAAAAAAAAACAGTCAGCCGTTATAGTTTGATGAACTATGTTCACAGGCGGAGGGAGGAAGGCTTCTGTTATGACTTTCTCCAAGCAGGCGCAAAACCAACTACATCTGCAGTGGATCTACACTGCTCTTCCTCGAACTGTAGTTTTTGAGTGCCCTTCAGTCTCTTCAGTGTATGTATCTTTACAGTATCTCTGATGGATACTTTTTTCCATATCTATTTTTCACATAGGGATGCAGAGTACATCCAAAGAAACCAACTGGGAAATTAAACACCTAATACTTGGGCTGCTTAGGGCTGCGTGTGTGCTACCTCTGTTAGCTGCTCCTGAATTGTTAGAGGTGGGTGGTTTTTGCCAGGAACCTACATGCTGTCTGTAGGACTGTGGCTCACTCAGGAGCTGGTCCCCATCATGTGTTTCAGCCTTGCTGCAAGGAGATTTGGCTTATTCCAGGTTAAAGCTGCATTGCAAGTCAACATGCAAGGAGTGTAAGAGATCAGAGGTTTAACTGGAGTATGAAGTTGAACCCTGAGATAATAGCATGGATTTAAGAGATTAAGTGATATTAGTACCAGTACACCTCTTTTAGATAAATTATAGGCATGCGTTCCTTCATGCTTTCTGCCTCTTTTCTTTCATTCTTTTTTTCAGTATTTCTTCTTAGTCTTCTCCATAGAGTAGTCCAGCTTAAACTGGAGTTTTGTAACCTTAACATAGCTTTTAGTTTAGTGGGTAGAGCACTTTTGTAGCAGATGAAAGAGCTGTGAACCCCCTTAGATTGGGGAACGTGAGAGCCGTGTCACCCACCTCATGAGCAAGAGTTAAAGATGCCCAAATTGCTGTAAATTCTTACAGGCACAAGATATCCTTGCCTTGCTTGCCTTGCCGGGAAGCGAGTAATGAAGTCGTCATCTTAAGTGGTTGTCAAAGCTCCTTTTGAAGGTCCCTGGCAAAACAGGAATAAAATTGATCAATAACTTGATCTTCCTCTTTGTGGCTGGATTGATAATGATAAGAACCTGCATAAATAGGGTTAGTTCAAGTGCCAGTGCTCCATGTTGACACAAATGCATTTCATATTTTTCCTCATTCCATGTGACTTTTTTCTACGGCTGTATTTTAAGACGGGAGATTTTGAATATCTGAAAGTTCTTAATGCATGATAACACATATGATAGTTTGTTTTGAGTGACAGGATTCATTCCTGGGCAGTATTGCTATTGTAGGTCCTGATCGCCCAGTGTAAAGTTGGATTGATTTAAGCTGATCCAATGCCTTGAGTTTGGTCTTGGTCTGAATGAAGGGGATCACAGTGCTAGACGATGTGCCATGAAGCAACATGTGTTTCCGTATCCTTCCCTGGTTCCCCACCTACACATAAGGCTTCACATCCTGTACATATGATCCGTCAGTCTATATTTACCAGTGGTGGTAACTTAAATTTTTAAGTTTGGTGGGTTTTTTTTTTAATTAATAAGTTTATTTATTGCAGAGTTTTCCAAAGTGGGGGAAAAAAGAGATACTTGAAATTTCTGTCATTAAAACAAAGGACTTTCTTTCTTTTATGTTTCAGACACAGATATTAAGGAGCTAGAGGATGTTTTTGGACTTAACGGACAAGTAGAGCATAAGCTGAACTTCCTCAAAAAGAACGTATCAAAAGATATAAAGCTGGTACTGATTGCTCATTCTATTGGTTGCTACATCACACTGGAGATGATGAAGCGAGCGTCAGAACTTCAGGTACATTAACCTTACAGAATGGGAGTTACATTATGAGCAAAGCAGTGCACGTGCTTAGCCTGTGGGTAATGCCATGCCTTTCATGTAGAAACTCTATTCTGCTATACACAAACCTTCAATTCAAATTAAATAAAAACATTAAGGACTAATCCTAATTACATATAATAAAGTAGTTTGATGAAAAATTAAGTTCTGAATCTGAATTTGGACCTTCAAATGTCCTTGTAATATAAATAATTAATGATGGTGATAAATATATTTAGGACTTTCTTGTTGTCTTCTCATCTTTAAATAATTTTTAAACAGATCACTAGATATTTGGCAATTACATTATGTTACTACACCAAACATTTAGACTGGGTATGATTTTAGTAGCAGTTTCTTATCTCAAGGCAAGCAGATTGCTGGCTTTACATGGGGAAATGTATGGAAAAGAATAGTAATATAAATTGTGATGAGTACTGCTATGAAGGACGTTGTTTTAAAAATTTAATACATTATGCATATGTCATTGCTTCTGCAACTTAGTCTTGGTTTGTGTAACTTGATGAGAATGGGAGGTGTTACTGCATGTTCTTGTCTACCTGAAGATTTTTCTTCGTCACCGTGAAGCAATAAGAAGGCTGAGGAAGGACTGTGTCCTTGCAACTCTGGAAATGGCAAACTGTTAGTGCTCAGTAGTAACTCACTCTACTAGCGGATGATGAATGAAGAATATTGAATTTTTATTCTTAAACATTTTCACTCTTGCTAAATCGTTGCCTCTTCCTTTACATTATAAAATCTTCAGTGGAAGGAAGTGCAGTGTTAGCATAAGGTCTGTGTTTAATATACGCATGAGTAGGTTCTTCCACTTCTTCATAATCATTTCCACTGCACATCTTTTTTTTTCCCTTTAAAGGAAACAGCAACTAAAAACGTGAAACACGAGGTTAACCTGATGTATTTCCACAGGCATATTTCACTTTGTGATTATAAACAAGGGCATTTTTTTGAGAGAACTTTTATTACTGTTTTATCTTTTCAAGAGGGAGTGTTCTAGAAAATATCATATGCAGTAATTTGTCCAAAAATATCAACTTCTCTTTGGTCAACATCTGTACAGTCTCTATTACACAAACGACTTTATCTGGTTTCAATTAAAGTATGAATTGTTGAGTAATTTTTTTACACCTGGCTCACTGAATGCTGGCAGCCTGATATTCATCAATGTTTTGAAACGTAGGTATCTCTGGGACACTCTTAGACTGGCTGCATGGTGCACTGTGTGCATGAAGTTGATATATGACAAGCTACATTTAAGATGCATTTAACAATAGAAAATATTTGTGTAAGCCAGAGTGTTGTGCAACCTTTGTCCCTTTGCCAAAAATAAGTTAACCGTTAGGTTTTATAACATATGAAGTGTGATAATAAGAAACTTGTGTTTCCATCTCTCCCTTTATTTTTACTGGAATATTTGATTCCCACAAGATTTTGAGCACATATGTGTATTTTAGTAGCTAGATCGTTTGATTTTATTTTTGTGTAGTTCTTATGTGATATTCTTTTATTACATGAGTTTTGGTTTTGGTCTTAAATTCTCTGCTTTAAGAGCCTTTGATTGCTTACAGTTTATTATTCTGAGCTAGAGGTTAATGTGTTGTATTTATTGTTCAAATAATTCAGTAAATGTTTATATTTGGAGTGTATGTTTAGCGGATTTGATTTTTGTTACCCAATTTAAAGACCTTGGATAATCTAACCAAATATGGACTTGATTGTCTCTCTCGTACAATGATGAGGGAACCTGATGAACTTGAGCTAGCATGGATGAAAAGGGCAAAGTACTATCTTGTTATCTCTCATTCTTGGGTGCTCTTCAGCTGTCGGTTATGAATGGTACTAATTTCTTGGGCCCTTGTGCTCTGCAGATTAATGGGGTACTTTGTTGTGTTTTTTTTTTTCTTAAACTTTTGTGAAATAATGCTTTCTTATTTCATTAGAAGAGAAATTAAACAGGAATTGCCAGTTTACCCCAGGATAAATTCAGTTTTGGACCCCATCCCTGTTTTCCTATTGACTTTCAAGGAGGCTTCTGTTAAGTTTCTTCAGGAGACCCCTTAACACAAACTTAGGCTTAGGTTGATGCCTTTAATTAAGGCTAATTGGCAGATAAGGGCCATAGAGGTTACTTCCATACTTGTAACTAAGTGGGGCTACTGCACGGGTTTGAGTACTGGGCCAGCTGTGCAATGACATTTTTGGATTAGTCCATAAGAGGCTTTTTGGACTAAAGCAGCCAACAACTGCCAAGCAACACCCTGGCATGGTTCTGGGCTTGGCAGAGGCCCAGGACCATTCCCAATGGTTTGTCTGGATGCAGACATCCTGGTTTTAGGCAAGGGGAAATTCAACCATGTTGACGCAGACCATCCCATACCATCCTGTTCCATGGCAGGACCAGGGAATAGTTCCTGGCCAGTCTGTTGGCTGGCACTGATGTAACCGTGAATGCTTCCCAGTTGTCATGGTGGGCATCAAATCTTAAAAAGATTTGCCTCTTCATGGGAAGTGGAGCATCCAGAGTTTGTCAGATTGCTAAAAAATTTTGACACTGGGAGGGAAAAACGTTCATCAGCCTTACTCTGTGGAGATGGAAAAATGCGATAATGTACAGCTTACTTGATAATTGGTCTTAACCTTATAATCGTCTTCACTCTTCATTAAGCTGGCAGAACTGAAAAATGAAGCTGAGTGACAAAATGATTTTCTCAGTTGTTGGAGCTTGAGCCTAACTCATAAATATGCTACATCCTCCAGGCATTCTCTTCAAAAATACAAATCCTTACTTGGAGGATCTCCTTGTGCTTTGCTGGCAACACTACTGAGTGTTTCCTAACACACTCCATTTGATCATTAATTTTATCAAAAGATTGACACATTGCCTTGCTAATGAAATTCAATCTGTTAGAGCATTAGACTTTCATTTGCAGTGATGCTTTTGAAATGCCAGCACCTTTGTGGTAATAAATTAGCACCTATTAATGAGTGAAACTACCATACAAGATAAGCATTGCTCTTCCTGTAAAACTCATTGAAGAGGAAGAGTTTTAAAACTTCTGAGTATGTATCAGTTTAATCAAATAAACTTTCTGTAATATATAATTCAAACCCATGCATTGCTACTATGTCTCAGCGGTGCCAAAGAATTTTGGGTATTGCTAGAACTTGCTTGATTTCATAAATAGTATCTAACAAAACATAAATTGGAATAGTTGTATATAAAACAAGTTCATACCTTGGAAACCCTGTCACATCAGTTCTGTGCATGGGATCACGTGCATCTGCCATATCTTTCCTTCACTGTGTTCTCTTCTAAACAGAAATCTTTTGGTCTGTACTTTCAAGAAATCTGATGAGCGTAACAAAATAACATAGTTTGCATTGAATAATTGACAAATTTATACAGTAGCATAACCATATTTTCATATTTTTTCTTTTGTCTATATACAAATTGCATTCCCGTCTTTCACTTGAGGAGCTACGTCTTGTTCAGGATCTGGTACTGTACGTAGCTTAGATGGTTTTCTTCACTATGTCTTATTCTTCAGAAATCGGTACTGACTTTCACCCATCAGGAGGCTGTCCACTAAACAAGCTTTCTTGAGTTAAGCAAACATTTCTTCATTGCTGACTATTCTAAATTATTTTATGGTGTATAATATGTTGGTGCTATTCATTCCCTTTTATAAATTAAACATGCCTCACAGGAGGTACTGGGCACTTTTTGTTAACCTTTAGAGTTACTGAAACTGGCTATATATCCCTGCTGTTGGTTTTCTGTCTGCTTAGCCTGTTTCTAATCCATATAAAAATGTTTCTATACCCCATTACTAGTATTATTAGTGATCTTGGGGATTGAATGACCTCAATAGGTAGCATTTTGTTGGAGCTTTTGGAATATAGTTATTATAGATGATGCTCCTATATGTACACGGTAGCTTTATTTCTTTCTTCCTTTTTAAAATTTTCAAAATATTCAGTTAAAAAAGTAAATGAGCTTTCATCTAGATACATTATTGTTGTCACTTCCGATGTTACAAAACGTCAGGAATATATTTTACCATTCTTTTTTAAATTTAGCTAATAATAGATTACTCTTTTGTTCTGTCATTCCAAAGTTTCTTGGACTTTCCGAAGTGCATTGTTAGGAGTGGGGTCTTTTATTACCCTTGGTGCTCCCCTGAATTGCACGCACCTTTGGCATGACATATGTAGTCCTCGTTTTGTGGTTTCATACTTGAACCAAAAGGCCACGCTCCATCTGTTGTGAACAGCTTGCTTGGAAACATTGATGGCCTACAGGTACACAACAGAACGGCAGATGTCACGACTCTCTTAGCTTTTTTTTTTTTCTATTGTCTAAAAAACTGCTTCTTTCCGATTACCTGCAGCCCTTTGGAGCACATCTTAGCAGGACAAGATTTCTCTGCACATGACCCTTCTGACAAAGACATTGATTGGGATTTGAAATTTTGGAAACGCTGTTTTCTTTACCATCTCTTGGCCTGGGAGGTGTTTATTTTCAACGTGTGTGAGAAATTACCTGGACGTTTAGAAGTTTGTTTTAAAAGAAGCTTTTAAAAAGGGCAATAGATAGTTTACATTACAATGCGTCTTTGTATGCAACATAAAATGCAATAAATAATTATTCACTTACAGAAGAATAGCAATGTGTGAATGTCTATCCAGAGATACTATTTTGCAGTAAGACAGAATATGAAGTTTAAAGCAAATGAGTTGTTCCTGGATAAGGCATGTAAAACATTTTGATCCTAACCCAAATGTCTTTTTCTGATATAGCTTAATCTGTTTTCAAAATAGCTTAGGGTAATGGTTTTGAATGTATTCTAGATTCATTCTGGACAGGAGTGTCCACACATGAAGTTATTCAGGAGTATTTCTATGTTTAGATATTCTTTATTCAGGCTTTAATTTATCAAGTCTCTTGGTCATCATCAGTTCTGTAAGTTATCAAAGCTTTTCCAAAACTGCTGGCAGAGGTAATCCACTTTTTGAAATACAGTTTCCTGCAGACAGAAGCTTCAAGTAGGTGTGATGAGAATAGTTACTTATGGGAGGGAGGAAGAAATGTGTAAGTTCTTTTGTAATGGTTTAAAATCTCTCACTTGGACAAATATTAGATTCTGTCACTGCTGCCTTTCTGCCTCAAATCAAGTTTGTTCTTTTGTCTCTGATTAACACTTAGTTCCTTTCTGTTGAAGTACTTGGGAAGCTCCCCCAAACTTTAGTGAGAGTAGAATTAGGCCATAAGAGAGAAAAACATGTCAGAATTCCTCTGCTAAGTGATTTATTGTGATACAGAATTCAATGCAGTGACCCTTTACGTTAATTTAGTTTCAGTTGTACTGAAAGCTTGATTATGAATTTAGGAAGCACTTTCCTAATGTTAGGTAAGAGAGAAGTCACCATGTTTTTAAATACAGGTATTTCCAAAGAAAACAAAATTCTTTAATATAGAATTACTGGAAATCCACAGGGACAAGAAGATGAAAAAAGGGAGATTTTTTTAATGGTCCAGGAACTGCTAAGCATGTCTGACCTTTGAGATAATAAGGGAATCTTTTCAGCAGCATGAGTGAATGAGGGAAAGACTGTATGAAGGCAATGGCATTTGTTCAGTTCCTGTTTTGCTGTTACTGGAACCTGTATATGTAATCCGAGACTGGCGGTGTCATCGTTACAGAAAACAACTTCTGAAAGGACACTAATTTAGCAGGTTCTGACTCCTTAGAAGTTATAGTGCGTTTTGGCAGTAGAAAGAAAGTGAAAGATAAACCGGAATATAAATTTTATTTCTATTTTTGAAGGTTTTATTTAATATAATAGCATCTAATTAAAATGTTGATTACCTAAGTTATGTCACAATACTTTAAACAAAATCAGTTTACATAGCTGTTGTCTGGGTACATTAACTTCTGATGATTTCACTGGCGATTATAAAGTTTGAAATTTGCTTAGTGAACAAAAAGTTTTTTACTACCTTGTATACTCTCTTACAAAAGTAAGTTTGTCTCACATCTTTTGCAGAGTACAGTGAGACTGCATGAAATAGCAAAATAGCCAGAAGATTTCTGAAGAGAGGTGATGTCTTCTCTCACGTAGAGGATTATGCCTTGTATGTGTGTGTGCCAGGGTGCAGTGTAACCAACAGCACAGGAGAAGTGTGAATAAATGTCCTTGGTTTGGGCAGCCTTGTTTTGATTAGTCCTTGCCGACAACTGTTTGCTCTTGGTTCCTTAATGGATTGCAGTGATGGGTGGAATATGGATATGTAGTTATGGCTAGCAGGAGGGATCATGATCTGGAGAAACGCTATTTTTATATGAATTTCATGTTACTTGCAGGCTTAAATGATAAAGTGCAAAAAAAAAACCCATAAAAATTAAAATGTGTGAAAGACTTACGGTAACACAAACCCAGTGACAACATTCGCAAAATTATTATGCAGAAAAAAAAAAGATGGCTATACTTAGCAGACCTCACAAGGGAATTGGTACACATTTCAAATAAATACGCATCTTGTGAAGGGAACTGCAAATTGCTAGGCCATGATATAAAACTAAACTGAGTCTGATGTATTTTTCTTCTCCTTAAGTCCATCCGCTCCAGATAAATGAACTACATATTAAAAAAACAAGTAAACGGCACTGGGCTGGTATACACCCACCTTCATCCCCCTTTAAGTGTTGAGGGAGCAAAAAAAGACTCTAACACAGTTTTGCACAAATTTAATCATGACTTTTAAGTTCAGCTGCCTTCAGTGAGGCATGCGTGTTAATTTACCTTTATGGATGTTTCAAGTTGGTCACTAAATTGGACTATTTCTATGATACAGATATGTTTTTTGACAGTTCTATGAGTTCGTGATAGAGAGCAAGCCTTTGAGAGCATATACAAGGAAGCACAGGTGGTCTGAGCCAGTAATTAGACTGAAATTTGCTTTAGTTGATGTTATACACATTGCAGAGTCTGCATAATCCACCTTGCAACAGATGACAAAGTTCTGACGGGTATGTTCTCTCAGTGACGCCTCAGGCAGTATCAGTAAATCTAGTGGAACAGCCAGTAAAGCCAGCAATAGCAACTTGGTGCATATGCAAACATTATGCAGCTCTCCATCTCTCTCTTTTTTGGAAAAAACAGGTAACACAAGTGATTTATTAAACCCAACCAAATAAAATAAGTAAGATACTGTATCTTTGAAGCATCAAGGAAGTTTCTACAAAGATTTATGGAGAGATTTATTTTTTTTTAAAGGAAAAATGAAAACAACCTTCATATGAAAACCTAAGACAAACATAAAACCCTCTCTCTTTGGGGTGGGAGGCTGCAAAGCAAAGAGCAATAGAGGGTGAGTTCATAGCAAACAAAGATTTGTTAAGGAGATACTGACTTTTGAGTAAGACACTCATAAAAGGCCACTGGACTGAATTTAAAAGCTCAACAAAACTTCAGAACGCCGTCGGTGAAAGGCTGATAACTGTGGGATGGGGTTGAGAGTATCAGCTCCCCCAAGAGACTGCTAGCTACCATTATTTTCACTGGCTCGATGACAGACTCCCTAATCCTAACGGTCCCAGTCATAGCCTTTTCTACCTCTCCCCACCAAAAAGAAAGCTTTAAAAAATGTAAACTGTAAGAAAAAGCAATCAACACGCAGACGGGATTTTTTGTGTAACCCTCACTGGATGCCGCCTTTGTCAATAGGAACAGGCACTGTCTAGCTTGCCGTGTGCTGCGTAGGTCTGCCTGACGTTACTCTTCCCTTCAGGGACAAACAAGCCACCTTTTACTATACAGGACAAAAGAATGTGAAATATCTCAAGGATACAAAAAATTCTAGGAAAGTTAAAATGTCATGAGAAATAAACTGTTGACGGTGATACATCTTCATGTGTAAAAATGCCCGAGGGCAAATTAAATAAAGAGTCAAATTTTTTGTCTTTTTCTTTCACCGGGGAGAGGCGTGCATCTTTCTCCACATTAAGAACATAATTTTTATCACCAAAAATTGGCTTCAAGCCAAAGTGGCATGAACTATCAATTATCAGCAAATAACTGAACATATCAGGAACTGAAATGTGATCAACAGCTTCAGAATAGTCTTCAGTCATGCTGTGAAGACACCTGGCCATTGTTGCTTTGTGTCTGTCTGGTTTTCTGTTTTCTGCTTCCTTGTCTTAAGCAGATAAATTAGCTTTTAATCATATATTGTGTAGTCTATTACACATGATGCCATCTTCTGACTTGTATGTTGACCAAATATATTGTGGTCAACAGTGTATAACTGCCTGCTAGCTAACAATCCAATTTCCTCTAAAATGAGGTAACAGGATTTATATTTTAAAGTTGTCCCCCCTCGAAAAGGAGCAAGAGCAATATAAAAATTCAGAGAGATTTCCAGAGGGCTCTACGTTATATATCTGTCCAGTCTGCAATCCAGACTTGTTCTTGCTTATAACTGTAAAGTAGCAAGCCAGAAACAATGAAAGGTGAGAGGCAAGTTACTGGCACATGATGATGAAATTCTGGATTTTTTGGCAACACAAAACTTTAGGGTCAGGAACATGTAGGATTTTTGATGTTTCACGTTGGGAAGGATTACCTGTTGAACTGTGCCCCTTTTCAAGATCTTCTTTGCAGTTGAGATCTTAAACTTGTAAACCAAAACCTTGAGTACACCAAGGAAGTGTGAGTGGAAGGTTTGGGTTAGGCTTAGGGTCCTTGTCAGCCTACTTGGCCAAAGCTCATGCCTGATCATCTGGTCTTAGAAAACAAAAAGCTTAAAGATTGCAATATGGCAGTCTTAAGAATAGCAAAAAAAAAGGGATAAATTAAATTAAATTAAACAAAACTCATTTTTAAATCCACTCTTTTTGAATCTACCAAATATAGAAATATAGACCAAAGACTATAGGCTGTCAGTTCGTCTTCTTATTTGATTCCTAAATGTCTCTCCTAAAAACAGAAATAGAGCTACCAGAAAGACAAGGTAATAAAGCTTTGTGTTGCCTTCTAGAAAAGGCTTTTGAAATATATATATAATTCATTCTTAATACTGCCTTATATGTGTTTAGACAAGAAATAATGCATTTCTGAACAGTGTTGCCATGTGTATACATGGAGTACCGTGTGTAGTTTTTGAAGTGCGTGAAGCAGGTAGATATTACCTGCTCAGTCCTAGAACTTTGCGGGAAATACTAGATTACCTGTAGCTCAGTACTATTCTGAGTCTGGAAAACTTCCAGCCTAGAAATGTTGAAGATCAGATGAGACTGGTAAATAGTAGAGTGATAATTAAAAGCATAAGTGTGAATTTAATTAAAATTGGTGTCTGGTTCAATTAAAAGACAGGCTTGACAAAATCATTAACAGTATATCCGTCAGAACGTAATTACCTAGCATAGGAATACAATTTCTGGTTTAAACATTGATCACATTCTTAAGGGTGATTCAGAGTCAGTAATAACACTGCCTTAAGATTAACTTGCTTAGCTCATAAGCCTGTGATAAGAAGGCCTGAGGAAAAAGGGAAAAATGTATTCCCAAGACTTTCTGAGGAAAATCCTATTTTGTTCATAGCGTTCACTGAAACTTCAACTTCTGTCACCTTCTTTGACGTATTGGCTTTACGTCTCAGTTGAATATAGAAACAATATGAAAATCAAGATTTTGGTCTGTGTGATTGAAAGTAGGAAAACGTAAGAACAATAATTTAGATTTCGAGACACTTGAATTTTTTTAATAATGTTGTGTTTATTTAGCTATTAATGAAACATCTGATGTCTTTTCAGATGTATGTAGTCAGAATTCAAATAAACTTGTAAAAATTATTTTTTTCTAGGAAGTTAAAAGACATTAAAGTAGCCAAATGTACAAACAGAAAAGGAAGAAAAATAAACCGAAAAGCGGAATCTGTGATCATTCATCAAGAATCCAAAGTAAAACATGAGAACGAAGAGGAAATGAAGGACTAAAAATAAAAAGATGGCTAGAATGGTGAATGGCAGAATAACAGGATTTATTAAGTACTGTGGATTTTTACAGATTTGTTCATAAAATCTTGTTATTTTGAATCTTGAAGAATTTGGATTCATATTGTAATAACTAAGTGAAATGATTCTATAAAAATCAGGGAATCATAAACATATAACAAGAAGTGAATTTCAAAAACAATTAGGATTTATAGCCCGTGTTTTCAAAAGAGCTCAACACCCCTTTGAAATCCAAATTTCCCGAAGAACTTTTTATGTTGGGTGGAGAGATGTGAAATTCTGCCTGCAGATGTGTATGCATGGCAGTTGAAAATCACAGACCCGCTCTTTAGAGAGCTGGACCAAGCAATCAAAATTCAGTGTCAAGGTATGTCACACACAGCTTAAATTTGTTTTGTTTTTCTACTGCGATTAACATGCTTTTGCAGAAGACAACAGAGCCAGAAGTCAGCAGTTTTCATGCTAATTTAAAATTGAGTAGAGAAAAAGGGGAAAGCAGTCGATCAGAGCATTAAAGAATTGCTCATGAGAGGAGCATGTGGAAGGAACACCGTGGAATTTTTGAACATAGGTTTTGCAAACACGCAGTTAAACTTTGAGCATGGCTATAACTCTAGTAACCAATATCTGTTCCTAGAAGCTTTATATTAAAACGTAATTTTGCTGGCCATCCTGAGCCCTCAACAAAGAAGTTGAACTGCTTCATCAGCTCTTGCCTTTCATTATATATGATACAGTTAACTCAAGCAGTGAGGAAGGACTTGGCTTGGATCTTCTAGTTAGAAGAGGTTACTTAGAATGGACGATGTTGTAATTAAAAATATTTCCCACTCTGCCATATTGTTAATTCCTTCATTCCCCATGGTCTACAGTGAAGTCTAGGGATGCTTACTTTAGAAGCTAGAGTAGAAAAATGCGCTCCTCCGCATTAGCTTCTGTACTGAGAACGATGTGTCCTGTTTGCTGGGTTTTTGAAGGGTTTGCTGCAGGAGTGAAAGGAAATGAAAAAAGACACAAAATTTATACAAAACAGTTACAAGGTCTCTGAGCTTAGATTGTACTTTCGCTGCATTTAGGACATTGATAATACGCTATTGAACGAAGTTCAGATAAATACTGGAATTGTTTTTTCCTATCTTTTCAGTATTTCTTTGATTACTGATTATTTTAGGGGAATTTTGTCCAATGCCACAGTGGATCTTTCAGATACCTGAGGATGCATTGAGCGATTGTAAACCTGTGTTTAGAGGATTAAATCACGCCTTAGATTTCTTCTTAAGAATCACCCTCTGTGCTCTTATGACTGTGGTTAACTTCAAAGTTAAGATAATAGATAATAGAAGTCCACTTCCTTTTCCATTTATTTCAATGTATAAATATTTGAAATGTTTGATTTCTGTTGTTTGGACACAAGTCTACTTAACTGTGACATTTTGGAAAATAAGTTATTGAAGATTTTCATGTGGGATTCAGTGTTAGGTATACATTTAAGCGGAAGTCCAGGAACCACAAATGTACTTAATAAACTTGTTACCTTTGGAGTCCTGTAAGAAAGTTCAATTAATGTTAATGAAAGTATGCTTCTAATAACTTTGTTACATTTCAAGTCACTGGAAAATTGTAAGAACATCCCACTTAATTTTGAATTTCAGAATGAAGCATAATTCTGTATAAGGAGTAGAGTTCACTGAGTCCTAATTGTTCTTGAAAACATTAAATTTCTGCTCCTCTATTTTAAAACAGCAGTATGACTACTGTAAGTGTATTTTACTGAAATGAAACTTACAAACCCCGGATCTCAATAAAGATAATTTGAATTGTGGCCTTTAATGGCAGCTGGCAGATTTCAGACTTTTTATCTGGCATTGGCAATTGAAAAGGTATTCTCCAAATTCTTGTTCTCAGTTGCACTAAAACCCTTCCTACCCAATGACCGCTTTTATTTCCATGATAAATTAAATATGATAATTTTGCTCTTTTAGCAGATTCTTGCCTATATTCCATTTGTCATAATAATCAAGGCTAGAAGCAGTCTGTAGTATTGCAAAGGAATTTTATATTTTTCCCTTGCTTATAGTTCTGAGAAAGTCAACGCAAGGATGGAAAAACGTGCTGACAGAGAATTCCTCGCTCCCTCCTCTCTCTTTCTCTTCTTCTGGTACCCTGACAAGACTTTGGGATGTAGGTCTATCTTGAACATCAAATATTCCTTGTTTATTTTCTTCTTTTGACAAAAATACAAAGTTTGCCTTTGTGTTCTCATTCTTCTCAGTGTATACTTCCTAGCTCACTCATCCTTCTGGTCCTCGCTGATATCACAGGTTAAGGCTTCTTCTGCTCTTCTTTCACAGTACATTAAGTAAGCTGCTTAAAATGGCTAAAATGGTAATGGACTGAACTCCTTCCAACATCAAATGTCAGCTCAGCTTTCCTTATCTGTCTATTAACCCTTCTAGCCAAGTAGGGCTGTGGGCTTGGGTTGACTGGGTGCCTTTTTGACTTGAGTGAGTGGTGAAATATACCGCTTCCAAATGTCTGAAGTAGAGCACTTAAAAATAGAAGTCCAAGGATCTCGAGGCACTGATGGAAAATCGTATCCTTCGTTTTTCATCATCAAAATGAGATTATAATTGTAAGGCTGGTTTCTCATTCACCTTGTTCAGTCACTTTTCCTTAAACCGAATGGATTGTCGTTGAGATTTATTGGTAGGTACGGCTGTACATTGATGGCTGTGAAAGCAGTTGGTTCAAGACAACAGAAAATCTGATTCTTCATACTTTCTTTTTGTTGAGCCATCTGTCTACTTTAAGGGCATATCGCTGGTTCGTCATAAATGGTAGGTGTCCCAGATCATGTCTATAAGGATCACATTTACCAGTCCGTGTACCGTAAGGGTACCTGCAGATGCAATGTGGTGATCTCATGGGAGTGCTACACTGAAAAAAAATAATTCCACCGTGTACTTCCAAAATGAAAACGGAAAGAATTTCTCCTGGAAAGTGGCAGCTGCGTTCTGACATTCATGTAATGGGAGCAACTGAAAGCTTTATGGTGTGTAACTGTGACACTGCATTCCAACATAAGCTTCTCCCTGCCCTTCTTCCAACCAATAAACTATTCTTCCTCTCTTTTCACTCTCACCCCTCCTAATCTTCTTCTGTTTATATGCTTTAATCATAATAGCAACAAATCCATCCCTGCCGGTATTATCACACCGTTGCAAATTTTGGCCGTCTCCTTTGGCACTTCCCTTGTAGATGGAATGATACTGCCCACTTTGATGGGGCTTAATTCTCTATGTAAAATACTGCTCTGTCAATGAATATTTTCTCTATTAAACTATTTTCAGTCCAACAATAAGATACAGATTTTTGGGAGAACAGTTTTCTCATTATTACCTTAACCCATAAAAAGGCTTTTTCTTTTTCTTTTTTTTTTTTCAAACGTTTTGGGCAAGTCTTCAGTTACCCAAATATTTGTAGTGCAGAGTAATTTGCATTTCAGCCCTGTGAGACTTGTAAATGTAACGAACAGTCTGTGTGTTTAATATTTTTTATATTTTTAATAATTCGCAAATAGTTCGGTATGTAGACCTGACCAGTTGAGAAATAGTTTGCACTGTCTGTAGAGAACACTTCTGAGTTCTAGTCTTTTGTATGTTTAGCAGAATTCTGGACTTTGTCTGGAAAAATTCTAAGAGTACTTCTTACTGGAAAATATTTCAAGTAATGTGAAACAACAGATAATTTTTTCCTGTGCTATGACCCACTTGTAAGGTGAGGTATGGATGGTCCCTCTCCTCTTGCCATTAAAAAGGTTTCAACATTGGAAGTCAGGTATTATGGAAGATACTGACAACGTTTTGAAAGGTGTGATTGAAAACGTATTGATTACAACGGGAATTGTCAAAGGTGTCAATTTACTTCTCAATACAAGAGGTTATTTTGTAACTACCATGATAAGTGTATTACGGCAGCCATGGTCTTCATCTGTCTATCCAAGAATAGATAAGAGAGTCTTGGTCTCTAGAGCTGGGAATGTTCTGTCTTTGGTGAGATCTACATTGACTGTAGACTGTCATATATAATAACTGAAAAATAAATCATTTGATCAGGATTTATTAATGGGGCAGAATTAAGGCCCATTACATTGAGGGAAATTTTGCCACTAGTTTCAACATGAGCAAGATCACACACCCAGCCATACAGCAGGAGGAATCACAGAGGACCAGAAGCATTCAATAGGATATCAGACATGCTGCAGTCTGTATAGGCAATCCACGAGACTCCTGGAGTGCATGGAGGATAACTTCTTATGTTAGGTACTTAAGCGATACTCGACCTGATCGTCACCAACACAAGTGAGCTGATCAGTGACATCAAGACTATAGGGTCCTGCACCTGGGCTTGGGGCAATAAAGGATGAAGGGATTGAGAGCAGCCCTGAGGAGAAGGACTTAGGGGTACTGGTGGATGAAAAGCTGGACATGAGCGGACAATGTGCACTCGCAGCTCAGAAAGCCAACCACATCACAGGCTGCATGAAAAGCAGTGTGGCCAGCAGGTCGAGGGAGGTGATTCTGCCCCTCTACCCTGACCTGGTGAGACCCCACCTGGAGTCCTGTGTGCACCTCTGGAGCCCTCAGCACAGGAAGGACATGGACCCATTGGAGTGCGTCCAGAGGAGGGCCACAAAAATGGTCAGAGGGCTGGAGCACCTTCTGTGGGGACAGGCTGAGAGAGTTGGGGTTGTTCAGTCTGGAGAAGAGAAGGCTCTGGGGAGACCTTACTGCGGCCTTTCAGTACTTAAAGAGGGCCTACAGGAAAGGTGGGGACAAACTTTTTAGCAGGGCCTGTAGCGATAGGACAAGGGATAATGGTTTTAAACTAAAAGAGGCTAAATTTAGACTAGATATAGGGAAGAATTTTTTTATGCTGAGGGTGGTGAAACACTGTCACGGGTTTCCCAGATAGGTGGTAGGTGCCCCATACCTTGAAACATTCAGGGTCAGGTTGGACGGGGCTCTGAGCAACCTGATCTAGTTGAAGATGTCCCTGCTCATTGCAGGAGGTTGGACTAGATGACCATTAAAGGTCCCTTCCAACCCAAACTATTCTATGATTATACGATTAGGGCTCTACTTTTTGGTTACGCTGCTTGTGACGACTGTTGGCAAAGGTAATTTCTTACTCTTAGCAGCTGAAGTTAGATAACTACCAAGATTTCCATGCCTCTCACTTTTTTGCTAATGAAAGATAATTACTGGCTTATTTTCAATCCATTTTAGTTCTTCTGTAATTAAACTCCGCAGAGCAAGTTTTAGTATACTCCTAATAACATTACATGAAGTTAATACTGCAGAAGCCTGATTGTGATTCACATTTTAAAAGGACTTTGTATGTCTGTTCCAATGAGTTTGGATGCAGGATTACAACATACAATGCTCAGAATCAAATTTATGCTCAGTCAGTGGAAAGTGGCCTTAAAGTAGACATAAATTTAGTCACACCTCACCTTGGCGCGAATGACACTCAGGCGTACATACCTAAGGACGTAATCATTGTACCCAGCTCTGTATTTGTCGTTACACTAAAAGCTACAGTTTGAAATACAAGTACATTTAAAAAAACGCTGCTCCTTGAATTTTGTTGCTGTCCAAGTGGAACAGCCAGAAAGCAGTTGAAGCTTGGGGCATTGAAGATGTACTTCAAATAAAAATTGGATAATGTATGTTAAATAAAGAGGGTGCCAGGACATGGGAAAACCTTGTGATCACTGTAGAGTGTTTTAAACAGATGAGAATATTGCCTGCTATTTATATCATCAGGCATAATCTGAAAGAAAATAGTAAAAAAAAAAAAGTTTTCGTTCATTTGAAAAATGTGTGTTTTATAGATATTTGAATATAGTGGGTCAAATTCAGATGTTGAAGGAGGTGATGATGAAGGACTAGATGATCTCCAGAGGTCCCTTCCAGCCCCTATCATTCTGTCATTCTGTAATTTATACGATAATATTGTATATATTGAATGTAAGAAACTGTAAGTCAGTATGAGTGATAGATGGACAGACTGGGAGAAAGTATAATTTCTAAGATGGTGTGGAACAGATACATTAACTTCTATTTTCAAGGCATCCTACTAATTGCTTTTTCTGCTAAATTATTCTCTTTGTACCACATAGAGTAGAAGCAAAGCCGTGGTAGGTACACAGCTGAGTTAAGGAGACTCTTGGCTGCTGACAAAAATTGCCCATAGTTGTGTTGGTGTACACAAGGGAGTCCTGACGTTTTCCATCATCTGGGGAGCTGAGTTTTCCTGTTTTCCTGTCATTGAATAGCATCAGCTAAAACTTAACATCTACTTGTATCTTAATCTATTCCTGTCTTCTTTTTCCAGGATAGTGTGTAAAAGTACAGCACAGGTTAGCTGCCTGTGAAGTGCTTCGATATATTAATTTTGCTTCTGCATTTCATTAGTAAGGAATAACTTGGCTATTTGTAACTAGTGTATGTTCTACAGCTAAAAGAATGCCTTTGACTAACTTGTCCCAGAAATGGTGACGTACCTCAGGCAAAGAATATACCAGGGGCAGAGTATGAAAGCAGGATATGCTCCTTAGGTTTTTTTAATAATAATATTTCTCTGATTAAGTCATGAAAAGTAAGGAAAAGATTTGGCATTGTGAATGAGCCTGTAGAGTGGGGAAAGATAAAAATTCAGGTTGTCGTGGCCCATTGTATTACATTTGACTATTTCAAAAGGAAGGTACAAGAAAACTGATGGTTGGGAAAGGATGAACGAACATACACAAAAAAGAAGTTTCCTCTTGAATTTCATTAACTGTTACTTGGCTTACGTATATTTATGTGCCATTTACAAATAGTGACTTTGTCTAATATCACTGAGGACAGTGTTGTCCATACAACTTTTAATCTTCCCTTTAAAAAAACCCACATCTTAATACGACCTTATATTTTGCAACAGTTAATACCGCAGTAGAGTACTGTGAAGCTGTGAAGATTATGTGCAACTTCACAAGATGAATATCGTTGTGTCCTGTATCTTTCATTACCCTGTATCTTGAAAGAAGTTAATGCTGCTGAAATGTTTGGAAACAATGCATTTCTGAGGTTTTCAAGAAGATCCCAAATGTTGCTTCTTAGAGAAACTTTCTGTGGAATGTATGAGGAATTATGTATGTATGTATACTGTTTCCTGAAGAATCAATATAGCTGATACTTTACGTGTATGTCCAAATAGAAATAGCTAAAAACATTGGATATGTGGTTGTTTGAATTTGTGTTACCCTGAATCCAGCCTGTTGCTGTCTCCAAAGTTCTCTCTCTCGTAATTCAAAGCGATGGAGACATATCTAAGTTGACCAGCTCCCTTAAGGTCAGTAATAGTCTTGCAGTTTTATGCAGTGAGAAGGGGTCTGCGTGGGTTGTACCTGCGGTCACAGAGAAATGAGAGTGCTCTCTCTCTCACGCACTTTGATAATTCTCATTTTGCCTCGTTTGTTCAAATCCAGAATATGGATGGGATAGAATTGAATTGAATTGAATTGAATTGAATTGAACTGAATTGAATTGAATTGAACTGAATTGAATATCCCAATCTATTAGGCTGTACTATCAGTAATTTTAACTATAAAAACATGAAGTTAAGTATGAACAAAGGAGAATATATCAGATGCCAAGAGGCAGAGACATCCCTGACATCAGACAAAGATAAACGGAAAACAGCACTCGAACAGGAAACAGCCCTTGTCACACAGCCAACCTGAGCTTAGGATGTGATGCAACACAATATTAAGGCAATATTGTTTTGTTAAAAGTATGTTATGAATTTCTAGTTGCTTTGCTTTGCAGATCTCTAGAGGAGACATTGATTGGAGCTTGGCTACCCCTTCTCCCCTGCCTCAGCTCTTGCTGACTGTGCTCTAGTTTGACCTTGGAGTGACAATCTGGCCAAGGAACAAGAGTGAGAAGGTTGAGAAGACAACCATGTCAGCAGAGCACTTGAAGGAGGCAGCCTCGCCTCTTGTACACATATTGTAAGAATTAAAAGTCTGGGTGTGCAGGAGAGGGACTTAAAATGTTATCATCATATTCTCTGTACTTACTATTTCTTATACATCTCCCGAGTCATATTTGCACAGATAGAGTTTAAGAAAAGCCTGTTTTTTCTCCCTGCATGTGTGGAGTGACAAAGTATACAGAAAAAGGCTAAGGGTCTCCATCAGTGCTGTTGTGAAGGTGAATGACATAGGTCACCATGGAGAGAACTCACACGTATTTTAGTTCGGCATAATATGGTTCAGAGGACAGAAAAGCTTAAGTACTGTCAAGTGCATACAAGGTCATTTCTAGCCAGCTGTGTTCAAGAAAGAGGAATTCAGGCTGAAATAAGTAGAGAGAAAGCCTAGGAAGATAATAGGGAACCTAAATTATGGGAGGATCTCGGGATATCTTGGCTAATTTAACCCTGTTAAACAGAAAATGTGTATATGAGTGCCTTCTATAAACATTACAAGGAGTAAATACAGAGAAAAAATAGAACTGTTATGCAATTATCTGTTATATTATATTAGAATACTTACATAGGATCAGATGGCTATAAATAAATTCAGAATTTTGAAACTGGTTTCTGGACCTGAAAATATTAGATTCAAGTAATCATCCAAATAAGTAACAGCAAGAAAACCGTATTTTTAGTGAATATGAGTGGTTAATGGAAAAGACTGTAAAAAAAGGTAAGAGAGTACCTTTGTTATGATTGCTGTAGGTTGTGCATCATGTATAGTTATATAAATTCATATATTTAAGTTATATATCATAAATGTCATTCATATATATATGCGTCTGAAATTTAATTATTAGTATAAAGTATGTCTTATATTTTGGTACCTTAACTCCAGTTTGTGGGCTTTCCCATAGTTGTCCAAGAAATACTTTTTTCCCTGGCTTGGGGTATATCTTCTGTGGCCTCGATTGCCTTCCTTGGAATCAGTAAAGACTGACCACAAGTAGACGGTGTATACAGCCTTCCCCATAACACTGAAAACTTTGTAGATGGCAACCGGTGTGTCTCGTTCACATGCTCACGATAAAAATCGTCAAAGATTTGAAGTCACAAAGGAGTCCTCCATTGGCACTGATCCCTGTGGTTTGCTTTGGTAGCACTTTCAGTTGGCTGAAAAAAAAAGTCCTTTCCTGGGATTTTTTTAATATTGTAATTTAATGAGTTCCGTATCAGAAAAGGGGGCCCACGCCAGTGGTAGTGCTGTGAGTCTGCCATCTTCTCATCCTGTGCTGGATCGTCGGGGTTTGGGGATTTGGATCTTTTTCCAAAGCATCATAAAATATGTCACTGGGTGCTGACGGATTTCTTATGGCTTGATGGGAAGGAAGTGCAGAATGGTTGTGGACTGGGTTTGATGATCAGTCTTGTGCTGGAGTGTTAAAAAGTTTATTTTATTACCAGAATTCTTTGAATTAGAGAGAAGTATTTTTTTCTGTAGCGTTCTGAACTTTGTGTTTCATTCTGATTTTCTGGAGGAGGGGTAAAAACTTTGCAGATAATGTTTGATTGGTTTTCTCCTGAAAGGATAAGTTTCTTTCCTGGGCATAACCACTCTGCAAAGCTTCTGCCAGCTTGCTGTATAACTGAAACATGCTTTTCTTTTATTTTTTTTTTTTTTTATGTGGGAACCATTTACACAAAGGAGGGATAGAAAGAAAAAAAACCACAACCACATTTTAAGTCAACACATTTAGTTTTCGTTCTTCCTGGATGATTAGTTTAGTCAGTGTATGTAATATGCTGTAGTCCCAGGACCGTGTAGTGACAGGAGAGAAGTGAATGTGTAAGTAGCATTATCAGGCCTTGTGTTAACTTTTTTATAGCGTCCTGCCACAATGTTCTGGGTTTGGAAATCGAGAGTGTCTGTCACATCCATGTAATTTCTCTCTCTTGCACCGTTCCTGTTGGGATGGTTCTATAGTTGGGGCCCGATAACTTGGTTCAGCATAAAACTTGATGTCAACACAGACTTCTGATACCTGCTTTAACATTTGAATTTTTTCATTTCTTCCCATCACATCTACTTATGTCACTTGTCCCAGCCAAAATATTCCAACTCTAACCATTCTGTGATTATTTTGCATCCTTTGCATTTATAGCCCTTAAAAGTTTGTGGAGTTATGGTTGTCCGCTCCGTTGGCTTTTTGCTCCCACTTTGCCAAGCTATTCATATTCCTTTCTCCAGAAATTTTATCATCCAAGCTCTTCATTAATTTTATGCTGTATTTGTGGCTGGCTTTCGGTTGTACGGAATGCAACCTGCATTGTCTCCCAGGGAAATGGAGCTTCCTCTGGCATTTGCGATGTGTTTCCTCACTATACGTAACATTAACTTGCAGAGCTTCTCTCTCACTTGCTTTCTGCACCGTATCATATTGCAAGCTTGCATGTCATTTGCCGTTCACCATCTCCCATGTGTCCTTTCAGCTGTATTACTTGCCTGTTTTTTTCCCACTCATTCATCCTTTAGATTGTTTTTCCTGGGCATATTTAAAGATAGTGGTAGCTTCTGAGTTGGTTCTGTGAGATGAATAATTAAGATACCAAATTTAACTAAATAGAACCTCATTGTTATACTCCTCCTTTCCATTTTGGGGTTGGTTTTTTTTTGTTTGGGTTTGGGGTTTTTTTTCTGTACTTCTGCTTGGAAAAACTGTCTTAAGTATCTTGAAGCAGATACCCAGGTTGGATCTCATAAAGCTGGTTTGGCGCGTACTGAAGCACTACATTCATTGCCAACTGCAATCTAGCTACAGAAGAGAGGTAGTGACCGTCATTATGAAATACCTCTAGCTTCTCTTCTTCTACTGCCTCTCTGTAATTTGAAGACCAGATCTGCAAACAGGGGGGTTCTTATTTTGTTCCATATGATGAAGGTCCTAATTAGAAATGTTAGGTCTTCTGTATCGTTAGTGGGAAGCAGAAGACTCTACTAGAAAGTGAGTTCAGTTCATTTGACGTCTTCTGAGTATCTGTCCGTGACTGAATTCAGTTGAGAGTCTTGTGTGATTTAAGTCTTAAATTAGGCGCCTCAGTTAAGGGCCAGGAGTGAACTTGGATGAAAGTGAGACAAAATGAGCTCTGAAAAGGGCAAAGGTTTATTCTCATCCATTTCCACAGCATTTCATGGTGCGATTTCAGCAGCTATCATGAGCATGTATGTGTGTAAAGACATGACGAGTTAGTGACAGGTTGCTCTTTCCTTGCTGAGCATCTGATGAATGATGTCTTGATAACAGAAGGGAGGATCTGCATATAATTGCCAGGGATGACAAAATCAATTATTAAATCCCTCTGAACAGTTTGAGGTATTTCTGATTGAGTGAGGTAGATACACTAAAACTAGTATCTAAATTATTTTTCTTTATAAAAAAAACCAGGGCCCATCATGTGGCTCTTGACAGCAAGTGGCACAATATAGCTTATATTCCAATAGCAAAACCTCTTCCTTTCCCCGTAGCCCCAAACATCATTGCTTTGCACAGGTCTTCTATTAAGAACAGTTCTTGGTCTGCGCTATTTTCGGTCCTGTGCCCAGACATTGTCTTGGAACATGGTGGCTGGTTTTGACCAAAATCACGCCAGAGGACATAATAAAAAGTTTTGGTCTTGGAGCCTAGGTCCTAGCCCAGTTTAGTTTACCAGGATGGAGGCTACAATGCAAACTGGAAGCCACAAGTGTAGGTGATAAAAAATTTTCTACTAGTTTCACCACTTTGTATTTACAGGAGGTATGCAAGGGGAAAAAATCACGTAGGATAGTCAGTAATCAGGGACTCTGATATGATAAAGCTTAGGTTATTTCTGTACTGATACCATAAAACTGTTTGTCGTATTCCTGTTCTGGTCATAGCTCAGCTCTGTGCATATGAGCCTACTTTACTGTGTTTAATTTTGAATTTTCTCTTTTACTGTAGGATGTCGTTAATATTCATGTAACCAGTGTACTGGATGGGGATCTCTAGGTTTTGCTATATTTACTCAGCAAAGACTTAGAAGCGTGTACCTGGGTGGTAGGCGTACGTGTGTGTGTGTGCGTGTGTGTGTACACGTGTGTTGGGCTTGGCATGAGCCCAAGGCAATACCTAGATCTAATGCCTTAGAGGGAACCACACAGAAGTTGTCATGCAAAATTGGTAAATGGGTCTTATGGACTGCTTGCATGGTTTTATGCTTGGTCCTTAAAAGTACATGTTTACATACTGATGTTTTATATCTTTGGCACTACTGTCTGAATTCACAGGATCAGAGAATCTCAGATGTGTCTGTATAAAAGCAAAAAAAAAAAATAATCCTGACTTTTTAAATAATGTTCATCTTTAAACACCTTGCTCTCTGCTGTTATCCTGTTGCATTTTGCTACTGCGCTCTCACCTACATAAAAAAGCTGGCTGGGTCATTGCATGCTTAAGGATGGCAATAAGTAGTTCTGCTCAACTGAACCATAATTTCTTCAGATACTGTCAGAGAAATTCTGCCTGTGAACGTCCGCACATCCTCCACGTGCCTTCACAGCCCTGCACGTGCCCGTTCCCTTGAAGAACTCGATCCCTAGCTGCATCCTCAATATGCCTATGAAAACTCTACCAGAAGGTCCTGTGATCAGGAGTCTTGATCCAATCTGTGCTCAAGCTATGAAAACTCAAATAACCCCTACTAAAGTCGAGCTGGCAGACATTGCCGCGATGCTGTTAGTGGCACTCAAAAAGTTTGCTTTTCCTAGGGAATAAGAATTTCTTCTGCCCATCAGAGAAAATGTACGCGTATTATTTAGAATTTTAACAGCACGTTCACAGACTAACTGTGCTTTTGTTTGGAAAACAAATTAAGCTCTGCAGGGAGCAAATTATGCTCCTCGTGTACAAAGGGTTTAATTTCTTACAAAATTAAAAGAAGAATCCTTATTTCCGTCACTTAGTCTCATAGATTATACGTAACATCATGAGAAATCTGGAGTGAAAGGAACAGAAAAAAATAAATGAATCTGGTGCCAAAGTGAAAATCTGGGCACTAATAAATAGGAAATGTAGAAAATTTAAGTTGAAAGCATGAAATCAAGTGCACGTGCCCCTGCCTCGTAGCAGTTGGGAGCGGGCTTTAGAAGATGGTAACAGAAGACTGTCTTGAACTAAGCAGCCGCTAATGAACTAAGCCACCATGATGTTCATGCTAAAAAAATGCAAATGTTTTGACAAAATGCTGGTTATTTACATTTTTTTTACCACTTCGTTTTACAGAAACAGTGTGGTTACCCAGAAAAGTAAGCTTTGGTTAGAGCAGAAGATTGTGAATTACCAGGCAGTTGTTTTAAATCTTTCTACTTTCACCATGTGTATTTTCATGTGGAGTCATGTAACTTCCTAAATTTCCATTTATTGAGCCATAAAATAAGTATGGTAAGACTCCTCTGTGGGACTTAATTCTTATAAAGCACTTGGAAATTTCCAGTGATAAGATTTTCTATTAACTGTGTTTGAGATCTTTATTCTATTGTTGCCCATTTGCTATGCCCAAACCTTTGTTGAGGATCACAGGAGATCTGTAAGATAAAACAGAAGAAAGTGCATGCTGTATGTTCTTAATTCACACCAGGAGGGAAATAATTTTTTGTCACTTGTGTTCACTCTTCAGTTCTTTTGCTGCCATGAAATCACGTGGGTTGGTTGATACCGAGCTGTGACAGGCAGCTTGCGGATACAGCAAACCAAATGGCATCTTGAGCAACTGAAGAGGAAATTACTCACGGTTTTAAAATATAATTCTGTATTATATATATATATAATATTGTATTGTGTATTATGCTATGCTATGCTGTGCTGTGCTATGCTATACTATACTATACTATATTATATTATACATAATTCATGACTGAGCAAAGTGAATGGCCAAGTCCAGAAAGTCCCGCTCTGGTGAGAGGAGAGCTCAAGCCCACGCTGTCTGATTTGTCCTGTGTGGTTCGTTTTTTCCTTGGAAATCTGCTTGGCACAGCTGTGGTAATAAAGCAGGGGATACTTCCCTGACCCTCGTTGTTTTGCCTGCAGGTTTCTGCATACTTAGTAAAAGAAATTGTGATTGATGTGGCACTCCGTGTCAAGGGTAAACGGTAGATTACCATTAAGTGCATCATTACGTTATCTTTCAAAAATTTACTAGGTTTCACCTGACAGATAATAGCTTTTCCTCTGCCAACACAACAGAGGAAGAGTAAACTAATATATGGGATGAGCCAAAATATATCAAAAGAAGTGTTGCTTTTGACAGAGAAAGAGCTTTTGCATTTCGTAGGGTTTTGAAGGAATCTTACATAAAGCCGCCTCACTCGTTTTCTTTCCAGCCCTGTGATTTGCCGTCGTGCACGCAGTGATGCTATTGCTGCGGAGCAGGGACGTTGTGGCTGCAGGGTCTGCGGGGCTGTGGCTGCACAACTCTACTTGGCTGCTTCATTGGCCAAAGAGGCCAATGGCATCCTGGGGTGCATCAAGAAGAGTGTGGCCAGCAGGTCAAGGGAGGTCATCCTCCCCCTCTACTCTGCCCTGGTGTGACTGCATCTGGAGCACTGTGTCCAGTTCTGGGCTCCCCAGTTCAAGAAGGACAGGGAACTGCTGGAGAGGGTACAGCAAAGGGCTACCAAGATGATGAGGGGACTGGAACACCTCTCTTATGAAGAAAGGCTGAGGGATTTGGGTCTTTTCAGTCTGGAAAAAAGACGACTGAGGGGGGATCTTATCAATGCTTATAAATACTTAAAGGGTGGGTGTCAGGAGGATGGGGCCAGGCTCTTTTCAGTGGTGCCCGGGGACAGGACAAGAGGTAATGGGCACAAACTTGAGCGTAGAAAGTTTCACCTAAGCATGAGGAGGAACTTCTTTCCTTTGAGGGTGGCAGAGCCCTGGCACAGGCTGCCCAGAGAGGTGGTGGAGTCTCCAACTCTGGAGACATTCCAAACCCACCTGGACGCGTTCCTGTGTGACCTGCTCTGGGTGACCCTGCTCTGGCAGGGGGTTGGACTAGATGGTCTCCAGAGGTCCCTTCCAACCCTACCATTCTGTGATTCACCAAGCATCGACCAGAACGATGGCTCGGTTATAAAACATAATAGATCGCTGCCTTGCTTCTGCCTGCTGGCTTGATCTCTGGTGTTCCTTGTGGGCTCCGAGTTGCATAACTGGTGCAAAATCTGAGACGTATATTCTTTTTGTTGGTGATTATTATATTACCTGTTTCTGCACCCCCGATGATTAAGAACAGGTTATGCAGCAGGAGCAAATACTTTCCGGAACCTTCCCCACTCAAAAGTCGATGTGAGCCTTCAGCGACTGCTGCTTCTGCCATTAAAGCAGAGTGAGCCAGCGGGTTATTTCTGAGGACGTTTTACTTTCTGACGGTGTAGGAGGGATAGTTTCTTCAGTGGGTCAGAGTCTTGTTGGTTTACAATGTTGGTAGAGAGATCTGAACATGCCCGTGAGGTGTCATGGGCAGGGACGGTCTGTCCGTTGAGGGCCAAGGTAAGGGACTGAGAAAGCCTGGCTGTAATTGATGGATTCAACTACTTGGGGTCTTTTCTGAAACAAATCTTTAAAATGGCTCCTGCTCCCTTCTGTCAGTCAGCGTCTGTCTTTTCATGTCCCACCTGCTTTTCTCTCCCATTTTGTTTCTCTTGGCAAAACATCACTGTCTGTGAAGAGCAGGGGGCACAGTGTGACCGCTCTCTCCGGGCCCTCCGCTGAGGTCTCTGGGTGGCCTCAGGAAGGGACACACCTGAGGTGCCTTGATTTGTAACCGCCATTTCTTGTGCATAATCAAAACCGCCTGATTTCAAAATTATTGAGCTCCTCTTGTTTGCGTCACAGGAGTTAACAGCTCTGAAAATCATGTCGCTCTTGAATGACTGGTTGTAAGTGACATCCAGTTTGTAAGCGTTGTGTTATATCCTCAGTGCCGTCCTTTACCAGTCCCTGTCACAAGTAGTATTACCCGCTCAAACTTCAAATTGTAGCTGGCAAATGTATTTCAACTCTTTCAGTAGAAGGCATTAATGAAAAATATTACTTTGGGGGTTTTTTTGGCTTGATCTGATTTGCATACTTTTAGCATTTTTCTAAAGAAACCATTTAAAGATTTTGCAAAAATCCTTCGCTGGTGCGGTTGAGACTATTAAATTGTGCAGTGATAAACAACAATCTGTTGTAGATTTAATTGTTTGTCTTTTTGTACTTTGTTGTCATATTAATCAAAACAAGAAAAACCTCCAACTGTTCCTGCAAATCCAAAACCATGTTGACGTAACCATTATCCAGTGAAGACTTGAAGGTACTCAGTTGTCACCTTGTCGTCTTGTTTTAGATTAAAAGTTGGATAGAAAGCCCAATGGTACAGGAACATATATGTTCTTTATGTCAGTAGTTTGGAGGAAGCCTTTGTTGTATTCTTTAACATTTATATGAAGCAGGGATATAATCATAGAATCATTGTTTTGGTTGGAAGAGACCTTTAAGATCGTCAACTCCAACCATTAACATAGCACTGCCATGTTACTACTAAACCATGTGCTTCAGCATCACATCTGCCCATCTTCTAAATACCTCCAGGGATGGCAACTCCACCACTTCCCTGGGCAGCCTGTTCCAATGCTTGACAACCCTTTTGGTGAAGAAATTTTTCCTAACATCCAATCTAAACCTCCCCTGGCGCAACTTGAGGCCGTTTCCTCTTGTCCTATTGTCTGTTACTTCAGAAAAGAGACTGACCCTCACCTCTCTCCAACCTCCTTTCAGGTAGTTGTAGAGAGCAATCACATGAAGTGAATTGTACTCATTTAAGGATCCTGCCTGAACAAAGCTCCTTGGTCAATGCCCTGCTTTCCGGGAATGGGCATTTAATATTCTTTGCCTTGAGGGCTCACTTTTCCTATGAATTAGGTAGTTTCTCATCCCTCTGTGTTGTAAATCTACTGTGCAGGTGAAAAGTACCTGAAGTTGATGGACTGATAGCTCTAGACACCAAAGTATATAACCAGTGGCAAAAGTGAAGCTCCAGAAGTCCTCACACCTTCCTACTATGGTGTGCGTTGAAGGAATAAAGGGCAGAACATCCTGAGGGTTCAGGCTGGTTTGTTCTCTGGACACATGCTCAGGCCATGCCCTGTTCATGTTTTCAGTGATACATATAGAATCGTAGAATCATAGAATTGTCTAGGTTGGAAGGGACCTTTCAGGTCATTGAGTCCAACCATCAGCCTAGCACTGACAAAACCATAACCAAACCATGTCGCTTAGACTGCTTGACTAGGGACTAGGAGCTGCCTCGGCACCCACATTGAATTATGTGAAGAGCTTGCAGATAATGATAGCTTTTTGTTGTTAATAAGATCTGAAACTTCTGAGACACTGCATCGTATTATAGTCCCTTGAACCATTCAGGTCTCGAGCCCTGTGTAATTTAAAGAGTTAAAAATTAATGATGAAAGTAGAAGCAGCTGCCTGGTGACTAACCCAAAGAGCAGCTATGAATTGCACATTGAACTTCAATGTGTGCGTCATCCTAAGTGTTGAAATCTTGCAATTTAATAGCATGTTAAATAAATAACTGTTAAATAAGTTGAATAACAGTTTTACAAATATTGTTTATTGTCACAACAATCAACAGTGACAATTCCAGTATAATGTAAAGAATACATGTACTATTTTTATCAGGTCAACCAAAGCACAGCATGGGGAGGTGATGTGACCCACGCAGCTCTCAGTGACTTGTGGGCACAGGGCGTGTTTGCCTTCAGTAGATTCACTGGCCAACTTTCTGAAATCCCCAGATCCGCTCAAGTCTCTGTGACTAGCGTCTCTACTTGCCCAGCTCTCTGCCTTGCCATGGGCTTAGCCCATAAAAAACACGGGCCTTTGAACTGGGAACAGTTTAAACCAGGTGAATCTGGATTTCTCTCTCTAGATACGTGTAATATTTTTTGTGTTTTGACTGGTTGTTATCACAATAAACTTCTATTGTTAAATATGAGAAGTTTTTCCATAAATAAAGGGTCATTAACCTTTACACATTACTTAACGGTACGTACCGTGGCATTCATAGGTGTGTCAATACCTGGTGCTTATGATAGGCGATGTCCCCCATCTTCAGAATGACTGGTCTTATAATTATTCTGCAAGTTGTAACTTGAATATAGTTTGTGCCCTCTGCTAGATTTCAGCTAGTGTAAATTGCACATAGATAGGGTCCTGACAATTGAAAAGTAAAAAAGAAAATTGAAGAGCATTTGAATCTCATTTATTTCCTTCATTTTACCTGTATATTTCTACTTCACTTATTTCGAGATACAAATACGACATACTTTTTCATGAAAACGTGTGTCATTATAATAAAATATGTTAAATCTGTTGTTTTCACAGTGGTATTGCAAAGAAATGGAACTACATCTTCAGGCGATTCTGCAGGCAAATGCCCATTTCAGAATCCTGGCTCAGGAATCTAGCAATAAACTAAGAAATAGTTGATAAGTGTTTGAAAAAATACAAGTTTTTCTATTTTTCTATTATTATCTGCAAAATATTAAAAAAGAAATTCAAGAAAATTATCCTCCACCTTACCACCATCTTTTCAATTTGTGTGCCGATAAAAAATGCAGGAATGCACAGGTCATTGTTACAGCTTTCTTGGTTTGTCCTTTTTCCGCCCAGGTTCAGCAGCTTCCCCAGCGGTTAGCAGAGCACTCCAAGCAACTAATCCTG
The DNA here is from genome assembly GCF_028500815.1 of Rissa tridactyla. Lineage (NCBI taxonomy): Eukaryota > Metazoa > Chordata > Aves > Charadriiformes > Laridae > Rissa > Rissa tridactyla. The sequence goes on along the minus strand of NC_071468.1, from coordinate 116,812,797 downwards.
TATCTATAAACTGTAATGTCAAAGGATTAATGTGTGCCTGGGAACACGGGTCAAATCTGCTTTAGATCACAACAGTTTGAGTTCAGCTCCTAGCTGAAATATCACAAAACTACCATATAATTTTGTACAAGTCGTGCATTCCTCTACTTCAGCTGCTGGTTGCCTTTAATAAAAAGAGGCCCAGGATTGATTTCCCTGAGAATGTATTTTTCTTTGTCTAAAACTAAAGTAGTATCAGCTGGAAAGCAGAAAGATTTCTTAAAATAGTTCTGTAATAGATATAAATAGCACTTTCAAAGTCCACTTTTAAAATAGTGTAGAAAGTACAGGATGGCAAGTTACTGATATTTCCTGAATTTCTTCTGCTTGCACTGTGGAGGACTGGGGAAGTGATTGTCCCCCTGTACTCGTCACTGGTGAGGCCCCACCTCGAGTACTGTGTCCAGTTTTGGGCCCCTCACCACAAAAAAGACACTGAGGTGCTGGAGCGTGTCCAGAGAAGGGCAACGGAGCTGATGAGGGGTCTGGAGCACAAGTCTTGTGAGGAGCGGCTGAGGGAGCTGGGGGTGTTCAGCCTGAAGGAGGCTGAGGGGAGACCTTCTCGCTCTCTACAACTGCCTGAAAGGAGGGGGTAGAGAGGTGGGGGTCGGTCTCTTCTCCCAAGTAACAGGCGATAGGACAAGTGGAAATGGCCTCAAGTTGCTCCACGAGAGGTTTGGACTGGGTATTCGGAAAAAAGTTTACACTGAAAGGGTTGTCAAGCATTGGAATAGGCTGCCCAGGGAAGTGGCTGAGGCACCATCCCTGGAGGTATTTAAAAGACGGGCAGACATAGTGCTTAGAGATGTGGTTTAGTGATGGTTTTTGTCAGAGTTAGGTTGATGGTTGGACTAGATGATCTGAAAGGTCCCTTCCAACCCAGGCGATTCTGTGATTCTATGATTCTGTGCTACGTTACAGTGCCCAGACCTTGTGAGCGTCTCTGGGTGGCATGCCCTGCCTGCCGCTGGGTAGCTGCTGAGACCAGTGGCGCTGGTCGTCATCAGCTGAGTCTCATTTAACAGCAAAGGCAATTATTTTAAAATATTTTTTACTAAAATATCAATCTAATTTGTGCAATAAGTAGAATATGTGCAGTAAGCAGATGTATATAACTACATCTGTTTTATTTATGTTGAGTCACCAACAAAGCACAGCAATTTATACCTAATTATGTAATATCCAGAATCTCTCTTACTTTGCTTTCTTGGTACTTCCGTTAGGTACTGTAGTCATGTGTCTTTGACGGGTTTTCCTGTAAGAGTCCTTGTAATATGTTTTTACTTTCCAGTAAAAAGTGGCAGGTATCCTTTTATAATATTTGTTTGATCTTAACATTGAAATGTAATTGAGAGTAAGTCTATCAATTCCCTTTCGGTTAACGTGGGTGGGGTTTTTAAATAATGTCATTCTATTTTAAAGCTACAGTGTATTCTATTATCATAACATAAAATAATTACCAGCTATAGAATATGTCTATCTCAGTATATAAAATCCGATATCGTGCACCACTGTACACATCTTAGTGAAGGGACTGTGTGCTTAGACTCTTGTTCTGACCAGATTTACCTATATTGAACTGCAAATTAAAAACCCCATGTGTTGTCAAAGTGTGAAGATACTGTCACGGTGGCCGACATCTTTTAATTTGGTTGTTTGGTTTACGTGGAGAAAATAGTTTGCCAGATGAAATAAAAAGCAGTGTAGCTTTGGTGACGTAAAAAGCCCTCCTGGTCTGCAGCGAGGGTTCCTGCCTGCTGCCCTCTGGTGGGGTCACCTCCTCCTGGAGCAAGGGGCTGTGGTCATGCTCCTGGGCCCTTCTTTCAAAACCGATACACCCAAGCATTTCATAACCACGTTCTTCGTTGCTTCGTCTTTGTCATGGTTTAACCCCAGCCAGCAACTAAGCACCACGCAGCCACTCATGCACTCCCCCCCGGTGTCATGGGAGAGAGAACTGGAATATTAAAAGCGAGAAAACTCATGGGTTGAGATAAAGACAGTGTAATAGGTAAAGCAAAAGCCGTGCACAAGCAAAGCTAAACAAGGAATTCATTCACTGCTTCCCATGGGCAGGCAGAGGTTCAGCCATCTCCAGGAAAGCAGGGCTCCATTATGGGTAAATATTTACTTGGGAAGACAAACACCATCACTCCAAATGTCCCCCCCTTCCTTCTTTTTCCCACAGTTTTTATTGCTGAGCATGGCATCATATGGTATGGAATATCCCTCTGGTCAGTTGGGGTCAGCTGTCCCAGCTGTGTCCCCTCCAACTCCCTGTGCACCCCCAGCCCACTCACTGGCGGGGTGGTGTGAGGAGCAGAAAAGGCCTTGGCTCAGCAATAACTAAAACATCCCTGTGTTATCGACGCTGTTTTCATCTCAAATCCAAAGCATAGCCCCATACTATGAAGAAAACTAACTCTACCCCAGCCAAAACCAGCACAGTCATTTAAAAAATTTAACATGGGCATGCCGCAAGCCCTGCCAATGTGTCTGAAAGCCAACGCACCTTGAAACCCAATTTCATTTCAAGCGGACACTCATTTATAAATCAAGTCTCCTCGGCTGGGATGTGGTGCTGTAGGACTTTGCTGACAGTGGTTTTCTCGTGGCCTGGCAGGTTCTTCGCTCGGTGCTGCTGTTTCCGACGATAGAGCGCATGGCTCAGTCCCCTCAAGGAAAGCTCATGACCCCTTTGCTGTGCAAACTTCGGTACGTTCTGTACATGCCCGTCTACCTGCTCTCCTTTCTACCAGAGGGAGTCAAAGCCTCCCTGGTGCGGTTTGCTCTGCGAGGAATGAAGACCTGCGATGAATCTTCCATAACAACCTCCGTGAATCTCTTCAGCGTGGACTGCATTGGTGAGTACCTGTTGTTTGTTTCTTTTTCCTTTTGTTACACCAACTTTTGTATCGTTCTCACGTAGTAAATGGTGATGGCGTTTTGTAGGCAGAAGTTTAATACTAAAGCATGAATGAGTTTTGAAGAAGGACAGGTTTAATCTTTTCTCAAATTAAGACCATGGGTACAGGAAAATTTCAAATGAGTCAATTTTAGAAAAAAAGTTGGGGGGAGGGAATAACAAAATATTTTCCCAAAGAATATTTCTTCCCAAATATATTCCCAAAGGATATATTTCTTAAGAAAACCGATCTATACTTCTAACAGTATCTCGTGTGATTAAAACATGGTTTTACAATCTAGTTTATGTTACTTAGGTCTTCTTTTTGCATTTCATTCAGATTAGGTGATGAAAATAAATCAGTAATCATTTTTACAAAGGGTTCTTTGCATCTGTTTTTTAAAGCTATGGTTTAACCAGCTCTGTGGATTTTGTCATCTGAGTAGGAATATTGGTAAATTCAGAAAAGGGCCTTCAGCCTACAAAGACACACAGAAGTTACTTTATGCACAGAAGAATTTCAGCGCCTTTTGGAGCATACGAAGAAAGATTAACGTTCCTCGAGTGCATATTGTATGCATATTTTGCACATTATAGCAGGAGAAACAGCTTTAAGAAAGGGAATAATTTCAGATAAATTAAGTTTAGAATGAAAACCAGAACGTGGATTGTGCTATATTCCAGGTATTTTGCTAAGTTAGCAGTTGAAAACAATTTGGAATAGAATTGACGTGCTAACACGGTAATAATAGCAAGAAGGAAGTTTTGATTGTGTTAATAGTAGTAAAAACACATTCCTACATTTCCAGTTGTGCTCTGCCTTCTATCAGTTAAATGTTACCTACTAATCTTCCAAACAGATGTGCCAGAGTAACGGTGATTGCAGCGAGGTCCTGTGCCTTTGGCGGATCTCTGTGGATGTGTTGGTCTGTACTGGAGGCTCGCAGTGGGACTGTGGAGGGGCTGGGAGCGGGATGGCCAGTGGGGGTTCTTACCGCCAAAGCCCCGTTTCTGTTGTACAAACCTGGCGTAACAACAGTCACTCTGCTGCGGCACCCGGTGCCTGACAAAATCATGCTCCCGGTTGATAATGTAAACTTCTGATGGGGGTCATATTATCTGTTGCTTCAATTCCTATTAATTTATGTCAGTTTTCTGATGAGCGAGGAGAAAGCAACCATGCAGTTATACACGCACTGGGCTTTCAGGCTTCTTCCTTTGATAATTTAGTCTGGGAGAAAGGTATGTGAAGGTCTGTGAGGTCACATCTCCACAAGCCAGGAATCCTTCTCTGGTCCCCACAGATAAACTTTTACCTTCAAAACAGGTTATCCACATCCAGGGTTGTATTGGAAATGGTCCTTGGCCTGCATTAACCTCCAAAAAAGCATGGCCAGCCATTGTTTGTGCGGGCCCTTTGGCCCAGACCACAGCAGTGGCAGGAATAATTTACCAGAACGGATTTTGTGTGCTGCTGTTGGAGCCTGACTCTCCGAGCTCTTCAGCCCCCAGGGGAAGGAGCCCGGTTGATGCGTGCGTGTCAACCTCTTGTAGTTTTCTGTGTGCACCAGGGTCTGATCTGCCTCCAAGCTGTAAGGTAAATTCAGGCAAGAAACCAGGCTGAAGGCTCTTTCACTCACAGGGTGCGATCTCTGCCTATGCTCAGTTTATTGACTGAATTCATTGTACCAGAATGAAACCCCCTGTGAGCCAATGTCTTGTAAAACTTGCATAAATAGGCCTTATTGATGCAACTAGTTCCTTTGGGCTTGTGATATCATCTCTCTTGAGCAGAATTTCCCTTTGGTTTCATCTTTGGAAACTGGCGATGTTTTACAGCCCAGTGACTCAGGACCACATGTGTGGATTAATAATTTTAGGGCTTTCCGGATATTGCCCGTTAACCTTGTCTTGTATTGTTTGCGGACAATAGAAAATGTAACCATTCAGCAAAAATTCACTAAATCTAGCACGACAAACGAGTCTGTCTTATGGGACTGCTCATCTGTGAGTTACTGAAGCCTCTGAATTTGTGGTGAATGTTTTTCTGATTGATTCCTTGTTCCTTAATAAACTGCTAGATATGGTTCAGAAACGTTCAGCAAATAAAGTTGTTTCTCCTCTCCGGGAAGGTTGCATGTCAACTCATTAAAAATACACATATTGCCTTTGGCATGTACATCTGTTGCATTACTGTAATTGTAATAAAAGCTGTGATTAAGGGCAGAAAAGATGGTAAAAGTTTCCTTAAAACTAATACGTCCGTTAAAACAAACCAACCTGCCAGGGATTTGTTACCACATCCAAAGCTTAGTCACAACAATGTTTTCTCTCCTCTGAAAGGAAATGAGATTTGAAAACTTAATTATAGCGGAACTCTAAGACCGAGTGCCGCTCCTGTTGACGTGGAGAGGGAAAAGCTCCGCTCAGTGGCAGCAGAATCGGGCCCTTAGCTGAAAGAGTCAGTGAAGGAAGACTTATGTTACCTCTCTATCCCACTGTTTCAAATTATGTTTGCTCCTGCTTCTTATCCAGACCTGTCTTCCCAGTGTCCGGACTTTATAGTTGACGGTACTGGAAGCCCGAGTCACACAGCAGAAGGCATTGCGATGGCGCTGTGCAGAAGGGTAACATAATATAATGTCTTGTCCCAAAGCGGAAATAGCGCAGAAAGAGGAGAGACGGCAGGGACCGTAAAGAAAATGGATTGTAAGGAAGGATGGGAAGACATAGTGTATATATAATTAAGGACCTATTAGAAATAAGCAAAGAGGTCTGAAGGCAGTTTGCCTACCTGGATTAAACTTCTAGCAAAGATACCTTAGGGCAGAAAACAGCACTACATTGAACAAACTAGCATTTGGGTACTGGTATTCATGAGCCTAGGAGATGAATGGACAGAAAAATCGGACATTAATGACCTTAGTTATCTGAAACATTGTCACTCTGTTTATTCAGGCTAGCAAAACAAGGATACCCCTATCTAGCACAGCGGTGGTTGTTCTACAAATCATGTACAACCTGGCAGTGCTGGAACACTTTGGCACTCCAGCGCGTTGAAATTTGTAAACATTTCTTTGGTGACAGATGCCAGTAGCAGACTTACAGTGACAGTAAACCATTCTATCTACATGGGACAGGATTTATTGTCCAGCCGTTTGACTGGCAAACTTCCTCCATTTGTTTCTGTAAAGTTTCCACAAAAGCACAGACATTACTTAATGGGTAAACACCGCGAGGCTTTTTCGAGAGGCGGGTTCGCGGGTCAGGGGTGAACGTCTGGATGACAGTGAAGATACAGATAAGCACAATAGCAAGAAAAAACCTCCAACTGGCCCAAACGCGGTGCGTCCTTTGTGATCTTGAACCTGTGACTTCCCTGGAGGAATCTCCCTGTTTGTTTAACCTGTTCGGGGAGCAGGGGAGCACGGCGATCTGCGGCAGGGGCAGATCTGCTTTCTGCAATCCAGGTCGGGAAGGAGAGGACTCAGAAACCTAAAATGAGCGTTTTGGCTGGGTTTAGGCTGTCACACAAATGCCGGCTGGAGACAGTAGATTTCCGGTTTATTTTAAGTGTCCAAGAGATGTTGTAAGAAGACAAGAAACCGAGATTAAACTGCAGAGGTTGGATTCGAATTTTCTCTTGTTCCAAGTGTGGAGACATTCAGATATCACGTGGAGTGTTTACATTTCCCGCATTTTACAGAGAAAAAAGGGCTAAGGCAGTTTCAGGCACTCCACTCTTGCGCCCACAGGACTGCATAGGAAGCGAGAGACCTGACTGAGGTATTGGGGCTTGTCTCCCAGCAGTAGCTACTTCTCTCTGTTCCTTCCTGTTGCTATGAAAATGGAACTTAAGCTTTTACATTGACTAAGTTATTTTAAAATTTTATCTCCAGGGAGCTAACTGGAAAATTTATTTCTGGGTTTGAATTATCCCGACCCTGGGAGTTGTTGTGTCTTGAGATCTGTTTCTATTCCAATCCTTAATCAGAGAGATTTTAAATATGACATTATGGGTCATCTTCATCTGACCACTGTGGACATCATGCTATCCAAATAGTTGGCATCTAAAGCAGGTCAGGTGAATCACAGCCTCCAGATCACTAATTCTCTATACCGATACCTCTCTCTACTAGATACTTAAAATTAGAGAGGATAAATCCCACTCTGTATCTACCGGCTGTTCGTTTTGCTGCAGACAGCAGAAAACAACATGATCTGAATTGTCCGTGCAGCCTTTCCCGTGCCGCCAGGACAGGCAGATATCCCATGCTTTGGCTGCATTAGAATTTACAGCTGCTGGTTTCTGGTAAGAGTCCCACTAGAAAACTAGTCCTGTTTCTTTCCTGCTTTCTTTGAAAATTCATTTTACATCTCCACAGCCATTCCCTGACAAGTAAATGAGAAATTTTTGGAGAGTTCTTTTTCTGGGACTCGAATGCTGTAGAAATACCCATCTAACTGAAATACTTGGATAAGGGCAGTCCGTGGTGTTGTATTCATGGCAGTCAATAGCCCCTCCACCTACTCTGCTCATAGTTTTCAGAGTTAAAATATAGCATTTAAAGTGTTAGATAAGCAGTTGATAAATGAATTCACCTGAAATGGTGAAATAGGAGTGCTTTGCCTCCTAAAGAGTATTTTTAAAAGCTGTATAACCGCACAGCTAAAATTTAGTTTACTTCTCTTTCTTTGTTTTTAAATTAAAATGGTGTTATTTTCTTGCACTGAAATCAAAATTGAACTAAAAATAACAGAAGATATGATGAGCACCTCTAAATTAAGCATGGAAGGCAGAGGCTTCCATACTGAATGGAGCTAACACTCTCCACTGAGGCATGCAAGGCCGAGGGGCAGTTGCGCATTATATTCTCATCTAGGTTTTATTATTTCAAACACTGTACTAGCACATTTTAAAAAGAACCTGACATTCAAGACAAGCTATTGCCCAGCATCACATAGATGATCGGCAGCAGAACTGTACATAGACCTACATCCCAGGGCAACAGTTGATCTACTCGACCTGCTTAACCATGAGTTTAACCTTAGAAATACATGTGCATATGTTAGTCACGAGCAGCGTCCATAAACCACATTGGCCAGACGGGCTGATGTGCATGCACTGCATTTTAATTGCATTTTAAGTGCATTATAGACAGAAACTGATACCACAAAGGATTTCAGGGAGCACCTTGCAATGTCACACCTACCTTTTTCATAGTGGGCAGGAGAATAAAAGCTTTTCCTCCCCCCTCACCACTGGACAACTGTGCAGATCTTTGAAGTTAGACAAGTACATTTTCAAGTTGATTTTCCAGACTGACTGAAGTCAAAGCTCTGGCAGTAAAAAGTGATTCTTTTGTTTCTTCAGATGAATGTAAGTTTTAGATAACTTACGGCTATAATGCAGAAATCATTTCAAGGATATTTTTCTACTTTTATAATTAAATACTTAGAGAATTTCAGACATGATAGAATCATAGAATCATAGAATCATAGAATTGCTGAGGTTGGAAGGGACCTCTAAGATCATCGAGTCCAACCTTTAACCTGCCCTGACAAAAGCCACTTCTAAACCATGTCCCTAAGTGCCCCGTCTACCCTTTTTTTAAACACCTCCAGGGATGGTGAATCCACCACCTCCCTGGGCAGCCTATTCCAATGTTTAATAACCCTTTCAGTGAAAAAATGTTTCCTAATATCCAATCTAAACCTCCTCTAAACCTCTAAACCAGTTTCCTCTCGTCCTATCACTTGTCACCAGGGAGAAGAGGTCAGCCCCCATCTCTCTACAACCTCCTTTCAGGTAGTTGTAGAGGGTGATAAGGTCTCCCCTCAGCCTCCTCTTCTCCAGGCTAAACAACCCCAGCTCCCTCAGTCGTTCTTCATAAGGTTTGTCCTCCAGACCCCTCACCAGCTTTGTAGCCCTTCTCTGGACACGCTCCAACACCTCAATGTCCCTCTTGTAGCGAGGGGCCCAAAACTGATATATAGCTAGACACAATTTCACGGAGAACTGAAAGCGATGACGTGGTACATAAACTACATCTGCATAAAGTAAATAGTGTTAAACTTGGACAGTGTAGCGTAGGGTATCACAGGTGAGCAAAAAGGCTGGAGCTCAGCAGGTCTCCTCTCTTCTTCCTGTGTGCGTTCTTTGGCTCCCAGTGGGGCAGAAGGGGGTCAGAATGACACACCAGATGATCTCCCTCCCTCTCCCTAGCATCTAACTAATTAGGATTCAAGAGACATCATCTTTCCTGAAATCAGGTGATTCTACAGCTGTCTCTTACACGATGTTTTTTTCCCTCCATCTGAATTTCCACTGCCCGATACCGCCAAGGGCCAGAAGGCTGCTTTAGGGAGCCCGGCAGTGCGACCCGGCGCGCTGAATCTCTGCTTCTGCAGAGTTTCTCGGCAGGCTTCTGTGCGCTGTCACAGTTGAGTCCTATCCACTTCTGACGTTTTAAGTGATGATCGTAAGATGTATTTCTGCAAAGTGTTTAAGAGCGTGTTTCCTTACCTGTGGAAACACAGTAATATTTTATCACCTGCTTCGCAGGAAAAGGGGCCAAAGAATAATAGTCTTTAATATTTTCATGTTTCCTCTGCTACTGTTTATTTTCCTGTGTGATGCCTGACTAAAATGTTTGTTTAACGTAGTCGGACAACTCACCTTACCAAGGCAGCACTTAAGCTGACGGAAAAACCTCACATCTGCTTTATTCTTTCTGTGACTGAACTAAACTTTTCCTTTTTTCGGAGTAGGATGCTCATATTAAATTACTGGAGGAAGGCAATGACTTTTATGTATTTATAGTCCTATTTATTTTTGAAAGTCAATCTGCTTCCTAATTTACCCCATTTCCAAAAGAAAGAAAGATGTTTAACAAGGACTTTTATTACTTGCAAAAGCTTTTACTTTCCTGTGAAAGCCTTGTGAAAATAATAGTAATCATGTGGAAATTTCTCACTGGGTTTATTTCTGTTAATTATTCCTCTTTTTGTTCTTGGGGGGGAAAACCCAACAAAAAAACTCCCATCATAAATATTATTCATGAGGCGTGAATGTTTTGATAGTGGGACTGATGATCATTTCCATGAAATGTGAGGCACAGTTGGGATTCGGTTGGGGAAGGGGAGATTGTTTATTCACCCCTGGTGGAGTTTCGTCCCCAGGGATACGACTTACTCTCACGAACTTGCAGCGAGTCTAGTGATGTGTTGCAAATGGCATGAAAAAGGAAGGGGTAACGTCAACAAAGCAGAAAGGACGTTGAAAATAAGTGTATGCCAGTTAAGTGCTAGCAGCTACAGTTGCTTTGTGTTAGCCAGTGCCAGATAGTCGGCTGCAAATTGGCACTTTATTTGCCCTGGGCCCAATACAAAGCCCCCTGAATTCAGGGGAAGGATTCCCTTCTGCTTTTTGTCTCAGAGGTGTCTGTCTCAACTCCCCCAAGGAATACCTGAAGTAGAGCTCCTGGCTCTGTTACAACTTGTGTTTACTGGTTGGGAGTTTAGCTTGATTCGTCGAACTCTTTCATCACGCAGTCCCAGCAAAGCACTTAAACACCCGCGAAATCCGTACCCATGGGTAAACTATAAGCATTTGTGTCTTGGAATAAGGTTTTTTTGGAAAATGACATTTTCAAAGCTGCTAACTGATGCAATACCTGTCATTCCATGCGCCTAAAGGGGACACTGGTCTGGATGTAATTCCTACTGTCATCTAAAACAATATTGCAGTCAGCTTTGCTGCGGTTTCTTGTCCACCAGCGCTCACCGTCTCCCTTGCCTAATTCTTTAATGTGACTATATTGACAAGGAGAAAAAGCCTACAGAGTCTTCATGGATCTGGGGAAGGAAATGCTGGCTTATCTTGAGCAAACTCTGGTGCAGGAGATTGCTTACTAGTTAGTGCAGTGGTCAAGTGTATGGTGCAAGGGTCAAGGGTATTTAAAATGAGCTTTATAAACAGTGGTTTATGTTTAATGAAGGGTGCTGTAAAGGTCACCTTTCATACCAATGAAAGCCACTCCACCTGAGAGGAAGTTCACCTTGTTCAAAGGATGGGTGGTCCAGTTACTGAATTTCATCAGGGTTCCTCAAGGAGAGTCAGTGTCAGGTCCCAATTCAGAAAAGTACTTCAACTGGCCTCCATATAGCTACTGACATGCATAAACCCTTGTCTCGAACAGCATATTATTTCCCAGTAGAGCTCAGGCAGGAGCCACGGTGTGGAGATGCTAAATTGCTGCAGACACTGTCCATCCTGGCCACTGAGCACCACCTACAGCAGAGCCTTCTGTGCCACTCTTGCAGGATAAGAGAGCAGACACTTTCCATGACCAAAAATCTGGGCCATAAAAGAAATGTCATCACCACAGCCATCTGCAAGGATATGTGAGACCTTAAACTAGAGGTGAATTTCTCCAGCTAAGGGACGGTTCTGCCATTTGAAGATGGTGAGAGTTGTTCCAAAGTAACTCAAGGCAGGAAACTCAAGGCAGGATTAAGTCCATAGACATTGCAGTTTCCATCACACACCCCGCTTCACCTGCACGTGCTTCATCACACAAAGTAAATGAGTGTTTTTCGCACTCCTCAACAAAGTGTGTATTGTTTGTAAAGCACCTGAGTATAATTGAATAACTTTTTCCTTTTGCCTTCTCAAGCACAGCTGACTGATTTTCTCGTATAGTTCTCGTCTTCCTACAACTTTAATACCAAGCGGACTGGGGAAGTCTGTCATAACAATTGCAGCTTTTTCTGCCTATTTGTGTCAATCATGGTTATGTATTAAGCAGTATATTTTCATTCTAAATTCAAGTGTAAACTGAAGCAGAACCCCAAGTCAATGTTTACATCTTGTAAACCTGTAAACAACATTTTAGCTAATGTGTGTGTGCAAGTGTGGAGGCACATGTTCCTGCATTAGTCATTCTTGATACTAAGCAGTTCCTTCTGTTTGATGTTTTAAACAATAAGTTATATGATATTTCCAAGATTGCTGTTGGCAATAATTACCGGTAGAAAATATGTTTTCCCCATAGGAAATTACACTGCTGTTTGGTATTATTAGTTCTTACCACTGTTTTCTGACACTTTCTGAGGAGTGACAGAGATTGCTTCCTCAAAAGCAAAGGATAAACTGGAAAGGAAACCGGTGTTACACTCCTCTGAAGAACCTTACAATAAGGCGGGCAACTTACCAGGAAAAAAAATGTGACCAGATAGTGGTACATCGCCTGAGGAAAACTTATTTTCAAAAGTTCAATGTACTTTTTGCAGGGCATTTCCATTTGGAGTGGGAATCCAACCTAGAGTTGATTCATCACTTGGCAATTTGAGGAACTTTGCTTTAGATTTAGAGAACGTTTGAAAGAATCATATTATAGCATGTCAAAGTACCGATGAGCTCTGTTGCACATGAAAATGTCTTCAGCAAGAATTGTTCTATTGAAGGCAAATTGCTTTCTTCTTCTACCTGTAGTTCCTCAGAAGGGTGAGCAAAACTCTGCACGCGTATCTCTCCAACTTGATGTTGAACAGTCATGGATTTAGAAATAGACTGTAAAATCTGTGGAGCAAAAATGATGTTTTTCTTGATGGTTTGAATAGTCTCTGGCACACTGAAGCCAGCCCCTGACTGGGCCCTTTAGCGCTCCCACACAGTACAACTAATTCTTAGTTACAAAAAAGATCCAATCGGGCAGTCATTTAGGACTCTTCCCTTTTGCTACAGTTACCAGCAAATTATCAATTTACTTGTGTATTGTCCAGTTCACCTTTACAGAGGCCAGGAATGGGAATTAAAACTTGCCAGCGTTTTGCACATTTTAAAATATTTCTCAAGCATTTTGTAATACCAAATTATTGTGAAATTATCCTGCTGCCAGGCAGATTTACTAAGGGAGGCGTCAGGGAAGCCTTCTGGGAGGAGACTAAGAGTTTGTGGACGTTCTGTGGGAGTCCCTTGTGTGACAGAAGAAAGCATCATTTCAGGCTTTTCTATGTGCAGTCCTGCCCGTACCTGACAAAATGCGTCCCCAGTCTCTACTGTGGTCCTCAGCCAACACAAACAAGAGTCTAAAGTAATAGCAATAATAGCAATTAAATGGCAAATGGTGAAATAGCGGATGCATTCTGTGAAAAATTTGACAGTAAATGATAGTTTTGTAAGGCAGAGCATCAGAACTGTCCTGGGAAGCTTCAGTGTCAACGTGGAAAAGAAAGATGTATGGAAACAAACTAGAGAGAGTGAGAGACTAATGACAGTGTAATGAGATTGCTTGTTTTTCACAGGGTATAAGACATGGTATTAAAACCACTGTGCTTCCTCAAAAGGATATTTGCAAGTATGCACGAGTGTACAGAGACTGGAGCGCTTTCAGTCAGACCAGTGTCATGGGAGCTTTGGCTTCCTTAACCGTGAAAAGGTGATTAACGTTGAAATGTTTAGTAAAGAAAGCTTGATGATGAGTTTAAGGGGAAAGGTAAAAAATATATTCTGTATCATTATGAGCAAAAGAGCGCTCGTGAAGGATCTAAAATTATGGTAGACAAATCATTGAGAGATCAAAGAAATACTGGTAGGAAGACAGCAGATGAGCTAGATGATGTGCATGTAGTGTAATGTAAATTTGAAAAGTATGGAAAATAGTGTTGCAAAACTTTATAAATTACCAAAACTTTTAGTTAATTGGCTTAACAGACATAGGTGAGATAAATGACAGAACTAGAATATGAGTATGAAGGGACATAACTTGCTTGGGAAAGAAGGGCAAGGAGAAAGGATGATGGAGGGACTTGTCTTTACATCCAGATATTAAAGACAGGAATCCCTGTTGAATATGATGTCCACCAAACCATGACAGACGGATTCAAGAGACTTCTGAGAAATTTCTGAGCCATCCAAAGTGCAGTATGGGGTGTGCTTGATGTCTAAAGAGGAAGGAATCTGGCAACGTATAGACTGTTCAGGTAGTTGTCACAATGCATTGTCTAAAGCAGAGAAAGCAATTGGCAGAGAATATATGGCAGTTTGATACAGAGAATTTGAAGGTGAGAGGCTGAATATATTCACAAAAGGGTAACATTTGTGCTAGGACAGAAATACTTAACATGTCTACAACGTAGATATCTATTCACCCACTAATCCCCTTAAAATCCTGGCATAGTCAGTGGAGAGATAGAGGTAACACTTGTCTAATCTATCTAGGTGAACACTTTAGGATGAGATGAATTGTATTCTTTCCACTGACTGTGAAGGGAGAAAAATTAAGCTTTGGATAGCCACATTTAATCAGGGGAATCCCATGAAAGACACCAAAAAATTATGACCTTCAAGGAAAAAAAATAAATTAGACTTTTTTAGACTAAACAAGGGACAACTGAAGGACATGGCAAGAGTTTTCAAGTAAAGGAGAATAATGTAATCCACATGTCCATGGTAGATGAGGTAATGTGTAATGGAGCAGATTGCAACAGAGGTGATTCAGATTAGATTTATTTAATTATAAGACTGGAATTCTAGGCTGAATTTCTTGGGAAGATAATCATTTATCATTTGTGCTGCCTAAGGACAGGGTGAATAAGTATGCACTGAAAATGGCGCAGTATCTTTGATTCTTCTGAAGACAAAAAGACCAGTGGAGATCCCTTCAAGACCTACGGTTTCATACACACTGATTAAAGATGCCAGAGTACCGTCCAGAATTCCGGAACTGTAACGAGGGACAATTTACCACAGTAAGAACCAAACGAAACAGAGGAACAGATGCAACGCAGAATGTTTGAGGAAACCAAAATATAGGCAAAAAAATGTCAGGCATTAGTTAAAAGCAGACTTGAAAGTTCAGAAACCATCTGATCGAATATCTGAATGAATCTGCATTCAGGTTGCACGAAGGAAACAGAAATGTTACAGTAGGACCTGCCAAAGATAGGTTACCTCTAGAAATCAGCTAAATGAGTGTAAGACACGTGGTTGCACTGGAGTATGATCATCCATACTGTTTAATTATTAATGAATTTTCTGGTATGGTTTTAGCCTTCTCCAACTAGCATTCTCCTGATATTCAGGCACGATTCAGGACTTAGCACTGCCATGTGCTCTTCCCAATAAGCAGTTTGGGTAGACTGCTTAGACGGGCACAAACTTGAGCATAGGAAGTTCCACCTAAACATGAGGAGGAACTTCTTTACCCTGAGGGTGGCAGAGCCCTGGCACAGGCTGCCCAGAGAGGTGGTGGAGTCTCCGTCTCTGGAGACATTCCCAACCCGCCTGGATGCGTTCCTGTGCCACCTGCTCTGGGTGACCCTGCTCTGGCAGGGGGGTTGGACTAGATGTCCCTTGACCAGAGGTCCCTTCCAACCCCTACCATTCTGTGATTCTGTAGAGGAAAAATTTAATTCTGTGAAAATTTAATTCTGTGAAAACCAGCCATTCTATTCCGGTTGTCCTGAGGGCCACAAAATAGTTCCTGGCTCCATTTGGTATAATGGTGCAGATATAGCCCATGCTTACACCTGCAAAAGCAGCAACAGTTTGATCGTTGGAAGGCAGTTTGTGAGAAGACAGACTGTGGAAATCTGACTTCACGATTATCAAAGCACAAGCTGAGAAATTTGTATGTCAAAGCAAAAGATGGTGCATTTAAAGTTTGGAGGGGAGTAAGATGGACTAGCAAAGGCATTTTACAAAGGTAGTGATCAGTGAGAAGAGGAAAGGCTATCAAAAGCAAGCCAGTGTGGAAATATGTTCTTTACAGAGCGCTGTTTATGGAAAAACAGAGCAGATTGTTCTATAATTAATGAGTACTTTATGATGATGTAATTAAAGGCAGACAGTAATCATCATTTTCCAAACCATCAAGCCATGTCTGGAAGAACTATACTATGCTCTCGGTTTAAGAGTAAACCTGTAAGTCTCTCAACATCAGGGAAGGAAAACTAATAAAGAGCTTTGCTCAGACTTTTATGTAAGAAATGGGAACTAAGTAAATAAGTTGTAGCCACTCTTCAGTTTTTTACTTGAATCTAGTAGAATTGTTATTCAGTACGTGTGACCCTGATAGTACAGTACTAACCTAGCAGGACACTATCTTAGAGATGGTGACAAATATTGATGAAAAATTAGTTCAAAATTGGATGACTGTAAGCATTATTGTACTAACTGAGATATACTGTTGAGTTACACAGGAGCTAATACCTGGAAATAGGTCCAAAGTCCGTCCTGTCCAGCCTCTCATTTCCAACAACAGTCAGAACAAAATACTTCCACGAAAGGGGCAAAAACTCTGCAATAGAAAAGTCTGACAGTTAGTAAAGGCGTCGTTCTTAGAGATAGAGGCTTAAAGACCTGAGGCTTTTGTAGTAGTATACAGCTCTAAATTTTGGTTGTAGTTCGTTAAGAGAGTTCTAAATATTCATTGACTTCCAGTGTCTTTGTTGTCGCTTGCTAATTTCTTGGTCCTGAGAGGTTCTTAGTGTAACAGGCTGTATCCTCTGTGCTGTATCATATATGGTGTAAAACGGATTTCCTTTTACAGGTGCTGGTATTTCTACTTCTTAATATTCCTTGAGTTGGAAAAGATTTTTGAAGAACTAAAGGGATCTCTTCTGGGCCTGGTTGCACTTCAGATTTGGGTTGTTTTAATCATAATGAGCTCTCTTTTATTAAATGCCTCAAACACAGGGGAGGACAGAGACCAGCTGGAAAGTGTTATTTGGCTGAAAAATACAGGAATTAACTAAATGACATTCAACCTGGAAAAATGACACTAATAGAATACATACGAATTAAAAAAAATATATCTAAAGCATAGGTTCTCTGTAGGTGGGGAACAGAGTCAAGGGAGGCCAGGAGGGGTGATAAAAACTGACAGTGCTGCAGGGTCTCAGAATACCCTATAGAAGTACAGAGAATACCCACAGCCTCCGCCACAGTCATAGAATCACAGAATCTTCATGGTTGGAAAGGACCTTTGAGATCATCGAGTCCAACCAAACAACCTACAATCTCTGTCACTAGAGCATGCCCTGAAGTGCCACATCTAGACGTTTCTTCAATACCTCTAGGGATGGTGACTCAACCACCTCCCTGGGCAGGCTGTTCCAGTGCCTGACCACTCTTTCAGTAAAGGAATTCTTCCTAACATCTAATCTAAACCTCCCCTGCCGCAACTTCAGACTATTTCCTCTGGTCCTGTCATTATTCACCTGGGAGAAGAGGCCAACACCCACCTCTCTCCAACCTCCTTTCAGGCAGTTGTAGAGGGTGATGAGGTCTCCCCTCAGCCTCCTCTTCTCCAAGCTAAACATGCCCAGCTCCCTCAGCCTCTCCTCATACAACTTGGTCTCCAGACCCCTCACCAGCCTGGTAGCTCTCCTCTGGACACGCTCCAGCGCTTCAATGGCCCTCTTGTCCAGAGGGGCCCAGACCTGAACACAGCACTCGAGGTGAGGCCTCACCAGTGCCGAGTACAGAGGCACCATCACTTCCCTGCTCCTGCTGGCCACGCTATTCCTGATACAAGCCAGAATGCTGTTGGCCCTCTTGGCCACCTGGGCACACTGCTGGCTCATGTTAAACTGGCCATCCAGCTTAACATGAGTCACGAGAGGATCACTGGTCCCTTCCAAACTCCTCCAGTTCTAGCTACAAAAAGTTTATTCATTTCTCGATGAAAAAAAATCAATACCTTAGTACACGGTGGCCTCAGTAAGACAGCATAAGAAGTCTCTCCACTCTCTCTATTCATCTGCTCAGGGGGTCGGTTGGTCAAAATATGGTAAGAGAAGTGTCACCAGATTTGCATTTGGGAAGCGTAATGAAGGTAGGGCTGCGGTCTCCTCTTCCTCTGAGTTTGTCCACTCTGGAAAATCATACAGTATGTTCTTCCAAGGTTAATGCTGTTGAAATTGGGCTGTCTGGACCTTGAAGTAAAAATTTGGCTTCGTGTTTCTCCCTGTACCCATTCCAGAGCATAGCGCCTACTAACTAACAAAATAGAGCAATATTTTGATGTGTGGGACTTAATAAATTTACACCTACAGCCACAATCTTGTTGATAGAGTCAACATAATCTGAAGCCAACAGCAGTAGGGAAATGAAGTGAGCTCGGGTAACCCTTTGTAGTATTATGTTTATTTTAGTCTGATGAACAAGCTATTAAAGAATGTGTGTGTGCATCCATTAAAGTGTCCAGATTGGGGCTATCTTCACAACCACTCATTTTTGTTGGAAAAGGAACTATTCCGATTATTTCCTGAAATTCATTAGCCAGTGAAGTTGAAAAGGTGGGGTTTTTTTGCTTTGTTATTGTCAGTGTTGTTTCATTAGTATGGCATCTCTTTCTGTCCATTCTTTCTGTCACAGTAAATTCATCTCCTTAGCCCAGCAAAGAATACAATATTGTTTTTACGTAATTAAGATACCGACTACAGAGCAAAACCACACGAACGAGATCTATCATGACACCACAACACAGAGTTGATTCTTAAATTAATCAAGGGCATGCATATCTCTCAAAGTTTGTCAGGGTTAAGTCAGAAATACTTAAGCCTCTTTTATATTTTCTGGATATGTGCCCTGTGCGTAAGTGATTTTTTTTAAGATTTCTTTCCACACGGACATAGTTCCAACTCATCTTGAATTTACACAGACAACATCATGTCACCCCTCCATTTCTAGTGTGAGTTTACAATTAATCGAGCCCTTATCTAATCTTTTTCTTGCGAATAAGCAAGCAAATGATCGTTGCACGTTCAATACGGAAGCAAGAAGTTTAAAGGCTTGAGGAAAAACACGTATTTCAGTCCAAGCACAGGAAATCTCTGTATTGCTTCAAGAATCGAGTATAAAGAGAAGTTTATCTGTCCTGAGTTAGAATCAGGTTTCTTCCCTGAAATTAACACAGCTTTCCAAGTTCCAGTATAGATCTGTTGATATCTGTAGAGTCAACTGACAACATACTGGTTTAGGATATAGCTCTAAAATCCTTAGAAAGGAATAATACTGCGGCTAGACATGTGTTTCTTCAAAAATGGAAAATCTTCTATTTCATACATTATTTGCTTAAGTGCATTGTGGCTATATTTGTTTGAAGTTCAGCTCAATAGATACAGGTATTCATCTGACAACTGGCTAATTGAATTGGTGGCTAAATAACCCTAAGCACTGGAAAGCTTGATTGATTTCAGTCATTATTGTTTGTGGAAACTAATAATTTAGCTGAAGAATATTAAATCCTTGCTGTGACACTTTGGGTTAAAGAGCTACCAATGATATAAAGCACTCTTTTCTTTGCTGGATCCTTGATTTGAACCCAATCGGGGTTCCCCTATCACAAAACCCCCACAAATAAATCAAACACGTTTTGGCACAGTTTGTCGTCTCTGCTTAGCAAATGTATGAGACTAAACTGACACTGATCCTTAATCACCTTTAATCCATGGAGAGGGAATGATCCTACCAGGGCAGGAAAAAGGTCACTGGCAGGATCATGGGGAGAAACTAAGTTGGCAGTTAATTTCATAAGCCTGACCTGGGAATAAATGAAGGGCTTCCACTTTCGAGGTAATCTGTGTATACAAAAGATCTGCATATCAAAAGTTAGGATATTTTAAGAAGGTATTTATGCATTAAAAGCACGATAAACACAGTATTTGTCTGTTAAAACTTTGATTTCACTTTTCAGCTCTTATCCAGGCATTATTGGTTATGATAATTATATGGTTAACAATAGATTTTTTCATTATTAAACTCTGGTGACCTGGTTATGAATTACAAGGGGTATCAGCAACTAGAGATGGAGTAGAATGTAATAAAAATGCTTTAGGGTTCTACAGCCGTCGCCAGGTAAGTTGGCCACTTTCTGTAGGTTTGCAACCACGTTTTCTTCTTCCTTTTTTTTTTTTGAGAGATGCTTTCCTTTTCCCAGTTGCTATGTGAAAAACCCACGTGAAGGAATATTTACGGAGGCCATGATACTGCAAAGTTTCATGTTATATGCTTCGCTTTCTGTGCTTTGGATTATCCCGCTGACCCAGGCTGACTCATGATATATCAGTCCAGCACATGCATAAGCACAGATTTGAAGGAATGGGATCAGACCATGAAAATTAAGAAAAAAACCCCACTGAAATTGGCTTTAGACTGTTAAACCAGATAAACAAATTGAATAAGCAAAAATATGTTGGCAGGAAAAGCTAAAGAGCTTCTATACGTTCCTTTCTTAGAAATCCTCGGCTGATTCAAGACCAAATCTTTAGGAGCCTGTTTCTTAGGTGGGAATCGAGAGCGCAGAGGCACTGGGCTTTCGCCGTGCAGGCAAAGGATGAGAAAAGAATAAGCTTTGTTCATTTCTTCCAAAGTCTTTTCTGGAGAGGAGTGCAGTTTATGTATCCTCAGTGGATGGAGATGGCTTCTGAGTCAAATCTCTGCGCCTCAGGGTTTATGATTCAGCTCCAGCCTTGATAATACAAACCGTCCATGCCAAGTAAAGTGCGCTCAGGTCGTTGCGCGGGTCTCTAAGCGGAGTTCTGAAGGGCTCGCATTCGTGGCCGTGAGAACTCCCATCTCATTTGGGGGTCTGAATATCCAAGTTACCAAAGGAACCGATGTATTTTGGTGTTGACCTCGTTTACACACCGCATCATAGCTGTGCTGTGGTGGGGTTCTTCAGACGCTGAATGTTTTTGTGATTTATCACAGGTTTAGTTCCTCCTTCAGCAAGCAGGTAGAACTGGCTTGTTTCCAGTACAAAACTGTATCAACTGCACAACTTTTCATAAAGCTCATGCAAACACTGCATACGCCTTCATTTTATGATAAGATCAGCTTATTTCAGCTGAACGAAATATCAGTTAGGGATTGAAGGAAGACATACCTAGTTCAAACTATACGGTAGTTCTGATCCTTCAAATATTTACATTATCACTATAAGCATTCCTGTTAAAAGCAAAGAGGCGGCAGATCACGTGCAGAAGTGCCTGTGCGCGCAGAATTCTGCCCTCCGAGCCTTTGGCGTTGGTTTCGCTAAGCCAGTTTAGAGAAAGATTTGAAGCTCAACAAGTCAAATTTTCTCACAGAGACACATCTTGACCTTGGGTACTTACAGTCTACCCCATAGCTCTGTTTTTCATGTATTCTTCGTCAGATAGCTTTGAAGATTTTGTTATTTGCTCTCTGTAAAATGCAGTGTTCAAGGTAGCAGTGGGCAGTTCTAAAGGGACATGTTCAGTTTGGCTCTGTAAATTTCATTATTGTTAAAGAAGTATATTTTTCAAGAACTAATTGTGTTTACACAATGCTTTTTCACTTCAAGTATTTTTAAGGCAGTCTACAAAACCCACTTCATTGTCATAGCAGCCTGAAGCTTGTTTTTAAAATGAGGAAGCTGAGACATACAGATTTTGTAACTTGCACAGGGTCTCAGAGGACTTCAGTGATAGTTCAGAAAAATTCCAGGCCTCCTGACCTTTCATCTCACATTCAGTCCTATCTTTCACATGTAATGATTTTTCAGAATACTAATTTCAATCTTATTTTGTCTTTACTAAACCCCAGATATTTCTCTCTTCAATGAGGAGTGAGATAGAGCGGTGAACGCCAAACAGATTGAAGCTACACGTTCGCCCTAACTTCAGCACAGGCACCAAGGTCACAATTCCGATACAACTTCCACACATCCCATTATGGGAATTCCCCACTTCTGCGTTTTGAGCCAGGATTCTGCAGACTCCTGTGCTTTCTTTTGCGCAGAGACTCATTCTGCAGATTTCGGTGAGACAGCTTCATCACTTGGGACGGGGGCTCTAGGTTGCATTTTATCTTGTGCTTGAAATCGTGACGATGAAAACCAGTAAATATTTGTCCAGGGCTCTTGGTAATAGTTCTGGGAATCTTCAGAGATTTTCAGCTAAAGCAAGCATTAGCACTTGTTGGAAGTCTTCCCAGAGACTGTAACACCAGGTAGCAAGAACTGACAAGGTGATCTCACAAGACGACCTTTCCCCACGTAGCCTAAAGAAGGATTTCGGAGGCCGTTCATTTTGCATGTCTCAGCTTCTGGTTATGCCCAGTTCGCAGCCTGGTTTTCAGAGCTGCTGAAATGCTCATACTGACAGTCCCTGGGAGCCTTTTGAGATGGCTTTTTAATTACACACAAAAAGTGAGTGAATTCTTCTGAGTTACTTCCTTTGAAAAGGCAGCTCGGTATTCCCGAAATAAGGAAACAGAACAACCTTTTGTGAAAAGGAAAGAACTAAATATTCAAAAAATGCCAAGGTTAGTGAGTATAGCATTAGGAAATAGCAGGGAGATTTCTCCCTGAACTTGTGACTTAGCTTTGGAGAAAAACAGCTTTTCTGAAGAACCCCGGTTTGACATTCCACAGCAGCAAGAGAGAAAGTTACTCTTCCTGCTCTATCGTAGTATCTCTTCCAATATAGCTTTACACATAGACATTAAACATCTTACAGTGTGATGTGGGTTACAGGGAAACAGCAGATTTAGGATATTTTGACCTTAATAAAGATTTTTACAGTGTCTCCTGTTATATTCTTATAAAAAAAAAGTATGGGAAATATGACATACCTGCAACAACTATTAGACAGATACATGAATGTCAGGAAAATAGGATTCAGGAGGATTTTTAAAACTGGAAAGATGCAGCTAGCAGGGTTTTATAACAGTCTTATCTTCATTCCTTTACTATTCAGTAGTTGTGTGATGGAATACAGTGTGTGTTTACTGAGTTTACAGATAGTACGACGCTAGAATACGCTGCACATTTGCTGGAGAGGGACAGGATCAAAACGACCTTCACAAGCTAAGAGAAGAGGCTGGGGGGCTGGGAGGGAGGAATGCTGTCATTCCTTAAAGAGCCAAGTTGTCCTGTACGTCAATTAAGTACAAGGGTGGTAAGTCATTGCTTAAGCAACAGTTCTGCAGGAAAAATTCCTGGGAATATCATGGGTCACAAGCTGATGTGGGTTGACATGTCGTGTCGTAGAGCGACAGATGTGATTTTGGTACACGCGAAGTGGTACATGGGCTGAAAGAGCTGCAGCTCAACTGTTGAAAAGAGAGACATTCTCCAGCATAAACTGAAATGCTGCGTCAGTAAAATTCAAGAGAGAGATGAGCCACCGGACATATCTAGAGGAAACGAAGCAAGAACGATAGCAGCCCTAGGGAACAGTACCTGAAAGGAGAGATTGTTGGACGTTTAAGTTATCCGGCCTTTGTAGATGTTTGCCCTAAGATTAATTGCATTAGCTGTATTCACAATTAGAGGAGCTCAGGGCAACAGGCTTAGATGTGAATGCGGCAAATACATACGCTTATCAGTTTCCTGTGGCAGTAAGGTTCATAGTTAATTGCATATGACATTAAAAAAGTACTTCCTTTTATTGTTTTGCATTTTTAGTGTATTATGCTGTAAGAGAGGGAAAAATAGTGTATGATGAAGTATCACTGACATAATGGCAACAACACATCCTTAAATGTACTTTTTCACCACCATTCGCAGTTTTGCAGTGTCCCACAGAGGCTGTGACTGTCAGTGTACGACACGGTTCTTCAGGTGTGCTCATGTTATGTGATTTATATGACATTGCAGAATTCTCTATCATCATCCTCCTATTATTTATGTGACATAGTTATGATTTTACTGGAATTTCGAGTAAATGTGCACAGTGAATAACAGCCATCATAGGGGTCTCTGGGTTTCTGATTCCATTCCTTGTATTAATTTAAAAGCTTGCAAGGGAAGAGAATATTTTGTCGTTTTTCCACCTGTATGTTACTTACCGTTTCTTCAGTTTGAATTTCATTTGCTAGTGCGTTGCTATTTTTCTCTCTCCTCTTTAGGTCTCTCTCACATTTCTCACTGCCTGATCCTCACAAACTGACTAGCGTTGTGTCCTTTGCAAATGCTAACAATAAGCTGCTTATCCATTGACAAGACCATTAAGAAATAAGTTGCCCATGACTTTAATATGAAGCTGGGCTATAATCTTAGGCCAGGATTCATCCTACCTCAGTTTAGGCACTTAATTCAAGTTGGGCTGCTAAAGGTCTAAAGGCCTTATCACTGAAAAGACAGTCATCTTGAGAGGTGATTTAACCCACCCCAGAAGTGGTCAAATCAGCAGGTGTGTTCAGTGATGAGTTACAGGTTGTAGTAATAATCACTGCTTCCTCAAACGTATTGTGATAAATCTAGACCTTATTCCTTCCTGTGATTAAAACCATCTAATCTAATCTAATCTAATCTAATCTAATCTAATCTAATCCTAATCTTTGTTCCAGAGAATTTCTTAACACGTTACAACCTTTCATTTTACAGCTGTTTAGTTTCAACCAAAGTTTATTGTGTGAAATGTAACAGAGAGCTTTTAGAAGACCAGTAATTTCGGTCATGTGGTTGTGTTTATTGAAATGTTCAAGAAATTATAGATCAGTAAAATGCTATTTTCCTTTGTAAAATCAGTAGCAATTGGACAGTATTTTCTACTCCCCAAACCACTGGACAGGGTGATTCTTACGCAGCAGGATCGTTATCAGCTCAGCAATTCTGTATGTAGGGTTCTTCAAAACTCTTAAATGTACCTGCTGTATATTCTGTGTTCTCCGCTGTTGCTACTTCTCAATACCTCACTACTCAAAGAGAAATCATTGTTACTGCCAGAAAAAGTTTATAGGGAACAGAAACCTCCTGAATGTTTTGAACAAGAAAGGTGCGTGCAAAAAAAAAGGGAAAATCATTTAGCTCCCAAACAGTTATCTTCTGTCGTTATCAAACGTTATCCCAATTATCTTCTTTAGCCACTCCCTTGTCCTGTACAAATTCTGTTGTAGGCCTCTTGTTTCTGATATACTTAAGGAATATTTTATCGTTTGTTTTTAAATCTTTTAATGTTTGTTCTTGGAAACCTACTTTTGCACTTTGCAATTTCCTCTTACTTAACACCTGCTGAAGTTTAAGTTCCTGTTTATTGGCTTCCCTGGGATCATGTTTCCAAAATTTGAAGGATTTCTGTTTGGTTGAAATAGACTCTTGAACCTTGCCATTCATCCGGTTTAGCTTAATCCTGCCTTTCTGGTTCCCTTTCTTGCACAGCACACAAGCCTTCAGAGACAGTTCCTTCTAAAGCACTGGTATTATTGCATTTGCCGACTTACAGTTTTACTTTTAGGATCTTTACAACTAGTCTAAGTTTACCAAGTGTATGAATTCCACTTTTTTTTATTGCAAAAAAAAACCATCAGCAGCTCAGAAATACGAGCAGAACCCACCAAGAACAAGAGGTAGGACAGAGAAACCAGTAAGATGGAAGAAGGGGAGCAGGAGGGTACTTACTCTTCCTACTCTTGCTGTACGACTGGACTGGAGGTGGAGAGCTAAGATGTGTGCCCTTCTGAAAACAGAAGTGTATAATGCATCAGTGATTGGAGGTGAGCTGAGAAAAGGAAGACCAATGTCAGGGCATGATCTTAACATCGCTGTAGATAGCCAGACTTTCACCAGCTGCACCACAGGATTAGGTGACCGGGTTGCTAGACACAAAACTGCATGGAGGTCCCTCTGCCCAGTCCAATAAGATGGGATGGGCAAATTTGCTGGATTGTCTGTATGATGTCACATCTGCAACCCTTTCATCTCGTCTAGGAAAGTCAGAACTTGCACTAGCTGCGTTCAACATTTAACTGAAGAAGACAGAGCTCTGTAGGCATAGAACTGAATTGCATCTCCTTTGGCTGGCTCAGAAGTAGATGCTACTTTCTAGGATTTTATTTTTTTTTTAACTCGAGACCACTGGCTTTGTCTTTTAACATTTGATCTCTGGAGCCATCACTCATCTCTCTGGTGGCGTTCTGTTTCCTTAGAGCACTCCTGGAATTCAGCCAACTCCATGTTTTGGTCACCACCAAAGACCTATGTGATTGCCATTTCCTCCCCTATTACACATTGTGAGAATATATTAATCCTGTCTCAGAGCAGAATCAGATCCAACACTGTCATTAACTATTTGTGCACAGAACTTAATTGGTTCAGATTTAAAAGATTGTCAGAGTCTTTCCATTTTGTTCTGTTTTTCAGGAGAGGATTTAGTATTTTAGAATACTTTCAGTCATTATAGGACCTGGAAATTGAAAAGTTTTAAGGTAATCTAGCCATTCAGGGTCTTCCGTTGGTTTTGCAAACTGGTGAGAAAAGAATATTGCCCTTCATTACCACATGTAGGTCTCTGTGATCCAATAAGCGTAGAGGCTTCAGATTGTGAGGACAGGAGACGCTTGGCCATCTTATTAGCGCAGTAAGCTGACTGGACAGAAAAAAAGGGTAAAAGAAGTGCTTGTTTTTTGAATAGTGATACATGCACATTTCTTCAGTACAGCACTGCTGTCAGAAATGGGTAGCCCCTGTCAAAACTGTGTAAATCTGAACACCCTTTGGAGGACCTCTCACTGCCTGCAGACATAATGCAACATTGATGGTCACGTAGCAACTCTAGATTCTGCAGTTGAATACCTGAGGTTTATTCTAGCAGCAAAAACTCATAATCTAACAGTTATGTGCTTGTGCAAAGCCACGTTTTAGATTGTGCGCTGAAATTTCTTGCCAAGCTTCCGTAGGTTGTGTTGTAAGAGAAGCCAGGCTAGGTGGACACGGTGTGATCCTTCTGTGTCAAAATGTTTACATTTATGAATATTTAGGCATCCAGGCAAACCGCCCCACTTTTCAGAAGTGCTTCGTTCCCACTGATGTCTAACATACATGGGACCTGCCAGAACTCAACACCTCACAAAATTAGCCTGCTTTTAATTAGGTGTCCAAACGTTGGACTCAATCATTTATGTCTCTGAGACAGTATCTTGCAGACCAACTCACAATAAATTGCACTGAGCCATTTTTAATACTTTACATTCCAGAAAGGTAAGGCTTAGACATTTTGTGTCCAGTCCAGTCCTGTCTGGGTAAGTACCATCAATATTACGCAGGACTGCAATTTTCAATGATACTTGTATTTGCCATTATTTGTATTATTCGTTATGTTGGATATTTGAATGACTTGCATGTTGAAATGCCAATAATACAATAATCTATAGATTAACAATGCCTTTTAGTGTATGCTTGGTATTCAAAAGCCGACTCTCGCAAACACCTCATGGGCAATTTCTCACGTTTATCTTTCTAAAAGTATGTAGTGAAAGCTGGTCATCAAAGTTCCTTCAGTGGTCAGTAGAAAGTCATCACTGTGGGCTGATTCAGAAGTCTGTAAGATAAACGGATAGAGTTATGTTCCGAAGATGTCTTTCCATTAGTTATGGAAGTAATTAATTTACTCTATATGCCTTTTTAATGGTTCAGTTAGGTGAGATAAATTTTACCCTTTCTGTCAGGGGGATTCTTTTCAGTGGTATTGTCAAGGTGATGACTCTTCTATGTGCCTTACTTTCTTGCAGGGTTGGGCCCGTATTGTTTTTTCTAAAAGACTTGCCGTGTGCTTACATTGTTGTATGTTTCTTTTTCTGCAGCCAACATCTTGTATATGGCAAGCCAAGAAATGTTGAAGGTTGTGGAGAGAGACAGTACAACCATAAAGCAAAATTTAAAGAAGGTAACTATTTAATCCTCAGAGTTTTCATGGGAAGCCCACATGCATGGGGAAATGATACATCCAGTTATATTTGTGCAAAACCAGAATTTCTGCAGGATTGATTCTGATTTTGTGTTAGTGTCCTTCCGTTGACTTTGGCGAACCCATTAAAGGAGTCACCAATCATTAAAGTGTCATTGATCCACACCTTTGTAGATGTCGCATTCCCCACTGCCAGATGTGCTGTCCCATCTGGTACATTGTCCTTGGTGGAACAGAAACTGTGTATGTTCTGGCCAAGCCTGAGATGTGGTTCACAGTGAGACCAGTAGTTACCTGGGTTCTGATCAGACAGGCACATGGCCAGCCAGGACATGAGTGCAGGCTGGTTGACCAAATCCTCTGACTTTGCAGCTGGACGGATCAAGCAGAACATGTACCGTCTGCATTGTGGGGTGTCAATTAATATCCTGGGATTCTGCAGACTTGATTTTTCCATGGTATCAAAACATAATGGAGAGGAGTCAGCAAAATTATTATGGCTCCACAGTTTTAGCCATGCAGCTGCACTGTAAGAGAAAGATCATAGAATCATAGAATGTGTTGGGTTGGAAAGGACGCTGAAAGGTCATCTAGTCCAACCCCCCTGCAGTAAGCAGGGACATCTTCAACTAGATCAGGTTGCTCAGAGCCTCATCACGCCTTGAATGTCTCCAGGGATGGGGCCTCCACCACCTCTCTGGGCAACCGGTTCCAGTGTCTCACCACCCTCATTGTGAAGAGCGTCTTCCTAATGTCTAATCTAACCCTGCCCTGCTCTAGTTGATAACCATTGCCCCTCGTCTTATCGCTACATGCCCTTGCAAACAGCCCCTCCCCACCTTTCCTGTAGCCCCCTTCAGGGACTGGAAGGCTGCTATAAGGTCTCCCCGGAGTCTTCTCTTCTCCAGGCTGAACAACCCCAACCCAAAGATCACAGAATCACAGAATGGTTCAAGTTGGAAGGGACCTTAAAGATCATCTAGTTCCAACCCCCCTGCCATGGGCAGGGACACCTCCCACTAGACCAGGTTACTCAAAGCCTCATCCAGCCTGGCCTTGAACACTTCCAGGGTTGGGGCATCCACAGCTTCCCTGGGCAGCCTGTTCCAGTGCCTCACCACCCTCACAGTAAAGAATTTCTTCCTGATATCTAATCTAAATCTACCTTCTTTCAGTTTGAGGCCGTTACCCCTCATCCTATACAGAAAGTGAATTCCTTAGAGACTGGAGCTACTGCTATACAAGTAAATAAAGTAATTTAGTGGACCTTTCTCCTGCACTGAACTTTCTTGTCTGTACGGATTTATTATTGAAAGAGATCCTGGTACAGTTTTGATCTGGACCGATAGCATTCTTCCAGTCAATTCCCAGGGACGGTTCAGGGGTTGACACAGGCCAGGAGCTGTTCCTAATTGAAGTTTTGATGTGGTCACCCTGTTTTGGAAGCTGAGGGAATTTAATAGTGTGGCCATGGTCAGACAATTCCAGATGGCTTATGAGCCAGAAAACTGTCACATTTAATAAACTGCTATTGGTGCAGCCTCTGTGTGGGTAGATAATCAGGGTAACATATTATTCTACTGTGTCCACTTCCTTCCCTCCATTTTTTTTGTATCATCCCTGTCTTTTTGCTGGAAGAATGGTTCCAGCACTTGGCACTGGCAGAGATTTTCCTTGGAGAATGGAATTTTCTAGGACAGATGTCCTAGATCTCTGTAAGATTACTTTGTGCCTTGTAAATAGAAATGGTACAAAGTTCACTTCATAAATCAGTCTTTCTTTTTTTGGCTGAAAATGGATTTATTTTTTACTTATCCCATTTGCCTTCTCTGCACTTTGAAAGGTATGTTCAGATGTTTCAGTTCTGGTTTTTTTTAAAGGAGTTGAAATAGCACACGTGAACAAAAAATGCTACACTGCACTAGGCATGCATGGTTTTTCACATTTTTATTGCAGAGCATTCAAAGTTCTCCTGCACTTCAGAGGGAATTTCAGTGAAGAAACGGAAGGGCTAATCTTGCAGATGGCAAATATTCTCATTGTCTTAAACAAAACTATCCATGGGTTGATCCAAAGCCCAATGAATTCAAGAAAAACGGTTGCTTTTACTGACTGAATCACCTCTCCGAATGTCAGGGAGCTGCGGGGTCTGCGTGCTCCCTGAGGGAAAGGGAGCCATGAGCCGAGGGTGACCCCAGCACAGGCAGTGTCCTCACCGAGCAGGGTCCAGTCCCACAGCACCCAAGCGGAGCGAGGTGACAGGGTCCGTCAACTGTCCCAGACAAGGCAAGGCAATGAACCAGGTCCAGCGTCCCTCCAGAGAATCCAGTCAGGAGCAAAAGGAGACAGGGCCAGAGACAGGACAAGAGACAAGGCTATAACGTGGGTTCAAAGTCCATCAAGAAGACGTGACCAAAGACACCTCTCTTATGAGTAAAGGCTGAGAGACCTGGGTCTGTTTAGCCTGGAGAAGAGAAGACTGAGGGGGGATCTCATCAATGCTTATAGATCTCTAAAGGGTGGGTGTCAAGAGGATGGGGCCAGACTCTTTCGAGTGGTGCCCAGTGACCACTGCCCAGGACAAGGGGTACCGGGCACAAACTGGAAGACAGGAAACTCCATCTCAATATGAGGAAAAACTTCTTTCCTTTGAGGGTGGCAGAGCCCTGGCACAGGCTGCCCAGAGAGGTGGTGGAGTCTCCAACTCTGGAGACATTCCAAACCCTCCTGGACGCGTTCCTGTGCGACCTGCTCTGGGTGACCCTGCTCTGGCAGGGGGTTGGACTAGATGATCTCCAGAGGTCCCTTCCAGCCCCTGCCATTCTGTGGTTCTGTGACATGACAGAAGGCAAACTGCAGGGTGGGATCCATCCAGGTAACGTTATGTACAATGTGGGTCCGATGTCAATCCAGGACACAGGCCCAGGGCCAGGGCCAGGGCTGAAGACGGATACACTTACAATGTAGCCAGAGAGGTAGAAACTAAAGGCGAAGGACAGAGATGGAGACCCTGGGTCCCTGCGCAGGGAGGGTGGGTCAGGGTCCCAGGCAGGGCTGGTGGGGCCTGTTGGTGACCTGAAACTGCGGGTAAGGCTGCAGGTTACCGTGTTAGTCTGGGTACAAAAGTGAAGAGTTTGCAGGGGCAAGACTTCAGGTGCTTTTGGAAATTTTAATCACAAGCACACGTGCTTGAAGTTAAGCATAAAAGCTTCGTTGGATGAGGACGACAGTGGTGACAATCAGCTGCAGCTCCAGTGACTTCAGATGCTTCACATTACAGAAATGCTTATTTTTTGTACTGAATGAAGGCCCATAGCCAGCAGTAAGAGTTTGCAGGTGTCCTAGTCTGCTTCATCTGTGCTTTTGTTGATTCTGTCAATCTAAGCGCGGCTTTGGCAGGCAGGAGCTTTTTTAAACCTGTGTTGACTTTCTTTTATTGATTCTTCTATGTCCTCATACTTTCAAAGTGGCAAACATACTCAAGAAAACAAAAAGCTGCAGCAAACTCATAAGCAGTTGAGAAACTGAAGAAAAAGCAGCTCTAGAAATGAAGCTAATGCTTCTCTTTTTTCATCTTCTAGTAATTTCTGGGAATATAAGAATTAAGGAAAAAATTTAGAGTTGGCATTATGTTAAATTTGAAGTGTATTGACAATAAAAATGGGCTTAACTTATAAAGGTTGGAAGTTTATAAAAACAGGAGCTATAGCCCAAGTTGCTATAGAACTGGCAAGCTGTCACTTCAAAAAATTTATACTGTTTAGTAGTCGCTGTGATCGTATGCTAAAAGCCAATCTTAACACCTGGCTTTGCCAGCTGCTGTGGAATAGAAAAGTTATTTCTGGATCTCATTTGCATTCTGTGATCTGAAGAAGAAAGAAGAAGAGACGCTAAATTATTCCAATCTTTCCATGCTCAGGTTTAACTATAATTATTACTAGTTAGGGACCAGGAGAAATTTTATCTCCAGACACCAAATTCTTAGTCTGACAATGCTAATTGCTCAGATTTATGTTGAAAGAATGGGAGCTGGAATATTGTTTGGATAATTAAGTGGGGTATTTCACTTACAGTCTTCTAAAGACAGAAGTTGTGCGCATTAAATAGCAGTGGAACTGTATGAGGAGGATGGAGACCTGTCTTCTAACAAAGTAGTATATGAGAAAACATTTAAAATATTGGCTCTAAAGCTATTTGTCTGGACCAAGCAGTGCATGAATGTAGGCTTCTTACTGCAATGACACAGGGAGTTGTGATAAATCACAGAATCCAAACAAATAAGGTAGGGGATTTGTTCAGCTTTGATGGTTAATTATCGTTAGCTGACTGTGTCCAAGCCAGCTGAGCTACCTTCTTTCACTGTTAACACCACCAGCTCCCTTTCCTAAGAGAAACTGGAGGCAAAGATACTCCTGCGCTAGAGGAAGTTTATTGTAATTGTTGCTCAAAAGGAAGTGGGCGCAATTCCGTATTCTTAAAGGATGGATCAGCATTGAGCATCGCAGAGCTTTTACAGCTAGAATAAAAATTAAAGAAGGAAAGGGGAAAATGGTTGTGTTGGGCATTCACTAGCATGGCTGTGATGAACAATGATATTTCCGTATAGAGGCTCTCTACAGCACTTAACTTTTTAAGTCTGCATCATGCCACATTCATTGCTTTATTTTAAGACTTAGCCTTATTGACTCTTTCTGTCAAGTAAGCTTATAAACCTGTTGCAATCCAGAAGATACTGCATTAAAGGATAAACCTAGGGTGCTTACAGAGGAAATTTTGTTTAAAAAAATCACCCCTCGGATTTTATATTTATTTGGACATAGTTTGTTTGTTACTCCATGTGTAGTACACAGTAGTCCTATATTTAAGTATAGGATCTGCTCCAAAACCCATCTAAATCAATAGAGGAGCTCCCACAGACTTCAGGAAGTCTTGAATCGGTTTGGCAGTGAACTTTCTGTAGTGGTTCATAATTTCTTAAGACCACAAATCATCTCCTCCAGCAACTGAAAATCATGATTCTTTTGGTTGGTGTGTTAAACCAAAAAAGGTTTGTATGCTCCTCGAGTTCAGTTGTGCCAGTGGTCTGGTGTAGCAGATACATGGATTGCGTAAGGAAAAAAAGACAGGAAACATCTGAAATAGAGATGCAAAGATGAAAAAAAAAAATATCTGTTGTCTGAGAAGAATTCTTTTTAATCAAATGGGAAAAAGTATAAACTGGAAGCTTATGGACGCATGAACCTCTTTGCACTCAGATTGAGGAAGTCTGTATTGCGGGTGGCTTATAACCACCTATATATAGACGGTTAGGTGGGGAAGGAATTCAGTTTTGAAAAAA
Organism: Rissa tridactyla; assembly: GCF_028500815.1. NCBI lineage: Eukaryota > Metazoa > Chordata > Aves > Charadriiformes > Laridae > Rissa > Rissa tridactyla. The sequence continues at coordinate 116,779,855 of NC_071468.1, read as the reverse complement.
TTAAATGAATGAAGTGTATGTTTACCGTTTCCTGCTTATTTCAATGGTATATTTAAAATTTAAAGTAAGACAAGTTTATATCACTCCAGTAATGCCACAGAAAATGTATTCTCCAAGAGTATCAACTAAACAGAAATAGGCAGAGATTTTGAGTAAAAAATGCAAAAATGAAGTGTTTCCTTTGCACAGAAAAGTGCTAGGTTTTTCTTTTAAAAAAAAAAGTCTTTGCTAGAGAAGAATTTTAAAACGGAGCAACCAAGAACTATTTTGACCCCTGAAGCAGCTGTTTTGATGTTGCCCGGTGTTTTTGTTTGCCATCCACAGGGGTTTAGTAATTATTCCCAGTAAGAGGAGCATGATGTGAAGATAAGTAGTTAAAAGAATACTACAAATACTTTGCTTGTCCACAGCCTGAGTGAGTTGCTTGCCTACATTTGTGAAAAACCTTCCAAACACTCTTTCTGAATAGGTGCAAAGTGGTCTCTTGAGCCAAGAACACCTCTTTTTTGGCTGGTCTCACATCCTTTTTGGCTTGCGCTCCCTGGAGGTGCAGAGTTGAAGTTAGGGAAGTTACACATGTGCCTGGGGCATTTGGTGCCTGTGTCATTTAACTACAAGAACAACCTTCTCTTTGAAGCACCCGGAATGCCTGATCAGGGACCAGCAGTTTCTCTCCCCGGTGGAAAAGGATCCCAGTGAGCATTCATAAAATTCAATGTACCACAATACACTTATCTGTGGTATTTCACTTTTTCTCTAGCCGAGCTCCTGCTAACCATTGCTCATGCTGTGTGGTATTCTAATAAAGAAGCGATGACATGAATTTCCAGGGGTTTGGGGATGGATATAAGGTGTGTGCTCCGCACAAGGAGCAAAGACAGCAGGATTTCCCCAGCCTTCTGAAGTATACTTAAGAAGTTACCATCCAACCCTTACTACCCCTGAATCGCTTACCTTCCCTCCCTCTGCCACAGAGCTCAGTGCACGGCGGTCAATAAAATTGCCGTTTACAGCCAGATGCTGATGCTGCTGTTGCAAGAGAAATCCGACTGATTCGTTTAGATAAAGTCCCACTGAATGTAGACAGTGTCAGGCTGATATTCAGAGGGAAGTACTGTTTGTAGTAAATATGGTTGGAAGAATCTGACCCGGTAACAGTATTGCTTAAATAGCAGCTTCAGGTCTGTTTGTTTTTATTTTGGTATTTATACAGACTTGACTTCTGAAATATTCATGTTCCTGACACATCTAAATATATACCCTCGAAATGCTTTTAAGTCTTTAAAAGTAACATAGATAGAATAAATCAGTTAATCACCCTGGCTTGTTGATAAATCCTGTGCATCCTTTATAACAGCCCATTTTTACTTTGCATTGAGTTTGACCCTTCCTTATCTGTGAGAAAGTGGAGACAGAAGTGGCCTCATGTGATCTCTTGGGTCTACGTGCAGGGCTGGGGGTAGCATCGCTAACAAACTGCAGCAAAGTTAAAGAGGAGCCCCTTCCCCTTCCTCAGTTTACCAAATTTCCAGTTAACACTGACAAAGGCATGAAAACGGGGAGCCTGCAGCCTGCCCCTTTGGTAGGACACCGTACGTGATGCCAAGGAGAGGAGTAACGCATCTTGAATCACGTGCAAAGTAGCCACTACGTCTGGCTGTGTCGCCGGGTTTGCGTCTTAATTTCTCTGAGACTAAAATGTTTCTCCACACCCCTTCCAGGTAGGGAAGCTAGTTTTGTTTATTGTTTATATTGATTTAACAAAACTGGCTACATTCCTTACATTAAATAAAATCACCCCAAATACTTGAACTACCATTGCACCCTTACTCTAACCCCTACAGGTTAGTATTTAAAAATAGCATCACGTACCCCAGATTGTCAACTGCCTCTTCTCAAAACGGTCCAGCAGCAAAAGTTTGGCTTTGCACTGTCCTTGGAAAGTTGAGAAATCCCGGTTCTGGTAAAAGAAGCTCAGAAGCAAGTTCCAAAGACCTTGCCATCAAACCAGCTGATCTCAACCACGGCAGCATCACGAGGAGAGAGAGATGGTGTCTCAGAGAACCAGATCCCAAAGCCTTTAGGGCATCCTACGGCAACGGCAGTTCTTTGAATTCTTCCCAGAAACTGATTAGAAAAGCCAAAGTACAACTGAAGCAAGCCCAAGAAAAAAGCATGTCCCAAACCAGTCTGTTCCCATGTCGTTTATACTTTTCTTTTGGCAGGATAAGGTGGAGACGCTTCCATAATTCCAGAGAAGCTAAGTCATTTTCTATAAACCTTGATTGAAACTAAAATTTAATTCTGGGCTAATGCCTTTTAAACGAGTTTTCATCCAAAAGCAAATGAAACTATTCGCTGGTTAGTGGGGAGAGATGTCACCCAGAGAGGAGCTGCTGTCTCATCCAGCGAGTGCCTGTGGGAGTAATACTGGTAAAAGTTGATGTATCGGAGAGCAGGACTGCAGCAAGGACACTGGTACCGTCTTGCTTGCCATTGCACGTGTGCCGCTAGTTTCTGTCCGCAGAGATCAGTCCTTCGCTCTGCCGTCAGCTGGAGCGGTGCCTGCCCATGTAATAAGATCCTAAAGTTGTTATAACACGTACCAAATTCCAGAGAGATAGAGGGAAGACGATTAATGTTTTTTGAGTTTTTGGATTTGTTTTTCATTGTTGACCTATGACAGCTACAGCCGAGGCATACAAGAAATCTCTCTGTAATTTATACTTCTGTGAACTGTCATACATGCTAAAACAAGTGCCAATGGAGTCAACTGCAGGAAATCTTCATTATTTTCTTAGAAACTCTTTAAAATGTAAACATCCTGTTGATAGAAATCTCAGATAGTTCTGATGTTTACTTAGCAGCTGCCATCATTGTGCAGTGTCCGCGTACACATACCATACTACAGGGTACGAGGCTGACAGAGCCCCATTCTCGTTTCTGTTTTATTTTTCAGAAGCTAAGGCTGAAAGTACTTCCGACCAAATTAATGGTAAAACAGCGTACGAGAACGTTGCTGTTATTTTAAAACTATTTGAAACTTAGAAAATGCATAATGCATAACTATTGCAAACACAGTATTGAAATGTTAATACTGGCAGATAACCCACGTCCCCTTTACTCCGCCCTCATTGTCAGGTCCCGAAAGAGGACATGTTTTAGTCACTCATAACAAGCAAGGTATTGCATCAGGGATCATATAAAGTCCTTGTCACATCCAGCGGTAGTTGCCATTTTCCTTCTGAGTCAGGAATACCTGGAAGTCTCAGCATTCGATATTGCAAAAGAATAAAAAATAATCCTCTCAGCCTCATGGCAGAAAAGTGACAAAGTGCAAATATTGCGAAGCTCAAGCCCAGAAGAAAAACAGAAAGAACCTTCTATTTACTGTTTTGTAAATCTGTTTATTTTTAAGCTAGTCTCATTATTTTGGGGGCCTGACTCACCGTTTTTGAACGCTTGGGTTGGCAGCAGCTTTCCATCGCTGGTACGGTGGTTGTGCTGACTCAGGATGTCTTCACAGCCACGCACAGAAAATATGAAAATATGTACTTTACAGATCCGTGCAAATCATACAGTGCACGCCAGTGTTTCCTGCCATTAATGAAGATCCCATGTGCCTCTGGTTACACATGGTTCGTTAATTATGCCTCCCTCCATGCTGCAATAGCAACGCTCGCGGTGTTAAAATGAAGATGAGAACATGTGGATTTTGAAAACCGTTGTTTAAATATTTCTAAAAAGAATCTGCCTTGATATAATTGGAAAATAGGTAACATCCTAACATCTGAACATTTTGTGGCTGTGTGTGACATAGGCAAAGAGCACAGACATTTTGTCATTCAAAGGGAGACCCTCAATGCCAGAAATGACAGTCAAGTATCTGTCAGGTTTCATAGGCCCTGGACCACCATCTGGATCACTGAGAATTTACACCTTAATTGCAATCCTGCTTTTAGATCTTATTGCATAATCCACTAACAGGGGAGCATTTTGAAAACAATTCTGAATTCTGTTGGCAGTGTGTAATTAACAAAGGTGTAAGTTATAGATTTGCTGGCATGTGCACGTAGACACACACAATGCACACACCAACATCTGCACACGAAAAAAGCAGACAAAATAACTGCAGCATCAAATAAAGTTCCCCACGTCTTCATATTATAGAACTGTTCTTAGTCCGTTATAATGTACCCAAACTTTAATTGCATATAAAATCATAGAATCATAGAATAATTTGGGTTGGAAGGGACCTTTAAAGGCCATCTAGTCCAACCCCCCTACAATGGGCAGGGACACCTTCAACCTGATCAGGTTGCTCAGAGCCTCGTCCAACCTGACCTTGAATGTTTCCAGAGATGGGGCATCGACCACCTCTCTGGGCAGCCTGGTCCACTGGTTCACCACCCTCAGCATAAAAAATTTCTTCCTTTTATATCTAGTCTAAATCCACCTTCTTTTAGGTTAAAACCATTACCCCTGGGGTTAAAAGCCCTGCTAAAAAAGTTTGTCCCCATCTTTCCTGTAGGCCCCCTATAAGTATTGAAAGGCCGCAATAAGGTCTCCTCGGAGCCTTCTCTTCTCCAGGCTGAACAACCCCAACTCCCTCAGCCTGTCCTCATAGCAGAGGTGGTCCAGCCTTCTGATCATTTTTGTGGCCCTCCTCTGGACCCATTCCAACAGGTCCATGTCTTTCCTGTGCTGAGGGCTCCAGAGCTGGACGCAGGACTCCAGAGTGGAGTGGACGCTGGTCTCTCCAGAGTGGAGCAGAGCGGGAGAATCACCTGCCTCACCCTGCTGGCCACGCTGCTTTTGATGCAGCCCAGGATGTGGTTGGTTTTCTGAGCTGCGAGCACACATTGCTGGCTCATGTACAGCTTTTCATGCACCAAGTCCCAAGTCCTTCTCAGCAGGGCTGCTCTCAATCCCTTCATCCCCCAGCCTGTATTGATAATGGGGGGTTGCCCCGACCCAGGTGCAGGACCCTGCACTCAGCCTTGTTGAATCTCATGAGGTTCCATGGGCCCACTTCTTGAGCCCATCCAGGTTCCTCTGGATGGCATCCTGTCCCTCAGGTGTGTCAACCACACCACTCAGCTTGGTGTCAGCTGCAAACTTGCTGAGGGTTCACTCAATCACACTGCCCATGGGATGAAGATATTAATCAGTACTGGTCCCAGTACAAACCCCGGAGGGACACCACTTGTCACCGATCTCCATCTGGACATTGAGCCGTTGACCACTACTCTCTGGATGCAACCATCCAACCAATTCCTCATCCACCAAACAGTCAACCCATCAAATTTGTATCTCTCTAATTTAGAGAGAAGGATGTTGCAGGGGACCGTGTCAAAGGCCTTACAGAAGTCCATCTGTAAGGCCTCCATATCTCCATCCATAGATTTTCCCTGCTCCTCCCTGCATCCATAGCTCTTCCCCGGTCCACTAGTGTAGTCACTCCATCATAGAAGGCCACTAGGTTGAGTCAGGCAAGAATTGCCCTTGCTGAAGCCATGCTGGCAGTCTTGAATCACCTCCCTGTCCTCCATGTGAATCATTTAGGTTGGAGAAGACCCTTAAGATCATCACAATCCAACCGTTAGCCTAATACTAACAGATATTTGTGTGCGGACACCTGAATCGTGCTTTACGCGTTTAATTCTAGGAGTCTACAGGTGCAGTAGGCATTAGGGGTGCAGATGACCCCATCAGAGTCACTAGAAATCTATTGAAGAAGTCAAGGTGGAATTTGTCCCTTAAACATGGACATCTGGTTTCATTTTGGGCACTGTGGAATATTTCCATCTGGCCTCCAGCTGTTTCGCCAGAAAGCTGTAGGTCACCTGTAAAATCGGTCATACCTGCCACTTTCATGCAGATGCCTCAGATATCTAAAGCATCACAAATGGCAGTAGGCACTTAGACAATTGAGTTCTTAGTGGAGCCTGAAGTGCAGCTTCACCCACCCTGCAGTAGACACATGTTGTTTCAGCTGAATAGCTTTCTAAGCACCGATGGCTTTATTGAGTATATCTTTCCTTACAGTGTCGTGGAATTTGGATGCCTGGTACACCTGTAAACACCACAGTACAGTTACCTGCATTTAGATCTTTTTATGCTGAACTGAACCCAACCCTGACACTAGGAACAACTGATAGTTTGAGAGATATTTGAGGAGTAGGGCTGGGAAGAGAGGTTCTAGATTCATAAAAAGTGGAAAATTTCTGGGGGAAAAAGCATCTAGGGTTGGAATTGAGATTCAGAATGGGATGGAGAAACCGGAAGACTAAAATTTCGACTTGTCGTGCAAGAATAAGGGATGGACTTGGCAGGGACTAGAATAAGAAGCGGAAATAGTGGAAGTTGGAAATTACTAGGTAAGGAGAATAGATTTGAAGCAATGAGCCCAAGTGGGGTAGAGCAGTCCTGAGACCAGAAAGGGACAAGACAGAGGAAGTCGTATTTGGAAAGACTGGACAAATGACTGGACAGCAAAGGCAGTAGCTGGTAAATATTCATCCCTTTTCTGTTTGGAATGGAACCTAAATTTCTAGAATCTTACCATTCTTCTTCTCAGAAGGTGTATTTGGCTATATTTGCCTTAAAAACAGGAGCAGCACAATAGAAGAGAATTTGTAGAGATAAATAGTTAAGTGGTGAGGACCTGATGTTCCCAGTGTAGGCATCTCAGAGGGTTGTTACTTCAGGCAACAGCTGCCTCGTCCCATGGACTCAATGTCTATTGGTGACTGGAGCTCACTAAGTGTCATCCTGAAGAGCATCTTTGCTTCAGTTTCAGTTGAAAGGGGTTCGTGCACTACTCCACAGTGAGAACCAAAGCATGCTAAATCTGGACAAACGTGACATTTACTTCAAAAACACAGAATAGATCCAAACTAAATCACCAGTTTCTGTGCCGAACACCCCCAGCGTGACACCCAGCAGGAAACCGTCCCATGTTCCTCCGGCCAGAAGCTGACAGTGCTGCTTCTTTCAATTACACCAGTACCTTAAGGGACAGAGACCTAAAGCAGCAGATCCAGAGGTGCTAACACTGTTGTAGCTGCCACGTGTGAAATACCTGGGTTTTCCTTTACCTCCTTGAGGTCTAGCAGGCTCTGCTGAAACCAGTTGATGTTGCATTACCAAGCATTTCAAAGTTAAGTAGCACAGATCTTAATTCAGATACCTTTTATTTATGCATTAAGAGGTGGTCTATCATTAAATCATTGCTTTTCCTTTTTTTTCTGATTCATTAACCAAAAAAGCTGTGTTACGAAGGAGACGGCAGGATGCAGAGCTCCTACCTCATTTGTGACAGACGCAGTAAAATGCCTGTTGAAAGAAACAGGGAACTATACGAAGTAAAACTGGATAGCTCATGGTAAAGGCACCTAAACTTCACATCCGAGAATGGGCCATTGGTGAAGTCATTAATGTTTTTCATAGGTGGTCACAGTTTGTCCTCGATTTTCTAAGTATCTCATTTAACAGGCAATAGGACAAGAGGAAATGGCCTCAGGTTGTGCCAGGGGAGGTTTAGGTTGGACATTAGGAAAAGTTTCTTCACTGAAAGGGTTATCAAGCCTTGGAAGCGGCTTCCCGGGGAAGCGGTGGAATCGCCATCCCTGGAGGTATTTAGAAGATGTGTAGATGTAGTGCCGAGGGACAGGGTTTAGTGGTAACTTGGCAGTGTTAAGTTAATGGTTGGAGTTGATGATCTTAAAGGTCTCTTCCAACCAAAATGTTTCTATGATTCCATGATTTAAGGCCTTGAAATCTTTTTACAGACAGACTGACAGTGTTTCAGAGCACCCGCAAATGAAGTCCAGGAGTGCTGTCCTTTGAGCATAGTCAATACTGTGTAACGCTGCACACACTGGAAAACCAGCTCTAGGTGTTTCAGACTACACTAAACACACTCAAATTAATGTATGTAGTTTGACATTAATTTCTGTGCTCCCCATCTGCAAAATGGATATAAAAATGGCCACTAAGGTGTTGCAAAACTAAGTTAATAGATGTGGTACATGCCAGAGGAGTGCACGTAAGAAAATAAATTCCGTCTGTAAACGATGAAATACGTAGTAAATAAATCCTCAGACCACACACAGAATTTAAAAACGAAAAGTACTATCAAATAGCAGCTCATCAGCTGAACGTCATCCTGTCAGTGGGCTGAATGAGTCAAGGATCCTTTGGATCATGCAATGAAAGATTGAACTGTAACGCAAATATACCAGGGGCAGACTAAGAATGCACATAAATCTTTTGTTTAGGCATTTCCAAATCTGTGAGTTCTCAAGTTTACAACCCTACCTGGAGAACAGCCCATTTCTGCAGTTCATGCAGACTAAGCCAAGTATTTTATCCACCTTTGGAAGTGTAAAGGACTTTTCATCTTTTTCTAAATGATCCTGTGATGAGACTCTGTGCCCAGCCTATCAAAATATCTAATGATTTCAAGGACTACTCCATTAAACTGGAGTTGCTCCGTTTCTTTTTTTTCTCAGTTTCATAATCTTTATTTCTGTATCTGTTGGTAACGGAGCCCAGGGTTAAACATAATTCGGTCAGATGTTTGGCTTTCAAAAAGCCTGAATGCAGCTGGCCATTTTACGTTGGCTTTTTTGAAGATTTTTTGTTAGCGTGACATCCTGTGATTTATGAATCGAAGGCAAGATCAAAAGAAATTTCCTGCTAAAGCCAATGACATACCTTGTTTCCAGCAATTAGTGAGTGACAAAAGATGTTTGTTAACATGGAATGGTTTATGTTCTATGTTCTACGTATCCATAGAAGTACAACTTCGGGTGTCTGTGCAACTGAGATACTGTATTTTGGATACAGCCAATAGTCAGTAACATCCAAGATTTGGGTACGCTTCAACAAGAGAAAAGCGAGTTAGACAAAAACTTGTAACATTTTGTGAAATGCAGTCTGGGCTCTTAGCCCACCTCTGCCCCAGTGGGTGCATTTATTTATATTCCACATGGCTACAAAAATGATGGAATTGAAGATTTTTGTGATGAAAGGAAGACTTCTTGTCCCCTAATTTATGTTAGCATTGCTCAATTATTCACTGAAGTACAGAAATTAAATATGAAACAAATGAGAGTAATGGAATTGGGCCAAGCTGTGCGTGTGATACGTTGAGCAATGAACATCCTTCTGGTACCTGCATTCAAACATTTTAGTATAGAATACTCATCATTAATCTTGTTCCTGTATAGTTTTAAATCCGTAGGTTTTTACTCTCTCTCGAACAACCACTCTCCCTTAAATTACTTTTTGGAAACTGAAAAACATTGCTATAGCATGCGAAGTTGAGATGAAAATGGGAGAACATGATGACTTCAGAAAGAGTGGCACTTGGTGTTTCTAACAGAGAAAAGACATTTCGTGGAATATGGCGTTAGCCTGGAATTTGTGACTTTTGTGTTTAGGTGAGCCCTGTAGCACCTGCTGCATGTATGTCATTGAGCAAGGTTATTAGGGCAAGATCAAAACAAAATGGACTTTGGTAGAACTTTAGTTCCACATCACAACCCAAAATAAAACACTCGTCGCTCTCTGGGAGGTGCCTGTGTTCTACATGGGCAGCACTTCATAAAGGTAAAGTTCTCCAAGCAAAAAAGTTTTGCTTCTGAGAATGACTGTAATTGCCATTATTCGGACATTATCCTGAGTGAATCACCTCCGTTTTACATCTAACACCTGGGTTAAGAAAATAGGTGCTCCTCCACTTAAGGCCCCAACTGGTCAGGTGCTTTGAGGTCACACCTAACAGATGCCAGTGAGACTGAGCTACTCAAAAATGCAGAAGAGCCTCCTACTTTCTCTTAGTTTATATCCAGAAGAAAGCCACAATGGGTAGCCCCTTCAGCTGGGACATAGCATTGCGTTTACTGGTAATTTTGCTATTTGACCAAATAGCGAGAAAGCTAACATAGAAACCAGCTAATAGCTAGGGGAAACACAGCAGCTTGCCTGGATAGGGGTGGACTCCATGGACAACTAGGTGTTTTGATCCATAAAAACAAATTTCTTAAGACAGCTAGACGTCGATCAGCAGGTATCGGTTTTCAGAGTTAAGCCCATATTGTTCTCCACAATTTTACAGATGAGGAAACTGAGTCGCTGAACATTTAACTGACTTCATCATAATTGCAGGCTTGGAAACAACCAAGAACTACCAATATGCTGTTCCTCACAGTGTATGTTGGGTAATGAAGCATCACTTATTTCCAAATCATTCAGTGCTCTTTTTTCGGATACTGGTTGCCTCATCGGTAACTTCTCACATTAATGATTTGATATGCTTTGATTTCTAGCTGATTTTTTACTACGGGACGGGAGACAGCTGGTGTCCGCAGCACTACTACGATGAGATCAAAATGGATTTTCCAGACGGGGACATTCGGCTTTGTGAGAAAGGGCTCCGCCACGCCTTTGTGCTAGATGCCAGCAAGGAGATGGCTGCCATGATCACAGACTGGTTACAGGATGATCTGACCAAATTATAAATGCGGATTCAGTGATTAACAAGAAAACGATGTAATTATTTTGTGAACGTGTAATTTTTTGTGAGAGAGTCTGTCCTATTTTTTTCTGTTTATTATAGATTATGGCTTGTTTTCTATTGAGATGTTTTAGAGAAAGTTAAAGAGAGACTGGCTGGTCCAAGTTATAGTTTTATTGATTGAATGGTGATGTACCTTCATCCTGTGTCGTCAGGACTCTGCAGGAGTTGACAGAGGGTGGAATATTTATTGTCTGATACTAGATTCACTGGCTACAAGCGTACCTGAGTTACTACCACCCCACTTACCTGCTGGAGAAGTGTCAGGGATGGGTTTGGGGCAGCCCAGCTGGCCTACTTTAGAAAGAAATACCAGGATAAAAATCCCGCTGTGGATGGATGCCGGCAACGGATCCTGATATGCTGCAAAAGGCCTGACCCTCTCCACGCGTCTCATCCGTCCATGTAACCCTGGTGCATGAAGCCAGAACAGCTCAAGGCCCCAGGACAGCCCTAATGTTGTCTCCTCCAGGTCAGATGGGGTTGGTGGTCAATCAGAGGTCAGGCTGAGTTCAGGATGAGTACAAGGGAGACGCATGGATGAGGTGTGCAGTTTCTCCAAGTCTCAGAATTAGGGCGCTGCCGGGACTCCACAGGGTATTAAAAATACCAGTAATAAGGTAACTGTGGCGGCTCAGGGAGGGAATACACATGGAGCTCTTGTCTGGAATATGGCCAAGTGTTCCATTTTTCGATTGACTGTAGAGAAGGTAAAGAGTGCTGATCAAAAGTGCCACTGTTAAAAGGTTAAAATGGATTGCAGAATCTAGATATAACTACTTATAGGTGGCCTAGATCGTGTAATGAAGTCCATGGGAACAGTGCTTGCTCAGCAACCTTACAGAATTGAACCACTTTTGATGCCTAAATTTCAGTTCTTTGCTCGAAGGACTGAAGAATGAAATTTTCTGCCAAGCCACAAATTAGATAAGTTCACTGTGAGGAAATGGCTATTACTCTGCCATGTTTGCAGCCGTGAAATGGCATGAAATGTTATTATTGAGAACCAGATCCTTCCTATAGCGCATGGCTGACAACTACACCCGTCCTCACCTTCGTTCATTCCTCTCCTTTACAGATAGCAAAAAAAAAAGCCTAGGAAAAAACATCCTACTGCTTGTGATAACAGAAGTTCCAAGCGATAGCTAGAAATGAAAATAATGTAAGTAAGGGGAGCAGAGCCAAATGTAACCAGGAAGAGCTTTCTAGCCATGAACCTGGGAAGCAGTCTCGCTGTGGAGTTTGTAGAGACATTTATAAATAAATAAAACACTACAGAATATAGTCAGGGGAAGTCCTGCCCTTGCAAACAGATGAATTTAGATGCTGCATTGGGTACCTAACTCGCATGATTTATTAACAGCTTTAATGTGGTACTAGTGAGAACGGTACTGGAGAATGTTCTCTGTGATGCAGAAAGACCGATTAATTCCTTACTCTTCTTACACGATGATATTCACGCCTTCCACTTTTCTCTAAACCCTCCTGGAATCTTTCACTGATTTTAGAGCAATTTGTACTAGAATTCAGTTTCTGGATATTTTGGACTAGTTTTCAAACCTGCAGACAGACAGTGGATTTAAGTGACCTTCTTTGTACCAGCAACTGGTTCAGCTTTTGAGACTAGCCAGTGGCTTTTCAGATGACACTGCCGCGGAATGAAACAGACACCGATGCTTGAGGCAGAACTGTTGAGACCGCGCTTGCAGCAGCACGGGGCGGAACCAGATGCGTTCGAAGTGAAGGGACTGTCCCCCCGTGCCACCGATTCTGTTTACTGGGGAGTCAGGGGACTTTCCTTCTTTCTACAGGGCCGTATTCAGTCATGATCAAAACAATTCTCGTGCTCATTTTAGAAATCTCTTGGTGTGTGTGTCCGCGTGTGTTTCAGCAGCCCCCAGGCGTTGGCGTGGATTCCTCTTGGAGGGCCTTAGGGCAGATGCTAAATGCGTGTGTTGGCCTCGGTGCTCCCTGGGGCAGAGTGAAGGGGGGAGTGTTCACATACATATATATATATATGTACACGTATACATATACATATGCACACGTTTGTATGTTAGCAGCATAAAAAATACAATTCATGTGGTTGTTTGGGTTTACACGTCGTTGTGGTTGAACAAACCCTTTGTTCTTCACGGTGTACGGAATCGGGTCATTGAGACAGGACTCAGTTTGTAAAAGTTCCGCTGTTGCAGTGGATCTCCTGAGGACAGGAAAAATCTTGCGTTAACCAAAGATGACAAGCAACTATTAACGCCTGGAAACTGAAGCACCTATGAGAAGCAGTTGTTTACAGTGCATTATTCGTATACTTTGTATGAGGAATTAATTTAGCAATACTTGTACTTGACTTGTGTATGCCTTTTATAAAATGTTAATCCGTTATAATAAATCCTACTGACTGCATTAAGACCTAAACCGTGATTAGATCTGGTCAGTGATGACCGTACCTACTGCAGGATAATGCCTTACGATTTTCTTAAACGAATTTTCTCTAAGATTATCAGAAGCGTATTGATTCAATTGCTACCTTCCTCCCAGATGCTGTTACCGTAAGGCTGAAAGATCTGAAAATTTGCTACTCTATTCATTGCAAAAAAGCACGGGTCTAGTTTTCACGGCTGTATTTCCCAAGGGGAGCAGATCTCACACAATGAGAATCCAGCTCCTCCGAAGCCCGTAGTGTTCACCATGACCCCAGGCAAAGAGTGTCAAAAGTGCTTATGGTCCAAGCGTGCCAACTTCCCCTGAGAACACCGCGTGGTCTTGCCTGTTTTAGACTTATTTTAGAATTCTTGGGAAACCTATCGCCAGTTAACTGACTGTGTGCAGTGGCACCTCGGCTCTGTCGTTCACATTTGTGCTTAATCCTCACCACGCGCGTTATCCTGCTCGTTTCAATGACTTTGACTCATGTTCAAGTGTTTTGCTAGATCGATACCTTTTATGAGAAAGTACACAATTCCAATAACAAAAATAAAGACATTTATGGTAAAATGGAACCGGATTCTTTATTTTGATAACTTGTTTAGTCTTGGTTCACCTTCTCCATTACTTCGCGCGTACAAAATTTACAAAAATCCTTGGCAGACCCCAAATTTCACATGCGATGCAGACATCGGCAAAGCGCAGAGAAAATCAGTGGGTGGTAGGCACCTGCCTCCCTTAAGCATTTTTATCCAGAGCCGCTCCAAAATAATCGATGTTTGTTTCCCCTTGCTCCCTCCCGCTCCATGTTTGCTGCGGTGAGCGTGCGGATCAGGGAGGTTTGTCCCTTCGGGAAGCTCCATGAGTGCTTGCCCGGTGTTCATGGTGAAGAATTTGGAGTTGGACTCCAAGCTAAACAGCGGTTTCTGGACTCAGAGGAGACAGATTGCATACATGAGCCACGACAGATAATCTCTTCTCTGCAGCTGAGGTCATTTATGTATTTATTTTACAGAAAATTGGTTTATACATGCGTCCACTCCCTGTCCCTTTCTTTGGTCTAGCTAATTGCCAGCAAAGACTTTAAACAAGATGTTCAATGATATCATTAATAAAGTTGCTCAAACTATTACTGGGTTTGGATAAACTCAGTAGACCCAAGGGACTTGTTTTACTGTGTGTCACAGGTCACACTCGGGCTCCCAACTACAATGAGTTCCTGAGGCTCTTCGCTTGCAGGAAAACGTTCTCTTTCCTGGCACGTTTACAAAACAAGAACCCAGAGAGCGTTTGGGAGCGACCAGGAACTACTAAAGCAGGGTGTATTTCTGGAACAGCTGGTGGGGTTTGGGTACCGGCAGCAGATGGAGCAGCTGCCAGAAGCGAGCGTTGCGGGGGGCGGCCTCATGCCGGGCTTACGAAACGGGCTGACCCCCTTTCAGGGAAGTACTTGCGCTGTGGAAAGTGGTTTGCGGCAGCTAATAAAAATGCAGAATCTCGTTTAAAACATCAGAGTCGCTCTGGATCTGACTGCAGCGTTTGCCGGGCAGACGCTCGAAGGAGATTTTTTTTTTTTTGCCAGCTGATTTGAAGCGTTTCACAATGAAAGAGGCAGCGGGGGGTGACCCCCACTCTCCCAGTTTACGGACATCTTTGACAAACTCACCTTAAAGCCCCCAAGCTCTAAAATACGCCGTGCTGCATCTATTAATAGAAATTGTTGTGTATGAAGATGAGGTGGCTTGGAATTGGGAAAAACAGGCTTTCCCAGTGTTTTTCCCTAATGGACACCCTTAGAATTTGGTAAGGATCCAGCTGTTCCCATCTAACTTGTTAGAAACAGGAATACCATTTACAGAATATAAATGTTTTGAAGTGCTACCACCACCCGCTCTCATCAGGCAGGGGGTACTGCAACTCATTAGTGTTTATCAGGAAGGAACCTATATTTTCACCCACAAAAAAAAAAAAAAAACCTTAGGATTTTAAGCATTGAGAGTGAAATGGAGTGTTTAAGTCCAATTACAGCCCCAGTACAGCCCCAGTAAAGTCAATGGTACTGTACACAGCTCAGGGAGACCCAAGTGATGGATTGACTGAGACTAGGACAACGGAGGTGACAGGACATGAACAAAGAGCTTCCGTACCAAAGTACTGCCCGCAAGACAGGAGTTTCCTTTTATCCTCATATCCCTACCAGTTTGCACCAAAAGAGGCCAGTCCAACACAGCAGGATTCCTTGGCAATTAGCACTTTGTGACTACAAGTGTTCATAGTAATCAAAGCATGCCCGCCTAGGAGCAGTTACTGAAAACAAGATGAAATTTTCATACTAGAATACGTTGGGATGGCAGTTTTGCCCCACAGCAAACACATGTCCCGGTGATGTCCCCAAGGACCTTCTGAATCGGCCTGCATTACAGAAGACTACGTGGGATGGCACACGAGAGGCTTCAGGTAAGTCTCAAGCTGGTGCTACAGCCTGGTCCAAAACCTACTGAAGTTGATGTCTATGTTAAAACAAACTTCGCTGGACTTTGGATCAGGTGCTAAGAGGAAAACTGTCCCTCCAACCAAAACAGACCTGGCTCACCAAACTTGCCCCCAAGTCATAAAGCAGTGCTCCCAAAATTAATGTCTAAATTACTTGTCTGATCTAACTTAGGTATCTAAATGTAGGGGTACCAGATCTCCCTCTGGAGGTCCTGGCGGGCACCAACTAAATTTTACCACAGGGATTTAGGCATTTGCTTTAGCGTTAAGTCACTAGGGCCCCAGTCAGACTGTGTCCTGTTTTAGCGATGCTCTGCGTTTTCTACTGCTGTATCAGTGTGTGACCTTGGGCATCTCACCTGTCTTTGCTGTGCCTCTGATTTCTCCCAAATATAAGCTGACCATGACAATACTTGGTTTTCTGAGTGTATATGAGGATTAACTAGTTTTTGCGGTAAATCACATGAGTAGTCTGAAGTTCATAATGTTCATACTATGGACTAAAAACCTGTCTCCACTGAACGCAAACCTACTACTCCCGCTGATCTCAGTGAAGACGTGACAGGAACCATTTGCTCTCACCTTTTAATGTCTTGTTGAAAATAACTTGTTAATACTTCCCTGTAAAACTGCACATAAAGTGGACGGGGGGCACGGTGGCAAATGCCATCCTGCACTCCTCCATGGGCCTACCAGGAGAACTTGTGCCAAAAGACCCTCTTCAGCCAACGTGGCTGTAAATGGGCATGTGAGGATGCAGGAGACTGCCCAAAGGGTGGCTTGTGCCTGGTACGTCAGTCCATGTGCCACTGGGAACAGAAATCACCATAGAATCATAGAATCACAGAACCATAGGGTTGGAAGGGACCTCTGGAGATCATCTAGTCCAACCCCCCTGCCAGAGCAGGGTCACCCAGAGCAGGTCGCACAGGAACGCGTCCAGGCGGGTTTGGAATGTCTCCAGAGACGGAGACTCCACCACCTCTCTGGGCAGCCTGTGCCAGGGCTCTGCCACCCTCGAAGGAAAGAAGTTCCTCCTCATGTTTAGGTGGAACTTCCTATGCTCAATTTGTGCCTGTTACCTCTTGTCCTGTCACTGGGCACCACTGAAAAGAGCCTGGCCCCATCCTCCTGACACCCATCCTTTAAGTATTTATAAGTGCTTCGCTCCAGCTGAGCCATGTGTTTGTGTGGCTGTGCTCAAGGTGAAGGGACAGCCTAGAAAATACCAGCGTTGTAAGAATTAATTTTTCAGTCCTTCAGGCAAACCTCGCTCGTCAGTTCTCCGTGTGTTTCTCCTGGGTCTTCAAACTTAAGGTTGCTCTGCTGTGACTGAGCAGGTATGTCAGTCACCTGACCTATCAGGTATGTCTTGAAGACTTCTTCTGAGCTTCCAAACGTGCCCTACTCCACACCTGCACGTTCACAGTATCGTATGCGGCAGGGACATAGCAGAGGCAGTCTGACCCTGTTACCTCCCCTCGCTGTCCCCAAGGCCCTTTGGTGATGTTCTTTGCAGGAGCACATGCAGCCCCCTCTCCCTCAAACTTCTGACTTTGCAACTGTAATGTCCTACTGAAAGCAGGTGAAAAAAGGTTCTACAGGTATTTGACAGCCCCTCCCAGATTATGCATCACATCCATTCGATGCGATGGATTAAGCTAATCTTGCAGATTCCTTGCTTTCTGGATGTCCCGCAACTTTTAGAGTTCACCTACTAGGAATGCAAAAGGGTTTCATGTCCCAGGGTGCTTTATTTAGCTATTAAAAAAAAAAATACTTCAAAAGAGGGAGGGAGGGACGAATGAAAAACAATTTACAATTAAAAGCAATCTTTGGCAAAAAATTTGCTGCAGCAGTAATAGCCTGATCTCTGGAGTACTGGGCGATGTATCACATATACCAGTGGTACCTAACAGGAATGAAACCACCGGATCTGATTTGGGGGAAAATAACTCTCTACTACATTTTTCCAGGTATTTTTTTCATATCCCAAATATTGAAATTCCACATTTCTTCTTCATTTCCCAAGGGGATGCCTTCACCAGACCTAATCAAGTCGGGTTCCTCCCTCACCCCTCCAGAAGAGCGTTGCTTTGGGGTCCCTCCGCGGGGACCACGGGGAGCCGGGCACCTGCAGGGCAGAGTCCTGTGCCCAAGTCAAACCCATCAGGCCGCCTTTGTCTGACCACAGGCATGACGTGGGCAGGGGATATTCTCCTAACTCTCATATTTACCCCCTCAATACGATATTTCTGAGCCTCTAAAACTTTCTATTCAAGCCAATGGAGAGAATCCTCTTTGGCTGGTTGGAGCTGGGATAGCTACTAGTCACGGCAGGTGAACTGTGTTCAGAAACACAAGGAAGAAAAGGGATGTACATTTTGCTGATAAATCCATCACAAACACTTACTATTCTGTCTTTTTTTTTGTTGTTTTTTTTTCTGAGGTAACACCTGAGGTTGCCAAGGAAGCCAGTGTAAAATGGATGGCTTTCTCATTTTGGTTTTAACATCTTCGGGAGCCCGGGAATTGAAGGTGACTTATGAAGGTTGCTGTGAAATGAGCCATCTGGTTTCGGGACGCAGACACAAGTCTTCAAAATCAAAAAAAAATCTTGCCGAGATCTATTTATCAATAAAATATTTAATAAACTTATCTGTACAAAATATTAAAAAGGTTACTGAAGAGTATACAAGAATACTTATTTAACAAATATATACTGCTATATAATATATTCAAGAAAATATAGATTGCTGTTTACAGTTCATTTACAATCCCATATGTACAATCTATTTAAACTTTAGAATACATACAAACAATGCATTTACACCGTCACTTACAGAGCTATCTTCTTTAGAGATATTTCACACACTCAGACCTGGAAAAGCTGAACAAATACATGGATAGTTTAGAGGCACACACAGGGATACGAGTATTGCTTCAAAAATTATAACTACTAGAGATACGGCTATTGGAAACGCGAGTCCTTGTTCATTTTTTGATATTTTCCTTTCTAATCCAAGAAAAGAACATATAAATAAAACCACGACTGACCAGCAGAGAGGCTCGTTGTGTCAGAGGAGCTCTGGGTAGCGTTGACTTCATCAAAAGAGCACACGGTGATGGGACACGCAGTGACTTGGCAACATGGATCATCAGGCAGGGCTGACGTTGCTCCCGCCCGCATCCGAAACGGGGAGCACCGGGAGCGGAGCGGCTCTGCCCCGCACAGACACGCGTTCAGGTCTCGCGAGCGGCATCTCCACCAGCTTTTCCAAAGAGCCGCAGCGCAAGACGGAGCCGGTGACTCCGTGTGGGCAAAGCCAAGCCCCTTACGGCTCCTTGGTTTGTACGAGCTGGATTTGCAAAGGCACTGCGCAAAGGTGGCTTCGGCTGAAGCGCCTGGGAGCGCCGGCTGTTCGGCACCTCAGAAACTATCACCCTTTCTTTTTGGCGCTATTTAAAAGGTTAATTACTCACAGCAGGTGGGATGAATGTAACCAGAGTGATCACCCCTCTCCCTGGCCAAGGAGGGGACGAGCTGCCCCTACAAAGTGCCCCGTCCCCAGCTGATCACCACCTACATGACCACTTAACTCCTCCAGCACCTCCTCAAGGACTAAAGCCTGGCCTCTCCGTGTGCCACCATCCCTTTTCCTGGCCTGTGGTTGTTATTTCAGGCTCTGCTGCTGACGGCTGAGCTCTGGTGAGCCCCTTGGCGCTTGGCAGTGCCTGGCTGGCATGCAGCTACCTGGACGACCAGCATGGAAGCAAGGCAGCACTAAACTTTGCCTCTTGTTTTTTCCCCTCCTGCTCCCGTCCTCTCTCTTCACCAAGGCAGGACCGAGGAAATGAATGAAACACCGTGGGGAACGCTACCATCTCCCCCAAAACTGGAATCAAAGCCAACGCCAAAGCTCCGGGGGAGGCCAGGCTTGACCCAGCCTCTAGATCTCATTCCTCTGATGGTGCAGACCTGGGTGGCACCATCGTAGGTTGACACCGTGGCAAAGTGGAGGGCAAGGGAGACCCGAACACTCCCACCTTCCACCAGAAAAGCACTTGAGCGTGTGACCCATCATGAGCAGGTCCTCTCCTCCCACCGGCTTCAACCCACCCTCTCACCGTCCCCTGCCCGAGGGCACAGACTGCGACCCGGCCTCCTGCTGCTGAGATTCAGCCTTTCCTTCCTCGCCCTGCCCCCACCAAACACCACAGCAAGGCTTCACACCCCCCAGCCTGAAAACCCAAAGTATGAGCACAGGTATCAAAGCAGAAAAATGAGCCCACAAAATGTACGAATGAACTAATAAGTGGTGATGACAGAAAAATGAAGAGCAAAACCTGCTGAAAAACCACTGAAAAAATGGCTGGGTTTCTTTTTCAGCCGTTCCTGGGAACGGACCAAGCTTCAGTTTAAGATTTTTCAATACCTATCTCCATGAAATTGCTCTGCTGCCCCACGCTTCCTACCCTAGTCCATTCAGCCAAAAGTTAAACGCGGGGCATCAGCCAGCCTGCGGTGCGCTCCGTCCCACCACCACGTAAATCAGGCTCCTCTCCAACATGGTAAATTCAGGGGGGCTGCTCGAATACCAGTGCCAGCAAAAGGAAAAAGCAGCCGCATGGGCTACACATGCCTTGAGGTGTAAGGCTGCAAAACGTCCTTCAGGATGGAGGGTGGGGTCCTTGGCCGGTGGGTTACCAGGAGTTCCAAATTTTGGTCGTTTTTCAAAGGTCCAGAACACTTGCTGGTAGGGCACAACTGATTTTCAGAGACATCTTTGCACATCTCACAACACACTGTAGTGGGAATAGAGAGCCTGAACGCAGCTGGTTTTGCCACGGAAGACATAAACCAGCTTACGACAAAATTCAGAGTGTCGCAAAGACCAGCCAGGTGGAACATCTCGTTCTTTTACCAGCCATTAATGCAAAGGCAGGAGGGGCAGAAAAACTCTCCCCTCACCTGACCATCAGCAACACCCCGTCCATGAGACCGCTACTCCCCAACTCCTCTCCCCGACGTGCTTTTGTGGAGGACACGGTCCCGGTGGTGAGCACAGCACCGCACTCTGCTCCTTCCACCCAGCAGCCCCATTCACACCTCGCGTAACCGTAAAGGGACCCCTGGTGCTGGGGAAGCTGCTCTGACGCCAGTGGTCCACACACGGTCTCTCCATCTGCTGGTCATGGCGGGTTTAAAGAAGAACCATTCCACCCTCAAAGAGCAGGCTCGGTTTTGCCCGTGTGGGTTTTCCTGCCCATTCACCTCCCCAGAGAGTGACGTGAAGAGTGAAAAATTCACACCGCAACTCCGGTTTCACCCAGGACAGGGGACACAGCAAGTGATTTGGTGGAGCTGCCCAACCAAGGTCCATGTGACAGTCCTTCGGTCTGACTGTCCTTCAAACCCAGCGGCACGGCCCCGTTTTGGGCACCAGCCCCTGTGCCATACTCAGACTCTCACTGCCGTCACCCCACGCAGGTTTTTTCTCCCCGGCACAGCTGCCCCAACACAGACAAGAGAGAAGGCACTTGTATTTCAGGACTCACTACATGCTCAGCAGGAAACCGTGACATTGCCCACCAGGTTTACTCCAGCGTGAGTATGAGCTGGTCGGTGGATTGGTGTTTATGACATATCTGTCACATCAATGTATGCCATGTGTTTTTCGACGGGAATAAAAGTAGATGCTGCTATGGCAGACAAGCACGTCAAGCCGAAGCTCATGGCAAAATCCCTGTTAAGTGTGGGGAGCAAAGGCACAGGTCCCACCAGCGCCCCAAGGTGCTCCGCTCCACCTGCCCAGCCGTAGCCCCATGGGACCTGCATCCCCGGGGCGCCCTGAGTGATGCCCCGGCACCTCCCACCTCTTCCCTGCGAGGGGCCACGCTGCCACCAGCGGTGCGTGTGGCTGCTGTGACGTGGGGGCCAGCACGGGCGACTCTCCCCGAACACACACCTCTGAGCTCGTGGAAGCAGGACCCAAAACTGCCGACAGTAAAAGGAGCTGGAACGGGAGGGTGGCCGACAACGCGCTGTGGACCTGCCCAGTTTTCTCCAGCAGCAAGAGCTGTGGAATCGAGACGTGAGTTAAAATCCACGTGGTACAAACAGACACGGAATGAGCTGGCCCTCGGACTCGAGCAGACGGCTCAAGGCTTGGGGTTTGCTTTTAATGGGAAGCGGTGCCTTTCCAGTCTTTTCCTTACGGGTACGCAAAGCATCAGCAAACAGCCAGAGAGGACACGGCTCCATCGGCCAGTGCTGACCAGAAGTAAAGCTGCTGGGACCAACGCAGCTGTGCCAGGGCCAAGCTGCCTTTTCCGCATGAAAATCCTTCTCCCTACCAGAGGATAACTCATTTTCCTTCTACCATTGGATGCGAAGCATGATGTAAATTAAAAACAAAACAAAAAAAAAGGGGGGGGGGTGATAACAATTATTCCTTAAAAAAAAAAGAAAAAGGATAAAATCTGTGTTTCCTGGGAATTATTTCTAGGCCACAGGCACCCCTGGTCATCAGGCAGTTAAACTGGGCATAAAGCCATTTTGCTTCTGACTGTCCCTGCTCTGGGACCCCACCGGACAGGGGGGCTCAGGACACGCAGCGCAGGCAGTGGTTCAAGCACAGGCTTTAGCTTTATAGAGCTCAAGGGGCCCAAGGCAAGACACACACACACCCCCACACACTCCTGTCCCGATCCTCTGCGCTTCCCTGAATGGCAGCCCCAGTGCTTCCCAGTCAAATGGGATCGCTCCACGAGTTTCCCGGCTCCCGTGCAATTACAATCCCATGTATTGGGCAGGGAACCGGTTAAGCACAGATACATAGTCCTTTTCAAATGCTTAATATTTCTAGCCTCACTGTAATTATATCCTGCAGATAAAAATGGTGCTGAAGGTCAAACAAATCCTCCAGGAGAGTATACTCTGCATGGAAACTTGTTTTTTTTTAACTCGAAAGGTTGTATAAATACTGCAGATTGAGAACCTATAATTATCCATTAAAATCACTCTGAGCCTACTGAATTCACATTTGTCCACGTTCAACCTCTAGCCTCCTATTTATAATGCTCATATGTGCCCAAAAATCAGCTCAGGCAAGAGGCGACTGATCAGAAATACATTTTTCCTGGGCCGTTTCTGTGGCGTTAGGGGGTGATGCTCCGCGGAGGACCAGCTCCAGGGCTGGGGCTCTGGGCTGGGCTGGGCCACCGCCATCCTGCAGCTGGTTTACTCCTCCGTGCCCCTTGCAGATGCATCCCCGCGTCGCTCCCCAACACGGCCGGGCTGCAGCATCTCGGTCCTGGGAACCTCCCTGCCCGGGAAAGGCTTTCCCACCCCACTGGGGGCTCAGCACCTCCGTTTGCAATGGCTGCGACGGCGCCATCCCGAGCCTAATCCCACTGTTTGGGTGCAATCTCTGAATCTGCACGGGGACGGAGAGGCAAGTCCTTGCTGCCAGCACGTGGGGATGAGAGTCCACCCTCATAAGGGACGGCAGGTGGCTTTTGCTCTGGAAATACTCCTCCGGGAGCAGTGACGAATGTGACGGCTGAATGCTGTGGCCAACACACTTGCCCAGGGTGGCAGCAGCGGAGTTACCCACCGAGAGCCGCAGCCCTGCTCCCCTCCAGCCTTGTCCTGCTCACGCACATCCCCCCGGAGCAGCCCCAGGCAGGGACCTGCCCTCCCCTGTCCCCTTTGGCACGCAGAAAGAAGATGCAACGCCATCCTTTGCCCTCCTGTTGTCCTCTGGTGGTTGTTTGCCCAGGAAAGGAACGGATGCTCTCTTAAAAGAGCAGCTGGCATGGCGCTGTCGCCATGGGTGTGAACGCAAAGGGCCACGCCGCCACTGGCCTCGCGCCAGGAGGATGAAGTTTGCTCTCCCACCAAACACAGAATCATGGAATCACAGAACAGTTTGGGTTGGAAGGGACCTATAAAGGTCATCTAGTCCAGCCCCCCTGCAATGAGCAGGGACATCTTCAACTACATCAGGTTCCTCAGAGCCCCGTCCGACCTGACCTTGGATATTTCCAGGGATGGGGCACCTACCACCTCTCTGGGCAACCTGGGCCAGTGTTTCACCACCCTCATTGTAAATAATTTCTTCCTTATATCCAGTCTAAATCCTCCCTCTTTTAGTTTAAAACCATTACCCCTTGTCCTATCGCAACGGGCCTTGCTAAGAAGTTTGTCCCCATCTTTTCTGTAGGCCCCCTTTAAGTCCTGAGAGGTACCTGCAGCCGGGAGAGCCAGGACTGGTTCCCACACGGGCAAAATCATGGATGGCATCGCTGGCAGCAGCAGCCTCTGCGCTCTCCCTGAATTCTCCCCCTCCTTGTTTATCGCAGCGATCCAGGCTACGAAACTGCGGCGACTGAGCCACGGCTTTTCTCGCCAGGGCCAGCGAAGCCACCACGGGGTTCAGGGCAGAGCCCCAGCAGCAGGGTCAGGGAAAGCATCACGAGACCCAACCCATCACCCTGCTCTCCATCGGCCATCTCCGGACCCGAGGTGACATCCATCTGTCTGTCTGTCCCCTGCGGCTTGGCTGAACAAGAGCCACAAGAACTGGGGGTCGCTGGCATCGGCACCCCTTCGGACACGGTCCCACAGGAGCAGGTCTCAGGCCACCCACTCAGCCGAGGCTCACAAGAGCCACCAGCCAGTGGGGGGCTGCCAAGGAGCTATATATATGTATATCTTGCCTGGATTTGAACTGCCCACGAACCTCCACCGCAAATATTTGGAGGAAGGGGAGGGGGGTAAAAGAAACGAAAACATTGAAAAAAATTGTCTCAGCAGTGAGAAAAACTACCAAGCAACCAACGTCGATTGAAAAATTAGGTACTTGGAAAGCTTGGTAACTTTACGGCTGAGGTGGTGTTTCCAGAGCAAGCTGCTCCAAGCGCTGCCGGTGCCAACCCCCTTCCCCAAACCGCCTGCGCTAAAGCCAAAGGGCAGAGGAAAGACACAAGCCCTCCTGACCACCTGCTACTTGCCCCTTGGTCCCCCCCAAATGCTGACAGTGAGAAAACCCACCAGCATGGACCTCATTCTTCTTCTCCCCCACTAACCTCCATCTCTGACCATCCCCCTGGCTACGGGTACATCGCGCTTAATACACATTTACGTTCACGCTGAGGTAGGGAGCTGGATTTTCCTCCCAGATACGCGGACGTAAAGCCAGAGGAGCTCCACTGGTGTCAAGAGGGTTAACATGAGACTTACGGGTACCACACGTCGCTCCCCTGAGATGCCACCAGGCGCAGCCTGAGGATGCAGAGCCGACCTCAGCAGGGCGAGGGCGGGGCGAGGCTGGGGGGCTTTAGTCCAGTGGATATATCGCCGTTATTGATGTGCACGGCTTACTCCCTGCTGATGTTCTGTTTCCTTGGCGGGAGGGGGCTGTTGGATCCTAAAGGAGACTTTCCTGACCTTTGAAATCATTTGGATCTTGGTAGAGCTCTTTGAGGTGACCCCGGCTCTGCCCTGGCTCAGCTCAGCCCTCCCCAGCAGAACATCCCTGCGATGGAGGACAACTGGCTTTATACAGCAAAAACCCCCATGTTTTCCAGCAGGGATTTATCTCCCCCAAAAGCAAACTACTGTCAGTAATGAGCGCTGATGTTTGCAGGCCAACACCTTGACCGCCGGTACAAAACAAACCATCAAAAGCAAAATCTGTGCAAATACATCTCCGGTCTAAGCCAAGCCAGCTACGGAGCCAAAGTTTGGTACCAAATGCCACCAAGGTGCAGCAGAGACACTTCCCAGCATCCAAAACGTGCCTTGGCGCGGGTGCAAGGCTTCTCTGATTTAAAGGCACAATTTACACTCAGCTCCTGAGTTACTAAAATCCGGTAGCCCTTTCAGCAGGGGCCAGAGCGCCCCGTTACACGTTGCAG
This sequence comes from Rissa tridactyla, assembly GCF_028500815.1. Classification (NCBI taxonomy): domain Eukaryota; kingdom Metazoa; phylum Chordata; class Aves; order Charadriiformes; family Laridae; genus Rissa; species Rissa tridactyla. Next base: position 116,754,426 of record NC_071468.1, on the reverse strand, counting down.
TCTCCGAGGGTGGCGTTCAGCCGTTTGCATGGGAAATGTCTGCTCCCGGCAGATCCGGGCTCCCTTAACGGAGCGGGGAGAGGCAGGCGCTCTGGGGATGGAGCTCGCTGGGAAATCGGTGCCAAAGGAAGGTAGGGTGGAGCTTAGGGCTTTCATAGAGATTATTTGGAAAAAGAAGAACCCGAGCGAAATGGCTCTTCCCCGGGGAACTCGAGACCTTCGCTTCTCTCCAGACACGCTGGGGACGGCTGTGTGACTCGGGCCCGGTGCTGGGTGCCCAGTGTGCCTTGGAAATGGGGTTTTGTGCTGGAAAGGGAGGGCACCCACTGGCCAGTGGCTCCTGCAGGACATCGGCAAAGGGTGGCAGAGCCCACGCCAGCGCTTCAGACCACGCAGAGCCAGGGCATCCCCAGCTAACACCTCACAGGGGCCATCCCCATCTCCATCGCGAGCACGAGCTCTACTTCAGACCCGACTCTTGCTTTAGCCTCCACTTACAGGGACCATCTTTCCCGTCCCCAACGGCACCCACCGATCTCTGCACCACAAACAGGCCTGGACCAAATGGTTTCAACCTCCCATGGCCATGGGTTCTCCACTCCCCGCAATTCCGGGAGATCCCTCGTTTTCCCCCCACAAACCCAGGACAGAGATTTGAAGGCAACCAGAGAAACCCCTTGAACATAAAGAAAAGAGCATTCCCACCTCCCCTTCACCCCACCGTGACAGCTGGAGGGTGATGCTGGCCGGACCCCTCCGTGCTGCAGCCACCGCTCTGTCCCCCGCCACGTCACCCCCCCGACACCGAGACAATTTTGGCCAGACATTTTCCAAAACCTTTGGGAAAGAAGGTGTCAGCTCAGCTTGGGCAAACCAAGCGATCAGGCAGAGCTCGGAGGATTAGCAGGCATCCCCCAGGGACTCTGCCGGGCTGTGTGGCCCCCCTCCCCGGGACCGGGGGGACAGGCAAGGTACGGAGATGGGGGCAGCTCCAAGCGGGGATCCCGGCCTCCCACCACAGCGCGTCCGCCCCCTGCTGAGCCCCGGGAAACCCAGCGTGGGTGGTGGGGGTCCTTCTTTCTTTGAGAGGTCCCGGGGGGACAATTTACAGCCTCGCTGTCTGAGGGGGGGGCATCCCCCATCCCTCCTGGGCTCACGGCCAAGGCGTCCCTGGGAAGGCAGGGGACACCTGCTCGGAGCTTGGCTTTTGGAAAGGCACACACCAAAATGTGTATGTGGTGTATATATATATATTTTATATATATATATTTATATTTCTATATATAAAATGGGGCAGGGCTCCTGGGCGGTGTGGGGCGGGGAGGGGGAGAGCTGCAGAAATTGCTACCTGCAGCCACACGTCTCCACGACCATGTCCTCGTACTGTTTGTAAACCACATTGTTCCCGGAGTCTATGTAGAGGATGCTGATGGGGCTGAGCTTGGAGGGCACGCAGCAGCTCGGGGGGGTGGACTCCGGGTCCATGGAGTTCATCAGGGTCTGGATGATGGCGTGGTTGGTGGGCTCCAGGTGGGAGCGTAGGGGGAAGTCACAGACCCCCTCGCAGTGATACGCCTCGTAATCCAGGGGGGCGATTATCCAGTCGTCCCAGCCCAGCTCCTTGAAGTTCACGTGCAGGGGCTTCCTGCTGCAGCGGGTCTTCGCCTTCTTCCCGTGGCCTCTGCCCCCAGATCGGGCGGCGATGGTGGTCCGTCTCCTCCTCCGCTTGGGGTACGCCTCCTGGCCGGGATCGGGGGGCTCCAGGAAGGGGGGACTGCCCAGGGCCTTGATCTTATCCCGGATCTCCTTGAAGAGGTTCTCCTTCCTCTGGGTGCGGGAGAAGGCCACCAGCAGGGCTCGCTCGTGGGGCTGTGGCCGGGGCTTGCTGAACCCCATCTGCCGGGGGGGCAGGAGCCGCCCCGACTGCTCCGAGACGATCCTCAGCAGGAAGCACAGCAGCTTGCCCGAGAGAGATCTCTCCCTCCGATCCCGCAGGGCTTCCCAGACATCAAACACCTCCCATCTGGAGGAGCCCGTGTCCAAAATGTCCACAGCCCTGGAGTCCAGCAGCCGGGGCTCCTCGCCGTCCCGGCTTGGGCAGGTGGAGAGGAGAAGGTGGTGGAAGGTGCCTTCGGGGGACAGGGCCAAGCTCCGGTTTTCAGGGAGGGCGCGCAGGATCCGCAGCTCCGCTCCCGTCACCTCCTCCGCCTCGGGCAGGCTGGAGATGTCGAAGAGGTATCGCTGCTCGGGGGCGGACGGGGAGGCATCTGGAAGAGATAAAACAACAAAAAAAAAAGAAAAAAAATTTTAAAAGGACAAAAAAAAGTACAAAAACTCAGCAAGCTGAAGCCAAGCTCTCGTTACGGAGGCACAAGGGACACAGAGCTAACGGGGGAGATCATCCCTTTGCAGCAAGGCTCGCTGACCATCCCAGCGGGGACACAGCCTGTGCCCTGCGCCCGGGACCGTCACCCTGGCTGGAGGCACCGAAAAAAAAACGGGGAGGAGAAGGCGGAGAGGGAGGGAGGAATCAATTCAAACAAGTGGCTTCTCATCAGCACTCTTCCCCGCGTCCCGAGGTGGCTTCGCCTCCTCCCCCTGGGTGTTTCAGTGCCCCCAGCTGCATCACTATCCTGTTTTGGCACCGAAGCCCCATCTGAACCTGCGCGGCTCAGTCCCATCCCCAATCAGCAGGTTGTCACCGATTTCTTCTGCCCTACGTGTCACACACCCACCCCCTGCTCCAGCCCCAGCCATGCCAAGTAAAATGCTGTGAAAAATCTCATTTTCCCTCGCAAGCAGGCACAGGCACTCACGTCAGGGACGCAGCCGCTGTGCCTCGGGGTGTCTGATAGAGGCACTCCCAGAAGCTGAAAGTGAGCCCAGTTTCAATTTGTCACTATTTTTGGTGGATCCAAAGGCCAAACACAGACTTGCGCAGTCTCTGGCCCTGATTAAATACTCAATGAGAATTAAAAAACAAACCAACCAAACAAAAAAACCCAACACCAACAAAAGAAAAAAACAACCAATGGAGGTAGGGTTGGGGAGAAGAGATGAATGAGTTCTGGGAGGGTCATTTTTTTCTTTTCTGGGCACGCTGCAAACATCGCTGCTGTGCCTGAGCCCCCCGACCCGCTGCCGGCAGAGCCCTGCCCGACACCCCCACAGGCAGCCCCCTCCCGTGGGCAGCGCCGCCGGCTGCAGCCTGCAACCTCCGGGGGGGGGAAGATTTGTCTCCCCGTCATTTGCTGCTATTATTATTTTTTTAATATATATTTTTTTTTAAAAGCAGATCTAAAATTCCTATGAGGAGCAGACAAGGAGATCCCTTTGAAGGGTTCATCTGGTTTCGTTTTGCTCCGAAACCACCCAGGACCTGTGCGTGGTTTTCCCCCCTGCTCTCCCAAGCCGGGCAGTGCCCACTCTCCCACCGGAGCATCTCCCCCCGCCCCGGTCCCACCGAGCTGCCTCTCCGTTTCCCCACCAGTTTTCAGCAAAAAAATCTCCCCGCAAAGGCTGCCGGCAGGATACGGCCCCCGATGGTTTTGGGGATGGATGGGTTTTGGGGGGGGGGGGAGGGCTTCGCACCACCAGCCGCCACTTTCCCACCCCGGAGCAGCCGGTGTCACGCATGGGGGCTGCTTTTCAGTTTTTCTTTTCACTTTATTCCATCGTGATTTTATTATTTTTTTATCTCTCCAGCCGAGCGAACTTCCCCGGCAGGGCGTAATGTCTATATACACGCACACACACACATATATATATATATATATAAAACTACATCGTTAAGTGCGTGTATGTGTTGATTTGATTATTATCATTAGATCCGCGGGTATGAAGGGGGCAGAAAAGGGGGGAGAGGGAGAAGGGCACCGCGATACCGAGCTCAGCCCGGGGCTCCGGAGTCCGGGGCTGAGCCTCCCCCCACGGGGCACCGCGATGGGCCGGGACGGGGAGGGAGCGCGGCCGCGCTCCCTCCCCGTCCCGGCCCATCGCGGTGCCCCGTGGTGTTTTTCGGGCTGAAAAGGCTCCGGCGGGGTTTCTCCCTCCCGGTCCCGGGGATGCTGAGCGGAGAAGCTGCCCCCAAACTGCGCCGCACGCCCCGCTCCCCGCTGCCGGGCAGCGCATCAGGCGGCGGGGATGGGGGCGGAGGGGTGTCCCCTGCCCGTCCTGTCCCGGCTGGGCTGCACCTCGCAGCCTGTCCCAAACCGCATCCCCAGCCCCGAAAGGCATCCTCGACCCCGATTGCATGTGCCACCGCCATCCCCGACCCCACGCTCAGGCACAGCCCCGTAATTATCTCCATCGGAAACCCTTTTCCTCACCTCCAAGGCACAACCCTGTTGCTATTCCCCTTGCTACCTCAACCCCATGCCCACGCACAGCCCCGTCCCCGACCCCTCTCCTCATCCCCGGTCCCATGCTCAAACTCATGCGCAGCTCCATCCCCGTTAAACAACTGTTGCACGGCCCCTACCCCGTTAAGCTGCATCCGCATCCCCATGCGCTACCCCATCCCACGCAGCCACCCCGTGCTCAGACCAATGTGCAACTCCATTCCCCAAACAACGCACAAGCCCCAGCCCCATGCGCAACCACGCACAACCCCATCCCCAACCCCATCCCAGGCACAAACCCGTGCTCAGACAAATGTGCAAGCTCCATCCCCGCGTACAACCACATCCCTGCACTCTCGATGCAATGCACAGCCCTGTTCTCCATGCCCAAACCCATGCAGAAGCCCCATCCCCAGACCCATGCAGAAGCCCCATCCCCAAACCCCATGCAGAAACCCCATCCCCAAACCCCATGCAGAAACCCCATCCCCAAACCCAAACTCATGCGGAAGCCCCATCCCCAAGACCAAACCCATGCAGAAACTTTACCCCCAAGCCCAAATCCATGCAGAAGACTCATCTCCATGCCCAAAACCATGCAGAAGCCTCGTTCCCAAACCCAAGCCCATGCAAAAGCCCCATCCTCGAGCCCAAAACCATGCAAAAGCCCCATCCTCTAGCCCAAAACCATACAAAAACCCCATGCCCGAGCCTGAACCCATGCAGAAGCCCCATCCCCAAACCCATGCCGAAGCCTCATCTCCATCCCCAAACCCATGCCCAAGCCCCATCCTCAAGCCCAAACCCATCCCCATCCCTCCCCGCCCGACGGCGGGGTCCCGGCGGAGCGGCCCGTCCCGGCTCCCCTGTCCCACCGCGGGCGTTGCGCTGCGCCGTGCGCCCGGCACTCACCGCTGCGCGCCCGCTCCGCGAAGCCCGTCACCGTGTCGGCGCGGCGGCCGGGTGCGCGGCGGGCGGCCAGGCGCTGGTAGAGGGCCACCATGTAGTGGTGCGGCACCACGGTGCCGTTGCGGAGAGCCCCGTCCCTCCGCGGCGGGGAGGAGAAGGGGGAGGCGGAGGAGGAGGAGGAGGAGGCGGAGGAGGAGGAAGGCGCGGCTGCCGAGGGTCGCTGGGGAGCGGCCGCCGGCGGGCCGCGCACGGCGGCGGCCTCCAGCCCGCGGCGGAGGCGGCAGGCGCCCAGCAGGCAGAGGCAGAGGGCGGCGGCGGCGGCGCGGAGGCGCATGGCGGCGGCCCCGGTGCTCGGCGCTGTGCTGCTGCCGCCGCCGCTCCCCGCCCGCTTTTGAACATCGTCTTCGCCCGCCGCCGCCGCCGCCGTCGTCGCCGCCGCCGCCGCCGCCGCCCGCCGCCGCCGGGGCGCCCCCTGCCGGCCGCCCGCCACACCCCGCCACAAGCACCGCCCGCCACCCGCACCCCGCCCCGCCTCCCCCCCGCAGGTGAGACACCCCCCCCCCGCAATACCCCCCACCCCCGCTTTGCGGGGGGGACACCCCGGCCCCATAGTGGAGGGAGGAAGCGCCACCCCACGGTTTGGACGGGACCCCCCGCCCCATATTGGAAGGGGACGCCCCGCCGGCATTTAGGAGGGGGGAAGACGACCCCCCGCCCCCGGTGTTGGAGGCCCCCCCGCGGGCACAGGGGCGGGGGGAGCGCGGAGCGACCCGCTGTCGGGCGGCCCCGGGGGGTGCCGGGCTCCGCGCTGCTCCGCGGGGCTCCGCGCCTCCACCAGCCCCGGTAATTCCTGCCCGGGAGACCGACACCGCAGCAAAACAAAGCCCGGCCGCGCTGCGGGGTGATGTTTTCCCTTGCACGGAGGGTTTCCTTGGTAAAATTCAGATGTTTCCTTGGGTCTCGATTAAAATAACAAAGCGGGGTATTTACTAGGATGTTATTTCAAGTCTCTTAAGTCCCTGGTTATGTCTGTTGCGATTTCTCCGCAAATACAAAAACAAGCGCTGCGATGATTTATTTGAAGGAATGTAGGTGTTTCGCCAAAACAAACACGGCTTTTTTTTTTTTTTTTTTCCCCACCCGCCCCCCCCCAAACAATCGCTTCTCACGAGCATTTGTCACTGCGGCCTCTCGGATTTCTTTCTGCTGTTAATTTCGCAGGTGCTTTTGTCGCAATATCGCGAGCGGGTTTCTAATGCCAACCAGCGGATTTGCTCGGTACGTACATACAGCGCACAGCTCCCGTGACAACGTCCCGAGAAATCCCTGTCCTACAGGGTGCGGGATGCCCGGGTGCGGGATGCCCGGGCCCGAAGCCATTGGCACGCCTCGCACAGCACCTTGCGCAGCCTTCGCACGGGGTTTACACGGCGTTTGTGTGGCTTGCACGGCGTTTGCACTGTTTGCCATTGGCACCACCCGCCCAGCAGTTAGTGGCCACCGGGAGCCCTCACCCAGCTGGGGCAGGAGGCTCTGCAGGAGGCAGAGGAAGAGCAGGCAGAGGAAGGCTTCTTTAGCTGTTTTTCTTCTGTCAGCCCTTATTAAATTCAGCCTGATGCTGTCCAGACAGTAAAGGTCACTTTAAAAGAGCACCCAACAAGACCTTCCACCCGATGCCTCGTTCTCCCCTGGGCAGGCTGCTGGGACCCCGGTTGGGTGCCCTCACAGCACTGAAGCAGGTGGCAGCACGGCTGAGTGCTCAAGGGCAGCCCTTTCTGAAGATGGGACAGCTAAAAACCCCTGTCCCATCCTGCACCCCTCACTCCCACCTCCACCAGCAGCCCCAGACCCACGGACTGTGCTCCTGATGCCCCCGCTGCAGGGTACAGCAGTGGTCCCCTCCCAGTGCTGCCCAGGGAAAGGTCAGCAGAAGGATGGAGGGATGATGCAATGGGAAGGACTGCAGAGCTTTAGAAAATAGGCAGACAAGTCTATCCATAAACCTCTGGGCTTCTTGCGATGGTTTCTGGAGCCTCCTGCCTGGAGTCCTTTCACACAGCCAGTTTTCATGGGAAACGGTGAAAGGTACAAAAATGGTGAGTGCGGGCTGTGCCCTGGGCCACCCGGGTCTGTACATCTTCCCACAGGTTGGGGTGTGGGTACCTGCCACTTGTGAGGAACCCCAAGCTTTGCCAAATTCCCAGGGACTGGAACTACCACTGCATTTTTTCCATGTATCTTTTAAAAATTAAAATTACATTGGTGCGACAGACAGCCAAGCTGTGCCCTCTGTTTTTAGCTTCCCCCCAACTTTTTTGCCCCCAGACCAGTCCTCTTCTCAGCCCCCAGTGTGGGCAGCAGGGCCAAATCCCCGCTTGGTGCAAGCCGGCGAAACTGAGCAATAGTGGCATTCCCACCACATCATCTTTGTCCTCATGCACAGCTGTCCCCGTGGGGGAGCCTGCTGGGTGATAACAGCCAGATCCCTGTCCTCACCGTCTGTATGGAGACCCAAACACAGGCATGCACATACCCACAGAACCCCGAGTGACACGAGGCACACATGCCCGCACCAGCTGGCGCACACACACACACACAGGTACACAGACCCAAGAAGCAAATCCTGCCCGGCCGTGCCGGAGGGGAGATGTGAAATCCCGCAGCCCATCCTCTCAACCACACAGCGTCCATCGAGGTGCAGGAACGCTGAGTTTCCCATCTGTTCTCCATTGCAGCTTCATCTAAACCCTTTTGGGCTTTCTTGAATTTCCATCAGCCCAGCCCAGCCCAGCTGCAGGACCTTCCCAAGCCACCCCAGCCCTGCGCAGCGCCGCGGCAGCTCCTGCCCCCAGCCCTTCCCTGCTCCGAGGACGGGCTCCCTTCTCTCCCACTGCAAACCTTTTGCGCATAATTTCATGCTGGCAAAGAGCCACCTTCTACCAGCCCCCTTCCAAAACCAAATTAGCACGCTGCTGCAGCAGCAGAAATTGGAGAGGAAAGGCTGCAGTTTTATTTTACAACTCAATTAGCGAGTTTATACAGAAAAAACACCCATATAACCAAAGGAGATTTTATGTCCATTCGGTTTCACCAGCAAATAGACTTGTTCCTCTTGAGGGCACTCCCCATTGCGGTGGGTACAGTGATGTGCTTCTGCCCATGGTGGCCCTCAACCAACGTGGTCACCTTGGCTCCAGCCCTGCTCACTTGCTCCGTCTCTCTTTGCTCTTACACTTACAAATCCTCTGCATACCTCCAGCACGGACTGAAAAACACGGTTCTGAGACTGTCCCATCACTCTGTTCACTATTAAAGGAACCAGAAGTCTGCCAGAACCTAAGCTGAAGGGCCGCGTTTGCCTCTAATATTTTCCTAAGAAGCTGTCCCAAATTACATGCAGCCAATGGCTGTATGCCCAGGAGGGATCCTGACTTCCGTACCTCAACAGCTCACGCTGTGTCCCACCACAGTCTCCCTCTTCGTTCACCAATAGGCCCTTCTGGGTGGGTTTTTGGCAAGAGGGGGCAGTCAGCTCACTAAGCCTGTTGTTTTTTTTTACCGAGAACATTTTTGTTATGCTGATTCCTTCAGTGTCAGGAAGGAGTCGTTCCTGCCTGGCTGACACTTGGGCTTGTCCCCTCCATTGCAGTCTCCCTCCCTCCGCTCCCTCTCTTGGTCTCCAGCACCGCCCTGCCTGCCCTCCTGCGTCGTCCGTGGTGGTTGGGGACCTTTGTGTGTGGAGCATTGATTCACTTCCATGCGTGGGGCTGAGTCCTGGACAGGGTGGACTCTCCTACCATGGCTGCATCATCCTTTGCAACTGTGGGCAAGGTCCCAGCCTGGGACTCTTGCCTGCTAGAGAGGGGCTGCTCTACAGATGCTCTTCAGCAAAGGCAAGAAGCGGGTATTTGATTTAACCAGAACCCCACCGGCTGCGGAAGACCACTTCTCAAAGGAGGAAACTGAGGCAGAAAGGAAACCCTCAAGCAATAACCATGTACCTGGTGTAATAGCCATGTTCCCACCGCCCTGCACCTCCACAGATGTTCATCTTTCCTGTCATCGGCACTTTTTAATGGAATAAAAATAAACTGCAGTGACAAACCCCCTTCACGCTTCAAAACTGGAGGTGTTTGTGGCTGTTTCCATTAGCTAAGCCAGCGGCGCCCAATCACATTTCCAAGTCTTGAGCAAGTTCAGAGTGGTCAGAATATCAATGCCAGTGGTTATTTGGAAGAATATGTTTTCATGTAGTGACCACACAAGAAGCCTCTTGTGGCTTCACTTAACAAATGTCTTCTAGCGAGATGGCTACAAGTGACGGCAAGACCAGCTCAGCAAGTAACCAAGCAACAGCATCATTTTCTTTCCAAATCTTCCAGCAGCTCCTTCCAAAACTTACTTAAACTGAAGCCAAGCTGAATTCTTCCTGATTGTCTACATGGGGGTAGCCAGGGAAGATAAGACAAATCAAGGTACAAAGTCCATGCATGAAACATCAGATGGATTCAAAGACCCCGTAGGGCTGCTTTCCTTCAGGCCCAGAGACCTTACGTCACCGCAATCTGGATGTCTAAAGCTCTGCTTGTCTCACATCAATTTCTATCTGAACACTATACTCTAGTTAGGGGACAGGAGACTTATGGAAACGCTTTGCTAAGAGTTCAGTCCTTCTGGAACCATAAAAGCTTCTTGGATTAGACTTTCCATTCCCCTGGGGGAAAATTGTCCTGTTCAGCATCTGGTCAACAGGGTCTGGCATAAGCCACCTGAAGATAGTAAGTCAAAACACAGTTGAGCACTCAGTCAATTAAAAAAAAAAAGCCCGTTTGCTTTTTGAGAAGTGCAAGGTCAGCAAATAATTTGTCAGTGCACCAAGCCACAGATGCAGAGCCGGGGCAATGACTCAGCCCAAGTGTCCTTACGGTGGTAGTCTAGGCTAGCGTCTGGTCGGAAGGGGTGGGATTCACCTTCCTTCATTTTGGCTTCTTTCTCAGTCTAACTAATCATCTTCTTCTCATTAATAGTTCCTGGAGGGAGAGCCGTACCTCCAGAAAGTGATTCCTACAGCATTAACCAAAGAGCCCAGCTGAGACAGCTGTTGCAGAGGTTTTGGTCTGCCCATGCAGAAAGACCTCAGCTGCCTCCCCAGCCCTGGCTGTCCATGTGAGGTGTCACCAGGGGAAGTGCTCTCCTACAGCTCTCCTCAAGCCCTGCTCTGTGCTTCCTTCTTTTTACATATTTCACCCTTTGTCCTCCACTCAATCCCTTTTTCTCTCATCTGTCTCCCAGATTATTTTGTTTCTCCCCAGCTTCTTGTCCTCCACCTCTCAGCCCCTATGTAAAGGCTTCTCAGAGCTGAGGGCATCAGCCAGCCCCAAAGGGGAGACCTGGCTGGGAGAGCACCTGCCAGCAGGCACCCAAGGGAGCGTAAGAAAGGGAACATTGCACACCGTACTTGACCCCGATCTTTCCAGTTCCCAGCTATTCCCAGGAGACCCGTTCTCCACCCTCTCCCCATCCCTCCCCAGCCAGCGCTGCTCACGGCTGTTGTGTCAGTCTCACTTCTCTGACACTCGAGACAGAGAATTTCTCCGTACCAAAACCAAGTCCTTTGCTCTCTATCCCAGTGCAAAGTCTGACCAGTAACTCCAGTTCTGGCGCACTCCTTTCTGGACGCAGGTGTTCACGGCTATGAACATGGAAGCAAGGTGGGGTTTTTTTCCCCCTTTAGGTTGTCTTCCCATCCTTTGGGATTGTTTATTCCTTGTCAGACAGCTACTTTTGCTCTCTCGTTCACTTCAATGCTCTTAATCCCCTGCTTTTATTTTCTGCTGTAGACCAGCCAAATGGAGCTAAACTCTGAAGTCCTTAAGCTCAAGCCCAAATAGTTCTCCACAGTGATGGGGCTCTGGCAAAGAAAGCCCTTTCCCCAAGAATTGATTTCCTCCCTTTTTGGGAACATCACCTTGAGCAGGAATCAACAGGCGGATGCATCCTACCTAAGTGCAGCTAACAACACAAGGTAGCTGGAGGTATCAACTTTGGTTTCCTTGACAGTAACTCTGGGGACACCAACAAGCCGTGGGAGTCAGCTAAGGCATGCAGAGGGCCAGAGCAGACCTGCCACCCGCTCTGCTCCAGCCCAGTCCTCCTCCCTTAACTCCTCTGTGCCTGTTGCTGTGCTGGACTGTGAGGAGGAGGAGACACAGAGGAAGGTGGGTGTCTGGGTAGGGAAAAGGATGTGGTCCAAAGTTGTGTTTGATTGCAACTTTGCATGGTCTGGCTCACTTCTCTCAAAGACTATGTCTCTCTGACCTTCTTGCCAAGGCAGCATGTCATTCCGCGACGGATGTGGGTGATTTGGGCTGGGCACCTGGCAGTTAGGAGAGATGCCTCTCACCTGAAAGGCCCTACAGAGACAAGCATAGACCATGGGGAAAACTGAGCAGCTCATACACTACTTTTTACCACCACTGTATCATGTGGCCTCCTGTCCAGTTCTGCATTTTAACCCCAAAATTTCTGCTTTCCTTTTCCATCTTTTTTTTTTTTTTTTTGATAGACATTTCATGCCCTGGGCCTCTTTCTCTTTCAGCTGTTGAGTAGCATGAGAAGGTCCGAGGAGAAGAAGCCACCCCACAGGGCCGTCTCGACCCACCTCAGCAGAGGGGCTGGGTGGCTGCAGGGGGACCCAGCATCAGCAGAAGGCGGAGGGCCGGGGGGTGCCGGGGCTCGCAGGGAGGCATCACTCCCAGGGCAGCAGCACCATCTCCCGGTGAAGGGATTTATAGCAGCAAGGCCCCGTGCAAGGTGTTTTCCGACGCACAGATGACACGGGGAAGGCACTAGCAGTTTGGAAGACTCTGTGCATTCTCTCCCCTTAGGCTGTGAAACATATGTAAAACAACCCAGTACAAGCGTGTACTGTATATAAGAGAAGGAGCTGGAAAATTGGCTGAAAACAGGAATACATTATGCAGGCGCATCCCTTTTTCTTTGTGCCATGCTGTCAGAGGGACTTCTGATCGTGAGTTGCAGGATCAGCTGTTATTTTTCCTGTAGGTGTATCAGGCGAAGCTCCATCTTATTTTGCATTGCCCTGACTCTGTTTCAAAGAGCCCTCGAGTTAATAAAAAGAGCAAATCACCTCTCGCTTAAGGGTCCTTTGCATAGTTTTACTATATAAGTCAGAACAAGGTTTTTGCCTGCGTAACTTTGCCTAGGTAGATGCATTATGAGGAGATATATCATAGAATCATAGAATGGTTTGGGTTGGAAGGGACCTTAAATATCACCTTGTTCCAACCCCCCCCACCTGGCCCCTGAATGCAGTGTATTAAATCCTGCAGTCCCTGCACATTTACTTAGTGCTCCCACTAAAGTTAAAGACATGCCTCTGGGCAGTGACAGCTCCATGGACAAATACACCTTACTGGGTGGGATGTCAACTGCCCTATTAGCAATAACCTTGATTTCCTAATACATTATAGTGGCACGTGTTGACAACCCCCTACCTACAGCTCTCCGCAGAGACCGCAAGTTGGTGTGGGCTATGCTGACATCAGTGTTTAGGTAACATGTTTCTGCCTTTTATATTTGATGCAGGCAAAGCGCTCGCTCTGCCTTGCCCACTTGCCTGTTCCTACTCACCTGAATGTTCGTGTGCAAGTTCAGGCACTTGAAACATCTCAGATGCTTAAGGTGGATTCTGGTGGTACCTGAGACATCCAGACCTCCAGCTGCTGTCTCAGAAAACAGCGGGGCTGTCCTACGCTTTCTGCCTCTTCTGCCAGCACCATGTGGATGTCTCGGGTGCCTCGCAGCCTGCAGAGAGCCTATTTTAGCACCTGAGTAAAGCACATTCCCTTATGAGAAGATCATCAGAATTTAGTAGAAAAAAAATACATACGATACTGAAGAAATCCTTGAAGAGCACACCACTGTGTGGGTCACTTCAGCAGTGTATGTGGGGAGTTCTGCCTATTTCTGTGGTTCACACGTTGATCTCACCAGGTTAGTAAGTCAAAATATGCCATTTTGGGCTCCTCGCTCTGCGTCCAGAAAAAAAGCGCAGCTGAAAATGATTTGCTACAACTGGCTCCTGTATGAAACAAAATGATTGTCCAGCAGGTAGCTGCTGGTTTGCTAACAAGCACTTTGCACTTGGAACAAGGAGGTGTTAAATTCTGCCTCTATCCTTTCTGCAGGGACTCACCCTTCAGCGCGGATTAAGTCTGGGCTGACAGTTTTAATAAGAGCCAAAGGCACCAGGACAGTTAAAGGTCTTCCCGGGCCTTGATGCTTTAGCGGTGTGGAAACTGCAAGTGAACCCAGATCTGAATCTTCTCAGTAGTTTTTTCCTCTGTACAGTGATGGCTTGTGGATACAGTATTTATAAGACAGGTTGTGAATGTAAAGACTCATCCCATAAGCTCTCCAGATGGACATAGAATCATAGAATGGTTTGGGTTGGAAGGGACCTTAAAGATCACCGTTTCCAACCCCCCTGCCATGGGCAGGGACACCTCCCACTAGATCAGGCTGCTCAAAGCCCCATCCAACCTGGTCTTGAACACTTCCAGGGATGGGGCAGCCACAACTTCCCTGGGCAACTTGTTCCAGTGCCTCACCACCCTCACAGTAAAGAATTTCTTCCTGATATCCAATCTAAATCTACCCTCTTTCAGTTTGAAGGCGTTACCCCGTGTCCTATCATTACACTCCCTGATAAAGACTCCCTCCCCATCCTTCCTGTAGCCCCCTTTAGGAACTGGAAGGCCACTGTAAGGTCTCCTCGAAGCCTTCTCTTCTCCAGGCTGAACAAGCCCAACTCCCTCAGCCTGTCCTCATAGCATAAGTGCTCCAGCCCTCTGATCATTTTCGTGGCCCTTTGTGGACCTGTTGGAATGGGTCCATGTCCTTCTCGTGCTGAGGGCTCCAGAGCTGGACACATGATTGTGCAAGTAGAGCTAGCCACTTAGGCTACATTTATACACCTAAATTAAATGTTTGTAGGACCACTCTTTGTCACCAAGGTCAATTGCTGTGGATCAGACCATGTCCGTGTGGCTAAACTCCCTTAGCCTCCAAGGCTGATGGCCATGTAGAAGCTGTCAGTTGAGAATGGTCCCTGGCTTGTGTCAACAACTGAGCTGCCCCCAGGAACCATTCAGCAGAGTCCTAAGCTGAAAACACACCAGGGATCCTTTTAACAATGTCACAGTGCTGACATTGCTCCCTGGCATTATTTAATTTACTTGTGTAAATAGAGCCCTGGAGACCCTGGAGACCAGGGCAGGGTATAGCAGATGACCTTGTGTGTTGGAAACCTAGCTCATTGTCAAGAGCTTCATTCTTTCAAAAGCTTATTCCAGCAAGGTTGGGGTGAGCTTTAGCTATCCAACAAACAAGGGCTTTTCTTTTGAGCAAAGAAAGGTCTAGACCTTTCGTATTTGGTGGGGAGCTAGGAAGCTGGTAGTAGGAGCAATGAAGAGCACTCCCCTCAAGATGGACTTAAGCCAGTGGGGCCTTGGGACAAGCACACTCCCTCCCATCTTAGCTTTTCCCTCTCTGCAGTAAGAGGTCCCCACCTGCTCTTGCAGGCAGCTTGGGCAAAGGTTACATATAGGTGAATCTCCAGCCTTCCACAGGGTTGGTATGGACGCTCCTAATGGACTCTGGGGATGCACCTGCCGTGCAATCAGTTTTTCCATGAGTCCTGGGTCTCCCTTTCCACTCCCCAGCTCAGCACAGCCCAGACCACCAGGCCAATTCCCCTGAGTGTCTAATGTTTGGGTAGCATTCATCATTCTGGTTTTGTAATTGTAGCTTTGAACTCTGAGTGACTGATTTCAGCATAGTCATATGAGAAGGGAATGGATAAAGCTGGTTACAGGACCAGCTAGAACAAGGTGGACTCTCAAGAAAACTTTATTTCCATTCTCCTCAGCCTGATTGTCTCTCTCACCAGGTGACGGTTGCTTCTCCTTCCCTTATGGAGAGCTGAAAACTTGGCTCATGAGAAAAATATCCAAACTGTGTGCTACCATTGTAGCATAAATGGCTACATCTATCTCTAGAGCTGTATTTTCCTCTGTCTTTCTGAAGGACAATCATCCATTTCTATGAAATCTCCAATAGCCATGTAGTATCATTTTAGTAGTTACTCTTTGGGAGAAGTGTGATAAGAAAGCATTTAGTTCACTTGACCTACAATATAAATGTGAGATTTGCTGGATATGCATCAGCTGTATCACTCTTTTAGCTCCAGAGACCGTACTGACTAGATTTTCAATTACTGTAAGTATATCTACATATTTAATGCACAAGAGCACCAACACGGTGACATTTGCTTCTAAAGTCATGAATTTCAACCATTTAGGCCTCATTCCATTGCCTACCCATACACACTGTAAATTGAGATCTACCTACGACCCCCAAACTTAAGAGAGGTGGAATTTTAATTCCAGAGCTGCAGCAGGTCAAGAGCCAGGTTTATCTTTCAGCTGGGATTACCTGTGGTTTCTGCTAGACTATTCCTGACATGTGGCTTATCGTATTACAGGCTAATTGTTTAAAGTGGGGGGGGAAGCATAAGGCATAAAGAAGAAGAGCTACATAACTCTCCTCCGTTCTCCCCAGAATAACTCCATCCTGACTTTAGGAGGTGTGTAGATTAAAAGGCTGCCTTGACAGGCTATCAACAACTTTACCACGTCGTATAACAAGAGTGAACTTTAAATCTACCATTTTGGCTACCATTGAAACTCACAGAGAAGCCCAGCCCTAGTATAAAATCTCCTAGTAGTTCACATCTGGGTCTTGTAATTGTCATCTGACCAGAGTGATAAAGTGACTGGTCATCTCCCTGGAATCTTGTTACTCTAGTGTAGCCTTTTTCAGTAATTAAATAATATTGTATTTCTCCCAATATGAATCATGAAAAAAAGTTTCATGTTCAGCTTTTAAAATGTGCTTCCATAGCCAATTTATTTTGTTTTTAAATACGTTCCTCTGCCTTGCTTTCTTCCCATTTTATTTACTATACCCTGAGCAGGGCTCTGATTTCTCCTCATCCTGCCATGCTTACAGGCAAAGCCCTCTGCCAGCAATTCAAGAATTGGTGGACAATTCCCCCTGGGTTTATAAGCTCACTCTTGTTTGCCTGCTGTCTTGGGGGAGATGAAAAGCAAATCCATGAGCTGCCAAGAATCACAGCCAAGCAGGGATGCAGTGCTGCAGGACCTGACCCCTGCTCGGCGGCCGGGAGACAGACGTGACTCTGGGACGAGTTCATGGGGTCACACATTTTGGCCCCAATGGAGAACCCCTGTCCCCTCATGGGGAACAGAGAGGGATTAAACTATAGGGCTGCAGTCCGTTTGCATCGAGCTGAATGAACAGACCCCAGCCACAAATCACTCAATATTTTAACAGGCTTTGGGAGGTTTTTCTTCCTCACTTTAACCCTTTGTGGGAACTCAGGGCCTGCAGAAGACACCTGGTGGGCAGTCCTCCAGCACAAGAGGCAAAAGGCTACCTGGTGCAAACCTGCTTTTTCCACGTCCCAGCCACAGCTGAAGGGATAGGGAAGGACTGTCCCCTTCACCTCTCAGGTCTGGGGTCTCCGCTACGGCTGCCCCCCAACGCACTCCTCACTGCCGATGTTTCCCATTGCCCGCTCACCAAACAGGTCAGTACTTTGGCACCAATTTGTTCCCCAAGGTGGCCAGGACCTGCTTGTCAGTTAACTCACAGGCATCAGACCATAAGCTCTGCAGAGGACCTGGCTACCTCACAGGTTTCAGGCCACAAGCTCTACAGTCACCTGCCGGACCCCGAGCCATCTGAGCTTGTCCAAGTCCTTGCAAAAACCTCTTTCACATGTTTTTTTAGGTCTCCGTAGCAAGAGCCAAGGGAAGAGCTTTTGAGTCATGTCTAGCAAGGGACAGCAAACATGTCTGTGCCCCTTTCTGAGCACTGGGGAGGGGGATGATTGATGCATCTCCATCACTTCTCCCTGTATTTCCTTGCCTGTCCTGCTCCAGCCCGGTGGATGGAGAATGATCTATTCTCTGGCAGAAAAGCCCTGTGCTAGCACAGGGAGAGGACATGGAGGACAGGAGCTGTAGGCTCCTGATTTCTAACCTTTAGCATTTCTTTCTTCTCCTCCTTTTTTATCCCGCTCCCACTTAGAATAGAATCATAGAATCATTTAGGCTGGAAAAGACCCTTAAGATCGTCGAGTCCAACTGTAAACCTAACCCTTGGTCCCCCACAACCCTCTTCGTGTTGAGGCAGATGGCTGAGAAAACTCCTCTGGCTTATGAGTCCATGAAAGGCTCTTAGTTTAACTATTGGGAGTAAAACTGCATATAAAAAGTAAATACAAACATCAGCCCTAACTGCAAATGTAGTCATATTACTGTCTGGCTTCACCTCTGCAGAAAAATCCCAGTGTAACTGGTCCCTGAGTCAAGTTTTGAGCATGAGCTGAGGGTTCAATGGGAGTTGGTGGGATTGACCGTGCAAGAAAGGAGCTGGGCAGTTGGGTCCCAAAGGGTGAGACACAGCTGGGGATTGCAGTTAGCACCAGCAACCCGTCCCTGGTCTATAGGTTGTATTTGAGTGCTCTCTAGTGGGCAGAAAAATTAGTCCAGAGGCAAACACAGCTGATGCTCACCCTCCCTGAGCAGAAGTCACCCTCACCTGGGTGCCTGAGGCATGGGGTCTGCAATATCTACACGCCATGGGGCTGTGCTGAGTATCTGGGACTGGGGTTTTGGAAGGTAGTTCAAAGCAGGGTCATCTTGATCTGTGACCTTCCAGGGCAGAGGTTTGATGCAGGGTCACGGAGGATATACGCCTCGTCGGATGCCTTTGATAAGAGTTCAGGCACGGAGCACAGGATAACATCCCAACCCCTTCCCCATTACACGGCCTTTCAGCTCTTCTCCTTGTGTTTAAGGAAACACCTGCAGGACCTGCTCCTTCATGTGCAGTCAGCAGGTAGGAGAGCAGATAAGTACTGTGGAAGGAGAGTAGAAACAATTTTTGGTCCCTAAGAGGGATTTCATTAAGAGGTGGGGAAAGAGAATGATACTGACTCATTTACCAGCCAAGTGCCGAGCTTCCAGGAGCCCTCTTCTCTGAGAGCCCTGCCAGTGCTGGACATAGTTGCTCTGAGGGAAGATAGTTCTTGTTTCATAGCACAAAGTGATAATCCTCTAGATATAGTGGAAACTTAGACTACTTCAATGTGACAAGAAGGTTTTTATGGAAAAAAACGACCTGCTCAGAATGCAGGTCGTAAACCGGTTATGTAGTGGGTGCTCCCAGATCAGCAGAACTGTATTATTGGACTCAAATGTTCAAAAGGTGTCTCAAAATTATGAGATTTATAAGGATACTGTATTGCTGTTGGGGTTAGGTCTCTAAGTTTTGATTTCTGAGAATAGCTCATTACTTTTTCTCTTTATTTCAGTGAAATAATGACAGCTAAAAGATTTTCAGTGAGGGTGATTGTAAAAACTGAAACAGCCACTTGACTCATGAAACAGCTACACCAGCTATAAAGGTTATATGCATCTCTCCTTAAATTCTTTTTTTAAACCTTGCTTCTTTGAGCATAGGCAGTTCCACCTAAACATGAGGAGGAACTTTACTTTGAGGGTGGCAGAGCACTGCAACAGGCTGCCCAGAGAGGTGGTGGAGTCTCCGTCTCTGGAGACATTTAAAATCCACCTGGACGCGTTCCTGTGCGACCTGCTCTGGGTGACCCTGCTCTGGCAGGTGGGTTGGACTAGATGATCTTCAGAGGTCCCTTCCAACCCTATGATTCTATGTTTCTGTTTTAAACCCCTGTGTTGTGGGGGCTACTACTTTAGGTTTGCAGGATGATACCATCTGTCAGCTAGAGCTCTTCTTATGGAGACTGACCAATACTCAGATGTGTTGAACACAAATGAAGGTCCTTCCAACCACTTACTGAGCTTAATTACTTGTCTCCCATTCGTTCTTCTTTTTCACTTTCTAGAGGCCTTTGACTGAAATCAGACTGGCCTCCTTTTCTTTGAGCATCTTCTTCCACTTGGAGCAGTCATCTTTGACCTTGCCTCATCTAGTTAGAAACCAGAGAGGCTCCAACAAAGTAAAAAATATGGGATTGTATATGGGCAGTTATGCTATGCAAATTCATTAATAGTTTTGTTACAGAGATGCTGCAGCTATGTATAATTTACTGAATTACACTGAATACCGACTGCATGAATATGTTGATTCAGTTTGTTGAGGGGCCAGAAAGGAAGAAAAAAAAATAAAAATAAACCAAGCAACCTACTAAACCAATCAACACTGGAGAGTTAAAAAGCAGGAAAAAAGCCATCGGTTCCAAAGAAAAGAGCCCTGAGACTTCAGAGAGTTTCTTCCTCTTTCCTTTGCTTATACACAACTGAACTGAGGCAAGGGAGACCCTTGAGGGTGACAGGAACAGCTGAGGGTAACACAAATATTGGTAGGAAATGGTACCTGCATTAGTGATGACTGTTACTGGTATTAGTTCTCAGATTTGCTGCACATCCTCCCATAGGCCTTCCCCTGCACATCTCCAATTGATAATCAGCTACGCTGACGATCAGTGCCACTGTGCCTGACGGCCTGGGTGCAGGATCTGGCCAGCGCTCATTGACGTGCTCTCTTCTGCCAGAAAAAAAGAAAAAAATAATGGGTCCAACGGACGAAATTTTCTATGTAGCATCCAAAGCAATACGGAAATCAAACTCCAAATATTCTGTGAGGTTGCTTCTGAAAAAGGCTCAGCTGCAGCAGACAGCTCTAACGGCATATTACAGTTTGCTTCTGTTGAGTTTGACTTTTGTGCACCTTTTATGCCGAGATTCACTCAGAAATGCACTCTTCAGAGTCACCATCTGATTAAAGACCCTACTCTAAACTCATGGGTAAGTCAGCTGATTCTTTCCATAACTTTAGAGGTCATCAGCACTGAGACATTTGTTTTAGTTTCCAACCACATGATGCTTTGACGACACAGGCTATGGACTTGTAAAAATCCCACATATGATGAGACTTGCTAAGAAATCAGAGAAATAGGCAGTGCTTGGACTTCTTCACATGCATACTGACATAGTGCACATAACCTCTCCAGGTCAAAGACAGAGCCTAGTAACATACTGGGCACAAGCAGATGCTTCTATTTGGGGAGAAAAGCCTCAGTTTTTGAAGCATCTTCCCAGGCACTCGGCAGCATTTGGATGGACACTGCTCAGCGAGTGCCACAAGCACTGCCTCAGCGGGGGCTCACGGCTCAGGGCCTGCTCTATTTTTGCTGTCTCAGGCGGCAAACTGCCAGCTGCTTACTCCTATTACTATCTGAATAAATTGGATTATCCAGGAAGCCAAACAGGGATAAAAATACCATTAGAGAAGTAACTCATTTAGACATATAACTATTTAGGATATACAAATGCTTTCAGGAACTCCAGCCCAGAGCTTTTTAACCCTTCAGAGGCCACATGAGAATGATTCACCTTTCAAAAGTGTTTTCTAGCGGCTTGCAGCACTTCTGGCAATCACAATTCCTGTGCCAGGAAGGCTGAAGCCTTGCAGTGGTATTTACACTCTGCTTAACAAAAAGTTTCCAGTGGCAATAGCCAGAGAGAGAAAACAACCAGGGTTTGGGAAGGAACTCCACTTAGGAAGTCTCCCCTTTTTGTTTGTTTTGACTCACGAGTTTCATGCTCCAGACTTCTTGTTTCACCAGAAGCAGCGAAAGACCATTCTATATCTGCCACCTTTGGAGCTCTCTTGATTTTGCCAGACTTCCATCACATCCCCAGCTCGTCCAGCTGTTTCTTTCTGGGATGAAAAGCTTTTATCCATGTACCAGGTCCTCTCTTTTAGGGGGCTGCTCCTCTCTGGGGGCACCCCTGGACCCACTGCGTACCCACTCAGGGTGCAGAGCCTGTTCGGGGGGTGGCTGCACTGATGCAGCATCTGCTTTCTATTGTTTTTCTAATATTCCCCACCATCTCCTTAGTTTTCTGCCGTGATATTGAAGCGTGAGCAGCAGGCGGCAGAAAGCTGTGCCCGGTGCGAAGCTTTTTTTCTCGGTGTTTCCCTGCAGAAGCTCCGCGCAGAGATGCACCGAGAAAGAAGAAGGACCCAGAAGCGAGAAAACGAAGCTGGGCTCGCCGGGCCACCTGTGGGTGCCAGCGGAGGGCAGCAGAGGGAGCAGCTCCTTGCTGCTTTCTTTCCAAAATAAAAAAAACAGTTGGAGCGAACCGAGCAGCCCTGCGGCCGGGGCACTGCGGCTCCCGGCTGCGCTCTTTGCCCGGCGGAGGGCGAGGCGCGGCGGCGGGGGAGGCGCCCGGACGCCGGGCAGCCTTTTAGTGAGGCTCACGGTCTGCGGCAGCATCGTGCCGGCTATTTTAAGGCTATTTCCACCGGGGAGGAGGGCACGCATGTCACCAGGGAGATGTTTTGAATGTTTTCGTCCCATACAGAGAGAAAGAAGCGGGCGCAGAATGAATTACTGCAGGTTTGGTGCCAAAGCGGCCTCCCGTCGGTGTAGTCGTGGCCGAGTGGTTAAGGCGATGGACTAGAAATCCATTGGGGTCTCCCCGCGCAGGTTCGAATCCTGCCGACTACGGCGTTGCTTTTTTTTTCCTCCCCTGGCCCGGACGTTTTCTTCCCCTCAGTTCTTCCCAGCCGCCGTTTTGCACCGCAGCCGTCCGCTGGCAAACATCCGGGAGGGCGGCCGCTACCAGCCCGAGGGAAGGAAGGGTGGGAGGCGGGACCCCGTGACGGCCGGACGCGGCCTCTCCGCCCGGGACGGTGCCGATCCGGGGTGGGGCAGCGACGCCGCTTCCCACCGCCATGCAGCACAGCCCGGCACCCGCCGTGCTGGTCACCACCAGGTACCGGGGGAGAAGCGGTCCCGCCACCCGCTTCAACTTCGCCTGCCGCTATGGGAGCTGCAGCGGCCTTCCCTTCGCGGGGCCGCGGCCGGCGCCTCGCGGGGAGCCCGGGGCGGGCGCTGAGGGGAGGCCGAGGGACGGCGGGCGCTGAGGGCGATGGCGGATCTGAGGGGAGGCCGAGGCGGGCCGCGTTGGTCTGGCCCTAGGACACTTCGGATAATTCGCGGTTCTGTGAGTTTTTGTGGCATTTCACAGCCGGGAGAGATGACAGTTGTCTCGCCCGTCCTGTGTAACAGCAGCCGTTGGGTCCTTTCCTCCTGTGGTAACTTAGGGCCGTTTCCCTTCCACGTTGCTGGGGACGCGACGTGTGCTCCAGAAACGGCTTTTCCTTGTCAGTATTTCGAGGTGGCTCGGAAGAATTAAAATTCGCCCTGAAGCGTACACCGGTGTCTTTGAGGCGCGGTATTGGCAGTGCTTTTGGCTGACCCCAAACGCCACCGTGCCCTGCGGCCTGTCCCTCGTGTCCACCAGGCCGCGGGCAGCCTGACTGGGCTTGAAGTTAGGCCAGGGATGGGCAAAATAACCTTACTTTGTTTTCTCACCTTCTTGCAGCCATGCCACAGGTGGGTGCAGAGGTGCTTTTTCCAGTTGCATTAAATTTTTTAAAACCTGTGTTTTTCTAGATGTGGCAAATGAACCCTCAAGAGAAATGCCTCAAGAAAAAATACTTGTGGTAATCTTTATAGAGAAATGATAGCTCTCTCTCTTTTTTTATGCCCGTGAGATATCTGAGACCACATGAAAGCAGTTCCCTATCAGATGTGACATGAGAAACAGAAATGTTGATTCAGCAAGGTCTCGCCTCACACATCTACCTCCTAGGACATAAGTAGCAAGTATTTCAATCACGTTAACTTCACAGCCATTATTTTAATCCTTAAATGTTTGGCTCTATCAGGGCCTGACTTCCTTTGGAGCAGTGGCCTTGAGCCTTCAAACGTATCTGACAGCTCACGTGCATGTTTTGTAGGACTGACTTTCTATTAGGTTTACCCTTGGAAATGGAAATCTAAACACCTGGATTTATTTAACAGTCAATAGACTTTACCACTTGCAAAGTGTCCCACTGATATTGGAATGCTTTCAGTGATAAAATTGGATATCTATATATGTGTGGGATTAAGGCTTTAGCAAAAGAATATATTTTCTAGCTTGTGAGATAAGATAGCTGTATAGTTGTGATCTTTTTCACTCTTTATACATACTGGTTTTGGGAATAGGATTCCTAGTTGCTATAAATAATAATCTGTACACTTGTAGTTAGACTATACCAAGAAATAAAGAAGTTTGCTGGCTAATTTGTGTCGGATATTTTGCCTTCACTTAATGAATAAACTAGTTGTACAAGTTTTTCCTCCTTTTACTATGACCTGGGTCGTCGCAGTTTGGTTCCCTTTGGGCAGAGATTGCTGCTGATAGGGCTGACTTTACCAGGGCAGAAAGTGCATAGTCCACTCTCCTGGCTGCACAGACACCGGTATAAAGTTTCTCTGATCACAGCACTTGCATCCCTTACTTTGCATTCCTGCTTGCAGCGGCTGCTTTCCCTTCTCTCCCATCTTGGCCTTTCAGCACAGAAAGCAGATTAATTAAAATAAAAAACCTCTACCTTATATGCAAATCAAAAGACAGGAATAAAAAATTGTGGCGCTCTTGTGAATTGTGGAAACTGCTCTGTTCAGCTGACCCTTATATAGTCTCCTTTTCCTCGGTCCCGTGCCGATCCTGCATGATCAGATTGTGCAAGCGCGGTTTTACTGGTTTGAATGGTCTCCTTGTATTCAGGTGAAGTGGTTCATGTTAGGAAAGTTAACTGTGTGCCCAAGTCTCCCCTGAACCATCTGTATTGTAAACAAAAGCGTAACTTAGAGATACACAAGCTAGATTTAAATAAGGAGTGGAAGCAATAAGCCTGTGTGTCCTGTTTAAACAACCAGCCTTCTCCTGTTTGCTTCTTTTTTAAAGATACTAGTGTAAAAATAATTGTGTTTGATGTGAAAAATGCAATGAAACTATATTCTGTCTTGGGATTTGTAGGTGCTGCTTCTGCTTGAATAACAACAACAGTATTGAATGAATTAAAACACTGGGGGCTGCTTATTTTGAAAGTCAGGCATTCCAAGAACTAGTGTGCGCTTTGAATATTACGCTGTATCTGTCTCAGCCTCCCTGCTGATTTCTCTTCATTTAGAATAATTTTTATATTTTCAAAAACACAATCCTATTGCTATGGAAGATATAATGGTGGTAGGTTTCCTGTAAGAGATGATAATGAAAGTGATCAGGAGGCCTAAAGTAAACAAACAAAAATGTAGCTATTCCCCTTCCCTCCAGTCGCTTTCCATTACAGTCATTTTAGCTGAGGCTTTTAACAACTTTAAAAGCAAAAACCCTGGATGTGTGTTAAGGTCCTTATTAACTTTATGACATTTTTAGAACTCTGATGGAGCAGCTCTTACACTGAAGTTGTTGATATGTCATCTGAGTACATCTGTATGTGGTTGGTGTTTTAAGCTAAATAAGGCCATTCAGGAAGGATGGTGTACTGGTGTTTTTCCCTTTTATTTACATCAGAAGTGAAAAGCCAGTTAATTTGTCATTTATACTCTGTCTGTGGCTATGTTAACAGAAGTAAGTCACTCCAGAGTACCATCCGACAGACCTTTTTGCTGTCATAGCTGCACTTTTGAGTGACTGCACATCTGAAGAGCATTTCCAGCATTTCTAAAAACCTCAGATCCAGCTGATTTTACTGGCAGGTGTCCTTTGAGTCAGCATTTTGGCTGCCACTGAAGGAGGCAATGCTCCAGATAGCAACTGTTACTTACAGGTTCAACAGACCGCTGTGTGAAAGCCAGGCACCTAGGTATTTATACATAAGCACTATTGATTCTCTGTTTCCAGCCTGACAACATGTAACTGAGAACAAAATTTTGTCTGTTAGTGTAAAGTCAAGTCCTTGGCTGGCAGAAAATGAGGACAGAATCGGAGCAAACAGAATGGCATTTAAAATAGTATAAAATCTTGGTGACGGTAGAGCTGTTTAAGCCCTAATGTTTTAAACATGACTTGCAAAGAGGACTGGGTACAAAATCAGGCCTGTGTCCTTGTTTGTTGCTATCTGATTTATAGACAACTCTCGAGATATTCTCTTTAGAAAGAGAATATCTCGAGATATGGGAGCTCTCTTTTTATTCAGTTTTGTACTGGAGATGCAGAGGTTGCCTTCTTGGAAAAACTCAAATTTCAAAAGAACTGGTCAGGTTTTGACATGGTGAGAGGAGTCTTTTGAAACTTTGTTTGAAACTAGATTGTTTAAACCTCTTTAAACTTTATTTTAAGTTTGTATGCCTTGTGTATCCTTAGGTGAAGGGCATCTGTGTTAATAAATCTAAACTTCCAAAAAAAAAAGAGGCAAAATTTCCACAAGACGTCTCTGGAATCTACAGGAAGTCCAGGGAAGATGGGACTTGACATTCCCCATATGGCTAAGGTTAAAAAACAAGAAATATTTAATGAAGATAAAATTATTGGTTTTTTTTAAACAGTTCTTTCTGATTTCATTAAAAAACATTCACTCACACATAGGAAGGATGCACTTAGAGGTATGTTCAGAGAGCATTCAATGCCTTGGATGATAAACTTCTTTCTGATTCTGGCAGAGTACGTGGTTCCAGCGGCAGCAGAAGTGAGTGTGCTGTGGCTTAGCGTGGGGGTAACTTTGGGGAAAGGATCTCTGATCAGTTTTTTCGTTTCCAGTCTATTGAAACAGACTATGTCATTAAATGTACCATTCTCTTGTGCCCCAACAGCAGCTGCTTGGTCTTACTTCTTGATGCCTGAGCCCTATAATATGATCCTGGCATTCCTCTTGCAAAAATGTCCTAGATAATTCCTTGTGTAGGAATCCACGGGGAAGGTGATGCAACGGTTCAGTGGATCTGAAGCTGGCAGGAGAAGAAAATGCAGCAGCTCCCTTCTTGCATTTTCCTTCAAGAGGAGCCATGGGTGGCTCTGACTGCTGGCAGCTCTCAGAGGTTAAGGCTGTGATTCTTTGTCTACTTCAACTGGTTATGAAAGGACAGGTGTTTTTGTTTCCAGTGGGATTTTCTGTGGGAAAGCTGAGATACTTTAGCTAGTGTACTTTTTATGCTATTTGGCAGCAAGACTGTCAGGCAGTCAAGACCAGAAGGCAGCTCAAAGAGATCATGTACTCCTTTAACTTGCTTAGTCTTGGTAGGTGTTTGTCTAATTTTCCTCAAGGATCTTCATGGATGGAAACTGCGTGGTTGGCCCAGCAGGCGCTCCAGCAACTTCTCTTTGTATTTCAGGCTTTAATCTAGTTCCCTAGTTGGCTCTTCACAAACCTCTCCTTGTCCCTCCGCTCCAGCAAGCTCCTTCTTCCTTTCATGGCCCCTTTCTGCTATTGTCTCTGCCATTCCTGGGGATGTCCTAAGGCAAAGGAGAGGCGGACAGGGGTTGGCGTGAATTGTAGTGAACTGAATTGTAGCGAACAGACCTTTGCTTCAAAACAAGCTGTGATGAGAGATCCTGGGATCTTCTCATCTGCCCTGCTGGGGAGGACAGCATCTTCAGCTCCTGTGAGTGAATGTGAGTTCTGAATGAATCCCCATCTTCTGTTCCCAGAAATGCTATATTCCAGGCATTTTGTCTGCAGTGGCCAGTGGCAGGTGCTTTGAGGTAGAATATAGGAAGCAGGCCAAGTCCAAATTTGTATTGTTGCAGAGTAGGAACAGTGTTGGGGTAGGGTCTGTATGCTGTTCCGTTGAAATGGGAGTCTTTGCACTGACTTTCTTAAGCTTTGAACTGGATCCTTGGAGAGGGTCAATTAGAAGTCTTTTTGCCAATGCCTGAACTCTACTTGTATTTTCTTCCCTAGGCAAATTCAGAATGCGCACACAGGGCTGGATTTGTCAGTGCCGGAATACCAGGAAATCCGTGGGAAGATGATGTCTGGCCATGTAGAATATCGTATTGTCGTTGTTACCCGACTGGCTGCCTTCAAATCAGCAAAGCACAAGCCTGAAGATGTAGTTCAATTTATGGTAAATGTTTAATCAGTGCTGTGGTAGTGATCACTTTTTTAATCAGCTTTGATTATTTTAGTCCTGATGTAGCAGATACTTTGTCATCACAGACTCCCTGGGTCGAGGTCCTTGGGAGGACAACACAGTCTGTACCATTTCTCCAACCTGAATATTATGCATATATTAATTGAACTTTTTATTCCAGGAACTCAAAGCAACAATGACTATTTGTTGTTGCCTTTAAGGCATTTTGCCTTATGGGTCAACAAATAGAAACCAATTAAGCTTTTTATAAGTCCTGCTACAAAATTAGTTTCTCTCATATATGTATCAGCACTGGGGCTATTAGCATGAAAAAATATATAATAGTTTACTTGAATGGAGAGAGAATCATGTAGGGCAATAAAAGGAATTAACTTTACAGTAGGTTAGCCTTGACGTATTAGCCTTGATCTCGTATTCTTGACATGGTTTTTAAAGTCCTTAGTAAGAGAGTTTGAAAAGGAAGTATCTATATAAAACATTATTGAGTTGGATAGTCTTTTTCATGATACCTGCAGAGTAAAGGTTTGAAAATAGCACATGTGATCCATTTCACCCGTTTCAAGTCATGTATAGCATGTGCACGTCCACTTGAGCTGTCTCACCTGGGACTGTCTATTGAGTCGATAGAAAAATGTGCATTTAGGGTACATTTAATTTTATCTGCTTTAGCTGTCTGCTGAATCACTCACAAGAAGCGCATTTCTCTGTCCATTGACTATAAAGGGACTCTAAGGGGATGCACTCCTTAGAGCATTTGCTATTCTAAGATGTTTTGGGGATAAACGTAATGTTGGAGTAATGTGAGCGCGTGGTTACCTGGTAGACCATAAGCCCTAGTGTAAATCACACTCTGTAGAAGATAGCTGATAAATGGATATTTACACAGTCTGATTTGCGGATAAAAACACATCTGTCAATGTTGCGAAGAGGTGCACAGTGAGGAGATCTTATACATTTATTGCACTCTTTATGCTATATATAACTTTATGGTAAAAGCAGCAATGGTGGCATAAGAGTCTGTTCTGTTCTCCCTCCTTGTCCCTGACTGCTTGTTCTCACTTCTGCAGTGTTTCTTTCTGTGTGCCATTGTCATGGGGCTATTCTGTAACATCAGCTGAGGAAGGTCCTGGTGAAAAATGGGTATTTGGGTTTTTTTTATTTAGTACTAATTTACACCTGTTTCTTGAGCCTCTGAGTTACACAGCCCCATGAAAGTTTGTTTTAGGACAGGGGAAGGGCCAGACATGGGCAGATAAGAGAAGGGGATGTGGGATCACTTATTTTCTGCAGCAATGCCTGCTTATATTCCTAATATTTCCATGCTGTTCTGTGCAAGAAAGAACCTGACTAACCCTGAGGTGTTAAACTGGGCTATTGTCATCTAGCCTTTTGCTTCATTTAAGAAAAAGTAGATAAAATCAGCTTGTCTGAAAAGAGGAGAAACAGACTTCCTACTGTGGCCCCTCTGCTTGCTGAGATCGTCTGTTCCCATGTCAACTCTCTCTAGGAGGATTTTTAGTACTTAGTTGCTCTTCTCAAGTGAAATGAACCTTTCTGATTTCTTCTCTGGTCAGACCTCCTGACATTTCATTCTTCATGAAGAAGAAAACTGGTGTAGTCTGACAGGAATAACATTTATCTCACCAGATACATTTTTTTCAGCTAAGTATGATATATCACATAGTTTGGTGTGTGAGAGTAATTTAAAACCGTGTGCTGTGAGGTTGGAGGACGGATGCTTTGCATCGATTCATTCCAGTGAGTCTTTTCTGTATGTATTACTGGAGGAACAGAGAGATTCACCTGTCCTAACTTATCTCTCTGTAAGTTGGATATTTTAATCTGAGTCTGTCCCTGCTTTTATGGTCAACAGGGAGAAGGGGAATGAGGTGACTCATCCTCTGGAAATACCTCTCTTCTTTGACCGTAAAGGGAAAGCATTCCATATTTTAGACAGCTGGGGCGGGGGGCTTCAACTTCCAGGCTAAAATGTTTAAGGCTCAAAGTTGCACACTGACTATATCACCGGAGGTGCCCTGGGATTTTCCACCTAGCCTTCAGAAGGTTGTGGGTCTCCTGCAGGTCCTGTGTGATATTTGCCTGCCCCACACAAGCCTCTTGGATACCCCAAAGCATTTCAGATGGCATGAGATGCCTGTCTTTACGCAGAACAGCCTGCTCTCTATGATTTAACGTCTGCTTTTGCTGCAGATTTCTAAGCTTCTGTCCCAGTCAGTGCAGTACTGTTGAGAAGAATGTAGCTGAGCATCTACAGTGGGGAGGAATCCACTTTGCTTAACATACGTGGCTTGTACCATTTGAGAGACCCTAAGTTATCCTAGATGTCTGCATAGGTAGGGCCGGCAGATGTGACACAGGACATAAAGGCATTGGCACCATCCTGGAACAGAGCGAGGTGAGATAGTATACGCAATCCGAGGTACCACTAGCTGCCTGTGCTCAGGTAAGTTGAGTTTCAGTCACATCTTGCCAAAAATGTGGTGACTGTATCTGACTGACTGTAGTGACTATCTGACACCTCCTGCATTGAGGCAGTTTTCTTAACGTGGAGGCAAATCCCAACCCTCTGACTGCAAGGTGAGGTGAGCTGCACCCGTAGTGTCAGTATAGTGCCCTGCTCTGCTGGATGTTGTACCTGCACAAACAAGAACCATGACCCTTCCCCAGAGAGTTTGCAGGTGAAGTGTAAGAGAACCAGGCCACTGGGGAACAGCAGAGAAGAAAGAGGTTACATTGGACAGCAGGTCGAACACATCAAATTTTGTATAGCAAGAGGGAGTGAGATGAGACATCTGAATGAGGAAAATGAAACATCTGTGTGCCTGTTCTGCCTTCCCGAGTATGCAAGCAGGATGGGAGAGGGAACTTATTTTTGCTATTGTTGAAATGATCAAATCTGAGGCTGGAGGAAGAAGCCAGTGTCACAGTGCTGAGACGACAGGTAGGTTAGAGAAGACGGGTAGGCATGGTAGGATTTTCTTTGTCTCTGGGTACATTAATCCAATTTTGGCTACCTCAGGAACCAGGTCTGTGTTTGCCTTTTTCTTCCCCCTCCTTCCCATCTTTCTCTCCCTGAAATATTAGCTGAATTGATTTTCCTTGTCTAGCTCTTCCACTTGTTTGCAGTTGAGGTGACTGCCCTCCACACTCTCACGCCCTAGGTGGCAGCAGCGAAACTGGCTTTCTGCGCGTTAGGCTGTGAGCAACTGCAGGCAGTGGTGTGCTGCAGCTCAGGTGGCTGCTGTGTATCCCCTGGAAAGGATGGTGAGCAGGATAGAAACGTCCTCTGAACCAACTGTGATCTCTGGGCTGCGATTTAGACCACACAGGATCGAGATATGTTAAGGGCCTGTGATCAAAACCAGATGAACATCAAAAAGAGATTTCAGATCTGACCTGTGGAGTTACTAGCCTTTACTGTGGGTCTAAACAATCCAGAGTTCCCTGTTCACCAGCCTTAATGGGACTATGAAAAATCAGTATTATAGCCTTTCTAATGGAAATGTCTGTGAAGCATTAGCAGAAGACGACATTAGCTTCTGCGATGACTTTCAGATCTAAATTCTTAGAAACTGGAGGGATTTTTTAATTAAAAAAATGCCATTTGTAAAGTAGGGCAAATGGGTTGTAGAACTGCTTAACCTTGAGGATATATGTGGTAATTGAAGGGAAACCCAGCTGCATTTCTTTCAAAGGTCAGAATATTCTTGCCCTGTTGAAAGAGTGAAATTGGTTTTATCTTTGGTACTGCATCAGAGGTACTGCTGCAAAGGTGATATTTAATTATTGCCTGTAGATCTGCCATTTTACTGTGAGAAGAAGAAAAGGCTTTGTTTATCTTAAGTGCATTTCTTCTAGCCACACCTTACCTGGTTTAGCAATTAACTTCTCTCTTCCCAGCCCTATTAAAAATCCAGGCAGCCTGTAGTGCTTTCTCTTTCTATCTGTGCCCAGTTGAATTGCTTCTTTTTTACAAGTTACTTTTGTTAGTGAAGTTCATTCTTTTTCAAAGCTGAGCAAATAACTACTGGTGTTTTGACAGGCACAGCGCGTTTTTGGGAGGAATTTACTATAGAACTGTCATCCTCATAAAGTGAGAGAGTGTAAGTACGTGGGTGTGTATTCATCTGTGTTTTCATCATTACCTGTTTGCATACGTTGGCCTTCTTTCTGTGGGCCTCAAAATCTGTGTGTTGGGGTTGCTATCTCCTGACCGTACAGGTGTGTTGCAGAGATAAATTTCTTCACATTATAACCTCTCGGATGTGAGGGGGAAAAAACCCAGCCCTGCTCAGTGTAGCAATAGGTGCAGAAGCCATTAAGAATTCACGTTGATTAAAAAGAAATACTAGAGCGCTTGCTCTTCTGCTGGGCAAAACAGGTGGGGAGAACAGCATGTGGTCGTGTAATTAAAATCTGCCATAATGCATACCCACAAGGTCACCAAGCAACGTTAATTCTGGTATGGCTGGAATTGGGGGTCTACAAAGGAAAGCTTGGTTTGTGCTCTCTGTGAGAAGGGATGCTTTTGATTCCTGAATCCAAAGCTGGTGGTTGTATAGAGGGCAATGCTGCCGTACCTCCATTTTGTGACAGCGTTAAGAAGTGGGCTTTGTAACAAGAAAGTCACAGTAGCCGTAAATATTTCATGTAAGACTACAAGATCAAGCGTGCTCTTCACTAACGTGCATTGGCTGGCCAAAGGGCTTGAGTTAGCTCGCTCTGAGGCCTCCGTTTCATTGAAATCCTTGCAGTAAATATAAAGCATATGAAGACAAGTTTGAGGTCAGAAATGGGGCATTAAAAGGAGCCTAGGGAAAGGAAGCATGAAATCCCATTAATACTGAGTGGGATCAAATTCTCCTACACACATCTGAGAGTCCCAGGCTCGTATCCTACAGGCATTCTGGTGTGTGTACTTTCATGCTTGAGGTTCTCCTGAAGAAGGGGGCAAGGCACATGCATGAGATTTGAGGGATTAGCAGCAAAATTCAGGCTTTCACTTTGAACTTCCCAGTGGTTTTCTTAACCTTCTAGCTATATTTGATCATATTTGACTTACTTATTTGTTCCTGGTGCAAAAAATATTCAAACCCATCCCTGTCTCTCTCTCAGTTCTGTGCTGGATGTTAATTGTTACAGGCAAATAGGGTCTTGACCTGGCAAATATGCACATGCTTTGCTGTATTTGCATGATTAACTCTTTTGAAGTGATGTAGATTGAGCCTTTGATACTGTGACTTGACAGAACTCCTTGAAGTGCGTGCACTCAGGCTGACTTACAGGTGGTGGGGGTTTAGCTCCACAGTATTCACAGGGCTGAGTTAGAGGTATGGAGGGGGAGAGGATAATTGGAGGATCAAGATCTAGAGGAATTACAGGCAGCAGAAGAAAAATATTTGAATATTAATAAAATGAGTTTTTGTTTTCTTAATAGGAATGATAAAATGCTTTTTAGAGCAGCATTTATTTTTTATCCTGACAATTTTGGGCCATAGGATCTATCAGGTCTTTTCAAAGGGTTGTGAGTGGTAACCAGGAAAAGTAAGATTTAATTTTGTTACATGCTGGTATGCCTTTCTCCTGGAAAATTGTCAGAGGACATCATATTGAAAGGGTCCACAATTGCCACAGCAGAGCAGTGCTTCCTGACTGGAAAGGTGTGAGAATGCTCTGGGTGACATGTGGGACTCGACCTGAGAAAATACACTCTGTGAGACCTGGCCAGCGCTGTGTAAGGCCCCTGCGGTGCCTCTGTGCTGCGGCTTTGGAGCAAGGAGAGCCACGTATGTGCCTGCAGCCCAGAAGACCAGCCACATCCTCGGCTGCATCAAAAGCAGCGTGGCCAGCAGGTCGAGGGAGGTGATTCTGCCCCTCTACTCTGCTCTGGTGAGACCCCACCTGGAGTCCTGTGTCCAGCTGTGGAGCCCTCAGCACAGGGACCTGTTGCAGCGGGTCCAGAGGAGACCATGAAGACGATCAGAGAGATGGAGGACAGGCTCCAGGGAGATTTTATTGCAGCCTTTCAATATATAAAAGTGGGCTTATAAGAAAGATGGAGAAAAACTTTTTGCCAGGTTCTGTAGTGACAGGACAAGGGGCAACAGTTTTAAACTGAAAGAAGATAAATTTAGATCAGACATAAAGAAGGAAGTTTCTACAATGAGGGTGGTGAGGCACTGGCACAGGTCGCCCAGGGAAGTTGTGGATGCCCCATCCCTGGAAGTGTTCAAGGCCAGGCTGGATGGGGCTTTGAGCAGCCTGGTCTAGTGGGAGGTGTCCCTGCCATGGCAGGGGGGTTGGAAGCAGATGATTACAACCCAAGTTGTTCTGTCATTCTGTGATTCTAAATGGATTAGTCTGAGGTTGTTGGATTCAGCCAGTCTTACTGCTGCATTTCCAGCAGCAAAACCAAGGTAAAGATGAGTGAAGACAAAGAGGATCCAGCGGCAGCCAGGGCTTGAGGCAGAGGGACAGTAGGCAAGGAGCTGCGGACGGCAGGGGCTTGCTGGGGCCAGCTTTGGTCTTAGGTAAGTGAGGAAAGGTTTGGGCTGGAGGTTTAACATCTTGCCTGCGTGGTAGGTTATCCCAGCAGAGGGCATCCCCACACTGCTGGAAATTAGCTGGCGTGGTGCGCTGCGGCCTTTTGGGTAGCGTATTAGTATGCTTTGGGTATAGTGTTATCACACTTTGTGTGCTGTGTCGCATGTTATGGTTGGTGGTGTTCAAAGCCCACGCAGATTCACAAAGGCTCAATTAGCAATAGGATGTGAGGGTGTGCACTTTAGGTTCAATGGTGTAATTAGACATAAATTGAGATTTATGAATAAATTACAGTTTGATAGAGGAGGAATGAAAATTAAGCGGGGAAAGAAATAAGTTCATATGTCTCAGTTCAGTGTTACTTTCTGAGTAACTTAAAGCTGGTTTGGCATAGTCTTGTTGAATGGCTGCTCTCTTGTAATGGTTTCAGACAGTAATTTGTTATCTATTATTGGAATTAGTTAGATGTTAAACATTTTTCACAAATCAGATTTGATTTTTTTTTCTGGGTGGAGGGTAATATTGTTTATTCTTTCGAAAAAGTAGCAGCGAACACCTCACTGCCCTTACATTTGTTCTTACACAGTATTTTTGGGAGGCAATCTGCTATCATACCCTGTTCAGAGTGCTAATGGGACCTAGCAAACTAGAAATGTACAGCAATTGAGAAATTCCAGAATTTCTCTCTTTTTGGGGTATCTTTCAAAGGGTGGATTGTCTTACTCTGGGATCATCTCTTTATTGCCATCACCTTGCCATCAGCTCGGCTGCTGAATCGTATATCAGATCCTGAGAGCAGTGTTCCTCACACTTACCTGTGTTGCTTACAGGAGACAAGTCTAAAATTCTTGGTTTTCATTTCCGTGTCAACTCAGGTTTGGTTTTGTGCTTCATATCTTATAGAGCTGCTTGCTTCTTGTGACTGGACACTGAACCTGTAGTGACTGGACACTGAACCTGTAGTGACTGGACACTGAACCTGTAGTGAACATTGTACAGCTGAAATGCAGCTATTTTTCAAATCAGCTAGCTTGGTTGATAATTACTGCAAAAGGCAGGGAAGCATGAAAGCTAAGGCGGTTATTGCTCTTTATACCTACGTCTGATTTAGTAAACTAGTTGAGGCGTTGTAGATTAATGTCAGGACCTCGCCTGGAGGGCAGTCAGCACAGTCTTGCTGTGTCCATAGTATGCAACTTTTTACCAGCTGCAGTAGGCATCTACTAGGCATGGCTGCTGCATGGTCTCTGCACCAGGCTAAATTTTGGGCTGAAAAATTAACTGGGAGGAGTGCTAGCTTTCCAGAGTCAAAACTGTGCCAGACTTTGTCAGGTTCCAGTAGACAATATAAAGTTCCTAAAAGACACTCTCAGGTTCCAGTAACTGGGAATATGCCCTGATACTGTTTATTTTGCTGGTATAGATGCAATTTTTGGATTCTGGGTTAATCTATAACTTGCTCCCCTTCTACTTCTGTGCTTTTTGTTGGGTTGATTTTCTTTTATCACGGTGTTGGTGGAAGAACTCTGCCTTCTTCCATCCCAAGATGTGGTGCTGGAGTCTCTCCATCTTTTATGTTGCAGTATTAATTAGGTTTCTCTCCACAAGAGTTCACCAACACATGTTACAGGAGGATAAGAGCTGGACCCTAGTAGAGGATCTGTGCCGTATGCATTCCACTAGCACTAGTTTTTGGGATTTTTTTTTAAAAATCTTAACTCTGTATTCATTGAAACACATTCATAGATAACGGGGCCATGATGAATATATTTTCTGTATAATACCACAGTCACAGAGCATGACAGTCACTCTCCATTGCACATGTAACATCACTTAGAGAGAGTGTTTTCTTTTTGTGTGGTTTTTGTGTGTTGTTTTTTTAAGGTACTGAATTCAAAAGCTCATGTGGCATAGAAGTCACACCATTTCTAACCAGCATTCCTGTGGTTATTGCTTTCCTTTTAATATCTTGAGCCTTATTTCTCCTCAGGCTTCCTGTCTTTGTCTGCAGAAGGAATGACTCCATACACTGTTGGCATCTTCTCTGTGTATGAGAACTTTGTAGGCCTTGGCCAAGTTGTTGGTTTTTATTTTCTCATGGATAAATGGAATAGTCAGGGGTCAGCTGAGGTCTTTGCCCTTCGGTTTCTGTCCTTATGTGCTCTGCAGGGCACCAAACCTGCCAGTTTTTTAGGCCTTAACAGGCAGAAGGGCACTGAAGTCCACGAGGGCCGAGAAATGTGTCTTCTGGCTAATTGGTGAAAAGATTCAGGCTGCTTTCTCCATCAGATACCTACCTGGCTGGGCTTCTCTTCACTCCTGTCTCTCATTTTTAGTGGACGACGATTTTTGCTGTCAGAGAAAAGCATCTGGAGCAGTGACCTTCCCACTGTTTTATTAGTTGATGAGTCAGACAAAAGAACGGTGGGTATCCGGCAAGGAACTTGAATTCCATTAGGGAGTGGATTTTAATAACAGAAGACCAGCAGCAATGCTTGGGGATTCACTGTGTAGATAACAGGCTTTTACTAGGCTATATGTAAAGCTCCTTGGTAATACATGTTTTTCCACTTCAGTTTCAAGGGTTAATGTTTCACTGCTCTTAAACTGCTGCTTTGCTACTCATGTCTCCCCTGTAAAGAAACTCACCCAGGCAGCATGTTTCATTGCAGGTTTCCAAGAAGTACAGCGAGATAGAGGAGCTCTACCAGAGGCTGTCGGCACGATATCCACAGGCTTCTCTTCCACTCTTGCCTAGAAAAGTTCTCTTTGTGGGGGAATCTGACATCTGTGAACGAAGAGCTATGTTCAATGACATCATGAAATTCATCTCAAAAGATGAGGATCTAGCAACGAGTCCTGAGTTACTGGAATTTTTAGGTAATGAAAAGATGTGAGTGTCCCCTCTCCTCTGAATGTGCATGATAAAAGCATTATTAAGTTCTCGACTGAGGTAATCAGAAACTAGAGAATGCCAGAATAAAGGCTGTCACTGAAAATATCCTCTTGTGCATCTACAGTGTTGCACAGTCATGTTTGCTTATGTTTTCTCCTCTTCTCAGTGGACACGCACCTCATTCAGAAGTGTTGATACCACAACGCTTGCTTTGAAGGAATCTGTCCCACTGTCTCTGATTTCCCTTAGGCATATAGCTAAGTTGTGATTCAGAACAACTACATTTAGAAGGCTAAATAATCATATATTGTCAGTGGAGAGGTGAACCCTAAAAGGACAGTGCAGGGTCTCTCTTAGTGAGCAACGGTTGCATGTTTTGTCTGTTTTTCATTCCTCATAAAATTGCTAGGCCTTGCAGAAGAGGGTCCTAAAGCAAATTATTGATCTTGAGAAAGATTTGAATAAAAGGCAGATTCTTTATTAGTTAAACCCATTTTCTGGCCTCTTTTTTTTTTTTATTTTAAATTTTCCTTTAGCCTGATGTCCAGCTCTTGTTGCCTCTTACATATAGTCCCTTTCTTGTGTTCCTTGGGCGTAGCAGGGAGTCATCGATTGAATGGAACAGATGGGCTCCCTGCTCTTAATTCAGCTGAGAGCTGCTGAGCAGGGAATGCTCCAGCCTGGTGCTGTGCAGGATTCTCAGCGTAGCGTTAGTTTTAAGGAAGTGAAGTTGCAAAGTGCTAGCAAGTCACCATGTGTGAACAGCCGAATTTGCAAAAGTGTCAAGTGTGGCCAGATTACAAGTTCTGTGAGACTGGCAGCTTCCTGAAGTCAAGTGGGGCAAAACTGCATAATATTTGGCAAAATTCTTTTGCTAATAAGGTTTGGGATTTTTTTTTTCTTTTTTTCCGTGGCAGCGTTCTTGTGAAAGTAGACCCCTTGCACAGAGAATTCAAGAATTCATGTTGATTAACCTTTGCATGTTGATTAACCTAACAATAGCACACATGTCTACAGCTGAATTGGTCTGGTCTGTCTTTATCCTGTGGACAGATTGGGTGCAATTAATGTGACCTGTTCATTGAAATCTGCCTTAGAATAATATAAGTCTTAGCCTACCAAACCAGGTGGAATTCAGTACATGCACTGCAGATCCTCAAACTAGTTGTGTACGCTTCCCTTAGGGATGCTGGAGACATACATAGCCGATATATTCAGGGATGTTCAAGGAGAATCAACACGGTAAAACACAGGTGACTATGTGGATGAGATAAGCAGCATCGGAACATCCACTGCCTGCCCTGACCAGTGCTCTCTTGCCTATAAGAGGAGCGTAAGACCACTTGCTCAATGTAGACACCCACGTTTAGTCAATGAAGTCTGCCCGTGGTGATTTGGCAGATGCAAGCATGAAAAGCTGGGTGAGATGAGTCTCCGATGCCATGTTACTTTAACAGTCAAAAGGATTAAACCATGAATTTTATCCATCACGGTTTTCACTAGCCTATTTTTAGCTAGTCTCGTTATTTTCAATTGCTTTCCTGAATATCCAGAAACTCCACAGCAAAGAATAGTTCTCATTCTCCTGGACTTTGCATATAACAAGTATGGTGAGAAGACTTGGTCAAAGCGCATGTTTCAGTTTGCTGAGTTACTCATTTGGATAGATCTTGCATACTGAAGGGAGGTAGAACTTCAGGCTTCATTTTTGAGTGTATATTGAAGAGCTGCTGCGGAAACTTTTTCATGCTGTCCAATGCTCTAATTTTAGTCCAAATGAATTAAATCAGTGACAAAAAGTGGACTTTATCTCAGCTAGCTATGTGAAATTTACCCACCTGTATCTAAGCAGAGTATTTATGACCTCTCTGTAGCCAGTGGAGAGAAATAGGCACTTCAGAGGGAAACTCCTCCTCTGACAACTTTACTTGGATGGGATGAATCACCATGTGGAAATCCTATTGTTTCTATTGACTACAGAAGGAACATAAATAAGCAGATGAGACACGCGCTGCTATGTCTCCGATAAAGTTCATTTCCTCTGTCTTTCTCTACTTAACTACTTTAAATCAGTAAATAGATCAGACGTATAATGACAAATCAGTGGATAGAAGAGACAGTCAGGAATGTTGAAAGAGTTTCACAAAAGCTGATTGTGTCCTTTATTCCCCAAACAAAACCATCAGGAACAGGTGCAAGGTATGAAATAAAACATAGTTGTTATCCTCTGTACTCGGTTTTGCATCCATTACTGTATTTTGCAGGAACAAAATCTACTAGTGCTGTTGATTTCAAGGGTAAAAACATTCCTGATGACAAGGAGAAAGAAGATGAAGAAAATGAGGCATTGGATTTTTTCAAAGAGGAGAAGACACCTGACTTAATCTCACAGCTTTCATCAGTGGAAAATGCCAAAAAGGGGGAGAAAAAAGAAGAGGAAGAGGAGGAAGAAGAGGAAGAAGTTTTAGACCCTCTTGGTATAATGAGGTATGGCTGGTAGTGCCTTCGTTAGTTAGTTTTTAGCCTAGTTTTCTAAACAAATAAGGCTGTTCTATGTCACTGTCCCCTCATCCCAACTTTTTATAACATTGACCACTTTCAGCTGAATTTCACAGAGGAGAAGAGGTGCCTCGGTAGAGGGAGGAGACTTTGTAATGCCTCTTTAGTGCACTCCTCAGGAAATCTGAAATTTGAGCAAATCGTGAATGCCTTCATAACAGTCTCTGATACATGAGGGCACTTTACTGGACACTGCAGGGTCCCACCACAAAATAGAAAGCCACCAGGGCCCATTGGATGTGCTGCTCTGGAGTACGCTGGTCTTTACAGTGTCTGGAACTGCTACTGATCTCACTTGTGTCTACAAGGAGGTAAAGTTATAGCAGCATAAAGGCCAAAAGAGCCAACATTTCAATCACGATGCTCACAAATAGGCTTTTCTTTCCTTCTTCCCTTATCTGAAGGTGTCACATGCTAAACGCCACTAAGGTGTAAGTAATAACAGCTTTAGAAACAATAACTGAATTAAAGCTTGCTGATGTTAGTATCTGGGTTTGCTTACCCGTGCAATAATTTTCAGACAGGTATTTTCTTCACCTCAAGATGGAATTTCTCACTTAATTCCCCCCCAGATTTCTAACTACTGAGGCCTGGAAGCAAATTTAGTTTCTCAGTGGTTGGAATCATGAGTAGTGATTACTTTTTTTAGGGTGTCTCAGGCTTTAGATGCCCAAGCAGAAAAGGCTTAGCTGTTCTTGATCTTCAGTAAGCACTGACTGACTCAACTGAATTGTTTCAGCCACCCACAGTCACCAGCCACTACTGAACGTTCCTTGTCTTGGACCCAGACAGTGCTTTCAAAATGCTTCCTCATAGCAATAGGCATTAACTGATAGTAACAAGCCAGAGGCTTCTCTTGGTGTTTTCCGATTACCCTGAATCATTTCCAAGGGGATCACTCGCTCCAGGCTCTGAGCCGGAGTCTCCCATACTAAGACGGGTCAACTACAATGACTAATACTGGAAGCGCCATTTGGACTTTGCTCCTGCTACTATAGTCATATGTAATTGTTGATGTCCAGATATCATCCTTTTTACTTGAAGTATTTAATCCTTTACATATAATCAGAAAACTTTAAATATTATTCTTTTGACAAAGCACATGCTTGATTACTCAGCATCAAAATTATTCTTTTGTTGAAGAAGAGTTTAAAAAAGTTAAATAACTGTTTACAATGAGAAGTTAGATAAAGCAGTACTTCCCACAAAATGGTCCTTAGTTGGTAAGTTTACAAAAGAAGCTGTCCTTTTTTGGATAGGAAAATGATCTATTGGGTTAGCAAACGCAATGTTGTATTTTCCAACTTACAACAAGTATAAGCTGTAAAGAATTTGCTGTGCCAAAACAAGCAAGAAGTTTGCTTTTCTGCTCTGCGCAGTTTGACATAAGATTTGAAAGTCTTGATTATTTTGGTCTTTCAGTGCATTGAAGGATGACAAGATCTGGTATTTAATCCTCATTTAGTTTATTGCTTGCATTCCTTTCGAGAACAGAATTCTTACTGAATCAGAATAACTTCGTTTATATAAGAAGTTACCCGCTGGTACAGGGCTACAGCGTGACATGTTATGCAGTCAGATGTTTTTTCACTCTAAACCAGCGGTTGCCTATCTATAAAAAAAATAATCTCCATATGTATTTGTTATTATTTTTATAAATCTCACATGCACAGTGTGGAGGCAGGAACCTGAAAATGGACATGAGAACCTTGAATTTGATTTTACATTGTTTCTGCTCTCCTGTAACTCACCCTTGCTTCCATGGAAGATATTTTCCATTCGCATCAATGGAGATCAAATCAGACATAAGCATCGTATCCCAGCTTTATGCCATCTAGTCATAGGTGTCTAGGTAAGAGGCCAAAGGCAGGAGCTTAGGTGTCAGTGGATGAGCATTTCTTGGGTGCCCGTTTTAGGGTGTCTTCTAAAATGTTAGATGCTTACATGCTTTAAGGAGGGAGGTTTCAGGCCTCACAGTTTTAGTGCTTCAGATGTGCTTGAAGCTAGTTTGGGATGGGGATGAATAAAAAAGGTGATGCAGACTGGATAAATATGTT
The DNA here is from genome assembly GCF_028500815.1 of Rissa tridactyla. NCBI lineage: Eukaryota > Metazoa > Chordata > Aves > Charadriiformes > Laridae > Rissa > Rissa tridactyla. The sequence continues at coordinate 116,713,011 of NC_071468.1, read as the reverse complement.
TAGTAGTAAACTGCTCCCTAATGCATAGTAAATTCAGGTTAAAAAAAATAAAAATCCGTGATCCTTTCCATTGTGAAAAACCTTTGAAAAGATGTAAAGTCAGCACTGAAACAAGCCAGTCCATTCCAAGCAGTATCAGTGGCCAGGGTGCTTTGAGCAGCAGAGCTCTGACCTAAACTGAATCATGTGTTTTGCATAATCTTACAGGGTTTTTTTCTTTCTGGATGAGGATGAAACTGCTCCAGTAGCAGAGGCCTCCATATGTTGTCAGCACGCTTCATTTGGTAACAACTTTTCCTCCTGGGCCAGGTGGCTGTGACTTGGATTTGGCCCAGCACTGCTGCTGTGCTGCTGAACCACCAGATATCCAGTTAAATGTACTGGCCTTAGGGGTAAAATGCTAAACTAGGGTCTTTTTTTCTGGTTTTGTATTGCTGGTGATCATCCAGGTGGAAGCTCATAGTGGTCTGGTTCCTTTCGCCTGGAGGAGACATGCCAGTGATGCTGATTCCCTTCCTTGCATTCAAGGCTGCGTCTGAGTTGCTCTTTCATGTCTGCTGGGCAACTCAATTGCCAGTTCTGCTCTTCAGCTTTGCGAGTATAATGACGGTCTACAAACTGTGTGTTACATTAATCTCAGCCCAAAAAGCTTTCTTTCTGCGGTAGCGGGCTGATCTTTTGCCATGTCTGGGATTCTTAGCAACATAAAGACGGGTTTTTTTCTTATCCAAATCAGGGACATTTCAAAAATCATAATACATATTTCCAATGAAGTTTTCAGATTTTTAACACCTCTCCTCCTTTTTTTTTTCCCTCGGGCCTAGTTCTTCCTAGAATAAGAGGTGCTCAAAATTAGGTTACATTTGTGGGGTGCATTGTTGAAATGCATTTGAAATATGTTTTCGAGGGGTATATCTTCTCCTCTTTTCCCGCTGCCCTTCTTGATAGTTTGGGATATTGTTACTTCAGTGTATTGTCACTTGCAGTTACTCTGCAAGTTTTCCTGGACATTTGTAGAAAACCTTTTATCTTTGGACAGAATGTACAGGTCCTGTAAGAACAAGTACTCCTAATACTGAGTAAAATGGTCCTTTGATATCAGCTGTGTAGCAGGGAATGAATGTAGTGTACTCACTTTTGTAGCACTGGCACATTTCTAGCTCTATTTCATTTTTCTTGCCAGTTTAAGTGTACAGTGACTTGTAAGTCACAAGGCTTTCATAGCCAAACTGTTGTTTTTAAAGTTAGCATCTATTTTTTTTCTTTTTCTTTTTCTTTTTTTTCTGGTAAGCCATGATCATTAGAATATCCCTTTGTTAAAATGTTTTAATTCCTTTCTAAGTGGGAAATCAGATATGTGTTTTACTCCATATTGTCGGGACAATATTAAGTACATTTATTTATCTTTGTCTCTGTTGTTCTCTTTAAAGTGAGCACAATACAGCTCTTTATCACTCTTCTCTAAATCCATCTGTCTCAGCATTTGCGGAAACGTATGTTCAAGCACTCAGTAGGCTACCATGGTGCTTTGACAATATACCTGGGTTTTTAGAGGTGCAGTATCTTGTAACACTGCGGTCTTTGAAAGGATTTTCCTGGTAAATTACAAAATATTATTGTGTGGCTAGTGACAATCGCAGGGTTTTCTCCAACTCGAATGCCTTCAGGATGAAAGAAGCAAGAATACTAGATCCGAAAGAGGCTAACCCTGTGAAGGGAAAGGCATGGAAGACAGCCACGAGATGGAGGAGCTCTTCACCCGCAGCTAGGATATTCTTGATGATAATTCTGCAATGGAAAAGGGTGTAATTTGCCAGTGGTTTGAGAACAGATTTGCATGGAGTGAAGAGAGACATGTGGAGCGGGAATCCTGAGCAGCATCAATGCTAGTCAGCTCAGCCGTGCGAGGGCATGTTGGCTGAGGCTGACTGGGCCACATCTGGTCCTGTCTATACCCTTACATTCCCCTGTCCTCCAGATCGTGTTTGCTATGTCCGGAATGCCCACTGGAAATGGCTGCTAGCCTGTGCTGCCTCCCGGGCAGTGATTAGGATGGTTTAGGAGAAGGCAAGTTGTCCCATGCCAAGGGAGCACCAGGGACTGTTGAATTGTTGAACTGAGCTTCTGCGCTCAGGCCCAGGGTCTGAAGGAGTTGCTGAAAAAATAGTATGGCCCTGAGCTCCTCTGCCCAACAGGGGTTAGCTTTTTGCCTGCTGCTGTGTTTGCTCCCAGTCTGCCCTAAGGGCTCCTTAGGGTTCTGCTTTCTGTAGGGAATTCAGGCAACTGGTTGGGGATTTTTTTTCTTGATCCAAGCAGGATCAAGTTAGACATTTCTAGCTCTGCATCTTAAAACACTTTAAAAAACACATCACAGTAACTGAATTGGGTTTTGCCTTCTCCCTCTGTGGATGAACTATGAAGTTTTATTGTTTGTAAGTTGAAGCCAAGAGCTTTAGCATCTTTCTCCTCTCACTTTTGTAGTTAAAACAACTGAATTTAGTACTTCTATTCAGTGTACTCCAATAAACTTGAGACAGCAGCTGATTAAAATGGGTCAGAACCAGCTCCTCTGAACAAAGCAGCAACAGTTTTGCAAAAGGAGAGTGACTGCTTCATGGGTTAAAGCATTGCAGCAGCCCTGTGCACGCGTTTCTTCAGCTGCAATTAAATTCTGAGGTAATATTTGCTCACCAGCTTGGGAGAACCCACCTTTTCCTGTGCTTTCCTTTCCTGCCTCCATGAACTCTCCGCAGCCCTTGCAGGTTCCCTCCCTTCCGTCCTTTTTCCTTTGCCTCCCTAAATCTTTCAGTGACAGCATAAACCCTAGGTTTTTCCTGGCAAACTGCATAGAGCCCAGAGGTGGGTATTCCCCAGGCAAGAACTCTTCTGTCTCCTCGTGGGTCCTAGAGAATTTCTGTCTCCACTCTCTACCTTTGCTATTGTTTCAGCGGATTTCCCCTCGTGGCTTCTCCTCATCCAAAATTGTGCCTTCCCAGAGGAATAAAGGCACATGGGTAGGTGGAAGTTTTGGATCTGTTGTGTTTAAATGCAGATGCAGCTAACTCTTGACAATAGTTAGGAAGGGATGGGGCTGGTGAGGGCTGACCTTTTGGCGGTTTTCCGCCAAAAGTTTTTAAAAGCCTTGTAGCTGGTTGCTCCTGAGGTCAAACTCAACTACCCCTGATGCCAGAGGTTTGCTGTTGCTGGGTTAGTTGGTAAGGAGGTTATTAAAGGACTTGGGAGCTTTTCAGGCTGCAGATGAAATAGGCGATGGCTTTGAGCAACAGATTGGCAGGGAAGGAGCAGCCAGGCAGCCATCCTTGGCCTTGCCAGAGCCCCACAGAGGCAGGCTGGCTGCAGGAGGAGGCAGGTTGGCACACAAGCCAGCAGTTTCTGGATTGCATCCTAAACCTTCATGTCTCCCAGCCCCCGAATGGCACTAGAGTTTGAGTCTTGAGCTGTTCATCACAGTGCTCCGTTTCCTTTCCTTTTTTTTTCCCTGTTGTGGCAGAAGAGCCTAGGATGGCCTCAGCCTTTTGTCTTTGGGGGAGAAATGAGTCGCAACATTTGATCTTGTTTCCTCTGCCAGAAACCGTGGGCTGCTGAGAATGGCTGATGAGGAGGCAGAAATCAGTTTAAGGGGGGAGTCCTGCATTTAGCATCTTTCCAACTGGTTTTATTGACAAAGTGCCCAGAGCTGTAATAGGTGAGGGCAGTATGCTTGCCTGTGGATTTTCACCTCCAAGGAAGAGAATTTCTGCAGGCTGGAGCGCTGTCACGGCACATCTGCCATCTGCTGGACAGTTGGTCTGGAGCAAACTTGTCAAGATGTGTGTTCAGCTGCTGTGCCTTCTGGTCCTTGGTTGGCAGGGTTGTACTCCTGCCACTCCTCAGGATGCTACTTCTCGGGCATCCACCTGCTCCTCAGCCACTCATAAATTCACAGCTGCCTTTTGGCCTAGCCAGGTACATGCATGTCTTCCCCTCTGAATCCAGTAGGATTCATACAGAGCAGTAGTAACACTTTTTTGTCTGTCCTAACCAGTTGAGAGGGAGTGAAGGTGTCAAAACATCAAAGAAGAGAGAAGATACAGGTTATTTTTTTTTTAATTAAATTCAGATAGTTAAAACAATGAACAAGAAAAGGAAGAAAGAGCCTTGTTTTCCTAGCAGTGTGTGTATCTGTGCTCACAGCTGTGAAGCCTTCAGAGATTTAAACAGGCAGATCTTTATTTTCTGTCAGTTGTTGAGTCACAAGCTTAGGTTGCAAGGCATGCTCGACCGTCACTTTGCCAAGTGACACAAGTATTTGTCGCGATTCCAGTCCAGCTGCTGTCAGATTGGAGACTTGCAAAATCCCAGTAAACAACCCTGTTGGTCTTCTACTGAAACATTTCTGACAGTTTTCTGAAATTTTTCTGAAAACCAAAGGTGTTGTCTGGTGTAGTGTTCTTCCCCATCAAAGAGATGAAAAAGAAGAAAAGGCAGGAAAAAATGCGTATTACCCATCCAGTTAAAGGATAAAACTTTCATAAATTGTCTCCTCCCGACCCTTTTTAGGGTCAGCCTTATAGCCTCTCCTTGGAGATGTTTTAACTGAGTGGCTAGGGAGTAAAGCAGGATGGCAGGGATGCTCTCCTTGCAGGAATTCAGTCTCTCCAGTTTGTCTGTCCTGAACTTGTTTTATGTTCACAGGTGCTTTGTCAGTGTTGTTTTCCCATGCAATGGGCTTTTTTTTCTCTTCTGCCTCCAATCCCGTCTCCTGAGCACAGCTTCCCACGTGTTTCTTTACTGCAAAGCTTGCTGTCCCCCCACAGATGGAAGGTTGAGGGTGATTGAAAGAAAACATTGGAAAATGAAACCATGTTTAGCTATTGAATCTCACCGTTCTGCGTTGTGTCTTCTGAGTGATTGGTCTCGGAAGATGTTTTCCTTGGGAGAACTCTGCCAAGGCCTAGGTGGCTCCAAGTGGTGGAACTGAGAACCTTTTCTAGCTGTATTTTCCAACCAAAGGAATCGAGTTGGATGTATGAAGGACTCGGCGCGTTTCTCTCATTGCTGCTCCGTGGTAGTACTAACTGAATGTAAGCGCACTCAGGAAAACTGAGATTTTCTGGTACTCCTGCGCTTGTAGTTGGCATATGTTACATCCATAAGCATTCCTTCAGGAGAGCGTATTTGACAGATGAATGCAAACCCCCCCCTGCTATGTCCACTTCTGGCAATCAGAAAGAACTGTACCTTGGGATCGGAGCTAGGGCACTCGGACTATCAGAGAGGTTTGGAGAGAAGCGGATGCATAATTTACAGATCTAAAGTTGGCTGCTCTGTGTTTTCTTTTATTCTGGAAATAGTCGCTTCCCTGACCTAAGGAAAACTTGTGAGAGTCCCCCCCTGTGCCAGCATTGTCCTTAAACTTGTGAGAGTCCCTCCCTGTGCCAGCATTGTCCTTATCTGCTTCATAATGCCTGGTCTAGCGTTGGATTTTTGGCCCCATAAGATTATGCAGTCATTATTTCCCCAGGTTTTATGTTGCCTTGGTTAAACTTCAGTGATGAGTTTCTGTCATGTCTGGCTTGAGTGATTCCAGTACATACACAGCTGGAACATGAGGATCCTTTGGGAGGGAGTTTAAGTAATTACTTTAATGCGCTTCATTTTCTTTCTGATTAGAACACTGAATATACTTTAATGGGTTTTATAAATAGGAAATCTGTGTTTATACCATCATCCTAAACCCCAAGGACTACGAATAACTCTATAGTCTGTGTAGTGTTATAGCTGTGCATGCCATCCGGCAGTGTTTTCAAGCAGAACACAAATGTAACTACACCTGGGATAAAATGCAGTAAGGACTTAATAGCTTAGTGCAACACCTCATTGCAGCATCAGACAGTAAGCAAAGAACGTGTAATTCAACTGGAAATGCAAGGGGAATTGCACTGATGTAAATGTAAAATCCCAGCTTGGAATTTGACCAGCTCGCTGAAGCAAATACGTCTGCTTTTAAGAAAATTGTCACAGGTTTTTTAATGGACCTGGTTTATTGTTTACAATGTATTAAAGCGATAAAATTTACCACACTTTTCTGTAGATAGAAGAATTGTAGAGCCAAGTAATGTCAGAGAACTGGAATGAAATGCCATTGCCACTAGCTGGCACCAGCTTTCAAATAATTCCCATAGTCCTCTGAGGGAACTCTTAGCTTTTTATTTTCCCATCCTCTTTTAACAGCAAGGCGCGGTCATTTGTAGCAGTGCAGAACTAAACCGTGATGAAGGCGTGCAGAAGCTGCCGTGAGCCATTCTGCAGGCGTGTTAAGCAAGTCCTTACTTAGCTGAGAGAGATTTGTAGGAGGTGGGAGATCCTTTAGAAGGGGTACAGGATAAATTTACAGCTACACAGAATCAAAAGTGTCTCTTTTTTTACTTCTGCTTTGGAAGAGGATTGAACATGATGTAATTGGGCAGATTTAAACATGTTTTGTTTCATGGACTTTACAATAATAGGATGACTCAAGTCCTTAATTAGAATAAAAAAAGCATTACCTCATTGATTAGCCTGCTCTTTCCACCAAGGCACGGGAAATCTTTAATCAGCAGGCCCGGGGAACTGCTTGTAGATGAGACAGACTGCTAATGAGGGATGGATTCAGAGCTGCCCTGTTGTTTTTCTGTTCACCAAGTATAACAGAATTGTTTGCTCTAGAAGAAGCTGCCGTGGGGTGAATGTGTGCTCAGTTTAAATTGAGGTGGGAGACTTGCTTTGCCTTTCATCTGATGCTGTCAAGTTCCTAACTAAGCAGACTTAATAAAACCATTGTTCCCTTTTCCCCATAGACCTGCTGCAGAAGTTTCTGTCTTGGTTTCAAAGGATCAAAGAACTGGCTTTTGGAAAACCATTTTTGGAAGTGATCTGTAAAACCTTGCCAAAAATGCATGAATTAGACATTTTAACTTCAGGCTGGTACTAATTAACACACCTGGGGATCACATCCTCTTGCTACTGCCCCTTGCGGCAATTGGTGAGAGCTGGAATCATATGAAGTGCCAGCGAAAGGAAAGTGTCCTTAAGGACCGGCACACATCTGGAACTCAGCAGCTCTTTATTCTGTGCTTGAATTTCTCAGGTCCCATCTTAGGTACAGTACTGAAAAGTTAGATCTCATCATTATCCCTTTGGTAAAAGGAATAAAACTGATTTCATAGGTCTGCCTGGGGAAGTTTCCCTTTGCACAGAAATGTGGCGTTCAGATTGTTGTTAAATGCAATTGTCCTTAAAGTGAAAGAAATGCTTTGTATTACCTTCCATAAATTTTGGATGAGACTCAAAATCTTTGTTTCCATATTGTCTGAGATGCCCAGTCATGTCCAGATCATAAGGGGTGGTAAGATTTATCATCACAGTGAAATATGCAGCTGTGGTAGGGTGATTTGACTGTGGCTGAACTAGTAAATAAAAGCAGACGAGAACTGTAGCCTTGCTCTGTGCCAACCGGGATGAAGTAGCTCCTGTCCAACAGCTAAATCCTTCCGCTCCCCAGAGCAAACTGGCCACGTCCAAAACAGGAAGGGCCCTGAGCTTGTGCTGATCCCTAAACTATGTCCAGGCATCATTTGGGAAAGCAATAATTAGCCTGGGACAAATTCATGCCAGGAAGCATGCTAAGAACTTGCAAGACAGACATTGTGTGCCGTTATCTCAGCCCAAGCCCTGACCATGTTTATTTGCTAGTACAGGTGTTGGCTCTTTGTTGTCAACAGGACAGCCTGAAGAAGGTGCACATTGAGGAATCAGAATTGGAGCCGATGGGGTCCTGTAATGAGGGTTTTCTTGGTACAGGCAGTGCTGAGTGTATGTCTGGCACTTAAGGATGGTCTGTGAGTATAAAACACCAAGGACATTTTGCAGCAATATGTGGCTGGTTGCTGTGGCTCCTGTCAGCTGGCACTCCTCTGGGTGACAGTGGGTACAGCTCAGGACCTGGCCCAGGGCTGGAGGGGTGCAGCCAGCCTGTTTTGGAGTATAACAGAGTTCAGCCGCATGGTCGTGAGCCATGGTGTGTCACTTGGCTAGGAAAAGCTCTTGCGTTTTTGCTACTGTAGGCTATTCTCTGAGGTCTGCTCTCTGAACCATCATTTTCTGTAATAGCTGCTACTTATTTGGCACGGTACAGAAACTGGTCAGAGTGGCTTGGATGGAAGTTTTCCAAGCTTCTCTTTGCCTTGCTTTATTGCTTTTTGTCTGTAATAGCATTCAAGGTGTTCTTGAAGGCATCATTAAACAGAAAACACGGTGTCATGCCCTCAAAACCACCTTACAACATTATCTAGACCCGTTTGCTAAAGACATCTCATTTTTCATCTGTGTGATGGGTTATCTGCCAGCATAGGCTGTTGCTGTGTACGACAGTCTTGTCCTGGAAACTTGTTCCCAAGTCATCCATCTTTCTCATCTTGGCTATGAGTGACAGAGCCACGGCCCCAACTGTTCCTGTAATATGAAAAAAGCCAAATGCGTTCCTAAGAGGCTCCTGAGGGCTAACCCTCACTTCCTCCCTCAGGGGCTGTTACAGCAAACCCTGACCTCACTGGAGTTGTTTTTATTTGTTCAGCGGTGCTGCCAAGAGACAAGGGCAGTGCCACACAATGCAGGATGCTCAAACGGGAAGGAGAAGCGTGTGGTCCAGAGCTGCTGGACAAGGTCTCAGGGGAATTCGTTTCAATTCTTCATTTCAAAGACATCCTGCTTAGCCTGCACACAGCTCACTTCTGGTTTTCAGGACCACCTTTAATTCCCGATCTTTAAAAGAAGAGCGCTGGCATGCCCTGCCACGTAGAGGTGAAGAGAGAGTGAAATCTGAAGGGTTGTGAGGTGTTGGGGGCTATCCAAACGTTGCAATCTGTTGGCAATAAGCAATGTTTTAGTTGCCCTTGGGAGGTGGTGGGAGATGTAATCCAGCCTGTTACCCTGCCTCTCGTGGAGGAACTTGCTTGGTCTGTCAGTCGTTTGCCAGCTTTGGCAGCGCAGCACCATTGCTCACCGAGGGGAGCCATCATGGTGCTGTTGTGCACTACAAGACGGATGCTGCTGATGGGTATTAAGAAAGATGCCAAGGTATCCTTAAACCCTACAGACAAATAGACAACATGGCAAAGGACAGTCTCCTTTCTGCTCCCTGCTTATCTGTTCTTCCTGGGAGGGGCTGGCACCCAGGACCCCTTGCAAGGACTGTTTCCAGAAGGTGACATGGAGAAGACTGCATCAAGTTTGTCTCTGTGCACAGTACTCTGGCAGTATCTCATCAAACTTTGCTCGTTCAGACACCGCCACACGCCTTTGTTCTGTGCCTAAAGCCTGTCATAAGCCCCCTCTGTTTCAGGCTATGACTTTGCAGAGCTCTAGCACAACCCTCACATTATTTCAAGCACTTGGAACTGAAAATCAGATGCAGAATAAATAATGATTCCAGGACACTACACAGAGCAAGGGAAGACCAAGGCCAAGTGTTGTATAGTAGGCCAGAAGCTGCAGATAGGACCTGGGTGGGCAGCACGGGGGAGGCTCGGTGAGGGGCACAGGGCAGCCCCATGAATCAGCACCTGGCATTTTGGCTGTTTGATGTATTATATGTTTACAACCACACTGATCCTGTGGTGTTGGTTCTCTGTCCTAGCCACATGGCATGTGAAAGGCCTGTAGATCCTGAAATGTCCTGGGTCCGTGTTTTCTGTCTGAAATCACTCTTTCCTCCAACATTGTCACAGACACTGTAACACTAGGGAGTAGAAGCTTAAAACATTCTGCAGTTATTTGTAATTGCTACTCCCCTGCTGTCATCAGCATCATTTCGTCACTTTTCCACTAGTCCCTCCCACTGACACAGATTAGTGATCTAATTTCTGCTCCCCCCGTGTATTCAACAAAAGATGCCCCTTACCAAACCTCAGTTAATTTCTCACATCTTTCCAATTTACTAGATGGTTTAATTTCAACAGATTGTCCACTGATGTAAAATGGTGTAACTTTAGTATACTTTGAGTCCATTTAGGGTTTGTGAGTCAGCAGACTGGCCCAAAGGTTACTTGCCCAAGCTCACACCATGAGTCAACAGCAGCTAATGCTGAAAAGAGTTCTCCTTGGGCTAATCAAGCACTATCTGCTTCCCTCTTTTTGTCCCTACAGAGGCCTGAGGTCTCACATTGTCTGGTATTTGAGAGCCTGAGATGTTTGCCAGTGTTTTTACCCACAGTCTGTGTTCCCTGATCCGTTTTCCCTGCTGCATCCCTTGCAGCACGTGGATCTTCAGCGTTTCTAATCCAGCCAGCCCCAAGGGGGACGGCAGGCAGTCGCAGATCATCAGGTAGCTAAGCAGGAGCGAAGAGCAGGGTCTGCAATGAATCAGTTGGGTGGATCTGCAGCCTCACGCCGCTTGTGTCAAGTCATAATTCTCTAGGGATACGAGATGCTAGTTGGAGGTCTCACCGAGGTCATCCGCCTGCCGTCTCTGAAGGGTGCTGTGGGAATAGCAAGTGTCGCTCTGGGTGAGCCGAGCTCCGAGAGATTATTCGCCAATAGGAGGGGAATGATTTTGGTTATGATTTCAGAATATTATCATGGCTGTTAAATAACACCAGCGCTGAGCTGGATCTCATGCATGAGCCAGAACACTTGTAAAGACTACTTAGTTCTTTTTCTAGTCAAGTGTTTGTGGATTGCTTGCATTTACTAGGTTTCCGCGATTCAGCGCCCGGCCTCGCTGTGCTCCGCAAAGGTCTCACAGTGCTTCCCCGGCTGAGCCCGACCATTCAGCCTGACAGCCGGCTGGTCTGTGCCCAGCCCCTGAAATTACTTAGGTTTGCAAAAGCTTGTGTGCTGAGAAGTCAGGCCAGTTAGCGATAGAAACATAAATAGGAATCCAATTTAAAAAAATGCAGAACTATGTCAGCTATTTTTCTGCTTGCAGCAGAAGGAAGCCCCTTGACGGCTGCCGCTGCTGAGCCTCAGAGCCTTGCCTAGGAGGGAGAGTTTTGTGTCTCCGGTGCTCCCTGGTGTGACTGTTCCTGCAGTCTGACCTCCAGCGACGTCGGCAACATCAGAAGTGGAATTGCTTCGTGCAATAGGCATATCCGTGGCCTGGGGAATATTTCACCCGGAGCAATTTTATCTCTACCTCTGTTACAAAAAAAACCCCAAACAATGCAAGAAACCTCTAGGCAGGAAAGCTGAATTTTCATTTTATGGAAGAGGTTTTGATCTCGTGATCAGCAGGAGAGGCAGCAGCCGGAGCACAAGGCTGTGTCTCCAACAGCAGTATCATTTAGCTCAGATAATGTCTCACTGTGTCCTTCTCTGTTTTATTTCCTGTGGAGCCATCTCTGTGTTGCAGTGAGAGGTTTGTTTTACCCATGGCGCAGACAAGAGGAAAAAGTGACCTCTGTGAACAGCAAGATGTGGGGCAGGGAAGGCAGTGGGGAACCGGGCTCAGCCCCATCTTCCCTGCTCGGGCCGTATCACGGAGCAGTGGAGACCCTGCGCTTTTGAAGGGTCTGCCTCTGAGTGCAGATCCCGCTTGGCTGCCACTGGAATCTGCTCACTGCCTTGGTAACTGGCTCTCCTCTGGCTTTTCATAAGCTCTCTGGATGTGGTGTGACAGGTATGTCAGGCAAAATTTTAGACTGGAGCATCATTTGCAGTTTGCTAGAGGTTTTCTGTAGGTTGGGGGTGGGTCTGGGCAGGTACCAGGCAAGAAAGAAGGGCGCCCTTCAGACGGAGGTTTACACGGAGCCTCTGGGACTAGAGAGGCCAGAGGTTTTTTGATGTGAACATCCTCTCTCGTTACATTATCTATTTGAGGCTCTTCTGTTTGCAGGCAGATAAAAATTAGAGTTGTGCCCGCAGTCTGGGTTCTTGTACCTGTTCTGTGGTGAGGAGGGAATTCTCGTGAGGCAGCAGCACAGGGGAAATGGTCTCCTCCTGAAGAGCACAATGTGAGGCCGGGAGGTTGTCAAACATAGGTGGCAGGAGACGCTGCTGGATATGATGGCATTCTGTTTGCGAGGAGGTAAAGATTAGGTAACACAAAATTAAGCCTTTATAAGTAGATGTGGGATAGTCAGGCTGCCTGTCCTTGAGACGAGGCACCAAGCGGCTGCAGGTCCTGCTGATTTGACTCTACCGAGGCCTGTAGAGACAGGACAACTTTAAAACTTTCAGTTTTAAACTGAAGGAGGGTAGGTTTAGATTAGACATAAGGAAGAAGTTTTTTAGGATAAGGGTGGTAAACAGGTTGCCTAGAGAAATAGTGGATGCCCCATCATTGGAAGTGTTCAAGGTCAGGTTGGACGGGACTTTGAGCAACCTGATCGAGTGAAAGATGCCCCTGCCCATGACAGGGAGGGTTGGACTGGGTGATCTTCAAAGGTCCCTTCTGACCCAAACCATTCTCTGGCTCTGTGGTTCTATGATTTAGAGGTATGAATGCCCAACACTTCTGAAAATGAGGCATCAACTATTCACACGTTCAGTGCTTTTTCAGAAATTATTCAAATACATCTAACAAGAAGCTACAGGGGAATGTTCTTGTGTGTGTTTGGCTTTTTTCACCATTTCAATGTTGAGGAAACCAGTCGCTTGTCCAAAATGCTTGCTACTTGCATTTGTCACTTTTACTCGTTAGTTGTAAGAATTCTTACCACAACATTGGATACTTCCAGTACCATCAGTTCCCTGTGTGTGATGCCTTCTTTTTTTGTGTGTTTGCTCCTGAATCTGTTGAGCATGTGGCAGGTAACATGCTCACTAGCTAGTTCTTTTCACACCCGGTTTGCTTCAGCATGGTTGACTTTGATTGTGAAGCTGCTCAGGACATTTTGTGAAGAATGTCTCATAAAGGGGCATTGTTGGCAGGTTGATTTCATTACAGTTGTCATATTTATATTCTTGTCATGTCGCGCATTTTATTGTTGAGTTATACTGCATGTAGACATCACTTTACAGGCATGCAACACAGCACTTGCACAAGAATTTGTTGTATTTGGAGCTACAGGCCTGTAACAATTATTAATTAGGGTAAGAGAATGTTTTTTTTTTTCCTTAGAGTGTATTTTTTGTAGGGGCAAAACATAAAACTAGGACCTATTCCTGAAAGTAATTCCATTAGTTTGAATAGTGATCTTAAAGGAAATAGATGAAGGAATAATGTCTGGCAGAATTTGTTAAGTCACAACTCTTCATCCTAATTTTCTCCTGGTAAAGCTTCCTTTCTCTGTAAAGATTTTACATTTATTTAAGATTTAGCATGAATTTTATCTTTTGTTGAAAATTGACTGGTAAACATCCGTGTTTATTTTTGGTGGTCAGCAGTTACAGCTGGTTATCATTTTGTGATCAGCTTTGACCTCTTCGCTTTCTCTTGCTTTGCTAACTTTCCGACTGTTAACCTCTGTTTAATTTCCTCTTTTTTTTTCCTTACCCTCTCTTCCGCATTTTCCCGCTTTCCCATTGCAGCTTCCTGTTTCTCCTTCAGTTATACCCTGTGGTCTTTTTCAAAAACATAATTTGATCAACAATAGTAATCTTTAGAGTTAAAGCAGAAAAAGGAAAGTCTAGAATAGAGGTCTGGAGGGTAAGAGGTACGTGATGCGGATGGGGACAGAAGAGGACTGAAGATGACAAGGAGGCCTAATTGTCAGCCTAGAGGATAAGGCAATACTGCAGATTCTGGAGGTGGAGCAAGGAAATGTGTGATACTGGCCAGAAGTTTGGGGAAATGGATTGAGGAGGGATGAAAAGGGGAAATAGGATGATATTGGTCAGACATTGCAAGGACTGGGCGCAGGGAAAATAGAAGGTGCTCCAGAAGAGTGAAGCAGAGCAAAAGTCAATGTTTCTCTCCTTTTATCCATTTGACATCAAGTTCTACCAAATGTACAAACAGAGAAAGAGAATTAGGGGCATGATAAAAGCTGGTATACACCAAACCCTGATGCTGCCATCGTCATGCTTGCCTTGTAGCTCTTTTACTAATTCATAGACTGAACAGCAAGACGTTATATTCTCTCCTCCTCATCCCACCAAAGCCATGGAGAAGAACGAAAAAGAGAGCGTTCTGGTTTCATCCCTCCTTGCTTTGAGGTGTCTAAGTGCCTAAATTAATGCAGAGATAGCTCCAGCTCTTTCTCTACGGAGGAGCAGATACCTGCGATGCCGCAGTGAGGTCCCTGTCCGCAGGAGCTGGAGCTTCCATAGTTCTGGTTCTGCTTTGGAAGAAAATGGTGGGAAATCGCGGGACTGCTATCTCAATCCTTGGTTAAGATACCATTATTAACCAAGCCTGTAGGCTCATACAAAAGAAAACGGCAGCATGATTCCGGCAAGACTTCAGTAATGAATGCTCTTTTAATTAGTTACTGATTATATATGATTACCTGCCTTTCTTTATCTTTAACTAGCATCAAGGCAATGCTCACCAGCCCGCGCTTCTTTGTGTTGTGCTTTTCTAACTTTTCTAATTTCTGAAATAGCTTTATTTTTAGCCCTCTGTAACTTCCCTAAAGTTCTAAAATGCGTTGAGCAGTTACATCCAGGGTGCAGAAAGATGCCTAGCCAGTTTTTTCCAAAACTTGTTAGTGTGTGTTATCTGGTATTGCATATTTGAAAATATGCATCATTAACATGAGTATTAGGATAAGAACTATTTCACTGTTGTCAGAAACCCTGAAAGTACCATTCTACTGCTTTGCAGATGAAACCTAAAATACCAGTGAGCATTTTTGGCTTTTTCACATTGTTATTGGCAACTTTATTATGCCTGTCTTGTTCTGGACCAGTGTCTTTGCTGTGCTTTAATTTAGTCATGATGATATTTTGAAACTCGTCTTTTGTTGTCCTTAACTTGTTTCAGCAAGTCTCACGTTCTGGTTTAGTCTAGAAAATCAAAGGAAAACGATAAAGAGATTTCCTTTATGTTAATTTTCTTTCTTTACAATCTACTCAGTAACCCTTGTTCCCTTGCCAGGCATATGAGTGCCTGTGTGCTTTACTAGTTATTCTGTTGAAAACTTTTTAGGAAATGTTTCTGTGTTATGATTATTGCTAATGAGCTGTATACTAAACAAAAGTTGTCCATCTGTCGTCTTGTCTGTTTTCAAATTGTATTGAAAAAGGACACAATCAGAAAGTTGAAGGACAGATTATAAAAACAGCTTGGCTTCTTTTAGGAAGAACAGGTACTCCTAAGTGTTGAGCCCTTCAAAAAAATCCCTCCACAAAGGCAGGTCCCTAGATGGAAGCTGAACTTTTGAAAATGTATTCCTTCAGGCTTTCTTTCCATCTGTTGCTCTGCTGGAACAATAGTCCAAGGCTGGCCTAATCTGGGGGCTACAGCAGGAGAAACTTTGCCTGCCATTGAATGCTCTTCTTCCAAATGATTTTTAATAGGAGGTTTATTCCGTCTATTATGCATTATCTTATTTTGGGACATGCCAGGGCCATTTAAAACAGTGTAAGTTACTGTGTTGTCCACGAGAAAAAGATTACTGTGTGAGGTGAAATATCCCTGTGGCCAGCACTTGTCACGGTTGCTTAATGCTTAGCAGTCAGGCTGTGTTGAGCTGACGGGCTTAGAATTTCTATTGGGCATCCCTTGCCCAAAGCGGATGAGAATGACCCCTTTTGTCCTGTCTGTTATTGTCAGGCGGCTTTGGAAAATGAGCACTGTTGAATGAAAAGAAAGCGGCAGATGACATTTTGTTTTCTGCATGAGCTGGTGTATAGGTTCTTTGTTTTTCAGAAATGGTTTTCAAGAAGATGTGCAAATATTGCTGCTGTTTTAGCAGTAGTTCTTTTGTTCAAGCCCAAATGTAGATTTGTGGGAGCTGGGGTGTCCATTTATATTAGTGAGCTCTTTCCTTGTAAAATCCCATGAATACCGAAAATATGAATATGTATATTCTGAATAAGTCTTTTTTTTATATGACTAACATTCCTTTGCTGGAGCATAATCTTATTTGTATAAAAAAGAGATGGTCATATTTTCAGAATAATAAACTCTCGAAATTTTTGTCAGTGCGCTGAGATTACACTTACTCTGAATAATTACACTCACTATTTTAACCCAGTAGCGGGCATGGGTTAGGGACTCCTGACTGTGTTGCGCACAATAGACAAGCACTTTGATTTAAGCCGTGTGTCGCCAAGTGTTAGGTCTAGAGATCCAATATTTCAAAATACAGCTACCACACATACAGCTCTGGAAATCTTCTGACTTTGGAGTGCCTTAGTCATCCTTGTTGCTGTTTTCTACAGCTAACCGTAAAGCTTTTCTGCATTATTGATGTGCCAGTGAGACACGGATGCTGCCAACCAAGTGACCTACATTGCGTTGGTAAACAATAACATGAGAATTGCTGTTGCAAAATGAGTTAGGTTTGAAAGTATGTGTCTTCTGCATACAGGGTTTTATTGACAATTTCATGGGTGATTTGAGAATCATTTGGGAGCCAGGAGTCTCAGGTGGATTTTCAAGTTTGCCAGCAGCCTGGCTAGGTGGATTTATATTCCCTAAGTTTTGATTGTCCAGTTTTGGTCCATGTCAATTAGGAGGCGAGTCTTTATCTACAGTCACTTAGGAGACAGTTTGACTACTTTTGGACTCAGAGCAGAAGACAGTAGTTTTACTTGAGTCATTCTCACAGTGCTTTGTCTGGAGAAGTCAGTGAGCTCAACTGGGTGAAATAGGTATGGTTCCAGAAATCTCTGCAGCTGAACAAAGGTTACATCATCTTTTGGGCTGGTTTGGTTTTTGTTAAGATTTTTAAAATTCACTGGAGTGATGTTCCAAGGTTCACTTGTTTCAGCAACGAAGAAACAGCAATGACACGGGTCATCTTCTGCCAGCTGGATGCAGGTAGTTTCAAAACGTCAGGTGCCAAGGTTGTGAGCGTGATGTATAAAGAAGGTGCTAATGAAGTGCAGGCCTTGAGTACAGTAATATTTTGGGACACTAAATGTTCCTTCTGTCTTCCCAAAAGCCTCTGCATCCCTGCACCAGCTTACTGCACCTCAGCACATCGTGATGACTGAATTAACTATCCTTGCAGCTTCTCTGCATGCCTACCAGCATGTGGCTTCACGATCAGCTGAGTCGCTGGTCCCCTGCTTATGGGGACGTGGCGGGGATACAGAGAGAGGCGATGAGAGGGCAGGCAGCCGCACACTCAAGCCAGGCGAAGCTGACTGAGAAACTAGAACCTCAGACAGGCTCTGAAACTTCTTACACTCCCTTTCTCATCCGTTAACCTCTGCTCAGCAGCGCACAGCCTGGGCTGGCACAGCTAAATACAGAACCGTGGGAATCCTGCTTCCCAGTTAGAGACTGACCTCAACAGAGTCCCTGTATGGATATGCTGGAATTACTTGGCAGTCCAACTGTGGCTTCCTTAGAAGGGCAGTGAGGGGAAACAACTTGAAGGCGGAAAAACAACGTCTTCATGTTCCTACTGGTACCAGACAAGCCCTGTGGGTTTGGCCCCATGCCCTGTAGCTGCCAGTGGAGTCCCCTGGCAAAACAGAAGGTGAGCCGGTGTAAGTGGCTAGGTGGTTTGATGGCTAGACTAAACAGAGAGTTATTACCAGGACCTTTCAGTTCAATTAATTTTCTTTTACGTGGCTGTTCTTTATGACACTCTATGATTCTCTTCCCTTTCCCCAGTATTTCCCACCATTCTGATTCTCTTTGCTGCAAATACTTTAGCTAACTGTTAGTAAACTCCTTGTTAACTTCACTGGGGTGGAGAGCTGTTGCTTGGAAATGTATTGGCTCGTGTGTATAGGTACCTGTGGTAAAACAGGCTCTTATGCATCAAGAGAGCTGTTGTAACTCTCTGGATGGACAAGGGATCTTGTCAAAGACTTTTGGCACTCTGCACGTTGGGAAATCCTCATCTATATTGTCATTCACTTTTCAAAGAATACTTTGGAAGACATGAATTATGCAGATAAAGGTTGCATCTTCCCCAGTAGATTGGATTTATTTGTGCCTACTAATTCTATTTTTAATCAGTTTTTCATCTCTGAAAGACTCAGTCTTACTGTTCTTCTGTTTCTGTTGTTAAATGTAACGATTCTCATTTTTTACCTTTCCCTTTGACTTACGTTCATTTAAGTGATAGATTTCTTATGACAGTTAATAAAGCAACGAATTTGAGTTTGTGTAGAAATCCTGGGTGAGAGCTGTCTGGCTTATACATACTATAACTTTGGATTTTGTCAGGCTTTAGAAGAAGGCTCTTTTACAAATGCTTCAGTTTGAGGCAGTTCCTTGGAGATGACCTTTCAAAAGTAACTCAAATTCAGAAGTCACTCGATGCGTATCCATAATGAATATAAACGCGAAAAAAAAGAAAGCCAGGGGAAGTTTCTCCTGTTTTAAAAAGAAGGCTTGTATCATAAATAGTTCAGCAAATTAGTCGCTGGCAACTGCAGATACCTTTAGTATATTGAATAGGGTGTATTTCCAAATAAGGCTGTGTTTAAGTTCTGCGTGGGGCTTGCTCTTAGGCCTCTAAAGTGCAGCATTTCCCATTGCTAAGAGATGAAGTGGTGGTAGCAAGGTAGTATCATCCATGAGTTCTATTTTGGTGATAATAAACTTGTGAAAATAACTGGAAGTAACTGGACTCCACTCTTTTGTGTGCAGCTGTAATCGGAAGAGGATTTTACAAGATTCTTTAATGTAGTTGGAATGTATGTGTAATCTTTTGACCTTGTTCTTAGTTTTTGATGACTATGGCATGTTAAGTGCTGATAATTGGGTTTGCTCTAGGCTGAAACCTGACCTGCTCTCTGCAAAGGAGAAGATCCGATCTTCTTTGTAAGAGGCACTCAAAGGGACTTCCTTAGAAATGGCAAGACCATGACTGCTAAGAGTAAAAATCTCTGAAATATGGCAATTTCTTAGGAAGGACATGCTGTCCTAAGGAATACTTTTCTTTCAGTTTAGTTTGAATTGGACTTCTCATCCAAAGATTTTTGTCCTGTTCTCTAGATTTTCTTTTTTATATGCCATCTGGTTTGCCTCGTAACTCAAGCTGCCCTACTGTGGAGCTGCCTTGTAGCTTCAGCTAGTGGAACGTGACTCCTGGGTATGAGAGCGTGAGGCACACGCTTTTCACTTTATTCTTGGAAGGGGATTCAGCTCTCCTTGTTTAAGCGATGTGCAAATGAGGCCTCTAATCCAAACTAGTTTTTAGCTTCCTTCTCCAGCCGAGGGGAGAGGAGGACATCTTCAGAGATTTACTGCATTCAAATATCAGTGTTCAAAATAGATGGGATTAATTGTCCTATGGAGATGTCTGTCTCTTTCCACTGAGTTGAGAAGAAGCCTAAAAATTAACTTTGTCTCACTGTCAAATTTTTAGAAGACTAAATTTAGAGGAAGTTAATCCCATCCTTGGTTCTAGAAAGTACTGAGTGACATTTGTAAATTCTGCAAATAGCAGTCTCTCCAACCAAGTATATTCTAGTCCCTACATGCTTCAGCTTGAAGGTGATGTAGTCTTCGTATCATGTCTTCTTTGGGGAGGATGAGGGGCATGTCTAACACCTTTATGAAAGGAGTATGCAGCAGTCAAAACCAGCAGCAGGCACTGGCGTGGAAATGGAGCCAAAGAGATTTTTAAAAACCTGTCCAAAGGGATCGGTGTGATGGTCCAACCGGCACTTTGTTTTTCAAGCCATCCCTTTTCTGTCTATGACAGTGCTGCTGGAATTGGTCTTCTTCTTATTTTAAGCTTTCTGCGTGGGAGGAGTAAAACTGCTTAAAACACATGGGATCAGGTGGTAGTTTGCACAGTACAGCATTGTTAGCCCTGCTCTTCCAGTTCCCAGTGGGTTCCTTGATCGTTCTTAAGGGTACAAACCATGACTACAGGTAGAGTGGGTCAGACCAACAGTCCCTCCTCAATATCCTGTTCATGCCAGCAACTAAAAGATGCCAACGCACCTTTCTCTAATCCTTTCCCAGCCTCCATCTATTTTCAGCTTAAGCGACTTTATAGCCACAAATCTTTCTTATTGAATGAAGAATTGCAGCTGATTTTCCTCTCTTGTGTTTTTAGAACTAAAAAAACAAAGAAGGCATCCGTTCCTCCAACCAAGGAAGAGAAGCCCAAATTAACCCTTTTTGAAGAGGAAGTAGATCCAGATGAAGGGCTTTTTGGCCCAGAAAAAGATTTCTCATCAATTGGTCCCAGGAAGAAGATTAAAGAGAGTAAATCTGTTCTATATGTGCATATACACAGACTGTTTTATGTAACGCATGCGTATAACTGAGCTTTTAAAATGTAGTGATACAGAGCGTACAGGCTAAATAATGACTTGGGAACATTAAGGCATATCTTCAGCTGAGGCGGAATCGTCTAGAATCATTCGGACAGAATAAATAAGTTCCCGTAGCTGTTTACTCTTGACATTTTGGGCTTGGATATTATAGGTCTGCAGGAGCTGGCTGTCCTGCAGTCACTCATGCCACACTAACGAGTAATGTGACCTACTTTTGAGTGCAAGAAGAAAGCAGATTTACCAAGTCCTGAGAGTGCAGAGTATCACACTTTGTGGATTGTAAGTCCTTGTAAAAAAAGAATTCTCTACACAATCTTTTTTTTTTCAGCCCAGTAGCCAGATTTACTAGCTAGTGTTAATGCAGGTATTGTGTTATGTAGCATGATGTAACCACAGCATTTTCTGGTTCCCCTTTCTAGATCTGAAGTTATTTGAAGATCCAGACCTTGGTGGGGTGGTAAGACTGGGTGACTCACTACTGCTGCCAGCTGCCTGTAAGAACAAGGAGTCTGTGCTGAACACGGGTCCTGAGGAGGACACTGAGGAACTGCTCAGGTACACATCTCAAATCTGTCATGTAGGGTGAAGGTGATCTGAGGAGTTATTTAGACCTCAAAAGAGATGAATTTGAGAGCAAACCTTAAGTGTTCTGAATGCTAACTGTGAATCAATGCTTGTACTTAAAAATAAAAGGTAAGATAATATGTTGTGGAGCTTAGAAATCAAACGCATTAAAAAGAGAATTAGGAAGACCCTTTGAGAAAAGTAGGGTGCAAGATACTATACTGTGACTCCAAAGAAAGGGTCTTGAAGGCCCAAGGCATGCTGTCTAGTCCCTGTTTTCTAACATGGCAATTCCCCTTTCTGCAAGCAATCCATGGAGAGTGAAAACTGACCTCCATTATGAAAAGTTAGAAACAAAGCCCAGAAACAAAGAGGAATTAATCTTCAGTGAGCTGAAATCAGGGGCTCTTGCCTGTTACCACAAGAGGAATGATTTTCTGCTGGTGGCTCACAGACCTCCGTGCCCACTTTCAGGAGGAATCCTGTGCAGGACTCATTAATCACCCTGCATTTAATTTTTAATCTAACGGAAAGGAGGGCCAGAGCTCAGAGTTACAGGAAGGAATAATGTACTTGCTTTTACACTTACCTGCCCCCTTGTTAGTGTAGCACTGGAACATATCATCACTTAATGTGTTTTATTCATGACATCTCTCCCAGAAGGCTAGTTTCCCTGCACTGATAATGCTCAGGAGATAAAGCAGGGAGCCAATGCCCAGAGAGACCAGCATCACCAGGGAATCTGTGTTGCAGTAAAAGGTCAGATTCATGCTTTCTGGATCTCAGGCTGGCATCTGAATGATGAGGCCAGCCTGCTTCCAGTGCTAATTCTTGCCAGCCAGCTCCTGTTAGGATGTATGATTTCCACAGCAGGTACTAAACCCAGGAGAGAGAATCTGTGTGTGGTTTCAAATCTCTCCTGAAGCAGGTAGTTTTGCAGCTGTTGCTTTCTACACATGCAAAAGTGCTAGCTATCTCAGCAGTAATACCTAAATTAATTTAAACAAAGGTTAAATTGGGTTGAGTGCCATCTCACATTACATCCTGACAGCCCACCTGATGTTTATGGAAGCTGATGAGGCAGGACATGACCTGATTTAGTGCTGTGGTATATTGGGAGCAAACACGTATGTGCTTGCAATATTTTCGTGTGTGCTTTTTCCTCTGCTAGCAATCTCAGCATATAGGGCTTGATCCGGATTGTTCATATGGCTAGAAGCGCCTGTTTCAATGCAGTCCTTGCATTATTATCCACTAGTGGAGAGAGTTTCTGCATCTGTCCTGTTAATATCCTTTGGATTATATGTTTTCTCTTCCTCTGTGGCAAAGAAATGTCTCTGAAGTCTGCTCTGAGACCAAAAGACCATGCTTTTAGATCAGTTTGGGGTCATCAATGTTAGCGGCATACGCAGATGGTAATGGAAACCCATGGGAAAAGATTCCACTTCTTTTAAATTCGAATAGTTTTCATTTATTCTTGAATTGTCTCAGTGGTTTCAGTAGTTGAGAAGTCATCAAGATCCCACTGGAAATGAATACATGTAACGAAGCAGAAAATCATACCAGCAGTCCAATGGGAAAGTTGCTGCAGGAATCCAGAGGCAACTCCTGGCTGTACAAGAGGTATAGGCAGATAGGTCGGGATTTGTTGACCTGTTCAGGTGCCTAACACCCTCTGAAATCTCCCTGATAAACATAGTTCACAGTGTTATCTGCACAACATACAGAGCTGGTGGACTGAATTGCAAGGTGACTGGGGGTAAAGAAGAAGCTGTTGAAAGGGGGGAAGGGTAGAGGCAGTGCTGGTTTAACCTAGTAGAATGTTTCACCTCTCCTGTGTGTAAATTCCGTGCAGTCACCTGAAATCCTGTAGCTGAGCTTTCTAAAGTGGTAATGAACAGTGCACTTAGTTTTCTGTTTAGCTGGAAGCCTTAGCAGAACTGTCAAGTCTAATGTAGAGGCAACGTTTGAATCATCTCCCAGCTTCCCTTCCCACCTGACTGGTGTTACGTGTTCTTGCGGGGCAGTGCCGCAGACTCTTTTCCATGCAGTGACCCTTTGTAGTGAGAGGAAACGTTCAACGTGAGTTGAACCTTGCAATCTCTCTAGCACAGGGGCTTGAGCATATTTTGAGTCCCAAGAATAAATCTTGCCTTTGCCCTGAAAATGTCAGTCCCTCTCCTGTCTCAAAGGGCACTGAAGAAATCTCTCGCCCTCAGATCAAAGTGGGAGCTGTGACAACCCATTCCTTTAAGTGGGCTATGGCTTGGTACCCTACTAGAGGAAAATTGTAGACATCTTGGTCTGCTATACCATACAGAAAATTTACCTGGACACATTTTGTCAAGACCTAAGACTGCCCTGAGCTATGATGAGCAGGTCTGTGGAAGGTCCAGAAACCTAGACATGTTCACTGTACGCGGATGGATTAGCTGAATAATGCAGATGTAGTAGCTCTTGACTTACGTAGTGTACGTTTCTGTGTACCACGTGGTCTACTCACATGCATGTGGTAGATCCAACAAGTGTCTGACTTACTGGAAAATGTGCTTTCCAGTGAATCATGGGCAGATAATGTGAGAGCACTGCCTAAGGCAGAGGAAGGCAGAACCTTCTTCTTCCAAAGGGGAAATGGGAAAAAGATGATGTTGGAGCAGAACACAGGAGCAACTGAGTCCTTTGTGATCTTTATGGTACCTTTGTGGTTGTAGCAGCAGTAGCACCACAGCACTGTCAGCACAGCAGTAAATCCCCAGCAGTGACTTGTAACTCCTGAGGAAGAGACTGTTATGGAGACAAATGAGTCTGCAAAATGTGCGTGGGCTGTGCTTGTCACAACACGAGGGAGAAGAGAATATGATAAATGTTCTCATTGCAAAGTGAAGACTGTGCTTTCTGTGAATACCTGCTCAAATGAAATGAGAATTGCTATTTTAAGTATAATCACCTACTGTACATTAAGTGTTGAGCTTTGAGAAGAACCAACTGCTTTGTAAGTGTAATGAAAGATTTCTTTTTATGGCAAAATACCATCTCCATTCAAGCAAATAGCTTCCCTCTTCCTGTGCATTGACCAGCCTTTTACTGGTTACTAATTTCTTGGCCTACCAGCAAATATTAAGTGATGGTGATGGAGAAACTAGGTGAGCTACCTCACTAACCACTGGCATTGTAGATACAGGCACTCTTTCCTACCACAAGGGTCTGCCTTAATACATCAGTGAGATGCTTGTAGAGCACTGTGCTGCCTGTCCTTCCAGAACTTGTGAAAAAGAGATAAATTGCTGGGGTAGGAACCAGCAAGGTCAAGTCCCATCATGTTGCCTTCAGGAAAAAAGGATCACATCATACTCTTCCTTCATGGGATGTGCTTTGAGAAAGGGAGGTATAGGTAGCCAAGTCTTTTTGGCTTATTTCTTCGCCACAGGGATACAGAGGAACCCAGGCTCCTCTAAGAAGTCCTGGGTTGCATTCCTTTTGACTCTTCCAAGATGCAATGTGACCAACTGCAGTGAGATGAAAGGGTAGCTGATCAACCCTTTCACACACGTTAAAAGAATTATCTTTGAGATTGGGTTTAGGACCAGGCTTCTCTTTTACCGTGTCGTTTTCCTGGGTCACGTCATACCATATAAAGATTCCTTCTGGATGCATTCAGCCATCTCCACTCTCAAAACTTCTGATTTCCGTTTCAGCTAGAGACAGAAGTCAATTTCTGCAGAAATCAGTATCCTGCAGACTGTCCCATCGTGGATACTCATGCAGTCTCATTTTCTCATCTCCATACACCCAGTGGTCACTGATGTGCAAATTAAGTTTTCATGCAGCAAGACTGCAGTCGACCTCTTCTGCCTCATTAATCTAAATTGTGCCTGCCTGGCGTGATGGATCAGGTTTTTGTGGAAAACCAATGTTAGAATTGATCCTGTGAATGTTGCAGCAGCTCTGTGAGCCCTCAGAATTACATAAATTGTCACACATCCTAGCCTGAAATAATTACCGCAGTTGTCTGAGCAGCTTTTTAGGAGAGATTTAATTAACTTCACCTTTGATAATGAATAGGGAGTTGAACTGGAAGGAAGCAGCTGTCAGTATAAAATTTGGCTTTTTCCAGCACCGAGAACAGTGTCAGCAGCAGGATCCCAGTTCTGCTGCCCTGTGATGGTAGACCTGGTGTCTTCTTTCTTAGGGTGGGTGACCTGTTGTCTTCTTTCTAAGACTGCAGGTGTTGAAAGGGACAGTCCAGCACCTTTGTGCTACAGCTACGTCATCCTGCCCATGCCCTTAAAAGATGAATTTTTTCTGTATTTACAGTCTGATCTGTATTTACAGCTGCAAGCTGTGCCATCAGTGATGCAAGTGATGACGCTTTCAGGAGCATTATATTGTTAGAGGCTGAAGCTTTTTGTGAAACTGCATCCTAACAATGGCCATTTCTAAAGACAGTTCAGCCCATACAGCTTCTTGAGCAAGTTCGTTAGCTTCAGGTTTGCCAAGGAACTGTTGCCACCCTTGCAGCAGAAAAAGTTTGTATGTTCTTAATTCAGCAGGCCATTAGCAGATGCTGAATTCAGAGAGCAACACTTACACCTTCAGACTAGCCCGGGGTCATATGGGACACCACCTCCAGCACCACATCATGAGAAATGCTTTCTTGCTGTCCTGAGGATATGAGAGCAGCACCATAGTTGGGAGAAGACCTTTGAGAAACTCCAGAGGGTTTAAATCTAGATCCTTTGGGCAGAGGGTTGTTT
Organism: Rissa tridactyla; assembly: GCF_028500815.1. NCBI lineage: Eukaryota > Metazoa > Chordata > Aves > Charadriiformes > Laridae > Rissa > Rissa tridactyla. Next base: position 116,687,350 of record NC_071468.1, on the reverse strand, counting down.
GGGTGACGGGCAGGTGGTAGAAGAGGCTGCAATAACTGAGTTAGAACTTTCCTGACCGCTCTGGGGCAGTTTCCCTTGCTTGTTGTGACCTGACTGTGGGGAGAGAACCTTGATTTGGCTGCAGTGGCTTTCAGTAAACAAATAAATTCTTTGTTTTCCTGCCAGTTTTTGGTGGGGTTTCTTTGCTGGCCAAGAGCACTTTCTGTGATGGTTTTCAAGCATTTATTTTGTTCACTTAATTTTTCCTGTGCTGTATAGGGATGCTGCTTACAAACACTGGAAGAGCTACAAAATAAACTTAGCCAACAGAGTAGAAAGGCTTTTGCCAGACAGGAAACATTAATTCTTGCCCCGCACCTAGGAACATGTATGGGTTGTATAGAATAATGCGGAAAGGTGACCTAGAGTCCTTGTTTCTCCTAGCGTGAAAGAGATGCTTTTGCTAGGCTTGAGAGTCACCAGATTTCAACCGTCTTGCCCCCGGTTACTTGCATTTCTGACAGCCATCTTCAGCTGAGGGGTGAAAGCTGCCTGTTCTCCCCTGCTCCCACTATGCCTTTGCCTGGTGATTGGGGAACTTTCTAGAGAAGCAGGAGACAGAGGTTTGGACTTCTTCAGGCTGGGGAAAAATTGAACTAGCTCTCTGGTTCAGATTGTGCAAATTGAATTGTCTCATTTCCTGGGTGAGTGATCCAGCCCATAGGCTGTTCTCCTCAGAGGGTTTCTTGTGGGCATGTGCATGTAGGACTTGCCTGTACTAATGAGTCTGTTCTCTGGCCCTTGGCCAGACAACACCACCGGGCTGCATCCATGCTATTAGACTCTCACCAGCTCCAGAACAAGGTGACTGCACGCAGCTGCCTCCTGGGAATGGTCCCTGTCCTGCACCAGCTCCGAGTTGTGCCTGGGAGTTTTTGGAGGAGGGCTAATTTGTCCTCGACCAAAGCTGTGCCAGTGCTGCTTCTAGCATTTCAAGAGTACAGACTCTCATGTTCCAGCATCCAGACAGATTTCCTGGCACTGGTTAAAGTACCAGTATGAATCTACCTGTAATGGATTGCAGGAGCAGGAAGGGAGATACCTCCTACATAGACCCCTGTGCTTTGCACTCCTGTTGTTAACTCCAGCCTGTATAATTTCCATGGGCCTTGTTAGACATCACACTGTCTCTACTGACCATAGCAGAAGTGATGGTCAACAGATGCTTCGAAGCCTCCTGCCTATTTTTGGGCACAAGTCTTTTCCCAAATCATATATCTGCTATTACACCTCTCCCCAAGGCTTCACTAAGGTATCTCTCATACTTAGAATTAACACCAGGCAAAATAAAGACACCAATAATAAGATAGGAAAAGATAAAAGTCTATTCTGCAAGAACTGCTGTGAGTTGCATAACCTATCTTCAAGCATGATCCTTTTGGATACTTTAGCAAATTATGGGAGTCTTTGTCTCTTGCTTTCATTACTGATTCTCCTCATTAGAGCATTCCCAGCAAGCAGAGGTCACTGTCCCCATCATGCTAGATGCCATACACGCACATAGTCATTCCTGTCACAGAGATCTTGTCCAGATAGACAGGACAGAGTTCAGAGAAGTGGCATCTAAAATGTTGATGTTCTGATGGCAGCTGCATCCGTCTCCAAGTGAGAACTTGTTTACTCTCTTGAAGTCCACATGCTAGCAGTCATATCATAGGGTTTTGTGACAGTCTTTCTTCAGTAAGGGTTTTGATTGCTTTCTGTGTCTGGAAACAAAGAGATTTTCCACCAATAGAGTCTGTGAATCAGCACAACAGTATGGCAGAAATTTTAAACAATGTGGTGCTGCTTTTCCATTACAGAAAAAGAAAGAGACTAATTAGAGAATGATTAATTACATGGATTCTGTGCCTGATTGTCTATAAAAAGATGGGGGATGGGGGTGGGAAGGTTCTTCCTTTAATCTCCTTGTTATTTTAGAATAGTTGCTTGATTTTTTTCTTCCTCCTCCTGGCCTGGAGTTAAATATGGTGGTAGTTATGCACTGTAACAGTTAATTTGCTTCTCAAGAAATAGAAGTCCTTGTTTCTATCTCTGCCTGAGGCGTTTTGCATTTTACCTCTTTAGTTTTCCAAAGACAGTTGTGTTTCACATGATCAAATGGCAGTGGATCAAACAGTTTGCCTATCACCGCAGCACTGAAAAGCAGGTTTTGAGACAAAGACCACATACTGTCTGCGGTGTTCTCTGTAAAAGAACTCTGTCTAACCAAGGTCTTTAAAAAATCCAGGACAAAAAAAAAAAGGAGATTTGCATGATCAGCTTCCAGACTTTGAAAAATCATTTCCTGTAGAATTTTTGGCCTAAAAGCACACTACCAAAAAACTCCCACCACCACCCCCAAAAGCCCCCCACAACCTACCGGGCTGCATCTTTTGGGGATATTTTCTGACTCTGCTGAGTGGTTGTGTTGCTGTGGTTAGCACAGAAGTTAATATAGAGCCACACAGGAGTAGAGAATTCAAGCTGTACCATCTGATGAGGTTAATAAGCTGTATTTACTGCTGCCCCTGCTGGGCAGTGCACCTCGTTCAAAATCATGCTTCCTCCGTATATGACCGGTATGTATATGTATGTATTGTTCATCTGGTTATTATCATTTCTGTTATTTATGACCAAACCTTCATGACATAGACACTGACTCATTCAGTATTTATTTATGCCAAGGAGGGAGGCATCAGATCAGGTAAAGAAAGCTAGGCTTCAGAAATACCAGCTCTAACATGTTTTGTTTATTACACAGCAAAGAGAACAAGAACATGTCTTGGCAATGTGATCACAGGTGTGATATCTCTTGGATATCAGAGTTTGCAGCAAACAAAAATGCCTGGGCTTAAATTAAATTAATTTCTTCTATGGAGATGGAAGAAATACACTGGCAAGGTGTTTTGTAAGTTAGGTGGAATATGTCATCCACAAGGAATCAAGGAAACTAAAAGATATCAGAAATCTTATTATCTAAATAAAAGAGAATATAATTTCCGGAATGACATGGGGCATGAAATTTGAGGTAACAGCAGGAGCTGCCTGTTGGAATACAAAGTCCACAAGATAGAGTTCAAGGTGCAGAGCTCTGAGACAGTGGCCCAGCTCTGTCCCTCAGTTAGGCTGTTTAGGTATTTCCTAGATATTAGTGTTCAGGCAGTTGATTTTATAAGATTAGCCTTGGTTAAAACTGATCCTTTTTAGATTCCCTTTGGGAGTCGCAAGAAGATCTGACTTCAGGAATGGCTTTATCTGACCACATATACAGCAGAAAATTCAGGCTAATCCTTGTTCACTTTATGGCCACTTCATGGTGAGCGTAGTTTGTTTCAGCCTGGACAGTGCAGTCATAAGTTCCTCACAGCTTTTAATAATGGCCAGCATAAGAAAGAAACCCTTGAAATTATGCAATTTTTCTTAATAATAGTGGGATCCTTAGCTGAGGGTGCTGGAGCTCTTTAAGTACCTGTGGTTTTAACATTCAAACGATGTGCACTAGGGATGGAGCAGTAGTGTCTCAGATACATTGATTCTTCTGTTGATCATGTTCCCCATGGTCCTGGCCAGTTACCCGGGTAAGACACTTCCCAAATCACGGAAGAGCTCGGCTTTGCTTTAGCTGCCTACTTTATTTTACCTGTCTGCAGAAGGCCCCACCAATTGTTCTGCCGTGTAGTAGGGGCATTTACAGTATCTCTCCTAAGGCTACCAGTGAACCAAGAGAGAAAGGGAGAAATCACAGTCCCATTTAGTCAACGGAAGTTATCCCAGTGGCTTCACAGGGGTCCAGATAATCCCCTCCCCAAGACAGCCTCATTGCCTGGCAGTGAGGAAGATAGGAAATACAAAAGACAAATGAGTGGAAGGACTAAAAAATGCCTGACATGAAATGAGGTGAGACTTGTTTGTGCACCAAGGACTGCCTACTTACGGGGCTTGTAGAAGAACAGACTAAAAAGGCACCTTCCTTCGACTCCCTGTATGGTATCCCGTTCCAGTGAGCGGAGCTGCCGGAGAGCTGCTCCAGCAAACCCCTTCCAGTCATCAGGGACTCAGATGAGGAGCTTCAGAGAATCCTCCCAGAGAGAAACAGCTGTTGTCTGTTCCCTTAGTCACATCTCCATTTGCTCCTTGCCATTTGCCACGAGGTGGTTATGGGTGCTGTGACCAACGGAGAGCATCCAGCCCATCCTCCTGGACGGAGGGACTGTGCCACCTCTTGATGCTGTGGCAGAGACAGAGGGATGGGCTGCACGTGCTGCCGACTTCCTTCTTGTTTAAGAATCACTTACCAGACTTTCTTATCCTCACAAGTCTTCTAAGAGTGAAATAAGTAAAACTATTTGAAGGGAATTTTAACACCAAAGAAAATTGCAGTCCCTTTAGAATAACTCCTGCACTTTAATTTTGTCTTCTCGTTCATTTGTAGCTTCCCTGTCGGGCTGCCCTTTGGCTGAGGCAGAGAGAGTTTCACTGCTGGCACTGTTACAGCCTAATGGGCTGATTCGGTTGGTACTGAACTTTGGTAAAAGCAGTTCTTATATCGGTGCTTGTAAACAGTTAAACAGTTAAATAAGTTCACTGCCTAAGATGCTACGGTCGTAGAGTACGTATATCACACTAGAGCCGGGGTTTGGCAAAGAGATACCTACGTATTACAAACCTGCTGTTCCTCTTGATCTTCGGCTCCTCGTCCCCCATGTAAAAGTTCTTGTTTGCACTACGTGTGCTTTAGCTCTCTTGATTTTCTATGCTACAGTTCGGAAGTTGTGTATTTTGTAAGCATCTATGAGATACGCATTTTATCAGGGGCTTCACTTTTGTAGCTGGTCATTACACAGCGGATGATCTGCATGGATTGCTGGTTGGGTTTTGACTGCTAACAATTCGTTATCAATCAAGCCTTTGGGAATTTAACAACTGTGTTTACTCCTTACGGTATTTTGTTTGACCATTGTGCTCCGAGGACCAAACCAAGAGGCTGTTTTGATTCAGAGCATAAATTACAGTGGCCAAGACTTCTCTAGCTGCGCTAACTTTTATTTTGCCATCTCTGCTATATCTTTTAGAAATGTGTCACAGCCTTCTTCCCTTTCCTTCACATACTCACTTTCCACAGCCAGCTACCTCTTGGAGTCACAAGACTATGTGTTAAAAGGGCTCTCTCAAAATCTTTTAGCAGCTTTGATGGGAACACACAGCATGCTGTGTCTTTTGATAAGGTCAAACAGTCCAGGTAGAAAAAACACTTAACTGTTTCAGGTTTTTTGGGATATTTCACTGGGAAATGGGTCTATTTCCCAGTGAAATCGTCACCAAAAAAGAGTTGTTGTATATGCTCACAGATTGCAAAACTCCTTCAGTTTCTTGGAATTTAAAGAATTCACATTCTTTAAATGTGAATTTAATATTTTTAAAGCCGTTAGATTTTCCAGTTTCTCATGATTGGGCATGGGGAGGGCTCAGTCTCAGTCCTGGGGGATGGGGATGATGAGGAAGCAGAGCTGAATGTGAAAAATTTTACTATCCCATGAAAATTTCTGAGGCCTTGAGGAAGCAAACCATCCTGTCACAGATCAAAAGCTTTTTTTTTTCCCAAACCAAGGTCTTTTTAATTTGATAATTGCAAATCACTTCTAATTTAGACATTTGAAAACATGCTGTAAAATTAATTAACTTCCATGGTGAACTGAAAAATCGCATTATTTATTATAAAAAGACAGTTCTTATTTTGGTAACATTGAAAGTGTTATGGAAAGCTTTTCTTAAAAGAGAAATTCATCAAAGTTGATCCTTTCCTGCAGAAAGTCTTATTCTGCAGGAATGCATTTTCTTACAAAACAAAAACCAGTTCAGAAGTTCCCAAAATGTCACTGATGTTTTCTTCTCATTCCAGAGTTGAAGATGATTTAGAGAAACTCTTGAAAGTAATCTCCAAACCAAAACCTAAGGTACCATCAAAACCGCCGTTGCCTCAGAAGCCAGCAGTTGCCCCCAGGAGCACTAATTCATCTCCACTGGCAAAGCCACAGGAAAACAGGATTCAGACAATGAATCAAGTGGACATTCTCCAGTATATCCAGGAAAATGAATCTATCAACAACCAAGAAACAAGTCTTTTTTGAACATACATATTTTTAAAATGTAATGATGCCTTCTCATGTGACAGTAGCAAGAATTGGCCAGATCTCTTTACTGTCACAGTGCTCATTTGTGTACCATCATATGGTGAGCAGCAAGTCTGACTAGCAGAGGCTCAACATGATGTCTTCAAAACAGCACGGTTGTGGTATAATGTTGCCTTAGATTTTCAGGGTTTTATAGGGAATGTGGACAAGGACATAGCACTACAGATTGTCTACTACTATTTTAGTATCAACATAGTACAGTTTCAGCCAGTTTATTCCTGATGGAAAATGGTAAGCGTGTTGCGCACACAGCAGTTTTGAGTAGTGTCCAAGAAGAGGTCTGAAGCAGGACAGGATGCTGTTCCTGTCATTTTAGGCAGTGTATTTCAGCTCACTGGAAAGGTCATTTTCCTTTTATTCTGTGCATTTTTGTAGCAGCCCTTTCTTCCCTGACTGGTTTTTCAGTAATTTATAACCAGGAACTGTTAAGTATAGGTAACAGTTCCTCTGTAGTTCAGAGAAACACTGAAATCCCAGCGAAGCCTGACAATCTGCTGCCTTTGTTGTTGCGCAAATGCCAACTTGCGAGAGAACGTGTAGGACTGCAAACACTAGACACTATGCATCTCTGGCCCCTGCGGAGAATAGCAACTGACTGAAGATGGCTAAGAGTGCAGCTCCAGACAGATGTGGAGGTTGCAGTGTGTAGGAGGTTTGGATGCTGTAGGACTCTAGTGAACCTACTCAAGACTCACAAGGGCTATTTTTTTCCAGCCAAGTCTTCCTGGGCTTGCACCGTAGTTAGTGAAGAGAAAGAGATTTCTCCAGGAGGTGATTCACTGCAGGTGTCCTAATGGAGGAACTCTGAATTGCTTTCTGGAGTCACTCTCTCTTTCTCCTTCCCTTCTGCCAGAACTCGAAGCCATGGTGGTTAATTCCACTAAGCTAAAAAGAATTTTTTGATGAAACAGTGATCTGTTCATTACTATGTCAATAGTTAAAACAAGGGAGGACAAACTTGGGATTATCCAGAGGGAAAAAAATAGGAAGAAAATATACAGAAGAAATTTTAATATGCGGGAACAGGTATCACAGACTACCCACCCTCTTCCCTGGCTCAGGGACTCTGCTTGAACGTGCTGAATTTCCCTCTTATGTGGGTTGATAACCTGCTGTCATGGAGAAGGAGATCCCTGAACTGATTCTGCGCATGTTCTATCCAGATGTGAAGACAAGCTTCCCAGAAGGAAAATATTAATATATTTAAGCCATATCATTATCCCCAAATTTGCCTTTTTAATATAGAAAAAAATAAATAGAAAGCATTATATATATTTTTTTAATAATGAAATTATCTCTATTAGTACTAACTTTTTAAGCCAATGGACAATATCATTGCAGGTGGGTTGGACTAGATGATCTTTGAGAGTCCCTTCCAACCCAAGCCATTCTATGATTCTGTGATTCTATGATTAAGATATTTTTGGTTCATGGGACAGATTAAATGTAACCATTGTACAGTATGTTTCAGTACAATAAAACATTTTTCTAACCTGCAGGTGTTACTGTTATTGTTGTTCTCCAGGTTGTACAGTAGCAGCAAATCAGGGTTAAAGGATAGACTCCATATAAGACATGAGGAGCATTACATGGTGTTGAAGTGCATGCTCAGCTAAAACCCTGTGTAAATAAGTACGAAACCAAGAATGGAGCTCGACTCATGCTTCCTTTGAAAGCAGATAAAGGTAAAACTCTATGGGCAAAGGTAGCATCTAATCCTCCCTGTTCTCACAGTGTCCTGGTGCAATTAAGCAGCTTGTTTATCCCATCCTGCAAAAGGGGAACAAAAGCACGGAGGAGAGAAGAAATGACTTGCCAAAGAGCTGGCAGAGAATAGCAGGCAGGAGGAATTAATTCAGGACAGCTTTCCTGTTGCACTACCTGGTGTCATGAACAGCCACTGCATATTTAACGCGGGGTAAAGGAATCTTGATCTCCACTTTATTCAGCGCTATTTGGAGAGGCTGCTTGCATTTCTGAACTTTTGGCCTACAGCCCATCACATGGCCTGAACGCTGCTAACACTACCGTATTGAGGGGCATGGATTTAATGATCAGTAGATTGAGTGCAGATCTTCACCCCTACTGGGGGAATCAACAAAGGAAAAGGATTGAGATTTCTTGTAGTAAATTAGAGAAATCATAGAAGAACAGAGCTGGCATCGGCCTGGGAAGACCAGTTTGTCCACCATCCTGCCCTAAGCAGAAACATCTGGCCTGTGTCCTGCTGGTGGCAGTTCGTACTGGCCAGGACAAGGTGTTACTGATGTGAGGCTGCAGCTGGAAGAGTAGCCAGATGCCAGCACAGGACATGGTGGCTGAACATGGTTAGGCTGGAGACATACCTGAGCACTGAATTATTCTTGCGGTGACACTAATTGTGCCTGTGTTGTCTCTCACAGACATTTTTCTAACCTGTCCTTCAAAGTGCGTCTGGCTGGAGAGCAGCACTGGAGATGTCGTAGCCTCCTTGGGTGTGCCATTGCAGTTCATTGCCATCCCATTAGAAATGTTTTCCTACTGTTTGACATAACTGTTCCTTCCTGCAATTTAAGCTCTTTACTTCTAATTCTCATCACCAGAGAATGAGAACAAAGTATATTCCTTTCAGCTTCTCTTCTAGGCTGCCTAACTCTGCCCAGTGAGGGTGGCAGCAAGACAGGTCAGGACATCACTATGGTACCAGTTTCTCACCACTTGCTGTGCCCTAGATGAATGTTGTCATCTCGCATTGGATTTCTCCCCTGTTTTTAGAAGAATTGCTACATATCCACATACCAATTTACCGGGGGCCATAAAGGATGCCAGCGTCCCACACCCTTTCATTAACCCCACTTGGTGCAGTGACACAACGTGCAGCCTTTGTTCCAGCTGGGACTATGTTTTTCTTTCGCCGTTCCTCATAGCAGTGTCATCTGTCTGCCTTCCACCACCTCTAAGAGCTCTGCTCAGAAATGGCTCATGCTTTTGCAAAGCAGTGGGAGGGCAGATGTTATATATTACCATCATAACCATGGGAACATTCCCAGTAACACCGATGTAACAGCAGTATAGCTGTATCCATTTTGAATAGCCAAGGAATACTTTGCTCCCCCCCAGCCCTCCCTAAAATTGTCAAAGTACCTAAACAACACAGGGAAGAGCTGTTAATTGTTTCCTGTGTTATATTTTAAAGATGATTTTAAGGTCAATGTTTTACTTCAGAAAAAATCTATCTTTCCTGACAAGGAACTAACATAAAAGGATCCTTCATAAATCCCAGTGTTACGCGGTTGTTTTACAATGCAAATGTCTAGCTGCAGTAATATTTATAGGCACTTAGAGGTGAGTTACAGTCCTTGAATAAATTATATATAATGAATCATTATTATACAAGAGAAGAATGTCAGACAAATGTAGCCCAGAAAAATTGAACATATCATTTGAAATGACATAGGGAAACCACACAACATACTTCGCATCCTGCCAGACCAGAACTTACTTTTTTTTTTTTTTTTTTCCATACATCACGTCTAATACCAGCTATTTTATTAGCCTGCTCTTCACAACTCTTGAAATTCAATTATGGACTCCAATGTAGTTCTTGGCTGACAGGCATCACCTTTCGACATTAGTAATAGCTAGCTCATCAGAAGATTTGAAAAGCAAGAGAGTTATATTTAAACCCTTACAAAAGATGTTTTCTTTAGTGATTAGAACTCATAATAGGTATCTCTATTGCGTTAGAATCCGCTTCTTGTTTTGCATAACCTTCTGCTTGTTACATGGCACAGCACTAATTAACAAATAACACTATGTACGTCATTATTTGTGTCACAGTTAAAATAATGGTTTCACCGAGCTGGGTGTTTCACAGGTGACCTGTGGGTCATCTGCTCAGCTCTGTTCTGTTGCGAAGTTTTTAGGAAAGCTGATTCCCACATAGCATTTAAGGCGTAGTTCTGTCAGTGACAATTTGGGTTGAGTCTAAAAAAATATATTAATTGACACTGATATTTCTGCTAATATTTGCCAAGATGTTAGCTTCTGCAAAGAGGCAGAGCTTGCTACAGCAGAATACACAAGTCAGCCTGTGATTGAAGATCGTGAAAATCCAGCACGCTGATGGGGCACTGAGGCATTAGCTAGCAAAAGGAGACTGTACCTGACCAGTCCCTGTGGTCATTAGGTTTAATATCGAGTACAAGAAAGCACTGATATATCACTTAAAAATGTGGCTGTCACTAATGTCACCAAGGATTCTTGAATCTTTGTGTGTGTGCGCATCAACCATGTTTCTTATTGATTGATGTGATTGCACATTTGTGAGTTTATAGCTCTGTAAGTCAAGAAGGGAGAGGGGATTTGCTGTGAAGTTTTATCTATATTCTTACTTTTCGTCTCAAGAGCAACAACAGGACTGAATCAAGTCACTCAGGCGCTTTCTGTGTTGCACCCGTTCCTTCCTTGATTCATCTTGAAACCCTTCTGGTCCAGTTTTTCCAGCTCGCACCATATCACTGATCTTCCTTTATAGCCTTCCGCGTACTACTGGTGTTGAATGTCATGCATTGAACGTAATGAAGAATTCAAGTGGAGGGAAATCATGTGCCTGTGTAGGGTAGAACATCTACAGATGTAGAACCATCTGTAGGGTACACTGCTTTGAGTAAAAACACTAGCAGTGAGAGGTGATGATGGTAAATTAAATGAATAGTCAAATTAAGCGCCACTGTGGGAGTTCAGAAGTCAATGAAGCTTGCTTAAAAGGATTGATTAGTCATAGATATTTAGGGACTAAGTTTTATTCATACCAGGATGTTATGGGTGCTAAAAATATACATGGGGTGAAGGACACACTGGTTAGACTCATGGAAGAGAAATCTATCAAGGTTTATTAAAGATGCCGCTTAGAGCTTGGGAAGTCCTTAAGCTACAAGTTGCTGGAAACAAGAATATTCAACAAGCAAATATTTTCATATTTCCCTATAGTCATCTGCTTTTGGCTGTTGTGAAGAATACTATACTGGACTAACCCAAAACTCACACTGAATGAGTCACGTAGTGAGGGTTTGATGACTGAAAGAACAGAACATCCTCAGGGCTTTATCATCCTGCTTCCCGGCACCCTCCATAAGATCTGCCCACTGGCCTTTTAACAACAAAGCCATTTCTCCTATTTACTCGTGAGAGGTTCTTAAAGTCAGTGGAAATTTTGGGTTTCAATATATACTTTCTCAGAAGCCACTTTTGACATGTGTGTGTTGTATTTGCAGTGAGCAGTCAAAGTCTTATTGATACCAGAGGAAGATTCCAACTATTCTTGAATGCTCCTCCAGATCCCACCCTTGATGGTAAGATTAGTAGATACTATGATTTGCCGAGGAAGTCAAATGTAGAAGATTTGCCAAGGGTAACTAGGCAACAAATGGCATCATCAAAACACCCGGCAGATTTCAGTGGAATAACCCCTAAATAGACCATCCTTTGCTCTTTTTCAGTGAGGTGCTCAGGATGCTCAGAGTTTGAAGTCATCACCACAAAGACATAACAGCCCACTGCCCCTGCTGCATTAACAGCCACCGCGGTTTGTTACCCTCAAGTATATTGTTTTTATTATCAAGTACGCAGGAATCACAGTATCAAATTGGGAGGTCTGGAGCTGTTAAAGCCATGGGGAAGCATTGTGGCCAGTGTGTCATCTTAATGCAGGAGTTTCAGTCACCCAGTCAAATCAGGATGATGTGTGAAAACCGTCATTTTATTGGGTTTTGCTAAAAAAAAGCGAGCCAGTCTCTTCTTGAACTCATTACATACTCTCTGAATGCGATTTAGCCATTTTTTTGCCAAAGAAAATGTTTCCATGCCCTTTATGTCACCGAAGGGTTGCTGCCCACAACTGCTGGGGGAGTTGTATGCAGTCCGTCTAATCTGTCAAAATCCCGTGCAGATCATTAGAAGCCTGGTGATGCTGATGCTTGGGAGAGGAGGCAAAGGAATAGGATGTGACACCACTGCTCAAGCCTGATCGACTTGGAGAGCACCACTGAGAGTAGGAGAGACAGGAGAGAATGAAGGCATCTGCCTGATTTACACAGAGCTCCAGAGCCCCTCGCTTCCCGTGAAAGATCGGGGCTGTAGAGCTGCAACAAACAATGCATTTAATTGTTCTTTGGTGAGATAAGGGCCGTGGTTTCTCAAATGAACATAAAAGCAAACAGAATAAAATTACAAAATTCTTGGTCTATTTACTGAGCACTCTTCTTACTTCTCTGCTAATTTCTCTGCTTTTTAAGTTCATCCGGGGAATTTGTGTTAATGTTTGCAAATTTCTCAGACTATTTTGTTGATAGTAATAATTTAAGGCCACTGATTTGGCCTCAGAGGAGCTCATAGAAATAGTTCAGTTTGGTAATGTCCAAGTATGTTAGGAAGTTCTCACTGTGAACAAAAAATAATTTCTTTACCTCGAATGCTGCGAAGCACAGCTACCTGGTGCTTTCCCCCCTTACGCAATCAAATCTGCAGGCTACGATGATTTGTTTTCCTGCTTATGCCTCCCTGTGTCTTGACCTTTAATAGTTTACATATTTAATCTTGTGTACAGTCCGTGAAAGGAATTTTTTGTTTCCATAACTGCTGGCTAATTATAGTTGCAATGCCTAAAAAGAAAACCTAATCCTGCATGGAATGACGTGGAGAAATTTGTCTTTATCATGAGAAATGAAAAAGAAAGCTGGGGCTGTCCTCATCAGCGGTTTAGTTTAGCTCAAGGCAGCACTTTCATAGCAAATCTCCTGATCGGCTCCACTTGCCGCGCACTCGTTCCCATCACAGAGGTGCCGTGGAGCAAAAACCGGACACTTGGGTCCAGGGGACCCAACTCCAAGTAGAAATTATGTCCTCCAGATGTGTCCATGTGGGCAGTGGGTACGTGCCACCAGCTGTTTCACTTTGCAAATCCTCTCCTGTTGTGCCGCCTCACTTGCTGATGTCATCAGTGCATGTTTGGTGATAAATTGAGCCCAAAATCCAGCTGACCTCAGCCTGTTTCCACACCTTTGCTGTAAGGGATTGTACTGAGGGAGCAGGGGGGAGGTTCAGGTGTCCCCTGGTCTGGAGTGGATTTCACAATACCCAGTCAGGTACCCTTAATGTAACAGCTCAGTCTCTGCTTATCTGTCTCCGCTCTCTAGGCTGTTAACATTAAGCAAACATTGGCTGAACAAAAGGAACAATGTTGTATTGTGTGGGAGTCGAAGGAGGAGAAAACAAACTCCCATGTCTTCTGCTCCCAAGGAGATGTCCATATTACTCACTATAAAATCCCTGTTTCTTCTTCTAGGAATCCTATTTCTTTCCAGTTTCAGCAGGGAAGGTAAAGCATGATTTCTTTATCTTCTTTTCTTTTTGCAGGGGAGATTTAGATTAGATATTAAGAAGAAGTACTTTACTGAAAGGGTGGTCAGGCACTGGAACAGCCTGCCCAGGGAGGTGGTTGAGTCACCATCCCTAGAGGTATTGAAGAAACGTTTAGATGTGGCACTTCAGGGCATGCTCTAGTGGCAGAGGTTGTAGGTTGTTTGTTTGGGGTGGTTTGTGTTTTTGTGGGGTTTTTTTTTGTTGGTGTGTGTACAGTTGGACTTGATGATCTCAAAGGTCCTTTCCAACCATGAAGATTCTATGATTCTGTGATTCTGCGTGTTTGCTGGAGAAATGGGAGATGGAGGTTCAAAAGTCCGTGAGGCTGAGAAAGGCAAAAGGCCCACATTTCTGGGTGAGTACTTTAGGCAGTGTACCAGAAAAAAAGAATTTAGAAGAAATAAAAATTTCCTTAAGCAACAAGACAGGAGACTGTCTGTCCCAAGCCTGGCTGAAAAAATAGTGACTGGGGGTCACTATGGGATGCTGTTGCTTCCTCCCCTGTCGGAGGATGTGGTGGCAGGGTGTTGGTACGGCTGTGCCCGGAGGAGCGCTTTCGGCTGAGGCTGACAAGCAACGAGGCTATTCTCAGCGGCGTTGCACTTGCTAGACGTACCAGCTCCGGTTTTCCCATATTTGCAAGTCTGTGCATGACGACACAGTGTAGTCGTGAGCTGACCCATTTCCTTTTAACGCAGTAATTACCAGATTGACTGCCTTCCCCTTCAAGGTGCTGACCTGCAGTGGCTCAGCCGGTAATAACTGTGGAGGAAATCTGTAATGTCTGCATTTACCACAGCTTTTTTAATCCATTTCTGTTGCTATTTCTTTTTTTTTTTTTACCTTTTTTTTTCCCTTTTTCCTTTTACCATTTTTTTTCCTCTTACCGTTTTTTTTCCTCTTTCTTTTTCCCGCTTGACCTGCAGATTTACCAGCTTTGTGAAAGAAAATCATGGTGGTTTTTTGGCCCAGCTGTATGATGAGAAAAAGAAAAAATGGGAGTTTAGTGGAAAAAATAAAACCATTTCCCTAGAGCCATGTTTGAATAATGAATCCTATTTAATTCTACCAAAGATCCCCACAGGGAGTTACACAGGGCAGCATTAGAAACCAGTAAGAGATCCCCGGAGATCAGGTATGACCGTCGTCTGCTGTCTCGCTTGCTGTGTAGGCTCTGCTGTGCGGCAGGGACACTTCAAAATGTGCTGGGTGAGAGTGACAAAGTGAGCACGGTGCCATGTCCCTGCCCAGGGCCTGGCGTATTCACCTGTGGGCCACTGTCGGAGACCTGCTGCCTGCATTCCTTTTCCTGTAGCTATTTTAATAACAGCCACTTCATGAAAACAACGTTCAGTTATTTTAGACACTTCACTGGAGACTGGGATTTAAGACTTTGGAGTCATTTATAGGCTCTGTATTTCTCACTGTCTGATAAGATGTATGCATACAGTACATATGAAAACATGGAAAAAACAGAGAGGCTTATTAATTTTCCCACAGTTAAACAGGGACTCCATAGCGGAGCCAGCAAAAGATTTGTCTGGTTTCCTGTCTTGGCCATGAACCTCAAGGCTAAACTAAAAATACAAACAAAACAATCGTGTGGGTTAAGGGATTTTCTGATTTGTTTTCGCTTTTTCATGATGCGCATAAGGATGACCTGAAATATTCTCCCTCTGAAACATTTTTGCCCGCCTTTTCTCTGTTGTGTTAGAAATTCAGGAAGCCAGCGGAAAGTTTGGACAGCCAGTGGACTGGTGACATTGCAACAGATGAAAGGGAGGGAAAACTAGCAATAGGACAGGAAATTTTGGTATTGCGAGTTTTGATTTCTTTTCCAGTTGAATTCCTGTTACATTTTAAAAATGTCTAACAGCGTTTGTGAGAAAAACAATGTTTGTTAGGATCCCTAATGAGTTTTCCCAATACTAAGGGTGTGAGAATCTGGGCTTCCTCCTATTTTTTCCCAATAAAATATATGAAGGAAATGAATGACCTTTAAAAGAGGAAAAGCTTAACTGTTTTCTTTATTATGTCAGCAAAATAGGCCCAAACTGCAAAATTCCTTTAAAAGTCACCTTTATCTTCCCCGTCCAGTCTCCAGTCCCTGAACCGGTCACTACGGACTACTCGGAATCGCTGTGCATAAAGCATTTACTGGATTTGTGTCAGAACTTTTTAAAGGGAAACTTTTTTTTTTTTAAATCATAGTCAACATATCACAGCGAACCCCACAGATGCCTTCAGAGGCATAAAAACTGGAAAGGCACCCGTGTGGCTTTTCCCAGGATTGGTTTCCTAAAAAAATAGGTACCGGATAGAGATATGGGATAGGCCCCATTTTTTTGAGCTTTTGCACAGCTTCCCGGAACCAGGGCTGGTCTCTGAACAGAACAGAAAAACACTGCTGCCCCTTCAGCAGGGGCAGGGCTGTAACCATGCCTGAAATGGAAACGGTATCGGCCGCCGCAGAGGCGGAGTTGAGTGTTCTCTTGTTGCAGGCTGAAAGCAATGTCCTGACGACAGTCCTGATACTTAGAAACACAGTTATGAAAATACTTAAAGCATGATGAAGTGCTGAGTAATGAGCAGCTCTGTAAAAGCGTGACTCGGCGCCTCACAAGAAGGGAAAGCAAGGTCAGTTGGTTTAACGCAGAAGCTCTCAAGTCACTGAAGCGCAGCAGGCTGGTGGCGACGGGGCTTTCTGCCGCCGCTGCACCTTGTTACGTGCGTGTGTCGGGCAGGGGACTTGCAGGGAGAGGGAGAAGTGGGATTTTGGAGTATGAATAAAAGCGTAGTTTGCTGGGATCTGAGTTGTTTCTAATCATGGGAGGCTTCCTGTTGTTCTTTCCTTATTGATTACACATCACAAATGAGACAGTAATCCCACTGTGGAAATGACAGTAATTGGCACCTGGTTAAACCAATAGGAACACAATCGTCATTAGTATTAAGTGGCAAATTATTCCTGCTGCAGATAAATATGTCTAGCTGTTTCCTTTATAGGACACTGGGTTTGGTTCCTTAAACTTTGCCGGATTTTAATTGTTCAGGATAGCATTTCACATGCTCGGTTATTTGGTTCCAGTTGAGATATTAAGAAAGCTTCAGCTCCAACAGGTTTTCAGATGAAGAAGTTGTAGAAACTTCTCCTTTTAGTCCATATGATTTTTTTGTAAAACTGTGTGGATGACAAGGCTTTATAGTCCCATGTCCTGAAAGAAGGGTTTGGGAATCCACGTAGAAATCACTTGGATGTCAGAGCTGTGCCTTTTGCTTTAGAAACAAATGAATAAAGCCTAAACCTTCCTAAATGTATCTGTATGACAAAAGGAAAAAAGAAAGAAGAAAAAAAAGGGGGAAAAAGAAGTAATGTATATACTGCTGGTACTGAAATATTGTGGGCAATTCCATAAATTTTCCTGTGAATGTGGTCTCCCCTGACAGTGCCCATCTGCAGCCAGCCCATGGACACAACATCTCCTTATGGAGGCAGGAGGAGGCTGAGCAAGACTTGCCCTGCAAGTGCATCTCTTGGTTGCCCATATCCAGCTCCAAAGGGGCTGTGGCACCTAGCAAATGATCAGCTTGGAGCTGGGGAAGACCTAAAAGAAAGATTTTGGGGGCCCAGCAGCTGCAGGCCAAGCAGATACTAGACATCCATGTTTAGGCAAGGAACCAAACCTCAAGGGTGGTGTTTCCTATCTCAGAGCCGGCAGCTGAGAACCCTTTTTTAGCCCATGAAAACAACTGGTGTTTCCAGGCTGCTTCATCTGACCTTCATCCAACCTGGCGTGAGATGAAATAACCTCTGGAAGTGCCTGTTTTCCTCTAAAAGGGACCTTGGCCAACTCGCTCAGCTGCAGACTATAGACATCTAAACTTAGGTGAAATGGATCCTGCCCGAGGAGACTTTCTCCCCAAAAGTCATGCTGGGTGTCCCCTGAGCTGTAAGTGGAGGCGGCGGCCGCTGCCGCCTGCCAGCTGCCGGGAGGCTATTCCAGGCTGGGGACCATGGGCTGGAGCCGTGCCACCAGCATTCTTTTGGGCCTGTTCCTGCACATGTGCTTTGGGTCGTTTGTTATCAGACAAGCCAGCCAGAAGTGGTGCTGCGAGTGGGTACGCAAGGAGGTTCATCTCAGCTGACACAGGGAAAATGGAGAGAGGGTGGTTTGTCCCAGGTGGGACTTGTCTCCTCTCAAGCCATGATGGGCCATCCATCTCCTGTGGGTAAGGAGAGGTCTGTCCCTCTCTGCCGCATGCTCCCCTCATGGCAAAAGTGCACTTTCACAGGGAGTCTTTAACAAATCGAGTCATACATGTGAATCCCGGGAGAGCTGTAGCTGGAAGTGTTGGGGTGGTGGATCTATTCGTAGGGAAATCTGAAAGTTCCAGTAAACGTCTCAGTTTCCAGTCGCCACCAAAAGGCAGAATCTCAAACAGACAAACAAAGCCTCCTAACCAAAACCGTAAAAGAAAGCACCAACCAGAAACAATGGAAGTAGGTTTCCATATGGAGTACCGCTTTTCCCCTAACACCATAAAATTATAGTTTGATTTTAAATTTGAAGCAAAAGTGAGGAATGAGATATGTGAACAATTGTGACGGCTTTTTTTGAAGAAAATAAAAATTTTGAAAACCAGAAGTTTGTTCAGAAAGACACTGCCCTGTTTCAATTCTGTTTCAATACAGTTTCATTTTTGGATGTTAAAACCGAAGCCAGTTTCTGCCCTGCTGCAGACCTCAGCTGTGCTGCGCCACTGCACCCTTGGAGGGGTACGACTGCTGGCCTGGGACGGATGCACTCCAGCCCGTAACCAAACTAGAGGTACAGGCTCCAAAGGAGCCCTAAAAGGGCCAGGAACTCCTCTAGTTTCAGGCTGTTCTCTGACAACCCACAAAGGAGCAGAGTGGCACAGCGAGCATCGATCACTGTGATCACTGGGAACACCAATCACGCAATTAACTCACGAATAGCGGGTGGCTTTTCCAAGACTCATTTATCAAGGAACAAAGTAAGTCGTGGGCAGGAGTCTCATGCATACCATAGTCACATGTAATTTGACTATGAGCTGACCACTTTATTCCATAAATATGGCAACCTAAGCGAGCCTTCTTTGAACTCTCCCAGCTACAAAGCCTGGATGCATGATGGTGGTCTCCCCTTGAGCTGGGAAACCTGTCAAGGTTGCTCCTCAAGGCAGAGAGACCTGTTGCCAACAGCAGATCTTTGGTAAGCGACCGATAACGCGCATAACCTTGTAGTATGGCAACTTTGATTTCTGCCTTGGTAACTTTGATTTTGTCTCGGTAACTTTGATTTGTGCCTTGGTAGTTTTAAATCGTTGTTCAAAGGACTGTGCTGTACTGTAAGAGAGTGAACCTTGCCATCGAACTTTGTTAAGTCGCACTTTTAGAACATCATATTAAAACCACTTTTGGTGACACCTTCAATGGTGATTTTTTAAGTGATCTAAATCACCCAGTCGCGACATAACCCCGTTTCAGCAGGAGGAGCTGAGCATTGTCTCCTCAAGACTGACAGCTCATGTGAAGAGCTGCCTCTCTAAGTGGAAGAGCAGAGGGCGCTGAGACCTCCTGGCAGTGGAAAAAAAAAAAGTACATTCTCTGGCTGTGAAGCCATTAAATATTTACAGCATCAGGTGGCAGAGCGCGGCTGTGGCGTGACGTCGGTGGATTACTTGCCCGTCATGAAGGTGGTGTGCCAGGGATGAATCTGAACCCAGGCGTGTCGCCTCACGTGCCATTAACCCCACCAGCGTTTCCTTGTCACCATGAACCAGTGTGGGAACAAGATGCCTGGAGCAGGCTGGGGGAGAAGGTGTCTGCATGTCTGGAAGCGGAGATGGGATAATGTGGCAGCACAAAGGGCAGGGGCATCTGAGTTGTGCGGTGGAAAGCTCGTGTTGCTCTGCAGTTTTTCAAGCTTGCACAAAGGTGATGGGAATATTTTTGCAGAGGGTTTCCACCCTGCTCTTGCGCAGAGTTCGTATTCCCTCCAAGTTCCTTTCAAACCCGAAGTGAAAAATGTTTTAAAACCCACGGCGGGGTGGGGCGACACACGCTTGAGGAGAAAAATACCTTTTGCTTTCCTGCAATCTGTTGAATTAGTGGTGTATTTTGGAAAGTCTGAGTGATAACTACGTCAGGAATAATGAAAGGGAACTGTACCGGCAGCTGGCGTGGGGGTTTTTACTGAGACAAGCTCTCTGCACTGCAGCATTTCTACCCCAAAAATAAGCAGCATCCTGACTTTCTTGTGCAGACGGGGGCTGGAGAGTGATGCCCCCCGCCTCTTTCATTTCCCCAAAGGACTCTTTTTCTTGATTTTGGAAAAGGTGCATTTGGTGTCAGCCTGTCCAGCCAAAGTTAAGAGCTGCTTATCTCACGCAATGATGGAACGGCATTTCATTGACAAGTTATCCAAAGGGCCACCCACCTACATAAAACCTTGCATGTGTAAAATTAAGATGGTGCCTTTCCTCCACGTGTCCTATCACAGAAGCTGCAGGCACTCCACAAGCAGTAATTAAGCGCAGTTTGTGGAAAGGAGCACAAGGCACGACTAGCCCGCCATGCCTCCTGTCACACCAACGTGAATCTAACCTGATGTGGGCGCATGCTTCTTTATAAAACAAAACCTCTAAGTCGCCTTAGAGAAATTCAGGGAAACCAGAGAGTGCTCCAGGGTGCTCCGATCTCCTTTGGGCGCTCCATGGATGGCCTCCAAAGTTACCTGGAGATGATGCCTCCAGCAGCAGTGCTGGACTGAGGGGCTAAACCTTATCACACTACATGTGCCCGAGGCCAGGCTGTGCTAGTCCTGCTGCCCAAGCCGGGACAGCAGAAGTTATGCCTGGCGGTGGACACAGAGGGAGCCCTTGGCCCGTTATTCCGTTTTTCATGTGCGTGCAAAGAAACCCAACCCAACCCAACCCCATCCCAGGCACTGCCTTGAGCAACCCTGTCAAATCAATGCAGCAGGCTCTTGGCAGCGGGGTCGGGGGCCCTGCCTTCGCAAACAGTCACGGGAGGCTGGAAATCAATTAGCGGGGTTTGTTCCGACAGCAGCTAACGAGGAGCCCCGCTTCTCTTGCCAGCTCCCTCCAGGTCCTCCTCGGGTGTCTCTGGGAGCCAGGCACCCAGCCCCACGCCTGCGTTGGATATGATATATATGAATTTGGTCCTGCAAATCTGCATCGTGTGACAAGGAAGGGGGTACGTGGGGGGTAGGTGGGAAAAAAGTGAGGCAGTGTGGGGCAAGGGGAAGAGGGTGGCCAGGTGGAAGCTGGTGTTGATGCCCCACCATTCACTGTTCCTGGTTGAGGGTTTCCTTGAGCTATCTCTCGCAGGTCCTGTCCCTTCAGGAGTGCCCTCCGGGGCCGCAATACCCTGTCATTTCATCTGAAAGTCGTTACTTGCTCCGGGACTTTTCCTTGATGTGAACTGAAGCAGTAGGCGGGGAGAAGAGGGAGAGTCTCTTCAAAAGCTCACACTTGATCCAAGGCAAAACACTCAGGTAGATGCACGCAGGTTTCCTTTGCTGGTTGCAGTGGGGAGGCTCCTATGGTTAAAGGCTTGCAGGACTGTTGTCTTTGTACATGCTGTCTTTGTAGATGGGATGAAATAGATAATTTTTGATGATTGAAAGTACCTGTTACTGTTAACACCAACACAGTGCCACCAGGGGAGAGACAGAGATGGAAAACAGCAGTGCTCACTTTTGCTATAAAAAGACTGAAACACTGTTAGCAAAAACCCAAGCACTTCCCTCACTGTCAGGGTGCCCCTGCTTCTCCCGCGGCTTTTAGGACTAGGAAGCCATGGGTGCTGCCTTAGCAGTTTGCTCCTCTGTTGCAGCAATCACTAGTTCCTTATTTATTTTCCTGTTTTTAATGACTGCCACTGTTGCTACCCGCTTGGGGACAGCCAGCTCCTGGACACGGTGATGGAAGTGGGGGTGGTGGTGTCCTGAACAAATTTGCAGCCCAGAGACTCCGTGGCCAGTTTGTAAAAGCAGAAACAAGGCCTTGGGAATGCCACAGAGGAGCTAAAACATGAGGCTAAACCAGATGGAATATTTGAGGGGGCAAGGCGCGGGGCTGGAGCTGCTGCAAGGATTGCAGCCTGGCACCGAGACACCTCCCTTCCAGGTGTCTGTCCCAGCGGTGAAGCATCCACCCCAGGAGATGAGCCCGGATTTTGCAGATGAGAAGTGTTAGCTGCAATGTTGTAGCAGCAGTAGTGATCTAGGGATGCGAGCAAGGTCGGATTTGTAGGGAAGGTCTGTATTTTTCAATAGTGCCGTTGACATAACTGGGGGGGGCGGAAAATGGGTCTGCTTTTGAGCATGTGATCCAGGCCCTACCTCTTGGAAGAAAGTCATACACAAAAGGAAATCCCTCGGGGAACAGATAGCCCTACCCTCCTCCTCCCCTTCCCTTCTCTCCCTTTCTGCTCCCCCCAGTGCTATCACCTACTGCTTGGTGTCTCCAGACGTGGGAGGCCATAGTTCATCTCCCACCTCTGTCTTAATTGATTTTGACCTTATTCACTATGTTAAAAAGTGTTTGATGAGTTTGAAGAGTTTGATGCTCCCCATAAACATAAACATCTCCTAATAATTTCGTGGTTTTGTATGCACAGAAAAAGTAAATATTCTTTAGGCTATCAAGTGCACGTAAATAAGTATGTCTCTATCATGTAGACACAAGGGTATGTATCTGATTTTAGTCCCCCTAAGATGAATGAAAGGACGTGTATTTTTACACTAGCGATTCCCTGAAGCGGGGGTTGATAGCAGGGCTCCCTGCTCCCAGGGGGTACTCAGCGTTCATGCCCTCTTTCTTTCCCAATGGATACGAAATAAAACACTTTTCACAAGCGAATCTTACTGTACCCACGTCTAGAGTCTCTGCTGGCCGGACACTTGGAGCATCTACCCGTTCGGAAGGAGGCACAGCTCGTCTCCCCCAGGGAAGGCACGGCTGTACGCGTTCCCCGCAGGAGCTGCCCAACCACTGACCTAGCATGTAAAACACGGGTCTTTTAGACAAAGGTTGATCCTACTCAGCAAAGGAAAAGGCTGAGGCATTTCTGGTTGCGCCCAGAAACATGCTTAAATCCGTGAGATTTACTTTTGCCGATTTGCACACCGCAGGGTGGACGTCCACCTCTGTGTGGTGAGAATAAACCTGCTGACAGCGGACCTGGTTTTCAGTAGCCGCTCTGAAATTCGAAGGGGTAGACATCAACTCACAGAGGCTGTGAACCATGGATGGAAAAATCACTGCCCTGGGGGACCTAAATGTCAGTGTGTGAGGGGTCTGCAGACACTAGACACACCAGGACTAGGCAGCTGATGAGGTTTCAAAGGTCCAGCTCTGAAGCTACATCCTTCAAATGGCATTTGGCAAACCCAAGAGTCACATGAGTCTTTCTGTTGCACCATAGTCAACTAAAAAGATTCTTAAATTTATATGTATTTCATTCTTCGGGGCAGGGGCTTTTAAAGCAACCTGGCAAATTTTTGACGTCTAGCTGGATGATTGGGCTCAGAGAGACAAGGAGACCCAGCTCCCATGGGCTTCCATCTTTAATGAGGAAAGGGCGAGCGTGCCCCCAGGACTGAGAACAGATGGCGCTGGGGGAAAGGGAAGGTGGTCTATGCCTTGTTGATACTTTTTCGTCTCATCCCCATTTATGTCTGGAAGAACATGGGGCTATAGTGCAGCATGTGGATTGCGTATGAGGCCAATAAACACGAGAGAAAGCTACATGTTCTTAAACGTCCAAAAAGCTGCGCGGTCTCCATTTTCCTAGAATCAAAATCTGTCTGTGTAGGGATGTGCCTTTGGGATTGTGCGGCAGATTTGCATACCCCAGGACAATGCATACATTAAGTCGGTTTGTTTCTTATCTGATTCCGGGGCTTTTTCACTCTTTGCTATATGTAAATTGCTCCATCCTTTTTAAGGCTGTTCTACCTATGGTCTGAGCAGCTCGGGATGGCTCCTGCAGAGCTCCATGAACCGAGTACAAAGGGTGGCCCTTTTCCCTTTAACATCACTGCCTTTGGTAAGGTGTCTAGTGGTCAGTCACCTAATCCCTCCTGTAAGAGTGTGAACAAAACGACAACCCAGAAGGAAAGTGTGCTCCATGCTCTGCTATTGAAACACCGGGATTTCCAGCACTGAGCCTCGACTGGCACAAGACGCCGGAGCCCGGCAGCTGGGGACCAGTGATAAGCAGCTGCTGGCACGGTCGGTGGGGCAGATGTGACCACGCGGCGGTGGGGGCGATGCCTTGCTGCGGGCAGCAGGACCTTCTCACCTTCTCCAGTCCAACACATGTGAACACGAGAGACTTGGCCACCGCCTTTCTGACACCAGCCTGACACCTCAACCAAATAAAAAAGAGTATTTTTTGACGCAGAAGCATCAAGAGAACCTGAAACCTACAACTGCTTTTAAAGAAAGTCTCCACAGATATTATGATCTTAAAGGGATTATGATGTGGCTTTTGTATCTCAAGCAATTACTTGGCATCACCTTTGCTAAGTCATATAGAAGGGATTGGAATTTAATTAATTGAAGTATTTGGTGGTGAATTTAAGAACAAAAGGACAGATCTGTATCTCGCTTCCCAGGTTTTCCCCAGTGTTGAGATATTTCTCCTTAACAGGGGCTGGGGGAAAGCCGGAGTCCAGCCCCCAGGCTCCAAGCGAACAGACACAAAACTTGTGTGGTTTGTAGCATTACGCAATTAAAATGGCAAGGAATGACTTGCTGGGTATTACTATGGTTCATTTGCTCCTATAGCCAACTTCCGTTTTCCCATAGAAATAGCTAACGGTAGGGAATATAATCCGTTTCCAAATGTTTCCCTGCCCTTCAGGATAAAACTACCGGGTTTAAAGGTTAGATTAAGAGAGTCAGGAAATTGCTTCAATAAGCTGAAATTTCTGGTGATACTGAAACCTTTCAGAAACCTTTGCTGCCTTCTGACAATTTTGTCCCTAATCTGAGTAACTCCTCTACCACCCGCGTTCAAAAGAAAAAGGTCGGGTTGGGATGAATGTGGTCCCTCCTGAAGGTAACAAAACCCTCGGCTCTGTGTCTGGCCTGGGACCACGCACTGAGCCGGAGCTGCGTCAGCACATCCCTGGGATAGCAAATGCCACTGCCGCCACGTCTTGGGGACCACGACACTGGGTGTCCCAGCAGAGGTGCTGGCACTGAGGGTGGCACCTCCGAATCACAGGCTGTGGTGGGGGAGCCAGTGCAGAAACGCTTTCTCCTTCAGCATCCCTCCTGTGGCTGCTGCTTCCTGACCCACGTCCCCATCGCCCCCATGGGGCGGGGGTGGTTTTGTGCAGAGCTGTGCTCTAGACCAGCCCGGTCCTCAAAGGTGATTTAGCTCTGCCCTGTCACCCTCCATCCAGTAGCAATTGTTCCTGAAGCCACGTGTCCTGTTCTTGGCCAGCCTTCACTACCTGCTGGTCCGTAACCACCTTTGGTAAAGGCAGCCCCCTCCCTGCCCCCATACTGAGAACAGTTTTTTGGTCCATTAGGACACCAAAAGGATAAAGACATCATTGCTTCAACACACGAACATGGGACTGAGTCTTTATTGGAACAGCCCAGGAGTTTGCTCTGGCCTGGGGATGCAGGCGAGCAGCTGTGGCAGCCCTGTCCACCTCCCCATCCCTGCAGGGGAGCACAGGGACACCCTCACATCCCAGCTTCGGAGCGGGGGCTGGACTGCTGCCGGTGGCACTGGTATGTGGAAAGAGTTTGCACCCCAGTTCTCTTTTCTTATGAAATTATCTGCTATTAGCGGTGTCTACAGCAAAGTGCCTTTGCTCCCCGTTGCCTTTTGTTCCTCCCAGCCCCAGGAGAACACTTGGAGTCGTGGTACCCTTTGCTAATAATGGCAAAGAGCTCCTTCCCCATAGCTCCAGGATGTCCGACCCTTCAGGAAAAGCCTCCCCCAGGCCTGATCCTTGGACTTAGTTGTATGTAAACTCAACAAACACTTGGCAGTAGAGCCAAGAGCGGCACAACTGGAAAAAACAGGGGATGCCACTGACTTTCCTGAAAATGCCTCTCTGCACGGCAGTGTCACCCCCGCAGGTCTGAGCACACGAGTGTCCCTACCTGAGCTGGGCCAGATTTTTAATTCATTACAGGCTAATCAAGCCAGGAGACATCTTGAGCTTTTTCAGCCAGTTTGATGAATCCCCTGCAAGGCAGGGTGGCCTCTGAAGCGCTGTAGCTTTGGTCTATCCATCCTGAAAGAATGTGGATCCAAACGCTGAAGTTCTGGCGTGGGAACCTTGGTGGTAGATCGGTGTAGCCGTGCTCAGCTTGGCAGCAGCCAGCAATGCAGAGGTGGGACCGAGGGTTACGCTGATGGTTTCCCGAAACTGAACTTGTTTGGCCATAAGGTGCCTCTGCAGCAGGCTGGGTGTTATCTCTTGCTGGTAGGCATTTTGTTCTCGCACAGCGTGGAAGGGCGGCGGTGTCAAGCCTCTCTTCTCCCTTTAGAAGTGCTGCGTAAAAGAGTTCCTCTAGAGAAGACGGGCAGTTAAAAATAACCCTGCGGGCAGCGGCGACTAATGCGTTCACACACACAGAGCTACCTCCCCTCCCTCTGTTGCTGATGGTCACATAATGTCCCCTCTGTGTGTCTGTGGTCTGCAACCTCGGTAGGGGCTGCAAAGTGAGCGATGGATTTACATTCCCTGGGAGAACATCCCTGATCAGCAATGCTCGGGGTTTTAAGGCCTTCATGTCACTACCTTCATAACTGGTGGGAAAATTGTCAAGTTTCTAACAAACACCCTGCTCAAAGGCCATGGTAGCCATTGGCTTACGATGCTACCTGGTCCTGAGTTCAGCCCCATGAAGGAGAGCCATTTGCTGCTGAAGAGTGATTTGTGTGTGCAATAGGAATCTCCGTGTCCTTTTTCAGACTCAGTTTTCCATGCCCGTGTGCTCCAGCAAGTCGGGTTTTCCTCTCCTGGGGAACGTCATTTCAACAATACGTCTTCCATAATTCCTGGTCGGGCTGGTGAAATCTCAGCCTCTGTCGAGGAAAGCTTGATGCAGCATTGTAAGGCTCAGATGTGGTGTGAGAAGACACCTCCTACCATGAGAACGATGCTCCCTCTCGGCCTCCAGCAGTGCTGCCTAACCTCCTCTCGCTGCAGGCTACGCATCTCCCATCCCTTCTCTGCTGGTCCGGGACATGCCCAGGACAGTGAGCTGGGGTCAGGCACAGGTCTTGGCATGCGAAACTAGCCCTACCCAGAGAGACATGTGCACCCTGAGGAGCTTACTCCACAGCCTCTCCAAACCGTTCACCATTTTCTACGATAAGCACAAAGGCTTTAGCTCTGGGGTGCCTCGTCCTGCCCCAGCGTGCCCCAGCCGTACCTGCTCCAGCTTCGTGTGCAGCCAACGTGGGGCTCACACAGCAGAGACGGGCCTGTGCTCTTCTGACCAGAGTCCAGGCACAAGCAGAGCTGCTGCTAGTCCTCTTCCCCCTGCACAGCTCAGCGTTTAAAGGAACCATCCAGGGCTATTCGCACTAAAGGGTGAGCTGTGGCGTTTCAGCAATTTCAGTTGGCCTGTATTTGCCATATGAAGCGGGCTGTGCTCTTTTCTCGAGGACAAACTTTCTTTAGGTTGAGTCTTTCAAGGACAGACTGCACCACCGCTGCTGAGAAAGTGTGGGGCTGAGGGACAACGGCTTTCTCTGCAATGCAGCAAGCACGTCTGCCCTGCCAGGGCCTTTTTCTCCTGCACCTGGGCACCGAAACACCTGGGTCTTAGTAAGAAAACCCCCACCATTGAGGTTTTCCCTTCTCCGGGGCATGGAGAAGATTGGTTTTCAGGACTGCAAAGTTCTTGAGGAGGAAAGGAAACAAGAGGAGGTGGGCTGGCAAATGACCTGATCGTAGTCTGTTAATATTTGCAGGAGGAGCCCATACCTGCTAACGAGCAGCTTCTGAGTCTACCTCTTTGGGGAGCAAATATCGCTCCAGACCGAGGGGTAGGAACAAGGTTATTCAGGTGTTTAACAAAAAGCACCTTACAGCCTTACTGGTAGATGAACCTCTGCAGGACCTCCAGACCTGAGACCAGCTGGCACAGGGGGACCATGCCATTGTAAGAGCGGTCCGTGGTGTGAGCTGGCTCCCAGACCTGGGGAGACCACCAGGGCCAGACGTGTGCCAGGGACCACCAACCACCACAGCAGCACAGGCAGAGGCCTTCTAGTGCCTGGCCCCCAGGGCTGGCGCAGGTTGCCTTTCCCCAAGGGTCTGACCCAAGAGCGCGGCTTTTCTGGGGAGTTTGCTGGAAGTCGCGACGTGAGGCAAGAGCACGGCAGTTCTCCTAACTGCCTTTTTTTCTCACTTTGCTACATGAGCTTTAAACATTGACTCAGCCCCGAAGATGTTTTCTAAATAAAATAAAAAAAAAAAATCCCAAGCAAACCATGGCTTTCCCAAAGGATCTTAATAAAAAAAAAAAACTGCACTCACCATGACAAAAGATGACTGGCAAGGACACGTGGAAGATAATAGAACTGTTTAGTGGCACGTGAGCTCAGAAGGAAAGATCTGTTTCCCATTACACAGCCCATTTCTCATAAATCTTAGCTGGAAGCAGTTACTTCAATGAGTGCCAGCCGAGCTTTTATTTTTTTCTGTAGAGTTTTGAGTAACACACGACTAAGGGTAAGTGCGCAGAGGCCTCGATGCTGATGCTTTGCACGGGTGTAATTGACTTTTCCGGAGCTGCTCCTGGTGTACGCTTGTTAAGAGGCTCTGAAACACGGCTGCAGACTGGCAGGTTATCACACAGCACCTCAGCAGCAGCAAGTGCCCAAGCGCGATCTGGGCCTCTGGCAGCAGAGGTTGGGTTTGACATCACTTAGCTTGCAGTGAGAGAGGGAGCAGCCACCCGAATTGCCTCATATCTCCTGCAGGCTGAAATGTCGGTCCAGACAGTCATCGCAACTCCCCCTCTGCATGAGAGCGAACGTGTCTGATCTTCTGCCAGGCAGAATATGCCTCCCATTCCTCAGGATGCTCTGCATGCCCATGCCATTGCCCTTGGATATTTTAGGAAGTTGTCCCCACTCGCATCCAGCAATGCTGGATCCAGCCATGCTACATGTCCTGCCACAGCCACACCATGTGTTGGAGCCTTTTACTGGCTGGTGTTCACCAGAGTCTCATGGCTGTTTAGCTTTCTCAGTAAATCCGTGCCTGCTAAAGACAGCTGGTCTCCAGCCGTGGCAGCTGGAAAGAGCTAGTTGGCATGTGGGATGGCAGGTGGGATTGCTGTGCACCTTTTGGAGGTGCACTGTTTGGTGGCACTGCCTCCTCAGGGATCTCCACCACCAGAAGCTTCATCCACGCCCAGCTGTAAATAAGGAATGAGATGTCCCCACTGAAACCCAGGGAGCCCTGCAGTAGCAAGTGACAATTTTAGGAGATGAAACCAAAGCCAAAGATGATTATTGTGGGCAGAAGCAGCAAGGCACTTGCACCTCCCAGTGAGAAGTCAGCCTGGCGATGGGCTCTGCTGCCCCGTGGGCTTAGCCCGTGACTGGGACTCCGTAAAACCTGCTTCCCACTAACTGACCCGGCCCCTAACGACCTCCACCCAGTGCCTCACCACGCGCATTGGGATTGCAGGCCACAAAACTGTGGTCTGTGTGCTGGGCCGCCAGGGACCTTCCAAATTAGGCAAGCACCCTGTCCCGTTCCAAGAAACAGTCCTTCTTTGTCGAGCTCTAACCTAACAAAGGTGCATTTAGTGCTTTTTTTTTTTTTTTTTTCACTTAGATCAGGCAGTGGGTGCTGCAAGCTTGGATGCAAAGAGGAAACAGGAGAAGCGGCAAGGATGGTGTGGAGGGAGCTGGTTAAGCTCCTTGCAAGCGAGGGAATGGCTGGTAGAGAAACACTGAGCTTTTGATTGTTACTGGTAATTAATAGTTCAGATCCTCCAGCAAGATAAAACATTTTAAAATATTGTATGTTTCATGAAGATTTTATACGTGTCATTTTTCCCAACAGTCCCAAGTGTTTAATAAATTGTGTTTGTCTCTCCTTTGATCTGGCCTTTTGTTCATGAACTAGCTAAGTGAGGTCAGAGAGAAAGAGTGAAATAACGTTTTTGGCAAAGGGAAGCTTTCAATATGTCACATTTAATAGAAGTAATAAGTACACAAAATCCCGGGATCTATAAAGGGCTTTGTACAGGGAAGTTAATTTGCATCTCAATTGGATATCTTTCCCTAATTATCTTTTTGTTGTTGTTGTTGTTCTTACTTCGTTTACTGTGTGGATGAGCATCAAAGCGTTTCCTCTGCCCAGTGGGGAATGGTTGACACAGTTCACTGCGGAGCTGAGACCCTTGAGCGCAGAGCAGTCGCGGAGGGCGCTGAAAGCTCCGTGTCACACCACAAGTGAATCACTGGGGAGAGACACCCCCAGGGACTTCCACTTCTTTTTCCCTGCCTTTGCACTCACCGCGTTTTATAGCCCGCGAGATCGCCTGAGCAGAGGTGCCCCAGATGTTATTTGGGAATCCATGGATGAAGTCAAAACACAGAAGGCTGGAGTCAAAATAATCCTCTTCTTGGCTTCTGAGGCACCTTCTGTCTCCAGTTCCAGGCTTCCCAGTACAAGATAGACATGGACATACTGGAGAGAGTCCAATGAAGGGTCTGGAGCATCTCTCCTATGAAGAAAGAGCTGGGACTTTTCCGTGTGGAAAAGAGACGGCTCAGGGGGAGTCTTATCACTGTATACAAATACCTGAAGGGAAAATGCAAAGTAGTCAGAGCCAGGGTCTTTGTGGTGATGCCCAGTGACAGGACCGGGGGCAACGGGCACAAACTGAAACACCGAGCACTGGCACAGGTTACCCAGGGACATTATGGTGTCTCCATCCTTGGAGATAATCGAAAGCTGTCTGGACACAGCCCTGGGCAACAGGCTTTAGGTTGCCCTAATTGAGCAGGGGGCTTGGACCAGATGCCCTCTGGAGGTCCTTTCCTGCTTCAACCATTCTGTGATTCTGCGATAGCCCACAATAGCAGGAAAGTCACATATTGAGGTATTTCAGTGGCTTCTGTTGAAGGTGGTCACTCTGGAGGCCACTAGCTGGAAGAAGAGCGATGAATTGCCACAAGACTCAGTGCGTACCAGCCCTCCCTTGACTCTGGAGCCCAGCTCACTGGCTTCACTCCCTCCTTTGTGCTGGGGGTCTCCCTCGCCTGCCCACCCCGCTTCCAGCAGCCATGAGAGTACCCTGCCAGCTCCCACAGAGCATTTCTGTGGAAGTCAGAGAGGACGCAGGACAGGACAGGAGCTGGGGTTTACACATCATTCTGGCCACTGCTTGCATTACCTACGCCTTCGTTCTAGATGGAGAGGCTGCCTGTTATCACAGGCCTCTTCGCTGAAGCTACCATGTTTTGCCTGCCAACTCGCACTCAAATCCTGTGCTGTTTATCAGTGTGCTTATTTTCTCTGGAGGAAGGTGAGCAATTTAATTAACGCTGAATTTCAGCTTGTAAGAAAGCAGGCTCTCTCACTAACAGATGAAGATTAATGCAGATCCTTTCCCTTTCTCAAGACTTTATACTTGGCTGGCCTGACTCCTTGCATGGATGCAGACTGCATGTTTGAACAGGGAGCAACTGTTTTTCAGGCATCTTTGGCTCCTGCTGTGCTGAGATCTCCTTTGTTTTCTGCAGCACAGTGGTGATTGATGTATCTTGCACCCATGCCAGTGCCTGAAGCTCAAAAGCTGACGATGCTGGGCAGGCTGGAGCTCGTGAGCTGCAGGGACACCAATGAGCTGCTCTTTAGCACCCTTCCGCCATCTAAATTAGGAAGAGGAAGAAGCACAAAAATAGACTTTTTCTAAAATACTGAGACAAACAGTTTAAATGCTAGCTGTTTCTCAGCAGCAGTGTCTACACAGTATCTTCAATAACTCACAGAGCTCCTCTGCCCCCTAATATTATGTCCACATTACCTGGAGACCAGCCCAGACTCAGCCATGAGCTAGAGGTGACATTTGGTGCTGTCTAAATGGGGAAAGCCTGAAGCCAGGCCACCCGGGAGCACTGGTCCATGTTCATCCCCGCCTGCAACTGGGATGGGGTGGCTGTGCTGCTCTGACCCAGGCTACCACACACTTTCTTACCTGTTCTTGCGCCAGCATGATGCAGTCAAGGTTGGATGGGTAACATCACCATGAGGTCCTCCCTGGGAGACACACTTGGGTGGCTGCGGTTTATAGGCCACCTTTTTTTGGATTGCCATTGTAACACCATAGACTGGTCTTATTTCCATTTTGGCCAACAAAAACTGGGAGGACAAATCCTGTACCTGATATAACTCCTTCAGCCTTCAGATGTTGTAGGTGTATAGTCAAGAAGAGGAAAGAAAGTACCATAGAATCATAGAATAGTTTGGGTTGGAAGGGACTTTTAAAGGCCATCTAGTCCAAGCCCCTTGCAATGAGCAGGGACATCTTCAACTAGGTCAGGTCGCTCAGAGCCCTGTCCAACCTGACCTTGAATGTTTCCAGGGATGCCACATTTACCACCTCCCCGGGCAGCTGTTCCAGTGTTTCAGCACCTCCATTGTAAAAAATTTTTGCATTGTATCTAGTCTGAATCTACCATCTTTCTGTTTAAAGCCATTACCTGTTGTTCTATTGCAACAGGCCAGACTAAAAAGTTTGTCCCCATCTTTCCTGTAGACCCTCTTTGAGTACTGAAAGGTCTCAATAAGGTCTCCCCAGAGCCTTCTTTTCTCCAGACTGAACAACCCCAACTCTCTCAGCCTGTCCTCATAGGAGAGATGTTCCATTCGTCTGATCATTTTGTGGTCTTCCTCTGGAACCTCTCCAACAGGTCCATGTCTTTCCTGTGCTGAGGGCTCCAGAGCTGGACACTGGACTCTACGTGGGGTCTCACCAGAGCGGAGCAGAATCACCTCTCTCGACCTGCTGGCCACGCTGCTTTTGATGCAGCCCAGGATGTGGTTGGCTTTCTGGGCTGCGAGCGAACATTGTTGGCTCATGTCCAGCTCTTCATCCACCAGCACCCTCAAGTCCTTCTCCTCAGGGCTACTCTCAAGCCCTTCATCCCCCGGCCTGTATTGATACTGGGGGTTGCCCTGACCCAGGTGCAGGACCCTGCACCTGGCCTTGTTGAACTCATGAGGTTCACTCGAGTGCACTACTAGAGCCTGTCCAGGTCCCTCTGGATGGCATCGTGTCCCTCAGGCACGTCAACTGCACCACTCAGCTTGGTGTCATCCTCAAATTAGCTGGGGGTGCACTTGATTCCACTACGTCATTGATGAAGACATTAGACAGTACTGGTTTCAATGCAGACCCCTGAGTGACACCACTCATTGCTGATCTCCATCTGGACATTGAGCCATTGATCACTACCCTCTGGATGCGGCCATCTAGCCAATTCGTCTTCCACTGAACAGTCCACCCATCAAATCTGTATCTCTCCAATTTAGACAGAAGGATGTTGGGGGAGGGTGGTGTCAAAGGCCTTACAGGAATGGGCTTCCCCTGTGTTTGTGGTGCTGGGCAGAGTCAGGCCCAGGAGTTGAAAGAGCAGTCTGATCACCTGGCGCTTTTGGTAGTTCTTCACATTGCGTTGTAGATGTGTGGAAACACAATGCTCCTGCAGCACTGGGGTATCACCCGTCTGAAGATAACATGCAGCAGAACTGTAGCAGACGTAATGCAAGGGCTCAGTCACCCTGGTGCCTCCTAGCCTGAGAGGCTCAGCAAAGCCGCAGTCCCCACTTTCTTCTGCTCCTTCCCTCCTCCTCCTCTGCAGGAGTTGAGCCAAGTCCCATTCTTACCTGAAGGCAAGTAAGAAAGAACTTGCTTTGCAACCAACTCAAAATGCAGTGACAGAAATAACCCTTCTCTAATCCTTCTTCTCTAAGAGGGACTGAATCTCCTTTCCAGCACAGAGACTGCAGTTTGACTGCCTCTGCCTTGCCTAACGCACTCCAACGTGCTTTAGGCTCTATTTTGATTCCTTTTCCTCTTTACCTCCTAGGAGTTTCTGCTGCTGCCATGACTTTTCAAATATGCCTATGTGCCTTCAGATGGGCCTCATTTCCACTTCTTGAACCGTTTAAGCTTTCAGTGGTGACCTGTTAAGCCAAGCCTTTATTAACGTCGCACAGCGACAGAACTAAGATACAGTGTCGCGCTCGGCACATCACCATCAGACCCTCTGGGTTCAAGAGGGCGATGAGCAATTGGCACTCATATGCTCCGAGGGAAGCAGTCCTCACACACTGGGTGCTAAAAATAAGTGTGCAGTCGTAGCTGGTTACCTGAGCACTGTCAGGTGCTCTGTATAATCCACAGGGAGAGACGAGAACCTCCAGAGGATAATTCAGCCTCCTTAAGATATATATTGTTTTTTGTTTGCCTCCATTTCCTCAATCTCATCTTATCTACTTTCCTAAACATTTCTGCAGAATTTAAATTTTGTTCAAGGTGGCATTTAAGGTAAAATATCCGTGCAAATTAAATTAGTTCTGGATTGTTAGATCCCTTCCCAACTTCTGAGCAAACGCTGCCAGCCATTTTCAGAAGTGCCAACGCCCCATGAACAAACCACCATTACCCTTGTCGTTGGAGACTTGTCATCTCCTGAGACGTAAGCAAACAGCCAGCGTTATTCTACACCAGTTAAATAACATCGTTTCACAGATAATTCACACGAAGGGAAGGCACATCAACAGGTGTTTTAATACCTGGGAATAAAATTTCCAATTTGGGAAAGCGAGAACTCTGGGAAGCGGCATAAGCAAGACACCATTAATGCAGCTGAAGCGCAGTTCACCCTGAGTTTTGGGCTTAAATTCATAGAATTTGGGCACCAGACTACTTTCCCAGGAGCAACGTCGCGCGCAGGCTGCTGACACTGCTCCATGTCCTCCCACATCCAAGGCCTCAGCAGCCACTACCTCGGCATGGCTGGCACAAACCAAGACTATTGCTGTCAGCAGTGGTTTAGCATAGCGCAATGTCCGCCTTCAGCAACGTGCTGGCAAAGCTGCCATTCGTCTTCTGAGTGACAGCGGCCTGAGCTTTCACCTGGGAGAAAATCCTGTTTTCTTTACTTCCTTTGCCCCCTCCTCCCCAAAACCCACATCCACAGCTCCTGTTTGCATGAACGCTTAAACCCGCTACAGTATGAAGCTATTTCAAGTGGAAAACCTCCCCATGACTCCCACAGGAGCTATAAGGTTGGGAAAAAAAGGCTCAAGGCTTGGGGTTGTGAATGATGGAGGCCTTCAACCTCCTGAGTTTGGAGAGAGATGGATGAGAAAAAGCCTTCCTTGGCAGGGCTGTGGGGTAAGAGCGTGTCCCTGTCACCTTAGTGGGTTGTGGTGTCCCTCTGCGGTCCATGGGGATAAGGACGGGGTGTCCAACAGCAGGGAAGTCTCTCCTGGTAATGCAATTTGCAGTACACCCGCAGTTATCTTGGGTGAAAATGAAATGCGTCCCAAGAGGGCACAGCCCTGCCTACCTAATTAATTACTGTGCAGGGATGTGTTTCAGGCAGCTTCCTATAACATACAGCAGGCAGTTTCACATGGCATTAAAGCTAAATTGGTGACCAAAATCCCACTGTCAGAGCCCGCAGAGAGCCATCTGCCACGTCTGTGCGCGCGGAGTCGTGGCGGTGTTGCCTTTCACAGACCCGGGGGACGCGCCAACACTGGCCATGGAGAGAAGATCTCGGGACACGAGGTTGCATAAATCTGAGCGGCACAAAGAAAGCCCGTCAGCCGAGCCAGACCACTGCAACGAACCTACAGTTCCTGACATTTACTATTCTGGGACAAAGCAGCCCTAAATGCTCCATTTAAACTCTGGCTTTGAAAGGCTCCTATTTAAATCCAGACGGACGCTGCTGCCGAAGCCAACACGAGTGACACAAAGGCACATGGATGCCCGGCATTTTCCCACGTGGCGCTCCAATTACCCCTTCAGCATATGCGAAGCCCAGCGTCCCGTTTACCAGAAATGGTTTGGAAGGGCTGAAATGCCCGTGACTTATTTGTGGAAAAGGCCTCTCAACTCAAAGCAGCCTCCCAAAACCCAGCACACTGAAACCCGCTCGTCCCCAAAACGGGGTGCGCCAGCCACGCGGCTAATGGACGCGGCCGGCAGAGTTGCCTCTCCCCATGCGGAATTGTCAGCCAGCACAGAAATTTTACTTTCCGGACTCAGGGAGGCACAGGAGGAATCTGTGACACCTCTCGTGCGAGAAGGGACCCCTGTGTCCCCCCTCGCTGGGAAAACGCGTGCAGGGAGCGGAGCTTGCGGTGCTGGGAGTTAACCCTTGTCGCGGGGACTGGGCTGGATCCCACAGCAGCAACGCTGTTCCTGCCTCGAGGTTTGCAGAACAATAGTCCTTTCAATTAGTGATTAAACCGGTATCTTTGCAAACTCCGGTTATTTCTGGTTTGCTTTTGGCATGGATAACAGTTTATTGCCCTTTTTTCTTATAAGCTGGATTTAGAGTAAGTGTTTTCATCTTACTGAGCTCTTTTTAATGAAGTACTTTGTTCTTATTGAACTGATGCCCCAGCTTGTCTGAAAGCAGTTTGATTTCTGTTCAGTTATTAATGTGCCTAAATAAGTATTGCAAACAAAGGGAAGATGGGTACAGGCACTTCCAAATCAGTGAAATGATTGTGGTCTCCTTCCACCTTCAACCTTCAGCCCTCGCAGTGCTGAAACTGATCTTCCCTGTGGAACTGAAACACAGGAATCTAATTTTGTTTATGAGATTGTTATCCTCAAAAATGAGGAGGTGGTGGCTGAAGTTGGAGGAAGCACAGGACACAACTCAGACATGAGGAGGAGGAAAGGATCACCGCTGAACTTTAAAGCCTAAAAATAACTAAGTCAGAGAAAGGCCTGGAAATCTTTCGGCCCATAAAGACCTCAAGCCTGTAGCAAAAGAGAGAAAAATTAAAGGGCAGTACATACTGGACAAGCCCTGCCGAGTATGGTTGGGGCAGAGAGGCAGGGGTATTCCTGCTGACGATGCTGGCCATCCTTGCAGGGACAGGGACACGAGGGGTGGCTGGGACAGGGAGAGCACCGGGCTTTCTCCTGCACGGGCTTTGTCTTCTCCCTTTGCACTGTGGCAAACTATGGTGACTGCTTTTAAAAGTAGTGTGGAGGGGAGGAGAGAGGCAGGTGCTCTCTGGCTTTCAGGCTGATCTCAGGAGAAGCTGATTCAGCCCAGACTTGGTGTTCTGTCCGCTGACAGAAGAGCAGGCTGTCAAGACTGGACCCAGGGCTTTGTGCTGTAGAAGTAATGTCATCGCTGAGATTCAAAGGACGAGCCTGGGCTGAAGCAGGCTCTTTTTATTTAATGAAAGTGGGAAGCAGAGGAAGGTGGGCCTGGTAGCACTATTTTCTGCTCCTGGAAGGCTCTCGTTTGCGAGAGTGTTGTTTCCCAGGAGCAGAGGCATGCAGAAAGGCTTTCAGGGCCAGTCACTGCAATGCTGCATATCTCACAGACCCAGAGGAAACCTCTGCAGAGGAGAGCCCATAGCTATTGACTGCTAAAGGTAAATGCACAGGGGAAAACGACTGAGCAAAGGGCTTCTCATGAAATGAGCAACCTCAAGCAGTAGCTGGGGTGGCAAGTGTCCCACCAGCTGGGAAGTGCCATGTCTTGGCGCCAAAGCCCACCGATGCCTCCGGTCTGTCAGCACTGCCTGGACCCCCACCAGCAAACATCCCAGTGCCTGTGTCCCCCAGTGATACACACCCACCGCTCCCCAGAAGCCCCTTTTTAAACACTTAACCTCCTCAGCCAAGAAAACAACTGGGTAAGAAGTCATGATTCTGAGCAGCCCAGCCTGGGAGGTGTCCTGTCCCCAGGCTGCTGGCACTGTGGGTTGCCCCTAATGCCACCATGTGGGAAGGAGCAGCGTATGGCGACCCAGAGTAGGCAGCAGCAACATCCCTGTAGAAGATACTTCAGTGTTTTCAAAGCCATTAAACTTTGGTCAAGCTCAGCCAGTACCAAACTTTGATGGGACCAGAACTGCATCCTGCTATCAATGGCAATTAACCTGGAAGTGGTTTCTCTGCACCTTGAAAAGTGCCAAATAATGTATGAACACGAGGTCTTCTTACTAAAACCAATCCGGTCCACATTTCTCCCACACAGCCAACTTTTTTTCCCAAAAGTATTTAGAACTCAGCTTGCTATTACAACAAAACAGGAAAGTTTAACAGCGGTTAGAACAAGCTTCCCTGGTTCACTTACAGCCATCCTGGCTGCAGATTCCTTGATCTAAATGACCTAAATTACTGAGAAGAAGACATAAACATGAGTTTGATTTTCTTCTGAAAGGCTGTGCACATTCCAAGCAACTTTTAAGAGCACTTCCAATGATGCTAGCTTTTAAGAGAAACTTTATCACACTGAGATTATAGGATTAGAATTTTAAAAGAGTTCCTAGACAAGCCTGAAATTTACAAAAAAGGAAGAAACACGTTACAAGGAGAAGAAAAGATACACTGTGAACATGGTAACGTCTGTTTCTAAAAATTGTAGAAGAGAATCTTGTTCTCCACAACCTGATGAGACGCTTCTTCCTTTATCCTTTATGATTTGAGAAATGGAAACCATCCAAAATGAATTTCATCTGGCCGGATTAAATGGGCTCCGCAGGAAGTTCTGTTTTCAGTCGCTTAGCGGCAGGGATTACACAGCGTGCGTGTTCCCAGCAGATCCTTTTGCATAAGCCTTGATTACCTTACAGCGGGGAAGCCTGCTCACCCCAGCAGTCGCCTGCCCAAGGGGCACGGTGCACTTATAGACATGCATAATAATAAGCAATTACGGCGTCATGGTACAGAATTCTTGATAGCTTGATGGGATCAGATTAGAAGGAGGTTTTTTTGCTAATGAAACTCCAGGTAAATCCTACAAGTGCCTCAGGAAGCCCTCAGGCAAATTTGACTCTGCTCCTGGCACTACTCTTCTCCCTCTGGGCCCTGTTCAGCAAATTACGTAAGTACATAAATATATACCCAAAGCTAAGCAGGTAGGTAATGATAGCTCTGAAAACAAACAGGGTTTTTTGGCTTTTCTGAGGTTTCAGTCTTGCTTGTGCCCGGGATAGATGGTGTTCTGCGAGCGCAGGAGCTGAGCTCTGAAGGGGTGTGAGAGGCACCGATGCTCTCCGACAGTGCAGCCAGGGAGTTTGCATCCAGAGGACTTCACCAGGGCAAACCCGTGAATCTGAGGGGGTAAAACATGCTCCCGGTACCTCTTCTGCTTCCAGATCTCTTCTGCTGACATCTGAGTGATAGAGAAGGCGGCATCCATTGAGTGTGAAGGAAACTTTCAAGCAGGAGAGGACATCATCCAGCTGCACCTTCCCACAGTCTACATGGTGGTGACCTTCCAAAACAGGTGACAGTAACAGCACTTACCTCCTCTCAGCCAGTTTCTAGGCAGGAACAGGCACATCGAGACCTTCCCTGGTGAAAACTTGTCTAACCTGCTCTTTAAGATCACCCATGGAAGAGGTTCAGGAACTCCCCAGGCCGTTCCTTCCACTGCTTCACCGCTTTAGGGTTAGAAATATTTTCCTACCATCTCATCCAAATGCTGTTTGTGGCAGATTCAGTCAAATATGTTCTGCCTGGTG
This sequence comes from Rissa tridactyla, assembly GCF_028500815.1. NCBI lineage: Eukaryota > Metazoa > Chordata > Aves > Charadriiformes > Laridae > Rissa > Rissa tridactyla. The sequence continues at coordinate 116,647,935 of NC_071468.1, read as the reverse complement.
CTACCAGACAGACAGAAAAGGCTGCTTGCCGTCCTCCCTACCACATGCGGAGAGGCTGCTGCCCGCTCCTCTCCCTTCAGTCCTCTCTTTTCCAGAGTAACTTGTCTGCCATTCAGCCTGACTCAAATTTCTTAAACGTCTGTCACAGCTGCCTGTCCCGGACAGTAGCCAGCCTTTCTTAAACTGGATTTAGCACACAAGCCCAAGACTCATCAACAAAGAGCAGAGCGAAATTACAGCCTCCGACATTCTCACCGATGCAACCCAGAATACATTTTTCTTTTTATTTAACATTTCGTCTTCTATGTAATATGAACTCATGCTTGGGGATGGGGTTTTGGTTGGGTTTTTTTTGGTGGGGGAGCGGGATGCTGTTTTGCTGCCTGCTTTGTATTTGCACATTTGATTGCTCCTTCCCAAATTCAACATTTTACTGCATTCAGCTTCCTTGGTTGTGTCTTTTCCCCGATTTACAGATTGCTCTGCTCTTGCTGCATCCCTCAAGGAGGTTTGCAAACTTCCCTCCGGGGGCTTCATCCCTCCACAAATGAAAGTGCATCCTCTACTCCATTGTCTGAGCTGGAAGTGAAAAACAAATTAACTAAAATCTCTGCAAACTTTTGTAAAGAAAGACTCGTTAGAGAGTGAACTATCACCAGCTTTCCTTTGGGTGCCATTAGCCAAGCAGTTCAGCACCTACCTTGTTATGATTTAATCTCTTTCACGTTCCCTTAGATCGTATATAAGAACCTCATCTGTCTATGACGAAAGCATTTCTGAAGTCATGGTGCAAGATATCAGCTACTTTTCCCCTGTTCACAGCACCAGTTATCCTGTCAAAGAAAGGGGGGTCAGACTGATCTCATGTGACTTTTTTTTGAAAAATCTACTTTTGATATATTTGCATTTTTTCCTGTTGGTGCTTATAAAGTCGTGAATAATTCACGCAGAATCCTTCTGGGTACCAAAGCGAGTCTGACTGGTCTGTGTTCTCTCCATCCACATCCTTCTCCCCTTCCCTCTGTTCTTTGCTCTTCTCCAGCCTGCTGGGATCTCCTCCTCCATCCTCGTTGCGCACTCAAAGATAATTGCTAATGCTTCAAGGAGCGCTTCAGCTGGTCCCTCACTTACCCTAAGGTGACTGTCATCTGTCCCTCCCGGCTTATCTAATTTCTCTAATTTATGCCTTACATTTAAAACATTTCACTGATCAAAACATTTCAACACTGAAATTACAGGGAAATACCAGCTAAAGGTTATTATGCATTGATTTATCAGTCTGCTGACTCAGGAGAAGTAATGGATCTTTTATTTCCCATTACTTTCAAAGGTACTTTCAGATAAACATCAGATTTATTAGGTCTAATGATAATGTTCATAACCTTGTTTTGAAAATAACATTTTTGCTACAAAGAAATAACAAAAGATCAAGTTTGAATTTCCTGTTTATATACAGGTGACTCTTTCAAAGGCTATTCTTTACCTTTTATAAAGCCAAAATCTGATGCATTTCTGCTTCGAAATCAAACTAGTTTTTTAACCCAATGGTAATGGAAGTTCATAATTTTGTTTCTTTTTCAAATCACTCAAACTGTTGCCATGGAAATAATTCTATATGGAGATGGGTCAAGAGAAAATAATCTCGCAGAGAAGATTGCTACTTGAAAAGCACATAAATTATAATAATTTAATCAAAAGCATAAAGTAGTCAATCTAAAAACCTATACAAGTATAATAATTCAATTCCGCTGCCTGATCTTTCTCTCTTGTGCATATCTTCTACGCTATTGTTAAAAATCCTTTACTAATTAATCTGCTAATACGTTTTTCCAGGACACAGCCCAGTTGGCCACTGAAAGTATTCTGCAAAGGAGATGAGAAAGGATTGCTATTCGATAAAACAAAGAGCATTGTTCTCACACTTGCTTGTCACCTCGAGATAAATGTGATTTCTCCTGGATATAGAATCCTTTATCTTCCCCCTTTCTGCCCTGCCGTACCGCTGTGGGAGGGCTTGCGACGCTTAATCCCTCTCTCACATGTGGCGCCACGTCCACTGTGAGTATTTTATCTCCAGAAACCTGGTCCCAAGCTCGGTGAAAACCACCAAGAATCTTTGAAAAGAAAGCATCGCTTTTTTGAAGTTAGAGGTTAGTTGCTAGTTTGAAGTTAGAAGTTAGAACTAGTTGAACTAGTTTGACATTAGATACGAGCTGAACTGTAAACAATTTTGCTATTGAAACTATTATGCTAAAGTAAGGAAATCCCATGTTAATATCATCAAGGAAAGACCTGATAATTTGAGCGTAAAATGAATGCATCCCAGAAGTTCCAATTTACTTTATTTTTGTTCTTCTCATTAATTCTCCTGTGAACGCTTGTGGTGTATCTGCCGCATCTGTGCCTGTGAGCTGTATTAGCAGAGATCTTCCCTGGGCCTTCTCCTGAGAGGTCACATTGTCCCTCTCATCGTCCATCTCACTCTCTATTCTCTGCATAACGTTTTACCTGGGCCTACTTACGTTTTCACCTGGGAGCTGCCCAGTGCCCTTCACCCAAGGCCGTTCAAGCTGCTGCATTTGAAACGAGCTGCAATAGGAGATTGGCAAAAATTCTTCCCATTTCAAAAGCGGCTGAAACAAGATGGATTTGTTGAGCGATTTGCTCCTGGCTATTGATCCCACTTTGCCAGAAATGGGTAGGAATGCAAAGCACCCAACTCCAATATTATCCTCCAATTCAGCCTCTCATGCCATGTCAGTTCAGTTTCAAGGGTGACCCGTGAATGCATGAGACCTATTTTTGCCTAAAAACTTTGGAGAAAGGTGGAAGGAGAATAAAACTTGAACAAAGTTACAAAATATAGAAGAAAAAAAATGACAAAAATAACACCCAGCATCCCAGGACAGCAGGGTTAACCAAAAAGATCTGAAGGCTTATGATTAGTGTCACTAATGAAGGAGAAGTGATTTTTTTTTGCAGGAGTGATACAGGGGAAAGTGTACACTAAAAATAATGGAATAGCAGAGTTATTAGTTATTAGGCCGTTGTTTATCTGGTTGTAAAGCTGAGAAGGACAGGCCTTAAACTAAACTGGTGATAAGGCTTCTAGAGCGAGAGAGAAGCAGGAAAATAAGGAAGTCTGTAAGATAAATCCTAAAATAGCTTGTGAAGGCTTCGAGCCTCTTGGTATTGACAAGGCATTAAGCTCAGACAACATCCATCCTAGGGCGCAAAGGGAAGTCAGGACAGGATGGGGAGAGGTCCAGCAGACTTTTTTTCCAAGGTCACACGTCTCCCCATGCCAGGGACGGACCAAGTCAACATGGGTGAATCAAAGGCGCCAGCAGCCACCAAGGCTGTTCCATAGCAGCAGTGGAACTCTCCATAGCAGTGGAGAGAATCCCAAAGTTTGCAGGAATATGCTGGGAAGGGCTGGAGAAGGGAGGTGGGTTGGTAGCAGCAGGCGGATCTAGGCTTTCTGCTTCCCTCCTTGGCAGCCCCCAGCTCTCCCCGTTAAAGGTGTGGGGAACACCAGGAAATCACTTCCAAACTCGGGCAGCATGAATATGCTTTTCCTCTTTGCTTTTCCTTCCTGCCCCTGGCGGAGGGTGGCCAGAGTGAATGACAGCTCACAAACGTACACTCCAGCTCGGAAAAGCATCTAAGTTTAGGAAAAACCTGGGAATTTCTTTCAATCTCACTCAAGGAAGCAGACACATGTGGTAAGAGTTTTATATAAATTCCCAAATTGGAGTCAGATTAATTTAACTGATGAGTTTTTAATCAAACAAAGCATTTCTGAACTAATCACAAAGGAGATTTATTACTGATGCGAATTTACCAGACAGTTTCACTTTTTTTTCAGGTGATTACTTATTCTGACATGACAAGTCTGAATATTGATGGTTAGGCTTAATAACAGGTTACCTAAAGGATGCCTTAGTGTTCATATTCACCAATTGCTTTTGACTTTTGAGCAGAATAATAATAACCAACAGTATAAGAATAGCTATAAGAAATTCAGACCTGTGATGCTCTTGTGCTAAAATTCTAAAATACTAAACCGTCTCTGAACTCCAAATAATTAATATTACCAGCAATGAATGTAATAACTTTAAGGAACAAATATCGCAACACAAGTGACGTGGTGGTGGCATGTCCTCCAAATTATTCATACGTTCATGTATCTTCCTGAACCTTGTCACATAGAATTCATCATTTCAGGTAAGAAGATAGCCTTGTCCCCAGAGACTTTCTGTTTTTCTTCCTTATTGACCTACCATTGTAAAGACGTATCGTTGTAAAAGAGCACTATTGATTTTCAGAAGCTCTTTGGAGGAGCAGTATCTTGGCTTCATTAAAAATTGAACAGCGAAGTATAGCAATACATCTGGAAGAGAGCTGAGATGGTCTGCGTTTAGCCTCCAACTGACTAAAGAAATAAGTCAAAATCCGGGTAAAAGGTGTAGAAATCCAACTGGGACTTGGAGTGTCAGTCATGGTCAAGCTTAGACCTGCAGGTCTGAAGAGCTCTGCAGCTGCTGCCTCTCTGTGGACGTACCTGAACTACACGGACAACTCAGGATTTTACCTCAGATTTTCTGAAGAATCACAGAATCATGGAATACCAGGTTGGAAGGGACTTCAAGGATCATCTGTTCCAAAGAACCAGAACTTCTTCATTGAGTGCCTAGATACGTGAGTTTAGCTGGGCTAAGTCCACCTTACACCTAAACCCTCTCACGATCCCGATAGCAGATGTGCCCCTGGGCTCCCTGGCTGGCTCAGGGCACTCGGGGTTGCTGCCAGAGTGGACGCTTGCCTCCATGGTCATGCTGCTCATCTTTGATACTTAAAAGACAATTCCTGACACATGCTTCCTTTCAGCATCTCTTGGGCATGGAGGCCATTTCAAAACCCTATTTAGGACTCAAGTCTCCCACCTATGTGTAAGGTCCCTAGATCTCCTCCAGAACTCAATGCCAGATGTTGCAGCATGTGGCAGCAGTGATGAGCAGCCCATCATCCAGGCCTGTTGTTGGATGCACACTCTGGTTGTTCCTACTGGGTTTTGGCACCTTCTGGAGTTAGGCAAACCCTGCGAGAGAATTTCTCCATGGCTTTCCAGAACACTCTGGTGTTTAAGCTGCTCTGGTGCAGCATCTGGGACTCATGAGAGATCGGTTGAGCTCTGGGTTGGCAATTCAGTCCCTGTGTGACCTGGAGGTTCTTGATGTTTATTGTCCTGTCTGATGGATAAGACCGTACAAATGCTACATAAACCTCAGAGGTAAAGAACAAAGTAAAAGTCTCAGACAGGATTTCTGAAAGTTTTAAAACTTTTTCCATCAGGCCATTCCCAGCAGGCAGAAAAATCCTGGCTGAAGAGTAAAGGCTCCTGAAATGAATAGCATAAAAAAAATGTCTTTTATTATCTTGCTTCAAAGTACAGATCATGACCATTAAGTTATTCAGGACTACAAGTTCCAGACCTCCTTTCCCCCCCGCCTTTCATCTAACCATCTAACTGTTACGGCCAGAAAGGCCGTAACAACTTCAGCATTTAGCACAAGCTAAAGCATCTTTCTCTAGAACAAAATATAACCCCTCCAACTCTCCAACTGCCCCCCAGCCGACCCCCAGCCCTCAGCCAGCCTTATTTCAATGTCTGTGCGACATGCGCAATGACAGACCAGAGACAGCGATATTTGTCCGTCGTCTCCTCGCTGACCTTTAGATAAGGGCAGCCTTCCCGGCTTCGGGCCAGCTCCAGACGTGCCCGAGCGGGGGATCGAGCTGCGGCTCACAGCTTCGCTTTCCCAGTGTGCTGGGCCTTTTCACCAGCTGTGGTGTGGAGGCTGGGAGCGATCCCCCCTCCCGCTTGCACGGAGCCGTGCTGATGTCATCACTTGAGCATCTGATGTGCAAAGCTAAAAATGTGAGTGTCCGCTGTCCCTGGGCTCCCCGGGGAGGCTCTGCCGCAGGGCGCCAGGCTGACGGAAACCGTCCTGCCTGCCAGGAAGGGGTGGGAAACACATCTCGTCCCTCAAAAAGCAGCATATAGGTGCCCCTCTGCTACCCGACCAGGCAGCTGGGACAATCCCAGGGGCTGACATGCAGCTTGTGGACATCCCTGCTGGCATCCCCAGGGACCATACACCTGGGGGCAGGCACATATCCTGCTCCATATGGCATGGCTGTAGGATCCCGCTGAGTGCCAGCCACCCCGAATGCACACAAACACACACCTGCGCTGTGGGTGTCACTGTCCCCAACCCCATTCTACCCTCTGGCATGCATTCAAGCTGAATCTCCCATGGTTTTTTCTCCTGGGGGTTGCTCTCCCCCTCTTCTGCTGCTTTACTTTCATGGAGTGCATTGTAAGTTAGCACCTTTGGTGCCTCTGCACCACATTTGGCTGAAGCTGCTGGGTGAAGGTCTCGAGAAGGTGGGTCCTGGTCCCACAGGGAGCAAGAGAAAAAACAGAAGAGGTATGTCGCTGCTGCCCAGAAAAAAATATCTTTGATTGTACAGGAGGCAGGAATGTGCCTGAGGCAAAGCAGCAAGTTGAGGAGCGGGGAGAGGTCATCTCAGTGCTTATCCTGCCTCCCTTGCCTCCTCTCCTTGCCTTCACCCTAGGTCTGGGGCTTCTCAGCACCCGCATCCAACAAAGCGAGCAAGCAGCTTGCAATGGCATTAACACTAGGAAACAGCTCAGGCAGGCTGTGGTGAAAGCTGGAGTGTGGGTCTATGGGAGAAGATGGTGGTGAGTTATTGGGGTAAGGCAGAGGGCAGGTGCCCAGGAGCTGGCAATAAAGGGTTGGGGACTACCACAGCAACTGCGAGAAGAAGGAGGGCACCAGCGGCTCACACACAGATATACGCAACAACCAGCCTCACTGGTCTCAAAACCGGTGCTGCTAGCCAAGTGGCACGAAACAGGGTGTGAGATAGCTTCATGCTTTTTGCAGCAGCTGACTTTCCACTTTAAGCAAGAGTTAATTTGATTTCTTACTTCAGATAATACTACAGCCTGTTGGGCTCCATAGCAGGAGGTTACATATGGAAATGCAGAGGAGCATAGATGAAATATAAACTATCCAGTCTAATATATTAGCATATTTTTGAGTGATGAATGGCCATTGCCTTGTGAACAGCTTGCTGCTACATCAGCTTCTGCAGCAGCAAATACATAACACAAGCTATTTGCTAGCATCATATCCAGGCTTTTTTGAGTCACCTGCATTCGTGCGTGGTTCCCCAGTAGTCTGGAGCAAGCCATGTGTCACCTTCACACGCTCACAAGGCTGAGTTGAACTGGTGGCCTCGTGAGATGATGGGCGTCTTCTAAATGCCTCCAGCTCCTTCAAGTGAGCAGAGAGGGGTTTGCACACTCTGGACGTACCGAGGCTGGGTGAATGGATGCGATCAGCAAAGCCTGGTTGCCAGCTGGTGCTGCCCACCTCCCTGCCTTGTGCTTCGAGCCTCTGGCTGGGCTGGGGTTTGGGGAAGTGAGGCTCATCCTGGTTGACAGCCGGCTGAATATGAGCCAGCAGTGTGCCCAGGTGGCCAAGAAGGCCAACAGCATCCTGGCCTGTATCAGGAACAGTATGGACAGAAGGACTAGGGCAGTGATCGTCCCCCGGTACTAGGCACTGGTGAGGCCCCACCTCAAGTGCTGTGTCCAGTTTTGGGCCCCTCACTACAAGAAAGACCTTGAGGTGCTGGAGCGTGTCCAGAGAAGGGCAACGGAGCTGGTGAGGGGTCTGGAGCACAAGTCTTGTGAGGAGCGGCTGAGGGAGCTGGGGGTGTTCAGCCTGAAGGAGGCTGAGGGGAGACCTTCTCGCTCTCTACAACTGCCTGAAAGGAGGGTGTAGAGAGGTGGGGGTCGGTCTCTTCTCCCACTGTAACAAGCAATAGGACAAGAGAAGACAGCCTCAAGTTGTGGTAGGGGGGGTTTAGACTGGATATTAGGAAAAATTTCTTCACTGAAAGTGTTATTAAGCATTGGAACAGGCTGCCCAGGGAAGTGGTTGAGTCACCATCCCTGGAGGTATTTAAAAGACGGGTAGATGTGGTTTAGTAGTGGGGGGCTGAGGGACATGGTTTAGTAGTGGTTTTTGTCAGAGTTAGGTTGATGGTTGGACTCGATGGTCCAAAATGTCTCTTCCAACCTAGACAATTCTATGATTCTAATCCAGCAGCTCCACCACCTCCCACCCCAGAGAGTTTACAATTAACATATGTGACTGAGGAGAGCAGGTGGAGGCACCGAGCATGCAGAGTGCCCGAGGACGTCCCCGCTGTCAGCACGGTGACCGCCGCACACCAGCTGGCTTGCCGTTCTTGAGGTACTTGTCACCAGGAGGTGACAGGGCTGGTAATGCCAGACAGATGGCCCCGTGCACCGGGGCTGGTGGCTCTGAGGCCTCCGCGGTGCTTTTAAGGAAACTAATTGGCAAGGAAAGTGCCTGCATGTATTGGCGGCGACACCACAACCACTAACACCATCAGCCAGCACTGGTGGCTGCCTGCAATGAGCTTAATAAGATGGTGGGGCTGGTCAAAGAGGCAGCACATCCCGGCTCTGCCACTGCTGTGAAACACTTTGGGGCAGGGTGGAGCAGGAGGACGTTCACTGAGAGATGCTCAGGATTGCTCAGGGCACCTGCTGGATGGGGCCAGGGCCATGAGGTGCCACAGCCGTGCCCCCACCCTGTGTGGCCAAGCCTGCACGGGCAAGCCCAGGCAGCTTTGTAGTCCAGGGTGCAGCAGGATTTTGGAGGGAGGAACGCTGCCAGTAGCATGGAGGAGAAAGAAAGAAACACTTGCTGGGTTAGGCCTCTGCATCCAAGGCCGCGTGGCCGGGAAGGCAGGCATCTCCAACACCCTTTGCTTTTGGTCTTCGTGACTGGCGTGTGCTCGGATTGCTTCTGCCAGAGCTACGGCAAAAGCAGAGAGGGCTCTGGTGAGCCCAGTGCTACCACTGCCCAGAGGCCAAATCAATGTCTAACTTTGTTGCAATCATCCCCCCCAAAAAGCTGTAGAAATATGAGAGGAGAGAAAATGTCATGGGGGGGTTAATGCAGGAGTGGAGCTTTGTGTTGGGACAGAGCAGTGCAGCGTTGGTGCTCCCCAGCAGACCTCCCTGGTGCAGCGCTATGTGCAAGCCGTTTATAAGCCATTTTTCCAAACAGCTTTCCCAAATGTGCCTCCGATAAGCTCAGAGGCCAGGGACGGCCACACGTGTAGGCTGGTAGGTACCGGGCAGAGAGTTTTGCTTCGTCTTTGAGGCACAAAGCAGGCAAACAGCCCTTGCACGAAAAAAAAAGAGGCAGCATTTCCATTTAAAGACAGGCCGAAAGGATGCGAGACAATTCGTGTGTGGCCACAAGGCAGCTCATTCCAGACAAAGGGGAAAGCTGTATCAGTGCAACTTTCCCAGACAGACGAGCCATAACTCAGAGCGCCCTTTCGCCGTCCCCTATGCCCAGCTCCCCTCGAGCTGCCGCAATCTCCGCTCATTCATTTCCTCCCCTCCCTCCCCACCGCTTCTTTCATTACCCATTACAAGACCTATTCATGGGCACCCCCTGAAATCTCCCAGTTGTCAAGTGGTGGTGGGGGGGGGGTTGCAGCGCTGGCTTTGGCTCCCAGCTACTGTACATTTTGAGCCAGGGGCCCAGTCCTAGGTAATAAACGTCGCCTTTGTCAAAACGAAGCAGAGTTTAAGTACCAGCGAACAGTGTCTGTCTGCTAGATAGGGGGCTGGTCTGGCCTTAGCCAGCTATTGAGATGTCTTTGTGCCATGTTGCCATAGCTACCCTCCGGCTAAATAGGGAAAGAGCTCCTTTGTCCCAGATTAAGACCAGCAGACTTTTGGAGCGGAGCCTGCCGGAGACTGTGGGGAAGGAGCTCGTCTGCAGCTGCCGGGACTTTTGCATTGCTGTTGTGTCTGCCTTGGGCTGGTCACTCCTGGAAAAGGAGACAGAGGATTGCTTGGAATAAATTGATTTTATATACATATGTGTGTAAATAAAATATATGCATATGTATGTATGCATATGTACATATGTATTTTTTAATACATATATATATATATATATATACAAAGAAGGACGTGGAATGGTGGTGGTTGAGGGACAGGTTTGCCAGCAAAGGAGGTGAAACCTGAAGTAAAGAGGACTTGAAATAAATCAAGCAGGAGCCCTTGCAGCACTTGACACAGCCCCCAGGGATGAAATGCCTTGAAAGAGGACCACAGGTCCTGACCAAATAGGGTATTTCCAGATGAGGCTGCCAGAAAACTCACATCAAACGGGAAGGCACTGTCCTCTCCCCTGCCTTGCACTAAGCAGTGTCAGTGCTGGCCCTGCATCTCCTCACATCATCCATCTTTTGCAAACCCATCGGTGCCTGGGATGGGGGGATGAGCGTATCTCTGCAGCCACCGCTGCATGGGCGGCAAAGCGCGGCCAGAGCAGGTCAGCAGGGCAGGCACAGTGGCGGAGGGCTCAGGATGGACTGCAAAACCCCCACGGAGAAACAAGGCAGCACTTGCCTAAACGCTAAATACGAAGGGGATTAGCCCACAAATGATCTTTTTCTGCCTCAACGGGACCTTTGGCTCAGTGAAATTGAGGCCGAGTGTCCCCACGCTGCAGAGCGGTGCCATAGACTGATGTGGGCAGGGTAGAATCACGGTGAGTGATGAACACTTGCGTCTTGTGCTTGCCATTTTGCATGTGCACTGCGATGCCACGTGCAGCGATTTCTTCCTGAGCGAACTGAACGAGGGGCCGTTACACAGCTCATTTTCTCCCACTAAAAAGTGGAAGGGGGGGGGTCCAGAAAGGTAATGAGCAGCCTCAAGATCAGCTCCAGCTCTGGGTTTTGTTTCTGCCCACCACAGACTTCCTAAAACGACCCTATTTCTTGAAGGTGCACAAGCAGCAGGGAGAATTTCAGACCTCCTGAGGCTGGGATGTGCGAGTAACAGGGACTGCTTGGGGACTGAATTCACATGAATTCAGAGAAAAAGGGCTGGATATGTTCAGCACAAATTTTGGATCACATGTAAACTAATTTTGAAGAAAGGGCTGAAGACATGGAAGTAAAGGAAAAAATACGATAAAAATATAACAGGGCTTTACCAAGGTCACTTGAGTCAGGCTAACCTGATAGCTTTTGGTGATAAGGAGTGAAAAAAAAAAATGAGCAAACAAAGTAACTCCATGGGCTTTTTTAGACATGGGAAATGCTTTAGATCTAATCTGTCTGGACTTCAGCAACACTTTTGATAAAAGAGCCACATGGGAAATTATTGTTTGTGTTGGAAGAAGCGGGGACTGGTATTCGAGCTGAAGGTTTGTCAGGAAATCGCCAAGAACAAACACAACAGGTTCTTCTGAAAGGAAAATGATAGGAGAGGGGGGGACATAATGGGTGAAATTCCTTGGAGCCAGTTTTAGTTAGTTTTCTTAAGGAACAAAAAGTATGCAAGGGCTAATGGTATTTGCAGACAATACACAGTTGGGAGGCATCAGTGAATTGGGAATACCACAAAGGAAAAACACGCTATGTTTGAGACCTGGAACAGCGGACCTGGAGCGAAGAGTTCAAAGTGCCTGTCATGCGCTGAGCCTCCCTCTACACTAATTAATTAAACCGAGCCGGGGCAGGTTTATGAACTGCCCTGTGACCACTGGCGAGGATAAATGTTTATGTGCTTCCTGGCACTGTTTGACCGGGGCCGACCGGCTCCCTGCTAGATGATGCCCAGGCACGGTTTGGGGATTATCGCCGTCCGGGGCCGGCTTCCAAGAGGCTGTTTGGATGAGGTCACTCTGGTTTAGGGATTATGAGAGTCGAGCTGCGTGGATGGGAGCCATGCCACGTCGTCAGGCCCTGGCTCGCTCGGCTGGCCTGCCATAGACGTGGCCTAAGAAATTGCACCGGTTTTGAGTGCGCCAATCAACCGCAAAATGGCTGCCAGCACCGACGTGGCGCGCTTGCACAAGACAGCAAATACGGTCACAGCTTGCATGAGGAGAGAGACTTCTGAAAGAACAAAGGCATATTTTTGCTCCTTTACAACCTTTTCTGGAAAAAAACCCCGTGTATAATCATGGCCTCCCCCTAGTCCAGAAAGAGTCATTCCCACTGAAGCAGCCTGGCATGTTGGAATGATGGAGGGAGCAGCAAACATGTCCAATGAGAGGGAATTGTATGAGTTTGGACAGTTTAGTCTGGCAAAACAAAAGCTGAGAAGCAATTCGCTTGTGCTGTCTATTAATACATCAAGGAGGTAACCAACAGAGAAACAAAAAAACTCATGTAAGCTGAAGGCAGCTGTTGGCACCAGTACAAATGTGTATCAGCCAGCCACAAATAACTTTAGGCCGGAAATTAAAAGAAATTTTCTAATCACTGGAGGAGAGTGCTTCAGCTGCAACCTTGCAGGAGCAGCACTGGAGGCAGAAACGAAGCTTGGTGTGGGAGGTGATGGCTGAACACCTGGGAATACATGTGACATGGCAGCTTGTGACAGCAGAGACCGGCTCCACTGACCCACAAGGGCCCCCAGCCCAGCTTCTTCTCTTCCTAAATAATTCATAGGAAAGCCTGCCAATAACGGCCACGAGAAGTGATACGGAGCCTAATTGTTCCCACAGTCCATCGAGCTCTTTCGTTGACCACAGCCCTTGTGTACATTAGATGAGGCAGGGCTGCTAATGGAGGCCGGCGTTGCGATATGCACCAGTGCCACATGCTGTGCTTGCCCGTGGATTGCTGCTTGAGCGTGTCACTTCCTGAAAGACTTGGCCTCGCGCACATTATTAGACATGAAAGCACATGAAAAAAAGAAATGTAAATTAAACCAAAGGGTTTTTGTAGTGTGTGTAATATACTGCAACTTGAAGATGGTTTAGAAGGCAAGAAATTGTGATACTTGTTCTGGCTAATAACTCTGCACAGCCAATTTACTTCTTTATGCTTTTTCCACGCTTGCTTGTCTCAGCTATTAGTAGCGTTTTGTTTATTAAACCAGTGCTTTTCAAACTGTGGTCTACAGATCCTGGAAGGCATTTGGGCTACTTGTAAGCAGTTGTACAAAAACTGGTTAGGAAAAGGAAATCTGTTGCAGGAGCCCTACATTTGCTATACAGAAATCTCTGTTGTAGAGCAGTCCGAATCGCTAACTAGCAGAGTTCGGCTCTCCCCCAAACTGTGTGTGAGCAGGACTGCTTTTCTACAGTGTCCAGCACAATCAGAGTCTACCTCACCCAGCCTCTATGGACACATCCGTGGTGTATCCTCTCTCTATTGTAGCCCAGAGCCGTAGCGCCTGCCCTCAGTGTTTCCATGATATAAAATACATATACAGCACACAAAGCTGTGCGACGCTACAGGCTTGGGGAGGAGTGGCTGGAGAGCTGCCTGGTGGAAAAGGACCTGAGGATGTTGGTCAACAGCTGGCTGAATATGAGCCAGCAGTGTGCCCAGGTGGCCAAGAAGGCCAACAGCATCCTGGCCTGTATCAGGAACAGTGTGGACAGGAGGACTAGAGCAGTGATCGTCCCCGTGTACTGGGCACTGGTGAGGCCCCACTTCAAGTGCTGTGTCCAGTTTTGGGCCCCTCACTACAAGAAAGACCTTGAGGTGCTGGAGCGTGTCCAGAGAAGGGCAACGGAGCTGGTGAGGGGTCTGGAGCGCAAGTCTTGTGAGGAGCGGCTGAGGGAGCTGGGGGTGTTCAGCCTGAAGGAGGCTGAGGGGAAACCTTCTCGATCTCTACAATTGCCTGAAAGGAGGGGGTAGAGAGGTGGGGGGTCGGTCTCTTCTCCCAACTAACAGGCGATAGGACAAGAGGAAATGGCCTCAAGTTGTGCCAGGGTAGGTTTAGACTGGATATTAGGAAAAATTTCTTCACTGAAAGTGTTATTAAGCATTGGAACAGGCTGCCCAGGGAAGTGGTTGAGTCACCATCCCTGGAGGTATTTAAAAGACAGGTAGATGTGGTGCTGAGGGACATGGTTCAGTGTTAGGTTAATGGTTAGACTTGATGATCTTAAAGGTCCCTTCCAACCAAAAGGATTCTACGACTCTATGATTTTATTATTCTAAGCCTGCAACTGGATAGGAAATACATATCCATGTGAGAGAAGTCAGAGAAGGATCTTTGCATGTCAAAAGGCAGCAAAACCAAATTATTTTGCCCTGCGGTACCTCCTGTGCTCTCCCAGTGCGAGATGTCTCTTAGGGATTTGGGGAGCGGTTGAGAAGCCCCAACTGTTGTGGAGGAGGAGGAAAGGCGGCATAAAGCAGCTGCTCTGTTTCAGTGCTTCTTTGGACCCTTGCCTTTTAGACAAGTCATTCAGCCCCCATATGCAATAGTCATAACATTGCATAGTTTAGTCCTTATCTGTTATTTAGTCATGACCTCACAACCTAAAAGGCAAAATCAGCAGCGCCATTCAAACCCTCCAGTAGGAGTGTCAGTAGCTCTGAGATGTCTCCTGAGACACAGTTTACAAATTCCTCCTGCTTTTTCAGCATCAGCTGCAGAGTTTGCATGCAGATCCAGGGTTATTTGGATCCAAGAGCTTGAATCTATTTCTAAGACTCACAATTTGAAGCCAGGCCCATGTGCCAACTTCCCTTCTTTAAAGCTGCCAATTTGTTACAGGTGATACTGGAATAGAGAGGGAAAGTGAACCAATTATTCAGGTCTGAGGCTCAGCTGAAGAAAGTTGATATCCCTGCTGCGTCTCAGACAGGAACAAATCATTTGAATTCTTTTATTCCTATATCCTGGGCCACTGTGAAGAAAAATGTGCTTAAAATCATGGCAGGTTCAGCCTCTAGTGACGGGCGCCTTGCAAACAGGCTCCACATCTACAAAACTCTTTTAAGCATGATTCACTTCAGAAGCATAAAGGCTCACAAATACGTTGGCAGTTCTGGGGATGAGAGCTTGCATATATGTTGAGTACATTTCTTCAGCAGCGTATCTACACCACAAAACTAGTTGCCCCCCCTCACCGGAGGACAGCAGAGAGGCAGAGGCATTGCCTTGGCCATCCACATGGGAGTAGAGGATCGCAGTGCCCATGTAGCTTGCGTCAAAGCAAGTGCTGCTCTGCCACCACAGCTGGCTGCCCAGAGAAATTGTGGAGCTTCCATCATTAGAGGCATTCAAAACCCGACTGGAGATGGCCCTGAGTGGTCTGCTGTAGCTGACCCTGCTCTGAGCAGGGGTTTTGACCAGATGATCTCCAGAGATCCCTTCCAGCCTCAGACCTTCTGTGACTCTGTGATATATACTGATATATACATACATATACACACATACACACACACTTAAATACATTTTTATATATACACATGCACACGCCCACAGCCTCAGGGTTTGGGCCCACAGCTGAGTTTCAGGACCTCAATGTGTCACCATCCATCAGCTGATGCCAGTGGAGCTCATGCACGCGTCTATGTGCAAGAGAGAGTAAACCTCTTTTACTGAGGTTTAAAATCACTCACAGTATTTCTCTCCAGAGGTGGCCTGTAAAGGTACACCTGGGCTGAAGCAGCACAGTCACTGTGGCTCAGGTGGCACGCAGTAACCCGCGAAGTTGTCATAAGATGAGCGGGTTTCTGAGCCTTGCAGGTAAGTAGATTCCACCACAGTGATCCGTGTTCACTGGAGCAATGAGGAGAGGTGGGGAAGGTTTGGTTAACTTTAACTCAATATAGATTCGAATGCATTTAAGAAAACAAGACATAGAAATATTCTGCCGGAGCATATTTCATTAGTAGTTCTTGTGACACCTCTCTCTAGCCCTTTGTGGGAAAAAAGATCTATAAAACTCTGATAAATAAATAAATCTTTTTTAAGATACAAAAAAATATATCTTTGAGTAATAATGCAGTAATGCATAAAGCACTGTCGCCAGCAGTAAAAGCTCCTAATCTGGGCCAGCAAGTGATTTAAAGCAAAAAGAAAAAAAATCTCTTCAAGACGATTGCTCTTTAGCAATTGAGTATCGGGAGCCAGACTCACCACTGAGCTCCATCTGCTTTGTATCACGCTGTGACGCAAGCCCAGATCTGAGCATCACCGGGGCTGTGCGGAGCAGCTGGAGTAGACGGGGAAGGCTGGGCCAACAAGCCTTCATCAGTTCTTAAGAGTTTTACACATTTTGGGTGGGGTGTTCTTTTGTCTGTTTCTCATGACTGCCCTTCAAATACCACGACGACGGCCCCCCAAATACCGAATCTGCTGAGCTGTGGGATGACCTCTCAGAGGAGGAAGTTTTCTGCTGACAGGATAGTGAAGGGAGACCCTACTATGGGGTTTCCATCCTCAACCAGGAGCCGTATTCCCCCTCTTACTGCCTGGCTCCCCGTGCAGGAAAAATTCACGTCACTTCTTCTCCAGCCACTTTTTGTCTGTCTTGGAAACCAGAAGATCTCTGAGGACAGAATATGCCTTGCCAGGCTCGTACAGTACCAGACCCAACAGGACTCGTGCTGCAAACAGTAAAGGAAGATGCTTGCTAGGAATTTGAGCAGTATCACCTGCCTCTAACAAGAAACATTGCTTGTGCTGTCTGCAGAAAGGCTGTATACATAACCTTCTGGGAGGAGACATTTAGTCAATACACTTGGTGTGGAAAGTAAAATGTAGGTGGGAGCAAGGCATGAGAGCTCTCTTAATCATTGTCATTGATTTTCTGAAATGGCTCCGTGTCTGTTCATAAGAAGGATGCGGTGACATCCTATGTTTATTCAGTGTCTGCTCTAGGTGGGAGGGGATGGCCATGCCAATTAAGAAGTTTAATTAAAGCAGCAACCTTTCTGTTCCTGAGGTGGGGGCCTGTCATCTGCCAATTTATTTTCATGAATAAGTCATTAAAGCAGGAGCTGCTGAGGACTTACTCATACAGATCAGGTTTGCAGTGCCTCTTCCCTGGCTGCTGGAAATCATTGCAGATCCGATATCAAGGCCTTGAGCTGAAACTCAAGAATGCGAGTCTAAACAGATCAGAATTGTGTCTGTGATGTTTTACTGCAGTATTGAAATCTCCCAGCAGCAGGGACATGCTGTTACAGTCTATTGCAAGATTAATATAACTGGGTTTCATATACATGTCGCACCCAATGCATCTTCAGGAGCACCCAATTCCCATTGTTTGCCTTGTTGCTCACAGCAGTGCTTACCTCTGTTGGTTGTGTTGCTGCATCAAAAACAAGAGGTACTTATCATCTCTGAGCCACAGCTGGCTGACTGTCCACCTGCCTGGGATGCGGTAAGTTCCTCGGTGAACAGATGTGACCAAAATCAGATGGTGTTACGAGAGAGGAATAGAAATGACAGCTTATGACCTTGCTTATGCCTACTTGATAGACTAATTCTGCATTCAGATGAACAAGCTCAGCTCTGAGTTCAGGCTGCTTTGAACCACCTCTGGAGGTTACTTCATTCCACCTGATTCATGGCCTTGAAGCTAATAACTCCTGTCATAGTTGATAGAGGAATACTGGTCTGCAACTTAAAGCATTACTGTTTTGAAGCAGGGAGATGAACTCATGAGCCATAAAAACTCCTATTTGTCCTATTTGTTAGAGATTTGTTAGCACTTTGTGACTATTCTGCTGCTTTCCAAAGTAACTGAGTCATCTGTACTGAAGGACAAAGCTTGTCCCCGTGGACCAGGTGGGACCTGAGTCAGCATTTGGGTGCTGCTCATCACCTCTGTGGTCTCCTTGAACCAACCTGTTTCTTTCACTATTAGGATAACCATGACTCTTCCAAACTGGCCCGCAGGCGAGGAGAGACTGGCATTAAAGCAGAGCAACTACACAAGAAGCAAAGCTGGTCTGCTTCCAGGACCAACAGCTAGTCTGGCTCGGTGGGGATTTGTCAGAACCAAACCTGCATAAAGGGCATCACCATTTCAGTGTTGTTGGCTTACGCATCATGATGCTTCAGCATAGTCTGTTGAATGTCTACTACACTCTGCAGAGAAAATAAAAAAAACAACAAAACCCAGACATTTTCTGTCATTGAAGAGATTCCCCCCATAAAATGGCGTAGACATTCCCCCTATAGAAATTTAACATGCTTATAGACACAGATAAGACAAACCCCATGGGATGACGCTGGCACATGTATGGATTGGTGCAGGTACACATATATGTCTGTGCATGCAAGTTCTCATCCACACTACACAATTCATTAAGAGTCAAAATTAAGTCATTTGGAAGCTGGCCTAGTCATTGAATTGACAGTGATGTTAAGGAAATATTTAAACATTGGAGGGGACTGAGAAAATCAAGTTGGAGGCTGGGATGTCCACCCTGTGCAATGACAGGAAGAACCAAACAGCAGAGGTTTCCAAAGCTTGTTCGGGGTGTCAAATAAATGATTGCCACAAAAATAAATGAGAGTTATATGGATGAATCTTCTGGTCCGTTCCTGTATTTCTCCCTTACAGCTGTGGCTGAATCCCTGAGTCTGCTTTGAAAAACTGATCCAAGTGTCCGGACTAGTCAGACAAGGGTAGAAAGGCTCTGTGTTGGAGATTGTGCAACACCAGTGTTGGAGTGCCAAAATTCAAGCTGATTCAAGCAGGTATAGCCAGAAGCAGTGAGGCGAGACTGTAAAAAAGAAGCTGCAGATTAAATGTCAGAGTTGCTTTTTCCAAAGCCAAGGTCTATTAGCCTGGGGGCCATCGTCCAAAGAGACTTATGGAATCCCCATTAGCCAGCCCTTTTGAAAGCTTAGCTATACCAATAACGCTCAATAATACATCTTTTGGAACAAACTTATGTTGGCAGAGAAACAGGAGGGGAATTAATAGATCCTTTCTGGCTCTGATTTTTATAACTCTTCGCATTGAATCCTAATACAAGAGGTTATCTTTATAGCAGGCAATGAAAGATTTTCCCCGTAGATTACCACTTGAAAAGTACATGCTGCGTGTCTTTAAAGTACAGGACATTTTATACTTTCATTTGATTTCAAGTGACGAGAGGACTCTATAGCCAGCTTCAAGTTAGTATTTTAGCAAGAATCGATGGCATAATTAAACTTTACGTATGTCCCTCATCACCAGTTCCATGTGACCAAGTTTACAGCATGGTGGCACTTGGATAAATCATTTTGTATTTATGGATGGCTCATAAAAAGGTGGGATGAGGAGTTAGCCACAAGGGATGATGGTGTAATTACATTGAGTGGTATGGTTTCAAACATCAATGCAATCTGTTGTTAGGGCTATGAACCAAAATGTGTTTGACTTAAAAGGGACAATGCTATGTTACTAAAAAAGCCTCGTGATAGGGCTTGGTGTTTGGGTTCGCACGTCTTACACGTCACCTCCAGAAGGATGCTCCCTCCTAGCTTTCTATCTCCATTGTCTCAAAATGTCAATGTGTGAGAAATGGTCTAATTGTTAGGAGCATTCTGGGATGGGTTCTTTGTCCCAGTGGAAACCGCAACTGGACATGGATATCAGATTTAAGTGCCCAAGGCAGGCATTGTGACAGATGGCTACATTCCCCTCTGAAAGGCTGATTGCCTCTGAGTGATCTTGACTGTGCACATGCAAGGCCAGGACTGTCTGGCCCGAGTGGCTTGTTCTTCCTTCGCCTCTTCAGTCCCATGATTACCTTCAGGACCTTTTCTGAGCCTGTTGGAGGAAAAGGATGTATTTTTGTCACACCTTTCCCAGCAGATTGGGCTTTCCTTTCCCCGCTAATTTCCTGGCATTAAGTAGCCCATGCAGAGCCTGGCCTTAGTGCGGCTTAGTCCAATGGGAGCTACCTGGGATGGAGAAGATGCTCACTAAAAACACCCGCACCAAGGCATGTTTTCAAAAGAGAGATAGCCTTCCTTGCAACTAACCTTTGCAGCGGCTGGAAAAGCAGGTGGTTTTGAGAAACCACAACTGCTTTGCCAACAATGGGCGTTTGGGTCAGATTGGGACATGCTCCCAGAGGGGCAGCAATGCCCAGAAAGGTATGGAGACCCACCAGGTCTCCCTCTCTGCACGGGGAGATTTGTGTCCCCACCGAAGTGCAAACTTGGTGCAGTTGAACATTGCACCTTCTCTTCCAGCCCAGCTTCCCAGGATTTTTTACCAAGGACTGGCCTGCAGTGCAGGCAGAGGCAGCCTTTGATTCCCAGGAGAAATAGTCACCTTGCCATGTAACTGTAGAGCAACAGATTATTCCCAATTAATAGCAGTATAAATTAATTCTGATAAACAGATGAGGAGAAATTAAAAATGAGCAAGCTGAACATCACCAGCACAACTCACTGCCTTCTACTGCGACAAAGGTTGTGCAACCCTGCCAGGTTTTTCTCCAGCTTACTCCTACTGCTTCATCATTGCTTCCCCCCCCAAAAGTAACAGTTCTGATGTGTGCCTATCTTCTGATGAGTGTCTTTCTTAAGACACACGTAAACAAAGAGTTTATCTCTGCCTCATATGGAACCCTGCTATCCCTGCCTCCTTTTGCTCACAGTGCAAGGATTTTCATGGGGTCATGCTGGCAAAACTGAAATTGCAAAGGACTGCAAAACAGGGGGGCAGATCACGTTGCTGATCTTGAAGCAAGTGAGGAGATGGAAAATGAAGGAAGAAACAGGTTGAAAGGGAAAAGCCCGGGGCGGGGGGGAGTATGAATAATTAATGTTATAATTTGCTACAGCAGAGTAGCCATCTCAGTTAATAAAACCCGTAGTGAAGAACCATGATTTAACAAATTCCTTGTAAACCTGATGTTCTCCTTGCATGAGTGCCTATTTAGGGAAGAGGGGTCTCTAGGGGGTTGCTGGCCAAAGCATAAACATCTCTAAACTGAAGACTTGCCGATTTGGTGCTATTGAAAGAGCGCACCACTGTCAGGGAGCAGGTCTGATGCATCGAATCCTTCCATTTTTTGAATGAAAGGCATGAAAACCACTGAGCTGTGCAGCTGGAGCTCTCTGCATGGTCTCTGGAGAGGCAGAGCACCTCTGTGCTCAGCAGGAGCAGGCACGGGGTGGTGGAGCTGAACGGGTCTGACCACCATCTGCAAGGGCTGAGCAGAGCATCACCTCCTCCGCGGGCACCGCCAGAAGCAAATTTGAGAAAATATGGTCATATTTGGGCCCCTTTGGACATAATCTGGAAGCACTAGCCGGTCCCCTATGTTACAAGTGTAAATAATATCATCAGTATTCCATCATTTTTCCTTAACGTGAGCCTTCCTCTCTTTGGGAAAGATATTAATTTCAGATACTTGTACTTACACAGATGTCTGTGTCCCGGGCCATGCTGGCCACTGTTTACACCAGCTGGCTGCCAGCAGCCTGCAGCCTTGCTATGGTGCACGTCAGTCTTTTGAAAGCTACAGATAAACTCATTGTAAAATTTATCTGAATTTATTTAAGTACAAAACAACCTGTCAGAAGGAGTCGGAATTTTCTCTGACCTTCACCTGATACAAAGCTACAAGCCTGGCAGCATGTTAGTATATTTAAATCTGGAGCGTAAACACAGACAGCCTTGCTGGTCTTCCCTTTTAAAGGACTGTTTAGGTTTCAGAAACCAGCCGCGGACTGAAAGAAATTTGTTCAACCGATTCATTGCGTTTCCTTCCTAACTAACTGCTGCTAATCCACTCAGAGGAAAGATGGCCCTGTTTCTGTTTGCTGGAGGTTGCTAGATCAAGGCTCAAAGCTGCCTGTAGGGAAAATAATCACTTACGAGCTGAGATACACTTAATGTGGCATTTTGCCAAACAAAATGCATTGCTACTGGCATGCCCGGGACCCTCTCACTTTGCACATCTTTAAGCATCCAAAAAGGACTTAATTACAGAGCGGCTCATATTCTGTTGGGGAGGTTGCAAATGTTCTTGGCTGGGTTTTTTTCTTTCATCAAAAAAAGCTTTTTCCTTAACATCCCCAAGAAACGGAACCTTCCCTGGCAGCTTTAAAGCACAGGGTTAGTGCCGTTTCTTTCTGTCACACAAACTCTTCAGTTCCATCTCCAAATATTTCTTGTTCATTTGGAAACATGTTGAGATTGCAATCTGTTTCCAAGGACAACCAGGTCCCCAGTGGCAGTTTTGCGGGCTCCTCACAACAATGATACTCGGTGTCACACAACACTGAGTATGAGAAAGAAAATAGAAGCCCATAAGGAACATAAAATCTCCAAATTTGAATTGCTCTGGCTGGTTTCAGAAAAGACAGGGACTGAGCAGACATGTAGAGCTTTTGTCTTACCCCTGAGCTTGTGCTTGCTGGCGAGGTGCTTGAGTGCTTCCTTGGGTGATGGCACAGGGAGATTTGTCCCACAACTGCTCGTTCCTGACACCTCAGTGCTTGTTCAGGATCCCTCAAAACAAGGACACCATCTTCTATAGTATTGTTAGGATGGCGTATCCCATCAGAAGGACATCACTCTTGAAGGTGGTAAGGATGGTGGTTGCTGCGCCTCACTCATGCGGTGGCACCTCACCCAAGTTCTGACCACAAGGAAATGTTAACTATCACTTGGGTGGTAGCTTGGTGGCCTGAAGTAGGGCTGATGTTGGTACTCATTGATGAAGCAAACAAATTATTTCCCTACAGACAGGGTGGTCTTCCTCCAGATTGCTTCTCTGCTGATCCGGTAATCAGGCTTTTCTCTTCAGCCATCCTCTTCAGAACCATCCAGATAGTGTGGAGGAGAAGACAGCCCTGTGAGAGCAGCCTGCCAAGCCACCTTCCTGGTCAGTGGGAACTTGCTCTTGAGGGACATCCTGGATGGAAAGGGGCATCCCTTGGCTTGTCTGGTGGCCAAATGGAGGGCAGGTGTACGGAGAAGAGGATCATTTCCAGTTTGGTGATTTGTTTGAGATTTCAAAAAGAGAAAGGCAGATCAAAATAGCCTGAAGTAGTAGTCAATGAAACAGTTGCCTGAGCTGTGGCATTTCCAGAGAAATCTTTGCTCTGAATAAAGGAAACAGAGACCTGAACCCAAGCTCTAATATTCTCAGTGAACAGTGTACTCATTCAGGAGTGATTGACTACCAAGCCTACTGTGCAACTGCAAATCTTTATTTGACCAAAACCAATATACTTCCATTAAAAACTTCTATTTAAAAAAGCTGATACGCAACAGTTAAAAAACTAGAGTTGAAAAATTCTCAAACAGCTGTGTTTTGGATCTCCGCTCTTCCAAATATCAGGATACTGTGATAAACTGGAAGCCTCTTGGTGTAATTTGTAATGTCTTAGATGCCTCTGGTTTAGAACAAAAAGCATTCCTTGAGATTAAATAGCAGCACTTTGTCAACATTTTGGAGTTTCCGCTCAGTGAATACAAGGATTAGTTCAATGATCCAGCCAGCTCAGCTTATTGCCAATAAGAACTTTATAAATACAATACTAAGACGTCTTTTTTTTTTTTTTTTTCAACTTTTGACCTCAAGGTAGCAATTCCAGCAAAGCACGACTACAGCTGGATATGGTTTGTAATGGAGGCCTGAGTTATTTTCCTGCTTAATACCAGCTGATATGTGTGTGTTTGCAGTATCTCTTGTGGGGATGCATTAAGCAGAAGAGTTAACTAGTGTCAACTGACGATAATGCTCGGTGCTTCCTCTTGGGAGACCCCTACCAATAGGTTGCGTAAACACCACCCAGACCGTAGACAATACGGCGTGTTTGCTGAGGGGCTCTTAAACTGGTGATGCACAAGCAGTACGGATAAACGGGTCTCTTCTGAAACAACAGGCCCTTACTCCAGTCAAATGTGATTTTTTTTTCTTCTAGGTGAGTTAAAGGCACCAGCAAAAATGATAAGTTATTAGGTTAGTCTTTATCAACAGCTTTGCAAATATTGCCGAATTCCAGCTGACTCCTGTTAGCCTGGGAAGACCGCAAACAGCAGGTGAATGATACAAATAGTTGATGAGTCAGGGAAGTATTTTTCATACGGTTTTGAAGAGGTTGAATATGCGGTTTTCCCAAGTGGGTCATTCCATTGTACTTCACTCTGTGTCAAGCCCTTTCGTCAATTTATTTTTACCTGCCTTTTTTTTTTTTTTTTAAATACTGAAAAGCGTTATTTTAGTCTCAGCACATCTGGAACATAAAGGCCATGTTAACCATTTGCTACCAGGAGACCATGGGAACAAGCCATGGAAGCTGCTTGTGGGTGGGCAGGATGGATGTTTTGCGACATCTCCATGGTATTCCTGGTTTGCACAACCATTATTAGTGCTTAGAGTAGGTCTCAGCTAAGACCAAGGTTCACAAAGGTTTGTACACCCATATGTAGTAAAAAACCACCCAGTCTGAAAAGAGCCTTGGCCCAAGTACTCCACGTTATTTGGAAACTCTTTTCTCGAGTTACATACCTGACAACTTTAAGGACCTGCCCTGCAGCCTAAATAGATGATGCACAGTTTGAGACAGGGATTATGACTCAATTTTATGGTTTACAAACTGATACAAAGAGATTCAGTGGCTTAGGCAAGGGCAAGTAAGAAGTGCCTTAAGCCCTGGCCCACACAGCCAAAAGATCACCCGAAAGATCAATTTCTGTGTGTGAGTAATGGATAGGGAAGGGAGATGTGTGGAGGCCAGGGTAGGGGAGTAGGACAAATGAGGAGCTGAGCTGATGGGACTGAGGTTGGCTGAAGAAAGGGGCTGGGAACAGGGGGATACAGGGAGTAGCTTGGATAGGACCAGAGCTCCTCAGAGGGATTTGTCTCTGGTCCTGAGCCCACACACCTCACACCTAAGACCAGGGTTCACGAAGGTTTTTATACCCATATGTAGTAAGGAACCACCCTTGCCTTGCATGTACCCCAAAGCATTGCAGACTTTGACTACAACCAGGCACATCAAGGTGGAGGGAGACAACTAAGAGCCTCACCTCTACGTAATTACCCCAAGCCTCAGCAATCACTTAGCTGCAGCCTCCCAGTGAAGGACAATATGTGACTATCAGTGTGTTTTAAACCCACCCCTTTATGGTTATGAGCTTATTTAAACTTTATTTACGTACATAAATGTATTTATTTATAAATTATTTATTACTAATATAATATTTTATTATCTTTGTTTATAAATTATTTCAAAATGTATTTATTTATGTAAATTCTTTTTTAAGGCAGAGACATTTTTTTTAAGGATAAGCAATTTACTGCTCCCTCCCTCGACATAGGGGATGAACTGAGCCATCGAACAGTTCGGGTCAAACCACCTTGAAGGGCAGGTGGATGGAGCTGCGCTTTTCCTGCACGGACCTGTGATATGTGTAATCAGCTGGGGCTGACACCGCTTAATCTGGTCTGGCAGGAAGGCCATTTAGCAGCGTGTCCTTGACACGAGTATTGCTCCTCCATGGTTATCGCGGAGCCCAGACTCA
Source organism: Rissa tridactyla (assembly GCF_028500815.1). Taxonomy (NCBI): domain Eukaryota; kingdom Metazoa; phylum Chordata; class Aves; order Charadriiformes; family Laridae; genus Rissa; species Rissa tridactyla. Next base: position 116,622,517 of record NC_071468.1, on the reverse strand, counting down.
CTGGGTTTCAGGGTGTGCAATACAGTTTAGACATGGAATTTGATTCTTTTGGGCTTTCCCTACGGGAATATGTGTGTGCGGAAGGAGGAAGGTAAATCTCAGCCTGCTCAGTAAATGCATTATTGATTTTGAGCAGGGAGGTTTTATGTGCTAGATGGGGGGATGTGAAGCTAAGGAGAGGGGATTTCTTTTACTGCGGTTGCTGCTTTTGCATGGAAATATTGCTGTGGCTTTATAAATTATGGGTGTCTGAAAGGAAGGACTGGTAAAACCTCCCTTTGTCCTTGTGGCAGTGTTTGTTACAGGAAGATGGATTGGTTGCTCCTTTTGACATGAGCGATGAGGCCAGAATTTTCCCTCGTTATAACTGATCGTGTCAGCAGACAATAGGAGAAGACACTTCTCCAGCAGATCTGTATTCCTCCTCTGCAGCACTGCGATGTGTTACAACCTATGAAAGCGTTTAAGAAGCTCGGAGCCGCACGCCTGAAGCCGTCTCTGCAGCCTGTGCCCCCCTCTCAGCCCCCTCCCTGGAATACCCGCACCTCCGGCATGCAAAGGTTAACTTCACCATTGTACCTCGGTGGTTATTTCTGTGCAGCCTGTTTATCTTCAGTCCCCGGGTCATTAATAAACATCCTCTTTCAAATACTTTGGACATCTGGAATATGGCTTGCTTGTCTTCTGAGACGATGATATCCTTTTAGGTTGGTAAGGGAAGGATGAAGATTAAAGCTCCCCTTCTTTGGAAAACATGGTCTAAAATGTCTTCTCTTTTACTCCAATGAATTCACCCGTCAATTGGGATAGCAGTCTGCAGGACCATTTAAGCAGGTACCTAGCTTTCAGTCACATATACAGCCCCACTGATATCACTTCCCTGTCACCACCACTGCAAAATGTGATATTTGCACTCTGAGCACAGGCAAAGCCATTTGGAAAAAAGTAACATCTGCTGCTGTTATACAAGACTAATTACTAATATACTTGCAGCAGGACCATGAATCTGGTATTTTTCAGCTCTCTTTACTTCCTTTAATACTTAAACAAGAACAACAAAAAAACCTCTTTTTCCTTTTTTTAAAAAAAACACCAAACAAAAATAGCCAACAGAAGAAGTTCTTGAGACAAGAGCCAGGAGAAACACAGAATGGTTTCACAGGCCTGTTCTGCCGGCGGGGGTCAGCTGCGGGGCTGCGAGAGGGGAATTTGTCTGACCCGTTTTACACTTCTACTTGAAAATGAACCAAATACTAAGTGTCTTTTTCTGTGTAATGACCAGAGAGGGAATTTACAGTTCCTCATTCAGACAGAGGAGGCAACAAGAGTTAGGTGAAACGACCCCCTCCCCTCCCGACTTCAGTAGGGTGTGATCAGAGCCTCAGAGCCCTGCGGTCCCTTTTGTACTTTGAATGAAGCTGGTCCTCCGTGTTTCTGTGCTGCAGCATCTGCTGCGATTAGTGGGGTGGTGGGACAAGGCTCCGGGTGCTCTAAAGCCTAAATCGCCCCTAGGAGGTATGGGTCTGTCTGCTGACTGTCAAGCAAACCCTGCACAGCTCAATATATGTGACTTTTTAGGCCAGCCCCTCCTGATGGGCTTCACTTTGCAGGGGAGGTCACAATATCTAACTTAGGTGGAAGATACCAAACAATAGCCCCAGGATTCGCAGCCCAAAGTTGGGTCTTGGCCTTTTCTCCAGCTGAGGAGGAGAAACAGGAGAAACTGTTGCTGAGGAGGCTGGAAACTCCTGTGCATGAGTGCACCCTCTCTCTGCAACCCAACAAGTCATGGGTCCTTGGCCGACCACGTCAGACATACAAATTAAGCAGGCATGGAGCTACCTTCTGTGTCTGTGCAGGACGAGCAGCTAGCAGAGCATCTGGCTAATCATCTAGTGATCACTCATTAGCCCCTGATAAACCATGAAGATTGAAACCTCTCACTTCATGCTCTGCAGATCTGCCATTGCTGGGGAAATGTCCTGTAAAATTAATGTGGTTTTTTGGCCACAATCCACCCCCCAGGCTGGGGGGGGGGGAAGGAGACATTGTGAGACATCTCCCACCGAGCCCTCCTGGCACAGCATTGCCTTAGAGTAACGGTGGTTTATAGACTTCAGTGGTTGCATTTCATCACTCCTCTTTGAGAAGACCCTCTCTCCCACTGAAGTAAGGCAGGAAAATCATGCCTGGAGCTGAAGCAGCGTTAGGGGTCAACAGGCAGCCCCGGGTGACTCAGGGATGAGGAATGTGCAACCGGACCTGCTCCCTGGCAGGAACAGTCCTCCCATGGCACCGACTCCCTGCCCAGCATCCAGCGATCTCCTCCCAGGTCAGGATGAGCACTTTTGCTAACTGGAGCAGCTCCTGTGGTGTGCTGCAGACTAGAAAAGGCTTTCCCGGTGTTATTTCCCCATGTGTGGTGCAAACAGAAGAGGCACTGGGCTTGGGTAGCCTCTTGGTCAAGCACATCCCCCCGCCCCAGAGCTGGTGACGGGGGATAGAGGCTACAGACATCTTTGTTGGAAAAGACAAAATCAGACGAGCTATTTCAGCCGGGGGCAGTCTGTTAGCAGCGGTTTGTAGCACCAGGCAGTCATCCTGGCCTCTCATCCCTTCCAGCCTCACTGCCAGACGTTACTGCCACCTCGGTTTTGACCAGATTCATTTGCCCAGCTGTGTAAAATGACCCAAGTTTAAATAACCCTGTTAACCTTCCAGAGAGGGGCTGCTCTGTGCTTCCCGCATAGGAGAAATTCCTGGGGATGGTGATGTAAGTCTTGGCTCGATCAGAAATACTATCTTTCCTCCCACAAATTATTTGCCAGATCACGTCTTTGTCTACTGCCTCTAAACCAGAGAAACACTAGTGAAAATTATTTGCTGATAATGCTGCTGGGGCTTGGCTAATTCCCCTGCACTGTAGGAACCGTTTGTGGCCAATGCACATAGCAAATGCTAACTCAAGCGGCGCGACAGATGGTGTAAAAAGAAGTTGTAGTGCCTTCGATTCTTAGAGGTACCCTGAAATGCCCAGGGTCCCCCGGCACCTCTCTAAAGCAGTACTGTGAAACAGGGGCTCATTGAAACACGGAGCCTCTGCAGCAGCTATTTGCGCAGGACCAGCTGCGGCTCTCTAGGTGAGAATGGAGGGAGGCTGGTGGTGCATCACCAAGCGCAGTGGGAAAGGAGCTGGTGTGATTTTGAGGGTTTGGGGTTGTGCTATATCCCCTCTTTGTCTGCCATATCAGTGCTCCTAGAGCCATAGGTTTGCCCTTGAAAAATGTGCATATAAATCCAGATCATGTTTGCTCTGGGGAGCCAGCTGATGCCAAACTAAAATGGTCTATGTCTGGTCAGGAAGGTTTTTGTGACAAAATGCCCACACAACCAAAAGCTGGTGCCCCTCACAGCCTCAAAGATGTTGTGAGATGCTGAAGGAATTAGCCAAGGGCAGCGTCCCCCCCAGTGAAGCACTGCCCGGTCCAGCCGGTGCTTGGTGTTCATGGAAGGGTGAGAACGTGGGTGCAGCACAGCCTCCTCCTCCTCTCTGTGGCGGTGTGCTCTCCCCTTTTTCCCCCGCCCCCGGGTCCTGCTCAAGCCATAGCCATCAGCGGGAGTTGTTATGAGTTGCACTTGAACTGTGGGAGATGGCTGGCAACATAACCACAACACTGTCTGGAGTGGGAACCTAGGTATCTTGTTCCCATGCGAATATGACTATAGGTCAATTCTCTTACTCCATAAATAGCGGACAGCCCAAGAGCCCTTTGAGCTCTCCTGCACGGCAGCGGGCTGCACGACAGGACCTCCCCTTGAGTGGGGACGCTCGCTTAAGGTTCTTCTCCTGGAGGTTGAGAGATTCCTTGCCGTAACAGATTCTCAGTAAGTGACTAAGAGCATGCTAAACTTTGACATCTTAGCTAAGTGATATTAGGATTGATGGCGCATATATAATCCTTTAGACATAAACCGTTGACCAAGTCTGGGACTAGGATTGGATCCAGCCGCACCTAGACTCCTCTCTGGGAAGGAGTTTAGAAAGCAAGGGGGTCCTTTCCGAACCTCGTGACTCAACGGGAGGGTCTCCGTGAGAGCTTGTCTGACCCTGGCCTCTATGCAGTAAATAATCAAGTGTAGCCTGGCATCGAATCTCGTAAAACGCTGTCGCATTCACTGCTAACTTTGTTAAATCACTGTTTTATGTTAATAAACATTTCACGACTCTCTTACACGTGAAGTTATTCACTCTGCCTGTGACACTCTCCCACCTCGTGCTCTGGGTGGGCACCCCTCCTCCAGAAGCAATCTCTCCTGTCGTGTCTCCTTCTGGTTTCCGCTCTCCCTGCAGAGGAACATGCAGGAGGTGTAATTTCAGCTCGGCTCCAGTGCATGCGAACTGCGAATGCTTTGCAATGGAAAAGGGATTACCAGGAGAAACTCTCATTTTCTGTCTATCCCTGTACAGACGTGCATACCCTCATGTGTATCTGAATTGAAGTCAGCTCCACCACCTCTGGAGGACTAGAAAACTTTGTATTGTTTCTGCTATGTTTCATCTGCTGTGAGCTTGGCTTGTCCAGGATTTATCTCAGCTCCTAATGTGTTTACAATGAGATAACTCTTGGCATGCTCTTTTCCAATTACCTAGACAGGATCTATCACTCTAGAGATGGCAAATGAAACGCAGGACCCCAATAAAGAGTATGCATTTCCATGGCATTCATATAAGAAAAGCCATTTGGCAGATGATGCATTTGTTTTTAACGTTCCAAACTATCACAGACATCATGAATCAAGCTTTACTGAGCAAAATTATATTTGCTGGTGACTGCTCGGGTACATTTGAGACAGACGAGCTTGCACTGGCTTACTAGGGAGCAAGCCTTCTTTGTAAGGAAATGTGTCATCAAGCCACACAATTTATGGTCTTTCAGCAGTCCTGTTCTGCAAAGGCTTCGAGCCTTAGGGAAAACACACAACTCCCACGTAACCTGATTCCCTGCAGAAATCGATAACTTTCCCCCCTTTCAGATCAGGCACTTAAACTGAGGTCTTGACCATTTGCTGTCCTTAAGGATTGCAGGGCAACCCTCTCAAGAGCTACGCCGTTAATTAAAGGCTCTGGGTCAAATTCCAGCTTTGCATTCCTGTGCTGTGTCCTGTGGGCTCTGCACTGCTTTGGGCGTCGCTGCTGGGCACTGCGAAGGTGCTGCAGCACACCCAGAAGTACCGCGTGGATGCATCTCACTTGCCAGGGAGAGCTGACTTTCTGTGACAAATTTCCACGGGATAATAGCATCAGAGAAAACCAGCCTGAAAAGGGAAACCGAGAGGTCACAGAGCAGACCCCTTGCCCCAAGACAGGATCAACAGTATTGAAGCTAATCCTGACAGGTGCTTCTCTAATCTGCCCTTTAAAAAAGGCAGTGATGTGAAGACTACACAGCTTCCCTTGGGCAGCCAGCTCAGTGCTTCATCATTTTTAGGTTGAGAAAGTTTTTTGTAATTTCAAACTGAAATGCTGCAGTTCAGGTCCGTAATCTTTGACCCCTTTCCAGGCACAAAGACAGATAATTCCCTTCCTTTCTGAGGGCACTTTTGCCTCGTTTGAAACATTTATCTTTCCCTGGCAGTCATCTGTCCCCCAGACTTATTGTTCTCCAAGTCCTTTGACTTCGCAAACCTTATCTTCTAGACCTTAAAACATTCTCGCTGCTCCCCTCTGAAGCTCCTCCAGTTGCTCTACATCCTTCTGCAGTGACCAAACTGCATGTGAGGCCCCAGCAAAGTCCTGACAAATGCCAACGGTCCAGCTGTCATTGGGATCAGTCCTTGAAGAAGGTGACTGGGGGATGAGGCCATTGAAGGTTATCACCTTCATCAAGAAGGAGCACGCTGCCTGCACGTTCACGGGTGCTGCAGGCATGAATAAATACCCTCAGCATGTGAGTCACAAATACAGTTGTGTGGATCAATTGGCTGTCATTGCTGGTACGTCCCTCACCTTGCTCGTTAGCTGTTCAGATTTAACAAATTAAAATGAGCCCCAAGACATCTGAGATTGTGACTAAGCCACGGGAAGCCAGGTTTCAGGAGGCTTTTATCACTTTTGCAGATGTTACATCAGACTGAGACTGGGCAAGGAAGGTTCTTAACAGCTCACTTCTGCAAAATCATCGCATATCCTTAGGAACAAGCCATTCCCTCATATCCAGCACTAGGCTGAGAAACACAGACTGGTCCTTGGGAACCTGGAATGTCACTCATGCTTCTCTGCCTTGGTACTCCCATCAGCTCCAAAACAAAAGGAAGAATGTCCTGGTTTGAGGACCTGACAAAAAATTATTTGCTGGACATACTAGCATTGACTAATGAAGAGAAACATGTGTGGTATTGACTAAAGAAGAGAAATCCATGCCACCGGAAGGTGATTCATGCAAGGGCATATAAAAGCAAAAAATATGCACTAAGTCACTTCAGGGAACTGACCCACCAGAAGATAGCCTTTTTTTTTTCTTTTCCCCCGAGATAGTTTTCAAACAGATCTGTTCCCTGATGGTACAACTGCATGAGCCCTAAAATGTCACAAGTAGTCTGGTGGGAATGAGTGGTCAGAGCCAGGGGAGGGAAGGTGAGGATTGCCTGCCCCTCTTAATAATGACCGTGACTTAATGCTCACTAAGTTTTTGTGATTTGGGTGACTCCCACCCAAACCACCTCTTATCTCCTCTGAACCCTTTGACATTGCACCCTGTATTGGAATATAGGGACCACATTTCTACAAGAGATACAAGCATCTCCTTCAGTCCTCTAAGGTGTGGTGAACATCTGCAAAAGTTCTGCTTTTCCAACGCACAGAGGCACGGGAAAGCAGCAGATTTCCTTTTTTGTTTTCAGAGGATTAGAACATCTAAAGGTCCAAGTAATTTCATTTATATTTTTAAAAAATCAGTCCAATTTTCGGAGGCAGATGCAAATCAACAAATAAAAATATCATATCTGAAAAAAGGGTATCTTTGTAGGTGCCTTTTTTCAATTATAAAGCAGCCAAGACCTCAGAGTAGGCAAAATTTCCCTTTAAGGATCTGACTGCTAATACGTTTGAACAAAAAAGAACCCTCATCGTGGTGCTTGTTAAACTTCAGTCTTGACCACGCCAGTGTAATGAATTTATTAAGCCATGACAGAATTAATTGCATTAAAAGCACAGGCTCCATGCTGTCTGACTATACAATAATTGCCATTTCATTCTTCTGGGTTAGGCTGTTCGTGGACTTTAAATTGTTACCTTCTTACATAGACTACAAAAAAAAGTACGTTTTTGGTGGAGCGCATCAGGTAGCTATCAGCAGGGAGAATTAGTCATCCTACTTTAAACAGTGACTGCCAATAATTTAAATGCTGAAGCCCTTGAAATGCTGACTCTGTCTTTAGGTTCACATGGCCCTGCTGCTTTCAAAGGTTGAACGATGGCCAGCGAGAGATGCTTCGCCTTCCCAGTGCTTGGGTATGTGCCCCAGCCAGGATCTCCATCTGAAGCAGGGCAGGATCCAGCCAGCAACCTCCCCATCATCACAAGGCAAAGGATGAAAACTCAGTCGTAGTGCTCAAGTGAGGACTTTGGCATGGTGAGGTGTTGTGGCATTAACTGAGGGACAATCTGCAGTATGCTGACCCTAAGAAGAGCAGATGCAACCCAAAGTGGGGAATACTCAGGTCTAGAACTGCAGCTTGCAACTGCTGCCTCACCCTGGGGCGTCTAAATTCCACCACTGCTTTGTGTTTTAGCTTCTGAATTTCTTCAGCATCTAAAAGGGAGCTGGCTCAAGAGGTGCTCTGGTCTTGATAGAGTGAAGAGGATGGCCTTGGCCCCAAAGTCCAGGAGACAAGGTCTTGGAGCTAAGGCAGGAGGTACACATCCATCCGCTTGACTCTGTCAAGACCTGGATCCCATGAAATTTCTCAAGCACTCTGAGCACTCAGCAACCGAACCCAAGTGTGGCTGCACTTTCTCCATGACAAGCTGGCAGAGCTCAGGTTGAGGCCATCTCAGATGAAAACACTTGCAGAAGCACTTGTAGACCCAGGCTCTGTGCTCCAAGCACTTAAGTCCACGCTGCAGTTCCCCAGAGGAGTGCCCTGAGCACCAGGGGACAGCCACAAAATGAGTGCTGGTGGCTGAGGATCAGGACCAAGGCATTCTCCTCACCTTGGGTGGAACTGGTGAGGTATCAGGAGAAGGGGAGGGTGATCGAAATGCCTGAGCTCTCACCACCCCCTTTCCTCTCACTGTGACCTGTCCCTCCAGCCCCTGTGGGGCCAGGGCCAGGAGAGCATCTTTTGCTGATTGTGGACTATTTCATCCAGAGACACTCCAGGAGTTATGATGAAGTATTAAAATCCTAGTGTAAACAAGATTTTTTTAATGGTTAATCAGCTTAGAAGCCTATGAGGGAGAAGGGAGTTGTGGTAACACCTGCTAATGCAGTGACAGGCCTTGCCGACACCTTAAAAATACACATATTTCCTCAGGGCTTTGACTGACAAATTTTGTGAGTCTCATTCGTACTGTTCAGACATCACAGGTTCATCTAAAGAGCAAACAAAGCACAGCCAGAGCACATTTTCTGTTCCTGAGGGCAGCTGGCATGGTCTGGTTGGGTCCAGACCAACGAACCCTGCTGGCCTTCAAAACAGGAGGGGATGGTCCTAGGCTTGTGGTGACCCTGAGGTGTCAGGAATTGTTTGAAAAGGACAAATTAATCTCAGAATCAACCTGAATCAGAGCTTTTCAGCAATTTAAGAGTGCAGCTGGTGCAGTTGCAGTGCCCAGGTTGAAGGCCTGATACTACACTTTACTGGCAGACGCTACGGTCCACCTCTACCATGCCTCTGGCATGAACTTTGTGATACCCAAACCCTTCCTCACCACCACTTCAAGAGGAGAGGCCATGGCATGGCCCAGCCTGTGGCCCACCTTCCTTTGGGGACAATGGGGGCATCTTGGCCTGTGGCTCCAGCATTTGCTGGTCAATTCGTTGTGATAATCTGCTTGTCCTAAAAGACCCACATGTGACTGGTTCAGATATTGCCTTTTCTTTGAGTTTGTCTACCCTCCGAAGCCTGACCAGCACATACAGCAGGTAAACACACCTTTAAAGGTATCATGCATTTCCTAGCAGAAACCGCCCCCAAACACACAGTGTTTTCTCAGTGACTCAGGAAAGAAGGCTGTTAATTTTAGGTCTCTAAAAATAATCTTGACCTCTGCATGCCTCTGCTCGCCTGCAGCTCTAACTCTTCCAGTGGCTGTGTTTGCAGGGTGTGGAACAACGTGCCTCTCCTACAGTGCCTGGTGAGCACAGGGGCAAAGTATCACTGCCCTGCCCGGATCTGGCCGGCTTCGGTGTCCCATTCCTCTACCAGCCCTGGTCATGACATTTGTCTTTGCTGCCACTTCCCTGCACTTACTTTCATGATTCATCCCTAGACTATGAAATTAATCTTGTGCAGGAGTGGTAGAAAGTACAGTCATTAAAAGGGGACGATTGTCTATTACGGCTGGAGAGGTCAAGCAGAGGGTTAGGAAAGGCTTATGTTGCCTTAGCTACAGCAGCAACGCGATGCCAAAGGGCACCGGAGCAAACGATCTTCTGATCTTTCCCTTACTTTGGGTTGGTTTATTTCTTCCTTTCCTTTTCTTTCCTGACTGCACCACTATGTATTGCTTAGCAACTTTCAGAGTCCTATGCTTAAACGTTGCACAACTCCATGCATGCTGGCATGGAATTGTTATTGCTGGGAGTCTATATTCAAGCAAAGAGATTTCTGGGGAGTAGCAAGAAGCCTGCTCACACATCAGGAACTATGTATTCATCAAACTTCACAAGTTGGCCTGGGGTGTTTCTCAGAGAGAAATTAACATTTCTAATTTCAATGGGTGTATGTTCTTTTCCATTGAGAGCACCGGAATAACTTTTGTAGTCTAGCTTATTTGTTTAGTTTGGCCTAAGGGAAAACATGGAATTTCTGGCCTTTGGTTGTTTATTACTGTCCAAACTTCAGATTGAAAAATGAAAATCTTGCATTTAGTCTCCAAGAAAATACCTGAAAACATTGCTATGGTAGTGGAGCATTTCATCTAGTCATTAGGTGGTGTATTCCTCTCGCTTAGCATTAGATACCTACAGTGTAGATATCAACATCTGAGCCAATTTCTCTGCTCTCCTTTTTCAGTGTAGGGAGGCAAATAGGTGTGTTCAGGAGATTTCAGACCCCCATTTTTGGACAGCCTACTTACACATCTCCACTGGCTGTAAGAGGATTCTAGACAACAGGGCCTGGATTCAGCCACCTCCTCATCCTAGTCTAGCATCCTTGCAGATTTGCTAATGTGTCCTTCCTAGTTTCTACCTTCTACTCCAAAAGAGTCTTCTGTAGGTCTTGTGTCTGTCTGGCCAGTCTTGTGTGGACCTCTCAGACTGCCCAGAACTCCTCAAACAGCACCAGGCATTTATTAACATGCAATTGAATCCCTAGTGTGGACTGTGGTTGCTCAGAATATGCATTGGCCAGTTGAGCACAGACCTTGGAGACTGACCACAACATTCAGATAGTCCCAATGCTTAAATGTTTGTTGCCATTGGTAGCATGGCTGTCACCTCCCAGTAATGATCTGCTTTCACTCAAGATCAACATTAAACTTCATTTTCCCTTCATGACACAGTGTTTTATGGGAGTTATAGTTTATGAGACTGCACTTGAATTTGTCTGGCTTCAGTTTCCAGCCACTGCTTCTTGTCATGTCCTTCTCCATTAGATTTTAAAAGCTCTTTAACATTTTAACCTTTTTATTGACTGTAACTGAGTTGCCACTAAATCTTCTTTTCCTATATAAATCAAACTGATCACTTGAACTCTCAACTTATTTTTCCAGGTCTCTAAAGTCCTTTTTTTTGTTTTTGTTTTTTTGCTTCTCTTTTTTGTCATGTTTCTCTAGAAATGCACATGCTAAGATGCAGGTCTCCTTCTATTAGGCATCTCAAAGGCAAACATCTAAAAGTCTGACCACTTCGTTCAAAGCAGCTTTCAGTGTGTGGAGGGGAACAGGCCTCTCTGGAGGGCAACGCATCTGGTTTGAACCTTCATTTTTGAATGAAATGAATCACCGTCTGGAGGAGGCTGTACCAGTCACGAAGGCAGCTGAGAGCACAGCGAGGTAGATGGGAAAAATATGGGAAACAAAGTCTGCCAGGAAAGCGTCTCTGGGTGCAGATCCCTCCATCAGTCAGCCTCCAGTGCGGAAAAAACAGGAAATCCCAGTAGTCATTGGAGCCTAATTTCCTTATGTGGTTAGGGTGAACAAGGTCAGGGTAAATTGAGATGGTTTCCTCTGAGATGTGACGCAGTGTCTCTAAAACTGAAGTTCAAAGGAACAGTAAACCTGGATTTGGGGAGTGTTAGTGCTGGACCAAAAAATGTGATGGAGACAGGTTCTTTACAAATTTTTGCAAAAAAAAATTGCAAAAGAATGGCAAAAATGCAAAGTGCCAACAAGTTCCAAATGCATTTTGCCAGCTTTCCCCCACCCAAAGCTTGTTGATATTTTAATTCAGTGGCCCATCTAAAGCCGCCTTGGGTACTCGGTTAACCTGATCGCGTGCTCACAGGTGCACCAGAGCCAGCTGTGCACGTGCTGATGCCACCAGTCCAGAAACCGAGCCAAAGTTTCCTGAGGGCAGGAGTGAATGGTGGGGGAGTCAGGAGGTGAGCAGGAGGAAGCTGACCAACAGGTCATTTATACTGCTTCGTGCTCGTGTTTCGTCTACAGAAATAAGCAGAAACTGTGCCATGGCAGACAGCACACGTGGCACAGAGTGATGATAGATCTTAGGGGCTGGTTAGAGAGGTTCACCTCCCTTCCCTGTCCCAGCACTTTCTTCCACGTGAGCTTTATCAATAAGTTGAGCGCTGCCAGCCCCTGGGGTATCATGGTATCCTGCTGATACCTCCTACATTTGGTGTCCAGACACCATGGTGGCAAGGTGCACATAGCATTGGCACTTTAGTGCATGAAAATAATAATGTGACTGATGCTGGTGATACTATGACAGGATGATAATTTTGCTTTATGCCTGTTTTAGCTACAGTTTCTCTGCTATCATGAAGGAAAATACCAATTACCCCCTGCGGGGAGGATAGATTACTTGATGCTGCATCAGTCACTCTACCACTGGTAGCAGGATAACACAAACTCATTTCCCAGAGGTCTCCAAACAGCTGTCAGACAATAATGACTTTCAGTTGCTACCAGCCCACACCGACTCCGAAGCGGTGGCCTAGAGGCAAAAAGACTGAGTCACATTGCAAATCCCTTCAGCTTTCAGATGTGCCTCCATTTGTTCTCCAACACCAAAAGATGTAATTAATAGGGATTATCATTTTTTGTGGCACTCCTCATTTGTGCAGAAACTGGTCCGGAGAGCAATTTCCAAGAACTCCTTCTCTTTAGGAATTTTTCCTGGGATGTATATTAGCGCTCTCCCTATCAACATTCTTTCTTCTGTTTTAAAACTTCAGGAATAAAATCTAACCACTCACTACAAAAGTAAGATTCCTTAATTGAAAACTGGTATTTTTACATGGAAGAGAAGGCATATAGGTAAAAACTCCATAATGCACCATCAAAGAGCAAGACTTCAGACCTAAAAAGAAGTAGATGCAATGTCACGTCAGGATTTCTAGATTCCCCTCAGATTCTCATATCCCATTTTTGTTATTTTTTATGTTGCAGTTGGACTGAAACATCCATTCTTTGCTTTTGAGTTTTATTTTCATTTCTGTCCATTCTCTACATCTGGGGTCAGACTTGCCGCTCATTGCTGCTGCTGTATGGAGAAGTGTCACTGAAACTGCTGAGATAAAGCCAAAAATTGCGAAGAATCAGGTGCCCCAGCTGTACGACATTATTTCAGGTGTTATTTCCCTAGCAGACAGACTCTGGGCATGGTCATTTTCTACTTGCGCCACTAAAACTGTGATCAGAATCTGTTTTTAATAGGTTTAGCATATATGGTATTTACTCGCAGGAATAGCTCTTGGTGTCAGTGACATGTCTTGCAGGCACAAGAAAGGGGCACTGAAAGATGGAAAATGAGAAATTTTGCATCACAATAACCAAGCAGTTTACAAATAAGCAAGTTTTACTGTGTAAAAAGTGAATGTACCACATTGTGTTACCACTATGCAAATCTAGATGAAAAAAAGGATTGGATTTTTCCATTACATTGACAGCTAATGTTCCAACCAGGCTGAGGGTTTATGAAAGGATGCTGCTACTTTGGTGGGTGCAGTTGGCAATTGGTGCTGCTATGGATGGGAAGAGCCATGTCTTGACATCAAAGGAGCAGCAAAACTTCACTCAGGAAGCCCTTTGGGTTTAGCAAAGGCATTGCTTGATCTTGCAATTCTATCCCCAGTGATTTTAATAATCTCCAAATAGCAAGTGAAAAGCTTCATCCTTTCATCAGCACAAATCCACTAGAGGGAAATCAATTTAGGGAAATCTCTACAGAGGCAAATGAGCCATCCTTTTCCTGCATGGCCTGTGGAAAGAGCTGGGGGCACTGACAAAAACTACCTTCAAGCTTCAAGAAAGATAAGAAGAAAGTTCAGAGCTGCCAAATATTAACCAGCAACCATAGTTGCCTGCAGAAGAAACACCAACAGCATCCAAGCAGCAACCAAATCGTTCACATTTACAGTCAGTGAAGACAGCAGAAGAGGACCTGAGCACCTCCAAGACGTTTGGTAGGATTCACTTCTCTTTACTTGCCGTGTCTCGTGTCTACAACATAAATGTCTATGCCAGCTACCATGGTTTCCTTCTGTAGCTTGGCCATCCACAGTGCTAGACCATCCCAGTTGCTGGAACAGTCCCCAGCACTACTTCGATCTGGGCCACCTAGTGCTCTCCCAAAGGCCAGGTGGGCTCAGGTCAGGATGGTAGCAGTCACTTTGGGGCAACCTCAGTACTTTTGATGGCAAGAGTACTTAATGGCATTCCTTGCCCCTCATCTTTAGTGCCAGAGAATGATCCCTGGCTTTTTAGTTTTCTAGTGCTGATGTAGCCTGGACATCTGCATCAGTGCTAGTCACTTCAGGTTCCCTTTACAGACAGTGGAAAGAAATAGGCACTTTCAGGGTGCAATATCAGAGCTGTTAGGATCAGAACAAGGAAAAATGCATTCTGAAGTGCCTATATTTCTCCGTTGACTATAAAAACAGTCTAGACACTTAGCTCATAGGCAGAAATTTACAGTGTGAACATCTGGAGTTGGTTGGGCAAATCCCACCTCTCCTGTCAAACATTTACAAACTTCTTCCATAAGACACCATTAGTGAGGACTGCATCTGTAGCACGTTTGCAGACAAAGATCTTTTCCCCTCTTTGTTTACCAAATATTTCTAATAGAAATTAACTTCTTTAATCTAATGAACAACACAAAAAGAAGGACTATGGCACGAGTTGTTATGAAAGTGCATAGTTAAACACAATGCTTAATTTAGAGATAATGCAAAGCTTAGTCAAATAAATGGAAATGGTTTTTGAGGTTAGCATAATATGCTGTAGAAAATGATTGCAAGTGTTACTCACTACGAAATAGTTCTCAAAAACTGCCTTGGTAAGATAGTCTCTGCCCAACAGACTGGGTGACCTACTACATCTTTTCCATCTGACATGAAGCTGGATTGACACAAATAAAAACTGTCCAATCCAATATGAAACCTGCTCATAAAAAGTTAACTTACCAAAATGATGCGAATGCAATTGAATCAGTGCACTGAACTTTTAGCAGATCAGCATTTTGCATGTCTGGCTGCAGTCTTTCTGGTAAGACATGTACTTACTGCTCTTCTGTGCTCCCTGGGATGCTTCCACTGAAACGTTCAATGGTTCAATAAAGGAAAAATTAGACAAAAAAAATTTGAAAACCCCATCCTTAACCCCATTTTAAATGTACTGGATGACATGAAGTTTAGCCTCAAGCACAAATGAAAAACTTGAGTGTTGTTGATAACTGGGTTTACACAGGTAAGCTAATGGTGCCCTGTATTTTATCACTTTCACACCTTTATTTGTCACAGACAGCACTTTAAGCATTCCTGGGGCTGAAATCTTCTTTGCCTGCTGAGTATGGGCATGATTCAGTGTTGATTCAGTGAATGGCAATGTTTTGTAACTTGAAGCTTCTTCCCCACGATGAATAATTTGGAGTAGAAGTCCTTTTCTGAGGTAAGCAGGTAGTAAAATACTTATGCAGCTCATGAACCAGTGTAGGGATGGACTTGACTGCCTTGACCGCGGTTTGCTTTCTTGAGTGGTGGGGCTGGGACGGAAGGCTCCCCTTGTTTCCAGCAGCCAGGGAGGGCATGGTGCCTATGGCTGTGAGCCACCTCCTCCACTGGTACGACCTGACTGTAGCTGGTCGTCATGGTGGGACAACCTCCACCCATTTTGTGGACCTACTCCAGCATAACACACCCATCAGCAAGAGAGCCCACGGCTCCTGTTTTTCTGAGTGTGAGGAATTATTGGCAGATGAGCATTACATCTGGGTTCCTGGACGACCTCATCGAAGTCCCCATTAGATGGTGTTGGGTTCCCCTCTGGCACCAGCAGCAACTGCGTGTCTTGTTTTCTTTCCGAACGCAGGAAATCTCCCACCTCGGGATTCTCTCGGACAGGATGGATGATTCACGCGGTGCTCCACTGCCCCTTCCTCAGGCTACAGCTGGGGCCTTTAAATAGAAGATTGTCTCAGACAGATTGCACATTGGGGAAACCCTTTTATGACCCAGAATATACTCTCTGCACAGTGTCTGTTTCATTGTCAGGGGCACAGACTTCCTGAGCTCCATCCCCTCTCGCCGGCCTCCGGCAGCCTGACGTCAGCAGTATTTCCTTGCATGCCTGGGATGCTTGAAATTGTTGGGGCTTAGCTGGGAAACAGAGAGGATTTGGGGAAACAAGGGTAAGATTCAGTTTTCTTTCTGATAAGAGGAATTTGCTTCCGGACACCACTTTGTTATGCACCGGCCGTGTTTACTCCCCATTTTGCCACAGCTCATTTGAGACCTCAGTCTGCCGCAGTCTCTGAAGCAGGTGTTTCCTGCCCAGATCCTGCTCTGTAAGAACTGATGAGGTAGAAGATGTGTTGTAAAATGTTGCTGCTTAGTTTTGAGCTGATATGTCTGTGAAATATCTGGGAGCAAGAGACCACAGAGGTAGCAGCACACGCGCTGCCCCGTGGGTGTGAGCGCCCCTGGTGTGGGCACAGAGCTGGGCAGGAGATGCAGCCTGTTGTCTTCCCTCCACCATCAAAGCTTTGTATGGAGCCTTAGGTAGGACTCCCAGGGTGAGGCTCCATCTTCTAGAGAGAATTAGAGTGATATTTTCCCTACATGGCTTACTGAAATTAGATAATCTGAGTCATGTCTGATTTAGGAAATGAAATAGGACCAGGGCACAGGCCTGGAGCCTTCCACATTGATAGGATATTAGCTCCATTGTTGGCATGGTTTTTGTCCTCACACCGTCTAACACTCTTCCAAGCAGCTGCTGGACAGGCCATGAACTATGGACTGTTCCCACCAGGCAGTTTCTCTGTGTCTACTCTGTTTTTAGGACAAGAGTGTAGCTGTGAGGTGTTCCAGGGCAGGTGGCCTCATGATGTCCCACTCTGCATGATGGAGCTGAACGCACACCTGGCTGGAGAGAGGAGCAGGGCTGGTGATCAGCTGAGTGCGTAGAGCAGCAGTGGTGGAAGGAACCCAAGAGCTGGGGAGGTACCAGTGACAACTGAGTCATATCAGAGGTGGAAAAGGGCTAACACAGACCACAGGGCTGGGGTCAAAATCAGTGCTTTGGAAATGAGAGAGACGGATTTGAATTATCACCCAGTTGGCCACCATGCCCTGGGAGCAGTGTGTCTGGCCAGCAGTGGGTAGGCAGGACACAACCAGACAAGAGGTCTCAATTGCTCTTGTATTAATATCTTCCATGGATGCAGATATGTAACGCAGTAGCACGCAGATAAAAAACGATCTCAGGACGAAGGTGGGGGAAACAGCCTGGCTTGGCTCTAACTCTGCATCCTCTGCAGCTTTAATCACTCTTATAACTGCCCTGGCAGCGACGGTGCTGGGGGAAAACCAAATACATCTGCAAGAATCAGGCACTGATCCAGACCAGCAAATGGTCTGCAATAATGATTCCACAAGGAGGTTTTTCAGCGCTAACTGGGCAGAGCTGGGGGGACACAGACACAGGTCTAGCAAAGGCTCTGTGCCTGGGGAGGGGTTTCTTGGGGCCTGCTGGACCGCAGCCCTGGAAAACCGCACTTCAAGATGATTGTGTGTAAAGAGCTGCTTAAAGGATGACATCCATTCTCCTTTAACAGCCAGGTTTGTAAAGACATGTCTAATCTCTCAGATTCTTAGATTAATTGAGCAAAATCCTCAACCCATCACGGGTACAGCAATGCTATTATCATAGAATCATAGAATGGTTTGGGTTGGAAGGGACCTTAAAGATCATCTAGTTGCAACCCCCCTGCCATGGGCAGGGACACCTCCCACTAGACCAGGCTGCTCAAAGCCCCATCCAGCCTGGCCTTGAACACTTCCAGGGATGGGGCAGCCACAGCTTCTCTGGGCAACCTGTTCCAGTGCCTCACCACCCTCAGAGTAAAGAATTTCTTCCTAATATCTAATCTAAATCTACCCTCCTTCAGTTTGAAACCGTTACCCCATGTCCTATCATTACACTCCCTGATAAAGAGCCCGTCCCCATCTTTCCTGTAGCCCCCTTCAGGTACTGGAAGGGGCTATAAGGTCTCCCCGGAGCCTTCTCTTCTCCAGGCTGAACAACCCTGACTCTCTCAGCCTGTCCTCATAGCAGAGGTGCTCCAGCCCTCTGATCATTTTTGTGGCCCTCCGCTGGACCCGTTCCAACAGGTCCATGTCCTTCTTGTGCTGAGGACTCCTGAGCTGGACGCTATTGCTACCATACAGGCAGTACTGACCACCGCAGAGGAGTGGTCAATGCGGTATGGTCAACAGAGCCTGCGCATTTCACAGGAGAGTAAAACCAGCCTAAACACCAGGATTTGTTTCTAGTAATCTGAGAGAGACTTTTCTTCCTCTCCTTACAGTTCCTGCCTCGCTTGTAGCATCAGACCCTGGCAGTCGCACAGCTTTGGCTGCTTGGTCAAGTCTGCCACCTCCCAGATGCTTACTGTCTTGCTGCCCTCACCTCACCTCCCAGGCAGGATGCCCTGGAGCCCCAGTCCCCTGCTTCCACCTTGCTGCTCTCCCAGGAAGGGAAGAGCAAGCAGCAGGTCGAGCCCAATAGTGAGGAGGGGCAATGTGCTCAAACAGCCTTGTTCTCCCCTGCTGTCATCAGTAGCTAAGAGGTGTGGGAAGCCTGTAGCACTTCTGTTACGTAACCAGGACAAAGTCGAGCAGATTTATGTATGGGAGACACTTTTTTTTTCTGCTTTGGAAATGTTTTTTCTTCAGTGTTCTGGCTCTTTGTTCTGATCCATGCCCTGCTTTTCCTCCTATTGCCTCTTTCCTTCCTGTATCTCCCTCTTCTACTTTCCTCCTCCACCCCTGGTGAAAGTATTGTGGAAAAGGCTGATACGTGTGGCTGCCTCATGGTTTGTGCTGCCTGAAGTGTCATCCTCCTTTTATCAGTCCATCATAGACATTTCGGCTCTGATTCATCAGGGCAGACCCAGCAGCAGCAGCACCACAGGGCCTCACGCTCAGGTAGTGCCAAGGAAGTATGAGTATTAACTTGGTCAATCAGAATTAGGAAATAAACCATTGGGCAAGAGATGACCGAGACAGGATTTTCCATGCAAGCAATGTTTTCCACCAACAGTTTCTCAGATAAAAGGCAGGAATTGCTTTCAAACAGATTGCAGGGCAGAGGTCAACAAAAATGATCTGTTTATAATTTCTGCTGTCAAAACAGTATATGTACGTAGATCTCAAACAGCCTCGTAATCCGTGGTTATCTTTTCTGTGTTTGTTTTCCAGCTGTGACCTTAAATGGCTTCTCAGATCGTGCCACTGTGCAGTGGACATGTTCCAGCTCTTGAGTGCTCTGTTTGGTGATTAAGCCCGTGTCCCTCCATGCCACCACTCCTAGCCAGCTCTGTGACCCCAAGCAGGGTGCAGGGCATGGAGCAGAACCTCTCTGCTTCCCGCTCTGCATCAGCCAGGGGAAACACACGGCTTGGTGTCTCTGTCTTTCACTGGTGTGACAGAATAATTTTAGGAATCCAAGTACAATTTTGGGAGTAAGGGGAAGGGAGCTCCTCTCTGAATCTCAAGCTGACAACACTATGGTATGGGAGGTGTCCCTGCCCGTGGCAGGGAGGTTGGTACTAGATGATCTTTAAGGTCCCTTCCAATCTGAACCATTCTATGATTCTATCATATTAAAATGTCTACTAATGACATGCGAAACCAAAAGCCACAGTGTGGCATAGCTGTTCAGGGACAGCAGCAAGATGAATTTCAAAGGTGTGCTGCTGTGGGAACCCTGACTTCTTGGCTGGCACCAGACATGTACACAACACTACGCTCCTATTTCTAGGAGCACCTGTCGCCAACCTCCTATCTGTCCAAGCCATGTTACCACACGGCCCAGCCATTGACGCCATCTGGTACGGCAACCTAACACAAGGTGACGTTAATGGGATCCACTGGGGAAGGAAGGAGGCAGGGGACAACATTCTGTTTACTTGTCATAGGTAACATCTGACCATGCAAGGACACGAGCTTGGCCATCATATTACCCAACAAGGTGTTTGCAGGTCCAGGGAAGATAGTCCAGCACCTAGTCTGGTCCATGGCAATGCTCACCAGCAGCAGCCTTCAGAGCATCATTAGCGATACTGCTACTAATATTATTAAAGGTAGACATCAGTTGTTATTCCTAGACTTCAGAACTCTGCAAAATAGAGGGAAAGTCATCAGAATATGTGTGTCCATGAACCGGTGTCGAGATTGACCTGCTAACGTCATGTGTGGAAATTGTCAGCAGACTGTCCATTTCTTCCGTCGCAGACTGCTGTGCACACAGAAAACACGGCAATGGGACAGGGGCAGGTTGTGGCAGTGCTAAGAGCTGCCCAGTACCTCTGCACCATCGCAAATAACTAAATACGTGCTCTAAGCTGGGATACATGTAAGGAAGTTTATCCTCCTTTCACCACCCTACTGTGGAAGCTGGGCAAGTCCCAGCTGGGGAGATGGTTTGTGTACAGGAAAGTGAACGCAAACCAGAGATGTGGGGATGGTTTGTGTTCACTCTCCTGGCTTGGTGGTACAGGAAGGGCTTTTCACCCTCTTTCACCTCCTCAGGCATCACTGGGGATGGAGCTCGGTTCAGCTCTGCTGGCTCCTGGATGCCCAGCAAGCCAAAGGCAACACTGGTACCTGTGATAGATCTATTGGGTCCCTTTTGCTAGTTTTCAAAGAAAAAAATATATCTATTTGCAAAATATGCCCCTGTTTTGGAAAGGATCTGTTACAGGGTTAGTTAGCATACCTCAAATTTCATCTCTGCCAAATGAGATAAGGTTGTTCTCAAGGGAGAGGTGATTGTACAAGGAGGACACTAATGGGGGTCTTAGGACATCAGTCTTTAACTGCTCTGTCTGCCACAGCCTGCCACAGGCATGTGCCTTAATCTCCTTCCCCTAATCTTCCCAGCCGATAAATGGGTATAACAATAATGTTATCTCCCACTTTCTACTTACCTTGTCTCTGTAGATTCTAGGCTGCCTAATGCTATGTATTTCCTCATGGAAAACACAGAAGGAGTGATGCATTATTGCTCCTAGCAGAGACTATAATGTAAGCAAATATGAATAATCTTATGACTCGAGAAACCTGAGATATGTGTGTGCAGGCAGTCAGGCAGTAACCCAACCTGCGCCAGCACTCCGCTCCCTAAAATGAATCCAGCCTCCACCCCTCCAGGTGCCCAAGCCGATTCCTGTTTGATCTCATGCAGTTAATTTTCCCTTCATCATTTCTTTTCTATCATCTTGATTGTAACTTCATTTTGGAAACAAAATTTGCTACAACTGTGAAAAATATGAGGACAACTTCTCTGCTGGAATAAACTGACTCTGCTGAATTGAAGCAGAATATATCAGCCCTATACCAGCCAAATAGCTGGCCCCTAACATCAATATTTATTAATTTCTGTACCAGGAATGCTAACAGCAAGTTTCGATGTGGTGAAAAGCAAATATTGATCTGTTTGCTTAAAAGTCAGATTAGTCTGTGTCCGCAGGTAAATATTCTTGCTGGCAAGTAGAGGAGAGGTTGTTTCCCCTTCCCCCTTCCTGAAGGCAGACAAATCAAATAACAAATATTTATTTGAAACCTAGTGATTTTTTAATTAAGAAGGTACCAAACCTAAGGGAAACAGAAGCCCTGGGGAGCCATCAAGTCACTGTTTTGGTAGTTTTGTGTCAGGGAACACAGCTCATAGGAACAACCACCCATTGCTGCCTCTGCTCCTTCTGGAAGGGGAGAAAATGTTCCTGGGGGAAACAAGATAAAAACTCTTCATGAGCAGTGCCAAAGGTACACAAAAAGATCTGCCTGAGCACAAGCATTTCACATTTTAGTCTTCCATTTGCCCCTCAGATCTGCTGCTTCAAGGTGATCGCTCCCAGCACTGACACATCCTCCCCTTCCTCCTGGGATGTCTCACATGGAGATAAAGACACAGGGCCAGGTTCAGCTTGAAAAAAGCCCTTCGCTCAGCATCACCGGCATTTCTTGTTGTGCGGCAATTTCCCGCCAGCACCCAGAAACCCACCCCAAAGCCGTCCCAAGAAAGGTGGCAGGGGTTGCTGCAGGGTGGTGGGAGAGCTGTGGGCTGAAGGCATCGGCAGGCACCCCAGACGGCACGTGTCTCTCCGATCAACCCCTCATGTCTGCAGAGAGAAAGCTCAACTTGGTAAGAGCCAACACGCCTGACAAGCTCTTGGAGTGCTCCAAGGGTTCCTGAAGGGAAAGCTTGCTCAGGAATTTGCCAAACATTGTATCTGGCCAGGGGATAACTACCAGCTTTTTGTGCTTTGTGCGGATTTTTCATTGCTGTTTATTTCCAGCCCAGCATAAAGTGTCTTCAGACACGATGCCGTGCACCTCTATTCCCACCTCCATGGGATCAGGGGGATTTCAGCCTCCTGTCTTCCTGAGAAGGTGATTCCCAGAGGAAACGTCTCCATCACGCCCCTTGGTCACAGAGAAGACTCCCTCTGCACCTCAGTCAGTTGTCACGGCAGCCCAGCGGCAGATGGGCAGGGAGGACGTACCCACACTTCAAAACCTCCTCATGCAGGGGTTTGTTGCCCATCAGGAGTGGTTTCACCCCACCTGACAGGGATGAAAGACTGGGTTAGGATCTGAACATGCAGTTCCAGGCAGCGTAATTAGTTCAAATAGGCTGTTAAATATCTCAGCAGCCTTTAACCAGCAACAGCAGGTAACAAGCCCCTCTTGTGCCCGTCTTACCTGCAAATAAAAAAATCCTCTTGCTTTTATTCTGCTTATTTTCCTATTCAGTATGGAGGAAATCTACCAAAACTGGAGGCAAATTCACAGCCTCAGTTCAGTTATGCTGAGGGACTAAAGTCCACTTTAAGTCATCTTCTCGCTCCAGAAACCAAGGTGGGAGTACAGTCGGAGGTTTGCTATTTCAGAGCTACCCCAAGGCTGCTCTACAGGCACCCGATATCCTATTGACTGGTTGGTACAGCCACATCGATGCCCTCTGCTCCTCTCCCTGCTCCTGCTCCTCCTGGGGAAAGGCTGCACAGGACCAGTGGTCTGACTTGCTTCTGCCTACATCCCCAAGATTGAAAGACAGTTAAAATGCAAGCAATGTTTTTGTAATTCTTAAAGAGAGCAATTGAAGAATGTTTCGTCTTCTTCGTGTCTCTGAGGAAGGCCTGTGGCGTCTTGGTTTTGCCTTTAAATGCTCTAGTGGGGATTGGGTTTTGGTCCGTACAGCACCTAGCACACTGGGGATCTCATCCAAGACACAAAAAATCAGGGCATTACCCAAATAAGCAGCATCCTTAATCACGTATTTCCCCTGATTGTTCCATCTCCATACGTACAGAGTGGCACTGTACAGGCTGAGATAAGCTAAGGGTTATTTCTTTCACCGTCACATCAGGAAAGATGCTATCTCAATGAGTAGTCACTTGTTCCACATCTCCCAGACCACATATTATTTCACAAGTTCGCATTAAAAGAGGTTAATGGGGGAAGCAAGCAGTGACAGTCAGCTTCACTCCCCCAAAATGATTCACTGCACTGCCATAATTCAGCTCAGCGTAAAGCTCCATCTAACAGCAATACCTACAAAAACTAACTGTTCTAAAAATACTGTCTTTTTTTTTTTTTGCTTTCAGCAAAACTCTTGCTGTTTTTTTTTTCTTGACCCTTCTTTGGATGAACTTTGTCTTGAATAAACAGCAACATCTGGAATTCAGCAAAACACACCATAAAGGGAATAATATGTCCACAGCAGTTTTGCTGAAAAGGACAAACCCATTTATTACTCAAATGAAAAGTTACGATTTCTGAATGTCAGATGAAATTAGAAAAAAAAATTGAATCCTCTGTGTGTGTCCTTTGTGTCCTTGCCAGCCCAATGTGTGCAGAAAGCTGTCCCTCTGTTATCGCTGTTCTGTCTTTCTTCTTCCTGGGTCTGTTTGAAACTCTGCGAGGACTTGCTAATTGCAGGCACACACAATCAATTTGGTTACCTTTACGCTGGGGCAGAGTTGCAGGCGGTGCTTTTTCCGCTCAGATAAGGCAAATCCATCAGACAGGGTGTCCGTGATTGGACCATGCCTTGACTCTGACCAAGCTGTATTCTTGCAGCCCCTTATCTTGTTCGGGCTGAACTCGGAGGCACAGCACCCTCCAGGCTGGGCTGGCCGGTGAGACGGTGCTTGGAGGCCATCAGTCCCCCTGGGGCTGCTGGGGACAGCTGAGGACATGCAGCTGGTGGGGCAATGGGGGGATGAAAGCACTGAGCACCTCAGAAAGGGAATGGCATCTCTCCCTATCTCCATCCTCCCAGCTGAGCAGCACACGGATGCTTGGGGAGGAGCAGCACCTCCTGCACTCTCTGCAATCGTGATGGCATGGGGCACCTTAACCCCAGGCACGGTGCTCAGAAACAGACCGAATCCACCTCCCTTTGCTTTGTTTTTCATCAGGTAACTCCTGGTTTCTGGAGTTATCCCCTGAACTCCAGAAACTCCTGGCCCAAACTTGCTTTCTTCGGAGCACGTGTTGAGGTCATGAAGTCACAGCTCCTATAAATCAACAGGAGCCGAGCACATTCATCCAGAAACAGAAGGAGGTCTTCAGCCAGTTGGGCAATTTTTATCTTAGAAGATTGGTCCAAGGGTTGAAATGCCGCCAGCCTGGAGATTAAACACCACTTCACAGAGGGACTCTGTGCATTTTCATTTTGTACGAGGAAGTGTTTTGGGTCTTTGCAGCACAAAAACAGAATTAGGAAGGTGAGAGAGAGACTGGATTTCTTTGTGTAAGCCTGGTATGGGCCCTGATTTGACTCCTGCTTCTTCCAAACGTTTCGTGTGTGATTACAGATGTATTTGTGATGGCCAGACCCACCAAGAGGTGAGACCCCCTCAGCCCTACTGACACTACTGTGCCTGGGATGAGACAGGTAACTTTTAAGTGTGTGACATTTCATTACACCAGTAAGTTCAAAATTGGGTATTACTGGCTCCATCTCAACTAGAAAGCTAAGCAATGCATGCCATTAAGCTGGTGGGACATTGTTTTGGCCCAGACCAAACTTCAGGCAGCTCTGCCCTCCTAGAAAGCACTGGGTCAGATCTGGGCCACCAGGGCGATGCCTGTGGCCTTCTGCTGCTTTTTGAGTGTCCTTTCACAGCAGTGGTGATGTACAGAGTCTCTTATCGCTTGTGAAATCAAAACCTAAACAGATTCCAGCCAAATTAATGTATTAGTAGGCAGCATTTTGGGTAAGCGGCATAATAGTTTATGTAAATAAGTGAGAAGTTTTTCCTGTTTCCTCTCCTTCCCCATGGAGAACACAGAGGCTACATCCATACTAATGAACTCATCCTGAAGGTCCAGGCTTGCAGGTTTAGGCTCTGAAACTTGATCACACGTGCTGTTAAATTGTCGGCCCTGACACAGCATGATTTAGGTCTGGGCCACCGGTGCTGCCCTCGCAATCCCTGGGCACAGTTTAGGATTAACAGGGGCCAGAGGCTATTCCCAGCTGGCTGTTTGGATGTGGCCAGCCTGAATGGAGATGTGGAGATGACACTGATGGGCAGACAACCTGCCTGAGGCCCGCGAACTGGTCCTAGATATGGTTAAATCCACCGGTGAGGATATACCCTTAAAGTCTGCATTTCTGTCCTTGGGGTAACTGTGACCTGAGAGCAGGGCAGAAGAAGCGACAAGATGACAAAGTCCTGGCTTATACTAGAAGAAAGCATCTCCTTAGCCCATAGGTAACTAAAATAATGTTGAATATAACGTAGCCCTCAGTGTGAACAGGAACTACTTAATAGCGTGGGTTACACATCGGTTAACCACAACAATCCCATCTCCATGGAGTACATAATATTATTTTAGTTACCACAAGTACCCAAGGGTGTACTCGTCTAAGAGATCATTTCCTGCTACCGGCAGGTCTGAAGTCTCAGCAGAGGGTGCGAGGGACCCTCCCTTCCCCGGATGGGAGGGCCACCATCCCGGGGGCCACCTCCTACCTGACATGGGCTCCTGGGAATGAGTGCCTGGGAAAATAGTCAGCTCGTTTTCCCCTAGCAAATTACGGCTCACATCCCTCCAGCTGCAAAGGACAGGTAGCCAAAACGGCAGCTTTCAGCTGCCTGCGTGCTCTGGGTAGGGCGTTGAGTTGGGCTGTGCCTCCGTCCTGGCCGTCTGTCACCAAGCCACCCCTGTCCTTCAGGTCCCATGGCACATTCGGACCTTCTCTTGTCCATTGCCATTCCCACGCCTGTCCTTCTCACCAGCTTGGTACAGTCACGCTGGGCTCTGCCACGTGGCAGCTCTGATCCACCACCGTGTCCCCGCCACTGATGGGGCAACCCAGGGGACCACCAGGGTGCTGAGCTTCAGTGTCGCCCAGGCTCCCCGGCTGCTCGGGAAACGCATCCACCCCAGTCCCCCTCTCTCGCTTCCTCTGTTTTGACAGCTTTTCAGAGCTATTCCTGTTGCAGACTGGGGATGCTCCTGGATTTTTGGCAGCTTTTCAGGCAGGGGAATTGTTTTACACCCAGCTCGAATGACATGATATGTGGACAGTATCAGGAAAATGTAAATTTTTATAAAAGACATATGAAAACAAGGTTTCACAGCAACAGATACGGAAATGAGGTGGACGGCTGCTGCCTGCTCCCCTTCTCTAGTTTCGGGAATCCTGTTCCTTGCTAAGAAAAAAGAACGCATATCTTAGATGTTACTTTAAACCAAAATAGACCCAGGGTATAAGCGGGAGCATGGATTACTCCCCATGTCCTTCAGAAAAAAAAATCCATGAGATTCCAGTAAGAAGCGATGAGGCAGACCGTCGATTTCCAATAATAAACCCACAGTCCGTATAAACACATGGTGCCATCGGGACGGAGATGCTGGGAGATATAAATCTTCAGCGGCTAGTGGACTTCATGTTTGGTATGTGCCTTGCCTTTACTAACACATCACATCCGTCCAAGGACCACCATAAATTTTAGGAGTTTCACATTCTCTTGATCCTTTTTCTTACAAGTATCCAGAGGAATGCAGCGTTTACCCCAGTACATGCAGCGCTGCTATTTATAACTCTGGATCTATCAGGATGATTTTTTTTTTCCCCCTGAAATCTTGGAATAGTTCAACCGACTGAAAAACAAATCATCTTTCATTTCTTTTATTTAACGCGTTTTACTACCAGGGCTGCGAATGTGGAAACAATCCCAATAATGTCGTCTCAGATGATACTGAATTCTTGCAGACAATTTATCTACCGGCAGAAGGAAAAGCACAGCCATTCAGTATCCACTGTACGATCTACAGGGAGCCATAGTCTTGCCTCACAGAAATTAATGCCTGCGTTCAGTCACTCTGCATAAATAACAGACCAAACCCGGCAATGCCCTAAACTCTGCAGAAAACCGCGCATGATCTGGGCCCCAGCAGTATCTCTGTGTCTGTAGTGAAGCTGGGTGAAGGCAAACATCTATAATTATCCCATTCTTCCCCACTCCCACATTTTCATTTCATTCACCTGTTACATCTGTTCCTAAACAAGAGAGCGGGCTCTTTGCAGAAGGACCCTCTGCTTTATTCCTGGCTTGTACAGTGCTTGGCACTACAGCAGCCCCTCTCATCCCAGGCAGGGCTCCTTATGGTACCATTGCAATGTGAATAATTGCTATATTTTGAGTTCTTGCCTCCCTTCCTCTTGCTCACGTATACATGCCCATATGCAGATATATATAGGCTCTCCAGGGCCCACCAACAACCCCTCAGGAGGCTGATTCTGACCTTCCTTATGCCAATTTTATAATGAGTAACAACATTTACCTTGGTAGAAATTGCTGCTGATCTATGCGTGTACCAGAAATAGGTGCTGGACACATTGCTGGAACTGGGTGCATGTGGCTATCCTTTCCAGGAGATGAAGAACAGAAACAGAAAACTCACACCCAGGCATGAGAAGCAGGTTGGGATCGAGCTCTGCGCCAGCCTGACCTGCTCTCCCTGCACACCCCGCGCACGGTCGGGCATGCGCGGGTGACACACACCGGTCACACTGCTGCTTCTCCTGCACCTGCAAGGAGGCCAGGGTGCGCAAAGAGCTGCCACCCTCAATTGCCATTTATTTCAATCCTGAGGGGGAAGGTATTTTCACATCAGGTCTATTTTTGCAGCTGTGGGGGTGTTTCCTTTTCCCCAGTGGCACACCGTGATTTGTTTGTGCCCAGAAGAAGTAAGGACCAGGTTTGCCACTGTTTGCCCCGGAGGCAGAGGGTTGTAAACTAGCTGGGAATTGCTAATGGCTTGAGGGAAATAAGGGGAAAGACTATATCTTGGTAAGGTGAAGGCACTGGAAATTCAAACTGGGCCAGCTGAATCCAGGTAGCTGGTAGATCCTCTTGCCATAGCCTTGAGGAGTCCTGTGGGACCGCAAAGCCTTCCTACAGCCTGATCCTTTACCCCATGCGCGTCCCACCAGGGAGATCACACACCTTCCTCCCCTCAGGCGGGGTGAACAGGGTCCAGTCACCCAAGGATGCACTACCAAGATGCGAAGGGTGGTTTCACATGCTGTGAAAGTGCCATGAGGTGGCATGGAGGGTTTCACCCCCTGACTGACCCCATCTTCTCAGCTGCCAGACATGGAGCCCACTGCAGCCATACCAGTAAGAGAGTGAGGTGCAGAGCACCAGTGAGCCCAGGCTCTCCCGGCACTGCTCCAGCTCCTCGCCTCAGAGGAGCCATCACGTGGAAATCTCCCAGCCCAACGCATGAAAATCAGGCAGCCACAGCCCCCTGGAGAGGGTCTCATCTCACTGGCCTGGTACATGCCACCAAGGAGCAACTCCCCATTCACCCCAACACATCACAAAAGAAATTTTACCATTACGGACAAGTTGGGAGAAGATGAGATTTACTCCAAGCGAAACGGAGGGATCCCAGCAGCCAAGCTCCTAGTGCTGTAAAAGTAGATCAGCTATACAGGGGAATACGTAAAGTTTCTGGTTGGGAAGGGAGGGTTGAGCAGAAATAAGATCACTGACATTGCTGTATTAGAGCGTAAGCTGAGATCTTTATTCTTCCTTTCTCTTGCGTGTGAATAGTTTTAGATGGTACGTTTATCTGTAAGAAAAAAATTCTGCTTGAGCTCCTTCTGCTTTGTCTGTTTTCCAATCTAGGGAGAACAAATTAATTTTAAAAGTCCAAGAAGAACCTCCTTTATCAGCTAAAACATCCCCAGTGTTCTGAGATAAGGATTTATTTCAGCAGTTTCAAAGCTCTCTTGCTGCCTCTCCCCAGCGTGGGGGTTGCTGGACTCTAAGATTTGGTCATAAATTGTGCAAATGCTCCCAGCATTTTTAATTAATGTAAAATTTGCATCTTAATGAAGGGGGTGATAAAGCCCTCCAGCAACAGAAACAATTACATATTGACCTGACGAAATAGCAGCAGGATTGCTGCAGCGAGCACATTTAGTTTGGTTTGCGATGGATTCGGAGTGTTCTCCTGGGTTCAAGCTGTGGCATCCCAGCCCTGCCCGGAGTTAATGAGCAGAGATGCAATGCCCTTGGGCGAATGCTCCTGGGAGTCCTCCTGATCTGGGCAGGATACATCAGGAGTAATCAGTTTCACCCACCTCTTTGTTGGGTTTGCTCAAGGGGCAGAGAGTGGAAGGAGGAAGGAACTGAACCCTCATTTCTTCCTTGTCCCTGGCATTGGGTCCTCGATGCTCTCTGGCAGCATCCAGTGGTGGCCTTTCCCCAGCCCTGGGAGTGTGAGAGAAGATATTCCATGCTATTCCTCGCTTTTCCAGATTTGCTGCCCTAGAGAGAGGCAAACGGCAATTCAGCTCGGTTTCTCAGTTCAAATCAGCATGAAACACAGCAAATTATTTTCACCACTTTTGCAGTCCCTCCCTCCAGTAAAGCAATTTTCACTTTTTCCAGGTGACGATAATCTGCATAGCTGCATTTCAATAGGCAGGACCTGCTTTGGAAGCTTTGAAAAATCTCCAGCACTTGGCAAGGAACCAAAAGGACAGCCATTTGAGTGTTTTATGTGGGGGGGAGCTTGCCTCAGCATGCGTTCCTGAGAACAAGGCCAAGGCACTAGAAAATGTTTTGCATCCAGAAATTATTTATAAAGCATAGAGGAAGTTTAACGTGACAGGAAACATTAAGACTTTCCAGCCTGTTGAACAGAAGGGAACATAATATAGTTTCCTAGCAGGTCTTGCTGGTTCACACGATATTTTATACATTTCCTCTCTCCGGATGCTTTACAGTAAGTAACAAATGAATGGCCTGGTGGTTGTTTCTTTTTTCATTTAGGCAGGGACAAGTAAAATCTCAGTTGAGTTGAGAACGGATTTCAGATCATCTCAATGCAAATTCGGTCTTACTTGTGTGACCACTCTCTCCTCCAACACGTCTACCCCAATGAGAGCAGCAGCTCTACTTATCTCCCAGCCCTTAGAAGCAACAGAGCAGACGTGGTGTCAGTACAAGTGGCTCTGGCTCAATTTACCTGACTGTCCCTGACTAATTATGAAGTTACACTCTGGGAATCCGATCTCCCCAGAGGCTCATTCATCTCGACCACTGACTACCAGAATAAAAGGGGACGGAACTAGTGAGGGCAATGGAAGCAGGGCATTTTATCTGCACATCACAACAGAAAAGCTATTTAGTAAATCTCCTAAAATGATAACGGAGTGAGGTTTGTGCTGTAACATCTGGAAGCGAGCAATTCAGGCAGATTTAGCCAACCACAGTAATAGGGTTTTCCTAGCTCAACCTCTGAGAAGACCTTTAAGCCCTGACTGTACTGCATTTGCTAAAAACCCATCTCCTCTTAGTCCAAATAGCAGCTCTTCTCTCCCCACCCTCATTTCTGTGGTCTTGACCCCGTCTGCAGTCTGTGCTGTCATGCGGGTATTATCTGATCAATTCCTCTCTACTTTTGCTGCCTCTCCCATTCACTCACCCCCTGTTTTTCCACCGGAGGGATAGAGTTACATTACTTTTTGTTGTTATTATGTCACGTGTCATCTTGAGCAAACCTGCCGACCACATATAATCTGTACCTCGGCAATCCTTCCTAAACGGTAATTTGCACAGATGCTTGCAAGTAAGAGCATGCAGTGAAGGTAACATGGGAGCACGCAAACAAACGAGCACTCCTGGACTCTAACCAGCTCATTACACAAAAGGAGGCAGCTGGTTTGGGGGTTTAAATGCTGCTTAAGTCCTGCATTAGGTGCTCGAGTGAGAATTTTTAGTCTGGGAACTGTATCTAGACCATCCTTCATCTGTACTTGGTCCTCACTTCTTTCATTCTTCTTGTTCTATTTGTATGGGCAAAGAACATTTTGCTACTTCATATCTGTCAGGTCTAACTTATCTCCCCGCTCAGCAGTTCTCATTTTACATCTCCATTTCCCTGGCTCTGACACAGCTGTCTCTATTTGTCAGTCTTTTGGGTTTTTTCTAAGCCTCATTAATTGTCTACTTACTCTAGCATTGCCATTCCCTGCATATTTTCTTCTTCGGAATACCATTTCTGGATAGTTTTAGTAGCTGTGCCTTAAAGAAATCCATCTTTTCTGCTCTCCAGGCTCTGAGCTCCTCAGTCCAGGTGACTTTGTTTGTTTTTCTCATTTATCAAAATTCATTCTGTTGAATACCGACAGCCCTGGTAAATGATACACTTCTGTTTATTCTTCGTGCGGCTTAACTTGAATCCACTTTCGGTCACGCAAGCTGAGGATACTCCCTGCAGCCAGTTCTCTCTCACAGCCACAGCGTGACTAACATTAGATAATGAAAATCAGAGGACTCAGTATCTCCAGACTGATCATTAGTCAATTAAACCTAAAACAGACACAAGGAAAAAATGCGGTTCCTTTAAGACCTAACTTTGTCCCTGTAATCGCAATAAAAAAAGGGAGAAGGGATAAATTCTTGCCTGCCCCACTGAGAAACAGCAGATGCTCTGACACATGACAGCCAATTCTCCATAGTCTAACCTGCAGATTTATAAATTTCAGTGAGTCTAATATTATACCATTCACTACTTGACCCTGTTACCCGCCATCCGCCTTAAATGCCAGGTACCTCTAAAGTGGAGGAATACTTCTAATCCCAAAGTTATGCAAAGGGGTCTTTGAACCTCTTGTGTCCTCATGGGCTGCAGAAGAAAAGCACGACAATTTTTTACTGCCCTTTTCTTGATATCAGGAGATCCTCTGAAATCATGTAGAGTTTTTCAATTCTGCATCTCAAAATGTAGGGGAAGTTATTCCTTACAGCAGACAATAAATGGATGTGAAAATATCTGGCTTCTGAATAAGTCTGGTCATTCATTCCCAGTTTTGTGCCTGGGGATTTGAAGAAACATTTAAGCTGAATGGACACTCACAAAATGATAATCAAAGACACACTAAGAAAAACATGTACCAATTAAAATCTAAAAATGTCTACTTCCCTGGTTGGATGAGGGACAACAGTTTTTGTACAATTTTATCGATGTGTGTGCCTCTCATGAGCTTGAAAAAGACAGCCTCTAATCGCCACTAGTTTTAGAAGGGCCGTTGTGCAAAAGATAATATGGTACAATTATCCTATATATAATGCACTGCTTTGGCTTACAAAAAAATGTGCTACATTTAGAGGACCAGCCCCACTCAGGAGCTTCTGATTTGTGAACCCCCATCACCCATAAAGCTCCTTAGGGATAAACTCTCCCCTAACTTAATATCGTATTGCTCTATATTCACAGATTTAGAATTTACTTAATACCTCTTGTGAGAAGAATGGTTACCTTTAATCGAAGTTACGAAAAAGTCACCATCTGATCTTGTCACCTGATGAAGAGGGGAAGACAGAGATATGGGACATTTGGGGAAACTGTAGATTTGTCCCCCAAAATGAAGTTTCGGTCATTTCGGTATGTTCATCCTAACATACATGAAATAATGGTGACCTGCTTGAATTTTACCATTTTTTTTCAGTTGTAGATATATTTACCTTGTTGGCAGATGTACAGCTCCTTTTCCTGCCTGATGGGACAGGGAAATGCCCAGTTGCAAAACTACTGGCATTTGTGTGGGACTCTTGCTACCTTTGAAGCTTCTCTCCTAAAAACTCACCAATGCAGAACATGCAACTCAGCTTCTCAGTAAATAACCCTTTAGTTGGAAATGACTCTCTCACTCGCGTGCAGCCCAGCCCACCAGACGGCAGAACCTCTCTGGGCAACCTGCTCCAGAGACAGACTGTCCTGATGGTGGAAACCTTTTCTCTACATCATGTTTGAACCTCCCAGGAACACTTTATGACCACTGTCTCTCTTCCTGCTGCCGCGCACCTCCAAAAAGAGCCTAGATCTGTCTCCTCTGGCAGACGCTGGCAGGTTGCCATTAGGTTCCTCCAAAGCATCTCTTTTCCAGGCTAAAAACCCCATGTCCCTTAGTTTCTCCTCACAGGACAAGTGCTCTGGCCATAGTCCCCTACTGATGGCACTGAAGACACTTACCTGCAGAATACTCCATGGCCTTACTCTTAAAGTACCTGCCAGAAAGCTTCAAATCCACATTATGCCTAAAACGAAGAATTGTTTACCTGCAGCACTCAGAAAAATTTATTTCTTATGACTAAATCATACACTACTGAGATTATCTGGCAGCATGTGGGAGCTACTTTTGTGGTAGGTGGCAATAATGCTTAAGAAGAGAAGCTGACATTTCTCACCGCAAAATATTTGCAAGCAGAAAAAAAATAGGTTTTTAAGGGCTTAAATATTTCTGAAAAAAAAATCTGCTTGCTCTAAAATTCAAATCTGAAAGTGAAAAAAAAAAAAAACCAAACCAAAAAACATTGGAATTCCAATTTTCAACCAAAAAAAAAAAAAGGTCAGTTTTCAGCTACCTTTAATGGAGGAGCTTTTTTCCCCCCATGGGCAATCAACTTTCTTGAGGAAAAAAACCCTCCTATTTCATTTTTGTGAACATTATTCATGTAAAAAATGAGGTTTTTTCTAACCAGCTCGTACAGAAGACATGATCACTCCCACTGCATGTCATAAATTTGCACAGTAGAGCACTCATGCCAGTATTCTGACGGGACCATTTTTTAAACTATAATAGGTAGATCCCCTCAGCCTCTCCTCCAGTCTTGTCATAAATCTATCACACCAGCCCCTGGCTCTGCGTTTCAGCCTACACGCACCTGCCTTATCCCCTTATACTTTCTCTAGCATAGTTTATTTGTGCATAGTAGCTTTTCTCAAGAGGATCTCACAGCACGGGTGCATGGCATCATCCCTGCCTGCTTCTCAGTGTTGTCTTTCGGCTCAGCTTCCTCTGGAGCAGGACGAGAAGCACCATCAAGGCTGTTCTCACCAGAAGTCACGAGAAATGGCAGAGTCAGCTGCACAAAAGGCCCATTTGCACACTGTGCCAAAAGCCCTTCTTCAGACGAGGACCCAGGGCAAGGAAGTTGTCCTGGAAGAAGGTGCAGAGATTGCCAAAGCAGCAGGCATTCCTCAAACTCGCCCAAGACAAGAAGGCAAGATCATAACCCTGTATAGCTCTGACAAGAATATCAGTACTTTCTTCCCACTTTTGAATGGGAGAAAGGGCTGGCTGGAGCCCTTTCAGTGGCACGCTCCCTTAGGAGCAAACTAGAATTTGTCCCAGCCTCCTCCTCCAAATCCACCTTCCAAACCTTTTACCACCCATCTGTTCTTATTTTTGAGTCTGGACAGCTACACATCATGCTCATAGGTACAACAGAGCATATAGCTCTTACCATAAGAGATAAGGGTGCCCAAACTGAGCCGATGACCCTCAGAGAACAATCATGGTCTTGTACCTATTTTAATCACCACGCCTTTTTTGCGGCATGGCTAGAATTTCCGCCATCAGAAGTCACATTCAAAAAATTTTCATTTTCTGAGAATCCCCCTCATGCCTCCAGCACAGCTCACACCACGGTCCCATGTAATTCCTGCCTCCCCAGCCCCTCCTTGTCCCATCCCATCTTGCCTGGCTCCCACAGCCGCGGCCTGCAAGCTGCTCCATCGCAGAACCCAGCTGTGCCACACCTGCATCCCCAGCTCCCACAGATTTTCTGCAGTAGGTTCAAGACCTGGGGAACTGCAGAATGTGCTGCCTCACCTTCCCATGCCCCAGCTTTGCCAATTCTCTGCAGTCCCAGATGTGCCAGCCCCCAGAAGCTGCAGCACTGCAGTCTCCAAACCATGCTCCAGGCATGGCCAAGCCCCACAAGGGCAGTTCTGTGGGGCTGTGATCTCTGTGTGTGCTGACACAGCATGTGCCAAGTGCAACCCTTTGGCACAGCCTCACATCCACCATTCAACTACACCTAGAAACCAAAGCAACTTGGCAGGAAACTTGTCCTCTAAGTGTGAACCATGCAGTGGAGGCCTCCCAGCAAGGGCTTCCTGGTCAGTTGAAGGTGTGCATCAGGCTCCTGCCCCTGCCACTGCCTTTGCCCAGGCACAATACTCAACACCCTCAAGACTCTTTACGAATGACCATAGAGAGGCACCCCAGCTGGTCACCAGCCCAGTGTACTGACCCTGCAGCAGAAAATGAACAAGAAACCCAAACATTGTTAAGTCTGTGAGTTGTCTCTCAGCCCCTTGGTGTAGGCGTCGTTCCTCTAGACTGCAACAGAAGCAGCTCCTCTGCCCTGACTCAGGCTCCCACAGCATCACGGATGAATCACGTCCTCAAACAGTCTGTTTCTCTCTGTCGACTTGACTGGGAGCCCCAGACAGCTGGCTCAGACACAGGCATCAACTCTACAGATGTCCACACTCAGACATTTGGTTCCCCTGCTCTGGGCCAGCTGCTGGTGAGAAATAAAGCCCCATCCCTTCCCACCCCTCCAGCAAGCCTAGGGCTGCCTGAAGGAGATCACTGATCTCCACAAAGGGGACAACCAGGACCCAGGCTCTGTGCTAAGTCCTGCACAGCTGCCTTTCCCTCATTTCTTCTTCTTCCCGCACCACCGTGGGACAAGCAGAGATCATGGTGCTCTGGTTCATTCCTGACTGGGAGGCAGCCTTCAGAGGTGGAGTCAGTACCCAGTTTAGAGAAGTCAAAAGGCCTTCCAAATTACACCAAGGGCTTTTTTAGCACTCAGTGGCCTTAGGATTGGGGGAGGACATGAGGAAAACAGCTTTGAGCCACTCTCCTCCCATTTCCTAGCATCCCAGGCTGTTCATGAGACTCTGCTGAATGTTCAGCCTCAGATTTTCACCCAGGAACAGTAGCATAATTTTAATACAAGCATTTTCCATGCAGCTTGTTTAACGTTTCACTTATAAAATCAAGCTCAGGTCATCTGCTGCATCCTGCTCTATAGGCATAGCTCAGCACTTTGATTCCCGCGCAGTACCATGTCAATAGCCACGGGGCTGGTCTCTCCTAATCCCCTTACATGCCTTTGAATCCAGACCCTCTAAGAACACGTTTCTCATATTGCATTGCCTTGGCCTCTAAACATTTATTTGAACAGACAGCTACAGCTGGGGATTTTTGTCTCCGCACAGACTTTGAACAGCTGCTTGCGGTCGCACCCAGCCCAGCTCGGAGAAGTTCTGGGCTCTGCCTCTGGTGGGAAGCACGTCAGGCTGGGAGGAGCGAAATAGCAGCTATCCTCCGGGTGTCATTGAACAGCACCGGGAGCGGGGCACAGCCCCAGCCAGGCGGGGCAAGGTCAGCAGAGAACCCGCTGATGAATTACATAGGCCAAATGTAGAGCTCATGGAAAGCCGTTGATGAAAAATGCAGTCTTTTTATAACACAAATGGAATATGATCCTGCCTGCGGAACGGCTGGCTGCATGGGAAGCAGTTTTGAACACCCAGGCTACACCTCTTCTATGTGTGTGTCAGGCCCAGGGGAGCATCGCTGGGATGCGCTCATAACACCTAGTTGTGTTCATGTTCACCTGCTCTAGGTGAACCTGCTTTGGACCAGATGATCTCCAAAGGTCCCTTCCAACTCCTATCGTTCCGTGATTCTGTGATTTATGGGTGTGCATTGAGCACATGTTATAGGATCAATATAAGAAATGTTTACCACTTGAAACCAGAGGGTCCCAGAAGATTTCGCAAATACAAACTGTGCCCTTCCAAGGATGCAGCTTATGACTGGCTTAAACCCAGTGGTTGAGCTGCCAGCAAAAGGAGCGGTCCTGCTCTCCCACCATCCCATCCCTGCAGTCTTCCCCTCCCTACTCACCATTTTTGCTGAGCGACAGTGGAAGTTTTGTGGAATGGCTTTGCTGAGCTGGCTGGAAATTAGGTTTAGTTCAGGTTTCAGGTTTTTTTGATGGGCTGATTTTCAAACCTGGTCCCTGACCTGATCTGATATACAAGGGCACTGAGCTGACCCATGAAACGGCGTTTAAAACACAAGAAAAAAATGCCTTGTCTGCGCAAATGAGGCCAAGGAGCAGACAAGATCCCATTCATATGGATGCTACAACCTGGCACAGCTACAATTTCCATGCAGTGCCTTGTACTGCGTGTCGGTATGCTGACGGCGTTGCTGCAGTAGAGGTGCACCACTAGGCAGGAGAAGACTTTCCCTCAGAGAACCACCTTCCAGGCAAGCCTTAGCCTGGAGTTTGTTTCTCTCTCCGGAGAAATGTAAAATCTGAATTGCTCTGAAAGGGATGAGAAAACAACCCAGATTTCTTGCAAAAATGATCCCAGACACACCAAGATTTTTTCCCTCTGTCTGAAAAGCAGTAGAAGAAGCTCAAAAACTCTCTGTGGCTTTAAGCAGAAGGTTGCCCTAACATATCTCTGGAGTGAGCTGTTGTTCAGATGTTGTCCTTATCATGGACAAAATCAACCACATTTTTTTCTCCCCTCCCATCTGCCCGACAGGTCTTCAAGGAGACATACACCCAGGATCAAAATTTTGTGTTGCAAGGGGCATGGTGATTTGAAATCATTTTCTCATCAGTTATAGATCCTCCTCAAATTTCATGTGTCTTCACCAAAGTAAAATTCTCTCAAAACTATTGCTTTGCTAAGATTTAATTTTTTAATTTTAAACTGTGATATTTAACAGTGCTGTGAAAAACAAATCAAAAACCCCACTTCAAAACAATAATAATAAAAGTCTGTCTTATTCTGAAATTATTCTGAAACCAGACACATCTACATGATGGGAACCTTCTTCTCTTCTGAAGTAAAATTTCAGG
Organism: Rissa tridactyla; assembly: GCF_028500815.1. Classification (NCBI taxonomy): domain Eukaryota; kingdom Metazoa; phylum Chordata; class Aves; order Charadriiformes; family Laridae; genus Rissa; species Rissa tridactyla. The sequence continues at coordinate 116,584,376 of NC_071468.1, read as the reverse complement.
CTAAATCAACGTTGCTTTGCAAAGCATAGTCCTATTGCATAGGACGCTTTTTTTTTTTTTCTAATGCAAAATAATTTCTCAGCGAGCTACACCCCAAAACTCGGGAATGTGGGAAATCCAGATCAGGAGCAAGCTGTGAGTGTGCTACTCGGGCTCTTTTCTAATTGGGATGGATGAAGCCTTTGCTGTGGACTGGAGATTTCTCAAAGGTGGGGCAATGAGGTGTTGTCTCTGGTGAGATTAGGAAATCTTTTCCTTTCCATTGCTGATACCCCAGACAATATAAATGTGCAGAATGCGATCTTGTAAAAGCTTTCAATCTCAGCTGAGGCTTTGCATTCCAGCTGTCAGGTTTTCACTTGTTTACCTTGGGGCCTGGCTTCAAGGGATAGGATGGAAGAGATAATTGGAGCGGAGTGGCTGCCAGCAAGCAGAAAAAAAATGTTTCAATAAAAAGTATTTTATTCTGCTAAGGATACTTATACGAACAAATGGCACCCTTGGGTACAAAACAGAAATAATCCTAAGCATTTCTCTCCCTCCCTCTCTCTCCACATACCTCCCCTGCAGCAGGCTTCATACCACACACAGCATCGCTGCACGCAGATTTCTATCGAGGTTTCAACGCCTCACCGTGATGGGGGCCAGGAGTTTTGGGGCCCAGGCTTGCCGTGCTGCTAAAGAGGTGCTGAGCATGGGGAAGGCTCAATAGCTTGGAGACCTGGGGTGTTCCCTCCCAGGCACCTGCCCTTCCTCCTCGCCCTCCCTGGGCATCACCTCCTCGCCCCCCTGGGCATCGCCACCACCACAGACCTGCTCTGGGGAAAGACTGAGCCCTAGGGCTGCCCCGTCTTGCTGTCGTGCCTGAGACCAGCCTCCAGCCCTTGCCCACACCCCAAATCTGGAGAATTTGTCCAGCGCGGAGATAAGAATAAACCCTGAAACTCAAATAGAACCTCACACTTGGAAGTCTGTTTCCCTCCCTGCAGCAACCCAAATCTGGCTTTTACAAGAGACAAAAGGTTTCAGGTTGTCCAGGACCAACCTTTGAAAACACGTTCATGACCAACGACCTCCTTATTATTATTAGCGCCTCTCTAAACAAAACCTTCTGGAGGAAGCACTGTGTTTACGTGCTGAGCCTGCCATGCCTTCTGCTCCTGCAAGTCAGGAACGCAAAGTCTGGCTGCAACAGCAGCCACAAAGTCAAGGGGAAAATAAGTCAAGGCTACGAATAACTCACATTAATTTTTTTCTGCTTGGCCCTGCCTCCCTATGCCCCCTCAGCAGCTAGGCCTAGGAGCTGCATAAACTATTTCCGCTGGGCCATTCAAATCCCCCAACCAGCACCCTAGCAAGTCACTCAGTAGCACAGCGCATGAGAAACCCCCGGCACTGCACGTTTTGGTTATCACCGCCAAAATGGAGCTTGAACTCCAGTGAAGATGTGACCAGTTAAATCAGCTCTTCCGTCCGTGTGAGCACCTTGTGTCTCACAGCCGTGATGGGAACAGGGATGCTGAGAGCAGCAAGCAGCACCTCTGGCCAAGCCGGTGTTTGTGTCAGCCTTGGCTGGGAGCTGCTGCCCCTGTGCCACACGAGCTACCAAAGTGTGGCTCCATGCCCAGTCTTGGACCTCAGGATGAAGGATGTCCCTGGGGATAAAGCTGCACAAAGCTTCTGACTGCGGGACCGGTCCTTCCCACCCCCCAACAGCATCTTGGAGCTGGTAATGGATCTCCTGCAATGGCACGGAGTGGTGGTTCAGCCAACTGCTGTGGCTGCAAATGCAACCAGGACAAAAAAAGGGGATTAATTTTCAGGCTGCTCAGCTCCCTGATCTGTCTCCCCGCAGGAGCACCAAGCCCAGCACAGGCAGCCCTGGTTTAGGGAGATTTAAGTTGCTGTGGTCTTTGCCATCATGACTGCTATGGTGTAAATTCGAAAGTCCGCTCTCTCCTGCCTGGTCCGGTCCTGCCCAGTCGGTGGAGGTGAGCAGATGCGCTGCTGGGCTGGGTAGTCTACCCTCGGTGGCTGCACAGGAAGCCAGAAACCACTTCTGCCTGACTCCTCATCTCCGTTTGTCTCTGCTTTCCTGCTCTCTAGCACTGCATTAGCTTGCAAAGGCAAAGTTAAACCCTTCAGGTTTATCATCTGAATATGACTTTCTGTGGGTCTGTGTCTTCACTAGTAAATGCATGCATGAATTTTCACTTCTTTCCCACCTATTCTTCTTACCTTGTCCTAACAGGAAAAGTGATTAATGACACCAATGTTATCATGCCCGTCTTAATGATAAATGTCTCTTACATCAGCTATGCAAAGATAAGGGGAATGTGCAGGCAGGCCAGTGTGTTTTACTGCATGCTGCAAAGTATGAAAAAGCAAACCGAGTTTCCTCTTTTTCACTGAGCTTCCAAGAAAACAAGGTTTCCTGAATTAGAATGTTTGGTTTGATATTTGTTTCTCAGAAGGAGGAATTTAACAAAATGAAGACCCTGAGCACCAATGGTGAGTATAAATTAGCTTTTGCTTAATGTTCCTATTATTTTCCAGGCACGTCTTTAACTGCTGAACACTTCCTGTACAGGATTTCCAGCAGACTTCTTATGTGTGCTTGCCCCAAAGTGCAGTTATGGCCATCCTTCACTCAATACAGATGCTCGCATACAGACATAATCTGATTTTTAAAATTCATATGGGGCTGTAGCAAAAGCATACCTGAATGATCTTGAGACAGCTATTCACCCAAGGCTTAAATATTTCAGAAAAAAATGTAAATTCCTTTTTGTTTAAGTTTTTAATATTTAATAGGCAGATTCTGCTGCCAGCGACATGTCCATGAATCCTGAATTGACCTCTCTCATCGTGCTGCTTTGATTTCACTGGCTCGCTTGAGCATGGTGTTTGTGTACACAATGGGAATTGGTGTCAAAGCACTTTTATTTATGCCAGATTTATACTGCTGTCACTAACGCCATGCTGTGGCTTGCCCTCTGGGAAGTCTGGGAGGTAGTAGAGCTGTGGCTCCCTTGGAAGGACCTTAATGTCCCACTGTGGGTTCTCCCAGGGCTGGGAAGGGGCAATTGGCCTCCTTAGATCCCAGCCCAAACTGTAAGGACTACCACACAGTCTGCTCTTTGCTCTTTTTGGGCTGTAATTTGGGGTATGAGGCATAACAAAGAGTGAAAGCTTGGAAGAATGCAACGTTTCTCAAATAAAAATTCCTTCAAAGTCAAGCCCAGCTTGAGGCATTCACAGAAAGCGTTTCGAATAAGTAAAGCATGAGCAGTTACGTGTTAAAATAGCCCTTCTCCAGGTAACCACAACAATAAAATAACCACCATAGCTGGCACATCTTGAGCAGATCCATCAGGAAAAGCATGAAAACGCAGCGAGCTGAGTTTATGCCCCCTGTGAGAAGCCCCATCTGGGGCTGGGGGTGCTGGCAAAGGGGCAAGGGGGCGTGAAGGGACTTGCCGGGGTGCTGTCTGCATCAAATTGGTTTCTGAGATAAAACGAGGGCCTGCCAGCTCACTGCTATTCTGAAACCCGAAAAGGGAAACCCACAAACACAGGCACGGAACAGCAGAGCAGCGAGGAAGAAAGCTCACTCCTGCTTTACCCAAGCATGGCCGGTTGTTGCTTGAGCCCCAAGGGGTGGCAGAAATGCCCCCAAGGTTGGGATCTCAGCGTGTCGGCTCGGATTATCCTTGTGTAAATCCCCCAAAGCAGAGGGCGCTCCTGCAGGCTGTCGGGGGGTGGGGGGTGGGGTGCTTTACTTGCTCAGGCCACCGAAGTGCCTGCTGGGGTTTCTGAGCACACTTTGCTCTGGCGACATGACTTTGCCCATCCTGAGGCTCAGCCCCGAGCCCGGCACATCGTGCTGTGCCACCTCAGGCTCCCCGACCCAGCATATAACAACAAAAGCCACCTGCTTTCAGGGGAGAAAGCTGAAACCACAAGTCCAGAAAGATATTAGGGCTTGAGCAGGGTGGGTCAAGCCTTTTTAAGTGCTGTAGGATCAGAAGGTGATCTTTAAGGTCCCTTCCAACCCTAACCATTCTATGATTCTATGAAGCGGTGCACCATCATCATACACGCTTGCCATGTCTTCTAGTGAGTGTCCTGTGCCGAGACTGAAAACATCTCAGTTCAGTCACTGGCACTGCCTCAGACTTTCTGGGTGATGTTGAAAATAAAACCAAAATATCAGAGCAGTCAGACTAAGTGTCCCATTAAGGGACAGGGAACTACTGGAGCGAGTCCAGCGTAGGGCAACCAAGATGATTATGGGACTGGAGCACCTCCCTTATGAGGAAAGGCTGAAAGAGCTGGGACTCTTTAGCCTGGAGAAGAGAAGGTTGAGGGGGGACCTGATTAATGTTTACAAGTATCTAAAGGGTGGGTTTAAGGAGGACGGAGCCAGGCTCTTTTCAATGGTTCCCAGCGACAGGACAAGGGGCAATGGGCACAAGCTAGAACATAGGAAGTTCCGTTCAAATACACGGAAAAACTTCTTTACAGTGAGGGTGACAGAGCACTGGAACAGGCTGCCCAGGGAGGTTGTGGAGTCCCCTTCTCTGGAGATTTTCAAGACTCGCCTGGATGCAGCCCTGAGGGATGTGGTTTAGGCAATCCTGCTCTAGCAGGGGAGTTGGACTAGATGATCTCTAGAGGTCCCTTCCAACTCTGAAGATTCCGTGATTCCGTGATTCCGTGATTAACAGGTCCCTTTCTTTGGCAGGAGTTAAGCCAGGTGCTGGGTAAATTGTTTAACCAGTAATGCCTATGCTGTGCCTTCGGCGCCCACTGTTCAAGGATGAGAGGAATCCTTTCTTCCTGCTATGCCTGTCTCTAGAGCAGAGCCCCGTTTTTCCTCTGCGTTTGTACAGAACCCAGCTCAAGAAGCCCCAGGTGTCACTGAGTCCTTGTTGCAGTCAACCACAAACTCCTCTCTGAGTGGCGGTGGGCATGACACCATGAAAATGCTACTTTCCATAACTTAATCTACCATGATTTGTCACTGAAGAGCAAACTCTGGAGGATAAATTCAAATAATACTTTTTTTTATGAAATTCAGAGATATATTTGTTTATATATTTGTACATATATTGTTGGAACTAGATGATCTTTAAGGTGCCTTCCAACCTGAACCACTCTATGTTTCTGTGATATTTCCAGTCCTCTTTAGTTCTGAAGATGGTTTTATGAAAAGAACACAAGCCAGGCAGCATTTTCCCCCTTGCAGGTTCGTAATGTGAATCACACCCTCCTGTTTGAGCTTCATACCTCTGCCGTATTCCTGCCCGGCCTTCCAACAGTGTAAGCTACAGCGAGGATGGGCAAAGGATGGCCACGACTGCTACCCTCTGGGACAGGAGATGGTAAAGTCCCCAGCACAGCTCAGCGTGCCAGGAGAGTGCCTGTGCCAGGCAAAGGTGCAAAACTCCCCTTCACCAGAGACCACGCAGAGCCAGGGGTTAGTTTGTTGTGATTTAGGGAATCCAAAGGTTTTGCTCAGGTTTTGCGCCAAACTCAATGCTTGTGTTGTCACTGATACTACTGCAGGAGGGAGCCAAAGGCATCAAGCAGTAAATTCAAGGGAATTAAGACCATCTGCTGCCCAGGACCGCCAGCCCACAGCTCCCTGCGGAGTCAGTGGAGACAAGCAGTTGCAATATCCAAGTTAAATTCCCTTGGAAGCCACCTAAACCCAGTCAGTAATGCTCTGTTCCTCTTGCACGCAGCAGTAGGTAAAAGCTAACCAAAGCAACAATTTTGCTCAAAATTCTAGAAGTTCTTTACAGAGAGTAGTCAGATGTATGTGCATCATAAGTGACTACGTACATAGGCGTATTTACACATCCTTCTGGTTGGATCTGAGTTCTCACATCAGTTGAGTACCTGTCCTGAGGAGTCCTCCACGTAAATGGGCATCCGCGTGAGTCTAGTTTTCATAACCTTGTAAATGATGCTCTGGATTCAGTCTCTGGGATTCCAAATGTGGACGAAATGTGACCAGAGGCAGCGAAAACACACTTCCTTATGTGGGATGGGAAAGAGGCCGCATTTTTGGCCCCCGCAGATCATTATTTAAAACCTAGAGGCAAACACCATCAAGGGGACAGTAAGATTGTTTATCCCTGGGCTACATAAGGCTGAAAGATGAGTGTCTTCTCGATGTCTTTCTAAAAGTCTCTGAGCCGAAAGCACTCCTGTCTCAGCAGCAGTGTTCTTCAGAAGCTAGCTAGTGCTATCAGTGCCTTTTGCCAATAGCAGCTATAATTACATTAAATGGTTTATTTGCAGAAGCAGAAGGAGAACAACATGTACAGAGGAATGTTACACAACATCACAAAGAGTTTGCACACTTCTGTCACTCCAGTAAACCACTTACAATGACACTCACATACTCCTATTTTCTCTCTGTATTTTGGAGATAAGCCTGTTTTGAATTCTTCCACGGGATTATCTGATGGCTGCACGAAGCTTGATTCATTGCAGCCATTAGAGGGGAGCTGGATGACCCCCGAAACAATCCCCTGCTGTGAATAGCCATTGTGATCCCATGCAAACAATGGCACGAGATGTCACACATCCTTTCCTGAGCTTCAGAGAGGGATGCTCACATACAAGAACTTAAAAATAAAACAGCGTCGTTTCTGTGAAGTGGATGTGACTGCAATATGCGCTGCCTCTTCTCTTGGAAGCAACCTGGTGTTCATGTAAGTGCTTTCTGCCTCCAAATGCTGTCCTTCCTCCCCGAGCCTGTGCTGTAATTGGAATTCTACCTTTAAATCTGAGTGCACTTTGTAGGCTTAATAAGCCAACCGGCAGCAATAATGGCAGCAATTACAAATATGTTCAGTGTTCAGAACTACAGATAAATACACTAAAGATGAAAAATGCCACCACTCAAGGAATTTTTTGAAACAACACAGGCATAAATGGGCAAGTTTGCATGGCTATAAATATCACAAGCGCAGAGCTTACATTATTTAGAGCACGTGTGTGATGAGCGTTCTTCTGAAAGACTCTGGGCAGCGTTAAAGCGTGAGAGCACAAGCGATCTGGGAAGTATCAAAATATTATAATATGCTACAGAGACACACAGTTTTTCTTTATGGCTTGCAAAAATATACTAGCGATTCCAGATACACTCCGCTGCAGGAGCGCCTGTTTATGGCAAATGGAGAGTGCGCAGGGAAGTATTGCTAAACAAGTTGGCAACGGATCAGCATAAGTAACTTGGTAAGGAGTTATTTTAATGGTATTGTATATCCTGTCCTGAGTGTCATGGTGAAACATCTCAGGGAACAGCTTGTAACAACCACCTTACAGTCATCCCACATGTATCATCAGGATGCAAAACACATGCAGAGTGGACACAAGACAAACTTGTAGGGATCTTGGGTGTCATGAGGAGTTCTTCGGCTCCTCGAGAGAAATTCTGCTGGAATTTGGCAATATCCTGAACACAAACTGTTCCCAATTAGGAGACCCAAAGTATTCTGTTTTCCCATCTGACCTCCAAAGAGCAGAAGAACAAACTGTATGTCTAAACAAGTTACTGTAACTCACCTTATTATTCTATTATTTTTCATTTGCCAGTATCCACGAAGCATTTCTTCCAGTGGCTCCTCTCAGACACTACTAAGCCTGGCCCGTAACAAAAACAACAAGTTTCCCATTTTTGCAGCCTGGGAAATGAAGTGTGATAAGGTAGAATTTCTCTGAAGCTTTTATTTAACCCCAAGCTTCTCCTTTCTCCATCCATCATGCAATGTGGGTCCAGGCTATGCACCTGAGAGGCATCTGACTCCAGGCACTTTGTCTCAGCACACGTGAGGAACAAACCACATTTGGGGACCTTCGCAGTTCTTTGCCCCATGGGCTCTTCTAGACTTTCCCACTTGTTCTCCAGCCTTCAACCTCTCGAAAGGAAGAGGTGGTGCATTGTTTCTGGTGCCAGCTGTGCCACCATCCCGAAGATCTCACATCTGGTTGGGAGAACAATGTCCTTGTTCTGCAGCACCAGGCAGGAGTCTACAACAGGGCTCTCCACCTTGGATGCGTCAAAACTAAATGTTTGCAACCTCAAACTGCACACTGGTGTACTTGTCCAATGCTGTTATCATCTTAGGCATCGATGTCGATGGTAAGAGGCAAAACAACTCATGACACACAACCATTTCACACAGCTGAGAGTGAGAACACAAAGTGCTACTGAAAAACCAGTCGTTTTGTGGCCCTGCTCTGAGCGCTGATGCTGGAAATGGTCTGGTCAAGCTAGCAGGACAGGTGCTGCAGAGCCAAGGCTCCAGGTATGGGCTAGATTCACCCTTTATTGGTTTCTTTGGAAAAGACACGGGACCCATCCAGATTGCCCGCTGCAGTCCACTAAAAGCTGCTGGAAGGTTGGATCTGCTGTCTCCACAGGCAGCAAGCCTGGAGAAAAGTCCCCCGCTTGAACAGACCAGGTGGGTTAGTTATTCTCAGCCCACAGGAGGGTCTCAGTCCAACACTGAGGACCCCTGAGAAGCTCGGGTGCCAGTGGGCTGTGGAGCCCCTGCTTGCAGAAGTTGGCAGGCCCACAGCCTGCTGGTCTCCTAGCTGCTCTCTTTAAAACCGGCATTAGGCTCAGTTTAGTTGCCTAACCAGCAGTGTCCAGTGCTATGTAAAACACCTTTTGGCCTTTGCTTCCTTACGGCTCTGCCCATCTCCTAACCATGACAGACATTTCGGCTCCCCTAGGGCACAGGGTGCCCACACTTCAGCTTGGAAACCAGGCCCACAGTCCTCAAGTCCCCATTTTTTAAAATCATTAGCATCAACAAAACAAGCCCAGACTTACAAAATACAGTGCCCATCAGTTTGTGTTTATGTATGTAGGATCCAGGGCACGTGGGTGAAGATATAAATACGTGCCCAAGCTTATGCAAACTTTCTGCCAGGAGACCAACAGCTCAGATGTACTCGCCCACTCGCCAGTAGTTTCTGAATCTCACTTTCTAAATATACCTTGCCCAAATCACTGAGGGAACACAGCGTTTGGCACACCCCGAGGGGAAACACAGATGTTTGGCTCCCCGCCCCTGGAATTTCTTGAACTTCTGTGGACAAAAGGGGAAAGGCCAGAGGTCGAGCAGAACTATTTATTCTGTCCTACCAATTTCCTACCAATTGTTCAAAATGGCCCAGCAGACAAAGCATGGGCATTTCTTGTCGGCAAGACCCACAAGGGCTGCGGGCACGGCATGACAAATTCCAGTCATTCCTCCAGGCTGCTGGGGGCTGCCCGAGCCCCACTGGGGAAAACCAGCCCCACCAGCCCACAGCCTGCCGAGGAAGGACCTGCCTCCAGACAGACCACCCCATCCCCATGGCACCGGCTCTGTTTGTTTACTGTCGCTCAGCGGGGAGGAAATCCTGGGCCTCAAGAGGTGTCTCGCTCGCTGGGAAGCCGAGTACCCTGCAGAGGCAACCCCAGTGAGGATGCCCAAAGGTCTTCTTGCTTTTCAAGCAGGACTGCGAGGGAGAGCGAAGAGGAGATGCTTAGCTCGACTTTAAATATTTATTTTTTCATGCCCTTAAGCTTTAATTTAATTAAATTAAAAAGGGTGGTGAGACAGTGAAACAGGTTGCTCAGAGAAGTTGTGGATGCTCCATCACTGGAACGTGCTCAAGGTCAGGCTGGATGGGGCTTTGAGCAACCTGATCTAGTGAATGATGTCCCTGCCCATGGCAGGAGTGGTGGACTAGATAATCTTTAAAAGTCCCTTCCAACCCAAACCATTCTATGATTCTATGAATTTCGGCGAAACAAATCTGGAGAACGCCCACAAAGTAAAACGTACCTGCTCAGAACTAGGTTCTCAGGATGCAGGTAGAAAAAAACCTGCAGCCCTAAGAAAAGAGCTGAGATCAGCACAGTCCCTTCTCACAAGGACACAGGCCGTCCCATAGTTATTTTTCCCAGCCCAAGCAGTCACACCTGTGGCTATCAGACACCAGCCCAGACCTGGGCACCCACCGGGACAGGTACCAAAAAGCCGATATGCTCTGAATTGCCCCAACCCACAGACAGTTGCAGCCTCCGGCTGCACCAGCACCTTCTGTGCCACCAGTAGATCTGCACCCACTGCAGGCAGTGAGCATTGGGCATTTTCATCTCAAAAAAAAATCTAGAATGTGCTCCATCTGCTTTTTCTGTAAATACGTGCTGTGCTAAAAAGAAAACACAACAGTAACAACTGCAATGGTTCCCTGAACAGCAGGTCAGGGTGGCATAAAGCTCCCTGGCTGGTGTCCCTGGCATTATTGCTACTCAAATAATGGGAGAAACACCACAAGTGGTGGCCCAGCTCTCTGTCCTGCCCTCACTTCACCTGCAAGGGCCATAATTGAGTGGTACCTGTCACATGAAAATGCCCCCAGTTTGCAGTTTATTCCTGCCACAGAGGTGGCACTCATTCTGCGATCCTTTTAGGTATTTCTATGGTGAGAAGAGAGAGAGAGGTCTGAGACATCTGCATCCTCCAGCCAGTCCTGATCACCTGAAGTGGTAACATTCCATTCTGTCCCTCTCCTCCCTTTCTCTTCTCCCCAGCCCCCAAGATGGTCTCAAATGCATCCTCATCCCCACTCCTCCTTCAACAAGTAGAAAATCTGTTTAGAAATAAAAGCAAGAGCATGACCACCTTTCTGGTCATTACTGTCTTGTCTGCTGCATGCCAGCACCATCTGGGCAGGTTAATCTGCCTAACCTGAGTTCCTCCATTGAGTAGTGAAGTGATTTCAGGGCATGCTACAATCCAAACAGGTGTCCATGCAAGAGTTAAAGCAACCAGTGCTGTGTCTTCATCACTGAGTCGAACCAGCCTAACATTTTGCAAGTTAGATATACCCAGGTCTCTATTTTGTTCTGCATTTCTACAGTACCTAGCACAGCAGTACGCTGATTCATACGCAATGTTCCCAGGCATGGTACCAAAACAAACAAGAAGCTGCAACTCAGCAGTCACAAGCTTAACTGATGGGGCTTAAATCACCTGCTGCAGACCCACTAAAATGAATGAGTGTAGCTTGGTTTCCACTGGAGAAGAAGCACTTTCTGTATCACTTCCAGACCAAGAAGCAGTGCCCAGGAGGTCCAAATTCTTTGGCCTGGCCACCAGACCTCAATTTGTTGACTGTAGGGGCACGACACTGTTGGGTTAATACTTCACCTTTCCCATAAAGGAGTTTGGCCACACAGTGCTGTTAGTGACCACCTCCCAAACCAGCAGCAGCCCTGTGATGGTGTTGCTGGCATAACATAGCATCATAGAATGGTTTGGGCTGAAGATCCTAGAACTAGACCAGGTTGCTCAAAGCACCATCCAACCTGTCCTTGAACACTTCCAAGCGTGAAGCATCTACAACTTCTCCAGGAAATCTGGTCCAGGGCCTCACCACCCTGACAGTAAAGAATTTCTTCCTAACATCTAATCTAAGTCTACACTCTTCCAGTTTAAAACCATTACCCCTTGTCCTATCACTACACTCCCTGATAGAGTCCCTCCCCATCTTTCCTGTAGGCCCCCTTTAGGAATATCAGTCAGCAGGACCCTGCACCATGGCAGCACCGGTGAAACTCCCTGCAGAGAGCGGGGAAAGGCTGTGCACAGTCCTTTGGGGTCAGCAGCATGGCCAGCACGTGAGCTACATTGATCACAAGACCCATGTCTGAAAATAAATAACCAACCATCCACACCTTCAGCTGGTCTTCCTTTAAACTGTATATCCCTCCCTACCTCTGGATTTGGACCCTGACCCAATGAAGCATTCAAACATGTACTCCATTTTAACCACTGTTCTTGGTGGAGCAGACAGATGGGGTGACGGCATGTGTGGAGTTTGTCTTTTACATTGGCAGGGACAGATGCTGAGTTCATCCCTGTGTATTTCCTGATGGACAGTAGCAATCATGTGCAATGAGGGCTGATGTCGCTTGCTCGGCTCGCCCCCAGGGGAAGAGCTGCGTGGTCACAGTGTGTCTGCTCTCCTCTGTCTTGAGTGCGCTCCTCCTTGTCCCTGCTAGCTGTCTTGCTGACACTGGCAGACTTGTGAACTAGGCTAGATCTACCCTAAAGTGCTGGTAGGGTCTTCTCGTGATTTAACCCCAGCTGGTAAGGCCCCCACAGCCACTTGCTCACCTTCTCCCTGGTGGGATGGGAGAGGGAAACAGAGAACTAAAAGTGATAAAACTCATGGGCTGAGATAAAGACAGTTTAATGGGTAAAGCAAAAGCCATGCAAGCAAGCAAGGCAAAACAAGGAATCTATTCACCGCTTCCCATCAGCAGGTGGCTGTTCAGCCATCTCCAGGAAAGCAGGGCTCCATGAGGCATAACTGTTACTTGGGAAGACAAACGCCATCACTCGGAATGTCCTCCCCCCTTCCTTCTTCTTCCCCCAACTTTTATTGCTGAGCATGACATCATATGCTATGGAATATCCCTTTGGTCAGTTGGGATCAGTTGTTCTGGCTGTGTCCCCTCCCAACTTCTTGTGCACCCCCAGCCCACTCGCTGGTGGGATGGTGTGAGGAGCAGAAAAGGACTTGACTCTCTGCAAGCACTGATCAGCAGTAACTCAAACATCCCTGTGTTATCAGTCAACACTGTTTTCAGCACAAATCCAAAACATAGCCCCATACCAGCTACCGTGGTAGAGAAAAGTAACTCTACCCCAGCCAAAACCAGCATAATTCTCTGCCTCGGACTGCTTTCCACTGCTCCATCATGCTCATAGGACTGTGCAACGGGAGTGGGCAGGGTAGGCTGCAGCTCAAATCTGAACAGGGTACACAGGCCCGTGGGGAGGCTGTCTCCTTCATGAGTCTGGTTAGATGGAGTGTCCCAGCTCCAGCAAATCCCCAAATGCCACCAGCGAAAGAGCCAAGGACGGGGTTGTCTGGCCCACTCCCAAGTAAAAAGGGAAGGAAGGGGTATGGAGCAAACAGCAGAAAGGCCTCAAGTAGAAATCAAGGGCACTCCATGCCTCAGAACGGCTTTCAGCCTCTTGTTAGATGAAGTCCAAGTGCAAATATGGTCCTGCTCAGAGGCAGATGATAAGGATTGATGCCATAAGCAAAGCAACGAGCTCTTAAAACACTTGCTACGAGTGTGGGAAGCCTCTCATAGGAGCTAGAAATCATGCAAAATGATGGGGGCTATGAACTCGGGAGCTTAGCTCTGGCCTGCTGGGATTGCTCTCATAACTCCAATCTTAACACATGATCTGTTTAAGGGAGATAGGAAGGAGAGAAGGAGTGCAGGGGTGCTGTTATGCATCAAGCGTACATACCACTGCCAGCAACCTGTCACTTGACAATGAAGAGCGTGGTGATGGAGCCCACTGAGTAAGTGCATACGGCATGTGAAATGAAGGGGAAAGCAGTGAGGTCTTTGCTCCAGACCACCAGGGCTGGTGAACAGGAGAGAAAAATGTGTGGATTGACTCTCAAGCTGCCAGAAAAGATGCAAAGGAGAAGCTGTTTTCCTCGACTGGGGCTGAGGGTGGCTGCTGGCAGTCAGACATCCCCGTGTTTGTATTCCAGCTGCCTCCTATGGAAAGTGCACAGAGTCCATCATTTCATAGCAAACACAACACACCAGGGACTTTGATTCACAACTGGGATTTATCTAGGTACTGCCCATGGTCTTTGTGGTAAGGCTTAGACTTTACAGTTCACTGCCCCAGGTTGTGATTCATGGTGAGAGAGGCCATTAAAGAGAGATTTACAGAAGATACAGGAAAGCTGCCCAAATTATCCACCAAGGCTAAGCAGAGAAGCAAAGATTTGACTCTGCCTCTGCAGGAGAAAGTCGCTTCCCTTCAGCCAGAATTAGACGCCTAAGCCTGGCCAGTCCTTTCTTGCAAAAGAAAGATGCACAGAGGAGCAGTATGCAGCCAGACTGCGCCTATATCAGTAAGGTGAGCAGGGAGAGGGCTGGGCTATGGCCCTGGCTTTTCACACATCCCTTGTCCATCCTGCAGCACTCTTAGCACAGTTCCCAGCATAGTGTTGGCCCCACACAGAGAGTAGTCTCCTTATTTGGAAGGAAAGAGACGTTTTCCTCGTGGAAGTAAGCCGGGACATGATGTTGGCATCAGAATGAGAAAACAGGGGTTTGGCTGTCTTATTTACTCATTGGTACAGATGCAACATCAGACACTGGAGATCTGGTTTAGATTCCCCTAGATTCAAAGCTTCCATCACTATGGAAAGTGCAAACTATATGGTTTGGAGGGATAAGGCTCGCTTTGTGTCTGCTGCTGAAGGAGTTCTAGTATTATAAAACAAGTACACGTTTATTGAAGCAGACGCTGGACACCTCATCCACCAGCCCTGAGACTCATAACCCCTAGTAAATTATAGCTGTTGCTGGCCCAAAGAATAATGAATTATTTTATGTAAAGTGAAAGATACAAAAAAAAAAAAGGATTTAGAAAGCCCCACTCCAACATCAGTCTGGTACCTAGGATGGTCTCCAGGGTTGCCTGAAGGACCTGCATCCATATCCTTCTCCCCCCAGAGAATGACCCTACTCCTAACCCTGTAAGCAGGTGTTGTCATCAGGCACTTCCTTACCCTGGCAGTACTGGACTCAACCTTCACCCATGCCCAGGAGAGCTTGCTCTCCGTAGACCAGACTTGGTGTCGCCCAGCTTGAGGCAGACAGCTATCCTCATGCCATGCACATCTCCAAAGAAGTCCAAAAAGCTGTAGCTGCATTGGCCTCCTATTACACCAGTAAACAGGGACACAGGATCATTATCATGTGATATAATACTATTTAAAATATGAGCTCCTTGCTTCATGTACTGAGGAATTTAGTCCAGAGAGGATGAAGCTGGACATGTGCTATCTGAACTGCACGTAATCTCTGACTGGGCCACGACAGAAGGACTTGAGTATGTCTCCCTGAGCCAGATACATGACTATTGTTGGTTGTGTGGTTGGTTGATATTTTTTTTGCAGTAACATCATTTTCAACCCAGATAAAGACACACAGACATGTGTGTGGGTCACATGAAAACGATGAGGCTTGAGGAGTCACAAAGGGCAGCCAACACTTAGATAATCCTAACTGCTGCAAATGCGTCAGGAAAATGAGAGGGAGGGACAGGCTGTGCCTGTGGGAGAGGGGCGCGGGTGAAAATACTCCCAGGGCCCATGGCTTGACCCTTAGATGAGATGAATCTTTGATCTCAACAGAGGACTCTCACAAGCTTGGCAAGCACAGCCCAGCATCAGCTCATGGATGTGCACAAACCTACGCCTCCTCCTTCCACCATTCCCACAGGGGAATAGCCCTGCAAGGTACATCTTCACAGCTCCTCACTTCAGGGTCAATTCTTAATGTTTATTTGTTGACTTGAGTGCTTTCTAATATGGCACATACAGAAGATTTATTACTGGTAGTTATTTCCATTAATAACACAATAAATCGCCATACTTATACGCCCAGAGGCTATATATGCATGTTCAGCAGTACAGAGAGGGCTGAAGGTAACTCCGACCTCCCAACAGCTGGGGAGAGATGCCAGCCTCCCCAGACAGGATACAATGCTCCCTCCCCCTCTTATTCAGGCAGAGCTTGCTCTTCCCTCAGGCTGTGTTGTTAACTGGACAAGAACCCCAGTTTTTCACGTTCTTTGCTTATCTCAAATAGGATTTTATTTTAAATCCACCTTCAAATAAGTCTTGTTTTTCAGAGGAGAGAAACTGGGACATCTAGAAATTAAGACCTGATTAGACAAGTGCTATCAGTTTGAGGAGTCTAAATGTTTCATCGTCCTTTCTTGGTAAGTCTTTGTGTCCCAGCTTCTTTTTTTAACTTTTTTATTTGTTTCCTCAAGAATTACATTTCACTTGGGATTAACAGGTTTTGGCCAGTCCTACCTAACCTGCAAACTTTCTCTTGCAACATCTTTAATAGTAACCTATCTGCCTTCCCTTCTGTCTATCCTACCAAACACTCCTCTATTAAAATAAATAATGTTCATGCTTAGTGTCTTGAACACGTTCCAGGGAAGGGTTAGACACTGCACTGGGAAACAACAAATGTTGTTGTCTGCATAGGGAAAAACACAAGCGTTGTTTAATCTCTGCCTCATTACAAGGACTGTGTGTCCTGGCTCTGAGAAACACGAACTCAAGCTGAGTCGATTTCCTTGCGAGTGAGTAACGGACAATCCAGCCGCCTTGCCAGGAAGCATGGCCTCAGGGCTGTGCAGCACACGGCTTCCAAGAAGAAAGGGCCATGTTTGTAAATAGAAAGCGACAGCACACGTCCTTACGAGAAGCAATTCCTTATTTGACAGGTGCTGAAACAAAGCCACCGAGCTCTCTTGATAGGGAACAAGTCTACCAAACAGGAAGGTCAAAGATGTGACAGTGTCTGGATAAAAGAATAAAAAGTACATATATATCCTCCTGACATTATGTTGGATACAAGACTAGTAAATATTTCATGACTGTGGAACTTCTGGCATTGTGCAAGTGCTTTTGCTCTGCAGGGTGGTAGAGGCAGGCCAGCAGGGACCTGTTTGGTCCCACTCCTCAAAGGAGGTTTGCACCTGCCTTGTGCTCACTGGCACAGAGGTGAAGGTGTCCACGCAGCATGACAGGCTTCAAGTCAAACAAGAACCAGTGCATCTCATGGGTATCAGCAATCACAGTCATTTTGTCTAACAAAAGGGAGTACAGACTCTTCTTCATGCTCCTCAGAAGTTCATGGGAGAGCCAGAGAGAAGGGCATGTGTCTAAGGGTGAAATGCTGGCTGCTGCCAAATCCACAGCAAAATTCCCATTGGTTTTGATGGACTCATTTATTTATCCTTAGTTTTCAAGGCTGAGCAACAACAGTCATGCCCCAAACCTGCTAGCGAACCACAGCAGTGGTCCCCAGCTTCCCCCATCCCTGGGCTACACAACAGCAAGTCATACTCTGGGAGGAACAACATATCTTGCTCTCCTCATAGCCTCAGGCCTGATTTTTTATTTACTAGGGCATAAGCAATGTCATGTCTTGTACGACAAAAATACTGGCCCATCATGGATGGAAGGCTGCTGATTTCACAGACATCTCTTAGAAAGCTGTCCAGTCTTGCTTTGGTCGTTCCAGGTAGCAAAGAGTCCATACATACACGCCCTTGGAAGTTCTTTCCATGGTTAACCATACTCCTCCATGTGCACTTACTGGATCTGTAAAGTCTTCCTCCCCCTCTGCGGCTCTTGGGAGCACGTGGTTTGGGTACTAATGCTGCATGCTGGCACCAGGCTGTGTTTCATGGGGAAAAATATGCAGCCCTCCATAAGAAGATTAAGAAACAAACACGAACACAGAGCAGGAGAAGAACTTGTCTCCAAACAACACCCACAGCAAGAACGGAAGCCTCCCCTTGGTAAGGAAACTAGGGAAAATGTGGGATTTAAAACTGAAGCTGATGTGAGCCTCTGTTACCTTGCAGCACTAAAGAGGTACAGTAGTGCTCCTTCTCTTCTGACAGTCCCATCATGACCCCGTTTATAGTCAAGCTCACTTCTGTATGAACATCAAAAGATGTCCCTTGTTCAAGTCAGTTTCACAGTGTCATTTGGGAAATCAAAGGTATCTGGATCGTTCAATGTTTTCATGGTCTTGTGGGTCTTCTTGTGCATAAGTAAGGTGCCTGGACCTCACTACTCTACTGGGCACAACTAAAAGAAACCATTGCAGTTTGAGGTAATGTGGACAGTTGCAGAAGAAATCATCTTCAACAGACAGCGAGTCCACACAGCTGCCACACTCTCCAGTGTTTGCCCACATCTGCAGATGCTACAACCACTGTTAAGTGGGCTTGTACAGTGATATTGCTGATCTACCACAAACCCCTGGGTGGACTCTGTCCAAATGATCATCTTGACTTGGTGTTTATATCCCGACTCATACACGTGGGTGAATCCCACACACTGCTCCTACCTCCTCCAGATCTCCACCTCTCTTCCTCTCTCTCCCTCTCTTCACTTTTCTCTCCACCTTGTCCCTTGGACCTTATTCCATCTCCATTGCTTAATACTGTATAAACAGTGCTAGCAAAAACTGAGCATTACAGAAAATAAAGCCAAAGGCAAAAAGAAGGCAGAAATACTTAATACATAAACAAGATGGTTTGTAGGAATCCTAATGTCATTACTTTGGGAGAATAAAGGAGGATATAAATTCTAATGCAAGTCTCCCACTCAGTTGTAAAACATGCTGCTGTATTTACACTAAAACAATCATCAGACAAACAGTTATGGGTTTTTTCCCAGAAAACTGTATCCAGAATTTGTTGTCAGTGAGGAAGTGGCTCATAGCCTCTCACACTCCCCTCTTTGATGCCTGCTATTTTAGGATTGTTCTACTCCTTCTTTGCCTCTCTCGCTATAAAACTGGAAGCACTTTAGCCCACGAGGTTTTTTCATAAATCCTCCTTCTTGGCATATGAATCCAATTTTAGATTTTTAGGCTTAAAATAAATATCTGACAAAAAAAAAAAAAAAAAAAGAGAAGGTTATCTACAGAGGGAAGAGAGAAAAGAAAGATGCAACATCCATTGTTTCAGCCTTAGCGATCTCCAACGTATTCAGCAGGGTTGCATTCATTTTACTGTAAGGGACGTGTAATCTCTGGATGGATCTGCTTAGTAGAGATTTAGTATTGAACGGGTGATGCCTGGAAGAATAGGAGTGCAGTTTAGTGTGTTGCCCAGGGACGGCTGCTCAGAAAGCTGCCCTGAATAAAGGGTGTATGCATGCAAATTAGAAAACTCTTTGGAAAAAAAGCCACTTACATAGTAATGGCCCAGCTCTCAGAAAAGCTGCTCTGTAAAACAAGTTATTTGTGGAAGACTGCACTTTTATACTTTCTGTTAAATGCATAAAGATATATTAATGACCTTTTGCAAATAATGGCTGGGCAACATTTGCAGTAGACGTGGTCACTCAGTAGCTGCATTAAGATGTACAGACATCATTTTAACACAAGCCTGAGACTGCAGGCTCTTAGCTGGAACAAGGGACCAAACCACACCTTCTGCAGAAAGCAAGCTGAAATTTATTTGAAATCTGAAATTTGTTTTCCACAGGAGAAATTGTTTCAGCCACTCCCTAATAGTCATCTTCCCTCCCCAAACCAAGACTCTTCGAAGAAAAGGGAGGTTGTATCTGAGGTAGGCGTCCAAACCTCAAAAAGCAATGAAGACATGTCTCAAAGACAGCAAATGTCCTCTCTGAAGCTTTGGTTCCCAAGCACAATCCCTCTGACACCAGGCGGGACCTGGGGATTTCATTTCTTCTTTTCTTGCTGCTGGGCTCATCCCTGTCCATCCCAGCTCCTCACCTCCTCACGAGGTCCCCAGATCTTCATTTAGGCAACTGCATTTCTCAAAATTATTACTGTGACTGTGCCAAAAAAGGATGCTGACAACGCTCAGGCACTAGTGATGTTTTGGTTTAGTTTAAATAAAGGAATATCCATTGTAAACACCACAGAATCAAAACTTCTGGAGGCTTAACACTTTGACAGAAATAAGCCTTTATTTATTAATCCATCCTACTTGCACTTAACTCGACCAGTCCTATTCAAATTATTCATAACTGGGCAGTTCTCACAGCACCCAACATAGAGCAGCAATACATACACACTCACTAGAGTTAATTCCTTACCAGACTTGATCTCTGATGAAGTTACACATTGGCTGATAAAATTATCATGCACACATTTATCTGACTGTGTTTAAACACTACTTAACTTCATTTTAATCAATGAGAATTCTTCTGCCACAAGTAGCCACTAAAGCACTTGAATAAGTACACTTTCATTCTGGAAAAAAAAACATAACTTCTACAATTTTTCTCTTTTGTGTGAGTATATCACTTTTATTTTGAGTTTAATTTCTACCTAGCAGCATTTTTAAGAAGAAACATGGTAGGGAAACAGGATTTTTGGAGCTCAAGTATACATAGCATTAATTCTGTGCTCACATAACATGAAGAGGGCCACGAAGGTGATCAGCACCTCTGCTATGAGGACAGGCTGAGAGAGTCGGGGTTGTTCAGCCTCGAGTAGAGGAGGCTCTGGAGAGACCTTATAGCAGCCTGCCAGTACCTAAAGGGGGCTACAGGAAAGCTGGGGAGGGACTATATAACAGGGAGTGTAGTGATAGGATGAGGGGTAACAGTTTTAAACTGAAAGAGGGGAGATTTAGATTAGATATTAGGAAGAAATTCTTTGCTGTGAGGGTGGTGAGGCACTAGAACAGGTTGCCCAGGGAAGTTGTGGATGCCCCATCACAATGATTCTATGATGCAAGTGAGTTTGCACAGTACAGAACTAACCAGCTGCTGGGGTCCCATTGCAGGAGGTCCAGGTTGATTTTTGGGAAGAGGTGGCAGCTCATGCCCTGGGTACGGCATCAGGGGAGCTGCACAGAGCTCGGACCTGGGGCTCCTGGGACGCCTGCGTCTGCTCTTCCCAAGGGATTTATCTGGGCAGCTTCAGCAGCAAGGACTGTTGTACCCCACCACTGCATTTTCAACTTGGATTGCCTCTACCTTGGGAGAACTCTGGAAAACCTGAACTACACTGTAAAAAGAGACAAACACAGCCCCACTTTTTATACTTGTGCTTCTACTCTCCTCTTTCTTTTTCCCACAGATACCAAGACCAAGACATTTCATAGCAGGCCTAAATTGGCTGGCTTGGCTGTGATAAAACACCATTTTTCAAAATTAATTTCAATCCAGAGAGAAATGCCTACAAAGCTGCATAACGCATTGGGTTTGATTGACAGCTAATTTTTCTCCATACTTTTCTGTCTGGCTGCACAATCAAGAAATCAACTATTTCACACAAATTTTCGATACAGAACCTCTTTATTGTCCTTCTGGATGTGGTGTCACTAGGGTACATTCTCAGTGTTTCCAAAAAAAGTGGGATCCACGCCTGGCGGCACAGTACAAGTACTGGAACTTCTAAGACTCACAATAAATATTAGGAGAGCAGGGACAAACTTACTGTGGTTGGCAACAAAATTAGAACTCACATCCCCTGGCTTTCTCATGATTTACATCTATCATATGATTTTTGTGTTCTTGGCAAATCATTTACGCAAGGTTTTTGGAAACGAATGCTTAGCATTTGTCTTCTAAGTAAAAATGTAAAAATGTAAGCACTGCAATACACAGCTTGATCTTCAAATGTATTCAACAGCCTATGGCTCCTTCAGAAATCAAAGCTGTTGTGTGCCTTAAAAACGAGTCTGATTTTCCCTTGTGCCCACCTTTGGATAAAAAGACTAATTTTAATGTTCAGAAATGGATGATTTGCTTATACTGTATAAGTGTTCTGTAATCCTTAGAGCTTCTAAATTCAAAGTGCTGCTGCTAATTCACTTATTCTGGTGTGGTTTTGGAGGTGTTTAGTGGAATAAATTGGAAATGTTACTTGGAACATTTTTTAGATGCTTTGAGGCAACAAGATGCAGATGACAATTGATGTGACATACTTATCACCTGCAGTGGAAAACCACCACAGAGAGAGAAACCATGAGGCTCCTCCCCATGCCCACAGCATTCTACGTAATTTGTGGTACAACAAAAAAGCCTTTGCAGCCATGTATTTATTTGTCTTGCTTGGTGCCCTTTGTGTTACTCCTACACATTGGACTTTAAAGCTTTCTTTGACAGTTTTATTATCTTTCATATTTTGCAGCCCTTAAAGGCATTGATGTTACAGCCTGTTGTGGGGAACTGGTGGCAAAGCTCTCTTTGTCTCTCCTAAGGGAAGACCCCGAAGGCCACTAAAGCAATGTTTCCTTCCCTTTTATAAGGGCGAGCTAAGGGATGCAGCCTGCTTTCATCCTTAAATCTTACCAGATGAGAGGAAAGCTAGTGCTGATGACCAGGCAATGACGACCAGTGCTGGAGTTCCCACAGCTGGTGGAGATGCAGCACCAGCCAGAGGACGGGCACTGCCAGGGCAGTGAAAGCCGGGGTCTGTGCTCTGCCCTGCTGCTGTCTGCGGCTCTTCCTCAGCATCTCCTCTGCAGAGCAGGGCTGACCATCTCACTGCATCTGCTGGTGGACTGCCTGGCCAGCCCAGGCGTCGCTGGAGGACCAATACTGGTGACAGCGGCACAGATCCGCGTGCATGAGAAAGCAAAGCTTTTCCCAATGACGTTTGCCATAGCCCTTTCCCTAGTGGGATCACTGCCATGCCTTACTTATTTACAGATATCCCCCCCTTTCCAAGCAGGGAAGATTTGAAACTGCATTTGAAAGAGGCCGTATTTACTCGCTTATCTCCTTCTTGATGGAAAATTTTTTAGTGACTTTGTATTGTAGGAAAGCTCTTTTCACAGGCATAAATGCTGAGCAAGGAAATACTAGATAATACTAAAAGATGGACAAATTATCTCAAAAATATAAGCACCTGCCTTGAGTGCAGGACTATTCAATGCTGAAAATTAATCATGCTAACATGAGCCTCCACTGTAAAAGCAAACTGTGTCATGTTATCATTTTCAGCCCAAGAAGGGAATATGTATACCGCAATGCTAAAAATAAATCAGTGTCCAGCAATAGACATCCATCACGCTTCCTGCTGGAGGTAAAAAAAAAACAACAAAAAAACTAAAAAACAAAATCCCAGGGAGATGTATGGGAGAGGAAAGGGGTAAAGAGAGACACAGAGAGACTTTTTACCATGCCTGTAGTGACAGGACAACGGGCAAAGGTTTTGAACTGAAAAAGAGGAGATTTAGATTGGACATAAGGAAGAAATTTTTTACGCTGAGGGTGGTGAGACACCATAACAAGTTGCCCAGGGAGGCTGTGGATGCCCCATCCCTGGAAACGTGCAAGGTCAGGTTGGACAGGGCTCTGAGCAACCTGATCTAGTGGAAGATGTCCCTGCCCATAGCAGGGTGGCTGGACTAGATGATCTTTAAAGGTCCCTTCCAATCCAAACCTTTCTGTAATTCTAGGAGGTTATTCTGGCAAGTTACCAGTGCAAAATCCTGTTCTATATGGGCCATCACCCCTCAGCTCATATAGACTCTTTCTCTCCAGGGTCTCCTATAACAGCCTGCCATGTTTGTTATGAATTTAAGGATGGACACAAGATGCTGCAGCCTGATGATGTGGTGTCTGGTGGTCCCTCTTCCCCCAGAGGGTCATCTGGAGACTCCCCCAGTGCTGGCTGCTCAGGCAGCTCTGCGAGCAAAGCCCAGGCCTCTCCCACGGGCTTTATTCCTTTCCTGGCTATCAAGTTCACATCTGACTCATCTGTTTGTCGCCTGCCTGGACCCAAACACTTGCACTCCTCCCTGCATGAAGCCAAGGTCTAGCAGGAGAGTGGAGCTCTGGGAGCATTAAGGTGATGGTAAAGGTAGTTCAGCTCTGCCTCCATGATGGGGTCTCACATTCCTAGCTACATCCCATGGCTACCTCTGCTTCTCCACCTCTCTCCGTGTAGGGCTGACTGCTCTCCTGCTGCCTTCTCCTCCCTCTGTTTCTCCTTTCCCTTCTTTAGCTCAGTCAGTGCCTCAGGTCTGGTTCAGCTGCTTTCCCTGCCCCCATGATCACAGGCTCTCCTGGGTCATTTTTCTTCCTGTGGATTAATCATCTAATTCAACATACATGTCAAAATATTCAGCTGCCTAATATCCCCTCCACAGCCTCCTCAAAGCCCTGTCTGAACTCCAAGATCTTCAGCTTTATCTCCCAGCTGCGTCTTGTCTCCCACAGGTTCCTCAGATCCCATTTCCCACCTAAGGAGTTTCCATTAAAAATATTAGCCAGGATTATTTGCCTCCTGCAGGCAAGCATCTTTGCTCTCTCTGCCTTTAAATGACATTCACTGCCATCAAAATCCCCTTCATCTCCCTCCTCAGCTCTAAAAAACCACCATATCAAGTTGTCCCTACAAACTCCAGGCAAAATCACAACCATCTTCCCCAGTCAAGGCCTCCAGCAACCCTCCTCTGCATGGATTTTAAAGCTTTTTGCCTGAATCAATCTTGTTTTGAAATGGTAAAGATAACAGCTTGCAAAGTACATACATTTACATACCTCACTTCGTTCAAATTAACTGGGAAAGATAAGAATCTCCAGCACATTAATTCTGCTAATGTTCTAAACTGTGAATTTCAATCAAAGCTGAAAACCGAACCTATTCAGCTAAATTGCTGACTCTTGTTACACTTTAAGTGATCTAAAAGCATGCATCAATAAGCAAAGCGACTTCGCTTTGTGCAGCTGAGCTCCAGACTGATTTGCTGCTTTCCAGGATTGTCTGACAAAAAAAGCCACAGTCAGCTCCAGCTAATAAGAGAAAATCAATCCAGAGCCAAAGAGCAATAAAAATGTGGTAGCAAGTTCAGAACATTTTGTCACAGCTAAAATTGGTTTCTTATGAACCATCCGAAATAATATGCACTGCAAAGCTTTGCAGATCACAGCCGTCGAAAGAGCAAATGCCTGGTTGAATAACAGTTCCAGAAGCAAGGAGAAAATCTACTTTCTGTCCCAGGATGAGGGACAGTGCCAAGGTGAAGAATTAGAGATATTACACAAAGGGTTTGGAAATTAATTAACTGCTCAGTGCCCTGGGACACTTGAAACCCCCTTTAGCTGGAGACACTTTGTTTGAAATGTTCAGACCATCTGCATGTTTCTTTGGATAACTTGAAACTGGACTGCAGCTTTTGAGACAAACAGAGCCTTTTAGATCGGAGATCAAAGCGATGTGTAAAACGTAAGAGCAAATCCAAGTGAAATGTCTGGAAATGACTGGGATGTTTTATTTCCACCGTTCCCACGCTGCCGCAGCGGCCGGGCGCCCCACAGGCTCTCTTATTTGTATTTCTAAATATACGTTGCGCTGGTGCAGCTAAATCCCTGAAGTGCACGGGGAGAGAGAAGAGCAGCCTTTACAGACTCAAAGATGCAAGACTCCCGTGGGGATTGTGGGTTCCATGTGGACATCCCTACCTTACCAGCAGCCAGGGCAATTCCCAGCAGCCGGGTCTTGGAGCCCAGAGCAGAAGGCAGGGGGGAGGGACGCAAAGGGCAAATAAACCAACTACACGAGGAGCAGAACTGCCCGTGACAACTTTTGGTATTTGGCATTGGTATGTCAGAGGGCTGGAGCACCTCTGCTATGAGGACAGGCTGAGAGAGTCGGGGTTGTTCAGCCTGGAGTAGAGGAGGCGCTGGGGAGACCTTATAGCGGCCTTCCAGTACCTAAAGGGGGCCTACAGGAAAGCTGGAGAGGGACTTTTTATCAGGGAGTGTAGTGATAGGATGAGGGGTAGTGTTTTTAAACTGAAAGAGGGTAGATTTAGATTAAATATTAGGAAGAAATTTTTTACTCTGAGGGTGGTGAGACACTGGAACAGGTCGCCCAGGGAAGTTGTGGCTGCCCCATCCCTGGAAGTGTTCAAGGCCAGGCTGGATGGGGCTTTGAGCAGCCTGGTCTAGTGGGAGGTGTCCCTGCCCATGGCAGGGGGGTTGGAACTAGATGATCTTTAAGGTCCCTTCCAACCCAAACCATTCTATGATTCTGTGATTCTATTTTGTGTGTTCTGGGAGGCTGGGGCTGGTGACGCCAAGTGCAGGCACCACCACACCTCTGATGAAGAGGTGCCCATCCAGCGGTGCCATCTGGTACAGCCACAGGCTGGCTGCCACCCTACAGAGACCAAGGCCATCTTGTCAACCTCCAGTCCATCGTCTCCCACGCCTGAATCACCAAGGACTTGGTCTTCCTTCTGTAATCGAGAGACAGAAACATTTCCTGCAAGCCAAAGCAGCCCCTGACCTTTTCTTTTTTAAAGAAAAACTTGTGTTTCCACCGCTGGAGGAAGCTGGAGCCTTCTGTTTGGCCCCAAGCAGGCTTCCCATGAGCAGATGTGCTCAGAGCGTCCACCCACGCAGCCCCGAAAGGACAAGCCTCAGGAGAGAGCGGGCGGGTTGGTCTCCACCAACTCTTTTCACACAGATCAATGAACGCTCGCTGAACAGAAACGCCTTTTCATCCACAGCAGCCGAGGCCGTGTTCCAGCCTGTCACCCACCCCCTCCTGGAGGGACTCAAAGAGAAACACTGATTTATGATAAAAGACTGCTTTCCCTTCTGTGCTTCCTCCCCTGGCACCAGACGGCTTGAGAAACATAGCGGTTCAAACCGTTTTAAAGCAGGGCTCTGCTTCTATTTTTGCAGCGGCGTTGCAGCCCTGCAAAGTTTGGTGGCTGCTGCTTACGGTGTGAATCGTCCTCCCCGGGCAGCATGGGGAGTTAAGCAAACAATCCCCATCTCCAGAGGGAATATGATAAATATCTCCGTACGATTCACATGGAGCTGGTTTTCCGTGGACAAAGCGGCTGGGACTCTGCCGCCGTCGGGGTGCCGAGCACATCTTCCACGCACGGTGTGGTGGGGCTCTGGCCGTGTTCCGTGTCACCCTGACAGGGTGTTAATCTGCTGTCGTCCGCCCCATTCCCATGGGCAGATTGCACAGTTAATTGATTGTACCATGCACGCTTCATTCCTTGCCAATCATACAAGCTGATAACTGCCTTGATAGGACTATTAATTTAAAGCGTTTGAATATTTTCCTTGGCATCTGCTCTGAGGAAGAAAAGTGCCGTCCTCCCCGGGTGCTGTGGGTAACACTTCCTTCCCCTGAGCTTCAGAAATAACTTCTCAGCACCGTCAGACCTATATGTCACTTGTTTTCTCTGTAAGATATTTTTTTCTCAGTGTGAAATGATCACGCTTCCTTTACCCCCTTGTTCATTCAGACTCCTAACCCTCGGTGGAAGAGTCTATATTTTGCAATGGTTTTGCAAAGCAGTTGTGCTGCGCCGGTTTTGCTCGAGAGCCCTCTGTGCTACTGGGATCAAACTGTAAAAAATAAGTAGTGAGAGAGGAAACTGTAGGAATCAGTTTGATGACTTTTACGCACGCGGTCACCACTTTTGTATGAACTACAGTGTAATTAATAGTTGGCAAGATCACACAGAATTTGTTAAAGTGCTGCTATTAGAGAAGCAGTGATTTTATACCAAGGCATAGGCAAGAAATGGAGCCACAGGTAGAGCTAAAAAAATAGCATGTCACAAGAGACTGGGCTTCTGCCTATGCTATCCAACGTCTACGTAACTGTCCACTCCAGCTATTTAGGCAGGGAAAATTTTATCTTTGTGGAGAGTTTCTGAGTAGACACCCAAACAGTGACGGAAAGGACCGAAGATACCATCAGCAAGCGAGTTTGTTCTCAGAATAAAACAGGCATGTGTGTGGGGAAAGCAGACTGCGAACCGGCACAGACACAGCCAGGACTACACGGGGGCCCAGTGAAAGAACATAAGAAAGCGAAAAATTTAATGCTGATTGTGTGTTTCACGATAATTAAATTCGAAACCAGCCCTGTTGTGAAACGACAGGAGTGACAGCGCTGACAGAGGATACAACGGGAAGGTCGCAGGGGAAGAGGCAGGCCAGCTTCCCAAAACCCACACCTGCCTCCCTGGCTCCCTGCGTGACTCACGACTCCTTCGTGAAGACCTTTATCCATCATTTCTGGGGGGAGAAATGAAAATTGCCACGACGCTACATCACTTGCTCTGCAAGCAGTGCCTGCTGCCCTGCTCGGCATGGCGTGCACCGTCACGGGGAGAGCGTCGATGGTGCCACCAGCCTCTGCCCTCCGATGCCGGCTGCTGCCATCCCGGTCTGTCTCCGCCTGCTATTTCAACATCCAGCCCTTCTGCCAGCCAGCACCCCGCCGCACACGCATAACACGGAGCAATTGTGCTTACTGCTTGCATGGTTTCCGCCCCAAAATTAGATTCTTATTGATTATGATAACTAAAGCAGCCTTACGAGGAAACAATTTTTGGCATTTGAGCTACTCTAGCGCTATTATTTGTCAGAAAATTAATGACATCCTTCGATTTGCTTTCCAGATGGACCATATAAGCATCTTCAGGCTCCCCTGAAGCTACCTTCTGCTGCTAGGTCTCTGCAGCTGTGTTCAGCAGAGCCCTGGTGGGCTGGAGCTCAGCAGCCAAGTGGAACAGGGAGAGAAAAGTTCCTGAGTTTCAAGTCACGTTAAAAGCGTTTATCTGCTTCATACACAGCTGATGCTATTGTATAATACATAAATATGCTGTTGCTAAAACTTTAATGGGCGTAATTACTGCTCTTTGAAAATTCTAATTATATGGATTATTAGGAAATAACTTAAGAACTCGGATAAGATCAGGGAATTTGGATGGGCTGTCAGTGACGCAACCTCTGCGCCTACAACTCCCTGTAAATTAATCGTTTTCCATGGTTTATGTATACATTCCACTTCTCCGCGTAATATGACACTGCAGGCAATGTGTTTCCTGGAGCGTATTTCACATCCTGCCTTGCTCGGTCACTCCAGCTCTGTCCCTGCGCCCCCCCAGGAATGCCGCTGCTTCTCTGCAAAGAGCCTTATGGAGCAGACCCTGCCCGCAGTCCCCGCCAGCCCCACAGCCCTCAAATACTTGTGCATTCTGCTATTTTTGAGGTTTTCTGCTTATTCCTGCCTCATATGAGTACAGCGTAATTTCACTTTTTAAATATCCATCTTGAGGACTGTTCTGATAGATGATTTACAGGTTTTATGGTTTTATATTTTTAGGTCTTACAGGTTTTGTTATCAGCTCTGTGTGATAACAAAAGCTGGAGTTGCAGAGGAGCAAAGAAAGAGTCCAGCGCAGGGCTACACAGATGATCAAGGGGATGGAGCTCCTCTCTTATGAGGAAAGGCTGAGATACTTGGGTCTGTTTAGCCTGGAGAAGAGAAGACTGAGGGGGGATCTCATCAATGCTTATCAATATCTAAAGGGCAGGTATCCGGAGGATGGGGCCAGACTCTTTTCAGTGGCGCCCAGCAACAGGACAAGGGGCAACGGCCACAGACTGGAACACAGGAAATTCCTTCTCAACTTGAGAAAAAAATACTTTCCTTTGAGGGTGGCAGAGCCCTGGCACAGGCTGCCCAGAGATGTGGTGGAGTCTCCGTCTCTGGAGACATTCCAAACCCGCCTGGACGCGTTCCTGTGCGACCTGCTCTGGGTGACCCTGCTCTGGCAGGGGGGCTGGACTAGATGATCTCCAGAGGTCCCTTCCAACCCTACCATTCTGTGATTCTGTGAAAGCTACCCAGCAAAAATCCAGTTTTGTTCATTCACATTTGCCTTAAATGGGTTCTTGCTCTTCTGCTGGACATTAGGGGGTTAACCTGCGCATTGAATTATTGAGTATTGTGAGAAACTGTCTTGCCAATTTATAGACTTATTATTATACTTGGTCTAAAACATTCTAAATCTGCTACAAAACAAATTGCTGACTCCTTGTATTAGAATGTATGAAACTGTTCTCAGTTTGGGGCAGCATAGACCAGATTTCTCCTGTTTGGTGCCCTTTTTACACCATGAATTTGTCCTGTAAATAGACCCAGCCCTATGACTACGGTAAATTTTGCTTTCGAATTGGCCAAAACGTGTTACAAATGCTTGCAGGCACAGTTTTCTGGCGCATACTTGGAAAGCACAGGCTTTGATTTCTTCTTTGTAATGTAAAAACGTACTTAATGCTTAGGGGTTTTGTACAAAACTCTCTGTCTGGAGATGACCGAGGAAGCAGACCTCTGGGCACGGCATCACCACTGCTCCCAGACCCCACCATAGACCAGGGGACCATCCATATCAAGATGTCCCTACACACTCGTTGCCCCTCTCAGACCTTGGATGAGGTCTTGGGGAGGTGAGAAGGATGCTTATGCCTCAGGAAAGGGAAAATGTTTTGAGAGGCCTCATTATGTGCCATTGATTCAGCAGTCAGCTGCACCCACTGCTCGTGGACATCAAGACCTGCTTGAGCAAAGCCTCTCTCCAGCCCCTGGAGAGGCTCAGGACATGTGGCAGGCAGGACAGACCTGTGCCAGAGCACCCTCCCTCCCTGCCGTTGCTGCCCAGACAGCCACCTGAATGGGAATCCATGTCCAGAAACCCTTTCTTGACCTTCCCATCCTGCCAAACTTCCCCCGCAAGGTTTGCCAGCCCCAACCTACCTACCAGCCAGCACAGCCCCAGCCGATTGTGCTCCTCAGGCATCCACAAGTTACAGTATTATCTGGAGCAGCATAAAGGCTCTTTCTGTTTTTTGGGGGGCAGTTATAAATTACCTGTCCAAATTAAATTAAATTAAATTAATTAAAAAATTAAAAATTACAATTTGAATTTAAATGAAATAATTAAGTTTCTGTGAAGACACAGAAAAGTTCAGCCCATGAAATGTTCTCAATATAAAATGTCACCAGCTTTTATTGTGCATGGAAGATTACTTACATAGGTATTTACCTAAGAGGTAAGAAACCTCCGTGTGGTTATGAAACCTGTTCAGGACATTCCTGGAAAGGAAACAAGGAGGAAAGCTGTCAGCGAGGTTTCAGGTGGGAGCAAAGTGAAAACTGACGTCTGCGCCACTCACCGCCACCGTCACTGCCTGCGCGTTCTTTGCAAAAGAAAAAAATCAGGAAAAGGTCACCAATGCAAAAGAGAGCTTGAGTGAAGCTGTGAGAAAGCCGGGCACAAAACACTCAGAGCATCTGCCAGGAAAACGCAGGATCAATAATCCTGTCTGTTACAATATAAAATCAGATCAACAAGGCTGGCCTTCATCCCACATAAATAGCAGTTCCTGTCATTGCGGCCCTTTCACGGTATGCTTTTAGGCGAATGCAAGCATTTCAAAGATTTTCCTTTTCAGAAATGTTACATAAATAATTCTGGGATTTCAAATGCACTTTGAAACTTTAAGATGAAAAACTGAATAATCCTCCCCTTTCAGGGATTATCCACTCTTCATTCTTACACAAAATACAGGAGTGCATTAAGTAAAGAACATTTGGGATAAAGCTGGTGGGGTTATTAAACAGCGACTATTTTATATTTAAAACTCTGTTATGACTATCGGTGTTCAAATACACCACATCAGGATGGATAATTTAGGGTAAATGTCCTCGTTCAGCCTCCAAATAGCCTGAGCACAACGTTTCTTTCTATTCAAGATGATAAATTTGTTTCTACAGTTTTTAATTAGTTGGTCACCATTATGTTTAAGTGCTAGTGACAGAAGTGGACAACCAATCCATAGGGAATAATTTACTCAATTAATTAAGCCATTTTTCTGCTTGCTTATTGTTCATAAGGAGATTGTAATATTCTCATATTTATGCTCTCCTTCAATGTATTCATCAAATAAGCTGGTCACATTATTATCTGCTTGTAGCCCCTGCCTTGATCCCACTGGAGCGAGGCATAGGATGTGTTCAGGGGCACACAGCAATCTCCAGAGAAGGTGGGGATCCCTTATCTCAGAGAAAGGATGACTAGGAGAAAAAGCGATTGAAGTAAACAAAATAATACAAGGGTAAAGTGGCGAAAAGGAAGGACAGTTATTTTTCCTCTCATAATACAAGAAAGAGGGGGTATTCAATCAAACTGCAAGCCAGAAACGACACAATGTCAAAAAAAAAAAGACCTCAAAAAATATTACAACGTTGGAACCTACTTCACAAGACAGTACCAGTACCAAGAGCTTAGCACAACTCAAAAGAGGATTAGACATTTATATGGATAGTGGGAATAATGGATCTGAGAATATGATTTTAAAAGCAATATAAACCCTTTTGTTTCAGGGCTTTGGCAAGTCTTGCAAGGTCAATTCCTTACAAGTGCTTGTGTTAGAAATTCAGCACATGAGCATCTTGGTGTCCCGTGGCCTAAGGACACAGCTTGCGTGGTGCATTTCTGTTTGTTGGAGATTCAAACTGGGGAGATTCAAACTGTGTGCGCAGCTTATCTATGCAGCCTTGTCAGTTTATTTTTTACAGCACTATCTTCAGCGGCATCGCTTATCTCGCCATTCCTGAGGGTGAGGAGGGCAGACAGATGACAATCTGTCTTTCACCCAGGCTTTCACCGGGTGCACACAGCGTGTGAGCTCTTTTTTGAGGGGACGTTTCTGGGGGCATGTTTCGGAGGCCAACCCTGCTGTCGAGGCTTGCTTTGCAGCATCACCTGTGGCTGCAGGGGAAGACGAAGCCAGTTCACCTTTGCAAAGGACCAGGGAAGGAGGAGGGCTGGCAGCTGGAGATGCTCTGTGGCTTGGCTAGGAGCAAGGGGCAGCACTCACGCGGTGAGAGAACAGGGAGCACCAACACCTCTCAGCCAGCTCTTAGAGTCTGTATCAGGTACATGCAGAAGAGATGACTCAAAAAGGTACCCAGAGGCCCCCTTCCCATTTCAGTACTTCAGCGCTGTGGGATGTCGATGCATTCAGTAACACCTTTACTCATTCCTATTAGCCAGGGTTTGTCAGTGCCAAAGAAAAACGAAGCTTGTTTATAGGTGGAGAAGCTGAAGATCTTTTCCAGATCCTGTATTGTGTAGATTTCAAACCTTGAGAAGTCAACATTCAGCTTTAGTACTTCAGATTCACCACCCTTACCAAATTTTCCCTCTCTCCTTCGCAGTGCTAGCAGGCCATTTTATGATACAAGATTAGTAAGAAGGCAGGGTTTTAATCAGCTTAGACATTAAATAGGCTCTGATACAAGAGCCTGGACAATGCTTACGCAGTTCCAGTTCCCTCCAGACCCGCTATGAAAAATCATCTCGTGTTCTGTAATGAGAACAGTAAATTACAGAAAGCACATCGGGTAAAATGGCCATGAATCTCCCGCACTCCCCGGCGAGACCCCCACTAATTAGAAAGGTGAAAAAGGCTTTTCCTGGAGCAGAGCCAGACGTGCGCCTGTGCCACCATTTCACAAGGTTACCCGGTGGTTCCTGGTGCTGGGTTTCCATTTCTCCAGAGTATTTCAGTCCACACCATCGCAGCTGAACCCAGCCGTGTTCTGCTGATGCATATTAAATGATGCCAGCCAAGGCCACGGCTCAGAATTCCTCAGGGGAATCTTTCCGGATCTGGTTTCGCTCTAAATAAGTGAATAACATTGCAGGTGAACCATCTGGACACCAAGCACAGTTTTGACTAATCTACTTCTGTCTCAACCATTTCATCTAACGTGTCCAGCCTGGTGCTGCTGTGTACCCACACACATCCCTGAGCCCCGGCTACATCTACATCCTGCCCTGAGACCAAATGGCCTCATCCATAAACTCTCCTGGCCTCCAAAACCGTGTGGCTACCTCCAGGCAACCCCAGGACAATGGTCCCTTGCTGGCTCCTGACCCAAGCCTGAAGCCCCCGAGATGCTGTCAAGGACACTTTGCCACGGTGCAGGTAGACTCCTGGAAAAAATAAGGACTGCAAAGGCAACTGCCTGGCCCTAACAGGCAACTGGATGCCATATGGGAGGGAAAAGTCTCACTTGAAAAGTTCCTGTTGTCTCTGGGGCAAGGAGCACAGTTTGTTCTGGTTTGTTACTAAAAAAAAAGCAGAACTGACAAAATGATTTAGGAGACTGTGATTTTCCAGTCTGTTCGTCACACCGTATCCTGGCGTGTCCATCCCACGTGAGGCTGTCTGACACTTGGTATTGTTGCATCTCGAATGCCATGCACCTGTGGGAGCTGAAAAGCAACCCCGTAGGATTAACCCAGCCTTTGACCATCACACAGAGCACCAAGCCCCTGGCAGGGAGCAAATACCCTTCCTGTTAGCAAGAGATAACATTCATTTTTTCCATCGGCCTCTCGGCGCAGAAACACTGCCTGTCACTAGGAACCGATCTCAGAAATCTCTCACAAAGGGCATCCTAGACAGTAATGAAGTTTCAGGAATATCCAAATAAATATCACTCCTATAACTGTCAGTCAGCTCAGCTGTGTTTAAATAGTATCGTCCACGCATAGAACAGAAACAGAAATTCGCCATCCACCCCTTTCTTCTTCCTCTTTTTTTTTTCTGTTAAAGTGGAGCTGGTACATCAGTTTTTCTTCTCTTTTCCTTTTTAAATAACATCACTGCACTTTGTGGAGCACATCTCCTGCTAGGTCTCCTAGCAGGGTCAGAGAGGCAAACAGCCCAGGGACCAGAGATGTTATTAGGGAGATAGCTAAAGGCTCTCACTAAAATGGTCCAAATGGGTTGATGCTGAAAGCTCCAGAAGAGGGACAGACAGCAACAGGGGATTGTCGCATACAAATGCTGCACCAGCTAATGGTCCCGCCTTGCTCCAAGTGCAGAAGGAGCCATCACAGTTCCTTCTATTAACTACCAAACGCCGGCAATGTATGTGCAGTGGGAAGAGGAGGGAAAAGCTCATTTTAAGATGTCACTGCTGTCTGCACAGAGAGCTGGTAGTCACATCACGGGGTTGCGGCTCCCACCACAGTGACAGCCCAGGAAGCTCTCAGCTTCTCAGCTCCCTCTCAGTGTCTCAGCCTACGGGCCAAGAGGCCGTGAGGAATGTTGTAGGATACTGGTGAGAGCTCTGTCCCGTTATCAAGGTGCCCTCAGCAGTGACAAATCTTAACAATTCAGGGTGAGACAAATCAATCAAGCTGGCTTGTCATCCTTGGTGTTCGTCTACAGGAAGTTAAAGGCCAAGCTAAAAGAAAAGACTTTCATCTCATAGCAGACATACTGCTCACAGCCTGCACCCTCCGTGCATGCAAGTATACATACTGCACGTAGTAAGCATGGATATTTTGGCAGGCACATTGTTTGGAGCCCTTTAAAAAATGTGTTCCAAGAGACGAATATGCATCCCCAGTTCTAAAACCCAAGGCGTGCTTTGGAAAGTCGCTAGTCCCACTCAGCACACCAGTTTGATGTACGTTCAAAATAAACCACACTCTTTTTAAAGGATGTGATAGACCCACTGTGAACACTGGAGATACATAGTGCAGCATTCTAGTAAATGAAGAGTGCCAGGGCGCCAGACTGGGCATGGAAATTAAATTTTCTGTTGTCAGGCTTTTGGCCTGGATGCGCTACTGCTCTCCTACACATTCCTTCCATGGCTCAGGAAGGGAGAAAGCAGGGACCATTCCCAAAGGCAGTCTGGACAGAGCCACACAGCTCTGGAGGTGAGGAGAGGTCCATAGCATAGACCAGGGCAGAGAAGCCAGCTGCCTCAGGGCAGAGACCAGGCTCTGGCAGTGTTTTGTTCACTAGCGTTGATGTAGCTGAAGTCCCCTGGGCTCAGGGAGTTGGTTTCTCTTGGGTTCACTGTTAGGATGATTAACAACATGAGGTTGAGAAGGGAAAACCTTTTTCTCTATCACTTTGCCATCCAGCCTCTCTGCTCAATGCCAACACCAACTGGCCAGTGCCCTGCTCTACCATAACATTTGTATTTTCTTGCAGACAAAGCATGCCCTCCTCGAATGGCACCTGTATTCAAAAACACCTTGCAGACACCTCCAGTGGGTCACAGACGCTGCTGGTACGCCAACCATAATGCAACAGCAGCCAACCCATTGCCTGCAGGGATGAAAGGGAGGGCATCAACAAGGGGCCATGATCCTCAGATGTATCTACGGTCACAATCCCTCCCCTTCCCTCTGCTCTGAGCGGAGAAGTGCCGAGATCCTCAAAGGTTTGAAAAAGATGCTTAAATGCCTAGAAGGAACTGGGCTTCAATTACTTTCTTCATCTGTATTCCTTCCATTTTCCTGGTGAGCTGCTATAATCAGAGGGGAAAGAGATGCAGCCAGATATCTTCCCATCTCCTGCACTTCCCCAGGCGCTGACTTACGGTAGACAATAGGAGCATATCTGCTCATCACAGCTGGCATCGCGACCTAGAAACAAGGATGATGAGGAAAATAAAAGAATCGCTCGCACACTAGTATGTGTGTACAGAGACACAACAGAACAGCAGACCGTAATAAGTGACCTTTGGGGAGGCGCACAGAGGAGCTTTGTTGTTCTTACATTTGGTGTCAGAACTCAACACATAAAACAAGAGGGTTTTTTTTTTCCTTTCTTTCTCATTCACGAGCATCTACTCTATAGAGCCTAATTAAAGCCACTCTGTTTCCAGATCAGTGGAAATGTGCAACGTGTATATAAGTCCTTTCTCTACAAACTGAAAAGCCAAAATTGTGTTATACATTTCTACTTAAGAAGCAAGCAAATTTTAAACCTGGAGCGGTCTCGGAAGTAGCATCTAGCTATAAAACAAAGCAATGTGAAAACATAGCTTTGAGAAAACATGGCCCTGCCTCTCATTTAAACTGACATATTTATTGATGGTAAGACATAATGCACTTCAATCACAGCTGAATTACTCATCTCAAAGGTTTTGAAAGAGACTCACATCTATTTTGAAAATATATTTCCTTCTGTAAGCATAAAATACGTTCAATTTACATTTTTCAAGTATGTCACCTTTTCTGAGCAGAAAAGCACATTAAAAGGTGAAGGCAGAAGTCTGCAGACTTGCAACATTCATCCCCAAGAACATATGCTTTGTGTCCTAATAGACATAAATAAAGCAAGGTAGCATCTAAGAAAATTAAGAGCTAGGCAAAAACATAGAGGAAGGTCTGACAGCAGCAGAACAGAATATAAAGCACTACTTATGTATAAACGTGGGCTTTGTGATGGTTTAGTGCTTTGCAATGTAATGTGCTTAAGTAGTTCAGTCCAAAGAGCAGAGAGGAATTGGGGCTACTGGATTCTCTCACCAGGAAGATGAATCTCCTTTTTTTTTTTTATGGCAGAAAAATATAACTGAAATCAAAACATCAACCTGAAGGAGGACCCAGCTTACAGACCCTGCTCTGGGCAACCCCACTTTCACCTTAGAATCACAGAACCATAGAATATTTTGGGTTGGAAGGGACCTTTAAAGGTCATCTCGTCCACCCCTCCTACAATGAGAAGGGACATTTTCAACTAGATCAGGTTGCTCAGAGCCCTGTCCAACCTTGCCTTGAATGATTCCAGGGATGGGGCATCTATTACCTGTCTGAGCAACCTATCCAGTGCCTCTCCACCTTCACAGCAAAGATTTTCTTCCTTATATCTAGTTCAAATCTACCCTCTTTTAGTCTAAAACCATTACTCCTTGTCCTATTACTACAATCCCTGACAAAGAGTCCCTCTCCAGCTTTCCTGTAGCCCGTTTTAGATACTGGAAGACTGCTATATGGTGTCCCCAGAGCCTCCTCTTCTCCAGGATGAACAACCCCAACTCTCTCAGCCTGTTTTCATAGCAGAGGTGCTCCAGCCCTCGGATCATCTTCGTGGCCCTCATCTGGACCCCCTCCAACACGTCCATGTCCTTCTTATGTTGGGGGCTTCAGAGCTGGATGCAGGACTCCAGGTGGGGTCTCTTGAGAGTGGAGTAGAGGGGCAGAATCATCTCCCTTGACCTGCTGGCTTCCCGTGAGACCCCAATTTTTATGGCCCTTCCCTGCAGTGCGGTGTAATACTGGGAAAATCAGAGATCCCCTTCCCCATCTGAGACCAGTTAGCTTTACATTTGAGTTGAGATCAACTTTCGCTTTCTTGTGACATTTAGTCATCTTTCCCTGCCTGTTTTTCATGTATTTTATATCCAGTAAGCACTGGATTTGAAAGCCAGTAGAGGTTTCACATGGCGGTTCCCTGAAAATAAGGGTTCCCCTGCCCCACCGTGACGGGCATTCCCTGGCCCATGCCAGCACCTCACAAGGATAAAGCCAGAGCAGGTTTCTCCCTGCCGGCGGGATTCACCTGCACGCAGATTTCTTTAGGCTAGGATTTTACCACTGGCATATGGCATTACATCTTAATCAGCTCTCGTAGTTGATATCTGATCATCAGCTGCTGGGAACAGCATCAGCACCTCCCCAGTCATTTCCCGGGGGAGGATGTTAAAAACCTGGCACTGTGGCAGCTTCCACAGCAGTGTGGGCACGGCTCCGACAGGGATATGTTGTTACACAACAGAGCCGCATCCCTTCCGATGGGGACGGGAGGCGGAGGGGGGGTATGGCATCCTTACCCTCCTCTGCTAAACCCATCCCTGCGTTTGTTTCTTACTAATGCCCAGTTGTCGGCTGTAATATTAGAGGTGGCATTTTGGGAAGGAATGCATGAAAGGGTAAGTCACTGGCATAAAATCTGGGAAGCGTTTGCTTCTCCATTGCACAGGCAAAGCTCTGGGGAAGGCTCCTCTGATCAGGACACGTAATCTCTACGATCCCCCTTGCTAAGAGGCTCTGTTTGCAGTAGTCGTCATTTGTGCCACGCCATATTGCTAACAAACTGCATAAAACACAGGGGAATACTACAGACCATAGAATCATAGGATGGTTCGGGTTAGAAGGGACCTTAAAGATCACCTAGTTCCAACCCCCCTGCCATGGGCAGGGACACCTCCCACTGGACCAGGCTGCTCAAAGCCCCATCCAGCCTGGCCTTGAACACTTCCAGGGATGGGGCATCCACAGCTTCCCTGGGCAACTTGTTCCAGTGTCTCACCACCCTCACAGTAAAGAATTTCTTCCTTCTACCGAGTCTAAATCTGCCCTCTTTCAGTTTAAACCCGTTACCCCTCATCCTATCACTACACTTTTTCATAAAGGGTCCCTCCTCTTCTTTCCTGTAGCCCCCTTTAGGTACTGGCAGGCTGCTATAAGGTCTCCCCCGAGCCTTCTCTTCTCCAGACTGAACAACCCCAGCTCTCTCAAGCCTGTCCTCATAGCAGAGGTACTCCAGCCCTTTGGTCATCTTCGTGGCCCTCCTCTGGACTCGCTCCAACAGGTCCATGTCCTTCTTATGTTGGGGACTTCAGAGCTGGACACAGGACTCCAGATGGGGTCTCACCAGAGCAGAGTAGAGGGGCAGAATCACCTCCCTTGACCTGCTGGCCACGCTGCTTTTGATGCAGCCCAGGATGCAGTTGGCTTTCTGGGCTGCGAGCGCACATTGCCGGCTCATGTTGAGCTTCTCATCCACCAACACCTCCAAGACTTTCTCCTCAGGGCTGCTCTCAAGCCATTCTCTGCCCAGCCTGTATTTCTGCTTGGAGTTGCCCTGACTAAATTAGCTAAATTTGGTTTACCAAATTCATGTCTTTTAACAGTCTTGGGCCTGATTCAGGGGGCAGGATGTCATGGTGAGACCTGCACCAGGTTACACAGCTGCAAAAGATCCTCTGACTTTCTCCTGCACCTGGTCACAGTACCTGAACCCCCCTGCTCCTACATATGCGGAGGTGACTGTGCCACGCATGACAGGACTGAGCTGTGGCTTGGTCACCTCTCAGCCCACCCCAGTGACACCTACAGATGATTTGCTCCCCAGATTATTTTTGCTTTTTGCTGAGACTTGTTGTGAAGCAGAGCAAACACAAAGCCAAAATACTAGGCCATCATCAGCTCCTCAGAGCAAATATTCTCAAGTGTTTGGTACCTTGAGTGTGAAGATGAATGACTTACTAAGAGCAAAGAGGCTGAATAAGAGCCCTGAAATGCAGCGACAAGCACTGAGGTCTCCTCAGATGGAGATGTCCCATCCATCCATTCCTCCCTCCCTCCCTCCCTCCCTCCCTCCTTCCCTGTTTCCCTGAGGATGAATCACACCTCCCATGCACCATGAGATCTTTTTCCAGCAGATCCCATCCTTTGGCACTTCTTCCGTGCAGCCACTCAGGAGCCACAGGTTCGGTGGCGCCATGCTGGCCTCCAGTGAGCAAAGCACCGGAGAGCAAAGCACCGGAAAGCCTGCACCCGTTTTGTAAATTTATCTACGAATCACCCTGTGGCTTGATTCCCTGTTTGCAAAATGAGCATATTAATCCTTCCTTTATCCCACTGTTTTTCAGCCTCGACTCACAGGATTGTAAACTCTCTGAGGCAGGGCTGTCTGTTAGGAGGTGTGCTTGGTTCAACAGAGCCGTGAAACCCTTAGGAGTTTATAAACGCTGCTGTTCGTATATTATCATATTATTCATCCTGATTAATTTCTGGGTTGCATCTTTAAACGAAGATTGCTATTTCCTGAACCTTAACTCCAGAGTTCGTGATCCAAATTTATCCCTGCTGTCATGCCATTAAGTTGCATTGCTGTTAATAATTCCTCGCTCTGAATGCACTGCCTTGTACTTTCGCATTTTGTACTTCTTTTACAAGTGATAAAGGATTGCTTTGAGGAATTTTCATTGCAAAAGAAATCAATTCTCTGCTAGCAGGGGAAGATGGAAAGGTCCATATAAGGTGATCTCATATCACCACGGCTCCCTTGAACAAGAGTATATTTTCTTTGCAAGCTGTACATCTGGATGCCAGCTTTCCAAGTGCCGGGGTTGATCTATCAAACACTGCAAAACAATCTATCTTTAAAATGAATGATGATGCAAATTATTCTCAGAAAGGAAATCTATCAAAAAAAAAAAAGAATATAAATTACGGACTGGACATGTCGGTGGAGGAGGAATGCTATGTGGTTTATGTCAAGTTAATCCACTGCCAAAATTTTCACTGATTTATATACTGAAATGGCAACCCTGAGCTAAAGGTAAAAGGGGCACATTGCCAACGAAGACCCTGTTTCTGCCGAGGCTCTGCACATGACCAGCCCTCTGTGTGCTCCTACTCTGCTTGGAGGAAGAGTTTATTAAGCTACTGCCACCTCGGAGATGCCGAGGTTCTCCTGGATGTACCGCAGGGCGGTGGGTGCCGGCAAGGAGCCAGCAAGACCAAAGCTGCTGAGCTGGATGCCCGACTCCAGCCGAGCCACTGGGACAGGTACAAGGAGGAGTTTAGTGAGTGGTGGAAGCTCCTCCACACCCGGTGGACTCAGGTCCAAGCTCAGCCTTGCTCTCAACCACCAGGGGCTTAGGCAGGGAGGGAAGGGCTGTGCAGGAGGACCCGTTAGTCCACCACAGCACTGGCCAGCCCCAGCCCCAGCATGGTGGCTGAGGTGCTGCTCACCTCGCCATCACCCTGGCCAGCAGGACCAGCTCCAAGGCTGGCTGTCCCCAGCAGCGCCCCACAGTCCTGGGCTACGCCACTGGTTCCTGCAGTGAGGAGCTCCATGCCAGAGAGGACAAGTCACCCTGCGGGTGGTTATGCAGGGTGGTTGTTCAATGGGACCCAGCTATCCTTGGGCCCTGTGTGTCAGGAAAATAACAAAGAGTCATTACTTACTGTAATTACTCACAATATACAGTGCACAGCTGAGACCCTTTGATATTTCAGTGATGGGTGTTGTTACTTGGGGGATGTTTAATACGGTCTATGTTACACACAAAACCTAGATTGCATGAACACTCAAACTGCAGCATCAGGCACTCAGAAGGTGAGAAGTGCCAGAAATAAGATCATTAATGTGTCCTTCACTTAGTCTACTTTTGCATAAGTACTTGATAAGGTCTTTAATTACACGCTCTCATGTTTACGGTTGTGTTATAAAACATGGACAGGGAAGCCCAAGTGAAGCCGCATGGAAACTTCAACCATGGTTTTTGCTAACTCCTCAGTTCTTAGTCTGAGCAAGGCAATGTATTTTTAGAGCTGCATTTTTGTTCATGAAATGCGCATTTGCCAAATCTATTCTGTTTCTCACACAGCTCTGCTTTGCGGTGCCTCTGACACAATGCTGACTGAAGCCATTAGCAGTGCTGGGAAGAGCAATCAGAAGCCACATGTGAATTAGGCAGTCTCTATTACAGGCTGAGCGAGGTTTCAGCTAATTGATGAGACAAGGTAATTTCTGTGATTGAAAGTCTTTGCTACAGATAAAGCACCGCATTATTATCAGGTACGGCTTTGATTTTTCGTTAATTACTAGACTAACTTTGGAAGAGGGGGGAAGTATTTATCCCACATAAGGCAAAGAAAACCAAAGTGTATACTTGGCAGAGTCACGCTGTATTTGTCTGGGCTGAAAAACAGGACGTATCTGCTGGTAGACAGCTATCCAGTGAGGTATTTTTCCCCTGCCGCACTGTTTCTCTTGGCAGCACAATGTGCTAACTTTAGAAGTGTCTGAATGCCTTTGCTAAACTATTAGCACAAAATAAGCTCCTTTGTGTTTTACCCATTCATGCTTCTTAATTTATGTTCTGGCATCACTTTTCCTTGTATTGTGCAAGTCAAGAGCCTGCACATGGGGCCAAAACCTGTTTGTGCACGGGCGACGATCAAGATAAGTGCTCTTGAAGTCGATACAACTGCACCCCAGAAAGCCGGAACCCGCTGTGTCTCTTATTTACAGTCCAATTCACACACGCCTACCTTGAAATCTTGCTCAGAAAGTAGCAGTGCACCTTCCTCTGCCTCGAGAGCTGATGACAGGCTAACCAGAACCAGGACTGAGCCATGGTGCGTGGGGCCAGAGCCGTGCTCCCCGCAGCGTGCAGGTCTGGACTTCCAGTTCGTCCCATGCCGGGAGAGCCAGGGGCCACCATGAAGTCCATCAGCAAAACCAAAACATCCCTAAAGTGAAACGATCCTTTTTCTTTTGATTTGTCTCTGTCTTACAGCAATGTGTTTTATTGCCTGGGAACGAGACAATAAAAAATAAATCTGCAGCAATAAATAATGTGAAACAGGATATTCAAGAACAATAATCCAAAGCACTGCATGAAGC
This sequence comes from Rissa tridactyla, assembly GCF_028500815.1. NCBI lineage: Eukaryota > Metazoa > Chordata > Aves > Charadriiformes > Laridae > Rissa > Rissa tridactyla. The sequence continues at coordinate 116,541,695 of NC_071468.1, read as the reverse complement.
AAGGGCCTTTCCCTTAAAACACTGCACACTGCAAGTTCCCTGGGGCATCAAAACCCGTTCTTTCATGTTCTTTATGGAACCAAGGGAATTGCTGGTGCTTGAGCTATCAAGAAAATATCTATTTTATAAAGGGTGATACGGAGCCAAGAAGTCTAATGCTATGAAGCTTGGCTGAGCAACACCATTTGCAGAAGCAGCTGCAGCCCAAGAAGTTTAAAGCTTCATTTTTCCAAACCCAACGTAATTCCAGTAATTTCCAGTAATTCAACGCCTTCCCAGTGAAAGGAATAGAGCAGCAAAGCGCTTTGGGAGCATTTTCTTCCAGGGCAGAGGGGCACTACTTAAGTTAACTCCATCCAAGGCAGCTCCAAGGATTGTCCCTAGGACAGGCTGCCCAGCGCTGGGATGGGAGCTCTCCTGGAAATCCCAGCTGCTGGAAAAGGCCTGGCCAAACCCCAGGAAAACAAGCTGCCTGTCTGAGCCCCTTATTGCAGACGAGAGGCCAAAAGAGGAGAAAAGCCCATTTAACAGGAGCCTTCAACCTCCTTGTATCAACCTGCCCTTGCCCTGACCGAGCTGCAGCTCTACCAGTGGGGAAGTCAGTGGTGGGGCTGCCTGGCCTCGCTGCCCCCAGACCCCCAGGGACAGCACGGGGGACTTATGTCTCTGAACCTGCCGAAGCACCTGATTTTTGGCATCCTGTCAGAGAGCTGAGCTCTGACTCTCTGTGGCCTTTCCCCTCATGCACATGTCCCCAGGCTGCATGGATGCCAGCAAAACTGCATGCCGAAAACATGCTCCTCCATCCTGACTCCTTGAGGGCTTTTCCTTCCTTTTTTCTCAAATTTCAAGCCCTGGAAACAGGTACTTTTCATCTTTAACTGTGCCTTGTTCCACCCCCTTCACGAGACGATGCTCCGCCAACGTTTGTGAAAAGCTGCAGCTCCAAAGCAAAGCTCGGCTCAGTCAGACCACAGACGACTGGTAATGAGGAAAAGAAGGATGGAAAGCAAGAGGAAAAGATCTCTCCTGCAAGCACCAGCACACCCAGAGTCTTGTTCCAGCCTACCAACACGCGGGCCAACACAAAGACGTGATGACTGCAAAGCTGGCAGGTGAAAGTTAAATAATGGTACCTGCCAACTACAGGGTGAACGTGATGCTAAGAAAACATGGCTGAATGCAATACACGAAGCGGTCCAAAGGAAAACAAAATAAGCATCTACATTATCTCTTTTGAACTGTTTATAGCTGGGGTCTGGTCACAGCCCTATTAAGGTCAATGGAAAGATTCCAGGTAGCCAGGGCTGAAGCTGGGTTTGGCTCCGTATCTCTGGCTCCGAAGTTTCATTCTGGGACACTAACAAATGTGTTTAATGGTGGAAGAGGGCTGGAAGCACCACCTCTCGGCTGCACTGTTCAGAACAAGGAACTGGCTCAACCGCCCTGGGGGAGGAAGGCAGCTCTGTCTGCTGCAGAAACGCATTGCCTGATTCAGATGCAAAACCTCTAATTTATGCAGACAGACAGACTTGTACACATATAAACACGCCGTTTTTTTCATCGCAGCATGTGGATGAGTGGGCTAATAAAAAAAGATGGCATATCTTTCTTACACACACGCAGTCACCTACACAAAACCGTGCTAAAAATACTTTGTAAAGGCAGCAGTCAAGTACACTGAATAGGGAATGGCAGAGTTAAGAGTGCCTGTTCATTTTGATACAGTTTTAAGGATTAAAGTTAAGCAATAATAGCATTGTCTTCAGTATTACGCTGACAATTCCTGCTCTGTTCGTCCTGAGAGAACACAGCTTGCATTAAAAATATCTTCTTCTTTTTTTTTTTTTTTTCTGTCTAAAGTCTTCGGGAAAAAACAGGAAACAAAACAAGACTTTATTTGTGAAGGTTTCTTGAGAGTTTTCTCAGGAAAAACAAAAGCAAAAACACGGAGATTAGGAAATGTCAGAACTAAGGCTGTCCAAACATGGAGACGCCTTGGATTTACTCACATGCCCATCTCCAAGGAAAGCGAACCAAAACTGCACAGCCAGCCCTGATTTTTGAGTGACTAGCTCTGCAACCTCAGGGACAGTTTTTCAACAGAAGACATTTGTGCATTTAAATTCCATTTGCTTGTTTGTTTTTAGAAAAGTGAGATGAACACCATGCCGCGGTGGTGTCCCCCACCACTGGTGCCAGCCCCGCCGCTGGCGGTGGTCCAGGCTGCCACCCCCCATTGGAACAACAGCCTGAAGGAGGCGAGACTTTGGCCAGATGTTTGGTGACTAAGCTTGCACGTATTCTCCTTCGCATCTATGCCCTGCCTGAGCTATTCTGGCCTTTCCTCTCCAAACTGTCCCTGCTCCAGGCCTGTCATATCATTTCTCCACTCACCAAAGTCCCCAGCTCCTCGTCTTGCCAGCCCTGTCCCTATTCCTGTCCTCTCCCAGCCCTTATCTCATTGCTCAGCCATTCTCAGCTCCCCGTGCCCAGTATCTTTGTTATGCATTTCCAGTTCTCCCTTATTTTTCCACCCTTTCTATCCCTCACATCTCACCTTCATCCCACCCAACTCCCTCTCCCAATTTCCTTTCCTTTCAGCTCAGTTCAGGCAGCACCATCCCTACTTGCCTGGGCTCAGGGGCATTCAGGGACACGGTGGGGACAAGCCCTGTGCTCTCAGACCTGGCTCAGCACTGCCATTGCAGGGAAGGTCCTGCACATCCCTGCACTGGAGCATGCTCTGTGAAGATGCATCATTTGGGGTCCAATCAAAGAATTCAAGCAAGCTTCTACTGAACATGTGAAAATCAGAGTTTTTCCTAAAACTTGACACCGAGGCAGCTTTTAGTGACTGCTGGAATGGGAGGGAAGGAATGAAAATACCCTCTGTGTATCAGCCTGTGGCAAGCCTATGCTTGTGATGCTCCCATCTTTAGTATGGCTAAATGAACCCTTTAAAATCCTGGTCGTTTCAGGACTGATTTGACAGTAACAGTTTTTTGCATCTCTGTAGCATCTCTAAACAGAGACTTTTGGACACGGCTTGTAAGCCTCAGACAACTCTGTTCTCCCAAAGGGCAGGGGAACGGTGGAGAGACAGATGGAGAGCGATGAACAAGCCACCAGTGCACCCACGACCAGCCCACCTGCTCAGGCTCCTCGGGGGGCCTGCAAGGCACCCTCCTGGCAGCTCCCCAAAGGTGTGATCTTTCCAGATTACACTTTAACTCTACAGTCACCACATCTAATAAATGGGGGGAAAGAGAAGTTTCGCTCCACGTTTACCACCAGGCAATTAATCATTTTACTTATGGACAACACAAAAGCACGTGCAGCTTATTAAGATGGTAAGAGGCCCATCTTCTCTTTCAGAATATAGCACCCATTTATTTCCATGCAAGAAGTAACCAAAATGTTTGTCTTCCCTGACTTTTTCCTTCCTTAGCTAAGCCAAGGCCTCTAGAGTGCCAGGCCCTGTGCCCTGTGCCCTGACAAACCAGACCCTCCCTTTCTGCATTCAGAGATTCTGCTCAAAGAAGCTCTGATATGCCTCTATCTGCTGGCTTTCAGCTAATATTTGTACTGTTCCATGCCTCCCTTTTCTGCTGAAAAATAGGAAAAAAATGGCTTATTTTTTTAATCATCGCCTGAACATATTCATCATCCCTAAAAATTCAACTTGAACTTGCAGTCGTGGACCGTAATGGCATAATCTCAGTCTTGGTCTGGAAGGGACAGAGTGGGTAATTTATCCGAAAATGGGTTTTTAAAAAAGCCTTTATGCTTTCCAGTGTCTAGAAGAGATCCAGATCTCTGTTTCAAATCACAACCAAAAGGTAAAAGCCATAAAGACTTGAAAGACAGCACGAGGCTTCCGAGACTGCCTTCCTACACTGACCTTACCACTTGGACCTGAAGAGCCTGTTTTGGTTATTACAGAGAACTTCACCGAAACAGGCAGGTGCTGACATGATTTTAGGGCTGTAGACGAGGTTCTCAGAGGAAAAGCTGTGCTCCATTTGCCAGTCTGTCTCCCCAGTCTATTTCTGCATCCATAACTACAGAAGTTGTTTGCATAAAGACCATGAAATGCACCTGATGAGATGCAGTAACATACATGGTTTTGGTTGATACTGAATGCAAAGAAAAGAGGCGGGTGGAAAGGGATTTCCGTTGATATACGATGAATTTTGAGGGCTGGTAAACCACAGAATGAGAATCTCAACTAAGGATTTTCTGCATTTTTATAATTTTAAAACTGAATGCCCACAGTCCTACAGCTCACTTTCTATCGTTTCTTCTCAGGTCCTCTATGGACTATAGAGAAACAATTTTTTTTCTATTCACGCATCACTTGCCTTATGTTACGCACTTGCAGCAACAAGCGAACTCATGATTTTTCACGTCATCCCTTAAGCCTGGGTTGACATACCCACGTCTGAGATTTCTCAAGATAAAATACATGTCCACATGTCCAGGAAATCTGCAGCTACCGTGGTGGGAATGCCCAATCTTCTCCCTCCAGCTGGTCCTAACATATTTCATGATGACTACACTCATCAAACAGCTATTGTCACATCATGCAAGTCCAGCGCTTCCTAGAATTGCAAGTTTACTGTACCTGCAGTGTATACCTGACACACACACATGCAGTAAATCTGCCCAGCACAGTGGGAGTGTGATCTACTGCTCAGGCCCACAGCAACTGTGCTGTGCTGGCACTGTAAATGCAACGCTTTCCAAAAGCATCACACTTCGCCCGTACACACACCATGGGCATGACCAAGGTTTCTGGGTGCACGGCAGGCCAGGTGGATTTATTGCCTGTTAACTCCAAGTTGGTCACTGAACATCTGGAAACCCTGGACAAATATAGAAAATGCTTGAGACTGTCTGGGTAAGGTTTCTAGTCAAAAAAAAAAAAAGGGATCATGGCAGTGGAAATGCCAAAACATCATGGTCTGAATTACAATTTGGCATTAGGATCCACTGGGATGGTCCGCCTGCATCCGGACGACAGGCTGGCAGATTTAAGCGGTGGGCAAATGAATGGCTGCATGGTTTGCAAAGAAAGTTTTATTATTTGTGACATAAAATGTTGTTTGAATGCCTGTTGTCAGTGAAGCAGAATTACTTGCGCTCAATCTTTTCAGTATCACCTATGGCAGACCTACAGGAAAGCATCCTTTCAACTAAACTTGTGACTGTTGAACATATTTGATGACAATATATTTCAAAATGATCAAAGCCAACTGTCAGAGAAATTAGATTAGTCACTATTAGTCCTCAGTAGTTCCCATGAGAACCTTAAACAGTTGGTGGTTCTTCTTAAAAGATTAGAGTAAGCCTTGTAATGTGTTATGATGAAAGTGGTAAAGATTTGGAATAAAGGGCAGAGTGCTGTCTTTGTTTCTGAAAGTAGACAGTTTTTAATTCAGGTTTTTAATTGTACTGAATTTTATCAGCCTGTAATACAGAAAACACTGGGAAAGGGCCTATATCTTTCCATGAACTGCTGGAAATGGTATTTTACATTCGTTCCTCTGAAAGAATCTGGTTCCTATTGGCCAACATCAATGCCAGCAGATATTCTTATTTCCACACCATTTCTCCTCGCTCTTTCCGATTCTTACTAACGCCAAGATGAGAAATGATACTGATAAGCAGTCACAGGACTAATTACTACACACCGAATCCAACAGCCTTATCAGGGAAGTTGAAACAAAATTGGCAGTATATTAGCCATGACCTGAAAGTAAAGGTGGGGAGTTTCAAAGCAAAATGAGATGAGGCTTCAGCCATTATGACTGCTGGCCTGCAGCGTAACAAAAAAAGCCTTCTGCATTGACTGTTTTATTCCTTCCACAACTGGAAACTTCTATGGTGTGAAAAACTCTGTGTGTAAAAATGGAAATCCTATGAATTCACATAATAAAGAGTAACACTTAAGTAATATTTAATCCAAAGAGTCATTCAGATAATCTAGAATATCTGTGAACAATGATTTCTTCAAAGCAGTAGCCAAGATTTCTCTTTGAAAAGGCTTGTTTGAAGTCTTTTTGCACAGCCATAAAACAAAAGACTCTCTGTTTAAAGGATTACATTAAAGGAGTCTTTTTTTCTGCATTTATTTGTTGGAAAATGCTGCTGAGGGAAAGACCCCCAAACTGCTAGGGAGAGTATTATGACTGTCATTTCAAAGAAGACTGATAAGTTCTTTAGATCTTTCTCCAACAGTGAGGTAATCATGCATCCCTGTCCTTTCATTATGATTTCTTAGCCCAAAATTTATCAAAGAGCATCATTTTACTGCATTTTGATGTTCTTTATTATCAATGTTTTCTTTTCATTTTTTCTTTTTATACATCCCTGAAGCACATACCTCAGACAACACAAAAGGACTTAAACCCTTACAAGTAGACAACGGCATGGGATTTATAAAGAATAACGTATCTATTGACCAAATTTTCATACTCCTTACTTGTGCAATTGGTCTACATGCTGTTAGTTAAGGCCATTTTTTCATTATATATGAAACATCATAATGCAAACACTGTGCAGCCATTGCTATGCTCTGTGGATTTTGGTTACATGAAGTCCCTTCGGCAGCAGCTTTTTTTCCCTTTTCCCCCTCTAAAACCATTGAAGCAGCAGCAGCAGTAATACGTTAGGTGCCTGTAGCCAGAGATTTTTAAGGATGGAAATGATAGGTGTGGGTATTTGCCTGGCCGCCAGTGGCACAAAGGCTGTGGAAATTGATCCTGGGTTCCCGCAGCCAGCCCGACAGCCCCAGGCTCAACCAAAGCGGTGCTGTGAATCTCACCCGGACTGCACAGGGTTGCTGGTTTTCCAGAATAATTTCAGACTCTCTCTAGTGAATTTAAATTTCCTGGCCAGCTGCTTGCTTTTTTCAGCTATCTTCCACAGGCCCCAGGAGAAGCAGTCTGTGGGCTCCCCGGCTATCCCAGTACCAGTAAAGCGATGAGAACTGCGATGCTGGCTCCGATGTTGCCCCAAATCACTCACACCACTTGACTTTTAGCACTCTCCCTGGCTCAGGTTTGGCCCTGGCCAGCTCTTCCAAATAATGCTGAGGCACAGTGTGGGAGACAGCCAGGCCAGAGACCATTCCCAGCTGGTGATTATGGACAAGGCTTCCCTGTTTTTGGGAAGGAAAGGGGATGGAGTCTAGCCAGATGGATGCAAACCAGACCATGTATTTCTTGCCCTCATGGCCAACAGTTCCTGTGGTTCAGGGATTTCCTGAATCAGAGCTGGAGTCTTTTGGGGAGTTCAGCGGCTCTCAATTAATTTTTCTTCCATGAATTTGTCCAAATGCCTGTTGGACCGATGGAAAGCTTTAGCATCCTCAACATCCTTTGGCAAGCAGTTCCCCAGCTCATTTCAGTGTTATTAATACCATACTTAAATGTAAGTGATAGTAAATCTATCGTACCTTGGCAAACCCTTCCAGGGGAATAATGGTTTTAGTAACTGTTAAAAAGGTTTGCTTTGCTTTCTGTCTGAGTATGTCTAGCTTGAACTTCCAGCAACTGGGTTCCTGTCAATGCTTTGTCCATTAGCTGGAAAAAAAAACATATTACCAAATACGTTCTCTGAGTAAACTGTGATCAAGCTACTTCTTAACCTTCTTATTTATATGCTTAATCAACTGAGTTCCTGAAATCTCTCCTAACGTGACATGCTTTCAAAACTGAAATAATTATCCTAAATAAGTTTAGACATGATTTTCCTTTCAAAAAGGAGCCCTTTTTGGCTGTGTAAAACACACCTTGGCAGAAATAAATAACATTTGCTCTCTCTTTACGTTTTTGACATCCTGAAGATGTTGCAGAGGAACCTTTGGTCTGTCTCCATGGAGAAATTTTCTAATTGTAAAATAAACAATTTCACAATAAGCATCCTGGAACATCCCCTTATGTGCAAACTGTGCTCCAAATTAGAAGTGGATTTTAGTCCAAAAATGTTAGTCTGACTTGTAAGCATGCTAAATATTATGGAATATAAACAGCTTATTCAGCACTATGTGCTTTGGGAAATTCTTCCACGGAGACAAGCTCTTTCTGAACATGAGAATGGCACTAATTTATCCATATGCATATAATTAACTTCATTCCTCTGATTTTCTTGGAGACTATTTAGAAGATAAGGAGGGATCTTTATGATAACTTCACACCATCAAATGCGAGACAGCAGCTCTTCTTACAAGATGCATATTGCCAGAGGAAGAAAAAGTAATGTCAATACAGTTCTATTGATTTGGCAGCAGAAATACTCAGCGTTTCATGTTAGAACTGAATTTCAAGTGTATTTCTTCTCACATCCTCATATTGTTCTGTTGTATACGGTTAGTGTTGAAACATGATCTCCCGGTTGAATGAAATTGTGAAAACTGAAAAACTAAGCCTGCATTAATTTGGTTTCACAGAGAATATACAGCGATGATAGCTACTGAAAAAATTAACCCCTCTTTAAGTCTTCATTTTCAAGCTCATACCGCGCCTTCGACTTCCAGGCATACACTGTAGATTTCTGACTTCTATGGAAGGAATAGATCTCCCTGAATGTTAATCTTCCGTTTTACACATCCACCTTGCCAAAATCTTATGACTCAATTTACTGATTTCATCTTCTTTCGCGCTGACACTAGAAGCCCTCGCTGCACGGAGCTGTAAATCACATTCAGATATGCTGCATTTCCAGAACCTTTGGTGAGGCTGGAACAAGTACCTTTTGAGCAAAAACTGGTGAAAGGACTTTTCAAAGCAGACGGCTTGGAGCCATATTGCCACAGAGAACCTACTCCATAAGGGAAAATACGCTTTCAGACTCTCCAAAGCACCTCCACGGTATCAGAGAAGGTGCAAGTGAAATTGGTGACACCTGAAGCTCATCAGGAACTGTTCACAGCTGCTGCACAGCAGAAGATCTGAGAGGACATGAGAAGGCTGTGTCGGACCCTCTGTTGAGGACTGAGCACCTCCACAGAAACACAACCCTCACACGTGGGCATTGCACCAGGTTTCACCAAAGCCCCGCTGGAAACCAGCGCTTTTACCTTGTGAAATGAAATAATTGAGTTAAAATCATTATGGTTGGAACCTGAATCCTGAATGTGAAGAAGATGACTCTCTCTCCTCTTCAGAGGCACACCGGACACCGTACGCTGCACGCTTGAGAAGATGGTCACTTGATTCAAGAGCTGACAAGCTAAATTCCTACTACCGCCAGGATGTGCAAATCAGACCATTTTGCTAATTCTCTCTTCCTTTGTTAATGTTAAACTGTAACATATCATTAGAGACCCTTTCACCGCTTAGTTAAAAAGAAACAAGACCATGCCAGTTGCACTGGTACAATGGCTACAAAAAAATATTCAGGTACCGCAGGATTGTCTGAACAGCCGTGTTCTGGGAATTTTCTAGGTTGCCAATACTTTAATAGCACTAACCTTGCCTTGCAATTAACATCAAAACACACACCCAGGGATTTCAAACCTTCTTTTGAAATTTAATTCATTACCATAAGGTTAACGCTCGCCTTGCGGGCTGTCTCCCCCAGTAGTGGCGTTCTTTAATCTCAGAGGAAAGGGTTTGAAGCTTTCACACAAGACAGGATGGAGTGTGATTCCACTTACCTCCTCTGTATTTTTTTCTCACCGACTTTTCTCATCATCAGTTTCAGCTTCCCTTTAAAATATGTTTTCTATTTAATTTTGTTTTATGTCTCTAGAACTGCAATTTAATGCCACCCTCTTAAAAAAAAAAAAAAAAGGAACATTGTTTTACAGATTAAGGAAAAAAAAAAAAGCAAGCCTTTTAATCTTTCTACATTTTTCTCTGGAGGGCAAATTTCTTTTAATCACTTTCCTGAGCGCAATTTAGCACATGTAATTATACCTCAAAACAAAAGGAAGTGAATCACTTAAATATGATGCTTTGATTTTAGGAAATACTAAATATAGTTAATCTTACTACTTTTTTGATACAGCTGTTATTGCCAAAGACAGAAGTTCTTACGGGATAATAACTAAGATGGTGTGGCTCTTGTTACAGAACAGTCTTTCTAAGATACAGAATTGCTGTCTGGAGGGATTACGAACATGTAAACGTGCTGCAAAATAGCACGCTTAGATTCTGGCACACTGCTGTAATCCTGCTTTCAGGATTTCTTTTTTTTTGCTTTTTATTACAACATTCACCCTAGTTCACACTCATATCTCATATCCTAAAAGCCAGCCTTTCTGAAACCTGTGCAACTGTTGATATGCACAACAAAAAAAAAACGTTTCCTGAAAGACACGCAATCCCCTCTCATCATTGTCATCTACCGAACATCAGAGTAATAGCCTGTAGGCCATTCTCTCAGGGTCAATGTATCTATCTCCTAGGGCTTCCTTTGTATTTCACCCTTGTTTTACAACATCTTGGTGCCCCCTCAATGTCATATGTCTCAGCTACAGCCTTCGTGGCTGTTGAGAAGCTGGTTTGCTCTGACGTTCTTCACAAGGGTCGCTCTCCATCAGTGCAAGCAATTCCCTCCCACTGGTGACCCACCACGCTGACTTTGCCAGAGCCCTATTCATTAGCAATCTTTATTAATTTGTTTTATGATTCCCATCCACTCTCACTTCCTAAGGCATTGTACACCATACTCTGACAAAACAAGTAAAATCCTAATCAGGATTAATAGCACTATTATAATCCAATAAATTTGATAGAAATTTAATGCCTAGAGAAAGAACATTAAATTGCAGCTGATGAGCGTATTCAGGAAGCACAAGATGCTGGAAACCAACACCTTTTTTCCCAGACTTATTCACAACTAAGCACCTGCAACAGACCCGTCATGTACCCTTCACTGTGCCTGGAAGCAAAGGCAGAATGAGCTGAATTTTGCCTTTGGTTTAGGATGTCAGAAAGAGGAAGGGCTTTTGTACTGAGCTCCCCATTTCCTACATCATGCCTGCCTGGTCATATGCAGGGAGAAGTGGCGTTGGCGGTAGCGCTGGTGAATAGCTAAGTAGCATCAAGCCCTTTTGCAGCCTAAATCCACTTTTCTAAGGAGACACGGGCACCTGGCACAAGACCCACAAAGGGCGTAGGCGTCACAGCACTGAGATGCACAACAGCTTGTTCCCGGGCACTCACTGTCTCATACAGCCGAGCTCAGGCAGGCGTTTGGGCTCCCTCGGCAGCATTTCCTGAAAACAGGAGCCACAAACCAGCCCAGCAGGCAAGGAGCCACGTCAGCTGGTCACCGAGAAATCTCGCGGTGGTGTCAAGCCTCACCCCACACAAGGGTGCCTCACTTGGACAGCGTTCACAGCCCCACGGGCTGGAGATCTGCATTCCCACCCTCCGCTGGAGCCTCTTTTTCCCATAATACACAACCCCGGGATGCAGGAAACGGGAGTTCACATCATTCCCTGGCCCGAGGAAATGTTGTCTGCACATCAGAGGGATGGTTTCCAGCGTTGTTTTTTTCCTTCAGGGGGAAAAAGGAAGACGCAGAGCATCTATTCTGTTCTGTGTTTCTATCTAAACTACAAAACTTAGCACTCTGAAAAGCTTTTCCAGTTCTGTTTTTTTCCAAAAAAAAAGAAGTCAACAAAAGGGAAAAAGAACATAAAATTTTGGCCAAAATAAAAAATTATTCTGAGCGAAAAGGAAATTTTCCCTTCCTCTGTCCCATGAAAGCCACCGAGTGACTCTTGCTGTTGGAGGAATAACTTTATACACCACCAAAACCCCTCTGCCTCTTAGGTAAAATGCCAGGGGTGCATAAGAAACAACCAGCAACCCCTTCCCAACATGCTGCTAAACGTAGCAGTGACAAAGCAACCATCGCAACGGAGTCGGGGGTGAAAACAGGAGCTGTTGAAGGGCCTGATTCAGCAACTGCCATGTGCTGTGCCAAGGGCCGTGGCAGAGAGGCAAAGGAGGAGGTTTCCCAGCGGGAAGGATGCTTTGGCAGCCTGTGGTCACCAAGGTGAAGTCTGGTCCTCTCACCAGTCTCCCCAGGCCCCACCTTCTTACTGCTCGCTCCCAGCTACATGATATGACAACAAAGGGCACAAGCAAGCCAATTCCAAATGACAACCCTCCGTGAATGTGTCTACACAGCGATGTCTTCACTGCTGTGCACAACGCCACTGCCTACAGGTGGAAACGCACGTGGCCCCAGATACAGCCCAAGCCCTTGTGTGCTGGAGCAGGGAGGAAAAACCTTTCTTGAGGTGGGCTCTCCCCCTCGTCCCATTTTGGCTGGAAGTTTTCTTTTCTTTTTCCTGATCTGTAGTTAATCTGCTCACAAAGTCGCACAGAATGTGAAATTATAAATGTGACAGGCGTTTTTTGTTGTCTGCTTTTTGACGGCTTTTGGAAAAGAAACTCAACTGCTGGCTTCTTGCCAGAAAGATTACGTTCTGTTTCACTTAAGAAGAATGCGTTTTTCATAAGCAACTATTTTACATTGCAAACTCTGGGCTCTCATTCCAGACAGATAGACTATTTTTAATAAAGTTTCCCCCAAGATCTCAGCTGGCTTTTAAGTCCGCGACTGTTAACCTAGAAATACTGCACTTAGAGAACCGCACACACAGGTATATTCATCAGGTCTGGGGCTGTTCTCACACTGCAATTAAAAGTTAATTTTTAGAAGTTAAGAAAAAATATTACAATGCCTTCATAAAAATGAACCCATTTGAGTATAACGCACAATTATAGAGAGCCTGTACTCAGTCTCAGAAGGGCTGTGATTGCAACCTGTGGCTGTGGCTGGGCAGGAAACGCTTTTCCCGCCTTGCAAATATTCCTGGGACTTAAGACATGCCCCCCATTTCCATATGAAGAAAAAGAGAGTTATTTTACAGTTTTCCTTTAAATGAAAGAGCGGAGAGACAGGCAGACAGCCCACAGGGCTGTGGCTAGGACTCTCACCTGGGATGAAAGAGACTTCAGATCGGATTAGCTGTGCTTGCTTTGATTTGCAAAGGGGACTGGGGACACGAAGCACTCATTAGGCTGCTGCCTTTTTCAGCCTTTTCGGTTGGAGTTTTTCAGTTTTATGCAGACAATTAACTGTTCACCAGATCAGGGACTCGAACCTAATTAATCTCTACGGGAGGCTGATGCCAAAACCACCTGCTTTAGGCACCCAAACTGGTTAGGCACGACAAGTACAAGTTAGATGGGTAAGACGTCGCAAGGGTGATTCAGCTCACCCAAATTCGGCGTCTAGACTCTCCTGGGGAGACCTGCTGATTCTGAGGCTGTCTGGAATGCCCATGCCAGGAGCTACTTCTGTCTGCCCACCATGGGCAACTCTGAAGGGTGACTTCGTGAGTGGGGACATAACAAGAACTAACTAACAGGAATGGGTGCTGGCTGTGTCGCGTGTCTCTTAGGTGTGAGCAGCAGGTCTCTCCTCCACCAGGAGTTCAGAAAACTGAGCTTGCTTTGCTGGGAGGGTGGCTTTTTCTGCACAGCGGCCTAGGAGCCTGCACCCTCACCCACATCAGCCCTTAGATGGAAATAATCTAGCCTTCAGGCTAGAAATTGGGCTAAAATAGAGGTGGTTTCTGTCCTTCATAAAGAAACCATGCTATTCCTGTGGAAAACATGATGGGAGTAGAAGAAGAGATGACGCGAGTTGGGTTCAAGGAAGTCTTCTGAGAAAGAAGACCCCGTGGCTCTCTCCCTGCACCCAGCACTGCCTATGCCCCTTGTCAACGGTGGCAAACCAAACATAGTCCTCCTTACTCCTTTCTAACCTGCTCCTTGCATACCTATTTCATGATCACTGAGCTAAAGCAAGACCCCCAGGTTTCTCCAGCTCAAGAAACTACCCTAATTTAAAAGCTTTCTTAAGGTGTTCATAGATTCCCAGTGCCATGGGAAGCTGGGCCAGGAGGGGATCTCATTCAATCTCCTGCATATTGTAGGAAATCAATTATCACACAAATTCCCTAGAGTGTGCCCATTTCAGGTGAACAAAACACTACATTTCAGCATTTGCTTTTTACCCCACTTTTTTCTTCGCTGCTTATTATTTTCTCCTCTAAACAAGCAAACAAGGGTGCAGGAGAAGAAAAATATGACTGGAAAACTCTTACTTAGAAGTACTTTAGCTTAGGTTGTTAGTCTGGGGACGAGAGAAAGGCATTGGAAAAATAATGGAAGAAAATACTGTCTACAATTATTTTTTCACTGTGTTTGTCAAAGTCAAAACCATTTTCAAGTCAGGAAGTTCAGTTGTACTCAGTCCACTAACTGGGACCAGCTTGCTGTAGAGAGCTCAGCCCCCATAGCACACCACATTTTGTGGCCCAGACACCTCAAAAGGGGTACGCGCGATCAGGGGTTAAAGTATTTCTCAACTTTTCCTGTAGCTGCTCTAAACTCTCTCTAAAAGCAGGTCTGATGACAGGCTGGCTGGGGATACACTTGCAAATGAGTGCTCTTGAGGTGAGAGCCTAATGAATGAAATTTAACAGTGCATGATTTTAGATGTCTCTTGCTAAAGAAGTCAGCATTTCTCATTGAGTTTTCCAGGAATATCTTTAGGATGAGTTGCAACACACAGCAAGTAAGGGTACGTTTGCATGCACAGTTTTTTCACATCTTCTCTTGACTACGTGGTGGCCCCAGCTACTTATTGTGAAACCATTTCCAGTGTCTTATTTATCATATTTTCTTTTTAAACTCTTTATTGCCTAGTTAAATTTGATACTCTGTTTAAAGCAAAAGCAATTTACATCTCAGAGAGCTCAGAGAAGACAACAGATAGGAAGATACCCTGGCTGTACAGGGGAAGGATGAGACTTGCCCCTCCTGGGGCCAGCAGGACCTCTTCATGAGCACATGTTCTGGATAGGTCTGGGCTGGCCGGCTGCATCTTTGACCTTCACCCCCTGCAGCTCACATCTGATTAGTCTGTGAATGCATTTATTTAAGGGCCTGATTTTGGTTTTGGAGCTTTCAGAAGTAGTTTACATCAGTGGCTAGCATGCTTAGGTGAGTAGACCTAAAATGAGATGGAAGAATCACAATTTAGCCCGGTGATGACAATCCCAAGAAATTCCCATATTAATGGGAACTGCTGAGCACACTGCTTTGGTTGGGTTTATTTCTAAAATCCTCAAACACAGGTTGGGCTTGGACTTTCATCCTTTTCAGAAAGTCTTGGCCGAGACATTTTGCAGACATATATATAGTGAGATGGGTAGACAACACCCAAAATGAAACAAAAAAAATAGAGCTCCCCTCTTACGCCTCCCCACCATTTTAGCTGAGCTGCCCAAAAGCAGCAAGGGGGATGAAGCAATGCCTCATTAGTCACCGCAGAGGAAAATGCAAGTGGGGAAAAAAATCATTTCTGTAGGGGCTGAAATGAGCCTCACTCGTTAATTCCATTAACTGCCCTGTTTCTCCCAGCCATTCTTCAGGCAGCAAGAGAATAAAAAGGATCCTTTTGAAATGGTGAAAAAGAACATCCCTGTAAAAGAAAACCTTCTGTAAAAGTTTAACTTAAGGTACAGCAGCTGCAGCCACTATAAAAATCATTCCTGCTATTTAGGTTTGAATACTAATATTTTATTGTATGTCTTGACATAAAGTTTTCCTATACATTTTCAGAGAAGATCTTGTAGCTGGAGTATAATCAGCACAAAGAAAAATGACCATTTGTTTCTGGTTTATGCTTTTTTTTTTTTTTTTAATCTTGCTGTTAGTCTTAGCGCCAGCTTTTGCATAGTCACTAGATGGAGGACAGACTGCACGCATGCCCAAAAATACACACACACACACAGAAAACAAGCAGCTGTTTTCATAATATCCCTCACCCATTCAAATCCACTCTACCTCTTGTTCAAATAGACAACATTATTATCTTTACCCTTTACCCTTCAATTACCAAGCATGAGTTATGAGGCCAGTCTTGCAGCACGCCCTCAACTTCAGTGCTGCATGGAGCTCAAATAAACAAACAAACCAAGAAACAAAACAATATTTACCTCCCTGAATTTCCATGCACACTCATGCTATAGAGCAGAGAGGAGGCTGTAAATGGGGAAGCATGACCCTCAGAGTTCAGTATGAATTTTAGTTCTCTTCACCCTCGTTTTGGACTCTTGAATGATTTTGAGAATTGTTCCATAACGTAAAGGTGGTGAATTTTGATGATGTGATTCCCTCACTATCCTGTTCTTGCTAGTCTTCCCTCACACTTCTCATCTCTGCTAGAGCTTTCCTAAGGTGGGTATCACGGATTGTCCAGACAGGAAAGGAAACAAGTAGATTATTTAAATATTTTGCCCATAGTGACACAAGGGATCACTGGCAGCTAGGAACTTCTATCCTGATTCAACACCTGACAGTTATACCCCTTCTCCACTTATAGCCATCATGCATTACGTTAGACAGCAGGACACTGCAGCCTACATGGGAGTTTCTGGGACCTTCTCTTTTGAATATCAATAGCGAGATACCACAGTCATCATCACTTTATTCATCTCCGTAGGGTAAAGCTTCCTATTATGATGGTGTCAAAATCTGCAATCCCTGTCCAACAACACTTACTAGATGTCAGGGTTCCCGTGGGCTTGGAAGTGCTTTGGAAAGGGGTAAGCTATTGTAAAGTAAAATCGATTTGCATTTTAAAAAAAAACAAACTATTTCTAGAAGAAGTTGTGTATCTCAAAATCATTGCTGATCCTTGATCAATGTCCTTTGCTGGACATTCTTGCTGTTCTTAAAAAAAAGTATTGAGAATAGCTTGCACACAGAGGACAGTGACCACTATATCTTCAGAATAACATTTTATGACAAAGAAACTATGATAGACTTTGGGGCTGTCCTGAGGCCAATACAGCTACTGTACTTCCAGTTGATCTGCAAGACCAAGGACAATTTTTCTCCCATAGCACCTAAAGGAGAAAGGGAACTTGCTGTCCACTGAAATTCCAGCAGGGAGTCAACAAGGTTCCTGCAATTTCAGCGGGTGCCCGTCAGTGTGGGTGCATTGTCTTCCCACTTGCTTTGCCCTGCAGGAAAAGAACAGACCTGACCATGCTCACCAGGAGCAGCCCCAGAACTCCCTGGGAGCTGCTGCACAGACGTGCAATGTGGGACCGTGCTTCTGACATAGCTCATGCCCAGACCTTCATCTGATGTTCCTGGAGGTATGTCCAATGATTTTGGAGCTCCAGTGACTTACATGACCGAGTACTCAGCTTTGAGCTGAGCATGTCCCCCAAGGTCTCCCTGCAAGTGCAGAACAGACACTTCCATACCAGTGCTTCCCAGTATGAAACATGCTCCCTTTCAGGGGGTGACTGCAAAGCACCAGCTGGCAGTGCCAACAGACATCTCCACCGTCTCTCACAGTGCTGCTTTCGTATTTGAAATCTCTTCAGCTCTCTGAGCTCCTTCCAAATACAGAGTGAGCAGAATCCGTGCAGTGGAATATGCTCATCTCTGCTAAGACCCTGGAGTATTTGTTTGGAAAGACACAAACACCCTTATTCACATGATGGTGCTCACCTGAAGATTAGTCAGATAGTTTTAATGCCATCCCAGTCAACTACTTCACTGTTCAAAGGAGATGAAGCATGTGTTATGGAGAATTAAACTAACATTGCCTAAAAGCCACAAACACCTAATGGCAATGCAGAAAGCTGTAGAAGACGTGTAATAATAAAACAATAATAATAATAATAATGATAATTAAAAGGACATGTAATAGTTGGGCCAGGGAAGGAAGAGAAAGGAGGGAAGCAATCAATTGAGGTCTGAAATTTTTTGGCAGATTTCTCTCAGATGTGTTCTCCGGTACTTTATTAAATCACCCAAAAGACTTCTGACTAGGGATGGTTCATCACCAAGAACACGTTTCCACATTCAGCAACAGCTTTTGCTCAACTTCAACTGACTTCTCTTGCATCAGAAACGTCCCTGGGCTCTTACATCAGCCTGGCTGTGGACACAGCTGTAAAATCACGCCCTTCTCTAGTCAATGTAAGGCAAAATATTTATTTTAATAGTGCTGGCTAGGCCAATTTCATTCATAATTGAATCAGCAGTTTATTTCTAGGTCTTTTCACTGACCACCCATTCATCACTTCTATCCACAGAGTTCAAAGAGCTGCTGGAAGGCACACTTCAAAAAATCTGTTCAAAAACCAGCACAAGGAGAATGGCAAACCCCAAGGGCCAGACTGTCAGCCATCCAAGGCAGGCGTGCTCTGCCACCACAGCCTGTCTGCCTCAACAGGGACCCTGCAGAAGATATGCTAGGACACTCTGGCAAAGATTTCAACAGTAACCCACACCTTAGGGCATACATTCAGTGGAAGATGCGCTGGTTGAGCCAAAGAAAGCCCAACCCACATTCAACCCACTGTCCTGGTGTCCCCTCAGAGTTGCTGATGGTCCCAGGGGAGCAGAGCTGTTCAAGTCCTGTGATCTCCACCAGGGTTTGGCTACACACAATCCATCACGGATGCACACTGAACCCATATTCTCATTTTTTTTCAGGTATCCGGTGTAGGTGACGGAGGAAACCGTACCTGCTTTCTCGTAGTTATCATTTCACAGCTCCTGTCCTCCAGACATGAATTGCCAAGGTGCCCCAAAGCTCCCCCTTGCACCACAGTGCAAAGCCACAGAAACGGGGGTGCACAGAGGGATTTTCCAGCTCTGCCCTGCTAGACTTCACTTCACATAGACTGTAAAAGAAGAGAACTGCAAAAGATTTAAAGCTAATAGGTTTAGAGTAATGTTCTAGACCAATGACATATCTCGAGGGTATCTTGCAGCACAGTTCCCATGCAACGAGTTCCCACGCACAGTAGTACAAAGAGAAGCCAGCTTCCTTTTTCAAATAACTGCATTGTACTGGTAGCAGAAGTAAAAGTGATAGCAAAAAGAGACTATGATTTGGAGCAAAGAATAAAGACACCAACCAGATGTCAGTCTCTGTAAGCTCCGGCTCCCAGCAGGCAGCCAGTCTGACACATATCCAGCACAGCTAGGTAAAATTTTCATGTGGATTCCCACCTTTTTCCCCTCCATATTCTGTAACTATTTAAACTTCCCCTTCCAAGCAGAATTGTTTACTCTGCTGCATCTCCTGTCCCAGTCCTTCCCCATCTGATCCAGAGCTGCACTCATATCAAGAAAAACACTTTTTTCAACCAGTTCTGTACTTCTCCCTCTTGTAACCACAGGTTGCCATCTCCAGAGTGGTTAGGCTATTTCCAAAATGGTTAAGAGGATAAATATTTAAACTGAACAACCTAAATCTCAATGAAGGACACTGAGCTTATCTCCAACTTTACAGCAAATTGATTCCCCTGCTAACTGGCCAAATAACTGAATGGAGAACTTGGATTACCACCCCAGTTCAAATGGTTACGAGAAATACAATTTTTTGCAACAACATACTCCTTTTTCAGTTCCACCTCTTGAAAATATTTTGATCAACTTTCCAGTCTCTCCTCCAGCCACTCCTCCACTCCAGTTCAGCTAAATGTTTCATGGAGCCAAGCTCTTTTGATCCTTTAGAAATTTGTCCAGCGCCCATCGCTAAAGCCAGTTGGAACACAGTTTGAAAAAGGAGAACATAAATCAAGCAGTAAATTTGTGATTTTCATACAAACCACACAGGAACCAGTCACAGCTACTGGTTTAGCCAAATCATCCATTCCCCTGACCAGCACAGGCTGAGGCCTTTTTCTCTGGAGAACTATACTGGAAAAACTTCCGATACACTTGCTCTCAGAAGAGGCTCCTGAGCTAGGCAATGTTTATTTAGTTGAAAAAGTAATTATTTTACAGCAGCTTCTCAGTTGGAAAAAAATCTCTTAAAACAGAGCAGAAGGATGGGTATGATTTCGCTTTGGTAACATATTGATCAAGATAAGAAATAATTAATTATACAACTCCTCTGAAATATTATACAAATGGAGAAAATGTGTCTATCAGAAAACCCAGAAGTATGTGTCTTGGAACAAATCCAGATGCACCAAATGTCTATTTTTAAACTCAGTGACTCATGAAAAGAGAGCTGCAGTGATTAGTTACAGCAGCTTAAAGTGTTAAATAAACATACACTAGGAACGGCTCTGACTGGATCTGTGCGAACTGACCTCCAGAGTTGAGAAGTGACCCCCAGGCTTCAGAATGACTTTGTACATGGAAGGAGGAGATCTGCTTGGAAAAGAAGGGCCTGAGGAGCGCTGGGTGATGTGATCTCCAGAGGAGACCTTGCCCCTGTTCCCAAAAAGTCCAAATGCCTTTGGTGTCTTGCTGTGTGAAACTTGCCAATGTGAAAATTTTGGGCCAGTAATCTATGGAGGGCAACAGTCCCATGCCATAAAATGACCTGTGGCTGTGGGGGAACAGGCAGTAGTGATGATGAGGAACAGGCACCCAAGCCCTACGCACAATGCTCTGGCTCCTGTCTTGTGTGGGTGGGTTTGCTTGCAAGAGACATGAAACGCTCACTTTTTTAATAAGCCGTTTTGCAATGGTTGTGTGGTCTGTGGTCAGGTCACACCTCATTTATGGAGTCCCACAGCCACTGCTGCACGCCAATGTCTGAAATGCCCATTGCCCCATTCCCACTCTGCCCTCAGACTTGCTCATGTTGACACTCTGCTCCCTTCTAGATATCTGGGCACATCTACGTCCGTGGGCACTGCTGCCAAACATGCACCCAAGTTGTGAGACTGGTCAAACTGAACTCCCTTTTTTCTCTTGGGTAAAGGTAAGTGTGAATCCAAGCCCTGAACTAAATGGCAACAAATCTTCAGGAATTTGAAATGCAGACCACACGTAGGAGTCAAGGCTCAGGCCATGTCTACTGCTAAACGTTTTGCACAAGACATGTATTTTATCAGATGAGAATCACACACACGCTAATGAATTCAGTGAAACAAATGGCAGTGCAATTACTGCCTGTGCATTACACAGTAATTGCCAGACACAGGATAGCAACAAAGCAGAGACTCACATAAAATTAGATTAAAAACTTTAACTCTTAGTGCATCATACGCGCTGTTTCCATGGATCTGTAATGACCCAGGGAAAGAATTTGCAGTGGAAAGCAAAGAGGCTTTCTCTGAATTTGCGGCGAGCTGTTCAGGCTGCTAACACTAGCTATAGACAGCTGACATCTTCTGAGTGCACATCATCCCTGAACTCTGATTTATGTTTAAAGGCTTAAGAAGGATTTATCTTCAGACCCAGCTCAAGGAGCATCATGTGAAAGGGGAATGAGTAAAGCAAGAAAGCCATAAATTTCTTTTTTGGTACAAAAAGCTGGACACTGAGTAACCACGCGGCAGCTGGGAATTGCATAGAGCGCACCCGGATGAGTGTTGTGATCTATGTTAAAAAGCTTTTCTAAATTCCTCATTAGTGCTCCTTGATAATGCCAGCACAATAGGATTGGGGAGACAGTCGTTTATATATCATGAAAGAATATTAATTTTTAAGTCACCAAACTGTTTTAAACCACTTCCTCACTCGCCCAACTGACAAGCAAAGAAGTCAGGGTCTGCAGAGAGAGATGCCCATTCTCCTGCTCTCCCTTAAACCAGACTCACTGCACAGACTACTTGGAACTAATTCCGCTTTTTTCTGGCATAAAAGGAATAAAGACTGGCATATTGTTTTGAATGTCCAGTGTGGTCACTGGCAACAGAAAGGTGCTGAAAGAAGTAGAATACTTTTTTTTTCTTTTTAATTCTGAAGAACATAAACAAACTGGCAGAAATGAAGGGATAAAAATCTATGCTACATAATGCTGCCTTAATTATATTTCTTATTTAGGTTTCATCTCCTAATGATAAGTTCTTATTAACTTACTCTTGCCCCAGATGATTGCTTCCCCTGTGCTACAGTACTGTATTAGAAAGGCATTCTGAAAACAAACCTTTGTAAAATTTTAGTTTAAAAAAGTAAAGAATTGTCACCAATAATAGTCCTATGGCCACACGTAGACAGACAACTCAACCACTTCCTTTAAGGAATGTTGTCTGCTAGAGAAAGGAAGCACACAGGAAAGCAACAAGGATGTTGTCCCTACAGAAACGGTAAATGAGTAATCTTTAAAATTTCATTCATCCCCTGCGGGACAGAGAAGGTAATGAATAAGGAAAACCCAACTCAGAGGGCAAAGCACTCTTGAGGTCCAGGCGTGGCTGATGCGGGAACTCCAAACTTCAACAGAAAGTGCATGAATGCTAAAAAATGCAGCAAATTTCCTGGATATGCCCCATTGTTAATCTCTCATTACTCAGGTTAAGCAGGAGCACACAGGTCTGTTTAGATGGAATAACAGTTCCTGTAGAACACAGCAAACAATGAAGAAGAAAAGCAAATTCACCTGGGAGAGAACAGAGGCAGAAACACAAAGTGCTTCTGCTAAAGCCAGGCCTAAGCCCTAAACCTGTTCTGCCTCCAACCCAGATTCAAGCACACCAAAACTCAGCTAACCTCTGAAAAATCCTGGCCAGGTACTTTTCAAATCCCTGCCTATTGAAGAAAACAATTTACAGTCTTCCTGGAAGCAAAATGTGGAAGGACAGCAATACTGCGAAAGCCAACCGCAAACTGTACCAACACACGCTCTCGGGATGTGCTCAATACAAGCACTCTTCAGCTCTTTCTTACATTTATTTAAAAAGACATCTTTTTTTATTTATTAGTACTGATAAACTAGAGCTCAGCAATCCATGGCACATTGCCATTGTGCTGGACCACAGCAACTGGAAACAACAGATTAACAACTTCAAGTTAATAAAACCATAAAATCACAAATGGATGGCCCTCTCTATTGCCTGTGGCCCCATTCTGCAGCAACGTTAGTGTGACTTCAGAGAATAAATAGGGCCATATAATGGCATTTATTGTCATGGGCTCATTGCAGACATGACCTCACCCTCAGGACTTGGAATCTGCCCCCGGCTGGGCTGGAGTTCCCAAGGAATTTTAATGACGGGGTGTGAGGGTCAGGCCAGGCTTGCTACCTCTTTTACAAAATAGAAACCCGTTTTGGTGGGGCTAACTGAGGTTGGTTGCCATCTGAGGTCCCCTTAGTGTCTCCAAGGAATGGTCAGGGTGTGACAGGTAGCCAAACGCTCACACCCAGTGCTTAGGTACCGTGTGCCAGCCACTAGATCTGAGCGTTTGTTAATACTGCTAGTGAGAAACCTCTGGTTAGGGCTAACACTTGCTTTCCTCGTGGATCTGGAACATCCTTTGGCTGTTGTATCCCAAATAACAGGACAAGGCTGTCTCGTGCTCTCAGCTTTTACCCATCCGTAGTTATGTGACTGTGTTATCTGCTAGAGATCCCCATCTTGCCCAGAATTTCAGTCAGGCTCAGCAGCACTCAAGGAACAGGAGGGAAGGGGTAAATACCAATCAGTGACCTATTAAGCTATGGACTGCTCACACCTGCACCCTCTGGGAGCTACCAAGTGTGGTGGGAAGGCTGGTCTGCTCTAATGGCTCCAGCTCCCACTTGGCCCCAAACCTAAGTATCTCTGGGACCCAGTTTAACTGGTGAAGTCTTCATTTTGTCAGCCTCTGGCATAACAGTCCATTAACCTCAGTGAATTACCTTGTAGTCCCCATCCATCAAAGTGTCTGGCTACCTGATGAAATGAAGAGTTATTTCTCGGGTCTGTCACTATGTGTCAGCTCAACAGCTAAATCATTTTTTCAGTATGATTAATCCATTATATCCCAACTGTAGCGTCTGTCCTGTCAACCTGAGGAGGTGGTCAGGGAAGTTCCCAGGAACACCAGAGACAATAGCAATGGGACTGAAATCACATCGGTCTGTGGCATGCCAGGGGCATTGAGGAAGGCACAAATTCCATCCACTCCCACACTAACGAGCTTAATTTGAGGACGATGATTTTCAAAAGGAGGCAGAACGGGCAGGAACCACTCAAGGGACAGCAAGAAGCAATTTCACAAATAGTTCCTACTGCCTAAGAAAACTGAGAAGATGTGCGGTGAGAAAGAGCTTTCAGGGTGAAGATAAGAGTGTTCAGATCCCACAATGAGCACCGATACTCAGAACTCCCGTTCCTCTCACCTGGTGAAACGTCTGGGATCTCCCAGATCTATACCATCACTTTGGTTTTAGGCTTGCTGCACCAGAATTATACCTCACAACCTGCAGGGTGGCATGATCCCCAGTTACAGACAGCACTGACTGAACAAAGTGAGTCAGTCATAGCTGGCCTCCTGTCTGCTCCCTGCCATTGCACCTCATCTCCATCCAGCACTGCAGAACAAGGCCAGCCGGTGCTTTTCTTCCTTCACGGCCATCTAAATCTTAGACCTGGTTCAC
Source organism: Rissa tridactyla (assembly GCF_028500815.1). Classification (NCBI taxonomy): domain Eukaryota; kingdom Metazoa; phylum Chordata; class Aves; order Charadriiformes; family Laridae; genus Rissa; species Rissa tridactyla. Next base: position 116,517,296 of record NC_071468.1, on the reverse strand, counting down.
CTGCCATGAAAGAATCTGAAATGCTTCAACATCCATCATAGAATCATAGAATCATTTAGGTTGGAAAAGACCCTTGGCATCATCGAGTCCAACCGTCAACCCCACTCTACAAAGTTCTCCCTTACACCATATCCCTTAATACCACATCTAAACGAGTCTTAAACACATCCAGGGATGGTGACTCCACCACCTCCCTGGGCAGCCTATTCCAGTGTCTGACCACTCTTTCTGGGAAGAATTTTTTCCTAATGTCCAGCCTAAACCTACCCTGCTGCAGCTTGAACCCATTCCCTCTTGTTCTATCGCTAATGACCTGTGAGAAGAGACCAGCACCAACCTCTCTACAATGGCCTTTCAAGTAGTTGTAGAGAGTGATGTGGTCTCCCCTCAGCCTCCTCTTCCTCAAACTAAACAGTCCCAGCTCCTTCAATCGTTCCTCATCAGATTTATTCTCCAGGCCCTTCACCAGCTTCCTTGCCCTCCTCTGCACTCGCTCCAGCACCTCGATATCTCTCTCGTGTTGAGGTGCCCAGAACTGGACACAATTCTCAAGGTGTGGCCTCACCAGTGCTGAGTACAGGGGGACAATCACCTCCCTCCTTCTGCTGGTCACACTATTTCTAATACAAACCAGGATGCCATTGGCCCTCTTGGCCACCTGGGCACGCTGCTGGCTCATGTTCAGCTGCGTGTCAATTAGAACCCCCAGGTCCTTTTCTGCCAGGCGGATCTCCAGCCACACTGCCCCAAGCCTGTAGCGATGCATGGGGTTGTTGTGGCCCAAGTCCAGGACCCGGCACTTGGCCTTGTTGAAGCTCATACCGTTAGCATTGTCCCATCGGTCCAATCTATCCAAGTCTCTCTGTAGAGCCTCCCTATCCTCATGTAGATCAACACTCCCTCTGAGCTTCATGTCATCTGCAAACTTGCTGATGATACACTTTATGTCCTTATCAAGGTCATCAATAAAGATGTTAAACAGAAATGGTCCCAACACTGAGCCCTGAGGGACACCACTTGTGACCAGCCGCCAGCTGGATTTAACTCCATTGACCACCACTCTTTGGGACTGCCCATCCAGCCAGTGCTTGATCCAGCAGATCGTATGCTCATCCAGGCCATGAGCCGCCAGTTTTCCCATGAGAATTCTATGGGGGACAGTGTCAAATGCTTTTTGAAAGTCTAGGTAGACAATGTCCACAGCCTTTCCCTCATCCAATAATCGGGTCATCTTGTCATAGAAGGAGATCAGGTTCATCAGGCAGGACCTGTCTTTCCTAAACCCATGCTGACTAGGCCTGATCCCCTGCTTGTCCATATGCCATAGTGCCATATGACTTGTAATGGCACTCAAGATGATCTGCTCCATGACCTTCCCTGCTACCGAGGTCAGACTGACAGGCCTATAGTTTCCTGGATCCTCCTTTCTGCCTTTTTTGTAGATGGGTGCTACATTTGCTACCCTCCAGTCCATTGGGACCTCCCCAGTTAGCAATCTGTCCAGCATGTGCTAGCGAGGAGCAGGCTGTGGACCAAGCCAAACTGCACTGGTGGCAGAAGAAAGCATTCAGCACAGGGCATACGTACAGGGTGATTTACACAGAAGGACAGGCAGGTTCTCGCTATTCATTCTGGAATATTTACTGGGCTTGCTTCAATTACCAGGCTCAGTGGCATGAACGTCAGATGTACAATGCTGAGTATTTTTCTAAGGTCATGGATGGTAATTGAAAGTCCACTTTGATACTCACATTAAAAAGTACTGCTAATAGGGAACTTCTCTGAAATCAGCCCAGCGTGATGCCTTTCAGACTTGGTAATAATGAATATACGAGTGACTCGTAACAGTCTGCTCCGTGGAAACAAAACATAATTTGGCTGGTCATTTGCTTTTGTTCGTCTTTTGTTGGAGGAATGGGAGGGGAGACAAGTCCTGTGGCAATAGCCTTGAACAGGCCATCTCCGTTTTGAATCTGCTGAGATGAAATATCTCCTTTCAACAACAAAGGCTGAACTCTGATCAAAGCCCAAGTAGCAGCACGCCCTGCAGTGGTACACAACAGATCCTAATTCCTGCAAGTGCCCAAGGGGATGTGAGACTCCCATCAGTCAAGTAAGACAAGGACAGGAGAAAGCACTGTAATTTTCAGTTCAGCCCAACAAACCCTGCAGCCTCTTGGCTTGCAGTAACCTGGAATGCATCCTGCAAGCAATTAGCAAGATGGCTTTCCAAGCTGATCAACACCACACGGCTCTTCTTTGATATTGTTTTATTCTTCCTCCCCTCCCTCCCAAGAGCTTTTTCAGGAACTCCACACACACGCTGCTGGGAGCACAATTACAGGGCAGCGTGTACTGCAGAAATTCATTCAGCATGTTTCTGGGATCCCTCGTTTTCAGGCAAGGGCCTCTTCTGCCTGCTCCCAGTGTGCGTGCAGTTGTGTGAGATTCTTGGACAAGCAGTTACCCATCATGTGTGCATAAAGGCCGGTTTTGTCAAGTAAATGTATATGTGCAAAAATGTACAGTTCTGGGTTGTAATTGTCTAAAATACCATTGTGGCATGACAGTGAGTTGCACCGTGCCAGAGCAGAGGGATAGCCTGTCTCTAACTAATTATTCATCTTCTGCGTAGACTCTTGCAGGAGCTCCTCTCCGCCCCTACTGCAGCTGTTTATGTAGGACAAACACTGCTGTTAACTGAATGAATGAAATAAGTATCTTCTGTACTTAAGACTCAGATAGCACAACTTATATGACTTACTTTTGAAAGCAAAAGCTTTCAATTCACCAACTGGAAAAAATTGCACAATATACATTATACCAGGGTGGAAAGGGCGACTGCCTGCACCAGCGCCCTGCAGGCAGGCAGGGTTTAGCAATGGGAAAATGTGCCATCCCTATTCTCACCTTGCTCGTTTTTCTTTTGTCCCTCCTCCTGCACCCAGCAAGAGCAAGTCTCTTGCTACAGCCTTCTGCAACCTTCTCTTGCCTTCTGCACAACAGGTCAACAGCCTACCAAGCGCTGCTGCTGAGAAATTACCTCCCAAACAGGCAAGTCCCTCACAGATAATGGGTCTGAAAATGGCAGGTTTGTTTGTTCTGTTCTCTATCATTCAAGAGAGGGGGCTTCTGCTGCCAAGCCATTCTGGTTATGGTCACCGTGTGGAAAAGGCAGGTATCAGCTAGGGGTAGCCCCCAAACTCATAAAACATCTCAGCAGCTCCTACCTTCCTGCTGCTGGGGCTGATGGCACAGTACAAGGACTCTGGGCTGGTAAGATGGATTGGCCATTGGAAACAGAAATGACCACTTGAAAATGTGGCTTCGAGTCTAGGCTGAGCTATGGATGGTCTATGTGATGTTGATCAAACTATCTGCTCCTCTCTGTCTCTGTTCCAAGGTGGAATTGGGGCTCTAGGAGTCTGTGCAAGTCACCATAAGTGTGCGGGTTTTGCAAATTGCTAACTGTTAATGTAAATGTTTAAAGTCAAAATTCTCGTTCATACTGTTAAATACTTTAGGAAAATGGAACCACCCACTCTAAGTCTGTAGTTTTATTCTGTGTCTTTGGTCTAGAACTATATTGAGAGTTTCCTTTTCTATTTTTAGGAGTTCAGTTATTTTAAGGACGTTAAATTTGTTGGAGAGGTGCATTTCCATGCATATCTTACCATTACTTCTGAAACAGAAAACATTAAAACAAAAAGAATATCTCATATTTGTCCATTCGCACTGAAAGATGACCTACCAAGCAATTAATAGTATAGATTCAATCATTTAAATACTCCTGATTCAGCAACCGGACTTAACTTCTCTGTTAAATTCCACCGAAATCTGTAACATATAAACATGGAGGTGCTTTATCAAACAGGGACGTAGCTACCTGCAGAGCCACGCTGCAGTGCAGGGAAGAGTGTGCACCGGCATGGATGCGTTCTTTTATTTTCTGTGATCCTGTGTTTATCTGTAGGCCTGTGAATTCCCGTTGTGCGTACTGACAGCTGCCTGATAAATGCACAGGCACTGCAAAAAGAGATAAACCCTGCTGCAACGGTTTACTGATAGCATCAGCGTTCAATCGCAGGCAAACGCTAAATCACGGAAATCAACAGTTCATGCAGAGGTCTAAGATTATTGGGTTTCAGAAGCTGAGCAGCACTGTGACTTTGCATTGGAATACAGGAAATCATAGTTCAACTTTCCATACAAGTGTGAGAGTGAGCAAGATGCAGATTTGGCAAAATACTTCTGGGAATTTGGGGGCAGAAAGAAAACTGCTTGTGGCCTTTAAAAAATATAATTTTTATTCTTCTTATTATTATTTCATATACTTTCTCCACAAATATCTCTTTCCTGTAGCTCTTTTAGAGCTGTTTTGTTGGGGTTTTTTTTGTATTTGATAACTACGATCTCAGACTGGGGACACAAACAGCACATTTGTGATCCCTGACTGGATAATAGTCATCCTCAGGTTCATACTTCCTGTGCCAGATTCATGATTATGAGCTCAATAAGTCACTTTATGTGCATGATTTGTAATCATTGCTTAACACTCAGTAAACAATTCCACAGTTAACTCATTCTGCCAAATATTCTTACAGAGGGAATACAAGTGGCTGTAATTCAGTCAAGGCAAATCCAAAGCATATTTACCGAATCCTTGCTGCATTTCTTCTAAACTAACGGCCCCATCTGGCTATATTTTATTGTTTTTCAATACAAAAGTGCCAACAGTAGCACGAAGGGATGAGATCAAATGCCTTGTTACCTAGGAAAAGCCTAGACAACAGCCTAGCTGTTTGTTTTCTTACAGTTTGCTTGGCTGTTGGCTGTTGACAGCATAAACTGTATTCCCAGGCAAAAATCCTAGCCCCATCTGATCTCAAAGAAATTTTGTCTTTGATTTGAGAAAACAAAACAGAATTTCAACCCCGTTTATTCACCTAGATTCATACTGCATTAATTGCGTTGAAAAATGAATGTTTCACATCACGATTCGTGGTACAAATCAATGAGGGAAATGTTTTTGGTGAACATCAGTCCTACAGAATTATCCATCATCCAAAATGCCTTTTTCTCTTCCATTTTAGCAGGAAGTCTCTGTATTTTGCTCGTACCCCTTGACTTTATAGAGGTCTGGGTGTTTTGCAAGATTTCTAAGGATTGATGTTTCCCCTTCTCACAGATAGCAGCCGCTTTATGTTTTTTCTACCCAACTCTACACACCACCATCAGTGCTATGTGCTTGGCATTGTAAGGTCTAGGTGTAACTGGTAGTCATGTAAAAGCAAAGGAGGGCACAATTCTGAAGAGTTCATGCTCACATAAAAGCAAAATTAAAAAAAAAAAAAAAGAGAGAGAGAGAGAAAGATTATTATCAAGATATTCCACTAACTGTTCCTTATGGTGTCACTATCAACATCAGGAATGAGTATCACATAGAGTGAAGGATGTATCCCACTTCAGCCAAGGGACATGTGCAGTCAGTCCAAACTCCAAAGCATCTGAGCCTGATGTTTCCTATGCTCTAGATATCTTTGATGGTTTGGAACTCGGCAATAAGAAGCTCTAGGTACCAACTTGAAGGCCATCTCAGCCTTGCCTAAACCTCAACCTACAGTAAGTGGCTGCAGTAGAAAAAGGTCTTCATTACCCCAAAGACTGCCTGATCATTGCTTAGCAATTAATTTTACTCCAGTCCTGAATCATTTCTGTACCCCAATGTGCGTTCATCAAGAAGAGAAGCAGCTTGGGAGGGTCTGCTCTTCTCCCATCCATTCTGTACCCTTCGCTTGTGCTCTCATGGGGAATGGGAAGGGTACAGCACTAGGGTGAATCCTTCTTTCAGGCTGATTATTGGAGGGACAAAGGGACAAGCAAAGGAACCATTTGCCCAGATGAAGGAGGACGGGAGCAACCAAGTGCTGTTAAACTTTTCCTGCTCCTTCAAATCCTACGGGAACGAGATCCTGATGAAGCAGAAAAGCTGTGGCTCTTACCTAGGAATTTAGCAAGTAGGACAGGCAGTCTGCTTTCAGGTGGCAGTAAAATTTGCAATGCTCAGGGGACACCCTTTTTTTCCTAGGAGCTATATTTCTTCAGTTAGTGATGCATTATCACCTGGTGCTCTCCAAGCACTGTATGTACATACGTGAGTAAGCTTTAAAACCATAAAGACTGTTCCAGAATATATAGTCTAATTAATCAACCGTCTTTTCAACAGAGGTCACGATATTGCGCAAAGCTCATAGTTTGCTAAGTGAAACCAGAGGGCTGTTCTTTTCCTCCAGCAAGCATTACCCTTGCAAAATCCAGAGCTATTCCATTTAAGTGTTCGCCGTTTGCCAAGGGAAAGAACTCTTTTTTTTCTTTTTTTTTCTTAGTATGTGGCAACCAAAAACGAATAAAGCTTTTCCTGAGAGCTGGAAAATGTACAACATCTCTCCAAAGTAATAAATAGCTGCTTGGTCTCTGACTAAAAACAGCTCAGAAAAATGCATCCAATTTTCTAAAGCAATCACACACAAATGTCCATGAACCTAAACCTAGCCCTGGAGGCTGCAAACAGTCCTTAGCTCAGGCGGTGACTTAGGTCTTCAGAGTGAAATGCTGCTTGGGACATGGGGCTGAAAGAAGGAAAGAGGGACAAATCCTATGGATGGGTGGATGGATGGGTGGATGGATGGGGAGCCCTCTTTCTTTCCTTTCAGCAGGATCCATGTAAGCCAGATTCCATGTCATTTTATACCAACACAGTCCGCTCCAGGGATGTGGAGTTTTGCTGCTGTTGCTGTGGTTTTAATTTTTCTAGTTTGTGCTAGAAAGTGAGAAACCAGATTGTCACAAGGTCTCTGGGATGCAGTACTCAGGTTTTAGACCTGAATTGGAATAACTTTCATAAATTTCTGGTCTTTGGTAGCATAGGAGACAAAACCAGCTTTTTATGTAAGCAGTGACCTGGGCAGCCTGACAAACCAGTGCCCACCAGAAGTATTTGCAAGGTTTCCTTATCTCCATCTGCAGACCAGACTCAAGTCCAACAGGACAGCTGCAGCAGGTTTCTTTCTACGGGCTCAGATGTGTTTCTCTCTCAGTGCAAGGAACCATCATGACACCTCACTGTCCTTATGTTAGAGAAGATTTTTAGAATTTATTGGGCAGTTTGTTGTCAAGTTAATATCCTTTGTATTATTAGGAGGACATGGAAACAGCAAGACTTTTCTTACTTTAATCACACAGTAGACTCTTGCAAGATCATGGGCAACGGCACTCAGTCATGCCGTATACATTATGCCATACGTAATTCCCTTCCTCCAAGAAGAAAACAACCATGTGGTTAGATGCCAGCTCTATGTCTGGGCATGCAGGCAGAGAGCTTAGCCTCTGCTTAAAGCTTGTGATAGGCAGGGGATAAGGTCTTTCTGATTATATCCTTGACGTCTGCCCTGGCTCTGAAGATAAGATTTGATGTGGACATGTTGAGTAATCCAGGTGAGCTTCAGACTTAGTAATGTGCTGGCAAATGGTTTCTGCCTTGCAGATTTTTTTGTCCAGTAACAGAGCAAGTGAGCGGTGGAAGCTTTAATAAAAGAATATACTCTTTTCCTCCAAAGAACTAGTCTCTACTCTTTTTTGATGGCTACATATCAAGTGCTCCAGCTCTTACCTCTCATTGCACCCTTCCCACTGTGACTAAGCTAAGACCTCATTAAACCTTAGAGACTCTAAAACAGGAGACTCAAGTCCTATCCCAGCTAGACAATAGCACCACACCAGATCAAATTTGACCCATTATTCTGACTATTCCAGAAAGCCTCTTACTTATCTCTCTTCCTTGCTAGAAGCAGAGGCTGAACAACAACTGATTAAATTTCTGTATTTTACATAACCAGGACCTGCATGCAAAATTTTATCCAACTATTTGTACCACTCAGTGCCAGCCTGAAAATTTTATGAGAACGCCCAACCTCAGCAGGTGTCAGCAACTGCAATCCAGGCTGGAACTCGAACACAGGGGATCATGGCACAAAGTGGGTGAATTGCATGAACTCCGTGTTTAATCCCTTCTGTTATATCCACCTCTTTAAAAACCTTTTTCTACTACACACCAAAGGCAATTTTTCAAGAGGGTATTAAGGGCTTGGCTGTTTCACTGTTATTGCCATGAAGGTGTCACCCACCCAAGTTCCAGCTTTAGTCAGAAATGCTTCAAGAATGGCTCAGCTTGCAGTAAGCGACAAAGCCCTTGCTTGAACGACCCCTTAATGGCCTCCTCTTCTCCCAGAAGGGGGGGACATTCGTTGTAGTTTCTTGGCTGAGCTGAGGAGAATCCATGAGATGAGGAAGCTCAGAGCTATAAATGGGAATCACAGGTCCAAAGGTAGCTGACTCCAGGTCAAAGCACAGTGTGCCCAGATGCCACAGGGCTCTCGCATGGTGCCAGGTGCTATCACCGGCAGGCCGAAGGATTGAGCAGCAAGAGAGAAGGTTATGGTGGTGACTAACATAGACTAAGTACCAGCAGGAAATGTTCTAGCGACAGCAGGTAATGGCCTTCCTTCTGCCGAGCCCTGCCAGGGTGGTTTTGGATGGCAGCACACCCAAACTCAGGTTCTCCTGCCCTGGCCTCGCAGCCCCTTTGTTGTTCCATATAGAGGTTTTGCTTCTCTACCTTGCCATGGTCCCCGTGCTCACATGTCTCTCATGCATGGCTTCAAGTCTGTTTTCCCTGCACCCCTGTGATGTCTTCTGAAGCATGGAAACTACGTCTGTACAACAGGACGGCTTGCTGCTCCAGGAAAAGCCTGTAGGATAAAAGAAAAGAAAGGTGGCTGCAGGTCTTATCATGTTCTTCATTTGTCATAAACAAAGCGAGATACCATACGTACAGTTTAATGTCCTTATTGCTCCACTTTGTGCCATGCTCTTTTAAGTATGGGTAACAGCCTTCCTGGGAGGACAGGGAAATAACACTTTTGCAGAGAGTCATTTGTTTTTTCTTGTTTCAGATGCTTCAGGACTTGTTTTGTTTTTCCTGTCTTTGTTATGAAATGAAGATTGCAAAACCCTGGTAATGTGAAATTCACTAATGAAAGTGCCACAATTTACTCAGAGCTCTGCTGCTTCAGAATATAGGAATTAACTCTAAACTACCAGCACACATGAGTCAGTCCTCCTCAAATACACTGTATCCTCATTAATACAAACATCATACTCTAAATAAAACATTGAAAATTCTAATTTATTTTTTCTAAGATACCTTTTAGTCATTTGGGTTTTGCCATTTGTTTTTTGAGGCCTCTGAGCTTGGTCATGCCATTTATCAAGTTGATGTATAAAGATTTCAAAAGTTAGGACAAAAATATTAAGCTGAGAAAGAGAGAGAGAGAGCAAATCCTGTACTAAAGGAAAGAAAATTTAGTGGGAATTGAGCTCTTTCTTTGATCACATTTAAGTTATCCTTTTGCAATATCCAGAAAAGCACAGCTTTCTTCTTTTTTTTTTTTTTCTTAGAACAACTAAACAAGGCTCCCAATTTGTTGCTTGTTTACAGAAATTTGGACTTTAAGCAAAACACTAAACACATGGGACTGATAAGAGAAACAACAAGTGATAAAACTGGAGCTTGAACTGCTGCCTTATCCCATAGTATAGAACTATGTTTAGACTGTCGTCTTCAAAATCAACCTGCCTGTAAGCCTCTGGATCTCTCAGTCACATTCGGCTGGGGCAAGCAATGGGGCTTGTGACTTTATTACTGTGTTCTGCCCTTTCTAAATGAGTGACAGTATATAAATGAAAAAGGGGAACATTTCCTTAGCAGCTTTAAAATACTTTGCACTTTGAGGGTTGACTGTTTGCCATTAGGAGCAGGCAAGTTTAGATAGCAAATGTGAAACAGGGACCTGCTTGGCCGAAAGCGTGGGGTGGGAAGGCCCTGTGCATGCAGCAGAATGGTGGTTTTGTCACTTTAAACCTCAGGTATGGTCAAGCTGGCTGGGACTTTGCATCCAACTGCTTTCTTTTGGTAGCTTCGTTTTAGATAGATGTATCAAGGGTAAATGAATCACCATTTCCAAACCAGGAGATCAGAACAGATATCTGAATACCATGAGACATTGGTATTGGTGGTAAAATAGCATGTCTTTCTTCCCCGTTTCCCTTACACTCACCCCATACATCACAGCCTCCTTGGTTACGCCAATGTAACTGAGGCTGCACTGTAACCAAATCACTGGAATGATCTGGGTAAAACATCTTTTTTGGAGGGCTGTTTGAATACGGGAGGACCAACATTGGCATCTAAAAATCTGAAAATCAGCTGCATGATTTGCGCCTATGATGCCTTTCCTTGAATATACAGGGAGTTCAGGGCAGCTCCACTGGATGTGCAAACTAGGCATGTTTAAAGGAAGTGTGTTTAGGCATGGAAGCCGCTTTGAGCATGCACCCTTCAAAAACAGACAAAAAAAGAGACAATCATGGCCTAGTATCATCTGATACTAGATTACAGGAAACAGAAGGGTATAAACTCAAGAAAGATCACAGAATCACAGAATGGTAGGGGTTGGAAGGGACCTTTGGAGATCATCTAGTCCAACCCATTGCCGAAGTAGGTTCACCTAGAGCAGGCTGGACAGGAACGCATCCAGGTGGGTTTTGAGTACCTCCAGAGAAGGAGACTACAGATAAAAAAATAAAAGTTGGGAAGAGAAAGCAACAACCTAGATTCTACCAAGGACCAGCCTTATCCCAAAAACGTATCTGTATAGTATGATTTATAGAACACACAGACTGGAAGGGATATCTGCTGGTCATCTCATCCAGCTGCCTGCTCCAAGCAAGGCAAACCTAGAACCTTGGCACTTTGTCCGTTTGAGGTTTGAGTGTGTCCAACCTCTCTGGGCAACCTGTGCCAGTGTTTGACCATGCACAGGGTGAGAAAAAACTCCCTTCTAGCTAATTGGAATTTCTCATGTTCCAGCTTTTGTCTGTTGCCTGTCATCATTTCACTGGGCACCTCTAAGAAGAGTCTGACTATGTCTTCCCTATCTCCTCCCACAGGCAGTTGAAGAAAGTTGCAGGATTCCCCATTATCTTTCTCTACTTAAGTCTGAACAAACCCACTTGTTTCAGCCTCTCTGAGCCATCCAACATATGCTCCAGCCTTGTGGTCCAGCTCCCTGACTAGCTCGGTGGCCTTTGCTGGACTCCTTTTCATCAAAGCCTTTGTGGAATGGGAAGCCCAGAACAGGACATGGTACTCCAGATGCAGTATCACAAGTGCTGAATAGAGAAGAACAGGTTGACAGGGTGATTCAGGTTGGAAAGGACTTGGGGAGGTGATCTAGTCCAACCACCTGCTCAAAGCTCGGTCAATAACCACCTCCCTGGACCTGCTGCTGAGCTCTTTCTAACACAGCTCAGGATGCAGGTAGCTGCCTTCACTGTAAGGACACACTGATGACTCATGCTCATCTCACCCATCCTTGGATGTCTATTATACAGATCTCTCTTTCTGAGCTAGACACCAAAGGCAGCCTTTGAAAATAACGACAGAAATAAATGTCTGACCCATTTCAGACATCTACTTCAGCAGGAGATGAATCACACATCAGCAACGCCTGTTTCTCTCCAGGGTGATTAGTTCTGATATAAACATCCATACCGGTGGTATTTACTTTCAGCCAGATTAATCCTGCCTCATAAGTTTTACCACATCCCCAGGTTTTGCTGGAAGATGTTAAACATTTCCATGCATGTCTGTGTGTGAGTGTCCGCTTGCGGGTTTCCTTTTAATGGGAAGAGAATACCATTAATAAGGATATAGTTATGCAAAAATGCACTGAACTGGTACTTGAAAGAGCTGATTCACATTTCAGTGGCAGATATTCTAGCAAATATCAACCCTAGTGGTTTCTGAAGGTTAGTTTGCTTTAAATACGTGCCTAAGATTTTATTTTTAACACTCCAGGCAGCATGAAAATCCTTTCTTTTTCTTTTTCTTCTTTTATTTTGGTAATATCAGTTTGATTTTCTAAGGGGAAATATAAAATTATGCTTTGAAGTAGTCAAGAGTACCAAATTCTGCATGCTATCCACATTGAGATGATCCTTAATTCTGCTTTCTCTCAATGAGAGCTGCAAAAAGGAGCATGTAGTCAGCAAATCCGACTGATTTTAGCTCCTGGTGGAAAGGTCAGATAAAGTTCAACTCCTTTATAACAGATTAACAATTCAGGAGGTCTTTAATCGTTTGTCCTGTAGACTACCATCATCATCTTTCAGTGAACATAATGGTTAAAAATTGCATTAAACCTCCCCTTTTTGAACAACGGCTCTCCTTTTGACCTCTCTGTTACCCTGAGTGTTATGGCCTATTATCCAATTTGAATCACAGATGAGTGTTGCGCTTTTCAGGTGCATGTTAAACAACCTGCCACTTTCTTCTGACTGAAGACAGACACACCGTCTATGCAGGAAAATCCAGGCAGATAAGGAAAAAGCATCGCACCCCATTCCCAGAAACCAGCCCAGACAAGCAATGTGCGTATTCACTTAATAGGTATGTTTTGAAATGTTGAGAAACCACTGATCTTAATCTTAAGAGCTGACTTTAGCCTCCTTTCATGTACTTTGCAGCAGCTTCCTCAGAAGTCCACCGCAAGTCGTCTTAGTCTTCCTCAGGAGTCCACCACACGCCTTCCTCCAAGTCATGACGATGTCGCGGCTGAGTGGCAGCCTGCATGCAGAAGGGACCAAGATAAGCATCTCCGAGCAACTGACTGTGTAAATACAAAATAGGGAAGGGGTTTGTTTATGCTGGTCAGAGCAGATAGGAAAAAAACAGAGAGAAAGAAGACAGGACTCTTCCAAAGCCATTCTGAATGACGAGATTTATTAGCCTCTGCAATTATTACTCTATGAAAATTGTGGATATCCAGCTGCTTGACTCATAGGGCACAGCATATAGTATTGAGTTTAGACTATGGCAGAGGATGGTCTAAAGATCTAATTCAACGCAAGGAGGTTTTCAAATCACCTGGTTGGGTCTCAGCATAGTACTACCAAGCCTTCCTTCAGTGATGAAGTTTTCTGCAGAAAATCTCTCTCAAACAGGCCTCTAGAGACATTCTAGGGGATCCTTGGAGCAGCTGCCTTCGCAATGGAGAAGGCAGCACAACCAAAGAGGAGTCTGGCCCATCGCTCCAGGAGGTTTCAGAAGTGGAAACTGGTGTTCTCCAGTTGGTTCTGTCTCTCTTTGCCTTTCTACATTCTTATGCTCCTCAAGTTCAGAAGCTGGCAGTCAGTTCCTCGCTTAGCTTCCTGTTGCTCTGCTAATTTAATGTTTGGCGTTGCATGTAACTCTAACCACACTGGAATTTATCCCAGGCCTGGGAGGATAAAGCTCCATGTTCCTGTGGAGAGAAGTCTGGGACTCAGAAACACCGTGAGATTTGTCCCAACAGCAGTGCAATCCCTGCACTGTCAGAGGCAGGGAACAAGCACTACAGATAAACAACAAATGGACTTGAGGCAGTGCTATGCTCCGCCTGAGCGAGTTCACTTCTACTGCTTTTTTAGCTCTCTTCCTCTCTTCTTACTCTCACTTAATGATATTTACTACAGAACTGGATATATTCTTCACGCAGTCAGCTACCACACTGTTCATCACAACAGCTCTTCACATCTCACGTCAGGTTTTTAAGTTTGTTTGCATGAGCCAGTGTTTCATATGTGAGGGGTAGAAACATTCAACCAAAGTAAATAAACCCCATAGCAAAACTAGTTCTGTGGGGCAGGCAAATGTCTCTTAAGATAGCTAACAGTGAATTCTTGTTCAGGACACACACGGCATACTTATTAGTAATAACCCTGGCTTTATCAGTAGTAGTTCTAGCTGACGTACATGCCCATCAGTTTCATAGATGTGCATAACACCTCCAGATCTCTAGAGAGTCTTTCAAAGGATATGTAGACCTCAAACACACATTGCCTCTAAGCTATACATAGACTCCAGAATATGACCATATACTCCAGAAACATGACCAGCACTTTAGATGATGTTTATCTTGTTATCTGGCTGCTGGGGCATCACCAATATTATAGTGGGAAAAAACTATTTAGAAGCAAAAATGCTGTCACTGAGGGTAGCAACACAGCCCAGCCTTAGCTATTTTAAATAAGTGTCCCATACTGCATCCAGGTCTGGACCTCTGAAGCCCTCAGCACAGGAAAGACATGGACCTGTTGGAGCAGGTCCAGAGGAGGCCCACAAAGATGATGATAGGGCTGGAGCACTTCTCCTATGAGGACAGGCTGAGAGAGTTGGGGTTGTTGAGCCTGGAGAAAAGAAGGCTCCAGGGACACCTTATTGTGGCCTTTCAGTACTTAAAGGGGGCCTACAGAAAGGATGGGGAGGGACTCATTATCAGGGCCTGTTGCAATAGGACAAGGGATAATGGTTTTAAACCAAAAGAGGGTAGATTTAGACTAGATATAAGGAAGGAAATTTTTTACAATGAGGGTGGTGAAACACTGGCCCAGGTTGCCCAGAGAGGTGGTTGATGCCCCATCCCTGGAAACATTCAGGGTCAGGTCAGATGGGGCTCTGAGCAACCTGATCTAGTTGAAGATGTCCCTGCTCATTGCAGGGAGGTTTGACTAGATGACCTTTAAAGGTTCCTTCCAATCCAAACTATTCTATGATTCTCTGATTACATATTTTGAGCCGAGTCAGTACAATACAGCAGAGGTTCAGTGCAAAAGGACCATTTTCTACTCAGGATTAACAACAAATGCGGCCTGAGGATTCAAATGTATAGCTTGGTCTTATGGGAGCTTCTGAGCACTCGGTACCTTTGAAACAAGCCAGCAGTGTCTGTGAGAGGTACTGAATGAGTACCTCCGGGACAAACGCTCAGCCTGCAAGTGAAATGCTTCAGGCCAGGCAGTGGCTGGACAGACACCCACTCCAGAGAGCAGCAAGCTTGTCCTGAGGACTTCTCTTCAAACAAGCCAGCCTCCACCCACCACTGAACCCGCCCACGCCATCCCTGCTCTGGAGCCTCTTGTCACTTCCCGCTACCCACAGCCTCCCCCTTGCAGTTCAGTTGGACAGCCATCCATTTCCAAGGTCATTACACCCACTCCGTACACTGCCTGCAACACTGACTGCCAAAAAAACCAGATGTACATTACCTATTTCTTACTTCATCGTCTCCTTTTACAGCTCTTCATGAAAGTTGTAGAAAATATCATACGTTTGCACAGCAGGCAGAGGGGAGATGGAATTTTAACACCAATGCAAAGATCAAGTAAGCGTTTTATCACAACAAAACTCCTGGCGGTCTCTTGTTACTCTCACAAGCTCCCTGGTAGGAGCAAAACAAATACTAAACACCAGAGACTTCATTGTGGAAAATCAGCTCTCAAAAAAGTGTTGCAAGTGTATCATTTGTTCCCCAGATCATCCTATTTCTCCAGCCATTTGTGAGCAGGGCATGTCCACCCTGCTATAGGTGTATGTTATCCATGACTGCAAGTCAGGTATTACTTTGGGGCCATTTCAGCAGGAAGGGCAGCAGCGTTACGATCACCTGATGCACCACTGAGATGACCTTGCATCCTCTAGAAATGCCTGCTGTCAGCGCACGCTATCTTCTCTAATGGCTGATAAGGTGTTGATTTTAAAATCTGCATGTTACCTCACCTCCCCCAGCTCCAACTACAAACTGAACATATAACAGAGTTACTTAAGCAATTTATTGCAGTAATAAAAGTCACGTGCCTTTCATAAGCAGTTTTGTTAAAACATTACGCAGGTATTTCTATCAAATACATTCCTTTCCGTCATTTGCTGAAGTGAATAAAGTTCCTTTTGAGGTCTCCCAAGACCTGGTTCGTGTTTATTTGCAAATCTCGTATATCACTGCTAAAAGCTATATGAAAAGAAAAAAAGCCCTCAATATAGGGAATGCAAAGAAGGACACACAGAAGGTACACGCTCAGCACAGGGGCACACCATCCTCATGGGCAGAGCAAAACCAAGCCCAGGAGCACCTCCACGGCTAAGCAGATTCGTCAAAAGACAATTTGCTCTTCTCTAGCACAACCCTGCCTAGTGAGAAACGAAACAGGGGGCTGATGGAGATGGACGCCTGCGGGAGGTCCCCATGGCAACGGGGGTAAGTGCACCCCGAGGGGCTGCGCTTGTGAGCACCCACAATGATGTGGGGACACCCCTGTGTGACTGCAGCCATGGGGGACCCACGCCATTGTAGGAACGTCCCTGAGGGACTGCAGCTATAGGTGACCCACACCATATGAGGACGTTAAGAAACAGCTCCATGAGAACGAGTTAGAAGCAAAGAGCAGTAGAGAAAAAACTAACGAAGCAAATGGTGGCAGAGGAAATGAATAAACAAAAAGCAGCGGCAAGAAACAGTTCCAGACATGGCCCCAAGCTCTTATGCCACCATAGAAATTGGGACAGGCTAAGTGTAACATGGGGTGAAAGTCTGTGAATTGAAGCAAGGAAGGGGGGATGATAACTGTTTGATTTTGGGGTGAGTCAGGGGAATGAAGACAAAAGGTGTTTGTTTGTGTCTTTTTTGGGTTTTTTTTGTCAATACCCTAATCAGTAATCGGAAATTTGTGCTGTTTGGAAATAAATAAGTAGAAATTCTCCGAGTCGAACCTGTTTTGCCTGCAACTTCCTTCCCTGTAAGAATTTGTCTGCTCAAGGCTATTATCAAGGAGCTTCCCCAGGAAATCGCCTGTCTCTCCTCAAAGAAGCAGCCACAGAGCGATGCCAGGCATGCCTGACGGCAGAGACCACACAAAGACGCAGCTTATGCCTGCAGACTTGTTTGGGAGGCTGGGGGGGGGGAGCGGAGTGTTTTGCTAAGGTTTGTCTGGAGGCTGTAGGAAGTCTCAGCGCGATTTGCTTTTGCTTTACACAGGTGCTCGTGCCATGTGTGCTAGAAGGAGACCAGGCGCTGAAGTGGAATTAGCCAATTTCCAGCATTTCCTCCGTGCGGTAGCCACAGTTCCTGTGCGTGCATCCCTCAAACCACTCCAGGCCAGACTTGAACCAGCAACGCTGTTGAGTGAGCCAAGGAGAAACTTCCCTGTGCCCAGAGCGGTTAAGAGCTGAGCAGTAGGCTTCTCCACTACAGCTCTTCTTTAGTGAAGCCTGTCTGGTGGATGCCCGATTTCCAGGCTTTTTTTAAGATGTACCGACTTTCAATTTAATTTAAGTTCCTGACCACATGGAAACTGCTCAGCAAAGTGGGATGTGTGCATACCTATCTGCATTCCGATGTGGATGGGAATAATTAGGAGCTCTCTACTTTTATTCCAGCTTAGAATGAACAGGTTATGATCTTCATGAACTCATTTCTTATTTGAGTTGTTGCCTGTGACAGACCACACACTCTCCAGGTGTGGCCCAGCACCATGCTCTCTTCCCAAGCGCACTACACAATGTATCATCTTAGGTCCTTTCCTACTGATGAAATGTGCAGGATTTCCTATTTCGGACCTACTAGCTGCTGTGACGCCACTGACCTAATGAACAGAATCAAGTTTTCTAATATGCCTGACTGTAAATGCAGTCTCCCTGAGCGTTCTGCAGCACAGCGCTAGAGATTGCTCTTTCAGCAAACACTCCTGCTAGTAAATTGTTTGCCAAGATGTTTGTAGGCAACAAGCACAAAGACGAGTGTAAGTCAGGCCAAATGCGTTTAAAATTTCAAACGTATTTGTTTTTATCTTTTCCTAATATTTGCCTATCTGTCTAATCATCCTAAGGACTACATAAATTAGGTTAACTCTTACCCACTGAAAAGTTCCATGCCAAATTCTCCTAAGCAGGGCTAGAGGTGGGGTTTTTTCAGTCATTTCACCCCCACCCTTCCACATGCACCAGAAAAATTGTCCAACAAAATAATGTCTCTACTTTTCACCTTAAAAAAAATGTTGAGGTAAAATAAAGAAATGTCTGCAAAAATCTAAAATAACTTTTGTCAAAGAAAATGTTCTTCCTCCAATTCTAACCCTGAGTCATGGTGTCACTCAGGCTTTGAGACTTTTTTTTATCCATTATTTCAGTTATTACAGTCTTCAGCACAAGTCATTTTAACTTTGGTATGCTGCTCCCGTCTCTGCCTTTTCAAAAATGAAATTTTCAGTGTGTGCCAGTGTAGAAGCCCTGAACAACAAAAAAAAATCCCTCTATTTCCCTGCACACAAAAATCAAAATGAACTAACCGCCTAGCACTGGTGTCAGAAATACACTCCCACATTTTCCCTTGCTGTTCTCCCACGCTGTGCTACCTTACAAGACCCAGTAACTTGGTTGCCAGCCACAGATTATGCAGAAATATAAATGGCAATAGAACTGTGAAGAACCCCCACTCCAAACCTCACACCCTGCCATTACGCGCTGGTTGGCCTAACACAAGCTGCACACTTGGTGAGCAGCTTTGCCGCGTTGTCCTGGTAAGGTGTTAAGGAGGCCATGTCCTAGGCCGGCATGACACAATCACTGGACATGGAGCCAAGAATAGGCCACAAGGGTCTTCAAGGGTCTCAGCCAATGCAGCAACATCATGACAAGTTTGACAAAGGGAAGGCTGGAGCTGTTTCTTTTCTCCTCCTGCCTCTCTTCCTTCTCAATGTCCACACAACAGATCAACTTTCACCATGCCCACAGGAGGCAATGTTCCAAGGCAGGACTCCCAAACGTTCCGTGGGCAGAACTGCAGAGCAGAAGACTTAACTGTATGCACAGACAAGTCCCATCTGCCCCCAGTACTACCCATTTGCTGCATGAACTGTGGCTTGCACATCCACCAATAGTGTATGTCACATTCAACAAGATCATCCCACCTGGTGGCTTAGTGGACACCACCAACCACCATTCTAGTCATGCTTTCACTCTTCGTTGTGTCTGTGGATCCTCCTCAGTGAGTGTGCTGGGATGCTGAGGGGGACTCGATTCCTCTTATCAACGCACACATGAGCAGATGCAACTTTCTCCCATGGCATGGACAGAACAGCTAGAATTTCAAGTCTAGCATGATTTAATATTGGAAGGTTGTAACATCTCCAATAACACTGCAAAGAACGAGGTTCATGCTGATCTCTGCTGGTGAAGAAGGCAAGAATAGGTTAACTCAAAAAAACCCTAAGACTAAGTCAGAAAACGAACCTGGAGAATATTGAGGTTCAAGATGACAATGACAAGAAATTGCACCTTGGGAGGATCAGATTGTGCCCTAGGAAACTTCTTAAACAGAAGAACAATGCAGTCCAGGAACAATACGTCTCTCCTATACAGAGGGATGGTGGAGTCTTCATCCTTAGAGATGAAATGTAAATCAGACTGGCCATGGCTTTGCCTATGTTGGCAATAGTCCTGCCTTCAGCTTGAGATGCACTAGAGACCTTCTGAGATTCCTTACAACCAGCACTCCAATGATTCTGTGAAAACACAAACAAGAATTGAGAGCTGTATACAACTGCTTGATTATTTGCATAATCCCATCCACTCTTATTTGCCTGGAAGTTTATCCTTTGCCTACACGTTGCAGCATCATATCTAAATATTTCTCAGCCTTTCTTTCTAAAAATACTGACTCTGGTACCCACAAGCAGCCTGTTCTTTGAAGCCTCCCTTCTGTTAGGCTGAAGCATCTTCTTCTTCCCTGTGTAGGAATAAGTACAACAGAGAGTAAGGACAAAGGGGACAACCCCTCAGGTAAAGTGAAAACTTAAAGCTGACACACTTAATGAAATCGGTCATTAGGCGCTGAAAATGGATCTGACCTTTCCAAGTATAAGCTCTGCACTGATACACGCTGTTGCACATCTACGTTGTTAACCCAGAGCTCATAAATAATGTTAGATAGATTCATCTCTGATTATACACTAAATTTAATACCAGAAAGGGCTATGTGAGCAATCATTTTGGCTTCTGGAATATCCCAGACTTTTACACTTAACTCAGCCACTCTCACACAAGGACTACAAGCCTGTGCTTGACAAAGTGTATCTTCCAGAAAGACTTCATTCTTGCAGAAATCAAGAACAGCCATCTACTGTGCCCACTGATAGTCAGCATCAATGTTTTTCACTATCTCTTAGAAAAAGGTGCTCTGCGAGTAGAAAATCTTTGGCGTCAGCAATGCAGCTCTAGGTTCTTGTTCTGTGTTTTTCTGCTAGATTATTTGGTTTATATATATGCAACATTTTTTCCTTCATTAGGTTTACAATCCTGACCTCAATCTTTTTCTTTGTAAGAGAGATTTAACTCTTTAAAATCTTGCACTCTCTGAGTTCTTTGTATACAGTTCTTGAATGATTTCTGTACCTCAAATGATTCCTCTGCACCTTCTCCAGGTTTTCAGCATCATTTTCAAAATATAGAGAGCAGATCTGTTCCTAGTTTCACTGTACCAGTCTCACCTTGTAATCACTAGGTAAAGAAAGAAGATTGTGAGGCGCTTGAATTTCCCTATGGAGATTCCATTATGTTGCCAGCTGTACCTAACTTCTTCCCAGAGACACATCAGGAGGCAGTAGATCCTCATTTGTGGGCTTAGCCTTTACTTTGCATTAGCATCGATCTTGCCACCAAAACAATTCAGAAACTTGTGCAGCAGCTGTGTTCACATTGTTATTCGCTATCTCACCAACCCACCTGCATTTTCCAGTGTTTGTTAGTTGAATACTGCAGCGACAGTGATTCTACGTTTGATTCATATTAGATGCAGAAGTGGGACAGCATCGTGCCTTGTGCCAGGAGGTGAATAGAAGTGTCTCCTACTGTGGAAAACAAGGGAAAATATACCTGTGTTGCACGGGTAACAGATGGAGATGGGCTCAGGCTGCACAAGTAAGCACATTTCCATGTTACTCTGACCCTGCTGGATCTTCCCTCAAAAGACCTGTGAAATCTTGTTTCCCAGCTCTACTCCTTTTAGTCTGGTTTGTCCCTCCTCAAACCCTGATGGTGCAGAATTCACATAAGGAGACTGAAGTGTTGTAGGAAGAGTGACACCCCCATGTCAGATTTGTTCCCTGTTACTCAGCAGTTTCCATCATGCCCTGTCATGATTGTTTGCTCCTTATGCAAAGGGAATGAAAAGTTCAGTCCTTTCTGAGCAGTGTCGACAGGCCTGAATCACAGCAAGGCACACTCAGGAGATTTGCACAGCTGTTCTAAAGACTAAATGTGGTTTAGACAGCTGGCAGGCCCTTCAGGCTGATGCTGTTTCAGGGGAACAACACTAGCACAATCCAGGCACCTTCTCCGTGGTATGAGAGGGAAGATGTCCTTCCTACATCTACAAGGATCACGAAACATCTACCCTGGAAGGCTAGTTTAAAGACAAGTCTCTACTCTCCTGTGGTTCTGAAATGCGTTTGTGAAGTTATTCCTTTGTTCCTACAATGCCAAGCCAGAGCAGAGCACATTTAGTCATTTATCTGTTAGAACAACTGATGCTTTCATGCACTTTTGTTTATAGACCCAACTTAATGGGTTTTTTTTGCCAAGAAGAAATAAAAATGTATGTATTTCTCCATTTTCTCATTCCCAATTGTATTGTTGCCCTAAAATTCATAATCCTGCCTGAGTTCTCTCCCATAGCCAGTATATCACTTGGACACTTAATTAATAACTCTTTGGATTAACTGCTTGCATTTATGTCACAGCTTACATGTTTAGCATTTAGTGGTCCCTCGAGGATCTCTATGCTTCTTCTCAGCTATGTCATAAAATACTTGTTCAGGGAGTGCAGTTGGGTGGCTTAAGAAATTGCTAATGCATCACAAAAATTTCAGATTAGGTTACTGCTTCAAAAGAGATTAAATTAGGAGGCTAGCTGGTCATTTGCGTTACCTGAAAAATACTGCCATTTGGCAGGGATCAGGAAATTGGTTTAATCTGCATGGCTTCCTGTCGGAGGCCTTCTCTTTTCTCAGCTTAAGTTCTTTAGCTTCATTGACTAAAAATGTGACCTGGCCCCATTCATAGCTCCATTCTTCCCGCTTTGGAAAGGAAACACCAGGAAATGGTCACTGTTGTTCTGTCCTCACGGGCACGTGTTGGAAGCAAAACCACAAGTTGACGCTTGCCCACAGAACAGTTTTACTTGTCTTCCCTGATGGGAGGATCTCTGGAGGTGTTCATGCTGCACAGCGAAGCATCCTGCAGAGATTCCCCAGGCTACCTCAGACTTAATCCCTGATACCCTCACGGTGTGGCACAGCATGGAGCCTTCACCATGGGCACCCCGGTACTTCTGCACCATTCTTCTTCTCCAGCCAGGCACGGCCAGCCTGAGTCTTACAGCTCTTCTCTATGCTTACATATTACCCAAAAATCTCCCCACATCTTCATTCAGCTAGACACCCACATATTTCTGAAGAAAGTCAGAAGTATCTACCGTTTTGTGGAAGTGAACACAAAGTCCATGTGTCTGACTTCTAACCACTGTTTAACAACCACTTGTAGCAACCTATAACATATGTGATGCTAACATACAATGAGGACAAGGAGCAACACTTTGGTAAACAAATACGATGCATTTTCTATAAACCATTCTCCGGAGTATCAGCAGCTTCAGTGACAATTACAGTGTGATTCTGTATTGGGAATGCCTTCAAGGGCAGCCTCTGAAAGAGCTGTATCATCAAAACTACTCCTAAAAGGGAATATTTCACAAACTGCCTACGAAAGCCACAAAAGTAGCACAAGCAAGAAAGCTGGGGACGCTCAGGTCAAGACTGACTGAAGATAATGATGTAAGCACTTCTCCCACAAACACTGTGGCAGAAGCACTGCTTCAGGACAGAAGACGAGCTGGGAGTCCAGCTACCATTCACTTCCGAGGGTGGGGAAGAGAGCTAAGATGTGGCACAGAAAAAGAGCAAAGCTGTAAGTTATTGACCTGAAATAACAGTTTGCTGCTTTTCAGTTTGCTGAGGTTTTTCTACAAATAGATTTTGATAAATGAAATCAGGTCACAGAAGTGGTTATTAAAAACAACTAATTTGCACTAAGAACCCCAAGGCGCAGATGTTTGTGAGCTTTTGCGAGAATGTAAAATTCACCATAGAAGGCTGGACTGTGCCAAAGCTGTGTAGCCAGTCAGAACACGTGGTGTTTTTCTGAACTGAATGGCAAGATGCAACCATTCATGGTCAGAAAAGAAGAAGTATTGAATGACATGGCAAAAAAACCCCAAAACCAAACCAAACCAAAACACACCAAAAACCCAAAAGGCTTGAAGCCCAAGCATTCTTGTTAAATGTTACGCTAGCTCTTGCCCAACATAGGAGTTGTATGTGGAAGAAGTGAGAAAGTACGTTTGTGACATTTGTGCTCAAAAGAACAAATTTAGCTCCAGGATGAGAACCATTTCAAGAACGCTTTGGCACATACAATCACACAAAGCTGGTGTGGCTAAAAGTATCAGCAGAATTGCTAAGTTAAGGAAGAGCAAAACCAATCTTCTGATTTCAGGAACCATGCATTGAGGCTGAAACTTCCAAAATCCCTTTTTATCTGATGGTACCAGTACTCCAAATGCAAGTTGGTGTACTGCAAAATGGTTACCTTGCTGAAGTGCAAGATTTTCATGTGTGCATTTCAGAGTTCTCAACCAAAACTGGAGTCATTGGCCACAAATATTTTTACAGTTTAAGAGTCCAAGTACGCATGTAAACTGGACTTCCAAATAATCATGGCAAGTCTTACCAATGTATAGAAATATCTGATGGGAGTGTGTAAAGATGACAAAGACACATCTCTGTGGTGCCAGTAACAGGAAGCAAGATAATGGACACAAATCGAAACAAAGAAAAACTCTGAAGATATGAAATAATTTTTAATGTGCAAGTGGGTGAACACTGGAAGAGAGTGCCAAGAGAAGTTGGGGAGTCTCTGTCCTTGGATATATCAAAAACCTGACTGCACAAAGTCTTCGGCAACCTCCTCTAGCTGACCCAACTTGAGCAAGAAGAGCTGACTAGAGGATCTCCACAGGGCTCCTGGAACTTCAAACTATGCTGTGATTAGTCTCTTTGCTCATTTCAGTGATCTGAGAGCTTACCTCCTGTGAAAGGATGAAGAGATTTGCACTGTGATAGAGACATGAGACATGAGAGTTGGCCCATGCAAGAGCTGTCACACTCTCTTCAGTGCGCTGACCACGAGTAATACCTATGATGACGAAACATCTTTGGCTATGGCATAGGCCAGGAACTAGGAAATTGCCCTTCCTTGTGACAGGCCACAGGTTTTTTATTCGCTTGCACAGTGCCATGTCTTGCGACTGGAATGGGCTGGTGGTAGACTGGCTCCACTGAGGAGCTCTGCTGACTGTCCCTACTCCTGGCTGTGCTGGCAGCTGTCAAGAGTTTGGACGGTGGCTGTTTGCTCAGAGACACAGGAATCTTGCTCAGGATTTCCTCATCAGAGAATGTGGACTCAGGGTATCAGTCTTCTCTTAACTACTGGGACAAAGAATCACGGCTGTTTGTGGAGGATTTGAGGAGGCTGTGAAAGCAGTAGCTGAAGCAACAATACTTCCTTCGCTCCACAAACGAGAAGGTCATCCTTCACCTGCTTGAAGCTCTGGCGTGTTACAGGGATGTCTGGTATCTGGGGAATGAGATTGTTGCCCACCTCCATGCACTCTGTCTCCTACTTACATCTCTTGGGGTTCCTGATCCTGGTGCTCAGCTTCTTCCTCCTCATGATCTTGGCCATGATAGAAGTACTTCTTGGTCAAAGTACCTATTGTCTTATGGAAGTGTGTGCAAAGTACATGGGCTTGAGTCGATGTGGTGAACACAAATAGTGAACACAAGCAGCAAACTTTCCATAACCAACATGCAGGCACCTAGGGAAATGATATAGGTTGTATACACTGTTTGGAGAAGTATCCTGCCACCAACTGACAATCACTGAGGAAGCCATGCTGCCATTACGAACACCTTTGAGGAGGGGCTGTGAAACAGCTGCATAACCAAGATGACATCTGAGGGGGAACTGTCGATAAAATATCTACAAATTCTACAGCTATAGCGTGACATCAAACACATCTGCCAAAAAGTACCTCGGTTAATGAAAAATTGTTTCTCCAACACATGAGGGGGTAGATGCACGACTTTAAGACAGAATGTGAAGTTAACGCATCATATGGGCCAGTGGCTACCTGTAGACCAGGAGAAATGACCAGAAGGGGCTCCCCACAGTGGAAGGGCAGGGCCTACACCCAAGGCTCATCTCACCAACCCAGCCAGGGAGCCCGGCGGGCAGGGAGCCCTGTCACCACCTCCTCAAATCCTCCACAAGCCCTAGCACAGACATCAGGCACCGTCCTGGGGAGGGGAATGGGCCGAGGCCAGGTGGGAAGTTTGCCCTTCCTAGGGTGCAGCTCAGTGGGCCCATGGCCAGGCACAGCAGGACTGTGAGGAGCTGGAGACTGGCACCGCTATGGCGTGGCAGGGGCAGAGACTGATGCCAGGCAGCTGCCCTCAGGGAGGGCCAGAGCTGGACACAGGACTCCAGGTGGGGTCTCACCAGAGCAGATTAGAGGGGCAGAATCACCTCCCTCGACCTGCTGGACACGCAGCTTTTGATGCAGTTGGCTTTCTGTGCTGTGAGCGCACATTGTTGGCTCATGTTGAGCTTCTCACCCCAAACACCTCAACGTCCTTCTCCTCAGGGCTCCTCTCAATCCATTCTTCACCCAGCCTGTATTTCTGCTTGGGATTGCCCCAGCCTGTGTGCAGGACCTTGCACTTGGATCCATTGAAATTCATCAGGCTGGCATGGGCGCACCTCTCAAGCCTGTCAAGGTCCCTCTGGATGGCATCCCAACCCTTCCCTCCAGCATGCTGACCACACCACACAGCTTGGTGTCATCGGCAAGCTTGCTGAGGGTGCACTCAATCCCACTGTCAATGTCACCAACAAAGATGTTGAACAGCACTCATCCCAGTACCGACCCCTGAGGAACGTCACTCATCGCTGGTTTCCATTTGGACATTGAGACATTGATCACAACTCTTTGAGTGCAGACATCTAGACAGTGCCTCATTCACCAAGTGGTCCATACGTCAAATCCATGCTTTTCCAATTTAGAGACTAGGATGTCGTGTGGGACAGCATCAAACGCTTTGCACAAGTCAAGGTAGGTGATGTCAGTTGATCTCCCCTTATCCACCAACGCTGTAACCAAGTCACCGAAAGCCACCAAATTTACCAAGCACAATTGGTGAAAGTCATGTTGGCTCTTACCAATCACCTCCTCATTTCCCATGTGCCTCTCTCCATAGGCCCAGCTACGGGCATTGGTCACCACACAGGTTGTGGGGCCAGGGTGGGTGGGACTTGAGAGGGGCAGCAGACTGTTCACGGGCTCCCAAAGGGACAACACAGGCCCGGACCTGGGATTTGGCCCTTCCTAGTGACAGGCCAGAGGCTTTGTACGTTGATGCACAGGGCAAGGCCTCGGGACAGGGTAGGCTGCCCATGGCCCAGCTGTGCTGAGCTTGGTCCAGCTGTGCTGGCCATTGTCCAGCATTCGGGTGACTGTCACTTCCCTCAATTCACATCAGCTCAGGGAGGGTCGCTTGCATCACAAATGTTGCCATAGCTGAGTGCTGGAGACACCGCAGCTGCTGAAAGGGTGACAGCCGTGTGTCACACCAGCAGCACAGGCATGTCCGTCGTGCCCTGGGGAATGAGCCCAGTGGGCTTCATCGTCTACTCTGCTTTCACGGGGTCACTGGTGGCCCTGGTTGTCTACTGCCTTGTAGTGACCATGACCAAGCCCCAGGTAGGAGTCAGTGCTGGGGAAGAGCCAAGCCCTGGACAGCAGGGTGGGGGTCAGCAGCGCCCAACAACAGCCCCAGGAATGGTCTGGGGTGGGGGGGGCAGCCTGGCACAGGAGGCCATTTGCCAGCAAGATGCTGGCCAGCCTGAGCCAGGAGGCTCGGGGCAGGCACAGGTCTGGCCCTGGCAGGCTCAGGGTCTTTGCTGGTGTTGCTGAGGTGACGGGGAACGTTCCCCTCTCACACACTGCTTTCCATCTTCTGTAGGAAGGGAGACTGGAGGAGGGCCAATGCAGAGGTGACAAGGGGAATGCCAGAGGTGAGAATCCCCTGGGCAAGGGCAGGCGCCCTGCAAAGCCCCCCTCATCCCTGCACACCCACTGCCCCATCCGGGGATGCCCCATCTGCTCACTCCGTCTCCTCTGTCTGCAGTCTTTGTCCCCCCAGAGCCTTTAGAGTCCTTGAGGACCGAGTAAGTAGATCTGTTCCCCCTGGACCGTGATAGCCCCCTCCAGTATCCCCTCACCAAGAGAAGTCCCGCTAACACTGTCCTCTGCCCCTCTGCAGCTGCCTCATACACCCGGAAATGGATGTTGTGTGTGAAACAGTCAATCAGTTCAACATGACCATCAAGGACCTAGAAAGATACCTGGAGACGTAAGGCCACTGAGGAGGGGACAGGGACAGGGACGTGGGCAACTTCTTGTGGAGAGCATGGGGAAATCCATGGGCCTGTGGCACAGAGCTGGTAGCGTCACCCCCTTTTCCTGGGGCAGAGGGGGACACTGGGCAGTCAGGGAGGGGGCTTCGGGCACCCTCTGGGTGGAACCCCACAGCAATGACACAGCCTGCTGCCTCCTTCAGGGCAGGCGGGAGAGCCCCTGGGTACTTGGGAGTGCTGGGTTTAAGCTTCCACTCCTCTTCCTTCTCCTCACACAGGTTCAACTGTGACATACCCGAGGGAAGCAATAACTCTTCAACTTCCATCACGGCCTGTGAAGATGGCTCTTCTGCAGAGGTGCCTCTGTCCCCCCACTACCAGCTGGGTGGTCCCACTGCACTTCCAGAGGTGCCCGAGGTCCACTCCAGGGAAATGGAGACGGCTCTGCACCACAACGAAGGCCAGGAGACCTTGGAGGGCCTCATCCCAGGAACAAAACTGCTGCGAGAAGTGGGCCAGCCGGCTGAAGAGGAAGAGATTCCACAGAATGTCCCAGCCACCAGTGAGGAGAGACCCTCAGCTCTGCCACCGCCTCCAGACACTGTTGGGATGGGCCTTCAGATCCCACATCTGGAAGAGCTCCTCACTGATTGCTATAGGGCCAGCCAAGCTGTTGATGACATGCAGAAGCAGTTCCTGGCATCAGGGCTTGAGCAGCCCCCAAACAATGCGTGGTGCCAAATGACAGACACAGCACCAGAGCTCCCTGGTGCCTTGCAGAGCTGTGGCCATAGTGGAGCAGAGAACGGCATGGAAAGTGCCCAGCACAGAGCTGGCTCCAGGAGACTCTGCCCCAAGCGCAGCAAAGCACCATGCCACAGCCTGCCGGGCAGTGAAGGCTCCCAGAAACGGGCTCCATCCGATGCTGCAGCCCCATGCGCAGGAATGGAAGGGACAGTGGGAGAAAGGTGCCCACCCGAGGACAGGGCCAAGGGGCAGCAGGGCCAGGAGAGGGATGCTGCCACCCAACAATCGCAGCGGGTCCATGCGTGTGGGTCCACTGTACGGATCCCTCTGTTTCGGCATGGGTGGCTTCTGCAACAGTGGGCATCCACCAGACACGTGCCCCCAGGAGATCAGACAGACACAGGAGTCCTGGGGCAGAGACACCACCTCTGCCAGGCAGCAGCTGCTCTGTGCTCACCCTCATCCTCGCTTGCTGTTAGAGAGCCTGCACAACAAGCTCCAAGGCACACGCAAGGCACAATTTGGCAGCAGCAAGGAGAAGAGAAGAGAGGAGGAGAACAGAAGAGAGGTGAGGAGAGAAGTGAGAAGACCCAAGGGAAGAGGACAAAGGGGATAGGAAGCAGATCCTCAGTGCCCACCAGGCTGAGGGCACCACACTCTTTGGGTGGGTTGGGCTGGTCACAGGCGGTTATGGGGCTTGGGGATGGTCTGGACTCCTGGGGGAAAGAGAAAGCCTGTGTCCACCTTGGGAGGTGATGAGGAAGGACTCATTGGAATCTCAGGGTGAGGCTTGCTCATTGGGAGAGACAGCTGCCATCAGGACATGGTGCCCGTGAAGCCAGGGGCAGAGCCAGGGTTGAAGCAGCCGTGGGGACAACAGCTCCACTTGCTTGTGGGGAGCCTGTCCCCATGCTGCTAGCTGGGAGCACAAAAAGCTCAGACCCTCAGAATGTGACCGTGCTCTTCCCCTTGCAGGTGTCCAGGGGCAGCAGGGCCCAGCAGGGTACGGACTCAGCGGGCAGCACATCCCCTCCACGCCCTACCAGGAGCAGAAGCTCTCCCAATAAACATCTTTTTCTTTAATTGACCTCATGGGAATGTCTTCTTTCCTGGGGAGGAGCAGCAGCTCCATCCCCTGCTCCCTCCTCGCCCCTGGTTGCACAGCCAAGGTGGGCAGCAGCTCTCTTGCAGCTTCTCTGGAGAGGACCACAATGGCCCTCAACCAGGTCCC
This sequence comes from Rissa tridactyla, assembly GCF_028500815.1. Lineage (NCBI taxonomy): Eukaryota > Metazoa > Chordata > Aves > Charadriiformes > Laridae > Rissa > Rissa tridactyla. The sequence continues at coordinate 116,487,798 of NC_071468.1, read as the reverse complement.
TGAGGATGGACACCTGGGGCTTGCCTTATGCCTTAGGCTTCCAGAGGCACCACGGGCTGCCTGGGTTCCTGGAGGTCCTCTGTGCTGTGAGTCACAGAGCAGCTCCCAAAGTGCCCTTCTCTGCCTGCCATGCAAGGTGCAGCACAGCCTCTCGGGACCGCCCCCAGGGAGATCGATGCCCTGGCAGCCGGGGTGCAGCCGATGGCTGGAGAGACCCTTGCTGTGGGAACCTGGGGGCTTCTGCCACAGGTCAGTGCTGCCCTGTGGGAGGGAGCAAAGCTTTGGCTTCGGCTGAGAGAGGGCTGTGCGCTGCCATGCACCGCAGCCTGCAGTTTCTGACAAGAAGCAGCCCCCTGGGAGGGATGAAGCGTGAAACCTGTGACACGGGACCATTCAAACGGCTGGAGGTCTTCTTGGACGTGTGTTTGGTAGCAAGAAGAGGTGGAGGTTGTAATGAACTGATGCTCCACCTGCTGCAACCCTCCGTCTTTCTGTGCCTTTCAGGGACGGGGGGCAAGGTTTGCTGGGAGCAGGGACGCCTTGTCCCTGCGGTCACCCCAGTTCCCCACAAGCGGTGGGCCGCGCTCCCAGCACGAGTCTGTGGAGGTGGTGATGGCGCTGAGGGCACAGTCTGTCACCAGCGACCGCTCCAGCGGCAGGTCTGGGGTCTCTGCTCTGCAGGGGTGTGGGGCGGCTGCACTGGGCACCAACAACGAGGGTTTGGCGCAGGGAGCTGCTGGGGGGAGGCCGGGGCTGCCCTGCGCCGGTCACAGCCGGTTCCAGAATGTTCTGCAATGGACACAGAGTTCAGCCAATCGGCGGCGTTCATTGAGGGCTGCGAGCCAATGGGAGGAGTGGGCGTCGCCCTGAGGGAATGCGCCTGGGCAGAGAGAAGGCCCCCCTTCTGCAGAGGGACCTGGGAGTCCTGGTGGACAAGGTGACCATGCGCCAGCAATGCGGCCTTGTGGCCAAGGCCAGTAGTCTCCTGGTGTGCATTAAAAAGAGTGCAGCCAGCAGGTCGAGGGAGGTCATCCTCCCCCTCTGCTCTGCCCTGGTGAGGCCACATCTGCAGTACTGTGTCCCGTTCTGGGCTCCCCAGTTCGAGAAGGACAGGGAACTGCTGGAGAGAGTCCAGCGCAGGGCTGCACAGATGATCAGGGGATGAAGCTTCTCTCTTATGAGGAAAGGCTGAGAGACCTGGGCCTGTTTAGCCTGGAGAAGAGAAGACTGAGGGGGGATCTCATCAATGCTTATAGATCTCTAAAGGGCAGGTATCCGGAGGATGGGGCCAGACTCTTTTGAGTGGTGCCCGGGGACAGGAAAAGTGGCAACGGGTACGAACTGGGACACAGGAAATTCCATCTGAACATGAGGAAAAACTTCTTCACTGTGAGGGTCCGGGCCAAGGTTGGGTGGAATGTTTGCCCTTCCTAGTGTGCGGCTCAGCGAGGCCCATGGCCAGGCAAGGCAGGACTGTGAGGAGCTGGACACTGTCACCACTATGGCGTGGCTGGGGCAGGGATTGTTGCCAGTCAGCTGCCCTCGGTAACACTTCCCCAGGGGTGGCTCCCATCTGACGAGATCCCTCTTTGGGGAGCAGCTGCCTCACAGCGCTGCTGTGCTTTTCCTGAGCTCTCAGCGCTGCCTGCCGAAGTGTAACAACCCCGTGTCGTCACTGCATCACCCTTGTCTCCTTGCTGGACTCGAGAGGGCTTGCAGGGGCAGTTTACGAGCTTTCAGAAGGGGAATCAGAACTCAGGACCTGGAATTTGGACGTTCCTAGTGAGAGGCCAGAGGCCTTGACTGGCCCTGCACAGGGCCACGTCTCGGGACCGAGACAAGCTGACTGAGGCCCAGCTCAGAGACCAGTGCAGAAGGGCAAGGGAAGCACCCAGCACAGAGCAGGCTCCAGGAGACACTGCCCCATGTGCAGCAAAGCCCCATGCCACAGGCTGCCGGGCTGCAGCTGCCCCATACACCCAGAGATGGATGGCGTGTGCAAAATAGTCCATCAGTTCAAAAGGACGCTCGAGAACCTAATCAGGTACCTGGACATGATAGGCCACTGAGGAGGGGTTGGGGACAGAGACAGGGGGCATGGCTGGTGGCTACTGCTTGGGGAGAGCATGGTGAAATCCATGGTCCTAAATTGTGAGGGTGATGTCCTTACAGAGGGATTGTCCTCTGTGGCACAGAGCCTGTTTCCTTCCATTCCAGCACTCCAGTCATAAGAGCTGTTCCACCACGTCTCTGCGATGCCAATAAGATCATAACCCTGCAGGTGTGCACACATTGGTAACTCCTGTTGTTTATTCCCCATGTTGCATACATTTGCATAGAGGCATTTAAGTTGGGTCCCCGATGAAGCTCACTTACTGGCTGGAGCGGCTGGAATTTGTTTGTGCTGCACTCCAGGTGCTCTTCTGGTGACTTGTGATCCTTCTCCAGGCTCTGGGCATCTATTGCTGGCACTGGCATCAAACTGGTAGGAGCGGGGATGGATTCAGGTTCCCCTCCCCTGGCAGGTCTAGTTTAAAGCCCTCTTCACGAGCTTGACAAGCCTTAGACTGAAGATGCTCTTCCCCTTCTCTGACAGGTGCATCCCATCAGCCCCAGTAGACCAGGTTTCTCAAAGCAAGTCCCAGGCTCTAAGTAGTCAATCCCCTGGTTGTGTCACCAGTCCTGTAACCATTTCTTGACTTGCCAGATTCAATTGGCCCTTTCAAATCCCTTCCCTTTGACCAGGAATATTGATGAAAAAACTACCTGCGCTCCAGAGTCCTTTACTGCCACTCCCAGGGATATTTCTCAGACCGCTCTTGGTGGTACTACTGGTGCCCACGTGAAAGAACAGCAGTGGATAACAGCCAGATGACTGCATGAGGCTTGGTAGACTCCCGGTGACATCCCTGATAGGAGTCCCTAGTAAACCAACACACCTCTCTAGAGAACGCGTCAGGTCGGTAAACTGAGAGCCTCCATAGCTCTCAGAAGAGAGTCACCTACTACTATCCCCCATCACTTTTTCTTAGTTGCACTGGTTGTTATACAGGGAGCAGACTGGGCTGCTTTACTCAGCTCCAGCGTCTCTCCTGATGTGACTGGTCTTTCCTCTTCACTCTGCAGAGTGGTGAAGCAGTTCTGCAAGGACATCTCAGGTTTTGGGGGAAGTCTCTTCCTCCTGCTTGTCCATGCTGTTGCAAGCTTCCATTCTTCTGCATTATTGGCCCCCCTCCCTTCTGTGTGTGCCACTGGGTGAGCTCTTGGTTGTTTGGCTGTGGCTCCACTGCAGACTGCGCTTGGAACCAGCTATTGAACTCCTTCTCAGCCTCCCTGATGCTACGCAGCCTCCTCACCACCTCCTACAGCTCAGCCACCTGCTGCAGGAGGTCCTCCGCCTGTGCCCACCTTTGGCAGGCAGGTCTGCTGCCTATTCCTGCCCCAGCAGAGAGGTCTAGGTGCGTCCTGCAGCCTGAGGTCTGCACTGCAGCCTCTCCCTTCAGCAGCTCTGTCTGAGTGGTGGCATTGGCCACCTCTGGGGTAGATGGTGCACACCCCCCAGCATCCACAGCGTCTCCACAGAGAGCTGCCAGCTCCTGGTGGGTTTCTCCAGTGCCCTGGTGTTTCCCTACCTCAGGAAAATCCCCTGTGTGCCCAGATCCGCCAGTCTGCTGGGGGTCGGGGCGGCTGCAGAGCAGCTCCCCTCAGTCACTGGGGTAACTGATGTTGAGGAAGAGGAGGAAGAGGAGATGAGCAGAGTCCCCAGCCAGGAACCAGGCAGAAGACAGCAGGGAGGGCTGGCAGAGCCAGGGGGACAGTAAAGGCAGGGCCGGGCAGGCAGGGCCTGTCCCACCGCCCCAGCCAGGGAGCAGGGCAGGCAGGGAGCTTGTGTGGACAGCCCCAGCTATGGACATTGGGCACCACACAGGTTGTGGGTCCAGGCTGAGTGGGACTTGAGAGGGCCAGCAGGCCGTTCACAGGCTCCCAAAGGGGCAGTGCAGGCCAGGACCTGGGATTTGGCCCTTCCTAGTGACAGGCCAGAGGCTTTGTACATCCAGGCCGCGGGACAGGGTAGGCTGCCCATGGCCCAGCTGTGCTGAGCTTGGTCCAGCTGTGCTGGCCATTGTCCAGCATTCGGGTGACTGTCACTTCCCTCAATTCACATCAGCTCAGGGAGGGTCGCTTGCATCACAAATGTTGCCATAGCTGAGTGCTGGAGACACCGCAGCTGCTGAAAGGGTGACAGCCGTGTGTCACGCCAGCAGCACAGGCATGTCCGTCGTGCCCTGGGGAATGAGCCCAGTGGGCTTCATCGTCTACTCTGCTTTCACGGGGTCACTGGTGTCCCTGGTTGTCTACTGCCTTGTAGTGACCATGACCAAGCCCCAGGTAGGAGTCAGTGCTGGGGAAGAGCCAAGCCCTGGACAGCAGGGTGGGGGTCAGCAGCGCCCAACAACAGCCCCAGGAATGGTCTGGGGTGGGGGGGGCAGCCTGGCACAGGAGGCCATTTGCCAGCAAGATGCTGGCCAGCCTGAGCCAGGAGGCTCGGGGCAGGCACAGGTCTGGCCCTGGCAGGCTCAGGGTCTTTGCTGGTGTTGCTGAGGTGACGGGGAACGTTCCCCTCTCACACACTGCTTTCCATCTTCTGTAGGAAGGGAGACTGGAGGAGGGCCAATGCAGAGGTGACAAGGGGAATGCCAGAGGTGAGAATCCCCTGGGCAAGGGCAGGCGCCCTGCAAAGCCCCCCTCATCCCTGCACACCCACTGCCCCATCCGGGGATGCCCCATCTGCTCACTCCGTCTCCTCTGTCTGCAGTCTTTGTCCCCCCAGAGCCTTTAGAGTCCTTGAGGACCGAGTAAGTAGATCTGTCCCCCCTGGACCGTGATAGCCCCCTCCAGTATCCCCTCACCAAGAGAAGTCCCGCTAACACTGTCCTCTGCCCCTCTGCAGCTGCCTCATACACCCGGAAATGGATGTTGTGTGTGAAACAGTCAATCAGTTCAACATGACCGTCAAGGACCTAGAAAGATACCTGGAGACGTAAGGCCACTGAGGAGGGGACAGGGACAGGGACGTGGGCAACTTCTTGTGGAGAGCATGGGGAAATCCATGGGCCTGTGGCACAGAGCTGGTAGCGTCACCCCCTTTTCCTGGGGCAGAGGGGGACACTGGGCAGTCAGGGAGGGGGCTTCGGGCACCCTCTGGGTGGAACCCCACAGCAATGACACAGCCTGCTGCCTCCTTCAGGGCAGGCGGGAGAGCCCCTGGGTACTTGGGAGTGCTGGGTTTAAGCTTCCCCTCCTCTTCCTTCTCCTCACACAGGTTCAACTGTGACATACCTGAGGGAAGCAATAACTCTTCAACTTCCATCACGGCCTGTGAAGACGGCTCCTCTGCAGAGGTGTCTCTGTCCCCCCACTACCAGCTGGGTGGTCCCACTGCACTTCCAGAGGTGCCCGAGGTCCACTCCAGGGAAATGGAGACGGCTCTGCACCACAACGAAGGCCAGGAGACCTTGGAGGGCCTCATCCCAGAATCCAAACTGGAGCAGGAACTGGGCCTGCCAGTCAATGTGGAGGAGACTCATCAGAATGTTCCAGCTTCAGCTCCTCCAACACCCCACCAACCAGAAAAGCATGATGTGGTGGTCTGCACTGTGCAGGACCTGCCTTTCCTGGATGAGGCTGTGAAAAGGGAACTAGAAGATCACATTTTAAAAATGAAGATACAGAGGTGCTATGGGCTGCAAACGAGGCTCCTGGAATGTGAGCAGAGCTTTGAAAACCTTGTTTTGAGATAAAAAAGCCACTTCAACTTTCCCTCTGCAGAAGCACCCTGGGCTGCCCTACCGCTCCTCCTTCCAGCACTGGAAGGTTGTCGTGGTTTAGACTGGACTGGCCACTGAAACGAACAGCAGATGCTCTCCCGCACTGCTCTCTCCAAGGAGAGGTGGGAGAAAGAGAACAAGACGTAGGAGTTTAAAAAATAAACTAAACTACCGTAATGAAAGTATTAATAAAATAATAAAAAAAAAATAAGGAAATATATACGATATATGTAAAATCGTATCTATCTCCCAGGTTGACTATCACGTCAGCGACAGGCATGGGGAAAGTCCCAAACTGGATTCCATGACAGACTGGAACCGGATTCTGAATGCATGGAATGCAACAAATTCACGGATCGGGACCAAAGGCAGACGAACAGACGGAGTCCTCCTCGGACGCCGGCCATTGAAGAAAGAGGGCTGACCCTTTGATCCCTGAGGTTTTATACTGAGCATGAGGCAGATGGGATGGAATACCCTGTTGGTCAGTTTGGGGTCACCTGTCCTGTCTGCTCAACCCTGCAGGTGCAACCCCTCTACGCTTTTCTGCTTCCTACCATCCAACAGGGTAAATAATACAGTTAGCTGACCTTAGTTGTTATAGCAATAAGTATAAGCAAGAGCCTCTCTGCATACCATTCCTTGGTATAAATTAGAAACAATCAGGTCTTATGCTGGGAGCTGACTACAGCTTTAAAAATACACCATTAATTTCAGAGAATTCTGTTTGTTGAAAAGGCTCAGCTGATGAGTAAGTTTACTGTACAGAAATTTGTTTCTTTTTTACCTTAAACCAGGACAAACATGCACTCTCAGAGCAGGGAGTCGGCAGGACAGCCCCCTGGACTGCAAGAAGAGTCCGCAGAGCTTGTGGATGCACACCTGCTGGGGACGCAGGCTCCGGTCCACTCTGGGCCAGCAGCTTGTGGGAAGAAAAGGGAGCATGGGGGAACAGCCGGCAGCAGCATGGCCAGCAAGATGACCCTACCAGGGACCGACGGGAAGGAACAGGGCCCTGGGATATAAGGGGATGTGCATGGTCCTTCCCCTTCCTGCCAGGTAGAGTGGGCACTGCTGCAAAACGGCAAACGTTTCCTGTTCAAGAATGACCGAAGCTTGTTGATTTCCTGCCCCTCTGATCTGCCAGGACCACTGTGCACGTTGTGTCTTGCTCAGTTCTGTCAGAAGGATGCAGGCTGAAAAATGTACATACAGAGAACCTTTAGGCTGACAGGGATCATTTGACAAGATCAGGCTAAGGACCACGTACACATGAAATAACACCTGCAGATTTGAGGAGGTAGGCACCCAAAAATCCTCACCCAGGCTGTGTCAATAGGAAGCGGAAATGGACTTGGGGCAGCAACCATAAAACTCACTTCGGCCACATCATCAGGCACGACAAGGGTCGGCCATGTCTGCCTGAGGCCGTGGCATCACCTGAAAGGCACCACAAGCCAGGTACAGGCAAGCTGTTCTACTACATCAAGCAGTAAATAGGTTGTACTACCCAGAGCGGGTATGTAACAGTCCTTTCAGGAACTTGGCTGGTTGGTTGGTGTTGCAGCATGGTGAGGCAGCAGGTCTGCTCTTAGTTCCAGAAAGAGACTGTGGGCTCTGCACAACATTGCGTCATGCAGGTACACTCTACTAGTCCTAAACCCCACAAAACCCAACGTGGAAGTGACAGCAGCTGAAACTGCACAACAGCGCATCCCTCCCTCACTTACTAACCCAGATCACTGCTGTGTAGCTGGCCCTTCTGCAAGCTCCTGATCTCTATCCTTTGTCCTAGGCATTCATTCCCAACATAAGCAGTTAATCCCACTAGGTCTAACATGTGCAATGGCTTTTGGGTTCCCTGAGCTGCTAAACAGCCTTACTGCTCTGTCTGGCCCTGGCTTTTCCTGTCAGGCTGGCAGAGCACGGTCGGTGACAATAGCACAATGGTCCTACTCCACAGGAAAAAGGTTGTAGAGGCTGCTCATGAAGAATGATCCTACAGTCCAGAAGCCGTGGGTGCCTTTCCACTTCAGCCTGGCAGATCTTTCTGGGACCCTACCAAAAGCCTTACTGTCCTGGGTTGAACAGCACAGGATTAATTTCCCTTTCAGTAATTTTACTTTTCAGTAAGGTGTCTTCTAATGCTTGGGAAGGCTGCGTTTTTACAAGACTCTAGTGTCTGAATTTGTGAAAATATTTACTTTATAGCCAGCTATGGGACGCGGGATCCAAGGTCTCGGTGTTTTCGAGCTCACCAGGTGTGGGGACGAGGAGGAGCGAGACCCGGGCACTTGACCCCAGCTGGCCAACAGAATTATTTCATATCATGACGGTCACATTCAATATAAATTAGAAAGTTTGCTGAGGAGTTTCTCTCTTCTGCGATGGTTGTGATCCTGAGAACTCCTTGCCCCTGTGCCGGAGCCCTGAGCCCTTCCCTTCCTCCCGAAGCCGCAGTGTCCCACATTTGCTGTCCCTGCCATCAGCTTCCTGCTGATAGAATAGGCTGAGTATAATCCTTGGATATTTTATATTGGTATTGGGATCAATATTGGTTCTTTAGTATTTTTAATGTTAATTATTTAGTCTGATTCTATTAAACCTGTTTATATTTCAACCCTCAGATTTCTTTGTTTTTCCCCAATTCCCCTTCCTGGGTGGGGAGGCACCATTTTGTGACAGAATAATGGTCTAAACAACAATAAATTGTTGTGGGTTCTTCAAACCATAGCACTTACAAAACAACCGCTTGCTCATTTGCCTGTTTAGCAGCTCTCAGAAGACTGGAGCAGCGGCTGGTAAGGACAGCTTTTTTGCTGGAGGGTCAGTGTCATTGCAGGGGAAGCATTCGTTCCAGTCCGCCTGAAGGCAAGCCATGCGAGAAATATCCCATTTCAAGGGCTGTGTTGAGGGAACAGCCAGCTGCGCTGCAGGTGGGCAGAGCACTTGCACAGATAAGGACCATGTTGCCAGCATTTAACCTGCCGACACCTCTGTGTCTCTGGCATTAGAACCAGCTCTAGCAAGGAGGGCAAACAACTTGTCTCAGTCACCAATACCTGTGTTTACATGTTCAGCGGAAGAATCTGTCACCACTTGAGGGAAAGGCATAACAAGTACATCTGAGGTTGCTGACAAGAAGATGATGGCGGTCTAATCAGATCCTGGTCATTTCCTAAAGCCACATCTCCCCACGTGCTCAGAACCGCGTGGCATTCAGTGTGTTGCAAGAATTAGTTAAAATTCTTGCACAGAATCAAACAGCAGTGCCCAATGAAATGGCCAGAAATGAGACAGAAAGGCAGGATCAGGGATCTGATAGTGCCATAAGAGAGAACAAACTTGGCCTCCCGCTAGAGGGACTGAACTAGGAAGCCGGAGAATGAAGCCAGGGTGTGGGTGTTACACCTCTCTCCAGCTCATTGAGCAAAGTAAGTCTGCTCTGCAGCACAATTCCCCTCAAAGATGGCAGAAGTCTACCCTGCCCTCTTCCCTGCCCTCTCAGTGCCATCTACGTAGGTCTATAAAAGTATGGAAGAGAAGCTCTCTTGCAATGCATTCATACACTACACTAGTAGCTGAGGTGGGCCTCATCTCACCAAATGTATTTACTTTATTCATCCAGAAATCCCTCCATGGCTTGTTTAGGGTTGTTCTCCTCATCCTAAAGGAGCCACCTAAACTGGGTCACATGAACTGTTCCCTGAAATGTCTCTTTCTCTCCATCGGCAAAGACGGAAACCCAGGGTGGTATCTCAAATCAGGGGAAAGGAATCACATGGATTTCCCAGCTTTTCTAGTTCTCCGAGTGTAAAAGTAGCAGAGGTTCACATTTCACAGATACCTGAATGTCACGAGGAGTAAGTTGCAACCCGATAGAAAAATGCCTAATGAGACAAAGAAAACTTTGCCACCAATTATGATTTAGCAAAACCATCCACCCTCGTGGCAAGGAGACACAAATGTCACCACTTCCTCTCCGGATGAAGGAGAGAGAAAAAGCAAAGGAGGAGGAGCCATCTGCTGCAAGACCCCAAGAGTCCCTGCCAAGTGGGATGGACAATATGACTTTCAGCCTTCAACCACCCTGTAGCATGGATAAAAGAAGCCCTAATCAAGCTCTGTCATGCTGATCTGAGGCGTTTCATGTCAGCGTGGCAAATATTAGAGGTTCTCCTACAGCTCTGAAAACTTGCTGTGATCGCTTACAAAAGATGTAAGTGACTTTTCTCACAAAATCCTCCCTTGCCCCCCAGAAATGTCACCGCACCAGAAAAACACAGCTTGCTTCTAGAAGAATGACATGACTGAAAAACATTCACACTAAGGCAAGCCAGAAATATCCCTGGGCTGGCGCAAAGGAACATGGTGCCAAATGGGGACAGGATGATGATGGACAAGATGAATGGCGTCATCGTGATCTGGCACCGCTCTCGCACATGTTTGTGGTTCGCTAAAAGGCACTACAGAGGGATGGAACAAAAGCACAACACTTTTCCCGGTGATTTAATCTCACTGTTGAATGAACAAGGGCATCTTTCAGATTCTCAGGCTTTTAACTGTTTGCAAAAAATATCAGAAGAGCAGCCTGACAATTGTGAGAAGAGGGCTTGGCTTCAAAGGATATTAGGAACAAGCAGGGAGTCTCCCAGGAATGCAAAAAAGGGACTTGCGGAGTCTAAAACACCACACACCAACGTGGGATAAACTTTGTAAACAAAAAGGGTCAAAACAGGAAGTGTGTGAACTAACGTCTAAGGATAATACGAGCAAAGCCTGAAAGCAAAAATAAGACTTTGTCGTGGTTTAACCAGGATGCCATGGTTCATTGTGTGGACAAGGCGAGGTGGCTAAATGGAAATAAGCACTCAGGACTGGAAAGGACAGAGTCTGAGGGGAAAATAAGTCAGGGAGTCTGATGCACTTGAAGCAGGAACTGAATGACCTCTATTCCCAGTATTACAGGTATGCATATTGTACAGCCAGCTAGGTCTGGTAACAAGTTTGTCTGAACAAATCTATGAAGGAAGCGTGGCTTTCTGAGTGGCATCCAGAGCTTGGCTTCCTGAGCCTAGGAAACCAGAGGCTAAAAAGGTCTGTTACTGCTTTCTATAAATACAGCAGGGAGGAAGGGGGAAGCAAACAGAGAGGAAAGGATTCATTTAACCTAAAGCACAGCGTTGGCAGGAGAACAAATAGGTACAGACTGTCCACAAATATACTTAGGCTGAAAATTAGAAGGCTTCTTGCCCCTAAAGTGATCAGAATCTCTTCCAAAGGCAAGAAATAACATTTCTTTGAAAACAGACTTTCAAGCTGAATTCTTTCAAAAGCTTATAAAAGAGATTTGTGTGATAGCAGGGGAGTTGACTAGTAATCTGAAAGGCCTCTTGTTTCTAAAAACAGCTGTCTAGATCCAGAATAGTTGTAAGAAGGTGGTTTTAAAATATTTATTTTGCATGCTTAACTAGAAGTCATTCAACAGGCAATTGTACAAAACCTCATTCATCCCTCCATTGACCTCAGTGAAGTCAAGCTCTGTTTGTGAATGTCCAACTCAACTATGGCTACTTCAGCTCCCTGAAAGCAAAGGAAACGGGGAGAAGAGCCCCGCAGAGCTGACACAAAAATCGACAAATCCATTTCTTCCCCAAGACCATATGGGGCAAGATAGAAAAAAGGGCTGGCCTTTGCATACTCTACCCTGGAGCAGCAGAGCTGTTCTGGGAGTGCTGTTGGCATCTTGGTTCTTCCAAAATCAGTGCCTGTGCAGAGTTACCCCAATGCAGAGCGATGCTTCAGGCTTAGGCTGCACCTTATTCTGCAGTAACCTCACTCCATGCAGAAGTCTGCTGGAGTACTATCTGAACATTGATGCTGCATCGAGATACACAGAACAAAAGCAGAGAGAGACAGGTAAGATACAAGTCTTTGAAGATGGAAATGACTTCAAAACAAAACCACAAATGGTTAATTTGCCAAGTAACAGCAGTCAGAAGACAAAGCACCAGATTTTCCTTGTGTTTCCCATGGAGCCCAAACTCTTTCCCAGGGCAGCAGCTTTGGAGGGGGATATAGCTGAATATTTGACACATGCAGTAGTTTGGGCAGTAAGAGCTGTTAATAGCTTTTGGAAAAAGTAGTCCACAAAGTTTGCTCCCGCTTCCTTTCCAGCCATTTTCACTGCCTCACTTGCTCGGACTTTTTATTGTGATAGAACATTTCACGTGGCTCATTCTGTGTTGAGATACTTTAGCACATTGCTTAAGACACAGCACTTTGCCTTTGAAAGAAATGCTGTGATCTACTTTTATGGTTTTTTCTTTAAACTGTGGCAGATTGCTGACCAGGTCCAAGCTGACCCAAATTTTCTCAGAGCATTCAAATTTCTTTCATCTGTATAGGATGAGACACGGTGGCGTGTGGTTTGTATCTCCGGCCATGTACAGAGATACCATTCTTTAGTAGAAATTGAGAAATACCTTTTATTTACATGGAGATTTCCCTCAATTCTAAACACAACTGAAGCAGTTCCAGCATCAAGGCCGACTGTAGGCAGCAAGAAGCTGCAACTTGTGCTGGAGCAGTTTCTCTGCCACGCAAGGTGCCAGTCTCCTGATCTACACCAGCGTCCTGTCCTCAGAGAGCTACGCCTTTTGCTGAACACAGTGCTTCAGCATGGAAATCTGCAGCAGGAAACCTACCACAAACACAGCTACGTTAGAGATCTCGCCAAGGGGAAGCAACGGGCAGAGCCATCAGCATACCAATTCCAAGGGGGGAAAACCATTCTGGATTGGAAGTTTTTCCAGATCAGGTAAGGATGTTCTGAGTGCAGCCGTCACCTGAGTCCAGACTCATTACCCTGTCTAAGCAAGGTGGACTGAGGCCTCTGAACCTACACACTGCTGAAGCCCCAGTGGTCTGGATTTTCTGTAATCCCAGGCGATACACCCACTGTCTGGGTGGCCAGAGCAGTTTTGCTGAAATGAATGGAGCAGCTGGAGCGGGTTGATCCTGCAGGGCTGTGAAAGGGCTGCCAAGGCAAGGTGAGGGCCACCGACAGCTTTCAGTCCTGGCCACTTCTGTATGGGAACCCTAGGTGGTGGGTGTCCGTTTTGGACCTGTGTTCTGGCTAGGGTGAGGGGGTAGGTGAGGGTGAGGGTTAGGTGGTAGAGCGAGTACAGAGCCAGTGTTGGTGGGCTGTGAAGGGGCTTTCCAGGATCTGAAGTAGAGACTTCCTGGTCTCAAATTCCCAGGGTCTGTTTCTTCCCTGCTTTTAAAGATGGATGATACATCTGTCCTTTCACAAGTTGTAAAGGTTGCTCATGTGCTCCAATAGCTCTATAAAATAAGCCTGAATAGTTTAGAAATTAATCTTGCTGGCCCTTAGGTAGAGTGCATTTTATCAGACCCTTTCTCATTTGAATCCATCTGACCAGCCCAGATTTAAAGTCTTAAATAGGATGTCTTAGATCCCTTTCAAAAACAGAAAGCTTTCCGTTCCTACACAGAGCACCACTGACTTCAGGCTAGTTACCCACAAATCTGTATTTCTTATTGCCATCAAATTGAGATAGAGAACTATTTCAGAGTCATATCAGCATTTGAAAGATCCTGCAGATCCTGAGCAGAAAAGAAAAATTATCACCCTGAGTAAGAATTTTCACTTTTGTACTTTTTAACAATCAGATGTTCCAAAATTGTCCTATTTTTTACTGGAAATTACTGTTTCTTTTCCTGTAATTTCCTGGTTTATTGTTATTGTCTGTTTGCCTTTAGCACACCAGTCCAAAGGCTGTTTATTGTGGGAGGCACGCACAAGACTCTTCCCCATTCAAATTGAGTACTTTGGGTTTTGGTTAGAAATGCTGCACAGCAGATTTCTGTCATTTCAGGTAGTATCATAAATGTCTCTGTGTTCAGAGCCTGTGAGAATTTGTTGTAACACTTAATTGCATGCTAGAAGGTGCTCAAAACAGCAGATGAGCCTGGTATAAAAGCCAACAAACAGCAGAATCAGCAGTATAACTCTACTGTAAGAAATTGCAACTTGTTTCTGTTTGAGTAGAAGTTCACAGAGAAGTTACTTGCTCGGCTCTGAACTAACTTTTAAGTTAGTCTGCCTGTTTTCACATGTCAGAAATGAATAAAAACAATGGTACCCCCTGACGTTTGTAATGTAAGATGCTTTCTATAAAGCCAGGACAAAATTATAACTTGTGTGCAATAATGCTGAAGACCCTTGGCCGTGGCTCGGGATCCCATCCCATTACACGATGCACAAACAAAGCAAAACCACTGCCCTCCTGCAGCTCACCACTGACTTCAGGACACTCGCTCACACCTCTCCTGTGCTCTCCTGCTTCCCCTCAGGAATCTGACCATGGCAGTGTACCGCGGAAGGAGCCACGGGACCAGACGTGGCTGCAACATGGGCTGAGCTGCACGAGGGACTCGGCCGAGGCACTGGCCAGAGTGTGCGCCAGAAGGAAGGGTGTACACTTATGTCCTGTCTCAGAGGGTCTCGTTGCTCTGGGACCAGACCAGAACCCGGGTTTCGCAAGATGGACAGGGCTGCTGTATCTCATAGAAAAAACATCACCTGCCCATTATTTTTCTTTCAGTGTCTTTCTTAATACCCAATATATTCACCTAGGGGTCACGATGAGGGACATGGTTTAGTGGTAACTTGGTAAGCTTGGTAAGTGATAAGCTAGGTTAACAGTTGGACTTGATGATCTTAAAGGTCTCTTCCAACCGAAACGATTCTATGATTCTATGATTAAATCTAAAGTTAACAACCTACTTATAAATACAAAGTTACTACATTGAGGCAAATGGATGAGCTCTCAACTTTGAGACAGAAAAGTGTTTCTCCAGACCATGGGGATCAGTGACCCTGAGCACTGCAGGATCTAAACATCTCTTGCAAATTTGTTTTTCAACAAGCACTGACTTGCAAATTAGCAGAATTTCAAGTCCTGCTTGGAGCACGTGAGCAGTGGCAAGCACTTGAGTTACAAATGTACATTTAAAAATGTTTAACAAAATGGCAGTGCCCCACCATAAAATGGTGGCCAGAACAAAACCAAAGTGTGACTCTTGCACAAGTGGTCCTCCACCAAGCCATGATAACCAGTTCACTGCCCCTACAAAGGGAAACAGTCACAGAACCCCCCCCGAGAGGCTCCAGCAAGAGTCACCCACCGCCTGCCACTAGAGGAATATGCAGTATGAACCTTGACAGCCACAAATGATGCTCCACGCTTAGTCCTCTGCTCTGCCCACCCCACCCCACTCCCCAGAAAGTTCCCACACTGAGTGTGTTCAGTTGCTCTCAGTTCAGGCTCAATTTCCCTTTATCACCAATAAATTTCACCTCATTCAAATCACAGAAGTTAGAGGCAGTTTTCTTCTCAGATGCCCAACCTCCACTCATTAACACAACAGCAGAGCTAACACACGCTGAAGTTGTCTGTTATCCACCAGTCTGAGTCATGAAGGGTTTCCAAAAGCCTACATGCAAAGGCAAGAAATACATTTTTGGAGCATTTGCAAGGTCATACATTGGCTTGTGAGTTCAGATCATTAAAAAAAAAAAATCACTCCTTTTTTGGGGAATTCTCATCCTTTTCCCTGGTCCTTCCGTGCACCTGCTGAATTTTGGCATTTGAAAATTGGCTGAGGACAAAAAAATGCCAGCCAGGCTTTTCCAGAGGGTGCCACATACACCGTGAGAGGTGTTTCAGATTCACACGAGGAAATCTCTGCATGGTGAAGCCTGTCCAGTCAACTAGTGCCATCGTTTCTGAGACTGCCACTAATGCTGACAGCTGAACAGGAAAATCTGGGATCCCTCGTCTGTACCACAGACAAAGCATACTTCTACAAAACTGTTTGGTTTTCATTTATAGAACAGGGTATGTCATGTAACTGTCCTCAAAGGTCGTTTGTGATCAGCTAGTATATCAAACTTGAAAGACATTTAAAATGCGTACTGTGGCACTCTGCTTTAGATCACAGAATCACACAGAATCACAGAATGGTTTGGGTTGGAAGGGACCTTAAAGATCATCTAGTCCAACCCCCCTGCCATGGGCAGGGACACCTCCCACCAGACCAGGCTGCTCAAAGCCCCATCCAGCCTGGCCTTGAACACTTCCAGGGATGGGGCAGCCACAGCTTCCCTGGGCAACCTGTTCCAGTGTCTCACCACCCTCACAGTAAAGAATTTCTTCCTGATATCCAATCTCAATCTACCCTCTTTCAGTTTGAAGCCGTTACCCCTTGTCCTATCATTACACTCCCTGATAAAGAGTCCCTCCCCATCTTTCCTGTAGCACCCTTTAGGAGCTGGAAGGCTGCTATAAGGTCTTCTCGGAGCCTTCTCTAGATCCAGCATTACTCCATATTTCTGTGAACAGTTTGGACGATGAACAAGATGATATACTTTAAAAATTTGCTGGCAACAAAAACATCCCAGTAAATAACTTCAGAGATCAAAAAGCTTGAAGAAAAATCTGAAATGAACCAAACTCTGCAAGATTTAATTCAGTACGTACACTGCAAAATACTAAACTTGAGAAGGATGAACCAGGGGCACAGACGCAAATGAGGAACACGCAGGTTGGCAGCAGTGCAGCAAAAGAGGGCCTGGAGTTATAATGCATCAGAAAATAAAGATGCATCAACAATATGAGGCTCTCCGTGAGACAGGAGATAATTACTCTGTTCTGGCCCTCGCTGGAAAAGCCTCAACTAGCCCGCTGTGGCTCAATTAGAAAGAACATAGATAAACTGGGGAGACTGAAGCGCGGCAGCCAGAATGATGAAAGGATTCCAAACTATGACCTACAGGCGAAGGCTGAAGAACCAGGGCTTATTTTGTCTAATAAAGGGGAAGCATAAGGGGTTAAACATTGGAGCTTTCAATTATGTAAAAATACCAACTTATTCCCCAGGTAAAGTGGGAGAAAGATAAAACAAAATTATCTTTGCAGCAAGAGAACTGTGGGTAGGTCATTGCATACCTGCTCAGGCATAGACCCCTTGACACAAACAGATTTCAGACAGACTAGATATGCTTAATCCCGTGTCAGTATTAATTATGCTTAATCCCGTTCGTGGGGTGTTGCGCTGCTGGGACTGTGCCTGTCTGGATTCATATCTGAGCCTACACCGAGCGCAGCATCCTCAGCCGACGGCGTTGGTGCGGGACAGCCGAGAGGGAGCGGGAGTGGGAGGCCGGGGTGATCTGTGCTGGGTGTATGTGTCATCCTCCGCTCTGCTAAAAGCAAAGCTCACGTGTGGCCTCACCTAAACCCCGTATCTGATGGTATGGGAAAGGGTACACGTGCCATGCGGGAGCTGTCGTGGTGACTCGCAGGAAGGTTTCTTGCCGGGGCAGGGAGAGCATTTTGTTGTGGGACAAGCAAGTGAAAAAAAATAAGGGGAAGTCCTTTAAACCAAGGAGATTGCTGTACGATGTAGGCAAATCTCAGTTTTGTAATGCAAGTAACCATTTGAAACAAGGCCACAACTGCTCTTAGTAGCCCTGGTATTTTTCTCCAGCAAGCAGCTACTTCCAGCAGTATCCTGTTCTGGCATCGCCAAAGCATAACACAGAGCAGCATTGATTGAATTTCTGTCCAAATAACCCCCAAGAGCTTGAAATCTGCCAGGGTAATAGTTTACTAATACCTGCCACACGCTCCTACTGTTGCTGAAGGGAGTTAAAAGGCTTGAATCAAATGCACCTTAAAAGGCAGCTTTTATCTCCTTGCTGGAGCTGCGTCCAACTGTGCTGCACCCGGGTGTCAGAGCTGTCTCCGTCCCGCCTTGCCCCGGCCCATGCAACAGCAAAAGACTCAGGCCAAAACCTTTCAACCAAGTTGAGTGATCAGCTTCTGCAGAGCAGCTCTTTCTAGCGCAGTAGCCTTGATCTCTGTGAGCTGTTGGCATAAGAAAGGTTTGGCTGTGTGAAAAGGGATGGAGAAACAGGCCCTTAAACACTTTTGTCTGAAACAACCTGGGAGCGTTCCTCCATGCTGTGAGCAACCTGGCACTCAATCATCTGAAGTAGCTGCTCTGACAGGATTTCAAGTCCCCATAATTAGGTCTTTCACGTAAAAATCCAAAGCGCAGCCTCTCCGTTTTAAATAGTTCTCGCCTGTGTTCACCCTGCTGCCTGGGTTTTGTGCTGCTCTGCCTTGTGTCGGTGGAGGCTGTGTCATTATCCACCCACAGCAGCAGCGGAAAATTTTCTTGGGCCTGAACCTAACTTTTGTTTGAGCTGAGTTTCTGACACCTCGCTCCCACTCCTGCCCCCGGGAGCAGCTCCCAGGGAGGGTGAGTCACTTCGCAGGGTTGTGAAGATGGAAATCAGAAGCTCATTTCGGCTTCAGCACCTTCCTAAAACAGTTTGCGCAGGTTCAGGGCGTACACAGGTGCAGCCCCTGGAGCACTGCAGCCAGGAGAGACACATTTCCCTGTCTCTGGTGGGGACCCCAAAGGGAACAAGAGGCTTTGCAGAAGGTCTCGAGTGTTTTCCCCGATTTCCCCAGCACACACACACGAACACAGACTGTATTCACTCTTCCATGCCCTCTCCCAGCTAAGGAAGGCATAAGCCTGCGGGGATGGGCAGTGGCAAAGCAGCAGCTGATGGCTGCGGGAGCTGTTGGTGCCTTCTGCTCTGGCTTTCACAGAGCTCCTTCCCTCTCCCTTGCCAGAGCTTATTCAGCTGGCTCCATCCTCTATCTCTGTCCTAGCGGCTTCCTCACTGCCGTGCTCTCTATTGCTTTTCCTGGCAGCATCTCAGCCACACAGAAGTCCCAAGACACGAGTACCTGGGAAGGCGGTGATGGTGCTGGTGACCACCTCGAAGTCCCTGGTATGGGGCTAGGATAGCGGAGAGGTCTCCAGGCAGCAGCTGCCAGCTGGGAACTTGCTGCGGACAGAGGAAGCAGAGAGCTGGCAGCTGATAGATAGCTCCACAAACAGAAATAAGCTGATTTTAGAGACACTTTAAAGATTGGAGAGAGTTAGTGACAAGGTCTGAACACAGTCTGCTGTTCGAAGGAGAACTCACGTTCAAAGCAGGAGTCTTCTGGACAACTTCAACGGCAGATAATCACAACTCAACACACAAGTTGTTGATGTGTCCGTATGAGCTTCAGGGAGCTTCAAAGAGAAGTGAGAATTTAAATGTCCTAAACGCACATGAAAATGAGGATTATTCACAGAAAAGCAACGCGAGGCTAACCTAATTGGCTTACTGTGCATGCAAGATTATTTGTCTAGTGAAGCATAATTGTCAGAATATTTGGAATTATGGTTTGGAAAAAGCATAAGAGATCTGGTCATCAGTCTGAACCCTCTGAACCCTCTCTGTGCAAATGAAGGCTGGCAGCCTCACACAACCGGGCTTTCCTGTTGAGTCCTGGCTCGCTGCTGCGTGTCTTCCTGGCTAGACAGGCCACGAGTGAAACCTCTCTTGTGCGAACGTGGCGGCTGTGCTCGCGGTCTTAGCCAAGAGTAGGAAGGCAAACAAAACTGAAATGCAAGTGTTATCTGACCACTTCTAAGCTTCAAAAGCATTGAAGGTTGAACTGTGATGTTGGGATATAGATACGCATTAAAACATAGCAGTAGTTGGGAGGGTAGAGCAAAGAAGTTTCCTGTGGTTGGTTGTTTTTTCCCCCAGGCTGGATTTCCTGTCCAAGCACACCCAGCGTCGGGAGAAAGGCACAATTGTGTGGATCAGGAGGAAGAAAGTCAAACGTGATCCCTGATGCGGAGTGAACAGGTAGGTGCTGTGGGTATGACTGAACTCCAGGACTCCTTTTGCAACCCCAGCCTGGCACTGAACATGCTCATGCAGTCCGCGGCACATATGATGCCTGTCATCAGTCACTCTCAGATGCAGGTATTTCCTCACATGCACTTCCCCAAGCATCTTCTGTGCAACTTGGACCTGCCCGTTGCTTACTGTTATACACAACCAAGTAGGAAAGACTGAAAAAAGCACAGTGAAATTAGGCACATGTGTTCAAATTGCCATGTCAAACTATAACATGGCATAGATATTTAAGTTAATTATAGAAGTTTCATTTTTTTAACCCACCTACTTAGTTTTTTTCTGCGCAAACTCACGATTCAGGTATTCTTTGCCCAATGAAGCATTATGCAACTTGTTAATTAAGGCAGGCAGAGATTTTGTAATGCTAAATTCTGCCTGGAGAGGCTGTGCTACGGCACAGGGCTCCCCTGGGCTCCTGAGGGCAAGCGACTGGCTTTGGCCATGTCAGGGGCACACACTGCCCGTCTTCCACAGTGAAGATCTTTTACAGCATTCCCATGGCAACAGGGGGAATAATCTCATACACTTGCAGCCATCTGACCCACAGGAGCAGGAAAGTCAATTTAGTTTGAGCTCCAACTTTTCTGTGTGAGTGCAAAGCCACCAAGGGATGTGTTTGCCAATCATAGAATCACAGAAGCTTCATGGTTGGAAAGGACCTTTGAGATCATCGAGTCCAACCATACACACACAACAAAAACCCCTACAATCTCTGTCACTGGAGCATGCCCTGAAGTGCCGAATCTACACATTTCTTAAATACCTCTAGGGTATGTATGAGACTGGCAATTTCTGTTTGCAGAGAGATCGTGCAGTTGTCTGAGCCTGTGCTGAGTGAAAGGCAACTGATCTCAGGAACGAGAGCACATGCGACTCTTTAGGGCCTGTCCTTCCTTGGCACATCTGCTCAGAGTCTCCTGAGAGCTCAGCTGGGGTGTTGGTAGCCCTAATTCGGTGGCAACAGCCCAACCTCCAAACCAGGCAGCACACAACGACCTGTGGCTGGCTGTAACTTGCGTTGGGAAGATCGGTGCCCTCCCTCGCCACTGCACCGAGCGGTCTCCATCCTTGGGACAAGCACTTGGCAAAGCTCTCATCATGCGCTACCTGCACTTACAGACAGGGCTCACATAAGCACAAATAAACCAGCGTAAAGTCAGCAGCTCACAGAGCTGCGTGAGGCGTCTGCTGGTCCTCTTCAGTGGCATATTGACTGCCTGCAGTAGCAGAGAAGTGCTTTGGCTGGGAAGAGGCTGCTTCAGCAGATCCAGATGGCAGAGGGTCAGCGGGCTAGGACAGCCAGCACTCCTCTAAAGCCTGCAGGGACTCTAGAGATGGAGACAATCCCAGGTAGTTGTGACCATGTGACAATGCTGCCTTTTCCTGGAAAGACGGACCTATCCGCCTGCTGAGTCCACCACGGCATCAGGAAAATTCATTCCTTACAGGTGTACGTACAGCTAGTATCAAACTTAGTGACTGTGTGGCCACCCAATGATGGAGACCCGGCCCTGAATGCATAAACCTAGATGTTGTCTTGAAAACAAGGCCATAATTTCCCCACTTCTTAGGGGAGATGTGAGTTTTGCCACGGCTGACAGTACTGTCTTGTCAGAGGATACCTTCCTCTTGTTTTTAGGGCTAAGAGACTCAACTGTGTCCCATTGCCTTAAATGAGAGCTCGTCCATGAAGGCTCATGGAGAGGTGAGCCTGGAGACCTGGATGGTGAAGGCTCACGGAGAGGTGAGCCTGGAGACCCGGATGGTTTCACCTCCAGCCTGGAAATGATGAGGGTGAGCATGCACTGGGGATGGTGGTTCAACAGGCAACAAAAGCCCTGAAAATCAGCTCTGTGGGTTTTCAGGAGCAGACATGAAGGAAATGACATGTTTTAGGGTTGCTGTCAGAGGGGGTAAAGCCACTTTCATGTCACCTGGAGAAG
Source organism: Rissa tridactyla (assembly GCF_028500815.1). Taxonomy (NCBI): domain Eukaryota; kingdom Metazoa; phylum Chordata; class Aves; order Charadriiformes; family Laridae; genus Rissa; species Rissa tridactyla. The sequence goes on along the minus strand of NC_071468.1, from coordinate 116,466,160 downwards.
CCTGGACGGATTTCATTACTGCTCTCGGCACAGCACAAAGGCTGCTGCCCTGCCCAGGTGAGAGATGGTTATTTATTCACCAAGCTTCAAACACTAGAGGAAAGTCATTTAGCACCTGAGCACATGCACGTAAATCATCAGCCACGTCAAAGCGTCTGAAGAGTTTTAAAAGGCACCCTGCCTCCTCACGCAGCTTCCTTGGTGCACCAGCAAAGGCACCACCAGCTTTTGATAAAGGGAAAAAAATAGAAACCAATGACTGGCTCAGGCAAAGAACTAATTCCTGGCTACCAGCTTCAGCCCTGGGGCCCCACCTCACTACACAGTTTCCTTCTTCACCCTGTGGAAGTGGAGAGCAAAGAAAACTAAAGTGTTATCCCAGTTTTAATGGCTCGTTTCTTCTTACTTTGGGGGTCAGCAGGCCAAAGGTAAAGAGCATGGAAAATGCAAGGTATACCTTTGGGACAAGGTCCCCAGCTCATGCATCTTTGTGACTGCCCACTCTTGGCTCATTAGCATTTAATTGCTCAAGCTACTCCTGCTGTGTCTTCTGCATAGCAAAAAATAAGGATGGTCTGGAAAAATGAGGATCATGGCTGGGCAGCAGATATCTCTACCACTTAAAGGTTTGGTAGATATGAGTGGGGATGGCAGGGTTAGGGAGAGCTACAGCATCACAACACTTTGCTCATCCAACACAGGGCTTAGCACTCAGAGCAGCATTACAGCTCCCTTGCCCTGCTGGGAAAAGTGGGAAAAGCACCTCTGCTAAGAGGCGTCATGTTTGCAAGGGCCAACTGCACTAGTGCTATTCCCGTGTTGGACAGCCTTGAAACAGAGAACAAATCCAGCACCAAGAGAAAATTGTTCTATTCCTGTACCCAATCCCAAAGGCCCGTGCATGCAGGGAATCCCTCAGAAACCTTCTGCAGGTCTGAAATAAGGGATTCAAGAGACGGAGGAAAGGGGATGTTTCCATGCATCAAGTTCTCCCTGTTACCTGAGCAAAAGGTGAAAGATAAATCTCCGTTCATGGCACAGCTGCCTCCCAGACACCCCTCACTTTGACTAGAAACTCAGCCCTTATGGGGCTGTGAGTTGCCAGTGGCTGGGAAGAAAATAATACAGAAGGACAGTCGGATGTCCGTGCCTCCAGCTGGCTTACAGCAGCCCAGAGCTATTGCAGGAGATATATATATTGCAGGAGAGAAGCATGTTTTGTGGGCCAAACCAAATCCTGCCCCTTCTTACACGAGGTAACAAACCATCCCTATGCTGAGCAATGGAGAGGAAAGCCCAGTGCTTGGGCTTCTTGGGAAAATCTTCCATATAGGAGCTCATTTTCCCCCACAATTAAACTTATCTCCTTTTTAGTTTGAATGTCATTCCCTGTAAAAATTTCAGTGAACAGGAAGGGAGATTAAAATAAAAATGAATCCCTCAGGCCAGGAAGGCAGCCATAAATTCATTTGCAATCATGGTTGCCTGACTGCAGCTTTCTCAGCACAGCCACCTGGGTCTGAGGAAGGTCCTCTAGACGCAAGAGCGAGAAGTGTTGTATTAGGAGTGTAAGGCTTTGGTCTCTCCAGCTGCATGCTTGCAAACCCCGGCTTTTACAGATGGCAAACAGGGCGCTTGTCCCCACAGACATGGAATATAAAATAGGGCAGCAAAGAACACCCTTTCTGAGGATAGATAAGGCTTCCCACACTTTCCTTTTCCCCTGTGTTGTGGTCAGTCCGACCTAACAGAGCATCTGTATTTGTGATATATTGTTCCTAGATGTCCACCAAGCAACTGGATGTTGCAGCAGCAGTGTCCCATCACAGAGCGTGTTTAACGGGGGCATGGCAACACGTCAGAGCAATGGTGGGGACTGCAAGGGATTCACGTCAGTAAGCAAAGATGATGCGGCGTACGTGGCAATCAGGCTGCAAGGAGGGGGCTGACAGAGAATTTGGCGAGGGCTGCAGAGGCTGGACGGCCATGGAGCAGAGACGTTGCTGCTGCACCAGCCCCTGCAGCCCATGGCCACCTGGTCAAGGGCATGAGCCAGCCTGGCCAGGGGACATTGTCCTCTTCTGCGCTTGGGCTGCAGCGTGGTCTGGGCTATCATCAGGCTCTGCGACTGTTCGAGGCTCACCGCAAATTCACAGCCAGACACCGGTCAGGTTTCCATGGCTTTCATGTTTGACAATAAGTTTATATCTGAATATCTCATCTGAAGAGAGGTTTTTCTTCCTGTCTGGCTGGCTGTGTACATTAGCAAGGGAAAGCTTAACTAGGCCTTTACAGATCTTCATTTTTCTGTTACACTTGCCATATCACAAGTTTCATCACTAAACTGAAAACCAAGGCATTTCTTGTGGCATCGAAGCTGCAAATTGGAATGTCAAGTAAAATGAAGACTTATAGGGTTGTAATTCCCCAGGAGAAAAGAGGGGCTGCTTCTATAAAACACTTCTGTCAGCGCCTTGGAAATCTTTCCAGCAGGTTCAGCCTCTGAAGGAGGAATTTACAAGCTGGCGATGATTAAAAGCCAGAATTGTGAAAATGGCTAGCAGCCCTTGCTTAAAGGGCTACTTTGGTCCAAGTCAATAATAGCACAGCTAATGGAAAGGCAGTAAGTACCCAATACGTAATTTCATCCGCTGTCACAAACGCAGGGTGAAACTCCACCACAATCCTGGATATTCGTTCTGATCGCACATCGCCGATCTGTCGCTTTGCATCAGCACCTAAACCCACACAGATTCCCTCCCACGGAACATTCAGGGCCTAGCACAGATCTAGTTAAAGGCACAAAAGTGGGGTGAAATCCCAAAAAGAACGTCCAGATTCTGCCTTCCTTACATTCAGGTCAGGTTTCGGCATCGAACCAAGGGGGCAGAATCTGGCCCTGGGGTCCCAAAGGTTCCATGAGCCGAGGCAGAAGAGGCTGCGCCATCTCTGCTCACTGCCCCTTTCCTTTTCACGCGGCTCCGGTCATGCAGTGTTCCCCAAATAGCAGTTCATACCTTTTCACCTTCAGAGATGGCCTATTTCTGCTCTCTGCTATTCAGAAATAAATCCCCTTCCCTCCCTCCCTCCCTCCCTCCCTCCCAGGAAGGAGCCATGCTATAAATACCTCCATGCAAGTTTCCTGAGTCCTGACGTTCCTCGCTCCTTGTCCCGCAGCGACAAGCCTGGCTGGGTTTGGCAATGTCTTAAAAGACGTCAACGTGCTGCTGCGGTTCCACAGCTGCGGAGGAGAAACGGAGACGCACACAGGAGCCGTAGCACTGCTGTAGCCACGGTGGTGTAGGCACCAGTGAGATGATACGTCAGCTCGTGTTCAGGAGGAGGGCTCGACTGCAAAAACTGCACTAACTCATGAGTGTTTTCAACTGTGTTTTACATTGGGCCCTCCCAAAAATAAGACACCAGTTTCCTTAGGTACCGATTGAACTGATGGGAACAGTAAGAATTGTGCGAGGGGAGAGGCGGCCTGAAAGGATGAAGTGTTTTGCCCAAGAGAATCAAGCCCAGGAGCAGAGCAGATGGCTCCTGATGCCATGCAGCGATGCACTAGTAGGCCACACTTTTTCTGCCTGAAAGCAGCTTATTAAAAAAAATTAAGCAATGGCAAACTGCAGGGTTTTAGCTGCCTGACGATGCCTGCCAAGCAGGTGTAGTTGTTGCTTCAACACAACTTCAGGCCGCCAGTTTGCAATGGAGCATCTCGGCAGATGTTGGCACTGCTGGATTTTGCCTGTGGGAAAAGGAAAAAACAAGGCTTGGTCTGTCCCTGCCGGGAAACAGGGAAAGAGAGAGACTTGGAGGGAAACCCTGCAGCGCCAGAGAGACGTCAGGGAGCGGGGAAGCGAGGATGGGCCTGGAGAGCTGCTGGTGCTGGCTCTGAGCATCCTCCGCTCCCCAGCTAAACCCACTCGGGCTGGAGCCCAGGGAAGGGACACAGCTGCCGGCGGTGGCTTGTCTCTGCCCCAGCAGCTACTGCCCAGGCGCCGGCGCCTGGAGGCAGCCCTTTTTGGCAACTTCTGAGCCCCATCCAGAGCCGGGAGCTGAGCAGCAGCTGTCACTGCACCCCTCAAACTCTCAGGACACAAAACCAAGGGCTGCAGAAGGGACTGAAAGTGGAAAAGGAAACGCTTTCTACATCACGCGTAATTAACTCAGCCCCATAAGCGTTTCGGAGTCAGGCCCTCCACCTTGTCTGCACACAGAAATTGGCACTCCAAGAAGAAATATAAACCCTGTACTGTAGAAGCAGTGATGCAGGAATAAATGGAGGCACTGGAACAGGTCGCCCAGGGAAGTTGTGGATGCCCCATCCCTGGAAGTGTTCAAGGCCAGGCTGGATGGGGCTTTGAGCAGCCTGGTCTAGTGGGAGGTGTCCCTGCCCATGGCAGGGGGGTGGGCCTAGATGATCTTTAAGGTCCCTTCCAACCCAAACCGTTCAATGATTCTGTGTTTTGCAGCTAGTCCCATGTCGGGGGGAGACGAGCTAAGTGGCATATAGCACCTCCGTGCTCTGAGCTGCACTGATAGGGGTATTTCATGGGATTTCTAAATCACCTCCTTGTCCCAAACAGTTTTCACATGAAACTAATCCCAGAATTGTGTGTGACCAGGCCTGCTGAGGAGGATGCAGAGCAGAGCAGATGTCCAGGGTGGCTGAGGGTATTGGGCACAACCGTGCCGGTAATGAGAAACATTTATAAGGAACATTAGCCCCCCAGCCTCAAGGTGTGAAAAGATTGAGGGGGCATCTCATGCCCAGCTTATTCCTCCTGAGAAAAAGGTTTTCACCAGAAAACCACTTCCAAAGCATCAAACCCTCCCAACAGCCCAGCGTGAGCTGCCATGGCAGAGCCTGCGACCGGGGGTCGGCCCCAGAGACCCCGAAACCAGCTGCTGGATTAAACAGACTGTGTAGCAACCCCAAGTTTGGGTAATCCCCAGAAAAACAAGCTCTATGACTAAAAAAGATGCTGTCAGACTGGTAAATATTTAGCTGCCGGCTGGGGTTACTATGGAGAGGGGTGGCTCTGTATGAGTTTTGTGCGCTGAGGGCATGATTTAAAGAGCCTGAAAGGAAGAAACGAATTGGGGACAACAATAATTGTAAGTATAAGATGGAAAGACACAAGTCCAACACCTTTCAGGCTGTTCATGTGGTGCCATGGTGGTACCTCCTTTGCCTCACATTTTCTGGGTCCTCTAAACACCAAGCACTTGGTCATCAAAAGGAGAAGAAGAAATACTGAAAGGGGAAAAAATTCCCTTGTGAGTCAGTTATAAATGAACATGAGGAGAGGGAGGAGAGTCAGGTGTCCCCGGCACCTCCTCGGCCTCCTATACTTCTTATCTACAAGGGAGAAAACATGAACAGGGAGAGACGAGAGTTTCCCCAGCCGGACAAAAATGACGCGGGTGAAGGGTTGGTGCAGTTAGTGTCTGCGGCCAGAGAAGAGCTGTGCAGAGATACAGACAGAGGTGACATTTCTTACCCAGTTATCAGGCGGCTCGGAAGTTTGGCGGGCACGCCACGTGTTTGATGTGAAAGGAGGAGAATCCCACGTCCCCCCCCAGCACTGGCTGCTTGCTGAGGACCCAGCTGATAATCCTCTGCAGCCTGGGAGGAACGCTGCTGGCTTTGGAGGGGCTGAGTATTTTCCTCTGCTAAAAAATATATATAAATATATAATTTAAAATAAATAAATAAATAGGTAGATAGATAAAGCTCGCACAAACTGCTTCCAGAGCTGATTAAACTGTTGAGCAAGCTTGAAAAGCAGGCAGTGCCCTACACACACTTAATCCACGAACTCGCCTAGGAAGCATCCCTTCGTTACGCTGGTGGCTACGGCGTTACGCGGTGACTACCGCCTGAGCCAGGAGAGGACACGCACCTCGGGCTTGACGGCGCAGTTTTGCCAGAGTCACTTGTTGATCTGGCAGTACGAAGCCGAGCTGCTGAAGGTGTAGGAGGAATAGATGTTCTGCAGGCGCAGTCTAGCTCCATCAGTCCTCATCACTAATAGGCGGTGGCAGGCTTTCAACGCCGTTTGCCCTTCCTCGTTTAAAACAGAAAAACAAAGCTGCTTTCCATGACTGACAGCTATGGAAAATAAAATCGGTTGTTTTGGCCTCAAAAACGGGCCGAGCGTGAGAATCGGTGGTGACTCAGCTCCCTCTCACCTCGCTGCCGGGGGAGGCGTTCGGCGAGGGGCGGGCAGCGAAGGGGGCTCAAGAGCGCAGTGCACCCTCAGGTGGACACGGTGCCGCGCACCGGGGCTGTGTCCTCACCTGCACGTGCCGTTGGGTCTAGCGGGGACAGCCTGCAGGTCCCTGTGCTGCAGGTACCTCAGTTGTCCCCCAAAACTGTGGTTGCCTTCCCCGGTGGCAGGGGAGTGTGCTGTATTTGTGGCTGTACTGTTCCCCGTGACAAAAGCTTCGTCAAACGCAGGTAAGACGGTTCCACGTGAAGCCAAAAGAAAGGCTGGAGGTAACAGTCAAAATTAATAGTCCTTGCCTGCTCGTGCTTACACTGGGAAATGTTGCACACGTGCTGCTGCATCACAGGGAGGATGAATCTCCCCTAGAGATGCTCAAGAGAAAAACAAGGACTGAAACATCTCCCTAGGAAAAAAGTCCAGCTGAAAATTTCCCATCTGTAAAGCTGGGGGCATCCATCAGGCTCCAGTTCTTCTAAGAACATTTAGGAAAGGATCAAGACCCAGGTGCTTGCCAGGATAAAGAACATTTTCCCTCTTTCTAAAAAAGTCTGGACTCCTTTATGAGGCGTGGGATGAGGGACAACAGTCAGGGTCAGACAGGAATGACTGGGATGTGCACAAGGAAGACATGAATCCCAGCGACAAACACCATCTTCTCAACACAGAGTCATAACTGGTTCCCATTTAAGAACTGATTTGATCCAACAGCCCCTCTCAGTTTGTCCAGATGGGAAATACACGCATTCAGTAATTTAGCAATATGGTTTTCCTATACCAGGGAAAGGTTCATTAATCTTGGCATGTTAATAAATGGGCATCTATTAGCAACAAATAAGCTGGAGATCAGATTTCAAGCGCAAGGAGGTGATGCTCAGAGCAGCTTTCTGATGCCAGAAGTAGAGGTCAGGGAAGGAAAAACTTAAAATCTGACTGACTTCCAGAGGGGTTTAGATAAAAATGGTAAAATCAAAGGGGATTATCATGTCCTGGGGTGGAGAGAGCACGCAGATACCCCAGTCGGGATCCAGCCAGGGTCCGCAGCCGGGACCAGGGCTCTGAGGCCCAGCACTGGCTGCAGATGCCCGTGTGAAGAGGCAGCGCCTGGACACCAGGATCGGCCGTGGCTGGATGGGAAGGAGCTGCTGGGCTGGTGCATGCCCATGGTGGGCACCAACCGGCATGGCGGGTGGGCTGGTGGGGCGTCCCGACCTGTGTCCACGGAATGGTTGATGTCCCCTGTGATCCCCTCCGGCCGAGGGAGCAGCGCAAGAGCAGGAGCCGCGGCTCCAGCACACAGATCCCCGTCCAGATACGCATGACAGGTGGGATGCTGTCAGCACTGCGCGTGGAAAACAAGAGGAAAACAGTATTACATGGCAAAGCAGCAATCAAGAGAGATTGCACTGGGTGTTCAGCTGCCGTCCGGAGGAGAAAGACATCGTGCAGTATGTCTGTCTGCCGGCAATCAAAGCTGTAATTAGGTATTGGTGACGGGGAGTCACCCGGTCCCTGCTTACACCAGAAATCAGTGCTCTGCTCCCAGCTGCGAGGGGTCTGAGCTCAGTAGGTCCCTGCCCGCTGGCAGGGCACTGTCAGCTGCACGAGCTGTGGAAGAGGCTCCGGACACAGGCGTGGACCTTCCTGCTTCACCTCTCCTGCAAACGCTGCCTGTCGCAACACGCAAGCACATGGGATCCTGGTAGAGAGGTATAGAAATAGGTGTGGGAGCACACGCTGTGGAAATATCTCAGCCTTAAACCCTGATGGTTGGTAAGGAAACATTTTCCCAGTGCAGGGTATGGGTCTGGGGCTGGAGAAGCCCCGGTCAGTGGACACAGCAAGCTGGGTGAAGGTCCACTGCTCTGCACCAACACCTCAGTTCACTCATCTCATGCATGGCCCACGTGGTTGAGGACTGGATGCTCTGGTTCTTGTTTCTCTGTGAAACTCACTCACCATCCCTCAATTTAAATAATGGCTTCAGAATTTAACAGGTTGGAAAGAGGTCACTTTTGGTCATGGCGGCTTGGTGACCACCCATGTAAGCTGTAGCGTGGTGGGTAGGATAGTGACCATGACATCAACGCTGTCCCTCAAGGCGGAGAGATATTTGAGCATAGGTCTACCCAGTGAATAATAGGTGAAAGATGAGCTTGACCCCCTCCCAACTTTGTGAGTGACAGCTAACCCTCGAGGGGAGGGGAGGGGAGGGGAGGGGAGGGAAGGGAAGGGAAGGGAAGGGAAGGGAAGGGAAGGGAAGGGAAGGGAAGGGAAGGGAAGGGAAGGGAAGGGAAGGGAAGGGAAGGGAAGGGAAGGGAAGGGAAGGGAAGGGAAGGGAAGGGAAGGGAAGGGAATCTAATGATGCTCTAATGAAGCATCATTAGAAAAAGCAGGACTGCTGCTTTCTAGGATCTACAACCCTTAGCCAAGGGAGTCAGCTTGATGGGAGTCTGGTCCCAGAGACATCGCAAGCACCGCGGCAGCCCAGACAGCACGGCTGAATGCTGGCGTGATGCCTTTCGCACTGGGAGATTTTTGCTGAAAACATCTAATGGTTTCTTGAGAAGTGTTGGGTTTTGTGGGTTGTTTTTTTCCGGCTTTTTTTTTTTTTAATCTTCAGGGCTATTAATTATTTTTATAGCATCGTTTTCAAGCACAACAGGAGTTGTCTAATCAGAGTTGTTTAAAATACAAAAAAGGCTGAAGAGCTTTATGAGAGATGTCAGGAAATTCTGCAGAACAGTTATGAAAGTCACAAATTCTGGAATACTGAAATCCGGCTGATATTATGGATGAAATCCCGTTAACATAGCTATTTCCAGATGACTTTGCAGACCTAATTTTTGTCCAGAAAAATATCACCCATTTGTGTTATCTACAGTGCTGCTGAGACATCTTGATAACCCTCTCTGCAACGGTTCTCTCACCCAGAAATACATGTTACAGTCTCAAATCCACCTGGGCTTTACCCTGAGTGGCTAAAAACTTAAAAAATATTTAGGTTGTATCTGCCCAACAACAACAATAGCACACACTAGCTGTAAGGACAATATTATTATAATTTCACAAAGACTCTAATACATTGCCCAACAAACGTTTCTGAATGGACAAGCAATCTTTTCACAGCATTTACTTGAATTTGCTTTAGTTTGTTGGGGACCGAATCCTGGACCGAAGTCCCTGCTTCATTTTGCAGAGGTTGCAGGGATCCTTGGTGCCACCCAGCCTGATGCCAAGAGGCCAGTGGTAGCCAGTCCACTAGCTGGGGCTGGAAAAGCCCACCAGCCCCACGGCCCGGGCCCTCTGTCACTGCCTCCCCGCTTCATTTCATCCACCAATCTGGCAAATTTTGGCATGTGAGCACTTTCTGGGGGGTGTTTTATTTTTTTATTAATTTTTAAAGCACGGCTGCTGGACTGCCTTGCAAAATTAACACATGAGAATGCATTTTTTTCTTGGGTTTATTAAAACCATCATGTACAAAATTAACATGGTTTGACAGTGGAAGAGCTGCGAGTTCTGAGACCGGTGTGTGACTACTTTATGAAATAGCCATCTGGGAATGCTTAAAAAACAATTGCTTTTAATTTTAAACATCTGTATCTTTAACAATAAGAGCAACCGATGTGGCCCTCCATCTGTCCCGGGCTCAAGCTTTAGCTGAGTAAGGACCGGCCGCAGCCTGAAACGTATCTTGTCTCGCCCTGCTTCTTTGCATGCCGGTAATTCTAGACCTCTGTGGCTTGTCCTGGCTGATTTTCCCCTGAAACTTGATCCTTTTTCAACGGATCAAAGGAGCAAAATGAGAAACAAGAAACTTTTGCAGTGAAATTTCAGCCACTGCAGGTTCAGCTGCCTCCCCGGTTTAACCATCGCTGCCGGCCAGCCGGCTGCTGCCTGCGGAGGAGCGTGATGGTGTTTCCACCCTCCTGTCCTCATCCCGCTGGCACAGTTTGCGGCATGGACACTCCTGCTTGGAGGGGTCTAACCTGCAAAAGGGCAACGTCGCTCCTAATCACATGGGGAGTTTTACCAGTGCAACAGCAGTCATACAATTATGCTGATAATGGGAAGATTACACTAACAAACAGACCTGAGATAAATTGATAATAATCATAGAATCCCAGAATGGTTTAGGGTGGAAGGGACTGTAAAGATCATCTAGTTCCACCCCCCTGCCATGGGCAGGGACATCTTCCACTCGATGAGGTTGCTCAAAGCCCCATCCAGCCTGGCCTTGAACACCTCCAGGGATGGGGCGTCCACAGCTTCTCTGGGCAACCCGTTTCAGTGTCTCACCACCCCCATAGTGAAAAATTTCTTCCTGATATCTAATCTAAATCTACCCTCTTCCAGTTTGAAGCCATTACCCCTTGTTCTATCACTACATGCCCTTGTAAAAAGTCCCTCTCCAGCTTTCTTGTAGGCACCCTTCAGACACTGAATCACAAAGTTTAACAAACTTTATTCACAAAGTTTAACAAACAAAGTTCCCAAGCTCAGTATCAGCAGCTTAGGGAATCAATACATTACTTACACCTTGTCTGCAGTATGGTATAGGGGAACGCTGCACCGTGGTCCCTGCATGCCAGCATGTCCCCAGGGCAGGAGGGACCCCACACCGACACCAAACGCACCCAGCGCCAGCCGCCTGCGGGCACCCAGCAAGGGCACAGCAGCCACCCCAGCCACCCTGGCACTTGCACAGCCTTTGGCAGGGTGGAGGTAGGGGTCAATTAGGGGGCAAGCTAGGAAAGAAGCCTTCTCTGGGCTTTTCTGCAGGGCTGTGCAGAGGAATGGGGGTCACTAAACCTGCCAGATACCTACACCGAACTCAACAGCCAAGCTTCAGCTCTGCGGACACCAGTTTCTCATGATCACGCGGAAGAAATATGTTTGGCTTATTCCTTTGCCTCATATGTGACGTGTAAAATTTTAGAAGTTACGTTGCAAATACGTGCCTATGCTAAGGGGAGTAAAAAGTGGCTGAAACCAAGGTCTCAGAATACATAGTACCACTGCTGTAGCCATGTCAGTCTGAGCATGCGAGTGAAGCATCCTGTCATCCTTAGCCGCATCCCTGGCACGATGAAGGATTAAGAACATTCTTAGATGAAGAATGTGCAGGGGAGTAATGGCTTTTTATTAAACCCAGTGGTACAGCTGGAAAAGAGAGAGAAGCCCTCAGGCACCGAAGCCCTTCCTCCAGTCCGCAATCTTCCCCGCTAAATACAGGCTGAGAACAGTTGCTCCGAATTTCGCACGACGGCGTTAAACCAGTGAGGCCACCCAAGAGGAGAGGCCACCGGGAGCCCAGGCATTAGGCACACCATTGCTAAATTCCTAGCCTCGAGGAATTTGCAGCTACTACAATTTGCTTGCCTTTTTACCATTTTACTAGTATATGTGTGTCTTTGTCATGCAAGTGTCTCATGCTAGTTAACCCTGAGGAGTGTTTTGAGTGAGATGCAGCAATCGCCATCCATGCAAAGTGTCCTGTTACCACCAGGAGGGACTGAGCTCATTTCTTTCCTTAGCTTTAGGGCGCCTTGTTTGGGAACACTTAGATAAACAGCAAACATGGGAGCGACACGCATCCTCCTGCCCATCGCCTCTCCGTGGGAAGACAGGTTTGGTACAAGGCTGTTTTGACACAAGCTCTCTCCCGTTCATTCTCCTTGGTCCTCTACATGCTGGCAGCTTTAGTGACCCTCCCGCCTGACTGTCAGAGAAAATGAAAACAAATTATGAGTACTTTCAGAGTAGCCTGAAATTTGGAGTTTTTTTCAGATGCTCACGAGGGCATGGGTGTTTAAGACCAAAACATACAGATTATTTTCCCCTCAGGATTTAGAAAAAAAGAATCATAGAATCATAGAATGGTTTGGGTTGGAAGGGACCTTAAAGATCATCTAGTTCCAACCCCCCCTGCCATGGGCAGGGACACCTCCCACTAGACCAGGCTGCTCAAAGCCCCATCCAGCCTGGCCTTGAACACCTCCGGGGATGGGGCTTCCACAGCTTCCCTGGGCAACCTGTTCCAGTGTCTCACCACCCTCACAGTAAAGAATTTCTTCCTCTTATCCAATCTAAATCTACCCTCCTTCAGTCTGAAACTGTTACCCCTTTTCCTATCTCTTTCAAGGTGGCTGTGTAACTTCTACCACTGACATTCAGTGGCACTTGCACACCAGGCAGTAGATGTTCCTTGATACCTTCACGGCTGATGAGGCTGAAAATACAAAGCCCTGTTTTACTCCTATAAGGATCTCAAATGCAGAGGGCTGGATTTTCATCTTTTTTTGAGTTTTACAGATAGTTTATCTACATCTAGCTATGCATATACATTATGAAAAGCCCTGGTCTACAACTCACTGACTCAAGGGAGGAGAAAATCGGCTACCACCAGGAAAGGTCAGGCTGCTGCCATCAACCCCTAGAGAATCCTGCAACGCAGGACCCGAATCTGCAGTCCTGGCTTGTTCTGCTGCGGTCAGAGGGAAGAGCCCCACAGAGCAGGGACTGTAGGCTCGAACCTCATTGTATCAAAAAAAACCCCACTGCACAAAAGCTTAGGAGCAGGAGAAAAGGCTCTTCCCAGGCTGTCCCCTGCCAGCGCCTCCCTCCCCACCTCCCTCCTGGGAGCCCTCGGTGGCACCGGAGCTGCCACCACCCTCCTTTCCTGGGAGCCGGGAGGGAAGGAGACATTATCATGCAAATAAGCCCACCAGGAAATCCACTTTGTTTCCAAATTCCTATCTCCAGCCCTGCCACATCAAGCTTTGAATGCAAAAGAGGATGAATGGCCTAAAAGCAGCGGAATTAAGCACTTAGCACAAAATCCCAACCACTAGTCCCCTTGACTTGGAAAGCAAGATGTAGCGCACACACAAAAAACCACACAGACTAGCAAGCCAGGGGAAAAATGTACATACACTTAGTACATGCTGTAGGCACCAATCTAATATTCTTCCCACTATGCTGCTCCGGTTCAGCGTAGGTATCGCATCAGTGCCGCCGGTGTTCACGCCGACTCGTACAGCCCACCCTTTAGCATGAGTCTGATATTTCAATCATGTAAGAAAAGTAGATATGACGGTAGTTATTATTGTACCAAATGGTACTTGCTGCTGCATTATGGATGCTTAATACACTGCTGACGCATATAGGCACCTCTTACAGGTAACCGCAAAGCCTCTCGCTTCATAGAATCATAGAATGGTTTGGGTTGGAAGGGACCTTAAAGATCATCCAGTTCCACCCCCCTGCCATGGGCAGGGACACCTCCCACTAGACCAGGTTGCTCAAAGCCCCATCCAGCCTGGCCTTGAACACCTCCAGGGATGGGGCGTCCGCAACTTCCCTGGGCAACATGTTCCAGTGTCTCACCACCCTCACAGTAAAGAATTTCTTCCTAATATCTAGTCTAAATCTCCCCTCTTCTAGTTTGAAGTCATTACCCCTTGTGCTATCACTACATGCCCTTGTAAAAAGTCCCTCCCCATCTTTCCTGTAGCCCCCTTTAGGTACTGGATGGCCGCTGTAAGGTCTCTCCAGAGCCTTCTCTTCTCCGGGCTGAACAACCCCAACTCTCTCAGCCTGTCCTCATAGCAGAGGTGCTCCAGCCCTCAGATCATCTTCGTTGCCTCCTCTAGACCCGCTCCAACAGGTCCATGTCCTTCTTGTGCTGAGGACTCCAAAGCTGGATGCAGTACTCCATGGACCTTCTGAAGAACTGGACAGTGGTCTGTCCTTCTGCACAGAGTGTGAGTGCCTGGCCATGAAACTTCATCTACCTGACTGCTGCTTATCACAGACTGTGGCTTACCACTGTCACTGGGAGCAAACCTGAAGAAAACTCCTTGTTTTCAACATGAACTGGGAAAAAATCAAGGAAGTAGGGGAGAAGGGGGAAGAGCAACTCATTCCCTTCCTCTAGTGGCACTGAAAAAAATGTCCATTCATTACATCAAGCTACTCAAATCAAGTACTTAAAGACATAGAATCATAAAACCATACAGTGGTTTGGGTTGGAAGGGACCTTTAAAGGTCACCCAGTCCAACTTGCCTGCCATGGGCACGGACATCTTTCACCAGATCAGATTGCTCAAAGCCCCGTTCAGCCTGACCTTGAGAACTTCCAATGAAGGGGCATCCACAGCTTCTCTGGGCAACCTATTCCGGTGTCTCTCATATAATGCATACGGCCTCCAAATCCTAGACTTGATGATGTTGAGACTACAAACAATTCTCATGAACTATCTCACCCTAATCTGTCCTCTCTGGAGTTGCTTGTCCAGCTGTAGCAATCTCCTCAGACTCCCTCCACAGACAACGCTTCTCCCACACCTCCTTGCCTGCCCTGGCCCAGTGCCAGTGCCGGATGAGCCCTGCACTGATCCAGCTCAGCTCACCATCCCGACAGAGAAACTGCTGCTTCCCTGCAGCAGCAGCTGGATGTGCCCAGACATTCATGGGACCATATGCTGCTCTTCCTGCTGACTGACCAGGGCATGGAAACAGCACACGTGGCCCAGACACCTCCCATTCCGTCAGGTAGAACTGGAGGGGGTGAATGCTCCTGGTGGGAATAGACCTGCGGCAGAGTGAGACGGCCTGGTGGGAGATGAGCAGGCAGTGGTGTTGGCAAAGCCCATATCACCCAGCTTCACCTGCAAGTCCTTCCAGAAGGTGAGGATGTCCCTTCCCAGGCAGTGGAGGGAGGTCTTCTGGAGTGACCTCCTTCCCAGGCAGTGGAGATGGGTCCTCTGGAGCTGCCTGTTTCTGTCTGCTGGCACTAAAGGCACGTTGGACAATTAGTTTAGATCACAGAATCATAGAATCACAGAATGATAGGGGTTGGAAGGGGCCTCTGGAGATCATCTAGTCCAACCTGCCAAAGCAGGTTCGTCGAGAGCAGGTGAACCTGTTATCTCACCTAGATGAGATAACGTAACTTTGAAACTGCTGAAGTGAGCTGAAATCCTTCCCTCCCTTGAACTCCACATCTAAAAATGTCCACAAGGAGCTCCAAAAGGTTTCAAAGAGACTCTTCCAGCAACAGATCTAAACCTCCAAAAACTTCCTTGAAGTAGATGCTTATCAGCTCCCCCACCGCCACCACGTCTGCTGGCTGCCTAACTCCGAAGGCGGCTTGAATCCCTCACCTGGAGCACCTCTGCCTTCGCAGACACGCTGGGTTAGCCAGATCTGCAAACAGCTTTTCAGAGCTGCAGGGGCAAATGGCTTGTCTTAGATACATCCTTTGAAATTAGCTCAATGGATTATTGATGAGACTTCTGTTTACAAATTGGTATTGTTACAGAACCAGCAAAACCAAAAGAACTGGATTCACTGGTGCTACAGTCCACTAAAATCTGAAGGATCAAACTGGGCATTTTTTACTTTCTGCAGCCAAGGAACAAAATCTGTGAGTGAATTACAGTTAGTGGCACTGATTCTAGTAAAATACTTGTGTGGACTTCTTCGAAGTACTACTTTTTTTTTCCTCTTACAGCATGGAGTTTGGGTCAATTCGTCATTGAATTGCTAAAACAGACTTGCAACCTGACCAACACAGCGTAAGGCAAATGGACCTTAATTAAGTTATTCCTGCGAAAACAGAAAGCCATGTAAGAGGACATTGCTTCAAATTCTGCACCCACTTGCAGTCATGCAACCCCACTGTAGTATGTGGAGTTCCGTGAGAGTTAAAAAAACTAGTAAAAACATGTAGCTTAACTCCAAGGCATAACAAGTGCATTAAAAACCATTTTGCCAAAACTACCAAGGATTTTTCCTGACTTCTTTCTCCCACCAAAGATGACTCATCCTTTGTTTGGCACACCCTACAGAGTGAGCTTTCTGACCAGAGTCTCTATTCGATCGTGCAAGGACTGCTCACAGCTGCTGTTGCTGTATCTCCAGAAGGGAAGAAGGTGGTCCTGAGCTTCCCTGGGGTGGCTTCATTGGCAGGCTGCCCAGGTGAGACACCCTCACACTGTCACCCTGGTCTCGGGGTGTGAGCGCACAAGTGGCCTCCTCGCTTGAACAGAGAATGATGGAGATGAATAGGACTTTCACTGAGGCTTTTCTGTATTCCCAGGATTTGCTGCTATGGATGCATTAGTACCAGTACGGAGCAAATTTCCCCGTGGAGCTCCGGCTCCCACCAGAAGAAACAGCTTTTGCAGATGTTGCACTGGGCCTGGACAGGGTAAGGGAAGGTGCAGCCTTTCCTCAGCTGAGGACATCTGTGCAGGCACGTGGGCACAGCTGGGAAAGTCTCTGCTGCCCAGCAGTGTGCACGGGGACTGCGAGATGAGTCGGTTGTTGACCTACCTTTGACGCTCTAACTTGCTCAGCGTCACCTTTTCTCCTGTCAAAAGGTTACAGAAGACAGAGTGGGACCAGGTGAACATGAACTAGGGGACCAGATGAAGACAAGCAAGGGGAGGTCCACGTGAAACCAGCCCTCTGTCTGAAGGCCTGGTGTGGGTTGTGGGGTGGCTGGCTGGTCCCGGCGGTGGGCAGACCCTCCACGTTACACTTGGGCAGACGCAGCTATGGGGTGGAGGTGGTCAGCGCGACATCTCCCAGCGTCAGCCTGGCCGTGTCAGGGTGGCTGAGTCAAGGAGGGTGGGACGAGCCACACCTCGTGTCCCCCTCCGCCGGGATGGTGATGCTAACGAGCAAGCACAAGCGCAGCAATGTGGCGCAAAGCCAAAATGAGCTGTGGCTCTGGTCCCACCATCTGACCCCGAGGGGTGGACGCCCACAGGGTGATCTCACCCCGCCGGCTGACTCACAGCTTCACAGAGCAGCAGAGAGAGGTCACACTCAGTTAAAACCGAAATGTGTTTTCTTGCAGCTTTTTTCCCGCCTTGGGCCAGATGCCGTAGCCCTGAGTTGGGCAAAGGTCCAATTGGAAATAATGAATGTAATTACCTTGTAAGCACCTTAGTGGAAAATATTGGTAGAGTTAATTATACAGGGATGCAATGCTAGCTCATTTCCCAGTGTTTAAAATACAAATATTAATGCTTTCTCCTTTGGGGTTTTGAGACGATTAGTTGTTGCTGCAGCCTAGCAGAATTTATAAGTTTTGTAGCTATCGCAATCAGTTTAAGGAAGAAGTTTCCCATGCTGATTTTAATATACCTGGTTGATATTGCCCGGAACGGTGCTACAATGCACAGAACCGGGCCTTTGAGTGCCTTTGCAAGGATGGGGGCTTTGGCTGTGGCCCTTTAAACATCCAAAACTGATATTTATTTTTTTTTTTCAAAGGATGTTTTAGGACCAAAAAGTGATTTCGGGATTCTCAAACTGAAGATAAGAAACTCGCCCTTTGAGCATCAGGAAAATTGAAATCCTTGGAGACAGGTAGCCGAAACATGGGGCTCGGGTACCTTTTAAGGAATCGTGGCTAAATTGCCTAAGTGAAAATGCCACTGTCTGTCATCACGGATCACAGGAAACAACACAATAAAGTCACGGCATGGACTGAGCCTTCAAAATGCAAACCCAGGCTTTTTCCACACTATTTCTGATTGACTTTCCAGTTGTCGAATAAGGAGCCCGCCATTTCTATGTTAGTCTGTCGGAAAAGGCCCATCCGCTTTCAGTCGGGAGGCTGGGCAGAGCCCTCCCTGAACGCACCAGCAAAAGCCACTAACTGGTGTTTTGCTCGCCTTGGTATCTGTTAGCATCTCTGAACAGTCCAGCGCACCCCGGCAGATATTCATAGGCTGGAAAAACAAAAGGCTCCACTCCTTTCTGACACCTCCGCAAAAGGAGTCGAGAGGGATTTACAAAAGTATAAAACAATCCTGTGATTATAGGTACGTAAGGGAGTTTTTCAGGAAAAAGAAAAAAAAAGGCGGGGGGGGGTGGGTGGTGGTGAAGGGGGGAAAGGGAGACATCAGCACTTTGGGCTTGTTGTTGAGTAAAAATGATGTCATGCGTTTTGCAGCAGGGCCACCTCTCCTGCCAGCAGCCGCTGCTGCAGGCAGCACCGCCGGGAAGCAGGGAAAGGGCGATGGAGGAGGCCGGCACTGTACCCTGCCGGGGATCCCCCACACGGAGAAGCCCAGACTCCTTACATTGCTGTGGGAATTAACGAGGCCAGCAATCAGGAAATCTAGCTAGGCGGCTTAGGAGACGGATTCAACAGCGAGCAAAGCCTCTCCGCATGCCCTGCTGCAGCAAACAGGTATGCACTCCAAGAAAAGGAGAGGTCGCTAATAAAAACTGCTTATATGTAAATATTTTGCGTGAAAAATAAGCCCTGTGGCCTCTGCTGCTTTTCAGTTTTCTGCCCGTTTTGTTGCTACGCGAGCCCAAACCTCACCCCAGGCATCGGGTGAAGGAGCAGCGGGGCCCGAGCCCAAGCTCACCAGACACAAGGCACAGAGGCTTCTCTGCTTCGGCAGCAACGAGGATGGATTAGTCACCACCCTGAATTTTGAGTACACTTCCACAGGCCATCTGTACAGAAAAATTAAGGAAGCAGCTCCCCCAAAGGAAAACATAACCACCATTCCTCTGGAAGCTGCCAGACAAGTATTTCAGCCAGCAGAAAAAAAAAAACAAACAGGGCAGCCCACAGGCAGCGGGCAAACTCTGGCGTAAACACCATGCCGGTCTGCTCGTGCAAGCTGAGAAGTCTCCGTAAATCACAACACCGCTCTCTCGAGGGTCGGCATAGAATCTTTTAATACTTTACATAAAAAACTGCATACACAGTTCATAATTTTATGTAAACATCATATACATTTCAGTTTTTGCCATGTCAGTTTATTAAAAACAAAAACAGAACAGTCTCAGTACCACTGTTGAGGGAAGAGGGACAAAAGTAAACAAACAAAAATGGATACATTTGTTCTCTGAACCAGAGAAACACAAGATTATTTTCACCTGGGTTGGCTACCCGGTGAAAATAAAGTTTTAAATAAACCTAGATTCTTTAAATTGCCCTTTTGTATTAATGTCTGATGTACTCACTGCATAAGGAACAGCGCTTTCACCCATTTTTTCCAAGGCAAAAAAAGATACAGTGGTTTTATTTCGTCTTGTGTTGAAGTCATAATTTAAAACAAGACCCAGATGAGGTTACCAAGTAAGAATGTTTCCAATGCTACAGTGTTGTATGCAGATGACAAGTGCATTGAGTGTTTAATTTAAAGAAAAAAAAACAACACACAAACCAGAAATCCACCGAGTTGTGCAAAGTAATTTTTTTTTTTTAAAAAATAAAACTTTTAAATAAACCCAAATCGACACACTTGCAGAAGACAACATTAAAGGAAGGAGCAGGCACCAAGATCATAATATGGCAATATCATCCCCTTCCCCCTTGCTCATCCTGCCTCGGCCGTCAGGAGGAGGATGCCCAGCAAGGAGGACAGAGCAGGTCAGCTTTACTTTCCAGCCCGGTGGCTTCTGCTGCTGGAGTCAGTTCAAGGCTCGCGTTATCAGCAGGCATCAGTCACTCGGGGCAAGTTCCTTTGCACAACACAAGTCCCAGCTGGGCACCCCCTCCCCACCTCACTTTAAATAAGCACCCCCTGCACTACCCCAGTTTGCACAAGACAGAAAAGGTAAGATATATACAGGCTTCGCTTGGGATGACCCTCCCCTCCCGCTCTCGGTCTTCAGGGCACGGACTTCCACAGCAGGTCAGGCTCAGGCCGAGACATCCGTGGGACAGGCGAGGATGCAGTGGGCAGCCCAAGAGACGCAGACCCTCTTCCCCAGCCCACCCTGGGGGGAGGCACATGCAGGCAGGAGGCAAAAGTCCCTTCCAGCATCTCGGCTCCACCGCTCTCCTCTTGCAAAAGGAGAGGAGGCTGTCTGGGAGCAGGCAGCAGCAGGTGGCGGGCAAAGGGAAAGAGCCAGGCGCAGTGTTTCCTCAGTCCAGTCTCAGCAGCTTTTTGTTGTTGAGAGTGCCTGCGATTAACTCGCAGGGGCCGGCGGGGGGAGAAGGCTTTCCCCCCCACACTTTATTCCCAAAACTCAGGACATGCAAATCCCCCCCCTCCCTCTGTCCCCACGGCTGAGCCAGCACAACCCTTTTCGGCCAAGGCTGAGGGAGTGTGCTCCCTCCCTTAAGCCCCCAACCCGATCCACCGCCAGCCCCCAGCGGAGGGGATGGGCAGATGCCGTCTGTGTGCATAACCCAGCTCCTCTCCGCCTGCCAACAGGTGACCCAGGCGCTGTGCCCAGCGCCGCGCTCCGGCCGCACCCTATAGGACTTTGCAGCAGTTGATGCAGCCGTTCTGGGTGCCGTAGCGCTTCTGCAAGGCTGCCCGGGTGGCCGTCTCAAAGACCTCTCGGACACCCTCCTTGGTCTTGGCCGAGCACTCCAGGTAGTCGTAGGCCTGGATGCGAATGGCCATGGCGCGGCCATCCTCGGTGCGCACCGGCTCCTGCTTCATGCGGGCCAGCTCATTCCGCACGTGCTCGTCGTTGCGCAGGTCTTTCTTGTTGGCCACCAGGATGATGGGGACATTGGGGCAGAAGTGTTTGACTTCGGGCACCCACTTCTCTGGGATGTTCTCCAGTGAGTCCGGGCTGTCCACAGAGAAGCACATGAGGATCACATCGGTGTCCGGGTAGGAAAGAGGGCGCAGGCGGTCATAGTCTTCCTGGCCAGCCGTGTCCCACAGGGCCAGCTCCACCTGCTTGCCATCCACCTCGATGTCAGCCACGTAGTTCTCGAAGACGGTGGGCACGTAGACCTCGGGGAACTCATCCTTGCTGAACACAATAAGGAGGCAGGTCTTGCCACAAGCGCCGTCCCCCACCACCACCAGCTTCTTGCGGATAGCGGCCATGGCCAGGCTCGCCAAGCTGGCCTTGCCGTGCAGCAGGACGATGGCAGCGCCCTCCTCTCCGCGGCCGCCGCCTCCCCCTTCCTCTCGCTTCTCACAGGGCACCGTGGCGAGCCGGGCCCGCGCACGCAGGCGGGCGCACCCTCCTCTCTCCCCGCACGGGCACCGCGCCTCTGTCCCCTCCTGAGGGGAGCGATACGGCCGCAGCGATCGCTGCCGCTCCCGCCTGGCTCGGCCCTTCGCGAGGGAATCGCCGCCGACGCCGGTTCGCCACACACCACGCCGCGCTACCACTGCCGCAAGCTGCCGGCCGGCGCCGCTATTTAAAGGCGCTCGCGACTTTCTTAATATAGCTGGCCAATGGGAAGGCAGGGAGTGAGGTCATCGCCGGCGGAGAGCGCCACGATTGGTTCGGGGCTGCGGACGGGAGGCGGGGCCCGGAGGGGCGGTGGAGGGGAAGGGGCGAGGCGAGCGGCGCCCGGCCCGCGGCGGCGGCGGCGGGGCAGTGCTAGGGGGTGGCCGGGAGCGGCGGCAGTGGCCGGGCCGGGCCGGGCCAGGCCAGGCCAGGTCGGGGGTGACCGGGCCTGGTCGGGGGTGACCGGGCCAGGCCGGGCCGGTGGCATCGGGGCTGGTGCTTGGGGTGCTGCTGGAGCCGGGATGGGGGTGGGCCGGGCCGGGAGGTGGCAGGCCGCGGTCTGTGATGGCAGGCCGGGCAGTGAGGCGACTGGGGGGGGGGGGCCCTGAGGCGAGTGTGGCCGGGCTCTGAGGCGGGCACGGTGGGGGGGCTGACGGCGCTCGGCGGGTAACGGTGCCGCACCCCCGGAGGAGCCCGGGGCAGGTCCCCCGGCCGCGCCGAGCCCCCGGAGGGGCTCCCCCACCACTACCCCCGCTTTGTGCCGCCGTCCCGGCCCGCCGGCTTTGCGGTGGGGCAGGTCCCTGCCGCGGCCCCGGTTGCGCCACCGCCATCCCTGCTGCTCGGGATGGCCGGTCTTATGAGGCTGGGTGAGCAATCTAGGAAAAAAGGGAAAATCATTGCCTCCCAGAGGCAGGCTTTAAAGCCCAAGCAAAGTGGAACTGAGTATTGCAGGCGGTTAAATAAAACAAAAGCCTTCGCTGGATATTACTGGAAAAACACAGGACTCGACCACTTCCCTTCCTTAAAGGAAAAAATTCATCGTGTTTGAGTATCTCTTCTGCCAGCTTTTGGCCAAAAGGGAACGGAGGAATTACAAACCGGGAGAAGTAGCAGACTTGAACTGAAATGCCCTTTTGGTCTCAATTTACAGAGAGATCGGAAGTCACAGTAATGAAAAAACGAGTGTGGAAAATAAGTGAGCGCAAAAGACCAGAGTTTCAGATTGCTTGGAGGATAGGGTGTAAGTACCTTAACAGAAACAGATGGCTTGCGCTGGGTGCGTTAATAGAGCTGTGCATTGTAAAGTCTCGTACTGTGAAATTACTGGTAGCGACTCGCTACGTCCCCATTGCAGCTATTGCTGTTCAGCTGGGTGTTGTCTCAAGCTTTTTCCCTGCAAGCATCTTCACCTAAATGATGTCCCATGGCTACCACGTCTCAGGGTTGGATGCAAAGTGTCCTCTTTTGCTAGCCAGCACTGGCATTAGTGAATAAACCAAAAATTAGTGATTTGAACAGTATGATTGTTATTAAAAATGCTATTTAAAAATATCCACTTGAAGACCAAATGCATCACTGAGTATATCAGATTGCCTGGCGAGTTATTTGCAGCAAACTTACAGAAGTGTGTGTCCATAGGGCAAATGGTTCACTTAATCCTAGACATTGAAATATAACTCATCTTCTGTGAGATTTTTGTAATTCCCATTTCTCCCTGTCAAAAGAGCACATCTCTGGATGGTGATGGATGGATTTGTACCTTGATCTTACATAGTTTGTACAGCATATTTTACGTGAATGAGTGTAAGTTCAAACTGATGCTTGAAAAAAGCCAGAAATAAAGTGTAGCCGTAGGCATCAGTGTTCTACAGTACCTGTGGCCTTTTCATGGGCCACATTTCTCATTTGCATTGTCCCTTTACATTTGTTGTCACTGCTCACAGTTTTAAATTCCTTATGAAAATGTAAAAAAAGTTGTCTATGGGGAAGTCTTCCCCATGCTGGCATGTACTTCTGGCGATGGAGCATTGGCAGCTTGGAGCTATTTTCTCTATAAATATGATCACAAGCGTGTAGAGCCATTCTGTTAGGCAGATAATTTGCTGTATAATGTAAGGCTTCTAAATACGTTTGCTGTTGTCTCTTGAAGCTCTCCAGCGCTACTGAACTGCTGGTGGATTTTTCACTGGAGTTCAGAGCCACCTTGCGGCGGCCCCGCCGGCGTGGACACCCGCCTTCCTTACGGCTCCAAAGCTGGAAAACTCCACCTCTGGGGTGGCAGCAGGAAAAGCTGCAAGCACTTTATAGACCATGAGAGGTGCTGCTTAAATATGCTATTGAATCCAGTTTTATTTGACTTTTGGGTGGCGCGAAGAATCATACCTGGATATTTGGATTTGTCTTTTCATGAGCAAAACACTTCATTAAACCGAAACGGGGATCATCCAAATGAGCAATTATGTTGATCTGTGCTGTGCCATGAAAGGTAGGGAAATATGGAACTTATTCATTTCAAAGCACACGGCTCTTGTTCACCCAGAGTGCTGCTAGCAATTATCCGTGTGCCTCGGCGTAGAGACAGCAAACTAAGTGGCCCGCATTCATCCTCTTTAAACTCGTAGAATTCAAAGCAGGGTGGCCTCATCCAAACTGTCTACTGGCCTCAACTTCCAGACTATCCTAAGGAAATACTCTGCAAAGGTCCAACTAACCCAAGCTGAACCCATAGCAGGGACTCTTCTTGCAGTTGAACAGCACAGATGTAGTTCCAGCAGACAGTTATGGTTTGAGCCGTAACTGCTTAATTTTCTAGTGAAGTCTTGCATCCGTAGCCTTCCACACAGTTACGCTGAAGGCAAAGGGCCTGATGTTTCTCACCTTGCAAGAAAGACTGCAGCAAGGTCTATGTAATTCCTTGACCTAGGGTTTCAAATGTTTTGTATTTTTTTTCAGAGGCTTTATATCAGGAGACCCAGCCCTGTGACTCACTCAGGCTGAGATCACGCTCATTTCACTGTCCTAGGGTACTCCAGCAATGGACTCTGCAGGGAACATCTAAGTCACTGTGGTTATTGCGCATTTATACTTAAATGTGTAATATCCGGGACTTGATCATGGCCTGCATTTCATACTTAGTGTAAATTTGCTACATGCCACTTTTTCCCAGCAGTGAATTTAGCCCATAAATACCAGTGCACTATGTGGTACCTGCCCTGAGCTTTCTAAGTTGAAGTGAAGAGGCCCTTAATTTATATTATCTTTCCAGCTACCTATATTTGCTTCTCTTCTCTGGAGCATTCTTTCTTCAGCCCATACACGAAAGCATGAAGTGAGCCACTTCCAAGAACACTGGAAATCAGGGGTAGGGTTGTACGCAGGAATCCTTTTCTCTTCTTGCTTGCGTCAATGCATCAGGGAAGATGGGAATGTGACCAGCATGGCAGTGCTGCGAGTGCAACAGGAAGAGTACTGTAAATGAGCACCATGGATAATAACCTGTGGAAGTGCTTAGGCTTCCTTCTTGGGGTGCTGCCTGAGAGCAGAGGTGGAGAACCTGGAAAGAAAATAATGAAAAGGGGCGCTGGAATGAGGTGGCTTTTTCCTGTCCTCAGGGAATTTTGTACAGGACCGATTCTGTATTCAAGCATGGTCGTGGACCGGAAGGCACCAGGGAGCGTAGCCAGCTCACATATTTCAGGGCTGAATTTTAACTTCATGTTGTAACTTTTATGTCTTCGGATCAAATTTGCATGATATGCTAAACTATACTTCTTTAGGAAAGCTGAAACTTCCAGTAATCCCTAAATGTGCATGCTCTAAGCAGAGCATTAGTTCTGCTGCACCACATACATCTGTATGATTGATGAAGAAAGCATGAAGTAGCAGAAAGAAGACACCACTTCTTAGCTTTCATTGCTTGTGCTGGTGGTGGTTTTGAGATTAAAACTCAGCCGTTTGTTTTTTCCTTGATTTAATCCAATTGGCATTTTTTGTTGCTGAGAAGACAATTCCAGTCAATTACTGGAGATTGTTTCCAGATTATATTCCCCCTTCCCCGCTCTTTTTGCTAAACAGGTTTTCTAAAGGGCATGTCTGTAACTCAGATAATTTGTGTTCAAGCATAAATCTGTACCAAAAGCATGAAAGCTCGGTGGGGAAGGTAATCTTTCTCCTTTTTGTCAATAAGTAGGCAAGTAAGTACATTGCCTGCTGCGGCTTAACGTGCTGAGGGAGCCGTATGTGCCAGTAATGGCATACTGAGTCCCGCACGCTGACTCGTAACGCTAGCAACAAGCATCCTGCAGTCCTCGTGCAGGCAAAGCCTCCCAGGGAAGTAAGGAAAGCAAGAGCTAGCTAAATATGAGCAGTTTACAGGCGAGTGCTAAAAAACTCTGAGTAGCTATGGGAGGACAGGCAGAAATGGTAAATATCTGTCTCTCTGAGCTGCTAAGAGTTTCTGGCATATATAGGAACCAGACCACTTGTGGCATGTCACAGCAGGTCCGTCGCTTTCCAGTATCCCTGAAGAAAAACAGAATTTAACTCCCAGATCCCCGTGTGATTGGAGAAGCCAGACTGATCTACCTAGAAAGCGGAATGCCAAGGCACAAAAAGAGAAGGTGAAAGAGACCTGTGTATTTTCAGACAGAGGTTTAGGCTAAGTCCAGCGCATGTAAAAGCACATCATCCCAAACAAGAAATGCCTTCGTGGTCCTAAAGAGCTGTATGGCACCCACTGGCATTGCTCTTCCAGGGAATAAGTGGGGCAAGTCAGAAATTGATGACTTTAATTTTGTCAAGTTCCTATGGCCAGACTATCAGATTCCTACTTGAACAGGACTCAGGAATTATGGTCTGGAAGAGTAAAATTAGACCACCACAGAAAACTAAAGCAGCCTCGGGTCTCCATCTGACTTCAAGTTGAACAAAAACAAGTTCCTCATCCTTAGGTTAACATTTTTAGACCTAAACCCCCTCATCTCAGTGGAAGAACTCTTCTGTAGCTAGATGAAATAAACGGGCTGACCACATAACTACACTAATCAGCAGTTACATATCTACATCACCAATAAAGCCTTTGGAAACAGTTCTCTCTGCAGAGACTAAATTAATCCACCTCCAGTTCCCTTTGTTCTCAGTTTTTAGTGGTTACGGACACTTTACAGTCTACCAGGAAAATTGAGACAGAGAGAGTAGAAATGTCTTGTCCCGTGCCAACAAGATAACAGGGAATTCAGCATCTCTGGAATCCAAGCTAACACTGGACAGTTCTTTCTCTTTAGACTCTTCAGTTGATAGACTTAATTTCGCTACTTTGAGGATGATCAAACACGGGAAAAGGCTGCCCAGAGAGGCTGTGGGAGACTCCATCCTAGGAGGTACTCAAAACCCAACTGGACACAGTCCTGAGCAGCCTGCTGTAGTTGACCCTGCTCTGAGCAGGGCAGGGTGGACTAAGTGATCCCTTCCCACCTCATCCATTCTTTGATTCTGCAATTCGTTTCTCTGCAATGACTCAGCGGGTCCGGAAAGGGGTGTCTTGAGGATCTGTGTGGCACGTCTACTGCTGTTTTACACTCTAGTACTGTCAGCCCGCACACACACAAGCAGTTTGGCACACTCAGTACTGAAATGCTTACTCAGGATGAGCCTTTTGCAATAGGAATGAGGAAATTTCTAAAGTAAACATGCTGTGATTTGTTAATGAATTGTGTAACTTCCACTTTAATGCCAGTAAAGTAGGTTTCTTTAAAAAACAATGATGTCATCAGGTTCTCTTTGTAGATTGGTGGCTATATTAAGAAACACCAACCTATTCCTTTAAATACTGTGGTCATCATGATAGTCTTTGAAGAGTGGTGGTAAATTCTCTCTGCAGGGGAACCAGTGACCTAAGGAAGCTGAGGTGGCAACAATATTAGAAGAAACCAACCTAATACTGAACATCAAGAACAAGGAGGTTGATGCTGGAAATTACTATCCTGTAAGTCTAACAAACTTCTATCTCATATAAATTAACCGTGTATATACGAAGACTAAGAACACTTTCTTAACTCCCACATGACAACAGATCTATGAGCAAAAGCAGCATGGACTTACACAGGATAGCTATCGCCACTGGTAGAATTCTACTAGCAGACCATGGCAGGAAAAATGTAGTCAATAAAAGCGATTTGGATATTTGTACAGCACAGTGTTTTATACTCCATCTCACTCACAAAATTAAGTCGTTCAATCTAGAAAATGAAGGCTGTTATGGACTGAGCACTGACCATAAACAATGTCTCAGATGATAAAACAGAAATACAGGGCACTGCAGGAGTCTTAATTACATCCAGACTTGATTTATACCTTCATTTTTTGATCTATAATAATAGTCAAGACCAAGGTACTCACAATTTCAGAAGATTCTGATACCAGGGAAATTAAAAGGGGAAAAAATAGGGAATGAAGGAAAGACAGGAGTATGGAGAAAAAAAAAGGAGATGAGGGGAAGAATTCCAAACTAATGGGATTTCTCTTCTCCTTATACCCTCCACAAAAGCTAAAAAAAAAATGAAAAGGCCCAGCATGGCAATAATCCATTTTGTACTTCATCTTGGTTTTCAAGGGATGGCTGCGCTCAGGAGAAAGCTAACTGTAGTCGGAGATGACCGCAGTGGTAAGACATGCCTCCTCTTTGCTCTGCGTCATGAACAGCTTCCTGAGTCCTACGAGCCAACTGTCTTTGATGCTTACAGCACTGACACGGAGGTGGACGGGAAGGACATGAAACTAATTCTCTGCGATGTGGCAGGGAAGAATGAATTCAGTTACCGAAATCTCCGCTCAGTGTTCTACAGGGACACCGATGTTATTTTAATGTGCTTTTCCGTGGACAGGCCCGACTCCCTGCAAAACATCCTTGATTTTTGGGTTCCAGAAATCAAAATGTTCTGCCCCACAGTACCTGTTATTCTGGTGGCTACCAAGATAGAACTAAGGGGTGATGAAAGCATTACAAAGAAACTAACTACTCCAGGCAACGAGTCAATTAACACTACAGAAGGAAAAGCTTTAGCTGCCAGCATTGGGGCATATGCTTACCTGGAGTGTTCTGCCAAGACAAAAGAAGGTGTTGATACAGCCCTGGAGATTATTAGCCAATGTGCATTAAATGAGAAAAGGAGGAGAAAGAGGCACTACAGGCGCTGCCGAATTTTGTAAGAGGAGCGAACGTTGTTTTGTTGTTGTATTTCATGATGCAGAAAGGTGAGTAGATGTCTTTGTTGCTGTGCATGAGTGCTATGAGGACTGCTTTTATGTTATAGGAGGGGAAAAATCCCTTATGTCTGCAAAGTGTCATACTTGAAAATTTGGATGTGTTTCCTTCTTCACCTCCAAAACAGGCTGAAGAGCACAATTCCAGGTTGGAGCTGAGTACTCGTCTTGAGAAAGGGAAAATGACCAAGCTACATACAGTTCTCCACAAATGTTTTTTGGTCGAGGGAGATGCACACAGACTAGGACGGGAACTTAAAACAGAAGTAGTGGGACAAGCACAAGAACATGTTGTTCAGTGAATCTAATCCCGCCTTCCTGGTTGCAAGGCTTAGTGGCAAGCAGCTGTGCTAACAAGGTTTCCTAGTACGCGCTCCCTTTCATACACTTCCTTGAAGGATGTCCTTAGGGAAGGGTGTCACCACACACATATCCAGCAGTCTGCCCTGCTAATAGCATTGGGTTTCTGACTGGCAGAACAGGTCTGAATTTCTCTGGGATTCATGCGTATCTGGCCTGGGCTTGGTTCCATAAATGCATTAGGAATGCAAAATATAGCATAGGATACAGTGAAGGCAGTGCTATCTCCACCTCTTCTTCAGGCACAGGTTAATAAACTGGAGTAAAACAGTCTGGCTCTGGGGTAGGATAATCCAGTTCTTGATAGAATTCCAACCTTACAAGGAGAGAAGTAAAAAAAAAAGACCAGACGTCAGTTTCTAAACCTCTTTGTCCTTATGGTCTGAATGTATCTTAAGTCTTTCTGTCTTTCCTTAGCACTTGCAGGCGGAAGACATGAAGTAAAGGGAATGCCAACAACCACGCTCGCAGCTTTGCAAGTCGCGAACAATCTGGAAAGAGACTGAGACATGCTGTCAACCTAAGGAGAAAATCTCAGAGAGGCACAGAGATGGACCAAAATGGAAAGACTTTGGGTGCATCTCCATGCTCCTCCCCTCTCTAAAGCACTGATTGCTGGCAGCCCAAGGAACTGAGTTATGGACTGACATGAAAGGCGCAAGTCTGGGAGCAGGCAAATAATGTGACTGCAGGATTTGAAGGCACATGCTGTAACACAGTAAGTGGGCAGAAAAATGTTTTAAGGTGAACTCCTTCTGACCCTGAAGTAAAGATACAGGGCTAATTGAGCATAACTGTCATGAACTAGGAGAATATGGAAGTCTATCACTTTCTTTTGCTGACTTCCTCGGTGGTGGTTTCATCACTCTGGCAGCTTGGTTACAGTTTCCCAGGGGAAAACAAAACAAGACTAAACACAAATTTCTAAACTGATTATGCCACCTGGAGCTGTACACTTAGCAAACTAGCTTTTCCAGGTGAGAGACCTAATAAAACACACACTTAAGATTTTTTTCTTACCCATTCTTCCCACCAGTA
Source organism: Rissa tridactyla (assembly GCF_028500815.1). Classification (NCBI taxonomy): domain Eukaryota; kingdom Metazoa; phylum Chordata; class Aves; order Charadriiformes; family Laridae; genus Rissa; species Rissa tridactyla. The sequence continues at coordinate 116,436,293 of NC_071468.1, read as the reverse complement.
TTTGTCTATTGATGGTATCACTGGTAGAAATACTGGGGTTGGCCAAGTATTCATTATTGCATTGTTCATTATTGCTGCTTTCCCTCTACATCACTTTTTAGTAGCAATTTTGAGGTCCACAGTCACACTATGGCATAATAACAAATGCTTCGAGGCTGACACTTTACATTTCCAACAGTACCTTTCTTCCAAGAATCTCTGAGGACTTTTCAACATGAATTACCAATCCATCTCTTGGTGATAAGTAGGTGTTATTTCCATTTTCAAAACTGAGAAACTTAAAGTGCTGCCTAAAGTAACTGTGACCCATCTACTTCTTGCTGCTTTCCTTTTCTTAACTTGTTTTCCGTGACCTTTTCCTTTTCCCTCCCGGACCATTCTTAACTTAAATTTCCTCTCCTCTCAGTCCATAATAATCCCCTCGACGCAATCTGATATTGTACCCAAACTTTAAAACTCTTCTCCCCGTGGAACTTGGATGTGAATGTGTGCTGCGCGTAAGTGCTCTCCTCGTTCAGGTAATAACATACATTAGTGCATTTCAAAGAGCTGTATTTATGTAGATAGGTTTGAATTGTTATTTCCATTTTATATGTGTGTGCGTGGGTGGGGAGGATTAGACTGCAGATAAGTTCAAGAACACAGGTGTCTCAGGTGCCTCTGATGTGGGGTGTTGGATCGGAGGGAGGCAGTTTTGCAAAGATGCTAAGCACCTAATGCTCCCACTGCTTGGGAAGTTTAGACCACTTTGGCGAATCTGAGCTTACACTGTCCCTTGCTTAGTAGGACACTGCTCAGCATATCGACTGGTGTTTGTCTTCAGCCTAGATAAACAAGTATTTTCCTCCAGAAGGGTGCTTTGTTCCAGATAAGGGTAAATGGTTTCATTCCCAGAATTCACTATACATACATCTGAAATAAACTGTTGTTACACTCATCTTGGTTTCTATTTCTTGACGTTAACCTTTTTATTGTTTTTACGTGAAATAAAAAAGTTGGCAATACGTTTCTACTGTGTACTCCTCTGCAACTGGGAAAGAGAAATCCATGGGAGGTTTTTCATCATCCTTTTGCTAAAGCTGTATAAATTCTCTTTTTGCCACTTTTGTCAGAAAATTCCAACGCTCTTCCTTTTTATCTGTCTCAGAGCACTTTTGCAAGAGCAGGTTACTAGGTGGCTGTTCAAGAAATCCGTTGGACAGCTATCCTTATTTTAAGGTGTCTGGCTCCCATAAAAAATCCACAGGCTGGATGGTTTCCTCTTTTTTGTATTCTAGCATTGGCCTGTAATTCACAAAGAAGGGGATATCATAGAATTGTAGAATCATAGAATGATTTGGGTTGGAGGAGGCCTTAAAGATCATCTCGTTCCAAGTCCCTGCCATGGGCAGGGACACCTCCCACTAGACCAGGCTGCTCAAAGCCCCATCCAGCCTGGCCTTGAACACCTCCAGGGATGGGGCACCCACAACTTCTCTGGGCAACCTGTTCCAGTGTCTCACCACCCTCAGAGTAAAGAATTTCTTCTTAACATCTAATCTAAATCTCCCCTCTTTCAGTTTAAAACAGTTACCCCTCATGCTATATAGCCCAGTAGTCATGATATTAGCCTAAGACATTTGTACCTGGGGTTCCGTCTCTATTCCACCACGAGCTCTGGTCTGTATGACCGTACAGACGAGACTCTGCATGTCTGCACTGCAAAGTGGCTGGAAGGAAGCAATCCTTAGGACGGAATAGGAATAAATAGCAAAAAAAAAAAAAAAAAAAAGAAGGAATTGCAGCTTGGAGCTTGGCGGGTGCTAGTTCATCCTTCCCATTTAAAACTGTGCCTTCGGGAGCCTCTGCAGCCCGCAGCACACACACGCACCCCCCCCAGCTGATGTAGGCTTCCTACCCCCAGGCCTGCTGGGATGGTGGTTGTGCTCCTGCGAAGAGCGCAGCTATTAGCTGTGGGAGAGCTAGAAAGTCTGTGTGAGACTGCCGCTGGGAAGGCGATACATGCCCATATTTTCAACCCGGAACAAAAATCAATAGTGATGAATCCCCGTAGAAGCAAACTGCCAGCAGTCAATCCCCAGGCTAGCCCTGAGCCAGGAGCGCCGTCCTCTAATGCAAGTCTTTCTTCCAGTGTTGGAGGGGAGGGGAGAAGTAGGAGAGCGAGAGGGAAAGGAAAATCACAAACTGTTTTATTAGCCTTTTTTTTTTTTTTAACTTCTATGAATTTAAATATTAAATATGACTTTTTATTAAGGAAAATAAAAAGCAAAGGAAAGAAGTACTGTGGAAGGGAAGATGGGAATTAACTGAGCATTCACATATCCTTCAGCAGGGCCGTTTCTAAGATGAAATACGCTGTTTACACCCCGCCACGACAGTTTGAGACAGATGTCCAATTGAAACAGCAGGGGCACTTATACCATATTAGGTGAACGTGATGATATGCGTTGCAATTAAATAAGAGCTTCTTTGCGATTTCAATGAAGCAAATATGCAAATAAATGATATTGATGTCTTCCAGTAGAATTAAAAGAAAGAAAAACAGTACATAACAATAATAAGGCAATATGTGAGAGCAATTCTCCATTTCCAGTGCAAAGATAGTTCATGTATTTCTTGCAATAGTGTTGCAGTAGCCTGCATGCCTAAGAACGTTCTCAAGCCGAGGTTTGTAGACAAGCTGACTTTGTTGGGAAAAAAGCAAAGAAGCTCCTGGACACTCGTGTCTTCTAACACCTCTTCCAGATCTCGTCTGATAAAGGACCTGGCTTCTCCCTGTAAAGCTCTACAGGTTGTGATAAGCCACGAAACCCATGACTATCTAGAATGTGTTTTGTACAGAGACACTGTACCTGTAAGCTTCAGTGACATCTACAAAGTGACGTATCAGTAGTGCTTTAGGAGAAGCACACTGGTACACCACACAGCACAGGGCTTTGGAAGGAAGAGAAGTTTGAACCTAAAAAAACCCCCTTGTGTTCTTTCCTTTTCATTGCCTGTTTCGCAGCTGGAGCGGAGAGAGGGCAATATGTCTTGCTTAGCAAGACCATTCTCCACTTTGTATTAGTTTCCTGTGTAAATATCTCTTCCTAGTGGACAATTTATCAGTCTATCTACTAATTTGTCTGTTTATTCAAAATTATCATCAGACAGGAAGCGTGCTATATTTTATGAAAATAGATTCTCTTAGGCTTTTGTCTCAGTTTTCTTCCTAATATCTTTCCACTTAATCAAATTCATTTTCTGAAAAGTACTGCATCTGTTTTAAATAATTCATCAGCTTAGAGTGTTTCTCTGCAATCACTTGGAGAATGGCAAACTGATACAAGAGCCTGTAATTTGTTATGTTTTGATGGAATCGTAGGGCTGGATCATGGCATTCCTCCACAGCAGCGCAGATTAGCATACGAAAAGGCAGAAGGACTGCAACTTTATCTGCCGAAATTAAATTTTAGGTGTCCCTAAGGCCTTGTAAGCCTCTCTGGTCAGCTTCATCTCTGCTAGTGGACTTGTCCGTCATTGAAAGTACCTCCGCGCTGTTGATGTGTTCACATTTCAGTCTGCTCAGTTCCCGCACACATGCTTTATGCCAGCTACCTCCTGTGTCAGGGTGAGAAAGCTTTTTGGGGGGACTCATCTCAGCACATCCCTTTGGCTGTGTCTGTTGAGGAGACGGACTGGTAGAGGAACATCCGATTCATGAATCACACCAATGACTGGTTTCTGAGCAGTTCGATGCCGTTGGGAGCAACTTTGTCAGCTCAGGTGTGTCTGAACCGAGCGGTGTCGCAAGGTGGTGTCGTGGTTTAGCCCCAGCTGGCAACTAAGTACCACGCAGCCTCTCGCTCACTCCTCCTGCTCCGGTGCGATGGGGAGGAGAATTGGAAGAAAGGCAAAACTCGTGGGTTAGATAAAGACAGTTTAATAGGACAGCAAAGGAAGAGAAAAAACCAATAACAATAATACTAATAAAAGAATACACAAAGCAAGTGATGCATAATGCAATTTTTCTCACCACCCGGAATCCAATGCCCAAGCAGCGATTTTTGCCCCCTTCTCAACTCCCCCAGTTACGTACTGAGCATGGCGTCATATGGTATGGAACACCCCTTTGACTAGTTTGGGTCAGCTGTGTCCCCTCCCAGCTTCCTGTGAAAATTAACTCTATCCCAGCCAAAACCAGGACATTATCCACCCCTTATTCTGTACCATCTACGTCATGCCCAGATCCTACACTTTCCAATTAATCCGCACTTTTCCCATCTTTGAGGTATATATACATACATACATACACAGAAAGCATTCCCTTAGTCTATGGACCAACCCTCTAAAATGTCTGTTGAGTTCATTTAATCCATGACTTCGGGCTAAATCTGTCACACCAGTCTTTCAGGGCAGGAGAGATGATTTGTGGTGTTGGATTGCTGCATGCTGCATCTGGAGCTCGCAGCTGGTGGATCTGGCGTGGCCCATGCCTATGGTCTGCAGGTTGAAAATGTTGATCTTGAGGAAGTTGTTGGGCACCAGTTACTGAAGCCAGTTCAGGTTATCCAAAATCTTTGCCTTCTGTCCAGTCCATGATCACTTCTAGAATTCCTGGGTGACCAAGGTTCCCTTGACCTTACTTCATTTTGTGGCAAAACCAGCTTTCAGAAGGATTTGAACTATTTTCTTCCCTTTCTCAAAAACTTCTCCTGCTGCGTTGCCCCATATAATGATGTCGTCAATGTATTGTAGGTGTTCCAGAGCTCCACCCTTCTCCAGTGCAGTCTGGATCAGTCCATGGTAAATGGTGGGGCTGTTTCCACCCCTGGGGCAGTCCATTCCAGGTGTAGTGGGCGCCTCTCCAGGTGAAAGCAAACTGTGGCCTGCACTCCGCTGCCAAAGGGATTGAGAAGAATGCATTAGTGATATCAGCTGTGGCATACCACTTGGCTGCCTTGGACTCCAGTTCGTACTGAAGTTCCAGCACGTCCAGCACAGCAGTGCTCAGCGGTGGCATGACTTCATTCAGGCCACGATTGTCCACTGTTAGCCTCTGCTCTCCATTAGATTTTCGCACTGGCCATATGGGACTGTTAAAGGGTGAGCGAGTCTTGCTGATCACTCCTTGGGTCTCCAGTTGATGAATCAGGTTATGGATAGGGATCAGGGAGTCTCGGTCGGTGCAATATTGCCACCGATGCACCGTTGTGGTGGCGATCCGCACCTGTTGTTCTTCGACCCTCAGCAGCCCCACAACAGAAGGGTCCTCCGAGAGACCAGGCAAGGTAGACAGCTGTTTAAAATCCTCTGTCTCCAAGGCAGCTATGCCAAAGGCCCACCAGTACCCTTTTGGGTCCTTGAAATACCCTCTCCTGAGGTAATCTATACCAAGGATGCACGGAGACTCTGGGCCAGTCACAATGGGATGATTTTGCCACTCATTCCCAGTTAGGGTCACTTCCGCCTCCCGTACAGTCAGCTCTTGGGGTGCCCCTGTCACCCCAGAAATACAAATGGGTTCTGCCCCTCTATAGCTTGATGGTGTTAGGGTGTAATGTGCACCCGTGTCCACTAGAGCCTTATACTCCTGTGGGTCTGATGTGCCAGGCCATCGAGTCCACACTGTCCAATAAACCCCGTTGTCCCTTTCCTCCACCTGGCCGGAGGCAGGGCCCCTCTAATCCTGGTCATAGTATCCATTACTCACTTCCTGCAGAAATGACTTCGAAGTCTCTTCAAGAGGATTAAAAGTAAGATCAGCCCTACTACTCTGTCTGAGGAACTGCCCGCTGGAAACTTGAGTGGCATTTTTCCTGGAAGAATCCCCTTTTTTTTTTCCTTGCAACTCATGGACTCGTGCCTCTAAGGTCAAAGTAGGTTGTCCATCCCACTTCCTCATGTCCTCTCCATGGTCACGCAGGTAGAACCACAGGGTGCCTCGTGGTGTGTACCCTCTATATCCTCTCTCTTGAGCAGAGGAACGCTTACTCCTAATAGCTGAGATACTGGTCTGTACAGGTGGGGAGTAGGACATATCCTCTTCAAGTTGCTGGATCTTCCGGGACAGTTTCTCCACAGCTGAGACGAGGGGGGAAGAGAGACTTTCTTCGTATAGCCAGAGTCGGTCAGCCACCTCATCCACCGTTGGTGCCTCTTCAACTTTCCATTCCATTACTGCCAATGAGTTGGCATATGATGATGGTGCGCTCCATACAAACTTCCGCCACATGGACCTTGTACATTGGACCTCATCAGGGTCCATGGGTAACTCAGTGTTGTCCGGGTCATAACAAACTATCTCCCGCACAGCTAGTTCCCTCAGGTACTGGATACCTCTCTCCATGGTGGTCCACTTGCCTGGATAACATTCAATGTCTTCACTGAAGGGGTACCTTTCCCTCACGCCTGACAGGAGTCTCCTCCAGAGGCTGAGGGCTTGTCTCTCTTTTCCAATCGCCTTGTCAATGCCCCCTTCCCTAGACAGGGATCCCAGCAGCTTGGCTTGCCTACCCTCCAATTCCAAGCTACTGGCCCCGTTATCCCAGCACCGGAGCAGCCAGGTGACGATGTGCTCACCCGGATGGCGGCTGAAATCTTTCCGCATATCCCGCAGCTCGCTCAGGGAGAGGGACGGGGTGAGTGTCTTCGGTTGAGCTGCAGCGCCCGTCGCCGGGGTTTGGGTAGCCACGGTAGCTGTTGCAGGGGTTGGAGTAGCCGCAGTGCCTGTCTGCAGGGTTTGAGTAGCCACAGTAACTGTTGGTTTATTTTTCCTTTCTTCTCCCTGAAGGTGCTGCACAACATCGAGCAGCGTTTGGTAGATAGCGGTAAGCAGTGTACACAGCAAGTAAGGTATTACAGAGCACAACTCAGAGAATAAATGAAGCAACATTGTGACCCAGCGACTATTAAACTAACGTAATGAATGCATATAACAAATATAACAAATTTGTTTTAAACACGTTCTGGTCCGATCTGTCGTTATCTCAACCCTTCGTGCCCCATGTTGGGGGCCCAAAAGGGCTGCCGTGGTTTAGCGCCAACTGGGAACTAAGTACCACGCGGCTCCTCCCCCCCGGTGGTATGGGGGGGAGAATCGGAAGAAAAAGGCAAAACTTGTGGGTTGAGATAAAGACAGTTTAATAGGGCGGCAAAGGAAGAGAAAAAACAGTAGCAATAATACTAATAAAAGAATATACAAAGCGAGTGCTGCACAATGCAATTTTTCTCACCACCCGGAACCCGGAACCCGATGCCCCAGCCCCTTCCCCGACGTCATATGGTATGGAATATCCCTTTGGCTAGTTTGGGTCAGCTGTCCTGGCTGTGTCCCCTCCCAGCTTCCTGTGAAAATTAACTCCATCCCAGCCGAAACCAGGACAGCGGATGTGCCCAGGTGCTGGGAGCAGGGGATTTAGCTGCCTGTCATCATCCAACTTGGATTAAGAGGGAGTTTGCAAGCCTGAAGGCATTAAAAAGAGCAATCTTCTCCCATCCAGTCCTTTTGCTCAGGCAGTAGTATAGTCTTTGCAGAGGCTCAAATCCAACTGCTAGCCCAAGGTCATTGTCACAGGCTGCCGAATCCAGTGGCTGCCGTAGCCCCCTGCCCCCAGGTCCAGCTGGCAGTGGGGCTCAGCCTGTGTTCCCAGTAGGCACATGAGCACAAACACACGTATTCAACACATATCTATGTATATACATGGCCAGCAACACAGAAAAGCTTGAAAACACAAACACAAACAGCGCCAAGGGCCTCATCCTGTTCTGCTCTCCAGCCGATCAGGACAAAAGGCCATAAGTAGAATATATATATGCTTATATGGATATATATACGACGCAGATCCCTCTAGCCACTCCCTCTAGCCCAAGACACTCAGTCTAAACAGTATCTGGCCCCTGGATCCTCTCATCTCCAGTTGTCTCTTGCACAAACACACACAAACAGGTCTCTTAGTTGACTTCCAGACCCCAGGATCTCCCCAGTAGCTGGCCATTTGGTCCCGCTAGTAGCCAATGCACAGACCTCCTGTCCCTCCACCATCAGCCCAGGCTTACGGTTCCTTCAATACCTGGCTCCCAAAGCCTCTTATCCTACTCACTAGCTAATTTGGCTTGACATTGACCAGTGATTCACCTAGACCCCCAAACGCACATATGCACACAGAGTAGAGAGTCCCTCACCCAGGAAAAGGTGAGGGACTCTCTACTACCCCTGAGATGGGGTTCAGTGAGGAGACAGGCCCCGCTGACCGGGTGCAGGGCACGGCCAGACAGACATACCGACCAGCCAACTCTTTACATGCCACTGGCACCTTTTATCCCCTGATCGTTCTGTTTTTCCACACTTGTTCCTTCCCAAACTGCCCAGATCCCTCCCTTTCCCCACCCTTGGTTCCTCTCCGAAACACCCCATAGTAAGTCCTGTGCAATCCCAAAATGTTCCTCCTCTGCATCCCATAACGTGTCCCATTCCCATGAGGCAGTAACTTACCTGCCTTTGTCCTCTCCCTTTAGCTGGGGGTGCTGGGTGTCCCCCTGGACCCTGGGCTGAGGCTCTCTTGGGACAGCCCTGGGAGATGCCACATCAGGAACCACATTATTGGGGTTCCTCCCCCACTCTGCCTCTGACCTCCCTCGTGTTCGTGGGGTGAGGCCACCGGGAGAAGACACTTTGGGGTTTGCCCGCCGCTGCCTGTCCCGCAGGCTCTGCCCATCGCTGACCGTGCTCTGCCACCGCTTGCTCCTGGGAGGTGAAATGTGTCTGTGTTTAAAGCCTTTGGCAGGGTAAGTCTAAATAAATATTTATCAGCAGCCAAATGTAGGAGAGAGCGCTAATAAAAATGCATCTTTTGGAAGGCTCCCTGTCCACCAGTTTTCTGCAGGAAGGTAAATTTAAATTAACGTTGCACTAAAGCCCTGCTTTGCTATTAAAAATGATGAATGGGTGCAGGTACATTGCCAGTGACCTGCCGTAAACGTGGTATATGGTGCATTAGTAGTAAATTGCCAACAGATGATGGTGCTCTGAAATACGACGGAGCCAGCTCAGACTTTTGCTTCTCTTCATCCCAGTCTCGTTGGGAAGGACACACTGGCTTCTCCCCCAACAACTGGAGCTCAAGGCCCACAGGACTTGGTCACAGAATCACAGAATCACAGAATGGCAGGGGCTGGAAGGGACCTCTGGAGATCATCTAGTCCAACCCCCCTGCCAGAGCAGGGTCACCCACAGCAGGTGGCACAGGAACGCGTCCAGGCGGGTTTGGAATGTCTCCAGAGACGGAGACTCCACCACCTCTCTGGGCAGCCTGTGCCAGGGCTCTGCCACCCTCAAAGGAAAGAAGTTCCTCCTCATGTTTAGGTGGAACTTCCTATGCTCAAGTCTGTGCCCGTTACCTCTTGTCCTGTCCCTGGGCACCACTGAAAAGAGCCTGGCCCCATCCTCCTGACACCCACCCTTTAAGTATTGATAAGTGTTGATAAGGTCCCCCCTCAGCCGTCCTTTTTCTGGACTGAAGGGACACAAATTCTTCAGCCTTTCTTCATAAGAGAGGTGTTCCAGTCCCCTTTGTAGCCCTTACCGTCAGCCCCTACCGCGGTTGCCAGAGCATCGCCATGGTCCCCTTCAGGTGCGTCAATGCTTCAGCCTCCAGCAGGGGCCACAGGGCGAAAGCTGAAGGCTCGGGGATGAGCACCATCCAACGTCTCGAAACCAAACTTCTTATTTTCCTCTGCTACTACGCAGACAGCTGGATTCCCATTACAAGACAGATCTGGCTTTATAATTAGATGGATACAGAAGTCTTGTGGTGACACCTATCAGGCTTTTTTGACACACTTCTGTGAGGAAAGCCATATGGATCAAGAGATGCAATTGCAAACTCAGCACAATCTTTTTTTCCCATGTTTGCACAGTGCCTAACACGAGGGGCTGAGCCACCCCAGAGGAGAGGGAGGAGCTCCCGGCGGTGGCAGGGTCTCACGAGGTCCCTTGCTGCTGTCTGCCCACAACCTAAAAGCTTTAAGACAAGAGCAAACCATCACGTCTGGCAAACTCTACTAACTGGAGGTCTTCCCAGATTCTCAATCTGCCAAGAAAAGAGGTTAACACAGTGCCACAGTGGCTTCTCCACGCGGCCATACACCCAATCTCAAAGACCCCGGGAGGGGAAGAGCCCAGGGTCAGTCCTTACTCACTGCAATTCCCGGGGAAGCCATCCAGCCAGCGCAGCACCTCCTCTTGGCACGCAGTCTGCTGCCCGAACTCAGCTACAAATTAGCATTAAACATAAATGTTATTTATCTCTAATTAATTATTAAGGCAGTATGTAACAGCACTCAAGCAAGACCATATTGGTATGCGTCTGGATGCAACACAGCCCTCCCTAAATCACGCTGAAAGCTGATTTCCCTCCTGCTGCACAGCAGATTACTGCAGGCTCGGTGCTGGTACATAAGGAGAAAATTTGTTACCCTTCTGGAAAATCAATAGGCTCTTGGCAAACTGGTTTCGGTGCTGTTAATCATCTTGATGGCACCATCTGCCTATCCACCAAAGCACAGCAGGAGAACCACCCCACTGCCCTGCACAGGGACCCGCTCCAGGGCTGCAAAGCCCTGGCACAGCTGGGCTTCCACCTCTGCCCGCAGCTGAGACGCTTCCAAGCCCAGCTGAAGTTGCAGGAGGATGTGGGGAATGGGAGTTCAGAGCTCGTGGAGGATTCTGACACGTCCCTACCAGGACTTCTCCTCCATGGATGGAGGCAGTGCCTCTGCCTGGTGCCCCAAAAGCGGCTGAATGCTCAGAGGAAATGTGGAGGAGTCAAAAATGCTGAAAAAATTCCAGCTGCCTGAGGCATCACCACTGGTGCGTGCAGCTCCTCAAACACCTTGCTAGCATGTGGAGAACGTGAGAAATCCGGCAGCAGAGCTCGCTGGCGATGGACCATCACTTGCTGCCGTATGAGGCTCTGGTGTGAAGCGTCCCCAGTGAGGCAGAGTCTCCTCCCTCCTAACGGAGCTTCCCCAGCAGACAGAAGCAAAAAGCTGCGGGAGAACCTTCCCTGCAGGGCCAGGCTGGGCTGGAGAGGCTGGAGCCAAACCCCAGGGTGGTGAGACACTGGCACAGGTTGCCCAGGGAAGCTATGGCTGCCCCATCCCTGGAAGTGTTCAAGGCCAGGCTGGATGGGGCTTTGAGCAGCCTGGTCTAGTGGGAGGTGTCCCTGCCCATGGCAGGGGGGTTGGACTAGATGATCTTTAAGGTCTCCTCTAACCTGAACCATTCTGTGATTCTATGATTCTGTGAAGCTGGTGACACGCTCTAGCATGAGCAAAGGAGCTCTGGCCAGGCTTACAGTGGGCAAAGCTGCGGCAGGAGTCCTGGCTGCTGCCGCCGGAGATGTGCTTGAGAGCAGCCGCTGATGGCTGCTGGGATGGAGAAAGGACCCTCACGCCAACGCACGCGGCTTCCCCATCCCGTCCGCCGGGTCTCTGCCTTCCCCCAGCGCCGGCCGGCATGGCGCGGGGCCTGCAGACAGCCAGGGAGCTGGGGGGAAATGGGCGGGAGCAAACGGCAGCGCCTGGCTTCCTCCCGCCCGGTGTTAATCAGCGCTTTTCTGAATCACAGACGTGGCTTTGTCTGTGGGATATCAACTATGAGATGCAGAAATTAATTCAGCTTGGGAGCTGTGGGTGACTCAGACTGCTGTGGAAACACCCCAGGGCAGAAATGAGATGTCGGGCAAATTCACCCTCGGGGTATCTCTCAATGGATTTTAACTGTGGATAAATTTAATTTGCAGAACTGAAGCATATTTTATTTACTCTTTCTAAGTAGCATTTTAAATTGAAATATTCAAGTAGACAATCAAGAGGGTTTTAATGGGTTGCATTTATTGAAAGAGAGCTTGATTTAAATTCCTTAACATCGCAGTCCCAAGCATAATCTTTTTCCCCCCACGTGAATTATCTGCTGAATTTCTCTATCGCACTAATATATGAAAATCTGAATTCACCAAATAAACAGACAAGATGACACAGCGCTGATATTCGGTTGCCGCAGGCCACCCAGTGATCCTGCTGGAAGATGCCTGGAAGTCTCAATGGAAAAGCAGGATGCAGTACTCATATGTGCTTTTAGGAGTTTGCAAATACAGAGCTCCTTCTCATGCATCACTGGGCTCCCAAAGATGGGGCTAAGTTATAACAGCCCTTAGGGTTCACTTAACTCTGCTGCCAAATGTCTGCCTGGGAGGAAAAAAAATACATCTTGGTAGTTGGAAAAATATCGAGGCGAAGGATTTGAAAGGCTGAGCCACGTGGATTCCTGCCTTAGCTCTCTCAGTGCAGCAATACTTCATTGCAATCAATAAATGTTTCATCATCGTTTCTGGCGTAGGGCAGGGAGGCTGTAAGGAGCCCGGGCTCCATTCTTGGCTCCGCTCTCTGTGTGCTTTGAAGCATCATTTCGGGTCAATGCAGCAGGGCTTGAGCGTCCTGTTGTCTTCACGACAGGCAGGCTGTGTGCTGGGGACTCCCAAGGAAGGATCACAGAATGGTTAGAGTTAGAAGGGACCTTAAAGATCATCCAGTGCCAACCCCCCTGCCATGGGCAGGGACACCTCCCACTAGACCAGGCTGCTCAAAGCCCCATCCAGCCTGGCCTTGAACACTTCCAGGGATGGGGCATCCACAGCTTCTCTGGGCAACTTGTTCCAGTATCTGACCACCCTCAGAGCGAAAAATTTCTTCCCAATATCTAATCTAAATCTCCCCTCTTTCAGTTTAAAACCATTACCCCTCGTCCTACCACTACCCTTCCTGATAAAGAGTCCCTCCCCATCTTTCCTGTAGCCCCCTTTAGGTACTGGCAGGCTGCTATAAGGTCTCCCCGGAGCCTTCTCTACTCCAGGCTGAACAACCCCAACTCTCTCAGCCTGTCCTCATAGCAGAGGTGCTCCATCTCTCTGATCATCTTCATTGCCTCCTCTGGACCTGTTCCAACAGGTCCATGTCTTTCCTGTGCTGAAGACTCCAGAGCTGGAGACAGGACTCCAGTTGGGGTCTCACCAGAGTGGAGCAGAGGGGGAGAACCACCTCCCTTGACCTGCTGGCCACGCTGCTTTTCATGCAGCCCAGGATGTGGATGGCTTTCTGAAGCAGGGTGAGGGGCTGGCTCAGGGCTCCTGAGAGGCTCAACCCTCTGCTCCCTGGGCATGGGGGATGGACAGGCAGCGGTGGTGGAGGGCAGCAGGCAGTATTTTGGCCATGCCTTCTCCCCCTGAGAAGACAATGCTTATGACCAGGAGCTGGAGGGAAGCCAGGCAGCTGTATGTCATGAGAGAAACCCCGACAGCAAAATCTGGGGAAAGATCTGGGAAAATTCTTTCCGAAAGAAAAGCCTCATGCTGGAGGACACATCTGGATCACATTTGCTCTCTGCCGACTCCAGCGACGCATCAGACTGTTCAAAAGCTCCCCCCAACCCACCCAGCCCGTGAGAGCCAGGGAGCTGGACCTGGCTGCGTTTTCATAGACTAAAGTCTGGGACGGGACCAGGGGCTGAAAGTCACTTGGACAGAGAGACCTGTGTGTCCCCCAGAGGGAGCTGCACTGGCCTTCAGGAGAAGCTCAGCAGTAAATGAGGGACCGTTTGGCCACGTCTGCCCCCAGAATGGCACTGCTGCAACAGAGGGGTGGTTTTAAGGCTTTATGATCAAATTGATGCAGATTTTATGTCAGGTTTGATTTTCTTGCGTTACTGATGGTTCTGCCTGTTCCTCCCCGGCGCCCCCCCAGCCAGGGATAACACAGCACGTGGCTGCGCAGGGGGAACCGGATCGGGTGGCAGAGAGGACAACACAAACCTTCAGGTCAGCTCCTGCAGGAACCCAGGGGCTGTGCAGCATTCCTGCTGCTCAGCGGAGAAACAACACCTGAGCCTACACGGTGCCCGTTCCAGTGCCAGGGGCAGGGCTCTGTGTGGCTCGGCAGATGCGTAGGGAACACTCAAGGGACAGGGACAACCTCCCGCTGAGAAGCGACAGGGCGGCTCGGGTCACCTAAGCACACCCCACGCTCAGCACCACTCTCCATCAGCCTCCTCCATCCACCCGGGGAGCAAACAACAGGGCTATGGGGAGGGGGAAGAGCAGGGGCCAGGAGGTCCACCTGGACCTCCCCAGGGGACCTCTTCAGTGTCATGGCGGAGAGAAGAAGTGAGATTTCCACCCCTGACCCAGCAGACCATTCCAGCACCAGTCCAGGACAGCCTGCTCCCTGCCTCATCGCTTTGGGGACTGTAGGCAATTTGGGGAACGACTCCCATCATGGTGCCTTCACAGAGGGGCTCCGGTCTCAAGTACCATCTCCAGCTGCTGCTAGCCGAGTGTGTAAGCAATCACACTGCATACCACAATGCTCGGTGGGAAAACACTTCTGGTTTCATTGGTTCATAATATGAAGATGCAGAATACATCTGGTTTGTACAGTGAGTTCAGCTTCCCCCCTTCCTCTCCTCTCCCCCAAATCCTTTTTCTCCAGCTATTCAGTAGCTCCACAACTGAGCCCTCCCCAGCCGATTGTAGGCTGCAGAGTTGTCCCTGCTCTGACAAACTTCTCGCTCATCTCTTTTGGTCTTTCTCTCCCGACGACTCCGAAAAGCCATCCAGATTCCCCATCCTGTTCTGTCCTCATTTCTTCCTTCTCCTGACGGTTTCTTCGGGCAATGCATTCACCACCAGGCAAAATCCCCTTGTTTTTTTAACAAATCCCAGGACAAAACCCGAGTCTAAGCCAAAGCCACCCACACAAAATGCTGGGATAGTGTCCTGCACGGCACGGCTCTTCCCGCGGAAAGGATGCTCAGTGTCCCAGGGGGCAACGGCGGCTGGGAAAAACCAGATAAGGCATCGTAACCCTGGAGAATTTGCTGCTCAGAGCGGTATTAAAGAAACAGCATCGTTACCAGGTTGAATTAACCTGCTAATATTCAAAGTGCTTTTAGGGAATTAATTAGCTATAGCTAATACCTTTCATGGCTGGCTCACTACATCCGCCTGGGACATTTTCAGAGCAGACAGCCAAAGTTTTTGCCTTTTCTGCTCTTTCTTTTCTTTGTCCTCTTACAAAAGAAAGCAGGTATATTGTTTTTACACGTATTCTTTGCTTTGCAAGCTTCATTATACGGGTTACGTATCTCCATTTCTGCTTGAAGCTGAACCAATACAAGACATCTCTGTGGCGACTGACATGTCACAAGCACAGATCCAGGTATTCCCTACTGGAGAGACAAGGGAGGGGGATACGTCCTTGTGGACAAGCTGAACTGGTGGAATGGTAAATGTTTTTCTTCTTCCCTAGGAGGAGTGCACTCCCCCACTGTCCTACCCAAGGGAACGCTGGAAAGGGAAAACTGGGCTTGTTTGCCAGTCCCACCTCTTCTAAGGAAACGTTCCTGGAGGAAACACTGTCCCATAAAGCATTCCTGTGGGTCACGCTTTGCATACATGGTCCAAAGTGCATTGAATTGCACAGGAATCCGGGCTCCGGGACATAAACTGCATCCACTGAAAACACAACCGTGTTTCTTCTTCTGCATGGTTCTGCAGTTATCCACAGATGGTCTCTGGCAAAAGGACTCATTTTTGAGGGGGTTTCTGCATATGTACAGCATTTAGCAAAATAAAATGGCAATAGAAATTTGGACTAGATGATTGCTGTAGGTCTCTTCCAACTGAAATAGTCTATTCTCAAATGCAGGTCCTAATTCACAGCTACATCTTCTCTGTCATATGGACCAGCCCATCATAAATAAATGCCCCTTTTCTACGTATTGAGGTGCTGTACAAAAAAGACCAACGGAGCTGGTGAGGGGTCTGGAGCACAAGTCTTGTGAGGAGCGGCTGAGGGAGCTGGGGGTGTTCAGCCTGGAGAAAAGGAGGCTGAGGGGAGACCTTCTCGCTCTCTACAACTGCCTGAAAGGAGGGTGTAGAGAGGGGGGGTTGGTCTCTTCTCCCAAGTAACAAGTGATAAGACAAGAGGAAACAGTCTCAAGGTACACCAGAGGAGGTTTGGGGTGGATATTGGGAAAAATTTCTTCACCGAAAGGGTTGTCAAGCATTGGAACAGGCTGCCCAGGAGAGTGGTTGAGTCACCATCCCTGGACGTATTTAAAAGATGGGTAGATGTGGTGCTGAGGGACATGGTTTAGTGGTGGACTTGGTAGTGTTTGGTTTACGGTTGGACTCAATGATCTTAAAGGTCTTTTCCAACCTAAATGATTCTTTGATTCTGCTGGAGCACCAAGCTATGGAAAATACATCTAATTGACGCTTAGCCGTTATCCCATGTGTTTACCTGCAAACACTTACCGTGGACCGTGAAATGAAAACGTCAGATTCACTTTGTGCTCCGTTGCACAACTTGACTCTTGAGTTTTACCCTGTGGGTTTGCAGCAAGCCCTGAGCTCGACTGGGCAGGGTCCTGCACGCTCCGGGAGGCGGCTCCTGCCGCCCAAACAGCTTTGATCCCAAGACAAGACAAAGAGCCGGGTTTTTAAAGTGCGTTATGAAAGTACCTCTGGGGTTATCCAGCTCCAGTAGGAAAGCATTTCATCTGGATTTCCAACATGGCAGGGGAATGGTTATGTTTTGAATACAGCCATGAATAATTCAGTTTTCATGAATTTGCCTGACTTCATAAGGACTCGTGCTGATTTCAGACTAATAAGCCGTCTTCTTTTCTAGCCGCTACTGCTTTAAGCAGAAAAGCAATGGCCCTGAGGAGAATCCCCTGTCCCGGGGCAGGGTGAGGTTGCTGCAGAGCAATAGTTGCAGCCCAAGAGAAGTCCCCCTGATGTTGTTCACCAGGTGGCTCTGGTGGGTGCTCGATGGCGGGTGCCTGGGGTATGGCCACAGGGTGCAGGGACCAAGAGGCCACTCCTGGGGAGGGCAGGATTTGCTCTTGTTCCCTCTCCCCATCTCGCTCCCAGCCACAGGATCTCCCCCTCTCCCTCGCAGCAGAGCTGGCGTTTGGCTGACCATGAGCAAAGCTGATCGGTCTCATTCACCTGTCCCCAAAATGAGTTTTTCTGCTGTTTCAGTGACTCGACCCATACTGTGGTACCAGAGAGCGGGCTGCACCATGAAACAACTCCCTTGGTGTGAGAGCTAATCCCTTCCTGAGAGCTAATCCCTTCCTCCCCCTCTTCCGCAGCTTTCCTCTTTGTCCTGCTTCGCCCAGGGGAGAGGCTGATGCTACCGAGCTCTTCATCAGGTGGCTGCCACCGCCATCTGCCGGCATCCATCCCCTCTGCAAAACCATCTCCAGGGCCTGGAGCTGCCGGACGGACGCCCTCGGCTCCATCAGCTGCCTGTGGGCAGGGGGACCCTCACCCCGGCCTTGGGGACAACAGCACGGGGGACGCGCACACCCGCCCGTCGGAGCGAACGGAGCCAAGGGTGGAGCCGAGGTTTCAGCCTTGTCCTGGGTTGAACAGCACAGGATTAATTTGTCTTTCGATAATTTTACTTTTCAGTCAGGTCTCTTTTAATGCTTGTGAAAACTGCATTTTTACAAGACTCTCCCCAGCTATGGGATAAGGGATTCAAGGTCTCAGTGTTTTCGAGCTCACCAGGTGTGGGGACGAGGAGGAGTGAGACCCGGGCACTTGACCCCAGCTGGCCAACAGAATTATTTCATATCATGACGGTCACATTCAATATAAATTAGAAAGTTTGCTGAGGAGTTTCTCTCTTCTGCGATGGTTGTGATCCTGAGAACTCCTTGCCCCTGTGCCGGAGCCCTGAGCCCTTCCCTTCCTCCCGAAGCCACAGTGTCCCACATTTGCTGTCCCTGCCATCAGCTTCCTGCTGATAGAATGGGCTGAGTATAATCCTTGTGTATTTTATATTGGTATTGGGATCAATATTGGTTCTTTAGTATTTTTAATATCAATTATTTAGTCTGACTCTATTCAATCTGTTTATATTTCAAACCTCGTGTTTCCTTGTTTTCCCCCGTTTCCCCTTCCTGGGTGGGGAGGGGTCATCGGGTGAGAGAATAATGGTCTAAACAACAATAAATTGTTGTGAGTTCTTCAAACCACAAGAGCTGTGCAACGCCCACCCTGCCCACTTCCCTCCCTGTCAGCCTCACCTGTGGGTCTTTTGCATTGCAAATCTGAGGAATGGTATTTTTTGCACAAAGTGAACTAAAGGAGAGTGGAAAAACAGGGAAGGGGTCACTGGACAGGTTGGCAGCACAGCCCTCGGGGCAGGAGGAGCAGGAAGGCTCGGTGCTGGGGGAGACTGGGTGAGACAACCCATTGGAAAGTTGGTGAAGGCTGCGGGGAAATTTTAAGGCCCATTTTTGAGCCCACAGTGGCTTGGAGTCCAGGAAGCACCGAGGGGATGTGCCTGGTACATGGGGAGCCTGATACGAACCCCCAGCAGGATCTGGTCCAAACTTTTCAGCTCAGTCCAAGGGGCACAGCTCTCTGCCCCTCCGGAGGTGTCGAGGATCCCGATCCTGGGGGTATTTTGCAGCATCACCTGGACGTACACTTCACATTCCAACCTCCTCTCCACTGTCTTGCTGTGCACGAGGCATGGCTCCTGCCTGCAAGGTGCCCACGTGTCCCTGATGGACTGACGTCCACCCTTGGATGGATGTGGCTGGTGGTGGCTCAGCTGCTATCGCTGACAGGAGTGGCCCTTCAGGAATGGAACCCTGTGGATTTTCTGCAGGCTCTACACGCTTAATATACATTATAGGTAAAAGGGGCTGCTTGGCCTAAGGAGAAAGAAGACTATCATCAGCATCATTTGACCCTCCTGCTTCCTCTTCAGTAAGATGATTTCCTTTTATTTACAAACATGAATGAACTAAGCTTCACAACAGCTCAGCAAGGCTCAAGTCTCATTAGCCTCCTCTAAACCAGGGTGGGATGCGAGTGGAAAGCTGAGCATGCAGAGCCCCGGAGTAAGGCCACAGCAAAGGGGGGACAGTAGGACCAATGCTCTGAGAGATCCCGGGGGCAGCTCTCAATCCCCAATTCAGGAGCTGGGAGCAAGGGGGCTGAGGCGATGCCCCTTGTGCCAGGCCTCGTACCTAACGCTGAAAATTTGTGTTCATTCCGCAGCCGTCCCTTCAGAGGAATCGTGACCTGTCGATGAAGTACGGCAGCCACAGACCAAGCAACGGGAAAAGGCAAAATACTGAACTGTTGCCCTACTTTGTCCATTAATGACACAGATGTGCTGTGGAAAAAATAGATTACACACTAAAAGATAGGCCCAGAACGTACAAACAGAAAGGAAAGGAATCGCTGCTGAACAAACAACTTCTATTCTGGCATTTCTGAACTTCTGGGCAACTGTCTTTGCTGCTTAGGTGTTGTCCGTGTCTGGATTTTACACAGGTAATTCAGACACACAAGCCAAGACTTGCACATATAGGAATTCTCTTTCAGTCTACTTCTTATTTTCCCTTTTCTCAGCTCCCCCATTGCCTGTCATCTCACTGCATGAAAACCAGGGCATAGTCCATGAAATTAAACAATAAGAATTAATGACCAGTCTTTAGAAGTAAAAGATGATCATTTATCTGCCAGACACTCAACCCGTAGGGTTCACCGCCTCCGAGGACAAATCCGCCATGGTAGCTCAAGTCTAAAAACAGATGGGCGATTTCACTACCCGTTAGTCTCACTGCTAGTTCTCAAACCTAAGACCACCCATTTATTTTATGACCCTGGGTCTGCATCCTTTTTTAGCAAAAATCATTCCTTCATGAGGAATGAGTCACCTACACAAAGACCCTGGTGATATTCAATGAACTAGTCAACAAATGATAAAGTGCAAGGTACTGATCCCTGTAAACTGCCAGACTGAGGCATCCTGACGGGTAGATTTATCACAGCCTATCCAAAGTTTCTAATACTAGCACCAACTGCATAAAACGTTATAGAAGCACCAACTGTATAAAACGTTATAGACATTAGGATGAATGTTCTTTACAATGAGGGTGGTGAGACACTGGAACAGGTTGCCCAGAGAGGTGGTGGAGGCCCCATCCCTGGAGACATCCAAGGCCAGGCTGGATGAGGCTCTGAGCAACCTGATGTAGTTGAAGATGTCCCTGCTTACTGCAGGGGGGTTGGACTAGATGACCTTTAAGGGTCCCTTCCAACCCAACACATTCTACGATTCTAAAATAAGGTTTGCCATTGCCTTCCACTCAGCTGAATCTCTCAGAGGTGTGTACCTTTACATCACCTTTACATCACCTTTACATCACTAAGGCTACATCAGTGACTTGACATCTGGTCAGCAGCTGGTAATAAGTACCATAAGAGTTGAACCTGGTGCCAACGATGTTCAGTGTCTTCATGGACAACCTGGATGATGTGACAAAATGTGCTCTCAGCAAATTTGCAGGTGGTACTAAATTAGGTGGAACTTCGATTCAGAGGCACCTGGAGAAACTTGAGGATTAGTCCAGCGGGTGCATCCTGCAGTTCAGCAATGAGAAGCATGAGTCCTGCATCTGGGGTGGAATAAGCCCATGTGCCAGCACAGGCTGGGAGCTGACTGTCTGAAAGAAGCTGGGGTTACGCATAGTGGCCTACATTAGGAGAAGTACGGTCAGCAGATCAAGGGACATCAGTGTCCCTGTAGACTCAACAGCTGTAAGGGCACACTTGGAATGTTGCATCCAACTTTCTGACCCCTCCCAAGTTCAAAAAGGAAAGGGAGGAACTGAGGAGGGTCCAGCAGAGAGTTCCCAAGGCGGTTAGAGGCCTAGCACACGTCACCTACATGAAGAAGCTGAGGGAGTTGGGCTTGTTGAGTCTGGCGAAAAGGATAAGAGGCAATCAAAGAGCAACCTACAGATCCATGAAGCAGAGTTAAAAAAATGATGGAGACAACTTCTTTGCCAGTAGGAGATGATACAGTGAAGGGCAACAGCCACAAACTGCAGCCTGAGAGGTTCAGACTGGATTTACGGAAAATTTCTTTATCAGGAGGGCAGTGCAGAGAGATGGTGGGGTCTCCATGCTTGGTTTTTGCCAAGACATGGTGAGATAGAGTCACAGGTACCTAATCTAGCGTGGGGAATAGTCCTGCTCCAAGCAGGGATTTGGATGAGAGACTTCCAGAGGTCGGTTCCAACGCACGCTTTAATGGTCTAGGATTCCCAGAGTTGGCTGTATTTATTTCATCTCTGAAAACAGAAGCTCTACAATCCCCTCAGTCTGATGACCTGGAGAGCAAGTTAGCACTGCTGAGAGGCTCCAGTGAGGCCTTGATTACTCTCTGTGTCCCAGGAAAGGGCAGGAGAGACTGAATGCCAAGCCCTCTGCACTAGCAGTGAACTGAAGAGATAAACCCAGCCAGTCCAAGCAGGTGAACTGTGTTTCTGCAACAGAGGAAAATTAAAATCATTATGGATTCTGTTCTGTCTCACCCAAGGGGAAATTTCTCCTCAACCACAAATGATGACAATTACTTCAACTTGGGCATATGAGCAAGGCTTATCAGAAAACCACCAGAGGAGGATTTTCTGTACCCTCTCACACACTGGACCATCCTTGACTGTCTCTAGGTGTAGTCCATTTCTGATGCTTCTGAGGAATTCATGAAAAGACATTCAGCGCTGTGCATCGAGGTAACACCCCTGACTGGTGGTTGCAGGTTGCCAGCCGAAGCATTGAGATTCAACTATACTCAGGGTCTTGAGGTGAAGTACAGACCTTTTGATTACCTTGAGGGAAATGCTGATAGTCCCATTTTCCTCAGAGCCCACAAAGGAAGGGGCAAAGCACAGGTCAGAGGGATCTGGAGCTTCGGAGGCAGAGAAGACCAACATGATCTTACAGCACAACCTGTAGACACGGTGGCAGCTATAGAGCTCTGCCCACCGTCGTGTTTGTTACTGTGCCGTAGCGATGAACAGTGAGGACACGCTGCCTCTTCCTGACGCTTCTACTGCAAATGTCTGATGACGGAAAGAGAGATTCTGATTTGCATATGCTGGGGTTGAAACAGATAAGCAATCATTTTGAAAAATGAGTGTACGCACATATAAGCACCCACGCATGTAGTTAAACCTTTCATGCAAGGAGAGATGAGCCTGATGCTGATTGTTTATGTTCATGCAGTAAAATTTATATGGAATTGTTTTCCTTGGATGAAAAATAGCAACAACCACGTCATTTCACTTCATTTTAATGTCCATTTTATTGTAATTATCTTGCCATTCTCTGAGCTTTCAGCATCTCGTTTTGGCATTATGAACACTTGCGCATGCAAACCCTAGGCAACATAAATAAAAAGAACATCTTGTTACAATATCTATGGAAAATGAGATGGGTGCAATTTATGATACTTGCAGCTTTTCAGCTCCCCTGTATCCATACACAAACAAATAACATATAAAGGCTACTTATGCAAAGTGTTAAGTCTTTTTGTGTTCATTGTTATTGCTCATATGTCAGAGGTGCACAGGGAGAAAGGATGGACTACATGATAAGATGCTTGACTCCACCTTGGAAGAAACAGTCACATTTTCCACACATTTCCTGGGTGACTTTGATCAAGCCACTTAATCCTTTCATCTCCTCATCATCTGTAGTGTACTACACCCATAATATAAAACAGTGGCAATAACTCCTGCTCTACAAGAATTAAGGGCACACAATACCTACCCAGATTGTACTTAGGTACACAGGGATAGGTAGCTTAAGCCACAAGTATTGCACATGTCTAACCTTGAAATAAGCCTTAAATTCCCACTTTTTGGATATGGACTGTAGATCGCCAAAAGAGCACAGTTCCATGTGGTAGGCTCCATAAATACATGTAGGAAACAGAGACTGTTCCCAAAAAAATATAATCAGACATAATATTAGCCTCATTTTTAGATAAGTAGCTGAGATGTAGCTCCTTTAAGAAGCTTGCCTGACATCAGATGAAGAGCCCAGGCAGTGCCTAGGGCAGCGGTGGGAAGTTAACCTAGAGCTCCTGAGCTCATCAGTCCTTTAAGTATACCCTCACCATCAGGGAAGACAAGGTGGCATCCCAAAAATTTTGCCTAGTCATAGGATTAAGGGGGCAAACTGTTCCTTCATTGGCCTTTGTTGACAACTCCAGTAAAAAGCAGTGGAAAGAAATTCTCCTAAACACTGTTTAAGCTAAGGATTTAGAAGATGAGCAGCAACAGCCGGTCCCATTATCATACCTTTATCATACCTAACACTTGGAAAAGACTCTTGTCTTTCTCTGTAGCTGCTGGTATCATCCCTCATAGGAACTGGAGGGGCGGCATTACAGAATGAGATTGTAATCAGATACATGGCTCTGAGATGGGCTGGAAGAGGTCTGGAGGATCAAGTGACCCTGTTCCAGGAACGCAGTGTTAGGTACAGATCTGCAGAAGAAATGCTGACAGAAAGTTGACCTGAGTAACACTCGGTACTTTGAGACACGACAAGACATTTTTGGGACTAACACCTAGACCTTTTTAGCCTATGACTAATCCAGGAACAATCTGGACAAATGGAAAGAAACCAGCATACAATGTTTCTTTTTCCCCTAGAACAAGAGGAAAAGGGTTGAGCCTCAAAGTAATGGGAAACAACAGCGACTGCAGTGTGTCAGGTGTGGGCAGAGCACAGCCCATGACTTTTTTTGTGCTGTGCCTTTAGAATCATGGAAATTAGTGGAAATGGCTGTGGTGGAACACGTACAAGAGCTGAGATCTCACCACCTTCCTGCACACTGCTCCAACGCTGCACTGCCCTCATGGAGAAGACATTTTCCTGAAGTCCAGCCCGAACATCTCAAGCCACAATTTGTGCCTGTTGCCCCTAGTTGCCGCCCTCAACAAGAGCCTGGCTCTGTTGTCTTCACAACTCCCTCTTGAACAGCACAACTCCCTCTTGAACTCCCTCTTGAATACTGGACACAGTATTTCAGGTGTCTTCACTAGTGTTGAGTCCAAAGAGACGGAGTATTTCCTTGATCTGCTGGCCACACTTCTGCTGACGTAGCCCAGTATGTGGCTTCTTTAATTCACAAAGAGAGTATCTTTCTGGCACATGTGCTGTAGATTATTTTTTTCGCTTACTTTGTCACAAGCAAAATTATTTGTCTTTGGGGGAATTACAGGAAGGATACTGGGTGACTGTCAGTACTTAAGTGACATTGCCTGTGTCCTCATCATGAATGGATGGATCCCAGATGACAAGTGCATTCTCAACTGAGTAAACAGAGCTTTAAAGTACTTCTCGTCTCACGTCAGAGGTTTTTCTGCAGGAGGTGTAGGATAATTTGGGCTGAAATGTGGTGGAACCATGTACTGAGACAGAGAAAGGACTGTTGTGATTGTGCACCTGGGACTGGAAGGAGCAAGGGAAAAGCACACTCCCAGAGTGAACAACTGAGTGGAAAAGGTGGGTTTTTTTGTCATGAACATGGTGTGCCCACGCTTTCTTTATTTCAGAAGCTCTGCAATCACAATGGGCAGAACTAGGTGGAAATAATTAAAGGCATTGCCAAGAATGGCTTAGGGTCACAGCGTGCTATAGGGATAATATTTCATTGTCAGCCTTTTGTTGACGGTTGCCTTGAAATTTAAGAGCTAAGATTTTGAGGAACAGCTCTTCTTCGGATGGAAAATTCAAAAGCACATGTTCCTTTGGAATCTGTATGTAATCTGCCAAGGCAGAGCTGAAAATGAGAAAAACATGTCCCCAGAATTTTAAGGAAACATGAGGAGTCATGGCTGTAGTCCCTCTCAGCTAGACATTTTAGGGACACTTTCATTCTACTCATTCTCCCTTACAGAAAAATATTTTCTAAGCCTTGAAAACCAAGGTGCTGGGATAAACCATGAGGGGCGGGCAGCCATATGCCAGGAGGACGTTATCTCAGTTTGCATCCCTGGTGGTCGGAGCAACTTCCAGGAACAACTGGAGATGTAAAGTGACTTTCTGTAAAAAGCGAGGGTGGCACTTGTAGCGAACCAGTGGGAAATAAAGGATGACACCACTGAAAACGAACAGGACGATGTACAGGATCTCAATTTGGGGTTGGTCAATGATGGGAGCTAACACCAGGTACACAGCTGCCATCAACACGATTATGGGGATGATAATTGGGACCTGTGAAAGCAAAAAAACAGCATGAAGACTCACATAATCCTGGGCCAGTCTGAGTCCGGACAACCCTGAAACTTCTGAAGAAGGCTTTTTAGATGAAATCCTGCTGCAACCTGAGGTATTATCTAGACATTCCAATTAATCCAGACATCCTGTTTCCCAGACCACCCCCGCTCCAAGGTTGAAAATCCCTGCAAGAGCTAGACCGCTGCCACACACCCTAACCCCTGGTCTTCCCTGCCCTCCTAGGCCTGAAGACGCAAACTACTGTTTTTAGTGCCAGGTTTGTTCTTGCTTTTCCTACTACCTTCCATCCAAAAGCTGAGCTGTGGACAAACCACGCAGCAACATGCACAAATCACATAACTGAACCTTAACTCCCTTGGGCAAAAAGGTTTATTCATGTGTTGACAGATAGGTGGACAGGCAACCTCAAAGGCTTTTTTCTGTAAGCCTAGTCATAAAGCATTTAAATTTGAAGGCAGCCTCCCTCAAAGGCGCGTGAATGCATAACACAAAATGATCTCACAAGATGAAAAACTGAACGCTTTATCTGGAATTTTCCAATTTTTACTTTTGTGCCTTTTGTCCAGCACAAGGGCACTGATACAGACCAAAGGAAATGTTTTTCATGGTTACCTGTGAGAGCACGGAGAAGATCTGCCATTGGCTTCATCTGCCTTAGTAGGGTGCTCCACTCTGCTCCCTCCCCACTGTCTTCTAACACTTTTGGCACAATGCTAATAAAAATGGTTGTTTTCAAACCAAGGGAAATCTTACCCTCAAATATAAACCTGCAATGCGCATGCAGATTCTGCAGGACATCAGCCATACATTGTCAGTTGACCTGGAACCTTCAGACATGAGCTGCTTCTAGTTAAGGAAATAATTGGAGGCCATTGAGCCAAAGGCTGCAGCAGGCTGACATCCTCACGGGACTGGCCTGGAGGACCGTGGGAGTTGTATGCAGTGTATGAAACACTATTGCAGAAGCAGAATTTCTTTTCCTTAAAGTCTATTCAGCCAATCAGTTGTGTGAACATCTTCATCCAGCATCCTAATTTCAGGACACAGCCACAGAAGCCAGTGACTGGAAAACTTAATAGAGCACTGCTCTTCTCCTTCATGCTAAGCCCCACGGGACACCCGCTATTGCTTTGCACAGCCTGGCAGTGTCAGCATGTCGTCCGTCTCCCAGAGGAACCCCATGAAAACCAGGATGTTCATTCAGCTTCTCTCAGGGAAAAGTCACTGTCCTGCATTCACGGTCTTGTGGGTCTCCTGTTCCTGGGATCTTTTCTGTAAAAACATTTCCCCCAGTCACGGAGGAAGCGCTGCAGCTCAACTCGCTTATGGCACCAGGGGGAAGAACAGGCAACTCCTCATCTCCTTCCACTTCGCTGTTTTGTGGGGGACAAACCTCTCCCCTGGCCATCTGAAAGGACTTGGGGCATTCTGGCTGACTGTTCTGTCCTCCGTGAGGTTCTTACACCTGGGCTGTCCTCTGAGGAGTTTGACCAAGCTCTGAGAGCATATACGGGTGATTGCATTGTTGATCAGAATCATCCTTCATTTTCCTCTTAAACGTCTTAGAAAAAAAAGAGGGCATGGCAGACATATTTTCCACAGTGAGGGGGCAGTGCATTATTAGCTTATCAAGACAGAGAATTCAACCTTGACTTATGCCTGTATATTCACACTATCTTGCCCCTCATTGACTTTGCCGAGACAAAATGTGAAATAAAAAAAAGGACAAGCACGCTAAATCTGTAAGCAACCAGCCCTGGTGCTCGCTCTTTCCTCATAACGTACTCTCAGTTATTTGGGCAATATTGGAAAAGGGGTTTGGGATTTTATGTGATTACCTCACCTTGTAAGATCTTGGCAGTTCTGGTTTCTTGATTTTTAAATACAGGAGACCAGAAATAGTCATGCCATAGAAAAACCATGCTATAAAACTGGAAGGAAAAGAAAAAGAAAAAAAAAGGCAGCATTACATTTGGGGTGAGATCTTCCAGGAATATCAGACCTGCCTTGCAGATCCCAGATGTTCATATCTCCAATTAAAAGGGAGAATATTGATATAAATTTAGCAGTTCTTCCATTTATTTCTTTTCCAGCACAACGAGAACTTTAGAATGATCTGAATATTATAGATTCATTTCAATATGAGAATGAATCACAACCAGTTAAGTATATAGTGACAGAAGCATTCATGTGTTGCAAAGATGCTGGATCCTAAGCTCTTCCTTTTCTTTCTTCCCCTCCTCCCCTCCACAATATTGGTTAGAAAGCAAGAGCCCAGGCTCAAAAAAATATTCAAAGGAAATACTTCCAAAACAATGTCAAAAACCAGGCGCACAGGGTATGCAAAGAGGAACGCTACTCATACATACCTGAAAAAGTTCACGATACTGGTGAAGCTTCCAGATATTATCATTATTAAAGACATAGCAGATGTAAACAGCAGCGCAGGGGAGGGCGTGAGGCATCGCACATGAGCCATAGACAGAATGTCTGGCTGAAAGCCAAAGCAAAACAATATACCATCATATCACGTACCCAGACACCCTTACTCATCCCCCTCAGCTGCTGGCGGGAGCTCTGCCTGCGGCCAGAGCCGCTCTTAATCACCAAATAAGCATCATAATGTAAGAGTTCAACTCCGAGGAGTGTAAACACGGAAACCCCCCTCAAGGATATTTTTATTGTGTCTCACTGATTTCGTATCATATGCGCTCAGTTTAGGCAGACTAGATGAGGTTTTCAAACTACCAGTGTGACAGACTAAGGCTGAGTCAAATCGGACCTTTCCCGATCATCATCAGGACCTTGTGCATGGTCCCGTGCTTCTGCCGTCTGTCACGTCTCTCTGGTCCTTGACTTCTCTTGGGCTGACTGGAAAGTGAGACAAGGGCTACTCCTGAAACATTTATGCAACGAACCAGAACACAGAGAGAATAACTAGCTTCTCTATTGCTCGGTTCATTGGGAAGGTTTAACGAGAATAGCTTTTTTTTTTTTTCTTTTTCATTTCCAACCAAAATATCATGCAGAAGTTCTTCTTCTGCTAGAGCCGAGTGCCTGAGAAATGGCATAAGCGTTCAGCTCAGTCTGGTACGGTCAAATTCAGACCATCTGTGAACTGCTCAGCACAGAGGTTGCTACAATACAGCAGACGCAGCCTGTCATCAGTAAGAGAAGCTGTGGAACCAGTAACCACCAAAACCAGTAGCCACCAACCCAGTCATGGCCACCAACCTGGCCATTCATACGCATAAAAGATTCCCTCCTACGTACAAGCAGTGGCCTGCTGCGGGGTGGGATCTTTAAACCTGAGAGCCAGATGGTGTGGGGAGGGAGGACCAAAGAAGCAGAAAGGTCCAGGAGGGACACAACACGCCTGCTCAAAGCAGAGGAGGACAAATGCAGCTCAGCCCAAGCCCTGAGAGGGAGAGGCGTGGGTAGGTGTGGAGGCCTGTGAGTGAGGGCGTCCGTACCAGCAGCAGCCTTGGGGATTTGTACGCCCAGGTACCAGCAACTGCGGAGACTGGGATCCAGACTGGAAGCTACTGGGCAGACCGAATGTCTGAGCCCAGCTGCTGGAGGGACCCAGGTTATACAGATGTTTACACAGATATTTCCCTCTATCACTATTCCCTGATCAGCCAGAGAGGGGAACAGGAGGAGGCCCTTGGTGCTGTTTGTGCTAGTGTTTGTGTGAGCCGAGTGTCTGTGTGTAAATCTGTGTGGCCTGCTCTCTGTATATGTACGTATACATATACATATATATGTATGTGTGTATATATGTTGTATACTTGTGTTCGTGTGTGTGTGCCTTTGGGAATACACGCTGGACTTACCGGTTGGACTAGGGAGCATGGAGCTGCAGCAGCCTGACCTCCGTTGGGCTACCAGACTTTGCCCCACCTAACAAAACCAATTAAAAACCCCAACTAGGGGAGATGTAAGGCTCAGCGTCACCTTGTAATCGCTATGAAGCTTGAAGAGCAGAGATAACCTATGCTGTATCTGAACTGGACTACCCCATGGGAAGGCTGGAACACCCCGACACCAGCTTGAGTAGTTGATATTGCCTGCAAAGGCAGCTTGCCAGTGCGGGGCTACCTTCCCAGTGGGAGCAGGGAAGTGGGAGCTTGCAACACGCAAGCACGGCCAGGCTTCCCCTCCCCGGCCAGTAGATTGGCTCGGTCACCCCAGAGCCTATGCTAGGTCCTCCAATACTGCAGCATTTCAGTTGCTCATTTCAAAGCTGTTCTTAAAATCCAGGCTAGATGTGATTATGTGTCTTTCTGAAATTACGTGGTTGAAGAAGAAAGTCCGGAGACAAGATACGCATTACATTTGAAAAAGATGAGGAAGAAAGACTTTGAGCAAGAAAGAAACCACCGAAGAGCTATCACTCTACCAGCTGAACATACAGGGTGTTTCCCTCTCTTCTTTTAGTGCCCAAAACAAGCCGGACCCCCTTTTTTTTTGTCCTTACCATATGGCCTTCCCTTGCAGCAATGTAGCACACGCGGCCTCCGCTGAAGAACGTGCCGTTCGATGACCCAAACGTAGACAGTGCCACCGACAGGGAGATGAGCCATGCCCAACTGCCCAGGACTTTGTCCCTGCGGTGGGAAAGAGTTCAGAGGATAACATCCAGCTCGTAGGTGTATCAAATACTCATCCTAGAACCAGACAGGTTTCTTCCCTCCGTTACTCTCACTGAATTTTTTTCCAAAGCTTTTCTAACGATTTAAAGCCTTCTTCCAGTTCCCACAATATTTAGTTGCTAGTAACTTTGTCTTGTCCAGAAAAGGCAGCTTTTCTTCCTGCCCGGTGTACACACATCTACACCCGTCTGCGTTGCAATGGTGCACAAAGCTGTCGCAACAGGCAAAATCCCCTTTTTGTGTACAGATGCTGTAGCGCGAATCCTAGAGATATTGCTATCACAGCCAACCATATGAGCTTAGAAATCACAGAAAAACTGTTCCCAGCAGACCTGAAGAAATATCCCAAGTTGTAATCTCTTCCCCAATCAGAATTTAACCCTTTATTCCCATATGCACGTATTTCTGCTACTCTGGGAATCAGGCTTAAGCCAAAGTCATTGTTTGAATTTCAGAAGTTTTGTTCTACAACACGTTCAGACATTTATTGGGACATCTCCATAACAGAAGAAGTAGCAGGGTCACAAATAGAGTTCAAGGGAAGTATTTGGAAGATGTGATAATCTTCTCACCTAAAAGTGAAGCACGTCTTCAGGAATGAAGCAGCATGAAGAATATTAGTTGAGTAATAAATGCTGGTGTTTGGGGTAATTATCTCAAACATGTACACACACATACACAGACAAACACACTGTTCACCTAATTGGCAAAAATTCAAAATTCAAAAGTTTTTTTAGAACAGTTGATATTTCCATCAGAATTGTAGGGCTTTAAGCCATATGTACTCTTCTTTTACTATCACCTATCCCAAACGTTCAAAAATCGAGAGCTGAACTTTCCAAAGTAATGGCAGGAGCTTATCTACACCAATAATTTCAAAAATGTAGTTTAGAAGCTTAATATCTGGGTCACGGTCCTTCAGGCTTCAATTATTAAGCAACTTGCAATAACCAGAACTAAAATTTTCCCATTTTCAAAATGATGGAATCTGGGCCTCTCCTGTGACTGTGCAACTCCATAATCACAACATCTCAAGGGAAAGCAACATGCATCACAAAATTAATAATAAAATCTTCAGCAACTGTGTTTTTTGCATTTATGAGATCGGTGCTTTGCTGTTTGGACCCTGAACATGAACTACAGGGGCTACTGAGAGTAGCTTCTTACAAGCAAACTGAGACCTGAAGTTGCGGTTAAATCACTGGCACGGAAGAAATGCTGGGGAGAGTTTCACGAGCTCCTTTTGTGGCTGCACCTCTCATCACCGAACAATGTTTCTCTCCGGCAGTTTTGCTCTTATATGGGGAATAAATGCATTTAAAGGTGATACGTCCTCCTCTGGCTTCTTTATACTCCTCCCAGCCTTCCTTAATGGCCTGAATAGCTGCATCTCTTGCTGGGGAACCGCAGCCATTGCGCCCTCCTCAGCCTCTGGTTACCTACCTGTCCTCCAGGCTTTTGAGCGCCCAGCTTTCTGGTTGCTAGCTCAATGGTGGTTTGTTTTTTTTTTTAAATGGCACTCTCAGTGTGAAAAGGTTAATCAGGCAGGAAAAGGAGACGTGTTAAAAAGAGGAAGCTCACAAATAACTTGTTAATTAGGAATGATGGGAAAGGAAGGGCAGAGAAAGTTCATGACACTGCAGCTTAGTGAGGCTTTGTAACCTGTTCAAACAAAGCACTAGACCTTTAAAAGCTCCTGCTAATAGTGACATGAAAGGCTATTAGAGAACACATCGGGCAAGAGCTCAGTCAGATCTTCAAACTGGAGAGATCTTGTGAAATGCACACAGAAGCAAAGCCGCTGCTGACTTTTTAGGAAGAGGATAAGCAGCAACATAATCTCTGGATATCCCATGTCATCGTTTCTGCCAGACGACTCATTTAGGGCTATCATGGATTCTGTGTCTTTGGAAATATTTAGACTAAGGCTGGATGTTCTGGTGGAAGATCATCTGGCTAGAAGCTGATGGTGCCTACATCTCTCATGACAGTCCCTTCCTTCTCTTCCTAAAATCCTTGGCTTGCACAGAGCCTGTTTAATACCACCAAACGCTTTAGGTTGATGGAAGGTACAAATAGTTTCTGTGCAACTCTGGAAAAGCACAAGCCAACTTAAGGATACAACTACCCAAGGCTACCCAACCCATGTATAACACTTCTCCTTCCCAAAGGTGTTGTAGAGATCAGTGCCATTTTCCATTTCCTCACAGATGGAGAAACTGAACCAAAAGACTTTGGTCTGGTCTAATTTCCAGGGGCCGAGCAGGCAGGATTCATCCAGTTGGCTCCTGTCTCACTCCCAAACCACTGCCTCTGCATTAGCGGGGCAGCACATTGTCCTTTCCACTCTTCTGGAAATGCCTAACGTGGGGCATCTCCCACTCCCCAGTTCTGGATATGGACCCTCGCTGCATCTTCACTGGCTGTGGGGAGATGGTCCTGGTGTGCACTTCAACCCTTTTTATGGCCACTTTCCGTGGGGAAAAACATGAGCTGGAGGGGAGCCACGGGTTCTCAGAGGGAATGAATGGGAATGGGGAATAAAGGGTGTGATGCAGAGCACCTCATCTTGGCAGCCTGGGTGCACCTTGGAGATGGGTCTGCTCAGCCTTGGCCTTTGGCAGGGGAAAGCTATCCACTGCCCTACAGGTGACAGAGCGGGGACTGGCAGCACGCTCCCCTGTAACATGGCCTGACAGGTCTTCCTGACCTGACCAATGCAGTGCCGTTATTCCCACTGGGAACAGCACTTGGACCTCCTGAAACTCAGGAGACAACCCGTATTTTACAGGACTGCATTGGCTGTGTTGCCACAAGCGGAGCTCACCCCCAGGTGACGGCCACAGCTCCTGAAGACAGCACTTCAGATGGAGTCATGGCTGCCAAGTAGCTCACGTTTACCAGCAAATACAGGCACGTAACCAAAGGAATGGCAATCATCACAGCTCTGGGAAGGGTCACCTGGAAAAGGGATGACAAGAGTGTTAGATGCAGCACATTTATGCCTGCACTGCGCTTTTTTTGTTTGTTTTGTCTTTGCCACCACCCACGTCTCTCATTCAAACGCCTTTGCTCGCTAAGCTTTTCCACGGAACAAGACTTACATCCAGATTCACATCGCAGTTTTTACACCAGTATCCCAAAGATGTCAGGCAAATGGTAAGATCGTACACTTCAAAAGCTAGTACACTTCAAAAACATACAAAAAAAAAACCCCCAAAACCCCAAACCCCCAAATCTTACTCAAAACCACTTTGGTTCATAGCTGCCTAAGATGTCTGTTGCACGCTTCTTGGTTACTTTGATACTGATTTATTTGCTACTAGTGTGTCATGTCTCCTGGTGTGCTGCATCTTCCCATGAACATCCCACTGACACAGAGGAAGTACCACTGTGTGTTGCATCACATTTAACTCCTCCACAGGCTTATTCCAAGCAAGGCAGCACAAAGGAGATTTTCTCTAGGAAGGAATTTATCATTTTTTTTTCTAGTGACAGGATGCTGCGATCTTGCAACACCACAGATCATTTTAAGGCTCAATAAAATCAGCAAATACTGCCTTATGCAGCTGAAAGCACTGGAAAAAAAAACAACTAGTAGGGTGATCATAGAGGAACTATACATCTGAAAACCTGAAATATCAATTTTTGCATTCCCCATTCCCACCGTAGGACAAGACACAGCAATTCCTTATGTTGATGCCTCCACCCCGCAAGGGTCTGAATATCAGTGCTCGTGGCCCCATGGGAGAGAGTGCAACCTGACCCGAGGATCTTCGCTTGCCATTTAGGTTAATATTTAACTGTGTATTTCCATTTAATCAGTAAAATCTTGCATGCTGGCACTGGAAGAAAGCACACTCCATACACTCTGCACTCACACAGCTCTTTCTGAAAAAGGGCCGTTCACTGCTGTAGCATCTGATCTGTAAAAGGAGGTAACAGGGCATAGAGAGGGCTGATGTGAGATGCAAGCGAGCTACTTCAGTGCCTACAGCATGGACAGAACAATGCCTAAAAAGCAGACTTTTGAAGACAAGGGTCATTCAGAGAGTTAGGTGCCCTCTCCAGCGAGGCTTGGCTTGCTCTGAAGCTCCCTCTCCGCGCAATGAGGGGAGTTAAGTGGGTTTTTGATGCACACCTTACGGATCAAGCCTTTTAGGGAACATGTGGTGTTAAGGAACCTGTATGGTTTATAGCAGTGAATGCTTTTCTGCATAAATCTAGATGTCTACAGTGAGATCCTCTAAACATTAAGACAAAACTTGATCCCCAAAGCACCCAAGTGCTGCCTAATAGCTCTTTTAGAGTCAATGGGGTATTTTAGTGCTTTCTTGTAGGTAGGCTGTTATTTTGCTTATAGACTAATTTTTATCCTTTCTGGATACATCCATAGGTGTCTTACCCCAGACGACAGAACAAGCCAGGAGGAAAGCTCAGTAGTCTTTCTTCAATGCTCTAATCCCTTGATTACCGCTCTTAACACAATCATAGATAGAATCAAACATATTAGCAGCAGGATTAAGTAAGTAAAACCCATCTCACTCACTCACCTCAGGCTTCTTGAGTTCCTCAGTTACATAGTTCAGGTTGTTCCACCCATCATAGGACCACAGTCCCTGGTAAAAGGCCACTCCAACCGCCCCGATACCTGCAGTCGTGTTTTCAAAAGCATTTTGAAAACTCCGAGTTTGTCCCTTGGCAAGCAGCACCACTCCGCCCACCACGATCACCAGCAAAGCCAAGAGCTTGGCAGCTGTAAAGATGTTCATAACAGACGTCGCCAGCCTCACGTTAAGACAGTTGATGATAGTCAAAAGCAGGATGCAGGCAGCAGCTGTACATTTGATGACAACCTGTGGAGATGAGCATCCCACGTAGAACGGCGCAACGGCATATTCAGCGAAGCTCAGACAGACAGCTGCCAAACCAGCTGGTCTCACCAGGATAACAGAAGTGTAGGCGAAAAGGAAAGCAGGAAAAGAACCAAAAATCCTCAAGATGTAAATATATTCTCCTCCAGATTCTTTAATTATGGTTCCAAGCTCAGCGTACGACAGGGCTCCAAACATGGCCAGGAGACCACAGGCTGCCCAGATAAGCAGGCTGCTGGCCGGGCTCCCCATGTGATGTAGCACCCACTCAGGGGACATAAAGATTCCTGAGCCTATCATAGTGCCTGCAATTAATGACACTCCACTAATCAGGCCGACTTCTTGCTTCAGTCTTAATTTCTCCTCTCCTTCACTCAGATCTGTGGATGAATGAGGTGAATCTGTTGTCTTCCTTTTCCTCATTGTGGAAATGCTAGGAGATGTTGTTAGGACAAAATGTGGAACAAGACTGAGTCATTTGAATAAGACTATCTCAGGCTTTTAGGGTTAATAATTACAAAAGTCATGCTGAACACTGTCAAGAAGTACAAACGTACCTTCCGCGTTTTGCATTCTTTCATTACCCATTTTATCTTGTTAATTTATGATGGTTCAGACCCTGCCAAGACTGATTACCTTTGAATCTCCTTGCAAGCAATGGTAATGGAGAGCATTCGGCACCGCCTCAGAATCACTCGGAATCTCACTGGACTGTGTCCTATCCTTTAAATTATGCTTCCAATGGCATCTGAAATGAGGAATAGGTAAGCAAAATCCCCGTGCAAATCTGTACTTTATTCTTTGATTAAAAGTCAATGCTCAAGCACCTGCTTTAGTGCTCAGATTTATTTTCATTCCCCACTACAAAGTGATCAAACAAACCCGTCACCCAACACGCTTATGGCATTGCTCAATGAGGAACATTTCCAGTGTCTTAATCAAAGACACCAAAATGTTCTGCTATAAACAGCCCAGAGACTGTTTTTCTGCACAATGGTTGGGGCCAATTCTGTTTCTTTTCAAATTTTAGAAGGTGCAGGAGATTAATGAAAAGGCGGTAATTACATTTTTATTGGGCCCTTTCTGCCAATGTGCACGGGGTACGCACATGCTCACCGTGTGCATGATCTTCAGAGGACTTTGTCACTGCTCATCATAAACACATTTCAGCGCGCACCCAAGACAAATGTAGAGGTACAAGCTTTTGCAAATGCCACTGACCGCTACTTAGATATCTAACATGTAGAATTTCAGACTTTGGGGAGGGTTCTGCTATAAATCTGAACATTGTTACTGTGCACGAGGGTGTGTTTTGTCATCTGTGATCTGTACGAAATGTAGAGCAGAAGGGAACGTCCACACGGATTCCTTTGAACTTAAACTAAACTTTGCTGGCTGCAACCGTAAAGAAGGAGAGCTACTGCCCTTGGTGGTCTCTTGCAGACTTCTGTTGCGTTAAGTACCAGAAAACAGGAGTGAGACCTTCCTCAGCCCTTCATGGAAACAGCAGACCTTGAATCTTTAAAACTATCTGTCCTCCTCAAACCAAACATTTGAGCTTAAAAAAAAGCATGAATATAAACAGAAAAGTATTTTTATTGTTTGTCTAAAAATTCCTTCTCTTCTAAATCATTTAGATTTCTCTTTGCTTGCCTTTCTTTTTTTTTAAATCATCTTACTAGCTTGGCAGTTTTCTGCAAGAAGAGTCCAGGAGTTATCTTGGACCTAGCAGAACTCATGGGCCTGTAAGAAAAACAACATATACGAGTCACATAATTTCTCATGATAAAGCAAATAAAGTTGCACAAATTTTAGCATCGGGCTGAAGACCTTTAATTTTTTCAAAGAAGCCAAAAAAGAACTCAGATTTCATTAAACAGTAGGGTTTTTTACGGTATAAATCTTATGCGATCAAGGAAATAATGAGAAAAGTTTGGGGGGTTTATAAGGGATACTAGAAGCCATTCCTAATACCAATTCACTAGTATTCACTAGGAAATGGATCCCAGCTGGATTTCGAAGCTAATAATGGATCCCAGCTAATTTCAAAGTCACTTACAAAAATTCACAGCTGATCAAGCTGTAGCTTTAACAAGAGTGAAAGGTTACTTTACCTGTATCAAGCAGGTTTTTAAAGTCTTCCTAGCAAAGCTGTGAGTTCTGAGAATAAACATACACACCTCGTACCTCAAGGATGCAAATTAATGTATTTCAAGTTAATGGTTTGCAAAGTGCCTGAGAACTTGGAGGGAGGCATCCCAGTAACGCAGAATATTTTGTTTTACTTCCACTAAGTGACAGTGCTCTTCTTGTTAGCTGGGTTAGCTATTTGTAGCGCATTCTTTTTGAAGTTGCTAATCACAGTGCGAGGCGATGCTGGAATCCTTCATTGGTCTAAAGGTCTGGTTTTTTCTGCTACAGACACTGTACTTCTGTGTGCATCCATACATGCGTCATGTATACCAATCCTAATTTAAAACACATTCACAAAATACAGTTAAATCAATGCTAAAGGAAAACTTAATATGACTACAGGTAGTTAAGCATCCTTCCAGTAAGATTACAGATATCTTCCCACAACTGTTCTCCTGTTTTAATGAAGGAGCTTCTTTTCTGAAGTGTAAATGCAAGGTTCTTGGAGGGCCTGAGAGGCTCTTTTCAAACCTTCACA
Organism: Rissa tridactyla; assembly: GCF_028500815.1. Classification (NCBI taxonomy): domain Eukaryota; kingdom Metazoa; phylum Chordata; class Aves; order Charadriiformes; family Laridae; genus Rissa; species Rissa tridactyla. The sequence continues at coordinate 116,398,921 of NC_071468.1, read as the reverse complement.
GCTCCTGCTCTTAGAAATAAAAAAAAAAATAAAATCTAATGTTGTAGAAAGAATCTGAATTTCTTCAAAATTTGATCATGTCATGTGGTCTATACGACCACTCAGATAACAAGGATTAATTAACTGGTACATCAATAGCTTCATTCAGTTCCTAAAGGGAGGTCTATTTCCAATCCCAGGATCATTGTTACTCAGTTCTAGCTGCTTCTACCTAAAGTAATAATGAATCTAATTAATCATGATGAGAACTTGAGGCTATTCCTGTGGAAGCTAAGACAGTCTGATTGCTTTAGATTTTTTTTTCCGCTGACTCATTCTTTTTTTGACTGGTATCATCAGTAAGGAGCAGCGATAAGATATTTTAGTCAAATGGATGGTCACAATTATCATTTGTCAAAACTGTCTCACTGCTCCCCTTCAGAAGATGTGCATGAGCAGGAATAAAAATAAAAGTACTGCTTTCTTCTTATGTGGAGTAGCAAAACTTTGCCGCTCAAGCTGTGACATAATAAATCCCCTATTTAAACAAGTCTCATCTCACTTTTCATTTACCTTTGACATTGCAATGAGTGTTGCCATCTACTGGTCTCCAAACAATAAGGCAGCTTTGTCCAGTGAAACATGGCTCACTCTACGTTTGGTTTTGGTATTTTGCATTACTGATTAAAAGGAAAGCCTACAGTAAGTATTAGTTCTTCAATATGAAGGCAACACAAATAGAGAGTGAAAGAAAATTCTTTTTAATGTGTTTAGGACTATTTTTATGCCAGCAATAGCTACAAGGACTAGAGAAAGCTGATTTAAGGTAAAGGCCAATGTCAGTGGTAAGAACTAGACAAAACATGCGGGCAAATATTTTGCAATATTTAATTTTAGGTCCCAGGAGTGGTATTTGGAACACAGTTATGGGTTTGGCTTCCCTATCTCATGCTTGGGAAAGAGTTACAAATCTCAGAATGGGGATTAAAAATAACCCACAATCTGAGGATGGAGTGGCCAAAGCCATTGCCAGTAAACTTCTTTGGAAGTAGACACCAATATTATACTTAGAAAATTGTGCAGGAATTGAGATTTTATTTTTTTAAATGCATTAAAAAAAAAAAAATCCAAAACCAAAAGTCAAGTTGTATGAGATGAACTAAGGGTTACAGAATTTACCCCAGGACATAAAATGTGGGTTCAATTGCCTTCTCTACTCGACAGCATGGAAACTCACAAATCCAAGTTGAGTACCTTCTCCTCCAAAATGCAGGCTTTGAGCTGCAATTGCAGGCAGATCTTGGTACCTGCACTTGTGATGTAAGTAGAAATGCCTGCTCAAAAAAAGGGAGGAAATAAGGACTAGGAAAGTGGAGCTCTGAAATAGAAAAAATGGGGCAGGAGAAAACATGTCCCAGGTGCCCCATGTGAAAACAGGAGAAGGAAAGAGGACTTCTTTAGGGGGGTCTGCCTGGAGGAGGGGTGCCAGAGTGTTTGACTCTGATCCCCTACCTCCCCAGGGCGTCCTGGTTCTTCTCACATCTGAGCTCCCAAACAGTGCAGTTTCAGGCCTCCACCCCACTGGAGATGACCTGGACCCACCAGGTCCTTTCATGGCGCTGCCAGCCCTTGTGCACCCAGGGGCCAGCAACGCTTGGTTGCCCCCAAGGGACCAGGGCCCCTGTCATGCCTTAGAATGGAATCATTTGGGTTGAAAAAGACCCTTAAGATCATGGAGTTCAGCCGTTAACCTAGCACTGCCAAATCCACCACTAAACCATGTCACTAAAGCTTTTGCCTTGCAGCAAAGAAGCTCCATCTGGGATTGTAAAAAGCCAACATGAGTTGCAGCTAGCAAAAAAAACCCAGCTTGGGCCACTGGGAGCAGAATGGGGGGAAAAAAGGCATTTCTGAGGATGCATAGCAGTTCTACGCTTCACACCAAGAATAATCACTAAAACGGAGCTTGTTTAAGTTTGGACTGTAACTGCCTTTCCCTGTCATGTTACAACAGCAGATCTGAGTCCAGGCAATTCAGAGGGAATCTAAAAACCAACAATTTACCGTAAGCTGAGTTAGTGGTTCCTGTCCGGCTTTGCAGCGGGGCCACTGGAAGGTGAGCTCGGGGCTCCCCGCTCTCGCTCAGTACGGGCTCAGCGTGTTCTTGTTCTGCAACTATCAAACTTCGAAAGATTTGCTTTTGTTTTACAGATATTCTGCCTGAAAACATATTTGGTATCCCATGTGTTGCCAATCAGATACTGAATATGTTGTTCAGTTATCTTACCGTATTCAGGAGGAAGCTACTAGCGTGGTACTGCATGTTCTCTGGGCTGCTCTGCAGAGCCGGGCATAGGGCAGTAACGGTCCCGCTCTTATACGTTGCGTGGGTGTACCCTTAAATAAAAGAACCGTTACAGAAAATAGCGGTGGAATAACACAAAACAAGAACCAGAGCTGAAAAGAAAGTAATTACAAGTTTCACGAGGACTGATCCCAGCGCTGCCTGCAGAGGTCAGGAGTTGTAACTTTAGTTTACAAACATTTTATTTTTATTAGAAAGGTTTATAATAAATTTTTATTAGAAAGGTTTACAATAAAACTGGGAAAAATAATGCTGCTTCTCATATGATTAGAGTCGCATTCTGAAGCTAAACAGGCAAATAAGGATTGTGTTTTTACCAGTAGACACTGCAAACATTAGAAACCAATACAACAAGAGAAGATCCTAAGTGAAGAAGATCTCAGTCTTAAGACTGAGAGCAACAGAAAAGTATCTGTGTAAGTATTTATTCCCCAGGCTGGGCACCAGTGACTTCACTAAAAAAACAAAACAAAACAAAAAACAAACCCCAAAACTACAAAAAATCATCGGTCTTAGACTGATGCTGGCTCCAGGACTTCCCATGTCGGCACTGCAGGCAGTTGCTGTACTAAGTGCCATTGCCACGTTTTCTTTCACCCACTGAGGAAATATCATACAGATTTCTTCCTTCATTCCTGTTTCCATATTTCCTGATTTTATGGCTATATAGATACACAGTGTATAAACATGTATATATACACAGCATTTCAAACCTGTCCTGTTTTCTTTTTGTTGTCCTAGCAGTGCTTTAAATTAGCCCCAACAATTTCTTTGCATTTGTTTGCACTCTTAAGAACTCCTTCTGAATTTTGGAATTAATTTTTAATTTATTTATTAGGTTTAATTCAAGATTAGATTATCTTGTCCTATATGAAGTCTGTTTTGCAAAATCATTATCAAACGAATGCTGTCACTTTAAATACCAGAATACAAATAAACATTTTCATTAAAACTTTCTACCAAGCAAGATGAAAACCAGAATTAAAACACGGCTATATTTTCAACTCTGAAATTCTGTTTAATCAGTGAAATGCGTTCCTACATTTATGAGTAAATGTATAATAATACTTTCACTAACACTAAATAGTTTTATTATTTTTAAAACAAACTTTAACAACACATGCAATAGAGCTTAACCTATAACTTTATATTCGCTGTGTTAGGTATCATTCTATAATAAAAGAACGTCCTCTGGATGATTCTTGTCAAAAACATAATAATAACACTGGCCCAAATAATCCCAGTTCTTCTTAGGTGAAAAGGGGACATAGTAACTGAAGGTACTTAACTTAGTCCCTTAAAGATTTCACCCAAATTGATACCTTTTTGTTAATGAAACCCTGGAGCAGAAGTGACACTGAAGGCCCACAGAAGGCAGCTCCTTCCCCAGCCCACCCCACTGCTGCCAGCGAGCATCTTCCTCCCAACAACCCAAAGGGGCAGAGGGTTCTTTGCCCTCCTGCCTCTTTTCTTCTTCTTAATCGCCAGGGCAAAAGGGAGGAAGTATCCAGCTTTGGTAGCGCAGTAGAGTGTGGGACCTGTGTGAGGGACAAGGAAAGACACTCAGAGAACTGTAGCCAGGAACTAAAATCGGGTAACATGGCTTGTGGCAGCTCCTGACAGTTTTCGGGGCTGCCTCTGCCTGTTTGCTTTCTCTCGGTCGCGGCACGAAGTGCAGGGTGGGGCTGGGTAGGCTTATCCCCTCATCCCACTGACTGCTGTCAACACGCATGGGGCAGATGACTCTCCCCCACGTTGGGGTGGGATGTGCTCCAGCAGGCAGTCAGGGCCAGCACGAGCTCAGGCTTCGCCCCTGCCTGCCCAAAACATCTCATTTTTGCAGTAGATATAGGCTGTACGATGGGCTCCGGGACATGCTTAGGGCCCTGGGAAGTTCCTCTCCTGGAATAAGGGGGACAAGGGACAAAGGGGATCATCCTGTCTCTGTGCCAGTTTCTGCCTAGCTTCTCAAAAAGCTAGGACAAGGGATTAATTTTAACACTCTGTTTAATTATAACCTCACTCTGACTCTGCAAAATATCAAGGAAAAAAAAAACAACGCTTACCTGGAAAATTCACATAGGTTATGACACTCATATCTCTGGCCGGTGCTTTATGAAGTTGTTACAAACATGTATTTTGCAGCTAATGCTTCCTCTTGTACAATTTTACCGATAGAAAAACTAACGATCTCAGGAAGATAGTGATGTGTTGAGACTGTAATTACTCCCATCTGTACGCTTTGGTTAATGTTATAAATAGATATGAATAAAAGGAAGGATGAAACGGATTACTCGTCTTTTCTTGGCCTTCCAGGGGAAATATGTGTGGGAGATGGGGACCAGGTTCTATTTCCATTAGGTAAATTTTTATTTGAGATTTCATGAGGAAAAGAACCATGCTTAAAGGCTTGGAGGACTCTTTCCGGTCCCTGATCATCGCTTCCTAATTGCCCTTGTCAGTGATGTAGTCAAGCCGATCAATTCATGACGTAATGATGATGGCCAAGAATCACTCTGAAGTAGTATTGTTCTCTTGAATGCAAATCGGATGAATCTACAAACGTTGTCTTCTAATTCTTAGCCCTTAGCCAAAATGAGTGGAAAGGCACTCATATTTACACACATAAACTTCCTGTTTTGCAGTCCACTAACAGGATGTGTGTTACGAGGGAAGAAGTTTTCCAGCTGAACTGGATTTCCGTCTGGAGCCAGCTCAAGCCAGTAGGCAAAGCAAGCAGGAGGCTGCGGGGTGTGCTCTGGTGCCTACTTTTCCTCTGTCAGGGAAACGGGAATCGATTATTCCCATTTGAACAGCTAATCTCTGCTTCCCATTCGCAAAGCTCTTTGCTCCCAGTGTTACGAACAGCAAAGGTATAGCTGGGTGGCTGGAGGGTTCTTCCCCCAGCAGCTCCCGCAGAAAAACAAAGTGCTGCTCTTCCTTCTCACCCTGCCTTTTCCATTTTCTGGTACGGACGCAGGCTCACCCTTGGGTCCCCACCCCAGCACTGCGGGGGCACAAACGGCTGTCGGGCCCTGATAGGAGATTAGCTGCAGACAAGGGGTCCTGCTCTGCAAGGGAGGGAGAGCTGACTCAGAAACAGAACTTGAATTTTTGGCGATATTAAAAAACACATTATTTTCAGCTCGATGAATTTTTTTGTTTTGTTCTGTGTTTGCCTAGCTGTCTAGGAAGAGGGATGCACTGGAAACAGAAGAGGTCCTTCAGAAGTCTGTAAAACCTGCAGATATAATTAAAGGTAAGCCCACATATGTATGAATACACTGTCGCTATTTATGTAATACTTTATGCAATACATGCATAACATTGACACCTACTTTTCGGTATTACAGGGCTCAACCATTTTGTTTATGCTCAGGAAGCAAGTTAGGATTTCCATTCCTGCATAGATCTCTGGCGTTGTATATTTGCTGCGCTGTGTCTTGTTGCACTGAAGGCTTGTTTGGCATAGAATAAGGTTTGGGTTCTCTACGTGGAAATGGGGGCCAGTGGGTATGTCTCCATGCCATAATGGCAGGTCAGAACAGGGGTCTTAATTAGCTCTGAGCTAATAGGGCTATACTGCGGTTTGGTATTCAAATGACATCTCCAGTCATGTAGACATGTCTCGTTGCTTGTGCCCCCTGACACCGTGTAAGGTGGAAAATTGTGGGGGAGCTTCAGGTATGATTAAAATAGAAGAAAAACATATAGTCTAGTGATCACATCACAAGAGCAGAGATGACCACAGATGTCCAATGTTACCCCAAGCAAAGTCCACTTGGTGCTGGGCTGCTTCTTCGGAGCCCGGTCAGAAGAACCTGCAGCAGGAGAAGGATCAGTGTTTGACGCAGCAATAGGTAGAAGGGTGTTGAGGAATCTAAGATGAGCGAAATGATATAAGCACAAAGTACTGTTGCAGATCTTTCTACTATTTTATCCTCTGTTCTATGGCTCCTTACTTTTGAAAATACAGAGAATTTCTAGTTCATGCAAGCTACGTTGGTGAGACTTTATGCAACAAAATCAAAACTTCTGGATGCGCTTTTAGGATTCTTAGAATGGTTTTCCTTAGGAGATACAAAAAAAAAATCCCACGTTCTTCCCACTCTAGTTTGTTGTGATATGGCTGAACTATCTTCTTCTAAGTGCACAAAAAAAAAATACCGCCTTTTATTCAGAGCTCTTGTGATCGCTTTCGTTGCCTGCGATCTTTCTTTGAACTTCTTTAACTTTTTAGAAATTAGAGTGTTTACTCATTACTGCTTAATGTATGAAATGAGTGAGAATCGATTTGATGCTCACCTTTGAGGTTTCTTTCTTTGTACCGAGTATAATATGCGATCTTCAGTTCTAAGAGCCACTGCAGTCTGCATTCAGCAGAATTCAGTGAAGAGTTCCTGGAACTTAATTCTCCACTGCAAAGAAAAATACACTTCTATTGAGACACACGGGCTTTTTTCTTAAGATAAGCATTGATAGCCACTCTGTTGTGAACAAAGTGAATGTGAATCTAAAAAACAGCTGGCGTTATCTCTGGCTTTGCCACTCCAAAGCTATTTACATTCATGTACATGAAGTGATGCCATTAGTTACTCTTGTTCTGTCACAATGACTGTCTCTGGTGGCTGTGACTCTGAGGTATGTTTATGAAGCTTGTTTATACCTCAGCCGATTATGAGGGGGTGAATGACTCAGGGACAAAAGCCGTCTCGCCGGTGAAACGAGTCTTCAGCTGACACCTTCTCGGCCATTCTAGCACAGACTTACTTAGCAAAGGACTTCCACAAGAGACACTTCTTCCTCGGGACAAGTTCATGAAGATACAGTGCTGCAGGGCTGCACGCTCCATTCGCTGACGCCTCCTCCCACGCATCTCCTTTAACCTTATTGCAGACCAGCTTCTTTGGAAAAGCTGATCCTGTCCACAGGAGCAATGTAACTGAATGGCAAGTCAGTCTCCCTGCATTTTAAAACAGTAGTATAGTAACGGGTAAGTCTGAAAAAATGGGATTAGCGGCAAAATTTCTAATTCAGCTGTGAATTTTCTGTTGGTCCTAAACGGAAGTGTTCTCATTCGCACTAGCTCAGTATGTGATGCCAGTTGCTAGCTAGTCCAAAAAAACCAGAACACAGAATAGATGGTCTTCCTTGAAGAAACTTAGAGTTGCACAGAGAGGTAGGAGAAACAAATGGAAGCAGTACCACAGTTTTCAGCAATAGGGCAGACTGGGCTTTTCAGCACACTGAGAGCCTGGCTGTTTTCAAATGGTTTTACAGGAATCCTACTAAAGGAAGGTCTTTTTGTACCAGTTTGTGTGTTAAATGGGAAATCTGAAGGAGGCGAAGGTAACTCAGAAGAGTTCATCCCACACATGGGAAAAAAGCTTAAACGTGTAGTTTTAAACATTAAAATTGGGCAATGGATGCAGCTGTATATAGTGGGACAGGTGTTTCTGTATCAGAAGAGAGAGGGGGTCGAGACAGCAATAGGCTGTGAAGCTTGTAGGAATTAAGGCAACAGTATAGGTATAAGGAGATGCAGCAGCAGGAGCTGAGTTAATGAACAAGTTACCTGGTCAAAAGCAATAGAAGAGTCAACCCTGAGTTAGCGTGGTGAATGGTTGTGGCAGGGAAAGGCTGTGTTCGTGAGGCAGTGGTGGGGCAAAAGGAGGCGTGGATGGAAAAGTCCCTCTGTTAAGCATCTGTGGCTTGTTTCTCTGTGGCCCCAGGGAGAGACTAGCCAAAGGGGTCACTTGGCCCACTGGGTCAGAGTTCTTATCTCAGTAAACTTTCCTATATATTATGGTCACTGCTGGCCAAAAAACATGAAATACTGACCAATTCCTACAGCAATGTATTTCAGACTCATTGACTTTTTAATTAATGAATTGTATGTCTGTTGACAAAGTGGAATCCAGAATTGTACACGGAGTGCCTAGATTTGCTATGCAGTATGTGGGAAAATTAGTAGCTTCAGAACGGGATTTGCTCCTGTAAATGCACGAAACATACATCCAGACCAGCATATTTTACAGAGATGCAGGTAACAAGGGACATGCTAAGGACATAAACCACCATTCCAGCACCCTACTCTGGAATGTGGACAGATAGCTCTAATTGCTTCCGAGCACCAGCGCTGTCCTGTGAAGTTGGTAGGTAGTTAACTGCAGCTGTTATTTCAGAGAACTGAGCGAGGGTCACCTATTTATGACTGCTCCTCTTAAGCGATAGGATAGTAGACTGGGGACTAGACTGGGCGTAGTTAGACTTGGGGGTTGGACTAGAGGATCATTAATGGTCCCTTCCAATCCAAACCATTCTATGATTCTATGACTGCAAGGCCAGCAAGGCCATTAAGCAGAAGACCTGAGATTAAGATCTTGAATTCTTTTCTGAAGAACAGCCCAGCTGCAGCATAGGGCAGCCAAAGTAGTCTGCTGATTTCCGTGACTCTCTCTAAGAAAGTCAGACCTGTCAATCTTGAGCAAAGGAATCAGATCACAGAATCACAGAATGGTTTGGGTTGGAAGGGACATTAAAGATCATTCAGTTCCAACCCCCCTGCCATGGGCAGGGACACCTCCCACTAGACCAGGCTGCTCAAAGCCCCATCCAGCCTGGCCTTGAACACTTCCAGGGATGGGGCGTCCACAACTTCTCTGGGCAACCTGTTCCAGTGTCTCACCACCCTCACAGTAAAGAATTTCTTCCTAATATCTAAGCTAAATATTCCCTCTTTCAGTTTCAATTTGGGTGCTCCCTAGTCCTGGGAAGTTTTTTTAAAAGACTTTTAAAAGAGCGCAACCTTTTGTAGGTACCTGCATCTTTTCTGGAGATGCTTTGAGAAGGTCTACCACATCTGTTTTGTTTTTTTTTTTTTCATTTCCATGGAGGAATACCTTGGTTTTAATTAATACAGGTTAACTATTTGCTACCCTGCTAGATCTAACAGCACTGTCTGTCAAAACTGCTGGGGGATGTGGATGTCATAGCACAGCAGAACAAATTTTGTTCATGTAGAGTTTTAGGTCCCAAAGTTTGTAGCTTTAGAAAATGTAGACATCTTCAGGATTAGAGAGTAGCTGAGTCGGGGCAGTTAGGTGTGCAGCTTTCAATTTCTGTGAGTGCTTTTCAATTAAGTACCTTGCCCAAGGTCTCATAGGAAGACTGCAAAGGAAAGAAACGGCATCCAGGTTTTCCATATCCTTGGCTACTTTTCCAAACTGTAGACTGGGCATTTATCAAGTCATTACTGGACTTTGGCTACTACACAAATCACAAAATGACAGTTGTTTAGTATTTTTCATTAAGGATGATTATTGACAGAAAAAACCCCAAAGCATAGCTGCGTTAATGGCGTTTATCAGAAACATTAGGAGTGTAAGCAGAGCTCAGCCAGCTGTTAACGCCTCTTTAAATAAGGAAGAGAAAGGAAAAGCATTTTGTAACGGAGTGATACCAAGTTAAACTATCTAAAGTATTAAGTACTTTAAAAGTTTCTACTCAGAAGACTTTTCTTGAACTATTTTAGCATCAGCCAAAAACTTTAGTGCCCTTATCAAATTATGAGTTGTGTGGTGCTAAGATACTTTTTTTTTAAATACTTTAGACAAGAACCAAATAATTGTATTTCTCAGATCAAATCCTGAACTGATTGCATTTAAACCTTTTTCTGGTTTTTGATCAGGTTGGGTTTTCCAGTACTGAGAAGCAGAGCAATGTAGAAGTCCTTCAAGCTTATGCTTATCAAATACATGTTGAGCTCTTCCTGAACGTTTAATGCTTTACACAAACGTTGATCAGAATTATCCAGAACAAACCAGGGCCCCAAAAGGGTCTGAGCTGGAGAGCTGGTGGAACGTAGACCAGCTGCTGTAAGTGTTCGGGATGGCAGGGTGACAGGGTTTTCTTCAGTCCCAGCTGGTCTCCGTGAAGGGAAGGGCTGGCCTGGAGGCTGTGACTTAGAGGCCTTCGCTCCTCAAGTAAGCAAAGGAATTGGTTTTCCAGCCCTGCAGCCTCCTCAGAGACAGCCCAAAGGTGGCAGTGGGACAGGATGCCAGGGATCACAGGGATTAGGCATGTGAGCAGCAGCAGACTGCAGGCGTCTGGGTACTGAGCTGACTAGCACGAGGCCAAAGAAGTCATTTTCATTTCTTGCAAAAACGTTTCTATCTTTACCAGGAGCTGGGAACTTCCATGTTTTTAACCTTGACTATAAATACTGAAAACAGCGAGGGTTTTTCCTTCAAGACATCTCTATTTTTAAGAACGCAGTTGGTACTCACAGACATCTCATCCCCACAGCTGCTGCCGCCAGCCGTAGCACTGGTACCCCAGTAATCCTGCACCCCAACTTCGCTGCTCCTGCCCTGCCGTAACTGCAACGGGTCCCCGGTGCTGGCAGAGCCCGACTCCTTCCTGGCTACAGAAAAAACAGCCGGTAGCAGGGTTCAGAACAGCCGCCACAGGACTGGTAACTGGGTTTTGTCTGGAGGTTTGATCTGTGGATGGCATCTGCGTGCCGCTTCCTAAAATGGAGAACTCTCTAACCAGACTCCTTTAAGAACTGGTAAAAGAAGGCAAAATAGCAGCTTTTCTGTGAAACCCATATTTTAAAATGTCACTGACAGGCTGGATGGGGTTTTGAGCAACCTGGTCCAGTGGATCCTGCCCATGGCAGGGGGGTTGGAACTAGATGATCTTTAGAATCCCTTCCGATCTTAACCATTCTGATTATTTTTCAGAGGCAGCTAAATAAGTAGAATTTATGCTCGTATTGAGTGAGGCCATTAAAACCCATCACTAGCAGTGTTTACTAGCATCCAGCACTGTATTTACCAACAGCAACCACACCGCTGTATCAGAGAGCCTGTGTTTAACTCTCTCGAGGGAAGGAAACGATTGACTCCTTTCCCAAAATCATCTCGCAGCAGCTACCGGCACAGTAGTTAATTAATAACTAGGGCGATGCGTCTCTGTTTACTGTAGAACGCAGGCGGCCTGGCGGGGAAGGAGGCCCTCAGCAGCCACCGGGTACCCCTCAACGCGGGCCTCGCCTTTGTCTCCTCACCCCCGGCCTGCGGACGGGCACCGCCTCCCGCCGCCGCTCCCCGACGACGAAAAACGAAAAAGGGGGACACACACAGACACAAAAAAAATCACCACACAAAAGCCGTGTTTTGACCGCTTGGTTTGTCGGGAGGCAAGGGGACGGCCCTGCCGCTTGGTGCCCGCCCGCCGCGGCCGCGCTGAGGGGAGGCCGGCGGCGCATGCGCGGTGGGCGGCGGAAGGGGCCGGGGGCCGCCGCCGCCTGCCGCTCCCTCCCGGGCGGGGGCGCGCATGCGCTGTGGCGGCGGCAGGGGCCAGCGGCAGCGGCGGCGGCGGGGGGAGGTTTGCCGCGCTCTCGCTGTCCCTCTCCCTCCGTGCGCGCCCTCCCGCCATGTTGTTGTGAGCCCCTCGCCGCCGACGGGGGGGAGGGGAGGCAGGAAGGAGAGGCGCCAAGAGGGAGGAGGAAGGGGAGGAGGAGGAGGAGGAGGAGGGCGGCAGGGCGGGCAGGGGTGTCCCAGGGCCCGCTCCGGCTCCATCGCAGCGAGCAGCGCCGCCAGCCAGCCCGTGAGTATCCTCGGGGGCTGGGGCCGCGCTGGCTAGGCCGCGGGCGGGCGGAGCGGGCGGACGGCCCCCCACCCTCCCCTTCCTCCAGCCCCCTTTTGTCTCTGGCCTCGGCTGCGCGCCGAGGGAGGAGAGGGGAGGGGAGGAGGAGGAGAAGGAGAAGGAGGAGGAGGGCGGGAGGGGGGCCATGTTGTGGCAGGTCACCGGGCGGCGCGGGGCCTGCTCGGCGTCCGCCCGCGCCTCGCCGCCTTTGTGTCCTCCCGCCGCGCCGGGGAGCGGCGCCGAGGTGGGGAGGGAGCGCCGTGAGGGGAGGCGGCGTGAGGGGTGCGGCGGCGTTGCGGGGGGCGGGGGGGGGAGCGGCAGGCATTGTGCTCTGGGCGAGCTGAGGGGAACGGGGGGTGGAGGGGGCTCGGGGGAGGAGCGGGGCCTCGGGGATCAGTTTCCAGCCCAGCGGGGTTTGGGGGGCGAAGTTGTTGCCTCAGAGAAGTCTTAGAGGGGGGAGGGACCGACGACACAGGGCCCTCGGGGGGGGTTTCAGGTGGGAAGAGGTGCCGGTACACGCGTGAGGGTGACCGGAGCGTGGGGCAGGCCCCGGCGGGGGGCGGCCACGCCGCGCTGGGTGTTACAATGGGGTTCGGTGCCCTGAGGAGCCGGGGACATGGGGGGGGTGGGGGGGCTGTTCGGCCACCCCACGGACAATCGCCTGCCTGCGGAACGTGGGCGAAACGGGCTTTGTTTAGGCGTACCGAAAGCGTGAAAACTTGCTTAATGTATACGTATGTATGTGTGTATATATATATATTTAGTGGTCTTAAGGGTAATGACTGCTTTCTGAGGGTGTGGAGCGAGGGAGGCCGAACGCTTTTGGTAGTTGATAGCACACAATGAAGTGCTAGGTTTTAATTTTTCTTCAAACGTGTCTGCGCGGACAACAATAACAAAAAAGTTGAGGAAAATGCCAGCTGCCCTGAGTGGATCGTGCTTACAACTAACAGTTTGGGTTTTAATCTCCTTAGCAGTAATTGTACAAAGATATTTATTTTTGATTATTTTTTTTGGCATTGTTCTCTTTCATGTATTTCATAACCTCCGATTCCTAATTCCTTGAGAGAAAATTAATATACCCGGGACGCTTCATATTCTTCTGGCTTACAACAGAAGCAAGATGGCTTAACACCGAAATGTGTAGCATGTTTTATACGTGATGTGATAAGAGGTTATAGCAGCTGGTTTTGGGATGCTTTTTTCTGAGTAATGTAGCCGTGTATGAGCTATTTAGGTCATTGCAAATGAGAATCGCTAAAACTTCTTATATCATCTCATTGTTTGTCGCTTATATGCTACACCTTAACAAAATCCTTTCAGATTTCTTTTACTTTCTCTTTTACTGAAATCTTTGTTGCATCTCAACTGAGAGATCAGGCCTTTTTAGTTTGCGTGAGTTGGTGGTATAGCTCTTCAGGTATGTGGGATATGAATACATTTGAAATATAATTACTACCCCATGTTACCATTTTTACATATAAACCATAGTATTTTGTTATATTTAGTCATGTTTAGATTTAAAACCAAATGTTAACAACAGTTGTAGTGTTGTTGAGAAGCTGAGAGAATTATTGTCTGCCGTTCTCTGGTCTACAGCTCAATTTGTGTCAATGCGAATATAAATAGGTAGGTGGGAGAAGGAAACTTGGATAAAAAGGGAAATGATAATTTAGTGGTGGTGTAGTTTGGGTTATATGTGTAGAAATGACACTAAATCACCTGACAGTTTTCTGAAGTGTTCAGAGAGTTGAAAATTTGGAATTTGTCCCAGAAGAATGGTTAGTAGGCAAATGCATGTGAGAAACTGCTTGATAATGCAGATTCTGGAGTTTATTATGTGGATATTGCACGTAGGAAAGTCCATGTTATTTGAATAGCATTTTTTCTTCATTAATAGGGAATGGTACTTTTTTTTCCTATAGTACTTAATATTTGTCCTCTATACTAGTGATATTGGAACAGTGCTGAGGCAATTACAATCTTATCTGGGATCATGATTGAGCCAATAGTGCAAGAAGCAGTTGGCTGTAAAAGTTGGACTTGCCTGTCTTCTGATGAGAAGATACCTTACATATTAGGTGTTACGTAGGATTGTAGTGCACAGTGAAAGCTTTGTATACATGTTTTCCTCAAGATTTGCTCTCTCAAATATTTCTTTGCAGTGTTCATTGGGCCAGATATTGCAGATGTTTGGGGCAAGTGTGTTAACAGGACATCAGCTTGTTGAGTACTATGAACTAGATCTGATTTTCAACAGCACTTTCTAGTTCGCTTATAGATATTTTTCCCCCCTTGATTTAATGATATGTGACAGTGCATTGAATACTCATCATATGTAGAATTTTCTAAAAGCATTCTCCTTGATAACCTCATGTTTGGTTTTTTTTCTTTGTACAGTGGTTTCTAAAACCCCAAAATGATTAGACCAAGTTTTTATACACAGAGGCAAGTAATCCAGTAGATGGTTTGAATTCTTGCCTCTTATGTCTTCATGCTTCTTTTTGAATGTGGAATTACGTAAAAATTCACTGTCCATTGCAGTAAAAAGAAACCTAAATTTTCTTGAACGTTGAATTCTTTCTGTGTTGGGAATCTCCTGTGAAACAAGCATTAATACATTGTATTGTCTTTAAAAACAGTTTCTAGTAGAAACTCTACAAAGGAAATAACATAAAACTGTAGAGTAGACATGCTTTATAAACACTTCTCACTGATAAACTCACATATCTATACGTATAATACATACAGTTTTCTTTCTCTTCAGTAAATTTGGTTGAAAATGCTTACCTCATCTAATGTGAATTTTCCCCACCCATAACATAGCTGTTGTCTTGATTATTCCACACAATGCAGCCATTCCAGTCTTGTCACAAAGCCAGTGCCCAGGCTCTTGTCTCAGAAACCAGACAAGAAGTCTTGCGTTTAAAAGCGCATTTTCTCCCCCTGTAACAACAAATACCAGTTATGTAGTGCTTCTTGTAATGGAATTGGAGGCACTGCACAGTCATATAGTGGAAAAGAGCTTTAAATGACATCAGAACATGTAAACCTGTTCAGTTCTAGCTGCTTGGGTATAATTTCAAACAAGTAGTATAAAAATTATTTTATAGTAACGGCTTGCATGCTGGAACTTTACAGCAAGGTTTAGTTTGAATCCCACTTGAAATACCTGCTGTCGCTTTTAGAACAGCAGGCAAGAGCTTTTCAAGCTGGTATGTGAAATGCTTAGCTTACAAATAAAGACCAGATGTCATCTCTAGCAATATCTTTATAAAGATTATATTTCATTATCGGTTAACAAATTTTTTTTCCTAACATTGCTGTTTAAGAGCAGTTGTAGACATGTAGAAGAAATATGTCTGAAGAGGTTACGACGACCATCTTAGGAACTGAGAAAGAAATCTAAAACTCAAAAATGTAGCAAAAGTATCTCTGCAATTTGACTTTTTTGTTAGCTGTTCTATATATGCACCTATTTCCACTAAACTTTAAACATGGTGATATGATCCTCTGTCCTCTGCTGCCTGTGCTAAATATCACATCTGCAGCCTTTCTAACAGGCAGACTTTTTAGAACATAGATGTGTGTACCTTGGACTAAGTAATCTGATCTACATTTTGTAATACTGATTATTTTCATTTTTCATGCAGTTCTAAGATAGGTTACGTCTTGCTTCATCAGTGCTATTGAGATAATAGGAAAACTTTCAGTTACAAGCAATAGGTCAGGTTGTATTTCTTTCCATTATAAAGCTCTCAGCATATACATCCTAATGGAAATAAGGGTTGTGTCAGACCTATGTTCATAACTTCACTCCATGTTATTTCAAGGAAGAATTTTGAGTGATGTATTGAACTAGTTGTATAAATTTTTTCTTTGTTTGTGTGTCTGGTCTGAAGTTGCATATAGAATTTGTTCACTAATCTCTTCAAAGGGGAAGTGAATTTTTGAAAGCTGGGTTGGTGTATTTAGTTCTGTAAGTCTTTACATGTGCTTATTGATTAAATACAAAGCTAGACTTGCTGGAGAGGACTTCGTGTAGTTGAGCTAAAAATAATGAGTCTGTCTGTTTTGACTCATATTTTTCAACTATCTTGCTGTTTATCTCCATTCTGATATATATTGCTTAACCTTTAGTTCTGGGCATACTACTAGTCACATAGTCTGAAGACGTTGCAAAACTGATGTTAGTATGGTATTTTGACAATGAGTGAGTATCTACTGTAACAGTAGTAATAAGACAAAGTAGCTACTCACAAAACTAAGATTGTTCAAGATCATAGGTTACTCACAAAACTAAGATTGTTCAAGATCGTAAAAAAAAATCCTTCTACCATGTATCTATCTATGTATTATATATCCCCCAAAAGACTGGACATTCAGTACTTGATAAAGTTAGATTAAAAATGTAGAATTGTGTAGAGGGGTTAGAGGACTGTGGTTTATTTCGTGTAAATCTTTATACCTAAGTGTTCTATTCTGATTAAATATCTTCCCATATATGTCAGTTTTTATTGTTTGGATTTAACAGTTGTTCAGCAAGAAAAGTGAGGCATTTCTTGAAATTTAAATTATTTTTTTTCCCCCCCTTGGAAGTACTTAGTTAAGACTGTAGGGGATATTTTGGGGTTTATATATCTAGTCCTCTTGCCTTAAAAAGTCCATTTGCGTACTAAAAGATTGATAATACATCAGTAATATGGTAGATGAAGAATATATGTGGACATCGTTAAGAGTATGTGTTCAGGGGCAGGTATCTCTTCCTGCAGAGGATTTTGTCAAGATCAGAGAGATATTTTTGCTGTTGTCCTTTATACTTGTTTCAAGCCAAAACTTAAATGCTTCAAAAAGGAGTTGGCAAACTTCATTTTAATCTGAGCCCGAAATCTTTATTTTCTGAAAACCCCAAAATGTATCGTCATGTGGGTTAGAGAAGTTAAATGCCAGTTACTGCGTTAGAATCTTACATAGCTTAACAAATTTGAAAGAAAAACTGATGCTGGTGTGTAAGAATGAGATGTAGTTCAGATAGAGAAGTTAGTTTTCTGTGCTGCTTCATTATGTAGTCTACAAATGTATAAAATTAGACATAGTGGTATGATAGAATTAGTGGTTTTACACATCATGGTAGCAATGTAAAAGAAACTGCTGCCAATTGTGATTGAAAATTGTATTTTGATTGTTTTTAGCAAGGAAATATGTGGGCAAGCATTGATAATATATAGAACTGTACCACATTAATATATTGTCTTGTAAAAAAAATCTGTGGTACTTTGTTTATCTTAGAGGCTTAGTTTGGTAATGGTATTTAAAATTTAAAGTTTAAATCAATAAACATTTTGACAATGAATATTGTTCTTATATAGCTTAGACTTTTTTAATCCTAGTTATAAGAATTGTATATTTAAAGATATGTGGGAAAGCCTTTTATGTTATCAAGACTTTTTCTTTTAGGTTTCTACATGGAATGAGCATTCCATGTGTTCTCCTAGGCATGAATGAAGTGGCCTGGCAGGAGACCAGAGAAATGATGCCTCTGAACATTGATCAGGAAGCCAGTGGGGTTGGAGTAGGGGTTGCCCCACCTGGAACAGTAGTTGGAGCAACATCAGGGCCCAGTTCAGGTGGAAACACTTCTCAACTGCAGTGTCAGATGCTTCCAGTGTCCCAGGTACCCCTCAGTGGATGTTCTCAGAGTGATGCTGGAGTTGGGTATTTGTTCCAGAGGCAGGCTGGTGAGCAGTTGAGTGGCTACTCCAGCAAACACCACTAGCCCACAAGAGTTAGCATTCATATAGATCATTTGGTAGGTAGTTTGTTTGTTTTTCATAGCAACAGTTCCTGTGTTTTGTGTTAAATCTACATCTTTTAGAAAGATAGGTGTGAGTTAAGCTAGTTTTACAGTTTAGGTTACTATAGACTTTGAAAACCTTCCAGTTAATTTTGTTAAAGGAGTTATAAGTAAAACTGCAAATAAAATAATTTTGAAATGTTCAGTTTGAACCATTCATTTAACTTATATAAGCATTTCATTTTTCTGTAACTACTTTTTATCAGAATACCATCAGATCATTAGGTTTGAATTTATGCAAAACAGCTGGTTTAGTTCGAAAAGGGGCTAGCTTCTAGTAGTCTATGAGGAGTAATATGGATTTAGCACACAGTCTTACTTGTACACTTGCAGGTAAAATTTTGTTAAGATAAAACAGACGTAGTAGAATTAAGTGTAGATCAAAACTTAACTTTCTCCTTTTGCAGATAGTAACCTAGAAGAAAAAAAAATCCAGTTTTAAGCTTTTACTCCCAATAATTGATACAACTTCCTAATTTTTCTTTAAAAACTTCCTTCTGAATTTGAGATAAGAATGGCTTTCCTCCCCAGGACTCTTGTAATGTGCTACGCTTAAGTCCACGAGGAACATTTTGCACCTTCCCAAGCCCAAGGACTTCTGGAACGTGTTCAAAAAATGTAGTTAATACAGGAGCAAATATGAATAAATAAAATTTGCTTAAAAATGTTGCTTGAAAGCGGGAATATCTGTTGTGTCTGGGTTTTGCTTCATCTGTTTTTTCTCATTCTTTAATTTTTTGTGGCATTTTTTTGTGGTTTTACTCTTAGTTTTTTCTTCTTACATTGATCTGCATAGCAAATTCCCTTGACATCCTGTTTCAGCCTGTATCACATTCTGTATTACACTTTTACAGAAACTGTAAAGCAGTTCTGTAAATACAAAATTCTACAGTATTCTATTTGTCCACTTGGACGCAATTCCTGAGTATTAAAATGTGGGGGTTTCCTTTCCAGTGTTCAGTCTGTTATACAGGCAATGGTGCCAGTTTTCACTAGCATTTTCCAAGGCTGATACGTTGTGTAGATAGTGTGTAAAATTATTCACAGATAGGTAAGTGCTGAGTAACCGTTGCATCTCTCTTTTGACACGTGCTTTCCATCCCTAGTGGTAATCAGAGCTATGTCTTAATCACTAACTTTGTTTAATAATCGGTGAGGTCCATCAAAATATTTCTGCATTCCTTCATCAGGTTAATGTCATGAACCTCATGTGTGTTTTCTGGTAACTTGGATGGGGGATGTGCGGGAACTATTCTTATTTTTTAAAGAGCTTCAGTGGTTTAACACATTATGAAGATTTAGTGAAGGGGAAACTAGTCTTACTTCTACTTTGCTGCATTGTCACCCATGTGAAGGTAGTGTTTTCCAACTTACTGTAATCGGTATTGCCATTATGTTGTGCCGTTTTTCACTGCTCCCATTCTGCAGTTCCCCGAGCAATATGAACTAACAGAAAACAAGTACAGATCGAGACTCCTCCATCTCAGCTCTTTGATTTGAGTATTCTGTGTACCAGTGTCTCTAGGGATTTTGTTAAGACAGAAGTTAATGTTTTTTTTAAATTTTATTTTTTTTTTTTTTTTTAGAAAAGACATCTCTTGAGTTAGAAGTACTAAAGAACTGGGTTTTCTAAAGTCTGAATTTATGCAAACTGTGGAGGGAGTTTAGTTACAACTGTGTTCTGTGAGTACTGCATAGACAGTTTATGCAGGTAGATACATCGATGCGTTTAGAGAAAAACTGGAAGGAAAAATAACAGAAATAAGTACAGTAGATAAGTATCACAGAATGGTTGAGGTTGGAAGGCCCCTGTGGAGGTCATCTGGTTTCACCCCCCCTCCTCAAGCAGCTGCCCAAATTGTTGTATAGGTAAGAAGTAGAGATTGAAATCTTTGATTCATCATATGTTATCTAAGCGTATCTTAAAACTGCAAATTTGACATAAATTCTAGTATGCCATAGTGCAGTCAAAGAATGTAAGAATGCTAAAGTAATAAAAAAGCATGTTAGATAAATATAGTAAGACTGAACCATTTTTTCATGAAGGCAATGGAGCTTTAGCCCCACTGATTCAGTAGGAACTTAAAATGTTTAGAAAGTGAAGTACAAAAATGGAAAATCGTAAATTCAGCAGGGATTTTTCAAGAAAAAATAATTATTAAAAGTAAGACATTTTCATACATTGAAAATAAGGATAGCTTAAAATTATCTTTTGAAACCCTACTAGTCTTCTGGCAAGAAACTAGCATAAGCCTGAGGCCTTAACAGCTGGATTCAAGGAAATACAGAATGTGGAAAAACGTATTCTCTTCTGGACCAGAAGATACCTGGTCCTTTTGACTGGCTCTTTGAGTGGTATGTAGAAGTGAGTTGAAAGAAGAGTTGTTATGAGCAATTTGTTTTTAAGAGGAACAGATCAACTTGTCTGGAATCTGGTGGATTTTGAAGAATCTTTAAATTAGTTGAAGTGCTCAAGAAGTCGAGTAACCCATTCAAAGTCAGTGAGAATAAGAAGTTAATGAATATACTTTTGATTAATTCCAAGAAACTAATTCCTGGGAAGACTAGGGAAACATTATTTTGGTCTTCTGAAAGGCATCTGAAATGTCTGCAGAAGAACTGAGCATCTCATTAAGCATAAGGCAAGACAGCGTCTTTAGTAAAGATAACTGTTTTTCTAGTAGGATATTTATTTTTTTCACTGGTTAAAAGCCTGAAGAATCCCTTTTAAGTGTCCCTCATAAGGGATTATTGAGAAATGAACTATGGGAATTTTCAGTGAACCATCAGTAGTTGGAAGACAGTTCATGGTGTTAATAACATGCTTTAACTTTTGGTCAGCCCTGAAGTGGTCAGGCAGTTGGACTAGAAGGTCCCTTCCAGCTGAAATATTCTGTTCTATTAATACACAACAGCATTAGAGGCCTGTGATAGCACAGGGAAAGACCAAGTGGCTTATTCTGCAGTTCTGTGGTAGTAACTGAGGCTTGATGTATGCTGATTTGGAAATTATCAAGACTGTGATGGAAAAATTTCAGGTGCCGTACACATTTAAGAGAAGAGCAGGAAGTTCAAACACACTACTGTTGAATGGAATTCAACCCTTTGTCGAGATGGAAAAATCTTTTTGATCTGTGTATGCTTGACACGGTGCTGTCTAAATTTACTAGCCACTCTGACTCAAAACTAAAATCATTGGCTCATAGAATAAGAGCCACAGAAATGTGTGATGTTGTTAACATTCACATTCCGTCTGTGTCCTTCTAAGGTTGCTTCAGCTGTGGCAACAGAAGATAAAAGTGATGGACAGCAGTTATTCCTATAGCAAAAACTATGGAAAGCTGAACTATTTTGCTGTCAAAGGGGGAGGCAGTAGCATAAGGGAGGGCAGAGGCTAGAGGAGCACTCGTTTGCATGAGAGATGATATCCAAGAAATCTTTGGACACTCAACTGAAAGGTGATGCATGCGCAGCTCCTCAATACAAGATGTCAAAGCCAAAAGCGCAATTTAAGTTGAGACCGCCATCCTCACCCTTCATATTAAAACAGCAGTGAGCATCTAGTCACTGACTGACAGGATTAAGTACAGACTTCTTAATCTAGAAATTACTGTCCCTGGGTCTCATTCATCTTCCTTTAAAATACTTAATATTGAAGAGAGTTGTAAAAGGTAACGAACTAGGGATAAAAAACAGCTCAATTAGGTTTTTGACATATTTTTTCTTTCCCTCAAGACCGAAAAAGCACTTCAGGCTCTTTAATAGCACAGCATCTGAGGAGTATCACTGTCCACTGTGGCATTGTCCTTTTGTTAACATCCCCGTGGGGCTGCAGATAGGTTAGTGATCTGTTTGTCATTAATTCACATCACTTCTGCAATGAAGAATCGTCTAGGATACAGAGGCTTAGTGATCAGCAGTCAGTCGGTAATATTTGCAGTTGTGGAGATGATTTTTTTGCGAAGCCCAGGATATATTTTCTTGGATGTCAGAGTACTTGGGAATGTTCTTCCCACATGCTGAAGCAAAGAGCTACAGCAGCGTGATATGGCCCAAGCTATTTGTCCTGTCTATTCCCCTGTTGGCCCCATATCTGCTTCCCTCCCTCATGGCAAAGGTACTTAAGCCCTTCAGCAGTTTAAGCTAAATACATTGGGTTATGAATTTTAACATGGTGTTTGCTGCTTCTGTTCTCTATGCCTCCAGTAGAGGGAGAAGGGTAAGAACTGATGGTGAAAATGTTAGAAGCCTGCATGTACGTCTACCAGAGCCTTTGTCAGATCCTGAAGAAGCAAGAGTTCATAAGCAAAAGAATGCCAGAAAAATGCCTTTTCAAAGCATCCGAAGGATAGTGGTGCTATAAACAAAAGAACATAAATTGTGTCTTTGCGCAAAGCCGCAGTTGAGCTGCAGTTGCTGTAACTCATTTGTGTTAGAATTTACAAACTTCTGGAGAAGTTTTGTGAATAGCTGCTGAAACAAAGAAAAATCTTTTTTTGGGGGGGGATGGAGAGAACAAAAGAAACAGTCTTGCTGAGTTCAAGAGCTTTTTAGCACTTCTGTGATACGGAGGAGAAGCTCTATGTAACAGTTTTTGCAAGTATTCAGCATGGCTTCGGTGTGAATCTATTAGAATTAATATAGCCAAGAGAAAATGCATGGATGTTATTAAACTAATAAAATGTGCAAATGTTTAACGTTGTTGCCTCAGGATAAAATGGACAATTTCTAGCGAAAATTTTGTCTTGATTTTGAACAATAAGATTGTTTTGTGTGTTGTTCAAATAAGATATGCTAATATGTTTGTGCAATGGAAATTGGGAAATAATTTTCCCATATGAGACCTCACAGTCGTGTAGCCAGTCCCTTGGAACAATGAACATAATCTCATCATTCAAATTGGGAACAACATCATCTGTTTCCTGACCTTACAGTGGGAGTCGCATTTCCTGAATCATTAGTTCTTCTTTTATAGATTCTACTTACTGTCCCTAGAAATCTGAGTGAGCTTACAGTCCAAATTTTTTGATTTCTGAACTTTGTTTGCAACTTTTACTTAGATTTAAAAATAAAGTAGAATTGCGAAATTTAACTATTTTGAAGTGTTTTCAAAATAACTTTCATGAGTAATACTTCAAGACTTTTTCAAGTGCTAAGCAGCACATAATTTTCCTTTTATTGCTAGTCTATCATAGTAAAAGCTCAAGTTTTGTCTTGGCTGATTGATGGCTCCATCTCCCTGTAAAGTTAATATCCATCTGAAGCTGCTCTGAAGATCATTTATTTCTGTTTCTGCAGTCAATAGGTTCTGTAACAACTTTGTTGTGTTGTCTGTGTTTAAGTTTACACTGGTTTTAATTTTTTTGTTTTGCTGTTTTCTTCAATTAATTAGGGTAGCATTTAGCTCCACTTAACTAGAAACCCAGATTATGAATGTCAAACATATAATTTAAGCAGCTTCTCAAGGTTACAAGTTAGTAAAACTTCTGAAGCTTCACAAACAAACTAGGAAAAGAAATCTTAGACTGAAAGGATTTTCTGTTGTGGTCAGGGGAGACCTGGGGGAGGGCATTTGATTCCTGTTTTGGAAAATCTTTTATGCCCTGTTAAAACAACCTTGTTTAAGTTCTTGGTGAGATTTTTTTCATCATACTAGTGCTGTGAAATTCGGAGCAAGTATAAGTTTTTCAGGTGAATTTTAAGGTTGTGGTTTTTTGTGTGTTTAAAAAAATCTAAATGTTTTGAAACCTGCATACTTGAGACATCGCCTTACTACCTGCTTGTGACTCACAGCTTTGGCAGCAGACATACCTGGAAAGAGGTAACTTGTCTGTTTTTCCCCTCGGTTTGATTTGAAATATCTAAAAAAGAATATTTTGGGAAATACTGCAAGGTGTTTTCATGTAATTCAACTGAAAGAAAAGCATTGAGAACTTTTCTGTGATATACTTAAATCACTTCCCTAGCTAGAGAGAAGAAAATTACAGCTTTGAATTTTGCAGATGCTTGGCTTGTATTTTTACTAGTTTCAAGCAAGTAGTGCATGGAATAGACATCTTAGTGTTAACTGTCCTCAGGACAAGGAGAGTAATTGCAGTCACCTGACTTGCGCAAACAAGTTTATTTCATGTAACTTCTGTTCAGAGAATCTCTTCCTTAATCACCCCTTCCAATCACATTTGCTGTGTTGATTCATCTGCATATTTCTGACCTTTTCACCACCAACATTTCGAACTGCAGCTGGTAGTTTCAGCTCATGAGATACTTGGCCAATTCCCCCCCAGTGCACATTGTCTCGTATGCTATCAAGCTGTGAACTGCTACCCCCTCTTTGTGGATTGTCGTGTTAGTTGTGTCTTTATTAAGTGTATTCACAAGCGCGCTTGTGCCTTCTTCAGCTTTTTTGTGCTTTCTGACATACTTCCTGAGTTAGTCTTTAAATTTTCACCTTTTTTGACATACTCCTTGAGCTAGTCTTTACATTTTCACCTGCCTTGATGTCTCCAAATACCTGGCACGCATGTACTGTTGACTGTCTCAACGTGAACAACTACTTTATTCTTATTTTGCCAGTTCGGTTTCTCATTCTATCAGTCTTTGTCTTATGCTCAGACTGAGAGCTCTTTGAAGCAGAGTCCTTCATACTTTAGTGCTTATTCAGTAGTTAGCATAGGGAGACTGATTTTATACTACAGCAAAACAAATAGCATGTGGTCAACTGTGCATTATCTTTGATTTACGTATAGGTTAATTATTCTGTATACTTGTGCAGCAATAGCTCTGTACAGAATTGATTCAGGTCTGTGAGGAATTAATGACAGTAGCATAAATCTGAACGGCAGCACTGCTTCGGGAGGTAACACGGGCTGGAAGCACCTTGGAGCCTGGCACAGCGGGAACCAGAGACCTGAGCTGCCCACAAACGGAGCCACTTGGTGTTTCTTTGCATTTTATTCCCATGTGCTCCAGGTTCGAGGTGGGATTATGAGTGAGGCCTCATTCCAAACATGATTTTCTTGTGGCTATGGAGTTTTGTCCCACAGCTAAAACTTGTTGTAGCCAGTCTAGAGAAGTTTTTGCATAGACATCCAGGATAAAGTGCTGGGAGCCAGTAAGGTTGGGGGGGGAAAAAGGCTGCATGGAGCCATTCAGGCGCTTCGCGTTTGTGGTTTATTTCTTTGTATTTTCTCATTCACTTTCTTCTGTTATTCAAGGTGTCAAGTAAAGAAAAAATATTTTAAATTTGTGTCAGTGTTATGTTTTTTTGCTTAATCTAAGTTCTTATCTGCACGTTTAGAATGTAGTTTTCTTTTTTTCATGTGATTAAAATTGGGGCTTATGAAAATGTATGACACTGCTTTATTGCATGCAGGAGCTACATTTAGTTTTCTGAACTACCTTGGTTTGGTACAGTTTACATTAAAGCCAGGGTGATGAGGGCCCTTGGGTATCTTTGTGAAGGTAACAGAAGAGTTAGTGGAAGCTTTTTCTCTATAGTGAAGACAATGGAGATTGGAATTCACGGGGAGCAAAGCAAAGTGGTGTGTAAATATGTGAAGGGAATTGGGGGGCAGCACATAATCGGGTAAACAGTTTGAGGGAATATCTTAGTTTGGATGAGAATGAATAACCTGGAATTTAGACATCTGATCAGAAGTTTTGCTTGTAAAATGCCTTCCTTTATTTTATTAGATGGTAATTCAAAAGTTTTTTGTATGCGTCCACGGTTACTGCTTCTGCCTACCCTAAGTTCTGCTGTTGATGTGCCGATAGCTGCCTTTACATATAAGTGCTTTTAAATTTTTGGCTTCTTAACTGAAAAGGTTGAAGATTTTGGCTTTAAATCCATCATAACACAGATGTATTAAACAGTCTTTGAACTAATTTTTGTTACAAAGCTTTTATTTCTTTAATTTGAATTGTAAATAGCCTGCTTTATTTCCAGTAGTTTAATTGTCATCAGTATAAAGTCTTCGGTGTTATTTTGGACTTTTTTTTACTTCCTTTGAAGGACTATGCTGGCCAACATTTAATGAGATATTAATGTCCAAGGCTAAGCTGCTGCTCTTACTGAATTAGAAATGAGGCTTATTGAATTAAAGTAGTCTCTTTGTAGTTGTGTTGTTTTTTTTTTAACAGTTGGCTGGTTTTTTTCAGCTTTTCGGCAATCTGTGGTTAGTTTAAATACAGATATTGTCCAAAGAGAACATCCTTAGAAAACAGCTGAAAGAATTGATAACAGCAATTTCTTTAAGTGTCCCTTCCCCTACTATAGACAGATAAAGTAGAAAACACATACGCTGCCCTATAGTAATTCTTCTAAAACATGTGAAAAGAAACATGCTTCGGTGTTCTCTGGCTGTCCTTGGGGTTACGCAGAGTTTAAACGCTCGAAGAATCAAGGTAGATTTTGAATCAGACTGATATATTTGAAACTTTGGGGTTTTAGCTGCCATTTTATGCTGGTGATAAAGAGAAGTTGTGTGCTTTATCAGCAGCCTTCTTTCAAACAACTACGTATTCATAGTGGAGTGAGAAGTCTAAAAATTCTGAATTTCTTCTTTCTTCTGCCCATGATTCAATTCATTGCCTAAAGACTAGGTAGTTCCTATGTCTTCATCCCTGGTTTTAGCACCCACTTTGAGAAGAGCAGATTGTGTTGGTATTCTCTGGTTTCCTCTTGCCTGCTGGAGGAGAAAAGAAGACAACAACAGAGCTTGTTCAAAGGGTACTGGGTAGTGAGGGAGAAGTCATGGCGGTAGAAACTTCTGAGCGGGAGAATTACTGGTGGGACTTCAGTTCTTGCATCCAGTGTCCTTGAAAAATGAATGTTACTGTAAATGCATCTACTGTAGTCAGGAGTAAAGAAAATGAAAGCAACGGCTCTGAGGAAGGGGGTTGCTATGAGTGCTACCATAACACAGAATAAAACTGTTTCCTGGAAATTCTGTCAGAGTGACTCTAATTTCCTCAGCCCCACTTTTCATGGGGGTGTGGGGTGGGTGTGTATATACATATGTACAAAATCTTTTTGTTGGTATAAATTATATTGTTTAGAAAACAGTTATGTTCCATGGCATTCCTTAAAATCACATTCTTTTTAAGGCGGTATTAAAAAACACATAATTTCTTGAAACAAAAATTTAAAGCGTGTTTTTTACTTTGGAGGGGGGAGGTGTTCTGTTTCGGATTCTCTGGTAGCGAATAGAAAAGTGAAGATAATTCAGATATCTAAAGGAAACACATCAGCAAAAAAAAGTCTTGATTGCGATGTAGAAAGTTAATTTATGGAAATTTTTACTTTATTCTAGGCTTGTACATTCTAATTGTTCCAATTCTTGTTAACACATTTAAGAAACCCTTGCTGACTCTCTATTAGAATGAATGTTACATGTTTTATTAATCATTACAATATATTTTGAGATAAATTGTCTCTAGTTCCTGCTTGTGGGTAGATAAATTTTGGGTTTATTGAACACAGAGTTTTCATCTTCAGAAAAGGCAAAGTCTTTTTTAATAGCACATTGTCTAGAGAACACTGAAATTTTTTGTTAAGTTTTTTAACTTAGTAAAGTTTTTGAATATGAGCTAACAATGAAGTAACGAAGGCTGATGTCTCAAAACAGCAGTGCAGCAAATTAATGTTACGCTTCCTTATAGAAATAGCTGTATAGTGTTGTTATTCACAAGGCCTTTCGGTGTAGAATGTAACAATAATGGTTAGAAATTTGTCTCATAAATTCCCCTAAACTTCTGTTACATCATCAGTAGCACTAACTACTCTGTTATAGGAAGGTGATGCTAACTGACTAGCTTAATAATTAAAATTGGAAGAAAGAGATTTGTCCTGTACATATACTAAGTAATAGGCACCAATTAAATAAGAAGCGTGTTTAGACAAGAACTGCGATTCAGATTTCATTTCACAGCTTTGTTTTCAAACTTCTGAATATATTTTGTCTGTCTTTTTTGTTTGTGGTATATTTGTGCAGGAACATTGGAGTGAGAGATGTAGAATAATACACGCCTGTCTAAGAGTGCGGTAGGGGGAATGTTCAGAGTCTCACCAAACTAGATGGGATTACACCTGAACTATTTCACGTTGAAGATTCAACCTGTACATTTTCTTATATGAAAGACTCTTCTTCAGTTTGATTTACAAGCAGTAAAGGACCAGTCAGCCCTTTTTTTTAAGAATTACCTTTTCTTATAGCTCATTTAAATAATAAGCTAGAAAATATATGTATAAATATTACTTTAATCAGTTGTTTCAATTAAATTTTTTAAAATAACTTCCTGTTTACAAAAACTCTCATTGGACAAGTTTTTATGGACAAGTTTTTATGGGATTTTTCTTCTATTTTGTAAAACTATATATAAACTTTTTATCTACGCATAAACTTTTTATCTGCTGTCTCTTTCTCTAGACTTCTATTTTACAAACTCCTGCAACATCTGTCACCCTGACTTCCTGTTCTGTACATTTCTTAGAAACACTTTTGAGTGGATAATTTCTTAGACAATTAAAAGACTTTGAGAAACGTGCTAAGTTATTTAGTATAAACTATATGCCCTACTTATGTTGGAATATATCACTTTAGTCTTCAAATGGAGCAAACAGTGTAACTGTTATAAATAGTTATAAAATCTGGTTTCAGTACAGACACATTATTATTAATTTACGTGAGGCTGCTAGTTCTACCAGTATTTGACTGTAGGGATTAAGATCCTGAGCACTAAGGACACATGACAGTAATTTAGAAAAAACTTGTGCTAAATAGTTCTGCCACTCCTAGAGTAAAGCTTGAGCTTGTTAGGTGGGAAGACAGCATGAAAGCCTGTGCAAGGAAGAGATAAGTTTCTTCCATGATGGAAGAGTTAATGTTCAGGGGAACGAGCGCAATTACCTATTTCCTAGAGCGCGTTCCATTTCACAGCTGAGAACAGAACCCAAGGTTCCTGAACCATCGTGTAGGGAACAGAACCCAAGGTTCCTGAACCATCGTGTAGCTCTGAGACGGGTGGCAAGGTGTGCTTCATTTTCCTCTGCGTTTCTTCATGGGAGGTGGTGTCCTGTTCTGCTTGCTCTGTATGGTCTGTTGGCAGGGAATATGCAAGTAGATCTGTAATTTCCAAACTTGGCAGTTAACTTGTGAGATGCTAACCAGCATAATTTATATGTATTTAGATACATATATATATATGTGTGTGTGTGTGTATGTATATATGTATGTGCTGTTGATAAAAACCTAGGAGATGCCTTTCTCCCGTGTGCATGCTTCCAGGTTACTGATACTCCTATTGAAAAAAACCAAAAAGCAAGCAAAACATCTGGTCAAGTGTTGTGTATGCAAGTGTCAGCTCTTCTCACCTTGCCCCTTTGTGATTTAGCGTTTTCAGTAGACTGCACAGTCCTTTTGCTGAGTATATATATATTTTTTTTTTCCCCCCCTTGCTACATGCTGCAGAAACCCTACCTTGAAATCTCCTAGTTTCACTTTTTTCATTGTTGGTGTCCTCAGCACTGGTAATATTGCTTCTCAAACTTTACAATAGAAAGTTCACAAGGAAATAAACCACAAGAACATTAAGATCCAGAGTAGTTGCTGAGCCAGGCCAACTGAATTGACAAATTAAATTTGTTTTTGTTAAGAGTATTTGAATGTATTAAGGGTAATGTAGTGCAAAAGTATAGCTCAATCTGAGAATATGAGTTAAGAAGCCTAAAATACAGGGATTGAGGAATTATTCACTTGCCTGCAAAAAGTCTGAGTTGGTTTTAGAACACTATATTTTAATGCAATGAAAATTATTAAATACTTATTGGTGGAAGATGTTATGCTTTTGGGATTTTAACCACGAAAGTGTGTATTAGAACTTAAAATTGATTGCTTAAGTGTTTGTCAGAAATGCCTAACATCTTGTTTATTCAAACCGCTTAAGGAGCGTGGACTGCGCCGTTTTGGAGTAATCAGTTAAGTCTGAAGTTGCATTACTGTTACATATGGTACTCAAAAATGTTATCTCTTTTCAAAACACGACATACCTGTAGACTTTGAATGACTCATGAGCAGCAATTTACATTAACCGCTTTGGCAGTAAGTGAACCTTTGGTTCCTTGATGCCTCGAAGAGGTATGGGAAGATGCATCTGGTCAAAGGCAGCTTTAATCAAACGTCTTGTTTTCTTAAAATGTGAACACAAAATATTTAGTATTTAACTAACTTGTGTACAAAACATAGTTCAGTTGTGACTCTGGTAGTTGCCTGTTCAGCTGCTGAGCAGCTTTTTTTATCTGGAGGTACTGCTGTCTGGCTTCTAAAACAAAATAAGGAAATCTTAGGTAATTTGGCAAAATATCCTAGAGGGGAGATCTCTGTATGCAGCCCTGAACTGCAATATTTGATAATAGAGATCTGGGGGTTTGCAGTTTAGGCTTGTTGTATAGTTTTCTCTCATTGTCCTTTGTTTTAAATCTACTAGATTTGTGTCTAATGTTTTAATTTGTATTAAAATATTGTTTTTATTCCTGGCTACCCATCTGAAATGTTAAATGAGCTTTTTGTATATGTAGTCAAGTGTCTGGCATGGCTTCACAAAACAATGTTTAACTATGTATTGTGTTTTAAAATGAAGCCATTTTAGTGTTCTTAAATTAGTTTTAAACATGCTAATAATTCTAAGACTCTGCCATAAGCATGTATCATACATAAGAAGATAAATGCTGCAGAAGAGCCACCCCTGTAGAAAACTACTAAAAAGGTATTTTGCATTAAAGCGTTCAGCATAATAAAGAAAAAGGCTCAAGCGTTTGCAATGTGAACAGAAGCTTCCGTTTCTTTCCAGTCACAGTACAGTAATTGCCAGGTGTTCTGTGTTGAATTTATGGCCTAGTAACATAACTTCAGTGTCAAAATGTGTCATTCTCTTCATCAGGGTGATCAGAGTATTCACCTGGGAGGTGACAGATGAGATTTGGAATTTCTTCATGCAGAAAAAGTGTCTTTACTACTTTCTGGTTAGCTGGTTTAACCACTTTTAACATATAAAATGAAGTCGTCTTAACTCTTTTTTTGTTTGTTTGTTTTATAATTATTTTTCCCCAACTCTGTCCAAAGAAGGGAGTGATCTTTGCTTTTCCAAGAAAATGGTTAGAAGCTTATTTCTGGTGGGATTCAGTGTTATTGGAGACAGTACTTGTCCCTGGATCTGGGTGCCTGGATTACAGAAATTTATATGTTTTTAAGAACTGTTTCTTGTGGTAATCCTAGATGACTATCCAGTCAACAGTCTGCCTCCTGAATTCTGTCCTGAAGTATGTCAGGACACGGTTTGACATTGCTTATCATGTAGCTGCTGCTGAGTAGGTATTCCCACTCCACCTTGCTCTGGACCAGTTTCTCCTCGTTGTTTTCCCCGTGTCAAATCTAGTGGTCTCCCCACTGTAGGGTTTCAGCCAGTTCAGCTGTGTGTTGTGGTGAAGCTCTCATGCATGGAAGAAGGAAAAATCCGTCAGAATCAACCCTTTTACTTGATGATTACCAAATTCATTGCAAGGGGAGTGGTAAAAGCTGTTGGGGGAAGGGTGGAAGGACCCGTTCATCAGTAGCTGGCTAGATGTGCTTGGCTTGGTTACGGACTCAATTTATTGGTTGAATGTTGCAGCGTTCGGGGTAGTCTTGTGGACATAGTGTGAGGTAGTAGAGAAACACAGAAAAAAATGAGATAACTAATCTTACTGGGAGTTTCGATGGAGTAAAGGAAGGTTTTTACAGAATCACAGAATCTTCATGGTTGGAAAGGACCCTTAAGATCATCGGGTCCAACCAAACAACCTACAGTCTCTGCCAATAGAGCATGCCCTGAAGCACCACATCTAGATGTTTCTTAAATACCTCTAGGGATGGTGACTCAACCACCTCCCTGGGCAGGCTGTTTGCACAGGACTTGAGATTTAAAATAAATTATTTTGTGATTTTCAGGGGGAGAGGGAAGGAGTGTAAACTTCATGAAGAAAGAGTCTACTAAAAATATAACTTTGTTTTCACTCTATTAAAATCTCATCACAGCCCTAGGAATGAAAAACGGAGTAATACATGCTGGTACGTTGTATCCAGTTTTTGTGGAAGGGGAAAAAGATCAAAATTTCCTATCAGTATGTCTAAGGGGAAAAGTTCATGGATACGCTTAAACAGTTCTAACAGCAGTATGTGAGGAGTTGTTATACCTAAAGACTTCTTTGGTGTGTAGTATCCATTTGTGCACAATTTGGGGGCCCTGTGGAATGATCTGATGTGTATCAGAAATGTGGAACTGTTGCCAGCTTGTCTTAGTTGGAAAGGCTCATTAGCATTCAACTTCTGAAAACTAAGATTAGATCTAGCAACTAATCCCAAAAGCAGGTAGGTGGTAAATGGAGAAAGAGGAGTCTTCAGAGTGATCGTGGGGGAGAAAAAAAAAAACGTAATCAGCCAAAACCAGGAAATAGTTGTAAATGTTGAGCAGTGTGTTTCATAGGCCTCTCTTTTGATTTATGAATTATTCCAGGTGACAAGGAATAAATAAAAATAGAGAAATTATTTTTTGAATGTTCTGAATTTGAGGTTTAAAAAATATGTTTATTTCTGGAGTAGATGAATGTTGGCATTGAATTAGAGAAAACAAAACTTTCTGGTAATACAGATAATTCTAAGCGAAGTTTCTCCTTCAGGGAGAGGGCATGTCTTTAGAAGCAGTAGATCTAGCTTGGGCTTTATTATGCTGTATGTTTCCTCCAGTTGTTGTAGGGATAGGGCTAGCATTGAGGAAAGCAGATCTTCAGAAGATACTAGTGCTGCCTGTATTTTCTCCAGTCTCCAAACTATCTGTGATATGGGACAGGATTTTGTGGGCTGCTGGTTTTGATGGAAACAGAAATGGAGATTCATTGCTACAGGAAAAGGACTGTACTTTTGCTATCAGCAGCAAGAGAAATAGATAACACTAACTTAAATTTCGTGGTTGTAAGAAAGGGGCCAGTGAGCAAAATGTTAAGTGTACTAAAGTTTATTTACGGTTTCAGAAAACTTCAGTCTCTTAGAGTTGGCTCTGAACTGCTCAGGAAAAAAAAAAAAGTTAGCTGTGCTATTATGTGCTGTTACCCTGAGTCTTGGATTGTCTTTTCTTAGAGACTTGGAAGTGCACGTGGCCATGTTTTTGAACTTTGCTGAATTGTGAAAAATAAGCATTTGGTGTTCGGTTTTGCAGCGCCAAAAAGAAGCCCCAGACAAAACCATCACCACCAAAAATTAAAAAAAACCTGACCAAACCTAAAAAAACCCACAAAAAAACGCAACCCCCAACAAAACCAACACACACACACACCCCTCCCCAAAAAACAAACCAAAAAAAAGAAACACAACCAAAAAACGTTAACATCGTTCAGGCTTGGTTGTTCTTTATGGAACAACGATTTGGGTAGTTTTTACAGTAAATATAGTATGGCAAGTATTAGCTACAGATTTTGTTTAGATACCGTTAGACCAAAATCACCTCTTAAGGCAAAAGTATCTAATTTATGATTTGATTGTAATTGAAACTAAAGTGCATGACATCAGCATGGGGAGTGGCTTATGGTAAGATAAGCAACTCTCTCAATCATCTGTAGAAGAAATTCTGTTTTCAGAAACTATAATACCCAAATTCAGAAGTCTTCAAACTTTGAATTTCTGATTTTTCTTTCTGAATAATTATTCTTCTACAGTTAATTTTTCTATATGCATGCATAAAGGTTTGATTATCTCTCTGACCTAATCAAAAAAAGCTGCTTTCACATAAGTTATAAATAATCTAATTTTTAATTCATTTGAAAAAATAGCTTAAGGATACATGAAAATCTGCTTTCAGTTTTTAAAAGAAGAAAATCAACCTGATTGACTTAAATGTCAGCATCACTGGAAAAAAGGTCAAGGTGCTGATTTCTGCCTCCCCCCCTCCCCCCAAGCCACTGTGAAACTAAATTTGTTCTTTAGTATCTCACTGAAATTGTTGGAAATTTCAGAATCCATCTTAACTAAAATATTGTTCTTTCTGAGGGAATGTTTCTTTGAGCTGTGAAATTTCTTCCTCAAAAGTACAGAGACACTAAACCTCAGAAGTTAAAGGCTTATAATGATTATGGGGCAATAGCAGTATTTTGAGAGTAGGATTTTGAGAATAGAGCATTTTGAGACTGTGAAAAAAGAACTGGAAAAGCTGTTTGCGCCAGGATATTAAACGCACGAGATTGTTTCTTTGCCTAATATTTGAGTGTTTTTTCAAAAACTGATCTTAATGTGTAATCAGCTTTATGGAGTAACTTTTGTTTTATTTGTTAATGTAAACAGTTGGGTTTACTGGGTAAAATTAACTCCTCAGGAGAGACTGGTATTTGGAGGGAAACTTTAATTTTACTTTGAACTTGAACCATTTTACCCTGCTGCAACTCGCTGTTGAGAAAGAAGGGAAAGGCAGAAACAGCTCTAAATTTCCCTTTTTTATTTGTTTTTCAAAGCTTGTCATGGCTTTGAAAATTCCTTGTGGAAACCCCTTTTCTCAGGAAAGAATGCACCCAGTGCATTGTGTCTGCATGCCATGGAAAAGGAGGTGGTTTGTTGCAGCAACAACTCTTGCTTTAGTAATATGCCTTTCATATTTACAACAAACAAAAAAAAGACAACACGCAGAGAAGAAAGAGTGCTCTTTCCTGGAAGAAAGCAGAAGAAATTGTGATAATGCAGTCAGCTACTAGATTTTAAAAGCAATGTATTGCTAGTAGGTTTTGTAACCTGTCTTGTGAGATTTTCTTTGTTTGCTGTTGAAAGTACTCGGTAACGTGCGCAATGGCTCGTCTCCTTTCCAGAGGATATTGTATGTCCCTATCTTTAATTTCACTTTTTCTTTGCATTTGTTGCAAATGTAATATTGGTCATTGTTTCCATAGTGAGTGATGCCTGTCAGGATATATGAAGGTTAAAATTTTTAAGTCTCTTGGAATTTCTTGCATGTTATTATATTAGCATTGTTCATTAAATTGGTCACTAACTGTATCTGTTCATGAAATCTAAACTCGTGTTCAGTCTAGGTTGAGTAGCAAATTTTGTGTGTGCTTTCAGTTGTAATACTCCACAACATTTCTGACAAACTCAACTTTTGAAAATACATTTGACTAATGGATCGCTCTTTTGTTTTTCCCCCTACAGGTTCGATCTGTGGATGAGATGAATCATGAGTTTCAAGCTCTTGCCCTAGAATCTCGGGGAATGGGAGAGGTAATTATTGAGGGCTGAAAATCCGCTTGGTGATTTGGAAACGTTGATACAATTTAAGAAGTCTTAAATATTACAACATGAAGCAAAGAGCTTCTCTTAAGACCAAATTGATTTTTCAGGCAACTGAAGGTTTTTGGTCTAAGATGAAAGTAAACCAAGTGCTTTGCAAGGACACTGGGCTGATTGTTGACTGGATCTACTGTGTTACTATGTCAGTCTTACTAGATGACTGATACTTTTGGGGAAGTGACGGGGTAATTTGTTTGAAAGTTGGTGGAATTCTATGAAATGGGGCGTATTTTCAGTGTCATTGTGTCTAAGCTAGTGAAATCTTAGAAGAATTGCTTACTGCCTCTGAGAAGGCAAGGAGACTGGGATCTGAGAAAGCTTTGGCTCCAGAAAAAATGACACTGGCATACCCTGGCAGAAATGTGTGGTAATTTACTTTCTTTTTTTTTTTTTTTTTTACTGGTAATTACTCCTTAAAAGAAGATTTCGACTAAGGTGAAGAGTGCTGTTGTATAATTTAACTAGAGGGAAGAAGGACTTTTTCAATCGGTTTGGGATTTTTTTAAGTCAGTGTACTTTGGGGAGGGGGGATTAACATCACAAAGGATGACTTGGCACCTTCAAAAGCACTTCCCTGAACTGTTTAGAAAGTAATCAACATGCATTAGAGTTACTTGCCCTGACAGGATATGGTAATGAAATAAATTCACGTTGAAGTAAGATTTCAAATACTGATCCTTTTGTCTTGCTGGGTATTTACCCAGTTCAGTTGATAATTGAACCGGTGAGAATATTTCAGCTCAACTTTTTAAAAGTGATGATAGGACCGTGATCTTTACAGAAACAATAACTCACTGATGAAAAACAAATGCCATGCTCTAGTTGCTGAATGTTTCTGGGCATGACACCTGGCTATTCTTACTTGATTTTTTTCACTTTGATGAAGCATTTAACCAATCAGTTGGCTTTTCAGCAATTTTTGCTTCATCCAGGGTTCCATGTTGACTTTCTTGAACCATCTCCTATTTGAAAAAGCAGTAGTAGATGAAGCCCTGTTCTTTTGAAAGCTGAGTAGCCACATCGTATGTACTTGCTTCCCCCTACCCCCTCAGCTCTTAAAGCTCCTTTTTGAAAGGTAAAGGTGTTAGTAAGGTATCTGTGATAGTACCAAGAGCACGATAGGGTGGATGGGTGAAATTCATATTGGTATTTGTTCTTTTGCCACCCATGAAGTACTCTGAAAGATTGAAAGCAGTAGAAGTGAAAGATGGCACAAATGCTTGGGAATTAAATCAAGTTACATATGACTGGTTCACATAGCTAGGTGGAGTTACTCAGTAATTTTCTTAATGTATTGCATAACAATACAGTAGTTCTGGAATAGATTCCATGGCTGTTTTAACCTTCTTTTGATTTTAACCTTCCAAAATATTAAAGGAAATGTCTTCATAAATACCCTTGTAAGCTAGAATTGGTAGCTGTACGTTCTTGCATACTGCTCACTGTCTACTTTGAAAGGTGTGGAAGAGAGGTCATGTCAAGTGATCTGCTTCTAGCTATTGGGAAGTTCTCTTCCTCTTTTTCTCTGTCTGGATAGATTTTTCTCTGAACTGAAATTAATTTCTTGTTCTTAATTCTAGTCCTTCTTGGTCTTCTTTTTTTCCTGACTGGGAATCAA
The DNA here is from genome assembly GCF_028500815.1 of Rissa tridactyla. Taxonomy (NCBI): domain Eukaryota; kingdom Metazoa; phylum Chordata; class Aves; order Charadriiformes; family Laridae; genus Rissa; species Rissa tridactyla. Next base: position 116,362,094 of record NC_071468.1, on the reverse strand, counting down.
TACTTGACATTAGGAGGCTGTTAAGTCTTACTTTTCACATCATTACTAAAATCTGTTTGTGAATCATCAAGCAAGTATCTCTTCCATGTTCCAATGTAAAGGAATATAGTATGAAATCTGTTTTCATTGTACCATAATGCATTTTGGAAATAATGTGTACTGGAAATCCTTCTGTTAAGCTATCCATCTGAGCTGCGTTCAGATGGAGCCTGGTATCAATCCGTATCGGGAATAGCACAGCATAACACGGGCCAGATGTACGGTTTCCTTGATCTGTTTCTGCCTTGCAATTCTTTGTTAATTTATTCTGTAAAGAAACAGACTGAAGCTTTATTAGCAGGAGATCTGCTGTATTGCAGGCGTCTTTCTCTAAATGTCTCTTAAAATTTTAGCTGTTAGATTGGTTTAAACACAGATGATGCTTCTGGCTCTGGCTCCCAAAAGCTATCATGACCCTTAAGGTCATGATAATATTCTGAAGAAGTACTGACACGTGGTGCTGCTTCTCTTCTCAAGGCATCTGTTTGCTATTCTGGGGCCAACATAGCGGGCTTCAGGACCTTTAGTGTGACCTAATACAGGGATACATAAAATTAATTGCCAAACAGAATATAAAACTAAATATTTTTTTGATGGTGTCTGTTCCTATAGAAACTTACAGCATCAAAGCATACACAAATTCCATTTTAAGGACAACGTATTCATTTCTGGTGTCAAAACTTCATTCAGAGAAATTGCAGACAGCTCTGTAGGAATGATTTCTGACCTTAAATAAATAAAAAAATCCTTAATTCAAGACCCAGTAATCGAGACTGTGCAGTTACTTATCAGAGAGCTGGTTAAGAGGCAGCCTTAGCATAATTGGTTATTATCTGTGCATAGAAAAGGGCTTTGTTCATCTGGCAGATGATAACAGGGATCAGTACTGATACTAAAAAAGAGACTTTTTATCATACAGTTGGAAGAGCTTAGTAAGAAATATGGCAATCTCTTTCCATTATTTTGAATTAGGATTGGATGTATCTTTGTAAAGTTTCTTTTTTATTGGATTAAATGCAGGAAATATTGACCAAAATGCATGTTATCAAATGGTAAAGTACAGTGATTTTAGCTGTTTGTATTAATTTGTGATGACAACTTCTTGATTAAGTTGATTTAGATTAACTTGATTTTTCAGTAGAACTGATCGGTTTTTTTTTCTTGTCTGTTAAAGAGAAACACACTTGTTTTGTTTTTCTGAAAAGTACTCTTTAGTTCCACAATGAAGTAGTTGACAGCTGCTAACGCTGCTCATTTATATGTCAACCCAGTAGCTAAAACATCCCTTTAAAAAGAGCATAGTGTATGTCATGTACAACATCTATCAAAAAAAAGTAAATAATAAATCTAAATCACAGGCCCTCAGGGCTGTGCAAAATCGTAAACTTAAGAGTTCAATTTATTTCAATATTTGAGGGACTTTGTTGCGCAGAGATTTTAACAGAAAATTTTCTGCAAATCTGTTCGATCTGCAACAGGATCGTTTAAATTGAGGCTCTTGAGGTACAGGTGATGCGTTATGTTTTGTGTTAAAGATATTCTGTGTTCTCTGTGTACCAGAGTACGTGAAGATTGCAATCAGTTGAGTATATCTGTTTGGTATTTGAAAGTATGTAGTTAAAATACCCACAAAACCAACAAACTAAAGGAAACCTAAAAAATGCCTCACAAACGACAACAAAGTCCCCCCAAAACACCTCTGCCTTTGCAGTGAGGTTTATTGCTGCGTTCTACCAGCGGGCAGGTTTTTTCCTCTGGTAGAAATCCTGTGAATGAGTTTTGAAACCAAAACCAGTATTGCAGCATATTCTGCTCTAAATTTGCATGTTGTTCTTACATTATGTTGTCTGAACGCCTGTCTAATAGTGGAGTTTTCTAATTTCACAGTAAGCATACTTTAAGGTGATGCTTGTTTTATGACACCCAAGATATTAACTTTTATCTGTTTTATACTGACATAGTTGTGATAGGTTGTGACACCTTCACTTCTGTATTTCTCATAGCTCTCATCTCAGCTGGACGCAGTTGAACTTGTCTTAGACTGCATTTAAAATAAAATGTGATTCTCTTTCTCAAAACCAAGGTTTCATAGGTATGATGAAATGCTTGCTTTCTGTTCTACCAGTAACTGACAAAATGAAAAATAGGTAGTGTTGCAAACTTGATACAATATAAAGCTGAAGAGAGTAAGCAGACTGCATAGGATGACCTGAAATGTGTAACTTTTTGGTTTTGTTCGAACCACAGCTGTAAGATTCCATTAGTCTATTTCTCTGTCCTCTGAATGGCTAACTTGATCCCTTAAATTCAGGGTAAAAATGTAATATCCTGGTGCTTCTGAAGTATGTTTGGTTGACACCTGGTGATGACTCTCCCATGCATTGAGAAAGTGGGCATCTCTATCGGGGCAGGTCATAACAGTGTAACGCTCTTGCAAGCATAATAGTCTCTTACAGTTTTGTTGAGCTTTGGCTGTTTATCATCCTCCACCCTGAGTCCTTTTGTGATAATGAATTTGTGTGAGGAACCCAGGGATTTCATCAGATTAGCTAGTCAAAATACTTTGTTTCTGGTAAGAGCTATGCGCAGCATAGAAAAACATCAGTCAGTCCTTAAGTTACTCCAGAGGAGCTCTTGTCACCTCTGTTCCAGTGTTAACGTTGTGGCCTGGTAATGGCAATCTTATCCTCCTCTTTAAACTGTTTTTATGAACTCTTTCAATGCTACATTAAGAAATACATGAAAAAACTACTCTTGTTAGTAGTTTCATCAAGGGTCATTGTGGCTTAGTCATACTAAGCAGCTGTGAAGTTCAAAAGCGTTTTTTAGTCACTTAAGTAACAGGAGAATCAGAAGTCCGGAATGTACTCATTTATTGCAAAGAGAGCTTTATGAGATTACATGTGGTTTTTTCCAAATTATCAAAAATTGAAATTGTGAATTGAACACTACATTTTGCAAAGTTCGATGGATTACAATGCTATCTTCCGAGATCTTCCCTATTTTTTTTTTTTGAGCTGTTTTCACTGTAGTTTCAGTTGATGGACCTTTTAAAGTATGTAATATATGGTCTGAGAATACATTTTTTTGATTACATATTCAAGAGAAAACTTGATATGCAGAGTTTGGCAGTTGTACTGCTACCAATGGGAAAAGTTAGAGGAATAAAGTAAAAATAGTAAAATAAAAGTAAAAAGAATGCTGACATTTGAGATATTTTTGTTTGTGCAGTGCTTCTGTCATGTCGTACTAAATCTTTGGTCCTCGAAGACAGTAGAAGTCACATCTAACTTGAAATGCTCTACTTTAGAAGTAGTAATGGAAAAAAGAAATCATACAGCTAAATGAAATCATTGTTATGTGGAACTTCGAATATGAATGTCACAGATTTATAACCAGCAGATCCCCATGGTCTAAAGGAACTGACTTGCCACCACGTGTGTTAGTCGCTTTCTAAAATTTGGAACATGATGCATTTCGAAGTGAAAAGAACTTGACAGTGAACTGCTGCTGTTTCTGCTTACGATAGTATTAGTTAAAGGCCAAGCTTTTGAGCCAACATGGAAAGAAGGCAGTGTTAGTTAAAGTTTCTGAGGGTATTGACTTGGTTTAATGCAGGGATCAATTTTAATTAATTACTGGTTCCATATTGGTACCAGTACTGTTTAATATCTTCATCAGTGACATAGACAGTAGGATCGAGTGCACCCTCGGGAAGCTTGCAGATGACACCAACATGAGTGGTGTGGTTGGCATGCCTGAGGGACAGTATGCCATCCAGAGGGACCTGGACAGGCTGGAGAAGTGGGCCCATGTGAACCTCATGAGGCCAAGTGCAAGGTCCTGCACCTGGGTTGGGGCAGCCCCTGGTATCAGTACAGGCTGGGGGATGAAGGCATTGAGAGCAGCCCTGCTGAGAAGGACTTGGGGGTGCTGGTGGATGAAAAGCTGGACGTGAGTTGACAATGTGCTCGCAGCCCAGAAAGCCAACCACATCCCAGGTTGCGTGAAAAGCAGTGTGGCCAGCAGGTCGAGGGAGGTGATTCGGCCCCTCTACTCCGCACTGGTGAGACCCCAGCTGGAGTCCTGTGTCCAACTCTGGAGCCCTCAGCACAGGAAAGACATGGATCTGTTGGAGCAGGTCCAGAGGAGGCAACGAAGATGATCAGAGGGCTGGAGCACCTCTGCTATGAGGACAGGCTGAGAGTTGGGGTTGTTCAGCGTGGAGAAGAGAAGGCTCCGGGGAGACCTTATTGCGGCTGGCCTACAGGAAAGGTGGGGACAGACTTTTTAGCAGGGCCTGTAGCGATAGGACAACGAGTAATGGTTTTAAACTAAAAGCGGGAAGATTCAGACTAGATAGAAGGAAAAAATTTTTTACAGTGAGGGGAGCGAAACACTGAAACAGTTGCCCAGAGACGTGGTCGATGCCCCATCCCTGGCAACGTTTGAGGTCAGGTTGGATGGGGCTCTGAGCAACCTGATCTAGTTGAAGATGTCCCTGCTCACTACAGGGGGGCTGGACTTAGGTGGCCTTTAGAATTTTCTTCCAACCCAAGCTATTCTATTCTGTGATTCTGTTCTATGATTCTAATTTGATGAGCTTTTTTCACAGCTGCTTCTATATTCTGTATGTCTCCCTCATAACTTCAGAATCTCAGTCTCATTGTGGTCATTTGAGCGATTTCTTTATACAGCATCAGCTTCAGTAACAGAACGTAACTTTTAAGTGTTTATAATTACTCCATAGCACAACGCGCGCTTCCTTATGTAAAGCTGCATTGGGTATCTAAAATGAACTACTTGCATATCCTCTTAATAGTATTGCTTTTTTTTTTTTGGCCATTTATAGGCATATTTTAAATAAAAACATTTCCTCTTTTGGAACAGCTTTTACCTGCCAAAAAGTTTTGGGAACCTGATGATTCAGCAAAAGATGGACAAAAAGGGATATTCCTTGGTGATGAGTGGAGAGAGACTGCATGGGGAACTCCTCGTAAGTGATGGATGTATATGTATTGAAAAATCAGTCATGTTTATTAAAAGTTATTTCAAAATAAATTAATATCATTTTAATTGTATATTAAATTTTATTTTCCTTCAGTTGTGAAAATGTATACTGCATTGGTGGTTGTGTGCCAACTACACTTTTTGAAACTAGGATTTGGTGTTTTTTATTTAATTTAATTTTGGTCTTGTTTAATACTGCCTCTGTATTGAAACGCAAAAATATTACAAGTCGTATTTTAAAAAATACAATAGTTTTATTTATTTATTTGTTTTTAACAGACCATTCTATGTCCCAACCTATTATGGTACAGAGAAAGCCTGGACAGGGTTTTCATGGAAACAGTGAAGTAAATGCTGTATTGTCTCCACGATCAGAAAGTGGTGGCCTTGGAGTGAGCATGGTAGAATATGTGTTAAGTTCCTCTCCAGCTGATAAATTGGATTCCCGGTTTAGGAAAGGAGCTTTTGTAAGTAATGCAGTGTGTTAAGCTTGCCTAGTTGCCTGTTACGGTCTTACTGTCTTATGTGGTTATATTTTCTACTCTATTTGTCCATTTTCCTTTTTTAACTCTTCTCTTTAGAAGGAAGCGTGTAGTTGCTATCTGTCTGTGTTCCTTGGTTGGAGGGGGCAGAAGAGGGAAGTGGTTTGGGAATCTTGACTAAATAGCTGTCTTTTTAAAAAAAAAAAAAACCAAACAAAAAAACAAAACCAAAAAAACCCTTTAAATAAAGGTAGGAAAAAGATTGCAAATAGTTTAATTCAAAATGTGTGGTGGGCTTTATTCTAGATCTTCTTATTCCGTGTTTCCATATGGGTTTGTTCTGTACTAGATGCTTTAACTGTATAAAATAAACTTTATCTAATTCAAAGTGTTACTGCTTTAACAGCACCGCTATAGTTAAGGTTGAGTTAGCTCTTCCATTATAAATCTTGGCATTCCTTTTCACATTTTGGCAGTTATTAATTGCATGTGGTTGAAACTTGATGACCAAGTTACCCACCAAATGCAATTTCATTGAAAACAAACTGTTTGTATTGTTTACGTGCACTGTAGTGTAGAATTAGGTCACCTTGTGGTGCTCCTATTGTGTTCTGTTCAATATTCAGAATCAAACAGATTCTTTTTCCTCAGGGCACTAGAGATGCTGAAACAGATGGACCTGAGAAAGGAGATCAGAAAGGCAAGGCTTCTCCATTTGAGGAGGACAAAAACAGAGATCTTAAACAAGGAGATGATGAGGATGTTACTAAAATAAATGGCAGAGGTTTGCCAAATGGAATGGATGCCGATTGCAAAGATTTTAAGTAAGCTTTTAACTGTTTCTCAAGAAGACGAGCATGTCTCTTAAGGGCATTATTACAGTTCTGGTTTGTGTGTCAGCTTTAAACATTACCCAGCTGCAGACTGATTCTTCCTACCCCACGTCCTCCCTTTTCCCACTGTGCCACATGTTTCTTAGGATGTCATTAATGTGTGTGTCACTTCTCATGAGACAAATTCATGTTATTACAGTAATTATTCAAAGTAAATGGGTACCTTCAAAATGTGGTGAATTAAAGAGGGATGAAAACTTTAATCCTTCTAATTTCAAACTAAATTCCTTTCTCTCTCTGCTTCTTTTTAATACTCTCTAACTTTTGCATCTGATTGTTGTTTGTAGAGAGCAAGTCCTACAGAATTTTAATTTTCCTTTTAGTTTTTCTAGTGGATACCACAGTCTTAACACAGTTATTTCCCCGCAAAAGTCTTTATAGAAACCATCTATTTGACTAAAGAGAAACAACGTATTTCCCTGTTCACATAGTTAAATGTCACCTCTTCACAGTGTAGAATGATGTTGTGGTTTGGTTGTTTTCTTAGGGGGGAAAAAAAAAATTGGACCAAGCTCGAGCTTTTGAACTGAACTCCTATATGACAGCACAGCCAGCCTGTTTTTTTTTTCTGATACTAAACTGCATTTTAAATTGGGTATTTTTAAAGGACTAATCTTTGTTTTTAGATGACTGTGATGCATTTGTAACTGTCATACAGAAGATTTAATAAGATCTGCTAACTAGAGTGCTGCTCATAAATTTGTATTAATGTGATGAACGTGACCAAATAGTTGTGATTTCATTAGTTCATAATTGAACAAGTATATTAAAACGCATGTTTGAATCCCATACGTAAGTATTTCCTACCCTTCAAAAAATGTATTTACCTGAGGCTAAGGAGGGATTCTTCAAGTCTATTTTTCAAGACGTAGTACTGGAAAGAATATAATACCAAGCGTATTGGAGAGCTCAGATTAGCTCCTTTCGGATGCATGCTGCAATATACACTATAAACAAAGTTACCATCAATATCACGTGTGGAAAAAAAAATAATAAAATTGTCCTGGTTTTCTTTACCAGTATCTATTTCAGTTTTGAAATAGTTGCTTGCAAAGTACCTTTTGTACTATTTAAATAGAGAAATTATTTAAAAATACACAAGTGCAAAAAAGCATCCAAAGCCAGTAAACCTCTCAAAAATAAAAAACTAAGGCCATCTAATTTAAATGGGCCATATAAAGTGGTGGTGTAAAGCCCTCCAAACAGAGGTTTATAATAGAAGTATTGACACAACTTTAACTATAGCAACAGAACAGCACCAATATAAGGAGCAACCTGTGTTAGGTAAACAAAGAAACTTTGTCCTGTCCTCCTCCTCATATTTTTATTGTACTTGCAGCTTTTTTTTTAAAAAACTAAAATATGTACTGAAATAACTGCCTTTTTTCCCTTTGTTCTTTGCTTTGTTGATACTGTATGCCACTTGGGAAGAACAAGGAATATTACGTGGTTTCAAACAACAACAAAAAAGTTTTGTATGTTGAGCAAGACATGGTAGCTAGCTAGGATATTTAGGTGGTAGCCGGTATGTTACAGATGATCATCATGAGGTTGGTTGTTACATTACAAAAAAACTAGTGTAACTGCTGTATCTCTGAAGTATTTTGTCTGAAGTAATAGACCATACAGTATTGTTGAATAAACTCACTAAAAGACTGCTTTCTTGCTATGCAGTCTTTAGAGTTGATATCAGCAAATACATAAGTACTGGCAGATTTCTTTGCATGAATCTTGTGCTTCAGTGAGGAAACAAATACTTCAGCTTCTGAGCCCTGAAGAGGGAGGAGAACTGGTAGTACTAAGGTTGTGTCACTGTTCTAGAATTAGCAGTACACCATACTGGTCTGGCAGCGTGCTGCTGGAATAAATGTAGTTTCATCTTGCAAGATGGTATTTTGTCTTTGAGCTTACTTTTCACAAATAAAGCAAGCTTAACTGGAAGTTGTATGTTTCCTGAGAAACAATATATAATTATTGAGTTCTGCCAACACGATAATGTTAAGGGATCGTAGGTTCCTCACGCACTCCTGAGTAGCTGACTTAGATTTTTGCCAGTAAAAATTGGTACTCTCAACAGTGTGGCCTGACACAGAACGTGGGATATCACTCCAGATCAAAGTACCCAAAATCTAACCAAATTTAGGGTTGCAAATCTGTTTAGGCTGTGAATCTGTTGATGTCTCACTTCAGGTGTTGCCTGTAGGTGTTTATAGGTGCACAGAGATTCCCCTGTAGTCAGCCAGGATGCAGCCAATACAACCAGTAGAGATGAGAGAACAATTCAGCTTTTACCACAAAGTAAACACCTAGTGACTGGTCAGTTGAGTCGCTGTCTAGGCTCTGCCAATGGTATTGACTAGGATTTCATACCCTCTGATGGAAATTTAAACAATTAGTGCACCCAAAGATGCGTAAGTCTAGGTATCTACATCTGAATTGCCACCAGACCTTTATATTTGGAAACTGAACTTTCAGGGGTTTGGCACAGTAAATGATTTCTAGCTCCATATATCTGTCTTACTGTCATCAGAAATCAAACACCTATCTTTTGCTCTATCCTAAAGACTTTCTTCTGGAACAACAGGCTATACATACATTCTTACGGAAACTGAGATGGAATCAACGGAATTATACTAGGAACACTTTTTTCCCCTGACCAATCATGTGGTGTAGTGTAGTTTATTAAATGAGTAGTGTAGGAAATTAAGTGTTGCAGTCAAATGCTAAATAAGGCAGTTGCTAGTCCATTTTACTTAAGGCAAAAAAAGTATTGTTTGCCTTTGAGACGTGAAAGATAACTTGCTGTATTGTGTGTTTGTCTCTTCCAATTAAGGTTCTATTGTCTCTTTCCTTGCTTGAGATGCACTTAGCCATTTCCTCTCCTTTTTTTTTATTTTTAAATTTCTCTGGTACGCTTTCTAATAATTCCTGTCGCTTCCAAAATGCAGTAAAGAGCCATCCCAAAAGTTATAGGTAACAACAGTTCTCTCCATTTCGTTCAAGACAGCCTCAAAGATTAGTTTGTTTCTCTCAGTGATTTAAAGAGCTGTATAGTCTTAAGGTTTAAAAAATAAATAAAATTATGCTTTGAAATGAAATGTGTCCTTTATTTTGAGCCATCAATGCATGCTGATTAAAATTGTTAAAATCAGTCTGTCACTTCCTTTTGTAAAGTCTCTGAGTTCCGAGATCCTTTTAAAATAGAAATACTCTAGTCTATCCGTGGACAGCTTTATTTAAGACTGAAGAGTCTATCTTAAATTTCTTCTGAACAGTCGTACCCCTGGAAGTCGACAAGCCTCCCCAACAGAAGTAGCTGAACGCTTGGGCCCCAATCCCAGCACCACAGAAGGATTAGGTCCACTTCCCAATCCTACCGCCCACAAGCCTCTGGTAGAAGAATTTTCAAATCCAGAAAATCAGAATCTAGATGCCATGGAACAAGTTGGTCTTGATTCTCTGCAGTTTGACTATCCTGGCAATCAGGTACAAATGGACTCTTCAGGAGCTACTGTAGGACTCTTTGACTACAATTCTCAGCAGCAGGTTAGTACTGGACTTGAAAACGTGCCAAATTGATCCTCTTTGATAATCAGTCATTTAAGCATAAAATGCATTTAATTTTGTTTTGACTGTGACTTACTCAAAGGCAAATAAATGTCTATTTAATCTAGAAGAATACTGGTGCGTAATTTTCTACTTTAGTAACTTCTTAGGATAGAATCTTTGGTTAAAATCTTTTTTTGTCTGAGTAAATCCCAGTATTTTATAGCCCTGACTTTCGAAAACTGAAATGCATCTTTTTTTCTTTTCCAATAGCTTTTCCAGAGGACTAATGCTCTGACTGTTCAACAGTTAACAGCAGCCCAGCAGCAGCAATACGCACTGGCTGCAGCTCAGCAGCCGCACATAGGTGAGGTTTTTGTAAAGTACAGCAAAAATCTCTGGCAAAAGTGGGTGTGTTACTTTGGTTCAATCCTTGCCGTTTTGCCCATGGTATTCTAATTCAAATAGATACTGATCGATTGGCCCCTTCTAATGGTTCTCCTGAAAACTGCTCAGAATGACTGCATAACGCTGTCCTGTCCTTAGAGAAAGTTTTCTGTTGTGTGAATTTTTGCCTACTTTGACCTGTGTTATACAAAGAAATATGATTTATTTTTGCTTGTGTAGCACAGTAGTTGAATTTTGACGGGAGAAAAAGTAAAAAACTTTTCTGCTGTAAGTAGTCATAGAAACACTGTATTTACTAAAATAACAAAAATTTTCAATTCTACTATTCTATTATTAGTAGTATTTTTGATAATCTACTTTGAAATGGTTTTATGGTAGGATTTTGAAATCAAACGTCTGCGTTGATTAATTCATTCTTCCTTGTCAATGACACCTTTTAAACAAATAGCTCTTTATTCTTGTGGGTACCTTTCTTTGTGATGGAATTATTCTTTAGTAAGCATTTTTTTCCATCCCTTTAAAGTAATTCAGTGAATTAATTAAATGCATAAAGCTCTTCGTGTGCTGGCAAATCAACGAGGAGGCTGTAGTTCAGTGACAACAGTTTTATCTGCTGCTATGGGGAAGCTGTACGCTTGGGGTGAGGGAGGTTGGAGCGCACATGGAAGCAATTCCTTATTTAAGGAAGGCTGCTTCTCACATTCTGACACCGTAGAGCAGGTTTAAAGATTCCCCCTGCCGTTCCCTCTCTCACCAGCCGGCTGTTGAGGTGTGTGCACCTCTCTCCTTCCTCTGTGAGGGGAAAGAGAGTTCTCAGGATCAGAAGGGCAGAGAGAAAGAGGAAACAGCATCTCCGAAGGGTTGTGTCCATGTTCTCCTGTGATACGGTGACAGTTAAGTTTTCCCACCGGCTTGTTTAGCTAGATTGAGGTCTGTTCAGACAGGGATCAGCAGCCTGGGGTTTAAAACTGGCAGCTCTTTAGTGTTACGTGGCTGACTCATACAGTCTCGGAGCTGGGAGTGTGGCAGATTGAGATGTTTGTGGGTCCGCAAGTCCTGTCGTCTGCCTGTCTTTGACTTCTAAAGTGCTGAGGAGCCCCTGCTCTGTATAAAGTGCCGACTCAGCAGTCAGCTGTATCTTGCCCCTTTGAAATGCAGCCTCTTCTGATATCCATATTAATAGAAATTTAGCAAGAAGCCTCCTATTTGGAAGGAGGAGCGTAGTTTGACGTGCCGTGCTTGCTGGACTAGCTGCTGCCTTGGTGTTGGAGAAAGTCTGTGAATCTGATAGACAGGGAAAACTCTGGGTAGTGATGCTTCATTTGATGGCTGAGTTGCTTAGTTTGTCTCCTTCCATTACAATCCTTCTATCAAATTTGGCTTCTTGAAAGTAAGATTAGCACCTCATAACTGACTGTTTAAAAGCCAGGTGTCTGATTTAAACTAGCTGATTAGATTTTTTTTTCCTGTTGATAGTGAAAAGAGATTTGTATCTCTAGCAGGTGATTCATTCTCTCTGGCCAATTCACTTCAGACACTAGATGATTTGTCTGATACAGATTTAGTTGTGAGACTAGTGTAACTTTCAGATAGTTAAAGTTGGGCAAGATAAATTCCACTTTGAATAATCCCTTCTATTTAAGGGTGGGTAGATACGTATGCGATAAATTTCCTTGGGGTTTGTAGATCCAGCAAAACAAAGCCTTGGGATTAGTAAGAAAGGACTGGTGAGAAGACATAGAAGTGTTAATTTCTGTAATGGTGTATCTGCTCTTAAAACTTCCAAAGTACAAGCAGTTCTGATTTTAACAGATATGCTTTATGATTTGATTGGTTTGAATATGATGATGCTTGCTAAGTATGTTAGCTATAATTAAACTCTGTTTATTACTGTAGCAGGCGTATTCTCAGCAGGCTTGGCTCCAGCTGCTTTTGTGCCAAACCCATACATTATCAGTGCTGCTCCTCCAGGTACTGACCCATACACTGCAGCTGGATTAGCTGCAGCAGCTACCCTAGCAGGTAACTGAACACTTTCTAGTGTCTGTCTTGATAATTTTACTGAATTAAATTAGAAAAAAGCTGAAATCCATCCTGTTTATTCCTGTAAAAGTATTTCTAGGAAGGAGGGACTTGTAGGAAAATTAATATTGTGGTTTTGAAAATTTTTCACTAAAATGTAAAGGGATTCAGTTTCTCTTATATATGGATTCTGAGTATTTCTTTCCACTGGCTTTTTATATGCAGTAATTCGGTTTCTTCTGTTCCAAAAATTATTTATTCATAATAAGGTTTGATCTGACATTAGTAGTGTGTATTATTTTCAAAAGATGAGACAGCTAGTCTTTCCTTGTATGTTTTTACTTGGTGCATTAGTTCTCTAATTCCAGGCTTACTCATTATAAAGATGGACTCCAGCGTCCTAAAAGGCCCAGACAACAGATAAACCCCAAGCCCAGGAAGATCTCTTTAAAAGTTAATAGATATCACTGTGAAATAACACTACTGAGTATTCAAGTCCCAGCTAGTGTTCAGACCTGAGCATAACATTTTGGAAAAAAAAACCTTGCATCTCCAGTTGGTGGTTTCTCAGGAAAGGCAGTAGGAAGAACTAAAATACATGTATACATATCGCATTATGTGTACGATTCAATGATATAGAGAGCTTGTTCTTCTATGGGTTCTTTATCAATAGACTTAAAGAAGTAAGCGTGCCCACTCTGAAGAGTGTGACGTAGTAGGCAGGGGAGGCAGAGGTGTTATAAGCAAAGGAAGCATACAGAAAGGAGGAATAACAGATAATCAGAGTCTCAGTGTATCACTCTCAGGAGAGTTAATTGTGTTCGTTCTGCAGTGTTCTGAAATGATCTTTTTTCCAACCATGGAAACTGATTTTGAGTGTTCTTTGGTATATAAGCTTTGATTACTTAAAGTATTTTCTTTGTCACCTGAGTCTCACAAGGGTATTTTTTTTTTTTTTTTTTCAAAGAGAAGGTATGGTGTGATGCAGGTCTTTTAAATTAACCCATTTGTGTTCCTTTATCATTTTGGCTAACATGGTAATTCATTTCTTCTTAGTACTGATTTCCATTTTGACATTTAGAAGATAGATCAATGAGGGATGCTAAAAACAATAGAAACAATTATTTTTAACTAGCTGCAATAGATGGAATAATCGTGTTTTCTGGTTTTAGGTCCTGCTGTGGTTCCGCCTCAGTATTATGGTGTTCCATGGGGGGTGTATCCAGCGAATTTATTTCAGCAGCAAGCTGCAGCAGCAAATACCACAGCAAATCAGCAAGCAGCTTCACAGGCACAACAGGGACAGCAACCGGTACGTTCTTCATAAAAAGGAGATGTGCATTTAAAGCCTTACCTTGACATTTTCCTTATGTAAGGATCAGCTTCCAGAAAATTTTACGTAATTCGGATGTGTTGCATCAAATAATAAATGAGTATTAAAAATGGTCAATTTCCTTACATTACTGATTATCGTTGTTCTTAAAAATTTATTTACTGCATGCAAAACATCTAGCTTATTTTGCAGTCACAGTTTTTGAAATAAAAAAATTAAAAAATAGTTCCTTTAATCCTAATTATGTCTAGATAATGCTGCCTGAACAGTTATTCAGAAATTAATGTAGAGTAGAAAACTAATCTGGAAAGCTAACATAAGGGGATGAAAAGAGAGATGTTGTAGTAGTTTTAAGAGCATATTTTTTTCTTTTAAGCTTGGGAAAAAAATTTGATCCGCGTTTTTATTAATTAACTGAAAAATAAAATGTTACACATTTTTCTTCGTATCTTTAAAAAGTAGGGAAATAAAGGTGGTTATCAATAGTTTTGTTGCTTCATGGGGAAGACGGATTGCCCTGCATATTTTTCTGTGGTGGAATAATTGTATTGCAACATCACAGTGTGCCATATGTTATTTTTGCCTGGGTAAATCAAGAGTAAGCAATTGTTACAAGAACTTACTGAAATACCCATTTCTTAAGTAACTTTAAAAATCTGGATGGATTTTTAAAACCATTGTATGATCTTTGAGTGTAAGCAAATGGCCTTTTTCCACAAAGGAAAAACCTAGATCTTATAGTAATCTTATGCTTGAATGAATGTAAATATTTTATTATTTTTTTTTTTTATTACCAACATTGTCAATTTCAATGCTATTCTTATAAATTTAGTATGGGAAGTGACTTTGAATTACTGGGAAGTTCCAGAGTAGCTTCATCACTGCTTTAATATTCAGGTGGCTCTTTCCTCCTGCTGATAGTTGTTCTCCGGTGTTTTTTTTGCTTTCTCTACAAAATTAATATCCAATTTATGCAAATAACATGGAAGATACTTTGTGGGGATATATTGTAAATTGTATTTCCCCTCTTATTTTGGATCTGGAAAAGATTGTTTTAACCAAGAGGAATAGAGTAGTTGCAAGAATTTAGATTGCTTTTCAATCAGATTCCCAGTGATACGCTGTCAGAACACAATAAAACAAGCCTGTGTTGCATGGTGATAGAGTGTTATGTGAATTCTTAAAACTTAGTGGGTGCATTTTTTACAGCACTGTTGGCAGTGTAATGTTAATTATTTAGACAGGTTACTACAAGCTCTAAAGTATCCAGGCTTACACCATTCAATTGCCTGAACATAGTGTAAACAAATGTATTTATCAGGGAACGACAGGTGTTCAGGTAATAAATAATGCAGATCATAAATGTATCACTCCTGCAGATTTTCTTGCTCACTTTATACTCATTACTATCAATGGAACATACAGGAGTTCTGCTGCCCAGAGCAGGGCGGATATTTTACTGTCACGCTTGTCAGTAAAACAGCTTATGCCTTTTATTCTTTGTATGTATCTATCTGTGAAATCAATAAGGTGAAGTATTCCCACAATGAAATTCAGAGCTAAGAGGCATCAGATATTCAAACCAACTGTCCTAGACCTTTTTTAGCATGTAATGGACTTGCTTTCTTACCTTTTAAGGAGAGGGTGTCGTATTGGTCTTTCCCAGGTTCTGCGTGCTGGAGCAACTCAGCGCCCACTTACTCCCAATCAGGGGCAACAGGGGCAGCAGGCAGAGTCACTTGCAGCAGCTGCAGCAGCAAATCCAGCTTTGGCTTTTGGTCAGGGTCTTGCTACGGGCATGCCAGGTACGTACGTTGTCAGTGGATTAAGAGAATCACTGCAAGTTAAAATACTGGTGTTATTAGATACCAGATTAACTATCGAAATCCTGCTATGTTTATGATAAGCTGCTTAGAATTGAGTTTTATATAGTTTTATGTTGTTCGGGTGGATTAAAATATTGGCACGGGATTCTTAAAGCACAAGAAGTTCCTAGCATTTTTGATTTGGAGCATTTTCTCTGTTTTTGTTGTTACAAGGAATACTGTAGATTTTTGCAGGATAATTTCACGTATAATGAAAGAACTACGTGCTGTCTTAAAAGGTCATGAGTTGTCTGAATGGTTCCTCTGATGCAACTGGAAGTATTAATTTGTCTTTCTGAAGTAATTTTTTACTTGTGGTGTATAATAATGAAGTCTAGAGTTCAGAATCCAAAATCAGAAAATTTAAAAGAAAATTACTGTTTAATCACCTCTGAAGATCACAACATGCTTGAAGTGGAAGCACTCCAAAGCTTGGAGCCTGAGATCCTTTTAGCATGCACAGCTTGTGACTTATCCAGGGAATGGTTATTCTGAGTTTCAGTGTATGTGTCATAAATGCACAATGTGTTAGCTTGAAGTTGAGCATCACTTTTAAGTGTTTGGTGCAGTTACCTGAGCGAGAACAATTTAAGTTTAGTTGCTCGTTCTTCAGGATGAAAGTTAAGATTTTACATAGGTAAGTTGGATAAAGTTGATCTCAGCTGCACATGCATTTGACGTGTACAGGTTCTGTCCTCTGTCAGCGCGGCTGTGAAATGCCTTGCAGCCTGTAGAAGTCAGAGTTTGTTGCTGGATTCTCCGGGACTGCATTGTGCGCTTGGCCTCACACCATGAGATTTTATGCCTCTAGCTGCAGAACAGACTGGCACTTGTGATTTTCTTATCTGTTTTGTTTTATAACTGCCATTTTTATTTCTTCTCGTGCAGTAGTATCTTCACCTTTTAGGATCTTTCTCTTTCACCTAAAATGATGAATCAGCAAAGTGTGCTTTCACAGCACCTGCCAAGTGGTATCTCTGTGCCTCACCAAAGCAGTGGAGAAGGCCTGCAAAGAGAGACATATCAGAGGTGTTATGAGCATCTTTGCAAAAGGGCTTGGCTATACCTTTTTTGTGTCTTCTGGCGTGTGTGTGTGCTTACTTGTTTATAGTTACTTATTAGTTCTTGCTTTGGACGTGGAGCTCTAAGACTGTGGAGTGGTCTGTGCCTTGTAAAAAGCCTGTGATGTTCAGCTTGAGTCAATCAACACCTGAGACCCAGCCCAAATTTGTGGCTTCATTACAGGAGGATGTAAAAAAGAGCATTATTTTCAAAAAAGAAAAGTATCCATCTTAAATAATTCAAGGGTAATTCTTAAAACCCCCAAAAAGGCTCCCTCTCCAAGGGGTGATTGAAAGTAATACTGAGCGGTCAAATGCATAAACTTCAAAATGCAAGAGCCTGTCCTGTGAAGATTGGACTTGGAGACTTTTTTCCTCCTGCACAAGCCCCAAGAGGTTTCCTGTGAGGGCAGGAAGCTTTTTATTACATTTCTGTTGGAGGTTGATTCTTTGTCGCATCTGCTGCATGCTTGGATGGCCAGAGAAAAACTTTATTCACGTATTTCAGACTGTTCTAAAATAGGAATTGTGTGCACCTGGCTTTCAACCTTACTGACCATACTATTACAGGGAGTGGGGCTCAAAATATAAACAAAACGGACATTTATTTTCTCAGCCATCACAAGATGGTTTTGTACTGAGTCGTAGGGAACGCTGATGATTCCTCCTCGTAGGTGAAGGAGAAGGATATAGAATAATGAAACGAATACAAGCCACTTAAAAAGGAAATCATGATACTGGTTTGTATGTCTGTATTTGAGCTGGATACTTAAGACTTTTTTTAGCTAGTGAAGAGAAATAGGAACTTTTGGTCTTCATCCATCTGCCTCTATTGTAGTTACCTGGCTTAGGATAAAGTGGGTTTTGCTCCAGAGGTGCATTTTACTATTCACTTTCTATAAAATTGAGTCAAGGCGACTAAATTACATCTAGGTACCAAAATGTGATTAAGTGCATCCCAGGTAGCAACCACTGAACAACACATACAATGTAATAAATGAGCAGAAAATGTGTGTAATTCTTGTTTCAATGGACTTCGATGTTTTACAAGAAAAGTGTAGCTTCAAGTTTAGTTTCAAGTTTTTGAATGTTTTTACAGGGATAGTGTTTGTGGTTTGGCTTCAACTGCAAGCTAATAAATGGGAGTATATTCAGCTTGTCCATATTCCTCTTTAAATTGTTTCAGCTGCTTTCTCCTTGCCACAGCCTTCATGTTGGATGAAATTAATGAGCTATCCCACCTATGGGATTGTTCTGTTTTTCAAATTTGATACTTCAAGTATTTCTGTATTAATTATTTAGGGAGGTGTATTCATGTAGCTCTTAAGGCACATATCTCATCCTAAGTGCAAAGAGAAAGTGTCTGAAATCCAGGTTGCTTCTCACATTACGTTTTTGTTAAGTCTCTTTTCAGAAAAACTAGGGTTGTTATTTAAAACCATCAGAAGTGAAATACATTTTGCATTGGAGTTGTGCGATTAGATTTTTAATTCTTCCAGTCCTAATTTGGCAAGTCTTTCAGTAACAAGATTTCTTAAAATCCAGACAGTTTCTGATTGAATAAATATGCAAGACAAAGTCAAAGAGTACTCCCAATTTCATCATAATGTGGTCAGTATACATTCTTTTCTATGAATAAAACCAGTCCTCATCATAGATGATGGCTGGACTTGGCTTAATCATCCAAATTCAGGAATCTGCATGTGACCTCGGTTGTCTAAGGAGCCATTGTGCTCAGTGGAGATCTCCCTGGTGCAGTTGCTGTACAGAGGCTGCAGAGCTGCTCCGCTTACCCTAAAATAGAATATGTAGCGGCAGGTCAGCTCAGTCCCTCCGGAGGCTTCAATGACTCTTTTGGTTGGATCAGATGCAACTTAATTTTGTTGAATTTCACGCAAGTGAAGCTGTTAGCACTGATTGTAATGGTGCATCTAGCATGTAGGTGGGGCATATAAATTGATCTGTCTGAAAAACACGTATAAAACATTAAAACCAACAATTTCTGTCTATCAGCATTGCATTTTTCATTATGCAGAGGAGTTTGAAGTGTGTCGTGTAAGCTGTGTCTCTAGGTAGTATGAAATAGAAGTCAAATTTAATAGTGGCAAACATACAGGGCGTTACAGTATTGGTAAGGTTATAATGCTGGTAGAAAGCATAAATCACTGCTAGGATAGTAAGTTCTGAATTTTATTTGTGAGAGGAGAAGTGCAGAGATAAGGCTGTGTGTATCTTCCTCAGAACAAACAAAAGGTTATAGTGGTTCAGGTTTTGGTGAGCTTGGGAGACTGAAGGGAAGACGGCAGCATTTGAGGAAAGGTGGAAGATGAAGAGCGGAATAAATTTTCAAATGTGTATGCAGAGGAAAACAGTTGGATTTTGGGAGCGATGAGAAGGGAGAAGCTGTAAATTTTCTACACAGGGAGAGAGAGGACTCTCCAGGGACCTACAGGTTATGCTCCTGAGTGGAGGGGGGGAGAGAGAGGTGTCAGGATGGTGGTGTTAAAAGGGGCAGATAATTGAGTTGGCAGTAAGACATGTCGTATCTGTTAACTTAAATTGAGTAGAGAGAAGTGACAAACTCTGACATACGTTTGGATGTCGTCAGGGAGGGAAGTTGCATACAGGGAAGGGAGTAGGAGATCTGGGCAGAACTTTGTGGTATTACATACAAAAAAAAAAAGTGAGAAGAGTGTGAAGTATCCAGTGAAAGACACTGAAGAAATTACTGGATGGATAAAAGCAACACTAAGAATGGGCTGCACGAGCCAAGAGAACAGATTTCCTCTCATTCTTTAAGGACATTTAAGGTTTGTGTGAAAAGAATCCAGAAAGTTTTCAGAGTCTGTGGCTTTGGAGACATTTAGAAATCATTTCAGCAAAGCGCCGTACTGGTAAACCAGATTGTTTACTTTCATATTCCCCACTGATCTGGAGACAGTAAGTATGGATAGAGCAGTTGAATTCTAAAATAAAAGGTGTGATTAGGAACTGATTAGGAAGCAAAGAGTATGTTTTAGGTTTTTGGTTTCCGTGGAAGACCACAGTAAGCTTGAATGTGAAGGCACTGAAATGAGCTTTGATAGTTGTTAATTTGGAGGGTTAATTGCACAGCTACAGGGAGATGATGATGTGAGGGAGAGGTAATGAAAACTGAAACAGGAGGAGAGAGGGAATTAGAGAGGAGATGATCTGGCAAGTCACCATCTTATCTTTGATAAGAGAGAAGGCTGGAAAATAGTTTTTGTCTTTGTGTTCATCTTCCTGGGGTGGGTTGCAAAGTTTGAAGGAAGGCAAAGCAGAAGACTTCAGTTTTGCTATGGGAGCTGTTCTTCAATTGTTTCATCTGATCTAAGATGGCCTCTCTGAAATCGTATTTTTGACGTCAAAGCAAATAGTTTTATACCTTTTAGGCTGCAGGTGCATTTAGCAAGGCCTCAGCAATTTCACAAGTAGTCCTACATTGCTTTCCTTTAGTAGATCTGAGCAGAAAGCTGGGGGGCCTCATATTCCAGGTCAGAATGTCTTTGTTTCAGAGATCAGGAACATAGAAGCGCTCATCAGTTCTCATGCATAGCTTGAACCTTCTGTGATGGCTGGTATCTTGATGCTAATGACCTGATTATTACTAGTTTTTATTTAATTATTATTAATTAATTTTAAATGACCTGTTTGGGGGTAGCATCACAGATAAGATAGTGGCAAGGAAGTATCAAGAGAAACCGGGCATTTTGTAATGCAAAGAGCAAGTGCAAGTTGCTTCCATTTTTCACTTCAGCAGTCATACTAGTCAATTATTATAGAAAATCTAAAATTAATGTATTAAACTGCATTAGTATTAATCCCAGTAAATTTAATTTATGCAATACTTAGTAAGTTATCTTTTTGCTTGGTTTTTTTCCCCCAAGTATTTTGCATTGGAAAATAGGCTTGTTTACGTTGTGGGTCTGAAGTCATATAAAATGCTGTGTATTCGTTTCAGGTGAGCACCAGGGTGTAAATATATGATCAATCCTTTTTTATGCAGCTATAGCATTATCTGTGGGTTTGAACGTTAGGAGAGGGTAGGTGGACAGAGTAAATGCTGGTAATTATTAGCCAATTCTGAGTTCTGAAAAAGGGGTTTTATATGACAGTAACAAATGGCAGGACCAACATGGTATTATCAATTGATCATGCTATGAGTAAAAGTAGAAGTGATGTAGGTACTACTAATTAAGCATTGTTAATGTATGCAGGAAAGTATGTGGTATTTTAAAGAGCTTTCCTGCTGCGTCACTAATCTTCCAATGTTCTATGCTGTGTTCTCTACAGAACTACAGTAGAAGAGGCAGCAGTCACTCTCACGTCTCCCTACATTGGGAATGCAGCGATCTTTCTTAGTGGGGAAGGTGGTAGAGCAGGACAGCACAATTTTGTAGGTGGAAGAGGCAATGGCACCTATAGTGAAGGTTTCCTAACCAATTCAATTGTAAAAACCTGGTTTTGTTGTTTTTTTAACTAGCCAAACTTTCAGACAAGCGCTGTGGAGGACAACTGTCTTCCTGTGCTGTTGGTGGGAAGGAGGAGGTAGATGCACCTGTGATGCAAAACAAGTAGTGAGCATTGAGAACAAACAGGTTTGGAATGGTAGTAATGACGAGTGTTTATAACCACTGTAGCGCAGTCATCTCCAGAACCGTGAATTGAACCTAAAGATCTGGATTTTCATCACTACTCTCCTGTTCTGGGTCTCTTTCCTATCTTCAGATTTTCTCAGTGGGAGAGAAAGTGTCCACCAGGCCAGTAGGCAGATGGTGTTTCCAGATCTGGTTTTGGAGCAAGGCGTATAGGCAGAAAAGGTTAAAAAGATCTTTTAGAAATTGAGGAGGAGAAAACATGACTTGGAAGCCTGGTGACTGAGGTACTCACCTGGAATTAGAGGCCCAGGTCTTTATGTTCAGGTCCATGTTTATTTCAGAGAGAACTCTTGCTAGACCTAGTTCTGAACATACATGGAAACTGGCTTAAAATAGTATGCAGAATCTTGATTCTTACACGTACAAAAATAGATGTGTGATTTTTGCAATCTTGGCTTTTTTCTTAATAGCATTAGTATATATTTGAACATGGGAGGAATACTGAAATTCTCTTGGGTTTTGTTTTATTGCTTTATAAAGAGTAGTCAACCTAAAAATTAGACAGCGTTACTGTTTCATTGTCAGCACCCTTTCTTAGATTATCCTATTGACTTCCATATTTTAGGGATTCTTATTCCAGTTCTTCTACTTCATTATAAAATGTCAGAGCTTTAAAATTAATTATCTTGCTCTTGTCCTAAACAGGTTTTGTTTTGCTCTTTTTTGTCTCTCTTGCTTTCCTTCATTCATATCTTGTATCCTGTTTTCCTTCCTACTGCTTGTTTTTCTCCTTTCTCAGTCCCTCCTCCTTTTTCTCCCCAGGTCCAACTCTTTAACTGTCAGCTGAATTAAATTATACTTGGATTACAGTCTTTTTTTTTTTTCTTCTTCTGTGAAACTGACTGGTCCAAGGTATTCCTGCACATAGAGCATTCCTTTCCTAAGGTGTTCTTCTAGATGGACTTTTTAAGTGTGGCTAGGCAATGTATGGAATTGCCAGAGTTGCATTTAGTTCAGCCCTTTAGTTGCGGATTTCAATACCTTTTTCATGTATAAAGGAGTACAGGAGAAACGTAGAATATCTTAAATTGCTGGAATGATTTGATTCGATAATGATCCAAATGTGGCCACTTGTGTTGTTCTGTACCTTTTCACTATGGTGTTACAAACTTACTTTGTTAACCTTGAAAATAAAATTCAGCTTTAGCCTACTAAATTTAGCTGTTCTAGCCTTAAAAAATTATGTAGAGCATTCTTAGATAAGATTTTGCCACACTGTTTTACAATGTTCACTGTTGGGTTTTTTTGATGTCCAGTTGAGGTTCTAAGGCAATATGGCAGAAATGCTGTTTGCCTCCTAGTAGTTTGTTGTCAGAATATTTCAAGGAGAGAAGAAATGCTTGACTATCTGTACTAGTAATTCCTGTGTTCTGCGTTGTGTAGGCTATCAAGTACTAGCTCCCACTGCCTATTACGATCAGACTGGTGCCTTAGTAGTAGGCCCTGGAGCGAGAACTGGCCTTGGAGCACCAGTCAGACTGGTGGCCTCGACTCCTGTTATCATCAGTTCTGCAGCAGCACAAGCAGGTAAGTACCTGATCCTGCATGGAGGCTTCTTCCACTTCTGTACTGAATCTGAACCGTAATGTTGGTTGATTAGTATCTGATATTGTTGATGTGTTTTGTATGCATCTGTGACGTTTTCGAGTTGTGAAGGATATACCGTCCATGCTCTCTGTCCTATTCTCTTGCCTCCCTTTCTCTGAGAGACACTGCTGTTTCTCAGAGAAGTAGTTTTCCTTTTTTAATTCAAATTTACAGTCCTCTCCCCATACATACACAGGCATTTTTCTGCAAATGTTGTTGCTTGTCAGATATGAACATTTTCCCCTTTCGTCTCCCCATGCATATAACATGCACTTCTCATCAATCTCCTAAATGGTGTCCTCTGAGAAGCATCATTTCATTGCTTCGGCCTGGCAGAAGATGATGGAGTGCTCTGGGGCCTTGCTATGCTTTTCTCTGGAAAGTATTTTCTCCTGAAAAGTATGGCAAGGAAAAAACTATAGAATGAACAGCACAAGAGGATAATTAGTTATATCAAAAGTCTCTAGTTTCCTTTTTCTCTTTTTATCAGTAATAAGGTCTGGTGCTACTTTACTGAACCACTGTATTTATGCATTTGTTAAATTAAAATCCAAAATACGAACACCAGATTAATTACATTAATCTGTTCAGAAAATCAGATTTTGAGTTATTCTGTAAGCTTCTTTCTCTATGCAGAACTCGCTTCTGACATTAGTAGCTGAAGAGGTCTTTGAATGACTCTTAGCTGCAACTCTGCTATTGCAAGTTTGGATATAGAAGTACAGTGCAGTAAACAGTAATGTCTTACATGTTTACACTGAAAATTCCCTCAATTACATAAACAGTTCTACGGCCTTGATTAGCCTACAATGCATGCTGTCTTTTTTTTTTTTCCCCCTCGGGTAATTAAGATTGTGTAATACTATAAAGTCTCTTTTAGTCTGTTAATATGTGAATTTCTGCTTGTTTAAAAGGGCTTCGAGAAAATACAATTTAGATCTGAATAGTCCATTTTCAGTCAGAAATGTTTGCGGGAGTAATTATGATTGAAAACATGTGTTTTACAGCTGCAGCTGCTTCAGCTGGAGGAACAGCAAACAATCTCGCGGGAGCCACGAACGGTCTATTTCGGCCACTTGGTGCCCAGCCACAACAACAGCAACAGCAAACAAATAGTAGCCTACAATCCAATTCATTTTATGGCAGTAACTCTTTGACCAATAACTCCCAGAGCAGTTCCCTTTTTTCACATGGTCCTGGCCAACCAGGAAGCACATCCCTTGGCTTTGGAAGTAGCAGCTCTTTAGGAGCAGCTATCGGCTCTGCACTTGGTGGATTTGGCTCATCAGGTAGGTTATTAATATAGTGAGGAAATTCTGTGAGATTTTTGTGGTTAAGCAAAAAAAAAAAAATGTATCTGTATCCAGACGTATTATATACACATACATTTCTAAAAAGAATGCAAAAATAGGTTACTCAGGTTTAAAACAAACTATAGGGGAAGAAAAGGGGGGTTTTAAATTCACTCGGGCTGTGTATACAAGATGCGTTTTTGAAGAATATCCTTTGGTCATCTCCAAAATACTGTTTCATATTGATCATTGTATTCTGCCCCAGAAGTGTGTTACTGTTTTTAGTAAGCTTTTTTTTTTATTATTATTTTCAAGGAAGTCTTCATTCTGTGTTTAAAATAACAGTTGATGACTTTTGAGATATGCATTCTTTTGTTGTAATTTTCATGTCAGGAAAATTCCTAAATTTTTTAAAAATTAAATAGCATATAACTTTCTAAATTTAATCTAATATTGAAGTGCTTCTTTCTATAACATTTTTAATAGGATTTTAAAACTGGAAGACTTAATACCCAAGAATAGTCCTTGTTAACTTTAGTAGGTTTAATCACGGATACATTTAAGTATAAATAATTGTGTGCAAGTTTGAGGCCTTGAATTATTTCAATAGATGCTCCCGAATATTATCAACCCATCTGTGTTTAAAAAAAAAATAAATTAAAATCAATGTTGCCATCATGTTTCTGTTCTATAGCAGAAATGTCTTACAGTTTTTAAACATGCAAGGTAGGTTTTCTTATGTTTCAGATTCAGTATTAGTAAGGCAAGTGAAATATCTTTTCTAAAGAATATTTCCTTTGACTATTAATCTCTAAATTACACCACTGAATTGCTTATTATCATTATTGTTATTATAATCTTAATGAAATCAGTGGAGCATGTTTATAATCTTGTGTATCTTGCAAATGGGTAGAAATTGGGGGAAATTTTGAACTCTGATAGTTTTGTTTTCAAAGTTAAATGCCCCAAGGGAAATAATTTTTTTAAATTTTTTTTTTTTTAAAAAGAATGATTATTGCAAGGTAGCTTAGTATATGGAAAAACAAAAGGAAAAACAGTATTAAACCATGATACCTGTTATTTGGTAACTAAGTGGAGGTGAATAGTGACTTTAAATATACTACGCACCAACACAAAGTTGTTGTTCATAAAATAATCTGAAAAGTTATTTACTTTAACTAAACACTAAACTAATGCTAGGTAATCCAGAATTAAGTTTTACACTGATCCTCTCTAGAATTTGATTTTAAAGAGTGGAGAAGGAGACACTAAAAATACCATCTTTAATTTAAAAACAAAATAAAAAAAACCGTGGAGGCTACTCAGTCATGTAGAGGTTCTTAATTTTGCATAATACCACAGCAGGTAAATCTTACTTACCAAGTCATTGTGCTATTCAAGTCCTTTTTTTTTTTTCTTGTAATATAATTTGTCCTGAGCTACTTGTAGGATTTCAGTGAATTCGTAGCAGCTGTGTTTCACTCCTAAGTAGTTTCATTTCATTGAAAGATAGTGATTATAAGTGTATCTGCATATATAATGCAGTGCACACATTTTAAGTCTCTAGGTAGAATAGTTTTAAGTCATAAATGTCTTTGTCCAGCATTATCACAAAAACCTCCATAGAATACAAATTTTAGCTGTGTATCTACTTAAGAAGAATCAGCGTAGTTCTTTCTGGCACAGGAGATTAAGCCTTTTTCTTCTAACAAAGGTCAGTTCCAGAGCTTTGTCCAAAGCCTTCAGCATAGAGAGCATATGCTGAATTTTTGCAGCAGTATCCTAGGTGATTTAATTAGCACGGTAGTTTCCACAGGAAAGCAAGGAAGCCTTTGCTTTTGCAGTTTGAGAAGTGCTGATGAAAGGTGCTATCTAAACCTGAAATATTTTTAGTAGTATTATTGGAATAAAAGTATATTGAAAGTGCCCGTCTGCCAAATATAAATTGCACTTGCCATAATAGCCACTTAAAAAAAAAAAAAAGCTTCCTGATAATTTTTTTAAGGCGTTCTTGAGCTGTATGTATATACAAATTGAATTACACAGATGAATAATTATACAAATGGTGTTAATGCATGTTGAGGCAAATTAAAAACAAGTTTTAATTTTTTATTTGCCAAAGTTTCAGCTTCTTTGTAACTCCCCTCAATGTGTTGTAAAGGTTGAATTTCAGTTAAAATATTGCCATGAAGACTGACAGATGGCAATACAGATCTTGCCCTTATGTTTTCAGTTGTTGCAGTGGAAAAAAAAAAAAAAAAAAAAAAAAAAAAACAAAACCCTGCAAAAAATGCAGAGATGAGCATGTTCTAGATGAACGACTGAACAATAAAGCAAAAAGCCAGGAAGAGGCGAGCGTACCATATAAATGGCTGTATGTACTTTACAGTCTCCGCTCTTTTATTATAAAGTTATTCATACTCTGTTTTAAAGGTTAAGTTACTGCAGCTTAACAGGTAACTAAGAATTAGATCGGCTACAGCAGCTTTCCAGATGCCTACTTCTGGCTTGTAACCAAGTGTAAAGTAATTGCGTCAGCAAAGGCAGTGGTGAAGAGGGGTAAGCTAATTCAAACTACCTTCTGGTTTCTGTGAACTTTGCTTGTGTGTGTATGTGAAAATGCAGCTCAGCTGGTTCACGGTAGCTTGTTAAGCTGCAGTAATTTAGCTGAGTAAGAAACCCAGAAAGAAAGCTAAAATTTGCTTAGCTTTTTTCATAGTTGGAAAAATAACAATTCATCATGTAGCGTTGTATTAACGCTGTTCACGTGGTTCACCAGCTGAGCCAGAACCTGTAGAGCTAGTCTTAAATCTTGAGATTTCTTTCCACTCTTGCCTTAATTTGCTCTTCTGATTTCTTATTCTCAGTCTCCTTGCCTAGTTAGTCCGGTGTCTTTTCCTTCTGGCTTCTCCTCTAGATGTCTTCCTTCCCAGTCCAGGCAACATTTATCTCCTGCTTTCCCTCCCTCCCCCTCCCAAATACGTTTCTGTTCCTGCTTGTATTGTGTCATCTTCCCATTATCAGCTTACTGTTCCAATCTTTTTGCCCCACAGTCATATATACCTTCTACAGCCTAACTTTTCTGCAGATCTGCTTTCTTCTCATCCTCAGTCCTGCTGGTTTTGAAAGTGCTTGCCAGTTTTCTTGCAGTCTCCTTGTTGGCTCCTTTGTTTGACCTTTCTCTCCTTCTGGTTCTGGTTTCTTTTCCTTTTTTTCCTTTTTTTCCTTTTTCCCTGGTCTATTTCTTGTGTTTGGCTTTTGTCTCCTTTGCATTTGAAGTCAAAAACTTCCTTTCCACACTGCCTGATGGGCCTTTGGAACACAAGGTGGGATCTTGGACAGCAGTTTCAGAGCCCACGGCACACAGAAGCCTAGGAGTTCAATTGCAGGGAAAACCTTTATCAGCATCTCAGATGTGCCGTGTATGGGCAGGAGTTTAATTTTTCAGCTATGAGTCTGTAGCAGATCTCTGCTGAACTTGTATGAACTGCGATTTTTGCGAAGATTTTTAGCTCAATCAAAGAGAGCTTTAAAATAAAGGTCTCCTGTTGCTAGCACGTTGGTCTGAGGATGTGAACGCATTAACTTCTCAAATAATAGGTCGCTGGATTATTTTTGCTAAGGATAAAGCATCTTTCCTTGCCTGGTTTTCTGAAACGGCAGTGGTGTTTGGGCAGAACTTCTTGGAAAAATTTGGTCCAAACAGGTACCTGCCATGAAAAGTATTAGCCCAGCTGCTAACATTAGGAGAAGACAACTTAGTGCCTTAAAACGGGAAGTATCAGGCGACCTTTATATTGGGCCGTGCTGCCAGCTTTAGTGGAAGGTACCTGACAAGGTAAAGATTATGGAAGTATAAATTCTGGCCTTTTCCTTTTTAAGTTGAAGTAAAAATCAATTTTCCAAATTCATTGTAAGAAGCATCTTTGTTATCAGAATATCCGTAATCTTTGTTTTGTTCATGAGGAATACTGTTCCGGTGTTTAAAACAGGCGATCTGGTTTAATATTTCACTAGTATGCAACAGATACTAGAATTTAACATTTCTAAAACTTTTTTATTGTTCTCCTAATTTGTCCTAGACTATTCATCGCCCTGCTGAATGATGCTGTGCAGGATAACCAGTCCTTCACTAATACACTGTCTCCCAAAGCTTCTAGTCTAATTTGACTTTTAGAAATACTGGTAGCAGTAAAATTACATTTTCAGTTTCTCACCTTGATTTTCCTATCTCTGCTCTGCTTCTCACGTTCTTCTTAGCCTATTCCTCCTTCGTAATATCTTTTCAAAACGCTTCTTTGAGAACCATAATTCTCACAGGGAATTTTAAGTAGTCATTTTTTTCCTGCAGGTGAGGGGTTCACAAACAAGGGGAAGTTCAGAAACAGCTGAACAGCAACATAGATTATTTTCTGAACCCTTAAACAACAACAATTGTTTCTAGCCTTTTTTTTCCTGAAATCAAGTATCGCTGTCTGACTAATAATTAGCAGTGGAAGAAAATCTATTGAAGAGTTTAGTGGAAATATTTTTGGAATCATTTATTCTGTAAAGTGATGGTGTAATCTGATCACAAAAATTTGTCCCAAAGCCTGAAGCCGGGCGGTTAAAACAGAGTACTGCAATATTACTGTGAGAAGTCTAGAATGAACTGTTGAAAGACGTGGGCATTGGTGAAATTACTTATCAGTGGTATGTTTATACCCACTTAGATTTACTTAAAAGCATGTGTGGTTATCACAGTAATTGTCTTTGTCATAACGATTGCTGTAATTATTGTGATCGCGTCTGTTGTTGCCCAGCTGTAGTTGGGGATAGGTTTTATTCAGTTGACACTGTGTAATTAGGGTCTTTTTATTTCTTCTTCAGTTGGCAGTTCTGCAAGTAGTAGTGCCACAAGGAGAGATTCTCTATCTACTAGCTCTGAATTGTACAAAAGATCTAGTAGCAGCCTAGCACCCATAGGGCAGCCATTTTACAATAGTCTGGGATTTTCCTCCTCTCCAAGTCCAATAGGCATGCCTCTGCCAAGCCAAACGCCAGGACATTCACTTACGCCACCGCCATCACTTTCATCACATGGATCCTCATCCAGTTTGCATTTAGGTAAAAAAAAAAAAAAAGAAAAAAAAAAGAAAAACAAAAAAATCAAAAAAACACTTTTTGTTTGTATGTGTGTTTGTATTTCTATGTGTAAAATATATGTTGCATAAGAGATGTCACATTACCTTTGCTGTTGAACAGTTTTGTAATGAAGAGGGGCCGTTCCTCAAAGGTGAAGAGCACATTCAAATGCTCATTGATTTCCAATGGAGGGCACTCAGCTTTTTGCAGGATCGGGCCAACAATTGATTTTTCTTCCCTTGCAGAAGCCCAGTAGAGAGCCTAGTAAAGACTTATTGGTGGTCCTTTTTGTATTATGTCTCTACAGTATGACAAGGAAAGGTGCATTATTTTTGTTTCTACTTGAGTGTATTACCACTTTAAGGACTTCTTAAAATGATACTGTGTTTAACAGTGAAGTTGACTTTCGCTACTGCCCCTTGCCATGATAAAGTAGAAAAGTGAGCAGAGATCTCAATGTAAAATGTATTGAAAGGTGATTTTTGAATTGGTGAGCCTTCTACCTCGTGGCTCAGATGCTTTGCCAGGAAGACAATAGTTTTATCACCAGGCTGGTGGAAAAAAAAAAGAAAATACATTTGCGAAAGAAGTAGCAAAGGCTTTGTCAGTGGTGGCTCTCTGTTATCGGATGTATTTTTTTAAGGAATGATGATAGTAATTTTTTAGAAAATTTCTGAGCTGGTTAGATGGTGTGGAAGCTCAACCTTTGGAAAAAAAAAGATAAAGAAACCTCACCACAGCCTATAGTCTATTTACAAGACGGTGCCTCTAGCATGAGGTTACTTGATAAACTTCCCCTTTTTTCGCTGCAAATATTTGTGGCCATTTAATTTGGATGCTAAAATCATACAATGAAACTGGATGTAATTTCAAGATTGAGTTGCCTGTTGCTCCAGTAACTATTCAGTGCACAGTTTTGTGCATGTAATAGCCTAATCCCCTGTACTTCTGTTAGTGCGAATAAAACAGGACAAAATTTAAAAGTGCCTACCAAAATACACTTTAAGTGAGAAATGTGTGAGTGACTTGTATAAGAAGGTTAAAAGTAATTTAAATATATTACATTTACAGTTCAGTATCTCCTTCACGGTTAAGTGCTGAATACCCGAAGTAAAACTGGGCAAGGGGATGTTTCAGCACATTTTATTTTTTTTTACTTACCTTTTTTCCTTTTTCAGGTCTACAAAGTGCACCTTTGGGCTGAGACCAAGCATGGAAAGTTTCAGCCCAAATGGAGGCTTTTGAGAAAGTTCTGAACATCTGACAATGGGGTTATCATGGAAATCTTTTTCTTTCTTTCTTTTCAAAGTACTCTCACAATAGTTTTCATATTACTGAAAACTATACCTAAACCAAATTTTGGAAGGCATTATCTAAAATTCAAAACATGTAAAGTTTTGTGTTGTTTCACATTTGATAGATGTTAAAAGACTTTTTTCAGTTCTGAGAAGATAAGCTGCGATCATATAGAGGATTACCTCTATCAGCAGAAATTGTTAAATACTGGGTTTAATCCATTTTGGACTGTTTGGCAGTGTGAACTAAGCATAATAGTTTGTTAAAATGATGTTCTAGATCAGTGTGTAAAGGCCAGAATGTACAGTTGTACTCTGAAAATTGACACAACCTTGTTGGCTTCCATGTCTGCTACTGCCTCTTCATCTTCCAAGTGAAGTGGACCTTGATTACGGGTAAAGTTTTTGCTACCTTACCAAATCAATCTGCAATTTGGAAATTGAGGTCTTCTGGATTTTTGCCTTCACAAAAATGCAGTAATTTTTTTTTAGCATTTCCTGCACTCTGCGCTGTGTCGTATCTTTGTGCAGCTACATCCAAGGCACACCATCACAAAAAATTGAAGACCGTTCCTGCAGTTAATTGTCTATCCAGTTAAATTTATTCTGGTGTGTTCATCAACCACTCATGGAAGCATTTGTTTTGTTCTCATGTATAAAAAAAATAAAAAGGCAAAGCTTTCTCACCAAATGAGAAATTACACCTGAAATCAAAGAGGGAGTGTATCTTAAGAAGGGTATGATTATCACGTAGTCACTTTTCAGAGTAGAACGACATTGTAAGTTCATGTCTGCATGCAGTTTCCATTGGTATTCTGATAATGCCTGTCAAATGCAGCTCTCCCTCCACCTTCAAAACTTGTCCTGCCTGCTTATATCAACAGGTTCAGCTAAGTTTAACTCCTGTTTTAAAATGGGCATCAAACTCGGTTGCTCCTGTTTCAGCCACCAGAACACTAGAGCACAATACTGGGAAAGGGTGCATGGTTTTATAACCCCTTTGTCAGACACTGCTGCAATTTGTAGCTTAAGACCAGTTTCCCTTTTACAAGAAATTTGTGATATTTTACTGTTTTTATCTCTCTGCACCAACTCTTACCCAACATCCTAAAATAGGAATGTGCCGATTACTTTGTTCTAGTGTCAGTTTTCTTGTATTTGAGGGGATTTCTCAGTTGTCTGTAACTGCTTCTTTACTGTAATCGGTTGGAGCAGTAAGGTCATGAATTTGAACTACCCTTTCACTCCCAGGGACAAAAAACTGCAAGAGGAAGTATTTTTCTTATGTTATATTAAAAAAAAAAATCCTTTTAGATTGGTAGTGCTTACTCTGTTTGATAGTACGTTGCAGCATTGTAAGGGTTTGGTGTAGAGTAGGATTTTTAAAATCTGGGCTTTATGAGGTAATTACTTTTTGTGCATTGCAAGCCAAAGTGGTTAGCGGTTTAGATGGATGTTGTTTTCTCTTCAGAAGTGGTCAGTCAGTCAGGGTAAGAGTAAAGGCCCCTTGGCAAGACAGTATGGGGAGCTTTGCGTTGCCTCTGCTGTGTACCTACTCTGTAGGGCTTCGGTAAACCAGGCGTAATAAGCACTTGCATCGATTCGTAAAACATACATACATATATATGTGTACATGTATGTGTGTAATGCTGTTTTCCATATGAAGATGAAATTTTTAGCTGAGGATGAGATGAAGCTACTCTTTTACAGATGAACAAGTACTTTGCAGAAATCAAGCTTAAAGTGTTTGTGTACTTATATGTATTTTACTAGAAAATAATGTTGCTGACTGATTCAAACAGTTACTGCGCACTAAATCTGTTTTACGTCTTGGTTAGAAATTATTGAAGAAATACTTTGGTTGTAAGTACTAACAGACTAATGCTATCAAAATAAACGTGCCTAGATCTAGTTTTCAATATTTTCTTCATGTTCTCCTTTACATTAAATATGCTGTCCATGTTAAGGAGTTCGTAGTTTAACATGCTTTGTGTCCTTGAAGCTTAGTAAGGCTCTTCTTTAGATGGTCTATATCCTCTTTATTTCTCTCTGCCTCTTTGTCCCTATGGAGTAGCCACAGGGATTTAGGTTCAATTAAATTGTAAAACAACTTAATATTATTCGTTGCATTGGAGATCTGTGTTTTACAAGATCAGAAGTGATAGCTAAGTGATTATGCGAAGAATGAACTGCACGCTTTATTCCCCAGCGGCTTGTAATTGTGTGGCTGTACTGATGCCTGATAACAGTCTCTTAAATTTTCAGTGTTTGCAGAAATGTTTAGACTTTATTCAGTAGGGTATGTTCCCCAAGTGATTTGTAGGACTTAGGCTGTTACCTTTCTAGTTTGGAATCAGAATCTGTAAAACAAGTGTCCTGAGTTCTTGAAGAGCATGGGGATGCGGTACGCTAACCAGGAGGATTTGGGTAACTTGAATTCAGATTTCAGTTTTCCATTTCTAAGCTTTTCACACTCAAAGTTTTCAGGAAGGAGACCATGTGTCCTTATGTCCACACTAATGTTTTGGTGGTTTTGGACTGAGAAAGTAACGAGTACAATATTTCAGAAAGTAGCCCATTGTAGATAAGAGTATATCTGCATATAATAAGTACCTATGACGATATAGTTTTGTTTTGGGGATTTTACTATTTTTCAAATCCCCAAAGTTGCCACTGAGCTGTGACACTGCTGTAATAAAAGGTTGCATGAGAAGAAAAGCTAATTACCTATTAAATTACTGTTTTTTATAACAGCATCCAGGGTTTTACAAGGTTAAGCTTTCTGTGTGCTTTTGAAGTATGACAGGTTCTTCTAGGTATGATGGACATGTTTTCAGCCATCCTGTATTATGATCCTGCTTAACTTGATTGTCCTAAGTAGTTTCACAGGCTAGACAGGAGTCTCCCAGTTGCAGCGTAGTCATCTTACAAGTCTTAAAAAGAGATCGTTCCCAAATTAGACTGAAGAAAGGCTTGATAACCCTGAGCATGAAATGTATTGTACGTGTGCAGTTCTACTACACATATACAGTATATTTAGTAAACACTACCGAGTTTCTTAATTTCTGCTTCAATTGCCAGACAAATTGTCACATTTAATTTATAGTTACATGAAGGCTCAGTTAAAAAAAAAAAAAAAGAAAAAAGCAAAGCTGAAGCCATTCGTGAGTCACATGTGCAATTCCATGTCTGTGTATGGTAATTAGAGCCGTGCAGTTTCTGAGCATATAGTTATAAATTGTCCTATCAGTTTCTGGCACAGAATTGAGCATGTGATGAGTGGAGAAATGGAGATGCTATGACAGGAAAGTAGCTTATAAGACTTATTTTTAAACGGGCTTTGCTGCCCTCTCGTGGCATTAAATAGTGTTACTACACAGCATTTACAGGGAAGGTAGGATTTCATTCGTGTATTCCATTAATCTAGATCAGAAATACCATGATTTCAGATGCATAACTTTTTGTTCGTTAGAAGGCTGGTCCTAGATGAGAAATGAGTGTAGAGCACCACTCTGCTTACTGCTTCACCTGCAGAACGTTGGGTTTCTTTTCTCTTTTTGTCCAATCTCATGTCGCTGTCGGCTCTTTCCTGGAAATAGTGATTGTCAATGTAAACTAAAAGTGATAGTTAAAAAAAAAACTTGATTTTTCTGGCTGTAAATAATTGAGAGGCTTTAATTTAAAAGAAAACCTAGTGGTTTTTAAAAGTTATTGTGGGGCATAGAGTATTTACTGATTCTTTACTGATTCTTACCACTGAATTTTAAAAACTAATTGTAAAGTAAATACTAATTATTTCTATTTTAGGGCATAATCCGATACAGTGCAATAAATGTGATGCTTGATATGTCTTGCAGAGCACTAACATCTCAGATTCCGGTATTGCAATTTGACCTTTCAAAAAAGATACCATTAATCCATTACCAGCCCACTGTAACACTGTTGATGCCTGGCCTTATAAATACTTGGAACCAAAAGAAGGCTTGGCTGGGGCACTGTCAGCTGATTTCTTTTTTCCTTTTTTTTTTTTTTAATAATTTTGTAATAGAGCACCATTCAAACAGCACATACTGCAATTTGTTTTAAATTCAAATGTAGATATTTCTTCTGTTGACTTCGAAAGGGCTTTTGGTTACTATGTCACTTTCTAGATAATTTGTAGGGAAACTGAAAATACTTTCCTTTTCCAATTCATACTCAATAATTTTAGGTTGTTGAGTTTTTGGGGTTTCTTAAGTGGTAGAGTTGAGGTTTGTAGGTGGGAATTGTCTTTGAATATTTCTGCTTGTAGTAGAGTAGCAGTACCCCGTTAAAAATCATACTGTAGTTGGGAAAGACGCTTTGTTTGCATGCTTGTTATGATAATGGCTGCCTGTGTTAAAGTGGAGGGGAGAGAGGCCTGCTGGAGGAGTTCAGAGTGACATAAAGTGATTAGAGAGCAACATGGAAGGAGAAATTCAGAGGACTGAGAGATGATGATAGCTGTAGGTGGAATCACTAGCAAAAAGGAGCAGGACCTAAACATAGGAAGGCAATTCAGTTCTTAGAAAGTAAGGAACGATGAAGTATAGTGAGAGCGATGGATGTTTTCGCAGCAAGGAAAGGACTTCAGGTTTCTAAAAGGAACTTCAGATTGATATACCTTTTGTTGGTTTAGAATTGAGTAGAGCATTCCTAGTTACTTGGTTTGAAATTTGACGCGTTTAGTGCTTACAAGAAGTACCATATTGAAAGCCCGGGATGCTGAAGTCGTTAAATATCCTGCAGAACAGGTACAGCATGACGAGGCACCACGTGTGCCTCCCCAAAAATGCCCTGGACAGGTATCTCAGTAGGGACTGAAGGGTAGTTCAGATTTCATGGTCTATTTTGAAACAATTGGCTAACTTCAAGACTACTAACAAGGGTATAAGTCAGTATTGTGAAGTGGAAATCTGCCCACCAAGCTAAGGCCCACCCAGTTCTAAAGTTTCCGTAAGCCTGAGTGGGCGCTCACTTTACCTGCTTCATTATATTCCTCTAATGACATTTCTTTTCCTGGTGCCCTTCACATAAAATAAAAATGAGGAAAATGGTTTTATTTATTGGAAGATAAAGCTGTCTAACTCCTCCAACCGTAATGAGGTAAATATAAATAACAAGACAACACTGTTGTTTACTTTGGCTCCAGGGTGTATCCGTAGTTCTAGTACACTTACTGTTGTGCTGTTGCTTATTTTCCTTACGGCTTTTACTGACGGAACTGCTTCCTTGTAGGAGGACTGACAAATGGTAGTGGTCGCTATATTTCTGCAGCACCTGGAGCCGAAGCAAAGTATCGCAGTGCAGCAAGTACCTCCAGTCTTTTTAGCTCCACCAGTCAGCTCTTCCCTCCTTCACGCCTTCGTTACAGTAGGTCTGATATTATGCCTTCTGGACGTAGCCGATTGCTGGAAGATTTCAGAAACAATCGTTTCCCCAATCTTCAACTAAGAGACCTTGTTGGACATATTGTTGAATTTTCCCAAGACCAGCATGGTTCTAGGTAATGACTATAGTAAAGTTAATAACTTAACAATATCAAAGCAGTAAAATGTTATTACGTTGACATCAAACATTTGAATGAGCTGCTAGTCCTCTTTAATACAAAGCATGCCATTAATTGCAGCACATGCTCTTACGCTGGCCTTTTTCTTCTCTAGGAAATTTCATTATAAAAGTAGTATACCTCTAGCTGCTTGTAGAACTTCTCAGTGTAGAAATAGCCTCATAACTGGACTTGTAAACTCTAGTATTTAGGTATCAAAAAAGGCGTTGATTAAGAAAACAAAATATCTGGCATCTGGAATGTAAAACCATTTTTCAGCAATACATCATCAGGTACTTCGTTATTGTTTTCTTTTCATCTTTAATCCTTTTCAAATGAAAGTTTTTAAGTATCATTTCACTAAGACGTGTCCTTTTATTATGCGAAGGTGCTACTTTCATTTTAATAAGTTTTATAAATGTTGAATACTTGCTTTAGAATTTTGAGGTGTCTCATTGAAACGGCGTTTGAGAGGTTTTCCTGTTGTTTATGTAAAGCATAATGTACCTTTTTTTGCACTTAGATTTATACAGCAAAAGCTGGAGCGAGCTACTCCAGCTGAGCGCCAGATGGTATTTAATGAGATCCTGCAAGCAGCGTATCAATTGATGACTGATGTGTTTGGAAACTATGTAATACAGAAGTTCTTTGAGGTAAGCATAACCTTAACGTGTATGAACAGAAATGCGAGTGAAATGCTGTAAAATCTGATTAAACTTAACTGATTTTTTTTCTTAACATTGTAGCAGAATTCTGCTGCGCTTCTAGCACAGAACCCAGGCGTGTAGCATTGCACGTTTGTTTTCTGTTCTGTATCCCCTGCTTTTCTTCATAACAGGCCCAGTTTCTCTTTACGCTGGTGACGCGTATGTTGGTGAACATTGGTGAACGTGCAGGCTGCACACAGGCTTTGCAAGCCTTCTAGCATAATTTATGGAGACTTTCAGGAGATAATGAGGAACATAAAAATTTGAAGGATACTTGTTATTGGTTACTGCGTTCTGGTGGAGAGTGGGTCTGGGAAATGCACTCGTACCCAAATAAATACCTGTGTGAACTTCATCCAGTGCTGTATATGAAGAAACTCACATAAAATGTATTGAGGCAGAAGAATTTTGAGGAAGGGATATCATAAGATACCTCCAATATTATTAAAACTAGTATTTAAAACAACTTTGTTTTTTGTTAAAAACTGGAGTTAAAAAAAAAAAAAAGCCTTATCAAAGCGTTACAAGACTTGACTTACAGAGAGAAGAAAAAGTAATACCTGTGTCCTGGAAAAAGTTATATGTAGGGAAGGTATACTTTTGTAGTGTACTTTAAATCGGGGACTACATCAAAGTATCTGGGTGGATAGAAGATGAAGCCGGAAAATGTCCAGTAAGAAATAAGATGGTTGCTGTAAACAGGAATGCAGTTTTTAATGAGTAATCAATGAAACAATGTCCTCACTCTTTTTTTTTTTTTTACTTGATATTCTTTTTTAGCAACCAAAATATCTTCTGAAAAGCATGGATGATGTATAGTGTGTAAGATACTGATCTTGCTCAAGGGTCATCAATTGCTCTTTTTTTCCATAATGTTAGGTTGGATGGATACATAGATAATCATTGTCAATTGAGTGTTTTCATCTTAATTCTGTGGAAGAGTTCTCAAGAAAAAAAGTGCAGTAGGCCTTAGTTGTAGTAAAGGAGCAGGAAGACGAAGTTGTTTGGGTTTCTTTTCAGTCTTAGGTGACTACAAGTGTGAGGTTTGACAGGTCGCAGCAGTGCTGTGTGAATACTGCTGGTGCCACCCAGCTGATTGTCCAGGCGATCACTTCTGTGTGGTCTCTTGCACTGTGTCAGCTCAGGAGCTTGTGTGGGATCTGGGAACAGGGTCTTGTGTATTATTATGAAGCCTGACTGGCTTCTACTCTACCCAAGATGGAGCAGCACAGAAGATTGTAGCAGCATCGTAGAGGGAATAATATGGGCAGGAATTGGCTACTGCTGAGAAACGTATTATACTCTACTACAGCCAGTGTACAAAACTATTTTGATTTTGCTCCACAAAGCCCAAGTATTTCTAGATTTCCCAAAGTGCCCATGGTAAGAATGATCCTTCAAGCCATGTGAAGATACCAAGAAGATACCTCAGGGGTTGAAATCTTTGACCCCTCGCCCCTTCCTCTTACAGCTTGCTTACTGTATACAAGATGTAAGATACACTGACCTATACAAATTTGAGATATCAGAGCAAATCTGATTTGAATGAATATGTTACAGTAATCTGTAATTAATTTGCCTGGCATGATTTGTCTAAATAAGCGGGTTATTGCACTTAAATATTTCTACAGACAGTCAAGTAGAAACTACTTTGATCTCTTCTGTTGTCTTTCAAGGTCATGCATTTGATAGCAGGTATGTAGCTGGAATGTGGAATGTTACAAAATGCTGCATTTAGAATATAAAAGCTCTTGGTAAATATACCCAGAAAAAATACAAAGGGAAAAATCAGTCAAGGCGCGCAGTAAACCTGTAATACATCATGAAAGTACTTAACTCTGACATGTAATATTGCCTTATGCTAGAATTTATGTCTTCATTTGTTAACAGCATATTTATTTTCTTTTAGTTTGGAAGCCTGGATCAAAAGTTAGCCCTAGCAACACGCATACGTGGTCATGTTCTGCCGTTA
Organism: Rissa tridactyla; assembly: GCF_028500815.1. Classification (NCBI taxonomy): domain Eukaryota; kingdom Metazoa; phylum Chordata; class Aves; order Charadriiformes; family Laridae; genus Rissa; species Rissa tridactyla. The sequence goes on along the minus strand of NC_071468.1, from coordinate 116,323,213 downwards.
GCCCTACAGATGTATGGTTGTCGTGTTATTCAGAAAGCACTTGAGTCAATCTCACCTGACCAGCAGGTAATTGTAAGTTAGAGCAATACTTTTTTTTAATTTTATTTCTCTTTATTGCATCCATCTTTTTACTTGCTTAAGTCGTTGATTGTTCCTTTCATTATGAAATGCCCTAGGGACTAAAATAGTTGTTTAAATTAAATTGCTGAGCTACACAGGTAAACCACCAGTGAATGTGGACAGTTAGGATGAAATGGAATATTGCTTTGAGGGGGGAATAAAAAAAAAACATTGTAAAGACAAGGATAATCTTTTTTCCAGAATGACATGGTGAAAGAGCTGGATGGTCATGTTCTGAAATGTGTGAAAGATCAAAATGGAAACCACGTTGTACAGAAATGTATCGAGTGTGTTCAACCCCAGTCGCTCCAGTTCATCATTGACGCATTCAAAGGACAGGTAGTGTCAACAGTTCGTTTCCTCTTCTGTAGGGTTGCTTTGATTTGCACATCTCTTCCCATCATTTGCATATGCAAGATAGCGTTTGACACTTTGCAGTCAGCTGGTTTTAAGTAGGATAAAAAAGGGATAATAAAACGGAAAAGCTGTAAATGCTGTAAAAAGATTAATCTGTTGGAGATGAGGCTCTGGAAAGACCTGTTTGGATGTATTATAAATACCAATAGAGGTATTTGGCTTAAGGCCAGGCTTCCTGTTTGACTTTTGTGATACGCCATTTCAAATTTCCTTTATAACTTTTAACGTTTCCATTTTTTATGGTAATAATAAAGTATCTGCTTTCTGGCATAAATTTTTCATTAAAATTTCCCTTCTTCTGTTGCAAGTCTGTCTTTCGGTGTTTCCCAATTAATGTCTATCATTAAGGAAATACTTTGAAGAAATACACTAATCTGTTCCCTGCATATGGGCTAGTGTTAAGTGAAGAGGGGTGGTATTAGTTTATTTAAGGTTGGGGTTTTTGCTTTGTTTCCAAAAAAGTTATTAATATAAGATTGACATTGTGCTGCAGGCTAGAGAACAAGCTACAGCTAAATAAGATTTTAATACTCTGAGACAAACGTGTACTTTTATAGTCTCGAAGAATTGTAAAATCTTACTAACTTGGCTGTGTTACTAAGTTTTACTTTAATGGATGGCCAAATGTATTTCTTAACAAAATCTACAATATCCTTCTTTCACGTTTTACAGAACAGCAATACCTGAATTATTGTTGTACATAGTAGTAAATGGCATACCAAGGTTTCTCGGGTCAGTAAATGGCATACCAAGGTTTCTCGGGTCGGGTCTTTTTACGTCAAAAAGTGTGTATGGGGTAGATGAGATGCGGTTTCTAAACTGTAAATAGAGCCCCTTGACTAAAATGTCACTCTTTTTACTGGACATCCATCATCCATCCTTATACATAAAAAAAATATTAGCTAATCTGAAGTGGCAAATGGAAAATACCACACTTTACTCATGTCATGTAACAATGCATATCTCTTTTTTATCTGCCTGCATCGTTTGGATCTGTGTCTAATCAGACAAGATTCTGTGTTTAGTTTGACCAACACTGACTCTTAAATTTTCTGAATTAATCCCTGAAACACAAACCTGGGTTCTGGAGAAGCAAGCAAAAGGAATGAATAAGATTTTGACTTGTAAAATTTGAAAATGAAGTACAAAGTTAAAAAGAAAGCTTGAAAGGTGAACAGTGCTTAACTAAGGGTCATACTTCCAGGCTTTACTTCGCAGCTAAGTAGGGTAGAAACATTGTAATGAAAACTTGAGTTCTTAGTTGTGTAATTACTGGAGTCCTTGACATACAAAAAACTGCATTTTTGTCTTTTCTTGTCTTCTACTGGAGGTGGAATCCTGATATTGGCAGGCAACACTTTTTTTATAGAAGTAGTTGGCATGTTCAGTTCCATTTTGAACACGGTAACATTACTATATCTGTTAACTTCGGTTGGTTTAACTCCAGTTTGCAATCCTATTTTAAGGTATTTGTACTTTCAACTCATCCATATGGTTGTAGAGTAATTCAGCGTATTCTGGAACACTGTACTGCTGAGCAGACTCTGCCAATCTTAGAAGAACTGCATCAACACACAGAACAGCTAGTGCAGGTTAGTGCGTGTATTAATTTCTTAATGCATTTCAGAGCTTTTTATTGTTGTCATAATTTATTCCTATTTCTTAGTTTAAGTAATAGTTTAAATGCATTTGCGTCTTTTTAGTTTTGTAGACATTGATTTTTTTGTTTTTCTTTCCTTCCATAGTTTTAATGAAAATGAATTTGGAAGTTGGGAGGCAAAGAAGATATAAAAAAGCCTTTTCCTTACAATTTTGACCGTAGCTTCGAATATACATTGTAAATGCACAGAATTAGTATATTTCCTATTGCAGAGATTGCTTTTTTTTCCTAGTTTATCTTGATTCACTCAGATGTTCTTCAGATAACTTCTGATAATGTCTGAACGCAAATACATTGTAAAGATATGAAGGTTGCATATTCTTACACAAAAAGGGCATCTTTTCTAAAAGAAGGCAAAAGACCTTATACAACATGGTTTCCTGTCTCAGACGAACAAAACAAGTGCTACAAATGGCTTTGAAATTGAATCAGTCTAAAATACTGGAAGGAACTCGGTGTTCAGTAGGAATTTCCACACGTAAAAAGGCAAGAATTGCCTTTTGCTACATATTCACGGTCTAGTTTCTCAGTGGTTTCTTGTATATACAAGTCTCTAGTTAAAACATAACTGTCTTGGGGAACCAAAGTTCAGGGAGATATTATGGCTGTTCAAGAATTAGGATCGTAATTTTGAGGACTTCTTTCTTTAAGAGGATAAAAGGTACTCCACCAAAATGCTGTTTTTACAGATTATTTACATTTTGCGTAAAATTTTGAAATTTGGTGGGCCATTAAGTAATTCGTGATGCAGTATTTCTTGCATCTATTTTCTATTCTTGCAGCTTGTTTCTGTTATGTTGACATTATTGTATTTTTCCTTGTACCTGTGCAAATAGTAATTTGAAAGTTTATACAAATGTACAAAAGCTGTATGGATTACTTGGTTTGAACACAAAAGAAAATTGAAGTCATCTTATTTTCAGGATCAATATGGAAATTACGTTATTCAACATGTACTGGAGCACGGTCGTCCTGAAGACAAGAGTAAAATAGTTTCAGAAATAAGAGGAAAAGTTCTAGCTCTGAGTCAGCACAAATTTGCCAGGTATTGCACAGCCTTCGTGTATTAAAGGTTCACTAATCTTTTTAAAGTTGTAGTATTGGATTTATTAATTGTGTTACAAAAAGGATGTGATGTGGGTTTTTTCCTGTTGTGTAACTTGCCTGCTGAAATTTCATATTTTTTTTTTAGAGATGAACAGTGGTGGTATTTGGTACTAGATTTCAGGAAGGGAAAGGGGAAATGCTGTTCTGTAGCAAAACAAAGACGATTCCACGGGTTCACGGGATGACTTTTTTTCACCTCGTACAAGTGCAGGGAATGGGTTCCAAGTCTGTATGTGAGCATCCCCAGAGCCAGGTGAAAACCTCTCCTAGAACGTGCTGGATACACTGATGATGGTGAGCTGGGACTTCCTGACTGTCCAGCCAAGCAATTTACAAGTCTAAAGCGGTGGTTCAGCATGACAAGGATTTTATGCATTAGGAATTCTCAAAGACTGTTGCAGGAGCCCTGAACCACTCTAACACTAGAACCTAAAACTCATCCTTCGGTGTTTTTTGCCGGAATACAGATTACATGTCTTTTGCTAAGGAAAACGCACCTCGGAATCCATGCTGGATGATTTAGCGAGACTAACCTTCTCACCAACATTAAGTAGAAATGCACTGTGACATTATGGGGGCATTTGTTTGAAAAATCGATTGTACGCAAACTGGCAAGTTTTATCTGGATGTTCTTTTTCTTTGCCTGAAGAGAACTGTTCATAATCCTCTCCTTGGAACTTGGTTAATTTCTGAAGCACAAGCTTAGGACCAGAATCACTTTGCTGCCTTATAAGCATTGACGTCCTTTCCAGCTTCCGAGATGTCTGGAAGCTGAGAGACTTCCTCTACAAAAAGAAACATTTGACAGTATCACTGATGTAGGCATGCTCCTGAAAAGCACTTTTATTTCAAAAAGCAGGCAGCTTCATATCTGGCTTTCCCTATTGTGTCTTAAAGGGCCCACAGCTAAAATAGATGTACTAGAATAGATCTGCAGCCTGAGGTCCGGTATATCTACTGTAGGTCCAGTGGAAAATGTCTCCTACAAGATAATAAGTATCGGAAAATTACTTTTTTTACATGAGTAAGAGTGTATAATCCTTTAACTTCCTCAATCATTACAGGCTAAAGATTTGGAAGTCAGGGCTTGACGCGTTTGCCGTGGCATTTTAGTGGTGTTAAGACACTTGACACCATTCAGATAAACTTAAAATTGCTATTTAAAAGAACGTTAGGTCTTAAGTCACAGAATGCATTTGTCTTATTTTTCAGCAATGTGGTAGAAAAATGCGTAACTCATGCTTCTCGTGCTGAAAGAGCTTTACTTATTGATGAGGTCTGTTGCCAGAATGATGGTCCTCACAGTGCCTTATACACCATGATGAAGGACCAGTACGCCAACTATGTTGTTCAGAAGATGATTGATATGGCTGAACCTGCTCAGCGGAAGATAATAATGCACAAGGTATATTCGTATATAGTTTTACTGGTTCAGAAAATACCAATACTAATTCTTCTGCTAGAATATCTTTCCCGCTAGATGTAAAACTCTCTCTTCCTGTCATCCAGAACTTGATGTATAAACACTAAATTCAGTGGAGTTTGATAAAGCAGAATATATCCAAGTCTCTGAGCACTGAGCTAAAAATAGAAATCTACAGAAAAGTTTCCAAAGTTGGATTTCCTATCCTTTCTTTGTGCCAGCTTTTCTGTGGAAATACTTTTAATATAAAAAGGTAGTATCTGTCATCTTTATTAATATCGGAGAAGAAATACAGGTTTCTCTTTTTATTTGCGGGTTGCTGGTTTAAATCCATTCTGCAGTTTTCCCAAAAGACATTCCCACACTTCCTAACACACGGGCACGTTTTCTACTTAAAATATCCAGACCCGGACAAGAGTGCTATTGCCATAATTGCCCCGGGCTATTGAAGGCGGGCCCCAGTACATTCCAGCAGGAGCTCTGCTTCCCCCAGTCACCAACAGGGCGCTCCCACGAAAGGGCTGCCTCCCTCTTCCTGCGACAGGTACGCCAGTTGTTTGGTCGAGTCAAAATCACCGATTTTACATCTTTCCAGAAACTTCCAAAATTTTGACATACAGGCTTCTGACATACTTTTTTTTTTTTTTACGTAATATTTTTAAAGTCTAGTAACCTCTACTTGAAATTTTCGAGGAGGGGGAAAAAAAAAAAATAACGGGTTTCTTCTTACAGATTCGACCCCACATCACAACTCTGCGTAAATATACCTATGGCAAACACATTCTGGCCAAGCTGGAAAAGTATTACCTGAAGAACAGCGCTGATCTGGGGCCAATTGGTGGACCACCAAACGGGATGCTGTAAAAGACAAAAAAGAAATGGAAGACAAATTGAATTGTGAATGATCAAAACATACAACTTAACTCTAAATGTTCTGATTTTTTTAAATCTATTTATTGACTTTGTTCATCCATTTGTAAAATTTTTATTCTTGTGTATATTTTTGGGGAGTGAATTATTAAAAAAAAGAAAAGAAAAAATATCTCCAGCCCTGATCCGGAGACCTATCAGATTGGATGGCTGGCAAAGCACAGAATGCCTGTATATGATGTAATTGTATCAAAATAGCTGTCACATATTTTGTAAATTTTTACCTTGTAAAGTCACTGAAATAGTTTTTAAAGGGAAAAAGTACAGTATTCTTTTAATACACTGGCTTGCAATCTGGTAGGTCTGCCCAGCATCATAGCACAACAGGTTTATAGAGTTGTATATAGAATTAATCCTTATTTTTCCCTTTTGTGTGAAGTCTTTTATACCAGATTAAAATCGATCAGCTGCATAAACATTATTTAACATGTTGAAAAGTTAAGTTGTATTTTGGTGGTTCACAACATACTATCCAAATAATAAACAGGGCACAGCAAATTAAAGTAGGGAATAACAATGGGAACTTCAGAAGACTAGCTTTCACTTGCTGTGGCTACAGGTTTTTTTTAAAACAGTGCCCTAAGGTTTTCTCTAGCGATGTATTAAAAATAAAAGTGCTGTATATACTTATATATTTAATTGTTGTACAAGGTAGAGGGATTAAAATGATGGTGGTACTTCCACTCGGTAAAGTACACTGGTGGAAAAGGAGTGAACCCTGTATTAACTTTACAGTCAGTTTTACAAGGCAGGAAGAGTAGAGATTTGTATTTTTTTATTTTGCATATAGAATTGTAAGGATTTGAAAGTGTTGAGCATTTATTTTGCTTTCTCACTGTAGATGCAAAAAAAAAAAAAAAATAGCTATTGATGAAGAGAAAAGGGGCCACTGAAAGGTAAACTTGATAGCTCAACATTTAAGCATGATTGATTAAATATTCAGATAGCTTTTTTGCTTCCTATAAATATATGCATTGTATACGTGTAGTTAATAGGTGTAAGTTTACAGTTTGAAAACAAATCTCTCGTTTCGATGTTTATTACAAGCCTTGCTAATTTAGTAGTGATGCTTACCTTGGTTGTACAGATGTACATTTGTAAACCTTCATGCTGTAAATGTAATTTGTTTTACCCCTTTTTTGGGACAAAAATTTGCATTTTAGTGTATATTCATATCCCCGTTCCCTTTTCTCCCCCTGGCATATAGTGTTGTATAATGTAAATTTATTTCAGCAAATCAAGAGTGATTTTTTTAAATTCTATCTTTATATGGTTTCAGAAATATGAACCGGCTTTCTTTTTATCTATTGTGAGAAACATGTTTTGTTTATAACATAGCTGTTGATTCTGTTAATACGGACACTTTGGGAAATCAGTCTGTTCAAATTTTAAGTCGGGATAACAAGCAGAGTAAGAAATGGACTGAAAGATTTGGTTATCGCAGAAACCAATGCTTCTTCCATCTTAATAAATGTGGCATGATTTTTTTGTACAGAAGAGTACTGTATTTTTGAATAGCCTTCTCCCAGCGTAAAGCAAATATGTATGATACTGTCAATTTTTTTCTCTGGACATATGACATTGTAACAGTAACATAAAGATGATGTACATTTACAAGCGGCCTTATGTACATTTCCCAATGATCTTTTTAAGGCAGAATTGTGACCATATGTGTATAATTAAAATCCTTTTTAATCCTTTGCCTATGGAAATATTTTGGAAAAAGCTTACTTTGTATATTCAGTTTCTGAAAGATAAAGAAAGTGCTTTGTATGTTGTTGAAGTAAGTATTTTGTGTAAAACGTTCATTTGGATGGCTTAACCTAAAGTTTTGATCAACAAGGTCGTTCGGAAGCAACGTCTTGACCATTGATCACATAAAAGGCTGTTACGGTAGGGGTCTGATCACGAGGAAAGAAAACAGTGGTGGTGTAACTTGTGTAAGGAATTCTGTCGTATTACTGTTTATATCAGGTTTACATAAATCTTATTAAAGCATACATCTGAGGCGCTACCTGTTTTTTTTAATGGTAGTGTTAACTCATTAATAGGCAAATGGGAACGTTTGTTCTGGCCCGCTTCCAGTTTCTGAATCTGTCGTTCAGTAAGCACAGTTCCGATTGCCAAGCAGTTTTTGCGTGGCAGTTGACAAGATTCCTCTCGAGGGGTACAAGCCCTGTCATTGGAGCCAGAGCTTTCCCGTCGCCGTGCAGAGGGTGACTTTAGAGGCACTTCTTTGGACACGTGAATTCTCCTCGGTGACTATTTTTACCCTGTGTGTTATAACCCCCAGAGCCGACGTTCTCTTCAACATGCGAGACAGTAAGTCGGGCTTCCGGGGACGTCCAGGCAGAAGCTGATCATGTCCCAGTACTTTGTCCCTGTAGCACTCATGCCATGGTTGAATTTAAACAGTCCTAGAGCTATCATCTTTAGTGCTGTCAGTATCTTGAACATAATCTTCCACTTGCTCTCTTAAAATCATTTTGCGCAAATTCTATCCAGGAACGTGAAAATCACTGTTTTTCCTTTCAGCTGTTTTAGGCTTGGGCTAGAACCACTCGACTTTTTGCTCAAGTATCGCTTTTTGATATAGATTGTTTATGGACCAGGTTGATTAGGTTTGACTCCAGGTGGCTCATATTGAATGATGTAATGTTCACATGTATATACTGTAAAAAAAAAAAAAAAAAAAAAAAAACCCAAAATGAAAATGTGTGAATAACACTGTGTGAAATACATCTGGTCTTGTGTTTTTCCTGTAGGAAACCAGCTCTTTTTTATATTCTCAGTTGCACGACTTGTCTGCTGTCTGCGGAGCTCAGCTTCGCGAAGGTCCTGCTCATTTCTGGTGACCTGACAGGAATTGGTCAATTATTGAAGAACCCTGTTACTAGATCATTAAGTTTCCGGAGGCTAGTTCTGAGCAGCTAAACTTTCATATTATCTTACAAAAAAAAAAAAAAAAATCTTTCCAGGCTACAGCCTGATGACAGGTTCTTCACCCACCGCTGGGTCCGGGCTGAGCTCCTGGCTGGGATTGTCAGCGGTCAGTGGCATCGCTGGACCCACACTCCTTTCTGTTACTGCCCAGGATATTTTCAAAGGACCATCTTTAGCTCAAGGTGAGTGGGTCTCCTTCGTGGTGTTAAAATATCTCACCTAAGTTGCCCCTTATGGACAGAACAACCATACTACTGCCTCCCTCCCTGACTGCTCCATCCTTTGATAGTTTTTCATTGGAGTACGGGGAAGACTCAGGTTTCTGGGGGCATAATGTCCAGATGGTTTAGAGTGCTGATGGAGATCCAGAAACCAGTTCAGTCACTCTTCTTCCCGCTGCTCTAAGGGGCAGGCATTTGAGGAGATGCTTGTGCCTCCCTGCGTAGTACCGTGGTCATTGGGTTGACCTGTCAGTCAGGTTTGTTCCTGAGAATGTTTGATGTTCAACATGCTAATAACTAGGAAAATGGGTAAAGGGTGAGGTGACGAGTCCCACCGTGTCATTCAGGGAAGTAAAGCTGAGAGAACAATAGCAAAAGCATTTCAAGACCTAATGATTGGTGTAGAATTGGTCTGGAATTAAAATCGCGGATTGCCTGGAAGTCGTGCGCCCGGGGAGAAGACCCAGTGCTAACCCAACGGAAAAGCAGTTTGCTGCTGAAGGGTTGCGGTCGGGTCAGCCGCGGTGCTCTTAACGCTGAATTAATTTTATACCACGGTGGCTGGTCATTGTGTGTCCTGAGCGCGGCAGGTCCTTCTGTAGCTTTGCTCAGTGATGATGTAGTTCCGTGTTGCTGCTTGAGGAGGGAAAGGCGGGGGGGAAAACCACATGCTGTATCTGATCTCGGCTGCCCCAGCCCACAACAGGGTAGGAGCGTCTGTCCGGTTAACGCTAAGGTTCGCGTCTGACCAAGCTACTGGTAGCACTTGAAGCAATCACAAAAGTCTCATCAGTCCATGAGCAATACTGGTGTTTTGATGAGGGTGCAATACGGGCAATGAGTTACTCTGCCTGAAGAGTTTCAATTTGAAGTCTCTCCTGCGTTTCCTTAAGGGCTAGTGTGCAGAATTGGGCTGGAGAGGTTCAGGAGAAGTTAGCAAACATAGATCCTGCCACGCAGGAAGAGACCATCGGAGTGATGCTGCGGAAGGAGCCTGGGGTGTCAGCACTCCTGTGTGGCAGAGCAGCCCAGGTACCCCCCTCTGTCAGCAGGAGGGGTTAGAAACCAGCGCCGTTATCATGAAGAGACCAGTCATCGGTGGTCTCCTCCCAGGTGGAAGGGACGGAAGGATGTCCATCGGGTGTTGATAGTCCTCCAGAGCCGATACAGCACGTGGGCTTTTCCCAGCTGGTGCGGGTTAAGGAGAGGAGGCAACTGCTTTCTCCAAGAGAGTGAACCAAGCCCCAACGTTTCATATTAAGTTTGAGAACACAGAAGCTGTCGGGAAGCCACCACCCTGCATCGGGGCAGAGAGCCAGCAGGGAAGACCAAGCGTACGGGTTTAACTGAAGTGCTGGTGTTTCCTCCATCAGCCCTTTGGACGGAGCCTCCTCCTTTTGCATGACTGGCTCTGCGGCTGGGGAACCTGCCCAGCAAATGAGATGCTTGAATTCGTTTCCTTTATCGGCCTCAGGGTTTTGAACCCACCTCCCTCGCTTCAGAGGAGTATGTCCTAACCGCAAGGAGCTGGGCGGGTTCACTTTCTGCTCCTGAAATTTGGGCTGGGCTTTTAGCACAGCTTGAACCGTTCGTTGCATCACCAACAGCGCAAGATGCAGCATGACTCCTCTAACGCAGGCAGGTGGGAGTGGGTAGGTTCTGCTCTCCAGATCCTTGTCTCCACCTTGCTTCTCCCAGACTCGCTTAGCGCGAAATGTATCTTGGGAGCAGCATTTCCCCCATCATTAACAGATTGGAAATGCTCCAGAGGCTTCTTATATAGCAGCTGAAATGTAGGAAGACCTAAAGACCCTCTTTGTTTCATTGGTAAGAATGAACGTAGGAAGAAAATGTTCGCTCTCTCACCAGCGGTAGTACTCTGGGCACAAGAGGGCTTCTGCCTCTTCCTCCTCTGCTCACACAGAACCTACGGATCCCTAAAGTACCCAGGTCTGCAAATGGGAGTCAGGGGCACGCTGCGGGTGACAGAGCTGATGTACCGGACCATAGGACAGGGACAAACCCCTCGCTGAGCTGAGCTGAGCAGCTCCTAATGAGCTTCTTTGGAGCTTCAGACCTGCCTGGAGGGTTCAGATTTCCTGGCAGCCGCTCGGCACCACAGCCCTTCCCCGGCTCGGCTGCGGATCCTTTCCCAGCCAAGCCCAAGGCGGGCAGGGAGGGAGACAACCCTTCCCTGGCATGACAGTGCTGAGGTGGTGGAGGCTGTCTGGGGACCGCAGCCTGCTTGGCTGCCGATGAGAAGGCAGGTTCACACGCTACGGTTTCACAAACGCTCCTTTGGTTGCCGGCTACGGATCGTGTGTCCCCACAGCTGCGCGGAGCTGCCCTGGTCCTCCACCGCTGCAGAGGAATGTCACCGGTGGGGACTGGCAAGGAGTTGGCCAAGCCTGCTGAGGTCCCTCTCCGTACAGGTCGAGTCTGCCGTACCCTCCCAGGCTGCAGGACCACAGTCTGCTCCCGTCAAAGGGCTTTTCACAGTGTTACAGAAGCTGTTTCAGGCGTCACGTAAAGCAGATCCCAAAATAAAGGTCCCCAAAGATCTACAAGTGCTTACTGAGGGCCAGCGGAAACTGCAAGAAAGGGGAGTGTTGTGGCAAGGGCGGCAGAGAGGAAGGTGGTGGCAGAAGGCACCAGCCAGCCTGACCAGCGAGGGGGATGGTGACAGAAAGCACGTTCGCAGCCAGACTCTTCTCCCACGAGTGCAAATGTAGGCACCCTTTGCTTGTCTGCCTCAGAAGAACCAGAAGTTAGAGGTTCCCTGGTGGGAATGAAGACTTCTTTTTCCTCCCCTGTGTAATCCTTATCTCCCTTTCTCCAAGAGAGCTGAAATACAGCATTAAAATGCATTTGCAGTTTCCTCCCTCGCCCCGAATGAATCCAGGAGGAGAGGTTTCAGGAGATCGGCTGCTCGTACAAGCTTGGGTCTTGGGGAAGGGGTCAGCCCAGTTGCTTCTCCATTGGGTTCAGGTCTGGTGGGTCTGTCTCAGTGCTGTTCCCTGCTCCACACCTTTGTATGTATCCTGGCGTCCAGCGGGCGGTACGGCAATCGGAGCAATCGCTCGTTAAGCAAGGATTACAGAGGGCTGAAGAGCTGAGGCTGGACGAACTCAATGCAAGCTACAGGGTCAATTCCAACGCCCTGCGTGGAAGGATGGGATGAACGGAGCAGAGTTCACCCCTGTCGGAGCTCCAGGCTACACACTGATCTCATTCAGCTGGGCCATTTGGCTCTTAAAAAGCCTTTTTGTTTGAAAACTGACTATCTTAAGAACTCCAAAATTCACATGATGCCTCCCGTTTCCTTGAAATGTCATGTGTCTCAGGAGAAGCAACGGTTTGATTATTCATCCCGGTTTGGGAGCCATGCAAGCTCGCATCCTGCTGGGAAAGGGGCTCTCACCCAGCCCTTCCCCGTGTGCCGCCCCCTCCACACGTGGGGAATCCAAAGCCCGGAGATGCGATCGGGGCGTTAAAGGTCACCCACTCCACGCTCCTGTGAAGCGCTGCAACCCCTCACGCTGCCCGCTTCGAGAAGGGCTATGAGGGATACTCCCACAGGGTGACACAGCTATGCTCCGTCAGCAGGGCTATGGAGGAGACACCGTCCCGGTTTAAAACCACTTCTCTTTAAGCGTAGACACTTCCACGCAGACACATCCACTGGGAATAGCTCCCGCTGCCTGCCTAGGTATCCACTGCCATTTGAGAGACCCTCGAGCATCCCACACACCTGGACAAGGCAGGTGAACATCTCCTAGGAGGTTGCCTCAGCCTAGCCTCTACCTTCTGCTCCAGGAGGACATCTAAGATGACACCGGACACCTTCATACAGACAATGGGTCTCCTCAGCCAGAGGGTACCAGAAATGGATAAGCAACTTTTTATACATCAGTGGTTGAAAGGGGGAGGGAGGGAATAAAAGGCAGGAACACGCCCAAGGGGTTTGTTGGGGGTGGGAGTGAGAAGAGCTTTGTGTTGCATTATAGGGTGGGATGAGAGATGGAGAAAGCAAGCATGGACATCCCCACCACACGCTCAAAGCTGCTGTAACCACCACGTAATAAACAACCATCACGATTGATGGACAGACTGAGACAGACTGGGAGAGCTGGGGTTGTTCAGTCTGGAGAAAAGAAGGCTCCGAGGAGACCGTATAGTGGCCTACCAGTATCTTAAGGGGGCCTACAAGAAAGCTGGTGAGGGACTTTTTAGGATGTCGGGTAATGGTAGGACTAGAGGGAATGGATTAAAACTAGAGATGGGACGATTCAGACTGGACGTTAGGAAGAAGTTCTTCACCGTGAGGGTGGCGAGACACTGTAACGGGCTGCCCAGAGAGGTGGTGGAAGCCCCATCCCTGGAAGGGCTCAAGGCCAGGCTGGATGGGGCTCTGAGCAACCTGGACTAGTGGGAGGTGTCCCTGCCCATGGCAGGAACTAGATGATCTTTAAGGTCCCTTCCAACCCTAACAATTCTATGATTCTACGATTCTATGATTTTTTGGATTATAAATACTGGGAGAAGGGGACAGGGAAGGGAGAAGAAGCACCTTGGGAACCCAGTGGTATCTTTAAAAGATAGTACTATTAAAAAGATACCATTCTGCACAGCAAAACCTTCACTCCAGGCCTCCCTGTGAAGTACAGCTAAGTTCACAATCACCTAAAAAGAAATCAAACTTTAAGAAGGAGGAAGCAAAAAAAAAGTTGAAAAAATTAAGCAATTAAAATATCTGCGCTCACCCTGCCAGAGTTAGCGCTGCTCAGAGCAGGGCAGGCGGCGTGCAGAGACGCCACACAAAGCTTAAACCCAAGGTAAAACCCCATCTCTCTCTGCCGTGGACACGTAGGTCCTCTCTCCCCCGTGGACATGTAGGTCAGCACCGCAGAAACCCACCCCACAGCCCAGCCGGGGTTACAGCCCTCTCTCCCCTCCTGTCTTCCAGTTCTTCACCCATCAGTGTCCCCTCCTGTGCTCTCCTCCCTCTGGCCGTGCACCCTGCCTCCCACCTGGGCAGATGTCCCCATGGTGGTGGTTAATCACCAGTAACGCTCGCTGATGACCAAGCACAGCTTGGTCTCGGCTCCAGCCTTGCCCCAGCTCCATCCCTGGGGGGCAGGAGCACAAACCTACCCGGGGCAGGGCTTACACCGACCCCGCTGCCAGGTGGGGGGACAACGGGAGCCGGGCAGAGGCGTTCTCCTAATGAGGGCGTGAGAAGGTCCAGGATGAGACAGGATGGGTGGGGAATCGATGGGTGAATCAACGCTATGACGGCAAGGGCTGAGAGACACTTGTGCCGCCTGGAGGGATGCGGCAGTGCAGTACACAGCCCTGAGACAGCCAATATCGGCGGAAATGGCTAAGTGGCCTCGAAATGCTAAATGAAGGATGATAATTACAGCAAGACGCATCCTTTTGGTTAATCAGGAAGAAAACCTGTATGTTATATCACAGCAAATTCACGGCGTAGTCACGCTTGCGAGCAAGAGTAAGCGCTAAAACCTGAAGTTAGCCCAAGAGCAGCGTTCCTCAGGGACCCTCGGCGAGCCTGGGGGCCAGATCACATCGGCCTGATGAAAAGAAAGAAAAAAAACCAAAAAATAGTATTTTCCACAATGTTGTAAATATCTCTTCTGACCGGCGGTTCCTGAAATGGAACTGAAAGCTCCGATGCAGCCTAACCCTGCTCTCATGAGCGCTCTGCTGCAGCGTCTGCTTCTTCCAAGGCCACGGCTTTTTTGCATACGTAGGAGTATTAAACCCGCTTTGGCAGAATTCCTGGAGCTCTACGTGCTCACTCAAATTCTCCGGGGAGCAGAAGCACCTAACCCGAGTCACTTGGCTGTTTAAAAGCGACAGCGTGGAATCACACAGTTCACATGTTTCACGTGGGACTGAATGCTTCTGTATGTTGGTTAAAACTCTCGGAGTTTTCGCCTTCACTTGGAACTTTTTAACCGTACGCCACTGGTTTATGTGGAAACCGATGGCTGAGCCCAAGACTACACTGTATATTTGGTATGGTCAGAGAGAAACAGGCACCACAGCCCACAAGGAGAACTTTTATTGAAGTTCTATGTGAGTGATTTGAGCATCCAGAAGCCTCTGGCACAAATGAGGACGATAAAGGAATACACGGAAAAAACAGAGGACTCCTTTGAGAAGAGATTATATCTCAGGTGACCTGGAGTCCACACCTCTCCCAGGCAAATAATGGGTCTCTGTGGCACTGCTGGAGCCAGCTGTAGGATTAAAACTATACGTATTTTTATTCTCACGGCGGTCATCGAGGCACTGAAAAGGCGCTAAGGATCACAGGTGCCTCCCCCCCCCCCCCCATTTTGCAAGATGACAGGCAGCTGTGAAGGGTCCAACTTCTCGTCCGCGGTCGGAGTGTTTGCAGCTCAGGCATCCCATCTGTGAGTCCAGGTCTGAAGAAAGCTCCTGTCCCTCCCGGGACCACAGGATCGATGGAAACCCCCCCCAGAAGAGCCAGGCTGGCTGCCAGCGGGAAAATCAGCAGGTACCAAGCAGGGGATGCCATGGAAATAGGTGGGCTCTGCCCTCCCTGTGCCTCTTCCCTCTTCTCCAAAGCCCCCAGCAGCAGCTGCCGCCCACCCGTACTCTTCTGGGAACGGTGACACCCTTCCCTCCGCGCTCATTTTGATGCCGGGGCAAACCCCGCTCCGTGCTCCAATTCTCGAAGGTCGCCGAGGTTGAGGGGATCACGCACAGCAAACCAGCGTTACTCACTGCAAGTGAGTTGTCCCGAGGTAACCACACGGGTAAGTGAATCACAGAAAGGCAGGAGAGCGTCTCCCCGGGCAAGGAAAAAACCAACCAAAAAAAAAAAAAAAAAAAAGAAAAAAAAAAAAAAGGTGGTTATTCAGGCGAGTGCTTTGAGAAATACCTGCCTGGTCCACAAGCCCTGAGTCTGGCGGGCCGAAATTGTCGAGCAGCGAAAGCACCAGCCGGTATTACAGCAAAGGAGCTCTTTAAGGGAGAGCGAGATGGTCTTTTCTTGTGGGCAACAGCCACGTAACTTCAGCCAAACCCCCGGGAGGCCAATGGGAAAGCCCTCCCTAGATTTTGATCCACCAGCTCCCGAAATCCAGCTCTGAGGCTCTCTGTGACGAGCGTGCAGGATCCTAC
Source organism: Rissa tridactyla (assembly GCF_028500815.1). NCBI lineage: Eukaryota > Metazoa > Chordata > Aves > Charadriiformes > Laridae > Rissa > Rissa tridactyla. The sequence goes on along the minus strand of NC_071468.1, from coordinate 116,307,216 downwards.
AAGGCCCTCACAGGCAGCAGCAAAGAAACGCAGCTGGTTTTATTACAGCTGTTTATGAAAACTATCACAAAAGCGGCACGCCGCTGCCAGCTGGGCTTTTGCCAAAGGAAGCTCTGCTAAATTAGGTCGAGAAATACTTGGTTAGTGGCACAGACACCTTTATATACAGTTTCCAGTGTCCACCTGGAAGTTCTCATTAGCAGGACACAGGGAAAGGGGATGGAGGAGAAGAAAAAAAGCCACCAAACTCTTGGGAGAGGCAGCCAAGTTGATTCACTTGGTATCTATAAAGCCAATGCTGCAGCAACACTGACGCTTGGACCATTAAACGTCGCATTGTTTAAGCTGAAAAAGAAAAACCCTCAGAGTTTTTGCAGGAAGGTTTATTCCTGTCCAAATTAGCAAGGTCATGCCTTCCACCCGAGCACTGCATGGGGGAGAAGAAAGGAGATGGGAGCAGACAGACATCCCCTCGGGCGAACTTCACGCTCCACACCTTGGGGTGGGCCCGGGAGGTGGGGGGGAGCCTCCTTTGGTCTCTGGCTTCCTGGGAGCGAGAGCCTGGAGGCAGATGGAATTGCTCAGAGATGTCTGACTCACTGCAAAGGCGGCTGGACGGAACAAGCAAAATCAGATATCACCGTGCAAGCCAAGCGGGTGGGTTCAGGTGATCCTGCTGTCCATCCCAGTCGGCATTTCGGAATCCATTATTTCTACATCGGTGCAAAAGGACATCCAAAACAAACCGCAGGGGCTTCGCCAAGGCATGGGAGGAGGCGGGAAGAGAGTTAAGCGGATTCGGTGCCACCACCCTGAACAAAGAGTGACGGTCTCGGGAATGGGGGACCGCAGCGTCTGGGCTCCCAGGAGATGAACCAGCACAGGGACGGGAAGCCGAATGTCGCACGCTGGCAGGGAAGCTTTGGTAAAGCAAGGTTGAAGGTCCAGGCTGCTTCCTCCGCAGACTTGTTCTTCCACTCGGTATTGACTTAAGGAACGGGCGGATCGCTCTTTTGTTACTGCATGGAGTTAGAAAGAGGAGGATGTGGTGTGAGCCATGGCTAATGGAAACACTGGCCAGGGGCACTTTGTAAGGGAAAGGAGTCGAGAAGCTCCAGGCTAACAGGGAATGAAACTTTGCAAACCTTCCTGGTCTCCGCAGTCTCCAAATAGACCACCAGCCGCATTGTCTTCCCTCCTCCTGGCCCTCTCAGGACAAACGATCCTTCCTCGTCCATCCCCAGGTTTTAGGCCACTGATGAAGACCTCTTGTTGCCAGCTCACCATTCTGAGGCACCATGCATGGGAAAAACCCAGATGCCAAAGGGAACATCAGTGACGGTACTTCAAGCCCTTACCAGACACCATCACGTGTTTCGGGTGCATCTCCCACCTCACTCCAACCGGTTTCTGGGGCAGACTCCATCCAAACGCACTTAACTGAATGTATTTAACTTCCCGTAACTGCCCCGTACGTCTGAAGGCACCCTCTTTGCTCTCTGTCCTTCTCAGCAATCCCCACACAGGTTCGGGGCTTTCACTCAAAGCCTCGTCTACACGTTATAGCCGAGAAGTGAAACGCTCAAGGAGCTGTGGGTTTCCCCTTCTTATAACCCCCCTTCAGTCAACTGAGCTACCAAATAGGGCGTTAAAAAAAAAAAGAAGAGTTTTCTCTCTGGCACCAAAGGAACAACTGAGAAAACGGCCATCGGCAGGGAAGCCAGCTATCGGAAGCCAACCAGAGACAGCACCCATTAGCAGTGAGCCGTCAAGTCCACGGCCCCAATAGGCAGGCAACAATTGTGTACGTAACGCAATCTCAATATTTGCATATACTGTAACCTCCCACCATGTATTAGGGAATACACTCCCTTTCTCCATCCCCAGGTGTCAGCCCGTAACATCCTCAAACGAGTTGGTCAACAGGTGAAGTCACTGAGATGCGATGCGTGAACCTCTCCAGCTCGGTGACACAGGGATGATCCAGCCCTCGTCAAGGAACTTGGAAGAGAATCAGCTTTTTCCAACCCCACCCCACCTGGTCACAGTCCGTTAATAAACCATCCGAGGACACATGGCACCAGGCTTCAGGAGAAGAGGCGGTCGTCTGCTCTGCAGGCCCCACCGCTGCTGGTGGGCAAATGCGAGGTGGGGACACGGGGTGACAGTGGCCACATCCTCACACGCTACCGTGGGTAGGTCCGACACCTGGAAAGCCAGGCAGGCAGCTCCTGCTGCTGTGTGATGCTCACGTTCATTAGGGGACGAGGAAGGATGGCTTCTGCTGCAGAGCACAGTGAAGAATGGTGGCGGTTGCCCAAAAGCAACAGTTGCCATCCCTGCTCCCCCCTTGCCTCTGGTGGTGGCGGAAGCAGCGGGCTGGATTCCTCGCCCGGCTGCGTTTCCCCTCTTCCCATGGCAGGACACAGTTCAAACCAGCCCCTTATCCCCGGGGAGGCCGAGTTCAATTGGGCTACACTGCTGGAAGCCCTTGATCCAGTTCTGGGAAATCCCCACAGCTCCACTGCGCCGGGCAGAGGCAACCAGCTCCTATCATCCCCTGAGCTCAGGGCTGCCAAGAAACTCCTTTCCATACAAGTCTCATCTGGCTTTTCAGCATGGAGCTCTTTTGAGTGAAACCACAATACTTCGCATGCTTCAATGATCAAGCGGAGGGCACGGGAATGTCACTGAAAACACTTGGCTTCCCAACGCCGCATTGTTCTCCCCGTGCCCCATTCACAGATCCTGACCAGAACATCCCGATCCAGCTCTGACTGTTTTCTGGCAAATCCAGCGGGAAGTCCCACAGCACCGTTTGATCTACCACCTCCCCGGACACCCGTGCGCCCACACTTGCGTGACACCCAGAGGTCACGCAACCCCACCGGTGCCCCGCCACTGCTCCACTTCCTTGTGGAAGTGTTTCCTCTCTCCTCCGTGGCTGCAAGGGTCCATCAGATGCAGCCTTGGCCAAACTGGCCTCTGCTACAGTGGAATCAGCCGAGAAGGGTGACCGTGTCCGGCGTGCGTTTCCCCATTCCCAGGGACGCCGTCGCAGCTGGATGTCACAACCTGCCCACCAAGCCCAGGTGACATTTTCAGCCTCACTCTCTACAGGCCCCAGCGCCAAACATCTCTGTCCCAAGCCCCATCCCCAAAGTCTCATCTCCAAGGTTCTGGTTACGTCAGGTTCAAGATGTGGCTCGGAAAGGCCGCTCTCTCCCCGTCCATCTCTCAGTGGCAGCCTGATCTCCCACCCGCGTGCCCCCATGACTTGTATTTTGCCTCCTTTCCCCACCCCACCTCGCCATTCTGCCCGGCCACCTCACGCGCCAGTGGCCGTCTCGGCTGTGGGGCCCCATGGGTACCATCTTCTCCCCATCAGCCCCGTTGCGGGGAGAAGAACATGGTGGCCATGGCTCACCTGAGGGAAAGACGTCGTGGTAGGAGTCGTTCCTAGGAAGGCTGCATGAGTAATTGAAGAGAGAGGGAAAGAAAGGAAGCTAATTAAAGACACGTGATAAAAATCACAACAGTTTTAGCCACATTGAATATCAAATTGGGTCTATGAAGCCTTTGGGCTACAGCTGTGGGAAGGGATCCAGGGTCTGGCAGAGGTGGACCAACACCCACCAGGAGCCTCCTGAGCACCCAAGAAGCACCAGTTACGGCTCTTTTTTGGGTACCCACCCCCCAAGCAGTCCCGGGGCAGCACAGTCCTATGCCTGCAGGCTTGGCCATGTCCTTCATCCACCCAGCTGCTCCGCGGTGCCCGTCGGCCGTGCAGCCAGGCTGCGCTCCCTCAGCTCCCAGCGGCGGTATTAATTCTTAAAAACTGCCTTTTTTTTTTTTTTTTAATGATGTTTGCGCACACATTCAGTCGCATTGTTTATAGCCAACACTTCAACATGCGCTGGCACACACACACATGCGAGAAAAAAAAAATAAAAATAATAAAAAAAAGACAACTGAATTGCCTGGAAGGGAACCGGAACTCCAGCCCCGACCCTGTGAGCAGGGTAATAAAATTCAGCCCTTTTTCTTTTTTTTTCTTTCTGCAGGATGGTTGCCCGCCTCATTTTTTGCTATCTACGGTGAGATGAGCAAAGACCAACCCGCGGCAGCGCTGAAAAGTTGCTTTTAACTCCAGAAGGAAGGAGTTTGGGAAAGCAGAAGGGAATTTGCAGGAGGACTCTTCTTTCCCAAGCAGCCCTTTTCGCCGCCAGCCTCTCGCTGCCTTTTAACGCTGCCAGGAAACGTGTCCCCAGGTGGGATGGTGGGATGCGACGACGGCAGGGGCAGAGGGTGCGGGGCCAGCCCCGGGGGGGGCAGGAGGGAGGACATCCCCCCCCCCCCGCATCCAAAACCGTATTTTCTGGGGGGAGAAACCCCCGCTGTCGGCGATGGGGAGCCGTCCCGGGAGCGGGGCCGGCGGGGGGAGCGCTCCCTCCCCTCGGCCGGGAGCGGTGCCGGGGGAATGGCGGGGAGCGAGGGGTGGGGGGGGGAAACCATCGCACCCCCGCGATTTTCTCAGGCTGGAAAGGGAAGGGAGGGCTTTTAACATTATTATTATTAGTAATAATAATTATTATTATTTTTAGCGAGGAGGAAGGAAGCTCGGCGGGAGGAACGCCGCAGAGGAAATCTGGGAATGCGATGGGAGGGAAGCTGCGGCGGGGGGGGCGGGGGGGGGGAGCGCAGGTAGGGCGGGGGCGGGCGGCGGGGCGGGCCGGGGCGCCGAGGGGAGGGGAGGGGAGGGGGGGGGGCGGAGCCGGCCGGGGCTGTGGGGGGGTGGCCGTAAGGTGAAGGTTGTTGCAGTTGGGTTCATTAAAAGACAGAGTTCAACTCCTCGCCGCCGCACAGCGCTGCTGGGAGGCTGGTTCGGCGGCTTGGGAAGAAAGGGAGGGAGGAAAAAAAGAAGGGAAAAAAGGGAGAAAACTCGTAGTTACTTAAAAGGCTCGGAAGAGGAGCGGCGACGGGAAGAAGGGGCAGGCTGTGCGTCTCCCGAGGCCCGGCGAGGAGGAAGGATGATCAACGTGGTGGCCGTGTGGCTGGTGGCCCTTTGCTTCCAGGCTGCTGTCCCGGTGAGCGGCGCACGTGGGGCGGCGGGACCGGGCTGGGAATGGGATGGGCTGGGGGGGGGCGGGGGGGGTCGCTGCGCTCCGTGACCCCCCCGCCCCCGGCTCCCCCCTAGCCACAGGTTACGGCGGGGGACGGTGCCCTGCCCTGCCAGGAGGGCTTCGGTGGCCTTTTGTGCCGTCGGCGGGCTCCGGCGGCTTTAATTCAAACCAGACCCGCCGGGGCCGCTCCCGACCTGCCGCCGGCTCCGCCTCGGCGCTGCTCGGGGACCCCCCGCCGGCACCGGCAGCCCCTGGGTGCGCCCGGGGAAGGGGACGGGACGGGACGGGATGGGGGGGATGTGGGTGGGATGCTCACGCCCGGCGTGGTGCGCCCCGGAGGTGGGGCGAGCGGTAAGTTTGGGCGAGCATGTGGCCCTTTGTGGCTCAGAAGTGTGTGTGTGTGTGTCCCACCCTTTCCGCGGGTACGGGTGACTTCTGAAACGGGGGTGCTCCTGCCGCCCCCCGGCACAGCCCGGCTGCGGAGGGAGGTCGGAAGGGGCCGGCCGCCTCTGTGCCCGGGCGCCTTTTGGTTTCTGCCCGCTAAAACAAAAAATCCCCGGTGCCCGGCTCGGCGCACGAATGTTCCGGCTCCCCCGGTGCCGGTGCCCACCGGCAGCCTCGGGAAACCAGCCCCGCTTCCCTCCCAACCCCCACCCCCCACCCCCCGCCCCGGGGCGGCGGCGGGCATCCATCCATCCATCCCGGCGACCCGCCGGAGCCGCCCGGGCAGCGCTGCGGGGCCGCCCGCCCCCCGCCTCCGGCTCTGCTCTACATTGATTTCGTCTTCTCTTTCCCCCCCCACCCCGTAATTAATCACACCGCCTTCGTGAGGCTTGCGCTTCCCTAAAGCTCCGGTGTTTGGGGGGGGAAAGCTGTCCTGGGGGTGTGCGGGGCTGCGGGCACCTCTTCCCCCCCGCGCCCCCGGGGAGCTCCGCATCCCCGCAGCAGCGGCCACCAGGTGTCATCCGTGACTCGGGGATGGCTCTCCCGCGGCTCCCTGCCTCTGCTCGCCCTTGCCACACAAACCTGGCCCCCGCAGCCTCGTAGAAGTGCGCTTTGCTCCGTGCTCCAGGTCTGTGCTGGGGGGGTCTGGGCTCTGCGTGGGACAGGAAACCTCGCGTCCACCTCTCGAGGGGTACCAAGCCCGAGTCACCGTCCCTTTCTCCTCTGGTGGGGGACACTCACTCCCCGCTTTCCCAGCGCGCACATCGCTCATGGAGTCCTCTTTGGATGAGGTAGAAGGAAAAAGCGGTGCACGAGGCTTTGGGTGAGCGGGCAGGATCGTGAGGATCAAAAAGGGCGTTTTTTCCTTTTGGAAAGGGAATAATTGATTTGAAGCCTTGTCTGGAGATGAACCACAGCAGCAGTTGGGTAAGGAGTGACGGAGCAAAGCGCACAGCAGGATTCGAGCTGCTCCAAACCTCTCCGGTTTCCCTGCACCGTTGTGTCTGTGAACTCTGCCCGTAGCTCTGGACACGTCCCCTTCTGGCCCACATGGTAGTGAGTAGTTATGAGATGGCTAAAAATGACAAGCATGTGAGCGTAATCACCCCTGTTTCATGGGGAGAGGGCTCCGCTTGTAGCGTCTGAATAAGCTTTCTACTGAGTAAAGTGGAAAAACTGCAGTTAATTTGCAGCCCCTGTAGTGCGTTTGGATAAAATTCCCGTATTGTAAATATCCCTTAATAGAAACGGTAAGGATATGAAGTAAATGCTTGTCCAGAGTTTTCCTGTCCGTAAGGGACACGCAGGCCTGGATGACACTTCAGGTTGAGGGGTTTCCTGGGTGAACACATGGAGGAGCAGCAGAAGTCCTCAGGGCTCTCTGTGGTGACTCAGCGCTGGGGCTGTTTCCCTTCTGATGATCACAGTGGCCTTTTTTTTTTTTTTTTTTTCCCTCCCCCTCCCCCCACGTCGAAATGTCAGTGACACAGACTAAGCTGCCTTTCCCACCTGTCGGGAATAATTACGCTTCTGCACCAAGTGGCAGAAAGCCCCTTGTGTTGGGCGCAGAAAACAGAGTGACCTTCCGCAGTCCTTCGCGTGGCGGATCGCAGTGCTGTGGGCACTGGCGTGGTTGTGTTGGGGTCTTGGTGGTCTGATCGTTGGAAAGCGTGTCACTGCTTGCCGGCACGTCGCTTGACCCTTGGCTCTGATTCTCTTGCTGTGCCACTTGACTCGTCCATGCATATTGTCGCGGAAGTAATACGCAGGAACAAAAAAGTGGCCAAATGGTAGCTGTTTTCTTTCTGAGCGCTCCTGCCTGCGGGAATGGTTGGGGAGGTTCCTATTCTTCTTCGAGGTGACGCTTTATAGCTCAAAACACCTTGTACGAGAGTAATTGCCCTCTTTTGTTATGATGGGGGCATCGATTTCCTTCAAATAAGAAGGGTGATGCATCTTCATGGATTAACCTACTTCTCTCAAACGGAAACTTCGACGTGGTGTAACCCTGCCGTGAAGCCAGCTGAGCCGAGAGGTAGCCTGCTGCGGGAGGGCAGCGGACAATCCAGCCTCCATCCCTCTGTCGTGAGGGAAGCCAGGGTTTGGATTGTTTCATCTGGTGTAGGCGCATGCTGGCGGTTAACACAAGCTTAGCAGAGCAGGCAGAACCTTTTTTTCCAAGGCTGATGTCATTCCTATCTGGATGTAAACTAATTAGAAGAAATTAGGTAGTCCAGGTTGCTTATTAAACGTGTAAGCAGTGGATAAGGAGGAAACACTTTCTTCCATAGCACGTGCAGAGCAGCGTCACATTATTTATCACGCACCATAAACAGCTCTTCTCCATCCGAACGCTCACTTGCTGGTGGTACCTCCCAGTAGACTGTGGACTCTGTTGTATCTGGTCAACTCTAATTAGAGCAGGGACAAATAAGCTGTGGTTTGCATCGTGTGAGGGGGCTCTGGTGCCAGTTCAGAGTCTTTTGTTCCAGGTTTCTCTCAGTTTCAAGTGGCTGGAAGAGCTAACATTTTTAATGGCGGCACCCTGAAACTTCTGGAAACCAAACAATCCTCTCTAACAACCCGAGACAAGTTACAGCAAGTGCAAGAAACCTGTAAGCCTGCTAAAATTAAGCTAGTGCACTAACCTGAAATGTAGGCTGCTGTTTTAGCAGCAAAATTGGGCCATTTTAAATATGTGTTTTGCATTGCTAGTGCTTAGATGTCTCCAGGTGGCCTATATAGTAGCACTTCGTCCTAACCTTGTTTGAAGTGGCTTTTGTGTCCGAGAGCCATACTAATGCCTCCGAGAGGGATGTTCCACGCTTGTTTGTGTCATCTGGCATCTAGGGAGCTGGGATTTCAGTAGGGCCTGCTACGGAGAGGAGGAAACTCACTCGTTGGGAGAGAGAAGATAGGACCCCATTCCCGAGGAGGTGCTGTCAATGATAAAATTGCAGTGCTTCGGCGTTGCAGCGTTAGTATTTTCATCTTAGATGTCTCCTACTCTTTGTTAACTCAGAGCTATTAATACAGCACTCCAGGACAGCTGGAGGTTGATGTGCTCGTCGGGACGTGGGGTACTTCAAATGGCGCTAGTCCCTCAGGACAGTGTTCAGTTGATGTTAAGGCACCTAAATGTAGGTGTCTATGTGTGTGCTGGGTGCCTAAGCTCTCATTACAGTCATGGAGATGTAATCAGTGGAGCCAAAGAGAGCGATTATCTGACCAGCCCCTGCACGTCTACTTCAAGGTGAGTTGCTTTGTCGGGGCTGCTTTGACTACGTCTCACTTTGCCTATACAGGGAGCATAGACACCTTTTACTTTAGTGTCTTTATCTGAGAGCAATTTAGCTCAAAGCAATAGTCTCTTTATTTGTGCGAGTTTTGTGGTAACTCTCTCCATAAACAAACAGACTGGACAGATGCTGTTTGTGTGCCAAGAGAAGTAGCAAAGCAGGGGGAAACATCAGCTTTCAGCGAGAACTTGTCCGCTCTCTCCTGTCCTAGTGTAGCTGGATCAGTGCCTCCAAGCAGTACCGGAGTCTTGCTCTGCTGAAGGCTGTGGAAGAAATTAGGGAGTATAGTTGGGGCCTGTATCAGTGTTCTGAAGTGAGGAATATGAGCAGAAACATGAGTGGGTGTATTTGGGATTGGGGGGATTGTGAGCTGTTGAGGAAGCATCATAGAATCGTAGGGTTGGAAGGGACCTCTGGAGATCATCTAGTCCAACCCCCCTGCCAGAGCAGGGTCACCTACAGCAGGTCGCACAGGAACGTGTCCAGGCAGGTTTGGAATGTCTCCAGAGACAGAGACTCCACCACCTCTCTGGGCAGCCCGTGCCAGTGCTCTGCCACCCTCAAAGGAAAGAAGTTCCTCCTCATGTTGAGATGGAACTTCCTATGCTCAAGTTTGTGCCCGTTACCTCTTGTCTTGTCCCTGGGCACCACTGAAAAGAGCCTGGCCCCATCCTCCTGACACCCACCCTTTAAGTATTTATAAGTGTTGATAAGGTCCCCCCTCAGTCGTCTTTTTTCCAGACTGAAGAGACCCAAATCCCTCAGCCTTTCTTAGAGCATTTTAGTATTTAAAGGCACTGTTTTATTTGTGGATTAGAAGTGAGGAGCCTTTGATACAGGCAGTGAACTTGCAAAGTGGAAGTTGTTTTGACCAACAGTGCAAGGGCTCCTGGTGTTTCTTACAGGTTCACTTCACTTCTGAGATGAGGAGATACTCTAAAACACAGAGAGCACGTGATGTCTCCTTAGGAGTGCTGAGTGTCAATTTTTGTTAAGAGGTCTCTAAGTTGGAGACGACTAGCGTACTTCATTTGAACTGCTGCTCTGCTGGGCTACTGGTGTACCGCAGAAATGAGCTTTATCTGGCCTGGCTAGAAACCTGGGATGGTGCGCTTTCTACCGTGGAGATGCTAGTGGAAAAGTTACTGCACCGTGAAGCCTTACCTCAAGGTGAGATAACATTTGGACCTCCTACGAGCAACTCTTGTGGAGCAACATCTGCTAATGTGGTGGTTTCCCAACCTCTCAGTTTCTCAAGCAGTGCTTGGCTGCAGCTGACGTTCTGGGTCTTGTGGAACCGGCATGGGTCCAACGGAGTCTGTTAGCTTGGGCTCCTTGCCATGCTTGACTGTAATGTTTGTATCTCACCGCTGAGACCAGTCTCACCAGCGAGGCTTGCTTTGCTGGATGGGAACCAGTGCGTTAGTGGGATTTGGATGGAGTTGGTAATAGAACTTCCCGTTGAGTCACTGGAGCTGCAGTTACAACTGAGTCATGGAGGTGTTGTAAGTCATGGCTTTCCCTTCTAGGCTTCTAGTTTGAAACCCCTCTGGGTTGAAGAGCTCTTGCTGTTTCACTTGCGCGTCTTGCTGCTGTGATCTCTGGTAGAGCTACCTTCTCCATAGCCCTTGTTTTTGCAATATGGTTCTCTTTAATGTCCACTCATTTTGCCTCTTAGCGTTCAGGGCTTTTTTAATAACTGAAGGGTCTTCAGGATCGCTGTTGCGGGATGACTCCTGACTAAATCAGAGGCACCGATAAAAGACAGGGAACTGCCCGCCAGCCAGCTTAAAATACTCAGGGGTATCTTGCCTTTCATGGGGGCTCTGTGTTCTTGTCATGCTCCACCCTGTAACTTTTCCGCACTGCCGGTGCAGTGATGACAATGTCTTGTATGCCAGTCAGGGAAACAAAGGCCAAGTCTTGATTTCTTTTTTTTTTTTTTTTTTTTTTTTTTTGGCTGTAGGCAGTCCCAGGCACACACTCCTGTCAGCCACCCTCCTGCAAAGTACAGCAATGACTCCTCCGAGCGCCCCGGCTCCATCACCCCAGCGTACGCAAGCCACAGGCTGAGAACGAACGGGGGTTGCTCTTTGTCTGCCTGTGGCACGTGATGGGGAGGTTATTGCCTCTTAAATGGAAGGAAACTTGAACTCCATTCCAGTCGTAAGGGGAGCGTGCCGAGTGCTTTCTGGGCAGCACCGCAGACCACGACTGTCCTGCGCTGTACACAGGAAAGCTCTTCTAATTAGTTTCTAATGCTGGTGGCAGTACACATCCTGGCGGGAGCCCGTCAGCAGCTCCAGCCCAGCCCCTTGCATCTAGGGATTATTAGAGGAGCAGACTGTATATTGAAGCCAGAGGTGGGCAGGGGAGAGCGGAGCCAGTCTACCATCTGGAGAGCAAGCAGTGATTAACGTTAACGATTTCCAGATGAGAGCTCCTGTGAAGCTCCACGCCGTAGCAGCGGTGCTGCTGTGGCTGTGTTGGGAGGGAGGGAGGGAGCCTTTGTATGTTCCCTGGGGACAAGAGCTGGCAGCTACGGCGCTACGGGAGGAGACTACCTGGCTCTTTCCTGTCCCCGGACAGGACCCTATTGCTGCCTTAGCGTATGCTGTGAGAGCAGTGGAGTGGGGAAATACAAATATAGGTATGTGTATATTTATATAGAGAGGGATCTACCCCTGTCATGTGCTATTTGTTAACCAGCTCACAGCAGGATTTGGAGGCTGTGTGTCCTGACCCCAGGATGGTGATCTGGGAATTTTGGTGCCTGCGCTCTGCGCAACCACGGGAGCTCAGAGCAGCCTGTTTGTTTATCTACCAAAACATCAGTCCGGGGTAAGAACACCTCTGCAGAAGAGAGAACCTGTTATCTTACTGACCAGCTAATAGGTGTCTTCTTTAGGGACCGAGCCCGGGCTTTCTTTGGTCAAGAAGTTGAGGGGTAAGAGGAGTAAAAGTCCAAACTAGAGGAACCACAAAGCTTGCTTGAATTCATAATATATGGGATGTTTTTCACTCCCCTGCTGTGCTCTGTGCTTACGAGACTGTAGTAGAGACTCTCGCGCTGGCAGGTTTGATGGCCGACTGAGATTTGTCCACCTCGCTGGCTCTAACAGGGCATAAGTGGCACCTACGTGCAGTGGAAAAGTGGTAAGTGAGGCTTGCATCGAAACTTGCCTAACAGCCCGCAGCTAGACAGCTTTGACTTCTAAATCTCTTTCTGTCCTAACGGAGGAATCATCTAGATCGTGACTACTTTCCCATCGGTGAACAAAGCGCCTAACAAAAGAGGCTGACTCTGGCATGTCTGGGCAGTGGCAAAGGAGTGCTCCGCTATCGTGCGCTCGCATCAACTGACTCACGGCCTCGCGGAGGAGAGCTGCTCGCTTAATCCTCCGGCACCATCCGCTCCGCTCTGAAACCCGTTTAACTTGTGAGAAGTTCCTCCGTCTGCGTCCGTAGTCGCGCCGAGCTGGGAAATGGTGGGGAGCTTCTTGCTAGAGAAGCTGGCAGATGCGATTATGAATAACGAGAAGTTATTACTGTAGTAGCTGGAAAGCGCTAAACGCTCAGTGTGCCCCCGCCTCCCCAGCGCGCAGCCAAAAGGGGTTTAAAAAGAGCCACCAAACCTCCTTGCACTGGTTCTAGTAAATAAAACAGGCTGTGTGCTAGTTGTCCTGTAGCCAACTGGAATGCTAGAGTCCCAAGCGTATAGCAAATCTCACTTTCTGACCTATCTTTTAAGACTCCCCCACCAGCGGATTGCCTGCTGGGGAGCCTTCCCATGCATTATCTGGGGGCAGACCAGTTGGCAAGGCTGGAAACTGTGCCAGAGATCACTCTAATAATTTGATGGTATAGATTGCGTTCCAGTGCCCGGGGACGTTCCCTGATGTTGTTTAATTTACTAGTATGGATGTAGCCAGTGGGTCTCTGGCAGCAGGCCCAGAAATGTTATGAAATTGTGAAAACTGCAGTATCCAGTAAAAGAAAGTGAAAGTTCGTACGAGGAGATCACGACTCTCTCTCTCTTTCATTGAAAACTGAACCTTTTTGGGTGCTTCAGAAGGATGAGCAACTACAGTTGCGTGAGAGATCCTGCGTAATCGATCAGCTGAGGTTTGCGAGGTGAATACCACAAACCTGGAAGAGCGGAGTGTTCGGGGTAGCAGTGATGGTGCTGGGACATGCCAGTGGTGCAGCCTGCGCTTTTAGAATTGGCCCATAAGGTGGTCCTTCAGCATTCCATGCTCTACTTTCTGTAGAGATATATCATGCTGACTAGACTTGGCAGTCAGTGAGTAGACCCAGAAGTTTATTCTTATATGGAATGTCTTTAACTTAGTGATGTTTGAACAGGGTCTTACAAGTTTGGTCCATTGATATGCAGCATCTAGCTATCCTGGTGGTACTCCTTGCAAGAAACTTGTCTGAGCTAAGGGACGTGTTGCGCTAGGAGTAACTTGGTACTAAACTAGTTTTTAGTATTGTTTTATTGACTTGTCTTAAATGCCTGACAGCCCATCAGAGGTGGCAGTAGTGATGTCTTTTGTCTCTTCACAGTATAGGTGTGTAAAACGCAGGGATGTCCAAATCACAGCTTAAGTCTTACAGTTGCCCATGTGAGGTGGGAGAGCATGTAGACTCCGCAAATGTGGTAGCATGTCCCCCGAAACTCTAACCTCCTCAATTGATTTGGTGACTGCTCTGAAACAAGGCTGTGGAGAAGACGGATGAACAAGCTGCAGGCATGCCCTGTTTGCAAGGGCATGTAGCGATAGGACGAGGGGCAATGGTTTTAAACTAGAGCAGGGCAGGTTTAGATTAGACATTAGGAAGAAGATCTTTACCATGAGGGTGGTGAGACACTGGAACAGGTTGCCCAGAGAGGTGGTGGAGGCCCCATCCCTGGAGACATTCAAGGCCAGGCTTCACGAGGTTCTGAGAAATCTGATCTAGTTGAAGATGTCCCTGCTGACTGCAGGGGGGTTGGACTAGATGGCCTTTAAGGGTCCCTTCCAACCCAACACGTTCTATGATTCTCATATCCAAAAATGAAGGCATGAGGTAGCTGAAGCTGGTATCTGATACGGTGAGACTTGGATAACGGCTTGGGTCGAAGGGAAGCTCTCTGATTTATCCTGCCTTTTTATCAGTCCCTTGTTCAGGGTTCTGCTGTACAGATGTGGTACTGAACAGCGGAACAGTGTGACTCTAGGTCAGAGTCGATGAGTTTAATCTGTTTGGTGTTTGGTCAAGAAATGCCTGATGTTTGTTTCTGGAATGAGTAGAACTGTAGGTGACTAGAGTGCAATTGCAGCAGCAGGTTTTTTTTTTTTAAAGACTGTTTCTGATGGGCGGATTTCATTTGATGCTTCAGCTTTGAAATGATACTTCAGCCCTCATGACTCAGCCTGGAAGTACACCAGCCAGCTGCCATAATCTCACTCGGGTGTTGCATAATTTAATTGCGAACGGGGCAGTAGTAAGCAACTGCTGTCAGAACTTTTGTCTTAACGGGGGATTACCAAGGCTTTTGTAAGCCTGAACACAGAGACCATTAGTGTCCTAGGAAAAGGCACTGAGAGCTTCATCTCCGCACCATTGTATATGGGTGGATCACTTGCTGTATGCTCCAGTGGTTATGAGATTTCTCAAAGGGAGTTCATGCAGTCTGAACTGCGGTCTACATTAGAGTAATTCAGTGAAACGTGGTCCAGCCTGTGCCCAAAGACCATCTGGCCTACTGCTGTTTATTCCAAGGAGACTAGTAGCATCCAAAACGCTTACTTGCTGCTTTTCTTCGGCACCTGCATTCAGGAGCTGCTAAGACTATGTGGAAGGAAGGGGAGATGCTGAAAGTGCTTCTTTGAGAAGACTCTTGGGATGGGGGAACAGGGTATATTCCTGGTCTGAGACGCGGCTCCTGCGTTTGATGGAGATGTTTCAGTCCTTTTGTGCATGGCTTAGTCATGCTGGTGTAACTGCATCTGTTTGGCAGGGGTGACTTCTGCATTATAAACAATCTAGGCTTAGTCAGCACTGTGAGATCCTGCGGATAAAGCAGACCTGATAGCACGCCTCATGGTGTAGGGAGAGACTCAATTTCTTCACAGCCATGCTGGTTTACTCGAAGCTGGGAATGGTGAGGCACAGAAGCAAATGCAAGAAGTATACTCACAGAATCAGAGAATGGTGGGGGTTGGAAGGGACCTCTGGAGATCATCTAGTCCAACCCCCCTGCCACAGCAGGGTCACCCAGAGCAGGTGGCACAGGAACGCGTCCAGGCGGGTTTGGAATGTCTCCAGAGACAGAGACTCCACCACCTCTCTGGGCAGCCCGTGCCAGGGCTCTGCCACCCTCAAAGGAAAGAAGTTCCTCCTCATGTTGAGATGGAACTTCCTATGCTCAAGTTTGTGCCCGTTACCTCTTGTCCTGTTGCCAGGCTCCACTGAAAAGAGCCTGGCCCCATCCTCCTGACACCCACCCTTTAAGTATTGATAAGCGTTGATAAGGTCCCCCCTCAGTCGTCTTTTTCCCAAACATTAATGTGAGACATGCCAAGGTGCAGGAATTGCCCTGTGTTGGATCAAACCCTAAACTTAAAGCTGCTGGCATGGTCTGCGTGAGTCCAGCAACTGGCTGCTGGTTGAGACTCACAAGTTCCTTCGTCACAGACCAGTGTCTAACTGGTGTGAGTCATATGGTGCAGGAACAGAGCTCTTAGAACTGGTTACAGCCCAGCTATAGGGAGCGTGACCATATCAGAAGGGAGGTGCCGAACGCCAACTGTTGGCTCGTTTTGCTGCCCAAGCTGAACTTGCTTCTGCAGCTCCCTTGCAAATACCGAGGTCTTCTGTAGCAGGCTGACCAAAGGACCAAGTTGTGGGGTGTGACCGGTCCTGCCATCTGGTGTGCATATGTGAGACGGAGATTGGGACAGTGTCTGTTCAAGCCAGGCAGCTCTTTCTGGATGCTTCCAGTTCCCTGATCGATCAGCTCTTCAATGGGGGGTGTGCCTGAAAAGGATTGATGGTGGTGCTGGAACTGAGAACCTGGGTATGAAATTTATAATGAAACACAACATCCAGTGGTAACAGATGTCTGGGATGCGTGCATGGAAAACACAGATTGTTAGCAAAAAAAAAAAACCAAAAAAAACATTTCACAAACATTGGAGACTTCATTGTGCCGCCTCCTGGAGAAAATGTGGAGTTTACCAAAATGATCAAGAAGGCCTTGGATGGTTGAGTCCTAGGCTGGTTGTCACGACGTGAAGGGTTTGATGTATGTCCTGTAGGGTAAGCTACGGGCACGTCAGCTGGGAAGCTAAAGCAGAGTTTGATAGCGGCAGGCCTTACAGCTGGCAGGTGTTTCTGCCGCTGAAGTGTCAGCAAATAAAGTACTTTTTGTTGTCTTGTGCATAGGCAGTTGCTATAGGATATATCCACTTGCTATAGGATATATCCTCCTATAAAACCTTAAGTCTGGGTGGTTCCACTGTAACTTTATGTAAGTAATCAGAATACCTTGTCAGCTTTTCTGTTGTTGTAAGGATAACTATTTGCAGGCTTAAGTAGTCTCATTAAGCTTGCCGACTAACTTCGCTTTAGCTGAGACCTTTGGTACGCCAGGGTTGCGAGCTCACCTTTCTGCTGAGGTTTAAATATCTTCCTAGCTGCTAGGAGCCAGAAGTACTGCCAGTAAACCCTTAGTTTGGTACACTAGGGGTTTTTATCTGAAACTTGGGTTTCACTGACGTAGAGTAGCACTGCACGCAGTTTGCTCAAATTAGAAACATATATAGGTCTCACTAATAGAGTGAAAATGCTTCTGTGGTCCTTCAAGAAGATTTTACAGCTTTGTCTGCTGGCTCCTTGGCATATCTCGCACCAGGTAATTGCTGGAGTTGAAGGCAGAGAAGAGGGGGAAACTCCCAGGACTGAGATAAGAACCTGGGTCTTCTCCCAGCCATGTGCCTGGATACAGAAGGCTGTTACACTTACTCTTGCCTGATAACAATTCCTGGAGGCAGGAAATATTCCTTCATGTTGGCTTCCCATCCTCAGGTGAAGTGGAATAGCTTCTTACCCCCCCAGAATACAGTGTAGCGTGGTGATGAGGTTGCTTCTGACTTCTGGGAACACATCTGCTCAGGACAGAGCACTCGTGGAGCTGTAGTGTTGCTCGTGGTAGTTTCCTTGTCACACAAAGCTGGCATGGAGCTCATTTGAAATGGGTAGTCGTTCCACCAGCCAGGTTGTACGGTGTTTGTCTCCAGGAAATGGGCTTCCCTAGGACCAGAGGCACACGTTTTCCTCGTGCTGCTGAGAGGCACGGGTGATTCATAGTGTGCCACCAGCCTAATTTGAAGACTTGAAGTGCTCTTGGCATGTCTCTGACTTCCGAGCTGGGACTTCCTAAGCTGAATGGCTGTGAAAAGAGCAAGTTGTGGTCCTGTGGGACCTCGAACTGCCTCTCTCGTCCTGACGTTGGTGTGCTGCAGGCTTGTGCTGCGTTCTGCGGTGATGGCCTCAGCAGGAGGAGCGTGTAGGGTTGAGCCGCTCGGCATCCTGGCACGTGGCCTACAGCTGCACGCTGGCCAGTTTGAGCTAGCAGGCCTACTAGAAGACAGTCTCAAATGGGACAAATGGAGACACTAGATACTTTGCAGCACTTTGCTCAAACGTACTCTTGGACCACGTCCACCAGTCTCGGAGCTCTAATGCAAACCGGTCTGCTGTACTGGGAGCTGGGTTGTTTCTTAGCTTTATGGGGAGAGGAGACTGGCTTCTCCAACTCCTGCGTGCTGTCCCGGAGCATTCAGGTGGTGTGAAGACCACTATTGCACTTAGCAGGGAGTCTCGGTGGTTCTGTAGTGAGTTTCACTCCAGTGACAGTCCGCACTGCTGATCCTTGAAAAGTGGGTGGCAAGAGATGGGGCAAAGAAAGGAATTCGCACCCAGATGGAAGCGAGACTGTTCATGGCAACAGAGGTCAATGTATGGACGGGAGTAATTCCCTAAGGATAGGGACTGGTTTTGCTGGGACTGCTGTTGAAGACATAAGGTCAGTGTGTTTGTGCATGTTGGAGGGTGACGCTACAAAGTCGGGTCTCCGTTAAAGTGGCTGTAACTGCTCATCTGAGGCGAGTTGCTCAACCTCACCTGCCGGCGCCCCACAGCAGGGCCTGCGTGCGTGCTGCGGGCATCCCGCGTGTGGTGAACTAGCCATGTCGGAATAGGTGGTAGCCAGGGGGCATGTGGCTGTGCTACTGCAGGGGGAGGAAGAGGCAGCACGGACCTTAGATCCTGTCACTTTTAAACATGACCCTCCCGATGGAAGAAGAAATTACTGCGTTGCAGTTACTAGTGCTCATGGGTAGTGGGGTCTGGGCTACTCGAGTCCTTTGCTGGATGGGTTTCTGTTGCATTAAGATCTTCTGACCTGCAGCATCCTCCCCTCTTTTAACCTTACTTTGTCGGGGTTCCTGGGGGCAGCCCACCACTGCCTTTGGCTGAAACTAAGCAATTCCCCTCTGCGCTTTTCTAAACAAGAAGAAGAACTGGCTGTTGCCGAATCTCCTGAGATTCGTCTAAGGCTGAATCTCCTCTGCTGGTTTTGCTACACGAGAAAGTAAGAAGTGCTGGTGCCTTTAAGTCAGAGGGTTTTGAGATAAGTTAGGTTTGTCTGGTCTCAGCTTGCGCAGCCCGCTGCTCATGTCTCAAGCCAGCTGAAATGGTTTGAAATTAATTCCCTGGGATGAACTGGAGTCGTTAGCTCTGTGGCCTCGCTGAGCTGCACCGACTTTGCACAACTCTTTGAGGTTATACGTTGACCGTGGCTTTCTCATGCGATCTGAAGAAATGAATGCCGGAACTATCAAACATGTTAAAGAGCTGCAGGGAAAGCTCTTTAAAGAAAAGGAGTTATGGCGTAAAACTGAACTGGCTTCTTCTCATGAGATTAGCTGCAGGGAAAAGAGCTTTCTCATTAGACTGCATCTTCAAAACAGAGGCTGCCTTGAATGTGGGAGACAAAAGGTACCCCACTTTTGGCCATATTGTGGCAACCCGTGCCTGCCACCGATGCAGGGTTGAGTTGAGTGCTTGTTGTGTGCCATGTCTGTGGATGTGTTGACCTATCTGTGGGATTCAGTCATTGGCTTGGGCTGTCCTGCTGGGCTGGAAGGAGCAGGCTGGCAGGAGTGAACGCAGCGTGCAGTGACTTAGTTTGGTATATCCTCCAGGTGAAAAAGCAGGAGCACAGACTCTTAACTCGCTTCCCTGTGTAGCTGAAGGACTGACCATTCTTCTAGTGGAGCTGGCTGAGAGAACTGGGAGGCAGCTCAGCTTTTCCGCATGAGAACAGACGTGGTGCTCCGTATGCTCCCAGCAGTGCGCACAAGTGATGTGTCGTCACCGGTGCTGCGTGTGTTGCACGGCCACAAGTTTCCCCGGCTGTGGTGTCGGTAAACCTATGGGACTCCTGCAACCCCTGGCTTTGCTCGGCCCTCTGCGGAAGGATGAGCAAAATACTGCTTGTCCAGTACTAAACTGCAATTGCAACTCCTGTAAAGTTCAGGTGTCTCGAGACAAAAGCAGTAGCAGTGCTTTTCTTGAATAAGGCATCCACCTAGCCTTTGCTGCCGTGTTTAGGAGATCAGGGAGGACTTAAAAGCAATGTTGTGAGACTTAGGAACAAACCTTACCCATTGTAGGGGTAAGCCTTACCCAGACCTTTCCAGTATCTGAAGGGGGCCCACAAGAAAGCTGGAGAGGGACTTTTTACAAGGGCATGTAGTGATAGGATGAGGGGTAATGGCTTCAAACTGGAAGAGGGTAGATTTAGATTAGAGATTAGGAAGAAATTTTTCACTATAAGGGTGGTGAGATACTGGAACAGGTTGCCCAGAGAAGTTGTGGATGCCCCATCCCTGGAGGTGTTCAAGGCCAGGCTGGATGGGGCTGTGAGCAGCCTGGTCTAGTGGGAGGTGTCCCTGCCCATGGCAGGGGGGTTGGACTAGGTCATCTTTACGGTCCCTTCCCACCCAAACCATTCTATGGTTGTGAACAAGGAAACTCTCTGCAGAAGAGAACTCTCCCTGCAGACCTCCTCCTTGCTCCTTTTTGTATAAACCTGCGCAGCCCATTGAGGCAGCCTCTGCTTTGCATGCAGCCTGCAGTCTGAGGGTGGTGAGCCGCATTTCCATAATGCGTGGCGGTGGCAGGGTGTTTTACTGCCCCTCTGCCGCAGGGTCGGTGAATGTGTGTCAGCAGCATCCCGGGAACCCAGGCTGTGATTCTCCGTGGATTGCTTAAGCAGCCCTGGCTGCCGCGCTCTGCCCTGTGCCAATACAAACACTTGTGCATTCATGCACCGAGCAGGACTGGGGAACTGGTCCTGCTGGAAAATTCTTTGCATGATGTTTTCTCCTCTTTTTTTTTTTTTTTTTTTTTAAACCAGACCAGTTCCCTGATCTGGCTCACCATGAGACTGCGCGAACAGCTCTGCAGGGGACGGTCCACGAAGCATGAAGGGACACGCTCTCGTGGGAGGTGGTAGTTTAAAGGGCACCGCTGAAGGATGTGAAACCCAACCTGACGGTGACAGGCTGGTTCATTTTCGCTCTTGGCGCATTGATTGCCTGTGTTTCAGCCCTAATTAATTAAAAAAAAAAAAAAAAAAGCTGCCCTGTCACAGTGAGGAGAAAATGCAACGCTGATTGGGCTATAGGGTGGTACTTCTCAGGTGAGTCTCTAGGAGCATCGGGGCTGCAGCTGCTCTGTGTGTGGAATAGCTGGATGCTCTTCTTCCTTGGCCACTGCATCTTGTTGAAAGGATCAGGGATGCTTCTACAGTTGTGGCTGCAAAACTTGACAGAGGAGGATCAAAGCGTAGTGGACGGTGAGCACTTCACAGCCTGTTTTGGTCTGCCCTTAGTGGAATAGATTCTAAAAGCTCTCATCCTGTTTTGAGTAGGTGTTGGAAGGCGTTTCACTGCCTCGAGAGCCGAGTGCCAAGAGGTAGTAGCTACTGTGTGACGATCAGGTGGCTCATGCTTCAAACAAGAGGAACTGCTGTTGTGGCTAGGACCTCTCCCTCAAAGATAGTCCCCTTCTCAAGTCACCGGCCAAAAATAGAAGAGGAGGCCGGTAAGAGCTCAATTAACCAAGATTTTCCAGATTTCTTTATGCTAATAAGGATCTGATAGAGAAGCAGCCAGATTAACTGGCATAATTACCTCTTACCAAGCTGCTAAAACGATACTTGCCTTGCCAAGCAAAAAAGCATCCTTTGCTCTCCACTGGCTTCCCTTTGGAAGGAGCACGCTGTGAGCCGCTCGCCAGCCTTACTCCACTTGGCATAAACTGATGGATGGAAGGGTGGGAGATGCTGAAGCCTGTTGGTACTCAGCAAAAGCTCACTGGGGCAGGGGGGAACGACACCCTCTGAAACGGGGAGGGCAGGTAGTTGTAATGCTTTGAACGGCCTCTATTGGAACGTTAGCCAGGGATGAAAGTACTGCATAAATCTAGTCTCTCCAGTCCATGGGCTGTTTGCGGGATGGACTGTGACTGTTTTCCTGCTCTTTGGACTGTGCCGTTAGTCTGCATCTTTGGCTCTTGTAGGAAGAGAAGTACTCCCTTGACCTGCGGGGTCACCAAGCAGCGCTGGTGCTTCTCTTGAGCAGGGGAGTAACAGGAGAAACAACTGGAGGAGCGTTTAGCTGAGATGGTGCCACGCCGCTACTGACTTGCGATGTAGTGGGCTTACTTACACACGAGCTTCGCTTCTGACCTGCCATGTGAAAACATCACTTCTGTCTCGGCTACTCCAGAATTTATGGCTGACCGTTAAAACTGAAGGCCTGCGTGGCCAGCTTAATGCTGGCAGTCTGTGTGGCTGCAGAAGAAGGGGGATAGGTGAGGATGCTGCTGGGGTTTGGTGGATTTCTGCCCCCCCCGCCCCGCCCTTAATCATTTAAGACCATGGACATCCGGGAGTTGAGTTAATCACGTGTGGGCTATTAACTGCAGAATATCAAGCTTTAACAAAGCTAAAACTTCTTTCAGCAGGTGGTTTTGTCTTCCCACACAGTAATATCAATATTTTGAGGTCAGAGGCTCTTCAGGCTGCTCTGCCTCGGGCAGCGTTTCTGTTAGCGGCTCTAGCTTTGCTCCTCAATACATAGAAAAAGGTGAAAGACACACCTTTCTGTTTGAGTTTATTTTAGAGCTGTTCAAATCCTTGTGAAAGTCTTTTTCTAGGTGCTCCAATGTCATATGGTAGCCAAACTAGAGAGCAAAGGCTTGTCTTATCGTTTGGCTTCCCATGAAGTTGGAAGAATCTTGCAGGGCGCTCAGGGAAGCGTTTGAGGTGGGAGAGCTCGTTACAGCTCATTCCTTTTCAGCTGAATAAGAAGGATTTATTAGGAGAAACAAATGTGCAAATTTAATGGCATTATTCAGTTAATGGCGGATTTCAAGTGTTTTTGACACTGCTGTAATAGGCTGATTGCTAACTCGGATTAATAAGAGTGGGATACAAATCGTCCTTAATCTAGTTTAGGGCTTGTAGCAGCTTGTGGCAAAGCCAGTGTGTTTTTGCTTACCTCAAAGAGCCATTTGAAAAAAAGCTGCTTCCTTTTACATACACCATGGCTCCAAATTAAAGAAATGTGGTTCCCAGTTTGGGTGGGGTGAGATCAGCTAATAAAGTACAAATCTCCCCTCTGTCATGAGGAAAGTACTTCAGATCCGTGCTCTAGCAGGAGGGAACGCTCTGGCAGCTGATGGGATAAGCACAGAAAGATCCACGTATTGAGGCTGGGACCAAAATGAAGACTGAAGAATAGTTAGAAACGATGCTTTAAAAAAAAAAAAAAAAAAAAAAACCCAACAAACCAACCCAACAAAAGTCTGGAGTATGTCAGACTTCTGGAGCCAATAATGTTGCTAATGATTTGTGAAAGCCTGGCCCATTCTTGATTAAATTGGAGATGCCACTAAGCAGCTTTCTGGTTGTCCCAGCAGAACTGAATAACTATTGTTCTGCAACAATGCGGCGCTCGGCGAGAGCGGAGGCTGATAGTCTCCCTGGGGTTCCCCCAAAACGGGCCGCTTTGATACTTGGGGGAAGGGGCCTTTGGGAACTGGTTAATGCATATCAAAAATGCTGTTTAAAAATTTTACCTCTCGCATGCAACTGAATTCAGTGACTCCAAATCAAAACGGCTAGGCAAGTATTCCCAATCAGTTGTCTGAGCTGCTAAAAAACAAAAACAAAAACAACCCCCAAAAAAACAAACAAAAAAAAAAACAACCACCCCCCCCCCCTCCAAAAAAAACCCAAACAAACAAACTAGAAAAATACGAGCTTGTTAAATGGTAAAAAACCCATCATCCTGTAGGTGCAGTGTAAGAATTGAAAGGTTTTTTGACGAGAATATGTGAGATGATACCATCAGAGATCCTTCAAAGGACCCAACACCTGAAATTAAACGTGTTCACTGACGCCCCTCTGGCATCAATTACAACGTGAATGGTCCACAAATAGTCTCCGTGGACTGAAAAACAAACTGGATGATGCCGGAAGTAATTTCTGAAAGCATGTCCACATCAGCTGGTTGTATCTAACAGCGTGATAATAAAATTTTGAGCTGAAGTAATGCAGAGTTGTTGGTAGAGCAATCTTGCTTTAAGCTGGAATTTATTTTCAGCTCTTTCATGTGATAGCACGACCCGGTGATTCAATCTGTGTTCTGCGCCCCTAATCCTCTTGACTAATCAAAACCTTTCTCATTGGTGTAACTCAGCTGCAGTAAAAGGTCATGGAAAAGCCTTGACCATGAGGTGTTCGTCGCCTGAACAGCACGGTCCGTCTTCCTGATGCAAACCCAAATTAGCTCAATCCCTTCCGATGCTGTCCTGAGTCGGTGTTCTATGTTAACCTTGCTGGGTCCGACACCCTTCAGCAGCAGATCGTTACAGAAGCATGACCTTTCCGCTGTACTTGTATTTTGTGGTCTCACAAGGCAAGGTTAGTGCCTTCCGTGCCTACTGAAGCTGGAGTCTATGGAGCAAGAAGTGTGGTCTTTATATAACTGTACAGTTGCATAAATTAGGCAAATGTTCCTTTAATGCTCAGGTGTCGTGAAATTGGATGATGTCATGAAGTTACATCACTTTGTGGATATTCTGATTGGTATCCACCTGTGCATAATCCTATCCTGTCCCTTGAGTGTTTGGGGCAAAGAAAGTCCCTCTCAGATCCCAGGCCTCAAACTACCTCGTCAAAGGGAGATGCCCTAACTCCCAGAGGAGCAGCTTGGGCCAAGACGCTTTGGGACAACTAAGTAGAAGGACACATTTAGTGCAATTTCACTAAGTTCTCATGTAAAGCTCTGGAAAGCAGACTTTATTAATCCTTTATTGTGTTTTCTATTATTCTTTCGAAGTACAGTAGTCAACCTCAAGGCATAGGGAACCACCCTGAGCCTGCCTTCATGTTTGCAGGGGGGCTGCTGAGCAACAAGTGGGCAACTCTACACTGGAGCAGCATGGGTCGCCATTGGTTTAGACTGGGCTGTACTGGACTTTCCTCCTCTGAGGAGGCACTAGCTATCCCTGCTAAGATACAGAAACCAAACTAGGATTCAAACAAGTACATGACAAAGGCTGTGGAGAAGCAGGAGGTGCAGCAGCCTGGGAAGAGGCTAGAAGCTCAGGTGCGAGGGGAAATGTAAGGGTAGACTGGCTGAACACGCTGGATAACAGGAAAGGAAGGATGGCATGACTGAACAAACCTCATCCGTTAACACCACAAGGGGAAGGAAGGGGTGATGGCTCAGTAGTCAAGATCAAGAGCTGCTATTTCATTTCCTGACAGTCTGTGATCCTTTCAGGAGTGTTGCTAAGGTCTGGAGACCCTCACATCTGTCCAGGTGTGCTTGCAAATCCTGCATGAGGATTCAGATTTGGGGGAAAGTTAGTCTTGATCCTAGATAAAGGTGTGTGGTGGCAGGTCTATGGGCAACGAAAAGCTGGAGAGATGGCATTCCAACTGCTTCAAGGTAGAGCCTTTCCGCCAGGAGGAGAATGCACACACCCCCCCTGCCTTTTGCAATTCATCCCCCTTTTTTGCACTCAAAACCAACCTGAGTGGGAGAATGAATGTGCTTGCCACTGCTAGTGCAAGAAAGGAGGGGAAAAAATGGTCCTCAACCCCCCACTCCCATCAACCAAAATGGTGCAATTTCTGATGTCTGACTGACTTCGCTTCTGGGTGTACTGGAAAGGCCGCTCAAGGGAGCAGAGTTTGGGAAGCCTGGCAGTTCTTTCCCTCTTCTTTCTGCACTCACAGTTCGTACTCTTTAATATTTGACGTCTAATGAGATCAGCTTGTGTGAGTCACTGACCTTCGACACCAGAAGGAAAACATAGAGGAAGTACTTATCTGACCTACTTTCCGTGGATGAATGCAAAAACACAGTGCAAACAAGCAGGGACAAATCTAAAAATCCAAATTACCTCATGACATGCAGCTGAACAAAATCTAATTTCTAGAAATTACTCTAGAAACATACTTGCAGAAGCTTGAGGAAAAGTGGTGTGGTTTGGTTTGTTTTTCCGGTAGAGGAGGAGAGTCTAAAAAGCTTAATATCTATATGAGGTTTTTTTGTTCTTACTTTTTTTTTTTTTTAATTTAAAAAAGGTCATCTAACTACCATGATGGCCTAGGAGGGGTAAGATCTTGGGCGTGATTAGGGCTGGTGGCAGCTTCCATAGTTCTTTGTCTTCAGAGAGGGCAAATCTAATGGGCTAGTTAACCATAGTTGTTCTATTGAAATGTGGGAAATGGATAAGGTATTAAGGATGGAAGAGAAAACTGGATAAACCTGATATCTTAAAAGAATGGAAAGGAGATAGGGCCAATAAATACAGCCGTGTAGGTAATAAAGTGGCAACGAGAGAACTCAATCGCTTTGACAGATCATACTAGTGCTGGCTGACTTCTTCCTAGGACGAAGATGAGTGTTATCGTCATTTTTAAGTGACACTGTGTTAATGCAAGCTGAACAAATATAGTGGGCCTGGGTGCAAAGCTGGCAACAATGCCTGTTGTTCTTTTTACATAACAAAATGAGATTTCACACTCCTGATAAAACCATGATCAACTTGGATAATGCAATGCAGTATCTCCGAAACTTGCAGATGGGCCAGTGCTGGAAAGAAATGACGAGGGCACCTTGAGCATGGGATAAAAGTCAAAATTCTGGAAAACGGGGAGTGCAGTTGGATGGGGAAAGACAAAAGTCAGAAGTAGTGACTTATAGAGCTTTGGTCTGAAATCTGAGAAGGAGAGTGACTGGTTAGGTAATGGTAACACTGCAGAGGTAAATGTGGGGCTAGTCATGAGCTGAGAGTCAAGCGTGTTGTACCAATAGCAACAGTAAGTGTATACTGCAGAGACCAACAAGATGCATGAAGTAATCACTCTGCTTTATTTAGTGTTGTCGTCTTTGGATAACCTGAACGGCTTTGAATGTTGTGTGTTATGATGAGCAGGTGCAGTAGAACAGGGGTTTGGCCTCTTGTTTCAGCAACTGAACTTCTGTGCTGGTTAGTGTACTCCTCGAGGCATAACTGGAGAAAGCTCAGGGCTGCGTTCTCCTGCGTGGAAGGCTGGTTTCTATCTCAAGACTTAATCTGAGCACCCACACTTACAAAAAGAGAATCTCATTCTACTTCCAGTTAGATGGTGTAGTTTCAGATGTGTGAACAGTGCTGGAAGAGCTCAAAAAGGCAGAGGAGCCAAACTACTTTGTCTCCCCTTCCTTTCTGCTCCTTAAAATTAATGCAGTAATTCACAGATGAAGCGGTTGGTAGATAACGAAGACACGAGCAGTCAGAACCTGAAGCAGAATGGTTGTGTTGTGTAAGGACTGAGCATCGGCTGCTACCAGGATGCAGCTCTGAACGGATTCCTTGCTTTCTTCTTTCCCAAAGGGCAGCCTGGAAGCAGCGCAGAGAAGGGAGGCAGCAAGACTGACCTTTTCAACATCAAATAGCCTAATCACAACTACTCCTTTGGGGAGGGGGGATGGAATGAAGAAAGATGAGGAAAATGCAATCTGAACGAAGAAAGTTTGTGTAACCTTCAGGAGCCCTTAGAGGACTCTGCCCAAGCAACATGGTAACTAAGTAATCTCATCACTTATGTGCCGTTTTTCCTTCTCTTTAAAGCAAACTACAAATCTGAACCTTCCTCCTGAAGATCTTGATTCATCTGGTGATGACGATGATGCGTTCTCAGGTTCAGGTGCAGGTGAGTTATTAGCACTTATACTGTTAGTGCTTGATCCTTCCAGACTGTGGCAATCGAGATTTTGATGAGCATCCAAGCTAAGGGGGGGGGGGAGGGAGGAATCACACACATACCCACCCCAGAATATGAGAGTTGGGAACAGAGAAAGAGCCTAACCTATTCATCTTGAATTGCTTCAGATACTAGCAATTAGCAGAAACTGAGTTGTAGGAGACTTGAAAGAGAGCAGAAGCGGACATACTCCATGTCATTGCTAATACGAGATGTTGTGTGAAGAATGTTATGAAACTGGAGTCATTTACTCACGGAAAAGAGAGACTGTACGAAGGGCCTTTGTCCCCTCTTACAAGCTGGTAGGAGATGACCACTTAAAGGTGTGTAAGCCCCAACCTGCCAACACATATTAAGTGCAAATTTTATCTGTTATCAGATGTGTAAGTTCTCATGGACCATTATTTTTTTAAAAGCGGAATAAAGGGGGTTTAGGGTGGGGGAAAAGTCTACTGGACTGATTACTAAATGCACGAGAGAGACCTTTGGTGCTCAGTGCTGAAGGTGAGGAGATGCTGATGAGGAAAGAGCAAGCTATGGAAAGCTAAAGCTTCCTTCCAGCCAAGTGCTTGTATTTTAGATTAAATTCTGCAGGAATAAGCCCCCGAAGTCCGTGCCAAATATGCCGGTGACTACAGGTGTTGAGGATACAGGTGACTGCTCTGAATCACATAAAAGATATTTATGGGAGAAGAGTCAGGTAACCATCCTGAGAAAAGAGTGTACTGAAAGCAGACGTCCCCCTTGTCAGCCTGCCCGCAAACAGACTGGCACCTGTGCCCTGGGGAGAAGCAGATGACTAACAAAGTACTGCTGAGTAGTGCGTTGGTCTGTCCCTTCCTTATTCCACTGAAATGGATACGGAATTACGAACTCAACTGCAGTTGTTATGAAAATTGGCTATGCAGGTTAGGCATCCTCCTTGGACCAGAGTCCTGAAGATACTATTAATAGGTCTCTAAACTGGTCAAGGATAATATTTTTTTGTTTGTTTGTTTTGCAGGTCCCCTGACTGACCAGTCTCGCACCTGGAGAATCCCGGGAGAACCGACCAATTCCTCATTACTGGTAACACCAATGGATTTCAATGAACAGCTGTTTCCCGGGATTGAGAGCCGAACTGAAAAGGAAGTAATATCTCCTTCTGCAACTAGTAATGTAGTGACAGAGGAGCCGGTTGTAGCTGTGAAGGATGAAGTATCCATCCTGGGCTCACCTGATGAGAAACCAACAAATGATGCAGTTACAACAGTAAGAAGCCCCACTACTCACTCACCTTCAGTGGTTCATGTAACTCCTTCAGAAGCCTCAGACACAGTCCATGAGCTCGAACCTAAATTCCCTAGCTCTCATGTGCCAGACACTAAAGACGTGCCTGAGCCCCACTCTACCATCCATCATGAGGGAGACATCGCTGCCACCCCCACGATGATGGCTCCAAAGGACGTGGTTCCCACACATGAGGAGGTTTCCGAAGACGGCTCTGGAGACCCGGTGAGCACTAATAGCTTTGACACCCTTTCCAGGGAGATGGCTTTAGTAGTATGGAGTAAGTTGGTTTATGCAGGAAAGGGTGGTAATTTGTCAAAAACAACAATTGATTTAATAGGTTATATTGGTGGAGGGTTTTAGATGAGAAAAAAAACAAAGCTGTGGAAAGTCTCCAGTAAGAGACATGATGAGAAACACGAATAACCTGCCTTGTATGTCCCAACAGGGAGATTTCATCTTGACTAAAGATGAGGATTTGGTCCCCACCCAGAACTCAGAAGTGCTAGCTGACTCTGGGAGGAATGCCAAAGCAGCAGGAGCCTCGGGAATTATGGACAGAAAAGAAGTTCTTGGAGGTACCTGATATTCTGGATTTCTAGTTGGTAAAAGCAGACTCTCGTAGGAGTCTTCCAGGCAGCAGAAGCTGCAGTTCTGCGAGTACATCTCTGGGCGTGAAAGCCAACCTTTTATGTTAGACGTCTGAAATGAGGGTGGTGGTCTAGTGGGAGGTGTCCTTGCCCATTGCAGGGGGCTTGGAGCAAGATGATCTTTAAGGTCCCTTCCAACTCAAACCATTCCATGATTCATAATCTTGTGTTGTCAAAACCCTAATGGGGGCAAATATTAATCTGCTAATAGCAAAGCAACCACTGCTAGTTATCTGGCGTTTTACGTTTAAACCTATTCCTTTGCTCCACTCAAAAATTACAGTGAATACACTCATGCTGCCTGGGTCACATCACTAGGGCTGAACAACGCGGCCTC
Source organism: Rissa tridactyla (assembly GCF_028500815.1). Lineage (NCBI taxonomy): Eukaryota > Metazoa > Chordata > Aves > Charadriiformes > Laridae > Rissa > Rissa tridactyla. The sequence continues at coordinate 116,277,706 of NC_071468.1, read as the reverse complement.
GCGTGCTTTGCAGCAGGGGCCGGTGGGAGATCGGTTCCTCCAGGTTTACCTCGCGTAGATGAGCAGGCTCTTGGTAATGGCAGGATGACTGCTTTGGGAGGGGGCAAAAAGGCAGATTAATTTCTGGAAGCCATGAAGTCAGGGAGTGCACAGTAAGGAACAATCTGGAACTTCTAACCGTTATCTGGTGTGGTGCCTAGAGTAATTTGTGGCTCTTTCCCCCTTCTAGGTGTTATTGCTGGAGGACTAGTAGGCTTGGTGTTTGCAGTGTTTCTAGTTGCGTTTATGCTGTACAGAATGAAGAAAAAAGACGAAGGCAGCTATTCACTGGATGAACCAAAACAGTCTAACGGAGGATACCAAAAACCACACAAACAAGAAGAATTCTATGCATAAACACTGATCTTCAGGACATTTCTTATTCCATCTTTCCTGGACTCTTCTCTCCCTGCACGTGGACCTCCTAGTGTGCTTTGCGTTAAACTTAAGCCATATGATCATTGGGTTATTTGCCCTTACCACTTTGCCATTGGAAATTTTATAACTACAAAGTAGATCTGGATTCATTGAACATTCCCCGCTTTCTTGCACAACTTTTTTTTAATTTTTTTTTTTGTTTGTTTGTTTTTTTAAAACAGAAGTGGGACTGCAAGTTCCTAAACTCACTTTGGTTTATCTAAAGACTGCTGGGGCAGGCGGTGGGGAGAAGATAAGGGAGCACTGTATGTATAAATCTCTTGATATTTAGGGAAAGGGCTAGCAAGAATAAACAATTATCAGTGCTCAAATTCTGTATAGCAGGGATCCTTCCTATTTAACTCATAGATGTGTTTTAAGTGTAACAAATGGCTGCACCGGCCAGACGTTTGGTACACTGCAATCCTCTAACTCTTTCTAACTGCCGTATTCGAAGCACTTAATGCCTATGAAACATCAAGCTGAACGTGGTCTCTAGCGAAAGGAGGTGTGAGGGACAGGGTAAGCAGATGACTGTCACGTGGTTTAAAATAACATATTTTGGAAGCAGTATCCCATACTCACAACCGGTTCCTAAGCAGTTGGCGCGTAATACATAAATACAATAAATACAATAATACAGCATAATGCAAAACAAACCCCAAAGACGAAGAGTTCACTTTACCAATAGCATCGGACTGTCCCAATACCCTCTTGCTCTTTCTAGGCCTAGGTAAGAAATAGATTTTTTTTTTTTTTTTTTTTCCTAAGCAGTCTCATCTCAGACATTCCCTCTTCTTAGATGCCGAATCTAGGCTGGGCTGTCGTGCTGCAAGTACTCTTATCCCGCGCTACTGTGTAGTCGCCAGGCGACCGATGGCGTGTTGTAGCACCTACCTCTCTGTGCACTGTTTACAGTGGTTGTCTCGGAGCCTGGTCTGCCGTCTGTGCCACAGAATACCTGGGCACACAGGGGTGGAAGGTAGAAAGCAGCATATCGTGACTTCGCAGCTAAGGAGTAGAGAAGCATAGCATCTGAAACAAGCCTGATGAAGGCTGAGTGTAGATGGCCTTAAATATATACAACAGTTGGCGTGCTTGACTCTCAACGACTCCGGAACGGTTCTTCAGAAGCTGTTCCTGCACTTTGGAGAGAAGCAACTCCAGGGATGTCAGACTAGTAAGGGCCGAAAAGCACCTCCCGAGGAAAGTCCGGACGCCTGAAGCTGTCGGTGGTCAATGTGCTGTCAGAGGTGAGGCACCGAGGCCTCATTGAGGGTCTGGAGTTCTCCAGAGTATCTCAAACCGAGTGAGAAGAAAAGCGTGGTGTTCTGCACAAGCCTTACTTCTGCTCTGCCTTTGGTTAGCGTCTTGCAAGTTCAGTTCCTCATCGCTCAGTGCAGAAGGTGTGGGGTGGGTGGAGGAGTGTTTACAACTGATGTAAATATTTGTATGGTTGAGCCGGAGGGAATGATTGGAGAATATTGGAGAATATTGCAACAGTTGGTACAAATGTTGCACATTAACGGTAAAACTTAAAAACCTGTGTAATTTAAATGAAGTATATAACACTCCTGAGCTGCTACGCAGCTAAAATTGGTGCCTTCTCTGCAAACCCGAGATTAAAAAAAAAAACAAAAACCAACCAAAACAAACACCACTTCTTGATTCCAAACTCTTCGTTATGCACAAGGAAAACTTGTGCATACGTGTAGCTGGCTGTGGTTAAGTAAAGCTGCAAAGTCCATTATGTCTTTTTTTTTTTTTTTTTTTTAACCGAATGAATTTTTATAGGTTAATGCAATGACCAGATGGTGTTAATTTCAGCTGTAATTCTTTGCTTTGTATAGGAATGTAGAAAAGTTGTTTGATAGGTTTATCTATGAAAAGGTTCTTGTAAAGCACAGGAAGATAAAGTGGTAAACTTCAGTTGTACCTCATAACCTTGCTAGGGGGAAAGGAAAAAAAAAAACCACAAAAAACTGTATATTTTGGTAGTCTAAACTGACAGTTTGTGAAACAAACATGACATTCCATGTTATTTAAGTGGTACAAATGAAATATGAGTTCTAACAGAAGATGCGACGTTTGGTTATCTGTATGCCATGTAAAGGTATACCGCAATAAACGGCATTTTGGCAAGAATGCGTCTGATCTGTGACCATCGCTCTATATAATCCATCACAAAGTAGATCTGGTTCTTAAGATTGCCCAGGTCCTTAAGGAAGTTGGGTTCCAAGTATGAAATGTGAATTTTGGTGCTGAAGATAGGGAGGTTCAGCTCAGGATTTGAAGGGGATGAGTGAGACCTTCCTCTCCTTTCCCCTGCCCTGGCTGTCCGGGTTTTGGGGAGCTGCTCTGCCCCGGGGCAGTGATGTGGGATAAGAACGGGCTGGAGCTGAGACTTGCATGAAATCTTTGTTAGAACCCTGCGGCGTTTCATGCTGGTTCTGATTTTTGGGAGCTCTCCTTGCTTGTGCAGCGCAGTAACTGTCCCCAAAAAAGGTGGAAAAAGTTGTAAATCTTCCCCAGGGCTCCCTCTTGCTACCTGTCTTCTGCCTCCAGGAGTACGAGAGCAGGGAGGGCTGCAGGAGGGGCAGCTCCAAGTCTTTCTATTGGAACGTGCTTCCCAAGGCAAATGTGGAGATTGTACCCCCAAGGAGGGAGAACAGAGCAGGCCTGCCTTAAGTGTGAGAGCAACGTACACCGTTCTGGTGTACGGCATCAATTAATTACTCTGGGGTGCTATGGCTTGCATGGGAGGAGGAGGAGAGCAAGATGTCCTTCACAAAACAGGGAAGTCAAAAGCTGCTGCCTGTCTGGGTGGGTCTTACTGCGCTTTATACAATTATTTTCTTTTCCAAGGCTTTAAGCTGTAAGAAACTTAATTTTTCTGGTTTGTAAACTAGCCACCTTATTTTTCAGTTTATAATCTCCTCTTGGTCGCACTGGAACCCTGCAGGCTTTGTGTTTCCCAACCAGAAAACGTTTGCAGGGATCTTGGGAATCAGAAAGTTTTGGGTTTGGGATCAGGCAAAAGAATTGAGGGATTGAGTTTAGAAGACTTTGCTTCCATAGGGAAACAAAGCTGGAAAGCGCTTTCAAACTGCATGCCAGCTTTTGCCGGTCCCTTGGGCTGGGTAAAAGACTTGTGTGAGATCAGAGTTGACTTTTGCATAGCAGTGTCTTACCGGCTATCAGTTCTCTTCCTCGGGCCTTCCCAAGACTTTTGCTTCCACTTTTCTAATTAGTGATTAATGCAGGAAGTTAAGGTGGCGGGGAGGGAAAAAAATGAACTGCTGTGGTCTACGTGAAAACCCTTGCAAGTGAAACGCAGGGTCTGATCCTCAGTGTGGACTTTAGAGAAACTTGGTTGTGCTGAAACACTGCAGAAGGGAGAGTCTGCCTCTGTCTTCTGGCACAGCGTGGCCTGGGTTTTCCCAAGTCACGTTTCTCTTCGCTGTGCTTCCTGACTTTCTTCTTCCTCCACGCTGGAGCAATTATCACATTTGCTCTCGCTCACAAGTGAGACGCAAAGAATGCGGCTGGCAGAAAATCTGACCCCTTCATTGTTCAGGGAAAAATGAGCTGGAGGCTGTAAATGCACCGAATGTCAAGGAAGGCAAACTATGAGAGGAGGGGGACTTTTCACAATTCTCACTTTGTCAGGTTGCATTAGACCCTATAAAGGAAGCTAAAGCAAATCTAAAAGGCTGTATAATCTTGTAATTGAAATAGAGAAGAGGAAGGGGAAAAGAAAAAAAAAAAAGGCTGCTCTACGGGGGTACTGAGGAGAAAAGCTATTTCAGACATTTCATAAATGCCTTATCTGGGTCTTCATCAGGACTAGTGCGTACGTTGACGGAAATGAGGAATGGAATAAAGGTGCAGGGTGAAATTTGCTCCATTCGAGGTAGCAGCAAAACTCAACCCCCCCCCCTTTAAATACGCAGGAGATGAGGCAGAGGCTCAAAGCCAAATATTTCCTTGGCGTGCTGGGGTGGCGTTTAGCTCGTGAAGCTGGAAGCCTGGTGGACAGCATTTTTAATAAGCTTGTCAAATTAGAGGACAGCGATTTTACTGCAGAAAAATGGAGTGTCTGCACTAAGGACAGAGGGGAGAAAAGGTCTGGCCTCAGCAGTGTGCAGGATCTTACGAAAGGATCTGACAGGTAGAAAAAATTAAGAGACAGGATGCTGCTACGTGGGGTAAAATATAAAACAGATTCACTAAAAGTAGATTGTGCCAGACTGATCAGATCTCTTGCTTTCTGATAGCAGGGGTTTTTTTCAGTCAAAGGCAACCTAATCTAATTGAATTTCAGGAAAGCAATTGATCGGTGCCACGCAGAAAATGAATAATCCAAAGGAGGAAGCTGGGGATTAGCGGAAGAGCTGTAAAGTGTGGAGGAGTGGGGTAAGGAGGAGCCTGCAGCAGGCCCTGCAAGACAGGGAGCAGCGAGGAAAGACCTCATTTGGGGGCCGTCTTTCTAAATATTGTTTGAAACGGAAGGGAATACACGGAATTACATTCGCTGTTGGGAATTCGGTCAGCCTCAACAGTGTCGAATATTTTAATGTTCTGACAAGTAACAATTAGGATCAACTTCTAACAGGACAAGGTCAGGGGATTGGAGGGGGTAGCAACAGGAATTTCTGCTCTGACCTGGGAATAAGACAGAGGAAGAAAGGGCTAGGTGAATTAGTCAGCTTTAGAATAATTATCTGACTGATGCAGCTGTAAGAAAGGAAAAAATAAATAACTACAGAATGTAGTAGCGAAGGCATTTCCAGAAAATAGAGGGAATTTTCAGCATTGTGGGTATCATTATACAAAGAGCTAGCGAGCCCCTCACCATCAGCTACATGCTGTAGGATGAATTCATGCTGGGAAGGAACGGAGGAAAAGCATTAAAATGATGTGGGAGTACAGAGTCTCTTCCCACAGTAAACTAATGGTGTTTGGTTTGTTCAGCTCGGGAAAACACAAACTGACGGGTCCTACAGTTGCTGTCCGCACGCTTGTTGTGGTACAGGACAATACAAAAGATGGAGAGGAGCATTTTAGGCTAAAGAATAATATGGGACGAAAGAAAAAAAAAAAAAACAACCAGAAACTGGCATGTATAAACATTGAAATAATTAAAAACCTTGAGAATCTTTCCATTAACGGTGGGGACAAAAGATCAAAATGGATTGACTACAAAGTTTGATGTTCAGGAAGATTATGGTATGAAATGTTCCTGACCCAGTAGAACGTCTTTCAGCCAATGGTCTATGCAAAGAATACAGACACCAGTTAAAACCCTTTCCTCACTTATCCTGTTTTTCCTCCTCTAGATGATAGGAGTTTTTTAGGCCACTTCACTATAAGCTGAGAATGAAATTCTTTGTCTAATGCAGAAAAGTTCAGCTGATCACATTTCCAGGTGGAGGTTTCTGGAAAGCCACCTCTTTTAAGAAACTAGATTATTAGGCAAGTCAGCGTCACTTCTGTTAGGAGAAAATGCGAAATAGGTCGTCTTCAACCTGTTTCCTCAAACCGTCAAACTTTCCAAATTACACCTCTCTCCCTGCAAACACTGCCCGGAAAAAAAAAAATCCTAATTCAAACTTTAAACCGTCACGCTTCTACACTTACCATTGCTTAGAGCATGGTGCAGATAAACCGGGAGGTGACCAGCAGAAGTAGGGAGGTGATTGTCCCCCTGTACTCAGCACTGGTGAGGCCACACCTTGAGAATTGTGTCCAGTTCTGGGCACCTCAATACGAGAGAGATACCGAGGTGCTGGAGCGAGTGCAGAGGAGGGCAAGGAAGCTCGTGAAGGGCCTGGAGAATAAATCTGATGAGGAGCGATTGAAGGAGCTGGGACTGTTTAGTTTGAGGAAGAGGAGGCTGAGGGGAGACCTCATCACTCTCTACAACTACTTGAAAGGCCATTGTAGAGAGGTTGGTGCTGGTCTCTTCTCACAGGTAATTAGCGATAGAACAAGAGGGAATGGGTTCAAGCTGCAGCAGGGTAGGTTTAGGCTGGACATTAGGAAAAAATTCTTCCCAGAAAGAGTGGTCAGACACTGGAATAGGCTGCCCAGGGAGGTGGTGGAGTCACCATCCCTGGATGTGTTTAAGACTCGTTTAGATGTGGTGTTAAGGGATATGGTGTAAGGGAGAACTTTGTAGAGTGGGGTTGACGGTTGGACTCGATGATGCCAAGGGTCTTTTCCAACCTAAATGATTCTATGATTCTAGCAAGATTTAGCCCCACTGGCATAAAAGCAGCAAATGTAAGAGGAAAACATGGGAACAGAGAAAGGATGATGCAACATGTAGCCATCTGGAGCAGTATGCTGCTTCAGGTATCGGCACTGCTGGGTTTATGAATTGCCTTTTAGTCTGCTCTCTGCACACAGACGGTCTCATCTTACCCTAGTGCCAATGGTTTGCTCTTATTTACCACATCTTTTATTTACTCCAGTTTACTACTCTTCTTCCTCTAGTGTGCTTTAGCATGGGAAAAGCAGCTGGGCAGCCTTCCAGACCATTCTTTGAGATGATACAAAACATAATTGGGACCAATGTACTCTGTTCTGTATGTGCAAACACACACGTGTATATGTACGTGTGCTTATGTGTATGCATGTGCATGCACGCACGTGTATGTGCTCACTAGAAGTCAAAAGAGGAACTAGGTAAGGGCAACCGCTAAATTTTAAAAAGGCAGAAAAGATGAAGTGCTTTTAGAAATAGAAAATCCTACTTCAAAATGGCATAAAGCAAAGAATAAATAGGTAAGATATAAAGAAAGATTAGCACTTGGATAGACAGCAGATCTCAGAACAAAGCTGTTCCAATTTAAGTAAAGCCTATGTGACTTTGTTGTGTAGACAGGACCTCGGCACGAACCCCTACTTGTCCACCCCCGAAAACCTGTGTGGGGGAGAGCTGTATGCTTAAGATGCACCACCAGTCCCGGGGATCCCCACACGGTGGTACACGTACCACTGCAGTATGCAATGTATTTCCAAATAGTAAGCATAAAAAACCTGAAAACCTCCAAAAATACACCATCAAAACTTGTCACACCTGCCTTATCTCTGGAAGTGATAGGCAGGAGCCAGCTAGATCCCTCCTTCTGTACACAGAGCTAGGAGCTGCTGCACATGATTAAGGGGGGGCGGGGGACACCAGGGAAGGGACTGGGGACAGCATGGAAGGAACTTCTGCTGATGCCACCAGTGCATTTCTCCCTCTATACGAAACCTGGGAACTCCAGTCGTAGGTGACCGGCCAGCTGTTGTCCTAGGGTGGTAAAACAGGAGTTTTCAGCAAAAACCCTGAAAGAAGAGGGTTTGAGTGCCTGCAGAAACTCAGCGGTAGCTGAGAAATGCAGCTTCTGAACAAGCTGTGAGGCCAATGATATCTTTCTTTTCTGCAAGGAGGTGGCTCCTGACTGCCATCAGATTTGGAATGAGTAGGAGCTGAGAGCAAGGGGCTGCTCCTCTGGGAGATGCTCCGGGCTGCTGTGGCTCCCCAAGCACGAGCAACGTGCTGTTCATAAACCTGCTGCTGCGCTGCTTCGGCGCTCCGCTGGATGCCGTTCCCCGCTGCACGAGACCAGCCAATGTGTGACCTAAAGGAATCGTATAGGGGTTTTTTTTGTTATTCTAACAGATACACCCACGCTTCCTCATGCAAAGCCCTAGCTAAGGAAAGCTTAAAGATGTTAAAACTTAAGATATTCTCTGTGCGGAACAAAATCAAACCAACCCGAACTAAGGCTGAAATAATCTCAAAAGACCATAAAAGAACATTATTGTCTTTTCAAAAAACTTCACAGATTAGAAGCTGTCAAAATTCTTTACTTTGAGGGTGACAGAGCCCAGCTGCCCAGAGAGTCTGTGGAGTCTCCTTCTCTGGAGGTATTAAAAATTTGCCTGGATGTGTTCCTGTCCAGCCTGCCCTAGGTGACCCTGCTCTGGCAGGGGGCTTGGACTGGATGATCTCCAAAGGTCCCTTCCAACCCCTACCATTGTGTGATTCTGTGAAAATAAAGCAGAGAGTTCATAAAAAACGGAAGTTTGCATGTATCACAATCAAGTGAGCCCATGGCCCGTCTAATTACTCATCCACCCATACCTGGAGGATATCTGAAAAGCTACCTTTGCTGGCAGTCAGAAATCACCTTAATCATCCATCCTGCATGGTCAGAAGCCTTTCACAGACCAGCGGTGAGTGGACGCCAGGGTCTGGCCAGCCCTTCAGGGACCGCCACATGAAGTGAGTAGGTAGGTGAGTACGTGCAGCGACATGCGGCTGGTGGAGGAATCAGTCCTTTCTCGTTCAGTACATCCAGGCCCGAAGTTCACTTTATGAATAACTTGAAAAAACAGTTGAGTGTTCAGTCTTCATGACCCAGAGCAATGGGTCAGGAAGGTCTTCTTGGAGTTTTATTGTTCTCAGGGTGGTACAGGGGAAAATATGGTTGTTTTGGATCTACATTACCAGCCTTTTATGCAAACTGAAAATGTGGCTTTATTATTATTGCTATTAATGTAATACTGGGGGAAAAGACAGTTTGAAAATGTTGGTTGAGTCTGCTCTTCCTGCTCAAATACTGCTGTTAATGTTTGATAGCAGCCGCCTGAAAACAGAAGCCTTTGAACTGTTTATTGTTCTTGGGAGGTGGTTTGTCTTTTTTGTTATAAACTGGAGCCTAGCTGCAAGTTTCTTGGGCACGGCATAAATGATTAGAGCCCTGTTCAAAAGTGTTGTTGGTTTTAAGGATTCTTTTCGGATGTTACCATTTCTACTTTCAAACAAACCCCCTACTGCCGAAGCGCAGCTACGGGTGCGTGCACAGCTCCAAGGAGTGGTTGTGTGGTTACTCCACACTAAGGATTAGTCACACATTAACCACAGCTGTAAAAACATGTCTATGGGAAAATCACATCCAAACACTGAGGGCCTTTGAGTCTGCTGCTTGTTACCGAGGAGGTGGGTTTCTGTTCCATTTTTCTTCAGCGTTGTGCAAGGTACAGCTAGCCTGTTTACTTTGCTATCACGATGCACCGTAGCTTTTCCTCCCCCAACCTTCTACCTCCCCAACTTTCATGAATGACCAGGGTCTACTGAGGTCTTCCAGGCAGAGCTGAGTCAGCCAAGGTTTCTAAACCAGCAGGTCTTGGCGAGGTGGGGGCACTCACGCTGTTACAGTGTTTAGCCACACTATTTCATTGCTACCTGAGGCAAAGGAGGTGGTGCCAAATGATGACTTAGGGCTCAGTGATTATAACAACTTTAGGGCCGTGAGGAGCAAGGACACCCTTGCTCATTGCCAAGATCACAGCTAAAGGCTGTAGCAAGTTCTCTTGCTTTTCACTCAATAGAAAACCACCATCCGTTCCTGTCGTCCTTCTCTCTACATGTCCTTAACATCTCATTCTGCATAGGCCTTCAGCAAAGTATGGATCCTGCACTCCATTTCCAAGTCCTCCTCTCCAGATCTTCTCTGAGGTAGTAAAGCCAAAGAGCTTAGAGGGGAAGGAAAGAAGACAGCATCCCCCCTAGGAACGTGTGACTTGGTAGGGACGCTCTGCATTGAGCTTTGGCCTCTGACAGCTGCTGGTGCTGCAGTCCACATTTCAGGGCTTCCAGAAGAGGGTCCCAGATCATCATCAACCAACCATGGATTCTGTTATTCCCCCATTGCTGCTGAATTCCCTTGAAAGAATGACAAACCTTCTTAATGTGAATATTTCTGGGAGGGGGGGGTGGGTGGAAGGCAGTGCAAATGAGAGATACACAAATAGGAATGCTTTCTCCAAAGCTGTTTTGGGCAAAGGAAGAAAAGCAGCACTCATGAAGAACATGTAATTACCATGTCCTCTGCCCCACCCTTGCCTTCTCAAGAGAAAATTCTCTCTTTATACATTAGCCTGGCTTCTGAATTTACTGATTTGCTCCAGGCCTGTGTCACATGGCCTATTGCAAGTCAGCAACCAACAAAGTCTCTTTCATATAAATAAGCGAGGCTTCTTTAGACTCAAGCTGCTTTTTGAGTACATCGAGGAGAACTGAGCATTGGGAGGAAGGCAGCGCAGCTTTCTGGTATTGCTGGAAGTGATGTGCCAGTATCTGGGGGCTGAAGGTGGGAATCTTCAGCCGGCTTCTGCGGTTCCATTTGGCTTTCTGAAGCCACATCCTCGCTCTGGCTCCTGCCTGGAAAAGGCAATTTAGGCTGGGGTAGGAACCTGGGTATTACTGTAATGTGAGAAGCTGAATTGCTCTGAGAAAGTCCATGTTTTCTGTGCACTGAGTTCATTTCCCTTCTCACCAAGCACCACTGCCTCTAATGCCTGCTCCAGCTTGTTTTTCTTTACACCAGTGGCACGTGTTTCAGACCATCCTTCCCCTCCCCTACCTGCAGTGAGTAATAGAAGGTTGCCCCAGGCTCCTCACGTTTTCTTTGCATGGGGCAGCAAAACCTCCAACTTTGCTTTGAGCAAGGAACCATTGCTATTTATCTAGAAAACCCCTTAGAGGGGTTTCTTCCCTTAGGGAAAAAGGAAAGCTGAAATTATCCCATACAGTGGGTTCCTATAATGATCCCGTTTCGTAAAAGGGAAAAATAAAACCCGTGCAACACAATTCCTCTGGCCAATTAGGACACTTTGCATGTTTACATGCATTTTTACAGGGCATTTTACAACTGCCTTGGAGAAGTTTGGTTGCATTCCCATCAATCTTCCAGCACCTTTCCATTGCATTCATCCATGTGAAATGAGGTGAGACTCATGAGAAACACCACGGTACACTCTTCATAGGGTACTGCTACCTCTTCCCCTCCAAAGCCCAGTTTCACAGCGTTCTGTGCTATTGTTATTGCCCAGCTCTTGCTGCGTCGTCTTCAGGCACGCAAGGACTGTGTCACAGCTAGGGAGCCAGAAAGTATACTGAAGTTTCAGGAATGAGTGTTTAAACCTTTTTTCCCCACCTATCAACATTAATGACATTCCTGCAGCTGAGTATTCCCTTGTTTATTCCAGAAAGCAAACATATGTTTTCAGAAAGTCCTTGTACCATTCCTAGGTGGGGTCACCGGCCCAGCTCAAGCAGGGAGTGCTGGAGGACCACTCCAGGGCAGTCCTGACCCCGACGCTGGCCCTGCACAGAGACACTGCTCCAGGACAGCTTTGGCCTGGGGCAGGGGCAGGCACTGGGACAGTCCCTGTTTGGGCCCAGGTTGGAGGGGGAGGTATTCAACTAGGTGCTGGTTGGAGTGAGCAGTGCTCAACTGCCAGCATGGAGGCCACGATGAGTAAAGGCTCGGGACACTCCAGGTCACCATCCTGGAATCACAGAATCACAGAATGGCAGGGGTTGGAAGGGACCTCTGGAGATCATCTAGTCCAACCCCCCTGCCACAGCAGGGTCACTCAGAGCAGGTCGCACAGGAACGCATCCAGGCGGGTTTGGAATGTCTCCAGAGACGGAGACTCCACCACCTCTCTGGGCAGCCTGTGCCAGGGCTCTGCCACCCTCAAAGGAAAGAAGTTCCTCCTCATGTTTAGGTGGAACTTCCTATGCTCAAGTCTGTGCCCGTTACCTCTTGTCCTGTCACTGGGCACCACTGAAAAGAGCCTGGCCCCATCCTCCTGACACCCACCCTTTAAGTATTTATAAGCATTGATAAGGTCCCCCCTCAGTCGTCTTTTTCCCAGACGTTAATGTAAGACATGCCAAGGTGCAGGAATTGCCCTGTGTTGGATCAAACCCCAAATTTAAAGCTGCTGGCATGGTCTGCGTGAGTCCAACAACTGGCTGCTGTTGAGACTCACAAGTTCCTTCGTAACAGACCAGTGTCTAACTGGTGTGAGTCATATGGTGCAGGAACAGAGCTCTTAGAACTGGTTACAGCCCAGCTATAGGGAGCGTGACCATATCAGAAGGGAGCTGCTGAATGTCAACCCTGCCCCATTCTAGGCATGGGGGCAAGCCCCAGGTCACAGTGGAAATGGTAGCCAAAACCTTGTTGTTAATGCCCAGCACAGGCCACTCCTCACATCTGCAGAGCAGAGACCCCAGACCTGCCGCTGGAGCGGTCGCTGGTGACAGACTGTGCCCTCAGTGCCATCACCACCTCCACAGACTCGTGCTGGGAGCGCGGCCCGCCGCTTGTGGGGAACTGGGGTGACCGCAGGGACAAGGCGCCCCTGCTCCCAGCAAACCTTACCCCACAGGAAAGCAGAGCTTTTGTCCCCAGGGCTGCTCCCACCCTGGCTCTGCCCCTTGCTGTCCCCTGGCCTCACTGGCACCACGTCCTGATGGCACCCATCTCTCCCACTGAGCAAGCCTCACCCTGAGATCCCAACGAGTCCTTCCCTGTTGTCTCCTAAGGTGGATACTTTCCCTGTCCCTCCACGGTGACCTGCAACCCATCCCACCAACCCAAATAGCATGTAGCCCTCAGCCTGTTGCCTGGTGGGCACTGAGGATGTGCTTCCTATCCCCTTTGTCCTCTTCCCTTGGGTCTCCTCACTTCTCCTCTCCTCACCTCTCCTCTCTTCTCTCTTCTCTTCTCCGTGCTGCTGCCAAATTGTGCCTTGCCTGTGCCTAGGAGCTTGTTGTGCAGGCTCTCTAACAGCAAGCGAGGATGAGGGTGAGCACAGAGCAGCTGCTGCCTGGCAGAGGTGGTGTCTCTGCCCCAGGACTCCTGTGTCTGTCTGATCTCCTGGGGGCACATGTCTGGTGGATGCCCACTGTTGCAGAAGCCACCCATGCCGAAACAGAGGGATCCGTACAGTGGACCCACACGCATGGACCCGCTGCGATTGTTGGGTGGCAGCATCCCTCTTCTGGCCCTGCTGCCCCTTGGCCCTGTCCTCGGGTGGGCACCTTTCTCCCACTGTCCCTTCCATTCCTGCGCATGGGGCTGCAGCATCGGATGGAGCCCGTTTCTGGGAGCCTTCACTGCCCGGCAGGCTGTGGCGCGGGGCTCTGCTGTGCTTGGGGCAGAGTCTCCTGGAGCCAGCTCTGTGCTGGGCACTCTCCGTGTCCTTCTGCACTGCTCTCCAGCCATGGTTCTGCAAGGCACCAAGGAGCTCTGCTGTCAGCTCTGTCTTTGGGCACCCCACATTGGGGTGTCTCCCCATCCTCCTGAGGCATCACCTGTGCCGCTCCCAGGAATGCTGATGGCCCAGAGTGGACTGGAGCCTACGTCCCTCGCGGGCACATGTCCACAGGGTCTGCAGACTCGTCCTCGGGACAGGGTGCTGTCCTGCCAACCCCCTGCTCTGAGTGTGCATGTTCCAGTGCCGGAAGGAGGTCAGTACGGCAGCCCAGTGTACCTCTGTGGAGGGGCAGGCTCAGAGGGTTTTTGTCCCAGGAGAAGCTCTTCAAAGTTCTTCTCACATTTGAGGACCCTCCTTGGCAACGCAAAGAGACATTGTATGTGCACTTTTGGGATGTGATGCTGATGCAGCATCCTTTTCATAGACTCATCCACAAAGGGCAGGTCCTGCGCAATGGGAACCCGCCATCACGTCAGGCTCTGCTAATTGCTGAGATGTTGGAGGAACTGAAACTGGGACATCCTGTGACTACCGTCCCCATCGGCTGGCAGGCCCAGTTCCCACTCCTGTCTCATTTTTGAGATGCAGCCCTCCAAGGTCTCCTAGGCCTTGTGGTGGTGGAGAGGCACCTCTGTTTCCCTGGAGTGGGCACTGGGCACCTCTGGAGGTGGGGTAGGATCCAGCACCCAGCTGGATCTCAAGGTGTTGATGGTTCTGCTGCATGTTGCCCACTCTGAGGCAGCCGGCCACCTCTTCCCTCAACAACGAGCAAGTTACTGGGCCTTGCTGCACCTCCAGGCTAGCTCTGGGATGCTCCAAGGAAGGCTGGACCCTGGAAGCATGAGCCATGTCTGCACCATCCACAAGAGAGGGGAGAGACGTCTCTGGAGAGGAGCTGGCTTCCTGCCCCAAGATCAAAGAGAGGGAGTCATGTCTCCTAGGGGACAAAAATGTCTCTGGAAACAAGCTGGATTCCCTCGCTGAGATGGAGGTGCAGGAGTTGTCCCTGCCCTCAGGCATCTCCCAGTTGAGTTTGAGGAGGAGAAGGGGAAGCCTGAGCCTGTCACTTCTGAGCTCCCTGAGGCTCTCCCTCCTGCCCTGAAGGAGGCGTCAGGCTGTGTCACTGCCGTGGGGTCCCAGTCAGTGTGCCCCACTTGCCTGCTGGGAACAGCATCTCCCACTGCCCCAGGAAAAGGTGGGGGGTGACACTGCCAGCTCTGTGCCACGGAGGTCAGTCCCTCCGCAAGGGCATGATCCCTCACAATTTAGGACCGTGGATTTCCCCATGCCCTCCCCAAGCAGTAGCTGCCCAGCCAGCCCCTTGTCTCTGTCCCCATCCCCTTCTCAGTGACCTCTCGTGTCCAGTTATCTTGCTAGGTCCTCGAGGGTCCTCTTGAGCTTGTGGACTATTTCGTACATTGATCCATTGCTGAGTGTGCGGGGCAGCTGCAGATATCTTTATTGGGCAGTACACGACTAATGGATTTTAGATCTCCTATGTGGTAATGCTGTTCTCCACTGAGATCATCAGCTGTGTATCTAAGGTCTCTATTTAGGGAAAAAAAAAACCCCTTTGCCTTACAGTAATGATTTTAGAGTTAGTACAGTCAGGGCTAAAAAGTTTTTACCAGCACCCAGTGAAAGTCTGTATACATGTGTATAATTGATAGAAAGAAAACCTTTGTTTGAACGAATCTATGCTCAATCTTAAATATAGTCTCTCATCAGTTGGCATCACTGCTGGAGCAAAAAAGAGAACCTGTTCCTACGAGGGTTATTCTTTAGTTTCTAGTCCTACGTCTGTGGGCACTGTGAAACCAGCAGCTGGGTTTTGGTGGCATCATCTTCCTGCCCTGCTTCCTGTCCACAACAGAGCTGAGGTGCTTGGTGATCCCTGGAGATGGCTGACTTTGACTCTGGTCATCTCTCAGATGTCTCATCCTATGTGTCCTCAGAGCATGACAGTTTCTAGGGGGCTTGAACATCATACTTCTTTTGAAAAAGAAGTTCAGCTGTACCTTGCCTGGTGTTTATGAGGCATGTAGAAAACGAACAAGGTGCTATAAATACATAGATGGAGGTATGCACACCAGGACAAAAGTTTCATGGACCTTACTGAACCTGAACCAAATGACATTTTCTTTTCTTGAGAAATAAGCAAACAATGAGTGTAATGAGCCATAACCAAGAGAAAGGAACACAAAACCTCAAACCAGTCATGGTCTGCTTGCAGCGTCTTTTCCTTTGGCTTGTTTGGTTGAAGTCTGGTGCTGTTTCATGCACTCAGTGTGCATCACCTGCGGCGTGACGTCTGACCCCATTCAGATGTAGCAAGTGCTCACTGTTCTCAGGAAACATCACACACCATCGGGATGCGCAACAAATCTGCCAGCACTTGCCGATTTTGTTGCGGGAAACCAAAGCATTTTTACAATAACCTTTGCAAAACAAAGTGTATCTGATCAGAAAGAAAGAGAAAAGTAAAAAAATAATTGAAGTTCAGGGTGGAACTGCTGCGCTGGAATAAGCTAAGCAGGGCCACCAAGCAGGACAGTGCACGAAGACGTGAGCGGCTGGTGGTGATGAATCAGAAGAAGGCAGGAAAGAATCTGCTGAGGGGGCAGGAGAGCAGCCTTATGCCAGCAGCCACCACACTTGGTCGCATTTCCCGTCTGTCTGTCCTGTGGTTGCTGTGTAGCACGTGGCTTTTGAAGTCCAGAGAGCTCAGACTGAAGGAGCCTGTCTTATGCAGGTTCTCATGTTCCTGTTGTTCTTGCATAGTTCTGCTTATGCAAGGGAGGAAGGCTGAAAGGTTGTCCAAAGTCCTTCAGGAGCAAGAGTCACGTGAAATACAACACCAGCGCTGAATGTCTTAATTGCTGAAACCTGTGCCTTTTTACACTTCCTTGACAACAGATGTGTGGAGGCGAGACCTGGCTAAAGGAGCCACGTGTCTTCCTTCATTCCTTCATGCTGGAAAGCCAGTCCAGGGGGAAGAACCAGCTAGACTCTAAGTATGT
This sequence comes from Rissa tridactyla, assembly GCF_028500815.1. NCBI lineage: Eukaryota > Metazoa > Chordata > Aves > Charadriiformes > Laridae > Rissa > Rissa tridactyla. The sequence goes on along the minus strand of NC_071468.1, from coordinate 116,261,159 downwards.
GCAAAATAGGGTGTATTTTTTTATTATTGACACAACCAAATTTCAGCTGCATTGATTTGCTGGACAACTGTAACCATTTCAGGATTCTGGTATGGTTTAGCAGCTCTTCTGTATACTCCTGGCTGCTAACATCGGATGAACACGGTGCGTGCTTGTTAAGAACAGGAGCACTTCGGGAGGTTCTCCTACACCAAGATTAGAAGTACAGCAAAATGGGTTAAAGTAATATGATTAAGAAATACTCCCTTCCTAGGGAATATACCTGACTGTCATGATAACCTAGTGTTGATAAGTTGAGTCAAGCGCAATACCTGCACAAACCCCTGCATTCATATATGCGCAGGCTGGAGCCAGTAGCAGTTGCAAAGGTCTTTATTTCCCGTGGGTTTCACAGCAATAGGAAAAGAAAGCAGACCCCATTAGTGCCTGTACTGAGGGAGAGTCTACAGTCTGAGTTCAGCCCGTGTTAGATAACTGAACGAAGAGAGAAGGAGCCTTTGTAATGAATGCTTCAAACACAGGAAAAGACCAGCTAATCCCACTGTTCACACGATGACTTGTTTTTCCGGTCAACGCTCGTAAGACTTCTAACACAGAGAGACGGGAACGGTTCGTAGAGATCAGATAAAACCAGCAGGCAGGTTAGACTCTAGCAAGAGACCTGGTGAGGGGCAGTATCGATGCGCGCAGTCCTGGATGTCTTCCACAGAGGCAGCCCAGAGGTGACATGGTCTCCGACACCAGTGAAGTAGGTAAGCGGCTGTGTTTATGGCAGATTATGGCAGTTGATAGAGCTCTTAGAGCCTCCAGCTATTTTTCTGACCACCTGCAGGGTAGGGAAAGCAGGAACTCGACAGGGATGTGACTCCTGAGGAACCCACATGGGGAACTGAGGAGCACCTTATCTCTCAGCTCCTCTGGCAGATGTGGTAGGTGCCATTTTAGATAATAGCGAAGAAGTTTAAAAGTTGACTTCTGGGGCTAAAATCATGACATCCTGCAGTTTGAGCTAGTGTGACCAGGCTAGAGATGCTCCTATTTTTCATTGGCACAGGGAGGACCTTGTATGAGACGCTCAGAGATCAATGATACAGGCTGTGAGTTACATGAGTTGTAATCTGACTCTTCATTCTTTTTGCCAATTAAATAAACTGCTTTAAAACCTGCCTCTGCCACCAGTGTATAGTCCATTTCCTGTAGGGGATGCCAGACATATTATAACTATGTAAATACAATAAGGTGTTTTTTTTAATGTGTGAATGAGAATTATTCAAGTAATGACAGATAATACATCTCCAAGTTTTCAGCCCCAGTGATTCCTGAATCCTAAAAATGGTTACAGCTAAGAATAGAGATACACTCAACACCTCAAGTTTCTATCGCTTGCCTCAGGAGTAATACAGCTTGTTAATTGCTTGCCAGGCTACAGGTGAATAAATCCTGCAGAAAAGGTTTTAAGCAGAGCAGCATTTCATTCCTGCTTCGCTAAGTGCTTCCTGAGAGCCAGGCAAAAAGCCTTACAATGCTCAGTCACCATAGGAACCTGCCTGTGGGCTTCGGCTGTGTGGGGTTGCCTGGCAAAACCTGGCCAAGGTCACCTGCCCACATCCCCATTCACACCATGGCTGAAGCTATCCAAGACATGAAGGTGTTCAGTGAAGAATAAATAGCAAAATGATGGCCTCGGTGGGCTTTATTTCTTCCTGACAGTTTATCAAGCTTATCTAGTCCTGTTAAAGAAACTCTTCTGGTCCTTGACCGTTGGAGGAGGCTGATAAGCTTTCCTGTGCTCAAGGATGCTCACAACATCACTAATGAAAACTAAAAAAAAATAATGTATGATTCTGTAGAGTGAAAGCATGAGTGCCTGTTAAATTTCAGGATGACTTGTATTTGGTCAAGTCTTCCTAGACCTTGTACTCTGAGTGTGCTCTGTCCGGTGTATTTCTTCTGGTCTTTCTCACCTTTGCAGATGCAGTTCTTAAGCTTTTTCAGGCCAGGTTTGCACAGCTTGACACCCTACTTGACCATAGCTGTGAAGGTCCTACGCTTGGGTTGGGATAATCCTCGTTATCCATACAGGCTGGGGGATGATGTGATAAAGAGCAACGCTGCAGAAAAGGACGTGGGGGTACTGGTGGATGAAAAGCTGGACATGAGCCAACAATGTGTGCTTGCAGCCCAGAAGGCCAATCGCATCCTGGGGTGCATCAAAAGCACCGTGGCCAGCAGATCCAGAGAGATGATTCTCCCCCTCTACTCTGCTCTCGTGAGACCCCACCTGCAGTACTGTGTCCAGCTCTGGAGCCCTCAGCACAAGAAGGACATGGACCTGTTGGAGCAGGTCCAGAGGAGGGCCACGACGATGATCCGAGGGCTGGAGCACCTCTGCTATGAGGACAGGCTGAGAGAGTCGGGGTTGTTCAGCCTGGAGAAGGGAAGGCTCATGGGAGACCTTATAGCAGCCTTCCAGTACCTGAAGAGGGCCTACAGGAAAGCTGGGGAGGGGCTGTTTGCAAGGGCATGTAGCGATAGGACGAGGGGCAATGGTTTTAAACTGGAGCAGGGTAGGTTTAGATTAGACATTAGGAAGAAGTTCTTCAAAATGAGGGTGGTGAGACACTGGAACAGGTTGCCCAGAGAGGTGGTGGAGGCCCCATCCCTGGAGACATTCAAGGCCAGGCTGGATGAGGCTCTGAGCAACCTGATCTAGTTGAAGATGTCCCTGCTGACTGCAGGGGGGTTGGACTAGATGACCTTTAAGGGTCCCTTCCAACCCAACACATTCTATGATTCTATGATTCTATGATTCTAAGTATGTAAGTTGAAAATTAATCAGATAAATCATGACATAAATTAAATTAAAATTTCAGTTTTTTCCATCTATACTACTTAGGAATATATGCTACAAGTATCTAGAAAGTGTCAGGATTCGGAGAACTAAAACCGGAGGAAGTAATTCTCACCAAGTACATCTATACTGGTAAATAAAGGGAGGCTGGAGTGGGGGTTCAGCCACGGTTCAGTTGTTACGTGTGCCCCGTTATTGTTGGCTTGTACCAACCGGCACTGTCCCAGCAACAGCCCGGCACCGTCTGGGGAACACCACAGGCCAGTGACTGTTCCCGCTGGTTAGTTTTTGCTCAGCCGCAGTGCGTAGGGGCAGAACGAGAGTCCAGCCATAAGGATGTGAGCTGCGCCGTGCCACTTTGCCTCGGGGATAGCAAATTGTCCCTGGCCTATTTTGTTTATTAATAAAGATTGAAGAGATAAGCCAAAACTGCAAGCAATCTGTTCACTGATTTTAAAATTGAAGTAATTTGTAAATGGGAAGTTGGGCATGTAAAAAATATTAAGTGTAAATTATTTCCGTCCTACAGACATGATGAAGAAAGTGGGGTGGACACACACTTGTGCACGTGTGTTTTGGCAGAGGACGAGCACAGCAGGGATAAAAGTTAAGAATGCAAAGCTCCCGAGCCACCCTTTCATTTTGTGGCTGGGTTCATGAAAGCCGTGCACCTGGTGAGGCAGGTCGCCGTGCACTGAAGTGTCCTGTCCCCTGCTGTGACGATGGGGCAGCAGCTGGATGATGGCACAGCGCCCCGCTGGCATCCCTGCTGCCCTTCCTTCCTGTGGAAACCAGGATATTTCCAGGACACGTACACTCAGGAGTTCAGGGGCATTGCCGGCTTCACCAGCCTGCCTGAAGCCAGAGCGATCAAGAGGGCATTGAGTGAATTTTTAAAGCAAAGACAGGTTTTCCTTTTAAAAAAAGGTTGCCCACTGGCTTTTGTGGTGCCTGTTGAGGGGCTTTTTCATCGTATTTTAATACAGTAACCAGGCTGCAAAGAACATGCTGGGCCTGCTTATCTGCCCTTATATCTTCTGTGATAAATACAAGCCTCATCTTTCCAACAACATTGTTTGGAAGAGGCTTTTCTTTCACAAAACTCAGTTAAGCAACTTTCAATTTAGCATCTTCCAACAAACTGAGCGTTTTTCCTCAGTATGAGCAACTACAAAAAGGTGTGCCATCAGTCTGCGGTGTGCCAGCAGATAGAGAGGTGTTTAGGGGGTGGGAAGACTAAGAACATCAGAAAAGGAGTGACAAAAAGCCTGGGGGATGAAACAGCCCAGTCAATTTTACTGAGGCAGTGAAGAGGGAAGAAAATATTTTACTCTTTTTTCGTGCACTTCCACATCTCCACAATTGCCTCTCTGCAGCACCTGCTGGAAGTGTGCCCCGGTGAGGAGCGGTTTCCTGGGACCACTGCTCCCCCTTGTTGTCCTGCTGGGACCTCAGCCATGAGGTGCCAGAGGGCAGGAGGGGGAAGCTGGTTCCCCAAAGAAGTTTCCATGGTCCATCCAGCGAAGAACAGGAAGGTTTGGGGCAGGCAATGGGCCCTATAGGTTGCTGCATGTGGGGCCAGGGACACTGGGGGGAGCGTTTGTGAAAAGGTCCAGGCTGGGTTTCCAAACCACTGCGCAGAAGAAGGGAGGGAGATTGGAGATCTGAGATCACCTTGGGCATCATGTCTTGTGCTACTTCCTGAGACAAATCACGGACCTTTGTCTAATCCTGGTGGGGTTCATGCCCCTGGGGTGCTTGCGCTGCAGCCAGGCCAGTTTGCACAAGTACAGCTCAAAGGGCTTCCAGTGTGGATGTCCGTAACCACCCAGCCTTGGTGGAGTTTTATTCCCAGGAAGCTGCACAACCTGCCTGAGAAGACGGGTGAGTACCCGGGCCCCGGGCAGCCCAAGTGCTTCCTTGAAAGGCTTTTGGAGACCATCCATGAGCCATGTAACACATGGGATTTTGCAGAGCGCTCGTCTCCATCCTTAATTCTGCTCCTTTTGCAGCCACTGGTGAGTTTTCACTGAGTGTATGGCGATTCCCAAGACCTGATCACACAAAAAACCCTATACCAAAAACTCCACGGCCCCTGAGCTGTTATCTTGGGAACACCATGCCATCGCTGCCAGCCCAGATGTCCCCGACGCCTGAAGCAGCCTCACGGCTCCCTGGAGGGCTCCTGGCTTGGGTGCTTAAAGGCAGAGCAGAGGGTAGGTCCTCCTCCTCCTCCTCCTCCTTGCACCTAATGCGCTGAGCATGGCGCGGGGTGAACACCTCTCAGAAATGACATCTGGTGTCAAAACAGCAAATAACAACCTCTTATTTGTTATGTATGTATTGCTCTCCTCCTGTTTGTCTGGGCTAGTGGGATAATGAGCTGCTAATGGACTTGGTCAGGGATTTTCAGGTCGCACAGGTTTACACAGTTATTTTTTTTAAGACCTCAGAGAGTAAAGGGCGCTAGGTATATAGTAATGGCATTCTGTGGATGGAGAGACTGCGTTATTTTACATACCAGGTAATAGAATATAAAGAGTACTATATTTCATGGTGTACATGGAGGCAGGACTGAGGCAGGACTTCCAAGCTCTCCACCTCATTTTCCGATGAAGAAATCCGCCTCACCGCGGCATCGTTTCGAGTTGTGCACAGAGCCTGGCAGCAGAAATCATTTTGTCCGTTAAGAAAAAGCATCTCGTTCTGAAATGTAGCCGAGTCCTGAAATGAAAGAGCAAACGTTAGCAGTGTATAACCAGGCTCCCAGCAGTTCGGGAGAGGAATAAATATCTCATTTACCTGGAACTGCAGGAGGAGCAAAGCATGCTGCATGCAAGGACCCACCTGGGCAGCACTAAGAAGGAACCTTAAGCGAGTTCTCCTGGTGCAAAAAATAGGCATAGGTGCTCCTATGACCACAGCACTTGGGCGTAATTTTCATTTTTCATTCCTAAAACTTTCCCTTTGGCAAAACAGGGCTTTTTCATGGTCTCTGAGTTCATTAGTGACAAAGACAAACCGTTACCATCCAGGTTCCCCCCTCTACGGCTACCCCTGGCCGTTCTGTGAAGCCAGGGTTACTTGCTTAAATTCTGCTGAAATCAAGCAGGTATTTTTCCCAAGCATCGTTCACTAAGAAGAGCTATGCTGAGTCCAGGCGTGGAAGGACTCACATGATGCATGTGCCTACTGACCCTTTAGAGTCTCTAAAAAGGCCAGGATCTCCTCCAGGAGCACAGGTCACACCATGTCTCCAACCGTACTGGAGATCAGGCTCCAAAGCCAGACCAAATCGACTATTTGATGCCTTTGATTATCTCAGGAAATCTCACACCCCAGGACCGTGTAGCTGAACTGCACCTTTTAAAAAGGCTTTACTGCCTACCTCATGGGCTAGGAACTCAACCATGGGAGTTCACCACTCCCAAACCCACGTTCCAACTTCACAGTATAGAAATGTGCCCTAGTTTAATTCTCAGTTTAATGCGTTACGCTTCTTTGTTGCTTCAACTTCAATAAAATATTTATTGCTTATAATAACACCAAGTCTGTAACATAAATGAGCGCTACATGCCTGTTTTATTTCTAACTTTAAATAATGGTGAAACGTTTTTAATAAGGTATATATTACATTCCCGTACACTATGTAGTAGTGTACACATTTTGTGATGGAAGTTGCATCATGGCCAATTATTAAAGATGCTGCAGATCTGTAGTGGCCACTAATTGGTAGAATCACTTGTGTTCAACATCTCTTAGGACTTGGTCTTCAGAGATCATGCAGTGCATGAGTGAAATGATGATCGAATATCGGCCTGCTGTTATTGCTTTTAACTTCACTGGAAATAACTGAAATCAATAGAGTCATGTGTCAATACATTTCATTGATAAAAGACATTGTGTTTGAAATTCCTTCCTTATTTGTGGCTAGGAACTTCAGGTTTTGTATTGTTTGCATAGCTGAAAAGCAATATAGCGTCAGAGTGACACATGAATGGAAGTTAAATACATTGCAGTGGGCGTTAATGCAACCTGAAAAGGCTGGGTAAATACAACCCCCAGAAGGGAAATTTACTATATTTTCTCCATGAAAGATCAGCTGAACTTTGTGTTTATCAGTCAGGAACGTAACAAGTTCTGGCTAGTTCCTGTGTTTCAGAAACTTTTCACCCTGCAATTTTGATGCTTTATTTTCAAGCTCTCTGGGAGAATTTCATTTAAATTTTGACTTAATCTGGATTCTATTATAATTTCTTCGGATAGAACAAAAGCAGAACTTTTATTTCAATGCGGTATGTTTTTAATTTTTTCTTTTCATGAAGAAATCGCCTGATGAAAGTGTAACTCCGAAGTGTTACTTCTCAAAGCTGCGCAGCGCTTCACATCTGTCCCGACTTGCAAAACCTACTGTGTGCATTGAACAACCATCTTTAACGAGGGAGCCCTTCAAATGTGCTTTGTTCCCGGAGTGAGACGTGCTGTCAAGAAAAGGACAGATTTTTAGCTGTCATTGAGAAAATTCTGGCTTCCTCTGACTTATTATTGTCTGTCTTTTACATTTCATATAATAAATCCCTTTGGCTGCTTTTAGGAAAATAGATCACATACCCATCCCCCCTCTTTTTATTTCCGCACGTCTCTATGGCTACCTGCTTACAAACATCCTCTGGAGGGGGGAAACAAAAGAAACAAGTAGGTTCCTGCACTGTGGTCACTTTGGGCTTGCGCTTCATCCCAACCAGAAAATATCCGCACACATTTCTTTTCCTGCGTGTGCTGCGGTACTGTGTGTGTTTATTCAGGTCATGGTATGTCATCCACAGAAACACCCCTCCCAGGGGAAGGTTTCCACTTTTCAGAGTCGAAGTGGATTGTCTGTGTGCATCCGTGGAAGCTATTGCATTTATTCTCCCTTTCTGTTGCCCCCAGCCTTGTGCGGTATCTCTTGAATCCTCCGTGGATGGAGGAGTGAGGAATCTTGACTGGGCAGCATGGAAGAGGCTGGGAAATGGGTGCTATTTACAACTTGCCAGATATCATACACAAGAAAATGTAAAAAGCAAAAAAAAAAACCGAAAAACGCCATAATGGGCAAATAATTACACTTGTCCCTCCTGTACAGTTAACAGCAAATAATAAAATTGCCTATAAATGAGTTGTCATACCCAGGGAAGGTAAAACGCTGCTGTTTGTCCTTCCTCGTGCCTTACATTGGGCTTTAAATGAATACAGGTGTAATCGCCACAATTCACATGCCAAAAGGCTTTTTTTCCCCTTTTGGGGGAAATAAGCCAATGAAAGGTATTCAAGGGTCTTCGTGGTATAGCAGAGCACGCCGTGTATTGTGGCATGAATGTTGTCTTCTGCGGTGCATCAGATGTCAGTTTTGCAATCAGATTTTTGGGGAATTATAGAATAAAAAAATAATTTGGAAGCAAGCTCTGGAGATACCTACCCTGACCCCTGCTCAGGGCAGGGCTGGCGTGAGAGTCAGACGAAGAGGGTTTGTCCAGACAAGTTTTGAAAAATCTCTAAGGATGGAGACTCCACAACACCTTCGCATTACCCAGGTTGTAAGTTATGGAGAAAAAAAATTTTAAAAATCCTGAGATGAGCCCAGAGAAATATTTGGAAAATATGTAATTAATTCACTCTCATGTACTAAGAGTGTGTTTCTGGTACAGGGTGGGTTTCTTGCTTTAAATTATTGTTATTGTGCCTTTACAGAAACGTGTTGTATTGTGCTCTGTTGACGCAGCATAAAGGTAAATGCATGAAAAACACAAAGAGGCGTGACGAGTGGCTGAGATAAGCTGGGAGATCAGGAGACACCGGAGAACTTCACCCCCACCCAGCAGATGGGTGATGTTTGGCAGGAGAGAGCTTTATTTCGTCGTCCTTTCCCCTCTGCTGGCTGAGGTTCCATTTAGATCTTATCTGAATGCAGACTGTATTGCTTTAGTGACAGGCATAATCCCTGGGCTGTGAACACAGTTATAAAAAGAGTTTATTTCTTTGTACATTAAAAATCGGCAGGAAAAGGAATAAACTCTGCTGCTATACTGTATTTTAATACTGGGGATAATGTAGGTATATTGATGAAAATTATGCAAGTGCCATTATGACAGCAGTATGAAAAGAAACGCTGGATGAGGATACGGGTATATAATTATTCATCGAAGCAAGTAGAGATCTGCACTTAATTATTTCATGGACAATAGGACAGTTTCAGCCAGAAAGGTTGAGGCAGGGTCATTCCGACCACATCGGCTGATGGCGCACTTACCTGCGGGGAAGAGGACAGAGGTTCAGCTGAACAACGACATGTTCCTGTGCAAAAAGTTTCCCTGTTCCTTGAAGAGGGACAATTCCCTCATCACTGCGCAAGAGGCAGGCACAGCGCTGTTTGGAGAGCTTGGGAAAAGCGGTAAACATATCTATTTATATGTGTGTATATATATATATATATGCCCTCTAACTAGACTTCGCAGCCTCCCTTTCACAGGAGTCCATCAAGGGTTACTTTGGAAATAATCTTGATATCTTCCATGATAACAAAAAATTCCATTTGTTCCCAGATCCCAATTCACTGCAAACACTTCTCACAATCTCTGAGTACTCAAAACCCTTTCAGTACTTAAAAGTACATACCAGCCTCTGTAAGTTATCCTTAAACATCACACGCAAATGTTTACATTTATGGAAACTTAGTTTATGCTCCTTCTTTTCTTCTATCTTGGTCTCACAGCCACCAAATTCTTGTGCAGTTATTGATAGTGCTCATTAACATCAACAGTTTTGTTGTGAGCCCATGGCTAGAAAAGCCGTGATAAGTAGTGCGCTGATCCCTACCTGCTTTCTGTGCTTCGACGTGGGCGAGAAGTGCCAGGTGAAGCTCATCCCACCTGCCCAAGCTGGCCAGGACATCTGGGGCTTGGTGTGCTTATCCCTAGCGTGGGGTGCAGCTTCAGCGGGCAGCTTTTTTAATAACGAAATCCAAAAGTGAACGGGTAATGTTTACCAAGCCTGTTTCAAAATGGTTGATTAATCAAATAAATGAGTGTTTATTGAGGCTGTTGCTAGGTGCTTGCTGTTATTGAGATAATTGTATGACTCAGCTACGCCAGACAAAGAGCTCTACTGTTGCTCTGGAGTACCGGCTGGCAAAGTTTGGATCGTGACACCAGACTATGGGGAGAAACTTTGCTCTTCCTTCTCAGCTTTCTCACCAGGCTAATCATTTAGTTCCTTTATCATCACATCATCCACTTTTATAGCCAGCTTCAAATGCCTTCCTCCCGTAAACCCAAGCAACAAACACTGGCCCTTCTGCAGAACCGCTTCATCCGCAGCACAGCGGCGGTGGGTTCTCGCCACTGACACCAAAGTTTGGGGACAGACCTTTCTTTTGTGTCTTTTCTCTATTTTTATATTATTATATTAATACCTTTTTCTGTTAAGCGTTTGCATACACCGTAATGTCCTAGCCATTCAAGGCACTTGTTTAGTAAATAATTGGCACAAGTTTTGCAGGGAGAGGGAATCTTTTATAAGACCAAGTGATGAACATGGAAAGAGCTCTTCTGCAGGTCAGACTTGTTGCTTGAAAGCCTCACTTCTTTTCCAACTAGATGTGTTGGTTTTTTTCCAATAAAAAGCTATTGCCTCTCCCTGAAATTCTCACTGCACGTATTCTGAACTCTCACGGCCACAAAGACAAGGCTACTAATAAACAACAAGCAAGACTTGATTAGGCAGGCTATTAATGGAGATTTTATGATAGAAATTACATTATACAACTCATGCCTCATATTTTTCATCTGAAAAATTGGAAGCATTTAAAAAAGACGCCTGCTAATGAGTATAATTATAGAAAACTCTCCATGCTTCTCAGAAGAAAGCATGAAGTGCATGAAGTGCATGAAGTCTGATGTACAGAAAGAGATTTATATCTGCAGACTGGGGGGAACACTAAGAACATATACCTGCCCTCCAATTGAACTCCCTCTCGCTTATATATTGGTGTTATTATTTTAATGTAATAGGCTTTTTTCCATTCCAAAAGTAGCATGTCTATGTTCTGCTGGTGCTAGCTTGCATAGCTGAGTGATAAAGGATATTTGAAATCACAGGGACTTGTTCACATCAAATTTTCCAGTCCATCAGTCTTAAGTTGTACCAATCCGAATGTGGAGTAACCCAACCAGCAGCCGGGTTATCATCAGATTTACACCGATATACCTGACAGTAGAGTTTAACCCTGGCTAGTCATATTCTGTAGCAGGTTTGGGTTTGTGTTTTTAATCTTCAACGAAATAAATGACATCTTGTAATGAAGCAGTATTCACTTGCTCGAGACTGTATTTTGATTAGAGCATCCTCTGGTCTATGTCAGAGAGATCACTGCTTTTTGGCAACAAACACCTTCACTGCCTGGAAATGCTCAACGTGTATTCAAAACACTCCACCAACACTTTCTTTACTGTAACATCCAGTCATAACTGATAAAATAAAGTCTACCCTTTTAACAGGTTCTGGAGGCTTATAGATCAAGGTCTGAACGAGGCTTTGAACCGGGAAGCGGGCTTTGTTTGAACTGCCGAACACTTGCATTTGATTTCTTGAATTAATGTTTTACCTGTAGCTAGAAGTGCGTTCACTGAAGGAAGAGAGCGATCCTCCTGCTGATTTAACACCTGTTACGCTCCCTAATACATTATTGAAAAAAAAAAAGGAATGCCTGAGGTGTTTTTGCTTTTACTGGTCATGAGCATAAATCACATTCAGCGTGTATGGGAGTCCTGAGCCAGCCTCTGAGTTATGACGTTTTATTAACGGCTCTTTGTGGATATCCAGAGTGAGAAAACTGGGAGAAATATCACCAGAACGAGCCACTGTACAGAGGCAGCTTTATGAGTGATTTGTGAGTGTTAAAGGAAAGTAAGTGAAGGGTGGAGCCGAAATCCCCTCCCAAATTCTTCACGTGGCCCAGGGAGGAATAAAAGATAGCGTGACCCCAACCCTCTCTGTCAACCCCCTTCAGCCTCTAGGTTATAACCTCTAAGTGTTATACTGCTACAGTCAAGAGCCAGTATTTTTTCTTGTATCATCACTTTGTGAGGTTGGGGTGGTACCTCCCCACCCCTTGGGAAAGGGAAGGATTGTTTCTGCTGAGCTTGGTGGTGGCAGAGAGGCACGAAGCATGGTGAAAAACTAGAAGTGGGTCAAGATCCAAGGTTCAATATTTATCTTATTTTTTCCAGAGGGCAAAAGGACTTTTCAAGCCAGTAGCTGTCTCAAAGGATTCATGAGGAGGTGGAGGTCGGTCTCTTGTCCCAACTAACAGGCGGTAGGACAAGCGGGCACAGCCTCAAGTTGTGCCAGGGGAGGTTTAGATCGGATATTAGGAAAAATTTTTACACTGAAAGTGTTATCAAGCATTGGAACAGGCTGCCCAGGGAAGTGGCTGAGGCACCATCCCTGGAGGTATTTAAAAGACAGGTAGACATAGTGCTTAGAGATGTGGTTTAGTGATGGTTTTTGTCAGAGTTAGGCTGATGGTTGGACTAGATGATCTGAAAGGTCCCTTCCAACCTGGGCGATTCTGTGATTCTAAGAGACTCTTTTGCAAGCATAGGCAAAGTGGCCACCATTGAAAGATGGTAATGGTATTAATTCGAAAAGATATTTTTAATACTAGAAGAGGTTAAGAGGAAGAAGCTCTTCATTGGGATGTCCCTTGATGTGTCTCAGAATTGGGCCAGTTCAGCTCCCTGCGGAGAGGGCAGCAAGAGCCTTTTCAGGGTCCATTATTCCACGTCCCAGCTCGGGGAGTAGCAATCACAAGCACCTTTCTCCCCTGCAGCTTTGGGAAGGAGAGAAAACCATCAGCCTTTTTGATACCAGATTATTTTACGGGCCAGATGCTAAATATATGAAACCCTCCTCCCCCAGTGTCTGCCAACAACCTTTTTTGACAATGTGATTTACTAGCAAGTTCAGTAGCAACAACTTCCCCTCAAAACACCTCAGGTAGAAAACTGGATTTTTAACCAAATTATTCTGGTGGTTTTTTTTAAACCCTGATTTTGATTATGTTGCATTTTCACTGAAAATGGTGGGAAACACATTTGGTGGAGGGGGGGGTCTAAATACTGCAAATACTTAGTCTTTCAGCCCCTTGAGGCTTGGAAAAAAATGGCATACTTCAATTTATAGGTCATTCTTGTTCTAAATTCCCAAGGGAAGTGTCTTTATTTTTTTTCTTTTTTTTTTTTTATTTTTTCCTGCTTTTTTAATTATTTTCTGTTTCAAGCAAACCAAATGAAAGAAGCTTTTTTTTTTTTTCCCAACAAAAAGTTTCCTTTTTCCCAGCTAAACACTTCCATTCACCTCCTATACAGCCCAGCCAGACCTTGCTTACAGACTGGAAACCCTCAAGGGATTAATTCTACCAGAAAACACCGATTCCTTTCATTCCTTTTCCATGACCAGTTCCTTGGCCGTTGCTAAACAGAGCGGGAATGCGGCTGCACACCCTTGGTCCTCCTGATCTACCATTTTCCCAAGGGGGAAGCAGCCTGTTTGCGAGGGGTAGAAACACGGCCACCTTCAACGGGAGCAAGCAGGACTGGCTGAACTGGTGAAATTGTTTTGGATTCAGACCGGCTCGTAGCAGCCTTGTTATGCCACACCTAGACCATCTACAGCACGAACTGCCTTGATGAAGGACAAATTATTTATTTTTGTTTTAACCCCGTAATCCGTTAGGGTGTTTGCACCATTTCAAAAAGTGGGCGGGAAGGAGGGGGGCGTATGAAGGGAAAGCTGGATCAAAACTTTCCTGTTGCTGACTGACTTGTCTGTTGAATGTATTTACCAGAAATAACAGGAGTCATAGGAAAAGAAAAACCAAAGTATCTGCCATTTGGTGCCATCTGATCCATAACCTGAAGCTGGAAAGGCGATTTCCTACTTTTCTCTCAAGGCAGTGTATGTTTGGATTATCTTTGGACCATTAAGCATCCCGCCTGGGAGCACAGACGGGCTCTCTGCTCTCCCCAGCCTGTCCAGACCCCTCGCTGCTCCGGGGAGCAGCTACACGTGTGCCACGCGTTTACCGGGGGCAGGATCGCGGATGGGGAACAGCCTGGAGAAGGTCAAGGATTGTGTGTTCAGAGTCTTCTCCAGCGATACTCCTGTAGCACCAAACCAGACCTCCTGAGCCTGCGTGAAGAGCCTGTCCACATCTTCCCCCAGGCAGGCTGAAGAAGCCAAGCACGTGGTCCTGGTGGCGTTAGAGGGTTTCCTCGCCCGCCCCAGCACTTTTGCACGTATTCCTCGCTTACTGCAATGCAAAGGGATGCACTGAGCTAACATATTTTGCAATATGCATGTCCTTCATTGGGACAGTAACTTTGTTTACAGCTCTAAGCTGCTCTGGCCGTATCCCCGTATGTCTCTCTGCAGTTGCATCAGTTTGTCTTCTTTAACCCTCACCTATGATTAACAGTCTGAGCTCCTGTGCATAGTATATAGCACAGTGAACTGTGGGGTAAAGTTTGCAACATGTCCTCATTTCAACTTTAAAATACTAGCCTCTTAAATAAAACCAGCTGCAAAGAGCAATTAGCAAGCAAGCAAAAAAAAAAAAAAAAAAGCTAAACAATTCGATTCAGGAAGCCTCTGAAGAGCGTGCTCGTCTCCCTGGGGACTTCAGCCCTTCCAAGTTCAATAAATAAATGACCTTTTTTTTTTTCCCATCCAGGCACAAAAGAAATTTTCTTTCATATAGGCAGATTTGGAAAGAAATTTTAGAGACTCGTGTGTGCACACACATGTGTACACACGTCCTTAATTAAGCTGCTACGGCTGTAGCTATGGGAAGCCACGTTTAGAAAATGGAGAGTCTGTTTTGCTTAAGAGTTATGCTTTGGCAAAGCGTTCAACAACGTATGCCTTGCATGTTGGAGCAACGTGATGCCAAGGCACTGTTCCTGTAGCAGTATTAGTGCCACTTTTATTTATAATGGCAGTGCTTGCAGCTTGCATTAAAGAGACTGGGCATTCTTTTAGGTAAATTGCAGAAGTACTGAAAAGAGAGTCCTCCCTGGGTATTTCACTGGATTTCTTTTTCCCATCCAGAGCCAAACACCATCCCCTGATGCCACTAGTTAGCAATGAAGGAGCGTGCGGAGACATCTTTAACACCCTTCAATTGACCACAGGGGTTTTCTAGATCCAGCTAGGGCTTGACACCTCTGCCAGGAGCCCTGCTGCTTTGGCACCGCCTCTGCTGTCAGTGCGGAGGTGTCGCCCCCATCCCCACCACCGCAGCCTGGCCAAGGATCCTGGGGCCAAGGCTGTTCCCCAGTTTTCCACCACACCTCACCGTGTGACCCATGGTGGAGGACTTTGGGGGTGGATACGGGGGCAGTCTGGTGGCCTCGCTTCATCCCCGCTGCTGCCTCCCTCCTCATTTTTCTGTTTTATTAAATTAAAAATAAGAATGGTGGTCTTAAGCAGACACCTAGAGAAGAGCAAAAGCTAGATGAGTGTATACAATGCTTCTCCAAGTACTTTCCCAGCCCTCAGCTACTCCAAAATCAGGGATTTTCTGAGCCTGTTCAGCAAAGCTCTTTTTCAAGCCTCTCCATGAAGCCCTGAAACCTCCCTGAATCCACAGTGCCTTTTGGCCAGGGGTACCACATGTCTGTTGTCCAGAAATTGCCTCTTTTTACTTGTTTTGAACCTGGCTCCTCTGTATTAGGTGCCGTGCTTGCACTCAGAGACACAGCCAGTGATCCACCTCTGCCTGCCCCATAAGCTGTGCATGGCTTTGCAAACCTCCGGTAGATCCCTCTCCATACTGAAGAATTAGGAGCTCTTCGAGTCCCTGTGTCTCAGGGCAGCCTGGGGACCACGTCGTCCTCTGGAGAGCCATGTTGGACCTCCCCTAGCAGAGCTGCTTGCAACAGGAGTGTGTGTCTGCGATTTCATCGCTAAGTCAGAACAGGCTGAAATGCAGCAGCCCGGCACATCAGCACATCAAACTAGCTCAAAATGATGAAATCCTCCTGTTTCCCAATCCAGACAGGCCAGGCGCAACCGCCTGGAGGTTCCTCACACAAATATGCAGACACCTGGGAAACCAAATGACATCATAGAATCATAGAATCATTTTGGTTGGAAATCACAGAATCACAGAATGGTTCGGGTTGGAAGGGACCTTAAAAGATCATCCAGTTCCAGCCCCCCTGCCATGGGCAGGGACACCTCCCACTAGACCAGGCTGCTCAAAGCCCCATCCAGCCTGGCCTTGAACACTTCCAGGGACGGCACATCAACAACTGTCCCGGGCAATCTCTTCCAGGAACAGACCTTTAAGATCATCAAGTCTAGCTGTTAACATAGCATTGCCAAGTTAGCACTAAACCATGTCCCTCAGATGGAAGGTGGACATCTTGGTGGCGATTGGCACTTACCAACATGAATACAGTGAGCCTGAAGGTTGAAAACAAGCTGAAATTTCTTGGAGAATGTCCAGTACACTGCCTGGCAGGGGCACCAGGGCTTTACCTCTGCCCCAGCAGAAACAATCACAGAAGGCTTTCAGCTCCTGCTCCCACAGCTCTGAGTCCTCTGAGCTCTCCAAAGCTGTCATTTACCCTCCTGACCTACCTCCACCACCTCATTTTACTCTTGGTGGTTTATGGTGAACCTGCATCGCTTCAACCCCTCCTGCCAGGCTGGTGGTCTCAGCTCTGGGCACGACCACAGGTCAGTCTGCAACGTCCCTGCTCTGCAGAGGGGGATGAGCCACATTTTGTCAGAGGCCACGTTGCAGCAGACCCTCCCGAGCAGAGGCCTTCCCTCTCTACCTCTTCCCGTGTTTTATTTCTCCCCTGTGCTCCTTTGCCCCGTAGCTGCAGGCTACAATTACTAATCGTAACTAATAAAGAGGCAGAGCAGCACCAGATGAGCCCGGAGAGGTCAACCTAAAAGCAACGGTTTAAGAGCAGCCAAAAAGCGATTGTCCAAAAGCAGTCTGAAAGCAATTATTCTCCAGCCAACATTACCCCTCAGCATAAATAACACCTCCTGACCTCTCCAAGCCTTTGATTCGCTCCATTTGAGAAGCTCGACGGTTGTCATACATCTGAGCAGCCATCTGGGCCAGTCTGCACCTCTGCCAGTGCCACCTCACCTGGAGCGGGTGACCTGAATGGTGTCTGCTCTTCCATGAGCTCCTGGCAGCTTCATGTGATGGCATCTGGCAGGCTTCTAACGGTGCTCTGCAGTCTCCCTCTGATACTCTTTGGATTATTTTTGTCTTTTCCATGGGGCTCATAAATGTACAAATCACGGCTTGAAGGTTTAAAGAATCCCTTTTGGTATCCACAAAGAAGAACTTTCCCAGTTTTTTCCAAGAACGCTGTAGAAGTGGAAGGGGCCTCTCAGCAGGTAGGCGAACAAGATGCATTTAAGTAAAAAAAACCCCAAACCTTTCCATGGGACTTTATGGATGTTAAGCCTTTCCATGATTTCGAAAAAGTAGCTGAATCAATTCATACAAGAAAAAAGTCCACAGTGGGACTGCAAATGCAAATTAAAGACCAAGTCATTACCTCTGGCATGCGTGCCGTGGGCCAGAAGGGCTGGGAGACCGCTGTGGGGCTGGCTGCGTGTTTGCCCTGGTCCAATGGGTCCCGGACCAGGCAGGGACAGTGGCAGTGAGGGGATGCTGCACTGTAAGGATGTCTGATCCCATCTGGCTGTGTGCGCCATCCTTACGCTCTCTTGTAGTGTGCCAGTATAGCTGCGGGGGCAAAAACTTCAGCGGATTTTAACATGATAAAGAAGACATTTGTAAGGGAAATTACATAATGTGGTGACTACAACGCCGCGTCCTGGCTTTGCTCATCTTTTAGGCTCCTTCCAGCCCCTTTCTTCTCACTTCAGCCGGAGCCCTTGCCTTTTTCCAAGTGTCGGATTTGAAGGCGTGATCCATGTCATATCAAATAAAAGCTGAAATCCCTTGTTTTTCCAGGAGCGGGGCCAAAAGTGAAACTCCTGCGTTTTGTCTGGATTCAGCCCCAGCTTCCCGCTGAGATTAGAGATACCTGAAATTTGGCCCACGCTTGTCCACGCGGTTTACAAGTCTCAGGAGCCTTCAGGCAAGTGGGGAGGCAACGGCTGATTTTTGACGAAAGCCTATGCTAGGGAAAAACCTTCTGGTTTTAGGTTAAGTCCATGCAGTTATCCCTATTCTGGATGAATCATAATGAATCCTTTATCTTAATTGTGCCAAGGATTTCATCACAGAGCTCTCTGCAGAGATTATGACATAAGAAGAGGAAAAGAAAGTGGTTGCAAAATATGAGACATGCAAAAGAGACTTTTACATACACTTACGCTCTGTAACAATACCCGTCATTGTCCAGGTCCCCAGTAAATATTCAGAGAATTAATGAGAACACAATAGCTGGGTGTTGCAAAGCATTTGTGCTAATTAGTTGAGCATCCTCTACCCAAATACAAGGATGCAATGCCACATAAAGGAAGTAGCAATGAAAATTTTCCAAACGAATGCCCAAATATAGGGGTTTGGTCTATAGACAGAACCTAAGTCTGTGGTTTGATCTTCAGAAAAGATGTCAATAAGCAGTGCTGTTGGCCAGCATTTTTGAAAATGAAACCACTGTTTAAATACCTCGCTGTGGAATTAAAAGCCTATTTAAGGTCTTGCTGTTGATGCCTCACCTGGTAAACATTTGAGGAATTTGCTATAAAAATATTTTTTTTTCATGTTTTTTCTCAGTTGGGTATAAGTCAACAGGTCCTCAGAATTTTTAAAGGCAGATGTGTGTTCCTCCCTGCTGTGCAGTATATAGGAACTTCAGGTACTTTATAGAAATATTCAGAAACTATAGAGACTTGCGTGAGTTGTTGCTATTTTTTCCTAAAACGTGTTAGTTAGGTGTTAATGTTCTGATCTTGCAAATATTTATGCCAATAAATAACTGGAGTCAAAGGGGAGACATTGCTTACATGTGTAGCATTAGTTACAATCACAAAAATGCGCCGGACTGGGATTTCATCTTGTAAACGTTCACTTGCTGAAATGAAAATCATAAGAGGTCAGGATCCTATTAACAGTGTACGTTTCAGCGATATCATTTGGGATATTTTATCTCATAGGGCGCCATCGGTAATTTAATGGCTTATTATTGAAGCGGCTCTATTGCAACCAGGTGGCAGGACTATTTGTACCCTCTGCATGAAGGAGTACAGGATAACCCGTCTGACCCAGGCTCCCTCCTGTTCCACCGCCGTTGCCCAGGACCGAACTGGCATCTCGACAGCAAAAGTCTGTTCACCAGGAAATGTCAAAACACGAAATCCAATATTTTTCAGAAATATGTTGGTTTTGATCGAACCTGCTTTGACAGCTGCTTTTAACAGTCAAAAAAAAAAAAAAAAATTGGATTAAAATTTAGAGAGCCCCATTGCAGACCAGCAGAGCGGGCAAGCATTTGCCAGCTTTCAGGAGCCCTGTTTCCATTAACTGGTTTGGTTTGGGCAGAGCAGAGACGTAAGCCTTATTCTCGCGTATACGGGGCGAACAGCCTGACTGTTCGGTTTACCTGACTCTTCACTTTCCGCATTTTCTGGCTAGTCCCAAGGATCACGTGTACTCCTGACACATTAGTACATGTTGGGAGTTAAAGCAAAAAGCATCCAGTGCTGGAAGCTCTTTAGAAGGGCAGCAGCACCGCACAGCGAGTACCTCCATCCATGGGTACGGCCTCTAATCTCTTAACAGTAACCTATCTAAGGAACGAAATTATACGAAAAGCAAGCAATCAATAAAGGTGTTTTCATGTTAGGAACTCTTTGTGAAATGTTAACCTTTTTTTTTTTTTTTTTAAAGGGAATTTATCCAGCTGCCTACCAGGTTATTACAGCATCAGAGTTGCATCATTGCTAAGTACGCTACAGGAGAGCACCAATATAAAAGCATTAGAACAATGAAAAATGACCGTGAAAATTATGTGGGATGTTAAGTCTTGCCGTATGAAGCAATCTATTTCCCACTCCTTTAGGGCAGCGTGAGTACGCTCTCAGCAATCTTGCTTCATTACCTGGCAAGGCAAAGATGGCAAGGATTTTAGAAAACAGCCGGAGACGGGAGAACCCTTTTTAAACTATTTAGGGACTATTTCAGTCCCCGGTGAAAATTTGTTTTAGGTAAAGTCAACGTAAAACCAGATCAGCAGGAAATTCCTGACGGGGGCTTAGGAACAAACAAGCGCTGCACAGAGCATCCTAACTTCAAACACCTCAATGCAATAATTTGTTTTTAATCATCCATGAGATGGAAAATATGAGGAAAACGTAATAGAAATATCCAAGAATAACAGCGGTTAGTTGTTTGGAATTAAAACCAAAGGAAGTTTCCATGCTGTTGGAGGTTTCCATACCAATGGGCCTGGGGGAACTCAGGGTGCGGTAGGTTTCCATCTGCAGAGAACAGGAATACGATGCACTTGTCCTCCCCAAATCCTCCTGCAGCTCCCTGTGCCGGGATGGCTCTGCGAGAAGATGTCTTTATGGGGTGGCGTGCCTTCAAACGCCGCAGCAGATGCTCCTTGGGCTGAGCAAGCCCAGTTTGAATCATTCATCTCATCGTGATCCTTACCTGCTGCCGAAGTTTCTCCCTGTCTACGCCTGGCAGCAGGTCACCCGTACCCTGGTCGGTGCTGCCCTGCGAGCGCCGGTACCTCGCTGAGCACTCAGAGACATACTACGTCTAGAGACAGAGCAGTTAGATGTCCGCCTTGGAAAAATAGCTCTTACTTCCACGGTGATAAAAATAAAATGGCTCTCCCCGGTCAAGTTCAGGTGAGCGGTTTCTCCCCCTTTGCAGGGACTCTCTGGTCTGGAATAGGAAGGAAATAAATTTTTATCGTGGGGAAATGGAACACAGAAAATCTCCTACGCACCTGTCTGCTGCTTTTTGGTGCCTAAATACCTTTGAAAGCCCTGCCTTGAGTGCCAAAGCTATGATGGATCACACAGTATTTCCTTTTTATTATTGCACTGCATCCTTTGGGCCTCACATTAACATAATTAGGGCCATATGGCGCCAGAATCTCTGTTGGTTCAAACTGATGCAGCTCCTTTGAAGTCAAAGAGCCTGTGCCAGTTTATACCTGCTGAAGATTTGGTTTATGGTCTGGGAAATAAGAAGGAGAGGGGGGAAAAAAGGGACCCAGCCACTTCTTGTAGTTAATTAAAAATTACATAGATATATTTGCACCCTGCTTCTGCTGTCCACCGGCAGCTGTGCCTAAAGTGCCTTCATGGTTGTAATATGCTTTGCATGATCACCTCTCGCTGTCAGCTGCTGTGCCTCCCCTTGTGACTCGGAATATTTCAGTGGCTGCAGCTAAAACTGCGCGCAGTGAGTCAGAGCCAGCCAGCCACCTCCGGGTAGCAATCAAAACCATCCCGTTGCCATTCACTGGGTCATAAGGAGACCAAGAACTGCCTCTGTGCAAAGAAATTAAACTCTCGATTATTTTTTCCCCTCGCATTCGTTGTGAAATACTTGATAGCTGTAGCTAAATAAAATCTTATAAAAAATACCTGCCACGTAACACCAAAAAGATAACAAAACTTACTCTGCTTAGAAAATAAGTAATGGAAGTCCAAAGCATAAGGCCCTGGAATAAGAGGCAGGGAGCGAGGAAATATTGCGACTGGATGAAATTCCCAACTCCAGGACCAAAACTTTACACTCCTGAATCCTTCTTCAAGGCACCCAAATAAAGGAAACTTAGCTGTGTGAAATGTTTTAATGAACAAATACAACCACAGTCACTGGAAGCTCTGAGCTGTCAGTACCTGGAACGCCCCGATAACCGGCACCCGGGAAAGTAGGGTCGTGTCTTTGGGGCAACTTAAACCTGGGTTTGTGCACCCACGTTCTGCCCAGTTCCTGTAATGATGTTTCAATCCCAAACACTTCCCAACTTTGAGGTAATTCATATTCACATCTCACCAAGGATTAGGGCATTTCAAGGTAAAGAAAGGGCAGTAAATACTACAGGAGGGGCTGCCAGCCTGCTTCTCCCCTTGCAACAGCAGGGCTGTCCGTGACAGTGGCAGGAAAACATCTCATCACGACAGGGATTGCTGGCCGTTGGTGTTACCAGCTTCCACATGCGTGCTGCAACCCATAACCGGGGAAGATCTCAATTCAGCTGCTCCGTCTGGAGCAAAAGGCAAAAGCAGGCACTGCTCTCCCCCGGGTCAGACACCCCCATCCTGTCCCCCAGCCGCTGCCCCAACTCATGCCCAGCCCTCATACCCATCCTGGGAGGCAGCACCCAGGGGACCACTGCACACATGAAATGCATCCCTGGGACCCCCACAACAGCCTGGATTAGCACCAAAAGGGCTCCAATAAAGTTTCTTGTTTTGCGGTGCCGTAGCTCACATGGAGGGCAGGGTGATCTGAGGGCTCAGCTGTGGACAGCAAACACCCGAGCTACGGCTGGAGCCCAAACACGCCTTGGCCGCTTTGCAAATGCCACCCTGTATCTGTTAGCTGAGCCACTCTGTGGTCACTACCTTTTAAATAACCCCTTTTAGCAAGCAAGGCAGGCAAACTTTTGGTCTCAGAGGCTCCTCAAGAGGTGTAGCAAAAGGGGTCTGAGACTGCACTGTCTGTTTTTTCCAGCACTATCAGTTTGTCTAAGAACACGTTACCTCTCCATGCAACACATGCTCTTCCTGTACCCTTGGGTGACAACAGCCACAGCAGAGTGGCTCCTGCAGCATTAGAATCATAGAATCACGGAATGGTTCGGGTTGGAAGGGACCTTAAAGATCACCTAGTTCCAGCCCCTCTGCCATGGGCAGGGACACCTCCCACTAGACCAGGCTGCTCAAAGCCCCGTCCAGCCTGGCCTTGAACAATTCCAGGGATGGGGCATCCACAGCTTCCCTGGGCAACCCGTTCCAGTGTCTCACCACCCTCACAGTGAAAAAATTCTTCCTAACATCTAATCTAAATCTACCCTCTTCCACTTTGAAGCCATTACCCCTTGTTCTATCACTACATGCTCTTGTAAAAATTCCCTCTCCAGTTTTCCTGTAGGCCCCCTTCAGGCCTCCCTGGAGCCTTCTCTTCTCCAGGCTGAACAACCCCAGCTCTCTCAGCCTGTCCTCATAGCAGAGGTGCTCCAGCCCTCGGATCATCTTCATGGCCCCTCCGTGTTCTCAAGCACTATCACTTGACTGAGGGCGTTTATATCACAGGCAGTCAGAGACAAAGGCAACTCCCAAGAAAAGGGAGAATATCAGCTCTTCCCGTGCACCGGCAGGGAGAGAGCACCGGCACGACAAGGGACGTCGGTGCCACGGCAGAGCCCTGGCCAGCCAGGCATGGGCGTGCCGGACGCTGCCGGAGCCGGGAACGCTGTACAGAGGTTTGCGTTCAGTCTAGGTGTAACTGATTTTCTAGACCACATCTGTTCTTAATCTTCTGCTACTATGCACAGTTAAATATTTCACAGCACTTTTATCAGCCAGCTCTCAGCTGGGACTGGGAGCTGGTTATTCCAAGGAATTTCCTGCTTCTAAATTAGGTTATCAGAGGGGAGAGTGGGCTCATCTCCAACTGCAGCTTCAGCGCATGAGGACTCCTTCCATATCTCACTGTATAGAAAATTGATTTCATACGGCCATCACCCCTTTTTAGCGATGACATAAATCAGAGGTCTTTTGTAAGAAGATGTTCAGGTAGCAAACAACAACGTTATGCTTTGATCAGAGTAAAGAAGGTGGATTTAGACAATGAGACCAAAATTTGGTCTGCTACCTGTGCGAGAAAGTTACTTTCCGAAAAGAAATTTAAAGAACCTTCATCGTCTTATATCTCAACAGTGTAAATTAGAGAAAAACAGAGAAAAATTATACCATTGAGATGAGCAGATTGCAAAAGGGACTTGGCTAGTTGGGAGGACTTCTAATTAGGGGAGAAGTGTAGGTTGTCCAGGACAGCTGTTTGGAGTTACTCATATGAGATGGGGTCATTCAGTCCCCCATTCACGGGAAGAGGGGAAGCTCTGGCTCGGGCAGGTCGGTGGAATGAGGGACGGTACCTTCCTCCATCCTCTTCCTCCTTTCTGTGATGCAGAAAAAGTGGAGAATCGTGCCCCCACGGGAGTTTGGTGCACCTTGCTGAGATAAATGGCAACACGCAGAGTAATTACCAAACCGTAGTGACTGTTTTGCTGGAAAAATCAGCAATCGATTCCTTGTCTTCTGCAAATGCAGTAGTGTGGGTGAGAAGGTGGAATTCTTCGCACTTTTTGATTATCCCAGCTTGGAAAACCCTGGCTTCTGTTCAATGTTTTGGTGTTGATGCTACTGTTTTAATGTGGCTACGTAACTCACAGCAATTCAAAGCATTTCATTAAACTTGCTTTGCAGGTTATATATCGCTTTACACTTCTCAAGTGCCCTCCATTAAATCATCTTTGTACTTTTTGCAAGCATTCATTACATCCCGTGCCACTCCGGAGAGGTCGGGCAGCAGCAGTGTCGCAACCAAATCGCTGAGTGATTTGGCAGAGCAGAGAGTCAACCACTTACGGGTGCTGGAAGAGAGCAAGTAGATTGTTTGGGGGCTCAGAACTGCAAAATTCGGACCGCTTTATCCCTATCCCAGACCAGCATAGATTTGGACAGTGGAAGGTATTGAGCTTTGACCTTCAAATGCCTTTATGCATTCAGTTTTCAGAGCTGACTAGTAGAACAGGGATAACGCTGCTTAAAATGTAGGTGTTGGAGAAACTGGGAGTGAGAGTTGTTTTGCTTGACTGCAACAGGCCAAAAGGCTGGGGCTCAACCCTCCCCTCTCCTCCCCGGAGGAGTCTCAAACTTACAGCAACCCGCTGCTGTCAGACAGGAGGTGTTCTGCTGGGAGGAGGAAGAAATGAGATAGTAGCAGCTGGACGCTATAGGACACACAGATGCAGGCAAGGAGACCTGGGTTTGCCTTCCTCGTCTAGCTTTATGTTTTGCCTAATGCTGGGACAATAGAAAATGCCTCTGGCAAGGGAAAGACACGAGTTTCCATCTGCTGACGGTGAGGACAAGGTCAGACTTGGGCTGGCTTTCCCCTTGCTGAGAACACTGCTGGCTCCTCCCCAAGCTGTGGTGTTTCTGCACTCACTCAGGTGCTGAGGAAGCCGCTGATGCTGTGGTTTCTCTGGACTGTTTCCTGGCCTTTGGGACTTGTGTTAGGGCTGCAGAGAAATGACCAGGCCCTTAAGTAGACCATGGCTTGAGAGGAGGCTAACTGAGCAGGATGAGGGAAAGCAGAGGACGTGACATGAGAAGTTGTTGAAGATAACAAACAATGGGGTAAGAAGCTGACAAAAGGTAGAGACAGCATCGTGAGGGATGGCTGCATCTCACAGGTGGTTGAGGGGCGGTTGTGTGAGAAATGTCTGGACTGCACAGGTAGCTGAAGGGGGGCACTGGGGACCTGTAGGGGACCACAATCTGCAAGGCCGAGAGTGTGTAGGAAACCATAGAATCATAGAATCTTCATGGTTGGAAAGGACCTTTGAGATCATTGAGTCCAACCATACACACACAAAAAACAAAACAAAAAAAACCCACCCTACAATCTCTGCCACTAGAGCATGCCCTGAAGTGCCAATATCTGTAATCCCATATAAAGTTTTTTCTGGCTGGCAAGGGAACAGGCGTATGGAAAGGTGGAGCAACCCAAAGCATACCACCCTGTTAGTGACCGTGCCAGGCTGTCAGCATTGGCAACCATCCACCAGCTCGTAACACCCAGGTGCTGCCCAAGCCCTTCACAGACACCAATGCCGGCAGTCTGGACCTTGCCTTGTGCTGTTTGATCTTGCTCCTGCTCCCCTCTTCTGTCTTACACCAGTTAGAAGTACCCAAGTGTTTCTCAAATGCATCAGGGTACCAGCAGTGTCTACCTGCAGGTGACTGGATCCCCCAATATAAACTGTCCCTACTTATTTCTTCCTTAAGTCCAAGCATGCTGAGCTTGTCATTTCTGACTTTTTTATCATAATTTGAGCACCTTACGCCTGGGCGCAGGTCCCTGTCACCTAACTTCCAGAGCCAGGCAGAGGTGCACGAGGTTGGAGCACAGCCACCTCTGCCTCCTCAGGGAAATCGGTCAAACCCCTTTGGACCTCATATCACTGGTAGGAGTAGCATAAGGCTTAATTAATCACTGTTTGTAAAGAGCATAAAGATAATTTGAAGTGCAAGTTGATCTATTAACCTGAAGGAATAGTCTAATTAAAAGCTTGAAATTGCTATTAGGTATCTAACATTATTAGAGCGTCGGCTTTATATCAATATTTTAATGTGAGCATAGTTAAGGTTTGATTGTCTGTTCTGAAAAATATTACCATAAAGTTAATTATGGGCTAGTTAATTATCCCCGTTAATTTCATAATAGTCATATATTAAAATAAGGTTGGTTTCTCTATGTCTTCCACGCAGACATGACTCTCTGTTTCTAAGAAATGAATGCCTGAGCTGAAAACACAGGAACAGATCCATCTTTTTTTTTTTTCTTTTTTTTCAAAATCATCTTTCAAAGGCCTGTATTAAGCAAACTTCACTCCACAGCAAAGTGGTATGGACAGCGATGTTAACTCTGCATGCAGACAGATCCAGAGGTTTCTGGGGTGAGGGTTCATGTTGCAGAGCCAAAATAACAGCTACAGCTCATGAAAAGTGTCCTCCTGTTCCCCTTTGCCGTCCTATCCCCCCGTTTCCCTTGAGCTGGTGATGACACTCTGACCTCGTGGTGAACCAGCTGGTGGTGCTAACCCAGGGGAACAATAACCCCACAAAATAAGGAGTGATTTCTGGGGGACTGAATCCCTGAAGCAGGTTACTGTGGAGTCAGGAAAGCGCCAGGGCAGGAGGAGGTGGGGACACACTGTGCAGCCAAGGATGGAGAGAGCAAAGCAAATAAATACCAACTACTTCCAAAACTGGCTTACAAAAGCGAGGTTGTGCTGTCAGAAATGAGGAGTCGTCAGTGGCCACCGTGGCACACTGCAGTCAAGCAAAGAGGAAGTAATTAATGGCAACGCCAACTGGTTGTGATCAGAAACGCAGCCGATCTCTGCGCCGTGCTGCAGTATTGGTTTGCCATGGGCAGGAGCCAGGCGCACCAGCGGCTCCACCGAATCCTCCCTCGTGTCCCAGGCAGTGCTATAAGGAAGTAGATCAGTAGTCGGACAGTGTGGCACAGACAAAGCCGAGCAGGCGTCCACCTACACCACACAGGAATAGAAAATATTCATGCCAGCTCCAACCAGAGGCTCAGCTAGCCCGTAATCGTATTTCCATCAGGGACCAAAAAGGGACACATGGGGAAAAATATACAAAAAATGCAAGTGTGTGGTGATACATTCCCCATATACTCTACCAGCCCACACATGCCCATAGCTTAGGGACTCAAGCGTAGCGTAAAGAAGTATTTCATTCTGTATGTTTTGAATTTATATTGTCGTTTTGATCTCATATGACACTAAAAGCAGACAATTCTTCTCAGTTGACCCTCTTTCTTTGTGATTTTACAGACACATATTTCAAAGCCCTCAGTTGCCACCCCTGGCAGACGAGTTGAAGCACATGTAGGTCTTCCTCAGGCAGTGACCATCCTCTGTCTCTACTCATCCCTGCCACCCTTCTTGTGTGTTTCCTTTCTGAAAGGGGGAACCTGAACCCTTGCCAAATGTGAGAAAGGACAAATTTCTGCAAGGTGTGCGGTTATAAAAAAGGACACAAAAAAGAGGAAAGCCAATACTGTAAAAATATTAGGCACTAGGTACCCAGAGCAGATGCAGGTGAGAAGGCCAGGGATCCTGCGCTTGTTCTTGTTCTGTGTCAGGGTCTGCCGGTGAGCTATCCTTCAGTCTTCAATGGAAAACTTCTGGTGGCTTTTTCCTGGGTATAGGACTCTCTAAAGAAAATTATACTGTTGCTTTTGTTACTTAAATGCTTTAAAGACTTTCCATAAAGTTATGATTAGTCACTACTGACGCATCCCGTTTACAATGCTCTTAGAGCTGCACACCGTGCCCACGGTATGACCTCTAAGGGAATAGTTTAAAAAATGTTTAAGTGACTGTCCTAGTTTAAGTGACACAGGAATAATTTATCTTTCAGTAATTTTACTTTTCAGTAAGGTGTCTTCTAATGCTTGGGAAAACCGCATTTTTGCAAGACTCTAGTGTCTGAATTTGTGAAAATACTTTATAGCCAGCTACGAGATGCAGGATCCAAGGTCTCAGTGTTTTTGAGCTCACCAGGTGTGGGGACGAGGAGGAGCGAGACCTGGGCACTTGACCCCAGCTGGCCAACAGGATTATTTCATACCATGACGGTCACATTCAATATAAATTAGAAAGTTTGCTGAGGAGTTTCTCTCTTCTGCGATGGTTGTGATCCTGAGAACTCCTTGCCCCTGTGCCGGAGCCCTGAGCCCTTCCCTTCCTCCCGAAGCCGCAGTGTCCCACATTTGCTGTCCCTGCCATCAGCTTCCTGCTGATAGAGTGGGCTGAGTATAATCCTTGGATATTTTATATTGGTATTGGGATCAATATTGGTTCTTTAGTATTTTTAATGTTAATTATTTAGTCTGATTCTATTAAATCTGTTTATATTTCTGCCCTATGGTTTTCCTTGTTTTTTTCCCGATTCCCTTTCCCAGGTGGGGAGGGGTCATTGGGTGACAGAATAATTGTCTAAATGTCAATAAATTATTGTGGGTTCTTCAAACCATAACAGTGACCTACAAGTTGAAGTTCTTTTCTAGAGGTACTCCACATGCTTAAGGTCAGATGTTTTAGAGACCTAAAGGTGCAGGTAAGGTCTTACCAGAATCGGAATTTAAGGGCCACATGCACATCACATGCCTAAGCACTACAGAGATCTGCGCAGGAGCTGAAACACCCATGGAAGTGAGATTAGGCCACAGTATCTCTGTGTAGATTTTGGAAAACAGTCTCTGATTTATTTTATAAGTATTTGTGTTTTTACTTCTCCTGCAACCTCCTTAGTGTCTCCACCCCATAACAAGACGCAAGAATACATGTAATAGGGTGTTTAAGAGAGAGAAGGGGGACACATTAAGTGAAGCACTGCCAGCAAAAAAGGGAAACATCAGTACTGTTATGCAGAGACTTGATAAGACCTCATGTGGTCATCCTAAAATTAAGAAAGAAGAATTCAAACTGCAGCAAGTTCAGAGAACAGCTGGAATGGTTGGGAGAACAGGGAGTCTATTAGCCGTGGAGAAACCAAAACACCTTGGCTCCTTAACGGATCACATCAAAGACTGTGTTGTGCAGTATGTGTATGGCCCTCATACACCACCGGAGTACAGACGCAGGGTGGAAAAGACTGCTTAAGAAACAGGAAAATGTTGGTGCAACAAAATAGTCATGAATAATGTTAGGCTGGAAATTGGAAGGAAGTTTCTTCTGGAGGAGTGAGGTACTCTGAGCCTTTCCCAGAGAAGCAAACAATCCAGTCACTTTTAAGCTTAAGCGGTTTGTGAAAGGGATTATATCGTGAGGCCACAAGATTATATCACAGCAAGTCTCTGCCAGTCCTATTTGCCAATGTGCTTACATCCAGATAGGGCTGAGCCAGACAAAAACACCCTGCGTGAACGGGGAACTTGGCACAGGGACCAGACTTCGTAACGTCCTTGTAAAATTGCAATCAGAAACCCCTTTCTGGGAGCGCCACAGAAGAAAGTGAAGACATTCAATAAATACCTCTGTATTGGCAAGAAAGAGAACAGTGGGTTTCTATGGCTTCCCAGTCCATTAACAGCGCAATGGTGAACATGTTTGAGAATCAGCAGGTCCAGGTAACTTGAACTGAAGAGCCAGAAAGGAGTTAGGGGCGGGAGACTTGGCTCGCTGATGGTAAATGTTGGAAAAGCCGGAAAGTTCAAGAGGGCTGGAAAGGGGCCCATGTGAAGGCAGTCACACATGGAAATCAAGATTATTTGTGTAACTACAGGCCAGCTACCCTGCCACCCTCAGACAAGGCAATGGGGACGCTTCCATTAGCAAGATTCAGTTAGCAAAGAAGGAAACAATGAGAACATAATTAATGGCAGAGGCATGGTTCGCTGTCTTTTTCAGACTAGTTTGATTTCATTATTGAGGGGACTGCAGAGTTGAGTGGCGATGGCAAATAGGGCTTTTTAGAGCTCGGTACTCCTGGAACATTGCAACAAAAAAGAACAGCATACAACGTCAATAAAGCACACATTAATTGGATTGTGAACGCACTAATTGATAGGTCTCAAAAAGTGACTGTCAATGGGGAATCATTTAATGATGAACTGCAGGGATCAGTATAGACTCAATGCTGTTCATCATCTTCTGCACTGTTCTGGAAGCAAATATAAGAAACACTGCTGGGATAATTTACTGTAGATGACACAAAGTTTGACAGAATGATGAATAATGATGAAGACAAGGCTGTCATCTAGAACCATTTGGAGAGAGAGCTGAATTGAGCTGATTCAAACAACCTGTGTTTTAAATCAGAGAGACAGAAAATTACAGATTTCGTAGCAAACAGCTGACCATCTGCAGAAAGAGACTGTCTCTGAAAAACAGGAACACTGGAAGGATTTAGGAGTCCTATCTGATGAGCAACATGACATGAGCTCCCAAGGTGACAGAAGAGGATAAAGCAATTTTTGCCTGGACAAGGAAGTTGTTTAGTAGGAGCAGGGAAGACATTTTGCCTTTCTAATTACCTAAAGCTGATCCTGGAAAAATTCTTGCAGTTCTGGTGTCCTTTCTGAAGTACGCTGGAAAAGTCAAGAAACGTGTCATGGGAATTAGTTGAGCACTGAAGAAAAAAAACGCTTCAAATCAGAAATATGAGCTTGATCTCCTCAAATTATCAAAAACAAGAGTGAAAGGAGTCTGATTACAGTACGTGCATTTATTTTGCAAAAATGCAATGTGAAATCAAACCAAAAAAAGGCATAATAAAAGCCAGGTGAATTTTGAGGATACAAAAGACACGTTTCTAGCATCATATGTGCTGCAGCCTTGGAAATAATGCCCTGTGGTGCATGCACCCGGTGGGCACTACAGGCCTCTGCACCCATGTGCGGGCTGCGGGATTCCGAGGAGGGATAAGCGAGGGATGGCGTGGGCTGTGTGTGACCCGTGGTGTGCCTGGTGCCTCTGAGCGTGCACCCTTCGTGCACTCGTGGGACTTGACTTATTTCTAGCTCCAAATCATCGTGGGATGGAAGGAAACAGTTTGTGAGTTAGGTCAAATAGCAGGACGATGCGTAACGGTAATAATTGAGCCTGACAGCACAGCACACTCCAAATGTTGATGAGTTCAAGCTCTTTAAAGTATGGGCCGTTATCCTCATTAAAGCCACAGCTTGGGTCTGATTGAAATCTGGTGTTTTCTGCTCCCTGAGTGCTCGGGGCTGCGGACATCCCCCCCAGCCACCTCCGTGGCTGCACACGCCGTTTGTCCCCATCCTGGTCCAGCCCCGTTGTGGGACACTTGTGTCAGATCTGCCTCTTGTGTGTGCAGTTCCCTGCCCCCTTTCAGCCCCCCAAAAAGCCAGACTGAGAGCATTTAAATAGAAAATGTAACTTCAGGGGAAATATCAGGGGAAGCAGGTATAGGAGAGCCTGCCTCGGCAGCTCTGGGAGGGCTGGCACCAACCATGGGGTGACGGGATGCTGGAGGAGACTGGGATGCAGCCTCTGCGGCGGGTCCCCAGCACGGGGAAGGGGATGACTCTGCACAGCTTGGCTGTGAAACCAGAAAGCTGTGACGGAGGTTGAGCAAAATCTCCCGGCCAGCACGTCCTCCCCAGCCTTTGTTTAACTGTGAGATGCCATTCAGGTCTTTTAGGAGATCAGGAGCCTCAAAAACCCGATGTAAGCACAGAGAAAGGCACCGATAACATGGGAATTTGATAGATCCCAGTGAAGAAATATTTCCAGGCATCACGTGGACTCTGGAGGTGCAAACAGAGCAAAGAATGAGCAGCAGAGAGCCCCGGCCCTGAGGCTGCAGGAAAGGCGGTCAGACAGCCTGAGAAATCACAGCCACGTGCCGCTGGGGAAAGGGAGCGGGGGAGAAAACCTGGGAAGAGCTCACATAGTTTCGGAACCGTGATTAAAATAAAGCCAGCTGTGCATGAACAGTAACTTATTACTGTGGTCAGGGAAGCAGGACTTTGTACTTTCTTGCAGCAAACCAGCTGGTAAAAAAATGTTGGAACCCATCTTCAGTTTTCTCCCTGTAACTGAAATGTTTTACAAGATCCTGAATTTTAGTGAGCTGCTTGGGTTAAAAAGGTCAATGCACGTTTGAAAGTTTTAACTCTGTGCCTGTGTGTCAATGTGAGTTTAGGCACCTCAAATTATGTTTCAGCTTCCAACTGAGGGCAGTAACTTTCTCTGCAGTGTCAGCAGCCTGACTGGAAGAGCATGTTTCTAATGAGAGAAATGCAAAGTATACCCAGAGAGAATTTAGGAGATACACTAGAAAAAGACAACTTCAAAATGTTGTTGGAAATGAGCTCATTAAATGTCCTTGTTTTGATCTCTGCATCCCACACAGTACAAAGGGTCCACTGGCTGCATATCAAGGGGGATGGAAAGATCAATTCATATCAAGGACATCAGCAGAACTACACAAGGATATAGGTGTCTTTTTTCACTTGCGGGTTTTTTTTTCGTCTTTCGCTTATGACTACATTTCATTTTAAACTTTGAACCCGAGAGAAAATGTGCGCCGAGGGACAGATGTTGGAAGACAAAAACATGAAGAGGCAGCAGGGCCTCGGATGTCACAGGATGTAAATACGGGCCACAGAATATAAACACGGGAGAGTGGCAGGGTCACGGGCAGTAAACACGGGCTGTGCAAGGAGATCCTGTATAAACATGATATGTCTAGCAGGAGACGCTGTGAGCACAGGAGTTTTGCAGAACTAGTCTCCAGAAAGACTGAAGGATTTAGGTCCCTTCTCCCTGGAGAAGAGAAGGCACGGGGGGACCTCATCACAGTATTCCAGTACTTAAAAGGTGGCTACAAAGAGGATGGAGACTCTCTCTTCACAAGGAGCCAAGGGTACAAGTTGCACTAGGAGAGGTTTCATTTCGATGTAAGAAAGAAATTTTTTCAATCCCTGGAACAACCACCCCAGGGACAAGGTAGAGTCCCTGTCACTGGAGGTTTTTAAGATGTGATTAGACAGGGTGCAAGATAACCTCATCTAGGGTCCCGTTCCCATGAAAGATTAGACCAGAATATCTTCCAAGGTCTTTTCCAACCTGGGCTGTTCTATGATTCTATGAACTACACAAGTTGCAAGAGAAATGCTGGAGTGTGGCAGGGCCATGAGCTACCCACGCAGGGAGGATGGGGGAAGGGGGACGCTCGTGAGTGTGAGAACAGAGCAGGCTGGGACATGGGACAACAGCAGAAGTCCAGAAGGCAGAAATTTGGGAAAGCAGCTGCCCCCCATTATAAACACAGCAGTACAACATTGCAGATGTAACATACATCATAGCACAGGGAGGAGGCTTTGGTCCTCAGATCCAGTAAGGGTAGAGAAGTTGTGAAAAGCCTATGTTCCTTCTCAAGGATGCGTGTATTACTGACTATGTAAAGCAACATGAGACAGGCTGCCTTTTCACAGGGAGAGAGACACTGTGAAAACAACGCCGTTATGGACATAAAGGAGATCGTCTTCTGGAGGAAACTGTTCCGTGGAGAAAACTGAACACTGCTAACTCAGTATCTGATGCCTTACTGGTAAAACTGGAATGGATCTCATGTGCTTCTGCTCCTGATCTCATTGTTTCCGCTGGAGTTCATGAGAATCTCACTCCTGTTACCACGCACTTGATGGTGATCCATGCTGAGAGGATGATCCCGTACACTGTGCCTTTGCTGGGCTCACCACATTTACAGTGAAGCTGTCCCGGTGTCGGAGTCGTAGGGAGTCACATGGGAAAAAACAAACATGTCCCTCTGACAGAGGGAAGGGAATTAGGTTAAACAGTGGTTAGAGAAAGAGGCTGGGTAATTAGGGTTATAACTGCAGCACCTCGGTTAGGTGGCACGAATTCCCTCCCAACCTCTGCTGTCTCATCACACATGACACAAACCCACGAGCTCCACGTAGGTGGCTCGCCTGCACCCCGTCCATGGAAAACGCTGAGTAAGAAGCTGTGTGAGCCAGCCTGTGTTAAATCAGGTCAGAGATGCTAACGGGGCACAAAACCATCGCGGTAATTTCACTGCTCCACCCACGGAGGACTCCAGTACATATTTCTATTTATATAATAAGAAAAAAGCTATTAAATGGGATTCCAGCCGCAAGTTGTACTTGTTTGAAATACAACAGTGTCATAACAGAGGTCATTGACATCTGAATCAAGGAAGATGACCAAGAATTTAAGAAACCTGGGCATGTATTATTTATGGAAAGAGAGGCTCAGCGAGGAGCTGTGTGGCAATTTCTGGGGGCGGGAAGACTCATGGTGTCTGGGTAAGGAACAGTTTGTGTAATCAGTCTAGGAAGGGAGAAGTCATCTGATTCAAGGAGAAAAGTATACAGATAACTAAAACAACTGCAGGAGGCCACTGCACGAAGGCTCCCAGGAAGGTACAGAAGGGACATTCGGATACGTTTTGGTAAACACAGAAGCTCTGCAAAGCACTGAGCACAGAGATGGGAGTGAGATGATTTCTTTTAAAGACTGTGCTTGCCACAGCAGAGGGCAAACCCCAGTAAAAACACGAGACACCATCAAAAATCCAGTCAAACAGCATAAAAAATACAGATATTATGCAGGAGATAGAAGTCATCTCTGATTGTAGCCTATTGGGTCCTGAAATGGCAATTGCTTAAAATTCTGGGACAGCTGTTTTGGTAGGAAAAATTATATGTGGGCTTCTGACTGGTTTACAGTGAGCTTTCCTCCTGACCAATGGATTAGTCTTCCTATTAGTGCTTTGGACATGATAACAAACCTGGCATTAGTATTTTTCTAAAATCAGAACTGTTAGAATAACGTGGTTTCTAAAAGCACTTCAGGGCTTTTTTTCCCCAAGTTTCTAAGGACCTGTGCTCTCAGGTCAGCTCGCTCATGTGCTTGGGTAGCTGCTCCTCAGTGGGTTTTTGTAGCAGCAATCTGAAGAGTTCAAACCAGGGCACCTGCAGTGAGTTGGCTCATTTTGACCGAAACCCTTCAGGGAGGGAGCACATGATACCCAGAGGCAGCAGAGGTACACGCAGACATTGGCCAGGGCATCCAAGCCAGCCCCATCCTCGGCGGTGGGGAGAGACTCAGGGGTCAGCCCTGAAACAGCAGAGGAGCTCTGAGACACAGGGACTGATATATATTGGATATCAGGAAGAAATTCTTTACTGTGAGGGTGGTGAGACAGTGGAACAGGTTGCCCAGGGAAGCTGTGGATGCCCCATCCCTGGAGGTGTTCAAGGCCAGGCTGGATGGGGCTTTGAGCAGCTTGGTCTAGTGGGAGGTGTCCCTGCCCATGGCAGGGGGGTTGGAACTGGGTGATCTTTAAGGTCCCTTCCAACCCAAACCATTCTGTGATTCTATGATCCTATGACTGGCAATGGCTATGAGAGCGAAATATCTTCTGTGTGTCTTGGGTAGCAATCCCTGAGAGGGGCTGGTTAACTGTAGTGTTTCCTTCTGCACCTTCCTATTACCACGGTGGGAACCCCGTTTTGCAGACCCATGTTTTCTCTCTTGCTCTTTCAGTGTCACCCCATCCCCCCCAGGTCCTTGGTTCTTCCCTTGGCCTTCAGCCTGCCATTGCCTCGCCCCCCGGCAGGCCATCGCTGCTGATATAAATCCAAACTGAATTTTGTGGATTTAAGCCCAGCCTGCCCTTCACAGGCCTTCCCTACAAACAGGCATACCAATTTTGGGGGAAAATTGAATAGAAACTTAAAATACAAACTTTTTGGAGGAGACCTGGTCCAGAACAAGTTTGAATCTGGGCGTGTTTTATGGCTGAAATGTAAATGCCATTAAGGGGGGAGAAAAAGCCAATAAACGAAAGAGATAGTGTAATGGAAAGAGTGTTTCACTGCCCAGGACAGAGCTGCCCTGGCTGGTGTTCACACAGAAGCGCCGGCATCAAGAGAGTTACCAACTAGGTGAGGATCAGGCCCCACAGTCATGTTTTATTGAGACATTGACATAGCACAAATAAAGCAGGGCTGAAGCTGTGGCTGCTACAGGCAAGAGAAAAGGAAAAAGAGCCAAGCATGATGTCTTCGTACATTTGCACGCTATAGGAATGTGTTTTGCTGGCCTTGTGGTAATCCGGACTTTGAACTCGCGTTCATTCCCATTTCTCTCTCCCACGACACAAAATAATTCCTCGGGACTGTCTGTAACCCCCAAGCTCCTTGGAGCTTGTTCTGTGCAATGTTACACCGCCGGGGCTCCTGAAACTATTGTGTAATGGAGTGAGATCACAGACTAGCTCAGTCCACGCGGCTTGCGCTATCTTGCCCGCCTGATGGTGAGCTGCAGTTAAAACACTAAAAAACCATTCATGTAGCATTACAGCCATAATTCTTAATAGTGGTAGGAAATCCAGACATGCAAGTGATCTGCCATAAGCAAGAAATCAATTGATGTGGAGAAGTTTTCTACTGATATTTAGAAGTTCATCGACGCTGCTGTGGCTGCTGTTTGGGCAATGCTGCCGTTATTTGTCTTCTGCGCTGTACAAACACATAAGGATGTGTTAACCGGGTGGGCTGGTACAGGAGCAAGGACAACAGCAGTGTCATGTTTTCAGGTGCGATGTTTGGTCTCTGAATGTTAAATAGAAACCTGGACAGTATTCATGGATTTAACCTCTCAGCGGAGGCACCATGATGTCCAGATTAAAGAGTCTCTGGCAATCAGGATCTACCGTCCCGTGGTGCGGTTTTGCTTTGAACTGAGTCCTTGGCCTTTTTCAAATTCTCATGTTAAAAGGCTATTGACGTGTGAGGCACAGACAAGCAGCACCCTAGCTTCCTGGGTTTTGCCCCCATGAAAGCGTTGGGAACAGTCAGGGGCTTTCGCAGCCCTTTTTCTTTACACAGAGCCTCTGGGAAATGCGACATGAAAATGAGCCCAGCGTGTTTTGCTGCAGCGTATCTTGTCCTGGACATAAGAACAACCGGGATGGGACTCAGAAATGTAGCCTTGGTGATTCCTTTAGCTTTTCTAACCACCTTGAAAATCACAGTGCAGCATAATGTAAAAAGTGAGTGCGCTTGGTCAAAAATAAGGTCATTTGGGAGCTTCATGCAGTGGTCAGATGACTGTGGCTTACTCATTAAAATTAAAAGAACTGAAATTAAAAAACGCTTTGCGCATGGATGTGTGAATATGCTGATGCAGGATGGGCAAGTGAGTAGTCACTAAAAATTATTTAGATCCTCCAAAGAATGTGAAATCTGCCCTGGATGAAGGGGTAGGAGCTCTGGGCTCCCAGCAGCAGCCTGGCAGCGCACGGGACGTCTTGCTCTTCTCCAGGGCCAGGGTCACGGTTCCCCCATCCTGCTGCTGCTTCCCTGATGTCTGTACCTGTTCTTCCCTGCTGACTATATACAGTCAATGGAGCCTGAGAATATGCTTTGGGAGAGATTAATAAGACCATGTTTTATCATCAGGTCATTTTCTGATGGCCTGTGTGGCTATTAAGCTAGGGGGAATAGATGCCTTTAAAATAAGCCGTTTGGTCAGAGAAGATGAGCTGCAGTTGCAAAATTCCATGTACGAGCTGAGAGGAGAAGGTTGCAAGTGCCCAAGCGCTTAAACATTTACACTTGAAGGTAAAGCTATGACATGCAACCGCTCTGCAGCCTGGTGCTGGCATTTGTGGCTTGCCCCCAGATTATTCTTTGGGCTGTTTTTCTGTAGCGATGCCATCCCAGGCTGATTAGAGACCAAGACCAAGCCAGGCAGAGGATGGGACTGTGCCTACGGGTCTAACCTGAGGGCCAGAAAAGGAAGGTTTGATGAGAAGCTAGTTTCCTGTTTGCTTGATTAAATACAACTATAAAATTAAGATAAAACATATCCACAGCCCCCTGGAGGTGTGTTGAGAGGATGCACCACTTAATGGTTGTAAAGTGACTTGGAAGTGAAAAATGCTGCAATAATGCTAAGCCCTGTTCTCTTGCAAGAAAGGTGATTGCTTCTTTCATAAGGTAACAAAGTCCAGAAAAGTGGAGTGGAAATCAGCATTTCTCCAGATCTCTGGCAGCAGTCCTATCTCTACCTAGTGCCAGGGGCTGCAGCTCCGATACATGATGCTGCAGTCTTCTGGAGAGAAGAAGAAAGCCCTCTAGCACTCAGTGACTTAGGATTCCTGAAGAGTCACTGCCGTTATTTATACGGAGGGGTGCTGCTGCAACCCTAAAACCAGGAGTTCAGGCCTGGATCCAGCTGCCATTGCAGTGACTGGCACGGCTTGAGAAAATGTCTCACCATCCCTTTATCAGCACATCAGCAGCATTTCTGACTCAAGGCCCATGAGTGAATGCCTCTTCAAAAAAGAAGGTAACTGGTGCCCAGTCCATTTTGAGAACTGGCAAAATTATACGATGGAAGAACAGCACTGCTCTTGCTTTTTCAGAAGCCTTTGTGCTATGAGGACCGGTGTACGTGCACATTTGGGGAGGGACCCTTTATCAGGGAGTGGAGCAATAGGACGAGGGGTAACAGTTTTAAACTGAAAGAGGGAAGATTTAGACTAAATATCAGGAAGAAATTCTTTATTGTGAGGGTGGTGAGGCACTGGAACAGGTTGCCCAGGGAAGCTGTCAGTGCCCCATCCCTGGAAGTGTTCAAGGCCAGGCTGGATGGGGCTTTGAGCAGCCTGGTCTGGTGGGAGGTGTCCCTGCCTATGGCAGGGGGTTGGAACTGGATGATCTTTACGGTCCCTTCCAACCCGAACCATTCTATGATTCTGTGATTCTATGATTTATGAGCCTATGGGACATGGGACCATGAAAATCTTGGAGGGGCAAGACTATATACAGTGTCTATCAGCAGTTCTCTTGAAGAAGACTAAATCCTTAATTTTATTGAAGGACCTCTATAGGATATACTGCCATGGGGACTGACAACAAGAACAGTTTATAGCTCCCCCTTGGAGATCTTTACCAAGAAAACTTGCTGTGCAATGAGGTGCAAAATATCAATATGCAATGAACTGCTGGAGCATGTCCAAAGAAGAGCAACGAAGCTGGTGAAGGGTCTGGAGCACAAGTCCTGTGAGGAGCGGCTGAGGGAGCTGGGGTTGTTTAGCCTAGAGAAAAGGACGCTGAGAAGAGGCCTTCTCGCTCTCTACAGCTGCCTGAAAGGAGGGTGTAGTGAGATGGGGATCGGTCTCTTCTCCCAAGTAACAGGTGATAGGACAAGAGGAAATGGCCTCAAGTTGCACCTGGGGAAGTTTAGATTGGATATTAGGAAAAAATTCTTCACTGAAAGGGTTATCAAGCATTGGAACAGGCTGCCCAGGGGAGTGGTTGAGTCACCATCCCTGGAGGTATTTAAAAGATGTGTAGATGTGGCACTTAGGGACATGGTTTAGTGGTGGACTTGGCAGTGCTGGGTTAATGGTTGGACTTAGTGCCCTTAAAGGTTCTTTCTAACCTGAATGATTCTATGATTCTATGGTTCTATCTTCCCATTTCCTCATATCCAATACCCAGTTCTCCACCATATTATTTGGAACATATTTATTGACTGAAGGGTTTTTGCAGGGATCTACTGCAACTGCAGTGAGCACCTACGCACTGCTTTTTGCCTTCAGAAGGGCCCTTGGTGTGCTTCCCACCCTGCTTGCTCTCACCTTCTGCCACAGCTCACCACCCCTTCAGCTGTGCTGATTCAGAAGAGGATGTTTTTATTTCCAGTGGGGATGCTTTCTGTGATGCTGTGGATAAGTGCCACAGCCGGGCTGTCACCCTGGAGGAGACAGCAAGGATGAACAAGCAGGAACCAACGTGTGGTGGGGCAGGAACATCTACACTTGGTTTGCTGCTGAAGGAAGTATGCCAGGTAACGACCGTCTCATTTTTCTTCTCCTGTAGACTGGGTACAAAAACAGGCATGGGTTGACGAGGAGGAGAGATGTTGCGTTAAGGGGGTTTAGTCACCAGTGTTCTCACCTCCCCATTTGAGCAGGGCAGTGCCCACTGCTGCAGGTGACATGGCTGTTCATGAGATGACAGTGCTACACGACCTGGTGTGAAGACCACAGTCTAACCCACAGCAGTGGACTTATTGTGGACAGTGACGGCTCAGCCAACCGGAATGGAAACAGGAGTCAAGAAGCCTCCATGCCAGTCCCAGCTCTGCTACCCTGTGGGGCCAGCAAGGCCCCAGGAAAAACAAGTACAGAGCAAATGAGTATAATAGTCAGCCCCTTCCCAAAGCCCTTCCCTGAATCATAAATGCTCTATTACACATACATATATAAAGCTGGGATAACAATATTGACCCACCTCATATGGTGTTGGTTTCTGCAAGGAAATTGGCCCCGATTCCTGATTTAAGCTTGCACTTCATTTTCATCACCAAGTCATGCAGAGCAAAACGCCTCCCATCTCCCTTCCCTCCCTATCCCGTTAGTAAGAGGAAAAATGGTTTTTCAGGAAAGCCGTGTAATTCCTGCCTGAAATTCTCTGGAGCGCCGGTTCTTTTTGGTTCCTCCAAGCTGTTTTTTTACGGTTTCTTAAGCCGCAGATGAGAAGGGAAAAAAAAAAAAAGCACAACACAAATCCAATTAAGGAAAAGCCTTGGGAAAGAGAAAGTGCTTGTTGTTTAAACGTGAGCTGTAAAGGGAGCCAGGAAAGGTGGGTTAAATGCAGAGCCTAAATATCCAGCAGCCATAGTTGTTATCTGAGCCTCTGTGCCATTAGCGATGCAGCAATACTGGTTTGGGTTTTCCCCTCCGTTCTCCAGGTTCAACGTGTGAGCAGGTCTCCACAAGCTCCTCTCTTATTGGTTTAATATAATGAAAAATAAAACCCTGTTAAGAAAAGAAAATGTATGAAGAGGCAAAGTAGTGATCTCAGTGCTCTGTAAAAAATCTTGGCTCTGAATTATTCTGCATGGGGGTAAATTTATCAGGTGCCGACAAAAAACAAATACCCTAAAACAACAGCCTTGATTTGATTTCCATCCATTCCGGCTGATCACCAGTCTCAGGGCCGAGCTTGTCATTTTAAGGAGAGCTGCTTATTCAGTGAGCCACAAGCAGTGACTGCAGAGGGAAAGCACAGACCCATTTTATTTAGGATGTTTCAGCTGTAAATAAAATGATCCTTCCTTCCTTGAACGTCGCAAAACCTATGGGACCAAAATATACCATAAATGATACATGCAACGGATTTCCTTGTCCTCTGTTAGACACAGACGACCTGAGACCCACTCACCCCTGTTGCCCATAGAAAGAGAAATCACAGAATCATAGAATGTGTTGGGTTGGAAGGGACCCTTAAAGGTCATCTAGTCCAACCCCCCTGCAGTAAGCAGGGACATCTTCAACTGGATCAGGTTGATCAGAGCCTCATCCAGCCTGGCCTTGAATGTCTTCAGGGATGGGGCCTCCACCACCTCTCTGGGCAACCTGTTCCAGTGTCTCACCACTCTCAGTGTAAAGAACTTCTTCCTAATGTCTAATCTAAACCTACCCTGCTCCAGTTTAAAACCATTGCCCCTCGTCCTATCGCTACATGCCCTTGCAAACAGCCCCTCCCCAGCTTTCCTGTAGGTCCCCTTCAGGTACTGGAAGGCCACTATAAGGTCTCCCCGGAGCCTTCACTTCTCCAGGCTGAACAACCCCAACTCCCTCAGCCTGTGCTGAGAGGTAGGACAGGTGCTCCAGCCCTCGGATCATCTTCGTGGCCCTCCTCTGGACCCGCTCCAACAGGTCTATGTCCTTCTTGTGCTGAGGGCTCCAGAGCTGGTCACAGTACTGCAGGTGGGGTCTCACGAGAGCAGAGTAGAGGGGGAGAATCACCTCTCTGGGTCTGCTGGCCACGGTTCTTCTGATGCACCCCAGGATGCAATTGGCCTTCTGGGCTGTGATTGCACATAAATGAGATGATGAACTACAATAAGAAGCAAGAGGAGGTGGAGGTGGTGGAGTCACCATCCCTGGATGTGTTTAAGACTCGTTTAGATGTGGTGTTAAGGGATATGGTGTAAGGGAGAACTTTGTAGAGTGGAGTTGATGGTTGGACTCAATGATCCCAAGGGTCTTTTCCAACCTAAATGATTCTATGATTCTATGATTCTGAGAGGATGAATGCAGAAGCAGAAGGCACCCACCATTCATTCCTCACCTGTTTTTTGTTGCAGGCTCTTTCTCCAGCTCTTTGAGCTGCAAGTTTAAAACTACTCTGGAGGACTTCAGCCTTTCTCAGTTTGCCGGCCTTGCTGGAGGGGAAAATTCCGCTTTAATAATTTAAACTAACTGGTAATAGGTTTGTCTTCTCAGATGCTTGCACAGATGCTGAAAGCCACAGATTGAGCACCGCTGACCTGCTTGGTAAAATGCAGCCATGGTTTTATGGGGAGGAGAGGAGTTTTGCACAGGTACTGACTGAATCTGCAACTGGAGAAGACCAGAAGAAAATACACCAGCTCACTCCATGGACTGAATTCTGCCAGTGGCACAAAAGGAGAGCACAGCTGTACTAAGGGCAGCATTGGGCTCTGTGTGTATATTTGCTTGATTAGAGATTTTTCCTCCTTCCCAATCAGGCGAGCTTTGGTTTCTGTCTGCACCTTTCTCATCTATCCAGCCTCACCACGATGGAAATGCCTGTTCCCTGCTGCTGAAAGACACAGGGCATGGAGGGATCCCCGTCTTTGGCAGGGAAAACAGGGAAAGCTGATGTATGTATGTGTATGTGTGTGTATGTATACACATATATCACCTCTACTGGAAGCTATGAGGCGTTGACAGCCCTTAGTTCAAACTGAAGGAGCTCAGGTATATGCAGGGATCTGTTTGTATATATTATTCAAGTAAGTGTGCGTGTAGATATATACAAAACACGCACATGTGGCTGTATATTCAAGGTGATGCATTTCCATATGAACTCATTTATCTTGAGAGGCGGGCAAGGAGCAGTCTCCCGAGCAGCTTTCTGCTGGAAAGACTCCGGCCAAGAGTCATCTCCCTTTGGTCATTTAACAAGTGATGGGGTCAGATTGAGATCTCTGAGGCTTTGAACATTTAGCCTTCTCCTTTCTCCAACCTATTTGCCTTTCTTTCTCCTATTATGCAAGAGATGAGATACTCTGATAAAAACACTGCTTGTGGGAGAGCATGACTCAGTTTTCACAAGTGGATACCCCTGAAACAGAGCCAGCATCCCCTCACAAGTCCTCATATAACCAAAATAATATCAGAAGTGGAGGCAGGAGAGAAGCAGGGTCAGAAGGGTGAAGTGGAGGAGGAAGCTATAAACTTCCTTTTGTATTATTTGCACCCAACTCCTACAGCCTCTGAATCACAACTGTGTGCACAAATAACTCACAGTCATCTGCAGGAAATCACCACAATTGTAATCATCGTCCTTTTAACTCAAGAATTTGCAGGGTCAAACTATTAGTGACACATTATATTTGTACACATCCAAATAATACCTCTATCATGTGGGGTATAGTTCCTCTGATCTAATTTAACTGTCCAACATCTCTTGAATGTAGCTGGGGAGAGACTCTAATGCAACAAACCAGA
Source organism: Rissa tridactyla (assembly GCF_028500815.1). Taxonomy (NCBI): domain Eukaryota; kingdom Metazoa; phylum Chordata; class Aves; order Charadriiformes; family Laridae; genus Rissa; species Rissa tridactyla. Next base: position 116,217,388 of record NC_071468.1, on the reverse strand, counting down.
CCTTTATCCACCAAGGGAGACGAAAACTCATCATTGCTTCAGACCCGAGACCAAATATACCTAATTCAACCACAAATTGCTGGGCTGAACAGAGTTCACGGCACAGACAGGAAGACTAACTCCTTCCCTTGCAGGAATTACCACGTTGAACTCCCTGACCTGGGTTACACAGGAGGTCAGATTAGATTATCGCTGTCCCAAATTCTGGTCTCGGAAACCAGTTTTCAGTGCCCATCTGGCTGCAATCCCAGGTAAACATCAAGAGGAAAAAAAAGGCAAGTGCGGGGTTTGGGTATCTCATTTCTGTGTGCTGCGGTGGGAGGACTCTCATTGCTGTCGGTAAGAAGGCAGCAGTCCTGCCTGAAAATGGGAGACGAGAAAAACTTTAGCGGATGCCAGGGGGGCTTTTTCGGGTCAGCATTGGTCAACATGGGGCCCTCCCAGCATGGCCCGTGTCTGCGTGCAGGCTGACGCAGGGTTCCCAAATGCCCCGAACTCGGTTAAATACAGAGAAACTCCCCCATAGCACAGTGAGTCCCAGAGATGCAAACCATTTGCAATGGGCAATGCTGCATGTTTGCTCCATCCTTGGACTCTCTCCTGGGTGATTTGGTCCCTGCTGGAGAAGGGGATGCCATCTTGCCTAGTGGAGCCATTCAATGACCTCCTCTGCCGTGCCCAGGGGCTGGGCACACAAGAGAGAGACCAAACAAGCCCCGCTGCCTGTCTTCTCTCCCTGCAGCAGCCAGTCCTCAGCAAACAGACCAGGAATGGCATCTTCCCATGCCGTGGATACCCACAGCCACGCTATCCGAAGGTCACAATATGGCAATAGGCAGCAGCTTTCTGCAGTCAACCTAAGGAGCAGAACTTTACTTCTCAAAAAGAGCTGCGTGAACATGCTCAGTAGCTCCTCACCTTCCAGCACAGCCAGCAGAGCCTGTTTGCCTGGTGGGTTGTTGCTCACTCACAACTCACACTTATCCCTAAAGCTCCAGGATCCCCTTTTAGCACCTGCTGTGTGAAATGCTCAGGCAGGTGGTACCAGCAGGGCTTGAGCTCCCTTCTGCGGTGCCATGAGATGGCACGGTGATTGACACCACCCAGAACAACTCGCCCGTCCCCGGTTACCAAACGCTCGCCTCCGGCCGCTTATCCTTTCCCCACCCCTGGAAAGATGGTGAACTCACAGCAGGGCTGTGACTAACGGCAGCGTGAGCAAGCAAGGAAGCCATCGCCCGTCCAAATCAGCTGAATCAGAAGGAGCGGGGGGAAAGGGGGGAAAAAAAAAAAAGAAAAGCTATCTGAACAAGCGCTAATGGTTTGCAAGCCACAACACGAACAGCCAGGCACATTAGTGACTCACAGGTGAAATGTGTGACAGGGACTTTGGTGTCTTTTGGTGGGAAGGGCTTCACGCTTGGTCGGCGGGAGGGGAGGGTGTGTGTGGCGGGGCCAGGAGCTCCGCCAGCCCAGTGTTTCCCACGCACATTCCTCTGCTCCATGCGCTATGAAATCTGGTCAGAAGCTAAAGCGTGGAAGCAGAAAGAAATTCCTAGGAGGAAAGTGAAACAGAAAAACAAAACAGCATGGTAATTTCTTGCTTGCAAAGAGCAGTATTTCCATGTGCGGGCTTGCTCCACCTGCAATTTTACATGTGTACAGTGATTGCTGATATATGCCTCTGGTAAAAAGCTTGATCTGTCTCAGGAAAATCCCTTCCTTGTTAATTTATTATTTGATATATATGTAAAGCAGCGTACAATATAGCCTCAATCCACAGAGACACATGCCTTCAGGGTTGCGGGTAAAGGAAAGAGTACACGAGGGATGAACTAGGGAGAGAGAAATCAGCTAACAGCTGAGCACCCTGGTTCAGAGCAGTCACTGGGGTTATTTCTGCCTTGATCACCAGCACTGTGGTAGCACCCCGAGGCTCAGCTGTGCGTGGTGCTGTACCTACACACGGCTTGGTACCCCCCAGCGATGCAGCCCTGCTGCTGGACAAACACACAACAATCCAGCCTAGGGATTTTCAGAGAAGGGTAATGGGAGCCAGGCCCTTCAGTGGCACTGAATTGGGTAAGTCGCTCTATGAATACCCTCATCTGGACCCTCTGCATCAGAAAAGCGTTTATCATAGAATCATAGAACGGTTTGGGTTGGAAGGGACCTTAAAAGATCATCCAGTTCCAACCCCCTTCCATGGGCAGGGACGCCTCCCACTAGACCAGGCTGCTCAAAGCCCCATCCAGCCTGGCCTTGAACACTTCCAGGGATGGGGCATCCACAACTTCTCTGGGCAACCTGTTCCAGTGTCTCACCACCCCCACAGTGAAAAATTTCTTCCTGATATCTAATCTAAATCTACCCTCTTCCAGTTAGAAGCCATTAGCCCATGTCCTATCACTACATGCCCTTGTAAAAAGTCCCTCCCCATCTTTCCTGTAGGCCCCCTTTAAGTCCTGGAAGGCTACTATAAGGTCTCCCTGAAGCCTTCTCTTCTCCATTTCTGAAGGAGCGTTGTCTGTCCAAGGGCCTCTACGCTCCAGACCTCGCCTCGATAAGGCATCTGTGCGTGGTGGATAAATAGCTAAAAATAAACTGCTCTGTAATGAGGAAACTATTATTTGCAAGCAGTGACCACACAGGCTGCCTTACACGTGGTGCCATTCAGTCCCTGGGACGAGGCATGGTCTCCTGATGGCATTTCAGTCAGCTGCGCCGACCGGGACACCGACCCCGCGCCCAGCCCCGGGGCGTTTAGTGCCCTGTAAAAACGGAGCAAAGAGCTTGGGGATGAACCAAGGGCCAAACTGAGATTACAAAAGAGATGGGAGGTGCAGAGAAACCCTGAAAAAACACATTAGCGTTGCAAACAGCGGCCCAGAGCTCCCCCAGCCGAAGCTCTCACTGGGTGTTGTCATAGCCAAAAAAGCATTGGAGGTAGGAGCTTGGAAGAGACTGATCTCGTCCGGTTCCTGCAGGGGAGGCACGGCCCCTGTCCCAGCTTTCCCAGCCCTTCTACCAGGGCCGGCACACGTGATGAGCTACACACGTAGCGAGCTGTGATTGCAACACAGCCACTTGCAGTGTATTAAAATTAAGCAAGTAGTTAAATTATTTGCCGAATCAGGTCCGAACATGAGACAAAGATGCAAAGTCAGGCTAGCAGAGGAAGCGGAGGGGGCGGAGGAGAAAGGGAGCAGCACTCCGGATGTGTTGTAAAATAAACCAACAGCGCGCCCGGCTTGATGGTTACCAATCTGGGTGTTTTTTCAGACATACCAGATAGAGGAGGTAAATGCCAGAAGCCCAGGGATGCTGAGAGCCTACCACAAGCCCACAGGATGACAAATCTGCTGTCTGGTTCTCATGCGTCTGCAGCTTCTGTTCCACTTCAGCAATGCCTCGTGGTGGCAGGAGCCCGTGGGTGTTGTGTTGTGTTGGCATGACCCAACCTGGGATCCTGCATGTGTCTTGCTTGCAGAGACTGCCAGGAGAAGCACATGGAGCCGGCAGCCCCCTGCCCCCCTGCCTGTGATATTTTCCGGTGGTCCAGCACATCTTCCATTGTTTGTCCTGCTGACCTGTGTACAAAAAACACCCCCTGTCTTCTGCAGTGAAAAGAACACTGGCACAGAGCTCACATGCTGAGCCAGGCACCCCACCAGCTCCTGCTGCACCTTTGGGTGCTAAAAGAGTGCGGAACAGCCTTGTGCACACCTTGTGTGTGTGAGTGAATGGCTGCAAGGGGACCTCTTTGTGGATGTGTGAGTTTTGGTCCACACTAACTCATGGGGATGCCCCAGAGGGTCTGTAAGGGATTGTCCTGATTCGAGCAATACAGAATTAATTTATCTTTCAGTAATTTTACTTTTCAGTAAGGTGTCTTCTAATGCTTGGGAAAACCGCATTTTTGCAAGACTCTAGTGTCTGAATTTGTGAAAATATTTACTTTATAGCCAGCTATGGGGTGCGGAATTCAAGGTCTCGGTGTTTTTGAGCTCACCAGGTGTAGGGACGAGGAAGAGCGAGACCTGGGCACTTGACCCCAGCTGGCCAACAGGATTATTTCATACCATGACGGTCACATTCAATATAAATTAGAAAGTTTGCTGAGGAGTTTCTCTCTTCTGCGATGGTTGTGATCCTGAGAACTCCTTGCCCCTGTGCCGGAGCCCTGAGCCCTTCCCTTCCTCCCGAAGCCACAGTGTCCCACATTTGCTGTCCCTGCCATCAGCTTCCTGCTGATAGAGTGGGCTGAGTATAATCCTTGGATATTTTATATTGGTATTGGGATCAATATTGGTTCTTTAGTATTTTTAATGTTAATTATTTAGTCTGATTCTATTAAATCTGTTTATATCTCAAACCTCGTGTTTCCTTGTTTTTCCCCGTTTCCCCTTCCCGGGTGGGGAAGGGTCATTGGGTGATAGAATAATTGCCTAAATGACAATAAATTGTTGTGAGGTCTTCAAACCATAACAGGGATGTGCAACAGCCCTTCACAGACCCTTTCGCTATGTGTTAATGAGTTACCATGACCCTGGTTTCCAGGTCTCTGCTCAATCCACACCGGTTCCTCTCAGGCAGAATAATTTGTGCCACCATTAGTAACAGCATCTTCAGCAGCTGGCCGTTTCTCTACCACAAATATATACTTGTTTTTATAGCAAAGAAATCAAGCCTACTTCCATTCCAGTATGAAGATGAAAAGTACAATCGTCCTCCTTTTCTCAGTCCTGCCTCTGGCCTCTCCACCACCATTATGTGGCGACAAGAACCTCTCTTACTGTAGCTCCAGTCCTCTGACATGTCTTCTGCCTCTCAGGTATGTGTTTGTCTATTTTTTATCTTTTTCCCTGAAAGATTCTCATTCATTTTTTAATTGTGGGTTAGAGTGAGGCTGGCCCTGGGAAAGATGGGCAGGAGACAATCTGGGAAGGTGCAAGGCTCTTCCTTACCATAACTTCCATGGGGCAGATGACGGTTACAGTCCTGGCCTGGCCCCAAACTCAACTGTACCAACAAGATGGGGGGAGAGATCCTGCCCAACACCTGCTGCCTGGCAGACATCGGAGAGGCTTGGGAAGAGGAGGAGAGACACCACATCGCTCGGCACCCTCCCTGTGATGAAGTGGGACTGCAAGACCCAGTGTCAAGTGAAGCTGTGGCTAATGCAAGCTGTATCTGGGGACGCTGTAATGAGAACCGCACTGAGCGCTGGGCTCCTGGTGCCACCGAAGCGCTCTGCCTTCCCCAAACTTCCTGGGAAGTGTTTTGAACTTTATTTTTAAAAGCGCAATTAATCACGGAGCAGAGCCTGAAATCAGTCCAAGTGCAATAAAAGCAGCCGAGCAGAGCCCGCTCAGCCCGGCGAGCATTGTTCGCCACGGCCTGACTGACTGCGGGCAGCAGGAAACTTCCAGATGTGCTAACTTTGCAGCTCCTGGCTCCTGCAGGAATCTTAACTGCTACCATCTGTACGGGGGAAAGGCTTTGGGAGAGCGGCTCTCCCTCTCCCTTTACTTACGTTCCTCCCAGCATCAGGAGTTATCACCCCTGCGGCATCTGCTGTTTCTGCTGGCTTCTCCCTCATCGACTAACGACTACACCCTCCAAAGGTGCCGTTTCTTTCTGCTTCCATCCTTCGGCCGGGAGCGTCTTGGCGGAGCCCCTCGGTCAGGTGGGGGACAGGCCCCCTCCATCTGCTCCTGTTCTGCATGCGGTTTACAATACGCTACAGGAAGGCATTTTCTCACGCTATTAAGTTTTCACTAGATGTGGAGGGGGATCAGGAATGCCTTGGACGGCGTAAAAATTCCCTTCTCGGCTTGGTTATTAGGATCTAGCGGCGGCAGTAAGGCAAAATTATAGCCTCCATGAAATCCGAGTCTGCTGCTCTGCCACAGGCAAGGGGTGCAGAGTGTCCGCCTTCCAGGTACTCCCGGGCACCTCCTGGGCCAGCCCCGGAGCCTCCTCAGTTACTCCTCAGGCCTCCAAACACCCATGTTTGTGCCCAGAGCCTTTGGGTCAGGCAGCTTTGGGGCTGAAAGGCTCTGAAACGGCACTTCCAGCTTAGTCCACGCCCTTGGGAAGTTCTCCTTCCCTCAGTCTGGCTTTTTTTTTTCCTTTTTTCCAAGAAGAGGTCACCTTTTACTGCTGTCTTTGTCACCTTTTTCTCTTTCCCAAAGACTTGCAAGTAACAACCTCATGCACAACCTCTGTAGATGGTCTTAATCGTCATAACCACACTTAGCACTTATGCACTGTGCGCATCAAGAGCTCCTCACACATGTCAATTTTCCAATGCCCAGAGGATAGAGGTGAGCAGGAGCTACAAACTCCATTTTGCAGATGGGGACTGACAGAGCGAGAGGTTCTTTGCTTCGCCCAGGGCCACACAAGGGGTTAGTAGCGCAGCTGGAATCAGAAACTCTCTCTTAAACTCTTAAACTGTGCTCAAACCACCAAACCTCATGGCAGAGGCAAACTGGAAGGACTGGGTCCAAACCAAAAGCGAGCAGTGCCCAGGACTATAAATAATTTCGTCTGGCGCGGCTTTTATAAAGCTTGTGCAAACTACAGAAAAGGCTGGTGTCGTCCTGGGGTTTATGACTATGTTTCCTTCAGAAACCCTGCAGATCATTCAGCCCCCCCAGCACCCAGATGAGTCCTGGAAATGAAAAACCAGCGAAGCGGTTTGTGACAGCAGAGACCTTGTCTATGGCCAGAAGTTTGGGTGCTATCACAACAAAACCAATAAGGAAGCGCCACTGCTCAAAAGCAAACCTACACGCGAGGCCTTGAAAAAGCAGAGCAGTGAGTGACAACAAAAAAGGAGGAGCAGGGGAGAAAGGAAAGGAGAAGCCCAACAAGAGGGACTTTGGTAATCCAGGCGTCTCCGGTGGAAGCTACAGGGAGGTGCTGGTTACCTGCCTGGTAGCAATAGGGCTGGGTACACTTGCATCCGAATACAAAGCTGAACTTATGTCTTCGAGACGTAACTTTGCCTGCCTCATGCTCCTGTCCGGGAATAAACCCAACGGCGTGAGGCTGTATGGTTTTTAAGAGATGATCACACTTTCCTATACTTTGCCTTAGCACCCTGCAGCTCCAAAAGGCTTCCCCTTGTGCGGGTTCAACTTCTCTCTCTGCTCCTTGGAGGAGGAGGAATGTGACTCAGCCACACTCGCAGTGACCCCGCCGGCAAGTCAGACCTGCTGTCCTCAGGCTGTACGTGCCCCTGGGCGATGTCTTCTGAGAGGAGGGACATTTTCATAGACACCGTGCCAAAGGAGAGGCAGGATGCAGAGACATCCAAGTTACTCATCCTGGCTTAAACCCCACAGGATGTCTCGAATGACTGAAGTGTAGGCTGAAACACAGGCTTAAACTATAAATTTGGGGATTTTGGCATTAAATTACTGGCCACAGAGAGGTCCAACATGAGATGACCAAATAGATAACCCCAAATGACAGCAGAAAAAGTACCAGATGGATTTGTCCGTTCCCGAGGGGTTTTGGCATCACTAGTGGCAGTCGATGACTAGGCTCTATTACGACAATATCAGAGCAGAGAAATTCTGGTCATAGGGGGAACAATACCTCTTTTTTGCTCATCTCTGTGTTTTTTTCAGCTGTTTATAAAATTTAGAAATCAGGAAGTTTCTGTCTTCTCCGTTTTTCTGCCAGTGCGGCTTCTGTTTCTGAGAACAGTCTCCAAATGGCGAGCACTGGAAATGAGATGTGAAATGAGAATTCACATTTCACATTAGAATTAGAAATTGTGAAGGGCAGTTAGGTCACCCTCTCCAATTTCTATGCAGGGCAAATTCACTCCCTCCAATTTTCAGTCCTTTTAGTGCTATTTGCTTAATCTGATGGAACGGACCTTTTACTAGGAGATTAAAATGTTGTGGTGTGATTTATCAGGAAGCAGATAAAATATATTTAAGGAACATAGATAGGTCTAAACATGTTAAATAAACCAAGGATTTTAGTATCCAATCTATACAGAAGGTTGCAAGAGATTTATCTGAGCAGCCTTTCTAATGCATATTAATAGCGGGTATAATAATGGAAATGAGAAGGAAACTGGAAGACAACGCTTGTGACAGTTGTGACATAGTGGAAATAATTCAGCATCACTCATTAAGGCTGAGTAAAGGGAAAGGAAATAGAGAAGTCAGGAAGAAGATGATACAGCAGAAGAAGAGAAAGAGCTGTTGTTGCCTCAGAATCAGGCATCGTTTCTGTCGTCTTTGCCATTTCTCAGCTCATTACCCCTAAAACAGGCTCCAGCTGTCCTGCATTGACTTAGCAAAGTCAGCCAACGCTATTTCACAATGATCTTCTCACCAAGTCGTCCCCTAAAAGTGAAATCAAGACCATTTGGTTCGGCTGACTTCATGCGATAGCTCTGTAAACTGCCGATGATCTGCTGACCAGACCTGGAAGCCCTCCAACGCCCTCAAACACCTTCCCAGTTGGGAGGTTTTCCTCGCTTGTTTGCTCTTTTCCTTGCATTCTCACGTCTTTGTTTTCCCCCATTCGTCCAGCAGTATCACAGGCACTGGCTCCTCCACGGTTGCACGGGCTGCTGTCCCAAGCTGTCTCGCTAACGTCTGTAGAGCGGGCAGGATTAGTATGTTTTGAATGCTTCCCAGTGCTGGTTTTATTTGCAACACCCCTCATTTCAGGGAATGTTTGTGATTCCTCGTGTCTGGTGGTGCTACAGATGTTGCACCACAGCCGCGAGGGCAGCTGGAGAGTACAACGTGAGAACTGGAACTCTACTTAAAGCTTCTGCCTTAGCCCAGGGAAATAATCTTCATTCTTCTCCCATCCCATTCAAATACACACATGTGGACCACTATGGCCAGATGGCAGCCTCTACAAGGTTTATTTCGGCAGCTCTTCAATATACTTGAGAGGAGATTTTCTTTAGGACCCACATCGAATGGTGCTTGCCAGACTAAACCTGCTCAGCTGGCCTGGTTCGCTCTGATCACATGGGTAAGGGGATGTTTCAGCCTTTTGCTCATGAGAAAAAGTAAATAAAAAAGTACATCCCAGCTTATTGCTGCATTCTGCAAAGGCCTGTGCTCTGCCCTGGGGTTTGTTTTGGCAAACCAGGGTGTGCAGATCCGCAGATCTTTGGCTTTGGGTGTCATTTCCAAACACGTTCGCTGTTAAAATGATCAACATCTGATGCATTCCTATGGAGAAGTCAGGTTCCTGGTATCTTTTTAGAAGTGGGAGTGAAATAAAATTGTGACCCAAACATCACGGTGCGTTGTATAAATTTGGCCCTATGGCCAAGCTTCAGGACCTGTCTCTGCCTGCACGGCATGCATAGAATATCTGGACCTCGTTGTCTCTAGGTAGTAGGCTACATCCTCAAAACCTGGGTCCAAGCTTAGAAAGACTTTAGTTATCTCTATTCCAGAGGATTTCTGAGCAATTCAGTGGCTCAGACAGCCTAACACGGTGCTAGAGCCCCACATTGACAAAGTACCTGAGCAAAGGGTCTTTCATTTGCTCAGCCGCTCCCTGGTGCGAGATAACAGGCACTGTGCAATTGCCTAAGTTTATTTTAATTAAGGTCTGTCGTCTAGTGTGTATGTGTTTGCTCAAACCAACAGGGTGCTCAGGCTACACCTAATTCACTCAGGCTGCATCAAGGACTCATGGCATCCCTCCCCAGTAAACGTAAGGGAGGGGATGCTGGTGGAGTTGGGAAGAGGGAAGGAATGTGCCCCTTTGCTTAGAGATCTTGAGAGACCCAAAGAAATATAGAGGATCACAAGTCCTGAGGATCCAGACAGGAGTAAACAAGAGAGGTTAACGCAGTCACCTAGAGCTCTACTGTGATAGCACAAATAAATAATAACAGCAACCATAATAAAAGTTGTGAGCAGGACAAGGGTGTTGATTCATGCAAACATCCTCAGGATGCATATACATATGTATACACACACACATACACACATGCTTAAGCATGCAGGTACCAAACTTGCATAGATAAATATCTAGATAGTTGTCACATGTATTTTACTTACATAGTACTTTCCTTTCAAGGGTCTCGGGGGTCTTTGTAGACATCAGTGAACTGCTAAAGCAAATAAATATTGGACGTTCAGGTCAGATGGGGAAATCCTGACCCTGCTCTGAGCAGGGATGTCGGACCAGATGGTCTCCAGAGGTTCCTTCCAGCCCCAGTGATTCTGTGATTCTGTGAAATGGCCTAAAACAGCATGGGAAATCTGGGGTAGGATCAGATCCCTTGACTTCATTTAAGCTTCATGTATTTGCTCTGGCCTCTCACATCTTGCAGGGGATTGCTTTAAGGGCAGACTGAAGACCATGGAGCTTATCAGTGCATATTGCAGCTCTTTACAGTTAAGTCTGCATTTGCTAGCACGTCCCTTTACAGCAGTTTTGATTTGCTACCTTAGATATGCAACAACTGAACAGTCCTCCCATGACTATGCAGAAAGTACTTCACCTTCCCATCTCACAGAAGATCAAGCCACCAATTTGTCCTTGACTGCATCTTCTGGAACAGCTGAAGAAAAGTACATGTCTGAATCACGCTGCTCTAAATGTCAGAAATAAAATATCGCTCATACGGAAGGGTCTAAGTCCTGCATTGGTTTATGGACCAGAGTTTCCCAGAAGTCAGAAATCCACGCAGCGTCCCTGAACACTGACTTCTGCATGTGATCCTCTGTCAGCTGACGTACACTAATTGTAAATTCACATATACGACATGCGGAGAACAACCTACTGACTTTGCGCCTGAGGCGGTTCATGTGTGGTACATACTCTGGAAAAATGAAATGTAATGCCCGTTAGTGAGCGGGAATGTGGGGTGAAGTTAGAATCTGATGCATGTTAAGCCTCACCAATCGATTTGTGATACATAGACAGAGAGAGAGGGTAACTCTGTATGAGCAAATAAACAGTTCCAGAGTATATTTTTTCATGAAATTGTTCAAACAGTCTCTGGTCTGGCTTTGGCCAGGCCCGTAACTCAGGAGTCAGTATGGGCCAAGGACCATTCCCATCAGGCAGTTTTGTTGTGACGCCTTGGTTTAGTGGCTACCAGAGGCTAACAGTATGGATGTGGACTACCCCATGCTGTTGGCCTTGTGGCATTGAGAGGTCCTAGGCATTTACTAGCTTAATATGTCTAATTAAATAGAAATGGTCTAATCTATTTGCGTGGAAGTAGGGTGAGCAATGGCCTGCATCAGCATATGTGGTAGATGAGTCTTCTGAGTGGTGAAGCAGCAGGTTGGCTGGACAATATATCAAAACTGGACAATATATCCTCTGCTGAGCTTGTGACACAGTTTTATAAAGGTAACAATCTTTGGGTTTACAAAGGTAAAAATCCAGAGCCACTGGGATGAGTCTTAACCATATTTTTTGCTTTGAGTTCCTTTGCTTATATTTAGCCCCATGCTCCCCAGGGTTACCTGAGACAATGGATGATGGTGAACCATCAGCAAGTTGGCCCCATCTCCTCCATCTTCATCACGCATCGCCGGTGATAGTATCCGTGCTGGAGGACCTTGTGATTTTTGCAGGGAGCTTGCAGCGATGTCACTAGAAACCAGTAGAACCCTGGTAAATAAATAGCGCCTGGAGCAAACACAGGAGCAGATCCTCTGATCACCGATGGGGGATAACGGCTCGCTTATGTACCAGCACTGCTCTGGAGTCCTCCAGCTTTCTTAGGTGAGGACTCCAGGACCACTAACACTCGTTACACAGATACACCCACAGAGCTTGTCATATATGGATGCACTCTTTGTTTTTCTTCTCCTTTCTCATTTGCGCCTCTTGTTTTCCCAAATCCACTTTGTCTCTTCTCTTCTCTTTCATCAAAAACCTGTCTTCTCAAGGACGTCCACGGGTACATCTGATGTTGGCTCTTTCTTACCACCTCCCATCACAATAAACTACTCTATCAAGCAAGTGTGATTATATTGTGTCTTAAGAGCAGAATTTGATCCTCAACATTTTTAGGCAAGTGAAATCACTAGGTTTTTTGAGACTTTTAAAAATTATCTATCCCATACTTTCTTCCTCTCCCCTTTTTCAGAAAATTAATACCATTTTCATCCAACTTTCCTAAAATATTGAATACTCAAATATAGAAGGCCGTGGTTTCATAATAACCCAGGACTTCCCTGTCATCACTTTCCTTGTCTATCCTGAAGATGAGCCCAAACCAAAACCCCCAAAGACCACCATCGTAATACAAGCTCAGAAACAGCCTGAGCATCTTGCACAGAATGAATTTGGCCTACCTGCTCCTCACCTGGTCTTCCTTAGATCTTTTCTTGGTCTTGGTTATAGAAAATGCCTTGAGGAAGATTTTGTGGAGCTAGTAAGAAGAAAGGATAGTTGGAAATGTACCTTTAGGTACAGTGTGTCAAAGTGATTTTAGCCTTCTTTGCTCCACACTGAACTTTTAGGTTATGCTAATTAAAAATCCCTGAGTCCTGTATATGATCACTTTGTTGTTCACAAGCTACTTATTGAGTAAGACTTAGTGGAATTGCTAGTTTCCAGGATAAACGCAGCAAGATAATTAAAAACCAACGAAAATGTTGTTTCCAAGTGTTTTTCCATTAAGGTGGGTTGAACTGAAAATAACCAAACCAAAATAGCAGAGTAAAGAGGTGAAATAAAAGAGGAGGAAAGTAAGTGGAAAAATTACCCGCTGAAAAAGAATAAAAGCCCACAATAAAATAGTTGTCAGGTTTTTTGCTTTGCTACGTCAGTTTTGAGCCCGTGTAGCCTTGTAATTGTAAAGGGGAAAGTAGTGCGGCCAGGCATCATCACAACAGAACTTTTCTACCTGGAAATGGCCAGCTACAACTGCTGCTTGTGCCCTTCCCTTATCTCAGTAATGTCGAAGATCTGGGATGAGAATCACACACCGAAACCTCTCCTGGGAATAAAATGATGCTGAGTGGAGCATTCAACAGACCACTTCTTGGGACTTGGATGGAAGAATTTCCCATTTAGGAGTGCTGACTTCAAGATTTTTGTTCTGATGCCATCTATTTCCTTTTCAGGCTGCTAAAACTTCATCTTTTTCAAAGTCTTAGAAAAATTATTCTCAACGAGGCAAAGCTTTCTTCTTTGGCTGGCTTTTTCCAAAGATCTCAGGCTTTGATTTGCTTCTAGTTGAATCCACGTGAAAAAGACAACACATGGATTTCAACAGGAGTGCGGTTAGGCTGGTGCATGGAAAATTCCTCCGTGTAGCTTTTAGTGAATAATAAATCTGGTTAGTAATAATCACTTTCCTATTTTGGTGTAATGATGTACTCAGGGGAAATAGTTACTACTTCTTACGTGAACAGTTATAACAGAGGTGTGTTCAGTGCTAGGTCAAGTGGCACTGGATCAGCAGCTATTTTCCCTCTATATTCCAACTGGCAGCCCACAAACCCCTTGCACACTGCGACAGACATTCATATGCACGTAGCCAGAAAAGACTTGAGCCCATCAACCTCCAAGTAGCACTAGAGGGTAGATTTAGATTGGATATCAGGAAGAAATTCTTTACTGTGAGGGTGGTGAGGCACTGGAACAGGTTGCCCAGGGAAGCTGTCAGTGCCTCATCCCTGGAGGTGTTCAAGGCCGGGCTGGATGGGGCTTTGAGCAGCCTGGTCTAGTGGGAGGTGTCCCTGCCCATGGGAGGGGGGTGGGCCTAGATGATCTTTAAGGTCCCTTCCAACCCGAACCATTCTGTGATTCTGTGATTATTCATGTTCTTCTTTCTCTCTTCTGTGCTGTCCTTTTTCAGGGCTTCCTCACTGCAACTTATTTTCCGTTGTACATCGTATATCTTGTTGAGATAAGATATTTAGATTTGTGTACCTTAGTCAGCTTTTATGGCACTTAGCTCGATAGGACCTTCCGGTGAGGCAAATCAAGTTGCTTGCCTTGGTGGTTTGGTTGATCCCTGTTATAAGCCTTAAGCCTGGTGTGATGGGTGTGTACGGGGGGTAGTGGGACAAGCCAGTTGGGAACATGCAGCGTGGGAGGGGGATGCCGCTGCTGGGAATATTTCATCCACCGTTCATGGGAAAAAAGGTCACCGAGAGCACGCCATAAAGTGGATGAATTGCCCAGGCAAGATATACAGAGGCCAAAGGTCATACATTAAGGATCTCTGGTGTGAACAGGCAACACAAATCACCCTGCGAGCTCCCTGTGTATGCAGAGGCAGCTCGGAGAGATGAGGTGCAGCCCTTCCTGTTGGATGGGTCTGCCCTGGCAGGCTCGGTGGGATCGGCACGCTGGGTGAGCTTTTCTTTCCAGGGCAAGCTGTGTTTCCAGGCAGCAGAACAGCATGGAAAAAGGTTTTAGGAGGAGATCGGCAGAAGGGTGCAACGTGGTTGGACTCGATGATCTCAAAGGTCCCTTCCAACCACTAAGATTCTGTGATTCTGTGATTCTGTAATGTATGTGGGCCACTAGATTCAGTGGCAGAATAAAAGGGCTACCAAGATGATTAGGGGACTGGAACACCTCTCTTATGAAGGAAGGCTGAGGGATTTGGGTCTCTTCAGTCTGGAAAAAAGATGACTGAGGTTTCTTCTTATCAACACTTATAAATACTGAAAGGGTGGGTGTCAGGAGGATGGGGCCAGGCTCTTTTCAGTGGTGCCCAGGGACAGGACAAGAGGTAACGGGCACAAACTTGAGCATAGGAAGTTCCATCTCAACATGAGGAGGAACTTCTTTCCTTTGAGGGTGGCAGAGCCCTGGCACAGGCTGCCCAGAGAGGTGGTGGAGTCTCCATCTCTGGAGACATTCCAAACCCGCCTGGACGCGTTCCTGTGCGACCTGCTCTGGGTGACCCTGCTCTGGCAGGGGGTTGGACTGGATGATCTCCAGAGGTCCCTTCCAACTCTACCATTCTGTGATTCTGTGATTCTGTGAAAATGGAGGTGTAGGAGGGAGGGAGTACAGGGAAATGGGAATGCAAATGAGCATATAGGTGAAAATGTAGAGAGCCCTGGAGGGGAAACAGAAAAGACTGAGTTTGGTAGAGGAGACCAACGAGGTGCTCCAAAGAAAGGAACAATAAACACCATGTAGCAGGTAAGGAAAATATAATTCTGTCATAATTTTTAGCCTCTTTTCCCTCCAAACGCAGATGTGTCTACAACTACGTGCAAGTTTGTATACATCTATATGTCTATGTCCATACATGTATATGTAAATAAAACACTCTTTTTATGAAATTCATTTAATGGGGGTTCTGTATATCCTAAATTTTATTTTTCTTCTGACACGGGAAAATTCCCTTAGGCTACCAACATCAGCTGCTTTCTGTTATGCTGCCATCTGTTATGTAAAATAACTAGAATTCCTTTTTTCTCTTTCCCCAGTGGCTTTCCTGTTTTTCAGCTTTGGTCAGCTCTGGTTAGTTTTGTCTTTTTAGCTTTCTTTTACGATGCAAAATAGCCTTTAACTTGTTACCTAAATAAAATATTGCAAAATAGGATAAAAGGGTTTATCTCTCCACATAAAATATTTCAAATCTATCTATGTTAGTCATTTGAGAAATACCCTTTGCTTTGCTTTCTAGTTGCTGATTTAAATCACAATATATTCCAAGGTGTCTGTGGCATTTATGACGGGAGTTGTAGCACGTCCACTCTGGTGGTATAGTGGCATACTTCAGATCGGAATCCAGATTCAGATTTTAAAACATCTTTGAAATGTAGATGTGATTCAATTAAGGGTTTTGATTTAGAGTTTTCATTCATTTAAGATCCCATACCCAAATTATTGAGCCAAGAACTAAATATCCATAATATTTATACTGCTAGTGCTTAACAGGGTACACCATGGATGGGTTTGAAGCCTTTGGAGACTTGTTAGGTTGACATGGACTTTGAAAATATGTGAAATGCACTGTAAAACAGAGTGCATAGTTGTATTGTTATTTTATTTTAATTATTTTTTTAAAATTAGAACCTTTTTTTTTTCTGGTGACCCTTCAACAAATTTTAGGGTAAAGCCTTTGCACATCTTCCTGTGTAGCCTGTACATTCACCCATTCTTTACACTGAAGAAATATTCACTATACACGTAGAAAATTCAATTTATATCTGACCAAGGGGCTTTTACAGACAAATGACTTTTCTGCAGGTTGTCAGACAGCTGTATTAAAACCAGGATTCAATAGTCTGTATTGCCCTCAGAAGACAACAACCACTGTGATGTGATGCCGGTCCCTCTGGCTCACCTTTCCCACCGGAGTCTGTGCAGCTCCCTCTGTTCCCTCAGCTGGTGGAAACAATCTTGGAGTTTACAAACTCTCTGCGTCGCAAATGTCACGTTATAAATGTAAGAGGAGAGGAGGCTTTGCCAGTTTTTAGCTTCGATTTTGAGCTATATTTCCAGGAGGAGGGAAAATGTGATGGCACGGGACCAGCCGCAGGGGATTACTGACCCTCTGTGGTTTAAAAAGTAGGGGCAGTGAGAGAAGAGTTGTTCACTGCCTGGTGCAAAATAGTTCTTCAGATGTGAACTTCTGTGGGGGAACTGGGAGGGAAGGGGCTGTGGTTGCCTCTTGGAGCTGATCCAGGAGAAGCAGTGAGGGAACGACAGGAACCACTCTCATCTGGGACTATTGAATCTGCTGGCCTCCAGCAGATGAGCTGGTGAAAATGGTACAGCATTCACATAAACTTTATCGTTTCCTAAACCATCTGAACATCTTTTTTTTTCAGGCTTTGACATGAAAGCCTGAAACAGACTTTCGACCTGGACAGGTTGGGGAGTTGGGCAAAGAAGAACCTTATGAAATTCAACAAGGGCAAGTGTAGGGTGCTGCACCTGGGGAGGAATAACCCCATGCACCAGTACAGGTTGGGGGCTGACCTGCTGGAGAGCAGCTCAGCTGAAAGAGACCTGGGAGTCCTGGTGGACAACAGGATGACCATGAGCCAGCAATGTGCCCTTGTGGCCAAGAAGGCCAATGGCATCCTGGGGTACACCAAGAAGAGTGTGCCCAGCAGGTCGAGGGAGGTCATCCTCCCCCTCTACTCTGCCTTGGTGAGGCCGCATCTGGAGTGCTGTGTCCAGTTCTGGGCTCCCTGATTCAAGAAGGACAGGGAACTGCTGGAGAGGGTGCAGCAAAGGGCTACCAAGATGATGAGGGGACTGGAACACCTGTCTTATGAAGAAAGGCTGAGGGATTTGCGTGTCTTCAGTCTGGAAAAAAGATGACTGAGGGGGGATCTTATCAACACTTATCAATACTTAAAGGGTGGGTGTCAGGAGGATGGGGCCAGGCTCTTTTCAGTGGTGCCCAGTGACAGGACAAGAGGTAACGGGCACAGACTTGAGCATAGGAAGTTCCATCTCAACATGAGGAGGAACTTCTTTCCTTTGAGGGTGGCAGAGCCCTGGCACAGGCTGCCCAGAGAGGTGGTGGAGTCTCCAACTCTGGAGACATTCCAAACCCACCTGTACGTGTTCCTGTGCGACCTGCTCTGGGTGACCCTGCTCTGGCAGGGGGTTGGACTAGATGATCTCCAGAGGTCCCTTCCAGCCCTATGATTCTATGAAAAGTGACAAAACCCATGCAAAGCCTGCCTGTCTCTGGGTGTAAGCGCTAACTTGCCATGTGCTCCTGTAGATGCACCTCCTGTGGCTCCACAAACTCGCCACCTTCCCTGGGCAACTCTCAGTCTATTTAAATGATCACGATGTCCTACCTGGGAGCTGTGAGTGTCCTAAAGGCCAGCAGCAATGGGTTTGTGAGCCTCTGCTTCCATGAAGGATTAAGAGACAGAGATGATGGATCTCATACCACTTAAATTCAGACGTAAAACTCATCGCCTGTCTCAGCTGCTTTTCTGGGCATCCTGTACAGTCATTAGAGGGAAAATAGGAACCTTCAAGAAAATTTTCTTTCAAACTAACTTTGATATTTCCCTTTCTACGGGAAAAATAGCCCCTTGGAGTGCTCCTTTGACAGCACAGATGACAGAGAGAGCCTCACACCAACTTTTTACACATTGAAATTCAGATGAAGACGATTCCACCTGAAGTCTGTGCCTGACGTGTCCCAGGAGGAGTCTTAGTGAGACACAGCAAAGCTGAAAGCCCATGAGCAGTGACCTGAGATGCACCACAGTGGGCTGGGAGGTGTCCTAACAGGGGGATGTTGACCTGGTCAGTGGCACCACCACAGACCCAACCGAACTTCCTTAAATTCACTGTCATATGCCCACCACAGATCGAACCAAAAGCAGCTCCGCAGAGATGATCACTGTCAATCAGTAAGGTCCCCCACAGCAAATAAGTGGTGTGTTTTAGAGGTTTCTCCGCAAGAGCATTCAGCGCAGGGGTGTGCTCGCTGTGCGGGGAATTACCCACACTACAGTCTTGTAGCAACACGACGGTAGACTGAAGACACTTCCCTCTCTTGTAAGAGAACATGCTTTCTTGGATGACTTGAGGAATTTGGCAATAAATAACGGCTTTGAGCATTACACTTTTAAGGCTACTAAATATGGGGAAAAAAATGACAAATATACAGTTTTTACTGTGTGCAAGCCCTCTAAGAAGGGGCTACATATCACGTATTTACTGAATGATTTTATGGGAGTTCTCCAGTTAGGAACCTGCAGGAAAGCTGTAACCAGTAACTTACCCGAGCCACAGGGCAGTGGAGTTTGCTCCATGAGATGTGCCTTTTGGGGGTTCAAAGGGAGTTTAGAGAGATTTCCACATTAGGAAATTTGAGCTGGGACAAGAAAAAAAACCCTCTTTCTGTTACATGACAGATGCACTGAGAACTACGGTGAGTTGCTGAAGCTCTTCAGTCATGATAGCAGGTTCAGTATCACTAACAGAAACAAGGAATTACCAGTGGGGAAAAAAAACCCAAAACAATAACTCATCCTGTCTGTCACTTTAGAATGATATATACTTGGATTGCTTCCTCCTCCACTGACTTGCAGCCACCTTCAGGGATGGGACAAGTGCAGCTGTTCAAACAGCGTGCAGCAACCCTAAACCATGCAAAGGAGCGGAGAGATTTATCATCGCTCTCCATCTGCAAGGAATCCTAGGAAGACAGTTGAAATTACTTTGCATCCCCAAAATACTGCGTATCTCCTGACAAAAATATGCCAAGGTATCTTTAGTGTCCAAGCATATTTGACTCCTTTGTTTTATGACCACCAAAGCAAGGGCCCACCATTGCGTATCTCATGGAAGGAGCAATATTTACTTTTCAGCTCAATTTTGATAAATTAAGAACAAGCGAGTGTTTTGACTGAGAAAGTATCATTTAATGGGACTACTGAAAAAAAACTTGTTCTGAATTTTATTTTTTTCCCACTCTCTCTAAAAATGCAGAGAAGGTGAAAGAGCTTATGTGGAGATCTCGGCAAAACTCCTCTTGTTTATGGCCATTTCTGACTCTCCTGTCGATACATTACTTGGTGATCTCTGCAACCATTATTTTTTCTCCCAAAAGAAAGTGGAATAGTCATTCCCATGTGATTATTTTCAGGAAATACTTGAAGATACCTTAGGAGTATTTATCTAACCATGAAAAGAAGCTGTTCTAGTTGTGTTAAAGAGCCAGAACTATGTTGAGAAGTGCACTACAAAGGAGATGGACATGATTATACAGATAACACATTGTACTGGAAACTTTTGTAATCAGTTTAGCTGAAACTCAGACAGTGGTCTGGGCTGGCAGGGCTTCGCTGATTTGTTCAGGGTGCAGGCCTGGCTCCAGAGCCCTCAAAGCATGAAGAAAATCACAAACAGGGCGTCTCTTTGCTGTATCTGCGTGACCCAGACATGTTGTGCTAGTGATACCTATCGTACATATTACAGACGTAAAGGGTAGGCTCCTACAACTGGGCTTTGGATCTCTCACACAGGCTCTCCAACACTGAAGCAGAGCAGCTGAGAGTGAAAAGCTATCTGACTCTTCACGCATCTTTAATTTTGGACAATGAAGCCTCCCTCTCTGTTTGACAGATCCAGTGTTGCTCCTGGCATGGATTTAAGCAGCCGTAATGTCAAGGATTTACAAAAATTCAAGCAGTGGAATATAGCCGAGGGCTCCAGCAAGCGCAGTTTAAATGTTATAATTAGGCATTTACTGACATGTTTCTTTCTGCAAATTATATTACCTGTTTTTTCACACATACTTACAGCCTTTGTTAGGGGAGGCATAAGGTACTACTGTAAGACCTATTGCAATATTTAATCTACTTTTAAAATGCTGTATTAGTAAAGCCAACAATTCAAGCATTTATTAGAAATGCATTTTTCAGACCTTTACGTGTGACTGGGAGTTGTTTACCACCAGCCAGGTCCATTGGACCTTACATGTTCCTCAGGCATGGCCTGCAGAAGATCAGCCTGGAAGTGCAGAAGAGCAGGGTTGTCCTGGCTGAGCAGCCTGCGCTCTGCTGGTGACTTTGCTCCCTCCCGTAGCCTTCATCCCTCTTGTCTACCTGGGCTGCAGGCTCTCTGGAGGAGGGACTCTTCCTCACTCACTTCACACAAAGTAGGCCCGACGTGGATTGAGATCTGTGGGCAGTCCTATAACATACACCTATATAACATTTTCAGAGGAATAACAAGACCTTTGGAAGCGGGAATTACCTGCTTTTCCTCTTTGAGCTCCCTGCAATGAGAGCTGCTTACCAAGCCACCAGGAGCCAACAGGCCTTCTTGTCCTTTTTCCCCTCTCACCTTGACCTTGCTACAGGTCTAAAATTTCAGGATGTGATATTACTAGTTGTGCTGAAACTTACTTTCTGACAGACAAAAATCTGGGTATTCTCACTGAAAGTGTGACTTGCATCAAGAAAGAAAACCTCACAGGAGGTCTACTCTTCCAGATTAATTCCTCTTAATTCTTCTAATTCTTGAGGTCAGGAAATTATATCAGGAAATTATATAACACAAACAAAACATGGTTTAAAGGGGAAACTTAGATTGAATAAATATCTTTCCTGTTAGGATGCTCATGATGAAAACTGCAAATGGCTGTCGAGGGCAGCCCTTCCCCCGGGGCTGTGCTTTCTCGCCTGGCCTGAGTACTCTTCTCCTAAAAAATAGTTCACCTACAGCCTTACAAAAGACGCTGAATCTGAAGTAGGCAGGAAATAGCCGCCGTACAAACGTGCCATGTGATTTTTCAAACTATTGCTGGTAGATATTTCTATAAAGAACTGCAGATATGATGGAGGTCAATGTAAAGGAAACCACCCTGGGGATATGCATTGTCACTTCTGTTGTTGGGGGTACAAGAAGTAAATGCCTTTGGCTTCCAGCTGCAGTATTTACCAGTAGCTGCCGCTTTATATATATAAAAGTGGATGCTTGGGCTAGCACATTGTCTTAATTTCTCCAAGCAATCCTTCGAGCAGCATCGTAAGCACCACAAGCCCAAAGGCTGAGCAGCTGTGGCTGCTGGTGGGTGTCCAGGCACTGCCCCATTCCCGGCCAGGACACCAGCATCCCCCGCTTTGGTGCCCGGCTCCTCCGGAGCAGCCACAGGGTATTTATCACTTGCGATTGACCCACCTCGGTTTCCCACCTCTAAGCAATGTATGCTGCTCTCTGCAGAATACATAGATCAAGAACAACTTGTTATTGTGGCAGCCGAAAGATGCTAGAAAGGAAATCTAAGTTATTTCAATTCTTTCTGTGCAATTGGTTCAGCTTCAGAAAGGAGAGAAACATGCAGCGGCAAGTCTAACTGTGAATGGGTTTAGGGAGGGTGAATCCGTGGGTGTAACTATGTCATCCAGTGTACCCAAGTTCACAAAACAGCCCTGTGAGCCTGAGAAAAAAAGGCAGAGAGAGAGAGAAGAGAAGGAGAGAAGAAAAGGAGGGGGTGTGGGAGGCGGTGGGGAGAGGAGAGAGGAGAGGGGAAGAAAGAAGACAGACAAGGAAAGACAAAGATAAAAGAAAGAAAGGAAGAAGGGAGGAAGGGAGGAAGGGAGGAAGGGAGGAAGGGAGGAAGGGAGGAAGGGAGGAAGGAAGGAAGGAAGGAAGGAAGGAAGGAAGGAAGGAAGGAAGGAAGGAAGGAAGGAAGGAAGGAAGGAAGGAAGGAAGGAAGGAAGGAAATGGGGAAAAAAACCCACAAAAAAAAGAAAAAAGAGAAAAGAAAAAAGAACAGAGGAAGGGAGTGAAATTTATACATCTTGTTTCTAAGTTATGACTTTCCACATAGTCTCATTTTTATCACTGAGTCAAAATATGAGTTTTAACCTAAAAATGTACTTTACTTAGGAAGTGACACGCAGCAAATAATACCATAATGATGGAAATATAATCAGAGGCAGCAGTAAAGTGAAATGGCTGAAGGGCAGGCTGACCAGCTCTGCAGACTAGCACCAAACAACACTCCATCCCCAAATATCGAGGGACGATATCAAGCCAAATGAATATCTCTGAACAACTTTTGCTCTCAAACTGTTCAAATCCATATCTGACCCCTGCTGGCCAGGTTTTCCTAGTCTCTACATTTAGACAACACCACACGCCGGCTTCCCAGGCATGGCTGAGGCTGGTAGGTGGTATTTTGCATATGGCTATTTTGGTTCCTCTCTCAGTGAGGGAATTACAGCAAGTTTTTAAGCAACTGAGGAATCCAACTACTCTTTCTAACTGTTTTCCAAACCCTGAGCAGACACCAGTACTATGGAAGATAGCGTTTGGCTGAGTGAGGTATATGACCGGTCTCCCAAGAGATACCCAGGCAGGGTGGCCTTGTTTCGCTCGCCTGCCTGGGAACTCCCCAGGTCGTGTTTCCCACGGGCTAACACACCTTACTGCCACCCAGCCACCGGGACAGCTACGACTGCGTTGACAGAAAAAAAACAAAACACCTTTTGCTCATAGAATATTTTGTGGCCAGGCTATTATTAACACAGATTTTTCGTGTTCACATTCTTGCTGTGTTTATATAAAACAGAATTTACTTTACTTTCTTGTTTTAAACTTTTAGGAAGTGCAGAGACAACATGCCTACATGGGAACATGCTGGACTGGCCATCAAAATGGAATGAATTCTCCTCTTTGACTGCAAAACTGCATTCAAAATGCATGTGACAGGTAGTTTATTCGTTTAATACATCACTGGGAGGCATTCACACACTGGGTGTGCTACAGGAACTTGGGACAGCACAAATGAACGCTGGGATGCATATTGCAGAGGTCCACGTCTCCACAAACATCCCGACCTTGTGCTGAGCCCTCACCGAGAGCCATCACCTCCTGGGGCCTGGGGAAGCGTCCCTCCTCCTGGGCGCACCCCGGCTCTTCGGAAATAATAATCATATAATTTCATGTGAACATCTGACAATGACAGCCACATCGACACTAATCACAGGCAGTCGCCGTGAAGTAGTTTCAGGCTCCAATTGTAGCATTCCTCAGAATCACCAAGTCCTGTTTTAATGGCAGAGTTTGAGAGCTCTTGTGCTGTGATATAAAGTGTATTGTGCACAGGAATAGATGGCTTCACATGAACTTAAATGTACTTTCTTCTTCCAAGCATCAATATGTATTACAGTCGGGTTTGCGCTGTAATCCTTGGCTAGCCACAAAACCCTGTAGACTTTTAGATGCTTGTCCCCTGTTAATGAGCCCACGAGACTGATTTCTTAGTGTTATGACATCAATGCGACCTCATATTTACATGGGAAAAATCACCAGCAGAAAGTAGCATCTTGAGTCAAGTCCTGAAATCCTTTCCTGAGCAGAAACTCTGATGAAAATCAGTAGAACCAAAGACGTAAGGATCGCTCACGTAAAAGTTTCACAGCTCTTCTTTCAATCTACATATCTAAAAAATTCCTGTTAAAATGCGTCAGATCAGTTTGCTTTGTGTCTTTTCCTGCCCGCATGAAAAATGCCTTGATGATTGCACAATCACAGTCCTTCAAAGAATAGCTCTGATTTGACTTAAAAAAAGTCAGAATGCTGGCTTAGCCACGTAGACTACACTTGCCTTTGGGACGAATGAGATACTTTCTGACTATCAAGCTGAAATCCATGCAGCAGTTCTCAGATTTTAATGAGCAGAAAATCTTCGTTGGGAAGACAGGTTAGACTTGATTTATTTTTTTTTAACATGAGAAAATACTGTCAGTAGCAGTGGGAAGGAATCAACATGTGTTCACTGGTTACAGCAGTTACAAGATCTTTTATGTGAAAAAAGGATTAGAGCAGCATGGGTTTCAGCTTCTGTAGACCTGGAAAATTTAGTTACATGTTCATATTGGTGAACAAGTGCCATGAGCTGATCCCACTCCTATCGACATTAAAGGGAATTTCGTCATTCATTTTCTAAGGAATTTTCTAATTCTTATTTATTTTCTTTATTTCGTACCCAAGAATCTTACCAGAGCAGCTCGGGGATTTAACTTTGCAACACGCAACACTATAAGACGGACAGTGGAGACGACCTGATTTTAAAGATGCATCTTAGTATAGGCACTCCTACAGGAACAGGGAATGGAGCCTACTGCATAGATAGCAGACAGCCATGGAAATGAAGGACCACAGACTGAATTTAAGGGTGGCAACATGAGCTCCTAGTGTAAAGCAAAAGGGGATAATGTGATTCATGGATGTATGAACAAGGAAGTACTGAGTAGGAGTGGGGAGCTGATCTTATCTCTCCCCACTGCTCTGGTAAGACTAATATTGGCATAGTGCTAAAAGTTCTGGTGCCCATATTTTAAATGGGAAAAGTTGGAGACAGGTCAGAGAGAGGATGAGAGAAAATGTCTTTCTCTAGTGAAAGCCTGGAAGGGATCTCTCTGCTTACCTTATCAAAAACATGGAGACATGACTTGATTAAAGTGTACAAGTAGCACCACAACAAGATAATACTGTATGCAAAAGATCTCCTTCATCTAGTGGAGAAAGCATAGCAGGAATCAACGGCTAGAAGCTGAAGCCAAACAAATTCATACAAAGAAACCCAGGCATGCATTATTAATAGTAAGACCAATTAATCCTGGGAACTACTTACCAAAAAGTAGGGTTGGATTCTGTGTCTCTTGATGTTTTCAGATCAAGATTGGATGTCTTCCTAGTAGAGATGCCCTAGGCAAACCCCTATGAAAGGGAAGCAAGGTGAGACATAATAGGCCATGATATACCATCAGACCAGTTGACTGGATGGTCCTGTTGTTTCTACTCACTGTCTCTATCTCTGCTAGTAAATTAAAGTGTCAGGACCCAGGCCCGGACTCCAGAACGTGATCACCTACGATATTAAATTGTTAGAATAGTCACTCACATGCTGTTGGCCTGGGTCAACTAACCCTCTCCCAAACACACTTAGCACAGTTGGGAAATGAGCATAGTCCGAGGCTACAGGAAATTTGGACATAGGCACCCTATTTTGGAAAGGAGAGGAATGTAGTGGTGGTACGTGTTGACCAAAACACCCTTTGGTTGGTAAAATCCAGTTTTGCCTGTATTACCTGCAAAGGCTTGAGTCGGCTACGGCTGCACAAGGTTCAACGCCAAGAGAAATGCCTGTGAATCAGATATTCCAGAGCCGCCTCCAAGTAGGTGGAATGTTGTTGACACACTCACAGCTTTGATGAGCCCTAAAAGGGAAAAAGGAAGAATGTTTTGACATATTTTGAATATTCAGAAAGGATAATTGTTTCCTGCCGTAACTGACATTCCATGGGAGTAGTGTATTCCTTCTGGTCATGTCCATACTAGATAGAGACGTTGAAGCAGTGCTTCCCACACAACCCTTGCAATTAGGCAACACGGAGCCTGATAACTGGGATCTTTTAAATGTCAACATAGCTTCCTATTTCAGTG
The DNA here is from genome assembly GCF_028500815.1 of Rissa tridactyla. Classification (NCBI taxonomy): domain Eukaryota; kingdom Metazoa; phylum Chordata; class Aves; order Charadriiformes; family Laridae; genus Rissa; species Rissa tridactyla. The sequence continues at coordinate 116,191,495 of NC_071468.1, read as the reverse complement.
CTCACTCGGTGCTCATTAGCAGCACTGAGTTAATGTGTTTTGTTGCTGGCGGTGATGATGTACAGGGACCCAACCGCTACCCCTCGATGTCTGCTATAATAGGAAAAAAAGGAGTGCAAGTTCATTACAAGATTTCGTATCCCATCTCAGGGACACCAGAAGGATGCTCTTCAGTGTTTCCAAATGCTGGAAGCATTTCTTGCCTTCTAAATGTTAAACAGATACTGACCCACAGACTTTTTATAGAAGAAAAAATCCCATTTACTCTAACGAAAGTTTTAGCTGGCTCTAAACAATTTCTACAATGAAATTGCATCTACAATGCATGTTTTACAGCACAGATGAGCCTGGCAGCACAGTAAATATTGTATGGGCCATAAAGACAGTTGGGCAGTAGTTGCTGGGCTACCACTGTGTGCATCAGATGTCTCTAACACGTAGTTTGTTTTGTTGGGAGACATGGGACAAAAGACTGGCATTATAGCGAGCCTCTACGTAAAGACTTCCATACTTCATCTCCATAAATCAACGAACATGGAACCCCCAAGACAAAACAAAATAGTATTATCCTTTCTTGTAGTTGAAGAAATGAAGACAGACAGGCTAGGTGCTTTTGGTTCATGAGATGTCCAAAGAGAACTGAAGGGCAGGTCTCCATTGCAGGTCACTGTGCAGAGACACCATGCAGCTTTATGTGTGCTGCATACCTCCAAACAAATGTTTTCCTCCTAGCTGAGTACCACAGTGCCAGGACTAACTCAACAGACAGTATCTGAATGAGGGAGTTTAGCATCAGCTCACAGATCTCCACAAAACACCCAAACCGGCCTTGTGCTCTGTGTGTATCACAGGACTCCCTTGCCCAAGAAAACTGAGCAATTCTGGGTGTCTCTGAGACTCACCGAAAGAGCGCTACAGCTGCAGCAAGGGAATGCAAAAAGACCCTTTTCAGTTCTCTTCTGCAAGCCTAAAGATCCTATGCTGACAACAAGGTCATCTATCTCAGATCAAGGTTTATTATTTTTGTGAAACTCAGATCACTCAACACCTGGAGGCAATTTCCTAAGCATCTGCATTTTTACAATGTGAAGCCAAGGTGGGATGAAAGGGCAAAACCCAGTCAGCTCTCAGAAAACCTGGCATTCCTGGGCTTTGCAAGTTTGCCTTAGCTGAGTAAAGTTGTCATTTGCAGGGTATCCATGAAAAGCTTCTGGTTCAAGTGAAGCAACGCTGTGGTTCGCGTTTTCTCTTCATTATACAGAACACCCAGATTTTAGGAAATTTCAGTCACATTTCATCCTGGCCTTAAAAAACTATGTTGTCATAAAAAGCGGATGTAACACTGAAAAGCAGCACTATGAAGATGAACTGAAGATACAAATATACAAGTAAAGTGTAGAGAGGCCCATGGGTTGGCCATCGCTCATCTCCAACCTGGGTCAGCTTGCGCTCTTGCAGTCACAGCTCAGGCATGGTTCTGGAGCTGGGCCATTCCCAATGGGCATTTTGGATGTAGCAACTCAGTTTTAGGGGAGAAGGTTGCTTACCTGTGCAGCCACGAGGCATGCCACAATTCCAGACCATGGGGCAGAAAGCAGTCCTTGAGCCATTTTTTATTCATAGTGGTGCCATATCAGGGTTTATCTTGCTGGGACAAGAGAGAATAAGAAAAAATGAGGCTCTCAGCAGCACTTCAGGCATCAGGACTTAGCAGAAGGCAGTGAGTTACTGTAAAAAAGTCAAGATTCAATTTGGGGCATTAAGTTGGGGTGTCTACATCTAAGTGTGAACACATGAAGTAAAGGAACAGTTCAGTTTTTATCACCTGAAACCTTCTTAGTACCCTCTCTGGCTTCTGGACAACAGTGCAAAAAACTTTGGGTCTTTTCTGCACTGTGTCATTTCTCCCAGCACAACGTGAAATTCTTGTGCACCCCAGGACATGTGTCTGAGCCCATAGCCTTGGGGACTGGTGACCTGAATTTCTTGCTGGGCTTCACTGGCTGTATTGAAGACCTCTCCACTGACCACGATGGTCTCACACGTAAAACATGTACTAGGTGTGGTTTGCATGTAGACACTGAAGTTCAGGAGTCTTAATATAGAGGCGAAACGTACTCCAACTTTCTAAAGGATTAATCTTTAAAACCCTAACAAATTTCATGAATTTAAAAAGACAGACAAATCAAATCATATATTGGTCTTAATTAAGATAATTATAAAGCAAAAATCAGAATACTACTCCTATTTGTATTACTCATCATCCTGCCATTCTAGGTACTGAAACTTTGTCTATATAAGCTGGTATTGCATTTTTAGAGACGGTCATGGATGAACTACATCTGTGGATGCAGCACTGGTCTCTGATGTTTTTTAATATTTTTTTTGAGCATAGAAAGCAAAGGTGGTAATAAATTCCCAGGTCATATCTAGCCTGCCACCACCCTCCCTACAACAGGTGAGTCTTCTCAGATGCATATACTGCAACGTGAGAACTTTCAATAGAAGAAACAAAGGGGCAGTTGCAAGAAGAGAAAGGCTTGGCAAATGGCTGAGTAAGAGATTTTACTGGGCGTATTCCAACTTGCCCAAATGAGCCCAAATACATGACCTGGCATCTGTCAGGACGTGTCCATGTCCACTATATGCTCAGTCTCATGATGGACGTGCTGTCAGGCAGAGGAGTCTGACTCAGAGATCTCTTCTCTACTCTGCTGTTGACGATCTGCCACACCAAAGAATCACAGAATATCTGAAGTTGGAAGGGACCCACGGTGGGGTCATAGAATCATAGAATATATTGAGTTGGTGAGGGATCCTGGGAGCATCCCTCACCTCATCCTCGTCATCCCAATTTTTTGGTCTTGTCTGCTTACTTTTGTAACACTTTCAGCATGTGCTGCTAAGCTGGGTCCAATTTTGAACTATGCCTCCTTGAAAACTGGAGCAACCCTGACTCAACCTCCCATTCAGAGACTTGGGAGACTAAATGACTCTCTCTCTGCACCCTGGATTAAGCATTGTTTTCCTAGTCACAGTGGAGAGCTTTAACAAAGTGTTTTAAATGAGCGGTACTTTATTAGAGGGAAGAGAGGGAAGGAACAGAAGGAAGCATTAGTCTGGGAAACCTGAATTAACCTGAATAAGCCCTAGCCTTGCTCCTCAGCGTAGTTATTAAGGAGTTAGCCTGGGCCCAGCTTTCTGCTCGCAGCCATGATGGTGCCGGTGGGATGGCTGCTGCCCTCCTCCCTACTCTCCTACCACTTGGAGCACACCTGTGCTTCAGGGATGATTCAGTGGGGTGACTGGTCAGGCCATTTCCAGGGTTGTGAGTATCTCATGGACAATGACCCCAGCCTCAGTGCTGGAGCCCAGGCTAGGCAGATGCTCCCAGTTGCTCCAGACTGGTGCCCAATAGACTCCATGCCACAGGATTTGCCATGGCCTGCTGTGGCTCATGCAGTACCACCTCTTGCTTACAGCCGGGGACCGGCTCCCGTCCTTCTCACCTCCTGACTTTCTCAGGGCCATCCACTCGGAGCTCCTTTGGGAAGCTGTGGGTGGTTCTTCTCAAGGCTCGCCAATGGGACCAGTAGACTCCACACCCCTTAAGATGCCCAGCCATCATGTTTACAAGCCTTCTGGGTGCAGCAGTTGTCTCCTACTATGTCTTTTCACTGTACCAAGGCCAAAAAAGATAAAGCTTCTAGCTATTACTAACGTAAGTAACAATGATGGTTTCACTAATACAAAACTATATGGTCCACGAGAGGATTTTAACTCTACCAAAAGGCCAAAAGTGATGGGAGTGCAAACAGGGAGGTGGACTGAAAAAAATAGTGTAGGTAGTGAACTGATGAAACCCTGGCCTCTTTGCAATGGAGGGTGTGGTTGATAACCATCACCCCTCTGAAGCTCAAGAAGAAGGATGTGTGCTCAGGTACAGGGGGAGGCATGAAGCAAAAGGAGGGTAAGGAAAGGAAACACAGGGAACAACAAGAGGGAAAAAGGATGAGCAGGGCACATGATGTGAGATGGGGCAGGAGAGCAGGATGAGGCAGAGAAACAGCTGATCTGAGACATGGTAGAGCCATTTCCTACCCACAGTGTTCCATCTTCCCTGAGGATACCCCTCTTTCTTTTTTTTCTCCCCTTTCAAGTCTTCACAACCAGCACACTCTGTGTCCATGGGGCTGTGGACCAGGACACCTCCTGTCTGGAGAGCCACAATGGCACCAGTGCTGGTGACATCCAAAAGAGCATGAAAAACCTTGTTTCTAACTGGTACACCTACTTCTCCTTCCGCGTGCCTTGTCACTGGTATTAGCCTTGAAGGTCCTTACATCAGGAAGGAATTGCATTTGGTTCAGGTTTGCCAAGTGCTATTATATTTATTATTATTTGTATTTCTCCAAAGACGTCCTACCAGGTCCCGGGATATATTCTCCCTCTGATTAAGTGTTACAGAAATTCCCTTCGAGCTGCCTCCCCTCCCGCTGCACACAGAGCAGCATGCACAGGGTTAACCGAGCTCTTCACAGCAGTCAAAGTTTTGAAAAATGGTCTATGGGCACCGTATCTTTCAGCACGTTTCCTCCTGCGTGGAGCTGGAGCGCGCTGTGGGTGGCAGACAGCGGTGACATGGTACAACGTTCGGGCTGGAGGATCTCTCCTGCAGGAGGATCGCTCATGTACATCGTGCGTCCCTTGGAGCAATGAAACAACCAGTGGTGTTTCACCAGAGAAGAGAAACAGCCGAGCAGGGTTGAGGATCCTGTGGGACAAGGAGAAGAACGAACAGTCCTCAGCATCCATCATTGGGAGAGGCCGTCCTCAGGCCTGGGACACGCCGGCAGCCTGAGGGACATCGGGCTGGAGCAGTGGTGCCATACTCGCTGCAGCTGACAAGGAGGGCTCGTGGGGGGAAAAGGAGACTTTCCCTGTGGAAAAGCCCTGGTTCACATTAAAAAAAAAATATATAAAAAAATCAATCTGCTGCTGCATGCGTAGCTTGGCTCTGTTACAACTTGTGCATGATTTTTGAGTACCTTCCTCATGGCTTAGGCACAAATTAAAGCATGTCCTGTCTTTGTTTTCCCATCGTCTGCCCTCTCAGTACCACATCCAGCTGATATTTGCTCATCCTTGCTTTATAAGGAAGGGCAAAGCACCCAAGAATTCAAGTGCAGTGCATCAAAGATAATGCTTTTTTTTAAAAAAAAACCACTACAAAACCCCACCCTGGGTATGCACTGGAAGAGTCTCTCTACCTCCCTCAGGTGGAGATGAGATTTTGGGACTTTGCAATATCAATCTGGCAGTTTGGGCTGCTGTCTCAAAAGAGCTTTTTCATTAATTAAATCCTATTTAAATCTGCTTATCTATCACCAGGAGAATGACTCTGGGCAAATCCTGCCTCTCTTCGTTCTGTAAATGACTGTGATGAGCTCACTCGTGTACTGGATCCATATTGCTTAAAGTTAGTAACAAGCAACTTAGTGAAATAAAATCAGCATTTTAGCCATTTATTTCTCAGATTCTCGTTTCCTGATTTCTCTTTGTTATCTACGTAGGAGGAAAGCAAGTGAGATCTTCTTCATCCTTTCTGGCTGTGAGGCAATTAATTCCTCTTTTTAATTGTGAGGGTGTTCCGCCGTAAATGGTTTAACTTCTACCCAGGTTGTCTTCCGCATCTCCCACTGCTTCTCAAAACCTCTAAGAAATATAATGTGTTATCACTGCAGGGGTTCCCCGACTCCCACATTGTGCTGCCTTTGGAAAATACTCCCATGGGGACGCCTGTTATATCAAGGGCTTTTTTAAATTATAGGAGCTTTAAGTAATCCTGCTCCCTGCCAGTCCTGATTACATCGCTGTGGGGACAGACAGGCGGCCGTTGTGTTGTCCCTGCCGAGGCTGTCCCTCTGCCCCCTTCCCGTGGGGTCAAGGTGGCTTCAACCCCCGCCTGCCCCAGCAAGGCTGATTTTTGGGGAGCAATTTCATTTACTGCCCTTGTGACTGCTTCTTCCCTTGGTGAAACGTGAAAGGGAAAGAAATCACCCCACAAGTACCCCGGCAGCTAGAGAGGGTTAAAAGTTTCCTCCAGAAACCTTCTGTATCTAAAGACTGCGGTTAATATGAACTAAAATGGTTTGCGAGAACATGTGTATCCCCTTTGGAGGGGGAAAAAAGGGAGAGATTTTTGCTTAACATGGGAGAAATTTATTCCACCAAGGTAGCTAACAGGTCAGTGTCAGGGACCTTTGCCTAGACCAGAGTTCCAGTGTCCTTTCTACGAATAGCTGGACATGAGGACAGGGACGCAACTTTTAGTCTACCGTCTAAATCTGAGTATAAAAAAAAATATGCCCTATTTATTCAGAGGTTGAACAAATAGTTAGAGGGGAAATTTTCGCTTGGGTTGAACCAAGAAACAGAAAATTGGAATTTCTGGAGAAGAGAAATACTTTTGTTACCATCTACCGTATTTTTGATCTAAACCAAAATGTTTTAAGACCTGTGGGGGAGATAGAAATTAACCTTTCAAGGGTTGCTTTTGTAAATTTAGTATAATTTTAAACGTCAAGATGCCTTTCTGCAATGAAAAGTGAAAAGTTACCTTTGGCAAATGCCAGGAAGAAATACCAAAGTAATATTTTCAAAAAATATGCCTCCCTTTTGGGGGTCAATATTTTTGGCCACACTTAACACAGACCTATAAATAGATTTGGTCTTTCTAAAGGTGGTGGTTTTTTTTTTCAGGGAGAAAAGGCACTGTTTGTAAAATTAAATGTAAAAAAGCTTCCACGTTCTCTCACCACACCTGGAATAAGGACCTTGGCCATTTGGCTACACTGGAGTAGGCGAGGGGCTTCTCCTTCACTCATATTCTTTTTTTGTCTCTAAAAGTAGTGATTTCCTCCTGTGGCGAAATAAGGAATCAGTTTTCTGGTCAGAGCTCTGTGCCCAGTCTCCCAGGGGAAGGTGAACTCCATTGAAAACCTGCTTTCTCAGTAAACGCTTGACCAACTCATGGGAGCAGTTTAGGAACGGGGGAGCTGCCAGCAAGCCCACAAGCACTTCCCAGTCCCCTGGCATCCCACCAGGCTGCTGGCAGAGGAGGAGGTGGCAGAGGAATTGTCTAAGACAGTGGCACAGTCTCTTGTGGACTAACTCTGGAGAAAAACAGGCCAAAATGATCCTCCAGGTTCAAGGCTTTTACTGTTCAAAGCAGAGAAGAAACAACGCTAATGAACGACTTTTGGTGAGCTAAGTATCAGGGCACGTACCTGTGGGTAAAAGCGTGTTTAATTTCTGGAGCTGGCTATCAGTTACACTATTGTGAGTAATATCAGCTGGATTATGACTATTCCGCCACTCCTGCAGACTCAGAGGATGGCAAGCCGAAATCGCTGCCCTTATCTGTTCCGCCTGTTTGCTCTTGTCAAAAGCGAGGGACGGGTTTTCGCGTGGGACAGGTTTTCGAGCGGGGCAGGTTTTCGAGGGCTCCTTGTCAACAGCTGTAACCACTTTCAGCGCAGCTCACGCCCAGCGGCAGGTCAGGGAGCATTATTGTCACTTCCCTTGGAAATGTACTGAGAAACGCCGGGGACGAGGTTTTATGCAACGCGGCGATGCGGTGCAGCGCTCCGCGGGCCGTTTGCCGGACCTTGTGATTCAGGCCAGCACGGAGCAGCAAGGTTGCTTTATTAAAAGCTCACTCCTGCCTCTGCGGTATCGTCAAAACGGAAAAGTTTTGTGCGATCTCAGCACCAGGCTGATGGTTTTCGATGGCAGCGTGGTGCACTGATGCACCTGGGAACTCAGTTTCACAGCCAATGCACGGGCCATAAATTCCCACCGAAAAAAAATAGGCTTTCCCTATATCTATAGGGCCAGGGTGTTGCCATGCATATGATTCTATTTTTAGATTTTACAACAGTTCCCTTCTGTGGGCAGAAAACTTATTTCCCCCCCAAAAAAATACTACGAAACCAAAATAAATGCCAAGGGAATGCTGCCTTCAATATAAATCGCTTAATTTCTGGCTCCGTAACTGGTACCTGGGTTGTATAATAACCACTGAGTCAGAGCATGACCCTGAATGCTCGGTCGTTACTTGCCGAGGTGTCGTGGGGAAAGCGGAGGCTCACCTCCCCAGCTGCTAATTCTCCAAAGCGCCCAGTGAAGTATAAGGTATGAAAGGGCGGGACTACGCTTTACATCATTTTTTAATTCAACGACTCATTCATTCAAATAAGATTTACGAAGACATTATGCAATTTTGCTGTACGCAGTCATCAGGGGTGTGTAATGAATATCTAATTCACAGGCTGGGAGATTTAATTGGATGTAGATCGTCTGATGACCATGGTCAGAAAGCCAACAGGGACTGCGCACCAAATGAGCTCGCAACGAAATGTGTTCAAGTCTCTGACTCAGTTGTTGTCTTATATAAAAGAGAAATGCTAGAGAATTGTGAAACCTCGTGAATTATGCAAGGAAGAAGTTTAATTACTTTTATTGAATTTATAGATTTTTTTGCACGGCTAGTAGCTTTTAATTACTCATTATATTTTGAGCGCTTGAAAATCAGAAATAAGAACTGCAGGTTAATTTGTCCTTGATGCCACTTTCAGAGCAATGGAAAATTAAACCTACCCATACAGGTTATTTTACAGTAATATTTTAATTCATACATAATATAACGAAAGAGAAAAAACAAGCAAACAAAAATCTCATTCACTCATTTCTTCCTGAAAACTTGTCAAAGAGATTAACTAAACATTTCCCAGCAATCACGTAACACCATTTTTACTTCTACTAGAAAGGTTGTCTCACTTTGAAAAACTCCAAATGTATTTATTTATGTTACCAAAGAGCATTTCAGAAAGTTATAACACACATGCATCTATTTTCCAGCCTGCAGTTCGCTGGGAATACTGACATAGTTTCTTGCAAATAAAAGGCGGGGGGAAGATAAAAATATAATATTTATTGCCAAATGTATAAAAATCTAATAATAAAAACTTGACACGTGGATGAATTGGAAAGAAAAGCTATTTCTTTCACATTTAAAAATTCTAAATGTACCATCAAGAGGGAAAAACAGATACTTAAGTATGCCTCATTATCTTCCAAAGCTGTTCAGCCCTAATGGAGTGAAAGACACGGTGATTTGAATTTTTTTACAGGGACATCTGCAACCATTCGTTTTATAGAAAATACCAGAAGGAAAACAAGTGAAAATGCATTTGATAATGACTCATACTTCCATTTGTAAACATGGCATAAGCACTCGACACAAGGAAATGGAAGTCAGATCTGGGGAGTTACGGAAAGAAACACAATGTACTTTAGCACAGAAAACTGATGGTTATTTCAAGTAATGCTGACCCCAGTCTCCCCCGTCCCTTAACACAGTCACCTTGGCCATGGCAGTGACAGTCACTGGACTTAACTGAATTCTCAATTACATTTGTGTTGCTGCTCTTAGGTTTAAATTACTTATTTGGTTTATTAGGAGGTTAACTAGCTGTGTGAAACGAAGAGCGGAATTCGGGTGTCTGTGATTATCAATGCCAGTATTGCTCAATACTTGGGATTGCATCTCCATTGATTTTGTCAACCAGCAGGGACAACAGAGCCTAAATTGTGGTAACGGGAAAAAAAAGTCTCACATTGGTGTTCCTGTATTTTTACGGTTATCAGTTTCCACTTTGCGCTCTGCACATCCTCAGGGTAGCAGCAACTCTTGCTGATGGCTGATCTCAGTTTAGTAATTTCATTTCTCCGCTTCTCATGTAGCACAGTGTTGGCACATATAAACAAAGCATGTCAATTTGATTTGGGTTTTTTGACATCTCCTCCAACATCTTTGCAGCGTGAGCACAATAACAAACGACCATTATTTTTTATTTGCACCCAAAAGCCTTGGCCGAACTCAGTAGACCACCGCAGTAACTTCTTTCTGCAGAAAAGCGATGATCAGTTCTCTGCCACAAAGGTGCAAGATGACTATAACAAATAATTAGTAGAACTTCAAGGTTTACTCCTGAAGCCAGGTTCTCCTGGTAGCCAGGAGGAGGTGGCAGGACGTGGAGGGTGTTTTGGGGCTGGATGGCATGGTGGCCCGGGCCAACACCGCAACATGGGGACATGCGTGTGGAGTTTGCTAGTGCAAACACAGCCGACGAGGCCGGGCTTTCAGCTCCGCTTACCTACCCCCAGCAGTTTACAAACTAAGCCACAAATTACGGGAAGCTCACTCATCCCACCACCACATATTTATGCCGTCTTGCCACTCTAGAGCAAAGTTTTCAGCCAAGTGGTGAAGAATTTGATGCTAAACGCCAAAGCAAAAAAATAAAAAAACAACAAACAAACCAAGGGATAAGAGCCACTGGGGAAGCGCTGTGAATCCCGTCAGTCTGCGGCTCCTCTTCCTCGCCTGCCCCAGTTTTGGGTTACGCCGCGTGTGTGACTCAGCTGGGGAGAGAGAGCATTCGGAAGGGTTGGAAATAAATGTGTTTGGAGGAGGAAACTGAAGGAGGAAAAGTGTTTTCTGTAGGGGAACAGGGCGGTATGTAGGACTGCATGGTGGAAATCCAACATAAGCCTCGTGCAAGTCTGACTGCTCTGATCCCCCACCACTGTCTGCTCATTCCTCAAGTAATTGAGGCTTCAGTTCAGCAAAGCGTTTAAGCTCAGGCTTCATTTTATGCTGTCAGTAAGTGCTTTGCTGAACGGGGGCTTAAAGTATCGAGCGTGTTGCATGAGATTTATCCTGCCTAATTTTAGACGTTTGCAGTGCAGATATCTACACCAGAGCTAGTGACCCAGGCTCTTCTCATTATTAATGGGGAGAAATAAGCATTTCTGGCGTGCTGTTCATTAGGCCTACTCTACCCTAGGATGAGAAATACCATTCAGTAGATGTGTTTGCAAGCAGACCTTAAAATAGTGAGATCAGATGTAAACATCTACAGTCCAGGTACCTACATTCACGTACCTGAACCACAACAACCTCTGATGATAGAGAAGTAGAAAAAACCAAACAAACTGGAAGGTATCAGGCAAACGCAAACTGAATTTTTATAGAGAAATGACACCAAAAATTATTTTTGCAGTGAGAAAATTACAGTCTTAACTGTTTCAAGACAAACAGCGGAAGAAGAGAATAGGCCATTGTGATTCCCCTGTTTAAGGCATTATTTTTTTCATAATTCCACTGTCTGAAACTGCTTCTCTGCCTCCGTCGATTATTGAGGGTTCCTGCTGACCAGACTGACTTTTAAAAAGCTGCAGCTAGATGAGATTAATCTCCTCTAGTGTCAGACAGATATTTTTGGAGGAGGAATCCCAAACATTCAAGACATTTCTGCAGAGTTATTCAACTCAGAACTGGTTCCTCAGAAGGTTGAAGACTGCTGCTCTCCCTGCATCGGCAACCGGGACATGAACTTCTGGGAATTACTGCAAATATGGGAATGCCTGGAATCCCTGTGGAAATAGCTGCAAAACCTTTAATCCTTGTTATCTCTGAGAGCACATATTTTTGTTTGCTCAGTTACCAGTGGGAGAAGATGACCGAGGAGAGTGTTGGGCAGTAAAGCATCGCGCTGTTTCTCTGTCTGCTCGCCGCAGACCGACTGTGGGAAGATGCTGGTCCCTGGGCAAACGCCACCGATCGGAACAGCGTCAGGGGTCCTCGGTGCGCGGTGGTGGGGGGTCAGGGAATGTGTGGCAACTGCAAAAACTGCGGCAACAACTGCAGTCGTTGAAAGTACAACACAGCGGCAAAAACACTTCTGTTAAACTTAGGGAGTTGGTGCTTAGTGTGGTCTGATGCCGGCAGCGGGAGGCGAGGACGCCCTTTCAAGCACTGAACTGAGGCAGTAAGTTAGGAGTGAAATCGCTTGACATTTCCTTCTACGAACAGTGGAGACAAGAGGGCTCTGGAAAATAATTCATCCTATCCCAAGGAAAAGATTTAAAATTCGTGAGCTGAATCGCTCTCTGAATGCAGCAGCCTCTTTCTAACAGCAAGAAAGTCACCAGATCCTTAACCGAGATGGATAGTCCAGTCCTTAAATGTTACTAATCTAAATTATGCGCTTCCTAGCGCTGGAAAAGTCTTTTTCTCTGCACTTCTATGACATTTACTGAAATGAGGACTGTGCTGAGACTGCTGCCTCTATGTGCTATCAGAGGGCAGCTGATACCAGAGCTCTGGGCTCCGTGAAACCTGCAGAGGGAAAATTCACGTACAGGACCACAACATGCCTTTCTCATTTGATGTTTAAAGCTTTCTGATTCTAACACACGTTAGAGCTTCTACCGTAAGCAGTAGCCTGGGAGCCACATGGGGACGGAGCCTGGTAAAGGGTTTATTTTACTTGGGGACAGATTCTGTCTGGGTGTTTTGTGGGACTCGAAGAAGAGGAAATGATTCACTGACAAAGGGGGGAACAGACGCCTTGACTCACAGTTTCCTGATCTAGCCACTAGACAATTCCTTTAGCAATTCCTTAGTGCATCAAAAGGATGGATTAGTTTCTTAATTCCTTAAACATCATGAAATGGTCGTCCTCGATTATACATCCAAGCTTACCATGCTGCCTATTGAGGGAAGATCTCCAGGTTTTATTCTTCAAATCTGTAGAAAAAGTGCCAAAATAAGTGTATTTGCCCAAACAATCTTGTATGTTAATGGAACCGAAGTGCCAAGTCTGCTGCACTGCTTTTCTCATACATACAGGGCTGGGCGCATCGGGGTTGATATAGTCAAACCTCAATTAGTTCATGAAATTCCAAACGTAACAGAACACACTTTTTGTGCCTAATTCTGTAAGATTCTGGATGATGGCTAAGAAACACAAAAGGATTTGGTCCGCAGGAAAGCAAATTTAAGACATTACCATTCAATTAAATCTTTCTGGAGTTTCACGTTCCCTCCAGTAAATAGAATTCTTTGTATCTATGGCCACTATAAATTGTTTCTAGATCATACAAGGATAATTGAAAGAGTGCTTTATGAGGCATGGATGCCAAAATCCTTATAATTACATTTAAGCCATCGGTTCTACTTGAGAGTCTTAAACTAAACTCCCTTGCTACTAGATTGTCTCATATATGCAGTTTCATTTATAAATGATTTCTCCGAAAGAGAAAATACACTATTTTCAAAACCAATTCGCTTTTGCTGACAAATCCGTAGACTCACTCCACAGAATCCTCCTGCAGGAACTTTCAGATTCGTAGCCCAGGCAATGTTTCCCCCTGGCTGCCTTGCAGGCTGATTTTAGTTTTAGGACTGTGCCATCTGCTGTTAGAATTGCAAATTTCCCACGGTCTGCACAGTCCGCAACCGCCAGCTCCCACAGTCTGGCCACCCGTGACCGCGATTCGTTCCCATGTGAGGGACAGATGTTGTAGGGCGACTCTGTCTGCCGTCCCCATCGGAGGCTTCAACATTCCCAGAATTGTTTATTCCACGGTTCTGAAGGGCTCTGATTTGGCACGGACATGTAAGGGCCTCTCTTTGTCCCCGTTGCTCAGAAGTAATTTTATCAGCGGTGGTATGACACACATAGGATGCAGGGCCATATTCTGCAATATTAAATTTTAATAGAAAATTGAACTTCCTCTCAGCTCTTCAGTTGCCTGAGGAGAGAAGGTGTGCAGACAACTAAGGAATGGGCAATTTCAGCTTCCCAACGTATTTGCTACCTCGAGGTACCATTGCAATTCCTGTTGAGTGAGGCTGTAGCTCCGGGTGAATTCAGCGGGAAGGGAAGAGGCATGTTGGAGACTGGCCCCACAAAACAGGGAGCAAAGGGCACCAGAGCTTCTCAAGGATGGGGGGGAGCCTTCAGCCACGTTGGGATGCTGGGTCTCAAAAAGTGGTTTAAATCCACGATACTTCTTAGGATGTCCCATGGCTTAAGTCTGCCAGTGCCTCTGCCTGATCTTCATAATGGGGATACTGCCATCCCTGAGACTCCAGAAATCCTCTTGCTCACATGAGTCCATTCCCGAGGTGAGGGAAATATAGCCCAATGGATCGCATTAGCCTTGCCCGCTTTTGTCTGGGAGCTGCCTTGGCATATGAGTTACTAACACAGTTATTCCAGCTGTGTTTCTAATCACACAGATGGACTCTCTTAGATCTCACACAGTGTTCCTGTGCTCAGGGCTCCAAAACTTCCATCTGACTTAAGGCTGTTATTTGGGCTCTGCTGGGATCTAGTTTTGTGGGTGATGCTCGGCTCTCAAGGCCTGATCTTGCAAAGAGTCATTTCCAGGCTCTTGCAATGGCATCTTAACAGCCTGTGATGCCAGATGTGTGCATTCACAGATGAGGTGGAATCGCCATTCCTGGAGGTATGTAAAAGACAGGTAGACGTGGTGCTTAGGGACGTGGTTTAGTGGTGGTTTTGTCAGTGTTAGGTGGGTGGTTGGACTCGATGATCTGAAAGGTCCCTTCCAACCTAGACAATTCTATGATGATTCATGCAGGACCATGTATCGATGCATCACATACCCGGTCCCTAAGGCACGTGCCGTACTGTCTGCTGGTGGCTTCACGCAGCACAGAGTACCTCTTCGGGCAGTCCAGTGCAGATCTCCTCGCTAGTACCGAACAAGCCATTTCTTGATCTGGAAACAGCGCAGGCACATCCCCATAGTACCGCAAATAACCTAATTGGTCCCGTTGGGAGGCAGAGTGACTCAGGGTATGTATTGTGCAGGGCTGGTACAGCTGTAGGGTAAGTAGTACCAGTGCAGTATCTCAGGGCAGCATTTCACCCCACATCTGTGCATTTGGAGCATTGTGATAGCTTTAATGTGGCAATGATTCATGTGGCTGAGACGTGAACCGAATGTCCTCCACTGGGAACCAGCATTTTTATCAGGGCTTGGACACAGCCAGCACATAGCAGGATTGGATCATCAGGGCATATTGAATTCCTAGTAAAAAAGTGCTAGCAAAGTTCAGAATGCCATCAGTTTTCTGAAAAATTAGTTCCTGGGATAAACACCCTGCTCAGGTGAGTATTACCTTCGTTGGGGCTTAGATTGGTGCCATCTCCACCACATCCAAGTGCCCTCCCCTAAGTGCTGACTCGGCGGCACTGGCTTGGTCAGCAGTGTGATAAATGAGTCTGAAAATTAGCTGCTGAGAATTGAAATAAAGTACTAGTTTCTGTTCTTGGAGCTTGTTGAAGACTCTCGTCATTTGTAGACTGGCATCTCAGAGGGGCTGCTTGTGCGTGAGAACGAGAGGATCGAGAACAAGGAATGAACTCCGACCACTGCCTTATATTATGCTTTAGTTCCTGTTGTTTATATGCTACAGCAATCACAGGGCTATTAAAAACTAGACTGAACAATAGAGATATTTGTTATTGAAACTGCATTACGCTCTTAACCACAAGTATCTCTTATCTGCCAACATGAAAGCAATACCACTTTGGGAAAACTGAAAATGAATGTGCATTTGGGTAGTCGGCTTCCTCACAAGGGTAACCCACATCCTCTGCAGGAGCATTGCTGAGCTCAAAGGTCCGCCAGGGAGGACTGGTCAGGGAAATCATCCCAAACCCTATTTTCAATTTCAAAATTTCAACAAGGGGCATCTTCTTGGCGGTCACCGCAGAGCAGGCACGCTGTGCTCCGTACCTGTCCGTGGCAGCTCAGGAAATCAGGTGGTTGGTCTACAGGTGAGATCTCCTGGGGGACAAAGTCATATTTCAAGAGACACAACTGACCTGAAACTTTTTAATCCCGCTTCTGGTTCCCATTATAATTACATCCGACTGCCTCACATCACTAGCATGTTTATCTACTGACACTGTTAGGAAAGGAAATGTCTTACGTTTGAGACAAAGAATTATGTTAGCAGTTAGTTAATAGGATTGTGTTACTGAGAGTTGTAAGACCTGGCATCTTTGGCATCTAGACTGTGTAATAAGGGGGGAGGTATAAGCCTAGGCAGCAACCAAAAAAGGTCAGCACACCACGCAAGAAGCTGCTTAAACAAGCTGGTTAGAAATACTAAGAGATGTACGTCTTAAATCCCGTTCTCCTTCAGGATTTAGGCAGTTTTTAAGGCTCATTTTTGCTCTCTACACCCTAAAGAACTCCCAGATCAATAAGCATCATTAATACCCACAGTTGGCAAGACACCAGCGCTCCTCCAAATACCTGGGCCCAAGGCTTTAGGTGTCCATCCCAACATCAACAGCTCCTGCACTGCCCATCATCCCGCTGGCCACGCTAGCCCGTGGCTCGTGGGAACCTGCCCTGATGCTACTGTGAAGTTAAAACTGAGGCTCACAGGGAGAGCAAAGTGTGGTGTTGCCTGGAAAATTTCTTGTGCCTTGTAGCCCATGGGCTGGTGGAGTTTGGGGAACGCTGATCTGAGGAGACGAGCAGATGAAGGGTGTGAAAGCAAAGCCATTAACTCCTGAGATGAAATGTCTTGGCCAGAGTTACCTGGCAGAGCCGGGTGGCGAACATGGCCCCCGAGTGGCACATAAACCAGAAGGTTATGTTTTCTAGTTGAGAAGTAAAATGGAAAATACCAAGAACATAGAAAAAAATCCCTTTCTCAGACTGAAAAGGGGGCTAATATTGCTGTCCCTCCTCCGCTTCATTTAATCATCTTAGAACTTGCTTGTGACGGCACATGATTCATTTTCAGATAGAAACATGATGAAGTGTCAGCAGAGACCCTTGACATAACGATGGCCAGCATTTCCTTTCACGACTTGAGCTTTCCCACAGGAAAAGCTCCACTCCAACCCCTTTTTCTATGGTAGCTGCCTTCCCCTGCGCTGCCTATAACCTGAGGCTCATTAGAGGAGGGCTGTTAAGAGGTTACATGATGCTGAAGACCTTTCCCAGTTTCCCTGACTTCAGGAGGTTTCAGAGCAGGCTTTGGATCGGCGGCAGGACTGCAAATGAAACCGGAGGGCTGAAAAGAAGAGGCAGAATTAGCTGTGGCTACAGAGGCTCAGAAAATTACAAGATACTCCCTTCTGAAAAAACACCTCCCAAAGACAGCCCCCCCTCTTGAAATGCTGCATTATTTGGGAAGAAACGTGGAGGAACGAGTAACCCTATGCATGGGAGTCTCCAAAAGCGCTGCCGCAAAATGTTGTTGTATGGCAGGGCTGGCAGGGTAGTGCGAGAACGGGGTGGTGGGATGGCTCTGAATGCCAAATTACGTCATGTTTCAAGAGACAACCCCAGAAATTAAATGTTGCTGGTCTGAGTTACAATATAGTTGCCATGGCAATTATAAAATGGGAAACCATTGCCGTCATTGCTTGCATTGTCACATGCCTTATGGTGAAAACGTGGCTCCCTGGCTTATGGAAGGAGACAAAAAATGTTGGGTTCATCCCAAGAGGCTGCATTTTTTGGGGCAGGGTGAGCAAAGGTGCAGCAACCCCAACGAATCCTGCAGGTTGCTTTGACTCTGGCTGGATCCTCGAGGCACAACTCAGGGACACCAGCCTGGGACCGAGACAAAACAACAGTTTGAAAAAACTCATTCATAGAGATTTCCTCTTCAGAACCACACCCAGAAGCTTCTTCATGATGATTCCAGGCCTTCGACCTGTCTACTCACAGGACAGAGCCTTCAATAAACCAAACCTTTGTGCTAACACTTGCATCCCAGACAGCTACCACCCATGGAGGAGACTCAGCCCTTCACTGTGACATCTCCTTCGAAGGAACCAGGGTCATGCATTTTGTCTTACACAAAGGCCAGCAAGTTCCCTGGGCATACAGTGCTCATTTGTAGGACACTTAGCAACTGGGCACTCATTTCTACGGGTCCAGGAGACCCCAGTGGTCCAAAACGTCTGAATTTTTTGGGCTTGTCTCAACAGCAATGCCCAAGAAGGATGATCTCCTTCAGGTGTAAGGAGATCTGGGATTAATGGAGGAGAAGACAAAGCAATAAATCATCTATGACCAGGTTGCATCCGGGGGCGGCAGCCCCGTAAGTCTTAGTTCTGACTCCCCATGCTGAGATGATTCACCCCAGCTCTCCCTCTGGAGCATGAGTGCCGGTGATGGGCCAGCTCAGGGCACTTCGCTGCGGTCTTTTGCAGCCAGACTCACAATTTCTCTGCCTCCAGTGGGAAAACACCGGACACAAACCAGGTCTGAGCAACCAGCTGCACGTATACTGCGGGCAGAACAAACAGGCATGTACCTACAGAGCACCACGTAAACACAGCCTCCGTAAGCTACTTTTATTCTCAGGAGGTATGCCGGGAATATAAGGAATCAAATGCATTTATAATAATCCGTCGTTACAGAAAGCGGTACTGTGAACAGTGCAGAAGCAAATTTTAATCCACAGACCACACCTGCAGTACAGATATGATGGGACAGACCGACTGAAAGCGACAATAATGCATCAGGGTTTTGCCTACTCATGCTGCCATACCGACCAATGCTACCAGTCTATGCCGCAACCATAAACCTCCTCCGTATCCTCAAAAAGATCTGTCTGTAAGAGCTCCAGATTCCCTGTTAATCACAAAAAGATTAAACTTGTTCTTCTTCCCCATGTTGTGATGAGATTAGTCTGAGCTGACAAGACAGACCAAGTTGCTGTAGAAACATTATTTCTCCTTTGCAGAGGAAGGAATCAAACACAGGGAAGTCACCTGCTGGCAACCGACGACTCCTGCTACTTTGTAGATGTCATTTACTCTAGTAACCCAATAAGATTTTTTTAATTGAAATTAGTAAACTGTCTAGGAAGCAGGAAAAACATGAGCAGGCAGCTCCACTGGAGCCCCTAATGCGTTGGTGCCGAAAAAAGAGCTAAAATGATCCCACAGTGTATACACTAGGAACAAATAAATAGCTTCACGAGGCTGGATATTACCTTTCCATATGACGACACAGAAAAAGGATGTCAAGGGGATGTGCAAAATAAGGGCCTCCAAAAATAGCAAGAGACCTGTTGGAAATGCCTTTTGGTGAGAACTATAACGAGATTTAGTATTTGAAGTGAGTTTAAGAGGTAACGCACCTGTGACACGGAAGCAATTTCTCAGGAAGAATACAGCAGCTACAAGAAGGATATCTCTGTCAGAGAAAGTCACAGAAATCAGTGCTGGGAAACTGAAACTAGATAACAGTTAAGTTAGCAACAAGATGTAGTTTTTTTTTCACGCGGAGGATGACTAAACATGAGAAGAAACCATGAAGGATGTGGTAGACGCGGTACGTTTTTCAGATCTTCGTGTCTCCGGATCAAAGTGGGAGATCCCCTTCAGAGACAGAGGTTATGTGAGCGTATCTAGGGAAAACTTTGTGGGCTTTGATAGCTAGATCGCATGAGACTACGATATTGTCTGAACACTGTAGCGTGAGCTGCACTTTTATCAGTGGATGCATATTCACACATTTGTGACACGCTTCCCCGAGGGCAATGATCGCTTCCCTCCAGTGTCAGCTGCATCCCTCTGAATGCTGTTTTTGATAGCAATAAACTGTCTGTCGTCACTCATTTACTCTGTGTTCGCTGTGTCGTGTGCCAGCCTGGAATAAAGCGAGGACAGGCACTTATCTTGATTTTAGGAGACTCCCTTGTAGTCATCATTAGCTTGGAAAAAATGCCCACGTGCTGCTGATCTCAGATGAAGGGACCTAGGGAGTTTTTAAAGTAAGAGCTCAAACTGCCTGTCCGAAGAAATAGAAAATCACAGCTGGTTTCCCAGACAGCTGGATCAGAGACACGGGTTAAACAGCACTGAGAACAAATGTGCATGTAAAGAACATAATAACAGCCCTGTCTTCTGCTGCTAGACAAATCCATCTTTTTATTGTATAAAATATTTATAATAGGATGTCGTGGGTTGCGCTCAGCTTTTTTTTTTTTTTTTTTTTTTTTTTTTTTTTTTGTGGAGGGGAAGGGAATAAATTCTCCTGACAGATTCCCAGATCTCCGCTGCTGGTGGGGTGCGCAGAAAGCCTACCAGTGCCGCCGCATATTCGTGCAGTTCTGCGCAGGCTTTTATCCGGGGAAGAGCGGGAGCTGAGGGTGGAAGAGCGACCTGGGGCACTTAACAGCTTCTTTCCGAATTGTTAGACAAGGATGCAAACCTCCTCGCCTTCAGGAAAGCCAGCTATGCATATTTTTATGTCTACTTCTGCTTTGCTCTCAAGGCCTTTGATTTTATCTTTAAACCAGGGGTGTTTATAATTCTCGAGACGATCGTGTTCTGCTAAACGAGCTCCTTTGTCCCCTACTGCTGCTGACAAATCTGCTCGTGAAACAGTTTTACTATTCAGTAACTTCGGGTTTGCCAACTTTTTTGGCGTACCCTTTGAACTGACATTGTTGCATTAATGCCTGCCATGACTTTGTCTAGCGTGCATGCCATTGCTAGAGCCTATTAAAAGCAGTTGCAGCCGTGCTTACCGCCGGCTTCCTCCTTCCTTTTGAAGCAGTTTTCTTTGACTGGTCTTAATTAAGGCATAAGCTGGGAAAGTGCCTTCTTTCCTCCTTTCAAGTTGTTTTTGTTTCTTTGTTTTAATTTCACGTCTTTGGCTGAAAAGATGTTTCCAGCATGTTCTTTAGGAAAATGAAAGGGAAATTGAAGCTTGCACAACTTTTTATTGGTGAAAGAAACCCAGGCCGTGGTTCTTCTTTGGCTGCATTACCGTTGCGTGCTTATTTGACTCCGTTTCTTCTCCCTATTCAGAAAAGCCAAGTAACATGATTAAAGTCGTCTTCCAACTCAAAGACTTTGACAGCAAACAAAGATGGATGGATCACTTACCAACCGAATGAATCATGTACAGGAAACCAAGGCAAGTGTTAAACGTATTTACTGGGGGGAATCAGTTAAGAATGGTATGCCGAAGATCTGCGATTAATTAACACCAGTTCCACGTACTGAAACAAGAGATTGAAAAGCTATTAGATAATTAGTAAAAATCTATGAAGCTGCATTCCTCAAAGCAGCCACAGATGCCGAAAGGAAATGCTGGGCTGCTAGGCCAGATAGCAACTTGTCGAGGAATTAATCACCTTATTTAATGGCAAATACCTGGCCACGTGGGCAGCCATGCAAAAAGCTGAATAGTCTGAACAGAGGGAGCACTCCTCTCTCCTTACTGGTTATTGACATGCTTTTGCCGGGCATGCAGCTACCACGTGCCTCAGTTTCCCCACCGATAAGCTACAAAAGCTCCATAGTTCATCAGCTTCACACGCGTCCATGGAAAGTCACTAGCGCACCAGGGCGTCAGACGGGAGAAAAAAATGGAGAAAGTTGTGAATTACACATATACGTTATGAATACATCTCCCGCACACCAGCAGATGAACCGCAGGATTTGGTGCAAACGTCCCTTCGAGCCTGTAAATAAGCCGTTGGGCTGTGAGATCATCTCAGCCTGTAAATTAGCTTCATTACAGCGGAGCGAGAGGGTCGCAGGCGGGAGCGGGGCCCCGCGGCGGGAGCCGCTGCCCGGGGGACACGTCCTCACTCTGCCTTTCATCACCCGCCAGTGCCTGAAACGCAGACCCGCGCTTTGATCTCGGCTGCGTCCGAACACCCTGCACCAGAAACAACTCAGAAACTGGCTACTGAAGGGAGAGCCGCTCCGTGTCACTTAAACGGTGCAAAACCCTGTTGTTTTCCATGTAGTTACCCCAAACTCATGAGCATGAACACAAGCAAGGCTCCAGATACTCAGCGTCAGGGTAAGGTACTACTCTTAGCTTCCGTGGGTGAATCCTTAAGTGTTCTGCTATTAGCAGGTGACATCAGGTCACAATCTTCTAATTTCGGTGAAATGCTATTAAAACAATTTTTTTTGTTCCTTGATTTTTTTTTCAGAAAATTTCATTTTTTCCATGATTCCATTCAAAACAGAAAATTGAAATGAAAGTTTATACCTTGCTTTTAGCACGGCAGCTTCGCTTTGCTTTCAGCACGAAAATCGGTCAAAAGAAGACTTTTGCTTTTTTGTTGTTTTTTTTTTTCAATTACGATTTGGTTTTGTCAAAATCAAACTGTTTTCATGAAACATTTAAACTTTAAGAAGACCGGATTTTTCCCCAGAAAAACCCCCAGAGCCTACCTTCATCACTTCAGCCCCTTGACTGACTAACTCCGCTCGCGGAAGCAGACGGGTTCAAATTTGGCCCGTCAGCCATTAGCGACTGCAGTCTTCTGTCCGTGCACGTTAACGGCATTTTGATCTGCAACAAACAGATGGTTTCCGGCTCCTGATTATGGGACTTTCTGAGTCTGAACGCAGAACAACTCCCCATCGGACCTTTGCAATTAGTTTATGTCACACATAAATAGAAAAATATCTTCTCCGGCTTGCAATAAAATTTCAAGCTTTCCATGTAACATGGCACCATGACAATTTGTGCCATTTTCACAGACCAATATGGTAAGAGAAATGTTGTTAAATAAGCCCCTACTAAGAATAGGGAGGCAGGGGGGTTGGACTAGATGGTCTCCAGAGGTCCCTTCCAACAGATTCTGTGATTCTATGATTAGAAAAGGGTCTACTATGGTGATGCTTATCTTTGAAAATAAATGCCATTACAGACCAGCCATGTTAATTGCCTTTATTTTGTGGAGAAAAAAAAAAAAAAAGAAAGAAATAGAAAGGAATGGTGCAAAGCGGTAATCTCATAGTCAATTAAGCAATGCTGGGACCTGCCTGAAATGTTTCCCTGGGAAAAAGAAAAGCAAACTAATTTAGATGAGCTGAAAGCAGTGATATGTATTTATGATCCGAGGTATAGAGTGTATGCTAACAGCTCAGACCTGGAGAGACGTATCTTCATTTTATGAACAGAGAAATCAAGGCAGGGGAAAAAAAAAAAATCAAAGACAAGTCTCAAATTAAAATGCCATAAAACTAATCATGTAACTGCCATCTTTTAACTTGAGGGGAAGCCCCCCTGCCTCCGGCATTTGCACACGGCTGCTCGGTCACCAGCTTAGGGCTCCAGATAGGTACGAGATAGGCAGAGTCTCGTAAGAAATCAGTATCAGGGCTAGGAACAGAAACACTGAAAACAGAAACATTCTGAGGTTTCAAACCACAAGATTAGTCAGTGCTGAGCTGTGGAAGATAGGCAGGACGAGACAGGCAGACAGACGACAGAGAATTTGCGTGATCCATGTTTAAACGGAAGCTTCCCGTCTCAACAACAGCATCTGGAGTCCCACCATACCCCTACAGCCCCCCTACTAAGCATTTTTCCCTCCCTCCCAAAACCTTCTTCTCCCTGTAAAGCCATTCAGCACATCATTTTATCGACAGTCTTCCTGTATTTTGTCTGCAAATTTCCAGAGTGCTATTGTTATGCCTTCAAAACCTAGACCTGTTCAGGATGAATTGGAATTAGGCCCAGGACACAGGAATAATAAATCTTTCATCCCTGAAGAGTTGATAATCCCGTGGAAGGATGGATAATGAGCCTTCCCCATTGCTGTCTCTTGCACAGGTATGTGTTTGGGATTGAGCTTCGGTGCTTGGATCCGTGCTCAGGAGAGAGCAGGCCCCTCTGGGTGCGGAATAACGCCAAGGCAGACAAACTCATCCCCTTACCAACCCCTTCTCTGCGCTGGGTTTACTACAAACATGACTTTTTATGCTGTTCCATTTAAATAATTACTTACTGCCTTCTTTGTGGTAATGCTCCCTAGCCCTGGTGAGTCCCACTGAGTCTGTGCCAGGTGAGAGATATGGCCACGCTGAGACACACTTTGGAATTAGGGGTTCATTCCTTCCCTTCATTGCTATTCACTGCCTGAGGTTGTCCCTCTAAATTGGCCAACATAAATGCAACATGTCACTTTAAAAGAAGCTCTACGACTTTGGAAAAAAAAAAAAAAAAAAAAGACTTTCTGAGACCATCACCTGCACTCGAATTCAGCAGGTGGGTGGAGAAATTTTCCATCCAGCGAAGCAACGAGGTTTGTGGTTGGAAGCACTCTGCTCCGCGTTCCGCTGGTGGTGATGAACTGTTATTTGGGCGAGGACCAGCGCCAGATGAGAGAGCGCATCACGCGCTGCATCACGCAGGCCGCTCTCGCGACCATCACTGGGATGTTGCTCGAAAATGGCATATCTGTAACGGCGCCTGAGAACACAAGCCCATTCCTAAAAACTCCTCTGTCTAGACCGGAGAATTTGCGTAAAAAAAAACCCGCATCACTTGCGAACGCCCCCGTGTCCCCCCGCCCCTCTGCCCTCCAATTAACGCCGGTGCCCGCAGCTCCGGGGCTCCGAACCGCACCGCCTCGCCCTTCATTTCCCGCTTGCACCGTTCTTCCACCGAAAAGACTCATTCAGTGCGTTAATTCCCTCCTCCGCCCCCCATCACCCCCCCACCCCGGCCATCGGGGTTCTTCTCCCCCCGCCCCGCCCCGCGCAACCGCCCTCACGGCCAAACCCACCGAGCCTCCCGTGAGCACCGACGCGTCCGCGCCCCCCCCCCCCCGCCCCGTATCCCCCCCCCCCCGCCATCCTCCGCCATCCTCGACCAGCCGGTCCCCCCCGCCCGGCACCGGCTCCTGGCTGCGGTACCAGCGCGGCTCCGCCACCAACTTTCCGGAGCGCAGCGAAGCGGAGCATCCTCCCCCCCCGCCCCCCACCCGGGGGGAGCGGCGGCGGCCCCGGGGGCGGCCATGCTGGGTCCGGCGGTGCGGCTGGCGCTGGGAGCCGGGGAGCTGGTGCCGGCGGTGCCGGGGCGGCTGCTGGCCATGCTCTGGCCGGCGCTGGTGCTGGCGGCGGCGGCTCTGTTGGTCCTGCGGGGGCTGCGACGCGGTCGGGGGCCCCGCCGAGCCGCCGGGGGGGAGCCGGAGGAGGAGGAGGAAGAGGAGGAGGAGGAGGAGGATGGCCCCGCGGGGACCGGGGCGCTGCCGGCGCGGCGGCCGGAGGAACAAAGGCGCCCGGCGCAGGTAAGGGCGGCGCGGGGGGGGCGGGGGGCTGGCTCCCCCGGGACCAGCATCCTTCCCTCTCTCCTCCCCGGCATCTCTTTCCCCCCGCCCGCCTGGCGCCCCGCGGTCCCGCCGGGGGCTACCGCCATCCCACCCCGGGCAGCCCGGCCGGCCTGGGGATGCTGCGTCCCAAACTGCCCCTCGGGTGGGTCTGGGGTCTGGGGGGAGTCAGCGTTCCCCTCCCAGCCCCGCGGGGGCAGCGAGCTGCCAGGGCATGGCAGCAGGTTGGTGGAGCTCCTGGCCTGGGATGGCTGGTGTTGGCCTTCTGCCGCTTGGTCCAACAGCGTAACTCCATGTGGGCTTGGTCCTGTCTATGAGAACTCCGGTTTATGTCCATCACACTAAGAAGGGGGACCCAAGTGTAGCACCTCTGCTGCGGCGTTAACACAATGTGCTAATAATGTATATTTACTCTGAATCAAATCTTCGTTATCATTGCATTAACAATAGTGATAATAGCTGTGAGCTGATGACCATGGCCACCTTGTTGAATGTAAGTTGTGAGTCCGATGTGATGCGCTGTGATGAAGTTTCCATATGACGCTGTTGTGGTTGTATCGCTTTGACTTGCTGTAAGCTGTCTGCAGCAGCAAATCTCAGCGCAAATTACAGAAAACAGTCCCACCGAGGTATTGCAATATGGAAAGTAACGCTCTCAGGAGAACACACTGGACGTAAGTATGTACTTAAAGTTAATACATCAAGCATTTCTGAACATTTTTATCTGTTCCTAGTATCTCCTAGGTCTCACTTCTGAGAAAAAAACAAAACGAATTTGCAGTTGTTGGGGTTTTTTTAAGTGAGCTATAAAAATGAGTGGGTTTGTTCTTCTTGAATACAATCGTGTCGGGCTTTCCATCATAACACTAGTTTTCAGGGGTGTATTGTTTTATCATGGAAGTTTTAACTTTTAGTTGTATTATGGTTATATTTTAATAGGCTATTCCATTTTAGGCTATTTTGTCTTTCGTCAGTGAGATCCCCGAATTAATAAAGAACAATTAAATCAAAAAGCAGTCTGAACAGAGCTGTCCGTGTCAAGGGGTGAAGAGGGATCTCAGCAACAATTTTATTATAGCTTTATAATCATCGATCCTAGGTAACTTGACTTGGCTGTATAAAATGAGTTAAAAATTTGCAGAGCCACCAGTTATTGGAGGCAGCGCGGGACAGCAGGGGGTGGACGCCCACCTGGTTGTCAGAGATCTGATGCTGAAACCGTGGCAGGGTTATTAGTTCAAGCTGAAGACGTTGATTCGAATAGATATTTTCTGGTCAGAGATGCTGTACCTCACAGGCCTGGAAAACAGAAACCAAAAAAGAGGAGGGAGAGATAAACTGGAGGGATGAATTTGTTTGTTTACAGTCAGCTGGAGTTTGTATCATTAATCTCGTCTTTTGCTGCACTGAGCCGATTCCGGCTCGTTAGGGGCCGGACTTTAGCAGTCGCTTTTACAGAGAGTAGCATCATCCTCTACGTGAGACCCACTGATTATTCTGTGAGTGCAGAGGAGGCAAAATACGGTCCTAAGGAGGTGGAGGATGAGAAGAGGATGATCAAGAAAAATAACTAAAAAGATCCTAAAGAAAGATAACCCGGGGAAAACATCTTACGTGCTGAAATGAAAAAATCAGGCTTCTCCTCCCTTGACAGTACCCTGCCCTTTCTCTTCTCTATTTGTTGCTTTTGTTTTCTTTTCCCTACCCCCCTTCTCCACTGCTCCTTGTCACTTCCCATCATGTTATCTCTGCCTTTGGAACATCATATCCTTGAGGCAAAAACTTTATCTCCTTACGTAAGTGTAAAACGCTGCATGCTGCTTTGGCACTTAGCTGATGCGAGGATGCCAGAACAGCAGAACACCTTTAATATGCCGAAATTTGCATATGAAAATCTCTCCACCGAGGCAGCATCACAGATATTATCAATAACAAAGCCTTGCACCCATAGACATGGCCGATGGCCTAAGCTGGGGCGCGCAGGTATTGCGGGAGGGGAGCCCCTCTCTGCTGCCTGCCGAGGTACGAAGCCAAGAGACGAATCGCCTCCGGTGCTCAGGTGTGTTGATACATCCCAGCAGCCAAACATCTGCATATCCCGGAGTGCTGGGTAAGTCGAGATCTTAATTAAAAGAAGCTAGGCGGTTAATTTTTTTTTTTTTCCAGTTTGGGAATGCATGTTTGCCGGTGATTCCCAGCCGCTGCCCCATGGGTGGGCTGGGAGACTGCCTTTCCCGGGGAATCTGCTCTGACAGGGCTGCAGTTCCTCTGATGGAGGATGGATCTCCTCTGCCCTGCGTGTCCCTGACCCCCAGAGCCGCAGGCAGCCAGCGCCTGCCCAGGCTGCCCTCGCTGGAGGCGGCAGCGTGCCCTTGGCTCCGTCCCAGCCTGAAGCTCCCAGCCCTCCCAGCCACCTCCGTCCAAACCCATCCCGGCTCCGGGTCACTGAAATGCAACGGTGCGTGACCGTACTGGTCTCTCCCTGCATCGGTGCTACTGGCAGGCAGCTTGCGAGCCTTTCATCTCTCTGCTCATTAATTTTGCATACAGCAGGGTAACAAGGCGGAGCGATTACCGGTCTCAGAGCAGGCTGCGCGCTGTAAGACCCCGCCTGGGTTGCTTTCGCAGCCCACGTGACAAGAGTCCGTTGACCGGACTTCGTTCGAATGGATGCACGGCCTCAACACAACCATACAAACACATTTTGAATGTGATCTCATTATGCGTTACACATCAGAAATTACATTCCGGCTGTCATCGCACGTGAAAAAAATCTCTAGAAATGATGCTGGGGGTGTTTAGTCTTTTTCAGGATGGCCTGTTCCCTAATAAAGAGACTTGCAACCTGCTCTAGGTGACCCTGCTCTGGCAGGGGAGTTGGACTAGATGGTCTCCAGAGGTCCCTTCCAACCCCTGTGGTTCTGTGATTTAGGAAATTGCTAACATTTTCTGGAAGCCAACCGATCTGAACAAGATTGCAGTTCAGGTTTGGGCTTTGTGTTTATTCAGAGCTTTTGGGTTGTTCTGCAAATCGGTCCGTCGAAAAGAAGAGCTTTTCGCACGAATGCAGGGATACCATCTCTCTTAGGCAACTTAGAAAAATGCCCAAAAAATGGGTGACAGAGCACTGGAACAGGCTGCCCAGGGAGGTTGTGGAGTCCCCTTCTCTGGAGATTTTCAAGACCCGCCTGGATGCAGCCCTGAGGGATGTGCTTTAGGCAACCCTGCTCTAGCAGGGGAGTTGGACTAGATGATCTCTAGAGGTCCCTTCCAACTCTGAAGATTCCGTGATTCCGTGATTCCGTGATTCCGTATTGTCTGATACATCCCAAAAGAGAGCTTGCTGCTTTTCAGAAGTGTCTTTATAAACTGGAGACACGTTTTGCCTCTTGCAAAAAGGGACAGCTTGACAGCACCAGAACTAAATATCAGTCCCCTCAGCTCCAGAGTTTTCTCTTACCTTTTCAGGTTATACGATACTCTTCAGGCCAATGCAACACAGGCGCACAATTATTTTCATACAGCTGTCTTGGACGAGAATTGGTTTCGTAAGTATCCTGGAAGGTGTTGGAGTGTGGTAATGGAAATGGAGCCTTCATCCCTTGTTGTAACGCTGCTCTAATTAATTAGAAGAGCAAATCCCAGGAAACTGATTTCTTCATCCCTCCTTGCAGCAGTGGTTTTAATCTGCTCGCGCTGGGGAAACGCTTCTGTCTTTGCCCAGATGTCTCATCCGAGCAGCCGAAGCAGGTGCCCATCAGCTCCCGTGTTTACGGCTGCTGTGTAAGGCCTCGCCTGCATCCCAGGGAGGCCGAGCCGCGGGAGGATACATAACATAGGCAGCAGCATCTTAGGCCTGTTTCTCTGATTTTTCTCTTGGAATTGCCCTTCGGATCTGAATGGCTGCAGCTGCAGTTCTGGCTCCCGCTTCTTGCCGTCAGCCTGCACTTGGGACCCGTTAGTGCTCAAGGGGTTCCCACCGGGAATATGTGCAAAGGAACAGGTTTGCCATGCTGATGGCCCAGATCCTTTTCCATAAGGTTCTTGGAGCATCCATTTGATGGGAGCACCGCCTCTTTCCTCTGCCAAGCGCCTTAAATGAAAGGAAAAACATCACCTATTCCCAGCGCATTTCCCGTATAATTCTGTCTGTTCATTGTGTGTGTTTCCCATGTAATTTTCCCTTCCAACAGACTCTTCTTTCCTACTGGGAACACATTTGTCTGAAGTGATTGTCAGGGAAAACTTTGTATTATATCAATAATAGCCATTACTAATAAAGTGATGAATATTTACAATATTGATCACAAACCAAGATCCCGCTCTCTTTGCCATCCCCGTTGTGGGTCCGTGTGTGTAGTGTTGTGAGTGGGGAAGTTCTTTTATGTTCTTCTGCTACTCAAGAAGAGCCTCGCAGTTTCCTTTGGTAACGAACCCAACATGGTTTTGTGGCTTCCCATTGTCACCTTAGTGGAAATTGCCATTGTGTTATCCTTTCTCTAGCTATTAGGACTGAATAAGTAATTTTCTTTGAAGCTGGTGCCTTCCTGTCTCTCTGGTACTCTGCCTAAACCCCATCCTTTCTCCTGGGACCAGTGCAGGCTTGTCCCTTCCCATTCACCTGGTTTCCATTGGTTTGGGAAATAAGTCTCCCAGGCTGAAGTCCATCATCATCATCAGCACAGGACCCTGTGGCACAGCCAGACTGGTCAGGATGTCTGCTTCCATTTATGAAAATCTGATTCAGAATTAATGAAATGCAGCGTGCTGCTTTATTTCCTGACGCGTTTGTCATGCAGATTGCTCATTGCCTGCCTATGGAGCAAGGCAAGCTGTTGGCTGGCCGCGGCAGCGCTCTGGTTTGCTTGCCCCGTGGCTGAGCCCGTGCTTCTGGGAGCAGGAGAGAGCGAAGAACCCGTCTTCAGAGAGCAAAGAGCGGGCTGCAAGTGGTCCTGCAAACATCCCACTCATAGGGCATAGTGTAGGGGGCAAAACCCAGGTCTTCCAGAGGATGCTGAGAGATGGAACATTTCCTGCTCAGTTTTCAGCTTGATGGTCTACTGAGATACCTTGTTCAGTCGTAACACAACGTCTTTTAGGGGTGTTATTTAGTGCCCTGGTTAGAAAGTCCTTTTCTTTTTGTTCTTTTCTCCCCCAAACCCACCGCCCTCCCCCCTTTTTTTTTAATTTAGTGCACGTTGGCATTGCTTTTGCTGTACCACTGTTGCCTTTTAGCCTAAGTCTACCGCATTTATCTTGTGGTGTAACATAAGGTGAAAAAAATAATTAGTTTTTGCACTGGAAGTGAGCACTAGGAAACAATTTAATTGAAGTATTTCTTAAATC
Source organism: Rissa tridactyla (assembly GCF_028500815.1). Classification (NCBI taxonomy): domain Eukaryota; kingdom Metazoa; phylum Chordata; class Aves; order Charadriiformes; family Laridae; genus Rissa; species Rissa tridactyla. The sequence goes on along the minus strand of NC_071468.1, from coordinate 116,161,131 downwards.
TGGAAATGGTTTTGTGTTCACAGACCCCCTGCCAGAATGGGGTGGTTTTGCTTCCTTTCATTTCCAGTGTCCAACCCACTTAATTCAAGTTTTCTGAAAGTGGTAGCTGAAAACAATTTTCGGAATCTTTATTCATGTTCCTAAATGAATTCCCTGATTTCCAATGTGTGAAGCATATAATAGCTCCCCTTGGGTTTCATCTGCTGAGTTTATTTTGTCCTTGTATCCCTCTGCTGGGGAAACCTTTGCATGCTTCTCAAGGAAGGCAATTTTAAGCACCTTCCCCAAGTGCGACAAAGGGCAGTTAGTGAACCTGAAGCTAATGTTCACATAATTTTTAATTAATCCTGTAAGCAGTTGGTGGCCCTGAGGTTTGAAAGCAGACTTCCTGACCTGATAGACACTTACAAAGGTGTTTGGTTTTGTAAAAATGGCTAATCTTATGAAACTATTGAAATGCATAAAGGTAAGTGTCTAGGGGTACAATTTTATGGCTTTGAATACACGGATTATAAATTGATAATTAAACCCAGTATTTTTTAACATTTGAAGACCTATCACTTTGCCTTCTTTCTTTGCGTCTTTATGTAGAACTATATTAACAGTGTAAAATAAATTAAACGCTAGCTCAAGAGAATAAAGGTTTCAGAGCAATCATCAGAAATATAACATGAGGTCACATAAAAAGGAAAAAAAGGCAGGGGGTGGTGGTGGGGGGAAATCCTGTTCCACTGGGTCACGACAAACCAAATGGCCATGAACTAAAAATAATCTTTCTATTGTTCCACAGAATGTGAGTAGAAATTAATATGCTAAGTCTGATTCCAATAAAAGTCCGGATTCTGTTTCTCTGCATGTATTTAATGTATTTGGAATCGCACTGATGACTTTATACAGTCACTTAACGCGGTGGGTTTAGATGTGTTCTCCCTGTTCAAAACTACATCTTTCATTAAGAAAAAAATTACCCTGACAAAATTCATTTCTCTTTAACGAGTCCATTAGGTTAACTGCAATAAAATCATGAAAATTCCTTTTTCTTTTTCAGAATGGCCAAACAGCGTGATAAAGAGGCATGACTAATCCCGTATCCTAAAGGCTTCCAAAGGGAAGAATAGGGTAGGGTGGGGTTCCTCAGCTGGCTTACTGCCTGAAAAGGGGCTGGATAAAGGCAGGATTTAATACAAAAGGTCAGGCTAGAATAATACCTTCCCACTGAAAGGAAGTTGAACTCTACTGGGTGATGAAAGGAAGGGAGTTGCTGCTGTTACTGAAGGATGGTGGAGAAGCAACAGATAATTCAGGTTTGAAAGAAGAGCATCACCGCAGGGCTGGACTATTTGGGGACCATCAGCCAGTGGTCAGGTTGGGTGTTTTCCTCGCACTCAGCTGCTCCTTAGGAAGGATGCAGCAAGGTTCAGGAATCCCAGGCGGGTATTTAGGGCTGAATAGCCCATCAGTCAGCATGAAGACCCCCGCAATGTAGTAAATCACACAAAGCGGGGGGGGGGGGGTGTCTGACACACTGGAAGGCCATGCCGCCATACAGAGAGACCTGGACAGGCTGGAGAGTTTGGCAAAGAGGAACCTTATGAAATTCAACAAGGGCAAGTGTTGGGTGCTGCACCTGGGGAGGAATAACCCCATGCACCAGTCCAGGTTGGGGGCTGGAGAGCAGCTCAGTGGAAAGAGACCTGGGAGTCCTGGTGGACAAGAGGATGACCATGAGCCAGCAATGTGCCCTTGTGGCCAAAAAGGCCAATGGCATCCTGGGGTACACCAAGAAGAGTGTGGCCAGCAGGTCGAGGGAGGTCATCCTCCCCCTCTACTCTGCCTTGGTGAGACTGTGTCTGGAGTACTGTGTCCAGTTCTGGGCTCCCCAGTTCAAGAAGGACAGGGAACTGCTGGAGAGGGTGCAGCAAAGGGCTACCAAGATGATGAGGGGACTGGAACACCTCTCTTATGAAGAAAGGCTGAGGGATTTGCGTGTCTTCAGTCTGGAAAAAAGATGACTGAGGTTGCTTCTTATCAACACTTATAAATACTGAAAGGGTGGGTGTCAGGAGGATGGGGCCAGGCTCTTTTCAGTGGTGCCCAGGGACAGGACAAGAGGTAATGGGCACAGACTTGAGCATAGGAAGTTCCACCTAAACATGAGGAGGAACTTCTTTCCTTTGAGGGTGGCAGAGCCCTGGCACAGGCTGCCCAGAGAGGTGGTGGAGTCTCCGTCTCTGGAGACATTCCAAACCCGCCTGGACGCGTTCCTGTGCGACCTGCTCTGGGTGACCCTGCTGTGGCACGGGGGTTGGACTAGATGATCTCCAGAGGTCCCTTCCAACCCTATGATTCTATGAAATGACTGTCAACAGTATATTTTTAACCTATTAGTGATGGAGAGAGAGAGGGGGATGTTTACTGGCAGATGAAATGTCATTTAAGTAGGAAATGTTGTGCTCATCTGGTAAAAGTATGCAGCGGCCAGATTAGCAAAGCATTACAACGAAGTGCTGCAGTTCTTCCAGCTTCTTGCTTGCTGTCATTTATATGGAGAGAAGGTCCGGGAACATGATCCTGCCCCAGCTGAGACCAGTCTGTCAGAGCCAATATAGTTTGCATCTTCCCTAATTCTCTGTTGCGCTCAACATTTTCCCTCTGGAGTTTTCCCGGCCTCTGTGAGGGCTCTGTACTGCCTCGGGCTGTGCTCTGTGGGAGGAAGACAGTTGCCATGTCCTTAATCTTGACACCTCCTCGTCTCTCTGCGTGTAGTCCCTCATGCTTGCAGAAGCATCTTGATGTAAAGAGAGGCCATTCGGAGGTGGAATGTCTCATATCCTCCGCCCGTGTCTGAAAGAAGGCAAAAAAGCATCCTCCTCCTTGTTTCCTAAGTCGGCGCTGCCCTTTCTGCTGCTGATGGTGGCAGTCTTGCTCAAAGCGGCTTCACGTGGGAGGTTCATTTGCAAAGCCTTTAGAAAACGTTGAAGATCGCCTTATGAGAACTGGGAAATCACCAGCCTTTGTCGAGATTGGAAAGGGATATTGCGCTTACATGTTGTGTGGCTTCCCCCAGCTATCCCTTTGTGTATTCATGCTACAAAATTCAGTTTTCCTGAAGTCCTGTGTCAAATAGTGGAAAACCACCCCCCCACCCCCCAACATTTTTATTGCATAAGAATCGTTATTCACTAAGACATGATCTATTTGTATTTTCACACATATAATTGGACAGAAGCATATGCTGAGAAAGAAAGAATCATGTAAGCTCAAAATCTTCCCTAAGTGGTTCAGATTTTCACCAAAACTTCCCCTGATTTTGTCTTTCATGTCTCCCATCCTGCGTGAGAGGCTGCTTCCCTCCCTGCTGCAGGCACAGTGGGATTCTTCCCTTGAGCAGTGCAGGGTATGGAAAATGGTCCATTTTGGGGTGGGGTTTATGGAGTGCTTCTAGTAAATGAACCTGGGAGTCAGGAGAGGGATGACTGCCTGTGGGAAAGCCCAAACTTGTTAACTGTTACAAAACCTTGCTGGGTTTTAACACAGAAGTCATTATTTTGCTAGTGAACATTCAGAAGAACATAATTGTAAATTATATAATTGTCAACATGCCAAGTGACAGCTAAGGGAGACAGAGGAGATGCGGACCACTTGGTTTAAGCTTATAACTTGAAGCTGGTGGAATTACTGGTGGAATTACTGATGTAATTACTGGCAGGTATTTTGGCTCCTGTTTCTGTGGTATTTTACTGGAAGACCCAACATCGATGTTGTCTGTGTGTTCAGAGAGTGGTATGTTGCAAAGTCTGCAATTTTGGGGCTCCTCTTCTGAATAAGGGTGGGGGCTCAGTTGAACACCAGTCTGCTGGGTCCATGCTACACCCTTGGACACCACCAGTTTGTAACTGGTCTGGGTTTCCAAGCAAGCACCTCCAAGGGCAAAGCGTGCAGATACCTGTCGTGCTGCCTTTAACATGCACATCAAATCAGACCTTTCTGAGACTTGTGAAAAATAGCTCCAAAATGTCCTAAAAATACCACAGAACTCAGCATTAAGAGGCTGAAGGACTGCAGCCCCGCTGGGTTTGCTGAGGACAGGCATGGGCAATCACCCACAGGGTTTTATTTGCTGGTAACTAACAATTACAAACCTCAGCGGAGATTAATTTTTGATGTCTAAGAAATAACTCTGGTTCATCTCTTGGAAGAAGCTGCTTTAAATCCTGATGATATTTCGGAGTGCCTTTGGGAGAACACAAAAAACGTGTTGCTCCATGGAAAAGTGTCCTTATGTCCCCGTGTGAAGCTGTAATCTCACCCGTCACAAGGTGGCTCCGAGTCTTTGCCTCTTACATCTAGGTTGGTGTCACCCAAAGGGATGTGGCCACCCAATAAGCCTTTTTTTTTTTTTTTTTTCAATTAAAAAAACCCGGATTTTAGATTTCCTGATTTACCACATGGTGTTTGGTGGGGCGTGCTGATTTCTATCTCTCTTTCTCATTAATTGCACGTGTTATTCTCTCCACCCTGCAACAGCACCTATGACGGCGCAGAGCGGGTACCGCTCCTCTGCAGCTGCATCAGGGCAGGTTTCGCCTTCCAGCGTGTGTGTGGTTCAACTGCCACCGTGTCTCCGGGGACAGAGATGACTTGTGAGGGTGGGGAGGAGGAGCAGAGGGTGGCAAGCATCTGCCATCTTCCCTTCCCCAAATGGACTGCAGGTGCCTTGAAACCCCTTCGTCACCAGCTTGTTCAAGGCTTCCCGCTGTCTCCCGATGCCGAGGGGACAGGTCGGGGCTGCACCCAGGGGTTTTGCTCCCTGCAGGTCTGCCTTCTGCCAGGCATTGCCCCAGCTCGCTGCCACCCCTCGCTGCAGGCAGAGGTGGAGGATGAATCGGGGACGATGGGGACAGCCTGGGTCAGGCTCCCTGCTGTGAGCTTTGGGTTCAGCTTAGGAGTCCAACAGGCCTGATGGGACTGAAGGAAACCTGGGCATCATTCTGGGCTCCCTGGTTCAAGAAGGACAGGGGACTGCCGGAGAAGGTACAGCAAAGGGCTACCAAGATCATTAGGGGACTCGAACATCTCTCTTATGAAGAAAGGCTGAGGGATTTGGGTCTCTTCAGTCTGGAAAAAAGATGACTGAGGTTGCTTCTTATCAATACTTAAAGGGTGGGTGTCAGGAGGATGGGGTGAGGCTCTTTTCAGTGGTGCCCAGTGACAGGACAAGAGGTAATGGGCACAAACTTGAGCATAGGAAGTTCCATCTCAACATGAGGAGGAACTTCTTTCCTTTGAGGGTGGCAGAGCCCTGGCACAGGCTGCCCAGAGAGGTGGTGGAGTCTCCGTCTCTGGAGACATTCCAAACCTGCCTGGACGCGTTCCTGTGCGACCTGCTCTGGGTGACCCTGCTGTGGCAGGGGGGTTGGACTAGATGATCTCCAGAGGTCCCTTCCAACCCTACCGTTCTGTGATTCTGTGATCATTGAACGGGGGGTTGCATTGCACAAGGAGGGCAACCAGGGCAAGGGAGAGGAGTGTCGTAAGTTCAGCATCATGCTCCTGTGCATGTCGGGGGGAAACAGGCACCTGTATAAGGGGGGTCTGCCTTCTCTTGGATGCTGCTGCCTCTGCATAGCATGTGGTGGCTCTTGCTGACACAGTCCCTGCTGTCCCAGCTGCAGATTTACACCCTCCCACCCCTGTAGCTGGAGGTTGGCCATTGCCAGTGCATTCTGAGACAGCCGAGACATTAATCAAACTGTATTTTGAAAAGTCCTTAAACTTTCGTGGTTCACTTTACAGGATCTCGGTAGGATGAAAGCTGTTCTTTTAGTTGGTCAGATACACTTGAGGGGGAACATAAGGTCCACCCCAGCCAGTAAACAGGAATTAAAATAAGCCTTCTCCTGTCTATGCTGCTTTTTTAAGACGGGCTTACCCTATTTGAAAAACAACTTTGATCCTAGAGAAATCTTAGGATAAACCACAAATATGTCTGCTTTGGAATAAATCTATGTGGAGTTTCTGGATTTACATTCATAAAGGCTTAGCTAACACTAATTAATTTGGAATAAATTAACTCAAATTGGAACGAGGCCACAAATTCTAGCCCAGATTTGTACTGGGGGTTATTTAGCTGTGTCTTTCAGCCTATCATATGTATTACAGGAATGTATTAAATTAGTTGTATGCATATATATATTTACATCTACACACACATGCACATTTGAGCAGCCTGGTCCAGTGGGAGGTGTCCCTGCCCATGGCAGGGGGGTTGGAACTAGATGATCTTTAAGGTCCCTTCCAACCCAAACCATTCTGTGATTCTGTACGTATTCCATAATGCATTTTTTATTGTCCATCTTCTAGGTTCCAGTGAATGGTCAGCTTATACCATCGGCCAACACCAGAGAGAAAAAGCTCCTCAAGGTACCAGTAAGAGTTTTAGAGTTTGTTATTATTATTATCTTTCAAGACACACTTGTTTTAAGAACGTTCCTTATTTGATAGTCCTTTTTAAAGATAATTCACTATTCCTGTTGTTGGAGCACTTAAGAGATGACTCAGGAACATAAGACCGAATAACTCTCTGTCACAGTCACACCGTGGTGCTTGTCACTGCCACCACAAGTGGGACGGTCTCGTGGTCCAAGCCCAGAAGTGAGAGCTGGGATCTGCTGTATTTCAGTACCAGCTCTGACACGGGACATTCCGCTGGGTTTGGACAAGGGTTTTCTCTTGGGCATCGAGCACCTGTACTGGTGTGGAGGAACGTGTCTGTGCTTTAGAGGCGCTTACAAGCGAGGAGCAGTCCCTCAGCCCGGGCACGGAAGGTGTTCCTGGCAGGGGTATCCCGCCTTGGAAAGGTCAAGAACCGCTGTGTTAAAACTAGAACATTCAAAATTGAAGGGTTAAGGTTAGCTCTACTGTTTCATCAAACCACATGAAAATGGCCTCGGCCACTGCCGTTCCCTTTCAGGTTAATATAAACTACAGATACCTTAATTAACAATAGGCTGTTCCATGGGGTTTTTTGGTTAAGTCCTAACTCTTGATTTTAAAGGGGGTAAATAATTTTAGGTTTTCCTCCTTTATCGGAAGAAAATTAGGATTTAAGAATGATGAATGCAAATCTTACTGTAGAGCAGGTACCTGAATTAAAGTGTGAGCTTTGTAGCCTAGCAGATAAGTCAAATTTTGTAGGCCCAAAGCTATAGCATTTATTGGTTTGGAGTTTGCAATAAAATCTGCTCAGGAAGACTTTTGCACCCACTTAAAGACTCCAGCGACCTACTGCTCTCTCTGATTACCGCTGTGTAGTCTCTGTTTCAAAACTATTGCCCTGACTCTTTTTTTCTCCATGATGAAATGTAAAAAGTACCTGTTTTGTCTTTCTGCCACATATCTCCTGTCTACTGTAGCCTAAGAAGAAGAGGAAAGCCCAGTGCTCAGACAAGGAGGTGCCAAAAGAGCTTTCTGTGGAAAAAGACAAACTGCAGGAGGAGGAAGGTAACAAAAGACCTGGTTCTTCTGTTACCTGATTTGTATTACCAAAAAATAATATGGGATGAAATATTTCGAAAGGGAGGGCGTCTCTACTATTCTACTGTTCTGCGTTATTGGGGAAAATTGCCAGTTTGAGAGGTATTTTGATCATCTGCTCCTTACTACGTGTAACGGCACAGACAGGGACCACGCGCTTTCCTGCCACGCTTCTGGTGTGTCCTTACTGCATTCCCAGGGATGGCAAATCTGCAGGTGAGGAAGGCTCTCTGAAGAGGCCAGAGGTCCACTGGGTAGCAGGGTCCTGCCTTCATGCTCTTACTCTAACCCTGTGGCCTCTGCCACGCTGGAGCTGGGGTCTTCCCAGGCAGCGTTTTGTTGTGCCCGTGACTGAGGCTGGTAAAGGCGCTGGGGTAATGTACAGCCAATTTCCAGCACGCCCCTGAAGAGAGCCAAGACCTTTGGCTGCAAGCAAATCTGCGGAGAAATCTGGCAGAGGCTAGCAGGTCTCAGGCAGCTTGAATTTCGTTGGAAAATACATCGCATCCCATGAGCCCCTCTCTGCCTTCCCCCCCACCAACGCTCATATTGAAAACAACAAATTCTAAGCTTTTCCGGGCTTAAAAGATTATAAAGTGATTAGGGCGGCGGTGAGAGCAAGAGAAGCCCTCGCTGCCGTTGGAGCAGAGCCCTCCTGCGGGCCCTGGTGTCAGGGGCAGAGTGCCTGCAAGGCCGACGGAGGAGAAGGGGAGGCAGCAGAGGCTTGCTTCAAACCGATGTTTAGTTTTTTGAGCGGATGAGCCAGCTGAACTGTTTCACGCAAAATTCAGCCCTGCTTCAGAGAAAGAAGGTGTTTGCCTCAAGCGAAACCCATCAACTGTGGTTTTTTTTCTGCATTAACCATTTGTGCCGGTCCCTCCCCTGACTTCTGGGGTGACGGAGAGCAGGGATGGAGGCAGAACATGGCCCCATCGGTGTGAATGGAAGCGTGTGGAAATCAGAGTGTCTCCACATGGCAGAACAAATCCTAGGATATGTTCAGGGCTAGAGAAAGCCAGTAAATTGAAGCCTTGTTTGACGGTTAAGATTTTCATGAACTTCTTTCCGCTGTCAGCTGCACAAGGCAGTTGATATTCTGTTGTGACATCCCCCCCGAGGGAACGGGGTGTCGCATCGGGCTGACACAAAGGGCAGAAGAATATGTGCAGTTACATGAGTGGGGAAAAACGACAGACAGGTTTGTGATGGGGATTTCTTACGATTACGGCATTTCTGCAGAGACAGCAAAGGAGATGCTGCATGGTGCCCCTTTTCCAGCCAGCACCAGAAGCTATCAGATAGCTATTTATCTTGGTGCTAAGCAATAAAGGCAGTAAAGGAAGTTTCTTGTTAGCTTAAAAGTGAACTTTGCTCTCTGTTGTAGGAGTTTGGCAGACCAAGATCAGCAGCCGAGAAAAGAGACACTTAAGGAAGGAAAGGCTGAAACAAAAAGGTAAACCTACAGGCTGGGTTTACAGACCTGGTCTGGCGGGGCTTGTCACCCCTTCTCATGTCCCAGCATCTTTCTGTTCGCTTTATTTGTCATTCGGCAATAAAACCTTTGTGGTTACTTAGGCTGTTTACTTAGGAAAAGACGGCTTTGGGAGCTCTCCCTTGGGAGCTTGCCTTTTACTCCAGGCTTTCATTAAACACATAGTATTACCCATAGGATTTTGAAAGCAAACGTCTATTAGATCTGAGATCTGCTAAAAGTTTGGTGTAATGTGGATTAGTTGCTTTTGTGTGACTCGGCAGAAGACATTTTCTGATAATGGATGTATAAAAACCTGTGTGATTTGCTCAGTTCCAAACAGGTTCTTTAATCTAGGCCTGCCCGGTGTAAAAAGCTGTAAAGGGAGGGACATGCTCATCTTCTAATGAGATAAAATGAAACAATGCTTTGTCCTCACTCCACACTTTTCCTCTGGGGATTTCAAAGTTTCTGCCATGCACTTATGCTTATATACATTTCTATTAATTATATTATTATAACTGCCGTATGAAAGCAGGTCATGGAATTACAGTATTTGGAAATGTTTTAATTATCTATCTGCAATAAAATTATTAATATAGTGGACAAACCTGTAAGTTTAATATATTGGAGTAATTTAGAAGGTAAGGTGGAAGTTTGGGATTGGGAGACACAGCTGGATGAATGTGGGCGTTTGCGCACTGTCTGCAATAAGACTATCTTAAAGTGCTCTCAGATGCTCTACTAAAATTGGCGATCAGAGTAAGTGAACAGGAAATTTTGATCTAAAAATATACAGACATTTTGGGACCGCTTTATCATTTGGATTTTATAAATCAGCGAGTTAAATGTTTTCATGACAGTCTCTAAAGGGTGCTGAGGTCTCTACTCGCTCTCCAGCAAAGTAGATGGGTCCACATTTGGCTTTATTCATGTAAGTTGGCCTCTTGGCATGGGTGGTGCCAGCTGCACGTGCAGAAGGTTAACAACGCATGGTTTAACGCTAAGCCCGTGCAGGCGTTAAGTGCTTTGCTGGCCCAGGGCAAGGGAGCTCAGCAAAGTCCCAGTTGAAGCAGCAGAAGTCCTTGGTGCAATCCTGGAGCCTGGGTTGTGCAGGAAGCTCAACCAGGTGGTCATGGTGGCCCTGTTTACTATGGACCTCTACAGAGCAGTGAAGTGTCCTCTTCCAGGAAGAAGCCCTAACCCTGCCGAGTGCTGATTGCTGTTTCCTAGCAGGGAAGAAGCAGCAGCGGCATCATTAAGGTGTGTGAAGGTGGGGTTGATACCAGAAACGGTCCCCTGCCCACCAGAATCACAGGAAAATGGAGTCCTAAAGTGCTTTGGGAGTCCTTAGGAAGAAAAGTTGTTGGAAATAATTGTCATTATTTATAATATCCATATGCCTGGCATTGATGTCTCTTGCAGCCTTCAACTACCAACATCCAAGAGGTTTGCTTTCTTTTTCCTTGGAGGTCCTGCTGTCCTCTTTCCTCTCCCTTTAACTGCTCTGGGTCCCCAGCTGGACTCTGGAGGCCTTGAGCCACCCTTGCAGTCAGGGAGGGATGCCCAAGGCCTCTGCGGTGTGGTGTCATCTCCAGTGGGACTCATTGCTGTAGTGCCTTCCTTCTCACATGGCCTTCACATCTGCTGCTTCAGTGTCCCATCCCAGGGCCTCTGCTTTACTGTCACTGTATCTGTAAATCATTTCAGTTGGAATATAGCCATTACATCTGAGGGGTTTAGATCAGCCGTCGTTCTGTTGTTTCCTCTGTACAAACTCTGCATTGTAATTAAAAATAATGCCGACCCGGTGATAATGTTTATTCCCGAGAAGACCCCAGCAGAGCATCCCTGGGTAGCTCGGCGGTCGAGCCAGCCTTTGACTGGGATGAGAAGGGAGCGGTGTGGCCACTCACAGAGGACACTGGTGGCGGTGGAAGAGGTGCTCTCGTTGCCAAGGCAGAGTGTGGGACCGCGCTGAAGGCCTCAGGAGCCATACGGGAAGAATCGGCGCCCTCCCGTTTAGAGGAGGACGTTTTCTCCAACGTAGGTGAGTGTTGACATTCCAGTGTTGCAGAGGGAAACCTTCATGAATTTCTGCGTCCAGCAGAGTACTGCCCCACCGACATTCGTCCTGCACACATGCAGTGTTGTCCACCCCCTTTGAACCCTGATGGCTGTCGTTTATTTTCCAGCAATGTGACAAGAGGGGTCTCTGTGGCAGGAATTTCTTCTGTGGTGCAGATGATACCTGTTGGGTGCAAGTTGTTTCCTACCCACAGGTATTTAGTGTTTGGTTCCTCTGCAAAGGAGCCGAAACCTTTCCTTCCAAGGATGCTCACAGGTAGTCAGAGTTAGCCTTCAGGGATTATCTGTGTGTTTCAAAGCAGCATGAGGCAAGGTATTCCTAAATCAGTGTGGGTATTTGATGGTTGGAAGCAGCCTGTTCATGTCAGCGCTGTGCTGTACCTACACGGTTTGCCCAGCTTCCCCACTGATTCACCCCTTGTTGGTGTCCAAACAAGGTCATTTAGAGCCACTTTGGGTCCCAGTTGTGCTGTTGGGACATGCTCTGTGTAACATAAGCCAGAGGTGGGTAACTGTGTCTCTAAAACCTCAGACAACTTTAAAGCAGTGAAGGGCTACACTTGCCAGGCCATGAGGCTAAAGATTAGGAGACGCTGATACCAGCTCTCTCACCGGTATTTAATGACTTTTCCTTTCCGTCATGGTTTAATTTTCATGGCAAAGTTATGTCTCATGTTGTATTTCTATTGTGGGTGCTACTGTAGATTCTAGAGCAATGCCAACAATTAATAACTAGGTGGTAACTGGACCTTTATATCTTTCTTTATATCTCTCTTCCTGACTTCTTGGTGGGGCGGGAGAGTTATGAGTTAAAAGTTAAAGTGGTTAGTGTTGCTTTTTCGTTGATTTTCAAAAGCGTTTGATTTTCATTACAAGCTCGCTGATTAACCGAGCTTGGTGGCTGGATTGATTGGTGTATAAGGCCGTGTGATGACTCACCTCCAGTAGCAGTAATCCAGTACTCTGGTGACACAGAAAATGGTCTTAGGTTGCCCTTACATGAGTTGCTTTCTGTGCTAGAGTCCTTTTTTGCAAAATACAGGGTTGATGGGGGGAGGATGTTGGTACCATTTTTTACTCTATTTTTACTGTATTCTATGATTGCTTTCAAAAGGCCAAATTCCAGGCTGATACATGATGACAGCTTCTGCCAGTTGTGCATAAAGGGGAAATCAGTTCAGATGAGTGAAGAATTGCAGAAGGGTCCCCCAGAGAAGGGCCATGCTGGTGTGACGTGCACTTTGAAGGGCTGGGAAGGTGTACGTGGCGACTGGGCTGGGCTCCCTCTGGCCATAGAAGATAATTTCTCCTCTCTCGATTCTTCTCCAGGAGCAGCAGCGGCTGCAGGCTTGGGATAGAGAGAGCATGGAAGGGCTGTAACGACATTGGGAGTGTCAGGTAGAAACTGCAGCTGCCAGCTGTGAATGTGACATCGCATTTTGGGTTACTGTTTGTTTGCTTTGTAAATGCAGGAACATGGGATATTGCAGAAGTAAAATCCTGTCCTGTGACCTTTGGGACGTTATCAGAGCTGTCCAGGGAGTTAGGTGAGTGGTCTCTCTCTGGACTTCTATCTGAATTCTTCTATTGTTTTCCTAGATGCTTGGCTTGAAAGTACTCTCTTTGCTTAGATATGGGTCTTTTCCCTTGGAGCCGTATTTCACTAGTCACTCTCCCTTGTAGAGCTTGTTCACATCTGCAATCCAGTGCTACCAGTGTTTTAAGGAGTGACATCAGAACATTTTATTGAGCGCTTTCCAAACTCGTGTTTCATCTTGGAATAAATAAAAAAAAATACTGCCTCCCCAGCAAATTCTTTCTGTGTTAGGTTTACTCGCACAGAAGTGTTCTGTTGTGTTCCGATGACCAACAAATTCAGAGAATTTCAGACCGAGGGAGGGAGCAAACACCCGGGTTGGGGAGGCCCTGTTCGAGGCTGCTGAGCCAGCAGCTTCCTCTCAAGCACAGTGAGGGATTTTCAGCTTGAGCCTCTCCATGCATGGCCTTGAGAAGGCTGGAGCATCTTTTGGTGTTGCATTAATCTTCAGCTTTGTTTCTGGCTTTCGCTTTGCCTCTCTGCAACTCTCAGTCCTTCTCGCTGCCTGGCTCTGAGCGCTGCCGGTTCATACGCTCTTTGCCTGCCAGAAACTCAAACTTGTCTGCAGGTCCGGCTGGCTGATGAATGCAAAGCGTGGTCCTGAGGCTTCTTGAGATACTACAGGCAAGCATAGATACATATAGATAGACATGGAGAAGAGGATGCTCTGGGGAGACCTTACTGCAGCTTTCCAGTACCTAAAGGGGGCCTGCAGGAAAGATGGGGAGGGACTCTTTATCAGGGATTTTAGTGATAGGACGAGGGGTAACCATTTTAGGCTCAAAGAGGGTAGGTTTAGGTTAGATATTAAGAAGAAATTCTTTACTGTGAGGGTGGTGAGACACTGGCACAGGTTGCCCAGGGAGGTTGTGGAGGCCCCATCCCTGGAAGTGTTCAAGGCCAGGCTGGATGGGGCTTTGAGCAGCCTGGTCTAGTGGGAGGTGTCCCTGCCATGGCAGGGGGTTGGAACTAGGTGATCTTTAAGGTTGCTTCCAACTCTAACCATTCTATGATTCTATGACATCCATGCACAAAACAGCATGTGTGGTATAAGCCAGAACTCTGAAATTCACTTCTAAAGCCAGACACGGTAGTCAATACAATACACGCCATATTTGTCATCAATTTTCCAACACTGCATCAGTGGATTGAAGCAGTTCCTAATGTACAAGTACAGGGAGAAATATTTGTTAACATCTGCATTTATGCAGAAAAAAATCAAGCTGATATAGAGCAAAACTGCATAAAAAAAGGAGTTCCTTAGGTGAAAGGAAGGAAGGAAAAATCAGATATGAAAAAAAATCAGTTGTGTATGAAAGAAATGAAGAAAACACTGTATGTACAGGCCTTAGAAAGGGGCTGAGGGGAGTCACTCAGGGAGGCATGTGAATCCCACTGGTTGCTTTAGTTGTTGAAAATAATAATCAGAAAACCTTTAACTCTCCTTTTTCCTCCAGCAGCTCCCTCTCATCCGTGTTCTTTCTCGGAGTCATTCGTTTGGTAATGAGGGGGTGTCTGTTAGAGTGAGCAGAAGCTTTCTCACTGGGGTCAGTAGGAGCTGGAGCTGGATACACTGGCTGTGGCTTTTGTTCCACAGGAACTACAGCTCCCTTCTATCATCCCCAACAGAGATGAGTCGGAAGTTTACATCTCTGAATATTGTTAGTGTGGCCACTCCTGAGTGGGTTGTTTTTAATAACTTATGCATGTAAGTGTCCTTGTCCAGCCTTCGTTAATAAATCCACTGTGATGAGCAGCGTAGATTAATGTGTGGCTTAAATTACGTAATGTCCAGGCATCATGACATAGTGAGCAGATAAAAGCATGATTAATTGGTTTTAATAATGTGGCTATACCTATGCGATTATCTTTTAGGTTTTGGGTTGGGGTTTTTTCTTTGTTTTTATTTTTAAAAAGTTGCTTTTCCTGCATGCAGATAACACGAAGAGTAAATCATCCGAGGACAGTCCATCCAGATGCTGCTGGCACGCCAGCTCGACCTTCCTCCCCGCAGACGATGCATGGCAGGGGCAGGGTACGTCTCTTCGCTCATTTTCTATTGAAAGGCGAGCATGTTATCGCTGGTGCCCTTTTCAGTCTGTTTTCTAAGCCTCAAAAATCAGGGTCCACTTCCCACCTGGCACGAGGCTGGCAGAGGTAAGGGAGGAATTAGTAGGATCTGGTTTTGGGCAGGCAAAATGTGGGACTCCAGAGAAGGGTGAGAACGGGCCATTTATTGAGGGTTTTACTAAGAAGGGGACAAAAAAGGGATGCAGTAGGTGCAGTCTGGTTCGGTGCAGACATACTGCTGTGCAAAGTGTAACTAGAGCTGCTGGGTGGCCAGGCCAGCTGTGGGGAGGCTGTTTGAAGGCTCCCATAGCCCCATGTCCTCTCCCCAGCAGTTGCTGGCAGCCGAGCAGAGGAAGAGGGCGAGCACGGGGCGATCCCTCCCCGCACCCAGCGGAGAGCGGGTCAGGGACTTCCTGAGCCAGAGGCAACAATATGGGCTCTGTGTTTCAAAAAAAAAAAAAACAACAAACAAACCCAAACCCCACGTGTTAGCAATCATCTCTCTCTCGGATTACCAAATTTGCAAAACGAGTTCAAAGTTGGGGTTGGTTTTCGTAACTGAAGCCTCGCGTTCCCCTCCCTCCCGCGGCTGGGTGGGGAAGGTGGAGCTGGGTGGCCCCTCTCCAGGCAGCCCCCGGCCTGGTGGGGGCTCAGTGGGGTGGCCGGGGAAGAGCCGCGGGGAGGACAGGGCGCTGCTGCAAACATGGGTTTCAGTTTGCCAGAACTTCAAAATTTCCTCTGTAATACCCAGATGCAGAATTCAGCTCTGGTGGAGTGCGGCAATTAGGATTTCAGTCTTTTTATGGCTGGTAATGGTGTGGTTTTTTCACTTTTAAAATCTGCTTGTAAGGCCAGCGCTGGTCCTGAGCGGCTGGAATGATTTGGCATGAACAGTGTGGGTATTAGATGGCCTTTTCTCTTGACCTTTTGGTCAGGATCGAGTGAAGTATCTATTTATACCCCCGTTGTTGTTGGGAGGCCCTACCCTGCCCTTGCAGGAATGATGGCCGAGGAGCCAAGCAGACCCCTTCTCCCTCTGGCTGCTCTGATCGCCTTCGCTGCAGGAGAACCCAGAGCGGTTGAATGCATCGAGGAGAAAAGACTGCGGTCGTCTTGCTTCTCTGCCCAGCGGTAACTGCAACTCTGCAGCCGACGCATCGGCTTCGCCGCCAGAGCGTTTTATAAATAGCATAGTTCGCTTTAAAAAAAATAAAAAAATAAAAGCAATAAAAATAAAACGAACAAACCGAAAAAAAAAGAAAACCACCCCAGCCCTGAGCATTGCCCTCTGTTAGTGCTGTGCTCGTTTACCCCCCCGTTGCGGCTTGGCCCCTCCGTAACTCCTGAGGAGGAGGGAGGCAGCTCGCCATCAGCGTTTCCTCGCCTTGCGTTCAGCTCACTCAGCGAGTGCGTGGCGCGCTCCGGGTTTGATCCGCAGTGGCAAAGCCGGGCAAAGCGGGCTCCTCTTTTCTCCGAATGCCCTGTCTGTCCGAGAGCAGGACAGAGAGGAGCAAATTCAGCAGCTTGCCCTGGCAGCCGTCGGAGCAGATGCGTTTTGATTGAAAGCAGAAATGGAAGGATTTCTGCCTGCCTTACAGCTTGCTTCTTAAGAGTAGTAGGTTTGTTGTTTTTTTTTCCTTCGAATCGTCAGCCTTGATATTGATGCAGAGGGGAGCGTCACGAACATGTATTCCCTGAGTTTAGATGAGGTAATGGTTGGCATTAAGGTCGGCGCTGCAGGCAAAATGAGCTCTTTGACAGTTAAACGAGGCCTGTTCGCTCTTGCAGGCCTCTGAACTAAAAAAAAACAAAAAAAAACAACAAAAAAATGCCATTCATAACCTGAATATGAGCTGGGGTCATTTTATCAAATCCAGATCAGTATATTTAATGAGTCTCTTTGTTCTGCGATGGGCTGGTGCAGAAGACGGAGCTGGATGCCGGACTCCCGGCTCCCGGAGCAGCTTTGGCTGGCTCCCCGCGCCCCATCGGCTTATCTTTTCATGAAGTACCATTAATAATAACAGCCTAACTCACAAAAGGCTTGAGGCTTAAGTTGTCACAACTGAAAGTGTTTATACATAGAGGGAGAGAGGCAGTTAGTAGTCAGGGAACCGAGCGGTCACTGTGACATGGGAGTGTTGAACAGGCTGATAAACCAGGCTGGTTTCAAACCAACGCACTGCTGGGTTGACGTTCATTAATGATAACACGTTGCCGACGGTTAATTCTTAATCGTCGTCACATCTTGGCGTGCTGTGCCCATTTCTGGGCTCCCTGGTACAAGATGGGCATGGCCATACTGGAGCGGGTCCAGCAGAGTCCATCTGTGCGGAGGAACGCCTGATGGGGTGGTGGGCTCTGGTCTGCCCAGTGAGCAGACAAGAGGCATGAAGTGAAGTATGGGAAATGGCAGGTGAACATAAGAAAAAGGTTTGTTTTTTTTAATGGTGAGGGTGGTCAGTCAGCAGAAGAGGTTGCCCAGAGAGGCTGCGGAGTCTCCATCCTTGGAGATACTCAAACCCCCCCGGCTACATCCCTGAGCAACCTGCTGTAGCTGAGCCTGCTGTGAGCAGCGGGGTGGGACGAGACGATCTCCAGAGGCCCCTTCCAACCTCAGCGATTCTGTAATCCTCATTCTGTCACCAATCATCATCTCTGCATATTCAAACAATTAGTCCTTAGCAATCTAAGCCTTCGTTAGCTCAGGGTATTCAGTGTCTTGGAGCTGAAGCCACATGGTTAGCACCGATGGCTGCAGTCCCTCATGAGGGGGCTCCAAAATGGGCAACTTCTTTCATCCTCATTTTTCTCTGCTCATTGCTCCCGTTTGCATGCTTTTCAGCCCTGCCACAAAGAGAAAACCTCTGGTGTTTCTGGCATAGTTCACTTCACTTTCGGGCCTGGGAGCTGCTCAGGTTTCACCAGGCACCTTTCTCGCGTGTTCTGCAAGGTTGTTCTGCATCCCCCAGGCATCTCCTGCCTGCTCTGCCTCCTGGGCTCTACCTTGATGGCTTTACTGCTTGCACGTGTTCACACAGAATAGTTTGGGTTGATGGGACCTTAAAGATCATCGTATTTCAACCCCCCTGCCCAGACGCCTCCCACTAGACCAGGTTGCTCAAAGCCCCATCCAGCCTGGCCTTGAACACTTCCAGGGATGGGGCACTGACAGCTTCCCTGGGCAACCTGTTCCAGTGCCTCACCACCCTCACAGTAAAGAATTTCTTCCTGATATCCAATCTAAATCTACCCTCTTTCAGTTTGAAGCCATTACCTCGTGTCCTATCGTTACACTCCCAGTGTTTCCCAGTACTGCCTTTGTGCAGCTACACCACACGTCTGCCACTGCCCCTTTGGTGACATTTGTGTACTTATTCTTACCTGTTTCACAAAGTACATTATAGGCTGTGTCTGGTTTTGCTGTTACAACATGTGTAACCCACACAGTGCATCCGGCTGGGCTGGTTTAGAGCGCTTGTGTCTGGTTCCAAGGTGAGCAAATACAGGTTTTATAGAATCATAAAATCATAGAATCTTCATGGTTGGAAAGGGCCTTTGAGATCATCGAGTCCAACCGTACACACACACACAAAAAAAAACCAAAACAAAAAAAACCAAAATGCAACAACCTACAATCTCTGCCCTTCAGAGCATGCCCTGAAGTGCCAAATCTAGACATTCCTTAAATACCTCTAGGGATAATGACTCAACCTGGGCAGGCTGTTCCAGTGCCTGACCACTCTTTCAGTAAAGTAATCCTTCCTAATATCTAATCTAAACCTCCCCTGATGCAACTTCAGACCACTTCCTCTGGTCCTGCCGTTATTCACCTGGGAGAAGAGGCCAACACCCACCTCTCTCCACCCTCCTTTCAGGTAGTTGTAGAGGGCAATGAGGTCTCTCCTCAGCCTCCTCTTCTCCAAGCTAAACATGCCCAGCTCCCTCAGCCTCTCCTCATATGCCCTGGTCTCCAGACCCCTCACCAGCCTGGTAGCTCTCCTCTGGACACGCTCCAGCACTTCAATGTCCCTCTTGTACAGAGGGGCCCAGACCTGAACACAGTACTCGAGGTGAGGCCTCACCAGTGCCGAGTACAGAGGCACCATCACTTCCCTGCTCCTGCTGGCCACACTATTCCTGATGCAAGCCAGAATGCTGTTGGCCTTCTTGGCCACCTGGGCACACTGCTGGCTCATGTTAAGCTGGCCGTCCACCAGCACCCCCAGGTCCTTTTCTGCCGGGCAGATTTCCAGCCACTCTTCCCCAAGCCTGTAGCGCTGCTTGGGGTTGTTGTGACCAAGATGAAGGACCCGGCACTTGGTCTTATTAAATCTCATACAATTGGCCTTGGCCCATTGATCCAGCCTGTCCAGGTCCCTCTGTAGAGCCTCCCTACCCTCAAGCAGATCAGCTCTCCCACCTAGTTATACCATGTGTCTGCTTCCGAGTGCAGTGGGACTTTGGTCTGGCAACAGCACAGGTCACGTCTCGTGACCATGAGAGCTGCCTTTTTACCTGTGACTTGGCATCTTCCCGATGAATCCTTCTTGATTGCCAAGGCAGATTTGCCCTGGGACCTTCAGGAAGCTCTGGTGTCTCATGACTCCCATCCTTCCTTCTCTCCTGGGGTTAAAATGAATTTTAATTACTTTGTTTCATGGGAATAAGCAGCTTCTTTGGATTAAAAGAAGTCTTCAGTCTGGGATTTATTGGATTTTTTTGCATCTACTAAATTATGCTCGAGGAAGGTGTTAAATCAGGGACTCCTACACCCAGCTGTTGGTAGCAATAATTTTGACCTGTAACACATAAATGCAAGCTTTAGCCTGCCAATTGTCTGTCCATTTGCACTGAATGGATTCCACTTGGTCTACAAGCGAGGGCTCAGCGAGGATTTGGGTTAGGACCATGCTCATTACACAGCCACCCGCCCTTTGCAAAGAGACAGGTTTTCTCCAGCAGCCACAGAAGGACTCGGCACCAGAGACAATACACGGTCCACCGAGGACTGGGTGAAGGGCTGCTCTGCCTTAGGTTTCTACTGACCATATTGGGGGAGACCATGCCCAAAGGGATGCTGACGGCATAGGGTCCAAACCTACAACTCTGGACTAGAAATTGTTTAATCCTATTCTTGGTGAAACAGACTGATTTTTTGCTGCGGTACTTTCCAGCTTTGTTTTCCAGGCCAAATAATTAGGTTCAGCCTGTGGAGTACTCTACCCTCTCTCAGCTCACACAGGGAACCTGCTGACTGTCCCCTTTGACCAGCCCCTGCTGCTGGGGGTCCCTGTTTGCCTGATCCCCGACACCTCCCAGGGCACAGCCGGCTGCTCCCCGGTGTTGTCCAGGCAGCTGGGGACCAAGGGCATCTGGATGGTTGGCGCTGGGATGGACTTGCTGCCTGCAGAAGTGCTGGCATCCTCCTTCGGTTTCTGAAGACACCTTCAAAGTAGCGCCTTTCAGGATCTTACACCTTCAAAGTAGTGTCCTTCAGGATCTTAAAGCATCTTCATGACATGGGGTATGTGGAAATCACCTTGGCCCCGAAATGCGTGCTGCCAATGGGACTTGTTCGCTGCTAGCAGGGGACAGAAAAGGACAGCTTTGGGTAGAGTGACTGGGGGACTGAGGTGGGTGAAGAATCTAGTTGGAAAATGGCATTTAACATCACTGCTTTTCTAAAAGTGGAATTATCAAGATGCTGGTCTATAGACGGACTGTGAGAGTTCACCTCCGTTAGTGCTAAACCCACCAAGGACGCAGGAGCTGCTGCATGGCACATCCCTTTTTGTGCTCCTGCTTTTCTCCTACTGAAGGAATGACAGTTTTAGCCCGTGAGAGAAGTTGTGACCCAAGGAGGACCAGTTGCTGATTTAGAAATATTAGAGGTTATTCAGAGTTTAAAGCCATTCCAGGAGATGTCACTGTAGCTGGAAGGGAAACACGCCATGCAACAGGAGAGCTTTTAAACCAGAGCTCTAGGATAAGTACATTTAATCCTATTTTCCCATCAAATCCAGCAAATTGTAAAGAATCTTACGTTGCGCTTGATTTTACTCTGAGTTGATTTTAAACACCCCTGGGACATAATGCTTTGGGAAGAGTGATTCTGAGAAGAGGCAGAGCCACCGCTGCCTGGCCGAGCTTCGTGCCTGCCCGCGTGGTGAGGGCGAAGCCTGAACGTAAGCCCATGGCAGGAATGTAGCCATTAAAACTATTTGCATGCTTAAAAATAAGTACATAAACATACTGCTTAAGAGATCAGAAGTGAAAAACATAATCTTGGCTTCCAGCGTGCCTTCCTTGAGTTACAGTCCGTTCTTCTTGCACACCCACAGGAGCATCCACCGGCAGAGCTGCTGCCCTGCAGCTCAGGAGGGACTCTCGTTCCTGAAGACTCGGTGGCATTTCACCAGACCCCGTGCCATGCTGTGCACCCTCCTGGTAGCCAGAATTTGCCTCCTGTCTAGCAGACGGTTTTGCCTATATTTTTTGCTGCCATGGCACGCCCGTGGTGTATCAGTGCGGAGGCAGAGCGTGCAGGCACGGGCTGTGGGGCTGGGACTTGCTGCGTCCTCACCCCGATGTACCTTCTGGCCTAGCTATGGGGTGGAGGGCACAGGTTGGGATTGCCTTCAACCACAACAGCTAAATCCTCCAGAAGTTGTACACCAGACCCTTGTGTAACCTAACTGGGGAGAAGCAGGAGAAGCTTTTTGGTGGTGTAATCCCATGCTGCAGCCTACACAAACTGTTCTTCAGACATCTAAGCCATTCATGTATATTTTGCATCTCTCAAATCAAGATGCATTCATTTGCCTAAAATACTCAGACTGGATTTTTTTGGGGGGAATACATTAGAAAATACTTGTTCCTGTTCCTTTTGAAGAAGGAAAGAAATACTGCCTACGTACAGGGCATGAATTTGAAACTGAGAAACTTGAGCAATGTTTATAATCATGTTTATAACATTTGGCAGCAAACTGGACAGAGGAACTTTTTGGAAACAGTTTTTTATCATCCCCAGCATGCTTTTGGGTTTGGCCCTGCTTCAACTAGAAGTTTTTCCATCCAGCCTGGGATTTTTTTATATTTGTTTTTATTTTAAGAGACGTGATCAGCTCAGAGTTATTATTATATGTTGTGTTTTGAAAGTCTTTCTTCCTGTTAGGATAAGACTTAAGATTGTTACATTCAGAGCATTAAAAAATAATCGAGTAGTCCTTTCAACATCTTATGCTGATTTATCTGCTTTTTTGCACCTCATTCAGTTTGGGCAAAGGAATTAGACTGGTCTGTTTTGCCTTCTTGCCCGCGGATCCTTTGCCAGTGCTTTGTGGAGAGGCAGCTGAGGGCTCGCGGCCAGATTTTCAAAGGGACCAGATGCTGGCACATGCAGAAACCTAAAAGATTTTCGAACGTTTTCTGCCTAGCCCCCATGAAATGATCAGATTCGATGCAGGGTAGGTGTTACCTATTTCATGCGTATTTAGAGTTGCATGTTAAGGAGCTTTGGACATCTGTGCTGTGATGGTGCCTGTCTGGCTTACATTCAAGAAAAGGAAATGGAAGAGGAAGATGACGTCAAAAATGCATTCGGTACTATTTTTTTATGGCAAAGAACAGCCAATGAGAGCATTAACAAATGCACAAATCCTTTGCTAACATGACTTTTCCATACAAATAATTGCCCTGAGGATGGTGTGTTGCAATGAGGGGAAGAGCCTGCTGCCTCTGCCAGTGTTTCTGGATACGCCTGAATCCTTATCAATGAAATGAAAAGAAAATGCTATTAGTTTTATAAAGCTTGTTTTACTGAAGCACAGGCTGGAAGGGCTTTGGTTCCTCCATGTGTTTTTCTGCCCTTCTTTAATTTTCCTCCTGCCCTGAAGAGTGCAGTCACTAATTGCGAATTAGCAGTCAATGGATTCTTCTTTTAAATACGTTTAAGATGCTGGTGCATACATGCGCACCCAGACATCCCATCGGCAAGCAGGAAGATGGCAGATATTCTTTGCAGTGTTTGCATTACCAGCATGAGCCTGGGAAGCAGTACGGAGTTGAAGGTAACTCACTCGTATGCTTGTTCTTAACAGATGATCCTTCAGCGATTGACCTAGACTCCGACTGGAAGGCTCCCACGGAAGAGTGGGGAAATTGGACAGGACATGAGGAGCATCAGGCAGGGGAGGAGAAGGAGAAGGTGAGGCAGCGGCGTTGGTGACCGAGGAAGACCTGCTCCACTGGGGCCAGTCTCAGCCAGACTGGGGTGTCCAGTCCAGCCCTAGAGCTGGACTTCTCCAGTTGTGGGGGCTTTCTCATGCTGGGAGGAGGTGCTTGGTGTGGTCACTCCCCTGACCTGTCTGAGATAGCTGGAGCTGGGGAAACACATGCAGGACATGTGAGATGGGTTGGAGGAATTGGCTGGTTCTGGTAGTTTATCATCTGGATGGCATTTCTGTCCTGAGGTATGTGTCACCCTGCGTGAATGAGCTCTTTCTACTGCCACTGACCCGCCTGAATACCTGTGTAGAGCCCACAGCTGACACCAGCCTTCCCACCATCCCAGCTGGGATGTATTTATTTACATGTATTTATTTCAGGTTTGCTGATAGTGATACAGTGGTAGCTTGGGCGGGGAGATAGAAGCAGAAAGCTTGCTGTTGAAATACTTTCTAGAAGCCCAGGGAAATGTCCCTCTTTGACAGCAGCGGGAAGAGCGTGATGAGCTTTTTGCAAACCGCTGGCTGAAGCCGAGGTGTGTGCCTTATCCAGAGAGACGCCCTGCTTGTACACTCCTGGAGGTCATCGGTTTTCCTGAAAAAAACATGCATCAGCCATCCCAGGCCTCCTCTTACAAGATCTCTGGTGTTTTCAGGATTTGCCAAAAGGCAAAGCAGGCATTCCTTTCTGCCTTTCCGGACTGAAAAGCAAAACGCAGCAGAAGAAGAAGAAGAAAATTGAAGTGAAGGAAGCAAGGGGTGGAGTGGGACTGAGGCATGTGAGTATTTCGTATTCCCAGAGTAGCATCTGGTTTTCCAAGAGCAGAGAGGGGGTGTCTTCTCCATTAGGATGATGTGACCTAAGGGGGGACTTTTTTTCTTTTTTTCTTTTTTCTTTTTTCTTTTTTTCTTTTTTCTTTGTTTCTTCTTTCTTTTTTCTTTTTTCTTTTTTTCTTTTTTCTTTTCTCTTTTCTTTTTTCTTTTTTTCTTTTTTTCTTTTTTTTTTTCCTTTTCCCCTTTCCCCTTCCCCTCTCCCTGCCCTCCCATAAAAGAAGGGTGAGCACAGTGACCACTGGATTTTTGCAACATGGTATTCCCTAACATACTTACAAACCAGTTTGATTTTGCAATGCGGAGAGGAGCAAATGGCTTTAATCGTGGAAGGAAAAATGCTTTCTCAGGCAAACGCACTCCAAGTTTAGCATACCACTGAGCTGTGTTTTACCTGTGGCAGAAGGTCACCTGGAGATATTAAGAGTAATGCAAAAGTGGTTCCCAAAAGCCAGTGAAGATAAAGTGAGACCGATGTTATACCAGTGAAAAGCTTCTTGAGAGAAATATATCACAGAGTGCAAGAGAGAAAGGCTGTGGAAAATCTCAGCCCATTTGGGATGGGAAGTACAAAGGAGCAGAGTGTTGACTGGGTTTTGGAGCAGTCCTTGGCTGTGATGTCCTTACTGCTCAGTGAAATGAGAAACGGGAGTGGGGGGGATGCCCCAAAATGTCCTAATTGTTTTTCATTCACTTGTCGCTGAATATGTTGCTCTGGCCTCGTACGGCTGTGTGGTATCGTTTGCCTTCCCCTTGCGCCCACTGTGGTCTCTCCTGATCCTTGGGACAATTTTGCTCCCTGAACTCCTGGTGCTCCCATTTTAAGGGAAAAGCTTTTAACTAACTCACTGACCGCGATCCACATGGCCATTAGGACAACCCGTCAGTTACCGGAGTGCTGCCAGGCCACTCTCTCTCTCTCTTGCACATCCAATTAGTTGCTTTAGCTTTGTATGTACCTTAATGAATAATCTTAGTAGTGCCATTCAGACTCCTCAGGACGGCATTGTTTCTTCTGGCATGTTGATGATGGGCCAGAAGGAGTTTGTGCTGCACGTCAGCCCCAAATGCCGGTGACGGCTGCTGTGCAAGCTCATCCTTTGGAGATGGACAGAAAAAAATGAAATTACTTATGAAACCAGATATACAACATCGGTCATCAAACTCCCTGTGCTACTGCCAGTGTTTCTGTGGACTGTGGGCGCATCTTCATCTTCAATCTCACTATCCAATTACCGTATCTTCACCTCAGTATATCTTGCTGTTCTATTCACGGGGGAAAACAAGGGGAAAGATGGTAATGAAAGACAATTTCAATACTCTAATCTCTTCTAAAACAAATAAACAGGAGGTAGGTGGATGACATGCCAGAATATTCTAACCATTTAAAAACTAATTTGTCCTGCAGTTTCTTTAGATACCCTAATTCCCTCCAATAATGGCATTTGCTCTCATATTTTGTACTCGCATGTGCTTTGTTGAACTCGTATGCTTAGTGAAGCATATTGTTTCAATTAAGCCCCAGCCAGGTTTGGAAACAAGAATGGAAGAAGGCCCAAGGGACTTGGTATCTACAGAACATAGCAGTGATGCAGTCTGTGCTTCCTTCAGGAAATCCTTGGACGTTGCTAATAATTCACCCAATAACGGTAAGTGATTGTTTTTGCACATCTGATTGCACAGCGCTTTTAAATGTGAAACGGAAGCAAATGTATGTGTGAGTTGGAGCCCACTAAAAACATTCAGAGCCCTCCCTGTGACTTTGGATTCCCCTTGTAAGTAGGTAGCCCTTGCAAAACACATCTAAGAACCCAAAAATACCCTTCTTCTGGTGAAAGACTGAGGAAAGACCTTGAGGTGCTGGAGTGGGTCCAGAGAAGGGCAACGAAGCTGGTGAGGGGTCTGGAAAACAAGTCTCACAAGGAGTGGCTGAGGGAGCTGGGGGTGTTCAGCCTGGAGAAAAGGAGGCTGAGGGGAAACCTTCTCGCTCTCTACAACTGCCTGAAAGGAGGGTGTAGAGAGGTGGGGGTCGGTCTCTTCTCCCAAGTAACAAGCGATAGGATGAGAGGAAATGACCTCAAGTTGCGCCAGAGAAGGTTTATATTAGATATTAGGAAAAATTTCTACACCGAAAGGGTTGTCAAGCATTGGAACAGGCTGCCCAGGGAGGTGGTGGAATCGTCATCCCTGGAGGTATTTGAAAGATGGGTAGATGTGGTGCTGAGGGACATGGTTTAGTGGTGGTTTTTGTCAGAGTTATGTTAGTGGTTGGACTTGATGATTGTAAAGATCTTCTGACCTAGACAATTTTATGATTCTATGAAAAGCCACCAATTCCCAGGGACGTGATTGCACGTGGAAGGTTTGTGCACTGGCGCCTGTTGTTTGTATGGCAGGTGTACCTGGGAAAAAGGAGAGGAGGAAGAGGAAGAAAATGAAGAAGGAGACTTGAGGGAGCTGTGCAGATGCCAGAGTGACAACCCAAAGGGGCAGGCGTGCCGACAAGCTGCAAGGATTCTGCTTTCTGCCATGCCGCGCTGAGCCCAAAGTCAAGAGAGGCTCCAGGAGACCTCCCAGCGAGAAGAGGAGGAGGAGAGGAGTGGCGAGAGAGCCACAGAGCGTGAGTGTGTGAGAGACGGGAGAGAATGAGCACGCTGTGCACAGGAGGGGGCGGTGGAACAGAGCGGCTCTTCGTTACAAACCGCTGCCCTTGATTAAAAGCTGTTGAATGGGTTTTGACTGGTTGCATTAAGTCCTTTCAGTTTTTCACTGTCACGTTGTTTGTCAGCTTGTAATGTTATATGCCAGTGTAGAAATGGTCAGGACGTACCTGACCATGATTGTACTTCGGTTCCATGGAGGATCCACCAGCTGGTCTCTGGCATTTTTGCAGCAATGCTCATCGACTGGCTACTAATGCCCAGAAGGAAGCACTGTTCAGAGACCAAGGGAGAACAACGTGGATCATTCTCCAACCTTCTAAATCTTTTAAAGCGTTCTTGGCTGCTACAGTCAGACTTTTGCCTCATACCTTGCCATATTTATACTTTTCACCCCACATCAGGCTGGCTTGCTCCACAAGGGAGAAGTTCTAGAGGAGATCTTAAACTCATTTGGAAAGATGGTCTAAACCCTTTTTTTTCTCCTCAGATTTCATGAGAGAGAAATCTCCTCAGATTTCATGGGCTAAAGTTTAAAGTCTGTATGTCCAAAGCATGTTGCATTTGTACTTATAATAGACCGAAGTAACTTTTTGAAATCATTTTTCTTACTCTGATGTTTGGAAGTTTTTATCATTTTGTTACTTAAATATTGTGAATGAAATTTTTAAAAATGTCATTTTAGTATTTCTTAAAGAGTGGGTATTTCTCGTTGTTGGAGGGCTTATAGTATGGAGGAGGGACCGCATCAAAGTCGAATACTGTGGTTTATAAATAGCGCTGAGCTGACACCACTAAAAGCTGAAGCCCTTTATCCCTGGAGGAGCTGCAGCTCTGGTGGTAGCTGTGAGGGTTTCTTAGGTGGTCCTGAGGCTGTGCCTCCACCTGACCCATCCTAGAAGTGCTGCCTGGAAGGATGAGATAACGGTTGTCAACTCTCCGTCTGCATTCGACTTTGTGCCTTTGGAGGTTGTATGGGCAGATTACCTTACTGATGCGTGTTAACAGTTTGCGTGTCCATGCAAACTGATGCCGTGAAACTCAATTTCACGCAGGACATTGAGTAACGAGGGCTGTTAATGGCTTTACACCCCTACAGCGGCACTCCTGTTTGCATCACCGAGCCAGATGCGCTCGGTGCTTCTGCCATCGCAGCCACCCAGTCTCCGATGGTGGCTTGTCTGAGCGTTACCTGCAGCTCAGTGCTTTTACCTGAGAGCCTTCATCTGTTGCACGGCTGTCAGAGCAGCCGCGTCCTTCAGAGAAGCAATTAATTGCAGCAGCGTATTTGTGTTTGGAGTTTGGCTACTATACGTTAAAGGGCAGCTCTCCCGTGCGGTGGGTTTTGGGGTAGCCAGCTGTACAGTGCGCCCTGACGTTTAGCACGGCAGGATTGTTTCAGACAGGTGAGGGCTAATCTTTAACTGCTGCCACTTGGCAGCCCACTGTCTAGAATCTGCACGCCTTGGTGTTTGTGTCTCAGCGTAGGGGAAATACGGGCAGTTTATGAATTGACTGAATAGACCAAAGGGCTTTTATCTGGAAAGTAACAGGTTTGGAGCAGATGCCTGACAAGAAAATGCACGGCCTCGCTGGAGAAACAAGTACAGCAAGTTCAAGGCTTTAGAAGATGTGTTAATGAGTACGTGGGTAATGAGTGAAGTTCTGCTACCTCTGAAGCCAATGGAAAACATCCATTGACCTCATTGGGGCCAGGATGTTGCCCAAGGTCTTTGTTTAGCATTGAAGATAACCTCTGTGATCAAAAAAAGAAAAAAAAAAGAAAAAAAAAAGAAAAAAAAAGAAAAAAAAAGAGTGAAGGAGATAGAGAAGCTGACAAGGGTGGTAGACTCCAGATTTCTTCTGCTTTTTTCTCTATATCTGCTTGCAAACTTTTTGATGTCTGTGTAATTATGTTTTATTTCTGTGTTACAGTATTTCAAATGTTCATTGTTTTTATAATAAAAAATAAAAACTTTTGCCCGAAGCCCAGCACTCACGAGCAGTGTTATTTAATTAGTTTGTATGTGTGTGCGCAAGAGCACCTGTTTTTGGATAAAACCATTTCATTTTCAAGCTTTTTCGACGTACTGTAAAGGTTTTTTAAGAGATTTCCTCCATCTGAACCCTTTTATGTTTAGGAAATCCTCATGACATTCTTCTGTTGTTGGGATAAAAGAACAATCAAGAGCTGTAACACTGAGAAGTTGACTGTGGTGCTGATGACAAGCAGCAGCAAACTACATGACCCAGTTTTCCTTTCAGATTCATCAGTACCACTCTTATTGACATCAGCGGTATGAGGAGAGCTGTATTTTTCTTCTGGCTCCACTGTTTCACAGATGGGCTTGGGAATTTATAGCAGCACCTTATTTAATACCACGTTCTAATGAGGGCAAAGAAAATACACTCCTACATCTAAATACTGTTGATCGTAGGCTTTCCTAAATAATTGCAGAGCTCTCTTCAGGGCAAATTTGATGGCAATGTACCATTTGTGTGACTCATCTGCTGTATCGGTACCGTGCTAGTTAGGATGGGTATAGAATCATAGAATGGTTTGGGTTGGAAGGGACCTTAAAGATCATCTGGTTCCAACCCCCCTGCCATGGGCAGGGACACCTCCCACTGGACCAGGCTGCTCAAAGCCCCATCCAGCCTGGCCTTGAACACTTCCAGGGATGGGGCATCCACAGCTTCTCTGAGCAACCCGTTCCAGTGTCTCACCACCCTCAGAGTGAAATATTTCTTCCTAATATCTAATCTTTAGATTATCCCCTTCCAGTGTGAAGCCATTACCCCTTGTCCTATCACTACATGCCCTTGTAAAAAGTCCCTCTCCAGCTTTCCTGTAGCCCCCTTTAGGTACTGGCAGGCTGCTATAAGGTTTCCCCGGAGCCTTCTCTTCTCCAGGCTGAACCACCCCAGCTCTCTCAGCCTGTCTTCACAGCAGAGGTGCTCCAGCCCTCTGATCATCCTTGTGGCCTCCTCTGGACCTGCACCAACAGGCCATGTGCTTCTTACGTTGTGGCCTCCAGGGCTGGACGCAGTACTCCAGGTGGGATCTCACCAGAGCAGAGTAGCGGGGGGAGAATCACCTCCCTCGCCCTGCTGGGTGTTGGGTACCGTTTGGTTGATGCGGCTGCAGTAGTGCCGGGACTCTTTCTGAGCCACATCCCCCAGAGCTGCTGCTGCTGCTGGGGCTGTCAGGGATGGGAAGGTCTGCTGAGGGTCTGGTTCCTCAGTCAAAGGACTGAGGTTAAAGAAAAACAACCCAACCAAAACACAAAGCACTCAGCAGCTGCTGTTAACCTCCATTCTTTCACTTCCTAGTCCTGAGAGGCTGAAAAACCATTGCTCAGCTTAACAAATGGTCTTTGCAGATGGCCAGCACCTTTGAAAAGCAGACCTTTGAGACCATTATGAAACTCCCCTTCCTTTCATCACTGCTTGTTCAGGCTACTCCCTGCTTTCCATGCTTCTAAGACATGTCTCCCCTTCTCTTCTGCGAGAATTAACCATTCTGCGCAAATCATCAGCCTGCTATCCTGCTTCTGGCACCAGAAGTGTTAAACAAATGTGCTTGCCAGGCAAGGGGTGGAATTGCCATCCCTGGAGGTATTTAAAAGACGGGCAGACATGGTGCTCAGGGACATGGTTTAGTGGTGTTTTTGGCAGTGTTAGGTTGCGGGTTGGACTCGATAATCTTAAAGGTCCCTTCCAACCTAGATGATTCTATGATTCTATGATTGATATGCTCATCCTCCTAAGTCTCTGATCCTTACTAGCTGGAGATTAGTGCAAGTCCTCAGACAGGAGATTCAACATCCCTCCAACAGGTTGTAGCATTGCTTGTGCCATAGCTGAATGTTTTTATTCTCTGTATAACTTATCCCTTGGAAGGGTAAATCTGGAGTAGCCTGTCTTTGGCCATTCATCAACCCAGTGTGGTCTAATGGACAGGTCATGGGCCAGATCCAGCTGGCTCCCCCTGCCTTTTCCTTAAGCAACTTATTAATTGCTTGAGCGGCACATGCCTCGGGAACAGCCAAAAGCTCTCAATGCGCCCGCAGATGGTCCAGCGGATGGAAATCAAGCCTCTGGTGCAGCCACGGCATGGGAGGTGGGATGAAGTGTGGCTGGGAAAACATCTATGATCTGGTTAGGAGCAAGCAATTAATCGTTACAGCTGCAAATGATGAAGTACACCGCTTTAAGTTTCAACTTTCTCTTAAGCTCAGTCTGCTCTATTTTTGTAATGATGCCCTTTCTTGTGGAAAGCCTTTTGGAGGTGGAAGATTGGCTCTATCCCTAATAATAGGGCCATATCCCTAAGGGATGGGTCCCTGAGCATCTCAGGCATTAAGCTGTGGTTGACGCTGTAATTGATGAACTCCTGACCTACAAAGCTGTGTTTACTCCCAGGCAGCCTGCAACATGCAGACACAGAGGCTGAACCTTCGCTTCACGCTCCAACCATGGTGTAACGCCGTCAGGGTTAAGTGGGGCAACTGCAGAGAGGAATTTGGCCAGCTGTTCCATAATTATCTGTAACTGATCGTTGTCATCATCTATAATTATCAAGGCTCCACCCAATCTGCAGCTCAGTGGCACAGCTGACATACCTGCATGAGCCAAGTATCAGGTAGACATGCTAATTGCTTGGCAGAAAATAATTTATTTACTATGCTAACAACACGGGCCTCTCCATAGTACTGGAAATGCTCCGAGGGTAGCTGGCTCCTTGTGAGGAGAGTGGGCTTTTAAGTCATGGGCTACAAAGATCAGATGTAGGAAATCTTGTCGTCCTTCTGTGATCGTACTCAACCAGACCCAGGGGTTCTTTCAAGGCAAATTGAACTTTCTGGTATATGCCATTGCTGACATTCAGCTCCGCAAACGTTCTCATCTGCAGAGGACGCGTCCTCCCGTACTGAAATGATGAAAGTAATTACTGGGAAAAAAAAAGTGATTACTGAAAGTAATGCATTGGTCTCAGAAACAAACTCCCTGTGCCGCCTTGGGAAAAAGCCACTGCAACAGTAACTGGCCCTTGTACCATCCCATCAAGAGACTACTAGAAACTTGGTAAACTCGAGTTTACATCAAACTTTGATTTCTGTATCCGTGTACTATTTCCCTTTGGTGGTGGTTCTGAGTACGGTAAGCTAAGTTACAGACACGCGTGATAAATTAGTTAATCAAGCACTTCTGGCAGCACCAGCTGAAACCTTTGCTGACGTCCCAAGCTGCAAACCCCTTCAAAGAGCCAACATGTAAAGAAATGACAATTACTAGAAGGCAACTCTTCCTTCTTCCCTGAGCAGGTAATGGTCAGGTCCTCAGGCTCCTCCTGTTCACCCTGCCAAGATTCATGGAGCGGCAAGTCCAGGCTGAGGGCTGGGAGGAGGAGACTGACAGAAAGTACAGGACATTTCCTGTTTCCAGCACCCATTTTTAGTCACGAGGAAGCACCGACATACCTGAATTTGCCATGTTAGATGGAGGAAAATGCTGTCTGTTATTTTTAGACATTTTTATAGCTCCTCAGCTGTATGAAAGCTGATACAAATGAATCATGGCTCTTTAAGTCCAGCAGATTTTGATTCTGTAAATGAATACAAGGATTTTTATTCAGTGTTTGATATTCAGAAGACCTGAGCATACAGCGAGTAACCCAGAAACACAGTCTTCTGCTAATACAAGTTTTACGTCATTCTGTCATACTTTAGCTGCTTGTCTAACCCTGACTTTCTGATCCATCTGTTACGAGTTAAAAGGTTTGGAACTGAGTTCAGTTGACCCTTGCTGGTAAAAGGTAATTCATATTGTTGACAGCAATCAGCTAGAACAAAAAGTACAGAAGCTTGGAACATTACATTAAGAATCCTAAAGTGATGTTGATTAATTCAATAAACAAAAGTAAAATCCAATAACCACAAAACTCATCGCGATACATTTTTATTACTTTCTTATCTCTTTTACAAGAAACTACTGAATCTCTAGATTAGCTTGTTTTCTTCTGGCAGAATCCATCTTGGAGAAAATGGCTGGTAAAATTTGTTAATGCTGACTTCAGGATATGGAGGATTTCACTGTGTGAGTCACCAACAGGAAAGTTTCCCTCCTGACTAATTTATTTTAGGTTTTTTTTTCCCCTCATTGATATGTTAATGCTTCTGCTTTTACTCCCCTGCATTCTTACCTTTTTTAAGGAAGCAAAAAGCCAATCCATGCTCTCAGCCCAGATATTTTCCACATCTTCTGCCCCAGTTCTATTGATTTTTCTAAATGTTGTTGATGGGATCTGGTGTTAGATACTGCTGTATCTATGTAAAGGCATCAGTACATCAGTTTCTTTGGGATGTTGTAAAACCTTGCTCTTTTTTTTTTTTTTATTTAAAATGATTGTTCAGTGTGGAAAATAACCAAGTCTGAGAAGCAAAGTCACACTTCCTCCTTTTTTTTTTTATCTTATCATGCAGAGTAGCAGACACACAGATAAAGTTATAGAAAAAAAACTATAGAAGTAGCTTGTTACCGCCCTCACAGTCAAGAGCCTTCCGTTTGGGATGGAAAAGCTCCATGTCCTGCACTGTGCCTTTTATTCCCTGGCAAAGAGACCACTGGACAGGAGACTTGCTTGATGTTCCTATTACTTTCACTAGCCTTTGTGGTGTTGGTCAAATCAGTTCGTCTCACTGTGCCTCAGTTTCCCCAACCCCAAACAGGACAATATTTTCACTGTGAAGTGATACGAACTCTGCCTGTGGAGGTTACGTACAATTACCAGCTCATGGTGTGTTCGTTTCCCCTCACACACACACAGAGCAAATGCTGAAGCAAGACAGCACCTCATCTTTCATAAGCACAGAATCACAGAATGGTGGGGGTTGGAAGGGACCTCTGGAGTTCATCTAGTCCAACCCCCTGCCAGAGCAGGGTCACCCAGAGCAGGTCACACAAGAACGCGTCCAGGCGGGTTTGGAATGTCTCCAGAGACGGAGACTCCACCGCCTCTCTGGGCAGCCTGTGCCAGGGCTCTGCCACCCTCAAAGGAAAGAAGTTCCTCCTCATGTTTAGGTGGAACTTCCTATGCTCAAGTCTGTGCCCGTTACCTCTTGTCCTGTCACTGGGCACCACTGAAAAGAGCCTGGCCCCATCCTCCTGACACCCATCCTTTAAGTATTTATAAGCGTTGATAAGAAGCAACCTGGCAGTAGTTCAGTGCACGCAGAGGAGAAGTCACGATTACAGCGTGAGTCTAAACCAACAGCTTTTAGCCAAGGTTAGACTGAAGAATGGCACAAAAGGGAGAGACTCTGTAATTACAAAATTCAGCATAAACAGCCTTAAGTGCTGTATTGTTTTGACATCTTGCTGGGGTTGAACTTAATTTTTTGAAGAAGCTGAAGGAGAACGCAACCTGGCCTGTCTTTTACGTGATCCTAGCTGTTTTGCTGTCACATGTGTTATTATATTATTTTCAAAAATGATTATTCATAACTAATAATTTGTGTTTGATAAATCATTGCCATGACAGAAGTTCAAATCTCCTGTCTAGACATGGATTTTGAAAGACCTAACTAGTTGGGCTAATGAGGAACACTGTGACATCTAAACTCCTTCCCTCCCTACCTGCTGAGAGGGAAGGAGTTAAGTGTCATGCTGGTAAAGGAATTTGAATGTTCTTTTGCAGCTGCTTCTCGCTTGCAGATGAGTTGAGGGCTTTCATGCTTTTACTGTTGTGGAAGTGGAGGATTTGCTCCCGCAATGTCAAGGTCTTTCTGCTATTTGTGAAGAAAAGTTTATCACCAGTACTCTCCGTCTCTCTGAGATTTTGCTCTTGGCTTGTCATGACTGTAAGCTGAGCCCTTCAGAATTTTTCATACATTTAGCCTCACAAATCCTCTCTGAACTAGCAAAAAAGGAGAGAATTAAGGCTCAGAGAGATGGAAGTGTCTTGCCTGAGGTCATCGGGGCTGCTTGTGGCATGGAAGAACCGGAATCATTCACAGAGGGTAGGGCTAAAATCATTAACCTATTCTCTCTTCCCCCAAGTACAGGAAACAATGCAATCATTCCCAAAATACTCTTTTTAATCTTTCCTCTTTTTTTTTGAAGGGAGGAGAAAGTGGAGAGGTTTTTTTATGCCCACTCGATAGTTCCACATCAGCCTATCCTGCTGTGGAAAGCTGCTTTGTGATGTTAAATGACATTCATATTATTCTTCCCAGTATCTTTGTTGTCTGCAGCGTCTAACAAGCAGTGAAGCTCAAGGGAACGGCATCAATTTTTATTCTGAGCCTGGCTGACAAAGATACGAGCACTCAATTAAGATTTCTTTCATCCCATGAAAATAGCCCTGAAGATCTGAGCCTGACATGAGAGCTGCCAGTGATACTAGTGAAGGCAGAGTGCCTGACTGCAAGATCTTAGTTGGAACACTAACCTCGCAAACCATTTGAATTGAGAATGGAATCTAGGTGTTTCCAAGTGGATGGCCTAACTCCAGCGAGAAGCTTCTGCTTTCCCTTCTGACTCACTCTGGTCCTGTGAATTCCTCTTTCACCCAGGGACTGACCAAAAGGAGGGAGAGCCGCTCTCAACTCGGCAGGAACAATGTAATCAATTCAGGCGTGCATGCTGCAGAAACAGTTGGCTCAAGCTTCCCAATGCGCCATCTGTGAGAAAACTGATTTTTTAAATGACTGATTACAACAAAATGCGCATTCCTTTTTTATGTATTTACATGCGTGCGTGTATATTGATTAAAATTAGTCCGGTTTTGCTACATTAAATCAGAGTGTTGATAATTAAGCATCTGTGCACAGGGCTCAGAACATTAGGAGCACTAAAGAAACAAACAATAGTTTATAATAGGATCGTTAGAGCAGTCTTAGCAGCACTTACAACATGTTTATTCAAAAATGAAATATGCCCTAAGGAAGAAAAACACCAATTATGGAACACAGGGGATTGGAAATAAAAAGGTCAGTTTTAAAGCCATTAAGTAAATAATTTCAAACATCTCAGCAACAGCTCATGTTTAAAAATAGACTAAGTAGCTAAAACAATAAAATGTGTTAATTGTAAGATCTGGAATATATCAAAAGGACAAGTACAGTTACCTTCATTACCTTCTCATTGCTCAGAGTAAAAAAACCTCAGTATTAATACTGACATCTTGGTGTATATATACACAGCAAATATTTACAGTTCTGTGAGCATCGCAGGTTGGCTGTACGGGGCCAAGAGGGAAATACTTGCAGCTGGGTTACAATAAACTGTGTGCCTGTCTACATCAACAGCTCAGGTCTGCAAAAACCCCTGGCTGCCCTTGCATCAGAGGAAGTTTATAGCTCCAGCTCCATACGGGAACAGGAGATCTGGTGTCCAAGTGGTGGGGCAACCTCCTACCACATACATGTATGAAGGCAGCACTTGGATTTATACACGTTCTTTCTAATTAACACATGTATCTCGCAGCACCTGCAATTTTCAGTGGGACTAATGAAGTATTATTATTATAATACTTGCAAACTTGGACTTTGAGTCACAAAAAAGTAAAGCAAAGCACCTCTTTGGACTCACCTCTTCTGTTTACCCTCTTATCACTTATCCTCTTATCACGTAACACACCATGCTAAAAATTTGACCCAAGGAATTAACGCAAAAGAATAGCAAAACTGTTTAGGCGATTAAGCCCTCTACGGCACCGTCTGAATTTCAGCAAAAGCCACGCGATGTTAATAGTATCTCAAAGCAGGCCAATTCGGGCTCTGATAAGGAGACACCTACTCCGGTTTTTCTTGGAATAACACCACAGTTTTCCCCGCTGGATTCTGGCTGCCTGCTCGGAGATCGAGCGCCGGCTCTTCGCCCCGGCCAACCTCCACCCACGCTGCGTGGGGAGATCTCGGCCAGGGGCCATGCAGAGCGGCACCGGCCCTGACGAGGGTGCAGCGGGAAGAAGTGGCTCGGCCCAACATGGCGGGCGCGGCGGGCCCCGGGCCTCGCCTCAGGTGAGCCCCGCCCCCGCCGCCGCAGGTGAACGACAGGGCTGCCGCGATTGGCCCGCGGCGCCGCCAATCGCCTGTTGCCGCGGCAACGCGTACGCCCTCCCGCGGGCACACACCCCCCCTCGCGCCCCCGCTGTCGGCGGCTGATTGGCCGGCGTGGCGGTGACGCGCGCGCGGGGGATTCACGGCCCTGAGGCGGAGGGGAAGTGACTGGTAGAGGGCGGGCGGCGGGCCTGCAGGCAGGAGGTCAGCGTCGCCGTTGCTGTTGCTGCCGCCGCCACCAGCATGACGTTCAAGCGGAGCCGGGACCGCTTCTACAGCACCCGCTGTTGCGGCTGCTGCCATGTGCGGACCGGCACCATTATCCTGGGCACCTGGTACATGGTGAGAGACCGGCGCGGGGGGCGGCCGGCGCCGCTGAGGGGGCGGTGATTGGGGGGTGGGGGGCGGAGGGGGTGCGCAGCGCGCATGCGCGGCAGGTTCGGCCGTTGCCCGGGCGGGGGGTTCGGAGTGAGCAGTGCGCATGCGCCGCCCCTGGGCCCGGGCCGGGGGGGTGTGTTCTGTGTCTATTCCCTTCCTTGAATTGGAGGGGTGGGCATTCTTAAACGTTTCAAACAGTACTGGACGTGTGTCTTTGGAGATGCTGTCTCTCGTGGGGGACTGGAATTTGGGGTGTGTTGAGAATAGAATGGCAAGACGCGGTTCCCCTGAGTACCTCTGAGAGGAAGGTGGAGGTCTTCAAAGCGAGCACGGCTTCTGCTTGTTGAAGAACTTGGTGGGAAGTGAAGTGCCTGGTCATTCGGTACTTCTCAACACCGTGGTTGGGGAGCAATAGAAACAGGTTTATTTTCCAAAATACTTCTTGTTTTCAAGACCGGTGGGTGCTTTTTCTCCGAAAAAGAGTTTAGTGGTGAAGCTGAAACATTAGAGATAGTTTTGAAATAAAGTAGAAATGTGAAAACAGCATCAGCAAGTTAAGGCCTGGATCCTTAACTTCCCTTAATTCCCTTAAAGGGGAACTGAGTTCTACTTTATTTAAGTCATTTCCTCATCTTTCCTTCCCCTTACCCTCATGGGCAGTAAAAATGTGAGGATAGTTTAAAAATGTTGCATCATAGCTTGTCTGTTCTCCTGAAGCTGTAACCAAAGCCTGTGTTCTTACCCTTCCCCAGATCGTAAAAATAGAGAATGCTAAATTTTTATGCCTTGATGTGAAGGAGCCATGGACAGAAACTGCTTTTACAGGCATGGGGATTAAGTTTGGAGAGTTTATGGTTTACCTTCAGCAAGTACAGGGAGATCTTGATCTTTTTTCATCTCAGTCCTTCCATGGACAAAAAAAAAAGTACAGAGAAAGAATAAAGTGTCAGGAGAGAGGAATGGAAGAGAAAGCAAGGTAGGGGAGTAGGAATTGTAAGAAAACTCTAGGAAAGGGATATTTCATTATTTTTCAAAAAGAAATTGAAAAAAATAATGTCTTGGTGTTGATGAAGTTCTGCTGTTAGTTCTACGTGTCAAATAGAAAAGTAAGGTCTGTTGCAGTAATGAACATCAGACTTGTTCTGGAAACCTGCAAAACTTCCAGAAGTTTTACCCCATACTAATAGAGGGAGATCAAGAACGTGCTTCTGGTACCCCAAGTGAAAGCATAAATTGTTAACAGTAAGGAAATGCTCATCCTTGTTATGGAACAAACACACCTTACTGCCTTCCCCACTTTCGTTTCCTGCTCACGGGAGTATCTAGAAACCCAGGAACTTGTCAGGGACGTGCTTTCCCCGGCCACAGACCCAGTAGTGCTTCCAGCGTCTACCTCTCTTGCTGTGCTTCCGTTTCATCTTGTTGCCTGGATGTATCACCTCCTCCTCCTGTCTGAATCTTTGCAAATAGTAGTGCTTGTGGCTGGTGAAGAGTATCCTGGTCATTGATGAGGCTGATGGCTTCAGAGGCGGAGTGGTGTCTAAGGCAAAGTGTTCCTTTGGTCTCATGTAACTGCTACAGATTCAGTGGCTGGAGGCGTCCAGAGGGAAAAATATAGATGAGCTCAGGGTAGTAGGGTGCATGCAAAGTACTTCATCGCTGTGGTTTTCTATAAACTGTATCAAACGCTTTGCTAAATTATGCATTGGGAGTTTTTACCCATTTCTTCCCAGCTGTCAGGTGGGAAAAGGTGATAACTCTTTTAAGTCTGACAACTGTTACCTGTTTGAGCTGAAATAAAGTCTTACCATGAAGTCTTAGGTGGTCTTGCCTAATGCTTTAAATCAGAATTCAACTATAATTCATACCTTTTGAAGGCAAAGTACAATTTGGACAGTGAAAATTGAACTTATCTTTCTGCTGACAAATTTTAAAAAAATAAAACAAATGGCCTAGGGTATGTCATGCTGTTTAGACATGTTAATTAATGCACCATTTAAGGATATCACTAACTTCAGTCTTTCAGACACTAGCTTGTGATAAGTATTTCAAAATCAATTTAATAATCTGTGCTTGTAAGTTACCGTGGGACAAACAGTAATAACTTTTTGCGTGGGTGAGTTTTCTTGTTTGGTTCATTTAGTTTCGCATGGCTTTTTTTGCGAGGGAGGTAGATTTTTGGTGGGGGGAGAAGGCTTAGTTCAACAATAACTTTGTGTTACTGAAAATCTTGGTCAGCCTGTATTTACTGGATGCACCGTGTTCTTGTGCTGTGCAGCCCTGAAGGAATTTGATACCAAACATAAAATGGAGTCTCGTAGCAATCTACTCCAGATGTTTTAGTAAGATAAGAGTTTTGGCTATTTAATACATGTGCGTTATTCTTATGTAACCATTTATTTAGGCATTTTCCTATTCCTTGCTTATTTGTACACTCTTAAAAGCTTGCATCTAATTAACTGATCTCACTAAAACAGTTATATCACTGTCCTTGTGTACTCGTGTGAGTCTAGAGAGAACAGGGACGTTATCTCCTAAAATGTCTGCTATGCTCAAACTGTATCTTTTAAGCATGCTTCGGTCCCTACGCTGATGCTTTTTCTGATAAGTAGATAAAACTGTATTTGCAAAAAGATGAGTTAAGAGCATTTCTAGCGGACTCGTTCTTGAGTTCCGGTACTAATATAGTTTGCTTTACTCTGCAACACACCCACTACTGTTCTGTGTAGGAAGGAAAAAAGAAACCTCCTATTCCCAGCTCCATAGCTGCAAACGTGTGGCTTTGAAGTTTGTTTCTTCCTGTAGACTTTCATATTAGGTACAGCGCTTTCCAGAAACCGGAAGCGGGAACACTGCCCTGGCAAAAATCAGATCAGAGTTCAATAAACAGGCTAAAAGTAATAGCATTGTTTTGGAGGGAGTGGTTGTTTCGTTCTGGCAGCAAACTTCAGCAACGGAGTCAAAATGATGCAATTGCTACTGGTTAGCAGGAGGGCCAGGGTGATCTCTGCAGGCGTTTGTTCACTGAACAAGGCTTCCTGAAACAAAGGAATGTAACTGGTCTCAATCTAATCTTGACAGTGCTAGAAGCTCTGAAATGCCCTGTTTAAAATTATTATTTTTCGGGGTTTATTATTTCAGTATAATAAAAAAACCAAAACAAACCCCCCATCTTGGTTTGTTTCTTCGGGACCATGTTTAAGGAAAAAATACTGGAAAAGTGAGAGGAAGATGAGAAAGTGCAGTAGTGCAAGGCAACTTCCCTCTTCTTTCCCACTCATAAGAGGAAATAAGCAACTGATAAGTAGGAATACTAATTTATGTCCAAGACTTTTAGTCACCCAGGGTGCTTGGGGAAACCTAGACTTCATGTTCAGGCCTCCAGAGAGATGAAGCAATTACATGATTAGGCATTAAATGTATACCATGGAGATAAAACTCACTAATGAAAAAGCTAATGCCTTTCATAGTCCCATGGTCTTTTGAGTTCTGATCATATGGGGAGCTAATATTTCTGTTACCGGTTTGTAATAAATGCAGACTTTCTACTTGAATACAAGCTATTGGATTTTTAAATTTTGATATAAGATATACTGAACTTCCACTAAGCTCAGTTTTCCCAATTTTAAAAGTAAAATACACTTCTTAAACTACTACAAAATTAAACTAAGTTTTTCATCTTAGTGGAACCATCTTTTGAGTAAGAATTTGAACAGGCATTTCGTACTTGTTTTATATTAATTTTTGACTTCCTAAGAGAAAGGACTAGGATGGGGACTGCTGGGATTTCTGAGGTGTTACCTCAGAACAGCGTACCATCCGTTGAGCGCTGGCTTGTCAGTGTTGGTGGGGGTATTTTTGGGGTTGGTGGTTTTAATCCTCAGATTACACTGAGACTTACTTGTGCTATATTTTTTCTGACTCCTTCTCCATGTAGGCCATTCGTGAACATATATTTTATTTGCAGTGAGTATATTCTGTTAAGCTCTGACAATGCCTTGCAATCCAGGCCATTGTCCTGCTGCCAGTCACATTGACTATCAAGTTGAAACAAGCCTTGTGGTCTTGCTGTTATTAAGCTTCTGTGAAAGACGAGTGGTAGTAGTTAGAGTACAAGCTCTGGCTTTGTGCTTGGAGGGACTCCTAATTTGGAGTTACTGGTAACTCGTAATTGAAATCCATACGTTGAATATG
Organism: Rissa tridactyla; assembly: GCF_028500815.1. Lineage (NCBI taxonomy): Eukaryota > Metazoa > Chordata > Aves > Charadriiformes > Laridae > Rissa > Rissa tridactyla. The sequence continues at coordinate 116,120,014 of NC_071468.1, read as the reverse complement.
ATGGATTGCTCAGTGCTGTGATACAAATAGCAGTAATGGAGTACTGGAAGCCCTGGGGTGTTAATTGACAGAGGTTTGGGTTTGTTCTTGGTTGTTTGTTTTGGTTTTTTTTTTTTAAAGTTAGTATTTTTATTGTCTAGCTGACCCTAATAGATTGGATTTTGAATGTCTTTTTAATTTCCTATTTTCCTTGTATGCCATTTCAGATTGAGAAAATAAAGCTTTAATACTTCAAACTGCATTCAGTAACTAGCGAAATTACTAAGGACTTTTGTATGCTAAATTAGGACCATGGATAGTATGAACATAAAGTGACAGATGTAGGATCACAGTCTTGCAATTCCAAGGCATTCAAATTCCTCAGTATTCTATATTAATTCAAGCGCTGCTTGCTCTTTATCTTGAAGCAGATAGCCTATCATGGTAGTTAAACTCAGTGTTGAAGTAATGTTGTCTTGAGTCCTGAACTTTATCATTATCTAAGTTAAAATGGTGACTGTGTATAAACAATAAATGATTCAGCTATAATTGAACATGTCTATCTGTCTTTTGTGAAGTAGAAATCAATGTTTCAACTGCCAGAGATCTGAACCTTGACATAGGCTTTTTAGAACAAGTACAGAGCAGGAAGTTATTTTCCAAAGTACACGCTGAAACGCCTGGTTCAGTCACACAGAGGAGGAAATAGGCTTGAAAATACATTGAAAGCAGAAAGCCAGAGTAGAGAAGGACTAAACAGGAGTGGTGAGAGAATACAGTATTCTATACGTTTGAACAATGGTGAAGCAAAATAAAAGACTTAAGACAAGTGGCAGATGAGCAACTTGACAGTTTGCCCTGTGGGAAGTCCTTGCAAGGAGGAAAATATGCTCATTTCAAGGCTGAAAATACTGGTGGCTAAACTTAGTTCTTTACTGCCAGCTGTACTAGTTATTATATTTTACATTCCAAGGCATGAAATGGGGGATGCAAGTGTCTGAAAGTAGGTGGAATTTCTAATAAGTTTGTATAATAGATGATCGCATGATAGCATTTCTACAAAACGATCAGCTTGGATTTCGCTAAAGGGTTCCATTTAGTAGAAAGTATAAGCAAGCTTATCACCATGATATCTCTAAACCCTAGGGAAAAAAAAAAAAAAAGAACCCAACAAAACCCTTTATAAAAAAGAAGGCTTGTAGGAACTGTGAGTCTTAAAACTCCTTTTAAATGTTCAAAAGCTTTTTTGCTTACTGAAAACATCAGTGATTGTGCGTAGACTTGCCACTATTCTATCATTGACCCCTGGAACCAGGCCAATAAAAGAAGAAATATCTGGTGGATATTCTTAAGTTGTGAGAAACTGCAAACCAGTCTGTTTTTTTTCTTTTGAGGCTAATTGTAAAAGATCCTGCTGGTGCTGGTGACCGTACTGAATACTGATTGGAAAAGGACTGCAGCTTGAAAATACCATCATGGCTCTTTTTTTTTTTATGCAGCCTTTTTCTTTGGCCCGTCTCTCCAGATATTAGTAATAGGAACTATGCCCTTGTAAATCTTGAGTAGGTTATAAATGCTGTGAAGGCAATTTTGCAGAGGCTTAAACTACTTTTGACTCTTTGAGCTCTTACTGAAAGCATTTCTGGTATGTACCAAAATGGGGAAACAGAAGTAGTCTTCAGTGGCAGGGTAAGTGAGGAGGAGGACCGGTAAGCACATAGCCAATGCTGAATGCTTACAAATTTTGGGGCTCAATCTTTGTGTGAGATTTCTTTACACCTGTGTCTGTGTAACCTTTCTGATAAGGACTGATGAGGTTTTAATAAATGCTCTAGGAAGGGGAGGGAGCCAGTTTCTCCCCTGCTTGTATTAAAACTGTAACATGGGAGAAACCAAGCAGCAAGCTACATTTGAGGATTAGAGCTGTAATGGAAGTTTCCCTCATACTCAGTATTTACTGTGTGATGCTTATGCATCCCCTTCTATTGCTTCCCTCCCAGCACTATTTGAAAGAGTAGGGTGCAGTACCTTATTTGTGCATTAAATTAATTCTGTCTTTAAACTTGTTGTAGAAAGCAGAAACTCTTTCCAAATGTTCCTTATTGTCTCTGTTGTCGTACCTTTTCCTTCCTGGCCTCTCTTAACTGTTTCCAGTTTTCCAGCTCACGAATCTGTGCATTCATCATGCAGCATTGGTTTCATTACGTCATTTGAATCCTTACAAACCCTATTCATCCTCTTGATTTGCAAAGTTATTTAGTGGTTATTCGTTAAAACTAGCAAGTGCCCAGTGCTCTCCTGGTTTGGTGGGGTTTTTTTTGTAGTGGTTTAACTAAATCAACTTGAAATTTAATCATAACTTGGGTTCTTTTTTCCTTTACTTCCACATACAGTCAAAGCAAAGTTTATATCTAACTGAAATAAAAGATTTATTAGTGTGTCCTTAAAAAGATCATAGCTGTTGCAGTATAAATAATCTTTAGGTAACTGTGATCTTTCTCAGGTGGTGAACTTGCTGATGGGCATCTTGCTGACAGTAGAAGTGACTCATCCAAATATAGTGCCAACTGTTGATATCCAGTATGAAGTCATCGGAAATTACTATGCTTCTGAGAGAATGGCTGGTAGGTGCTTAACTCTGCTGTTTGATTAGAAAATAAAACATGTAGTGTCATGGTGCATTTGCCTTACACTAGTGTGCAATATATGCACACAGCTTTTAAATAGGGTTATCTTGTTTTCTGAATTTCCCTTTATTTATTCTGGGATTGAGGTCTTCTACAAGACCTTTATTTAGAAGAATAAAAAAACCTTATGAAATAAAAATAATATTCCATATATTATTCCTAAGCATCTTAAATGATAAGATTTCTAAAGATTTCTTGGCCTTCTAGTGCTTTGAGTGTTTAAGCATTCATGGAACATCTCTAATTCACTTTCTCCATAAACATTTACTCTCTTTGCTGTGTCAGTAAAACAAAAAGCTGAAAACTATTTTTAAAGGTGGTTTTTTTTTTTTGAGTTTTTGGTGATCCTCGTAGATTTAAGGAAAGAGCTTACGGCTGTTGTAGGAGTTTACTAAGAGGAAAACCATGCCATTTTTCTAAGAACAGTGGAAGAACTGGGATGCCAAGTACTTGAGTGAAACCAAAGTATTTATTTGAAATCTGACGTGCAGAAGAAACAGAAGAAAGCAGCATAAGCAGAATGAAACCTACTTGCACTCTTATTATATATGAAGTGTATGATGTGTAGAAGTGTAATCAGTGTCAAACTTTTGTCTGTAATGATGAAGTTTCTTAACTGTAGTATGACATGTAAACTTGTGTGCATTATTTGTTTTTTTTTTGTTTTTAAACGTGCAGAAATATGTTGAGTGTGGCACTTATAATGTGTCTCGTCTAAGTCTGTTGTATTACACTAAAATTTAGGGAGGATCACATCCAGTCTGGAGGGAAGATAAATAGTACAGCACAAATCTGGATTTTGAGAGTTCTGGTTTACCCTCTTTGTATTAGTTATTCATGACTTGAGTTGAGGATCTGTCAGTTCTGACCTATGACTGTAACTCGTGCTTGTTAGGAATGAAATGAGAGAGGGAACAAGGACCAAATACTTCATAAAGCTAAGATATTAAGTAAAATTACAGCAGATAACCTGTAAAATGTCATATGTTTTGTAGCAAATGTTGGTGTACTTAGTAGCCTTAAGCTTATGACTGAGATGCATCTTTCTCCACTCTTTAGTGGCTTAGATGGCTATCTCATGCTTTTGACTTAGAGATTCTTGTTGGAATACAGGCTAGAGAGTTTTGTGTGCATGAACAGATAACTACGATTTTGATTGTGCATGTGGATATTGTGAGTAACAAGTCCTCAGAAGGAAACCAGGTGTGTTAGTTATTGCCAAGTACTTAGGACTCTCTGATCAACACAATGCATTTCAGACATGGGAGGGCCTCCTTCTTGATGCCATCTGTGTACCTAGATATTATTATCGTGTTTTGAATTGGGTAAATGCTTCTACAGTGTATCTTTTCAAATCAGTTGCAGACTAGGAAGTTAAGATTCTCGGATCATCCGTTTCAAGCACAGGAACCACAATAGTTTGGCTTCAGTTTTGCTAGAAACATTAGCTTACCACTTCTATAGACTCTCAAGCTCATTTCTCTCTCTGTGTTTAAAAATGTAAACTGCTTGCTGCAGGAGAAGGAGTATAATCTAACTCCTGGAAAGCAGCTGTGCTTCTGTCATCAGTAACTGTGATGCACAAGGAGAATCTTTTATCTTTCAGTTTCCATGAGTGTCTTGGATTCTGCTACCATTTGGCTTCTGTTCAACTGCCTTTTCTTGTAAATAAGGGGACACCTTCCACCCAGTGATTTCCTGTTTTCCGTAGTGTTACCGAAGGAGCAGTGCTGCTCTCACTGCCAGTGACTGAATTGCATCATCAAACCATTTTAAAGTGTAAAGGCTGATACTGTGCGGGCTTCACTTAAAATTCTTTCCACTTGTAAAGTTAATCACCCACATACTCTTAGCACTGACATGTATTGCAAATCAGCATCATTATGTTGCATTACTATCAAACTATGTCAGGCTTCTAATTGGTATGTCTGAGCTTTATTCAGGCCTTTTGATTAAGGCAGAGGGATTTTTCCAAATGCCTGCTGATTTTTTTTGAACCAAATCTTTTCCTATTAGGAGAGGTCTGAGTTACTCAATTCTGCTGCTGCAGGGAAGAAACAGTTGCGTGAGGACAGATCACAGTAATGGATAGAGCTTGTGTACCTGTCAGCTGCAGTGTGACAACTTCAGGAAATGACTGATGCTTATTGTTTTTCTTTTGATGCAGAAAATGCCTGCGTTCTATTTGCTATCTCCCTCCTCATGTTCACAATCAGTGCAATGATGGTGTACGGTGCAATTGCTGTAAGTATATTTATAGTACCTGATTTTAAACTTGCTACTTGAATTTTTAACAAAATACCTTACAGGCTGCTGCCTTTTTTTTTTTTTTTCCTTCTCCTTTTTAGCATCGTGTAGGCTGGCTGATCCCATTTTTCTGTTACCAGCTCTTTGACTTTGTGCTCAGTTGTCTGGTTGCCATCAGTTCTCTAACCTACTTGCCCAGAATCAAGGATTACCTGGATCAGTTGGTAAGTGTTCAGCTCAAGTTGGTATTTTACATTTGAAATTAAACTTTGGCTTAATTGTGTAAGTGACTGAGCTATAGTTCCCTTCCTGTGCATAGGAAAGAGGAATTCAGGCTGCAGCAGCCGTAGGGAGTGACTGCTGGGGTGGTTATGAGAATAAGAGCTCATCAGAGGTGGAAGGGCCAAAAGTGTCATTGCTCCCAAAAAGGAAAGCCAGGGAGAGTGAAGAAAGAATTGTGATGGGAGTTGTTGATCCAAACTGTCTCTGCTACGTTTGCACTTGAAACAAAGACGTTCCTAACCTTTAAGTGATGTAGTTCTGTGGCAGGTTTGCTACTGCAAGTGAAAAATGTGTTGACCCTTATTTGGTGGTGGAGGGGAAAACGCATGTAGGAAAGGATTGATACGATGTGGGGCCCTACAGCATTATGGGATGAAATCTGAGATTCGGAGTCTTCCTTTTTATGTTCTGTATGGGTTTTCTCATTTTGCAACAATACCTTCTAAGGAAACTGTAAATGGAGTTGTCATTAACACTGCTTGTGTTTTAACTGTGAAAAGACTCAATGGACAAAATGCACTGTCGGTTAACGACACAGGCTCTCTCTGGCTGGTGTTTAGATCTGTTCAAGTAGATGTTAAAAAAAATCCTTTTAAAACACAAACAAAACCAAATTGGATCGGTGTTGGAGAGAGGCTTTGTTACTGTGGGAAGGGGAAGAGGAGTCAGAAGTTTGCAGAAGCTCTTTGTTTTGACTCTTCTAATTTGGGGGACAACTTTTTTCCTTTTTACTCTGCACATGTATGTTACTGGTTGGACAGACAGGAGGTAATTCATACGAAGTCATGAAAGAGCCATCAAGTAGAGGATCACGAGTACAAATGCTGTGCTGCAGCTGTTAAAAAGGAAATTTAATGGATAACTGTATTAGCGTGTGATTGAGGAAGTGACTAGGGACATAGGGAGTACAAGGCTTCTGTATCTGTATCCCTCTTCTGTAGTGACCTGTTCTTGCAGGAGAGAGGCAGGATAAATACTGTGCTTTGTGGGAGGACAAAGAAGAAACTAGAGAGAAACGGAACTTCTTGTTGTTTCCGGGGGAGTAGTTTAAGCGAGAGTTTTTCATTTGGTGTGAAGTTTGGATGTCCTTCTGTCATATTTGTGACTGTGCAGAGTTCATGCTTATCTCCTCCCTTTCTCTCCCTTCCCTATTTTTATTAACCAGCCGGATTTCCCTTACAAAGATGATCTCCTTGCCTTGGACTCCAGCTGTCTCTTGTTTATTGTTCTGGTGTTCTTTGCTTTATTTATCATTTTAAAGGTAAGTTAAAGCTTAAGCATATGTCTGTTTCATGAGTTACTATATTAAGGTGCTATCAATCTGAGTTAAATCTCAATGCTGAATTAAGAACTCGGCTGACTTTTTAATGCTGAGTTAAAAACTTCTTTGAGTAGAATTGTTAGGATGTTCAATTACAGTATGATTTAAGTCTTACATTTTGTGTACTGGTGTCTTCAACTAATTTGTTTGTATGCAGTGGGGCATGTTTATGCAGCTCTGCCCTTCCCGAGTAGGAAGTAGGAATGCACAAAGCTTTCAAATAACCATCTTTTTGCATATTTGGAGATCAACTCAATATTTGTAATTAAGCTTGTAGTGAAACAATATTGAGTTGCTGCATACAAATTTTCCAAACAGAACTTTTAAAAATCTCTCGCTGTGCCTAACAAACCAGGGTGCATGTTTTGGAAGGAAGATGATGGAAGGAGGAAATGCATAGGTTAATTCAGAGCTGCATCCTTCTTCCTACTGAAGGGTGGTATTACCAGTTATTTTCTTTTTGAAGATCTAAACAGAGGGGCATTCATTTGAATTACAAAAACTTGTGCAGACGAACCATATTAGAGAAATGAGTTGATAACATACATTGGCCACGACAGTATTACTTTATTGCATTCAGGTTGAATTTAAGAAAAAAACTGAAGTAATGAAAAAGTATTTTACTCATTTTCTATGCTTTCCCCAGGAGGAATGTCTGACTGTGGGGAGTGGAAGTCTGATACAGTAGATGATATTTTTGTATTGATTGGGAAATTTGGTATCTTGTGTATACCACGTGCTAACTTGCCCATGAGAAATTCAGAGGGAAGAATGTTATACAGATTGATAATAAAAAAATCTAATCCTCATCAGAGCATGACAATATGACTTTCTACAGCAGTTAACGTTGACTTGAAGTCCAGGCTATTTTGTTTACCATTCTCTTCTTGCCGTCCCGGTTCCGTGTTTGTGCCCTCTCCTTAGCACTGGGAGTTGCACAAATAGTAACGCTAACTCAGGGATGAGTGGGATTGTGCCGTTGGCCTCTCCTTCTCCTCTTCTTCCTGGCAAGTCTGGACTGAGATGCATAGAAGCATAAGCCAGTCGGGGATTAATGGGATTAGAACTGCTGAGGCAGAGATAAGAGAGAGAAGTTGAATGGATCTGTGAATTCTTTCGCTAAAACCTGTGTGGTTCATCCTCTCTGAGTCACTATGGTAGCAAAGCTACATGGGGAACAACATAGGTGTGTGGCTGAATCTGGGAGATAGCAACCATTCCTCAGATATGTATCGACTAAGTTGGTTTATGCTCCGTCTTGTCATATGAATGTAATCCAGTGTCTCATTTCTGAATCAGCTAACGCATATGAGATCTTTAAAATGAGAAATCTCTCTTCTTTCAGGCATATCTAATTAACTGTGTATGGAACTGCTATAAATATATCACCAACAGAAATTTGCCAGAGATAGCTGTGTACCCTGCTTTTGAAGCTCCTCCACAGGTAAAACCTCTTTTTGAGATGAAAGGAACCAGTATCGTTTGATTTTCAAGCAGAAAACCACCATACCCGTATGTGTTCACAAGCCTTGTCCAGCTTTCTAAACACTGGGCAGATTAAAAAAGTTAAAGCAGCTAATGTTACAGTGGATTATCTCTTAGTTATGTTCTTATAAGTGCATAAAATGGGAGGTTTTGTAGAGAAAAGTCTTTGAGTGTTTTTCTTGTAGTAGAGTGAAGCTTTCTGGTTGCGCCAGTCAAAACCTTCCTTGCTGCTTTGCAAAACCAAGAGACGGTGGGGTGGAGTGAATGACCTGGGGTTAGGTTCAGCAGCCCAGCAAACTACTGTCGCACCTTCTTTCACTTCCTCACTAGCTGTCTAGAAACAGCAGTAAGTTCTTCTTAGAAACATTTGCCTGCAACAGAGGATTAAGTTGCGTGTATGGCTTTATTCTGTTTCGTTTTGCGTTGTTTTTTTTTTTCTAAACCTTCTGCATTAATCTCTTCAAAATGTCTTCTTTTTAGTATGTTCTGCCCACCTATGAAATGGCAGTGAAGATGCCTGAGAAGGAACCTCCACCTCCTTACATACCTGCCTGAAGCAATTTTTATGTTAATTAACATCTGTACCAGCTTCCTGGGGGTTTTGTCTTTTAATCTTGCAAAACTGCTTAAGTAATAGAAATATTCAGGGCTTTAGGAGTAAACTGTTCTGTTTAAAATACGTTTGATATAAACTTACTAAGCAAAACACATCTGGGAGTGATTTTGTTTGCTTTAATTTTTGTTCTCCTTAATGCTCTTAAACATTTTATCGCCTTGGGGCCTTATACTGCAAGAACTTATGCATGTGACTAACTTGTGGCTTTTAATAATTCCAACTGAGCCAACCTATGATTGAAGTTAGCTACAATTATAAGCATCTGCAGGATCGTGCCCTTAATTTATATTAATTTTTTTGTAAAGTAGTTCATAAAGACAATCTGATCGTGCAGCAAAATGACAGTTTGCCTTTATCCATTTTTTGGAGAGGGAGGGGGTTTGAATGTGGTATATACGTGACTTTTTTACTTTGCACTTTTCTCATATGTTATCTTACCTTTATTGTGGTTTTTTTTTTTTTTGGTTATCCTATGTCTTGAAACATAGTATTTTTCCGGAAGAAGCGAGGGTGGCACAGGATCTGTATTACAATGTGCTGTGAATGCAAGAAAAATAAATAGAAATGTGGAAGATGGTTGCATGCTTCTAATCTTATACGTATTTTCCTCTTTGTGATAAATGATACTTAAATAAATCTTTTACGAAATGTTTACCTGTAGCCTTGGTTCATCTGTTTGTTGGGGTTTTTTCAGCGTACTGCATCTAGTTTCGCATACATGCAGCGTAGCGAACTCTGGTTTCTTACAAGTTGTTTAGTGGTTCATCAGTGTTCTTCAGCGAAAGGCCTCCCGTGGGCGGAGACCATGGATTCCCTTTAATGTATAAGCTTGTATTGCAGCCTTCGCAGTTCTGCTTGTCTGGTTGCTACTTACGCATAAACTGGGAAAAGGGAATTGTACTGGAAGCTTCTAGTCCTGGGGGCAAATTTGCCGTCTGATGAGCTCAGGCGTTAAGGGCAGGACAGACACCCAGTAGACTGCAACATTATTGACACTGGAAAACGTCCAAAGTTGTTGGACGCATGCCATAACTTCAGAAATGTTCTTCTTGGAAAAAAAAATAATAAAAACCAACCAAACAACAAAAGAAACTACTACAGACAACAACTTCCTCCTGTTCCTCCTCTGTAGTAAGAGGTACAAGATAATTTAATGATCTGCTAATATATCTAAAGAAAAAATGGCTTTCTACTTTGGAAGATAAAAGGGGTCTGGCATTAAACTCTGGGGGAAAAGGATTCAAGTTGCTACAGCGTACGGGTTGTTGGTTAGAATCATAAAATTGCCTGGGTTGGAAGGGACCTTTCAGATCATCAAGTCCAACCATCAACCTAACTCTGACAAAAACCATCACTAAAGCACTGTGTCTACCTGTCTGTTCAAGTACGTACCTTCTTCCTGACCCCTGACGTGTTTAAAAATGCCTGCTGTCATTACCACGCTATCAGTAATAGTTCCTTAGTTTTCTCTGTACCAAAGATCGCATCTGCGAGGGCACCATAAACTGCAGTGGTGCAAGAACACCTTGTGCCACTGTTCTGGCAGCGCCCTGCCCTTCCAAGTCACCCTGTGCACCCAGGTGTCTCAGCAGCTCCCAGGTTTTGAGGAACTGCATTGGACCTGGGCTCCCAAAGAGACAATCCAGATTCAGTGTTACAGAATGAAGCCAAAACCCACGAGCGGGCCCCAAAGGAACTTGGGAGTGTTGGGTATGGGCAGGGCACTCCAGCCACGGGGTGGGTGTTGAGACTTTCCAAAAGACGGTGGGTGAGCAGCATTTGGCCGCAGCAGGCACTGCTTGAAATTCGCGTGGTGTATGTGTGTGCTGGTGCTTGGAGCTGCAGCCCCCTCCAGGAGACGAGAGCTGGACCCCTGTCCTGTGGGCTTCCTCTGCACGAAGGGTGGTGCGTCCTCTAACCCGATCTCACCTCCAGGCTTTGTGAGCGTGGTGGTGGCCTCTTCTGCTGCACAGTCAAGATCATGCTTGCCAAAACAGACTGTGCTGCTGGTGGGTTGTGACGGTGTGGTGGTTTGTTTCTCTTCTACGTCGGGGCTTCCTCTTCCCCTTAGAGAAGTGAAGAGGCAAAAGATGGTCTTGCAATCCAACGTGTTGACTGCAGGTTTGGTAAAGTGTCTTCTGGAGATCCTAGTGGGCTGGTGCCCTAAACTGTGCTTTCCGTTAGAGCTTGCTGCAGCTTCCCACGGGCTCTGACAGGCTTTGCGATGCTGGCGACGGGAGAAAATGCCCTGAGTCACATTTGCCAACAGGGAAGGCAGTTTCTAGTGCCTTAGCGATGACGCTGGGAGCTTTTTCTCCCGTTCGCTCTTCGCAAACGCTGCCCTGGAGATAACGCCTTGAGACCAGAAGTGCCCGGTGAGCGGACACCTGGATCGAGCCATCCCCGCGGCGGGAGACGAGGCTGAGTGTGTATTTCAGCGTCCCCGGCTGGCGGGGCCGAGCCCGGCCCCAGGCCGTGCGGCGGGTTCCCAACGCTCAGCCCCGATCCTGCCGCTGCTGCCGCGGCCGGGGCGGGGGGGCCGGGGCTGCGAGCGCGGCCCGCGCGTTCCCGACCGCCGTACCCGGGGCGGAGGCGGCGGGGGGAGCCGGTGCCACCCCGCTCCGTCACACACACACCCCCCTCATCGCGGCCGGCAGCTTTAAAAGCGGCGCGGCGGGTCGGGCTGGGGGGAAGCAGGCGGGGGGCATCATGCGGCGACCGCTCGCCATCCCCGGCTGCTGCCTGGCCACGGCCGTGACCCTGCTGCCGCCGCTGCTGCTGCTGCTGCTGCTGCCGCCCCCGGCCCGGGGGCTCCCGCCCCGCCGCCCCGGCGCCCCAGGTAACCCCCGCCCCCAAATCTAATTCTTTTCCCTAATCTAAAAAAGATAATTTTTCTGCCTACAAATCTGGGATCTGGTCTTTTTTTTTTTATTATTTTTTTTTTTTTGGTAGGGCAAACATCGTGCCTCTCTTTCTTTCACGTCTTAACGCTACGCGTGTACGCACAACTCTTCATGTTTTGTCAGCTTTCCAAAGGGCACAAAGCCCTTCTGCTGAATCTTTCTGCAAAAACTGAGTTACGGGGTGCGTGTAGAATTACATACAATATACCTGGAAGGATCCTAGATTTGCGCAGTCCGTCACTCTGTCCAAAGGCAAAATCAACTCTACTACGGGGTCTCCTGAGGGAAGCAAGATCTATCTGTGCAATTTGATTTTTTTCCTTTCCTTTTAACTTGCACAAGAGAAAAATGTTTTTTAATGCATTGAAAAAAAAAAAAAAGTGCTGGTTTTGGGTTTTGCCTCTACTATTGAGAGATGTGTGAATTTATATATATGTGTATATATATATATACACTATTTTTTTAACTGGAATGGAATAATGAAAGTCAACTTGATAGCAGCTGGAGAAGGTGTGTCAGGTTCCCAGAACAGCTCTTCAGGGAGTATATTCAAACTGAACACTTTACATTTTGCTATTTAATGCCCTGTTGAGCAGGAATGTCTCTTTTGGAGAAATATTGTGCTTTTGGGTTGTCTGTTTTTCATAAACTGGGAGTACAAATCCATCCCTTGACGGTATCGTCAGTGCCAGGGCAGGGTGTCGGGACAGAGAGGGTACAGCTTTAGGTGTCCTGCTATTGCTGGCTTGACTATTTTTCATCTTCCTAGAAGCGACGCTTGTCTCTGATCCGAGCTATGGCTTTTCAGTCTAGATTTATATGTCAGTGAGGAATTTTAGAAGCTAGATGTCCTGGTTCCGGCGGGGATAGGGTTAATTTTTCCTGGTATTCCATGCCATGGGAGCCATGCCCACCCTGAGCTGCCGGGGGAGGGGGCAGGAAGTCGAAGTTTGGAGCAGGCTGGGGCGTCCCGGGTCGCGGCAGGGAGCAGTGGTTACTATTTGTGTTATTGTCATTGTTTTCTTGTTCCCTTTGCTGTTCTGTTAAACTGCCTTTGTCTCAACCCAAGAGCCTTGCCCTTTTCTTCCGATTCTTCCTGTATTGGGAAGGCCCGAGTGAGCGGCACGTGGTTCTTTTCTTTGTTGCCGTCTGAGGCTAAACCACGACAGTCCTTTTTGGCGCCCAACGTGGGGCTCGAAGGGTTGAGGTAACGACAGAATCCAACTAGAGCTTGAAAAAACGAATGTGTTGTATGCGTTTATTGTATTAGGCAAATAGTCGCTGCTCACCATGTTGCTTGGTTTGTTTTCATGGCTGTGTTATGTGAATTCCTATATGGCTTATGTACTCTGTCCGATGATTTTTGTTACTTCTGGGAGCGGGATGAGGATTATCATTTTGCTGTCCTGTGCAATATCGGTTTATGAGATGATAACATCACTTGTTAGACAGTTACTTTGGGGCGTTTATGTGGTGTTGCTGTCCTGTCCGTACCTTGGGCACTGTCTCTCAGAATTTATTAATAATTACACCCAGTCTGTGGGGGAAACGGGGGGGCCACTTTCCCCAGATCTTTTGCCTCCCTTTTCTCCTTCGGGTCAGGTATGGCAGCTTTTGAGAATTTTGAATATCCTTGGGATACTCAAACTAGCCTGGTCCTATTGTTATGTCTGCTGAATGTGTTCCAGGTCCTGTTTAAGGTTAAACAGCTATTTAAGACTACTACCCGGAGATCTGCTCCGAAGCTGGATAGTCAGGGGTGGCACGGCATGTGGGAGAACATGGGCGGGTACCTAGAGAACTACTCACCTCCAATGGTCTGGGACTTCACCCCTGAACAATTACAGGACCCTGATAAAGTGGTAGAATATTTGAAGGGAAAATGCTGTGGCTATTCTAGAGAGGCACAACTCACCGCGCTGTGCTGGGCCCTGGCCAGTATCTACCAGGCACTGCTCAGTGTTACGCAGCACCCTCAGGGGGAAGAGATGGAGACCAGACCAGCAGCCACTGTGGCTACTGCAACCCCTGCGGCAGCCACTGCGGCTACTGCAACTCCTGCGGCAGCCACTGCGGCTACTGCAACTGCTGCGGCAGCCACTGCCGCTGAACCAGGGAACCAACCCATGCCAGTATCAGTTGCCCCCATACAGAAGAAGAAGTACACGAAGAAATCAGTTCGCTTAGTAAGAGATGATGATGAACCAGGGTCATCACGAGAGCAGGAGGAAGAGGCAGAACCAGAGATAATTACTCGATCCCTATCCTTGAGTGAGCTGCAGGATACGTGAAAAGATTTTAGCCGACTTCCAGGCGAGCACATCGTCACCTGGCTGCTCCCGGTGCTGGGATAACGGGGCGAGTAGCCTGGAATTAGAGGGTAGGGAGGCCAGGCAGCTGGGATCCCTGTCTAGGGAAGGCGGCGTTGACAAGGCAATTGGGAAGAAGACCCAAGCCCTCAGCCTCTGGAAACAACTCCTGTCAGGCGTGAGGGAGAGGTACCCCTTCAGTGAGGATGTTGTATGTCAACCAAGCAAGTGGACTACCATGGAAAGAGGTATCCAGTACCTGAGAGAATTAGCTGTGCGGGAGATGATTTATTATGACTTGGACAATGCAGACAGATCCACAGATCCTGATGAGGTGCTATGCACAAGGCCCACGTGGCGGAAGTTTGTATGGAGCGCACCATCGTCATATGCCAACTCACTGGCAGTAATGGAATGGAAAGGTGAAGAGGGACCAACGCTGGATGAGGTGGCTGGCCGGCTCCAGCGATATGAAGAAAGTCTCTCTTCCCCCCTTGTCTCAGCTGTGGAGAAACTGTCGCGGAAGGTCCAGCAACTTGAAGAGAATATGTCCTACTCCCCACCCATACAAACCAGTGTCTCAGCTATTAGGAGCAGGTATTTCCCCACTCAAGAGAGAGAGTACAGAGAGTACACACCACGAGGCACCCTGTGGTTCTACCTGCGGGACCACGGGGAGGACATGAGGAAGTGGGATGGACAACCTACTTCGACCCCGCGGACACGGGTACAGGAGTTGCAAGGAGGAAGGACAACCACAAAAGGGGATCCCTCCAGGAAAAGTGCCGCCCCAGTTTCCAGGGGGCAGTTCCCCAGACAGAGCAGAAGGCCTGATCTTGCTTCTGATCCTCTTGAAGGAACTTCCAAGTCATTTCTGCAAGAAGTGCGTAATGGATACTATGACCAGGATTAGAGGGGCCCTGCCTCCGGCCAGGTGGAGGAAAGGGACAACGGGGTTTATTGGACAGTGTGGACTCGATGGCCTGGCACATCAGACCCACAGGAGTATAAGGCTCTGGTGGACACTGGTGCACATTGCACCCTAACACCATCAAGCTATAGAGGGGCAGAACCCATTTGTATTTCTGGGGTGACAGGGGCACCCCAAGAGCTGACTGTACGGGAGGCGGAAGTGACCCTAACTGGGAATGAGTGGCAAAAGCATCCCATTGTGACTGGCCCAGAGTCTCCGTGCATCCTTGGTACAGATTACCTCAGGAGAGGGTATTTCAAGGACCCAAAAGGGTACCGGTGGGCCTTTGGCATAGCTGCCTTGGGGACGGAGGAAGTTAAACAGCTGTCTACCTTGCCTGGTCTCTCAGAGGACCCTTCTGTTGTGGGGTTGTTGAGGGTCGAAGAACAGCAGGTGCCAATTGCTACCACAACGGTGCATCGGCGGCAGTATCGCACTAACCGAGACTCTCTGATTCCCATCCATAAGCTGATTCATCAACTAGAGGTTCAAGGAGTGATCAGCAAGACTCGCTCACCCTTTAACAGTCCCATATGGCCGTTGCAAAACTCTAACGGAGAGTGGAGGCTAACTGTAGACTATCGTGGTCTGAATGAAGTCACGCCACCGCTGAGTGCTGCCGTGCCAGACATGCTAGAACTCCAGTACGAACTGGAGTCCAAGGCAGCCAAGTGGTATGCCACAATTGATATAGCGAATGCATTCTTCTCAATCCCTTTGGCAGCAGAGTGCAGGCCACAGTTTGCTTTCACTTGGAGGGGCGTCCAGTACACCTGGAATCGACTGCCCCAGGGGTGGAAACACAGCCCCACCATTTGCCATGGACTGATCCAGACTGCACTGGAACAGGGTGAAGCTCCAGAACATCTGCAATACATTGATGACATCATTGTGTGGGGAAACACAGCAGAAGAAGTTTTTGAGAAAGGGAGTAAAATAGTCCGAATCCTTCTGAAAGCTGGTTTTGCCATAAAATGAAGTAAGGTCAAGGGACCTGCGCAGGAG
Source organism: Rissa tridactyla (assembly GCF_028500815.1). NCBI lineage: Eukaryota > Metazoa > Chordata > Aves > Charadriiformes > Laridae > Rissa > Rissa tridactyla. The sequence goes on along the minus strand of NC_071468.1, from coordinate 116,104,207 downwards.
ATCCAGTTTTTAGGAATAAAATGGCAAGATGGACGCTGTCAGATTCCAATGGATGTGATCAACAAAATAGCAGCTATGTCTCCACCAACTAGTAGAAAGGAAACACAAGCTTTCTTAGGCATTGTGGGTTTTTGGAGAATGCATATCCCAGATTACAGTCAAATTGTAAGCCCTCTGTATCAAGTAACCCGGAAGAAGAATGATTTTAAATGGGGTCCTGAGCAACGACAAGCTTTTGAACAAATCAAACAGGAAACAGTCCATGCAGTGGCCCTGGGGCCAGTCCGGGCAGGACAAGATGTTAAAAATGTGCTCTACACCGCAGCCGGGGAGAACGGCCCTACCTGGAGCCTCTGGCAGAAAGCACCAGGGGAGACTTGAGGTCGACCCCCAGGGTTTTGGAGTCGGGGATACAGAGGATCCGAAGCCCGCTACACTCCAACAGAAAAAGAGATATTGGCAGCATATGAAGGGGTTCGAGCTGCTTCGGAAGTGGTTGGCACAGAAGCACAGCTCCTCTTAGCACCTCGACTGCCGGTGCTGGGTTGGATGTTCAAAGAAAGGGTCCCCACCACACATCATGCAACTGATGCTACATGGAGTAAGTGGATTGCACTGATCACGCAGCGAACTCGAATGGGAAACCCCAGTCGCCCGGGAATTCTGGAAGTGATCATGGACTGGCCAGAAGGCAAGGACTTCAGAATGTCACCAGAGGAGGAGGTGACGTGTGCAGAAGAGGCCCCACCATATAATAAACTGCCAGAAAATGAGAAGAAATATGCCCTGTTCACTGATGGGTCCTGCCAGACTGTGGGAAAGCATCGAAAGTGGAAGGCTGCTGTGTGGAGTCCTACAAAACGAGTTGCAGAAGCCAGTGAAGGACAAGGTGAATCGAGCCAGTTTGCAGAGGTGAAAGCCATTCAGCTGGCTTTGGACATTGCTGAGCAAGGAAAATGGCCAGTACTTTATCTCTACACTGACTCATGGATGGTGGCAAATGCTCTGTGGGGGTGGTTACAGCAGTGGAAGCAGGGAAATCGGCAGCGCAGAGGCAAACCCATCTGGGCTGCTGACCTATGGCAAGATATTGCTGCCCGGATAGAGAATCTGGTTGTGAAAGTACGCCATGTAGATGCCCATGTACCAAAGAATCAGGCCACGGAGGAACATCAGAACAACCAGCAGGTGGATCGGGCCACTAGGATTGAAGTGGCTCAGGTGGATCTGGACTGGCAACGTAAGGGTGAACTATTCGTAGCTCGGTGGGCCCATGACTCCTCAGGCCATCAAGGAAGAGATGCGACATATAGATGGGCTCGTGACCAAGGGGTGGACTTGACCATGGACACTATTGCACAGGTCATCCACAAATGTGAGACATGCGCTGCAATCAAGCAAGCCAAGCGTTTGAAGCCTCTTTGGTATGGAGGGCAATGGCTGAAATATAAATATGGGGAGGCCTGGCAGATTGATTATATCACACTGCCACAAACCCGTCAAGGCAAGCGCCATGTGCTCACAATGGTGGAAGAAACCACCGGATGGCTGGAAACATACCCTGTGCCCCATGCCACTGCCCGGAACACTATCCTGGGCCTTGAAAAGCAAGTCCTGTGGCGACATGGTACCCCAGAGAGAATTGAGTCGGACAATGGGACTCATTTCCGAAACAGCCTCATAGACACCTGGGCCAAAGAACATGGTATCGAGTGGGTGTATCACATCCCCTATCACGCACCAGCCCCTGGGAAGATAGAACGATACAATGGATTGTTAAAAACTACACTGAGAGCAATGGGTGGTGGGACTTTAAAACATTGGGATACACATTTAGCAAAAGCTACCTGGCTAGTTAACACCAGGGGATCTACCAATCGGGCTGGCCCTGCCCAGTCAAAACTTCCACGTACTATAGAAGGGGATAAAGTCCCCGTAGGGCACATGAAGAATATGCTAGGGAAGACAGTCTGGGTTAGTCCTGCCTCAGGCAAAGGCAAACCCATCCGTGGGATTGCTTTTGCCCAAGGACCTGGGTGCACTTGGTGGGTGATGTGGAAGGATGGGGAAGTCCGATGTGTACCTCATGGGGATCTGATTTTGGGTGAGAATAGCCAATGAATCAAATTGTGTGTTGTTAATTACTAAGTAACACTGTCACTGTATGTCCTCATTACTATAATTGCTATCAGTTGTACTACGAGTAAGGCACGGGGGTGACGGGATAAGAACTGACCTCAGCAGCTGGCGCCCAGCAGCTTCCTCAAGATCTACATCTTCAGCCCACGGACTGTGAGCATGAGCCACACCGGGTGCACCAGTCACAGCCTCCGAAAAATACAGCATGCAACAGACCAGCACCACCCAGCATCTCATCTGCCCTGAGAGACTGTTCTAACAGATGGAGCCCAAAGCCGTGGATTAAAAGAACTCAACGGACACTTTGGAGGGATGGCCCATAAACTAAGGGCATTATATCTGCATGAATATATATGTATGTATAAATGACAGGGGAAAGTGGTGGCAATTCATTGGAACCTGTAAGATCTGGGCATGGCATAGATGGTATGGAATAAGGGGTGGATAATGTCCTGGTTCCAGCGGGGATAGGGTTAATTTTTCCTGGTATTCCATGCCATGGGAGCCGTGCCCACCCTGAGCTGCCGAGGGAGGGGGCAGGAAGTTGAAGTTTGAAGTTTGGCGGGGGGGTCCCTCCCGGCAGGGAGCAGCGGTTACTATTTGTGTTATTGTAGTTGTTTTCTTGTTCCCTTTGCTGTTCTGTTAAACTGCCTTTGTCTCAACCCAAGAGCCTTGCCTTTTTCTTCTGATTCTTCCTGTATTTTGAAGGCCCGAGGGAGCGGCACGTGGTTCTTTGTTGCCGTCTGAGGCTAAACCACGACACTAGAAATACTTGTGTAAATGTTCATTTTTACATCTACGACTGCTTCATAAATAATAAGTTCATTTATTTCTCTGCTCTAGAAACCTTTAAACAGTAACAACTTCTAAAAAAACCTTTGTCGCAGCGTCATTTGCATCTTTTTCCTGTTGGCCTTTATTTCTTCTTCTTGTGTACTTTGGATTGTGAATTACACACAAGAAATAATTCCTTATCAGCAATCTACTTTGTTGCTATCTTAAAAAATATTGTTAGGATCCATTCACTATGTAATCTAGCCAGTTGTTCTACCATTTTGTTTCTGTAGCTTGTAAAAATGGAATTCAGGCTTACGAAAATAAAAAGTAAGTACATTTATATATCCTTATACATCGTCATCACTTGTGTGTTGGCTCTTACATGTGAACTACAACCCTTTGTTTCAAGGATAGCTAGATGTTTTGTGGGCTCAAACGTGGCCCTATCTTTTAATATGTAGAAGTGTTCCATTACTTATTACTTGTCAAAATGAATCCTTAAGAATTTCTAATGTGTTGCCCACTATCATTTTAAGCCCCTTCCTAAAGAGTCAAGAGTGCCAACATCTATCTGGTAGGAGTAGTTTGCCGTGACAGCTCTGGCTGCCCTCCGGTGCGAGCTCTGTAGGAGATAACTGAAGTGTTCTCCTTCCTTCTTGACAGACTCTGCCTGCAAGAACCGGCCCCTAGACCTCGTCTTCATCATAGACAGTTCCCGTAGTGTCCGACCTGAAGAGTTTGAGAAAGTGAAAATCTTTTTGTCAGAAATGATCGATACTCTGGACGTCGGTGAAAGAACAACGCGCGTGGCAGTCCTGAATTATGCCAGCACTGTCAAGGTAGAGTTTCCCCTCCGGACCTACTTTGATAAAGCATCCATGAAGGAGGCTGTATCTCGCATTGCGCCCTTGTCTGCTGGCACGATGACCGGCCTCGCCATCCAAACTGCCATGGATGAAGTCTTCACTGAGGAAATGGGCACCCGGCCAGCAACCTTCAATATCCCCAAGGTGGTCATTGTTGTGACAGATGGACGACCTCAAGACCAGGTTCAAGATGTGGCAGCAAGCGCCCAGGCAGCTGGCATCGAGATCTATGCAGTCGGGGTAGACCGGGCAGACATGCAGTCCCTGAGGATTATGGCCAGCGAACCGCTGGATGAACACGTCTTTTATGTGGAGACCTACGGTGTGATCGAAAAGCTGACATCCAAATTCAGAGAGACTTTCTGTGGTAAGATGGCCAGTCCAAGAGGGTAGTGTAATTTGGCTCCTTGTGGCTCCTACTGTGGTTCTGCTCCCTAAGAAAGAAGTGTTTCAGAAGTGTTATGTATCACATTTAAATATTTCCTTTGCCACCCGTTGGGCAAACACGCCAACCCTGTTATTCAGTGGAGGCCAAGTAATGACCTTTCATTTTGAATAGTGACCTTACCGTGCAAGTAACAGACCTGATTTCAGTGGACGTCCTTGTGCAGTGGGTCCCATTTAGTGCAAGAGAAAGCAGGGCAATCTGGCCAGCATTTGGCTCCATATATTTACTGACTTGCCGAGAGCGCATGCCGGAGCCGTGCAGTCTGCTTGTTTCTTTTCCCATCGGGCTGGGAAGCAAGGAAGGGTGGGAGTGTGGTTCTGAAGGGCTCCTTATAGATTCGGAGTCGGAAAATCAGTGTGGCAGGGGAACCACCATGCTAGCTTGAGAAATTTGGTGCAAAGTGCCCACACACAATGGCAGGTCATCTCAGGATGGGCTTTCTTTCTGTGCTTTCATTGCTGGGCTTTTTCAGTGTGCCAGACTTGCACTTTTCCGTGTTTTTCTGTACCTTGATTTAGACAGGGATCTGTGGGATGGTTTGAATTAGCTTTGCTCTTTCAGGGCTGCTCTTGGAAAAATGCAAGATGTATATTTGGTTTGGGCTAGAGCTCCACTAACGATGCTAGGCCAAGTGTGGGTTCTTATTGTCATTCACAGAAAAAAAAAAAGGTCGGGTATCTGTAGTATTTAGAACAGCCGATAGGGAGCTATGACACAGCCCTACTCACAAAAATCAAACGATGAATTTTTGACAATTAAAAAAGTAGATTTTTCTAGTAAATTTCGAACAAAATTACTTGTAAAATAATTATCCAGCAATTAATGGGTAAAATCAGGTGTGAAGAACATTGTAAGAGAATTAAAATAACAGCCATTGCCTTGGGAACTTGGTTGGCAATGTGTCCCTTTGTTATTTCCGAGCCTTACTAAAAACAACCACCATACCTTTTGAATACGTTTAGAGTGAACAGACCTCTTTTTCTAGGTATGAACTAAATGTGTAGGACCATCTGTAGACAGGACACTTTGCCCAAGAATTAACATAGGAAATGCCTGGAGGTTTGGCTTGACATCACGTTGTGTCGCTGATGTGACCACATCCTCTCTCTGGTAGCTGGAAGTGGGTCCAAGTGCCCACCTACCAGGACAGGTATGTGCGCTGTGAACACAGCACTAATTTTCCACCCGTGTTCTCGCCAAAGCAAGTCCTTTCATAGCACCAAAGAAAAATCTCTTGTTCTTCAGAGTAAGCCTACTGTTTATTGTGCTGAAGCGTAGGAATTACGCCCCTATGAAGCTGGAGGATGAACCAAAGAGAGCTCACACATACACACTTCTGAGTTCCCTGCATGCAATTAGCCAGCATCTATGGGGCTCATGGACAAAAATGGGGTAAAGGGAATAGTTTTTCAAAAGGTTCCTACAAACCAAATAAATCTAAGAGGGTCTTGTAAGGCAGCGTGGGTAAACTGGGTCTTTTCCAGCTCCAGACTGCTTTTTGGTCAGAAATTTAGACTCACCAGTGACAATTAGGATTTTCTTTGCTTTGGCCAAGGCAAATAAATTTGTTTGTAAAGTGAACTGAAAACAGGAAAACTAATGTTCAGGGGCAAAATAGTTGGCTAAGATCAAGTTGTTGATGTGCTGAGAGCATCATTCAACATGAGACCATCCTGAAGATGGAAAGTCTTAGCCTTGAATTGGTGTCCAAGTCAGTGGAAGCTTGACTTTCCTACCACAAAAATCTGACCATTTGAGTCTGAGGTTCTCAGTTATGGTTGAAAATGTGACCCACAGATTTTATTCATAAGTCATGGAGATGAATTCTCTTATTCCCAAGGGTGTAGCAGAATGAAAAGATGCTCTCTTGGTTTGAGATTTTTTTCTGCCGATGGAAATACAGGACACGCTTTCTATCAGCCTTAGTAGGGGACATCTAAATTTTCCATGTTTTGGAAAATGGGCAATGTTGCCTTGCATTCAGAAAGACATGAGAAGATTCGAGAATTCTCACTTCTCATTTCTTAGCTCACCACTATTGCTTTGGAGTTTGATTTTACCAGTAGTCAATATCCACATTGTAAGTACTCACGTAAATAGCATCTCAGGTAACAACAGACTTGTCTTTCCATTTTTTTCTCCTTTTCCTTTTGATTTCCTCATTCTTTCTTTTCTTTCTTTCTTTCTTTCTTTCCCCTTTCCCACTTTTTTCCCCCACCTTTTTTTTTTCCTCCTCCCGCTTTCCCTGTCCCCTTCCCTTTTTCATCTCATCTAAATTTAGTCATCTAAAAATCATTGATGTTTAAGTGAGCATCTGGGTTTCTTTTACAGTCTGTGGAGAGAACAGGGCATCTTGAAGTGACCAAAGAAGCAGCAGATCCAAAGCTAAATACACTTGAGAAAACTTAGTCAGAAGTTAATTAATCATGTAGTTGGACCATCTGTGAAGGAGAAGACTGTCAGCACAAACAGTGCGTTGCAGGGACAGCCCAGCATTGCAACAGTCGTTTTGTCTGCCACGCTTCTATCAGCTGCCATCCATCACGCTGCTTTTCGTATCGCTGTCCTCTGTTTTCTCAGCCTGATGAGGTGGCCTTACTGTCTGCTGGGGAATTAGCTGGGTCCCCGAAAATCGAATCTCATTTTGTACTTTTGCAGTTTCAGCTTCTCAGGATATTATTTCTGTTCTGTCCTTCAATTAGGAGGTTCACATGCTTGTAAAGCTACACTACTGTAGAAGGTTTCCTCCATATCCTCTTTTGGTCTTAACTTTTTAAACCTGGAGCAAGGCAGCTGCAGCCCTCACATACTCATCTTGCACTGGTGGCTTGCTTTGCTGGCTGATACATCTGGACCATCATCACGCAGACACTTTTTTCATCCCCTGAGAAGACTGTGTGTTATCCTACTGCCTCCGAGTCATTTTTCTCTTCCTCCTGGTCTATATGCTCTTTCTGTTGTAGTTTTATTGTATTTGTTTTTTATTTTATTTTATTTTATTTTATTTTATTTTACTTTCTGTTGCATTTCCGTTTACATGTTACAGGAACTCATAAATCAGGTTGTACACCAGTGAGCAGAAGTTAGTAAACTGCCAGACAGTGACTGATAAATTCTGGGATTATTTCGGCTGGTTGTCTGTAATAGAAAGGGACTGGATACAAAAAGCCAGAAGGTCCTTTTCATTGCTGAGTTCTCTTTCCCAGTGTAATGTTACAACATGTTTAAAATCTCTCCCTGGTGCACCCTTTTCAATTCATCTTGTCTTTCTGCCGCCTCAGGTGGTGAGTTATTTCAGTGCAGTTGTTCCAGTGTCATTTACGACCTTTCTTTCTTCTGGCTACAGAATGATGCAAAAGATGCCTGTAACTTTTTGGGACAGTGACACCACACTGACATTTACTACTTCTAATCCAGCAAACGGTGCAAGATGTACTTCTGTATGCAAAATAAATTATTAATGACTGTTTCTTTCCTTTGGGGTGACTGAAATGCCTTTTCTGTAAACGCCCTTCGTAGCTGCGAATGTGTGTGCGCTGGGGAATCACCGCTGCGAGCAGGTCTGCGTGAGCAACGGCGGCTCCTACCTTTGTGACTGCTATGAAGGCTACGCTCTCAATCCAGATAAGAGAACCTGCTCAGGTATTACTCGTTTGGTAAATGTTTCCAACTAGAAAAAAAAATCACTTTTGAACACCATAATTGACAAGCTACTCGCGTACTTCTGTTGAAAGAGTGAACTTCTGTATCTCCTTCAATAATAATAAATCTAATAATAAATCATATATAGAAGTCTGCCGCAAGTAATGGTGAGATGTAGTTTGATTCCATCACCATCCTTTTTATTATGCCTAAGATCCACTCATTAGGGCCAGATGCCAAAACAAAGTCTTCAGATGTAGACACTGCACAGATATTTTCTCCTACCTCTTATTCTAATTCCTTCAATTGCTATTGCTGTTTCTGAGCTGATTCCAAATTAAAATATATTCGAAATTGCGAACATGCACTCCATCCCAACCTGCTTTTTATTAACAATGAATTGTTTCTCTAACATGCCTCTTGCAGCTGTGGACATGTGCGCACCTGGAAGGCACGAGTGTGATCAGATCTGTGTGGGTAACAACGGATCCTACGTCTGTGAATGCTATGAAGGCTACACCCTGAATCCAGATAAGAAGACTTGCTCAGGTAAGAATTAAGGGCTACTTTAATATATGAAACTCACGGAGACATGTTTCCTGTGAGTTACACTCATTATTTCTAGTTGAAAAATTGCTTACAGACGTCAACTCTTAAAATGAGAATGCACCTCTAGCCTTTCCCCTTGGTTCCAGTGACAATAAAATTGCATTTTTCTTTAAATGTGTTGATTAAAAGAATGCAATTTGGCACTTACCTACCATTTTATAGTCTTCACAGTACTTTATTAACATCGCTTAGTCCCTGGGAGAGCATGAACCTATTTCGGAGATGCCCACCAGCACTGTGGCTCCACTGGAGAGTGAGTGCCACTAAGTCCCTAGAGAACTTAAAACTTGATGATTTTCTCCCGTTCTCTCCATCTCTTCTGTTGAAACTCAGGGGTTTTTACAGCTTGCTGCTTCTGCTTCCGAAGTCACGCAGGGCTCTGCTATGTAGCAACCCCAGACTTTCACCGGCAGCAGCTTCTTCCTTTCCTTCTCCTTGAATTGGCCCCCTGAAAAAATTGCCTATTATAATTTTTTTTTTTCCCAAAATATTTCTCTGGAATTGTTTCTTTAAATCCAGGAGTTTGGCACAGCACCAGCCTTAGGGTAGCTATTTTATAACTGGTAGGTGCATCCCTCCCTTTGAGAGCTCCTAAGCATTCTTCTCACTGAAGTTTTCACTCCTTATTTCTGAAGAGAGAACATAATCTGCTAGTGCTCCTGCTTTTTTGTTTGTTCGTTTGTTTATTTTCTCACTAGGCTTTATATCTCTTTGCCACTTAATAGCATTTCTACATACCGTGCCTGGCTTTTTGTGCCTGCCTTCAGCTCATGGATGAAAGTATGAAGTTAAATTTGGATTCACCATAGTTACTGCTAATATTGCAAGAAGCAACTTCTGCCTGGACACGTGGCAGGTTATTGCTCAGCTCAGTATGGTGTTTTAGCTTCATCTTTACTGGGGATACTCAGGACTGTTAGAATTGATGATGAAAGTCAGAATTGCGTGAGATGTGGTATAGTAATGTCTTGCAGTCCCAGTAACTGCCTCCTCCATTAAATAATTAGTAACTGAATTCAGTTGTCTGCAGCATAATATAATAATGCAGTAGGGCACCGGTTGAATCCTGATTTGAATCCTAATTAAATTGTTTTTATAAATGTTGAAGCATTTAAAACGCTTGAGCGTCTGGGAGGGATTAAGAGGTTTCTGTTCTAAAACGTGGTTCACCGCAGCCATGGACACGTGTGCACCTGGAAGGCATGATTGTGCGCAGGTCTGTCTGAGCAATGAGGGATCCTACAGCTGCGGCTGCTTTGAAGGCTACACTCTGAATCCAGATAAGAAGACTTGCTCAGGTAAGACCTGATTAAGGAAATACTGTGTTCAGCTAAAAGCAAGTAGCTTTTAAAAATCCATTTAATTTATGTTATTTTTCCGATAATTTATCCAAGAGTTTCTGTACAGCTCCTGAAAACGCAGCGTAACTTTATTTCTTCGTGTGTCCAGTAATAATTTGAGACCCATGACTCTTCTACAGTTGCGTGAAGCTTGTAATTGGTATCATTAAAATGCCATCTGGCATTTCCCTGAGGACTTCACAGTATTTTCACGCCCATGGAGCACGAATTGTCATATCCACCAGAGAGAGGAGAAGGATAATATATTTGGTGGGAGTATGCGATGTGTACCTGTGTCAGCAAAGCAGCACAAGGGAATGAGATGAAGGAGAACAAGGACTGCGCTGGGAGAGAGATTACAGTCTGTATCACCATGAGTGTGATCACTCTTTCTGGTGGATGTGCTTGGACCTTAAAAAAATACTCCTTATTGCTCTAGAGGATGGAGGGAAATGTTCTTTCCCAGTTCTGGTCTCTTGTGGAGACGCATAGATGTAGCTGTTACTTAAGGAAGTATATATAAATATATAGTACCTACAAATTAATATGTATTCTCTACCATTTTCACTTAATTAGGATTTGAACATCACTCATTTCTTTGGATGTCTCACTGATGCTTTATTTACACAAAATCCTTTTTTTCGAATTTCATCATAATCCCTTTCCTCACTACATTTTGTATGACAAAGCTCTGAACCTAGGCTTCCAATTCCAGGAGGTTCCCAGGCAAATCCCTCCAGTTAAGTCATAGGTCTCGTATCTCAAAGAGGTGAAGCCAGAGGGCCTCAGTATTTCTTCCTGCCTAGTTTAGGAGCCAATTTTTTAAATTTCCTTCCCTCCCTCCCTTCCTTCCTTCCTTCCTTCCTTTCTTCCTTCCTTCCTTCCTTCCTTCCTTCCTTCCTTCCTTCCTTCCTTCCTTCCTCCCTCCCTCCCTCCCTCCCTCCCTCCCTTCCTTCCTTCCTCCCTCTCTCCCTTCCTTTCCTTCCTCCCTCCCTCCTTCCCTTCCTTCCCTCCCTCCCTCCTTTCTTCCCTGTCTTTCTTCCTTTCTTCCTGTCTTTCTTTCTGTCTTTTCTTTCTTTCTTTGCCTGTGCCTGATTGAACTGTGACCTTACTGCAAAGATATCCAAATATAGGAACTCCTTCTCAGCTTGGCCTTTCAGAGTTGACGTGTTAAATTTGGCAGAAGACATCAGTCTCACACATCAAGTGCCCACTTTGTAACTGGCAGCGGATGCCACGTCTCTCTTTTTTTTTTCGCAGCCACATATACTCTTCTGTTTATGGTCTTTTCACTCCATAGAACAGTGTCTTATCCAACTCAATTAGAGCTGAAATAATGCCAAATGCTCTCTTAAAATCCAGATACTTGTTCTCTGAAATTCCTATGGATAATTATTTTGTAACTGGGTCACTGCTAGTTCAGTTCCTTTTGCAATCTGTTACAATTGCAAAAAAAGTATCGCCAGTGTTCCAAAAATCGTATTAATTTTGTGACGTGGATAGCCAGATAAAAACATACTCTGTGTACCCCACTATGGCTAATTGTGTGCTGACATGCAATAAACGCATCCTGGTTTGAATCCAAATGAACATATGTTTGCTAATGGGGATTACTAACATCAACTAAACTGAAGTTTGGGTACTGGTTAATATTCTTTTCTTCTCCAATGCCTTCCTCAGCTGTGGACATGTGTGCACCTGGGAGGCACGACTGCGAGCAGGTCTGCGTGAGAGATGATCTCTTCTACACCTGTGACTGCTACCAAGGCTACACTCTCAACCCAGACAAGAAGACTTGTTCAAGTAAGAGCAGATTACTGTGCCCTATTGCCCATGCCCTCCCCAGCTAAGTACATGTATTTGAATAGCTCTCATTAGCAGTATGTATTATTAATTAGCAGTATCAATATATTTGGATCTGTTTGAGAAACTTTCACACACATTCAAGTGTTACAAGACAGTTCTATGTCCCTCTGCCTTTTCCACTTTGGGTAACATTCAGAGATACAAAGCGCTTTATATGCGACAGTGCTAGTAACTGCTCACCATTTGGTCTTTCTTTATCATAACTAAGGCCTTCACTCTATTTAAAAAAAAAAACAACAAACCAATATTCAGCAATCCCAGAACTGAGAAATAATTGAAGAGAGAAGAGCAGGGGTTAGTCACATAGTCACATACTTTGCAGTACTGTGGAAACTGCGTGCCACCATGCAGGGGACAGTCTGAGGTGGCGTCCTCCCGTCCAGCCTGAATTTCATGTTGCTGTTTGTTTCTTTAGCTTCTCAGCTAACTGAGTGTTATAGTAAAAATGTCATTTTAAAAAAAACCCAAACGTTTCTTTCCTTCCTGGTCTCCCTACTGTAAAGTTATTGCGTGCTGGAAACTTTTCCTAGCATGCCTTTGGAGGTGATCTGGCACTTCACATCTGGTGGGGTTGGGCAGCTGTGGTCGGAGTGAGCATGGACTGTACAAGGTAAGGACCGAGGGAGACCCCAGTGAGGCAATTAGTTCATCTCGCTGCCCCAAGGCATGATCAGTTACACATCTCAGTAGTTCCTGGTAAGATTCACATAGGACAGGCTCCCAGCATGGAAAAGGATTGCCATCGGGAAGCCTTAAAAGAAGTTATCTTTCTTTCGGATAACTGTTTCTCCAGAGTGCATTCTGTAGGAAGGGCCGTATGTGCACCAGGAAGCCACGACTGAGCAGGTCTGTCCGAGCGATGGTGGATCACATGCCTGGGACTGCTATGAAGGCTTTGCCTTAAATCCAGATGAGCAAACATGCTCAAGTAATAATTTAATGTTTGGGTTTTTTTTTCCCCTGAATATATCTATTCAAGTACCTCTCTATTGAAGTACCTCTCTTTAACGTGTTAAATCCTTTTAATCTGCTTGAGAAACGTTCTATCAACTCAGAAACTCCCTGAAAGTATAATGCCTTTTCATTAGTGTCCACTAATGTTCTGAGCTAGTTTGATCCTTCTTGTTTAGTTATAGCAGTTATTGTATTTAAAACTACAGTTGATTCTTACCTATCACCACACATTTAAGGACTTCACTGTATTTAAAAAAAAATAATCAGTTATAATCTGCATTTCCTTATGAAATGGGAATAACTGGGGGGATTGGCAAGGCAGGGTTCTGGGGCATCTGTCTCTGGGGAGTGGGACACAATCTTGTACCAGCACTCAGAGGACGGTGGGGGGCCAGAAGGAAACAGAATTGGTGTCAGAAGAACTACTGCAATGCTACACCATATGTTCTTGTCCACTCCTCCAAGGTGAGTGGGGCAGGCATGAACTCACCAGCTGCTTTCCCTTCACATGGACAGTAATGGCATCAACTGTTGGCAGAACCTCTGCACCATTTGACGTAGAATCATAAGTAAAGTTGGGTTGGAAGGGACCTCAAGAGGTACCTAGTCTGATCTCTGGTTCAAAGCAGGAATAACTTGACATTACATCAAGTGGCTAGGGACCCTGATTAAGAACCAAGTTATAAAATACATGGATATAGCCAAACACCATCTGCACAAGTAGCAATTTTTTGTAGGTCTGGGCTTAAACATAGATGCAGTGTAAAAACACAACACCAGCATGTTTTATATGACTTGTTGGGCATCCCAGTGGCAACGGGAGTGTCCAAGATTTTGACTATCAAATACTGGAAGACTCTGCATTTCACAGAAGGACTGTAGAAGACTTCACGGTACCCTTGGGTGGTTGCCAAAGTTGGTTGGAAAACTAATTTCATTAAAACAGACATAATCCAAGGAGGATCTGTATCTGTCATTGGAGCATTTAAATGCAAACATAACAAATTAACTGGCAGTTGGTTGGAAACCAACCATGTTGATGTGATATTTTGAACTGGCCTTCCTCCAGCTGAATCTTGAACAGCTCTTCTTTGTATATTGACCATAAAGCTGGTGGAGCATTCCAAAAAAGGGAGCTGGACAAATACAGGTTCAGTGGAATCAAGGAGACAACAGTTTCAACATTGGCTCTAAGACAAATGAATTTCTACACCCCTAGAAATGAATCTGTTCATAGATTTTTTTCAGTGAAACACGGAATGAACAGCCTTTTGAAATTGATATCTTTTAGTCTATATTTTTCTGTAATTCAAGCAGCCGTCAGTTTTCTTGCAAAATGGAAATATCAATGGCATAAACCTAAAAGAGAAACTAAAACAATTCAGAAAAAAAGATGCATTGTATCCAGCTATAATATTTCTATTGTTTTGCTCTTGTAATGCTCACATAATTTGTTTAGCATTGATCCGTTATGCATTTATACACCTACAGAAAAAAATAACTGAATAATCTGTTGTTGCTTTTGCAAGCAATGTAAAAAAAAAACAAACCATGTATAAATAGACAGGTATTACATACAAGTAATTCCTCTTGACAACTTGTTGAAAGAATGCGTCATAATTATAGGCCCTCTTTTAAACAGGCTCCGCCTTTGGAAACCTATTAGTCTGGTCTCATGTGCAGAGTAATCTCAGTGCTGTAGCTGTGCTTCAGTAGCTGTTGGTACGTTTGTTCTTAGCCTGCGCAAGCGGAGCAGCTTGCCTTAACTCCCCGTTTTCTTTACGGAGTAGGTGAGGTTCAATTGCCTTTCATGTGGCTATGAACTCACAGCCATCAGCTGATGCCTGATGTTATTATACCACAATGAAATTTTCACCTCTCTGAGCCCTTTGTGATCATCCCTGGTTTTGTGGTGGATTATGGAGGAAAAGGAATTCTTAAGGACAGCTGAGGCTGGTCCCCTGTAAGTCTGGAAGACTGAGGGCAAGACATTGAACAGATTGAATGGAACCAACGTGGAGTATGTTAATGCTTACTTTCTCTTTCTAAGACAGACTGATGACTTCTCTGTCATACTAACTGGCTCCTCAATTAATATTGCGGTGCCTTTCTACTAGATTTTAAATTCATTTGGGCCTATTTGAATGTTCCTGTTCCCTTCATCCATATTCATGTGACAATGGAATGGACTTGTGTCTACGCCTCTTGATGAATCAAAAATGATACTCCCTATGCATGTGTATAGCCAACGCTACAAACCAAGAGTCCTTGTGGGGTGATACACATTGATGATTTAGCTGAACCTTATTGCTTAGTATTTAAAATTAATACATGTGTTCCTGCTTTCATTTTTGTACTGTTTACCAGGTGGTAAATTCAATTATTCTAATAATTCCTTCCCAATATGAGACTTACTGACTATCTAAATTCCACCCACATCTCAGAAAGTGATGTAAACTGACCAGTTTCTGACACTCACCGACTTGTGTATCCAAAATCACTACATGCCTTCCTGCATGGCTTGCAAAACTGCAGGAGGCATTCTCAGAAGTGCTGTGTTTGGGAGTGATGGGTACCCCAAATGCCAATACAATCCAGCTTTGACAGGGCAGCAACCTTGACTTAGATTCTATTAGATGTATTTGGATATGAAGAAGAAATCCTTGACTATGCAAGTGGTGAGATACTGGAACAGGTTGCCCAGAGACGTTGCAGATGTCCCATCTCTGGAGGTGTTCAAGGTCAGGTTGGACAGGGCTTTGAGCAACCTGGTATAGTGAAAGATGCCCCTGCCCATGGCAGGGGGGTTGAACTAGATGACCTTTAAAGGTCCCTTCCAACCCAAACCATTTTATAATTCTATCATTCTTCTGGAGAGATGCTTAGCAAGTTAGTCATGGCCTTAAATACAGCTAATTGGATAGATTCTGTTTACAGTGATGCCAGTGGCCTTCCTGTGTGGATAGTCTAATGGTCAAAGTACTACTTACAAGACAGAGACCTGAACTGCAGGTTCCTCTCAGTCTGCATCACTTGAACACACTCATTTCATGTCCCAGGGTGCCCTACCTTTTGGGATGGGGGATAGTCTGGATGACAGGGAGAGATAACAGGTGAAGGGAAGATTCACTCTAGTGCAGCAATTAGAGTTGATGGGGAGGCTGGTTGGTCCCTGCACTCAGGCCTCTTTTTATATTTTGTTCAATAATGGTCTAATTTAAAGAACGCAGAGGATCCAGGTAGGCGGGCTTCTGCTTCCCTGCTCTGCTTCTTCCTGGGTTAGAGTCAAGCTCTCTCTTGCCTGTCCTGTTTCTGGACTATGACACTCGTATCTCTCACTGCACGCCGACCCCTGTTCACTGCCGTCCCTCCTTCCCGACTGCCCTCGTTTGCAGCTTGCTGTAATCTCACAGCATGAGTTCAGCTCCCATCGCAGAATCAAGCGTTTTAAAAGTTCAGTAATTGTCACATTCTAAATGCTGTTTTCTCCCTTAGAAGCTATAACGAGCAGCCTCGTAACAACTGAAGAATCCTGTAAGTGTGAAGCCATAGCTGCCCTGCAGGACTCAGTCACCTCACGTCTTGAAGCTCTGTCCGCAAAATATATCCTTTTTCTTACATGATCTGCATTCAGCTCTTTGCTGGTATTTTAAAGGGAGCTGCTTTGATGGGAGCCAGGGACGCACCTCACAACAGAATCTATTTTCCTATTAATTTTATAAATGTTATGGAGCAAAATCTTGGTTGTTGCAAATACCATTATGCTTTCATATTTCATGAAGGGCTTTAGTATCAAGATACAGATAAAATGCACATGTCCATGTCACCTAGATGACACATGCTATGATGTTGAACATCAAATACTGCTTTGTTCATAATTCTTCCAGATGATTTTACTGTTACAACAAATGTTCAGTTTTGACCCCTCCTATTAGTAGTGTGTGCATGTCCCAAAATTTTCAAGACACCCAAAACAGGCAGTGTGACAACAGTCTGACCATTGCTGCAGTTATTCCTCTGCATCCCAACTCTGCAGACAGGCACTGTCCCAAGCAATTTTCACACACCACCTTCTTCTCCGGGAAAATGTGCTAGCTTATTAATACCCAGCTGCTGGGATATACGAGAATGGGGGAGCTGCGAGGCAGGGTGCCGAGGCTGGAGGCACCAGGCAAGCCTTGGGTCCGCGGGACATCCGGGGTGCAGGCTGGCTGGTGCCAGCTATGCTGCGCTGGAATTTGCCAGCTTCATTTACTGCAGCGTGGCGCCTGTGGAAAGCAAAGCAGGACACTGTATGTTAACTCACTATTTATACAGATAAATGAATTTTTCAGTTCACCAAAGTTTCTGAAAGCCAAATGAAAACTTCTGCCAAGGACACAAGACTTTTCCAGTTCTTGAATAAATTCGAAGTTATTTTTATAAGATGTAACTGCAAATCCCTCTTCTTGCAGTGTGCCTGGAGTTCAGTTTATCTTCCTGGGAAAGGTGAAGGGAAGACTCTGATTTTCCTTAGATTATAATATATAATTACAGGGAATCTAAGTAGTTAAAACAGAACACCAAGATAATTAAACCTGGAATGTCATCTCAATAGTAGTACGTGCTTCAGAGAACAATCTTTTTGCCCCAAAGAGCTAATGTTAAGCAAGAAAATGTGGTGGTTTCAAGTTATGAATATACTTTATTACAAAGAACTGAGGTTTTCTTTCAAAGTTATTCTTTAGCGTGTAATTTGTATCCCCAGCATCCTTTCAAGACAACCTGGGAAAAGCAGAGGAGACAATCAGCTGCTGCTCCTCAGCCCTGAATGTCACTTGGTCCAGATCCTTTCTAAGAAATTATTGAGATCATCTGGGAAGTTGCCAGACCTTGTCAGATCTCTAAAACGTTTTGAAATCTCTGGTTCAAGCCATGTATTGACCTCATTTAGGAAACAGACTGTTTGTTGAAAATGTCGCAATGAGAAAGCGTATAAATAAACCAAACCTTATAAATTATATCCATCTATTATATTTTCCTTAACAACTGACCACTAGATGAAGTGTCTGAGAAGCTGCAGGCATATCAAAGCAGACAGCAGGTCGTCTGAGCTATCATTCTATTTAATTCTAAAATAATCTTTCAGAAGCAATCCTTTTTATTGTGTTCAGCAAGCTTTATTTTGTTGCACAGCTTACAAAACAGCAGTTGGTTTGTTATTATTGACAAATGTCAAGAAGACTTCAGGAAGACGACAGTCTTGAAAATGCAGTGACCCTGAGGATCTTCATGTAGTCACTTCATAACCATAAAGCTACCTATACCTGCTGCGCTTCACGTTGTACTACAAGTAGTACAGCGGGTACTGCTTTTCTGCAGTAACTGCATTTTATAAATAAATACAGAAAAAAATGAATGGATACGGTATATCACATTATATAAAACTGTGAAGTGGCAAGGCAGAGTAAAAAATGTGCCTAGGCCATCTGTCCATTAAATGGGGAAGTCATTTGGGGTCTTGTAACTTATTTTAATAAAATAAAGTATGATCAGCACACTGATGTTGGAAGTTTTTTTGTATACGACTTAAAGAATGTGTTATGAAATAAAGTGTTTAACAAAAGCAAGGAAACAAAACCTCAAAGATAAAGAAGGCATAAATGGCAGAAATGCACATAATTAAACAGGATACTATCCCCATAGTTGGAAAAAGATCTGTTTGATTTTAAACCTACAAGTCTTTGTTAATACAGATAAAAGGTTTAATAGTAATTTCAGGTATTAATAATGTTGTTTAACACTCAGAAGGATGAAAGACATCCTCCAATTTAAGGTTTTTATCCTGCAAGATTTACTTAAGTTATTAGTCAGTCATTCCTGTTGTCATACCACGGACTTTACTGGGACTACTTGTATCAATTGGGCTTGTAGGATAAAATGCACAAGCTAACAATTAAAAAATTTAGTTGTGAAAGGAATCCACTCATTTTGCACACTTGGCATTTGTAATCATCCAAATGCTGTAAAAACGATACATAAATAAATTTGAAGATGGACTCAAAACTATGATGATTCTTCTTTTTTTTTTTTTTTAGAATTGAAAAATCCAACATATTTTGGGGAGCTTTGCAATATAATTACACAAAACATTGTATCGGTAGCTGGTATGCCGAGGACATACTATAACAACATCTGTGCTTGCTTCATACCTTGCACAGAATAGATACAGCCAACTGGAAGGAAAAGCGGTGGGCAGTTCAGTTATGACGTTCACTGGGCATGGGAGTGAGACTTCAGATATGTCTATACAGTAACCTTAGGTTAGAATATAATGCTAAATAGCACAGGTGAACATGTGGCACAGCTTCAGCAAGGGCTAAAAATGAGACTATAAACTTTCTGAGACTGCTGGATTGGTCTGTGGTTAGTATTTTGTGTTATTAATTTGATATTAATTTGCTGTGGTTCAATTAGTTTAGCGTGGGACAACCTTGCTATGCTACACTTGCTTCCTTAAAGTGCTGTGTATGCATATTTTTTTCTGTAAGTCATGGAGTTTTATATCCAGCACTTTACTTTGCTTACTTTCATGTCCTCTGCTTAAACATGGGTATTACAAAAGGATTTACAGGGCCAGAAGTATGCCTTGGCCTCCGCAATTGTTAAGAATAAACAAGTTGTAAATCTAATGCAAGACTTTTCAACTTCTTGGCAATTGGGAGTGGATGACATCAGCCCCATTTACACTAAGGCCAGTTGTCAGACGAGATGTATAATTTTATATGATAGTGGAAAATTGTCCTGGAGGCCAGATGTGTCTTGCAAGCTGTCTGCTGGGCAAGCTTGGTTTCATGCATTAGTATTCATAACTCCATTTTATGTTAAAAATGATAGTATTTACATTCAATTCCTCTGAGCAATTATCTTGTCTCACTTTGTTTATGAGCACCAGATAAAATTCCAAGGATATAAGTGATTTCTTAAAAATTGGACATACCAGCATGTCCTATTGATTGAACATTTTTATTTTAAGTAAAGATGAACTTGATATGGAATAAGTAATTATGCTGTCTTAATTATTGGGGCAGTAAAACTTTAAGACTAATGCAGAGAACTGTTATGAAAAGAACTAAATTTAATCTTTTGGATGGTATTTTAAAATTATTTTTATTCAGAATAAAAAAGAATAGAATTTCAGTTGGAAGTGACCTACAATCATCTAGTCCAACTGCCTGACCACAGGCATTTTCTAAATTACCTTTAGCTATCTTATTCAGCTCTAAGACGCTTAGAGGGATTCAGCCAGCTTTGCTTTATAGTTCTTACGTATGTGCTTCTAAGTTGGCATCAGTCAAAAAGCTTCATGCCCAGTGCTCCTCACTGTTGCATGTTCATGTAACTTCAACAAAACGTCATGATAAGCTGTGGCTGGTTCTATTTCTCTGCACTTCCAGTTATCTTCTCTGAGCAGATGGGAACGCACTAAACTTGACAAGTCACAGGTTTAAGAACTTGGCTTCACCATGATCCTCCTTTGACACTGAACAAATTGCTATATTTCAGTGTTTATGTTGTGAATGATTGCACTGTGGAGTGCTTAACTGCTATGAAAGTGAGGGTCATGCCCTGGGAGACATGGCACTTCTGTTCCTCCCATGTCAAGCAGGCCACTTCTTAGAGCAAGATGCAGAAGACACAGGATGGACCATCTTCTGTACATCTCCCATGTTCCCCTTTTCTGTCAATCATCTACAAAACACCTTCGGTATGGAAAATATTTATTTTGCGGCTGGGTCCGACCTAGCTTGGCATCAGTGCTGCAGAGCCCGTCTGCTCCTGAAGGCCCCTGCACCCCTCCTGCGGGCACACACCAAGGCTTGATCCTTCCCCCCGCCCTCACGGTCCAAGAGCTTTATAACAGCAGCCACCGGGCTCGCTTACCCTCTCTGACCCACCGAATCAAGGCGTTATTCATCTGTGTATGTAACCGGCTCAGCAGCCGTAGCTGCGGGTGCCGGCAACACCCTCTGAGGGAGCGTGAACGCCGCCTGCGGCCTGCGCCACCAACGCCGTTTACCTCAGGGCGACCGCGCGCCCCTACGGCCACCTCGGGGGGCGGGGTTAGACTTCGCCCCGCCCCCAAAGGGGCGGGAGCGCGCGTGGCTGGCGCCAGAGGGCGGGCTTCTCCTCCCGCTCCCGGAAATCGGATCAACTTCCGGCGGCGGTTGCCAGGGTGACGCGGTTGCCAGGGAGGCCGCGCCGCCCTGAGGGGAGCGGTGTGGGTCGGCACCCCTCGGCCCGCTCCGCCAGGATGTTCATCTACCTCTGCAAGAAGGTGCTCCCGGGGCACGGAGGAGAGTCGGGGCGGCGGGGGGGCAGGCCGCGGTCCCGCTTCCCCCTCAACTCCCCCGGGAGCTCCCGGGGATTGGAGGCGTGGAGGCCTTCGGGGCGCAGAGGGGACCCTCGGGGCTCCCTTCCGCTGCCTGCGGCCGCTGTGGCTCTACTGGCGCTGCTGGTCTGGCCCGGACCCTAGAGCGCTGCCCTGCTCTGTCCCGCCTGCTCCCCCTCGGCCTGGGTTTGGGGCTTGGGGTTTCTTTGGACTTAAGCGGTCTCCTAAGCAACTGCTGCCCCAGGAGACGCTGGACATAGCTCTTCGGCTGCAGACCAGCTCCTGGCAAAGCCCTGTGCATTGTGCGATCCTCTCACTTGTTTAGTTGCTTACGGGGCCTTCTCTGCACACCTTTGAAGATGTCCTGATATTATTATTTACTGCATGTGTTAGATTTCCCTTTTCTCAAGCATCGCTTTGCATGGTTTCACTAGTGCTTGCAAATCTATTTGTCTTCCGTCTCTTTTTGCATGTACTGATCTGTTAATAGAAATAAGTTTATCTTGTGTGCTATCATAGGTGTCTTTTAGGTGTTCGAGTATTTTAAAATAAACCACGATTCTTACAACTGTGTAGAGATGCAAAACACTCTTTTTCAGATTGCAATTCCTGGTAATGTTCGATTGAGATGTATTTCCTGGAATAAGGATCAAGGTTTCATAGCCTGTGGTGGAGAGGATGGATTACTGAAAGTTTTAAAATTAGAAACACAGACAGGTAAATGATACTTTTTTTTTTTTTTTCAGAGCAAAATCCACCACTGCCATCTTCATTATTTTAGGCAGAAAGCTGTGTATTTTTTTTTTAAATAAATACATTCCAAGAAAAGTAAAATTTAATGTATTTTCAAATTCTTTTAAACCTTCTGCATGTAACAAAATGTGATAGCTACAGTTTTTGTGGTTTTTTTTTGTTGTTGTTTTTTCCTCTGAAAAATTGCTAGACTGTAAAGAGTATATGAATTTGGGTGATGGATGTGAATAGCAAACACGTTGAACTGAGGGACAGAAAATTCATTCTGCAGTTACAATTTACATGCTTGTAGGTGAATAATTTTATCTGTGTAAATAGTGATTAGAGCTGCAATATTGATAGCTAAGCACTAATATGTATGCTTTATTAGGTTTATTTTATAGCTATTTTTGTTATTTTTAGATGAAGCAAAAATAAAGGGACTTGCAGCTCCTAGCAATCTTTCTGTAAATCAAACTCTTGAAGGTCATAGTGGTAAGTGTCTTTGGGCATTTAATGTATTTTTTTTAGAATAAAAAAGGACAAGATTTTGTGAAGCTGATAGAGTAATTTTGCTATAACTTTTTATTATAAGCCTGAAATAAAGATTATCAGTATTCAACTTGGATATGTAACAGCTTGGCTAGCTATTTTTACCATATTTGTAAGATGCTGCTTAGAAACGGTTTCAAGATGTTTCAAGTCAAGTTTTTATGGGTAAGATCCCATATGAGACTTGAGGGTCTGAAGAAATGTGTGCAAAGAGAGTGTAAAATGTGTGTAAAAGAGTGCTCTTTTTGGTAGTTGTGAGAGAGATTTTTGTTTTAAAAGTGCAGTGCTACTGAGGATCAAACTACTTAGAGGAAGTAAAAAACCAAAACTTCCTACGACAGTAAAGTTTTGGCAGCTTCCCAGATTGACGTGTCAGAGGCAGTCAGAAACTGCAAAACTATAATTTAGGTTTTTGCATATTGAAGCAATATTTTGAGCAGAATTTGGAGAGGATGTTACTCAAGTGGGTGAATACGGAAGCAAAAGGAGTGGTTTAGCAGAATTTTGAAAGAGGCAGTGAGTGATACAGAAAGAATGCCTAAAATTAAATCAAAGTCAGTGGTGCACATTTCTGAGATGCTCCAGGTTTATTAAGCCGTCTGTGGTGGTTTTATTAACTTATTTAAATGGTGTAAATACAAAATGTGTATAATTTTCTAGGTTCTGTGCAAGTGGTGACATGGAATGAACAGTATCAAAAACTGACTACCAGTGATCAAAATGGACTCATCATTGTGTGGATGCTGTATAAAGGTATTCTACAGGACAAATTGGAGATGGGATAATATTCCATGTTGTGAGAAATGTTTTTTCTTTTTTTTCAGCAATTTTTACAGTTCTTTTTCTGACTTTTTGTTTTGCAAACTGTAAAGCTCAAAATAGATTTAAAACCCTTTCCAGGTTTTTATTGTAGTATTTGTCTACATTTTTCATAGTGTAGTCGCGTATAAAGAGGCATTTGTCCTGCAGAGCTACCTTAGGAGAAGATATCAGTTCTTAGCCATGTGCTTGGTAAACTGCTCTAAATTTCTTATTTTCTTATCTCTGTTACTTTATTCCATTAGAAGAAAATAGTATATTGAAGAGGGAAAAAAAAAAAAAGCAGCAGTGTGTAGGTTCTGTTGTGGGTATCATTGTAATATTTAAACAGTTCTGCAAAGTGCATCAAGCACAGACATACTGGTAGAACTACAAGAACTTAGTAAACCTGCATAGAACATTAATTAAATACTTTCATAAAAGCAATCTTTAGAAATGCTTAATTAAGGCAGTGAACGAATATGACTAACCAGTGTATTGTCGTAATTGGCTTTTATTATTTTTGACCTTAATTAATTTGAAAGCCAGAAAATCTCTCAGTCACATTAACCGCTTTCTAACACATGTGGGAAAGAAAAAGAAAATAAAGGGTTTCCTTTTTCTCCTGGGGAGTCTTGTGTATTGAAAAATTCAAACAAATAAAAGGTCAGTATCTCATTTCAGGCATAAAGAGTATCACTTGATTAGTCTTTCTGCCTGATATGTGGTGGCTTCTGTCACATAAATCACCTTTTAGTTTTGGAAAAGAACCAGTAAATTACTTAATACATATTCTTATCAAAGGCGGTTGTTCCCTCCATTTCTCTTTCCTAGTGTATTCTTGTCAGTCTGAAATTATGTACGCACAGATCTCTTCCTGTAGGGCCCCTCTGGACTTTGGCTCCTCTCTCCGATTACTCATTTGTCAGGTTCTTTTTGGAAATAAGTGTCTCGCATCTGAACACAGGGCTTCACAATAATTACTGTCTGTGTACTCTGGGGGACACTACAGCATAGTCTTGCTAAAGTTTTACTGAAAGGGCAGAACAACTTTGGTTTTAATTCCTTTCTAAAACTTACTGCTTCTGTAGCTTTTTGTTGCCTATTACATTGCAGTCATCCGTGTTTATCTCGTGTTTACTCAGAAGCAGACCATTCTCAGGTTTCTCCATTTAATTGAAAACCTAATTTGATTGCTTGGTAACTTTTATAAACTTTTTGCATGTCTGTATTATGTTATCTTTGTTGGTTTTTTTTTTGTTTGGTTGGGTTTTTTTGACTTCAGGAATTCATATTGCTAAGAAATGTCATTATCATCCTATTTTTAATTGAGAGTAATTTTACTCTTTGAATTCAGTGATTAGGGTGTGCCTTGAATCCGCTAAAAGATTATGAAATCAGAAGTGTAACTCAGTTTTTCATTCACTACTAATAGGTGCTTGGTATGAAGAGATGATTAACAATAGAAATAAATCTGTAGTTCGAAGTATGAGCTGGAATGCTGATGGACAAAAGATTTGTATTGTATATGAAGATGGAGCTGTGATTGTTGGATCAGTGGATGGTAAAATTTAAGCTCTACTAATTGTTGTGGTATTACGTAGCTTTTGTTTTCAGTATTATGTACGTAGTGTCTGTTTGTCTAGTCAAATACAATTAATTGTTAATTTCTAATTGTTGCTTTGACTTTCCTTAGCTGTTTCATTTTTTTACATTGACAACATGCATCCTATTTTTAATTTTATGGTATGTTTCTTAAGTACAATGAATATTCTGTTCCAGGCAATCGCATCTGGGGAAAAGACTTGAAAGGTACTCACCTGTGCCACGTGGCCTGGTCCTCTGATAGCCAAGTTTTACTGTTTGGAATGGCAAATGGAGATATTCACATTTATGACAACCAGGGAAATTTTATTGTAAGTTTATGGTGGTATAATAAAGGTATTAATTTCAATAGGCATATAAAAACTTACATCCTTTTAATTTATTTCATGTTTGTTTAGTTGATGGACTTCAGTACTAAGAACTGGACAAGGTCTTGTGTACAAAATTTTTATGCAGCTGCAGCTTTTTAACATAAATATTTCTTTCTTGATATCTAAATGAATATCACATCAACTAATGCCTTTTTGCGTTGCAATAGTTACTGAAAATGTAAAAATATGTGTGGTGATACTAATTAAATTAAATGAAGCTCATGTTAAAAGTACTATCATGCTTTTAGAAAAAAACAGTAATTTATTTTCCTATTGCTTCTGTCATTCTTTAATACATAAGAAATGTTACGTGCTTCAGAGAAGACCTTGTAGTAAGTGTGAAAAAAGAAAGGAAATAAATATAATATTGGTACATTCCTACAACTTCAGTTTACTTATTTACTTTTATCTACTTATGTGGAATATTGGAATATTACTATGATAAAATGCTAAACAGAAGTAAAATGTTAACTTTGAAAAGCACAATGTATTTGGAACTATGTTCTTGACTTTTAGATGCCTATTATGGTAAATTTTCTCCTCCTTTCTTTTCCTTCCCTAAGAAAGTATCTGTTACCCTTCCCATTTTCTTTTCTTTAACCCCCCACTGTATCTTTCTTCCCACTGTGTGAGTCAGTGTTTCTAGCATGTGCTGTAAATTACTGAAATTCTTGAAATAAGTTGTTGTTGCTCCCCCTGCCCCCCCACCCCCTCCATAGGTGTGGCTGTGTGCTCCCCCCTCTCCTTCCCTCCCTTCCATAAGTTACCTGGTAGCCCCCCTCAGAGTGATCCAGGTGCACACTTATCTTTCAGAAAAAGACCTTACCTGTGTTACCAGATGTACAGGGCTAATTATTACAAAAGTAAACATCTTAATTGGTGTTCTAATTTGGACACTTATTTTTTCCATTTTTTTAAAAATATGTTATTCAAGAGACTTTTATTAAGAAAAAGCTGACAAAAGGTTTCTTTAAAAATCAAAATATGCTGTGTCCAGGAATGTTTTGAAATTATTTTTACTTTTTGCAAAATTCCAGTGGGGTTCCTTGTGTGTGTGTGCGCATGTGTGTGTGGTTTTCTTGTTTTTTTTTTTTGTTTGTTTGTTTTCTTTATTTTTAAGTTACTTTCAAAGAATGAAAATGCCAACATTAAAGTACTTTTTTTGTAATTAAAATAAATAGTTTTCATATGCCTGATCTGTCTTTGAATAAAGAAGTTTTTCAAACTCTAAAATTTTGAGAATGTGACAATTTTTCTTGGGACAGGAAACAAATTTTGCATAGACATCTGGTCTTTTGCAAGGTATCAATAGAGATGTAAGTTATTCTTCTAAACAGCATGTTATATATGACTTTAAATAATTAACTCTTCTTGTTTAGGTGAAAATGAAACTGAGTTGTTTGGTGAACTTAACTGGAGCGTTCAGTATTGCTGGAATACATTGGTACCATGGTACGGAAGGCTACATTGAACCAGATTGTCCTTGTCTTGCTGTCTGTTTTGACAACGGAAGATGCCAGATAATGAGAGATGAGAATGACCACAGTAGGTACAAAATGCAGGGTGCTAATTACTCAGCTGCTCTTGACCTAAGAAGTCTACTTATGCTTATATTCTTAATGTTTGTTTCTTAAAAACTAGATCCTGTTTTAATTGACACTGGCATGAACGTTGTATGTATTCAGTGGAACCACTGTGGAAGCGTATTGGCAGTGGCAGGCTCCCTAAAAGCAACTTCTCAAGATAAAGATGTAAACATTGTGCAGTTCTATACTCCATTTGGTGAGGTAAAAATATTTAATATACTTACATGAATTAAATTTGTTTTGTTTTGTTTTTTAATCTTTGTATGCTTAGTCTGTGTGGTCATTACTGGTGGAATTTGGATACCAAAGTGTAGGTGTTCAGTGTGTTTAACGTGCTCTAATGTATCTAGGATATCTACCTGGATCCAGAAAGATGACACAGGACCAGGTACCCTTTTAGAATAGCAAGTTAGTGGCCAGTGTGAAAATCTGAATGCATCTCATAAAACGCTAAATGAGGGAATATGTATAGTGTCTAACTTTGAACACCTAACTTGGATACCTGAGTTCAGACCATAATCAATAAGCAGTCTGGAATGCTTAGTCAGCAGTTAAGATGCTCATTTAACATCTGTGTATCAAATCTGGAAGTACTTGTCCTTCTCCGCTGTCTGTGTAAGAGACCCAGGCATCTCTAGATTAGGAGTTCAAAATAAGGCAGTGAACGCTCCACTCTATTTTTATGGAATCAGTAAAACTAAGAAAACGGCATCTCGTATCAGTAAAAGCAATGGCTTATAAACCTCAGAAAAGGTAAATTGTTTCTAATCTTCATTTGTCTGTTGGGGATATTATTTTGTAAATGTCTTTTGTACTACCTGTCTTGCTCAATAGTTGAGAGACAACTTTCCTATGTATTTTTATTCATGGTGCTACCCCTGCCTTGCAAGGTAATTTCACTTTCCCTCCTAGTAATCTATCTGGAAATCAGGAAGTTAGTGTTAGGTGTCAGAGTGTGAGGACAGTTTGTCCCTTGCACAGAGGAAGTACTTGTCAGCCCTGCGGGTAACTGTGGTAAGGATCGAGCTGTGAGCTGTGCTGTGAAAGGGGTTAAGATCCAACATCCTCTGCAGGAGTTTCCTTAGTTGAAAGTATTAAACAGAATCAAAGGTTTTGGCAATGATGTTACGTCTCTGGCTGCTAATGTCCTTCAGAATAACTGAAACAGGTGTTCCAGATTCTGTATCTAGTGTTTAGAAGTAAATTCTTTAGGCTTTAGAATTGTTTTGTACTAGTGCTGACATTCGGGTACAGACTTAACTTTTTGGAAGACGGTATCTTCTGTGAATAATGTGTGACCAGTATTTGGACTTGGTATTTGCATCTGATCAAAGGCATGAAACAGGTACTAAACTAAGTTCATTGATAACAGTTCATTTAGGCAGAAAGTTATGCCCTCAAAAGGAAAGTTAGATCTAAGTGTAAGTATCAGTGTTCTGCTCAGTAAAAACTTATGGCTTTTTAAAGCCTAAGATTATTCAAAATCTTACAGTAAATCATAGATAAATGTATCCTTTATTATGTACATCTATATTATTTTCAAACAAAAAAGTTACCACAAACAAGTGCTCTGTGGTATTAAGGTTATAGTTTTTGAAAACATTATTTTTTCAATTGTTTCCTTCATTCCTTCAAATTCTACTGCAAAATAAAGATATAAAAGGAAGATGGAAAGTGTATTTCTTTGCTTGCTCTTAAATTGTAAATGGACATCTAACTGCCTTTCTTAGACTTGTTTGAAAGGGACTAGAGAGGAGGAAAATGTCCATTGCCTCACTGCAAATTATGGGGCATCTCTGCAGCTGATTCATTGTATACTTTTGACATAGAATAGCTTTTATGTTTTTGTTTAAACTATCAGCTGTCATTAAGGGTGTTGTACATCAACTGACTAATATTACATTTCCAGCATAAATAAAACTTCTGAGGGATGTCAGGTATCAGTACTATTGTGTTTATTTTAGTAGAGAGTGAAATTATAAAGGTGATTCAAATTACCAACCAAAAAAGAAATTGTTTATACTGTCAGTTTCCATCTATTATTTATTTTTGTAAGTTTGAACTATCACTGACTCCCGTTGTTTGTTTCTCTGACAAAAAAAGAATTGAGGCAAAAGAACACTTTATGGTAATGCATGTTAAAAATCTCCCCCTTTTTGTTTGCCTGTGTATTGCAATTTGGGAATCATTATGGAGTACTGTAAAGAAGGTTTATGTTTGGTTTTCATTACCTATCAAAACTGTTGTTTATGAACTTCAGAGTGGTTTTCCTGTGATAAATTCAGAATATTTTCTTTTCTTGTTTTAAACAAGCATTTGCGCACACTGAAGGTTCCTGGCAAACAGATATCTGCCTTGTCTTGGGAGGGAAGTGGACTGAAAATTGCACTAGCTGTCGATTCTTACATATATTTTGCAAATATTCGTCCAGATTACAAGGTATGTTGTAATGTGGCACTTAAATGTATTAATACGTTTTCTGTTACTTATTCTTTTTCTGAATGGGTTGAAAAAGTAACTTTCACGCTTAACTTATGATTACTGTTCGATCAACACTGTTGACTTGAAGTTTTAGTGGAATGTAAGTGTCTGTCTTGGTGATGTAATGACTTAACCATTGTTTTCATAATGAATTTGTGATTTTATTTTCATAATAAGGAAATGTATGCTTTGTTAATATGAACAGAATTGAGCAGGAGTCTAGATTTGGTAGTGATTGAGGCTGTCATGTAGGTAAAGCTTCAGTGTTTTCATTGCTGTTTGGTTGAACTGAGTGGGCTAAGTGATACAATGGGAATTGTTTGAGCCTCACTTTTACTGTCATTTTTTTTAGTGGTGAATTAATTAGTTTGAACCAGGAGAACTGTGTAAAAACCTGAAAAGTAGAAATGAATGCAACCTGATAGGTGTACTTCCTACTTATAGTTCAATTCCCAATACACTTTTTACAAGTGTGTATTCAGCTAATTCTAAAATAATGTTTCTATCTTGACTACCATATGTTTGGTTTTTTTTGTTTGTTTGGGGTTTTTTTTGAAGAATTAGAACTATTTCACTTAAATGTACAGTTTAACAAAAATAGCGAATACTGTCCAGCGTACAGTATTGTATACTTTTTTCCCCAGCACAGGATACGTTCTTTAATCATCAGTGTGTAACCACTGTGATTAAAGAGAGAGAGTGTGTGTGTGCAATGTGAGGCACGTACTGCAACTATATTGAAACGTCTCGTTCCACTGGGTTGTGAAAAATCATTGGTCAGGGAGTTATAAACACAAATCTGTCAGGAAGGAATCTCAAATAGTTTGTTGTAAATCTGCTGGAAAAGACTTTGGAAATTTGAGCTGGAAATTAGTCTTGCAGGAAATGCTACCTAATGTTTATTCTGGGAAATGTGTAAAACAGCTGGAATGCAGGCCTGTTGCCTTTTCTTAAACTCATCAGTATCTATGAGGCCATGTGTATTTCAAAATCTGGCACAGTTTGCAAATGAATAATATTTTGAAACTGTAGTTTTAGAAATTGCATGTGTAAGCTCTCTCTTTTTTTTTTTTTTTTTCCTTTTACATATTTGAAGTGGAAAAAATTAGTTTATTTCTGCAGAAAGTAAACTTTTAACCTGTTGGAAGTATAATCAGTTTCAATATTAAATATTTTTATGGTGAATGGTATGTGTTGTCCTTCAATAAATAATACATATTACTACTGCTGTGTTCTTTATGATAATATCAGTAACTCCCTTTTAGGAACTAGATATTCTAAAAGGTGACAGTCATTAAATTGTAGTTTTTCACAGATGTCATTAACTTAGGCAGGATTGGAATTAATGACCTGGAGATTAATTGTTAGTATCACATTACCAATCTACTGAATAATCCAGTTTCCTGTATCGAAAGATATCAAGTATTACCATAATAAGAGAAAAAGGATCCTAAATTATAATATGACAGTAAAAACTATGAATTGAGATGATAGTTTTTAAAATACTAATATTTTACATGGTATCTTTTGGAGTGGTAATACTAATTTAGAATCTATAGCTCTAGTTACATTTCTTCTGATGTATATTACCTTGTTCAAACATGCATTGTATTTCACTTTATTTTCTCATTATCCAGCTGTCTGGGGTCCTTTGCCACTTCTTGAAATCAGCTGTAGAACTGACAGACATGATTTACAGTTTACTGACTTGTTACCTCATAACTTACTCCTTTCATATACATTTCCATATACATTTTAAGTTCCAGTTTGCATCTGTGGGAAGGATCCTGTGGGTAGTGCTCTCACTTGTCAAAAACTACCTTTATTCCAATGCTTTTATTTTTCTTCCTGTATCCAAAATGAGCTTCATTTTCTTGAAAATCCAAGTAGATCATATCAGTCAGGTCATGTTAATTTGCATATCTGTTGCCTCTCTGGTAGGTAATAAATAATAATAAATGAAGGAGGTAAAACTTCCAGGGCTAAAAATACGATGGCTCTCCAGTGTGTTGTGTTTATCCATGTCCATCTAATTCCATTATTTATTATATAAGGCTGGATGAGGCTTTGAGCAGCCTGGTCTAGTGGGAGGTGTCCTTGCCCATGGCAGGGGGGTTGGAACTAGATGATCTTTAAGGTCCCTTCCAACCTGAACCATTCTGTGATTGTGTGAAAGCTGGATTTACTGATTTGTGATTCCCAGAATCATAACACTTTTTACATCTGCTAATTCCTGTTCCTCTGGCTAAACTCCAGAGCATTGTGTTTGAATTCCCATAGAACTTCAGTGAAAACCATTGGGTTCTGACAATTTATTACCATTCAGTTTATACATCTATTCTAAAAGTTCTTTTGCTGATTCTTTAGTTTATCGTCTTGCTTTCATTTCTTGTAGAGTGTGGGAACCCTTCTGGCAAGCACTCTAACAAGCTTTCTCCTCTTTTCTAGTAAATGCTGATGCAGAGAATTCTATTATTTTTTTCTACAATTGCATCATCATCCTTAAGTGGTTTGTTTTATATCTCATTTGTTTGTCAGCTTCACCTTCTTGCTGAGATATTTTCTGATTCGGCTGTGTTAGACAGTGTTTTCATTATTAATTTCTATAATTTAAATCAGTTGAATGCAGTAAAATACATCTTCGTGATTTTTACAGTGTTTGGATATTCCATTTCTTCAAGGGCCTTTTAGCCCTTTCTCCTACTTGTTACATGAATAATTATATACTTCCAGGGGGAAGGGAGTTACTAATATGGAAGAGATGATGTGAGTTACTCTAGTGCTCTAATACAATTGGTCATTTTTGTCTGGTCCAGGAGTTGCACTGGTTGAGGTGTTTATTGTATTTCCCTTGGGAAATGAACTTTGGGTTTCCACATCAATAGTCACAGAGGAAGCGCCTTCATGGCAAAAACCATCTTCGCAGTGGATATTTCTGTAGACCCACTGAACAAGGAAGAAACAAGGGGAAGGGAGATCTTGTCACATTTTGGGGTTGATTCTCCAGTTCTGATTGTGATAGGTTATTCTGCATGATGGGAAGGCTTTTTTTGCCAGTTTAATATTATGCAAATAACTTACTACCAGAGCTATGTTGACATACTTTTAATACGTACGTTCATCACTTGACAGGTAAAGAATATTGAATGCTGATTGTGTATATGAAATAAACACTTTCTTTCATAGCTGTGAACAATTTATTATTGAATTCTTATAATTTCTGATAGGTTTTATCAAAATTGTCTCTCTTGGCAGTGGGGTTACTGCTCCAATACAGTTGTTTATGCGTATACCCGACCTGATCGTCCGGAATACTGCGTAGTCTTTTGGGACACAAAAAACAATGAGAAGTATGTGAAATATGTCAAGAGCTTGATTTCCATAACAACTTATGGAGACTTCTGTGTTTTAGCAACTAAAGCAGATGAAAATCAACCTCAGGTAAAGTTTTGCTTTTAGTTTTCGCTTGAAATGCTCTGTTCCACGTGTCAGTGCTTTACAGCCAGAATAAGATGAAATTCTAATAAAATTCTGAATCTGTCTCAGAGTGTGTCACTCAGTTGTCATTTGACAGAATGGCACTTCAGTGGGCTCAGCGTTTAAAAACAAAGAACCCCAACAAGCAGAAAAGTAATAGCAAAAATTTGCGTAACCGATTATCTGGCTCTATATTGTAACTACTTGTAGCCATTAGCAACTTAATGAAAACTGCAGCCTTCAAGATTAATGTTTCTTTAGTAATATTTAGAACAGTTTTCCAAAGAGGAGCTAAAAGCAGGAGAGCATCAGAATGGTAACGAATATTTAATCAGTCAGAAGTGGAGAAAAAAAGGGGAATTTTTAAGGTTATATAAATCACGTTACTACAAAGCACTCCATTTGTTTGTTTATTTATTTTGATAAATGATATGAGAAATGATACCATACGATAAATGTATCCTTTGGTTAATGTGTGTCTGGTTAGCATGATGCCAACTGTTACATGGTTTTTCTTACTGCTTTCACTTCTGAATTATTTTCTGCATCACTTGTACATTGCTTACAAAGGAGGAGCATGAGATGGAGTCAATTGGTGCAACGGTAAAAAAAAAATGCTTTAGCGCTGTTTTGCTTGATTGTGCAATAAATGGTGTACTGTCATAGGGATTGGAAATACAGTACAATACACATGGCCCAAACTTTTTGGTGAAATTCAGTGCAATAAAATGAGATTTTTCTGGGTTGTATTTTTAAAAGAGCAAACAAGCAGGGGAGGGACTTAGTGTAACTTTCTTGAGCATAAATAAGAGATTTAATTTTAGCATCTGAAAATTACAGATAATAAGCATCTTTCAGTTCTTTCGAGATGGTTCCAGTGTAGTAATTAACATTGTGGGGGGTCAGCTTTTAGGAAATGAAGTGCACAAGCTTATCCTTTGGGTAGCAGTTCATTAGAGTTGCTTTCTGAAAAACAGATTTGTTTTGCAATAGATTTGGGTCATTAGAATTGTGATTTCAAGATGGCAAAATGTACAGCAATAACTGATGGGGCAAAAAAAGAGTAATTTCAGCAGGAACCGTTTAAAAGTATTGCAAGTGTATGTGAATGTCAGTAGTTACGAAGAACTTGATACCGATAGCAAGGCTTGAGCTTTCTGCTTTGATCAAATCGGACAATGCAAACTCCCTTGTCCCAGCACCAGCCTGTGCAGCTCATGCAGCCTCTGCCTCGGATACCCTTACTCCATCACCCCTTGGCAGTCTCTGATCTACTGACGTAGAGTCTCAGAAATAAGTAAAAAGGGCATAAAAGAGAAATTGATTAAAGAGTGAATGGTGGGATAATTTACCAGAGAAGAATTAATAGAAACATAATGGAAACAAACAATGTATAGTTTAAAAAGCCAGGTGTGGTTTCCTACAGAGTTGGAGGCTCAACATATTTTTTTGGAAAAGGGAAATTTAAGAATGCTGGTGGAAAGTTTAACTCATGAATAAAGAAATAAAAATACTATTTTTGAGAGGTGTTTCATGGTGGCAGAACAGAAAAATGAATTATTTAATGAAAAGAAATCCTTGTTCAGATCTTTTTCTTTGAAAGGAGGAAGTTCATACAGCAGTTGAAACCCTAAATTCTGCCATTCTCATGTGCTTAATAAGCTGTCAATCTGTCAGTTTAAAGGGGTAGGCTATACAGTTGCTGTAGTCTGCTACCACGATTACATGAATTGTTCAGGAGGTGAAAGAGCTATGCAGAATTAATTATCTATTAATTGTCTTCCATTTCCTGGAGAGTCAGGATAACAGCTTTTAGGTGAGTCAAGTTTTGGCAGCAGTTTTTTTTTAAATCTAAAGACTCTACAGTGAAAGTTGCCACTTAATTTCCACACTTCTCTCTCAAGACATCCTTATTTCCTTGTGAAATCATCATAAAGCTATTTAATCCTTGATTTAGGTCTGGAAAAATAAATGCATCAGCAACAACAATGAAGCATTGGTGTATAGGTCAATTTTTATTTATTTGCGTCTTCCTGCGTTTAACAGACCTGCGTTTAACAGACCAGTCTGAGGTACCTGTGCTATCAAAGCCTTCCTGAGCAGGATTACAAGAAGGGCAAAACTAAAGAAACTCATCGGTTTTGTAGTATGTGTGATACTGCAGGGCAGAGGGATAGCCTTATTCACAATTCTCCCCACATTGTAGCCTTTCTGGGAGCTAGCAAAGGGGGTCTGATGCAGTTTATTAGATTATCCTTTGCATGAACGGTTAAGCGAGAGTTGAGTTATCTGTGGACCCTGCTGGTGCCACATCCTGCATACTGTATTTTTTTTGTCTGGTTGATTTGCTCCTTCACTTTATTAAACAGCTGGTCATTTTCCTGTTTTGTGCTTGGCTTTTTTTATAATGCTAATTGGCAAATATGTCTTTTCTCATGCTTATGCTGCTTTATATTTACTGCAGTCACAGTCCCTCTGTTTTCTGTTCCTGATCAGCATTAGATTGTGCGAAATGTGGGTTATGAGATACACCTTCACAGAAAACCTTGTACAGCTTACTAATTTACAAAAAAATGTGGTAATAATGACACTTGCTTTTATTTCCATACAGTACGTGCTGGTTCTCTGCAATTCTATTGGCACTCCCTTGGACCCAAAATATATTGATATTGGTAAGCAACTTGCAATAGTCTTATTCTGTTGGGTTTTTTTTCCTGATTTTTATAATAAATTTCTTCTGCAAGTCTGTTGTTCAATGAAACAGTTGCTGTGTGGTAACACCCCTTGCATCCAAATGTTGTGATTCTCTGTTCTATATGTGCTTGGTTTTATATTGGCTTCTTACTTCTATTTGGACTCTCCCTAAATGTGATAAACATGTAATCGGGGGTTCCCAGGTTGTGAACTGTAATTGTTGGTAGTGACCTATTGATTACTCTGTTAATAAAAATAGTGGTTTGTAAAACCAGTCCTGTTCCTTGTAAAAACTGGCTAAATTTAAACTGATTCTTCCAGTTAATGCAAACTATTTACAATAGAATTTTTTAAATTTGTTACTTTTCCTTTTTTTTTTTTTTAATGGGTGTTCTTGGTCATTCAGGTTTTCCTTCACAACAGTGGCAATTCAACTCCTTTTTTAAGAAAATGTACTTTTTTTGAAGAGGGCCCTGTTTCTCAGAGCAATTGAAATAGTCTGATCTGGACTTTCATTTAAAAATAACATATTGCTGCTTCCCAAATATCTTAAAGATCAATTTCTCTTATTTCAGTGTTGGTAGTATCTTTTCCTTATTATCTCCCTCACAATTGTTTTATCTAAATAGTTTCAGATTATAAATTAAAAATCAAATAAAAAAAATAAATCAGTGGATTATAACAGAAGTATGAAAATACCCCCAAATCCTAAATAGATCTGAATTCCAGCCTTTCCCTACTGCTTGTTTGCCGTAGGTGCGGTACAGAACACTGCCAAGTAATTGCAAACCACTATTTGCTGGGATTTTTGTTAGAGAGTAAATATAATTGATTTATTTTTTTCCCCCCCATTCAAACAGATGAGGGAAGTGCAGACAAACTGATAATCAGCTTTTTGATTAATTAATCCACTTTTGTTCTGGTTTTTGCTTTATTTTTGGTTTGGTATCCAAATAGATCTGAATTTGGATTCGGAATAGACACTGTGAACCCCACTTGCAGTTTTCTTTTTGAAGCTTTATTCTTTGATTAACTTCTCTGTTTTGTTGAAAGGCTAAATCATTTGTAATGAAGTTTTAGCAAAAATATTTATTTGCTTTTGAATGAGAGAGGAGACTATAGTTATTTAAATGAAAAGTACATAGTTATTTTTAGAACCTCTTAGCTAAAATGATGGAGCAGGTTATGGATAAAACCGGATTGCTTACTGTAAACCTGGAAGAATTCCCCCCCACTTATTTTATTAATGTAAAAGTGTCTACCTAATATGTGGATACAGCTTTGGAACATACACGCCCTGATTCTGCAGAAATTAGGTTTAATTTTTAAACAAACCAAACCAAATTCTTTTCCCTACCTGTGCCAAAAAGACACGTAGCTATTATGACAAGAAACCTCATGAACTTTTTTCAATGTAAATTGCCTCCTACAGCCATTGTTTTATTCTCTCTGCAAAAAAGTAGCTCTTCTGTCAAAGTTAATCTCATTAGAGAAATTAGTTCCAAGCCATAGTGCTATTACTTGGTGGTAGTATTAAATGATAAACAAACAGCCATTCTGTCTGATAAAATAGATAGGGAAAGTGTCTAGCAAAGTTCTTCTAGGATAGAAATGATGAGGAAAGTAAAGAACAGAACTGTAAGACAAGAATGTAACAATTCACAGAAGAATATAGGTAGAAAAAAAAATAAACCAAAGACTAGAAATAGTTGAAACCATAAATATGTTTATTTTCCTCAACCAGTGCTACTAAACAGTTTTATTATATATTAACTAAGTTTAAGTGTCGTGTTCTAACATTGTTCAGTTTTTCAGTGATAGCAGGAGGAAATCAGATGTGAGTCAAATACATATTGTGAAATTCATGCCCTATATTGTATATCATAATTGAAATGAAGAGTATCCTGCTCCGATGAATGAGTTTGTCTTCTTTGTCCTATGGATTATGTGTGAAATATTGTGGTGCTTTTCATTCTCATAATTTCTGTTTATGTCAGTTTGATGGAGGTTTTGCCACCTTTTACAATGAGGGTGGCACATCAGAATCTTAAGGAATAAAGTGCCCAGAAAATTCAACACCTAGAATTTTACAATGGATGGAGGGGAAAAAGCCCAAACCAAAACTGAGCACTGAAGGAAGATGATGTGGTGGGTGGTAGTGGTGTGGGTGGGGTGTCTGTTGTGTCCCCTCTGTCCCGTCCCCGCTCCTGATCAGATGTCTACACTGTATGTGCCTACTAGCCTCCTGAACTTGACAGGTGGGATTGGGGCGGTGGGAGGAGGATTTGGGGACTTACAGGGAGTATTTCATCTCATTTCTACAGTTGACATCTAAAATAAGTTCTGTGAATCATTCCTGAAAGGGGTCTTTTTGCTCTGCATTGGGTACAAAGGAGCCCAGGCCAACCATCTCTGTCAGAGATGTCTAAAATTAAGTGAGATGAATCCCACTCAAACGGTCAAAATTAGCTTTGCATGTACACCTCGAACTGCACTTAAACTTTTTTTCTTTGCATTTTTCTAGTGTTCTGTTTATGTGAGCTTTCTAAATCTATCTGCAATAGTTCTATTTATTTACGTTTTAAACAAAGGTATCGGTTTATGATTCCCCCATTACAACCCACCTCCTACAGCTGTCTGTACACAAGAAAAGAATCTTCTCCAGTGACTGAAAACAGTTAAAAAGAAATGCTGTTTAATTGAAAAATGCTGTTGTTGTTCCAACTGTATTTGAATTGTGCTGAAGAGATTAAACAATCTGGAAAAAGCTTCTCTTCCTTTAGTTTAAGTAAGCTTTCTGCAGCCTGCTTTTGTTGCCTCCAGTGTCAGAGGATCAGTTTAGTGCATAGATTTAAAATATTCTTTCCTAGTGTGAGTTCATCTGTAAAAATGTTCAGTATTATAGCCTTCAACCTCATAAACAGGCAAATACTTGAGGTTAGGAATATTTGCATTTTTGAGTCCTGAAAAATTTCTGTAGTCTCAGCGGTTCAAACATAACAAGCAAGTCTTTCATTGCTGTGTAGTAAACACAGCCAGAGAGTCAACTTTTTTTTTTTTTTTTAATATATGCATCCTCTAAGACTCCTTTAAAGTTAGCCCACCAAACTTACAGAAGGGATTGGAGATGAAAGTGAAAAGCAAATGCCTATAAATGCAACACTTGTGGAACACGTTGCACTGGTTTTATCATAGTTGCTTTCCTTTTTTCGTAACCTTTGAAAGTACAACTTCTTAGAACAACCTGAAATATTTATAACATAAGGTCATTTTGTGTGAGGTGTAGACACTTGTACATAGTCAAGGTCTTAACAGACAGTGTATCATGCTGTTTGTCACAGCTGGAGCTTCTTGGCAGTAGAAAGTATAATTGTTCCAGTTTGACAGGGTGCTGAACTTCAGCAGCTGGCTGGCCTTGCTGAGGTCAACAGAGAGAGAGAAGACCTTGTAAAACCTTAAAGGCAGAAGACCTTTCTGTAAGTTCTTTTAAGATTCCAGTTAGCGCATCAAAAATCATTACCTGTGTCCTGTTTATAAATGAAAAAAATCAGCTTTAAAACAGTTATCCAGGGAGTGTAATCATTAATAGTTTAAGATATAAGCAGCACAAACGTATCTCTTATGCAAGATAATTGGAGTGTTATTGACTTCTGAAAAATATCTTACCTGTCTGTGAAATTCTTTTTCTTCTTTGTACCAAAACAGTTTTTCAGGCTATTCTCTTTTACTGAAGTGATGAATTGCTGCATTGAGTTCTGTCCAGAAAGTAAGTTGCTTAGGTAATTTTTATTTTGAGCTCTTGTTTTGGACTTTTAAAATACTCTGAAAGATGGCATTTAGAACCACTTAGGTTGTTACTTTATTTGATTTTCATTAATGCTTATGAAAAATGCCTTCTCTTGTAGTAGGATGTTTCTCAACAGACGACTCGCTATCCGTGTGCTCCTGCCTGTTGTTAAGTGGGCACTCCTGACTGCCGTGAGTCTGAACTATATTTTTTGACTGGCTGTAATTACTGCAAATTGAACACACAATATCTTTGTTTTTTACCAGTCTGCCCCTTGTTGGAATAGCAATCACCTGGCGCTCTACTGAGCGTAAAGATTTTGCTCTTCCTTGAGACTTTGGTGCCCCGCGGGTCTCTTTGGCTTTGACCTGGTGGAAATTGATAGTGGAGAAAGAAGATTGCTAATCTAGGGATGCTAAGTAGCTGCTGGGGCATTTGAATAATGCATCTGTGAATGTGCATTAAGGCACAAGTTGTACAAATTGTGAATTTATAACACTATAAAATTGTTTCAACAGAGTGCTATTAATCTCCTAATGAAAAAGTAATTGTGACAGTGCACAATGTTTGATTTACCCCCAGGACATGCAAATCTTACGTTGTAGGGCTCTGAGCCAATAGTTTAAGAAGGGCTCAAAAAAATGCTTATTCTCTTTATTCCATTGAATTTTTAATTATGTCATTAGCTTTCTAATGCTTGCCTCTGCTAATGATGGCAAAAAAGGATTAATCAGTCATTATATGGTGAAGGGCCATCACTTCAACTTTCTGTAGATATTGATGGATGGTTACGCCTTGAAGCTCTTCCTCATGTTGCTCTTTATTTTGTCCGAGGGCATTTTTCTTCCTGTGCTTCCTGTGCCTTGTTTTTAGGGTCCTTCACAATAGCTAGTGTTTGCTAGCTCATAAATTAATCTCTTCTCCATTGTCTAGCATTATTATGTTCCATCCTACTAGGGTACAGAAATTAACCAACACAGTTTCTTCTGTTTTCACAGGCTCACAGGCTTTCTGTCAAAATCCTTGTCATGAATAACTAAATATAAACTACAGAAGGCTAAATATCTTGTTATATAATATCTTTTTAGTGGAAACACAACAGATGGTATCTGCTAAGAAAATGTCACTCAGGCTGGATTATATCATCTTCTTACATGCGCTTAGGAGCACTGACATAGTGAAGTGTTATCTTTCACATGTGTCCTAACGCCCAGTGAAATGAATACAACAGCCTGATCAACATACAGGTAGATTAAAGACACAGTGCTGGAGTCATGCCTAGGTGTCTCGCCTCCCTCCTGGACGCCTTCACAAGGATGACTGAATTGCATGTGAAACAGCACTTGAATTGCTGTTACTGAAACATGATCATTTTGAAGTAAAATATAACTGATTTCTAGTATTTCTTCATGTTCTGTGAACTGTGGTCATTCGTGAGGTGTCCCATGTGCAGTTCAGTGGTCCCTGCTGCTCTCTGATTCTTTCTTCTGTTTATGAGCTAACACTTTTAGAGACATTTGAATCAAGCTCTAAAATTAGGTAGATGTTATTGATCAGACTAAGTTTGTCCCAGTTTCTCAGGAACAGCCTGTAATAGGTTTGTATGAAAACAACAGTTTAGTCTTGTGTCTGTCTGTCAGATTGCTTCCTTTCCATCAGCTTTAGGTGGGATCACTTGTCTCTCTCGTGTGTGTATATCCTATTTCATATACTAGAAAGTGCCTCAGCTTTTTCATGCGGTGAAGTAATACAGTCATGCATCAAGTTTGTTTTCCATCTACTATTTTTTTAAAAGAAGATTAGACATGAAACCAGGTGTTTTCTAACTGTTTTGAAGTAGGATGGAGTGAGTGTGGATGAAATACAGACATTGCAGAAGGTTTTTCAGGATTCCTGGATATTTAAGACATAAAGTTTCTCCCCTTCAGGGAGGAGGTTGTATGAAGGAACAGTGAAGAGAAATTAGGTGAGAAGAGAAAGAAGGGCCAGAGAAAACTTAAAGGGCAGTTGTTTCACATGTTATTTTGGTGGGATGGTATATTCAAACCTTTTCAATATTTGATCACTGAAGAGTAAGGCACCTGTTTAAATGCTTTCCATGCATATTTTCAAGGTCTGAAAATTAAGTATTAAGACGTTAATACTGCACTTAGCTCTCTGCAAAATCAGTGAGAAGAGCTAGACAATCTAAGAAGTCCACATGTTTAGCCTGGAAAGCTGCTCTGCGGTGGAAATGCTGAGCAGAGCAGTGTCTGAATCTCTTGCCTCCTCCTGACTTAAGGTGCTTGCTCTTCTGTCTGCTGAATAATCGGAGCATAAATTCTTTGAAGGGCACTGATGCCCAAGTGAGCAACAATTGCTGCTAAAATCAAGGCCACTGTATAAGATGATAATGCTTCCCTATGCTAAAGGAAACTTTAGTTAAACGAGCTGCCTAGAAAGGGATTCTAGATCTTCCTTAGCCTGAACGGATTGAAATGAGCGTCTTTCCTTTCCCAGGAAAGGACAAATCCCTTCCTTCTCTGCCCCAGCATCAGCCCAGACTGGGGCATTCTTTCCTTGTGTGGAAGTTACGCTGTTATGGAGCCAAGAAGGAAAGCATTTTAGGAGCAGAGTGTAGCCCAATGATTAATGCTTTGAGGTGAGAAGGGGGAATAGAAGTGAATGGAATAGTTCAGTTGGAAGGGACCTACAGTGATCATCTAGTCCAACTGCCTGACCACTTCAGGGCTGACCAGAAATTAAAGCATGGTATTAAGGGCCTTGTCAAAATGCCTCTTAAAACACTGACAGACTTGGGGCATCGACCACCTCTCTAGGAAGCCTGTTCCAGTGTTTGACCACCCTCTTGGTAAAGAAATGCTTCCTAATGTCCAGTCTCGCCTTGGATTTTAGTTTCTTTTTCCACAGATTTTCTGTTTGTATTTTTTTTGTGTGTGTTTGCTTGTTTAATGACTGTCCAGTATAAAATGCTAAAGCAATTCTAGAAAAAAAAAAAAAATCCCTTATGTCCTACTTTTATGCAATTCTTTAAGCTATATAGGCAATTTTATAAAAGCATTGGTTCCCACATATAGATACACTCTTCTGGATGTGATTTTTGAATGGATCTGATCCTGATGATTATGCCTGTGTGCTGTGTATCCCTCTTCCTGCAATTTCACATTTGGCTTCAATCCAATCATCGTTTAGCCTGCTGTTGCAAAGACGGGAAGGCCCTGCCCTCCATGCTGGCTGCTCATTCCTGCCCTCTCCAACATTTGTGATTTTCTCTTTAATCCAACTTAAACTAATCTTTATTTATTTAATTTTGAGGTCAGTTAGATGAGTGAACTGATCCAACTTAGTCTGTGGTCAAGCTACTGCTAAAGCTGATATAAAAGAAGTGGCAGGAAGATGTGTCGGGGGTTGGTGTGTGGCGTGTTTTTGACAGCAATGATCAGTTTAAGTCTTAGGCATGTCCATAAAATGCCTAATTGATTGTAATCCTTTGGATAAAGCATAGATGCGTTGCCATCTTGTTTCTGGATCACAACAGAGCTTGTG
Source organism: Rissa tridactyla (assembly GCF_028500815.1). Classification (NCBI taxonomy): domain Eukaryota; kingdom Metazoa; phylum Chordata; class Aves; order Charadriiformes; family Laridae; genus Rissa; species Rissa tridactyla. The sequence goes on along the minus strand of NC_071468.1, from coordinate 116,061,566 downwards.
TGAACGTCCTTTTTTCCCAGATTGGGGTACTTCGAGGTGTGCACAAATGAGTAAGTTTAGGCTCCATGGAAGCTGTAGGTCAGATGGGGAGTCACCTGGTGAGTCTGAGGAATGCTTATGACTTTCAGATGTGGGCCTGGTTCAGCGTTGTCTCGGAGTAAAGTGTTTAAATGTGGACTAAGCTGAGTCCAAATATAATAGTAGTAAAATTTCGTGATTTTAGCAAGAGGAAACCTTATTTCCTCACAGGTCAGGAGATTCTCATGTTTCAGTTTTAAAGGATAAAACCATTGACTGTTACGGCATGTACAGCTACAAGGCGATAAAAAACCAGAGCAAATACATAGAATTTACTAATGCTGTTAATGAAATGGATGCGACTGTATCCTTCAGTTGTATGTGACTAATTATTGAAATAAATGTGATATAAGTATATGAAATACACCGAGTTGCATATAATGTAAACAACTGTGCTGCTCACATGTTAAGCATCATCACTAAGCCTTCTTATCCAGTATTTACATTTATACTAAAAAGTATTCTAGAGCCATCAGGTAGCTTATATAATCCTCTTGGTTTCAAAGAAATAAAATCTGTTCAACTAGTCTTTCCCCATCTGTCTGCGGAAGCACTGGTTCTCGTTATGGCAGGCTTATAGCTCCCTCCAGAGTTCTGTTCTGTGCTAAAATACCAAAAAATTGAGATTCTCTGTAAAAGATTTTGTGCTCACAGCGTGTTATCTGTATGAGTCAGTGTTTCGCTAACAGGCTGGGCTACACAATTCTTCTGACTTTGCCTGTTTTGTCTGGTAGCATGCTGATTTACTTGTAGAATTTGAAGATATTGGGGGATTTACTTAATAGGTTTCCACATTTTTCTATGCCTTTTTATGTGCATTCACTGGTTTTCAGAAAGATGAAACAAAGGATTGTAAAAGGAAAAAAGAGCCACAATACAGTCAAGACAGTGTATTATAAAGAATAACGTAATTGTTTGAGTACACTTATTGGTTTTTTTCTGTGTTCACTGAACATTGACAGCAGGAATGAGATACTCAATTTATCCACATCTTCTAAATGGACTTAGGGCTAAAGTAAAGAAAATGTCCTGCCTTCCTACACTGGGATCTTTGGGTGCAATAAAGTAAGACTAAGGGCATGCTTTGCTAAATTTTTAATTTGCTGCCATGCAGATAAAGAACTGTTATTTGGCCCAGCTATTAACTAAGATACAAACAACGTTTCTAGGTCTTGTCTGACTCCAAAACTTGTTGATTGTTTTTAAGTGGTGCTAATCAAAGAATCTCTTCTCGACTGTCAACTTTTGAGTAATCTTCCTTTTACTTATATTTGAATAATTACAAAGATGTCAGATAGGGAGTTTTTTTAATAGGTCTTTTTAGAGATTTGAGATATTCCTGAACTGGTCATTAACCTGAAAACTTGTCTATATGTATTTGATGTCTTCTGCATTACTGTATAGCAATTTGCTGAAATAATGGGGAGAAAAGTATTGATTTTAAAATCAGAACTTGTAAAGAAGTTCTCTGTTCTTCTGAACAAGGCCACAAGGCCCCAGAGAAATTTATTTTCAATTAATGAAAACTGCTGCTAGATTGTGTGGTGTGGATTTTCTTGTTTGTTTGGTTGGTTTTTTGCCTTTAATCTATGGAGATACGGTTTCATCCGTCTGGGAAAAAGTTTACGAATTAGCATCTAGTCCAATACTTGCCACACTAATTTCACAACTATTTGGGTTTCGTAACAGGACCATTGTTTGTCACAATGACCAAAACGCATGTGATAGCAGCTTCAAAAGAAGCGTTTTACATCTGGCAATATCGTGTGGCCAAGAAGCTCACAGCAGTGGAAATCAATCAGGTAGCACGGACCAGAAAAGAAGGCAGGGAAAGGTTTGTCTTCAAGCTTTGTCATTTTTCTTCCTTTGCATTGGTATCGTTGATAAAGGTGGATTGGCATCATTGATAAAGGTGGATTCCCCCATGCCTAAAATATGAACTCTTGTCTTCTCATTTTTCTACTCAGATTTGTTGACTTGCAGGCCTGTAAGATTAAATACTAAAGAATAGTTTTTCATAACAAATGTGTGTTTGTTATCCAAATCTCTTAGACTTTTTTGGATTAGCTCCTGTTCAGTGTTTCCATTTGCTCACTGTGTGCTTCCCTTACAGAGTTGTCTGTCTTGATGCCTTTTTTTCCTCCTCCCCTTTTTCTCCTCCAGACTCTTACTCTCTAGGCACCTGTATTCCCTCTGCTAACTTTAACTGCTTCTTGTGCGTCAGTGGCTGTTAAGGACCTAGTCCATCCAGCTAGTTCTTCTCTAAATACACTTGTATCTGATTGTATCTTTGATGTCTAATCCCGCAGGGACTTTTATCCTCTCAAACTAAACAAGCCAAAGTCAACATCATCTTGCCTCCAAAACATTTCCTTCCCAGGTGTTCATTAATGGCATTAACTTTTCTGTCTTTTTCTGACACCTCCACAAGCTTGCAACTTTGTTAGGATTTTCTTTTGTGTATGTTTTTTTCCATAGAGACGCTATAGGATCTTTCTATAAATGTACCATCTCCTGTCACTATATATATCCATAATAATGAGTAATTATTTGTACATGATGTAATAACTTATGTTATTCTAGTACCTGAATGTCCGAGCCTTGGACAAGATTGTAAATTTGACAGAGATACTGAAAAAGTAAATACTTGTCATTCAGCATAAACTATGAGTCATTCAGCATAAACTATGACTTTTGCATTCTAAAATCTTTCCTAATGCTACTTTCTAAGGCAAAAGAGAAGTTATGATGAAGTACTGAATACAGTAATGCATACGTTTTGTGGATATGAACGTGATGCTCTTCCTAAGTATGGAGAAGAGCCTAAGGAAACATGGAAGTGCACGTTTGAAAAGAGGCAGTCGGGGTGGTTGATGGGTTGCAGGAGCTTCTCGTTGCAGAATGAAAGTTTGTAGATCATAAGGGAATAGACCATCAGGGACTATAAAAGTGAAAGCAAGTTCCATATCTTTATATCAATACAAAACAGGGTTATCAAAGGGGGTACTACTGGAACATAAGAACAGGTATAGCTTTTATTCTTTTACAATTGCAATGGTTTCTTCTCTGAGGACTGAAGATAACTATATGCTGTCAAAAAAGATTCTTTCTTTGGACTCACTTTTTCTTCTAACTTTCCTTTTCAATAGGATTTATCATATTGATGACACCCCTTCAGGATCTGCCGATGGACACCTTGATTACAGCAGAGCTATTGAAGTGAGAGATGTTTTTAACTAGTTCATTGTGGTGTCACTGGTAGCTTGAAAGGGTAGTTGGCATTGCTTTATTTATTTTCCTAGTTTTTCATTAGTAGCAGTGGTCGTACTTAAACTTTCTTTTCTACCTTTTGTACATAAGTGTTATTTTTCTTCCGTCTGGTTAGTGCGTTGTTACTGTGTCATTATGTATAACTGGAAATATACACCAAACTGTAGGGAACATAGAAAAAGTATATTCTGGGGTCCAGTATGTAGACACCTGCTGTCGTCCTGGTGAGCAGCCAGTCCCCTTACTTCAACAAAGCGTAAGCTTGTTGAAACTCAATAACCCTTGTAATGTTTTCTAGTACTTTGGGCCTTTTTCACTTTGTGTGTGTATGCGTGCATGTGCATGTTCGCTTTTGTACTTACCAATATACCTGAAATTAATTACAAGCCTCACAAGTCAGGGATAGTTGCTTTCTTGTGTTTTCTGTTAAACACCTGTTACTTCTTGTGTTTCTTATTTTTCTGGAGGAGGGGCAGGAGAGGAAAGGAAGCTGTTAGTATTACTATTGTCATGATTCCCATAACAAAGGCTACTAATATCATAAACCATCCATTTACTGTATACTGACAAGGTTTGATAGTCCCTTTTCATGTGGATACTTAGCAAGATTCTCATATATTTAAATCAAACTTCTTTTTTTAGCAGTGCATTCTTACTGTTGCATTAAAACTGCTATTGATACCACTTGTATACTTTTAGGGAACAAGAGATCCAATTTGTGCGATAACAGCATCTGATAAGATGCTACTTGTGGTAAGTTACATGATTAAAATAACTCCTAATTTCCTCTTGTGCTTGTAGGCAGGAGGTTCTTCTGCAGTGTTTTCATAAGCAGTCATAATTTCAAAGCATTTGAAATTATGCTAAGTTCTAAATTAGACAGATGAACTTAGATGAAATCTCCTTCTAGATGTCTTCAAAGATAACTTTTTACCAGGTTCTTCTGTTAACCCAGACTCTTTCTAATTCATTAAGGGCTAGTTCACTAAAGGCTTATTGACTAAGTGCTTACAATTTAGGTACAGACTAGTTGTCTGAGTTAGTACTTATATGTAGGGTTTAATAATGTCGAGGTCAGGACTTAATTCTGTAATCTGAGTTCTAGGAAGTCTCTTCTAAGCTGCATGTACGTGCACAAAGATTTACAAAGTTTTGCTATTTCCATATTAATGGTATAATGTATGATGATAGATAATCTCAAATGCATGTAGTATGCTATATACATATTAATACATTTATGAATTATACAAATGCATTATGTATGAGGTATTATATCAAATGGTGCATTTTTTGTTTCTGATCCAAAAAGAGTGATCTCATTAGATGAACAGACATACAGTGGGCTTTAAAACAAACTAATCAAGCAGAACAAAGATAGCACTGTTTCTTCTTTTTATCCACCTTCCCAAGAAAGATCTTCATGTTTTCCCATGTTCCTACTCCAGTGATTTTTTTTTTTTTTTTTTTTTTTGGTTCTATCCTTTGACTGGATTTTACAAAATCAGTGGGTCATGGGGAAAAAAAACACAAATGAATAAAGTGTGATGGTTAGTAGATGACTGTGGGATTCTGTTCGTGCTTGAAGAATAAGAGTGAGAAAATTAAATTAAGAGGATAATTAATCAGTGACTTCAGTTAAAAGGAAGGGAATGAGAGGAAATGTCTTTCAGACTAGATCTGGATAAATGTGCTGTAGCTGAATGCATATTACAATTGGTTAGATTTTCTAACGCTTCTGACCAAATTTGATTTCCAATTTATAGGGCATACAGATATGAAAAAGTCAAAGATGAAAGGTGATTTATACTGAGGATCTTAGGGGTGGCTTTCAGGGAGAAAAAGAGGGAATAAAGTTTGGACTGCCTTAAAGTTTAATAGCGACTCACTTCCAGCATAAGGGTTAAACAGTAGGTAAAATAACATACGTTGTTCAGTCTACGGAAACACCATGAGAAAATAGTGGCAGGGATCGTTTCAGTCCAGGGATGTCAAACTCATCTTAGACTGTTGGCCTGATGGTGTCTTGACACAGGGCACGGGAGCGTCATTTGGCAAAATAAAGATACACCACATTGGTACTTCGATTTGTTTATTGTTACTCAAGCCTTTGGATAACCAGTATATTTTATAGCATTTACTTCTAAAGCTAGCTCAAGTCTTGAAGTAATTGGTGAGACTTGTTAGCATGCAGACAGCACTCCATGAACGCAGCTGTACTGCTTTCAGACCCGAGGTGGTACTGTCATATCCCCTCTTTGAGTGGATTTACCAGCGTGGGACAGGGAGCTTTTCACTGTTCTCCTTTTTTGTTATGTGGACCATGTCTGAAGGTTCATGGGGAATTGTCAGGCTCCTGGAACTGTTCTGTGCGCTGAATGTGGAGCATGGCTTTTCATTTTAACATCCCTGATTTAAGCAGATCTGTAAATTGTAGCATCTTGTGGAAGTACCTTGTTTGAATAGCAGAACTTGTAATTTTTAGGGTGATGACATTCCCTCTCTCCGCTTCTTACCCAAAATCTGTTTTGTCTAGGACAGCATATAAATAAAACCTTTTTTAAGAGTTTATTGATGGAAAAATTCTCTCAGTAAGCAAGCATTGCTTTTCTCTAGGGAAGAGAATCCGGCACTATTCAGAGATACAGTCTTCCTAGCGTTGCTCTAGTACAGAAGTATACCCTGAACTGTCGTGCGTATCAGCTGTCTTTGAATTGCAACTCCAGGTAAGTTACAGATCTGCTTCTAACACGGGTCTGTGACTTTAAAATAAACCGCCACAATTTGTGAAAATACTAATTCTGTGAATTCTATGATTCTGTAACAATTATGTATTATTTTTACTTTAATATAAACTATTTATTAATTTTAGTTATTATTAATGTTTGCTTAACCATTTATTTATTAGTAATTAATTACGTCTGGCCAGTCATCAGATTGCTTGGAGAGACTGTGTTAGTAAAGCTCTCTTATATTTTAAACTCTTTAGGGTGTGGGGGGGGGAGTTTAAGGAAACATACACGTGAAAATATCTTTGTTTTATTAGGTGAACCAAACATGAGCTTCCTGTGATCATGACATGAATTGACAAAGTAATGTCATAACTTGAAATTTTATCTCTAAGGCTTCTTTCTATTTGTGTGTCCTTCTAATGCCTGGAAACTTTGTTCATCCCATGTTAATTTTCCATTGTTACAACCTGTAGCTGGGGGCAATGCTTCTAGCAAGACTGGTTTGCCTAAGCTTCAGCTGTGCCAATACTGAAGTTGCTTTCTACTCAAGTTATTTTTTGCATGAGAGACTGTGAGAGTCTTGGTAGAAAAAGCAGGAATATTCTGACTAAAGAGGACTTGTGAGACAATTTTAATCACTTCAAAATAACTTCATAATTTTAAACAAAATTCATAATGCACATGTAGATTGCTCACCTTTTTAGGTGTAGACCAAAAATAGACTGCTTCACTTAAAAGGCAATGTGATCTAGTCAGAGTTGCGTTAATTTTGTTTTGAACCCAAGCTGTTTCCTTCTTAAATGACATTGTGCTGGTGAAAAAGGCTGAGATACATAAGTGTTTTGAAGTTAACTTTCTAAATGGCTTTGAAACTTTAATAGGTATTTCAGGTGTCAAAATATCTTTAAGTATTTAGAAATGCTTTTAAAATGGCATTGTAGTAAATGCAGGCTAGTATAACTCACTGAAGACCTATGTAACTGGAGACTTTCACGTGTAACCCTTTAGAAATTGTATTTTCCCCATATTTTAAATGACTTCAAAGATTAATTGGATTACACTTAATATTGTCTGGAAAAAAACATAAAGAATACCCTTTGTAGATATATAAGAAATCTTCTTTTAGAGATTAACAGTCTGCATCACTGCACTTTTTCATTTAAGAATCTGCTTCGTTCCCTCCTAGTAAATAATGAAAAACAGTTGTGTTCGGTTGCTAATTCTAGGCTCTGTCAAGAAAAGTTTGGTGAGGGGCAGAACCTGCACTTTACTGAAGTTGATATCTGAAGTACTAAGGATCTTCAAAATGCTAGATGAAAAACGGGCATATTTCAGAACCTCTGCAGGGCCAGATCCTGTATGAGCAGATGAAAAACTTCTTTCCATGTCTCTGGTCTCTCTCTGCTGTGCAGATAAATGAGAATACATGCATCTTGCTGAATCTATGGCATTATACTGGTATTAGATTAGAGGGGAAATTTGGCCTGCGTGTGCCAGTTTAGGGAAATATTTCAGATTTACAACCTTGAATAGTATTGTTTAGCTGTCGTCTTTTTTTCTTCCTTTGTTTTTCTGTAGTCGTGTTGCTATCATAGACCTTTCAGGTGTTTTGACGATCTTTAACTTGGATACACGGGTAGTAGACAGTACAGGACAGCAGGTGATAGGTGAGCAGCTGAAACTGGAACGCAAAGATGTCTGGGATATGAAATGGGCCAAAGATAATCCAGATTTGTTTGCAATGATGGAGAAAACAAGAATGTATGTTTTCAGAAACTTGGATCCAGAGGTAAATATTAATATACGTAAACAACTCATTTTACAAATTCGCTCGTAAGTTAATGGCTTTATGTTGGACAGTATTATTCTTGTGTTTATTGTTCAATTAGACAAGTATTTATTACAATAAACTTGCTGTTGGAAATCTCATAATCTTGTCAGCTCTAATGTGTCAGTGTTGTTTAGGAGCAAATTAGTAAAATGAACTATCAGTCCTGGAAAAATAAAAATGCTGTCATATTTTTCTTAAATGTATGAGATGTTTTCAGGAACATATATTTTGTATGCTTTGGAAAATATAGATGCAATTTTAGTAAAGATTTTTGTAAAACACGTTTCAGTTGAATCTAAATATTGGCAGGTGTTCCTTCATCTCCTTCTCATAATTCAGTTATAGAAAACATGAGGATTTTTAATTATGTCTGTGTATATGGAATTGTTAATAACGTTAAAGATTTTGGCATTTGTTTCCTGTTGGAAATGCAACTAAATCCTTGTTTGGAGAAGAAGAAATTCTCTTTATGTATACGTAAGACGTTTGTTTAGGGTTTGATCAGACAGAATGCAAGTTCATTCCTTTGTAACTTATTTAACTTTAAGGAACCTATACAAACTTCTGGATATATTTGCAACTTTGAAGACTTAGAAATCAAATCTGTTCTTCTGGATGAAATATTAAAGGTAAGAATAATTAATTTTATTTTGTAGGAAAAGTTGGTGTCTGTCTTAATGATTGGAACAGTAGATATCTATGTTGGGTGAAAATAAAGGTGACGTGGAATGAAAATGATGTTTCTTTATCCATTCTGTTAGAATCCTGAACATCCTAACAAAGATTACATCATCAATTTTGAGATTCGGTCATTGCGAGACAGTCGAGCATTGATTGAAAAAGTTGGCATTGAGGAATCTTCCCAATTCATAGAAGACAATCCGCATCCCAGACTTTGGTAAAATCTCTTTATAAACCACCTGTGTTTAAATTTGTGTTCTTTTGTATTCTTTTCCTGTTCAGACAGATCTAGTGTTAAAGTATAAAACCTCAAATCAAAACCAGCCAAAGCAGTATAGACTTTAAACAGAATTGTTTAAGAAAAAGGGAAGGGGAAAAAAGGTACCAGTGCTCAGCTACAACTGAAGGGCTGCTGTTCTAACCGAGAACGTCTCTGCGTTGGGCTGAATCACCTCCAAAGGAGTATCACAGCGTTGAGGGAAGGCCCAAGAGAGCCTTGCAGTCCCCTGCTAGCCTGGCTCCCCACCCCTTTTGCAAATGGCGTGTTTGGGAAGTTTTTAAGCTGTGTGGTGTTACGATTTCCCAGAATGCAAAAAAGTGGGGGTTTCGTTCCTGAGCATTTGAGAATTCATGTTTTGGGAGATGCTGAGCAAGTGCTCAAGACTCCTCAGTAGCCATCTTAAAAAAGAACTTGGGGCCAGTGCTTTCCCAGGCTCCTAGTTCTTGAACCCCAAAAAGAGGGCTCTTGTTAAGTTGGAACTCCATGATTTTATGAATGTTGTAATTTGTCCCAAAGAGCATTTTTTCCTATCTAGTTGAAAGTTTCTGTAATAGTACTGTAATTTTATTAGTTTCAGTATGTAAGGTAAGAGTTAGTTTCGTGAGTCTTCATTTTTACTACTGTCTTGAACTAGCTGAAGTTTTTTTGAGGTTTGAAGTTGTTCATGCTTTTTGCTAGTACTATTTAATATAAAATCACTAGTTTTGAAAGTCTGTCTCTCAGTAAAAGTTTTATATTGTAAAATCACAAAATAATGTCAAATGCTGCTCACCTCGCTGCAAAATTGCCATGAACCTGATTTTCATTATGCAAGTAAACATACGATGTGTCATATTTATACAGAAGAGATGGATTAGAAGTGCTGGATACGTAGCAAATGTATTCTAGATCGGAACGGGACAGTGCCCTTCCTGCTAGAACACAACAAACAGGATGATTTGTGTCACAGATCGATTAAATTTGCTATATTGTTTTTCTCTTGGTTTCACTGATGTCAGTGATGAGCACTTCAGCTGAAGTGGTACGAACATCAAATTTATTCAAAAATACTAAGCTGATACTGGCTTAGGTCACTGAGTACAACAATAATAATATTGGTTTTGTCAGTACCCTACTGCACTGACTTTGTTTCACAACTTCAGTCAGCTAGTCTAAATTTACCTAGCCTTATTTTTGCAGAAAATTCTAGAGTTCATTCAGGCACCTGATGGATGTAGGTTGGCCTGAAGGTAGAAATTCTCTATTTGCAGAACTCACCACTGGGGCAGTACCAGTACAAGGTTTCCCAAACTGCCCTGCTCTCCCAGCCTGCTGTCCCAACCGGACAAGAACATCAGATGGATTGGAAGGATAACTTATTCTTTATGACCAATTTAGTTGGAGGCCTTCAGACTGAGGCTGCCATCAAGGCTGAAAGTAGAATGGAACTGCGTTGAGACCAGCAACACATTTCACATCAGACAACTGTAATAGTCAAACCCTGCCCATTCCTCCCACGCCAGTGTCCATTTGAACAGCTGAAAAGAATATTAGCAACTACTTGAACGTCTTTCCTTAAGCAAGTACTGGATAGATCACAGAACATACTAGGGACAGTCGTACCACTGAATAACAATACAATTGCAGTAACTTGAATGATGTCTTCTTTAAATAATGACTAATTAAATGGATCCTCATTTAATTTACTTTATAGTTGCTTTTCCATCTATCATGTTTGTTTTTCACACAGGCGTCTCCTGGCTGAAGCTGCTCTTCAGAAGCTGGATCTCCAGACTGCTGAACAAGCTTTTGTACGTTGCAAAGATTATCAAGGTATTAAATTTGTGAAGCGTCTAGGCAACCTGCAGAGTGAGTCAATGAAGCAAGCAGAAGTGGCAGCCTATTTTAGCAGATTTGAAGAAGCTGAAAGAATGTATCTGGATATGGACAGAAGGTAATTGTATTTAGTCATCTCAGCATCAAATAAAGAAAAAAAAAATGCCTGCTTTAATAAGGAATGGCTATTTTAGCACTGAAGACTCTTTACCAGTTTCTGGAAAGACAGGAAAGGCTCAGACGGAGAGAATTTTATTGTATCCACAGATAACCAATTCTATATGTAAATCAGCGCATTCAAAACTGTTCGCAAAACCTCAGCTGCTCTAGGTAGTGCTGTGTTTCGTAGATGTTTTCGCAAGTATTTTGTCAGCGTTTCAACTGGGATTCCAAAAATACAAACAAACAATCTTAACTAATGTTTAATTTATGTACTGTTGCTCTCAGCTAGTAGCCAAGTACACATTCTTTCCAATTACGTATACAAACAACAGAGTTTTTAATGAACTGTAATCTTTGGAGAGACAGAAAGGACTCTGGATGAAATTGTGGACCAGTTATTGGAATTTTTGCTCAGGAATGAAAACAAACAAAACAAAATTACAGCATTACTGGGAAATATAAATTAACACTAAGTAATTAGCTAGAGCACTGTCTTTACTGGAAAAGGATAATGAGAAATAATAGGCAGCAGTTGTACGATGTAGCCTGTAGGTGGTGGTCAAACATGGAGAAGCATGAATCACTTACGCGTATGTGAAATTTTTAAGCTTTGGTTAATGGGAGCCATGAAAAAAAGTAGGGAATGATGGGAGGAAAAAAATATTTCTTCTTTCATTCTGTAAGAATGAGAAACCTTCCTCTTCCCCAGTAAGGAGGAGGTGGGCAGGACAGGAGCTGGGGAGAGATGCGTGTTAGAGCCTGGTAATAGAAAACTTTCTTGCACATAATTAATTTGCCTATGGAAGTATGCTGGATTGCAGAGGTGGACTGCCTCACAGGCACTTCAGTCGCACTGCAACACTGATTTTTAGAGATAGCACGTTCCTTTCCACATGGCTGAAGAGAAATTTGGCCATTATAGGATTGCAGAAGTCAAAGACTTACTTTTCTTTTACGGGTCTCTTCAGCAGTAGAGCATCTTATTCCCCAGCTACAAGAATATGGGAATTCTGTATTGACCTTATGTGTTTCCTCACCACTAGAAAAAATCTTGATAAGGACCTACCATAAATCAGGCTTTTTCAAACACAATTTTGAATTTTTTAGATAGATGCTCTTATTTAGCTGTCTGCGCTGACTTGGTATTGCCTTCCTTAACTCACTTGTAAGTTTAGGGCATCTTTAAAAGAAGTGTATATATCTCTCCCCTTTATTTTCTATGCATCTGCAGAAAATAATTCTTTATTACTTCGTACAGAAGTAATTATACGGTGGGAAAAACGTGCCAGATAGACACACGGTAGGTCACAGGAATGCATGAATAATAAAAAGGAAAGACTGCTTCTGAGTCCTTTCTCCTTTATCCAAAGTCATTTTGAATCAGAAAGAGAAGTCTCTGAAATCCATTTTATTACATCTCGGCTTTTGCGTCTGTTATTCATATTCCTCACTCCTTGGCCTTTCCCCTCATCTCTCTTCTGCTTTTAGCCTTTTGCAGCTGCTGCCATCTATTGTAGCAGTCAGCAGTGTAAGATAAAGAATGGTATACAGAGTAAGAGGAAACCTGAAGGAGACACAGTCCAACTCTCTCACCAGCTGCTTAATTAACTCCTCACACAGGAGTATGGCTAATAGGGAAGTGCGTACGTATGATGTAACCTGTGAGCTCTCTGAGTATTTGCTTTTCTGGAATACTGTTCAAATTGTAAACAAGCTATCCAGGATCACTGTGATCCCTGCGTTGTAGGTTATGAAAATACTTTTGGATGCTTTTCTCAAGATTTTTGATAGCAATTTTATTGTCTTTGACTTTTTCCTGCTATTTTCTGTTTATATTAGGGATCTTGCCATTGGACTACGGATAAAACTGGGAGATTGGTTTCGAGTATTGCAGCTATTGAAAACTGGCTCAGGTGATTCAGATGATGCCCTTCTTGAACAAGCCCACAATGCTATTGGAGATTATTTTGCAGACCGTCAGAAATGGTATGTTCTGTAGAGGACCAAGTAAGAAGGAAATTAGAAGGGAAATGATAAAACTGATGACAAGACTTAATTTATGAGTAGGGACAGACATCAGGAAAGTCAGGACGCAATACATGAAATAATTTTGGAATGATGAGATTTAGCTCGGACCTTTACGGTTCCATCGCTGCACAAATCTTTAAACAGAGACTGTTTATCAACTAAAGAGCGAAGGTGATAAACATCTCAGTTTTGTCAGAAGTCTGTTTGCTTCAAAGAGGTGGGGGGGCAGGGGGAGAAATACCTATACGGTTGTATTAGGCTGGATATAGAAAGTATTAAAGGAAAAAAAAAAAAGGTAGGAGAGAATTACTAAACATCAGTGAATTTCAAAACTAACCACAAACTTTCTAGAATACTTAAACCAACAAATTTTTGAAAAGGTCCACAGTTCTCTCTGATCTGGATCTCTCTCCAGCTATTGTCCAAACTGGACACCCAAGGAAGATTTTAATAACAGTGCACGCATGTAGTAGTATTTCTTCAGAACACATTTTGCAGTCAGGTACTTACGAGCCAGTGGTGATGTCTTCATAGTTAATAACTTGCAGAGAAATTTTCTTCCATGAACTTCTGTTGTTGCCTTCTAAGCCCGTGTAAACTTTTAGCATCCAGAACATTCTCTCTCTTCCACAGCTTCGCTATGTATTGCAATTACCCACACTGTATTATCACAAAGAGCTTGGGTCCCAAGGCAGTTGAAAACTTGTGGTTAGATTTTGAAAGTTGGTATTTAGATGCTTTAGGTAACTTTGGAGAATGGTCTTGGAGATCTTAGTGCTTGTGTTTTAAAATATGTGGGCGCAACAGTAAAGCCCTTTTCTGAAAGTTTAGTTGCAAGTTGTTGTCCATCATCAGACGTGATCTGTGCAGATGTGGGAATACAGTTTTAAGATTCCTTGACTTCCTAACCTTATGCTAGTCAGAGAATCAATCTTGCTGCTACTTAAGTATAATGATCTCTGAAAATGAAAACTTCTAGTGCATTTTAGAAAAACAGTAAAATTCAAGCTACAAAAGATCTCCAAGCAAAGTTACTTATTTAAAATAATGTACATTTAAATTTACAAATGCAAAAGACTTACACAATGAAAAGCTTCACTTGTGTTTATATATCAGAAGCCACCACTTTTTTTTTTTTTTTCTTGCTAGGTTAAATGCTGTACAGTATTATGTGCAAGGACGAAACCAGGAACGTTTAGCTGAATGTTACTACATGCTAGAGGACTACCAAGGACTGGAGAATCTCGCTAACTCCCTTCCAGAGAATAATAAATTGCTCCCTGTAAGGAAAAAGGACTTTTATTTTTCATTGTCTTATGCTCAGTTATTTATTTAAAATTTCCCATCTTGTGAGGGTTAAGAAAGAAAGGGAGAAAGAATGCAATGTATGACCTACTCACAAAAATATAATGGTCTTACTTTGGTATTGATCTCCAATATTACTGTTGTTTTCATACTCCATCGTTCTTCCTTTCCTTTATTGTCCAGGTTCCCCAGAAAGACCTGATTCATCATTCATCTGATTCATGATGATTATTCATCAAGCTTTATGGCCACGTGGCTAAGCCATAATTCACTGCTTCCCTCCCCAAATCGTGGCATTTCTCTCTAAAATAGCTCTGCTTCACTGCGAAGTCACTCCTCAGGGCTGGACACTTTGTTTAGTTTTCATTTTGTTGTCTAGTCTACACTGGGGTGTTTCTTGCCCCAAATTCTTCCTTGTTGCTATCCCTGGTTTAACTCCTTACATGGGAAGGGAATGGTAATGTACGATGAAAACTGAAGATACTCTGCTGAAAAGAGGGAAAGTAGATGGCATAGCCTGAAATGACTTACCAAGTAATAGCTAATTTAAAACTATGAGATGATTAATCCAAAATGCTTGAAAAAATGCAAAACATGCTCGTTTAATGCCATTTTCCATTGTTTGAACAAAGCAAGACATAGCACTTTTTTTTTTTTTTTAACCTCTTTCTAATAGTGAAGTTTTGTGAAATACTCTAAATAGTAAGACCATAGTTCTGGTATGATTTCATTTGAAAGAAAAATTTTTAAATAGGTTTTTTTTTAAATTTAGAAGCGGTGTGTGAAAGTAGCACGCTGTTCTAAAGATTTACAACAGTGCATGTTGTCTTCAGTGAATCCGTGAAGCAAACAACCTCTTTCCCCCAATTTCTTGGAATTAATCAAGAATGTAATAGGATTGCAATTGCTACGCAACACCCTAAAAATCTCAAAGTGCATTTAACATGATGCTGATGCTTTTTGCAGGATATAGCTTATATGTTTGTAAGAGTGGGGATGTGTGAACAAGCTGTATCAGCCTTTCTGAAATGCAATCGACCAAAGGATGCGGTAGATACCTGTGTACATCTCAACCAGGTAAAACAGCAGTAGATAATCTGCTTTACCGATACCAATTTAACAGTGAGATTTCTATCCTAACGCCCAGTTAAATACAAGTCCTTGTTAAGCGTCTGATGATTCGCCATGACTTCTGGAAAATTCATACTTCAGTGCTTAAGGCGGTTATCTGAAATTAGGATTAGACAATTGAAGGGACAAAGCTATGTGCAGCAGTGCTACTTCTGCGTGCGTCTGGTAGGCGTGCTCAGCATACAGACATTTGTGGCCTTCGTAGAGCCAGGCCGTGCTGCCTCCTGACAGAATGGGAGGAAGACTGGAGAGCTTCTGGCTTCCCGTTTTCCACATCCCCCTCCTTCCTTGTACAGATGCAAATGTGTTTGTGGCTGCATTAGGATTTTTCAGAACTGATCTGAAAAATGATCTGTATGTTTACAGCTAGAGCTGCTCCCCAGCGTGACTTACCTGTGCAAATGTTTGTGTCAACACAAGTAAGACAGACACTGAGGATGGCTATGAGGAACTTGATGTATGGGAATGGCAGGACTGGCTAGTGCTGTCTCTTTGCTGTGAACGATTTCCCAATTTATGGAGCTGAAGGGCCCTTAGGTATGAGATTCAGCTAAATTTCTCAGTACTGCCAAACTTTTGATTTGGGACAAACACAGTAGCTGAACTGTTGAAGATCATGAAAATTCACCGACAAAATGAGGTGTATAGAAAAATAAGTAAAGCGTTTGTGCCTTAAGCTTCTGGGCTGAAGTCCTCTTTTAGACATGGTTTTGAGAGTCTGGGTTTTAGAAATATCAGAAGTGTTGAAATCCACGTGTCCAGCTATGAGCAGCAATGAAATGATTTTGCAAAGCTTTTACCAAAGCAGAAGCAACTGCTTTGTATGTGGTTTTGGACAGAGGTCCAGCATTTGTTTCACAGACCTCCAGTATCACATGATTGGCAATGATGTTAGCATTTGTATTCTCTTGCTTTTAATTTTATAGTAGCCTGGTTCTAAATGGTGCTGAAGTATTGCATGCAAATGTTGCAGACTATTCATGAATAACCAGCTTGTTCTGAGAATGTATTTGAAAAAATGAGGTTGATGATTGTCTGCTTTCATTTCTAGTGGAATAAAGCTGTGGAGCTGGCTAAAAATCACAATATGAAAGAGATTGGATCTTTGTTAGCCAGATATGCAAGTCATTTACTGGAAAAGAATAAAATCCTTGATGCTATAGAACTCTATCGCAAAGCCAATTATTTCTTTGAAGCTGCTAAGCTCATGTTCAAGGTATTGCAGGTTTTATTTTTATGTCAAATAACTGGGTTTTTTGGACTAGCTCTTATTAATTCCATGCTACTTTTATTTTCTCTATCTTCTAACATTCTAGTGTTAACAATGTCCAGGCAATTAGCAGATGTCATTATAGAGGATACTGCAAAGACTAATCCATCTCCTAAGTTCAGGTATCTCTGTCTGAGATAGTTACCCTGGGTGTCCCCTGTAGCCAGCAGAGAGGAGACTTTCAGGACACAAGCCATCAGATTTATTTTGAGACGTTCACTCCCGAATGAGATGAACTGCACCTCAAAAAAGGTCCTGTTGCCCCACATGGCCTGGTAAAGGAGTATAGCAGGACCTGCCTGGGTGCAATGTCCACATTATTTCATATGTTGTATGGATGAGTTTTATCTCCTTTGTTTTTAAAAATAGCACAGTCATTAACTAGAAGTTAAATTTTGGTATTTCTTCAATCAGTACCTTCAAGTAGAAACTGCTGTGGTATGCTTTTAAGATAAAGATGTTGCTTCGACTTGGTTTGGCTGCAGAGATTTCTGTACATAGCTTATAAAGTCTGTAAGAGTGACACGTAATTTTTACAGCAAATATTTATAGTAATATATATGTTATTTTCAAAAGCCATTCTTCTTTTCTGGGAAAACCACCAGACCTTGTTGAAAGCTGTGTATTTCTTAAACTTCGATGTTTAAAAATTGCTATTTTTTAGTTTATTTTTATATTAAGTCAATAGACTTCTATATGGTTACACTGATTTATCCTTCCCGAGAACCTGGCTTTATATACTTGTTAGCCAAATAAATATAGAATAATGTGCATTCTTCGCTTTGACATTTTCGTTTATAGTTCTGTTTGCAGTCTAAATTATTACATTCAAATGCAGAATCGTTTTTTGGCATGATTTCCTAGCTTTGTACAAGCATGCAATTGTCCAAAAGAATAAAGCGACTCTTTTAATATATTTTTTTTTTTGTTTTAAATCTACATTAAATTACTTGGGTTTGTTTTTTAAGATTGCAGATGAGGAGGCAAAGAAAAGGACAAAGCCCTTGCGAGTTAAGAAGCTTTATGTATTATCAGCCTTACTTATAGAACAGTGCCATGAACAAATACAAAATGCACAAAGGGGAAAAGTTAAAGGAAAAGATTCAGAGGTAAAGTGATTCGTTTGTTTTCTTTCTGAATTGTGGTATGTGCTACCTGGTCAGAATAAATAAAGCTATTTTCATGTGAGGCTATTATGTTTTTTAATAACGCTTTTTCCTGCTAAGAGCAAAGCTTTCCTTAAAGCAAGTCTTCCAGGAAAACGTATTATTTAAAGTATTTTTTTAAAACATCTAAATCACATGTGTTAATAGATATTTTGCTTCCTAAGTTTAATATATTTTTCTTAATGTTTTCACTGTAACAATGAAAGTCATACTAAGAAACTCCAGATTTCTTTTTTTCCTGCGAGACACTCATTTTTCTGTCATTTAGGAGTAAGTATCAATCCCAAAGAGAGATCTGTGATTAGATTAAGTTATGTTGGCTGTAATTTAGCAGGGCGATGGCTCCAGATATGGGGGAAGCAAATGGAAGGCTTTTTTTTTTTCTTTTCAGCTGACACTTTCATCTTCATACGCACAAATGAAATGGTTCAAACAAAGTTTTAAGAGATCTGGTGTTGAAATGCAATATTAATCCAAACTACGAACCAGTTTGCAGATGTGCACAGAATATATTGGTACACATGTATATGATATTTATCTTTGGAAATCTGCACCACATGTTCTGCCTGTGCACTGTATAAAATATCTAACAATGTTCATTTTAGGTCCACGTATTTATATTTTCCCTAGTTAACACAGGCAGTGGCATAATCACCAAGTACAGAAAAGTTCTTTTCATATATCCCCATTTCCTGCTGTATCTGTTTTGTATAAAAATTGCTTGTGATACTGCTTTGTTTTCAGACTGCTTCAGCTTTGGCTGGTTTGCTAGAAGAAGATGTTCTTTCTTCGACTAATCGCTTTGCAGACAATGCTTGGCGAGGAGCCGAGGCTTACCATTTTTTCATACTTGCACAAAGACAGCTCTATAAAGGTTCTGTAGATGCAGCACTTAAAACAGGTAGGACTTTATTTTTAACGCTGTAAAGAAACTTTTCTAATTTTCTAGACCTGCACAGCACATCGTTTTATTTATAGTTGGCACACTTTTCTATTCTTGCTAGATCCATGGAATTTAAAACAAAACACATAATGAATTGAGTATAGCTACAGTCAAGATACCTGGAAAGTATTTTCTGAGAGACAATGCAAATCTAACTTATCAAACATTACTTGGTGAAATTGGACAATCTGTAGATGTGCTGTTGACTGTTTTGTTTCTTTCTTTAAATTTTAAGGCATGCCTGGATTTGTATCAGACCTCCCTGTAGAGCTTCATAAAAATACGTGGGAGTTAGAGAAGCAAATAGTGCCCTATACTTTGTCCAAGTAATGAAGGTCCATTTCAAATACTTCCAACATGTTTAAAAAAAAGTGTCTCAAAAAGACACTTTAATTTCCCAGTCAAATCCCCTTATTTTTATTTATTTTTAAAAAGCATTGAACCACACATCCTTCACAATCATGTCAATGAAAAGACATTGATTCATTGCATCCAATTTTGTAAGATTAAATACTGTCTACTAGTAGTAAATACTTCATACAGATGCTTGCATTTCTCAGAAGACACGTAATAATTTCCTTGGATTTTTTGTTTTTTTTATTTCTTAGCTCTTCATTTGCGAGATTATGAAGACATTATCCCTGCAGTTGAAATCTATTCCCTTTTGGCACTCTGTGCATGTGCAAATAGAGCATTTGATATTTGTTCAAAAGCCTTCGCTAAACTAGAATCCTTGGAAACTCTTAGGCCAGAGCAGAGGCAACAGTATGAAGAGCTCGCTCTAGAGATATTCACGAGACATTGTCCGAAGTATAACAAAAAATCTGATCTGGATGATGTTCTCGAGAGGTGGGTTTGTATTTATGTGATACTGTAATAATACTAGCAATTTTTTTCTGCTATTGTATGTATTTTGAGTTTTGGCAGGTTTTGTGGGACCAAGTTAATTAGGTGCTTTGCTGCTTAAACCAAGCATTTGGCAAGAACAACGCAGGTGCCGTCCAGTTTGCAGAAAGGGTAATACAACACTGTTTTGTTAGGGAGAATAGACACTGACTGTATCTGAGGAACGGGGCATAAAGATGTCACTTCATCTTAATTTGAAATGCATGTGGACAAAGCACAGGAGGTTTAGGACCTTCGATAAGGTGTCCCGTGTCATTAAAGTAATAATGTTACTGTTGGCATCACCATTGTGGTGTGATGCAAATGTCAACTAGTGAATGTTTAACCATTATTAACCAGTAAGTGTCCAGTGTTTTGTGAATTACCTAAACCTACGTGGTGTGAGAAGATGAGCGTGTCAGGTGAAAGTATTAGAATGTGGAGGGCACGCTCAAAGGGCAAGTCCTTGGAGCAGCAGTACCCACAGTGGTGTCTTTGACATGTTTCCTGCAAACAGCATGGAATTTACAAGCATGGAAACTGATTGTGAATCAATTTTTTTTTTTTAATTAATAGGATTTTAACTTGTTTGATTTTACTTTGCAGATGTATTGAATCTCACTAGTGGCTTTCATGTTGACTCTTCAGAGGCGTAAATGTAATAGTAGTGCAGGTGTCGTAATGGGACCTTACCTTTGTATGGCCTTCACTCCTCCTTTTCACTTAATCTTTTGGATCTGGTGGTGCTGATTTGTCGACCGTCTGGTTCTAGGGGTGTGCATTCTCTTGCGTGAAGATTTACATACTTGGCTATGTCAACAGTGAAGTAATACGTGACTTAATAACTTCTAATCAAGAAGTGTCGCATATCTGAAGAAAGAAGCTGTATTTTACAGATGAGCATCTCAAGTTTTGGAACTAGCTGTAGGCACACAATTAAATATTTATGCTGTTTTGCAAATTTCTACAAAACAAGTCTGTGTTGCTATTTTAAAACAATGTTTTTATTCTTTCAGCGTTATTTACTTTTTTTTTTTTTTTTTAAACAGTGGAGATGGGAAACTTCCTGTGTGTGTTGCAACAGGAGAACCTATCCTGGAGTATCGATTCTGGATGTGCAGCGTATGTAAGCACTGCATGAAAGCCAAAGAAGCAAACAATTATAACTTCTGTCCTCTGTGCCACAGTACAGCATAGCAGAGGATAAAGGACTGCTTATCCTCGTATCTGTTATGTCTCCTAAAAATACTCTCTAAAATGTTACCAATGTACTACATTTTAAAATACAACTCAGGTACTGTATTGTAACAGATAGTGCCACTATTAGAGAAACACTTAAAAAAACCAAACCCACACCCCCAAGAGAAACCTTTACCAGTTCCATCTATGTGAAGAAACAACTGTGTAACTGACTCAATTTTTTTTTGTTACATTTTTAATAAAGTGTTAAGGTGAAAGTATTATTTCCTAACTGTAAATTGAGCTTAGTTTCAACACCATGCGCATTGAATGTAGGTTCATCTTAATACCTTTTACTCAGAGCAAGCTTCATATTTTTTTTTTTTTTTTTTTTTTTTTTTTTGTAATTCCATAGGAAATTATTGGGTCTTCTCAAAATTCACAATTGTTGGAAGGAAGTAGTTCCTGACTTGAAATAATGCCACGGTAGCTGTGCTAATATTATTGTAGATGTTTTTTCTACTACTGTTTTTCCAGAGGGATGGTACCAGCTTAGGCTGACACCTCTGTGCCGTTTCCTTTTGCCGCCTGTATTTAGACCCACCCTGGCAATAAAGGGCTCGCGAGCATTTAGCCATCGGTGCCGTTACTCTGTGTCTGGGCCTATGAGCTTTGGTGACGTCTTCAGCTGGTTAAGGAGAAGCCTCCATGAACCTTCAACCTGGCATCTGCCAATGAGCTACTTTCCTTAAGCAGCTCAAAGAGAGCAGCTGCTGAGCGCCCTTTCCAGAGCTGAACCCTCATCCTTGTTACGCACCAAGGTTTGAGGACGCTGTTTCCCCTCGCCCTTGTGTTTTCCGGACGTGAGCCCAGAGCTCTCCTGGGGAGCGGTTAGCGCTGGGCAGCCGCCACCACGCGTGATGCGGGGGCTGTGCCCTCCTTTCCGCGAGGAGAGCGCCAGGCCTCCCTGCGCTGTCTCTCAGGGCAAGGAACGCCTCTCGCCCGACCGAGGCCGCGTAAGAATAAACACCGGTTTGTAGGGAAAATATTAAATACCCGCCCCTGCTCGTTGAGCTTCTTTTTCCTTTGTAGAAATGTGTGGTAGAGTGCTGTCACAGTGATGTAATTTCCGGGCTGTGGCAGTGACGTCATTTCCAGGCTGTACCAGTGATGTCACTCTAGACTATGCCAGTGATATCACTCCGGGCGAGGCCCGTGACGTCATTCCGCGCGTCACCAGCAGGCCCCGCGGTGGCGGGGGGAGGGGGCGGAGCAATGTGCTCGTCCCCTTCATGTGCCCGTGACGTAACGGCGCGCCAGGCCCGCGCCGACGTCACTGCCGGCGGCGCCGCCATGTCGGGGGAGGCGGCGGAGCTGCTGGCGGCGGCGCAGGCGCATCTGTCGGCGCGGCGGCTGTCGGCGGCGGAGGAGCTCTACAGCCGCTTCATCGACCGCGGCCCCGCCGCCGGGTACGTGCCGGGGCTGGGGCGGGGGAGCGGCTAACGGCCCTAACGGCCGCTCTCCCTCTAATGGCCGCTCTCCCTCTCTCTTCCCCCGCCCAGCACCGGCCGCGACCTCGCCACGGCCCTCAACAACCGGGGACAGATCAAGTACTTTCGGGTGGAGTTCGCCGCCGCCATGGAGGACTACACGGCCGCCATCCAGTGCCAGCCCGGCTTCGAGGTGCCCTACTACAACCGGGGCCTGGTGCTCTACCGGCTGGGTACGGGCCGGGCCGCGGGGCCCCCGCCGCGCCGTCGGTCATGCCAGAGCCGCCTGGCCCGCGGCCCTTCCCCCGGGTGAGCCGGGGCAGGGCGAGCCGGGGCAGGGCGACCCGGGCCTGTGGGCAGAGCGGCGGGCCTTGACCCTCCCACCGGCCCCGGTACGGCTGCTCGCCTGCCCTCTCAGCGCGGCCGCAGGCCAGGGAGTGCTCCCGGGGCTGACCCACAGCCCAGAGCGCTGGTTTATCCCAGGATTCACCCGGAGCCGCAGAGTAATTCCCACCGATGTACCGATGGAGGCACCTGCCTGTCTCCGGCAGGAAAAGGCGTCACACACACAATAGGCAGAAATAAGTGGTCGAGATGGAGAGAGCTTTTTCTCAAGCGATCACAGGACATTACAGATATGAGTCTGCCCTGTGTATGCTTTCAGAGATCCCTATTTGCAGATGTGCTGCAGTCTCATTTGAAATGATACTATTCAGGGAAAAATAGGGGGGGAGTTGTGGTTTCGGTCTAGGAAAAATTTGCAACAGTCAATTCCAAATATTGCTGTTAAACCAAAGGTAAAGCATCTCTTAAGCAGGTGCAGCCATAGTGAGAGCAGCCTCCTGCACTGGGCTGTCAGTCATCCAGTTTGCTTCCCGGGTTTTGAATATGCCATAAGAAGATGACATACCTGTTCCTTTTTGTTGTAGCTTGGCCATTGCAAAGCCAATGCAAAGTCCCCAGAAGGGACGAGAGAGAGCGCTAGGAGAACGGAGCTGGACCAAAGGCATCAGCTGGGAAGCAGTCTGTTCTCCAGTCTGTGTTCCAGGTTTAAGGCAGCCTGGCTGTTAGTTGCCCAAGCGTGGGCCTTTTGACTCCTTCCCTTGGAATAAGCTGGCTGAATTGAGCTTTAAGCCCATTTAAGTTTCAAAAATAGGCACTCGGGTTCTTGCTCTGAAGATCTTTGACTCCCACTTGGTACCCTAGAGAATCCAAATGTAGTGGGTCCTGTAAGTGCAGCTGCTAGTGAAAATGTTAGGAGTCATTCTTCACTTGTGGTTTTGTAAGTTTGAGCAGTTACAGAAAGATAATTCTTTTTTTTTTTTTTTTTTTTTTTTTTTTGGGACAGGATGCTTTGATGAGGCCGTGAAAGATTTCAGGAAGGTACTAGAGTTAAACCCCCAGTTTGAAGACGCTGCATTGAGTCTAAAACAGGCTATCCTTGATAAAGAAGAAAAACAAAAGCGGGGTTATTGAAATTGCAGCTAGTGGTGTGAAAATGTTTTGCTAAGCATTTGTGTGATTTTTGTCATTGATGGATGAAGCACAAGATCATTTACATCTGTTATGACCTGCGGAAGAAACCTCATTCTTGAGTAAATAAGTTAAAAATGGATTATGATGCAAAAGAAACTATTTTTTGGATGTTGTTAGTGTTGAGGAAAAGAACAATGTTAGATTATGTGAGATACTTATACAGATTTTGTACAGAAGTACTTCATAAAGGGGTTGGAAGCTCAGTAACAACTAATGAAGTCTAGTTCTTTTATTAAAACTGTCTTTGTACTCTTCCATAGATTGTTTTAAACAGTCTTTCGTGGGGAAGAAAAAGCAAACTGTATAAACCATTTAAATACTTAAGATTGGAGCATGTGAGAAGTACAGTGATTTAGCAGTGATAGTGTTTGTCCACATTTGTAAATTGTATTTAAGCTAAAAGTGCAATTGTTAATTATAAGGTGCTGTACTTCAGATGCTATGGTAACTGATTTTTCACTTCAGAGTGTTTCTGTATTAAGAAACGCTTAATGCAACCGGTAAGATATTTTTAGGTAACGCCATTTGTACCTTGCAGGAGGAACATGGTATAAGAATTCGATCCTTCGTACATTCATTCACTCCTGGAGGTAGTTTTACATTACATAAACAGGTAGGAACAGAGCATACTTATTTTTTTGTAATTCCACTGTAAAAGTATTGGACAGATGAATAATTGTGTGAATAAAAATGAACACGTACTTTTTTTTATCTCATGATTGTCTATAAAGAGCTTATGGTAGAGAGTGTAGTTGGGCTGTTCGCAGTAGGACTCGTGACTTTCTCCTTTTGTTGAAAAAGGTCGATTGCTTGAAAAATACGCTGTGAAATCTGATGGAGCTGGCTGGGAGTACCCAGGCAGCTTCACTTCTCAGGTGATGGGAGGGACCGTTGCTGAATCATCAATAAGAAAAACCCTTGCATGTTCATAGTTGTACAAGTTCTAATGAAAGAAATAGTCTTTGCCTTTATTTTTTTTTAAATAAATTATGCTAATGACAGTTCTGCTGCTTATGGTGAGTTTCTCCCTGGATGATCCTGGAGCCTGCACAAGTACAGAGCTTGCTTTAGGGTAAGTCACGAGAACGGACTTGGGCCTCTCAACAGCTTCCCAAGCTGCATTCTGAGATCAGAAATTCTACAACAGCTGCAATGAGCAAATTTGGAGCAGGGGGCTGAGGCCGGGCTGCATTTACCTCTCTTGCTTCATGACCTTTGACAGCAGCAATTTTGAAGTTACATAAATTTGATGTACGATAGCAAAATGTAACCATTTACAGTTTGGAAAGCAGGCTGTGTTTGTTGGGGTGGTGTTTTTTTTTTTTCCCCCAAAGTTTAATTTTGGACTTTTTTTGATATATTAAGCATGTGCTTTGCTTCCATTTTTATATCTTAGTGCTCTGTTTCCAAAACAACATTTAAGTATATTTTTAAGGACTCAGCACTTTTCATGTCACCTCAGTCTCAAAAATTGAGAAATTTTACCAGCTCTTAATTGATGGTGGGAAGGTGAACTAGAACTAAGCCTGTTCCTGATGTAGCATGCCGAGGAAATTAGAGTATGAACAGTTGAATATAGAATCATAGAATGGTTAGAATTGGAAGGGACCTTAAAGATCATCCAGTTCCAACCCCCCTGCCATGGGCAGGGACACCTCCCACTAGACCAGGTTGCTCAAAGCCCCATCCAGCCTGGCCTTGAACACTTCCAGGGATGGGGAATCCTGGGCAACCTATTCCAGTGCCTCACCACCCTCACAGTAAAGAATTTTTTCCTAATATCTAATCTAAATCTCCCTTCAATTTAAAATGGCTACCTCTCATCCTATCACTACACTCCCTGATAAAAAGTCCCTCCCATCTTTCCTGTAGGTCCCCTTTAGGTACTCGAGGGACATTATGAGATCTCCCTGGAGCCTTCTCCAGGCTGAACAACCCCAACCCTCTCAACCTGTCCTCATAGGAGAGGTGTTCCAGCTCTCTGAGCATCTTCATGGCCCTCCTCTGGACTCGCTCCAGCAGGTCCATGTGATTCTTACGTTGGGGGCTCCAGAGCTGCATGCAGTACTTCAGGTGGAGTCTCACCAGAGCAGACGAGAGGGGCAGAATCACCTCCCTGAAACTGCTGGCCACACTGCTTTTGATGCAGACTAGGATGCAGTTGGCTTTCTGAGCTGCTCATCCACCAACACCCTGAAGTCCTTTTGCTCAGGGCTGCTCTCAGTCCATTCTCCACCTAGCCTGTATTTCTGCTTGGGATTGCCCCAACCCATGTGCAGGACCTTGCACTTGCCTTTGTTGAACTTCATGAGGCTGGTATGGGCCCATCTCTCAAGCCTGCCAAGGTCCCTCTGGATGGCATCCCAACCCGTCCCTTCAGCTTGTCGACCGCGCCACACAGCTTGGTGGTGTTAGCAAACTTGCTGAGGGTGCACTCAATCCCACTGTCCACGTAACCAACAAAGATGTTGAACACCACCAGTCCCAGTACCGACCCCTGAGAAATGTCACTTGTCACTGGTCACCACTTGGATGTCAAGCTGTTGACCACGGCTCTTTGAGTGTGACCATCCAGCCAGTTCCTTATCCACCACGTGGTCCATCCGTCAAATCCGTGTCTTTCCAATTTGGACACAAGGATGTAGTGTGACAGTGTCAAATGCTTTGCACAAGCCCAGGTAGATGACGTCTGCTGGTCTCCCCTTATTGACCAATGCTGTAATGCTGTCTTAGATGGTCACCAAATTTGCCCTTGGTGAAGCCATGTTGGGTGTCACCAATCACCTTCTTATTTTCCATGTGTCTTAGCAGAGGTTCCAGGAGGATCTGCCCTTATGATCTTGCTGGGCACAGAGGTGAGACTGGCTGGCCTGTACCTCCCCGGGTCTTCCTTTTTTCCCTTTTTGAAAATGGGGGTTATGTTTCCCCTTTTCCAGTCAGTGGGAACTTCACCAGACTGCCATGACTTCTCAAATATGATAGACAGTGGCTTGGCAACTTCATAGGCCCGTTCCCTCAGAACCCATGAGTGGATTTCATCAGGTCCCATGGACTTGTGTACCTTCAGGTTCCTTAGATGTTCTCGTACTTGATCTCCTACAGTGGGCGGTTCCTCATTCTCACTGTCCCTGCCTTTGCTTTCTGTGACTTGGACAGTACGGTGTGAAGACCCGAGGCAAAAAAGTCACAGAGTACCTCAGCGTTCTCCATGTCCCGGGTGACCAGGAACATGACCTATGAAGTTTTACTTTGAGAGATCACAGATGTGGTTCTGCACAGAACACTGTTTAAATCACAGGATATAGATAAAAATCAAAAGATTAACAGCAAATAAATGTTTTAGAAAACAAAGATGCTATTAATAGTATCCCTCCTACTTCCCAGCTTGTGGTGTTTTGTGAGTGCTGCTCAATTACTCCGAATGCATTCACTGTTGGCACAGAGGTATCTCACTGGACTGGGAGCAATTTTGTCGCAGATTCTCCACAGTATTTCCTTCTCTCTCCTGTAAAAAGAAGAACTGTCATGGTGCATGTCGGCATAATTTGGAAATCTTTCAAGGTAATTTTTGGCCAGTAAGGTTCTCGCACACATTTTCCCTTTTCGCGTGCACGCATGAGTCAGTTCTTTGGCCTTACATCGTAAGACTAATTGGGGTTTTCAGTCTGAAATTATTAAATAGTATCGTGTGGTGTTCTTTCACTCAGGCCTGTTGAAAAAGTATGAACCACCGCTATTGATATAAAAAAAAAAATTGAAGAGGAGGATGTGTTTATAACTCCCCTTGTCCTGCAAGGTTTCCTGTTCGTAATCCTGTAAGAATTAAAAGCCTAATAGAGAGTAGTAAAATCCTTTTAATGTAGTGTTTCCACATGAAATTCAGACAACCTCTCAGCTGGTAAAAGGCGCAGGGGTTGTGTGCTTTGGATGCGTTGCCGTGCAGCGGTACGGTGGCTTTACACCTTCATTGGGCTTTAGGGGTTGTCTCTGCTTGAGAATTACAAACCTCTGTAGAGCGTCTGGGTCAATCCTGTCTGCCCAATCCATCGCCCTCGCGAAGCCTTTGCTGGTCAAAGTCGTGGCGCTGAACCAGCAAGTCCAGCAGGTGGTTGTTGCTAATGTACATTGACTGCCTCTTTACTCTGGCCAGAAATGTTTTAGACGTGAGTAATTCACAGCCGCTTTCCCAAGGCTTCCTACCTATAAACCTGCTCTCCAAGAGCCCTTGACTCTTCCTTCACACAGCTTTCACTGGCAGCCCTTCGTTTAGTTTGTTCCCCATCGCTGGGATTAATTTGGGAACAAGTAACAGTGTTCTCACCTGGTGATTTACCTTTAAACTTAGAAAAAATATGTGATTTCCTCAATACATTTCAGAATGTGGGGGTTTTTTTTCTTTTTTTTTCTTTTTTTTTCAGTATCTGGAACAACAGTCTCCAAGATCTTACTTGCTCAGAGAATCATAGTATCATAGTATCGTCTAGGTTGGAAGGCAAAGAATAGCATCATCACCCTCTGCTTTTCCCTAGGACCCTGTTTGTCCTTCTACTGCAACACAGGAGGAGGAGTTGTCACACCACTTGCAGCCTTTCCCTGACTTTTGCAGAAAGGTAGGAAATGATGACAAAATCTCAGGTTAGCAGGGCACGGAGCAGTATGAGAAGTGTTTCATATATGTTTAGTGTGAGATACAGTGTGGGGAACAAGGAGAGCCATTCCGAAGGGAAGGCTGCGGCACATTGAGGGGAAAGGGCTAGGTCGTCAAGTGGCCAGAATACGTTCCTCTTCCATGGAGGAACTCTTTCACCCCGAGTGAACAACAGTGACAAATCAGCATTAAAAACCTGAAAGTCTTTGGCTGTTACAACTAAGGACTGCGCTATGCACTGTCCTGTTTAGTAGGTGACCTTGGTAAAAAATAAATTAGTAGTGAAAGGTGCAGTATTCAAATTTTGTGGGGAGAGAACGCCTTCGTGTCAGTCAAGCTCAGCTATGCAGGTCGTGCTCTCCCCTGACTATCAGAAAGGGAAGGGTTTAGGAAGAGGCAAAAACAGTGTTCAAAACTGAAGATTGCTAGTGAAAGGATAATATTCTATATTCTTTTGTGTTAGCAGAGTATTGTTGGTCTGTCTAATCCTTTTAATAGAGGCAGAGGCTGGATCAGTTCGAACAGATTCGACCTCAGCCTGTGGCTTTCATGCGTGATGGAAGGGCTGGTTGCTTTTCATTAAAAAAGTTTGCTGTGAGGTCTGGTCAAGGTGGAGGCCCGCCTTGTTGTGGTGGGCGTGTTGGGATCTTGTGAGTTGAACTCTAGTCTGTTTCTGAAGATCAACTGTTTCCAAGATTTTCCTTGAAGGATCCCTTTGGTCCATGAGCAGGGATTGGATGCAGTCCCCAGCATCACTTCCTACAGCCCACGGTGATCAGGTTTTTCATCATTCACGTCTTTGCATTGCGCAATAAGCATGCGAAACGCACCTGAAGGATATCTTCATCTCCCAGCAAGGAACAGCTAGTCCAACCCTGTCGTAGACATCGCAACATTAGGTTTCAAGTCAGGTTCCTTCTTCTATGAAATAGGCTGATCCAAGATTCAGTGCTTTCCGGGCTTGTATAGGGACTCCTGTGTGCCTGTATCTGTGCATTTAACATCTCTCTCGCACCTTCCTAATTCGTTTTCTCTATGTTGGCTGAAAAATTAAGGCTTTTTTGACTATAGTGGTATGATCAGAGTGGTTTGTGAAAGCTTAATCCAAGGGTTTAAGCTGGTAGGCCTGAAAACTGAAATCTAGGACATGAGTTGAGTGCTGAAGTTCCAACTGCAGCACCTGGGAGGAGGGGGTAATCCCAGGAGAACATAGATACGGAGCAATATGCCATGCAATAGCTTGGGCAAGACACCTTTGAAGCTAAACGATGAATGGCTAACCCTAACACACTTCATAGAATCATAGAACCATAGGGTTGGAAGGGACCCTGGAGGTCATCTAGTCCAACCCCCCTGCCAGAGCAGGGTCACCCAGAGCAGGTTGCACAGGAACGCGTCCAGGTGAATTTGGAATGTCTCCGGAGTTGGAGACTCCACCACCTCTCTGGGCAGCCTGTTCCAGTGCTCTGCCACCCTCAAAGTAAAGAAGTTCCTCCTCATGTTTAGGTGGAACTTCCTATGCTCAAGTTTGTGCTCATTACCTCTTGTCATTTGTGTGACTGAGTGTAAAAAACATTATCTGCCATGAACAGCAACCAAGATTAGAGGAGGCAACCAAGGATATGGAATTTCTCTGGCTTGCCTGTGAGAACGTGGGAACCTGAAATGCCTGTGGCAATGGGAGTGCAATTCTCTCTCATCTCTTCCCTTTCCCTCCCAATGTATTGAGCAGAGAAAGGTCTCCCCATCTGCTGGGTGGTGGGAGGACGGGTATGGAACACTACTGGACGCCTTCCTGGCTTCCCAGGGCAAAAAGGAAAGATCTGGCGTATCCCACTTACTGCAGAGGAGTCTGCCTGAATCTACTTTGCAAGACTGTAGAGCGAGTGAACCTTGGTGCCATAACACCAGACCTGATGCTCATCGCCGCGGAACTAGACAGTGTCCCATGAGCAGTGGGAAAAGAAGAGCTAGCATTTAGTCATCATGATTTAAACTTCATCCCAGTTTACAAATTTCAAAACGACTGCTTTTTAGATTAACAGGAAGTTAACCTAAACTAATGGGTTTGTTACCGTTAACGTTAAAAATGGGGAATGTTCTCTCTGGGAAGACGTGTGGGAGCAGTAAGCTTGCTTGGCTCTGCAGTGTTAGCTCCGGACAGTAGAGTGCACTGCTCATGCAGCAGAGAAGGCAGCATCCCCCGGGCTGCTGCTGGAGGGGGCCTTGGGATCCCACCACCCCTCCCCGCCCTCATTCCTTTTTACAAAACTTAATCCTTTGGTAGATAACGGCTTTAAGACTACATTTATTCAGCAATCATCACGGGCATGACTGCAGCCTCTGGGAAACGTGCCACGTCTATGCACTAACGGGCGTGTGTCACCCAGCCAGCCTGCGAGGACAGAGGCCGGGAGTTGCGCAGACCCACCGGGGACCGCACACGGCTGCGTTATTACCCCGTTTTCGTCATCGGTGCGATTGCCCCCTCCTCACTGCCCTTGGACACCTACTCGTGCTGCAGGCACACCTTCAGTTACAGTGCAGGCGCATCCTGAGAGTGACGACAGGTGGTCATGTGTCTGCTTTGTCCTTGATGTAATAGTAAATAACCCTTATAATTTTTATTCTCTTTAAAAAATATTTGCTGTGGGCATAGAAAACAAAATACCAGGTGAGTTGTCCTTTTTACTCATGTTAGAGCATCTGTCTTCTCCCGTTTTGTAGAGTTAGCCTTTTCCCTACTTGGGCAGGTGAGAGGAAAGTGAGGAACTAACAAGTTTCCAAGAAGCTCAGGTCAATGCAATGTTACAGACACAAATCTGCATTAATGAGAAAAAAAACACGTATGCCGTCGTGTTGCATGTGGAAGAGGCCTGAAGTAGCAGATTGCTTGGCTCTTGGAAGCCAGTGTTGGTGTACCAGATGGTTGCTGTTGCACATTAGCAAGGAGATGTTCTGCACTCTACATTACTTTTTATGTATTTTTATTGGACTTTTCAGATTTGCACTTTACATTCACATGGGAGGATTGGCAGTCACTTTATGAAATATTACAAGAAGCAGCCATAATCAGGGCTGGAATAATTTTGGGGATCTGCAAGTCCGTATTTCAACAGCTGGAAGAAACAAGAAGTGTTACTTTGCAGCCTTGGGTTATTTTCTGTACGGTTTTCTTTCGTAGCCGCTTCAGAGAGGCAACAGGAGGTTCCAACATTTACAAATCCTGTTAGCAGACCCTGCACTTCCCAGCGGTGTGGTGCTGTCCTGAGTTCCACCGTCTGGTCTTTCTGGTCTTTTTGCTTCAAGCAAGATAGTTCTGGTGGTCACTGAAAGAGGTAGCTCCTGTGTCTAGTTGCACCCTTTAGAAAGCAGCGAGCGCAGCAGAGCCTTCAGGTGCTGTTGGAGACACACGCAGAGAAGTGAGGAGCGAGGCTGGGGCACACAGCCGAACAGCTCTGGCTCTCCAAAAGCACACAAGGCTATAGGATAAACCCAAACAGTTTGGGGGATTTGGACCCTTCGAAAGAACTTGGAATAAGGTGGTGATTTGTGCCTTAGTGTTTGTTTTTTAAAATTTGGGATCCATTTTCGTTCAGCTAAAGGGTGATGACTGCTGGGGGCAGTCCAGTTGAAAACCTGTTGAAATAACGTCTGGTTCCAAAGCTGCCTGCTACAGCCCAACTCCAACATGCCCTGCTCTACTGCTGGCATCTTCTCCAGAGCTGTGCCACCTGTGTTTGGCTTGGCAGGTAGCTCTCCTCCTCTCTCTTACGGGCTCAAGCTTAGACCAGGAGACTGCAATCCCTGCCCTTTCCCTAGTTCTTGCCCCAGAACCTATTGTTCTCAGGTCTTGAGTGACAGGCTATGCACTGCTTGTGCCACAAGGCACGGTGACCTCTCCGGGTGAGTACACGGGGCCTGGTGCTCTTACCAAGTTCACTTTACGTGCATCATCTTCGATCTGGATCAACAATCCAGACCGGTCCAGCGAGTATGTAGCCCTGGAGACTGGCTGAAAGGCGACCTGGAAAGACTGAGAGTCATATACAGTGTATTTGTGTAGTTTTTCAGGAACACATACATGCTGCACATTAGGTGCTAATGTATTAAAGTATGAGGTAATGTTATACAGTCCATGTTCAAGGCATTTCAGATGCCAAAACCAGAGGTCCGAAATCCCTTAAAAATGTCAGGTCAGGAGGGCTTTGCAATGGCTGTTTTCCTTCGGACACCTACCCTTCCTCTCCATGCCTGAGCTGCACTGTGCTCGGCAGGGGCTGCCAGGCAGTACGTTGGTCGGAGAGCAGGCTGCCACCAAACAGTGCACATACACCTGAGAAGAAGAAAAAGTCCCGTTTGGTCCATATCAAATCCCTCATTGAGGAGCGTCGTTTTGCCTTTTGTCCGTCTTCTGCAGAAGTTACAGCTGATTAGACTTAGGCTCGTCTGAACGCTTGCACGCGGCACCTTCTAGCTGAACCTGCCTTGAATTTCAAATTTGGTGTCAAAGAAGGCCTCAGGCAGTTTGGTAACTGAGAGGCTGAGACAGGAGAAGTTAAAACCTCACTGCAGTGAGGCTGTGTATCAAAGCTAGACAGAAACTCAATCTAGTGCTAGATGCAGCTGCGCGCTGAGGAAGCAGCACAAGCCAGAATCGCGTCATGTTCATTTCTAGCAAGTTCACGAGTTGAACTGCTTATGAAAGGCCAAGTCAAAAAATTATGTGGTTACTTAAGCTGCTGAGGTAGGGGCACTGCCATGGCAGTACATGTGCTAGAGTCCACTCAACCGGGTGCACTGGGAGCAAAGCACCCTCAGGTCACCTGGCATTTTCTTTGCTCTTCTTAGACCTCTTGGAGGAGGACAGAACCTCAAAAGTGTAAGACCAAACCCACATGCCTCTACTTCCCTGCCCATTGGGCTGGCATCTGAGGAGGTGGTTGACTGGCTGGGACAGATGGGTGACAACAGAGCTGAACTTCATGTGGATATTATGGTATATAAATTGACTTTTCTGTTCCAGACATTTTGAGCTGAAGTGCTCTGAATCTGATCCTATAAAAAGCCAGAAACACCATATAAAAATCATATTTACATACCAAACTCTTTTGTTTACTCCAATCAGTCCAATCTCAAAACTGTGCTGCACAGCAGATTTGAGAAGAGAACTAAATTAAAGCTGCGCACCAGTCAAGGTTGAATGCTGGCTAGGTCTTAAGTCTGCGTGGTGTTTAAACTGGCTATTTTTTAAATGGTCTTAAGAAGTTCAGAGGACAGATTCCATGAGTGGGAGGTGAGTCTTTGACTTAATCTTACCTGTTCCAGTCGATGTGTCAGGGTCCTTACTGCTAGCCTTTTGAAATGAGCAGGGTGTCTCACCCTGGGGCTAACAGCTACCGGACAGAACTCCGCAACATACTCACTGCCGTTAATCTCGCACCTATTTGAGAGAGCAGATCAACAGATCTAAAAGATATTAGGGCTTTGATGAGGAGTGTGTTGGTCATTCAATAACTACTTGCCCATCCACAGTGATGTTCCACCTTGGGGTGCTGTTGAAGTCTAGAGACCCAGTTACCCAGCAGTTTTCCAGGTATAACTCAGCGTCGGGGCTTTCGTCTTTCAGCTCCACCTCGAGAAACACAGGCTCCACGGGTCGCTTGATTATTGCCACGTTGGGCTCATAGAATTCCATGAAAGATTCATCTCAAGAAAGCATCACGGGATTTTGTTGTTTAATTTTATTTAAATTAAAACATGTTGGGAATTTTCCTGATTTTCTGAAGAGGAGACTTACCTTTGGACACTCTTGAAACTACATTCAGGGCTTGTCTTATCCTTCTGTACACTGCGGAAAAGGAGATGTTAGTGAGGTTGTTTAGTAGGAAGCAGGGCATATCTTAACAAGGGAACTTAAAACTGAAGAAGTCACAGAAGTTTAAAAACGGAGGAAGAAAATTTCCTACCTGCAATATTTGACCTTGGTACCATTGTACCAGAGCCAAAGGGAGGCGATGTGGATGGATCGCTAGCGAAGGCGCCTAGCACTAGGGTCTCTTTTGCTCGATAGTAGCACAATACTGTTAGTCTATAATAGGAGAAAGGGTCATTTTTTGTGTTCGCTTTTACTTTCCAGCAGCCGTACAAAAGTGAGCAGTGTCAGTGAGCTCCTACCTGTAGTCTGGATCTCTCGTGATTGTTGGTATGCTCTGTCCTGGAAGAGTCTCTTTCTCATAAGAGATTTCATTTTCATAAATAATGTGATCACCTTCAAACTGTGCATATGGGAAGCTCATTAAAAATGGAATCTTCTCAGGAGCTGGGGCAGGAGAACAAAAGAGAAAATGCAGGAGAGACAGAGACTTCCAGCAGATGTATCTGCTTCAGCCATGGGCTTACCCTTACTGAAGTGCCACAGGTAGTGACATGGAACTTGAAGAAGGCGTGTTCTTCATTGTACTCTCTAGGCTTGCAAGAGCTATCCCTTAGTTTGGTTTTACTCATATCAATGGCAGGAATTGTCTTCATTTGGGCAGATATCATTATCGTACCATCTGGGTGGCATACTGAGAAAATCAGAGAGTTGGTTATAAACTCGAGGAAAGAATCACAGATCTTTTTTATTGATTGATCGCTTGTATAACTTACTTATAAATGCTGAAGAATTAAAATTGCAGCGAACAGAGAACATCTGTAAGGTCTCCGTAGTTCTCACTTTCCTTAGGGCAACATCAAACCTTGCTTTAATTTTCTGAAAGGAGACTTCCTGTGAAGGAGGTGATGGAAGAGGACTCCTGTTAAGGCACGTGATCCATATGTTCAAAGTTATGCTTTTTAGCTTGTGCCTACTTGAATATTAAGAAGTCACAAGAGTTAAGTCAGTGTGAAGTCTCTGGCCTCATGCAACACGGGGGCAGAAGTTTTCTGGTACATGTTAATTGGTCACTGTCACAGAGATAAATTTTGGCTGATTATTGTAGAATAGTTCAGATGTTTATTACAGCATCAGTTTTCCCCTGCCATGTCTTAACATTTCTACAAAATGTCCCTTTAAAAGAGCTTCTTTCATAAAAGCTATATTGAAATATTGTTTCTGGCTCAGTGCAGATGGGACATTTTGCCTCATCCTACTAAAAATACTGAGGAGTTTGTTTTTGAAAACTTGGTGCATATCTGTTAGAGACAATTTAGCGCTGCAGATTACATAATACATGGCATTACCAGAAGGGTCCATGTCCGATACCTCTTCTCTTGCACTGGCTTAGAGTCCTTCCCTCTGGAGGTTTTCCAACACGTTTAATACTGCAGTGCTACGAACCGTGACTGTGGCTGTATGAACAAACAGCCCTACGTACTTTAAAGAAGGCATTGCTATGCACTTCATGTACCTCATAGATAACTCCCATGGAAAACAGAGGGATTTGCAAGATCAGGTGTGTAGAGTTGGTAGCTGCAAGATACCCATTGGTAAGCGCAACGTGCCGGTTCAAGGGCTTGCTACCAAGATACAGGTTCCAATACCGGTGCAAGCCAAAAGTAGGGATGACTAGATACAGGTTTTCTTCATCACAGTAACCAACTGCTTCTGGTAGTTCTGTGGGAAGAAGGTGGGATGAAGAGTTAGTGATAAGAGAAGGTTTGAGCGATGATGAGCAGAGGGCCACGAAGATGATCCAAGGGCTGGAGCACCTCTGCTATGAGGACAGGCTGAGAGAGTTGGGGTTGTTCAGCCTGGAGAAGAGAAGGCTCTGGGGAGACCTTATAGTGCCCTTGTAGTACCTAAAGGGGGCTACAGGAAAGATGGAGGGGGACTCTTTTATCAGGGAGTGTAACGATAGAACGAGGGGTAACTGTTTCAAACTGAAAGAGGGTAGATTTAGATTGGATATTAGGAAGAAATTCTTTACTGTGAGGGTGGTGAGGCACTGGCACAGGTTGCCCAGGGAGGTTGTGGATTCCCCATCCCTGGAAGTGTTCAAGGCCAGGCTGGATGGGGCTTTGAGCAGCCTGGTCTAGTGGGAGGTGTCCCTGCCCATGGCAAGGGGCTGGAACTGGATGATCTTTAAGGTTCCTTCCAACTCGAACCATTCTGTGATTCTATGATTCTATGTTTGGCCCAGGCAGGGATTTCTATCACGGGTAGATTTTGTGCTGGCACTACAGCAGCGCTGTTAGGTGCATACTGGCATCGTCTGCAGGGCTTTGGCTGTGCTGTGGATGCAGCAGCTCACAATCGGTGGGATCGGGAATCCTCATGCCTTAGCGTTGGCCTGCCAGCTTGCTTCCAGGACTACTCCCTGTTTCAGTAAGGCAAGCTGAGCTATGTAGCTAATTATATTTTTTTGGTCAGCCGTCTTTGGGTTGAACCCAGAGCTATTTCAATGATAAAACAGGGCAGTGAGGAGACTCTGTCACATTCGGGGCATCCAAAATCTAAGAAGTTTGAGAAAATACCAATCAGACCTCCTGACTGTTTCAATAACCTGCTCTTAGTGGATGATTGTCTCCTTACAGAAATGCTGTCTTTGGAGTTCACAGCAATTTATTTGAGTCAGTTGAGTTCTGCCCTGGACGCAGAGGCAGAATTGCATTTGAGGACAAACTGAAACTCGTAGCAATGTCTGAAAGTTTTGCCAGTAGATGTATGT
Organism: Rissa tridactyla; assembly: GCF_028500815.1. NCBI lineage: Eukaryota > Metazoa > Chordata > Aves > Charadriiformes > Laridae > Rissa > Rissa tridactyla. The sequence goes on along the minus strand of NC_071468.1, from coordinate 116,024,488 downwards.
TCAAGTTATGAGGCATCTTGTTCGCTGAGTTTGCAAGCCAACTTCTTTTATACACCAGTTTTTATTGCTCTCAGTGTCTCGAGGGCAGACTGTCTTGCCAGTATGCAGAAGAGCTGCCATTAGAAAAGCAGCAAGCTGGCCATGTTACCAATAATGAGCTATTGAAGGGTGGGGTTTTCCCAAAAGCTCTCATCCTCAGCCTAAAGCCGTTCTCACCGAATTCAATGAAAATCTGAGCCACGCTGTTGATGCAAACGAGTTAATGTCAGGGGAAAGCTCACCGATATCAGCAACCACACACTCCACCTCTGCAGGATGATAATAGGGTGTCATCTCCGGACCCACGCTCATAGAGTAGTTCACGAGGAGGGTATATTTTGTTTCATTTCTATTCACATACTGAAAAAGAGAGAAGTGTAAGGCTGCAGTAGCAATGGCTTCCAGCACAGACAGGAATGTATATCCTGAGCAGAACTAAATAATTATTCCAGCACCCTCCTCTCCCCTGCAAATAGCTCCGTCTCCAAAAACATCGCTTCAGTTGGCCTAAAACTATTCAGAAATCTGGACTGGATTCAACAGCTCTTTCGGCCAAACATAAATGTGGAGAGCGTAGTGCCTGTTCAGAAAATGGAGGCAGAAGCGAACACAGCAGTGTTTCCTTTGTAGCCCACTGGTGAAAGAGCTCGTAGAGGGCGATCCGGGTCCAAAACCTTATTCTTCTTTACTCAGAGTGTGGGCTGAACCCAGGAGAGCGAGTAATCAGCAAGACAGGTGTGAGGAGATGCTATGAGAGATCCCTCTTGCTACCCTCCTTTATTTCACTAAAAGTGCCCCCGAAGCAAAACCCGCTGTTCAACCTGAAAGAAATACTTCTGAAAATTTTTGGCTTGCTTTGATCCTTAATGCAATTTAACTGTGGTTTGACTGCAGCCTGAGAACTATTTGCGCAAGTTCTGATCCTGTGCCTTCACAATGTTGTTCCTTGTAAGAGAAAATAACATCTCCTCTCTGCGTGATTTGGTGGAAACAGTGGTAGAGGACTTGCAGCTACGCATCCTCCCACAAAATCAGAGGTTGAATTCCCTCTGCGAGTTTATACTTTTTACAAATATTTAGATTAGAAATGGTCTGAAGCTTAACAAAATTACATTTAGAATACCCTAAGCCTGCCTGTACATGCTCGCACGGTGCACGGCCTGTGCCAGGGGTCAAATGGCTCGGCATAAACAGTAGGTTCAGGAATTACTGGATGTTGGTAACTGGTGTTTCAGGATTTCAATAATTGATTTATTTTTCCAAGGCACTCCTGTTTCAAGGGACAGCATTTAATAGAGATTTCACAAACCTCTTCCTGCTGGGCATGTGCTCAGACATTAGCCATGCTGGCAGACACTAAAGGAAGTCGTATTTCATACCATCTAATCGCATGTGATGCTGCATGTCCCCCAGAGACCTAGGGAGAGCAAGGTGGGGACATACAAGCCTCTAATCTTAATTCAGATGAGCTCAGGCTCATTGACACCTTTATGGACAAGGAACAGTTGTTGGCTAATGAAAGCCAGACTATGTTCTGAAAAGGGACTGCCCTACCTCCTCCACTCAGCTGCTGACTTGAAGTCCTGTATCTTACCTCCTTTAGAACATACGGATCATCAAAAGAGACTTCCAGGACAAATCCTTTCGTTCTGTTAGAAAAGGGAGTTTCATAAATCTTAAACCCATGGTGCTGTGCTTCTCTCAGGGTAAATGGCACATTTCCTATTGTGATTGCCACCAGAGAGACATCAGGAAGAAAGTGTCCAAATGCAACATTAAATAGCCTTTCCTCTGGCAGAGTATCTGTAGGGAGAGAACATCAAATTGCCGCTGGTGTGGATCAAGTAAAGAAGACAGTTGGGGTGGCCTCCCATTCAAGTTCCAGGAAACTTAGCCAACAGCCATCTCTTTAAGGGCTCTGATTAATGAGTGTTTGTGTTCAGATCTGAAATACTCTGAGTACATGAGAATTGCTTCAAGCTGCAGGAGATTAACAACAAATACATACAACTTTATAGCAAGTGGGTTCAGTAACTTTCTAGAGGTGCCCTGTGGTGTGCAATGAGTTTCCTATAAAGAAATCTAGAATTTAGTTCAGCCTCATAAAATACAGAAAAGCTATCATAATATAGGCTTCTTTTTCTTTCAATGTCAGCTATCCAGAGTTTAGATCAGTTTCAGAGATGTTTAGTGTCTTAATGCTTTGGAAATTATAATTAAAAAAATATTACCGCACCACTGCTTGGCACAATGATTTAAGTACGCTCCCAAGATAACAAATGCAGGCAGCAGTTTTGGGGAGAAAATGCCATCAATGAATGCTGTCCTAAGGCAGTTCTGCCCAATGTGATAATTGCACAATGCAATATCTTTATTCTAGGGTCCCAGTGCTCACTGGAAAAATCTGGATGTTAGTGTGAAAGAAATGTTCTTGTTCTTATCAGCAACTGATAATTTTCATTTCATCCCATAATGACGGGTGAAAAATGGTACATCCACTAAGGCTAAAGGTTTGGGATTTTTTTATAGCACCTTTCATCTTGACTTTGGCTAGCAAATTGGAAGTGGGAGTTGAGAACATTCTGGTGAATGTAGGTGTGTGGCAGAGGTCCAATGGAGCAATGTATAACACAGCAAAAGCAAGAGATTGGTAAAAGTCATTGAGAGGAATGACTTACTGTTGATAACAGTTGGTATTTGTGGCATGAAAGGTGTGGTGATGGATTTGATGACAGTATACTTTGTGGTTTGCCAATCTGCATCGGTCCATGTGTGCTCCAAGAACAAGTCAATACTGTAAATGACTCCATACACACCACCAGATATGGAGCTCTAGGAAGTAAAATTTGTGATTAAGTCTTAATTCTCAATAGTTCAATAGAAGAATGACTGAATATGGTTAAAATTCTTACACCAGAAAGAGAAAGTGGTATTCTAGTACAGTTTGGGATGGATTTTGCTAGGGGAGCTTGTTTGTTTGTTTGTTTGCTTGGGCCCATTTGTCTGGCCCATATTTGGCTTACACTGCTGAGATTCTCAATAAGGAGGTACCAGGGTTGGGGGAGTGTCCTCATTAAGCTTAGTAAGTAACCATATTTGCGCTTATTTTTTTGCAATCCCATGACTATCAGTCACGTTTCTCATTCTGTCCCAGTTCACTCTGAAAATTTGTCAGTGCTTCCAACAGTTCTTCAGACCAAGTCTGTCTGGTGTTACATACACAAATATGAGGTCCACTGATAGATCAGTGACCTTCCGAACAGCGTAAGTCAGTCACACCAGTGTCATTTTCACAAATGTAACTGGTAAAGAGTCTTGTGAGAATATTTTCATCTCCTTTATACTGAACATTTCTTTGTACATTGTCTCTGTACCTGTAAATTATAAATTATACTATGTCCAGAGCAGGTGGCTGCACCCAAACTACATGCTGGGAGCCTGCCCCATGCTAACTCATGCTGCCTGCATGGAGATTGTCTAGGAAATTGCTTATTGACCCGGGTCAGAACTGGGCCTGGGCCAGTTTCATAATGTAATAACATAGATAACTCAATTCCAGTGCCTGGGAATCCCTTCACTCTTAATTTATTTAGTATACTTTATAGATTATTAGGAAAGGACGGTCTCTTTCTTCTCTCATGTTTTGTAATCAGAGATACTTAGTTTCTGAGTAGGTGCTTTCAAAACACAGAGAAGGAGCACCCAGGTCTTCAAATATTTCTTGTATCCAAGAATTTTAAACAGCAATCAATCACTATTTGGAATGATCATGATTTAGTAACATCTTCCATGGTGCAGGCCCTCAAATGTATTAGTACGTGACAGGTTTGTACTAACCTTTAGCTTGCCTCCTTCTGCTCCGATAGGGACAGTTATTCCAATGTGTGTCTCGTTATGCTCCAGTAAGTAGCTCTTCTCCTCTGGGTTTACTATGACTCGGCCATCAACTCCCATTAAAATGGTTTTAGACAGAAAGGTGGATTCTTGAACCACTAATGTGGGGATAACACTTGGCACAGTCCATGTTAGCGTAGTATCCGTGAAGCTGATGCCATCTGTTGAGTTAGACAGACAGTCCCAGAAGGCCGGGAAATTGGAGTTACCAGTCAGTCTTCACTATGCAAGGTCTGTCCTTCCCTGACTCCTTGTCACCAGGGTACCTTTACAGCTTTCACTAATGAAACACCTGGCAGGATATTAACCAACTGATGGCTATTTTGTCACAGAAACCCTGGTGCTCAAAGTAGACTTGAATCACCAGTTTGAGAGGAGTAATTAATTTATTCAGAAGAACTGACAGTAGTGCTCCCAGGTACATTCTCTGTTGTCCTTCTGGTCCCTGGATTTTTGCCTTACTGGCAAAAGGAATGGGGCATAGCCCCATTTGGGCGTTCTCCTTGACATACTGGCTTCAAGATCATGACAACATCCTGCTTCCTCATCAATTGTTCAAACTAATACTGCGCTGTGAGAGACAGAAGGTGCAGCTGCCACTGTTCTGCAAAAAGCCTGGCTGGCTCTGTCCCTCCAGGGAAAAGGACGAGGTGAGTCCTGGTGATGCAGAGCTGCATCCCCTGCGTGGAGCTGTATGGCAGGGGAGAGCCAAGGCTGTGGGGTTAGTCCAGGGGAGGCTCCCTGGCCCTTCTGCAGCAGTTTCACTTGTCTCCAGTTCTCTGCATCTAACGTGGGGGTTTGAGAAACCAGAGACAAGGCACGACACTGCACCGGGAACACAAGTCATGTAGCATCACAGCAGGGAACATGTTTGTCAGGGACTGAAGCCATGGACTCTTAGCTCATGTTGCTCCGAGGGCAGCTTGTAAACTCTTGCAGAGTAGGTCACAGGGAAATGGGGAGACTGTGTTTTCTACTAAGTTCTAAGGCAGTTATTTTTGGTGAACAAGGAAGAAATCCTTACCAACAGGACAGGAGACAGTCGTGTCAATCAGCAAAAGCAACCACCGCTGCCTGTACATGGAAGTGGAAGTCACCATGTTCATGTTCACACCACTGACCTGTTGGGTTGCAGGCAGAAAAAGAGAACTGATGTCCCAGAGAGGCAGTGGAAAAAGCACAGTTTTGTGTCCTCTTGAGAGAGACAACTCACCACGCTGACGTCCGACTCGTTGGTGTGATAGGGCGCACGGAGGTACACTCGGGACAGCGTGTTATTGAAGCTGTAGCCCAGTTTTGCAGCATCGCTTACCGTTATTGTCTTTCTCCCTGATGGAGAAACAAACATCAGTTGCCATAGCTGGTATGCAACATTTTGAGTCTGCAAGAGAGAGATGAGCTGCATGAGATCTAAGTCTACCAAAGCCTTAAAAAACTATGATATTGTAGCATCTGTTTTCCTATTAGAAGCCGGAGCGGCACTGGACACTACTAGACCCCTCCAGGCAAGAAACACCCTTCTTATACATATAAAGGTAAGGGATTCTATAGCTCTTTAAGACATCTTTAGAGATAGTCTTATAGCAGCCCTGGAAGAAACTGAGACGGCTGGCCTTGACCAAATCCACTTGGACACAATGCCTGTGCTGTTAATAAAATGGTTGCTTTCGTGTCTGTCGATTGCCGGAGCAGTCCAGAGGCCAAATGACAGACTACCTTTTATAATACATAGCCATGCTGTGTCAAAGATAAGAAGAGAGGAATGTCTGTACTGGTTTAGAACAGTCTCCTGAAGTGATAACCATAGCCAAAAGGAAAAATGGGTATAAGGAGCAAGTAAGACATGAGAAAAATAGGACAAGTGTATATATTTCCCCCTAATACTTTCCAGCCTCAAATAATTTTCAGCTCAGGAGCTCCTGAGCTATCTGTAGTTTCTTTGTATTTTGTATGTCTTACTGGATTTCTCTTCGGTCAGTTTTTCCAGGCTCTCCTCGAGATCAAGCAAGCTTTTAGCAGCCACAACATCTTTTGGCAAGGAGTTTGACAGATTCACTACCCATTGTGTGGAGAACCACCTACCTTTGTTTGTCTTGAACTCAGTTTCCACTAATGTAACAAGCATATGGCTCTGTTCTCCCACCTAAATGTCTTTTTTTGCAGTCTAGAGCTCTAAGAAAACTTGGGAGGTTTTTCAGTACTTGATGGCATCTTTGCCATCGCCTTTTTTTTTTTTTTTTTTTGACAGAGATGGATCTATGCCCCAAGAATGACTCATGAGATTAGTGAGAAAAGGCAGGCTAGGAACCGTTAGCAAGGACTCCCTTTCATACCTCCGGCAGGGCTGACATCCAGGCTACGGTGTAGTCATTTGAAACTGCGGGGACATCGGTCCTCACTGACACCTGGGGACACAGAGGAGATTCTTTGGGAACAATTGAGTCATCAGCATTATTACAGGCACGGGGGGCAGAGAGAGAGGGCTTTCAGATTTCTTCTCCTGTGTCTGTGGGGATTTAGCCATTTACTGGAGGTAATTAAAATGTTTCCAAAAAGTTTCTCAACGGAGGTAACTTCTGTGGCCTTAAAATGAAGGTTATGGTGGTGCATGTACAGCAGAGGGAATGCTTTGTGTATAACCAGGTAATCAAAAGTCCTGTTTCGTCTCTGGCCATCTGTAAACTAGATCCCACTCTGGAGACGTTCAGGGGCATCTGGGTCCCTGCCCCGGCGGTGCAGAGAAGCAGACTACTGTCTTTGACAGGACTGGTTCCCTCTTCCCATGCAGGTTGAACACCTGAAAATGCAGGTTCCCTGATACCCAAGGTAGATGCTATGGTCTAAATCTTGCCAGCATGTGCTGCAGAGTGAGGCGAGTTCTGGTCACAGCGTTGGGAGTCAGTGTCTGCCCCAGACCTCTGTACCATGGTTTAAGTGTGTTGCAACACCCAGACGTGACTGCACAGCCTCAAGTCCGTGCACAATAAATAGGCTTTCTTTGTCCTGCCTGCAGTAGGTGCGTACAAAAGGCAGTGAAGTTCGTTTTGTTCAGTGCCTTATTTCTCCGATGGTGTGTAGATGCTGGACAGCCAAGTCCTACCACCCGGCAGGAGGCAGGTTCTGTCTCACAGTGATGTCCTGTGAGTTGTGTGACCCAGCGGGGGTGCAGCTCTGCAAACGCTAGGTTTTATTATTTCAAATATAAGGAAGACATTCTCACAGAAGATGCAGCACTTTGTAACATAAAGATACTCTCGTGAGCTAAACAGGTTGGCCTGCCTGGCTGCTGGTTTGATTGCAGTGACTTAATGTCATCTGTGCAGTTAACTCAGTTAACTGAATTTCACTGCTTTCAAAATACCTATGACATGTAAATGTGTTACTAGTAAGCACCTACACCCTGTGTTGAATATCAGCAGGTCGCTATTACGCCTGGTATATAGTATAAAATCTACTTCTGTTGTGAATTTGTGGAGGTGGTGTGCCTGGCAGGGAACGTGGATGTAGCTTCTCCTTCTGTGGGAAAGCTTTTACCTCCATGTAGTTTTCTTCACACACAATTTCTCTGGAAGCCCAGGAAGAGTAGGAGCAGTACATAGGGTAGGTGTAGGTCACAGCTGCCCTCATGCTTGAAAATGAGGAGACCTTGATGTTCACAGTCAATGAAAACAGCTCATCTGCCTGGGAAGAACAACAGGCAATTGAGCAGATAGCGTGGAAGGTCCCAGGAGCGGCTCCATGGGACCGTCCAGCCCAGTGTTCTGTTTCTGAGAGTGCTTTATAATGATGAGATCAGGTTGAGAGCTGTAGTGACAGTTTCTCCAACATACCACCCTGTCTTAAGTGGTGTGTGTGCAGAGGCTTTCTGAGCCAGAGACGTTGACTCAGTCCTTACAGCCTTGGCCTCAGGTCCCATCTCAGCACTGTTCTTGCAGCAGTATTAAGGAGCAGCTAGTCAGGGGAGGATCTGAACTACCTCACCATATGGTTCACGTTCCTCCCATTCATGACTGCTGCGTGCCTCCTTATGGAGGGACAGTACTGGAGCTTTCAATTTGATGTAGGTAGTTCAGATATATCTTACAAATGCTGTTTGGTGTCTATCATCTTGACTAACTTAAGTAAGAAATCCTTTTGATCCTTTGGCTCTCCAGGAGCTACACATGAAGCCATGGACTGTGCTTCTATCTGACATGGATGTGTATTTTTCTACAGAAAAAGGCAAAAGCTTTCCAGAGGAATTTCCAGTCTGGAAATCCTGGTCGTTGCACAGCACACTGTACAACCCCCGTCCTTGTTAACATAACCTCTGCCCATAAAGTTTTACCTTATTTTTTCTGTGGGGCTTCCAGGACCAACCAGACTAAACATGGACAAGCAATGAAGTTTCTACTCTGATATGTTCTGTTTCTAAGTACATTTCATCTCAACTAACATTTAGAAATTAGAAATCCAGGCTACGCTTTTACACATGTTTTAGGAAGGGGTGAATCACCTTCCGGAGATGCCTGTTTCTCTCCATTGACTATTGTGGAAGCATAAACAACTAGTTTAGACTAGACATTATCTTTTAGATGGCTAAAGTTACGTGAGACAAATCTGGGTCTAATAGATGTGTGTGATCTACGTTCCTAGGCATGTGTTAACAGGCACATTACCACACAAATTAAGCCAGGAAATGATCTGCCAGAATCACACTGCAAATGTTGCTTTTTCAAGCAGATGCCTACTTCTTTCCAGAGAGGCTTTCAAGAAACTCTCTGGCAAATCAGCAGCTACAAGGATATGCTTGAGAACTGGCAGCTAGTCAGCAGCATTAGGCTAAGTGTCCTTTCATGGAGAGAGGAAATCCCATGTCAGTCACACTGAGCAAACCTCACACTGGAGAGCCATTGCCTATTCGTTTCCACACACCATCAACACTAACTCCTTGAGTTCGCTATTCCTTGAGTTCTCAAAACATGCCTTTAGAATGCCATATCATATCTCAATCTTGTCTTTTTGGAGAGGATGGACTGTCTGAGTTGTTTTCAAGCCCCACTCTGGGTCTTACCTCGTTGGCCACGTGACAGCCAAGCACCGACGCGCGGAAGACGGGGTTGCCCCACACGTCTTCTGACAGGACGTAGCCACAGCGAGATGCTAGTTTCTCATCCAGCAGAACGGGGCCGACATAAGGATCTACAGGAAAAGGGAATGACGTCAGGGATGGAAAGCTCAGGGCAAGTCACAGGGCAGAGTGGTGCTGGGGGCCCCTCACGCAGCTCTCCTCTGGAAAGAGGTTCAGCTGGGTTGGGTGCTCTCCAACGATGTGTGTTGTGAAGGAGCTGGCAAAGCTGTTCTGGTATGTACTAGAGTGCATGAGACAGTCTGGCATGTCTCAAGCTCACCCACATTATGCTCACTTTTTTATCTTCACCATTTCTTGGTCTCCAGAAGCTTGTGCCACAGCCACCTTGAAGTACTAGTGCGGAAAGTTTCTCTGAGACATCACATGCTTTTCTTCCTCCCTGATTTTTCTCTCTAGAAAAGAGTTATGGGCTATTGAGCCCATCCATTTCTAAAAATCCTCAAGCTACGATAATCTGCTGCTCACTCTGGTCAAAGGATGCAGTCACGGACCTATTTTGGGTGGACACTTCTACAAATTGGTCAGGTTTGCTGCTCATCTCTGCTTGGCAAGGTGCTGCATGCTGTTAAACCTATGGAGGAGCCAAGAAACAGGCATGATGGGAGCCGGCTGCACTCAGCTCTTGGTGCTGCTAGAGTTAATAACATAATATTCTGTTAATTATCTGCCCTCTGATTAAGGAACTATTTTAGTCTTGGGTTAGACACAAGAATCTGTACAAATAGATAGGGTTTAACTAGTTGCCATTGTAATTTCTAGATTTGCCTGTCATCTTTATATGTCAAACAGTGCTAATAACTGCTGTTTCAGTAGATGTATTCTTGCAGCCAGGATAGACTAAGGAGATAAGTGAGAAGAATTTTGGAAGAAGAGGGAATAGCTTTTATGAGACCAACTGAAGAGCTGGAAGAAACAAACAACCTTTCTGTGCCTGAAGGCTGGTCTGTTTTTTCCAGCGATATCAGTTGTTCTCATAAATGCTATCACTTCTCCCCACACCCTTGCTGTACTTGACTTTTTCAGTTCTGCCTCCAAATCAATTGCAAAAACCCCAACCCCTGAAAAAAGTGGACTGATGTCAACAGAAAGAAATCTGGTTTTGGGTGAAATCGCATGCTTTTGTTCAATCTGATGTGAACATTTTCTGGTTTTCATTTTGGTTAAGCAGATTTTTGTTTTCCTCAGCAAAATGGAAACCCTTTGTTCAATCTGAAATAGGGTATTGAGCTGCCATTGTGGTGTTAAATAAAAAGGAAATTAAAAAAAATACCCTTTAATTGCTGCAGCACTCACTCAGGACTCATCGACAGTGTGTTTTCTGAGTATTACCCAGCCTACACTGCTGTTGTCATTTGTGCTGTCCAGGACATATCCAAGCTGCAATGTCACCTTTGTTTTCCTCGCTAGACATGTGTAAGGGCTCGGCAGAGGAAAGAATGAAAGCCAAATGTCAGTCCTTCCTCCCCAGACCATCCTTTCTCCTTTCCCCAGCATGTTAATTGTAAGGAGCAAAGGGGACTGTGGCTGTAGATACAAGCTTTACTCGTCTGTAGGCACATTGGCCAAATTGAGGTGCCAGAGGCCAGGTCTAGGTGGCAAGGATGTTCTGCAAGTTTTTTGGGGTCAGTTGCCAATCATCATGTAGATGGCAGCAGTATCCAGCTCACAGACACTGATCACTCCTGTGATTCCCCAGCCTTCATGGTACTCAGGGCAGCCACTTGTGACTCACCATTGATTTCCAGCTGGAAGAACTTTCCCTGGAGCAAGAATTTGTTCAGTTTCATCCAAAAAATCCTGGAGTGGCAACTGCTCTCTACAAAACCTGGTGGGAGCACATATAGAGCAGATGAGCCAGTGGGACAGGAGGGCAGAGAAGAGTTCTCATCCTTGCCTCTCCCCACTATCCTTTTATCATGTTTCACCAACCTGGGGGAGCCATCTGCCTCCCTCGTCCCAGCCAGAAGAGCAAGAAAAGCAGCCAGATCCTGCAGGATAAGTACAGGAACAAATCATGGGGTGAACAGAGAAAAAAAACATCAAGAAGGAAAATGAACGAGGCAGCAACCAAAGTCTCATTACCTGCATAGCGAGTAACCCACAGCCTCCATCTGCCCCCGGAGACCTGTGCATGGGCAGCAAAGTCCTCCTCCCTTTGAAGTAAAGCTGACCCACCTGTGGAGCTGGAACTTGGTCAGACCCAGGAGGAAAGCTATAGCTGACCTTGTAAAACGGAGACTGTGCTGTCTTCTCCAAACCTTGTATGTGAATCAGGAGAGGCTGGTGGCTTCCGTTGTGGAGGGACGCCTGGGCTGAATCCTGCGGTGCCCTCCAACGTTATCTGAGCTCCTGGCAGTGTGAGGCAGCTGCCCTCTCGCTGGGAGGGCAGAGCACCCTTCTGCCAGGTATTTACAAGGTCAGATGCTGCTGCTGAGCCTAATTTTAATGGGTGCAGCAGAGGGTGCTCGGTGCTTTCCATCAACCCCTGGGAAGTAATCTCGTTCCTTACAAGCCAGTTGGGTAGCTTTGGCTTCAGGTCTTAAGAGCTCATGAAACATTTCCCCGGAGGTATTTTAATCGGGTCTACACAGGAAATACATTTTTGTTTCTGTGAAATGTCCCAGTGACCCAGCCATGCCAGAGATAACAGCAGTTCTTTGGCAGCTACACGTTTTTCTTTTGTGAATCCAGTTAGGTTGCCCTTTGATTTGTTTGATTATTGGAGAGTGTTTTGGTGAAAACATCTTGTTTTTAGAAGTGCTCCGATATCTCTGGATCGGTCAGGCCATGTGCAGGTCTGTACACGGCCAAACATATTGCCTGGGAAGGGAAAGTCATTGTGCCTGGTGGGAGCTGTGGCTCTGGAACTGCAGGTGCCCCGGGAAGCAGAAAGGCTGAGAGGTTTCTAAAATACAGCTTGTGAGATAAAAATACAGCTTGTGTGGCAGAGGTGAGCTACGGTGGGGTGAGAAGTACAGGACATTTAGGTTAGAATCATAGAATCATTTTGGTTGGAAGAGATCTTTAAGATCATCAAGTCCAACCGTTAACCTAGCACTGCCAAGTTACTACTGAACCATGTCCCTCAGCACCACATCTACCCGTCTTTTAAATACCTCCAGGGATGGCGACTCCACCACTTCCCCGGGGAGCCTGTTCCAATGCTTGACAACCCTTTCAATGAAGAAATTTTTCCTAAACCTCCCCTGGTGCAACTTGGGGCCATTTCCTCTTGTCCTTTTGCCTGTTACTTGTGAAAGGAGACTGACACCCACCTCACTACAACAACCTTTCAGGTAGTGGTGACATTTTAGCCATTGAAACCCAGGGCTCAGTCTCCTTTTGGTCCCCATTTTGGGGCATCACCCAACCGTTCTTGCCTTACTTTTGTTCACATGCATGACCAGAGCTGTGCTGTAGAAATGAGATTAATTTTACAGTATATTTCACACTGTTTGGGGATAAACAAAAACCAGTGGGCACATCCACTTGCAGGACACGGTGCAATCAGTGTAATTTCCTCTTCTGTCCCCCTCTCTCAGAGGACCTCTGCAATGTCGGCAGCGCCCACACCACTGCCCTGCCAGACAGGCACACTCTATACATCAGGGAGCTGGTGGCACGCTTGTCTGAGGGCTCTGGAGCGGAGCCCCGGGACTTTAGCAATCTCCTAATTAATGTCCTTTGGCCTCAAGACCCTTTCTCATTCAGTGGGAGCCAAAGTCCAACTTCTGCAACAAACTTCTCATGGGCCCACGCAGGACTCACTGCATGATCCTGGCCTGCGTTAACTCTGTGTCCCCGGACTCAGAGTGACTCTTCATTGAATCCAGCTGGGGCTGGAATTCAGCTGGAAATGGCCGTACTCAGATACCACAGTGATGAGTGTGGTGTAACAATGAGATTTTGAATTTTGAGTGAAAACTTCAGTATATTTGGACAGCAAACCATTCCAATTTTGATAAGCCACTTCCAAGAGCCGTGTAGCATCTCCCCGAGATACTGAGAGTCAAGGTCTGAGGGAGCCATGTTTGAGAAAGCGTGATTGCAATTTATTAATGAACAGCCAACCACCAGGACAGGTACATGTCTGCAAGTAACTGCCTTTTTTGCACAAGCAGCGGGGGGAGATGAATTTCTGCATCCTTGGACAACTCAGAGCATCGCGATTACTTCTGGCATCCGTCGTGGTTCTAAATGTGGCAGAAACGACTTTGGATGTGGCATAGCAATTGTGGTCAGTGTGCGATAGCCAGCTCTTGGCCTTGTTGACAACCAAGCAAAGCAAAGCAAGTCCAGGTCAAATGCTTTTGGCTTCCAAGGATCGCTTAAGTGCTGCAGAAAGCATTGTTAGCATTGGGCGGCTGGAAGCATCGGCTGCTTCTGGTCCCTAAAGTCCCTCTGGTACTCATTATAAAGGTAGGGAGGATAAGCTTGTGCATTCCAGATTATTATATTTGTCTACTCAGTTTTCCTTGTTGTTTTGGCTGCGTAAGAGCACCCATCTTAATGTTCTTGTAGGGTAACGAACAGCTGCTGTGTTTCGACGTTGAGGTGATGGCATTCTGTGGTGGATAAGATGATTCATGGCTTGGGTTCTTTCAAGCTGAAAGGTACCGTATGAACGTAGTGTTTTGGTTTCTCTCTTTTTCCTGCAGGGGTCTGGAACTGGGTTTTGTATTATATAATGTGATTGAAAGTTTAAAACCGGCCACTTGGAGCAGCACACATGTAGCACCTCTCCCAGCGGGACTTGCTTTTAGTGGTGGAAAAAGGCTCCAGCCCTTTGAGTCATGATGTTTGTCTTTCTGTTGTTCTGAAATCCCCAGGTCACCTGAATGCTACAGAAAACGACTTTTTCATTTTTCCGTCCCAAGTGTTTTAATTATAAGTTTATTTTTTGCAACTGGCTAAAACACTGGGAAGGTTTGGTTTGGGTTTTTTTTTTTTTTTTTTTTTTTTTCACCAGGTCCCATGTGATAATCTTAAGTAAGCCTCATAGTTTGACACTTAGTCTAAGTGTGGGATAGAGTAAAATGGCACCCATTATTGGACAAAATATAACAAGTGGACTAATGGGAAAGGAAAGAGGGTGAAGTCTGTTTTTAATGTACCAAAAGCTGAACCTTTGCTTATATAGTGCTGGGAGAAGCCAAGATAAGGGATCTCTTCCCTCCTTGTCCTCTTGCAGCTGCAGGACCGGTAAATCTGAAATAGAGACAGAATTACTGGTATTAGACATACTGGTATGAGAAATATATTTAGAAATACTGGTCAGTATTTCTAAACCTAGAAATAGTTGCCCAAGAGGGTGATCTAAGGTGTGACAACCGACTAGAGAGAGACACTAGGAAAATCTTCAAGAAGGCACTAGGGGAGGTGCTTCTCCATGGGAAGAGCTATGCTTGATAGTAGGCTGAGAGTTAGACATCCAGGTTGTGGGTCCAGCGGGTGAGAAACAGGAATGATGCTAAGCTTTATCTCTGAGAAACGGTTTTCTCAGGGTGCATGCCTGTGAGACACAGAGAGTTGCAAGCGACCTCCACTTGCAGGGAAGCACTCCTGCCCTGGAAGGGGCTTGACCACCTTGGCTTGGACGTGTGCCTGGGCTCTGCTCCCACCTGCAGGCGCCAGGAGCTTGAAAGTGCATTCAAAAGGCTTTTAAATCCCCAGGGGAAGAAAAAAAAAAGTGTGTAAGGATAGCTGTCATTTAACTTCATAGCATACCGCAAGATAACCTCAGTGATGCAACTGAAATGCTCTGTCCATTTTCGTATGCACACATGGTGTTTCAGAGGGCTGAGGCTTCACTGTTGTGTGCAAAGAAAATATACCCTGTAAGGAGCAACTATAGAATAATCAGCTCAAAGAGGCAATTTCTTCCTATCCCCATGAGCTAGTAGTTGGCTTATGCCCTGGATGGAGAGGGTTTACATTCCTCATTTGTTATTATAAAACTGTTATTATTATTATTATTATTATTATCTGTATAATATGTGTTTAGAAAGTGTCCTTGTGTTTATGCCATTTTTATCTTTAAAATGTGCCACACTCAAATTCATATGAATCCCAAAAAGCAACATTTGCTATCATTGCATGCCACTAGATCCTTAAAGTGGTGGAAAAAGCACAAATAACCAGACCTGTATAATGATGGGCTTTTAATTTTTTTTTAACGTGCCATTGGTGTTAATTTCTGTGTGCCTGTAATGTTTGTGTTCACTGTAACTGAACAATAGAACTTTGTTTTTGTTCTTTGTGTAAATTAAAAACATCTGTTCTCTTTATACGAAAAGTTGTTTTTTAAAAGAAGCTGGTCTGATCTAACTAAATACCAATGCTGTGTCCACAATGAGTTACTATTAATATTTGGGAAAGGCAACCATCCAAAGCAAGTGTAATGTCAAATCACTGGCGGGAGTGCATATTTATTGCTCGAAGTGACAGATAAAAATGCAGGGGTTACAAAAACAAAATTCTTGCGGATGACTAATGATGCGTATATATGCCCCCGATGGCCCATCACCACATTTACAATTGGCAGCGTGTTCTCCACGGCCTCCTGCTCCCCGGGATTAATCGACGGGAGACTGGTAGCTTGGCACCCTCCCTGGAGGAGCGACGCTGCTCCCACCTTCTCTCCGGCAGACCCTGCATGGAGTGACCTTCGGGGCGTGCTGGAATCTGATCCGTCTCTTTAATTCGCCTGACTTTTCCCCCACCTCGCTCTGGTATTTGACTGCATGGGTTTATTTTTTGCTGAAGACACGTGACTTTTTTTTCCCCCTGCAGGTGGAGGAGGTGGAGCATCCATTGCATCTTCCTGTAGTGCCTGTGATGCCGGCACAATGGTGGTCTTCCGAGTTGTCTGTAAAGTGCCGGTGCGAAGGAGTTGGCAGCCCAGCATGGGATTCTGTCATCTTTCCCGTGAGAAGCAGTCCTGCATTCAGCTGCAGCCTTCCTGAAGTAGTCGGAGGCTGTTCCAGAGAAATAAATACACTATTTGTCATGAGCACCAGTGGCAGAACTGGGGTCCGACAGGTTCAGTGCTCTCCCTGCCCAGGTGGCTGTGTAGCCTTGTCACTGATGTACCTGAGCACGTCAGAGATGATGAAATTATCCTCACAGGCAGACATCTTGGGAAGGAAATGCACCTAATTAACATTTCTTGATCATAGAATTGTAGAATCATAGAATTGTCTACGTTGGTAGGGACCTTTAAGAACATCGAGTCCAACCATCAACCTAACACTGCCGAAACCACCACTAAACCATGTCCCTAAGCACCACACCTACCCGTCTTTTAAATACCCCCAGGGATGGTGATTCAGCCTGTTCCAATGTTTGATAACCTTTTCAGTGAAGAATTTTTTCCTAATATCCAGTCTAAACCTCCCCTGGTGCAACTTAGGGCCGTTTCCTCTTGTCCTAATGCCTGTTATCTGGGAGAAGAGACCGACCCCCACCTGGCTACACCCTTCTTTCAGGGAGCTGTAGAGAACGATCAGGTCTCCCCTCAGCCTCCTTTTCTCCAGGCTGAACACCCCCAGCTCCCTTGATGAAGGTCCTGATTCAAGAAAGCCTCTGTATTGATTGCAGCAGTTAAGCCTTTGCTTAAATCTCATTTATTCCAGTAATATTTAAACACAAATAAATCCTTTCCAGACTCTGTGCATGTAGAGCCCAGACCTGCTTCTCCCCTTCCTGCTACCTCCAGTGTCCTGTGCCAAGGGTGCCTGGCCTTTCACTGGCAAGAACTAAGCAAAAAGCTTGGCTGTGTTAAAGAATTAGATATTTTGTTGATAAACTTATTGCAGTCAGTGCCACAAGAGATATTGACCTGTCACCAGCGTAACTTCCCCACTCCCTGTTAAGATGCCCCATCCTAAAGTCTCCTTCCCCTTTCCCATGCTGCAGAGGAGCCCTGTGCTACATGCTTTCCCATACCCTTTTCCCTGACTATCCCTAATACCCGTATTACTCCTCTCCATCTTTTTCCGCAGCATCTCCGCTTCCTAAGGCAGCGTCCTCCCATCCCGCTCCAAACAGGTGCCCGCGCGGGTGCCGGCTGCAGCCCGGCCGGGCGGGTGGCTACCTCCCACGGAGACCGGCTATCATCAGCCGGTTGGTGGTATTTCGCCTCCGTCTCAGACACCAACCGCCTCCTCCAAGATCCAGCTGAGTGCAGAACTTGCTGAGTCACATTTTCACCACAAAAACGCTCATGTGCTTCCCGAGAGTCGCGCAGTTATAGGCACGGCTTGGCCGGAGAGGAGCAGACAGCTCTTACCCTGAAGCGCATCCAGGAATGCTGGCAAGAAGTCGCTTTTTATTTCCTATCTCGGGTTACCGCAGCACGGGTTAGGACTACAAAAGCTTGAAATCCCTGGCAAGCTGACGCTGTACATCTGTCTGAGATGACGGCCAGCATGGACAACCGTGGGCTTCGGCCCACGACCAGTATGAAGCACTTTGTTCCTTGCTGAGCAGCTGTCATTAACAGTGATCTGTGAGGTTTCTTCCCGATTTCACTCGGTGGTTTGCACGGCTGCTCTCTTCTCTGGTGAGATCTCCACGCTTGCCTGTTTGGCTGCAGAGGTGATCTGCTGCTCGGCCTCACCGGCTAATTATTCTCATTGTTTCCCTGTTGAGAGGGGGCACATGCTCTTTCCATCGGCCCGACGAGCCGCAGCCTCCTGCATCCCCTCGGCCGGGGGCGGGCGTAGGGACAACTCCACTTCTTTCATCTGTAAAATGGGACCAGCGCTGGCTCCCTGGGACGGTTACGAGGGGTTAGCAGCGAACGCTTGCAGGGTGACTGGGGAGGGGCTAGAATTCACCAGGCTCGGTCTCCCCATGAGCACAGGTCTGTTTGGGAAGGTGGTCCGTGGAATCACTGTCTCAAACTGCTGGCCTTTCTGTGGGCGGAAATTGCTGAAATAAATTGGCACTGCACTAGAAGAATTTGGTCTTCACCTGTGTTTCATGGGACCTGTCAGACTTCCCTTCCTCTCAGTAGGACCTGCCCCTCGTGGTCCACAGCGAGGGGGAGAGTGAGGTGCGAAGCCGCCTGCGGTGTCCTTTTTTCTTCCCTTGCCAGTTTGGTTGCTGTCAGAAACAACTTTGATGCCAATTGTCCCCAGTTATCCAGGCTGATCTTACACGTGATACCACCATCACCTGCCTCTGTGACATTTTTGGTGTAGGGGTAGGACAACAGCTGCCTTGGCTGGCCATATTTCAGAGAGTAACACTAAGACCCATAGCTGGCCGCAGCTCTGAGGGTCCTTTGCCCCCTCTTTGCTCTCTGGCAGTGCAGCTATGGTGTGGCTGGGACCCTCGAGCAGAGCGGCAGTGCCACAGCAGCAGGGCTGCCCTCGGCTGGCCGGGGCGACCATCCACGGTGTGGGCTCAGATGGCCGGCAAGCCCAAGAGCTGGGTACAGGAGAGTCCCACACGGGCTCCACATGTGTGGCAGATGAGGGGCAGCTTTGCCGCAGAAATAGCGTCCGCAGGAGGCAGCGTGGGCGCGGGGCTGCAGGCATCAGACCCTGCGCAGATCCTGCTCTTCCAACCCCTTCCCAAATGCCTTTAGACTTCTCTGGGCCACAACAGACATAACTGCAGATTTTCCCCCGTGCTTTCCCTGGAGCACTTGTGCTTTTTTTGCCTGTTCCCATTAGGTGTCTCCCTTTTCCTCCTTATGAACAAGCTGGAGATGTGTGTATTCTGGCGTTGATCATCCCTCACGCACTGGTCTGAGCTGTGGCGCCCAGTGGGACACCGGGGCTCAGGAACCCCTTTTCCCTCTGGGGCTGAATTTCTGGCTCGGGCCATGTTGCTAGATTTTGCTCCGGGATCTTTGCACAGGAAATTTCCTTGGCGGGGCAAGCAAGCAGGATCCTGCTGTCAGCCCCACTGTCCAGGGTTGTGTCTCCTCCTTTGCTCCCCTCCCAGGCTGCTGCGGCATGCTCCTCGGGGCTCTTCACAGTTCGGGGCAGTGAGCATCCCTGCCGGAGGAGGTGGATATGTTTGCAGGCGGTGGCAAACCACTGAGTATCCATACAACTTATTTTGCAGCGCCATCAAACCTACCTCAAGGGAGTTTCAGGCTAAACCCGGATTTCTTGTTAGCAGAAAAGCAGGGAAGAAGGGCTTAGAGAAGGACTGTCGTCTTGTCGCAGGTACTATATGCTGTCCCTATTTGGGACCTAGGATGTTCCCCTGGTGCATGAAGAAAACGCATGTGAAGAGGGATGCCCGATAGCAAGCTATGCACGAAGGTGCCTGTCCCCTTCCTAAATCCTGATGTGAAATGATGGCAATGATATTCCTGAGCCTTTATGGGGGGAGAAAATGGCCCTTTCAGCAATGGGATGGCTGGGAGGCTCTTGCCTCTCTTTCTGCAGCTGATTTCTGACCCTGCGTCTGCTCTGATCATAGAATCATAGAATGGTTTGGATTGGAAAGGACCTTAAAGATCATCTAGTTCCAACCGCCCTGCCAATGGCAGGGACACCTCCCACTAGACCAGGTTGCTCAAAGCCCCATCCAGCCTGGCCTTGATCAGTTTGAGTCCCTGTGTAGCCCCTGTGACATTGCATGGAACAGTCTAAAATTACTCAAGTTTTGTGCATCTTGACACTGGACACATGTTTCTGTGGTTTCACTCTTAGTTGGTGCTCAACATGTAGCAGGTTGTGAAGGCAATAGCAGTGCAGCGCCCTGCATGCTGCATCGTTCACAGAGATCATCCACTCACTGTGATGGCTTGCTGCTCCTCTGCAAATCACCTTGTGTGGGGATTTATATGGCATCAAAAATTTTATCGCTGATTGCATTATTTTATGCTTTAAATTCACATGCAATGCTGAAGTGGCACCACTGTCACTCCTGCAGCATACAAATTTAGGTCATCTTGTTACCATTTTGTAGAGAGGAAGATCTAAGCTTGACACTAAGACACTATCCCAAGATTTAGGTGCTGGAGTGGAACATCTTTACAGAAGTCCTTTAAAAACTTCTATTTTGGTTTTTATTTATTTATTAATTCTGGGCATGGGCTTCTGTTGTTATTTAAACAACACGTAGCATCTGGTCTCTGTGGCTTGGGTGACTCACTGGAGGTCACACAGCAGAGGCTGGGAAGGAGCCCAGCTCTCCTGCCTCTGATCTCCGCGCTCAAACTTTTGCAACTGCTTCCTCCACCACAGAGCAGCACTAATGTCCCCAGGTGAGAGAAGTAACATCGCTGTAGCCAGGCTGGGGAGAAGTGGAATGCAAGGTGACTGAAAAGCTGGCTGGGCCACTGGGCTTGGAGGTGAGTGGTTAATGCGCTGAAGCCTGGCTGGTGGTCAGTGCTGAGTGGCGTTCCTCAGCTGTCGGTACTGGGATGGACAGTGTTCAACACCTCCGTCAGTGCCCCAGGTGATGGGATGGCAGGCACCTCAGTGGATGATGCCAAGCTGAGGGGAGCACTGAGCATGCCGGAGATCTGGCTGCCGTTCAGAGAGACATGACCAGCTGAAGAAATGGGCCTACAGGAACCTCAGGAAGCTCAACAAAAAGGAATGCAAAGTCCTGCGTCTGGGATGGAGTAACACCATGCACCAGTCTGGGGACCAACTGCTAGGGAGCAGCTTTGCAGAAAAGGACCTAGGCATCTTGGTGGACACCAAATGGGACAGAAGTCCACAGTGTGCCACTGTGGCAATGAGGCTACTGTGCAGTAGGCCGTATCAGCCAAAGTGTATCCAGCAGGTTGAGGGAAATGATTATTCCTTTCTGTTTGTCACTTGCTGGACTACTGTGTCCAGTTTTGGCCCCTTGGTACAAGAATGACACGGACTCAGTGAGTTCAGCCAGGGCCACTGAGCTGGTCAGGTGCTGGAGCACATGAGGTAGGATGAGAGGCTGAGAGACCTTGGTTCGCTCCATCTGAGGAACGGGGATGGAGAGGATATCTCACTGGTGTGTCCAGCTGCCTAGAGGAGAGTTACAGAGAAGATAGAACTGGACTCTTCTCAGATGTTGACACTAAAAGGACAGGAGGCAATAGTCACAATCTATAGCAAGGGAAACCCTGACTGAATATAAAGAAAAAAACTTCGCAAGCTGTGGTTTAACCACTGGCATAATTGCCCAGAGAGGCTGCGCAAGCTCCATCCCTGAAGATTTTCGAAACATGACTGAACAAAGCCCTGAGCAACCTGATCTAACTTTGAAGCTCTGAGCACAAGATTTGGCCAGATGACTTCCAGAGGTCCCTTCCAACCTAATTTATTCCATGGCTCTACAATAGCTGGATATCTTCAGCGTAATTCCTGCTGTATTCCCCAGGGAACTGAACTGAATCGTTTGTCAGTATTGTTTTCACAGGCACACCTTTCATAACCACCACATATATCACAAAAGAGAAAAAAAAAAAAAAAAAAAGAAAAGTCCAACACTCAGAGGAAAAATTGAAGCAAAATAATGTGCAAGAGCTACACAAAAACTCCAGTGTCTCAGAGCTGCTGGTTGCTGCTAGTGTTGGCACGAGAGGAAGCATAAAGTGGATTAAGTGCAAGGACAAACAATCTGAGGCATTCTGCTAGCGGAGCCTCCTGTCATCCTCCTGCTTCTCAACATGACGGTGATCCAAGCTGTGCAGAGTCTTGGATGAGGCTCCAAGCGCTGAATCACTTTGACTCCCCTCCCTCCCCTGCAATGATCACACACAGAAAACAGACATGACTGAGAGAGACTCGGGCCAGTTTATAAAAGGAAAGTCACTTTTCAACACAAGCCTCCATGAAAAAGGATTGTTTGGTTTTGTCACTTAGCAAACACCCCGATGGCCTGATGAGAAACATACTTGTCAAGCTGAGTTTCCTTCCTCAGGCTTGGGGAAGGTGGCTTTAGGAAACTGTAGTCGCTGCAAAAAGGCGGTGGTAGCCTTGAGAAGGGATCTGTCCCTTGGTGGCCTTCCTCCCCCATGGCCCCCAGTCATGTTCCAGTACCAGGATGCTGCAAACAAGTGACAAAACCTATCTTCCAGGCTGCCAGAAAAGTGCATTGACAAGGTAATTTCTATATGGCGTGAAACCTTTTATATTAGGAGAATACTAAGGCTACAAAGTGAAACTCTCACAATGATGTAATATTAACTCTATTCTCTCATTAGTATGAATGAGAATACGCGTAACTGGCATTGGGTCCTGTGTACATGGGAAACGGACCCTGCGCTAGATCAATCTGGTAATGCAGGAAATGGTTCATTAATGGGTATTTGGGTGAAGAGTCTCTGGGCACATCTGTATCGGTATTTTCAACTGTTCCAGGGCACAGGTCACTTGCACACTTCTGCTATGGACAAATTTGTGCTCTTCAAATTTCCCAGGCGTTATCTAAGAGTTAGCACAGGCAGGCAGGAGATCTGCAGTGAGAGCTAAGAGCATTTAATGGTATGGATACAACCAGAGAAAGTTTAAGTTCACTAGTGTAAATGCATTTCTGTGCTTGCCTCCTAGCCATACTCGTCCCTACGCCTTAGTCCTCATCCTCAACTTTGATCATGTCTTCCTTGACCTCCGCCTTCCCACCAGCCTGTTTCAGCTGTGCCTGCTCCCATCCCACCGCGTGTCCCTGCCCTGTGCATTCTGCATCGATCCTGCTTTCCCTCCGATCCCTGTCTTTTCCCTGTCCTGTCTCTTGGATGTGGTTTCGATCATCTCCCTGACTTACAGGCTTTCCTCCTACTCTTCAGTCAGGATCTTGCTTCACCTCTTAACACACTCATGACTCCCGTGGTGTCTGACCTCGTTTTACCTTCATTTTCGCCACTGAATCCAGACTGACCAAACTAGTAGGCAGCTCCGTGTTGCTACGGTAAAGCTGTTTTCCTCAGGCTGCAAATCAGAGAAACACTTCAGTATGTCCTTAAATCTATTCCCCTCGGTGCACTTAAGCACGTTCTCCTCTTGCCCCGAGCAAGGAGGATGCCTGCTGCTAAGCAAGGAGGGATTGCCTCGTGAGTTGATTTAGGCTCCTGAGCAATGTGGAACAGTTCAGAGCCTGGGCGGGACCGACGGTAAATCACAGATGAAAACAGCAATCTGTCAGCAGCGTTCCTCCTGTTGTTGTTGTGGCCCAGACAGTTGTGCTGCCGAAAGGCCAAAAGTGCGATATATGAAGAAAAGAGACCAATAAATAGAGGTCAAGGGGAATATTCAGTATGCTGTAATCTAAGTGGTAAAACACAGGGGAAAAAAAGGGGGGTAGGCTTTACTAGGGTGAACCTAGTCTATGGTCGGCGTAACCCACCCTAGAAATTGGTAATGTGGCACAAACCTGGGGAAAACAGGTTTGGAAGCAGCCATGCCTAAAGCTAGATTTAACACTAGTTGCCCTTACTTGCACTTAGTATCATACTGAATCCAAGATCTGCATCAAAACTGTTTCAGCTGTCTTGGCCGGACTTTGAGACCTTGATAATCATTGTTTCCTTCTTTGCACCTCTGGAGTTGGCCTTTTGTTGTTTGAGGCTGTTTTTCTTTGCTCTTGCACGATTTGCCCTTTCCCTACCCCCCCCTAAAACCATCATAAAAAAACTTTCAAAGCAATTTTGGAGGACTTTGAGAGTATTCTTTCTGCTGGAGTAGCCCATGTGAAGCTGCAGCAGCTCAGTTCCCATGGTCAGGCCGTGGTGTCCCCCGTCTCTGGGAGGATTTGGGCAGCTGCAGGCAAGGACAGGTAGTTAGCAGCCCCATGGTTGGCAAGAACAGTTTCAAGCAGTAATTACAACCATTTCTCACTCTTCTCACCTAGAGGAACCCGACTGCTACTGCTTCCTGCCTTGCTCCCTTCAAAGCCTTTGCTTGGGCATCACCATTTTGAATTCCTGCTCATTACGCACATGCCAGATAATTGCACTCTAAGAAGCCAAGCCCATTGACCCCAGAAGGACCACTTGTGTTCTTCAGCTTACGTGTGTTTACATGCAGTGCTTGCCTGGGCTTTACCTTGGGTTACTACCATGGAGATTGATGGGAAATCTGTTCCGAGGGTAAAAAAACACAATGAAGCATATGTCTAGCAGGATTTCATTCCAGGCTTAAATTATATAAACACTCTTATAATAAGCATCTTTGGCAAAATCCATGACCCAGCTGTGCCACTTTTTCTTGCAGTACTTTTGTTCCTGGATCCATCCTGCCAAGCTGTAGGAAATTTCTTGAAGCGTCTAAGTAAGCACCTTCTCGGGTCGTGCTCCCACAGCCGTCCATAGAGAGGGGTCATCTCCTCCAGACGTTGCATCCCATCTTAGCTCAGCTCTTCTCTGGAAGTGGGGACGAAGCCCGTCTTTCTTCTGGGACCATACTGGGTCCCAGAAGTGACTGGGCTCTGCAACTAACCTCGGTTAAGTCCCTAAAGCTGGGGGTAGAAGGAGATGCCCTCAGGTCTTAATGTCTACGAACCACCTATAAGGGTATTACTAAAGCCCTTGCACCCGAAACTCCCCCTGACCCTGAGCTGGTCATTCCACGTTGGTGAGCTGGTCCCGCTCCTGCTGCGGCTCCTCGCGTGGGTCCTGAACAAGAGCCACGGGCTCGAGCGGGGCTGGGGGTGGCTGCAGCCGTCTGTCCTCTGTGCCCAGAGCTGTGAGATCAGAGTCTGAGCATCCACATTCTCCACGCGGACGGTTTTGCACTACACGTACGAACCAGATTATTTTCAGTGAAGAATCACGTATCACGCAACAAGTTAAAAAGGCAAAAATTCTTCTAGCTATGGAAAATAACAGATAATGTGTCTCCACAACAAAAAAAAAAGGAGAAAACAACCTCAAGAGTTAAATCTGATGAATACAAAATACTGCATGAACTATAACTGAAGATACTCACTACATTCGTTGAAATTTCTCTCACGCAGCATTTTAAAAGACATTAACATTTTTTAAAGCAATCTTTTCCCAGCTCTTCTGTATTAATAACTATTTACATAATAAGTTATTGTAAAAGATATATACATAACATACTTCTTTGAAGATATGCACTGGATAACTTGGAATAAATCCTACCTCATTTAATACAGATTTTCTGAGACGTGTAGAAAAATGAGAGTCCTGAAAAACCTGGAAAGAATTCAAATCTGATGAAAAACAAAAATATTATATATGATTAAATTTTCCAACCAGCTTTAATAAATACATAGATATTTAAAGCAGAGCAAAACAGAATAGTGAGGTATGTCAACATTTTTCAATGCTTCTAATCATTTTTCAGAACATGAATACTGCAAATTTATATCCAATTATCATTGTTCCTTTTTCTTCTAAAAATTACTGTAAAGTAGTTGAAAAAGTAAAACGGTATCGGAACATGCTGTTAAAAGGTACTAGAACACCTAAATCCTCTTAACTACAAACAAAATAAAATAGGGATCACTATAATGATCAAGTGATTTAAAAATGAAACACAGGAAGAAAAATATTTTTTAATAGCAAGGAAATGAAAAGCCAAAAGTAACATTTTCTATAGGAGATTGAGGCTTGTTAATAAAATCAATAACACTTTTGCCTTTTTAGTCCATATCACTTGTCATGTATTCTAAAATCTCCTTTTTTTAAAATGCTGATTTTTTGGGCATTTCAACATTTGAACATATTTTCTGCATGTAGAATTCAGTCCTTCATTCGGTGAATGCAAGTTTTTAAGACTCAGTACCCGAGGTTCTGGAAATATTTCATTATCTATTTCGGAGCCCTCTTTCCAGACTGTCACTCACACTTTTTAAATTTAAACAGGGTGGAAATGGGGAAATTAAAGCAAAACAGAAAAGGAACTGAAACATGAGTCTCCTCAGCTGCAGCACAGCCTGTTTAAGGAGATCTGAACACTAATCTCATTGTTGATTTACATCAGATTCCTTTAACTTTTGTCTGAGTCTTTACCTAAGCTGTTCAAATCAGTTTGTAAATGTAGATTGAAGGAGCAATTTATACCATTATCTTGACAGGCAGCTCAATCAGGATAATTCATTGAAAATATCTATTTAAAACTCATCATAGAGGCACGGCATTTAATGCTTTCCTTTTTCAAATAAGTAAGGATCATTTACTAAGGAAACGGGAAATTGAAACACTTTTTTTTTTTTTTAAATTTTATTTTCTAGAAAACAGATGTACTTAAGATGTTACCAGCTTTCTTTGCATTGATGTGATAATGCATGATGCTTTCCAAGTCATGAATAAGCCTTTTTAAGGGATCTATAAAAATTATTTGGAAATTGTAAAGTTCCAATTTTTAATAAATAAATGTTTACCAAATCATAGTAAGAGAAACAGTGTCCAGAAAAACAGAGATTTATTATGACTTTAAAACGCAGGCCCCAATTCAGCGAATCAATTTAACATGTAGTTAAGCAGATGAACAATTCCCTTAAATTAAATGTATAACAAGCTCCGTCGCTGCAATGAAGCTCAGACATCTAAACCAGGAATCTTTCCAGCCATTAATAAGACGCTCACTTTCAGAGACCCGCTTTCCCACCATCCTTTGAATTTAGGTCCTGGGTAGGAGCGCAGGTTACCTGAACTGTCTCTTAACTATTGACCTCAGGGATAGATTTTTTTTCCTGGTGATTTTACTGCTCAGGAGGCCTTATTTGCAATTCTCAGGCGGGTGGATCTTCTCGTCACCTCGTAACATCAAGAAGGGCTAGCAGGCTCGCAACCTCTGATAGCACGGTGGGATCCCTACGCTTTGTGCAAACTGGGCCTTTTGGAGGGACGCAGCTTTTGCCAGGCTTTGAAGGCTGCTCTCTAGTCAAAATACGAGGGGCTGGCAGTGGCATGCAGGAAGAATTTTTATGGAAGACGCTAGGGAAGAGCAGAAGGCTGCTAAAAGGGACTTCTCTATAGTGGTATGAAAGGAAAACCCCATTTATCTGGAAAACCTTGACTGACTAAGAGGACGTAATTCCGCTTTATAGGAAGTGCCCAAATGTTTTGCAGATAAGAGTCATAGGAAGGAGTTAATGCGTTGTTATTTCAATAACAAAAATAAGGCACCGAAAACTTTTTTTCCTGGTATCCCAGAGGCAGCCAGGAGCAGAAAGTCTCCTGATCTCTGACTGCTACCACTGGGACATGTTCTCATTGCTTCTTGTTTTCTTGTGGAGTTATTAACGTACTTATATCTCGTGATAAATAGATACCTGTGATATTTTAAAATATACCAGGGGAGAATCTGAAACTGCCATTTCAGTAAGAACATGTTAATCTTTTTGGTTTGCATGTAAAAACAGTGGAAAGGTTAATGAAAAAAGTGAAGGCACAGGGAAAATACTTTAAGAGCAGACATTTTCATAAATGCACAGACAACTAGATGGATGGAAAAGCAGAGGGTTTTGGGGGGTGAGAGGCTCACCTCGGGCCCAGTGGGAGATCTGGCTCCAGCAAGTTTGCCTGAGGGTGCACAAAACACCTTCACTCTGGAAGCTCAGACTGTTTTCGGAGGAAGTTTTAAGCCGATAAGGGCTGTTTAAACGTTTTCAATTTAAAGGGTTGCTGTTGAGCACAGAATGAAAATGATGAGTTTTGCAAATAGCGAGATACAATGACAGAAATTGCACAGCAGCACTGGAGAATAAATACACGCGTTTCAGGCTGATAAGCATCGGGGTACAAACTGAGTGTGAAGATAATTTATATTTGTTTTTCTTTGGCTATTATGAACTTTGATGATTTTCATCCTAATTTAATAGCACAATAAATCATTTTTATGAACGTCATGCTCTTTAATTGCTTCCTTGTTAAAATGTGAGCTAATTGTCCTTGGTCTTCGAATAAAACTTCAGGGCAAATAAAATACCGTTCTGAATAACCCAACTCTCTTAAGTTCAACAAAGTTGCAGCAAAGTGCAAATGTCAGAACAGCCTGCTTGTTGTGTTCCTCGCTGGAAGTGATAAAAAAGAAAAATACTGCTGCGTGTTAGTCGTTGCTGTTGGGTAAAGGGCTGCGGCTGAAGAAATTACAGTGCTAAGACTTATTAGCCTCTGGCCACCTCTGCCTTTTCTGACCCTATCAATGACTGATGCCGAAATCCCACTTATCTAGGCAGGCCTGTACACCCACGACGTCCATGGTAGTGCTACCCTCTCGCAAACGTAGAGCTTTCAGTAGAGAAAGAGCTTTGCTGCTCAAAAACTCCTATGCCTGCTCCTTGGGAATGACACCAAAGAATACCTTATAAATGAAGTATGCTTCCCATTAGGGATTACAGCATCATTTGATCAAAGTCCACTGGAAATAGCTCTTGGCAGCATAGACGTTCTCTGTAACTCTTCACTCGCTTGAGTCTGATTGGCAAAGTTGGGAAAAGCAAAGCTGATTTGAGGGCTAGAGGAGAGAGAAGGACACAACAGAAGTTTTATTGTTGTTTTTGTTGTCTTTCTCCTTGTTTTAAGGAATGACTCTGTGAAATTGGTTTTTTGGATGCAAAGAAAACATTGGCAATGGGCTCATTCTTCTACGGAGCTGATCGTGCCCTACATGCTGGCTCAACTTGTAAAAAGTAATGCAATACAGGCATCGCTTAAAATTAAACAATTTTTTGGCAACTCTGGTGAAATATATTGTCATCGGCTGTAGAGCACCGACACACTTGATAGAGTTAAAGAATGTTTGGAAGACTCCAACCTCTCTCTGGTTTGAGTTTAATGAAATCTGGGCAATCAAAATGTCTACCTGGCAGCTCACAAGAGGCGCTTCATGTTCATTATTTTGTAGTTAAACTATCTATCTGCCCTGATGTGCAAGGCTACAAATTTGTATACATTTTTATATAGTCTATTTCCATTGTAAATTACCCATAAATTAGACACAGACTTTTAGGCACCTCTGAGGGCTTTTTCAATCTCTATTTTGGTATTAGGGATAGATGTTGTTGAATTTTGTACATTGGTTCCTCTCTTCAGAAGATCAGTGCTTGCAGTTGGGATAGAAACATATCACTCCACTGCCTCTTCTTCCCATTCTATGGGCTATAAATCGTAACATTTACAAAGATGAAATACTCGTGAAGTGCCATTATTTATGGTTTTTGTCTGAAGACTGCAGAGCATCTGACAAATGTAAATTGAGCCTGACGAAACCCCAATGAGTTATTATGCAGCTAAACATATCCTCCATAGAGATGGCAAGACATAAGTGATAGGATTTATATAAACCTCCATACCCCATAGTACCCCCTCCCCAAATACATTGTAAGTGTAGTCCTGGTTAAATAGGTTTGAGTCAGTTGCATATGAATCTACAATGCTTTTAAGAGCAAAGGCTGAGATAGATGAAGAAGAGAGCAGATCCCTCTTTTCTGCCATATTGTTGTGCCTGCAGTGGTTGCACTTTTCAATGCAAGAAAAATGAGGACCGGTTCACTGACTTCATTGGGCTTTGTCTTGATCCCAGGTGACGGTACCTAGCTAGTTCGGACACAGAGATGCATACACATTCAGGTTCCCCATCAACGGAGAAGATGAAGTCCTACTCCCAGTTTCCTCCCCTTACTTGGAAATTGTCTCATTGTTAGTGAGACATTTGGTCATTCCATTTTTAAAAAAAAAAAAAAAAAGCTGTAAAAATGTGTCTCCTACAGAGCACCACAGAGAATAGAGGATAGGAGTGCTTTCCTGCTGAAGCAGGTCCTAGAATTTCTCTGAGAGGTCTTCAGGCTTCTCTCACCCCTTTTCTCTCCAGACACACATGTTCCAGTTAATTTTAATTTTATTTCCTTTTTGTGAGTGTAATGTGCAGATTATGTAGCTTTTTGGTTATTAAATAGGTTTTTATAGTTTAAATATATCTCATGTCTGTGTATATAATGGTCCCAACATGTTTATGACAGGTTATGTCATTGGTTCCCTTGTTAGGGAAACTAACAAAGCTTCTCCATTAGCTTAAGAGGCCTGGGAATTTTGTGCATCCTGTTCTTGTTGCTGTATGTCAGTGCTGGGCAGATTGCCATTATACCTCTGTGCATAATTCACTGGTTAAGAACATGCGAGTATGTCTCCCTCTAATGTGTGGCTCCAACAACAACCTGCTCGTTCCCCAAAGCCAACGAAGGCAGTCTTGCCAATTCTCGTGATTTTATTGTGAGTCTCTTGACATTTGGTGTGTGCCTTAAAAAACACAGCTCCTGGAGTTAAGATGAATGCATAAGAACCTCAGCTTTCGTTTGAAAAATAACATAAAATAACATATTCTGAGCCTTCACGTTCTGAAAGTGTTTGGAAGCGGACCCCAGCGGTTAAAACCCTAGAAAGTGAATGCAATCAACCCCAAATGTATTATTACAATCATATCTCGTGGTGTGATTTTTATTTAAAGACAAGTTCACAAGGATGGGAACCTGTCTGTAACTTTTGGATGGCTCGAGCTGGCAACGTAAGAGATGCTGTTCCTGTTCAAGCCCTGCGCTTTAGTACTTTTGATGCCGAAATTCCCATGCTTGATTCGCAATGACAAACACAGTGCTGATCTGTGCGCTGCTTGGGATTTGTCTCATCTGCCGCCAGCAGCCTCGGGCCAGCCCGTGGAACTGAAATCCAGGTATATTGCACTTAGTCAAGGACATCTCCGCTTTAGCTCGTTCGCTTGGAAGAAAGATCAGACTTGTGCAGGTGCTAAAGTGAATTCCTCCCATCTGCGTGGTTCCGAGAGACCTCACCTCCTTTGGTCTCGGCTCCAGAAGCCACGCAGCCATGCTAACGCAGCACTGCTCTCCGGTTAATATATCCTGCTTTTCAGTGTGGTAGTTTGGGCGCTTTGCTACACTAATACAGCTCTACAACTTCCAGACGGAAGCTGGGTTGCATCTGGCCAGCTTGGAATTTGGGGCAGAGCGCGTTGGCCTGTCCGCACCACTATAAGTAGACTTATCTTAACAGTGCTTGGGGAATTGCTTCTTCATAGTAAACTGCCAAAAAAGAGGCCCTTTGTGGCTGAAGCTGAAGGCTGTGCTGTCTAGCACTCCGTACCCGCAAATGTTTTACAACTGCTGTGTTCATATACATGCAAAAACAGAGTGTCCCAGGCTGGATTTGCAGGTAATGTGTTGGGCTTGTAAATATCCACCCATGCATGTATCTGTAAGCGCCCTCTTACCTGGGCTGGACTTTATGAAGATCATGGGCCTTTCATCAGAAATTGGCACTTGTAGCAACTTCAGCACTGGCTTGATGTTGATCACTGCTCCAGGTCCTGGTATTCTTCATCTTGCTGCTTTTTTCTGTCCTTTTCCTCCTTGGGTTGAGCCAACACCTGTGGTCCCATATGGGCAAATTTGGCAGGTCCAGGGGATGGATAACAAGCTCTGGAATATATTTTTCCAACTGTGTCATCTGGCTTATAGGAGAATTCTGGCTTAGCTGTACTGCCAGTACTGGAACGACTCTGGAGCCGTCTCCTAGTCAAATGGTTGTAGAGCTGGCTGGCTTGCTTTGTTTTCCTGGACAGTGTATTGTCTTTTTTTTTTTTTTTTTAATATATATATATTTTTTATTCCCTTTTCACTGTGAGAAATGTGGTCCATATGAAACATCTGACACTAAAGCCTTGTCTTAAATTCCTTCTGCAGTCTGTGTGCGAGGTCTATTAAGATAAAGGAAAGTCTTTTTTCCAGCGTCTGTGTATGTTCTCATTGTAGCTGGGAAGGGCATTCTAGGAACTACCTGTGTCTCTGCTTGCGAACATCCAAATCTGACCTCTAAGAATGAGAGTAGATTTCCTCGCTTGCAAAACCACAGCTGTGGTTAATGACTGTAATGGAGATGAAGCAGCACATTTTCTTGTGAGCATTAATAACTCCTGTGCACATTGTCCACATTTTGCAACCACATTTTGCAACCACTGCCTGTTTTGCAGAGGACAGCTGCTTGAGGGAAGCCTCTCTTGCTACCAAATGCTGGCACTTTGCTGTAAAGGTCTGCACTCCATTTAAAGAGTAGAAATACAACAGAACTGGTGGCCCAGCACTACAAAAATCAACAGCCAAATAAATCAGCTAGCTGTTATTGATCTTAATTTCCCCCCAGAATGGTATCGGACTTCAGCATTCCTTGGGCTGAAGGGAATGAGGAGTTCATTTTTGAGAACTTGCCATAGTGCATATGTCAGTGTTTGCCACTGACTTTCCCTCATCGCAGCCATCTGCAACCCTCCTGAACAAAATCATGTGCAGCATTGTGTTTAATGTTCCTGAAAGAAAAGGGAACATGTAATAATTATTTTAAAATAAACACCAAAGGGACAAGTACTGTGTTCTTTGGCTTAATTCATACGCGGATGAAATCATTTTTCTAAACAGGCCTGCCAATGTCTTGTTTCAAAAGTCTGAGCCTTGGAGGAGGCCTGCAATCGCTGAATGAAGTGTCGGCCATCCCTCCCTCCCTCCTCCCACCGCGCTCCCCAGCAGCCCAGCCAGCTGCAAACCACAGCCACCACAGCACCATGGCCGCGGCTGGGAGGCATGGAATATCTGCTTGGGATAAAAAAATAGCACAGGCAATAAATGCAAGAGAGCGCCTGGGTGCTCTGCAGCAGCCGGTTCAGCGGCCCTTGCACTGGTTGCAGCCGTCGCCTCCTTTTCTATGAAGAGCAAACGCACATGCTAATGTCACGTGTGTGCTAATCACACACCCTGCTGCGTGGCCTCCCACGTGTGGATGCTCCGTTGTTGGCTGAATGTCTCCAAGAGCTTGTGGGGAATCAGCCTTTCCCCCGAGGTAGGCTGGGGACCTGTGAGTCCTCCTGTGGGTCCTCCCGTGGGTCCCGTGCCAGCCAGACGGTCGAGGCACTGCCCACCCCACCTGGCCGCACCGTCGGGGGCAGGAAGGTGCAGCCCATCACTGTGTCTGGCCCCAGCGCCTGTGCCTCACCCCCTGCCATGGGCAGCGTTAGGTGCAAAATTGTGGATTTGATATTCTTTTCTTTCTTTCTTTCTTTCTTTCTTTCTTTCTTTCTTTCTTTCTTTCTTTCTTTCTTTCTTTCTTTCTTTCTTTCTTTCTTTCTTTCTTTCTTTCTTTCTTTCTTTCTTTCTTTCTTTCTTTCTTTCTTTCTTTCTTTCTTTCTTTCCTTCCTTCCTTCCTTCCTTCTTTCCTTCCTTCTTTCCTTCTTTCCTTCCTTCTTTCCTTCCTTCTTTCCTTCTTTCCTTCTCTCTTTCTCTCTTTCCTTCTCTCTTTCTCTCTTTCTTTCTCTCTTTCTCTCTTTCTCTCTTTCTCTCTCTTTCTCTCTCACTCTTTCTCTCTTTCTCTTTCTTTCTCTCTTTCTCTCTTTCACTCTTTCTTTCTTTCTCTCTCTCTTTCACTCTTTCTTTCTTTCTCTCTTGCTCTCTCCTTCCTTCCTTCCTTCCTTCCTTCCTTCCTTCCTTCCTTCCTTCCTTCCTTCCTTCCTTCCTTCCTTCCTTCCTTTTCTCTTTCTTTCTTTCTTGCTTTCTTGCTTTCTTGCTTTCTTGCTTACTTGCTTTTTCTTTCATTTTTTATTTCTTTCTTCTTATGTTTCTTCCTCTCATCTTTCTCTTCTCCCTTTCTTTCACTCCTCCCTTTCTTTCTCTCTTTCTCTCTTTCTTTATCTCTTTCTCTCTTTCTTCCTCTCTTCCTTGCTCTCCTCCTCTCTCTCTTTCTCTTTCTCCCTTTCTTTTCCCTTCCTTCCTTCCTTCCTTTCTTTCTTTCTTTCTTTCTTTCTTTCTTTCTTTCTTTCTTTCTTTCTTTCTTTCTTTCTTTCTTTCTTTCTTTCTTCTTTCTTTCTTTCTTTCTTTCTTTCTTTCTTCCTTTCTTTCTTCCTTTCTTTCTTCCTTTCTTTCTTCCTTTCTTTCTTCCTTTCTTTTCTCTCTCTCTTTCTTTCTTTCTTTCTCTTTCTCTCTTTCTCTCTTTCTCTCTTTCTTTCTCACTTTCTCTCTTTCTCTTTCTTTCTTTCTTTCTTTCTTTCTTTCTTTCTTTCTTTCTTTCTTTCTCTCTTTCTCTCTTTCTCTCTCTTTCTTTCTTTCTTTCTTTCTTTCTTTCTTTCTTTCTTTCTTTCTTTCTTT
Source organism: Rissa tridactyla (assembly GCF_028500815.1). NCBI lineage: Eukaryota > Metazoa > Chordata > Aves > Charadriiformes > Laridae > Rissa > Rissa tridactyla. Next base: position 115,990,359 of record NC_071468.1, on the reverse strand, counting down.
CTTTCTTTCTTTCTTTCTTTCTTTCTTCCTTTCTTTCTTCCTTTCTTTCTTCCTTTCTTTCTTTCTTCCTTTCTTTCTTCCTTTCTTTCTTCCTTTCCTCCTTTCTTTCTCCCTTTCCTCCTTTCTTTCTCCCTTTCCTCCTTTCTTTCTTTCTCCCTTTCCTCCTTTCTTTCTCTCATCTGTCTCCCTTTTTTGCAACACCTTCTGACATCCCCAAAGGCACCCAGACAGTGCAGTGCCAGTGACACGGAGAAGGGGCCCAAGTTCAGCACGTAGCATAGACTATGCTGAAAATCACATCAGCCTGCCTGGCTCTCAGCCCACGCGAGATGGGGCCATTACACTGAACGCATGAAGATTCCGGGATGCCCATGGGTTATTCATGGCCCCCTGAGGTCTGGCATGGTGAAGTCCAGGATAACGTCTAGCTTACACATATTTCAGATGTATTTTTTTTTCTTTTTTTTTTTTTTTTTAAACTGATGGGTGTAGGAAGAATTGGCATTTGTGAGTGTGATCACGTGCAGTTGCAGGAGTCCGGACGTGATGACCTCTGCAGTGTCCTGCCCAGGCCTTTGTTCCTCCCAACATGGGGACAGAGGACAAGGGACTTGGCAAGGGCATTTACCACCTCTTGGCAGTCATTGTCCAGTTTAATTTTTAATTACCTCCAAGGCCAGTCTCAAGATATTGCCAATGCCCTCCGAGGGAGTTGCATCAGCCTGTATTCAGAAATCGCAGTGAAAACTCAAACTTTGCTTTGGCATTTGTTCTGAGGAACACTTTTAAACTTCAGTAAAATTTAGATGGGATCCTGTAACTGACTTGTGGGGCTTTTTTTTTTTATTCCAAATCATTATTTGATTTCTCTGAAATGGTGACCATCTTGCCAAACAGAACACGAGACATACACTGTTTATTTATTGTTTACAGGAAAAATCTGTGAAACCTTCTCCCATGCAGGGGACCCATGTAGGACTCCATAATTCCCCACTTAGCAATAATTGAAAGAAGTGGGCTTTGTCTTGTCTGTCCGCACAAGGCTGACTTTCCCCTATTGGCATCATGTTTTAGCGCTGAACTGGAGTGATTCACCCCAATGAATGCTGCACCAGCGTGAGGAACGTTCGTAGACAAGCTGCCCCGCACTCGTAGACAGCACAGAGTTAGAATATAAACGCTTCAAAGGCTCGCAGACATCGCAGCGCGAAGATACTAATCCAATGAGCAACATCCTGAACAGATGTCTGCTCTCTAATTGCACGCGTGCCTGTTAACACTAGCAGGTGATGATCCGACCGCCGTGCTGAGCATGCCCGTATGAGCGTGGGTGTGAAAGAGGTTGATTTTCTTGATGCTGACATTTTGATGTACAGTAGCGTTCGATGAAACGCCTCATTTCCCCTAAAGAGGGACCTGATCAATCACAACGGGTTGGGCTCTACTTACCTAGTCTTAGCCACGTTAGTCGGTGGCTAGGGAGGAAATTGTTACTCCCCAGCCTGAGCGAAATGAGTCATGAAAGAAGCCAAGATGCTGGCTAGAGATCCTGTGTGAGTTTGATACAATGTTCACTATGTCTTGGAAGAGCTATTTTAAGAAGAATTTGGCCGGAATCCTCGACTTTTGATTATTCTTTTTTCCTTCTCCTTGCATTTTACTGTTTCCCCGTAGCATGTTCTAAACGTTGCGTCTTGATTTATATCTGTAAATAAATCTCCTTATTTATGAAGATGTAATGTCCCTGGGGTCCAGGAGGCCCCAGCCATTCCATGTAACTGAAAGAGACGTTACCTAAGTGGACCATGAATCAGAAGTGGGGCAGACAGGGAGAACTATTTTTACCAACCCGCTTGACTTGCAAGGAGGTCTGCCCAAAAGGCAAGTGGGGGCAGCTGGTTGGGGGGGGACTGGGAAGGTGCTAGGTATTATACCCTGGGGGTCTCGTTTCTGAGCATTACAAGGTGCTTGGGCTGTGCTGAATTACGGAACAGGGGAAGGAAGCAGGAGAGACAGTGGGAAGGCTTTGTGTGTGCTATCTAAGCAACAGCCAGGGCATTCTTGACAGGGGAAGAAAGGTAGAAACCGGTGGCAACTGCTAAAGTGAATAAGTTAATTTTTGTTGCTCGCTCGCCAGCAGCAACCTGAGAGTGTATGTGTAGCAGTTTAAGTTAGGTGGGTCATGGGGGAATTATGATGGAGCTTTTCTCTGGAAAGCATTTCCTCGGAGGCTTCACTTCCATTCCACCACTGCCCCTCTGATGCCATGAAACAAAGCCTCGCGTTATGATGCCACTTCTGCCTCGTGTCCACATGCACCTTACCTTTTCAATCCATATGTCTGAGTGGGAAGGTTATAGAAGATTTCTGCTTCTCTTGGGAGGAAAAGTCCACCTTTTTCTGGGCAGGTTCTGGTTGGAGAGGTGTGGCATGATCTGCAGCAATTCCAGGTTGTGAGGAGTGCAAGTATCTGTCACCTGACCTTTCTCTGTATTTATGGCCTTTTTTGGTAGGGTAGAAGCTTGTCCTAATATGAGTATAATTTCCATTACTTTCACTGGGAGATTTCACAGACTAGGGATCAAAAGTCTTTTCTTGCTTTTTTTAAAGGTTTTTTTTAAATTGGGCTTTATTTTTCAGGAATTTGTTTTACCCATTTATCTTGGCAGTAATACTCTGGTAGCTCTTCTCAGTGAACTGAAGATGAAGAATGTCTTTACGTACTTCTACAGATAGTTTTCAGAGCCTGTTGTTGTTGGTATGGTCCTAGACTACGGTTAGAAAAGTAACTGTCTTGGAAATGGCGTCTTCTCACTCAAAATACCTGCTCTGGGTTGTTTCTGAGCCTAAGTTATTACTGTCAGTCTTTACTAAAGATAACGTGTTTATTTTCGGGAACGAACAAATGTTCTACTAGCGTGTTCCGTATGAAGACATTTTCATTGACTTTTTCCTTAAAAGGCTCTAATTTCACAGGAAGATTGGGTCTTCCATATGAAAAATGAAAAGATTTGAGTAAAACCAGGAAATATTGCAGGTGAAAAATGTCATTAGGAAGTGCCATTTCAGGCCACCCTCATGTCCTCACTTTCTGATATGGGCTTGACCCCCACCTCTGTGTCCTTGCTGTAGCCACAGGGCTCACACCTCATACTGCTTCCCTTTGCCACGGGAGGACATCATGGTGTGCTGGGAGACTCAATCCAACCAACTATTACCATGAAAGAAGCAGTATAACATTTCAAAATTAAAATATTTGTTTATCATGGTTTTTTTTTCCCCAAAAAGGCAACACTTGCAAAAAGGGGGAAAAACACTGGTGTAGGTAGGAGGCTGACTGCATTCCTCGACACGTCACTTCAACACACTTATCAGCTTAGTAACGATGACAATGTCTTATTTCTAGTAGTGAGGTAAGTGGCAGAAAGCAGCCAATATGGTTATCAACTCCCTTGAGGAGTTTGGAGAGTGACAAAGAAGAAAAATCATCTTTCGTCTTGCACATAGACCAAATATGATATGTAATCGCAGGAAAAAAAGAGCACACAACAAGCCAGTCTTTGTCAGCTGTCTAATTATAGCTACAGCAAACTAAATAGCCAGCAACATGCAGTCCTCATTAAATCTGCTGTGCACAGAAATTATTGTTAAGGTCCAGAGAAGCCGGGATAGTGAGGGGCTGGACAGAAGTCATGCAGGGGAAAAATGATTTGAGGAGAGGAACCACTCTGTGGTCTCTGATCTTTAGGGACTGAGGAATTGAAACACTAATATTAGGAGGACTTGTCTGTCTTTTTAGCAATTCAGTTTGTGAGTCACCCAGGGATGCTAAAGACAATTATTCAGCCACTCTCCACGATACTTTTGAAGTGCTTTCCTGATGAAAACTTTCCTTCCCACCTTTTAATGATCACGTTTTCCTTGCTTTACCCTCTTTTGTGTTGTTTTGTTCACTGGTAGGAGATGGGGCTGCCACTTTTGTCAAAACATGACATGACATTTAATACAAAAGAATGCTGGTTGCATGGGGGCAGCTGTGATCAGAGCAACAGCACTGAAACCAGCAGGTAAATGCACGATAAAACTGGCTAAAATGGCTGGGAGGTCTCCAGGTGACCGTATTTGCAGGACGACTCTGAGACTCTTTGAAAACACCTTGAAATCCAAGGTATGGCACAGTTGGATAGCTATTTTTGAAACAAATGAGCAGTACATTTGCTTTTGCTTCCTTCCGCGTGGCCGTTCTCTCTTAGAATTCTCCTGCAGAGAAAATCCCCTCCTGAACTCTTTGCTATAATCATCTGTCTTCTGCTTCACTTCTGATCATGTGCAAACCAGACCCTCAAGCTATATTAATGGTTTGGTACAGTAGCAATAGCTGAATGACATGGGAATAGATCAGATCAGCATTTTTCTCCTGAAACGGTTCTCTGGGGAATCATGAGTTTAAAAAGTAATGAAAACTTCTTCAGAAAAATATACCCCCATGTTTTCCTTGGGCTTGGGGATGTTTAAAAGCAACCTGAAAATTCCCCCAAACTTTTCTACAAGAAGTAAACGACTGTTTGCAGGCAGCTGCTGCCGGGACGGAGAGCTCTTGCTGTGTGGCCAGGAGCAGGCGGGACGGGGAGGATGCTGTCAAGTGGCGAAGGGAAAGGAGCTCCTCTCTGCTCCTGCCTCCCTCACCTCCACCTCCCACCCGGCCCTGCCAGGTCAACAGTGAGGAGTGAAGGGAAGGGCTCCATCCGCTGTCATCTTCCCTTTTCGTTAGCGGCCTGACAACCATCACTTCTAGATTCAAAGGCTTTCAGCTTTCAATTGGGGCACTCTAACATCCCAAATATGCAGAAGGGTAATATATACAACTCATTTAGAGCTAGAGGGTATCCACAGGAACCTAGAAAGGCATGGATGCACAAAATGCAAGACATATTGCTGATGATTTTCTTCAATATATCCTTGAAGACCAATGTGAAGGAGTTTAAGGGCTGAATTAATTCTTCGCTGTGCACTGAAGTCAACAGAGTTAGATCAGAACTGTGTTTGGCAGTATTTCCATATCCTGCAATTCAGCATGGAGTATGTAATCATCTGACAGAGGGTTCAGTATGTTTAGTTGTGTAACTGCTAGAACAGATAAAGGATCAGCCAGGCAAACAGTGAAATATGAAAACGGTTCTCGTAAAAACATCCCAGCCTTGGGGCATGCATCTGCCAAGACTACTCCGTGGTGACATGAATGGACATAGCATTTAACTACTCTCCAAGAGGAGAGAGGATTACAAGGAGGTGGGGAAAGCAGAAGAAGCCAGAGCAATCCTGCCAACAATAGCAGGTTGCAATACTTAATCTCAGTGCTTGTGCCAATGCGCTTCGAAGCTGCTGTTGTTTTTATGAGGAAAAATGCAGAAAAGACTAATCTGTGTATTTATGTCTGTCTGGAAATGTTATAAGTGCCGTGTGGTCATTCTGATTCCAGAACCAATGGGGTCGGTATTCCCAGGATGGAGAGACTTGGACAGGGTGCCAGAACTCAGCGGCTACATGTGGGACCGAAAGCAGAGAGAGTGAGTAAACGGAGGGATTCAGTAAAGTGGGAGACAAACCAGAGACTCTACCCACATTTCCAAATAACAGAATTTTCTGGGCCTGTTTCAGCTCAATGCTACAAACCGTATGCCCTTGAGAAGTTCTAGAGCATCATCTTCAGTCCTTTCATAACAAGCTTCCCTATTATGCAATTAATTTGCTCATTTGTTTTCTGGTATGACTGTAACTGATAGTGTTGTTTTGTGGGAGTTTATGCTAGTGAGGTATGCTAGAGCAAGTTTATGTGTTCCATGAACATTAATGAACACACAGAACAAGTGCAATAAAGGGGCGGTGGTGGCATGAGCTTCTTTACATGCCAATATTTTCCTGTGTTTGCTAGTATTATTTGCTAGTGTTATTTAGCACAAGGAACTGCGGCTTATTATCTACTCTTCTTTCTGTTCTCAATTGCAACGGAGCATTTCTTGAAATAATTCAATAGGTTTTTAATAGTGGCTACTGCAGTTTGGCCTTTGGTCCTATGTTGTTCTTTTGATAGTGACAGCAGAAGCCGTAAATACAGTGCTGATTTTTTGTGGACACTAGGATCTGTGTACAGAACACAGGCACATCGCACAGGTTATTAAGCAGTATTGGTATAGGGCAGGCTTAATATGACAGATATCTGCGTCCTGCCCTTGCTTCCTATCTACTGCGGTGACCGCGGGATGCTGGGGGCATGGGTGCTTTGGTGTCAGGTTGTGTCACTGGTGACAGAGCAAGAGGTAAGCAGGTTTTCCGCTGGCTGTTTGAAAGATCTGCAGGAGAAGTGGATTTGGATTCATCAGGACATGCATTCCCTGAGGAGGGTGGAGGAATAACACAGATGATTTGCTGCTACTTTGTACTACTCTTCGGTTACTCAAAAACAGAACACACTGATCTGTCTTTCCTATCTGATCCTGCCATGGTAGTCTCCATGCTGTCTAAGGGTTTGTTTGATAATGTGTCTCTGGTGGTTTGTACCGTTTTGCTTTAATCCAGCTAAAGCTTAGCTCTGTTTGACTGGTAAAAGACAGTGACACGTAGGAGTAAGGCTTCTTTGGCTTTCTTTGTCGGGTAGGACAGATATTTGGCAGCTGAGTTTCCCAGGGACCTAGGGATTAAAGTGAACCTCGAGTTTCTTTCTTACTTAAAAGTCTCCGTCACTCCAAACTTGACATTTTTCTTCTATATAAGCTGTAAACTACTGCTGGGAAGAAACGTTTTCCAGATGACAGTGCTCCATAAATGGTGTTGTAGGATGTCGGTTATCTGTGATGGGAGTCTCACATCTCTACGTTACTTATGGGATCTCTTTTGACAATGAAATGTCATTTCTGAGAGAAGTGAAATGTGTGTGGACAGGTAGGAAGGTGAAAATTAACATGATTCTTGTCTAAAACAGATTTATTTGAGCTTCAAGAAAGATTTTTTGAGGGAACCTGAGCCTTCAATGGTTTTGCTTTCATTAGACACATCTGTAAAAGCTTTGATCTCTTAATGGCTCTATATCTGTTAATGTTCCTACAATTTTTTGAGGGATGGGAAGAGAATTTTCACTGTGGTAGTGTTGTATTTTGATGTTCACTCAAGTTCGTGACCTTCCAGATCCAAATCTGATTGTTTGACGTGACTACCTTACACAGGGAAGTGCCCTGTGCTAATGGGAGTTTCAGCTGAGGTGGAAGACTGTAGTACTTCCCTTTGGAAAAGGAGGAGATAAAAAGGAAAATGAGTTTTTACCAATGTAGGTGCTTCAAATACAGATTGCCACATGTTTTGCTGTAATTTGTCTCGATGATTCTGTGGAAGCCATTTTTTTCCTTTTGTTATCTGAGATCAAGTCTCTCAAAGATATGGGATGCTGTGGAGAAGGAGAAACTGTCCTTCAGATGAAAAAAACAACAGACCAAGCAACAAATAAATAACCTTTGCACTCGTGCAGTCAGACACTGATACTGCATACCTAAAGCTGTAATATCATATGAAGTTTATCAGAGGGGTTGGAACGCTTACACTGGTGTCCTTGCCAAATTTCTCCTGGGCAAATTACTATCCATCTTCCTAAATCCTCTTGGCAGTTTCTACTGGAGAAAGAAAAAACGTTTGCCATGTGCTGAGGCCCTGGACTGCACTTAGGTCTGGGCTCTTCCCCTGTCTCTGTGTATGCACCCTGTCTGAGAAAGACAGCGTTGACATGCTCTTTGTGTCAGTTGTCCACCAGGATGATAATTTTGGATGAGTGGTCAGGGAATAAATTATGGAGAGACTGAAAGACTCTCCAGCGAGGTGGGACTTAGCAGATGAGTCTTCCTCATCCCCTGTTGTAGAGACCCATGTGCTGCTACCGTGGCAGCTCCAACCCTCGCTTGCTTTTTTCCTTAGAGGCAGTTGCATTTCACTACTACTATGGATGGGTGAAATGACTCTCGCAAGCATGTAGCACAAATGAGTTGTACGAGTGCCACAGTACACGGAAGAAATGTGAGTCATAAATCATCATTAACATCTGCTGGAAAACCTATCTGTGCCCCAGCGGTTGTAGGTTACTCTGTCAGAGCACTTGACACAAGACCCATGATTGGTGTTGTTTGGGACACAAGTCCATAAAGATTGAGACTGCTAATGGCTGCTTTAACAGGCATGTCAGTTTTGGCTTAATGAATTTGTTAATATCAAGCAACTTTCTTCCTCCAAACAATGGTGTTGGTAATTCACAAGCTGTTATTCTTGGAGCCCCACTTTAACAAAAGCCAGCCTCTCTGTCTGAATGTTGCTGCTTTCATATTTTATTGCAGAAATTACACAAAAATATTTGGCTTGTCTAATGAGGGCTTGACGATATAGTATATATTGCTGAAAATGTGTCATCGCATTATTCCTACAAAAATAAACTTTAGTGTTTTTTTTTTCCTTGTCCGTTGGCATTTTGCTAGTTCAAACTGGGGAATACGGGATGTCTATGTAACTTGTCTAATAATACAAAACAAACGGCATGGGTGCAATGCTGGTATTATCAGGGCTACATAGATCGTTCCTTTGCACTTACGCTTGTTTTCCTCCCTCTTTAGATCTATGGGTTTAGATTTGCACACTACATTAGACTGCACTGCTGGCATCTGTAGTTACAGAGGCTTTCGGAACATGGGGTTTGACCTCCCTGAATGTCCTTATTAATCCATGTTCTTACATGTGCTAGATCGTGCAATTTGTTTTGCAAGAGGCCTTTAGGGCCAGGAAAGATTATTGTGGTTATCTAATCTGACCTATTTCATTACAGAGGTCACTGAATAGCCCCCAGAGGATTTCCTGCAGCTGGGAGAGAAAGTACTTGAAGAAAGCTTTCCATCATGATCAGAGATGGCTGAAGGCTTTTTGGCAGTGTAGGCAAAATTTCATTTCAGGGCAGCAGCAGAAAGGGTTGTAAGAGAAAGAGGGCTGGAAGAGGCCAGGGGGTTTCAGGAAGTGGGGGTGAGGATGCTGGGACAGGTCAGGAGGACTCCAGTAGGCAAGTGTGAGAACAGTGAGCTTTTGGTGACCACAAGTGTCAAACAGGCTTAGGAAAAATTACGGAGGACTGCAGAGAAGATACGGAGGTGATTAAGGTTATTTTTTGGCAGGTGTATGATTCAGGTCATGGGGCCAGGTTGTTTGAGGTAGAAGCTTTTCAGGTAGGACACAGAGAAGAAAGGTCATGGTTACCAGAGAGGGGATGGAAGTGATGAACATTTTGGGAGAGGTCTGAGTGGGGGTGGGAGGAATTTGAGAGACACGGGAAGTTTGAAGGGGTTGTTGCTGAGATAGGCATCTCACTGCTTCCCCCTCACCCTGTCTAGGCCATTCCCCTCTGGACTTTCCTTATGGCTCCCCCACTTTGGAGAGTGTGAGCCCCACAGCCAGAGCTGCGCTTCACACAGCAGCCAGCCTCCCCCCACCGTGAGAAATACACCCCTATTTGTGCAGTTCCTATTTGTCTTACTGTGCCAAGGGCTCCAAAACAAATGGATGGGGAGGGGGCTGCAGGTAGGCATGGGGCTGGAGGGGAGGCCCAGGGAGTGGGACTTCTTGCTTCTGCTGCCAGGAGCATCAGGACGGGGCATGAGCTGCTTCTCACTCCAGCTGTGCCCCCACCGCAAGTCCCAGTCCTTCCCGTGGGGCAGGAACAGGGACTTACCCCGGCATCCAGCTGAGCTGTGCTGTGGCTCAGAAGGACATCCCCTCTTTTCTGGCACTGCATGAGAAAGGCATCTTGCGGATCCCCCTTCCCACTGCTCGGGGCTCAGCCCTGCTCACTCGGGGCTGTGGTTGGGCTCTGATCTTAACTACAAGCTACACAACTGGTGGAGAGTCTACCGAGGCTCTTGGTAAGTCATTTCAATGAGTGTTGTGAAAAATGTACACCGCTTTACTAGCTTGACTCTATTTACCGCCAGAAGTGTGGGAGAAAAAGAAATCAAGCGGAAGGAAAGTGCAAGTTTTGGCAAGGCTGGTGGACTGCTGGAAAAATGGATGGCAAGAAGGGCTTTTTCTCTAGACACAAGGTTAGAAACACAGGGCAGAAGAAAAGAGAAAAAGCTGACGTGAATTGGATGAGGCAGCGAACGAAGGATTGAAGCAATATATTATATTGCTACTGTGGAGGAAAACGAATACCTTCCTCCCACAGATGAGAGATGAGGAAAGAAGTGGATATTTGTTCAGTGTGCAAAAAGCTGATGGTTGTCCTGTCAGAAAACAGGATCCTTGGCTGTGAGGGGGAAAGTGTGGAATAGCTAAGATTTTCAGATCTGGACTTGAGATTTATAAACTGTTATTGTAAAAAGAAAGGAGATTTTTGCTTTGATAAACAGAATTAGTCAAATATCATATCTTTTGTGTCCAGTTTGGTATTCCCTCTCCAATACTGGCCCAGACCTGATTTTTCAGAGGAAGTCAGTGTGTTTTCTGTAACACACACAGGGTGTAGCTCAGTCCTGTGGAGGGGAGTCAGGCCACACGTGGACACCTAAGGCCAATTTTGTTTGCTGACAACCTCTAACACAGTCATTGACTGTGTACACTCCCCTTTTTTACTAGCCTTACTGCTTGACCTATGGCTGGAAGCAAAGTTTAGAGGGCTTTCTGAAGGACTGTTTATTTCATGACACAGAGCAAAGCTCACAGAATAAGGGGGCAAGAAGAGACCATAAAGCTAGACAATACTGTTCCTTCTGGATGCTGGACTGAGCAAGCCAGAGCAAAGGGGTAAAACCTAGGAAGTACAGGAGAACAAAACAGAATCGTAGAATCATACAATGGTTTGCGTTAGAAGGAACCTTAAAGATCATCTAGTTCCAGACCCCTGCCATGGGCAGGGACACCTCCCACTAGACCAGGCTGCTCAAAACCCCATCCAGCCTGGCCTTGAACACTTCCAGGGATGGGGCATCCACAGCTTCCCTGGGCAACCTGTTCCAGTGTCTCACCACCCTCAGAGTGAGAAATTTCTTCCTAATATCTAATCTAAATCTACCCTCTTCCAGTTTGAAGCCATCACCCCTTGTTCTGTCACTACATGCCCTTGTAAAAAGTCCCTCTCCAGCTTTCCTGTAGGCCCCCTTTAGGTACTGGAAGGCTGCTATGAGGTCTCCCTGGAGCTTTCTCTTCTCCGGGCTGAACAACCCCAACTGTCTCAGCCTGTCTTCACAGGAGAGGCGCTCTATCTCCCTGATCATCTTCATGACCCTCCTCTGGACCTGCTCCAACCGGTCCATGTCCTTCTTATGTTGAAGGCTCCAGAGCTGGACACAGGAACCCCCTGCATCTGCTTACCTGGTTTATTACTAGCAGAGAGATACAGAGGTAACACTTTCTAAATGGAAATGAAAATCAAAATGGCTTTTTTTTGAGAACTGATATGAGTCCTGGGAGAAGATTTGCACAGCTCCATTTTTCAGGAAAACTGCTGCTGGTGGCAGTGTGTTTCCTTCAACAACTGAAGGAAAGGGCATTATGGAGAAATCAGGTTGTCCCAGCTGAGGCGTAGGGGCCTGTCCAGCTGTTTCGGACCAGATGTGCCGCGGGGCCAGTACACATCTGGATGCACTAGGTGGCAGGGTCTGCCCGCCACAGTGAAATGCTGTGGGGATGGTGTTTGCATGGGACAGAGCAGCAGGTGGAGAGCATATTTCCTCGGAGATGCCAAAAACGAGTCCAAAAGATCTCTATCTAAAGATGGTATGCAATTCATTATCAAATGCAAAACAGCCTGCTCCGGCATAGTTCACTGATGAGCGAGAGGCTTACATTTAGTTGATTGAGAAGGAAAAAGGGGAGTTTTGCTATCAAAACATCCATGAGCCTTGTCTTCAGGTAGAAAGAGAACGCCATGGAAAACAGCTTAGTGATTTCTTCCTCTGCCCTTTTGATATTCGATAAATTTAAAACTGAGTTGCTTGTTAAGTCTTGGGCAGGCAGAGATTCCTGTTTGCTCTCATATTCTGCACTTGGCCTGACAGAAACAGCATTTTATTCTTGCTTGGGAACGGTGCTCGGGAGCAGCAAACTGCAAGTGTGTGCAAAGGGAGGGCTGGTGGAAACAGGACCAAGGGTCTTCTCCACCAAAAGCCTGACCTTTTTTGAGATGCCTTCATCTGGGGGAGGATATTTTGTGAAGAGAAGGTTGTTAGAGATGCAGGTGGCAGCTATGAGAAATATAAGCAAAAAGAGAAATCATATCCTTGCTTCTGCAGAGAGGGATGTTGAGGTGATGTTATTTGGCTGGAACTATGTGGAAAGTTATTAACAGGGCCAAGACTGGTGCCAAATGAGCTCCCTGGAGCCCTGAGCTCAGATGGTCCAGCCATGTCTGGTGTGAAAGCAGGTGTATGCTGCTTTCTGAGGTATGGGCCAAAGATGGTTATACTGACTGACAAAAAGAAGATTAAGCTTGGGAATAACAATAAACGTGACCACAGTATTTGAGTGTGTTCACCCCAAAAGTGTGTTTGGTGGGGAGAAAGCTTCTGTTTTTCACCACTGTAAAGCACTGTGGTTTTCAGCCTCCTCTCTGCAGACTGCAGAGGGTCACGTGTTAGGTATACATTTTCTATATGAAATCCATGCCTCTGCTGGGAAAGTTTTAGGGATCTCCAGGTCAAAAAAGCTTGAAAACCACCAGTGTTATTGTAGACTGTTGCACTTCAGAGGCTTAAGTATAAAAAAGGCCCCAACCAAAAGAGGAATCTTCATCCTCTGTCCCTGGGAGGGACTCTGAAAGGTCTCTTATTTTTTCGTAAATTGAACAGACTAACACCATGAAGCCAACCCGACATTTTTAATTTTAGGCAATGACTAAATGTACTTTAGGTTGTGACTTCATGTAGACTTCAGTTGTTTTGACCCAGGACAAGAGGTAATGGGCACAAACTTCAACACAGGAAGTTCCACCTAAACATGAGGAGGAACTTCTTTCCTTTGAGGGTGGCAGAGCCCTGGCACAGGCTGCCCAGGGAGGTGGTGGAGTCTCCGTCTCTGGAGACATTCCAAACCCGCCTGGACGCGTTCCTGTGCCACCTGCTCTGGGTGACCCTGCTCTGGCAGGGGGTTGGACTAGATGATCTCCAGAGGTCCCTTCCAACCCTATGATTCTATGATACTCTGACAAGCAAATAGTTAAAATAAAAACATTGGCAGGTGGTGGACAAGGCTTGGACACACTGTCCCTTTATGTATTTTTTTCTGAAGAATCCATTTATGAAAAGGCAATATTGCTAAATTTGCAAAGTATGCTTTCTATTTCATGTAGGTTGCAGCGCAAATTGGTTCGTTCTTTCCCATAGCAGCCTCTGGTCTATTGGTCATGTTGCACATAATTAATTGTGTCTGTCATCATCTGATCCCTCTTCCCACATCACTTGCGGCTTATACCACTGAAATTACAGCCATTGTTTAATTTCTTCTGATCTACAAAATATTGAGAGAAAGTATCTTTTTCCTTTTGAGATCCATCCTGACCAAAACCTATGTATGATTTGATATACTTGGACTGACAAATAAAACCACAGGTAAGAAAAATAAACCTACGGATACTTTGCTAGGTAAGCAAAGGAGGAAAGTAAAGCTGACTTCTTCCTTGCTTCCCTCTTCTTGTAACTGAAAAGGAAACTTTCAGAGGGCTCTAATTCAGTGGAAGCTCCTTATGGTATATAGTAAAAAGGGGGCAACGTTCATTGACCTGCTGATATTTGAGGACCGTAGAAAGGTCATATTCAAGAGAGGGACCTCAGCTTCCCGAGATGATGTAGAGCCGGCTATGGTGTTTGCTTTTGATGGGGAATGGAGCAGGGGCTGCATTCCTGATTGCCCTCAGATTGTGCAGTGAGAGCTCGGGGTTGCTGCTTCCTCCTGATGTCTGTCTTGCCACGGCCAAGTGCCCAAAGAGCTGCACACAGGGATCGCGCAAGTCCATCAGGTCATGCCCCGAGTGCCGAGTGCTTCCAGTTACAGTGAGTTTCTACTGCTTGGAGTCCATAAAAGTGCCTTCATAAAAATTGGCATAAAATTTGGGCAACCTTCCAAAGTCAGGGCAAAGCAAAACCTCCCAAGCTGAAGGACTGCGTTTCAGCTGCATGTGACCACTTGTGCATTAACTCTACACCTCTGGTTTTTGCTCTGCTTGACTAGATTCTCCTTTCATCGGCAATTATCCTCTCTTTCCTCTCCACTTACGCCAGTTAGTCATGCCTCCTTTTATTTTATTGGCTGATTCCACTTCCCTCACCTCTGCTTGCCTGTGTTTTTTTCAACCCATCTTTTTTCTGGTGTCTTACCAAGATCCTTTGCCAGTTAGAGTGCTCTCTTCATTAGCAACACCCAACACTCATCTTGCCTCCTTCCAGCGGACAAGCCTGGAAGAGGCCATGGCAAGATCAGGAACGGCAATCCAAGTGCACCAGCTAAACACACAAAACTAGCACATATGAATCAGTAAACAGTTTTTCCACCAAACTCTGGCCCCAGGAATGAGAGCACGCTGGTAACCACCGGAGACAGAGTGTTTTTGGCAGTGTAGGGGAATGACATCTAGTCAGGGCTTTCCAGGTGCTTGCAATGTACAATTTTATTTCCAAGGGCTCTGTGAAGGCACGGAGGAGGGAACACGGACAGCCTAGGGTGACACACGCCTGTCTACAGTGGGACGAGCGTGATTTTCTAGCCCATGTTTACAATGGTCTATCAAAGAGCAGTCTGCTGCCCTAAGAGTAGCCTGAGCTGGTATCCAAATACAGCGGGTGGACTTTCCTCTTGTAAATGCTTATTTGTTTCCAACAATGGTTCCACCAGACACCAGTCAGCCTTGACCGGGCTGAGTTCACTCAGCAAGTACCTCAACTCAATCACTTGTTTTTGGATTGTCTGAAAAAAAAAAAAAAAAGAGAGAAAAAGAAATCCCAGGAAAAGTGAACATTTCTGAGAACGATGGTTGTTTGCTATTTCGCTTCAATTTTATATGAACTATTTGGGTTGGCTACAGTGGAGCTGCCAGGTGGCTAAACATGCCGAGTGAGTGTGGTCAGTGCTTGGGACACGCACTGTGCTCAAGGCATCCAAAAAATTATTCCTGACCTTCATTTAGTCTGCCAATCACTGCAGGCTGCCCTTACATCACATTTTTCATTAGCCAGTAATGGATTCATAGAAGTTAGGCATGGAAAAGACCCGTTAGGTCACACAGTCCATTTCCCCCCCTTCCTCCCCTCCGCTCCCTGAAGGTCAGCCCAGGGCTGTTCCCTACAGTGTATTTTCTAGCGCTTTGTCCAGTCTTATTTGAAATGACTCAAGTGGTGGGGCTGCCAGCAGTTCCCTCTGGGAGCCTATTCCACAGTCTAATGGGCTTCATTGTTAATTTTTTCCTGATTTCCAGCCTAAAATATCCCTTTGCTAGTTTTGTCCCATTACCCACTTGCACCACCCTCAACGGTTCCTCTCCTTCCTCCTCGCAAGCAGCACTAGCACTCCACGCTGCTGAAGTGCCAGTTAGCTGAGAATTCAAAAGCGTTTTGCAAAAAGTACACACCGTTGCTTCCTTTATAGTCAGTGCAAAAAAGAAGTTAAGGAGCTGGGAGAGAAAGTGAGTGATGACTAGAACCAGACACAAAACTCACATCTCCTGACTCGCTTCATGGCCTTTGTAGATAAAAACCTGTTCTCACCTCTCCAGGCAAATTTATATGCCGGGAGTTGAAAACGAGCATATCGGAGGTTTTAATACTGATTGCGGCAATCCCTTGACGCTTCAGTTTATTGAAGTGGTGACTGGAAAGAAGGCTCAGAGTCTTTTTCTACTTCATCATCTTCTCCCAAAAAGATTTCTTATTGATGTTTGGACTTAACAATATCCAGGGCATTTGTTTTGAATAGGATGAGGCAGGTTGCCAGCGTGTTCTGACTAGATAACGTCCCAAATCAAATTTCTGGATGTAAACAGATACCATAGTAGACCGACTCCAGCTCCAAGCTTCACAGCTGGGCCTTGTCTCTAATGATGAATTGAACCAAAATCCCAGCTCCAAACAGGCACGGTATCAGGTAGAGATTTTGAGCCTTGAGCCTCTGCCTGGTCAAAGAAGAGGTGCTTTCTCAAATACCCTTCATCAAGTGTTTTCAAAATGACTTTGACCTTTTAGTTCAGGTCTTACTGCCTGGGAGACCTTTGCAAAGGTGCTTACTGTAACAAGTTGAACAGTAAATCTGTGATAATGCGGTCTTAGCTTTATCGTAGCTCTTGTATTAATGCTCTTTGAGGCAATCTGACGTGGCATGAGCCCAACCTGCAAGGTCCCTTGAGGACTGGGCCCTCAGAAACTAGAGATGGAAGAGACCTACAGGATTAGCTCATCCTGCTCATTCCCCCGCCAATACAAGTCTGTTCCCCACGGTACATTTTCCAGTGCTGTGTCCAGACTGATCTTATTTTTAAATGATTCATATGATAGGGTTTCCTCCAGTTCCATTGGTGACTGGATGGTTGCCAGAACACTTTTTTTTTCCCCCTTACTTTGACTTTGTGTCTTTGGTTTCATCCAGAATTTTGAGGTCTGCAATTCGCACTGAGCATTAACTGGCAGTAGAGTGAGTAACAGAAGAGAAAACTTTAAGGACTTTATCCTAGTCTCTTGAGGCAAACAAATCCCTGACAGAAGCCAAGAAGAGTGTTGTTTCAGAGAGACTGGGCCATCAGTGAAAGCTGCTTGTGGAGGGCAGATGTGGGTTGGTTTGAAAACACCTATCCAAGCCTTTGCACTGACATTGGTGGTAAAGCTGAGGTTTACATCCTAGTTGTTGAACGCTCACGGCTGGCGACTGGGCTTGCTTTCTTCTATGAATTTACACTGACAGTCTGAATTTCAGGGGAGTATGCTGGGCCTGTAGCCAGACAGTGTTGGCCCAAGAGCGTGGAAGGAGTGGGGTTGACCAGGTCCATCACTGCAAGCGTGGCTTCTTGCTTTGCCATCTCATGTCCTAAACACTTAAGTAACTTATTGCCACACACTGTTCACCCTCCTGTGTCACTTGTTACTGTCCTGCACACTGTTTGGAGACCTTGTTTTCTCAGGATGTCATCTTTCTTGAAGACTTGATTACCACCAGGAGAAACAGTTGGGATGAGCAGTGTGACCAGATTTTCTGAGGTCTTCAGTGCTCATGTGTGGGCAGCTGCTTCCTCAAAAGGATAAAGGCCCAGCAAGCATTGCTCAGGAAAGAGCTGAAACTAGTAGCAGGACTCCCACTATGAAAGGGCCAAGATTTCAACCCTCGTACTTTGTCCTTGTCCTTTCAGAAACCCTTTCTCTGCTGCCTCTCCAAAGCTTTTTCTTTTCCCATTCAGGTATGCTTCATTCTGTGGGTGGGATGTGAGCTCTGCCTTCAGGGAGTGCTACATGTATAGCTGCAGCTATGGGTAAGTAACACCTAAAGACAATAACTTCTGCAGTGTAACCTGCAGGCTGATGGATCACCTGCAATGGAGTCCAATCGTCTATTGGAAAATATGAGAGATTTGGAAATAGTGTAGAAAAGACCAGAGAAGGAGGGTAAGAAAGAAAAGGAAAGAACTCAGAGCCACCTCTTCAGGGAGCAGTTGTCCCAGAGTCCCTAAGAGCTTGCCTGCCCTCATCCATCATAGCAGCCATGACCTTCATCTGCAGGACAGCATTCCCTCTGGGGATAGGGCTCCATTCTCCACCCTGAAAATCCTGGACCCAGACCTATTTCCTCCTGTCCAATTAGATTTATTTTAAATCACCAGACATCACATGACACTGAAGGACATGATTAACCTTAGAAAAAGAGCTGGGCTTCCACCAGTGCTGTTACTTTTACTCAAAGAAGTGGTCAAGCCTAATTTCTTCTCCTTTCTGCTAGCCAACTGCAATAGTCTTATCTAACGAGGTCTAACAGCACTCTGTCTTCCTGCATGTTCTCTCAGAGATGTCTACATGCGGTTCTATTGTTTTTTCCTGTTGGTTTGTCTTGGAGCCTGGAACAATTTGTCTATCGCTCTTAGACTGGCACGGGCTTCTTTCCTGTAGGAACAAAAAGTGAGATCCAGACTGGTTTGGAGGGATGATGGTCGAGTAACTTCTAACAGGTCACAGTTGTGTGCACGGCACTATGCTACATGTAACCTGTGCGCTTTTTTTTTTCACTTGCGTAGCTAAAATGTGTGACCTTAAGATAGGGAGCTGCTGTCCTAGAAAGCTCTTGCCACTCTTCAGTTAAAAAGGCTTTTGTTATGTAGAGGAAAAGGTTGTAAGGCAGCCTGTATTGTTTAACAGGAGTAAAATTACGTTTACAAGCACTTTGGTCTGGAAATATATCGTGCTGTCACGATATCTGCAGAATAAAAAATGTTACGCATTCAGCAATGACTGAAATGACTATAGAGTAAATAATGTGAATTCTGCCACAAATAAGTCAGAGCAAGATAATTAGAAATTAAAGTTGGAAATTAGCATGGAGGGATTTAGTCCAGTTCTTTCCATACTGCAGGTGACTCTAGGTATTTTCAGCCTGCAGTATATTTCATAACAACCTGACCCAGGGGGTGCGTTTGGTGTCAGCGCCTGCAAGGGTAGCCTCCGCCTGGTATCAAGTCGTGTGGTCATCCTCATGGCGTGGGATGCAGCTTCACATCTCCTTCCTGCTCCCCAGCAAACCGCTCCGTCAATAGTGGTAAGATATCACAGCTGATACCTCCACACTTAGATTGCTTAGCTTTTCCATGTGTAGGAAACAAATCACGTTTACTTTTTTTTTTTTCTTTTAGATTAAGCTAAAGGCCAAATGTCAATCACCACTGTAGACAGACAGGAGATAAAAAGGTGATCCAGTGTCATAGCTACAGAATACAAACCAGAGATAACCTTTCTTTTTCTTTAAAAAACATCCCACACAGATCAAATTTAATAAGCTTCAGGGTAAAGTAAAGAAACCATTTATTTTATCTGGCATGTAACTGATTAAAGTGAATATGTTTTTGGTCTGTTTATTTATAGCACCACCAGTATTGTAGATACGGTGGGTTGAAAATTTTCTGTCGAAATTGTTTTTGGATGAAAGTTTTGCTTTTGACAGAGCAATTTATTTTGGTGAAAAAATAGTCACTCTTGGGAAAAAGTTTCCCCTGAAAAATAGCATTTTGGCTTCAAATGGAATTTTTTTCATTTTTCATTTTTTGATGAAAAGTCAAAATTTTCCATGGTGAGAAAGGAAATTTCCAAGTAGCTTCAGCATGAGGTATTTTATAGATACACGAGAAATAATCCCGCCTCAAAGGGAATATAATATAAACTGAAAAAAATCTAAGAAATTTGGATAAGTAATTTTGAAGTCACAAAAGTTTAAATTCAACAGCTTTTCATGTGCTTATTAGAACCTCTCCAGTGATGTGTTTTTAATGCCTCAGTTTGGGATTACCCATCTGAGAACAACTCATTCCAATCACAAAGTCCTTTTCCATAGTGTTTAAAGTCAGTAGAGACCATGAGATCATCTAGTTTGGCCTCTTTATGTATAACTCAGTTAACCCCTTTCTGAGCCCAAAAGTCATGACTGGCCAAATCATGGCAGTAAAGCGCTAAACTCTACTTTCAGGCAGTTCACCTTTTTCATGTGTTGATTCTTCTCTTCGATCTCTCTAAGCATTAAAATTAATTAAATACTTAACTGAAAATTTGTTTTGGCAATAGTTGTCCTTGTGTATTCAGGTAGATTAAAGGTCACTTTTGAGATCCATTACTTTAGTCTCATGAGGTTGTGGTATACTATCATCAAACTACCAAAAATGTAATGATCATTAATACTACATTGATGGTATACGCAGTAGAGTTGTTCTGTCTCTTCCTGTGCCTGTCGGGCATGGGGGGAGTTGGGAAAAGGGTAGTGCAATGTTCTTTAAAAATCTCAGAATTTTATCCAGTGTCATGGCTTTGGCCCCACCAAAGACACAGAAGTTTAGTGTTAGAAAACATCACCTTAACAGGTTTCTCAGGGCTGCAGCAACATTTTTTTGACATAGCTTGATGCTATGGGACCTCAACCTGGCCCATTCTGGTTTTAAAATCCATCTCAGAACTGCTGCTTTCCAGAAGACCGTTCCTATTTTATAGGAATAGCCCTTAGACATACGAATTTATGAAAAGCCTTTTCTTTGAGTAAACCCAGATTACCTAGCAGTTCAGTTCACTCTGGTTGTCCTCTCCCCACTTTTGTCTACCATTCCAACTGTCTTTACATCATCCACAGAAATTGTCAGCAGTAATTTTATATTTCCTTTCAAATACTTGAGGATAGCATGGTGTAAGCCTCAGGTTTATAGCCATCATTTTGTGACCCTCCTAGAAACAGCCCTATTTAGTGACATTGCTTGCAAATACTTTGAGGTATATCAGTTAGCTAATTCTCAATGTATTTTGTATGCGGTTTCTTAGTACTATATACTGCTGAGTTTTATATCAGAATGTTGTGTGGTACCAAGTCAAACACCCTATAAAATTTTATTACATCTACACAGTTACATTTATCCAAAAAAAACTTCTTGGAGAATGAACTCAAGTTTGTTTAAGCAACACTATTTTCCATAAAGCATTTCATGTTGTCTGGTATTCATTATGTTATTGTCCTTTATTTTGTTATCATTTAAATTCCATATGTGGGGTTTTTTATTCTTTATTTGAGGTTGATGTCAGGATAATCAGTATTGTAACTCTGGTAGGTACAGTTTGCCCCTCAAGTGTTTGCCCAAGGTGATCATTCATCTGCTGTTTTCAGACTTCTTTGGTGTTCTGGGATTTAGTAAAAGTAAGAAACAAGCAAGCAGTGATTTCTTTAGGCAAGTCTTTTATGACTCCTGGGTTCAAGTTATCCAGGCTAAGGGCTTTAAAATGTGCATCCCTAGTAGATGTTATCTAATTTCTTCTTTTGGACCATTTTTTCCCCCTTTTTGAAATAAAAATTGTCTAATTATACTTAGGTAATTAAAACACATCATGATTAAACAGAA
This sequence comes from Rissa tridactyla, assembly GCF_028500815.1. NCBI lineage: Eukaryota > Metazoa > Chordata > Aves > Charadriiformes > Laridae > Rissa > Rissa tridactyla. Next base: position 115,969,241 of record NC_071468.1, on the reverse strand, counting down.
AACAGATATTTATTTATTTATTCTTTGTTTTCATTATTGCTTTTAAGAATGTGAGTGCCTTTGTCACTGAGAAATCCACTAATCTGTATGATTTGGTTTATGTTTGATATCTTTTCCTGTTTCTTGAATAACACTTCTGAAATTCCAAGCATTCAGTATATCACTGAACTGAGGCAAGATTTCAGAGAATATTGTCTTTTTTTGTTGATCTGCTTTCCTGTCATCTAACAAGTTCTTGAAGAACTCTCCATTGTCTTTCACGTTTTTTGTCTACATTTTTCCTATTAGTAAATTTCTCTTACAATTTTCCCAATGTCAGAATATATCTGTTTGGAAATATCCAAGTCTTTTTGTTATTTGGACTGTACTGTGTTTGCCTGCATGAAATAAATAGAAACTGGTCAGCACCTGCAGTTCCTGATCGAGTACCATTTTACTGTTCAGAATTCAACTTGCCTTTATCCTTCATAAAGATTTACCACATACATGTGGTACATACCTCATGGATTTGTTTCCCTTTAACAGGCAGCTGCTTCGTCATTCCCTTTTTTTCTTTGATGTTTCTGGTCGCTCACAGCCGCCTTCTCTCTCTCCTCAAAATCTTCCTTTGGACCTTGCTAGTTTTGTTGACCCATCAATGTTCAGGATCCTGCATTTCTGACATATCAAAACTCAGGCATGAGCTATCAGAGATATGAGTTATTTATCTGATTCAATTGCCAATATTATCTGATTTATCTTATAATATTATCCAGCAATACTTCTATTATAAAATTACTTTCTGCTGGTGTGGTCAATAGGGACTGCAGCTCCACAGATTGAAAATTCCCATTTAAGGCAATGTACTCAGTCAACTAGGGAAAGCTAAATTTAAGATGTCTCTGTTAAGCCTGTTGGGTCTTTCTGATTAACGAAGTACAGAAGCCTTTATATTCTACCATCCGAGGCAGTGAGATTTACGAATTCACCAACAAATAATTCATAGGTTTAAAAAATAAAGTAAGCAAAAACTTCCTATAATTAATTACTGAAGTGCTAAGACCGAGTAGCTGGCTCTCAGGAGGTACAACATTCCAGACTTTGAATTGTTGTTGCAAATTAAGTCTGCTGCCTGCACATCCCCATTTTCTTTTCTAGTTTCTCTTTACCTGGAAACTTTATTGACGGCAAAACCATACTATGTTAAAGGTGCACGATGTGTAACATAACCAAGTTAGAGATGAATTGACAAAAAACCCAATTTAAATGCTCACAGATTAATGAGATTTGGTGCTTATAGATTCTGGGGCAAGGGGCCACTGTCCCAGTGTGTCTGACCTACTGTGTGACAAGGGACACCTAATTCCAGGCAGCAGTTTTGCAGCGTGGGGAACTGGAATTATTTTACATTTAGACAAGTGAATGATACCGTGGCTGCTAACTCGCCGTTGAACTACTACAGCATGTCACTTAAACATCCAATACACATTTAAAGGCTCCAAAAGATGATGAATTTACCACTTCCCAGGGTAATATGTTCCAGTGATTAATTACTCTCTCACTGTAAGGAATTTGTGTCCTATTTTCAGTTTACATTTTTCTACTTTGCACTTTCATCCAACTGATCTTGTAGGGCCTTTCTCTGATATGGTTAAGGGGTTGCTCATATCATGCCTCTCCACTTCAGAAGCTTTAAAAACCACTCTCTGTTTCTTTGAGGACCTAAAGTGATTGAACTCTTTACATCTCTTGTTAGAAGATTTGTTTTCCAGAACCTTTCCAACTTTTGGTCTGTTTTAAAATGTGAATTCCAGAGTTGGACATGTTGCATAGGATTCTTACCAAACCATGTGTGGAGGCAATACTGCTATGTTTAACCCAAAGCATTACTATTTTTAGCGTGGAATTAAAGTGATTTCCCGCCCACCCCCCCCGCTTTTTGCTGCCATATCATGATCCCTGTAGCAGATTCCCGTGATCCGCAGTCCACCTCTGTGGTGTCAATCTTTCTCCTGCGCGTACCCCTGCACTTAACAAAGGTCGTTTTTGTGGCAGAATTCACTTCATTACAGCAAAAGTAAATAAAGCCTGTCAGCACTCTAGCAATGAGTGTAGGTGCTTACCTTGGAGCTGAGCGGGGCGGGTAAATATACACTGTCTTTAAAATGCCGTGAATGGCCAACTGGATCACATCCACGCGAGTGCGTCAGAAAGAAATCCTAACAGTCTATTGTTTCACTTGTGCCTGTGTCTTTAATGATTGCCCAATACAAAGAAGAAAAAGCAATTATCAAAGGCAGCTTTTAGGAGTAACTTTACATATGAGATGCAATTATGGCGTGAACCAACACTGGCTTAATAGTGACAGACAGTGACTAAGGGATCTGATTACCAGGGAACCAGCTGCCAAAATCACATCCAGGAAAAAAGTTGGGGGGGGGGGGAAAGAAAGCTTTCAGACTGGCCTGCATATTTGTCAATCCACAATCAGTGATACTGGCAAACAGCTGTGCACACCAGTTTGTTCTTGTGCAGTCTCCTGTGTCCCTCAGACACTCCTGCATCGGCTCGCATCCCCTTTGTTGGAGCCCGGGGATGTCATAGCAAACCAACTGAAGTCACCACCGCACCCTCGGGACTCTCTGGGCTTCCTCTTGATTCCTGAAATCACTTCAGAGTGACTCTGTTTTCATCAACACACCTTGTAGTGTGCCCCCAAGCTACCTCTTGGACTTCACATCCCTCCCCTCTTGCCTCATGTTTTCTTTCGGCCTCTTCACCCTGCTCTCTCTTGATTTCGCTCAGTGTTTCCCGGACTTGCTGTATCTGACTCTCCCTGCAGAGATTTTCCATGCTCTGCACCTCAGGGACCCTTATTGCTGTCCTGGTTTATGCTTCTTTGGCCCTCAGGCTCAGGCGTTACCGTTCGATTTGGTGATGGCAGGAGCAGGATGATGGCCTGGGAGAAGGTCAGGAGGGCTTCGGGGAGCTGAGACCTCCCGGTTCAAGCCGAACCCCTTCTGTGAACCTGCCAGCGTGGTCCCGGGCATGTGCCAACCACCTCTTCTGGGCACAGTTTGGCGGGGAGAGCCAAAGCCCTCGTTTGTTTTACTGGTGTAGCGATAGGCCCGGTCTCATCGCAGCCCTGCATCTGCTCGAGGCTCGTGCCTCACCAGTCGGGAACCGCTGGCTTTGCTAACGCTCTCGCTTGTGTCTGCCTTGGCTGACGAATCGCTCACGCAGAGTTGTGGCATCTTTACGCCCTGTTTTAATACTGCTACTTGTCAGTGGATACATGAGTCAGTACATCGTCAGCTGCATCCTGCCGCTCTCATCTGGGGCCCAGTCTTGAGGCTCTGATCTGCAATCTATGCCGAAAAAGACAGCACTCCGTATTGTTTCCTTTTTCGTGTGCCTGCCTCTGGACCGCGAGAGATTTCAGAGTCTCGTTTCGCTACGTGCCTTTTTCACTTTCCAGCGTGTTTCCTAGTGAACGAGCAGGTCAGATCCAAACTCATTTGGGAGGTGGAGGGAGGTGACCTCCAGGGCAGGCACTACTGCACCTCCTCATCTCTTCCCAAGGGTTCCAGGGTCCAAACTGGAGCTGTGCTTTCACAAGAGCGTTATGCCGATGGGAGGTGAGTGCCAAAAGACATTCCCCCACTCCCTGCATCCCTCGCCCCAGACCGACGACTACGTTGACCCTGTGATGAGCCAGTGCAAGGGCTGCTCTGAAAGAAACGCAACCCTACCATCACCCCAAAAAGCATAAGACCACTCAGTGTTTTTCTTTTTTACGTATCCACATCTAAGAACAACTTAAGGAAAAAGGGTTTGGTTGGAGGATATTATTTTTTAATTTGGCACGGAGATTGAAGATCAAGCATGGAAAACCGGCTGCAAACATTTTGTTTCTGAGATCTTTTGTGACACTTCAACAAGATAACCATCCACAGAAATGCCAACAGGCCTGGGTAGGTAGATCAGTCTTTTTGGAAAAATGACTCCTGATTTTTTATTTGCCGCAAAATTTCTATGCCACAGTTTGCAATATGAAGAAATATTGGCAGGTAATGTGGGTAATTCAGGCTCTGGTACGCACTTGTGCTGCTTCGTGTTCCATCGCCATTTTTCTTTTGAGTGTCTCACGCCACTTGGAAACATGGTAATATTGTCATTTCACGATGTATTCTGTGTTTTGGATGGTGTTACCGTTTCTTTGTTCCTGACATCTTTTACAACCAGCAGTTTAGATCCGGAAAGCACACTTTATATTCTGATAACAGAAGAGGAGTGAAATCCTCGTCCAAATGAAGTCAGTGGCAAAACTCCCGTTGACTTCAGTGGGGATAGGATTTCACCCCATCTTGTGTTGCCTTGCCTAAAAAAGGAAGAGAGACCTGATCCAAAGCCTATTGTAGTCAATGGAGAGATTCCCAGCGATTTTAATGGGCCTGTATTTGGTCCAGCATGAGGTTATTCAGTCACCTCCAAATTTTACAGGAATATAGCACTTGTGTTCCCTTCTCCAAGGACTAATAAGCTCTCTCCGAGTTAGATAAATTTCTACACATTTCTTCTCCTGAAGCATTTGGGTGTACTAAGAAGTTCTTTCCGTTTTCTTCCACCCCCCCCTCCCCAGTGTTTCTTTTCAGACACTGTTTTGCCTCGTGGTGATTCTAAATCATCACAACACAGATCAGCACTGAACAATGACCAGGATATGTAAGTTTGGGTTTATAGATTCCAATTCCATGGACTTTGATTTAATAAACTTACCCCTCTTTGTAGCAGAAAGCACAAAACATGGGCGGGTTGGTGAACTTGAAACCTGGTTCTGATTCTGACCTACATTTAAAAGCTAAATTTGAGTCTGATAAAGTTTTAAAAACACTGGTAATGTGAAAAAGATGCTGCGCTGTTCTCTGTATTTTTAACCTTCTTTCCTATTAAAAGTGTAAACAGTTTTATTCTATTGCAGTGAATTCTTCTCTAATTTACTCCAGTGTAAATCCAGAGGAATGTTTCTGAGGCAGGAGAGCCATTCTGCATTCGCAGCGGGGTGAGCGACGGCGGGCTCTGCCAGGCTGTTTCCCCCTTCCTCTTCCTCTTCTCACTCTTTGCGTTTGATGACCCTGGGCAAGGAGTGCCGTTAAATGATGCACTGGTTCCAGTGAGGGTCAGCTGTCTCCACCGTTCACCGTCCCTGTGGCTGTGAGGATCTAAATGCCCATGATATAACCAGAACAATTCAGGCTAAAAAAAGCCTTTCTGGTGTTTTCTGTTTACCCCCCCAAAAATATCAAAATATGACTATTTATTTTCATTTTTGCATTGGAAGAAAAACAAAACCTCAACCATTTTATGAAAAGCTTTTTGTGGGTTGAAACATCTGGTTTTTGCCTCACATGTCGGGGCCTGATTTGAATCTTTCGCATAATTTTTGATAAGGCAGATGGACTCTCTCTCCCTCTCTCTCTCTCTCACACACACATACACACGCAGAGAGTATCTGCTTTGGATTTCAGAAACTTTCATGTCAAAAATTTCTTTTAAATTTGAGGAAATTTTATAAAATGTTGTGGTCCACTTAAGAAATTAGCTTTAAGTTAATGTGTCTTAAGAGTTGAAAGAACACTGGGGTTTTGATTAAATGTTTCCAGTTAGTTTGTTTTCTTGCATAACAAAATTAATTTCAGTGGGGAACCGACTTTTACTGAGTTCCTCTCCAAAAGTAAAAATATTCTGTAGAAAATCTTGCCTTTTTCTCCATTTCCCCCCCTTTATCCTCCATATTTTTCTCTATAGTTTTCCCCACAGTAGTCTATAAAAATAGTGAGCATCCAAGTGGGTTTTTCAGGTTTTGAGCTAAATCAGAGTTTCTTGTTCACTTTGTGTGCCGATGAAAAGCACAAATCTGTTGGGTTTTGGCTGATGTGTTCTTGTATGGTTTATTGATCTAAGCATCAGTGCTCACTCTTACAGTGCGACTCATCAAGCCCAGCTGCATAGACCTAAAGTTGTATCTGAACATCGAAATACTCAACTTCAGCTCCCAGACAGAGAATTTTGCCATCTCCAGCATATAGCCCTGACTGCTGTGTCTACCATAGGATAAGATAAACAGCTTCTTGGAGGTGACAGCTTCTCTCTTTGACCCTAAAGGGAGCTTAGGGATTAGTTAAGGCTTAGGCATCTAAATCTCAGATGTGTGAGATATGGCAGATGAATCCTACACAAAGTCCTTGGAACAGTTAATTGGCTTCCTGGGAGAATCAGCTTATACCTTCCACTTGAAGAAATGATTTAGTTTATTTAGCTACTATATGAAATTCTTGTAAACATTAAATTGCAAACTAAAGATCCTTTATGCCTCATGTAGATTCTTTTCAGAGACAAGCACCCTCTCTTTACACCTACTCTATCAGCAAATTATATACCTGGTGGTTGCTTTCTTCTACCTCAGGAAGAGAGATACTTCTCCTGGGAAATGTTGCAGCATGACCCAAAGTCCAAGTCTTTCCATTGACTTCAGTGACTTCTTCGGAATTATCGTCAAAAGTGCTTAGCCTTTTTTCCAGTGTGAAACCCCAAAAGTGAATTTTTTCATGATTCAGAAAATATAAGCTGTTGTCAAGTGTTAAGTACATTGTGATTTTTAACTGAAAAATAGTGCAGTTAATTATATTGGGAAAGTTTTTTTTTTGTCCTCCTCTAGCTTTGTATGTCTAGCAGTCAAGAAATGTTAGTTAATAAATGCACATCTGTAGGCAACCGGTTTACATCAGAAATGAACACATTTTTTTTCCTTCACAGATTAGATCCTGGTTAGAAACCAATAAACAGAAAATAAAATCCTCGAAGATATTGTTACGCTGATCTTCTGTTTCTAATACTGCACAGAAAAAAAAAGTTGACAAGTTGTTTTCTATAACCAAAATAATTGTTTTGTTCTTTAAAAATCTTTTTAAGGCAAAAATTCCAAAGGCTTAGGCTGTATTTACATATTTTTAGCAGCTTTCTGTAGTTAATTTCTGTCGTGTTATCAGCACTACCTTCTGTAGTTAATTTGGCTTGTAGAAAGCCATGATTAATGGGCTTTTGCTATAGCATTAATTTTCAGCCACAACCCCTCCTTGCCCTTTGGTATTACGTTAATTATTGGAAAAGAACCGTGAAATCGCGTATGGCACAGAGCTGTGGCGTGGCAAAGAACAACAATCAGAACCAAGGTTCTGAGATGTGTCCCAACAGAAGAAAGTATCTGACCTGGCTAACGGAACCAAACACGTAAGGGGTTTTGGGGCTTAGGCAGTTCTGGTTTATTCTGGACAAGTGCTCCATCTTCATGTTTTCCATTGCCAGTGGTGGCTTTTGGGTAGTTCTGAAGAAAATTACTGGGCACTTCTTTTCAGTCCTTGGGAAGACACTTAATTTGAAAGCACTTATCTCAGTAGAATGTCTCCTTGATCAGACTGCTGTAAGGAGCGTTGATGCTTGATCCAAAACTAACTGGAGTCATTGCAGAGAGTTAAGCTTTAGATCTGCCCTGTTCTTATGGAGAAGATAGTCCTAAAATGGTCACCCTCGGAGAAGTGATTTACTGTATGACAAAAAAAAAAAAAGCTACTTAATAATCCTGTGAGCAAACTGCTAGAATAGCAAACAAAATAATTCAGTCATGAGACCAGAATTATTATTTACTACTACCAAAATAAATGTGAATATGATAAATCTTAGTAGGAAAGAGAAAGGTTTTTTTTTTAATGTGGGGAAATATTGCAGTAGCCAAAAATTAGACTTCTCTGAAACATTTTGTTAGCTAAACATCCAGTGCCTCACCTGATCATTGCTTTAAATACAATAAGTAAATGAAGTGTTGCCCTGTTTGTATAAATTCGGCCAGAACTATCAAAGAACTTGGGCCACTAGTGTGGGTCTTGCCAGAAAGTAAGGAGCTGAGTTTAAGAGTGTGAACCTTAAAGCCACTTCTGAAATAGATGGGTGTCTAACGTTAGCGGGTAGGTATCTGTCCTGGCTTTTACACGTGAAGCTCCTATGCACCTACATTTCTCATCCTGCAGATGCTGGAGTAACACAGGGAAGCCCTTCTGCTTAAGTCCAGTCTGGGATTCTCTGGCCAAGGGGACGCGCTTGATCCCATCGGCATGCTCAAAACAATCTGGCCATAAGCTGCTACAAAACCCACGGAGTTGTCATGACCAGTTCAACTAAAGAATACACAATAAAAGTGGTGCTACCTATCGTTCCTTATTTATGAGCAATGAGAGTAGTCACCCAGGCTGTGGGTGATTGGGGTTTTACGCCTACCTCCTTCAGAGGGGATCCTACATCTTCAATCCTTGGAATTTTCCTGCCCACCAGGCTGCCTGGGAAAGGGGAAAAAAAGGGGAAAGTCATACTTCTCCCTGCTTTTGAGACTGCTCCTAGAGGCAGAAGAAAAATGCTGGATTCATCAGGAAAAGATTAGAGGGAGGGAGAAAGCAGATGGGGCACCCTGCTCTTCCACGGGCTGTTGTAGCGGTTTGTGCTGAAGTTCACAAGCAGTGGTCAGGACCCAGAATTCACCTTTTTTTTCACACAAATGCCCTGCTTACTGGGTTGCCAAGTCATACCCATCAGTCTCCACAGGCAGTTGCCCCCAAACGAGGTATCACCCCTCTGATGTGCCCGGGTGTGCACTGTGCTGTAGGGCTCAAGTCAGTTGTCACGTCAGCACAAGGGGTGATGACCCCCAGCTGCGTGGAAGGCGCAGTGGGGGGCGATGCCGATACATCAGGCGCTTGGCAAGGCTTGCGACACCCCTAAGTGACAGCAATGGTAGGTTCACCCACCCTGACCTCAGCAGGAGTGGCCTTGTGAACTGGTGAAGGACAGGTGTAACCAGCAGACAGGGGAAGAAACAAGACTGAAGACAAAAAAGTAGATATTACATTGAGAAATGCTGGGACTTTGTAACTTTTCCAGTTTAAGTGCTAGACTTTCCTCTCCGAAGCCAAGAAGTATCATTTCAGTCTCTCCCACTGATGATATAAGACCGCTGCATGACACATAGCCTTTATAAAGCATCAAACTTCTAGCAATATGATAGTTGTTTTTATCACAATGCTCCCAACAAACGACACATGCTGTTAATATGAATCTATCTTTCAGCAGCAGATATTTCAGGCACTGTTAGTAACATAATCTCATGATGTTGCCATAATAGAGTATGCTGCAGATCCAAATCTTGCTGGAGCGAATTCTTTCTTTGGTTGTTTTCCTGTAGCTCTTCTTGGCTTCGGTGGGACACGTGCCCATATACTGCGAATATGCTCAGCCTTGTTAAACATTCTACAGCACTAGGGCTCTGTTAGCCTCAATTTGTAGGCTCTGGAAGCACACTGCAGGTAATGGCATGGGCTGGGGGACACTAGAAGGAAAGGGGGAACAGCAGCAGGTCCCACCAAGAAATAAAATGGGACAGTAGCAAGGTGGTGGTACTGTTATACACTCCTTAAGAGAGTGTGTAATGACACAGTTGAGGTGGGATTAAGGGTGCAGCATGCTGAGGGCAGAGGAATCCCCGGGCTCCCAGGGGCTATTTGTGTTAAGTGTTGGCTGCAGGGTACGGCCAAGAGTCGCCTATCTCTCTTGGGCAATTAACCATATCCCTTTGCAGTGTCTATACTAACAAATTAGCAGTGCCAGAGGTCTTGCCTTGGCCCCAAATGCCATTGTTTCTGTCATTAAAATGTTAGAGCCGTCCTTGGCATGGTTTTGGCTTGGGCTTGCTGAAAGCCTCTCGTACTATTCCTGGTCCTGGTTCAGGAGTTAGCCTGGGCCAGGGACCATCGACAAGGCGGTTTGGATGTGGCCTCCCTATTTTAGAGGCCAGGAGAGTTTAATAAATGCATGTGGCCATGTTATGACAGCATGCTTCTGCTCCCAGGGCCAGCGAACAGGGCCCAGATCTGCCCGGTTTATTGGTTGGGATGTAGTCATCACGTCTGAGACCCTCCTGCAACTGTGAGGCTCTTGTTTCTTCTACTGCGATGCAAAGAGCAGACGAAGTGAGAACAAGCCAGGCACTGATAACATTTTTTAAAAGGTCATTTCTTTTAAAGTTACATTTTTTGTTAAGCAGAGAGCAAGGCAGAGAGATTTAGACATCAGAGGAACTCAAAGACAGACAGAACTAGTATATTAGATGATTAAAATTTTGCATGTGTATAAAATATTAAGAAAGCTACAGAGTATTAGTAATCAACAGAAAGTCAATGTATAAAAAGCTACACATTCAATTAACTAGATCTGGAAGATCTTTTGAAATTTCAGGTCAGTTTTACAAATTGAAGTGTTGCCAATATTGAAGTGCTGCCAATATTCATATGAGCATGTCTAGAAGTGTTAATCAACACTTATTTATTCCTGAAGTTTACTGTATGCGCACTGCTGCCTGCCACTAACCCCACAAATTTAAATGAAGTAGATCTAACATCAGATTGATGGAGTGCACTGCTGACTTGGGCCCCATACATGGTTAAGGACCGCTCTTATGCTCCATGTTACAGTCCAGGTAATTGTTAATTCTTTGAAGACGAAGGGAATAGCATTTTAGTATTACAGCTTCGTCCTCTGCTCACACCAACTAACTTGAAGCAGAGCCCAAAGGAAGCAACTGCAATTTGCTGACCGGAGTTCAGGGCACATCTTTTCCATGACACCCATGAGGCCCCACACCCGAGCAGTTCAGGGAATAAGGGTTTTCCCTCCTCTTCTGCTCTTCAAAGCTGGTAATTCAACATTACATTCTGCCACAGACCTGAAAAAGAGCAAAAGTTTAACCACTTCCATACTCTGTCTGCTCCAGTCAGTGGTTTAGCCTGAGCCTGTTCGTAGATAAATCAATGCAACAGAAGACTTTTCTCTTTAAGTTTAAGTTGGAGCTGTGCATTAAAAAGAAAGAAAGTAAGAAGCCACAAAGCCTGTTCAAAGGCTGGCTGGTAGACCTAGTAAGTGTTTTATTTTTTGGAGAAAGAAGTAACACTCAGTCAAACACCTACAGAGTTTAATTGTACATGACAGTCCATGCCAGAGTTCAGCAATGAAAATTGAAGCCAGTTTTTTTTTTTTTTTTTTAGGCTGGGAATCATGCATCGACCTAATGAGTAACAGTTTTTGTTTGTTTGTTTGTGATCTGTTTTGGTTGGTAGGGAGGATGCGTTCTTTTGTTCTCACCATTCTGTGCTGGCTCCGGTCTCCGAATGCTACCATCGCATTGACTTTGACAGATTCAGCTGGAAAAACAGACGCATTTTTAACTAGCGGTGCCCAAATACCGGCTATGTGATATGATTCATTTTGCAGAGGAGGAGAATGGTTTGTTTAAATCGCCGGCTGGTTTATGCCTGAAGGGCGCCTGCTAGAGAAGAGGTTTCACCTGCTAAATCTGTGCAACCTGTTCTCTTTCTAAAGGAGTGTTTCTGACAGTCCTCACATACACATGTGCTGTTTAAACGAACTGAGGTCTGCCTTGCACACTTTGAATTATAACCACGCTGGGGTGCTATTAATTGTCTTTGCTATCAGTTTGTTTAGAAGTTTGATCCTCGAGCACAGCTCCAAGAAAAGAGACATATCTTCTTAGACAACAACCTAGAGAAACACGTTTCTTCCAGAGAAGTGGTGCAAATACTTTTTACTTTAAAAGATTATCTAATTAAGCAGTCAGTGAATATTAGTTTAAAGACTTCAATCTATTCAAGTCCTCTTAGCACACCGTTTTGTTAATTTAGTGTGCTGGATGATTGAGGAGGGTAGAAGACATGTTAGGAATCAGAAGTGGCACGATTTTAGCGAGCAGGGAATGATTATTCAATGTTTATCATAAGGCAAAACATGAAGGGGCTTCTGAGGAGGTGATGGGATGGCAAGTTCAAAATAAACAGTGCATAGTTAAACTGCAGCATTTATAATCCTGAAAGTTGATGTGAATTTAAGAAAGCAATTAGGTGAATTCATGGAAAAAAGGTACTCAAAGGCTAATAACATAAAGAAATAATCTCTGGCTTGGGAAGTCCTTATGCCTCTGATTACTGGCAGCAGAAAAGAAATGCCAAGAGAGGCATCAGGATTTATTTCCCCTGTTATTCTGCGTTTTTCTAGTCATCCTCTACCAGTCACAGCGCCAGATGAATCTTTGTGCTCTTCTTGCAAAATGAAGACCATAAGTACAACAGTGAATATAAACTGGTGTTAAAGTTACATCAAGTAGAACATAAATTTGGAGTACTACTTCACCTAACATTGCCAATTTCATGTTACATCTTGTGAGCAGTTGGGTGTAACTTGGTTCACACAAAATTTGTGAGTTAAATTTCTTCATTTATGTTTCTCTGTAATGTTAGGTTGATGCCGAATTCCTCCACATCTTTTTAAGTAAGCTGATTTCTAATATTATTCTGCTGTTAAAATAGATACCTTAAGAGGAATTCAAGTAAAGGTGAAAGATTCTCTCTATAGTTTATGATATTATAATGGATCACCTCACAAAAAGAAGATAATATTTACGCAATTAATTTGTTGCTTTTTTTCTGATCGTGGAAATTGGTTTAGGGTAATTTTCTTAAATGTTATTTGAAGAAGAAATTGCCTTTTTGAGTTTAAAGAATAGAGAAAACATTCTACAATAACGGATGTTGAGTAAATATTTTAAGGCTTCACAATATCTTCATATTAAATTCAACGATGTTAACCAGTATACAAAAGGTCTGACTTTCAAAGAATCTTCAATTAGTGCAGCTAGTAATGAATCCTATATATCCCTTACCTGACACATATGCTTACATATATATAGGCATTAATGCGTGTAAGCACGTGGACATATTTTTTATGCCTGCGCTATATGTATATGTGTATGAATGTCATAGAAATGAGATATAAACTGCAAATAACACTTTCCCCTTATCACAGACAGGATTTTAAAAATAAAAAATATCGAGTGTCAATACCTGTTCTCAATATAATATTAGTCTGTTGACTTTTTTCATCATAACAAAAGGCTTATTGAAAATAAGTTGTCCCAATCTCTTAACTTTGTCACTACTTCTTTTGACAGATACATATTTGTTATTACAGGTTTTAGCAGAAAACTATCATCCTATGGATCTGACAATGGGAAATGTGTCTGTTAATATTGCAAGTTATATTTGGAGACAGCATGTGCATTACTAAATGCCAGAACACCAATACGACCCATCTGCCCAATATGTAAAGTATAATAACACCATTATGAAGTGATGATATGTTTACATACCCTTGTAACAGGATTAAAGTTTTCTTAATTGTCCCCTGCTTGAACCTAATGTAATGTTTTTGGTGTGTCCTATAGAATAATATTGAAAGAATGAACAAATCAGTGGCGGAACCTTCTGAGATTTGCCTAATTACAACTCAAATTGTTCCCATATTGGAAATTACATGCATATAATGCCTTTTGGGGCACAGAATAGAAGAAGCATATGAAGGTCAGCCAACAGTGCATTGCAATGAGTTCTGTCTTCATGAACTTCTAAAATGTCTTTTTCATGCAATGAGACACATTAATTTACTAGAAACAGATTTCAGAATTGTTTTATCCGATTTTGGAAGGCTTATTTCTGCAATCCCCGTAAACCTGCTGCAGAAAACAGAAATTGCAGTTGCCCTGAATTTAGTTAAATCACCACAAACAGAAATCACTCAGCTAGTTCATGTGTGGGATTAGGGTGCTGCTGCTGCATTTCAGGTACCTGGTTCATTTTGAAAGATTCTCAAGAGACCTTCAGACCTTCAACCAGATCTTGACCCACACATCGTTCAAAACAGCCCAATGAAATGCAGGGAAGTCTTGGATAGGTCAAGGAGTACCAGCCGCATCCAGCTGTGTGTTCCCATGACACTGTTGCGTGTTTGTGATAGGTGAACATGTGATAGTTTTTCTTTTTATGCCACTCCAGCCTTTTTACAGCGCAGCTGCATGTTAACCAACATGATTTCTTGCTAGCCTACAAGTGCTGACCCCACTGAGCAGCACTGCAAGTCTGAGAGCAGAGAGATACTTGCAGAATGACGAGGCCTTTGGGGAATGCCTTAAAGATCTGTGAGGTCTTGCTGAGCTGTTGGTAATAGCTAGTGTTTCAGGAGATCAAAATGACTCTTTTCTTGATTGACTTGATTGCTTCAAGTCAAAACAATCCCTCAACAATCTGCTTCAAAAAGTATACTGTACAGTTGTAACAGTGGTATTGTGCAGTTATTCTGGGTATTGAAAATCATACAAGGCATTAAAATATGTTATTGTAAGAAATACTCTAATATCGGTATTCTAATAAAATCACACTTTCATCGATGCTTACTCACACTGTGAAGCACCTGAGGACTCACATGCCAGAAACAGACCCCATACCACCCTGCAACCATAAAGCTAAACAACATACACAAGTGTTGGTTGTGTTTGTTTGGTTTTTTGGTTTTTTTTTTTTTTCAATATAATTTAGCTGCTTGAAAGATGGCCTGCCTGCTCCAGAAGTAAGACAATACAAAGCAAAAAAGTGGATATACTGCATCATGCATGTGTGTTAGAAAAGCATCAGAAATACTGTCCTGTTACAGAGATAATCTGGCTGGGACCTCTTCTGTGGCAGTACAGTTCATATACCGTGGCTTAAGATCTTTTGCTTTCATATCTGAGTTTTGGCATCAGTTTGGTTCATTGGTAGCCTTTTTCTGTCCAAGGTCAGTGTTGAATCCCACTCTAACTGTGAAAAAGGAAAAAATGTCATTTGGCAGTGCCCCATGATCTTGATTTGCTCTGCTTGCAGGGTACAAATGAAAGCTGTGTTTTTTTGTTTTTTTTTTTAAAATTTAACTTTACTTTTTTCAGTTCACCAGAAATTTAGGGACTAAGAGAGCCAAGTCAGGCTCCTTGCATGGGTGAGAAGGGAAATGAAAATGTAATTTTTCAGGGCGAACAGCATATTTGACATATTGTGATAGCCTTGTACTTGCATGTCTTGTGGCTTCTGGGTACCAGGGGCTTTCACATTGCATTGGTACCATATAGATGATGGGAATAACGTGGATTGGTGCTAGAGCAGAGGCTCAAACCTGAAGTCTATCACTACCAGGGACTTTTGCCTCATGTCATTATACAGCAGCAGCAGTTTAAATTTCTTAATTTACACCAAAGCTTTGCAAGGTTTTGCAGCCGTTTAGGTTTTGACTTGCCCCGTTCTAGCAGGGAGGAACGGGCAGGGAGTTCGTGCTCCTACCCGCAGCACAAGTGTGGATAGCATTAAGGTTTGGACTCAGTCCCGTAACAGGATAACTGCAGCCAGACTCCCTGGGGGTGCTCTGGATGTTTCGTGCTGAACCTGTAGTGCAGTCTGGCTCTCAAGCCAGCGTATCTGGGCCCATCACATCAGCGTAGTCGCTGCTTTCAGAGACAGAGCGCTGGCGTGGAGTCTCCGGTGTCATTCCTTTCCCCGTTCCTGGCCAGCACAAATTGGGCATGTATTCATGACATGAACACCTTTAACGTTGCTTCAGCTCATGGTGGTTGGTTTGCCCTCGTTGTTTGTTATCAGCAAAAGCAGGATGACTTCTTACTGCTTCATCAGTGGTATTAACTTGGGTTTAAAGTGTCAGGGTACATTCTCTCAGTGCAGGCATAACCATTTCCAACAGGAAAAATGGTCATAAGCAATGTTATTAATTTCTGGAGATTTTTTATGTGTACGCTTGCCCTTTATGAACCTTGTAGCTGCAACAAAAGTTGGCCGTTTAGTGGGCGTTATCTCAGATAATCAGCTTTAGTAGCAAAATCGGGTCTCACAGCTCCCTTTGGCTTGGTTCAACGCAAAGGAGCGTTAACAATTTAAGTTTAGTCTGAGCTAGTTGCTTAGGTGGGGATTGCCAAGTTTATGTGCATGCTTCTGTGTAATTATAATTATGAAAATTGCTCTTCAGCTTGTGAAATGGTGGAGCCTTGCAGGCTTTTTTAATTAAGAAGCTGTCAAAAATGTATGCTCTTCCAATGCACAAATCCATGGCCTTTAAAAAAAATAAGTTCTTTTGAATGTAGGGATCCAAGTTTCTTGCTGTACTATTATATTATGATTAAAATAATAGTCTTGTGAATTATGGTAATTCCAGTTAAGAAACACTAAAGGGATTTTATGAGAAATTATTGTCACAAGTTACATTTAATTTGACGGTATTACTCATTTACAAAGGAGCTCCTTTGTTGTCCATCGTCATAGTATTTGAGAATAAAATCCTCAGCATAATGTAGGCAGAATTTATGGTTCGCACTTAGAATCACGTATGGAAGACAGATATCTTTAATCTAAACTAGTTACAGAGGGTCCTTAGGGGGGAAACTCCGGAGTACAATAATCAGGTAGGCTTTTGGTTGATATAATTTTAAAGAAAGGATGCCAAGCTTTCACAACGTGATCTCCTGTCTGAACTTTCATGTCAGAATGGAGATAAACTTGGTACAAAGCATTCATTACCAATTTACCAGGATCATCAGTCCCTTTGAAATATTTCAGTCAGGAACAAACTTGATCCAAAAGAAGAACAGGCAGTGGGCTTTAACAGCCTGCGTTATTCAGCAGGTTGGAGGGAGAATCTTAATAGTCCTTTAAGCTCTCAGAGTCTATGAATAGAAGTGTATTAAAAGTAACTCATTTGGAGGTGTAAAATGTGTCTTTTTGCAGTTACAGGCTAATTTCCATGTACGCTTTTCATAATTTTCATAATTCTTCCTCCCCCTCTGATTAAAGCTGTCTATAGAACTACATGAAAAATATAGAAAAAAAGCACAAAAAGTAAAAAGGCTGAATGCGGAGAGTTGAAGTTCTGAAAGCTGGGAGGCTAGAGGGAAACCTGAAATGTGAGGTCTTGAATGCCTATGAATCTACGAACTAATTAGCAAAGGCCAGGACCGTGCGCTAATGTAAGTTAGTTACAGCCCACTGAATCCAGCCAAAGCAACACCTGTCTTTAATATAGAGAAAGAATAATTGTCTTGAGGGACTTGAGTCCAGGATGCAGTGATGGAAGCTCCACTTCATGCAGAGGGTAGTAAAGCTCCTAAAAATGATGGATGATAGATGATGGTTTTCTAACGCAAAACATACTGGGTTTGACAATGAGTAATTTTATGCTGGATCTTGTTCTGGTGGATATAGATGAATTAAACGCTGCGCAGCAGCCTTTAGTGGCTACAGGCCTGATGATCACGATCTGATTGCAAGTAATATGTAACTTATACTTAATATATTAAAAGAGAACAGTCCCAATAACTAGCGCATTTGTGGAAGTTAGGGAGAAGTGATGAATAAATTTGCCTTGGAGGACAATTGGAGATGGAAAAAAATGAATGAAAACAGGGAGTTCCTCAGCAAGAGTTTATTGTTTGGCTAGTAAGTGATTCCACACACAGAGGATGTAATTTGCTAAAATAAATTCTGGTCCAGTGGAAAAAGAAGGCTGTAATCACCCCCGAATATCTGACATATAGGAAAAAAAAAGAGAGAAGGTTGAAAACAACCTGTACAAAGTAGAAATTATGAAATCTGTCTAATTGTTAAAAGAAATTAAATCCATTATAGAAAAATCTCTGATGAGAGGAGAGGGATAAAGATCTTAGGAACAGAAGAACCCTTCAGGAAGAAGTAGGTTTAATGCTAGAGGAGCCAGACAAAACTGACAGTGATGAAGTAAAAAAGACAGAAGTAATAAGGATTTCTGATCTCCATTTGGAAATATATACTGTGACATAGTTTATCACCTTCCTAGCTCATCATTACCGAAGGAAAACAACAGAGATCTGCTAGGGATAAACATTTTTATATCATTTGTCTTGGCTAACTTGCATTTAAGAATCCTGAAAAAGTTGGCTGAGGACGTCTCTGTTTCACAGATGTTCATTTTTTAATAAGTCCTGAAATCTTGGGGAACCTCCAGAACAGAGGAAGAATTGCAATATCGTGCCAGCAATCAAACAGCAGAAATGACCCAATCCAGACAGTTGTAGGCTGGTTTACCTGGCATCACCTTCCAGTCAAATGATGGACAGTCTGGTATGGGATTTAATTGATAAGAAATTAATTTTCACATGAGTGTAACCAAAGTCTGAACAAATGGCTTAGGGAAATAGGCTGGGTTTTCCTTTTTGAAATGACAAATTAATTTGATTTTGGTAGCAGCACAGACAGAGTGTGTGTTACAGAGTGTTTTAATCTGTACCAAGTGTTATTCTGACTAAAGGATCAGCACTACATGGTATCAACGAGGTGAACTTTGCGTCTATTATGATCCACCTGACAAAGTCTTAAAAGACTTGTCAGTGGGTACCTTCATTAAATAGGAGTGCTTTCAGTAGAGTTCCAGAATGGCTTCTGGCTCCAAAACCATGTAAAATTTCCCTCAGTGCTGTGGAAATAAGTGTGGATCCATCGCTGCCAACATCTGTGAAAGACGCAAATACTGTCAAAGTGATCTCTTATGATGATTACACAGGGTAATCCAGATCATTTTGTCCAATAAAAAATAATTTGTTCAACTGAGCCAAAGACAGGAAGATTTTTTTCCCCTCTTTGTTCTGTTCTGCTTAGTACCAGCCTATTGTTTCTGAAAAGAAAGATAAGGAGTTGGAGATTTGGAAAAAAAACAACCTAGCCATAAGAATGCTGGAGAAAAAGACTTTTAGTGACAGAATTGAAGGAAAAGAGCAGTCTATTTTATTAAAAAAAATATTAAAGTTCAAGTGGGATGGGAACATTAAACAATAGATATTTTATTGGAAAAAGCTGCTCTGTGGAATCAAAGTTCTGTTAATTTTTCTTTCACTTGACTGTTTTTTTTTTATTTGGCAGAATCTTCAGAAAGGTATTTTGAAGATGTTGATATGATTCATATTAACATATTTGAAACCTTAAAGGCCATTTTTGTACTTTAAAATGGCTCTTTGTTCTGAAATGTAAGATATTTCTAGTAATAGGCCATTATAAAAACAGAAAATAGTGTATTCTTCCCACCTAAGTATCCAAAAGTCCAAAGAATTATGAAAATCTTAGTGTTCTCAGAATTTTACTTGTAAGCAATTTGAATATCTTTGATGGGAAAGATAGCTGCTTTGAAAAACAATTGTAGATCAGGCAAACATTGTTCTATTATGTAAGAGAGAGATGACTTGATTATAGAATATGAATAATTTCAACCAAGAATAGAGTACTAGGATGAAAGATGAAAAGAATTACTTACGTGACAAAACCTTTTTTTTTTTTTTTTTGTACAACAGAGCCACAGTAATTTAACTTATTATTTCTATATTGAACCCAATAATTTATGTAACTAAAGTTTAGTTTCTGGAAAGATATTCAGTTTTGAGTCAATGTCTTCAAGAGGGAGTAATCCATCATTTTCCTTGGTAAAAATTTCAGTGATCATTGACTCAAACTTTTAGTAAGATGCACTTTTTTTCTACTTTGAAAACATATGCCTCTTGCATCCAACTGTTGACTCTTCTTATGAAATTATTGTGTTAAAGTAGTCCTTTAAAACCTGCTGTTTTTCTTCACCACATACTTTTTAATGTATCGTAGTCAAGTTGCCCCTTCAAGTAGTCCCGCAACCTGAAGAGGCAATCAAAACTGAAATGAAGACATTATGACTAACCCCAAGACCCGAGTCCAGGTTTTGCATAAAGATAAATATGATTTGAAACCTGATACTTTGGATGCCTTCTGTTGCAGGTCTCAAAAATAGAGATTCATAGAAAATAAAGCTATGCGGGACAGACCCCCAGGGGTCGTCTTGTCCTGTGCCTCAGGGCAGAATCAACTAAGTTTATGTCATTCCTGCCAGATGCTTACCTATCCTGCTCTTAAAATCCTCCCGAGATCCTATAGCTTCCCTAGAAAATCTATTCCAGTGCTTCATTACCCTTACCATTAGGGAGTTTTCCATAATGTCTGATGTGGGTCTTCCTCACTGCAGTTAAAGTCCATTACTTTTCATTCTTGAAGGCAAGGAGAACAAATTATTACTGTCCTCTTTGCCTTGAACTTTCCAAGATCTTAAGTTGGTCATTTCTTCAGACTTCCCAATAGTAAACAGTGATAGTTCTGGCAATCTTCCCTTATAGGTGATGGTTCCTCAAGCTCCGCTCAGTCCCTTTCTTTTCAATAGGCTTGGCTTTCCTCAGAGAGCCCCAAACTAGTGCACTGACTAAAAAGTCTTGTTAAGGCTGAATGGAGTATTACTTAAATTTTAAATGTATTCCTATTGAGACACGATCTTTCAGAAGGTGTTCATTCAGATATTGACCACTGTTCTTAAAAACAGAGGGAATGATCTCTTCAGAAAGTTCATTTATCTCTGTTGGAGTACATTTAAGTTCTAATATCGCACACATTACCAGAGTTACATGCTCTCAGAGGTTTGAGATGACATAAAATGTAGTTCAAACCTGTCAGCCCAGCTTTTCTTGGTTGTTGAAGTCTGATGTGATAGTAACCTTGTTTTTTGGAAACATATTTTTCACATTTGAAAATGTCTGTCACAGTTTGGAGCATCTCGCTAGATTACATCACAGTGGCATGCAACACACAGGAAATCTGAAAAATATGCTGCATTAAACTGCCCTTAAGGAAACTGTGGTATTCAAAATAGAATATGTTTTAAATCTTACTTGCTTGTTTGTACAACTGGCCTATGCTACGTAAGCCACATTAAAACTTGGAGGTTGCGTGTAGTAACCAGGTATCCCAGCGTTTTGGGGTAAGTTCACTCACATTACCGTGCACTCTGTTCTGAGGTGAAGGGAGCTGGAGAAGTTGGTGGTTTAACCTGAAAGAAGTTATTTGCCAACTGTAGTTCTGCCTGATTGATAACGGAACTGGGATACAAAAGAATGAGACATTTATCATCTGAACTCAACTCAATTTAGCGAGACTTTATTGACACCAGAACTTCTCTGAGATCTGCCAAGGAATGTTAATCGCTGTGCTATCTATCAAGAGGAAAGGAATAGTTCAGTATAAAAAAAGCCCCTTATTAGAGTGCAGATAAATATAAATGTAGATAAAACCAGTGTGCTCTCTTATATTCATTAGGGACTGCACCCTTTCTGAAATTTTACTCATTGTTGCCAAGTGGTTGATTTACTTGTTTTAAGTCATAATTTCACCACATATCCCTCTTCACACAATTTGGACAAGACACGGTGAATCCCACTTGATTTCAGAATTCAGCGGGACGTAGCTGTGTCCAATTTGTCACCCTCCATCCATTTAACCTTAAGGGAAAGAAATAGGTACCTTTCCCCTGGGTTACCTCTCTTTACCCTTTCCTCCTCCTCCACTGCTCTCACCTGCACCCCACCTCCATTTCCATAATGTGAATGTGATTACAAAATGCCTTTGGCTGGACCTTAATATATCACATTTCTTTGAAGGGAGGGTAGCCTCTGTCCCACGGTGACTAGCCTGAAGCCATTCTGATCTGTTTCAGGGCCCTAAATTATTATAATTTGAATAGCAAAAGTAAAAATAACACACAAACAAAACTGGCCCAAAATAGAAAGGTTAATATTTTGTATTTTTTTCTTTTGAAACTAGCCCACTGAGCAGGTTTGGTTAGTTTCAATCATTTTTTGTTTCCCATTCTTTAAGAGAGAAGTGGACTGTGGCCAGGTTTTCCTATCACAGCCCATCTGTGTTATGTGCTAGGGAGACAAAGAAAAAGATTAAAGATGTTACTGTGTAAAATGCTTTATATTTTGGGGGTGGGGAGCAGTGAAGCTGGGGAAGATAGAAAATTATTTCCAGTTGAAGATTGTACTTAAAAATGATTATCATCTTTTGTTGGTTTCAGTTGTCTGGGGAGTTTGAGATGAATGATGCCACAAATTGCTGATCAGATGTGTCAGAATTAATTTCTGCTTTCCACAATTTTTTTATAAAAATTGCTCTGGTTGAACTTTGGGCTGCTTTCCTTTGGAAATAAATTTAGAAGTGGCTTGACATGAAGGTGTAAGTATGGAAAAATGGAGAGTAAATGCTAGCATAGTACTAAATCTGTATGTACTAGAAAATAAAATTCCACTCATCAAAGGAAAAGCCTGACCAACGTGTCAATCCATCGTTTTCCCAAATGCTCCAGAGTCTTTAAATGCAAATTAACTGCCCAAAGTTATATTAAAAAGATATTATTCAGGTTGTAATGTCAAATACTCAAGTGTTCGGAAATTGTTCGTTCATAAAATGTGAATTAAAATCTCATGTGCATATGATACAGTCACTAATTGCATGGTCTAATATGTTTTGTTTCAGTGGGACCTTTGCCACTTTTAGGGGAGGGAAGGGATGTTACTGACTCAGGGAAGAATTATACCTTATCATATGGCTAAATATCTATTCAAACCATGAAATCAGAATTATTAATTGCATCATGGTATTTTCTGTTCTGTGCATGACTTTAAAATCTGGGGCTTCATACGTCCAAACTTCAGGAGAGTTAATCATCTCACCCATGCCCCTTTCAGGTACAGGGCAGCACTATCACAAAAGCTTTGAGGCACTGAGGTAAAACATTATATGCTAAAATTTGAATGCCCGATTTGAGTTCACCTGAGTCTCATTTATTGCAAAATTCAGCCTTGTGTATGACAGTATATGTTCAAAATACAGGTCTTGTCTTTTTATTGACACTTGTGAGTCCTTAACAGTTATGAAAATCATTTGGTCACTCATACAATGAAGACTACACTAACAGCAACAGCCTAACAAAGCTTGGAATATATGGCTTGCCTCCTAACAGACAAAGGGCTAAAATGTTCTGCAGGACACATAAAATAAAAATCTAAGAACAGTCATGCTGGTGAGAACAAGGGTCCTCCTGACCCTACCTCTTTTGGAGCTATGAGAAGATTGACATGGTCACGGAGGATGGAGATTTCCAAGACGGTTGGATTAAAAGTGAGGCCGATTTTTGCTAAGTATACTGCAAATGCTAACTGTTTTCTGTTTCTTTGAGAGGGCAAAATCACACCTAATATAAAAAGCTCTCTTTTATGCCAGATTTTAAGTTTCTTAAATGAAAAAAGGAATCATTGCTTTATTGAAACAGTTACCAGATACTTTCCCCCCAGTTTTCATTTTCCAGAATTGCTAACCAACTTGAAAATTAAAGAAGTTTCTGATGGACACCTATTACATAGAACAAGCAATCAAAGTTGGTTGAGGACCACCAAACAGGGACTTAAAATGGGAAATCTGGGGCAAGTTTCTTAACAGGCAGTGTCACCAGCCACACAACTATTCAGAGTTTAATCTGGAGCTGACTCTGACAATGTGTGCCCCTCCTTTGAGCTTGCTTGGTTTTTATTGTTCTTTTAGGTTGGACAATTCTGTGAATCCACAATTGCTGTGTATCCTGAAAATAATACATTTGCCTGATCATCCATGTAATCATAGCACTTTACTTAAACGGAAAAGTATCACCCACACTTTGCCCTTGAGAAAACTGAGACACGTGTGGGCTAGAATGAATCAGTGACTGAGTCAAGACGAGAATTTAGGTCAGGTTCCCCAGCTGTCACCCTTTTCCTTGCACAGCTACTTCCTCCAGCAGCATCAAGTGTGTCAAGGTTTTGTGTTCACATCTGTATTCCAAAATGCCTCTCTGGGAATATACATGGCCAACCATATGTCTTGTGGATTCATTTCTGGTTGCAAGTCACTGGTTGGTTTTGATATATAAAGCAGTAAGTTATGTTGGTTCTCCTGACCTGAGACACCACATTTTATGGTGCTACATTATTAGAGATTAAGAGGATGTTAAAGAGGACACTGGGTGTTTTCAATAAACCTTGATGTAGGAGGTCCTGAAACTGGTGATACGCGGTCTGTGATATAATGAATACTGGTTTTGAGGTTTCGAGAATTTAGAGAGTCTTTCTTGACAGTTCCTGCTGGGTTGGCTGAAAAATAACAAGTAAATTATTTCTTGTGAGTTTAACCCTCAATATTGTAGCTAGGCCTGCAAGGAAATTTTGCAGGGCATGGAGAAACTGAACGCTTGATTCAGCCTGAAAAGAGAGGAACTGCAGAGAAGACGACTGAAGAGGAACTTTACCAAAACTCATGTATTTAAGCATGTGTTCATAATCAGCATGATTAGAGGTACAGATGTCACTGGAACCACTCACAAGCTTAAAGCTAAACTGATGTTTAAACATTTGATAGTGTAGGGTGTTCTGCACAAGGCCAGAAGTTATGGTAAAACAGAAAAAATGAGACTGGACAAGTGACTTAAGGGTGAGAATGGCAGGTGTTCCAGAATGCAAAACAAAGTAAGAAAGTTATGAGCAGTAGTAGGCAACAATTTACAAGAATGTTTATTATTTAGTAGAAAATGGATTTGTTTCTAAATGTTCCATTTTGAT
The DNA here is from genome assembly GCF_028500815.1 of Rissa tridactyla. Classification (NCBI taxonomy): domain Eukaryota; kingdom Metazoa; phylum Chordata; class Aves; order Charadriiformes; family Laridae; genus Rissa; species Rissa tridactyla. The sequence goes on along the minus strand of NC_071468.1, from coordinate 115,944,760 downwards.
TCTACACTTAAAAAATTTGCGACTACCTACTTTTTACTCAGCAAGATACTCCTAATAGGTTTTCTTTTTTATTCTGCTTATTTTAGTGAGAAAACTCCCCTCATAATTATCTTAATTACATTTCAGTATAAATAATGGGGACAATTACTATCATTGGCAACATTTGCAGCTAAAATATCCGAGATTTAAGATCCATTTTCTTTGAAATTCTAGCTATTTCAAAAGAAAATACCCTTATTTCCAAGCTCCTCCATCTTCATTTTCACTCCTTTAATGGAACACTTTTAATAATGGCTTCAGTACAGTTGAAAAATCAATTTCCTGAGCCTCAGAAATGCTGAGATGGAAAATTAGTCCTTTTGAATTTCAAAAGAACTTCACCATTGATCTTTAGTATCATTTAAATGTGATGGATTCAGTTTTAATGTCAGAAGTTTGCATACATCTGCCTTCTTCTATCAGTGACTGTGGAGCCCAATAGACCTTATCTCAGCTCTCCTGACATGTGAAAATCCCAAGAGCTACAGCTCAGGACTTGTAGTTAAACAGACAATCTTCTGTGTAAGCTGGAAGAATATACACTTCAGGTATTAATATTGCAACTTTGCATTTTTGCTGGTCAATGATTTCCAGTTTTCTGCACCTTTAGCTCTTCCTTTAGTTGTCTCCTGCTTCTCTGTAGCAGCATTGGTACTGTCCATATTTCCACTCCCAGAAGAGGATGTCTTTTGATTTCTACCATGAGCTGGGGGTGTGGGAAAGCCAAAAGTACCCTCTGCAGCTGCGGTGGCCCAGGGCTGGTATGGCTCTTAGGAGGCACAGCCTTTACGGTATATCTACAGGTGGTGGAGAAATGAATCGTGAGCTATTCTCTAGCAATAAATTCAGCTGGTGTCATATAGTTTGTGTGCATACCCTTAAACTTTGGTGTCATACTTGTGTGCATACACTTAAACTTGATGACCTTCCCCCAAAACAGAGTGGCGACATCCAAACAGGCTATGAGGAATGGTTCTTGGCTGTGCTAATCCCTGAACAAAGCTGGTGTGGTGTCTGGGAGAATCTTAGCTGGCCCAGGCCAAAAATCTGCCAGGGAGTGCTGTCAATGGTTAGCAGTATGGAGGAACTTCTGTCAGTCCTCTGGCTCTGTTCAGTTTACTGATGTAGATGCTGCCTCTGTGGCTCGCCTTGTGTTGTGAAATCTGGGCATTAAGCAGTGTCCCTATAAGTCCTAAGGAGGCAACGTTTCCTGTCCCTGCCATGCAACCGATGGAAAGAGAGGGCAGTGGGACTTCTTCAAACAGGTCCCATGATGATCTCTGCTCTCAGTCAGGCATGCTTCATCTTTTACATCATGATAAAAAGACTGTTGTCTAAAGAGGATGAGCATGCACACCTCCATAGGCTTCACCTGCCCTGGTGAAAAGTCCAGCCCTGCAGTACCTGACTTCAGTTGCCTGGATTTTAAACCCATTAACCACCATGCCTGGCTGTGAATGAATTCCTAATACTGAAGGTTCCTCTGAAGATCTCCTTTAAAGGCCTGTATCTCACACCGCGCTGATAATAATGCAACTCCAGAAATCTTAGAATAGAACTTTGTTCATCTCCCTTATTGAGTGTGGGCTGCTGGCTGGAGGGGAGCGCTTTTTGGTGCTGGGTAACTATTCAGCATAATGGCCTTTATGAATTTCACTGGTATGTACTGTAATAACATTAATCATGATGAACTCATTTGGCACTAATAGGAATGTCATATGTACTTGTATAAGAATATTCACTGTAGTTCATCATTAATTAACTGGGCTATTATTTTAAAGTGTTACCAGACATGGTATGTAAAAATGGTTTACTTTGCAATCTCCTAGTGTTGAAATCATGTAGGCTCTTTTGCTATGGTTTATGTCAGAGAAAATCACAACAGAAAGAGCAAAGAATCCCGGACTAAGATAATACATTTCAGCTGTATAACCTTTGGAAATATAAGAACGTAAGACTTGCCATATAGGCAAAGTACTATGTAGTGACCTATCTAGTCTGTGTCCTGTTTCTCAATATGTCCTGTGCCAGATACTTCAGATACAAAAGAGAAAGAACACAAATGGAGAATTATATTCTGGAAATCAAAATTTTGGTATATCCTACTATTAATCTTTTGCTATTAGTATGAAGTTTACATGGTAGTCTTCTGTAAGGGTCACTCATTATTAATTGAACATCCAAAAAAATAATATTAGCTGTTTCTTCCTTATCCATTCATTTGCCATCATGCTTAAAGAATTCTAGAGAAACCAATTCTGATTTAGGTAGAGGAGAAATAAAGAAATAGGCCTGGAAGAAACTCCTGGCTCCTAATGCCTTGTCCCCTAATAGTCTAGCCAATCTTTCTTAAGTGGATCAAGCTTCATCCCGAAATTAGCTAGGTTTCTTGCTACTGGAAGACTGTTGCAGAACCCCAGTCCAGTTTCAAACCTTCGTCTACTTGCCTAATGTAATGTATTTGCTGCTAATTATTTCTTTTGCTAACCCTGACTTTCAAGTGAAATAATACTTATTCCTCTCTGGGTTTACTCTCTTGATATATTTATGGAACAGGCCCCTCTCAGACTTTATTTGCTAGACTAAACAAATTAAGTCTTTTAATTTCCTCTCATAAGACAGGTTCTTCTTTTCCTCTTAATGTCGTAATGATTCCTCTTTCCTCTCTTCTCCATTCATAAGTCACCTGTCAAGAACTAAAACTGGTTTTGGGTCAGTGGAACTGTAGACAGTACAGTAATTGTTGTACTGATGCTGCTTTGGAAAATGGTGTTCACATTTCACCATCCTGGCATGAAATACCTCTCTTTCTACCTCCTTTAGACCTTTAATGTTGCTATTAAACAATTCTTCTAGATATTTTTCATCTTAATAATTTCCAACCAATGGGCCTACAGCTTCAAGCAAGTGATTTTGTTACACAACTCTAGTAACGATAGTCATACTGATGGCTTTAAGTTGTCTCTAGGGTCTATAAGGCTTTTATAAAGTGAACGGAGAGAAGCTGCAGCCCCCCAGGCTGATTCAGAACCCCAGCTTACACAGTTAACCCGAGCACCCCAAGAGCAGCACCCTTGCCCACGTGTGTTAAACTTACTACGGCTAACTTTCATCCTTTTTCTGCTACTCCTCAGAATCACCTGGTAGGAAAATTTGCATTGGTGAAATCCCCAGCTCTGTCACCTGCAATGCTATGACTACTTTCAGGTAGTTAATGACTACTGGAAATAAAATAGGTCTCAAGACTTATCCTTGAGGATGCTCAGTGGAAGAATAAGACTGACAGCTTTCTTCCCATCCCCCCTCCAGTTATAATCTTCTTTTCAGCTCAAAAAGTACTCACCTAAAAATTACTGCAATCTCTGTTATCCCTGTTGTAATGAGTAATCCCCAGTGTGGTTCTATTTTTTTGTGAAATATGAATAGATTAGTTTACAAGATCTCCTTTAGCCATAAATGATTTACTTGATAATGAAAGAATGAGTTTTGCCTGTAATAACCTGTTTCATATACACACACATGCATTTCATTCTGTCTTTCAACTTCTGTTCTATGCCTTCACATAGTCTTCCCTTCATAATTCATCTTTGTCGTGATACAGGTTTTAGGAAGTTACAAAACTAACTGAGAAATAGAACATAATCCATTCACTTAGTGGCTTGATTGTTCTACTTTTATTATAGCTTTAACCAGCTTCAGCTCTGGTGCTGAAATCTCTCTCATTGATCTTTGTAATTTCCAGGAACACGTTGGCACAACCGCCTTGCATGAAGTACCAAAGACTTGAAGAGTTACGTGATGTTATGAAATGAAAATTCCACCATACTGAACTGATGACTTATTCTAAAAAAAGAACCTTTTCTCATAGCACAGCTTTTCACCATTGTGGATTCTTTAATTGGGAAGAGAATTTCAAGGACATAGCCTGATCACGGTTACAAAATAATCCTTCAGAAGAAAAGGATATCCAACGACAGACAGACTAAAGGTGTTTTTAATCTCAAAAGCCCTGTTTTTTCAGCACTTGCATTGAAATTTATCATTTTTCTGATTTTTTTTGATAGATCTAATTGCAAAGACAGAAGAACAGGGATTAAATTGCCCTTCCTTTTAATTAGTAAATTAAAATGATACATAAACATGTGTAAAATTCTTTTGGAACAGTAATTTTCTTGCTTCAATAGGTTTCCTGGAATAAAAAGAGAAATAGAGCTCATTTTTTCTCATTCCACACTCACTATCGATTCTAAAGAATCAACAAACTTAAGCTAAATGTAAAGCTAAAATTGCTTCGTTAGATTTATGCACTGAGTAAAAAGATTGTTTATTCCTATGAACCAGGTGGTCTTGATATAAACAAACTCCAACAAATGAATATACTGATAGGTGAAATGAAGCAAGACGCTTCAACAGCCCATGAGTAATAACTCAAGACGAAGGCGCTTTGTGGTGTGCTCCAAGGTTTGCTCCAGGTCAAGGGGAGAACAAGTTCCAAACTGGGGTTGCCATATCTTGAGGTCACTCCTCAGCTCCTTGCTGTGTCTGTCCATAAAGCTTCCACATAAGAGCATCTGGCAGCTTCGGCTTAATCGTTGGTCAGTGTTTCCAAAGGAGATCTAAAGGAATCATTCACTAAAGCGACAATTTGAAGGACTACTCCTCCTATAATAATTTTCAAGAGGAGGAAGTGATATGGGGGCATTATGGGAAAGACGGTATCTGTGTCTGGGAATGATGAGATTTTCTACTGCAATATCTGGTAATGAGAACAGTTGTCTGAACCTGGTTTGATGCGTGCACAACTCACCTTTCCTGACTCATGCTTTGGCCTGTATCTTCAGAAGTGTCCCCTGTCCAATTTTTGTTTCCTGCGGGAGAGATGCTAACCCCCTACTTAACCTCCTGCGTAGTTTTAATTAGTTGATCCTCAATTGGTTTACTATGAATAGTGCCATTGTATTATAGCCCTGTATTAAGGAGAAAAACCACGCTGTTAAGCAATTCACCATGGTTTATAACACAGATGTGAGCATCCAGGCACGCCTCATGAAATTTGGTAAGAAAAGAAAACTCGCGTTCAGTGTGTTCATTTATATATCTATGTGGCTTCATCTGTGTTGCATCATTACTTCTTCCATCTTTTCTCTTGATATCAGTGGGAGAAATAGGGGCTTGGTATAGGGAAAGTGGATTTTCAGAGATTTACATAAATTACAGTTAGGAGGAACCTGGAGTAAATTACTCCTGACCAGAGTAAATTAGGCCATAAACCCCCCACGTGGTGGTCCCATCACCAAGTGCAGGAATCGCCAGCTGAACTGGAGAATCTGTCTGAAGAAGATATTAAGCACAGATGTGTCATGGTGAGGGCATGGTTTTCTCTGTTAAGGACAGTCAAAGGCATCCCATTGCATATTGGCCCCTCCTTTATAGTCTGCATATATCTCGTTACAACCAGCTGTGTTGTTTAAAATCCAGAAACTCTATTTGTGTTGGTGACAACACTAGAAATCTATCTACTGAAAGATTACGACTACCATATCTCATTGTAAAAGAGTAGCATGGCTCATTATTGAGCTTTTGTATCTTTTAATAGAGATGGACTTTCCAGACCCCTGAATGTTCTTATAGCTTTTTTTACATACATACATTATTTTAAAAAAATTATTTTCTACCTCTTTATCAAAGTTCTTGGTATGGTCTCACCAGGACTTTATGAGCTTTTCTTCCATATCACCGTTTATATCCTAAAAGATCCTTTTGTCTTTCCATTCTTTTATTCCCATTGTCAGGAAAAAATACATATCCTGTGCCTTAGATGCTTTAATCATATTAAAATAATACAATCTGCAAAATGAAGACCTTCAGCTTGGATTCATTCCATCTAACTTTAGGCACCAGACCAACTTGCCTAGGGGTTCATACTCTTCAGCTCCCCACAGAGGCAATGAGCGTATCTGTCTGCATCTGTTGATTATAGATAAAAAAATAGGCTCCAATTTATATATCTCACTTTAAGTTCAGATGATGCAAGATGAAGCAGGAAAATAGTCTATAATCCTAGTTTTCATGAAAAAAAACAGCCTCCTGGGCAGGGAGTACTAACCTTTCCTAGAAACTCAACCACAGGTCATTTCTTTACCTTCCCTGTAAACTAATGTGACCCAACAGTATATTCACACTCCACGTGCATTTGGTGTGGGAGACAAGAGGAGAAAATTTATTTTAAAAAGAGCTTTTAACAATTAGCACAAACTCTTTTATAAAGTTTGGACATTTCTTTTTAAGATCAGCTAAGAAAGGCAAGGGAGGGCGGAGAGAGGACGTCACTGAGGGGTATTGGAGCAATACAGTACTGAAGGGGCACATCATAGGTTTTGCTATTTTTACCAATGTCCAGCATGTCACCTAGGAGAAACTGGTAAAATGAAATGTAAAAATAAAAGAGAAAATGCCAATGTGTTTGTCGTTAAATCTCTTTCAGAGCTATAATCCATCCTTGACTTTTCCTTTGTTATATTTTCCCTTTGTGGATACAAGCCAGAAAAAACATAGCTGCGCAGGCTGAAAATGAGGATAACAAATAGTACTTGTGTGTTCTTGGGTGAGATGGATGAGAGGTGGCAGGATGGGGCTTCGCTTGGAAAAGATCCTACATACAGGAGTCTGACTTTCACACTCGGTGTGAAGGACCCCGTTTCTACAGTGCCATTTCTTTCACGGAAGTTGGCAGATCCTGAAGCCAGTTCTGGGCTGTTGCCCCAGTTGTTTAAAACACTAGAAATGACACTGTCTGCAAACTGCTTGTGACACCTGTTTCCTTCTAAAATGTCTCTGAGAGAAGGAGATAGCAGGAAGGTTGTCCTGTAGCTAGGCTCTGACTTGAGACTGGGCATTGCTGCTTCCAAGTTTGACATGCTCTAGGCAGGTGACGTGGACTACACTTTTGAGTAGAAAATGGCCTCAAGTTGTGCCGGGGGAGTTTTAGATTGGATATTAGGAAAAACTTTTACACTGAAAAGGTTATCAAGCACTGGAACTGGCTGCCCAGGGAAGTGGTTGAGGCACCATCCCTGGAGGTATTTAAAAGACGGGCAGACATAGTGCTTAGAGATGTGGTTTAGTGATGGTTTTTGTCAGAGTTAGGCTGATGGTTGGACTAGATGATCTGAAAGGTCCCTTCCAACCTAGGCGATTCTGTGATTCTATGATTCTATGAGGGTAACAGGGCCATTTTGGAGACTTGGCTGGAACTGGGGTTTGTGGGGGGCCAGATCACTTGTAGCATAGAGGCAAGGTCTGCAAATTAGCGAACACAAAGCTTAGTGTGTTCTTTACTTTAGTTTCTTCTCCCGTATGAAATTCATTCACCAATGAAATTGGTGGCACTTCCTCGAGAGAGAACTGAAGAGCTCAGGTGTACATTGGTGTTGGCAACGGAGAGCCAATCTAATAATTATGGTTTAGCTGCACATATTACCTTATCACAGGTCAGCAGCGTGCAGTACAATATCTGTGAAGTATGCTGCTATGTAAAATATTGACATGCTTTTATCCTGAGGGCCTCAGAACAGCTTACAGAGGATTTTTCATTAAAGTGCAACTAGTTTTCCTCCTGAAGATCGTAAAAGCCCCAGGGAAACTGCTCATTGTTCAGTGTGAGGTCCAGGATCCTTATGATGTTTCATTTCTTAGAAACTGCTGTATCCAGTACAGTTACATCAGGCCCTGAATTTGGGCTTTCCTTGGATATGTCTATACTAGTAAATCAAACATGTCAGGAACTTTCCCTGTGCGCTGGAACTTTATCGTTAATAGTGTTACTCGGAGTAGTCTGTGACATGCTCTCAGCCTGTGCTGACTAGCGCTATCCTGAGCAACTCCCAGGCGACTCAGGAATTAGGATTATTCACAGCAGACAGTCTGGTTGTAGCCACCCTGATTTGGAGGGGAGGAGATTTGGAGAAGATGGATGTGGAACGGCCCATGCCAGTTGGCGCCTGAACTAGAAAATGGTCCAGGGTACATTTAATGTATAAAATGTTACAGACGTAGCCTGAAGGTCTAAGATCTTGCATGTTGTGCAAGTATCATAAAAATTCATTGACCTTTCTGCCAGGGTAGACTTTTTTCCTAGCGTATTATTCTACCAGCCCTACAGTTTCTTAAACCGTTATTTAAATTACATAGACATTTGTATCAGTCTGTCTGCCTGTCTGTCTGCCTGTCTGTGTCTGTCTGCCTGTCTGTCTGTCTGTCTGTCTATCTATCTATCTATCTAATCTATCTCTATCTCTGGATCTTTTTTTTTTAATATAGATACATGTGTGATGTATTTTTTCCTACCTAAGACATAAATGCTTGAGCTAACAGGCTTTCCTTTTTGGATTGTGTCACAGAATTATATGGACCAATAACTGACTAATTTTCTGTGAGGCTGTACCAAAATCTAATTCAGGAGCTATCTGGTTAGCAATCCATGGGATCTATTTCCTACGTTTACATGTGCTGATAGCTCTCCTGTGAAGTGCTATCAGCAGCAAAAGAAAGTCAGGTGAAATAATCAGATTCCCCATAAAACTTGCAAATGCTACTGCTCAAGTTCCCTATCTAGAAACAAAAGGCCCGGGGGTGGGGGGTGGGGGGGGAGAAGCAGTTTCTGTGCCTTTCTCAACCAATGTTCTCCATCACAAAGCTCTGTCTGGCACGTAAGGTGAAGAAAATGAAACCACTTGTGTAGATAATCACATTTTTTTTTTTTTTTGACAATAGTAATGAGCTGCTTTTCCAGCCTTTCACACAAATGGCTCTTGGGTTAGTGCTGTTTTCCATGCTTCCCTCCTCCTGCTCCCTTTCCCCCAGAGCACTGGTTTTGCAGCACGCTGGGAGGGCTTCCAGGGACTTGATTCTTGCTTCTTTCATTATCACTCTCCCCGAAACTTGGGGCAGAATCAGTGATGCAAATAGTCCCCCAGGGGAGCAGTGAGGAGGTCACAAACGTGTGGATGTGGTTGTTCCATTCCCCAGCAAGTGGCCCAGGGCTGCAGACCTGCGACAGGTTCACCCCTGATACAGACGTGGCTGGTTTACAGATGTTTGAGTTCAGTGACAGAAGGACGGCCTGAAATGAAAGCAGCGCAGGAAAAAAACACTGCATTGTTTGAGTACCACTGGTTTTTTTTGGGATGCTTCTGTTACCTGTACTTACCACCATCTGCTTCTCCTCTTCATCACTCCTGTCGCTACATTAGTGCTTTTTTTTCCTCATTCTCTCTTCATTGCAGCCCCAGGAGCTTTTATTTTCACTCGATATGTTACAGTTTTCATCTTAGCTCAGGCCAGCAGCTTTCCTGTGCATTTTCATATTGCGTTTCTGCTGAAGGCAGTGAGGGCTGTAGCCCGCACAGGGGCAGGGCACGCGCTGCCTCTCTCTGTTGTGGTTCTGTTGTTACCAACACCGCTTTGGTCCATCCCCCCACTGACTTGCTCTCACTGCAGTGCTCCCAATTCCCTTGACGTGCTTTGCTTTCACTTCAAGAAAAGGTCCTTATATAGGGTCTCAACTCCCGGGTATTTAACAAAAGGACTTCCCTTTTTTTTTTTTTTTTTTCTGTTGTCTCCCCATATTTGTTAAAACATACAGTAAGGCTTTCCCTTAATAAAGGAATAGCCTTTCTTCCCAGTTCCCTTTCAGCAACAGCCCCACAGTGGAAGTTAAGATGGAAAAGGCAGATTGACCATGCCGCTGTCATGCAGCTGGACCAAGCTTGATGCATGTGTCCCATAAGGCACAGATGTTTGTTCTTCCAAAATAGATTGACATTGGATTCTTCTTTTTTTTTCCTTTTTCTTTTTTTTCTCTTTTTTTTTTCCAGAGGCTATATTAAAACTATTACTAATAAAGCATTGGTATGACAGAAAAAAAAATCCATGAAAAAAAATCCATCTCCCCAGCCTTCAGATGTGCTAGTTTGTGCGCATATCTATTTTGTTAGCAAATGGAAATGTCCACAAGGAGATCTTTTTTTTGTTTTGTTTTGTTTTTGCTTTCAACTCTTTCCCTCTTTCTAATCAGATGAAGTTGAAAAAATCTGGATCAAGATTATTCATCCTGTAATACCCCAGCCTCATGCCAGTGTGATAGACTCTCCTGGCTCATGTATGATCTTCCAAGTGCTCTGTACGGGGAGGGAACGTGGCTGCATCCCGCGGCGTGGTGCGGGGAGGAGTGAACGCCTGTGCACACTGCCGTGAAGCGGCACGCAGAGCTTCTGCGCTTACCTACGGAACGTGCCAGAGAGTCAGTGCAAACAACTCAGGTGATCATATAGGGAACTATTATTATTATTATTATTATTATTATTATTATTAATCATTGGAGGGAAAAGCTACCAGCCAGTGTTGGGGGGAGGCTTGATTTGTTGCAGCTCTATGTTATCCCTGGTTTAATTTTCACAGGGTTGTCATGTGCCTTTGCTAGCACATACTACTGCTCCTTAATACTTTATAATGTGGTAGTTATTACTGGAAGGCAAGTTTGGGGTTTTTAGGATAGAAGTATAAACTTAAAATAAATTGCAAAGCTGTCCCAGGTGCTTTATTGTCCCATCACCGCAGCATTTGTCATCGTGAAACTTTCAGGATTTCAGTGACTGTTGCTGTCTCTACAGCCTGGTGCAAAAGTTACCGGAGTGAGGTTGGAATAGCAACAAATCCTCCAATAGCCTCATTTTCCTTGGAAATGGGAATAAAAATCAGTGTGGATTCACTACTCTGGTCTGGGGGTTAAGGAGAACGAGAACGACTCTCCTGTGGGCATTTTGGCACACACTTCCAGACCTGTTGGGATTCCTTTTCTAAGCTCTGTTGGCAGAGACTGTAAATTGTTGCTAAGATTTTTGTCACCTGTACCCAAAGCTCGTTGGTTTAGTTCCATTTACTTGGCTGTCGTGAATGGGTCACCTGATCGCCAATATGCAGTCTCTGTCTCGGGGAGCTTGTTTTAAAGCTTGTGTTTAGGGTGAAAAATAAAACCGAGCAATACAAAATCCTTAGTTACCACCGTCCTCCTTCTGTTCAAAATTAGGGATGAGTTTTACCTTGTACTTACACATTCGCCTTCGTTTAAGAGCGCAAATAGTTCTGCTGACTTCACTCAGCTACTCATATGGTTAATGTTATGCATGTGCCCGGGAGTCTTGCTGATTTGTGGCCTAAGGTCACATCTATTAAAGTGCATAACAAAACACTAAAAACCTCTCCTACTTATCCAAACCCTGTTAATCTAAACTACTTTCATGTCTCTGTTCCATTTGGCTAATCAAGGTTTCAGTAGAGTTGCTCTGTAAGGATAAATACCAAAATCGGTTGAAGTCTGCCCTCGACAAAGTACTTCTGGCTCCCAGTGCCTTTAATGAGAGCCCCGAGTGTGTATCTGAGGTTGGAATTTGGCTCTAATGGACGGTGGATTTTTCAAATCTTCTGTGAAGTGCTTCGCAAAATAAGGGGTTTCAGTTTTTATACCCACACGTGATATTATACTTACAGTTACCTTTGGCTGAACGATTCTTGGAATTTCTTGCTATCACATCCAAAAAAATGACACTTTGAATTGCATATCAGCTGCATATATAAAAAAAGATTGTACTGTAAGACAACACAGGGTTGTCAAGGTTTGTATTGAAAATGCTGCTTGAATTATCCCTTGTGTCTCAATTTCAGTTCAGTTTTTTTCCTTAGACTGTTTTTTGTGTGTGTTCATTTGCTTTTTAGTAACCTTGGGGATAAGAGCACCTCTGACTTTCTAGATCTTCTCCTGTCTGCTGTGGAAAAAAGGAAAGACAGCCAATTGTTTGAAAAAAAAGAGTAGGAGCTTCATTTTTCTTGTCAAGGAATAATTTTCCATTGACAATAGAAGCTCAATAGACACTTACGGATCACAGAATGTTATAGTTAACTCTTGAACTATGAGGAAAACATCAGCTAAAAATGTGTTAATTCTGCTGATAATTTAAAAGTAAGGTGTGCTAAGAAGTGGGACTACACTGAGAAGATGCTGACAGTGAGAAAAAATCTTGTAGTTCAAAAGCATCTCTGTGCATTCAGTAGCTGAATATATTTTCAGTAGTCATATTCTGAGATTTGTAGGAGCTGAAACAGTACTAAGAGATAGGGCCTCACTCCTGCAAAGCAGTACGCAAGCCATTTCTTAGAAAATAAATTAAGAGAAATGTCTAGGATAAATGGAGTGAATTCCTCCCTGGACAGATTTATCTCTTCACATGGACTTCATAAGGGAGATTGGTGGCTAGTTTAGACTAGGCACATAACTTAAAAGGGTTTAAAATTAATGGGGTAAATCTCAGCCAAGGTGTCTGGCTGTGTGCAGGAGCTGGTTTCCGAGAGCTGAGTGTCTTCGACACCCAAAGGAGAAATACCCAGGTAGTTATCGCTACTGAAATCAGAGGGAGTTAGGTGCTCCTCTCAAAGGTGCTAAGTCACTTAAGACAGCCTTCAGGCTGCCCAAGCTGGGGAAGTAGGTGGACTTTAGCTACCTAAATCTCAGACATTGTTTCAGTTCTCATACTGCTGTTATGCTTGAGACTCTTCTCTGTCACTGTTCCCTGGCATGGGATGCCCACATTCACACCGGAAAACCCTCTTACTTTACAGGATGGACCTATAGGAGTGGTCCTATAGGATCAACAGCGGTACCAGCCCCTACCCTGCCAACAGAGGTCTTGCAGTCTTTGCTGTCTGTTGATCCATCTTTGAGAAGATGAGAGCACTTTCACCACTGCTTCTCCTACGCCAGGCACTCTTTGGGGAAGGAGGTAACTATTTTGCAGTTTTGAATGAAGGGTCGTTCAGCCATACCCCTGTCTCCATCTCTTCCCCACGTAGGACAAGGTGCACCAAAACATGCTGTAGTGTTTCCTAAGATCCGTGGATGGAGATAAGTTCCAACATTGCATGGATGAGTCATTCTGAAGCTCCAGGGAAACCTCATTATCTCTGCTAAACCTCAGTTCCTAACTTAACACTTTCTGAGTCAGGGGTCTGCTTTTTAGGTCCAGTGGGTGTTGATGTTACGTGCCCTAAATGCGTAGCATTTTGCAAAGTGTACCTAATTTTTTTCAAGGACCCAGACTACTGATTTCTAGTGCTTGATGACTGCTGAGGCTTTAGTAAAATGAAACAATTTAAACAACTGCACAGTTTCAGTCTCTTTGCATTTAAGTTGCTCTGCTAATTTCTCGGTGAGATAGTATTTCATTTCTCAATAGGAGTATGCCTTAATCTCATGATATGATCTGATTTCTCAGTAAGAATTATTTTTCAGATCTGACTTTTTTATGAGTGCAGGGTCTCAGAGGGATTTAAGCTTCTAATTTTCAATGCGAGCTAAGTGCGTAAAAGATTTTGGTAATCTGGGCAAGCGTCAATGTTTAGTTGGTTTTGTGGCAAGCTCTTGTAATGACATTATTTGTATCACAAATATTTGGGGAGAATATTTGCTTGTTTTAACAGATATTTTATGTGAGAAGCATTTTATTGCTGGGAAAAGTTTCCTATCTAACACAGATTTTTGGGTTAGAATCAAACAAAACCTAACAATGTATATTCATAGTGGACACTTAAAGCACAAATTCATCCTTTTTCAGTGAAGGTAAAAGTTATTCATTCTTTTAATGGACAGGCTCTTCTGACTTTGGAAAGAGATTAAGACAATCATTTTACAGATTTATTTTTTGTCTTCAATACTAGCACAACCTTCCTCCCCTTCCAAATTCTTCCTGTCATCATAGCAATTCAGTGCTGCTGATTTAGTGAATAGGATTGAGGGAGACAAGCAATCCAGCATGTTGAATTTGAACTCTGACCCTCCCTTTGCATTGTTGCACAACTTCTTAGTTTTGCTAATCTAAAAGCATTCGCCCTCCCCCTCTTTTCTCAAATGAGCGAAAACTAGAAATGTAGAGGAACAGGGCAGTTTTGGAAACCATCAGGAAAAGACACCTGTACATTTCTCTGGTTTGGCTCAGGGTTAAGCATTTCTTACGGATCTGAAATCTGATATTATTTGCATTGTTCTTCAAATATCAAGATAGGACTAAATTCCTTAAGATTCCTATTATGCTTAAACACTGGAACGTGTCCCAGCACATGACTTCTCATATGCTGTCTTCATCAATACTGAGCTCTTGACATACGATTCATGATAAATTGAGATGGACAAGACATCAAGTGCGTTTTAGCTCTACAACAGCCAAACTCACAGAGACTTCCAGTATGGTTGTGCACGTTGTGAAAGACCACAATGCTCTTGCTAGAGCTGCGGTGTGTTTAAAGCTTGATAGTATTCCGTTAGGTCATACAGTGGGAAAAAGTACAAAAATAACAAACTTGTTAGTCTGTTAATTGCGGGCTTGTTAAGTGATACTCCATTTCTCGTGTTTGTTTTTTTTTTTTTTCCCCCTCTCCATTGCTCTGATTAATGACTATTCGAAACAAATGCATAAAGGTCTTCTAAAAAAAACTAAAAATCACATTGCACCTGAAAAATCTCTTACTGGATTTTCTAATGCAAACTGTGCATTTGAATATGTAGCTACAGGACTGAAACCACCACTGATTTATCCTATTTGATTCATTTGTTCAATTGATATCCAGCTTTTCAGAAAATCATCAGCTGAGTTGTGACTTAGGTGTGCCCTGAATTTGGCCTTTCTTCTTCCCTGTCTTTATAACTGCAAATTTTGTTTCTTATGTTCTTTTACCACAAGCATTGCCTGTGTAGTTAGAACATTTCCCTTCCCTGTGTTCTGTGATAGCAACCTGAGTTTCCCATAGACTTTGAGGATTTGTGGATAGACCTAACACAGTAGGAACTCTCAAAACTCTTGCTTCAGTGGAAGTAAATAATTTTGATTTGGTAGTTCATGAGAGAGGGCTTTTGTGAAACGCATTTTGTTATCTTTTTGGTTCAGATGTGTTTTTAAGAGCCTTGGGGATTTTGGTAACAAGTACTTAATAAGCAACATTTATTATTATTTGATACGGACACCTAACATGTAAAATAACAGAATTTTGTGGTAATCTATTTCAGTCATGTTATCATTTCATAATAACTGTATTTCAAGAAGCACCATCCAGGAACACTGGTGAGCTTTCAGGGAGCTCCTCAGCTAGACCATGGTTGCCTGTGAAGAAAGTATATAAGAAATTATTGATTTCTATTTGGAGCTTTTTGCTTCTGGGTTACCAGGTTAGATCCAGGACTCACTACAATGGGTGAAAGTAATTGCTACAGTTTGAGATTTGTGAGTTCTTACAAATAAGACCTCACAAAAAATGCCCACAGTCGGAGAACATTTTGAGCGTCCTCCATAGTACACTTTCTACAGAGGATAGGAAAGTGTCACCTCCCACACTGGGCAGACAACTCTGCCACATCCCCGCTTAAGTGAAAAATACCCCTTTGATTTCACTGAAAGCCAGGATTTCACAGGTCAAAAATTGCAAGTGTTGCTACTTCAAAATAAAAGCTTTTTGCTCACTGTAAAAGTGAAGTCCTTTCCCCCAGAATGGTCCCTCTTTTGGAGCAGAAGTCAAATCCCTTGGCAATTTTGCTTTCAAAAGGCATTTAATTATGACATTAAAATGAAATAGAGGAATTCAATAAAAAAATGACTTTCATCAGAGACTGGACTAAGACCTAGTCTGTGTTGTCAAATGCTTTACTCCCTGCTGGTGGTCTCCAAGCAGATCATTGCAAGGTTCTTCTTGCAAATCATGTCGATTACACTTCATGTAACTCATATATGTGCTTCTGAAATAAAACGAGAAAGAACTGGAGGTTGATCTTTGCCATGCAAAGACATTATTACTCTTTGAAATGCATGCAATTGGTGTTGTGGAAAGGCATGACACTGAACAGTTGGAAATAACAATAAGGGAGAGCTCCAGAACTAACCACTGCAACTGCACAGACACTAGCTAGCAGCCTCTTTCCAGCTCTCTCTTAGAGCATGTCTGCACTCTATAACGAGCCATTTACCCCTTGTAACTCTACCACTCCATAAGAAATGACTCACAGATGAAATTCATGTTTGCCATGGAAGGATGCCATTTATGGGCAGAAACTATTTTTTTTGTTTCATCTGGGGACAAATTTCCTATTACTTTTGCAATTGCAATTTGCTACTACGAGGCTGCGATACCTCTGGCTTCTGTAAATCAATAAGGTTCATTGATTTCAAGACGTTAGGTTATTTCCTTGAAAATTGGTAACTAGATTAAAATTATGTCTGTGAAGACACAGAGTCATGTTCTCACATCTAACTTTAGGCTTCTGGGCTTTGTCATCGTAGCTCATGGTGGGAGACAGGCACTTCAAGAGAGGTGTCTCGCCTTACTTATCTTTAATGCCCACCTCCATTGACTGTCGGCAGTGTCTGAATGAGTAACTGGACAGCCTGTTCCTTTTCTACATTAATTCAGTGAGATGAGGGGAATCCCTCACACCATGAGCAGGAAACAAATGGGTTGATGAGGGAAAATATCGAAAGCTGTATTCTGCTTTAAATCAGGAGCAATACCATTTTGCCATGAAGAACGGGTCT
This sequence comes from Rissa tridactyla, assembly GCF_028500815.1. Lineage (NCBI taxonomy): Eukaryota > Metazoa > Chordata > Aves > Charadriiformes > Laridae > Rissa > Rissa tridactyla. The sequence continues at coordinate 115,928,096 of NC_071468.1, read as the reverse complement.
AATGCACCATCACTTTCATTCTGATTTTAAATTGTGTGGTTTTCTGCTTTTCCTTCTCTTTGCCATGGGAATATGCAAGAAGCTTTTATGATTAACCAAAGTATTCTTTACAGTTTACCTTAGTCTCTTAATTATTCATTTTAACCAGCTTCTGTCTACTTTTTATGTAGTTCCCAGTGCTATTTATATTTTAAAGACCCTTTATTAGGCTTTTTGCACACGGTGTATAAGACTTTATATCCTTGCTTAACTGAGCTGGCCTTTGTTGCCCTTTTCTGTGTTTAGATTATAACCGGGATGAATTTCACTTGTGGTCTCTCCAGCTGTTTTTTAAGTAGTTCCCGCTTTTCTGCAGTAGATTTCCTTCACATTAGAAGATTCCAATCCAAATTCCATAGGGTATTTTGCCTTCCCTTTAAGTCAGCTCTCCTTTATGTTTCTCTTCCACGGGTCCTAGCTCATACGAATCCTACAAATGCAGTGTTATAATTAGAACTATGTGAACACAGCACTTCCATTTCTCAGAGGTTCCTGCAAACATTTGCTTTGGGTTTCATCCATATGAGCTCCCATTCCTTGATATTTTTTGCTTTGAATTTCAGATGTGAACAAACCAAACATCACTGAGCCCAAACTCAGCTCCAGTGATTCAATGTTAGGAATCCCTGAAACAAAACAAACACATTTTGTTGGTTTGAGGTGAAATCCACGATGTCTAAATGTTCACATTAGTAGTTACCTGTCCATAATGAATCTTCAAGCCTAGAAAACCAGTGCTTCACTTTTGCGACACAAACAGTTGACTTGTTTAAGGGTTCATGGCTTATTTTTTAAAGTCTGTCGTGGAGTACCTGGGAGCACCTTCCCGCCTTGACGGGCTGGGTGAGAGCTCCCCCTCCTGTTTTAATCAGTTTTAGACTGTGGCCTTGGTTGTGACCCCCACATCTGGCCAGCTGCGTTTTCCTAGTATCAGACCCATCTCAGCATGCTCGTTTTCCATGTTAGATCCAGTGTAGCCTCGAGTTACCTTCCTTTCACAACACGAAACGATCCCACTCTCTTATTTTTACATAGTTTTTATTTCTGTCTCCAATTAAAGAGTAAGCTCTGTTCATGGAGGTAACCCAAATTGCCTAACGCCAAAACGTGCAATCTTGAAAATGTCTTTCCATATAGAATGGGAACATTAAAAGATTTTTTTTCCATTTTATTTAGGTTCTTGTGTTTTTCAAAGAGAGCAACAAAAAAAATGAAGAGAAAAGGGAAATGTTTGGGTTTTTTTTTTAAATTTTTCTTTTTATGTCTCTACGTAGGAAAAAAGAATGAAAAAAGAGACATGAAGTGAGTGGAATGAAAATATTTGCAATGAAATCACTAAAAGGTAATGCTCTGTCTTAAGAGGCAGAGGTAGTCATTGTGCTATGGTGTTTCATTTTAATAGTTACATATGCATTGAAAGTCTAACACCCCCACCACATGTTAGTGTCTTTCCCACTACAAATGTACTCCTTGAATGCCTGAAATTGTGCTCCTTTTTTTTTTTTTTTTTTTTTTGTGAAGCAGCCCAGCTGTACAGAAAACAAAAATTTCTCAGTTAATCTTACAATTATCAGTCTCTTATTCTCACTGTGTGGACAGGCCTACAGATGAAATGTCATCTCCTTGCTTCTGAGTTTGGCAACGTCTGTGAGTTACTGCCCAGCCACCCAACCCAGCTCGTGGTCACTGTGTGCTGGATCTGGAACTGCTTAAAAAGGTTGGAATTGACTTAAAGCTTCATGTTGGTTTCTTTAGGAAGAGGGTAGCAAAAGGGCAGGGGTGTTTTAATTTATCCAGTGAGTATCGTTGACGTTTTCTGTGTTAACAACATTAGGAAGTTGCTGACAATTTGTTTTCTTTATTTTTCTTGTTTTGCTTAGAATTCTTCGATGGGAACAGAGTTTTTCATGCAGAATGAATGCAAATTGCAAGTCACAACAGAGTACAACAAAAGGTGGAATTTTCCTTTCCAGACAAGGCATTTGCTGGAAACCATACAAATGAAATAACAAATTACAGAATAGAGATAATAGCATTTTAGAAAGCCACATTAAATTAGAACAGTTGAAGGCAAATTCTTTGCAGCCGCTAACGCCAATTCGTGGATCGAAAGCCAAGAGGGTTCCTAAAGATCTTTTTCTTAACGAATTTAACATTTTTCTCGTTGGTCTGCAGAACTGCCAGTGCGAATAGCTTGTGTCTTCCTCATGGGCTGTAGCTGTCTCGTTTGCTCAGCTTCACGAAGCCGTGTGGTTTGGTTTTCCTCCCTGGGACAGGTTGGAGATGTGGGAGCAGAGCTGGTGGGAGCCCACTGGAGGGCAATCGAGCACCATCTATCCGCCCTCGGCCGGCGCTTCTGCGTGACCCGTTCTAAAGATTTTTGATCTGAACTCTTAATAACAGTTTACATTTCCACGTCCGTATTAGATCTGGGGTTCCATAAAGCGAGGCCAGCACTGTGTGTTTTTGCTCTCCTCAAATATTACATCGTCTATTTATACTATGTGTTTTTGTAGGCCATGATGTAATATGACAAAATTTCAGCCATGTGCATCACACATGCAAGTCCGAGTGCAGCTGGGTTGTGTAGCACGGCTGAGGTAATGTCAAGAAATTTCATATTATATTTAAAATGACACCTGTAAAAATAATCTTCAATTTGTAATTTAAATACTGTAATACTCAATTATGTGAACCGACAGGAAGTGTCCCAGCGGTTTTGGAAAATAACATTCTTTTATCCATCGAACCTTTGATGCATTTTTGAATGGCCATAATGGAAGTTCAGATCATGACCTTCTGCTTTGAGAGAACAAAGTCAGGGAGGAATAAGATCTTCTCCTACAGCAAGGTGAAGTCCTCTCTCTGCATATATTTTTGCTTTCTCAGAGTGAAATGTCAGCCGTGCACGCTTTGTCATTACCCAAGCCACGGAGAGCTCCAAACTGGAAATCTAGCCTCATTTGTAATTGTGTGCCTCGCTTATTGCAGCACATGCACGTCATCTGTAAATATATATCCTGCTTGACTCCTAAAGAGAGGCTTCGAAGGTTTCCCTACGGTCTACCAGTCTACATCAGTAGCAACAAGATTCTATTTATGTGGGAGTGAGGTCTGTGACTTGGCCATTGAAAGAGCTCAGAAGTCTTCCAGATGCAGGAATCAGTTTTGGAAATCTATTGAGCTGTTTCTTAAGTATGTCCCTTTTGCTTATTTGTGGGGGGAGGAGTTGGGGGGCAATGACAAGACGTAGGCTTTGTGCAAGTAGGTTATGAATGTGATAGCCCTGGGATTTCTCCCACTGTAAATTACACCTTCTTCCCTAATTCCTTGGCATTTCCCTTATCCAAGAGCTGTTTCTTAAGGCTCTCATGAGCCTTAACACCCCCCCCCCACCCCCGCCCCAAACTTGTACCTGTTATTGGCTTCTGCAAAATCTAAGAGATTTCTCTTATGTCCTTTTCCATTATGTACTTTCAAAATACTGAATGTGACTTCCAGAGAGTTGTGTTCTGTGCCACTTAAATAAACTCTGTTCTTTCCATTCAACTCTGGTAACCTGATACCGCACAATAAATGCTAATAAGTTTCCTGCAGAGTAGTGCTCTTAAGACAGCTTATTTTTCATCCCTCCTTTCATGTTGTGCCCTTATTGATGACTCAGTCCATACCACAAGTGCTCTTAAAGAAGATAAAATGTAAATAAAAGTGAAAGATGCTGGTCAGATAAGGCACTCAGAAGGACACAGGAAATGTTTCCTAAAGAACATTTTTTTCTGCATCCAAAGTTGCCCTCTTTTAAGTTGTAGTTACTGGCTATTACTCTTCGTAGGCAGTTAAGGACAAAATGTTGCATTAAATAATTACCAACAGCAAATTAATGCTTTGGTCTACTGCAAATCAAGGACCCATGCCTTGTAGGCTGGAGATCGGTTTCTTTTCTGTTGATAAAATGTTTTCCTAGACATATTCTTTGTGGGTGAAAGTCACCCATAGTATTGCAGCAAGAAAAGGCCTGAATGACTCCTGTGGATATCTGCACTTGGGGAATCAGGAGCAGAACTGTGGGAGAGCATTGTCCAACACAGAGAAACTCTGTCAAGGGAAGAAAATGTGCAGTGACCACCTCCACATGAAGGATACACCAAAGCTGTGGCCCCTTTCCCTGTCCGGCGAAGGGTGGTCCATTACCAAGGGCGTCTGAGGCCCGTACCACAAGCCTTCTCCTTTCCTTTCATATAGCTCCCATGTGCTGAGTTTGCTTCCTTGGACACTGCTCTGCTGGTAAGAGGAATGCATCTGTGCCTGCAGGTCCCCAGGAGCTCTATCTCCATGCACGTTGTGCGGAGCAGCCTATGGAGGGGAAGGAGCAGCCAAAGGGTTCACCTTCACAGTGGAAGAAGTGGGTACAGGACTGCGGCCACTCTGCCCCATGGTGAGCGATGTTTGGTGTTGGTTCATTATGCCTCATCCCTGGAAGTGTTCAAGGCCAGGTTGGATGGGACTTCAAGCAACCTGGTCTAGTGGGAGGTGTCCCTGCCCATGGCAGGGGGTTGGAACTAGATGATCTTTAAGATCCCTTCCAACCAGAACTATTCTATGATTCTATGAGTCTACCATTCTATGAGTTTATGATTATTGTACGAGGATGAGTGTGGCAGTGCCGCGGGGCCGTGTGGCTGGGGAGGAGGCAGAGCTCATGGGGAGAACAGTAGATGGTGCCTGCCCTGAGAGGCTTCCTGCATTAATGCTTTAATGCAAAGAACAACACAGCTGGGCCTTTTTTAATGCTTGGGAAGGAAGGGGAGCACATCTCTCTCTGCAGCCTGTTTGCCTCACACGAAAGACAACAGGAAGGAAGTGCTCTGCTCTTAAAAGTTTGTTTTAGTCTCACGTTTTGAAAGAGCAGGTCACTTCAAAGTCCCACCACAAAATTACCACATGCCATCTGCTCGTTACAAATATGCAAGGGAAATTATTGGTGCTTCTGCCTTGTTTCTGTGATCCAAATGTATGTATGTGCCAATTATTTATTTTATTTTTAAACAGACACGTTCCGCTGTCTCCCACCCTTCCATGCTTCTTACACTAAACATCTTCTTGGGATGTTGGCTCTTGGAGTAGGAGACCACATGTGTCTGCACTGCTCTGCTCATGTGTGTGTTCAGATGTAAAAGGACCACAGTGTCCATGACATAACCCAGGGAGGGCAATTGTCAGGTTCCATGTGGTGCAAACGTGTTTTCTGTTGAAGCAGGCTAAATCCAGTGGCTGATATCGTGCAGCTTTCTTAAGGGTTGTAAGCCATAATGCAGCTCATGCTAGAGGCCCTTGATGTGCTATTTCCAGAGTTGATGGCCAGGCAAGGCTATTGGTTTGTTCTGCTGCATATCCCAGACTATAGGCTTTTACCCACATGCTCTATTAGCAACCTTTTTTTAGACAAAGTCTTTAAATCCTCAGCCACTTCAGCCACATGGAGGCTCTCATTGGAGCTGAGAGGATCAGAGTTCAGTTCTTGGTTCTGCTGTGAGCACTTCAGGTGTTGGTCACCTTGCCAAACTTCAGGTGTCTAGTCCAAGTCAGTTATTCAGATTGTGTCTATAGTCAAAGCAGAGATATCTGCACCTGCAAGGGGCATTTTTTCCCAATTGTCGAGATCTGTAGTAAGATGGGTTGGATGATCGTTTCTCTCATTTTGTTTTAGAGGGAGTTTGAACAAGAAGCTTAGATTAGATTCCTAACTTTTATAGCACTAAAGGTGGTACAAAACCTGCACTTAAGCCCTTGCTGTCAGAGTCCCCTTTTTGTACTGAATAATAATAAAACCTCTGAAGGGATACTCCTACTAGGTTAATGGAGCATGGTCTCAATCAGAGCCTTAAAAATGCTTCCTCATAGAAACAGTAACCGATCTCAGTGGGGTTATTCCTGATTTATGCCAGTGTAAGAGAAGGACTGGTTCTCAGGTTTCCTATTGCATTCAAGCTAGCTAATTTTTCTCAGGGCACATTCATACCAATTTGGGGCTGACTGCTTTACTCATTTGTATGATGTATACATTTATTTTTAACCAGTACTTGTTAAAAATAAACTTTTCATCAGTGAACAGTCCAGGGTGGACAGATGACTCACATGTGCTAGTGGGAATGGGATGAATCAGCAGTACCGTTTGATTCGCAGCACAGTCTCGGGTTGAGCAGCTGTGTCTGGAGAGACTGGACATGCTCCATCTTTCAGACCGTTGCAGTCTTGTCCCCAGCATGACTGGCTTCCTCTGTCAGCAAACAGAGCCACGGGGGTCACTGAACTGTGAGGTGCAGAAGGACCTGTGCTAAGCTGGATGTATTTTCAAGCTCTCTCTGGTTTCAACACATGCTTCTCACGGCGAATTGACGTGGTCCAGCAGTGCTGGGTTACAGCTCAGGTGTCTTTGCTCCATGCCAACCCACCCCAGCCCTGTGGAAGGCGGCTGAAGGGGCGAGGGCTTGGCTTCTGGTCTGCACTGTGTTTGGTGATGGCCAGGGCATCACTTGCGTGTCGCCTGAGGCTGTCTGTACCTAACCACAAGTGAAGATGGACTTTCCACCTCGCCACGTTTCCCAGGCATTTCCAGGAGAAAAAGCACTCCAAAACATGGTGTGGCCATGATCACAGAGTTATTACTGAACTATTAATGTTATATTGAGTCTACAGATATTTATGCCCTTCTTCTAGCCCAACTGTATGTTTTTCATGCCTTAAAGCTGCACGACATTTTTTATGTTTGTTATTGAGAGCAGATGTGCCCAATTCCAATCATATTCTACTGAAGAATGTCAGGGTTGTGAGAGGTCGAATGGTGAATGCCTTTCAATCTCCATTATTATTTCCTCCACTCAATTGCCGCAGCAGGGAGACTACAGTCGTTAATAGAGACCTTCAAAATATTCAAATATATTACAGATCAAAAACTTCCTTATGCTCTTTCAGTTGCCTCCTTCCACTCTTGAAAACTGCTCTGGTTACGCTACAGCTTTAGCCTGGGACCGGAGCTGAGCTTTTGCCCATGCTCACAGCTATGGAGACCGTGGAGACGCTAACCTGGTTTACAGTGTCATCTAACTCAGAAACCAACCTCTTTTGGGAAGGTGTGACAAGGCACACACTGTTGCGCTGTGTCCCATAGATGCCTCTCTGCCTGGGCTTTTCCTTGCCCACGTGCCTGCATCGACCTCGTTGCCTTCACGCTGCAGCGCAGAAGGAGCGCTCCCAGCAGCCTGAAATGGGAGGTGCCAAAACCAGTTGCAAGATGGTTCAAAAAGCTGTTTTCTTTATGAAGTATGAGACTGGCAGTGACCAAAGGGGAAAGGACCAGTGCTGGATGGGGAAGGGCACAGGGAAAAGGCCTGTGCATAAGCCCAGCTCAAAAATGCAACCTCAGTTTCCCCTGCGGTGCTTGGAAATGGTTGAGGGATGCATTCAGGTCTGTCACAGACCCAGTGGAAACAACCATGCTGAAGACCAGAAAAGTTCAATTTTAGAGCTATGACAGGTTCTTCCCTTTCCTTCTGGGGCTTTGGAAGGAGGATTATGGAGGAACGTGTGATTAATGCCCTCTCTCTGGGAGGAAGAAAACATGATTGTGCATTCTTTCCTAGTCCCGTCCATCATCTTCAGTGATGCTCCTGGGGAAGCTTATTCCTTCACATGCAACATTTGCAGAACTAATTTCCAGAAAAATAGGAGTGGTTTTAAATAAAGCAAACATCCTTCTACAATTATCTGTAATGCTTTAACGTTTATTGATTTTCTCACTCAGCCAGGGAAAAACCTTTTCTCTCTCTGCAAAGCAGCTATTTAATACAACCGTTCTTTTTTTTTCCAGTGGGACATTTTGCACTGAAAATGCTCAGTGGGCAAACTGTTGCCATGTCGTGAACTTGCACGTGGAAGTGTAATTGGGAGATTTTTAACAAACATGTGAGCTTTGCTACCGCTGCTTGTCCTTTCGCAGTCAGGCCCCCCTCTCTGCTATGTGCCGCGAACGCTGAAATGTTTCTTCTTTTGATTTCCTGAGTTTCTAACTGAAACAAAAACCAGGCGCGGAATGGAGCTCAAAAACATTTCCAGTTTGGAAAGGAGACGTAAGTAAATGCAATATCCTGGGACAGGAGGCTTCTTGTGTTCAAGAGCACTAATAGTCCCGAGGACGAGCTTGCCAACTGGCTTTCATGCCTTGGGCATTAGGGCAGGCCTGCGTACTTTCTCTCCAAATCAGTGGTTTTTAGGGGACTGTTAGAAAGCACCACTATCGAGAAGCGGTGCCAAATCCAAAGCTATCAAATTCAGCGCTTGCCACCTCATCCCTTCCTCCAAATATTAAACTCCTGCGCTGCGCTGCTCTCGCCGCGCTAGAAGCCCTAACGTAAAAATGCTGTGAGCTTACACAGTGCTGACAGGATGGTTAACGTCGTGCTCACTTAGGAAATGCAATAGCTTGGGAAGGGATCTTGAAAAGAGCTGCCCCCAGCTTCGCTTATTCAGAAAGCATGCAGGAGCCAGCGGGAAGCAGAGGGGGTCTCTGCGTCGGGGTCTCTGCAGCAGCTCACTGCTCCCTGAGGCAGGATAACCATCACTTATAATGCTGGTAGCGGGTTTGTTTTCCAGTAATTAAAATAAAGACATGATTGGTGAGTTTGACACCTGATGCTAGAAAGCCTCGTGACCAGCAAAGTCACTCTGTCTATCTGAGACGGTGCCAATGCCCTGCCAGCTCCTGCCAGGCACCTCCAGCGGTGCTGGGACAGCCCCCGAGGCTCCGTTCCACCCCGAGGTTGAAAAGGGTTCATGGCTACTGAGAGATGGACTCCCACCTCCAGGCCACATCCCTCCTTTTGCCGGCGCAAGCATCGCCAGTCCTGTTTGCCACACACCAGTGGGGAGGTGGAGACATCTGGGACTGGAGGTGAGCGACCTCAGCATGGGAAGGCTGGGCTGCTCCTTTTGGCTTAAATTGCTCATTGAGCAACACGTTTAATATATGTGTGCTTAGACGTCCTTTACGTCTAACAGTCCAGCTCCACCGCACAGAAATGTGGTGTCCACGAGCATATCACGGCACGGGAAATGCTCTGATGGTGCAGGAATAGGGGCACCGAGCTACTTAGAAATGTGGGTTTTAAAAGCCCATACCCGCTCTCAGGGTAAGCTAATAGGAAAGCTCTCACCAGAAGGCTGCGTGCTTTGATAGATGAAGGACTATCCAGGGAGCAATCTGAGATATGCATTAGGCTCTCACACAAATCTGGGGAGTCATTTCAGTTGGAGCAACACTGAAGATTAAATATTATAGTTCACTGAAGGGGCTCTGAGTGGCAGTGAAAAAAGCCAGAATAGTTACCTAAAATCTCACAGTGAAGTACGGAGCACAGTGTTTAATTAACCTCAAGCACAGCGTTTAATTAACCTCTTTCTCTGATGCCTCAGAAAAAGCCAAAATGGAGGTGTTTTTTCCACCAGCCTTTGAGGACCCTGTATGACAGTCGCTCCGTCCTTCCTTCAGTGTGAAGTGCACTGAGACATCAGAGATGTCTTTTTTTTTTTTTTTTACATTAATTTTCAAGGATGGCTAAAATGCATTCAAGGCAATGGCAGCAAGTGTCTGGGACTTCTGTGGTCTAAGCAAGGTTTTCACCCTTCCCACCTCCAGGAGGTGCATGTTCAGTGTGTGATCACTTATAACTGGCGTTTGGTTCATATTTTTTTTATAAAAAAAGCCCTTGCAGCAGAGACGTGCATTGTCAGAACACCTTAAGCAGAAAGCGTTCATCGATAAAAATACATGGATTTTTTTCCAAGGCAAAACTTCAGCATTTTGGACACAAAGTCGGGCTGTTGTCCACCTGAAAACATCGTTCAGGTGCTTCACACCTCTGTTTTCCTGCAGGATGGGCTGTCTGCCCTGGGCTTACCTACCTCCATATGGCATCTGCAGTGTGTTGCGGGAGTCTGACGGCAGCAGGAGCTCTTGGGGATGAGAGGTGCTCATTGAGTGGTTTGTCTGGCAGACAGCAGCAGTGCTGAGGAGTCACCTGAAGCTCTCAATTCTGAATGAAATGCTTATAGCTCTGACCTCTGTTTTTTGTGTGTCTGAAAACCCAGCAACTTCTCTGCCTTATATTGGTGTCATTTTGGTGTCTATTATTTTTGGTTTTGTTTCCAAATCCATTCAAAAGCTAGTTAGAAAAATATCGTTTCCTGATTAGAAAAAGAAAAAAAAGCTTGGAAATTTTGACGCATTCACCTGACAAGCCTTTCCCTTTGTAGAAGAACCAGCACAGTAGGGGAAAAGTTGCTCTTGCAGAGCTCCAAGGTATGGCTTTGAGTCTTGTTTGCATGAATCTCCGGAGCTGCAGCCAGAACTCCGTAGTTTTACTGAAGACCTGTCCCAAGAGGAGACTCCTCAGCATCAGAGCAATGGCCACCCAGCAGCGGTGCCAGGGGAGAACTGCAGTGGTATCAGGAAAGCCCTAAATGTGTGCTCCGTAATGTGTGGGTTAACTTGAAGGCAACATAACTGATCAGACTTAGTTTCTTTTATGCATTCGGTGTCACAAGTGAGCGTGTTGATGGATAGATTCCATTTTTTCCCCTCTCTAAAGTAAAAGGCCAGTTGCCAGGGTTGCTCACAGCTACTGCTGGCCTCAGCAGGCCCCAGCAAGGTGAAAGGTCCTTGTTCCCCCAGAGGACTGACACATTATGATGGCTTCATTTGATTAAAAGGGGATGTTGATCATTAGTTATGACCCAAATTTCTTTTTTTTTTTTTTTGGCAATCATTCAAAGTGTTCCCAGATGCCCATAAGGCTGTTCTTACCTGCAAATAAAACATATCTTTATAACAAGGACATTAATGTTAATGAATAATATCAAAATGTGCCATGTGCTTTTCCCAGGCCTTTTTTTTCCATTTTGATGGATTGAATGATGGAAGGGAAACATGTGCTTTCCAGATTGAACCCAAAGAGCTCACTAATTCAGAGTCCATGCTCCTTCAAGCTGCAGCCAAGCAGAGAATAAATTGCATAGCATTTGTCATCCACTTGGGATTAATTATTGTGTTTTAGAGGTAAGTAGCTGCACCAGCGAAGGTTACCAGTTTGTTCTTTAGCATCTAGTTAGAGCATTGCAGGAAATAGGAGGGGGAGCTGGCCAAACACAAATAACTTGGATATTTCTGTCCAGAGTAAACCGGGCAACAATGAAGCGGGTCAAATGTTCAGCTCACGAAATAATGTGCATGTATGCATTTTTGTTGGTGATTAGTTCAATTGTATGAGGAATGGGTACTCCCTTCAGGTTAACATTAAAGAGCATTGACAGAGCAACAGGAAAATTCTTTGGGTTTTTTATAGTTAGTGCCATAGTTGACCTGGGGCTGGTACTGGCTTGGAAAAAATGAGTATTGTTCCCTGAAGGACTCATGTCAACCTTGAGCTTTGGAAGTGTAAGAAAGGAATCTTCCATCTGTCAGACAGGACAGGGTTAGGACACTGGTCCCCAGGGTTCCCTTTGATTACGTGATGATGTTTTAAGGAAATTAGCTGATGACTGCGATAGGGAAAGAGCTGGATCTGAGTTTGAAAATTAGGCAGTTTTTTGTTTCGTTAAACACACATCTTAGCAGGAAGTTGAAAAGATAAGGTCAAGAGAGGCGGGTTGTGCCAGGGGTGACGGTGAAAAGGTGATAGATTAAAATATACTCTGATTTAGCTATTTTTGAGATGAAATGAGGTGCTTGAAAAATGAGTTAATTAATCATCATGTCTTAGCTATTCAAAGAGCATTTCCAGTGATCTGAAAGGTAGCTTTTCATATTTACTATGGTCACAAGCTGCAGAACCTTATAACCCTTTGCTTATTTTTGGTCCTTCAGCAATATTACTATAGGAACAGGTGAGGTCAACTGAGGCACTGTGAAGGGTAGTAAGTTTTCAATCTTTTTATAGTTGTGTCTGCTTTAGCATTTTGGCTTGAAGCAACACTGTGCTTTGGAAGTGACTCCCCAGACTGTTCCATTTGCTGCATGCTATTTCCATCCACAGAGTAGGATTTGTGTGCACAACGTAGATTGCTTTTGGGGTAGACTCAAATAGAAAGTCTGCCCCAGGTTTGTACCAAGGCGTTCTCCTAAGATGAAGGTAGGGATCCGAACCAGCCACGGGTCCTTCACACAGGTACAGACCACATGTTCAGTAGGGAAGTTTGGTCCATGCAGCCAGACTCAACCTAATCCCAAGTAATGCCCTGAACTTCATAAAATACAGACGCAGAGGTCTCAGCACTAACTGATTTATGCTTTATGCCACAAATTTAACTCAGTGCCTTCCCCTCTCTCTTTTTCTGTCCCTGTGGGTTGGTGCTCTTGGCAGTTACCTTGTGGCTGCCTCCCCAAAGCCACCTCTGCTCTGCTAATGATACTGAAGCCAGAAGGACCCGCTTTTGCAGCCCAAGCATCAGCTCCTGCTTGGTTTTGGTGATACCTTGTGATAACATGAGTCCTCATGACTTGTGCAGGCTGAAGGGGAGCAAGGACATTTGTTCTGTTCAATGCGTAAGCAATAGCGTGGTGTGATGCTTTACGTTGTGTCTTAGTGTACAGTGATATAAGAAGCCATTAAACACTGCCATTCCTTTAGCCTTGTGTTTTACCTTAGTCCTGACTGACTTGTTTTGCCAACTGGTACTGCAAATGCCCCACACCCCTGTCCACCTCCACCTCTCAAGCTCCAAATCAATGTCTGTGGATAAAATGGGACATTAGGGTAGAGGAGAAAAAGGCTCCTGGGGCAGCACCCTGATGTCCAGTCAGCTCTGCCTTGTGCAGCTCCTTCTCTCCCAGTCTTGTGTCCAGTCTGCCCTGCTGCTCCTTCTGCTCTCCAGCCCCAGTCTGGGGCACTGAGAAAAATGTCAGTCGAAGCATGGTTTCTACAGCAGAAGAAAGACATTCACAGAAAGACAATGCGGTTGCTACCAGTGCAGATCTGTTCACAATCTGTAGGAGTCTGGCCAGATGCACCAGCAGCCTTAGAGAGCTCCATCTAACTCCTGTGTTGAGGAGTGGAGAAAAGCGTAGCTTTTGACAGCGTTTGTCTCTCTTTCTACAGACCAAAACGGTTATGTCAGCCGTTTCTTCTCTCCTCTTTCTTCCCCTGGAGTTATTTATTATAACTTGCAAATGAAACTACCATAAGCAAAATGATCTCTGTGAATTGCTTGATCTGCAGAGGGATCTGCAGTGTGGTTGCTACAGAAGAGAGGTAAGCACTTCCTTTGCCTGTTGTAATAGCACATTAGAGAGGAAAACTGTGTACATCGATTCCTGATTTCCCAGAGTATAACTTCCATCTTTATTGCCACCAAGATACGAAACAGAATAGGGCTATCTGCAATATCAAATATGGCAAGTCAGTTTTCCCTCTGAAAAGCAGATGGACTATGCAATATTTAGTCACCATTCCACAATTACCCAGACGGAACCTGAACCTGCATGATCGGTTTCTCAATCACCTGCACAGATATATATCTTAAACTTGTGTTGCAAGAAATGGTTTTGCTTGTTCCAAAGAGTCAGGATGCTACAGTTGTGTGACTGCATATCACTTTTTAGCGAGCTTTTATGTGTTGTCAACTGTAAATACTGAAATTACACTGAACTTTGTGGTCTAGTGTTTATCAGATGCGTAAGTCAATTTCCATGGTTATGTTTACAGAATTGATGTTTTTAGGGGTGCATTTAACTTCTGTATATGACCAAGGGGTGCAGTGTTAGTAATGTGTTCTTCCAACAGAGTATGCCAGAGAAGTCTTAATAAGTTTCTCAGTTTCTGAGTACTGATCATGAGCTCAAGGAACAACCTTTTTCTTATTATCACTTCTCTACATTAGAAATATTTACTGAAGCCAAGTAAGTTGCCTCAAGTTCATATAAATGGAAATAAAATTGGGATATCGAGCGTGGTACCGAGTCTTTCTCATCATATTATGTGGATTCATAATAGAATAAATTTTGGGGTTGAATTATTTTGCTGAGCTGTGCATGCACTCTTGGTCCAGTGAGGTTCATTGTGGAGAAGAACATGCTGGATTAAATGTCAGCTGCATCAACTAGTGCTGAGGTGTTACCTACTGTCCCTGACTGAGGTGGGGTAGCAGCACCCATGAAATACATTACACTAGCTCAGGAGAGAACCTACATCTGCTAAGTTTCCAACACTTGTTCCCACATGAGAAAAATGGTACTGAAGCAAGAATCAGGAATTCAGTCTTGGCTTTTTTAGGTAGAAAAGATCAAATCTGATAATAATATTTTTCTTGACGAATATTCAGCAGAGAAACTACAGCAGACATGAGTGAAAGGCTACAAGTTGGGAGATATATTTCTAATTGTTACTAATGAAGTTTAAAGAATTGTCAGGGAGAACAAAACTTGCTTCCAATAGCAGGCTTACAGGTCATTTAAAATATTTAATAGTTATTTTGGACCTCATCAACAAATCTGGGTAGCTTTTAGGAGTAAATTTAGTATATCACAATTGCAATAAAATCTGTTCTCTCAAAAGAGTTGTACCTCATGACTGGCAGCCTCTATGACTGCAGGTTAGGGAGCTGCCTGCCACCAATCATCAGATGAATGGTGTGGAAGCTGCTTATCCAAGGAGATAAAACTCTTCCCTCGCACACAGAGCAGAGGGAGTCCTAGAAAACCATGACAGAGTGACTGTGAAGAAGCTCAGATCTGTTTCCATCTAGTTAAAAAATATTTCATCTCCTTATTCATGTATAGATTATCCATTTATCCAATTCTGCTAGCATTGGATTTACCTGGACTTTTCATAATGAATCTCCCGTTGGATTCCTTATTTGTGTATCCTTCGTTTAAGGCATCTACATTCATTGAGAACCTGTTTCCTAACAGACTACACTTTCACACTCTTTTCCTCTTGTTTGTATATTCTCCAAACATGAAATAAATACCTCAAAAAAGTGTCAACTACAGCCTTGAGAGAGGTCATAGAATCATAGAATCACAGAATGGGTTGTGTTGGAAGGGATCTTAAAGATCATTTCGTTCCAACCCCCTGCCATGGGCAGGGACACCTCCCACTAGTCCAGGTTGCTCAAAGCCCCATCCAGCCTGGCCTTGAACACTTCCTGGGATGGGGCAGCCACAGGTTCCCTGGGCAACCTGTGCCAGTGTCTCACCACCCTCACAGTAAAGAATTTCATCCTAATATCTAATCTAAATCTACCCTCTTTCAATTTAAAACCGTTACCCTTCAATCTATTGTTACACTCCCTGATAGAGTCCCTCCCCATCATTCCTGTAGACCCCCTTTTGGTACTGGCAGGCTGCTATAAGGTCTCCTTGAAGCCTTCTCTTCTCCAGGCTGAACGACCCCAACTCTCTCAGCCTGCTTTCATGGGAGAGATGCTCCAGCCCTCTGATCATCTTTGTGTTCCTCCTCTGGACCTGTTCCAATGGGTCCATGTCCTTGCTATGTTGAGGACTCCAAAGCTGGACACAGGACTCCAGATGAGGTCTCACAAGAGCAAAATAGAGGGGCAGAATCACCTCCCTTGACCTGTTGGCCATGTTTCTTTTGCTGCAGCCCAGGATATGGTTGGCTTTCTGGACTGCGAGCGCACATTGCTGGCTCATGTTGAGCTTCTCATCCACCAACACCCCCAATTGCTTCTCCTCAGTGCTGTTCTGATCCTGAGCCTTGTGATCCTGGGACAGCTGGTGTTCCTTGTTAGTACTGCAGATAGGTAGTTCCATAGGAAGTGAAAGAGGGTGCTCATATATAGGTGTATGGACTTAGGTATCTTACAAGGGCAGGGTCAGTCATCACACAGTGTGACCATAGGTAGTATAACAGGGTTCAAAAGCTGAACCACAACATGAACAAAAAAGTGTGTGCAAGGCAGTTTTCCACAGTGCAATAGCCTCTGCTTCTGCATCCTCAGAGGTGTCAACAGAGGTGCACCTCTGCGCCTGTGCAAGAAACTACACGCGTGGGAGCTCACGTCTCCAAACTGGTCATCCACAGTAGGCTTGTGTTCAGCAG
This sequence comes from Rissa tridactyla, assembly GCF_028500815.1. Taxonomy (NCBI): domain Eukaryota; kingdom Metazoa; phylum Chordata; class Aves; order Charadriiformes; family Laridae; genus Rissa; species Rissa tridactyla. The sequence continues at coordinate 115,911,945 of NC_071468.1, read as the reverse complement.
TGTGAACATGAAGGGATGACTTCTGTGCTCAGTTTGCACCTGTTTTGTGATGGGATTTCCCCCAGCTCTGGCTTCTAAATAGGAACATAATGCCTCTCTCGCTGCCTCAGTCTCATAGTCTCTTCAGGTCACCACACTGAGTCCAGTCAGCATCAGGTGCTTCAGAGGGAGATGTATAAAACCCCACCATTAGCAGAGATAAGGTATTTATCACACGGGACAGTTTCTTAATCTCAAATAGCTGGAGATTAAACACTGACAGTTAAGGTTTTACCACCTTAGCAATGTGCTGCTTAGGTTTAGCTGTTATAACTCTGGTTATTTTTGTTAATTTTCTGAGCACCCAGGTCATCTTTCCCGTGACATTGGATGACATCAGTAAGATGCATTGCAACAAAAACCATTGCTTTTTTTCAGTGGTGAGATGGTCATTTTCCCTATTCCCCTTTTGCTGTGAGCAGCAGGAAGCAAAAGCTCACTCTTGTGCTCTGTCTCCTCTGCAGTGGAAAATCTGAACTCTTCTCCCTTAATTCCAGGTAGGAGAAAACTTTCCCTGATGGAGCATTGTGGGTTTCCAATACTTATTCCGCTGTCTCTGCTGAGATCAACAGGTGGTGCTAGCACAGAGCTCCATTCTGGAAAGAATATCTCTCCCCTTTCATCGGCAACAATTTTCTGCCCTATTGCTTATTTTATTTACCACATTTTTAGCTGTTAAGTAACAATAATGTATTAATACAGTACTTTGGATTTTACAAGGAAAATTCTTCCTCAAACATAAACAGTCTCAGGCACAAAGATGAAATGTGTTTAGTTTCAGCTCACTCCACAAAGCTAACGAAGATGGTAAGGGACCCGTACCAGTTTACACCAAGTGGAGTGATTTAGTTCATGTCTTTTTTTTTTTTTTACTATTTGCTGGATCATAGCTTGTCCTATTAAAATGGAATGAAGTGGCAAATACTTTAATAAAATAAGATCATCGCTGTACTTTTAGGTAACAAAGAGCCTGTATTTTTGGGCATTGATTTAATAAGTTCTATCTCTCATCTTTCACACGCAGCAGGAGCATGACATGTATTTTTGATGGAAATACAACCGTGACCACAGTCTGTATTTGTATCATGTCACCTAGGAGGTGTAATTGTGGATTGGCAGCCCAAAGTGCTGGATGCAGTAGAAACACACAGCAGAAGAAATGCTCCGTGTCTCAGAGAGTTTACAGTCTAGGTGTTGCACAAGAGATGGTAGATAGATATAAACAGAAAGGTGGGAGGTTGTGGAAAGCCAGGACAGTGTTGCCAAGCACGATGGGCAGTCTGGCACACTGCTCTGATCTACCGAGGTCAGCCAGGAACTTGGTTGGTGCAGTAGTCACTAATGAAGACGTGGGATTGGAAGGTTTTGTGAATAAGGAGTCTTTGAAACTGGTCCTGGTGGGTAGTTAAAAAAGGTCCTACAGGGATGTGTTATTTGACCTTGCTGTGAGGTCTGTAGGTTAGAAAGGTCTATAGGTAGAACATTTTGTTTCTCCAACTCCTGTCCCTTGTCAAAAACTAAGAACTTTGCACTGGGCAGGGTCAGTTGCTGCTGATCGAAACTAGAGGTTATATGAGAAATGCATATGTACTTTTAAACACAATTTTGATTCTGATACTTGCATACCAAAAAGAACAGCACTGAAACTAGAAATGCAACAAAATGTTTGGCAAAGTCTTCACAAAAGCTTAGCTTATCCATTAAAATCTGAAACTCTAGTAAAACTTAAATTAAAAAAAAATCACCATTTCTGCATTTTTTTATTGTACTACTACTGAAAATTGGCAGTAGTAATTCACTTCTGTCATTTCTCAGCCTTTAACCTCTTGGGCCTTGTTAATGGATTTTGGTCTAAGCAAAAGGAATCAAAGTAGATGTACATTAAGTTGCAACAGGCGTTTCAGAATTGTGATCATTCGTCAGTTGTCTGTCGAAAGCGTAAATCATACTTGCTCTCCTTTCCTTCACGCCCTCTCTTGGGGTGGGATATTTGCTATCTGAGTAGCTTGCATTTGTTCTCAGTGTTCCTGTTTTGCACAGGATTAATGATTTTCACCTTGGACCCCAAGGTTAGACTGTCTCCCTGCCTGCTGTACCCATAGCTAATGTATAGGCAAAAAACACTGCCAAAGGGCCAGTGAGTAAAACCTTCTAAGCTACATCAGTACTCCAAGTCTGAAAGCCCTATTTTTGGAAGCACTCCTGGCTCTTTGGAGTTTATTAGCTGGGCTGTGGTCCCAATGTAGGTACTCACGCCTGCCCTCGCTGTTTTTGAGGCCAGTCAGTGTCAGCAAGGGCACCAGCCACCCACGCAGAACGAAGCCCTGGCAGGCAGTAGGGTGGGTACACCAAGGTGAAGGTTGTATGAAGGGGTCCTGGGCCATCGGCGTCCTCATCCCTCACATGTAGACTACTTCAGAGGTGGGTGGCAGTGAAGCCAGACTTCTTTGGTGCCTGTGTCACTACTGAGAACATGCCTTGAAGAGAAATGCCAGCTTATATTCAGGACTGCAGTAGAAAATAAAACCAAGTAGATTCTTTTAACAAATACATTCCACAAACTTGCTCCAACCCTTCCTCTTTGACCCTCCATGTTCAACTCACTTCAGTGGTATTGTTTTTTGGTCCTATCACAATATTCCTATGATGGTTTTGTCTTTTTTTTTTCCCCTGTAGTTTCTGCTCACGGGACACATTATTCCGCTGACAAGCCATTTCCTCTCAAAAATGTAAGTGAATCTTCTCTGTTTCTCGTGAGCTGTGTATGGATGTCAGGTCCTGGGGTCAGTCCACAGGTATGGACTAGACGGATGGCCCCACGCTGGTTGCTGTGCAGTGGCCATCGTTCCACCATAAAACCAACTCCGGGCTCAGAGGTGATTAAGAAATGAGAAGGCCTGTTTCTACACCAGAGCGCCAAATGCCGCTAATGTAAAATGAAAGTAGAAGTGAAAAGAAACAAGCCATGTAACTATGGGAATATAGTTAATTTATTATGGCAGGTCTGTAGCTTGGCTCTAATCCCTCTTTTGGAAATCAAAACCAGACTGCTGGAACTCACCTGCCAGACTCAATCTGTTTCATAATTACCTGTGGGTTGCTATTTTTGTTTACCTTAATAGCACAGTAAATACTGCTTCTGCCTTTGTTTATGACCTCTTTAAGTGATGCGAATGTCTTGAAGAAATTCTGTTTTTAATAGCGCCCCAGTGACTACCTTCTTTCACCTCCCAAAATAGAAGCCAATGGATCAGGCCTCCAGCATGAGCTATATTAGAGGGGAAAGAGATTTTAGTATGCTGCCAAGCCTGATGTTTATAATGATCTTCAATTTTTAGTTGCTGCAAGTGATTAGAAAACATGGGGGATTTTCTTTTAAGCACCAAGCCCATTTCTGTAAGGAAAGGTCCAGCAGTCAGATGAGTTACTAGTAAAAGCTTGAAGTCTGATTATCGTTGCCCCTTTCTAGATAGCTGAGGCTGGGAGAAGGGACAAAGGGCTCTTCCCCTCCCTGGCAATCCTGCAAAAAGGAGGTCAGTGAAGTAGGAGCAAACTAATTCATATACTGGAAGAAATGCCTGGGTTGGGCCCCCTGTATGTGCTTAAAGGTTAGAATTGGCCCCATCTCCTCCCTTTGTGAATCCCAGGATGATTTTATCACTTGTTGGAGAGAGAAATCAATTCCTCTCCTGGGCTCAGAGCTGTCTCACAGTACTTCAGTGTGTAGGTAGTAACGTAGCAGAGAGAAATACACTGCTTTGCCCAGCACCTGGTTGCGACCGGTGCTCATATCCTCCTTCTGTCTTTTTTACTGAGTACCTTTGAGAGTCAACATGATTTTCATGTGTTAAGGAGGCTTCCTGTTGTGACCAAGGAGGTCTACAGGGTCACACAGTTGCCCCAAACTGACCTTGGTGCCCTCTGACAGTGACGTGGTGAAATGAACCCATCTACAAGAGAGGAAAGGGGACTTCTGAGAGGTTTGGGCTACAGGTGACTTGAGAAAATCCAGGTTATGGCAACTAAAAAGAAGAAGCATTTATGTGCAAGGAACATTGTGAAACTTCTCTTCATAGCTGCTTTTGTATCATCTGTGTTGCATGAGGTAATTACGAGCCTAGCCCAAAACACTTTGCATGCTAAAATAGCTCTTTTCCCTTTGGAAAATCTTACCGAAATGCTACCATCTGTAAACAAAGTAAAATAACCCAAATTGCAGCTCTGAGAGCCTATTATCGTGGGATTTGGTCACTTCAGGTCACACAAAGATCTACGTTACGTCTTGGTTAAGGTGATGTAACCATCACTACAGTATGTAAGTGCCTTCCAAGTAAAGCAGTACTAATAAGCTAATAATAAGGTTTTATAGAGTCTCTACCACTTCTCCATTTTCGGGGGGGGGGTGGGGGGTGGTGTCAAAACAGATATTTTCCTGAGAGAATCAAACAGCTGGAATGATTTCTTTTGTCCTAGTTAACAGTTGTGTTTTTGGAAGGTGGACTTTTCATCAGTTTTACATTGCAAAAAACTTAGCAGTTGCTGTTTATGAAAATAAGAGACCTTAATGTTTTGTAATAGTAGGACACTTCCCTGAGTGGCCAAATTAAGGCTGGGTTTCAGAGTCTGATTTTGAAATCGTTACCTTTACACTGTCATATACTTTTAAATGAGTCATGCTTGAGAAGCAGTTAACTTCTCATGGTACTTTGATGACGTATGAAACGCCCAGTTTCAGTTTGTGGCCTAACTGATGTATTTTTCTCATAAAGAAACAAAATCACACTTGGAAACTGCACTGTCCATCTCCACACGCAGAAAGTCATAGGAATTTCCACCAGTTTTAACTGGAATGAAGGATTCTTTAAAGCCGGAGGGAAAACTTTACAGTCTAACATTTTAATGGATTGTACCAATTCGTGTTTTATGAAATATGATCATCTTGTTCTATGTTTTTAACTTTATAGCTAAACTCCTTTAATTTGGACTTTGGAATCAGCAAGGATATAATCAATTTTATTAGTTTCTCAATTTTAAAAAGCTTGTAAACATTATATTTGAACCTGCAATTGAAAATGATCATTGACTTTTTTCCTTCCATCTAAAACAAATTCGAGAATGCCATCGTTAATATGTGAAATTTTACAGAGGAGGGATAGTTGAAAACATATGCAATGTAGCACTTGTAGACAACTGGTATCCTTTCTTGAAGTCTTATCTGGCAAGCTATCAGAACTGAATGTTATAAAATTCTATTTTATTTATGAATCTGTTAGGAATCGTGACTCCTATAACAGATCTAGTAACAAAAAAGAACAATTAAAATAGAAGATCGTTATTTACTGCTGGTGGAAAGATTGACGTCAATAAAATGGGAAGAACTGTAGGGAAATAAACATGCATATGCATGATCAAAATTCACTAAAATAAAATCAATTTCCTTCAATCCTAATTATCTTTGCTATGTCTCTTACCTCTGGCAGATTTTCTTAGTGTTGGAAGCTGTAACGATAGATTTTTTCACTTCTTAAGAGGAGTGATAAATCTGAAATCAACAACTGTTAGTATGATTGGTAGGTTGCTGGAAGAAAATGCTTTTTCTGCAGCGTCTTGTCCAAGATTCAATCAGGCTTCAAACCAAAGCATTCCAGTCAGACAGTTCTCATGGATTTTCAGTAATGAGCAAGATAGGGTGGGTGGGGAAATATTTACCAGTGTCTCTAAGGCTCTTGAACTTCATGTTCCTTTGCATAGTTGATTTACTAATCTCAATTATTGCAGTTGGGATTTTCAGTAGACAGCTTCTTTGCCCATATATAGTCCATGCAACGTGTGGCAGGGCACGGCTTGAAGCGGCGAGCTCTGCTTTTTTTACCACTTGATTACTTGTGTCAGGTGACGGATAGATGAAAGATGAACAAACTCTCCTTAAACTATTCATGATGAGGGGACAGGCTCTGAAAAGGTTCAATCATTCTAGCTCCAATGACGTTGAGCCTTACGGCGTACGGATGCGTATATAGACACACAGGCTAGTGACTAAGGGCAAAGATGGATGCTTCAGTTCCCATGGTGTGAAAATTAACCTTGGGCACATTTCTGGAAGATATGGTTTGAGTTAGCAATAATGAAGAAAGAGTAATCAAAGTCCGTGAACCTTTCTGTGACTAACCGTGAATTCATTGTCATTCTCCGTGACTTGACATTGAAACAAATGTAACCAAAGAACATTTTCTTTTTAGCTAATATTCAGTAGTTCATCTTAATTTGGATGTGCCCATTTTGACATTTGATTTTAGGCTGATACTCTGAATGAGAAAATGAAACAAAAAAACAACAAACGAAAAGACCAACCCAGATGAGACAGAGTGGTTAATTGCAAGGTGTACTTTCGTCAGCGTGGAACTGATCATTTCCACACGCTTCCCTCCCTCTGTCGACAATCAGGACTCAGTGTCTGCCCTAGACCCTTCACTCATTTTCTGGCCGGGTAATATATGAATATATACTCTCCTGTTGCATGGGTCATAATCTTCAAAAAAGATGGTTGCATATTTCTGCGACGACGCAGCAAAATTTACACAGAAATGTATAAACAATGTCAGCTCCTACAACTGAGGGAGAAGAAGGCATGTTGCTAGAAAACAGCTTGGAAAAGAAAGACGAAACCTGTCAACCTTTACGTTTGTTATCCATATTCACATATCCGTAGCCACAAATTCTTCATCAATTCATCTCTTGCCATTTAATTTATCTACTCACACTCTAGGAAATGTGTTGCTACTGAGAGCTCTGCAAAAATCATTGCTATTAACCATTAGTTAAAAAAAAAACATTGAAAAATCTTCCCATAAGACTGAAAATTTATGTTGTACAAGTCTGTGGCAACAGAAAGTGAATATTAACTATTTTTTCTTTTCTTTTCTTTTCTTTGGCTAGTACTGGATGTTCTGTTTAAATGCCTGAAGTGTCTAAAGCACAGCATTAAAAGAACAGCTGTTTTATAAAGTTTTTAACTTGTGTTCTTACATCTTTGACAAGTATTACTTTCAAAATATTTGTTTATAGTAGACTGTACAATATGAATATTAAAGTATATAACAGCTTATCTTCTAATAGAAAGGCCAGTCCAGCTGAAAAGGCTCCAGGAAAGAGCAACTGATGTATGGGAAACTGATTTACATCCACTAAGGGGCTGCTAACTTTGCATATTGATTGTATTAAAATCATGAACCGTGGTGTAAAATGAGAGCAATTCAGTTTAAGAGAGGAGAGCTGTTTTAGATTTACACGAGGATTAAACTCCAGTGTGTATCTAGCAAGCTACGAATACTGTCATTGCAACAGTTTCCTACTAATTCTCTGTTAAATGTCTGTGTCCCAAATGCAGTTTGTATTTTGAAATGTACGATGCACAGTCATTCCATGCGTTTTAAGTCTGGCATGTGGCAATGCCTTGGTGAATCAGAGCTTAGTTATTTTGTCTTCTTTTCATATATTATTTTTTTATTACATTTGGGTCTTGGAGAAGTGTTCAACTAAGAGGATTTTAGGAGAAAAATATGCATGGAAATTTTTGTGAAGACACCTGTTTATTTATTTCTCTTTTTTAACAGGGGGTTGGGGGTGGGGAACCCTGTGTATTTTGAAGGCTTGTGCTTTGAGATTTAAGGAACTTGTCTGAAAGACAAACCACCTCATATGCCCAGGAAAGTGGAAGGGAAGGGAGAGGCTGGTAGTCGCAAAGTCCTGTAGCTTCTCACTGCTCTCAGGGAGCAGGAGACCTGTCAGAGCCCGGTACGGTCACGGACATGTGGGGATCTCCAGCACTCTGCATCAAGGAAGCTAGATTCACCCCACCATGCCATTCCTGCCATTCTCCATCGTGTGTTAAGCATGGGTGAGAAAAAGGGGAGCTAAAAGCCATAGCACACTTCATCTCTGGCTTTACATCCTGTACAAACATTTCATTTAGCCTGTATTTTGGCTCTATAAAATAAACAATTCTGTACTGCAGAAGTGTCAGTTAAATGACTTCTAGTGCTTTTAGTGGGCTTCGCTTGGGAGACACTGGATTTGTATTGATTTACACCAGCTGATGAGCTGGCACAGTGTGTATTCTCTGCAGCTTTTATGAGATAATTAATGAATAATTCAAAATTGCAGTGCTTTGCGTGGTGGTTGTGCCTCACAGAGGGAATGACTGCCATCACCGTGTTGAGAGAGATGTTTCAAAGGTTCTTTACTTTGATTGCAAAATTCTAAAATGCTCCTTGGAAGAAATCCAAACAAACCCCAACGTATGGCAACTTCTGGTCAGATTCCCACCCAATTCCAGTATTTCAGATCTGAAAGCTTTCAACATTTTTATGTGTCAAGGCAATTAATATTCCCTCATCAGCTCTTCAAGATGACATATGTAATGTCATCAGCAGCAGGCACCCTCCTCCTCTCAGTTGCTGCTTTTCTCTTTAACTTTTCCAGCGCAGGCAACAGTCCACGTGCTGAACTCTATTTGGGATAGTAAAAGCCTTACCTTGTTTAGATGGCTTGTTCCCTCTTTTTTCCTAGCAGGATGAATGAAGAATTTTGGACAGAACGTATCCCTGGCCTTAGGCTGACCCCACCAAGGGACCAGCTGTAAGATGCTCCACTATTGCCATGAGCAGATTTTGATACACCACTGAGCATCCCTGGAATTCTGTCTTCACCCCCAGAATTCACACTCTGGCATAAATAACTTCTGACAGCAACTGTAATGCAAGTCTAATGATGGTGAAAGATGCCAGTTTGACAGACCTGGAGAGCTGCAGCCCGTGAGCCTCGTTCTTCTTTTTCATGAGGACACAAAGCAGGAATTTGATCCCATCCCTATCTGCAACATCTGCATACACAGACTTCTCCCCGAGCTGGAGAGATCTGCTCTGGAGCCAGCCAGATAGTTTTCAAGCAGGGTAAATATAGCCTTTGGAGGAAGTTTTCCTGTGTAGGGAAGCCAAGGTTGCCTCTTTACAACTGGTTTCCACAGTTCAAACACCAGTTTTCTCTGTTACATAAATTATTTTACTAGAACACTTTAATATCCAGTAATATTTTATTAAGTGAATCATGCAGCTGACAGAAGGTTTTTGTGCTAAAGAAGTATACAGCTGCAGGATTGAAGGTAATATCAACGGGTAATGTTTTCTGAAGCTCTCCCTTCTGGATTCTTTCTGCTATCCCTCCAAAGTTGGGCACGGGATTTAAGATGTGGCCTTGTCAATTCTGAAAAGGGCTGAATAAATACACCATTCATTTTATGGAACAATCCTCTTAATATAGCCCACAATGAGAATTGTTTCTTCTGCAAAACACCACGTTTGACTCATCATGAGCTTGAGATCTGCAGTAATTCTGAGATCTTTCCCGCTGAACTCTTGCCCAGCCACAAATATTCTCCCTTTTGTATCTGTGCATTTCAGTTCTTCCAAACTGGAATCTATCTCACCTTAACAAAGTCACTCAAAAGCTAAACATTTTGTCTATGCAGTTCCCTGGGCTTCATCTGCTTGCAATTCAGAGACACAGGTGTCTCTAGAGGGCAATTCACCCCAACTGTCCGAGATGCCTGGATTTCACATGAACTGTTGCAACTTGTCATTGAAGAATTTCATCTTGTTTAGGCTATTTATTCACTCTCATTGGATTTTGAGCTTGTAGACGAAGTGCTTGTCAACCTTTTTACCTTGGTGTCATACATGTAGGATGTAAAGATCCTTTTTATAGTACCTGTCTTTAAGAGGTTCCCTTTACAGAATCACAGAATCAGGGGTTGGAAGAGACCTTTTGAGATCATCCAGTCCAGCCCTCCTGCCAAAGCAGGTTCACCTAGAGCAGGCTGGACAAAAACGCACCCAGGCGGGTTTTGAGCATTCCAGAGAAGGAGACTCCACCACCTCCCTAGGCAGCCTGTTCCAGGGCTCTGCCACCCTCAAAGTAAAGAAGTTTTTTTTCATGTTCAGATGGAATTTCCTGTGTTCTAGTTTGTGCCCGTTGCCCCTTCTCTTGTCACTGGGCACCACTGAAAAGAGTCTGGCCCCATTCTCTTGATACCCGCCCTTTAGAGATCTATAAGCATTGATGAGATCGCCCCTCAGTCTTCTCTTCTCCAGGCTAAACAGACCCAGGTCTCTCAGCCTTTCCTCATAAGAGAGGAGCTCCATCCCCTTTATCATCTGTGTAGCCCTCTGCTGGACTCTCTCCAGCAGTCCCCTGTCCTTCTTGAACTGGGGAGCCCAGAACTGGACACAGTACTGCAGATGTGGCCTCACCAGGGCAGAGCAGAGTGGGAGGATGACCTCCCTCGACCTGCTGGCCACACTCTTTCTAATGCACCCCAAGATACCATTGGCCTTCTTGGCCACAAGGGAAAATTGCTGCCTCACAGTCAACCTGTTGATATGTATGCTTAGAGTAGGCTTTCCAATTGGGTATATAAGATCTTACGCATATTTTACCTAAACTCTGCTTCCTTAGTTTTCTTATAAATAGTAGTGCTGTGTCAGGACATTTTGCAGGGACTATTTCTGTAATCCCTATATCCAGCAGGCTGGCAATTGTGTCTGAAAAGGATATTCAGTGGGCTTGATATGATTTCTTTTTGATACACCTTTAGAATTCTCCTTTTAATATCTTAATTATTTTCTCTACGTATTTAAATTATTTTAAATAACAACTGAAAATTAGGCTTCCTGGTCTTCTAATTCCTGCTTTTAAAGTATGATGAGGTTGACGTTTCTGAGATTCATACATTCTTAGATTCATGAATCCTCAAAGATTATCACGACTGGTTCAGGTTGCTCTAGCTAAGTTCTTAGTGAACTTGATGGCATTCAACTTCTTTCATTCTTTAAATGTATTTTTCCCCTTTCTGATATCTCATTTTTTTTTTAAGTGAGCATCTGATTAATTATGTGATTAATCCTGAAGTAATTAAAAAATATTGCAAACAGTGAAAAAAATAATAGTCATCTTCTGCCTTCTCTGTGGAATTTTGTTCTTGGTAAGGAGTGAACCTATTTCTTCGTCTGATTTCTAAAATGTAGCTGGATTTTGTTTCTTGTTTCCTGTATATTCTTGCTATAGCTTTTCTAGTTTTATCCATGTGCTTTTTGTTCCCATCCTTAGTTGCTTGTCCTGGATCTCAGTTTTTATGACTCCTTTTCAACTTTCACATCCTTAAGGAGTTCCTAATGGAGCCATATCAGCCTTTCACTGTACTTTTGAACTCTCCCTCCTTTCAGGTTGTCTCATTCAGAAACTCCCCCTCTCTTGTCTTTGTTGTCTTGTTCCTTTTCGCCAAATGATCTTCCAGTTCCGTGAGGTTTTGTGTAACCCATGATCCCTATTGTGCTATTGTCCCTATGAAAGAAAGTGCCATGATTTCTGATCTGATTTTCTCAGTCATAAACTAAAATAACCTCTCCATTTCTGCCACCTTTTGCCTTCTGAAGTAACAAATTGTCCTCTGAGTACGCTGCAACTATAAGTCCCCAACCCAACTGACAGTTCATCAAATAAAGTCACTGATCTCTGCTCTTTGAATGATTGGGAAGTTTTTAATCAGAAAGTATCATTCACCTCTTCCTTCCTACTACACATTTATAGTATGTTGCTGTGCTGACATCCCCCTTTTCTGTTGTCCTTCTTTTCACCGAGAAATACAGGAGACATTCAGATCTGTTTCTTGCCTTCTGGATTTCAGAGCAAATATATTTCCTTGTCTGTTGCATACAAAGAAATTTCCCTAATTTGCTCAGAATTTTTCCCCTGAAGCTTCTGTACCAGTATTCAGATCCTGCAGCTTAGCATACTGTTTCTTGTGATGCATCTTTACAATGTCATTTTCTGTTAGAAAGCTTCAAGGAGTCACTTAATTTTACCTTTCTCGAGGAACATCCTGCAAACACAAAACAATTCTGGAGCTAACCTTTAATTTCTTTGGGAACTACTCAGTTCACCATGTAAGAAACACAGAGATGCCATTTCATCCAGGAAGAAGAGAATGTATGTCTCTCTTTTTATAAAGTATAAGCTCTGTTACCTGCCTTTTTCCTGATTCACCTCTTTCCCCTCCTCTATCCCACCACACATAGCATGTACTCAGTGCTAGTAGTTTCTTTACATTATTCCAGGGTTGTGCTGTCCACAGCACAAACTAGAGCAAATTTAAAATTGAATGTAGAGTTTTATAAGCACTACAGAAACTCGAGGATATTAAATTATAAAACTTACTTTTCTGGTTTTGTTTCAGTGATAGTAGGGTATGTACCACTGCTAATTTTCCTTCCATAACTTTCATTCTGAATTCTATCCTCATGTCCAGTGAATTATTGTTACAAGATATAAAATCTTCACGTTATACACAGTATTTTAAAAAAACCCAACATAACAAACCCTGCTGTGGAATACTGTATGCTTTCTAAAACTTTTTTTGCCTGTTGCTAAGAGTAGAGGATGCGCAATGTTGAACAGTTGTAAAACAAGTTAGTTTTACATACACATTTCTGCAGAAATAAATCAGTCACTAGAGAATCATTCTCTTGGAAACCAAACAGTGAGGGTGAGTAAAGAGGTTTGGGAGTAGGGATAATCATCCATGGCTACATCTGCACAGCAAGGACCAACAATAGTCTATCCCAGAGCATTGCATAATACAACAAAAGTCTCCCCCTTAACCTTGAATCTGTCTTTGTTTGAGCGAAGTCCATATTTAGTTCATTGCTCCCAAACACACAAGTGTCAGTTTACTGAAAAAAAAAAAAAAGGTCAAGCTGAGTCCAACTGACCCCTTTCTTGTTTCCCCTCACACTCAACTTTATTTTTTTAAAAAATTCAGCATGTTACAAACAAATCATATGTGAAAGAAATCTGGACAGGAGCAGATAAAGGGTGCAGCATGATCTTTGCTGCCATTTAGTCTTCCATTGTGCTTCCCATGAGACCAGACTCCAGCAAAAATGCCATTATTAAATAAAGAATTATGAAATACCCGCTGCCTCTGCTGGAATATTCCCTCTCTCCTCTAGGCTGCTCCTGTGAATATTGGTCAGACAGCATTGAATATCCATGAGAAACTTTGCCAGCGTTTCTGACATTGGAGCTCGGGTTTTATATTCTGCTGTGCTCAACAATTTGTTTGCTGACTATTTATGACTCTCTTGTCCTGCTCTTTGCTCCATCTTTGTGCCTTTTTCCAGGGATGCAAAGGGACTGGAGATTGGGGAGCTTCTTGAAGTAGTGCACCCCTCTTTGCTAGCTGCCATGGTTGATGCCACCGATTCCCAGCTCTCCCGCTCTCACAGAATGTGTCTGTCCACAGGACTGAAGGAGGCTTGAGTAGTCTACAACTACAGCAAGTTGGGTAGACCATTACATAGTCAACTACTCCTCCTGATGCAGAGCAGATGTCAGGGCTGCTTTATTTCTTGCTTGATTAAAATATTTTTTGTAGGACCAGAAGACCAGGGGCATAGCCTCTAGCCGCATTCTCTCATCTCACATTTTGTGCTGGACCCAGAGATCTTGTCCTACCTCTCAAAAGGGATTTCTACATTTCTGCCAGCGGGCAGCAACCCTGTGGCATACTGAGCATCTTTGACCCCTATTAAAACCAAGTAAAGCCAGACTGTAAACGAGAAACGCCCCAGGAGAAAATGAAAGCTGTTGTTTTGTTTTGTTTATTATGGCTATTATCACCATAGTAAAAGAGAAGACAACATCCATTGGGTTTTTCCTTGTATATAAAGTGAATTAACATAAAAAGTAAATACACTGACCTATGGTGAATACAATCATGATGTAATGGAAAATTATCAAGCTCCAGAGGTTCAGTCTGTAATAATTCTTAGGACCAATTGTGGCTTTGAGATCCAATAGATCCTATATGTACGTATCCAGTAGGGATATAGGATAATTGTTCATACACCGGATATGACATCCTTTGGGTGGATCATACATATATGCATGCTTATTTAAATCCTCTTTCCTGATTGAAGGAGAGATAATTGCTTTGTCTGTGGTATCCAGAATAGAGCAGTCCAGGGCATTAAAACACAAGAGAGAGAACAGATCCCTGAAAGCCACAGAATTATTGAATGTTTTTGCTATGCCTGGTACAGAAAATAATGCTTGCTTAATTTTCCTGCTAGAAAAAAATCTTCTTTGAAATAATTCAGAGATACACAGAAGTTTGAAATTGACAATGCTTCATTTAGTACTATTATTATATTATTATTTGATTAAAGTTTCTTTTAACTAGAAACCTTGCATTTCTAAAAATAAATAAGAGGATCTAGAAGCTCCCCCCCCCAAAAAAAAATAGTCTCTCCTTTCTTTGCCAAATCACATATAACAGCTGCAGACTTTATAACATTATATAAATGTTCAGACTGGTTATAAAAGATTAAATATAAAATTCCAGTGCGTAGAACAATTGGTATAAAGAATAACACAATTGAATTGACTAAAGGCTGTTCATTTAATCTACCTTTGTTAATTGAAACCTTCATCAGGGAACAGAAAGTATCTGTTTTCCTTGCAAGGTGCTGTGGTGGTGGTAGTAGTTCTGGAGAAAAAAGCACAATGCGAGCAGAATTCCCTCTGGAGATATCTGGCTTGAGAAGAAGACAAAACTATAATTTTACTTTAGCTCATGGCTCCCCCTTAAGTAGGTTGGGAGTTAGGGAATTCTGTAAGAAAAGCAAACCTGGAGAACATTTACTGTTTTGTTCCAGCTCTGCAGTCCCCCTGGACTCAGCTCTGTGCCAACATCATAACAGATAAGACAGTGGAAGGAGAGAGCCAAGAGTGAATAAGCTCACAGCTTGGGGATACGGCACTAAAGAAGATACGTTTTGCAACACGCACAGCTCTGCCCTTTTTGCGTCTATGCTACATTTAACAGCATATGATCTCTTTTCAAGACAGTTTCCTTCTGGAAGTCGCTCTCGCAGCCTGGTCCTGGGAGGTGTTAAGTGCCTTGAACTTCCACTGACGTCAGCAGGACCCCAGCTCGCGGCACCTGGGATGGGGCCTGCCGCCCTCCCCGGCCACCGGCCCAGCTGCCCCAATGACACCTACACACTTGCAGGAGCCGGCCCCTGCTTTACACCCAGCCTACCTGCCTCTAAATGTTGGTACTCTCTGCTTAGGGTTGCAAACACGTCTGTATCACAACGGCTGAGTCCTCCAAATGTTATTTATCTGTGGTTCCAGCAAATGTTATTTAGCTGTGGCTCCCATTAAGATCTAGACAGTCTACCACCTGTAGCATTTAAATGCAGTTGCTGGGCTTGCTGGAGTCTCCCATGGGCGAGCTATTGCATGTGCCATCAGTGCTGTGTATCTAAGGGATGAAATGGGCTTTTTTGCTGCCTGCACCAGTTGCTAAAGTAGCTGAAGGACAACGAAATTCACTTTGAATGCTTCCTTCATGCCTTACTGACTGCTCTTCCTTCAACATCATCATGTTCCTTGTTTCTTTTGTAAGCCCTGTGCTTAGAGATGCTAGCCCACAGCTGCTTGAAGCCATACAGGAGTGGGGATGGCATTGTTAACATCTGTTGGGAAGGTGAAAAGCAGTTCCTCCATGAGAAGGTCCAAATAAGCAGAGATGCCCCCAAGGGAAGGAACGAGTTTCCAGTACCTTCTGGAAAAGTGAAAAGTTTGCTGGATAAGCCAAGGCCTTATTTGCATTTCTTTTACATAACAGTCTGGATCTTTTTTTGACTGGTATGATTTTATTGGTAGCACATCTGAATGTAACTTTTCAAAATGCCTGGGCAAGAGACCCTGCAGCAGGGTGAGGGACTCAGAAAAGACACAGAGCAGAAGGAGGAGGGGAGGGAAGAAGGCATGGGAGGATGCTCCCCTGAGTGGATAGGAGTGAGCGAGAGTGTCACTGTGCTGCAGGCTCCCATTGCATTGTCCAGGGGCTGCCAAAGTGTCAGAGGGAAGAGGTGACATGATGCTGAGCTCAGAGGAGTCCTGTTCAGGAGCCAAGGCATGAACCTCCCTATGCAACCAGTATAGAAGGACTTTTCATCTCTGGCAAAACTATTGCCATCTGCTCTTATTCCTGACTGGTCGTGTTGAGCTACACCCCTGTCTGAAAAGCTACTAAACCCTCAGCAGCCCAGAGATGGCAGGAAATGCAGCTCTTCTGGTTTCTTGGTCCTTGCTTGTGTCTCCTGACTGGTCATTTCAGCTAGGCTCAGTAGTAAAAGTCATGGAAATTGCATGTCCCTGAATGCCTCCAAGCTTGGACACTGAGCTGGAAGTGGTACAACAAGGAAGGTATAATCATGACTTCCTCAGTAGCCAGTCCTAGCTACAGGAGAAGGAAAGGGTCAGAGCTGCTGCCAAAGCATCCTGAAAGCAGAGAGGTTTTTTTCAACTGTTAATTATGCAGCTTTTCCAAGCTAGTGTTATGCTTCTCTTCTTTGTCCTGCTCCCCCAAGAAGGTTCTGTTTGTTTATGAGTGGGGAAGCATTGCCTTTCTCAAGTATCCAGATGGTGCAGTTTAGGTCATGTCAACCAGATGCAGGGATTCCAGGACTAGCAAAGCAGTGAATCCACACGTTACAGCCCATCAGCTGAATGGGGATTTATAAGTTGGAGTCTGGAAGTAGTTTAATCATGTTCAGTTGGGGCTGTGTTTGAGCTATTTAATCTCTCTGCTAGACCTGCATTGCTTGGGCACAGTAGTACACAAGTGGGAGTATGCTGCACCTGGAGCAAAAATAGTTTATGTCTGGTCGGGTTGTGTGTCCCTTCACTACCCACCTGCCCACTCATGATTCTGGTATCCGCATCAACAGAACAAGTTGAGTCTACCTACTTCTGCTACTGCCCTTCATTTCCTAGGTTTCTGTGGATGCAGCTGGATGTATTAATATTAGAGACTTCTTCAGTGGATACTCGGGTTATTGATTACAGCCTTTTTTTTTTTTTGTCTGGCAGCAGTCTTACAGAACTCTCAAGATCTCTTCTACAACCTCCTTCTCTCCTTTCTTCTCTACTCAGTGTTCAGCACCTTTCTTCATCTCATGTTCTCTTTCCACCTTTACCTTTAAATGTTTTTTCCTTCTCCCTCACAAATTAATCAGTTTAGATACTGACAATGAGGATGCTTGCGTCTGGGCTTCATTTGTAGTTATTGGAAGGAAATTGAAATTTTTAGTGTGTGATTCATTGTACTTACCTTTAGCTGTTTGTGATAGGATGAGACTAGTTGTGCTGAGGAAGTACGTACATTTGGTAAGGTGAATCCCAACTAAATGGCCTAATTCTACCTCCTCTGCTTTCACTGGGACTCTGCATTTCTGACTATCGGTTTCTCCATGTTGCTTAACCTCCTGTTGCATAACCTCCTGAGGGCATCTTGTTCAAATTCTATCTGCTCCTCAGACCTCCACTGCCATCTACCCATAGCCCACTGTTCATTCTTACTTTTCCATTTTCTTAAGTGCTTAACTCTTCATATAACTTCTATATTAACTTCTGCACCACGGGCTCCTTTCTGTGCACGCTCCTGACTATCCTGACTTATAGAATCACAGAATGGTTTAGGTTGGAAGACACCATCCTGGTTGGAAAGATCATCTAGTTCTAACCCTCCCTGCGATGGGCAGGGACACCTCCCACTAGACCAGGCTGCTCAAAGCCCCATCCAGCCTGGCCTTGAACACTTCCAGGGATGGAGCATCCACAGGTTCTCTGGGCAACCTGTGCCAGTGTCTCACCACCCTCACAGTAAAGAATTTCTTCCTAATATTTACTCTAAATCTACCCTCTTTCAGTTTAAAAACTGTTACCCCTCATCCTATCACTACATTCCCTGATAAAGTGTTCCTCCCCATCCTTCCTGTAGGCCCCCTTGAGTACTGCAAGGCTGCTATAAGGTCTCCTTGAAGCCTTCTCTTCTCCAAGCTGAACAACGCCAAATCTCTCAGACTGTTCTCATAGGAGAGGTGGTCCAGCCCTCTGATCTTCTTTGTGTCACTCCTCTAGACCTGTTCCAACAGATCCATGTCCTTCTTATGTTCGGGGCCCCAGAGCTGGACACTGTACTCCAGGTGGGGTCTCACCAGAGCAGGAGAATCACCTCCCTTGACCTGCTGGCCACGTTGCTTTTGCTGCAGCCCAGGATATGGTTGGCTTTCTGGGCTGTGAGCGCACATTCCCAGTTCATGTTGAGCTTCTCATTAACCAACACCCTCAAGTCCTTCTCCTCAGGGCTGCTCTCAATTCACTCTCTACCCGGCCTGTATTTGTGCTTGGGATTGCCTCGACCCAGGTGCACGGCCTTGTACTTGGCCTGGTCGAACTTCGTGACGTTTGCACCAGCTCACCTCTCAAACCTGTCAAGGTCCATCTGGATGGTATCTCTTCCCTCCAGCATGTCCACATAGTTTGGTGTCATCAGCAAATTTGCTGAGGGTGCACTCAATCCCACGGTCCATGTCACCAACAAAGATGTTAAACAGCACCGGTCCCAGTACTGATCCCTGAGGAATGCCACTTATCACTGCTTGTCACTTGGACATCAAGCCATTGACTGCTTTGAGTGTGGACATCCAGCCAATTCCTTATCCACCGAGAGGTCCATCTGTCAAATCCATGTCTCTCCAATTTAGAGACCAGGATGTTGTGTGAGACAGTGTCAAAAGCTTTGCAGAAGTCCAGGTAGATGACATCAGTTGCTTTTCCCTTATCCACCAATGCCGTAAATGCTGTTGTCAGAAGCCACCAAATTTGTCAGGCATGATTTGACCTTAGTGAAGCCATGTTAACTGTCACCAGTCACCTCCTTATTTTCCATGTGCCTTAGCAGAGTTTCCAGAAGGATTTGTTTCATGATCTCCATGAGAGACTTAGGAGGTCTGACTACGGTCCAGAGCTCTTCCCTGCCCTCTGCTGGTCTTAAACCACTCCATTCTTCAAAGGTCTTTCCTTGGGGAAATATTGAACATCTGAACTGTTCTTTTAACTTTCAGCGGCACAGAGTCCAGTTGGAGGCCTGTAACGAGTGGTGTCCCTCAGGGGTCAATATTTGGACCAATTTTGTTCAATATATTCATTAATGACCTAGATGAGGGGACAGAGTGTATCCTCAGCAAGTTTGCTGATCATACCAAGCTGGGAGGGGTGGCCGACACTCCAGAGGGCCGTGCTGCCATCCAGCGTGACCTGGACAGGCTGGAGAGCTGGGCAGAGAAGAACCTAATGAGGTTCAACAAAAGCAAGTGTAGGGTCCTGCACCTGGGAAGGAAGAATGCCAAACACCAGTATATGTTAGGGGCGGACATGCTGGGAAGCAGCTCTGAGGAGAAGGACCTGGGGGTCCTGGTAGACAGCAAATTATCCATGAGGCAGCAGTGTGCCCTTGTCGCCAAGAAGGCCAATGGCATCCTGGGCTGCATAGGGAAGACTGTGGCCAGTAGGTCGAGGGAGGTCATTCTCCCCCTCTACTCTGCACTGGTGAGGCCACAACTGGAGTACTGTGTCCAGTTTTGGGCTCCCCAGTTCAAGAGGGACAGGGAACTACTGGAGCGAGTCCAGCGTAGGGCAACCAAGATGATTATGGGACTGGAGCACCTCCCTTATGAGGAAAGGCTGAAAGAGCTGGGACTCTTTAGCCTGGAGAAGAGAAGGTTGAGGGGGGACCTGATTAATGTTTACGAGTACCTAAAGGGTGGGTTTAAGGAGGACGGAGCCAGGCTCTTTTCAATGGTTCCCAGCGACAGGACAATGGGCAATGGGCACAAGCTAGAACATAGGAAGTTCCGTTCAAATACACGGAAAAACTTCTTTACAGTGAGGGTGACAGAGCACTGGAACAGGCTGCCCAGGGAGGTTGTGGAGTCCCCTTCTCTGGAGATTTTCAAGACCCGCCTGGATGCAGCCCTGAGGGATGTGCTTTAGGCAACCCTGCTCTAGCAGGGGAGTTGGACTAGATGATCTCTAGAGGTCCCTTCCAACTCTGAAGATTCCGTGATTCCGTGATTCAACTTTTTGCTGTTGTTGATAATCTCCCTTGATATGTGATCCTCCTTGTCTTCCATAACTCTCCTCTTGGTTCTCTTTCACCTTTGTAGCCCCTGTTACCTTGTCTCCTCATTTCTCTTGAAACTCCTCAGAAGACATTGTCAAATTCTTACCTTCCTCTTACGCTTTTCCTTTCTCCTTTCATTTGACATGAGAGGTGTACCAAAACACTCTATCATTAGAGCTTTCAAAGTTGTCTCTTTGTTGAGGCTCCATGTCCTATGATTTGATCTGCCATCTCCCTCTACTCTCTTAGCCTGGGGGCTGGCCATCACTTCATGCACAACTTGCTGTCTCAACTTCATTTCTCAGCGACTCATACCCCTTTTTGCCACTCAGGTCTCTCCTCCGTGCCTCCAGTGAGCATTTCTGCTTCTTCCTCCACATTTGCCAAAGCTACTCCCCGGTCTGTTTAGTAACAGTGCACTGTGTTGATAAGATATACTAGCTGTCATGATGAGATGTGTCAGTTAACTGATGATGTAGAAAACATAATATATGGAAAGATGATAGAATCCAAATGCAGTAACACAGATCCCAAAAGTTTTCTGTGGTACCTATGGAGGGAAGCAGCTTGCCCAGTGCTGAATGTACCTGCCCAAGAGGATTCAATTTGTTAATTTACTTACATCTGTAAGAAACATTCATATTTTTATAGAGTTAGAGCCTACACTATGTTGCTTATATCATAGACTTAGTCGTTTACAGAAATATTTATACTGAATGTGTCACTGAAACAGTTCCTGATTTTCAGATGGAGTTTGGGAGTCTATAATTTTTCAAGGGTTTGTCATATGAACCCGTTGACAATTTTAGATGTTATTCTTCTTCAGCATCCCTCAGCAAAACCTATGTGGAATCTCCTGGGATGGTGTGCATCACACACCTCTCTCTGCTTAAGATTGAAGTCTGTGGCAGGCAGTACGGATGTAATTTTCTTAAACTAACAGCAAAAGAATCCACATACTATTCGCAGTCTGAAGTCCCAAAGCATATTGGTCTAAAATAGTGCTTCTTTACTACAAAAAGAAACAGTTTTATGTTCCAAAGTTGCTCCAATCCTAGGTAAAATGAAATGTTTTTTCCAGTCATTTCACTTGTCCCTTTATTTGTTTATTTATGGGGCTTTTTTTTCTTCCTAAGATCTTATCTCTCTCCAGAACTGACCTCAGTGATACTTTGCTCATTTTAAAAAAGTGAACAATCTCTTTTGCTGGCATCTGATGACCAAGACTGACTAGAACTCAGATCTCAGGTCAGTTTTGAACGTAAAAGATTTGGACTACTATTGACAACACACTCAGATTCTCCAGAATTGGGAGTGGTAAGAGGAAAGGGGTCTCATGACCTTCAAATGGATCCCAGCATATCCGTTCTCCATCACCCTCTGCAGCCCCCAGTTGCACAATAACATGCCCTGCAGCAGCCTGGGGTGGAAAATGAAATTTCCAGACTTCTCAGAACATCAAATAAGTTTATGTTCAGGTTCCTGATTTGAACAAAGATTCAAGGAGTTCTTATTTTATCTGAACTTCTTTCACCCGGCCTTGAAATAACATTGGTTCTTGTTTTGCTTGAGAAGGAAAGAATTCTTAGTGTGAGTGTGACTCAGAAGAAAACCTGTTTGTTTTCTGCAATAAGTAAACGATGAATCATTGGTGGTTTACCACATTTATTTCACTGCACATGAGATGTGTTGTGCAGTTAAATTTGGTAAGTCTTGCTACCTCAAGGCTTGATTCTGCAGCCCCTGCTTGCACTGGTGCCTGTAGAGAAGCCATCTGCAGGGAAGAAATCTGACTGAAGTGCCAGGTAGACAAAGCCAGCGGGTTCGTTCCTATGGCATAGGGCAGGGATGCTGAACTTGTTCCTCCAGGAAGAACAACTTTCAATTAACAGTACAATCTGACACCTTCGAGAAAGACCCAGCTGGAAAAAAGAGTATATTTCAGAAACTGGAATAAGCTAACATCCCGGTGCTCCTCCCTAAGGGAGAGGAGACTGAGAACAAATAGGCTGAGAAAGCCTATACATTTCAGGACGCAGTAATCTAGTTGTAATTAGCTGGTCTCAGCGAGGCTCTCTGGCCATCCTTCAGCGTGGAGGCTGCACAGGGCTACCCTGGATCACCGTAACACACCTATTCCTTCTTCTGGGGTCACACCTGCAGCTCCTAACTTTAGATGCTTCCTCTTCAGTTTAAGAAAGGCTGTTTAAAGTGCTCGTACTTTGATATACTCTAGGGAACAGGCCTATATTGGCAAAGGTTGGACCAGATGACTTCATAGTCCCTTTCTATCACAGATTCCTGCAATTTCTTCTCTGTATTTTCCTGTTAACCCTGATAGTGCCCAACTGCATGATACAAGTAGCAACTCACAAGGCAAAGAATAATACAGGCTTGACACTTACATAGCATATACCAAAAAATCTTAGAGCTTTTTTTTTCATAACAAATGAAAAATAAAATAAAATAATAGCCTATTTGGAAAAAAAGAAAGAAGTCATTCGTGTTTTGATATAGTGGCAGATATTAAAAGCTTCCAGCAGGCAGGAATCCTGGCATGTAGGTTTGGTGAATGACTCACATTGTACTCAGGCAATGGGCAAGTGAAGTTGGATGAACAAAGAATCAAACCATGTTGTGATTCATCCCTTGAAACGAAACTCAGGACATTCAGGAAAATGCAATCTAGCTATTTTTTGGACTATATACTTTGGTGACTAACGAGGCCTAAAACATTGGAAGAACAGTTTCGATAATTCTGATGCAGTATTTACTAAGAAAGGGAACTTCATCAGAAAAGGTCTTGTAAAAAGTTTGGGGTCAGAATCCAAGCTGTAGGGTGTTTAACCTAATGAAATTGATGACTTTTGGATTCAGACATTACTTCTGTAATGAGAATGATGAAGCTGATGAAGGATAAACTGAGTAGAACATTTTTTCAAGCAAACTGATAAATGGAAAAGAGATTTTATACTGTTAAAATAATGATAATAAAGAGGATGAAAATCATTGGTATCTGGTTCCTAATCATTATGCCATATGCTAGCAAGCCTTCAGAGTTTATATATTTGCTTCAAAATGTTTTACCTGGATAAATGTATTTAAAGGTTTAATGTATAAGATTTAGTGCCCTACAAATCTTCACAGCAGCTGACAGCTTCCTTGCTGTTCGAAGAGATGAGCTTGGAAGATGGAAAATAAAGGTCTCCCTAGGGAGAGCAGATGGGGTGAGAATGATGAGGGAAAGGGATTTATCATGAGATGATTTGAGCTGAGATTTAGAGTGAAAATTACCAAACAAGATAGGGACTTACAGATGTCACTTCTACAAACCAGGACAATCAATAAGGACTTAAACACCAGATTCCATTAAGGAAGAAGGAAAACTGATGTCTTGGCTATAGAAAAGTGCTCTGGAATTTAACTTGCTTCACCACACATACAAATGGGAAGTGTGCGAGGGGCTGGATGGGAGGAGGAAAGGAACTGCAAACTCTGAGAAACCAGCAAAAGTATGAGTGCAAGCTCTGTGTCTTTTGGAAAAACTCATCTGAAGAGGAGCTGAGACACAAAACACTCCTCAGACCACTTTCTGATCTGTCCTTAGGGCTGTGTGTTGGGCTCGGAGAACATCTCCATGTATGCTAACAATCAAGTAGTCACAGCCACAGCACTGGTTTCTCTCATGGTAAATCTCCTCCCTTACCCCCAGCTCTAGTCCTACAGTCAAGTCATTATGCTAAACCTCTGATATCCCAATAACTTCCATAGCAACAGAGCATGATGTCCTAAACACAGGATTAGGCACTTAAGCGGAGCCTGCGTAAAAGAGGAAATCGAGTTGTGAGGGTGAAGGCTGTCGGATGGACACACGCGACACACCTCCCTGCCCTGCTCCGCCGAGGGAAGAGCAAAGCTGCCGTAGTAAAAGCTGGCGAAGTGAGAGCCAAGCTGGTGATTCAGTTTGTGGCGCTCCAGGGAGGCATTGCCGGAGCCCTGTTATCCTTCACCACTGAGGGCAATTTTTGTCCGGCTTCCTCCTGCCAAAGTGCTGCATACATGAGCTGTCTGTGCTATCCCTCCCTAGGCTAGGCTTAAGCACTGACAAAAACAGCACCGTAGCTAAGCAGGACTATAATGCTTCCTGTACTCAATGCACTTCAGCCAAATCCATGGTTCGTTGTAATCTAAGATGGTCATAGAGTAATTTAGACCCCCTTGAACTCGCATTCCCTTATGCAGTTAGATTTCCTGAAGATAAAGCCCTGTTGACATGGGAAAGTTTTACCGGTTATACAGACAGAGTTAAGCTGGCATAACCACACCCTGAATATCTTTGAGTGTGCGGAGACTCCTTTGGGTGTAAAAGTGACCTTTTCAGTTTAGCCTATACCCTGTCTTGTGCCAGAAAAGAAAATTCATGTTGATATTGTATTAAAGGAGTACTCCTACTACCTGAGCACAGACACGTTTGCTGAATTGGAAAAGTTTGTAGCCCAGATGCCCTGGACCACCTCTGGGGTAGGTGGGTGCATCTGGAAGGTGACTGAGATTTTCAAAGTTATGAATCTAATTGCTCTTGCCAATCTGGTGTGCTCTGAATTTATCAACATTGTTTACGACAGATTGCCTTTTTCCATTGGCTATGTAACTAGTTTATCTGGGCTAATTTAAGGAGAAAATAGGTGGCATATCAAATAGATAGCCCATCTTTTCTAACTTGAACTAGCTAAAAGTTAGTATCAGAGCAGTCTTAGCTGGTTCAGGAAGCTCTTTGTAGCCACATAGGGAGACCAGTATCCCCAGAGGACAATCAGTGCTGTTGTGAGGGTAGATTTTCTTAGGGGGAGCTGAAAGTGTATTCTTGACACAAAGGGTCCCTGTCCAGTATTATGCCTTTTCACAAGGAGGGCAGGTCAACTACTGAAAGGAGAAAATCTGCCAGATTTTTTAAAATACGGACAAAAATATGTATTTTCTTCTGGCTGAACTCTTGGAAATCCTTCGTGTTTTTTGGCTAAGAAGTTTCAAAAGAATATTTTGTTAAAGGCAGCTCAAAATTCAGCCTGAAGCAGCTTAAGTGGTTAATGTTTAATAATAATCTGAGCTACTGAAAAAACTTTCATGGTGGGGAAATTGCTGGTTAAACTTAATGATAGCTGGTACTACTGATGGTTGATAATGTAAATTGTTGTAGCTGCATAGAAGTGATTTCTGTGCTTTATAGATGTGGATATTCTTATCGTGCAGATACAGCTCTAATCTGCCTGGAATCTCTGAGTTTCTGGCCTCTGTCATACCTTGTGATAGACTTGGTAAATAGTCCACTGATTAGCGATGTTTTTGTTGGACTTGATTTTGTGGATTGCTTTCTTTTGTGTGTACTACACAGGCAGCTCAGTGGGAGTCTGTAGCTTAATTAGTTTCCCTATCTCGATCAGAAATCAAGGTTAGATCCAGTTAGCCTAACTGAGACATCTAACTTGTTCCTATATTTTATGAATTCGATGAAGCAGGTCTCCTAAACTAACTGTGCCACTTGCTGTTGTAGTCAACAGAAGAGGACAGGTGACTTTGAAGGTTTCCAGAGGAGAGTCTGTCTAAGTGGTCAGACCTTTTCTCTCTGCAGCCCTTCAAAGACACCTGTGTTTCTCCTTCTGACTGTAAAGGGAATTTAAGCACTCAACTCAGTGTCACTAGGTGCCTAAAACTGAGGTGCCAAGTGAGTGCTTGAATGAAGCTGATACAATTCTGTTTCAGACCTATGGAGTCTAACACTGTATGAATGCATATATATGCATAAATAGATGTATTTTTATACGCCTTTATCCAAGTTGGCATGATTCTGTTGAGATCTTTTTATTTATAAATATGAAAAGTTTATATGGAAACCTGCCAGGTAACACTGGTTTTATATTTCTGATTTCTATTTTGACACAGTTCACAAATGTTATGCCTCCCAGAAGCACTAGCTCTCTTACCTCTTATTAACTTCACTGATCTGGCCTCGCTGAGTCTGGTTTGCATTCTTTTTTAGCCGTCAGAAATTTACTGCCAAAAAGTAGCACATTTCAAACTGCACAAGTTGCAGAAGCAACAGTAGATGATTCATTGGTCGAGCTTTAACTTGAGTACTCAGCAAGAAAATACCATGCACGGATCTTTGTGGTAAGGGCAGCAGATGCAATGTTTTCCTTTTGCGTGCAATTACTTATTGTAAATTGTAGCTTTCAAGTCTTGATTGCACTGTAAAGAGGTGTGTCTCCACCATTGTCCATGTACGGTAAAGATATACCGTAAAATCCACGCTTTATACTGAAAACACCCCCTTTGCCTGCCAGTGAACAGAAGCCAAGAAAAATAGTCGTGAATATTTCATAAAGCCAAGTGTTTTGTGCACAACATTTTCTGAAATTAAATTGCTACCTAAACTGGGTAGCAAATATTAGTTCTAGCCAGCTATGGAAGAAAAAAGAACTTGATTTCATCTTTTAAGCTCACCACAACACTTTAAATGGTTCCTTCTGTCATTTGGAATGGAAAAAAAACATTTTAAGCTAGCATATATTTATTCCGAAGCATTAAAAATCAAAAGTTATGAAAAAATAAAGAGAAGCTGTTCACAAAATGTAAACACGCAGTATATATTTCACATGTTTTTCTGTCGAGACCCAAAACCTGAATTCCTCTGGCTAATTTTGGTAATTAAATGTCCCATGACATTCTTCATCTGATAGCGTCAGACTTGTGTATTCTGGCAGAAACCTAAATGTTGAACTCTTCCTAGTGTAAGAAGACACATCTCAAACTTCATTTTGGTTCCCAATTTATCCAAGCACTAGCTACGTGTTTGGTTTTAAAGCATATAAATGGACCCATTGAAACTGATGTGCTGTGAGAGCTACACACTAGACAAATGACCAGATCTGACTTTGACTGCGGCTGTGCAACTTGACAGAAGCTAATGGTGTAGCCGAGATACAACTGAGGGCAGAATTTGGCCCTGGTCCCGTGCCTGTCATAACTTACCATACGAAGCTGAATGTTAAAGGTTTTGTACAAGGAACTCCACGCAGAGCTCTGATGATTAATGGGATCTGGATGCAGAAATTCCTGTGGGCTACAACTGAAAATTCATTCCTCTATTTTGATGGCTGTTCATTTTAATATAGGACTTTGATACCGCATTGTGCCGACAACTGTGGAATAGTCTGGCTACTTATATTTATCACTTTGAACTTCTGGAGGCTTGTGAAACTGCTATGGAAGCTGGGAAGCTAGCATTGTGCACAGCATGCAATTCCAAAAGTACCCAGAAGCTGAAAGCTGCTGTTTAGTCCTTCCCTTGAATTTTGACAAGTCCTGAGAGATGTTGTTTAAGTTTCTGTCGAGGGTATTAATAAATTTGAAAGGAAGGTAACAAAGGATAATTCTGTTTATGTATGTACCAGTACAGCCATGGCAGACAATTAATAACATTTTCCTTTGGTAACTTAGGCAAAAAACATAACCGTGATCCATTATATAGGGAAAGGTAAAACCCAGCTAGTTCTGTTTCTCGTATGGGATGTTTTACTAAAGAAAGCAAGGCATCATCCCGATGGGACTTTTGAATCTACTCCAGACATTATGAGCTGCTAATTTGCTGCCAGAACAACCCCAAAGGCTTTCCTTCAGATTGGGCTGGCAGCAACAAGGGTATGAGCTGGAAATCTTAACGAGATGAAGGCCAATTTTAGCTGCCTTTTTTTTCCATCTTTTACCTGTAAAATATTTCTCTTAAAATTCTGATGTGTATTTCTCCAGTGCAGGACACTCACTTGGTATAAAGAAGACCTGAGCATTGCTCAGCCTGCCCTAAGGAGTGGTCCACCTGAGCTGGCAGAGCGGTCATATTGACAAATTTGGTCTTTGATCCTGGAACTCCTTACATTTATAATCCCCCTGGTGACCCAGCCATTTGTGGGCAGTTAGCACTGTGTGAGCGAAGGGGAGGGAAGGATGGCAGACTGGGTATGATGAGATTACAGCTGCTTGGACACTGCATCATGAGCATGGTACATACATCACCCACATGTCTTGCTTCAGCAGGGTATTTTTCCATACCATGGAGGGCATTGGAAAGATAATATGAAGTGCTGCAGAGTGTTTCTTCTGGTCACCTCCATCTGGTCACCAACTGGTGAGGTCCCACCTTGAATACTGTGTCCAGCTCTAGGCCCCTCATGACAAGAAAGACACTGAGGTGCTGGAGTGGGTCCAGAGAAGGGCAACGGACCTGGTGAGAGGTCTGAAGCACAAGTCTTATGAGGAGAGGCTGAGGGAGCTGGGGTTGTTCAGCCTGGAGAAAAGGAGGCTGAGGGGAGACCTTCTCGCTCTCTACAGCTACCTGAAAGAAGGTTGTAGCAAGGTCAGTGTTGATCTCTTCTCCCAAGTATCAAGCGATAGGACAAGAAGAAATGGCCTCAAGTTGCTCCTGGGGTGGTTTAGAAAGGATATTAAGAAAAATTTCTTCACCGAAAGAGTTATCAAACATTGGAACAGGCTGCCCAGGGAGGTGGTTGAATCACCATCCTTGGAGGCATTTGAAAGACAGGTAGATATCGCACTTAGGGACATGGTTTAGTGGTGGTTTTGGCAGTGTTAGGTTGATGGTTGGACTCAATGATCTTAAAGTTCCCTTCCAACCTAGATGATTCCATGACTCTATGATTTTCTGATACTGCAAAGAAGATGGGAAGGAAGAAGGAGGAAGAAGGAGGCATTTTCAGAAAGAGTCCTCATCTAGATGCCTGGTACAAAGCCCAGGAGCAGACACACTGGAAAAAAGCAAATCAATGCAGCTTGGCAGCAGGAAACTATTGCAAACTCTTGGGCTTTTTTTTCTGCGTGCACTGCACGTCTTCATCGACAAAAGTACTGAGTGCTGAACTCAGGTGCAGACCAGCCCCTCCAGTCCCACCAACTTGAATGGAAGGGTCGGGGAAGTGAATATGGGTGAAATGGAGAAGGCTCTCATCTTCCCATAGAATCCAGAGCTTCCCAGTCAATACCAGAAAAGAAGCAAAGTTGCAAAACTTGTTGGCAGGAGTGCAACCTAAGTGAAAAATCGGTACAGGACTGCCAGCTGAATTGCACTCTTTAGCTTTGTGAGCCAGTTTCTGTTCTCATAGGGTGCAAATCTGGACCAGTTCTCCTGACTCCAGTGAAGTATTTCAGGATTTATATCTTCTGAGTGGAGCTGAATTTGGCCCTCTCTTGTGCAGACTGGAGTTATACTGTCACTCCACAAACTCCAGTATTTTTAGTAGCAGTTGTCACATCTAATCAAACACAAAATTTAGCAGGATGAAGTGAGAAAAGTGCATGGTTCAGGAGTTTTAAAGCCAAAATTCCAAACATTTTATCCAATCTCTATACTGACAGCTAAATAAAGAAGTTTGTATATGTATATATGTATTTAAAAGTTATTTACTGGTACTTTTATGGTGTTATCAGCATTCCAATTCTGAAATCTCTAGCAGACATCTACTATCCTGAGACTAGTTCATTAAAAAAAACAACAAACCCAAACCCTCAACAATGATACATTTTCTTTAAAGCGAACCATTTACAATGTTAATTCAAAACCTAACTGCATTCATTTAGCAAAGGAGCAGAGACAATATTATGTAATTTATTTTCCAATGCAAATTCCAAGTCATGAATGCTCACAAGTGTTTAAAAAGAATCCAGGGCCCAAGAGCTGATCATATAAATTAGCTGATAAAAGAGAAAAAGAGATAACAATAGCAATTCATAAGCAGAACCATGTGTACACATAGGGAAACAAATTTGGTTCAGTAGGCTATTCCTTATTGTCTGCTCATCACTGATCATTCACTCATCTTTATCTTTTAATTCCCCATATCAAATCTTTTCAATTCAACATCAGCTATGGAGGTTGGCTGACGTATGTTTGCCTAGTCCAATCTGGCATGAGGCAATATCACAGTTGGAGGTATTTCATGGAAAAAATGACCTATCCGGAGTGTATTGTCAGTTATTCAAATGATATAAAATCAGTAATATTAAAGAACTGATTTTGAAGCGTTGGCATATTATTTTTCCATGTTTTTAAGAAAAAGGCTTGGAATAAAGCAGAAGGTATGAAAGAGGTGAATTAATTGAGAAACCAGAATTCTCAGTGACCATCTTCAAAAGAGCAATAAGCACAGCCTCTTGTACTCGTTGATTTAGTGTGGAACTGTTTGGAAATTTATCTTTAGGGTTCGGTTACTGTTGTGAGGCTGATTTGTTGAGATAAAATTTTACATCTGTGTTGCAAAGGGCAACACGGGAGTGCCAAGCGAGACCATGATCTCGTCACCCTGTTGTTCTTTGAGAGGAAACTCGAGTTTTGCGGTTCCTAAAGCAGATGCAACTATCTGTGAGAAAAGGCTGAAAGTGAGACAGACAGCAGGGAGGTTTCAAATTAATAGTTGATTCTTTAAGAACTAATTGTAGTTGGAGACGCTCAGGAAGGCAAACCTGGGAGTTGAGCCTGTTTTTTTCTTGGGGTATTTCAAAGATCTCAAGGTTTCCACTTCCTTCTTATGGCTGTATATGGGCCGTTGCAGCTTTTCGGTGCATACCACCCCCACCCTTACATGGTCCCGCTGGTATTTCTAACTGAGATTGTACAGCCTGACTCACTCCACACATGTTAAAAGGAGTCAGGCTGCTGATTTCGGTGGCTTTTCGAGAAGCCTTGAGGAACCAGATGAATTCTGCCTTTTCTCCATTTCATTTTGTACTGGTGCTTGAGTGGCAGAAATGTGCAACAAGATAGTCCATTTGGCTGCACGTTTTCTGAGTTTAAATGAAGTGGGCGAGCATACTTTAGCGTATGTTTGAATAGCAACAACTTGCAAACAGGCAGTCTCTGTGGGAAAAAAAGAACTCATAGCAAAAGGAAAAGCTTTTGCTGTAAAATTGTACCTGATAGTTCATTTTTTTTTATCTGTTAAACATCATGGAAAAAATAAAATTTTACTGGCAGGAGTGGGGTGAGGGACTGCTGCAGCAGTACCTTGTTTCCACTGTAAATCTTATATGGGAGAAAAAAGCATGGAGAAGCATGGGTGAAACATGGCACATATGTTATTAGAAAAATGCAGGATCTAAGAAAAATAACTTCCAAGAGGATTTATTTGGCTATGGGTCATACTGGGGAGTATTCTCTGCTCGAAGAGAGCCAGAGCGCTGTGAGAAGAGCAGGGGCGGACTTGATGGTCCCAGCGACAACTCGCTTGGTGACAGAGCAGGAGGAGCTCTGCCATCCTTGTGCCTCTTTTCCACACTGAGGGGCAAGCCACCAGCCTCCAGGGGAGCCTCGGATCGTCTCAGGGTGAATTCAGTGATTCAGGGTGCTGAAAATCCATAGGTTGTGCTTTCCTGTTCCTTCACTCTGTACTCATCCCGGTTTCTCTTGACTGCGTTTCTGCTATGAAAGTGCACAGAGGTTTACACAAAGCACCTCCTTGTGTTATGTCCCTTCCCAAGCATCTCTCACCTCCTTTCCCTGAGGACACACATCATATCCTCTGTCTTTAGAGCAGCTGATCTGGCACAGGTCCTCTCCCACTTGCGCCTCCTGTTTCTGACCTGGACACCCTGGTTTTGTCCCACTCCAGGTATTAGCTTCCCGGGGCTTGCTTCGCTGTCTTCCCTCTACCTTACCCCCAATGCTTTTCCAAAACACACTCCTGTGGTGTCTTTGGCTGTCACTTGCTGCCCTAGAGCTGCCCGCACCACTTACCATTTTGCTAGCCTTAAGGGTACCTTTGTGAACATACATCCATCCCGCTGGACACTGCTGCTGGAGCAGGAGCACTTCCAACCGTTCTTTGCAGGAGGTGCCTTTCGAATCCCACCTCACTGGGATCTCCGCAGAGACCCTGCTCTTTTCTTGCCCCATCCCCCTACAGCATTTCTAACAAGATCATCGTTAATATATTGGGTAATTTATTTTCCTTCCGTATTTCAAGTTGTCTTCCCCCCATATATCACTCATAGACAAGTCTGTCAGATCTCTTTGGATGTCCTGTTATCTGAGATCGGTGTTGTACAGCGTGGCCTGTAATGCATGAAATCAGAGCAAGCTGTATGCTTACGCCGTGCGGCATGGCTAATCATTCTCAAATGCTATCATCAGTTATCTTGGAGGAGTTAAAAAAAAAAAGGAAAAAAGAGCCACGCAGCCTGTGGCTGATTTAATCTTTAAAATCAGGAGAGACTTTGCAGTGATTAAAGAGCCATTTCCTGACTACATATTGATATGAGTTGCTTCCAAGTCAAATATGAGGGAGACTGACAGGCATTCAGTCTTGGTCTGATTGGCAGGTCCCAGCCCCACGAACAGTGATCTCTTTCCTGCTCTTGTTTAAAGGCAATCTGGGGTGGTCTGTATTTAATACGTACCCATCTCAAGTAATGGCCCTGGTATTTTCTATTGTAATTGACAAAATTGCACACTTTAATTTTCAGCATCCATAAGGACAGGTGGAAAGTTTTATTCAGAAACTGAAGGCTTCGTGTTGTTTTCCAATAGCTTCCAGAAGCCAGTCACTTTGGGAGCAATTCTGTGTTCCGAGAAATGCCAGAAAAAAATGTGTGCTGAAGAATTTCTCCAATATCACCGCAGAGCGCTGAGTCCTTTTTAACATAAATCAGCAAGGCAAAGCATTGCGAGCATGAACAACAACGGTGTTGTGGGACACTGATCTTTGAAATCTGGAAAGCACCTTTAGAAGCCCCTGATCAGCACAGGGGCTAAAGCATGGGGTGGACGCTTGAGAAAAGGGGGTTTGGTCCAAGTATTTCTATTGGGCTATTGGATGGTCATGGCTTTGTCATTCCATCCCTCCAAGGATCAAGTTTATTCATCTGTGAAATGGAGACTGTGATAGTGACCTCGTTCAGGAAGGGTTTCGGGATCTTCTTCAAGTTTATGAAAGATATCTTGCAACATGGTGCCCAAAGTAACAGGAAACGAGGCTCGGTGATTCAGCGCTCTCTTCCAGTTCTGCATTCCTGAGGATGTAGAAAGATCTGCGTGAACTCAATGTTTTTATTAAGGACGGCCTGGATTATGAGTTTACAACAGATAATCATGTACAAATGGTCTTCCATTTTTAGATTCCCCTCCCTTCAGAGGCTGCCTCACCGCACTGACATAGTTTTGCCCGTAACTTCAGTGTGGCTTTAGGCAGAGACAAAGTACTTGCAGCTCTGGGAGACTTAGTGCTGAAACCTCCTCGGTTGCAATTGTTCACACAGTCCTGTGCTTTCCGCAGAAATTGAGTCACTCCTACTCCCATTCCTGTATCCCATATCTTTTCCCTTCAGAGATCCCAAGCCTAACCTAACAAATCACTAAATTCAGAAAAATATGCAGTACACTCAGGCAAAACGGCATTAGAGATTTAGTCCGGTTTTGTCTTTGTTTTTTCCTCCTGTCTCATCCAGATCTGATACCAGAGACAAGAAGGAATTTTTCTTTCTGGATCATCCTCTTTCAGTTATTTACATTTTGTTTTATTGCTAACAGCCAATCAATTCAAATAAAACCAAATATTTGTCCAACCTCAAATGTGAATAATTTGTGTATGCCTTTGTATGTGAAAGATAGCCGATAGTTATGATCCCAGGCAAACACAAGTTTGCTGCAAAGAACTAAAAATGTGCAAAGACACAAAAGAGAAAAGGGTTGAGGGATTCAGGAAGAAAAAAAAGGGCTTCAGGGAGTCATTGTGCTATTTGCAAAGCAAAATTGCCGTTTCTGTAAACGATTATTTAATTGTTGATATGAATTTAGCCTGGTGATAAAATTTTTTCCTGGCTCTGACAGACATTCTCTAGTGGAAAGAAATAAATCTGGTGAGTTTGAATTATGCGCAATTGGATCACTGATTTACTCTAACTTCAACATCAGTTGGATGTCATTGTACTTTCTGTTATGCTTCTATATATGAAAATGCAACTTGAAAAGTATTAAAATTGATTAAATGTGACATCCCTCAACATAACACTAACATAAAAGGCAATTCCAAACTGTGGGACGCACTTCTTGAGTGCCTTGCTATTCTCACGGAGGCTGGAAAATGTGCTCTTGTCTCAGAAAAGGTCTTTTGTTGCCTACAAGTAATGAAACTGTGTCACAAACTATAATTTGTCCGAGTGTAGGACAAAACCTGTAACAGCAGACAAAAGTAATCAGAGTTGTCATACAGGAAGAAGTTAAAGTTGTGCTTTTTTATGTGTTTGTGGAAATATCAAATTCTGAAGTTATTAACGGGCCAAATGGAGAAGACCAACCTTTGGTTGAAGGGTATGAGTGCAAAAACCACAACACCTGTATATTTAGGAAGCACCAGTGACGTGCCGAGTGCCTCTGAACTCCAGTATGCAAGCTGGAGTCAAAGAGGCGAAATCTTTTATTAGAAGACTGAAGTATTCAAATAGGAAGTATTGTTCACATTCAACTGGGAGAAGCAGAGCCACGGAGGTGTTAGTTTACCCAGCTCAGAGTTGTGACGAATGGGAGCATGGAGGTAAGGAGCACATTCCCAGCTTGCCTGGAGCCTGAGGCAGAAATCCCGCTGGTTTCATTGGGATAGGGCTTCTCACTGATCTTCCTTTATTTTCCTCTTCTCTACCCTAGCCATTAAGGATTTCTTCCTCATTTGGTTTAGCAGATGTTGCTTGCCTTATGCAAGAAGATGTTGTGTTAAAAAAATTTCAGAGGAAAGTTCAGCCTGTGGCTTGTTACTGCCGTTATTTATTTTGAACGAGGTCCAAGATTATAAGGCACATGGACAATCAGGCTATGGATAAAATGATTAGGATAGGGCTGACTCAGACCTGTTAGTCTGGCAAGGACTCAGCAGTGTATATTCCAGAAAGTGAACTCCCTAGGAGTAATTTGCCTTATCAGAAGCTTTTATAATTCTGTATGAGATGATAGTGGATGGAAATAATCCTACTTGAATCAAGGATGTAATTTTTTCCCCCCATTTTTTGTATCTCCAGAGGTGAGAACTGTAGTCTGTAGTCATGGCTACACATAATGCTTTTATTTCTATCCTGTTTATATTTATGTCCTACATTTCTCATGCTAGAGGAGCTGAATCAACAATTCGCATTTATCTAACTGTGTGAGCCTAGGAAAAAAAAATCTGTCACTGCTGTTCTGAATTCCTCCACATGACGATGTGTGAAAAGATGTAACAACTTGATTTCCTTAGCTAGTCGCCTTTAAATTCTTTTCAGTTCTTGTCGCTTTGACTTTCAGTTCAGGAAAAGGGATAAACTGCAGTTAAATTCTGTAAGAATAATCTGAATTTATCTGCACGAAGTGAGCATACAATATATTCAAATAATATATTCACATAATATATTCAAAAGTGTTAACCTGGTAAAGAACAGCTCCCTTTTTTAGGATTCATTTCAACATGTTAATGGAAGTTGGAGACAGTGTGCAAAAAAATAAACGCGTATCAAAACAACATATTGATTTATGTTTATGCTGTTTGGTTTTTCCTTTCACTATTGAAAAGGAATTTCTAAGTTATGAAAAGCAGAAAGAGAAACGGAAAAACCAATTAAGGCTGAATAGGGCTACTTTATTATATATGTCTGCTGTCTCTGGGCTGCATCCAGGAATTAAATTATTTGTGTTTTTTGTTTGTTTTTTTTTGTTTTTTTTTTTTTAATTTATTTTAATACATAGCCATTTCTGCACCATGCTACGTCATAGCAAAAAAAAAAAAAAAGCAACAAAAACCTACCATGCTTTGTCTTCAGAAGGATTGAACATTGAGATAGCTATCATGAAGGGAAAGCAATAATAAAGCATTAAAGCATTGCATTTATTTAATTTGCTAGAATATTTTGTTTTGCCCGGAGTTGCTCATAAAAAATGTGTGCAAGCAGTATTTTGCTTAAAAACAATTTCTAAAGAGAAAAGTTAAAAAAATCAGTGCCATGAAAATAGTCTTTGTGTTACTTCAGTGACAACAACATTTTATCACATTTTTAATAAGCATTTTTGCTGCAGCCGTTTTGAAAAACTACTTATTATTCTGAGTAGAATTCTCTTCAAGCCTACAAAAATAGTTTTAAAAATTGCAGAATATTAAAAAATGTGTCTACTAAGTGGATAAAAAATATTCAATATTTAGAAAAAGCAATTATTAGAAAAATAATTTTAAATCTGCATGGGAAAATAAGTTTATCCTCAACTTTCAAAAGAACACAACCATAAACTGTGAGTTTTTAATGAAATCACTATCCTATTCATAAGTATCTGCAACGCTATTTTTTAAAGAGGAAAATTAACTGCGGCGGTAGAAAAAAGACCCCTTTCTTGATTATTTAATGTGCACAGAATGAATAAAGTATAAAGAAGTATGTGGCTCCTACGTTAATGGGAATTTCATACATCCTTATCAGAACATTGTGGTTAAAGAAGTAGAGCCGTATTCTGTCTTTCTTTGCCCTGAGGACTTTTCTACTCAAAAACAGATGGACATTAGAATGAAGCACTTGAGCAAAAAGGGTTTGAGAGTTTCAAGGAGTGCTCTGCAAGAGGAAAGGTCTGCTCACGGGGGGATATCACCCCCCTCCGTGTCCTGAGAAGAGAAGCCAGGGGATGGCGGGGACCCACCTCTGCGGGCATCCCTCGGCAGGTCCCACGGAGCCTCCTCCTCTGAGCCGGCAGCGCCGTACCCAGCGCACTCACGCTGCCTTTAAACTCCCAAGAAAGCAAAGCAACAAACTTTCTGCTATTTAACAGCTCTAACATCAAAAAAGAGAAAGTAGCAGAGAATGGCTTCGGCAAGTTAGAGCTGAAAGCAGAGGAGTCGAAAGGATTTTGGGGGTCTTTCCAGTTTTACTGTTTGACATCGTATGGACATTTTAGTGTACTTGAGAATTCATATTGCTGCATAAAGGGCTAAAGCCTCTCTCTTAAAGCAGACCCAGCACAACCTTGAGTGCATGCTTGAATATGAAATACAGAATTAACAGGGAGGGACTGAGAGAGCTGGGACTGTTCAGTTTGGAGAAGAGAGGCTCATTTTACCAATGCATATAAACACCTGATGGGAGGAATAATGAGAGGTGTCGCCAGTTCTCAGCAGCGCCCAGTGAGAGGGTGAGAGAGCACAAATTGAAATACAAGAAATTCTGCTTAAACAGAAGAAAACACTTTTTTTTACTCTGAGGGTGGTCAAATACTGGAACAGGTTGTCCAGCATGATTGTGGAGTCTCTGTCCTTGGAGAAATGCAAGATATTTGGACATGGCTGTGGGCAACCTGATCTAATTGACCCTGCTTTGAGGAGGGGGGCTGGACTAAATGATCTCCAGAGGTCCCTTTCAAAAACAGCCGTTCTGTGAGTCTGTGATTCTGTGAAATAGTGGAGGACTGTGTTTCAGTGGAAATTTCCCAAAACTTCTTGTCGGAAAAGAACATGAGCAGAGAGACATTCTGAGGCCTAAACTTCCTTACCTTCAGAGATGTTCCTCAGACCACCCCTCAAGGTGGGCCTGTGCTTAGTTTCACAAGTCGGTCATTATCAAAGTTTACTGTTCCAAAAATCAGTCTACAAATGAGCTTTGCCATGGTCACTTTTCTTCCTCTTTTTGCCCCTTCACAGTTTGACAGTCAAAGCTTTACTTGACAGCTGACAGTCTTTGGCAAACACTATTTTATCTGTAATATGGCCCACAGACTGCTTGTCCTGGAGGTGTGAGATTCATCTTTGAAACAGGTATCCAGCTGAACCAGGGACCTGCAGCGGGCATTGTCTTAGGGGTCTTCACACCTGCTTATCCCCTTATTAACCTTAAGGTGCTCCACTTGTCTTCAGGGTTGAAGCCCCACTGCAACTTCTGCTCTTTCCCTCCTTTCCAATTCTTAACTCCCCAAAAGCTGCTTACAAGGTCAGAATAAAAGCAGAAGTTCACAGGATTTTCATGTTGCTGAAGTGAGCTACCACTTAGCTGAAGTGAACTGTAATTTTTCTTCCAGTGTGACAGTGACAAATGGTGTTTAAAACATTAAAAGTGCTTTGTAGCAAGTTATTCAGAATGCAAGTTTAGTGCTGATTGACTTGATTTTCCTTGGGTTGCATTGGACCTACAGTAAAAGCGCTTGAGGAGAACCTTTGTCTCTTTGCCGCCACGTAGGAGCAGTCAATCTAAATAAACCCTATGAATGCAGATTGATCCTAAGAATGAGGATCATTTGCAACGTCAGTTTGACTGTGAGAATACTAAGAAAACTCTCCGTGAAAATGAAAGAGCAAATAACATTTGCTCAGTAAACAAATATTTAATATACTATTACGTGCATTCTTCAGGTTTTCCTTTCCTTGGGCTAGGCACCTTTCTCTCAGGTAGGTACTTCAACTCTTTCTCTTCCTTTCTCTGTTATTCACATTTAGGAAGCTTAAAGGGGAAAGAAAGATTGCTTTTACCTCATTTCACTGCACTGTTAACAGTCCGAAAGGAGTATGTATTCATATGCAGTGTTGCTGAAGGAAATACTCAGAACTCTTCAAAGCAAAGTCATGTAATTACCCATGTACCTACTACAGGACTTACTGCCCCATACTGATTTATCCATGGGTCTCAAAGCTGTGCTGGAAAGACCACCTCTGAGGGGTGAAATGGAGGTTCAGCCTTTCTGACTGTTCCTACTTAGCCCCACAGCCAGGACAGCTAATGAATGCCAAATGTGGTGTTGTGGAATTAGTCTACCAGGATCTAGATGAAGACTGCCAATTTGTCTCACATAGGCCAGCAAGTAGCCAGATAACAATCTGAGGTAGTAACTTTTGGGTAAAATACTGGCCACTTCAAAGGCAGTAAGATTTGTGGCCGTTGACACTGGGACTGTGATTTCTCCCTTGGTTGCAGATGACTAGTTCAGATCTTAGCCGCCTGCTGATGGATTTAAACTGTCTCCCGAGTCACCTAGACTTTGCCTCTCCTTGTGTTCACTCCCCTCACCTCGCTCCTGTAGTTTGTCTTCAGCTTTGGTTACCAATCACACGGTTTATATAAAAAAAAAAAACAAAAAACACAAAACCCACCACTAATCTCTTTCCTATCTTTCCCGTTCCCAGTGAAAGCTGTTTTTACTCAGGCTGTTGTTGGTGCTCTGGCTGACATTGTGCAGCACACGAGGAAAGCTGGTGGGGGGAGCTCAGCGGGGAGGCCGGGCTGTCTCAGAGGTTAAGAAAACAGCTTCCAAGGAGCACCCAGCCTCCGCCTTCCCGTCGTCTTCTCTGTCATCCTGTGTGCATGTATGTGTGGAAGCATGTGTGTACTTGGAGAACTTTACATTTTTCTACTTTCCTGCTAAGTCTTTTACATGCGCCCTCAGGCAGATATGTTACAGCACTCTGAAGGTTTTGTTGATTTTTTTTTTTTTAAAAACACAAATTCCATGATTGCAGGTTCCTTCACATATAAATTAACACTATCTGAAATACCAGGCTCTATGAAGTTTAAATTACTCTATCACTCATGAGGAACTATGTCGTTAGTGTTACTGTTCTCCGTTTCATTTAAAAAGTGAGGAAAACACAATTCAAACGTCTGCAGACTCAGCCTAATAAAAATGATAGATTAGATGTCAAATTGCTGCACTCCCACCCAGCACCTCCTTTCCCCAATCTTCCCTCTGTTGTTCGAAAGAAGTCATGCAATAGCTTCCTTGCTGCTGTTGGCTTTTGGAAATAGCCAGCTGATTCTGGTAGCTCAGGGATTAGTCTATTTTGCTTGCACTCAGTGGGCGATGCTGTGTAAAAACCTGCCCTGCCTTAATAATTTAGCTCTTTATGCTTCACTGGAGTTTACCAGGCCACCTTGGCTGCGGATCAGATTTGAGATTAACCTCCTTGTTCTACCAGCCCTCTGAACAGCATGGTGGTTCACAAACCCAGAGCTCGCAGGATGTTCCTGCAATTACGTGAAGGTGGTTTTGCAGAATGAGCTGATGAAAGGGATCCAAGATGGAGATCTCGCAGGCTGGTATTTTGCACTAGTAATCGGATTAAGTCCAAGTTGAACGCTGCTGGTATTTCACAGGCACCCTCAGAATATAGAAATAATTACAAATACTGTGAAAGGAAACGATCTGAACGCGTGAAAGAAATATCAATGGAGTTAATGGTTCTAGCTGTATTGCATGTTAAAATTAATCAGTCAAGTTTCTATTTCAAGAGTTACCCAGAGCTAGTAGATGGCACTGAGGAACATCTCCAGGCACTGGGACTGGATTTTCTGTACATTTAAAGTGTCAGAAGGGACCCTGGCATGGTTTGGGCTAGGGCCAGGCAGCACCCTGCACACAGCCCACGATTCCTGGAAACAGTTCGGGAGCTTGCACAAGCCTTTCCCAACAAAGAGTTTGGATATGGCCACCCTATTTAAGAGGGTAAAAGAGCTTAGTAATGTAGATGCAGGGTGTTCCCTGCCAGCTGGCTGCAGCACCAGAGAATGGCACTGGGCACATTTAATTTATTAATATCGACATAGCCAAAGAGGCCCAGAGGAATTTTGCCATGAGCTTGAAAGGAACCAGCATTTGGCCGGTGTTGTGCAAGCATCACTTCCAATCTGTAGCTCTCAAAGCACTTTACTAAAGGGACTAAGAGCTAGTCTCAGTTTACACGGGGGGAGTTAGATTTGGAGAGGTTGAATGGCTTGAATAGATCACAGATTTCATCTGAGGCAAAGAAAGGAAGAGATTCCTGTATCTTAACTGCACTCTAAGCTTTCACCTTGATGTGAAACCTTCAGCTTCATGGCTGAGCTTCAACATGCCCCCCTCAATCAGGCTGTTCTTCCCCCTTTCTGTGCCTATGATCCAGCCTGTTTACTGTCTCATCTTTTTAAACTTAAAATCTTTCTGAATTTAAATGTGGGAGAACAGGCTTTTCCTGTATATTGGCCAGATTGTTACTTACCATGTTATACCATCTGTTTGTATTTTCTTTATGTGCAAACCTGCTGCAAAAATTATCTTAGTGAAATTTGGAAGAACCTCCTATTGCTGTTATTTAGTAAGCCAAAGAAATAAGAGAGACAGATCATCAAAATTGAAGTTGTCACCCCTGCAGTTTTTGAGACTGCAAGCCTTTTTTTTTTTTTTCTGATTCTGTGCTGCATTTTTTACTTTATTTTAAATGTAAAATAGGCATCAGCAGTCCAGCCTTCCTGACTTATATCTGCTTCTTTAGCCAAAAGGCATCTCCCCCTCACTATATATCATTCCTCTTGGGACACTCGTTATCCCAAGCTGCCATGATGGTTTGCAAATGCTGAGTCAATATCCTCGTCCTTTTTAATTGCCAGTGTCTTCACTGTTTTCTCTTTTTATGGTTGGGTGGAGTCCATCCCTAACAAAATCCC
This sequence comes from Rissa tridactyla, assembly GCF_028500815.1. Taxonomy (NCBI): domain Eukaryota; kingdom Metazoa; phylum Chordata; class Aves; order Charadriiformes; family Laridae; genus Rissa; species Rissa tridactyla. Next base: position 115,870,346 of record NC_071468.1, on the reverse strand, counting down.
CTAGCGCCCTCTCTGAAAAAAAAAAAAAAGGAAATATAAGGACAGCAAAATATGTAGAAACTGACATCTCAGGGGACCATGAATGAAATAAAGAACAGGGGTGCAAGGGATTTTTCAAAATAAAAAGACCCATCAAGCAAGGCAGTGCCCGCTGTTTCTTGAGTGCACCCTGGGAGCCCATGAGCACCGCTGATGCTCTGCCTGGAATGAGGGTGGGACAGGGGAGCTGGTGTCCGTGGCTGCCAGAACCTCTGCCTCCTGGGTGAGTTTGGGAGAAATGCATGTCTGTGATAGTTATTCCATCCTCCCCATCCAAAAACCCCAAAAGATAAAAAAGAGTGTCATGGCTTAATCCCGGTAGGCAGCTAAGCCCCTCACAGCCACTTGGTCACTCCCACACCAGTGGGGATAGGGGGGAGAATCAGAACAGTAAAAGTGAGAAAACCCATGGGTTGAGATAAAGACAGTGTAATAGGTAAAGATAAAGCTGTGTGCACAAGCAAAGCAAAACAAGGAATTCTTTCACTACTTCCCATCGGCAGGCAGATGTTTAGCCATCTCCAAGAAAGCAGGGCTCCATCACGTGTAATGGTTACTTGGGAAGACAAATGCCATCACTCTGAACATCCTCCTTTTCCTCACTCTCCCCCCAGCTTTTATTGCTCTGCATGACGTCATATGATTTGGAATATCTCTTTGGTCAGCTGGTGTCAGCTGTCCCCGCTGTGTCCCCTCCCAGCTTCTTGTGCATCTTCAGCCTACTCGCTCGTGGGGCCGTGAGAGAAACAGAAAAGGACTCGATACTGTGTAAGCACTGCTCAGCAATAATTAAAACATCCCTGTGTTTTCAAGACTGTTTTCAGCACTAATCCAAAACACAGCACCATATAATCTACGATGAAGAAAATTAACTCTGCCCTCACTAAAACCAGTACGACGAGGGAGAGGAGGCAGAGAAAGAAAAACAGAAAGGAAAGAAAAACAGGGGAAGGTAAGTTTATGGGTCAATAAGATGCACAACAAAATGCCCAACCGAGTCAAACTCAGTTCACGGTTAAGACCTGTATTAGTGTTTATATGTATGAGTCTAAATATGCACTAGACATCTTAAAGCCTATTGTGGTCAGTGGAGTCAGTACTGGCAGGAGAGCCAGCCGAGTGACCCAGCTGAGGGGCCAGCGGTGGCTTTGTTCGCCTGCCCAAGGAGTCATTTTGAGATGTTTCAGAGCATCCAAGACATACCGGTGCAGCTGGCAGATGTGGTACAGAGCCTATAGGAGATCTGTATGGGGATTTGTGTTCTTTTGGAGTGACAGCTAAGGGACAAAGACAGTAACTTAAGACATGCTAAATGTTGCTGAACAGCTATTGATGTGATGCTAATAAGGCCAAAATGTTTAATGGTTTTTATGCAACAGGCACCCAACTGGCAGTCACCATCAATACTCTGGAAATAAGAAGTTGAAGGAAACAAGATAAAACCCCCATGTTATTTAATAGGAACAAACGAGCTTATTTCAGAATAGTCTGTTGCGTAGATATCAAACCGGGCACACTTGGCTAAGTAGGACTTTTGCAGTAAAATAGATTGGGGAGTGGGCTGTGGAGACTACAGTGGTTCTCAAGCTGCATATAATGGTGTTGTTGTGAGATCAGCCGGATGGGAAGTGTGGACAAAAGGCTGCAGTAGAGATGGCGTACAAGACCCTGGCACTTCTGGTTTTCCTTCCTTAAACTTTATTGTTCCATTCTACGTTCTAAAACTTTTATCCCTCAGATTGAGATCCGGTATAATCAGATATTAACAAAAGTTGTTCTTCTCATATCCTTGTCTCCCACCCTTGAACACCAGAAAAGGTGCGTAGACGCGGAGGAATTGAGGTGGAACATTGCTGGTAGGTTTTGTTCTTCAGCTGTTGAGCAATTGGATAATTCCCATTTTACAGACCACTTACTGTCTTAAATCCCATTTTATGGGTGGATGCCAGTGCATGAAGTGCACATATTCTGATCTTACAGGGAGTTTATTCTGAGAAAATAACTGAGTTTTAACAGTTTAACAGTATAAGTATTTTGTATGCTTAACTTAGTAAATAAGGTAAAGTTAATGACTACAGCACCAGACTCGGACTCAACCAACGCTTTGGGAAAATTATTTTTCTCAATGTGCCTCAATTTCCTTATCTAGAAGATGCATGGGTGTTTGAGCACTACTGATGGAAAGTGCTACTCAAGATGTTGGTATTAATATTTTTCGTGACTCTCTTTAGTTTGAAATACCCTGCCAACACTAATTCAACCATCATTGTTTTCAGCAAACCCTGGAAATATCCCTGATCCAGTTCTAACTTTCCTTTTACAAAGGTTAGTACTGAAGTTCTGCACTTCTCTTCAGCTGTGTATAGTCTGTGAACATGTGTACAGGCATTTAAGCTCCTCATAGGAAATCTGCATTAGTATTTAACTCAAAGTGCTGCTCACTAGCTTTTCTGTTGCTTAACTATCAAGTCTTCCTTTTTTTTTTTTTTTTTTACAGTATCTCTATAATATAACTGTGATGTAATAGCTCTGGAAGAAGACACAGTTTCCAGATTCTAATCGTCACATCTCAGCTTCTTTTGACAGTTTAGGTGAGGTAAAGAGGCTGTTAGTGGGATTTCAGAAATTTTTCTGGCAGCGGTGATGGAGACTGAATTTTATAAACAACCCTAGATGGAGAGTTTCTCGGTGGAAGTAGGAGATATGCTCCTAGGACATGTTGTATTTTTAGTATTTTGAAACATGAAGTGACGCACGGAGCCTGAGTCCTTGCAGTCAGAGCAATACTGTCTCTGACTGGGGCTACATTTAACTAAACTGAGGAACAAGTTGTCTCTCAGGCAGTTTGCAAATATGGAGAATATTTCAAAGCTGTTTGCCCTGCTCTGCCGCACTCAGATATGTGGAACTGACACCTTTTACAATGGCAGTTCTTAAAATAAAAAGCTCATTACCCATAGGTAGCACTGCGTTTAAAGCTGGCTTGTAAGATTTGATTTTTAAAACAAGTTTTAGGTATTTCAAACTGTCCAGCAGTGGCAGGCTGTTGGAAAGAAACAAACAAACAAGCAGAAAAACCAACCCAGCAAATATCAAGCATAGCGATACAGGAATGTGAATATAAGATACATGAAGAACTTTTTGCCTCCCACTCAGCACCTGTGGAGTCTCCCCTGAAGTACTGTGGCCAGTTTGGCCCACATTTAAGAGAGATAAGGGTCTGCTAGAGAAAGTCCTGAGGGTAACAATAGGGTAAGCAGAGGTTTGGAAGCACATATGACTGAAAACCTGTCTTAACACAGGGAAAAGACGCCTCAGGGGACACATGAAAATAGATTTCAGATGCTTAAAAGATCATTACGAGAATAACAGAATAAACTTTTCCATATCATTAGGGACAGTAAAAGGAATAATGGGCTTAAATTAAAGCAAATAAGTTTTAATTTAGATGTGTTACCTACAAACAGATTAAACCCCAGGGATCCTGAAGAATGGTTCTTCAAGAACAATTAAAATGCAACTATTTAGAACGACAGAGGTCGAACTGTGTCCGCACTGGGCTGGGAGGCGGACTCGAGCATCTCTGGAGGTTTCTTCCAGACTGATTTGCTGTGGTTCATATGCATATACATAAACAACTCATATGCATTTTTTTCACCTCAGAGGGAGATCTCACTCCGTTGTGGCTGAATATTTCTGCTTTAGGACAAGCACTATATAGTGAGTCCTGATGAATATCTTGTTTTATTTTTTTTTTCATAATTGTAACTGTTTCTCCTAGCTTTACTTTCTATTTGATCACCGCTGCACTCAGGTTATTTGTTCATGTGATGTCACCACTTATTGCCTTTGTTTTTCTCCCTTCCCCTCCTGTGCCCAGCAGCCTGAGCTTCCCCTCTCCCCACCGCTATTACTCAACCCTCGGCTTCAAACTGTTCCTCTCAGAGTGGAAGTGTAAGATACTTTCCATGTCCATCAGCTTGTTGACCTTGGAACCTCTAAATTGTGGAAACTGAGTTTGCCACACAGATCTGGATTTAAACCACCTGACAAAATCAAGTGCAGAGCTACTGAAGGAAGAGACCTCTTCTTCCCCTGCAATTTACCAAAGTCACTGCTGTCAAAAATGAAGAAGATGGATTCTGCTCTCTGGCCAAAAGTTCTGCTCAATAGCTTAGCCTGTTGGAAAGCCAAGATCCACAACTTTTTCTGGCTTCCAGATTACTGTTCAAGGTGGCCCCTAGTAAGTGTTCGGTGCTAAACAAACTAAATGATGACTTCCTTTATGAATAAAGGGCCTCTGCTCTGTACAACTTGCAAATCTGCCATAATGTAAACATCCTTCCATCATAACAGAAACAGATGTCTTTCTATTAGTTATGTTGCTATGTCTGCAGGTGCCAAAAGCATCACGCATACTATTTGCTCTCTGCCTGAAATAGCGATGGACAAACCTTAGACACTTTGGTTAAAATTCTGTTATGGCTGGACGGGACCTGAACTTCTGTGACCTAAGCAAATCAGGAGAAAGGAGCTGTAGAAATCTATAGTTTTTTCATTTGAAACCATTAAAATCTGCAGAAATGAGGTATGGAATTACCTGTCCATTTTCAGTTACTTATCATCACCAGGCTGTAGGAAACCATCCTACTGGAAGAAAATTTTGAACTGTAAATTACTGACCCTTCTCATGAAGGAGCAGCTCCATGGATCCAGATCCAGTGTTTTGACTCATTCAATTCTAGAAATCAAGAATTAAAGTTTCTTTAAGAAATGAGATTTCTTGCATGGATTGGGAGACAAATCATCCCTCTATTTAGGGAACAGAGAATATAACAAGCAGGGAAGTAACATTCCATATTTTTTGAGCGTTTATAAAGAATATGGAAAGCAGAGACTGAAAGGTAACTTCTATCTCCTCAGAAGCCATCGATGTCTAATTTTGGATAAATAAAAAATGGTCAGGTGTTTGCAAGCATAGAAAGCGTATCGATCCTTGCAGCATGATCTCTAGTAAACCACTGGAGACAGATTTTGTGGAGAAGAGCTGGAGTTAATTTTGACTGTATCTGAATTCTTAGTCTCACTCTTTACTGTCAATTTTTTTTAAATTATATGCACTGAAGATTGTCGAAGTGATTATAAATTTTAGCTCCCTATAGAGGAATGAAATGTGATAAAAACTTCTACTATGAATGGGTCATAGGATATTTAAGAGTATCTTCCACAGCTAATGATTCTTGTCCATGCAGTGGAATGATATCCCAGGAATTCTCTAAATATTGCCATGGTATTTCTTGTGGCTCTGCTGGAGTATCTTCTGTATCACACCACTTTTACTGCCCAATATAACAGTTCTGCCTCATATCACGAGGTGAAGAGGAAAATTAAATAGACGACATACAAATACGTTCACTTCAAAAAACTGTTGCTAAGCTTCCTGACAAAGTCTCAGGTTGTACCCAAGAGATGTTCAAAGTAGCAATGTAGCAAAGGACCTGAGTGAAAAACTCCAGCCTCCTGAATGCATTTGCAGCTGGTTTATTAATCTGTGAAACACAAATGCTAGCCTTATGTAAAAGCTGACTCCCACCTAGATCCTAAAGAGATCTAGGCCCAAATGTCCACATCTCGGTTTACATATATTTTTGAAAAAAAAAAAAAAAAATCCCACTTTTATTAAAAAACCCAAGCGACTAGTAATTTATATTACTGTGCTGTGTTTTCTAATAACGTCCTTTTAATGATCAGATATTGTAGTGATGGGAATGTTAGAAATACAGTTATATGCACCTCTATGGCTTCTGGCGATTGTTTGTCTCTTGCTACTGCTGGTATTGCTATTCTGAGCTGATGTCCACATCAGCCTAAAAATAAATGTGTACCTGAAATCAATCCACCATGCCTCCTAACGGCTTACCAAAAGACAGTTGCAAAGTAATTCCTTTTGTAATTGATTTTTCTGACATTGTTTGTGTGACTTTCCCTCATGTGAGTTGGCATCTAAAGAGCTAGGGATTCTTATGAGACAAAGCCAAATGTTATGAGTTAATTAGTACCAAAATGTGAATGAAAGACAGTCCACTCAACCAACTTAGGCTTGGTGAATGAAGGAAAGAGATTTATCATTTTGAAAGTTGCTAATTGTGCCTGTTTCTCTGTTTGGAGAAGGGAGTCTGTAGGTCTGGGCCAGTTGCCCTTGGGGACCTATCTGTTAACTGACTGTCACCTTCTCTTGAGATACCATCATCTTGTAATGCTGAGCAATAAAATTTGTAATTGTAGGTCTTTTGAAGCCCATAGCTAAAGGACACTAAAGCAGTTTGTTTACACTGAAGGAGTTCACAAGAAAAACTTAAGTAAGTAGATGAGTACAATGGGTATGTAACAAGAATAAGCTGTGACAAATATAAACTGGTATTTCAACCAGAGTTCTATTTAGCTTTATTTTGCTGTAGACGAAATGCAGAATTAAAATGCCTTCAAAAATAATTAAGGAACTATTTTCCCCCAAAGCATCAGCTTATCTTGGAATTAATTATCATTTTAACTGCAGCTACACTAATTTATGAGTTTAGTTTGCTTGTTGCACAGCTAGCAATAGGAAACCCACAGAGGTGATCATTTATGGCATTAATGGCTAGCTGGCTAAACGCAGCCTTGTGCTTCTTTATACTTTGTTTTCAAAATATAAATATGAGCTCTGATTCAAGAAAGTTACTTCACTTGAGGTATAAATTTGCATGTGTCTTGCAGTGGTTCAGCTCAGATGCAGGATACCCGGGGTACGCTTTGTTAGTTTTCCAAACTGATATCATGACAGTTAGCTGCATCAGTCATTATGTGAAGAAGAAGTAGCCTTGCATGACTAAAAAGTTTTCTTTCTGTTTATTGACGTTTAATCTACCATCAGAATCACCACTCTGCTTCTTTGACCTGCTTCAGGTCTGATTGGATCAAATCTCTGCAACTGCATTGCCTTGCATTTCTGATTCCAGATTTAGCCACATCAGGTCCATCACCAGCCATTTTATCAAATTTAGAACAGGTTATTGATAAAGCAAACTGGTTCAATACCATCTTAGGTGTTCTTTGGCGCAAAGAAAATGAATAATGCCTAGCCAGAATAGCAATGCTTGCTGGCATTGGGACAATTCTTCATCATGTAGTCCAAGTAGTCCAGATTCATACAAGGCATGGTCCATTGGCTACATCTGCATCAGTAAGCAGTGCTAGGGCCTATTATGTGGCTCTGTGGTTAAGTGACACAATTTGGCCTTGTTCATACAACTCATCTTCCAAAGCAGGGCTGTTGAATTAAAATTCCCCATTAAGAATGGTCCCTGCACTGTGCCAAATGCTCAGTGATGCTTGGGAATTGTTTGCAAGGATCTTTCAAGCAAAGTAATTGTACAGATAACCATGTTCCAGTGCCTGGGATTGGTAACATGTACCAGTATGGATGCAATCATTATTTCCCTAACAGTGATAGGAGCTCCGGAGGAAGCACAGCACCAGGTGCTGAGGAGCTGCAAAGTCTGGTGCTGCCCATGGAGGCATTGTCAGGCTTTATTAGGGGTGCTTTTAGACAACGGTGGTGACAATGCCTAGCAAAGGTGACAGTGGTTATGCCACCAGAGGCGTAACCTTTCCTTTTGCCTTCTTCAGCTCTGAGAGGTAAAATGTGGATGTCCAAAGCGACAGAGCTCCAGTAGAACTGGAGACCCCCCCCAAAGAGGGTCTGGGCTAATGCCAAGCTTATGGAAGAGCCCTGGAGAGTGTTGTAGGACTGAGCGCAGTAAAGCTGTTTTGTCACCTAATCTTCTCCAGAAGGATGAACATTTGATAGCGAGCATGATGGTAGCTAGAATAAGCCATTCAATTGCATTCACCAGCAGGGACAGAGTTTTGTTCTGTGTGACACTTTCAGAAAAAAATTGGTTTTGTTTTTCTTTTAGCCTAAAGGACATTTCGATAACATCATGAATAAAACCCTATAATTTAACCCTCTGACATTAACATTAATTTGTGTATTTTTAAATGAAACTGGGCTAATATGTCACTCAGTGTTTGTTTTCTTTACATTACTGTTTTAACCTCTGAGACAAAGATGCGTCCTTCAAGAATTTGCCCTTGCCCCATTGGGAAGCTCATTGCTTCTGAACAGTGCTATTGATAAAATGATTTCTGACATCTAATTTTTTTTTTTTTTATAAAGAAAAAACACCCTTAAAATATTGAGTTTAATGGCAGATGTCTAGATGGAGCCACTACTTGGTTTTGGTCTGACAGGAGTATTTATGGGCAGCGCTAGATGAAAGTTAAACTGGCATTTTTATGCCCGTTCCATTGGCCAGATGCTTGGCGGGACCAGATGTTGCTCTTGTTTTCTTCCAGCATCACCTACAACAGAATGAAACATAAAACATGCCCACCGAAGCCACTGGAAATTGCCAACTCTGTCTCCTGAAGGCCTGGGGGATGTTCACAATTACTGGTCCATTGAGTCCTACTCTGCTGATTGTTGCTGTGATATTTCTTGGCTTCCAGCACCTGTGGGAATATCCCCTGAGTATGAACCATCCACGACCACCACTCAGCCTATTTGCTGTAAGCTGACACATGCAATATGTAGATGAACAAAAATAATTTTTCCAAATCAGGCACTTGAAACTGTTTGTTCGTGCTTAGAGGCAAGTCTTTGTTTTTTCCCTCCACAAATATGTGTGACCACTCTTGGAAAAAAAAAAGGTTCTTAAAAAAAATGTGGAAAACAATTTTGTCATTCATGTTTCTGTTTTAGTTTAACATATTTGATGTTCCTATTAGTTCCACTTGGAGAGAGAAAAAGGCTTTCATTCTGCATTAGTTGATTGTTTCCATCAGCCGCCCTTCCCCCTTCCCCCCATTTTTCACACCTCCTACTGTGTATGAACGCCTGCTGCACCATTTATTTTTGCAATGTGTAAACTGTTACTTCCTCCAACAAATCAGATCTGCTTAGGGTGAAATTAAAGATCTGAAGAGGTGACCGTCCTGCTGGTTTCGACATTTTAAGATTTTAGTGCTGTGCAAGAAGCAGCTGCCCTTTTCTGCCTATAGATATTTATTAAATCTCCAACAGCATTATGGAATCAGAAATGAATTATTTTGGCATAAAGAGAAAAAGAGAGGAATCTATTCCAGGAAACACAAGCTGTAGTTCTTGCAGTGAGATGAGATCTGGCAAGTAACAGGGTGAGAAATAATTAGCCTCTCTGTGGTGCCTCCAAGCAGTGGGCAGGAGTGCCTGGAACTCAAATTTTAGTGCCAAGGTTAAAAGTCATGGTAGGGACCGATTTAAAACTGGCAGATTTGTGTGCCTAAGGCAGAAGACAGAGCGTGGCCTCTTTGAACAGGTCCTGGGCCCTATTCTGCAAATCTCTACTCATGTGAGTTATCCACATTATCGCAAAATATCTCTCTCGGCCTCAACAGAAAGATTTTTTCTGGTACACAAGGGTTTGCAGGATGGAGTCTGTACATTGTATGCTAAAAAAAAAAAAAAAAAAAAGCTTGATGCTAGATTGTAGTCTGAGTCTGGTATCTCAGCAATGATCAAGTTGTAACTTCCAGGACAGGAGCTAACGTAATATCCAGAGGATGACACAACCTGTCTAACCTGTCCTAGGACAGGACAAGCCATGCCTCTGGCCCTCTGGATGTGCCATTGGCTGTAAAGGGAATTGAGGCTGCCAGGTGGGAGGACAGGTCTATGGTTTAGGTGGCTAGTGATGGGTGAGATGAGTCTTGTCTCCAGGAGAGTCTCTTGGCTTACAGTGAAAGGCAGGGTCTCTGCACAGGAATAACACTGTCAAAGCAGGCTTGTGGCTTTGCACCCAAACTGCTTTTTTCCCCCTCTCAGGGCATGTTCATAACAATTTCCAGAGGTGTGGTCCATTAAAGGAAAGGAGCCATCACTTTGGCAGATAGACTTTTGGCCAAATGTGCCGCATAATCACTGAAAGGTTGTTTTCTTTCTCCTTCCCATTCCCTCATCGTGCCATGGACGATTCCAGATGCATTTCTTTCCTCAGCTTGTTGTCCGTAGAGGGACTAAATCTAGGAAAGCAACCTGACCTGCTCCCAGGGGGAGGGAAAACCATGAGAATAACACCCTCAGTTCAAGGTCTGAGTCACCACTATCCACTCATTTTTTAGCACCACACACCAATGGTCTAGTTGCACAAAGACCATTCCTACCTTTTATTCACAGAATCATAGAATCATAGAATGTGTTGGGTCGGAAGGGACCTTTAAAGGTCATCTAGTCCAAAACCCCTGCAGTAAGCAGGCACTTCTTTAACTAGATCAGGTTGCTCAGAGCCTCATCAATCCTTGCCTTGAATGTCTCCAGGGATGGGGCCTCCATCACTTTGGGCAACTTGTTCAAGTTTGTTCACTCTTTTTTTCACTGTAATATATATATCTCACATAGCAGTGACTACGACTTAGCCTCACTGGCTGAGGTAAACATCATAAAACAACTGGAGTTGTTTGTAGGGGCCAATTCAAAGCTCTATTGCATTTTTTAAAATGTCATTATACCAATGCTTCTTATCACTAGGGTAACTGCACATCTTCTGGTCATGTATTAAATGACGTAACTAACATCTGTTGTGTGTGGTTTGTTCTGTTTTGCATCCCCTTCCAAAATGGTAGAATTAAATCTGTCGAGTTGAGTGTTCTGGTTTTGGTCTTTTCCTTTTAAATGTACATGAAATGTAAGAGAGGACAGAGTGAAGAACTACAGCCTGCGCTCAGAGGAGGAGAGGTGACAGCGGTGACAGCCTTTAATCCCTGTGGGAGTTTGCTTTGCCCTGAGAAAGTTCATAGTCACATTTTACTTTTGTGCTATAAAGCAGTTGCACAAGGGAGGAGCACAAAAGGAAAGAAAGAAAGAAAAAGAAAGAAAGAAAGAAAGAAAGAAAGAAAGAAAGAAAGAAAGAAAGAAAGAAAGAAAGAGAGAGAGAGAGAAAGAGAGAAAGAGAGAAAGAGAGAAAGAGAGAAAGAGAGAGAAAGAAAGAAAGAAAGAAAGAAAGAAAGAAAGAAAGAAAGAAAGAAAGAAGAGAGAGAAAGAGAGAGAAAGAGAGAAAGAGAGAGAAAGAAAGAAAGAAAGAGAGAGAGAAAGAAAGAGAGAAAGAGAGAAAGAGAGAGAGAAAGAGAGAAAGAAGAGAAAGAGAGAAAGAGAGAAAGAAAGAAAGAAAGAAAGAAAGAAAGAAAGAAAGAAAGAAAGAAAGAAAGAAAGAGAAAGAAAAAGAGAGGAGGAAAAGAAGGAGGAAAGGAGGAAAGGAGGAAAGAAGGAAAGGAAGAAAGGAAGAAAGGTAGAAAGAAAGACGGAAGGAAGGAAGGAAGGAAGGAAGGAAGGAAGGAAGGAAGGAAGGAAGGAAGGAAGGAAGGAAGGAAGGAAGGAAGGAAGGAAGGAATTAAAAATCCTAAACCTGCCCGGTTAGGTGTTCCTTATGGGTATGGCTATGAAAGTGGTTGGATGTTTGCCTTCAGTTCTCATCAGTTTAAGCAATCCAGGTTAAACAAGCCTATGTCCAAATCCTCATGGGCTCCTGGATAAATATTTGGGCACCAGTCCCAAACCAGCTGTTGCCTGTTGCTGATTTGGAAAGGAAAACTGTTGCTGCTTCTCAGGAAAACAGTTGAAGCTACTCAGGTAGCTCTACACAAGCCATCTTTGGGTGGTAGGACTGTCTGAACCGTGGAGAAGCTGGGGACTGGATCGCTGCATCTCTTGGGTGAAATGACCATGACAGCAGGCTTGAGCACACCTGAAGTAGCAACCTACGCCGTTCTGGGGCCGCCTCTGAGATCTGCACATCTCCGTGCTGGCAAACCTCCTCATCCTTCAAAACAGGGTGGATTCATGCAAAGTGCCCGCTGGGAAAGGTCCCCAGCCTGACTTAATGGGTGACCAGTGCTGAGGGATGGTTTCTGTTTAATTTAGTAGTGCGTGCAAACCCTACAGAAACACAGTCTAGCAAAGGGAAACCACTTAGTTCACTTGCTTTTTCACCTCATTTGACAGTGGCATCTCTGTGTCTTTATACACAGATTGCTCTTCCTGACTTCAGGCATTGCTCCTGCATGAATGAGGTTACTCAGCTTGTTTTAGTGTCACCAGGATTAAGGCCTTAAATCATTACAAACTTTTTTAAACTGCTTAAAGATTATCAGGCAAATAGCAGAGGTGAGGCAAAGCACTTCTAAAATCTCTGGTAAGAAACGAAGACTTCTAATTCAACTCGGAGATTAATTTGCATTTTTCCCTCGGTGATGCTCGAAGCTGAGCACACCGTTTTCGAGCAGCTGCTACTTTGGAAGCCAATTTGTTCCATTTAGGATGTAGGTAAAAGTGTTTTCCTGCAAAGAGAATAATTATACACTCCCAAACACACAGAAGCATCAGAATTCACAGCATGCTTTTTACAAGGGTAATAAAGTTTTACACGAATACACAGAAGAAACGGTTTGCAGCAAAATACTTAATGCACCCAATTATCCCCCAAAATAAATGGATGGGAAAGAAACTGGCAAAATTTAGCTCACGCTTAATTATTTTGCATTTGAACCTTTCTGTTCCTAGCAATAAATTCCCATTTCTGCCACCCATTTCTTGGTACTTTACTTGGTCTGGACTCTTGTAACTGCACTCTTAGCGTTCAGGAGACTGCCCAATGTCAGTGTGAAGAATATGGGAAAGGCTTGACATCAATTACAACATTACACACAACATAAAATTTAATGGCTTGAATCAGCCTTTCATTGCTATTTAAAGCAACTGTGTATGGTTTTTTCTAAGATCCTAAAAATTAACCAGCTTCTAAAAAGGACTAAATTGTTCAACAGCACAGGATCTTACCCTGAGGTTTTTAAAATGTTATTTCAGTTCTGTGGTATAACTGGGGTGAACGTTTGACAGGTAAGTGGATTTTTTAAAGGAAAAAATAAATTGATCTCCTGGGCAAACGAGAACTCTGTGGGGTAAATTAAGAGAAATAACGCCTATCAGATTCTCCGCTGGCTCGCGCTCTTTGCAACTCCTTCGAGAGGAGGCAAGCCGAGGCAGTGAGCCGGCTGGGCTGAGACGTGGGGAAGAATTTGGCCCGTAGATTTTTATGTTTTTTCTTAAATAACCAGCAATCACATGGAGGACTTGGGTGGCTTGGTGATAAAGTGCTGGTTTTCCACCTTTGCGGCCAGAGTCAGAATTTACGTGGCGGCCTCAGCTTTGTCTCTCACCGACGGCCAATCATCTCGTAAAAGACGGGTTTCTGCCCAGGGGAGCAGGAGAAGGACCTGGCTTTACCTCTCACCTCCGGTAAGGGTGGTCCCGGCAGGTCAGAGCCGAGGTCGCCCCCAGGGTGGCATGAGGAAGCTTGCTTGTCCTGCAGCTGCAAATTCTGGGCTGTGGATAAATAAAAGGCTCAGTTTCTAATTTTTTAACTAAATAATCAGATAAAACTTGGGGGGGGGGGGGCGGGGAAAGAGATCCTGAAACTGTTCTTATGGGAAAAAAAAAAAAGTCCTCAGGAGATCTGCAGATATGTTTTTACTCAGTGCACCGGAGTACAATTAAAAAGCCACTTTGATGCGGAGTGAAATGATTGCACACAGACCTTGACCATCCCACCTTTAATAAGGGACTAGTGGGGAGAAATATATAACCTTTACATTAGGAATGTTTTACTGATTTTATTTACAGTCCATAAAATTTTACTTCTGTGAGCTGCTGCTGTCTGCCAGGAGTAGCTTTAGTTTGGACTGGATGGGCAAGGATGTTTAGTGAGTTTTATTTCACACTGTATGAACACCGGTGGTGTTTTTTTGGAAATATTTCTTCCCAGCTGAAGTATAGCTGTAACCACGACCTGGGTCACAAACATTTCCTGGAGGGGTTGTGAAATTTTCCACAGAATCTGATGCTTTCGTTGTTGATTTTTCCTCCATTTAAAATGTATCTGGTTTTATATATAGCATTTTGCCTTATCAACACTGGGAATCATATATAATGTTTATTGACTATGTGGAAAGAAATAGCCGTGAGCCTTTAGCTTAGAAGTCTCTAGATGTCTCGAAAATCTTGGAAAAATCATGCAAAAGCCAATCATAATTGCAGATATTCGACAAGCAGCTTTTCCCCTGAAAAAGCTGGGCATCATCTCTCCTCCCTCCGCAGCCCTGGGGGAGAAGCCAAAAAGTGGAAGAGTTTGGGTTGGGACCATTTCGTATCCCCCTTCCTACAAGTGGATCTAAAGGAGACAAGGGGGACTGAGATTCCCAAAAGCAGTCAGTAAGGCCTCTTCTTGCGCCCAGGGAGACTGATGAGGGATGATGCAACATCCGTTAGATCTCAGGCCAACACACATATGCATACATATTTTCTGCAAAGCATTTGAAACACAGTCTAGTTCCTCACCCAAACGCCACACCCGCTCAAAGGGAAGACTGGAGTCGCCTCTAATGTACGTGTTGTGATCTGATGGGCAGTATGAATGAACTTCTCCCACAAAAAATAAACGTCAGAAAAGAGAAACTGATCCTGAACCTTGAGGTAGGAAACCATCCCAGATGAAAAATCAAGCGTTGGCCATAGTGTCGTGTGGAAATTACATCAGCTGGTCTTTTACCTGGTGCATGTTTGGAAAGTAATAAAATGAATGTGAAATGAGACATTTTTATATTGTAAATTATCTAAGAATTTATTCGCAGAAAACAAAATCTATTTCATTACTTCAGTGATTTAAAGGTCCCCAAATCTCTGTTTAGTTTAATGGACAAAAAAATATTTAAATAAAGCGTTATCTGCTGTTGGACAGCATGGCTTTCAAACCGCAGGTTATACACTTCGAACAGCCCCCAACAATTCAGCCACACAAGACATAAAAAACCCTAATCAATGCCATTTTTACATAAAAAGCAAAAGACTACGTTTCCCATCATAAAATGTTATGGTGTTTACACAAAAGCTGCAGCTAACCTCATAAAACTCAATTGATTTCCCAGTGGGGTCCTCAGAGGACACTTGGCTGTGTGAGACGACACACTGATTTCTAGCACCAAAATAACTCTGGTTTCCTTTTTGGAGACTAGATGCATGAAGCTGCTCTTATCAAGTGGGCCTTTTGATGAGCTCATGTCGAATTCGTTTTACAGAGAGCTACTTCTCAAGAACTTCACCTCCAGGGGTCTTTTTATGAAGACAGACAAAACCACTGGAAGTAAATCACAAAATTGGGAATTTCTGTTATTTTGCTTTGGGTTTTCTTTGGTGGTAGGGTAGTTTTTGTTCTTTTAGAGGAGTGCCTCCCCTAGAATATTATTCAATAGCTACAATAAATAGTCCAATTCTTAGAACAGCTAAACATCAGCAGAAAAGAAAATGAAAAGAAAAAAAGAAATCATCAGGAAAAAAAAAAAGAAGAGAATAATGGGATTAACAGAAAATTTCCTGCTGACTTAAATTAATTTCAAATGAGGCATATACTGGGAATTTCTATTTGTAAAAAGTTTTTACATGAGGTTATTAAGCAGACTTTTCTCCAAAGACAACAGACTTGCCATATTTTCAGAGACATGTCAAAAGTTTTTTATACAATAGTCAACATCAAATGTTTGATTTTTCCATAGGGTGAGTAAAAGAGAATGATGTGAAAAAAATAATAAAAATATGACCAAATTCTCTGTTGTGGCTTAAAATGTTATATAAGATTTAAAGTCTTATAAAACCTGAAGTCTTCTGGTAAAAATTCATTGTTATAAAAGAAAAAGAATAGGAAAAAAAGAAACAATTGTTTTCTTTCTGTTCTTGAATCTCATCGAAGTTAAACGAACTGAACAAATTAAATCCTTTCTAGACAGTTACACCAACTCTAATTAGATTTTGTTGCCAGAAGAACCTACTCTTGCCACTCCTGTTATTTACTTAAAAGCATTTAATATTAGTGTCTAAATTATAATGGGACAAGTCCTACTCTTTCCAGCCAGCAGGAACTGGGGAGTGCTTTCTAGGGAATAGGATCTAGTCCTGCAAGATCAGAGATTGCAAGATCAAATAGATTGAAAATAAAGATGAATTGTGTCACATCACAGGTCTTAATTTTAAGACAACTCATTGCAAAGAGAGCAGAGCAGCTAGTTTTAAATTACAGAGAAATTTTGGAATGAAAAATGGAGAGATAAAACATGGTTGTTGGGAAATCCTCATCTTTAACTAATAAAGGCTTTTAATATGTGCTTTTCTTTCCCCTCTTGCTCAATTAAAAATATGTTAATACAATGTTAAGTTTGAGATTTAAACCCACAAGAGTCAGGAAATTCAGAATTAAGACTCCCTTAGCAACCACAATTCTGTTCCCATTGTGCATATTATATTTTATGATAGGGTCTTTCATTACGTGATCACATAACACTGGGGCAGTGCGACATGCAAAGAGTGGTATTGAAAAAGTGTGGTTTGTTATGGAGGTTAAAGAAATGTCAACGTCACTAAGTAGCCTTGCAAAAATGTAACAACTGCAGTTTTTATAAAATTATTGTTTCATTATTAAAAAAAAAATCACTGTGAGCATAGGTGTTGTACACAAGCACCTTCTTCTTAATAAAGGTATGTGCAAATGCCTTTATGTGCAAATAAAGGTATGTGCAAATAAAAAATAGATTTTTTTGGTTTCTCCACAGGCTGTTCTTAAACACTTTTGGAGAGTACCTTCAAGACCTGTGTAGTTGTATGTTAGGAACTTCTGCTTTCTTTTTTTATCCTTGGAAACAGTGTGAGCTGTATCAAGCCCTGTGAAGATGCTGGGCTACTGTTCTGGAAGATGAACAGTTTTGTTAACCACAAAAATAAGGTTTGAGAACTTTTTCCTATGAAACTAAAAATGCTTAAAAATATGTAAGTAAGGTGTGAGTCTTGCCAGCTTTTGAGTTTGGGGGATGTTTTCAGAAGAACTCTCTCAACTCTGGGAATAATTTTTGATTTGGAGTTGTATTGGAGGTAAAGATCTGAGACATTCCCCCTCAAGCCCTCATGACTGCACAGGCACTAACATGACAATTCTCTGTTCGGACATTATCCCATAGACGTGCAAGTTCTGTAGGTCTGAAGTAAGCATACCATCTTAAACGACCACCCAAGTAGTACGAAGGTACATCCATGGCTCCACAGACTCTCACAGTCCTCAAGTAGGAAACCTTAGTCATATTTCTCTTTAATTTAATGGCAACTACTCTGTATTAGGAACATGCCAATATGCTTTCTTTCTTTTTTATTTTGGAGGGAGACCACTCCATGGGTGGAGGAACTTCGGAAGAAGGACTAGTAGTTCCCTGGTAGATGACAGGAGGAAAGTTCTCTTGTTGTGCAGGTCTCCTGGCAAGCTCTCTGTGTAACAATGCACATGCTGGGATCAAAAGCACGAAAATGTATTTAGAAGGATGATTTGAGAGACAGAAGACATCCCAGATATCTTGTCTGAGTAGGGCATGCGCTACAGCCAATGGCAGAGATGATTGAAATATTTCAAAATATAGTTCACATTTTCAACCCTTTGGCCAGGAACTTAGTCAGCTCTCTCCTATGGTATGATTACTTCCATGTTTTCTTTGTTTTGTTTTGTTTTGTTTTGTTTTTAATTTAATTTAATTTTTTTATATTATTTTTTATCTTCTTTATAAGATTGCTTAATTTATCATACAGAGGACAAGGTGGTGAAATTTAACGACCTGTGACAGACAAGGTCGGTTTAGATGATATATAGGTGTCATCCGGTCCTAAACTTCATTAACTGATCAATTTTGGAAGAAATCTAGTTGCCTAGATTAAATGTTTAACTTGCAATGAAATTTTAAGTGCTTAGTTAGTGAGTCTCAAATTGTCAAAATTCCCTCTATAAGAAATGAAAAGAACCAGGTACCTTTAAAATGCAAACACATAATTTGGAGAAAGAATTTTCCCTGCAGGGCACGAGGATGCAGGAATCTGGACATTTTGTCCTAAGAGGCACATATAATATCCACTTGCCAGGATTTTTCTATTCCAGCCCATACGGAAGCCAGGGGGCACTAAGCATACTTCTTAGGCTGAAATTTCTGCACAAGTGAAGTCTCATAGGTAGTATCTTAAAAAGCAATATAATTTTTTCTGAATACCTGTAACTTCAAGCTGGTATGACAATGCTTCTTAAAACCAGTCATATGTTACTGGGGAAATTAAGTAGAACATAAAGATCTAAAAGGCTTTTTCACTTCTAATCTTCAAACATATTTCAGCATCTAATGCTTAGTAAACTCTGCAGGAGTTAATAACCTGAATGAAATATGCCCCTGAGCTAGGCACATAGGCCTCGATTTTCTTTTCAGTAACATGGCAATGGCAGAAATACTGAGCTGTTCTACCTGGAGGGAGGCGGGAGAGAGGAAGAGCCTTTTTTGACACGTCTTTGGAAAGAGGATCTGAGATTCTTCCCAGGTAGCCTAAAACATGTTTAAAGGCCTATTCACTAAAGTTAGGACCTGAGCTAGGTTATGAATTTAGGGGACCATAAAAGTGTTGCCCTTCACTTAGATAACCTGCATGGAGAAAATGAAATTAGATAAAAGAATCTTTGTCTACAAATGTGACAATATGTAGGTATTATTGCACCGTGCTCTGTTACTACAGTGTTTTTCACACACTTGTCTTTCCTTTTATGGCTGAATTTCTCACTTAGTAAATGGACATTCATTTTTGTTGCAGAATAAGACTGCTCAGTTTTCATGGATCATATTTTTAAACAGAAGATGCTGAGAGAGGCTGGTAATGGGTATTTTGTCTTGTACCCAAGAGCATTGTCTTAATGACAAGGCTGGAGTGACTGAAGCGTGGCAGGACAACAAAGGAAAATGGTGCTGGGTTCACAGTTTCACAGTTACCACAGCCACAGTTCAATGCACCAGCCCTCAGCCCCCGGTAGGAATTTCTGCACTGAAAGGGTTGGAACAGGCTGCCTGGAATCACCATGCCTGGAGGTACTCAAAAGACTTGTAGATATAGTGCTGAGGGACACGGTTTAGTGATAACTTGGCAGTGTCAGGTTGATGGTTGGACTTGTTGATCTTAAAGGTCTTTACCAAGTTAAACAATTCTATGATTCTATGAATTTGTAGCTCCAAGTAAGACAAGTAACCTCTGGGTGCTCCTACTATAAAACGGAGGTAATGTAATCTTGTTCCTCCTCCTTTTATGTATTCTCTTAATCTTTTATTTCATTGAGTTCTTTGTGGCAAGCATCATCCCTTGCTCTGGTTAACAGTCATACTTGTAAAAAATTATGAATGATGACTTTAAAGCATAAAACTAAATGTTGCAAACTCTGAGGGCAGACACACGCTATCCAATACCAAGAGGGTTTTAAGGGTTTCTTCTTCCTCTCCTCTTCTTTCTGACGCTAAAGACATAATTAGTAACATGTTCCCTGCCTTTGACATTAAGTGTTCCCTGCCTTTGACATTGAGTACCACCTCAGACAAGAAACACGATGATGCTTTGTCAGCGCAGACATAAAAAGGTTAGACTCAAAATGATGGCATTCCCCATACTTAACTAGATAGATTCAAAGACATTTATAACCTGCTGTAGAGTGTTCCTCACATGGCTGCCCTTTCAGTTCCAACGTTTTTAAGCCTCTGGCGATCTTAAAGCCTTGCATGGTTTGACATTTGAAGTATAAATTTTTATGTTTCCTTAAAGTAGCAAGATCCTTCTTACTCCTGGGGTTTCAACAAAGAAAGGAAGAGAAGGAAAAAAAAAATGAAAAAAAAAAAGAACCCCCAGGGAAGGATATAGACTAGCTCTCCTTCAGAAGCAGTTTCTTTGCTGCTTTGTCAGGTTTGTTTGCTAGCATGGAGACCCTTGTGGACTGTAAGTGTACTTGGCGCAAGCCGTCCTTTCTCTCTGTGTTGGGACTCCTCAGTGATCTGAAATTTGGGCAGGATCTTCTAGCAGCAGGCCATTTCAGGGCACTGGGGGTGCAGCTCTCTGCTCGACGGGGCAAATGAGCAGCAGTGGGAAGGTGCGGGAAGAGTGAGGTCTGTGGGGCATGAAGCAGCCCCCCGCAGTCACGTGTCAGGGGGATTCAATAATGAAGGCACCTTCCTCCCACCGCAGCATTTCCATTTCTCCTCTCCTACAGACAACACTGTGTAAAACAGTGAGACTGGCGAGCTGAACTGGGTCCTTTGGTGGTCAGGTGTGGGCAAGAGCTGGAGCAACGGCATGGGATAGACAACAGGGAGGGAAGGGGGAAAGGCCCTTTTTTAGAGGCAGCAGCTGTAAAACTGGTATAAGTTCCTTTTGGCACAAAAAGCTTCAATGCCAACACTTGCAGTGCGAACCCGCTACAGAAATTTAACTGACTGGATAACAATAGTGATTTTTTTTGGTGGGATTCATTGCCTGCTCTGATTCACTAGGTGAGTGCACAAGCCCAAATCTAATTTAATTGGTGAAAGTTAGAACATTGTCTAAATTAAGCAATACAACACAGCTACATTAAGTGAGATGGAAGTCTTGATGAGCTATACCTATTCTTTTTGACTGTTGACATAAATCTAAAAAAAGAAGAAAAATAAAATGCTGAAAATGTAGAGTATCAATATTATTGTTTTCCAAACAAAAAGAGTTTATGTCCACAGGAATTACAGTACTGTAATATGACATCAATTTGAAATGAAGTAACTTAATTTGAAATGTCTAATATCTATAGAAAGCATTTTGAAGTGTGTCAGTAACAGTGTTCATTAAAAATTAACCTAAAAGCTCCTTCACTTTCCATACTGTGGGAAAATGTTTGACATTAACTATTTCTTTTCAATGACAACATTAATTATTTTTTATTTTACAGTTGGTAATAACCACAATGGTATTTCCACACCCCAAGCTATTTGTAGCAAATAGAAGATTTATTTCTATTCCAGCTCTGTAACCAGTATGATGAGAGACCCTGAGCAAGCAGCTTTCATTCCCTCCCCCCCGCCCCAGTCTGTGAAATGAACAGAAGGATCATTTGTAATTTATCTTACAAATTCTGAAATTAAAGATCTGAATTAAGTATTCTGACTCTGAACAGACTGCTATGCTGCTATGGAAGTAGGGATCACTCAAGGTCACACTGGAGTGATGGTTAGGTTTCATTTTTTTGCTGCTGTGTTCATATTTACTTATTAAATATGCCACCTGTAGGCGGTAGGAATTGTTTATTTTTTACAGATGTGCTACTATTGGATGTTATGTAGGGGTCAAGTTAATTTCCTCAAATATCTTACCCTGTCAGACATCTTTTCTTTTGAAAGTTGTTTTCTTTTTCTTTATGTATGGGGCCCTTTATGCTGAATCAGTAGCTCATACACTTGCACTTAAATATGACCTGGTACTGTGGCTTCGGTGAGTCATCACTTTACCCTGCTGCTATCTGAGAAGTCACGCAAAGGGGAGACGGAGGTCAGTCCTGTCACAGGAGTTTGGTAGCTTGTCAGGTTTTCATGATGGGTGCTAAAAGTCAGTTCTGATTTCAGACAAAATATATATGGTGAGATTTCTTTGCCGTTCAGACAAAGGTGGTTTTAACATCAGGACATGACAGCTTTATGTCCTTCTCTCCATGGCCTGATCTCGCTCCGTATGTTTAATTCGTCCATCTCTGGGACTTTTAACCTAAAGATACAGAGAGGAAGTATTTATAACTGTAGGTGTATCCTGGTTTTGATTTTATTAAGTGTGCTGATGTTAAATGATGAGCATCAAGTAGGGCCTGCTCCTGGGCTCAGTGCTCTGCTCCTGCGTCATCTGCCTGGGCAGAGCTGGGGGAAATGTGGGCAGCCCCTAAAGCAGCACCATTGCACCACAGAGCTTAATCACAGCTTGATGCTGATATGGCCTCTGCAGGTCTGTGTGTGGCCTGGAGTCACTGACGGAATGAGACTCTTACTGAAATATTATGGACATAGCCTGTGTGCCAGGAGGAAACTCTGGAGAACAAAAGAGCTGGAGTTGAGGGTTTTACCTCAGAGCAGGTAAAAAACCTTGTCTGGTTTGTGGACTGAATGTCTGTTAGCTGCCGGAGCTCATGGGGTGCCATCCTGGAGGGCAATGTCTCGGTAAGTTTCGTCCCGAAAAGCTCCAATTCCTGCAGCAGGAACAAAAGTAGGGATGGTCAGGAGACTCCAAAAGTCCATGCCTAGTACAAAGATAACAGCGGTGTAGACATACTCTTCTTTTGATCTCACACTATTGTGAACTCCCATTCTGATTTCATGGTACTGAGCTTTTTTTTTTCCTTCTCATTTTGTCAACTGTTTTGTGATTTCTATAATTTACTTAAATAGTGTCCCCAGGATTCAGATTCACAGCATAACAATCAGATCTTTCTAAAGCTCTTATCTCTTCTTCTTTTAGTTCTACTAATGGTTTGTCAAACCAGACCCTCAGAGATCTTTGGGATATTTACACACAGTGGCAAAATGAAATAGGAATGAATGTCTCTTCTATCGATGCAGAAACTGAGGCAGGTGCTGAAGGCTAACTTTAAAATATCTCCAGTTTAATAAGAAAAGTGCAGCCCACTGGCCTGCGAACAGTGGTCCAAGCATGTGAAGCCAGAACTGGAATATGAAGCCATACTGCCCTTTCCACCTGCAGAGCAATAACAAAAAGCCTGAAAAGTAAAGTCATTTTAAGGGAAATGTCCTGCAAGGATAAAAATAAAATGTGGGAAGAAAACAACAAAAGAATTTGTTGATTGTCTCTGCTCTTCATCCTGCCTATGGTCCTGCCAGTCAGGAAACAGGAATTAAAGATCTGTCAATCACAGATAGAAAAAAAAAATGCTATCCCATTCCATGACCCTTTTCTTCTGCAATGTGTCTACCTAGTTATGAAAGCCATTTTCAGCCGTTTTTGTCTTTTCCCTCGTGCTGAATGCGGCTGATGAGTATTTGATGAGCATTCAGCCCACTGCTGGAGAGAGACGGGTGGTTAAATGCTCAGCATTTAGAGCTGCTGCTGCTGGAGATGATGAGAGGGGAGAACAGCACAACAGGATTACACATGGTCATCCTGTTTTTAGCGCCCGCTCGGCTCCCATCCCGCGTCCTGGCCAGAGCCCCTCCGGGAGGGTCACCCGGAGGACTGCAGTCTCTGCTCTTGCTTTGAAGTCCCCCCCGGGAGGAAGCGGGTGGGCTGGGATTTGTACTTTATCCAAGGCTGAAGGATGTTAAACTCTTGTCTTCCTGGAAAGTGAAGCCTTATCTCCTGTTGAGGAGGCTGCTGGAGGTGATGGGAGAAGAGGGCACTATAACAGACCAAAACTCAGGTGAAAAAGAGATCTTCCTGTGAGACAGCAAAACAACCTTATGATCCTGTGTATTTCTAAGGCTGACTCTCTGGACGCTAACATTTTTGGGGAAGTCTAAGTTAAACGTATTCCCTTACCAGGGAGCACATTTCAGAAAAGAACATTTCACCTTCTAGTTCATTTCCCTGAAATCTAGTACATCTTATCTTCTCTAAACTTTGGGGCTTATCATGGCTTCTCCTTGAAGCTTGAGGCTCTCTCTTTTGTCTCTTTCTCTCTCATTTCTTCCTTTCACTTTTGTTGTTGCTGTTTTATTTTTTTTTCTCTTTTTTTTTTTTTTCTGGTTACCATTTCATTCAGGGTTGTGTGGATTGTGAGGACTAGGGAGGACTAGTTACTGAAACATTAAATGACTACAGCAACCTAGACTGTGCAGCAGATTTCTGATTTTTGTCTTAAACCCAAAGAAGATTTTTTAAAGTTTATTTGAAAGCAAGTCAGCCAGATTTTCAACTCCTGAAGAAACATGATGATTTCTGACAGAAGGGAATAAATTGTAGTACTTCAGGGAAAGACATCAGAGTGTGTTCCCCCCGTGAAACCGGTAAAATAATGGAGAAGAGGATACTGCTGATACCTCCTGTCTTCATGAACTTGTAGGTGAGACAATTCCTATTAACAAAAGGTCTTAATCTTCTTTTAGTGTTGTTGGCTGTGGTTAGAGGAGAATCAGGCTTCTTTCATGATTTTTCAGTTTCAAGCATTGTGAAGACAACAGGTTTTTATCCAAGATGAATTCAGTCATTTTATCCTGCAGTTTCCTTCTGTCAAGGAAATAGTTTCAGATTCTCCAGTAATCCCCAGTCCTTCTACAGTTCAAAGCCTTGCGCTTACCTTTGAGATTATCAGGAAAGGTGTACAGCCCATGTACTAAACGTGCTAAATCTACCTCTTCTCTCCCCAAAAGGCCATTTCAATGCTTACTCCTGTCCATCAGGTAGGTGAAGGGAAAGGGCATACACGTGTGAGAATGGCTATGCTGGATCAGACTAAAGGTCCCCTCCGCTTGGTGTCTTGGCTCTGACAAAAGCCAAGGGAGGTGTCCAAAGCCAGGGAATGTCGTGCAGAGATATTTTTGTCTTCTTTCTCCTCCCTCCCAGCCTCCAGCAATATGGGATTTCCTGAGCATGACATAACATCTTGGTCGACCCTAAATTTAATCTGAGTACAATGCCTTTCTAAAATTACTGTATTTGTTTGTATTAGTACAGATCGTATGTAGCCTAGACTAGCACAGAAGATGTCTTAGGTGCTGCACAAACATGGGACAGAGGGGCCCTCTCTGCCCCACCAGGACCATGCTGACAGTGAATTCACAGTGCTGGTATGTAAAACACATAAAGCAATTTAAAGTACAGGAGGGCAAAGCAGCTGTGAGACATTATTAGTCCACAACAACATCAGCACATCAAGTACCTACATATTTTCCATTATTCTGTAGATATCATGACAGAGAAATGTTCAACTGAAGGGCCTGAGGGATGCTACATGCCAAGGAAGGGCAATGCAAAAGTTAACCATCCTCTCATCTTCTTTTTATTTTTAAACATTTTTAATCATCTCCTTGTTTTAGTTGCTCACATAAAATTCTTCTGGAGTGTGAAGGGGAAGTACAGGCAAAAGTATAAGGTGCTTCTTTAGCAACTGACGATGTGAGTGCTCGGGCTTATTACCGAGGAAAAACTAAAGGAGGATTATTCTTTTGGTATTCATAAGAAATGGGAATAGGTAGGCAGGCAAAATATAATGAGGGACTTGAAGATACAGCAAAGAAAAGAATAAAAGTAGGGAAGCAAAGAAAAAAGAGAAAAGTTGCTCTGGTTAAAGTGATGTACTGGGAAAATGATTTTCCAAGGGGCAATCAAAGCTGATATGAATGGAAATTATGCTGTTGCCCAGGAAAGAAATCACTGGAGTCTTCATCCTGAAAAACTGCTCCAGCTCAAGTATTCTGTGTTCCGTTTCTTGTGAGAAAGGTTGGTAAGAGTTACCAGTCACTAAACACCAGTGACCTATTGTAAATCCCTGGGATCAGCAAACAGCCATGATGAGTGTCAGGCAGTAATTCCGGTGCTGCAGAGCGGCAGTTCCTCAAGTGCTGAGTGTGGAAGAACTTGGGGAAAATTAAGTTCCTACTCACAGGTTTCAGATTTTTTGTTTGTACTGTCCAATAAAAGCTGTGTAGCACATAGGTGCAGTACCCACTTTTTCCCGATCTGCAAAACTCTTCACGGGCTTTGTTGTTTTTTTTAAATAAAACTGCTACATTTTTGTTTGCATAGCCATAAATCTTTACACAAGATTGCATGTTTTTAGCATAAAAAAAAAATATTTAAAAAGCCTTTATGAAAGATAATAGTGTATAATACTTTCTCTCACACCAGAGTTCATCTTGTCTTGTTTGCCTTTTAGTGTCAGCCTCAACACTAGATAATTATACTTTTTTTTACTTTTTCAGTGATTTTAATGAATGTGGTGCAACTGAAAAACAAGCACTAGCGTACAGAACCTGCCAATTTCCTTCCGTTCCCATCCCTCTCAGAATTTGTTCCTTTACGCTGGTTCCAATAGCCACTCTCCCTGGTAGCAGAAACACGGTAACATTGATGTCTGTCGGCTTCTCTTTCTTCCTCCTCTCCCCTTCAAGTATATAGCTTACTGCTCTTCTCCAAATGGCAAAAACTCTGAGGTATAGCCCCTTGCTTAATATGTCAAAATGTGAGTTCTGGCTGGCGATTGCTTTGGTTTCGTTCCCTTGAGATCTGACGGTGCCAGAAATCAAAGCATAATTCTGCAGATGTTGAGATCCTGTAAGCCCCCTAGGTTGCAAAGCTAAGCCATAAAGCCAGCTGGCACTGTGTACGTGTGCTGAGAATGTAAAAGTATACATTTTTAGTTTTCAACCAACAATGACCGACCGCTGGTAACTTCAACAAAGTGAAGCATTGCGAGCTTTATTTTTGGAGAGTAAGTGGCTCTGTGCGTTCCCCTGAGCTCTTCTGTTCTAGTGCTGCTGTTTTAAAGATGCTGTTCAGAAGTATAGAAGTTTCTTTGGTGCCTTTCCAGCATATCTGCTGTTCTTTAAAGGGATACCACACTCTGACAGCATCTTCAGTTCACAGCAGAAAATTTAAGAGTTATTTCAGCGAACCTTAACCTTGCTGATTTCAAACTGTTTTACCTTTCTTCTAAAGGAAATGCGTTCAAGGGGGAGGAAAAAGAAACCCAGAATGTCTAAATTAGAACAAGAAGAAGACAATGGGACAGCTAGAAGGCTCACGTGCAAAGAGGCACTAGATAGTCAAGATGCATGTGGGAGCTTAAATAGATAGGACACAATTCTCTGCTGTGCACTACTCGGAAAAATGAAAAATACATATTTAAACTTCTGAACGAGCTGGACAGTAAACAGTAGCATTATGTCTTTTAATCTGCAATTTTCCTTTCATGTATTCATTTGAGTCCCTTCATTCAGTGAAGCATGTCTTTGCAGAATCTTCAGAGCAGAGATAGCTGGTTAAAGCAATGATGCTGGTGAGACGTTTCCTGAGATGTTTTGCAGATAGGTCTGCCCAGAGCAGGGTGGGAAAAGGCTTTTCACTTCCTCCAAAATTTTAAAATTTGGAAATAAACGCCTTCTATTTCCTACTAGGACAAAGCAAAGGCCTTTCAACCTTTATATATGAAACCTATTCAGTGGAGAGGTTGACCCAGTACAGAAAGATGATACAGTCTTGTGATCACTCAGGATTTAGTAGAGTCAGGTTCAGTCTGGGATGATAGAATTCACCCCCGGATAAACAGCAGGCTGAGTCAGGATCTCATCAACGCTGTGTGAACAATGCGGCAGGCACTCATGTTTGGTTCTCCAATGTCCAGTCTTGTGCTCTGACTACAGTGTTACTCTGAGCTTTTATTTTTCCCGGTTTTGATCAAAATTCCAGGACCTGAGGAACCTTTCCTAGAGCAAATTGCACCCAAACCGCTAGGTTCTCATGCACAGTTTAAATTTCAATGAAGTGGTATTTTCCAATGAAAAAAAAAAAAGTTTAATTGAAAAATTCCTGACAAGCTCTAATCCTATTAACTTCACTGTGGTTGCACATATGCTAATGAGAGCCGTGTGTGTGAGACTGTTGCTAAATTTGCAAAACACAATACCCAGGACATGCATATTATATGTAGTTTGACACAGGCACATATGGTTTATATTCTGTATTCTAAAACAATATTATGAACATTTTATAAGGTTGCAAAAGTGAGTATTGTAAATTCAAGAAATGCAAAAGTTATTGAGGCATGCACTTTGGACTCTCCCTCTCTCCAGTGTAATTGGCCATATACACCTTCCACTTCCTCTTCCCTCCCTGCTTGTCCCTCTCATATTCCTCCTTTCTCTCCTCAGTGTCTTTCCTCTCTGGATATCTTTCCTTTTTACCAAATAGCGCCTCTCACACATGGCTCTAACATGGCACTAGATGCCATCAAGAGCCAGTACTGTTGTATCGCCTTGAGTGTGGCCAGCAGGTCGAGGGAGGTCATCCTCCCCCTCTACTCTGCCCTGATGAGGCTGCACCTGGAGTGCTGTGTCCAGTTCTGGGCTCCCTGGTTCAAGAAGGACAAGGAACTGCTGGAGAGGGTGCAGCAAAGGGCTACCAAGATGATGAGGGGACTGGAACATCTGTCTTATGAAGAAAGGCTGAGGGACTTGAGTCCTTTCAGTCTGGAAAAAGGAAGACTGAGGGGGGATCTTATCAATGCTTACCAATACTTAAAGGGTGGGTGTCAGGAGGATGGGGCCAGGCTCTTTTCAGTGGTGCCCAGTGACAGGACAAGAGGTAACGGGCATAAACTTGAGCATAGGAAGCTCCATCTAATCATGAGGAAAAACTTTATTTTGAGGGTGGCAGAGCCCTGGCACAGGCTGCCCATAGAGGTGGTGGAGTCTCCGTCTCTGGAGACATTGAAAACCCACCTGGACACATTCCTGTGAAACCTGCTCTAGGTTGGGGGGGTTGGACTAGATGATCTCCAGAGGTCCCTTCCAATCCCTATCATTCTGTGATCCTGTGATCCTGTGATTCTTGTATTTTCCTTCTGCCCTGCCAGGTCAGACTAAGTCCTGCAGGGAAAAGGATACCCGCTCCATGGAGTGTGGGCAGTGATTACCATGTGGATGCATTGTTCTTGATTGCTCTTTGGGCACTTCTGCAGCAAGCACAGTGCAGCCATAGATATTTCTCTAAATACATGTGTTATGACAGGTACTATTGCCTTTAGTTAGGCAATTGTTAACTTGCAAGGGATTACTTTTTTTGACAGGAGGTGTCCTTGTGTACCAAAATTATGTCAATTTTCCTATAACTGTGCATTTTACTTTACAGGTAAATTGTTGTTCTGTTGCTAGGGTATGTGATTGATTAATTTTGATACTCACTCTTCCAGGCCTATGGAGAAGTCTTTGCTGATGTGAATCACCAATGAAATCATCAGGGCACATGCACAATGATTTGCCTCTACATTTCAACTTTGAGATTAAAGATGGACACGCATTTCCTCAAGAAACAGGACAGAGCAAACTGGGAAGGATGTCAACCCAAAGGGTAGGAGCATCTCACTGCCTTCATCAACGTTGGTGTCTAGTCTAAGGTGGGCATCTGTGGTCCATCATTAATCAATGGAGAAAGATGGCAGAGATTAATTCCCTTTCAAGTGTTACTTATCTTAATCATCTGGTTTTGGAGAGCATAAGTTGCCTTCCAGAGGCATTTACTTTCTCTCCTCAAGAGACTTTAACCATCCTGCTTAGACACCATGATTGTTTTTTAGGCAGCTGAAATATGATGCAATAAAACTAAGATTTTTTTTCAGTTTCAGGTGATTCCAGTTGCTTTCACGGTGTGGGGTCTTGCGTTGCTGCTTGCAGGAGGTGAGGAAGACAGCAAGAAGGGGACCACACTGTACATGTCCTGCAACAGAGGAGCTGGCCTAAGCTGCAAGTTCTGTGATGAACCACAGCAGTTCTGGTACATACACATTAATATCACGCTGACCTGAAAGGAAGTGTTTTTATTCAGCTTGACAAGCTGAAATATTTAGAATCCAGTTGACTTGACCCAAAAGAATGTATTTTGCTTACATTTTCCCTATGGAAAATTGAAGCATTTCTGGAAAAAGTAGCATTTTCCCACAGAAAACTGTTTTTCACTAAAGAAAAAAAAGAAGTTTTGATGGAACTTTTCCAACCAGCTGTAATTATAGCGCATACATAAAAAGGGCCAAATTGATGCTATAAGGGCATTCCGAACTGTAGTCTATCCATAATCTCTGAGTGCTAGTCTTAGTAACATCATAACTTTTGAAAGTTATGAAATTTTGTAGCATTCATAACTTCTTAAAAATCCACATAAACGTACTGTGTTGTATGTTGGCCTCTGCTAAATTAAAAGGCAAAACCATGATATGCATGATATGGGCAGTCACCCATTAGCCACTGGGCAAAGACCACCAAACTCATGCTCATGTCCGAAGCTGTTGCTGCGCCTGATTCCAAGTCCTTGAAGGGTTTGGTTTTGTATCACTAGCGAGTTGACAGGAGACGTGGATGATAATTCCTAAACTGTGAAAAAGAATTTAACCTTTTTCAGATGAGCTGCAACCCAGTTTTCTTGGATATAGGTACATTTTGGGGAGAATGGAGGGTTGTTGCTCTCCTTCCCGCAACCCCCACTGGAAGTAACAAGCTTATTGCATTTTACACCCAGGTGTTTGCCATAGAATCTGACACATAACCGTGCCCTGGAAAACTATAAAACAATATAATTTATAGAAATAAACTGAGTGAGAATCATTATTTTTTATTGGTACCACTTAATGTGCAGAAAAAGCATACTTTCCAAAAATATGGAATAAACGTTCTGTTAGCCTTATTGGGTCCAAATGTTAGGGTTTAAATTATTTTACTATGCAAACTTTCTTTCATATCTTGGCAGTAGTGATTTCCATTTTTATTCCTTTGGTATCCATAATCTTATTAGAATCAAAAACATATGCTTTGAGATCATTGGACAGATCCCTTCTCCCACCCTACCCCCTTCTCTCCACGTTAAAAAATGCACCAAAAAGGCTGACACTCTAGTATTGAGAATAAGAGGAATGGTATAGGAGAAAATGATGCAGACTACCTAGCCTGAATGGGAAAACAGTCTGAGAAATGCAGTTTGGTTTTCATGCTTTTGATTTGCAAGTCATTAAAGGTGCAAAAGTCTCCAAGCCTCCTGCTGGCTGCCATTCAGAGCCCTGCTCCCTCTCCTGCTACAGGAGGTGCTCGCACCAGGATCACAGGTTTACAATACGAAAAAGAGTACAGGCAGATCTGAGCTTTATAACACTTCTGGGGATGTAACACTTGCAGCAACCCATACGTCTTGATGTCAGGGAATCATATCTGTGGGGCTGAAATATTAGCTCGTTGGTATGGATTTATGAATATCCTTTTTTTTTCATTAGTAGAGCAATGACAAATCTCTTAACACACGAGCCCAGCAGTTTGGCAAAAAGTATTGCGCATTCCGCCTGGTTGCCTTTTAGCCATGGGATACTCAGCACATGACAAGGAGTCAGTGCCCTTTGTTTAGTTATTTTCATGGTAGCAGACAGAAAGTTTTTCTAATTTGTCTTTATAAAAGTACTTAAATGTACATTAAATTAGTGCTCATGACAAGTTCTGGCTATTAGAGGTAGAGGCCTAAGAAATACTTCCTTTTCTCTTCTGAGGCAGACGCTTCATCCTTTCATTCATCTGTAGTGTATTCTGTATGAAACGAGCTTTATTCATTCTGATGTCCAAAGTCGAATGGCAGTTGAGATTCCTGTCAATAACATTAGGGAAGTATGACTTAAACTGTTTGCAAGTACTCCTGAAACTTCATATAAGAGTAGCTCAAAGACTGTACTTAAAAATAAATGTAAACTCTGCGGTGTGTGGATTCACTCAAACCATCTTAATTCCACTTGGCAGTGACATCATGTAACAGCTCTTCGAATAAGAATAGAAATGTTTAAAATTAAGTATAATCCAAACTCTGAAGGGAGCTGTCATTTACTGAATTGCAGCCCATCAACTAATGATGCTTCAAAACATCACTGGGGATATGCGAGTTGTTGCTGTATTTTTGGGAAAGACATTTTTTAATCTCTGTTGTGGGAGCAGAACAGAACTCAGCCCAAACAAAAGAGTTGCAGCTTGTGCTTTTTTAATGACACTTTGAGACACTCGCTTTTCGAGATTTGCATTCTGCTTTCAGCTGGATGAAGAATCCCCACTAATTTCATAGAGGTTGATGAACACCCTCTGGATGTAGAGGATTTTGGGGACTTTCAGTCAATTCTACTGCCATGGCCCAACTTAGAGCTGGTCATCGAGAGGTGACAGACTCTTGGTTCCTTTGTTCTTTGATCCACAGTAACATCTTTCCACATGAATTGCATCATGTGTTATCATTCCGGTGCTTTAGGGAGCTAGGCAAGATTCCAACCAACCCCTTTAAAGATGTCACTGAATTTCATAGTTTTGTTTGACCTATCCTTTACTCTGCTTGCTCTACCACCTAAAAGTTGTGAGGTATTATACCTTGAACTTTAGTATGCAAAGTACTCCTTTGAGCACAACATAAACTGCACAACCTAACCCACTTCTAAAATGGTTTCAGCTTTCCAAGAAAGAGGAACTTTTGATCCAGAAAAGGTACATCCATGATCAGAGGGTGAGTTGCGCCAGCTTCCTGGGCCACTTAATCCAAGATCCGAGTTGCCCCAAGCATGTTTTACAGCTAATGCAGAGACACAATCCCCTCAGCCTGGGTTCGTATCGCTTAGTTTTACACACCTGAAGATGGCACGTGCTTCCTCCATGGAAAAAACAGCCGCCTGTGGAAAGGTGGATGTTCTCCCCTCTCTCTCACCACTGGCTATTTCAAGAGCCTGGGATGACTGATTCCTAAATGTTACCCAATTTGTAGGCCATGCTATTTATATTATCTGCTGATTAAACTGAGAAAGAACAATTGCGGTTTGTTTGAACTTGTCATGAACTAAGGCAGTTTGTCAAATTGACAGTTATGGCTGAACTATAAACTCAAGTCAAATTTTTCAAAATGGATATGTAGGACCCCAACCCTTGTATCTGCGAACGAAAATAAAAGGCATGCAATAGGTATGTAAAGAAAAGAACGTTGATTTTAGGCAGTACTAAAGCAGCTCTTATACAAGTAATTTTTTAGGCACCTGAACTGGAAGACAAATATCATTACTTTCTGGAATTTTTTGTTAAACAGTAATTGAACATACTTTCTGCATGATGGAGAAATGATCTTAGCTATAAATAGGAAACTGTTGAAGATAATTAACAGTGATTTTTTTCTCTTCCAGAAAACATCCATAGAAATAACAAAATTAAAACAAAAATATTTTGCTGAAAAGGAGTAACTTTTCCCGGAAGACACAAGGACTGTTTTTCATTAGTATGAACCATGGGAAATACTGCAGCTTCATCAGTGAAGGCTTGACATACGATTTCTATCAAAGACACATTTCATTTACCCTAGGCTTATTCAGCACTACTCTTATACAATGTTCCCTACCAGCTGTTGTTGCTGCTGTTTGCTAGTAATTGATTGCTTTGTTCCTGGCCTGAGAAATGGTGTCACTTAGTGCTTAAGCTTCTAATGGGCTACCAGTTTCTTCCTTTACCAAATATTAATTGTGCCAAAAAATACGGAAAGGCCTCTAACAAAACTTGGGATGCAAGTAAAGTTTTGACTTTTGTTGCTTAATTTTATCCTTCCCCACATAAATTATACTGCAGTGAGTATTCCCGACCCTCTAAAATAACACAAATTTGCTAAAGTATCTGCTTTCTTATGTATCAGCCACATGTTCTATTTTTATCTCAGCAGTGAATCCAAGAAGTCAAATTACCCATTACTAATGGTCATGTGGCTGCAGTAGCTGAGAGTCCAGAAAATGCCGAGAAAATGCCTGAAAATGTCTTTGGGAACATACAAGAAAAGCACAAGCGTGTGCTCTTTGCAGTAAATGATTAGATGAAGTAATCTAGATACATATTTTTTTTGAAAGCTCTTTAAAGCATTCATGGCCATTCTCGTTATGGATTTTCATTCTGGCACCACTTATTCATCTAACTTGAGACAACATTACACGGTTCTGTCACTGCGACTTCAACAGTGCTGCGTGCAAGGGTAAATGTGCATCAGCACGTGTCAAGGTCATGAAAAAGGAGAAACTGTTATTGATTTCCTTTTTTGGTAGATGGTACTTGCTGAAATGGGCAGGGAGTTGGCCTTAAGGATTCATGGTTGATACATATTATGAAAGTGATGAATCCAAGCACAGAAGTGAGACTAATGGATTAACGTAGGGTTGGTTCTTTTTTCTTGGAGGGATTTTTTTTTTTTTCTGTAGCTGCATTTAGTAAGGTGGGATGTGCATGTGTATGTTTATTTAAAACTAACCAATGCTTAAATATAATTGATGCTGTATTTAAATTTAATTCGTGCTTATAGATGTGTTCTGTACATGGTTGTCTGACAGTCCCATTGTCAGTGCTCCCACCTTCAATCCGCTGAATTCCTCCAGAAAACTTGGGACTTCTGGAAAAATTCCATGGCACATGCTCTCCCTAAAGGGTTAGAAATTTGTTATTTACTCAGCTTTGTTAGTGCCTCCAGTTAACAAGATCTTCATTAGAAGAAAATCACTTTATACAGAAAAGAGGAAGCCACAAGTTTGCTCGAAGGTGCACTCATTCAGTTTGGGGAAATGCAGCACAACACACTGCACAGTATAAAAAATGCTTTGGAATTTGCCTAATGACAGGTTCTATAATTAGCGCTCAACATTCCTATTAATGATGTAAAGGAATCTATATATACATCAAACATTTGATAGTTTTCATTCCAGACAGGAGCTGAAAAAAAGCATTCATTAGTTCTCATAATTATGAGTACTCAACAATTCAGTGGTAAGAGTACAAGCCAGTTTATAGTTACAGGCATAAGATCTGGAAGCAAATATGCAGCAAGAAAAGCCCCACATTTTTCTTCACTAGTTCTGACCGCAAGAATTTAATAGATGTTATTTCCTCTTCATGTGTGTCCGAAACCAAAGGTGAAGAGAATTTTTAAATCTCCTCAAGAAGAACTTGTACCGGATGTTGTCCAGTCTTGTAATACTACTTTTAAAACGTAGACCTTTCTGCAAAGGAAAGAATCAATCTACTGCTTTGTGTTCAGATGCTGATTAGTGGGAGTTTTCCTTGATTAATGAGTAAAGATCAAAACAGAATATTCTTCTGAAAGGCATAACTGCGGATGTGATTTGACCATTACCAGTGTCCTGGGTCTGTTCATGGGGCGTCATAACGACCCTCTGATCCCTGTGCAGGACTCATTGGAAAGCCTTGGCGTCATGTAATACTAACATAAACAGTTTATAGTCAAGGAAATTGTGATATAAAATGTCTGAAGAAGAGAATGTAGGCACAATGTGTGTTTTCAAAGTGCATTTGGGACTTTGCTGAGAAGCAGGAGAGGAAGGAATATTGCAGAAGAATTGCACAAATATCTTGTCCACTTTTTTTCGTTTCAGTGGCCAGTCTGGCCCAGCCATGACACTATTCTATGCCTAGCTGTTACTGAATTACAGTGTGATTAGCATTTCTAAACCCTAAACATGTGTACCATGACAGGATACTTAAAAATGTTGAAACAAGGATTTTCAAAACGTACAGTGAAAATTCTGCCTGACCCTATACTCTTCCTCTTGAATGAGATTCCCAAGGGGGTCAGATTTCATCGTGCTTTCCCTGAAGTGTATTTTGCCACTAGGTGGAAGTGCATCATTTTCCCTCCCATGCCAAAGCCCCCTCCCGGGCTCCCATGGGCATCCCCTTTGCTCCTGCCCCTGCCCAGAACACACTTTCCTTAAGATCTGTGTATCTTGAGCCCATTTGTTAGATGTGCTTCCAATATTGCAATAATAAAGGGAAAAATGCATATGAGTGATGAAAATAATGACTTCATTCTTTTGGGAGAGACCAGCTTCAGGTGAAATCATAGTTTTATAAATTCATAGTCAAGTGAACAAGTGTTGCTGACTGTAGGATACCGTATTTGAGGGTGGCAGAGCCCTGGCACAGGCTGCCCAGAGAGGTGGTGGAGTCTCCATCTCTGGAGACATTCAAAATCCACCTGGACGCATTCCTGTGCGACCTGCTCTGGGTGACCCTGCTCTGGCAGGGGGGTTGGACTAGATGATCTCCAGTGGTCCCTTCGAACCCCTACCATTCTGTGATTCTGTGATTCTGTGATTCTGTGATCAAGCACTCAGGGACATAAACTCCAGGACTTTCTGCTTAAACACTGGTTCTTTCAACAGATCTATCAGAAAAGACTACTGAAGCTGGAAAGGAAAAAAAAAACCCAAACCATAATAGACCATCCATTAGATCGTCCAGAAAGTCCAAGAGAGTTTCTTGTAGTACTTTATAATGTCTCTGTCAATGTTAAATTTATGGTCTAGGAGTTTTTCTGTACATGTTGTCCAGTCTTACTTTCTCGTCTGTTCTCCTTCAGGTACAGAATCCTTCTTCCTTGTTATTTCCAACAAATTAATTCTTTCTAAAATTAAATGTTCAGCTTTGGCCTAAACCCATAAGCAAACGTTTTGGGGATGTTTGGTCAAAAATGTTTTTCTTTAGTTATAAGTATGAAACAATATGCTTTTCACAGCTGCTATGACAATAAAATTTGTACTTATAGCCTGACTTATGTATGTCCCATTGAGTGTTGAAGTTCAAGCCAAGTTTTAAATAGATCGGTTCAGTAGCTTTAGAGGTCTGAATGCTTAACATTCATAAACATTTCTTCAACTAAAACAGCCTAAACAAATTCCATTTGGACAATTTCAGGACATTCCAGAGCCTCTGGCCTCTGAGCTGGTGACAGACCAGAGTGATTCATCTGTATGACAGCAGAGTGTAACAGCCTTGGTCAGGGATCTGGGCCTCTCTGTGCAAAAGAGAATACATGCCCAAGAGGGAAGGATGCCGTGTTTGCAAACTACCTGCTAAACATATATCACTATGAATATTTATGATTTCTGTGTGATTCTTGTAATAATAAACACATGCACAGATGTAAAGATGGACAAATACATTTATTATTTATTATTATTACACTGTGAATAATACATTTTTGTCTCTGCAAGATAAGCCCCCTCCCAGCTCTTTTTTTTCTTTCTCTTTTTTCATCTTAGCCCTGACCCATGCTCTTTGTTTGCATAAACACAGAACAAGGAAATTTAATGTGCACCGAAATCTAGTCTCAAGAACACACTTAAACACCAAAAAAATACTCAAATTAGGAGCAAATGTCTAAACTGAATTTGAAATAGACTTTACATTTGCACAGTACAATTTCAGAGAGATTTAACAGAGCTTTAAGTACAGAAAAGAACATTGGCTCTTCTAAGCTGATGTACACCAAGGTTTGTTGCCTTGATCTCTGATAGTCAGATATTGAGTGCAGAGAGTTAGTTTAGACTAAAGTACTTCATCCCTCAGGAGAGGTAACATGACCATTAAGGGCACTAAGAGGTAAAGATGCTTTACCTGTTCGTGTGTGGATCCAGTGAAGTTGCACCCTCCTTATGGAAAGAGATAGGAAAAATCCTGAAAATATTAGCAATTATTTTTACAGTTCCTTGAATTTTACAGAGGACTGAAAGACACAGATCTCAGCCTGTGTAATTCACTGTTTCTACTTTTCTGCTAAGAGGATGGGAAGAGCATCCTCTTAATTTCTCTGTGGTTCTCTCCTCCCTTGCTGTTCACACTCCTAGTACTCAGAGCCCAGGAAAACCCAAGAAAATACCATAATTTGTTGATGTAGGTTTACTGGACTGCTTTTCTGATTTCTTAATAATGAGGAGCCCTTTGTATCCTGTGTTAACTTTTTAAGACTCTGTCTTTCCAGTGTCTTGGATTATACTGAGACCACAGTATCCTTCCTGTCATTCAAGTAAAATCCTCAACAGAACTCCCAATGACCTTATTTATCCCTTAATAAGCAGTCTACGGTATCTATTCTTAACTATGGCTGTGTTCTTAAGAAGGAATTCCTGTCTGTAATGGATGATAGCAGATTTTGGGTAATACTGGAATACATAGAACTAATATGAATATTAACCAAGGTTTGGATTTAATAAGCATCATTTTGGAAAGGTCTGGCAAGATAACTAGATCCATCTCCCCATTCATGATGACTGGTCTTTCTGTAAACTCCTTACTTCTTTTTGCCTTTCAGAAAACTTCTCTTAAATCTTTGCTCTGATCTACTGATATACTGATATAAAACTAATGTTTAGAAGTAAACCACTAAGTAGAATTATCAAGTATTATTGAGGATCTCGGTGCTTTTTCAAAACTGGTCAAATGGTTTCTCCCAAGTATTATGGTGTATCTAAACAACCATTTTGGTTAGTACATCCTTTAACATGCAGGATTAAGTAATCCTATTGTTTGAAGTTTAATTTCTTTAACTCACAGAAATCTGGCGTCATCTTCCCCTTATCAGATTGCATCACGACTTCACCAACAAGATGGACAGTACCTCCCTTCTTCCTCCTTCACAAGATACCTTTTCCATTTGTGAGCTCCTTTACTGAATTATCCAGTAACCTTTCAATCTTTAATAAACTGATTGAGCTGAGGTCTTTATGGTTTGCACTTCAGTATGGCTGAAAAATTCATTTAAGTTAGACAACTTCCTCAAAGAGCTCTCTTGACCTGGTCTACCCAGAAGGTCTCCATCCTCTCTTCATTCAAGTCTTTCCTTAGAAAATCTGTTGAGCTCAGCCCCATATGTGTCTATTTTATAATGACAGAATCAGAGACTCGTGGCATCGGCTTATGTGAGGCTGATACTGCGTGGATGTCCATATTATTCTGCATCCACTTATTCAGCTGCCTGTGGCCTATCTCTGAAGTCACCTCTGAAAATATCCTGTCTCTTGCTCCCTCATCTCAAGAACTGAAAAATATCTCCACACACTGACAAGTAGCCTAGTCTGCACTGAAGAAAGAGCCAGATTCTCACTGTTGTTACAGTTATCATGGTTGTAATAATATAGGAGTTTCCTGTTCTTTTACATCCTAGAAAAGTCTTGATTTGCATCTGAGATTTAATCTCTGAGAGTTCGTAATACTTCACAGTTCTTCCTTCTTTTTTTCCTCTTGATAGATGGTAAAATTTCCACATTTGCTTTTGAAGTTTTCTAGAACAAGGTAAACAAATAAAGAGTTGTTTTGGGAAGAATTGATCTTGCTTTGCCTCCAGGGATTGGAATAGATGATCTTTTGAGGTCCCTGCTGTCCTAATTGCTGTGAGTTAGTGATTTATCACCTTGAAAATTTTTCAGTAACACTGATTTCTAGCTCTCCCCTGAAAAAATTAAAAAGTAATAGGGACTAAGGAAAGAGGTGTAGCAAGGAAGAGTTTAGTAGATAGGTTCCCCAAATTCTTGCAGATGTCAGCCAGCTATGTTATAGGTGATCATCTTTCCTTTGTAACCCTCTTATGCCTCATTCATGTGACATGGAAACAATTACATGAAAATGCAGATGTAGATTCCAGTAATCTCTTTGGAATAGACAAATAGACTTTGAAATAATTTACAAATGATGCACAAAATCTGTGGGCCATCTGCTCACTGTTGGGGAAAAAAAACACGTTTCTCCCAACAGGCTTTTTATATACAGAATTGCTCTTTTCACACAGCAAGGAGGAAAACAATAGATAGCCAGCAATCTGGAATGCAACTCACTCACACACGCTCTGAGAGCTGCATTGTGATCATCTTTTTTGAAAGCAATTAGGGGAAGAACTGTGTGTATATTAAGAAACTGCTTTTTCCTCAGCCACATGTGCGGGCAGGGCAAGGACCACTCACAGCAAGAACCGACTGTGCTGTCTGCTCTCCAGACAGCAAATAAGTTGAGGTGAGCGCAAGATGGAAGAAGGCAAGGTGGGATTATAGCAACAGACCACAGCGGGTGCTACCTATACCGCAATATCTGCTTCTGACAAGCTCCTGACAAACCTGAGCACAATTTCTTCTGGTGTTATTCCAGCATCTTGTTAATCTCCACTTATCCAAGTAACTGGCATGGCTTTACTTAAAAGTCCATTATATTGACTGTATAACATAAAAATCTACTTTAATTCGGAAGTAAGAATGATCTTATGCATTCCCCTTGTATTAGCTGATTCAACAGTTAAAATCCCTTTGAATTAGTGACATGTAGACTGCACTCAAAGAATAATGATCTAGAGGTCTTTTGTCTGATTCTTAATCATGTAGGTCACATAAATATTACTAGTGTTTGCACAAGCCAAGTCACAGCGTTCTTGGTGGCAGAACTGTCAGCCTAGACTCAGCTGATCTACAGAAGATAGTCCTCTACTGTGAGTCATAGTCGCACGTGGCCATATCAGCACTTCAGATTTTCTTGACAACCCCATCTGTGTCTGCTGGCAACTCTCTCTAGCTTTGACCAGAGGGGAAACAATTCAGTACGATTCTGAAGCAATTAAATGCTGGTTGCCAAACAACGATATTCCTAGCGAGAAAGTGGCTCACGGCAGCTGACAATCACATTCTTTCTGCCAGGGAGATTCTACTGAAAACTTTTGGTGTGAGAAAGATGAAATAAGAGGTTGGCAGGATTTGATGTGAATTACAGGGAATGAAAGCGATAGTGGTACGGTGGGAGGTCAGGTGAGCTATCAGCATGTGCCACTATTCTGACTGAAGAGTCTTCATGGTGACAGTGAGACAGCACTTGATCAGACAGGCATGTGGGTTGTAAGTTCCCTGATGTGATCCATGGACATCTCTTGGTGTTTCATATCAATCAATCAAATGTGAAGCAACTGGGCTCAGAGTGGAGTCCAGTATGTTGATAATTTGTAGTAGAGATCAAGGGTAGAGTTCTGAAAAGAAAGGGTGCAAAATTCCCAGGTAAAACCAGAATACTTAGCTACTAAATCCCACTAGATTGCTATAGGTCTCAATTTTGGCAGCCAGTTTTATAAGATACCACACTCCTATTAGGAATGAAGTCAAAATAGCCTGAGTGCAGCATGTTTCCTCCATCACAACATTCACCTCCTGAGTTCCACAAGCTTTTTGAGTTTGAAAAAATGCACTCAAGTTATTTTAACTCCACTTTTCAGCTCCAAATATCAGTTTTGGTCAGTAATGAAACATGACTAACCATATCAAAATTGGGAATGTCCTTACGGTAGCAAGCGATCTGACACTGAGCGTTAAAGCAGATCTCATCAGAGATGATAGGCTTCTAGAAAGTCTGCTGATATAAAAGTTAAAAAGAATTGGCTGTAGTTCAGATCTGTGAGATAAGTTGCTCAGCTGGGACCTGTAGGAGTCAGCCTTCCAACTACTTGGGCAATGCTTTCCATTCACCCAAACTTAAATGATTATTTACATGACCAAATTTGGAAGAAAATGCTCAAAATCTCAGTCACTGGCCAATGTGAAGCCATCCTTTAGTTTGCCATACCACACAATACTGAGGAAAATCCCATTGACTGCAATGGGATAATTCATTTGAGGAAGTGTTTATCAGTGAGAACTAGAGCTATATGAAGAAAAGTAAAGCTGATTAGATCCATGCTTGTTTATGCTATGAAGAGATATATTTTCCCCACTTCTGCCATCAAGTTTTACTTAACTGTGAAATATCTTAGTGCAACTGGTAGTAATGCTGCTGTGATAGGGTATTGCCCCAAGGGGATCCTGTCTTGGCTCGCTGTCATTTCAAAGGCTCAGAAATAAGAGCTGTTCAGATCATTTGCAA
Organism: Rissa tridactyla; assembly: GCF_028500815.1. Lineage (NCBI taxonomy): Eukaryota > Metazoa > Chordata > Aves > Charadriiformes > Laridae > Rissa > Rissa tridactyla. Next base: position 115,828,910 of record NC_071468.1, on the reverse strand, counting down.
ATTTGGATGGGGAATCTGTAGTACAGCAGTGTTGCCACACAGCATTCCCACATACGGTTTTTGTTACCCATTGTCTGTTCAAAGTGGTAGACACTGGCCGTGTGACTCCTATAAAACTTTCTTTTGTAATTTATTTATCTAGGAAACCACAGTTTACACTCAATGTCTGGTTTCCAGTGAAGTCTTGCTTTTATTTCCAGCTGAACTCGCTGAGGCACAAAGAGGTCAAACAACTAGTGAAAGGTCACTTGGTGATATTAGCCAATGGTTCAGAGCAAATTGCCACCCAGTGCCTTCTGGCTAGTTGGTAAATCTTTTAGGACTTTTTTTTACTCTGCTACTCTTCTACTCACCTGTTTGAACTGCTTCTTTATGGAAGCTGTTGCGCAAAAGTCCCACGTATTGCCCCAGAGAAGTACTGCATTTGTGGAAAAACTCAGAGGACTGACCTTGACAAGATAATATTGTAGACATGGATTGCATACCAGGTGAGGATATACACTGGTATATACTCCAGACCTAGTGATCTCACAGCTCTCATTTCTTTTCCTTCCATCCAGCACAGGTTACTATTGAATGGAAAACAGTAGAAACAAGGTGTTGAAGCACGAACCATTCTGTTCTGGTATGGAGTTGGCACACTTGCCCCACAGCGACCATGGATTTGGGATCAAGTCTGGTTATAGTGATAAGATCTTCATACATCCTGCCTCAACTAAAATTATTAAATTTTGATCCTCATAGGAATCTGATAGGTCATGTTTGTTCAACTACTGCCCCTTGCTTCACCCATTCTGAAATAAAAAGTGTTCCCTGTGATAGTGCCTGTAGATCGATTGACTTTCTAGGATGGCAGGGTGACAGACAGCAGGACCAAATGTAAAAGAAGGGCCAGGACTAGAAAGAAGCAAGACAAAATAAAAGCAATACAATAAGTTCTAGTACTCAGGCAGCATTTTAAAGACAGAAGAGTAATGTACCTCTAATTAAAACATTATCAAATCATTTGCTTAATTCTACTCCAACATAAGAAACTGAATTTTCTAATTGAATAGGCTGCAGTGCAGGAGTGAGAAGACAATGAACAGCATAAAAAATGGAACAAAAATGAAGATGCTTTTTGCCTTTCTACAAAGGTCCCCTTCAAGAATTGTCTGCTTTTTAATTGCAGGTGATAAGTGAGTGCCAACCTACTTCCCTGTGCATATAGACAGCAGAATGGCCCATCAATGTGTAGGAGAACCATGCAGTGTGGGAGGACATTGGTGCATGATGTTAGGTAGCATAGAAAAGCCATGCAAGTATGTCTTCATCTTAGACCTGGGCAGTGGAACTATATACTCCAGCCTAAAGAGAAAACAGGACAAGCAAAATAAATGGGACAAGTAAATTTTATTTGATTGGCAAGAACTGAAAATTTCTAAACTTTACTGCTCAATCTTCCAGTGGGCTTTCCCTGCAAATGGTTGTTGATGGACCACTTCTCTTCATGAACCTAGTTTCTGGGAGAGGAAAATAAAGTCGTTTTATAAGCATTGTAAATGCTCCATGAGATACTTTATTGTTCTTCCTTGCACCCATACAAAAAGCTGTATCACATTTATGGTTATGCACTGCATACAGTGTTGACAATTCCAGAGGATTAAAAATCACAAGCCTGATTTGCAAAACTATGGGATTAATTCCCAAAGTATGAGTAAATTTCATCTGATTTATCTAAAAATGACTACATTGAATTGTTTGGTCTGTCTTTAAGCCTTGGAATTCTTTCCGTCTCTTTTCAGCCCCAAAGCACCTGATCACCTAGAGGGTCACACTAGAGTCAGCTCCCACAGATGCATAGGATAAAATGATCCAGTTCTCCTTTCCTAGAGCTCTCCTACCATTTCTGCTCTCATCAGTTCTGTCACCACCCATTTGTCTCTTCATTCCACACAGCCCTTTTTCTCCTCCAAAGACATATATCCTCAGTTTTTCCCCTATTTTCCCAATACCATTTTTTACCACCTTGGAGATCCTGAAAATAGACGTGTTCTCCTGCCACACCCATCTCTCCATTCAAAATAAGGGTGTACATCTTAGGATTCCTCCATTACTTTTCCTGTTTACCAGAAGGAGGGCTTGTAAAGGGACACTCAAGAACCAGAAGTCTAGGGATGAAGAATTTTCTCCCTGAGAAGTTGTGTTTTCCCTGTGTTCTCCTCCCTCAGCGAAGAGGGAGAGCAGCGGACTTTTCCCCCATTAGGTCCTCTTCCCTGAGGCAGGAAGAGTGGTAGACAATATGAGATTATTTTTTTTTTTCCCCAGGAAAACTAAAATTCAAGAGGAAGCTGGAGCTGTAATTGTTGAGCCGGCAATGGCTCCAGGTACAAAGGGGGCTCCATCCCCCCCTCAAAATCACAATGATTGCTTCCTGCTGTATAACAAATTATGAACACAGTGTCTGCAGAGCGCACTGATAAACCTTATCACCAACCATCTACGGTTGTGATAGAGAGCCTTGGCTAGAAATCAGATCCTATTTTTCTCCTTTTATCACACGGTCCACACCACCTGCCAGAGGCCAGCATTGTTTCACAGCAGGGCGCTGCCTCCCCTGATGGCCATGCTGCTGTTTCTAGGTAGAGTTCACCATGTAACAACCTGAAGCCCCAGAACATGCTGGGTCATAGGAGCTTCAGTGCTAGAACCCAGGCCCCGTCTTGCCCTGTGCCTGCCAGCTGTCAGTACCAGCTGTTTCATGTTGTAGATGTACCGCACCACTGAATGTTGCGGAATGTTTTTAGCAGGGATGGGAAGTGTCCAAAGGAAGCAGACGGGATGAAAGAAAGGAGAGTTCACTCTGGCTGCTGGCACTGTAAAAAGAACTGGGAGTAATTTAGAAGAGAAATACTGAAATGGTTAAAAAACTTCAAATAAGACGTTACTGCTGCTAGCTGTGTTCCTGTCACCTCCATAAACTATATTTCTTTATTCAGACACTTGGAACAATTTCTTTTTATCTTCCTGGTAAGGTGAACTAATGGTAATAATTTCTAGCACTTGAAGCTGTTCTTGGGACATTTCCAAGAGACAGCAGTATTTTCAACACATATGTATGTGCATGGGCATATGCATTTTGACACAGTTACTAATCTTTCTGAATTTTTATCTCTATATTTATACACATAAACTTCAATACAGGCACAGATATGTCTATTTCAGGGCTGGTCACATTTTAGTGAAGGGAGATATTTTGTTAGAGATTTAGCTCTAGTTTTGGAGTTCAGTCCTGTGGTGTCTCATCTTGCAAATGGCCCCTGTGACTCTATCCTAAATTACGCAGACTAAATCACCTCCCCACCCCGTTATTTAGACCTTGCAACTGGGCTGCTAGGGAGGTAGAAGCTATTATAATCCATTTACAATGAAGAAAAATGAGTTAGAAAATAGACGTGATTTACCAAAAAATACTCAACGTGTCTGTGATAGGTTATAATCTCATCTCTTCAGATGTAAACCATGGAAAGTAGGACTTGGTTTTTTTATATTAGTTGGGAAATAAAAAGTTCTATGAGATCCTGAACTAGAATTTTAATGATGTATAATAATAATGATGATGATAATTAGAAACAGAACTAAAAAATCTTGACCCCTGCTCCCTCTCTCTTGTGTAGTTATATTACCATGCTATAGAAGAAGTTGCATCAATGATCTTCAGTTTATTTGCTTGGATTAGTGCCCGACCCGTCTGAGAAACTGATTCTATGACCTGAGCTGGTGTGTTATATTTTTCTGCTACTTTTCCTAAGTTGTACTCCAGAAGTTAGGATCTGTTATCATTTTAGTAATTTAAGAAATATTGTGATAATTGGGACTATGTAGTAAATTGAGTCAAATTCAAAAGGAATAAATCCACTTCGGGCATCCAATTTGATGCATGAAGAAATAAACTCTTTGTCAAGTTATAAATGATTTTGTTTTTAAATATCCAGTGGAGGAAGGAAGGTTTTGTGATTGATATAAAGAGTGAACTGGGAGTTGGAAGACCTGGGTTCAATTTGCAGCTCTTCACAGACTTCCTGTGTCACCTTGAATAAGCCATTTACATTTCCCAGGTCTTCTCTTTCCTCCCATCAAAAAAGGAATAATTATATCTACTAACATCACAGGAGGTTTGTGAGACTAACTTAAAAAATAAGATGAATAAAGTTTAGAAGAGTTCTGGCTCTTGGAAATTGTTCTACAAACTCATGTTCTCAATATGCTCAGAGCAGAGCACCCTGGAGGGTCTATCTTGTCTTCTCTACATATGAGGAACTAGACTACGCCAAACGGGAGAGGTTCTGTTACTTGGTACTGTGCATCTTGGAAGGATGATTTCTGTTATCTTTACATTGCTGCTTATCTGGGCTGGTGTCACACTTGTGACTCTCTGTAAATTAAAAGGTTGTCTAGGATGCTCAGGGTATCTGCAGCAAGTAAAACATTTAAATAAATGGAAAAATAAATGAGTAATATCTGTATAGGGATATGAAACATTTGGAGGGGACGTGCAGAGTTTCACAAAGTTGAAGAACTTATGTGTTATTAGAAGGTTGTAGTTAAAAGTATCTTCAAGTTTATAATTTTTACTTTTTGTTAGACAAAACTTAATTCCTTTTTACTTCTAGTCATTTGACATCAGGATACATTCACAAACAATGTATAGTTTGCGTGTGTTGGTGCATGTATATATTTACACATGTGAGTACATATTTGCACGTGTAATGTGTATGCATAAAGAAAGTTGCCTTTGAGTGCATGAACTTGTGTATGAAAGTAGGAACAATAATTTTTGTATTGCAGCTGTGGCTGTTTTCAACATCAAAGCAAAATGAAAACAGTAAAAGTAAAAGAAAAGAAGGGGGAAAAAAAAAGAAACATAAACCAAAACTATTATTAGAGAAGAACAAAGGAACTGATCCCACAGACAGTTTTTCAACAGCTGGCAAGGTTCATCAGTTATTTTTACTGGTCTAGTGCCGGTCCTGTTAACTCTGACATTTTTTCTGTTTTGTTTTGCGTATTTTTTTTTTGTGTTCATGAGTATCACTTATGTTTGGATTGATTTCAATTATGCAGGTGTATGTGTTAAGTAAAACCATACTGAAGTCAAGGAAGTGCAAAAATCAGCACCCTCAATAGTTCTGTAGGGACTTGTTGCCTTGATCTGCCAGGCAGGTGGCCTTTAGATAATATACATTTAACAACTGGTCCAGCATTTCATTTATCCTCCCTGGATTTCGTCATGCTGTAAAGCAGCCTTCCAAGTAAGAACCTTCATTCTCCTTTTTGCAGTGAGCTGAGAGAGCCTCAAGACTGCCAGCCATTGACATTCAAAAATTGTACCGGTTGTCAAACAGTCAAAAAATGAGTCAAAAATCACATGACTAAATAAAACCGGGAAACTCCTGGTTTCCTTTGGTTCATTCTTTCTAGCTTGCAGTTCTGGTCTAGAAACTGGAATCTATTTATTTTATAGGAGGAAAGCTGAGATTTTTATTTAATCATATGACCCCAGGAGCTGAAGCTTAATGGAAAAGAAACAGCAAACTGTCATGAGACTCAGGATGCAAATTACGAGAGTTGGCAATGCTGAAGTCACATACTCCTCTACTTCTGAATCTTGGATTGACTAAAAGAGATGGGTTTTCAGCATCCTGCAGAAGCTGTGCGTGTATCCAGAAGTTTCATCCATAAATGATTCCTGCTGAAGCAGCTTCTTTTCCTTTTATGGGGCTGATGAAAGTATTGTAACTGGTAGCAAAGCTTTTTCACTACCAATAATGTTGTTCCAGAAATAGATTGTGAAGGAAACCTGAGAGAATATTTTTAAGAGTGTACTGATTAAAGAAGCTTAACTGTCTAAAAGATGGGATCTGCCTATTGGGAAGTAATTATTTATAGTTAAGACTTTGGAAGAAATTCATCACTGGGATAAGGGAATGTAACTGCTGACTAAAGCAGAGTAGCACCCATAGATAGGTTGCAGATAGGGACAATAAAAACTCTTTGGTTTTGTCTCTCTTGGGAATATTTTCTTATTATGTCACCTAAAGAAGATATTAATTCACTGAAAACAAAACTGTAGATACAGCCAAAAATAAATGAAATCACTAAAAGATTGTTTGCCCCATTTGTGATGTTATGATCACTTTATGACAGGCATATCATTATTATTTCCCATTGGGTCAGGTTTAGAATTCCTTCTCTTGGCATCTATTTCTGGCAGTACAGTATCTATAAATGTCTATCTGGACATAGGCGAGGAATCCAGATACATAGTTTTCTTGCACAGTCCCTGTAGGGATGCAATGACTTCCAATGAGTCATTCCTTACTCCTGAAAATTAAGTAGGAGCTGTCTAAAACTAGTCAATAGGATAGACCAAGTACAGGGACCTGGCATTAGCATTTTCTTTCAAACTGAAGCTCCTAAATCCTGGTTGCTGATTAGGCAGCTTCATCTTCTTCAACATGAAGCAGAAAGAACTTCACTGAGGAACTTTATTATCTGAATTTGAATAATTGCTCAGAAGTGCAAATTTGTTCTCAGTGTGGGAGGGATTTAAACGCATAGTTGCCCGTCTCTGAGAAGCTTATCCCAATCAACAGCGATTAAGCAGGCTGGCTATGTAGATGAAGGGAACTCACTGCATTCCTCTTTTCTGGGAGCTGAGGCACTGCACAGTTAAGAGTCATGGGGACAGGAAAAGCCCCTAAAGCTGAATTAAAATGATACCAAGCTTGATTTTTCCACCTGCTCAGTACATGAGCCTGCCATTCCTCATTTTGTAAATGATTTCCTCCTTCTGGATGAAAGGCACCATGATTGCTGTGCTCTGCAGTGAAGACATGCACCAAGTTCTGTTTGAGCCTCATGAATCGGGTCTTCTGCAGGGGCAAAGGATAGATAGGTTGTTCCTTGCCTTGCATACGGATTGCTTGGAGCTTAGACCGGGCTAGCAGTGTACCTCGTTTACTGAACTAGCAAGAGCAAGTGGTCCTCAGTTCTTTCCCCAGCAGCTGAAATGGAATCATGTCTTTCTTTGGGCTACCTTTAATTTATATACACTGATCCCTTTCAAAAGGACTTTGTTAGATTTTGATCATGACCATTCTTGGGGTGAGTACATTTAGCTTTGGAATTACTTGATAACATGTGGAATAATATTTACATTGGCCTGCTATGAGAGGAAAACATGAATATTTCAAACTGTGTTCCACATGTTTACTTTTTAAATCCTCCTAAGCCAGCTAATTTTTACACTGAGTCTGTACATTCATTACCTGGTATCGCACACTAAAATAAAATGTCTATGGACTAGAGCTAAGAGGTCATCATGCTGATTTCCCTGCACATACAGAATCATTCCCTACAGAAATATTTGTTCTTAAAGAGTACCTTGCCTTGTTTTAAGTAGCTAATCAACGATTCTACCATGGGTTCCCTTGGGAAAAAGTTCTACTGGCTGGTAGGCCTCACCATTAGGAACATGACTCTGGTATTTAGACTATTATTTCTTGGATCATTTTGTCCCTTATCATTTATTATTTTATTTTATTTACCATGATGTCTCTTTCTACATGCAAATGAAAAAAAAAAAATCCTTCTAAGGCATCATTAGAGTGTTGAGGAGGGCTGGAAATCGCACTGTGAACTTTCATAGCTGGCTTTTGGCCATAGATGACTTGATTTTGTTGCCTACCACTAGGAACCTTGTGTCCTTTCAAGCTCAGTATGATACCCTGCCTGGCCTCCTGCTGCTGATCCAGAAGGTCCTATATCCGACCTTGCCAGCCTTATGTGGATGTGCCAGAGGGTGTCTCTGATGGCATTCAGTACTTGTGTTAAGGCAGCTGAGTTGCGCAAAGAGCCTCCATTTTAAGAATATGAGTCTCCAGTGTAAGGTTAAGTATGATAACACTTAATGTGAAGTCTTATGAAAAGTCTTCTTCAACAAGGTTTCCATGCTAAAAGCTGGACGTTGGGATCAGCCTTTTTTTCTGTCTAGGAATAATCTGTGGCTATACCTACCTAGGTTCTACAGGATGGAAGAGAGGTGGGATTAGAGGTGGGATTCAGCTGTTAGACCAAGAATCCTAAATGAGCACTACAGTCACCTGGGCCTCTCTGACTGTATTGGCTACTCCTCACAGTGGGTTTTAGTAGCCTACATAATATTCCTTGCTGTGTAATCTGAATCTCATGGACAAAATTCAGCTGCAAAATTCAGATGTCTCTAAAAACTTTCAAGAATTGTATTTATTCAGCTAATTTAACCACACAAGATCTTTCCTTTGTTGTTGTGTTTTAATGCCTTTCACTAATGGTTCATTTGGTGCATGTAGTTTATAGCAGGACAAGTAGAGGTTAAAAAAGAAAATAAAGGGTATTCCTTTGGTAAAGCCCAAGCAGGGAGCTACCAAGTACATGATTACAACAGCTCATGGTCATCTGGCTTGGCATCAAGCTTTGGTATCCTAATTAGAAGTGACCTCCTCTCCTCCTGACTGTCTAGTGAACCAAACACGAAGCGTGGGTGCTCCGAGTACCACCTGACCTGAAAGTCTAAAATCAACAGAGCATCTGACTATCACCTACTGAAAGCAGCTGCAAAATATTGTTATGGAACTCTATTGTTTGAACACTTATTTATGAAAATTAGGCTTCTGCTGTGGTCTTTGTGCAATACCACAGTGATGAGCCCCAAGAAATGGACTGAGACAGACTCTTCGTTGCCAATAACTGAGAAGCAACAACTGCATACTCAAAACACAAACTGAGATGTTTGCAAGACAAGAAATTCTCTTACTGCTTATTGTTCAACTTTTAGTTGACTCTAATGTAGTAAAAACAATTACATATGAATAATCTGTCATGTGTCTTGCAACAAATTTTACTTCTAGAATGATAACAAAATTATTTTTGTTGGATCAACTAATTATTTGAACTTCTGTGAAAATTAAAATACATTCAGCTTCTCCATGTCTCCATGTCTGAGATGGAAAATGCCTAATTTATTGTGTTCTGCTTCATGAGTTGCACAGGAATTTTTCTCTGCTATCTTAGAGTGTGAATATTTCTTTGGGTACAGCTTTTTGTTCCCTCTACTTTAATAAATGATGACAAATTTCATGTTGGTGAAATTTCAGACTTGGGAATGTAAAGCTGATTTACATGATAACAGTAAGTAAATTCAGGAAGCACAAATAACTATCCTTGTTTACTGCTTTAACTGAGGAATATAATCCTTATGAAGGAGAAAAATCCAGTAAACATATTTATTTGCATATGAGAAAAATGCTATTAATTTGCTTACTTTAAGGCAATGTTTTACAAACATAGTTGTTAACCGAATTAATAACGTAATATACCAAGACTTATGTCCACAAATTCAGCATTACAGTTAGTCATGCAATAATAGCTGTGAAATTAGACCCTGGAATTTTGCTGTCGACCCTAAGAAGTAAGGAGCTACCTCTAGTGTAGTATGTGTCTTGTTCTTTACACAGAGACTCACAAAGCAGAGTGAGTCTGCATTTCTGCTGACCCTGTGCATTACAAATCATGAGCTGCATCCTCTCAAAATCATAAGATTAAAAAAAAATCATAAATCTGGAGTTCTTTTGATTTACCTTCCGCCATCAGGGGTGTTAGCTTTGAAGTCCTCAGGAGTTTCTTCAGGCTTGATGTGTCCTTTTTAAAAAGAGAAAATGGAGGTTTGTAGTTAATCCTGAACCGAAAAGTGGTTTGAAAAAGAGAAACAAACACAACCCCTCACTTGAGGGACCCTTATGCAAACTGTGAGGGTCCCCAGAGCTGACTGGGCACCCATCACTCCCCTAGTGTGTTTCACATGTATAACTGCATATTTGTATTTGCCATATAACTTTATTAACTCAGATGGGAAAATATCCCAGAATATGTTGCAGTGGGCTCCACCACGTTCTGGAGTAATTCTGTCTCTTTTCATATTTTTGCATTCCCTGTACTCATGAACCCTCACTTCAGTCATTGTTTTCCGGGGAAAGTGAAAAAATAAATTGCCTTTACTTGCACGTTCCTACTAGGAATGGGCTATTGCCCGCAATTCAGATGACATGGCAGCTCAGGGTTTTCCAAGTGTCATGGTCCTCTTTTAATCACCTTAGGCATCCTTCGTAATAGTGGTTGAATGATGTGTGCATACCAGCAAATGCAGAAATTTACTTTGGGTCAATTAACGTGGCCATAAAATCACCAGATGGGTAAACGCAGCTCTTCCCTCGCAGTGCACAAAGGCACTTATCCAAGCTGGAAAAGGATCCAACCACACCCTGCAGAACTGAGGTTGTGTGTACATGCAAAACTACTTGTGGGGATGCGACTGCAGAGCATTTAACGCCGAAGCCCCGGGGAAGCAGAGCCGGGGTGTGCCCGCTGTGGCTCTCATGGCAATAACAGGCACAGCTTCCAACTTGGCAGCTCGTTTCAGCCTGAGCTTCAAACGTTCACCAGAGGAGCTAGCGGAGATTAGCTTTCAGGGCTAGGTCAGGAAAGTCGTTCCCAGTCTTAATTCTCTTAAACACAGCCTATTCCTGTCCTGTATTTGCACCCCTGTGTACCTGAAGGTTATGAGGACGAGAGGTGGGATGAAATATGAGTGCATTCAGAAGGTTTTAATGGCAAGATGAGGGTATTAATGGCAAAAAAGAAGGTATTAATGGCAAGAGCGTACATATGTGTAAATGCCTCCAGGCTTTTCCCTTTAAGCAATCATCCTGCAGACAGTGCAGACAATGGGGGGTTTTTTTGGTCCCATCTAGTTGGTTTAAACTAACATATTTTCAAAACTATATTCACCAAGACAAAGGAGAGCAATTTCCTTTTCTTAAACAAACAAAAAAAAAAAACAAAAAAACCAAAAACCTTTTATTGCCCCTGCTAAAGGCAGTTTTCACAGAATCCCTCTGCTGCTGGAATTGCAAGACCTGTCACTGTTCTCCTTGCCTTGTTTTCAAAGAGATTAGAAGCAGAGATTAGAAATACTTTATGTATTCACTGAGGGTTGCTACCCAAAGGTGATGGGCGAACCTGCTGGTTGATACAGAGAGTACTGAAATAAAAATGAATGTATTTTTGCACTCCCCCTAAATTGTTCAAAGTATACTGTCTTGCCCTCAAAATATATAAAATTACTGCACATGTAAATATATATTTTCTATATATACATTATTATCCATAATAAAACATTAAGCATATTCTAAAAATGTATATTCATTTTATACTTTCTTTTTAAGCAGGAAGCAGTCAGCTCTACCTGAAAATTTGTATGAACAAAATTATAAAAAAGAGGAAGTGGTAAATACAAGAGAGATGGATCAGAGAGCTCTTTGTGTCACAATCTGTACTTTGAGCTACAGCTGCTCCGGCTGTTGATGAGTACTTTTTACTTTGCTTATAATCAAACTCTAAATAAGCACATAAGAATATATTTACAGTGCATTTTTGGTACAGTAGTTTACCTGAAAACATGGATGGTCATGTTTTTCTTATGTCTGTCTATTTTCTGCAGCTTTTTATGGATAAGTAAGGCAGATATTCTTTAAAAGGAGACAAAATTTTCTCCCCTCCACTCATATTTGCAAAAGGGGGCTAACTTTGTGTACTGAGGTTGCGTAAGTAAACTGCGTTTCGAGCTGCACTGGGTTAATGGTACTGGAACTTGCATGGAATCAAATCCTACTGTTTTTGAACTGGTGGGGGCAAAGCCAGGCTCACAGTGTAGAAAGCTTGTATTAAACTTTCGTTCGGTAGAAGGTATGGAAAGAATATAGTTTCTTCTTAAAATGATTTATTTAAATTGGTAGACTAGAATTATACTTAAAACCAAGTGTCTAAATGCACCTGTTTAAGTCAGCTTCTTGTTCTCTCAGGTATTTAGGCATTGAATTTTCCCCATTAGCAGCATGATTGACACTGTGGTCCTTACAATAACACATGATTATAACTCTGAAAATAGCAATTACATAAAATGGAATCCAGATGTTGCATGGAATTTGACTCTCTTGGTTTCTCAGTGAAGTAGATGAATTTGTAAAGCAGAAAACCACAATCATTATTCAGATGGATTGTACATGAATTAATGACATAATATCTAAATCATATATGGTTGAAAATAATGATTAACTTCAGCTATCAAGATAAGCTAATGGAAAACACATTTTTTTAAGAAAAAAAATCAAGGACATGCTCTTTTCAATATATTTTATCTTTACAGTAATAACAAAACCAGACCTGTTTTAACATTTCTTTATCCCTCAAATATCGAGGATATATGTTAAAAATAAACTCTTCACAACTTTTAACCTCTGGGAGTGAACTGAACAACCGTTCTTGTTGTTTCTTGTTGAAGGCAAGTGCTTTACCTTTTCAGGCTGGAACAAGTGTGATCAAGTCATCTCTCTTTAATGACAACATTTAGTGAACAAGCTTCAGCAAAGGTTTGGTTTCGCACCTGCATAGGGTACAAGCATTGTGGTAATGCTCGGTCTGTGGAGCCACGTTCACAACACCAACACACCAACACACCAACAGGGACCCTTTGACAGACCAGCAGAGCAGCGCGTTGCTTCGCAGAACTTTAATGCATTTATGACCACGAATATCACACACAGATCTCAACCCTTGGTTAGCAGCATCCTAAGTGGTTAAATTTATGAAAGCCTTGGCACATCATTTTCACTATCGTGTATTCTCAATGACATCATCACTGTAAAATTAGGAACTTTCTTTCTCTCTTTCCTGCAGATGTGGAAGTTTGAAATTGCATTCCATGGTCCTGTGCCACATTTCATCAGCGTTTTTCCTTTGCTTTCTCCAAAGACTGGCCACATGTGGTGTGTAGATTGCTGGTGCTGTTTGGGATCTCATATCAAATACTGCTACCTAATCCCAGGCGGGCCTTGGCGGGCCCACACCTGCAGCTGATTGAATCCTCCCGGAGTACAAAGGCCTGATTTACAGCATCAAGGATACAGGGCCTGGTTGCAGCTGGGCTCCAGCAGGAAAAGGAAGTTGTTCATCATCTTGTGTGCATTTCATTAACAATAGTGTACCCGATATGTAGCTTATACAATAATTTCAAATCACTGACAGAGAGCATTATGGTATTTGGCATTAGGAGGAAAAATACTTCAGGATGGGCAAATTAAATGTGAGCGTGAGGTTTTCATGTGACCCAGTGAAGGTCCACTCGCTGATTTACACTGGGAGGGCTAATCTTGAAATATTTTCTTTCTTCAACTTTATCCCATTTCTTTCCCTTTGTCTGATGAGCAGACTGATACAGCTCTGTGAGCCTCAGTGTACGAACACGGGGGAAAGCTGCTCCAAGGTATAAACCTTTCAGAAAAAAGACCTGAAAAGAGTACTGAAGAAAGGAGTGATCATGGTTGCAAACCTACTGCTGTTCAGAAATGAGCCTTGAGATAAACTCTGCCATGGTCTTGTTGGGGCACAAAGGGATTAATCTAATGACGTTCTCAGATGCTGAGATCTGCATTGGTTAGCTGTATGGCCATGGGAGGAAAGGGGCACAATTACGATGCCGTTCTTCAAACCTGGGTGTCCTACCCTTACAGAATGTACAGTCCCGTGAATTCAGAAGACGTTGTAGGTACTGTTCATTGTCAGGACAAAGTTTGCACTCCTGGCAATGGTCTAAAATGTTTCTTACTGACTATTCAGCAGTTTGGCTCATCTATAACAGATGATTCTGTACAAGAAAGTTGCATTCTTTGTGAAATCGTGTCTTTTGAGTGCTCAGCTAGCTTTCACCTTTTTAAGGTGACGTGGTTTCTTATTTTAACAGGAAGAAGAATTATTTTTTTTTTTTACAAAATTACGTTGTTTTCTTCCACTTTCCTTAATCAGAAGGCTTACAAGCAGGCTCACAGAAATGACTGTTGCATATCTGAGCCTTTCAAATTCAAAAGACACAAACTTTGAACAGTCTCTAAGTTGAACTTGCAGTCTTTTTTCAGAAACAATTAAGTAGTTTCCTGGCAAAATGGCACTATTTACACTAAAAAGTAATTGAACTTCTGCAATTGCATTGTCAAATATAATTTAGATTTGAAGGCATTAAGCTGAAGAATCTTTAAGCAATGTGTTCAATATCTATACAAATTGAGCATAGTTTTGATGCTGCTAAGACAGATAACATAACAACAAGAGAATTCAAAACTCTTATTCGGTTGGTGATCAGGGAATTAAAAAAGACATCTTGAATGACATAAAATTTAATAACTACACCATCATAAGTGCAACTTAGATGGGGTAATATTTGCAGTCAGAAAATCTTAGTTCATTAGTTTTATTATAACATACCATAGTCTAACAGTGTTCTTACTGAAAAGCAAAGAAAAATACAGAAAGCATTTCTACCTGAAAAAAGACACTGATTGTTGTCCTTCTATATCCAATTATTTCATTAATGTGCAACGTGAAGTATTATAATTTTTTCTGATTTGTAAATGCAGTTGATGACTGCAGTTTTTCAATCAAGAAATGATTAAACAATATGTTAAAAGTTTCCAAAAAGAAAAATAGTTATTTCCCCAACTCTTATTCTTGTGATCACACCTCGCCTGTGGCAACTGTGTGAATAAAATCACATTAATTAGTGTGGTTTTCTGAAAAAAAAAAAAGAAAAAAGAAAAAAAGAGAAGTGTGTAAGGTACTATGCAGAAGATACGTTTTAGTAGGTAGTTTTAGAAGCATAAATCATGGGGAAAACTCAGCTGTGCCTGTTGGTTTGCTGTGAGATTCCCCTTGGCTTTAGTGCTGTGAACTTCTGAAATTAGTGCCTAAATATTGTTCTTAAAGGACGTATAACAATGAGAATAGGGATAGCGTCTCTATGTCTTTGAGATGGTCTTCTGGCTTCATTCATATTTCCTTTAGCGCCTCATGCTGAACAGCCTTTTTATAGGTACCCAGTTATACAAAAATTATCATTACTTGATTTACCCTAGCCACCTCAGTCTTTTTTTCTGTTATTCCCTATAATGTCTCCTCATACATCAGTCCCAAACTTGTCATTCCTTAATAACAATATGGTCTGTGCCAGAGACTCAACGCAAATCCCTCAAATAGCTCCTGATTTGCATTTTCTCCCTTAACACTCTTCCTCTCTAATCTAATTAAACCAGTCACGTGTAATTTTTTTTTCCTTTAGCAGGAAGTACATATGCATTGTGTTTGTAGGGCAGGGGCTCTTCACCAAGTGTCAACAGACACCCAACAAGGAGCTAGTCCCTCTCAACAAAAAATCCTAAAATACCGATGAGACACCTCATTGCTCCGCCTTGTGAGCACTTGAGAGAGGCCCTAAACACTCCTTGTATCCTAAAATACCTTTCGTTGTCTGCTTTCATAATCATGTACTAGCCTACCCTGCTAAATGCTCAAACTACTTGGCCATCCAGGCCACGTCATAATGACCAGCATCAGCTTTGTAAATTTTCTAAAGACTCAGCTTCTCTACACTCTCTCCCATACCATTTTGCTCATGCCCTAGGTTTTGAAAATATTAAGTGAAAATAATGGGAAATAGAAAGACTGAAGAGATTTGTCCTAGATTGTATATCCTGATTTCACAATGGGATGAGCATAAGATAAGTTATCTTACATTTCTGAATCCAGAAATATGAATCTAATTGAGGACTGGAACACATCCATTGAAATTGTCTGTAAAAATAATTTCCCTTGAATAGTTATCCATACAGTATTGTTGCTGATACAGTTGTAAAAAACATTTAGCACTTTATAATCCAATCTCTGCTCCTATGCAGGCCTGGGAACATATTCTGCTTAGAAGGGTAACAACTTTTACAAAGTGTTCCTCATGGAAATCACCTGGAAAACTTCCAGGATGGCATTCCAGATGTTATAGTTTTAGCAGTCACAGAAATGCACTGCACTGCATTTCCAGATCCTACATACAGTAAAATGATTGCACAGGGTAGCACCTTCACCTTAACCCAAGAGCACTGTTATTGAATTGTTTAGCATTTGATATGCAAGATGGGATATTCTAAAGCTCTCCGTCATTGCTGGCCTACCTCTGCTAACACGAAAGCCAAGGGTAAGACCTGAGTTGACTTTACAGAGAGCAGAGTTAGACCAATACAGAAAACCTTTGGCAATTCCACATACATGCTCAGATCACTCATGTACAGTTCACAATTTCATACGTGTAAGCATGCATGTTGGGGACAGGCATTGTAATATCTCTGTGAACAAGATTTCTTTGCTTCAGATATTTAAAGAATTGCCCATTTGATATTTTGGCAAAATCATTATCTTTTGCATGCTTGTAGAGCCAAAATTTTATTTGGCACTGTACACACAATATGATGTTGTTAAATAGTGCAGAAATTACTCTGAAACCTACTTTACCGCATTTAAATAAAACACATTTCAGCTTCTAGGCTGTTCCATGAGTCATAGCATCAGGGTTTAAGCCATCTATCAGACAGGCTGTTAGGCTTTTATCTTGGTGTAGAGCAATACAAATAACACCAAACTCAAATCATGGACAAAGCATGAAATTTATCTTTTGGAGCCATGTCAAACTCAGAGCTGGCATGTAACTTAAAATATTATATTTGCTATGTTTGGTTGGCTGTTCTTTAATAAAGCTTCTAGGGATCTAATGCAGATTCAGTAGCCTACTGTGCTAGCTACTGCATAAAATGCTTGTATTGAAAAAAGCAATTTCTCTTTCAAGAAGTTACTACAGAAATATAAAATAAAGAAAAATGACTAGAGAATCAAAAAGTCTGAACAAGACTGTACAAAGAATCCTAGAGCTCTTTCTTGTAAAGAGTGACTTTTCTGGCTCTTTTCTGAGAAGTCAATCCCACCATAAATGGCCAGAATGAGTACAGGCACAGAGGTCCTCTGCCTCTTTTATGGGAACTGAGTCTAAATGAGACACAGCACAAAGATATGGTCAGTTGTGCACCCTAGGTGGAATGAAGTGCAAAAACAATGGGAAGCAGCTTCTTTGTGTTGCAAACTACTTGATTTAGAGCTAGCTTGGATGCCACCTAGTTCTCCTCCTCCTGTTGTGCTTCTTCAAAAAAACCACCGGTGATATGAGGAAAAAAATCTATTGGTTTACAAAACTTCTTGAATGTAGTTTATTGGCATTTTAGTTGGTAACGTGTCATTCCCTTTCCTGATGCTGTCTGCTTTCTTGATAAAGCCCCCTCAAGCAAGAAATATATTTCTTTTCAATTGTTCGGTATAGACAAGTTTTCTAAGCTCTATTTTTTCCAGAAAGAGGGAGGCATTGGAAACTGCAGAGTATACGGGGAAGATTTCAGGAGGAGAAGGCCTTTTCCATTCATATATACACATATTTATTTATTATTCTTTAAATGTGATCCCTTAATGATGCTAACATGTGAGGATCTTTCTATCCCCTGTAAAGTAACTACACTCTAATTTGGAGAAAGTGTATCCTTAGGACCATTTCTATATGTAGTCATTCTCTTCTTGAACATTTCTCCAGAGCTTCAACTTGCCTCCTTTAATTTCGTTTCACAAATCATTATTTTTCCAGCCAAAGCCTCCTTTATTTGGTAAGTAGCAGAGCAGAACTTTATCCACATGTTGTCACCACTGGTTTCCAAAATAGCCTATTCAAGTGGGTTGGCAAATTGCGACTCAAATGTGTGTAGAACTGAAAACAATATCTGGCTTCTTGAGTTACCAGACTTAATTGTGCCAATGTATGCTTTCATTGCCTGTTGCTGTTCCACAACTTTCTCAAACATAAACAAAACAGAGTTCCAAAATATTAGAACTTTCCAGCTTTGAGAAAGTTGTTTTCTTCCTCAAATCGGGTAAGGGATTTTCTAGCTGTCAAAGAATGGAAAAAGTGTTCAAAAATATTTTTTCTACCCAAACGCCTTTTAATGCTTATTCCATATTGCATTTTTACCCATCACGTTGTTGATGCGTTAGAACATACAGCAGAGGGTAGCTGCCTACTGCCAACCACCTCCGTGCAGTGTCTGTACTGGCATAACTGTCTGCCACCACAAAGCTGCGCCAAGACGTAAGGACTCACAGACCACTAGTTGGGTGCCCTCTTCACCCATGTAATCACAACATCTTTATGCATGCTAATTAAAGAACAGATAATTCATTTTATAATATTGTATAATACAGTAGAACTGAGCTTGAAGGATTTAGAGAACATCATTTTAACCCTATGTTGAGCTTGAGAGTTATTCCTGCAGTCACCTGCTATTCATTACATGCTCCTTGACACCAACATACCATTAGACGTGTACGTATGAATATGTTCACACATGTTTTGTTCATGCTTCATAAACTATGTTTCATAAAACTAGGTGGAACACTCTGAAGGAATGAAGATAGCAATGGACAGCTGTAGTTTAAATTTCATTGTTCAGAAGGAAAATATGTTAGGCAGGTATGCAATTTGGAATTCATTTGATTTTTTTTAATGACCAAGATTTGGTGCAGTATTGCTAGCTTTTCTCTGCAAATGCTTATTTCTAGCAGTGCTGCTGCAGAAGAGCAAAATAAAATGCCCTTACCCGTGTAAAACTTGATTAATTTTAATGATCCCAGTGAGTAGGGGTACGGTTCTCAGGTTAAGCAAAGCACTAATTAAAACAGCTGCTCTACCCTGTTTGCTTCAGTTTCCTAACTGCTTGGATTCTTCTTTATTACAATTGTTTGGAGAATTTTTGAGTCTTGGATTACAAGGGTGTGGATTAGAAGCTGACTACCCCAACTGCAACATCTGTAAACTCTTAATTTCTGCTACAGCAGGTGTCAACTTTTCCCTAGATGACTGTCCTGCTGTTGTTCTGGTTACATGTAGCCTTGTCAACAAGCTGTTTGTCAGCTGGTTCTCTCACGTTTCCCTTCCTTCATGACCGTTGATCAAGCCAACAACTGGAGAGGATCTAGCTTAGAATTCCCTTTAGCTCTGTGCTGGCTCATTTAGACAGGTCTGAGAGCAAGGAATGGCGCATGAGTAATTGTGAGTGACACTGTCTTCTACGATATTGTATTTTTCAAGGAGCTGCAAATTGTAATGCATTGGAACGTTAATACATTGGAACTAACTTGACTTCCTACTTAGCAAAAGCCATAGGAATTCCCTGGATGTCTGAGTATATGTTTCACTAAAAAGGCCAATCTGATGAACACATTTCCAGTGATGTAGAATCCACTACAACTCTTAGTGTGTTGTTCCTTTAGTTAGTAATCCTCACTGTAATTTCATGCCTGAGTTGGATTGCTCCAGTTTCCAGCTGTTGGAAGGCATTTTATCTGCTAAAATACTATTCCCTTGCCTGATGCTATCAACTTTCTTCTTTTACAGATTGCAGAAAAAGAATTTCTTAGTTTTTGTCTCCTCATTATGCTCATCACAGCTAAGTCCTTGTGCCTGGCGAGAGGCATGTTATCCATTTCTTTAAAAGTTCTCGTGACAATGCTCTGAACGATCCTCAAATATCTCCATCCATATATTTTCGAGCATGCTTAATTAATGACTAGCTGTAAGACTTTCTTGAGACATGCCATGGAACAGAGAGTCCTGATGAGAGGCAGAGTATGTTAACCCAGGCTCAGTGCCACACTGATAGCTGTGTGCTTAGCTAACACTAAGTTTGTTCCAATGCCTGTTGAAATCAGTGGCCAAACTCCAATCGGTTTCTCTGGGTTCTGGAACAGGCCCATGTTTTTAGAACTTTACGGATTTTTTAATAACAAAACTACTTTGTAAGATTTTATGTCTGCTGTGAACCTCTATTTAGTCCCAAGGAACTTTCTATTATCATTTTAAGTATCAATTCCAAATAATAAGTATATGAAAAATGATAAGTAAATCTGAGATGAAGCCACAACCTTCTCCTTGGTTTTCCCATCAGACATAAAAAATTCAATTTCCAGTCTTTTTCTGATTAACCATTGATTATTAACTATTTGTTAATGATTTAGTATTTTTGCAGTAATTCTGCTTAACCTTCTTGAATCTCAGCCTGACTGAGCTTGCCCCAAGCTCGAGGTCTGTGCTAATGTCAAGGGAGCCTCTGCTTGTGTTCAAGTTCAATGAGCAAAAAGTGTCCTAATACTTTATCAGCATGGTATGCAAACAGAAGCGAAATGTGGAAATAAGCACCAAAACTGGATCAAATTGCAGTTGGCTAGCCAGAAACTCACAGGTAAAAAAGGGCTCACCTGTAAGGTTGAATAGGAGTCTGGTTCTTCCACGTAGTTGAATTCTGGTGCAGTTGTCCACCCTACATGGAGAGCCTTTCAGGCGTTGGAGGCAGAGCACGACCTGTCTTCCTTCATCAGGGCCTAGGTGAATGAGATGAGAAACTGATCTAGAAATTACAGAGCTGCTACCGTGTTGTGCAATGCCTGATGCAGTAACTCCCATGGCAGGGTAGGCTAACCCATGCTTGGCACCCCTCCACTGCTCCTGCACAGCTCCCAAAGTAGCAGTTGGCAGTGGGAAGCCACTTTCAAAAAATGCTGATGTTGGTTCGCCATTTCCTACAGCTGACTGTGCAGGTGAACTCTCCCTGTGTGCGTGGTGAATACAGC
The DNA here is from genome assembly GCF_028500815.1 of Rissa tridactyla. NCBI lineage: Eukaryota > Metazoa > Chordata > Aves > Charadriiformes > Laridae > Rissa > Rissa tridactyla. The sequence continues at coordinate 115,808,237 of NC_071468.1, read as the reverse complement.
ATCCAGACTCCCACTGGTTTCTCTGTGCTTTGGAATAAGCGTTCAGGGCTTTTATGCTTTGGAATGGCCCCGTGCTTTCTTGGACTGCAAAGTTTCTGAATCAGTGTGTTCAGTCTGTCTATATTTCTGCATGTTTCTATTCTTCTGAGGGAGGCAGAAGAGGGAATATGAGCTGCACTGTGTGCTTGCTATGTGGCAGTTGGTGTGTGTGCCACAGATTGGACACTGCTGCTGGAATAAAGGAAAAATAGGTTTATGGGGAACTTTATGGCTGTAAGAATAATGTAAATCCCAAAAGCGTCAAGAAAATCCAAGAATAAGATTCCAGGGATCTTTTTTAACAGAATATGGAATCTCATTTTGAAAATACTTTGATACCTCTAACAAATAATTTTCTATTTTCCTTGTAATTGCCTAGAACAAATAATCTATTTGTTCCTATTGCTCAACTCTTTCACAACACCAAGTCAAAATCACATAGCAGCTGGAAGAACTCCTGATTTTTCTTAAATAGGTTCTCTATTAAAATCTACCTCAGTAAAGGTGTAGTAAACTTGTTTGCTCAAAACCCAGAGAGGCAAAGCAAGGACTGAGTGTGGAGGTATGTGGGCCCTTCTGTTAGACTGCACCCTGGAGTTAAATCAGGATAGCTACAATGACATTACTGACTTTATGTTTTTATCTGAGGGCACCCTCCAGGTTTTCTGAACTCACTGAAGACCAACATCAAATATCTACGATAACAGAAGACTTCTGCTGCCCTCACAGAATATTTTCTTTAGCATCCTTTGAAAAGCAGGAAAACTATAAGAAAATTCTGAAAAGCAGAAAAAAACTTGATAAATAAGAGTCTCGACTTGTTTCTGTGATGAATTGTCTCCAACAACCTTGTAAGTAGGGTCATTCAGTGCATATTTCCATGATTAACTCAACTTTTATTTTAGCTTTGCAGTTCACCTTTAAATATTTAGTTTGGTTCCTGTGGACAAATGTTGATGTTGGCTCTCTTGTCAGACTGATGAAAATGTTACACAGATGTCCTTTGGTGATCCAGTACCACTAAAAGGCCTGCAAATTGCTAAATGATGAACTCTCTTTCTCCATCATTTTTTTGGTTGGTGGCTTTCACTTAAGATCCTTTGCTACTCATTCTGTTTGCTTGTCTAATGTCCCTGCTCTTCCCTAATGCAGTGATGTCTGTCTGAGTATTCTGCTTGCTGGACAAAACCAGCTGTATTACACTCTTCTGAGAAGACTGCATTTTACTGGTTGCTGATTAGAACCCATGACAGTGTCCTACATTTTCTTTAGAAATATGGTATTTTAGATGTTAAAGCAGATACTTCAGCAGTTTTACTGGTAGCTCATAAAGAACCCATCCTCTAACGGAATACCAATGGCTCAACCTCGCGTGTCATTTCAGCAAACCTAATTTGGTCTGCACAAGAATAATATTTCTCAGGAAGGTCTTTCACCTTTTTTCTCTCCCCTCTCCCCTTGTTTCCCGCCCCCCTCCTCTCCCCCGCCACAGAAAATGTGAAATCCGCTTTCTTATTATCGGTTTCCATAGCTGATGTGGTAACAAAGGCGCTGTAATCTCCAGCGCTTTTTCCTGGCTGGTTGTTTGCTGCACTCATTTGAACTAGTCTTTCAATGTTTTTGAGGATCCTCAAATCTCAAGGCTGGGAACGAATAGGAGAGAGAGCAGTATTCACACTAATTTAGATGCCTAGAGTTAGGAGACTGCTTTCCTCATCTCGCTTGCTATATAGCCTTAACCCATCATCTTCCTGCCTTCTTTATAATGTAGATTGCTGTCTTTAAAGGGGAGGCTGGAATTTATGTCATAATTGCATTCAGATACTTCCCCCATCACATCACAGTGACACACCCAGCTGCAGAACACTTGAAAGAGGAAAACTTTTGATTAGCACTTAATATACAAGTGGTGAAGATACTTTATGAAAAGGATTAGACTGAATTGCTCAAGGAGAGAGCACTTCTACATAATACTCTCTAAAGTCCACTTTCTCTTATGTTCTTTCTTAAGAACAGGCAAGGGGGAGTCAGGAGACCCATCTGTTCAACACTGTCCCATTGCCTAAAGATCAGCTTTGGTTTTGACTCTTCCTTCAAAATCCAGAACTCTCACTGGCACACGAGAGCTCTGCTTTTGGAAATAAAATTCCCTTTACCCTCTAAATGTTTTTTTCACCTTCCTTCAGGCTCACGCGGTGTTCAGTCTGTGCCTTACTGCACTGAGGTACTTGCGCTTGGCCCGTAGAAAGCTCAATGCTTGAATAAAATAAAAACCAGAAATTGCAACCATTTGGTGTCAGTAAAGTTCTTATGATACAACTCAGACACAAGACAGAGCCAAACATACCTTTTTATTTCTTTAATCAATCAGACCAACGCAATGTTCAGTCTTGCCCATACAGGTGAGAAATAACTTTCTTCATTCTGTACACTATAATTGTGCAATGCATAAGACCACTTTTCAAGGAATTTATTGATTTCATGTTGTCATTTATGAACTATTTTTTAAAAATTTTGGTAAAACGAGGTCCCCCATGTCTTGAGCACTGCACTCAGCCAAAAATGCGATGGCTTCACTTCACTTAGCAGCTAGATAGGGTGAATGACAGACACCACAGTGAAATTTCTGATGGATGAATGTGGTTTCTTTTCACCATCTATAGTATCTCTGGTAGTTTTTTACATGCCATTTTCTAACGTCTTATGGAGGGCTTCTGAAACCTAGAGTTTTATTTCCATTCTTTAGGAAAGCTGTCCTAATTTCGGTGGTTGAAGGAATTTCTTGCACCTAACATTTTGGCCGTAACTGCACTACACAACAGAGCACTGTGCTTGCAACATGTTGGCTTGCACTAGATGATGTAGCCTGTCCACGGGAAATAGCGTGGTGCTGTGTAAGATAGCAGCCCAGCTCTAAGAAGCACAGCAGCTCGGAGCTATGGCTACATAATCCCTGAGCCGAGCCCTGCTGCCGTGGCTGTAGTTCAGGGAATTGCTTGTTCAGAGCTACTTTGGTTAGTTCTTCCTGCACTTGTACTGTGTGGTCATAGAAATATCCCACTTCATGCTAAATCAGGGGATTTTGCACTGTTTTTTAGTTAATTGAGTTGCGTTTTCTCCATGTGCTGATTGAAAGTTAACCTTGTGTTGATTAATTGATACAAACAAACCATAATAAGCATTGCTCCAGAGGCTAACTTTCATTGCTGGCAAAATGAGGTTTAACTTCATTCATTTGGTGGACTTGAGTCTGCTTATGTCAACACCGACTTTGGCCTCAGAGAATGAAAACAATAGAGTCATACAAAGGAGAGTGCTCTTTTTCTATCAGTGTATTAAACAAAGGATAATATTAAGTTTGGATAGTGGATAAAGTTAAGCTATGCTAATACTTCTAATCAACTGCCACTCTGTTGAAATTAGAAATCACGCATTCCTGAGGTTTCTAGCTATTTTTCCTGCCAAGAACATGTAGTGCTTCTACCAATTGCATAGTAAAAACAAGAGACAGACTTTCTTGCACTAAAGCAGTCAGCAGTTACTGTAAGTTCACCTTTAAATCATGGACACCTTGGTTATTGATCATTTAAAAAAATACACAGAGAGTGGAGAGATAGTGCTTGATAAAGGGCGGTGAAAGCATTATGTATTTTGAGAAACGGCAACTGAAGAGTGTTTCTCTGTGGTGTTAAAAATCTCATTGCAGAAAGTAGCAGGGGAGTGAGTAAGCCTCTTTCTCTTCCTCTCCCTTTCTCCCTGTTTCTCATTACTAAGAGGAAATTTGCCTGCTCCCTCTGAAAACGTCACCCTGTCAAACTGAAAATTTTTCATAGGTGCTGGGCTGTGGATGCTGTGATCTCACCCCGAGGCCCTGCGTACTGGGTTTGATGGAAGGATGGCCTCTTGGGCCTCACCTAGATTAGAAAAACTGAAGTTCAGATTAGGCAATCAGAAACACTGGTGGGATTTCCATCCATAAGCGATTTTCAACACTCAGGTAAACAAAGCCACAACTGACCTGCTCCAGTGACGGGAATTGTCCTACAGGAGGCTGGACTGAATGGACCAGCCAGAGGTCCCTTCCACCCAACATTTCTGTATGTCTATTAACTTATACTTGTCCAGACCTCAGTACGGACCCATTATATTCATGCACTTCAGCCTAAGTATTCTTTAGAATAAATTTCACAGTGGAAAATACTTTCACATGTAGTGCAGCATGTCTAATGGAAAATCATACAAAAGTAGCTACTTTCCTCTAGTTATGACATTGCAAAGACACCATTATAGTAATGCACAAGGTTGAAGAATAAAATTTTTGTTAAAGACCTAGACTTTTCCATGATCATACGATTTATCAAGTCTTAGGAAAAGATGATCCTTATGGCTACTCTTCCTCTGTTTCCTCTCCCTGCAGTGTAGTCGGAATGTGCCACATTTTATATCTGGGCATTGTATTTTTGTAGACTGTTCATGGGAGAGGAGATATTGTACAGTTGCTATTTTACTTTTAGACATACTATGTCTATGCCTGAACCTCATATGGGATTTAAAGACTATTCTTCTGGATAATCCACTGGTCTCAAGGTACTTGTAAATTTATTTGACCTTTGTAGGCAATGTGGACCAAAACATCATTGTTGTTAGCACTGAGAACGGACTTTAGACTCACTCCTGATGTTCAAAAATTTCTGAGAGGTACAGTGCCCTCCCTCTGTTAGAACAAAAAATACAGAAGTAAACATTTGTTCAATTCCAATCTAAAAAGACTGTTAGCCTTCAGAGCTAAAGCACACATCTGACCTTCTAACTGGGAAGTGCTAGCTTATATGTTAAGCCAAATAATTTTTAGTGCTCCACCCAGGGTTACAAGGCCTTTATATTGTATATATTTTTTCCACTTAGTGTAATTAATAACAACTTACTTTTAGTCAGTTTCTTTTGCCCTAAAGGACATAAACAGCTTTATGAACTTATTATTAAGAAATAATGGGCTTTCCATAGTTACCATGGTCATCAGCTTCCATTGCAAGGCTTTATTTTTGCCACCTTATAACTTTCACTTAAAAAAAAAAAAAAAAGCGCAAACAATCCTTGGCCTGATAATTGCTGATTTTACTCTGAGGGCAAAGGAGAATTCTTCTGTGGAGTTTGATGAAAAGCCACCAAACCACACCTGAGTTACAGGCCATTTAAAATCACCCATATTTCAAATTTTGGAATTTGGCTTGAACTTTACGTTTGACACCTTTCCTCTTATGAAAAGTGTCATTCAATCTTTAATGACGAATGGTCAAACTCTGAACCTCGCACTTTATGTCCTATGTGAAAAGTGGTACCTCTTGTAACACATTGCACCTTGATTTAGAAGCAACGTAGCACCTTAGAGTTATGGCTGCAGCTCCCATCCAAACCACTGTAAATCCTGAATGGCAATCTGTTTGACGATGGAGGTATATGTCACTGCAAAATTATTTAACTACATTACTAGCACTCCTCATAACGTGAAGTATTTATCCCGTGCTTATCATACGTTTCTGAATTATTGTTTCCTTTTGTTTCCATTCCTATTGGTATCTTGTCTCATTTTTTGACCTGTTAGAAGCTGAGTGATTTACTGATTAGTGTTCCCCAAATGATTATTACCTTATTCTTTTTTTTTATGGGTTTTTAAGGTTTCCATGCAATCCCAGAATCCAGTGGGGATTTCCACTTCCTCCATTATAATAAGGCAAAATACAGAATTGATCTAGACCTGGCAGGAACGATAGAGCAGAGACCTCTATACCTCTCTGGGGAAGATAACAGCTGGTGAAATAGAACAGCCATCAGGGAATAGGAACCTTCTCCAATAACATATTTGTTCTAAGAGATTTTTGCCCTATTTAGTCCCTTTTGTCCTAGTGTTTCTTTCACGGACACTCACTGAGATATCTCCATGTGGATGTCTGTATGTGCACTGAAATTTGCAGTCCCGTTGTAGTCAATGGAGATATCAGTGAAAAGAGCCCCAGCCGTGGGACTCTTCTGGTTAAGTGCAAGAAAAAAAAATAGGGTTAGATTATAATTTAATAGGCTCAGTTAATGAGGGCAAAGAAGATAGCCTGCTATAGTATCATAAAACCATAGAAAAATCCAGGTTGGACGGGACTTTTGGAGACCATCTAGTCCAAACTTCTGCCAAAAGCAGGGCCTTAGGTTAGATTATCCAGAGCACTATGAAGACAAGTCTTCAATATTCAAGAAGGACACTCCATTACTTCTTTGAGCAACGTAATCTAAAGTTTTATTGTTCTCATGATGATATTTTCCCTATATGCAGATAGAATTTCCCCTAAGCCAACTTTCTTGTGTTTCCTGTGTCCTGTCACAATGCACCTTTTGCATGTACGTTCATCTTCTCTAAAACCGGCTTTTAAGTATTAGAAGGCTGTGATTAGGTCCTCCTTGAAGTTCCTCTTCTCCAGGCTGAACAACCACAATTCCTTCACCCTTCTGTCATATGTCAAATTCTCCAGTCCTCTAATCATCTTGGTAACCATCCACTGGAGCCTAAAAAATTTTTCAGTTTCTCTTACACTGTAGGGACCAAAATAGGATACAGTGTTTGAAATATGGCCTAAAAAGAGTTGAATATAGTTAATAATCACATTTCTTGATCTGCAGGTTGTTGCCTTGACAGTTAGCTTCACTGCTGCCAGGGCCAGCTGCTGGCTTAGGTGTAGCTTGCTGCCCATCAGGAACCCCATGACCTTCTCAGCAGCGCTGCTTCCCAGCAAGTCAGACCCCTCTCTCTACCGCTGATTTGGGACTATTCCACCCCAAGTGTAGGACTGCACATTTATCTTTTTTAAGCCTCAAGCTGTCCTTGTCACAATCTTTCAGCCAGCTATGATCTTTCTCTGTGGTGGGTCTTCCTTCTGGTACTTCAGCCTCTCTCCCTCGTCGTCTGCAAACATGGTAAGGCAGCCTTCAGCTCTGTTATCCACATTTTTAGTATGGATACTGAATAGGGCTAGATCTACCATCGACCTCTGAGGAACTCTGCTTGTGACTGGCTGCCAGTTCAACTCTGATCTATTATGTACCACCCATTAAGGTCAGTATTTTAGTCAGTTTTCCACCTGTCTTATGGCTTATATGTACTGTACATATGTTACCAGTTTGTCAACAATGATATTGTAGGAGAATGTGTCATACACCTTGCTAAAATCAAGATAGATGATGCCCACAGCTCTCCTCTGGCTAACTGAGCAAATTTTTTTTGTCATGGAAGGCAACAAGATCAGTCAAGTATGAATTATTCTTGGTAAATTTGTGCTCTTTTTTTATCATTTGTGTCCTTTACGCCCTTTATGTGTCTAGAAATACCTATCATGAGAACCTGTTCCATAATTTTCTCAGGGGCTGAAGTGAAGCCGACTGGTCTGTAGTTTCCTAGATCTTCCTTTTTGCCATTCTTGTAGATGGTCATAGTATTTGTCCTTTTCTAGTCATCTGTGACTTCCTCTGATGTCCACAACCTGTCAAAAAATGGTAGACAGTGGCTTTGCAATAATGCAAATCAACTCTTTTAGGACCCTCGGTTACGTTCCATCGAGTTCCATGCACTTGTATATGTCAAATTTGTACAGATGGTCTCTATCTTGGCCCTCCTTTGCTATTCATGGTTCACCATTTGCTTTGATTTACTTCTTGTCATAGAGACTTAAGGGATGACTTTATATGTGAAGTCTAAGACAAACAAGTTTTATCTATACAGCATTTGTCACTAAGAGATCCTTGTCTCAAGAGGTTACTGCAATGCAAATAATAGCAACAGCAGTGATTGCATTAAACCTCACAAAGTAAATCAAATTGCTATGCCTTAGTAAGTCGCTGAAGGAAACAGTAATTTTACTTAACTTTTGGCATCTGTGTATATGTGTCTACGTTCAAGCCAGTGATTCCAGGCTCCTTTTATCATATTGGAGAGAAATAGGTAGTTTTAGAGTGATTCACCTGACTTACTTTAGACATCTACTACAGGACAAGACGATATGTGACTTGCACTGATTAGATGTGCTAGACTGTTCGGTGACTAGCTTAGACACAGATGTCTACAGTTGTGAGACAAAACCCCACATTTACCCACTCTTGGCCTGTGCCAAGTGTGAGGTAAAATTCTTACTCCTGCAGCAGAGAAAAAGGAGTAAAAACTTGACGATGATCATGTAATGCAGTTCAGTTTATGCCCAGAAAGCTGGTAGGTCACATTAACCCTATCATACGTCTGAGCTTTCAGTGGCTTCAGTTCTAATTTCTCAGCAAAGGTGGGCTGCAATCAGCTGGACAATGGTAGAACTATTTAATAAGGCAGTAAACTAAATGGTTAACATGAACAAATTTAAAATGCAGAAGAGAATAAATAGAAAGTTATTTAGCTTCTAGAGCCAAATAAACCTCTTGGGCTTCTTCTAAAAGTTTTTAAAGAGAGCAGTGGGTCTCATACTAGTAGCAACATAGTGCTTCCCAACCCGCACACCTACTGTTTACCATGACACTGGAAAAAAATCAGCACCTTTAGCCCCAGCTGTGGCAGCTGCAGAACAGATGGAGACTGGTGTTGCTTGACTCCTCCTCCACTTCTAATTAACCTGTACAAAGGGGAAGGCAGCCATAAGATCCTAAGTGAAAAACCCTGTGTCTCTGCTAAGGCCTTTTCTCTGTGAGAGTGGTGAAAAGCCGGGAGAGCTCTATATCTTAACAGGTACAACTCCCGCCTTTCAACACAGAGACCACACTTTGTGTTTAAAGGGGATGCTTACATTAATTCAAAGCATCTCACCTCCAAACCTAATGCTGCGGCCTAAATTAAAGAATGACTTGACTCTCAATACTCTTGTCAGCTGAGAATCTCATATTCAGGAGAAACTTCAGCTGACGTAATATAAGTCTAAACTCATCTGTAGATGGACAGGGGAGGAAGAGGCCACAAAATCTGTGATGACTTACACTGCAGGTGCTGAACTGTAGACACTGTGAGTCTGTATGTAATCTGACCTAAGACCTTCTGCCAGTGTGGTGTTCTATACAACTACATGCGTGCACTTATACATATGTATACACGCGTATATTTGTGTTCTAAACGCCTGCAGTATAGTATAGCAATTTTACAGCAGAAATGCATTTCAAGAATTCCTGTGTAACCGAGGCAGAGCTCACTAAATATTTAACTTGTGTGTGTGATGAGTGATAGCCATTTGAACAGCCATAAATTTAAATATCTGTGAATGGAGATGGATTCTCACCCAGTTTCTCATTTGCTCTTTATAGGTTTGTTTATTTCTTATTCCAAGATGCAGATATTTCACAATAGGAATCACATGTTGAGATACACTTGGTGATTCAAAAGTATAAATTCTCAGATCTGAAGAATTTCTAATCTATTAAGACAAAAGAGAAATAGAGGTTTGGGAAAGGGGATGTAGGAAGTGAGCAAGAAGAATTGCTTGCAAATGTAATGCTATTTCCATGCTTTAACAAAAAAGAATACGTAAATCGCATGATTTACTTTGTGTCATGTTGATGTTTTGGCAGTTGACTTGGTCAGATGCTTATTTAAAATCAAATTTAAAAAATATGTTTTTCAAATAAATGTAAAGCTTAACAAAACACATCCGGATTAATAATTACAGATGGTGTCAGAGGGAAAAAAATGCTTAGCAGGTGTTGAACCAGCCAATATTCCAACATATTTTATGCTATTGCCCAATATAATAACATTAGACAACGACATCGCCATACCACTTCAGAGGTGTAGGTATTCATCAGAGGGCCATCAAATGCTGGATTTTCTCAGTGTCGCACAATTGAAGAAACAGTTGTGTTGGATATTTGTGCTGATCCGCAGAGAAAAGCGTCAGAGTTCAATGGCCCCAAAATGTCCTGTTCCTTAGCTATATGAACTATGCAGAGAGTTGCAATTTAAGCATGTGTCTGCTGGTGAAGACTCAATAACAATTTTTTTTCTTTTTTTTTAAAAAAAAAAATACTTTCCAGGTTACTTTTGAGATTCTTAACAATGCTAATTTCTTGCACATTCTATGTTTTGAAGATAGAAACCATCCATTCTTCAATTCCATCTCTTAATTGACTCAGATTCTTTAAGAATTCCTTTTTTCCTCATCGGAATATTGCACTGCTGCCATCAGCTTCCCTTTAATTCTCCTGGATCATTTTAACCTGTACTTGAGTCTCCTAATAGCTTCTTATCTCCTGTGGCATTCAATCCAGTTTTTTCTTCCTTCACTTGGAAGTGGTTTCTAATTGTTGTCAGAGTCTGGGTCTCACCTCCTAGATTCCAGGATAACATCTTTCTCTTTTTCACCTCTCTTCTTGGACTGCAACTTGTAAAGCAGTCTAACTAAATGCATTGGCTTACCCATATGTTTAAAGCAAGCAAGTATTAAACACCTTGATGAATCAGACATCTACTGGTTTCTATCAAGCTCAGAACAGCCTTATGGTTTACTACGACTGATACTTAACTACCATTGTTTATTATTATTATTATTATTATTATTATTATTATTACGAAAAACTTATGATCACTGTCCAAGAGTCCCAGCCCTAGACTAGCATCCTGTAATGTTTAATATGATGCAAACGCAGAATAAAAAGACTCAGTGCTTTCTCCTCTCAGAACCTCATGCACAGAGCTGGACTGAAGATCACACGACATCATCTAGGAGCATCTCAGCAGGAATGGGCAACAGAGCAGGATGTGAAAGGCATTCAGTGAGCTTGTAGAGGGTAGAAACTATTTCCTACCAGAATTAAGTTGGGTAATTTGACTGTATCTGGACTGTCTTGCAAGAAACTACCCTATGTAACCAAGTAGCTGTACAGTTCAAAAGAACGTTGTTATGGCTCAGACAAAAGCTGTGAGATTGTCCCCTCCTTAGGAGTTCTGCAACTGATTATGACAAGAGAAGCAGTCCAGCCACCATAATTGCTAAAAATGATCCCTTTTCTTCTCTTGTGAGAGGAATTGCAGAATAATAACATATTCAAGAGCTAAATTTTGTGGGATCTGCAGTCCTTCCTCTCAGAAGTGGCACTGCACTTGGCCTAGTAATATGCTGGGTTTAGAAGGACAACAGTCCTGGATCAAGTATTCCACTGCTTTTAAAAGGGGTTTCCATGTCAAATCTCCTGTATTTTAAAAACAATTTTTACACAGTTACATCAGCACTCCTACAACTTCTTACTTATTAAATATAGTTCCCAGTGCGACTCCCTGGCTTAAATACAACAGGTACTTTTATGAAACCTGGTTTGAGTTTTTAGTGCAGCTGTGCAGAACTTTTGTAATGAAACCCAAAACCCGCCCAGGCTTGAGTTTCATTACAAATCTGAAACTCACATCAGGTTCGCTAAAGGGTTTGTCAGAGTTCACAACTCTAAAGATTTGAGGCTGGATGAAACAAGTCTATGCTGAGTTACGATTTCAGGTGCAAGCCAGGGAAAATGCGGTGGTTTGACCCCCAACCAGATAAAACCTGGTGGTTTTGGTTAAAAGGAATAAGTCCTTGCAAAGGAAAAATAAGGGATGAGTTTCATAAGCTCTTCATAACCAAAGTAATCAGGTTTTTGAGCCACAAACTTGGGTAGGTGAAAGTTCTACCAATAGTTATGATTGCACCTTTTGACTTTCTCTTATTCACTGGTATCTGCAAAGCATTTGTTGTATGGAAATTAAACATGTTTGTACAGTTCCTAATCAGTCAAATAAAGGGGTAGTACAAATGCATAACAATTCCTGTGGTCCAACAGAGAAGCCACTCACCCAGGAGTCAGGTGGCGAATTCTGCGCATGCTTTGACAACTGACTGCTTATCTCATCTTGAGTGACGGTGTGAATATTTCAGGCTGTATATTTCCACGTCTGAGACATATTCTTACCCTTTAAATGAAAGCAACTCCAGCATATCCATTCTGTGTGATGGAGCAGTATTGGGATTCCTGCAGTAACACGGAAAGAGCTGGAAGATCTCCAGGGCACAATGTACTGATGTTCCCAAATATTAGCCAGCTTCCCTAGAGCAACACAAGACAATTAGAGAGGTGCAGAGGACCAGTAATGAGGGTGCACTGTGGCTCGACAGACCCTATTTTATTGGCTACAAATCTGTGCTAATACAGCCACAATCTTTCTCATTCCAATGCTGCTTGCTTAGAGCTAACCTGTGTGCTTCCACATTGTCCTCCACTGGAAGAGTGAGAAAAACAGGTCTTTGTGCAGTAAGACAGGTATAAAATAAAGAAAACTGCTATCTCAGAACAATTAGCAATTGTTCCTGTTCTTGCTTCAGACATTTCCTCCTTTTGTCTTTCTTTTACTTCATCCATTAAGCGTCCAGTGAGGATATTTATCAGAAATGCCTTTCCATACTTTTCTCCCACAGTTCCTAGGAGGAAACTTGCACATTTTTGTGGAATTTTACAGCTTCTGATTTTTGCCAAGACCCAGCTAAAAGGTCTAATTGACAATAGGCCCAAAGGTAAGTTTCAAAACCATCCCAATAAATTACGAGCCTAAGTTCCACTTTAAAAAGTGGTTTAGGTATTGAAAAGACTGACTCTCATTGAAAGCTTATGCTGTATCAATCACTTGCAAATCAATAAAATAAGAAGCTTACCCCCAAAATATGAATGTCTGAAGTGTTTGTGGGTAGAATCATAGTTTTAGAAATTGAGTGTATTGATATAATGGCTTTTGGTTCAGGTCCATCACTAATTTTAGTTAACTGTGATGAGAGTGATGCCAATTGTCATGTTTGCAGAGCTAGAGTATCAGTGCAGACTCAGATTCGTGTCTCCCTAGCAATTAACATATTTAACAGAAAAAAGAGACATTTTTTAATGTCTTCTCCAAGAATTATCTAAAAGATGGAGAAAGACTGTGCTAAAAAATCATAAATCTGTCAAAATTCACAGAATTTACAATCTCATCTTTCTATCCTGAAAACTGAGTGGGATTACTCTTCACAGCTTTAATCAATGTAAGTGACATCTCTTCAGTGGTTGTCACACTACATATACTGAAAAATCCTAAACCTGATTTTGCAAATGTCACCAGTCTGCTAACTTGGACAGAGACTGAAGGTAAAAAGATGTTGTCCAGTTCTCTGCATACCTAGTCCAATGTATCATAGCTAATAAGTGCATCAAGGAGACTGGGCTTCAGGGCCCTGCATAGATCTGGAGGTGCTGGCAGTTCAAATCCTCCTTCTATTATTCCCTTTCTGAGCATTCAAGCTGTTCCTGCCCAACTTCATGGTGAAGAGGCCAGCTAAGGCTCGGATAAGTGAAATTGCATTAGCTGTTGAACTCTTCCCACAAGGAGGAAATCCTTAAAAAGTTTATTCAAATTTTATTCAACCTCCTTTTAACCTGTAAGTTTAAGACCTGGGGACTCTTGTGAACCAAAATACAGTGTTTTGGCTTGCGACTGGAACTGGTGATGAGGAATGTCTACAACAGTGTTTTAAGTTGGATAGCAAGTCAGCATATATTAGGTTCCCTCTGGTATGTGGAGCCACTTAGCTGTAAAACAAAACTGACCACTCTAAACTCCATTTCAGAACTGGATTTTGAGAGCACACTGCATTACATAAATCAAAAATATTATCCTTATTCAACGAGAAAGACAGATGATGGCTAGTAATGCATTAATTGACCTGTGGACCCAAAGTCCTGCCAAGAAGAATCCCAAAATCTACATGATGACCCATAGCACTGTATGTTGCAAGTGACTTTCTGCTTTTCCTGAGAAATGAAAAAAATAACATGTTGTCAGACCGCTCCCAATTAGTCACCCATCTGAGAGTCTGCGATTGGTCTACTTTACAATCAAGAAACATACTCTCGGAATGGCTGTTTGACATGATAGTATATGAAAAATTGGACACAAGTCTCAATTCTCCTGTTTGTATCTGGACGATTTATCCTTAAGGGGCATTATCAAGTAAACGGTTTGTAGATTTTAAAGCATATTTTGGGAATGGTTTTGGAGAGCTGTGATTGTCATGTCGTCAGCTGTTGGTCCCTTGGACACACAGATCTTTCCACTACTTGAAGGTAAGTGATTGTCCCTGAGGTCAGATCAGAAATCTATTCAACCTTTGCAATGGCTTAGCAACAGTAACAGAGACAGTTTGTGTGAAAAATAGTAGGGAAAATGAACCTGCATTGTGTTGATTAAACCTCTAATTTTAAAGAAAAATGAATACATTTCAGCATTGCATTTTTAAACAGTGAAAACAAGCTTCTGCTGAAGGCGCTCATTGGAAATATAATGGGAATGAATTGTAATTATTCTGATTGAATTTGAATAGGTTTTCAAATTATCTAAATAAGCCACTGAGAGGTGGGCATATTAGAAAAGAAGAAACATAAAAGTTTATGACTTAAACACATACTTTGCTTCTTACTGTGAAACAATGTCATTTATGTGCAAATTCTAACACATAATGCATTTTGGTACTCATCTCTTTCTTCATATTACAGGAATACTTACAGATGGTATTTACTTCTGTATGATCTCTTTGAGTCAATATTGAGCACGGTTCCATCCGGGAACTGGCAAAAGTCTTTCATCCATTTCCTCCCTTCTCTTGTGAAAAAGGAAAAGAGAATTTTTCATCTCTTTCACTCCCACTTGCCCCCTTAATGCCTTGCACAGGCTTGCTGTACCTGAAGGAGATGAGAATTCAGAGAGGGCTGAGAGAGAATCAGAGGTATGTGGATATATGCAGAGAAACCACAACCATTTCTTTCAGCCCCAACCCAAAATGACCCTTTGCAACTCTGGCATCAATGGAGTGATGAATCAGCATCTTCCTATGACAGCCCTGGTCCTGAAGGAGTAGTCCCTTCTCATGTTTCCCCCTGAGCAGTAGAGCTGAGGGTATGCAGAGGTCAGGCTGGAGCCTTGGCCCATAGTTTTACTGTGTGAATCATAAGAGTATGTTCCAATCAGAAATAACTCAGTGAAAGACATAATTTAACTTGCTTAATTATATTGACTCTTATATAGACCACGAGTAAATAAATACCTTGCATACAAGGAAACTTGTTTATGGAATAAAGCTTAGATCAACTACAATTTGGCGCTTTTAATATGTTTAGAGTACATTTTTAATACTTTCATATGGCCGAATAATACTTCCACATTGATTTTTCCCCTTATTATTTAATCTACCGTACAGTGAGCATACGACAATGGCTCATTGATTTATTGTGAGTGTAGCAAAAGGTTTATAACTGCATGAATCATGCAGATTGCTCAATTCACCACATGCCTTAATAAAAGTTTCACTTTAATAAAACAGAGCTAAGGCAAATATGTCCAGAGCCTGGTCTGACATTCCTTATACATTACCCTGCCTCAGGAAATTATTACTATATATTTTACAGCAGCTACAGTAGGTTGGGGATCAGGATTAGAGCATAGTAACTACTGTGACATTTAGCAGAACTCCTGTGTATGCCATTAACCCTCACAGGGTGAACTGGCACAGAAATATTTTGGGACAGTGGTTTTCATCCTTTTTGGTTGGTGAACTCACTTAGAAAATTTAATGTAAAAGTATGATTCCTCACTTACTGAATTTAAGCCCCTAGCATTTAATTTGTACCTTTCACAGGTGCTTTTGAAGTACTCCGTGGACCTCACAGGGTCTACAGGTCATAAACTGAAAACCCTGTCCTGTTCCAGGACAGCTTCCAACATTTGGCTACACAGCGATAAACGTGACTAGTTAACTACAATAGCCATGCTTTAAAGAGACAAAATAATTTCAACAGTTACATGTACATCTACCTGGTATCTCAAACTAATTACCACAATTAAATCTCAGCAAGATTTACTGAAAAAGATTGAAATGTTTTCCAACTGAGGTTGTAGAAAGTATGATCCACTTATCCAAACATGCTCTTTCATTGCGGGAAGAGGTTAGTTCTTAGGCTGTTAGGCAAAAGCAAACCCACAGATCTCCCGACTTTTTATTTATTTTAGTCAGAATTGGTCTTATAAAATTTCAGAGATAGTGAAACTCTTGTGACAACAGAGGTTTCAGAATGTGTAATCTAATTTGAATCAGCACTGAACTCAAACCCTGGACGGCGCTAAGGTAGATATCTTTCTCTTTATAGCAATGAAGAAACATATATTGGTTTCCTCTGCCCAGCTTTCACCAGTAATGTCTCTTTACTCTTAATTAACAGAGCTCAGAATATTAAGCACAAAGTGATTCATAACAATTTTATTAACTTACGCAGTTGAGCTAGGATTTTTAAAGTGTTCATTGTTAGTCTCACTAGTGAGCTCAATAAAAAGAGAACTGCATCAATGCTAAATGGTAATGAAAGCTTTAATGTCTATGGGCACGTTATGGTGGTCTCTGCTTGCGTTAGATTCATCATACATTGCTGTCCTCTATAAAAATGCCAAAGTTCTGATGTGAAGGGTCATGGTTTGGCAATTTATTTTATTTTTATTTGTTGGCTTTTTTTGTTGGCTTTTTTTTTTAGTTAGAAGTACAAGTACAGTGTCTGCAGCAGTAAAATTTTCTTCTCCTGCATTTTTTCACAATAAGGACGCTTTTTTATGCCTGTGTTTCTTTATTTTGAACATTGTTGCATAAAGGTGATGTGTTTACAAACAAAATAAAATAAAATCCACAGGCTTTACTGTTCCTAGTGAAACCCCCAATGAAAAAAAAAAGAATTGGGAACAACCAGTGAATTTAATAAAAACCAGCTCTGGTATAACTGTCTTCCAGTACAATAAAATTTTTTTCTATTGCTAGGTTGTCAGTACTGCAAAGTGTTTTTTTAATGTATAAGCCTCAGGCATGCAGATAAACCCAAGTAAACCGGAGCCAAGGATTGAAATTGGTGCTTGAAACATGTCCTTAAAAATATCTTCTTTGCAGGGGAACTCTCTGTCATCTGGAATTCTGGACTTCAAGGCACCCCCTGGCTATAAAAGGAGCAAATGTGAGGATTTCACTATTATTCCTTTGTAGCTCAGTATCCGAATTACCCCTGCCATGATAAGTCCAGTTCATATCACAGTGATAATGACTTTAGACACCCTGCTTCAGGTACTGAGTGCAAAATGATCGAAGGCCCACGTGATTCCAGTTCATTGCAGCCTGCTTTGCTTATAAATTCCCATTCTCTTTCTGCTTTTCTTCCCTTAGCTATTGACTGAATTCCTTTTAAGTGTTCAGGAATGAATTGTCCAGTAACTGTCCTGAAATCTAACCACAAAGTGCTTATGTGTATGTGTATGAACATAAAAAAAAATAAATACACTTGTTGACAGAGAAACATTTTACATCATAGTTTAATAAAATCAACGCTCTTTTGCAAAGTTTTGTGTAATCTGGGAACTATATTAACCAGAAAATGGGAAAACTGTGTACCAAGATATGGTTTAAGAAGCAGAATGGAAGTGTACTATGTAATTCAATTTGGAGAGTCCTATTTGGAGCTCATTAAGTTTGGTTTTCATTACTAGTAGAGACGGGCCATAGCAGAGTCATTCAACCTGCTTGTTTTGCACTGTTGTGTGGATGCATCCCCTATAGTCTCATGTTAGCACGAGGCTCACGGAGCCAGGCAGTGTTGTCATTAATTACATGATTCTTGGAAGTTGCACGAAGATGGTTTTCCTTCAAATGACACTGTGACAAATCTTTACCCTTTCCAACAGTTTCTAAAATAAGCAGGAGTTAATTTTTATCTATAGATGCTGCTGGAAAAACGCTCTGGATGTAAATTACATAATGTCCTAGGATTCTTTTGTTTGAAACATTCTTTATACTTTAATATACAATTTTAAAGCATTGTAGTATCACCTGTTAATTGCTTCTTATATATGAACTTCTAGCAAGAGCATTTGAATATTTTCTACAATCCAAGAATGCATATATTGGTATTATCTTGAGTAGGGCACATCAAATATTGTGTTAATGATCTGCAATCTGTAAAAATAAAAGCAGTGAACCTTCAAAGATCTTTAGTTACCAGCAGATCAGTAGTAACCTTCATCTGTGTCTTGCAAAGCATTTTAAAATGCATGACTGGAAGATGACAGCGTAGCTGGGAGATGATTACTCAATTCCCTCATTTGGCAGCTCGGTAGAGATGGCTCTCCTGACTGCAACCATAATTAATTTTCACATGTGTTCCTCCTACAGCCAAACTTCTCAGCCTGAGCAAGGTGTGCATCAGTCCTTACAGGCTCAGTTAAACACCAGCAAGGGGGCTGTGAAGCTCTGTGCAGAGTATCCATACGTCTACAAAAGTCAAATTACTCTGCACGAAATGCTGAAGAGAGTATTTTAAAATCCTACCTCTTTTTTTAAAGGCAGGCAGCTAATTGTTCCACCAGGCTGGTGAGCTCACATGGTGCTTCCAAGGCACTGCCAGCAGCCATGGTCACCCATCAGCCTGCTGCAGATTTGATGTGATAATCTAGAAGTTGCCAACAAAGCTGAAAATGGGGCATCAGACGCTCCTCAGTCAAAGGTGATTTAAGCCCATGTGTTATACTGCTGAGAAGATTCATTTATCCAACCTAGCTATAGGTAAAGTGGGACTGAAGGCAGTTTCCACCCTTACTGTGAGCGCCATGCCACTACCCAGAAGGGATAATGAGAACCATAGGCAGAGGGAGACAGAAAACATGTCTACTTCACTGGGGACACCAAGGAGAATTTACCTTCCACCAAGGGGAATTTACCTTCCAGCCCTTACTTCCAAATGACAATTATGTATAATTATGTGTAATTACACACATTGTTCCATGTCTCTTTGATTGAAAAAATATCTAGGAATGAAAAGCAAAATCCATTTTTTTCCCTCAGCCACACCAGTGCCTTAACCATTAAACCTCTGAATTGTTCTCCATTTTGCCTTGTCTCTTTTGATGGGGTCATGGATGTGGTAGTTGTTTCTGCCCCATGATTTGATTTGAGCAGGTGAGATGGTGCCTGCTATCACTGGGCTTAGCCAGGACCTCACAGGGACCTGGTGCCTCCTGCAGCCTGAGCAGCAGCTCTAGGTAGTGGGATGTCACATCTCAAAGGTGGAGGAACAACCTCTGACTGCAATTGCATTTAGAAAAAAAGTGGCCATATTGTGTTTTATGTGGAGTTCAAGCTGATCAGTATGCAGATGAGACAGGCTCTGGGCATAGGGTTTATATCCCTGAGGGTCTGTGTGTCAATGCAGTGATCTCCTCGTCTACCAGAGGTGTACAGGAGAGGCTGGACCAAGCCAGATGCACGGGGCATGTACAGAAACAGAACATTAAACTTCTACAGACCCGTGGAGGAAAAGCTACGAGTTTAGATACTTGCTGAACTGGCAGTTTGGTGGGTGGATTTTGATCAAAATATTGGACCTAAACTCTGCAAAGCTGCTTTAGTTTTGTTGAAGACCCTTGCATCTGTAGTTGTACATACTGGGTTTCAATTGTACGTACTGAACTTACTGGCTCAAATTTACCCAAGGAGCCAAAAGGTCAACCAGGTGTTGAACATGCTTCTTCCAATGACCTGGAGCCCTAAGGAACTTCTCCCCCTTCCCTAACTGCAAATGAGAAAGCTGAAGGATTACAAAAGAAGCTTTAATTGAACATCAAGGATATTGTGATCTCTACCAGTGACCCTTTTTCTGCTAAAAGTCTCTTCCAGGGCTCTACCAGTAACCGTCTTTCTGCTAAAATATCTGTGTTACTGGTAGATCAGGGTTGAATTTCTGTGCTTTGCAACATTTGCCTCTCAGGCAGATAATATATTGCCATGGAAATACAGGCCATTTCTCACTGCGCATTTCAAAGAGAGAGCATGGCACTATGCCATGTTATGGCTGTTAGCATCACTATATCATCCCTTCAGAGTGGTCTGCTCTGCTACCACTTTCCAAGGGATCTCTTTCAGGGCATGACATTGTGAAACTAGAGAAACGATGTTTGGCAATAACATGGGTTGATGGCAAGATATGTCAAACAGCTGAAACTGTAGACTCCCTTTCAAAAGCTGTCCTCTGCCCCGTCACCACTGTTGATGGTCAGATTTGCGGGTCCCACCTCCTAGTTTGCACAAACGGGATAAAAGTAGAGGAGCGATGCAGGAGCACAACACACACTGTGTGATGTGCATAAAACATCCCTCAGTGTGAGCTTGACGGTACAGATAGCCATGTAAGATGAAGTGAAATAAGTGTTCCTTTGTGAATAGAGGCCCTCTGCCCAGCCTTTGCATCACACTGCTTAACCTGGCCTACAGCCTATATAAAGATACATAGATTATAAAGAAAACACTCCTTTCAGAATGCAATGTGAAAACTTGTAAAACACTGCTTTTGTCCACACAACATGTATTCATTCTGGAATGTCAAATAAACACAGGGACTTGCTGAATATCCTTCCTCTCGTCTGGCATTTTGGGGTCCAAACATAAAACTGATACATTGCTAAGCAGAGCTAAGAAATTAAAATCTTGGAAAAGTAAAACATCTTAAAGAGAGACTGTAAATTCTTTCCTGCATGAAAGTCCAGGAATCAAAGTGTGATCTCCTCAGCATGGGTAGAGAACCGGGGGAGCATGAAGCCTTGATCTCACTCTAAGCATCATCCAAGGAGATTTAACTGAACAAGATGGATCAGCTGTTATCTGAGCTTTAAAGGGTATAGTCCTATTAGCTCCTTTGCTGCCAAGTGAGTCAATTTAAATATACTAGAAGTAACATGAAAATCTGGACAGGAAGAAAGATTATTTTGATAAAACGCATAAGGGCTTTTTTCTTTAAACATATTTTTCCTATAGGAAAGACTATTTAGCCTGATGAAATTCTGAAAAAAGTCATTCCTTCCTTGTCCTCTGTTACACGCCCTTTGTGTAATTCTTTGCTTTTCATTCCTTCTAGTTTGTAAACAACATGAAAACATGGAAAAGTGCTTTTCCCATTTTGATACTTATTTCCATTCAACAAAAGTTCTAGAATAGGAAGGAAACAGAGAAAAAATAACTTAAACCCACCATTTTTTAGGGAAAAATAGAAATTCTCCAGACTTTTCTATTGCCTCCAAAAATATGTATATTTTCAAAACCCTGAAAATAATAATGTTTTCAAATATAGCTTATTTTCTGATAAGTACACTGTTAAAATTATAATAATCATCTGTAGTAAGCACTATTCCTGTTTTCTTCTTGAAGATTGCTCTGATTTTTTTATTTTTCGCAGTTTCTAAGATGAGTTTCTAGACTATTCTTTCTTAAAAACACTTTTTGCTACAGCTCATACGATATTAATCACAACAATATGATGCGGTTCTCAATAAACTCCTTCTCTAATTTTCACTCTTTTTTTGGCTGAAAGACTTTCCTCTGCATTTTCACAGTCAAATAAACAAAGGGTAAATAATACTACCAAAGGGCCAAAGCATAGCTACTGTGTGGATGGTGATTTAAATGCTAAACCTAAACAATGCTACTATCCATGATAAAATATTTGCTTGCTTTCAGATAACCTTGGCTTCTGTTAACTATCTTAATAACTTCATTTGCAGATCTTGCTGAAGAAGCCAGTGTGAAGGAATCTCTCCCAAAAATAGTGTTTCTGTTTTTTTGCTTTTGCATTCCTCTAGATACTTGCTGTATGCACAATCTGTCTTTGGGAAGCTCAGTGTAAAGCCTGGGATATGTCATCAGGAAGGGAAAAAATGAACTGAGTAGCATTTGTCAAATATCTGTGATGATTACATTATCATATGTTTCTTATAGGATGTTCTGCTAAAGAAGGCCCAGTTGCAAGGCCTCTTCCTTCTCTCCCATCCCTCCACCCTCACCCCATCAAAAAAAATATTCTAGCTTCCGTTGATCCACATAATGCTTAATGTCATTTTAATGCACGGCACAGAGCTGGCACCCTCAGGTTGTGAAAATTATGTTCTGGTATGTGATGTGGGGAAGGGAAGAAGTGAAAGATACTGCCTGGATTTGGCAAGGATATCAGGAAAGGGAATGGGAGTTGGAAAAGCTGTTAGGAAATGTAGATTGGTAAGAGTGTCAAACAAAGACTGAATGGGAAGGGCTCAAGGGGGAAACTGAAAGTTTTGTGGAGAATATATGAGGTGACTGGCTGAGTCTGAAAGCATCCCTATCAACCATTTCAAGTCTGCCCCTCTCTTATTTCAGCTTCTCGTTTGCTCGTCATTCGTTACTCTGGTGGTTTGCCTCTCTAGTGACTGTTTCCTGTGCAAATGACATTCCATGGCTTAAGTCAACCAGGTGCCCAGGTGCTTCCTCTCTCCTACCTTTGAATAACATCCTCTGAAAACCAGGGAGCAGATAGGATACCTCATCATTTTCCTGAAGTCCAGGTTAGTGTTTTCTTTTGCATTCAGTCTTGTGGCACACATCCATGCTTGGGGAGGCTAACGCTGTTTGACTGTTTTCTCTTACTGCCTTTCAGAGGCTGTGATTCTGTAAGCTGTTTTTATGGTGTTCAATTTATTTCCTTTACCCCTGACTTTCAGAAAAACCTTCCATTTTTTTTCTACCACATCCCTCTCCCTGCTGACTCCTCTGTCTATTTGTGGGATCTAATCTCTCTCTGCAATTTCCTCCTTCCTCTCACCCCCTACTCTCCACTTGACAACAGCACTGCTTCCCCTTGCCCCCTCACTGGGTAATATTTACTATGATTTAAGCGCCATCTCTTATTTTCCCACCTGACTTGGCATCCTATTCTGATTCCATAAATAAATGTGATTATGAAACATCTTGGACGGGTACTTGGCTGGCACAGGTGTCCAAACATTCTGTTCTTTCAGGGGTGGTGTATCAGTTGCTTAGATCTTGCAGAAGGGAATAGGGGGCCCAAGCTACGCATATGCTTCTACTTTCTTTGTTTTCAGTCTGTAGGCAACGATTTTCAGATTTAAACCCTCTGAGATGCATGCTATGTTTCACAGGTCAGCCCTTATTATTTGTGGCCATGAAAGCGCTGAAGATGTCTGATAGCAAAGGTGACTACAAAAATAGCTCTCAAAAATGTCACGAGGAATCAGGTACAACCTTTTGTGTCCGTGTTACAAAAAAAAAAAAAAGATCTTAAAAGGTCTTTTAAAAATAGTGGGCATAACAGCAAAGCCTTTGCTTTGTAGCACAATCCTTTTAGAAAGATTATAATCAAACCCACAGCAGCTTTAAGACCAGAGGACAGAGAAAACCTGTATCAGGAAACAAAGGGAAAACCTAGGTGAAAACCAAAGCCTTTTAATTTCAAATCTGTATGACTCATTTTTGTTTGGGGTTGCGTTTGGCCATCAGTCATTTCCTTGGTTTTGGCTGATTTGCTTCTCTTGCAGTTATGGCAACACTGGAGTTCCCGTAAGAGTTTATATCAATGGCTAGACCACAGTAGCATTTCCAAGAGAGGCTGACACCAAACATGCTTTAAATACGAGTTTCTTTCTTTTTTTATTAGAAGAGCACAAACTAATGAATTGTCTAATGCTGTCTATAGCAGGCATTATTTTACAGGATCTGATCCTGGGCTAAAACTACTAGGTGGATATGCTAGTATTTTCACTCTCAGATGTGTTTGATATTGAGGACTGAATGATGAGGTTTTGATTTTTCATATTGTTCCCATACAGGCAAATTGTTCGTCCCCAAGGCTACTCTGCTTTCTATGCTTTCTAAGGTGGACAACACCCCTGGGATGCTCCAGGAGGGGAAAGAGCTAGTAGACCAATCAGTATCAGCAAGTCTGAAAATGTTGCCTGCAAAGATCAGTTGGATGAGATAAGTTCAGTCAGATAGAGAGAGAAACTTCTGGCATAAAAGTTTGCTTTGTGCTTCATTGTGTGTAATCACAAAGGCATGAGATGAGATCCTACCTTATTTCTCACAGATAATTCATCCTACAGTGGTTAAGCACCGTGAGATGAATAGCCTCTTTGCTGGCTTTTATATGCACCATGGTTCAGAGGGAGCATCCAGGAGGGTGGAACATCTCTGCCTGTCTTTGCTGGGGAACCGTTTTAACTGCACCCCTGTTTGGAAGTAGCAGCATGAATGCTTCACACCCCTAGGGGGGAAATGATTACCGCTTGAAGGAAAAATCTCATGCTAACAGCCCTCTGGAAGTGGAGCACAGTTTGAGAGACAGAATTGTCTTTTAGGTGTGCTCAAACTGCAGGATTTTGGTGCAATATGTGGAAAAAAAATATTGTTCTAGTACTGGGTTGAATCTGGTAGTAGTACTAATTATTTGTAGTGGGAAAACAGGCAAAAGAGAAAAAATACTATGCCAATTTTTCCCTTGGGAAATTCCCTCTTTTATCTCCAGCTCCAAAAATCTTATGCTGTTATCAAAATATTCGAGATTAGGATGTTCTGGTGAAGGGGAGAACAGATCATTTTTACGCACTTCTTCATTAGGGGAATCCAGTTTTTTTTCAAGAAAAAGCATCACCCTTTTTGTGTTGCAAATGGAGATGGGCCCATGCACAAAAATGTGATTCTAGTTGTGGGTCTGAAACAAGACAAAGGTGATCAATGATCTCCGACTGCAGCCTTACATCTGATTTGCCTGTTCTTCTCCTTTGATATTATCACTGGTTTGTTTTTTCTCTCCTTTAGTCCACACCTCTACTAACCTACCACTGCTGCATGAGCTATGGGAAGTCACCATGTAATGTGCTCAGCAGAGGGAAGTCTCTGGTGCCAGCCTTTGAGCTGTAAATTCTCTGACGGGCGTGAGCTTGCAGAGCAGGTCCTTCAGCTGGCAGTCGACAATGTGAAGTTTCTGTTGGGAATCCTATTACAAGCCAAACAATAAACCAGAGATTTAACGTATGTGTGGGCTAGTGGACGAGCCTTCTCAAATGTCTGCATCACCCAGGACGGAACACCAGCACCGCTCTGCTTATGGAAGTCTTGCATGGCTTCAGGAAGGACAGACAGTGGACATCCATTTTGCCAGGCAGTATCTTGTCTGGCAGAATGTACTCTGGGAAATGGTACTGATTTAAATGTTTAGACACATATCATGGAAAGAAAACCATCAGCGATGTCGTTAATCCTACAGGTGGTTTCAAAGAGCATGGCTCCAAGATCATTCCATTTACACCCTTTTATGTGTAAAGTATGTGATTTTCTGACTGCCCAAGAATGAATGACATAGAAAAGTAGAACTTGGGTTGACCTTTTGAAATAGTTTATGTAGGTACAAGCGTTGATAAAACTTTACCGGTAACTTCAGTGGTATCTTACTCAGCGTGTCCACTTACATTAGCTGCTATGTAAAATGAAAACCTAAAACAGATACTGAGAATAACAGGAAGGCAGATGGTATGTCCAGAGACTAGTCAACTTTCCTGTTAGTCATTTATGGCTTGCATGAATAGCCTTATTGGGGAAATTACCCTAATACTGATTGAAATCCACAAGAGGACTTGATCTAAATGAGCTACCTATTCAAAGAAATTTGTTGAATCAAACTCAATTTGTGAACAGTGAATTCATGTGACCCATCAAGCTCTTTTGCTGAAATAGAGTAACGTGCAACAAAATTGTTTCTTATCTTGGCCCTCTGAGGGGATCAGTAAAATTTGGGGCAGCATCACCTTCAGGCTTTAAGTGCCTACAATGCAAGAATCTGTATGTGTGCTGGGTGTCTAAGACCCCACTGCAATTAGTGGGGAATAAGATTTGATTCAGCTGCCCACACAAATGGCTAATACCTTCTGAGATACATGAGGTATCTGAGACATCTGCTTGCAGATAACAAATATGGCATATCACTATGGCAGACCAATGCCCTTCTGGTGTTGCTGGAGGTTAAATGAGATGACTTAGTGGGCAGGCATCTAGCCCAGGGGCAGTACTTGTCTGTGTATGAACAAATTAATTAAGCCCTATTTAGTTCAACCTGAGAGCTCTAAGGGTGATTCACCTTATCATAAACTAGACCCTCGAGCTGATTAGCTGAAAATCTGTAGATTTTTTGTCAATATATACACCTCTTTTGCATTATTACAAGCCTGTGGATATATATATGGACTCTGTCTAGAGTGAATAACCGTTCAGCTGGTCATGTGCAATTCAGGAGTTTCCTTTAAAATAGAGTACCATCTCACAAATTTCAGAGGAACATAACGTGCACTGATCACGTGCTACACCGAGACAGAAGATGGACAATTGCCCGATAAGCTCTTTAAAAGTCTATATAAACACTTGCAAAGAGTAGGGTCAAAGCACTTCTGCTGGCATTATTAGGGTTTGGAAGGCATTTCAGGACTAAAATAAAAATTTGAGAGAGTGGACTGGAGTTTCTGGTGTCCCCATCCCTACTGCAGCCCTTCAGGAATCATTGCCCAATTCCATTCCCAGAGAGTAGTAAAAAAGGCAAGCTGTTAGGGAAAAAAACCACAAAACTCTACCGCCTTCTCTTGTTCTCTATAAAAGACTGAACATTAGTTCACAAACTTGAATATCTGTCAGCACATCATCTGTCTTGCTTGAGTATCAAGACACAGTTAGTGGGTAATAAATGCCCTCTAACTGAAAGAGAGGGAATACCCCGTGTACCAAATTGTCATAGAATTTTCTGCTTCATGCAACATTTTATTATGTTAAGTTAGTCCATATAGTTTTCACCAGAGGTTGTTTATTTAACCTCTGCTTCATGATATATTTGTCAACTCAATTACGTATTCCATGAATTCTTTTTCAGCCAAAAAACATTAAAAATGGTATAAATCAAATTTTTATTTTCCCCTTTTTCTTATATTTAATTACCTGCTCTCTTTTTTTCACCTTGGCCCCAGGTTCCTTTATTTAGCTCTCACATAGATTAACTGATGAAGAAGGCTGGCTCCAAATCCATTTCACAGGTCCTTTGGGACATGCCAAGACCAACCATTTAAACCATGTTTTCTCTGCCTAAGCAACACAAGGTTAATTCTCATGGTTGTTCTTTGCTTCAGTGTGTGGTGTGAGCTTTTCAGTGCCACCAAATCAAACACATGAACGGTAGACCAGCAGTAGCAATACAATGACATTTCCATGGTTTCATCAGGAAAAAAATAAAATAGCCCACCAAGACTTTTGGGAGAAGTCAGATGAACTCTGACACTATAATTGTGGTAAGCTGAGGTTCAAACCTGGGTGAAACACTTCTGGCCTATAGTAAACCTAAAGAGGTGACCTCATGCGAAATAAAGCAAAACCGTAGAGTTTGTTACCACAGAAAATTGTTCCACAAACATTTCAATGGCTTTTAAAAAGGAACTAATAGCAATGGCTATGTTACTGCTGAAGAAGAATTAAATCTGAGGTTTTGACTGCCTTCTCTTTTCATGTTTTGCAAGAGTATGGATGTTATACATATGGTACTAATTCCCTTATAACATGAAATTAGACATTGTACTTCCCATGTGCCAGCCAAGCCCATCCCTCTGCCGGCTCCAGCCCACAATTACATTCCAGGCATGAGTCCCATCCCAGCACAACAAAGGTCTCAGTGGTGAAGCCATCTTTTGATTAGATTCTCAGGGAGTTTCAGGTAGTAGAAAGCAGTGCTCAATGCCTTTCATCGCCTGTTGTGCTAGACCACAGGGTCTTATTTAATATTGAGCTGTGGCGCACCCCATGGCTACAGATCATGATGGCATGGATGAAGGGAAGAGGCCTGAACCTCAAGCAATTCTAGACTTAATGAGACTACTTTCACGTTGTCAGGATGAGTGCCCTCAAGCTATTTTGAAGCTTTCCCTGAAACAGAGACATTGTGTTTTTTGGAGGGGGTGAGGGTTATTATTTGTTTGTTTGTTTGTTTTAAAACAGAGACTACAGCCAGCCAGATGGAAACAACCTATGATCATTAAAGAGATCTCAGTTATACATTTTAGACTTTTGAGTCTGAACTATAAGAATTTGCAAAACAGTTTCCCTCTTGTGCAGTATTTTGCCTGTGATGGTGACCAGGAGTTGATACTCAGAGAAGCAGCAGCTGTACACTCCCAACATCTCCCAATCAAGACATGACATCATCATAGAATCACAGAATGGTTGGGGTTGGAAGGGACCTTAAAGATCATCCAGTTCCAACCCCCTGCCATGGGCAGGGACACCTCCCACTAGACCAGGCTGCTCAAAGCCTCATCCAGCCTGGCCTTGAACCTGGCCCCATCCCAGGGATGGGGATGATGATGTCCTGAAACAGTTTGCCTTTGGTCTATCATTTGTAAACAGGCTGTCTCTGGACACCCAGAAATTTGTCTAACTCTCTTTTCAGCTAATCTATGCTTTTGACATCCAGAATTTACTGTGAAGATGAACAGTGCAATTTTGTCCTGTGGAAAAAACCCAAAAAGTTTATTTCTATTTGTTAAACCTTCTCTATGATAATTTCATGGAGAGCTCACATTTGCTTGTTTTGTGGATGTAGTTATCTCCTATTCACTTCTCTACATCATTCTGATTTTCAGTCTCCATTCTCCATTCCCTGCTTTAGTCTTCTTTTTCAGTGTTCCTGTTAACTCAAAATATCTATCAGGCAGGGGAAAAGACATTAATATTACTTTTTAAAATACGAGAGCTTTCACTTCCATTTCTGTGATCCTCCATAAACTTCAAGGTAGCTCTGGCCTAAAACAAGAAAACGTTAGATTTACCTTCCCTGCAGTGTCAAGGTAACAATTTCCATGCTCCTTTTAGTTTAAAACATCTTTTCAATCTGACCTACCTGAAGGTGTGTTTGAATCTCAATAGATATTGATGCATTTGAGTGAAGTTACAGCTACTTTGTGTTAATAATATAACTACATTTTATTTCTTGTCTTCTGTCACTTAAAATCATACTAATCTGAGAGAGGCAATTACATGTTGATTTCATGAATTAATTGTCCATAAAAAAACTCTTAAAATGAAATAAGCTTGAAACAAATATATTTTGTTTATTATTCTGCTTTTCTCTAACACCAGTATTCTAATATACTGACTAGTACTGGATTTTTAACACTGAGAAGCCAGAAAAAAAGCATTGATGCTCGAGCACTCATTTTTGTGTTCATTTCTATTAATTAATATAATGAAAAATTTTTGGCATGAATTCGTTAAGAAAGATTCCAAGTCTAGAGCGTAAGCTCAGTTAGCAAAATGACAAAGGTAGACCAAATGATCACACTGAGAAGGTATAAAAATCTTAAGCACCTTAATCTAGTGTTTTCTGTGCATGCATATTTACTAATGAGAAAAAGTACACTCCACCGAAATAACTAAATGTGCTGATTCCAATGGCAGAATACCATCTACCCACGATGGCATCCTTCCAAGGCCGTTCAGTGACCAATTATTTTCCCCTCAAAAATACCACATGTATTTCATAGCAAATAAATTTCTGCACTCAGGCAAGGCCAAGATAAGAGTAAATATCACACTTCCAGGATAATTCTGGTGCCACAGAATTGCTATTATCTTTGCACAGAAATAATGCCAAAGGAAAACAATGATAGTAACGCAGAACATAGCAGGA
This sequence comes from Rissa tridactyla, assembly GCF_028500815.1. NCBI lineage: Eukaryota > Metazoa > Chordata > Aves > Charadriiformes > Laridae > Rissa > Rissa tridactyla. The sequence goes on along the minus strand of NC_071468.1, from coordinate 115,778,588 downwards.
AGGCATGTGAATGACATCTTAACATGTGGCCTCAATTCTCTTTTGATTTAAATCTCTACTCAAAGCTCATAAAAGAGAAAGAAAAGAATAAAAACGGGAACACAAAAAAATGCCAGACTTAGAAGTAAAAAATACATATAAGGTGATTTTCCTCCAGATCTTCCCTTTACCTTTTCTTTCTTATACAGAACGGAACACATTTACGAATGATAACAATAAATAATAAAATACACCCGAATTAATTGACTAACAGTCAGTTTTAAGCAGTGAGTCTAAACAGCAGTAACAGAGAAAGGTTTCTGCTGTATCAGAGATGGTAGACCTTTTGGGAGACACCATAAATGTGTGACACTTGTGCCTAGATTCGAAGGTAATATACAGGGTCCCAGAGAGATCTCAGCATGTGAAAAAATTCATAGTTTCCTTTAAAACCTAAATGAAAGCACACCTAGCATAAACACTGCAAAATGAACGTTGAGTTGAACTATAGCAATAAATGGGACAGGGCAATCCAGTTTGAAGTTTCTGGAGGATAACTTTATGGTGGTTGTGAGGCTCTACAAGTTCCTGGTGCCACTGAAAACACCATGATGGGGATGATCATCTGAAATCATCATACATGTCATATAATAAAGATAAAATTTGCAATGTTTTAGTCTGCATATATGAAAAAGATACAGATTAGAGGAATTTAGACTTTTCACTTACTGTGTAGCTTGCTTATATGCGCCAGAGAGGTAACTAGGATTTCAGTGTATGGCAAGACATAAGACAAAGAGGGTTCGCATGTCCGGTGTGCATCACTGCACACACCAGTGTATTCTGAATGTGGCCAGTGCATGAAATCTGCAAGTGCCTGGAGATTCACCGCCTCCAGACCGCTCTGTGAAGCACAGGGACTGATCCTAAGGATGCTTATGATTACTGAAGGACTCCACAGAAAGTCATCAGTATGTAAAGGGCTTTTTTCTTGAGTAGATATAACTTTATAGAACCAAACAGAAAAGTTACGTTGTGTGATAAGTGCATTTTCCAAGAGAAGTGTCATGCTTATCCTTTTCCAATGAGCAAGATGGGGTATTTGGGCATTGTTAACAGTTGTGAAAGAGCACTGTTTTGGAGCCAGAGGCTAGGAAACAGATGTATTATTTGTGTTGTGATTTTAGCCAGTGTGAGTTTTGTTAAGAAAGCCAACATAAGAGAACATTAATAATCCCTCACACCCTCAAAAAGCATAGGGACTGACATTTGTGAGTTAAAGGCAAGAGTACACGGCTTCTTTTCCAGATATTTGGAGATCATACACGTAGTGCAAGTGCCATAAATCAGCTGAAAAATATATTGGCAAAACAGAGAAACACAGATGAAATTATCACAGTCCAAGCGTCCTGTTTGATGAAGAAGAATACATATGATCTATGGACATGCATAACTTTTGTCACGTTACAAGTGGGCTGTTATCCCCTCAGCTGAATGGAGAGGCTGAGGGAAACGTGCAATCTGCAAAGCACATTCTGAAACAAGCCAACTTAAATTGTTCTGCTACAGAGCAACTCCCATACGCAACCCAGACATTCAGCCCAGCTCCACGGATGTGAGAATCGCTGTGGAGATATCAAATGAAGAGATGACAAGAGTTAAATGGAGGCAATCTGGCTGATAAAAGGTACCTTGACTGCCCTTTTAACCAAAAGGAAAGCTTCACTTAAAATTTGAAACAACAGCCAAGAGAGTTTGTAGGTACTTCTATCATGTGAAAATAGTTCATTTGCTGCCATGGTCATTAGCATTAACAAGCTGCAGTTGAGTGTTCAGACAAGAGGAAATGTAAATTACACGTATCTCTTGTAGCAGGAGATGACATAGAAGGATTCATTTTTCCAATCACACTGTCGCCTAGAGCCAGGGGTTCCTCTGGGGTTGTACTGTTCAATCCATTGTTTATGTTCATCTTTTATTGGCTTTAATCATAGTTTTGTGATTATAACTAATAAGATAATTAAGTTCCTAAGTACACGAGACTTAAGAGACAAAACCAGCAGCCAGGTGGGATTCATCCGACCTAATGTCAGCTGTAAGGCATTGAGACTTAGTCCTGGCTAGCGTTTCTCTGTAGTCAATGGAAACAAAAGCATGTCTAAAGAGAAAGTCAACTCAGTTATCATAGGAAATTTTTTTACGATAGGATTGGTCCTCTTCTGGTAACATTTCTGTCTCTTCACTGCCTGTGAAGTAAACCTGGATAGCTAGCTTAGACAAGATGCCTACATTTTAGGCAGAAAAAGGTCATTGTCACTGTGCGGGTGAGTAGTTCCGCAGATTTCCGTGAGTGTTTACCTGTTAATGACAAGTTATTTTCCTTATTTCTGTGACTAAATAAAAAAAAAGATCAGACAAGCCTGAAAATTTTAGGGACTTACATGTAAATGAAATAGTAACAGTTTTAACTGTAGTACTAACATTTACTTGTTACTGCTTGTTTACTTTAAACCATGGAAAATGACATACAGAAAATCCCAAGGTTTGTTACTATATCATCTGTCTGCATTCAGAATTCATAGGAATTTTGTTAAACTGTGAATTAAACTGATTTCTTATACACACATGGTAGGTACCGTGTGGTGAAAGTTGTGCTAGTGGGAAAGGAATGAAAAATATCCCGTGGTATGTAGAGTACATCTGCTAAGAAATGCTCACAGTGAGAGTGTCTGTTATGGAGGTACTTTTGGAGAGGGCTGACATTTGGTTCTAGAAATCTGCCTTCAGGTTCTCTCCAATTTATGCATCATTTAAACCAACTAGTATGGTTTACTCCTATTGTGTAATACTGAACCTTGGTTTCAATAGACCTTTTCACAGGAATTTCTTTCTCTTCCCACTGGAAACTGATGCTTCTCCATCTCTTCCCTTACTAGGATACATTTTACTACAAATTGGAGATTTCATGTTGGTGCCTAAGATACTACTGCGGCCTAAAATGGAGGCGACCCTAAAATGGATTGATTTAAAGACAGCGTAGAAAGAGGTGGTAATGAACTGTTAGTAGTTTGAATTTCTCTCCAATGATGTTGTAAAACCAGTACCACCATAAGTGGACTTTACGAGACATATTCTACAGGTAGGGTGATCACCAAACAGAAGGTGTTTAGCCCTCACACCAACAAAATTACATACCTAAATTCCTTTTTCAGGCCTTGGAAGAGATTTTTAAATACCTAAGAAAAATATCCTGCCCTTCCAATTTAATATTATACAACAGCTAAATTAAACAATCTGAATATGTGCTTTGGTATATGATTATATACCTTACCAGTTGAAGCTGTGCAGAGAAGCTGTACCAGAGGCAAGAAATGAAACTGGATTTCCTGACTCTCCATTTCATTTCTTAAACAAAACTCTTTTTCCTGGTCAATAAACTGTGTTAATGCCTTTATTTCAATACTAATAATGTAAAGCTGTATCAGGAAGTAAGTTTTTTCTAATAAATATACAATATTAAACTGATACTGCCTCACCTTTTAGACTAAAAACATAGTGTTCCTAAACCTAAAGAGTCTGTCAGGAGCCAATAAGCTGTCTCAGAAATCTGTAAAATGATCCTGGGTTACTTTGGAAGCCCTGTAGTTCTGTTAAATTCATTCTCTATGTGGTGATCAAAATTCAATTTTTCTGAAATACAATGTACATTTTCTCACCCTGACATGCAAAGAAATAATTATTTTGTTACATAGCAACATACAGTACTAAATCAGAGGACTTTTTTTTCCTATTTCAGGAAAGAAAGCATTTCTAGAAAGTGCTAGTGTTGATTTTTGCTGAAATATTATACTGTTGTATCCTAAGATGTATGGAGCTTTGAACCCAGCCTTCCTGTGTCCTGCACCTGGCAGATGATTTCAAATGGTAATCTGCCACCAGGCCAAGAAGTCTGCTCATTAGAGCAAGCTGTACAACTGCCATAAGCTAACCAAGTGGAATTAGATTAATTAATCAGGAATTTCTGATAGAAAATCAAGGTAAAATTAGAGAGTATATGGGTAAAGTTACCAGACTTGTCTACCGTTAATAATCATGGATTAATTACAAGAGTGAAATGGAAATTTGGGGGGTTTTCCTCTCTTTTTCATTCTTTTGTTGCTTTATGTAGTGGAGAGAAAAAAATATGAGCCTCCACTACAATAAAATTGACACATAGATTCTGAGACATGGCCATTATCACAACATAGTATAATACAAACTAAATCATGTAATCACCCAGTCACCTTTGCCCCAGGCCAATATTTTCTATTTAAACATTAATTTATATTTTTAGAAACTGATTCAAATTTGATTACAGTTTTAAAGAGCCTCTCATATCCTTAGGTAAGCTGTCCCAATGTTTAATTATCCTCACCTAATGTTTAATTATCCTCATTGTTTACAAACAACCACACATTTTATTTGAGTCACTCCATCTTGTTATGCCTTTTTTTGTTGTTGTTAGACTGAGAAGTCTTCTCTCACTGAGTGCTCAGCCAAGTCTTTCCTCATCAGATATGGGGGTTGGGCTTGTAAAAATTCATTTTTTAAGACTTAAACCTGTCAGTGTCACTGTCCTACCTTCAGCCCTAGAAAAGACAGTACTGTGAATAACAAGAATAACAACGTACTTAGCACTTCTGAACAATAAAATTTATGTTAAGGTTGTAAGTTTTAACTTATGCCCTTTTGTCTTTTTTTAAAAATTTGATGTTATCCCGCCATTTGATCTGCATGACAGAGTCCTTGGGACCATCAAAAACGGAGCAAGAAATGGCCAAGGCAGCTTCCTAAAGGACTCCTCGAACAAAGGTGTGCAAAATGAGTTTTCTCCCAGGAAAACTCACCTAAGAATTGATTATATCTTGATGCAAAAATGTAATAAGCAGCAGCAAAGCCTAAGCTGTGTAGGAATGTATTTCTCCAGAGAAAGACAGAGCCAAGGAAAGAAGTGATTAAAGGGGACGTGGCTGATTCAACTAAAATATAAAAGCTCTTTCACTTGCAAAACACACGTCCAACTAACAAACAACTTCCCAAACACTTTGAAGATTAGGTGGTTTCAAACTGTTCCAGATTAGCTGTGATGGTTTAGAATCTCCACTGAGTTTTTGATCCAATAGACCAAAATTCAGAAGCCGTTAACTCTTGTAGTTTAAAATTTTTTCTTCTTAGAACATTGAAATGGAAAGCACAGAGCAGGTTGGTTAATTAAAACTAATGAAAATCTTGTAAAAATAGTTGACAATAAAAAAGAGGAAGGGAATTGCTTTAGGAACGTCAACATACATTGAATAGTGGGAAAAGGAAATATAGGCAGAATATCAGGGGAAAAAATTCCTGGCAGAATGATCCACAGGAATGGGGGGAAGTGTCAGAAACCTCATTGCTTGTGGTATTTAAATCCAGACTGGAGAGAGCACTAGAAACTGTTCTGTTGGGAACGATTTTTATATTAACTGGGGCTTTGATTGGATGACTTAATAGATCTTTTCCATATCTGATTTCTATTAGCCTACTATTCCCAGCTGCTTTTGCTTCCAAAGCCTCTTCCAGTCTTTGTATTTCTTTGTTTAATATTGACTAATAATAGCACTTTAACCAGTCGTCCATTAATGCAACTTTAGTTTTTTTTAAGAAAATAATAAATTGGCAGATAATTAAAGTTTTCTGCTTCTCATTCCTCTTAAAAAGGGTAAATTAAAAATGTCTATGAGTGTAGCTGAGGTGAAAGTTCCACCCGAGCTAATGTTACTCACGTTTAACACAAGTCCTCCCTCTTTGCAAGTAATGAACACACAGGGTTCAGAAGTCTGAGAAGAGTGACAAATAGATAAAAAGCACTTTTTTCCTAGGCTATCTAATCACTATAAATAGGTTCTGATCAAAGTTTTTTTGCTACACAACAGCTACTTGGCCTTCTTTCTGTGCAAGAGTTTCCTTTTGTTTTGTAACTGACCTTCGTTTGAGCTAGTTGGCAGTGTTTCCTGCTGCGTTTGGTTCAGCTCCTTTCTGTTCATAGATTGCTGCTATTGCCCACTCGAAATCCAGCTCAGGGAACATGGTTATGACAGAGTTTAACTATTGGGGCTTTACACGTCAGCTCCTTTTTGTTTGTGTCTTCTCAGTGAGGAAGCATTACCCCTTGGGGACCACTAAACTTACATGAAACAGTGGCAGACCGTGTTCATCCTGGCTAGCTTCAGCTTCTCAAACGAGTACTGAAGTAGAGTGCAGCCCGTCACATTTTCATTTGACTTCTAAATGCCCACCAAATTTCATAGACGTGCTGGAGGACTTTGAACTACAATTGCTGGAGGCTTTGAGAGAGCAAAATGAAAATTATTGTTGTGTGCCAGCTAGCCCTGTTTTTATAGTCTGTCCTAGGCAACTGCACTTCATCACTGTTAGGTGGACCCACTGCAGGCTGGTGAATTTTTGGTCAGTAAGACTATTCAGTATTGTATATAGACTGTGGAGAGGGTGCTCTTGCTGGAGCTCAGGTTCTCTGGTTCATTTTCTGGTGGGAAAATTGTCTTACAAATATTAATATATAAAAACCGTTTTGGTTAAGTTTAGTAACTCAGTGAACATCAGAAGTTTGAGTGGCTTCTTATATTACTGAAAAAAACGTATACTTAACTTGCATATCAGAAAGTTGAATCCCCCTGTCACCTGACTCTGTCTACTTCCCTGATGGGTGAATGACTTCCGTCTAGGATTAAATGTTTCCAGAGCTGCTAGTTTCAGCCTCTTCTTTAGTTTCTATTATGGGAAAGAGTTACAAATTCAAAGACCACCTTGCAGAACCTAAAACTAACTGAATCGCACAACTTTAGCTACATTCTCTAGTCTAGGCACGGAGATTCCTTCTGCAATGTGTTGATAAATCACAGTTTCCAAGAGACATGTAACCTCACGCACCTTGGAAGTTTGTAGTAGATGACAAAAATGGATACAAAAAATAAAAATCCCTCGTATCAAGCATAAATATGAGTTCACACACTGGATTCCCAATGAAATTTCTAGGAAGTTTGGTGGAATCCAAACGAGATATGATAAATCACCTTCACAAACTGCCTCTTTTTTTCCATAGATTTCTGAGGCAGCCTAGATTCTTAGTGTACACAAAATGCTTAACTTTTGCATGGTTAAAGTTAGAGATTAGCATTTTCATATTAGTATTTCAATTTTAAAATAAATTGCATTAAAGATCCCAAACAAACAAACAAGAAAAAGGCAACAATAAATGCAGGAAACAACAAGACAGAAGATACGAGATGGTAATGCTACTCTCCATTCAATTCCTTGTGCATGGTATTTTTTATGATGTAGTACCAGAGCTAAATACAGTCTTGAAATAACTGACCACTTTTAATTTGAATGTGCATCGGAAAGAAGTAAATTTGCACACATTTAAATTGTGATCAAGATTCAGATTTTTCTCAAAAATTATTTCTGTATAGAAACTTTTGAAGCATGAATGTATGGGTACAGATGAATGAGTAAAATGCAGTGTAGATTGCACTTGAAGATTCAATACAAGATATTTGATGGACATTTACACTGAAGAAATGGAAAGAAACAATATGACAATATTGTATAGGGAGGCAAGCAATTTAGAAACATTTATAGGAAAATGGGAGAGCTTAAAAAAATAACATTTAAAAATCTTTTTTATTGTGTATCAGCTAAACCATATTAAAACATATTTTTGTGGGTGGTTGGAATACCATTTTTATGGTATTTTAAACCTTTTGTTTAATTTAGCAAATAACCTTGGACTGAGTCAGTAAAAAAATCTGCAGTGTTCAATAGGCCTCAAAATACCTCACTTCCTAACTGTGGTTTAATTGTTGAATATTAAACCATTATATAAACCCCCTGACTGTAGGGAATTGGGGAATTAGGAGTAAACTCCAACTGTTGTAAGTTTTTCTCAAAACCACCTGCTACAAGGTTTAGCAATCCAGGAAACCAAATCAGAACCGGGGGCCAATGTCATGCCCTCCACAGTTCCCTGCCAGAGTATGAAACCTGCATGCTGCAATCAGGGCACAACCTTTGTGCGTTAGTAATTCTAATACACGTATTTGTGTCAGGTTTTGAAAAGAGGAAATCAGCTTTAAAGTGGCTGATTACAGATGGCACGTAACAGGCAATAGGCTCTGCATAAATCATTGGTTTCCTCGGTGCGAAGGTGAGACGTGCACAGATCACAAAGTGCATCTGAGAGAAGGTAATTATTACACTGCTGTGAAGTGCTCTCCTGACAGCTTGGGAACATGTAGAAATGTCTGAAACCACTGGGGTAAAACATGGAATAATATTTCTAGATTTACCGCATCGTCATCCCACGGTGCACTGCTGCATGTTCTATTTCTCATTTCCTTGCAGCTTAGATCCAGTGTAAAAAAGACAGACAGACACTGATCTAAATCAGACATCAGGCAAATAGTTATTAGATAGGAGAAGACCTGAAATGCACATATTTGGTTAGCAGAAACAAAAGGATGCATTCTTGGTATGTCCTAATAAGGAATGCTGTATCACAAGATGCCATATCCATTTTTTTTTGGTCTAGAATCAAGGGTAACAACATCAATGAATGCCATGAACTTCAGGAAAAAAATCACACAAGTGTATGGACAATGTTGTTAGATCTGAACTAGCAGAAGGAGCAGCAACAGAACCTGTCCTCTGGCCTGAAAACCGCCTGTGATAGTCTGGCTGCTTCTATATTTCTTATCTTTCCTTCCCTCCAGAACTGGGCAGTCAACTCCCGCTACTTAATGGGAAGGGCTTTCTCTCATTCTGAAGCTGTGCCTGGGAATTATCCAGGAGTGCATTAATTGGTGCAGGCCTGTGCATGCAAGGGACCAGTCCTGCAGTTAAACTGGACTGAGTTTCCATGTCTTGAAAGCGTTTGGTTTAGCAGCGAAAGTGAGTGCAAGCCTGGGCTGCTAAGCTTTGCTGGAATCACAACCCTACAACCGCTGTGCCAGGTAGCTAAAGCTAGCGTGAGCGTTGCTCCCGTTTCTGCAGTCGCTGCTTCTCCTCCTGTGTGGACACACTGCCACAAAAGGAACATAATTTGTTGCTCTGTTCCCTAGCCTTTGGCTCAGTTTGTGTACAAGTTGGGTGGGATCCTCTCTCTTCGACATCTGTGTGTCAACATTTCCATCTGACGCCATTTATACTTGGTAGGGACAAACAGTCAGCTTGGCTTGCTATTCTAGCCTCTCCGAGAAGTCTGTGTTAGCATAAGATCAGTCACACCCAGGAAGCACCTATTTCTCCCCAAAGGGAGTCTCCAGTGATAAGGTCAGAGGCAGAAGTTCGTATTTTAAACACATCTGTTTGAGCAGATCAGTTTCCCCTTTCCTGCTTCCTTTTTAATTTGCACCCTTTTACCTCCACCACCCTCGAATCTCGTTGCTTCAACTGAGAGAGCACACAGGATTGTGACCAGTGTACAAAAAAGCTGAGACATAGTTAACCGCTAAAAAGTTGTGTTTATCTACCCAACCTTGTCATAGCTGTCTGTGCCTGTTAGGCTTGCAACATTGCCAATGAGAACTATAGTTTTATGGGGGGGGATACACATCCTCTCTGCCCTTTTACGTTGGTTCATCTAAACTTTATCTATAACATAGATTTGGAAGTGGAAAAACAAACGTCTACCATCTGCTCCATGTTATTTATGATGATTTCTCCAATTAGGTCCAATTAACTTGCTGTCAATGATTAAATGTAATGGGTAATAATAACTTGACTTCATCATTACCACCAGTATTATTAGCTCATTGATTGCAATAATTTCAAAAATTACCCATCAGAATAAAATATGTTTAGCACCTGGTTTGTCTGTTTAGGAACATCTGCTATAAATGTGTGATATATGTGGTATTTAATGTCTCTTGATGCGAAAAGGAAGCATATAATCCGTACTTTGAGAGTCGGTGCTGGCACAAATTTATCGTGAGACAATGAGAGGATCAAATAAAAATCAGTTCAGAATTTATTGCTGGATTCACAGCACTGTCAAAACAGGAATGGAGCTATCGTATATTTACCAGCCTGAATTTTCATGTCTAGCAAGGAGATAGTTCTGTTCAGATGATCTGAATTTACGTGCCTATGTCGTGCTATAGCCTGTGCTTGTGGATGAAAGAAGAGTGGGTGCTGAGCTGGGTGCTCAGCCTACCTTCAGCAGATTTTGGCTTACCGCTTGCCAAAGAGAGATGCTATTATCCAAATCCATGGGCCTTGTTTGTTTGGCCTTACTTGGAGTCTTGCATAAAAGCTTTACGTTGGTGGGCTGCATCTTCTTAAACATGGCATGCAGCAAATTAAGGCACAGTCTTCATTTCCCTTACTGTCTCCCAACGGCCGTTCTCTCTCACCATGCTCCTGCTGCACACAAAGCAAACCTGTTTGCTCATGGTGAACTGTATTTGCCATCTCCTAAGTTTGCCATGTGTTTTAGGTCAAGTGTCTTACTGTCGTGCAATTCTGTTTTCCCTGTAACCATATGGAAATACCATGGAATAAATGCTGTCTGGAATGGCTCACAACAGACTCTGTTCAGACAGCTAATGATTCCCCAATCTTTAAGTGTGCCAGCTAGTTCCCCTTCCTGCAAACAATTTTTTTCTTCAGCATCATGAATGTTAATTCTCCTAATCCTCCTCAGATTTACATCCTTCGGTGGGGATAAGGGGGTTCTTTAGAAGAGCAAACTTTGGCCTTAATTATAATTGGAATTCTGTTAACCACCCCCTCAGAAATGCTCAGGATCAATATTTTATTTTCACAAGCACCTAAAAACCAAATCTCAGTTTGTGATTCCTGAAAACTGAAAAATTTGGAGAAAAACTAATAAAGTGTCCAGCTGTTATTTATGCACTGAATGTCTGCTTATTGGCTTGACAGATCTGAGAAACATTAATTCTGGTGGTGTATTTCTGACTTGAGCCACACTTTTTTTAACCTAACCCAGTCTTGGAAAAACAAGCAAGGCTTTGGCTGGTGTCAGCCCTTTTCTAACATTTCATTGCCCATTTTCCCCAATTTTGCCATCTGGAATGTAAATTAAGGGGTTTTCTTCCTTAAAAAAAACACATTATGTCTTATCAAATTTTCATTATTTGGCTATTTAACAAAATGCAGATTGGTAAGCTAATGCTCATTCGGTGTGATTGTTTCATTGGATATTTGGCACTAAGTCCTCAGGAAATTTAGTAGTCTAGCCTTTAAACCTCTGATCTTTTTCCATTGGTTGCTGCTAAGAAATGTTGAACTACCAGAAGCTAAACAGATTCATGGGTATTGTTTGACAGCTTACTTTAATGCAAAAATGTGAAAAGTTTCCCGCTCAAAGTCCTGCTTAGTCTCTGCCTCTAAAGCCTTGCATTCTGGAGAGGGTGGTGGGCATTATCTTCCATATCATATGAATGGGAAAACCAATTCGTAAGTCCTAACGTGGTTTCCCAGCTCAGCTGTTCTTGCTTCCCAGTATTTTGCACAGCCTGTCCCTACCTTGAAATGTCAGGTCAGATTTTCACTTGGAGCTTTGTTGATTTACAACAGATGAGGAAGAAATCCCACGTATTTTAAAGATGCAAAAACATTGCTAGATTGGTTCTGCTGCTGTGTTGTCTTCTCTCTGTAAAATAAAGAATCTTTTACAAATACTTCATCTTGAAAATTGTGCTCCAGAAGGAGGGAAGAAGCTTATCTCAATGTGATGCTCATCTTTCTTATCCTCCACTGTTACTTTTGGACTGCTGTGCCTGACCCAGAACAATTTCAGGTGCCCCAGGAATGAAATCTTTCACTAAGCTATACAAAATGTTGTGTGTTTTTTCTGGAAATGCAGAGAGCGGGTCACATTTTTATTAGATTTTATCCAGAAGATGATCAAAACGCTCTGTCCAAATTATTGTCTAAATTTTGGAGTGGATGTTTTATTGTTAGTGAAAAGTGCCCCGTCTACATATGGTGTTTTGGGATTTGTCTGTTTAATTTTGATCAGAAATTCTTCCAAAACCGGAGACAAACACAATATTTTACTTGCATTTTTTTTTCTGCAGTGCTGAGTTTAGTGTATTCTAATAGGAGTAAGGTCCAAGCTCTGCAATGGCACAGCTCAGAGGAGTACTTCCTGCGGGATCTGATAATGTGTCACCTCCTCTTACTAAGGCTGTAATACTTCTGTATTCGATAGGAGATAAATTTCAGCCAGGGAACATGAACTTCCTGTCAAAAGCAGAAGGCTACAAAACTAGGGTGTTTTTTGTTTGGTTGGTTGTTGGTTTTTTTCTCCTGAAATGTCACAACAGAAGTTTTACAACCAAAAATTCCTTGTTTTCCTAAATAAAAGTTAGATTTTCAATTTTTGTTTTCTGGAGACTATAGGAAATCCAGCCACCCTTTGTCACGCTGAAACAAATCTGCTCCTCGTGTTGAGAAATGTAACTTCCCTGTCTTCCTCACGTAAGCCTGAGTGATTTTCAGTGACTGACCAGCCTCATTGTGAAGGACCATTCCTTTCATCCTTTTCTTTAGACATCTAAACTGAAGTGTCTAAGCCTGAATCTGAATCCCACTTGCACTCAGGGAGCCTGGGGGAAAGATCTAAAACTCAGGTTCATCGCACAATTTAGGGCACTGATCTGAGCTATGCAAGATGGCTACATAATTCCCCTACGCTGACATGTCCGGAGAAAAAATAATTGCAGCTAAGATCTCTGGCAATGTGTCTGTCTTTCACGTTGCTAAAGCAGCTACTTTTCTACTAACAGACTGTAGATGATGTGAGGATGCTCCCAATGAAGACATCTCAGATACTTCAAGCAAGGTGGGATGAAACTGGACCAGAGTACAGGAAACTAATTTACCCCACACAATATATCACAGCCCAGATTTCTTATTTGTTAAAAATCAGTGCACTCAGCTGAAGTCAATGGAGCTATGTTAATTTATGTCTGGTCCTATGGACAGAGCAGTAATGGAAGCAAGGCTTTTGTTTTTAAGGAATATTATATTTTTGTCTGAGATTGATTTATGAAATAGAGATAAACACATAATGTTTAAAAAGGAAAAAACCCACAACCACCATGTTGTCCTCAAAAAACTTCAGCTGTGTAGGTCAATAAACAGCAAACATAGTTCAGCAGTGGTAAATGTAAATTAATACTTAGGGGCAAGTAACCAATTTGGACAGTTTGTGCTCCCTCTATTAGCCCCTCTGCACTGTTGAACAAGGGGAAAAACATAGGGATTATACAGAAAAATATTGATAAAATCAACACCACACACAGCTGCGTTTTGGGAGACAGAACATGAGTTAAAAAGCTATGATAAAAAGTACTTAAAGTTTGTATTCCTTCAAGGATAAACACAGAAAACAGATGCCATGGGAGGCATTTCATATAGCAACTCAAAGATACATCTTTCTTCATTAGGAGTCATAATGCATCTGTTTGGAAAATCTGCATTTCAAACAGTCTTTTAGGCCTAGATTTCCTCTCCTATTGGTCTAATTGCTCCTTTAAACCCTCATCCTGTTACACTGCAGTGTATGAAAAGAGTTTCCATCTCCTTTCTGCCGGGAGATCTGGGCTTGCGCTCTGTTGAGAGATTTGGGCCTGTGAACTCTGTCAAGTCCAGTTTCCCCAAGTGCCAGTCATCACACTGGAGAGTGATGCCGGAGGCAAGCTGGTGAACAGCTAGAGATGTTCTCCTGCAGGGAACAGACCTATGACTAAAATCTGCCAGAGAAACTAGTGCATGCCAACGGGATCAGCTACTCAAACAACCCAGCCAGGAAGGTTTCTCATATGAATTTTCAGTCACAGCTTAATTCTGTGTCGCCTGGTGGCACAGGTTCTTCCTAGGATACCATGTCCCTGCCTGAGACGCAGCACAGGGAGTTAAACCTGTGGTGTGTTTTCTTCTTCCCAGTCCTAGAAAACATGTCACTATTTCAGTAACAAACTTGATGATGGCCCAGCGGAAAGAAGTCAGATGTATCTCGAGACATATCAATGCCCAACTCTTGCCAAAAGGTTTATAACCTGATACAGTAGAAGTAGTACTTCTGATTCACAGCAAATGAGGACTCCTTCTGTGCTTAATATGCCACACATATTTCCTTCTGAAGAATAATATTTTGTACTTCTATAGATCTTCCCATTGTACATTTTCACAGGAATTCACAACTTTAACACCTTTAACCTCATAAAACGTGCTGGTTTTATTATCTCTGTTCCACAGAAGGGAAAACTAAAACAGAGGCAGTAGAAGAACTTGCTCACTGGCACAAGGCGTTTGTAGCAGCACTGGAAACAGAGCCCAGGCACCCTGACTTTTTAGTCTTCCTCAAAGCCATCCCTGGATTTTAAGCTAGAGAGCTCTCAAGCTTTTATACACTGCCAGCTGATCAGAAAAGATCCCATGCGTGATAGTTGATTATTAATTTGTAGACTTCCTATTTAAGGGTCCCAGTCCTTACTGACACCCCATCATGCTTAATATAAATACACAGATAGGAATTATTTTTATTCCAAAGATAATGATGTCCAGTACCAAACAAGCTTCAGTTGTAGAAAATGAGAATGGATGAACGGAAGACATAAAAGCAAGACTGTGTGGCTATATACTTTTGGAATTCCTCACCGAAATCAGTTTGTATTTTAAAATCAGTAAAGGTCAATGGTATAATACATAAACAAATCCAAATTTACACTCTTAGAATCCACTTTATACTTGAATACTATTTATAGTAGCTTTACTCTGATAGTTTATTACATCTATACTACACCTAAGAGATGACCCAAACTGACCTCTCGGTAATTCCAGTTGGAACGCTTTTCTAATTTAAAAAGATACCAACCTTTCTTTCATATTCTTAAATGACATTTCTATCCAGCATGCATTTGGCCTACTAACATTTTGGTTTTTACGTTCTAGTGTATGACTGAATGTTGCTATGCACAGCCACTAAGTTCCCTTTCTCTTATCACATGGGTGTTGTCTACAAGCAACTCCAGCAGATCAGGTCTATTTATTACTGGCATTTATAGTTAGTTAAACACAACCTGCTTGATTCCACACTGCTTGCACTTAACCAAACCACTTTCCCAGGTGTTCTTCCTACTGCATAGTTTAAAGTTTCCAAGATTTCCCTTCAACAGATGTTAAACTCACTGGTCTCTAGTTTCTTGGTCTTTAATCTCTTGACCCTTTTTAAACTAATGGAGTTGTATTTGCCACTTCCTAATCCTCAGGCATCTCCTTCATTTTTAAGAATGTCGGTTAATTTCATGCTTTTTACTAATGCTTGTGCAATCATGTTATTTGGACCTGGGGCTATATCTACTATAAATGCACTCAATTTTTCTTTTTCTGGTTACAAATTTTGCTTTTAACTATAGACTGTCCTCCTTTTGCCTCTGGAAAATTGATCCATTGTTTAGTCAGACTATTGTTCCACCTTCTTCTTCTAAGACAAAAAGAGAGTAACTGTTTAGCAAGTCTTTCTATTCCCTTGTGCCTCAAATGGTAAGCTTTCTTGTGCAGAGGAAAATGAAGTTGCAGAAGGTAGTTCCCATACATTCTGCTGTCCTCAGTGGGACTTGAGTATTTCCAACATTACTTTAGAAATGTGAAGCCATATCAAAAAACCCTCAGTCTGATTAAAAACTGTGGGATAGCCAGCAGTTAAGAGCAGTTGGGTAGCACATTGAATAAATAGTCTTGCTGCTTTTCTTGGGTTTCCTTTCTTCGAGTAAGATCTTAGTGAAGGAGCCACTTATGGCTCATAGACCAAACCAAGTGCTCTGTTGAATTGAAGCCCATGTGTGCTGCAGGGGAATGTGCTGGTATATTTTCTTTGATAACTGAAACACTTTCTGGGCCACCCTCACCTTCAGACAATCATGAAGAACGTCTCTGAGCATTTTGAGACTGAGTTTTTCCCCGACTGTCCAAATAGGAGTTAAAAAATATATGCTAACGATTTCCAAGGAGCGTATTTTGACTTTTTGTTGAGAGCTGTGAAACCTTTTCCCACTGTCAGTTTTCTCTTGGTACTTTAAAATCTTTTTCCCTAGTTACAAGGTGTTTCTGACCTTATTCCTTGGAATCCCATCTCCTCATAAGTAATTTTAGGTAGCCCTAAGGGTTACATTTGCAGAAGCAGTCCATACTTTATCTGATATGAATCATATCTTTTGGCTTCAGCTGCAAAATTCTCAATACCTTTGAAATCAAGCTCTCTCAGATGTGATCCATTCAGTTTCTGAAGGCTCTATTCATATGGTATTTCACTGGAGTAGGTTTGGACTCCCATACATTTTCTGGACAATACAGAGATTTGAAAATTAAGAACTAATTTTTTTCCCAGGTGTGCTGGGAATTTCATAGGATAAAACCGAGTAATGATAATTTTTTATCTAAGACCAAAACTATATTGAAATTTAATTTGTGGTGTACTTGTCTGATTCCCTCATCATTATGGACAAACAAAGGACTGACATGTAAGTTCAATTGGGATTACTTACTTCTAGAATTACTAAACAAGGGAAATCTCAAAAGCATGAAGATTCAAGAAGTCTTGATGGACTCTATTCTGTTCAAACTCCCACAGGAGCAAAGGTCTGTAAATATAAGGTAGATCCTGAAGTTTTTGCTTTCAAGTGCTGTCACAGGAGAAGTTGGTGGCACCGCATATGGAAAAATAAATGTCAAATTCCGTTGCTAGTCTTAGAAGCCCAGAAATTTTGTCTCTCAAGGTATATTTTGCATTGAAGAAGAACCTTAGAAGGGAGGAAAGCACGGCAAAAAATCAAAAGGAGCATTTTATATATGCTTTGTTTAGTCTACCTGCTGAATTTCTACAGTGACAGAAGACTCACAAATTCCTCTAATGTGCATACGGTATACTTATTAGACTGAATTAATTAAAAACTTCAAGAAGGCTAAAAACTCAAAAAAATCTAAAGTAAGGATCGATAGCCTGAAGCCGTTTCAGTACAAAGGCTTGTACAGGTAACTGAAAGTGAGGACCACCAAGCAGATGTTACCACAGTCATATTTTACCAAGAAGGTATGAACATCCTTTTGGTAAAATGGAACAAGGAACTGGAGAAATCTGAGTGTGTGTTATCTGAGGTTTTGTTTTGAAAAGGGCTTGCTCTGGGTTCATGAATGAAAAAATGAGGATTGGGAGGCAGTTACATTGTAAAGGCAGTAGGAGAAAAGACAGGGGGAAAAACTGAGTAAAGAAAAACTTAAAATGTGGACTAGAGGCAAACTGTGCAGGCACTGGTAAGATTTCCACAAAAACTTTGCCCGAGCTATCTAAAATATTGGCCATTTAATATGTCTTATGCAAGATGCAAAGTATCCAGGTATATATTTAACTAGATTTCAGATTTTTCTTCAAATACCTTTTCTGTGAACTACTGCTTACTGTATTTATCTGTATTCAGAACCAGAAAGTCTAGGTATATAATATCTACAAACAATACCTTGAGTTCTTACTTTTTCATTTCCAGTGTTGCTCTGAGTTTTCATTCTTCATTACCACAAGAATGAGAGAATCTAAGACAACATCTTCAGATATCATCTTCACCAATCGTATGGTCTATATCTGGCCATTCCATGATTTATTAAAAATGCTTTATTATCATGTACTGCTTGAAGTCTGGATGAATGCAATCAATCTTGTATTTCACAGCTATTGCTTATATTGCTGGAATAAATAGTCCTTTATTATTTCCATTAACATTATTCCACTATTCTAATTAGTATTTACCTGATTAGTGGAATTATCACAGGTTTGGTTTAATTAAATGCAAAGTTGTCAGAATAAAACGTTCAAACAGTTTAAATGATCTGACATTGAATTTCCATTTTCAGAACAGATTTAGGCACTGAAACATAGTAATAGATAACATCTTAACTGTTATACATAATTTTTGAAAATGGAATGTAAATTAAGCACTTTTGAATGCTTATCCCTTTGTGTAGCTCTATGGAGTCCAGTCTAGAAACTGTTTCTCCATTACTTTTTCACATTTGTTTTCTCCTGAAAATACTGTGAAAATGTTCTTGCTGTAATAGCCACATGTAAATACAGCCATCTTTTTATCAACTTTATTTTGAGCTGGTGTCTCCTGTCACCCTCCCACTTGCCCTCCTTATTTCTTGTCACATCTCTGAACCCCGTAGACCATCCGGATTTAACTAACTCTCTGCAACTCCCCACAGAACGCATTCCTCTGTCAGCACATATGCTTCTCATTCACCAATATTGTTATGCATTCGATTTTTCCCCCCTCTCTTTTTACTGCCACTACCTTGTTGGCATTGTAAAAAGAGAATACCTTTAATGGGCCCTGAACCACTGTCATTACACGCTCCAGACAGCAACCCAGGGTGCAACCGGCATCTCACCACAAGTAGGAAATGAGAAATTCTGGGCTATAATGAGAGCTATTGAATTTTTTTACAGCAGCTTAACATAGGCTATTTAGCTCAGGTGTTCCAGTAATGGTAATGCACATGGAAAAAGCAGTGCTTTAGGCCCTTGAGCTTTTTCATCTTTCTCCCACCTCAACACGTGAATCAATGTAATTCTCATGAAAGAGTCGCAGTAGCCCTGGCAAGATATGATTTCAAGTGTTTGCTATATACCTACTCATGTTATTCCTTGTATGTCTTTGGTAGCTGCTTGATTCCAGGATTTTCCTTGGTACCCTGCATAGTGGGTCCATTGTTCTTACACACCGCCTTCTCTGAGACAAGTATCCTTTTCTTTCAAACATTTTCAAGTGATCTTTTAGAAGTGCTTTACTTTTTCCCCTCTTTCTTTCCCCTAATAAAAAGAAGTAAACCCTTTCTACGTGAACACGTTTACTTTGTAGAAAGGACAGTCGACTCACCCTTTGGATTCTGCAGCCATGACACCTTTTGCAGCACAGCTGCAAAGCCTGAAGGACTCGAGAATGTGAGGAGAAAGCCAGTCTGGGCCCCCCTGGCTTCAGTATAGCTAGGATTTCACCCCATGTGCCCTGAAACTGGAGGTCATGGCCAATGTCTGCAACTTGAGACCGGGATGAGGTCACTAATCTAATCATGACCTAAGCTTATGCTGGAATTCCTGACTTTGGAGAGACAGATGCAAAAGAAACTAGATTTGGGGACCCTAATAAACCAATTAAATGCATCACAGTAGTGTCCTCGTTCACCAGATTTTTATATCCGTTCAAACTGTCTTCTCAGAAAGATTCAATAGAGATGTTGGTCACTTTCTGACTCAAAACTGTCAGGAAAAGAGTATGACTTTGTTCAATGAGATTGAATTTCTGTTGAAAGATTTTTAGGACAACAGTTACCTCCTTCAATATAGTTATATATCCTTTAGCCATATGGAACTCTGCTTTCTTCTAGGTCCTTTAGGATCAGGAAAATATTCAGAATGAAAAACAAGAGTTGGTTCCACACCGAGAAAAATATCAAAATCTGTTCATAATTTAGAGCCATCCAAGGAAAGAAACCATCTCTTTTCTTACCTGTATCTGATGTCACTGCCTTATCACCATTTATGAGTTTGGAGATACCTGCATAAGCCAGGAGGCTGTGGACACTCATTCGCAGAATAACATTTTTACCCTTAAAAATTATAAAAATGTAAACAGTTTTGTACCTGAGGCTTTAAGTGATCTTCCTCCCACCCCTACTTCTCTTGTGGAGGAGTTATTAATGAAAGCTTTGATGTTATGTCAAGTACTGCTGGAATGTACCCAATGATGCTGGGAATGGGCAGAGTGTAGGAAAACAAAGAGAACAGCAGATCCTTTACTGTCATTGATGCACAGTTTGGGGGATTGTTTGTAAAACTGCATCAGATAAAAATGCTGTGTTTTCTTTTGTCTTTGTTTTTTTGTTTGTCTTTTTTTAAAGAAAAAACACAAACAATCTCTGGTGTATATTTAAATGCAATTCTGCAGAAAGCTCTAGTATTAGTTCTTTTCAGTATGAAAAAATGACTAACTCTGGCATGCTTTCAGAATACACAAGCACTATGGTGAAGAGCGTAATAGAAATGCTTACAACCAACCAAATAAAGAAATAGAAAGGTACAGGAATTCCCATCTCCTGACACTGGGAAAATCAAGCCTTCTGGAAAACTTTGTGATATATACAGAAGTCTGCCTATGAATTCATGTAATATTCCACCGTGAACCTTTTTTGGCCTTTTAGTTAACAATGTGAAGTGTTGCCGAGTAAAAAGTGTACATTTTCGCTAATATAGCAAAGAATACTCATCCAATTAAAGCACTTCATAATCTACGTGGGGCCTGTAATTTCTGAATATATCTATTATTACTTAATGTCAACAAAAGTGTCTTTAAATACAAAAGCACATTTTTTGGTCCTGAGAAAGCAGATTTGTTTTAAGACCATTGAAATGCACAATGAAGAGGAGAAGCAGCGATATCTCCACTGGACTTCTTATTTTCGACATCTGGTTGTGGTCCATTGGGAGAAATGTAAGTAACAGTTTACCACATGGATTACAAATGTGCTGAATTGCAAGAATGAATATTAAATGAAAATATCCATAGCACCTGCAGCTTGTCCGGGAGAATTCCCCTTGTGTGTTGTGGGTGGGTTTTCTGAAAAACCCCTAGTGAGATGCGAACTGCAACTGCAGCTGCTTGTAGTAGCAGCTTGTCTAGTGTTACCGAAGAGTTTTCGGATTCTGTTGCCTTCAATGAATCAACATTGATCAGGGCTGCCAACACGCTAAAAAAAGAAAGGGAGGGAGCAGGAGGAGGGTTGCAGGGGAAGGATTACGATCATTAGGATTATTCCCCCAGGTTTTAGATGATCAGGAAAAATTTAAAAATAGTGATTAAAAAAAGAAAAAAAAAAGAAAAAGGAAAGGCAAGCAAAACGCATGATGAAATATAAAGCCGGTTTGATGTATCTGGGTGAGAAAGCAGTGTTTACTCTGCCAAAAGGTCAGGCCTGCTTTTTTCACAATAGAAACCCTGCAATTGTGTATTTTGCTGACTTCATATGCATTCTGTATATACTGAGCACAGTACACATGTGACACTTGGCTAGATTTCAGATGCTGTATTAGAGGGGATTAAAGAGTGGAGGACATTTCCCCCCTAGCATTACCTTTTTATTTTAAAGAGACTGAGCTAATTCTATGTGAACATGCCTTGAAAACAGAGTGGCTCATTAAGAAGTGTCAAACTCCCCATTTTGATTTTACCCACCAAAGAAATGGTGGAGAACAGGCTCTGCATGCTCCACATCTTTTTATCTGGCCTCTCTGAAGAGCACTTGCACATTTAGGCATAGCAAAGTGGAAATCAAAGGCAGATCAATGCTGGCAGCACAAAAAGGGAATTGCTAGCCTTTCCTTTGGGTTTTATAATGTCAAAATGATAAAAAATATGAACGCCAAGTGGTACTTAATTTTTTTTTTTGCTGTAAGAAAAAAATATAATATTTTTAGCTGTGAGAGGCTGCCAAATTATTCTGTTCTGGAATTTGTGGCAGATCTTGCTACTATTACAGAAAAATGGAAAACTTTACACACATTTCTTTGTATCTCTTTGATACAAGAGGTCCGCAAGGAAACCCCAAGTTGCACAGGGATTAGAAGAGAGCCACATGGCAAACACTTGTTACCTCGAGACAGCCTCATCGGGTGACTGCCTCCAAATGGTAGGTTTCCTCTGGAGGTGATACTTCTACCTTTGCTTCTAGCCTGTTGTACAAATATTTGGAGCACGTCTAAAGAAGCCCATTGAATCGAAGTTGCCCATATGCAGTCCCAGGTTTTGCATCCCTCAATTTTATATCCCTGTAAATCACGGTCTGATGCTGACAGACAGGATATGGAAAATACCAGCTCAGGAGTGGAGAGCCCAGCTGGGCGCCGGTCAGCGTGTGTCCTGCATTGCTCTTGTGAATATTAAGGTCCACATCCCTAAGAGGAGGAGTGAGTGAATCAGAAGAGGGAGCTCTAGCTGTGCTAATGAGGCCAGAGGGGGACTTGTGTTGGAGTATACCCAAAGTAGGAAAAGAGAACTCTTTCTCTGTTTTGCATGGAGGAGAAGGAGTTGTATTCCTTTCTGCCCCTCTGGAAGTCCGTGTTTTCATCCTAGTTTAATAGGTCCCAACAGACTCTCCAGCAACCTATTGTGCTGTGCTTCTTGTCTCCTCCCTCATTCTTTTTTTCCCTCCCAGGCAAACCCCAGGCATCCCACCAGCAAAGATTCCAGCTCTCCAGGAGTCTTTGATGGGGAGACTTGATTCATTTTGTTTAAAACATTTACATGATTTCATGCATATTGTGCAATATTGTATTAATTTACACAGGAGGACTTCTACATAATGGTCTTCAGAGACACTGAAGATCTTAGGACAATATTTTTAAAGGTATCAGAACTGTAAATGTTCCCAAATAAGGGGCAAATATTGTCTGTCCCTTACAACGGAGTGAAATGTGGGAGAGAAAAAGAGGCAGTTCCATCCATCACTCTTCTCCCCCCAAGATGAATGAAAGTTCAACAGAAGTAAACAAGTATGATGTTGCTTCTGAGTCCCACTGACCTGGCCTGGACACTGCCACTGAGAGGCACAAAAGAGGAGACTGCAACAAGGAAGAAATGGTTTTGTCTGCTTGGAAGCTTTGGGAGATACTTGGTGTGTGGTCCTTGGGGAAGGGCCCCTGTGCCCCATCCCAGTTAAGCATTGTGTTTGAAGGGATATGCAGACACCTTAAAAATACTGCCAAGTTGACAGTACACTAGTGTTTTCTGTGTTTCACAAATCATTTGTGCAATATTTTACAGGCAAAATTACTTTCTGGAGATTTGGATAAACTACTGTATTATGTACCAGACAGAAACAGTTTAAGAAACAAAGAAATGTGCCTGCATCCTTAAGTTCTCTTGTACAAAGGCTCCTGGGGTTTGACAAGGAGCAGGTGCTCTGCACACTGTTTACAGTCCTTCTTTTTGCTACTGATTATTGTGTCATTAGAAATGGAATTAATCCTAATTTTTAGCCCACTGTGAGTCATACAGAAGTTAATAAAAAGCTTGACTAATCAACACTGGAGGTGCTTCAGCTTTCTCTGGGGGATATAAGTGGCGTTGACTTTATGTATCCTTCTAGCAGACGCAGACATATGGTCATTCAAAGCATATGGAGGATGCTGCTGCTCTTCAGGGATGCAGGCAATTGCAGTGACCAGGAGAGATGTGACGAGGGGTCTGTCATGTGGCATAGACTGAGTAGCACTAGGCAGGGTTAATCAGGGAGAGATCTTAATCAACAAGAGAGCTCCAATATGAAAAAGGTAGAAAGAAACTAGTGTCAGAATACTTTATGACTGTCTTTAAGAGTCTTCAGAATTATGAGCTGCTGTCTCAGTGCTGGTTGTATAGGGGGTATCAATACTCTTGTACAGAGTACAATGCTCTGGTGTGTGGACTATATGGGCCTGCAGCTATTCAGGACAAGGCAGACCAAAGGACTGAACAGATGTTTGAGAAAGAATTCTAAACTCAACATCTTTGCCTGCAACATCCAGCTCTACCTAGAGCAGATGTCTCCAACAAGACAGTTGAAAAGGAGCAAAGGCACCAAATTTCTTCCCCCATGTTAGAATACTAGCTAAAGCATGCTTGGAGGAAAGAGTAGAGCATGTTTTGGCTCTCCTGTCTGTAAGATGGTCTGAGTCCCCCATACCTCATCTGTGCTTCAGGAAAAAACAAAGCAAAACAAAAAAAACCTGAAGAAAATGCTGCCGTATAGTCATACACATACTCAATACATGTTATATCTGTTCGAGACAGGTCACTGCCTAGACAGGATTTGAGAATTTTGGACCCAGAGAGAGAAAAAACACAACAGCAAATCAACCTGTGAAGCCAAGTGATGAGAAATCAGCATGCTTGTGCTTCTGCTCTTCATTTTACCTGAAGATTCAGATTCACAGTAGAAATATACAAAATATCCTCCAAGAATGGGCTTAGGTGTCTTTCAGTCTTTCTGTGAATTAATTAGTGTTTGGGTACTTTTTCTTCTTGCACACAGGTTGCCAGAACAACATGCCTCTGTGTATAGGAATGGGCCCCCAAGGACCTCCTGTTGACAGACAGCTCGCTGTTGTCCTGAGGCACCCCCAAGGGGGTGGTGGTGGTGGTGCTCTCTGCTGTGGGCTTTTTGGTCAGCTCTCCAGGGAATTCTCAGCCTGGGCTTCCAACACAATATGGAAAGATGTTTGCTAAAACGTGATTTAAACAATAAATATAGCAAGCCGGCATCATATTTTTCTCACTGATCACTCCAACAGACACCATTTTCCTTGCTAAAAATACCTTATGTGGACACCTGCATGTGAATATGTGGCAGAGCTCATGGGGTTGCACGTGAGTAAGGTAATTGTAAGATTAGCAATTTCTCTTTTGTGTTGGTTTTTAATATTTCGTCATGAGTTTACTGGAAGTGTGCAGCTGAGATATATATTACCATAATGCTTACATGTGTGACTTTTAATGGACATAAATTGAAAGAACCTATCTTTCTGGTTAGTGAAAACCCTAATTACTCATTATTCCCTGCTCCCTACTTTAGCACACTCCTTGGAGCCTGCTGGTGAGCTGCATAGAGGTGTTTCTTTTACAAGGGTTATTATAAAGACACCTGTTAAGATTGATATAGTTAATGCTGCATCAACATTTCCATTGATTTGGTTTATGACCCAGCTGTAAAAACTCCTTTTAGTCTGAGATTTGATGAATGATGACTGAACCAAAGAACACAGGGAAAATAACGATTGTAACTTACTAGAGGGCAACATCAAATTAGATGTATTAGACGTAAAGAAGTTTCAGAAGCTTGTTTTACATATTTATAATGTGACAAAATATTTCTTTCCACAATGAAAGTTTGGAAGTTTTTTAGACACAAAGGTCTAGTGCCTCTGTGTACATTTAAAAAAATAATTAGATCAGGGGATTTCAAGTGGAGAAATGGGTCCTGTGCAGGTTGGTTAATTATTTTGCATTAGGAAATTCATTGGTATTTTAATAGGGAATTCAGAAAAGGCTATGATTTAAGGCATAATGCCCTTTTTATTTTGGTCAGATTAAAGAATCACTTGAGACTTACTGGGGAAGGTGGAAGAAGTATCACTGATATTTTCTCCTGTATAAGACGGGTAAGTAATACAGAAAACACAAAGACTCTCTGCGCTAGTGTTTATTAAGTGATGCCAAAGAAGTTCTGCCTGTTCTGTCTGGAGACAATCCACAGAAACAAGTGACCCACGTGAAACAAAACTTTGTGAGGTGCCTCATATGCACCGAATAATTTGTCTCACCTTCCCCCTCCTCCTAGGGTCCAAAACCACAAAATGCAACCACATGTTTGGGTCTTCTGAACTGAAAAAAGGACCATTAACGGAGGGCAGATCTGTTTTTAAACTCAAAAGACTCTGACATTACAGTGGTAACAGACACGCTCCTGCAAGTGGTCGCAGTGTGGGGTCATGTATCCCATCCCTTCTGTGGCAGAGGTGGAGGCAAGTAATTACAGGCTGGGAGCAATTTCACCTGCAGAGTAAGAGCTAGACTACAGCAAAAGAAGACAATGGTGTCCCAGGGATGTGAAATTACAAAGAACCTGGTCTAAATATCTGAGATAATCCAAGTCCCTTTGAAAGCAAAGGGTGATGCATGTGTGTAACTGTTGGTACTGAACCTGAGCTCATTCACTGCACCTGACTTGGGGCACACACTGTTAATTCCATTACAGTATATTGTAACTTAATATTTACACACGGAAATATTTGAGCGAATGGCCTCAGCCTGAGTGACTTATGCTACACTCATCAAGGCAGTCAATCTCCTGGAGGGCTCCAGATTTGCTTAACTCCTGTGGGTTTGCTAAAAGTGACATAAATAATGGGGCTGGCATCACTTTCGTCAACAAGAAGACTGATTTTCGTAGTAAAAAAATATCCATTTGTGAAGACAATATTGTCTAACGCAAAATGTGAGAACTGGGGTCTCAAAGGATGTGGAAGTTTAAGAAAATGTGAGATCTGATCCAGAGTTCACTGAAGTCATGGAAAGATTTCCCCCCCTCTATTAGTGGGTATTGAATGAGCCCCTTGGATCAACAGAAATAGAGGAAGAGCCAGAAACAAGTTATCATGACAGGTCAGAAAGATGGCAACAGCACTCAGAAAAATATAGAAGTGTAATAAACGTGATGTAAAAGTAATGCTTTTATTTTAATAGTTGGCATTCTGTCTCTTGGTTAAATGCCAGGGTCAGAGTATTTAATAGCCATTAGGAGTTTTAGGCCTGATTTTTTGACCATTACTCACTTTCAGTAGCACATGTTCATTTGGTGCTCTTTAGATGGTGACTATGGCCAAGTTCTTACTGGCATATTCCCTATTGGACACAAGTGAAGAATTTACTCCAATAGCCAGTCCCTGGAAGTACCTAGATTTGGTTTAGCAGACCTTCATAAATTTGAAATGAGGAGCACTTGACATTTCTACATTTCATCATCTCATGATGAGCCTTGATATTTCTACCACTTTACGACTCTAAACAAGGGCAGGATTTAAATCTTTGCCCTGGGGCTGTTCATTGTCCATGCTCTCACAGTGCAGGCAAAGGGTGCTGCCTACAGTCTTCTGAGGAGCAGCCGATGGAGAAGAAAGTTGCACCTTTCTGCCTGCCAAGGTCTACCATAAATGAGGCAAGGAAAGAAGTGGAAGGATAAGTGTGCTTTGGCAGAGAATGAGTACTTGTTCCCTCCTTTTCTTTCTGGGAGTCCATCTGCTTCAGGCACAAACCACAAACCCCCTTTTGTTAAGTTCATAACCTACTCTGGAAAAGCCTGATTAAAGCAAAGTGAAGAGCAGGATGTTTTTATGCACCTGTGAATATAAAGAAGACATCCTGAATTCCTTGTTTTAGCCCATCAGTCACTTTATATCTTGCTTGGGTAGAAAAAAAAAGCACAGTCATATGAAAAATGGCAGGCAATACTTTCTTTTAAATTGTATTCAGGAGAAAAAAAAATCCTTGGCATACTATGTATTTTTTCTGAAGTGTGCCTTGATACTGTGTTCAAGTATACGATTCTGAGATCATTAATTTCAATTTACTAATTGAAATGGTACTTAATGTCCATAATGCTTTTTATTTCATCTTTACCTTTTGAAACTTGTTTATAAAACCCCTTAAATTTACATTTGAAACTAATTTTAACTAGAAGTTCATATTCAAAATTTATTGAGTGTCTGCAATCTATTCTTACCTTTTTATACAAGGAAAATTTTCTTTCTGTTTCTGCACGTGAGGTAAGAGTGGGCATAAAAGCTTTAAGAAATGAAGAGAAGTAGCATCTAAAAATAGAACATTAAGCTAGTTCCTAGCATAGGACTTGTAAGATACAACATATTTTACTGAATCTTTCAATACTACGTATTTCTCCTATATTACTTTTCATCAAATTTCAGCTTTCAATAATCCTTACAATTTCCTGAAAAGGAAGAAAAGGTGGTTGAACTGGGTTAACATAATTTCGTCTGATGAAATCAAAGTCTGAAGTCAGATATTTGAGAACTAATGTATATCACTAAATGAAATCCTTTCACATTTCTTCCAGTTTGCCATGATTTGTTCTCAGATAAGAGTTATGTTTATGACTGGAGAATCTGTCATCAATTCTTTGATATAATTTAACTTTCTGCAAATAAATGAATGAGGTAATAAACTGTTGCATAAGGAAAATCAGACTGTTTTAAACTGCATCGTATAAATCTTACAGCACATTGTGTGAGAAATATAAGCAGTGTTCAGTCACTGGGCATTTCTTTCCATCCCTCCACTGACTGCCACCCTTCCAGAATTAAAAACTGCAACTAGGCAGCTTTGCCCAGTATGCAGAGTGACTTCTAAGAGCTGGAAAACATTTCCTTCCAGCTGCAGGGTACGGAGATAATCAGCCTCTGAGATCAAATTATGACAAGGTCAAATCACAACCAGTGTAATTTTCTGTATTATGAAGCATAAGAATTGCATAAGTAGTTGGACGAGAATATTCATTCTCTTTTTTTATCATATTTTGAATGGAAGAGTTGACCTTGCTATGTGGTTAGAATACTGCTATTATTTGCTGTAAACGCTCACTCTTTGTCAAAGCGGCAACCATTAGATTGTAGTAAGCTTTTTACATTTTTTACTGTTTCTAAAGCAGTTTATATACATCTTGAAGACCATCAATTACACAACAAATTATTCTCCTTTTAATTGTTTAGTAATGATAGTCAGGAAAGAATATTTATGTGGCTAGTTATCCTCATGACCAGACAGAAAAATGCACAACTTTTTTTCTTAATTGAAAAGAGTTACGAGACTGCACAGTTTTAGGTAAAGGGCAGTCTAGGAGGACAAAACAATCTATTTGCTGTTAGAACCAAGTAATCTCTATGGATTTTTCCAGCTAATACTATGGTATGTGTTCCTATGTGTGTTATAGTGTCACAATGTCAGTATCATCCTAATTATTCCAAAAAGGAACAAGCTGCCTTTGGTTTGGGGTGGGGGCAAGTTGAAATGGGAGAGGAGTTTTGACATTTCACCATCACACTTATGGTCAGGGTCATCATTCATGCGCAATTTTAATTTGATCAACTAAAAATATATTGATATTAGCTTAGATGATGACCACAGAGGAAAAACATCATATTCATAAACGAAGGTTGCTGAAGCAACAGAAAAAGCCTCAGAGTGTTGTGTCTGGCCCCCAGCTGCTGCTGCAGAGGGATGTGCCTCTTCTATAGCTTCTGGGACATTTCTCCCTGCCCTGTATGGAAGCCTTGAACCCCTCAGCTCAGTACAATGGCAGACCTGGAGAAGCTAGTGTCTTCCTCCTCTCATCTTTAGGATGAGAGGAAACAGCCTCAAGTTGCACCAGGGGATATTTAGTTTGGATATTAGGAAAAATTTCTTCACCGAAAGGGTTAACAAGCATTGGAACAGGCTGCCCAGGGAAGTGGTTGAGTCACCATCCCTGGAGGTATTTAAGGGACACTAGATATGGCACTTTGGGACATGGTTTAGTGGTGGAATTGGCAGTGCTAGGTTGACGGTTGGACTTGATGCTCTTAAAAGGTCCTTTTCAACCTAAATGATTCTATGATTCTTTTAGGTAGTTGAGCACAAATGAAGAATTGCAGAGTGCTTGCTGGTGACACCTCTGCTAGAAACTCCCCAGCCTGCCAGGAAAAGCTGGCTTTTGCTACCACCTCTTGAAGCCCTAATCTACACATCATATTCACTGACATTTGCAATAAAGTGAACCAGAACCCATATGTGGCAAACAGTTATATTAGTGCATCCTTTGTTAATCTTTGGCAGGACTCTCCAGCATGGAACAATGTGCGCCATTTCCTAGGATTGTGTAGAGTTGATGATACTGAACCGGACTGAAGAGGGAATCTCTAGGGTCACTATTGTGCTTTCTGAAGTACATGTAGCGTTTATTAGGCTGAGACAGCTTTAGTTGCACACAGGTTTTCCAGACACTTGGAGATGCCAAGGAGATTCTTTCAGTGGCTTCTCTTCTAAAGGAAGGTCTGAGGAAAAACAGGCTGTGAAACTCTGTACAAAAGTGATGATATCTGGGATACCTTGCATAAAACATACACTATTTGGGCTGTGGAGTGTCCAGGCTAAGCATGAGCGCAACCAAGACAGGAGAGGACAGGGGTTATGCTTCCGCAGAGAAGCCTTTTTTCATGTTTGATTTTCATTTGCAATTCTGATTAACCCAAATTTTCAGTCACTAGACTCTGACATGCCGTGCACAGCCATATTGAAGGCCCTGTGTCACTTTGCCTTTGCTGAGCCACCAAAGCTACCATTAACAAAGACACATGTTAAAATTAGGCAATTGTAAACCACAGACTAATCACTACTCAATTTTGAACAGCAAAAAATACTTTTTTTGTGGTCTTCTTTTTTTGTGTGATTTAGTCTTGGGTTTTGGGTTGTGGGTTTATTTATTTATTTATATATAAATAAAGACCAAGGTCCACTTGTAATTTCTGAATATTTTAAAAAGCATGACTTTTAGAAAAAAATGCTTTTCAGTGATATGTACACTGTCCATTATACAGGTCCCCTTTAAACCTCAGGAAGGCCTCTCTCAGCTTCCAATTTAGTCACTTTTTAAAAAGAATTTCCTGGAATTTGGTTGCCAGATTCTAGGTCTCCAGTGATCCTTTTCTCACTTCTCTGTTTTCAAGGAGTATATCCTTTTTATGAAATTTGGCCTGGGAATGACGCTGACCTTGAAGAAAGTGAGGTGGGGATTTTAGTGGTCTGTGCCAGGACTTTGGCTGCTGTTCATGTGTTGTAATCACCTTATCTATGAGGTTTTTATATGAACCAATCAAACTAGCAAAATAAATAAATACCTCAGTATAATGCACAACATGTTATTCTACTTTGCTAATTTCTTGAAGGATTTTTGGCTGTACTTAGCTGGCGTGGTGTGTTTTTGTTCCTCATATCATTCCTGAGGTTTATTAAATATCATTTTTTATCTAGCTGAAGCATGTATAAGAATTAGTGACCTAAAGAGAAACACACCGATCTCCAAATAATTAAAATGATTTTATGCATATTTATTCGGTCAGAGTCACAAAGAAACTGCACTTGTGTCTAGCTTTTAAACTGGTCTTCCTAAAAAGCATTTTGCAGGCTTAATCCTATTTCAGACTTAGTTGCATTTGGCTTCAGTTCTTCAGTTTTATTCTGTGACTTAAACATCACATATATTATGTCCTGTTATAACTCACTTCACAAAGGGCTCTGAAAGAATAAATAGTAGAAAATCTTGAGTCACGGGGGTGTAGTTGCAAATAAGTTAATTCTGGTTCATTTACAAATTGCAAGAGGGAGAGTCAAGATGGTTTGTTGATCCCAGCAAGCAGAATTAGAGCCTCTTCCCTCCAAATACTTTTATTATTTTTGTCACATGGGTTCATAAAGGACCACGTTGTTATAATGGTTATAAAAAGGCACTTAGCAGTGCCTTGTTCTATATGTAGTCTATGGAGGTCTTTTCGGTGACAGCTGCTTGGCGACTAACGATGCTCGTAGCCATGTTGCAATTATAAATCAGTTTGCTTCATACTGGATGGGTCGGCGTTGCTGCAGGTAAGTGTCTGTGAAAACTGTTGATATCACACGAAAAATTGCTGTGCAGAAAAGAATTTAAGAACTCCTTACAGTAAGGGGAGCATACTCTGTTGGGTTCTTCTGAATTACATTATTCAGAATTTTATTTTACTAAGCAGTTTTGAGGTGGTTCATTTTATTTTATTTCTTTTTCATATCAGACGTGCAGAAGGCAAAACAAGTGTCATATGGGGAGATTCTGGTTTTGTCTTTGTTTTTTGGTGGGTTTTGTTGTTGGTTTTTGGTGGGTTTTGTTGTTGGGTTTTGGGGGTTGTGGGTTTTTTATTATTTTTTTTTCCTACAATAAGGCAGTGGATAGGGCAGCATTCCACCCCATAACACAGTGCCTTGCAGCTTTTGAAATCTCCAAGTGCTGTGCAAGTGTGTGGAACTCACAACCCCGGTTTTGCTGTGTGGGCTTCATCTTGTGATGCACAGAGAGGAGTTACAGAAACCAGAACACAAAGGAAAAATCTGCCCAGTCTAGAGGTGTTGAGGAGAGGGAGGGTGGGAAGAGAGATTGTGACTCAAGCCCTACCTCTCTGCTGCTCAGAAATGCCGATAACCAGATTCAGGACAATGAAGCATCCTCAAGAGGTAAGCAAGCAAGCATTCCCTTTCAAATTAAGAACTAACTGTCTTCCTAAAGGCTGGAGGAGAGAATTCACTTTTATCTTTTAAATTACTTGCTGCGAGCATCACTTCTGAGGTTAGAGACCCTCATTTAACACGCCCCCCAACATATTTGTGCCTACAATCTTTCCTTGCCTAGGGGAATCAGGGAATTACATGGTATTATTAAGTGCTAATGGCTTTAGTAGAGGAAAAAGGAAACAAAACAAAACAAAAATAATCTATAACCTAATTGCTTGTGACAAAGTCTCTCTGTTTTGCATATAGTTTTGCACAATTCCCATACTTTTGGTTTGAGAAAAGAATAAAAAATGAAGTAGATGAACCTCTTGGATATGTTGTGCATGAATATGAAAAAATGCTCTGTGACTAGATTCCTAAGATAAAATGCAGTTAGCTCAGTGCAATTGTGAGGCATGAAAAACAGAACAAAACTAAACCCTTTTACTACATTATTTGCTGTTGTCTGAGCTGTGAGAGAAATTGGAGTTTGTCTTTGGTGAAATATTTCAGACAAAATGCATAGCACAGAACAAAGTTCTAGGAAATCATTTGCAGCATCTTCAGTTTCGCAACAGTTATTTTACATGGCCAGAAATATTGCGTCCTATGCTCCCTAAAGTTCTGTTGCTGACTGGCAAGGAAATAAACATGGATTTAAGAATTTTGACGTATTTCTGAGGAAGCCTTGTTTATTCATGCCTGTAAATTTGCAATTAAACATTTTAGTTTCTGAGAAGCATATTAGGTTGTGTACATCTATACAACCCTTGTATCTGTTTGTACCCTTAGAGATTCTTGCTTTGTTATGAGAAAAGGATATTTCATTTAAAACACTTTGACTATATCTATGTTAGTAAATAAAATGGACAGAGACCACTGTCAGTTCTGATGAATATATTCTGTTGATATAGTTAAACTCTCTTTACTCCTTTGCCTCCGAACCACGATACTGACAAAAATACCCAATGCACATTAATTTCTGACGAGCCTGGGTGAAAAACGTTGTCAAGGTAGAATCCTGACATACTTGGCTTCACGCCAAGACTGGCCCTGGTCTGCGTATAACTTTAGATGTAACCTAGTAACTGAGTGGCTATGGATAAATGATTCCCTGAAAAGCCTACACCAATTAGGACAAACAATGTCTAAACAGATAAACAAATAAAGGTTCAAGCTTTAGGGTGAAGATGGGGTGGCATAGATGACCCAGCCATGCTCTTCTCCATCATTGCTTCCCTCTGAATATAGGAATTGTTCTTTGGAGGAGGAAAAGGAGGGAGAGGAGTACATGGTCTTTCACTCACGTCTGTAACCCCTGATGTTGCTCCTGTCAAGGTCAATATTGCAGAAGTCTTTGACCTTACTAATGATAATGTAACCAGTTTTCACTGAAAAAGGCGTCATCGAGAAATTGCTCCATGTTTAAATTCCTGGTAAATGTGAGAGCCTGGAAACTCCGATCTGACCTAGCAAGAGTACACCGTGACCCGGTTTCTCTTCCTTCCTCCCACTCAGTGGAAGAGGCAAAGGGCAACGCAGAGCTAGCTGGGTTAACACTGTGAACATCGGGGTCAAAGTAATTCTGGAGTTTTCCCTGTTTCATTCCAGAGCAAGGTACTTCAGGACAGAAGAGATTAGAAAATCTGCAGGATTTTCATCCCTGTTGCAAAGATAATGTAGCTGCTGCGCTGCTTGTACTTTAGGGGCTGAAATAGTGAAGCAATGGATCTAAATGTTCTTTGTGGGGAGAAAAAAAGTGGGTAGGAGGGTTTTTTTGATGTAAAAAACCAAACCAAAACAAAAACACCTGTATAAAAACTGTGCATACAGTGTACAATACATGCAATTTATCATCATTGTGAGTCGGCTGAAGCGAGCTAAGCTTTCCAAACACTGTTCCTGCTGTGGAATGTAGCCATTCTTCATGATAGTCTTCAGGGCATAAGTATTTCTAAACCCAAAGTGTTTCACAGCATATTTTAAATAATCAGTCATCATATTAAATGTTCTCAGTGACTCCAGTGTTTCTGCATGTGAGCTACTTCTTATTATAGAAAAATTACATACAACAGTAGAGAAAATAACTATTTCGGCCTCAATACTGGCTAATCAAAAGCGTAAATATTTTGTCTCTATTATTTTATTCCAGTGTGGATTTCCGAAAACATATAAATGAGCTGGACATAAGAAATACTAGTCTTAAAACAGACTTTTAACCAGCATTGTCCTTGGAGCTCTAGGACTGGCTAAAAAGCAGGTTTGGGCACTAATATAAACTTTCCTGATAGGGAAAGCTGTAAATGGTGATGTTTAGATATGAAGCATCTATGTAATATCATTCATCTCAAATGAATTAAGTAGTGTAAGTTGGTCATTATGACTCCCTGTGAAGTCAGTGGGAAGGGAAATGGACACAAAGACAGACACATGCACAGGACAATTAATTCCCCGTCTTTTATACGTGAATTTTAGGATGAAATGAGTTGTACTCTACAATTCTACTTATCTCTCCCTATTGACTGAAGAAAGAACATAAATGATGAACTTATCAAGCAGTACTTCCTTTCTACTTCACACTGTTTTGGAGCAGTGGGCTAGATCCTTATCAGAAGATATGAATGTCACTGCCTAAATGTTCAACAATAGACTTATGTGTATGACAGAGAAATTACTATTTGATATATCATACAGTAAAAAGTGTCTTACATTGTAATAGATAATTATAATAAATATAAATAAATATAGCCTCTGGGTACTCCTCTCTTAAGACACAGCAACTACAGGGACTATACACATGAGGAAGCAAGAAAAAAAAGGACACATGGGGTTTTTTGATGATCTGTTTGCTTTTCTTAAATATTCCAGTCTGAGAGGGATGGAGTACTTGTGCTTCTAAAGGGATTTGGAATCAGTCAAACAGATTCTCCTCTGCTCAGCTGTCCCAGCAGATCCAACTCTGAAGCTGATTCTTAGGATTTAATCAAATTATCACCATGTTCAGTGGAATTTTGGGTTCAGTCTGGACAACACAAATGAGACCAATTTTCAGATAAAATGATGAATGAGGTATAAAATGAGGTTTATGGAACCTGTTCTACGTAACATGTTCTACGTTACTCCAACTTATGTAAAACTCACGTGATTTCATGTTTAATAAAAATATTAGGCTTTCAGAGTGAACCTTAAGCCCAGTTTTGAGTGAACCTTGGCTGATTTATGCTTTGCATTCTCACATGATTTTGACAAGGAACCAGATAAAATTTGGCAGTTTTGACTGTGTTTCATTTTGAGATCTTGAGTTTACTTGGACCTGAAACACAAGTAAAACTTGTAGCTCTGGACACACCCAGAAAGAAACTGAAGAAAACTGACCCAGCCCTCCATAAAATTAAATGATGGACTTTCACATAATTCTGAATACAGACGTTAATAGTGGGTGAGATGAATCTTGTACTCCAGGAACACCAGTGTGCGTGACAAGATGCACCACAAGAGAGAGAAATATCGTCCAGCTATAGGCTACATGGGCACTAGGAGACACACTTCCATACTCTTCTCTCAGTTGCATATTCTGTGCAATCAGTTGAAATGGCAGAGCTTTAACACACTGAGAACCCAGCAGGACCCTTACATCAGTCTCCTCATCTGCCTACCACGTACCACCAACTGCACTCACCCAAGCCTATCTCCTAATCTACTTAAGGCAGGTTCACCTACGGCATGCTTCACTTGAACAAACATTTACTTCCCAGAGGCTTTTTGCCTCCTGAAACGGCTCCCACATCCTCAGGCAGGAGTACAGACCTTGAAAATGCTGGGTTCTGGCAGAGGTTGGAGAGCCAAGATGTTTCTGCACTCAAGTACTTAGCTGAAGGATCTATCTGCAGCTCTACTAAATACCTCCATCTAGACAGACTTGGCAGCTACTGCTGTTATGTATCACTTCAGCACTCTGGAAACTTCTGCACCACACTAAGCAAAGCTGTGTCTCGGTACTAGCTTATCCATCCTGCCAGTAAACTTATGTCATACTAGAGAGGTATGACACTTGGAATGAAGTTTTTAGTTTTGCGATATCGCAGGCATAAGAAACAGCACAAATACAGGTAATGACAATTAGAGAGAGAATAATGGAAAGGGGAAAATAAGGCTCAAGGGAAACAAGATGATAAGGATAGGAAAATTTACATGCATACATAGGTTTTGTGCCTAATTTCAAGTCAGTTATAGTTTATGATTGCATTTTCTTTATTCCAATAGATCACATTCTTTGTCATCTTAGCTGCAATTGCCAGTGATGGTGAACTGAATTGTCACTGGTGATAACAGTTCCAGTGATCCATCTCTGTACACTAACCCACACTAAACTACTAAACTGACTTTTTCCTTTACACCTTTAAGTAGCCTCTGGCTCTTCATTATTGTTCTCAGAGCTTTATTTAAAAAAAAAAAAAGGAAAAAAAAAGAGCAAAGCTATAAGGCTTTTCCAGATGAACCAGTATGTCATTTAACCTTGTGTTTCTTTCTGATCATCCTTCTCATTCAATGCAGTTCAGAAGCCTGAGATATTATAGACTTCAGTATGAATAGTAACAAATTAT
Source organism: Rissa tridactyla (assembly GCF_028500815.1). Classification (NCBI taxonomy): domain Eukaryota; kingdom Metazoa; phylum Chordata; class Aves; order Charadriiformes; family Laridae; genus Rissa; species Rissa tridactyla. The sequence continues at coordinate 115,742,014 of NC_071468.1, read as the reverse complement.
ACCTCAGATAATAAAAAAGAAAAAGAATGATGAACAAACAATGTTCAATCTGACAGGTTTTTCTCCAGGAGATTTCTCCTCAAGCAGCCAGATTTGTAAGGGAATTGTAGAGCACTGGTAAGAAGTCATTCGACAAAACATATCTTTTGCTAATGGTTAGTAGTAGCTTCAAGGAAGTAACTGTGTTTTCCTGTGTGTATCATTCATATGTACTATTTAAGGAATGTTTTGCCCAAATGTAGCTCTTCAGAGTCTCAAAAGTCTCGAGCTTAAACATGACAACAATTGTAGACATCATCAAGAAGCAGATCATAAGCAGGCTGAAAACACCAGTTATGTCGACCTAAACGACTCTTGGGTTGAACTGAGGATCAAAAAGGTCCAAGAGCCGTCTTAAGGTTGGCCCAGCAAAACAGTGGCAGGGGAGAGAATGAATGACAAATTATGTGCCATTCTCTCACCGTAATGAACAATGTTGCTTATGAAAAGACATGAAAAGGAAAGCTTTTGCACCTCAAGGAAACAGCCCTAACCTCTAACAGGAGGAGCTCCTCTGGCACAGGGAGATTGGTGAACTGTTGCTCACATAAAGAAACACACAAGAGTAAATGAGACAATTCAGACAGTCAGCTTCCCAGTAGTGTTAGCTACTTAAAATTAATGGGACACTGGCATGAAAGAGAGCATTTAACTGATGGGGAGAAAATAAAAGAAAAAATGCACCACCATCTTTACCCTTTTTCCCCCTCTTCCTTCTTTCCTTCATCTCATTCCATCCTTTATTGCCAAGGGGAGGATGACTTAGCTAGGACGTTTCCTGAAAGCATGAAGAGGAGAAAGGACATAAAGGGTTCTAATGATGGAGACCATATACAATGGGCAATTTCAATTTAACAGATGATTTAAAAAATATTAGGATAACCCCAAATTGTTGTCACAGAAAGAAACTATGCATTCAGAAGGAATTCACCAGGATAAGGGAGAGAGTAGGAGCAGATTGTATCTCAAACAACAGTGAAAGAGAGAACGTAAGCTCAGCAAGATTTCCAAGATAAAGCCAGGCTTTGAAGAAAGAAGAAAGGGAAACAGGGGAAGAGAGAGGGAGAGGCGTTACATTGCCAGACCTTTGCACTCATTGTAGCCAAGATACTGGAACAGCTAAAAAGGAATTTTGGAGTCAGATATATTTTAAGTTTCTGTTTTCATATTTCATTTTTTGTTTCCAATTTTGCAGTCAGGAATTCATCTCATTTCTTGCTAGGACACATTTGTTTCCTTCTTTAGCCTTGTCTTGTGTTAAGAATGGGCTGCTTTGGCAAGAGGCAAGCTATAGAGAAATAACCTGTGATGCTAGATTAACTCATGCTGGACATTGCCCTTTGCCATGTGATGAAGGAGAGTAAGGGAATTAGGATGCAGAATGTCTTGTGAAGTTCTTGCTAGACACAGCCCCCACATGGTTTCAAAAAAGCAAGCTTCTCAGAACCATTATTGAGCCAACAAGGGACTGCATAAACTTAGTATATGAGTGCAAATGAGGCAGACTGGAAGTCAGACATTGAACAAGTCTCTTTTTTTTAACTCTCCCAAACCCTTCCAGATGTTAAAACAAGTAAACAGCATGTGACAACTGTGTTTTATTATTAATCTTGGTAGTAGGGTTAAATTTACCCTGCTTTTCTGCCTTGTATCCTTATTACAGCTATTGCTTCAGGTTCCAAATGTGTTGGGTTTAGCTTTCTGTTAAAGGTAAATATGTCTGCCAGGTCACTTTTGTTATAGAGTGAGTAAGATAAATTTCAAATGTAGTCCTGCTCAAATATAGCTGGGATCTTTTACATTATAACAAAAAAGAATTTGTTCCCCTTTGTGTTGGCGTCAGTGGCAGTTCTTATGTGTAACACAATTAGCACTGGTAGCTGAAGTTCCCCACAAGGAAATGATTCAAGACAGATGATAATAAAAAGTGGTGGTGGGGGAAATGGTATGTGGTCAGAACAGCAAAAATCTCACTTATTAAGGTTATGTCTTCACTGTGGAGTTACGCAGCTGGTGTCCCCAGATTGGCAACAACAAAGACCTCTGAACCAACTAGAGTGATGCCTTGATCTAAGCAAGATGAATTGCAGAGCTATAGGTTACAGTCTGTGCTTTAATTCTTCTTCTTAGTCTGATAAATAGCTCACTTTGCAGAGAGGATTCAGACATCCTTGTTGTGCCTCACCACGGTTCCCTCTTTGCTTCACTCAGTTCATGGGAAAACACTCAGTGTATTCAGAACCATAGGATATGTCCATGGAAGTCCTGTCTTACACCTGTGACTCAGACTTAGTTATTGTTATTCTGTGCAACATAATACAGTACCATATAGCTAAAGTTATTGGTGCAACAAAAAATGAAAAGGGTATTTACATTAGCAAGGAGAGATTAATATTCCTTCACTTCAGGTATCTATGGTGTTGGGTGTGATCTATTTTAGGTGTCACTGAGATGAAGATAATCTTAACACATTCATTGCCTATAAAGAAAGGCTAGCTGAGATGTAGGCATTTCACAGAATCATAGAATTATAGAATTGCCTAGGTTGGAAGGGACCTTTCAGGTCACCTAGTCCAACCATCAACCTAACTCTGACAAAGACCATCACTAAACCATATCTCTAAGAACTATGTCTACCCGTCTTTTCCAAGTGCCTAATCTCATCTAGGAAAGAGCTATCACTTTTTTTTACTGCCTTGAGCTCAGATCATCACCTGTCAGAGTTCTGGACTGCAGTGTTAAATCAAACAGATTAGCTGAGGTCATGAAAGATGCAAAGAAGTGCAGAACACAAGCACTTACAGAGTCAGACATAGGCTACCGGCCCTTCCCCATCTGAGACTAGTCACCGCTGGGATGGGTGCCCCTTCCTCTCTCTTTTCTGTGTGGTTTACGACAGTCTGCTCATTAATGAGCATCTGTCTCAGCTGAAATGTTGTGGTTGTCCTAAGATTAATGTTTGTCATCAAGGTGGAAGGTTAGACCAGAGACAGTGGAATAAAAGATGAGTGCTTGTACAGGCAAGTGCCAGACAGTAGAAAAGGTCACCACTTGCACCTGAGACTGGTGCAAACAGACCCTTTTTGCTCTTTCCCACTACTGTTTAAACTAAACTGCCTGAATTCACACTGATCAGGCAACAAGAAAAGTACTTGTACGGGCAGGGATCTGTCTAAGCCAAGAAGCAGTGTGTTTAGCTGAGATTGTAGCTAAATGTTAACAAATGAGAGCCCTTCCTGTCGAACACCAGGATTTCTGAAGATCTCATGAGCTTCCATGTAAGTGAGCTAGAGTCTCCAAGCGGGATTGTTTCCTCAATGAAGGGATCTTGGAAAATTATAAGAGCCAAACATTTTGAAAGTTAATGACATAAGAGAGATTAAGTGCTGACTGATCAGATGAAGTGGAGAGAAGCCATGCAGTGTCATGATACGCATAATCACTGAGCTTTAAAGACATGAATAGGCAGGTGTGGAATTACTATTTCAAATGAGATTTTGCTTTGTGTCTGTTCTACCTAAAGGCTTCAACAATGCAAGTTGGATCTGCCCTGAAGAATTCATCTCGTAAAACATAAAGTTTGACTAGCCCCAGAATCAGTCAGTCAGACAGACAGATGCTCATCAGTTCTTCATTGTGTCCTTTAATTTTCAAGAGAAAACAAAATACAGACATCAGGCAAGATAGATTTTCTTAACAGAGTGCTGTGGCAACCAGTGGTTTCCATAGCTAACCATGATTACCCACCAATCCATTGGGAGAGATGAGTGGCCTGTTCCCGGGCAACAGGGGGATTTGCCCTCTTTCAGGTTTCATCTGTCTGCAGTTCAGACAACTACACAGCGTTTAGTTTGTGTTACTTTATTTATATTCTTTATTAGATACACGGATGTGTAAACTGATTCATTTCAGATACCTCTTCACTGGATGTAACCAGCTTGTTTGTGAAGTTTGTTAACTACATGTCAAGGCATAAACTGTAGCAAAATACCTTCAAAATCCGAGAAACACTGAAGACAAGCTCACCGTACAATACCTTATCTCACATTTCAGCAGACAAAAGCAAGACTATACCACTTCCCATTTTATGTGTGAGTAGACCCCAGGCCATAAAAATCAAATAAGACTCAACTAGGAAAAAATCTGGGCTAATGAAAAACTTATGTTAGAAATGAAGAAACTCTGTAGGTCCAAGTACACATTGATTTCATAATCCAAACCCTGTAAGCTGCTTTTCCATTATCTGGCAAAGTATTTCTCCAAGCTTCTCTTTGACTAGAAAGTGCTGTTTTTAACATGATAATGAGCTTAGCATTAGTTTTAAAATCCTTATCACAAACAGAATTATAGCTGAAGTAATCAGAACAATATAACCAAGATTTACTTGTATCTTCTCTGATCAGTTAGTAATGATCAACATAGTGTCAGCTAAGTCAGATCTTCTCGTGTCTTCAAAGTTTTTGTTATGACATTGCCTGGAAATTACATTGCCTGGAAACCTGCTTTGACACGCTGGGACATCGCATTTCCCCATGGCTCCCCTCAAGGCTGATGAGAGTCATGAATTCTGTTTGTAGGTTTGCATGCTTTTTCTATGACTATGATGCATTTCCAAAAAAGCATGATGAGAAGACCTATATGGCGACTGTTTTCCTGTTCTTGAAGAGTTTCCTTAAGACTTTGTAACTGACATGAAAACCTCTGGGTTCATATGCCTGAAGAATTTTGGACCATCTTCATTGTGACCCTGATACTTGTGAATGCTTGTAAAAGTTAATAGTTCACAATTACATTGACATTTGCAACAAAGCATTGTAATAGACAATGTTTACCAATTCCCTTTACTATGGTCTGTTGATTGTCTAGGTAATTCTATTTCCAGTGAAAAAAGAATATGTTAAATATAAAAAGTAAGTCTGGCCTACAGTTCATTTATTTTAAAACTGGAGACGTGATCGCAATTAATTCTGAGCTTCATCACGAGTGAGCTGTAGATTCTCATCAGTCTATTCACATCAAGCCTATAGCTTGAGATTGACCTTGAACTATTTAGGGCCTTTGAGGTTGGGTTGGTTTGGGGTTTTTTTGGTTTGGATGGTTTGTTATGTCGGGTTTTTTTTAATCTGATAAGAAAAAAGCAGAATTTTGTTTATTAGCTGGGTAAACTGAGACCTGGAGTCAAGTCAAGTGGCTTTGTCAAAGCCAAGGGACAAGTCAGTGACAGAACTAGACCAGCACACAGACTTGTAATTATGTATTCTATGTTGTCATTACCCCAGCCGACATTCAATCAGACATCTCAGTGCATACCACCAATCTTGTGTGATCAACGCAGAAACCAGGCAAATCCACAAGATCTGAGACATACTGAGCTCATTCAATAGACTAAGGAAACCAGCAAACCAGTTCAATGCAGCAGCATGATCAAGTGATGGAGCAGATGATAAAACAAACTTTGATTTACTGAATTAAAATAAATTATTTAGGTATAGCTTTGCCTAATGTTCTTCTGGAAACCGTGTGTTGTCTAGTGACGGGTTTCTTTTTAGCATGGGCTCCTTTCCCACTCACATTTCTGGCACTAGACAAAAAATTAGTTACTTTCATTGAGGTTCTCAGTTATTGAATAAGGATTCCATTGGTACTCTACCTGACAATTTTACCATCAGAGCAGATACACTTCACCTCCTGCAAACCAGAGACCTCTCCAGAATTTTTTGTAACCACCTGCTGAATTGGGCTTTTGAAACTGAGGGAAGGAGCTGGCAAGACAGTAGTGCTGATAACCAGACCTGTTTTCTTAGTAACATGACCGCTGTGGGTGAACATGTTACCTTCTGCCGTCAGAAGTGGCAATGCTCTGAGGATCGTTCTCTAGGTTTCTAACCAATGCTATTCACTGTTGTGTGCTGTCAGTCCATGAAACCAATTTAGAAAGAAGCTAAGATTAGTCACCTAAGTAAGGATATGTGGTAGCGGTAAAGCTGGGTGACTTTTTCAAGGCATTTTATACAAATATTAAAACCTGTACTGCATGTGTGTGTGTTCCTACTCCTTCTGCCTTTGCTTTGCCTGGATGTTGGCAGTGCTCCTCACACTGAAGGTCATGACCGCTCTAGGGGTCACAGGAGAGTTCAGAGAGGATCACAAACTGCTAGAAAAAGCTTAAGAAAGTTTTTTAACAAAAAAAAAAGATAAAAACAAAAAAGAAAAGATTAACAACATGAATAGTAAATTCTGCTGATTTAACATTTGATAAAAAGCAGCAACACTTTATCCAAATCCCACAGTCTTTGCCCTTGAAATGCTGTACCCTATAAAAACATCCAAGGGACTTTCAGGAAGACAGAGGGGAGAAAAAGCTCACAGTTTTCAAAAGGGAAAATATTTATTTTTGTTAATTAACTCCCCAAATTGGTGTGTGGGTTAGACCAACAGTAAATCCACAGCAGAGATGGAGCACATTTGCAGAAAGAGAAAACTGCTCTGAGGGCTATGCTCATCCAGTCAGGAAACAGCCTAGAATCACATGTGATCACATGAGATTTCAAACTAAAACTTGTGCCTCTTCAACATCACGGTTTTGGTTGTAAAATTAGCCCATAACTTAGTTTTTGATAAAAGTGACCAGTAGTGACCTGCGCAAGCTGACTGTAATGACTATGGTAAAACTTTATAGATCTAAATCAGATATACGATATAAAAATAAGGTAAAGGAAAAGGTGGGGTGAGATGGATGCCAAGCAGAAACAAAACCTGACGGTTTGCTACTGCTTCTACTGCTTCTTTAGTTGTGTAGGAAGGAGAGCTGGAAGTCCATTGTGGTGGAGTAAGTAAGAAGGTGGGGCATAAGGGCAAGAGGAACCTGATGAGGAAAGGGCCCAGGACACCAGAATCTCTCTGGTTCTGCATGGAAAGATGGGACATTGCTTGCCAGCCCTTTCTATTCGAATGCTTTTGCAAGCTCATTTTGACTGTAGATTTAAATTAATGAAAGGTGAAAGTCTGAGGTTACCAGAACAGCTAGTGAACCTTCTGCCAATTAAAGGTTTTGCCCCAAAGACCACACCTTGCGATGGCTGAATTTCACTGCCACCCCTTCCAGGGTGTTTTCCCTCTGCTACCTTGTTATTGTAGTGATGGTGGCATTGTAAATTATAGTCCCAGCTGGATGAAGAACCCTTCTGAACTGATCCTAGTGCTGTTCCCTATAGTATTGCTAATGATTACACAGCTGCCTACTAGGCATTCTAGAGCCTAGGCTCGTGGGTCTGCCTCCAGCGCAAGTTGCAATAAAGTTTATTTTCATTCAAAACAAAATATATTGGGATTATTGTCAGAGCAGCCCCAGAGGTTTGCACAGGGGGTCTAGTAAGCATTGGTAAGAAAATTAGAAGCCTTGAGGTTATTAATGTTGCTAGAACAGCAAGCTTAGTGGCCAGCAGAGGTATAATTTACCTACACTAGCATCACACGCTGGAGCAAGGCAATCAAGTAAGAGGTCAAGGGACTTTAACATAACATAAGATAGATATATAGCCCCAAGCTTTTTAGGCCAGATTCTCAGCTGCTGTAAATCAACGTAACTTCATGGGAATCAGTGGACCTATGCAGTTTTCAATGTGCTAAGAATCTGGCCTATACCGTTTATGGAAGTTATCCTGAGATCTGAAATGAATGCAGCAGCAAAACTCAATTTTCATTTTTGCTTTGTTTTAAAGCCAACACATGACATTTTTAGCTCAGCTGTACATCGGTTTGGAGAGCAAGACTGTAGTTTAACACTTTTGGCAAGCACACATCTCCAAATGGTCATGAAAAAGCTGATGAGATTCCATCAATACACATTAGTTAATAGAGAGAAAACTTAAGTAAATGCAGAAGGAGCAAATATCTATTTTTAACTGATTAGTAACCAACGTTCAGGTAGCATATAGTCTTCTACCTACAAAGCTGCAGTTCGTATTCCTATTTATAAAAATGAGTAGGCACATGTTTGACCAAAAAAGTAATATCAGCTTTTGGTGATTTAAGTGACACGAGAGTGTGCTGTGCATTCATGCCAGGGGATAGAGTGAGGAAACTGGCAGGGATAGCAGAGAGTGTAAGGAAGACACAGATGAATAAAATGCATGCACCATTCACTCACAGATACACAAGCTTCAGTCCTTCTCCTGGGTACATATAGATTTAGATCCAAGCCACAACTTTTATTCCTGGATTGCAGTCCAAGTCTATGTCTCAGTGCAGTCCCAAAGCTGATGGAGTTTCAGGGAGCAGGGAGGGGATTGTGTCTAGTGTTTTTGTTCAGAATAATTTGTGGCAACTCATAAATATAAATCCTGTGGTAACACTTGAATCTCTACCAGACACTTTAGCCTCCAGTAGTACTGCTTCCTCTTCTCAAGAAGTCCTTATATTTACTGATTTATCACAGTTACACATAGTACCTGCCACAGGACGAAGCTCTTACTACCTTCCTCTATTGAAAAATGTAACATAGAGTACAAAGAAACTCAAGAAACATAGACATTTTTCTGAAGAGGGGAGATCAATCTGTGAATCAATTTACTTGTCCTACATATCTGTAGGGACTGAGCTATTTAAGAGTTTGAGTCCCACTTTTGTTGTGCTCTGTAGTTGTTCTTGTCATTCGTTTAGACACGGACCTGGCTCCAGTTGCTCCATGAGAGGAAGCTTAAGGCTGTAGTTTGCATTAATGCATCAGTATTTGGAATCTTTGTATTTATTGAAAGTCTGAGTTTCAAAACTGATCTGACATTACAGATGGGGCAGACTCATTAGCAGTCGTCTTCAATAAATGCGTTCTTTCTTGGCTCTGGAGTTTAATCAAGTCACATTTTCCAGCTCATTAAGGTATTAAAAATTGGAGATAGCACTTTACTTTCAGCTCAGGACACTTACAAAACTGGATCAGATAGGGATTTTGAAGGTCAGAAATGAAAGGACATGTAGTGTTTTGTCCATTTCAAAGCTCCTGATGGGGGGAAAAAAAGAAAAAAGAGGAAAAAAAAGAAGTTTAAGGTAAAATAAATGGAAAAGTGGTGATGTATCCTGTGCTGAGAGCAGACAAGAGAATAAGAGGTGACACCAGGGAATTACAGTTTTCCCCTCAGCACCCTCTTTCTCTCTTCTTTACTTCACCTTCTTGAGTAAAGCAGTTTATTCCCAGCTGTGCTTCCATACAGCCTTTGTGGCCAGCAAGAGCAGGAATCCATCCTCACTCCCACACCTTCCTGTCTTTTGCTTCCTCCCTATTTGCTCTCAGTAAATAGAATCAGGTAGGGCCCTGATGAAGCTTGAGGGAGCCGCATCCCCTCCATCAGGCCAGGCTGGGGTGAACTTAGACCTTCTCTCTCCTACCTGCCCACCTTCAGCACTGCCGGGGGCTGCTCCTTCCCCAGCAGCAGCAACAGAGCAGCCGGCTCCTCTGCTAGCAGGGTTCACAGATCATCATGCTCATTAACACAAACTGAACTCGACTGTGACTTAAATTGATATACCAGACAGTCAACTGCAGTTGCTGGGGAACCAAACACTCTAACTGTTCTGTTGCCACCACTGCTGCTGGGGAGGAAACCTCCGGGCAGAGAGCTGGGGACAGAGAGCTGAAGAGGATGACTTCTTAGGTTACACCAAGCTGGACCACCACAGAGCCTTTGGAAGTTCCTTCTGTCACTGTCTGAATTGCCCTGGAACAGAGTTGTAAAGCATGTGCGGGGCCAAGGAAATCTGGTTTGCCATGCTCCTTCGCATGGGTAACTGAAAACCCACAGCCTTACTCAACCCGTCTCCTCAGAGGATTCATGCTCTCTGGAAAGAGATCTGCCTTCCATAAGCCAGAGCTGGTGACAGGGGACCAGCTGGCATGCTCGTAACCCTTTGCTTTTATGCGGGCAGCCTGCCAGGCTAATCAGAATCTAAATTTAACTGTAGTGCTTCAGGTATTGTGAAAACATTGTGTTTCTGGATCACTAGGGATGCTAGGCAGTGAGCCATCCAGAGGACCAGGAGCCAGAAGGTTGTCTATTGGCATGTTCCATGGAAAGCATATAGCTGATTCTTTCTTGGCCGTTTATCTCCCATCCCAAACAAGGGGCAGAAGTTTGAAGAGTTAACCCTTCCGGATATGTACAAGGAGGTGCCACAGGCATTCATTGACCATTTTAGAATAAGCAGGCTGTCCCACTGCTCCTGTGTAAGGATGGAAACGTAGCTGCTCAGGATGCAATCCTTACCTACACAACATGCAAAGGTTTGTTTTCACTGATCTCAGTGGCTTTTTGCCCATCCATACTTACAAAGAACCTGACCCACATTTCTCCAGAGCCGTGAGTATGGGATCAGATCCCATACACTATGTTAAAAGCATCTCTTGGTGACTCTCGAAGCACTTGCAAACACAAGAGAGGGTAAAATATGAGATGAATGGAAAGCTTGAATGAAATAAGAATTGTAAACCTTCAGGCAGAATTTCTCTCTGGAGATTTCAGAGTCTCCTCTTACTAATAGGTCGGGATCACATGGCCAGTGAGGATCACAGGCAACGCCACAGCAAGATCAAAACATAAACATGATTCCTGTGTTATTTTAGCTAAACCAGGAACAAATCTGGCACCATTTGTCTCTGGCCTTTCAGCTCTGTGACAGGGCAGTAAGGGTGCTCATGCCAGCTGGCTATCTGCTCTGCAAGAGTCAACAAGTTTCTTGACATGCAATGTCCTTCTGTCTCATCTGTTGATTGGAGCAGTGAAATATTTATGAACTGCCATCAGTGTCCAGCTTTTGAGTTTTGACCCAGTAAAGGATAAATATGGGACAATTTGCCTTTGGCCTTTCACTTTGGCCAGTGACCAGCTTTCTGTCTGTTTGTGGTTTCAACTGGATGGGGAAAGAACTGTCCCCTAGGTAAAACCCTTTCCATATCTATGACTTACTCCAGAAATAAATGATTTTAAAACCAAACACATTGAGTGAGAAACAAATCCCACACAGTTGTCCAATGGCCTTCGACCTCCTGATGGCTTGATGCCATCTGGCTGCCAGCTGGCTACTTCACTACACTAGGAAATAAGTTTCTCACAGACAACGCTCCCTTCCATTTTTAGTCCTACCAAAAAAGAAAAAGCAAACACACCTTTCCTATAACACCCTTTCAATCCAAAAAAGGGAGAGATGTGACACAGGTGGCTGTTGAACTTTCAACTCTGAGTGGCAAACTACCAACCAGCTACTGCTGGACTTCACACACCCACAGCAAAACAAAAAATTGCTCAGGCAAATCACTGTGCCTCGCCGCCTTAAAAGAGTCATTCAAAAATGGAGAGAGAATAAGTAAATAAATAAATAAATCAAACGTAGTGGGAGGGTTTTGTACATGGCAAGCAGTGAGTAGAGATGTGCACTTTTTGGCAGATATACAAGGAGCTAGACTTTGTAGATAGCCTCTGTGCAAAAGTGTTCCTGCTTTGCACAAAACCAGGGAGGATGTGAAGGATCTTTACTTTGCTGTGGAGATTTTTCACAGCCTGATTCTGCAGACATTTTCCTAGTTGCTGGAATTAGAGCAAATGTGTGCTTTCAGTAGTGGTCATGCAACCTTCCTGACCCTCCCGGCTGTCTACCAAAATCTCCGTACTGCCAGGACCCATGAGATGCAGAGGAATGCCTCGGAGAGGTGAAGGAAGGAGGCCCTGGGAATAGTTCTCAGGCAAGTGATGACAGGGGCTCCCAAGGGCTCTGGTGCTCTATTGCAGGATGAGGCTGGGCTGGGCATGCAGCTGGACTGGAGGGTGACCTGCTGCTGCGGCTCATTTCCTTCCACAGCTGGGTGTTGCAATTATCTGACAGTCCTCACATCAACATGCGCACTCACATGAGATAGATCCAGGCTGGGAAATGGATATATATTGCTCAAAAGCAATTGAACACCTATATATTATTCGTGCAAGGATAAGACTTTATGTAGATTATATACCTCTTTTTTTTTCCCCATTGGTGCAGAAGGCTAGGCATGTTTAATCAGTATTAGCTGTTATCATTTAACCAATCTTTTTAACCTCACTGTGACCCTAGGATTTCCCCTTTCTCAAGACTCCATTTCCCATTTTTATCCTTTGGCCCATGTAGCACACGATGTCCACAGACAATGCGTGGCTTCCCATTCTCTCCATGCTCCGTCTGCCCATGAAGACTCCAAGGGTTGCAGGAGACATGATTCTCCCACTCTTCCATCAGAGTCTCTTCCATCCTGTCATTTACATTTACAGGCTGACTCCAAGCCCGATCATAGCCAGAGAAGTCTTTTCATTGACTTCTGTGGGCTTTGGATCAAGCCTTTATAAGCCACACATGTACCCAACAGGTATTTATTAACACGAGCTGGCCATGTACTGTATGCCATGAGTGTGGAAAAAACTAACAATAACTTTACAATTACCCACCTAAGCCCTCTAACAGGCTCCAAAGGCATGTCTCTTCGCCAAGCAAGCATTGAATCAAGTTTGACATTTCTAGGGTAAATCATTTTTGTGTTCTAAAAACCAAAAAAAGGGTTAGGAAAAAGTCCAAAGAGTGAGAACATCCCCATTTTTGGACAATAATATCATCCAAATGTCCTATCCAAATGGCTTTAAATGTTCCAGAAACAAATGTACATTCTGGGATAAGACCACTGACTGCTAGGTAAAATTTCAGGTGGGTCTGCTTGAGGTTGGCAAGATTAAGCAGGGGTTAAAATGAAATTAACAGTGTTACTTTTTTTTTTTTTTTTTTTTTGTTTAATTACCCATGGAGATATTAGTGTCATTCACAATCTTTCTAGAGTACTTAAACAGCTCTGGATAGTAACGTCTTTATGTATTGACTTTACATTCTGATACTTCAGTTCTTTCACAGGCTTTGCCTAAACGTATCCTATTTTTGAGTTGCAGGACATGAAATCAGATGTTATTTTTTGGTCTCTGCTTGAATTGCATGAGTGGAGCCTGTACTGTTAGAGAGGACAGCCCAGTGGACTTGGAAAACCCTCAATCCACCGTGCGGGTGAGGTGTCACAAAGGACTTTCCACACTTTTATCAGAAAGTAGCTCGAAGCCAAAAAGTTTGGATCCAGACCTAGATAAACAGTGTCTCCAAGGACAAGTCTGATGAACTCAGGGGTTTCCATCCAGGCCAATTTCTAGCTGTGATGTAAGACAAGGATATTTCCCTTAACATATAAGTTTTGCATCATCTATTTGCACCATCCATACTTCTACTTTTTCACTTTCTGCAGCAAATCAATCACTTTAATACTAGCAAAATTTTAGTTTTGTCTTGTGCATGTTATAGCTCAGTTGGGTTTGGTTCTGGTGAAATATACATCTCTCAGAGACCGTTTCGGAGACAGATATCTGCTAACAAGTAGCTTAGCTTTGTCTTGTTCACAAATGCCAAAATTTTTTAAAAGTAGATGTCAAAATTGGAGTTTTCGGAGTCCTAAACAAGGATTTACATGAGTATGAGTGTCTTGCTTTTTTTAAAAGAAAAGTTCAGTTACCCTGCGCCCGTCTTTAGCAGTCCCTTTTTGAAAGTCATAGCTGAAATAAGTCACAGTACTGTCCTAGGTCATGGTCACCTTTTCTTCATCGACTGCCCCCCTGAAGAGGCATACGCCTTGGTCATTTCTTCTTTTGTTGCTTTAGATGCTCTGTAGTTGCAAGGGTTAAACAAAGGATTGTACATTCACAGATGCGAAAATACATATTTTTTTGGCAGGGCAAAGGCACTAGGCAACTTCTGCGTGTTTGTGCTTTGAGTAAGGAGGCCACCTGCTTCTAATGTTACAGGAATATGTTGGCTAGTGGAAAGGCAGACACCATTTTTTACTAATTGAATAATCTGTGTATCTTATCCAAATGCCAGAAGATTGCTTCTATCCCGTGATTAGCTTGGAGTCTTGATGACATATTTTTTTATAAAAATATACATTCTGCAGTCAGTTTCCTGTTTGGTCCGAATCATTTTATTCAGAGTACAGAGTGAAGGGAAAATGGGTATTAGATGAAAGACATGGTAAATAGGAAACAATTGTTTGCCGGGATTGCCAAGGCAGTTTCTAGGTAGGGTACTGTTTGGTAGGTAGGCACATTCAACTGTTTGGCACTAGCGCGTGGAATAGCAAACACATGTAGCAGCTAAAATCAAGCTTGCATTAATGATTTCATTGCCTGAACTAAATTTGTAATGTAAATCATTCGGAGGTGCTCTAAGGCATTTCTATTCTTAGAAGAAAAGTCACAAACTGGAAAGTACGTCACCTTTGCAATCAGCACCCCCTTTAGCCTGTAATGTGGAACACATGGTGGTTGAAGAGGTTACAGTGTTACAGAAATGTCATTACAGAATTTCTCTGTGTTAACATGTATCATCTGTCACATAATTGTTTGTTTTACAACTCATACCTATAATGGGCTAAGTGGGGACTATTTATATCAGTTAACAATGAGTGCCTTTAATTAGTATTTCATGCAACTGGAACATGTTAAAGATTCTGACACAAATCTGGCTTGGGTTGCTAAATTCCATATGAATTTCATTATGAAATTGCTAAGACATTACAGTTGCGCAGGTATTGAGGTTTATAAGTGCACTTCATCTGTTACAAAACTAGAGTAAGCCATACGCGCGTTAAAGGAAAATCTTCAAAACAAAAGCCTGGTATCTGACACAGTTGAATGAGAGTTTAAAGCAGGAAAGATGAAAATCTTTTACAATTTGAAACATGCCTGTATTTGCTCTAAAACTGTAAATTTTCTAACATCTGCACAACTAAAGCATTATATAGAATGGAAAGATTATAACAATGGAGAATCTTACTGTACACAAAAATGGTAACGAATATTTATTAAAAATGGATCAGTCAACGGAGATACTCACAAGCTGTTGCTAGACTGTAAAATGAAAAGGTGGTCTTTTGCTGATGGTTGGGACTGAGTGGTTGCAAACATATGTCCTATGCTTTCTGAGTGAACTTCATAAGCCAAATATTTAGACTGAGATCCTCACTCCCAGCCCAACCCCTTTTCAGTGACTGAGGTGGTCAACACAACACTTTGGAGCCGTGGTTCACACTGAGGGAGACCCCCAGCCCCTGTGGGACTTTCCTCCATAGGCATTCATGAATTTGCAGCATGAGGAATGTGCCAAGGAGCAGTGTAGTACGCAGTGAGCGATGTGAGTGGAAAATGTGCCTGAGGTTACTGTTTTAAAATTTGGGTAGTGTCACGGTCCTTAAGACTGATCGAAAGAACATGCTAGAATCGGGCTTATGTCAAAATTAGAACAGTTCAGGAGATTAAGAGCGGGAGAGCAAAGGATGACAGGAAATCCCAACAGCTTCATGCCTCCACATTATTCTTCTCAGATGTATGGGCAGAGGCTCCATCCCTCTGTGTGCCTCAGTTCCTGAACCTAACACTATTTTTTTTCTTCTATATGTATTATTAGACTTGTAAATTTGCGTTGTACCGACACACCAATTCAGCAACTGTCTCTAGAACCTGTCTCAAAGCTTTCTTCAAGGTACTGAGATGCTGAATTAGGAAAGGGGTGAAGCTCAGGATGTCTTTTTTTTCTCCTCTCCCATCTGTATCAGCTACCTGTGTCAGCGCCTACAATTTTCTGTCTAAACCAGTTTCTGACAGGCAGCTGTTCTATCATGACATTACTTTACAGATAACTTTAAATGGAACTTTGTGGGTCCTATCTGATCTATTCATTAGTATACAGATTAAAATATTTTTATTTATGAAATGCCAGAAGCTGGTAGGTTATTCTAAGTAAACTCACTCTAACTCCTTGTGAAATTATTAATTCAGAGTCCAGCAACAAGTCTCACAGTGTAGCTGTTTATTTATCTTCTATTTTAATAGACAGAAAAGCCCTTTTGCCATTTTAGGTTTTCCACACAGAGCACACTGGCCATCCTGTCTCACTGGGAGTAAAGATCTTCATGGTTTGTTACCTTTCTTAAAAGAAAGGATCTAATTTCTGAAATCTGTTGTCATTTTCCCAGATAGCACTAGAGTAGGTCCTGCAATGCCATCTCTAATCTTTTTATACAAAATGTTTTTATCATTCTTTTGATTTTTTTACTAGCAATTTGGTGATGGAGCTCCATTTGTTTTCTGCTATGAGTTCTACAATTTGAAAAGTTGCTGTTAATTTGCAATCATATTCTTCTCCTCTTTCTATTCACCTGGTTCCTTATGAAATGTTTCGAGGATTTGTCATTCTTACTACTAGCAGTTGGGGTAGTCAGAAAATACTTTTAACAAATCATAAACAATGGGGAAAAAAAAAAAAAAGGATTCCAAAATCCTCATGTGATTGCCTTTGATACCCTCATTTCCTCTGTTAAACTTACTTAAAGTTAATCCTTGGTTAAACTACATTTTTCATGAAGAACTATATCAAGGTGTCTTACCAGACTCCTCAGGCAAAACACATCATAAGAAATAATATCCATGCTGTGTGTGCAACTTATAGAAGCCGAGAGGAATTTGAAGAACATCAGCTGCAATGAGAGGACATGTCAAAACATCTAAAATAAAATATCCTGAATTCTGTGCATGAGAGATTTTTGCTAGCTATTTACGCTTATATCCTCTTTTTTTCTCTCCTCTCGCAAATAATTTTCTCTCAAAACCTGTTTTTTGACTGATAGTCTCTGTTACTCTGGAAAACAATAAGAAACTTCTAGACATTTATGAAAGGAATATCCCTCCTCTGGAGAATTCTGGCAAATGCGTGATGACAAAAGACAAATTTTAAGGAAATGGCATGGACAACAGACAATTTAAAAAAAAATATATAAAAATATATCTCTATGTCTGTGTGTAATTGCTGTAGTGTTTTTAAAAGCTTAAGATTGAAGAGACATAAGGTGATACTGATTAGCTGATTTTTGGATACTGGAAAAGGGTATTTCCCATAAAGGGTCAATTTGGGTACAGCACATTGAAGGAATAGTGATCATAAAAGAAACTGGTAAGAAATCATGCGGCTGCCTCACAAGAACAGGTTAGAGACCAGCAGCAAGGCTTGCTCCCTCACGATCTGATGAAGACTATGAGTGAGGAGGAACATGCATGTTCAACAGGGATTTCAGGGTAAACCTTGAAGGGAGTTACACTGGCAAAAACTAATTTCTGGACCGCTGGGGGATTTTGGAAGTTCCCTGCTGGTCACAGAAAAGCACTTGTGCCCCAAAGAAAAGCTTCAAGATGCAGTTCAGCACCACGAGCTATTGTGCTTTCACACCACTGTCACCCCTAGGAAGACCAGGATTTACGCCGGCAAAAGAGCTGAAGTTGTACAGAGGTATCTGGCTTGACAATTCCAAGGACTGTCACCCAGTTTTAGCTCTGCCTTTGGGAGTAGTGGTGTGCTCATTTGAAATATTATAGCATAAGACATTTATGTCCTCCCATACTGTCAGCCCTTTCATACATTTTTTTTTCCCCCCTCTTTTATGTGTGTGGTTATTTAGGTTTTTATACCTCTGATTTGAACACACACCCTTCCACACATCTCAAAAGCCACTGGAAATATAATGTGCACAGTAGTTTGTAAATTAAATATGCTTAAGTAGCAGAAAACTGCAGTAACTAAGGCTGATATATGGACTTGGAAGGCTAAATCTAACTTTGTGGATTCAATTATAATTACAGCTGTGTGAGCTGGCGCATTGGCAAGATGAACCTGCCAAGACTGGCTTACTAGAAACCGTAGGAAGGCTGACCACATCATCAAAGAATAGCTCTCTGATGACATAGTACCTGCAGCTCTCCAGCTGATGGCCCCCAGGTCCATCTGAAGACACTAGCTGGTTTGGTGGGAGGCAAGCGAAGAGAAAGGATGACAGTTTGCTGCCAGGGTCAAAGGTAAGAGGAATGTTTCCTCTTAGAAAGTTCAGGGAGAAAACCTAAGTCTCCAGAACAAAGAAGGGGAAATTACAAAAATATATTGGATTTTGGAGGAATTTGGATAGCTGAGGTGTGTCAGAGCCAGATTACAGTTACTTATTAGGGAGGAAAGGTTCAGAAATGCAACACTTAACACTCTCTCCAGCTCTGCTAAACTATTTATGAAGAGCTAACTATAATTAGAAGTCCAAATTTAAAAAATAGTAAACCAAAAATTTACTTTAAAAAGTGGGCAGATGGCCAACTATTTTTACTGGGCAGCACTGGAATGTTAATGCGGAACATACGCAAAGCTGTTATGAAAAAAATACACCTCTTTAGTGCTAATATCCAAATAGAATAAATGATAATTGCATTAAGCACCAATTGGGAATCAGCACAGGCCCCTGAGAACTGGAAACCCACTATATGTTGCAGAATAAATTGTTACTGACAGAGGTATTTTGAGATATTTTTTCTGCAAGAAAAAAAAATACGAAAGGAAGGAGGAAACACAATTTCTCTTGCAGAATGAATGAAACTGTTTTGTCAGTTAGTAGTAACCAAAATGATACCTGTCTAATTTTACTGTTTCTAAAGTGCCTTTGATCTGAATTGCATGGGATGTCTATAACCTCATACCAAGTAATGGAAGTTGTGAATAATCTACGTAACTGCTTTCCCAACCTGGTTTATCCATTTGGTTAAGGTTTAAGAAAATAATCACCTAAATCAGCAGCCTGATTTTGTCCCTTAACACATACCCACATGGAATCACGGGGAGAATTTATGGTGGGTGGAATGTAATTATCTGACCTGGAATTTGCCCAGAACACATGAGGTTAATAATGAAAGGCTTTCCAGGCACATATTTCAATTACCAATCACTGTTTCTCTATGGTGGTCTTCATGATGGGTAAGCCAAAATCGCTAGGGTGAGAATTAATGTAAAATATTTCAAAACCTGAATGCACAGCTTACTGCCATATTTTGGCAACAGCCACATCAGAGTGGCTATACTGAATCAGGCTTCTTGGGTAGTGGTTTCTCCTGAGTGAAAGGGATCCCATTACAAAGAGTTGTGGCACAAAGCCCAGAGAGAAAAGCTTTGCTGGATTTGTGCTGCTTCTCTCCAGAACCAACCTGAGTGTCTTTGCATCTTGCTCCTAGAAAGGGCAACTAATGTGAATGACTCCAGCTGGAGTCAACTGGGTCCAGACAATGCTTTTAGCTCTCTCTCAGCTCTGACGAGAAGCTGGTTATGACAAAGACAAAGAGGATCTGTGTGCATGGGAGGAAAGAGGAAAATGGAGAGGATGTGCTTTTCAGGTGAGTCAGGAGAACAGCAAGTCAAGAGCTAAAGGGAGAGGGGGATCAAACTACAATTTATTTAAAATGAACTTGTGACACTCAAGATAAAACATTAATCTTTGATATGTCACTCAGTAGATGCACAGTGCATTCACATCTCAAATTGTATTTAGGTCTTGTGCTGCATCCACCAAAATCCAGAGGAAAATTAAGGAAAATACAAAGAAAAGCCACAGAAATTATCAGAAATATGGAACAGTAACCATATGATGAAAAACAAAACTTAGAAAAAAGTCGGCTGAGAGAGGCTATAAAATCACTTTCTATGTGAAATTTAGATGTGTAAAATAATGTGTGCTGTAGAAGAGGAATTATTTTTAACTGTATTTCACAAATAGAGGTATCAGATGAAACTGTCCGATAGGAGATTCAAGACAAATATAATGAAACTTCTTTTCATACAACTCACAATGTAACAGTGGAAATCACTGTCACAGGATGCTAGACATGCCAAAAGTCAAGCAGGGTTCAAAAACTGGTGAGGCTCATCCACTGAAGACAATTAGCACAAGGGCTATTAAACACAAAGATGTTACCTCTAATTTGGGAAGTTTCTAATTCTCTAATGGCTGGAACCAGGGGAGGCTTGCTGGGGAAAGAGCACTTTGTGGTGTTCCATTCATTTTCTTTTCCCTAGACTTCCCCTACTGTCAGATGCAGGCTACTGGGCTGAAGATACTTTGATCCAAACAAAAATTGCCTTTTGTAACATTCTCGCTTTGATATTTCAGGGCAACGTGAATGGAGGCTGCTTGGGAAGGACAGATACTTCTAGGAAGTGCTTCTAGCAAGCACTGGACCTACTGTACTGTTGTAGAGTGCCTATGGAGCCATTACACTGAATGCTTCCTGTAAATAAAGGCACAGGCAGCTAGTCAGCCCCAGGTGTATTTCTGGATATGTAGCAGCTGAGTTGGAGATGTTCAGCTAGTTAGGGCTACCAGCCATAGGGAAATCCCAGAGAAATGTATGATCCCCCCAAGTCTGCCCAGACAAAACTTTCTGGCAGAAGAAGGAAGAAATGTCGAGGAAACCCAGCCTTAGGGTAGCCCTAAATGTTATAATGTACTTAAAATGGGTTAGTGAGCAAATGGGAAAAGGAGGTGGTGATCTCCACCCACCTGTTTCTATGCCACATATGAAAATAATCCTACACGCTACTAAATACATGCCCTTACAGAAAAATCAGTGTGTAGTACACAATCCACATTGGAAAGCGAATGGTTGGTTTGTTCATCATCTATTGCGTGCGAGAAAAAAAGTAAGCTGCATTATCCTGGAGAACTTCAATACTTTTACTGTACACCTCATACTGTCTGTTCAAAACACTCAATTTTTGAAAGTAAGATGTAACAATTCAAAAAATCTTGCATCCAACAAAAGGGAATTACCTAGCTCTCATCTTGACATAAACCACGCAAGACATTGTAGAGGTGAAATCCAATAATTGCCTTGAAGTAAATATTCATGTCTTCTTTCATTTAGGCTGTGGCTACAGACTGGTCTTTCAGGAGAGTTAATTTCACAAAGTTGACAAGAATAAGGAATGTAAATAACATGTAAAACAATGTTCAAAAAGGAAGAGATAATCAGGAAGTGTTCAAATAAGTTTTTCTCTCACTTATCCCAGATTCACAATCCTAGAATTATAAGATGTTTATGGTGATAAAGTAAAATAATCTAATGGGGGGAGAAATGATGGCAAATACAAAAATTAAAATTCATCTAGAAGGAAGAGGAACAGAGTGAAAACCAGCAGCAAAGCATAGTATTAGACAAGGAGCTGTGGCAAAAATTACGAAAGAAGCCAAAGCATGCAAGGAGGAGCACTTTGCCAAAGCAGAGAAGTGTAATAGCACCAAAGAAAACCTGTGAGTGTCCATGCCATTACGTAGTTGGAAATATTATTCCAACTGCTACTAATGACACAAAGGAAGCAGTGTTCAATGGGTATTTCTGCTTTTTATTTAGGACAGAGCTGGAGGACACACTCTTACCATAGGACAGTGCTGAAAATACTTCCAGTCCTACAGCAAAGCAGGAGGCTGTTAAATCAGTACATGAGGATTCCCACGTCTGCAAATGGGAAGACAGGAAGCACGTGAGCTATCTGAAACACTGAGGAAATTGTAGAGGTGTAAAAGGCAGCTACAACTGTGGTAACATTGTGAAAGGTTAAGTATAAGAATGTCAGCTTTGGCGTTACTCCGCGGCAAAATAATGTAATGGGTCATTCGTAATTTCTTTAATAAAGAATTAAAGAACGATGTAATGAATAACAGAATGAAGAGTTAATGAAAACAGATCCTGTCTGGTTTTTTTTTTTCATATCATGTCTGTACTTTCATATCTTTGATGAAATCAAACATTTCAGTGATAATAATGTTGATATTATAGATGTCTGTAGGGTATCCAACTTGGCATTTTCTTTTACTTTGACCAAGAAACATATATGTTGTAGATTCAGAGTATTGCTCCATTAAATGAAGGACTGGTTAAGGTGCCATATGGATTTTTGAACAAGGAATCACTTGTGAGACATCTATGATGGAGTCCTACAAGCTTTAATTCATGGCCATCTGCTACTTAATGCTTTTATTGATTAACTGGAGGAAAACAGGATTGTTATATGTAATATTTAGAGATGACCTATATAGGAAAGAATGCTTAATAGCAAAGAGAATAAATGAGTTACATGGAATAATTAGGATTCTGTGGTCAGCTGCAGGCAACTGAAATGTTTTTCAGCATAAGCAAACTGTATTTACAGACTAGGGAAGAAGTACCTCCATGAATGGCTTGTGAGTTGTAAAGTATAAACAGCTGAGTTCAAATTCCCAATATAGCACTGAAGCAAAAAGGGTAATAGAGTTCTTATATACATGAGGAGAAGAAGCTGGAAGAAGCTAGAGGATGCTGCATTATCTCTGGATGTGGTGATGGGAACCACTAATGGGATGCTGTGCTCTGAGTTGGACCTTAAGTCCTGCAGCATATTGTGGAGGTAGAAAAAACATGCACATGAAATTATAGGATGGCAAAAGATATTTTACACCTAAGACTTGGGGACCCCACTCTATCTGCAATATCTGTGGATGGGATTGTTGGTAAGAATCAGGTTTAGTGTGAGCTGATGAACAGGCAAAGGCTCTTCAACCTAACAGAACTGGTGACTGAAAATAAATATAATCAAATTCAGCCTCAAAACAAAGTGAAAATTTTAGTCTTTTGTGAGTTAATCACTGAAATGACTTGCAAGGTTTGGTTTGCAAGGTTTGTGTTTCCTCTGTCCCCGGAAAGCATTAAAATATGATAATAAGTTTTTTCTAGTTGAAATAAAAATAATTTGAGGAAGCTTTATTGTGTATTTGTTGAATCAAGGTAGCTAATCATACCGTCTTGTCTTACACTGTAATGTCTAAAACTAATAGTTCTACTCTATTAATGTTATTTTCTGAGATATATTCGCAATCATTTGCCCCACAGTATGGATACATGTCCAGTTTTGGAGTTGGCTATAGTTATGCACAATTATTTGGGACAGCATTTTTCTCCAGAATATTTGCAGACCATGCAAACCCAGAACGACAGATGCCTTAATGAACAACCATCTGAAACAAGCTTGTTCTGTAATGTCAACCTGCCAGTGGGCGCACAGGGTTCCTGTGAACAGTCCAATAGCAAATTTAGAGTGACCAACACAGCTTAGAGCAAAGGTGACATCTTCCAGCACCAAGTTTTTTCCTTGCCCTTATGGGAACTCTCCATAGGTCCTCCTAGTGCTTACTAACAGCAGAGCTGAACTAATGTTTGGAATTACCTGTGAGGTGTAAATGTTACCCCTTGTTACTTGAATGAGAAGCCACCAGACTAAGATACTTTTGACAGCTCAGTATTTTTGATGCAATTCTGAGTTTTTGTAAACACTCCTATCTTTTCTGAAGACCAAAGTGAAGTCAGGGAAGGACTCCACACTCTCATCAGCATGAAGCTTTCAGAGAGCCGTCGGTGAGCAGTCCTCCAAAGCTGTCTGCAGACCACCTCTCAGGGTGTCCAGGACCTTTCTACGCTGTCTCATTCAGGAGGGGGACCCATCAGGTAGAGGTCCTTAGGGAGGGTAAAGGTTTCTAGCACCAAGCTGGTGCAGGCAGGGAAGAAAAGGGAACAGAGAGGCCTTCTGATGTGCTGGGTATTGGAAGTCACTAGTGTGGGAACAGAAAGCAGAAGGAAGCCAGGTGCACTGGAAGCAGGATATAATAGAAGGTGTGAACAAACCAGACTCAGCTGCCTCCAGGAACAGACAATATACAGGGATTTCTTCTTCTGGGTGCTTCTGGAGACTACCAGGGCAGCTAAAAGGACTGAATCATCCAATATAGCTCCTTAGCCTTTTCAAATCAAGGTCAGCTTTACCCCAAAGTTGTAATTTTGGTTACTATTCCTTTAGGCTAAGCTTTCCATCCTAACCCTTCCTGGCTGCTGCAGCTGATCCAGTCCACTATTCCCTCTCTGCCCCTGGTGTAAATTCCCTTTGTGCCAGTGCAACTGTTTCTGTGGCAATGCTGTCAATGAGGGAAACTACTTGGGTTGGTGGGGGAGGGAGGTAAAGAAATACTTTTCTTTTTTTTTTCTTTAAAATAAGCTAGTATACAGATATGCCTGAGAACACAGCCACATAAATAGCTTCAATAGCAAAAGTGGATAGCTAATCAAGTCCAGAGGAGTGGAGGGGGTGTGTGGAGGGGAGCAAACAGATAGGACAGGAGAGAAATGGAAAGGGATCTTTCACCCTAGCTTTGCCATGAAAGGCTTCATAATGTGAGCTTCTCTGCACTTTGATTGTTTCTCTCTCTGACATACAGATACATGTACACACATACCCTTCTAAAAAATATCCAGCAAAGCCTTCCTCCGAGATAGTTCAAATTCCTTAGTGGCCTTGGGTGTGCCTTTGTTTCAGTTTGAATACTGCTATCACATTAAAAATGAGCCTGTTTCTGCTATCTTAAATGAAGAGTGACGGTCACACCCAGCAGTTCCAACTAGATTTAACCCAGCCTATAACAGTATTAATCCTAGATCACAACCATAAGCTTCTGCATATGTTTCAAATAAGGGAAACTAGTGTAAACCCAGCACAGTTTTACAAGACGTTGTTTTAGTTCACGAGTGGATAAACTGCAGTTTCAAAAGCTATTTTAGCCTGAACAGGAAACCAAATTATAATAAAAATGACATGCAAATCCTGTTTTCACTACAATGCTTAAAGCAATAAAAGAGTAAACTGAGTTTACCAGAGCACCCTGCAGTTAGCCCCCTTGATGGCAATGTCAGCCCCCATCCATACCAAGATCGGGTGCGGGAGTTGAACAGTCCTTCAACAGCCCAAAAATAGCTTTCTTCCAACGGGCGGCTTTCGCAGGAGGAGTGGAGGAAATGCAGCAGTAGCACCTACACAGGTTCCTTGGATAAATAGTTTCTTAGGCAAACCGACACCTCTTCATCAGCTACTCTTCAATTTCCCTGTGGCTAAAATCAGCTAATTGAAAGTATCAGTAACTTATTAGGTCTTCATGGGATTGTTTTTACAGTAGCCTTCCTTTTCAGTGTACTTTGATTAAAACAGAGTAGAGGCTATATTTTGCATGTTTGTTTTATAGAGTATACACAGCAGTAAAGACAATAGGGCATAGACATCAGGATACTTAAACCACGTAGGCAAAAGAAATGTATGCTTCTACATCATGTAGATACTTTAGCAAATATTCCCTCCGATTTGGGAACGAGGAAGCTCTTTTTTAATAAGGTTTGGAACAATGGCTTGTATCCCCGAAAACAACTGGTAGAACCTGAAAAAACCTGACACAAGCTAAAAAACTCACAATGATACAATGTTTGAAACAGTTAAAACTTGTGTTTGGTGAAAATCTAGTCATTTTTACATCCTTATTTATTTAAGATGGCCAGAATCCAGTGGAAGCTACTATTGGAAGCTGACACATACATGAGAATAAGATGAAGTAGAATTTGCAAGAAATTGTCAGAGTTGGGCAAGATGAAATGAGGACTCCACTGATTTCAGGTTTTTACCCTTCTTTAATATTGACTATCAGCAGATTCATAGCCTTATGACAATCTAGGGTTTAGACATCTCATAATTCTTTACCTAAAATGGTTTGTTGGAAAATTTGAATTTCTCACACCACTCTAGATCTTTGTTATTGTGTTAAGATATTGGTTTTATCTTTCAGGCAGTGGAGAAAAGGTTGAAGAAATGAACCAATGCAATGTTGATTTCCAACATAATACCCTCACTTAGACTTTCCTGGGGAATACAAGTGACGATTAAGTTGTCTACATTTTTAACTATTTCATTGCTCATTGATTTAGCAGGAATGGCCTGTTAGGTCTGTAATTCCATGCTTCACACCACCGTTCTCCTGATCCTCAGCAGCCCACACGCATTCTCCCAAACCTCATGTTTCCAGTTCAGTGATGAACTTGTGCTCTTATGAATTCAAAATAGTAAGCACATTCCACATAGAAATTGTAGGAACAGCATAAAATTACATTTAGTATCAGAATAAATAACACAAGGACTATATTACAGGCTACATTGTTCATTTTACATTTAGTCATGAAAACTTCCATTATTCAATTTAAGTGAATCTGTCACATAATTTCCAGCCTCCTGCTCCAGAACACTGGAGAATCCAAGCGCCTTACTTCAGAACTTAGGTCCAGCTTCCCATTGAGTGTTCAGGTCCTGGAGCACACAGAATATCTTGGGCAGTTTGTTGATGCTGTGGTAGCAGACGCAGCCAGCCAAGAGGGTTTTTTTTGTTTCCTGCTGTGTTTGGCAAGGAGAGCACAACCTTTCCTGTCACATGTGGTCCCTGCTCAAGTTATCCATACTTTTCTTACCACAAGGTTAGATTACCCTAATGCACTCCGTGTGAGGCTACATCTTGAGGCCATTTGGCAACTGAATCCAGTGTGCACAATTCAACCACCTGTTTATTAAGTGGAGCATCATGCAGAGAGGACATAAAAAAACCCAGTCTCCAAAATCTGCAATGGCTGCCAATAAATTTCTGGGCTGAGTTCAAGGTGTTGGTTTTAACCTATAAAGACCTAAGTGGTTTGGGAGTTGGTTACCTGAGAGACTGGTTTTCTTTCCCCATGAAGCAGTGTTTTAAAAGTTGATATGAGGGGAGGAATCTGAGTTGGTATCGCTCAGGTATAATGAGGGTGCTGGCAGAGCCTCGATGTGGAAGGCCCTCTGCAGTGTGTCTACATTATAATAGGTTTATCTATTGTGAAATGTCTCTGTTCATGGAAGAATTCAAAACTAACATGCCAGTCTGGGTCCGAACCAAGTCTAGAAACATTTGTGCTGAAGCCTATTGCTATGGTCTGATTTCCCCCTTCTCTAACTACAGTTGCTATTTACATTGCTTAACCTTAGAAATGCGATTTGGTAATCTAAGTTAAACCTGATGTTAACAGCTGCTGACCCAGCTACGGCTCACATCGCATGTTCGGCATCCCTCTCTGAGGTGCACATCCCTCCTGACCGGCTACGTAGGATCGCATAGAACCTAAAGAACTGTCAGAAGAGAGTAACATGCTGCAGCGAACCAAATATTTTTCCTGGTTAATTTACTGGTGTCCCTGAGTCTAAGTAAAGTTGGATTATTCCTGGCCTTCAGATCTGTGACTATATCTCTACTAGCGAATAAAATGGCACAGTGCCTGTTCTCCAGCATGTGAGTGTCCTGGTAAAGTTCACATCTATAAGTCTGAATTCCCAAAACTGACTGGTCTCACACATGCTGTTGAGAGCAGCTTCTGACTGATGAAATCCCTCGCAATGTGCCTGGGCACTGTGTGGGACAGTGCTCCTGAGTGTGGGCCAGGGATCATGCCAGCATCACTCTTAGTGACCACAATACACACCATAGTGACCAGTGTGTATGGTCATGGGAAAATGCTTGCGTTCAAGCTCTTGTGAGTTTAGTTTACTAGTATGGAAGTAACCTGAAAATCTTAAAGTCATTGGCCTAAAAAAACTTCCTGTATGACAAAAGAACCACGTTCCCAAATAACAAAAAAATCTCAAAAGCTGATATTCCTGGCACTGTCCTGGCCTGAGGAGCAACGGGAAGACTGAGTTTGCAGGAGAGGTCTTGTGACTTTACTGGACATTTGCCAACAATGGGTCAATCTCCTTGAAGATGTTTCTCTTTCTTACACTTCCCGGTAGAACGGGAAAGTACAACTTTCATTATATTTCTGAGGAAATAAAACACTGCAGAGATAGAGTTACCCAAAGTCATATTGAAAAGGGGATGTTGAGGCAGCAGATAAAATTTTGCCTCCAAAGTTCCAGACGTGGAACATGATCTATATTGGTCCTTCCAATAAAATGCAGGTCACAAAAGAATGGGATGCATCTGTCTTTTCATACATTAGACAACAAATACAGCAATGTTTACAGTCTTTGGTCAGTGGAAGGAAAAAATTAACTGTCTTGGTATTTCTTAACCAAAGAAGGTTGTGAAGATTCCAGTAGTGGAGATCTTAGAGAGTACCATAGGTATGGATGACCCTACTTTGGGCAGAGGTATGCATTAGACGGCTACCTGAAGTGTCTTTGAGCTGTATGATTCTATAAGCACACTTTGCTGAAGTACATTTCTGTTCCTTCAAAATATGACTGAAGCCATATTACTGCATCAGAAGTTGTTTGCACACTGGGGTGAAGGCTGGTGTATAGTCTCAGTCTTCAGGTCCAAGAACAGCAGAGTTATTCTGAGGAGAAGACAGAGTTTTCTGGGGAAGTTAACTGGACTGTGGAATTAATGACCTTTATCAGCACCCTTTGATCCAGTTAAACTTTTCCAAAGAAAATACCTAATATTGGGCTCATTAAGAATAATAGATACTACCATTGTGTTTCACACCCTCTTTGCATAAAGAAAATTCATTATACATTTCTGAAAACTCCTGCAGCTTGTTTTCAAGGCCCCACCTTCGTGACAATATCAAAGATCAAAAGCATCCATATGAGAGCAGACTGAGAATTTTCCACCTTGCTAGTTTTCTTCTACTGGAAAATGCTGATTTTTCAAAACAAAAACTTGTGTCCATAAACGTAGCCATTTTCAAGAAACTGTCTTTGGAATATTTTTCATGTTAGGGAATTTCTTATCCTTAGAAACCTGACTATTTATCTGAAGTAAATGGCTCTCCTGAGGAGCCTGAAGGATATGTGGAAATCCATGGATTCACATAGGAAATTTTAGTCTACTAGAAAATGGGGGAAATTATCTTAATTACATAAACATTGGACAGTCTGACTATATCCTGGAGCAGGCAGCAAAACTTTTGCTATATTAAAATTTGTCCTGCTTGATAGAATAATTTCCTTTCCTGTTCTACGGCAAACTGATCAGTATTTTTGGTGAGGTTTATAGAAAACTCAGTAACTGTTTTCTTTTTAATCAACTTTTAATCACATTTTAAAATCAAACAAAGATTGCAAACTCTGACAATAACGTTTTTATTTGCACTATTCAAGGTTCTTTTCTCACCTGCCTCTGCTATACATACTACCAGACTTTGTAGGTGCCCCTGACTGTGATGTTCAACTTGTCGTGAACCATTGCTGTTTCCCACTATGGCACTTATGCTATCATTTGTGATAGCAAATTGTTGGAATTACTTTGACCTGTAACTGTTTCTCTCTCAGGAATGGTCAGGTCCTGTGCTAAAACACCTTGCAAGAAGCATCATCACTTTCTCATGGTGAGTCCTACCAGCTATATCAGAGAGGTTCATGGTTCAAGAAATGGAGATATTTTGATAATAAGAAGCCTTACAAGTTCTGCCAGCTATACCAACAGAAACAGTGATGTCCCTGATCTAGTCAAACGGGACATTCAAATGCAACGCACTTTAACCATTAATGATCCAAAGGGTGTACCGGGCCTGTCAGCGCTAGCAAACTTGAGTTCTCTGTGAAAGACTTACAAGCTTTAATGGCACACTTCACATTCCTTTTCTGTGAGACTATGCGAGGCACAGATGGGACACAAAATGATCCTCACCACTGCTTGATTGGAAACAAATACAGTAGGTTTGACAGGAAGAAGCCCCTCCCTTGCCTTTATAATGTGTTTCCTCTAGCAGTATTATTATGGCTACTTCTATTTTGGTGATGTGATTGGCTTGCAGATGCTGGTTTAATACTTTTTTTTTTCCCTGCTCTGTGCTGTGAATAATTGGAGTTAAATTCATTCAGATTTTAAAAGCTCTGAACAAAGCATGGTACTCAGCTTCAGTCTTGCCTTCACATTTACACAACGCTTGCACCTTTCTTGCTGCGCATCACCT
The DNA here is from genome assembly GCF_028500815.1 of Rissa tridactyla. Classification (NCBI taxonomy): domain Eukaryota; kingdom Metazoa; phylum Chordata; class Aves; order Charadriiformes; family Laridae; genus Rissa; species Rissa tridactyla. The sequence goes on along the minus strand of NC_071468.1, from coordinate 115,712,237 downwards.
GAGGTTTCTGAGCACAGGCGAAGTTCAGCTGTCATCAGACAGATAGGCAGTAAGGGAGCAGGAGCTGTACACCCATAGTGAGGACACGTCTGCTCAAATTGGGTAGCGATTAATGGGCAGTTGGAAGTCATTTGCCTATATTTACCTCCTCGGTTTCATTTCTGCTGCTGAGATCTGTAGTTGCAACTGGGATTGTGTCAACAATTGCTTTTCAGGTGTTTTGGCTTAAAAGTTTTGTTTTTTCATCTTGTCAAAAATGAAAGCTGTCAAGCCACAGCGGATAACCGATTATTCACCACCCTATTCAAAACAAAGATGCCTTTCTTTTGATCTTTGAAAGATCTGTACCCTCAATCAAAAATTAAATTTTTCAAATTCTAAATATTGTCTCAAAATGAAATGTTTAGTAGTTGGTTTTGGGGGCCTTTTTGGGGGGGATATGCACCAAGAAAAAGTTTTAAATACTTTTTTTAATGTTTTACTAAATTCTTTTGTAGCAGAAACTCTTTTATTAAATTCATATTTGCTTCAGTGAAAATTGCGGTCACTTCTGAGTTGCATTTTTCAATCATTTTAATTATTACTTTCTTAAATTTATTATTATTACTATTATTATTTGGACATACGAGGCCTACTTCTATTTCTCAAGATCTTCTGTTACGAACCACTGAGGTGTCTGCCCTCATGCAATGTTTTTAGCACTTTTTCCTCCAAACTGCCCAAACCTTGCTGACCAATGCAAAGTGTATTGTCTGGTTCCCAGGTCAGATGTATGTCTTTTTTTTTCATTATACAAACTTGGTCTGTAAATGGCCACACTGTCTCTTGACTTAGAGTAGCTTATTGCTTTTTCCTCTCCAATCAGCTGAGGTAAATAAATGAGGTAAATAAAACTCCCCAGACAGTGTTAGCATTTCTCTTTCACAGAGCTCTCTTCCTCCCTTACTCTTCCTTCATATCTCTATATAGTTTCCTATTCTATATTGTACTCTATGCAAACATACTCATTTAGCCTCCCATGCACTCAGTGGAGGTTTTGCTACTGAGCAAAAACCCAGCCTTATCGCAGGTAATGGCACTAAGCATTTTTAAAGGATTCATCTGGAGTTCATTAGGCGAAAGAAACTTTATTGAGTAATTTTCTTTCTCTCAGAACCGAGCCTGAGTAAACTTGTTTATTCCTTGATAGCAAGAATGGAGTGCTAATTTGGGTGTCTCAAATGGGAACATTGAGATGACCTGATAGTCAAGATGGACTGTCTCTGTCCTCCTCATGAATATGCCAGGAGGTAAAATTTTAAGCTACAGTCCAGACATCGTTGAACTCTTCTATTTTTGTGAGCAACAACTGAGGTCTAATAATGAGACTCTTTTTTTTATTGAGTTAAATAAAGAACTTTGAAACATCTGTGAGCCAGAACAAAGAACAAGTGCACTACAGATAGGAAAAATAACAGGAGCATATTCAGCAGATGAGGCATTACAGACATTATGGACTCTGTTAAAGTTGTATATCCCTCGTGTAGGCATCAGGATAAGGTGTTCTTCAAGATGTGCGGAATCTTAAGAAAAACAAGACAACCCAGAGGATCTCGTAGCTCTAATCTGTCTCTAAACTGGCTCTGGATCTTCTGGCTCTAAACTTTCTACATATCAGTCAGAGTGTAATAACTTTGCTCCCAAGGTTCAAGGAATAAATCATTCCTTCCTCTTTAATTGTGGCTGCTGGAGTCAAAGGGACACCTGTGGGCTCTAGTGGGTAAGAGTGTGACAGAAAGAAAGTAGGTTATTCACTTCAGATAATTAAGTTTGGAGTTGTGTAGAAATGATCTAAGATGAAGCATCAAGAATATATGGCAGTAATCTTCAGTAATGCACTGCCCAGTAGTCAACGTGCTCTTAGGCTCTTACAAGGTTTGCAGTTTATGAAAAACATTTAAGTGTTTCTGTTACACATTTTGGTTGCCATGTTAACTTGGCTTCCATCGGACTGCAACAAACCCAAAACACCTCCTTACATACTTGCTTTATGACATTTTATTAGAATGCCAATATAACAGTTTTATAGTAAATGTAGGATATGGCAGGAGACTAAAATAACACCGTATTCTCTGAACACTTTAATCTAGGTTTAATAATTTTAAGGTTTTTAGACATTTGTAACTTAACCTGTGGGCATAATCTAGTAGTAACAGTGCTTGAGAGAAGTTATGAGCACTGCGCTCTGAGATTACAGTGGCTCAAATAACATAGTGGTTCCAAGGGAAACTAAATCTTTTTAAAACCCCTCAAACATCAGTTTAAACTGTTAACTTTAATTTTATTTTAAATTCATGTTAGAGTAATTGCATCAAGCTGGGATTATGTGCGTTCTCTGATTCTGTCTTACTTATGCCTCTTTTAACCATTTCCTCTACGTGTGATTCTTAACTTGTTGCTTATTAACAGAGGTTTCTCCCTCACAGGGTGCATTCAGTTAAAACAATATCTTAACGATGTGAGCTTTGCAGGAACATCACTGGCAGCACGTGTAATTTACACATTATGAAGGGAAGGGTGTAATGCTTAGTGTGTGTAAGGATAAATTTTTTTTGCAGAGGATTTGTCAATTGAGAAATAAGTCTTCTACATTAGGAGAATGGAAGATTTCCATTATTATGGAAATGTCTGTTTCTCTCTTATACAGGAGAAGATTGCTACTTTTTACTGATTTGGATATATCCTCTTCTCAAAAACCCAGCAAGAATGGCAAAACTCACAATTTTTACAAGTTTTGCATGTCAATGCGTGTCCATGTTGCGGTGCTTAACATGACACACCTCACAGGAGTCCAAGATGTAGAAATTGTTGGGCAAGCACCTCTGAAAATCACACATCCCCTTCAGCCAAATATTTGTAGCCCGAGGGAACTAGAATTGTTCTGCAAATTACTATAGAACTCAAAATAATCTTAGGGAGAAAAAACCCTAAACTTTATTACGTTTGTTATACAGCAGAGGAAACTAAGAGACAGAAAGGTTAAAGCCAAAAATGTCACTGAAGGAGTCAACAGAGAATGTGGCATCTTGTTTGAGCATTTTGAGAAAAAGTCCCCTTTCAAAGAGGCTAAGGAGCCTAGACTGAGAGAAACAAGGAAGAATCTTTATGTATGCTCATATACGTGCTTTTGTCTAGTGAGTTTAGTCATAACTGCCTCCCCGTTTAACAAAGACATTTTCTAAGTGGGCAGAGCCTCAAAGCCAAGAAAGACTTTTTTCAACAAATGAAGGCAGGGAACCTTATTTGTGTTATGAGAAGAGGAGACAGCACCAGGGAATTTAAGTCTTTGGAGGAGTCAGATAGGGCAAACGACAAATACCAATACCATGGTCCATCCCCGAGGAGGCTGTTTGTGTTGGAAGTACTTAGTTAAGCTTTTGTCCAATTTTCCCATCATGTCTAAACAGCTTTAATTCAACTTGATTTTACTCAGAGAGGAATTAATATATGAGACATGTCTTTCAAAAAAACCCAATGTAAAATACTGCTAGTGAACAGCTAAGAAGATAGACACGTGTCTGGAAGAAACTTTTCAAATATCACTGTCTGGATTTTAAAAGAACCTGAATATGATCTGGACTTCCTTCAGTCCCAAATTCATGTACAATTCATGTAGATGTTTACAATTCATTTAGTGCCTTGCACTTAGAAGTTCGATGCTTTGGGTTTCTCATGCCTTACAGCTTTTAAGTGTTTTCCTCAGCTACTGAGCTAAAACAATAAAGGATATATCATAAAAGCAAATTCACATTGATCCTCCATGGGTCCTGTGTCTCAGTATTGATGGATTTTGTTATGACTTAGTTTCTTATATTTCCTAAGCTGTATTTCTTTTATGTAATGTTAGATATCAAGCACTGTACCACCTTAACCATAGGTAATTTGCCTTTCTGTGGAGCTCTTAGCCCCAGAAAAAAATGCCCAGTGACCCTATACAGAAGTAACTAAGAAAACACTGCCTTCTATGTATAATTGCCTAGACTAGTGAAAAAAAAAAAAAAAAAAAAACAAAAAACTGGATAAATTGGCTTCTCCATCCATCCTGTTGGGGAGTTTATAACCTCCCTCCATTCCACAGCACTAATCTGAGCCTTCTCAGACACTTGCTCCAAATGAGAGGTGTCATTTCCAAAACAAGAATGCGTTGCTCTGCTGACGAAGGGAATAAAGGGAATTGGATAGAAAGCAAAAGGGAAAAGAAAAGCCCTGATGGCTGGGCTCTGCCATAGACAAAGTAGGTAGAGTGAACTCCGGGGTTTTATAAATTTCCAGCTTTCATCTGCTGTCCTACTCCATCTGTAGTTTAAGTCAACCTCTGGCTTTATGACTGAATACTCACCTGAGGTTATGTGCCTAGCCCAGTTTGTGCCTTTCTCACAAAGAATAACCCAACGGTATTGTGACCAGCAGGGCAGGGATCAGACCAGTCATTTGGTGTACGAGAGCCCCATGTGTCCTCCTCTTCCTGATTTATAACAGGAATCTGAATCAAAGTATTTCACTCCGGGGAGGAGGCACCTTTGCTCTGTAGGTGAATGTGGGCTGAGGCTCTCTTTCTAGCTTGCTTGATAAAAAGTTCTGCTTTGGGTTGTAGCCTATATATTAACTTGAAAAAGCTGGGCTCCAGACCCTCCTCCAAAAAATACTTATTAAAGAATGGCTGGGAGCTGTGTATGTGTGCAGAAGACACATTTTACTGACGTTGTATGTATGCAAGCATGGATGCATTTTACTGACAAAAACCTGGATGTCTCCAGGATTCATCCAAGCAGGCGCCTTGGAGTTACAGCTGGATTTAAGGGTCTAAAGTGGCAGTTAGACATCTAACTGTTTTTCTGGATTTTTCATCACTTTCTTTTTTCCTTCCAGTTTCTCTTTGAATTTCCCCTCTTACTGGGAAATTTGTACGTTACAAATAAGCATATCCCCAGCAGCTGGAAGTATGTTAAAGAACACTCACCCTGTAGCATTTCAGGTCTTAATAAAGCCACTGACCCAAGAAAAAAGAAACCTATAAACTTCAGTGCTGGCAGGTGAAGAGTTTTTCATTGAACCTGTCTTCTTAGATCACAGATTTTGGCTATGCTGTGTTTATACACTCCTCAGCCATGATACAACATACGTGTATGGGCCACCCTTTACTCCAGGTCCTTTCCAACGAGGAAAACAAGAGAAAAGGATCACAATTTGTCCCTACACCCCTCAACCCTGGTAGGTATGTTAATTTCTGTCCAAACAGTCTAAAACACACACAAACTTTCTCTCTGGCACATGCACAGTTGTGTGGGGAGTTACTCCCCTTCCTGATGGAGAGAATTCACCTTGTAAACACTTTTACTGTCAAAATTTGACTATGGAATCTCTGCACAAACTCCCCCTTTGACTCTGCTCCCATCACAGACAGTTTCCTCAACGTGTCCACAGTTTCTTCCCTGCCTTAGCGGAAACCCTCTGCCGAAGATAGCCCACTGAAGGCAAATGGTGAGAAATAAAATAGCTATTCTGGGATAGTGAGTGTGTCAGTCAGTGCAAAGAGCAAAAGGAGTAGAACAAAGAACAAAACTAATGCAAGTTTGAGCAGCCCTAGAACTGAAAGGGGAAAAACTTTTCCTCTTTGTTCCTGCAGTAAGTAAATACTGAGACTCAGACCGACTGACTGACTCTTAAGTCCCAGCTAAAGATTCGGGGTTTCAGAGAATGAGTCCAACTTTATTAATTCCCAAAAGAATGTAAAATCAATGTTTTGACTTTGGAGTGCTTCTGTAGGTAACCAAGACATCTGAGTGTTGAGTCCAGCCTAAGCACTGTTGACCTATAGCCATAATGTCTGAAAGGGGAGATAGTCTGAGCATACTTATGGTCAAAGCACAGCCACTTTTCTTAAAAGATAGATGAGAACTAGACAAACATCTTTTATTATATTGCTTGTAGTTGTGACCCTGGTTCAGACCCACCCCAGTCTGAAGAATTTTGAACCTTCTGCTCCCAACCCCGTGTGAAAATACCCAAAGTATTAGACCGCCAATGAAAGAAAGCAATGTGTGTTATTTTGTGCACACGAATTTACATGCACACGCACACACACATGCACACAAACACCTAAATTTGTCTCTGTGCATCCACAAATGGTGCTTGATCATGAAACCATGTATTAGGACCATTCCCCAAGAACTGTGGGAATCCTTCTTTTTGGTCCTTTTTCATACCATTTGTAAGAAATGTGGTCCTTTGACCTTAAACGGGACTAAACACAGACTCTAAGTCAATGGCATGGGCCCAGGATGGTGACTCATATGCTGGGAGATATGTACAGTCAATGCAGGGCTAGAGAAAGCAGTCTAGCCCAAGGCTCAAACTCCAAACCTCAGCCATGGCTACAACCAGTCTATCCGTAGAGGCTGGTCCCACCTACCATGAACACAGGAAGAGACTCCTCCTCCCTCTGACACCTTATTTCCTCTCCTGTGATGTGGTGGTGGCAAAACTCGTGTTCCCACTGCTTTGGTAATGTGAGAAATACCTAATCCTACAGCAGGGAATAGGTGACAGGGATTAATCTCTCATGTCAAGAGAGCCCCTAACTCCATCCCCCTGGGAAATCTGTACCTGCTCAAAAGGCAACTGCATGATCAATGAACAGATGTCACAGGAAGGAAACTGGACATCGACATCTTTTCTTCTTGGCTATGAGAGCTGGTCGAGAAGGTTAGCCAGAGCCATTCGTCCTCCCATCCCCAACACATACCCCTTTCAAGAATGAGTTCTGCATGTTCTGCCCTTATACCGATTAGTTCTGTTTTCATGATGAATGAATGGGGGTTGTGATCCTTGCCAAAAAGAAAACCCCTTCAAATGATTAATCTTTAATAAAACTTAAAAGGCTCAAGCATGTTCATGTGTTATTTGGAAAAATATGGTTAACAGAAGTCATCGAGTCGTAACGTCACCTTCACTTAACTAAACATGAAATCAACAGATCTGGTGGGTTCAGGCCAAGTCTTGCCAGACAGTATTGTGCATTGCAAAGGCTACACCCTACCCACTGGTATTACTTGGCAAGGCTTGCTGGAAGCATCAACAGAGAAACCATAGATCGAATGATGGGAGGATAGGGCTATCTTTTTTACCACCTTGTATCTTGAAAGCCTGAAGGCCACGAGCAATATGAGAAAGTGATTCTGTGCCAAATATAGCAGGAGTGTACTGGTGTGCAGCAGATGCTAAAGGAACAGGGTCTAAAATAGGTTAGACGAATAGCATTCTGCAATTGCCTGCTTCTTCCCACTGATTCCAAGGCAGCTTACTGCAGAGGCAAACTTCTACACTGCGGATTTCTAAAACTGAATAAGATGGTGCTCTTCTCTGTTGTTTTTTGCACTTCCTCCTCGGAAAATTGAATTATTTCAGTTATAGTTGCAAGTGATTACAAGTGATCACTCTCTTGGAAACTGAAGTTAAAAAACCAACCAAACAAACAAGAAAATATTAAGTTTTTTAAAAGAATCCTTTGGCTAATTCTCTGTAACAATTGTTTTTTTGGACGATACTAAACCCTGTGCATATGTCAGAGTGGTAAAAGGTCACCATGTATCTGCAGAGTCCATTGCACATGGAGTTTAAGTCCAATGCAATTCAATGATGACTACCGTTATAAAGTTGCAGAGGAAAACGTTATTGCAGAATGTTGCTTTGAAGTGAATCTTCAGCCTGATAGTCAAAGTCAGGCTGTGCAAATGATACAAAAATAATATCTGAGAAGAGGTATTCAGCCAAAGATTCTTACTCTGTTTTTGTCATGTTATTCTGAAAGAATATTTTGGAGAGTGAAATTCTGTTTTCATGCAAACCTGGGGAATGCAAGGGAATGTAGGGGTGTGTAAAATGTCTGCAGCTTACATGCCTATGCCTAGAGCTCTAACACAATGTATTGAGTTAAAGTGTAGTGATAGGACAAGGGATAATTGTTTTAAACTGAAAGAGGGCAGATTTAGATTAGATATTAAGAAGAAATTCTTTACTGTGAGGGTGGTGAGGCACTGGAACAGGTTGCCCAGGGAAGTCATGGATGGCCCATCCCTGGAAGTGTTCAAGGCCAGGCTGGATGGGGCTTTGAGCAGCCTGGTCTAGTGAGAGGTGTCCCTGCCCATGGCAGGGGGACTGGAATTAGATGATCTTTAAGGTCCCTTCCAACCTGAACCATTCTATGATTCTATGATTCTATGAAAGTAGGACAGGAATCTTTGATCAGAAATTTCATGAACGTGTGAAAACACAAAGCAGTCTCTGTTGCAAACAGCTTGCAAGCAATCCATTGCCAGACAAAAAATTTAATACGCCATCCATCAAATAATTTAAAATTAAGACAGATTACAAAGAGCTCCAATTCAGAATCCATAAGTAAAAGCGTTACGAAGTGTGACAATTAAGTTTCATCTGATCTGAAAAGTTAAACTCAGTCAGTTATTCTCCAGCACCTCCTCTGTATTTAGCAATACAGAGTTCAGCTAATTCTAAAAATAATTGACTTAAACACTGACTTTAAAAGTCCAAAGAATGCAAGTAAGAACAAAAAAGTACAGATACAAACCCCTTTTCTGCAGAAAAGAGAATTATAATGGGAAGATCTTTGACAATGACAAAAAAGGTGAAAAGGATACTATAGTCCTGTAAGACAGGAAGCCAGGATTGTATGGTCACTGGAATGCAATACCGTTAGTTCCTGTGAGATGTAGATGGAAAATATATAAACTCAACCACAGCTACAAACATCTGGATGCTCAGCTGCCCTGCTGGCTGAGAGGAAGCAGGTGCAGTTGTCCTCTTGGTTTGAATTAGCCTTATGCTGTTCAAGGTAGACATTACTGGAAGAGGATAATGGCCCCCAGAAGGAAACATGACCAGTCCCAATGCAGTGGACAGGACTGCCTGGGTTTCAGGGGAACAAACGGAGCTTGGGTACGGTCAGCCACAATAAGCATCTCATCTTTGAAGATCATAACCTTTTCCATACTCTCTTTCCTCAGTAGACCCTCCCCCTTGAGCCAAGCAGAGACAGATGAGAGAGCCTCAAAAAGATCTGTGTTAAAGGAAAGAGACTCAGCTGGCCTGCACGCAGCAAGGCTTCAAGTACTGAGGTGTGCGCTGACAGGATGTGTCTGTTCAGAAAGCAGATATGTAACCAACAACATTGTTTAAGTCAACTGAATTGGAAAGAATAGCTAAATTGTACAACTATTTGGTTTGTGAAGAGCACAGTCTTACTCCAAAGGGGACTATATTTCAGATGGTGTATGTTGGCTATATGGATGATGTGACTGCACATGCAAACACTGCATACCCTGTCTTGGGTACCAAGCACCTTCGGCATTTAATTACTGTAGAAGCCACCCTTAAGACCTCATCTGTATCATTTGCCTATGTACGAATTCAAAATGAAACAGCTGCAGAGAAGGTTCATCAAAAAGAAGCTGATCATGAACTTAGAAGAGAAAAGCCAAGGGAGAGGAATACCAAGGAAGCGAAACAGTTTAAATTAGCACAAGAACACATGGGTATAATAAACTGCCCATAAGACGTAAGATGTGGGATGTTAAGAGCTGAAATGTCTTTCTAATAGGGATAAATAAACAAAAAAAACCCCCAAATAATTCTCAGTAGCTTTACAATGATGCATAAGAAATTAATGAGAAGACAATACAAAACCAGATGACCAGAGAGCAGAGGGACAAACTGCCTTGACTGAGAAAAACCATTACAGTCAGTTTCTAGCCTTAGTTCATTTCTGTAACTATAGGTCTCAGTTGTACCTTTAAGTTATTTTCTTTCCCTAAAGATTATGCTAACGGTCATGATTCAAAAGGCAGCCTCTGCAACTTCCAAATAACATCAAGAAATGTGAGCGTAGACCTCTCTCTTGGATAACTATCCACAGGTGAGAAAGGCAGTATTACCTGATTCCATCTTTGCCCTTCTTCTTTGGGAGGGGATGGGAATGATCACAGGCCAGTAACTAGCCAGAAGAAGTCCTGATGTCTGACCAAAGAACAGCTGCTAGTGAAGAGATAAGATGCCGTTTTGAGGCTGGACTCCTAGCTCTTAGACATGTGTAATGTCTTCAGCTGGTTAAGTAAGGAACTGTTTTCCATCAGAGTCAGAAAGAGTAGACAATGTTATTTGGGATGGTCACCAGCTTAATTTTGCATATACTCAGCTGAGATATGATGAGATGCCCGTACTCAGATCTTCCATCTTATTCTGTCTGAATTTATCTAAAGCTTTCTTGACCAGCCACAAATGCCCTAGCACTGTTTATTCTTAGATTTCTTTCTCTAACATCTGAATGTAGATAAGATGAAGATATGGATAGGTTACCTCCAGGATATGAGCTTACAGCAGCTGCTGTTTCTGCCGGTTTGTAGCTCTGCTTCAGCATATTGCTCTCCTTGTGCTCCGTGACATACATGGGTATACGTCAAGTAAAAGCTTGAGAGTTAGAAATCAAAGTTAATTTTTTTCTATACAGCAAGTTAAAGCATGTGTGTAATTGCTACAGAGCAACTGGTCAACATAGGACAACCTCACTTGTGCCACAATAACTGATGTCTGTGCCCTATGTGTCCTCATCCGAACCCTGATGCTCTTTAAAATCAGGGCTCTGATGGAGTTTGTTTGATCAAATGCGGAAGGACATTAAAATCACAGCCAGCTAGCACTGCCAGCAGCCCCAGTTCTCTGGGCACCACTGCCACCTGCTCAAAAGACAGATTACTATGTTCGGTTTGACATGAGACCTCTGATTTTCCTCAGCTCTTTTCCCTCATTCATTTACACTTGAAGTCAGAAACCCGTGTCGCTGGTCCTGCCCTAAATCTGCCCCAAAAGAGAGGCTAGCAGTTTAGCAGCTTACCGCTGCTTTATGCGAGCAAGGTTTCGTGAAAACACGTACAATTTAGGAAGTAATTTGGGCAAACTGACAGCTCCAGACAAACGCTCCCCAAATTGTATTGTGACCAAACCCGGACAGAACAAAACAGTAGCTGAGACCAGACCAACTCAAAGAAAATGCAGACTGTTAGCAGCTCTCTTCCGCTCTATGAAATATGATATCTAATATTTTTCTTCACATAATCTCTGGCAGTTTTTACCTACCTTTTACAGATGGGTACAGCAGAGCAGAGAACTGATCAAATGATTTGAACAAAGCTATAGATGAGTTGTGTAGAAGCCGTTGACCTAATCCCAGGGCTCTTCATTCACATTTTGACCCTTTCTTGGGTGGAGAAGCGTGGGTTTTAGCACTCATATTCACCATTACACTGGAGACATCCTCTCTTTTGTTGCTTCAATTGCATTTGTTTGTTCTGCTGCTGTTCTCTGATCATCCTTATTACCACAAACTGAGCAGAAATTCTTATTTTAGAGTTGGTCTTTTTGTTAGACTACTTTCCCATTGTTTTCTAAATGAACTCACAGGAACATCTTTTAATTCTTTTGGCTCTTCTAACCAATATTTCCATTTTAGCTTCTCAGTATTATGCTTACATTTTATGATATATACATCCTTTTTTTTAATTCTTCCACGACTCCTGCTTCCTACAAATCTCTCAACTTCAGTTTTGTGAAGTAGAGCATTGAATTGAAATTCAAATGTAATATAAATTGGAAGTAAGGATTTTTAATAGTCTCTGATATTTCTCTACCGGTCTCTTCCATTTTGGAGAACTATCCACATTTTCCTTTCCTTCTCTGCTTTGTTGGCTGTACTGACAGATGGATTCCTATACCTTGCTACGTGTAACCTTACTCTGAGTGCTGTCCCCTTCCATGGGACCCTTGGTCACTGAGTCTGGATGAACCCAGCCTTCATTGCCTTCTCCATTGCTGAGTCCAGACCCTGCTGGTTGCGAGTCTTTTTTCTGCGGCTTGTGCATTCACAGTCCTCACCAAGAAAACTTAAACCCAACGCCAGCTTTGAAGAATGTACACATTGTGTTTTGGGTTATTGTGTAGTGGTCTACACAAAGCAGATTGGGGTCTTTTGTCTGGCTTAGCTGACTGTAAAAGACACTAAGAAAGAAAGGTGACATTATTTACCTGACTTATTTAACTGACAAAAAACCCCTCTGTTATCTCTACTAAATAGTCTAGAGTTGCTTACCAAAATGTCTACTTGAAAAAAGGTAAGTCATGAGATGGTGAGCTTTAGCCCTGAGAGGTGTTCCCTTTCCCATTACAGGAATGAGAGCTATTTCTAATGAGATGTCAAAATCTCCAGTTACTATTTAGTAACAGTAAATAAAAGTAGTAACAGCAAATAAAAGACTCCGTGGCAACACAAATATCACAAAGGAAACCACAAAGATTCCTGGTACAATCATAAGGGAAAGAAAGAGGATATATACATTTTACAAGAGCATTTAACAAAACTCACCCGTGTAAAAACATTGAAGCCTTGAGAGACTGTTATTTATGTTGAAACATTTGATTAGTAGTATTTTCAAACATCAGTGCAAAACAGCATCACATAAAGATTTTCAGATGAATTTTTTTTTTTTTCCTTTAAGGCAAAAGCTCCCCAAATCAACGTTTTAACTGGAGAAAGCATGAACTGTGGACGATTTCAGCCGCTGTAAACTGGTAAATAATGACTTTAGCAACTGCTGGTTCGAAAAGAGCGGCACTAGGGGGGGTTTGGCCAGCAGGTGGCGAGTTTTCTTCAGGATTGCACTTTTAAGAAAAGATTTTTATGGTCCCGTCTGTTCAATAATGCCCTGACAGTATTACTCCTGCAGTTTTACATACAAAAGCCTATCTCAAAATAACCTTAAGGGTCTGACCCCAAACCAGAAATAGCAGGAAGTTCTCGGTTAGGGCTGAAACTCTGTCAGTACTTAACCTTCCCCTTGGGCCGAGGTATTACAGCGTATTTGGTATTTAGGATCACCTGACGGCACAAAGCCCCCCTGTTAGGTGACCTTTATCTCTAACACTTCAGCATAGCTGGGTATGATAGAAAATGGTCTTTCCGGCTTGACTCTTAACTTCCTTTGCTTTTGTGACTTTCAGCTGATCCCTCAGCTTTATTTCCATGTAGTTTCAGTGGGAATTGATATCCTTTTCGAAAGCTAACACTACCAAAAAAAAAAGAAAAAAAAAAAAAAGGAAAAACAAAAGGCATGCCATTTTTTCTATAGCGATGGTATATATTTAGAAACTGTTAAAAACAGGAAAGGCATTGTGAGTGATTATGCAACTAAAATTCTGATTTCTTATATATTATCCTCAATAAACCTCATTTTAGGGATGTGCTAAAATAAAATCCTTGCCTTGTATTTCTATGTACTTTAGCCAGACACTAGTTCTGTATTAGCAACAATAATACTTTGTGTTAAAATATGAGCTTTCCACCGAGTACAAGCCAAGAAATTGAATCCGCAGTAACGCAGTAATGCAGTTGTTAGATATTACTGTCGCTGAAGTCAATCATAAAAATTCATACAGATTTCTGTGGAAGAAAACTGGAACCCCACAACTGCTTCAAAGTCACACGGTCATGTCGGCAGTGTATATGGCCAGAGACCAACTATGCTCTGGCAATCGTCATATTATAGAAGAGAGGGGGCGTGGATGTGATTTAGAGGACTGGAGACTGATGCCACCGAATTAAAAATGTCCTTGTCCCCTGTGGAGGGTTGGCCACTGCGTCTGCCAGCAGCACTGGTCAATTAGCTGCAGAGCCACAGCCAACTGAACGGGAAGCGGTGCGGGGGTCACCAGCTATTGACAACACATTTGTGTGCAGCCGGGAAGGTGACCCCAGCGCACGGGCCTTTACTCCTGGAGTGGATTCCCCTGTCACTCTACAGGAGCTGAAATAGTAGCAGTCCCAAATATTCACTGAAATAGTGAACGTCCCAAACCTGGTTTTAGACTTGACCCCCATTGACTACTGGGCTGGGCTCTGACCTCCCCTGAAGGCTTTCCAAGGCCCAGGCATAGGATATTTAAAATACCACCCACATTTCTGAGCTGTAAACTGTGAGTCAACAGATCTGACCCAGCAGAGCTGCCCTGGGAGCCTGTCCAAGGCTGCAGAGTGGCTTTGCACACAACATTCAGCAGCTCTTCACTCTGCTTTCTCTTCTGAACAGGCATGGCAGCTGGTGAGTCAAAGCCATGGAAATGAAATGCCTCAGTGGGCACAGCACTGGGAGGAGGCTGGGAGTTCTGTGGCACAAACGGTGGTCAGATCTCCCCTCATGCTAGTGCACGGGGTTGAATGTGTCTGTGGGCTCCGGTGCCCAGTCTGTCAGGGTGGGGAGATATGATCATTGGCAACTGAATGAACTTGGAGCCTTGTTTCATTACCAGGATCTATGCAGTGAACAAAGCCAGAACACGACCCCAGATAATTAGGATATAAAACCTGGATCTCTGTTTGTATTGCTATCTCCAGTCCTGCTAATCCCCAAGGAGATGTTGAATTGCTGCCATGAACTGTTGCTGTGATAAGCCCTAGGAAAAGCTTTTCCAACCACTTCTTGCGCAAAAAAAAAGGCTTCATTTTTCAGATGTAACAAGATTCTTGTCATGTAGGTGTAACACCTATCAACTACCGCAGATATGTACTTTGTGAACTACTGAAGATAGAGCCTGATAAAAATGCAGAAACAGGAAGATTTATATGCATCCCACTTAACGTTCAGGCAATGAATTGAGATGCCTAAAATAGGGACCATTGGCTCTGTATATGTGGCAGCATACGGTATGTCAAAAAAAGAAAGGTTTCTCAAACGTGAATCAGATCTCAACGTGGGTTGGCTTTACCTCCACTCCGTGAAGAATCTGGGAGTCAACACTCCTAAATTAGGTGCAACAGTCTAATTGGAAAAGTAACACATCTGGACTGAGTTACAGGTGTAAGTGAAGTCAGAGAATTAGTTTCCTTGGCTTTTGGGAAGTGATGGATCCACCAGAGGTTACTAGCCCAATGTCGCTCTGATGAAACCCCTCAAGGGAAGATAAATCTTGTGGAATCCTGATTCTAGTCCTGTGTTTGACAGATCACGGCAAGCAAATGTTGCCTTCATTCCCTAAAAGTTATGGAGTCCTCCTTTAACTGCTAGCTGTAGTAAATATAAGCCTTATCAAATACATGTTGTCGCAAAAATTTCAAAAGATAAAGGTGGCTGACATTCCTTGAAACAATATAGTTATACCCCTAACTCCATCGTGTATACTGGAAGGCTGTCTGTCTTAATCTCTCTATATATCTACATACACATAGAAAGGTAATTTCCTTTTCTACATGTACGTGTATATATATGTATACATATATGTCTCTAATTCCATACATACTTTTTTTTTTTTTTACCACCTGGAAATAATTCTTTCGTCTCTGTGAGATATCATTCCTTGTGATCCTTTTTCATAGCCAAACCTGAGCTGGCTGAGTTGGAGGATACCCCTACTAAGTTTCTAGGCTAGTAGAAAAGCATGTTTTATAGCAGTAGAGAAAGGACTTCTCTGTAAAACATGTGGCATAGGCATAATCCACAGCAAAATGATGTGATGACCAGGCTTTGCTGGCATTCCACTTGAGCGTCCCAATTCACACTGGTCTGTGTCTCATAGGCCCATTCTGAGCTCATGTCACCAAAACCTTCAGCTCCTGTGGGGTCATTAAATCCTTACTCATTTTCCAGCAGATATGGGAATTGTATGTGAGCGAATGCAATGTACACAAATCATTCCAGCCACCCTTGTATTAAATGAACTTTTTTAAGAAGCTGGTTTTGACCTGATAGAATATAATGGTTTCAAGGGAACCATATAGCCATTACAATCCATCATATAAATGAATACTTAGGGACACCTAAATCCAAAGATTATTTGACTGTTATACATATACTTGCACAAAGGGGGCTGGAGGACAGACCCCTCAAATCTGCAGTGAAAACATCTGTACTTGTAGGAAATTCTTCTTAAATATGAGCACATATATAAACTTTCTCAGATTTCAAAAATGATCAGTTCATTTTAAATCAAAGTGACCCCCAGCATCAAATTACATTTTGGATGTATTGCTAGCAAATTATCAGTTTAGAAAAGCAAAGGGGTTTAGAATGATAAAGGGTATTTTATATGACCAGTTCTGATTGCAGACTCTGGCTTCTCCATAACCTGATGGTTTTTCATGTGTTATTAATTATTGTGTACTGTACTCCTTTAACATCTATGGCAGATACTGAAAACCGAGGAAAAGCAAGCAATATAAAATACAAAAATGTTCTCCAAACCCTGCTTTCGCTTCCTTTTGTTGCTCTCTTGTAATGTAAAAACAGATAAATGGTTTCCTCTTTCAAATACAACAAAAAGAAATGACTCCTGGGAGGAGCCCTGGGATGCCAAGTTTGAGCCTGGATTGAATTTTTATGACCACTGTAAAAACTCCTGAAAATAGGAAATTATAATGGAAATGCTGACTCTCACTGCAGCAGTGTGAGCAGCACCAGCTCGGCGTTATTAGCGATCTAAAGGGGCTGGAAGTTAAAGTGGAATCATTTACACAACCGACTTCACACCGCTTTGCAAACAAGGGGTGTGTGTATGGCGGAGGGTGTGTGTGCGTGTGCGTGTGTGGGGGGAAGATCTTGCACTTAATTAGTCGCTTGCAAAATCCATTGTGATTCTTGAAGAAGACAAATCCCCTATCGCCCTATTCCGTGCTCTGGATTTTCTTTTCCAGTCCGCAAAAGTTGTTGGCAGGGGTCTGGCTCTGCTGGGTGACCGTCCCGCGACGCGGAGGGGACGCGGGGCCGGGCTGGGCCGTAGCTCCCCGCGCAGGCAAAGGGGGGCTGCGCTTACGCGCCGGTGGATCGCTCGCCCCTGCGCAGTAGCCCGCTAGCCAAGGGCAGCAATGTATCAATGCGCTGGGTCACATCTCAGCACCGCTACTAAAAAGCCAGCAAACGATTTTCCCCCGTCGCTAACAAAATGGAGATGCTGCAAAGTTTGGCTCTGATTTTCAGGGAGCCCTAGAAGTAGTTGTTGTTTGTTTTTTTTCATTAAAAAAAAAAAAAAGCCAAAATTTGGCAGAACAACGTTATATCCATCCTTGTGCCGTTTTTTTTTTTTTCGGGGGGATGGGGGCGGGAGTTGCTATCAGAAGAGCGTTTACTCGCACCGCGGGAGCAGTTTCCACCCGCGTTGCTTGCCGCTATTCTTCCGTCTCTTGTCGTTAGCAGCTATTAAAATAATAAGGCTCCATGGGACCTGAGGGGCGAACCGGGGACCAAGGTGGGGGTGGGGGGGGGAGGTGCGGGACCAGTTTCGGAAAGGGGGTGCGGGAGCTCCTGCGCTGCCGCCGGCGCCCGGCTTCGCGTCCCGACACCCCCCGCGCTCCCCGTGCGCGCTGCAGTGCGCATCGGGCTCAGCCCCGACGGGCCCGTGGCCCTTCCTGGCCCTTTCTGGCTCTCCCGTTTCCATCTGAGTCCAGTTTATCCCGAGGAGGGGAGGGGGGGCCGTCAGAGCCCGCACACTCTGATCCTTCACGGCGGTCGACACCAAACCTGCAAGAAAAGGAAAAACTAGACAAAACGAAGCAAGGCAAAAATAAAATAATTTTTTTAAAAAATATATAGATAGCTCCCAGGTGTCACTGATAACCAAGGGGCCTGTCTCGGGGCGGGGGGGGACACCTTGCCCGTGGAGGCGGGAGGGCAACGAGGGGGGGACGCTGCAGTGCACTTGTGCCTGTTCTTTCCTGCGTCCCTGCCGCCGGGGCTGGCTCCCTCCCTCCCTCCTTCCCTCCCGGCGAAGCTCCGAGCGCGGAGAGCCTTTGGAAACGCCAGAGCCGGCAGCTCTGCCCTGCTCCCCCGCTCCCTTCCCCCGGGAGGTTTGGGAACTGCAGGGCTCGCCGACTGGAGGCGGCTTCGACCAGGCATCTCCCACCCACTGGCGCGTTGCGGGGGGCGAGATGTTTGCTGGACTCCGGGGCGGCGAAGCAGCCCTTGAAACCCGCCGAGCAAACAAACATCCCCACCCTGCCCCGCCGGACCCGCTGCTCCTCGCAGCCCTAGCGAGGCGCCAGCGGCTGATGCTGCGCAAGTGGCGCGGTTGTTTCTCCTCAATAAATGATTTTTCAAGGGACACGCGCCGTTCCCCGGTGGGGAGAAAGTCCCACGCAAGCAAAAGGGAGTTTTCTCCTGCACATGGCTGCGGGATGGGGCCGGGAATCGTTATTCTGCGAAGGTTGAGTGGGTCCCGAAGGTGAAGCCGGGTGCCCCAGCTGAGGGAGGGAAGAGGAACATCACCCTCCCTGCACCCCTTTCCCAGCAGCCGTGTAGGTGCATCCAGGGATGCCCGGCATTCACACGAGCTTAAACCAGAGGAGGAGCCATCCCCAGTACCTGCGCTGCGCAGGATTAGCCCTTGAAACCAGAAGTCGTTGGAGACGAGGTGACAAGCGCAGCGGGCTCCCTACGGGAGGGAAGGGGAAATGCCCTCAGATGCGCTCCTCGTGTGCCCAAGTCTGCTCCGCAGGTGGGGCACGAAGTAACCCCCACCCCCACACACACCCCCCCGGGACGGGTACCGGGAGCGGCACCGGGACGGGCGGCGGCGGGGCGAGGTGCCGGCCCCGGCGCTGCGGGCGCGGAGCAGGGAGGCAGACCCGGTGTGGCGGCCGGCTGGTGCTGTCCGGGATGCTGCTCTCCAAAAAAAGGGCGGGGGGTGACAGCCCAGGGGGGCCTTCACCTTGCAGATACGAGGGTCAGGATGGGGACGGGGATGGTTTTGGGAAGGGGATGCAGGTGGGAAATCGGGATGGGGGCTCCGGTCTCCCCGGTCAGCCCACAGATTTCTCTTGAAACGAATTGGGTTTCGCTGTCACGTCTAAATCCTACAAACGTGGCTGGCTTTGGGAGCAGATGCCTTCACTTTTTACGAGTCTCTTGAAGTTGTAACATTCCTAATCGACAGCAGATCTTCGCTGTGGAAAAGCGCAGCGTATTCCCTGCGTGTCAGTGCTAATAGTGGTTTTGTATCCCGTTCCCGGTATTAGGTTCCCCACCGTTACAAGTTGACATAATGCAAATTAGCAAGGGACATCATAAAAATCCATCCGAGAATAAAGGTTTTGGAACAGCATACCCTTCATAACTTAAACAGCAGATATTTAAACCAAATGCACTTAACAAGACAGTTAACCTGAAACTTCAGTTCAATCGCCAGTGGGTTGACAAGTCCAAATATTTTTATTTTTTAACAAATACGTAAATATCAGACTATACGTTACTCAGGCAGCTTTCAGCTGCAGCTCCCAGTAATACTCTGGGATGGAATAATATCCCAACGACCCGCTTTGATTATAAACCATTTTCGCGTGGGAATCTTTTTCTGTGTCTCCCTCCCCCCTAAACACCGAGATCTTTTACTGCCCCTTATTTCGATGTTTAAGTATTTATTTCGGAATGATGGTCTCTGTAACTGCAAGTGCAATTTTTTTTTTTGTTCCCTTAGAGGCAGCACGTGCAGGTATCATTGCTGCTGTTGTGTTTACCATCTCGACTAATCTGCTACTTCTCTAAAGAGAATTGCGATTTTTGTTTTATTAATGCACGCGCCCACCCCCAGCTCTACCAAGATTCTTCCCGTGGGAAAAGAGAAAAGTCCAGTTACAAGAGCACATCTCCGGTCTGTCCCTTGGTTTAGGGACACTCGGGGATCTTACGTTCGTGTCCTGACAACAGAACTTGAAAACTATTTTTGAAAATGCGAAGCTATTCGAAGGCATCAATTTACAGAATCGGGCACAGAATCACACTCTCGACATTTAGACCCCCGGAACAGCAACAAAAATGCTAGGCTTTGGATTTGGGATCTCTTTTTGGGGGGAGGGAGGAGGGGGAGAGAGTAATAAAGAAGAAAGAGGGAAAGAAAATAACAGCACGAAATGAGAGAGAACTGAAGAAGCCGGAATGAGGGAATGTCTTTCCTTCGTCTCTGCCTCATAAAAATGCCACTCGTTTACAAAAGGAGGGAACGAAAATCTCTTCGCCTGCCCAAAGCAGTGAGCAGTATTGGACCCCAGAATCTCTCCAGAAATAGGGATGTTTTGGGGATGAAATGGCAGTGCTAGGGCTTGCTTCGCCACGCTACTGTCGTGTATGAACGCTTATTCTGCAGGACGATAATGCAGTGTTTTCTTGTCGCTGTTTTGTTGGTTTTATTTATTTATTTGTTTGTTTGGGTTTTTTTTGTTTTTCCTTCGGAGATGGGCAAAAATCAGAGTAACAACGGCAGTGACATGAACAATAAAATAACACATGTGTGTCCCTGAGCACGGTACCATGTTATCCTGACGGATCTGTCTTCGCTAGCGTATTATATTACCCCGGTTCCTAGGGACAATGTAATACACCCAAGCAATTTTTCCCCCTTCACGGATCTAAAGGAGTGTGAACGGATGGATGAATAGAAAAACAAATAAGCAAGGAGATTATGGCCTCAGGATTAATTATAAAGCACGTTTAACCTTTTTCTTTCGAAGGTTGTTTTGCTTTGCCTGCTTCGCCCGGGTAGTCTGACTCCCCCCGGAGCTAAGGAGGGCTCTGCGGCTCCCGATCCGCGGGACACCCGCGGGACTTCGCACGCCGCGGAACCCCTCCCGGGGCTCGGGGAGAGACCGTCCCGGGCCGTGGGAGGAGGGACGGGAGGAAGGCAGCGACGTCAGGGGCGCTGAGACGGAAAGTGGGGTCCGAGAGGGATGCTGGGGGGCGGAGGGGGAGGAAGCGGCGCTAACCCGGGGTGGACCCCTCACAGGTAAGCGGCTCCTGGAATCCCCTCGCAGGGTCTTCTCAGAGAGGGAGAACAACTTGCGATCCCAAAATCCTCCCGGAGGGAGCAGATCCCTCCCTCCATCCTCCCCCCACTGTTTTTCTTTTTTTTTTTCTTTTTTTTTTCCTGCCTTTCTCCCGCTGCCTCCCTGGGCAGGTCCCGGTGAGTCCCGTCCCGCGGCTCGGCGCGGCCAGCCGGGTGCGGAGCGATGCGGAGCGGTGCGGAGAAGCGGGCCGGGCTCTCTCTCTCCCGGAGCGCGCTCCTCCTCCGCGGATCTCCACCGGGACTCCACACACGCCCCACGGGAGGCCGCTCCGCCGCCGGGACCCCGGGGAGATGCCCCGGGGGAGGCTGCGGGAGCCGGGCGGGGCGGTGGTGGCGGGGGACGAGATCACACGTTTGCGGGCTGCGAGCCCCGAGGCTGCTGCGCCTCCAGGAGAAGCGGGTTGAAAAGTTGGTTCTTCCCAGCCAGAAAACTTTCTCCCCGCGTGCGCATGCCCGGAGTCTGGTGGGAGGTTGAGGGGGGAGCTGGGAGGGAGGGGGGGTTGAAATAAGGAGGAGGCTGGAGGGAAGGGATCGGTTCAGTCTGAGCTCGGCTGCTCCCGGGCGCGTTTGCACTCCGGCAGAGGCAGACGGCGCCGGGAGCAGGAGGAAGAGGAGGAGGAGGAGGCGACAGAGCACCTCCGTCCCCATCAGCCAGAGCACCTGGACGCCTGGCCCCGCTGCTCGTTCGGATCTGCCTGTACCCGCTGGAGGAGCAGTGGGGTGGAGTGGGGAGAGAGCTGTGCCCCCCAGGGCAGAGACACTGACCTAGCCCAACCTGTTATTTTTTTTTTATTTTTTTTTTTTTTTTACTATTTTTTCCCCATTATTTTATTTTACCAACTCCAATTTAGCCCAGGATCTTTTAACTGCTGCCAGCGGTGGAGCACAGATCGGGATTAGGTAAATAAAAAGAATAACTCATTTTGTTTGGTTTTTGTTTTGCCAAGCCTCAGGGGTTGGGGATATCGATCCAAACACCTCCTTTTCTCTCCCTCTTTTCTTTCTTTACCCCCATCCCCTCCCACCATCCCCTGGATGGTGCAGAAGTGGGGAAATTGTGGCTCACGTGAGGAAGACTGCTCTCCTCGGGGCGGGCGGAGGGCTGGGGGAAGCCTTCACATGGGGCTCGGATATTTTGCTGCTATTTAAAGATTTGTCTTCCCCTTCCAAAGTTGTTTATCCCCCCTTGCGGAGGACCCGTGTCTTTAACCCGAGCTAAAAATGACACATACGATCTGCAAACCAGAAGCCTGAATGCCCTTTATGGACTTGAAGGTTCAGCTTTTCTCCACTATTATTTCCTTTTCTTTCATTTTCTTTCCCTTTCTCTTGTTTCTGTTCTCTCTTTCTGTTCTTTCCTTCTTTCTGTTCTACTCCATTTTTAGTGTTTTAGGGTCCGAGAAGCCGCCTCTGTTTCCTCCCAAGGCCATAACAGAAATTAATCTAGTGTTCATATTTGTCTGAATGGATCAAAACAAGTTCAGCGCAGGAAGAGACCGAGCTTCTCTCCAGGCCGAGCCTATAAAGTGTCAGTGCAAAGCCGAGGATTAGGATATAGTTGTTATAGTTGGCTTTTGGGAGGGAAACTGTAAAAATGGAGCATTTTGGAGCTTACAGTCGCGCTGCGGGAATTACCCGATCAAACGCGAGCAGGGCAGGAGGGTGAGAGCCGCGTCCCGGACAGGTGCATAGGAGGTCCAGTTTAGTAAATCCGAAGCCAACTGAGAAAAAGGGCCAAGCTTTAAATTAGCGCTGAGCCGGGGGATCCTGCGGCGGCAGCACCGCGCTGCTCCGCTCCGCGGCGGGAGCCCGGCTGCGGGACGGACGGGCCGGGGACGCGCTGCGGGGCCCCGCGGGGGTGTCACCCCAAAGGTTTTGCCACCGTGGCTGTGCGCGTTGTGGCCGTGGGAAGCAAGGAGGACAGAGGGAAGGAATCCTTCCTGCCGCCGGGAGAGAGGAAGGACGATTTATTCGTGCGCAGGGGAAGGCACCGGGCGTTTCTCTGGAGAGAGAGAGCGAGAATGAATCTTCTGCCGGGAGCCTTTTTACACCCGAGGGGATTAAAAAAAAGACAGCCAAAAAACAACAAAACAAAACCACACGCAAACCGCCCCCAAACCAACCTAAAAACTTCTGCAGGGAGAGGATTGAGGAGCCTGGTCCCTGCGGCCGCCCCGCCGGCACCCACCCGCGCCGCCTCCCGCCCGGCGAGCCCGCCCGTGGCCCTCCTCGCCACGGTCCCGCCGGGAGCCGGGCCCGGGCATATTTTTGTTGTTGTTGTTTCGGATAAATGCTACCCCGGGTAGTGTAGAGATCTCTGCTGCAGTTGGAACCCGGTTATTTATTATTATTATTACTATTATTGCGAGATTAAAATCCGCCGCGTTCGCAACGGTGGTCTGGAGGAACTTGTCAACACCGATTTCGTGATAAAACGTGAATGATGATTTTATAAGGATTGAGCGGAGATATCCAAGGCATATGCTGACTGAGTCCTTCCAGTCCTCATTAATGTTAGCAATTAACTCTTTCACGCTCAATTAGCCCCGAATAAACCTGCTTTAATAGATTCTGCACACTTCGTTAATACTTTGAATAAATCTGTGCTGAACAATGCACTTTATTCCTCAAGAGCACCACGCTCGAATAATGCGAAGCGAAAGGGCAATTTTATTCCCTTTCCAGTTAATTTTCCAAACACAGATAAATTGTAAGCTCTCTTTCCTCGCTTAAACTGATAGGAAGGGAAAATCTCTTCCCCTCAAAGGGGACAAAATAAGTAGCCGACCTGGTGGCAAAATGCTGCACACCGATGCGATACAGCCGAAAGGACAGGACTACCAAACTTTAAAAGATTCAGGCAAAACAGGGGGACTTTTTTTGACAGATGAATCTGATTGCTGCAGTTTGAGGCTATCCCAAGAATGCAGCATTTTATGCCCACTACTTTATCATGTTTGTAAAAATAAGCAACGTTCTCAGGGTAATTTACCTCCTTCATTCTCCCATGTGGAACTAATTAGCAAACCTCATTATTTATGAGTCAGGTATTTAATGTAACAAATATCCCTTTCAAAGGACACATCGGAAATTGATAATTCAAGGTAGAAAGGAAAAATACCGACTAGCCACAAGATTCCTTAAAAATCCATGTAATTTCCCCCCCTTGCTATGCTACCAGCAAAAAGCCGTCTGGGTTTTTCTTTTTCATTTTTTGGCGTGTAGGGGAGGTAGAATTTAATCTGGA
Source organism: Rissa tridactyla (assembly GCF_028500815.1). NCBI lineage: Eukaryota > Metazoa > Chordata > Aves > Charadriiformes > Laridae > Rissa > Rissa tridactyla. Next base: position 115,688,068 of record NC_071468.1, on the reverse strand, counting down.
AGGTTAAGATTACAATGGTTTCAAGACAATGGCAACTGGACAATAGCATTATCGTATCTTCAAACAGGACAAAGGGTAAGAAAGCTAGAGACAGATGTAGACTTTCAAGTTTATGATCCTATTTTGCAGGGTAAATTTATCTTGGCATGAGTGGGTTTTGTTTCAGTCAGAACACAAGAGGTTTGTTCTTAATTACTCACCGAGCTAGTTTGTGTTAAAAAAGAAAACCCCGCACAGTTTTATTGTGATGGGGGAATTCAAGCAGAGAACTCGCGGGGTCTTCTTCTTTAAAAAAATAAAAATAAAAAAGGAGCCCCGATAACGATCTGTTTACATGAAACAGAATTAAAGGTGGAGGTGACACCGAAATCAAAGAAACATTGATCTCTCTGCGGGCAAGCGGGAGAGCGGAGAGTTACTGTGCCGTGAAACACGTTCGCTTTGATGTCCCGAAAAGAGGGGACTTCTTTATGAAATAGTCTGCTCTTCAGCTATATTTTTGACTATCCCGGTCGCACGGAGCAAAAGTGTAGCTTACATTTCTGGAAAAGCGCCAATAAACTTGTAGTAACGTGAACATTCTACTCCCACCTCCCCTTTTCTTATTCTTTTTTTTTTTTCCCCTCTTTTTCTTTTCCCCCTGTTTTCTTTCTTTTCCTTTTAATTTTCTTTTTTTGAAAAATAGTAAAATTGCTCTAGCAAAAAACCGCAGGCGCAATAGATGCTGTTATGACCCGACTGTATTTCTCCTCGGTTTCTGCCCCCTTCTTCATCAGGGAAATCGAAAGAGAATTTTTTAAATGTTATCAAGCAAGAATTTACCCAAATTGGCATAGTAGATTTTTGCTTATATATTCCGTATTAAATGTTTTCTAAGGATACAAAGAAAGAAAGGGGGTTAAGCCCAGAAATTAACTCAGTTTGCAATAGCATGCTTCACGCTTCAGAGATCTAGGGCTACCTAGACAGGAAAATAGACACAGAGCCGTTGTGACAGACAGAAACAGACATTTCAGGTGCCCGGCCAAGAGTGTTTTCCACGTAATTTGCTCTTGGGGTCATCGATTGAGGCATTTCTGCTTCGAAGTGGACACGCCTAGCGTATAGGCAGCACTAACAAAATAAAAAGCATTTCCCCATTTGAACAGCAAAACAGTCCAGTTGACTCATTGTCCCTAAATAGTTAAAAAAAAAAAAAAAAAAAAAAAAAGGAGGGAAAAGGGAGGAGAACGCAATGTGTGCATTTTTCAATCAGCCACGATCCAAAATGTATCCAATTAAAAAAGGCAAAATGTCACAATCTCTTATTCTGGGTCATTGCGATGGAATTCCTCTTAGGTTTGGGTCTCTCTTCCTGCTGCTGATTTATGTAAAGTGGTGTGAAAGGTGGACCCGGCGTATAAAGCTGCTCAGAGTAAACTTCTCCCTCTCACACCCTCCCAGCCACATCTCCTCGGTCCAGGCAACAGCCCACATATAAATCAGATTTGTTTCCCTGGTCTTTAGACCTCTTCTGCCACCAGTTTCCACCCCTCCAACCCAGAGGGACAATTACTGCTCTGCAGCACTTTGCTGCCTGCTTTTCTCCAAAGGGCCTTCACTCTTCACGTGGGGATGAAGTGACCCTGCAGGCTGAGTTCTGCGAGGATCCTGCCAGGATCTTGTGGGGATCCTATGTGGATCCTGCAGGAACCCTGCAACAAACCTGTGGGGATCTCATGAGCACACTGTGTGGACTCTACGGGGATCCTATGGGGATCCTGATGGAGAACATCCCCACTGAGGGCAAATCCCAGAGCTGGCTGGGGGGAAAATGAGTATAAGATCTGGGCTGTGGGGTCAGGCGGAGGCTCCCTGGGCTGCAGGGATGTGACGCCTCCGAAAGCTGTGGGTGCTGTCTCGCACCCACAAAGAGGGGAAGCTGCGTCCCCACCATTAGCCCTCGGGAGGCATCGCCTGCCAAATGGTTGACAGCAGCCGGGGCTGAATTTGCAGGCAGGGCCAGATGCGCCTCGATGCTGCTGCCTGGTAGCATTTTCTCTTTCGCCTTGTGGGGTGGAACGGGTAGGGATCTGGCCCAGAGGAGAGGCTGGGGGCTTGGTGGGACCCTGAAACACAGAGCAAAGTGTTGGCATCCAGGCGGCCAGGGAAGGGCTGCAGCCCTGCGGCCCTGCAGCTGGTGGGCTGGGTGTCCCCATGGGAAGGGTCCCTCAAGCCCTCGCTTTTTTGCCTTTTGAAGGGTTCTAATTAAGCAATTGCCTAGATTAGGATGTGGGCTTGAAGCCAGGCACTTCCCCCTGGGGAGAACAAATGGCACTTCAGATTTGTCACCCAAACTCAGCATTTTCCCATTTCTTTTTTGCAGTACATAAGAGGGAAGGCTGTTGGCTGGTATTCCCCCCCCACAAAAAAAAATTGCGTATTTTCTTTTTTGAATGAGGGACGATGTGCAGTTCTGAGCACCCAACTGCCTCCACCACCCCAGAGGCAGAGGCTTGGCTGGGGCCAGACCGCAGGGAGCTGAGCGGCCCAGGGGCAGTGAGCTCTCTGCACCTTCTCCCCACGTCAACTCAATGGTCAGGGCTAAAGGCAGTTTTCATGGACAGACATAGCGAGCAGTATCCCACTATTTTCTAAAGGCTGAGGGTGCCCAGGAAGGGATTTTAAATTCCATGGGAGAAGCCTGAGCTTTGCGGGCCAAAATGGCATCTCTTTGCTGTCCCTGTACAGAGAATCATCGGAGGTCTACCTAGCACAGGGATGCTGTTGGGGGGTGTGTGAATGACTGTGGATGGGGTACAACTTTTGTGTGCAAGGGACGGGGAGATGGAGAGTCTAGAGGGATACGCTCGCAGCCAAGACCTGGTCAGGCCTCTCCAAATCCAAGGCAGCCTTCTCCTGTGGCTTTGGAGAAGGGTGTTAATGAGGGATGAGGTGAGAAATTCCCTCTACTTTTACCTTCATATAAATGCACCTCTCCCTCTTCCCCCCTCCATCTTTATTTTTCAGATCTTTTCCTCCCCTGTTCCCAAAATCCTCCTCCTGAGCGGCCACCATGGGAAGTAAGACACTGCCGGCCCCAGTGCCTATCCATCCTTCCCTCCAGCTCACCAACTACTCCTTCCTGCAAGCGTTCAACGGGCTGCCCGCCGTGCCCTCTGACCACCTCTCCAACCTCTATGGCTTCAGCGCCCTGCACGCCGTACACCTGCACCAGTGGACTTTGGGGTACCCGGCCATGCATCTGCCCCGTTCCTCTTTCTCCAAAGTGCCCAGCGTGTCAAGCCTGGTGGATGCACGGTTCCAGCTGCCGACCTTCCCGCTCTTCCCACATGTCATCCAGCCCAAGCAAGAGGCCGCCAATGTGACCCTCAAAGCCAAACCCCGCTTCGACTTTGCCAACTTAGCAGTGGCTGCCACACAAGAGGACCACTCTAAACTGGGACAGGCAGACAATCAGGGCTCACCCCCAGGGCTGGGGTCTTTGCTTGAGGTGACTAAACTCTCTCCAGAGAAGAAACCCACACGGGGAAGGTTACCATCCAAAACCAAGAAGGAGTTCGTGTGTAAATTCTGTGGCAGGCACTTCACCAAGTCCTACAACCTTTTGATCCATGAAAGAACCCATACCGATGAACGGCCCTACACTTGTGACATTTGCCACAAGGCCTTCAGAAGACAGGATCACCTCAGGGATCACAGGTAACGACGATTCTTCTCTTCCTGTCCTTTTTTCTGTGTGTATCTGTACTCTCTCGGTTAGCCACCTAGACTCAGGAAGGTGCTTGTACGAAAGGTCACGTTCCTGGCTGGCCGGCAGCTTTCCCTCTAGGTTTTCCTCTGCCGACTGCTGGTGGAAGAGCCCAGATAACTCATTTTGGAAGACAGACCTGTTGTTGTACTCCCTCACCCTGCAAAAATGACTTGCGCAGCCTCCTACTTAGCTTCCACAGACGTTTTCACCCTCCGTTTGCATCGTCTTATGTCCTCTGCCTTTGTGATCGTTCAGAAGTGTCATGAAGACACGTAGCCTGATGACCCCAAAGTTAGAGAGAAGCTCTTTATCTCTACGAAAGGCATCCTTGTAAGCCTCTGACACCCCCCTTTCTTCTTGCACACACACGTATGGATGATCGCCCGCGTGCCGCACGCTGGCACTCGCGGTTTCAGCAGTAGGTGTAAATAGCTCCAGTGTGTTCTCTGTCAGGTAGGTCAGTGCTGAATTCAGGCCGGTTATTTCTGACATCTCAATTGTTTTTCTCTCCCTAGATATATCCATTCTAAAGAAAAGCCTTTTAAGTGTCAAGAATGCGGGAAAGGATTTTGCCAGTCCAGAACGCTAGCTGTCCACAAGACACTGCACACGCAAGTAAAGGAACTGAAACCTGCCAAACTTAAGTGCTGAATCTCCAGCTTCTATGAACTTTTCCTCCCCTTCAGACTTTACACCAAAACCAGAAGCAGAAACAAAACTTTCAGGACGGGAGCACTGAACTTTGTGTTTTGTTTTTGTTTGTACTTTAAAAAGAGCAAAATCCGCCCCCCCAACTGCCCAAGCAACTGACTTCCTAAGTTGTGGGTGAAAAGATTATTTTGCATTTAAAATATACATGAATGATGCAGAGAGTGCTAGCTGACTTGTGTGGCTTTGATAAACTTTATGCCAAAAGGTGGTGCTCACGTGTTGGACAGGAATCTCTTGAAAACCAAACAACCCACAATTCCCCCCCCCACCGAATCCCAACAAAGAGCCCCAAAATTGTAGCTTCCAAAAGTATTACTTTTTTTTTTTTTAAAAAACCCCAACCTCTTATTTTATACTTTTTTTTTTTTGACTGTATAAAGCTTCTTATTTTTACACTTCAGGAAATACAGAGAGTTCCAGAAGACGATTAAGAACTGAAACGGTGGTTTCTCATCACAGCACCATTAGGACAAGGAGAAGGGCAACTTGCAAATCTCATTTGCTAGTTTGTTTTCTTAAAAGGAGAAGAAAATTAATATTTGGAAATGATCTAAATCTCTCAAGTGAGGAGTCCTATTGTGTGCTAGAAAATGCATCCAGATCTTAGACCTGCGGGTCCCCGGTGTGTGGGATAAATCAGTGTTCATGGGACATGGAGACCGATTTTTTTGGCCTTGTGGTCTAGTGCGCTGTGAGGAGGTTTGTAACTTGTGGACTTATTTAAAAAAACCCAGAGGGAAGAAAGATGGCAATATGTCAAACCGACGGTATGCACAACGTGGTTTTAGTGGTACTTTAAAGTCTTCGTGCGTCCTGATGAGAGAGAACAAATCTCAACCTGAGAGCGTATTTTTTTTAAATGCTGGCTTTCTGAACAGTGTATTCAAATTAAGAGACATTCCAATAAGTTTTGTTTATTAAAAAAAAAAAAGTTGTATGGCTGTTTGGCACTTTATGCTGATTATTGGTAATTGACATTTATCACTGGATTGTGTGTGTTTTTTAAGTATTAAAATAAATCGTTATTTTACAGGCAAGTCTGCATGGACTACACACGTGTTCATTTGGTTTCTGGTCTTTTCCCTAGCAAACCCTCTCTGTCAATATTCAGAAAGGGTCTTTTTTTTCTTTGTTTGTTTGTTTTTGTTTTGTTTTTTTTGAGCTTTTTTTGGTTGTTGCTGTGTTGTGTGTTTTTTTTTTTTTTTTTTTAACTTAACTTGGCATTTCCTCACTGCTCGTTTCTACCAGCCTTGGAAAGTCTGGATCTTTCCCTTATGCATAAGTTTTCCCCTTCCTCTCTTCCTTTTTATCCTTTTTATTTTTCTGTCCTTTTTATTTTTTTCCCTTTTTTTTTTTTTTTTTTTTTGAGGCTGACAAAAGTAAACAGATCTGCAGGGAGTCAAATAATTTTGCTGCTAGTGTGGAAAAAAAAAAATCGTCTTGGGTAACTAAATCTTGGGTATTAGCTGATAAGATTAGGTGTCAGGAGTGTTATAAAACAAATCAGATGAATAATGGGCAAACTGTTGCTGCTTTCACAGCCTGAAGGCGCTGCGGGGAGAGCCGCCTTCGCACAGCCTTCCCTTCACTTGTCAGGAGCGGGCATTTTTCAGTCGCATCTTCGGCCGGTTCAGCGCTGATGGGGCGGCCTTTGATTCCCGGCAGCTGTCTTAGATCAGAGATGTTTATTCCACTGCGAAACCGCTTTGGATGGAGACGGGGGAGAGCGCTTAGGGCTGGGGGATCCGCCTGAGCCTTTGAAGCGCCTCTTGCCCTCCTTTCTCGTCCCCTCGGCAAAACCAAAAGCCTCTCCCCCCGCCTCCACAAGACAGTGCCCCCCGCGATAAGAAAAGCCTCCCGCAAATTAGCTCGGCGACGCGTCCCAAGTCACATCGGACCGAGCCCACCGTTCCTGCGCGGCCGAAGCGCGGATGCTTTGACGCCGCAAAAGCCGCTCGGTCCAAAGCGGTTCCTTTTCCCGCCTTCCCCGCTCCGCTTTTAGAAAATATTTCTTTATTTGGTCAAGGAATCCTATCAACGACAGGGGAAAAGTTGCGGTTGCAAGTCGTTTAATGTGAGGGGAGAGGGGGAGAAACCTCTCTCCCCCTTCTTTTTTTTATTGGACACCGATTCGAGCGGATCGTAACTGATTTAAACGCACTTGCTGCGGAGTCCACCTTCAGCGTGGGAAGGCCCTTGGGAAGCGCAGGGTGCCCAGATGACACCTCTGCGTCCATCCCTCTCCGGAGGCTGGGACAACGGGCAGAGTTTGAAGCCGGCTTGCTTTTTTTCGCGTTGCTTCCCACCCGCCACTCGCGTCCCACGCCGCGTAAAGGCTTTTTAGTTTTGTCTTAAAAGGCATCTGAAAACCAACCTCTCGGTACAAGCAAGGGGCGCGGGCGTGCAATCACCCACGCCTGGGCTGGCCCTCCGCGCTGCGACACCGTGGGGCGAGCGCGGAGCTCTGCGCGGCGCTGCGCCGGGCGCGTTTTGCGCTGAGGCCGGCAGGAGCAAGGAGAATCCCTTTGCTGCGCTAGCCTACGCGTTGCCGACCCGAAATCGGGCTGCCTTTTCTCGGCAGCGTCTCTCGGGGGCAATTTGCGCTGCCTCTGAAGGTTCCCCCCACGCAAACCCGGCTCCTCCTTTGGGGTTTAGCTCCATCGCCTTGCGCAAGCCCAGCGGGAGCGGCCGCCTCAGCCCGCGCGGGTCGCTGCCTCCAGAGCTCTCCTTGGAAAAGGCCACCCGCCCCCGCCAGCGCGCCGGGCGGTCCCCGGCAGCCGCCGGCGTGCGCGGCCGCCGGGACAAGGGGCACGGCATTCCGCGCCTCTCCGAGGAGGGACCTGCAGCCTCCAGCACCGACACGGCGTGAACCGCCCGCCTAAGGGCTGGGTCGTCCACTCCCCCCCGCGCCGTGTATTTCTTCTAAAGGGAACTTAGGAGATAAAATCCTCGATGAACTTCCCCGTCCCTCTTGTGTCATTCGTGGCACAGAGTAAAGGAATAGGGATGCTCCCGGTGTCCGGTCGTGGAGGGAGAAAGTGAAGGGCTCTGTTGCTCAGAGCCTGTCGTTTTAAAGAGGTCGTGACTACGAGGCAGAAATCCGAGTCGGGTCCAAAGGAAGGGAGGAAGGGATGCAGGGAGGATCACTCCACGGAGGCTTTCCCACGGTTGCTCCACCATCTCCTTAACACTGGCATACTGAAACACCCATGGCGAGGTAAGAAACCGTGTCAGTTACTGGTTCCTGGGAACCATTATAACTGCAGGGTCGCAAAGGTGGAGAAACTGCTCCTCCCAGCTGGGCATGAGAAGCGTTTCATTTGTAAAGGCTGAAGCCTGATGATCTGCCTGCCAAGAATTTCCTTGGACATGTAATTTTATGTGCAAATAAAAAAAAAAATCCCCAGAATTGACATAATCAGAATTACAGATGTATTAAAACTATGTGTACATATTGAGCACAGGATGCACACACAGCCTCTTAATGTCTGTCATTTGTACTGCTCATATATGTGAGTGTATTTCCTCTTCCCAGAAGGCCGCTTTCGACCTCGTGCAAACAAAGGCTATCTCTCTGGTCATGCTCTCAGCTGCACTGGTGAACAGTTCGCCTGTTCCCCCCAGTGTTTTCAATTTTGCTAGGCAGTATCAGTTCAGTGATTCCAAGGAAAGCAAAGAAGAGATGAAATCATGACAGCCCGAAGAGATAAGTCGTACTAACCCCCAAAATAAATGAAAGGAATTAGACGTGAAATGTGCCTTTTGAATCAGGATCACAAATAATTTAAATGATTAATTACCTCTCCTTACTTTCTTTTTCTTTTCTCTCTTTGCATGTGTTTTAATCTGACATTCATGCAGTGAATAAAATTTACTTAGGCCTCTGTCTGCCAATCGAGAGCTGATTCTGTTTTCACAGTTGCTTTAAATTTTGCATTTTCATCATAAAAACATCACTGAATGGGAGTTTGCAAGAGTAAAAACCAGGGCACCTGACTCTAGTTGTCTCTTCCTGCAAGATTTACAAGGGAAACACAGATTTTTTTGTCTTTTTTTTTTTTTTTTTAACCATTTCCAGTTACAAGAGAAAATGTAAAGATGTCTTGGCACATCTTTCTCTCTCTTTTCCCCCCCTTCGCATTCCAGTCATTCTTTTTCTGCCCATAAACTGTTACTACTCCACAAGAGCCTGATTCTGCACAGCCTACTCAGCCTGTTTTTTTTGTTGGATGCAGGAAGAAATCCTGTCAGATGGGGTCTTCAGTGTACATTCATAAAACAGAGCAAAAGCTTCTCTCAGAATGTGCACTGGAACAGCAAATAGTTACTTTTCAGCTGTGGATTACATGTGCCTCTGAAAAGGGAACCACAAATCATTGGGTTTTTAAAGGTTCCGCATGAGTTGTATATTAATCCCAGTTTCCCTAGGGATGGATTAATCCCAGCTTCCCAGTTGTGTGGCTACAGACAATGTTGATGGGGTTGGGGGCAGGGGAGAAGGGAGATGGGGAAAGGAGAGGGAAATTAAAAGGATATATCACAGGAATACACGGCCTAAGTGGCGAGGAGCCGTAAGTACTTAAGTTTCAATACCTCTTCTACCTCTGTCACCACATGTGAGCTGAAGCAAATCACTTCAGCTCCCTGTTTTGGTTTCTTCATCTGTAAATTGGGATAATGCTGCTGCTTTTGCTCCCAAGAGGCCTGGCACACTTGTGTAGAAACTCCTGCTCAGCCCTCAGCAGCGAAAGGAGATATTCTGATTTGTACCTGGGAAGCTGAAAGCGGTGGCTGATTTGAGAGATCTAATGGAGTGTGCAAGACAAATTTATATTCACGTGTAATTCTTTTTCAGCCCTGGCAGTTTTGTTGAGAGATGGAGTCCTAGAGCCCAGCATGCATTTCTTCTCTACATTCCTATCCAATGACTAAACAGGAGGAATGGCATGGGCCAAATTCATCCCTGGTGGGACTCCAATGACATCAGTCATCTTTATAGGAGTTTTTTGAATGAAGTCAATTGGGTTTTACGAGGACTGAGTTTGGCCACATGCATATTTAACTGCTCAGAGAGCTGCAGCAGTGAAGGAAGCTTTCCTTGTATTAGAAAGAATCACTTCTGAGTCTGGAAGACACAAACTAAGCCATTGACCTGTTTTACACCGTCAAGTTTACCTTATTTAAACTCAAGGAGCAGCTGAAGTGTGCTCAGCCTCCAGCAGAATTTTTAAAAAAAACAACTGACACCCAGCTGCCCCAAAGTGTTCATAGCTTTCGATGAAACATTTTATTTGCCCATACCACTCAGTGCAGCACCGTGCCTCGGATACCCAGCAGAAGTGTTTACATGACGCAGGGCAGCACCCTGCAGGGATGTTGGCATGAGGCCTGCAAGCAGAACAGTGGCTTCAGCACGGTGCTGTGCTGAAGCTCTTTGACTCTGACCTTTATCAGGCCAAGCTGTTCCAGAATCCCTGTCATGCTCATGCGGCTCTGCCACTTCCAGCCATTTCCCTGTAGACTGCTCTCTGGGTCTCCAATTCCACTGCCAGTTATACCTGACGAGAACATGGTAAATCACTAAAAAGGGTTGTTCCTTCCTCTGCCTGTGCCTTGGCTGCTCGTGCTGACTCCCCCTACACTTTATGCTTGTGCTTTATTGGAGTCTGATATTGCATCAAACATATAAAAATGTTTGTACTAGTATTACAGTTCCTGACACAGAAGCTATTGAAAAAATAAAGCAAAACAATAATTTGATCAGTGGCACTGATTAGCAAAAGTTTGTCTACAGAACTTGTCACCACTAATGAGTTAAATTCTTTGCCAGGTCTATTGATTCTGCATTCTTATTGTACCTTTAAGGAGCGAGTCAACTTGAACAGTTAGAGAACTTTATTGCTAAGTTTGGGTAGCAGAATACGCACTCTGGTCATATGAGGCATCTCAACTATTTTCCAAGGGATGAATGTATTATCTGTTTTCTTGATTTCTAACTTCCCTTCTGTCTTTACTATGTCTTTGGTGATGGAACTTGCATTTGATTTTCAATATTTTTACGTTATATGTGTGGAATAATGAAATCTGAGTTGATGGGCTTGTTCCTCTCTTTTACAGCAATTTGACTTGGCTGAATCAAGTTAAGCTATTCTAGCTTTACAGCAGAAGTTGTGAGAAGAAAATAAAGCCTACTGATGGTTTTGCTGCAGCCACAAAATCCACAATGCTGAGACCCACTATCACTTTTTGTCTATATTTACTTTTCCTAAGTTTCACTTTACTATTTTGTCTTCTGTCCCTATTTTTCTGTATTTCATACTAGGGTAAATTGAAGAGAAAATTGTTACTGGCTCTTCAACAGGTATATTGGCTTGTACCAGAGAACTCATACCCAGTTTTCCTGTGTTTTTTTTTTCTTCTTCAATCCTTATTTCTCAGGCAATACACCCCTCTCCTCCTGCATGCATTAATACTTCTTTCTGTCTTCCTTTTCATTCCTCAGTATTGCTAGAGTTCTTGCCCTGCCCATCTAATTTCTCATTTTGTATTTCTGCCTCTTATTCAGCTCCATTTTAGTTTGCCCACGTATTGCTGCAACCGTAATTTTATTTGTCGCATCACTGGACCTGTTGACTCCATTTCAATCTGGCCTTTCTTTGGCTAGCCTTTCGCCTTCTGCATCAAGTTCAAGTTAGTTTCTTCCAGAACGAAATTCACCACAAATAAGTCTGTCTCGGAGTCTCTGAATTAATTCATCTCTTCATCCTCTTGCTTCCTTCCCTTGTTCCAAACAACCACATAATTACCTCCCTTCTCTCATCATGACACCTTTTCTCTTTCTGGCCTTTCGGCTTCTAACCAGGGCTGCTCGAATCACATGTTATGGGTGAATGATTAATCTATTTAACAACTTTTTTTCCACTCAAGAGTTGTCCAGACATAGCATGGCTTTCTTCCAAACGTATGTGAAGATATTTCAGTTTATATATGTCTCGTAAATTCTTTTGAGGCTTTTTCTTTATCTATTTATTCTCCAGGAGTTCAGCACCAGGCTACAGAAAAATCTCAGGTACATTTTCAGAAAGCAGAGGAGAAAACTTCCCAATAAGGAAACATTAAAGTAGGTGAGAGCAGATCTCATCTAAAGTTATATTAGGTAGGAGGGGTCTGTGTGCTAAATGCTACCCTTAGGGAATAACCACATACTGATGAGTGTGTTCATGATCCTGCTGTCCTTCCTCACCTGCCATAGCCAGTGAGGCTGGTCAGACACACTTCAGAGGAAGGACTGTACTGTACTTCAGAGAATAAGGCAGGATGTCAGCGATACACAACTCTATAGGGCTGTGGGACTCTTGCTCTGCTCAGGAGAAGTCTCTTTCAGTGTCTTCCATCCCTTATTAGTTGAACTCTCAAACCTTACAAAGAACAACCCCCCATGTTTCTTCCCAAACTTACACAGGCTGCTGAGTCTACTTCAGTCCTCCAGGCAGAGCCTCCTCTGTCCTGCAGGATTTCCTCTCTGCTGGTTGTCTCTGCTGTGTACAGAGACCACCTGCAGCCTCACGCTGGTGACTCTTCCGGTCTGACACTCAGCTGGTCTCACTGGGATGTGCTCATGGATTAGTGTGGCTGGCCATACTGTCCTGAGGCCTTAAGGATGGATTTTTTCATGTGGGGTGAGTTTCATTTTAACTGACCATGGTGACAGGACAGCTAATTACACACTTCTTTATTTTTGTTTTGGAATTGTTCTATCTGAACTTTATCGAAATTCCTTCTTGCACCCAAGATTATTTTTTTCCACTTTAGACAGAAAGTTTTGTATTATGTGTAAAACTATATTGGCTATGGGCTTACAGCTTCTTCTCCCTAACATTTCTTTACACACATGAAACTCGATTTATGTAAGTGTTCTTGAAAAGGACATGAAAAATACCATAATCTGTGGCTCTAGGAGAAATCACAGACCTTCAAGAACGTCTTTCACCACTTTCCTTTGAACTGTCAGTCAATTCTTTTGGTGCCTATTGTGTACTATTCCTTGTGTTCTTCCTTAAAATGCACTTCTCTTGGAAAATAACTTCTCTAGCACTTTACAAGCAGCTCTGGCTTTCACCACCCATCAAGTGCATTGCTGGATGTCTACTGAGCATCTAGTGAGTTGCTGGATAGTGTTGGTATGCCAAATTTAGGCTGTGTGGTGAAGACTACCCTGTACAGCTCTGAGCATGGTTGTTGGCTGCTGGTCTTAGCAACCAATAAATAATTAAGAAGCTGGATATTTGATGATCCTTAAAGAGGAATGACTCAGCTAGCCCTCTACTGTTGATTTCTTCATTAGCACAGGCATAGGTCCAGGCCAAGAACTGGTTTTCCCTTATGCATTTATTTGGTGACCGCTTGGATATGGCTTAGGAAACAGTTAGTATTTCTCCAGCAGTTGGGAAATGTTTACTTCCAGCTGTTTATTTCCCTCAGTGGATTAATAAGCCTATTTCAAAGTGCTGCAAAAAGGAAAACTAGATTTTCAAAATGGGGAAGGAAGAACATTCATAGTGACACAGTGTTTTCAAACTCCCTTTTTCCTGCACCGCAAAGGAAATGTTTAAATGAATGGCTCAGAGTTTCCTTAACTTCCCAGTGTACCTAATCAAATATATAAACTACATAAAACATAATAAAAGCAATTGCATCATTTGGGGAAAATAGAAGGGGAAAGCAGATGGAGTTGTTAATATCCCTGAACACAACCTTTCCACTGAACTGGTATCAGCCCGATTATCGCACTATGGAAACAACACTAACTTCCTGCAAAGATTTCACTCGGTAGAAAATAGTCAGCAAGGAGGACTCAGTGCTTGGTGCCATTTACTTAGAATTCCTGTGATCCACCTGCTCTTTTCCTCTGGCACATAATAGTTTAAGACCTTTTGTCTTTTTTACTGAGATCTTGTATTACTTACAAGGTGGGGATTTTGTACCTTCTGAGTTTGGGGGAAACACCTATTATATAGTTACTTGTGCTTTTAATGAGACAGAATTTTCAGTCCTCGGTGGATGGCACATACTATCCTGTTCTCCTGGGATGCAGTGGGTACGTTCCCTTCGATGGCGATTTTGCTAAAGTAGAATGAACCTGGATAAAATTGATCATAAGGGCAGAGCTCTCATTACTGCTGGCATTCCTGTGAGAGCAATGAGATGCATCAGAAGGGACTGAACAGCGAGCAAGAGAACAAGCCCATCTGCTAGGCGTGCCAGTTTGCACGCAATCCCATGGCCAAGCAATGAGAGAGGTATGCTGGATACAATTCTTGCCAGCACTGGCATATTTCTCTGACCCATTCCTCCCACTGTGGAGAACATGGGAGATAAAAGATCAAGAGACATTTGGCTAAACCTGGAGGTGTGAATATGGTTTTGAAAGTCAGAAGTCCAAAGCCAAACTTCTAAGCTTAACATGTAAGCACCAAACTCTTGGTGTCCCAATTTTGAGAGATACAGAGTGCCAGAATGTCCCAACTGAAGTCTTCGTTGGCTGCAAGTTCTTAGCACTTACAACATTGATTTTGGCACTTAAATTCAGGATTGCTAGTTGACTTTAGTAGGGCTACCCAGTTTATAAATCACTCCTTGCATTTGGCCCAATGTTTGTAGATGTCCAGATGGAGAAGAGTGTGACCCAAAGGTGGATTTGACAACTCCAATATGCCTTAGGTCAAACATCTGTAGGGAACATGTGTCTGATTTCCTTATGGCTTCATTGTTTCAGTAGATGGTGTATTCAGTGCAGTGTTATATCTGCTACTGAAAGAGCTGAATGCAAATACCAGGAACCTCTGGGAAATTTTAGTTAATAGGAAAATAATCTAAAACAAATTCATCCAGTTATACAGCCAGGAGAAAAGAAATGAAAATAAAAGGAATTACCGATCCAACCAAGTAGGCACAGAAATGAAACCCCTCTAGGATTTTCTTTTTAGTTTCTCCAGCTTCCATTAGTTTAACGAGCAAACTAGGTCAGCAGCAGAGTCTTGTTTTGAATAAATGAATGCCACAGATTCACTAATATTAAAGTGTCCAGGCATTCAGCATCATTTGCTGCTCTGCTGAGGGAGCTGTGGCACAGCAGCTCTGTATCTGGCTCTAATCCTAATTCAGATATTCAGCCCCATGAGTCAAAGCGACACAACGGCTGTGATGAAAACCTAACTATAAAGAAAGCAAGCTGCAGAATCACAAAGCATCAATTAGCCCCAGTTTCAAGTGGGGGTAAGAGAAATCATGTGAACCACATTTTAAGTTCCTACATTTGGATTTTACACTAATAAAAGATGGGGAGGTCAGACTGAGATGTGGAAAGTTTTGTATCTCACTGTCATTACGATACCAATGTATTAAATTGTACTCTTCAATAACAAAATTAGTTGCAGAATTCAAAGAAAGATCACAGATGATGTTTTCTTCATGTGCTGTCTCTTTCTTTGAGGAAGCTGCTTACTGAAAATCTCAGTGGACCACAACCTGATAGTAGCCCTTAATATAAATAGTATTTTATTTCTCATGTGGTGGGTGGAAATCTGCATGGGAAATTCCCTCCCCACACCCAGTTTTTGTTTCTTTGGTATCTAGATACAAAAGCAGAAAAGCATGCAATTAAAAGCAGTTGATTTAATATAGCCGTAAATGCCTTAGGTTTGATCCTAACAAAGGTTGCTTTCCTGATTCAGAGCCAAAAACTCATTGCAGAACAACTTCTTGGAACACAGGTAAGAAATTTTATGTAACGGATTGAAAGGGAACAGTTTACAAGCAGTTCAAATACTGAAATGTCTTTGCATGAACAATTTGTGTATTCATATAAACAAAAATATATCGCATAAATGAAAAAAGCATATGCATAAATATAGCTTAAATATATTTATGGTGAAATTATTCACTTCATATGGAGATCTAAGCAGTGTTTAGAGTACTGTAGTATTTCTTCCTATAGGTGTACAAAGGACTTTTAAATCAACGCATCCTGATTTTAATATCTTTTTGTACTTTTGAATAAAAAAAAATATTATTGGATACTGAAAGGTGATTAAGACATACTTAGTCTGGCTTTTGATTTCCAAAATAGTATGTATCCATCTTTGAGGTTTTTTATGTTGCTACCATCAGGAGCAAGAGCTACCAAGTCCAGTTGAGAATATATGCCATCCTTGAAATTGCCATTGCTAAGGGCAGTAATTCCTGCCTGAATACGCACATATGAAGAGGTGTAGGCATGGCTCCTTGGCTGCATTCATGTACCTTTTTGTGACCTGTAGGGCACTCCTGGTCTAGATGGTACAGCAGGATTATCTCAATTATGTAAAGGATAGTTTAACGTTTTTTTGGATTCTGGAAAGGAATAATCCCTCAAAATGCTGACAAACTAGTTGAGGGGAGTAATTTGAGATCTACCTATTCCCCCCTTTTTGGTGATGTGAAGTAAGGAGTGATTTGCTGAAGGGGAATTTGCTCCAAAATGGGAGTTGCCTTTAAAATAGGGAGTTGGTTGTACTGAAGACTTGTCTGACCACCTTATAGTATAGGCCACTTCATAATATTTCAAATTGAGAACTTTTTATTGTTTTCTTTTATTTTTAATCTCTTTGTTATGGAAACAGTTCACAGTGACAACTTAACAGTCACGTATCTGCTCACTTTAAGGCAGTGTTCTAGATATGGTGTCTTGAAAAGACACCAAAATCAACAGCACTTGTGATCTAAGATGAGTAAGAAAATGAATCAAAAAATCAAAACCCTTTATTCAAACCGGCCACTGTTTTTACTTCCCACCGGTGTTTCTATACCCACAGCATATCAAGACACACACCATTTGGCTTAGTGTTTATGTCTGTAACTTAGATACACCAATCTGTAACTGAAGTTTGGCAAATGTTGAGAAAATAAAAATATATTCAGAATGTTTGTTTAAAGCATAATACAAAATTAGTCAAATTAATGAGCAAATGTTTGCTATATGAGAGCATTATAGTGTTTATGTTGTCCAGATGATCTTTGCTATGTAAATTGTGTGTGGACAGCCAATATTTGCTTTTCAAGCTATCGCTGGTTGGACTGGCTGCCTGGCAGTATTCCTTTTTCCTGATTAGATGTATGAGTAGTACTTCCAATGAGTATTTTTGCAATTCTTGGTTCCACAATTACTCACATATCCGTCCTTCAAATCTGGCATCTGAATCCTTTGTGCCAGCAAAATTCATGGAAGTTGTAGCTCGAAGATATTAATTATAGAAAAAAGCAAAAGGATATTTCTATTCAAAATAAATTGCACTATTTTCCCCAGACTAACAAACAGACACCCGCTCTCTGTTAATAGACAATGCAGATACTTATAAAGAAATAAATATACATAAATAAAACAATTGAATTTTATTTCCTGCTTGCAAACTGTGTGTGGGTGGCAATTTATTTTCTTCTCTTATTCCAACTGGGTCAGATTCAAGTTGGACTTGAACATAGTTTGCATCTTACCCTTTTCCTTGTGAAACTTGGGAACTTGTGGAAAGGGGTCTTTCGGTAGGAGAAAGTGTAGTATTTAGAGTTAGACTTTGCAGCAATGGTGAAGCTTAGCTTAATGTATTCATATGCTGGTTAGATGGTGCTTGGTTGCTCCTCTAATGTCAGCAAATCAGAAGACAGATGTCTTACTTTTTTCTTTCTTTATTTCCAGACACAGAGCAGTGAGTGTCTTGCAAGGGTCAAACAAATATCCATGTGTTCAGAAGCAAAAATCATGATCCTGCTGAAGGGTTTACAGTCAAGTCTGAATCTTTCATAATTTGTTTCTGAGTCAATGTCCACATCCAGGCTTTTGTTGGAAAAAACTGCTTGAAAATAAGGGATAAAATACTTTAATATTGATGGAATTTTAAAAATAAGTTTTTACATTTTTATGTATAGGTGTTTTCAAATGTTTATTTATGTTATATGCAAATACGAATTGTTCTGTTTTAATTTTTATTGGTATTCTGTAGCCACAATGTCTGTGTAGGCTGTCTGGAGTATGAGTTACATGTTGCACATATGAATTTATTGTTTTTCCCTATTGCAAAGGTCAAACTATAGGTTTGAGCTCTAGAGAGCCCAGCTTCAATGTTTTGGATTGGCCAGGACCACAGGCGCCATATATGGCTTACGGGTAACATCTGAACTGCTCACGACTAATAGATTATTAGCTCTTTAGATAACATGCTTCTGAAGTTACATCTATGCCAGCGTGTGAAGTGGGTCAGAGACTGCTCTCTGACTGTGAGACCAACTGGAACTTGGAAATATACAGTTAAAATGAACAATTAATATTTATGTTTATGCAAAAAAAATGTCTTATCTCACATGCTGTTAAAAAAACAGCAGTGTTAGGGATGCAATTATTTCAACCTTTTGTGATATCTGTAGGACACTGTTTAAAATTGGGACGTATGGATGCTGTATCATGAATATATTCCTCAGAAAGATAGTCATACTGACTTTTACAGCCTCGTGCTAAAAGGAGGCCTCGTGGAAGTTTCATTGGGAAGTCTCATCCGTGATGGTCTGGTGTGGTGGTGGAGCTAGGTCAATGCTGTAGCGGAGTCTTCCAGAAGTGATGGGATAAAGGAAAACAGGTAATGTCTCAGAATAAAGAACATAAAACAAACAATAGGTATGACATTTGCTCAAAGAACAAATCACCCAGCAGTTAGATAATCACCACAGATTACCTGGAAAAGGCTTTGCCTCGCTCTGCTAGGCAGAGCTTCCTTCCACTGCTCCCAATGGCTAGAAGAGTTGGAGTATGAAAACATCAGCTCCTCCTCCCACCCAGGCAAATTTGCTGTCTGAAGCTGTCCTGCATCTAACAGTGGTTTTAGATTGCCATCGACACGACTCTTAGCTACCTGGCCCTTCTGTATTTTTTTCTGCTGAGGAGTCAGGTAGCTGATGCCATTAATCTATCCATCTGAACACTCTTTAAGAACCTGTTCTGGGGTTTCCCGGTTTCCTCAGAACTGTGGCCACAGGTATCTAACAAACAAAGTTTGAAGTCCCTTGCTTGACTGAAACTGTATAACCACATCAACACTAACGTCCATCCGAAACCCGGAGCTTTTGCTCTGTTCCTTGGGAGTTTGAATGCACTACTGCTAAAAGAGTAGCTAAGAGAGTAGTAGGAGAGGAATCACAGAATCACAGAATCACACAGAATCACAGAACCTTAGCGGTTGGAAGGGACCTCTGAGATCATCGAGTCCAACCACATAAAAAAAAAAAAAAAAAAACAACACACACACACACACAAAAAAAAAAAAAGCACCCACCTACTAAACTCCACACCCACAACCCCACACACAACACCCCACCACAAACCAATAATCTTGGGCACTAGAGCATGCCCTGAAGAGCCATGTCTACACGTTTCTTAAATACCTCCAGGGATGGTGACTCCACCACCTCCCTGGGCAGGCTGTTCCAGTGCCTGACCACTCTTTCAGTAAAGTAATTCTTCCTAATATCTAATCTAAATCTCCCTTGCCGCAGCTTCATACCATTTCCTCTGGTCCTGTCGTTATTCCCTTGGGAGAAGAGGCCAACCCCTGCCTCTCTACAGTTTCCTTTCAGGTAGTTGTAGAGGGCAATGAGGTCTCCCCTCAGCCTCCTCTTCTCCAAACTAAACATGCCCAGCTCCCTCAGCCTCTCCTCATAGGACTTGTTCTCCAGACCCCTCACCAGCCTGGTAGCTCTCCTCTGGACACGCTCCAGCACTTCAATGTCTTTCCTGTAGTGAGGGGCCCAGAACTGAACACAGTACTCAAGGTGAAGCCTCACCAGTGCCGACTACAGAGGCACCATCACTTCCCTGCTCCTGCTGGCCACGCTATTCCTGATACAAGCCAGGATGCTATTGGCCCTCTTGGCCACCTGGACACACTGCTGGCTCATGTTAAGCTGGCTGTCCACTAACACTCCCAGGTCCTTTTCTGCCGGGCAGCTTTCCAGCCACTCAGCCCCAAGCCTGTAGCGTTGCCCGGGGTTGTTGTGACCAAAATGCAGGACCCGGCACTTGGCCTTATTAAACCTCCTACAGCTGGCCTTGGCCCATTGATCCAACCTGTCTAGATCCCTCTGTAAAGCCTTCCGACCCTCAAGCAGATCAACACTCCCACCTAGTTTGGTGTCATCCGCAAACTTACTGAGGGTGCATTCAATCCCCTTGTCTAGATCATCAATAAAGATATTGAACAAGACTGGCCCCAAAACTGAGCCCTGAGGGACACCAATGGTGACCGGCCGCCAACCAGATTTTGCTCCATTAATCACAACTCGCTGGGCACGGCCATCCAGCCAGTTTTTTATCCAGCGAAGAGTACACTTGTCTATGCCATGATTTGCCAGCTTCTCCAGGAGAATGCCGTGGGGGATGGTGTCGAAGGCCTTACCAAAGTCCAGGTACACAACATCCACAGCCTTCCCCTCATCAAGAAAGCGGGTCACATGGTCATAGAAAGAGATCAGGTTGGTCAGGCAGGACCTCCCCTTCCTAAACCCATGCTGGCTGGCCCTGATCCCTTGGCTGCCCTGCACTTGCCTTGAGAGCTCACTCAGGATGATCCTCTCCATGATCTTTCCCGGTACAGAGGTCAGGCTGACAGGCCTGTAGTTTCCGGGATCCTCCTTCCGGCCCTTCTTGTAGATGGGCGTCACATTGGCCACCCTCCAGTCATCCGGCACCTCCCCTGTTGACCAGGATTGTTGATAGATAATGGAGAGAGGCTTGGTGAGCTCTCCTGCCAGCTCCCTGAGAACCTTTGGGTGAATCCTGTCCGGCCCCATAGACTTATGCGTGTCCAGGTGCATAAGCAAATCATTAACTACTTCCTCCTGGATTACAGGGGAGTTGTTCTGTTCTCCATTCTTATATTCCAGCCCAAGAAGCTGAACACCCTGGGGGTAGCTGGTCCTTTTGCTTCTAGAGAGTCAGAAATAATCCTTGAAAAATATTCCCCTTCTCATGCAGGGGAACCCAGATCTGAGCCCAGATTTAATAACTTTTGCAAAATTTATCCTTCGCATGTTCATCCAGTGGGAAAGAGAAAGACCTCCTTCCTAGAAAGACATCATACACCACTGTAATTGGTAACATGTGCATTACACGCACAACCTAAAATTAAAATGACATGCCTCTGGGATTCCATCTGCTGTCAGATCTAACCTACCACAAAGTGGGCAGCAGAGCTAGGCTCCCTCAGAGCCTCAGTCTCTCCCCTAAAGCTGCAATGATACGAAAAAGTGGGAGTCAAGGCACAAGATTTGTCATCATCATTCTGCTAAGTACTCTGAAGAAAGATATGGTCATCAAGATGAGCAATAATGGCCAAAAACTATAAGTCCACTCTGCCCAGCGTAACAATTTCTTAGCATTTCTTACATCTTCTTCTGATGCATCTACTGCTGCTCATTGCTGAGGGAGGTTACTGGGCAACTGATTCACCAGTTGACCTGACTTACCATGCAAATTTTTTCTAGAAATGGATCTGACAACAAAATCAAATGAAATGGATCATTAATGAGAACTAAAAGGACAGCTGGCGTCTAAAGGAATGTACAAATCTGTAAGCCAACAGAATGACTTCTAAAGCAAATATGACAAAAGAGAGTTGATCCTGTAGAAGTCTGTTAAGAGCAGGGCTTACAAACCAAAGAAGTCTCATTGGCCTCAATCATTCCTTCCTTATGGTTAAAATGACTCGTGGCAGTGGGCATTGTGTTGCAGGACTAGATCTTCATTTTGCCGTGTAGTGTCAAAAAGAAGTCCACATGCATGGAGACTGCAATATTGATTTTAAAGGGAACAGGAGTGGGCATTTGCAGTTCGTCTGTCACTAACAGACAGAAAACATTTTCTTGACTAAGAAGATACTTATATTTAAAATATTTTTAGCTGTAATAGTAATCCCTAACTATTTTAAAAAAACAAACTAATTGGAAAGAACTGTTTATCACAGCCCAGCATTCCCAGAAGGGGAATCAATTTATATAAACATGCTAAAACTGACCTATTTATGAAATGTTATGGAGAGCTGAGAAAAGAACCACAACAGATCTTTATCTTATGTTCACTGTTTTAAAAGATCAACGGTAGGGTGAAGGCTGAGGCTAGTTACTGCATATGTTTTAGACGTGAATGTTAAGGTCATCTAAAATCCATTGCCAAAGCCACTGTGATTGCCAGCAAAATGTAAACTAATGTTTCAGGCCTCTCATTATATGCTTAATATGAATATGCTTCCCGTTCCACATAAATCACTATGAATGCAGCAATCAGTTGCTCTTGTGAAAGTCACTAGGTACAAACGTAGATGAAAGGCTGAAAATTCTAAAGAAACCATCATAATTAGTTGATGTAGCCCCTAAGGAAGAAAAGCATAAGAAGGATCTATTTGTAATTTAATATATGGAAATACGCTATTTAAAAAGTAGCATTAATATGCATATGGGAAGGTTTATTTTTAATGCGGTTTAATCTAGCAGATGAATATGCATGTCATAAAAATAACTGAAAAGACCAAATATGGTCTGCAAGTTCTGTTTTGTCCATAACATGTCTGTCACCTTCCAAGAACTTTCTGCAGGCCTCATTTATCTAAACCAAAGAGGAAAATCCCCATGCAGTTGAGATCAATTGCAAAATTGTCATGGAAATCAGCAGAGCAGCAATTTCTCCCAGCCTTAATCACCAGGCAAAGATTCCTTTCTGTAACAACTGCAATATTTCTTTTTCACTAAGTGAGAGGTCGTTATGCATAGCTATGTACACATAAGAAAGACTGGGAAAGTGCAAAACAGCCTCCTTCTGTCATGACCTTTGTGTAATAGGTTGGGAAAGTTCATTTACATCATTGGTTCATCTCCATTATATCCAGAGGCTTGAAGATGCAAGAGCTTATTCCGAGTTCCTCCAGGAGATTTGGCTCATACTGCAGAATGCTCCCCGTTAGGAGTGGGGCTGCCTGAAGTATCATTCAGCAGCCTCTGGTATGTCTGCGCTGACGTTCCTGATGTTGATGTAGATGTTTCTTCTGAGCACCTCATTATCAGAGAAAGATTTAAGTCATTCCAAGGTACTTTGGCCTTGCTGGACTTTGCAGCTCTCAGACTCAAGTTCTAAAGTTTCCCTAAAGTCAATGCAAAAGCGAGGCAAAGCCTTAAGTCGCATCATTATTACAAATCTACAAAACAAGAACAGATGGGAAAGTTGACATGGAGTAAAACAATTTTCCAAATGAGTGAAGCACATGAAAGTTTGGGAAAGTGCAAGATAGAGATTATCTAACTGCCCCAGAGCAGCGTTTTATTTATGGTGTTGCCCAGTAGCATTGCTCTAAGCTAAGACAATCACCATATAAACATGGATTTTTTTGAGAGTGTTAGCTTTCTTCACTGAGGAATTGAGTGAGAGATAGAGGGAAGGTAGACATAGCAATGAAGAAGGGAGGGGAAAAGGCTGACAGAAAAAACAAGGAGCGTGCCAAAGCAAGGAAGATAATGTTTGTGTTTAAAAGAACTTGAAGCTGTGCCAAATCAGAATTTTCTTTAGGAACTTGAGAGCTGAAAAACTTCACGAGTGTGCACAGATCATGGGCAGAGGGAGACACTGCAAGTTCACTGTTATGTGCTGTTACGAGACCAGGGGGAGAAAATGGAGAAAAGAAAGAAACGGCCTTCGGTTATTGCTATAATGAACTGAGGAAGGTTCACCAGCTAGAACATGAAACTTAGAAATTCTTTCAGCAAGGCTGGAGTAAGCAGATGGTATTTAACAAAACCCAGTAGCAGGCAGGGGATTTCATACCCCTTCTATTCTAGGACCAATAAATAAATCAATGAAACACATACATAAATAAATACATAAACAAATGAGATTCAGCTGGTGGGGTTGTTTTAGCCCTGAGTTTGCAGGGGGAGGTTTCTGGAAGCTGAAACTCTTTGAAACTCAGGCCTATAAATGACTGAACTAACAAGGGCTTGCAGAAACTCTGTGCAAGTCCATAACTTGTTGGAATAGCACAAATGCATTTTGACTGGATTTACGCTGGAACTGAGTTCAGCCCAGGGAGTTCAGAGCTTTTAGTTTCAGTGCACTGAGATCAGATTTACACGAGCAGTCTTGTTGGGAAAATACAGTCGATGGGGGAGGTGATTTTGAAATTTTATTTCCAGCTTAGTGTAAGTCTGTATAGTTTGTGTGTGGACTGTAACTCTATCAACAAAATGACAGGAAACTATTTGCTTTCACTGCCATAAGCTACTAGAAATTTAAACTTTTTTTAATATAGGCTTAAAATATGTCATCTCATTTATGGGACCTGTAAGGTAGGTAACAGTCCTCCTGCACTGCATATCCCAATTTCTAGACCTTCTTTTAGAAGATGGACTGTTGAATTAAGACAGAACCTAAGTTTCCCCTCCCCATGCAAGGAAATAATAAGAACCAGGGCTGCAGGGTCTTCAGCGTAAAAGGCTTCAAACATTTAATAAGGGATGTTATCTCACTACATTTTACTGTCTTACTGTCATTGAAAATGTTCAGTTCCTACCAAAAAGGATGAGAGGGTTGGGCCATCATTTCTCCCCTGTCCATCTTTCCCAAAATGGGTTTCAACATGGGGCGGTACGGTGCACTACAGTGAAAGAAACTGAATGGACTGGAAAAGGTCTTTAAAATCTTGTGAAAGAAGGAAAAAGTGAATAGGGAATGACTGTTCACTGTGGGTATTTGTTCTTCTATGGGCATCTCCCTCCTGATCACTGCTGGAGTCCATATACTGGACTAGCTGGATGTTTGGTTGACTTGGCACTGTGGTTGTTCTCATGTAGAAAGCATCACTATTCAAAGTGCTGGGTGGCAGTGCTCTGCTCCTACACTTTCAGAGAACTGAGAAAAAAAATGTCTTGGCTAAAATAGTGCTGCTTTCTTTAATGAAAAACAGCGGCATTTTCTCCAATACGCAATCAGACAAACCTTATAGACACCATTGTAAGAGGGGCACTCAGAGCATCCCATTTCCTCCTCCGAGCACCAACACAGTAACTGCTTACAGAATCGCAGAGCTGGGAGGGATCTCAAAAAACCACCTACATTTTTCCTACCTTAAAGTGCTGTATTTCTGTAATTTCTGAGAGAAGTAATTCTAATCTATTTTAGAGACCTTCAATGACAGAGAGTTTGTAAGTTCCCCAGATATTCTACTTCTGTTAGAATGTGATTCCTTAAGGTCCAACACAACTCTTCCATGTTTAAGTTTCATCATACTATTTTTTGGCCTGTTCAGCCTCAACAGGAAGTGCACCATTCCCATTTTCTTGGTTGCAGTTTTTTATATGTTATTATGTACTTCTTGCAGTCTTTTCTTTTGTAGACTAAGTCCTAGTTCACATTTGGGATCAGACCTTACTCTGGTTACTCCATTCCATCTTTAGTAAAGAAAATGTATGCCATGTAAGTGATGAAAAAAATCTATATTAAAAGTAATAAGAGCAGCAGAGACTTGTACATGTGCAGTGCTTCGTCCACACAGATCACAGCTTTGGATTGGATTCCAGGGCTCTGTTTAACCACAATGTTCCGGAGCTTGAGAAAGAGCAGAGTGGCAGGAGTAGTCTTTACTATTCTACATTTTATTTAAATACCTCACCAACTATTTGGTAAATGTCATAGTCACTTGGAAGTCACTCATATCAAAGCTGATCCACTACTGCATTCATATTGCTCCAAAAGAGAGAAAAAAAGTAATAGACAAATAGATAATACTATCAAACTCTACAGCCGTTTTTTTTCTGTAGAGATAATATTAACCTCCATGAGAATCTGTGTATCTCAGACATGAGACACTCAGACCTGATTAACTAAATAAGGAATTTGTATTAAAATGACAAATTTTTCTTAGGTGTTTTTCTATGATGTATGCAATTTTTAATACAAATACTTACATCTTTTCAGTGCTGTGATAAACTCGATCTGCAAAAGGGACTTTCATGTTCTCAAAATAATTCATAGAGTTAAAGTTCTCTCTGACTTGCTTCACTGGATATCTGTTTACTCTTAGAAATACTGAAGATTTAAAACAGTATGACTCTGTCCCTTGTCCCTGATTACTGATTCAGCAGAAGTGTCATTAAAAAAAAAATCAAAGAAATGAAAATAAGTGGCATGACACAGTAGACCCCATTCTAGCAATGTTGCAGCTCATGCTGGAAATGGAATCTCCAGTTTCATTTGTTTTGATGTACTGTATAAATATTTAAAGAATGCAAGCTGCAATTTTATCCAGCCTTTGCTGAATTTCAGTGTCATGTCTTGCTGGGGGTTTTAATGCTGATACTAATTAGTGTTAGAACTGCTGGTTCAGCAGACCAATGAGGGATGTACATAAGTCCATTTCTGCTCAGCAAAGCACTTCAGCACAAGTTTGACTTGAAGCAGTGGCCCAAGTCTCATTGAAATACCATGGAAAACAGTGACCCTTATACGTATGTTATGAAGTTCAATGCATGCACGATGAGCCTCATCTAACCTTAAACTGCGCATAAGCCGTTACTGCATTTCAGGGCATTTTGGCGTAGAAAGGATACTTTTATATGCAATGAAGTAATTTACAAGTCACTAATTTTAAATAGCTGAATAACTTCAGGTAAGTAACAGTGTCATTAAATATGGTTTTGTGATCATTTTATCTAGAACACGCATATGCATATGAATATCTCTTAACCTGCTTATCAAGAAATCAGATCCTTGTAAGATTAGAGAGCTGGGACACTCCATCTCACCAATTAATGGTGGTGTAAGATCAGCAGTTGAAGATTAATATAATAAAGTGACAGCTGTGATGCTGCCTGATGCACCGTGGATTACATTGGGGACCTCCAGAGCTAAAAATATGAAGCAAAGAGCCCAGATTTTCTCACATGGGTTAATAATAGACTCTCATCTACCAATAAAATATTTACTGTGGAGACATGTAGTCTATCTTGAAGTATGAAAAACTGCCACCTAAAAATCTATCAGACTCACAGGGTAATTATTCTCAGCTATGATATGAAAACTTGGGAGAAACAACAAAATACAGTTGGTCATTTGGCTGTCATTTCAGCACGATTGCTAACTGTGTGTTTGCTGAAGAGTGTCCTCAGCATCTGAACAGAAGAGCACACGAAGTGGGAGGATGCTCCTATGGGGTCAACCATTTGGCCACTGTCACTACTTCCGTATTCTTAAATAAAATAAGCCAAGGCTACTTGTCTGGCCCTGAAGCTAAGTGGCAGAGCATGATTCCTGTCCATGTGTCCAGCCTGGCTTGTCCCCTTGGAGAGGGTGGTTCTGTCCAGGCTGCTGGTTGGAAGCTCTGCTAGGTTTGTGCTGTTTCCAGGCTTTATTCAGGCACCGTGAGTCATCAGGCTATGCCTTGGAGAATCCTAGCAATTTGATGGCAGGAAAAATCACAGGACAGTGCTTGCTCTGGTACCTGGCCCTGTTTTACCAGGAATGCAGGTGTAGTAAATGGACAAAGACTTTAATCTATCTAGCCTATATACCGATAGTGACAGTAGTAGAGGAAAGGGGGTGTGTGTGACTTGTCTCCAGCTGACCAGCTGACCAGCCACTGGATGACTAATTTTCTCAGACAACAAGGTCCAAAGTTAAGTAGGAAAAGGCTTGGTTAGTTCCGATGAACTTCACTATCTCGCATGGTTCATCAAAAATCTCCCAGACAGACTTTCAAGCCTTTAGTCTAAGGGAAAGTGTTGGCTTTTCCTATAAAATGATGTCTTTTTGTTTAAAGAGTAGGTCAGGAGAGAAATACTTTTAAATGTTGCTGAGGAATTTCCGGGATCTTAGGAGCCTCAAGTCTTTATTCTTCTATAGGAGCTAGGTTACTCATGAAGGTATTATCATTTAAAACCACAGTGACCATAGACTCCCATACTGCAACACAGCAGCTCAGTGAGAAGCAGAAATAAGGAGCTATAATGAAAAATGTAGCCTGGTTCTGGAACCTGAGGAAGTGGAAGGCAGGTGCCATAAGAACTGCAAGTTTTTGAGACTCCAAAAAGCATTTCAGAGGTAATTTTTTTCCAAAAAGTTTTTTTTTTTTCTGACTACTTTTTCTTTTTTCCTTTGAAAAAATAGATTAAAAATGTTTGTTTTCATTAACAGTTTTCTAGAGAAATTCTTTCCCTGAAATATTTGTCTGTTCACTTCAGGGTGAACATATTTTATATGATCTTCTCCCTGAAAAAGCTGTCCCATGTTTAAACATGCCTGTACAAAAATATGAGGAATGTACTTATCTCAATTACTTTATATATAGACAAACGACAAACCTACCACTGAACTGGAGTTCCTAATCTCACTTCTAAGCAAAGCTGTATTTTCTCCACATGATAGACCTGTCTTTTCTGGAGCTCGCAATAACATACTGTTTTATGCTCTGGGTCTGATTGTCTTTAAGGCTAGGGAATACATTGTAGAGAGTCTCCTCATTCTGCTCCATGAGACTTAGGTAATTCATAATGCTGTTTAAATAGCTCTTGAAATTTGGCCCATGGGAGATATGTAACTCTAATACTCTGTCTTTGTTATCGTTGAACTGCGGTTTACTTCCTTCGCGAAGTCTTCTGTTTCCAAAGACAGGCATCCATTTTGGTTTTGATGCAATGAAGTCTTGCAAGAGAGCACACGATGTTCTGTCTTGTAGCTTCGCTGTCAGTTTTTCTTATTTTGCAATTTCTTGCTAAATTTTTCCATGCCTCAGAATCCTGATAAGAACACCAGGAGTAACCAAGAGAACGTTCAAAGGGGAGAAGAGAAGAAGAAAATTCCTGATTAGCAAGAAACATAAGGATTAAATGGCCAATATTGTGACAGATCTGCAGTTTAAAAAAAAAAACAAAACAAAAAACCAACAAAAAACCAACAAAAAACCAGTTGGAAATATGTATACAAAGGTATAACAGATCCATAATTACATTTGCGCTAAACCGTTGTTTATAAACCTATTCACAGAAGATAGTTTATGAACCTGCTCTGGGATTCTTCTGGTTGAAAGACAGTATATAAATATAAAATCATTCTCATGCAACTATGACCACATTATGTACTGTATGTTGGATGACCGGAGAAATTAAAAGCATGATGGATCATAGAGTGTGCTGTTAATAGAAATTGATGACCAAATATTCATCAATTAGCTCATTGCTAATGAGCAAATGACATATTAAACACATTATGAAGCAGAATTTGTAGTAGAAAACAAATGATTGTTTGCAGATGACCTAGGTTTGCTACTTTGAAAGCAGAATCTTAAAGTAAAGAAAGGGCAGATTAATTCCTTTCCTTGTACCCAAGTTAATTAATTTTTGCTTTCCACAGTGTTGAGGGAGGAACCTAAGATCAGTTTTCAGAGCGCTACATGAGCGAGTAAAATTAATGTGATATCTCTATCTGAAGAGTGCATTTTTACACGTGAGGATAAATTACTTTCGTGTCACTTTCAAATCTTAAATAGCCTCTGTCAAGAGAATAAAATATCCATTAAAAAGGTATTTTTAATGCTTATCAGAGGTGTTTCTGTGCCAAATACACACTATTTTGTGAAGTACAGTGGTGTGCTGGTACTCCTTTGATCTCAATATCCTTCATCCTGGTCTGCTGCCAAGGATCATTCACTCTCTACACACATCAGTTGGGACAGGAAAAAAATGAATGAAACTGAACTCTTGAGCTGAATTCACATCTCACTTCCCCTATTTCTCGTCTGTCTGTCTCTGATGTCTTCAGGGAAACTATTCCTCATTTATTCTGGTATGGGTAACACTGTCTACAGCTGTGCCTTCAACACAGACAGATGGCATCTTCCTTGCTTAGTCAAATAAAAAAGTATCCCTCTAAGGTTGTAGCTGGCCATGTTATGATGACTTTTCTGAGGAAGGACAGCCTGTGGCACAAATACACTACAAAGTGTAATGCAGAGTTACTGAGCTGACTCTGCCCGCTTCAGTATGTGATCTCCTCAGCATGGCACTGTTAGTTCAGGTGCCAGTATTATTAGTTCAGGTGCAGCAATGTGCTAACACGGCTCTGCTGCTTCCAACATCCACATAGCTTTCCCTGCAAAGCCTTGCCATGTCTTGCTTGGCTCTGCTGTGTGTGGCGGTACGAGGACCTATAGAGGTGCCCTGTCTACACCATGCCTCTTCTGAGGTACCCGTATTCACATTTATATAAACCTCTTTATTAGATTTGACCTTCACAACCCTGAGGAGGGTAGGAAATATCCCTGTCTCCATTTCTATGAATGGAGATGAAGCAATGTGTCACGTCTAGAGACTGTAGGAGGACAAAGGCTTACTCTCAGGCACACCAGCAACAGGGACCACTGACCCATCCTCCTTCCTTAATTCAGTGGTTGGGTTGTTTTTCCATACCCATAGCAGGGATTTCACTGTGGATGCCAACACGAATTTTGTCTTGTTCATCGCTAACCGACATCGTTTCTCAAACACAGCTGGCTCAAATAACTCAGACATGCGAATGGACATGCAGTAAAAGTCTCTGCCTTGAAGAGTTCATCATCCCAATAGGCCAGGAAGACTAAGCGTTTGCATAAGGCAGCAGATTAATGTGTGGTATGCTGGGGTTTGGATTTGCGCTGTGCTAGCTGGATACATGCCTGGCTGTTGCCTGTGAGAGATGCGTGCCTCTGTGCAGGGTAGCTTACTGCAAGGGTAGATAGCCACATCTGTTGTGTGCTGTGTCCCGAGTGCTGCTCATTAAACTGCAGACATCTAATGGGGCATCTCTTGGGGCTGGCCTGTGGTCCTGTGGCCAAGCAGTACAGCTCGCGGCCACCAAGACAAGCTCTCTCAACCAACACGATGCAACGGCTGTCTCCATACTGCCTACCTGGCTACTGCAGTGCAGGCACACAGGGAAATAATAGCCGAGCACTGGTTTCTCATGCTTATGCTGTGGCAAGCACAAAGTGTGCAGAAGTTTACAGCACTTTTGGAAAGGAGTAACTTAGCATTCACCTGAAAACACAGTGCAGAGATGCCTGAAGTCACGTACTTCAGAGAGTAGTTGCCTCATGCATTCGAATTATTGTAGGTACAATACTGTGATATCAGATATCATAAAGCATCAGATTATCTTAAAGTAAATGCACAATGTTTCCTTTGACTGGACTAATATTTCTGAGTGGTGGTTTTTTTTTCCCTACTTGGTCTGATTCCTATCATGCTTTTAAGGTGGTTTCAGAAATTCTTTACTGTAGCTTGAGTCTGGATCTGGCCGTATATATCTTCCATTGATTTATAATTTTTCTAAACACTATTTTTATGTAGAGTTTGATAAGATGTTGCTGTGATTCTGTACTTTGCCCTAAAGTGTTGCCATCAAAGAAAAGATAGCAACGGGTCCAATTCAGTAGGTGCTTTACACGCATAATTCTTGACAGCTTGAACTTTCATTTTTGCCCTAAAGCAGCATAAACATGCCTTAAAGTGGGATTGATTAGGATTACTTATATCCATTTGAAGGCATTTTTATACTGCAGGAGTGGTGGGAGAGCCCTAACTGTAAATTAAAATGAGGCCTTTTCAGTCAAAATTGCTTTGAATCCCTCCATTCATGTAATAATGGCAATATGCTCTCTTGATACATTGCAAATGTTCCATGCCTGCAACACCTATGGCACGGCTCACAGTTGTAATCCTTGCAGAGCCAGGTATAGTGGTGAATGCCAGAAATTCCTTCAGTAGTTTTTCAAAGGGCACGTATATTTCTGCATGTGTGTCTACATGCGTCAGTTTTCGGCATTGAAACAGACCTTGTGGCACGAAATACTCGCACAGGTGGCTCCTATTCCTGTCAGTGAATAGGGGGAGCATCACCTCTTCTTGCAGTATCGGAGGTTACGCAGGGTTACAGTAAGGTGATAGTGGTACAGCTGCAGCTATCCTGGAGCAGCGTGCTCGTCTAAGTTATCCACTGCAGATAGCAGATGTGAAGGACCCATTACCTGCTTCTAGAAATTCCTCACGCGTCAGAGTTTTATTTTCCTTTTGAAAGACTGATTCCAAAAATCCTCAGTCTGTTTTGAATTTCTTTAATGATCTTTTTCATTCTCATGCAGGACGAATAAATTTTGAATACATTTTGATTTACGTATTAATATCTGGTCAGGGGAAGCATTTCTGATGCAATGCAACATAAGAAAGTAACACAAGACAAATGTTCAGCTTCTGCACAAAATGAGTCTAGTTTTCCAGGTTCTTGCACCTCAAGTTGGTGACTAGGCAAGTACAAAGCAAGTGTAAATGTCCACCTCTATGGCAGGTGATTGATGAGAGAGAGAGGCCTTACTTTAATATGCTATGCTACCTGGTATATTAGAATGATCTTAAAGAAAATGTAATTTCAAGTCTTTTACATTGCCAGACAGTAAGTAAGAGTGAAAATGCTGAGATTTGAACTCATATAGCACAGGTGTAAGTGATTACTCCAGAGCTACGTGAGCAGAGACTTTTGGGCCTGAGAGGTCTGTTTGCGTGTACATCTTCTGTGGGTGCAGTCTGAAAGCAGCAGAAAAAGGTCCACTTCCCACACCTGCATGCCAGAACTTGATGACACAAGGATGCTCAGGGGAGGCAGCGCGAATTAGCAGTTAAAGTGGATTAGCTAAAGATAATTAAGAGGCTTCAGGAACTCGTTCAAAAGGAAAGGAGCTCAATTACATTTATTTTACTTTGCTTCCCCAAAGAACGCAAGCTACCAAAGCTTCAGCTTGTGCATGCACTGAAAATATTGCAAATGTGAAGTAAGATGTATTAATTTATACTGCTGTTACTGTGAACAAAGTTAATGCATTTTATGTCATGGTCACCATGGAGTTTAAAGAATCCAGTCTGGGTTTTGGCTGAAGTGGCTTGGTGTGGTGTGCTGTGTAACGGCACCATGAAACTGCCTCCCACTAACAGTGACCTGCACTCTTAAGAATAATTTTAAATTTTGGTGACATAGAATAAGTGAAAAAAAAAAAACCAAACCATACAAAAACCAAATCCCAACTGACTGAAAACCCCTGGACCAGACCAAGTGAAAACTGATTCCTACATATGTGCGATTCCATGATACGTCTAAGCAAAATACAGTGGAACAAAAACTCTTTGAAGCTCTTTATGTGTTCAGTGCTTGCTGAGGTGTGTTGCTTTGCACCTGCATTTCTCAAATAAGATGTATTTTGAAGAGGGGCAGGGTTGATTTTGGAAGGTGAGATGGCTCACTTTGTTGTGTGAGTCAAGTGCAATGGCAGCACACCACAGATGTCTGCCACATGTTGCACACATTTTAATACTCGGTAGCAAACGTTCTTATTATATGAGAGCAAGAAGAATAAGGTTTATTTCATGAAAGCAGGTGAAGTAAACCCCATTGAGATGTATGTCGTATGGAATGCATAATGGATGATGGTCCAGATACATCCAAAAAAGAAACGTGCTTTGCGTGCAGCTGAGATAGGGAAGCTTGTGGTAAATTCTGCCCTTTGCTCTATGAGGGTTTGGCTCTGGACAGGGATTCTTGTCATGCATTTCTGCCAAATATATTCGTATTTAACCCATACGTATTACCATATATGGGTATCTACTTAAGCACTTTTGTGTTTACCATGTGCGTATTTTTTTCCTTTTCATTCTCGCGGAACTGCTTAGTTAAAAATTCAGTGGGCCTAACGATTGCTGAGTTTTCATTAACTCAAGAGAAAACACACACTTTTGCTTTAGAGTAAGTAGAACACATGGAAGAAAGGAAAAAAAAAAAAGAACAAATGGAAATTCTCAACGGGAGAACATTGCAACCAAATTCTGCCCTCAAAAATGTACTTAGCTACCAGAGTCTTTATGCGGGAAGTCGCATGGGTAACTGCACAAGCTGGATTTGCATCCACTGGGAGGTACGGTTCCATTTTACAATGGCCATTTCAGATGGATGCTGCAGTCCAAGACAAAAGACCTAAATAAAATGTTTGCCCAGGTCTAACTTTCCCTGGGATCTTATTCCAGTGTAATTGTCATAATGGTAGTTACAGCAGCTAGTAGACACAGGTCCCTCTTATAAGATGGGGTTTCAGTTCTTAATAACTCTGACTGAATTCAGATGACAGGGCTCAGGAAATAAAACATAGGCTTTTACCAGAATGCTAATGCATCAAAGCAGGCTGCTCATTTAGGTGCCTAAATATGGATTTACTGCCTAATGTTTGTGTTTTACATTAGATTTGCATGAGTAACATCTGAAGACTTACATTCTTGGCCTGAACAAATGAGTAATGTTTCTTTAAGGAAAAAAATAAATAAAGCCAAAAAAGCTAAAAACCCCAGAGCCTTCATTAGGTTTTGTGCTAACCAACATTCCTATGTTTTATATTCAAACCAACATATTAACATGAAACAATCATTCCAGATGGAAGAAAATATCACTTCTAGGGTCAGGAAAGGGGTACATAAAATTCTGGCAAATTAGAAGGAGGAATCTACAGGGGCTAAAAAGCTCATTAATATATGCTCTAATCCCCTTGTGGATCGTTGTGGTTTGGACCTGCAGAAACTAAAATGAGAAAATGCTACCATAAGCTGACCAGTTTTAGTGCTGAAAGGCAATATCCAAAATGTTCCTTGGGCTTCCAGGGAATGAAAGGCCTTGAATGGATATGTCTATACGTTCTACTGAACAGCTGGCTGAGTAGACGCCTACCCTGAATTAACATGTCTCAGATTATGGTGTGAACTTCAATAGAAAACATGTACCTAGCCAAAAGCCAGCATAATTTAGAAAGTATAACACTTTATATGCATCATATTTTTAAACCTGTTTTCTGTTGAGGAACAACAACAACAAAACCCCCCAACCATTGAACATTTTAATTTTGCCTTGGGGATAGAATTTCAAGAAACTGCAGTTTATGCCATGCTTTAGCTAATCTACCTAAATACAGCATCTGTAACTCCTTTATGTGGTATTTAGTATTTTGACAAGAAAATTTTACTGGTTTTCTGTCACAAAACATTACCAGACTATGCTAGAATATGTTCTAAATTTGAGTTTTAAAAGTAGAATCAGATGCTTCTTCATTTTACATATTTAGCCTGATAATATGAGCAAACAAATCTCATCTCCTTTTGCTGTCCTTCCTTCCTGCTACAGGTTTGGTTGTTTGCAGCTTCAGGAGCCGCATCAAGGGGCACCAACTCATAGACCATTTTTTTAACCATCTTCAGCTACAACACCAGACTCTTAGCACCTTTTGCTAGGACCCAGATATTAAGGATTTTCAGAGTGAGAAATGAAACTCATTTTACATGAGCACTGATATGAATGTGACCAAAACGCAAGAGCTGAAGTCTCTGCACAAACACGCATTGTCACGTACATGGTGGTGGTACTGTATGAATGCCACCAGCTGGCTGTCTACTAGCAAACTGAATGTCCCTGGCCACGACCTGCAGGGTTTTGAGGGTACTATTTGAAAGGCGATCCGTCTATTTTATGCCTTCCAAAGCAAAATGTGATTTACAACTGGCTCAGGATGGGCTGCTAGGATCCAGACATCTTCCTGGAGGAAGTACACATAAACTGCTACTTCTGCTTTCTTTCCATTCCTTCTATATCTCTCTTACCTACATATACAACATTTGCGTGTGTGTTACTTGTACAGTACATATAACCGTTGATTACTTCAAGACGTTGGATCAACAGAAGCTCAGCAAAGAGTGAGGCAATTCTTTCAGCCAGGAACCTGAAACATTTCTGAAATGTTTCCTAAACATTAACAGGAACCAGGAGGTATTTTGATAGACTTGTAAATTTAAACTCATTTATAACAAATACTGAATTTATTGGTTTATTACGCCAGCAGGAATTACATATT
This sequence comes from Rissa tridactyla, assembly GCF_028500815.1. NCBI lineage: Eukaryota > Metazoa > Chordata > Aves > Charadriiformes > Laridae > Rissa > Rissa tridactyla. The sequence goes on along the minus strand of NC_071468.1, from coordinate 115,652,581 downwards.
GTATTATAAAATCAAAGGCCAACATAGTTCAGATATTTTCAGCTATAATTAAGACTTCCATGTTTTTTACAAGATTCGAGAGAGGAATACTATAAAATCTATAGACCTTATTCATTAAAAAAAACTGCTTATGTAATCAATTCACATTTTTCAATGTGTTTTATGGGCATCCTGGAATATCTGCATTCAATACATATTGGACGATTTCATCTATATTTATAACATTTATGGCTGTGGATCCAGAAATACAGATGAGATGTGGCTGCTAAAAGGTAGGTCTGTTTTTATACTTGTTATTATTTATTATGTATATCACAGTAGCACCCAAACTGTATGCACGTGTTTAATGTCACTCATGTCAGTCCCCACGCTGGCAGCAAGTTCTCTCCTAGATTCGTAGCTGAGCATACACAGGATTGGTGCTCTGGTCTGCGTACAACAGTGGGAGAGAGTCCATGGAATAAACCAGGGGTTTCTCAGACTGAGTTTGTTTGAGCGCTGCCCTCAGAAGCAGCACAGCAGCAGCTCCTGGTCTCCTGCCTTCTGACCTCTATGTCCTTTTTATGTTCTCCAAACAAGGACTCCAGTACCATGCCCCTAACCTGGCTGATCTTTCTGTCAAGCCCATTTAAGCCTCTAGCCCATATATATTCCCTCATTTAGCTCTATGCACCTTACATGACAAACTGCCCCAGGATCCTAACACCCTTCTGGTGTACAGGCTGGTGCTGCCATCTCTGTCCCCAGCACCTCACCTTGTTCTGCCACACACCTGCACTAATGTTGGTCTGAGAAGAGCAGTTCTCACAGACTTCAAACTGGTGCATCACTGCCAGCAGCTTCGGAGAGTCAGCTGCGGTTTTGTTTACATGAAAGCAGTGGCAATCACAGCTCCTTACTCTGCAGGGTTACACTTTCTCATAGGATCGGTGAGGCACTTATAACCCTATCCTTATAAGATATTACACGTGGGAAGAACTGAACGCTAGCACTGGCAAAAGAGTTTTAAAGGTCCACATATTGTGATTTATGAACTTCTTGTATGAATAGTTTAGCTATAATTAGCATCATTACTGCTATTAAAGTGAGCGGTCTCTGAGGTGCTGACTAAGATCCTAATTTTGCAAGATTTCTATGCCACTAGCATCCCAAACTTGTCTGATACTCCACTAATATTTTGGAGTGTACCCATATATTTGGTAAAAAGGCATATGGAGTAGAAGAGGGGTTGGGAAGTATGCTCAGAAAGCCACCTACCTCATGTCCAGGCAAGCCTAGAGATTTTCTAATCCATTACACCACTCCGTGGTTTTCTTGCTTTAATCTGAGTGGTGTCATCTCCACAGCCTAAAGGGATCTGCTCATTTGAGAGAGTGGCCTCCAGTCATGCCTGGGAAGTGCCTGTAGATTTGCTGCCTGTAATTAATTTGTTCTGGAGGAGCGTCTTAAAATAAATCGTAGGCATTCCCACAGGAACTTCAAGTTGAAAATACATGAAGGATTGGGCAGGATCAGATTCAGGGTGATGCATTGTTCACATTTGTGATCAGTTTTTGATTCAGAATACTGTAGTGCACAGTTTTGCTACAGAATTTTTCTCCAACAATCAGCCTTAGCGCTAAACTTCTAAAGCAGAATGATGCAACGAGGAAACTGCTGCATAGTTCACTACAACAGGGGGAGATTTATTTATCCAGAGAGATTTCTAGTGGACATTTAGATGCTGCCACTGTGGCAGATGAATTAGCATGGGAAAGTGCTGCTGATACTACTTTCCAATAGATCTAGTGCATTACCAGAACACCATGGGCTGGAAAAAATTATAATCTACAAATGGAAAATTGAAATATACTGAAATCTAACCAGGGAGTCGAAGGAACATGTCTCCTGGAATGGCTCCTGTGTTGGCAGAAGTGACTGGGCAGCGATCCCAGAGCGTATTAATCTCCAGTCATGAAGCTAGCACAGGAAGGTCATTTAGTTATTAGGAAAATAAAACAGGTTTTATAAACTGAAGTTTGGTGATCATGAAAGGATCACACTACTACTGGTTTTGCTCAGGACTGACCACTGGCTATGGTTAGGGCAGCAGGACTGCCTACCACAGGGCTAGGGATTGTCCCCAGCCTGGGACAGCGCGGCTGGCAACACAGTTTGGTTTTCCGTCTTATCCCAAACCAGGTAGTCCCCAAACTTTGCCAAGATTTATGTCTGAGTGGCATGTGGCAGGAGCTACAGCCATGACAGAGAGGGTATTAACAGTTCAAGAGTACAGGCAGTTGCTGTTCACTGCTTTAGCTAGCACCTCCTCCCCATTTTATTTGCTACTACAGACATTGCCCATGTATCTTACAACAGCTCTCTGAACAAGGTATCCTGTGGATGTCCCTTGGCCTCCAGGAACATCCTAGGACATGATCACTAGAGAAGAAAGTTTGAATCTCAGCAAGCAAAAGAAAGGACAGCATACAAGACAGATACTTCCCACCAAATGTTAGCGATTTATGTGTTAGATGACTAAATTTAAATTACTTACCCCAGGTTCTGTTCACGGATCGAAACAAGAATTTTCACAGGCAAGCCACCTCAGCACTAGCTAGATGTTTGTGTTAGGTCAGATGAATAGCCCTTTGCAGATGCTTGTTTCTCTCCACTGTCTAAGAGGACAGCCTGCAATGACACAGACTCAACACATCCAACTTTCAGTTCATGGGATAATTCATATCAGAGGGTGTCTCAGGAGGTCTCTAGTCCAGCCTCCTCACAGCAGGATAAGCTATGAGGTCAGACCAGGCTGCTCAGGGCTTTATCCAGTCAGGTCTGGAAAACCTCCAAGAATGGAGACTGCACAACTTCTCTGGGCAACCTGTTCCAAAACTATCTGTCCTAATAGTGAAAAGGTTTTCCCCTGTATAAAGTCAGAACCTCTTCTGTTTCAATTTATGTAACTTTTCAGTATGGCATACTGTGCAATGTGCCACCATGGAAAACTTGCCTCCATCTTTCTGGTAGTCTCTTTGTAGGCACTAGCAGACTGCTGTTAGGTCCTCCTGAAGCTGTCTCTTCTCTAGGCTGAACAGGGTCCGCCCCCCTAACTTCTTAGAGGACAAGCCCTCCAATCATTTTGGTTGCTCTTTGCTGAACTCACTTGTTTATTGATATCTTTCTTGCACTAGGGAGTCCAAAACTGGACACATTGTCTAGATGTGGTCTAATAAGTGCTTGGCTGTGCTCCTGATCATGCAGCCCACCAGGACACCAGGGCCTTTTCCAGCAGAGCTGCTTCCCAGCCAGGCAGTGTCCAGCCTGTACCTTTGTAAGAGGTTAATGTGTAAACTAAAGGATTAATCCACCAGAAGTCCTTCCAGGAGGTATCTGAACCCCTGGTAAATCTCACACTTCTAATTCCGGCTGTAGTTTAAAGGAGCCACCTTCACCACAGTGCAATTAGCAAATGTGTAGATGGCAACAGTCAGAGAAGGTTCTGTATGAGAAGAGGATATAAAGGAATATCCTGATGAACGACAATAAAACATGAGATTTAAGATATGCCCTTGTGTATAATGCTTCACAGCTAACCAGCTTAAGCAATTTCTAGGTCAAACGTGCAACTGTTTAGGATTTCTCTGCTCCACTTGTTAGCTCTTGCTGGAGACCGGGTATCATATAGGAAATGGAAGTGCTTAACTGAAGGCTGTGAATTCCTCATGGTAATAACATCTACTGCTTGGTCCCTGACCTACAGCTGATGGATTGCAGGAGCAAGGGGGCACAGTAGTGATTTCCATATGAGATTGAAGCTTGCACATGACCTCACCAACATTCACTGTTGCCTAGAGAAGTCTGAAGTCATGTCAGAAATGTTCTTCAGTGCTTCTGCACTCTCCTGTCTATATCTCTCTGTACTATCAGTGCAACTAGGAAGAGCTAAGGATCAGACCTGTGGCATGCAACATGCCTTTGGCTGGGAAGACCTTGAAATATCTGAAGGCATTTCGGGGCCAGTGGCTGGGGGAGGACAGGGAGGTTCCTCCCTTTCCAACAAACTAAAAAGCACATCATGCAAGTCAAGGAAACCTTGAGAATTGCTAGAAGGCACCAGTAGGTGCTTCAGAACTGCTCTGGGAGCTGCAGAGCCAGCATCAACAGCAGTGCCTCATTCAGACCCTGACTTGTGCCCTGGCTCTCCAGGACTGGCTCCCTCTGCAGTGGACTGACTGACCTCCCAGCACATCGTGCTTGACCCTGTGGCTCCTCCAGGCATTACGTACAATCCCTTGGCCTTACAACATAATTGTGATTGTGTGTATGTTTGTTTTTTCCTAGTTGAGACTGAAACAATTCTAGGGCCGGTCTGCAGCCCATCAGCAAGGTGCTTTTGCAGCATCAACCTGAAAGTATGTGCTGCGTGCCTGAGGTATGAGTGGGGGGTGATGGTGGTGGTTGAGGACAATGTTGAACAATGCCAGGGAGGAGAAGGAGCCAAATCCCATGCAGTGTTGTTCTCAGTGCCAGCTGGAATGAGTTTTTTGTCACAAGCTAATTTGTGAACTGTCCCTGGGCACTGTTTGTGGACCATGAGCTGACAGCAGCCCTGCTGCACCTAAGTTCACTCATTGGCCTTCTTCATTTAGCAGCGTAGAGAAAAGCTAACCTCATGCCTCGATAGTAAATGAACCAGTGCCAAAAAGGGGACTGAAACCCAACCATGTAACTTAAATTGTTGGAAAGGTCTCCGTGGTACTATACTCAGGTGAGTGCTGTACCTGCTTTGAAGGTTGCCCTCAGATTGGCTGGTCCTCAAAAGCCAGGGTAAGGCCATCATCGAAGCAAGGAATGCTGCCTCTCCCCTCTGTCCTTGACTCACACATCAGAGAGGGAGTTGAAAAAAAGAGATGAGAAAGGAAAAAAATATTGTTTTCACTAGATCTGTGTTTTCATTTGCTTCATATTTTAGGAGCCATCAGACAAAAGGGCAAGAGAGGAAGCTACAAATCCTTTTCAAAAGGCAGAGAAAAGAAATGAAGAGCAACAACAACAAAAAAAGAAAGCCAAAAGGTAGTTTTGAAATAAATCCTTAACTTCTAAGCTGTAGAGCCAGGCCTTGGATATTGTTAATGAACCATTAGCCCTGCCTTAATCACAACATCTCTTTCTTTTGTTCTCACACCCCACTGCTCTTTCGCAGCCGGAGACACTTGGATTTTCAGAAGTGACAGCACTCCTCATGAGCATGGTTCACGCTGGTTATAATGGACACATCTGTGCTTACAATGTTTGTCCGTCATATCCACTGTTTGCTTTTAGCAGCACGAGGGAGAGTGCGTGGCAGCCTGTGTGTGTGTGCGGGTGTGGGAGCAGCAGCGAGAACGCAGAGACTACTTAAAACCCTGCTAGGCCGCTCTGTTTCTCAATACTGTATTTATTGCAACTCACTTTGTAGTCAGATGAATGGAGTATTTTTATTTTTTTTAAAAAGGAATTTTACTCCCAATTGTTTTTACTACAACATAAATTTGCTGACTCTTTATTAGACAGTAAGAACTCGGGCAACCCTTTGTGATACTTGATCTTCTCTTGAAATATGTACAGCTTTGCCCTGGAAGTAGGCCTTTCAGCTGAAGAACAAAAGCTTACGGACAAAAGTTCCCCTTACAGTCACAGCACTGGTTTGCTCGGCACCAGCCTTCCTCCACCACTGCTCCTCAAATCAGCTCCCCGTGGCAGTGTCAGTGCCGGTGAATGAAACGGGGCCAGGGCACTTGCTTGCAATGGCTGTGAAATTGTGACCGTGGTCCTTGGCACGGTTTTGGCCTCGGTGGGCGAGCAGACCCCTGCACAATGCCAAGCAAGGTCTGCTTGATCTAGCTGTAGCGACCCTGACATGGTAAGCGTGCGAGCCGTCCCACCTCCTTTACCCCAAACCAGAGACCAGACCAGGTCCTGACCTCTGTTGTTTAGTTGAGGAGGTACAATCACAGTACCTGTCCTTCTTTCTTTTTTTCTTTTTTTTCCTTTTCTTTTTTTTTCCCTTTTTTTTTCCCTAGCAACAGCCTAGATTACTGTTGGTTTAGGCTCTGATTCTGCAATGAAGGTTGCATGAAAAGAAGACCTCATAGTGGCCTACCAGCATCTTAAGGGGGCCTACAAGAAAGCTGGTGAGGGACTTTTTAGGATGTCGGGTAATGGTAGGACCAGAGGGAATGGATTAAAACTAGAGATGGGACGATTCAGACTGGACGTTAGGAAGAAGTTCTTCACCATGAGGGTGGTGAGACACTGGCACAGGTTGCCCACAGAGGTGGTGGAAGCCCCATCCCTGGAAGTGTTCAAGGCCAGGCTGGATGGGGCTCTGAGCAACCTGGACTAGTGGGAGGTGTCCCTGCCCATGGCAGGGGGGTTGGAACTAGATGATCTTTAAGGTGCCTTCCAACCCTAACAATTCTACGATTCTATGATTCTATGAGGGATTGTCTCGGCAGCTTCGGGTTATTTTCCATTGGTGTAACCCCACAGTAATTCCACTGACTCTTTGCTTACACTGAGGACAGCGAGGGAAAATCTTGCAGTACTCTTCATAAGTCAGACTGCTTGTTGACCTTGAAACTAGAGAAAAAATATCTATAAAACTATTGAAAAAACACACTCCCATTTAGGGGAGGGCTAATAAAACCTGTTTTTCTTCTCTTTATAATTTTTTCCCCCTTTCACACTTATTGAATAACTTCACTGTTCTCAAACTTTGTCCAGAATCACATATCAGGATGTGCGTTTCTCCTGATTTTTTTCTTCAGGTTAATCCCATAAATTAGTACGTAAGATACAAGGTAATGAAAAATTAGGCCTAAAGCATAGTTAGATTTCATTTGTCCTCTTGTGCGTTTTCCTACCACCATTCATTCAATCTGCTATTATGTCCGCTTTTGTATATTGTGTCCTAACAATCCCTTTAGAACATTTCCAGAATGCTTATTAGCCAAAATGAATATTGTGAAGCTAATGACTCTAAATATCAAATTAATTTCCCTATTGGCTGGATATTCTTGGGTTAGTAATATGCCTGTTTGAAATAACCAATATTTCAAACACAAACTGTTTCTTATTATTTATTTTTTACTTCATTGAGCCAAACAAGAATAATGTGAAGCAACAATACAAATTAATGTTAAAAGGATTCATAATTTACTTTTTCTTAGTGATGCTGATAGCTGGAAGAGCAATGGCAAATATAATTAAAGTTGCATAACTCTTCCATTCTATCCACTTTTTAATTCTCTCATAGTTTTTGTAATTGATCACTATCCATTCCCAACATCTGTATTCATAGTTTCTGTCTGAAAATTATTTTTTCGGTGAAAATCTATGTAAAAAATGTTCTAGCAATTCTTGAGAATAACAAGGCTACAAAACAAAATAAAACTCAAAACAATCCCACAAAACCATTATTTTTCCCATAAAAAGAATAACTTTAAAAGTCTGCCTTTTATGAACAGCTTTCATTAAAATAGCTTCAGGAGGAGGATGAAGAGCCAAATACTTTGTTGATATAAATGGGAAAATGTCGATAGAAAAAAAGGGGACTTGTGGTCATTTTCACGTGCGTGAAATTTGGCACATAACTTGCTATGGAAATAGCCTCTTTTGAGAGGAAGTGATCTGGTACATATTGGCTGCGTTTTGACCAGAATGTGAACCTTTGGAAACTAGGTTCTTGTCACATGGAGTGCATTTCTTCTATGTAGCTATGAGCTGTCACTCAGTGAAAGTGTGATCTAACTGTGCAGTGAGTGAGGACTATTTTGGACATTTTTATGGGTTAAACTAAAGTTTAACCTACACAAAACTCGTAAGGTAAACAAAGCTTTGACTCCAGAGTATCCAACAACACTAACACTCATCTCTGAAAAGAACGGATATCTGCATCTCAGTAGGTCACATTTTAGATCTTCTTTCAGAGTTTAATTACTGCACAGATTTTGCACATACTCAAAACTAAGAAAAGAAATTTAGCTTAAATCTTGATTTAATGTTTTCCTTTTATACTAATAGATATAAATTACAATAATTTTGTACCTTAATCCCAAACATTACTTTTGAGACAAGATCCGTGTGAAATCTCAGCTTTCTTTTGGCTGACAGTTCATTATGTAAGGTCATAACACATTTTACTCACAAACACTAGTAAAATTTTTGACTTCTACCTTTTCCTGCTTTACTCTACATCTCGGCATTTATTGACATCTGGGTTCAATTTGGCCAAATATGTAATTGTAAATACAGTGCAAATAATCAGATCCCCTTTTTGAAAGGAATGTAAGCAAGCAAGCCAAATGGTTTGATTTTGCCCCAGATGCATTCTCAGCATCACTTATTTTAGAAGAGCTGTTGCTGTTTTCATGCTTCGATCATTGAGTAAAACTGTACTGGTTGTCTGTAGAAGGAAAAGAGTAGAGTTAATACCAAAAGTAGATCGTAGGCTTTACTAATCACCTGTCAGCTAAGGACTAGCACAGTAAAGGATGTTTGGAAGAGAAGCTGAGCAGTGCCTCAAAGAAACCTGTCACTGCTATGAATTCTGACCCGTCAACATTATTGATGGTGAAATCCTTTACACCTGATTTTAACCATTCAAAAGTTAGGCATCTAGTTTGAACTAGTTACTGAGGTTCATTCTGTAGGCAGTGGAGAAATAAATACCAGTGCTTTTGGATGATGATGCAACCTAACTTTTAGGTGGTGGTGGTGATACAGGATAAATTGTCCTCTGAAAGTGCTTTTCTCATTCCGTGAGATTTGGAGAGATCTTCATGCGTCGCTGCAGGCACCTAACTCTTAAACCGCTAAAGTCAGGTGAGACAAATCCCAGAGCAATTTCTCCACGAGCAGAAATAGTCAAACGTAACCTATTGCTCAAATTCAGCAGTTTGTGAAATTATCCTTTTTCAATGACAATAAAAGCAGGACTTGGCTATGCCACTTACCAGAAGAGTTCCTGGGGTGGGAGAGGTGAGGAGCGAGGAAGCTGCGTATGATTCACACACCTAGGAGCAACTTCTGTGAATAACGAGTATCAGAGAAACTTTCTTCTTGTTTCTCCCTCATTCCAGGTGGAAATTGCTGAAGTCTGGGCTGTCCTGTTAATGCTATTTATTGTATAACTAAAAGTACCCTCATTGGCACAGTCTTGTGCTGTGATATTCCTGTGTGGGAGTGGTAACCATCACTTATAAACACCTTTAATTGCCTCACAGCTGTAAAACAGAGGTCACTTCATGATATTTTATAACTTAAGGAATATTATCTTTAAAAACCTGTTAGTTTTTATCTTTGTTGTCACATTCACTCCCTTAGCCAGTGCCACGTCAGTTGAGAACTATGTTTTTGCTTCTAACCTGGGAATTAATATTTTCAGCCGGTGTAAATATATTTAATCCAGCACAAGATCTTTCCCTTGCATAGATTTTTTTTTCCTAACTAATTTTCACTCTCCTTTAAATATACACCGCGCTATATATGAAAACAGAAAGCGTTCTGAATTGGTAAGCACACCCATAAAAGGAAGGTGTGAAAAAGAAACCGTTTCATGGCTCTGAAACCAGTGATCGCAATGTGTCACACGAGACCACCCCACAACAAGTAAGAAATTAGAAATGTTGAGGGCTGTTGAGCACCAAATTTTCACAGCAAGTCGGCACAAAGTCATATAGCACAGATGTTTCTGTAATTGTGATACACTGGGAAAATTCTCAGTGTTCCAACTTCAATGGCTCCCAGACTCACACTTCCACCTGTGTGTTGTGGTGGTCTACCCTTAATACACTGGCCTGTAATGCGAACCAGGTGGTAACATGTGTCTGGCTCAAAAACGGGTTAAAACCCCTCCCTTCCCCCAGTGTTCTCCTCACATCTTGAGGCTTGTTACCTCATTTCTATTTTTATGTTTAAAGGATTTACAAAATGGAGAAAATAAAGACACCGGGAAGCTCATGGGACTGGAGGTGTGGCAGGGAGCGAGTTCAGGTACTTCCAGTTTGGGAGCGATCAAAAGTCGTTAGCTGCTCTGTGCAGTGCGTGCCATGGCCTTTGAAAGGAAACGTGGTGGTGCTTGTTACAGCTGGCCAATCTATTTGTGGGGGAAAAAGTGTTATTTGATGCATTGCTTCTTTTGTTTGGGTTAAGGTACTACTTTAAAAAAAAGTTTGTCATGCAAATACCTTTCAATCCATTGATTTTTGTTGTGAGCTGTTGATTTTGACCAACATTATTATGATGCCTACTCGCCCTCGCTTCGCTTAAGTAGATCTCGATGTGTTTTCCAAAGAGTGTTCATGATATACTTGCTGTCAGAGGTTTGCTACTGAACTCATGATTGTGCATGTGTGTGTGTGTCTGTGAGAACAGATGAGTCTCAACCTTGTAACACAGGAAACATGAACAAATATTTTGCCAACACTTTTATAAACATGTAGTAGCCTGTGGGTTCCAGAAATGCGTCAATAATTTTTCTTAAAAAAAAGATGTCTGTAAAAATATTGTTAGATAACAGAACATAATGTACATGAATTCTGCAAATATTCTATTGAAAGAAAATGAGCGAAATACTTGTTTCCCCTCAAAGTCCTGGTTAAAGCAATAGAAATTAGTTGTATATTACTTAGGTTTATATGTGTACTCTCACCTACTGCTTGCTGTTTTGTTCAAGTACCTCAATATTGGTAATACTCACAGCTAGAGCCTTTTGGAAATTTTCCCGCAGAATGTTTTTGTACTGGAAAATTGCTGATTCACCAAAAATCAACTTGTTTTACAGATGGAAACAGTTTTTAGAGAAATTGTTTTTAAGGGAACTATTTTGATAAGATCAAACCTTTTAATTTTGTTATTTTCCAAATGAATAATTTAATTTTTTAAAAAGTGGTACTTATTTTAGATTTATTTTGAATTATAAAGTTTATTTAAAATTATTCTTTGGAAGACACACTTAACTGCTCTAGAATGTAATTTCCCAGGAAATTTAATTTCATAAGAACCTAATTTTAATGATCTATCTTTCATTCTTTCGTTCGTTCTTTCGTTTGTTCGTTCTTTCGTTCTTTCTTTCTTTCTAGTAAGAAAGAAATCTTGTTTCTGACTACCATTATTTACAATATCCATACTATTGATATTTGAGAAATGGTGAAGTTAGATAAGGAATTTGAGCTGTTCGAGCAGGTTTTTTTTGTGTGATATCCTTAAAAAGACAAAATTATCCATCACTAGAATTGCAGTTTTACCAAGGAAATGTTCTTATACTGATAATAAATGTTTCAGTACAAGTACTTTTGTATAGATTAAACTGCATCCAACCTAGATAACATCAGTTTTACTTTCTTAAAATGACACAGTTTGAGCTTATGTATCAGTTAGCAATAGTGTCACAAGTGTCATCTCGAGCATCACCAGGTCATCTAGAAAAACCTTTGAGCAGATGGAGCTGATAAAGTAGATTTTTCTTAAGTATGTGAAAAAAACCCTACTGTCTCATCAGGTTCCTAAAAGTCATTTAGAATTTGGGACTGCTGCTTCTGGAGATATGAAAACTGAGCTGAATCAAATACTGAAGTGAAGCCCCTTTTCCTAGCTGTTGGTAATATTAAAATAACACTGCGCTAGAGATGGAAACCATACTGTTTCTATTCCTGAGTAGCAGCGCTGCCTTTTTGGATGCTTCCCATAGCCCACAGAAAATGGTTGAGCTTTTGGCAGCCCTCCTGGTCCTCACTGACCTTGGGCTAACGCTTTATCACGGGGTCACCAAACAATAGATTGATCACCCTGAAAGTGTGAGTTTCTCAAGGGTCACACAAACAACTTCTAGGTGTTAAAACTAACCATGGAAAAAGTCCGATTCTCCTTTTTTTGAAGTGGTTGACTAACAATTTGAGAATAGAGAAGTGGACAAATCCACTGAATAAACTTCTCTTAATAAATAAATTTGTTCACTTCTAGTTATCAGGCCTTGTAGATGACGAGACAAATGGAGATGGATGTGAATACCCTGTTTTTGTAGCTATTGAAATGATCATTTTTTTTCACATTCAACAAATGCTATACTTAACTTGTTTTAGTCTAGAGTTGTTACATCTGAGTCATGGCTGAAGGAATGGCCTTGCCTGTACTATGAAATAGAATGAAGTGCTTTCTAGCTCAAAAAAGTGAAGATTAATGCTGGTTGAAAACAGCAGTGATTTATGTGACATTTTCTAAAAAAACCGCTCTTTTTATTGAAGTTCAATTTTTAGTTGTCCAGAATGTCAGAGCTTTGACTAGCTTTGCAAGTGTTCTGACAGAAGTAGATATCATGTTTTTACAGAGACAGAATCTCTATCAAAACACAAACTTTGTAGAAACAATGGTCTGAAAAGTTTTAATTTAGAAAAAAAATATAAAAGAAAAAGTATTTCTATTTTTCATTGAACTTTGCTATTTTGACAAAAAATAAACAGATTAAAACTCAAAACATCCTCACAAGAATTTCACTTTTCGGGATTATTAATGTATATCTTTAAAGAGAACTGAGAATCCATCTAAAATCATAATATTGAAAAAGAAGTTGTTAATTTTATTATTTTTTTAAGATCTTTGCATGAAAAAATATTTAGTAAGATCTTATCCCTATTTTTTTTTCTTTTTTTTCTTTCTTTTCATAATGAAAATTTTAAGGTGGGTGAAAAGAGCTTTCAGAAGACTGGTCTTCTGTAGTGAACATACGCAGTGTAATAAACCATACACCTGGATTTCCAGAATCCTGATCTTTTGCATTCTGTTAAGTGTCCAGATGCAAAGCCTATGTAATACTGGACACAACCATGAGGGACCATGGTGGTTTTTAAACCTTTTGGAATAGTCAAGTTTTCATAAAAAATTACTACAGTACTATAAAATATCACCTTTTTGTAGCTGATATTTGTTTGTGTTCTGCTGGAAATTAGCTTTAGTGCAATTAAAACATATTTCAGACTGTCTATCTTAAGTGCTCCAGCTGGAGCTCCAGTGCTCCAGCTACCCATTAGGCAGGTTGGATCATAGGTCAGAAGATGCAAATCATAACTTCAGGGAAGCTTGTGTTTTTGTTGAGGATCAAAAAGGTGCAGTGTCATCATCATGGTGGGCAAGTAAAAGGATGACATGCATTTGCCCGATTTTCTTCTGCTCCGATGCATCACATTTGCTCGGGGTTCCATATTCTCTGGTACCAGGAAAAGATGTATTCAGACAATGTTTGTAATAATTACCGATATACTTCCTTTTTAGTTACTTTGTCTCTGTAAAGGCTGTCTTTCACTGCAAAGTATAAAGATACAACATATGTAACATAATGAATTAGCTCTTAAGCATTCTGGACTTTGTGATTCATTACTGCTTCACATCACACAGACAAAAGCTGATACAAAATCGAAGTTTCTGGCTGACTTTTAATAAGTGTTACGTCCATTTAAAAGGTCAAATAAACTCTCCAGTTTCTGTGAAATAGTATTTCTTACAAGAAGCAATGGGCCTATTGCAGCACTTGAGTGCTTAGTTTAGAATTCATATGCTTTGTCTTTGAAATTTAGATTCTCTGTCACGTCTTGAAAAGGACTCTTGGGACCTTGAATAAACGGTTTTGAAGAAAATGCTTTGCTTTAATGATGTTTGTGTTTTCTTTGTAAACTGCAGTGGAACCTGGTAACCCACGGAAGACATTTGCGGCTCCAATGTTTTCATCTATAGCTGAGAGAGAGTAGGTTACGCTGAACTCAACACTTAGCTTGGGGCTGATGCTTTCATATACAATTTGAAACTCGTAAAAACCATAAAAGGTCTTTCCTTCCCTCACCCTAAATTGCAAGAGATCTGGTGATGGAACCTGTTTGCTAAAGGAGTATCTAAAGAGCAACACAAAGGCTTCAGCACACTTTTTGCTGGAGGAGAGCTGAGCTATCCTGTCCTCTCAGGCCTTGAGGAAAAAGGTTAGAAACTTGATACATTAGGACTGAGGAGAAATAACATCAACTTTTATTTTTTTTTTTTCCTGAGGAGAACTTTTATATCAGTTTACGTGTAGCTGAAAAAAAAAAGAAGGAGCAATCAGAGCTGGGTAGACAGCTGAGTTAACAGTAGGTAAGCACTTGCAGCCTGGTGACATTTGTGAAAATAACAATATTTTTCATTTGTAGACTCCTCATTTAGGCAGCCAAGCTTTTCAAGCAAGTGAGATCCCTGTAGAGTGAAATCCTTTCATAGGGTAAACTAACGTGTCTGCATAACGGATGCCCTTTTCCTTGTTCGTATATGTCACTGTCTTGCTACTCTGTTTACTTTTTTGAGATTTTCTGACCCATTTTTTGTAATGATGACTGACAGATGTTGTGGATTGAATGTGGATGGCACCAGTTTCAGAGCCAAATCAAGAAAAATGCCACCTCGTTTTGACTGCAAATTTAGAAGCCAACTATGCAGAAAAAAAAAAAAAAAGCTGGGTCCCAATCCCTTGGCTTTATGCTCTCTGCTTACAGCAGCTCCTGCAATTTGAGTAATTTTCACTGTGTCCTTATAAGAGTAGTGCTCACCTCAGACCTGACCTGCAGCAGCTCTTCCCGCTGCCAACTTGCAGTAAAATTTATTGCCTTGTTTTATCAGATGACATGAAACGATGCCAGCAATTTCTCCAGTGCTATCTATACATGATCAAACAGCAAAAGTTACTCACACTGAGCAAAGATATGCTGGTTTCTCTTGAATATTTTTAACCTGTAAAGTCTACTGGAAGCATATTTGTTTGACAAGAAGTAAATAACAGATTTTTAAGCCGGAAGCTTGTCAAAAAGAATACTTGACAAGCCAACATTCAAAAATGCCGGGAAAAGGAATCTTACTTTATACTGCAGAACTTTGCAGTATCAGTTGATTTAGAGGTCAGCCCCCTAAAGTTATTTATTTTTGAAAAGGTGTTTTTAATCAATTTGAAAAAGTATGGCTTGTCTCCAACTATGCCTCCCTTCTCCACAAGCACCAGTAGTCAGGATTAAAGAACTTTAAATAACAACAAACCAAGCTTTGTATTTGTGCCTAGTGTCAACTTGCACTGCTGTAGGAAAAGGAAACTTGATTTTTCTTTTGTTACAGCGCACTTAAAAATAGTTTAAAAAAATCATCTTACAGTATTTATGAGTACCCCAAAGAATTCTCCAAGCCCTCTCTTTCACAGTGCTTTACACCTAAAATCTCTGATTGCTCATTTCTTAAACCTCAGGGCATGTCAACATTTGCAGTGGTGTGGAGCAAATATGCCTATGCTCATGGAAATGGAAGTCAGTGAAGTCTCTCTGTGCATGAGCATCCTGCTGATACTTGACAGGAATCCAAAAAAAGGACAGCCACGTTCATGCCTTGCTGTTACTACTAAGCCTCTTTGAAGTTGTTTGAGACCTTTTTCTCTCAATGCAGCTCTGCATAAATGCAGTGTTCTGCTCTGCAAACCAGCAGGGTTGTCACTGCACCCTTCCACATCTCCACCAATATGCACAGAACTCTTTTGCATCTACAGTAAGCTATCATTTGTTGTACTTTTATGGTCTTTATCATGGTGGCTTCTGAAAACCTCATGCATTTTGTTGCATTTACCTTAACCCGACTTCCCCTTTAGGCAGAGAATGCTATCGGTCCATTCTACAAATGTGGAAATTGAGGCCCAGGAAGGTTGAGTGATATAGCTTTCACAGAGAACGTCTAGGTCAGATGTAGTCACTTATGTAACCTGAAATATCTAACTCAAACCCTCTGAGTTGCCCGTTTCCTTCCATTGACTTAATGAATAGCAATGCCTAAATAATTTAAATAGTACCCCCGGATGAATTAAATGCTTCAAATACCTTGCCCCATCTTCATGTTAGCACTCCCTTTCTTTGCTTCTGCCAGGTTATAAAGATGTGTCAGCATACAGATTAGATGCTGTATTGTTCAAAACATGAGTAAACCTTGAGTTGTCTTATTGCAGTCCTTGGCAGGAGATTGCATAAACTCGGTGCATACTAGTCATCTGTTGAATGAATCTTCATGTGTTGTGTACTGTTTTGATATGCATCATCTAAGTTATTATTCACCACACAATCTAGGTTTTCAATGATGACAAACATTATAAAGGAAGAAATATGAAAGATACAAGGGATTACGGGCTAGCTTCTGTACTGCAGGTCAATGGGAGTTTGCATGTATAGAGAAAACTCCAGCACTGCTACAGTCAGTGGGAATTTTGCCTTTGGCTTCAGTGGGGCCGGATTTTCACCTTCAGACTTCCTATGCATTGTGTTCTCATTTTCCAAAAGTCTACACTGCTTATTTTTAATTTGGTGGTAGAAAGTATGCTCAAAAACTAATTGCAAGTCACAGTGCAGTAATTTAGATATATTACTCTTCAATTTCATAACTTGGTCTGTCATGTTTATTTTTAGCTAAGTTCTTTCTTCCTTTCTTCATTTTTTCTTTTCCATAGTGGCTTTAGTGACTTCTGCAGAGTTTTATAAACTTACCTTCTTTCAGTAAACTATTTGGAAACAATCATATTTTTATAATTAAAATTTTATTTTCTCCTTCCCCACAAACATGTTGGCAGCTAAGTAAAAGCTAAACTATCAAGTGGTATTTATTTAAATGTGATTATCTGTAGTTATTTAGGAAGGGTCATTGGGTTAGGTTATTTAAGCCTAACTATATTGAACAGAATACGCACTGTACAGTATAGCATCAAAGTTGTATAGCCCATAATATTAGACTTCTGTATCAGCATTTTTGTTTTGTTTCAATATTTCAGGGATTTTTTATGGTGAAGATGTAGTCATCTGCGTGGAAAAAGCCCAACATCATTAACAATGTTATACCTGGAGAAAGTCTGCCTCATTGAACAAAGTAACTGAATGGAATGTGACGCCGAATATTGAACATATTGAACATGCCTTTAATATTGTATGAGCATTAGTCTTCTCTTTTCAGCCCTTTTACACTCAAAAATATGCTGGGGGAAAAAATGCCCTTATAAACTCAAAGAGCGGGGCTGGAATTCAGTTCATACCCACCTAAGGCAGAGAGGGCTTGGAAGTTCTCTTTTGCAAGGAGTATTCATATCTGCTAGCTGTCTGCGCGGGGGAGCGCACCCTCTGCGGCGTTAATCCTGCTGCGTGTAGGTGAGACCCCTCTGAACTTTGGATCTGGTCCCCATGCTGCACCAGCCAGAAGAACTGAGCTGGCACAATGGGAGTGGAAATAACCTGTGCCAGGTACGGGACTCTCGGCGATGGGGTGCAGGGGGAGCAGGGGCTGCCCCTGCGGCAGCGCAGCCTCCTGCTGCGTCATGTCCTGTGCTTGTCGTGAAGCCATGGTTGATTCCTAAACTAGTCAGTGGTGCTCACTGTAGTTTTTCAGGACACGCCACGTGACCCACTCCTGTTGGCCCACATGGAAAGGCAAAACAGGGAACCTGCTATTCACAGGTTAGGCAGCTGAAGGGCTTTGGTACTGACTGCAATGAAAAACTGCTGGTTGCGGATGGAGAAACTGCCACTACTAGAATATGGAAATTGCTCTAGCTTAATGTAAACGGGCGATTGCACTTGCACTGGTAAAACTTTGTTGAAGAGCTCTTTAAAAAAAGGGGAGATTGTGGGAAAGGGGTGGGGAGACCAGAGGAATTTTAATGTTTTTTGTTTTTTGTTTTTTTTTTTTATCCTGACTTTTTATAGGAACTGTGCTGTTAATGGTTTAGTGAATGCTTGTTTGTCTCCGTGTGAAGGAAGATGGATGTGTGAAGAGTCACCCAAGTTCCAGGGAGAAACTGAGCAAGACAGATTAGTCCCACCTCAGCCTGACACCTGGGGCACCTCCTTATCTAAGGGGGTAAATGGATCAGAATGTTACTGCCCGTTTATTTATTCTCCTTCTGTTTGGAGACTTTCTCTGATTAATTACTCTCTAGTAATTGCTGCTGTTAACTAATGTCAAACCTAATTAACCTGGAGTCCCTTCATCCAGTACCTCCACCGTCCCTTTTCAAAGCCGAGAAGGTCATCAGCAAGGAGGTTCTGAGGATGGCCACACTTTACCCATGCGTTTATTTGCTTTGGGCCTTGTTTGCTATTCCTGCTGCAATGCCTGGCGACAGCTTTCTAGAATTCCCATCAAGTCTAATTGGCCTGCTGAAGCAGCAGTGAACACAAGATTTAAGAAATGTTTTCTTTAAAAACTTCTGGTCCTACAGACACTTTGAGATCAAGTTTCACTCTGCTGAAATCACACACGATTCCCTGTGATTTTCATGAGAAATACTGTAAGAAAGTATTAAAAGAGAAACATGTCTTAGTGGTTTGGAGGGACTGATGGCCAGGGGGGTTGAAGAGTGGGTGGTGGTAACATAGCAAGGCATCTACAGAATCTTTAAAGGTTGCCAAAATTAACACATACAAGGTATTCAGTATCAAAGTTTTCAATATTTGGCTCCATAAACACAATACCGGTTGCAAAAACAAAGCTAAGGATTTCATGCTGATTACTTAAATAAAAACTGTTTAATTATGAACATTTGGGAAATGAAGTTATGAAGAACTGACCAATATTGCTATGGCTTCCTAGTGTTCATACCAGACTGTGAACACTGTGCCAGCATCTTACTGTGTAGCGCATTGTAGGTCCAGCTACGGTAAACAGTTCTACGGCTCAGTGTGTCTCAGGCAGATAGCTCAATGCAGAAGGAGGTCGATCTCATCACTAAGGCCTATCGCTTTTAGCTTTAACAAGGTGTGGACTTTCCAGTCCAATAAAAGCTACTGGCATTTTCTGTGGAGGTGCTGATCAAGCAGGTCAAGTTCCCATCTTCTTTTCTTGATTTTATCTGCTTTTAGGCATTTTCATACAATAACGCTAGAAGATTTGTTTCAGAAATAAGAATAAGTCATGTTAGTATTCAGGCAATACTGGATGACACTTCAGATTGGTCACAAAGGTTGGTCCTATGGTTACTACTGAAAATATGCATCTCTCTGCAATTTGCTACCTGGGTTACTCCTGTGCCTCTGGCTTTCCTTCTTCTCCTGTTCACGCTTCTGATTGGCTGCAACCAGTTTTTCTGACTCAACTGCTTTATCTCACCATTTAAAAGTCTCATAGATATGTTGGGCTCTTCTTTCAAGTGAATAATGACAGGACCAGAGGAAATGGTCTGAAGTTGTGGCAGGGGAGGTTTAGATTAGGTATTAGGAAGAATTACTTTACTGAAAGAGTGGTCAGGCACTGGAACAGCCTGCCCAGGGAGGTGGTTGAGTCACCATCCCTAGAGGTATTTAAGAAACGTCTAGATTTGGCACTTCAGGGCATGCTCTAGCGGCAGAGGTTGTAGGGGTTTTTTTTGTATGTGTATGGCTGGGCTTGATGGTCTCAAAGGTCCTTTCCAACCATAAAGATTTTATGAATCTGTGATTCTATGTACCTTCCATTTGAAGCTTTGAACATAAGTGAAAGTTATAGAGTGACTATGATAATAGTGATGAGTTATATGTTTTCATAAAGACAGTTTAGGGTCACACGCTTTACCCTATAATGTGTAGCGGAGCACGTAACCAGTCACTCACCACTTATCAGCTGGTAAGCTCTGGGCATGACTACTATGATGATGTGATCATTTTAGGTTCCTGTGCCCATCCACCCAGCCCCAGAGTGCATTTCTTACTGTGTCTATTCATCTGGCATCAGCTCAACAGGTGTTTACCACTGGTTGAGGCTTTCCACTCACAAGTGGGGATAGCGGAAAACCTCACAAAAATACTACCTTGAACACTGTACTGCCCCATTGTACGGGAGGAAGAGTTGTTTATGAAGTAAATCCTGCGCTGCTGGAGTTTAGGGTAAACTAGGGTAAACTAAGGTAAACTAAGGTAACAAGGTAAACTAGCTTCAGTTTTAATTTGCCTTAAAAATTTACATTACAGCATTTCAGTTGTTGCTTCACAAGAAACTTAATGTTTGTACTGTGGAGAAAAAGAAGGTGAGGACAACAGGAATCTAGAGTTTGAAGTCTTTTTAGGCATTCCATATAAGTTATTCCCATCCAGGAGTCCAAATTGTAACTTTAATCATCTGATTAAACCAGTGGATTGTAATTACTTACTGAGTTGAATGTTATGTTTTAGCATGATACTCCTTGAGTTACCAGTGCTCACATCTTACATCTTCTCTGACCTCCTCTCATTTTTGGTGGTGTAACTTTTCTGTTATGAAAATTCTAAAACATGTCACTCTTACAGGCTATGTCTGTACTAGTAAATTAAACAATGCCAGATAATGTTTCCAGCACAGAAATTTACTCATCTATCCTATTGGATTGCCAGTGCGGTGCCTGATGTATAACATCCCTGACATTTTGGCCTGCGTCATTTTGCATTTCCCTAAACAACTCCTGGGCACGCTCCGGGAGTTTGCAAATACCAGAGACTGCTCCCAGTGACTGGTTTGGCCACAGCCACCCCATTTTAAAAGCTAGGAGTCCTCAATAATACAGAAGTAGGTTTTTTTACATCATACTGAGCCTCATGGATGGACAGTCTCTTGGATAGGTCACTTTGCACTCTTTCTTTCTTCTCTCAGAAGTACATTAGCAGTCATTTAAAAGATAAATAATGTTAGTTAATGTTGGTTTTTAAATAGCTGACATTAGCTTTGTGTTCTGTTTCGCTTCTCATGTGAAGGCAGAGTCGGTGGAAGCTGCAAAACCGAAGAAAAAAACTTATTCCTACCATTTTTAGGTGAAACACGTCACCACCACCACTAGCAACAGCAAACCTTCTTGGTATAATGACTGAATTTTCTAGATTTCCTGTGAACAATAAAGGAGATGAAATTGCTGCTACCATCTAAAGCAAGACAGGAACACTTGTTCCAGTTATATGAATACATCTATATTTGACATAAAAGTATTCTTTTATTAATTTCAGCCAATGATATAAAATGCAGGTGCAAACACCCATGGTTTTCATTTATATGATCCTAAGGCCTTAAGAATATTTACTGTCTTGGAGGAAGTCTTTTGTATAACTTTGCTCTATTATTCATTTACCTTCCCTGTGCAAGTGCTAACATGAACGTGTGGAAAATGGCAGAATTCCTTCAACTTTGATGCCCACAGAGGAATGATGTCAGAGTAAATAAATTTTAACAAAAAGCCTCCGCTCCTCTCCTCTCCTCTCCGCTCCTCTCCTCTCCTCTCCGCTCCGCTCCCTGTAGTACAGAACAAACCATACTAGAAAAGGAAATATGGGAGAAGGTTTAGCCAGGTACCATCTGGCTAAGGATCTCAACTTCTGGAGCTCTGAAACTGCCTCTATAATGGCAAGTTAAAGAGTACCTGGAAACATTCCCAGACACTGAAACTCAACCCGGTACTTTTAAATTGTTAGCATAGCCCCTGGCATGGTTTTGACCCATTCCAGCTAGCCCCCTCCCAAGCATTCCTAGACAATATATAGGAGTTAGTATGGGTGGGGGACCACTCCCAGGAGGCAGTCTGGGTGGAGTAACAATTTAAGCTAAGACACCTTAATTATACAGATGTGGCCAAACTGTGCCACTTGGCCAGCACAGAGGTCTTGGCACTGTTTAGTTTACTAGTACAGATGTTACCTGAAACTTCCAAGATCTGTCCACATGTAAAGTCAGTTCTGTTACAGATTAGATTCTGTTTTTCTGGAAAGATTTCTAGCTGGTCTATTGCAAGTGCTTATGAGATTACTATTCTGAAAGCATTTTAATCTATATTTACCATTTCTGGCATATCTGAGTGTTTCACAGATACCTCTAACCTACCTGACTATGCAAGATGTATAAACAAAGCAGAACTATGAACAGATTCTGAAACTCATTCGTAGATCTGAAATGAGGAGATGTCTCCAAGGCCACACACACACACACTCACACTCACACCCATACCCCTTTTCATTTTGATTCTACTTGTGTTTTTTTTGTTGTTTTTTTTCTTCCCCAAATATCGCAAGTGAGGTCCAGGCCTGAATCCTTTGTCGTCACACTGAGTCTACAGTTGAAGAGGCCTAAAACATGTTAAGGAAAAGCAATGGTTAAGAACATTTTCCAGCTGTATTTTACCTTTTCAATAACAGTTTGCAAATGAAATGTCTTGTTACTGTAGTTCTCTCATAAAGATTCCTCTTGCCAGAGCTGCAGCATCTCTGAAATTGTTGAGTCAACTGCAGATACCGGTACTAAGTGCTCAGATTTTACACTGATGTAGCTGAGAACAGGAATGTTCTCTAATTACTCATCCTTTTGCTTTTATGAACAGGTCTTGTCTATGCTTAAAAGTGACAACAGTCACATGCAGGTTTTTGGGTTTGTGTTTTTTGTTGGTTTTTTTTTTTCCTCCCATCTGCAGTTATACTGACAAACCCCTCATTTTTATTTAAAAGCTTAATCTAAGCAGAAAAAATGAGTTAAGATCTTAAAAAATATCTTTACTATAAGAAGGCTTGCTGGTATGTTTCTAGGATTTAACCTATACCAAGAAAACTCTTGGTATACTTGAGCTAGTATTCATACATACCGAGTAAAGAGAAAAATCTCCTTGTTAAAAATCAGCAGCTTATTAGACTCAGTCTCAAAATATGTGTGAGGGGATTTGCCAGAATAGTTTAACATTAAAAATTCTGAACAATGCGATTTATTGTAATGAAGACAGAGTGAGGCAAAGCCTTCTTAAGAGTCTTTGTATTCCCTAGGTGCCTTAGGCAGTTGCCTTTATGCAAAGCAAATTACAGTGGGGTTATCCATTGTAGACAAAAGTGCCAATTTTTTTTTCTTTTTTTTTTAAAGGTGTATGTATTTCTGTCTCACATGACAGATCCACCTCCACATTTTCTGACAGTTTAGTTTTTCAGAAGGTCTTTCATCACCAAAGAAAGAAGACATGTTAATACTAGCAGGTTTGGCACAGGATTTCTACTTTTGGGTAGAAAAGCTCAACTGATTGTATTAATTTAGCTACTGTAATTAGAAATACTACAGTATAATATTGGAAATACTCTACAATGCATGTTTTTGTCACTTCTAAGGTGTAATTGACTTGCCTAGGAAAAGTGTAACCTAAGAATTAGTTCCTAATCTATGTGACAGTCCTTCCAGCGAGAGGTAAATACACTCCAGTTGAAGCCAGTTTTATGAAAGAGAGCAAAAAGGAGACAGGAATGGGAGAACAGAAGCAATAGATAGATTTATAAGCGAGATGCAGCTATAAAAATCTTATGAACTTGCAGCCTAGCAGAATTGTGACTTGGTGTTTCTTTGACTTCTGACAGATGTGAAGTCAAGGAAAGCTGTTGGTACTCACTGAGCATTTCTCAGGCCTAAAAAACCAAGTTTGGTCAGTGGCAGGAGTTTGTCTGCCTGCTTAGTCCACAAAATAGAGCATGGTTCAGAGTCCATTAACTATGATTTTATTATGACCATGAGTTTATTGTATAACCAACATCAATGTATCACCGCACTGCTGTTCCTCACCTAACTATTTCTCCTGAGAACTCAGGCCCCTTTGTTGGACACCCAATCTTTAGGGACCAAACCAGGATCGTGAAATGGATCCAAAACCTCACTTAATACTATCTTCAGGTAGCCTCTCAATGCTACAGTGGAGTTAAAGACATACTTTCAGGAGTTTTGCTCTGATCCCAGATCACTTTTCTGGGTCATGGAAGGTGGTAGGAGAATACTTTCTTCATAATCCCTGTTAAACGGACCTGCATCGGTACTGGTGGAGTTTCAATGTCCAAGAGAGTTTTTATTGCACTAAAACACCTCACTGTGCCTCTCAGTATTCAATGCTGCTTTTCAACGAGCAGAAATACCAAAGTCTGTTGCCCATGAGATTCCAGAGTGTTAAATCATAGATCAAGTATCAAACCTAACAGAAAATCTTGTTATGCACATATAAAAAAAAAAACCCAGCACCCCAAAACTTTTGGTTTTCATGTTGTCCAAAGAGCTGAACAAAATTCCTTTATACGTGGTTTATTCCTGATCTAAAATGAAACTTAGTTTATGGTAAAAATGAATTCACTGGGCAAGATTTCTGAGAGGAATGGATGCAAAAAAAGGGCATTTTATTTTAATAGGGGTCCCTGAACTCTGTTGAGCTGTTTAATAATACTAATATTTCTGGAAAGTCTGAAAAACAGCAACAGTAAAATTTAAAGTAGCAGAACCTACCTTTCAGTTATAACTAGTTTGTGATCAGAAGCTATTTTATTACAGGGAGATTTGTGTTTTGTGCAAGGGGAAAAAAAGCCATTAAGAAAAAAATCTTAAAATCAGAAAAAATGAATCAAAAAATAAATAAATGAAGGACTTTGTAATCATATTGCAGCTTAAGTTAACTTTTTGTTAGGCAAAGCAGTCTGTTGAGAATTTTACAAAGCGTACAAAAGCTAACCTCCATGTCTGGAGTTGATAACATCCTGTGTTTCATGTCACTATTTCACCAAAGATTTCACCAAAGATAATCCTGTTTGTAGAGAACTGTGCCACGGAAGTCCTACAGCCAATCAAGCTATAAATAAGGTGCACATAACTTAACAGGGCACTTACTTAAACATTTGAAAAAAAATTGCAAACAAATATAATCAATTCTCTGTCACTGGGAGTCTCCATCAGAACTGGGTGGCTACAAGAGACAGGCTAACACCACAGACACTATCAAAAAGGTAATGTAGGGACAAAATTCCCCATAGTCCTAAAAATTCTGAATCTTTCCATTGGTAATCATCAAGATGTGCTTAGTCAGTCAAGAGCAGCTCATTATCGGAATAGAGAAACAGAAATGATCACCTTTGTTTTGCACTTACAGGGATGAATTTGAATCTTATAGGACTGCAGAACAGCGTACGCCAAGTGGATAGGCAAATGATGCAGTTGAACTGAGTTTGTTGATCTCTGTCATCCAATGTCATGAAATGCTCTACTGTTGTTAGAGTAAAACCCCAAAAGTCAGTAACAGTTTACAATATTTATTTAAAAACAAACAAACAATCTTAAAATATTTGGCATCACACAATAGCATATGTTGTTAGCCCTTTGGCACCGTGTGGCTTGATCAGAAGTTCCTCCTGCTTTGGTCTGTTCTTTGCACTTGCTCAGATTTCTTAAGACATATTGTCAACTCTTTAAAGAAGAATTTGGATACCTCTGCTCTGAGAAAAGGGAACCTCAATTGGATTCTCTTTCCTTCCTTTGTAATTAAACCATTCTTTTTCCTTTCTCTGTATCTTTACCTTTTACACCCCTTTGAACAGTTCACAATATGTTTATGGTGCTTCTAGTGTTATTTCAGTGAGGAATTTCAACAGCTTCTGCAATATCTCTAACATGCTGGTCTTAGGACATTCAAACAAGGTTCTATTTTAACAAAATTGCTTGCATCATGTAAGAGAGAAACAAACTGGATGAAATTCTGGCCTCATTCTTGTCAGTAATATTTTTGCCATTGCTTCCAAAGGTTTATTTCAAAACCTACCTTCCAACCTAGGCAATTCTATGCATCTGTGATTCTATGATTCTATGATTTGATCTATATTCCACACAGTTTTGGGATGAGATGCTACCTGCATTTGTGTGAGCCTGTAAATTTGACAGGCGATCCATTTTTAGGCAATTGTAAGCAATTCCTTAACACTTTTGCTGTGTGTCCCAGCTGGAAGCAAATGCAGCAGATCAGTTCCTAACACATGCATTATTGTTTTCTATGTGTCCTTGGTAGATTTTTTTCAGGGTTGACAATTTCCTTCACTATTAATTTATTAGTAAAATCTACGCATCTTTATGGAGTGGTCCCAGCCAACTGCAAGCAGAGGCTGAGATATCTAAATAAGACATCACTGTTTTTACTGACATCTCAGCCAACATCTCCTCTTGCTCAGCCTTCTCCTGCCAGCTACAAATGGCCAAAAACCCAAATATGACAAGTTCCCACCCATATTCTTAGCACGAACTGGTATTTTCTAGATTACTCGGAAGCCGAAGTTAGTTATCAAAGAATGGTCTTAGATATTATGTTCTCTGAGTTATACAATCAATCTGTACAAACACAGCTCTGATGCAGTTTCCCTCTTGGCTCCAATTTCTGTGTCAGTGGTAAAGAAAAGTTTCACAGTTAAATACACTTGCCATCTGCACTGTACAGTAAATCAGAGATCCCATTGTTCAAAATGTCTCCTGCAAAGATCCCTTTAAATACCTTTGATGTCATATTTTTAAAACCCTGACTTCTTTTTGATATGTCCAGATCCCTTCTCTGATGGCATTTCCAAATGTCCCCACTGGCTTCCTCTTTCTCATAGATCTAAGAAAGAAATAATGTTGGACATTAACTGGGCTCGAGAGATGTTTTAAAATTTAGCATCCCTTTCCCGAAAAGACAATGTATGGGGATTCCTACTACTTCATCCATCTTTCTCTTCCCCCCGGGTGGCTGGGAAGGACCATCCCATCTTGGCTTTGACCCTCCACTCCTGCTACTGTTGTTGATATTGCTGCTGACTCTCTGTTGTCATGATTGATGTCTTGCTGACAGGCACATAAATCATGTCTGTTCATAATGGTTAATGTTGGTATTTGCGTGTATTAGGCATGTTTTTGCTCTAAAACACTTAGCACCACGTGTGCTGCATTCATTCCGCTACCTCAGGGTTTTGGAGAGAGGGGAAGGGAGTATACCGTTTATAGATATTTTGTTCGGGCAGTGGGGAGAGCAGAGACCATTGTTAAAAACTCATCCAGATGAAAAGGGATGAACTTTGCAGCTGCAGCACAATTCACACAGACTACAAGACCCTACAGGATATATTGTCTGGCCAACAGCGTATCGGCAGCTGCAAAGAAAGATGTATCTGCAATATCACTGGATTTTGAACCATGCGCTGGGGTATGAGTGCAAAAGAAAGATGTTCCTTAACCCCAAAGGCTTTTAATGTTTTACACAGACTTTCGCGAACATCTTACCTTTTACAGATGATTTTTGAAGAAGGTGCAATTCAGATTTCATACTTTTTACCAATATATTCTCTTTTTCCCACTATTGGCCTGAAACAACTAAGAAACTGTTCTTATTATTTCATAATATAATTATCAATCATGGATCCTATGTTTCTGTCCTCTCCAAAAGTTCTCTGAAGGGAACAATTTGTCCCAGAATTTGGCAGCCTGGACAGCCTGCAGTTTATACGAATCCTCCTGATGGGAATGAAGTTTTGGCAGCTGATGGAATCACAGAGGTATGTGAAAGTCAAGACTGAAGAAAATCCAGGCTCAAACCTCCAAATCTGCAGAGAGATTGTCCCTTTGGGGGTCTCCAGTTCTTTGATAGCCCAGGTCATGGAGGCAGCCTGTGACCCTCCCCACGCGGTTGTAGGAAAGAGAGTTAATGACATGAATCATTTTCTCCTGTGTAGACAAGGCCGTTCGCTTTGCAAAACTAGAATTGGAGAGCAGATGTCCTACCTGGTATTATCCATTTGTGATGATAATCATTGGTTTTACTTTTTACTATTAAATTGTTAGCACAGTCCTTGGCATATTTTTGGCCCAGGCCAACTTGAACTGTTCCAAAAGGTACTCTGTATAGCTCGCAGCTTACCACAGGCCAGATATCATTTTTATATGATCGCTTTGCATGATGTAGTTTTTAACTTCCCTTTAGCCAACTTTAAGGAATCTGTATATGCTTTTATTCTTCCAGCAGCCACCTTAGTATTAAAAGCAAAAAAAACCCAACTGCAATGCAGTAAAACATTGTAGAATGTTTTCCCAGTGGTGGTCTAAGTGGGCATCTTTCAAAGAAACTTTACAGCAAAAACTGTGATACAAGTTCAGAACAGGCACGTGCATTTAAAAAAAAATGGAAAATATTTTTGTAAACATTAACATTCTATAGAGAGAATGTTTTTCCAAAGGGTTGTATTTTTCTAAACCATTTTGTAAACACACTCATTGTTGTGTAGTAGTTTTCCTTTAAGGAATAGGCTACATTACAGAGAAAAATAGTCATCAGAAGAAGTCCTTACGATGAAATAAGTCCGTATCTTCTGCCCCTGGGAATTGAACCCAAGCCCTTTGCACAGCAGATAGCAGTGATTCTTCTAAAAATCAGTGCTGATTAAAGATTGCCTGAACATGCCTATTGAAGAAAAGCTGTCATTTATTTCAGAGGGAATTTTGCTTGATCAAAATGAGATGCTCAAATTTTACATAGTTAAAACTAGCACTGAATTTAGAAAACGCTAGCTTCTGAAATAATGAACGGCCATCCTCCAAAGAAATCTTTCCCAGGCCAAAATGGCACATGAACCAAACTCCAGAGACCAAGACTATGGATTTTTGGTCAGGCTCATTTAGACTAAATACGTTGCTATTTCCCAGAAGTTCTTCAGCCGTGAGACACCAACCCAAAGACTGAAGTCTAAAAGCTTTTGGTTTACAAAAGCAACATGTTCAGCTGCAAAAAGGGGGGGTGTTATCTTGTTACCTTCTCGTGTCCATTTTCAGGGCTCTTACAGACTATCAAGAGCATTTTGCTTGGGAGCATGACAGTTTTCATATTAAGTGACAGCTAAGGAACAGGAGAGAATCTTGGGCAAGTGAGATGAAGAAGCGTGAAACTTACAGTAGACAACAAAGAGATTATTGGAAGAAACCCCAAGGTTATTTAAGAAAGCAGAGATAGAGAAAAGGAGTAGGAAAATTAAGAAAGATTATGAAATTGTCAGTTAAGTATACGTGTAATCATATGCATCTTAAAAATTATGCAGTTGTTTTGATTGCAATAGTAAAAGGTGAGACAAAGAGAAGTGCCTGCCTTTTTTTACTACAATTCTGAAAGTTTCTTGTCTTACAAGTATTATAAAAATCCCAAGGAGTAAATTTTCTTTGTGTACTCCTCTGATCAGCTGTGACATGGTAAAATCTAGACACCGGTCCTCCATCAGAATGAGACTTCCTGGTACATCTTTTCTTTAAATTTGTGGATTTTTTAAAAATTGTATTTGTTTGTTAATATTTTAAATTGAGCTCTATCTCCCTGAAAGCATTTGGATACGTGTCCTTCCATAAAACATTCCTGCAGAGGTGCGGAATATTTTAAGACACCTCAGAAACGTTCTTCCCTGGATCTGCCAATAGCATAAGGATTCAGCAGATGGCAGGATGTGGCCACTTCAAGACAGCCAAGAATCTGGGCCTCCACCCTCCTTTCTGAGCATGTGTAACCAAGCTGTCTGTCTGTCAGACAGTGGGAGAGAGACCAGTGTGGGAACTGCATGTACTATTGGAAAGCTTTTTAATGAGTATCACTGTCATAATTAAGAAATTATCTTTATGCATTTAAACAGAGGCCCCACTTATGTGCTGTATGAAATTCTTACTTTGCATCTCTGGAAATCATAGAATATTTCTTTGCATTGGCTAGGAACCCACAATTTAGCACATGCATTATGGTGAGTATAAAAGGATTTTTTTTATGATCCATTAAGATTAAGAAGTACATGCACCCATTGCCAACAAGCACACCATCTAATCAATCTTGCATTCCATTATTCTGTTTCATACTATTTTTATGGGAAAATTCCACTGGGTGGGCCATCATCCCTTTTACAAATTAAGGAATAAAATAAACAAACAAATAACCCACCCGCAACTCAGATTCATTCTAAGACTCAGAAGGTTCTCATATATTAAATGACTGCATCCCAAAGTAACATCTATTTTGTATTTGAGTTCAAGTGATTTCAATGAAAATTAATGGCAGTTGTGCACATTTGGGAAAGGAATGATAGACCCCGAAATACAACACTGTTGCCTGTCTGTGATGGATTTGGAAGGCTTGCAACCCAGCTTCCTATCAGGGGAGAAATCAGCAATACGGAATATCTTAGAATCATTTATTTATACTGTGTACAAGAGTCACTGAACATAGGTGGTCATAGACTACATGCAGGCAAAACATTATTTAGAAATCTTAACCCAAAAGCCACCTTCCCGTTCTGAGGAAATAATTCTCACCAAGAATTGGATCTAATCAAAGAACACAAGATAGGTTGAACTTTCTGGTTGTTTACAAAAGCTCCCTCATAAACCTGAATCACCAAAAACTAACAGTACAGCATTCCTTGAAAGTGCATGTATTCCTTATAGACTAAGAAAAGGAATGTGTAAGATTATATTTAACATGACCACCTGGTGACTCCTACCATAACAAAAGAAAGTTAATATTTTCAAAGGTGCTTGAGACTCTCTGACTTTGGTGGAATTAAGTTTTATGTTCCATAAAGGATTAAACATCCAAGTCCACACACAAATAGGATTCAAAAAGTGGCCAGCATGTAGCCCCCAGGTGCAGTGCTGTTGGCATGAATATTTTCCAGGCACAGAGGTGGGGTTCATCTGACCAAATCCAGTCATCTGCACTGCAGAAATCTGTATCTGACCTCACTGCTGACACTCCCTTTTTCATCCACGGAGGGAAACAGTCACTTCTAGGGTGACAGTCATCTCATCCTGAAGTAAATGTCTGAGCTCGGTCAGATAGGACTTTACTGACAATAAAAAGACCTGGGGAAGGAGTCTGGCTGAGGCATTGATTTCTACATTGCAGAGTTCTACATTTGGGTGAGGTGAACCCCATTTGTGTTTTGGCAGTTTTCACATAGAGAACTAGCCCAGTTTTGACAGTAATGAATGGCTTGTCACCTAGTTTTCACTTGGACTCAAGTAAGCCCTAAAAGCAAGATGTCTTTCTTAAATCCTTTGCGGCGTACAATGATAAAGGCCTCTTGGAGATCAACAATATTCTCCAACAAGTGAAAGATCTTGACAAAATGTCGCTATGACTTTTTTCTTTCAAAACCCCAGGCAAGGGCTCCCGCCGTGTATACAGCCATGACTGTCTCCCCCTGGTAGAGGGAGGATTGGGTTCCCCTTCACCCTGTGGGATTCTGGAATGGCATCTCCCACCTTCTCCAGGAGCATCCTAACCCTGTTCACAGGAGAAGGGGGAGAACAGGCTCTGTTCCTCTTGCTGGAGGTGTTCTGTCAGGCCAAAAGAATAAAATATTTTATTGAGCCAGAAAGAGAGAGCAGGTGGGACTGTGATATTTGATTGCTAGTGATTAAGGACTTTAGGTCATAGGAGAAGGGAGAATTGGGTGAACTGGGTTACAGGCAGTTCTCTGAGAACTGTTTTACTGCTTGGCATGAGATAAATCTTGGATAAAATGTTTGAAATGCAAAAGGAAGAAAAGATATGTCTCACAGGAGGAAAAGTATTTCACTCGAGTAAAGGAAATCAGAGGTAATATTGTAGTTTCCCAGCCCATGTCATTTTTAATATAATCTGCGGGTGACTTGCTGTTTGTGTAGTGTAATGCTACAGAAAGCAGTCGACTCTGAAAGTGTAAAACTGGAGTAAATCAATAACAAATAAACTCAAAGCTGGTTAGACATTTAACTGACTCTACATTTATACAGCAAGAACGAGATTGAACACAGCCTACATAGCTGTGAATTCTTTGCATGTGTCCTTTGAATTTCAAGAGCAGAAAGTAGGAGTCAAGTTTATTAAAGCTGATAAGGGAGGTGGAAGATTTTGCGGGAGTGTGCTTGAGCTTGCTCACCTCTCCCAGACTTCCTTCAGTTAGCTTTCCTGTGCGTCTCCAAATCCCAGAGGCTTTGGAGCTCAATCCTTAGACTGTAGTAAAGTATTTAAGCAAATATTTTAATAGCTTTTCAACTCTTGTTCAAACACATGCATTGCTCAGCAGCAGTTCAAGGGTTAATAAAAACACACAAACATAATTTACTATAAGTTTATCCTTAATGTGTAGAATGAAGACATTTTCAGTAACACTTTAGGCATTTTGCAGCTTGTACAAAGTAAAAAGGAGCAGTTTAGGTGGCACATGAATTATGAAAACATTGGATTTCTCTGCTGCTTTGCACTGGAGGATCTCAATTCACTTTCTGTCAGGAAGAACAACATTCTTAGAAGTGTCCCTTCATGTTAGGGCTCATTTTACTCCACACCTGGAGACTGCACAGCCCTGATTTTCACAGCAAAGGAGACTTTTATGTTCTTCCTGGACGTGTAGCTCTTTCCCTGTAAAAAAAAAAAAAAAAAAAAAAAGGAGTCCTATCCATCTCAAAATTGGACATCCAGAAATGATAGCATTCAAAATCTATGGTAAATTCATATTCCCATTATGTTAGTTAGTAATCAGATCAGTAAAACCCTCATGACTGTTACATGAGTTTCAGCAAGCACTGAAATGCTGCGCAGCAGTTTCTGGAAGGAATTTGAAAAGTATGCTATATGGGAATGCAGCTGCTTGGGGAATAAGGAACAGTGCTATGACCCAAGTTTGAATTTGTTCTGGACGGAAGGGTACGTATGACAAAATTCACTTTGGGGACTTTAATGACTTTCTCCCATGTATCTTCATGATACTAGTCACTTCATTAAGAATCTACTGTACGCAGCTAGTGAAGTAAATGGAAGGAATCTACAAATGTGGGACAAGTAGGTGAACCTCAAAAGCATGAAGGCTCATGTGAATTATTTAAATGCCTTTAGTCTCACTGGGGGGTTGGTCTCTCATGAGAGCATTCTAAAAAGATGACAGATTGGATAGAAAGAAATGTACAAGCAGTTACTCTGGAAATATCTCAGATATTCTACTTTCAGCTTCTTTTCTCCTAATTCTGTAACTTCAGGGCTCTAGATAAAAGTTCAGAAGTATCCTTATTTCATCCAATTTGGGTCGGTCAGCTCTGTTCTTTAAATGGGTATTTATTGCTTCATTTTGTATGAGTACTGGTAGTAACTAAACGTTCCTATTTGTTAGTTCTCTCTGATGGAGATATTCCCAAACTGAAAGGCAGATGCAATTTTGATGTTGCTTAAATTTGTACAGATCTCATTATGTTGTCTCAGTAGATTAAACCCAGAACTCTAGATTAAAAGAAGCCACAAACTTGGGATAAGACTGGGCAGAAGTTCAGATTCAGTTTTACTCACTGTTAAATCATTGATTTCATTTTTAAGTGACAACTTAAAAAATCCAGTGGGTTGTTATTTCACGTGAATAAAAGCTGCTGTATTACAATGACTGAAGTACATGTCATACCTTATTCAGATGCATCCCCTAAGTCATTTATATTTACTCTGTAAAGTTTATCCCATACAGATTGTTTATGTTCATGTCTGTTAATGACAGAAAGTTTACCAATAAACCAAGGACCTGTACTTTATGATAGTTTAAACCAAGCATTTTTAAATGAAACTCCAATTTATAATTCCTCTACCTTTATACTGGAACAAGATGGCTAAACTAAGGCAAGTAAAAATCATGTAATGTTTCTGTTTAATTTCCTTGGCAGTAGAGATGAAAATTCTAGACTGAAATGATATTGTATGACATCTGAACCAACAGTCTGGCTAAATAGAGTCTTTTCCTTCACTTTTGGCTGTCTGGATCAATTCTTTGATGAGTTCACTAACAAAGAACAAGACTGATTGTAATCTCCACTATGCTAATTTCACATGAGTGTAATTCTACTGACTTTGGTTACTTTACTTCTGATTTACACCAGTGAAAGCAAGATTACTGAGAAGCTGAGCATCTCAGTCCTTGTTGGTATAAACAGATGCAACTTTAATGAGAGGATCATGGTCATGTACTTGTAAACAAAGAGAAAAAAAAATATCTTATTCTGATCACTTCTAATCTCAGAGTTACTGTTTATACTGTCCATTTAAATAAGCAAGTTTAAGTATAATTCCACAAATAATAAACGTACATTCCAAGTCCTTTGCCAGGAGGAGTATACTTAGCAAAAGGAAGGAATGTTGAGGTCCACCTGTAAAATTATTTGTCCCTATAAGCAACAACAGGCATATGTTCTACATCACATTTGAGCCCAGTGTCTGTGGCCCAGAACCAAAGTAAACACATTTTTCTGATGTAATTGTTGATTCTAGTTGAATTAGTGCAATGCAGTCATAGCTGTGAGAAACATTTTATTTGGACCAGCTCTCAACCAGAGCTCAGAGAGGTTGCCTACCTGGCAAACCAGCAACAGTAGCTTGTTTTCACAAAGTTCTCCAAGTTTTGTACTCAGAGGAGCATATAAAAACATTTTAAAGCATGGGTTGTGGTCCTTCTCCAACTGACACTTGAGTAAATCAGAAGTAACTACAACGAAGTCAAATGCAGCCCTCCTGGTATGTATGAGGTGGGCTTTATGTTCCACTCCCTTGCTGTTTTCCACTCTGACGTACTTAGCACTCAGAGGAACATACTCATATACTGTTTGGGGACACACACCGCAGTTTGTTTCTTCCTCCCTTCATTTCCCTAGTGCAAGTGCTGGCCACCAGATGAACGTGTAGCAGTAATAACAATAACTGGAGCTCACTACCTGAATGCTTCACTGAAGATGCCTGCATTGCACTAGCTACTCCTTTGAAATATTACAACTACTTTCACTCTTAACTGAGTTCTGTCCTGAGAGAGAACAATGTTCCAATTTTTCACCAAGAACAGCAATATCAAGAGCTTTATACATGATGATACATTTTTGAAGAAAAAATGGTAAAGTTACAATAGCAAAATTTATTTATTTTTCAAAGTTTTAAAAACTCAGCATAAACTTCTAGAAGTACTAAAGTCAACAAAGATATATGTTTTGACTTTGGGAGGCTCAGGTTTTCACTAAGTTTTAGGAGGGATTAAACCCCACATGCTTCTGTAGATAAGTATATTAAGTAATAAATAAGCAACTAAGGTTGGGAGACACGGGAGTAAACACATAAAAATGGTGGCTGACTAAAACTATTAGCAAAATTGAGGTGCTATTTGGTACATATTTTCAGGCATGAAAGGGATTGCACATTTGATTTATCTTAGAATTTGTGGGTTTTCAATATGGAAGTTCACACTTTTTATTCTTAAATTGTATCATTTTGGGAAAAAAAAAATAATTAAGGGACAATCAAAAATCAAATGAAAGTTTTCCATGTGAGCTTTTTTATCAGATTCCTGAAAAAGTTTCATTTTTATGTTATTCTAACAAAATTATTCTAACACAAAATTATTGAATTATTGAATTGAATTATTCCTATTCACACCTTCCCCATTATGCAGAGATCTGTTGATGACTTGCCTGCTTACTCACACATCTAAATTAATCATGAGAAGATTCAGATTATTTCTTACCAACAATGGAAAGGAAGAGCAGGATAGAAAGAGAAAAAGAAGGTGGGAAAGGAAGCGACAGAGAATAAGTGAGCAGTTGTAACTCTAGGCGCTGGGAATGTGCTTTGGCTATACTTTAACAACAACCAAGCAAAATACAAGAACAAGAGCATTTAATCACTGGAGTATTCAGTGGTAGAAACAGAGTGATTGCCTGAAGACTGAACTTAACATTTTGTCACAGAACATCCAATTGAACACTCTCACTGACATTGTGTGTGCACATGGAGGGGAATTGATGTAGCATGTCTCTATCCAGTACTCCCAAGCGATTCGCAGAATGTTATCCAATTACCTAAGAGATAAATGGTATTTTTTCCTTCTCTTTTTTTTTTTTTTCCTTTTGCACATATACAAATAACTAATGCTGAAAGCTATCTTTCTTCTGTTTCCTATAGCATTGCACAGGTGGCTCATTCATTGAAAACACCTTCCGCTGTTCCAGATAGATTATTATACAAACAAACAATGGAAACCTCTGCCCTGGCAACTGAAAAGAAAGATCCCAGCCATTGAATTTGTAAAGTTTCTCCAGATTTACTCACTCTCTTCAATCAAATCCTTCTGTGAATCAAAAAGAATTAGCCATAAGCCATTTTAAACAAAAGATGTACATCTGGAAAGCGATTACCTAAGCACAAATGTACAACAGAAATCTGGGAGTCACAAAATTATAATCTCTCTGCATTCTTAAATGTCTTAGGCCAAAATGCTTTTCTCATTTTATAAGTTTTCCTATTGGGCCTCTTCCATTTATATTCTTTCATGGAATGTACTCATTTAGCACCTGAAGGGAAATCTGGTTCTAGATGTTTAGCTGGATTAAGCAGCCTGTTAGTTCTCATACTGAGAGCCATGCTGATGTTCTCTAGTGTAGATGTGTCATTAGCCAGTATCAAATCAGTCTTTGCATTTGTAATTTCTCTTTTAAGAACATCGTTTATTTCTTGTTACTTTTTCACTCAGCAAATAAAGGCTACTTATGCACAGAACATAAGGTTTTCAGTATTACTTTTAACCTGGTTTCCTTAGGGAATTAGTGGCAGAATTTAGTGTATTTAACTCCTGCATAAGACTCAGGCATCTAAAAGTAGTAAGCACCTCTCTCCTTAGCTGAAAATCTCCCACAGACATTTTGCAAATTTAGACATATCTGCTGCTCGGACACCATGCTTAACTCCCCCATGCAGTGATCCAGGCCAGTACAGTCTAAATTCTGCCTGACTTCTCCTGAGAAACTGAAGTTAGTGTGCTCAGAACTAGAACTATCTAGAAATCAATGGAGGCAGGAAAGGGAATGAATTTTACAAGCAATTGCATTGAATAGTAAGGAGAAACACAAACAGAAGAGGAAAGGTCAGAATCTTCAGCTCCCTGTCTGGTCAGGAAAGTGAGATAGGAAAGTAACAAGTTTACACATATTGCCTCTCCCTTGCAAGTCCTGGGGTCTCCTACCTTTCTCCAGGGACAACCTAGGAACTTAGGCAACTACTTTAGGGTTGGCTGAACCTAGGACTAACTGCCTGCGTGCATAGCTGATCATCCCCCCGATAACTTTTAATTTTGCTGGCTGGTTTCATCCATATTTTATACATCTTTCGGACATGAAGTTCCAGCACGCACTGTGAAAGCAGACGTCTGAGTAAAGGAGAGAGGCCTTATTCATGCTACTGAAGGAAAGGATGTGGTGCAAACTCAACATTCACTAGACAACAGAGAAAAACTTCATTTGAGATGTGTCCGTAATTGGTCACTGGAGAATGCAGAATTCTCTCCTCTGAGGACTATATCTAATGATTTTTTTTCTCACTTTGGAATATTCATAACATCTCTCTCCCATGTAGATACTCTAACATCCATGAGGAGTGAATTCATGCTGCAACATTGGTATCTTTCATCTAAAAATGTCAGCCAATCATGAAACAAAAACCCATCAGAAGACACGCTTCATATTTCTGACAATCATGAAATGATCTCTCAAATAATTCAACTACAGTTCTTATTAAAAAGAAAAAAAGGAAAATAACATATTTTTTTCCAGTAGAAAATAATTCACTGAAAAAATGTAGTGAAATTAAAAAGAAAAAAGAATTCTAGGAGGAGAATATTTGTAAATGGAGAGATTGCCTTCTGGGGAGGCAATAGAAAGGAAGCCATAACACATTGGTGGCACTGTACTACCGACACTGACGCACTCAGCATTGGTAACAACTGTTTTCCTAGTCAAAACAAGAATATTTCACGCTCTGCTATGCTTAGTTTAGCATGGACTTCAGTCATGCAAAGGGGGTAATGCAGGATACCCCCCACAAATTAGAGATTACAGTCATACACAAATGTAGAAGGTGTGGGAAGAGCAGTGATGGTTTTTCATGCATCTCAAACATCTCAGGGATTTTCTTCCATGATTACCACTTCTCTTCTCCAACTCAACTGGTTCGATGATGAGAAAAAGCCTGGGAGAAGACACACCTTTGATTTTAAATAGAATAAAATAACAAATAGCCTTAGGAGAGGCAGGAGATCGGTGCTAAAATAGGTAAAAAACCTTTGGAATAAATACTGAGAATAAAAATATGCTTGCAAATGTTATAGACTTATTATGACAGGCTCTTGCTAAAATGGGCAAGAGAAAAGAACCTAATTTTCTTTGCATTTTATTAAGAAGGGCAGTCAGAAGTATTCCTACATGCTCTAGAATACATGTAAAATCCAGGGCTGGAGTAGCACTGATGTCAGGGCTTAGACTGGGAGTCTTTGATTTTCCACAGGCTAACTGTACAAATTTTACAGGAGCGCAAAATGAGCTTCATTCCAATAGAACTGACCCAGTCAAAGCCCATAGAATAAAATTAAGACTTTACCTTCATCATCTTATTCCTCCTTGAGGTCTCAAAAGATCTTTGAAAAGAGTTAGGAGGTGTTCACAAGGGAGCATGCAGTAGCACCTACCTCCACACATGCTTTGTAATCCGTGCGACTGTGCTTAAATTGCCACAGGATCAGCAAGGAGGTGCGTTTACATAAAGAGGGAAAAGCAAACAAACTGCTGTTTGTGCAATAAAACAGTGTTTTACCTCTTTGAAGACGTTCTGCCATGGTTTCCTTAACTCTGTCAGCTAGCCTGCTCCTAAATTTGAGAGAGCCAGGCTTCCTAATGGAAGTGCCTGAGTTCCCAGAACAGTATTTGTAAGAATGGTTGCATTTGAGGGACCTCTCGAGGGAGGTTCTCTCTGTGGGACTTATATACCCATAGAAGAAATAAGACCTAACGTAGGAACTCTGGTTTAGTAGGCCCAGAACATTTAGACAGAAGTTCATGACTTATTTTAGGTGAACTGGATGAGCTTACACATTCATCAGAGATCCATACTTTGTAACTCTCTTAACATATTTTGTCAGAGTTGCTTCACTTTGTATTACCTATTCACAGTCAGAGAACTGAAACATTCGAAGACCTGACTAGATTTAGTTAGACAACGCATCATATAATCCAATGATTGGTTTTGGTTTTAGCGTTTGTTTCTATAATGAAATCTCATGAGTAAATATGATTACTGTTATGGCTTCTTGGATTAATTAAAGGGGATTAGTTTCTTTTCTACAATATTTCTTCATTTTGTAGCAAGTATTAAGACTTGGTCCCCTGGACTCATCTCTCTTCCTTTCTTTATCTGAGAAAGCTTATAATACATCTGAATTCACAGATAGATTGTTTTAAAATGCACTCACTCCTCTGAACTTGAATTTTATTATGTGTATACCAGGTGGATAAGTGCTTTTAAAAAACTCCTTTTGCAGTTGCGTTTTTGTGATTGTTTTCCTCCCGGATTTATATTCCACATACCAATCGTTATTAATGGAGAGAGAAAAATGCAAAGATGTAAAGATCCTGCCCTTTCCTTAGTGCTCATTTTGGAGCTGTATCAGGGGTACACTGAACAGCCTTGTTTCAAGCCATGAACTTATGAACTGATGATTTTATGAAATCCAACTCTTACTGTTATTATAATATAATCCTCATTCCCTTCATCACCCTATTTTTTCCGCAGAATCAGATCTTGCTTTATTTTCCTGTGGGGTGACATGGATGTACATGCCCACTTCCATTTGTCGTACATTGTGGCAAACACCAAGTGATCAGGTAGGCAGTTCCTGAATACAAGCAGCTCCTGCTGACATCAGTGGCTGAATGCTTTTCCTTGGCAGTGGGTGCATGATCCAGTCCCAGGATAACAATGTGTTTGGTCTCATCTGCTTCCTGACGGTTGACCGTAAATCTGCTTTTGGGCTTCTTCTTTTCTTTCCATGTTAAAGAGTGAACTAGGCAGCCATTTGCAGTTCTTTTCTTGAATCCAGAGTAAAGGTAAACTGCTGTTAATTTATCATGGTCTCGTCTGTGAAATTAATACATTTCCATCACCTATTCCTTTTGCTGGTTTAGAGGTAAAACACTATTTTTCTGCAGAAAAAGGTTGCAAGAAATGGTACAAAAAACATATCAGAGGCAGATCCAACAGCCAACCAGCTTCATTCGTTTAGGTCCACTATAGAAATAGAACTTAGTGCAATTAAGTCTGTTTTCTGTGATGTTAATGGAGAAAAACAGCCTAGAGACCCTCATGAGGGCAGTCAGGCAGGGAGGAGAGAGGTGGTAGATATCACCAGATGGCGCTGGTAGACACGGCGTGTAAGAGCTGCTCAGGCTGAGAATGCTGCTCTGATCTCGCTTGCCTCTGGACGAAGGCTGTTGTTTGAAAAGTTGTCAAGAGAAACATCCAAGTTGCCTCCTTGCTGCGATTTTCCTTGAAGAGCTCTTCTGAGAAGCATTGTTTCCTGGGCAGTTGGGTTTGGGCGGAGGTTACAGGGAATGTATTTTTCTTGGGTGTTCAGTGTCCTGCTGATGGTAAAGGCCTGGGCTGGGAAACCTGCCGCCCTCCTCTGCCAGCAAAAGCACCCAACAGGTCAGCAGTGAGCAGCAAATCTTGGGGTCTAAGTCTTGGACCTGCCTCCTTGAACCTGCCTGTCCTGCTTGTCTTGCTGGTCCACTTATCTAAGAATTAAACATAAATGGGTCAACATATTGGCTCTCTTGTGGCTGAATAAATTCTGATCAACTTTATGGTTGGACTGTATCATATCATATCATATCATATCATATCATATCATATCATGTTGTATTCTATTGTAGAACTACATGCCGCTATGCATTAGCATTTTCCAGTTGGTGGTATCCCCAAACACCTTGCAGCCCGATAATTCTGTTGGAGACTTCGACTTGTGTGCATTGAAATGGCTCAATTTCAGAATTAAAAAAAAAAGGGCAAAACAAAACAAAAAACTAAACACCATCAATAATTGAAAAAAGCCAAACAGAATTGTGCATATTCTTTGGGGACATGAGGAGACGATGCTGTTTGTTTCTTTGAAACTATTTGGAAGTTCAAGGAATATCACTAGAGTTGAGATTACTTTCTTTCTTGTATGTGAATACGAGAACATTTTTCATGTTCAGTTTTCAATTAAAAGTGTAGTTTTTATGATTTTTTTTGTTTGTTTAGAGACATCATAATTTGGGGAAAGGTCACAGAGAAATTTGGAAGCATCTTCTGTTTGAGAAAATGGACAGCATTCATTTATTTTTAACCTTTGGTAGCAAATCTTTACTGCTTTTGGCTAGCTGTAGCAGTTAACTATAACAGAATCCTGCCAGGACTTTAAAATTAACATATTTCCCTTCTTTCTTTCCCATTCCCTAAGAGATTTTGGGTTCTTTTCTGATCACAGTTGGTTGGGGAATCTGATTTGTGGTTCAGTATTAGTGCACTGAGAAAAAGTACCACCTCTTGCGTTATTAAAATCACTCCCTGCAGCCTTTAGGGATCCTTATATGTCTCTGATTCTTATATGACCCAGCTTGATCCTGTTTAGCTTGTAAAATTTGATAGGATCACAGCTCAAAGGGCTGTGGTAGGTATACTGTCTGATTTTAACTCCTTGATGACCCCAGAGATGTTCCTATGTGTACAGATATACACATACCCAGCTGGGGCTGCATCCGGTAAGGTGCAGAGCAATGTGGCTCTGCTCCAGCAAAGCACTTAAGCATTTGCTCAGCATGGAGCCACTGCGCTCAAGCCAAGAGGGAGGTACTGCGACATGACCTGCATTGTGAATTGCATTGAGATTTATGGCTGGAGTTGGTCTGAAAATGAGGATAGGTAATCCAAAAATGGTGTTTATTTTACATGGAAAAGGGCGTATTCACAAAGGTTAGCTTGCCCTAATAGAGTCACTCCCAAAGGCCCCCTGGGGAAACCCACCTTGCTCCTCTCCCTGTAGAGGATGTGTCTAGAGAGATTAATCTTGTGACGATAAAGTGAAGCTTTATGAATACTCTCCAAAATGTCATGCACATCATGTTTTTTCTGACCTGCTGCAGTTCTTGGACTCTGGGTAATGTTTCCGAAAGGTTCTAAAGCTTCCAACATTTTGGAAAGTGTTACCTCTTTGCTTAGTCCTCAGGTGGATGGTGTAGTGTCTGGAACTGTGTTTAGACCTGAACCTTGCTTTCAATGCTGGTGTTAAAGATAGCTTTATCCTTGCAAGTTTTTAATTGTTCCTCCAGTTTACTGACTGACTGAGGTGTGTCACTGACATGTCTGTGAACCATATGATGTTGATTCTTTCAGTGATAGCTCTGGCAAAAGTGATACAGTTTTCAAGTTGTTAAAGGCGCTTTATGACTTTCAGCAGCTTTTACATCAGCCAAATACAGAGACAAAGTCTGTGTTGACCAAGTGAAAAGTAAGATATTAACATGGACAGTGAGTGTACAGAAAGTGTGTAATCTGGATGATAAAACAGGTTAAAGTGATGATATTTGACTCTAGGATATCTTGTAGTATAAATCCACGCAAGAGTGTGTCAGAGCGTGTCCTTTTAGGTTCTCTTTGCATTCTTGATTTTAAGGGTATTTTCTTCAAAGTGTGCTTAACTTTTTTCTGTGTGCAGAATTAAACTGGGGATTAATCCTTCGAGGCACTGACACTCATAATCCTATGGTATGAAGGAAAAGGAGCAGACAACATCTCAATGGGTAGGGCTGAAGATGATTGGTAGCACCTGGCTACCTAGTAGTTTAGATGTGATACATGAATGTGCTGTGGTAAATGAAGGATTTCAAAGCAAGAGGATAAGTTTAGGTGACTGTAAGCACCTCCCAGTTCTGTGCATGGATTTTGATCATTTGTTGTGGTTGTGGCTGGTTCTTTTCAAGACAGCTTTCCAGTGGTCTATCTGTTCAGTTCCTGCAGCATTTAGTGTGTATTCCTTCCATCAGATGATAACTCTGGTACCTGGGCATTGCTTCGAATAAATAATAACTTATTTGGCAATAGTTGTCCCTTGCAATAGCTTATCCGGTGGTCTTTGATTTAGTCTCATGTTAGTAAGTTCAGACGGTAGCTTTAAATGTACTTCTTCCTGCCTGAGCCCAATTCTAAGCAAAGGAAAGAAACCACAAGTAATCAAAATACTTATTTTCTTTTTCCGTGTGAAATATTAAACTACTACCTTTTGTCTATTAAAAAATGAAAAATATATCTTATACTTATTTTGGTCTTGATCTTACAACCAAGACACAATTAAAAAAAAGAAAAAGATACATAAGGAAAGAAACCAACTCACCACTGACAACAAACTGGTTGTTTCTTTCTATATATTTTCTCTCCAATGTATGTTAATAGCACCTAATTTTCTGTCAGAAAAGACAAAGCTTAGAGAAGCATCTGTGCCATTTGGACTGCACAGCTGTGGAAGTTACTCTCTACCCAGAGGGAATGTTTTGACTGACCATCACAGAAAGGGAACCGTTTCCTAGGGGAAAGGAGTCCATTGGTATAAAGTTCATGTCCTCCAATACACCTGCTGATTCGCACATGGAAAAAAATCTGGAAACTTCACATGGCAGTGATGAAGAGAGATGGAGAAGGATGAGGTCCATTCTCCAGATCACATCTATCATTGCCTTCTCAAGTACGGCACCAGAATAGAGTAGAAAATTCTTGTTTTGATCCATAATCAAGGCCTGCATTTTAAGCCTCCAAAAGGTAGAGAATTTTTGTTTCTGTTTAAAAGGAGGCAAAGCTGAAAACGTAGGCTGAAGCTGTACAGGCTCTGAGCTGGAGTAACTCCTGAAGGATGTTAGACCCAGTGGGAATTAAAAAGCCAGACCCACTTCCCAGCTTCAAGCTTCCTCTCCCAGGCATGCAGAAATGTGTTATTCACTCTCTGGCCCTTTGCACAATGGGCTGACCTTCCCCTCAAACAAGTCAGCCCGGCATGAGAGCAACATATGGAGTCTTTTGGGGCTTCTTCTGTCCAAAAAGTTGTGTCATTTTTAGGCAGTATAGGACCCCAAGTGGGACTGACCTTCCTCCTCTTGAAGAAAAGTATCAAGACTCTCATTGACTTTTGTGGAAAGGAGACTGGGCATTGAGCTTGCCTCTGGGAAAACTGAAAATAAAAAAGGCAAGTTATATGGATCCCTGAGAGTCCATAATATAGGCATTACTCATGCAAATGCAATATTTAGACTATTTTAAATGTATATTAGTTGGAACACAGACATCAATATTTTGTAGTTTCTCTGCGAATAGAGCTTCTGTATGTGCAAAGTAGCTGGTGATGTTGCAGAGACACAGCGCAGTGAATAACAATCCCTGTAGTGGGAGAAGGGCAAAGCGTACGGTAGGGCTGAGGCAAAGCACTTTGCACCAAGTCCTCTGTTTTGGAGAGGATCCTGGTATAGTAGACTGTGATATTCAGCTTTCACTCTGGGCCTCAGAATTTCCGTTAGATCATGAACATGATCATTTATAGGTATTTTAGCTGCACTGTCTTGGGAGAGATTTTTCAGTGCATTTTTGTGGAAGGCAAAAAATAAGTTTTTTAATGTATAGGAAAAAATTGTATGAGTTTTCTAACTTCTGCAGTACTGATTTAAGCCTAATGCACCTAAAGATTGATTTCAAAGACTTCAGTTCTTCTCTCAGCTTTGCTTGTAGACAAATACAGATCTTGGCAACCCCCCCAGCCCACTCCCCAAAGGGCATGAGAATCTGGACTCTCTTTTGTAAAACAAAACAAAAAAGATCTGCAAATTGCTACATAAAACCCCAAGAAGATCTTAAGGAAGAAATAGCCAACACTAGAACCAGGTACACTGTGCCCTTTGTTTTGATCATTCCAAAATACTGTTCATGCAAAGGTCGTTGGGCAAAACCAAACTTAAGGCAAACCAGATTCATTCCCATGTTTATATATCACTATACGTGCTCTCTACAAATCAGGCTGTATAATGATGGGACTGACCCCTAAGTGCGGGAGTGCAAATAGGTGTAACGGATCACTGTCTTTCTGTGAGAGAAACCTTCTCCTGGAAACAGACTAGCTAAGCAGTGTGCGTTTTAATTAAAATCACATCCTGGGCATTTAAGTTTTCAAAAATTATTAGTATGACAGAGGTTACCTTTTCTTGTGACTACTATTATTACTGTCAGACTGC
Source organism: Rissa tridactyla (assembly GCF_028500815.1). Taxonomy (NCBI): domain Eukaryota; kingdom Metazoa; phylum Chordata; class Aves; order Charadriiformes; family Laridae; genus Rissa; species Rissa tridactyla. The sequence goes on along the minus strand of NC_071468.1, from coordinate 115,607,650 downwards.
CTGCTTCAAATGGGGGGCTGAAGGTTACATATGGGATGGGGGAATGTAAAGTTAGTTGGAAGGGGTTAGTACACGGGGCCGTAGCCTCGGAATGCTCTTTGTTGGCTAGTGGTCTCTTGCTGTCTTGTCTACAGCTGTGCAAAAGACCCCTTAGGACATTATGTATAGCCCTCAGCAGTGACTGCAGTGCTATAAACTGCAGGTGACTCTGGTCAAATCCAACTTCTCTTCCTGAACGGAGCACATGCTATCACTGCTGCATATTCCTTGCCAAGGTAAACAGGGATAACAACTTTGTGCATTATTATAGAGAATTTCTTTCAAATTTCTGCTTGGTATTGTTGTATTTCTTTAAATAATTTTTCACTGTTCGCATCCCTGCACTTGTAATTGAAGATAATGGAGCATGACGAAATAAGATGACATTTGGCTGTATATAAATAGTCTTGTAGATGAAAAGATGAGCTGTTTATCTTAGTAAAGGACCACACTTGTCTTCCATGAAGCAAACTCAGGACTCACAAAGAGGCTTTCTAGGAATGTCTTCATTTTTACTATTCCCATTGACATTCCTATGATTCATCGATGTGCGTTTTACAAATAAAGCTGCGCCACAAAAGGATGAAATGACCTACCCAAGGCTGTAGAAAAACTTGCGGTGCAGTCAGCACTTGACTCATACTCCTAAATCTCTGTTCCGTTCTATTGTATTATTCTTTGGCACCTAACTGACACTTGTGCCTTGAAAAGTCTTCCCTTCTGAAAACAAGTCTTGTTTCAGCTCCGAGGAGCACAACCACTTTAAAAACAGAGCAGAAAAAAAGCACATCTTTGGGGAAAAGTATAAAAAAGGCAGAAGAAAAACAAATTATTTCATAGTTTAAAATTCCACTTTGAAGTGCATTTGGTGATTATCAGATAAATCCCTAAGAACAGAATTGGAACACTGAATTGATACTATATATGTGCTTGAAGCAGTTCTCTCTTTAATGGATCTTTTGGAACTTGCCTAAGTTGCCATGAGAAGTCCGTTTTTATCATGCTGTACTGTAAATATTTTAGTACTGAAATTGGCTTTTAATAAAATTAACTACAAGTTGAAAATGTTTAATGGACTCCATGGCAGGAAAATTAAGAAGAATGTCATTTTGTCTCTTTAATGTGCCCCCAAACATTCTTGCAATGAATTAGAAAGTTGATTGTTATTTTTCAGCTCAGGACTTGGCAGGTGTGTAACGCGACTCCTGATAGCAGGACAGCAGATTACATTCTCCTATAAAACCATTTCTAAGGGACTTGGCACAAAAACTGTTATTGCATGTCTGCAGGTGTTTAGTAATTGGATTAATGCAGAGTAGAAGGAATGTCTGATGCCCCAGCACTTGAGAAATGCTGAGGAAAGACACATTCATTTCTGAGAGTAACCTGGAATGTATGATGACAGCCTGTTCACACACATAGAGCCAGATCTAAGCCTGCAAGTTTAAAATTAACTGCTGTGAGCAATCACCTTCCAGAGAAAAGTTTATCCAAACCTAAATACAATAACAGGAGCTCTGTAAGTAAGGAGGTAGGGAGCTTTGGGCTATGTTTTGATCCTATTCCAAAAGCAACTTGCATAACCTTAGCAAAGGTCCTTATATCATGCATATCACGGATCCCTAAAATCCTAGGTGTCTAATAAAAATGTCCTTGATAAACATATAGACCTTCAAAAATCTGTAAAGGTATAGAGAATATAATATAATCTCAGATCAAGGGCTTTCAGGATAAATTGATGTTCTTTTAAATATCTTGATCATGAATTAGAAAGGCTTTTGTAATGGCCAGGGACCAAAGACATAAATCTTTCTATACTGATGAAAATATTAAACTAAGAAGTCCATTTGAACTGGTGAACACTAGAAACAAATTTCTAAAAGGGTCTCAGCTTAGGCCCTGTCAGTGCTCAGAAAAACACTTGCATGTAATCTTTGGGTTCACTAAGTTTCAATGTAGAGCTGACAGGTTGCCCTTGAAAATTCACTTGAGCACGGGTACTGTTTTAGAAAGCATCTTTTGCACATGTGGCTTATAGATTAACTTTAACAGCAGAGGGATTTAGGGATAAAAACAATTCTTTGTGTTATCCTGTACTGGGAAAGCAGGACTCCTGAGAAACAGTTCTCTGCTGCTAGGGCTCCTGGGAGGACAGAAATGATGTGGGGCCAGTGAGAGCGCTTTAGGAAGTATTATCTTTTTTACACATCAGAGTATTATTCTCCAGGTCTACACTGTGAGAAAAAAAAGGTACTGAGGTGGCCGACTGGTGTGCTTTTGCTGCCTGATTCCTCTGGAAGCTGTACTAGCTGGATACAGGCAGCAGAGATCAATGCCCTGTAACCAGACTGTTGGCTAATTAGAGAAGCCACCAAGTCTGGACAATGTTCATGACTCACGCTTGTTGGGGTTTCCACAGTGTTTCTTCCAGACCACGGAGATGTCTCAGGTGAGGATCTAAGTCCTTTTGGCTTTTGCCCCATCTCTCTGGCCTTCATGAATGAGGAGTGGGTATGACTCCACATTATTTTTTTTCTGTTGGTTGGTTAGAACTGCATTTTACTGAAATAAGCAGTGGATTAATTTCAAGATGAAGTAAAATTTGCAATTCTTTATATTCTCCATGTTTACAAGCAAATAAGAGTCCTAAGGGTGGAGAATATATTCTTAAGACTAAAAGAGATAGAGAACATTTTCATTCCATCACATTGCCTACGAAAAAGATAAAATTTCCTCAGGGAATTTAATCAAAATACCCTTGCCTTTTGGGAATAACACTTGAATATTTTACCAGAATCTTAAAAGCTTCGTCCTATGCAATGAATGACATTTCACTGGGGATCAGTTTTATGACCATGGAGCAAATGGCAGCCTCATGGAGGTCATTGAGAACTCTGCACTCACTTCCAGATGCAACAGTCACAAGTCACTCCCACTGCATTTAAAGTCGTCAAACAACTTCTGTTATAGCTTTGTCTTTTACATGCACACAACCTTTTCCAGGCTCGATCTCTATCAGAAGGCTTGTTATTGAGGACACGGACAATAGAGGATTGACTGCACATATAATAGAGCTCATATTGCACAGATAAATACACATGCGCAACCCATTGCTTTAAAAGTTCTTTAGGATGAAAGGTTCAGTTTCCCTGAAGGTCAAGGAATGCCATATCGCGACTCTCTTCACAGAGGTAGCTCTGCCTCAGCTTAGAACTTTTCTGTGCGTTGCGTGTGTCAGGCCCTGGGGCGGAGGGTCCATTTCATGTGGTGTGGGGAATGCTTCATTTGAATTTTTCCAGCTTTCAGATGTTCGACTTTGGAGCTTTAACACTCCTTGCTCATCAGCTTTTATGAATTTAATTTCTTTCTTTTTTTTTTTTTTTTTTCAGAGCAGGAAAATTAAAAAAAGTCTGTGGTGAATCCACAAGCTTGAGCATTGCATTCCTGTGGCACAGAACTGCTGTGCTGAATGATGATGCTGACCATATAGGCTGACAGCAGGCTGTTCTAACAGGGAAATTAATATTGCTTGAATGACTCAGGGAATAATAAAAACAACCAGCTCTGCATCTAACCATCCCTTTCCCCAGAAAGGTGGTGACGGTGTTTCCGTCTAACCTTTTCCAGCTTTACTCCTCAAAATTTGATTAGCCCCTGAAAAACAACTTTGAACAATTGCTGAGGAAGTCTCTGAAGCCCAGAGTTCCCTGCAGGTGAAAGAAAGAAGGCTGTGTACTAACAAAGCATCCCAATAGTGAGAGCTAAAAGGACATAAAGGGATAGGTTTGAAGATGTTTGCCCTTGTACACTCGCTATGAATTCACTCACACCTTAGTGTTGAACATAGGAAAATTAGTTATCTGGACTCAATACACACCATTATATTATTATGTAAGTCTGAAAGTTATAGAGTTCAGACAAAACCAGTTGCCTCAACTCCCTTTGTTATCAGTGGAGACAGAGTGTTTTATGGCACTTGTCTTGAACACCTGGCTCAAGAGCTGCCTTCTAGAGGTACCTGTACTTCTTCACTGACTAGAAAGGGACTTCGCATAAATCTTAAGTCTGCCTGAGACTAGAACCGTTCTTTCAGACTATTGCATCGAGCGATCAGAACCTCATTTCAGCCTGCAATATCGGGAAGGGTTCATTATGCATGGTTACAGTGAAAAAATGCTTTCTCCTCTGAACGAAATGAAACTATCTCGTAAAAGTTTTATACTACTGAAACAACTGTTGACAGTGTTATTTTAGGCAAGGCTCACATCTCTTCACATAGCTATGCAAGAAAATTATGCAGCCTCATGAGCAGATCTTGATATTTCTACTCTCTGTGAATAGAAGTTTTATCCATCTGTCCTCTCACTGATTTCAGGGAGCATCCTTTAGAAGTCCGTGCTTCAGTGTAGCAGGGCTGATTCACCAACTCTGTGCATTTACTGAAGGGAATTATAGACTCAAGACCACCAGCATTGACCACCCTTACTGAAGAAGTTTGTTATTTCTCTTCTCACATTAATATTAGTATTAAAATAGTAACACCTCACTAGAAGATTCTAGTAACACAGCAGTGAGTTTTATTCATTGTCCAATTCTATATCAAGATTGTTTTTTCACATTGCACTCGAAGATGATTGCAAATTATGAGTTTTTAGAAAGCAATTTTTTCTGCGAGTGGGAGAAGAACTGCAGAGCTCACTCCAAGGATAGATGTCATTATTATTCTTTAACTGTACACATGCTTTTTAGGAAGAAATATGTACGAACTGGATTCTCTGCTTGAAGTATTAAGTGCTGTGCCCTGTATTTTTAAAGAATCATTAAATGTGCTATGGAATATAACTTTGTGGGTTTTTAAAAACAGTTTGAAATTCCTACCATGTCATAGGTTGCTTTAGTTTATTTCTTTTATTCTTGTATTTTAAAAAATGCAGAAAATAAAGAGACGTGCCAACTAGAGGTAGAGATGTGTCCAGAGCTGTAACCTTACAGGTTCAGGAAGACTTCAAAGTTGAAACTGGTAGGATCTGATTACATTTCATCACAGAGGATAAATTTATGCCTGTAAGCCATAACCTTTGGTCAGTCTCTGTTCCTTCCTATTGGCTAAGGCATATACTTGTGTTATTCATCTGTCATGCAGTCATACTGAATAAAATTCTCGTTCTTTTGTTTTTCATTTGTTTTACTGGCTACTTACATCTTTGACAAAGACGGGAACTATCCGAATTGACTGTATGCCTATCTACAGAAGACAAATCAAACTTTTTTAAAATGATACCCACCGTGCTAATGCAAATGATGGTGATTTCTGGGGCTGCTGTAGAAACTGAAAAGTAGAATAGCTTTTATTCACATAGCAACTGAATTGAGAAAACATGCAGTTATTATTAACACCATGTTTGTGTAGCCACAATGCAGAATTCTAGGGGCTATGTTTATACCCGTAAATAAAATGGGATAGGGCTCTCCTCTGGCTCTGGGGCCTATTGACATGAGTGAGCTCATGATCAACCGGCTGAACTCTTTTACATTCCGAAACTGTGTGGCTGCCTCCAAACAGACTGTTGTTTTTTGGGTTAGCTAAGACCCGAAAACTGCATCCAGGCATTATCTGGAAGAGTATTACTTTGGATCAAAACAGTGCCAAGAGGTGTGCTGGTAATTTAACATCACAACCTGTCCCTGGCTGGTATGCTAATATAGAAGTAGTAAAAAATGCCAGGTGCTGTACAGAGCCAGAAACCTGTGCAGTGCCAGTCAGACCTTGATATAAGCAGCAATATTGAGAGGACAGTTACATATAAACATGGGTTCTGCAAAAATATATATAATTTTCCTTCTGTTTTGCAGAATGAAATAAAAAGAAACTAAGTTTCTTCTAAAATTTGGGACCAGATATATGCTTTTGCTGCTGTTCTTAAAAGTCTGGGAGGGGGAATTTACTTTCTGTCATGCAAAAATGTTCCTTTTATCAAAGGAAGGCAGTATGTGAACAATATATTAGAAGTTTGTCATGAAAATCCAGCTTCAAAAAACCAAAACAATATGAAGCATTCTCTTCTCCCCAAATTATGAGGGTTTCAAATTTCAACCTGAATGAATAGTTCTGTTTCCCACCCAAACATATTTCTTGGACAACTCCTGGAAACGTGATACCTGAACACTGCTCTTTATGGGAGCTCTTCAGATTTTCCGCACCAGTCTACACCTGAGGGTACACTGAAATACATGGCCGTTCATATCTGGAAACATGAAGCTATGTGTATGGGTCTTGTATGCCTTCATTATAGAGTGCACTTGGATATGACATTTAACTTCTGTTTCTAACACTGTACTGAATTCTGCTGGTGTGTTCAGTGGGGGTCAGCTGCTTTTATGGTCAAGGAACTAAAGCCCAAGTTTCTGTTTCACCTGATTGGGCAACCTCTGGATCCCGTCCTTATTTTACAACGAGGGCAAATCCCTCAAATGGACCGAGCCTTTCTGGGCACAAGCAGATAATTGTGGGAAGACACCAGAGAAGAGTCAAGTGTCTCAGTTTGATGTGAAATTGTGAGTACCTTAGGTGGCTTCAGGACAAAGCGCCTCCAGATTTTGCCTGTGGATGAGTGCAGCCCTAAGAAGGACTCAGCAATTTAGCTACAATTTTCTTTTATTGCTGTCTAAGCTAATATAACCACAGATATGTTAGTGATGATTACCTGAATTAATTCTCCAGCAAAGACATCATTTTCAGATTTTATTTCAAGAAGCAATTCTTGACTTTGAGATGAAAAAAAATTGGGTGCTGGGTTTCTGAAAGAAAAAGAAAAAAGGTGCTGGTTTTCTGAAGTTCCTTTAGTAAAATACGGGATATTGCTACTGAAATTATTTGCTCCAGTTGTCCCCTGCTTGGAGGGATATTATTGCTAGCTGATGATACTTACCCAAGGTGGCATTAAAACTTCCTTCCATTCTTAGATGTGTGGTGCACCATCCTAACCAAAGGAAATCTGATGTTAAAAGTCCAACTATACTGGCAAGCAGTGCTTAAAGAAATGCAGGGCGCAGCTGGTGTTGAATAAGGCTCTCCCACATTTCTGCATAACACAGGCTGCAGCCCAAGATGAAGCCACTAGAAAATCTCAGCCCAGGCAAGATACACAAGACTGTATAGCCAATGATAACAGGAAAGTTTAACACTAGATCAACATAAGTATAATTAGCTGTTTCAAGTGGAGACATTATTCTTCATTTCCTGCCCTCATCTTGTTGCTCTGAACTGTTAAACAATAGCTGTTTCATGCAAGAAGGGTTGGGTTTCAGAGGGTGGTGAAATGGTTCCCCTGCGGGACCAGATCCAAAGGCAGATTCACTGGGAGTGTCGCTGGACTGCTTCAGGTGGGCCAAGACAGCCTGGCAAACACAGAAATGGTGAGGAAAGGTAGCTTATTTGTCAACCAAAAAGACATTAGAATTATTTCAGCAGTGTTTTCATCCAGCTGATTTCAGTCCTTTTTGACTCACATAGGCTTTATACTCACTGTAGTAAAACACAATCAAGAGATTCCCGTCCTTTTTTTTTTTTTCTGTTGAGCTCCAGATTTCTAATATAAGCAGAGATTTCCCCTTTCTTTTCCCTACTAGCCTCTGTGCACAGCTCTTCCTTTTTCACCTCACTTTGCTGGTCTCATTCATCCATTTCCCACGTTTCAGTCATACTCTTTCAATCATACTTGTTTTCTTTCAGTGTTGTCTCTGCTGCCTAGTAGTAACCTCCAGATGCACTCACCTTTCTTTCCATGGACCCAGACTTCTTCAAGTCCCAGTGGGACTTGCTCTTGGCAAAGATCACTAGCCTACGGAGGCAGGCTGGACACCATCTGAATCAAATTCCTAGGTTTCAGGTAATGAGAAGCAGCTAGATCCATGGAAAATCTGCCCTTTTTCTTTTGGTGATAGCTTATTCTGCAAGCTTTGGCAGTATCTGAACTCAGTATTCTTTAGTGAGTCTAATGTGAATGTGGTCTTCCACCATCTTCATGCTCATCCTGCAAAATCAGTAGGGCCTGGCATCATCCGTCGGGTAAGAAAAACCTTTAGAAATGTCCAGTTGAAAATTTTATATAATGATATCAAACATTAGATCTTTTGTTTAATATATGTGCAGTTTGTAGTTTTGTGCAAATGTGCCTCGTCATTTTTGCCTGGCATAGTAAGCATTTGATGATTTTTCTAAACTTTTTGCCATTTCTAAATGGCAGACTACAAAAAATATAGGTCACATGCTTCCAAACACTTGGAAGTTTTCTGCATGCACACACGCTATGGCTGAGACCAATTCTGACTATCTGCAGATGCAAACAACATGACATGCAAAAGGGATTATACATAATTGGAAGATGTGATGTGGAAAATTACTTCTTTCACTGTCACTCTATGCCTTTTTTTGTTCTTGAATCTCTTATTAAAAAAAAAAATAATCCAACACACACACAAAGAAACAAACATGTACACTGTACATCAGGATCTGGAAATCTCCCAAGCCACAATCTAACAATTGGCAAAACTATCAGATAAGATTCAACAGAAAAACTGCAATGTGATGATGGGCCAATTTTAGAGACAAGACACAAGACATGTACTTCTGGTAGGATTTCTAGATAACAAATTCAATTCCTGCTTCTGCTACAGGTTTCCTATGTTACCTTAAATAAATAATTTATGATTTCTGCTCCTTGGTTTCCCTATTCTGAAAAATAAAACAAACCCACCACCTTTTTTTCTCCCACAATTTATCTGGCTTCATTGTTTATAATATAAGTAAACCTTTGCAATAACTGAAAATGAGCAGAATGGACCTTACACCTAACCAGAGTCTATTGCCTCATAAATAATACCACGTTCATGCATTTAGAGAGTATTAAAGTAGCAATGAAGCACTTTCTGCAAAATGATTTTGTTCTTGATTATACAAAACAACGAGTCATTCCTTTCTTGTACCAGACATTTTTTCTTTTCCTTGTTTTAAAAAGTACACAAAATGCAAAAGGAAAGGTTGCATGGGTGGTGCGAACTGGGAGACGTAGGACAGAAAGATGGGGGAGAAGCTGTGGAAGACACATAAATGGCTTGGGAGCGTATATAAAGTCTTTCTCTGCAATCTCTAATCTTTAAATAACATTAAACTGTCTGCATTAGGTCTTCTTCGGCTGTATCACTCTACACAGCAGATGTCGATCCCGTGAATCTTTCAAGTGAAAACATTCCGTGATTCATAGAAAATTTATGATTAAAAGATGGTATAAAGATGAGAAACCACCCGCCATTATGAGCCACGATGAACATGTGTGCAAAGTTATTGCAAAAGACACTGTGCATTCTACTCCCAGAAAAGGGAAAAAATGTTCCCTTTGGTTGAATAAAATGTATAAATTAAGTAAAGATGGTCCTCTCCTACTGTTTGAGTCTTTCATATCAGTTTACAAGCAGTAAAATCATAAGAGCTCAGCAATAAGTACAACATTACTTCTACTCATCTGTCAATTTCAAGAAATGAGAGTATATAATTTGTTGAGTAATCCTTTGAATTCCCATCTGAACATTAAAAAAGAAATGTGGTATCACTTCATGTACCTGTCTGTGACTTTTCAGACTGTAAACAACTCTCAGTGCATAGCTTGATTTGCCTGTCTGAAACCATGAGGCAGACATTTGTATTAACAAAGGATTTGTTTAGAACTGCTGTTTTATCCCATGAATGCTACGATTCTTCCCCCTCCTGAGGGCATATAGAAAAGGCAATGGAAATGGTAGAGTTTTCACAGTGTTGCTATTTTTTTTTCCATTCAGGGAGAAGAAAAAAATGCCATGTGAATTAAGTAACTATGTGGAACTGAAGAAAAGTGCAAAATTCCAAATATTTATTCATGGAACAAGAAAACGTAAAGAGATATATACTGTGAGTTAGGAAAAGAGAGTTGAAATAAAACTCCGCAAATTTTATCTCAACCTGTCACTGGCCTTCTGTCTCAGGATTCCAGAGGCAGCATGGGTTGCCCATCTTCCTGGAGGTCCCCTGCACTCCACAGCTGCGTTTCTGGGCTGTGTGCAGTGCGGGTCTGCAGAGGAGGAAGTGGAGGTGAGCAGGATCTCCAACCAGGCAGAAGACAGGAATGAAGGCTGGCAGAGCTGGCAGGAACGGCAGGGCTCGGCACCCAGGGCCCATCCCAAAGCCACAGCAAGGGATCGGGGCAAGCATGCGGCTGGTGGGGGCAGTGCCAGCCACAGACACTGGACACAACCCTGGGGATGAGGAAAGGCTGACAGCTTTACTGAGAGTGGCACAGGAGGTGCCTCAGGAAGATGGGGAGACGCTCCACTGCAAAAGGGAATGTGGGGAAACAGCTGCAGCAACACGGCCAGCAAGAAGACCCTGCCAGGCACCAATGGGAAGGAGAAGGGCCTTGGGACACAAGGGCGTGTACATGGTCCTTCACCTTCTAGTCAGGCAGAGCAGGTACTGCCACAGAATGAGGGAGCTCCCCAGGGGCAATCAGGCCAGGTATCTGAGAGCCCCAGAATCTCCTACAGGAATATGGGACCACCAGAGCTGCCATTGGAGAACAGTGTCCCTGTGGAAGGAGCAGACCACTCCCTGGGTGCTTGTGGGAGGGACCCCGTGCTGGAGGAGGGGAAGAGTGTGAGGAAGAAGGAGTGGCGGAGATGAAGTGTTATGGACTGACCATAATCCCCATTCCCCATTCCACCTATGCTGCTTGGGGGGGAAGAAATGGAAGAGCCACGAGTGTAGCTGAGCCAGGAAAGAAGGGGAGTGGGGAGAAGGTGGTTTTAGTTTTATTTCTCACTATCCTACTCTCTTACTAATTGGCAAAAAAATTAATTAATCTTCCCTGAGTCAAGTCTGTTTTGCCCTTGAGAGTAACTGCTAAGCAATTTCCCTGTCCTCATTTCAACCCACGTTTTCTTTAATTTAATTTCTTCTCCTACCTTGTCAATAAGGGGGAGTGAGAGAGCGGCTTGGTAGGTACCTGGCAGCCAGCCAAGGTTAACCCACCACTCCTGGGGAGGAGCAGTGGCTCCCGCTCACTTCTTGTCCCTCCTTGTATGGGCAAGTCAATCAGCAGATCTCTTGACATCTTCTGTGGAGAGGACTATGAACGCCCTCCAGGTTCCTAAGGAGGGGGACCTGGGATTGGTTTTATGCTTTAGGCTCCCAGAGGCAGCATGGGCTGCCTAACTTCCCGGAGGATCCCTGCACACCACAGCTGCGTTTCTGGGCTGCAAGTGGTGCAGGTTCTTCAAGTCAGCAAGTGTCAGAGAGCCAGTGAGGTTTGGTATCCACCATGGAACAGAGAAGATGGAGGCCCTGGTGCCTCTTCTCCTGTCTGCACTCTGACAGGCAGTGGGAATAGTAGATAAATGCCTCTGTGAGCACCACATCTCCTTCTTGCTGTAGGATGAGGTGGGTCCATCTCCTCCAAAATGTCTGCCTCTCCCTTTAAAGGGATATCTGGGGAATGGCATGGAGATGATCTGAAAGCCCTGGCAGTGTGGCAGAATTGCAGTCCTGAGCTTTGTGATTCATTAGCAGCTCTTTTTGCTTGAGGCACATGATGCTGTGCTGAAAGCCCTGTATCTTCCTCCTTCACTTTCCTGTGATCAGAGCAGAACCTGACATGAGGAAAAGGCCGAGGAGGAGGAGGTGAGCAGGATCCCCTCTCAGGCTGAAAAGAGTAGTGAGGGCTGGCAGAGGGAAGGGGAAAGGAAGAGGTCTCCTAAATCCCATTGAATCTCTGGGTGGCTGCCGATTTGTTTATTTTCTGAAATAAATGGAAATTATTTACTACACCTGAAGTTAGCCATCTACAAAATAAACATCTAGTTTGAACTAGTCATCTTTTCAGTCAGTGCTGAAAGACAGTCACATTCAAACTCAAAATAGCAAACTGTTCGCAATAGGATAGCAACATTCATTTATTGTGCGCTGTAATAATAAACAAGGGTGAAAACCAGAGGAACCGTTTGCTCTTCAAAACCTTCTTGCAATAAACCTGCTGTACCCATCTTGGAGTTATATGTTTCATATTCTTTTGAAGAATGTCCTGGACTTGATGGAACAAGGGTCTTATATAGAATCATAGAATGGTTAGGGTTAGAAGGGACCTTAAAGATAATCTAGTTCCAACCCACTATGCTTTCTTTTTTTGTTTGTTTGGTATGATACTTTTTTAATGGCAGTTGGTGTTATGCCCTTGAATGAAAAGAGAAAAAACAAACTACAGTTCTTGCCTGGAACAGAGATTAGGAATGCTAAAATGTTGTAAGACCTTGGCAGGGTCCAACAGTGAAGAAGATTATCTCTGAAGCAAGGAATTATCATGATGTCTTCTTCTGTTCTGCTGATAAGCTTAAGTGAGAGACTAGTCAAGGACTTCTTTATTCTGTTTAATGACATCTTGTAATAGTTCCGTATGATTTTTGGATACAGCTGCAATGTGGAAATATAACTGTTTCATCAGTTAAGGGAATGAATCTTTTGGTTTTTATAATTGGATATTCTAGGAGCATTTTCTCAGGTATCCTTGTCAGGCATTTTTGAGATAGTGCAGAATTTGCTTGATCATGTTCCAACATGGTTGTTAAAAGAATGCCTGCCTTTTCTCGGTCATGCTATCCTGAGGGTTGTGAATTGCTCTCTTCAATCTGGTATGGTTCCAAAATAATTTAAACTGGGCTACAATCACTCTTTTGTTAGAGGAGGTGTCTTCATCCATGGTTGTTTTGTTTAATAGCCAACCAGTTCATAATTTACACATTTCAGTTAACAAGATGGAAAAAAGTAGTTTAAAGTTCAGTCCAGATTTTATATATGTTATAGTACACATCTGGCAGAGCTAAACTTTATGATTGTCCTTTGCTTGTTAATAGTGCAACTTTTTTTGCATCGAGCTCTGTTCTTCTTGGTAATTTAATTTTTGGCAGCAATTTGGCAAATAACTTAAATACCTGATTAGTGTCATGCACAAAGCTTTTTTAATAGCTATTATTGTGCTTGCTTCCTATATGGAGGATATATGCTATAAAGCAGGATAATATTAGTGTCCTGTCTTAAAGCAGGATAATATTAGTGTATTCTCTAACCTTAGAAGGTTAGTAGTAATTCTGAAGGCAAAATTAAGTCTTAGCAATTCAGTTCCAATAAATTACCAACATGACTGCTAGGAAATGAGTAACTAAAAAATATGGGTGAAACATTGCAACAGAAACCCCTAAGATATCTAATAAGTCCGATCCATTGTGCATGAAAATCAGTGACACTGAGATTCACAAACGTTTCCTAGTTTTTCTTGGTGGTATGTAGTGAGAAAACGGCACTTTCAGAGAATTATTCACCAGTAGGTGAGTCATACTCTGGAAATGCCCATTTTTTTCCATTGTTTCGTGAAGGGGCAAAGTTTAGATATTAAAGCTCAGTGAGATTAGTCTTGAACGCCTTCTCTGGCAATGAATTCTAAATGAAATAACTGGGGGCTCTTTAGATTTATGAAGGCCAGCCTGTTGAACACCAGTGTCAAAGTTAGGGTTTTATTTAGCATCTTTTCTTGATAGGGCACAGTGGTCTGTAAGCCTTTTATAGTTTCTTAGAGAACGGCACAGGATTGCAAGGTCTCACAATTTTTTTTTAATGGGGATATGGTGATCTTTGGTAGTTTCTCTCTTCTCTTGTTGCTGAGTTATATAATATGTGAATATGCTAGAACTCATTTGAAAAAAAGTTTTTCTAGTCCTCAGGGCAGCATAAAAGAAGCTATAAAATAGGAACCATATATAAGTAGTAAAGTTGTGATATTTAATGTTTCTGAAGAGTTGTGGGACCTGAATTATTATAGCTTGATCACAGTTTGAATCATCTGAGAAACCTTCCCTCTCTTAAGATAAAGATATATTTTGATAATACAATCTTTCTTCTACTCGTGAATTTTAATTACTGAACTATTTGTCAAGGAAAAGTTTAGCTAAGTGTCAGAAAAAAATTCCTATGTTTTGTAGAGGACTCCAAGAAATTATCTTTCCAATATTCTCTGTATCAACGGTGAGGAGAGTTTCACTGAGAATATAAAGCTTTGTGTGAACTTGCTGTTAGAGGCTGTGAACAGCCTTCCAGCTCTTTCAGTATCAGCTGGAAATGAAAAATAAAACCATATGAAAGATTAAAAGAGCATATTGATGTCCAAATATTTCGGATATCACATGAAGTCTTTCTAGCGATGTGAAAAAAAGAAATTGCCAGAACTTCCCAAAATCCTAAAAATGTTTTTCAGTAATATAAAACAATTTTTAAAATTGCAAAAATGGTTTATGCTTATTCACTGCTTTAAAGGAAATTACTTTGGCAAGAATAAGGAAAAAGAAAGAAATAACAGCATGAACACAAAACACTTTGTTTAAAAAGGTGAGCTCCCCTAATGCAGATTATTTGCTTTTGTAAGCCTGACTAAAACCTTGATATGGTGAAATTGTGAACATCTGGAATCCTCAAAATCAGTAGGAATTATTTTAACACAAAGTATGGGATTCATTTGCTCAAATGTAGACATCTACAAAGTAGATGTCTAAGTCTGAACTAGTTTTCCAGGCCCTAGGTTATCAACAAAGAGAAACAGGCTTTTGCAGAGAACAATTCGTTCCCATTCTAAAACACATCTGAAATGATCCAGATGAATTACTGCCAGAAAATATTTATTTTTCTCCATTGAACACAAAGACAGACATGATTGACTGCCTTGGATGTTAACCTCTGTAATGTAGTCTACCGTTAGGCAAGACACCTTCATTATTTTCAGAACTGTAATAGTGTGTACACTGTCTACTCCAAGTTTGGGTACAGAAATTAGCTGCGTGGTTGAATTTTCTTAAGTTTAGCTTGGTTACCTCAAAATCTGTGCATGCATGTGCACATGTACATGTATCTACTTGTGCTCATATGCAGGATGTATAGTATCTATCAAGACTTATATCAGAAAAACTCATCTTGATAACTTCTGCAATGTCACATACAAAACCCACTCATGTTACTTAGACAGGATTTTCAAATTAATGCTATGGAGTTGTGCAAGAATATTAACAGCACTGGGGATGGAAAGTTCTTTCAATTATTTTCTAGGCCTCAACTCCAAATGAATGCCACATCATCTCTCCTAACTCATTCATACACGTGTTTATAAGTTTAAAGGAGATGAGTTCTGCACCTTGAGGGTCACCTCTTGAGGGTGACTTTACTACAAGCATCTTCTTAGAATACATAATACACAAGTTAAGCGGTAGAATTATTTAATGAGTTTAATACACAGATCATGAAATCATAAGAACCATTCTAGGAGAAATAGAGATAAGGGGTTGCTTAGCTGCTAGGCAGTGCATAACGAAAGGTGAAATATCTGGAGTTCTAAAGTCTGTATGAAAATCTTTAACAAGCAGGTACATGTTTAATTTCCACTTTGTTTGCATAAAGTCTGTTGTGAAGTGGTGAAGGTATTGGTAAGTGTCATAGTGCTCAAGTCACAAAGATAATGCTTGAGTTGTGTCATATGATATAGATGAAAAATAGCTCTGAAAGTCATTTCTACCTAAGAACATCATTTTACAAACCTGTATATCAAGTGCTGAACCATTTCCCATAACAGGAGCCGATGTAATCCTTACCATCTCCTCCAGCTGATTCTTCCAACATGGCAATCTTTTGTGACAGTATTCTTTTGAATTTCACACAGTAACCCTAATCTATTTTAAACATTTTTTTTCTTTCTGTTGCACTCAATAAGACAAATGTCAATTGAGTATCAAATTGTCTTCATGTCTCCTTCATGGCTTCATCACACACAGGGCGTGATTCAATTTAAGATGCATCTAGATGTCAGGAAGTAGGTGTCTACAAGCATGCTAGTAACTGTGATCTCATTAGAGCCAACGGAGAGCTAAAGCTCAACTCGTTTGCCTAAACCTCTAGTGTCATTTTAAAAGCCCTAAAATGTCTTAAGACAACTGGAGAGGACTGGAAGTTGTGACATAAGCACTTTGGGGAACTGAACTCTCTTGGTTCAGGAGCTGGAGGCCTAGCAAAGGCTAATCAGTAGGCACTAGATGCCTGTTTGTGGGCAACTGAACTCAAGCCCTTATGGTCTGGGATGTCGTTCACAAATCTAACATACAGGCTATCTGTATTTGCCACCATTCACATGGTTCAGCTGAAGGCAGCGATGAAGGAATTGATCTGGCATGGAACTGTAGCCCAGGTGCTGAGATCAGTTATCCAGGAGCTCTGGGTATGGCCCAAAGGTTACAAAGGTTAAGAAAATGATTTTCCCTAACCATGCGACACTTCGGATCAGGCCATCTGTGCAAGAAATAGCTTCCAGGATCAGACCTATCATGGCTTTAATATTCACTGCAGATTTAATGAAACTGCTTCAGCAATATAAACTTGGTTGTAAAATATAGATTTCAAATCAGCATTTGGTCCTTGCAGTGTTTTATGCATATGATCCGTTTATAAACTTTCATTAAGGAAGCTGGGTTAAAGACATAAGGCATAGTTTTTATAAGCTTTGTCTCCTTCAAATCTTATAAAAATAAATTTAAGTAGCTTACATATCCCTAAATAAGCTATAACAATAGTATAGCACAGTTCGGTTAATTTAGTATGTTACAGAAAGTTTTCTTGCTGGTTTTCAAAATGTTAGAGTTTTGCCGGATATATCATTACCACCAAGTTGGTACTGACTTGTGGAGGCTATAAAACAAATAAAGTCATTAAAAATAATTTGAACAAAAGGAGTAACTTGATATCATAATACCATCCACATTTGGTTAAAATGACTTATTTTAAAGCTCCCTTTCATCTTACTAAACAGATTTCCAAAGTTAAAAAAAAATGTGATTAATAAATTATACTCCATAAATCTTATGATAACTATGATAGTCTTTGGAGAATTATGAAGCCACATCTGGAAAAAGTATTTTACTGCCTGTAAAACAGCATGCCATGAATTTTACTAGTTCATATTAGTAAGTAAAATACGGTATATAATTTTTGCATTCATCAGTGTGAGTGCAAAACACATCATTTTCTTCTCCCTCAAACCCTTAGATTTATTTCACAAAGAATGTTTCTTGTAAAGTTTATAAGGAGCTTGTTTTCTTTTATTCATACAGAGATAATTCTCCCTTATATTAGCTGTAATTTACAAGATGAACTGGAGAGTACCTAACATCAGAACAGAAGTAAGTAAACAGTAAGAGTAATAGGGTTCATTTGTTATTATTATTGCACCAAGGCTAAAATGAGCAAGGCCAAGCCACTGAATAAATGCCAGAGCACTAATCCAGAGAGAAAGAGAAGAAGTTCATTTTTCTGCTACGTAATCCAACAATAGCTATTACGTTATTCTTTTTCATTAATGACATTTTAAAACATATAGATTAGAGTCGCAAGTCATTCAAGATGAGTGGCTGTAATATTTCTGGAATTAAAAACTTGATTAAACTTAAGTATTTCTTAAATAAAATGAGCAATGTTCTTGTAGAGCCAAGTATGTCCCAGGGAAATATAAAACCCTTTTTATTTCCAAGCAGATGTTTGCAATAAGAAATGGATGGTGAGTGAAGGGGAAGAACACCATTAAGCTAAGGTAACCCCTAAAGATTTTTATATAGTCCTGCAATCATAAGCTCCATCAGTGATAAATATCACAACAGTGCTTGTAATGTACCTGGTTTTATTTATGTGTAGATCCTTGAATACGCTTTACCTCAGGTAATATAATTCGCTTAATGACCAGAGAAGAGCTGTATTTTAATGTAAATGAAAGCAACATAATTTTTGTAACCTGAAAAAGTTCTTTCTGTAAAGATACAATAAATCAGGACAATAATATCTCTAAACATGTTTTGTTTTTAGAATAGAAATAAATAAAAGTCCCAGAAAAATGCTTACTAAGAAAATGTATGTGGATTCAATTCTGATAGTCATCTTTATTGCACGTGATACTCTCACAATATCAGCGTTCTAGAATTATTTGTGTAACATGTTGCTCAGACTGATAACATGGATGACATTATGGCCATAAAATTGCTATTGCAGTAAATCTAGCTGTCTTCTGTTCTGGTTTGAAATGGCTGTTACCTTGTAGTTTTATTACGCTGGTTGTAGCTGATCTTTTAAGTATTCAAAGCTGAAATGGGCTTGTACCTATTGATGCTTGTTGCCTTTTCTGAAAACAAAATTTGCATTAAATCATCAAACAAATTTCTGTATGAATTCCAGCATATAAATTGTCTTGAAAAAATACCAGTGTGAAAGATTTCTCTTTATGGACAAGCCTCTCCCCTTATCATCAAGGTGCAGGAAATGCATACTCTCACTCTGCAAACTGGGGATCACGTAAGAAAGAAAAATCAACTGCACAAACTAGCAAGAAAGGATCAGTGTGGAAAAGGCTCTAGGGACTATAGGGGAGTACAAAACCTATCCATTGCTCTTTGATGCTACTGCAAAAAAGGCAACTCTCATTTGGGAGTGTGATAACAGGAGGATAATTATTTCGTTCTACTCAGCACCAGGGAAACCTCAGGTGGAGTGCTCTGCCCAGTTTCAGCACCACATTCAAAGAAACATGTAGACATATTGGAAATAGTCCAAAGGTACGCAAAAACCAAAGGGATTAAGAAAACATGACCTCTGTGGAAATGCAAAAAGAGCTGCTTTTTTAAAAGGGAAGATTGCAGTTGAGTGGAGTGGGACATGAACTGGTGACTGACATGATAAGATATATAAAAGACCTAGGAAGAGAAACATTATGAGCTTTTTTCTATGTCTTTCATAAGCAGGACAAAAATACATTGACAATTTAGAAAAGAGGAAACTACAATTAGGTAACAGAAAAGCTTTCAAACTAAAAGACTAGTTAAGATCTAGTAAATACTTAACCAATAAATTGTTGAAAGTCCAGAAAACTTGTTAATTACCATTGCATGGGGATAAGACTGGAAAAAAGGTCTAAATGATTCATAGCTCCATTCTAGCCGTAACTTTCAATGATCCCTAAATTTGTCTCTTTGAAAACTGGTGTCATGTACTACAGGTATGAATTCTAGTATGGAATTTGGCTAGGGATAAAAACTGGGCCGTGACCCTGCTCTGGAATCTTCATTTCTTTAAATCTAGTATACAATGGGTGGATTTATATTAATCTTTTAGTGAACCGAATGGGTTCTTCTTAGGTGCAAATTTGTCTTATGATACACACTCAAATGCACACCTGAGACACTTGTAGTAGTCTCCTTCCTGGTGTAACTTAATTTGAAGTCATTCCCAGAGGCAGTATTGAGAGTATCCATGTGCAACATAGATGCCTGGTCCTTCAGTATTTAGCTCTCCATGCATGCGTACTGTATGACTGGCACCAGTAACTGGCATGAACTACATTTCTGGTAAAGACATGGTATGGACACATCCTGCTAAAGCTGTAATGAGTAGCAGTGAAACAACCCCTTGTTCTTTGGTCTTTCTTCTGCACCAGTCATGAATGTGGATGTATGCAATGTCCAGAACTTGCTATGAAGTATTACATATATGAGGTCAGTGCATCAGCTCACAAGTAATTACCAGGACTTACTCAGGAAGGGTTATAGAAAATGGTCTTTTAAGTAGTCTTATAATGATTTCATTGTGAGAGTGATTATTCTCTTTTATTTATCTAAATGTCTCTGATTACGGACAATTAGCTACTAATTTAAGAGGCTTAGTTAACTGCTGAAGTCTGCACCATATGATGGACAACAAGACATACCTTAAACTGGTTCCTCCACAGGTTCTACCATGCTTCAATGCATTTGCTAACATCTCTAGTTAAGAGTGCTTCAAATACTCAAAAGATAATATATACCAAGAGAAGGAGAGGAATATCCAAGACATCACTTGAGTGACAAATATCCCTATTAGTGTGATGTCAAAGGTACCTTTCACAGGCCATAACCATGGGAACTTCACATGACTTCTGACTCCATATTTGCTTTAGGAAAGTTGTTCTCAGGATGGGAGGAGCATCAAGAAGGGGCTGTCACCTCACTGATTGCAAGAGGGAATGAAGATGGAAATCTTGTCTCTGTTTCAACCAATTCTGGGGAAAACCACATGATCTCTTCAGGGAACTCTCTGACCAAAAGTACTTCTGAAAAGAATAAAGTGAATGGATGCCTGGTAACTGAAGGAGATACTACTAGTGAGCGCAGAAGCATAAGGGGATCACAGTACAGAAATGCAGAGCTAGCTGTGAAAACCCGTCATGGAGTGCACTAATATCCACTTCTGTCCATGTGCTCTGCTTCTTGGGTGCAATCATGATGCCTGTGTTACTGGCTAGCAGCTTTACTAGTTTTACTGCTAGCTAGTAACTGGAATTAGTAGCACACCTTTGATTGTAAATTGCTGTCCCAGAGTCTGTTCTCTAGCTTAAGGTCAACTGGCACACTCTGACAATGTGCACAACGTTAAACTCCTTTACTCTCCAAAACATGTCAACTCCATCCAAACTACCCATTCAGTGTGGCCCTTGGCCTGAGTTAACCGCTGCACTGTGCCGAGAGTTGTTTGACTGAGGGAGTATTAGTGGGTCCAAGTGAAATGGTAACCAGCAACTAGTCTAACATTTTTAACAGTACTGACAGTTGAGTTCCAGGTCTTAGCAATGTTCCCTGAGATTGTTTAACTTACTAGTATAAACGAGGCCAGCACATTCTGGGTTAATAAGGACTGTCCATTAAGAACGGAACTCTATCTGTTCAAAAGCATCTGTACAAATTCAGAACACAAAGTTCTGAATGCCTGGAAGAAAAGTAGTTTGCTCATCATCTGTCTTCCTGAAGAGCAGAATGAACAACCCTCCTTTGTAAATCACAGGGCCAGGCTAACTGCGATTAAGAGGGTACCTATTTATCTCAAGCTATCAAAGTGGTCTTAATTTCACTGTAGTTTTTATTCTCCTTCTGTGACTGGAGACAATAGTTCTCCACCTCAGATGCTTGTTCTGAGGGTAAATATGTAACAGCCCGTCACATAGTCAGGTACTACTGTCAAGTTTTCCTTTAGAACTAAGGCAGAGAGACTGTGAGATTCTAGCACTTTAAATAAACACAGATTCATATGAATATCTCTTGTTTGGACAGCCACTGTTAATATGGGCAGAACTTTTATGTCTAGGAAGACTCATGGGGATTAAGTCTTCTTGTTTGTTTGTTTCTTTTAAGCAACATCATTTAACTTCTCCTCAGCCTGTCTGCTATGGTTGAAATTAAGATATTAGCGTGGTCCTTGTAAAAGACGCATTAAGTGATTTTCCCCCATTTTACGTGCATTTTTAAATCACACTGTATTCCTAGGCTGCAAGGAGTTCTGTTCTAAATGCATTAAATAAAATATTATTTGGTTTCTACTGTTGTTCAGCCATAAAAAAGGTCTCTAAGAGGCAGGAGACATGACACTGAAAAATATTGATGATACTGATCCTCTGGTTATTCTAAAAAGTTTTCCTGTGTTTAACTTTCCAATCTCTTTGCACAGAAAATCATAACATATCTTTGGGCTTGTAAAACTCCTGGAACTCAAGAGACAGCTAGTGCCATTGATTTGATGATGTGTGAGACTCAAAACCTGACATTTTTCTAGGATAGCAAGATGGATAATTTAGGGTTTTTGTTCTCAATTTCCACATTCTTATAAACACAGAAATGATTTGTTTAAACAGTATTGTTACAAAATACACTGCAAGTTCTTTCAAAGTGTATTTTTTCGGAGGAGCCATGTGGGGCAGTTGCTTTTGTCAGAAATACCTCTTTAATTTGGAATTTAAAGCACCAAGAACAATAAAGATGATGTGTCCCAACCAGAGGTGGAACTGGTGGGAGAATCATAGGTCAGCACAGCTACATGCAGTTCAACCACATTAATTTGGGCAGGAAAATGTGTTCACCTGTCACTTCCTTACCTGGAACACTATTTTCTAAACTTACCATTAGTGCAATGAAAATGTAAGAGAAACCAGTCATTGCTACTACTTAAGAAAGCGGACCTCTAAAAGAATAAAGATACTAAACAAAAGTCCATAATTGTAGGCATTCATCTTGATACTGGAATTTTTTTTCCTAGTGTCACATCTAGAAAATGTTGCAAGAATTTTTTGTTTCAAACTATATACAAATCCGGACTAGAACACTGTGAAGGTATGCGTGTAGATGCTTCCTGACTATTTCTTCTGTTTTGAACGTCAGGAGAATTATTTTTGTGTTAGAACATAGGAGCCTCAGATAAATCTTTCCTGCTTCCTTCAGTGCACCAGAACACCAGCACTTTCCAAGGGAAAGAAAGGTAAAACACACTGCCTTTTATTTTCCTAGTAATCATAATTATGAGATTAGTTTTATGAATTATGATTAGAATATATATTTCTATATAAACCATTAAAATAACCACTGGGTAGATTTGCTAAAAAATATTGGACAAATTTGCAAGAAACAAAATATATTTCCTTCTAAATGCCTTACATGGTTCTTGTCTTTTGATTAAATGTTTCCAGCTGTTTTTTCCTTCTTCACACAAGAAAAATAGCTTTCTCTCATTTACACATTTCTTTTTACTGTCACAAAACTGGTGGTGAAAAGAAGCATATGAAGAAAAAGGGTGAGAATACAGAAAAAAGGAAGAAAAGTCTTAAAACCTGAAGGTGAATAATAACTCAAAGTAGAAAAATTAACTGAGAAAGTGCTAACTACCCAGCTCCAAAATGTGGTGTTAACAAACGCCTTCTATGGTGCCACAGCTCAGTCAAACCAGAACATGAAGATGGCTTTAGTGACTCTAAAAGATGTCTTTTCACAGTTGTGGCCACAAGAAAGCTCTCCATGCTCTATGAGCTGGGCATCTCCTGTTTTGCCATAGTAAGCCTTGAGATTGCCTCATGATCCAGAAGGAGAAATGGCTCCAGCTGCTCCTTTCTGACTCGGCAGAGAGCAAATCACCCTCCCCACCTTTTTCAGAATTCAAAGGCAGAAGTCTTAATGGAGTCCATTCTGATTATTCTTCTTTTGGTGGAATGGAACTGGATAGACTGACTGCAGTACGTTGACATGCAGCCTTAAATGTCATTCCCACTGGTGCTACCACCAACACATAAGATGCCTCCAAATGAAGCAGCCTGGTTGAAAATAATAATAGCATTAGCTTTAGTAACACTGAATGTAACTAATAATCTTGTTGCTTGGAGGTTCCGTCTCTCATGTCTTTCTAAGGCAGTGTAGTCAGACTGATTCATTGAAAAATAAGTCTTTTTCTCTTCCAGGCTCTGAGGAAATTGCCTCCCTTCCTCCTGAGGCGAGAAGGAGGAGAGATGTCAGTGGTCTGTGTGTTTGCAACCTCATTAAAGGCTTCATCTGAAACTGGGTGAGGCAAAATTTCCAGCTGGCACAGTGTACATGTGCCACCTTCTTGAGGTCAGAGATAGCATGAGCGCCTTCAGATTCTCCAGTGGTCATCAGTCAGATCTAGAGCTGGATTAATCTTTGATTTTAATGCTTAATCACTTTCCAGCTACATAAAAATTTAAACTGCAGACCATGGGCACACACTAATTAGCATCCAGGGTCTGGGGTAAAGCTGCTGTCACAGACCAGGATAAGAGATTTAAAGAACGTCCCAAAGTCTTCGTCTTATAGACAGTCTTTCCACCAAGAAGGCAATAACCACGTGAATGCCCTTCTTTATTCCTAAAGCTCATGTCATCCCTGCTGCCCCAACTCTGACCTCAAGCAGAGATTTAATGCTATCAAAAGAGAATTATCAGAGGCTTCATGAACTTCAGTGGGGACCTTTCTGTTCGGGATGGGTGACTTGCAAACACTGGAGCAGTGAGTGACAAATTAAAACTGTAAGATGAAGAGAGACAGACTTTTACTGCAAAAGCATTGGAAAACACCATTGTTTAATGCAGAAAGTCTAAATAAGTATAACATTGAGATAGCATTATAAAGTAATTCCTAAAGTTGCCTGGCAGATATTTAACTATACAACTTGTTCATACCATCAAAGGGTGAAATTTCCATTACGTCAATAAGGAAATGGTGTAATGTCTATCTTGAAATAGGAAAAATAGCATGACAGCACTCCTGACAGCTGACAAATAAGGATTTAGACAGGAACCATCAGCGCTATAACCACGAGCTACTGAACCTGGAAGAGGTAAGCTAAATGTCTCTCCTTTTCTACGGTTATGAGAAGTGTATTTCCTTGTCAGACACAGAGAGGTATCTTCAAAGCTCACTCATCCTGTTACCCTGAGACAGCATCTGAGCAGAGAAGAGAAGGTGAGACGCCAGGAGTGTTCTGCATTTCACTTCCCTAAGAGTCTATGTAGTAAATCGCATTTACTCACCTTGGTTATACAAAGTCTTGTCACAGGGGAAGTATTGTGCCTGGTTTCGAGAACACGGATTCTTTTAGTCAGTTATGTTGTGAAGGTGCTTCAGGCTCTATGATGGCTGATCATTTTTCCCACTATTCATTGATCGGTGTTGCATCAGGTTTATTCTCCTCTCCTCTCCTCTCCTCTCCTCTCCTCATTTCATATCTCATCTCATCTTGCCTTGTCTCATTTGTTTTTCAGATAGCAATTCTGTAAAAAAATAAATTCAACTCCATCTCTGGGATAGTTCATAAATCAGCACTGGAGAAACGCATTTGAGATTAGAACCAAACTAGATTTGAATAAAGAAAGAACTGGCTTTTCCTCTGATTTTTTCCTCCAAAAGTTTTAGTGTTCCTAGTTTTCCATTTTTCCTTGGTGTTTTTTTTGTTTTGTTTTGGTTTTGTTTTTTTTTTTTTTCCCCCAGCCGTTCATGGTTTTGGCTTCAAAACAGAAATAGCAGAATGTCAACGGACAAGGCTGTTCTCAAGATTTCCAGTCTCCATAGAAGCTAAACCAGTTTTCCAATTTGCATGATCTCAAAAATGTTTTAATTTGACTTTTAGTTTGGTTAAGCACCTGAATAATTTTTCCTTAATAACCTTAGAGCAAGCACTCTTCCTTTGCCCTCAGGTTGAATTTAGTAGCCTTCTTTCAGAAATTGACTAATCTCTGATTGGTGTCTTAAGGTAAAATTAAGGTTTCTTTTTGTGAATAGAGCAATAAAGAATTATTATTTTTTTTGGTGATCAGACTATCAGCAGTGAGGTGTTAATCCAGCCACCAGAGGGCACCCATATGGCCCTGTGAGCTTAATATGATTCTAATGAAGTTGCAATAGAAGAATTAATAACAATTATTAAATGAGGTCAACAGATGTCAAACAAAGCACGTTCACTACTTCCTGCCAAATTCTACATGTGTGGAAAATTAAAACAATGCCTCAGTATTAAACAATCTTAAAACAAATTCTGAATCCCATACTTAGGTTTTACTTAGGAAATAATCTCTTGATTGCCAGATCTTGAAGTCCTTATACTTTTAACCACTACCAGGTCTAGAAAGCTTCTATTGATGTTCTCCTGAGTAAGGACTGACAGAATATTGACCAGCTACTGTATCATTCAACTTGCAGAGGCACTTTCATGTCTACAACAAAAAGACGAATGGATTTTTAATTTTTGGCCCCAGACAATGCATTATGATACTGATAGGATGTTGACAGCACTCTTTTTTTTTAAAGAAAAACCCAACAGGACGTGGGGAAACTATTTCCCACGTATCACATACATAAAAATAATAGGTTTTCACACTGTGTATTCCATAAATTGTAGGTTTAACAGGCCAGGAAAGGAATGAAAGGTCAATGAGTTTGTGCCCAGAATGCTAGTTTTCCAAAGCAAATTTGAGAAAAGCTTTAATTGTCATGATATCAAGAAATCTCAAGACTTTTTAAGACTGCTGATTTCTAAGGAATTTCAGGGAGAAGCAGTATTTCAGGATTGTTGGATTTTGTACTTTTTGAAGAGTGTATGTCAGTAGGATCGTGAGACCTCTAAAAATGGTAGCGATGCCAGGGACTGTGCTATACGTCTTACTAGGTGCTGTTTACCACCATATCCTGCTCCCAGACATATTCATGTTTTGGAACATTTAACAAACGATTTCATATTTGCATGGTTGCATTCTATGCACTGAGGGTAGGACAGAACTCATTAATGTCCTGTTGATTTTGGGGACACTCACCATTGCTGTCAATATTCTCAGAAAACAGCCCCTAGCATGTGATGGTTAGATTATTTGTCCTTTTTTTATCCTATATAATCAGTAGGTGATGAACTGTTAAACGCAAAGCAGCACTCAAGCCGATTGAAAGTATAATGTTTATGACCTGCTTATATTCTCTTTATTTTACAAATGAATCCTAATCTTTGAGATATTTATGCAGCTTCTTTTGGGAGTCAGTGCTTTCAAATCTGAATTGTGCTTTAAGGAAGCAGGTTTAACTTCAAGGCAATAGTTCACCAGAGGCAGAAAGGAGACTTTGGGGTTTCCAGGAGTGCCAAATAGCACTAAAGGTTAGACTAAAGGTAAGTAGCTTTGGAGAAGATTGCAAGCAAACTTGCAGTCAAAGATAAAGGATGAATAATTCTCTTCAGTTCTGTATATGAAAAATTGTACATTATTGATGAAATTCTTACTAGCAGCCAAGTCTGGTGATATATCTTATAAGTAATTAGTTTAACTGATGTGGAATCACTATAACCCCAAGACTTCAATAATTGTTTAAAGATTTAAGTTTCACAGTCGGTTTCATAAGCCAGAATAGTCATCAGCCAGGTTTGTGGCTGAGTTGTGAAAGTTAACAGAACACTGTGTCAGAACTCACTTTAAAAAATATTAAAAGTCATGGGATTGGAAGTGAAGATTCTTAAGCAGGATGCAAAATTTTACCTGTCAGAGTTTAACCAGTGAAGAAATCTGGAGGCACTATAGGAAAGATACCTAAACTGAGACGCAAATTTCTTCCTGTCCGAGTTTGTTGGTACAGGCATTTCCCCAGTAAGATTAGACATGAGAACAGATGCTAACTGTGATAAACCGAGAAAAACAAATACATACTAGAAAGAAAGCTTGAAGTAAAAGCAAGATTTTACATGACAACATATGTGCTTAAAGATACTGCCATGTATGAAGTCCGGAGCTTTTCTGTAGGCTTTAATTTGATAATGCTGTAATGGCTTTTTTAAAAAGAAGTGTTGCTTCATCCATTTAGAAAGACTCAGAATGTTGTCCTGTCTCAGATAGCAACTCTAAGATGTAATTAACCATAAATAACCCCAGAAGTTATTTTGACAGTCTCCTGCTTGAGGGAGAAAACAGGTCCACTGTAATAAACATCTTCCTGCACCAATAAATATAAGCACGTAAATTAACTAAGCTTGTATCAATTAACTGAGTTTATTTCTAGAGACTTTTTTGACTGCACACATTCAACATTAAAGACTAAACACTCCGAGCTCCAAATGGTGGAATCCGCTGCTGAGAGCAGAGGAAGCTTTGTGGAGGTGCAACACAGCTACTTCTTCCCCTCATCCAAATGGATCAAAATTTAGGATGCAGACTGCCTGACTTTCTTTTTCAACAGGCTTATGGCTGAGTGGGATCTGTCTATAGTCAGCAGAAGGAATATAAATGGTTGGGTTCACCTAAATATCTGCTTTAAACAGCTAAAGTTAGATGAGAGAAACTTCAGCCTTATCTTACAGCACAAACTTTTGCCTGTGTACTGTAAAAAGAAAAAAGTTCCTTAGCCAGTTTTTCCCTGGAGCCTAAGAAGATAGGATGTGAAATCTGTTTTTCAATCTAAAGCAGTTTATATTTAAAAAAAAAAATATATATATATATATAAAAAATGCTCTGTATTGAGATTATATGAAGTTAGTTTGTATCTGAAATGAAATAAAACAAACACTGGAAGTTTCTTACAATGGTGTTCACATTCCCTGCTAAGTTCTACAGGCCCTAAAACAGATGGTGAGGCATTTCACAGTCAGATATGCCACACATCAAGATGAGGAAAATGTTTTAATTTTCAACAGACAGAGCTGACGACAAAGAAATAAACTACTGTAACAGTTGCTTTATAGTTCTGGTGTTCTGAAGAGGCACAAGAACTACCAGATCTAACAAAATTTAGGATTGTTTCACTACTGGGACATTTCATCTGAGATAATGAAGTACTGATTCAAAAGAGACAAAAGAAATTGGGGAAAAAAGAAAAGAAAAGAAAAGAAAAGAAAAGAAAAGAAAAGAAAAGAAAAGAAAAGAAAAGAAAAGAAAAGAAAAGAAAAGAAAAGAAAAGAAAAGAAAAGAAAAGAAAAGAAAAGAAAAGAAAAGAGAAAAAGGAAATTAAAAACCTTCTCCTCAACCTTTTCACACTTTAGGAACCAAACTGCAACCAAATATTTTTGAAGACCTGGAACAAGTAGAGAGAGAGAGAGAGTTTTTATTTTGACAATTGTAATTGCCATCAAGGTCTGAAACTGTAACACCACAAAAATGATGTTTCTGGCCAGCACCTGAAAGGTAAGTGCCAGAAATCTCACATGAAATGCTGGTTTTCAGGAGACTGCCAGTTCAAACTGGAGATTTGATAGGTTCAGATAATTTCAATAAACATTCAGACTTCTGGATGATCATCTGAACCAAACTTGCACTCTGAACCTTTCCATTCAGCTGTCTGAATAGAAAATCTCATTTATAGTTTATAGATAATAGCATTATATGGGGAATATGTTACTCAAGGAAGAATATTTAGTCAGCAACTTCTGAGATTTATCTACCAGTATGTTATTTTTTTCTCCCCCTTACAAACTTATTTTGCAATATGACAGGATCTGGGAGAATGTTTTTATATCTGAAATTTGTTTTCAGGAAGCTGGAAGTAAAACCAAAGACTTTAGTGAGCTGTGAAAAAGTAATTATGTTTTTTTATTAATTTATTTTTTAACCGTGCTGACACTATTATCCCCTTGTTTTTTCCCTATGCACATCACTTGCAATCTGATATACAAGAATATTTCATTTTCATTTCAGGTTTACCCCAATAATACTTTCGTTTTCCTTTCAGTCAATGGAAATCTCTGAAATGAAGAGCTCAGGCTGGTTTCTGATGTGTAAAATAACATGGGTTTTCTGGACACTCAGAGCTTATGTTAAGCTACCAACCTCCATTATATCACAACTTCAGTTCAGATTTGTTTAAACAAGTTTCCACCTGCACAACAACCCCTTTTACTGCCAGTGAAACACACTCTTCCCCAAGGAGCCTGGTATTATAAATCACCAAAGTGCACATGCGGCTGCTGCCAGCGTGAGAGGGGTCTGGCACGATGAGTCTGTGGAGTAATGAGGGACGTGGAATAGCCCACACACATTAGGAAAGGAGAAACCAGAATGCAGCCTTAGAGTGTAGAAAGCAGTCTATCAAAAGCTTTTAAACTCAGCCTATTAGGTTCAGATATGGAAGTTTAATCTGCTAGCCGTGATCGTGAAGAGAGCAACCAGTTCCAAAACAGATAAACAGATACACACCATCAGATAGCCTAGCATGCATGTGTACATACACCTGTACATTATAAAACAAGAATAAACTATAACATCAGACTGCACTGTGTGCATTTCATCATAACAAGAAGATATGATCTTCAGATGATTGGACAAAACCCCTACTGAATTGAAGAGACTAGAATCTGAGACCCCATCCTGCCCGAGCTGCACATTTTCACCACTTCACCAAATTTGCACAACTGATTTTTTTTCCCAATAAGGTCTCAGGAGCTAGTTCCAAGTACGAACAAAAATTTACACTCAGCCCTTCTCCCTAGCTGCTGTTCCCATTGGTAACAGTAAATTGCTTTCTGTTGTAAGAGCCTGTAATGCCTGTAGACTCCATTTACCCCAGACTCCTTCCCTTTTCTGAAGGAAACCGGTGGTCTTTCAGCATCCTGGGGGTGGTCTGCAGACCTCCTCTTAGCTGCAGTTGCTCTGGTTCCTGTCTATGCTCCAATCAATTCATACCCAGCTCAATGCCACCCACAGTGCGCAGTTGCATGTGAATATCAGAAAGTTCTCCGAAAGATGCCAGCCCTATCTTCCTTTGATGTGCCATATTAGGTCCTAATGGGCCAAATTCTTCCCCTACACACATGCAGCTCCTGCTGACTTCAACCAAGGCTGCAGATTCACAACACACAGCTTTGTGCTAAGTAGAGACTAACCACAGTTTCTGAAGTATCTCAGAATAGAGCTCCCTCCAGCACAAGAAGTCATGCTCTTCAGTGCCTCAGCTATACCAGTTGCTGGAATCTGTTTGTCCCCAGGAGAGGTCCATATCCATGTGTAAACACATTTTTATGGGTACACTATTGCAAAAGACTAATTGGATTAAATAGTTCTTACTGCCTGAGGATTTTTCTGTACTGTGTCTACAAATTACACATGTAGGCACAAGCCATTTCTAAATAAACTAGCCTGGACACTGGTAGAAATGTAGGAAGGGACTCAGTGCGGGATCAAAAATCCACAAGGGAGTCTGGGTAAGATTCATGGAATTTACCCATACCATGTTCTGTACTGGGATAATTGCTCTTCTAGCAGTACCTAACGAGCTAGTTTAAAGCTAAATCAGCCTCAATAACTGGTGAGAATTGCAGTCATAGCACAGACCTCAGTATAGCCCTCCCCCAAAATAGTGATCATTAAGCTTATGCAGTTCCTTGTAGGACTGAATCTTAATTATACCAAAGCTGTTCCACTCCTTCATCCACCATATGTGTAGATGGCAAAGCCAGGTTAAACAGAACATGACATTCACATGCCTGTGGATTTTTGGTTCATTTTTTAATAACTGACATATATTTTACAGTAGAATCACAGTGATGAGCTGGGTGTAGTTCTGAAAGCAATCAGAAGCAGTTATTTGCATTTACTTTAGAAAAATGCACCATATGTTGAACCCAAGGCAGTTTATAAAGTACACAGGGTAGCAGGAGTAATTCAGAATCATCCTTCCCATATCTTTTCAAGTCTTTTGAAAAATATGCAACTATCAATACTGACCTGAAAGATTCCTGTGCTGTGCGCATACATTCTGTACTTTTTGCCAAGTATATTGGCACAGGATCATCCCAACAGCAAAGGCTATATTGAATTTTATATGGCAGAGACTCACAGAATTTGTACCCACATCACTCATTCTGTAACAGCCTGCAATTAATTTGTTGCAGAAGGATAAAAGATTATTCATCCATGAGCGGTAAATTTAATACAGGCTGGAAAATCTGTTGGAAAAATTAGGATTGGACTATTCTCAGCTAGCTCGGACAGGAGTGTCTTGATAAAACAAGACAGGGCAAGACAAATAAGACAATATAAAACAAGATAAGGCAAGGCAAGACATGTCAAGGTGCAAAGTTAGGTAGAGAACAGGTTTGCAGAGTCCCTTATCATATCCCTAATAGGGAAGCGTGGGTTATTGTGCTACCATCATTTAATTTCTGTGTTTGTATTGCTGTCTTCAGATTATCTACTCAGATAACATCTGCTCAAATGAAATGCAGGCAGTGGTAGTCCAGTACAGATTAAATGATGGGATTAATTGCTCTGCAGCTTCTTCCTTTCGTGTCTTTTTTTTCTCGTCTAACCTCATGAGTTTTCCCTTTTGCAGGGTCACGTAACACCATGGAGCTTGCAAAGTGTGCAACTTCCCCAGCATGCTGATTGCCTTGGCATGCATCCCTCAGAGTCATAAGGCCTAAAGCTGTGACAGTCCAACAGTCATTTTACTCTGCCATGTTTCCTGGCAACACGGTGGGAGAGGAACTCTGCCAAAACCATCAGTGAAATGAACTGACTTCATAGAGCTGGTTATTTTAGATTTCATTGAAATTAAGGACAGAAGAGACAAGCGAGAGCTGTTTCATCTGGACTGCCTGTTTATCCCAAAACATTAAATATCTGTATCTCCAATCCAATAAATTATTCCCCTAAGAATTGTTCCATGTAATATTTAAAACCCAACTCCATCCTCTGGCCTCAAGCAGGTACTGTGGGGCTCAGATCAGGACACAGATGCAGCCTCACCAGCCCCAAATGGAAAGGGACAGTGACCTCCCTAGACCCCGTAGCTGCTTTCCTCCTAATGCAGCCAAACATGCGTTATTCACGATGAGACTACTCTGTGGGCTCATATTCAATCTGGTTCCCACCTTCCCACCTACTACTGAGGCAGTTCCCAGCCTGTCCTAATGCCTGGAGTTGTTCTGTCCCAGGTGTAGGACTTTGCACTGCTCTTCATTGTAATGCAGGAGTTTTCTGTTGGCCCTGTCCTCAAGTTTATCAAGTTCCCTCTGGACTGAATCTCTGCTACTCAGTTTGTCACTGACTTCCCCTGTTTATGATAATCCTCGAATTCTCTGAAGGTATGTTCTGCCTCGTTATCTTATTATGGAGTAGCAAACATTGCAACTATTTTCACGGCACAAAAGGTAAGGGATGAACAGAAGACTTCAGATTCAGAGATCCCCACGCCAGAACGATACATACCACAATGTTCAGCCAGATCTTCTTCCCTCTCTGCACACAGGCTGTGGGCCATCTCCTGTCTTTTCTTACAGATAGGCCGGTTTGAGTAAGTCATTCCAATATTTAATCATTCTCACTGTTAGGAAATTCTATCTTGTTTAAGTTTGTTTAAGGAAATTCTCTCTGCCCTTTTCCAACTGTTTCAGATTTCAGTCTGAAGCCTTACTACAGTATTACATGAATTGGTTTGGGAAAACAACCTCAGACACAACATTTTAAGATTTTTTTTCCCCATATTTTTGAAATTAATAATTGAAATTTTCTATTGATCTGAAGATGGGAAAGGAATTTGTGAAAAAGTTGCATATGTTTTCCCACTGTATTTGCAATTTTGGAATTTTTATATTTTAAAAAGATTTTTAGACCCACTCCACTGTGGATCATTTAGACCACACCAAGACAATAAGAAACTATATTCCAAGTGTGTTTTATGGATCTATATGAATGACAAACAATGATAATTCTGCACAATGAAGTTGCCTAAGTCTGGTGCACACAAGACTTGGTGGATCTGAAATCTTTGGATACCAATATCTACGATCAGTTAAAGAGTTCTCAGCCTACTTTAGGCTTCATGTATTGCTTCTCAGAAGCTCTTGGTTTCAGAGTTGAGGAGCGTGGTGTGGTGTTAATAAGAACTAACTTAATATTGCTACCTCTTTGTACAAAGAAATCTGGCTGTAGTGAGTTTAAAAACCACAGGAGTGGAGATCTGCTTGCATACTAATTTAAGAAACAGAAGTTATAACCTGTTTGAGTTACTGCTGTTAAATGCTTAGTTTTTCTTTCTTCCAGTATTTATTTCCCTTGTATTTTCTCTGCATCTGGAATTGGTGCTAATCTTTGATGAGAAAGTCAGAAAGGTGAGAAGGCAGAAATGGTAAAACACTGCAATATAGATTTCCCATAGATGTTCCAGCTGCTCTGTACTTCTCTGGTGACACACAGCAGCCTTACATTAGTTAATCTAGTTTTATGGCTGTCTTGTATCACCGGGGTAACATAAAGCCACAGGAGCATATTGGTGAATCTGGTTCCGTGAGTATGCTTTGGGCCAGGTTTGACTTTTATTTTTATCTATGTAATTCAGCAAAAATAATTCCTTTGACATCAGTGGGGTAGTTGCTGGTATGAGCATGAGGAAGCTAGAGTGTACTTCTGAGAAGAAAATGCTTCTATTTGTATCAGTAGAATGAGATTTGAGAGCTCTGCATGCAGTTCCTCATTATCACAACCTTTTTGTGAGAGCTTCTGCAAGACATCATTTTCGTGCTCATGACATGTAAAATGAGGGTGGAATTTTTTTCTTTCATCCTTCGTATGTCCCATTTCTTTGCATTAAATACTGAGATACAGAAACTGTTTCCTGGCATGTCTTTGAAAAGCACCCGGCACAACAGAGCCCTAATTTGTCATAAATTTACAAAAATGAGGTTAACTTTTCTTAATTCATGCCTAACGATGCTTTTGATGAGACAGAGAAGTTCACATGCACTCTGTCGTTTTCCCGGTTACAGTGTTAAGCAGTTTGACTAGAGCTATTCATTTTTCCTCCAATATGCTGGTAGCATTTTCTACTCTACCAGCCAAAGAAACTGAACCTCTGATAGAATCCTGGAACTGCACAGCACCTGGCCTTTTTGCCAAAATATTTTCAAGGTGTTGCACGGTGGTGAAAAGTAAATTTTGAAAACTGTTTTTCCCCCCACTGCTAAAACTCATCCATTCCCAACAAAAACATTGCTCATGTCTCAGGCACTCTCTGCCTTACAGGCTATTTTATGAAGAAAAGGAGGAGGGAGGGAACACTCCGCATAATTCCTCGCAGTCCCCTGCCAGCATCTACCTCATCAGGGGAGTTAAGTCCAAGAGGTATTGTTAAATCCTTATGCCATCCTTCTGAGACTTGTATGCAATTTTGTCCTCCTTTACACGTGCTTCCAGGTCCACTGGGATTGCTTCAGCATCAATCTGAAAAAAAATAAATAAAAAGGCAAGAGGGGAAAAATAATTCTCAACTCCCCTTATTAATGTGGGAGGTCTCAGCTCCCCCAGAAGGCCCGTGAGATGTTGAGCATGCTCATTTGGACACAAATTTTGGCAGTTTGCCATCACTACAAAGGACAACGTGGGCTCCTGAGCTGTGTACCACCTCTGCCACTCTGTAGGTGTTTGAGAAGTGGTGGTTAGAACCGGCAGCGTGAGATGAAGCTTACGTGTACTGTGGAATAACAGGATGATTTCCTCTCCCCTGTCCTGTCTGGGTATGCCTGTGTTTGTGTGCAAAGGTGGAGAACTGCCTTGATTTCTCATCTGTTTAGAAAGCGCTGCTTTTACTGGCCAAGAAAGCAGGCAGGTGGGCAGATATTTCTTTCCAAAATTTCCAGTGGCATTATATGCCTTCAGCCAGGTATGAGGCTAACTTGTGTACATAACATTTCCATTCATTTGTCGTTGCCCCCTCTGAAACTACCCATTTAAGAATCATATTTTTGATTGATTGCACCAGTTCTATTTGCCTAGTTCTCTTTTTTTCAATGCTCCACCTTGTTCCGTTGTTTATTCCCAAGCCACCTATGAACTGACTCACCTGTTGTATGCTGAAAAGTCTGAGTTGATGATGAATACCAGTTCTGTAAAGCTGTTCAGAAGAGGCAAATTACATGGCCATTATAAGCCAGTTGCATGAAAATCCTTGGGTAAACATCATGTAAGTCAATGAACAGAGCTCCAAGTTGGCACGTTTTCCTTTTAGGTAATGGATAACCCTGCATACAACTACTAGAGTGTTCCCTCTGAACTAATAATGAGGAGGAAGCAAAGATCATACTTGGATTTAGTACAGCCAAGTGTGAGGGCAAGAGTTTTATTAAAGGAGTTCAAACAAAAGGGCAGGCATGACCAAGATGTTATGCCTAAGGATTTAAATTTAGTTTCCTGTATAAGTATGCAACGTCTGCCAAGAGACAAATTGTTTCCAGGGTAACACTTGAAAAGAGTGATCATATATCCCTTAGAGTCGGGCTGTTGAACATTCGTATAACAGGACGCCACCATGACTTTGTGCATGCATTGAGTTTTATGCAGGAACTGTGCTAAGTGAGGTTGTACTGGAGGGAATGTCATTCACAGTAATTTTTTTTTTTTTTCCCTGCCATTTTCCAAGAGAAACGGCCACCAGCAAAGGATTTCCACCCAGCAGTGTATTGCTATGAGATACTACTGATTGAAAGTGCAAATGAGTGTTTAAGAGCACTAAGAATTGAATTTTCAGGGATGGCTGATGGAATTAGCTACTCAGTTCTCACTGAATTGCAGTAGAATTTTCATACTTTCTGTACAAGCTTTTTTTGGAAATCCCAGACTAACAGTCCATAGCACTGTGAAATTGCTGAAATGATCATTTGGTGCATCTGATGTCTAATCGCTGAAGCTATGCCCATGATAAAAGGAGTTCCTTATTGATTCCCTGTACGAGAACAAGGACAATAAACAATGTATTACTACATTAGTTTTGAAAAATGTGGGCAAATCAGTCTGAAGGTGTGCTCAGAGCAGTCCTAATGGTGACTAGTTTCATTTCTAATGCATCCTGCTCTAGAATGTTGAAAATATTTACTGAAAACAGGAAAACAAATGCTAAAATATCTTTTGCACTCAAGTCATATCCTGCTTTTTATCTGGGATCAGGTTTGAGGTAGTTGAGAGATTGCCTGATCTTTTTTTCATTTTTTTGACTTTTTTTTTTTTTTTTAATGAGGAGTTTGAAGTCACTTGGTGTTGACTTGATTGGAGAGATTTCTTTTCCAGTTTTTTGGTGATCTGCAAAGTTACAAATATTTAATTTAATTTAATTTTTTTTTTTTACTCATGCCTTTGTTCTTTTTTTAGTGAAACTAAAACCACTTATCGAAATGAAACATCATTTTGAATCAAAACCTTTTGTTCTGAAAATGTCAAAATGATGTCCTTAGAGTTAAAAAATAAAACAATCCATTTTCCAGAATCAACAGCAATTTAAAAATATTTTGGTTTATCAAATTTGCATTTTCTTGGCAAAAAGAAAAGAAGAAGTTGTATTCTATTTTATTTTGTTGACCTGGATCTAGTTAGAAAAAGGTAGAAGCTGAGTGAAAAAACTAGAATATAAGAAAGGAGAGTGTAGGGGCATTGTATTGCATTGCAGTTGTCCTGGTGTAAACGCAAAGGTGTCAGTTTTCAGGGTTGCATTTTTCTTTTGTTAATGCAGAATCATTTCTCTCTTGGGTGGCTGAGATAGCAGTGTGCAGATTTTAAATGTCAGCTCACGCTTTTCTGCTCGGTGGAGCATACTTATTTCTGCCTTCTAAGGTTGATTTAGATTTTATTGAGAGAAACTTTTGTTTTGAACCAAAGCTAAGAAGTTTGGCTTCCTTCTGCTCAAAGCTGAAATACCCAAGATCATGATCTCCTTCTGTAAATACCGAGATAACTTCTGCTCTTGAGAGCAAAAGTGTTTAAAGGACATAGTTGGCTTAAAAAAAATCTCTCTTCTCAGGCATTTGGTTGAGAGAATGGGATGTGGGGGAAGGAGGGTTTGATTGTTTGTAGTTTTACGTCAGGAAGTCTAGCAGAAGCCACTGCAACATCTCATAAAACATTGTGCAGCTGTGTGCAGACCTCAGGGTGCACAGATGCGTATGTATTATATTTCCTTGGAAGGGGCACAAGCTGAACTTTTCAATTTTGACACCCGACAGCATCCAGCAAAGGTGAGGTCTGCTACTTGTGCTTTAGGTTTTAAAATTAAAACCGTGTGTGTTGTAGTGCTCACATGACATGTATAAATGTATAAATGAGGGCCATTAAGTGAGTGCGTTTACACATCATTTAAATGAAACAACACACCTAACCAGATGGATTCCTAAAATGAGTAATTGTGTACTGTTATTTCCATAACTATTGCCCTTCCTGGTATACCCTCACTTCTCTGGTATGTCCATCACTTTGATTTGAGCTTCCAGATTGTGGGCCAAGACCTTGCTTCTCTATGTTTTCTGTGAAGATCTTGACATTATTATGTGCAACTGGGAGTGGGATTTTTCTCACCTAACTTTAGCCATCAAACACTTAGGCTCTAGTCTGAGCTTGCCTTTTTGGCATCCTTGGTAGCCAATGGAAAGAAACAAGATTTTATTTTTCAGAGGGCAGTTCTACCCATCCAAAGAGATATATAAAAGACAGTTAGACCCACGTAGTCCTCTAGATATGCCTGTCATTGATTGCTTACGCTAAAGGGAGTCTGGGGAACTAACTTGGACAAATTGCCAACCTTAGTGAGATGAAACCAAGGTTAAAAATAACATCAAAGAACTAAAAAGAACACAGAAAGGTAGAAAAAGGTAACATCCAAGGGCTTTTGGGAGACCCTGAAAGCTTTTACCACATCTCTGCATATAGCAATTTCTATAGCGTTTTGTTCGACTTTCCATGAGAAAGTCTGTCAACAGTGCTGCATCTTATTATGGTTTCCAGGATGGCTGCCCAATTTAAAACAGGAAAATCAGGTCTCAAATCTTGACATGCATGTAGGAGGACTCCAGAAGCCAAAATCTAACTACATGTCTGAAGCAGCTGGATAAAACTACCAAACAAAAATAGAATATTAACCGGCCTACAATCCCTTTTTCAATTCAGACCTTAAACATACCAGTGGTGTGAGGTATAAACTCTTGTTTTTCAGATTTTGTTGTCTTTGTTCTTGAAAATTGGCAAAGTATCCCATGTAAATACCACCCTCCACCCATATAATTCTAGCCTATATGAAGTTGTCAAAACACATCTACTTCTTTGTTTCTGTTATATCAACTTTCATTCTTTTTCCCTCCACAGATGGTAAGAGAAAAATAATAATAATGCCAGCTTTTCTTGTAGCTCTTTTTTCCTTGGATTTCGAAGTGCTTTACAAAGGTCAATATCATTATTCCCCATTTTTCATGTGTGGAAATTGAAGCATTTAGCTGTGAAATGGCATCCAAATATAGAACCTGAATACTAGTTTCCAGTTAAAAACAGAAGTTGATATTCTTTTCAGTAACATTTCCAGCAGATGAAGTGGGTCTTAAGGAGTATGAGTATGCTAGTAGCGGTGCATTTAGGAGTCCTGGCACAAAGAAAAAGAAATCTGCAAATGTCATTCATTATTGTGACCCATTTTGCTGTCATGGCACTTGCTCTTTGCCACATGAGTATGCCAGACAGCTGCACAGCAAAGTGTTGCAACTTCTGGACTGTTCATCAGTTGCTTTTTATGGTGATAAAGTGAAAGCTGAACTTGTTATAATACAGGGTATGTGTTCATGTGCATGCACAAGGTGTGTAATATAGGTGTGTATCCGTGTGCTATGAGTGGTTGGTTGGCTGTGGTCTGAGCTGCATCTGTTAGCAATGAAAAATATGTGTTTTCTCACAGACATAAAATTCTGGGCCACTTAAAGGTGAATATTTTCATCAGATCTCTCCCCATCCTGTAATTTATAATCAGTGGAACTAGTGTGCAGTGCTCTAAGACCATAAAAAAGATAGAAAATAATCATGAAGGGAGAAGTTTGTAATGTTTGCCAGATGATAATCCAGAAGGTCTACATGTTCGGAATGTAGATTGGTGACCCCTGTTACCTTCTTCAACAACACAAGAAGGAAGAAAATAATAAGATTATGTATTGGAGAGTAAGTAGTCAGCAATGTCATGGCACATGCTTCTATTAAAGTGCGTGGACAAGATTTTATAATTAACAGCTAGCTTTATGCACATCCTGCACATATGCTGTGGGATACAGCAAGGGGACTGGGTTAGAGGGGAGAAGGGTTGGAAAGCATGTCAGAGGACAGATGTGAAGAGCTAAGGGAAGGTAGCAAAACAATACCACCCAGTCGTCCATCTGTGAAAAGGGAAAAATCTTAAATGAAGGATCCTTTCTAGGCTTTTAAATATGTCATATATAATATACTGCTTTGTACTTCCTGTTTGTGTTTTGTCTATTTTATGATCTCAGGAGAGTGAGTCAGTCAATGTAAAAATGGAAATGCTTTGCTGGAAAATGTTCTGCTCTTTTCATGTGATATGAATCCTGAAATATTAATTTCTTCTTCCTTTTATTCTTAATAGGTCTGCAGGGCATTTACAGCTCTTGGAGGCACATCTCAGGACTCTGGCCATATCCATACGAGTAAGACCACAGGCTGTTCTCTGGCTCTGAGGTCAGTGACATAAAGAGCTGTTAAAGTCCTTCAGACTTCAGAGTCTTCAGAGTCTTCAGAGGACTGCAACCACCCTGCCTCTGGGCAATCGTCCCTGGCCCATGCATACTTCCAAACAGCGCCCAGGAACTGTTTACAAAAGGGCCAATGGCAGATGCTGTTTAATTGCCTTGCTGAATAGGTGCACTCTGCTTTGCTCTAAGCATCACCCACACTGGTCCTGCAAATGTTCGCACACTCAGTCCTCCAAGCAGGAAGGAAAAGTAGTGAAAAAATGTCTATTATTTAGAGAAACTACTTATTCTTGTTAATGTTAACGATATTATGATGAAGGTAACACTGTTATTCTGAAAATCAAGTCCTGCTCTACCTTGGCAATAGAATACTAACTTAAAGGAGATGATCACTTCTCACTCTCAGCATTACTCCTGTGCCTTTATGTAAAGATCTGGGAACTCGGGAGCTCTATACCCAGTTCAGAACATTCTCTAATGATTTGTCTCTCTGACATGAAGTTTCTTTTAATTTACAAATCAAGCAGATTCATTCAGAAGTCACTATACAAAACCAATTATGAAATTACAATGTGGAATGTTTAGAATCTCAATTTTAGAGATCAAGATAAGATAGGCAAAACCGACTGTTTTCATTAAATAATGATTGCTAATTGAGCAGTAATCTAAGGGTATTTTTTGTCCTGGACCTATGTGATAAACACTTAAACCAGCTTCTTTTGAAATGGATGGGAGGTTTTCCACTGATTTAGTAGCATTTTATATGAGTCTCTATTATGAGTCTTTCCAGTACATACTAAAAGCTAAATTAGCACAGAGATAGTGACAGAGGGTCTGAAGTATAAAAGTCCCAAATCCTCACATAGACTCTATTGTTCACAGGCATACAAATAAGCTTCGGATTGACTGTCTGAGCCTGACCTGAGCTCTGACCTGAAGTGCACAAAGCTTGAAGGTTTTACATCCAAAGTGTCTGTTCTCATAGTGCATTCTGGAGCTCTTCCAGAAGTGTCCAGAACTTCCTCTTTGTCCCAGGACATATTGCCTTCCTCTTCTGGCAGCAGCCCATGAAAATGTGCAGGTAGAAACAAAACAGAAAATTTCTAGCCCACGGCATATTATGTTAAGGGAATCTATTGTATTGACATAGGGGTAACTAGAGATGAATGAACTAGTTCAGTCTAAATAACAACCAGCCCCAACCTTTGCCCACTCGAAAAGTGACCCTAACCCGAATCTTTTTCCAATTTGGATTGGTTCAGAGAGATCAGCTGCCGAGTCTGTCAGCTGGTAGCCAGACACCAGAGCAGACATAACTAATTAGGATATATTCCCTCATCTGGAGATTAAACATATTTTTTGTGCTCCTTGCATGTTCCCATAGTTACAATTTGCATTAAAACCTCCTGGTCTGAAAGCAGTGCCTTCAGAACCAAAGCAAGTGAAAAAGTAGCTTTTTCCCAGAGAAATCTATGGGAGTTCAATTTGTCTTAACTGGATGTTTTCTCCCTCAGTACAGTTCAACCTTCAAAGTTACTGACATTCCATCTTCACAGAACATCTCATTCTGAGTTTCGTAGAATCGTAGAATCATAGTATCATCAAATGGTTTGGGTTGGAAGGGACTTTAAATATCATCCAGTTCCAACCCCCCTGCCATGGGCAGGGACACCTCCCAGTAGTCCAGGCTGCTCAAAGCCCCATCCAGCCTGGCCTTGAACACTTCCAGGGATGGGGCATCCACAACTTCCCTGGGCAACCTGTTCCAGTGCCTCACCACCCTCACAGTAAAGAATTTCATCCTAATATCCAATCTAAACCTACCCCCCTTCAGTTTAAAACTATTACCCCTTATCCTATCGCTACACTCCCTGATAAAGAGTGCCCCCCCATCTTTCCTGTAGGTCCCCTTTCAGTACTGGAGGGTGGCAATAAGGTCTCCCTTGAGCCTTCTCTTCTCCAGGCTGAACAACCCCAACTCTCTCAGTCTGTTCTCACAGCAGAGGTGCTCCAGCCCTCAGATCATCTTTGTGGCCCTCCTCTGGACCTGCTCCAACAGGTTCATATCTTTCTTATGTTGGGTGCTCCAGACCTGGATGCAAGACTCCTGGTGGAGTCTCACCAAAGCAGAGTAGAGGGGCAGAAACACCTCCATTACCTGCTGGCCATGCTGCTGGTGATGCAGCCCAGGATGTTGTTGGCCTTCTCGGCTGTGAGCACACATTGCCAGCTCATGCCGAACTTCTCATTGACCAACATCCCCAAGTCCTTCTCCTCAGGGCTCATCTCAATCCATTCTCCGCCCAGCCTGGATTTGTGCTTGTGATTGCCCCAACCCAGGTGCAGGACCTTTCACTTGGCCTGGTTGAACTTCATGGGGTTTGCATGGGCCCACCTCTCAAGCCTGCCAAGATCCCTCTATACAGCATCCCTTCCCTCCAGCATGTCGACTGCACCACACAGCTTGGTGTCATTGGCAAACTTGCTGAAGGTCCACTTGATTCCACTGTCCATGTCACGGACAAAGATGTTAAAGAACACTGGTCCCAGTGCTAACCCCTGAGAAACACCTTGGATGTCGAGCCATTGACTACAACTTTTCCTTATTCACTGAGTGGTCCATCTGTCAGATCCATGTCTCTCCCATTTAGAGAGAAGGGTGTTGTGTGGAACAGCACCAAATACTTTGTACAAGCCCAGGTAGATGATGTCAGTTGCTCTTCCCTTATCTACCAATGTTGTAATGCTGTCATAGAAGGCCACCAAATTGGTCAGGCACAACATGTTGGCTGTTACCGATCACTGCCTTCTTTTCCAAGTGCCTTTAGCTTAGTTTTCAGGAGGATCTGCTCCATGATCTTGCTGGGCACAGAGGTGAGACTGACCAGCCTGTAGTTCCCCAGGGTCTCCTTTTTTTCCCTTTTTAAAAATGGAGGTTATGTTTCCCCTTTTTCAGCCAGCCAGAATTTCACTGGACTGCCATGACTTCTCAAATATGATGGATAGTGGCTTGGCAACTTCATCTGCCAGTTCCCTCAGGACCCGCAGATGAAC
This sequence comes from Rissa tridactyla, assembly GCF_028500815.1. Classification (NCBI taxonomy): domain Eukaryota; kingdom Metazoa; phylum Chordata; class Aves; order Charadriiformes; family Laridae; genus Rissa; species Rissa tridactyla. The sequence continues at coordinate 115,564,641 of NC_071468.1, read as the reverse complement.
CTCATCAGGTCCCATGGACTTGTGCACCTTCAGGTTCCTTAGATGGTCTCGAACCTGGTCTTCTCCTACAGTGGTCAGTTCTGTATTGTCCTGGTCCCTGCTTTTGCCTTCTGTGACTTGAGAGGTGTGGCTATCTCCCTTTACGGGCTCTAATAAATAAGAAATAAGCTTCAGAGCAACTTATTTCTAAGCTTTTTTATGCAAACTTAGCCCACATATTAGCAGAAATTGTCCAACAACCATATGATTTTGTTATGGCTTGAGAGAAAATATGGCAAATCCCAAAGCTCTAAAAATAGGCATAACTTGGGACTTCAGTGAGGAGCTGTGTGTTCTGGTGGCTAGAACTCATGAGTTGTCCGTGGAATAAGGATAACCCATAGGACCGAGAATATTTCACTGAGCAGCTGAACTTTGGGCCTCTACTAAACAGCTTGCTGACTGTGAGAGGCAGAGTATGAAGCTTCCCTATCTTTCTAAAAATAAACATTGGTGCTGATGTATGTATTCTTCTGCACTTGCTGTAATTGCAGCTTTTGAGTGACTTTGCTCTACCATTTATTATTTTCTGCCCAGATTTCAATCTGGTTCCACAATGGTTAGACAGTGTGCTAATGTATTTGAGTCAGAGTATGTTTACCCTGTACTTTGATGCCAGTGGTATTCAGAATCTGGGGAAAAGTTAATATCATGAAGGTCAGAATCTCAGTAGGTTTTGAAACCAAGATTAAACATTCTTATGGCTAGAAAGAACATAGGGCATCTTTTTGATAGGGAGACTGTAAACTCACATGTTCCACATGCGTTAGTGAATGGTGGAAAAAAGTTTGGAAGAATATAGAGGAACTAAGCATCATGTGCTCAATTTCTTTTCAACATGGATTGTTTTCCTGCAAAACAGTTTTAGTTATGTATTATGTATGTATTGCCAGAAATTATTTAGCCATTCTGCATTCAGCAAGGTACCTCTCTACTGTCTGAGTAGGATGGTACTGTTAGTTGTCTCTATTTTTTTTTTTAATGCCAAACTGTGGACTGATTATGTGTAAATGACAGTTCTATATAACTGGAACAGGAAACGTATTTCCATAATCCATGTGTCAAAGCTGTAAGACAACTGGAATGGCTTTCTAGAAACTCTCCTTTCTGACAACCCGTACTAATTTCTTTATTTTTTCTGCAAATCCAGCTCAAACTTCCCCTTGCTGAGTCAGTCGTTGTTTGTAACAGAAATTGACTGCTATTTAATTTTACTTCTTAAATATTCAATGGCATAGTAGTCAGGGTTTTACGGTCCTAGTGGAACTCAAAAACATCTGCACCAGAAGGCACAGTAGTCACAAGAGCTGAATGGGTGCAATTTTCACTAAGTGTGATTTAAAACTTCTTATATGTTTTATGTGATTAAAAATACTTAGAAGCATCTTCTAAACCGTTTCCTTCAACTTTGTGAATTAAAAGTTGAGACAGAGTTCTCCTGCTTCAGCCATGTACTTAGCCAGGTACATACCAAAGTATGCATGCTTCTGTGGATATCTTACTTGCTGCCACCTAGCTACCAGCCCAGATGGGTGAAGTCTCACATGATGTGGGATCAGGTATGTCGGGTACTCCACAACATTTCAAAAGACACCAGAAACTTGTGTTTAGGCAGATGAGTCTGCCCCTAGCTCATAGTTAACTGAATCACTTTCTGTGTTCCTTTGACTGAATCAACTGCATCTTCATTGACCATTTAGGGAGCTTAGGCACCTGGCCCATGTAATACATGCCTATGTGTAGAGAATGAAATTAAGGTGTCTAAATCTCTTACTGAATTCTTCCCTCACTCAGTTTAATCATTCAGTCTCAAAGGGAAGAGGCAGACACTTCCACCCATCTTGTCACCCAGCATAAGACCAAGGGATGACTCATGTCCCTCTTGAAGTGCCAGTCTCCACTGACATAAGTCCTCACCCAAACATATTTATACCGGAGCTTTGGTCAAAAAGCTTGGGAACACAGGTTTCTCTTGTCTGTCCATGCTTCCCACAGGCAGGGGAGCTCAAAAGTCAGAAGAGCATTGCCTTGATGTCAGTGCAGGACCTTAGGACCTTACAGAGTGAGAAATACTGCAATTCTGCAAATACAAAAAACCTCTGCCTGGATCAGCAGAATAGGATATATTTGGAAAAAAGTACACATCTGAAGGAGACAGGAGATGTCACACTGACTGTGTATTTTCACTTGCTCTATGTATTTCATTAGACATAATATGAAAGCTTTGCTGCCTGCCTGCCCAGTTATTTCACTCTTTCTGTGAATGCTGGGTACACACCGCATCAGACTGAGTGGCAAACTTTGTATAATGACCTCTAATCCACCAGTACAGTTACAATGACCCCTAATCCACCAGGTCAGTGGAGCTTCCTTGATGTTACCTGTACTGGACAGTTTGTCCTTGGAAGAAAAATGTTGCATGAGTAAGAACAGAAATAAATATGGAAGTGTTTTCTCTGTGCAGCATATCTTGTCTATTTCTTTGATTATTTTTAACTATAGTAAAGGTTTGATATTTTCCAGGCATTGTGACTGCTCTTCATCTGAGAATCTCAGAGCATTTTAGAAAGATTAAAATTAACCCTCACTCTATATATGTACGCTATGTAAGTTTTATTACAGACAGTTTACAATGCTGTCATTTAGCACATACAATCAGTTATGAGGTGGAAAGCTGAAGCAGAGTCCAGTTATCACTTGTCACTGGAAATCTCTAATTAATATACAAGCAATCCCTGTGGATAGGGTTAAAGGTACCAGAACCGTCACTGAAAATCTCAGTGCTTGTCAGCAACTCCTGTACTGTGGAACCATTTATGGAGATCACTAATAATATTTTTAATTCTGTTAAAATGTGTAGGAACACTGGAGATGAACTTCTGGATTGTTCATTAGTAAGACAACCCTTGCTGTCAGTCTGATAGATCCAATGGCCTTTTTAATATTAAATTTTCTTTCAGCATGTCTTAAAACCATCACAAGCCCCTCTAAGCAAAGCTGTAATTTGATACATAGTCATGCAGTATGTTTTTAACCTGCTTAAAGCCACTCTGTGATCCCCTCAAATTCCTTTATCCATCGGCAAAACTGAACAAACGGTGAACAGTTTCATTGATGCAACATTCCCTATGACCAGCGAAAGGGGATTTGGATCTGTTTTATGCCTATTTTGATGTCAGTATTCAAGAAAACTGGTAGTATAACAAAATAGAGGGTAAGACAACCCTACCATGAAGATCTTACAGTCCGAGGTCCACATTATATCATGCTTATTCTGGCACAGTGGCAATTGCCTTGACTGTAACTCTTGAATTATTATTCAGGACAGAGTAATATGGGCAGGATGATGAGCATTTAGCTCACTACAATAGACTTACAGAGTAGGGTTGATGGCTGAAGCAAAATAAGATGTGGACCACTATGTTTAAACAATGCGAAGCACAGGTCATTTTAACGTTAACAGATTTTTAAGACCAGAGGTAGCACTGTAGTCATCTAACTCTTATTTCCTGCATAACAGAAGCCAGAATGTTCTGCAGATTAATTCCTGTTATGGAGACAATCATTCTCCCTTTTTCAAAGTCAAGAATATTGAGCTCAAAAGCTTATGGTTGAACTAGACGTAGAGGTGATGGGTTTGAGCTTATTTGTTCAATTATTTCCTGGAGAAGCTGCGTAAGCAAAGGTACAGAAATCATTTTTATCTTTTCAAATCTTCTTCCTCAATTGTCTTATTATAGCAGTGTTTATGATCTGGCCTATATTTATTGCATTCTTCACTAGCATAGGCCTTGCATTCCTCACTTGATGTTTGCCATGTGTTGGGCATTACTTGAAATACATGGTTCTGGTTTCTTTTCTCCACAGTCACCGGACAATTAACTGATACAATGTAGGCAGTTTTTGAAAATTAATTTCAAGCCATCACTTATAAAGGTAACACATTGCTAGAGTACTGGTATCAAGAAGATGCCAGTGAAGAAAAGAAAGAGGCAATAAACAATCAAGCTGGCACTGAAATCCAGCAAGATTAGTAAAATGACATAAACTGTAATTCGCATTCCTTCTTTTTCTCTCCTTTTCTTTCCACACCTATATACCTATAGTTACTCTTTATGTGTATGTGCCTATAAACGGATTCTTGCGTCTGACATAAAATGTAAAGGATTTGGGTTTTTTTTCCCCTAGCTGTGAGATGAGCAGAGGCAAGTTTCACTGGTTTGACTTTGTGTGTCCGGATTTTTCCTGTGGCTGTTATTACTCGGCACCTGTACTTCCACTGCTTCTTGTCTCCTGTAGGAAAGTAGGTCTGTTCAATATCGAAGCAGGTAAAGTGAAGGCTGTGTCTGAAGCCGCTGCTTTCTATTTGTACAAGCAATAGGTACAAAGTGGACATTAAACAGGCACCCTGCTGTGTACCTGATCAGTGTCTGTTTCATGTCTATAGTTTTCGTGTATTTATCTTATACCTGCGCCAGGAGCTGTTTCTCTCTCTCTCTCTTTCTCTCTTTCTCTCTTTCTCTCTTTCTTTCTCTCTCCTGTCCTTCCCCCAACACACACTTCTTTTCTCTTTTCCTTAAAAAAAAACAGATGATGAATTAGGATAAAAAGTGGCATCTTTGGGAAGATTAGATAAAACAGTGCCTCTGGGACACAAACACAGAAAACCCAGTCAGCTACAGGGGTGACAGACCTAATCCACTAGTGAAAATGAGTCTAGGAGAGGAATTTAAAGCCAGTGTTTAAATAGGTGGGATTTTGTCTATGTGCTGCACTCACCAATTCTGCATATAAATGCCCACTTCTCATTGCCCAAGATTTTAATGCAGCAGGTTAAAGGGAGTTCACTTCCCAACATTGGTGTTTCAGCTCTGTGGTTTCAATCCACCTCTGAAAGTCTCAAAAGCACCTACCTCTCCTCATTGACTTAAATGGATGTCCTGGCTAGACAACTCAGTGCCAGTTCATGCTATTAGCTTGCTCCTAAAAAAGAACTGAGTTCTAATAAACCAGAAGGAGTACATCTTCCATGTATTTTTTCTTGTGGCTGGTGACTGCTGAGACCATGCAGCATACTCTACGTCTTTCTGACTGCTGTTGCTCTTCCAGAAGTCTTTCAACCTCACATTGAGATGGGGCCTGTTAGTGGTACATGGGACGCGTGGATAGGCAACCCTCAATACATCCAAGAGAAGAAATCATGGCTGATACTGGTGATGAGTCTGGAATAGCAATTAAGTGCTGGCCTCTGCTATCTTTCTAGGCCATCTCCATCCACCAGATCTTAAACCCTTTGCCTTGCCTTCCTTTAGACCCCTGACTTTAACACTAATGGTTGCAAGTACAAGAAATTAATCCATTAGTTATGGTTAACAAAGGACAGTATGGCATTCAGTGCCTTCATAGGAGTTAGATATACTCTAATTGTGAGATATATGTACATATATATTGCTTCTATTACTCTTTGCTTCATATACTATCTGAAATCTTAACTTGAAGGTCAGAAGCAGAACACACATTTTCATATATTGCCCTTTGTTTTGTCCCCTCCAGACTGCATATTTCAGGTGACAAATGCAATTTGATCCCAAAGTCTTTTCCTCTGAGACCCTGTGACAGGAGCAGATTAACCACCACAAACAAAATATGATTCATTTTGTTGCTCCAGGGAGTACGATGCCCAGAACAAAGCCCTGAAAGAGCAAATTTGTGGCCACACATTTCCCTCTACCTAACCCTCTACCCTAATTTAGTATACCATGACTTACTGCAAGTGCTGTAGTCTGGGAAGATGTAGAGCAAGCCTGTATTTAAGTTCTAGTGAAATTTTGATGCCATCCTGTCAGATATGTGAGCACATCTAAAAGGGTTGAGAAAGCTTTTTCTTCTGTCTGTTTGGTTTTTGTTTTGTTCTGTTTTGGTTTTTGTTTTCTTTTTCCCTGCCACTTGTTGAATGGCTTTCTATCATAAAATACAACTATTCATGCTGTGGTGAGTTGAATCACAGTTCTTTCCATGTTGAATGAGTGAATGCTAAACTTGTGAAGGCACAGGGGTCTGCTTGCCTTCCTTCTCCGTAGCCCCCTGAATCTTTCACGTGTGGGTGCAAAGTGGACCTGGAGGTGAGGCAGTCTCTTATTCAGAATACTTTACAGGTGATGATCAACGAGCTCTGCTGGAGCATGGGACTGGTGGGTTCCCACCACTTTTGTCCAATATGGATGTAGATCTTGGATCGTCCCCTTTGCTTGGACTGGTCTGGACCAGGTTACACCCTTCCCTGGTGGGAGCTGGCTGTTGTCAGTGTTATGTCAAAACGCCTCTGCCAGACTCAGCTAACCAGGCTCTTCATGGGACTGCATCAGGGTCAGTCTCTGCAGCCTAAACGGCACTGCACACATACCTGTTCTTCTGAGCTAGTCCCATCCAGAGGATGTGACAGAAACTTTCAGCACAGCACCTGAGCGTTTACGCAAGGGGATTAGAATTGCTCATCTGAATACAAACATCTAAAACTTATTTTGCAGATGGGACTCAGTTCCCCCAGTTTAGGCACATGATTTTCACTCAAATTTGAGGATCCTAATGAAAGAGTTTTCATAAAACAAGTGACTAATTTCCCTGTGTAGTTAAGGAATAGAGGCAGGTGCCTTTGAAGACCCATGGATGTTGATTTTATTTACCTAATTCTATTGATATGTGTTGATGAGCATAGCGGGGACAGAGCAGACTGCAGCTGGACAAGATTCTTTGCTAATATTTTTCATCCGGTTACTTGTGACTTCTCCATTGTGATCACAAGGAAGTGCCCTGCACGCTCTGTGTTGCATTGAGATCTTCCCAAGGGTAACAACAGTACTAAATATGTCTTTCTTTTTTAATTATATTGTCACCTTTGTACTGGATACTAGGCTGAACTAATGAAAATATTCCCTGTTTGTTTCCAAACGTAAATTTCAATCGTTACTGATCTGTACTGGATTTAATCAGTGACCTAGGAACTTTACCAACAGCTCCTCGGCTATTCCAGCTAGATCTGGTTTTAAACAGGTTTTATTAATATTAATTGGGGATACCATTTAAGTATCCAGAGAGGATCTTAATTAAAAAGTCATTTTGTTGGCTGATCCTATGGTAATTTTTATGATTTCTGACTCAGATTCCATTCCTCGGATTGTCACTGAAAATATTTCAAGATGCATCTTCTGCAGTATGTCAGATCTATGTAATGACAATGAAGTTGTTCCAACTCACACAAGAAGTTGGGGAAAAAAATCCAGCAGCATTCCAGTACTTCAGAAAGTTCCAAATTTCAATAAAATTGAATATAGGCATAACTCTCCCAAAAGATCAGTTCAGCTTCAAGAAAGATTGCTGTCGTAAAATTAATTAGATTCTAGAAGAAGAATTTTTCTTTTTAATAAATATATATACAGATAATTTCGTGTGTATGTATGTAAAAAGGGGAGTACAACTTCTTTCAAGGTTTTTTATCATAAATTAAGCCCACACTTTAGAGATGAAGAAAATATTTTCTGTTAGCGTAATCAGATTATTCTATCTAATTGGACAACAGCTTGCAACAGACAACGCAGAAAAAACATATACTGATTTTCAAATTCCAGATTATCATAAAACAAAACTCAAAACCTAAAATTGAAAGGAAAGCATGGGACACCCCACCACCACCACATTCTTTCATGCATTGCTTGTATGTAATCCCACTGACATCAATAAGTGTGTGCATGAATAACTGGGGAAGAGTTTGGCCCAGGATGTGGAAACTATTTGATAGAAAATGCTGAATTAATTTAAATTGCCTGGGGTATGAGCACTATCTTGTGGAATGAAAAGTGGCTGAAGGACTATAAACAAAAGCAGAAGACAAAACATTAAAATACAGATTTGTGGGAAGGTCTTTTCCTAGTGAGGTACTTCAGGGATCTGTATTCAGTATGGTTTTATTTAACATTTTCACTAATGATCTTGAAGAAGTAAGCCACCCATTAATGAAAGTCCTCTATGATGGATAAGAGGGTGGAGTTGCAAAAGGTGATGAAAGACAGATAGTATAAAGTAACCTGGGTACGGATCCAAGATTCCCATTGACTTCAACAAGTTTTGGAGAGGATCATCAGAGATATTAGAATGATGGGCAGGAAGAATGACAAAATGAAATTCATTTTGGAAAACATACAAAGGTATCAGGTGAAAAATTATCCTAGACCTAATAATCAAAGGAAGACAGGAACATGGAGAGCAGCATTATAAGTGAGTTTGCAATGCATTAGAGCAAGGAAAAGAATATGAATACAGTTTGAGGTTCATGTGCTGCAAAAGGGAGGTACTGTATTCTCGTACTAAGGCTAGACATTGTGGAATATTACTAGGAAAAGTAAAAAGGGACCCAAGGGCTAGTTTACAAAGGAGGAACTGTGTATATGCAAGTGGCAATGGTACAGTCACCCCTATACCTACCAGATATTCAGGAGTAGACATCTGCTATAGCTATAAATAGCCCACAGTGAAGCAAGAGCAAACAGGTCCCCAAAATACCTTGAAGACTGTTGTTATATTGAAGCTATCTGTTCTCTGAGGTGGCACTGACCTCCTCAAATCCCTTCCAAACTAAAATATTTAATTATTCTAAATATTGGATTCAAACACTTGCAGTGCTAACAGAAAGACAATTTCTTTTAAACAGTTATACCACATCTATTTCTGTCTTTTTTAAAATATTCTTGTGGCCAATCTCATGAAAATTTTGTAGATGTTAATGATGTTAATGATACTACGTCAAAATTATCAATGGGTGGGTATTACTTAGGTATATTTATGAGTATCATAATAATTCTTAGCCCAGGAGGTGCAGTCAGACATGTTGGGCCAGATTTTCAAAGTGTATAAATAATACTAAAAGCATCCTTAAAGATGTTCAGCTAAGGAATTTTTATAAATCTTCTTAGATGCCTTTGATAATGACCCTTAATGACTGTCTCAAGCTCACATAAGACATTCACGATAGAAAAACTGAAGAAATGAATACAATGGATTAAAATCTACAGCTTTGTAGGGTCATTGTAAGTATCAAAGATCACTAAATAAGCTTTTTTCAGGCAGCTGCAACCTTCCACTGCTACAGACCAGCTTAGACACAATCATTAAAAACTAGAAAATCTAACAGATCTTTTTGGCTACTTACTCGGGTGGTATCTTTATTTGTGCTAGGATTCAGAAAAGCACTTAAGCACATGCTTAAGTTTAATTTTAAGCAAATGTTGGAGTGCTTTACCAAACTGGGATGCAAAATTCATGATTTCCTATTACCCAGACTCAACACTGCATATAACAATGTAAGCATTCTTTTCAAATAAGAAACGCTTGCTATTCCAGTTCAGTTCTGAGCATTGTTCTACATTTGCCGGAAACAAAATAAGTCTGGGGGAATAATGTGTTTTGGAAACTTTTTATTCCCTCCAACATCAAGTGGAATTTGTTCTTAAAAAATACAAACATTTTTAAAGGTACAAAGATGTGTGAGAGAGATTGGGAAGCACAGCTATAGACTGATTCCTTTTGTTACTATACCCTTGTAAATCAGAAGCAGCTCCAATGGAATTTAACTATTAGGAAACCAAAAGATCAGAATCATTGCACTAGTTAATTCTTAAGTGAATTTAGCATTTCTGTGATGCTGTCTTGAATTTACTAAAATAAAGGCGCTATATGTAACTCTGGCACTGTGAAATCATTTAAAAGCTTGTCTAAATTATGTAGTCACACCCTTCTAAAATCTCCCTTTGCACCAGGGTGATGTCAAGCCAGCAGAGGCGACATCTGCATCCCCTGGAAGGGGAAGGACAGCAGGTCACACACACCTTTACTCTGCGAAAGCCAGGGCAGGTAGCAGCCAATGCTGCCCAGGTGGCACCGTGCTGTGCCTGAACAAATCAGCTCTGCTTCCAGCCCCTCAATCATAAGTCTGCCAGGGAAACTTTATTTCCCTCAAGCTGGTGTTTCTTTGGGAATCTCTGCACACCGCAGCTCACCATTTCCTGACGCTACATCTTCAGTGCCAAAAATATTAGCCCAATAGAGTGCAAAGGACCAATAGCAAACATAAATAGGCATGCATTAGTAAAATAAGATGAAATTATTCACTGATGTGGGAAAGCAGTTGCTCAGTGATGCTTTTATCAGTCTTTGAAAAGCCTCTTAGCTCAGCTCACTGCAATTGCTGCCACGTGGGTGCAAGTAGTGGTTGAAACAGTATTTCATGCTGACACTGTGCAGAATCCCAGGCATGCATGCAGCGCCTTCCCAGCATGGACTCATGAAGGAATGGAGTTCAGAACATAGGTTCTTTTTCTTTTTTTTTTTTTTTTTGCCAGAACTTCTAAATTTCCATTTTGAGTAGAGGTGTATTACTTAAACAGTCAACTGAACAAGAAACGATACAGTGGTGGCATGATCAAAAGTTACGACGTCTCAGTGCTGCAGGTTAACTGTAGTTGACCTGCTTTGTGTGCCAAATGAGCCAAAAATCCTCACAAAAAAAAAAAAAGGTATTTATATAGCTGAAGATCATACATAGAAAATAATAAGAATGTCTCTCTCATGTGTGAACCAACATAAGCGTCAGAGATGTCATTAGGTTCTTTAAGGTTTGTTTTAAAGCTAAATAAATAATATATGATGAAATTTTTCAGATTATTTTAGGTTGTTTTTTTTTTTTTCTCCAGGAATGTCAGTAAACACATTTGTCTGTCCTTAAATTATTTGTTATGAAGCTTTCATATGTAAATTCATATTTTCTTGAATTGCTATAATTGGATGGAATCATCTCATCTGTTTTTATTCCATGAGTATTTCTACTCAGAGATTCATCCACCATATTTTAAAATTAAATTTCCATGAACGCTCACTTTCCTTGATCACTGATGCTACCAAAATCTAATGATTTGAACATAGGCTTGAAAGGCATGATTTGAGAACAAAACAAGAATGATTTTGTAGTTAATTAATTTAAGGAAAAAAACAGCTAAGACAACAAACACTACAGTCCACATTACAGTGATGAGTGCATCGCAAGTGCCTGCATTACTTAGGCAGACAAGGATAAATTTATTCCATACCTCTGAGATAAGAATTGAGTCTGTCACACAGGAAGTGATCCTTCACTCTATTTGAATGATCAGATGTCACAATCAGTCAGAACTGTAAAAATGTGATTTTAAACCCAAGCACATAATTTTTTTCTCTCCAAGTCAAATCAGTTTGTGATGTTTGCCTTCTTTCAATTGACCAAAATTTTAGTGTGCAAGAAGTAAAGAAAAGCATCTTTCTTTCTGAAATAAGAATTCCAACACCAGCATTTGGACAGCATTGGACAGAAAATTGGACAGCATTTCATGGAAATGAGATCCAACAGTGTTTTTCATATAGGAAAGGTTGTTTATCCTGACAGTTTTAGTATGCTGGGAGATCACATTAACTTTTTCTAAAAGAAACCCCAAGTTCTCATCTGGTTTCAGTATTTCTTCTTCTTTACTTTATATCAAAGCGGTTACATGGTTTTCCTGTTCACTGTTAAAAAGTCATTGCTGTGCACCTCAAAGCATGATGCTCTAGGTCAATAGATTAACAGCAAGCCATCCTTCTAAGAATGAATGCTTTATTCTGACAGATCAATAGAGTTCAGTCTGTAAAGCTGAACAGATATTATTCATATATGTAGTAGATAATGATTTATTACATTATATTTAATTGCTTGAAATAAACCAGTATAAATTCCTATGTGGGCGATGTCAGGATACCGAGCTTAATGAACAAAAAGCTGCTATTCTCATGTCTTTAGGCTTACCTAAATCCACTGCATTTCTAGTACATGTATAATTATCACCACTCTGCATCTCATGCACAGAGGATTGTCGGTGTATTCTATCTCAGAATAAATTTTATTCTTGGCATGTTCGGATTCTTCACCTAACTGAATATTGCTCACAAAGACAGTGTAGAGTCTCTGACATACATTATGATCCCCTTCCCACAGTCTCCTGAAAAAGGTTACGTACCAGTGTAATTCTTGGAAGCCCCAGAGGCTGATTTAAGTTTTCAGCTAAGAAATTGTGCTAAGATTAGTGCCAGAATTGCAGACTTTTGAGATCTCAGAAATATTTCTGATCTTCATTATTTATTATATATTCCATGCGATGACAAATTACTTTAGAAAATACCATAAATACTTAATACACTTGTGATATTAGCCCATTTATAACAAATACTATGGGTGGAGTTATTGTGTGGATGATTTAGTGCAATCTCTTTGGCAGCCAAGCAAACTGGAAAGAGTTTTTTTGCATACAGTTCTGCTAATACATAATATGGCTTACTACATGATTAATAACTTAGTGCTTCTCATTGGGATACATAAAATGTAGTAAAAATAAATAAAACCATAAAACAATTAAGGGGATTTGTACTCACTGATTCGTTCCTGTTTATGAATATACAGCGTTAGTATAAACAGACAGGGGGTCCTCACTTTATCCTTTTATCATTTCCAAATGTTGTTATAAGATGGTAACCCCACTGAAAACAAACAAAACAGCATGTCATGTAAATGTAACTTCAATCTAACATTGTGTTAGGTCAGCTCGGCTTTGAGAAATATGTGGCTTTTTCAACTGTTACTTTTACTGGAAAGTTCTGTTTGTAAATGTCAATGATATCACTTAAAAGCAAACCAAGAAAACCTTAGGCAGAAAAGCTGCAGAAATGGTCTTCACTAAAGGCAGTTTTGTTACATTCTTCACAAGATTTTACATTTTATGCATTTATCAGGATATTTCTTTAATGAAAAAAACTTGAGTTCATGAAAAGATTCTCTGCCTTTATATAATGAAAAATGTGTTCCCAGTAACATTTTCATTCCAGTGAATGTCACACTATCTTTAAGATGCAAGGTTGCACCCCAGTGGTGCTAAACTTCTTCTTCTATTCCTAATTTATGCATAAAAAGAGAAGCATTTCCATGAAGATGTCTGAAAGTGGAGCAGGCAGGCATGAAGGAAGCACAACTGTATGGACCAACATGGTGGGGGCCAAGAACCAGCCTGCAAGGAAGTGGCGAGATAATGAGTGGTGCCTTGCTGGACAAGGGAGTCCCATCTGTCCTGTGTGGGTAGAAACCCTGGTACCCCCCAGAGCTGTAGTATTATAAAAGGAAGGCTTTAAAAGACTTTGGAATACTGCTAATATTCTTCTGAAAAAGAATGCGTATGAGTTTTCTATCAGAAAGTTAAAGTGATGGCAAGTAAGAGTACTTGGAACTTGGAATAAAGGCTGCCAAAGAAACAGTTTTCCTTGTAATGTCTGTTTAAGCCATGGAACTCATTGCTGCATATAAATAGTACAGATAAATAAAAACTAAAGTAGGTTTAAAAGCTATTTCAAAATCGTGGAAGAGTTAGATTTGGAAAAGCGGATACAGACCTTCCTCTCTGGAAGCCTCTAAGCTGTTGATGGCTGGGAAATGGAACTAAGATGTAACAAAAAAGAATACTGCTGAAAGTTGGTCTGCTTATATTCCTTCCCTCAGTTTCCCCTGCTGGCAATAGTCTTCATCCAGGTCTGCAGGCAGGATGCTGTTTTCAGTCTCCCTTGACCTGCCCAGCATGAATGCCCACAGGTTTTGGTAGGTGCATGGCTGGACCCAAACATTTGACATAGAAGAAAGGGTTGCATAGCTTCATATGCATGAAGTAGAGGAAGGGAAGAACTTGAGAACTCTAACTGTAGCTGTAGCATTTATTTTGTGGGCTTTAACACACAAGTTTTTAGTTACTTTCTAATCTTTTCTCCATTTCTTGAACTACTGGTTTGATAAGGGTAAGGTGATTTGCTGAATTAATTTATAAATCTCAGGGCTCGAAGAACGTTTTTCCTTGCCATTAAAACAAGCACATGGTAGTGTTTGCAAAATGCTTGTGTTCATCGTTTGATCTTCATTTTCTTTTGTCAAACACGTTCACTAAGTTATGTGATTCCAAAAGGAACAGCTTTTACTACTGATAACCTTTGATCACAAAAAATATGTATTGCTGTACGTATTCAAATCCTAAGACAATTAGTAAAATTGTGATGGCCATGCTCACAGGAGAAGAACTCTACTGCATTAGGAAACACACTGTTCACCATAAGTGTCTAACAATCTGGCATTACTTTTTGAAGATGTTCTCAAAATAGTTTGTTTTGCGATTGTTGGGGAAAAGGGAAAAGAAAAAACAAAAGGAAATGTGTTTATAGTGTGAATACATTATGCTTTTTCAATCAGCGTAACCCCCTGAGAATTTGTACTGCAAGATGAGTGTGTGTGGCTCCATGCGTGTTTGCATGTATTGAAGGTGTTTTTCATTTCTACGATGTAATATGGCTTGAACTGATGCAAGAAGAGGACGTTTCGTTCTACAACTTTATACTACAGGAAGAGCTGAAGAACAACAAAAATAAATTCAAATACTCTCTGTTCTGTTCAATAATGGTCTTTTACAGGACAGTCAAGTTTCCCACAGAGTAAATACAATCCATATTATGTAAATATGATCCTGTGTACATTCATTTAATTTAACATTACCATCAGAATAGCACATTTCACACGTGGGAATGCAAACCCCAGCAAGGGAGCAAATTAACTGCCCACAAATTGTTTGCTAACTATGAAGTTTTCCAAAAGAAATCTCTAAGGTATATCTTTACCAAGGGCACAGTATTAGAACTCTAATACCACATGTTTCCATTTGAACAGATGGCAGTGAAAGGTTTGGCTGCAATGTGTTATTAGTTAACAGAAAAAGACTTACTGATAGAGATCAAGGGTGCTGTTTAAATTTACTTAGAGGAATGATGGTTTGTAATACATTCATACTTGCAAATATAATTACTTTATAATTGCTTGTAAATGGATAGAACCTCAAAAGTCCAATATCTTTTGTGCAGTATGCAGTATCTTATCTGCTATTGTAATCGCCTCTTCAATGTGTTAAGAGATGCCTTAATTCAGGTTCTTCTGCTGTTGAACTGAGACAAGTTGTAACATCACTTCTTGTAACATGACTTCTGTAATTTCATTTCTAAAAATTCAAAGGAAGCAACACATTTTATGAATGCTATGATTTTGAGAAACAAGACATCAGTCCTTGTTAATGGCAGAGTTTGCATTAAGTGTCTAAAAGCTAAAGCAAAACACATGCTTATGTTTTTCTTGTTACTTATTTGTGCTTTAATACAGGCTGCTGGGTGCTGGAATTCCTACACCCAGCACAGTGACCCCTGACTGAGAGTTTTAGACCCAGCTGGCACATCAGGAAACACAACCTTCCTCTACTTTTTGCTTGACCAGAAAATGTTCAGCACGTAGCAGGTTCAGCCCTCGGTCCTCCCTGTCAGATCTATAATGCTTCCCAGGGATGGGAAGGATTGAGTTAAGTGACTTCAGAGTGTCTGAAAGTCCTGTCTGAAGTTAGTGGGACCACTCATATGGACATAGTTAGCCATACATATCAGTGTCTGAAGGACAAGGATGAAGGGTGCTGGGCTAAGCTTGCCATTTCACATTAAAATAGTTGAGGAAAGATGTACTGAGTCAAATTCTATTGTATTTATTTGATGTGAGTAGATTAGGGTTACTCAATCTGCAGTTAAATAAGAATAGAGAACGATACAGTATACACGTCAGAGAGAAAAGTTTACAACAAACGTTCAATTGGAAATGTTACTGTATTTCATTTCTGCACAATGGTCTAAATAACAACTGAACACACATAGAGTAGGTGAATGAGTCAGCTTTCATTCCACAGGAAATATCCCTTTCTCCATGTGCAAATTTCATTTTTTTAGAAAAAAATGAGACTTCAGAAGTAAATTTATTTCTTAATTTCATTCAAGATGAAAGTTATTGCAGTCACCTAAATGTGTTCAAACGGAGGCAGAGTGTTTTTTAAATTAATAATGTCTTATAAAAATAACATATTCTTTTTTTCACATGCAAGGTTTTAGTACCATATTAAAGCAAAAATCCTGTTGAAATTCAATGTGAGATGTGCAAATATACTTATCTCTGGCATGGGGAATTTTTTTTATTACATTACTTTCAGGAAAAAAACATAAAATTGTTTATTTGAAATTTAGGTCATTTCACTTAGAATAGTTATAATTGTGATGTAAAATACTTTTTCAGTCTTACTGAATCCTGTTACTGCTTTTGATTTTTTATTTTTTTCTTGAAGATGGTTTTCTTTTGACAAAAAAACAGAATGTTATGAAAATATAACTCCAGTTCTGGGAGAAGTGCTCATGGTCTTCCATGTGATTCAACTGTATACTAGTGCCAAATACTAATAAAAATTCTCAGCTGGCATTTTACTCCATCTTAAAATACTTTTACAGTCTGTTTTTGGCCACCTCCAGTAGAAGATGCTGGGAACATGATGTCATAGTCTTCTGAAAAAATGCAAGAATCATATATAAAGCGTACACATAAGATAAGTTCAGTGTAAGACTCCTAATCCCTTTACTCAATGCTGTTAAGCCTTTTCTAAAGCTTTCAGGGGTTTTGGGAACCCACACGTAGGAAGAACATTTAGCTGTTAGAGAGTGTCCAGCACAGAGATCAGAGGTCTAGAGAATATGACCTCTGAGAAGAGATTGAGAGAAGAGGGTTTGTTTAGTCTAGAGAAGAGAAGACTAAGGAGAGACATGATAACAGTGTTCAAATATGTACAATAGTGCTGCAAAGAATTGGGCAATAATTTGTTCTCCTTGTCCACTTAGGATAGGGCAAGAAGTAGTGGTCTTGAAATGAAGCAAGATAGAAATAAGTGGGAAAAAAACCTGTATTTGTTGGCAATGAAAGCTTTGGGTGCCACAAATATTAACAGAAAAGTGAGTACGCAACAGTGGTAGATCTTTTCTCTTCCAAGTAAGAGCCTTATCTTAGATAATTTTCCTATTGAAGTAAGTTGAGCTATCGAAGCAACAGAATGAGAATCCTAGCTGTAAAAAACAGGAGTTAATTTCAGAAGCAGAACTTTTTGGTCATTACGGGTGGTCAGTCAAGCCCTTTTCAGCTACAGCTGGGAAGCAAGTGCTGTTTTCAGACATAAGACACATATAATAAAAATGTGTCATATCATTCTAATTCTGCAGGTAGTATCTACAAAGGTCTTAATATTTCTTGTGCTTGGGTCACTTGCCTAAAAGAGGCACCTAATGCCTTTTGAGCCACTAATGCCTATTGTACCCGAGATGTCCATACAGGAGTAGCAGATATAGTCCCAGACCTAAAGGAGGCTTCTTTCCAACTGGAATTGCAGCTGGAGGCCAGGTGTGACAGGTAAAGCTTCTATCGGAGTACTAGAAACAAGCAAATGAATGGAATTCCTAGTGCCTGGAGTTTAAAGGCTTGTCAGCCAACTGGAAAGAGTCTATAAAAGTAAAGTCAGAAACATTCAAGGTTTGGAAAACATGTTTTTTAGTGGCACTGAAGAAGGTGAAAGAATTAGTTAGAGAAAAGTAAGGGCTACAAGTGTGAAGTGTTTGCAAAAATTCTGATTTCTAATAAGGAACAACTTGTTGAACATTTTGTATGCTGAACTTAACAAGTTCACATGAGAAAGTTAACACATTTTTGACAATGAGAGTCATGAAACTGGTACAATTTGCATAAAGGTGATGGATTGTCTTAGCACTTTAAATTTGTAAATTTAAGAGTAGTCTGTTCAAAGGATGTACTATGTCTAAAATAGAAATCGTGAACTGGAAAAGAACTGAAATTTTGGGCTTGTTATGCACAATGCTAAATGAAATTATATCAGCAAGACTTAAGTAGGGCCATAACTAAAATATTTGTCCTTAGCCTTTAGTGAAATTTGAAGTACACCTACTGACCTTTGTAGGTTTGCTGCAGTTGCACATATTAACAAGAAAAATTAATCCAAAATCAATGCAGTAGACATTAATAACCGTTCCTCTTGGTTGTACAATATATTGACTTATGAATTAATATCTGTTGCATTAATTCAACCTCTTGTCCCATATACTGGCTACTCTTCTATTACAACGCCAACTTCAGAGCAAGGTCAGTTTGTGTAACTTTTGTACGTATGTAAGTGGACAGATATGACCATCCTTTCTCCTGCAGGCTAAACTTTTGAAACTCCAGGCCTTCATATGCTTAAGCATACGGACCCCATTGTCAGTAACTGAAGTAGTTTCACAGGGCTCAAAAAGCTACCCAGGGCAAGATTCAGTTTGAGGCTAAGATGCCTCCATGTAAGAGCCTATAGATGAGTTAGGTGCCTGGTAGTGCAAGTGGAGAGGGGGATTGCATCTTACACCATTTGAGATGCCCTGTCATAACTGCAAGGCTGCCACTCCAGAGCGGTACAAATACTCTACAAGCCCTGCAACACATCTGCCAGCCTTGGCACATGTCACGTATGTTGGGTTTCTACAAAGAGCTTGGACATCTTAAGTGCTTCGAGTTGCTTGTGTTTAGGCAGCTGAATTTCACTCTTACATAAGTTAAAAAACGCCATATTTTCAAAGTAATGATAAACAAGGAGAAATTAAACTGAAATATGATTTTTTAAGCTTCTCATTGTCATCTAAGTTTAGTGTTTCACAGTCTTTCAACATTTTTATCCTCCTTGTGAGGCAGAGGAGAATTGTTATCCTCAATTTCAGGAAAAAAACCCACCACGAGCGAAATAATTCCTCAATGGAAAGTCTCTAGTGAAACAGAAAATCCAGCCTTAACCTTCCACTCTCTGGCAGTGAAGAAATACTGCATACTTCAATGTTGCATAATAGCAAATTTTTTATAAAGCTAGTCTAAAATGAATGTTTTTGTGAAATAAAAATCAAACTAAATATCTGTGACTGTCATATGAGAAAAGCGTGACAGAGAAATAGGTCTCCTGAGTCCCAGATCTTTCACACCCTTCTGTATTCTCAGTTTTTCTAGCTATTTGCCATGCTTGTTTTGAGTATTCTGTATTTAAAATTTGATATTCAGTCTGTGCAATTTAAAAAAAAAGTAATATTAAGGACATGTTCACATAAAGTTAAAAACACACTAGTTCTGATCTACTCTTGTATCAATAGCACCTCTCCAGATACCAGTTTTCTCCTAATCTTATGTCCAAAACTTAATTTATACTTTAGAAAGACCACAAGAGTAAAGGATAGGATATGAATATACAAAAAGTTGCTTTTCTTCTCTCTGTCTCATTTTCTTTGGCTGTACTACAAAGATTTTGATAATGAACTTCCTCAACAAAGTTCTTCTGATAACTCCAGAGGACCTTTGCTACATCAGAGCTATAAGATGTTTCGTACTGGATAGTGGCAGCAGATAATTTTTCAGAATTCTAAAATCTAGAGCAAGTAGGAACTTAAACCATATTTGAGTTACTTTAAAAAAAAAAAAGTCAGCCAAAGTTGTGTAAAATTTAATGGAATCTCTTCATAAATTACTACAAAAATGACAAAATACAAAAAAAATGCAAACCTTGTTGTAAAACACTAAAAAGAAGCTTCTAAGATATACCTTATACTCACATAATTAAAGCAAACAGCAGCTGCAGGAATATTTTGTCTTTTAATTCCACAGCCTGTTGTCTTGATACCCTACAGCAGATAGCCTGGAGAAATGAAAGATTAAGATACTGATCTTGGATCTTCAATTAGTTTAACTCAGTTTTAAAGGCAGGTGCCTTTTTTAATAAGTTTCTGGAGAAAAAGTGCAAACTTCGAGTTTGTACCACAGTGATGTGGATGCTGTACAGTTCCTTGGTCAAGCCTACGCCAACGAAGGCCGAGACAACGAGCTGGAAGCAGTTGTGTGTGCAGGGCCAGGGCTGGAGTGAGTGTGGGAGAGGGGAGCAGATGGCTTGCTCTAAATAGAAGGCACAGCATAAAGCAGTGTCTAGGCAATGTGTACGATCTGAGACTGGGCTCCAGATCAAGTTCTCTGATGGTATAGGCACGGCCTGGAAGTCATAAGCACAGGGATGAATGGGGAATTTGGCATGTGAGGATTCTCACTCTGGTGTATTTCTTTTTGGCGGTAATATCTGCTGATCTCGTTCTTCCCTTAGTGCACTCTATAGCACTATTCACCTGCCATGGCCTGCCGTACAATTGACTCAATATTCCTGATAGCCTTCTGTTTCTAATAGCCACTTGCTGGTCCTTGGCAGATAGCCACGATAAGACTAGAATAGCATAGGCTAGGTGGAACAGAAGAAGATTGTCTTCTTTTAAAATACATGTTTTATAGCCTCAGGAAATTGCTATAAACCATTGCACCTTGGAAAAGGAACAGGGGTTTCTATTTAAAGCAGCCTTTGCAAACAGCCCCTTGACTCGCTGGGTAGCTTGTGCAATCACATGGACGGGACTGGATGGAACTTATTATTTTTAGTAGAATCAGAGAAGACCTGCAAAGCTGGCAAACTAGGTGGGCTTTTCTGATGGCTTGCTGATCTCAAGGCGTGTGTGGATATCTCATAGCTTACACAGCTGTAACGTTCTTTCACACACTCTGGCTGGACTATCACATATGTTGCCACAAAATGTTAAGACATCAAGACTCAAATGTTCTTTTGTTCCTTTTTCCTCTCTGTGTATGTTTTACTCAGTAGCTTTGTTTATTTTCTTAAAATATTTCCTTTTTGTTTGCATTTCTTGGCAAAGGCCTCCTTGTGTTTTTATAACTGTAATCTTCTTTTGGTCCCTCTGCCAGCTATATTACCCAAGATTAGCCACAAGTGTGCTCCAAGGGCTTCAGCTCCTTAGAAACACTCGTGGTGTTAACAGAAAACCAAAAATAGCTTTTCGTTTGCCTCTCAGCCTAATTTGTTCAGTCCAGGTACAACACTAAAGTAGAGAAACATTTTATAGCATTGTTTTCCTTCTTTTTACCTATCTGCTCACAGTAAATATAAAAGGTCATTCTGTGTTGAAGTGCTGCAAAAAGCAGACAATCATCTTTGGTATGGAATTATTTATATGTATTTTTTATATGGTAGAGAAATGGCTATTGTAGAGCAGAATAAATTCTCTCAAACGCCATTTCTGAATCAGAACTGCCTTAACAGCTACTGGCATTTCAGTTTTAATCTGGCATTAGGAGCCCATTTTTGGAGCAGGTGAACTGGAGTGTTCTTCCTATTCCAGTTAGGATTAGAGTGCAAGACAACTGTCAAATGTCAGGTGCTCCTAAAAATGTTACAACATGGCTTCTGTAGGGAAAGACCAAATATTAATTTATAATAGGGTCAAATGAAATATGCACTTGAACTTTATGATCAACACTTCCATATAGTCAGTGTTGTTTATGATGAGGGAACAGATGAGGGAAGAGAAGAAATCTCTTTTTATGGAAACTAGAATTCCTAAATGGTTAATCCACAGACATTTTGCGAAAAGCTACATTTCTAACCTTGTGCAATTTTTAAAATTTTATTTTACTAGCAGGCTGAAAGTTGTTGGCTTGTCAGAAGCCTCCTTCAAAGAGCTAAATACCAGCACCTCCTGAACTAACAATAAGACATGTTTTACTAGTAGTGATGAAACATCTTCTATAAACACTCCCTACCTTACTGACCATCCTTTCCCAGTATTGATTCACCACTGAAATATTTGTGTCACTCGAGTTCAAGTACATGAAACCAAACCTTTCAGTGCTTGGAGTTGTATGAGTGCCACTAAAAGCAGCATGCACTTCAGCAGTTAGTGAATTAAATAAGCAAAAGCATGCTAATGGTCTCTGTGAGACCAGTACTGCTGACCTTAGAGAGCGAATGATAATAAAATGAAGAATACAAACAAGAGATGGAACCATGGGCCTTTTATGGGTCATATCAATAGAGCATGCAGGGATTCAGAGCTACATGTTATCATTGTCAGACCATCAAAAGAAACGTATTTTCTGTTTCTTTAGAACTGTGCTATCAGAAACTACTCTGAATAATTTCCCTGAAATATTTTCAGGATCCTATCCCTATTACATTTCTGCTCAATTCAGCAGTTGGTAACAACTGTAGAAAAAGTGAACTAATCTCTTAAAACCAGGAAATACTCCACATTTAAAAGAAGTTTTGCTCTTATTTCACAAGAGTCAGAATTTGACCAATAAAACATAGAATGCAAATAAACGATATGTAATTATTTTTATTGACCAGATATTTCCAACTTGACTGGAATTTGACTTTTCTCCTACCTGGAATTATTAAATATGGTGTTGAATTGTATGGAATAAAATAACTGGTGAACAAAATGTGTTATCTTTAGATAACAGATACTTGAAACCGAAAAGTGTTAGGTTCAGATTGCAAGCCAGCAATATTTAATTATGATTTCCCTTTAAAATATCCCGTGCTATACGTTTAGCTAGAGGAACATAATCAGAGAATATATGAAAGACAGAATAACTAATATGAGAAATAAAATATATTTTTGCAGCCTAATATGCCTACATAAATCGAGGGGCTTCCACACAAATTGCTTTTCAGCTTTTTTTCTCTTATTTTTTTTACACTATATTATGTATACTGTGTCTCATGGTGGAGAGCAAAAATGTGAGCAGCAGTCCAGATCCACAAAACAGAGTGGGGCCAACTCTGCCCTTTTGGAAATCTTTTGTTGGTTTGAATAGCATGTTTTCTCCTTTGCTGTGAATATATTGCAGTGGTTTGTGTAAAACTGTTACCCACTTCCTCAGGCCTTATAAATCAAAGGAAGACTTGGGCCGAAGCTGGGAAAGAAAAACAGATTACCTCTTTCAAAATATGAAAGTATCCTGGGATGTTTTGTCTTGACATGGGCAGATGTTGGCAGTCAAGTTATTTGACCCTGGCACCGTTTTCACTGAGTATTTATTTTCAATCACATGAGAGGAGGAATGAATCCTTGATGTTGCTGAATTCTTGATGTTGTATTTTTAAAATCATTTAATTTAGGGCAGTATAAACAAACATATGTAATAGTGAATAGGAGAACTGACTTCTTAGGGAACACAAGAAAACAAAAAAAGGATTTTCCTTCTTCCTACTCCAGAAAACATTAAAAGCTTGTGTCCCAACTCTGTGAACATTTATCCAGAAAGGTAATTTTACTTTCAAGAAAACTGTCCTATGAATGCTTATAGCTTGTGATCTCTTTGGATGACCCTTCATGTATCACCCAATAGAATGGATTTATGATAGCAGTGAGGATTTCATGGGTAGTATCACGACATTTCCACGTTCTTAATGCATTTACTTACAAAGCTATACATATCAAAAGGACACCAAAAAAAGCTTTTAGAATTTTTTTTCTATGTCTTACCAATATAAATTTCCATGTTTATCTAAAGTGCAAGTAAGAAAGGTAAGATCAGGAGAAAGGTTATGATATTTCGGTGCTTGAGCTAGTCAGGCAGACATTGGCTAAGTAAGAAGCAAAGCCTTGGTTCTTTGGAATATCACCTGCATACGCCAGCTGACATAATCTAGGAAATAAATAGAAGAAAAGGAAAATAAAAAGTAGCTCTTACAAAGCTACTAGTAATTAAATGCAGAAAACTTGCACCTTTACTGACAGACAGTAGATGTGCACTTTTTATCTATTTGGTGTGTTTTACCATCATCAAATTTTAAAGAAGGCAATAAAGTTAGACTTCAGAAACCAGAAAAGTTAGCTATGGCTGTTGCTAGCCATTGCCAGTCATTACTCCAATCTATCTTTCTGCACAGTCCTGTCTGTTGATCTCCTCTGTCGCCTTTGAAATATCTCTAAATTGGAGAGACATGGATTTGAAGGATGGACCACTCAGTGGATAGGGAATTGGCTGGATGGACCCACTCAAAGGGTTGCATTAACAGCTCGACTTACAAGTGGCTACTGGCGACAAATGGTGTTCCTCAGGGGTCGGTACTGGGACCGGTCTTGTTTAACATGTCAGTGACATGGACAGTGGGATTAAGTGCATCCTCAGCAAGTTTGTTGATGACACCAAGCTGTGTGGCATGCTTGACACGCTGGAAGGAATGAATGCCATCCAGAGGGACCTGGACAAGCTTGAGAGGTGGGCCCATAACAACCTCATGAAGTTCAACAAGTCCAAGTGCAAAGTCCTGCACCTGTGTCAGGGCAATCGCAGGCACAAATACAGGTTGGGAGGAGAATGGATTGAGAGCAGCCCTGGGGAGAAAGACTTGAGGATGTTGGTCGATGAGAAGCTCAACATGATCCAGCAACGTGCCGCTCACAGCCCAGAAAGCCAGCCACATCCTGAGTTGCATCGAAAGAAGCATGGCCAGCTGGTAGAAGGAGGTGATTCTCCTCTTCTGCTCCCCTCTTGTGAGACCCCACCTGGAATCCTGCATCCAGCTCTGGAGCCCCCAACATAAGAAGGTCATGGACCTGTTGGAATGAGTCCAGAGGAGGGCCACAAAGACTATCAGAGGGCTGGAGCACCTATGCTACGAGGACAGGCTGAGAGAGTTGGGGTTGTTCAGCCTGGAGAAGAGAAGGCTCAGGGGAGACCTTATAGCAGCCTTCCAGTATCTGAAGGGGGCCTACAAGAAAGCTGGAGATGGACCTTTTACAAGGGCATGTAGTGATAGGATGAGGGGTGATGGCTTCAAAGTGGAAGAGAGTAGATTTAGATTAGATATCAGGAAGAAATTTTTCACTCTGAGGGTGGTGAGACACTGGAACAAGTTGCCCAGGGAAGTTGTGGATGACCCATCCCTGGAAGCGTCCAAGGCCAGGCTGGATGGGGCTTTGAGCAGCCTGGTCTAGTGGGAGGTGTCCCTGCCCCTGGAAGGGGTGTTGGAACAACATGATCTTTAAGGTCCCTTCCAACCCAAACCATTCTATGATTCTGTGATCTTCTTTTACATAAATACATATTTCCTCCTCTTCCTCCTTCTTATTCCACCTTCTTAATTTTCCATGCTCCAGTCTGTATTCTTATTGAGGTGCGCACCTTTAAAGTATTATGGACCAGAAATACATGTTTTTTTTCTTGAACATGTGGACTAAACCCAAGGAATGTTAACATTCTGTAAGTATCTTTTTCTTACTGCTGTGGGTACTGACATGAAACATTCCCCTTGATGCGTGTGTAAAATAAAACACGCAAGAGGCAGTGTATTGCTCAGAGCTTACTGGAAATAACTCATAATTTGTGTCTTCCCATATATATTCTTGTATGTTTTATGCCCGCTTCTGATTTCTTTACTGGTATATTGCAGCATCATGCTGCCAAAAATTGAACCGCCCCAGGGCTATTAGAGGCTAAAAACAAGAACACTACAGTTTAGAAAACTCACTCACTCTCACAGGTACCTTACACAGCCTGGAGAGCAGGCAGATCGAGTGACACTCTTACCACTGATGCATTCATTTACTTACACTTGTTTATGACTCAGTCTTATCTTAGCAATAATCTACATGTATGCACTTTATGTACACATCCTCTATCTAGCTTCCATGTTTTCAGCAGACATTAACCATATCTAGATTTTCGTTTTTGCACCTGCAATAAATTGTCTAAAGGAATCCCTGTAATGAAAGTACTGGTGTGGCTGAGAGACACGCCAGACAGATGTGTGCACAAAATGCACTAAAAATTTCACTTGTGTTTACCTTGGTTGCCCATTAGGAACAGTTACACAATGCTTTGGCTACTTGAGCTCTGAGAACTCAAGGAGCATAAAAACACTAGGAAATGAGTGAATTTAAGGACTCTGGAAATGAGGAATAAATCCAAGTGTATGCTGCTAATTGCTCTCTCTTTAAAAAAACATGATTCAACAATCACTCCTACGCAGCAAAGATACAATAACACACTTTTCTAAATAGAGTAACAGTAAGAAGAGCTGCTAGAGAAGCTGAATTTTCCTTTAACTACTGTTCTTTAAAAGTGATTCCGCTCAACAATGTACAAGGTCGACAAGTCAACGCAAGACCACCCTGCTTGGGGATTTGCTCTCAACACAGAGTTGTGTCGAATCCCTCAGCTGAGAAATGTCAACCAGCACCTTTCATATTTATGGTGACTCATAAACAGGAAACTCAGCCCTGTCCACGACACTGGAGCTTTTTCATATCTTAGATCCTTTTATGAAGGAAAGAGAAAAGGGTAAAAAAAAAAAAAAAAAAAACAGAAAAAAAAAGAAAAAAAGAAACCTCTCAAAACAAAACAAAGAACTTAGCAGGACATTTAAAGCAGCTGCCTTCTGTTTTACATGCCAAAATAAATATTGCCAAATTAGTAAGGCATACTGAACAAATTAAGCGCTAAATGCAAATTTATCGAGTGAAATACAATGGTAGAATAGCCAAGGAGCTTGCAATGGTATAGTTCATCTTTGTAAGTAGGTGTTTTGGTTGGCCAGTTGCTGAAGAGTGACATGGGAACAGTAATATAAAAAGAGAGCATTTCTGTTACACCCAAGATGAACAGTTTGTTTTAGAAAGTTCAAGTAAACATTTTCTAACATACATTCACTAGTTTCAGAGTGTCTTTTGCTACCAAGAGAGAGATAAAAACTGGTTTTAAAAGTCTCTTATGAAAATACAACATTTCAGAAATGGCAATGTCAACATGATAAATTACCCAACAAAATTTTGGTGGAGTTTCTCATTTGAGAATAATGAGAAAGGCTTGGTTCTATTCCCCCATATTCTTATAAGGACACACATGGCCTTTTGATCTCTGTTGTGATTTAACCTTAAATAACTAGAAAAAGCATCACAAAAGCTGCTATGTACATACATTATAAATGAGTATGAATACATATATATGTGTGTATATATATATCTCCCCAATATCCAGAGGGAAATAACCAGTTGAGTACACTAAATCTAATGCTTAGGTAGTTCACACACATGGTTTACATGAGAGCCCATGAGCCGTTTTTGTCGGTGTACTGTTCACTTTTCCATAAGTAAATTTCAATGATACTGAAAAAAAAAATTATTTTCCATTGGGAAAACTGAAGCTCAAAATTTTGCTTCAGGTCAGTCCAATCCAGACTTTCTTGCATTTTGGCATTACTAGTTTGCTGGCTTGACAAAAACCATTCAGATTTAAAATGAAATGTTTAAGGTCTCCCTTTGATAAAGCTGATAATACATTGCAGGAAACATACTGTGGCCAAGAAGTCTGATCCATGTGGAAAAAAAAGAGGGTTTTTTAAGTAATGAAGCTTGCATAGATCAATAAGGTTCTGGGAGTGATACAGTTAATGTAGAACTGATTTTGAATACCAGGCATAGCTCTCTCTTCAATAAACCAAACAGAAGAATTGAGACTCAGAGATTTTTCAAAAAAAGTATATCAAAACATAATATTGATCAATTAATGACTCACAACTACTTGGAGCCTCTCCCTCGGAGAACAACTTTGATATTTTAATTTCTAATCCCCAAAACCTGTGAAATATTAGAATGTTTCTTGGAACCAGACTCCACATTTTTCCTGTTGCAATTTTCCCTTTTGGCCCATTATAGCTAAGAGTTCCCAGCTAATAATCCCACCTTTACAGTTAGAGCAAGTTATACTGAAATAATGTTCATTCGAAAACTAAAAGCAAACCAACAAGACCTCTCCCCAGCCTCCTCCCTTCCCATCAAACAAAAAAAGAAAATGTCCAATTGTGGATAAAGAGCGTCAGGCATCGTTTCAAGTAAAATGGTAAATGCCTACATTTCCATCCTGTAAGGGTACTTCCCCCTGACCTCATCTGCATCACATCACCTCATTGCACGGCCCCAGACGTGCAAGGCTTTGTGTTAGGAGCAAACTGTTTGAAATCAAATGGCACCTGCTTCTGATAGACAAAGATTTCAGCTTCAGATTTACTCTCTTAGGCTCAATCATATACTTTGGTTGAGCATCTACGGAGTTGCAAATGAAACCCATCTTCCAGCAGACTCCGCTGCTTTGATTATCAGCAGGAACATTTGGCAAAACTTGTGCAACACAATTAAGAAAAAACAAAGTTGTGAAGTTTACTGTTTGAGTCAGCCCGGTTCAAAACAAACAAACTTATTCCAGCAAAATGTTATTGGTTTCCTTGGCTATAGAGCCCTTCTGGAAAAGAAAAAACTCCACAAAAAACCCAGTGCAATTTTAAATTCTGACGCACTTTGGGGGTTAGATTCTCCTCACAGAACACTGCAGACACGTTTTTTCGCATTAATTTAAAAACAGAGTGGATATTTTACAGAAAGCTGGCTTTCCGTGCTCTGAAGAGGCCTACATGTTTCCTGATTTGTCAAGAAGCTTGGTCAGGGTGCAAGAGGGAATATTTCCATATGCTGAAAACTTATACAGGCCTTGACGAGGCTGAGACATGGAGAAGAGAGAAAATAAGAACAGATCCATGAGTTTTCTCATAACTGAAAATGAGACAAAACCTAACTCCCAGACTGGACCAAGAGGGTAAGTTTGCACCACCACAATGTTACGTACCTTGGTGGCATCTAGAGTACAGTACTTAGCTCACGCCAGCACTGCTCCTGTTGGCGGAGATGCCTATCTCCCCATCCCAGGAGGCCAGTCTTGCAAGACAAAATACCAAATTATTTTTCTTTCTCAGATTTATACATGTTTATCTTTTTCAGAATTCATCTGAAGTAAAATGGATCCAGCTTTCTTTCAAATAATACAAAACATATGGGATCAGGGTTGTGTAAGTCACAAGTTGACAAGAACCAAAGCCCTTCAATGATTGTCTCAGACCCACATGATATTCTCAAATCTGACAGACCCGCTACACGAGCAAATACTTGTAGCCCGCCAGCCAGCTTTGTAGCGACTTCACAACACGGACGGCTGCGAGGAGAGTTATTCCAGTTCTTCACACTGATTTGTGTTACACCTTTTTGGAGGGCAGAAATGGGTGAACCAAACTTCTCCTTGCCAAAACACTCGTGCTGCAACGTAAGTTCCTCTCGGTCCTCGAAAGCTAATATCTGTACTGGACCTACATCAAACTCACTTGCAGATATGAACAAGCCCTCAAAATTTGCTGATGTCAGTGTCCTCTAATGCTGAATCGACTGACATATTTTAGATCGCTAATTGCCATTGCAGAAGTAACCGTTGCTTTGATAAAGATGCAGAAAAAAGAGTACTTTTTTGAAATTTTTGCGAATATGGGAATTATAAATTAGAAAGTTTAGAAATTAGAAAATTTAGAAAATTTCTTCATACTGACAGCCATTATTTTCAGTCACACCAGTCTTCTGCTTTCTGCTACCTTTAGAGCAAAACACATTTTGTATGAGTTCACCAATATAGAGCACCCTTCATATTCACCACTGAATTTGGCTACTGGATGTGTCTCATATAAATTATACTCCACCATGCTGTCTTTTTAATGTGATGGGTACGTCCATGCTGTGTGGATGCGACCTGTCACCTGCTGTTCTGTACCGTGCATCTCTGGTAGATATGCGTCATACAGGTGTCAGGCAGGCAGGTTTTGACCGCCATGAAGTGAGGTTGGAGTCCAACTCCTTTGAAGAACTGTCTTTAGGCAACACGGGGTGTTGGCATTAGGCCACCCATGGTATTCAGATACCTGAAGAGCTGAAAGCTTTTGCCTGACTGTGATCATCAGCGCCTGACTGTGATCATCAGCACCTGACCTAGCGCACATGCATCTTCGAGGTTTAGGCTGAATGCACCCTGCCCTCCAAAAGCTTCAGGCCACTCTGTCCAGAGCATCTGCTCTTGCTTTCCACGAGCAGTTTAGCATTAGCAGAGCTGCAGCCCAGCCTGATGTTGTGTCTGCGGAGTAAATAGATGTGCCCAGTGCGCTCGCGAGCAGGAAGCACCAGTGGGTGTGACAAAGCTGGAGCTGGAAGCAGTTAGACGTGTCGCATTGTATAAGTAGCTCAAACTACGCAGCAGCATAAATTCTGCACGTGCCACAGGCAGAGCAGAGCCAATTATGTTTTATCAGTCTCAGACTGCTGTATTATCCCCTTCACTGTTTGACATTGATCTAGTGGAACCAGTGCATATAAAGACACACTTTCATATTCTTTCCTTTTTCTTTTCTTTTTTTTTTTTTTTAAAGTAAAAATATTTCAAAGAACCCCTTCCCATCAGTAATACCATATGGTTCTATTTTACTTAATTGTTGCTCTACATAAGAAGACTGGAGATAAAAGTTATTTTCTGCAAAGTCACAGCTGTGTTGCCAGCTGCATTACTGGCAAAAGTAGTTATTCTAACTGATTTTTTTTGGTTTTTATATTCTTGATATATAGCTTAGATTTATACTGCCTTCATTCATTTGTGCAAACTGCAATAATCTAATGACAGCTATCTACATCAGAGTCACTAATTTAATGAAAATATATTTAACTGTACCAGGCTTCCTAAAACCATATGGAAAAATATCCCTTAATGTACCTACATGCAGTTTTGGGGAAGACAATCAAACATAATCTGAGGGCAAAATGCGGCCACTTGGTCTTTTGAAAGAAAAGAAAAAAAGCTAGAACTGTACCTATTCCTCCATCCCCCATATTACCAGCAGCCAATTTTTAACAAAGTGTAATTGTGTCAGGTACAATCTGAAGAATACACTATATTATTTAAAATGCTTAAGGATTAGTGTCTTCAGCTAGGGGGACAATCTTGCTATTGTCTCCAAAGTTCGCAGTCTTGTTGTTTTATCTTAGAGGAAGTTTATTCCTAGATAGCGATCTTCATAACACAGTGTCGAGAATAGGGACATTGACAGTTAGTGGATACAGTTTATTGCTTCTTTGTAAAAGCACTATTTAGTAGCCGGAGTGAATATTTGAGTCAGCAAAGACTTGCATTTGCTCCTCTCAGCTAATCTGTCAGTTTTTGCTTATTTATAGACCTTAGGACCTTCTTTCTAACATTCAGCAATAGCCAATACTTTGTCTGACTGTAGGTTTCCACATGCTTTTTGGAGAGGACGCAGTTTAAACTTTAACTTTTATAGTTACATAGGATGCATAAAGTGCTTGCATAGTGTGGTTTGTATGCTGAAAGTTGCACAGATCAGAGAAGATAACTGGCACCAGGAGATTCAAGACACGGTCACAAACTTGTTCATATGCTAGTACATCCCTAAAGTGTTCTGAGGTCACTTTCTAGTGCTTTGTCGGTGGCCTCGGTGCTTTCTCTGCCTCTGAAAATCTCTCTCAGTTAGAATATCATCAAAACAATTAGAATTTCTAATTAGACATTGAAATTGTTGTCATTATTTTGTTGTTTTCTATGAAACTTCATTTACTCTTCTGTTTTTAGAAGAATTACTGTGGTTGGTTGTTATTTTTTTTACTGACTTGCCAAATGGATGTTACCAGACATAAACAAATAGGATTACCAAAGTGCCTTTCTCTGTGGGATGACACTCCTCTCTCACAGCCAATGGACAGAATACATTGAAATCTGAAAAAACGTACTAGTTTTGTTATCTAAGTTAATTGGAGACATTTTAGAAGACATGTATCTCTTTTGAAGTAAATTAACTTCAAAAAATCAGTGACATTATCCCTTGTTCCTGATTATTATTCATTCTTTTATCAAGGTTGACAAATTTAGTTTATTAAATAAAGCACACTTAGGGAAGTTTAGGGTTTTCAATCAACATTAACTCCTTTGGCACCTGACTTCTCAGAGCAACCTCAAGACTCCCAACATTTCACATGCATTTTTCTGTAGCTGAAAACTGCTCTGAAAACCCCCAGCTCAAGCCGCAGTTAGGACTGACCACTATCACCACCTGACAACGGTACTTGACTAGTAATGTTATTTGGCAGTAGGAGTTTCCTACTAGCAAAGACAAAACTTGTGGAATAGGAAGAGAGAAGAGAGCAGGTTTCTGTCTCTGCCCCTAAACCAAAGCCTCTTACCACCCCTGAGCTCCCACCACTTCCCACTTCTCATCCCAAACCCCCAGTGATGCTTCCTGCTCCAAAGTAGCATGTCTACTGCAGACTCTCCCGGCTCCCCATCAGACACCTCTGCACTGGTCCCAGCCCTCTCCCTTCCCCTTTCTGCCCAGGATCCTGCCAACTGAGACATCTCATTGCGACCCACATCCACCCTCCTCCTTTCTGCTACACGCGCTCTGAAAGCCAACCCTCCTGAGCGCTTCACACTCCCATGGACCACCAGCATCTATTTCCGTCGGCCACAAGCCCGTGTCAACATTTACTGGCAGTTTTGAAAGAATACGGCTAGACATGGGATGAAATGAGATGGGGCCCTATGGGGATAGGAGATGTCTGGGGGTAGGTTAGACCCAGTAGCAATTGCCTGCTAATACTGCAGAAGTACTTGTGAATAGCAGGTAAGAAGTTTCCCTGCTTCCTGCAGGCATATTTGAAGTGATGATTTTTTTGCAGTTTCCCATATTTTTTTTTAGAAATGACACTTCTAGTAAACTGCTGAAAATGTACATCTGTCTTTAATAAAGAAGGGACTTAATTAGCACTTCTTCTCCTCTGTGGAATAAGAAAAAAAGGCAGGGAGGCAGGAGGAAGAGATTTATTTTGGTGCCATTTGAATCATAGCTAGCCTAGCATGCAAAGCCTGAAATAATGCTAAAGCTGAAAGAAATGATGTATAAATGGAAAAGTCATCCCCCATGTCTAACAGCAAACAGTAGATACAATACACCATGTTCTGGTGCAGAAGAGCAGCTTTCCAGTGGAATTACTCCAGATTTACACTGTTGTGGCTGAAATGAGAAACTGTCCCATGGAGCATATGTAACCGTAGGAGTAACATGATATTTTTTTCCTTGGATGATCTTGTTCAAGCTCTGCTTGAACTGCTACCCATGGCTGGCAGTCAGTAGCATGGTCTGCTTCTGTTAAGTGCTGTACAAACACATCATGAAAGATAGCCCCACACCTGAAGAGCTTGAAACTTGAGTCTAGTGTTAGAGGCTGAAAGAGGAATACATCAAACACAGAGAGCAGCGAGTTTGTTATTGGCAGAATGAAAATAATAATTTTGGCTGTTAGGCCAACCATTATCATGTGATTTGAAGGTGTTAATGGAAGAGAACTTTTAAGAGGATCCTGATATGGCTTTGTGGATTCTCCTTCCACATGGGAGTAGCAAGAGTAAAGCCTCAAGCTGATTTTGGTAAAACTGGACTAACAGATGGTCTATGTGGGGACCATTTGGGACAGAAAAAGCACAGTTTGGGGGTCAGAGCACTACTGTCAGCTTTGCTTTCACATCAGCTGTTGTTGGAGCATGGGCCACAGTGCGTGGGTAACCGCACTACTTACAGGCTTTGAGCCCCCCAAC
The DNA here is from genome assembly GCF_028500815.1 of Rissa tridactyla. Classification (NCBI taxonomy): domain Eukaryota; kingdom Metazoa; phylum Chordata; class Aves; order Charadriiformes; family Laridae; genus Rissa; species Rissa tridactyla. The sequence continues at coordinate 115,531,226 of NC_071468.1, read as the reverse complement.
TGATTGTCATGAAGGTGGAGGCAGTAGGTGACATTTTGCTGGTGTGGAGAGATGAAGAGCTAAAGCAGGAGCAGGACCTGAAAGCCCATCACTTGAAGGTTTAAAAGAAGAAGATGACGTGTCTGAAATAACCAAAGAAAAAAATTATGTTTGGAACAGTGTTCTGAAAGTAATTTAAGTGAAAAAGAATAGACTTACATCAAAACTGCAGAAGAGGAGGGAGTGGAAACTAAAAGATCCTAATTTATATTGACAGTTGTCAAACTTGTTTTGATTCTCCCTGATATGTATTGGTTACACGAAAGAACCTTACAGAACAGAATGAAATGCAAGTTAGAGTTATCTGAAATAACTGTGAATAAAATCATGACAGAAACAGATTAATTGTAAGCTGAGAAGCAGGGTAAATTAGTACATTTAGAGTTATTGGTATGCTACCAGAAGCTGTGGGCTTAAAAATATTCAACATAGGCTAATGCTGTGTCCAGAAAAAATTCCAGCTCAGCTATGACTGCTGTTTCACAGTAAGTAGGTAGTGCCAAGCTGATTTCTGTAGAAAATAAAAATAAGCCAGGACTAGGCATGTTTTGTGGGGATTTCTGCTTTAGACATATCAAATTTAAGCTCACACTGTGCTCTTTTTGGTTCTTTGAAAAATGTCCTAAGATTTGAGTTCATGCAGGTGGAAACAGGACAAGGAAAGGATGTGTGTTACTAATAAGAGTATGAGGGTTGAAATCGTGTCTCAGTTTATTTAAACAACCCTCCCTTCATCGCCATGTGTTCCAAGGACGCAGCGCGGTTCTCAGAAGACAGGTTCATCCTGTGTCTCCATGCAAGTTGAGCAGTAGCGCTCATGGTTTCCTTTGTAGCATGTTGTAAAGCCAGTTTAACTAACTCAGTAGGCATCTGAATCCGGTGTTCGGTAAATGGGGGAAAAAAATTCCAATGTTTATTTTTTTAAAAAACATATTACCTTCTTTCAAATACCCTCCTGCATCCGCTGTCAAGAGTATGTGCCATTTTGCTTCATGAGTGACATTGTCTCCCTGTCCTGGGAACGTTATCCTTCATAGCTATCCCTGAGGCAACTCTACTGCATTCCAGTGCTGCAGCCAGACAAAGGAATGAAAACTATTTTCATTTAATCTCAAACTTTCAGAAATTATTAGCAGCTATATATTACCCCCTTTTATGCCACTCAGTGACTGCCAATATTTTAGATGTGGCTTTATCAGAGTTGTCCATGTTAGACATTTTATATACTTTTTCTTTTTATCAAGGAAGCACTTGAAGAAAGCACAGCCTTGACTTCTAGGCATGTTAATGCAACGCTCTCCATTCAAAGTGTGCCCTTATTTGCTGGTCTATAGTAAATGTTGAAAAACGCTATACAATACCATCTGCTATTACACAATAGTTCTCTATTTGCTTCCAGGGAGCTTACACTAACCCAGTATTGCGTAATATTTTTTCTTCACATAAAACAATGAGAGCGTATGCTGGCCTGTAAAAGACTGTATGGCCTCAAGTAATAAATACCTCTCAAAGACACTCGGCACAAAACCTCATTGTTAGAGCGGTTTTGCCAGAGAAGTTGCACTGTGGCTCAATCCAATGAAGAGTAGCTGTCTTGACGCTGAAAGATTTAAATTGCCTCAGAAAGATTTCAAAAGAATTCACAAATCAGGCAAGTGAGTCAAGAGAGATATGGGCAGTTTCTGTGGTTGGAGAGTGGCAGGTGCAGCGCTGACCGCACACTGTAAGTACAGAGCTGGGGCTGTGATTACATCCCTGACCTTGCTAACAAAATCCTGCTGTCCTAAAAAAATAGGGATAATTCTTTGCTCAGACTTCACAGACTGCTTTTGGAGCTTATGGGCAAATGTGATCATCCTCTCTTTTCTCCGGAATAGCAGATGACATGGAATTCATTGCCAGAGCATTGGTAACTTTCTTTTGAACCATTAAAAATGTGATAAATGGTGGTATGTAGGTGAAAAAAATATATAAAGCATTTTGATTTCTTCCGGAGTTTTCATTTATCAATGAAAATTCAAAGAGGAAACCTTGTTTAACTTTCCAGGAATTCATACAGTCTTGATTTTTTTTCGCATGTAGAGACTTGTGACCAGTGACAGCACACATCACTGTGTCCAAGCAAAAGCCTGTTGCTGCTGTAGTCTCTGTAAAAAATTTGTTACTATTGTTAGTTGTTTAACATTTGAAATTAGATGCCTTCTGGACAATACACATAAATAAAAGCAGCCAGATGGGTTCCATCTGGCTAAATATAGATGTTTACATCTAAACTGGTCCCTATAAAATCCCACTGTAGTCAGTGGCAAGAAAAGGACACTTTCAGGATTTGATTTATCTCAGGTTAAACTAGATACCTAGAACTAACCAGCTGAATAGCCATTCTTATAGCTTCTATTTCTCCCCACAGATTTCAAAGGGAGTTTAGGGAAACATCCATGCTGTAGGCACCAAAGTAGAAAGTTGAGGGAGGTGGGTCCTACCCCTCTTATCAAAAAAAAGTAACACCTTAAGCCTTAGCTATGGCCTTAGCAGAGATCTGTCTGTAACATTCTAAAAAGACCACTTTCAAAAATGCAAAAGGAAGAAGGAGAGAGGTGGGACATATTTGCATACCTATTTGGTTTACTTTCGGCAGGGTATGAAAGCTAACACATTTAAGTAAAGTCCATTATAGCCTCTGGTAGCAGAAATCAAGCACGAAGCTCCATTTTTTCATAGGATTGCTAGTGATGCAACCTTGTTGATATTCCAAAGGGTGACAAGGAGTAAAAATCAGTACAGAAGTAGCCTTGACAGTGTCCTAGTAAAGGATGTGCTTTATAATGCATGTTTCCCCTCCCACTCTCTCTGTTAATGATTATTGGTGTAGCGTGCTTTGTATGGGAAAAGCAGAGTTATTATTGGTGGTTCTCCCCTCCTCCAGGTTTTAATACTGGCCTCATACAGATTGTTGTGGGCCAAGACCAGTAATTCTCTGTCAATGATTTTAATGAGGAGCAGGAAATAGGGAGATATTTTTGGTCCTTTTCTTTTGGAATGAATGGCCCCAGAAGAATACTATGTAACATTACTCAACTCCAAAGTGAGTAATTCCAGTGGTTCGACAAGAGCATCCTAGTCCAACTTTCAGGGGATGATGCCTTAGCCAAATAAACGGTAACAGTCCAAAGCAATGCAGGCTTCCACTAGGCATTTGGAAGAGCTAGCCCATTAGGACAGTTTTGTTATGCTTATTTACCTTTTGCAATATCAATGCACTCCTTACTCAGCTGTAGCAACATGCCTAGATGGAGTCTGAAGCACACTGCTGCAATTCTCTACTGCTTTTTCTGTAGCACACACAGAAAAAGAGAATCACTATGTTGCTTTGCTCTGCATCTTCAGTCTTGAATTTATGAATGAAAAATTCACTGTAACTCTGATTATGTGATTCCTAGTGTACTGCAAAGGCTACATTAACTTAAAGTAGACTCTTCTGTGAAAACTGAGCGTGCCGTTGTGTCTGAAATGAAAGGGCCATCAATAACTGATGAATCCCATAGTCTTTGGGCACTCTTTAATAAAATAGAACTCTAGCAGAATGATAAAATTTTAGAAAAAGAATTATAAGCCGGTACTTAAAAATAAGCATGATCTTTAGTCAAATACAGATACTATCCTTAAAAGGTGGAGGTTTAACAGAGAGAAAAAGGTCAATGAAAATAACAGAAGGCTAGACAGTTTTAGACGTGGCAGATAGTTGACATGGTGGTGTTTGTTCTGCAGACTTGTAATTCTCTTGAGTTTTCTATCAATAATGGATGAGCCTAAGAAGCTTGTTTGCAAAGTCTATGGTCTCCTTGCTTTAGCGGTCATGGTTTGTCTAGAGAATTAATATGTAATGTGACCTTAATGGTGGAAGTCTGAGGACCATATGCATATGTTGCTGAGATATTCAGATAGTGGTAGGAGACGTGGCAGCAAAAGGTAGCTTTAGAGCACCACCGTCTGTGTAATAGCTTTGGGTGCAATCTTTTTTCTTGCCCACAAACCCTGGCTGTGGTCCAGCTACTTATTTCTCTGCTGTCAGTCTCAAGTTTTTCCTCATGAAGCCACACTGCCCAAAAGGGAAAGGAAAGGCCAGGGAGTTGCTACTGTTGAGGCTGGAGAGAAAGATGAGAAGGCTGACCTGAAATTAAGTTGGCTTTGAGGAAGATAGGATCCAAAGGCTGGGTTCAACTCTGCAGTGTGGTGATCATTCAGCTGACAAAGCTGTAAAATATTGTGCCACCCCAGTTCATCTTGGGAGGACCAGCTACGTGCTCCAGAGAAAGGGGAGTATTATGAAAAAGTTATAAGACACTGAACATAAAATACCTCTTTAGCTAGAGGAATGACCAGCAGAGTCTCTTGTAGACTCTGCAGAACATTATTTCCTTGAAGGAATGCTCTGGGAGTTGGTGCAAGATGGGTGGAGAGGAAGCAAGATTTCCTGCAAAATGGAGGTACAACTGAATTATGTTTTGTCACAGAGCAAATTGATAGTATTTTTCTTGTTAAAAAAAATAAATTGTGAGTTATTTCCCATTTATTCTTTTGTTCAGCAAAATATTAATTTCATATGATTAATGAAAGAGGAAATCTTTTTAGAGGGGTCCAGAAACATTATTGGAAGAGCACACAACAGAAGGAAGGCCCTCTGACAATAAAGGACACCCTGAAGGGTTTTTTTGTACTTGAGGATCTCCACAATAGCACATTCAAAACTGCGAATGGAGTGATCTTATGGCAAACCGTTGTAGCTATTACCTGGCCAGAATTGCTTCATAAAAGTTCTTAAGCATTTCAACATGTTTTATTTTGGATGTCCAGAAAAGCTGGGAGATGTGGGAGAGTGCAAAGAGTTCTCTCAAATATCAAAAAAAATATAAATAGCAATCTTGAGCCCTGAAAGCTCACAGTTCCAGAGCAGCAATTCACAGAGAACAGGGAGAGGGATGAAAATAATACCACAAACATACAGGATGAAATTAATTCTTTATATCATTCCAGTGAAGTCATTCTTGACTCTTGCAGCAGAACAACAGGCCAGATGAGCTGCTGGCATGTTTTCACTTCCAAAGGGTGTAAAAATGGAGCATAAAAGGCAAAAAAGCTCAAACATCATTTAGGAAAGGGACTGAAGACAACTTTGTTAAAGTCTTCCAATTCCCTTTCCATACCTGCTTTGAAAGTAAGAAAAAAAGTAGTCTAAGTCAACAGAAAGTCTTATTCTATAGGTTGAGACGCCATATTGGTGAGATTATGTTGAGATCATCTTGCACTTACAAAAATAGAGAAAAGAAATGTTTCTTTCATAGTTGGAAGCCAGCAATTACCATAGCACCTGCCCCCACTGCAACCTCATAGAATCATAGAATACCAGGTTGGAAGGGACCTCAAAGATCATCTGGTCCAACCTGTCTTAGCAAAAGCACAGTCTAGACAAGATGGCCCGGCACCCTGTCCAGCTGAATCTTAAAAGTGTCCAATGATGGGGAATCCACCACTTCGCGGGGGACATTATTCCAATTGCTGATTGTTCTCACTGTGAAAAATTTTCCTCTTGTGTTCAAGCGGAGTGTCCCCAGGAGTAACTTGTACACATTACACCTCGTCTTTCCATTGTGACTCCTTGTAACAAGGGAGTCTCCATCTTTGTAGCCACCCTTTAAATACTAGAACAGAGTGATAAAGTCTCCCCTAAGCCTTCTTTACTTGAGTCTGAACAAACCCAGTTCTCTCAGCTTTCCTTGTATGGCAGGCTTCCCAGTCCTTTGCTCATCTTTGTGGCCCTTCTCTGGAGCCTCTCCAGCCTGTCCACACCTTTTTTTTTGTATAGTGGGGACCAAAACTGAGCACAGTGTTCCAGATGTGGCCTGACAAGTGCTGAGTAGAGTGGAATAATGAGTTCTTTGTCTCTGATGGTGATGCCCTTGTTGATGCAGCCCAGCATCCTGTTGGCATTTTTTTGCCAATGCAGCACACTGTTCACTCATATTGAGCTTGTTGTCCACCAGACGCCGAGGCCCTTTCCACAGAGCTGCTCCCCAGCTGGGTAGATCCCAGCCTGTGCTGCACTCCAGGATTTTGTTTTCCCAGGTGCAAGACTTTACACTTGTCCTTACTGAACTTCATAAGGTTCTTGTTAGCCCACTCTTCCAGACTATCCAGGTCTTCCTGCAGGGTGCCTCTCCCGTCTGAAGTGTCCACAATCCCATTCAGTTTGGAGTCATCATCAAACTTCTTCAGGATGCCCAGATGGATATCATCAGATTCCATCATCCAGACCACTTACAAAGAAACAATGTTGGGCCCTGTATAGATTCCCGAGGGACCCCACTTGTGACAGGTTGCCAGTTTGAAAAGGAGCTATTTACCACCACCCTTTGGGTGCAACCTGTCAGCCAGTTCCCCACCCGTTGCACAGACCACTTGTTTAGATGACAACACATCAGGTTCTCTAGGAGAAGGCTATGGGAAACTGTGTCAAAAGCCCTGGATAAATCCAGGTGGACAATGTCCCCACTTGTCCCACATTAACTGAGCAGGTGACTTTGTCATAGAAGGTGATCAGGTTTGTGAAGAAAGAATTGCCCTTGCTGAATCCATGCTTTTTTTTTTCACAATCACGTGCTTCCTTTGATTTGTGATAGCCCCCAGGAAGATTCATTCCATAACTTTCTCAGTGATTGAAGTAAGACTGATGAGCCTATAATTTCCTGGATCCTCCCTTAAGACTTTCTTGTAGATGAGGGTGACATTAGCCTTCTTCCAGTCTTCTGGGACATCCCCCAATCTCCATGACTTCTCAAAGATTACAGAGGGTAGTCTCACAATGATGTCAGCCAGCTCTCTTAACATCCTCAGGTGGATAGAATCAGGGCCCATCAATATGTAGGGATCAAGCTCCTGTAACAACAGTTCACATACCAAATCTTCCTTCCAGTGATGGTGGGTTTGTGTTTGTATCAGCCTGGATCATTGTTCCCAAGGTCTGGGGCCCAACAGTGCTGATAAAGACAGATGCAAAGAAAGCGTTGAGAACCTCTGCCTTTTCAGCATTGTTGGTGACTAATTCACCTCTCCTGTTTAACAGCAGGCCAATATTTTACTTCTGTTTCTGCTTGTTGTTTAAGTACTTGAAGAACCTTTTCTTGTAATTTTTGACATCTCTGGCCAATTTCAATTTGAGCTTTTGCTTTTATAACTGCATCTCTGCATGGCCTGGCAATGCCCTTGTAGGTTATCCACTTTTCCATTTCTGGTATGCTTCTCTTTTGGTTTTAAGCAGACTCGGAAGCTCACAGTTAAACCAAGGCGATCTCTTGCTCTGCCTACTTCCCTTGTGTTTAAAGGGGATGAGCAGTTTTTGTGCTTCCAGGAGCACTAACCTTCAACATGCTCAGCAGCATCCCAAACTCCACAATATTGTGATCACTGCAACCAAGTCTATCACTAACAGAGATATTACAAAGCAGGTTTTCTTAGCTGAACTCAACCTGGAGAAGTCGAGTTCAATGCTCTTGACTTCTGCTCCTACCATGAGCCACCCTCTCTGAGCTGCTCCCTATTTGCTGCATGACTGCTCATCGAGTGTTATGCAGGTTGTGTTCCATTGGCATCCATGGAGATCCAGCACACACAGGAAAAAAGTGATGACAATTTGGATGTAACATTTTCATCCCAACTTCATCTCATGCATTCAAAATTGTTTTATTCTGAAATAACTTCATTTAAGGGATTTGGATCTGAAGTTTAGCTTTACCCCATTCTAAGGATTATATCTTATTACATGATTCAGAGGCAGATGGATGGCCTGATTGCAAACTTCCTACTTAGACTTTTCTCCCGGGATTTGGTTCAGGCTCATTTCTCATTTTCATATGAGCTTGACTGTCAGTTTTTTATTTTTATGAAAAAGGACTAATATAGTCAGGCCAAAGTAATGAAGATATTGCTCATTGTAAATTAAATTTAGAATGCAAAAGTATCTATGCCAATTAAAAAAAAACAACTTCAAAGATAGACTTTGCAGACAAATATTTCAAACCACATTATATTGCTGGAAAGTGGTTTTTTTCAATGGAAGTGATGACACAACGTTAGATGGCAACATCCTGAATAAAACATTGTAATAAATATTCAAAAATGGTTATTAAGGGAGGAAAAAGACTTGGTATTCATATTACACCATGTAGCCTTTTGTCCCCTAATCTTCAGCCTTATGCAATCTTGAAAGATTTATAGTTTGCTAATTCTATAAGGCAAAAGGACATTCTCCTACCCAGCAAGGTCAGTCAAATCCACTCCAGGCAGTGATCAGTGGATTAACACATGTCACTGAACTCCTTATAACTTTACTGCTGTCAGGACATTTCAGTCAAAGACCGTGACACTGTGAATGTTGGAATGGACAGCTGATCTTACCTTTCAGTTGCTGAAGACATGAGTAAATTAAAACCCCTCGGCAATGTGTTTCTTTGGCATATCCCTGTTTAACAGGGGGTCTGCTCTCATAAGCCTGATAGAGATATAAATACTGCTATGGATATATATGCATATATGGTTGGAGATTTCCAGAGCTCTAGAATATCTTTGTTTTGCTCTAGAGGAGTCAAATCAAGTTTCTGACAATCCCCTCAAAATATTAGGAATAAGTTAGGTTGGAAACAGATACAGAGCCTTGATCCAACTCTGCTCAAGTTAGTGTTCCCACTGATTTCTATAGGAATAAATCACACTATTGGAGTGGGTGGTCCCTCCATCCTGCACAGTGGGCCAAATCACCCCCAGATCCTAACTCACCATATGCTGTGGTTTGGACTCACTGATGCTTTCAAATTTCAGGTTTGGCTGAGTTGCGCAATGGGAAGAGTGCAACAAAGGATGGGTTCTTACCAGACTGATGCTTTTGTCTTCCCAACTTGTCCCCTGGCATAATTTAGAACACCCTAAGGCGCTAAAATCTAAAAGTTATAAGCAGCAGTAATCAGTCTTCAAGTGCAACACTGGCAGCTGGAAATCACCGGAATGCTGTAGTAGTTACCCACACCCACTCCCTGGCCATTTAGTCATCTTTGCTGGCTTTATACCAGCTGAAAATCCCCCCAAGCATATCCTCAGTTGGCCTTTAGAGTCACTAGAAAAATACAAGGGGACTGGAACTGGGCTGAGCCGTCTGCCTTCTGCCATGATGCTTCATTTTTCCATCGCATGTCATACCTCTGCTCAAGACCAGTATTATTTTGAGGAAGTGATTATCACTGGTGCTCTGAAAGAATGACTAGAGCAAAAAGAAGTCTCCTTCAAGTACTGGTAAAAATTTCTTTTCCTTTCGGTGTTTCAGTGCACGTTAGCAGCTGTCCTTTGCTGGCCAAGTTGGCTAAGGTATACTGAAATCATGGAGCTATAAAAACTTACATAAGCTGAAAACTGGATCCAATCTTTATTTCTTGTTTGCTGTAGAGTAACTGCATAACCTGTTCCTGAAAATATATTAAAGGAGCGAGTAAGTATAATGATCTTTGCCCAGATCCACAAAAGTAGTAAACTGCCATGACACCTCTGAAGTCCTGGAACTATATGGGTTTGCACCTGTTTAGGACCCTCACATACATGATATTACTTGAAAAAGTGTGTCCAAACATCTGCATACAGTTAAACCCCAAAGAACTTTCAAGGTAAGATTAAACATACTGCACATCTACAAATATTACCTGTCAACAAATTATCCTAATTCTTATGTCTAAACATGGCACTTGTCTCTCTGCCTTCCCCATCAGTAAATTCCAGCAGTTGATTGGAGTTATATTTTCTTTGGAGAAAAAAAAAAAAAAAGAAAAGAAAAGAAAAGAAGATTGTTTTGAATTTACTACCCTTTCATCAAGTGTCTTGTTCTTTCATTATGTGGTTGTCTGAAATGGAAGAGATGGTTGCACCAAACAGTTTTTCTAACACTCTCGTAAGACATCTCCCATGCATTCTGTGCCGCCCCACTTTTTGCAATATGGTTTGCATAAGCCCCTCATCGCTGTGTAGCTGCGTCCAGGTATGCTGCACCCAAGGAAGGGAGGTGGCCCACTGCATGGCAAGGTTTGGTTGCCAAGTGTCCACAGGATGGATCAAGTGGACGAAAGGTTTCCTCCATCTTTTATGAGCTCCCAAACACTGCCTTGTTCAAGACACTTTAATCTTTCCAGGGCTGGAAGACAGTCTAGGTTTATTATAAGGTGGATATTTGAGAAATAAACAGCTGTTGGCATCTATAACTTGAGCTCTTTATGCAAGACACATAGGCTTCTTTGTCGTATGCTTTAGCAGACATTTATGTGATGCAGTGTCCTTGCAACTAGCATCTTGTGGAAAAAAGAGCGCATGGAAAATTACATCATTAGGTAACTTTTGAAACATACTGGTTCATTTTTTTGGTCTGTACTCCTCCCTGTTTCCTTATTTTTCAGTTTTGACCCTACATTTGAAATCCACACCCACTCCATTCCTCATAAGCAGCTACTTCATATTGCATGGTGCTCCTGGCATTTCTTTGGCAGCAATAGGAAATTGACCTCTGCAAATCTCTCTATTAAGAGTATTTTGCCAAAGCTGGTAAATAATGAATTACCTGGTGAGTATATTCAAGCAATGATGTTTTTGTTACTTCTTTGTCTTTGCCTTGGTGTTTCATAATCGTCAGAAAAATTGTTGCGAAGTATAGGACCTACAACTATGGAAATCTAATGTCATTTTGATTAATTTTTATATTACTTTTCAGTGTCTTATGCTTCTATTCCACATTAATAGCCAACAAAAGCTCTAACCCTGTGAATCAGAGTAATGTCTCGTACCTCTGTGCACCATTTGAAATTTGGTCTCATATTTGAACATCTCTTTCTTTTATCATGTGCTAGCTCTCACTGGACCATATGAAATAATTTGGTAGTCCTAGCTTCTCTACATTAGGTGATCATATTGCCAGATTATGAGCAAAATACCCAAATATTCTGGTTGTTAGTTTTACCAGTGTTACAGAGTGCTCAGTACTAATTAAAGCTGACATCAGACTTTGCAGTTCATTATATATGCAAAGAATAACATTAAAGTGCTTATGTGATAGCTACAACAGTTAGAAAGTATGCAGTTTTCATTAAGTGTTACCTTTCTGCGTGACGTTAGAAGCTGCAATGGAGAAATTAATGAAATAATTTATTTGACACAACACTTTATGAAGTCCAAGCTATTAGACAATATTTGTCACGATGGTTTTCATTAAAGAAAATCAACTAAGTTCCTCTCGGAAATTTTGTCAAAAAACTTGAAACTTCAGCTTTTCAAAACTTGAATACAGCTCTAATTTTTAGTACATTTTCTTTTCCAGTTATTTAACCAGATCTGCTTGGGCTGTGCTCTCTTTTTTGCATCTTTCACTTCTGTTTTTTATTTGATGTAGAAAATAACTTTTCTCAGTAATACTGTGAAATGGAGGTAGTGAGATGGCAATTGGACAGTTTTTCCCTGAAAGAAGACTAGCAATCCTCATAATTTCCTCTTGCATTGTTCCTCCTCTTTGCTTAGCTGCTATAAATGACCTAGGTTCTGCTCATCCTTGCCTGCCTTTCCTTGCTTCTCAGCAAGACTGCTCAGCACGATCCATCATTTCCCTACCATCCTTTTCCAGGCTATTCAGCCCATATAACAAAGTTACAGAGCAAAATAGTGATGTTCCCTTAATGAATAACAAAGAGCATAATCTGAGAGTTAGAATAAAAGCAGAAGCCAGGGACAGAACAGGTTATAGGTCTTCCATAATGAATGCACCAGAAAGAGGGTGCAACTCCTGGAAACATTGCTTACTACTGAGGGCAGAGATCTTTAAAGCAGCCCTGGGACCAGAGAGATGGGAGATGGAGGAGCATAATTTTCTGTCTGTGCTTGTGTATCAAGAGGCATGGCTAAACTCTTGGGTGCAGCATGTACCCCCTTTCCTGCATCCCAGGATGGCACTTTGAGAAGCATTTGTGGAGTTTTCTTGGCAAGGCCATGATATGACCAAAGGAGCATCATGCCAAGTAAGAAGCACCAGAGCTGTTGTCATTCTTCCTCCAAAAGTAATGGCAGAAGTCATGAGGATGAGCTTTTGCAGAGTCCAAGGAGTGGTCTGCAGGGAAGTGTGTCAATTACGGACAAATCAGAAAAATATGTGCAGGGGTTGCCATCTACTCTCAGGTTGAGAAGTTATCAGTGTGGCCCAGCCAGTGGATTTGTCCATAATGTTTCAGATGGAAATAGATGTGAAGAAAAATCCATTTAAATACCAAAACTTGGAAAACCATGCCATTTTTGCCTCTTCAGAAGAAGCTCAGATTCAGGATACAAGTGTTCTCACAATTTCAGCTCAGGCAATCCCTGTGTCACCCAGAAATATGACAACTCCTAGGTATTATACTGTGTTTGCATGGTTTATTTACAATGGAAGTGCTTAATGAGAAATGTATTTTTATGATGTATTTATACAGCGTGCAGTAGAAGTGTGGAAAATAACAGTTTTGTAGCAATGATTAAAATGTGAACACTTCTGAATTAAACTGAGGTTTTTGGTTTGGTTTTCTTGAGAAACAGCTCTGGTCTCTGCAAGCTTTGTCATCTCTGTAATTTAAGACAGAGTTCAGAACACAATTATAATGGCACGCAGTATATCCTACTCTAACACTAGTCATTAAGACGCTTGACATCTATCAGTTTGACACCTAGACCTCTCTTCAGGGAGTGGAGAGGGACAACATCTCCCCAGCTGATTCAGCACGTCTATCTTAAGCACTTCTCTTAGGACAGAGTGAATTACTCCCTCAAAGACACCTGTCTCCATTAGCTGCGGGTGCAGGCTAAACAGTGAGCTTCAGCTGACACCTCACTGCCAATAAAATTATAGAATCATTGAATGGTTTGGGTTAGAAGGGACCTTAAAGATCATCTAGTTCCAACCCCCTGCCATGGGCAGGGACACCTCCTGCTAGACCAGGCTGCTCAAAGCCCCATCCAGCTTGGCCTTGAACACTTCCAGGGATGGGGCATCCACAACTTCTCTGGGCAACCTGTGCCAGTGTCTCACCACCCTCACAGTAAAGAATTTCTTCCTAATATCTAATCAAAGTCTACCCTCTTTCAGTTTAAAAACTGTTACCCCTCGTCTTGTTGCTACAATCTCTGATAAAGAGTCCCTCCCCATCTTTCCTGTAGGCCCCCTTTTGGTACTTGAAGGCCGCTATAAGGTCTCCCCAGAGCCTTCTCTTCTCCAGGCTGAACAACCCCAACTCTCTCAGCCTGTCCTCATAGCAGAGGTGCTCCAGCCCTCGGGTCATCTTTGTGGCCCTCCTCTGGACCCATTCCAACAGGTCCATGTCCTTCTTGTGCTGAGGGCCCCAGAGCTGGACGCAATACTCCAGGTGGGGTCTCACGAGAGTGGAGTAGAGGGGCAGAATCACCTCCCTCAACCTGCTGGCCACGCTTCTTTTGATGCAGCCCAGGATGCGGTTGGCTTTCTGGGCTGCAAGCGTGCATTGCCGGCTCATGTTGAGCTTCTCATCCACCAGCACCCCCAAGTCCTTCTCCTCAGGGCTGCTCTCAAGCCATTCTCTGACCAACCTGTATTTGTGCCTGGGATTGCCCTGACCCTGACCTTGCACTTAACCTTGTTGAACTTCATGAGGCTTGCATGGGCCCACCTTCAAGCTTGTCAAGGTCCCTTCCCTCCAGTGTGTCGACCGCACCACATTGCTTGGTGTCATCAGCAAACTTGCTGAGAGTGCACTCAATCCCGCTGTCCATGTCACCGACAAAGATGTTAGACAGCCCCGGTCCCAGTACTGACCCCTGAAGCATGCCACTCGTCACCAGTTTCCACTTGGACATTGAGCCATTGACCGCAACCCTTTGAATGCAGACATCTAGCCAGTTCCTGATCTACCAAATGGTCCATCCATCAAATCCATGCCTTTCCAATTTAGAGACCAGGATGTCATGTGGGACAGACTTCTCCATTGACAAAGTTATTGCTCACAATAATTTCTAAGGATTTGTTGGTTTACTATTATTGTCTGTCTACATTAAAGATCCAAATTAGGGATGTATCACTGTGCAGTATACTTCAGAAAATCAAAGTACTTTGCAGAGTTTCTCCTGGAGAGCATTTTGGAAATTTCTATCAATGAAACTGCGTGTGGGGATTCTATTGGTGTTTTTTTCTTGTTTGTTTGTTTGTTTAAAAAAAAGAAGCAACAAAAAAAAAGTCACCTCCTCTTTCTCCTGGGGGGCACAGAAGAAACAAACAAAAATTGCCCATCTTGAAATTTTTTCTTTCTCCTTGTAAAATATTAAAAAAAGTCAGTAGTTATTACTGGTTATTACACTAGGTTTTACTATTATTTAAAATCCTAAAAAGGCTATTTTTTTTTTTCATAAAATGAAGAAAGAAAAAGTTAAGGGCTTTTTGCGGACTGTTTTTCAGTCAATTGGCTATTTAATCTCAAGTAGAGATAAATTCTTACCAGAAAAATTGTTCCCAAAGTCCATGCCAATTACTACGTACCTACCAACACATGTAAGAATTTTAGTCTTCAGGTTTTCAATGAAGAAATCCATTCTCTTACAATGCTAGCTGAACAAAGAACTGCTTTGCCTACTGCTACAAATACTCTCTTTGCTGAGAAGTCCTTGGGTAGGACCATATTTTTTATGAAATAATCATGATTCGCTTCAAATTCCTCTTGGTCTTAGTTATCCAGAGGACGCCACAGAAATTTTCTAGTCTTATGAGGCATCTTACTTGAATTGTATGACAAAACTTTCTTCTGGAAAAACAAGATCCTCTACTATTTGTACATCAATAACTTAACTGACAGATTTCATGTAAAGTCTCTTAAACACTGCTGTGTGTTTTGAGCTGTATTATATGTTTAAAAAAAAAAAAAGAGGAGAAAACTGAATAAGTGGAACCTGAAAAGTGGATGTGTGACTGTTACAGAAGGACAAGAGACCACCATATTTTGCCCATGAAATATCCCCTATTTTGATTTAACGAAATTCATGAAGCTCAAGTAATAATATGTTTACTTTTTCCAGACACAATAAAGTTCTTTTGACTATATATATATATGATTAACTTTATATAGACTACTTACTCCTTTTCTGAACCATATTAATCTCTTAACCTCAATAGCTTTCAGTAACAGTGCCTTTCAAAGGTAAGTAAGTACAAGTTTCTGTCAGTTTTAAATTGTTGTGTTTAACTCCTAGATACTCTCTGTTGGTCATTTACACAAACTACCTTCTACACTAATTTTGTGCTATTTCCTTTCTTTCAATCACTTTGACCTGGAACTAATTTATTTTCAACTTTTTCCTCCTAATCCCAGTATTTTGGATTCAGGTATATTTTTAACAAGAAATAGCAAACTCTAAAAATATAAGGAAAAAAACACATGTAGTGGAGGACTGTTGTTACCTTTAGTGGTGACAAAAGGACTAGAGTGAATACTACTACTTAACGTTTCAGTCTTCCGTAGAGCCAAATACCCTCAACTACGATTTAGTTTAATAGTTATGGCAAATTAAAGCAGGAGGAGCTTTTACCTTAGTGGATAATAAGCAGGTGGATGTTGTGGGCAGAGGAGATTTCTCTTCCTTTCCTGAGTGAGCCCTTGGTTACACATCTGCTTCCCCTTCTTCTAATCTCTAATTTACTTTACGGGTAGCTGAGGATTTGCAACGCAAAGCCGAAAATGTTTGTGTCAAGAAATCTCAGCTCCAGCTTCCGAGTTGCCAGTCATTGGGGACTGAAGCTTATGGCTGTTATTTTATTGACCTTAGGAAAAAATGGACGGGATTGTAATGACAAGACGAGATTAGTAGGAGGCAGCTAAAACGAAGCCTACTGCAGATGAAAGCCAATGATCATGATCTTCATCTGTGCCTCCCTAGCTCCCACTACCTTCTGCAGACGATTCAGAGTTTCACAGAGATTTTAATCTGGTGTGACTACCATTTTCAGTTTGAAACTTTCCATGAAGAAAGATCACTTGCAGTAACATTTTAACACTTGGGCAAAAATCAGATTTTAAAAAATACTTTTAAAACTATTGTATTTAAATATTTCAAAACCGAAAATATCAGCTTTCTCAGTTTCACATAACTTTTGTTTCAAAATTTCAGCTACTATTAGGACATAATTAAAATGAACTGTTTAGAGATTATTGAAACAATAAAATCTTTCTACAGATGGGGTGGGACATTCTGAATATTGTTTTCAGTTGTGCTTTTTCACCCTAATTCTCCAAAGGAAAGTTTTTCAATATCTCCTTTTGCCTGAAGGATGGGGATGTGGTTTCCTGATTGGTTGTATCCCTTCTCAAACTGGTTTCTAAAAGGTGGTTAGATTTTAAGATTCAGATTTGGTTTTGGTTATTTAGCTTGGATGATTTCTAGTAGAAAACAATTCTTGCCTGTTGTTTTGTCTTTCATCGGTTTCCTATGAGAGCTCCATTCTTGGACAAAAAGCTAATTGTTTCTATAAAACCATGTCTTAGTTACTCCTTGACATCTAGGATTCTTCCTGGATATTAAGAACACAGCCGTGGTTTTGGATTAAATGACACTGGCTTTCATTAACTTGAACTCCCAACGTTAGAATGAAGGGACAGAGTGAAGAAACCATTCTGCTCAGACAGGCAATGGTTTGCTTCGAAGCCTCTAAGACTTTCCCAATACAAGATACAGAACTAGTTGTTCACTCCTTGCTCTTGGGTAAGACATTTTCCCCTTTTTTTTTTTGTCTGTGGAAATTAGTCTGGCTGAAAAATCATTTTAGGCAAAAATTTAGTAGACTTTCTGTAGTTAAATCTTCCAGATAGTGTAGCCAATATTTGTCTGTGTTATGCCACCTTCCCTTCCTCGCCAAGCTGCACTGCCACATACAGTGCTCTAAGCAGTGTGCACCCCAACTGCTCTGGCCAGAGCAACTTCATAATGGAAGGAATGAATGAGAGGAAATGGCCTCAAGTTGTGCCAGGGGAGGTTTACATTAGATATTAGGAAAAATGAAACTGAAAAGGGTGTCAAGTGTTGGAACAGGCTCCCCAGGGAAGTGGTTGAGGCACCATGCCTGGAGGTATTGAAGGCATGTAGATGTGTCACTTAGGGACATGGTTTAGTGGTGGACTTGGTAGTGTTAGGTTAATGGTTGGGCTCGATGATCTTAAGGGTATTTTCCAGTCTAAAAGATTCTGTGATTCTTAGTAGTCACACAGTTGGACTAGACAATCATTGTAGGTCCCTTCCAACAAATTATTTTCTCTTCTCTTCTCTTCTCTTCTCTTCTCTTCTCTTCTCTTCTCTTCTCTTCTCTTCTCTTCTCTTCTTCTCTTCTCTTCTCTTCTCTTCTCTTCTCTTCTCTTCTCTTCTCTTCTCTTCTCTTCTCTTCTTCTCTTCTCTTCCTCCCCTCTCCTCTCCTCCCCTCTCCTCTCCTCTCCTCTCCTCTCCTCTCCTCTCCTCTCCTCTCCTCTCCTCTCCTCTCCTCTCCTCTCCTCTCCTCTCCTCTCCTCTCCTCTCCTCTCTTTCAATATTCTCTAAACTTCTGATGTTCGATGCAGCAAAGATGAGAGTACAACTGGTTTACCTTTCCACTGCTCCTGGTTTCTGCCAAGGAGATTCCACTTCTTCTTGTAGATAATGACCTTGGTCTGAGTTTATACAAACTTTTCTCACCTTCAATCTGGAATTCAGTAATAAAATATACCTGGGCCCTAAGCCATCTGTCCTAGGAATCTGCAACTAAATGCTGTAGCGTAACCCAACAACACAAACTATCCCAGAACGTCCTCTCTCTCCACTGGCTTCCTCTAAGAAGCAAAAAAAAAAAAAAGTGAGTTGAAAGTCTTTCCCCTTGCCTGCAAGATGATTGATGGCCTGGGCTCAGGATAGCTAAGGGCAAAATAGAGCATGGTCCAGAGATCCAAATTAGTAAGCCCATGCAAGTGCAGAGTAGGACTTTGTGGACTCACCAGTCTGCATCTGGAAGCAGTATAGCTGCATGTACCTGGCGCCATGCCCAAGCTAATATACCCTGTCCTTTGTGTGTGAACGTGACTATTCTGCTTCCAGGCCTGATTTGGCAGTTTATCCAGAACCGCCCTTCTGGTTCTGGGGTTAAAGCAGGAGGAGCAAATCTGTCTGCAGCTGGCAGTGTGGACAGGCTTTCAAAGAATCTCTCTGGCACCAGGGTGGGAACCTGGGATGCAAAATCCCCTCCCTCGGCACAGCAAGGCTTTCTACCCAGAAGGTAATGCTTGTCTGTGCAGAGAAGAAAACATTCCTTTCAAGAGGTTGGTCCAAGATTCTGGAATTAATTCTCACAGGAAAAGAAATGTTAAAAAAAAAACGCCAACAACCCATGTTGTCCTGTCTATCACATGCCGTTCATCCTACCCACTTTTCTGCTAGATACGTGCAGCACATTTATCACTCAGCTCTCCCACTCTCCCTCCCCAAAACTGTTACCCAAATGCAATGATATGCATAGAGCACCTCCCCACACTCCCCACACTGCATATGACAGATATTAGTTACATGATGTCATGCTCTTTAGAAAGGCATTGGGATATGAAGAGGTATAAGATTCTCCCTAGAACTGAATGGAATAGAAAGTGTCTATATTTTAGTGTGGTACTTTAGGACCCACAAAAACTGAATTTGCTAAGCCTGTTCCCTGCTAGATCAATCTGGATGTGCTACATTTTCAGATAAAAATATTGTTATATTGATCTATGTTCTGTGTTATTGCTTAGAGTTTACATTTACTTGTGCTTTGTCTTCTGCTAAGCACATAATGCTAAACAAACAGTAAATAATAACTGCAGGGAAAGAATGACTTTCTGTTGGGAAACATCTTTTTCACAGTTTCAAAGTTGCTGATGCATTTCACAGCAGGCTGCTGACTACACAGGAGTAGCATTCTGGTGTTAAAAATACTTGAGGCTGCCCCTACTATTTCTTGCTCATTATCAGTCCTCTCAGCCAGGTCAAGCTTCCCTTGAGGAAAATGGAAATGGGAGCTTTGCCTGAGCTGAGGTCTTCAGAGCTATTCCTGTTGATCACATTTTTGGCAACCAGAGAAGAGCTGGGTGAAAGTTCGGGGAGAAGGAAAAGTTTTATTTCAAATTTGCAGCTCAAAAACACTGAGCCACTACAGAGCAAAACTGAATTAAAAAGCGAAACCTAAATATTAGAGAGGTTCCTTTGGTTTCACATGCAGTCTGGGCTTTGGATAACTTAAATGCAGAACTATACCTCAGTCAGGTGTATTTGAAAGATTTGTGAACTTTGTGAAATGTTTGATGAAACTGGGCTGAATTTCAGATCTGTAATGAAACATGGAAGCAGGTGAGTTCCATGTGTTTTGGAGATTTTCTCATAAATAGTTTGCATTGCTCTAATAGTGACGAATTTAGAAAACTACCTTACCAGATGTACGCAGAAAAAAAAAAGGATGTAATATGAGGACCAGATAGAAAGCCTGAACACTGAGCTGATGGTTGTGCTTTTCTGCTCTTCTGAACTGAAACAGAGCTGTACAAGGCTGTGTCCAAGCTGAACACTGTCAGAATATAATGGATGGTTTCTATGGTAAAGAGGTCCAGCTTCAAATTAGAAAAATGAAAACAAGAAAGCAAAAATGCAAGAAAGAAAGCAACAAAGTAATAAAGCAAGAAAGAAAGGAAAATACAGTACAAGAACAATGTGAAGTTCTGAGTAATTATTTTAGCAGAATTTTAAAAACCAGAGTGATAGGGGGTCACAGTGAAAGTGGTTATAAAATGAGGTCTCTTTCCTGAGAGTGTTTAAATGTCCGAGTCTTGAATGGTTCACCGCAGCTGACTATCTGAGTCATGACTTTAATACTTCAATTAATAGTATTTTGTGTTGCAACCAGGTTTACCTGAAGAGAACTGGTGATTCAAACACATACAGTAAGAAGAGGCTTCATACTTTACAGACCTTACAGTTCATAGTTAGTGTTGGTACATCACGCTTATTATATTTGATAGGTTTTAATGTGTAATATGGGAAAAAGCCAGATGTCCTATTTATTTATTTAGAGAGATGGTTGGAAAAAAATATTCCCAGAAGGAAGTTTTGATGAATGTCTTTTGCATTTTCACTGCAAATAGAAAACCAAAAAAAACCCTCACCAAAACAAAACAAAATGAAACAAAAAAACCTTTGAGGGAACAGTGAACATTTCCATCCAGAAACTCCTGCATGCTTTGCAGACCTAAACCATACTATTTGCATGACTCTGAGTTTCCTAACCAGGCAATATCTCATGTGATATACCATAATGCTTTATTTTGATGAGCTGACATGGTAAATTATAGAAATATCTAGGTGTGAGTTAAAAAGATGATGACACTTCTCTGAAGTGGTAGTTTTGTATGTCTATAAATATCAATATCTATAAGCATAGGCATTTCCAGTATAAATAAAATTTTGTTTCAGACACTTTGGTCCCAGTTCATTCCAGCAAATTTAAGTTCTTACTATGGTACAAATGGAACAATTCTAATCCCATTCTATAGTCAGTGGAGAGATTGGACATCTCCAGAGGTCAGTCCCAGGAATATATTGACTTTGAAAGTGTGTTTTGCTGTCACTGAGGCATAACATTAGATGAGGTGAGTCAGTAAGTCATGATCTTTCAGTACAGCTGCAAAATCAAAATAACTCTATACAAGCTTTCCCTCGTTAACTCAATATTTAAGTTTTCAGTACTAGAAACTTTAAAGCCAGACACTGACAGATATTTTACAGATGAAAAATACACATATCTTTAAAAAGTCAGTCATTGGAACATCTATAGTCAGAATAGAAGATAAACATGTTAAATATAATATTTGCCACAAAGAATTTATGAAGACCTACTTCAACATTGCTGCTAGCTCAGAATGAGGTTCCAATCCAGGTCAGAGTCAATATAGGAACTATAGAAAATGCTATGTATTCAAAACAGAGGTTCTGGGAAGAACAAGCTCCTATGACAAAATATAATGGGGTTTTACTGTGACAAAGTCACACTTTCCTTGCCTACACTAAGTTCTATAAGCAAATTAACTTGCAGGAGCAAATAAAAATTGAGATGAATTCATGATTTACAGGAAGAAAAGCAGCAAGGTGATCTCAACCAGAATGTAGTTAGCTGTAATTGCCTGAAGCAGCACATCCTCTTTACCACTAGCCACAGCTTGGTATTATCTGATGGAACAAGCAGTGTTTCACAGTAGACATGCTTTATATAGTACTTAGCACACCTACTACTGGGCAACAACTGCTGTTCATCCGCTGCTGGGCAACAACATCTTGCCATAAAAGATGTTGGCATATGTCAATAATTCTTCCATGAATTGTTTCTCCAGTTCCCTGTAAGAAATAGAATTCCCATAAGTCATGGACAAGGTATAGTGTCAGTCATGATTCATGGCTGCCCCTTATGGGCAGCAAAAAATGTCTCTGCCCTTTCTTCGAATCACTGTTCAGTACGGACTTCATCTTTTCTTTACATATCATTCATTAGAAGTCTGATATTTTTGTGATTCATTTCACATTGAATCCATAGCCCTGAGTCACAACTAAAATATTTGCAGAAAGAATGTGAACAGCCTGTAGGAGCATATTTCGAATAAATAGCAACCTTATGCAAAGAGACAGAATCTTCTACTTTTATTTGCACTGGTGACTGTCCAGAAAAAAGCCCACTGTTGCTCCAGATTTACCCAAATCCTACTGAGCAGAATTTAGCCGATTACCATAAATCAGTGGCTAAATTGTACTTATTTGGAGTGAAAATGGGCCAAGACCTCCTTGCCCAACTCATATAAAACTTTCTAGTACTCTTAGAAGGAATTTTGCCCGATTAGGGCAGGATTTGAATTTATGTCCATTTCCTGAAGGGTAGCTTCTCAGACCTGGTCACCTTCTTGCTGCATTAGCAATTTTGAAATTATAGGTAAGAGAAAAACCTTCTAATATTGTGGGAAATGCATTTACACAGTAACAAAGTTGCTGATGCATTAACATTTTGCAGAGTATTAACCGCAAAGGAGTAGTGTTCTGGTATTAAAAATAATTTGACATTGTCCCTGCTATTTGTTGCTCATTATCAGTACTCATTGCCAGTTCAACATTCCTCAAAAAAATTTAAATCCTACCTTGGGAAAATGAGGTAGGGAATATGTGCAACGGCTGATGACATCATCTGCTAGTAATGGCTATAAATCTTGAGTGAATTTGTAAGTATAAATGTACATCTTGGAAGGTGCCAGAATTCACGCCTGCATACTTGTAGCTTGCAAATTCATCACGTGCAGAACTTGGGAACATCATTTTCATCCAGAATGTACTCAACTACACCTTGATGAAGCCAGACCAGAAAAAAATGCCAATCTCTACTAGAAAAAATAAGGTGTCATATTGTATAGGATGGTAATTTTTATTTTATTTCAGATTCTTTAAATTACTTCACATGCCACATGCTTCGTTTATGTCTTCATCTAAGTGCCAGTTTGACATTTTGGAGACATTTTAGAAATCAGCCTTATGATATAACAGCAAGAAGTTTTCTTGCGGTATAAGTGAGTGTTAACAAAGCACTAATGCCATTTGGACAGGATAATACCAGCTAGTGTGTCCAAACCTCTTAAAAGTACATTGTAAGCTATTATATTGCCAATTAAGCAGCAAGGTGGAAAATTCTTGTCTTTCTCTTGGCATAGAAAGGGGTTTTATAATTTTTTTTTTCCTTATAACTTAAAAAAAGGTGAGAGAAAACTTGAACTTTACTTTAAAAGATTTGTATTTAAAGAGTTGCTCCTTAAATAACTTGTACATTGAGGCAAAATAATATCACCCGGGAGAAAAATGGCACAAAGCCCAGTTGAAAAGGGGTTGGGTGTTTCAGGGAACTGGTAATGAAATCCTTAGATTTTACCAATCTACTTGTTTCTGATTCCTGTCCAGCTTTGGTCACAGCCACTGAAAGTTCCTACTGGAGACCAGCCCAAGCAGCAAAGGCTCAGGCCCAATTCTGAGCATCCCACTACACGCTGGGCAGTTTGGATATAGGAAGAAAGTTGAGGCTTATCTCTTATTACTGCTGTCTGAAATCTCTCCAGTTATCTATGTGGAAAGAGTCACTAACATCAGTGTCAGTGCAGTTCCCAGTGGACAGATGCCCATCTTCCCACCACTATTCAACAAAGAAACCAGTTTGAATGCTTGTTGAATTCTCACTTTTCACAAAGCAATGTCTCAAAGGGCATGCAGGTTCTTAAGTTTCTGCTGACCCTTCAGTCGCTGACTTGCTTGTGGGCTGATGAGATTAATATATAAGCTCTTATGGACTTGTGAGCAGGCATAGTACTCTATCCTTACTCTGTGGCACCACCAAGATGTTTCCATGTGTCTACATGAGGAATTCCTCTTGTTTAGGTTCAGATTTGGGCAGTAAAGCTCAAAGTTCTCAAGCGCTACTGAGATTTTGTTCAGAGCTTAGGTCCAGGAACTAGTAATTTGGCTCAGGGAGCCCAGGCCCTGCTACATCAACGTCATTGATTTTTGAAATAAAATCTCCTTGGATGGAGTTATACACTCACAGTCACATCCTGACCCTGCTAGCCAAGGGCACTCCAAAATTTTCCTTGCCTTTTCTTGACCTTCTTCCCTCCTTCTCCTCCTGAAGTGGAGTGGAATAGTCAGCATGTGGAGTTCTCCTAGTCTCCAAGTTGCTGATCCAGCTAACTAGCAGCCCCACAAACAAGCCAACAAAATGTTTTTTGTCTTAATGAGTTCTTTAATCCGATGCAACGCCAAAGCACTCATGCCCTCACAAGAGGACTGTGAGTGGACTGCCATTTTGGGGCCATAGTTTGGTTTGGGGTATTTAAATTAATTGCAAGACAACCCCCCCACCCAGACAGAGGGAGTGAAGAGATCGTTCCTCTGCATTTGCCCATTGTTATCCCCAGAGGTTGTTTCGGCGGGTCCGTGAGGGTGCTCAGGATGAAGGAATCCATTTCCAACTATATCCACCTCTCTTCTTCCCATTCTTGTTTTTTTACGTTATAAATGGAGGATCCACTATATAGTCTTAGAATTTAAAAGGAATCTTATTATTTAAAAACAAAAAAATATGTTCAGGCATATTTGTACAGTTACAATGATATAATATTTCTGTCTTTAACTGGACTGCAAAAAAAGATCATAAGAAGTTAATGGTGCAGATGAATCTATACTTTGTGACCAATACTTTTATTAATTTCTTTATAAGAATATACACAAGATCTGGATTCTCCACATATTGCATTGTACAGCCACATTTCTGCCATCTTTAAACTCCAGGGCCTGCATACGAACAATTCTCTGTCACAGTATAACTCACATTTTAAAGGCCTTATTCCTTTAATTATGTGCACAAATAATAGCGCCGAGTATACAGAAGCATTTTGAATGAGCAATTTTGTGTTGATGATATAAAAATATTCTACACAAAGTAGAATTAATCTTAATTATTTAGCTTAATTAGACAACTGATCTGTTCCTATTCCTCCCTGCTCAAACTTATAAATCAAGTATTCCACTATATATAGATTATTTGCATGCATGTTTCATTCTAGTGTGCAATTTCATTTTCTGTAACACATCTACTCACAGCTGCAGTTCAACCAGCTACGGTACTGTGCTGGTGTTTGTTGCAGAAGGTCCTGTTCATGGTACAGAATTTTGAAAATCTACGCTTGGAACAAGTGTGAGAGAATACATACATGAATAAATTAATTCTGACAATGGAAGTCAGAAACAAACCAAGAAGGCATAAACACATTTATTTTGAAACTTAAATGAATATTTTCAACAATTATAAATAAAATAATTAACATCTTATACCACATCTTGTGCAACAAACAATCAACATCCATGAATACTGGGTTATGGAAATTCATCCTACGAACCATGACACATTGTTTTAGTCATTCCATTATATTTTATGCCTTTGTGTTGGCCTTCCTCCCACTGTTAGTAATCTGGATCCAGGGAATAATCTCCAGGGAACTATGAGTTTGTTTGGAGGGAACTGTTTTTTCCTCACATGTGGACTCTAACTGTTAAAACTCCAAACAATTCCTCATAACAGTGGTGAGTCTGAGCTAAAAAAGAACAGTAATGGCTCTTCTCAAGGGAAGAAGGTATTTCAGCTGAATGAACGGAAACCGATACTGCACAAGCAACTTGAGGTAAGAGCAATCCAGTTCTGCCTGGTTCCAGAAGAACTTTAGCATGAAAATGAAGAGGCAGAAAGCTGAGTTGCATCACCTCATCAGCACTATCACTCACTGACTAATTTTCCCAAAGTGCAGAACACTATTTTTAGCTGTTTTCAGAAATATCTGATAACTGCCATGTTTCCTATTATCCTTGCTGTTGGCCTCATAGGCCATCCATATTACTTTCCTTAGGGATACCAGTGAGTTCTGCAACAGTGAGGAGCCTTCCCCATAACTTGATAGACATCGTTAAAGAAGGATAAAACCACGATCAACAGTTGTACAGCACAGGAAACGAGACAGAAGTCATTAGAAAGAATAAATACTAAGGTGGGGCCTTATGACAAAAGTCATCCAAATTTAAGCGTGGGAATTCCCACCAGCATACCTGCAGAAGAACCTCACTGGGCTCCTAGAACTCAGTTTCCTGGGATTATTTTTTCCTGAATAATTTTGCAATTGCATTCTTTTTACAGTGTTGCAAAAAGTTCTATTTTTTTATTTTATAACCTTTTTTTTGGTAAGCTGACAGTTCATGCACACCTGCTTAATTGCCCCTTAAATCTGCTACCTCAAGTAGTTATTTCCACCAAAACATAAGCTACATTTCAATATCTTATTTACTAAAATATTTCAATTTACGCATATGACAGTTTTAGGAAAAATTAAAGTACTTGTATTTCTAAAATTCTCACACAATTCAAATATTATTTTTGCCAGCAACATTTAATGAAAAGAAAAATACTGTTTTTCTGCACTATATGAGTGTCTACACGAGTATATATGTATGACACAAA
This sequence comes from Rissa tridactyla, assembly GCF_028500815.1. NCBI lineage: Eukaryota > Metazoa > Chordata > Aves > Charadriiformes > Laridae > Rissa > Rissa tridactyla. Next base: position 115,505,008 of record NC_071468.1, on the reverse strand, counting down.
TTGCTAGCTTCTGTTTATATAACTAAAAACATATTTTCAGTGACTCTCATTGTAGAAATATTGAATTAGATCTTTCTCTATTAATCCCATTTAGTGACCCAGACTATAAAATATCAATGCACTAATAATAAAACATTTTATCTGATGCATCTAGATGTAATTTTCTGCACTCACATTTAAGTATTTCTGCAGGTTTGTGCATTCGGAACATTACGCTGGAAAGAGTTTGCATAGATTTTCCACTGCTCACTGCAGCCACCAGCAGCCTGAATGCATAGAATCATTTAGGTTGGAAAAGACCATCTCACATTTCAGAAGTCTTTGTTGTATATGCCACTTATTCCGCTGAGAATACATATGTGGTATTCCAAGATAAAAGATACTAAATTGCTACACATTACAATTCCAATATAAAATATTCTTAATACAATTCCAGAGGGAAGAGAGAGTAGCTTCCCTGTCTCTTTTAAATGGATTAATGTATCCAATAAACCTCTTTTCCCCCTCTTATTTCAATGGAAAGATTTACAGCACAGTGTGGTTCTAGCTGTCTGTTGGGCATTGCTGGCCAACTGCAGCATCACAGGACTCCCTTGCCATAGAGGTTGGTTTGCATCCTGATGAGATATGGATCCAGCCAGCCAAGCCTTGGCGTCACTGGAGCTATAGCAGGACTGAGTTATTCATTCACAGTCTCACTTGGAGAGACTTCAGTCAACCTGACAGCTTTGGGCCACATATCTGGGGCTCAGACCCTCTGTGGTGCTGAGCTCCCATGTACATCATATGCTTAAACCCCTCTGAGACTTGGATCTTTAGACTGTGGTGGCAGAAAATCAGCATCAGTAAAGAATTAATCTGTTATCAAAATGTCTGTGGAAGGATTTTCATAAAAATTGTTGTGAGGCACCCAAGTCCTGTTGCCTGCTTGTATGTATACGTCAGTATGTCAGCTCACACATACAACCTGCTTGTCAGACAAACATGTCATTTGAGATTTTTGACAATCGGTAATTTCATCCATCTATACTGTTTTATACAGGGCAAACTATTTGGAAGATATATATTACTCATAATGAAGTTTTCAGACAATGCTACACATGTATGAGAGTGACTAACTGTCTACAGCATGTGGTTAAGACATTGGCTTGAGATGGGTAGAGAAAGGGCTGATATGTAGATTCAAGCTAATATTTTAACCACCAGACTGTCATAGTCATGACCAACTCAGGCAAAGGCAAGGCTTGAAGCAGTCTGACCTCCTTGGAAGTTCTGCTTACTTGCAAAGAAGGTACGAAAACAAGATGCTGGATTGTGAGGAAACCTGTTGATTCAGGGTACTCCTGGATGACGTAAGCTCTTGTAAAGGCCAATTGCACCCTGATCTAGTTGAAGATGTCCCTGCTTACTGCAGGGAGGTTGGACTAGATGGCCTTTAGAGGTCCCTTCCAACCCAACACATTCTATGATTCTATGATTCTAAAGGTAGCATAAATGTGTAATAAAAAGGAGATCAGCACACCCCCACACTCTTGCCATTGAAGGATGTTCCAATAAAATGGGATGCTGACCTAGAATCATTTGGTTTTACCTCTGAAAACTCAAAGCTTTGCCTGATAGCAGAATGACTTACACGTAAGTCTTAAAAAACGCAGTATCAGTAACAAGAGTCAGATGACTTATTACAATAAAGTTTGAAACCTCATATGAAAGTCAACTGACCTGAAATGTAAATGCTTTCTGTCTGTATTTCAGCTAGTCAGCCCAAGCTCCCTTTAGACTCGGTGGAGCAAAATAGATGTTTTAGTACAATTCATCTTAGGCATTTTAGATATTGACTTTAGGATAAACTGAATTGCACTTTAGCAGAGTCTGTTTCTCTCCATTGACTATAGGGGCCTAAAGTGATAAGCTCAGATGTACGTGTCTAGACTGTAGATGTTTATAGTTAGGTGTTTGAATCCCATTTGTTCAAATCTACTGCAGTTAGTAAAGCACAAAATTTATTTACCCCACACGTCATTGTTTCATTGAGAATGGATAAAGCCAAGCCTTGTACTATTTTTTGATCTATCTGCTTATGGCCGTTGTTGGAGACAAATTGTTGAAGAGATGTACCCTAGGTCTGAACGAGAATGGCTGATATTGTGTTCCTCTGCTCCTAATCTCAACATTGAGAACATCATAACATATAAAGGGAAGGCAAAAATAGCTTAAACTTTGAAATGTAACAAACTGACCATCAAAAGAAAGGACCCTAAACTTAGAGCTAGAGAAAAGACAGGCTTATAAGATAAGGAAAAGCTAAACAATTTAGACTGAGCCTCTTATGACCCAGTTCAAATATTTCTGGTGGGTTACACGAAGTTGACCTACTGTGTAGTACATAAAGCATGAAGTTTAAAAGGTATGAGGAAAATGCAGTTAAAGGAGCTCATAAATGAGATTGACCCTACCAAAGGTTTGCAAAACACACTAAAACCATAAAAACATAGCTTTTAGAAATGCAGTATTTCTAGTTATTATCTACAGTTGCCTACCATAGCAGAAGGGATTATGCTGTCCTTAATTAGAGGGTGTACATTCTGTTTAAGAGATTTAATTTTATTTTGGATTAAGCCCAACATTTAGGTGACTGAATTTTTGTATTATGACAAGCTACAATGAAAGAGGAAACAATAAGAAATATAAGCATTTTATATGATATATCAAGTAGTTTATAGTGCATAAAGTGATCATGTAAATGTCAGAGATAACTCACATTGTCATATGAAGACATAACTTATCCTTTTGTGTTTGAGGCAGGAAGGATTGGAAGAAAGCTCAGGTTTCGTGCAGGAAGTGCCCAGCCTTTTTACTGAAACATTGACATCTCTTGGGTTCCTGGATCCATATTGTGAAATTTTGTTTGACCGAGTACACCACATCACATTCTGTACTGAAGCCTGGGAAATATGAAAGGACTGCTGTTTCTGAAAACAGAAAAATGCTGTAAATTTTTTATTCAGTTCGACAGAGCAAACAAATTTTTAAACCTCCCTGTAAAACATTACTTCACAAATATTTTCACAAGTAACCCACGTGCCAGGTAAAGAATTATCAGCCTTTGTCCAGTTTTACACAGTCCATTCTTTCTTTTGAAGACGGGACAACATATGAAGCTGTATCTTACAATCCATTTAAGGACTTCAGAGTGCAGAAAAAGTCTGTACCCCCATGTGGAACAACTTCCATTTAGAAAAAAGCAAAGGCATAGACAGAGCCTGTAGTGTGTCCATTAGCACAAGCCTCACTGGCAAAGATCTCTCCTGGAATTAAAAACTCATAACTTAACCTCAAGATCATCCATCCTTTTTGGGTGTTGTGGTCCATCTCATTTCTGAATGCCACATTTGGAAAGCAATTTGAAGCAAAACTTCTTCCACTACTACAATATTCTTTTCTCTAATGAGCTGTCTCTGGTTTGTGCCAGTAACAGCTCTGCTTTGTGGTCAACTAACATACTATTCATAGCTACTATATATCCCTCCTGGGATCCATTTCTATATTCCCAGTCCTTCTACTGACAAAAGAGTTTTAGGTGGACAAGGAACACTAGATATGGCCCTGTTCCTAAAAGAACCCTGACAAACAGCCCAGCCAGTGCATTTAGGCTTTATGAGCAAAAATATAGTGCAGATTGAGGAACTGGTAAATAAAAATGGGATAAAAGTCCAGTACAGGGTGTTTTAAGAACTTATATATTCCTCCACAGTATAGATGCACAAATGTTTTAACCTGCTTTATGGTGGGGGCAGAAATATTCAGTGTACCAGCTGAGAGAAGCACGAAACAAACAAACTGGTAAAAATGTATGAGCTTTAATCAGTGTAGAACTATTTGTATTTACATAACAATTCTCTAAAGTTTTAGTTTTATGCTTTTAAATGATAATTAGACACCTGTATAAAAATCATATGCAGGTGACAGTATAATTTAGCCACTTAACGAATCAAAGTGGTAAAATGGCAGCTTAACAACCTCCACCCATGTCTCTCCCAATCTTTCATAACACGGTCTTAAGCTTCACCCAAGTCCTGTCAAATAACTTCTGCAGCATGAGACTACAAAGTCATAAATTAAGCCTATTTTATACAAACTCATGCTTTTTAGCCCTATATCTGCTTATTGTTTTGACTGCTATACTTAAAACAGGATAACCTTTATGAATTTTTGTGCAAGAAATAATTTATTAAGGTGAAATTCCCAATAATATCTAAAGCCTTAAAGCTGTCAAAGCTACTACTGGTTGAATTGTGGAAAGTCTGCATACAAACAGCTTTACTCAGATTGAGAGGTAAACTGAACACTTGAGTTTGGAGAAAATTTAACATTCATGTTTAACTTGCAAACAGAATGTGGTCACCTTTGACTGAAGTATATTTTTGGTTTTCTTCAGAGCAGTCGTGTTACTTGAAGCTTAAGTGCAGAAATCAGGTGGTGAGGGACAAAGATATTTTATATACATTGAAGCAAAGACAAGAACCCTGTTCCTTCAGTTTCAGAAACAAACCCCAAAGTAAAGGAGAGCTACCAAAGAGTAAGACATAGCCTGCAGTAAATAAAAGCTTATTTTTAATAAATTAAAGGCCATGCTTTTTACTGGCAAGGGTTCTAGGTTTCTAACCCTCTCTACAGGCACAGTTCTTTAGATATTTCTCCAAGTTAGGCAGCATTAATTGTTCGCCTTTCCCCCATTTGGATCTGATAGTTGAGTGTTAATCCGTAATGAATTCCTATATTGTAGAAAGCTGACATAATTATTTCATAAATCATAGAGATAGAGCTAAAAAAGGCAACAAAACCCACAAACTATCTAGTAGAGATGCAGAAGTAGAACTCAGTGACCCCATTTTTCCTGCGCACCAGCTGGGTGGGCGCCAGCACACATCGGTCGTGGATCCACTCTGTCCCTCTAGGTGAGGAAAGTGCTGTGGAAAAAGAAAAAAGGTTTTGTGGGAAAAGAAAAAAAGTTTTATGGGGAAAAAAAAAAGTAACAAGTACTAATAGGATTCCTCTGAGTGCTCACAGTCCGCACATGACTGAGGATGGTATCAGTACTCAGCATTACACCAATAATTCATGAAGAACAAGGAAGTTAATCCTCTTTCTGTGTCTGAATTAATCAGCCAAAATAGAAAACAAAACTGGCAGGACATTGGGTGTTTGTGTGCCAGTTTATGGGGCCTCTATAAACCAACACCAAGAGAACACAGCTAACAATTTTGCTGATTAAAACAGTAATAACTGTTCGGATTTTACATATTTAGCAACTGAAGCCACTAATGTGGGATCCGGCCTGCAAAACCAAGTATGAAGTTAATTAAATATCTAACAAATGTTTGTGAAGCTACAGAAAGAAAAGCATTTGGTTTTCAATTTCCTTTATTATGTCCCCACCCCATGAATCCCCCCCCAGGCCCATTTCCTTTTCTTGTTCAAATTGAACAGCAACTTTCCCAAGAAACTTAAGAGCTGAGCTTTTAAAGGAGCTTAAGAGAGTTGGTTGCTCAGTCAAAGCTCGATTTCAGTGAGATATGAACACCTCATTCAACACATTTCTTCTTACCTAAATCAGGCACTGATTAAAGATATGAAGTAGCTGATAATATGAACTATACATATGAACTGTGCATTTAGAAAAAAAAAAAAAAGATTTATTATCACAGTGCTCTCTTCAGGGGATCTTTCTTTCCTTCTCATACCACAAAAGCCAAGAGCTGATTGCAGTTTTTGTCCAAGCTCAGTCAGTCCTCCAAATGAAGACCAAATCAGTGTTTCTCTTGCACTTGTCCCAAGGACACAGAACAGCCTGTTTTCATTAATGAAGCCACTCTTGAGATACTCCTGGGTAATCAAATGAAGGTCTGGTTATAATTATAGGCTAGACGCTGGGTTGCTTACTTTAATGTAGCGAGCAAGGGTAGCAGTTGCAATGAAAACGTTGGCTGTGACAAGGGTTAGGAGTGAGGGTACTTTTTGAGGGCCTCCACCGTGTTCGTGGTAACAGGGTTAAAGCTGTCAGGGATATGCCAGCCCCAGCCTACATGTCAATCTCATCTTCACTCGCTTCTGCTGTGTAGATCGTGGTTTCATTTAGTATTAGCAGCTGACACAGTAGAAACATGGAGAATGAACCTTTTACTGTATTTCTCAAGGCTGTTCTTGAGGACAAAGAAGTAGGCAAAAGTTACAGCCTTAAAGCATCGTGGTACTATTACCATCTTCTAATCCAGTCTGCTGTGCAATACAGGCATCCAAACACCCATTATTTTCTGGCTCTGTTCTTTAAAGTGTACTCCCTAACTGATGCTTTTCTCCCTGTGGAAGAGGAGGACTTTTCCATGTGTACTTTGTAGACATCTCATCTACTACAGAACTTTATTGTAACAAGTACATGCATATTTTACTGATTTCCCCGCATTTCTAATTCCATAAAACTTCTCTTGGTACACCACCAGTTTTTGCAAACCACACACCAACTTTTTTCATAACAAATAAGAAGAATAAAAACTGGAGACAAGTTGTAACGTCAGATAAATATCAACAGAGCTAATGTGAAAAGCAGTTTGTGATTTTCAGACCTGAATTGTAGCAGCTGTATTGTCACCATAAAATGGTCTGATTAAGTGATTACATGAAGTCATAGATCTTGAGGAATTCTTTTCTTTACTACAGTCATTTGATGGCGTAAATCATTTCATTTCAGGTAACTAATTGAAAGGATTTTTTGCAAGCACCGAGTGCTGGTCTGAGTTAATTGGCTGTAAAATAGTGAGCAATACAGTTGGTGAATATTTCTGGAAGTCCCATCCTTCAATCCCAGCTTGCATTAGAGTACATTTTAAAGAGAGAGGGAAAAGTAAAATCAACAAACGTTAAGAGCAAAGCTCAAACTCAAAATGAGAGGATAGTTCATTAGTTTAAGCTTTGAAAACCATGGTTTATAACTTTGTTCAGCTGTGGCCATTCCATGACAGAGGTACGTCACTTCACAAACAGCTACAAAAGACAGGAGGATAATCATCCTGAGATGGAAGGTTTAATACTGATCATGCACAGTAAAGTGTCCTGGAAAATTAGTCAGCTCAGAACGTATGGCTGGCAAAAAGCAGCATTTCAAACAGCCTTTTTTTAGAAATCAGCCAACTAGGCATAAAGAGGTAGATCATGCTAAAAAATCCTTCCATGTCTGAAGGTGGCTTAAGTGTCTGATTCAACTCCGCAGAGACCCGTTGATACGTATGTGTGTGTATATACATCTACAGAAGGGAAATCATGTGCCCACGTTCCTTCCTTCCCTTAGTACACATCCCCTCCCTTCCAAAAAATGCTGTATCTGACATAACAAAAGCTAAACTGCAAAGAACCAGTGCTGGTCTCTGCACCACCGTTCCTGTTTAGATTAGCATGAAGAGTCCAGAGGGGTCTATCTGATTTCTCTTCTACAGTGTCCTTTGCTTCTTTAAGCTCAGGAGAACCCAGGGAACAATAGGGTGCTTCCAGGAAGTCAAGTTGAGGCATGATATTTGGTTTCCCATATTTAACTCCTGTTTGAAGAAAGATCCTGCATTCTGGGAGCACAAAGGCGGGTGAGGTTTTCCTGAGCTGCTTTCCAGGAGTTAATAAACACTTCTGCCAAAATCAGGACCCTTCTGCAGGAGGCCCTGTGCACGCATGTAGTAACAAAGAGCAAACCCCAAACCCAACCCCAGAGGGCTCACATTCTAAATAGACCAGAAAATGTGTGGGAGGCCTCAAAAAGAGCAGCTCAGTGACCAAACCAGGAATAAAATCTGGGTTTGTTGGCTCCCAGGAACCTCTCTGCTACTAGCACCGAGTGAATTGCTCTGGTCTATCCATTCCTATATGAGTCAGCCAGCTGAAAAAAGCATGAAGGCCAGAAAGAAAGCCTAGAAACAGCTCTGGGATAAATTAGCTTTTTACATAAAATTATTTCATTTACTATTTCATTGAAGTGAGCAAGCTAGAGACCATGTTGCGGTTCAGTGGCTGAACAGAGTGGCATAAAGTAAAGCAACACTTATTTAAAACAAATAAATGTCAAATTCTTGCCTGCCATAGATCCTGAATGCTCAGGGGTTGCCCCTGCTCGAATGCGGCACCAATGGCTTTCAGCAGAGCTCGGTGACGTAGGTCCTTCCATAGGGTTGGACACATGCCGTTCTGTTGGATGTACATTGTGTTCTGTGGACACACTAAATCTGTGTTCTCAGTACTCACATGTGACTCAGAAGGAAAGTATTGATAGTGGATATGGCAGCAGATTGCACATGGCATTGAACTTTACACATTAGGCTTGCTAGGAGATATTGCCACCTATTGTTTTCTATCTTGATTGCATTGCTTTCTTAACAAGTAATTGCGTTTGCTGCATTTTAACAATGTTCCAGATAGATAGAAACTTTACGAGATGAAAATCTGCATTGTGTTATTGCAGTTAAATAAACAGATGAGTTTCAAGGAGTAACGGGTCTTTATCTGTCTTAGTGGTTTCTTTAGCAAATGTGACTGTAATATCCAAATTTTGCACAGACCTATAGAGTCAAGCTTATCTCAAATTTCATAGTATTTTCCCTCCTTAAGTTCTAGACAGCTTTGCATGTGTTATCTTTCATATGAAAAGCCTCCCAGTTAGTTAGAAAAATGTATAAAAACGTATGTTTCTACTTCTTTTACAAATAATCACACACTGTCATACTAAACTGTTTTATTTGCTATAGAGCAAAACAAAAGACCTCTTTACTAGGTATACACATTTGTTTTTCCTTTGGATAGTTTATTTACTGCAATACAGATCCCTGACAACCAAAACTTTTCATGGGTTTGTCTTGATTTTGCTGAATTTCTTTGGCCTGAAAGAAGCTGGTAAGATATTTGGCTAACGAATCTATTTAGTTTTAAAATTTGCCTATATTAAATGAAAACCATTCAAAAAGGAAATGCACTAAAAATTCCCTGGAAATTATATAACTTTTTTTTTTTTTACTTCAGATCAAATGAAACATTTGCTTGAAAACAGCTATCTATATTTCATTGATTTTTGTCTTTTTAACATAAAAACCTAACAATTTTATTTTCCCATGAGGTCACGACAGTTCTTCACAGCTTTTTTTTTTCTGTTAATGAACAATGTAATTATGCGCCTGACTTAATGACCTAATTGCTCTGATCCCTGTTGTACGACTGGTTGCAAAGTTATTCAACTATGTCTCTCTTGAAATGGCTTGGACTCAAATGCAGATAACTGGTATAGCAACATCGGGGTATGGAAAATCAAAATGAAAGTCCTGATACAACTTGGGAGCTGCTGGATGAACAGGAATGTTACTCCCAGGGGAATTTCCCTATCAGTTGTTCAAACCAGCGTCCCAATCTTTATGAGTGGCACTTTGGTCTGTCTGCGCAGTTCCCAAGAAGGGGATGTGATATCAGGACTTTTTCATCAAGGCATTGAACACAGGCTATCAGAAGAAAATGTGGCAGCTAGCTGCACATGCCTTTCCAGCAGAGCAGCCTGTTTTGTGTCACCATGAAGCCAAGCTGTGGCACGCTGATACTGAGAAAGAACGGGACTCCTGAGGGTCACAGCAGAACACAGGCTTTGTGAAATGGCACAGTGGGAAGAGATTTAAAAAAATCCCAAACAACAACAACAACAACAAAACCTTATCCAGAGAAAAAGACAGAAAAAGGCCAAACAACTGTCCGCTGTGTTCTTGATAAAAACTTCAAGTGCAGTTGTAGCCATAGCCAAGTACAATAACAGAACTAGGATACTTGAGTTCAGAAATACACGGTGCTTTGGCAGAGATGGCTGGACAAATTATTTCTGAGCATTAGACAGAGACCAAACAGGATTTATTATCTCAACATTTAGTTTCATCTTGAGATTACTCAAAATTCGATGATTCTGTGAAAATCCTTTTCAAGCTCTTTTCTTCTTGTTGCTGGCATCGCAGTGCAACCTCTAATAGATTCATGAATTCATCCTGTAGTTACGTGGTAATTCTTTTTTAAGGGGAGTTGTTCCTGAGCCCTATTCATTACCAGGTTCAAGATGACTATTATGTGATTTCAAAATTACTTACAGATGAATTTGGGAAATTTACATTGAACTAACCAGGAAGTCAAGGTTTTTAAGCTTTACATAGAAGAAACATGTTAAACAAAGGAATTGTACTGCCTGTAGAAAGCAACTGGGAAAGAAATTTAAATTAGTGCAGAATCACTGACCAGCTTTTTGTAGATCCACATAATCAGTGGATGCTTCATCTCCGAGCATCTTCAGATCATGTCTTTCTGGAAAGACTGCATTATTTAAACATAAAAATTGTGCTTAATGTGCAGATATATAAATTAAAGTTAAAATTTAGTTACATAGCAAGGTTAGATTAGCTGATTTAATGGTTCCTCTGCCCTAAAACTCTCCAGACCAGAAATAGCATCCCAGAAAAGGAAGAAAACTTTACATGAGGTTTTCTTAATTTTTGTCATATTCATCTCAGAACACTTTGAAAGTGTAACATAATAGTAGCTGAAGTCAGAGGCAATAAACCGCTATGACTTCATATCACTTGGGAATGACATTCAGCCATTTTCCAACAGCTTTCCATGATAAATGTTCTAAGGCTTTGTTTTTAAGAGTTACAAACGGGTGGATACTTTGGTAGCTTCTTTTCTAAAATATTGATTTCAATTTAATTTTTTGGATGCTTAAATGAAACTTAAACCTCATTAGACTTGTGCTTTTGTGTTTGTAGGAACACTATGTGAAATTTTATGGTTTACCAGACTCTACAGGGATTAATTTTTATTTTATTATATTTTTGCTCAAGGATCACCAATTGGTAAACAGTTTCCTTGATATTCTGTGAAGCTGGGGAGTTAGTTTGTATCATGCAGACACTGACCAGTTCTGCTACAGCACATAGATCTTTTTTCTCCGCCATCTGATCTAATCCGGCCTGGAAGAAAATAAATCATTAAATAAATAAATAAAATGAAACCAAATGAACTTCCTACTAGCCGCTGAATTGTCTCAGAGGAGACAAAATTTTAATGAACTCACACAGCGGTATCAGTGCTAAGTAGATATTAGAATGTGTAAAGTATTGTTTTTTCTAGTTTCACTAACTCAATAAAATCACTAAGTTTCACTGAATGTAACGTAATAGAATCACAGGATAATTCAGGCTGGAAGGGGTCTCAGGAGGTCAAGGCACTTGCTCACAGCAGGGTCAACAGGATCAGACCAGGTTGCTCAGGGCTTTATCCAGCCAGGTCTTGAAAACCTCCAAGGATGGAGCCTACACAACTTCTCCTGGGCAACCTCTTACTGACCTAACTGGGATTAAAGGAAATGTGAGTGTTTTTTACATATCTTGACATATTGAAAAAATAAAATAAAAATAAGTTTGGTTAGTGTGGTGGGTTTATTTCAGACTGAAATAAATCACCGCTTCTGTCTCCAACAGGTAAAAGAAAGTGAGGACTAAGTTCGTCAAAATCCGTTGGAGGACATAGTACTAATTCTCTCCTACCCACTAGCAGAGCTTTACATAATACAGCCAAAGTATCTGATACTGCCTCAATTCCCTGATTTGTTTCAGGGCATCAGAAGCCATCTCTCACTACTTCCAGAAAAATACCTTGTCTTATACAACCACAGGCTACAGGGGTGGGAGGAAGGCATGCTGTTTTGAAACTGGAAGTGGGTGGATGTGAACTGAAGTCACCAGCAAGCAGCTGGGTATCTTCATTACTAAGTAAACTTCACTGAGGCTGAAATCACTCGTGATGGAACTAGATCACTATGTGTCTTTAAATGATCATGAAGACAGAGAATAAAACTATGAAGGTCACTTAGTGGCCCAGTAATTAGCCAACTACCCAGGAAGTCCTGATCTGTGCTCTGGGACACATTTAGTTATTCTTTGTCAGCTAGAAGCGTTTTATCACCAGGGGGAATATGCCTTACAATATCCAATAGGTTGTTATTTTGGCAATGTCTTAGATGATATGATAGTAAACTTGAAATTTCCAGGTGCAGGGAATGGAAACAAGGTATTTTGTGACCATTCCAAAATCTCTTGTCTCTACACTTTTTGATAAAAAGATGGAACTTTATTGTCCTCTGACATCTTTACTGTTCCATGTATGTGTAGTGCATATGTATGATAGAAATTGCAGTTTTCAGTAAATTCACAACAAATCTAACTTTAACTAGAAATTCTACATTGCTCCAGCCTGAACCATTTCCCACTCTCTTCACAAACACTTGACCTTGGTCTTATCGTTGGTATAGTCCCTATCAAATCTAACGTCGAATTGTTCAGTCAACTTCCACCATCACTTCACTAATGGTGCCAGGTCTTATCATCATCTCACAGACGCCTCTGCACCCTTTCCCACTTCCCCTCATGCTTGGGAAGAAATTCTCAACCATATTTTCAGTCAAGCTAGTGTTGCTTTTACTATGCTTCTGAAAATCTGCTTCTGGTGAGACACCAGCATTGTGGATATTTAGGTCTAACGAGATTATACATTATTTAACTGTACCTTGTACGTAGGACTCTAATGCTGTTTAAGATTTAGTACATGTAACTGTAATAGTAGTAACAGATCTTATGCTAAGATTGAGAAGGGTAAGACTTCTCTTTCAGGAAGGTGAATCCCTGTTTATCCCTAGCATTGTGTATCACAGCTTATAAAACAAAAATTTAATTGTCCAAAAGTTATTTGTCCAGGGAAGAATAATTTCTGAAAGTATCACAAAAATGCCAAAGGATGTGAACTGTCAGACATGCAATTTAGACAGCTAGGCTAAAGCATAAATAAGAATGCGACCATGAATAACCAAAATTATAGCTCTTTTGAGACACTTCACTGACTCAAGTAGATGTTGTTTAAGGTCAAACTGTTTTCAGACACTTTGATATGTCTATATAATTTTATTTAGCAAAAATTTTCATGCAAAAAATGTTTTGAATTGTTGATCTAATTTGGGTGAAAGGAAGCACTGAAAAATTTGCATTTCCTACAGGACTGACTTTCTAATTTTTTAAGTTTAGAACTATCTGACATACGTGTTTTGTAGGGGCTGAGCTGATCTGGGAAGAGGAGCTTAGCTAGAGGCATAGCTAGAAAGCCCTTGAGATCTCGTTCCATAATAGCTAAAACCAGTAGATATTATCAAGGATGTTCTTGCAGGATCAAAGCTGTGACTCTAAGCCTGGGCTTAGAAATACAATGCAGATGGATGAATGAAATGTAAAGAGGCAATACAGCACCTGCATCTGGCCTCAATCCACAAGTCATGCCACAAACAAAATCATATTTTTTTGCTCCAAAAAAAAGAAAAAAAAGGTATGGGTCCATCTATCATCTTAGCCATTAAGTCTTACTGGTGTCACACTTTTTACTATTGCTTCACAATCTTTGGAACTAGAAATGTCCTTCCTTCCCTCTCCCTTTTACATTAAAACACTTTCTCACAATGGCAGGAGGGGGATATCAAGGAGTAAAACCAAGAGCAACAAACAGCCAAGATCTAGGCAATCTTAAGGGAACAATAGAATCACTCCCTCAGCAAGCGAGGATACCCAAGATCATCACACGACTGCTTTTCTGCAGGGCAGGATTTTCTTCCTCGTGCATCTCCAGTTTCAGGCTGCTTTGGAGGCTACGTCCTTTGCTCCTCTGCAGCTCTGAAACAATGAACGTTAATAAGGAAGGCCACCAGGGAAATTTCAGAGTTTCTTGGGCCTTCTCTACCCTCTCTGTTGCTTTTATCACCACTAAGCAATTGGAGATTTGGCAAAAGCTGAGGTTTACTGTATGGATGGCTCAAATGACCCCTGGTGATGGAAAATGCTTAAGATTTAGTTTTTCTGTGTCAGATCAAAGAATAAACATCAGTGGCTATGCAAAGTCTGAAGTCAGTTTAAAGTCAGTTTTAAAATATGACTTCAATATGGTTTTGTTCTTTAGTAAATATTTTAAAATATTTATACAAAATGCTTGTATCTGGTCTGTAGGAAGACTTTTGAACATCATAGACTGAGACAGTCTATGGCACAAACATCATAATACAACGGACTTCTTGAGAAAGCTGTTTCCACTACTTTTGTCATTATCTTAATTTGAGCCAGGATTTTACTAGTTAGTGAAAGTAAATGATTCTTATTTACTCCATTTTAGCATTTCTCCCACTGACTTTATGAACCCCACAAAGTGACTTGTTTCTAAGGCAGGGTTCCCCTTCCCTCTAACTAGATGAAAGTATTGGTTGTTTTCCAAGTGGGGAAAAATGCAAGCGCCCTTCTTGTTAGAGATTTATGGAAACACTGATAGACTCCAATAGAAAGTATAGTATTAGACAATATCCTCTCAGTGTTTTTATCAAAGAAATCATCACATAGAATCCCTCCACTACATAAGATATATATTAAGCATCTGATTATACATAAATTTATATTTCAAGCAATTTTTAGAGAAACTTAATATAATTCTGTAGAAAACTTGATTCCAGTTCTTTTAAATGCTACAGGGCCATTTCATTAGGGAACTATTCATCTTGAGTATAAAATGTCTTCACTTAAAATGTATTCTAGAAAAATAGATTAGAAATATCTGTGCCTATTTTCCCTCAAAGCTATAAAAAATTGTGAAGATTCAATTCATTTTGCATTTTTACCAGTCTTCATCCTTTGACAGGTTATAGACCAGCAAATTCCTTCATAATATAATGGGTATGTTAAAATAAAATAGCCCACCAGCAGCCTGGCCATGAAACAGTCCCACAGGTTGTTCTAGACCTGGAGAAATGACTTTATTAGAACCAGCCAAGCAAATGTGCCAGCTCATTTTCTAACTGCTGGAAAATTTAATTCCAGAACTGGCATGTGGGTGTTGCAGCTGCCCAGATTGCCTCAGAGTGGCCAGATTTAGAGTCAACAGAGGAATAAACCAACGGACATCACTTGTATCCCACACCACGCTGAACCCTCCAGAGGCAGCCAAGACGATACTGTTATGCTTAGTTATTAATGATTTAATACATGTTTATTTCAACACTTTGTGTCATCAGCCAGTGATTTCAGCACTCGTTCTTGAAAAGACCATAATAATGGAACTTACCAGAAGATTAATGCTTCATCTGTGCAGAATGCACACAGCTGAAAAATAGAGGACATTTCCTGACACCATCTCTGGTAACCATGTATTGCAGAATTAATTGCAGTGAGGACTAGAGCTCAAAAGTTGAGGTCTGGACCCAGACTTTACCAAAGTTCAGGTACGTGGGTTTGATCCAGCCTGTCCGAAATACAAGCTCCCCATTAACATCATGTTTCTAATAGCATTTCTCCTAAGCTCAGAGCAGCTCAGATGCAGGGATTGATTTCTGTCCCATTTTCATTCAATTCCAGTTTATAGATCATTGTTTTAAACTTTGCTGTATGTTTATGGTACTACATAAATAATAACAGTGACACAAAATACTGCAAAAACGTGTCATTTATAATGTTACTGTGAGTCAAAGATAAAATATAAAATCTGGGCTTAAACTACAGTATTCTGATCCAAACTGAGATTCTCCACTGTTTCAGTGGTTTTCATCGTCCACAAGCACAAAACAAAATGGGTAAATTAACTATTGGTTTACTGTTTCATCTGAGCATGTGTCATCTTGCAAAATGCAAGAAATACAAAGAAGGGAAAATGCTCTACAAGATGGGGTATTTGGAAGTCAGCACATGTTATTTGAAATTTGTGATCTGTGGCCAAACACTTCAACAGCAGTGGCCACAGTCTATCAGTTCCCCATCAAAAAAGTGTCAGATGCTTGTAATTTGCTTTTAAGATTATACAGCAGTTATAAAATTTGCAAGAAAGGGATCAGTGTTTAGATATGGTGTCATTGCAAGTACATTTGTTTAATCAGTTATCATTAAATTGTTTAATCATTTAATATCAGTAATTTTTTAAAATTTGTTATCAGTGACTTATTGATAACTGTTTTGATTTCACATGGCAGCTTGAATCATAGCAAATCCCTCTTCCACCTGATTTTAATTAATTTTAGTAAACAGTTCTTTATCTGTTTGGTGAGGTTTCAACACAGGCACCCAGTACACAGTTGGCTTCCATTCTTTTCCAAATTTCTTAAGATGTTGTTGCTGTTGCATGGTATTTGCAACATTTTGTTCAGCTGGTTTTCTCTGGCATAACTCAGCTGTGACACTGATCCCAAGTAATATCATAGAATCATAGAATTGTTGGGGTTGGAAGGGACCTTAAAGGTCATTTAGTTCAACCCCCCTGCATGGGCAGGGACACCTCCCACTAGATCAGGTTGCTCAAAGCCCCATCCAGCCTGGCCTTAAAAAATTCCAGGGATGGGGCTTCCACCACCTCTCTGGGCAACCTGTTCCAGTGTCTCACCACCCTCATGGTGAAGAACTTCCTCCTAACGTCCAGTCTGAACCGACCCATCTCTAGTTTTAATCCATTCCCTCTAGTCCTACCATTACCCGACATCCTAAAAAGTCCCTCACCAGCTTTCTTGTAGGCCCCCTTAAGATACTGGTAGGCCACTATAAGGTCTCCTCGGAGCCTTCTTTTCTCCAGACTGAACAACCCCAACTCTCTCAGTCTGTCCTCATACGAGAGGTGCTCCAGCCCTCTTATCATCCTCGTGGCCCTTCTCTGGACACGTTCCCGCACGTCCGTATCTCTCTTGTAGTAGGGGCTCCAGAGCTGGATGCAGTACTCCAGGTGGGGTCTCACGAGAATGGAGTAAAGGTACAGAATCACCTCCCTCGACCTGCTGGTCACGCTTCTCCTGATGAAGCCCAGGTGGGAAGCAGTCTCCTTTGCAGATCCACAACTGAATTATCCACCTTTTTACTAGAATAGAATAGAATGGAATGGAATGGAATGGAATGGAATGGAATGGAATGGAATGGAATGGAATGGAATGGGTTGGGTTGGAAGGGACCTTTAAAGGTCATCTAGTCCAACCACCCTGCAGTAAGCAGGGACATCTTTAACATGATGCCTTCCTGCTAAAACTAGGTCTCACTGATAGGAACTAGCAGAAGTGGATGGAGTTATAATTTGCAAAGGTAAGTAATGAGTTTCAGTTCTTCCATTTTCTACAAGAAATTAGATGCCTTTGAAGGTAGGTAACTACTCACTTTCAGATACAAGGAGTCACTCAAAATCACACTCACTTCTGCACATATTTGCCACGGTATCAAACACAGAATATAACTTCTGGATTCTCTGAATAAGCTGCACAGAAATTTTTGACACACAAAAACTTCTGCGCACTTAGAATCGTCATAATATATTAAATATTGAACAATATAAAATTATTACTTTCCATTGCATTTTATTCAGCATACGCTGGGTGCTATTAAGTTACATACAACACACTATGCTATATGAACATTTCATATATATGATCTAATATGTGTAGCACCCCAGGTTTGAAAAATGAACTATTCAGAAAGAAGGCATAATTCAGACATTATTGCCTACTGCTGGTCAACTTTTTCATTGCTGGGGACAACATTGCTAACTGCAAACTCCAACCATGCTGGGCCAAACACTTTTCCCATTATTCAGTTTACTTTCAGTTCCTTCGCAAGAAATGTCCCCTGGAATTGCGGGGTGGGGGGGATAGAAGGGTGTTACTATTTGATTCTATAGTCTATACAATTTGTTAGCTGGGCATTTTGGCAAGCATGACAATTTTTTTCAGGTGTGAATCAAATTCTTCCATTCTTGTCCTTGTGTTTCCTGCATCCACTATCCTTGGGCTTCTTCTAACCACTGCAGTTGCTGTTGCTGAAGAACTGAAGTATCTCTTCCTAACTAGCAATTTTAGCTGGTGCTGATCAAGCTGTTGTTCCTTTGGATAGACACGTAAAAAATTCCCTGCCATCCCACCTCAACTGCTAGGACTTCTAGTCTTTTCATATTTTTTCTGAGTAGTTTTTTTCTCTCAAGAGCCCCTTGAACTTCTCATTAGGGTCTCTAGTATAGCTCTCAGGATCATGCAAACCTCTCAGCCAGAAGCAAAGCTGGCAGTCAGCTCAGATAAGTGTAAATTAAATTTTTCATTATATTTTCATTTCCATCCTTCACATTCACACCTTAACACTCAGAGCATTCTTGGGCACAGATTCTGATGTACTTAAATGAGTATGTGTTTAAATTATTTTGTATTTATTTTTATTCTTGCACTCCTCTCTGCTTCATTTTTTCCATTATTTTACTGGCTTACAATGCTTTATACTCCACACCATATATATCACTGGATAAAGGTTTTTATATTATTCACTTCTGAGCCTGGTGTTACATGGGAAACAGATGCAAAGTGCCCCAGCACATACACTAGGAAACAGGTATGATGTCCTATGGTACGGCAAGGAGGCAAAGAACAGCACAAAAGGAAGGTATTCACTTTAGTGTTAGCAACAATAGCTTGAAATAGTCCTCACAGACATAAAACCCAGTGGCCTATTTCTGTTTAACTTATAGCATTTTTGTTCCATTGTGTAGCCATTCACTTCAGTTACGTCTCAACTTACACTGATGGAAGGCATAAGACATGTGGGCTTTAAAACTGTATTTGGTCCTGGTTTTATGAATTGAAAGCAGAGATCCCTTTGCTCTTTAATTTCATACAATAATAAAATAATTCAGATTGGAAAGGACCTCCTGAGTTCTCTAGTTCAACATCCTGCTCAGAGTAGGGTTAGATGTGAGATCAGGTCAGGTTTCTCAAGACTTTTCCCTACTGTATCTGGGAAACCTACAAGAATGGAGCCTGCACAACCTCTCTGGGCAGACTGCTCCAGCGCTGGACCATCCCTATGGTGAAAATGCTTTTATTTATAGCCAGTCAAAAACTCACATGTTCCAGTTTCAGTTTATGACTGTTGCCTTTCATCCTCACACCAGGTACTAGTGAGGTGCATGATCTTTGTTTCGGTGTGGGCAGGCTGCGGTTGGGTCCCCCAGAGACATTTCTTCTCTAAGAGGAGCTCAACTTCTCCTTCTAAAGCAAGTACTCCAGCCCTGACCATCCTGATGGCTCTCCACTGTACGCTCTCAAGTTTATTGATGTCTTTTAAGCGGGAAGGCATAAAACTGGATGCAGTATTTCAGATGTGGTCTAATGAGTGCCAAATAAGAGAATAATCACTTCCCTCAACCTATTGGCTGTGCTCCTATTGATACAGCCCTGTATGCTGCTAGCCTTCATCACTGCCAGGGTGCATTAAGCACTCCTGGAAAGCAAGTTCCACTAAGAAGCTTTATGGATTTATATCCCACCGAGTTGCATGTGCTAAATTGCTCTATAGAGGGGCCTAGCTCTCCCCATTCACTATATAGGGAGCCTAGAGGGACTAGCACTGTGTGCCTGCGGCTAGCTCATGTGAATTAGTCCTATAGGTTCGATAAAATACACATACTGTGAAACCTTTTGAGATATGATTTATAAAATTTAACAACTACCTTTAAAATATTTTGTACTATGAAATGGTCACTAAAGCAACAAAACCTTATTCTAGTTAGGGGTATTAATTTGAATGAATATAATTTCAGAACAAACTTCCAAGGAAGAGGACAACCCCAGCCCAAACTGAAAGAATGGAAAAAGGACATATTTGTTAAAGAATACTTCATAGTTAAAACTGAATTCCTACTAAACAAAAGGTCACAAAAGTATTCTGGTGAAAGACAAGTTGAAGAAGGAAGAGAAGACACCATTTTAAGGAAGGGTAGACAGGATGTGAAACAAGCTAAGACATTGGAGCAGCCAAGAGTAGTTTTTAATTTAGTCTGGGATGGTTTTTTTTTTTATTTCTATGCATTTGTAGATGTTTCAAAGTCTGTCATGAAGAGCTTAACCTTTCTTTTTGGTTTAAAAAACTTTTTGTTTCTGTTATAAACTTGTCTAATCTGGGATAATTTAGAAAGCATGAAGTATAAAACTTTAAGGAAAATCACCAGTGCAGACAAAATAGATGTTTTAGGCAAGACCGTTTTGATGTCCACAATGCAAGAAAAGGTTGGGAAATCTTAGCTCTCAGCTTGTGTACCCTGCCAACATGACAGAACCATGAAGTTCCAATAAAAGGGTAATATATCCTCCTGGCAAGTGCTATCCTGTGTTCCTCTTGGAAGAGGAG
Source organism: Rissa tridactyla (assembly GCF_028500815.1). NCBI lineage: Eukaryota > Metazoa > Chordata > Aves > Charadriiformes > Laridae > Rissa > Rissa tridactyla. The sequence goes on along the minus strand of NC_071468.1, from coordinate 115,484,738 downwards.
AAAGTAGTGAGGCAATCCACAATTTGAGGAAAACCCTTTCTTATTACTTGTTCATTCTGCAGAATGCTAAACATTTATTTGTGATTTTCCCCGGTGTGCCCTTCTCTGTAGGTCCAAACAGAAGCCTATGGATGTCGGGAACATTCCTATTGTTTTTGACAGATTGAAAACAAACTTTTCCTAATCCTATTAGTGTCCTGGTGTTTTAGAGAAATTATTTATTAGTCTACTGACAAACAGAATATTGCAGATACCTTTCTGTCAGAAACATAAAAGACTCAGGAGATTTTTTTGCTTTGGGTTGATTTGGAGCAGAAAGTGTTTCAAGGTGGAGTGCTCCTTCTTTTTAAAGTTACTATCTGTTTTTCTTGCAACAGGCCAGCCTGCCTAACAATTACCTAAGCGTATTTGATGGCTGGGTTCTGTTACTTTCATAAGTGTTTTGAAGAAATGTGATGTCATGTAGCAGTGATATGCTGTCCAATTCAAGCTGACCATGAAGGGAGAAACTCCATATGGATTTTCTTCTTTAGCAACTACTAGAAATGAAGCTCCTATGCAATTCACTCTCCTGTTTAAACTTTCAGAACCGTGGTGATGGTAGCTAGCAGCAGCGACATTACCTCAAATCCTTTCTTAAGAAAAATAACACAGTATGTGAGACTGAACAGAGGAGGACGAGCTGGGTTTTCAGATTTCGTGTCTGTATTTTGTTGGCTGGCTTCAATTAGCACATTAAACTTTGTAATGCCTTTATGTCTTCATTTTTTAAATGGTGATAATTATGAGTTCTTCATCATATCTATGAAGATCTCCGAAGATCTGCTAATGAGAGAACGCCTTATCAGTGTAAGGTATTATTACAACAAAGCTGATTAATGGAACTATGCCTGCAGGGGAGGGGGTAGTGGGGGAGGAAGAGGTGAAAATAGAAACCATACTTTTGTCAGATTCAAGGAGCTAGTGAAGAATGAGGACAAAATGCTACAGTGCTTTGTAGAAAATTAAGGATCACAGCTACATCTATCACCATAAATGGCTTGCTTGAATTGCTTGCATTCTATGTCTGAGCTGCAATATTTCATTCAACTAACCATTCGTTAAACACACATCCTGAAAGTAAATAACTTTAATGTAAATAATTTGTGAAGCATTGTTCCATCTGTTGAAAATGTGCAGTAGTAGTTTCGACCCTTGTCTAAACCAGGCAAGCTACTTTCAGGCAAGTTTGGGAGGTAAATGAACTGTCTGGCTGCTTTTCTTGGCAACATCTCTTATTAGTGGGAGGTGGCAGTAAAGAGAACATGAGGAAGACTGAAAGTGTTTACTTAAAACTTTAGCCAAATGGCTAGGGAGAGTTAAGATAAATCATAACTGTCAATGATGACAACTTTAGACTGCTACTAGTTCACTCCTGTTTATGCAGTTTTAAATGTTGCACTTAGAAATGTTTAGGAGCATACTGAATTTTTATTGACAGATGCCATAAGTTGTTTAGATGTAAATATTTTGGACTTGGTTCTAACAGTGACATGGAAGATTTGCAGGAAAAAGGCTGTAAAGCTTCACACAACACTTGAGAGATAATATTTTTTAAGAGTGTCTCCAAAGTATGCATCTGTGACTCATATTTCCCCAAAGAATAAGGTCCATAGATCAATGCAGGCTTATTACATTTTCTCACACAAAAAAAGCCAAAATAAAATGTTACAGCAATTGGCCATATGGGATTGTTGAACTGAGTCAGTTTTCTTTCCTTCTTTTCCCACTCTTGTCTTAAGCACCTTTCCCCCCACCCTTCTGTTTTTTTCTTTTTTTTTTTTTTTTTTGGATCATGGCTTGGATACTAACATTTAAATAGCAGTTAAGACGTCAGAGTAAGCTAGCAAAAGGGCACAAGTTCATCCAGATTTTTTCTTACAAGATCAAGTCACGCTGACCAGTGCCATGAAATACAGGACTATGTGAAAGATCAGGGTGAATTGATCAGGGATTTAGATCAATTTATATTTTGCTTTTAACTGTGGCAGCTGCTGCTTCTATTAATATACTTACTTAAAGTAAGCAGCACATGTAATGTTCTTTTGTTTATATAGTTCTATAAGATTTGCTTTGTAGACTGTAATATTGCAGTACTGGTTCCAGGAGGAAAAATAGCCCAAGAATTAGAATAGTCTAACCCTGGGTTCAAATCCCTTCTCTGTTTAGAAATGGAAGTATCACTGAGAGACTTTTCCTCCAAATATCCTCAGTATGGACAATTAGTTTTAAAGCGCACAGTTTAGCAAAGAGGTACTTCTGCATGGATAGTTGATGTACTTCTATTTGGATGGACCAAAATGGACCTTCTCAGTGGAGTTTGGTATCTTGGATGAGTAGCATGTGAACACAAATAAACTGTTTTCTTATTCTGCTGCTACATATCAAACCTTGTTTCAAGAACATACTCTGTTGCTTGACACTGAATTGCTCTAAATTCAAAATATGGTTCCTTAGCCTGCTCCAATCGCCTCCTGCCTAATCATGGAAAAACCTAAAATGCATTGCCCTATGCCATCAATTTTTCTTAACACTTATATTGTGTTTTTAGTGACTCTCAACACCTCAGTCCTGATAAGGCAGAACAGCATGGTGAATATCTCCTATCACAGTTCCACCAGACTTTGCAAAGCAGTTATTGATTTTTCAAAACTTGCTCAGGAAGCTTGACCTAATAGAAGTGCCATGTCTTCCCCTTCGTGTCCTAACTTTCCCTCCAAGAGCAGGCATTGAGCTGTGGAAGAATAGGATTATTTCCTACCAGGTTACTGGCTGCTCAGGAGAGGACATGTTTTTAGCCTCTCTTCTGAAAGCTGTTTCACTTTTCTGAAAAAGTGTAAAAAATTCACTGACTCAGAGAAGGGGAAGGAACATGCCTGTAAGGGCCTGATTCATGAACCTTTACAGGAGGTGCATGGCCAAGTAAGGTTTTCTGAGCTTCTGTCCCTGTCTAAAGGCCTGTTTTTGTACTTTTTCCATGTCTGCTCAAGCTAAATATACGGGCAGCCACTGGCACTTGAGACTCAGCAGTCTGATCTAGTCCCCTAACCACTAGACTAGACAGTAACCTTAATTTTTTTAATCATCTTTTGCACTGCAAATCTTCATATGTCCAGGTAAAATGGAAGAGCTTTAACCAAGGTTTTTTGGGGGATTGCTCTTCATTGCAAAGCAAAACCAGGTACATGTCTCAGGATCAGGTGGCGTCAAATGGCTCATATCCATTCTGCTTAGAACTAGGTCTACTTATAGCAGAAGTGTCTTGGAAAGAACAGGATGGACTAGTCTCAAGCAGATTCAGGGAGTGCACTATACAGCATCGATGAACAAGCATTCAGTACTGTAATTCTTCCTTACGCCCTTTTTGATTTAGTAACATCAGTGTACTCAAGGATTCTTCTGAAAAGTTTCATGCTCCTACTTAAGGGCTTTAAATTCTTCTGGAGCCCAGGTCTTTCTGAATTAAATTAATTAGTCTAAATTTAAGGGAGCAATTCAGCTGCTGAAAGAGAGGCATTTAGTGCAGTTTGGGACACCTTCAGATCTTATGTGGCTAACTGTTAGCTACGATCTGGGGTTTAAAAGATTAATGCCCCTCTGGAGTGGCACGAATGGAGACTCCTGTAGGTTAAGCTAGGAGGTTGGGCTACACAGCTTGTATGGATATCTCAATGGATCTGCAATATCCAGCTTCAAGGAATAGAATCATTCCTTGGCTCTATTTATAGAAAGGGTGGAATTTCATTTCTTTCAGATAGCTAAGCTTTGGAGAGCTGCAATGTAGGTGTCTACATGTGAGCTCCACTTTTAGTGGAGATCCAGGCACAGAGTCAGTTTCCTAGATGTAGGCACACAGTGGCATTAGTGGTGTATTTTTCTTGGCCTGCAGCTACCATTCCAGAAAATGCGGATCTTCCAGGGGTTCTCTGACATATCCGCCAGCCCCATGTGGGTATTTCAGGTACATTCAGGCAGTCAAGATGCTGGCAGACACATATTTTAAACAAATTAATTGAGCAAACAGTTTGCAGTCGATAAATGAAATGGAATCTAGAGACCTGTCATACTCTACTAAAGAGCTACACTGTCTCTTACATACCGCATTAACTGCATTGATGATGGATTCAGTTCATTTGCCTGAACGGTGGCATCCTACACACCCAGACCAGAGAAACCACAGGACCCATGGGGATACCAAGAGACAACTAATGAAAAGAAATGAGGATTCCTCGATATTACTAATATCTTCTCAATGATTCCTAAAATAGGTTAAGATGAGTTGCACACTAGAAGAGTCTATTTCTCAGTAGACCACAAAAATAGTCTAAGGTGACTAGACCAGTCAAAACATCTTCGGTGCATGTATCTAAAGATGGGGGTCTTTAGAACTCCATTGTGAATTCAATTATCTCATGCCATTAGAGATGGTAGGTTGCCTAAGACATCTGCATAGCGCTTGTGGAGGTAGTCCAAAATCTACAAGAGATCACTAACCTGTGGGGGGTTTTATCTAGAGGTCAACTAGGGCATGTCTAGCAATTGAACCGAGTCTTCTAATCAAAACCAATGTCCTTTCATGAAGGATCCTCTGCGGGCTGCTGAGAGAGAACAGGAGTGTAGCTTCAAGCTCAGTTTGACTTGACACATTAGTGTCACTGATAATACTTATTTAACAAACCAAAGGCTTATTCTGAGCATCAAGTCTGAAGCTGGTTTATAAGAAAAGGAAACGTGCTGAATCTGAAAGTAGTGCCAATGGTTCCAAAAAGCAGAGATAGAATTGAACTGATAATCGTTCTTTACTGTAGCAATCGAGTGGCTTTGATGTAAAAATCAAGTCCAAAGAAGCCGGCAGTTTCAAGGTAAAAACATGAAAAATCCATAAGTCTCTTAAAAATGAGCTCTGTGAAGGGATTTTTAAGAACAGAAATTTTCCTATATACACTTGGAAAAATGAACTGTTCAAATATTCCTCAAAACTTGGCTGCATGTTAAGTTGTTAAGATTCACAAAATAACCAGTTTTAAACATCATAAAAATAATTTTGATCCCAGAAAGAACTTCCTTTATAAATGATGGCCAATCAAAAATGACTACAAAATTTGCAAATCCAAATTGGAATGGAAACTGATTTAATTCATGGCATAGATGTCCTCTGAAAACAAAACAATAGCCTACAATATTTCAATGATCTTTCAAAGGTTTTACAGGTTGCTGAACACATTTTGAAAACTTGTCCCATAAAGACTTTATTGGCATCACAATACTCAGTATAAATCTGCAAAGATGAATCTGTTCGAACTTTATGGAGCAGCAGTGGAAATCTTTGAAGAACTGGGGTCCCTTAAATAGAAATCTGTGGGAAAAATAGGCACTAGGATTCATGAAACACTTGGGGTTGCTTTCCAGTAGAGCATTGGGAAGCTTGCTTTATTCAGTTAGCATACCACAAATGAAATGAATGGGTAATACAGTACAGCTCTGCACAAAGTTGAAAAGGGCATTCTCAAGGAACTGCAGTCCCATCACTATGGTATTTAATACAGAATATAGTAAAGGACATGCTATAAAAGTAAATACATAGTGCTAAACTAACAGAGATAACAAGAATGATTTAGAAAGAAAAGGTCTTGGCTAACTTGATGCTTCAGGAGGCTGCAGACAAAGCTGATAAAACACAGCATAATTTATTTGGATCTTCAGAACATTTTGACAAAGTTCCATACTACTGGTCTCTGTTTAAGCTAAAAGTTGCCAGGATCTAGGGAAGTACATGGGAGTGGATAAAGCGCTGATGGAAAAACAGAAAACAGAGAAGCTATGTTAGATTGTGGAAAACTAGATTTACTGGGGCCCGACAGAGGTCAACATTTAGGCCTCTACTGTTCATGATCTATAAAAATGATATAGACTAGTAAAATACACTGACAGCACAATGTAGAAGGAGCCGTGAACCTACAACGTAAAGCTAGAAAAATTCAAAAGTGTTTTTTGCTTAGCTTGCTTGTTTTCATTGCTCAAAAAGCGCTAATAATCTCCTTTGCGCTAGCTCGTCAACACAAATGCATTTTAAGAATGCCTAAGCTATAAGGTAAATAAAGACGGGCCAGAGGAAAAAAAAAAGTCTTTTGGCTCATATGCAAATACTACATTAGCGTGCCTAAAGGTCCTGCATTGCTTAGGGCAGTGCCAAAAAAATCAAAGATATAACCCCAGGTATGACATGAGTGAATTTCCTAGTTTTATGTCCTTTTTTTTTTCTAAAGAGTTCATGACTCTGCAATGTTAATACGGGAGTGGCAAACACAGCTCCAAAGTTACAGACATAGCCTCAATGGGAAGAAGAAAATTCAGAACTGTACTATTGGTTCACCAAGATTCCTTCAGAATCCCTTAAAAATTTTAATGCTTATTGTAAACCTAAGTTTGATTTCAGTAGTAGACTAGTAATAAGATTAGTTTTGTAAGAAGTGAGTTCATTGTTACTGCTGGCTGATCCTTGTCAGGCAAAGCAGTAAGACTAGGTAGATTTACATGCAGTTCCTGACAGAGATTTCTCTGTCCTCGTAGGCAAAAGAAATCTGTTTTGTGAGATGATCATGCCAATGCTTTCTTTTTTCAAGACATAAATTGTTTAGATTTCTGTAACTCTGGGGCAGGGATCACCTCTGCTGGAACATATATTTTTCTTTAAACTAGTGGAGATCCCTATATTTGTAGATCCCTAAAGTCTGGTTCAGAATTCTGGTTCTTCTAGGTGGTAAATGAAAATTCTTTAAAGGACTCTGGAACAGTACTTGCATTGGTGGTTTCTGCATTTTTCTAGGTATAATACTATCTTCTGAAGCTAAAGTTACAATGGAATAAACAAATTACTTTTATTAATAAATTATTGATAGCAAAATGACAATCCATCAAGCAGTAGACTGAAAACTGGAACGTTGCAGGGACTGCTCACAAGATTTTCTTTCAAATGTCTTTGTATGAAGAAATTAGATTTTTACCTGTAGCCTTTATTTTCGAAAAACAGCTCTTTTCCTAATAATAGCAATTGCTGAAAACAGCAAACTCCCCTTGTCTATTGATGTTGTGACCTTCATTTGTGACCTTCTCATAGAAGGCCACCAGGTTTATCAGGCATGATTTGCCCTTGGTGAAGCCGTGTTGATTGTACTTCTTTGTTATTCTTCTGCCTCAGCAGTGCCTCCAGGAGGATCTGCTCCATAATCTTACCAGACACGGAGGTGAGACTGACCGGCCTTTAGTTCCCTGGTTCCTCCTTCTTTCCCTTTTTGAAAATGGGGATTATTTTTCCCCTTTTCCTGTCAGTGGGGACTTCACCAGACTGCCATGACTTTTGGAATATAATAGAGAGCGGTTTAGCAACCTTATCTGACAGTTCCTTCAGTACCCGTGCGTGTATCCCATCAGGTTCCATGGACTTGTTCACTTTCAGGTTCATCAGATGGTCACAAACCTAATTTTCACTTATGATGGGCAGTTCTGTCTAACCCCTGCCATCGTCCTCTGTGACTCTGGGAGTGTGGCTGGAGCCCTTGCCAGTGAAGACTAAGGAAAAGAAGTCGTTGAGAACCTCGGCCTTCTTCATATCACTTGTCACCAGCTCCCCCGTTTCCTTTCTGAGGGGGCCCACACCTTCCCTAGTCATCTTCTTACAATTAATGTACCTATAGAAATTTTTGCTGTTTCCCTTGATCTCCTTGGCTACATTTAATTCTAACTGAGCTTTAGCTTTTCTCACCAGGTCTCTTGCTGTTCGGACAGCTTCCTTATATGCCCCCCATTCTAGCTGTCCTTTCTTCCACTCCTTATAAAGTTTATTTTTGTGTGACAGTGTGTCCAGGAGCTCCCTGTTCATCCAGGCAGGTCTCCTAGCATTCTTTCCTGTCTTCCTCTTTGTCGGTATACTTTGCTCCTGGACACGGAAAAGGTGATCCTTGAATATTGACCAGCTGTCCTGGGCCCACCTTCCCTCTAGAGCTTTGTCCCAAGGCACTTTGGCCAGCAGATCCCTGACGCGATCGAAGTCTGCATGCCTAAAGTCCAGGGTCGTAAGCTTGGAATATATCCTCCTAGTTGCCCAGAGGATCTTAAATTCTATCTCTTCGTGGTCACTGCAGCCAAGGTTATCCCTGAGCCTCACGCTGGTCACCAGCCCTTCCCTGTTGGTGAGAATGAGGTCCAGCATAGCACCTTTTCTTGTTGTTCCTCTACCATTTGGAGGAGGAAGTTGTCATCAATGCATTCCAGGAACATCCTGGATTGCTGGTGCCTTACTGTGTTGTCCCTCCAGCAGATGTCAGGGGGGTTGAAATCCCCTGCGAGGACTAGGGCCTGTGAACGCGAAGCCACTTCTATCTGCCTATGGAGGGCCTCATTTGCTTGGGTCTGCTGGTCAGGTGGCCTGTAGCAGTCCCCTACCGTAACATCACCTTCCCCTATCTTCCCTTTAATCTTAACCCATACACTCTCAACGAGCTCCTTGTCCTTCCCCATGTGGAGCTCCATCGATTCTAGCTGGTCACTGATGTAGAGGGCAACTCCTCCTCCCCTCCTACCCTGCCTGTCCTTCCTAAAGAGCTTGTTTCTGTCTATCCCTACATTCCAGTCGTGGGAATCATCCCATGTTTCAGTAATATCCACTATGTCATGGCTTTCCAGCAGCAGAGCGGCCCTTAATTTATCCTGTTTATTGCCCAAGCTGCGTGCATTCACATAGAGGCCAGCTGGGCTGGCCGTGTCACTCTCTTGTACGAATCCCCCTTGATGCCCTTGGGGTGTCCCCGTGCATCATCTCCAGCTTGCCTTAGGGCAGCAAGTTGAGAGCCCTTACTAGGACTCCACCCCTCTGCCCCTGATGTGCTGCCCCACTGTTTGTCACAGGCAAGCAAGAAGTTATTGACCCCTTCCCCCTTCAAATCTAGTTTAAAGCCCTATCAGTGAGGCCTGCCAACTCCTGCCCCAGAATCCTTTTCCCCCTCTGGGATAAGTGCATCCCCTTAGACTTACTATATTGCTATCAGAGCTTGTGTCTACATAGCTAAACTCCTGTTTCCACAACGCACAAGCACAGCAGCCTCATCCATGCCACCTTCAGCATATAGTTTCTAACCCGTGTTGTTGTCTGATCTATAGTGCCTGGGACAGTATTAGTTGGCACATGCCAAAACCGTGCCAAGGAGCATACTAAGGATTTGTCAATGTAGATTATGGTATATCAATGCTCAAGCCAGTACCCTGTCCCTTCTTAGTTTACTCGTACAGGGGTAACTCACGGGAACAAAATTTTGCCATGTACTTATGGTCAGTAATATCTTGTTTAAGTAGTCCCAAGGCAGTGGAACTATCAGCGAGGAAAAGACGACTATTTTGCTAATAGAGATTAGAAGAGAAAAGAAGGCTCTGGGGAGACCTTATAGCAGCCTTCCAGTACCTCAGAAGGGCCTACAGGAAGGATGGGGAGGGACTCTTTATCAGGCAGTGTAATGACAGGACAAGGGGTAACAGTTTCAAACTGAAGGAGGGTAGATTCAGATTGGGTACTAGGAAGAAATTCTTTACTCTGAAGGTGGTGAGGCACTGGAACAGGTTGCCCAGGGAGGTTGCGGGTGCCCCATCCCTGGAGGTGTTCAAGGCCAGGCTGGATGGGGCTTTGAGCAGCCTGGTCTAGTGGGAGGTGTCCCTGCCCATGGCAGGGGGGTTGGAACTAGATGATCTTTAAGGTCCCATCCAAACCAAACCATTCTATGATTCTATGATAAATCCATGGAACTGGTTCTGCAAAATTGCAGCACTAAAAACTATGCTTAAAACATGCACTTCAGCATGAGAAATACTAATTTCCTCAGCCCAACTATGGTTCTCTCTGAAATATCGTGCTGAAGTGATGTGTATAATATTTTCAAATGAGAAGCATACATTTTAGATTGTGAAATACCACAACAAAGAGCTATCTAATAATATTTTTACTGGGTATAAGAACTGAAAAAGATTCAGACCACGATTAGCGTAGCCAGATCCAGAAAGAGAATCAAATAAGGTTCTAATTAAATTTAAAAGATTCAATACTATCTTGTAAAAGCTTGCGATGAAGGGGGAACAGCATAAACAGAATAGACAACAACCACATCAGGTGTCATAGATGCCAAATCTTTCAAAGTCTAAATGACATCCAAATTAAATCTATTTTTAATACAAATTTTAATTCCTGATATGCTTGCCAATATTTTGGAGTAAGAGAGGCACATTATCCTCTGAACTGTACGTAACTGAAAGAAGGATAACTGAGGTGTATGGGAATTACCTGATCTTGTTTGGATGAATAAAAAACTGATATAGGTGGAAGAGACAGACATTTGGATCCGTTAGCTTTATAATGCCGCAGAGTTTCCTCCACCCTTTATTTGGCCCGATGGCCTAAACCAATACTTATGAAACTTTTTCCACTACAGTCCAGGAATCCTGTTTTTTTAATTCCACATACCAACTTAAAGTCTCAAACTCTGTGCTGGGAGCTGCTAACCTAACAGAGTCTCAGGAAAGCCTGATACTTTTCATTTAATTAAAAGAATAACTTAATTAGAACCTCTGGAACAACTAGAACAAAAAATTAGAAAAAGAAAGACAAATTTTCAAGCATTTAAAGGCTTATTCGTGCCTGAAACTCAGGTTTTATATCTTAGACCTAATCTGAGACCAGTGTGACAAAAGGTTTGTGTGGTTTTACAGCTGTATCAACTGGTCTAAGGAAAGGTCATCTATAAATCTTACCTTGCTTATGTCCTGACATGCATTTTATTAATATTAATTTGTCCCAACACTTTCAAGTCTGTGTGTTATCACTGTCTGTCATTGTCCCTGATGCCTAGCAAAGATGACATGCTTGCAAAAGGAATCAAGGTGTGTATGTGCAGGATCTTCCTCTTGTGCCACATTTCTTCTCCATTACTTTAATGATCTTGATCATCTTCAAGTAAGCTTCATGCACCTCAAAACTTTGCAGTGGGAGGAACGATGTAATATATATTACATGGTTTGAATCTTTAAGGGACTGGATGGGGTGAAGGATACTCAGATTCTCATAGGGTGAAGCCTTAAATTTAAACAAATCTGCTTCATGTTTCATGTTAACAGATTTTCAATTTGCTTTTGAGATATTAAGAATGCAGAAGGAAACCTATTGAATCGTTTAAATGAGAACAATAAAGAACAGAATAAACTTCCTCTCAAAAGCAAAGATTAAGTTATACGCAAGCCCTTTGACAAGTCAAAGCAGCGTGTCAAGCATACTTCTCTGCAGCCGTGCTTTTGAGCCCCTCTTCCCTTGGTAAGTAATATTTTCTTTTCCTTGGCATGAAATAGCTCCATATTTCGATGTCATTTCTTCTGTTACACAGAAGAGTTGGTTCTACTGGTGGGACCCTTTACCAAATGAACACTGCTGGCCACAGTTTGATGGTCACAATATGATATAACCAACTTTGAAGTAGATGGACCAGAAATCTTGAATCTTCAACTAATAATCACAATTATGAGTTCCAAACAGCATAGGTGATAAGTCCCGTTTTCCCATCAGTGAAAATGAAATTACACCCACTCAGACCAAGAACTTGGAAAAAACTTGTTGACTAAGCTGAAAACTTCACTCAGATGCTGTAATTATTTTTTCCCCCCAAATTGTATGTGATTCTTTCATCTTAATAACCATGACAGTAAGAAAAATAGAAGACTTTTATGTTTTCTTTGAAAATACTTTCCAATATTTCAAACAGAAATGGTAGCTATATGAAATCTAAGACCATAAAGCAATAAATACTGAATAATATTCAGTGAGTAATGTCTTAAAGCTGAACTTTATTCAACTACATCAGTATAAAACCTGAAGAATAGAATGTTTTTCTTCTTCCAACACTTGTCTTCCATCTGAGCAGAGAACTTTCTCAAGTGAGATCTACCTCTGCCTTTATGCATTACCCAGTAGTCATTAGTATAGACTTCACACTTGAGTAAATACTTTGTGTACACAACTAGAAGACAAATTCATACACGAAGATAACAGTGATACACTATTCCCTTTAAAAAAAAATAAAATCTTACCACATCCAAAAATAATCACCACCCCCTCCACCCATTAGAAATTGGCATTAAGTACCCTTAACTAATCTTCTTAGGTGAAGCACTGGACCTGTCTTCAGCCTGAGGAACCCATCATAGCTGTTAGAGTCTGTAGGTTACAATTAATATAAACTGAGAATCCAGACGTGGCACAGCTGGGCTGTCTTTTCAAGTCTACAGTGAGGCTGGGGAAAATGGATAAGAAAATCATTCCCTTTTCTCCACAGAGAAAGCCCTTCAGCTGTCTGTTGAGACTAGTCTCAAACTCATGAGACTGAAGATGCTCATGTTTATCTTACATATAAACAGACAGGTTTTAGGTAGTGTCACGATGGACGTAACAGTTTTCTGATGTTGCTAACTCAAAGATTAAAAAAACAGCTTAGAAAGGTACTGTGCTGTTCCCTTTAGGAATCTAACCTGAGTTCAGTAACCAAAATTTATGAGTGTAAATTCAGTGTCTGGTCACAAGAGAAATCAGGGTACCCTCCAAGGAGGATTCACAGTAATAACTTAGATGGTAGAAGTTAAGGTAGAATGAATGTCACCCCTTGAAGCAAAACACAGCCCTTTACGGAGCATTTAAGACATTCAGTCTTTTTGAAAGAATAATAAAAGAGAAATACGAGCTGTTAAAGGTTTTGTTTATTTATTTGAGTTTAACAATGGATTTTGCAAGTGCAAGTATTTCTTAACCTGTGATACTTGGTGGTTCAGCCAGGTTATCTTATGGCATAGCAGAAATCACAGGTCTTCCTTTTCTAAGTAAAACACCTGTATGATCCGACTACTACAATAGCCAAGATGATGTTGATATTCATAAGTTATCATCTATTATTTCTGTTCCCTTGAGCATACAAACTTACAGGGAATATTCAGATTTAAAGTGGTGTATCTTTAAAATCAGTGGCATGAGATAAATGTCACACCATTTTCCGTCATACAGCTATATGGGCCAGGGCAATATTCAAGGCCAAATGTCTGTATTTATTCTGTAATGCACTGAACCACAAGAATCTCTTCAGATATCTGTTGATAATATGAAACAGCCCTACCCAAGTAAAATTTTACCTCAAGGGTGCCCATCTTTCAGGTACGGAGCATTTCCCACATCTTTCATGACCATACAAAATCAACTGAAATCTTTGTGTGGGCTTAGGATCCAGTAAAAGTCAGTTCAGAGATACAGAAGTTAACAGGTAATAGCTGTTAATTGCTCTGCTGGTCTTGACTTGTAAAGTGGCAGAAAAATGTACTGTTTAAGATGATATTTACTTGAAAGCAATTGCAGCTTCTTTTAGCAGCATGTAAAGAATGTATGAACAGCACTTAATTCTTGTATCAATTAATTGCATTTATGTAACTGAAAACAAATGTCCTCCTTTAGCAAGTTTATAGTAGTTTGATTATAGTAGCTACTACTCTTGACTAAAAAAATACATACTGGCATTGAAGGAATGCTAACAGTTGTTGAGCTCTCTTAGCTTCTCTTTTCAGCTTAAAGAACAAACTTACTGCTTGTGCTTGGCTTTGCAATATCAGCTGAGGGGTGCTTTATGCTTTAATGCTTTGTGCTTTATGCTATAAATATTTCTGTTGAAGATAAAATACTGCAAATATCTGCAGAAGCACCATGTGTTTATCCTTCTCAGAAAGTATTCTGGAACCTGTGTGCGAGTACTTCACTCTTGTCCAATTACGTTGCAATCAGTGTCTTATTTCTTCTGAATTGGAGTATAATATTTATTATACATGCAGCACTCTTAAAGCTCTTCATAGTGCTTTGTTTTAGTTTTATCAAGACCCAAACTCATTAGTTGTTGATCATATGACACTCTTTTTTTTCACTTCTGAGACTCATGTCATAACCATACTGCCTGTTGACGTCTGTGGTGCAGGCAACGATCCCCAAGAAAGAAACAAGACAAGATGATTCTTCTCCCTGATAAGCACCGATTATCCATTCAGTATTAGAAAGGAGATGTGTTTGTCAAAACCTGAAACCCAGAGCACATTCAGGACCCATTCCAACTTGTGTCCAGTTCTCCTGTGATCAGCCTGGACTCACGTCCCATACAAACACATCCCAGCAGGCAATGCCGGGACATTTGGGTTTGTAAAAAGGTCACTAAGCTGTCATACAACTCCACCACAATGGAAGATATAGCAGAAACGGTTGGGCCATGCATAATGTGAGGAACCAACCATTCTGAAAATAAGCATGACTTATAGTGAGCCTTGAAGTGCAGATAGACTTGAGGTTTTCTCTTCACTGCGCCGGCTGGGTTACCTCAAAGATTTCTTTGATAGTACTCCAATGTGTGCAGCCAGTGAATTTTGCCTCAAGCTGCCTTTGAAGGCTTCTTCCTACTTGGATCAAGATGTCAAAATGTCCTCAGTTCCTTTGACTCAGCCCCTGATTTAAGCAGTGCTTGGCGCATCTCCAGAATGAGATTAACTCCTGCTTCTTTTTTTGACTGTATTTTGCACTACGAGTTACCAGTACCTGGGCCACTCGCTGTGCTTTTACACAACAACTTGCACCTATAGCAAGCAGTCAAAGCAGCAGGAAGTTGGTTTTGTGGGCAGGTGGATTTTGCCGAGTTCTGTAGCTATTGAGATCAAATCTAAAAATTAATTTCAGTTTTTTGAGCTTAATCAAAGTTCACATTATGCCTGCATTTAGAGAAAATTCCAGATGTGAAATGAGTCAAAGACGTTCTTGTGACCTTGTGTCAAGAGATCTTCCCTGTGATATCCTACCTAAGTTTCTCCTACAGCCGGTCTCTGGTTCAAAGGGCCCTCTCTCCCTCTGTTCTTCCTGAAGCCTTATCAGGTGACTGAAACCATATCCTGAACCCATCTCAGTCACAAAACTACTTCTTCTTATGTGACAAGCACAGAATATAACACAAAAGTGACCTCCTGGATCAGCAGGCTACCATCAGCCACCATGCCATACAGCTCTATTAAGAATCTCAAGCTCTGTTTGGAAACTAACTGAATTTGGTGTATCCCTGAACTCTTTCTGAAACATAGTGCACGATGGGGTGAGGGAAGAATGCCTTAATTAGACCCGTAGTTCAACACAATTTTTAATATCTTCCCCTCTGGAAAAATCCTGTAGGACTGACCAAACCCCCAAACTTAAGAGGAAAGATTCTAAGAAAAACAGGGTTTTTCAAAACCTCACTAAGGGGATGTCTCTTTCTTCCGCTGACCCAGCACTGCATTACAATGCCATACTATGCTACCATAAATGCTGTTTTCCAGATGAGATCCAAAATCAGATTTTTACCAGCTATGGTCATTAACAAAGCCTTGTCACTGCTTGCGGGTAATTCCAGCTTGGACAGTTACATTCCTTTTGGGTATGGGGTAAATTAAAACAGTCTCAAACTAGGATTATTCTGTGCTGATATGTTTGTTTTATGTTTCATGTCACAAATCAAACAAGATAAAATGTAGCCTTAAATAGTGTTTGGAACATGATACTATCGATAGGTCTCTTGGGAAGTCCTCTGGGGAATATCTCTTTAGACAAAGTTGTGCTGGGGACAAAGCTCATAAAGAATTTATCATAGAGAAAAAAAGTCTTGCTATCTCTGTCTTTTTGAGGTACCAAGAATTTTTCCAATTGTGAATGCATCGATGGAACTACATCTTTTTTTTTGGATTGTGATAAACACACCCCTTTAAGAAACTCAGTCTTTATGTTTTCTCAGTTCTGATTCTACTATGCTTTCCTAAAATATTTCTTATCATGTGCAGGCGAATTTTGCTTGCACAAAACATCTTGCAGTCCTCCCAGAATGCATTTCAACAGTGAATGAGGGCTCTCTGTATGTTTAAAGCCAGATTCCCTCAGCTACATTTGGAATTTCCTCCCAAACCACAAAAAGAGAAACAACTAACAAATGACATTTATGGCACAATGTATAACACACACCAGATCTATATGACATTTTTTATTTGGACTTTTCTAGCTAAACAGAAGCAAACAAATGTTTTATGAAATTCTCTATGGTTGCTATGGTTATTTCTATCTTAATATCCACAGTCAAAAGGATTATCTCAGGTCAAGGCCTTGGTCCAGTGAATGCCCTTATTTAAACAGTAAGGTCATTTAGGAAAAAGAATAAAGACCAAAAGACACAATAACATTTAATAATAATAGCTGTATTCTTGGCTGGATTGTTTTGCGGCTGAACACAATGCTTCTGGTCCCAGCTATTTTCCTCTGACTTCCCGGAACGATGGGTGTGCCAGTTGCAGGTATGCTAATTGTGTTCTGGCTCTCCATCATTCCTTGAAATGCAGAAATTTGCACCCTAGCTGTCCTGGTTTTCAGGTACACTTGCCCCAGGTTTAACCTGGGACCTCAGTGCCCTTTCTCCAGGTCTGAATATTTGCAGGCATTTGGGGCAGCAATTTAAGTACTCAGAAACTACTTTGTACAGATAGGGCAAAATGGGGACTTAATCCACTGTGAAAGACAATCAAAAATGGAAACCAGGAAACAAAAAACATTTATAAATATATGTATGCAGGTTTCGATATAATCAAGGTACTTCTGTCACAATCTGTATCATGCTAGGGGGCTGCCATCAGAATCCCCTGTCTGTACACAGTATACTGAGACAGTAGTATTTTATTGCTTGAATGGACATATAGGATAAAATTTTTAGATTGATTTAAAACCAGATATAATTCTAGTCGTAATTTCAGTAAGCACCAATTCTAAGTTCTGCTAATTAGCTAAACACTAATTCCAATTTAAACTGCTCCAAACTAAGCAAGAATGTGTTTCTGAAGCTTCTGTTGGGATCCTGTTAGTGTTTTGAGCCCAAAAGTATTCCAGAAAACTCTGCTCTCCTATTTGAGTAATAAAACATCAGTCAGAATCCAGCTGCCACTTGCACTAAAAGCAATTATTTTAGTTGGGAATGTAAAGGAATGGACCTGAAACTAAAATCCAGTTAAATAAACTTCTTGATGTTGGGAAATTCCCTTCCTGCCACTTTGATATTAGCCGTATGCTTGGTGGTTTGCTGTACCTGGAAAAGAAAACCATCGGGAAAACAATGGGAGTGAGTTTGTAATTAGCTGATATACAAGCTTTAAAAGATCACTGGGGAGGGGAACGGGGGTTTAGTTGTTTCTTTTTAAAGGAAAAAGACAAATGAGGAACAGATAGTGCAAAACAGTTTAGCTTCCTACACGGTGCAATCTCTCAGCGAGCTCATCTTCTTTTTATGTCACTTGAGTGAGGCAGAGCCTTTGTGTGGAAGAGTTTCCAAGGCGAGAAGCAGAGGGGCAAGGAGGAGTAACACTTGTGTTCAAATTGAATCCAGTGGCATTTCAGGAAAAAAAAAAAAAACAACGCAGAGCACAGTTGTGGCAGTGATTAAGAAAATAATAACCCCCGCCCCAAGTCACGGCACATGCTTCCCATATGTTTCCCCTGGGCATTTGCCAGATACAGCAGGATCTGGCGACATTTCTGTAGAGCAATTCAAGGCCTGAAGAAGCGTTGCTGCAGTCGATAGGGTCGGGATAGGGTAGGGTACTGTAATGGGTGCCTGCTTCTTGTTTGATTTCCCGCTGAAAGGAGAAGCGTTAAATAAAGTTGGCAAAAAGAACTCCCAACAGCTTTCTGTCAGAAAGTGTATTATTTCTGCTAGAGCTGAAAAGCTGGAGGGAAAAAAGTCCTCTACTCTGAAATTTGGCCTTTGAAAGGTAGAAAAAGGGAGAGTCTACTTCATCGGCTCTTGAGTGCACTTTTGAAACGAATCCCCCGTTTGTTCCCACTTACCACACTCCGGTTCACATCACGAAGCGGTCTCTGAGCGAGAGAACTGGATTCCTTTCAGATTAAATTCAACTGGAAGATGTGCTCCAGAAGCACAGCTAATGCACTCCAAACAGTTACGAATGTTTAAACCATGGGAACAGACTAAAGCTAGTGTGAAGCAAAAACCCCGAAAACGTGTAGAGTACAGATGTCAGGTCCTCAACACCAACAGCTTCTCGCTGCAGACCGGCTCCCCGGCTGCACGACTTGCTCATGTGGACACAGCCAAAGCCTCCCGCTCCAGCTTTCCAGAACAAGCTGTTTTGATTTTACACTGACTCTTTTGCTTGATTTGTTTTTAATATATAGTATATTATATAATACAAAACTCGAAACTGTAATACAATGCTTTGACTGACCTCAAACCATTTTCATTGTCTTTCATGGAGTCCTTGGAAATAACTAGGTTTCTTTCCAAATGTGAATGAGGACAAATTGTGAAATCTGAAAATCCTTTGCGATTCTCAATTCCTGTCTTCCATACAGCTGCACAAGAGACCTGGATCTCCTTGTAAATGAATACCTTTGTACTTTAAACCTCTGAAACATTCAGACCCTGTTCAATCTGAGGGCCAGACTGCCGTGTGTAATTATAAGTGACGGGAGGAAGCTGCTCCTCCCTCTGGTATTCCCTATAGGGCCGACCATACATTACAGATTTCCTCCTGCCTGCAGCCCCCAGGCTGTTCTGCCCCCATAGAGCCAGCAGCTCTCGCGCAGCTAAACCCTGCAGGTTACTGCCTTTAAACTGGCAGCCTGAGCTGAGTATTTATGAAGGGAAATGCCTGTCTCACACCTATGAGAGATGACTACTTCAGCCATGAAACCTGCTCTTCACTAGACAGCATGTTCCCAAAACTGCCTTAATTAAAAAAAAAAAAAGAGAAAAAAAAAAGAAAAACAAAAAGAAAAGAGGTTTCTTACAATGGCAAAAGAATGCTTTAAAGATTTGAGAGTGCTCTAATTGCCTACGTTGCTGTCTCTTTAAGCCAAGGAATGGACCCATGCTCACATCTGGTAGTCAAAACTAAACGGAACCAGCTGAGAGAATACCCACTAGAAATTAAATTGTACAGAAGATGGCTAAGCCAGAAGGACTTAAGTGAAAGGCTCTTTTTAATAACTCCCTTGCTTTGCACTCATGCCTTTTGTTTACTTTGTTTATTTTTGTAATAAGCAAAAACAAATGAAAATGTCCCAGTTGTTAGCATTTAGCAAAATGTGTCCACTGTGCATTTAGGAGCGCATTTTCCATCCCATTTCACAATAAGGACGTCATTCATGGCCAGCAGTATGTCTATGGAATGTTGGCCTGCAGCTTTATGAATTGATTGTAAAATGTAATGGAAATATAGTGTGTGTGCACAGTAGCCAACTCTTCCAATCTTAATAACTGGGACATTTTCATTTGGTTTTTGTTTATTAAAAAACGAATGGGAGGCCTAATCCTGGGAATAGCCATTTGACTCCTTGTGTTGAAACCGACCATAACTGCCTGCTTATAGAGCTTTCTTTAGCATGGCCCGGCTCAGGCCACACGCAGCTTCCTTTTGGTTGTTTCATAAACTGCCAAACCATGCAGAGAGATGGGATGATGTCTTGCTTTCATTTTGCTACAAGCATGTTCTCTACCCAAAGCTTTTTGTCAAGTTGGTAGTTTCTCCCCTTTTTGCCAAAATTTATAAACAAGATTTTTAACTAAATTGGAAGGAACAATTCTGACCAAAGTCAAGAGAAACTATAAAACGGTGTATCCAAAGATAGAACCTTGCTCAGCAGACACATAAGAAAATATTTTATTAACAAGACCTCTGTAAGATGTTACCATTCATTGGTAATTGAGGTACTTAATCACCAAAAATGTTGAAGAGGGGAAAATAACAGATTTTGAGCACTTACCCCCAATAGCAGACAGATATGTAATCAGAAGTAGTTAACAACCCCTTTAAGACTGTCTTCTTGTTTCCAAATTCAAAGAGACAATCTGTCAAAAGCAGTATAGAAAAAAAAATATTTCTATAAAGGAAATATAAAGAAGGAAATTTACCACTGATATTGCTTCTGGAAAGGGATGTGATTCCATGTGATACATAATAGTATTATGCCACAGTATCTACAGTCTACGATACAGCTCAATTTTCCTTCAAAGAAAAGACACAAGAACTACAGGGATGTGGGAAGCTAAATATTCCCACTGTGAGTTTAATGTGAGTTCACCCTTTTCTGAATAGGAACTGAATCACGCAAGGCAACAATGATTTTTAATGCAATCCTTCCCCGTGTTTGCACTATTCAGATATTTGTTCCTCATAATCAGGCACAACTTTTCTAAAAAACTATGAGCCTTCAAACTGTCTTACAAAAATAACGTGATTAGCTCATATTCAGCATTGTGCAGTTTTTTGTATGTGGTAACTACTGACATTGAGAGAAGATGCTTGCTTGTATTTTGTCCTTATTACTGATGTTTATTTATAACACTGCTGTGCCTCAGAGACATGATAGATATAGGTCATGACTTGCTCGCACTATGCCCGGTCCAGACCTAGGCAAACACAAGAGTCCCGACCTTGTGAGCTCAGCTGGGCTGTAAAAAAAGGGGAAAAACATGCATTCAACACGTCGGATTCATTGTACTGAATACTATCCAGTACGGACGACACCCTTCAAGTTTCACAAAGGCCCTAGTGCAAAATCTTACCTCCTTTTAACTAATTTAATTGGGCTACAGCTAGGAGAATGTAGTGGGTGGTGTAATAATATAAACAACTATTCTTATTAGTGGATTTCAACTGGTGGAAACTTTTTTTTGCGCTGCAGAAAAAGTGATAGAAAAGTAGATCTTCATGCATAAGGAGATCAGACTGCAAGGAACCTCTTGGTTATCCCCTGAGTGTCACAGGGAACCCAAACATATAATCCTTTCCCTATGTAACTTACTGGTTAACATACACGCTCTGAGAGGATGTAGGGAAGAATACACTTGTTCTTTGGGGAAAGTTTAGCTCTGCTTCTTAAAAAAAAATCCAAACAAACAAAACGCTACGTTTCAGTTCAGTGGAACAACTTCATAGGAAATCCCAGCTGTGGAACAGCAGCTCTCAACCTCTGGAGACTTTGCAAAAGCTCGCTTTGAGCCACTTCCCCTCAGGCCTCACAGTCCTGAGACTGACATAAAGCAAAACCTCTGATGAGGGGGATCTAACTCCAAATCCGTCGGCTACAGCACCTCTGCTGTCCCAGTGGTGCAGTGCAGCATGAAGCAAACGAGAACGTAACACAAGCTCCCCGTCCAAGAAGGAGCAGAGTTTTAAAGCTGTGCTCTAAAACCTTGCTTACAACAGACAGTGCTCAAAACATACAGTGCTGCATGCGTAGATGGGGGACAAAATCCCTTCACCCTACAGGCAAAGGCTTGCAGGAGCTAGGACTTAGTGCTCTAATCGTGTTGAGGGAAGACAGTTACCCATCACATGCTGATTTTGCTGGTGACGCTGGTGCTTAACGCAGAATACTTGCCCTAGTGACCTCGCAGTCTTCATGAGGTTAATTCTCTTGGGCTGAAAGTGGGGAATTTGCAGCATTTAGGCATTGTTCTGTTCTTTTCTTCTTTGAAAAGAATACAGATATCTCAGAGATAGAATAGAGATATTTTTTTCTGAGATATCTCAGAAAAGAATACAGATATCACTTCTCCGTCCTGTTCCTTACTATTGCTGTGGCTCTATGCCAGCAAAAAATAGTGCTTCAGCCTCTCATTGTGATCCTGCGCCAAGTACAGCAATATGAAGGAAGCATCAACATAATCAGCACAATGTAGCGTCTCTGAGCCAGCAGGGATATGTCACAGCTTTATGTAGAATTCCCTATCTTTTTATTTTATTATAGAGACCACAGACTGGGATATTATGGGTCACTCAAAGGTCATGTTACAAAAAGCAGCTTCTTTTTGGAAAGATGAGCCCCTTTTTAGCATGCTATTGGATTATTTTCCTACTCTCAATTGACTGCATGAAGGTGCAGAATGAATGTTTGTTTTCTGAATTCCTTAAAAATCTCCTCTTCTTCCTGTACTTTTTCCTCTTTGGCACCTGTTTGGAAAGAGGAACATTTGAAGTTTAGACAAAGATTTATCTCCCTGGCCCCACAAATATAGCAGTCTTAGGCTACTCTGTTAACTGACGCACCCAGTGAAAAGCAGTAAGACTTGGACTCCTATGTGCCTAAATTACACGTGTATATCAGATTTGTGCTTCCAAGTCATGCTTGTACATGTGAAATTTTCATGCTTTCATTCCATTATACAGCATTTCTTATCTCAATAGTTCCCTTTTGCTTGTCTCTCCTTGCACACCTCAAGGACCCTCATGCCTTAATACTGCATGAAATTATGTACACATAGTCTCTTGTCTCCATCAAAAGCCAGCAGAATTTAGTTACTGGCATTTCTTGCATTCATAGGGTTCTCTGTGCAAGATCGGGAGCTACGATCACCTGGGTCTGAGTCAGTGATGAAGATTGCTGCCTCAGCTACACAGTTCACAAAGAATGTCAGAGATAACATGATGTTCTGGGTTTCTGAACTAATGATGAACAATAACATCACACCACTGTAGTGCTATGGTTCTAATTTTACATTGTACCAAATGACAATGCAGCTACTTGTGTCTAGAGAACAAGTCTTATGAGGAGTGGCTGAGGGAACAGAGGTTGTTTAGTCTGGAAAAAAGGAGGCTCAGGGGAGACCTTATTGCTCTCTACAACCACCTGAAAGGAGATTGCAATGTGGTGCATGTTAGTCTCTTTTCCCAAGAAACGACTGAAAGGGTTGTCCAACATTGGAACAGGCTTCCCAGGGAAGTGGTTGAATCACCATCCCTGGAGTATTGAAAAGGTGTGTAGATGTGGCACTTAGGGACATGATTTAGTCATGGACTTGATAGCGTTAGGTTTATAGCTGGACTCGATGATTTTAAGAGTCTTTTTCAACATAAAAGATTCTATGATTCTATGATTCTACCTGTTGCTGGATCACTCATTCTTCTCTCAATACTACATTTTTACACTTGAGCTTTTCCTGGCTCAGTCCTCCCCTCTCTTTTTCTACCTGGACATGTTGTGGCTCTACCACTCTCCTTCTTCACCTCCGTTCTTCTCTCTAGAGCTGGGACAATGCTATCTGATGACATTTTGGTTTCAACAGCACAAAAGAAGAGCAATAGTGTGAATTTATCAAGAGTGAAATTATAACCACCCTGATTGCCTTCAGTGTCTTTGTGGACAAGGACAGAAAAGTGAATGTTGTTTAGCTTGAATCTAGGAAGGGCTTTGGCACAGACTTCCAGAGCATCGCAATAACCATATTGGTGAAATATAGACTGTACAAATAGATGGTCATGTAGGTGAAAGTTTGGTTGAATCACCATCAGCAGATGGTGAAGCAGAATGAAGTCCAGCTGATGGTGATTACTAGTGGTGTCCTTCAAGGGTCATCAGTACTGGGCCCAGAAATGTTTAATGCTTTCATTGTTGAGCTGAACACTGGAGTACACCTGGAGTACACCTTCAGTTAATTTGCAGTCTGTATCGAATTGGGAGGAGCAACTGATACACTGGTGGGTGGAACTGCTAGTCAGAAGGATCTCAACAGGTTGGAGAATGCACTGACTAGACCCTCAAGAAGTTTAAAAAAGGCAAATGAAAAATCCTGCATCTGGGATGAGTTAACCCCATGCAACAGTGTAGGCTGGAGGCCAATTGGCTAGAAAGCAGCTTTGCAGAAAAGGACCTGGGGGTCCTGGTGGACAGCAAATTGAACATGAGCCAGTGGTGCTCATGTGCTCATTCCCTACTGGGAATGGTCCCTGGATAATGCTAACTTCTGAACCATGTTTGGGCATTGTTTGGGACAACACTAGTTAGCAAGTGCCTGAAACATGCAAAGGACACTTCATAATTTCACAGTATATATGATTATGTGCCAGTGCCTGGGAATGATCTCTGGCAGCATTTATTTTATTGGTGTAGACCTAACCTGTAAGTCTGCAAGATGAGAGAGAGGGAAAGTGTCAACATGGGGTTCCCATCCCACAAGTGGAAATTGAAGAAAGGAGTGTATTTCAAGGGTTCTTTCACCCAAAATCCCTTGTCCAAAAGGTGTAACAGTAATGCTCACACTGTGATGTGTAATGACAGTCTCTTTGGCATTGGAATCATGAAAGATTCAGGCAGTACCACCCAGCACCAATCTGAACCAGGGGCTGGTCAACACTTCCTCAAGGTTTCATTTCTGCATCTTCCTCTCTGCTGACCATAAGCATTAAATGCTCCCTTCACGATAGTCTATTCCCATTCGAGCACATTTTGTGTCACCTTTTTTTGTCCAGCCTACAAATCATGTGTGGGTGGTTTTTGAAATGCTGTTTGGTTTGCCCCAGATTTCCAGATGCGTAACATACCTTTTATTAATGAAAGGTCCTGGCACTACCATTCAAGTATTTACATGTGGGTCATGAATGGGAATAGTGTTATAGGTCTTTTCACCATGGATCGATGCATGCCTGGAAATCTCCAATATGACCATTTGCACTTTGAAACTCAGTCATGGGACAGCCGAGGTTTTCCAAATGGCCTCAGACTTAATATTATTTTCACAATAAATCTAATGCTTTCGGGAATCATTGCACTTAGCCTATGTATGGCAAAAACTGCTGTCATCTGGGTAATACCTGTGCTTCCCAGTGACCCCTCCTTCTTCTACTCGAGGAGGCAGATGGGGCAAGCTGCCCCTCTTGCTCCCCTGCGGGTGGCCCTGACTGCTTTCCCTTTCTTCTGTTTTTGGGAGTAAGGCTGTTCTGTTCTGAAACATATGACTGTAATTGTACACAAGTGCCCATGGACTATTACAATATATATTAATTTAAACAGGAATGAGATTAGGTTTACAAGCTACCCCCTCCCCCATTACGTATTTGTTACAATTTCCTGCTATTGTTGTAGATTTCTTTTACGAAGCAATAGAAAACTTTGATGTAGAATTAACTGAACCTGTTTTACATATTCAGTTTTTGTTGGCAATGGTTTTATGCTCCTGGCTTTGGTTTCAATGCACTACGTATACCGAATGGGAATTTTCAAACATTA
Source organism: Rissa tridactyla (assembly GCF_028500815.1). Classification (NCBI taxonomy): domain Eukaryota; kingdom Metazoa; phylum Chordata; class Aves; order Charadriiformes; family Laridae; genus Rissa; species Rissa tridactyla. The sequence continues at coordinate 115,459,567 of NC_071468.1, read as the reverse complement.
ATATATACATTTTAAATAAGGAAGAAAATATAAACTCTAAGGCCACCTACTGCTTGTATGGCAAGATTTAATAGGGTGATTTCTTAGCATGCAGGAGCATGGTCTTAATTATAAAAGTACTGTAAATCCACTGGTGCTCTACAGTTGGTTTTACATGCACACACACACACACACATTTATGTATGTACAGAAGCTTCTACAGCAAGTGAGAAACATTAATTTTATGTCAGATATGTCAGATTCCCTCAGGGAAACTGATAAGAAAAATCTGTGTGGGTGTATGCAATTAAGAGGGCTAGAAAAATGTTTTATATTTCACAAAAAGACTGAAATACTAACATTTCAAAATTCTTTAACTTAAAAAATCAAACCTTTTCCTTTCCTCGTGGCTTCCTTCTTGCCTGCCTTCCTTCTTGCCTGCCTGACCACCTATGTACCTTCCTAGCTCCCTAACTTCCTATTTTTCTTCTAGTGGAATAATTCAAAAAAGAAATTAAGAACCTTAGAAAATAGTAAAAAAAACCCTACCTTCTCTGTTTCTTTAATTTTGTTTTGACAAAGTGTGCAAAAAGGCTTATTTCGTAAGGTATTAAGTTTAGAAAGTTCTTCAAATTTTCAGAGAAAACAATATTGATATGCACTCATGGTTGTGTAGATTGTCAACTGAACAAAGGAAAAATGGGGATAGGAAAAAAATCAGTTTCAAAAAAGAAAAAATAAACTAGCAAGAGCGAAATTTCTTTCCCCTCCTTCACTTTCATTAATTGTTTGTTGATGTTCTCTTGCTTCCTTTAGGAATGGTAGATAATTCAACCCACAAAAACTAGAAAAAAGGTTTGCAACTTTTAAAGTATTTTTTTCCAGTTGCAAATATCTATCATAACTATTCTTTATGAAAAGATTAAAGATCATCAGACTGATTTTTAAGCAGGTTTAAATTCAGACACTGATGATGAATTCAGAGATATATTTGCTGGATGATTCTCAAATTTGGTTGCTGGTTTTGTAAAATTATGGTCTCTCTCTTTTTGCTGGTGTGTCCTTCTCTCAGAGAGAGGAAAGAAATCATGTCTTAGATCCATTCACACTAATCATAACCTCTTATCTGACATTCCTGCATCAGGATTTTACCTTTCCTAAATTACCTTTGTAATAAACACAGAGACATGAGCACTAGCACAAGATAATCCAGATCTGAGATTGCTGTGGTTTGCTGTCATAATAATTACTGTATTTATTAGAACTTGTATTTAGAGTCTTTGCAACCAAAAATAAACAAAACCAAAAGCCTACTACAGTAATATTTCTTTTCAAGAGGAGCTAAAATAATGATGAAGTTCGCTAAAAATAAATGAACTAGTTAAAATGGTTGTCTTGAAGATAATAATTAGCACTTAACTGTACAATCCTAATTTTACTTATGTTACGTCATGCTCTAGACCAGCTATTACTAGCTAGTTTGAAGAAAGAAATTTTGAGGTTATCTCTGCAGATACCTGCTTTTACCTCAGTTGAGGTTAAAAATGCAGTGCACAGAGAAAAATTACTAGAAAATTATGCGAGACTGAAGTAGGAATAAATGATAGTAAAGAAACATTATATTTCCATGTCTTGACCATAGCATGATGTTCTTATCACTTAGAAAGGGCAGAGAAGGTTTAGAGTATCATAGAATCATAGAATATCTCTAGTTGGAACAAACTCATAAGGATCATCAGGTCCAACTCCCTGCTCCTAGCAGGACTACCTAAAACTAAACCACCACCATCCAGACACTCCTTGAACTCTGAAAGGCTTGGTGCCATGACCACTTCCCCCTGTTCCAGTGACTTCCAGTGACCTTCCCAGAGAAGAACCATTTCCTAAAGTCCAATCTGATCTTCCCCTGACACAGCTTCATTCCATTTCCTTGTGTCCTATCACTGGTCACCAGAGAGAGGAGATCAGCACCTCCCCCTCCACTGCCCCTCTTGAGGAAGCTGTAGATTGTGACAGCGTCACCCCTCAGCCTTCTCTTATCCAAGCTGAACAAGCCCATGTGACCTCAGCTGCTCCTCATAGGCCTTGCCCTTGAGGATCTTCACCATTTTTTTTGCCCTCCCCTGGACACAGTTTAATAGTTTGGTGTTGTTCTTATACTGAGACACCCAAAACTGCGCAGAGAATTTGAGGTGGGGCTGCACCAGAGTGGGACAACCAGTTCCCCTGACTGGCTAACTACCCTGTGCTTGATGCGCCCCAGGACACAGTTGCTCCTTTGGGCTGCCAAGGCACACGGTTTCTTCATATTCAGCTTCCATCAACCCAAACCCAGAGATCTCTTTCCACAGGGCTGCTCTCCATTTTGTATGTATAACCAGGATTGCTCCCTCCAGGTGCAGAATCTGGCCGTTGCTTTTGTTAAATCTCATATGTTTGGTGATTGTTCAGCTCTCTAGTCTATCCAGATCTCTCTGTATGGCCTCCCTACCCTCAAGATAGTCCATAGCTCCTCTTAATTTAGGGTCATCGGCAAATTTACTTAACGTACATTTGATTCCTGTGTCCAGATCTTTTATAAAAACATCAAAGAGTACTGGCCCTATAATCAAGCCCTGTATACACAGATAAGGACAACAAAGATGATCATATCTATGAATGAGCTGACTTAGGTTCAATATTTAGGTATAAATTCAGTTCCTCAAAATGGGATAAGCAAAAGTGATTGGAAGATATATTACAACGTTTTTTGTATTTCTTTCCAAACCTTTCCCAAAGAAATAATTGACACAACTGTTGGAATGTGGGTTTTGCCACCTTTTGCTTTTTTAAAATGTAACATACTCAAATTGCATTAAGAAGGGGCCTTATGAGAATGGGAATATCTTTCATTTTTTGCTACCAAAGATCCGTCTTTAAAAGAGACGTTTTAAAATGTTTGACTTGGAAATACTTTACTTCTTTTAAAAATGATGTAATGTTCCTTACATAATCCACAAAACGTTTTCATCAATTTGTTTCAGGATCTCACATTGCTGTATATTGCATTATTAAAGCTGGATAACACCGAAGTAAAACTTCAAATAAAAGTTTATTCATAATACTCCTTTCTTGTGTTTTGTTCCTTGTTCAGTTTGGGGGGGGGGGGGCGGGGGGGGGTTGAAGGAAGAGAGGGTTTAGGGGAAAGGGAAGGAAAAATATAGGCATTTCTATAGAAATCACCTCATTCCAAAGCTTGCCTTCAAAATAGCCCAGATTGCCAGTGGTGGCCACTTCTCTCTGCTGGCTACAAAGGGAGCTGGGTGACTGGTCCAGAGGTACATATCTGAACTGCTGATGTCTAAAGATAGGTGAGCTGAATCCCACCCACTGGTCCCATGGTAGGGGAAGAAGAGGAAGCCCAGACTGCCTCTCACACCGTGGTTAAAGGGGAGATAACACGACCCTGCAGGGCACTGATCTAATCGGCTCAATAACAAATGGCATATCAAACAGGAAAGTGCTGCCATGCAGGTATAAAACTGGCATAGTGATAAATGAACACATTGAAGGCACAGACCTACCCATCCTTGCCTTGCAGACGGGGGAGGAAATGGAAGGGAACACTCGTGCACAGACTGAACCCAGAGCCAGGCGCAGGTTTGCTCCGTCTGTAACTGCTCTGACAGGGACCAGCAACCAGCAACTGCGAGGATCTCGAGCTGGATTGTGTCCCTGTAAAACTATGGAAATGCCGCTTTGTGGGCCTCTTGTTCCCTCAATAAGCATGCAGCTGACCTGCCTTTGAAGTACATGCAGCTGCACATATTTACCCCTTTTCTGCCTGGTATGCGACAGGAGATTTATATTTCTCTGCTAACTCTGTACTTTTCTTCTCCCACAGCTCTCATCTCTAATTGTTTGGCTATTAATTAATAATATACTACACAGGATTAGGTAATCAGGAAAATTGGCATCATTTACAGCAGCATTTACTACATTTATCTTTGTTTTTAGACTTAAATTTCATGTTTCATTCCAAGGCTTTTACAGCCACATTTTTATGTCTATGCCTTTGCTAATGAAGACTGTTTGTGGCCAAAATACAGGATAAAATAAAACTTTATGATCTTAGCTGCAAGTTGGTGTAAGGTCATTAGATTTGGCAGTCAAGCTATACTTGCTTGGAGTTCGATACCCAATGATTGTTTCCAATTTGATCCACTTGGGCATTTGTAACAATAAATGTTAAGCTTTCAGATTTTACAATATTGTAAGTTCCAGGGAAGCGTTAAGACTAAATATAGGTTCAGTTTTTACCTCCCTTGATTGAATTTTTTTATTATTATTAATCTTGCACTTCTTGGTGCTAGTGGAGCTGTCTTCCTGGGGGATAAAGAAGGGAACTGGTTTTATGGAATGACACCATGTTGAGCTCCACAGTTAAACAGAGCTGAATCACATTGGCATGAACATAGTATCTATATAAGGGAGCTCGTGCACTTCAAAATTTGGTCTGCCAATTCAAAAAGTGACATTGCTTTCCTCAAATAAGCATTGAAACATTATTTCAACATGGTGTTAGGAAATGAAAGATGATAAGATGATATAATTTTTCAGAGCAGTAAGAATCTGATAATTTGTATTTTCTAACAGAAATGTTTGTGCGTTGTTTTTTTTTTTTTGTGACGTGAGGGAGTTTGTTTGGGGTCTTGGCTTCTATACTTTTCTTCCAGTCTCTGTACTTCCAGCTTTTTCCTTTCACTATCAACTAGATAATCTTTCCTCACTTATAGTTAAAGCCTTGACATTATCTTTTGATTTTTTTCCTCTCCCTGATACATCAGATTCATAGCTATATTTTGCCAATTTAATCTTTCTAAGATCTGATAACTCTATTTCTTTTCTATTGTACCATTGTCTAGAATTTAACTTTTGACGCATACCTTGCTCTCTATCAGTCCATGTAAAACACTGGACAAAACAGCTGTCAGTAATTAGCTGGCTATCTAAATACAGATGCCATCTCTATGTATGATAAGCATAAGAGACTTTAAACATGGGAGGAGGTTTTGTGCATGTAGGTGCACCTGTTTTTATACTACTACTATTTTCAAAGAAAATGTTTCAAAATTAAGTCAGTGACTGCTGTGTTCAGATAAATCAGAGCTGGGTCTCCACAGTTCTTAACACAATTCTTGTAACACCAGTACTGCTTCTTTCATGTCCAGCCCAATTTTCACTAGTGGCCAGTACTAAAACAAAAATATTGTTTTCTCCTTATGTTACTGCAGTACTTGTTATTTGCGTGGGTTCAAATTTAGCCACTGAGAAAGTATGTGGATTTACTAATAAGCTGGCCTTTTTATTCAGTAATATCTGCCATAGAATTAACGTATGACCTATTCCTGCAGGCAGTATCTTGTCACCAACAATAGTTCCTATGGCCTGCATATTTTAAAAGTGGTCCATTAATGAGTAGCCTGACAGTACTCTATGGTGCAATTGAAAAGAATATTCCAGATCTTCAAACTCAGGAAGCGAGAGAAGCCTTTATTTCATAGTGAACATCCGAAAACCGGAGAACATATGACTGAAATGGAACAGGAGCATGCGTTTACCATTGTGTATATAAAAGTGTGCTGGCTGTATATTCACGTTCAGATTGTCACATGTGATCTTTTTTAGGCAAACGATAATGCAAGCCTGAAAATATGGGTCAGTTATTTCAATCTGTTATCAGTAACTGCCTTCCAATTCGGTATTTAATACACATATTTATTTAAGGGGCAAGGCCTGCCTATGTTTAGGCAAGACAGATTCCTGTAGAAGAGTTGGGAAAGTTCTGAAAAAAAAAATAAAATTCCTCCTTTGATGCGAGAATGAAGCTATCCTGCAGTGATCAGATTAACTTGCCAACTGACCACAGCTTTGAAGGCTAGCGGCATGCTTTGCACATACTGTGAGCCATTGACTTCATCAGATAAAAGCTTAGTAGTTCTGAATAAACTCAAAAAGTGAATCATGAGCTCTGTGTTGACATGAGCTGCTTTCTCTAAACAACTTCTAAAGCTCCTTACCAGGCTTTTTCTTTTGAGAAATGGTATGTTTGAGGGATTCCAGAAGTTCCTAAACCATTATTCTCCACCCTCCCTAGTTTAAAGTATTTCTGATACTCTGAGATAATTTAGGGTTCAGTGAGGACGACAAAGCATAAGCATGACTCTGAATTTAGTGATTAGGGATCTCAGATTAGTAAGGGGAGTCCTGGCTTTAAAGGACTAGATAAAATATAGACACATCTTTGGCATGAATGCAGGAAATTAAGTGAGTCCTCAAACCATTAAATAATGTGATTGTACATCAACCTATAATCTCTTTTTGGTCTAATGACCCTTTGAATGAAGAACAACTTGAGAAAGAAAAGATGAGAGAACTCTCTTGACCCACAGATCTATTTCCATCCCTTTTAGCCTCCCTATTTTGGGTCTTCTGGTGGAAGACAAGGGCCGAGTTCAGATGTCCAAAAAGACTAATGAAAGTGTGGAAAGGGCATCTGACACAGCCTAGCTGAATACTGAGATCACTGTGCATGTTCAAGAAGCGCAGTTTTATGTAGTAACTGCCAAAAACAAAATCATGGATGTTTCTGTTTCCTTGAACAGCCTGACACACTCCTTCTCTGTTACTGAAATGTGCTTCCTATAAAACCTCCAATTCCATCACATATCACAGTAAAGATAAAGAAAAGAAAACATGTGAGTTGGCTCTTTTTATTTATTCTTTTTTGTATCCTCAGTGAAGGCCAGGAGAACTGAAGGAGCTAGGTCGTTGAATCTTTAACATGGGATGATACCTCAAGGCACTGGTAGCCTGTAGGGGCACGCGAACAACCCCTCAGCAGACAGTGGTGGCCACCACCAGCAAACTTGGACGCCCCCTTGACGCCTCAGTCTCCTCTGGGTCTGAGGGACTCTGACCTCATTGCTGTCAGCGGTAAAATCCTTCTTGACTTTATCTGGGCCAGGATTTTGCACATATTTTAACTGCCAAAAGCCATAGCTGTACATGGCCTTTACCTCTGTGTACACAACACTGCAGTGAAGGCACTAGGCTAAAACTCAGGGGATGTGGGGTCAGTTCCCAGCTCTGCGAATTATTTCCCCCTACAAATGGTTTCCCCTGAAATGTCTGGCAAGACACTTTATCTATGCTGTGTTTTCTCCCATTTTCTCATCGTTTATCTGTTCCCATAAATTCTCTAGAGCAAGTCTTTGTGTATATTCACATCTTCTAATGCTTTGTCTCTTGTTTTGATTGAAATTTTTATTTGTAATACAAATAATGTTTATTTAAAATTCAGCTTTACTAAATCATACATTCCAATGCCATAATACTTTAACAGCTTCAATTTTCAGGTCACCAGAGCATCTTACAATCATTACATATGCACGCTGCCTAACTTTTGACATTTAGTCTGACCAGTTAGGCCTGAGAAAGCCAAAACAGTTAGCAATTGCCTCTGCTTCTTGATTAATCTGAAGCCACTTCGATGTCTCTTAACCTTGCTCCTCCTGTGGTTTTGGTACCACCATGTGAAGATACTCATGGAACTCCTGTTTTACTTGAGACCTCTCTAAACTAACAAAAACATACACACACACACACACGTCTTTAAACATTCATGTTTGACCAAACTGCTTCCCAAATAGAGCTACTTGTGGCATAAGGAGATCAAGGTTCACACAGCATTGGGTTTGCAGATGCCAGTAATCCATTTTCAGGGTTTGCCTGTATAGCAAGATTAATCTACAGGTTGGAGAAAAAAACAATCAACAAACCAGCCACAAGTAATCAAGTCAACCATACCTATCCCGGGGTGCAATGAGAGTCTCATATACACATCTCAAGATAAGTTCACATGCTGAATACAGATGAAATTTGACCTATTTTTCCTACCTGAAAAGTCAAACTACCCATTGCCGTGTATCTGCTGATATTTAATGCTTGCTTTCCCCTACTAGTCTAAATGCTTCCATTAGGTTCAGCGTGAAGAGCAATCCTGAAGACAACAATGAAATCTGAGCTACAGAGACAGCAGGAAATATTTGCAAGCTGTGCGAGGTCCAGCAGTGACACTTAAACAAAACATCACGTTTTGCAGGAGAACGCTGCATGCTGATCACTTATGAACTGGACCCCCTCCCCTTCCTTTCAGAGAGGAGACAGTGTTCATCTAGAAGGGGAAGATGAACTCCTTATTCAAAGGAGTACACAGAGAACTAAACCTCAAAAAAAAAAAAAAAATCACTTTGAGAATCTTTCCTGTACTAAAAGAACAGATAGAGTCATCTGAGAAAGAATGATAGGGAGGAGAGAGGGAGGTACAGAGGAGAAGGTTATTCACAGTGCCTGGCTTCAGGCATCCAGTTCAGACTTCTTACAGGCAACTGAGATGGCCAGGCTCCTGCGGAGGTCCCTTTGGGGTCTATTTTTTTGATTAGTTTAGAGGAATTGGCTTCCTAGTTTATGATAGTTAGGCTATGTGAATCTCTCCCAAACTGTTACCTTTTAACAGCATCACTAGGAGGCTTTTATTGTCTATGATATTTACTTGCATCATAAATCCAAATAGCAAAAATGGGTTTAAGAAAAGGGGAATAAAAAGGGAACAATGTGGCTGAGGAGCCATTGGTGGGTACTGAGGGTGCTTGAGTACACATCTGTCCTGGTACAGCTGGTGTTCATAGTCCAGGCTTGAAAGTTAACAGCTTTTTGGTGTGTAAGTCTGGTCCTGAGAAAGGGCTGAAATCCTGACTGAACAAGCACTACGGACATACCCCCATACCAGACGTGCCTCCCATGCTGTAAGCAGGAAAGACTCCCACCAGCACAGCTCTCCCTCTGGTGCACTGAAACATGGGGACTCGGAGGGAGTGGGAAGGTGTCCCAAGCTCTGCAGCTCAAAAAGTTCCTCTTTCCCAGTGAAGAAGCACAGATTTTGCCCGGGGTGTTTTGTTAAGAGTGGAAGCTTTCCTCCACAGCCAGTCCCGCAGGATTTAATTGCAGTCTCAGATACTTGTCTTTTCTCTGCCCCGTTCTTCCTGCCAGCGGTTATTCCTCACTCAGACCGAGTCTGATTTTTCAAAATCAGTTTTCTAGTGGGCATTTGTTGCCATGAAATCCTCCAGGCTTAGGGGTGTATGCGTGCGTGTGTCTAGTTGATCCATGCCCTCCACTTTCTCCTTGGTTCATTGACTGTTTCAAACATGTTATTGCCTTTGGGACAACTGTGAGGTTCTTGCTGTCTTGTTACTGTCAGTAAGCTCCCAGGCTTGACCCCTGTGTCAGTGGCATGGTTAGAAGACAAGACATATTAGAAGTAGGTTAGAGTATCACAGGTTTATATCAATCAGGACATGACTACTTCTTTTTTAAAATGCAAACATTTTGCGTGGGAGTTTACTGCACCAACATGAAATCAAAAGGAGCATTTACAAGAGCCATTTACTACTTCAAGCATGTTGCAAAAATATGGCAGTAAAGATAAAAAAAGAGACTAAGCCAAGATGGTGCAATAGCTTTCATCATCCAGTCTCATAAATGTCTAATCCTACTCTCCTTCAGACCATGTTTATTTTCATATAAATTCCTTGAAATTTTAGTGTTGCTCTTTTCTTAAACATGACTAATTGTTTTATGCTACCCTTGTGAGACCGGTTTTCATCATAGCATGTTTTCATAACGTGTGACCCAGTTGATGTGACTATTCCGTCCAGTAAAGAAAAGAAGGTATTGTAATACATTTCTGTGGCGTGTGCATGTTTCCATCAGACATCCCTTTCCCTGTGTTTCCCAAATCATCTTAGTGCAGAAGTATATTTTTCATTTGGCTTCACTTTTTGAGGTTTGCATTTTCTCCTTGATTTGTACCAGAGGTTTGGCTATTTGAGCAAGAGGAAATAATTTAACGGACAGCAATCATGTTCCTGGCCTTCTGTCTGGACATTAGGCGTTCCACATAGTTTAAAAGTGAGCAGAGTATTTTCATGCCAGTTGAAACTAAATTTTTAAGAGCCGCTGTGATAAAATTATTCTCAGCCTAGAGCACGAAACAAGATGTAGCTGTGGTCTCCCAGATTCAGTCCAAGAGCGTAAGTGGGCTTCTAAGTAATTATTTTCTCTCTCAGTAATGTCATAATTTAGAAAACCTGCCATAACCTGCAAGTGGATTGGGTACATGGCTGGAAATCACTCACCTCATCATGCTTCCAGGCCTGTTTTGGGGATATGCTGCTGGAATTGCAAATCTCTGCTTCTCTCACCTGTCCTACCCTGCTCAATAAGGCCATTATCAGTTAAAAACAGGAGTAGGTATTGTTCAGTGTGAATATCATGATCCAGAAAGCAGAAAAACTTTCTTCTCTATAAGTTCCCAAAGGAAGGACACAATTTAGCGTAAAGTTTACATCTCTTATTGAACAGAGAGTTAACATTCCCCATTAACAGCAAATGCTTCTTTCCAAAATACCAATACTGTCATTATGGCTCTTTTATTTAAAAAAAAAAAAAAAAAAGTTATTTTAACTCTTAGTTTTGATCATAAAACTCAAAATCTTTCTAAATATGTTCCCATTATATCATGAATGTGATAAACTAAAAGAAAACAGTTTTGCATTCCTCTCAGGCTCTCTCAGTTCTTCACTGTGATTGCATTTAAGCATGGCTTTTTAGAATAAGTCAACAAGAAAATTTCTGTTCATAAAGCTGTAAGGATTTACACATGCTTGGGGAATGAAGCAGGGGACAGATCTCTTGGCAGAGTTCTCCGTAATTCCAAAGTACATGCTTTTAATTCATGCACATACATGCATATATTTGCGTGTAAATGCGTATGTATATGCAACCATATGTTACTGCATATGAATATTAGGCAGAACATAGTAGCCTAAGTAATAAAATTATGCACACCACATTGGGATGAACACTAAGTTGCGTGTTATCTTATCAGAACCCTGCAGTAAGTACATTTTAATCACATTTTTCCAGGGCTGTGTATTTCACACAGAGCATTCAAAGGATATCACAAGATTTTAGTAAGAAAATTCAATGTTTTTATTACATTCATATGGGAAGCATAACTTTGCATTCCTACATATTTACTGCACTTTCCATAATACCCCAGTTGTCAGGAAAAAACAGGAAAATACTAAAAGAAAAACAGTTTAGATTAAAAGACTGAGCCCCCCTACGGATATTCTCAGATCCATGAAATTCTTTCTTCTGGGGTTTTCTCTGATGGATGTGGAGGCTCATCGCCTGCCCACAGCACTGGCAGGAAACCCCACACCTTGAACAGGATGACCTCAAAGAAGCTGCTGAGTTTTCCACCCCCTTTTTCAGACTTTTTTCTCCTGGGGCCAGAGCTGCTCTGTGTGAACATTAAAGATTTCATGGTGCTCTTCAAAAGGGAGCCAGCCCTGAACTCCTTAACAGCAGTCTGCTTTGCCTCAGGAATTAAAGACAGTAGGAACTGACCTCAAAACAGGACTTCTCTCCAGTGCTGATGGGAATTTTCTTTCCCCGTCCCTGTCATTTCACATGCCATGTACTAGCTGGTTGCCCCTGTTGCCTACAACCCCAAAGGCAATTCCATTTTATCTGTGTTTTACACTTGCAGTTTTCCCAGCATTTTGGGTTCATTCATAGGCACCTCACAGTAATTACACTGGGCTTGACTCTCAATTACATTAAAGCCTCTTTACGTTTAATTTATAAGGCCCCTTTGCACTGCTGAAATAATATGTGGGCCTCAATGTAAATGAAAATCATCCCGTCATTTTTGTATTTTCCTTCAGAGACCCATGTTTGTTCTACTACACAAAATAAAACAGAACAGCCATGACAAAAAATGTGATCCATCTGTCTCCTCCCTTAGCAAGGAACACCCTAAGAACTGGTGCTACCAAAGTTTTATTATTGCTCACAAAACAGATCTTAGAACCGTTTACTGGATACAATAGAGCATCATTAAAAACTTAAACTAAACTACAGTTGTCCAAATAAATACGCAAAGTACATTTTGTGATCCATTACCTCATTTTTATTGCATTTATTCACTTTATTGCTGCTTTGCAGTTTAGTAATTTGTGATGGGTTTTCCAGTCATTAGTGACAATTAACAAAAATCAAACCACAAAAATGATAGAACAACAAAAAGGGAAATCTATTTTAAAAATGTTTTATGCAAAAGAGTGCTTGGTGGTCCATTAGGTCTATTACTGACAATCCATACTTTTGGAACAATGATCTCCTTTAGATGTGATAAAATCACCATGCATGACCAAAGAAAGGAAGGCAGAAAAGCAGATATCACACAGTTGCTCAGCTCTGCAGTAGAAGAACTTTCTACGAGAAAAGTTTCTACATTTTTCTGGGAAAAAAATGTGGGTTTTTTCCTAAGGTTTAAATTGTTTCCTAAGAAAAAATCATTTTTAAAAGAAGAGGATAAACAAAATCCTAAAAGTATTCTTTTGAAAACCAAAATATTGTTTTAAGGGCACTGTTGTGTCTCTTGCAAATGAAGGTCCTGGTTGTCTGATGCTGCTACTGTTCTTTAATGGTACTTGGCTGAAATTTTCCAGAAAGCCTCATGTCCAGGTGTGCCAGCAATATGCCCTGCTTTCATCAACTTGGAGAGAACTGCCCTGTGGGAGATTTAGGTAGTTCAAATGGTCTGAAACTGTGAGGAAAAAAAAAGAAGCTCCTTGTACTTTAGACACATTTTCCATAGCATTTCCATAACTCTCATTTCCAAGAAAAGTTGGTATTTCACTGAAAAAGTAAAGTTTTCTATTAAAAATTATCAAAATTATGTATTTTTTAAATACGTATATTGGTTTCCATTTTAAGGACTCAAACCCATTTTCCAGCCATCCTACTTCATAGTTACTACCTATGAATAGTTATTCTCAGTAAGGACTTAATTGAGAAAAAAAAGCAAATGCCTGGAGGACTAGATTTTAAGGGAAAGCCTTGGAAATTCATTTTTGTGAAAATCAGCAATGGCCTTTCGAACTCTTCACTGTCTCCTGCTGTTACTAGTTTGAAAAAAACAGAGACCTTATTTGGTAGTTTTAACTAAGGTGTATGTCGTAGATTCATACCACTTCATTTAGATAAGAACCAAGACTTATTTTCTGTCTAATGGCAAAGGATGTACTTGTCTAGAAGACTGTTCAATTTTAGGTGATATGATTCACCCTTTTCTAATCCCCATCTCTTTCTAATGATACCTAATGTAGGTGTCTCCTGCAAGTGCCTAATGCCGAGTGTGTAGAATATCCATACCTATGAGTATTACATCAGGAATGCATTTTCCAAAACTAAGAAAACAAGTTTTATCAACCAATCTGCTAGTACTCCAAAGCAGAATGTTCCATAAAGATTTGCTTGATTTTTAATGATTAATGTATTCTTTGCTGTAGAGTAGCAAGTAAGAGCAAAGGCTTTGGACCACTAGCTTTATCCCATTAAAAATAAAATTCCACTCTGAACAGGTGTCTGCTGCATACGCATGGATCAGTTGTGTATGAGCAATAGATCTGATGAGCACAGGATACGTTGGAACAGAGGTGATCAGCCTAGCAGGAAACGGGAACTCCGTGGACCACTCATCTCCCATTTACAGTCTCTTCAGCGAGGTGAACCACCAGGACCTCAACCATCTCCAGCCTTACAAATGGTATTATAGAGCTTCGTGAAGTTTATTTGGAAAACTCATTGAAAGAATATGCATGAGTTAGTTGTGGTACATATGGTTTTGCAAGATTACGGTTTATGCTGTCATTTGTGGCATTGTCTCTTTTTTTTTTTTATTGTTCTATTTTCATGTTTTCAATAGAGCATTCTCTTTAATTATAGTGCAGTATCCCCTTTCAGTAAGAAAAGAATTTAAATGAACTTGTGAAAAAAGCAAAAGACTGGAAAACAAGAGACCAATTCAATTGTTCCCAGCTCTGGCACAATCCTTTGTGAGATTTTAGAAGACTGACTTCCTTATCTCCGGAGCTTATTTTCCATGCCTGTAAAACCAAAGTACTACTTGTCCCTGTGTATATTCTCCCATCACAGAAAGGATAAGAAGAAGAATGAATCACTTATGACAGATTTTATTGCTCTTACTGTCTGTGTCACTGGAGTGCATTCTGATAAACCCAATATATTTTAGTCTACTCGTTACATTATATTAATAAACTAAACAGCGTCAAAGCTCAGTCACTGTCCCAGGGACCAGCTGGTGAAGTCTGCCCAGAACTTTTAAATTATTTTAGCCTCCACAACAAGATGACTGCATCCTGCTGTTTATTGGGAATAATCCCTGGTACAAGCTAGACTGTAAACTCTCCAGGAGTCATTCAGGAGAGAGTTAGTTTGCTTGGGCTGCTCAAATCACTCAAACGCAGAGATGATCAAGATCCAGCTCTACTGACTGCACTTGTGCTTTGATGCTGTTTAATGTATTAGTATAGATGAAGCCATTAAGAAAGGATAGGATGGACAGGATAGGATAGGATAGGATAGGATAGGATAGGATAGGATAGGAGCCTTGTGGATGACCCATTTACCCATATTGCTGGAGGGCACAAATCTTTGCAGAGATCCTTAGAGCTTCAGTGAATCTAACTTACTGATAAGTAAGAAAAGACACATGGTGTATAAAACAAGGTGGTTTTTTCCTGCAGCAGTGATTGCTGCTACTGAAAAAACAAAGCTTACTATCAGAGATTGCTGTACTCAAATCAAAATGCAGACACAGGTGCCTTAATACTTGAGCTGGGATAAGTTTTACATAGCTGTAAAACGAGCTTCAGCTTTTAAGTTACTGTCTTTTTCTTTACAATAATAATCTCTTCACTTTTACAAGCTCTATATTATTTTTAGGTAAGAAAACACTATAAAGTTCATGTTTTATTGTTCCTTGCAGTTATATAAATTACATTTGGCCAAAATAAATGTAATTCCTACTGTGCGAACTGAGAACCCAGAATGTTGATTTTCCTCAAGTTATAAACAATGTGAAGATATGTTATACTGGGTCACAATTTTCCACTGTACAGCAAAATATATAACTCACTTTTAATAACAAAACTGCATATATCATTAAAGTTTCCTACTCCATGGAGCACATATTATGTTTCTCTGCACAGCAAGGGATATCCTTTCTATGTACCAAAATTTCTAAAATATTGTTTGACTGAATGAAAAATATTTCAGTGATTCATTAGTAAAACAGCTGTCATTTTGAAAAATTATTCAAATTAGTCTATATTTTTATTAGTAGTATTGAATTCTGTTTTGCAGGCTTTTTTTCCCCTTTCCTTTGTAGATCTAATATTGCAGTGTATGTTTGTACCTCTTTCATCTTCTTGTTGCCATGGTTTTTGGAAAGGGAACTTTGGAGAATTATTCATTATTTTGATTTCTCTGGTGGCTGTCGGAAGTTAGAGGCACCTCCTAAAATTTAACATGCCTAGTTAGGAAATTCACAATGTTCATTATGATACTTTGATTCATCAAGTTTCTAATTATGGGTTTTCCAAACCATAGATTTTCCCAAAAGACTATTGATGGGATTTTCTAAAGCACTTAGCTTTGACCTAACACTGCTGCCATTCACATCCGTGGTAAAATACCCGATGATGTCAGTGGAACTACTTAGGCCAATACTGAGTGCTTTTGAATATCTTCTCTTAGAAGCGCTACCTGACTTTGCCATAAAACTTCATCTAAATCCTCCTTTGAACCACAGCACCTCTACAAGTCCCTGAGGTCATTAAAAGGCTTTGAAAACAAATGGTCATTGCAGCATACCTGGAAGGTGAGTAAATCTCTTCCCAAAAACATGCTTGCAGCAGCTAAATGGTATGAAGAAGCCCCATCATAGAATGATAGAAAAATTTAGGTTTGAAGGGACCTCTGGAGCCAAAAATCCAACATCCTGCTCACAGTTGTGCTAACTTCAAAGATCACATTTCTAAGGGTCTTATCCCACCAGGCTTTGAAAATGTCCAAGGACGGACATTCCACTCCCTCTCTGGGCAACCTGTTCCAGCCCTTAACTTGTCCTGTGAATAATTTTTCCCCAATGCCCAGAGTTTTCTTTGTGTCACTTTTAATGACTGCCTCTTTCTAACTGAGTAACCCCTATCTTGAACACATAAAGAACAAGAAGCAAATTACAGAGTTCCCCAAATAAACTCAAAAATATTTAGGCCATAAAAGCTTAGTAACAGCATATTGACTCCCGCAACAGCCTATCAGTGACAAATGTAACGTCTAAAGTGTTGACAGTAAACCGACTGCACAATGTAGCCTTCAACAATGCATTTGGCACTTGTGTGACTATCTGTGCGCAGCCCAATGAACTTGGAGCTGCTGCACTAGTACGGGATTCATCTCCCAAGACTTTAGTCTGTAAAAACTGAATGTCTTATCTAAATTAGGTATTGAGGATCGCCCCTTGGTGGGAAGAGAGCGACAGAGAGAAAGAAAGAGAGAATGTCACTTTATTTTGGGAAAAAAACAATGTTTTGTGTTAGACTCCTGGCAAAATACAACATCCAGGCTTGGAGAATGGGTGTCTTACAGGTTCAGTTCAGCACTGAGATGAATTCACCACAGGGAAAACAAAATAAAACAAAAACCAAGCAAGAAAGAAAAAAGAATGGCCTGAGATACACATCTTTGTATCAAATACCTACTATGGTGCCTCCAAAACCACCCTGAGTTATGGAATGAGTTTCTGTCGCTCCATCCTACAGTGTAAAGAAGACAGTGTTCTTTGTGAAGCCACTACTTGGCAGCTGTCCTACACTGATCTACAGTCCATCAGCAAATGGAGCTGGTCGGCTGGTGCCTTCTCAGCAGAGCCCTGCTCATCCTTCTGTCATAGCCCTTTGCGGTGTGTGTACCCACTGCTCTTCACCGTGCCCATTACGAGAGCTCTTGGTTCAAAAAGTCTCCAGGAGTTGTGAACAGGAAGGAGAAGGCCAAAGAAGCCAGGATGTTAAATGCAATGTGTCAGCTTGTTTTGTAAGAATGAGGTAGTTGTGCAAGTTGTGTGTATCAGGACAAAGACACTCATGCAGATGTAGGAAAAAATAATAATGTTTATGAGTTACTGTAAGAGAAGATAAATATTTTAGTTAAAAGAAAAAGAAATGTAGATAGTTTGTCATTTCAAGTGTTTCTTTTTTTGCGACTTCTGTGAATTGTGGGTATACAACAGTCATCTGGTCAGTTTGGCTATCTCGGCAAAGGTAAATGTTCTGCTTTAGGGAATGGTTACTGCCCTAAAGGCAAAATGTGCAGTGGCTGACGTCCACAATGCTCATACCTAGCACAGTCTGGCATGGACTGGCAACGCTGCTGCTACAGGGCACATCATCTTGTGCTCTGTGTGACACCTCTTTACTCCTGGTACACTCTTATTGTTTATTTATTACTTATCCATGGCGGGGGGAGGGAACCCACACCAAAAAACCAAACCTGTACTAGATGCACACATCATTTTTGTCTCCAGGGGAATTAACTGGTTTATTTTAAGAGACTCTGGGAGGAAACTAAGGTAATGAAGTGTTGATGGGAGATGAGGGAGCAGACTGAAGATCTTAGATATCCAGTGACATCAGTTCTGTGTGACACTCGCACAAATAATCATAAAGGTAGGCTAAGACTGGAAGTGGAGTGAATATCTCATAAGAATAGATAGAAGTCTTACTGTTGTGAGAAAACATTATCCATCTGTGGGTGCAGTTCTTATGGAGATGAGAGAAGAAATAGCATATGTAGGTCATGAAACTTCAATCTGAGATAAGCTAGTATACAATAATCAGCAAAGGTAATACAAAACATGGAAAAATGCAGGGATCAGTCCTACAGGATCCTAGTTGCAGGAAGGATATAGTGGGGGAAATACATTTCCTGGCTGAACTACGAAGTACCTAGAGCCAAAAATTGGAGAGGTGGGAGAAATATCACTTGCTTCTCTCCATTATTAAATGTTTTTCTTGTATGAAATAGAAAAACACTAATAAATATAGACCTGATTCCCTACTGTCCCTCAGCAGGTGTCTTTTTTAAATTAAAAAAGCTGAATTTTTTTCTTTCTTGGCACAGGTGCGAGCCATATTTGAGGAACCAGAGAGGAGAGAATCACTTAAAAGTGATTATTTTTCACGCTTGTCTCTTCAGGCTGGATGTCTACATGGTAGAATTAGTCTTCAATCTAGTAGTATGAGAGCTTGAGAAATGTGAAATGTAGGGATAGTTTGCTATAGACCTTCTCCAAAGCTCAGCTGAGCTTCATTAGCCTCCCTAGGAACAATCTTCCCTGCTGAGAAGAAAAATTGAAGGAAATGCTTGTGTTTCTTGAATTACTTTGGGTTACAGCAATTTGCCCCTTTCTTTTTTAGAAAGATTTTGTTCTACATGTTGGGATTTTACTACCTCTATTCATCATAATCACAAAGCTAGTAGAAAAGGAAACGTTTCCCTTTTTTAGCACTGTGGTTTTCAGGAGGAAAGATAATTTCCTATAGTAAATTATAATTTTTATTTTTTTTTTTGGCACAATGTTTCTCTCAGTCTTGATACTCTGTTAGTCCCCAAAAATGGCAGGATTGATGCAACTTGAGTGAGATCATGGCTTACTGAAAGACATTTCAATGCTCACAAGGCTGCAGCAGAGTAACTGAGCTGGGAAGAAATCTCTGTAGATCACCTGCTCTTCCTCTCTGACCCAAAGCAAGATCCACTCAACTTCAACAGTCTCTTAGGGAACCTATTAAATCATTTGTGGGTCTTTTGATTAGTTACTGCTATTGTACATCTACATTGCACATTCAGTAAACACACGCAAACTCTGCACACCTTTTGTTACTGTTCAGGGACTGACTTGAAACTGGATGGAGGAACATCCGAAGAATACTCATGAACTCCAGGGGATCTGCCAAGACAAGGGGAGGCTGAGGAGCTTCAATTACAAACTCTTCAGGGTATGAAAATCAAGTAGCGTGTATGAAAAGTGGTTTGTGCATTTAGAACCATTGTACAATATGATATTACAAGGAATAATGCTAAGTGCTAACATGGGAGGCATTCAGCACATAAACACGCTTTAACCAAACTTCACATTTTAGTACTTTGTCTTTGCAGTAAGGTTATAGTAAGGTCTGCTTTGGGGGATCAAAGCCACGTCCTTCCTAATGCACATTTTTTTCCAAGATCTTCAGCTAAAAGTTAGGGTTTTTTGCTCCTACTATGGCTCCTGAGAGGCTGTCTTCTAACTCTTCTGATGTTCAGAAAGTGATCAGCCTAAATTCTTTGCCTGTTTTAATCCTTTTCTTTAAATACAAATATTATTGTTGATGGTCAGTTTTTCCATTCATGCATGTTTATAGGCAGATATAATTTCTACTTTCAGCCTTCGATTCATCAAGCTGCATGAGTAATATTTAATGCTTTCTGTTAGAATGGGCTATACCGTTCCTCTGGTACCCCAGTACGGTTTGGCTTCAGGGGTGGCACATCTACAGGACTGTAGTCAGAGACAGAAACTGAGAGCTGCTCACTTTGAATTTATAATCTCTATTGTATTACCTTTGGTATCGTTTGAGCCAAATTCGTATAAGACAAGGCTTGTCTTTGCAGCCCTTTGCAGAAAAATCAATGGTGCTGGGAACACTGCAACAAAAAGCTGGTAGAATCAACAGTTCTGAGATCTTAGCAGGAGCTTTGTGATATTATGCCAGTGGTGAGCTGCCCAGTCCTCAGTGCAGACTGGCTATTGATAGTGGGAATGAGGGAATTTAAGGAAATAACTGATACACTCTTGTTTGCAGTCAAAATGCCTGTAGAAACAACTGTTAAGAAAGGAAGAGAGACAGCAGTACTGACGGGAACTTGTTTTGGCACCCAGCTCCAAGAAAGCTGTAGATTACAGGTTGAAAACGACATAAATTCCTGCTATCTCTTTTTGCTCTGAACAAGCTTCATGCCTTCCACAGAGACGTTGCACAGCCTCGTTATGTAGCATCACTCTGTCCAGACATTTGTTCGATAGAGTTTTTGGAGAGGGCTGATTGTAGGCTTCCCACAATGATAAAGGGGTGGGAAGGAGTTTCAGAAGGCAGCTGGCTGGCTCGGTGCATGTGGAAATGATTATTTTAATGGTGCTTTTATTTTATAGAATTATTAACGATGTTGGGGGGGAGGCTAGATGCCTTGGAAAGGCGTCTTTTTAAATTATCATAAATGTAAATGAAGAAATTAAATAAATCCATATATTTGTCATCTCCCTTACCAGATCAGATAGCACCACAGTAGACAAAGCCACACCAATTACAGCTTACACACGCGATCAAGTTGCTGCTACTTAACTAGTATCATGCATCAACTGAGCTGTGGTATAAGCTGTAACCACAGCTCCACCCCCAGTAACTCATACCTTCACCACATCCATGGTGCAGGGTTGCAGGCAGCAGAATGGAGGTCCACCCCGATTGCAGGATGATGCTTTTCCCTGCAGCCTCTTGCTGCTGCAGCCCTGCCTGAGCTCCCCGTTCTCCACCTGCTTCTCTCCCGCCTCTGCTCCCTGCTCGTGTACTGGCTTAATAATGCCCACAAAGAATTGCTGTGGTTGCACCAAGATAAGGAGCAGGTTAAGCTGAGGTATTTCTTATACTATGCCGTGCTGCCTCAAAATGCAGTGCAAGTGCTGTCCGGGTTTTTTGTCTTTAGAAACTATGCTCTGGACAACAGGACAAGGGATTGAGGACTAGCCTGCACTGGCAATACTTTAACTTGGGGTTCTGTATCCTGTAAAATTCTGTTCTTTCCAGCTGTGTCCCATGCCTCCAGGTCTAGCAAGGGATGCTGTGTTTGAGCAAGATCTGTAGGCCAAGTTCTCATGCCATAGTCTTTGGACAAGACTAGATTTTGACACACAGACAGGAGAAAGGGGTCTTAAATGTACTATCAAACTGCATAAGAGATATCTTGATTTTTATACCTAAGCCAGTAGGTGGCTTCAAGTTTTAGTGCTATAAATCAAAAGGAAATTAAAAAAGGGAAAGAAGCATTTAGGTTGAAGCTAAAGTATTAATTAATTCAATATTCACCGAAATAAAAAAACAATTGCATGCTAGTCAGAATCTCTTTCTTTCCGGAAACAAGACCAGATTAATAAATCCCACAAAACTAGCCATCCCAAGTATGACTTCAACTGTCACCACCACAGTTGCTTGAAAAAAAAGTTATTTTAAAATAATTTATGCCAATGTACATTTCACTGACCAACAGTTTTAAGCCAGAAAGGAAAGAAACACTTTCCCTTTACATAGACATAATTTCTTTTGTAAAGTGGAGATCATGAATGAAAAAAGATAAAGAATTTATTTTAATCAGAGAATAAACAAATGGTGAAAAGAAGGATGGTACTTTTTTCCAACTTTCTTTTCTGTTTTCTGACCTACAGCTCTGTTTCTGTTCAGGCATAATTTTTTCACAGCATGCACACACTCTCTCATCTATATTCATCCTGCAGAGATGAAGATGACCTCAGCTACTAGCAGAAAGCAAGAAAGTTTCCTGCGAGGCAGATTATTCAGTTCTTCAGTTGACAGGATTTCTTGCAGCCTGGTTCTGAAGCAGAAGGCCAGAGTCAGCAGCAACCCCCTTTGCCCGATACAGGAGAACGTTAGTTTTTCATTTCCACCCTTGGCAGATTTCTGTTAGCACTGCAGGGGAAATGTCAATGGGAAGCGAGCGGAGCCAGCCGTGTGAAAGCACCTCAAAATTTATTCCTACCCCTCAAACTTTGCAACAGAAAAACAAGTCTCATTTTCCAAACCTAGCAAAGCAGCAAAGCTGTTGTTGATAAGCCAGAAGAGAAATGGAGGGGGTTTCATCTCCCCAGTTGGGCTAAAGGACTTCCTACAGTGAAACAATAAATTAATTTTCTTTTCAGGCTTTGGTCAAGGTTGATTCTTACTTCTGTTTTTTTTTTTCTTTTTTCTTTTTTTTTTTTTTTGGAATGAAAGGTGTTACATTTCCCATTGTGCCCGGAGTTCCTGATTTTACCAAAAATTCTCCTGGTGTCTTTTGCTTTTCATAAAGTGTGGGCCTTTGGAAGTATGTGATGATGTAAGAATCCCAGTTACGCTTAAAATAAAGTAACTTTCTAGGGATTCTGATGGCACAGAAGGTTTTCATTGGGTAACCTCCGTACACTGTGGTGGCTCAGAAAGTAGGAGACAAAGCAAAAGAACCCAGAATGCATTAATTTATGTTTACCTATATTTTAATTTTCTACATCTCAGTTCCTGTGGGACTTTCTCATGCTATCCTGATCTGTCAGTTTGGCAATATTGGTTTCAGTTCTTTATCATCATGGCAGTAAAGCAAAAAACCCCTTCCATTATTAAGATTTTATTAGTATAAAGTCCAATAAAGTATCTAACTTGCAGAAAGTACTGATCAAAAGACAACTCCTGCTACACATTTGATGCTGAAGACTCAGAGATAATGCAGCAAAGTGTTTCAGGAATCATTTCTGAGATGAATGACAATATGTACTTGATTGAAAGTTGAGTTAATTGGAAATTTAGTGAGAATAACAATTCCAGTTGTACCAGAACACTTTTAAAAGATGCTTCATAACATGAGCCAGCAGTCTGCCCAGGTGGCCAAGAAGGCCAACAGCATTCTGGCTTCTATCAGGAACAGCGTGGCCAGCAGGAGCAGGGAAGTGATGGTGCCTCTGTACTCGGCACTGGTGAGGCCTCACCTCGAGTACTGTGTTCAGTTCTGGGCCCCTCTGTACAAGAGGGACATTGAAGTGCTGGAGCGTGTCCAGAGGAGAGCTACCAGGCTGGTGAGGGGTCTGGAGACCAGGGCATATGAGGAGAGGCTGAGGGAGCTGGGCATGTTTAGCTTGGAGAAGAGGAGGCTGAGGGGAGACCTCATTGCCCTCTACAACTCCCTGAAAGGAGGCTGGAGAGAGGTGGGTGTTGGCCTCTTCTCCCAGGTGAATAATGACAGGACCAGAGGAAATGGTCTGAAGTTGCATCAGGGGAGGTTTAGATTAGATATTAGGAAGAATTACTTTACTGAAAGAGTGGTCAGGCACTGGAACAGCCTGCCCAGGGAGGTGGCTGTATCACCATCCCTAGAGGTATTTAAGAAACGTCTAGATTTGGCACTTCAGGGCACGCTCTGAAGGGCAGAGATTGTAGGTTGGTTTTGGTTTGGTTTGGTTTGGTTTGGTTTGGTTTGGTTTTGTTGTGTGTGTGTACGGTTGGACTCGATGATCTCAAAGGTCCTTTCCAACCACGAAGATTCTATGATTCTATGATTTCCACCATAAATGCAGGCTGTTCCTAGAAGCTGCAGCTGATCACGCACCAGATTCTAGTTACTTGCAATGTAAGTAATCTTCCACTGGTATCTCTCAGTGTCCTATGAGAGGGAGGGAGGAAAAGGAAGGAGAAAAAAGGAAAAGGAAGGGAATGAAGAGAAGGAGAGTTTGTCTCCCTGAGCCTTTGTTGTTGTTTGTTATTAACAAAACATTGTGAGGCAAAGAGTGAGGTAATGTTTTATATACAAAGTAGTGGTGCTTCAGTGAACAAACTCATCAAGCTTCCACAACTGATTTCATTAATTATTATCTCTTTTCAGAGATATTTTACACCTTAAGGACCTCTCTCATCCTTCTTGTGCTTTGGAAGACTTCCACTGTAAGCCCTGAAAATTTCTTGGGGTGCCATTATAATGCTGAATCACATTGTGTATTTTCACTGTATTACAGATCTCTGTTGGTTTTATTTAGTTATGTACTTCCAAATGTTGTGAACTGCCTGAAGCAAGTTACAAGGACCAGTCTAGAAAAGCCACTATTAATATGCTTCTTCATTATATTTGATGCTGAGGCCATGAATAATGACTTACCCTGGATTTCAGTAACCGACCACCATAATATTTACTGGCAATGACTCTGTGAAACTTGTTGCTATGGTAACTTAATCTTGGGCTTAATCCAAGTCCCAGAGGAGGTGTCGGTTATCGCAAAAGCCACTGCTGGAGCAAGCATCTGTAGCAGCAGTCTTGGAAGAGAGGTATCAGGGGCTGCAGAGGCTGTTTCTAAACTACTGTCTCACCCATTCAGGCCACTTGAGACCAGCAGTAAGGCTGCATTGCCCCATAATAAGCATGTGTTGGAAATCTTTCCTTTTCTCTGTGCTTTCTAGAGGAGGTACAAATTTTTCACTGCTCCCATTAGAGAACAGACCTACCAAGAAAGCAAGAACCTGTCTGCAAAACTCAAGCAAAGGAGACATATCCCAACCATCACCTTCTTTTGCCTTTCTTTTCTTGACTCACTCT
The DNA here is from genome assembly GCF_028500815.1 of Rissa tridactyla. Classification (NCBI taxonomy): domain Eukaryota; kingdom Metazoa; phylum Chordata; class Aves; order Charadriiformes; family Laridae; genus Rissa; species Rissa tridactyla. The sequence goes on along the minus strand of NC_071468.1, from coordinate 115,435,165 downwards.
CAAAACTACCATTTTATATTATTTCATTGATTCTTTAATAACAAAATAAACAGAAAAGTTGTTTGTTTTTTTTTTCTTTCTTCCCTCAGAAGATTTCCTGGAAGCTTCCCTTAAAAGCAGAACTGGAGCAATTTTTTTTCCCTCTATGTGCCAGACTTGGGGAGAGATTGCCAGGTGCTGCTGGGGATCTGTCGAGGGTCTTCTACAAACATGTGAGCAGCCACTTCCTCCATTTCTGGCTAAAGCCAGGTCCTGCAGGAGGGGCTGGAAGGAGGCACAACGCGGGGGACGTTGAAACTGTCTTCTCTGTCCCTGAACCTTCCTTCCAGCAGCCTGCCTGGGCTTGCTGATCAGCTGAACTCTGCAGGCATCCTGAGGTGGGTAATAAGGAAGATGTTTCATTTTTTCCATGTAAAAATAAATCACTTGTTATTTTAGCAAAATGCCATGTTTCCCAAGGGACATGTTGATTTTATGAAGTGGGACTTTCCAACAGAAAAGTTGACTGACTGACTGACTCCCAGATTTACAAGGCTGAATGAGAAAAAGGCCCCTGCATTTCAGCTGTGACGCATGCCAAACAGGCTGTGTCTATAAGGGACCCAATTCCCAAATTTCACGCAAATGAAGTTGGGTTTATGCCAGAATTTCCTTCTTGATATCAGCCTGTGGGTGTTTGAAGGAAGGTATAGCATTGAATTCAGGTTGAGAAGTCCTGAGAGGGTGACACCAAAGGTGCTGGCAGGATCAAGCATTCTGGAGTAGACAAAAAAAACGGCCAATCTAAGATCCTTTTCCTCCGTATTTTGCCTTATTGTAGGACTTCCCTCCTCTCCAACATCCTAAATTAGAACTTCAGGTCATCCTGATGTTTAAATAGTATTGTCCTACAAGTGTAACGTGAAGTAATATAAGTGTTCACGTGATCCCAAATTTTTAACCTGATATAGTCTAATCTGGAAGATTTGGACTGCATTGGAAATGTTCTTTCTCCCGTTCATGAGCAGGACTGTTTGCTCTGGTTCCCTAGCTATTACCTAAACTTGGCTTCAAAGGGAGAAAGCTGACCTTCTGTGTAGCTCCTATCTGTGATTGCCAAGTTACCCTGAAGACACTAAAAACAATTTGCAGTTAGCTTAGAGTGACAAGTTTAACATTCGCTTATCAAGTACAGCAATTTATTTTTACAGCGTTGCAAAATGGCGTGGGCCCAGCTAATTTCACTTGGAGGAACAAACACTGCCACAGCCAGAAGGCACAAAATGTGCAACAATAATCCTTAAGGCAACACACTGTAATTTGCCTTCTTCTGTTTAATGCCATGTCAAACAGAAGGATTTCTACACATTTCAGATGGTGACTGTGTTGCTTTCCCTTGGTTCGAGTTGAAAAAAAAAAAAAAAAGAAATTGATTTACTTCAGAGAGCAGTGATAGATGAAGGATATGACATGCACTGAGCATGCCTAGTTCCTTGCTCATGCCAAAAAATTCCCAGAAGGATAAATCTCGTTTCCTGCCTTACTTCACAGAATTTAACTTTTTAAACAAGTCATGTTCTGTGGTTTGGATTCTGTGTTTATATCAGGGTTTGTTTCCAGGCTCATGGACAATAATAGTACATGGGTTTGAAAAATCTGAACATTTTCATGTGGAGAGAAATCTTGGTGTTTTAATCTCACTTTCACTCTTATTATTTGCATTAATTCTTATAAAACAGTCCATACAGATAAGTTGTAATAAAAGCTGATATTTTCCAGGTATATGCTGGAAAATATGCGAACTCGAGCTTTCATTTAAGTCAAAGTTATTTCCATGATTTCAGGCTGTACTTATATATTCGTACTGTAGACTTTATTTATTTTAGAAAATATGGAGCTGGAAATTAAGATTTAATTTTAAAAATATGTTCTGTGTTTAAACTGACTCGTGCATTTTATACATGCATATACACGCATACATATATAAACCCTTTGTGATCTGCTGATTATAGCTGGATTCAAGTCAAGTTGGAAGCAGAACATGTATTATATTGAACCTGTTAGACTGACTGTATTTAGAAGATTTTGAGAATATATATTTACTTATGGATTTCCATGAAAAGCAGCATCTTTTAAAAAAAAGGAGAAAAAAAAAGACACTTCCATGTGATTTAATTATATCTTTCAAGAACGTGCAGTGTTATCCAAACAAACATCTACTATGCACGAATTTGAGAAGGTATGTGAATATAGTGTGTACATAAAAAAAGGACACATAAACACACACACAGACAAAGGGAAACCAAGTTAGGATCAAACTTGAGACTTACCATGTCGTCCTAGATTTGAAACTTTAATAATGCCCCAAACTATCTCCACAAGAAGTACCCAAAACTTTAGTCACATGTGCAAGAGCAGTTCTGCTTAATAGGCTGATGTTATGCTGTGGAGGAAAACAAAAACCTGAAACAGAAGCATATGAAAAAGTTGGTGCTATGGAACCTTTTCTAATCTTAATGGAAACATGGTAAATTAAGTAGCTGCTGGTGGTCTTGGGTGTGTCTGTTGCATTTTTTTAGTTAGCCCAGGTCTTTCTCAAATCTTAGCTAGCTCTACGCTGTATTTTTGTCTACACACATTCTGGATTCTAGTGTATTGTAAAATGAATTATTTCTAATTACTTCACACATACCTCAGTAAGCCTAATATACACAGTAGTTATCCCTAGATAGATAAGTAGTTGTAAATATATATATGTGTGTGTATTGGAATATAAGCATGAATACACATATATGTATGTATGAATGAGTATATATGCCCATGAAAAATCAGCAAAAGTGATTATATTTTAGGTTCCATTGAAAGGAAAAAACTAATGGTCAATAGAGGGAAAAGTTCCCCATGGTGCTTGGCTAAAGCTTAGGCAGAACAGCTGATGTTTGTCCAAACTGGCAGTTCTATGTGTTGCTGTTTGCTTCTACTGAATGATTTTCTTATCGCTAACTATTCTTTAAGCTTCCATGTTGCCTCCTTGAATCCATTTAAGATTTTGCATCTACAGCATCCTTTGGGAAGACACTTTATAGGTCCACTAACCTATGGACATAAAGAATAAGCTTTCAGCTTCTTTCTTCTTGGGGTCTTCATGGCACATCCTTGTAAGAGGTAGAACGTAGCTCAAAGCACATCAGTACTGAATTTCCAGCCATGTGTGGTGGCCATGTTCTTGTTTTAAAGACCAAAATACTTCCAGTATCCTAAGGCTAAAAAAGAAACGGTATATGTGAATTTGAGGCATTGTGCTGTCATGAAGCTAAGACAAGCTCAGTTGCCTGAACCTCTTCAATTGTGGGATAATTCCTGTCATGTTGTAGATCTCTTTTTCCAGCTGAACCTAAACATGCTACCCAGTTTGGATGGCCTGTTTGCTGCTATGATGGTGTGCTCCCCCTCCCTGTAACCCTGAGCAAGCAATAACCACCCATGGTGGTCAGAATGGGTCTAGTCATGATGATGGCATCCAGGGCTCAAACGTGGTTTTGGGGAGACAGATAACAACACAATAGCCAAGGGCTAACTTGAGCAATACTGGTACTGCAGTCAATATGCAAATGTGACTATAGGTCACTCATCAAGGTTACTCCTTGAAATGTAGAGTTTCTTTGCTGCATACTAAGCTGTGAAATCTTAGCTAAGGGATATAAAGGATTCGTTGTGCATAAATAATCCTTTAGACATAAACCATCGACGAAGTCTGGGACTAGGACTGGGTCCAGCCACACCTAGACTCCTCTCTGAGAAGGAGTTTAGAAAGCAAGGGGTCCTTTCTGAACCTCATAACTCAACAGGAGAGTCGTCCTGACAGCTCTGTCTGACCCTGTCCTCTATGAAGTAAATAACCAAGCGTGCCTTGCCATCTCGAATCTTGTTAAAACACTGTTGCATTTACCATCAAACTTTGTTAGAACCCTGTTTTATACCAATAAATATATTGCTGCTTCCCTCTATGAGTGAAGTGCATCACTCCCTCCGCGACAGCTGCTTCGGGTGTAGACAGCCTCATATGCACTTAGCGCCCAGCGTGCAGAGACCAAAACTTGTCTGGGTAACCATGACACTTGTAAATAAATAAAATGAGTATCAATCATTATTACCATGCAGTCCCCCTAAAATAAAGCAATCTCTATAAATGGGTAGGTTCCCTGTAATTGCTCTCCTGGGGCCTTCTTCTCTCCCTCACAACTGTCCCGGGAACATTGCCTACACGATCATAACACCAAGTTCTCAACCTGGTACCTCTTGCTGTCTTTCTATCTTGTTGCCTTAGCTGCTTTTGTAGCCAAATGTAAATAATCCCATTTACTTTGCTTTTTTCTTATTGTCCTTAGATTCTCTTTCCACTATAACTGAACCCTCGGATGTCCTCCTCTTTGTTTCTTTGCCAACGAACTTTGATAAATACTTTTCTAGTATCTTAAATTTACTAAATAACACCCTAAACATTCAATTGAGTTCTTAGAATACTTTTATGTTTAGATACTCTTGCTGCATCTGAGTTTCCTAGATGTTTTTCCTTTGACTCATGTCCTAGACAGTGTGAGTCTCTTTGCAGTGTTTACCTGAGAGACAGGTATCTCCTGAAGGTTTGCCCGGTTTTATGTGAATTCCTTTATTTGCACGCCCTGCTGACGTACTGAAGAAGGTTTTTGAAGTATGTTTCTCAGATAAACTCAGGGATTATGCCCCAGGAATGCACCATGGGGCAGATAAACTGTCACGAGAAAAGGAACATTTCAGGTGCTTGTGCAATTTTATATTTTTTTTTTTTTAACTGGACTAAGATTATCTTTACAGCTGCATTTGCAGGAATTTATCAGTCTCCTTAAAACCTTCTTCCCTGTGTACTCAGCTGTGTCCTGCAGAGCCATGTCACTTATCACTGAGGTGTACTCTTTGTCATCTGCAGGCTTATGAGTCTCTCCTTGAAAGCTATAAGTAGTATCTTCAGCTTCACCAAAACAGTGAACCTAACCCAAACATACGAAGCTACAGGCCTCATGCCAATGAGAACAGCAGTGAAGAAAAGGTATTTTTCATATTAAAACATGTACTATGATTCTTTATCTACTTAACGCACTTCATGGTGAGATCCAAGCCAACTTTAGCTGTACAACTTCCACCAAATTTTTAGCCATTGTGTGCCCTCCACACTAGTAAATTAAGTAGGACTAGGGAATACTCCCAGCCACTCAAATTTCAGCAGCTACCCTGTTAAATTCTCTGATTTGATTTTTCAACAAGGTCAATCAACACATTTCTGAACAATTTTTGGCACAACTCAGGACTTAGCATGAACTCTTCCTAATAGGTGTTTTGGAGGGTAAAGTAATTTAATAGTGTGGGTGGAGCCAGGCCTTGACATTTGACTTTGAGGCCAGAGAGTCCTTGGCATATTTAATTTACTACTACAGTTGGTGATTAGGGAAACAGTGCTCCTGAAATAACAAGTTCCCTACCTTGTCAGAGGAAACAGTTCTTTGATAAGTACTTTGGAAAGCCTCTAGAGGAAGATACCATTTGCCTAATAAGTATTGAGTTTAGATACCATCTTCACCGACTGCTTTGGGGCAGAATTCTGTCAGTAGGAGAGAACAGTACTGGCATAATACTTCTGCAATGGCTTTCATCTGGAGAATCACAGTCATTAAATACTGTGACATAATTGTACTCATTAGAAAGAAGGAAAATGAAGCATAAAGAGAATCTGTAGCTCTCAGAAAGGCACTGTTCCTGTCAGGGGTACAACCCAGGCTTTCTTCTCCCACTCAGGGACTGTGGTGATGAAATCAGGGAAATTCAGATTTAGGTTACACAGAAAACAAGATAATATTTCGTTTGGCTGGTCACTCTTTCTCCTTTAACTTCTATTTATCATGAACCGTGACATGGCATGGATCAACAACTTGTTGAATCCAATCATGCAATCACAAAAAATGGAACCAGAAAAGGATTTTGAGAGGTCATATGGTACATTGCATTGCCCCAAGGCAGAAACAGCTCTGCTAAGGACATTGTGGAGAGCTGTTAGAAAGACAGCTGTTTCAAAGACTCGTAATGATGGTAATTTCGCACTTTCTTAAGCGATGTATTCCACTCCCTCACTATCTCTACCTCTGTAATGTTTTTCTTAATGTTTAACTTTAAGCACCTTTGCAGCAACTTAAGCCCGTTATTTTTTTGTCCTATTTACTTCTGGCACAGAGAAAAGATTCCTGTCTTCTCTACAACAGCCTGTATTGGGTTTGAATACAGTTAATATGCTTCCTCCTCAAATCTTTTCTTTTCTGGGTTATGCAGTGCTGTCAGTTTTTCAGAAATGGTCATGTTTTCTAGCTCTATGATCATCTGCATGTGCTGTTACTCATGGGACTACACAGACTGTTGGATGAGCTCCCTAAGCCAAGTGACCACATACTGCCAAGAACAAGGAAGAGGACATGACCACATAATTGGGAAAAAGGTAAAAAAGGGCAGTAAAGCCTTTTGTAACAGCATAGACTAAAATTTACTTAACCAGTTATGAAACTAAAATGAGGAAAGCAAATTATATCAGTAGCAACAGGCAAAATAGCTTTGAATTTAAAAGAAAAAAAGATTGGGCTTTTACATACTTCCATGACAACATACTAATTAGTGTGAATAGGTAGATGTGTCTTAGATGAAAACTTACTTCCTTTGTCAGCTTTTCTTCACACTCTACTGTCCAGTCTCAGTGTTATTCCAAACAATGATAGAAATGGAGTCATCTAGATAATCCCCACAATCTTGAAGAGCTCAGCAGTGGAAGACCACCCAGACTCACACATTAGATATTCCTTCAGCCTACTTGCTTGTGAACTGGATATGTTTTAGGATGCCTGCCTAAAGCCTTCATTAAAATTCCTTGTCTTTTTAGATTGGGGACCAGGTTTTACCAAGACTTTATTTTCTGGGACAGTAGCTTCATCATAAAATTCTAAGTTACTCCAAAGTGGATTTGTTTTTCTATCTCTGACTGCATAATGAAATATAGGAGTGTTTACTCCTTTAATGTTGTCTCATATATGCCTAGAAAATTTTAGGTAGTGATTCTGAGGTTTCACATGTTGAAAACAGGTATGTAAAACAGCTTGGACCCACAACCTTTGACTATAATTGTATTAGTGAAGTGGACAGGACCAGGCCATGGCCCAAGAATGGTTATCTATGTGGTTAAATTGCTAATCTATTCCCTGGTGCCCTTTTGGCTCACGTCAAATAACACTATCTGTCTGGGAACTAGCACATGCCCAGGACCATTCCCGGGGGGGATTGGATGCAGCCACCCTGTTCTGTAATGTAATAGAATTTATTAGTGTGGCTGAGGTCAGACCATGTCATTCAGCTTCCACAACAACAAATGGGCCTAGATACTGTTTTCCTCTGTTGGTGTAGCCTTGGGGCAACAGTTTGAGGGGATAAGGTAAATCCCTACATTTTTGCCTCTAATGTTTTTCATTATCTATAATAATTTTTAGAATTCCTAAAAAACTTCCTGTGGAATAAGCTTCATAATTATAAAGTTTAAGCACAAATATTTCTCCTAACTGAATTTTTTGACAGTGTTGAATAAAATCAAGGCAATGTTTATCAAGTAATGGCTACTTGGTTTTCAGTGGAAATGCACTGTTAATACAGATTATTAAACCTTGTGTTAACTTTCTATTAAAACCAAATTTTACTTTGCATTGCAATGGCCATCCACCATCAAGTACGTAAGGTACGTAATAGGTAATGCTGCCGTGGGACAGCTCTTTAGTCAACTATTGACGCCTGTCTGTAAAGTTATTCAGTCACTCAAGTTTTATAAAACGTTGCTTATGTGGACGACTCATCCTTTCATGTCTGCCCTTTTCTGCATTATTTCTGTATTACTTTTACTGTTTATCACAAGCTTCATGATAATTTTTATAGCCTGTCTTTAGAGAGGTAGGACGTTCAGGCAAAGATGGGTACTGGAGTCACTAAGCATAATATTTACAAATCGTACAGCTTAAGCAATAACCAATCAAAGATATTTAGGACTTGTGGTGAATCTCAAGGGTCTGGGCTTTACTCCCTTCATGCTTTCAACTTCTTTCTTTTCATCTTACCACACTTTCCGGTAGCTACAGGTAGAATGAAAGAGTTAGTTAAAGAAGAAATTTCTGTAGCAACAGTTTGTTTATATCATTTTCAGTCCTGGCCCCCAAATACAAACCAGTATTAATAGTTTATAACTACAGTGTTAACATTTTTTGTTTCTAAAGTAAGCTAAACATTTAGGAAAGCTGTATTGCAACACATCTTTGTTGTCTTTAATGCACCAGAGATTTTTGTCTGACTATGATACACTGTGCTTCTAATTTTTTTCTGTTCTTGCAAGTATAACATTTCTGTAAAGTTCCATTGAGTCTCTCTCACTTATCCTTTAAAAATATCGGGTCTGGGAGTTTTGTTGTGTTTATTCTGTTTTGTTATTCAAATGTTGCACAAACAAATGAGAATACTCAGATTACTGCAATGTTCACAAAAGGAAAAGCCATTGGATATACCAGTATTTAATTTTTTTTGAAGTCCACTCCAGACAGCCAGAGGTAGTTAAAAAAAGTTTATTTTGCTTTCTATTTGAAAACATTTTCATCCATGGCAGTTAGCCTGATCCCTACTGGAAAAACAGAGACCTAATTTGTCCTGCTTAATACAAACAGAATTCCCAGTGACTTCACTGGGAGTTTTGCCTGAACTAGGAGCAGAGAAGAAGGCCCTATAAACTTTCAAGAATATCCCTCTGCTTTCCTGTGGCCTAATCTAATCTCTGTAGTTTACCAACTACTTATATCCTAGCACTGTATCAAAGTGCTTTGCAAATTATCACATCCTTATGCAGGACTTTTGGACTTTAATTTTGTAGGAGCAAAACGTATTTAAAAATTGCCACATGACCTGAGTGGTTCCACACCCTTCTGTATAGAGTTGGCAGCTCTGGACATTGATTCTATATCAATGAAAATATCTCCTTTCCCATGACTTTACTACTAACAACTTCAGTCGGTAACAATAAATGGATATCTTGGGTTCAGAGAATAGTAAATATAGCATAGAAAAACAAACCATTTCCAAGAATGTATTTTCTCTGTGGTTCGGATACGTTACACTATTCCACATTATTGAGCTCGTTAGTGCTTGGAGACAAAAAAAAAAAAGAGAAATCTGAATGGGAAAGCCAACTTTGGCAGGAGAATTACTGCTGGTTTTAAGGAATGAAAAACAGAAGTTAAAAAAAAAAATAGAAGAAAGAGATCAGAAAACTTGTTTTTCAAATACATATCAGACGAAGGGTAGATTATGGAGAAGTTTAAAAACAGAAGTTAAAAAAGAAAGGGTAAAAAAATGGGTGCTGTCTTTTTTTTTTAAAGATGGAGTGCAACTGGAAACAGCATGCAGCCAAAGGTCAGGGTCAAGAGTAATAGAATCCTGGCACTACGTGCTAGTTTATCTTCTACACGATGAACTCCTGCCAAACCATATACACAATGTCGTACAGCAGGGAAAAGTGTCTGATGCATCTCCAGAGTATTTATGAGGGCTTCTGTTTTGAAGATAGTTTCTTAGGTAACAGAATAATAACATAATGGGACTATTTCTCATTTATCAGGGACTTTTTTTTTTTTTTTCTTTTCTTTTTGGCTTATTCTGCAAATTAAACTGCGATAACCGTTTCCCACTTTCTGGACTCCCTCTCCTAGTATTAAGAGGATTGGGGATTCATTTTATTTTTCAGATTTGCTTTAAGAGGAAGATCTCTGTGGTGGTGGTACAAGAGCTGATTCAAATAAGACTAAGTCTTGCCTTAGGAAATAAATACTTCAGTTGGAATGATACGCATTCGCAACATTTAAAGGAGATGAAAGAAGGTCTTGACTAAGTTGTTACTTCTTGGACTGTGTGCCTTCCCGTCTCTCATATAGTACTGTGTGTTATGCTTTGTTTCTTTTAGGCATGGTAGTATATTTATACTCTGCTTGCAAAGCCTTTCCCCTCCAGTGTACAGTTAGAACACAATCCAGTAGTTTGTTTTTCTACATTTCCCCTTATTTCACAAAAGTATAAATATTCCATAATTAGTTTTAGAAAACAGTTTGTCTAAAGCATATCATATATATTTTAACCAAAAACCTTGCAGGTGTACAGCATAAAATGCAAGAAAACAATATGTCAGATTCTGATCCAGCACTGGGAGTAAAATATTGTCATTAATGGAATGTGGATTAAACTCACAGCAGCTGCTGTGTAATATTTATATTCCAGCCTCTCCTGAACTTTTATTAGGGGACAAGTGAGATCAAATTAACTGCAGCAAAACAAAATCCACGTATTCACTTACCTCAGAGTAGCCTATGACTAATTTTCTAGCTCTGATCTGTCTTCCCTCCAAGTAAATTATCCATGTGACCATGAACATCACTTGCCAAGTAAGGTAGCACACAAGATGAGATGCTACCTATTTCAAAGTTTTGACTTCAACATAAGTATTCATTATGTTTGATTTTTTATAACAGTTTACAAGAAAAATATAGATAGAGGCCTGGTTCACTCCAGTAAATGAAATGTTTCAGTAAAATCAGTTGCCTGACAAAGAGAAACTTTATATAGGACAGAGGTTTCCCTACAGAACCATATGAAAACTGTAAAACCTGAAAAGGTGCTCCCTCTGGTTCAAAACTCCAGCTGAAATCCCAGCAATGCGTTTTAAGGTATTGAAAGGTGAGAAAATAGATGAACTTCATGAAGCCAATAAGGAACATAAGATTCAACATTACCCATTAAACAGTTAAGGAACTTCGTAGTATAGGTGATTCATAGCACAAAGCGATAGAGTTGAATCAAAAGACAAAAGAGTCCTTGTTGCCACAGAAAGGCCAATTTGGGTGAGCAAGTTCAGGTCCTCTCCCTTACTGAATCAGACTCCAGAATTGTGCCATGATTCATAAAAGTAGCATCAAAGCAGAGAAGTGACTGCAAAGCAGTGTTGTGTAGTACTATACTAAGAGTAAAACTGAAGACCCTAAAAGTTTGTCTTGAGCTGTTTTCCTTGAGATACTGGATTTCTGCACTAAGCTAACAACCCCAGAGGGACCATGACTCCTGATGCTATTCGAGGCTTTATCAAACTCAACCCACTCTATGAGTTCTTAATCCCAGAGAACCACTCCAAGGTTATAAATTACACAGTAGGTCAGATTCTGGAAAACCACCTGCAGCTGCATAATTCCCAGGACTAATTTTTCTAGGGCTATAGGCTGTTTATAATTCAGATTGTTAGAAAGCGGTATTGAGTTGGGAGGGGTGTTACTGGTATCTGAAGGCGCGGCATGGAAAAGGGTAACCAAAGGGTGTTATACAGATCAAACACCAGGCACTGCTGCTGCCTGCAACAACAGAAATAACAAGTTTATGCCTCTTCAAGTTAAATATCAGGTATAACAGGGTTTTTAATAGGAGTGTTTGAGAGGCTGCAGAGAAGGACAGCCCTTTCATTAAGTGGTATTCATCTATTTCCATCTAGACCCCTTTTGAAATAAGCTATTTTCAGGTGCATATTCTGCGTGCAGTTACACTTTCACCCTATTTCAAGATTTTCTAACCTTTTGAAATGTTTTGCTAAATGTTCTCCCATCTTGAATGTAAAAAATTTGCTTCCAGAAGGAAGGTAATCAACTCTTTCCTTCTACCACATGATTTTCTAATTAAAAGGCTACACTGGAAAAGCAATGATTCTTGCGTTAAAATATTCTTGCCTAGCTTCTAGCCTTGTAAACAGAAATGCTGAACTCCTATATCTTCTTGCATGTCCAAAACCCATCGCTTGAGAGTCTCAGACAGACCTCAGGACCCACACTGAGTTCTGCCCAGAATCTCAAACACATCATTTTTGAGATGACATTAAAATATAGCAAATTCAACTTCCTTTGCTTGAAACTAGAATTGAATTGCATTAATAATGGAATATTAAAAATTAAGCAAAATGAAGTTGAAATATTACTGGCTTTGTATACAGAACAAAATATAGTATTTCTTTGGCCAGGGAACACTACGGCTGAATACCAGTGAGGGTTAATCTTGCTAGCTGTTGCAAAAGCCTGTATCCAAAATGTGCACGGAGTAATGCTGGCTCTAATTATTACACTGTATGGAGAGATCAGTCAACTTTATTCCTAGCAATTCACTAACTTTTCTTTTGTGTAAACTTGGCACAGAAAGGCTTTTGCTATTGAACTAAATAAAACCCTCAGCACATGGCCGTGGCCCAAGGGGACACTTTATCATTTGTATATAGAGAGACATTTGATTATGGCTTAATTATACAATATGCTGCTATTTATTTTCAATCAGTCTGCAAACTCCATAATTGTGGATTATTTACTGATGAACTACTTACAATCCATTATTCTATTATGTTAATGTATTCAAATCCAAAAACATACGAATGTTTAATAACCTAGTTTAAATCAATTGGGCTTTTATTGGTCTTCAGGAAGAAAAATATGTAGAAACTGACAATTTGGTAAATCAGAGTTACACAACATTGAAAACAAGCTTTGTTTTGTTTCATTTTATAAGTTTCTAAAATTTGTATTCAATTTATCATATCATTATTATTTGCTACTGTACTTCTGGTTGTCATCTTCTCTGGATGGTATTTAATCAATTGCAGAAATGAAACAAATAAGATAGTGGACAACATTTCCTGAAGTTCTAAACAGCGGGATTTTCCAAATCATAAAAACGCTTCATAACTACCCCTTTGGACTCCTAATTCTAAAATTATAAATTGCAGCTTTCCCTTTCTTTCATTTCTCTACCCAGCTTCTCCCTAGCCCTAGAGGGAATTACTTAGAATGTTTGGATTTGAGCCAAAATCAGACATTTTCTTGAGCTGTAGCAGGACTTGAACTGCGTTTTTCTTCATCTCATGCGGAGGTACCTCAGTCAAGGGGTGACAGACTCTTCTGAAGTGGCACTTTACTGCTATGCAGAGATTTTAATCAATCTCCGGGTCGCAGAGAAAAGGCTAGAATAACTCAATACTCTGAGGTTACAGGGCTGCATGAGGAGGCTGAAGTTACAGCCCCTGCTTCTGTTCATACAAAAGATTATGGATCTGCTCCAAAACAGTTTAGAGGAAATCTGTATTAGAGTAGTTTATAACCCAGATAACACTGTAACCTTCAGTTTTGCTGTGGAAATGTGAGAGAGGGAAGCAGAAAATAGGTGAACCACTTCTGAATTTTTTTGCCAGCATGGACTGATTTGTTGCACCATGAAACATCAGCAGAGGCACCAAACTCTAACGCTTTAGGAAGAGTCAAATGCTAAAGGAAGAGTCAAAGATGTGAAGCAAGATGGGCATGGAATATGCCTCTAGAAACACTTTTTCTCTTCACAGCCATGGACAAAATTTCTTACTTATGCAGCCCCTTCTCAGAGTCCCAGTTTAGATCTTGGGCAAATGTTTTTTTTTTATCAGAATCACTTGATTTTTGTGAGGTGTTTTTTTTATCTGTGGAGTTCTAAGTATCCTCAGATATGAAGAGGTCACTTTCTCCTCAAAAATACCTACCAGCCAGTTGCATATTATTGACTTGATGGCAGCTCACACTGGCAGGGAATTGGACCCAGGACGCCTGCTGCTCCAATGTGCAAGAAGCAGAAAAAGGCAACATTGCTTTCATTCATCTGTCTCTGAAGGGCAAGTCATAACTTTCAGGATAGTTTCCTACTAAATCTCTTTAAAATGACAAAGACAGAAATTGCAGATGAAACGTTTCAGGTAAGAAAATAGGAGACCCAACCCAACAATTGTTTCTCTGGCTAACTTCTCTTTTATGACTTCTCAGAGGATTCCTCTATAGTGTAGACTGTAGGATCAGACACAAGATTTATATAGGAAATTAACCGCATAAGTATGACAAAGTAAATCACTACTTTACTATAGTAATAAAACATTATATTAAGGCTTCAATATAAATGGTTTGTACAGAGGTTAGTAATTGAATACTAGATATTAGAAGCATATTACATACTTTAGTAGTATTTGTTATGGATGGTTACACCATCATTAGTAGGTGTTATTGGTCTGTTCATTCTATAATAACCTCTAAGAAATGATTTACCATTTACTAAAAGGGTTATTACTCAACTATCAGCTCTTCAGACATTATTTATAGATATTCCATAATGTTACGGGTGATGACTATATCAGGTTTAATAAACCAATACTGTAGTTTTTCTGCCATTAGATTTACTGAGTTCATTTCATTAACATCTGTACAAAATTTTAAGATCATTTTAGTCGTGGCTGAAGTTATAATGTCAATATGAAAATAAAAATAGTGTCTATAATGATACACGTATCCAGAGATGCTGAAATCAAGTAGTGCGCAATTTCTGTATTCATTGTATTTAAACTATTTCTCTTAAGCTAAAAATCTGAGTCAGACAGGGACTCGCATTGCTACCTTGGTTGGCAAGGAGAAAAAGCAGCTGATTTTGCATTTTCTGCACCAGCTTTGTTCCCACCAGGATGTGCACAGCAGATCTAACTGGGCAGGACGAGTGTGAGCGTCAGGCTAACAGCCCATAAATGTCCAACGTGCTTCAAAAGTGCCGTGGCACATCTCTCCCGTTCTGCTTGCAATGTTATCATAGCGAAGAGAAGTCTGAAAGCAAAACTAACCCTGACAGCCCAGACACCAGAAAATGTGAGAAAATGTGATAGAATTGCTGCCTGGATTGGCATGTAAGGACAAGGGGCAGTGGGCACAAGCTAGAACATAGGAAGTTCCGTTCAAATACACGGAAAGACTTCTTTACAGTGAGGGTGACAGAGCACTGGAACAGGCTGCCCAGGGAGGTTGTGGAGTCCCCTTCTCTGGAGATTTTCAAGACTCGCCTGGATGCAGCCCTGAGGAATGTGCTCTGGGCAATCCTGCTCTAGCAGGGGAGTTGGACTAGATGATCTCTAGAGGTCCCTTCCAACTCTGAAGATTCTGTGATTCCGTGATTCCGTAACTTCAGATGTCTGTATGCGTAATACATATGCAGATTCCATATGTATACACATACACATACAAACACTATCTCTCATTCAGATAAGCTGTTATATTTTATGATAATTTCTAATATTTTCATATTACAAATGGAAACAAAAAACAAAACCCAAACCCCTGTAAAACAGAATAATTTTTACCCTTTAAAATTAATGTTCCTATTACGGAAAAACAAATCTGTCAACTGTCTTAAACAAGGTTTTGCTTGGCTACTGAAATACGATCAGGACCCTCACGTACATTTTAATACTTTCATGATCTTAACATGAACCCAATACCATTTGCTTTGTTTTTCTTGAAGTTCCAGTTTGTGTCATCTTATTTTGTAAGGATCTTAGCATTCATACTGAAAGTATGTTTTAGGCCTCAGAGATGCAAAGGAGATCTCAGAATGGAATCTTTGCATGGATTTTTCATCAGAAAATGCTACTACAACAAATTTGGACTTTTCAGAACACATCTTTTTTCAGAGTATTCTGGACAAAACCAAAGTGAGGTATCAAAATAGATTATGATTTGACACTGAGGATGTTAGCTTAGGATGCAGGAGACCTAATGCCATTAGATCACTATGTATTGCAGTGAAGAATTCTCATTTTTTGTGAAAAAAGCCCAAGACCTTGGGTTTTCCCCCATGCATACTAGAAAATCTTGAGAACTCAACCTTTTTTTTTTTTAATCAAAACATGATTTTCTTCCCAACACTGATTTTCGATTCATTTTGAAAATGTAAACACTGGCAAGCACAGAAGGGTGTGTCATACTTTGAGAAAGCAACACTTTAGGGATTGATGTATAATAAATGTCAGTATAAAAATTAAATATTTTTAAAAAATACCAAAACCAGCTCGTCAAAAGTTTGCCCAACCCGAGCATATCAAGGGGCATGACTTCCAGTTGCATATGAGACTACATCACTTTGAGCACTTTGGACTTCCAACCCCATGCAAGTAGGTGTCTGGGTTTAGCTGAGTGGGCTTTCTCATCCTGCACCTGCAGGTGAAAAGACTGGTACTCATAAAAATCACCAGCCCGGTGAATCCCATAAATACGCTGGACAGAGTATAGAATACTGGTATTCTGTTTGTGGCTTTGGTATGGACACAGTTTGGGGCAGGGGTTAACCTTTACATAACAAAAATTAACTGTTCCTGCCTTCTTTCCTACTCAAGCAGGACTGAGCCAAACATCCTAAAACAAAGACAGCTGTTTTTTAATCTCACTGAAGACTAGCAATTTTAAATTAGGTGTCTAACTTAAGGTATTTATCCTTTAGAAGACTTTTCATCCTCCAGAAAAAGATTAATTTCCCTTTTGGGGAAGCTCCTAATCACTCTCCATTTTCGGTAGGGAAATGTCTTAAAATAGGCAATGACATTTTAGATGGCAACAACTGTGTGAGATGAATGCCATTATTTAAACTACTTTTTTTCTGAATTTTTTAAATTGGATGTGATCCTAGAGAAATCATTAAGAGATGGCTTACAGGTGATTTTGATTCCTTTGCTGATTAAATACAAAATTAACATACTTGTAAGTATATTCTTGAAAGTATATTTTTGTCATTTCTTCATCCTCTTAATACTTGCATATTTTCACGATTCCTTCAATTCCTAAAGTAACATTTTATCATTATTATTTTTCATTCTCCTTAATAAAACATTGTTTATGTTTTATCTTTCCTTTTTTTTCATATCTTTTACTCTGTTTTCCCCAAACACTTAATTTCCATTTTAATCACCTACTTTGGTTTTCATTAATGTTTTAAGGCTAAATTTTCCACTTAAATACCCCCTTTATGCCTCACCACTGATTTGCTTGCATGTAACAGATCTCGGCGTGGCCCTCTGCATTTTTGGGTTATATCTTGGCCATTAATCTTTCTTTATTGCGGTATGTTTAACAAACTGTTAAAAATAATGGTAGCTGGCAATGAAAAAGTGTGGTGCCCTTTAAGAGGCATTGTTTGAACTGATATTTAAAGATTTCTAATTCTCTGGGGTCAGGAAAGTAACGTTTTCATGTTTTTACAAGTCGTTTTGCAGCAAGTCTTATATTGTCCAGAAATGATGTTTAAAGTTTCAATAGCTTCTGGTTCTCTGTGCCCCATCACCTTGCAATTGCCCCCAAATTGTTTCTGAATCACGTTTCCTCTGGCAAGGAGTGGTAACCCTCATTTTATATTACAGCGTACAATGTACAGTGCTCTCACCCCACTCATAACTATGTTAATGTCAGAATGAAAAATGATAAAGCATAAATTAAATAGCAACCATATGTTTTCTGTAATATATCTTTTTTGTTTTCTGACCAGGTAAACAATTTCCTTCTATCTCTTGTTCAGATCTGCATTTTATCCTCCAGATTTGCCTCACGAACACCAGAGAGCAGGCAGCTAGCCTATGTCCAGACGGCTGAACTTGAACTTCAGTTAATACAAAGTGATAGTGCTCATTGCTGCTAAACAAGCTTTTCGTTTTAACCAGTGAGCTTGTTAAATAACATATCTTCCATCAGCCTACAGTCATTTTAGAGCTTTACAAACAAACTTAAGCTTCCAGTCCATGTTATGACAAAGAACAGTGAATCTTTCCATGGGATTACTCTAGTAAACCCTTAGTAAATTATCCGAACAAATAAATGTTACAAAATTCTCCTGGTTGGGCTCCCCACCCTCCTCCTCCCCAGCCTCCACCGGCAAGCGGAAGGCGCTCTGTGTATATCACATTCTCTAAAAAGGAGGCCATCCAAAAGCTGCAGAAATCATTACAACAAAATACAAGCCACTAGTTTCCTCCGGTGAAGAAGGGAGGCTATCTGTGGGCCAAGGTCCTCTCCAGGTGTGGATCTTTGGTACACAAGAGCACAGCCCAGCCGGTGGGTCAATCTTTAAAAATTATCCTGGACAGATTTTTCATCTTTTCCCCTGACAGATGGTTTCACTGTGCAGGGCTCTGAGAGCTGTCAGGATGCTGTGCGTGTTTTGGGTTGTGCATATTCTCACTTCTGTGCTGGAGGGATGCAGGGGATGGGTCTTCCATTGCCTCCCTGGCAGATTCTCTGCCCTGGTCTCCCCTGGCTTCCAAAACCCACCCTCCCACCCCTCACTGTGTGATCCTTCCTGCCTACTTCATGGTGACGTTCAGTCAAGTTCCCAAGCAAAACCAAAAACCTTAGAAAATCTTGTGCGTAGCACGACGTAATTTTTACTTCCTCTGTTCTGTGTATCATTTTCAGCATTAATTATTAATTACTTTAGATTGGATATTAAAAAAAAAATTCTTCACTGAAAGGGTTGTCAAGCATTGGAACAGGCTGCCATGGGAATTGGTGGAGTGGCCATCCCTGGAGGTATTAAAAAGATGTGTAGATGTAGTGCTGAGGGACATGGTGTAGTGGTAACTTGGCAGGGCTCGGTTAATGGTTGGACTTGATGATCTTAAAGGTCTCTTCCAACCATAACAATTCTATGATTCTATGATTCTATGATTCTATTTTGCTCATCTATTTATTTTGCTAGCTGGTCAGGCAGCTTCTCCTGCCGGCTCCCCTGTGTGACATGCTTTTTTGCTAGAGTGCGGTGGTGGATACAAATACACAGCCAGGCCTATTACCACAAATGATGTCACCGCACCACTGAAATCCGTGCAGCAGTAATTTGCTGAGAAGCAGGACATACTTCCCCAGAAGCAGCAGACTGCACTTATATTGGCGCTGGTGCACGGGCTTGCCCAGTTAGGTGAAAAATGAGTGTGGGATTCATAGGGGGCAAATAAAAGTTAAACGTTTTGTCTGTCTGCCCTGAAGAATAAAAAACAAGGGCATCTGAGAACGTTTTAAACCAGGAAAAAAATAGCTTCTGGAGGTGTTTAATTTTCACCTTTGATTATAGATGGAGTCCAGAGAACCAGCTTGGGCTTTATGCTGGGCTTTCAGATACCTAAAGGAATCCATCCTGTGTGCTGAGTGCCAGTCTGTGAGATCTAGTAGATATTAATCTTACGAGGTTTTTTTTCCATATAATTTTCCAGTCATTACAACTACGTAGTACTGAGGAGATACTAAACTTTAAGTTTTAAGTTTACTGTACATTTTTCAGAACTGTAATGTTTTTACATGGATCAGATATTTTTAATCTGAATTCAGGTTTCTGAATATACTGAACAATAATCTGCTTGTCTTTCCTGGTAGTTATACGCCAGTGGTTAAGACTGCAAGAAAAAACTGAAAAATCTGACTGACTAATCATGAGTATAGTCAACATTCTTTGGGTTTGGCTGTGGATGCCAGGTAAGAGGTCTTAATTCTTTAACAGTTATGTGAGAAAAATAGGTTAGATAGTGCAAGAATAATGAAGAGTTGTAAAACAATCCTATATTAAATGTCATGTACTCAGCAGGTTAGACTGATTAGATCTAGTGGCAATATTTGTATGACTTGCATAGGAAAACAAAACCTTTCATACATTCTTTTCTCATCTTTCTTTTTTTTCTATTTTTCTTTTTTTTTTTTTTTTTCCCTGGGAGAGAAAAAAAGGCAATGACTCAAGTCTGGAAATGTATTTTAAAAACCTGTGCATACAATAGTAAAGACTGGTCTGATATATGCACTTCAAAACCTAATCTAGATTTGAAAGGGCATTTGGACCTCAAGTTATAATTCTACCTATAAAGAAGTGATTTTCAGGGAGAAAGTTATTCAATTTGGCTGGAAATATCAAAGTGACATGGAAAAATAATAGGTACCAAGTTCCCTCTGGTTTTACTGAGTAACTCTGTGAAGTTCTTGGAAAGTTCCATCCTTTCTAACCTGGAACTGGAATTTGGCAAAGCAAAATTTGGCACCTTGGAACATCTTTTAATTCTTAAAACAGATTGAGATAGATAATTTTTTGATGCAGCCCTGCCTGTTTGCAAATAAAGTGTCACACCCTACTGTGCTGACCTCAGGAATACTCACTAAGAAGATGGGATTTGATTTAATTTCATTTTTTCTTCCCCTTTCTGGGAATCCTTCAGCCAGCTCTCTGACCAGAAAGAGACCTTCCTTTCATACCCACGATCCTATTGTCCCTGAGACTCCCTTGCCTTATGGTTCCCTTCTGAATTTTTTGGGGTTTTTTTCCTCCCTGAATTTTTCTTGCAAAAAAAAATCTATGTCAATGTAACTGAATCTCAACTCTGAGTTTAGAAAATCAGGCCCCTTTGGGTGATACAGCAAATTCCTACTCCAAACTTGCACAATGGCTTCCTCTGTGTGGAGGCACCTATTGCCTCAGTGATCCCTTCCAGAAAGGGGCTCTGATTGCTTTACAAACTCAGTGTGTATGAAAAGCAGCTGTTACGCACCCCAGTGAGGTTTAAACCAAATTATCATGGTGAGAAGGCATGCCCCCAGCCCCTTGCATCCTGCTTCGTCTTACCATAAGTCATCCCTTGCTCTGGTCATGACAGCGTCTGCGTGAAATTCAGTCGGAAATAAGTTTACTCCATGTGGCACATCTACTCGTCGTACAGACAAGCACCTGGAGATCTGCCTGAGTCATCCGTGCGTGGCCGATACACCAACAAGGCGCAGTACTGAAATAGAGAGAGAACCTGAGTCCTCAGAAAGGCGTAGGTGCATCAGATCGTCACTGTGCCTCAATTAATAATCAGGCTTAATTTTCCAGACACAGCACCAACTGCTGTAGAAAAGTTTGTCCTCATGTTGTGGTCTCTGACAGATAAAGGATCTTCTAAGCCCACTCCATGGCATGCTCTAAGACAGTGTAGGATACCCCATATGCTACAAGACAAGTGGCATCTGCCCTCATCTTCCTGCAGACTGACTCTTTAAAAATCAAATACTGGAATAATACAAAACTTGTCCTTTTGCTTCTTGTGTGAACTCTTGTTTCTGCCACTTGAGCTTATTTTTGTAATAATATCTACAGAGACTCACTCGCTATTCACAAATTGTCAGAAAATACAGTTTCTGGACATTCAGGCAAGGGCTAAGCAGAAGCACAGGGGAAACCCTCACCTCTTTTTCCAGTCTTTGGATGCCCTCTGTGTCTTTGTCTTGCTGGAAGGTGAAGCTGGTGAAGGTGAGGACTAGTTAGAGCTGCCAGGATGAGATTATTCCATGCCTTAAGTTAAACACGTAAGCGTTTGAAGGATCGAGGCCATCATTCCTAAAGCTTTAATAAAATTTACAGTAGAAATAAGTTTCCCTTAACCCCATTTATTTAAACAATCCATATTGTTTTATATAGAGGAAACCATCCAATGCAAATACAGCTAAATATTTTAATGGTTTACACATTCATTTTAGAAAGTTTTCTTTTAATTTGTTAACTTTTGTTCCTTTGAACTGGCTCAACCTACTCATTTAATCCCTTGAGCTTTCAAGGGACAGCTTGCAGAAAGTTATATACACAAATATAACAAACATTTCAAATAAAGCACAATGCATAAAGCAGAGAAAGGGAAAAATTTGACAACAGCTGCTAGATTTAACACTAATAGTTTTGAAAGATTTTGGCTTAAAGGTTAAGAGTATCTTATGACAATAAGCAGACTTTGTATATAATGTCAACAGCCCTGTTGCAACATGTCCAGTTTTAATTTATTCTTGTTCGCTTGCATAAGACAAATAATATAATTATGTATGTCTGGTTCATGACATTCAAGTTGGAAAAAAATCAAATAAATCATGTTTTTTTAAGAATAGCAACTTCTAAAGCCTTTGGCCTACATCCCTTATTAACATTAGAGACATTTTTGTCTGAAAGTGATAACCTGAAAGTTTTCAAGTATTTATTTATTTTGATCAGATTTCATCTTTTTGAGACTTTTTGCTTCCGAATAAGCTAGTGGTAACAAGTATCCTCCTTAGTCTTTCGTTTCTTTTTCTTTTTATGTCCAAAGAACATTGCAAATGATATCAATTACCTGATTAGAAAAAAAATTAAAACTTTAAGGGCTACACTTATCAAACTGTGAGGCTCCGTTTGGACCAGTTAGGCATGCTGACAATTTGGAAATATTTTTATTCCCTGCTTATATTAGTCTTATAATGGAAAAATAACAGAAGGGATATTAAAACTATATATTAATCACACATTATAGCATATACTGTGTTTCAGTGTGTTTCCTAAGATCACTCATCAATCAGTAAAACTGTTTATTCGCATATACGTATTAAAAATGAAGAAAAAATACTCTTTTTAGAATCATATCCTTAGCTGATACAGAACAGCCTCACATTAATCCCCTCTGTGGGCCTCTTTACATGGGAGGTGAAATTCATTTCACATGATTTTAGATGTCTGGTGTAACACAGACAATTAGTATAAACTAATTATGTAGGCTTCTATTACACTTACATTATGGGAATTAGGCATTTCTACAGGATGATACACACACATCTGTTTGCTACTTGTGTTCAGATGGGATCCTAAAAACTGGAAGACCCTGTATCTTTCCTTGACTCTGAAGGGAATCTAGGATATTGGTTATTTCAGATGTATAACTTCTAGATAGCTTTAGGTAGGTAACGTGAAATCCACTCCGTGTGGAAATCTGGACTTTTTAATATAAATTACTGTATTTACTTTGAATAAAAATAGCGATAATTTTTAATGGTTTCAAATAATGCTTTTTGGTCCCTTAAGGAGGATGTAATAGGGTGAATTAATGTTTAGGGGTTTTAATATGAATATTTTTACACAGAGGGACTACTCTGGCTTCAGTGAAAAATTTCCTGAGTTAGAGGAGATTAAACGAAATCAAGATCTTACTAAGGGAAAGATGAGATAGTACTAAGATGGATGGCAAAAGTAAGGTCTAATATAGAATACATAGGCTTAGCATGAAATGTGCATGGAGAGTTTGGAAAGTACACTAGTGACATGTATCTGTGTAATGGTTCCAAAGCATTTTCTTTTGGATGATATTAAGACTTTATAAAACAAACATATGCTCACGCTAATACTGTTTTGAAGTAACTGTATTAATGCAAAAATGTCCAAACAAATGTGCCAGATTTCCTCAGGGTTTAACTCCCACAGCAGCAAAAGAAGTAGTCCAGAGTGTTTGAAACACTTTCCATAGGAGCGTTTTTACCACGCCAAGAATCGAAGCAGGAGCGCGGGGCAGCTGTGGCAATGCAGAAGCCTATGCAGTACCTACATTGCAAGAACACTGTGCTGCATCCTGAAGGGAGAAGACTCCAGGTGTCCTTCTTTGATATGAGATGCAAGAGAACCAGGGCGGTTTTGTGGTATGGAAGGGAATCATCAGTGTTACAGGGACAGAGAAAACCTTCTCATCTGTGAGAAGGGAGCAAGAGAGAGGCTAAGTAGCAGAAAAACCTTCTCCTTTGAAGGCACGTCAGTGTTGAATCGCCGTGTTGAATTCAAAGACATTGCCCTCGGTACCAGCGGCAAGGCTACAGGTGACAGTGCAGAACTCCAACCCCCAGGGACTTTCACCCCACCAGGTAAAACCAACCCCACCGTACTTCTCAGAAACAGGGAAACCTACAACCAGCCACAGGGTGGTGACGTCACGGTGGCTGGCTTTGTTCCTTCCCATTTTAAAGCGGTTACGCAAATGTCATTTTTGTGGAGAAACATGTTTTTAATAAATAGACTTACTTCTTGGTTTGCTACCAGGTTGATCATCAAAACTTTCCCACCAGGTCCAAATCTGTCCACCAGGAAAAAAGCTGGTAAATCTGTGCGGGCCAACGCCGGCAGGCAGAATACCAACCCTTGGGGGATAATCTTTTAATGCCTCGAAGGTTTTCAGCCAGAGTTTTGCAGGCAGAGGTCTGAATCAAGCGTTTATTAACCAGATGATCTTGTTACTCCTATAAAGAACCTTGGATAAAATTGTACATTTAAAGCTCTTTATCTGCTACATATGCCAGACTTGGATTTACTAGAGGGGAGAGAGCAGAAGTAGAAGAGGAAATGCTGAGGGAACTCTAGCCGCTCCCATTACTACTCGTTAGTTCAGCACATAAAATTGCAGTCCCTGCCGCAACCCCCACTTTGCTGCCTCTCCTTTCATATTGGGCCTTTGTTCACTGCCCAAATAACTCCAATACTATCCAAAAAAAGCATGCAGATATATATCAGGTGGAGTTCCTGGCTTGCATATGTGAGTATTTATGCACACACATGCACATATACACACATATACATGAATACATATTTCTATAAATATACACACACACAACATTTTTTTCCTCATAATTTATTTGTATTTCTTAGCTATTTTTTTTTCTTCATCTTTTTCTTGGGTAAAATGCTAAATTACTGTTTTTCCTTTCTCTACTTTCTTTATAGGGGTCAGACTGCATTGTTGAATCACTTTAAATCCTGAGTCAGGAGCATGTCACAGAGTTATAAAACAGTACCGTTGATGGAGCAGCCTAGCGCTGATAGGAGAGCTATTGATTGCAGATCTACTTTTAGATTGGATTTGTGCTCTGCAGTCCTTTTACCTCTCATAAAATATAAGTGGGGTTTACAAAAAATAGCAGTCCACTTAGGAAGTCTCTTAACAGGTTTTTTGAGCTTAAATGTACATTCCTTTAAGTACCTGTTAATTACTTTACTGTGATGATGCGCACCTGTACAATGTCAGACTGCCCACAGAGCCCATTGTTAACCTGCCCGTCAGCCATTTACTGCCCATGATTCACAGTCGAGGGGTCTAGGATTATTGTCTACTGGGAATTACGTTTTAGTAGTACAACAGTGTGCTGGAGATGTCTTAATGGCCGCTCGAGTGAGATTGTTATAATGCCGGCATTGTTGTTTTAGCCAGCACACAGCCCAATTGCTTTTTAAGTTATGGCATCAGCAAGCTCCAGGTCATCTGCACTTAAATCACGTGCACATATCTGAAACGTTGATGTGGTAACTGGTAGCAATGTATATACAATACTTTTAACCTCCAATTTGGTGGGTGCCTGGGATCAGATTATATGAAGTGTGCATGTATGCTTCAAGCTTTAGGGCTACAGCAAGCTTTGCTGATTTTAAATGTCATCGTAAATTTTGCCTTGAACAGCTCACGTCAGCTCGTGTGCAGCCCTCCCCCTGATAAGCCAGAGGATGAGGAATATAAGCGGGTTGCAGTAAAACTCCTGTACACCTCCTGCATGCCCTAGCTCATGCGTTTGCTAGAAACATGTTCGGATGAGTGGAGACGTAAGGTACAGACACCCCTCCTTATACCTCTCCTTTTTTTAGACAACTACCCCTGCACTGTTGCACACATGCACATGCACACAGAGAGATAGATACACGTATGGTCATATACATGCGCTGCACCACAGGAAAATAGCATAGGGACACCGTAGAAACTCCATTTTCTAACGTGTTCTGCTGGTTCCTTCCCCTACCACCACCCTGTCAGAGACTGAGCACATCAGCTGAGTTCTCCTGGGCGCAGCTGGAGCAAAGCATACTTGTCTTCAGATTCACTGCCAAGGTGTCTATGGCACTTAGATGAGGCCTTTAGCAGCACCATTTCTTTTCAAAGTCACAACCACAAGGCTAAACCATCCTGATTTCTCTTTCTTTTTTTTTTTTCTCTTTTGTTTTCAGTGATGGTGTGCAGGCCTTGACATACCCAAGTAGATGTAGAAAGAAACTAAGGAATTTCTAATGGGTTTGGAGTCTATAAAGTTTCCTGGCAGCACTTGTAACTCGAGCTGATTGGAAATATTGGATATTTCCCACAGAAAAAGCGAAACAAGCTTCCCCAACAGCAATAAGAACACATACACCATTCCTCCTACCTCAAATTTTCCACTGAAAAACTGAAGAATGCAAAAACTTTGCCTAGTAATTCCAGTTTCCTTGTCAACAAAAAACCCATTTTTTCTACAGATCCTTTTCTATTTAAAAAATGTATCAGTAACTCCCTCCCTCCTGTTTTCAGTTAAAAGCAAATTTGAACGAAAATGTTTTAACTCATCCCATTTAACGTCAAGAGTTTGACTGGAGAAAAAATTTGAATACTTCAAGGCATTTGATCTTAGCTAGTATTATATAAATAGGACTCTTCCTCATTAAATGAATTTATGTTCCAATAGTGTGGCTGCAAACATTGCCTCCTTCAGCTAGCAAACCATCACTGAGATGGCGTACTTCTCAACCAACCTTCCCTTTTATCAAAAACACAGAGCTGGAATTTTTAACAGATGGTATTTTCACTGCTTTGAAATTTTTACGGAGAATGAGCTAAACACATTGACTTGGGCAGGGGGAGAGGCGGTGCGGGGAAACAAGGAGGGAAGGCAGGAAGGAGAAGAGATTTTCATAAGTGCTCAATGTGGACTTTTTTCCCCGCATTAAAAATAAGAATTTTACCCTAGTTTTCAATGGGATCAGGATAAGAGCAACGCTGAGCACTTTGGAAAAAAAAATCACACTCCCCAATGTTATTAATATGAGTCATAATTAGAGATGGAACATTTGATCCAAACCCCAATTAACTTCAGGGGAAATTTGGATCCAAACTTTATGGCTTGAATTTATTTGCGTGCTGGGCCAAGACAGAACTCCTGACCCAGTGCCGTCCAATCCCTCCCCCACTAACAAATCCTTTGGGGAATTAGAGATGCATGTCTGGTTCAAGATCTGACATTTGTGGTTTGGAGCTTGTTTGACAGTATATCTTACACATAAAGAGCACTTTCCACCTCAAAATGCCATTTGTGCTTTAAAAAATGCATCTGTACAGAAGACTGATTCTTAGGAAGAACCCCGTCAAGCCAAGTGATATGCTTTCTTCAGCATGTTTGTGAATAAGATGAAAATGCTCACAGATTACCAATGTTCTCAAAATGTTTTTGTCTTTTGAGTCAGAAAATTGTCCCTGGAGCGCTAGGTGCATTTTCCAATTCAGGCCGGTGATCCTGAGGGTTTGACTCTCTCTTTCTCGCTCATGTGAAATCGCACTGATTTCAGGTTGATTATTCATTGAGCAAGTCACTACCCATCCTGAAGATGTGTGGGTAAACTAGGCTTCAGTGTTACAGACAGACCCGGGAAACGCACCTGCTAATGTAAGACCATCTGGTGCTTCTTGTTGGTAGCAACTGACAGTGACATCTCCAAGGATGTTTAGAAGGAGGCTCAGGCAACCGAATATTGAAAGCTTTATTCTGAGATCAGTAAACATTGATCTTTAACACTTCAAGGACTCTGGAACACATTAGAAAACATTGTTTCCCACAAGGCAAAGTAGCTAAACCAAACAAATATTGGGACATTAAACATAATTGAATGTTACCCAATTTTATGTAGCTCTAGGTCAGATAGACTATGACCTGATACATTTTTTCTCCCACCCTATCTAGCAATCTTGTTCAAAATTACTGCAAAATATTGTCTTTAGGAAGCCAATCATTAATTATTTATGAGCAGTATTTTACTGAAAGAGTTTAAGCTGTTTGCTTGAGTTAAAACTCCATGGAGAGTTGTGTAAAAGCTTTTTTCCCACCTTTTCAGTCAGTGAATGATTCATTGATCACAGAGTATATACAAACATTTAGGAGGTGGCAGCATCCACAGGATAAAGCATTTGCCTCCAGAAGAATTGCTTCTCTTCTTAGTCCAGCTGTGTGCCTCAGGGTGACTCACTTCTCACTCTGCACGCCTCAGTTTCCCATGCTGTAACTTGGCACGTGTCTTTTTTGTGGAGATTCGCGTGCGCTATGGATGAGAAGTCCTGCACAGGAGCTGTGCTTTCATGTGTGTGAGAGCAGCCCCAGAGCCTAAATAGGGCTGAATATGAAAGAGATGGTAGGACCTGCTTTTGGTAGCCAGCAAAGAAAACATTTGGGTTTTTATCTACAGCAGAACTACAGGCTGGAACAATGGTAGTATTCCAAAGGACTGATCTGATAATGATGACATTACTAAAAGAATAAAAAGGAGGGCCACAGGTCAGGGTTCAGAAGTGTACATGGCACAAGGTCCATAACTTAATGAATTGCATATTGCACCGTTATATTGCACTGGGGCAAACCTGTGATTCCTCCGGCTGTGCTCCAGGCCAACAAGACAATACAGGCAGAGCAGCGTAGGCACAGGTTTGGTCTGGAGCAGGCCTGTGTAATCCAGCCTGGAACTAGCTCAGCACACGGGCAATTAGCCTGGGTCTGCCTGCACTGACAGATGTGGGCATACCCTCAGCTGCTCGGAGCCAGATTTCCACCAGGAATATTTAAGGACCTAAAAATTCATATTCATATCCTATTTTTCCAAAGACTGGCAAAGATTTTGAGTTAAGTGTCCAGCTCTTCTTAGTTTCACAACTCAGCTAGCTCCAAGGACTACAGGCAGCGGGCTCCTACCGCTCTATTAAGTGTCTAGTCTATGTTACGATGCAAGAAAGCAATCAGAGCATGTTCAGTCAAGGTCTCTCCGAGCTTCTCCACAGCTCTCAGGCTGTACCTAGTTTACCACATAAGAACAGGACAAATTTGCTGGTGGTAAAAAGGCTTCCTATAGATTTTGGCTGAATTTGGGAATCTAGGCAGATAGAGAGCAAAGTAAATACTTGCTAAAATTACAACACATTGATTTACTGCCTTCTGGGAAACAGTACAGCATTGCAATAATAGCAAACTTGTTCGTGATTGTGTGTGCATATATATATAGGTGTATATATATACATGTATATATATATATGAAAGTAAGTGAAATATTCCAGATTGACAACACTGTAGAAGAAAAAAAAAAATTGGCCCCATGGACAGTATAGGATTTTTCCTTTTCTTTGTTCACAAAATGCATTTTACCACGGGTGATAGAATTTTTGCATCATGAATATTTTATACCAGACTTTAGCCAAAGCCATGATATATCCCAGAAATTAACTTAGGGAAATCTGGTTCTCATTATTCTCTGATGTTCATTGATTTATTTGCTTTCTCAAACAAAGAATTTTAGTCCCCAAACTTGGTATCTACTTAGCTTATTCTTAACCCTTCCATGGGGGGATAATTTATTTCTTGGGAAAGTGTTGAATCACTCTTTTTTCATGCTATTCGACTAACTTCTTCTATTATTTGCATCAGCATAAATCAAAATATTTTCCATCCATGTAAGTAGAATTTGGGCCATCTCGTCTACTCTTATATTTGCATTTGAAAGACTTAATGTCCTAATGGGAAGAAGAGGGGAAAAAAAAAAAAGAGAATCGTATTCATCTGAAATAGAATTTTATATATTCTTTAGATATCTAAACACTAAACTGCAACTCATTCTCTTCCCTCCTCCCATTTCAACCCCCCTCAGCATCTGCGTAACTCTAAAAGCATCTGAACTCATCAGGCACACCACATTTGGACCTGGACGTTCTCTAGGCACCTGCAGTTCTGCATTGTGTGCATGCCCAGATCTACCCAGGCCTTAATGGGATCCAGAAACTCAGCTGCGTGGTGCCAAAGTTCCCTAAAGGGCTTAATCCCATAAACATGCCTAAAGCCCAGTTCATATGTTCTAGTAGGACCAGGCCTCTCACAAGCTGTAATCATTTCTGCTACCTTTTAAAACAGCTTTCTGGAAAAGAAGGTGGTGTTCACTGGCTTTTGCAAAGTAGTCAGCTTAATAGTGGGTTTACTCATGAGGTATTTAAACCTGAGTACAATTCCTTTCACAGCTTGAGGGGGACTTAACCCCCAGCTCCTCACGCCCTACAGAGTTCTCTATCCATCATGTAATAGTATGTTATAAAATACAATCCTGCTTACTACTCCGTTTGAAGCTGTGCTGTTGTACCATAAAGACAGTAATGTTCCTGGGTCAAACAAGGAGCAACCGATGCCCTGAGATTATGCATGTAGCATACACAGTAAAAAAAAAAACAAAAACAAAATAAACCCAAAGATTTGGAAGTCAGGTGCTTTCTTGTAAATACCTTCCAGTCCTTATTTGTGCAACAAAATAAGCTCAGGTGCAACAGGAAATAAGAAAACTACTGTATAACTCAATGGTAATAAAAATTATTTGTTATCCTTCAGTCCAAAAAGCGAGACTCAGATCTTACTCTCCAAATTCCTACCAATTTGCCTTTCTCTGGATGAACAGCTTCATCAACTTCACCTTTTTCTACCGTTCTTAGAAAAAATGATACCTACCTGTTCATAGGAGGTAGTCAGTCTCCAGATGGGGAGAAGCATCTTCCAGACAATGTGATTTAGGTGTTTAAGCAGAGGAAGCTTAGGCAGTGTCATGAATCAAGAAACAGCCTGCTGAAGATCACAGCTGAAGTAGGAGATGTAGTTGCCATGCAATGACTCGTTCAACCCTTCTGGTAGGGTTCACTGCAATAACTAACACAATGCAGCAAAGGGCTGCCTTTTGGTATGCTGAGCATGCACAGCTTCTCCCAGCTTCCCTAAAAACAAGAATGAAAGAAGGCCATAAAACGGCAGGATCTGATTTTCTTTAGGTTCAGCGAGTCTTGAGGCATTTAAATTCAATATAAGAGTTTTAAAACCAGATAGATTTAAAAAGCCCCTTCGAATGGGAATTTTGCAGGATTCTGTCTAACTCAGAGGCCTGGTATTAAGACCAAGGACTTCTTACCTCATGGCCATGATTTTAAATCAAATAAAGAACTACACTGATAGAAACTAGCATTTTGTAGGCATTCAGTAGCTTGTGTGAAACTATGCCAGGCAATGATGCCCATTAATTACAGTAGTTAACAGCACTTAACCATGTCAACATTGTGTTTCATCTTACAAACATGATTACACATTCCATCACTGGCCCATTAATATCTTAGTTTTACATCTTGTCCTGGGTAAACCGATCCTTGTTAGAAGAAAGGGATCAGTCTCCCATTAGGTGATAGGACAAGAGGAAATGGCCTCAAGTTGTGCCAGGGGAGGTTTAGATCGGATATTAGGAAAAATTTCTTCACTGAAAGGGTTGTCAAGCATTGGAACAGGTTGCCCAGGGAAGTGGTTGAGGCACCATCCCTGGAGGTATTTAAAAGATGGGTAGATGTGGTGCTGAGGGACATGGTTTAGTGGTGGTTTTGTCAGTGTTAGGTTAATGGTCAGACTTGATGATCTTAAAGGTCTCTTTCAACCAAAATGATTCTACGATTCTACGAATCTATGATTCTAAGAAAGCCTTAAAGTAGGACCATTTGTGGTCACACATGAGCTCCTCTGTCTCCAGGTGACTGGCAAAAGGCAGCTGAACTGAACTTCGGTCTATCTGTCCCCACCTCTGCAGGCAGATGTCTCACACTGCAGCTCTCTCCAGCCTTCTGGTTTGTGCCATACAATCCTTCTTTTTAGCAAATTGCATTATGAGCATCACTAACATTAAAGAGGAGATTATG
Source organism: Rissa tridactyla (assembly GCF_028500815.1). NCBI lineage: Eukaryota > Metazoa > Chordata > Aves > Charadriiformes > Laridae > Rissa > Rissa tridactyla. The sequence continues at coordinate 115,403,643 of NC_071468.1, read as the reverse complement.
TTGTATATTTTTAAAATCATGTTCCTTTCTGGAGAAAATGCTCCATAAAATTCACATGATTTTAAGTAAGACAATGCCTTAGATTGTTACCCCATTTTAAAATACTTTGACTCTTTTATGTTTAGAATTTTCTTCATTCTTATAATTTATCCTGCTTTATTTTGAATAGAAAATGACCATAAGAGATGCTAAAAGATTTTTAGTGATGGTATCTGGTCAAAGCACGTCAAAGCATCCAGGTTCCCACTAAATATTTTTCACAACTGATCCAGCTAGAGGACACCTGTGCGCTGGGAGACCCACGAGTGTCTAAAATGGTTTAGCTGTGTCCCTTTCTCCTATGTTATGTCCCCACCAAACCAGCATCACTTAACTATAGTTAGGTTAATCAGGTGGATGGAGGCAGATAGGTGGTCTTGTCCGTAACAGCAAAACTTTGTGGCGTTCGGGTATTTGTTGTTTTACCATACGGACTAAAAATGGTGCGTCACTATTTGTAAGTCATCCTTCGTGTGAAACATTTGAAATACTTTTAGTCTTACTGAAAATATCCTGACTTTGTAGCTTCTTTTATTTTGTGAATTTTTCAAAAAAGCTAAAAGTTCAAACATTCATCATTTACTTTTTACACTTGTTTGTGAAAAACCCTTACACGAATGTGAAGAAATGAGTCCTCTGAAACCAGCAGAGACACTGCTCCTAAAAAAAATCAGATTGCTTAGTTTTGTACTGAGAGAAAGTTGCTGTGAAACTTCTTTTATTTGAAATTAAATTCCAAAAAATAATAGAAATAAAGGGATACCTAATTTCCTCCACACAAGGCTGAAAATTCACTCTATAATGCACTGCTGAGTGAACAAATAAATAGCAAACTCGCTGTTCCCTGCAGCACGTTAGCTACCTGCTTATTGTTGAAGTGGCTTGTGTCACTAAAATTTTTTTAAATTCCTGAAAATAAAGTTTTACCAGTAACACAAAAAGCCCCCAGTATTAGTGTTATACTTGTAGGCTGACTGCCAATCTTTTAAAAGGCTATTGGATATATAGCACAATGAACATGAGGGATTATTAAAAATAAACTCACATCTTGGTGCTTAAACATTTTCTCTCTCTTTTCCTTAAGAAGTGATCGCTACAGCATATTTTTGGGGGAAAGAAAAGCATAAGCAAGGGCAGCAGAACTAGATGAAATTTTTATGTGAAAGAATCCATTAAAAATGCTCTTTGGCTGTCTGTTTGTGCCCTTGAATCTCATGAGTACAGTTGGCAAGAACAGAAAATCACTTATGGACTCAAAAAATGATATAGTACATTTCCTACCCTTTTAAATCCTTTAATGTGTCCCCAGCATCCCATGTAATTTAGGGAGGAACATCAGAAAGTTTGGATGCTTTTCTGAACCTTGTTCAAAGAATTCCAAATACTTTGGGTTGTAAAAATGGGATGGAAATTCTATAAGAAAAGCCTTTCTTTCAGGTTTTCATACCTTTTGCATGGAATTAATATAGATCTCTGCAGAAAAGAAAGAGCATGGAACAATTGCAGAGGTTAATCATATCTTTCCAATTTCAGTAATTTGATGATCTGCATTTCAGCTGATTCTTAGGCAGTAGGAGCTATTCCTTTTTGGGACAATGGTAAGGCCTGGTGAACAGGCTTAACTAATTTATTTAATTTCACTGGGATGTACTTTAGGGATTAATAAGGAACAGCAATTGATGCCTTGCCACATGCTCTCTGGACTGTGATTTCTTTGCTCTTCTTAGCTGTTTCACAGCCTTTCTCAAGCCCAGAAAACAATCATAAATCAAACTAAATATTTATATAGCTTTTTGACATTTTTCATGCCTGAGTGAAAAAGACGATGGGTAAGCTGGTCATAAAAATTCCGAGGAAAAATATTTTATGGAAATTTGCCATTTTGTCAAAATACAAATGCTTTACAGAGGCTCTTTGATGCAGTTGATGCTACAGTGGATGTAAAGAGGATCTACCAAGCTTGCACTGAGGGGATGAACAGACTGTTCAGAAAACTTCCCATGAACAGAGCCATGAAATCCATCCGTGGAAATGCTCCAGATTTTTCCTAGTGGAACAGAAAGCAGAATTTGGTCTCAGATTTCTGCTTCAAGAATGCTGAAATCTAAAACACATCTAGGAGACCATTTTAGGTTGAAGTAAGTAACTTCAGTAACATGGACAATTAGTGAATGAATGTACAGGGCAAGACCACTGTTACCTAACCTAAACGACCAGAATAGGCAACCAGGCTCCAGAAGCTAATAATGGAGAGTGTTAATTGTCTCCCAAGACAACTTTTTGAGTTAAACACAAATAACAGTTCAAACAGAACAATGAGCCTAAATCTAGCGAGTAGGAAAGGTTGGGCCCGTCGTTTGTCTGAGGTCTTCCTTTTCCTTCCTCACAAGGAAATATTTGCCCGTGGCACAAATCCATTCATCCAAGATGCAAAATACAATGGGAGCACTACATACTTAATTTGATTTTAGAGAAAAATTTTGAACCATAATCTTCTGCTTCCTTAGTTCCCTAACTGTGAGATTTACAGGACAAACTGAAAAGCACAAGCTTCCCTTTTCAGTAGGAGCTGTGACAAAGTGCTGTCTGTGAGCTGGAGGAAACACAGTGCCATTTTCCATGATCATGAATTTTTGTGTTCTGTATTCTAAGATACAAACACCATGGCTATTTTGATAAATTAAGGTGGATTTGGGGATTGGTTGTGAGCACTCAAGTTTTGTCACCTAAGCTGCTAAACTGATAGCATGGATGTAAACACAGTTTTGGCTTGGGCCCAGTTCGCATTTTCCAAAATGTTTTCCCAAAACAGTTCAGGATTTAGCACATGCCCACCCTGTTCTGGGGAGACCATACTATGGATGTGGCCAGATCATTCCAGTTGGCCACAAGGCCAGAGAATGGGTCCTTCTACTCCAGTTTACAGGCACCAGACAGTCCAAAGAGCAGAGCAAGTAATCCAGGTCTGTCTTGCTGCTGCTGGTTGCCCTGAAGACAGTTATTCAGGCTGTCTGCTGCCCAACTCTTGTCAACTAGCTACAATCTCACAGGCAGGACAATGTCGCAGGAGCTAGGGAATGGCTGTAACACTACTTCTGCTCTTTTTCTATATGGGACTGGTGTACCTAGCTAAGCCACAGGCTGATCAGTCAATACTGGAATTCAAATGACTAAAGTGTTTTGTCTACTTTTAAGTGAAAGCAGTGTGGACCATCTATGGAACTTTGGTCCTCTTCAGTCCATGACATCTGCACTATGGATCTGCACAATCAAGATATACAGTGCAAAAAGGAAATCAGGTTTGCAGTGCCATGAGCTACTATTTAGCATAACAGCCAAGAGGACCAGAACAGTCTCATGACGTCCTCCGTTTAAAAAAAATATAAAATGGAATGTGCCTGCACTTAAACATAGGATCACAGTATCACAGAATCACAGTGTCAGAGAATGGTTAAGGCTGGAAGGGACCTCTGGAGGTAATCTAGTGCAACCCCTCTGCCCAAACATGTCCAGATGGCTTTTGAATACTCCAAGGAGGAAGACTCCACTACTTCTCTGGACAACCTGTGCCAGTGCTTGGCCATTCTCATAGTGAAAAAATATTTGCTGATGTTCAGGGAGAGCCTCCTGTGTTTCAGTTTGTGCCACTGAAAATACCATGGCTCCCTCCTCTTCACACCCTCTTTTCAGCTATTTATATACATTGATAAGATCCCCTCCCCCTGAGCCTTCTCTTCTCTAGGGTGAACAGTCCCAGTCTCTCAAGCCTTTCTTCATTTCAGAGGTGGTCCAATTCCTTAATCATGTTAGTGGCCCTTTGCTGGACTTTCTCCAGTATGTACATGTCTCTTGTAAGGGGGAGCCCAGAAGTGGACACAGTAAAATGAATCAAACGCAAGAACAGTGTTAAAAGATAAGGTAAGGTTTGAAGTCAAGTACACAAAATATAGAAAATGGTGAAAGTCTTGTTCTGCTTAGGCAACGTAAATTCAGCCTGCACGCCTGTGTGCATTACTGTAAGGGCTTGAATTAAATGTTTGCCTGCTACTTCCACAATGAAAAAACACCAAAAAAACCACCTTGTTATCCTCATCCTATCCTATTCCATATCAGAAACTGATGTGAAAATCAACATAAACAGCCTCTGTGTTTTTTATGATAGGTAAAAAATTCAAGTATGCAAGTGATGAACTTCTGCTAGTTCTATGTAGGGGATATTCAGATTTCATGTATTGAAACTTGTGGAGGAACTTGATCTAATTTTAGCAGCCAACTTACAGATGAATGCCTCCTGAAGCATATTTCCTCTAATTAATGCCTAAAATGCCTATAAAGTGAACGGATGAAGGGAGGTGTCCGGAGTCAGAAAGGAGGAGTTCTTCTTAGCCTGTCTTTAGGCGCTCGGAATTCCTTTATGCTTTCACCCTTACCTGCTTTCTGTTATTTAGGACAAATTTAGATGACTCAAACACTTTTGGAATGACAGATTCAGATACACGAGGGGAGTATATCTGACTTAGACTGCCTGGGTTTTATCCATAACTCAGCTTTCCAAAGATGTTGGCTTAAAATTCAGTGAATCTATTGTTCGGGGGATAGGGAGGCTTATTATTTCCTAAAGTCAACAGCCTCCAAGTTGTCTCAAATTGGCCATAAGTCTAGGAAGAAATTAATCAGGGCTCCAAAATATAACTCAAAGTAGCTAGCTTAGTTAAATTGTATTATGTCTTTGAGTATCACATTCTGTGATTCTGTGAATATCTCAAACAGGCCATATAGTTAGAAACAGAGGTCGAGGTTGTTGTAGTGTGAATCTTTACATTTTTAGAAAGTTAAATGCTCCACAGACACTTTGTCTTTCATTCTTAGGACTTCAAAGACACCTTTATCTCTGTTAGAGTGTTACATGCATGCATGTTATCAGCATGCTGCTGATTTTTATATAATTTTATTACAGGGGTGTAATTATATATAGTCATACGTATATATGCCTATACACAAACACACACATAGGTATACATGGTCACAGAAACATATGTGTATACATATGCATACACATATGTGTGCTTGTGTATGGCCATATGTGTGTATGAACATATATATATAAATAACTTTACAAATAGCTGTTTTATTCAAGTTTGTTGATAGCTTGAGTTAATGAATGGTTAGAATTTTGGCAAGTTCTGCTGGAGTTTGGATCCAGTGCTCATAAAACTTAGCAAAATCCTGGAATCTCATCTATAAATGGACCTTTTGTGGTATGTCTCATATTATTGTTACATATGATCCATAAGGTCTGCTGAAAAAATCATAAAAAAAACTGGAAAGCAGAATTATTAATGAAAATCAGGTTCTATTTAAAGCTGGTGGTTTGGCATTATTGAAAAACTATGTGATTTCAGACTGTAACAATTTTCACTTACCCATTTCGTGACAATTTCTTTTAATTATATTTAGTCAGAAGCAATTCCCATTTTTATTTTCTGTCAATTTCTTTCTTTTTTTTAAAGCAATGATGTAGTCTGTTGGAATGAGTAGTGGACAGAGTAACATTTGTCTAAGTAGTTTGTGAGCGCTTTTCTGTGCTGTGGCGTTCAATGTTTCAGAAAATTCTCTGAGCAATACCATGTATAAGTAACTTGTTCTCCTGTACTCTCTATATTTAGTAAAGAAGCTTGTTTGGAACCCCACTGTGCCCATGTGGTTTCTATATATAATTTGGTTGTATAATGAGAGAAAAAGACAAAGCAACCCATAATATGCCCGATATTGTACAGGACACAAATGAAGATGGTCTCTGCTGCCAATGCTTTACTGTCCAACATCTCCAATTTGAACATTACTCTGTTGGATGGACACCCACATCCATATGGAGCTCTACAGCAGCCAATGGACTCCTTCATATACACTGGTCTCTTCATATGCAGTTCATTATGGGGCTGTGGCCCAAAAGACATACATGAGAAAGAAAACAGAGAAGAAGAGAGGAGGGAATATACACATTTCAGTTGGCATATTCAAAGATAGCTCAAAGGCATGTGATTTCCATTAAAACTCAATTGAATGTCACTTACAGAAGGCCATTTTGGCAGGTGACATACAAAAGGAACATCCCACCTGAAAGAGTTGTTGGTAACATTCTTTACTGTTCCTGTAAGGATCATCTGTGCATTCTGACCAATGCAATTTGCAAAGAAATACCTTAAAAAAAGGAATAAATGTAACTGTTTGAAGGCTTTCTATAGAGGACTGGATTATAAATAAACTTGTAGCTGTATTTTCAAATTATTTCCAAATGCAGTTACATCTTAGCTTGGGTAATGCCAATAATCCTAAATATTTTAGACTGCTCTACACCTTCAATGTGCAGCATAAAATGAACTAAGTAATATGATAACATTTGTACTTTACGTATAGTCCAAGTTACAGCCATGGAAACAGTTTCAGCAGGGGACAACAGAAAAGATTTTAACACACATGAATAAAATCAGTGGCTAAGAAACATGTGGGTGGAGTGGGAAATTCACTTCAACTGATACTTCAGCTTCTGCACAGTAAAGAAAATAAAATAACCTCCTAGGATGGAATTCCACTTATAGGGATTGTGGTGCCAGGGACAAGGCATGGAGGAAACTGCCTCTATGAGAACTAAGTAGCAGTAATTTCCTTATCTATTCCCAAATCTTCCATTTACAGAGATTATTGTTAGAAGTACAGTTAATCTGCCTGAATCGTAACCAGGTATTATTAATATTATTTTTTTTTCTGGGCTCTTCTCAGGCTGATAGCAGCTGTTACTATAGTGTGGGATTTGGAGTGGATAGCCAACTTAACATGAATGTTCATCTCTCCTGCATCTAATACAATCCTTGACATAAATTTAAAAAAAAAAGAAGTTGGGGGGAGGGGAATGGGATGAGGGACACAGACACAGGATGACAGGGTAGAAAGAAATGTAAAATGAGATACTCTGTGTAAAAAAAGTGATGTTTCTCCAGCTCATGATATCTTCAAAATAAGACGGGATACTTAAGTAAAAACCAAAATATTCTGTTAAAAAGGAAGCCTATAGTTTGTGGAATGTGATTGCTTATGTTATACGGCAGTTCAAGCCAGATAATAATAGTGTCCTTCCTGCCCTTAAACCCTTTGATCGAACAGGTCTCCTATCTTACTGATAGAAAGAATTGATCCCTCTTTATTCAAGGATGATTTTGTGTTGCCAGTGCACACCAGTATAGCTGGTAATTTCTTTTTAAAGATTCATTCTTACCTCCTATTCCATAATATAGCTGAAGGAAACAACAAATAACAAATGTCCAAAATTGCCAATTCCTGAGAAACATTAGTATCAAGGGGAAAAATGCAAAAATATAGGATTGCATTCATAAAATAAAAATACAAACATTTAAATTGAAATGTCCTTTTAAAAAAGATTTTAATATTGTACCAATTTTGCATTTCTTCAGGCTGTCCCAGTAGTAAGTTCCAATAATGGGGGAAAGTGGAAAGTAAAACCCAACTCAATGGCTAATCAATGCCCCATCTTTTACCATCCTTGCTGAATTACATTTTAAAGCACGGGAGTAGAGAGATGTTAGAAGTGACTTGCCCATGGTAACACAGCAAGTACCAGAAAATCACGTGAAGGTTCTGATTCACCTCTGGTCTGACAGGAGCTGCTGTTGGAGATTGCTTCCTTTGGAGTAAGCGTGTGCAGCTCATGGCATATTTCAGTTCGTCAGGGTAGCTTGCTTTGCACTCAGAGTGATACATCCTTAGAAGTGCATTTGCTTTGCTGTGCAAACATGGATATGCATGAAATAGGAAAAAAAAAAAAAAGAAAAAAAGGAAAGAAAAAAATTAAACATCGTTTAGTGGTTGCAAGCTATTTCCAGTTTGCAACCACTGGAAGGGTTGCCTGGAGAAAACTTTTCCCTCTGTTATTACAGAATAATAGCTTGTGGATGCTGAAAAGCAAACACAACTTGTGGTTTTCTTTTAAGTTACACTGCAGGGCTATCTCCCGCTTAGCATTTTAGCATCATGTTGTTTGGGAAAGGTCACATTTTTACTTTCAAGACAGCATTTGTCTTCAGTCCCCTCTTCTAATCTGCAAATAGTTACCCAATACTTTTGGGCAGGAAGCCAAGTACTTGGTTACAAAAGCTGCTTCAAGTGTCATTTTCCTAATCATCGAGGTCTGTATTGTGTTAAATAAATGCAGGTAACCTTCATCAAGTGATGCTTTTGCATTTACTGAAAGCTGAAGATATCAGCCACAGTATGTGCAGGTATATGGCAGCCATTGGTGTTTACATTTTCAGGCTACATATTCCTATTTAGGTGGCTATGAGTTAAAAAGTTATCTAGAACTTGCTGACACTGTGTTGGGATCTTTAAGCAGCTCAAACTATCTTCAGCTACAGCAGTCTGGAGTATATTCCTTCAACTAGGGCCAAATTATGCTATTTCATTTACATCAAGCAGCGTGTTTCATTCAGTATCTTTACTGGTAAGATTACACACCCCGAAAACAAGATTCCATTTGATGTCAAGGTTGCAGAGTTAACTATGATTAAATCAGCAAGTAATCTGTGTTGCAATGAAGCTGTTGTGTTTTTACACTGGTGTGATGGATAACAACACCTTGACTACTCTGTTTAGGTCCATTCATCCATGAGCCCATATATTTCCTGGATTGGCTCCTAGACAAAAATAATGGAAATGGATGTCTCAGTTCCTACTTTTAGATGTTTTCACTGTTCTTTCTCTGCTGCCCCTAAAAATGAGATTAATTTTTCCACAGAGGAGTTGAGGACAGTTGCTGAATACTGCAATGAGAAATCTCTACATGAAGAGCAGGAATTGTATTCTTGGGTAGCAAAACCTTCTATGAAAGAATTAAAGAAAATAAAACCTTGTTTCTTCTAGTCAGTATTACCAGTTGCTAGCAATTCAATCAAAATTAAGTATTATTTATGCTCTCTGTGGGGAGACCTGGGGTCTTTTATTTCTGTTTTTTTAATGTGAATATGGATGATCAATCAATACAGAAGTGCTCTATGAGGGATTAAATCAGATCTTGAACACAGTACACAAAGATTTATCTTACTATAGGCTATATCTTTCCAAGTAAATGGTCACAGAAGTCCTAAACTGGTCTTTGAGAGCTCAATACTGAACCAAGCAGAGGAGAAGACAGCAATTACAGTTTCCAGGCTGTTTCCGAGAACAACAAGGCAATGGGTCTGTCAACTTTGCCCTGAAAGACGCAAGCAAACTCTGCCACAAAGCCACGTCCCACCCAGGTATAGTCAACCATCGAGACAGATGGCTTGGAAGGCTGTAGGGGCCCAGGTGTGTGCTGCTTTATCACAGCCATGACATTCCCCATCAACACGGCGAACAGGCAGAGCTCACTCACATCTGCTCAGGTGTCAGTAGAAATATCTTTTGTTTGGCTGCAGAAAACCATTTCAACACATCCACTGCTGACGTTGCCTGTTAGTATTACATACATACTAGCGTACATGCTGGCATTAAAACAAAAGAATAATAATTTAGCATTAGCTGTTTTTTATACCAATGGGAGAATTATCAACTTTGATTGAAACTGAGCGTGGTCAAGACTGCAAATCTTATCCCATCATGAAAGAGTTTCTTTTCTGTGTTGAAAAATAAAAGTTATCTTTCCTCCTATTTGCTCTCCCAGCTGCTCTGAGGAGTGTTAACGAAATGCTGATTTTCCAAAACTGTTGTTTTTTCTACTGAACAAATTAACAACTAGAAGAAAGATTAAGAAGGAAACCTATAATGGAATAACTGAAAGATCTCAACTTTAAGCTTTTTTTCACCCAGGAAGATCTGAATATTATGCATACCAGCATCAATTTTGGCAACTGTTTTAGTAAAGAAAAAAACAACCTAGCAACAAAAGTTGACCTGTTATTTTGATGTTTTCTAAAATAAAGTATTCAATATTTCAGTTCAAAATTATGCTTAATTTTGAAATACTGTGGCGTTATTAATAAGAAAAACTCTCAAGAACAACACTGTACATTTTGAAACACGCTGTTTGATCTGAATTTTAATCCTCCTCATCCCTCTGGGTTTTTTTTAATGTTTTTTAAATAGCCACCAAACAAATCAACATGTTCCCCTAGCTCTAGGGAAAGAATTCACTCCAGAAATGACAGCTTCACAGGATCTCTGTGTGACACCTCGGTTAGCTGTGCAAGTCAGCTGCTTGAGAGACCTCCCAGGTGCAAAACATCACGGCAGTGGTCAGCGTGCTGTAAAACTCCTGCTCTGTTACAGGAAAATCTCTTCACCTTCTCAGCTGCAGAGGACTGAACTCTGCACCCTTCCAGCAACAAAGGCTGACCGCATACTGGTCTACACCAGCAAGAGCATGGCTAGTAGATCAAAGGAAATGATTCTTTCCTTTGATTCAGCATTCATGAGGCTACAGCTGGAACGCTGTATCCAGTTTGGGTCCCCAAAACAAAAAAGGCATTGGCATACAGGAGAAAGGTCAGTGGAGAACCTCCAGGTTCTCCATAACACATGACACATGAGGAAAGGCTGAGGGAGCTGGGTTTGCTTAACCTGGAGAAAAGGAGGCTAAAGAGGAATGTAATTGTTCTTTCCAAATATCAGGCAGATGTAGAGGAGATGGATTTACACACTTTTGACAGGTGCACATTGAAAGGAAAACAGGCAATGGACACTAAGTTGCAAAAATGGACATTCTGGCTTGATATAAAAGAAAAACATCATAACCATGGAAAACAAACATAGAAACAGATTTCATAAAGCTGCTGTGTAATCTTCGTCCTTGGAGATACTCAGAACTCAAGAAGACAAGGCCCTATATTTAAAGCAACCTGACCTAATTTGGACTCTAGCCCTCCTTAAGCAGGTGTTCAGACTCCCAAGATTCTTTCCAACCTAAATTATTCTACATTACTACAGTTCAAGAGATATTTTTTTATTTTGGCTTCGAAGTTACAGCTTGCACACAGCCCGTTGATCCTTCCTTCATGAAGCTGCTTGAATGTAGGGAGCTGTGGAAGATTATGAAGAGGATTCCTAATAAAACTTACTTTCTTGTAAAGTCTTGCCTGAGACGTGAAAGAATGGGAGAGTCATGGCAAGAGGCTGGATCACTGCTAATAGGAAACTGTTCTACGTAGCTGGGATACATTACCTGACAGGTCTGCTAGGGTGAGGATTGAGAAGGAATACAAAATTTTTCCAGTATTTGATACAGTTCTGAGTTTTAAAAGGATCTGGATGGGAGCTGAGAGCTAGTTGTTTATTCTGGATTAGTGTCTTGACTAGTCTTTAGATGACATAGATCAAAAATGTGTATGATAACTTATGGAAGACAGTGAAAAGAACAAGACCCTCCAAGTCATTAGACAAGAAGAGTGAATGCATGTCAAAATAATGGAGGTCCACAAATAGCTAGAGAATGGCAGTTCTCAGGGAATTTTAGGATATTTAGCCTCAAGTACGCTTTTATGAATTAGACTTTCTCAAAGTAGAGACACTGTCTAAGGAGCACCTGGAATAGGCTGGGTATAAACATAGAATGAAATTGAAAATAATTAAGTGACAATATGGAATGGCAAGGAGGGCTGGGGAGAAAGAGTGTTTTGATTTGGGAAGGAAAAAGATGACTACATGCACTAATAATAAAAGTCAGACGATACAATTTCTTGAGTGACTGCACCAGCCCCAGCTGGAACAATTTGGGTCTGGGATGACTAGCCCTATCCCAAGGGATTCCTGAGCCAAGGAACCTAAAAGAAAAGATAAGAGTAAGATGGAAGGAGCAAGATTTTCATAGAAGGGGCGGATATAGAAACTATTCTTGGAGTAAGCAATCATGACATGACTAAACTGATTTTAGAACTACAAAACAGAATTAAAGTAAGGTTTTAAGAGACAAATTAAGAAAGTAAGGGATCAAGTCAACAAAAATTACTACGCTGAGGAGATTAATAATAAAATAATAAAAAACTTTATCTGAAATTGCTTTCCAGGTAAGAGAGGAGATTAATAAGGAAGAGTTACAGAGATGGGAAGAATTATTATCACTTCAGAATGGTAAGGTCGCATTTAAAGAATATGATTTTGATTACTGATGTAAAAATAATTTAAATGGTAATAGAGACAGGTAAGTTTTGCCAGGTGCTTAATATAATGAAGTGCTTACTTTATGAAAACAGGTTAAAAAAAATCTTAGTTTGTTTTGATTCATAAAACAACTACTTTATACAACTGTTTGTAATAAAGATATCTGGATCATAAAGTGAAAGACAAATAATTGTCATCTAATTTAAAAACTGATATTGGTATAGGAACAAATGAGTGTAAAATGCTTATGAAAGAACTTTGAGTAGAAATTTGAAGACTTATGAATATTTGCATTGTGATTTTAAAGGACAGCCTTCTAAAGAACATAGATAGGGTTAAGGAACCTGAATTGTTTCAAGATGAAAGCTGAAACCTCAGATAAAGAAAGGATTGCACAACAAACTAGTGTGTTGCTATAACTAGAAATCGAAAGTGATGCAATAAGGATCCTTTTTCTTAGAAAAAAAAGGTACTCCTTTTTTTTTTTTTATATCCCTAAAGAACACCCTAAAGGAATCTTGGTCACCACTTGCTGAGGCTTGGTTTTCCACTGTATTTGTTTCATGTTAAACCTGTGCCTTAAAATTTCTTCTGATCCCGGCTGAGGCTAGGAAGGGTTTTTTTTATTTTCTTTCACTGCTTTAGTCATGACTTGACAGCATTGGGAAGTGGAATAATGTTTTCTTTCCACCAGCCCTTTGGAGATAGACTTAAAATGGATCTGCAACATTGGAAAGAATGTGCTGGTGTATCCAGAGGTACTGCAAAATCTGTCACGTGTCTGACTAGCGCAGCTCAGCCTTGCAGCTGCTGGTTTTGGAGTCAGAAAGGAACCTTCTCCCAAGTCACACCAACTAAGGTCAGTGAGGACTGCCTGCAGTCTTCTGTGGCACAGGACATGCTTCATTCTTCAGGGTCACATTCTCCTCTAAAATTTCATGCTGTTACTCTTGATAATAGCCTTTGGTTTCCTTGATCTTTTGGAGATGCTTAGTACTGTTTTTTTCAGTGTGTTTTAGGAAGCTAGGGAATATTTTGCAGCTTTCAATGAGCAGGTGGGATGGCATCAATGCTCTTTAGAGATTCATAAACTTAGATTTACACTCTTCAAGCCTAATCATAGACACCTTCATGACCTATCTGCCTTTGAAGTTTATTCAGCTGATTTCTCCTACAGGCACTGGCGTGAAATGGACATTTCCAGGGGGAGTTTCGATTTATGAGAATTTGTAATTTTTTCCTTCTGACTAAGTCTGTTTCTCTCCTTGAACTACGAAAAACACAGAAACACAAGACACAAAAGTAGGAAAAAAAGATTTTTGAGGTAACACTTAAGGTTACATCTGTGAAAAGTGTACATGGAGAAATCGGAGCTACTATACCTGCTGCATGATGCCTTGCACTTGTAGGGGGCTGAATACAGAGATCCATACGGTCTCTTTCAGATGTATATTTTTCTGTGGTGGCAGAACAGCAATAACAACTCTTATTGAATGGTCAGCAAAAATATTCTTCCTACATCACAAAGAGACCAGATATCCAAGTTGCCCATTTAAAAGCTGTAAGAGAGCCAGTGAACAAAGAACTCACACAAATTCTAAATTTTGTCTGAAATTGTCAGAGCAGCTAAATTATGTTTTAAATGGTGGCTATAAAACTGCAAAACATATTCGCAAAAGAAATATCTTGAAAATATAAAAATATTTAAAATTAACCTTCTTATGAAGTATGTTAGTGAAATAATTCACTCATTGCAATATTTAAATACTCGGCAACCCCACATGAAGTGCTCAGTACCAAATTATGTACAGATATCTGTATAATACTGTGATGTCTCAGACTGAGTCCTTTCCAAAGCATTTACTTAAAATAAAAGCAGAGATGAAGCCAATGAGTTTACAGTTGACATGGGAGACGTGTCTGTACCCTAACACCAAAACATTATGGACTAGATTTGAAAGTGTATGCATATGCAATTGCGTGCATACATTTGAGCATGCCTAATATGGCCACAAATATTTCACATATGCAGGCAAATCACATTTCTAAAAACATACATCCCTAGTTATCTAGAAAAATGCTCTGTTGCCCTCAGGGACCAAGACTTAGCTTCAGTTAAGTTTCACCAACAGCTAGTTGAGAAGTCAGAGCAATACGTGAGACTTAGAAGGAAGAGGATGCTCTTCTCTTGCCAGGCCCTCGTAGTAGCAATGATTGTTCAAATGGAGAGTTTTCTATTTCCTTCTCTGCTTCCATTATCTATTTTTGCTTGTGTGTTCATTATGAACACTGTCTTATCAGTCCTTCACTGTGGAAGAGCTCTAGCTTTCTGTCTCCCTTGTTGTTAGTCAAGTAACTATCCGTTGCTTAACATGTATGTATCATGTACAAATAAATTCAGTAAGTATGTGGTGTAACTCTCCTTGTCTGGGCCACTTTCTTCAGGCATCTCCTACTATATGCAAAAAGGCTGTGCAAGCAAGACATACTCAGCTAAAGAGCGTACAGAAGTTATTCATTGGCTAACACACACAATAGGAGGAGGGTTAAGCTTCTCGAATTGACCATTTACGTGCGTTAGCAAGTCCTATTTCAGTGTATACATTGTAACTTCAAAAGCCAATTCTGCATGATCATGAATGGGGAAATGAAAAACACGCACTGGTTTTAAGGCACTTTTATTTTCCAAAAATCACCTTTTAATGCTGTCTCTGTGCCACAAAGAACTGTCTTCCAGAGAAACGCCTTTCAAGCAGCCCATATATGCATGAATATGACAGTGTCTTTGTAGCTAACCGATCTCCGCTGTTATTTTTCCCAGTAAAGAATGGCAAGACATCCAGGATCCTGATTGGTTGGCATGAATTTTGTTTGCTATAATAAAATACAACAAGGGCTGTCAAGACTTATTGCTTCAAACGAAGAGCTGTGTACAGCATGGTTCCCCGTAGCAGCCTGCATATGGAACCCTTTAAACATTCTTAAGAGACCCATTGGGGCTTCTAATTATTGTGAAACATCTCCTGGCAGAACCATTCCTACCCTTCCAAGAATGCGTTGTAAAAATAATTAGATGATGAGATTTAGATCGAAACCGCTAACTAGTGATTTAAGAGTTTTGCGCGTACCATATAGAAAACTAAGGAAATGAAACGCTGAAATTCACTTCACATGAAAGGAAAACAATCCTTTGTGGTTCACATTTTGGGGGGAAGACAGAGAACGAACTCCTCTTTTTCCTTCTTCCT
Organism: Rissa tridactyla; assembly: GCF_028500815.1. Taxonomy (NCBI): domain Eukaryota; kingdom Metazoa; phylum Chordata; class Aves; order Charadriiformes; family Laridae; genus Rissa; species Rissa tridactyla. The sequence goes on along the minus strand of NC_071468.1, from coordinate 115,388,209 downwards.
TCCCCCTCCCCAAGTTTAATACTTTGTTTCCTGTGGTTACATGAGGGGGTGGAGATGTTTCTTCATTTTCTAAACATTAAACCACTTGAGAATCTCTCTCCATTTCTGGGGAGTCTGCTATTAGAGAACAACTTGAGGAGCTTGCTTTAATCAAGCTTAAAAGCTATGAAGAATAGAATCACATTTTATGGCTTTAGAGGCTAAACCAACATGTAGTCAATTAGGTGACATCACTTCTACAAAAAAAGCAGAACATCTTTGTTTAATCAAAACAAACAAACAAGATTAGAAGTTTAAGTGCTGTGATTTAGGAAAGATCCACATTTTGAATTAAATCCTGGAGGACTACGGACGTGGCAGTGATAAAATTTAATCACATGGAATCTGAGGGTCAGCTTAACAGTTGTGTTAGTTTAAACGTGAAGATGAGTATTTTTCCATTTTGCCAAGGAAAATGAATTCTTAGTATATGCAGGTGTCATGGGTTTGTTTGGTCCTTTTCCTTGTTTGTTATTTTCTTAATTAAGTCTTCAAATTGAGCTTTTCAACACCTAGATCCATAAAATGAATTTAAACAGAGCTGAGGGACCTATTTACATACTGTATTTTGTATTAGCTATTTGCCACGATGCAAGAGGGGACACATCCTGCTAAATGTTATGGTAAATGCAGGGCCGTCCCTAAAGAGATTACAATACTGACAAGTCAAAGAATAGGAGTGTCACCACACTGCCATCATTCCTGTCATTGAGTTTCACAATTTATGTGCAATCCCTGAGCCATATCTCTGTGGGTATTTCTATCTGGGCTCTATCTCAAATGTATTCTTTCAGCATAATGTTTCTAAAATATGACCTTTCCCACCAACCCCTGGGGCTGCTACTCAAGGAAGCTCTCACTACATCGTTGTGCATGGAATACTGCTGCGCCCTTCTTCCACGTCCTTGACAAATAAAGTACTGCTAAACAGCTTGTTCCTATAGGCCGTCACCCTACCAACACTGCTTTCTTGTTTCAGCCCTCCTCCTCCTCCTCCCTCACATCACAGGACAGCCATGGATGGACCTTCGCCAGCAAGGTAGTTCCCAGCTGGTCTGCATGTGTCCTCCTCCTCCTGTGGGCTCCCTAAGCACCTTTGTTCTTTTGTGTCCTGCCTCTCAGCTTTTGAAGGAGATCCCTGTGGGCATCAAATTACTAAGGGTTTTTTGTCCCCTTTTTAAGACACTTTTCTAGTGTGATGGATACAGAAAACACTGACATGCTGCTGGTGTGTTAAGGCCATTGCTTATCATGCTCAGAGATACGATGTCAGTCATTTCTTATTGTCCTCAGCTGTCAGTCTGTGTCCATCCCAGTTCCCTAGCTGTAGACTCTCAGCTTTCTCCAGCAGGAATTGTCCTCTGTTCTCTTTTACAGCACCTGGCACAAAGGGCTCTGGCTCCTAGATATACAGCAATACAAATAATCATAAATGAAAATAAATGAGTTGAGAAATTGCCTGCAGTCACACAGCAGGGCAGTGGCTGATGTAAGATTAGAAATTTTGGGACAGATGGTTGGAAAACATGAGCCTTAGTCATGTTTTTCTAATTGAAAAATCATATTTGGGATGAAAATTTAAGCTGTAGCAGTAAAACTCAGGGAGTCAGGACTAGTTTCTATGATTTTCTTATGACCGTAATGCAAACAAGTCCTACAGAGCTGATTTTAGGCCTGTGGCAAAAGCTGCGCAGCAAAAATTTTGATTGTCTTCCTTTCTCCTTGTTTTTAATTGTAAAGCTTTGCCAGTGTCACCTCTCCTCATCTGCCAGAGGTAGAAAGTGTTGAGTCACAGCTCTGACCCACGCACAAACCAAGCTTGTTAGCAAAAGACTTCTCTTTTGACCTCCAGGTCACTCTCACACATCAATGGTTAACTGTTGGCAATAGCCGGGCCTTCGGGGATTGCAGGATAATCACTTTTGTTTTTAATACTGGGAATTTTTTATTTAAACTCTGTTAGCTTGTTACTGCATGAGATTAAACAGAAGTAAGTCTGACAGTGTTATGAGAAGTAGAGGACTCAACGAAATACCTTAAACCCAACAAACTGTACTATTCACTGATCTGACTGAGTTTACTGTGCAAAGGCTGAGGTTTAGTCCAGAAGTTACTGTTTGCAGTTTTGCCAGCAACACTATTTATAGTTTCAATCAATTTGAAATACATCAGAGTTGGACAATGCTGCTGTGCATGTGTGCAGGTGGAGAACACATTTGTATCCATCTACAGTCTGTACAGACTCCATTCCACAAATTTGTCAGAGCCAACCCCTCTGAATAAACTTAACTAATATGTTTAAAGTCTCCTCATCCCCAGGAATCAAGAGAAACTTAACTGCTTCATGGGTTAAGGATAGTGCTTGGAAATAACTTCCTGGCTGTTAGAATCGCCTCATCTCCTTAGTTGATAAGAGTAAATTTACAGTCTTCATTTAAGGACAGAAAAAGAGAGATTTCATTTTGAAATGTAGTAAATTTCTCAATTAGTGGAACCACTAAGTTTTATCACCACTTCCAGCTAAGTCTGAAACACGCTTCTGCACAATGATGAGACAAAATTAGCTTCATCACATTGTGTATTAGACGGCCTTAACCTTAAAAAGGAAAAAAAAGAGCACTTGCAGGTACTTGCTAGTTAAAGTGACAGCAAGATGATGCTCATCTCATCTAATTCAAGTTGTCTGCAGTTGCAGCTGTCCACAGATAATTGTTCCAGACTGATTAACAGCAAAGGAAGGAAAATAAGCACTTTTGAGGCATGACTCATGTGATCCATATTAGAAAGCTACGTTAAGATGACATGAATCACAATGGAGAAGAGACCATATTCTTCCTTCGTTGTAAAGGAAACGTAGGCAAGCAGCTGAGATAAAGACATCAAAATTTAGTCACAATAACCTCTTTCTCTGGACTGCGCAGGGAATTGTTAGGGAGCAGACTCACTATGTAGACCATTTTGCCCAGATGAGGTTTTCAGAAGAAGCTACTCAGATTTTTAAGCATCTTTATTTATTTGTCTTTTAACTAGCAAAGTCTTTCTAATGTTTTTTTTAAAATTTTCTGCACTAACCATTTTTCATCTTCTAGCAAAATTTCAGAATTTAGCACCTGTAACAAACCTCTATTCTTAAACCACCCTTTTGGTTATTCAATAATTTGTAAACTGTAGGTTTTCAGTGAATTGAATATCTGTTTTTAAAATTTTGATAGTTAAACTAAACACATCTACAGTCGTATGAGGTGTCAATGACTATAAGCCTTGCAGACCTTAGTAAGCTTATCAGCCTCCCTGACCTGAATTCCTAAGTTCATAATGAAGTATTTTGTGCAGAGATGTTTGATAAAGGCACACGACCAATTGCTCACACTCGTCCTCAAAAAGAAAACACAATGTGATGGAACTGAAATCCAGTTGAGACAACCTAGGCTGAATGTTACGAAAAACTGGATAAACTCTGAGGGAAGTGGTGCATGCTGCCAACAGGGGTCACGGAATCACCATCACTTGAGTATTCAAGACTGGGCCACCCATCTATTTGGGAATGGCTTGGGAGTAAAGCAATCAGTCTTATTGTGATGCGGGGAGATGGACTTCATGACCTACCAGCAGTATCTTCCAGGCTAAATGAGCCCATTATTCATGGGGCTAATAAAAAGTCAAAGGGGAAGACTTCTGGAGAAAAAAAAATAAAAATCAGCACTTAAAATATTTGGTTTGTTCCTTTTCTTTACCAGACTTACTTTAAATACCAGATAAAAGAAGGGAAAAAAATAATCAAAAGCATCGCATCTACTCTCTTTTGTTTGAAATTATGTTTTCAAAACATTAGTTTTGAGAGATAGCTTAGCATAGATTCAGATCCAGGTTTTACACCAGATCTTTTCCCTATAGAGGGATAAATCAAATCTCAATAGCACCTAGGCTGGATCTATGCAATTTTTTATTATATTTTTTTTTTTTTTTGTCTCAGACCTGTCAGGTATTGGGAATATAATTTACCCTCTTTTCCCCTGTCCAAAAGCATGGATTTATCATCTCGTGCTTGCATCAAAACTGTTCTGTGGCAAAATTCTTCAGTGAAATATAAAAATTAAATACTTAAGTTGTTGGGTATCATTCAGTTCTACAGCTGAGCAGTCAGAATGGTGGTATAATACACTCCCTCCTCTTTACAGACTACAAAAAATAAATTCAAAGGATAGATCTTTAATTCTTTTCAGACTCCAAAATCCTGTTCAGTATTTACCTGTGAATGTCAGGGCTGAGAAGTGTTAATATACTAAGTGCAATTTTATTAGGCAAGCAGAACACTCCTTTTGCCTGTAAATTCTACTGCAAGGAGATAAAAATTAATCTGGTCAGTAGGTGAACTCTACTGTTCTGTGTTGTCTGAATTTCACATACAAGAGATTCATACTTTAGCAATGAAATATTAGGTCAGTGTAATTCCAGTTCCTGGGAATATCCCTCTGACAAAAGAGGAAGGTACAAGTTAGAATAAATATATAAAAATAAAAATAGTCTTTGATTACTAAGTTACCTAATTCTAAATGTACAGTGACAGGAATTATATGCCTCCATGCTTCCAGCCCCATCGCGTGAAGGTAATGTGTACAAGTGTCAGTGTAACATTCTTGTGCATTTTCAGAACGCCTAAGAGCAGTTTTATTTCCTGGAAATTATTGTTATAAAGCTGACATGGATAGTGCAGATCAAACGTATTGGTAATCAAAATTTTAAGTTGGTTTGTGACAATGGTCTAATAACTCAGTTCCCAAATATTCAAGCTGTCATTATTTCAATACAACTTTTAATGTCTAACTAAAGAATAGAATAAATAAAAGCTGCAGCTGTTGCATTTAAGCCATTCTAAAACTTGCTTTCCAGTAAAAAAAGTTATATGATTTTCTAAACCTTTTTAACCTCAGCAGCAATATTTCAAACTAACAGTTTATTCAATTAAAAAGGAACATTTAAAAACAGACAATATTTTTTAAGTATCTTAGCAACAGGTGATTGAATCCTTGCCTGGAACTATGAGACAAGTTTTGCCAAATGGGCTGCATTCTAACGATATCTTTCATATAGCAAATGGAATAAATCTAATATTGTTTTGGACAAGTTACATAAATTACATCATAATACAAAATTCTTTATGTGTTTTCAACAACAATAGATGACAGCCCCATGAAAGAAGTGAGAAAAAAGTACATGATTTTGTCCTCTCCAGCTGTGGTAGTTAAAAGCAGGTAGCGAATTCAGATACTTGGCCCCAAAATCCTTGCTTGAATACTTCTCTCACCTTTCACACACACAAACAGCGTACAAGCCCCAGCTCCGTCCCTGAGGTCATTTCATGGATTGAAAGGGAGTTTTTAAGGAAAGATCCATGAAGAATGGAAGAATGTTGATAAGGTACTTTGTCTCTCTGTTAAAATGTCTTCTTAGGGGTGGTTGAATGAGGACGTGACACTAAACTTCTGCAAAATCAGCATAGATCACACATAGCGTTTTGATTTTGAGATAGATCTCTGGAGATTGCTCAGTAACTGAAATATTACCTTAAAACTTTGAGTGTCCAGTACGTAGTATGGGTACCATACCATCATGTCACAAACTTAACTTAAAGAAACCAAGCAAAACCAAGAATGTTACCACCAGATCTTGTTTTTTAGTTGAAGCTTGCTGCTACACATGTATATGACAGAAAAAATGATCCCTTGAAGATAAGATATCAGTCCAATACTGGTGAATAGAAACTAATTTTCCATGACCAGAACAGTGAAAAAGAGGTTGAGCAATGTTTAGGCATTATGGGCTCAACCCTTTCAGAGATATCACAGTAACCATAAAAACACCTCTCTTTGGTGTAACGAAAGACCAGCTTTTCCACGGTGGCCTCAGAGTGCAAATGCACCCGTAGAGAGGAGGTATTTTGTCTCCCAACCCAATATTGTCCCCATCTTAACCACTAACTTTTTTTCTATTTCCAGAGATCCCTGCATGCCTTTGCCTCCTTTGCCAGAGGAATTCATAGGGAAAAGCCAACAATATGAGCTGTGACCAGAAAGCCGTACCTGAGGGAAATATGAACTACGCAGACATAAAGTGTGACATGGCCGCTCTATGGCCATGTCCAATCAGTTCTCTCTTAACAGCAGCACAACTTCTTACCAAGGATATCCTTCACACCCATACTCTCCCACTGAAAAATTCTTCACAGAAGAAAGGGTAATCAGAGTTGAGTGGAGTAGTGTGGAGCAGAGTAGAGTACAGTGGAGTAGAGTAGAATAGGTAAATAAATGCTTCCTAATGTCCAGTTTAAAGCTCCTGTGCCACAGCTTTAAACCATTCCCACATGTCCCATCACTGGATCCCAGGGAGAAGAGATCAGCACCTCCCTCTCCACGTCCCCTCCTCGGGAAGCTGGAGAGAGCAATGAAGTCACCTTTCAGCCTCCTTTTCTCCAAACTAGACAAACTGAGAGTCCAATGCCACTCCTCACAGGACATTCCTTCCAGTCCTTTCACCAGCTTTGTTGCTCTCATCTTGATGCAATATATTAAAGTTGTTATCCCACCTAGGAAATTTCTTCAAGCCTCAAATGATGATAGTGTGCGACTGTCTACCCTGACTCTCATTTGTCTTCCACTCAGTATGTCTTATCTATCCATCATTGGCAGAGTCCTGTGCACATCTAATACTCTTCCAGGAAAGCAGCGGATGTTATGCCTATGTCTGTGCTCTTCTTTCTTGTGAAACAGAATGTGTTCTCCATCCACAGATCATAGAAATGGAAATTCTTTGTCCTCCAACTTCCATCTTATAAGATTGCTCAGTGTTTCACTATCTGCCACTAGTGGAAGTCAATAACTAAAGGTTGTGCATAAAGATCATTGGGGAAAAAAATGAGATAAGTGAAAGATCTTCAGTGAGTTAATTTTTAATTATTGTTTTTTATTATGAGCAGTATGGTTTAATAAATAGAATATTGGACCGCAAGCTAAAAACCACTGGATTCTATTTGTAGCTTTGCCTCTAGTTGGCACAGAAATGTCGGCAAATCACTTCTTTTCTTTGCACCTGTTTCCCCTTTGTAAAATAGTATTTCTTTTCTTTGACTTGATCTTTCTGATCTCCATAAAACTTAAATATTATTATACAACAATCCTTCAATAAGTAATCTGCTTTATAAAATTCCAGTTAAGAAATAATCTGTGAAAAAGGTCCAAGTATATTGTACTTCAAATTGGCTTTTTTTATTATTTTTTTTTTTTTAGTTGAACAGAGTTCAGTTTTAACTTGGAAATGAACATTCAGGATATGTGTGTGTTTATATGGGTCACAATTTCTCAGGAGGTTCTAATATGAATGTATGTGGAATGTTACATATTTGTTATGCTGCTTAAAAGAATATAAGTGCTAGTTAAAGTGAGTGAATATTTGGAACAATAAGGTAATTCTATACACTTTAAAATTAAAACAACAGTATATATTCTGTTACTGCCAGATTCCTGTCATCCTTTAATTCAGCTTTTAGTCATATGATATCTCTAATGGGATATTTTCAGACTTTTAATGTTGAAAACAAGTTATAAACAATATTCATACCAGCTGTATCATTGGGAGGTAAATGAATCAAGTATTTCAGTGCAATAAAAAGAATTAAAAAATGAGATATGGCTGAAATAACATGGAGACAAAGACTTACTTTCCCTTCCTTCCATATCTTCATCACAATTCAAAAAGCTTCATCATTTCGGAGGTGAGTAAGGAAATTTCCATACACAGCTGGTCTGTTTGCGAAGAATGAAGTGTTTCCCACTTCATGTAAGTGAAGAACTTTGTGTCGTGCTGAGTGATGAACCGTTCTCCTTTGCCACTGACAGTGCATTGTGCATTCAAATGTACAGCAAGATGTGCTAATGTGTCAAGTCACGCTTCCTTGGAACACCTCACTGGGTTCATAAACACAAGCTTCTGCACAAGAGAGAAAATATGAAGAGAAAGAAGCAGTGTCAGTAGAAGAGACCAAACCAGTTCTGAAGGCAATGTTGAGGGCAAAAAGGTCTGGAATGGAGACCTGTAGAGAATCACAAAAGTATTTTTTTCCATTCCAGAAACTGCTGCCTGAAGGACATGTACAGATGGTATACATCCAATAAAGCCACATGGGTTTTTGATGGGTCGGTGGTAAAGAACCTAAAACACACCAAAGAAGCTGTAGGTCTCCATTAAGGGCTCTTTAAGGTCATGTTTGCTCATTCCAGGAAGCTAATGATGAGAAATTTTAATGGGAAAATGGGAGGAACATCTTATTTTATCTTACTGAATGACTATGCTGTTGCCAAGACATCCTGTGAAGAAAAGGGTGAACTTAATCTGAGGATAGGTTTGGGAACAGATGCATAGGTTAATCATCACTCATTTGTCCAAGTTCATTTAAAAATTTGGAAGACTTTAGAGAAATTAAAAGTTCAGCTAAAAATGACCAGCCTGGGCTTATATTTAAAATGCTCAGGATTTTGATGAGTAAAACCCTCTGATGTAATTCTGCTTTATTTTTAACTGATTTACTAACCAACTAAAAAAAACATGTCTGTTTGCTTAAGTCCAAAAGCACTCCATCCTTGCACCACACATAAGCTGAAAAGAGGTTTCTTACAAGTTTTTCAGTTGTGCTCCTGTCCCGGATGACTTCAGTAGGAGCTATGCTGGTTCTTGTCCAAGAGCTGCCCCTAAAACAGCTCATGCATTCCTCCCTGACTGTAGCTCAAGAAATTCTCACTCAGGACAGAATTGTCAGAGAGAAAACAATATCCATCTGTCATCAAAGGTGGATGTCTCACTAGCTGGATCACAATCTTTCCAGGAGAGAAGCACACACCTCCAGTTTTTCTCTCTTCTCCTTCTGGTGCCCCACCAAAGGAAGACCAGGACCAGGGTCACTAAGTCTTTACTTTTCCCAGGATGGAAACTTTGTTTTGATTGTTCTGATTTGTTTTAATCTGCAAATTGTAAAATATTATAGACTTTCATCTAAAATGTCCCAGGTTGTCACTTAGTGAAAATGATCTTTTCCGTTCTTAACAATTTCCTGGAAAATGGCAGATTTTGGTTAGAACTTGAGCTAGTCTTGCGATTACACAAAACATTTCAGGCCTGCTTGTCTGCTTGGAGAAGCCCTCCTCCATTTTGCTGTCTGTCCCAGTATCTGGTTCCTTTAGTCAAACAGCTTATTAAGGTCATTCACCAGGCAAGATAAGTTCTCTAAGCAACCTCACAGCAGTCTCACACATGTGAAAAAAGACCATAAAGGACAACTACCTCTGGATAACTTACTCTTCCCTGGTTCCTCTCTTTTGAAAAAGAAAGTTAGTTCTTCCTCTGTTCCTATCGTTATTTTGCAACACCCAGTACAAAATGCTCTTGCCTTTTCACATCTCGACCTAATAACAGTTTTTGCTTTGAAACATTATTACACTTCATGTTATTGACACAAGTAGAAAAGTCTACTTTTGCTTTACCCCATAGTTTCGTTCAGGCTCGTATTGGTGGCCATCTGAATGCATTAAACACAGTGCTTCCAAGTTGCATCATATAAAACGAAGGCAATATTCCTTAGTAGCTTTTGTAAAAGTAATTTTCAATATATTGGTGGTAAAACATTAAGAATATTTATACTATTAACCAGCAACTGTTGATATAAAATTAATTGTTGTAAATACCATAATGATGTAATTGGAACAAGTTGGAGAAGCTACAGACCCACAGAAAGTATTCAATTATGTTTTTTTCCTGTAATCTGACAACAAGAAAATATTTTAGAAATCAGAAGCCTATATTCACATGCCTGTGTTTTAATAATATTGTATTCTACTTTTAAATAAAGGAAAAATCAGAGAATCTTTCCCTTTCAGCAGCGGCAGTGGAATAGTCTGCTGGAAGTTCCATTCCATGAAGTGACATTTCTTTTCCAAAATGAAACGTCTGAATGTTCTGCCAATCACACAGTCCAGTTGGCCAAATATTCTCTATTGCTTTGTACAGGAATATGGACACGTGTTCAGTGCTTGGCACTTTTGAGAAATTCAGCTTAAAAAATCTCACTGACCAGTACAACAAACTTCACCATCTGGAATTTGCTAAAACTGCACTATTCATCCCTTATGTCATTTGCATGTCAAGATGGTTCTTGATCATAGCATGCTCATCTTTAAATTGAGGCAAATTTTCAGGAAATACTCCCTTTTCAATTTATTTGCATGTAAATATTTAAAGCTATCTTTTCCTGTATTTTCAAATGCATAAAATCATTGCCCTCTCTATGCTCTGGGAAAGTATGTTTTTGGAAAGGGCATCAGGATCATTTTCTTCCAAGTAAATTAGATGTAGAAGATGCATACAGAAAACACAACCTGTTCAGTCCCTCTTCGGCACAGCTAGGTGAAGAAGAGCCCTCTCCACTATTCTTTGCACCATTCAGGAAACCCCCAGTCCCTAGAATATTTTACAATGGAAAAAAAAAAAAAAGATAACGGGAAATTTAGGGACAATATACACTTGAAAGGCACATTGAAAGGTGCCTCACCAAAAGAAAAATTGTTTTTTAAAGAGCAAGCCTTTGCCTCTTCTCCAGCCTAAGATCTTTGCTTTCCTCAATGATTTCAGAGGCTGAAGTGAGTAGACAGTTAATAGTGACCTGAATATCACACAAGCCGAAAACTGTGTAAAACCAGCTGGAATCAGTTAAAGCTGTGGGTGCTCAGAATCACTCAGGTATATATGTTGTCCATCCTCATACTTTATTTTAGAGTTGAATATCACGTTACTAAGCTACATTTCCTGAGTCCGCCAGTTCCCTACATGTTCTACGGGAGCTTTTTGTTTGGCTTTTTTCTTTTTTCTTTACAAAGCTGAAGCATGATTTGAATTGCATTACTCCAGAGGATGTCTCTGGGAGTAGATTCCAGAGACTTGACTGTGGAGAAAACAGCTCATGAGATGAAAACACATGTTGCCTGTGAGACATGTCACCCTTAAAAGTTAACCGTGATGCAGAACGGACTCTACAGCCCACTAACTTGCTCTCTGTCAGGCAGCTCAAACAGTGGTGAGAGAGAGCTGCTGCTGGTAGGCAACAGCAGAGCCCTGGGAGGAGGAATTTGAAGGGGCAGCAGCAGAGGATGAAATGTCAGAAGGACCCCCGAGGCAAGCATGAGAGGCAGTATTTTGCTTGGATCAGCTCATGAAAAGGATGAAGGAGGAAACGGTGAAGTTTACCCAACAGCAAGGTGGAAAACTCAGTGCAACACGCAATGCCTGAACGTGGAGGAATCTGTGGTGACACTGACACTACATTAAACTACACCACTACTGAGCTAGCTCTAAGTGAACTGGAAGACTTAAACACATAGACGGGAAGGCTGTAGATAAGCAGCACAGTGTGGTGTAGGCACTGGGTCACTGGCTCAGTTCTTGGAAGTTGTGTAACTGTGTTGGGATGACATTGCTCTCAGTTCGCTCGGCTTGCACATACAGATGGGGTCATTTGACTTTGAGCTCCATGAGTACTTCATTCAGTGACTGTTCCAGTCCCATCATTTTGCAATCGATTACTCAATGTAAGCAGATTCTAAATTTTTGTCTTTAATGCACTTCTTACGGATATAAGACACATTACTAAGTTTTGATGTTTTGGATTCAGAGGGAAAATTTGGGCAAAGGTCATTGCTAGTTATAGGAAAGTGTTACTTTTCAATAATTGCTCATTAGTAGATCCTGAAAAATTTGTTTGCATTTCATGCCACCATGGTCTATATTATTTGTAACTTAAGTATTGATCTTACATTTTGACCACCTGAATGAGTACTGCAGCTACGTTTACTGGGGCTCTGAATACAATAGAGTGAAGGAGGTATTTGCAGTGAAGTCATCCTGAAGTCATACATACTGTTTTACCTGTTAAGTATCCTGTTCAATCATTAATTGCCCAGTAGTCACCAGGTATCATCACTGTATGATCATTAAATGTGGTCCCCTAATCAAAACTCCATAGTCAATCACACTGAGCATGTAATGCTGTAGGAGACAGAAAATGACACTGGAATCAGGGTGTAGCATTTGCTAGTAAATGCAATGTTTTCGAAATTACCAGACATTTCAGTGACAATATCAGAATTAAAGCTAAATAGTTTTTAGCTGCAAGACATATAGTTTAACCACTGTACAGGCTGCCTTTGCAGTCTACAATAGGAACATATTTTAATATGCTTTTCTATTTTAAAATATACACAGAAACAATAATGAGGGCATTAGTAAATGATGCAGAGTCCTTAAGATCAATTTGTGCAAGCAGCTAGTACATGAAATATATGATGCAGTTAAATTGATGAAGTTTTAATTTGAAAGTAACTTGTTTACATAGTTGCTGGTTTTAAAATGTTAGAAGCCAGATAAAGCGCCCTCCAAACCGGTTGTATAGTTGAGATACATTTGTAAAATGCTTTCAGAATGAAGAAATGAATAAAATAGATAGTAAACCATAGTGATTTCTCAAAGTATTAAAAGTATCATATGTCAGTGATACCTACTTTGTTCCTCTCACTTTGGACCTCACAGACTGATAAGAAAGGAAAAGCGTTATAACCCAGAAGTAAAACTGTTGCGTGATTATAACCCTGACAACCTCCTCCTAATGAGCTTCCCTGCAGATAGTGAGAAGAAACAGCTTTGATCTCTCCGAGTGAAGGATCTGAATGAACCACTGTTTTAAGGAAAGGAATCTGATTAGGTCTACTCTCCCAGTAATCAAAGTCGCAAGCTACCATTTGAGGTATTTGTGAAATTCAGATAAGATTAGTTGCTCCTCGGATAAGCCACTGCAGTCAGTAAGAGCTAATTTTGTCTGGGATATAACCACAGGAAGTATCACAATGGGAAATGAAGAATTATCTTGGTGAATATTTTACAGGGTAGAGCACCTTCTGTTAGAAAATGTAAATCGACTTTAAAGGTTTGTAATCAGTCTTGTGCTTAACAATTCTATCTCATCAACATCATCATTATTACCATTATTTGACAATGTGCTCTAAGCCCTATGAAATTTAAATGAAAGGCAGTCTCACCTGATAAAAAAGAGGACATATTTATTTTTTATGACAACTGCCCTGAAGTTTATTAAACCACCTTATTTATGCTAGAGCAGTATTTGACTTGTGAGTACTTCTTACATTTGGTAAACATGGATATTAAACAGATGTACATACGTATATAATGAATAATAAATTAACTGATAACTTATATCAATTTCCTCTCCTTTCTCATTTCTTTGCCCCACTGGAAATGGGACAGAATAGCATCTCCAGAACTGTCAGGCTGGGAGGCAAAAATAGACATATCAGTACTTATTTTAGATCATTTATGGAAAAGAGCAATTAGAGAAACAGGGGATATCTGCCTGAGAAAAAAGTGTTTTCTGAGCTGAACCACAGTTCAGGTTTGGGCCAGAGCATCTCCTTGCTGCTGTATTATCTGTGGCCAGCAAACAATACACACATTACATGGCTTTTTTTCTTATTGACAATTTTAATCAGGACACCCTTGAAAAATGAGAGTGGCCATTTAGATATACAAAGGAAGTAAGACAAATTTCAATAAGGTAAAAGAAACCCAAACTGTTAGTTTTAGATTATTCTAAATTTTTAAAATAAATAGCCTTTTGTAAAGGCTATTTTAATAATTTTTTTATTATGTAAAAAATAGAGATTTAAGGGTCATACCAAGGACCCAAAAATGTATTTTTTCTTTTGAAGCTATTATAAACCACCTGCACTAATTTCCATCAGATTTTGAGACAGATTTGCAGGGGGTTGCGGAGATCGGTGACTCATTTCAAGCTATTACGGTTATTTGTGGTCAGCCAGAAGCAACTGATAACGGAGTATTATCTGCTAAAAGAAAAGGAGGGCAAGAAAGGGCTCATGTTCTGTTATTGGTTTAAAATAAATTATCCCTATCAAAATGCAGCCTTGAGAATTTAATTAAGCAGCTGCCTAAATACTGTTATTTAAGGATGTTAGGCATCCCATGTCAGCCTACTAAACAAATGGTACAATAAAGATGCGAACTGCTTTGTTTGATTGAAGATTGAGCTTTTTCACTACTTAGTCTTCAAACCATCTGGCTATGTTTGGAGAATGTGGGATGGTAGCTACTTTAACCCTTATCTAATGATAAGACACACTGTCAAACATGTGAACCAGAAGGCAAATATTACACTTTTTAAGGCTTATAAAGACTTCTTGTTTCTTCAGTGAAAGAGTATGTTTTGAAGACAATAAATTCCAGGGCCTAAATGATTATACTTTTCAGTGATTTAAAATTTCCAGATCTTTCAGTGCCAATTCAGAAACAGGGAAATTGCTTCAAAAGGCAGTATTCATCCAGTAACGCTTAGAGGACAAGATAATTTCAGGTTTCTCGGCTCCAAACACAACTAGCTCCAAAATTAGAGCGGCTAATTCTCGGCACTTTCTGAATAACTGGGGCTCCTTCCAAGTTGGGTTTTTTGTTGTTTGGGTTTTGTTGGTTTTTTGGTTTGTTGTTTTTTTGTTTTTTTGTTTTTTTTTTTTTTTTCCAGCTCAGATACCTGAAATTAAAAGCCATTCATGAAAAAGTTGGCTCTAGTAACTCGGCTTCACAGTCCTTTGCAACTTTGCCCCTGCCAAAAATCTCACATCATTTCATTTCCTTACATTCTCACTCTACAGTACCAGTCTGCACTGGTTCTACTTTCATTTCTGTGTTGTCTACACTGCCACTTCAAGTTGGGACTTTTTTTTCTAGCACTGCTCCTCATCTGACACCATTTCTTCATTTTCTTAACTTTCAACAGCCGTCTTTTTCTGACGACCTCTTATAAGAAAATTCACATACAAATTCACATTCTGTAGCAGCCTTATTCCTAACTTCTACATGAAAAAAATATATAATGCAGGGAAAAAACAAATGTGCCATTGACCCCTGTAGAGACACCTGGATACAAGGCAGACGATCTATACGAACACAGCCATGCTCTGTGTGAATTGTTAGCAGTTCTCCATGGATTACCAAGGTGCCACAACTATAATATGGGTGTCACCAACCAAAATTATTTACCCAAATTGTCCTGACTTTAAAGAGAGTTTTGGTTTGGACAGATATGATTCTTCAAAAAACTTGGAGGAAAAATATTGGTTTTGTCTGAATCTAACTGTGTATATTCATATTAGCGACTAATTCAGTGTAACAGTAGCAGATAAGTATATTAAAGCCACTGATGCGCTGGTCTCTGTTATACGTTGCCGAGGGCGCTTCTTCAGAGTAGATTTAGCTGAGTCTCCAGGGCTCACTGTTTCCATGACACATGCATTTCACAGCTTTCTGGGAGAAAAAGTGTTCAGTGGAGAACGTAGATGATGGGTTCACTGTCTGTAAAAGAAGATGTCTAATACTAAATTTCTTATTAAATTACAAACTAGTGTAAAAGCAAATTTAATAGCTTGATTTTTCTGTTGACTATGATTTGCCTTTGCTAGCGCTGTACTGTTATTTTTTTTCCCTTTTCCAATTCATGCTTTTCTGAAAAGAGTTCCTTACTTTCCAAAGGCCATTTTTCTTTTAAATTGTTTGATGAAGTCTGAAAGAATTTAGTTTCTTCAAAAGAAGGGTGTAGATCTGATGTTGACCCTTCAGATAAAATCAGATAGGATTGTCTACTGATTGCAGGAACTTAACTCTCACCAAATGTTTCTACTGAGGTTTTTTGTTGTTTTGGGCTTTTTCTCTTTTCTTTACTGGTAGAAGGAAAATGCTGTTCACTGTATTTCTACATTTGTCTCTGAGAAGGGAAGGCCTCTGGCTGCAAAGGGGAGGATATTTCAGCCTTTTTATATTGGTAAATGAGAAGTGGTTGGTGGAATGGAAATACTGAGGTTCAGAACCTCTGCTGTAAAGCATGAGGGAATGTGTCTGCTATGACTGGACACGCTTACATATATGGTTATTTTTTGTAAGTCAAATAGACATTGAATTCATTTATGTATATTCCTAGGGTCAAAGATTTAAGTGATGCTCCTACATTGCAGTAATGCTCCCATCCAGGTGGATGCCTGATGCCTGCTAACTGGCCAGCAATTGCACAGTCAGACCTTATGTTTTTCCCATATATATTATTTCCTGATTTATAACATGAAACCAGATTAAGTATCAGATGAGCTCATTTTACAGGTGCAGAAATATAAAAGCTGAACTCCAAGAATGCACACTGACTGCACTGTGCACTAGTTTCTTTGGCAAAAGTGAGGAGAAGAAAGCACAACCATTATCTGGAGTATATACTCGCATATTCCTCAGCAATATGAGTATGCTATAAGCAGTGAGAGACAGGCTTCTTGAAGCTGAAAGCATCACGAAGCAAGTGAATATTGAGCAGTCTGGTCCCAAATGGCATTATACACAAGTTCAGTATCAGCAGTCATATTCTGCAAACTACAGCTGTAAACGTATTTTAGGTGTAAAGCGAAAACCAGCTTTTGCTGTTGGTTCTCACAGAATTGTCTGAATGCAAAATCTTCGGAACAACCGTATCCAATACTAACACACAAATAGAACTGGTTTGAGCGCTGATTTGCATGAGCCTGGTATGTAGCGTTGATAAATTCTTATCGAAGGGCTGTGAGGATTTTGATCAGGAGAGCTGTCTTTCTTTTGGCTCTTATAACAACTAATAAGATTTGTAACTGCTGGCTAAGAGACTTGAGAGGGATTCAGTTTTGAACAGCAAGAAAAATGCATACTTCTTTTCAAGATGAATATAAATTATTACCATTTCTTAAGGAGCCTTCAGTTTTCGTTATGTGGCCTGTAAGCACCTTTCTAACTGGAAAATTACGTACAGCACACAGCAAAGTGTGGGTTGTTTCTTTTTTTTCCCCAAGAGGTTTAAAATTGATCTTGTATTAGTAGGTTAAACACATTCACTTCTAGCAGGCATGACAGCCTGAAGTAAAAAAAAGAATTCAAAGGTGAAAGGGTTATCAACTGAAGAAAATTGTCCTGACACGAGTCTCCTGCAATCTTGGGCAGATGAATTATGTGATTTTAAATGAGATCTCTTTGGTAAATTTTCCGTGCTAAGACAAAAGAATTAATATGCATTTTTCAAAAGAATTACAGTCTTGCATTTGTCCCTCACACATGCAAAGAAATAAAATCCTTTGCTTTGAAAGAGACTGTTTTTATGAAAACCTTTAGCTTTTTCCTGTAAAGAAAGTCCTATGCCATGCTTTGTTTCTAATTCTAATGTGCATGTGCATGCATGGGTGTGTATATGTTTGTCTATCTCTACGTCCCCATACACATATACATTTTCTGTGTATGCACAGAAAATACAGATGTCCACATATGCAGAAAATCAATAGTTAAACTGTCTGGCTTGAAGTCTTTTGAACTACAGACACTTTAAGCAGTATTCGTCAGGGCTAGGTCAAATTCTTTGACCTGCTCATTTTTAAACAGTAGTAGATCTCAGTTTTATTAGATGTGTTCTACAAAGGCAATCTTGCTGCTGTTATGCAGCAAGTATTGTTTTTTTTCTGTCAGCTTTAAATCATGTTTCAGAAGATTTTCTTGCTGTTATGGATGAACATTAAAAAGAAGAAGAAGGAAAAAAACCCAAACCAAAACAAATCTCCTCTCTCTCTTCAGCGTAGCTGTATTCAGCTGGGAATTCCATGTGGTTTTATAGACTTCACACTTTACCATAGGCAAAGCCATTCTTCTGTGGCTTAATTTCTTCTTATGTAAGAAGGGGGATTAAAATAAATAGAAGTATTAGTGGAATGCCACATCTGTGAGTGAACTGTGCGTGGTAGGGATTGAACTGAGGCACTGAGCAATTGAAGCTTTTCCCTCTCCCTGGTGAAAGACCCTGAGCTTCAGGGTAAGTGGGAGCAGGAGTCATTTTGAGCCTCACGCTTGCCCACAATATGCCTTGGGGTTGCTTTAAAAAGCTTCATTGCATAGAGGAAGATTATGAAAAGGAAGGAGGATAACAGGATCCCTGACTCCACAATCAGGAGTAGATGGATTCATCCACTGAGTGCCCCTGACAGGTCAGGAATAACATCACCACTTGTAACTTGATGTGTCTTTAATAAAACTGAAATTAAAGTCTCAGCCTGAGTACGGGCTCAGATCAGATCGTTTTAGCAACCTGAATAACTCCGTCCCTTTCTTTAGTCGAGACAAAGTCATGTGTTGACCTCATCCCTTCTACTCAAACTTCCCACCCTTCAAATCAAAGCAGTGGATTCAAGCCACCCATGGGCAATGGACCCTGCCCCACACCAGATCCCAGTCTGAGTGAGTGCCCGCAACTGCAGCCAGCCCTCAGCCAAGGACCACGCAGGACAGGTGGCTGAGTCTCCTCACACCGTTTGTTTCACTACCACATTCACAGGGCTTAGTCCCCTGGCCATTCCTTCTTGTCACACTTAGGGATGTTGCTTCTGATTTTTGCCTCAGTTTCCCCCTGGGTAACAACAAAAGAATATTTATTACTGAAGAACTGTATGAGTACAACATGTAACAGTACCTGACAGTTGTTAAAATAAAGAGTAGGAACAAGAAACTTGGACAAAATCAGACGTAAAGCTTAAAGATAGTTTGCCTTTGAGAACAAGGATAAGCCAGTTAACAGAGCCTTGCCTTAGACCACAGGAAAAGAGGTGGGAGTTAAAACAGGAAAAAATGCAGAAATGAGTCATAAGTGACATTACAAAAACACAAGCACGTGAAAATCTGAGGTGCTTGAAGCTCTACAGAGCCAAAAGTGTTGCATTCCTGACCTAATCATATGAGGCAGATGAAGTTTGAAGCTCCATATCTGAGTTTCTCTGGTTTTGTATAGATGGTGTAAGCAAAAGTACAAACCCTTTGGCTGGGGAGCAGCTCTGCAGAAATCCCCTGGGAGTCCAGGCAGGGGAAACCACAGAAGCAAACAGTGTGCCATGGCAGCAGCCAGGGCCACCAGCAGGCTGCAGGCCAGGAACCCCAGGGTAGGCATCATTCCTGGAGCGCTGACCCTAGGAGGAAGGGAGGAGGGATCTGGGCCTGTTCAGCCTGGGTAAGGAGAAGCTTAGGAGGACCCAACAGCAGACAGCCTGTGCCTCAGGAGACCAGCAAGAAGGTGGTTTGCTTACTGCAGTGCTTGGCGAGAGGATGACAAAGAGGCACAAGTTGAAACAAAAGGGGTTCAGCTTGGATTTGCTTAGAGGAGAGGCTGTGAAGGCTCCATCCTCGGAGGTTTCAAAGAACCAACCGGAAAAAGTCCTGAGCAACCTGGTCTGACCTTGTAGTAGACCCTGCTCTGAGCCTCCCAAGGTCCCTTCCGCTCTGAATTATCCTGTGATCCTATAATCCTACATGTTGGAGCCACCAACATAAGAATCACATGGACCTGTTGGAGTGAGTCCAGAGGATGGTCATGAAAATGGTCAGACAGATGGAGCACCTCTCCTATGAAGATAGGCCATGAGACTTGGGACTGTTCAGCCTGGAGAAGAGAAGGCTCTGGGGAAATCTTATAGAGGCTTTCCAGTACTTAAAGAGGACCTACAGGAAAGATGGGGAGGGACACTTTATCAGGGACTGTAGCAATAGGATGAGGGGTAACAGTTTTAAACTGAAAGAGGGTAAATTTAGATTAGATACTGGCAAGAAATTCTTTACTGTGAGGGTGGTGAGACACTGGAACAGGTTGCCCAGAGAAGTTGTGGATGCCCCATCCCTGGAAGTGTTCAAGGCCAGGCTGGATGGGGCTTTGAGCAACCTGGTCTAGTGGGAGGTGTCCCTGCCCATGGCAGGGGGGTGGAACTGAATGATCTTTAATGTCCCTTCCAACTCTAAACATGATTCTATGATTCTAACTTCAAACTGAATCACTGGTAATCAGTGTTTCGTGTGTTTATTTGCAGTAAAGACTCCCAAATTCTTAAATCAATCATAAAAAACATAGTTTTATTAAGGACAGAAACTGTATTTATTGCACTGTAAAACTTTTTTTTTCTCGTGATGCAAGGCCCGTGTTATAAATCCAACCTCAATTTAGTGTTGCATTTTATGTTCAAACCAGAAAAAATGTCAGAAAGAAATAAAGACAAACCAGATCCTCAGAAGTTGCCTAACTCTTAGCTTATTTCTATTGCACAGAAGCCAACCAAACCAGCAACAGGGTAGTGCCAAAGATCATCAGAACAGTCTGCCAAAGAAAAAGCCTTAGGCCTAGCTGCTGCTACTGGAAAACCCCAGACAAATGCCTGGCAAAGAACCGGCCCCGGACTTACACATTGTTATTGTGGAAGAGGGAATGATGACACAGTTTCCTGCACAATATTTATACACTTGTGCCCTGGAGCCTTGGCTTCTCACACCAGTGGATGTAAGAAAACCAACTGCAGAAAAGGCATTTCTGGTGCCTAAGGTGTCACCGTGACTATTTGTACTTCTTTTTTTTTAGTTATTTAACAATAAATTCCTAGAATCCCATCATGATCTCAATTCAATGCAGGGCTCCCATCATCACACAGAGTTTGTCATCACCAAGGGCAAAGCAGGCAGTGGCTAATGGGGAAACAAAGGCCTCAGCAACGGTGATACAAGGTGCTGCAGTCAAAGACAGTGCTGAGAATGAAGTCCAGGTCTCCTGACTCCTTCCTATATGGGCTTCGTCCTTCCTACTCAGATAATTCCCATCCAGACAGATTGTGGTGCTTATATTGCTGTGTAATTACACCAAAAGCCAGTCCTTTATGTGCACTAGCACATGTAGGCCCCTAGCCTCATGGATGTCTTTTGGGATAAAGCCTGTACAATTTATGTCAAACCCGTAACTCCAATGTCATTTCATATACACATTTGTTACAAGGTCACCACAGGATATTTCTCCCAGGGCATTGCTTCATTTTCTTCTAATCAGTGTAACTGCTCCTAGACCATGTGGGGGTTAGGGGAGTGGGCTTTCGTTGTGAAGTAGATTTAGAATATTGTGAATAAACTGAAGAATTTAGCATTATAGAGAGAAATCGGTAAAACTCGGAGAGAAAGAACATTATTTATTAACATGTTAAGCATATATAGCTTTTTATAAAAGATTTTGTGATTATGCTTAAAACTTTATGGACGCTTCCTGAAACGCGCAAAAAAACCCTCTTTTCAGGTAAAGCTACTTTAGTCAGAGAGCTGCTCTTCAGATCTTCTGAGTGGTGGAGTTATATTTATTTTTTCCTAATTCATAGACATGATAACTGAGTTTAGGATCCTGCTACAGTAACTTTTGTGCATTGATATACTAGGAGACAGTTCAGCTCAGAAAAATTTACAAACCAAACAGACAAGAAAGGCAAAAGGCTGAAAAAGTGAAAGATGCAATAAGTTATTTTCATAGGTAATCTATCAAGCAGGCAGCAGAGACTAGACATTTTTATGTTTCAGTCTCTGATTAAACCACACTGTCTACTAAAAAAGCAGAGATCATTTTGAATCTAGAAGAATAATGTATACAAGTTGAAGTAGATTCTGATCTGTGATATTGATGTAGCAAGGTAAATGGGAAAAAATGCAATCTACACTACCATACTAGGATACATCCTTGGGTTTGCGATAACAGAAGCATACCAAGCAGACAAAATAGATTCAGTGTGGCAGGAGTAGACACATACAACATGTAACAGTACCAGAGAGTTGTTAAAATAAAGAGTAGAAACAAGAAACTCGTCCCTTTGTCCAAGCAAAACTTGTCCGTTTCAAAAGTTTAACCATTTCTACTAAAGATCTGCCAACATGACATGTATTAACTACCTACTTCTTACTCCAGTCTAATATAACCTGCCATGTACGCAGGTATTATGATGGCAGAACACCAACACCGGTACTTTTAGAACAGACAGCTGTTTCACTCAGCTCTTATTTAAAAGGCACGAAAATTGGTGTTATGCTGTGAGCAAATGACAGCAGAACAGAAGTCAAAAGAATGCTCTTGAATGAGGTGGAAATGTTAAGTTTTCTTAGTGTTTGCCATGGATTTTGTCCTACTGCCAGAGTAGTTTCTATGCAGACTTCTTGCAGAGTGAAACAGAAATGATGGCTCTACAGCAGCTTTTTTTTCAGTCTGTAGCAATTTATCAGCATGATACCAATCTCTGAAATGTCTAGCTGTTGTTCTTCTCTGAAAACACAATACAGCTAAGATAAACAGTGTTGCTTTACAAAAAAAAGACAGAAGGATAAACACAGGTTCTAAGATGGCAATCGCTTTTCTTCATTCTGAAAAATTTGTTGCTAGCAACGGAAGTTCATGGGCAGGAGAAGGAAATAGAGAAGACGCCATTTCTCTGTCTTGGAACAACTGAGGACTTCAATTTTATTCGCTATAGGAAAAGAGCTGCTATTTCAAAAGTTCGACATAAATGAGACCATCTATAAAATAAAATATCTCTCTGTGCAGAATGTCAGAGACTACTCCACTAAAGTTATTTTTTAAAATAGTTCCTGTTTAAATAAATAGACCCCAGCTGAAAAGAAGTTATTCCTTCAGTGAGGGCTGAAGGGTTTAGAATACATAAGAATAAGTCATTTCTCCAGGAATTACAAACAAGAAGAAAAAAAGAAAAAAAAGATATCAGCAATTGAAATATTTACTAGCTAAACCAACAGTAACATCAGAAACATATAAACACCTCTCAAAAAACAAAATATTTACTGCAGGACAGCAGCTATTTGCCTTTGCAACATGTGAGAGACTAGCACTAATTACCCTCTGCAGAATGTTGCATTAACAGGCTTTCTTTAAAACCTAGTGGGAGTAAAAGAACTCTTTGAAATACACTCATTTTTCAAGATCAAAACTGAAACTGCACTCCATCCTGTGGCATTTCAGAGGGCAGAACTGAAAACCCAGTGGGCCTTTCTTGGTTTAATATTCTCCCCACTTTGGGAAAGAAATTTCGTTGTGCCATAGTCCAACTTCTTTTTTTTTTCTAGGGACAAATCTATAAGGGTGATCTCATTTTACCTAATATAGATATCGAAGAGTTTTCTGTCTAAACCTAAGCTACTCATCCTTTGCTCATCATAGCCAAAAGAAAGAAATAGATAACAGAACACAATCATTCCAACCTTTGATGGATATCTAACTTTCTGCCCCAACTAGGTTATCTAAGGAAAAAAGCCTGTGTGTGTCTCACCTGTGCCCTGACTCCATTGTAAGAGAGACCTGGGTTACACACCTGCCTCCTTCCTTACTCTGTTTTCCATGCAGAGCAAACTTGAGAGAAGGAAAACCACTCACTAGAGGTCAGTCTAGTTGCAATTAGAGATAATTGAGATCATTTGTTATCTTAAACATTTGACATAATTAGCTGTCCTCAAAGAGACGCTGGGGGAGCAGGGTGGGGTGGGTGTTCAAACCTAAATGATTGAAGTTTTGTGTGATGATCATACTCAAATTTAATTTCAACATGTTTGACATCTTGCACTCCATGATTTACTTGCATTATGCTAGCCAATGTTTCCAATGATTATGTTGCACGATGCAATCTTTGACATAAGCATCCATTACATAGCATGTTGAAGACTCCTATCTGCCTATTCAATTTCTCCTCCATGTGTGAAATAGGGGAGATAATTATGGCTAGGTAAAATCACTGGAAGAAGATAGGTTGGAATTAGTTTACTGGAATGAAAATCTGAATTAATAAAGGCTCTACAGTCAGTAATTAGAAACCCATGTAATTTTCCATTGTACCACAGAAAATAATTGCCGTGGTTTTAGATGTTCTTTATTGACCGGTTTTGTTTTTCTCATGAAACTTAGTTGGGGTTTGTCACTGTGGGAAAACTGTTTAACAGGAACCCCCACTTCACCTATTAACTGCGCAGGAACCAAAAATATGTGACTCAATGTGATGCTTATTGACTAGTTTTCTCACAAAAATGTTTCTTTTAGATTTTGAGGGCAGACTTTACCCAAAGGTTACTACAACTTTTATCTCTACTACAATTTGTATTGCTACACAAGATTTTGAATATTCTTAACATATAGAGTAAGTTTAGATTTAATTTTGTTTTCTGCTGTCAATAAAACCTTCTTTCTATCTTTAACGACAGGTAAAATTCCAGGACAATTTTACAGGATTAACAAAATCAAAAGTTTTGGAGGTTTTTTTGGGGGAAAAATATTGGAAGTCCATACATTCAGAAGAACAATGGAAGGTTTTATACATATATATAAAAATATATATACAGTTTGTTTGTAAAATTCCCAAACTTAGTTTTCCATGTATTAAGTTACAGATTCTGGTACTCTTAAGAAATCAGCAAGAAAGGACTGTTCATGTTTGGGGGGTAGTTTGTAGAACAACACCCAGAAAAATGGCTACAATCCAGCTCAGGAATGATGCCTTTGAAACAAAATCTGTGGTGTAGAAATGAATAACTACTAGAGCACACGGCTGCCAACTCTGGAATTTAACATTCCACATTTCACTTAACCATAAAAAATGAAGAGGACCCACGTTCAAAGGCAAATGTAGTAAAACATTAAATTAATTTTATAGTGTGCACATTATAGGTCAAGCATGTCTAAAAGTTCCCAAAGCAAACTGCAACAATGTCACTGAAAAATATTTAACATGGAATAACATAAGCAAAACATAATAATAATAAAAGACATTTCTATTGTCTCTCTCCTCTGTCTCCTCATTATACTTCTAATGATAGATGAGATAATTTGAGGCATATATCAAAATCTTCTCTTGCTTTTTCTGGGCTTAGTTCTAATGATTTAACTCACACTGACTAAAATGTTACACATAATAAGGACTCATTCAGTTCAGCGCAACTTCCTTTGAGGTAAGTTATTATTCAACAAAGGCATTCTCATTGCACCATGGCATTACCATACTTTGCATTTCAAGTTTTCTTCTGTTTTTCTTTAAAAACCCAAAACATTTATTGGTATATTCACATTATTTCCCAAACTCTACGGGAAGAATCTTCAGCTAGGTTATAAAAACAGGGGTCGCCCAACTCCAAGAATCCAGGGCTACAACGTAGCAGCAGACACTGGTCACAAGTTCAAGAAGAAAAAAGTACATATGTTTTTATGAAACTAATGACATGAGCATAAAAATAATAATTTCCAGGTTGCCACCATTCCTGAATAACATTCCTGTTCCAGAGAACTAGAAGCATCCATTTCTGTTATGAGTGTCTTCAGCTCGCTTTCTTTCTTATTGTAATATTAAGAAAATACAATTCCTATGATAGCAGATCCTAGCATTTATTTAGGAGATAATGACAAAAGTTTTTTAGAGTTACTGGAATGTACCCATTCTGGATGTACCGGAAAACCTGATGAGGGGTAATAAATACCTCATAACCTAAGCATGCAGATAGCCTTGTTATGGCTCAAAATTTCCCCCTGAAATGTTTGGATTCTTTATTGATATTAGATTATTACCCATGGGTCATAGCTGCCAGTAGGAAGTGAATTACATTTTAAACCTAATCAAATACTCTGAAGTAATCCCAATTACTCCGAAAGACTGAAGCACAAAGCCGAGCCTGCATAAAAGCTTGGGGAATTGTTTGGTTCTGCTGGGGGACAGGTACAAATCTGGTGCCTGAGACACCTGAGATTTTCATTGAGATAAAAAGCAGTGAGAGTTAAAACATGGGGAGAGCAACCATTTGTAGTTTGCATTAACTTTCTTTGGTGCAAAGATGATAAATCAGTCAACAGCAAATTCTAAGCACCGCTGACGGTGAGGAAAGTGATAATAGAAAAAAGGAAGAGAGAGAATGAGACAAAGAAGGTAGAAGAAGTAAAGGAGGTCATGTCATCAAGGACTTTGAATAAAGTCAGTCAGTATATTTTAGAAGTATTCTTCTGGGTCCCACATGATTATTCCATTCAAAAGACCTCAGTGTCTCTCAGGTCTTTCTCTTCACTAATTTTTTAGATGATACCAGGCAGAGAGATCACCAAAGTTATAGCCAGATGAACGAGTAAAAAGGCAGATCCAACTACACAAATGTGTAATAGAAATCAGGAGACCTAAGTAGCTGCTAGGAACTTGAAGCCTGGTTCTATCATCACTTAGTAGGTGGGATTCGGATAGCAATCGCTGGAACATAGCGAGATTTCAGAAAGGCTCAGAATTTATGAGACTCCCCACTTATGCATAATTGAAAGATCGGGAAAGTTAGCCTGGATTCCAAGATCTGTGATAGTAATCATGCAAAACTCAGTGGGTTTGGAACTTGGGAGTGACACAGGCATTTTCTTCATTTAAACTAACATTTCATAATTATTTGTCATCTCAAAAAGACATCACAGCATGAAGATTGTGTTATATAAATTTATACCTATTTGCATTGATGGTTTTTGGCCTTCAGCCTTTGGTACAACAACATAGAGGGTGTCAATTCATGCATCACGTTCACTTGTATTTTATTATTTTTAATAAAGACATACCATCAAAAGCTGGTGTGAAGATCTCAAGATTGACAGAGCATGCTTTGTCATGTTAGCACTCAAGCGAGTTATCACTCTAGCAGGAGCATTATGAATAAGTCATAACATAAAGTAAATGCTCTGAAAGGCCTCTGAACAATGCATTGCAATAACAGAGCACAAATGTCACTGGTATGAAGAAAGTATGGAAAAAAACTCTCATGCTTCAGGGCATAGATCAACAAAGGCTTTACACTCAGACTAAAAGTTAAAAGGATTAAATCTTGTTTTTTGGTGCATGTGCATTGCCTAGCACAATGGGATCACTGGGTTCCTACTGAAGTACTGTGCTGCTGTAGTAACAACCACCACAAAAACAAAGTGTGATAATTGCAACAAGAGTTATTTTTAATGAGGGTATAAAGAAAACTTTCCCTATATGTGGGGAATTTCAAATGATTTCTTGCACCAACTTCTGAAATATCAGTTGTTACAAAATGCCTTCTGCAGCACCCTCAAGTTCTATTTCCCAAACGTCTACGTGAGCTACGTTTACATTAGCAAGGTTGGATGGGAGCATATCTATTAAGCCATTAGTGTTGGGGATGCAATAACCCCATTATAGACATTTTAGGAGCTTGGTTTTGAACTGTAAATTTCAGCCCATTATCACTTGCCGCTTGTTAAGTGTAATGCCAAAGAGCACCCTTTGGTTTATGTTGGCCCAAAAAGTATGGATTTCCTGTGATACAAGACCATGATGCAATCCAAGAAGCAGTTGGAGGGGTTAACTGGATGATTAGCTTCAGAAGTGTGTTCCTGACCTGAAGTAAATTGCTGTTGTAGACACACTAGTGCTGGTCTCAGAGCATATGCCAAAGTACCACTGAAGTGTTCCATCTGGAACGCCCAAAGGAAAACCCTAACAAGCCCCAGGTGTCACGAAGCCTTTCAGTGCACCCTTTGAAGCCACCAGGAAAACTTACACCCCGATGCCTCACAACATAGAGCAACCTGAAATGCAACACAGCTGTGAGCATATTCCAGTACCTCCTGTCTCTTCAAAAGCTGTATGGAAGAGGTAGCACACAATTTCATTACACTAGCAAGAAAATGCCTCTATGAGGAAGGCTTCTCCATACTTCACAGGAATCCCATTTCAAGCTCTCACTAGTAGGGAGTAAATATCAAATTTGGCTGCTTAGAAGATGTCAGTCCATCATTGACAAATGGGAAAAGTCCCATGAAGACAATCACACCTTTCCTTTTCTTAACATCACTTCTCAGGCTTTTTCGAACGTTGTTCTGCCCTGTTTGGGGCTCTCTTTTCTAGTATTGGGGGGCCAAGACCAAGTTTGACAGACAAGCCAGATCTGCCTACCAGCAAGGCATACCAGAGTTCAGGATAACGTCAACACAATTTGATGCCAACCCCAGACACGTGCATGTAACCTAAGCCATCGACTCTCTTGCCAGCTCCTGTAAGTAGCTGTGTCCAGTGTGTGCTCAGACATGCTAGGCTGCCGAGGCAGCCCAGGCAGACGTGCTATTTATGGACACACAATGGATTCATTATGCAAGAAAACAAAAGCACGCGGGTAGGAATTAGCCTAGTGGCAATGGGTTTGACTTAGGAGGAAAGCACACATCATACCACTGTCAAAGATTCAGCCCGTCAGTATCTGTCTGCATTTTCACTGATATCTTTATGTTTGAAATTCTGAGAAAGACTGAAAAGCTATGGATACCTTGGGGTGATCTTCCAAGCACCTGTTGTGGTGACAGAGAACCACCTCACACAGAACAGGTTATGCAAACATAGCTGCTTGCATAGTATGTCACTGCTGAGTCCCGTTTCCCTCCAGCTATGGTTGCTTAAGAGATCCTTTCAAGACTCCTCATATTGCCTGGCTTTTGTGGAGTCTTAAACTCAGAGTTGAAGCTGACTCCTTGTTAAATGTCCTTTTTCTAAGGAGACAGACTGATGTGTCTGCTGTCTTACATAGCTTCTGCGCAGCTGATGGTTACTGAGTCTTGGTAGCTCCCTTCCTTGGGATCTCACTATGAGGTTTTACACACCAGAGAAGAGAAAAAATTACTGTGGCAATGTTAATATAGTTTTGTTCTTTCTCGTGATAAAATGTGTAGGTGGCCTACATGTCATCTGCTGACTTTATGCCTGGGGAAAAAAAGCTTTATATGAAAAATTTCCAAAAACTATCATACACACACACACATGCATGTATCAACAACATTAACAGTGTATTAACAACTATTAGCGATAGTTTGTTCTGTGCTCCTGGATCCTGTGAACTATCTTAATGCTGAACTGGGCTTATGAGCTCCTTCCAAAAAACCAAAATATTAAAACCCTCATCCACATGCCAATTAGATGAAAGGCATTGTCAGGGCAATGATGTGTGCAGACTTAGAGGTCAAGCCAAAAAAGGGCCATCTTTCTTTGTAGGAATTAAGGAGTCTGAGTCTCTAGGATGGTAGTTAAGATCACCTTGTCCTATGTGATCTGCCAGGTACACACAGAAAATAGTATTTAGTGGATTCAGGCCCTGGTAGAACTCTTCTTGTCCCTCTTCCTGTCTTTTGGTGTGAAGTACAGGGAGATAATACCGTGAATTAGGTAGTCTTGTATTTAGGAATGATGTGCTACCAGGTGGAGCACACAAACAGAGTTGTGGTGGGCCCTGCAAGGGTGGGCTATAAAGATTTGAAACCTCAATGTCTATCTGAGAGCCAATGCCAGCATAATTGGGGTAGTTCAGTGAAAACCAATGTTTGTGTGTATGCCGTGTTGGGGCACCACCATGGGTTCATTCTTCTAAAGTAACGGATCAGCATAACTATGAACAGAAGACCTCTGGTCTGAACAAACATTGTGGCTTCTAAGTGTATTATATTCAGTAGTCTTTAAGAAATAGTCTTTAAAAATGCAAGAAACATTACTGTTTCTCGGAATTAAGTGGATTATTTAGAAATTTAACTGCATATG
The DNA here is from genome assembly GCF_028500815.1 of Rissa tridactyla. Classification (NCBI taxonomy): domain Eukaryota; kingdom Metazoa; phylum Chordata; class Aves; order Charadriiformes; family Laridae; genus Rissa; species Rissa tridactyla. The sequence goes on along the minus strand of NC_071468.1, from coordinate 115,358,603 downwards.
TAAATTGGAATTAAAACAACATTAGGGCTATACATTGAAGCTAGTTTTCCTTCTATACTGTTCATCAAAGGATAAAGCACAATAAACCAGAATAGTGACTCAGTCAAAGAAAAACAGTTTTGCTGTGTGAGATTATATTGATACCAATTGTGTTGCAGGTAATGACTTCAGTAGACACGTGCTCTCACTTAAATGCTTTGCTGAACTGGGGCCAGAGTGCTCATCACTCCATAAAAGTTACCCATGGTCATTTGGGTCTTAACTACTGTCCATCAGTATTTTCACATGAGCTCAGCTCTTCCAAAAACATTTCTTATGTGCGCATCGTGGAAAAAAGAATTTATGAACTTTGAACCAGCACAAGAAGAAAAAAAATATGTATTTGAGCAGCTCAGTTAACAGATACATCAAAACAAGGCTATTTTTTCCAGCTATCCTTACTGTCTTAAGTATTTGAAGAAAACATACAACCCCGGTCCCATTGAATTGATTAATTTAAATCTCTTCGATTTAAATTAAATCTGTGCTTAATTTTTCTTCATGGTTAGTAATGTTTCTGCATCTTTTTCTTTATAGACGTGTAATGTCTCTGCATTTACCATACTATACTATACTATACTATACCATACTATACTATACTATACTATACAATACAATACAATACATACTGTTTACTATACGTATACACATGCATACACATATACATACGCGCATACAGGATCTGAGTATCAGGAGACAGAATTTTGAAACTAAAGGATTTGCACAAAGGTCAGTCCAGCCCTTTGCTCACTAGTGTTTTCACAGTGTCCCTTCAGACTCTTTGATCTCAGGGTCTTAGTTCTAAAATGAAGATATAACCAAGTTAGAACCAGTGAGCAGAAGCATGAGTAAAACAAACAGGGGTGAACACAAAAGGGCGTTTCTCAGGTTTGGGACGTATGTTTGCATGACTACTTGTAGACCAAGGTGAAAAGTGCAACTGGCTTCTTGGAATGAACAGAGTGTGTAAACAAGCATGAAAGAGAGATTAACTCTCACCATCGAGAAATGTTTGTACTCTTGAAATCAATGGGTGATTTGTGACAACAAGAAAAGAGCAAATATTGAGACAAAAGGCTCCAGCCTGTGGTTTGTATTCAATCAGCTCTTAATATCAGGTAAACTTGTTACAGACACACAAATTACTCATGTGCTAGGCTGTGATTTCACTAAGGTAGGAAGAAGTGTTGATGTAGATAGAGTAAATATAAGCAGCAGACTGTCTTGTAATTGATCCCTCTTTAATCCTCCTCAATTGATGACAAATTGCCATTTACAGAATGCTTTGTGTGAATGTAAGCCTTTCAGATAACAGAAACCCACCGAGGCAGAGCTGCAGCAAAACAGCCATATTCCCACTAGTGTACCAGCTTAAACAAACAAACAAATATAAAGCAAAACACTTTGAAAATGTCAGGAAACTTTTTTATTTTTCCCCGAAGCGTGGCTGCTGTGACCTACGTGAAACTAAAGTTTCTGTATGTCTGTCTTTAAACAGAAGTTGCTGCAATGTTAATACGTATGTTGGTCTAAACTAAATACATGAAAGATTATGTTTACAAAGGATTTCTCCTTTTAAAGTTCTGATTTTACTACACATGCAAAGGCTCCCTAAAATCAAGTCAACGCAGGGCTGCAGTAGGTGCTTACTGTATGGAGAGGGGTCCTTTTGCTCGTGAAAGTAACAAGTGTCTATCAAACACCAAGGTTTCTGCTAGAAGTAGTTGCTTTTATTAAGCAGCAAGTTTAAAAAAAAATTACCCCTACATATAAATCTTGCTGTAAATACACCACCATGGCTAAAATGCTGTTGCTATGTGTAAGTGATCCCATCACGCTTTGAACATGCACCTGTCATACTTTGGATTCAGTTTGTATCAGCATTCTTTTATTTTGAGATTCTAATGGCAAAATCAGTTCCACTAAAACACTGACTCAAAGCTCAGAACTCCTAGTCTTCTAGAAATCCCATTGAGCTTTTCCAGAAATTTACCCCAAATCACTGGAAAAATAGGCAGAGGAGGAACAAAAAGATTGAGAGAGTTTAATGACTTAAGGATAGCTAAATAAGACTGGCTTAAGTCTGAACTGTTACCTGAGTAACGCGACGTATGTGAGAAATCCCTCACAGTTTAACAGGCGTTCAAATTCCTGGTTCTCAGTTCCACTGCACTTGTCTGGGGATACTCCTTTCCCGAGTGCAACGCTTGGCTGGGTCGTACAACCTGAGAAACATGTGTGCCACAGCCACACGACCGGCTGCTAGGGAGTAATTCACACAGTGGGAGATGGGAGAATTGGGAGGTTAATATGGGGTAGATCACTGCTGCTCTGGAGAGGTGGGAACCCAAAGGCAAAGAGTTACTGTTTTCTAGTCTGCTCCTGAAGAGAAGCTGTGCACTGTCCTATACATGGAGGTAGGGGCAAAAATATAAATCACCCTTTCACTAAATAATTTGGAGAACTCAGTGTGAATGTCTTCTTGGCAATCATTTCCCTCCATTTTTCTCCAGCCTTTTGGACTGATTGATTGGAACCAGTAGATATACTATAAGTAAAAATGTGATTTTATGTCATCCAAAAGAAATAAACAGCTCCTGGGTCCCTGGATAAGTTCCAGGTCTGTTTAAGGGGGTTTTGTTTTTCATTTTTAAACTGGGGACTTAAAGTCAAGCTGATGCAAGCCCATGCAGCCCACTATCTGAGAATTCAAAGACAGCATTGTTAAAAGATTAACAAAAGAGAGTTTGCTCCTCCTTGTCTCTTATTAAAAGCAACCATGATACCAGTGCATTTTTCTTCAGAAATCTGAGGTACAATCTGCCCTTTTCATTCTGGTTTACTGCCAGAGTAACCAGATTCGTTGCTTTGCTACCAGTATAATGCAAAGTAGATGCCTCCATTTGTTGAAATTAAATGTATTTGGTTTCATAAAATAATTGCTTTTCCATTATTCTAGTTTGCTAAAGCAAGACAAAGGATAACTGTGATCTTGCTGCCTTTCTTTTTGAAGGGAAAAAAATTATAGCATCTCTTTAAGATTACTCCTACCCTGCTCATCAAACTATAGACAATATGAATGGTTTAGACAGAGGGACAGGAATACCCTTTAGTCTTCTCCTGACTTGAAACTGGGTTTCTTGGTGGCACAAGTCTAAAAATAATCTGATTAGAAGACAGCAAACAAAAGAGAGTCTGGTTCTAAGAACTACAGACTAGGATGCTTTTCCAGCACACTGGAATTTGAATTATTTTGCCTCTGTTATAAACACGTTCATACTGACACTACAATCAGCTTGTATTGCTTAGCTTGAAGAGAGTTTTTTATCTCAAAGCATGCCTGTACCAGGAAATCTCTCAGTCTTGCTAAAGCGGAGCAATCACGAGTCATAATACAGGCAAAGCAGAAGAGAGTTGAGACAGACAAACACTAGAGGTGAAGCAGTTGTATTTATGGGTTATTTGAAGACAGCAGGAGGGCCAAAAATGCACGGGCAGTTTTGAAGAAGTTAGTTTGGGAGCTGAGATGTCGTTCGACTGAAGGAGATGAGAGGAGGATTAATGCTAGCCCAAGGCTGAGGGCCAAATGAGGAAAAAGCACAAAAGTTTGGAAAAAACATCTATGAGGAATATGACCTCATCTAGTCAACATAAAACATTTCTGTATGTATTTGTTTACAGTGGCTCTTAAGTAATGTATAAATATGTAGTTAGGAAAAATACTTTCATAAAAAAAGATTTAAATCAATAAAATGAAGATGGTAAGAGAAGATTGTCTCGATGTCTTGGATGAAAAAAAGATGACCAAGGATTTTATGTTTTTTCCAGTCACAAAGGAAATAATCTGATACATTTTGTAAAATTGTCGAAAAATTTCCGAGTCTTGGGCCCATGTAAAATACTAACATTAATACTAATATTAAATATTACTAATAGTAATAAATTTTATGTAGTAATACCTCCTTATTTCCATCAGTAGACATAAAGAATTGTATGAATAAATGTAATATCATAGAATCACAAAATCATAGAACGGTTTGGGTTGGAAGGGACCTTAAAGATCATCTAGTTCCAACCCCTCTGCCACGGGCAGGGACACCTCCCACTAGACCAGGCTGCTCAAAGCCCCATCCAGCCTGGCCTTGAACACTTCCAGGGATGGGGCACCCACAGCCTCCCTGGGCAACCTGTTCCAGTGCCTCACCACCCTCACAATAAAGAATTTCTTGCTAGTATCTAATCTAAATCTACCCTCCTACAGTTTAAAACCATTACCTCTCGTCCTATCACTACGCTCCCTGATAAAGTCCCTCCTCATCTTTCCTGTAGGCCACCTTTAAGTACTGAAAGGTAGCAGTAAGTTCTCCCTAGAGCCATCCCTTCTCCAGGCTGAACAACCCCAGCCCTCAGCCTGTCTTCATAGGGTAGGTACTCCAGCCCTCTGACGATCTTTGTGGTCCCCCTCTGGACTCACTCCAACATGTCCATGTCCTTCTTATATTGGGGGCTCCAGAGCTGGATGCAGGACTCCAGGTGGAGTCTCACCAGAGCAGAGTAGAGGGTCAGAATCACCTCCCTTGACACCTGGCCACGCTGTTTTTGATGCAGCCCAGGATGCGGTTGGCTTTCTGGGCTGCGAGCGACACATTGCCAGCTTATGTTGAGCTTCTCATCCACCAACATCTCCAAGTTCTTCTCCTCAGGGCTGCTCTCAATCCATTCTCTGCCCAGCCTGGTTTTTTTTTTGCTTGGGATTGCCCCAACACATGTGCAGGATCTTGCGCTTGGCTTTGTTGAACCTCATGAGTTTGGTATGGGCCCATGTCTCAAACCTCTCAAGGTCCCTCTGGATGGCATCCCTTCTCTCCAGAGTGTTGACCGCACCACACAATTTGGTGTCATGAGCAAACTTGCTGAGGTTACCCACAATCCCACTGTTCATATCTCCGACAATGGTGTTAAACAAACAGTGCCGGTCCCAATCAATGCCTGAGGAATGCCACTCATCACTGGTCGCAAGTTGGACATCGAGCCATTGACCTTTGAGTCACCCTTTGAGTGTGATGATCCAGCCAATTCCTTATCCACCGAGTGGTCCAGCCATCAAATCCAAGGATGTCATGCAGGACACTGTCAAATGATTTGCGCAAGTCCATGTAGATGATGTCAGTTGCTCTTCCCATATCCACCAATGCTCTAATGCCATCATAGAAGGCCACTGTATTTGTCAGAAACAATTTTCCTTTAGTGAAGCCATGTTGGCTGTCACCAATCACCTCCTTATTTTTCATGTGCCTTAGCATAGTTTTCCAGGAGAATATGCTCTATGATCTTGCCAGGCACAGAGCTGAGACTGACTGGCCTTTAGTTCCCCAGGTCTTCCTTTTTTCCCATTTTAATGGGCACTATATTTCCCCTTTTCCAGTCAGTGGCAATTTCACCAGACTGCCAAGACTTCTCAAATATGATGGATAGTGGCTTGGCAACTCATCCGCCAGTTCGCTCAGGACCTGTGGATGCATCTCGTCAGGTCCCATGGATTTGTACACCTCATATCATTCCTGTTTCTCAATTAAGATTAGCAAGGTAGAGATGACCAACTCTAAGGTCACCGAGAAGATCAAAACCAGAGTTGAGACCAGAAACAAATGGTGGTAGTCAGTTCGAGAATAGGCATACTAACAATCTGTTCACCATGGGTACTTACCACCATTTGAAATGCCCTATATATTGCTGTCTCAAGGATTACCTTCCTTTTGAATCTGTAAATATTCCTATTTACACATTTAAAGTACAGTTATTACTATTGATATTAAAGTATTATTCTAGAAAAAAGTTCTATGAAAAATCTGTGAAAGTTATTAAAAAGACATATTTCTGATAATTACGACATTGTAAAAAAACCACACCCTTATCTAAGTTCACAAGTTTGATGTTTTAACTACATAGTTTTCTTTGTTCTTCCAGTTTCCATGTTAAAAAAATGGACCCAAAGGCTAAACTTTTTCTGAGAACATTCAGGCTCTCAGGCAGACGTATAGCAGCTTCAATTTTTTTTTTTTTTCTCAATTTAAAAATAACATATTTTCATAAAATCCTCAAGAATAAAGTAGAACAATTGTTATTAAACATTTACTATAAACCTCCATGTATGAAGATTTCGCAACCTGTTTACATGTGTGGTGTTTTACATTTTGTAACCATAATATGTTGACTTACTCTTAGTTTGTATTCTATTATAACCCTGATATCATTTCCTTTAGATTTGTTCTCTAGGTAAAAAGTACTAGATTTTAGCAGATTATTGTTGTAACATAAATGTAGTGTTTGCATTTTCTTTATTGGGTTGAATATTCTTCAATACAGATCACTTTTCATTACAAAAACAAAAGAACATATCCATCTTTTTCTAAACAGCCTTTAACAAATCTCTTTTTCTTTCTCTCTTATATGTGAGAATATCCTTCCCTTATCTTTTATATTGTTTATTTACCCTTTTTTCTTAACTCTGACAGCAAAACCAGTCTTGTCGTGTAAAGCTTTACAACCTCTTTAAACTCTGTTCAGAGCTTTTAGGTTCTCATGGGCCAGCAGTGATCAGCCCAACAGTGTAATGTTTGCATTATGAATACTATAGGTCAATGCTTGTTTAAAATATATTAAAAAAAAAAAAAAAAGAGGAGGAAAAAAAAAGGAAAAAATTCCCATTGGAATGTTGAACAAATAATCAGGAAAATGTTTCATTTTTTAAGACTTTTAAAGGCTTTTCTTTATCAAAACAAAATCTGGGACCTAATTTGACCTGACAGAGTCCCTTTAGTGCATGGAAATTGCATGCAGTAACCAATTTTGACATCATATTTAGAACTATGGTGTCACTCTTTTGTATGTCCTTCACCTTGGTGTTAATGCTAAGCACTGCAAACAAGGCAGATATTTTTCTAGAACACGAGGACTGCAATGTTAATATACTTACAAGCAAATTTAGAAAGGATGAAAACAAGTACGGTCCTTGCTGACTTAAAAAAATAGCTATATATTTTCTCAAAATAGATATAGAGGGGCTCACTTCAGATGTAGTTCCTTGTAGAAAATGTGTTCTTTTAACATAACAGATGTACTTTATGATAGGACTGAAATTATTTTTAAAAACCCACCAGAGACAAAATACCTAAGAGTCTATTTTTAGAAAAGAATTCCAAGTCAGGACATCATTTAAGCATATTGTTAACTGTTTTCCTGAACAGAGATGGACTGACATAGTATATTTAAGTGTATTTTCTATAAAGAGTGGTTTTTGTTGACACACTGGTGGGGAATGACTGTTTTGGAACGTTGTCTCTCTTTGGATCAGGAATTTGGCCTGTCCAGTGTCTCACTAGCAGAGTGGATGAGCCAAAAAAATAGTATTGCCATGAGCTCTCTCTTTATGGACAGTAGAAAAAGACTGGAGAGGGAGTTTTACAAAATGTGGACAAGTCTAGCTTGACTAGATGAAAGACAAGTCTAGATGAAAAGTTATGTAAGAAAAGAGGCAGCCAGATATCACAGTCTCTTGAAATTTTGATGAGTTTGCTCCAAGTTTAGTTTTTCCTGTTTGAATGACTAGATTCACAAAAGAAGCAGGGGGGATTCACAAAGATTGAATTAAACAGAAAGGCTTAGTGTCTTACTAGAGCATTTACTAACTTCGCTGTTCAGATTATTCCTCTTTTTCTACCCTCACCTCCAGGGTGCTAAGATTATTCTTTGCGAATACTTGCCTGCTGCTACCCGTGTGTCATACTAGCCATGATCCTTTGTAGAAAGCACAACCCTGCGCTGGGCACAAGGAGTGCCACGAACAAATGGGAGTGTTAAGCACATAAGAACAGCAGTCATAAAATTCAGCCTGCTGGACAGGAGGTCATCTAGTCAGGAAGCTGGAGAGAAGGTCATGACTGTCAACTGGAAGTCATAGACACAAAATATGTCTTGCGCTCCGACAGCTTAGCAAGCCCAGTCTAACAAAACAGTTCTGGGAGTAGTGGTGCCTAAATTTCACCTAGTTGTCAGAGAATGGTGTCCACATTTATTTTTGCCTGGGCAGACTGAATGTAGATTTGCCTCCTCCCAGAACTGTACCAACGAGGTTAGAGGCTATGTGGGGCGGGAATTTTTCTTTTCTTGTTTTGACACTTTTATTTTGTATAAAAACTCTGGATTCAAGTCTCTTGTTTCCTAAAATATTGCCCCGTTATTAGCTATAGGTTACTATGAGATGTGGCAGTTAAGGCAGTTCCATCTCTCAAGGAATAAATTAATATTTTGCTTGGCCAAAAAAGAAAACTATGTCCATACTAGTGAATAAGTCCTGCAAGAAACCCTGATTTGGCCTTGCATAGCACATGGCACAGCATGACTTGTGTCTACACAACTAAACTCTCTTACTTCAGAAGCAGAATGGTTGGATCCATACTGCCTACTGGGTAATATTCCTGTACAGTACTGTGGCGTCATCAAAGAAAGTGCTAGAAAGCATTCAGACCAAAACTAGACTTAATCCTACAGGGAATCATAAGACCGAGCAAAAAAAGCAGGAAAAAGGTTCTTCTTTTATGCAAGAGAATATTTAAACTATAAATCTCCAAATAGCATAAGCATCAATAAGTGCTTATTAGGACTTAAACCCATCTGGGCACGCCTACAGGCGTGCATATAAGTAACAAGATAACCAGGGAATTTAATGCTGGAAGCTTAGAACGTGGATAACACTGAGGAGTAGGCAACATTTAAATGGCATTTTAGAGCTTTCATCAGTTTTGTTATAAGTCTCTCTACTTATAGCTAAAGTATTCAAATATGTCCCAGTTATAACAAGTACAATGATACTAGCCTGAATTTGCAGAGAGGCTGTAACCATATTTCTGTTGTGAGATTTCCCCTTTCATTTACAAAAGAAAAAAAGAAGCAGCATAAGTACATTTGATGAAAATTAAAATGTCGTATTATTATCTGATTCTGGCAATCAGGGAAAGGACATTGTTTTAGAAATCTTAACAGTTTGTTCCAAATATTTCCAATTTTTAGGTAGATCTTCATTGACCCAACTTTGGACTCAGAGGGCATATAGTGTTTTCACATTCTTGAAAAGCTCATTAAATGTATGTCAGGATTCAAATGACGATTAAATGCAGAATATTTGTTTTGGTGTCTGGAGAAAAGGACCATTACGCTGCTGAGCCAGATTTCTCTGCAAAACATGCCCCACTTTTGTCTGTTATAATTTTCTTCCTTCTAGTGAGAGAAGGGCAAACAGGTGCCTTGTTCTTAACTATATTGACAACATCACTCATATTGAGTTATATACTACTTGTTGAAGAGTCATGTTGACTTAAACGAAACAAGACCGTTTGAGAAGGTACTATTCACTGTCATAGTGTGTACTGCAGCCTTGTCCTTAGCAATGAATCTGAACAAAATCCTACCATTTCCTCCAACCAAAACTGTCAACATTTAAGAACTGTTTTATGGACCATCAATAAAATACAAAACATTCCTGAGTCCTCTGTAGTAACATTGACTCATAATTATCTTGAAAAATTGCTGTACCTGACGTGGTTTTAGCTCCACCAAAAAATGTCAGGATAAATAAGTAATTTGCACAGCTATTCGCACCATAGTTAAATATCCATGGTAGTTGTGGCTTCAGTAATGAAATTTCTTGGCAAAACCTTTCCATCAGAGCTTGTTTTGTGAAATTCCATAAGTTCCAAGTAAATCAAGTCTCTAGATCACAAACTCCAGTTCTAATGGGAAACATTAATCTGCCTGACATCTTCTGGATGGGCAATATGGAAGAAGGGATGTGCTACAAGGGAAAAATTTCAAAGTGTTGTCTAGGAATGCAGCAATGGTGTTAGGTAAGCTAAAGATCACTTATAATTGAGCCTTGCAAGGGACACCAAAATCAGCAAGAACTTCTTGTGTTATTTTATCAGTAAAAGGCTGAACAAAGAAAATATGGAACTGTTGCTGAATGGGGTAGGTGGCTTAGTGACAGCAGACACAGTTAAGACTGAGGTACTCAATACCATCCTTGTCTCAGTCTTCACCAAGAGGGTCTCACAGCCTTCTGTGATTGCAGAAAGTGCTCAGAGAGGTACGAGCATTGGATGAGGATCAAGTCAGGGACTGTGTGAGAGAGCTCAGCCCATGTGAGTCTTTGGGACCATGTAGGCTGTGTCTGTGAGTGCCAAGCAATGTCATAGCAAGACCACTCTCTACCATATCTGACAGGTCACAGAGACAAGCAGAGGACTGCAAAGACTAGAGGAAAGTAGAGGCTGTGCATATTTTTAAAGACGCATCCCAATTGGATGATCCAAGGAACTACACACTGGCAAGCCTTGTTTGGGTCCCTAGGAAAATCATCAAGCAAGCCTTCTTGGAAGCCATTTCTGGGCATGTAAAGGAAGGTGGTTGGGATAATTGGCACAGGTTTACCAAGAATAATTCACACCTCTCAGCCTGATTGTCTTCTGAGAAGTGGATGTCATTTACCTGGGGTTAAGCCAGGCTTTTAGCACTGTCTCCCTAGCTTTCAGACTAGGATGCTATGCTCTGGACTGGTGAACAACTAGATGGGTAAAATCTGATTTGATGGTTGAGCTTAGAGGATAGTGGTTAATGGGCCATATTCTCCCTGGAGGCTGCTAACTGCAGGGATCTGTCATGGTGCCTGTCCTGCTTAACATTCTACTGGTGACCTGGAGGAGGTGTTGGAGTGCGGTCTCATTAAGTGTGCACCAAATTAGGGGAACTGTCCGATACTCTGAATCGAGGGCATTGAGAGATGATGGAGCCAAGCTCTTCACCACTGTGAAGTGTGCAGCACATGGGGAGAGGCTGAGGAACAAAGATAAGTTGAAACAAGAGCAGCTCAGACCAGATATAATGAAATACCTTTTCCCCATGAAGACCATAACGCAGTGGACCAGGCTGCCAAGAGATGTAGTGAAATCTCTGTCCTTGGAAGCTGTCAAGACCTGACTGGATAAAGACCTGGTCTGACCCTGTATCTGACCCTGCTTCTGTCAGGAGGTTGCACTAGAAGCCTCTAGAGGTCCCTTCCCACATAAATTATTCTAGGATTCTATGAGTGGAGTCACAACACAACTGTATATTGGCTTTTCATATAATTTATGCTTCATATAATTTATGAAGCAAAAGTGATGATGGCATAGGTTGGGCTTAGTTATTTCTGCTGAAGAATTTTGTATGTGATGGGCTTTAGTTCTTATTGTTATTGTTATCTTTCCATAGTTTTACACTGTGCTTTATTTAGTTAGTGTAATTGATTCTAGTTACTGGCTTGGTTAATGAAAGCCACCCTGCCAATAAGAAAGTTTAAAGAAAAAAAAAGGCAAAATGCTATTAATCAAAGCACAGGTTCCTTCACAGATATTATCAGAGCCAAACACAATGCATAAAAGTGAATTGACCTAACAAGAAAGAGAAACAAGGATTTCAAGAACACAGCTGGTTTATTTCCCAGTGACAAAATATACAAAGAGAATACAGGCCCCAAATGTCTAAGGAAAGGAAAGATGTTTTAGTAGCTTGGCTTTATCCTGCATTGGCTGTCCTGAGTCAGGCTTCTTTGAAAGTGTTCATGACCATAGTGGAAAAAGAATAATTCAGTGCAGAGGGCTTCTTTTTTTTTTCCCCTGAAGTGAACTGGTTGTTTCAGAATTTCCAGTGAAAAGTAAGCACGGTCTCTTGTTCATTGTTTCTCATAAGGAGTAAAAATAACTCCACTTCTGGCCATTATCATTCCATCAAAAAACCTCAGAAACTTTTCAGGCCTGATCCTGTAGCTTTGAAGTCAGTGGGAACAGAATCATAGTCTTAAAACACAATGTTTTGGCTAGATGCTGTCACACAGTTGCTCACATTTTTGTTATTTTCTATCAGTAAGATTAGTGTTTCATACTTTCTGAAAAGAGGTTACTGCTGGTTTCTGGAGGCCCTTGGAGGCTGGAGGAAGGTATTTCTATCTGTATATCTGTTTACAGTCTGCTTCCACTGAAATCTATAGGAAAGGGTGACTTGACTTCTGTAGCTTTGAAATGGGTTTGATATGAATTATTTCTTGTAGCTACTAAGACTATGTCCATACTAGAAAATGAAATGCACTCACAGCTGTTCTCTGGTGCTGCAGCTAACCAGCACAGGCCAGCCTACATCCATTTTGTGGAATCCTTGTGCCCTCGGACACTGAGCAGCCACATCCAAATGGCCTGCCAACAACAGTCTCTGGCCCCAAGTCACTCCAGAACTGGTTTGGAGGGCAATAGCTCGCCTGGGTCAAAACCAGCCAGTTACCATGCAAACTTGTTTGCATTGTAGGCAACAAAGTGGCTTGGCATGTTCCCTTCTACTGTTTAATTTATTAGTGCGCATAACTTCAGGGTGCAATTCATCTACCTTAATGTAGACATCTGGAAGTTCAACATTTAAAGCTCTGCTAGTTACCCTGGCTTCCTGTTATACTCAGTGGAAGCAAATCCAGGACACAATTCATCTGACCTGTCTTGTGTACTTAGCTCAAATAAGATGGATTGCAATCTGGGAATGCCCATTTTTTCTTCTGACTATAAAGTGAGTCTGAGGTCACCAGGTCAGACTTAGACCTCTAACTATTAGGCACCTGAGATAAGGTGAGACAGATACCAGCCTAATACATACTAATAAGTTTATCAGCATATCTCTCAGGTTAAGATACAGATTTAAAGACCATGTAGATTAAATTACAAGTTTTTGCTCAAGAAAAACAGTGGAAATACTTACTGAGAAGTTTCCCTGTCAGAAGACCTAAACTATTCTCCACAGAACAGAACAGAGTGAGGAAGGGTGAAAAATGTTTTTTCTGGAGCAGTTATCCAGAACTGCAATACTCTCTCACATCTCTCCCAGAAGGATGATGTAATTTATCAGCAGCCATGCTGCTTTCGTTCTTGTTCTAAGCATGGAGTAATACCTATTTCATTCATTTTTTTCTCAAGTGGGAGCAAGGCTTGGGTGTCTGGGAGGATCTACCTGAAGCTGCAGGATTTCATTTCTTGTCTGTCTGGCAAAGTCCGGGCAGCTGCAGAGGAGGACGAGGTCAGGACTCTGCCCTCCAGCAGCATAATTGAGACAGTTTGGCTTAAGTTTCATTAATAACCCCTCTTCCACTCTGACCTTCAGTCATAATAAATACCTGGGAACCATAGCTGTTGATTACATTTGCAGTTGATGCCAAGTTATATCATTTCTATTACCATTAATGTAAAGAAAATATTTGCGTCTGAAAATAAGTCACACTGCAGCCTATAGCCATTTTTTGCAACCCTTAGTCTTTGTTACCTTCATTAGATATTTTTCTAATGATAATTAACTGAGAAAACATGACCTAAGTAAAGTTATCAAAGGAGAGTAATTATGGGAACATGTGCCATATTATTCCAATTAGGTAACTGCTCATGGTGGTTTCACTTGGTAAGAGCACAAAACTACTGTTCAGCCCACTATTCCCACTGTTACATTGATAAATGATCCCAAAGCTGCCTTTCATTCGACAGGTCTGTTTTTGGACAACGGCCAGACAAAACAAAATCATAAGATTTATAAGTACCGCAGTGGGAGGGTAAAGAGGATCTGAAGGGCATGAGCCCTGCTCTGTCTTCTCAGAACAAAAGCTCAAGAAAAATACTCCTGGTGGACCACATCCTAAGGACTCCATTCAATCCTTAACCAGACGTTATTCAGGCAAGCTTTTGCAGCCATTAGTATGGATATGTCTGAAGAAATACACAATTGAGGGTCAAATTGTGATTCATGCTTTTCGTTGTGGGAGGACAAGAAAGTCCAGCCTTGGCAGTTACAATATTTCCCCACAGCAGTTTTCCTTATGTATGAATGGGCTTGTGAAACATGGTGTAGAAAGCAAGTATTGCCATGACTCTGTGACTCACTTCGACTCTGGATCACCGTGAAACACAGGGGACCAGCATTGTGCATCGCCCTGATGTACAGACAATAAACACTGAAAGAGTTAGTGCTTCCCTATAGTACCCCTTCCTCCTTCCTCTCTAGGCAGTGCCATAAGCATTATCAAACCCAGTCTGGAGGAAGATTTTTGTGCCACAGACCTTTATGGAATCTGTTGATTGAAATTAAATTGAAAAACTTCACCCTCCAAAACCTGGTGGAGGACCTTTCATCATCAAATACCACAATCTGAGAAAAAGATGTCTTCAGTAGTAGAGTACTATTTAAAAAAAAAAAAAAAAGTGTCTTCTTTGGCAGAATATGGTCTCAAAGAGAAAATAGCAAAGACAAAAGGAAAGGATAGGAAGTTAGCACTATGGTAAGAGGTTAACGGACATGATCTTACAATTAAAGATATTTACCAGAGAAATTTGAACCCCATTATACTCTGGCTCATGGTACATAAGGAAGAACTGTTTTATATCATCAAAGACAAAAACCAGGTCTATAGGTAAGCTTTAAGAATAATAAACATCCTGAATTCAAGAATAAGTCTGTCAAATGAAGGGATATTGATTTTGGAACAAGGAATATTATGTCAAACAACATTAGTTTAATTGATCTGAATTTAGTTTAAGTACTAAAAGCATTTATATACAAACAGCAAATGAAAATTAACTGCAGCTGAGTCCCTTGATTCTCAGATTATACAATGTGCACAAGCAACTGAAAGTTCTTGTAGGAATCCCAGCAGCGTGGTCTGGGTTCTATTCCCATAGCATGACTCAATAGAAAAGCAATATGCTTTCTTTCAGAAAATATGAATATTTAAAGCCATGTTTTGACTTTTAAAAATACACAAAACTTTTCCTTTCCTAAAAAGAATTTATAATAAAATGCAGAAAAGATGCTAGAACCACGATCATTGCTAACATGGTTTAGTTCAAATATTTCAGCTTCTGGAATGAGCCATCCAGGAGAAATTCTTTCATTCTGAATCAAAGCCAAAGAGATTTGTTTGTTGTTGTTTTTTTCCTTCTACTCTCACTCAGCTACTTACATTACTTAGCAATCTTAGATACCTCAGAGTCTGTATTTGTAAGAACTGGTGCACAGAACCTTGAGATACTGAGTGATAAAAAATGTTGCTGTTGTTCCCCATCAGGGAAAATGCCAAGTTCTTTCGATAATTTGTTTTGGTTTGTTTTGTTTAAAGACCTGATTTTTTTCAACATGGAAAGACTTTTTTGACAACTTTCTTAGGCTTTCTTTATTTTTTTCCTTTTTTAAATTCTTGGATTTGCTAAATTAATGAGATTTTAAAGAAGTAATTGTAACGCTACAGACTTCACACAGGTAAAGAAGTCCAATTGTCATTTAGCACTCTCAAGTATCTGAATTACCTATTAAAAGAGAACTAATGCTGTAAAATTTCTTGGTCTGATGTTTGTAAACACATTGAGATTCTTCAACCAAGAGTTCCAAAATCTGAAACTTTTAAAATTCTACCTATAATCATAATATTAATTATATTAATAGTATAATGTAAAATATGAATATTCATAAATTAAAGTTATAATTGTGTTTTTAGTGTAGAAAAGAAACTCAGTGGTGGAATTCATCTTTCCTAATAAAGGTATCCAAGGCTTGTCAGATGAACTGTATGTCTGATTTAGGCATAGGTGACTTATTTTGAATGTCTGGAGAGTAAATCTTCTCTGCAACGAACGACAGTTTATGGGGTAAATAACCAAAACTGTTACCTAGATCATTAGCTGAATGATTAAAAGCCAAGCTTTTAGGCCAAAACTAGACCTTTTAGATCTTTCAAAAAATTTCTTTATGTATCTTTATCTCATAACATTAGTGTAATTTCTTATCATAGAATCATAGGGTTGGAAGGGACGTCTGGAGATCATCTAGTCCAACCCCCCTGCCAGAGTAGGGTCACCTAGAGCAGGTCGCACAGGAACGCGTCCAGGCAGGTTTGGAATGCCTCCGGAGTTGGAGACTCCACCACCTCTCTGGGCAGCCTGTTCCAGTGCTCTGCCACCCTCAGAGTAAAGAAGTTCCTCCTCATGTTTGGGTGGAACTTCCTGTGTTCAAGTTTGTGCCCATTACCTCTTGTCCTGTCCCCAGGCACCACTGAAAAGAGCCTGGCCCCATCCTCCTGACACCGACCCTTTAAGTATTTATAAGTGTTGATATTATTGGTTTTCTTCTCTCTTCTTTGAAGTCAGTGTCAATGCCAAAGAAGTGTAGGCACAAAAATCTCTCCAGAGTTGTAAAAATAATTTGTAAAAATATTTTTTACTCATAACACTCATTATCCATATATCACAGTGAAATGTTAGGTGAACATAAAAGGATTTCATTTTTTACTCAGCAGTGCCAAGTTTACTTCCAAGTCTTATGGTTCAGATTGTGTCAAAATACAGTCTGTACGTCTGCTGAAGAATTTACCGGGGACATATCTGGGCATTCTACTTCCCAGCCTCTTTCAGGGTTTGTCTTAATAAGACAGGAATTTGCAGCAAATACCAGAGAATCTTCCTATCAATTGTTTGACTCGCTAAGGAGCAGTTCACTAGTTTCTCTAATTATTTACAGTTGATCTAGTTCTTGCTTGAAATGTGTCTTCTTACAAGCCTAGTGCCTTGATTAAGACTCACTGGAAGCCCACAGGTTAGCCACGGAAGATGTCTGTAAAGAGGTCAGTAGCCACAAGTAAAGTGGGATATCCTCTTTTTCGTTCCCTAATGTTCTATCAGAATTATGTCGAAGTCTTTCTCACTGTAAACTTATGCAACCTACTTGCCATTGACCTAGGAGGAGGTGAGCCTCTGCTTTCCTTTGTCAACAACTGTTCCCTCCAACTCTGCCTTATATTTCTGTCCAAACCCAATGTATGCATCTCATGCATGAGAAAATGTTTCTGTAGAACCTCATAATAAAAACAGCCCACTGATCTGAAGAGTTTATTATTGCTATGATGAAAACTGCCATCTGACAGCAGCTAATAACTTGTTAATATTGATTGTCTGAAAATTAATCTATAAGAAATCTCAGCTAAAACATGACATGTTTCTTACAGCACTGTTTTTCGTTCTTGCCTTATTAGTCCTTCCATTTCTCTTTTCCCTACTTCTTGTTTTGAATTCTTTTTCAATTTTATGTTAATACGGAGACTATTAATTATCATGTATATAGAGCAACTAACACGTTACCGTCAGAACTCTCCTGAAACAGTAGCGGTTGTATCACTAAATTCGTGATGCAGAAAGATGCCTGGCTGACTTGGCAATGCTAATTGCTAGGCTGTAATTGTTCTAATGTGTCAGCATAGACTGAAGAGCAAAGAACTGAAGTATACCCCGAAATTATGTCTATAGTGATAAATTTAAACACTGCTAGGGCCCAGACCCAGGTGCCAGAATTGGATGTTCTTGATTGCTAGGGCAAATTTTGATATGCGTTTTGTCAGTTTACGCAGAATTCTCCAAAAAAAAAATTTCCCAGCACAGTTTGGGAATCAAACTATTCACAGTGGTCATTTTTAGTATCACCACTGTGTTTTGAATGGTAAGAAATTTTTACAGCATGGATTATCTAGACTGTGCAAGTTGGCCTCCACACCACAGAACAAATCTTAGCACTGTTAAATGACCAGTAGAGGCATAACTAGCAAAGACGTAACTACATTCCAGTGAATTTGTGTTAGAGTTAATGAATTTTCAGGGAACTGCAAAGCCTGTTTGTACTAGTCTTGGTACAAATTCAACATGCCTGGCTTTCTCCCTCTCACCACATCACCGCTGTGTGTGCAACGCAGGAATGATTCTAAACCTCCAGGTTAATGTTATCACAACGAAAATCAAGTTCTAGCTGATGTAATTATTTTCTACAATGTGTAGCGAGCAAACCTGACAAAAGTCAGGATAGTAACTAAGTATGAATTACCATATGGGATGCATGTTCTTAGTTGTCATTTTGCTAAGGAAAGTTTGGCACTGTGCATTTGACTGCCATAAGCGAAGTGTTCCTTTGTAGGGAACAACAAGGGTGGCGGAGAAAGCACTTGGCAAGAGGAATATCTTTCAGTCTCTGAAAAATACTGATTCCGCAGAGGTTGGTTTATTTACATTCTTTTTTCTAGAGAGAAAAGAATGCCAAAGACAGTCAGGGAATGAAACTCACATAAGTGCTCAGGATACATCGTGCCATGTCAAGCAAGAAAAAGCATGTCAAGCTTCTTAATACGTGTGTCTGTAGGAGACCTGCAGAATGTTTTAGTCGGAGTAGCAGTAACCTTAAAAAATATTTCTTTAGCTTGAAGATAATCAGATTAGGGAGGTATCTTCACTGAAACAATTTTAAAACATGTCTACAACCCACCTGTCCAACCCAGTGGCCTCTTTGTTTCTTTAATGCAACATTATTTTCCTGCATTTTAGGGGTAAGATAGATATAGCTATTTATAAAGCTGTGCTGGATGTTAGGAGAAACTTAATCAAAGCTGGTAGGTGTAAGAACAGCCCTTTATTCAGAAGAACATCAATGGAGCCAAACAGCCGAAACAAGAACCACCCAGACAACAAGTACACACAATGCCATACTGGAAGCAAAAGGGGTTCACTTTGGGTTAATAGCATGCATAAGGACAGAGATTAGAAGAACTGATTGCTGCTGTGAGTAAAACAGAGATGATACACAAAACAAGAAGCAAAGGAGCAATGAAGCCAAAGAACCCAGAGATACACAGTCCTGCGATAAAAATTAGAAGTAGGTGACAATAACCAGAGCATCTATTATATTTTGCATGTACAAATGCTTAAGGCTAAAGCTGTCAAGAAAAAACTGTGGGTTTGGTTTTTTAAATGACCTTGTCAGCTAATGAAGTAAGATAATTCTTTTAAGGGTAGAGAATTTAATTTCAAGCTTCTTCAGTACTCATGTCCATAGACTTGTACGAAAACTCCACAGTCCTAGTAGGCTTTACTTTCCTTCTGTCCTTCCAAGGACTCAAAGGAAAGAAGGTTTTCTCATGCTAAGTAAAAGGGAGGTTCTTTTTCTTGTACCAAAGTCCCATTTTTCTGTCAGAACGTGAAGTTTCATTAAAATTTGACTTCATATTTGCCCATATCTAGCTGGTTCATTTACATTTAGAGAAAATAATAGGAAGAATTCGGATAACAGACAGAAAGGAATGTTTCATTTTAAATGATTTTTCATTTCTAAATGAATGTTATCTGATGTAATAAAAAAGTTGAAGCAAAATATCTCTGTGTTATCAAAACACAACATTTCAACTGACTGAAACCATTTTTGTTATGGCTGCTTTCAAATGAATTGAAATGAAAGCAGATTTTGGAGTGGAAGAATTTGTAAAACTTAGATTTCCAAATTTGTACTCTACTTAGAGTGATAAACGGTCCATCTTCAGTAAATAGGGACTCGTAGATGATCTACATAGCCATGATTGCAAGATATGCAATTTGCATAATATTCAGATTTTCCATCTCTCCCTTTTTGATTTGTGCAGTAACAATGAATCCACAGAGTGATACTTACAGGCCTTTTGCTTTCTGAATCGTACCTAGAGACCTTAGTAGAGACTTAAACTCAGATCTTTCTGTCCAGAGCTATCCTTCTACTTAATCTTCTAACATTATAGCTGTGATCTTTATATTTCAACAGAATTATCTTTGCTCTGCAATACCCTGTTAGGTAGGATGCAAGAGATTTCAAAACCATACATGATTATGTATAGTAAATAATCATTCAGTAGCAGCAATAGTCTTCAATCAACATCGTGATGCCATCATGCTCTGAGATGCCAAACACACACATGGCCTGAACTGCTTAACAGAGAAATTTATGCTGACCCCAAAGTCTGGAGACAGCCAAGGAGCCAGATGAACTCACTTCTGGTAAAGTGCTGCTCCTGTAAAAGCAAAATACAACCTCTCCCCTCCACCCCCCACCCTCCACACATGCACACTCATATATATAATAACATCTCAAATCACATACAAAAAGATCTGATCTTTCCAACAAAGAAAGCCAGTGCAGTGCCTGGAGTTTCTCTTTTCTCCCAGGTCCTTTCCAATAATATTTGGCTCAAGTTCAGCATGTTACAGGGCTCCCAAGCCTCTTTCCCAGATATATCTGTCTTGTCTCTCTGGGTAAAAGAAACTTATTTCTGGCGCTCTGTCAAGCTCCCCACAACCTTATATTACCAAACAACAATGTTGAAGGCAGGAATGCATACTTTTGCTTTGATTTCCACAGAGAATCATAATTCTTCTCTGCTTCTCTCTCCCCTCCTCCCCTCCCCTTTAGGTGACAGATGGCTCTCTAGAAGTCACCCATCTCTTCATTTTGACCTTCTGTTCACCTCCTCCATTTTTTTCCTCTGCCCTGGCCAATTCCAATTTGGGTAATTATTCTGTCTACAGTACGTAAAATTCTCTCTTTTGTTGTAGTCAAAGACAATATCCTTCTCCTTCTGTTCTTGAATGTAATGCTATGCCTTGATAAATCGTTACCGTGGTTTGCCCCAAAAGGGAAAGAGTGAGTGACTGAGGACTAGTATCTTTTTATAAAGTCATTCCAGTGTTTAGGGATCCTTAGGGATGAGTAGTGTTATATTATTAGTCCTCAATCCCTAGATGATTTGCATTACAAGTATTATTCTTTCTATTGTACAGCTTTTTAAAGGGTGCCTATTTATTCAAGTGAATTGACACTAAAAATATGCAAAACTTCGCCCATGGAAAAATGAAAATAGCCATAGCTTTGGAAATGTTTTAGAAACTGAAATTCTAGCTGTTCTAAATACAGCACTGAAGAGATGTGAAATCCAAACTGTGAAATTTTCCTGTTTTTCTCCCTAAGCATGCACTTAGATCCATGTATTTCTATTCTTATTACAAAGAAAGGTTTACAAACACAAAAAGAAGATGTAACAGCCTTTTTTTTTAGCTTCCATCTTCAGAAAGGACCAATACTATTTCTGCGAACTTGAGTCCATCTTAAATAGTATGTCTCTTGTTATGCACATCAAGTCATCAAGCCATGCCTTGGGTTGAAACACTTTGTAGATGAGGACAGCTGTTTGCTATGAAGGACCCATTGTTATTTTTGAAACAGATGCTTTGATTTGTTGGAAAGAACTAATATGTGCTGATTTTAGCCCCAATCCAGTATGACACACAAGCATGTGCTTAAATCTATCGTTACTCAGAAAAGCACTTATACATATGTTAAAAATTAAGAATGTGCTTAAGTGCTTTGCTTAATGGAGATGATCTTGAGCACATATTTAAGTGCACTGTTGAATCAAGGCCAGAATGCCCAACCTTCATTATTGTGACGTTTGCTATCTTTTTACTACTTTAAGAAGTTCAAACAACATAGCAATGCTTTATTTCATGTCCTTTGCAAAGGAGGCAATTGCACGCTTGACAAGGAGAAAGAGTTCATTGCATCTTGCAAGCCAAGTAGTAGGGAGGATGGGAAAGCCTGCATAAAATTATCAGGCTCCTCTCACTGGTAAGCATGTGAGATGTGATTCCATCTGTGGCTGCTCTTCAATGGCTATGAATCTGTTTCAGATCTCAGATGGCTCTTTAGACAGCAAGGGCTCCTACTTTTTGCCCTGCTTCACAGTCTGATGATGGACAAAATGGCAATTTTCACACAAACTGCAGCCAATGTGCTCATCCAGTTGCATTCCTCTTTGCAGAAGGCATACAGCAGAGAAGCAGATGTCACTCTCATGTTATATGTGATGATATCATACGTCACCTGTTTCCATGATGATTTCGTCAAACCCTCTGCCTGATGCTTTGACAATTTATTACTTGGGAAAAACTGCCAGATTCCAAAGAATTATTTCTTTTTTTCTTTTTTTGGTGAGGTTTATGCCTTATTATTCCTTGTGAAAGCCATCCACAGCCAATGAGGCGGTTCTGGGAATACCTGGATGGATGGTTTTCTTCTGCTTATTAGATTCTGTAATTGTTTTTTTTTCCAGTCATTTGCAGTGTGTATGGCATGAGACTCTTATGTTGTAAGTTTCCAAACATAATGCATAGCAAAAGGTGGATGTTTTTTTGCAATTTTAATAGCTCTTAAAAGTGAGACAGGATTGACAAATTATACTGTAATCTTCTTTAACTTCCTTTACATACAGACTTGACCACTTGGACTATTCTGAAATGAATGGCTAAACCAAAATTTTGGCGATTTAATTTCTTGGTTTTAGGGGGAAAGCCCTCACTTTTCACAATACATTTGCCATCAGAAAAATAGTAATGCAAATCTGATATGTGACATATCCTGCCTCAGCTATATCTTCAGATCACATCTGCTTGTTTCACAAGGATAAACTATTTTCTGTTGTCAGCAGCAGAAAGACAATGAATCTATGGGGGACCAAGACAGATTCCATTCTGCTTCATGTGTCATCAAAGATGCCAGCTATATTCTGATTACTGAACTTTTCTATTAATTCTTATGATAAAAGGGTGAGGAGGAAGAACAAAGCTTGTCTCGCATGTTTCAGCTTGAGTTTGCAGTGCTGGCTGTCAGAAATATCATCTTTTGAAGTTCTTACTGCCATCTATACACATTCACGCATAAAAGTATAATTGCCATTTAACTAATGGAAAACGTATTCTGATAATTTTTCATATTGCCTCACATTCATTGTATGTTCTGTTCTGCTGTTTCTTCTAATATTATCATCTTTACCCATATTTTGGTAATAATATACATCAGGGTTTTTTATTAATACATTATGAAAATCAGAAAAATGTCACAATAAAGATCAATTACATTTAATAGTTTGATGATGGAAATGCACATCCAGAACTCAAATTCACTACAAAGTCTTGCTCAAAATATTTTAAAGCTATGGATCCACTACAAAAAAGAAAAAACTGCTTCTGTAATCACCAGAAAAAAACTAGCAGTGGTACTGTTTAAAAACATCAAAGAACCACTGTCGTCTTCTTCCCTACCTCTTTAAAGGAAAGGATTAGTTGAGAGGCAGTTCAAAGTGCAAGACAGAGCTGTTTCAGGGAACTTCAGAATTTGGAGCAGGTGTTATTACCATATGTGCTAGTAGTACATCCAGTAGCAGTGCAAGTCATCCTGGCTTAAAGGAGAAGAAAACCTGACTCAGTATTCCCAGCAGATCTCCCAGACAATGAATCACAGGTTGAGGAATCGGAAGGTATGGACAGGAAGAAATAGAAATACTTTATGAGGGTTACCATGAGGATAAAAGAAAGGAAATCATGCTTAAAAAAGCAATGCACCAAAGCAAGTAAAAAAGTCAGAAGTTTCTTATTTGTTAGAAAAAAAAGGATTCTTAGCTAAATTCACACAGAGGATATATTTTCACGACAGAATTATAGAAGACTGACACCAGTATTGGTGCATACAGGTGATCCTTCTCTAGCCATAAAGCTCTACGCAACAATGACAGTGTCCTCCCAAGCACCATAGTTACTTAAGTGTAATGACAGATACCTAAGGTCATACTTCCCATCATTCTCCTTTCTGCAGTGAACCGGGCTACTCTCTGATGCTTTCCTGATGAATAACTAGAGAATTTTCCTCTACCAAGCCAGTTTGGGGACTTACAGGTGGGTACTAAAAGACATCCAGCCTTTTAATGCTTGTCCTTAACCTTCTTTGGGAGTGAGTAGTTAGCTCTTTTCCATGCGGAAAAGAAATCCCACAGTTCCAGCCAGTTAGCCCAAGTCTAAAGCACAAACCATTTCAAATGCAAAAGGCTGTAGAGAGAAGGGGGCTCGGGGCCCAGCTAGCATGCAATGTCACATGCAAATATCTCTCAGTTTTCATACAGAAGATGATTCTATTCAGTAGTATAAACCATGAATAACAGAGCTGGAATCTGACCTTTTAAAAACATAAGCAAAGGAGTTGTTCCACTTGCTCTGCTCTGTACAGCTTCACAGATAAAAAGCACAGTCACTCCCAACTTCTTGCCCTTATTAATATCACAGTTATTGCTGTGATACTTGGCTGAAAAGGCAAGACAAACCCTCAGTCTTGCCCTTACCAGAAAGGCATCAAATTCATAGTTTCAGCATACATAAAACAGTGCTCAGTGGAGCTGGTTTGTACTCAAAGCAGAATAGGAAAGGCCAGACCGAGTTTTGCTATGCTTACCCAAAGGAAGAGAAATTCTGCTCGCAGAAGAGTAAGTATGGAGATATATCTAGCTCTTTGCATCTCTTCACCAAGAGGTAGAGGGAGGCTGGAGAAGAAATGATAACTTTGTCTCCAGCTGCATCACTCACCATACTTTGTGCCAAAACATGCACTATGAATCACTACAACTTTTTTTACAGTTAGGAAATAGAGTTGTCCCCAGGAACTGGACATCTTAATATTACCTCATTGCAGAGGAAGTCACAATCCAACCTCACTGTCTATACAATCTCAGGGTAGTTGCATTATTTTCTCTCTGGAATATGGCATCTCCAACCACCAAATGCTATAGATTGACTTTTGAGATAGGCCTGCTGCTGCGTACATATTGCCGGTGTGGGCCCACTAAGCAGCAGTCCATGGTGCCATGACTCATATCACTGAGCAAGTCATCTATTGCAGAGCAGCCCATGCATCTACACAACAGAGAGGAGCACCATACAGAGAGACTGTCCTCGGTTCTGGGAAGAGAATAGCCATGCTAACGTGGTGCTGTGTCTGAGTTAAGAAACTCTGTTCTTTTAATCTGCTAATTGGAAGAGGTAGACAGCTGCACTGAAATACCTTTGCTGTTTTCTAAACTGAAGCCAGCTCAGTTACTGCTGACTTGGAGATCTTGCACCATGCTTTGTCAGTCAATATAGACACACCTAACATCCTCTTCAAGGTTCAGATTTTAACCTGTTTACTTCAATTCTAGCTTATGGGAACTGGTGAGATGGTAATACCATGTGACATGGCCATAGCTCAGTCCTAGAGGTGTTTTATTTTCATTTGTTTGGTTTTTGGAAAAGGTTCGTTTAGGTTGCATCTTGGCCCAGTTTATCACATTCAATTAAGTTCTGTGCTGAAGTGCTAAATCGCATTCAGTCTTGAGATCATATCCTGACAGTTGAGAAAGGAGTTAGTTTGCAATTTTCTCACCCAACTGGATTGACTGTAGCCCCGCAGTGGGCTACAGCTGACATAATTTTAATGTCAACATTGTAGATAACTGTATGTTAGTTGGTCACCATAGATTGCCTTCTTTGTCCATGAAAATAAGTCAACGATTTTGGAACACAATTCATCTGGCCTATTTTATACGCCTGTGACCTGACTCATATCCCAGAAATGCCTGTTTTTCTCATTGATGAAAAGGGACCTTTGGGTGACTACTTGAGAAAGAAAAAAAGTCCCCTGTGTTGTAGATATCTCCAGCCAGTCAGATGAATCCTGTGCAGGGAGACTAACAAGTCACAGAGCAGGCAGGCAAGAGTTAAGTGAAATCTATTCAATATTTTTTACCCTGATCCGCTAAGAAATTGTTCTGCGGTCCACTCAGCACAAAGCAAATGAATACCTTACAGCTGCTCTCCAAGAGCAAACACTGAAATATGGAACTGGCTACACGAATTATGAGGTCCACAAAAGATTACTCATATCTCAGGTTGATACAAAATCTTTCCCTCTAGCTTGCCTTGTCAGAGTCTACTCATTCAGGTCTGCATTGTGCCTTACCTTTCTATCTGTCCAAAGACATTCAGAAAAAAAGTTATGCACGTTTGTGAGGAAACCAGAAACCATATTTGCTCCTTGTGACTGAACAAGATTGGAATTTGTTAGTGATCTCACTCAAACCTGTGTAAATCAGGAGTAATTACATCAAAACTGATGGAGAAAACATACTAGGAAGTGAGAATCTGGGCCTACTGTTTTAAAAATAGCAGCAAAGCTTACATTGTATGAATGATAGAAAGATGTAATTTGCTTCTAATGAAATGGTGTGGTCTTTTTTATGTAACAGAGAGAAATAGCATTGTAGCTGAACTGTTGAATAAAAGTTTTCACTTAACTTACAGTACATTTTACTGTCATCAAAAAAGCATTTGGGAATAATAGTTTCCAATGAGTCTCTGTTGAAATTTTGGGATAATAAACTTTTATATCTTAATATTTATGATTCTAATAAACTACCACAATATTAAAATGAAAGATACAAACTCTGAGGTCAAAAACTACAATTTGTTGTAAGGCAAAACAATTTTGAATAATAAACCACTATTGAAATCTAAGATCACTTCCTATAATTTAATAAGTAATCCCCTTGGTGATATATTCCGGATATTAAACTGGTTTAACTCACTTGGACCAGCTGTTTTAAATTGGTACATAACATTCTGCCAAATGATAATACAAAAATAGGCATGAAATAGCATGGTGACCATTTAAGTTCTGATTTTTACCTTCATTGCCTACCACAAAGTGATCACGAATCTGCTAATCAGGGATCAATCAATTCATTCATTACTGTTAATAGCAGTGAATGACAAGTATAAAGATAATACTTTGTTTATTAGCTCGCCTATAGCACTGTTGGATAGATGTCAGTTGACCAGACGCAAGTGGCTGATTGGATAACGTATCTCACAGCTCCCAGTTGAGCTAATACATGCCAAAGCAGTTAGTGGGTTTTTTTCCCCAAAAGCATCCAGCTGTAGACTATCAATGCTTCCATAATGAAGTCAGTATAGCTTTTACGTATAAAACTTATTCAAAGGGTACTGTCTGAGTCTGAGAGGAAAAAAAATTCAAAAGGCTCTGTCATGTCCAACCAAAAATACCCCGCACATGGATCTTTCATCATATTTCAAATACATTTGTGTTAGACTATGTAGTCATTAGAGGAGATGACAATTTATCCATTACTTGTTTCATATGAATGTTTGCTGATGCACTAAGTTCAAACTTTTCAGTCCTATGTGTGGTACATGACGGAAACTGCCATTTAATAACCACTTTAGAAAGATGATGAGCCAAAGCCAAAAACGTGCCATGCTTATCCTTGGTATCAAAGATATTCAGTGGCTACGGTTTGCCTTACCGCTGGGTGAGGAAGTTCCCTGCCCACTGCAAATGAGCTTGTGAAACCTACGATTTACTGAAAAATGGAAAAATGCTGTTCTAAGGAACAGTGTAAGACCTTGCTCAATAATAAGGATTTGAAGTATGTGGAAATACAAGCAGCAGTCACCACAACTGGCAGAGACTAGAAAGTCATGCCATCTAGTTCACAGAGCAGGTGCCAATGCCGTTGGGTGAGCCTCTTCTTCTTTGGTCAGGAAATTAAACCTTGTGCTGGTCATGCTATTACACAGGCTGCAGCCACTACAATGTAGAACCACATCCCACAGAATCTGGTGCACTTGAGAGCTATGTTGGCTTGAGGTCTATAAAAATGACAGTTTTATTTACACAGTTGTTCCATTATGCCTCACTGAAGGGAACAGAAAGAGATTGCTTAACATGCTTCTCATTTGTTTATTTGTTTTTCTTTATTGGATAAAAGTAGTGCTCAGGAAATAACTAATGTAACTGACAGCACTGACTTGAAGAAGGGTTGATGGCAAACAGGGACAGTTCTGTCTGAGAATAGTGAATGGCAGGTTCTCTACCCACCCAGGAAATCCTTCTTCAAACAAGTGCCCTCTGTGTGTGGGGAAAGATGACCAAGAATATTTCCATTTGTGAAAGAATTGTGGTCTAACCTCAGATCAACAGACCTAATCAGTGCTAATCCAAGCAAGTGCTTAGCTCCATTGCAAACAAGCATAGACTGCATTATTTTGGAAGCTGAATCAGGGAAATCTGTCGTGGAAATACAAAATGCAGGTCTAGCCTCAGAGTTTGTGACTGATATTATTGGAAATGGCAGTTTTCTCTCAGATTAAAGGTAGATTGTATTGGGGGAACATAACAATTTCATAAGAATCACCCCTTGCTTATTTATTACCAAACCCTTAGTGGTGTCAAATAGTCTGGAGAGGTGAGGAAAGAGCTATGTAGAACTCTTAATGCTCTAAAATTTCCGTGCCACACATTAGAGTGTGGCTTGTCAACTGAAGTGATCACAAAGAAGCAATGTCTCTTTGCCACTCCTTCAGAGATGCCAAATACCTTCTGAATTTTACAGCACACTGAGGCTGTGTGCTGAAACGGCCCTGCCCAATCTGATCGGTGGAAGAGCAATGGCATTTCTTCCGAATATCACATTTGTGGTTTTCCTCTTTCATTATAGTTGACTAAGTCAGAGTAAGACACTGGTGCAAATGTAAAACCCGTCAATTTTAAAAGTGACATCTTTCTATCTGATCCTCATCTAACATAGATGGGGAATATCCCTATGATGATAACAAAGCTGTACCTCTTTACTCCAGGCCCTAAAGCAGTTGGATTTCTCCATTTCTGTAATTTAGACAATATGACAAAATGCTCTAGAAGTAGCAGTTAAGATTTTCTCTGTTTTGTAAAGCACCAAACACTCTGGGGAGCTCAGGAATAATTCTCAAGTATTGTTTCAATGTATTTGAATGTGTTTGAATCCACTGACTATTCTCAGCTATACAGGAACACACACACACATGCATACACAAATAGCTCTTGAAGGAAATCAGAGCATCTGAAGGAAAAGGTTTACTTTACTCTGGGTGATCTCAGCTACATTATTTACACACAAAAATCTCTTAGAGCGAACCATAAAAACACATCAAAGTGCAGTGACTTTCTTGTGCCCCTCCCTCCCAAGCTCTACAACAGATTTTGCAGTTTATCTTCTCTTCCTGGTCAGTTTCTTCCAGATCTTGTAATAAAACAGAGTACGTGAAAACTGAAACTCTTCAGGAAAAAATATTGCTAAATATTTTCTTTTAGAAACTGATTCTTCTTTGCTGAGTTTTTTGCATATTTTTATAGAATCTTCCAGCGCTGTCTCTTCTTGCTGTGTAAGGGACTCCTTTAGGTGATGTATACAAATATGAACATAGCGATGGTATCAGACCCTGTGCTTTGTGGGCCTCATGCTTTAGAAGCATTAAACTAATCTAAACCATCATCTTCCCCGTTTTTTTCCTCTCCTGAGCAGGGACCAAGGCTGTTTGCAGAACTACAAAGTCCCTACAGTAGGAGCGGTCCTTCAGAAATGTCCTAGGATGATCTGCATGTGGGATGTGCCACAGCCAGGAAGCATCAGATCTGTGTATGTTTAGCCACAAAATTGTACCAGGGCAGGACAACTTACCATGTTTGCTAAAACTTGCTCTGTGCACTACCACTTATACATAAGAAATCAGGACTCAGGAGACTTGATTTCTGTTCAACCACAGATTTCCTGTGTAGCCCTGAATAAATTGCCCCACCCCTCCACACCTCGGGTCTTTGCCCATCAATTTGGGATCGTTAATGGAAAATAAGTACCTGACATTAATGACAAGGCAGCAGTCAGATGTTATGAAAATGAGGATCGCACAAACAGTTCAGCAGCAAGAAGATGGCACACTGTCCAGTTTGTTTTCTGGACTACCAGTGGATATAAGGCACACCTGGACTTCAGTTCCTATGTGGGACCTGGGATTTGGGATTTAAGCACTGACTGCATTCTTGTTATTCACAGCAATTCACGCTCAGGAAGAGGTGGAAACACGAGTCAGTACCCAGCAAGTCACCTAGCAGCTGCTGGAGGATGCCTGAATGTCTTGCTGTAATAACCTCTTTGCAATTTCTCGTAGCCACTATCTTCCTTCTGAGATGAAAGAGAAGGAAAGGAAAATCACTGCTTCATTACATAAATCAAAAAAGTGCCTTTTATTAACATATCTTGTCTTACACAACCGATAGCAGATCCACAATCTGGCCTGAATTTGGAATAATAATACGCTTTCCTTCCTCTTTAGCATTCTCTCTACCTCTGTTTCTTAGGCACTTGTCCTGCTTTACACATGTCCTCCGAGATGCATTTACAGAAAGTTAACATTTCATATTTCAAAGATGTGCAAGACTGTTGTTCTGACTTGTATCTTCACCATAGCACGACATTTGTATTGACTGCTGTGCTTTCAGATTTCTGAATTACCCTTGAGTGTGCTTTGGCTATTTTCATCATTTTAAGGCCTCCCTTTTCCTTATGAGCCCACCTGGAAAATGGCAATAAAACTTACAAGCTTTAGGGGGCTTGTTTTCCAAAGTTCACTGCAGCTCTAGTTGTTTTTAAGAGAGCTTATCACTTTATCAGGCATAAAGGATTGTTATAATTCTAAATGTAAGCCTAAATTTATAAGCCTAAATATATGTGGTTAAATGAACAAAACAGTTTGGTTTGTGCAATATCTATTCAGGACAGGGTTTGCTAAAATACAGGTGAGAAAAACCCAAATCATTTTAGTCGTTTTTTCTAAAATACCTTACAGATCCCAACAAAATAAATTTTTTATTTCGCTATGTGGAAGCTTCATCTTGGTAGAATAAAGTTGGAAGTTCAGTTCAAACAGCAATAAGCCACGAGAATCCTAAAAATTAAATACATAGTCATTCATCTAAAGATGTTGCCTATGACAATTCTGGTCTTTGTTATGTTAAATACAGCCTTTTAATGTTAGATACAAGTGAATTACTCTCTAGACCAAAGATGGTCTCTCTAGACCAAAGGATGGCAGCAGCCTGGAGACAAGCAACCATGATCTCCCCTCTTCTAAGAAGATAAACAAAGAAAATTCCCAATTAGTCACATAGTTTGTGCTTTAAAAAGACATAATTTCCAAAAGGTGAGGAATGTTATGAGCAAAATTCCTGGAAAGTGAAATCTAAGCAGAGAACTTTGAATGAAACTTAGGCATTCTTTTAGAAGAGTTTATTAGATGGCTAAACCCCTATTATTTCACAATCAAGAAAGAACAATGGCTGAAAGCCCAACTTCATTTTGTGGAAACTGGGAATATAAAAGCAATGTATAACACATGAAAACAGACAGAAACGGCAGATTTAGCTAGCACTATGAATGAGAAATTCTGAACAAAAGGAAAGAATTAATATGAGAAGCTAAAAGCATGTGAAAATAATCGCTGTCTTTAAGAAAAAGAGAAGGAACTTTCAAATTTTAAATAAAAAGAGAGAAATATGCTAGAAGTGGTATAAGCTTGTCATTAGATAAGGATGTTGAATCTGTTAATCATGACAGAGAAAAAGGATAAATGTCCAGTAAATATTGCCTTATAACACTGGGAGAAAAACAGGGTATTTGATCACTTCACATGAGGATGATTAAGATCTTTCCAGTCCTGCAGTTACGAAGAAGGATTTTAGACAAAAAATGTTAAATATTTTTAAATAGGCCACATAGCTTGAATCCAAGGGTCCTCAGCAGCTTCCTGAGGAGGTAAATGAATCACTAATGTTACTTCTGAATAAATCTTGAAATAATGAAGAAATTCCGTAAGACCAGAAGAGCACAAATATTGTGCCAATATCCAAAAAGGTTAAATTAGGCAAGTTACTGGACTTTAATCCCAGCCAAAATAATGGTAAAGCTGATAAAGTAATAAATTGATATGATTAATAATTGGCTGAGAGCTCCCAAACACAACCAACCATGGGGCACACTTCTACCTCTAGTGTCAGTTCTCAAGGACTGACTGAAAGGTGATCACATCCAATGTGAAATATTCCTAAAATATTGGCAGAAGATGGTTGTGAATTACACAAAAACTGGTGGAAGAGCGATACACATAACGATACACAAAATTAGCTGACATGTAGTCAGGTGAGAAAATTTCAACTAACCAGTTTAATATAGCCGAACTTCTGCAGCTGTTCTGAAATGGATCGTAAGAGACAAGCAACAGAGCAGAAGTTCTAATGTAATTTCAGGGGAAAAAAAACAAACACACCATATATGAACCTTTTATTGTATAAACTGAGTAACAAATAGAAGCAGGGTGATGATTTTACCTCTGTATGTAATATTGATGAGATTGATACTAGAATATTGCGTACACATCTGGTGTCCATATTTGGGGGGAAAAAAAAAAAGTTGGACAATTGGAAAGGATGCAGAAAGGACCTTAAAAATCATTTCAGGATGGAGAAAATGCCTTACAGTGGGGCACTGGTAATACTCAATCTGTTTAGATTATAGTAGATTTAAGGGTGGCTTGACTATGTATGCATGTACAT
This sequence comes from Rissa tridactyla, assembly GCF_028500815.1. Classification (NCBI taxonomy): domain Eukaryota; kingdom Metazoa; phylum Chordata; class Aves; order Charadriiformes; family Laridae; genus Rissa; species Rissa tridactyla. The sequence goes on along the minus strand of NC_071468.1, from coordinate 115,326,320 downwards.
TCATTAGGAAAACACTGAACACTGAAAGGACCTTTAAACCAAAGGAAAAAGGCCTAAAGAAAATCGATGGGTACAAGCTAAAACCAGACAAGTTTAGTTTGGAAATAAGACACATTTTTCAGCAGTGAGGGAGATTAGTTAGAAAAAAGCAGCTACAAAGGAAACTAGTGAATTCTCCTTCTCTGCATACTAATATTGGCTGCGTTTCAGAAAGATGTGCTTTAGCCAAACAAAAGCTGTTCTTTAGTCAGAGACTTTTACTCAATTTAACATATTAAATTGCCCAATTATTCCTTCTGAACCTAAACATCTTACGTAGGATATGACTCACTTAACTTTAGTTGTCTACAGTGTAGACATCTGAACCTCAGGGTAGCCTAAGATTACTTTAGAGTCAACAGACACATTGGGGGCTGGATTCATCTCACCTATTTTAGAAACCTGCATTAGGATGAGATTAATCCTGAAAACTGTCTGTTTCTCTCTACTATAAAAGAGATGCTGTAAAGGGAACAAAAAGAGGCTATAAAGGGAATTTGAATAACTAGCTCTGATGTAGGGATTTCCACTGAAAGTGCACGCATTCAGTCAGATGAATCCTACCTAGGTTTTGCGTCTGAGTGTCAGGAAGGCATTTTGACAAACATTCCTGAGCAGTAAATCTAGTTCAGCAGGAAAGGCAGTACCTGGATTTCTGCTAGGTGAGGTAGAGGTTTATGGTATTTCTTCTGTGCCTAATGTGTAGCTGCTAACACACATTTATTTAGATTTCTCCATCTGTTTCCATCTTCCATCTGTTTCAGGCTCCAACATATTTTAAAACTTAATAATAAAAAAAATTATGCTTTCCCTATGTTTTAAAGACATTTTCAAAAGGGAATTGAGGAGTTGAATGTCTCTATTCACTAAAGGCCCAACTTTTCATCGCCACCCAGTAATCCAGCCCAGTGGGAGGACACAGAACAAAATGATATCCATCGTGAAATAAGATCTCGCTGTGACTCTGAATTTTGGGATGTTTTCCTGTTTGCTTTGAACTCCACATTAAATCAAGGCAGAATAAATATTCCCAACAACAGAAGAAAACTTGAGAATGAAATAAGTCACAGCTCTTAATGGACAACAAGCCTCAGTCACTGGGAGCAAGCACACGAACACACACAGAGTTAAAGGGCTTGTGAAGTTTGAGGGTTTTTGTGTTTAGAAATAAGCAAGATCTCCCACACCAGAGCCCTGGTCAACTTTTTACACAAACAATATGGCTTGAAGTCAAGGGAAGATTTGCCTCGGGAAGGACTAGAGGGTTGGATTCAATGTACTGTTCATTATGGCTATTTTCCTTTTCTTTATGAGCCACCTGGGAATCTATCTCCCTGTTTCAACTGACATGAACTATTTTGTTTCAACATTATTTTTTACTGTTCTAGCCTGTATGCTTTATTGATGTTGATTATAATTTGGTTGCTCACCAACTTAAATTGAAAGGAAAAGCTGCAATCCAAACCCTTTTCTGCAGTGATTTAAGAACAGCTAACATGTACGATGCTTGGACCAAACTTTCTCATTAAAGAGTTATTACTGAAATTTTTATTTTTGTTAAGAAACCTTTTAATACCAAAGCACATTTCACCTATATATATTTTAAAGTGCATAATGCTTCTTCTAGAACGACTAATTACTTAAATAAGAACATTATACCAGCAAGGAAAATGGCTAAGGACTTAAAAGAGGCACTTGTGGAGCATCTAAAAAAGGTAGGATTTCACATGGACATTATACATTAACTGTGTGCAATAATTAACGTTCTAGATATATGTAACTTGGAACGTCCTTTCATCCTTACTGAAAATAGTGAAAGGATGAATACACTTAAAATAATAATAGAAATCTTTTCTTCCTAAAAATCACTTCATTTGTGGAACTCCTTCCTACAAGATATTAGGGAAAAAAAATCTATGCTTGTCTTTTTTAGATTTTTAAGATTGCTCAGAGTACAATTGTAAAATAATGCATATGGAGACTTGGAAATTCATTGGTTAACTATATGATTAATAAGCTAACACACACTTTACCATCTTCTTGACGTTCAAAATACAGTTCTCTGTGCTGCCATTTCTATTATTTACATAGATCAATAAAGGCATAAAAATTACACCAAAATCTAAAACCATAATTGAAGTGCTACTGAGCAGACACAATTTTTCACGTATTTTTTCTGATGAAAGAAGGATGAGGTGGAGAATGGATGAAGCCTTAGCTAAATCATTACATTACTAGAAGATAGCCTTACAGTACAAGATTGAGCATGACCTAAGATCCTATATAGAACAAATGTGAACTGTTGACTAGCCAACAGTCAAGGTGAAAATTCTCATTTGGAGTGACCAAATTGTCAATAATGGGACAACTCATAAGTATCTGGCACTCCTTAGTGAATCATTATCAGACCTAAGAATACTTTTATTTTCTGAAACCCAGTTCCAACTTTAAAATACTGCCACGGTAATGCCACAGAGAAGGCCCAAGCTCCACCATTCAATTGTTCAACTGTTAAACTGTTGACACACCTTTGGCGGATTTTTCTTTCTTGAATTTATCTGTTTCTCCTCTTGAATTTTGGCACATACAGCATCCTATGCCAAGGAACTCCACTGCTTAACTGCACCCCAAGTGAATGAGTTTCTTGGTTTTGTGCCTCCCTTCTTCTAACTCCATCTAAACAATCAATCCTTGTGGCCTCCTCAAGATCACTTAAGGCTATATAGCCCGTTTCCATATTCCCACCAGTCATTGCTTTCCCAGACCTGAGTCCCCGTTTCTTTAGTCACCCTTCACAAAGAAGTCCTTCCATACCCCTCCTTTTGTCTGAATCTTTTTCAGTCCTGATGTTGTATTTGGGTGATTGCAGTACTGTGCACAACTTTTCTAGTTTTTGTGAATTTATACAGTAGCACATCATGCTCTCTTTTTTAAATTCTCTATTCCATTACTAATTTCTAACAATTGGCTTATGTTTTTGTTTGCTCCCTGTAATGTGAACTGATTGTCCACACGCTACAGTACTTGGAGTGAAGCTTGGCTTGGTACTTACCCGATGGACTTCTGCACAAACGAATTCACTGGCCTCTCATGTTCTGAAAAGGTTTGTCTAGCGCCCTCTTCCCACTTGAGGTTCACAGCTGTGGCTGCCCTGCCACATCCCTGTCAGCAACTAGGGATATTCTCACAGTCCTTTTCTTTCCTCGCATGTCCTTTCTCATGTGAGGAGAGACTCAGCCTGGGATAGCCTGAGGTACACTGCCACAAGGCCTAGATCTCCTCCTGCCCCCAAGTGGCCTATTTCTAGGCCTGAAACTTTTGGTATTTAAGAGGGAATACTTTTTCAGCTTGCCTTAGATACACAGAGACGTTGTTTTACCATCTGTCACATTTATACTTTTCTACATGATGACGATATGGGTATAGATTGTGGGCAGAAGGACACAGTGTGAGGACAAAGAAGGGAACAAGGTCCAATGGAGTGAGTATAAGTTGAAGAACCGGGTTTAGTGGGTAGAAGGAGATGTTGGGTGCTTGACTGATTCATTGGAGCCGTCCTTGGACTATCTAAAAAAATGAACCACAGGTTGTTTGAGGAGACACCTAATTGTTCAGCTCCAGAGTGGATCCTGGAGGTGACCCAATACAGCCCAGGGAGCAGAACCGTGGCATGAAGCAATTAAAAGGTTGCTGCAAAGAGGAACAGAATAGTCTGTTCTCAATATCCCCCAAGGACAGGAAGAAAAACAATATGTTTAAATTGCTTGAAGGGAGAATTAGGTTAGACAGTGGAAAGAACTTGCTGACGGTAAGGAGAGTTGAGCCCTGGAATAGCCCGCCTGGCAACTGGTGTAGTTCCTTTTGCTGACAGGTTGTAAGGACAGGTTAGACAAACATGCTAGGAATGGTTTTGGTCTACTTGATTTTTTCTTGGGTCAAATGGAGAGATAAGATCACTTCTTCTGTTCTTCCCAAACTCACCTGTTAGAATATTACAATTTTTCATCACAGATCGCTAAGGATAAAAATGGATTATTTTTCCATGTTTTCCACTACTGCAAAGAATAGCTTGTTATATCCATCTAAAAATTCTGACAGACACAAAACCACATTCTGTGCTTGTAAAAGTGAAAAAAACCCCACAGTTAAATCAAAGGATCTCTGTCCAGTTCTGCCAGTTTTGCTTTGTGTGCTGAAACTAAGTATGACACATTTCATTTAATAATACAATATTTACTCAGTAAATATATTTACCCCATTTCTTTGGCAGTCTTTGCCTTTATCTGTTGATTCTTTCACAAGCTGAAAAGTAAAATGAGTGTTATGGCAGAAAGCCTCTTTTCAGAAGTTGCAAATAGGAACCACCTCAGAATACCTCTGGTCAGAGTTCATCTTGGTTTGGCTTTAATTGCAAAATTACAGATATCTGCTTAAAGTATTACAGCCAAATATAGGCCCAGGAGGGATTATATTCCCACTTTTGAGATTAATGCGTTGTACAGCCCCTGGTAGTGAAATTTAAATACATTCTAAATAGTGGCCACTGGCCGTTTTATGTGACAGCCTAAATAATTAAAAAGGTCTGCTTCAATCCCATATCCATGGAGTACTTTTTTTATAATGTTTTGCTGCCCAGAAATGGTCTCTGCACCAAAACATAGCACTTAAATGAGAATTTCTCCTGTATCAGCTAGGCATCCTGGGATCTGTTTTATGATTCTACAAGGGTGTATAAAAGAAATAAGCTATAGCTATCCAGTAGAAATTTTCCCCATCCAGAGAGATTATTGCTGAATCTTATTCCTTCTCCTTCTGTCCACAAAATCCCCACTCAATACTTTCCTCAATTCTTTGTTGACTGCTTATAACCTACATGGAAATCCTTAGGCTGATAATTGGAAATTGCCAATGTTACAATGCCTGAATTCACAGGCTTCATTTCTGGCTTTCGGAGAAGCCACGCATTCAAGATCGGTTAAGCATCTGTCTGCCTCTTTAGACCTCTACTGTACCATCTAGGTAGAGTCATTCCCAGAATTCTTTCTCAGGTGTCACCTTCTTTATAACTACCTAGGTCTTTGCCTGTCGGTATGTTCGAGCTCTCCTCAGCCATGAGCATGCTCTACGCGTCACGATCCACTTAAAAGGTCGTGTGGAGGCTACAGCCAAAGGCTTCATAGTTTATTTTCAAGCTTTGCTGGGAAACTCTGTCTCACTAGTGATGCTTAATCCTCTAGGTACATACAAAGCATTGCTAATATTGGCTACCAAAAGGTGAGGGGACAGCCTACTTCAAAAGTGAGAGATGATTATGGGATATACACCTGCCTGAATAGGACACTCAGCCGAGTATCATGATACAATCCTTCTTCCACATCCTAGATTTAGTCTTGAGTTCTAAACTGGCAGCTAGACTCTTTTCCTGAAACTCTGGTTTTTCAAACAGAGCAGGGAAATTGTATTAAACGTCTGCCTGAGCTTAACAAACAGCATCGGGAGAAAGCTGATGGGGAAGAGAGATAGCTATGGGGCAGTTACATTTCTCCAAGGTTATTTCTTGGTGTCTCTGGCTAAATGACTTGCTTCTGTGCCAAAATGCATCTTGGCATTCACGGCAGCTCTCTTTTATCAGGTGCCTCGCCACGTGTCCTTCCGCAGTACTGCCATTTACCTCAGGAAACAGTGCTTTCCTTGCACAAAGAAATGTGGCAATAAAAATCATCAGCGTTATAAACATCATCGATAAAAAAAAAATATTTCTTAGGACCTAGAAAACAAAATTATGAGGAACTGAATTATTCTTGTTGTTAAAGTTTGATTTTCTGGGAAAATTTGCTGAGACTACAAAAAACACTAAGTAACTCTCCACTGACATCCTCTGTCAGTCTTAATGTAACGTTAAAAGGGATTGTTAATAGCCCAGACACTCCAGGTTTTGAAGTAATGACCAGATATTGAAGGTATTAAATACATTTATTTTTAAAATATTTCTAAATCCTTTATGTGGGTATTGTATTTAAAATATGCACAGTCAAGATGTAATAGCAGGGGAGTGGTGGGGGGGGTGATGGTGTCTTTTTCTTTGAAGTAGCGATAACATTTATGAACTTCGATTTGCCCAATTTTTTTTTCAACACAAAGTTTTTTCCAAAGGCAGGAAAATCGTGATTTCTAGTTCAGAAAGGAAGCAATGTGACATTGCCAATGTCTTGACTTTGTTTTTCTTTCCTTCCTCTTTAGGCTTTTTGGAGCTAGATACACAGAAGATAACAGTCCTATGGTTTATCTATAGTCCAGAGACACGAAAACAATGAGACAAGGTGAGTGAAACTTCCTGCTGATGACAATGTAGCATAAAGTGAAAGAAACCAAAAAAAAAAGAAGGGAAAAGAACAAAAAGATATTGAAATAAAGCGACACAAAAAAATTATTACAGTTATAGTTGAATCATCTGAGTGATTGTCTTTCATATGTAAAAATTTTCAAAAGATTTGTGTGACTATAAAAGCAAAGGATATCCTGAAGAATACTGAGGAATTTCCACTTATTGTAGTTTGCATGGATACCAACTCCGCACAAGTGAAGGGAGATGTGCAGGCTAGAAGGACGGTGGTGGATAGCTAGAAAAAGAAAGTAAGCTGGCCTTGCCATAGTCATGTTGTACAATTCACTGGTGCCAAATAAAAGGTAACAAAGAAGTTGGGCATCAGGTGTGAGTGGGCTATGGTCAGAAAGAGCTGGGGGCAGGGGCTCCTGGAGCAGCAACGTGATGCAGAAGTTGCACTTGCATCCAGGTCCTGACTTCAAAACTCACACCGCATTTTAGGACATCTTTCAGAAAGGAAGATTAAAAAGATACTGAAGAGGAACTTTAATTTGAATACACAAATGTAACATTGTTCCCATACAAAGCAATGGGATAGTAATGCAAGAGGTAAAGAGTAAGGCTAAAACTGTAATTTACAGTGGTTAATGATAGTAGTTAACCTGTAGTTAATGATACAGAAATGCAAGAGTTGGCTACAAAATGGTACTATACATCTTTAGAAAACCTAAAAAGGCAGGGAGCTATGGTAAGCGTGGCATTTTGCTAGATCGGCATGAAAGATACTATCTTACGGTGAAACACTTTACTGAGATGTAGGATAGACTAAGCAACCGGAGCGAAGAAGAATCTGTGCTGGACACTTGCCACAGCCTTTCAGCCTGGAAAGGAAAAGGAACCACTAGTTTTTGCCCAGCTACTGAGCACTACAGCACTCCAGAAGTTAATACAGGGGGGTCAGGAACTCCACAGAGAGCCTGTGCAATGTATTTATGCTATATGCCTCACTGAAACATCAAGGAGAAAGGGTATGCTACATGACAAACTGTGCTGACGCCTTAAAACAACACTGGCCTATGTAGAGGAAAGAGCATTGGTCCAGAAGGGAGATCAGTCAGAAGAAGAGTCATCCTGGACAAGATGTATTCCAATCTGAACTGCAAAATCTGTCTCACAAATGCTCATTTCAACTTTATCATTATTTTAGTTACAGGCGCTCTTGATTATTCTCTGTGAATAGTCCTGTGAAAAGACATTATGTTATTCAATATCAAGCCTTCAAGCCAGCACCATGTTCACGGAGTCATAGAACAGTTTGGGTTGGAAGGGACCTTTAAAGGTCATCTGGTCCAACCCCACCCTGCAATGAGCAGGGACATCTTCAACTAGATCGGGTTGCATCCTTGTTACGATGCTAAAAAGCATCCTCCGTCATTATTTGCCTGATATTTTAAGCTCCATACATCCATCCAGACAGTTGGACATGACCACCTTGAAACTCAAGTTGCGAATCATGCTCTATGTGTTACAGCAGATGCTATTAGAAAATTTCCCGTCTGAACCACTTAGAAAGTACATGCACACAGCGGCTGGAGTCAGGAACAGAATGACTGGCAAGCAGACCAACGAAGCAGTCCCATTAATGGACAAGGAAGATTGATAAAAGAACGGGGTTGCTTTTTTTCTATGTTAACGACCAACTTTTATTCCCCTTTTCCTGTCCTTCAGCCGTTTCACCACACACCTTTCCACGGAGCGGAGGAGTAAATAAAAACTGGTCATACAGCTTGGCATTGATAAAATCAAGTTCACAAGCAGATATTTCAAACCCTTTATTAGCAGGGCCATAAACTATGTATGCTGTTTGATTAGGATATGATGAAAAGAATTTATTAGCAGATGTATATTCAGCTACACAGTTTTACTGGCAGCTTTATGAGATTCTCTCCTAGGCTGACAGGTGCGGCCTGCCAGCTGCTTTGTACAGTAAACAGGGGATGGAGAGCATGCCATGTGCAATGATTTAATCAGTTACCATCAACTGCTAAAAAATAAACAAGGTTTTGTGCATTTCTTTCAGTTCCATGTATATTAATTGAAACCAAATATTACAAATGACACTGAAAGAGAGTATCGCTGATCAGAGAAGACTTAAATTTAATAGGACACAGCCATGTAATACATAAATATAATAAAACACAGTCATGTAATACATAAATATTTGGTTAAAAGATAGCAGAATTTTGTTAAACTTGGCAATGGGAAGTCTTTTGAAGTCTCATTTGTCAGTTTCCATTCATGGGACAGTCAAATCTAGTCATTTGGGTCACAGCTGGCAAAAGAAAGATGATCCTCTTGGTTTATTGTTCTGATACAAAATTGTCATTACAAATTGAAAACACAGAGCAAATAAAAGAGGGCAAATGGGGAACTTGTGTGGTTACGTATTTTTAACTGTTGCGTCTGGCTGTACTTTGTTTAATAGGGGTTGCAGAATTCAAGATGTCTATATCCTGGGTCTCATTACTATTGTTTAAAATTTCTATACCACTAGTTTACAATTAAAATGTTCTTTCTCAACTCAGTTCTCATATCCCATGTTTTGGTGCTCTAAGTATGTGTAACCTGAACTAATATTTTTAGTAACTATCTGACAGCTGCGTTGAAACTTTTTTATTTCAAATATTTGCATGTCAAAATAAAGATATCTATGATTTTTTTTCTGCAGCAAAATGAGAATGTTCATACACTTTAAAGAAAAACTAAAACTGTTAAACTGATGCAAGAACATTTTACAAAGGATGCTTTAGCTTTATTTTCTGCATGTTTGTGACAAAGAATGTCATCATTACTCTGCAAGCAAGGACAGGTTGAGAAGAGGTGCAAAGCAGATAGAAAACTCTCCAAACTCATTGCATAAACAATTATAACATTGATCTGTTAAAAATGATAAAAATTGAAGCCGTGGTAGTGTTTTGAAAAAAAAGTGGGCTCGTCTTTGAAGTGTCAATGCATTCATTTTCTTTTTCTCAGCCTAAGTGCACATTTGGATTTGAGTAGATTTTCTGTGCTGGTTGTGAGTCAAGCTCTTGCACAGAATCAGAGGTGTTAGAGAAGAAACTGCACCAGTAGCAGAAGACTTTATTCTCTGTTTTCTGATGTTTTCTGATTATAATAATTTCTCTGAAGAAGGCAGAGATTATTTTTGTTCTTTTGCTGCCAGCATTTTTGAAAGGACAGGATGCACTGCATTCTCTTGGGTGACTTCTTCTTTATGGCTTGGTACAGATTATTAAATTTCTAACCCATAGCAGTGCATGTCTCTTCTGAGAGATGTTGGTTATTTGACTAAGAAGCCAACTTGTGGCTTCAGGTATCTGTTCTTTCTTCTTATTAGGGCCCGTCCCGTGGTGTGTAAAGATATAACAGTCATTTAAGAAAAGAGACAGTGGTGTTCATTGACTGTACTAGTTAGTCTTAAGAAACAAAATACCGTGGATAAGTAAAGAGGAGGTAACCAAGGAAGGGTCTTGAATGTATGCACCAGAACTTTGTTTTGGATTCAAAAGAGAATCAGAGGCAGCTGAAAGACTTCAAAGAGCATGTGGAAATGATGCTGTTGTGAAGGGATATGTCTGTGGATTGCAAACAATTTAGGGAGATTAGCAGCAAACAGAAGAGCTAAGGATGATGGAATGAATGGGTGGAAACTCACTGGAATAAATGCAGTCTGGAAGTGGGAATTTTGGAACCAACAGAGGAACAAAGATTTGAAACAGTGTGCTATACTGGCAGGTATGAAGACTGAAACCTGCCTACTGTTAGGTTTTTGCAGTAAGAGGGACTCTACAATGCAGTTCCACAGGACTGGACTCTTTCAGCTCTATATATTGCTATGACTGGAGTGAGATGCTAAAAGGATAATTTAGGAAACACCAATTTTAATGATGTGAGAGGCGAGTGTCTAGTAATAACAGCCAAAGGATCCAAAGCTGTGATAATAACTGCAGGCCATATTAGGCAGAAATATGATATATTATAATGGATTATGATGTACTTATGCACCTTCATTCACTCTTTTTCCCCTCATGTTCCTCGGTGTATTTCCTTACCGAAGCACAGGCCATAGCTCAGCCTTTCCAGGATTTTACAAGGAAAAGTGTTACATCAGGAGCATGTGCTGTGCAACCTAATAGGAAATATCATTTAAAACACATCCACCATGGCCATCAGCTTTTGGGATGCCTCAGAGAATCTGACTGGAGCAGCTACTAGGCGGTAACTCAGCCTAGACTTTTCCATGCAAACATCCTCATCATATTGCTATTCTGTATATTTTCAGTGTAGGGTTTGCCTTAGGGCATGTATTTATGGAAGCACTCCTTGCACCCTTTCCACAGAGATGGTTTCTTTCTTCTCCCAAATGAGAAGACAACCTCTCCACCAGCTGGGGGTCTAGACCAGGTAAGAATGGTAGCTCCTGGGTTCCTCTCAGAGCCCGCATCTCTACTAGTAAAATAAATGATGTGACCCCGAAGTTAGTAGCATGATGTGGTTATCTCCATAGTACTAAACTCTCTTAACCTCTAAAATAAGGTGGCCACATCCAGATTCAACATTGGCAATATCTTCATCCCATACGTTATCCTCAAACCACACCTGGGAATCATCAGGGAGAGTGCTAGTTATCTTGAGTCAAAATCAGGCAAGGCACCATTTAACGCTACAGATAATGGAGTTTTAGTGTCTGTGCCTGTGCCCTGTTTAACTTGCTGGTAAAGATGAAACCTCAGGATACAGCTAAAAAGTCTGCAGTCTGGATCCACAACAACAACAGACTTCAGGATGTAATAAACCCATTTCCATTTATATTGCATGTCAAGCTCAGGTCAGCATTCTGGATCTGAACTCTAACTCACTGACAGTGCAAAAATTTACAGCCCTAAAACAAGGTTGCAATTCCCTCGATGGCAGGTTTTTAAGTCCTTCAGGCTGCTAAGGTCCAAGGTGAGACAGCACATGATGCTCAGGTCTGTTTTGCAGGCTGAAATGGATAAGGACAGTTTGAGAAAGTACTTCCAACCATCTCCCAGCAGCTGGGCACCAGGAAGTTGTTTGCAGAAATGGCCTCTTGAGGCACCAAGGAGCACAAGCGAAGTCTGCAGTGCTGTGCTCGGCTACTTGCTATTGTCTGCTACCTGAGCCTCACAGACTAGCAACTAGTCCCTAGGATTAAGTCTATCTTGCAAATATTGCAGAGTGAGAATATCATCTTCTCCTCGTGTTGTTCCACCACGGAGTCTACCGTTATTCTAACCCTGTCAGATGTAAAGTTTTCTGATTTTGTTCCATTTGTCTCCAACACAGCATGTGTCATCTGACAGATTGATTGCTGTTTGATTTCCCAAGCAACCTTGCTCTGTTCCTCCTGTTTTCCCAAAAGTGAACTCTGCCATCCATGCCCCATCCCTAATTAGCACAGACACTGCATGACTGGTATCAAAGATATCCTGTTCTGGTTTCATTACTAAAATTTCTTTCCCCTGCCTTGGCTCTCAACACCTCCAATAGGCAGGCAAGGGCTGCCTTTACAGAAGCCCTCTGCACGGCTTTGCAGATGGCTGTTGTGCATGCCCACAACCTTAAGCACTCCTCCAGTGACTTTGGGACTTCTGTGAGCCTGCGTATTCTTCAATCTCCATACGTGCAGACACTGAGAAGTCATAAAAACCACGTAAGTGACTGTCCAACTACTCTGCTGAAATGTCTGGAGTGCGAAGTATCATATAATTGGAATAACTGATTGGTTTGAGCTAAACACATGTGCTGCACCTACACAGTAGTGGTCAGTATTTCCTAGATATTTCTGGTTCTCAGCGTCTGCATATAAAGGGCAGCTTATTTCTCCTTTGTGCATCTCTGCCTTCTGCTCGCCTCCCTGCTTTTACAGACCAGCGTACCTCTGGAGAAGATAAATGCAGCAACACTTATACCCCTCTGGGTGCTTTTGGGCCCCAATGATTTTCTAAATAGAAGGTAGTTTCTTTTTTATTCCCCAGATACACAGAAGGATCAGGCAACATTTCGTCTTAAGCACAGAGCCCCACCAAAACATATTCCTAATGTTATTTATATGGTATTTTTATATGGAGAGAAGTTATCCCCTGTAACCCTGCCAAGGAAATTGCACAAGTAGGTGAGGGCCTAGAAATAACTGCTAATCTCAGAGAAGGCAATGTGCTTCCATCTCCAGGGTCTTTGTTTAAATTCTTTGCTGCAGATTATATACACCACTGAATGTATTCTTCTTGGACAGATGAATTTAACCACCTTGAAACTGGGCTTGCAGTCTAACTTCTGGACTGCTGCAGTACACCCTAGCTGCAAATACAAGTTTTTTGAAAAGGAGTGAAGGGATTCAGTGCTGGAACTAACAGTAAATTTTCAAATCCCAGAATTGAAATTTCCTGGGTTTGCAAAGTTGTCAGATCTCACAGTGAAGTCCGTAAGTCTTGACATCTGCAAAAAAAATTACCTTTCACAGAGGGGTAGAAAAAATGAACACGACTTAAGATAATATTTTCTCAAAACATCTTAACAAAAATGTTGCCACTTTTGCAGATAACACTCTTTCCTTTTTAAGCACATTCTTCTTGCTATAGGCCAATGTTTCTGATCTGTCTTTGTTAATTTCCACCAGATATGGTCACACGTTATGCTCATGGTTTTGGTGGAGGTCAACAGAATATAGACACATATACACTCCCAGAGCCACCTATAAGATGGCATCAAGAACATTGCATGAAATGCGATAACAAACGCACTGCTCACTATATACGAAGCCTTTCAAACACTTCTACATTGCATGAAATTCATGCTGGTCGAAGAAGAAGAATTTTGTGACCATGAAAACTTGGTAGGAACTCAGTTGAGTGGTAACAGCCAGAGAGTGATGAGATTCAGTGTAACTACACACGTGAGAGAAGTCCTTGGCGCACATTAGTATTTGAAGGGCTGGGGTATTAGTTTTGACTCAAACCTAGTCGTCCTAGTCGTGCTACTGCTGAATGCGGTACGCCTGCTTAGCAGAACAGCAAAGCGTGTGTCATGTCTAAAACATTCCTCCTGGAAAAATAAAAAGAGTTTGGCACTACAGTGAGGGACAACCTGGGAATTGCTGATAAAGCCGAGGTGTTTTTCTCCTCCAAACAAAGATGCTAGAGTTAATTTGTTGCGGTTTTGTCTGCACAAGACCTATTATATGGGCTGTAATTTCACGGGATGGAGACTGTGAACTCCCAGGTCACTTGTAAACCGATCACTCCCCAGCCTCTCCTCCTTGTGCTTTTAAGTGTTTTGAGCCTGGTAAATTGAAACCTGAAGAAACACAGAGCTCTGATCTTTGGGACCTCTAGAGCAAACCTGGACTTTTGCTGATTTGCTCTAGGAAGTAACTGCTTACTTACCCCATAATTAACACCACAAAGCTGATCTTTGGAAGATAAAGTATGGGAGGTCAGAGACAGGATCAGGGAGAAGGGTTTCATTAGAACTACAGCATTTGGGGCCTGATTCTTTTCTCATTTGCATCAGATTAATCTAGGAATTATTTCACTGAAGTCAAAGGTGTTACTGAACTATAAAATCTGTCTGGATTAGAAACAGGTCAATACTATCACATCTAATGGATTTTAATCCAGATACAAGAAAGCAACAGAAATTGTTAGCTACACAACTAACCACACTTTCACTCTTATCTCACAGCAGAGGCTGCTTTAGCACTTCCTTACAAGTTCCAATTTACAGCAAGGCTTCAGACACATAAACAAGTATTTCAGTTGATTGGTTTGCTTTAACCAAGCAACTAAGTACAGTAATATTCATGACATTGAATAAACACTGTTAAACAAGCTTTGCATAAAGTAGTGTTTTGATCACCATTTTTTATTTGCATCTTGCTCCTGAGAATTAAAATCACTTTCCTGTATTAAAAGAAGAAAAAAAAAAAAAGGAAAAACAAAAAAAAAGAAAAATAAAGGAAAGAAAAAAGAAAAAGAAGAAATAAAAAAGAAAGAAAGAGGGAAAAAAGAAAGAAATAAGAAAAAGAAAAAAGAGGGAAAAAAGAAGAAAAAAGGAAAAAAAAAAGAAAAGTCCACCAAACCCTCAGCTGGTGGAAATCAAAACAGCCCCACATGTCCCTCATTTGCGCTTTGGCAGGTTGATTTCAGGTTGATATCCAGTTTATATTAATGAGGAGTCAGTCCAAAATACGTGATATAATAACTAAAAGAATCAGTTGCTATTTCTGAAGTAATACTTTCATGAACAATAACATGAACTAAATAGGTATATAAGATATACTTAGACATGCCTTTCCAACATCCAGTTTACACTCAGATTCCTACATTCCACACAAATATGGCTGTACCACACTTTTATTGTTGACAACCATCTACATCAGGAATAAAGAATCATAATTTTGAGGTTACGGCAAGACTTATTTATACTACAGGACTGGGTCCCACCACATTTTAAATTTACTGGATGAATAGTTTTTGTGTGTCCCTCATTTTGCGTCTTTGTCACACACTGGATCCCACATTCAGGCTTTGGCATGCGAGAGTTATGCATCCCGAAGACATTTTCCTCATAAAACTGGCTGTTTACTTTTTGTACAGCAATACCACAAAGCTAATGCTCTTTCTTTTTAAGAGGGTCAGGGTCCTTGAGTCTATTTTAAAATGAAAAATGAAGTAGTGCAGATCAACTAAACTTCAGAACATAAATCAAACCTCAAATAATGGAATGGGCAGCCTCTAATTTCTTACCCAGAATATGTGAACACTGAAGATGGATAAACAGCCTGTTAATTTGCCCTCTTGTTTTAATATTTATCTTAAATGTGATTCTAATACACAGGAAGAGAACAGACACGAGTTTGTGGAGTAATTTGGCTGCCAAAAATAAGTTCTGGCTTGCAAGCAAGAAGGCATCATATTGCCAGTTATGGACACAATAGTCCCTTTCTATGATTATACCTATGCTAATAAATTAACCAGTGCCAGGGAATATTCAGGGCATTGCAACTCAATCACTTACATGGTTAAATTGTAAGAATGGCCCCTGGCATGGTTTTGTTCATATCACCTAGCATTTCCCAAACAATTCCCTGGCACAGTTCAGAAGTTAATATGGGAGAATGACCACTCAGAACAGGCAGTTTGAAATAGTCCCCGTTTTGGAAACAAAGAAAACTTAATAATACGTAAGTGTCAAGATAATGCCAGCTGGCCCGATGGTCAGGGAACAGGCGCTGGCACTGTTTGCCTTGTTAGTAGAAACCTAGCCTGTACGATCAAGCCACCTCAGGACAGGAATGCTGTCTTTCTGGATGCCTCATCCCAGAGACTCCACTAATATGAAAGAAAAGAGCAACAGAAATGTCAGAAGGGGTTTTCCCCCCACTTAAGCTTCATATTTTGTAGCTGACTGGGGGGATAATGGTAACACTGGGAATACCAAGCCCTCGTGCATGTGTCCCTGACTGTAAATAATAGTTGACCTGCAGTGATCACATGGCTTCTTCACAAATATACTTCAGTGATGCATAACTATTTTAAGTACCTCAGTCCAACTCAAGATACCTCCAAGAGTTTCCAAACCACATGCTGACCCCCTCTCTGGGTCGTACATTTTCTGTGTGGTGGAGCAGAGTGCAGAAACCCCTGCGAGGTGCATGCACGCTGCATGGGGCAGTGTTGTGGAAAGCACGCAGCAAAGCCATGATGGCATTTGTCAGATTGTTAAACCTTGCTTTCAGTTCAGGGACTACTGACGCCTTTGCTTTCCAGGTCTTCCCGGCTCTGTGCCAATTCTTCTCTGGGTACACATGCCATATGCCCGTGCTGGGCTTCTCTGCCTATCTCACACGCGGGCAATGCCAAGGGAAGCAGATATTCCCAGAGCTAAGACCACAAATTCCCTAAGACCACAATAAGGACTAATAAAAAGTGGTCCTCCCTCTAGCCATTTTCCAAACAGTAAGAGCAGTTCTCCGTATTTCATCTCAGGTAAGTGTGGTTTTGAGGGCTGGTCTCCACCCACCTTATCTGTTGCTCAAGCTCCTCCAAGAGAACTGTAGCTGTAGACCAATGCTGAGGGCACTCACCTGGAACCTTATTCCCCTGAAGAACTAAGCTTTATTTTTGCCAAAGGAAACAGGGGTATTTTAACTAATCCACAAAGTTATTCTTCTGGACTGTTTATAGCAAATGTGGGTCTGGAGAACCTCAGACAGGAACAAGCAAAAAATTTTGAGCTATGCATTTTCCATGTAGATGCATCTCATGCAAGGGAAGCAAGTTTGATGTCCGGATAGTAGTTTTGCTTCCCCATGCAACTCTTCCTGTGGACTGCTCAACATGCAACCTACTAGAACAAAGTTGATATGCAGATCTCCCAGAAGCTGCTGGTCTCAGGACTGGTTACATCTTCAGCAGGGTGGCTACTGCCACTACAACTCCTAACATGGAACAGCAAGAAAGGCCTGTACTCCGCCATAAACTTAACCACACTCACTCAGCCCACTGTAGTTCATTATGGGCTTCTGAACACTTTAGTAAGCAAAGGGCATAAGGCCATAATCACTATGGAAGGAATGTGAGAAAATTCAAGTGGAGAACCTCAAAAAGAAAACTTCACCACAGAAAGAGCTGTAGAGTGTTCTTCAACGCGTGTTTTCTTTCTTATTCTTTTATTGAGGCAGAATAAACGACTAGAAAAAGATATGGTGGGGAACGTTTCTATTTTGAAAATAAAGAACAGAGAACCTGTCAGATCTCTGCAATCTTTGTTGTCCCTTATTTTATGAAAAGAAATGGGAGCAATATACTGTTGAGGGCAGCAAAAGAAAGGGACTGAGTGGGTACATTACTTGACTTGAACCTTCCTGTTAACAAAACTCTCAACTGTCAAAAGCCCGTCAAGGGAGTTCCTGTATTCAAATGGACAGCAAATTAAACATATCACTAACCTCAGGGAACCTAGAAATACCAAAACAAGGGATATTTTTAGCCTATTTAGCTACTTGGGGGTGGTAAGTGTCTACTCTCATTAAAATCTTACAACTGTTTCTCCCAAATGTCAAAATTGTAAAGTTGTTGACTGATGCAGCTGAGATAACCCGGGCAATGAAATCCCACTGCTTTAGGTGACACTGGTCTCCCCGTGACACTGCTAGGGAACTAATTTAACTAAGGAAAATTAGGATTCCTTCCAAGTTAGATTAGGATACCTTCATGAACCAGCTCACGTCTTGGGAAGCTCTTGGGTTTCAAGCAGAGTGTATGCACAGTGGGTGAAGGTATCTACCAGCCCGGTCTGGAAGCTCTGTTTTTATCTTCAGTTCATGACTTTGCTCTTTACTTCATGAGTTTCAGGGCTTTGGAAAAAACAAGGCCATGATTTCTAGCACAGTAAAAGCTCATGCTATGCAAACCAGAAGAAGAAGAAAAAAAAAAAAAAAAGGAAAAGAAATGGCTCGGCCCAAACCAGCAGTTCCAAAATACATCCACTGTGGGCAGGAAACCAACAGCAATGTTATAAAATACAGAACATAATATGTACAAAACCAGCTATGTCGTTGTGGAAATGTATATCAGAACATGGAGAAAATCCATGTCCATCTTACAAAAAATAAGGTCAGATGTGCATGTGCATGTTGTTGCGTGGAAAGAGGAATTTCATTCCTTCCCTGAGTAAAGAACTTTATTCTTCTGTTTCCAGTATGATGATTTTTTTTTTTTTTTATTTCTTGCATAGGAACAGGAAGATAAAAGTATACTCTGGGCTCAGTTTCTTCCTACCTCTGCCTCTCTAATGGCTCCTCTGAGTTGGTGGGGAAGGACCTTTCACAAGTTCATCTACTAGTTAAACTCCTTTGCATTCTGTGGCATCAAACAACTGCACAGGAGCTGTTGTTGCTTCTGTTCCAGCTATTCTTAAAGCTCTAAGGAGAATTGAAGGTGCCTGGACCACAAGCAGAAGACAGTAAGCTGGAAAGTCTGCTTTGGGTAGTCACACAGGAAGACATTTGAGAACGGAATTTCTTAGGAATGGGGCATTCTTGCACACCGGGGTTGAGAGGATGGGTGTGGAAAGAACATGTGTGCTTGTCCGTCTTGTGCTCGACTAATCTGAATAATGTCTGGCAGAGCTAAGCGTGCAGAGTCCGCAGCAGCCAGAGCTGGCACTCTGTCAGCCTTGCCCAGAACACGAACCTGAAAGGTTTGGGATTCAGTTCGTAGTCCCAAAACCACCATGTGTGAGGAGGCTCAAAATGCCACAGCGAGGCTGCACTCACATAAAACTATTAAATTAATTATTCTTGCAGCACAGTACAGAATGTAACTCAATCCTGGTGATAGGTTGGTAGATTAATCACAATTTACAGCCTTGTAAAGGCAGATACAAAAACAACAAAAAAATATAAAAAGAAAGGAAAAGAAAAAGAAAAATATTCCAGTACTCAAAGCCTTTAGCTTCCAGTGACAATTAAACGTATTGATGGCTTTTTTGAAACAGAAACTATTTCTCCCTTTTTCTCAGTTTTCCAATTGAACATAAAACTGGGGTTGACTGCTTTCAGTTTCAAAAAAAAAAAAAAAGAAAAACAAAAGCAGACAATTTGGGGTTTTCATTTTGAAAAGAAACTTTGGTATCTAGAAGCATTATTTATTTCCTGGCTTATTTTTGAACAATTAAAAAATGTTGATGAAAGTGATTTTTCCTTGAAAAAGTCTCCAACTAAATAATTCAGCAGCCTCTAGTGCTAATCCTGGACAAAGACATTCTTCCCCATTTCTTCTAAATGACACATGAATTTTCTTACACTGGTTAATTTTTTAAAAATCAGAAAATTAGCCTGAATTTCAACGAAGTGAAAGTCCAACAACCCACAAAAACCTTTGTAGGGCATCTGAGAAGTGAAAAGCACCATTTTGGGCCCTAAGCCTTTCACGTCCCATTCAACAGACAACGCAAAGATGTTTAAGCGACAAACCCCCATAATTATCTACCCTGTATGCGTTATATGAAAAATATGTGCATGACTTTAAAAGTGACTTTATGTGTTAGTGCTTCTTACAGCAAAGGTGTGGGCTCGGCACATTCCTTGAAATTCTTTCTGTTGTAGGGGCCATCTATAATGTAAAATTTTTTTCTGTTTCACAATAATGTGTAATTTCTTCATTTTGGTTGAAAATCACTTACATCAATAATAAGAACAGTGAATTTGAATTCCCAAAGTTGTTTACTCGAGGGGCAGAAATCCCCTGAATGCAATTATCTTGGATGAGGATTTTCATGTCCCTCACTCGGAGCCTTCCTAACACAATGTGTTTTGCCCTCAGTTGACTGAGAGGGCCTGAGTTTCAGAGAATAGGGCTTCAACGCTTCCTGAAAGTGTGACAGCTTCAAAGTATGTCCAATGAGACCCCAGAACCACCAGTCATTTTGGAAAAATGTTGTTGCTGTTTCTCTGATCCATTGTCTTTTTCAGAGTGGCACAACTGTGTTTGCTGCGCACAATTCCCAACAAACTGATTGATGTGGAAGGCAAGCCAGGAAAATCTCTGCTCCACCCCATTTTGCGTGTTCCATGGTCCAAAATGTTCAATAACTGCCCAGATGGGGAATATATTTTTTCCTTTCTGTTCCTGTACATATTCCTTCTGCAATTTGCATTATTATTGGGTAGCTCGCATGCTATTGACTTCATTCTACAGCTTGTAACCCTTTACATAGTCCCCCGCCTACCACGTCGCTCTAGAAACACCACCGGTGAATTCTTGCCACGAAATGTTCCTGTAAACGGGAACAAAGAAAGAAAATGGATCCTTTGATTAATCCTTGCTACACACACAAACACCTTGTTTCATCGTCCGAATGAAATCTGCAAGCAGTCAAAATGCTTGCGTGCAGCCCTGTGCTGTAACGGCGTTTGTATTATGTTCTGCTCTCGTTGAGCTATTGTATAACCATCATCGCTACAGCTTATGTCTTCATTCCTTCTTAGGTTACACGACCAACACTGAGATTAGTAACAGGTTTTAAAAGATGTCCACATACTGGTAATTTATCACACCCACATTACACAAATAAATAAATAATACACACATATATATCAACTTAATTGCTCCACATGTAAGTACCTGATTTCACATAATGAATAGTTCAAGGAAGCCTATACACCAACAGATATTAATTACTGTGTCTGAACCAGAGGCCCCACTTTTCTCCTAAACATGCTACATTCAGTGGCCTATTGAATTTCTGCTGCTGCTCATCATAGTGGTGCCTAAACCCTTTCTTTGCTAAAACAAAACCAAGAATGAAATCTCCAAAAGAAAGGATTATTTTTTTTTCTCTTTTTTTTTGGCAGGGGGTGGGAAAAGTAGGATAGTTTTGGAGTAAGACCCAAAGAAAATCACCTTTGCAGGTTTTACTTATATTGTTTTATTTATATTGGTTTGGCGTCAAGGGATAAAAGCATTGCAAGTATTATCTTTGGCACAAAAAATCCTTCTGCCCGAGTATACGTCTGGATAACTTGCATAACTCTTAGTTTACACCAGTGTAACTAAGAGTCGCTGATGATTTTTTGCTGGTAGTGGGTTTGTGCCATCACCAGGAGCTGGGTTTCTCCCCGGGAGCAGACCTTCCTCCTGGGGTTAGCCCACGCAGCACCCGTAACAGCAGAGGTACCCACGCTTCCTCCCAGGAGGAAATTCCAGCTTAATAAGGAGCCACCCTCAATTTCAGAGAAATTTTGTGTGATTTAGGACCCCTACAAATTTCTGGTCGTGACCGCAGTGAGTCTGAAGAGGATGCAGTCTTGCAGCCTGAAGTTGCATTAGGTGTAACAGCCCTGCTCGTGTTTTACTCTGTTAAAAGGACACCATTATACTAAGTCCCTAGTAATTGCTAAACTGTTACACTTCAGCAAATTTCCATGAAAGATATACAAGTCCCCAGAGATGCTCTGGCACGGGAGTGTTAAGTGCAGCATCCTTATTTTTTAAGTAGGTGATTCTTTGCTACATAAATGTCCCAGCCTGCTGCCTGCACAAAGGTAAGATGACCCTCCGGAGACATTAACAGGCTTTTTACCTCCTCTGTGCCTTATTCATGGCCCACCAGCATCCCACCTCCCCACTCCAGCCCGGCTTTGCTTATTTGTGTTTATGGTACACAAGGCGGTAGATAAACAAAAAGGAGTTTCAGACACTTTCTGTTCTTAGCTAAACCTTTTAGTTACACATTAGGGAACAGAAGTGTGGTACAACCCTCTGTTTATTTGTGGTTCTTTTAAGTGATGTCCAGAGACCTACATTTCATGGTTGTTTGAAAGTTTATATAACAGTGGGAAGCTGTTAAACAGCAGTTTACCTTCACTTTTTTCTTGGTGGGTTTTTTTTTTTTTTTTTCCGGCATGTAAAGGATTTGAAATTAACACTCATTCTACCATATTAATTTAGTTATTACTCAACATTCCCCTGTTTTTCTTTTCCCCTGGAATTTATGTTTCCTGTAAGTAATGATAAGAGCATTCATGTCAACAAATTTAAAATCTATTTAGTAACTATACACTTTAAAATAGCCCTTGAAACTTTCACAATTAATGGCTGTTCAGCTCTCAGAAAAAAAATAAATTTGTGATTGAAAAGAAAAATCTGCATTCTCCACATTAGACCTATAAACAAGGCAAAAAGTATTTCCAAAAAGAAATCTTCTCTTTTTATTTCCTTGCATTCTATTGACTACTACGTAATTCAATCTTTTAAATTAACTGGATATGTTTTTTGAAATGTTCACAATGTTCTTGCATGTCTCCCAGTTCCTAAAGCTTTGTTGTGTTCAAACACCCTTTAGGATCTCTCTAACACTACACTGTATTCAGGATATAAGCTTTTCTTTCACGTGTCTAAAATCTCCAAATATTCTTTATATAATTTGACCTTAATTCTGTTGCCTTAAAAGCCAATGGTACTTTTGCTTTGCTGTAGGATCTGCTCCTTTTACTGCTTTCTATAGCTGCAGCTCATTCCAACGGAGAACGTTTCTTTCATTAAAAAAAAAAAAAGTAAAAAAGAAAACCCAACAAATTAAATATATACTCTATTTACAAGCCAGGTCTTAATGCAGAGTCACTTTGGGATATTGGATATGTTGTTTTGCTTCAAATCATCTTAAACCTTCAAGCTAAGAAACATAAAACAACTTTAATGTAAATAATTTAGCATATAAATTTGATTTTGACTAAAAAATAACTGTATAAAAACTGCCATAATTTTAATGCAAAGTATGCGTTATCTTGCCTCCTTATATTAGGATGAAAGAAAAACCACTTTTTAATTATGATTTTAAGTGTTTGGAAAATAATTTTAAACTTCAGTCTGAAAGACAAGCCAGTTTTGTTGTTTTTAAAATTATTTGTGTCCAGGAATTTTTCTGGGAGAACATAGATGGAATTCATAGTAAAATAAATTTAATATAATTCCATCATTTTTTTGGAAAGCTCACATGACACAGTCATATCCCATTAATTCACAGTGATCACTAGAAGGCCAACTGAAAACTACAGAATAATACAAGCTAGAGCCAAAAATTTAAACGGTTCACTACACAAGACCTCACTTATTTTAGTTTTAAAGAAAAAAAAAAAAAAAAGACATATTGTCTTCCCCTTGTTAACTTTGTGTAATAGCTCTAATTTAAATGACCGTATTTTATAAAAACAATTACATTTTAGGGTTATGAATTCTCACGGTATAACGTTATGTGTTTATATTTTTTCTGGAACACTTCTGGATGCAAATTCAGACTCTGCTACAAACATGTAAAATATTCTGCACTGCAAGGCAACGACCGAAACAAAATTTCTCTTCAAAAGTTGCTGAAAACTCCAGAGTTCCTGAAGACAAATTTGTCTTATTGTCATTATTAGTATTTGTCAAGCTATTCCTTTCTATTCTCTAACTCTTCCTAAAAGAAAACCTTGGTGAGTGACAGAACTGCAAATCCAATCAAATACCGTGAACACTGGCCGTAATAAACTTTGCTATAGTGAAACTCCACTTTGGGTGCAGCAAAATGAAAATCACGGAGCACGTTTATGCTTTTTGAATGTGCTCACTACATTTACAGAGCCACTTGAAACTGCTGACAGCCAAGGTTTTTAGGGGGGAAAACAGCCACACTGAATGTCTTAATAAGTAATAAGAATAATAATAGGGATTTCTGTGGACGATCACCAGTACAGCTCTCGATAGATAGTAAGCAGAGGGACCAACTGTAACTTTTGAACATTTAACCTAAGTTCGGCTCGGAGTTAAAAGACAGATGTGGTGTGAAAGCTCTAATTCACAGTTAATAACTTCCCCCTCCTCAAACATATACAAGAAAAAAAAAAAGTGAGATTAAAAAGATATAAAGCACTGTTTAGGCCAACAAGTTGTTAAATTTCTCGAGCAAGGACAATTTTCTAAGTACAATCATTTCCTCCAACAAGGTAACTCATGTAAACACCATCAGGGTCGTATTGTTTGTTCTGCGCTGCCAGATGGGGGATATAAACCATGCAGAAACAATTTCAGATTTCCACCCTGATTAGTTCATCTTGAATATTTTCACAGTGTGAATCTGGAAGTCAGAAGTTTACATAATGGTTATAAATTAGGGAGAAATCCTGCTGCCAAGAAAGTCACACTCAGGCAAACAAACTGTCTCCTTCCTAACATGTTTTAGGTGTTGCTTATCAAACACATTCTCAGCTGTAGGTGGGGGGAAAAAAAAAAAAAAAAAAAAAGAAAAGAGCTTCAAGTCCTCATCGTTTTTTTTTTTTTTTTTTTTTTGGTTTACGGTTTTCCCATTACAGGCTGTTTAGTCAAAGCGGTGATTTACCCGCTTCGGAGCTGACGCCTCTCCGCACCGGCCCCATCCGCGCCCCTCCGAGTCCGCTCGCCCGCCACGGGGGAAGCTTGCCACAGCCTACAGCTCCCCCCGTGGGTCAGCGGAAAGCCCGCAGCCTCGCCAAAACCTTCAAGGAGCTCTTGAACAGCATCCTCGGCCAGAGAGAAACTTCTCTGAGCAAAAAAAAAAAAAAAAAATTAAAAATATCCCCCCCCGCCCGTCCTCCCGCGAGTCCTTCACACCGAAGAGTTTTGCTACCCCGCAGCCTAAGGAGTGACCGGATCCTGCACCCCTGAACCGCTCGTGTCCCAGCGAGCAGCTTCGGTGCAGGATGCCGTTACAGCACGATGAGCCTCTTCAGAGCACAGCTTTTGCTGTTTTTTAACAGTCATCCCAAAACATAAGCCTTAAAAACCAGTATTATCTCACAAAATCTCAACGGAATGCCAGTTCTTATTAGGATCGATGGTTGCTGTGGTTAAAAAGAAAATAAAAATCGCAGTGTAGCTGTAGAGTAGATAACAAATCTGGGAAGGTTTATGCAAAGGCAAGTCTCGAGGCACAGGCAGATGGAGTAGGCAAAAGGTAAAGTTTACACATTCTTTCCAATTGGCTTGGCTGAGTGATAAAGCCAGTAAAACACTTGCTTTTATTCAGCAATCATTTCGATTTAAAATTCTTCATATGCCAGTTATGTAATTGAGATTTCAGGTTACAAATTCAGGGGTAAATTCTACCCTCTGATATATGCACGAGTTCAGCTTTCCTTTAGGATCATCTGGGTTAATGTACATGCGTGTCAGGGCAGAGTTTAATATTATCTCCATGGAACAGCGAACAATGTTAGGTCAAACAAGCCAGTTTCATTTAATACTAAGCATGTTTAAGAAGAAATGTCAGAGTTCAGTTCCGCTGGCTCACGATGTAAATCAGGAGTCACCGAAGCCAGACACCTATCCTGATCTTATACCCAATTTGTGCTAGGATTACTCCACTGAAATAAATCAGTTCTTTACCAGGAATCCATCCTACTGACACATGAGCAGTTCATAAACTTTACACAAACAAGGAAATCATGCTATGCAGGTGGGTAAATTTATTCATGTGGTTTAACTACTTACTACAGTTACTTTTTTGTTGCTGCTGCTGAAGCATTTTCAGCTGAAAATGACTTTTCTTTTTAAAGGAAAGTTTTGCAGGAAATACCTTCTTTTTCTTTTTCTTTTTTCTTTCTTGTTTTCCTCCTCACCTCTCTCCTCTCCTTTTTCTCTTCTATTATTTTTCTCTTTTCCCCTTCTTTTCCCTTTCTCTTTTTTCTTCTCCTCTCCTCTCTTATTCCCTTTCCCTCATTGACACATATGTCACAAGACCACATAAATGAAAAGCGTCCTCAAACATATCTTTCAAAATTTTATATCCAGATGACAGGTTTCGAATTTTTAATAAAAACTCCACATTTTGTTGTTTTGGGGTTTTTTTATTTAGTTTAAGGAGAAGGAAAAGCAATGTTTCCCAGTGAATTCATTTACCTACAGAAGGAGAGACAATTTTTTTCAGGAGGCAGAAGAGCAGATCGAGCCCTAGGGCTCAGCGGACACAATCCCACCCCAATTCATCTGTGGCGTACTTGGTTACATTTTGCCGGGTGGTAAAACCTGTGTTTAGCATCTCCCCTTAGTATTTGTCCTGCAAAATTACCCCTTATGCTAAAGGACCTCGAATACTAAAGCCATACATTTGGGAGTGTATGCTATACTTTCAGACGAGTTTCCCATGTTCATGGTCAATTCGTTGATGATTTTTTTTTTTTAATCTTCAGCCGAGCTGGGGACAGGAGCAGAGCAGTTCTGGAGCCTCCCCCCACCCCCGTCCCCGCCGCGTTTCCCGGCGCAGCGGAGCGGGCGGTGCCGGGGGGACACGGCGGGACCCGGGGTGGCTTCGGTGCCGCGGGGCTCCGGCACCTCCGCGGCCACAGCCTCCAAGGGGCAGCTTCTAGAGCTGGGAGACATTTGCTCCTTCGAGCTGGTGGTGGCCACGGAAGCGTGTGAGCACCGACAAGGCTGCAGCTCTGGGGCGGGAGGTCCCGGCGGAGCTTCGCTGCTGCGGGCGCGCCTCGCCTCCCCTCGCCGCTTCGCTCCTTCCCCTTCACAAGCTGTTAAATGGCGCCTCCTGCCTACCGGCTAAAGAAAAGGGCCTTGGAAAGCTTCGCCGCTGGCTTTTCCCCTGTTACTCCGCCGAGGTTTTGCCCCTTACCCCGCTGAGTTTTTGCCCATCACCACGCTGAGCTTTTGCGGAGGTTGGAGGGCGCCTCCTGAGGTGCCCGGGCGGGCGGTGTCCGCTCACCCTGGAAGGGGACAGCGGGGTGGCCAAGGTGCTCCAGGGCAGGGGCTCACAGCTTGCTCAGTGCCCCCAGCACAGGCCAAGGTCTCCCTGTCCCACACCAGGTGTGGCCCCTAAGAAACCCACCTGAGCTCCCTCCAGGCCATGGGTGGGGATGGAGAGGTACCATCAGAGCCCAGCAGAGCTCACTCTTGAGCAGACACCTATCAGATCAGAGGAATCACATCCCACAAGTGTCTGTTTTCCCCACTGAGTAGCTTGGGAACGTTGAAGAGCTCCAAAGTCCAGCCGAGCTGCAAGGTGAGCTGAACCCTATTTGCAGACCTAAACTATAGCAGATACTGAATACCTCTTGGATTATCAGTCTCCTGCCTGCAAATCAAGGAAAACACTGGCCACACTTAACAGCATTCAGCCACCTAGGTCACTGTCATAGAATCATAGAATGGTTCAGGTTGGAAGGGACCTTAAAGATCATCTAGTCCAACCCCCCTGCCATGGGCAGGGACACCTCCCACCAGACCAGGCTGCTCAAAGCCCCATCCAGCCTGGCCTTGGACACTTCCAGGGATGGGGCACTGACAGCTTCCCTGGGCAACCTGTTCCAGTGCCTCACCACCCTCACAGTAAAGAATTTCTTCCTGATATCCAGTCTAAATCTACCCTCTTCCAGTTTGAAGCCATTACGCCTTGTCTTATCACTACAGGCTCTTGTAAAAAGGCCCTTCCCATATTTCCTATAGGCCCCTTTAGGTACTGAAAGGCCCCTATAAGGTCTCCTCAGAACCTTCTCTTCTCTAGACTCAACAATCCCAACTCTCTCAGCCTGTCCTCATAGCAGAGGTGCCCCAGCCCTCTGATCATCTTCATGGCTCTCCACTGGACCAGCTCCATGTCCTTCTTGCGCTGAAGACTTCAGGTGGGGTCTCACAAGAACAGATTAGAAGGGCAGAATCTCCTCCCTTGACCTGCTGGCCATGCTGCTTTTGGTGCAGCCCAGGATGTGGTTGGCTTTCTGAGCTGTGAGAGCACATTGCCAGTCCATGTTGAGCTTCTCATCCACCAACACCCCCAAGTCCTTCTCCTCAAGGCTGCTCTCAAGCCATTCTCCACCTGCCCTTTACTAATACCTGGTAAGTTTTGAGCCACAGCACTATTTGCTGCTGTGGCACATAGAGAAGTCCTCACATGGAGGCAAGACAGCATTTTGCATAGGTGATGAATGCGGAAGTAAAAAGGTAAACCCAGACAATGCTGGTGCCATTTGTGCTTGTTCTGATTCTGTTGCACAGAGGTTCAGTGCTGTATAAATTAAACGAGTTTAGAACAAGTGGCTTTTCAGAGGATAATGGGGTAGCCAGACTTCCCTAGAATATATGCTAAATGCAAGTTATTTGTTAATATGTATAAGGGAATGTATAACTGCAATGTATACATGTATACATGCAATTCATGTATAACTGCAATGACCTCCATTTTTTTGACTGCATATCAATGTGGCTCGACCAAAACTCAGGCCAAATAGGACAGACAATATTAAGCCTCCAGACTCTGGTCTGCCATAGTTAACTGTGTAAATTTCTGATTTGCACATTGTCAAATGTTTTCTTTGTCAAGTAAATGACTAATGCACCCAGTAAGCATTATATGAAGTATAAATATTGCAAATATAATTAGGACTTCTATAGATGATTTTAAACATGAGGCATAAGTTGCTCACCCAGACTTCCTCACATCATTTCTCACATATATGGCAATACATTCAAGTGGATATGGAAATATATTCCAGTAACATTGAAAAGGACATATTTTAGTGCTCATATCCAAAAGTACTCCCTATGAGCTTTCTGCCCATAATATACAGAGTGCACCACCTGGACATTTCAGCCCCGATGGAGATGACAGTACTCCAGCCTTTTCAAAACATCTCTGAACTATGTCAAGAAACAGTCCTGGTTCTGCTCAACTACTTTTTTTGGTCTTGTGGATGATATCTAGCTGGTCTATGAATGCTGATGAAATCGAAATGTGTAGCGTGTACCATAATTGCAGGCATTTGTATCAGCACATAAAATAACTGTTCTCAGAATATCTCCAAGACTCACACTCTGCAAAGCACTGCTTCTCTCTTATAAACACAACTAACTCGAGGAAGAATGTATAAACTCTCCCTTCACTCAGCTTTGCCCTTCTTCTCTTTTTAGTAAGAAAGAATCTCAGCTTAATGCAGCTATATCTTTGGTGAATACACATCTGCAGCCTTTCAAGAGGCAGTTGTTCTCCTTCAGGCTCTTCTTTTAGGTCCTAAAAAAACCCCACAGACTGTGGGCCAAATATTATCTAAATGGAGGCTTTCCTACCAAGGTGGAAAAAGGCATTCACCTGATTCCCAGCAATGATATCTCTGTAAGTGATCTCTCATACTAGGAAAATCATGCTTCTGCCACAGTGCTGTCTTTAAGTTGCCACAAAGCACGCCAAGGATTTGTCACATCCTATTTCTGGATTTCCCGGAGGTTGTCTGTCAGAATTATCCAGGTGTGCAGTCAGCTTGTGCATAGTCACGTTGCATGCGTTCCAGACAACGTTCATCTGTCCTTGTTACTACTTTTTTCTTTCTTTCTTTTCATTCAGGAAAGTCCCATGCTGCAAAAGAAAGCGCGTGGGTTACATGCAGAATACGACTGTTTAGGGGGTTTAATGTATTTGACTCTCACATGAGCAAAAATTGAGAAGGAGATTTTTTAAGTTTTCATTCAAATCTCAGAAGTGTCCTGTTTCTTTTTGTTTATAAGCCATTTTGTTAAAAAAAAAAAAAAGTTGTTGCATGTGTCATCTGTACAACAGCAAGACCAAATCTTATTCACTCTTGCATTTCTTCACCTTTTTTTTTTTTTAATAATGCTTTTAATTTCATTTAAAGGAAAAAAGGAGATGAGAATAGAGTAGTGAAGGGGAAAAGAATTACTGTGTTTGATAATTTCTCCATTTAAATCTTCAAAAGGCTTTGACATGAGTTGGAGAATGGAAGGGTGGGTGGAAACCATTCCCAGGATTACTGCTTGCTGGAATCAATTTTCTGCAAGACTGGTTTCATAGTGCCAGATCACATCAGATTATGTTTTGATTATTGTATCTTTTTGACATTAAGAAAGAAAAGTATTTTGATAATTTTTTTTAAGTATAATGCACAAAAATATAACAGAATTCAGCAGGCACATTGCTGAAAACCATAAAACCACAAGAACCAGGAATGTGTTCATAAGTGTGTTTCAATATGACAGTTACTGCTCTGACAGCTTTCTCAAAGCTATTTATGTGCTTATGGGTCAGGTAAGAGGTAATTGGAGTCTCCAAAAAATCAGGAGAAGCTACTGAAGAGAAAAAACTCATTATAGCTTTACATAGAGGCAGGAAAATACTGTTAAAATTCCCAGCCACCACCACCGGCTTATGACGCCTTGTCAGAGTGGCTGGAAAAATACCTTATTTCTTTTCCAGAAAAGAAAAAGAAAAATCTTAAAATGTTTTGAACTCAAAACAAAACAAAACAAAAAAAATTAAGAGGAAACTGAAGGACATTTCTGCCCCCCCATGCACACAAAAAACTTAGTAAAGGGCTTGTTTTTCACATTGAGTATGCAACGTTACAACACATAAGGAAATCTTTTCTGAAAGTCAGAAACATCTGTAACTACAATTACAATGCCTATAGTGCATTGCAATGCCCAAGTTTAATTGGGAAACTCACTGTACAAGACACTTAAAACAGCATCGTAACAGGCTTCTTTAATCAGCAACGTCTATTCCAATCCTCTTCATCAAAGGCAACGTGGGCAACTCCCTGGCTGACAGCAGTGGGACCGTGTTTGTAGCCAATAAGCCACAAGATTTGCCATAACGCGCCAGAGGAGTGGGCTCTGGTCTAATCAGACATTAATT
This sequence comes from Rissa tridactyla, assembly GCF_028500815.1. Taxonomy (NCBI): domain Eukaryota; kingdom Metazoa; phylum Chordata; class Aves; order Charadriiformes; family Laridae; genus Rissa; species Rissa tridactyla. Next base: position 115,295,704 of record NC_071468.1, on the reverse strand, counting down.
GTTGGCTCTGAGGAGGCAGAGATGCTGCCTTGAAAGACAGCAGTTCTCTGGCTGGAGGGGCAGGTAATTTTAGCTCATTTAACAGCTCCATCTCTGTCATTGCTTGTGGGGTTGATTCGAGAGCATCAAGGTCCTCTCAAACTCAACGTTCCTCACCAACACCCTCCGACTGCCAAAATTGGAAGATGGGAGAGGGACCACACATAGCCACAGCTCCTGCCTGTTAACAATTAAAATCTGCTTGAAAAAAATTAACAATGAAAACTCTTAGCTCTGTCATATTCATTCCCTCGCACATGAATTACGAGGTGAGCCCTCACTTACGCACATATTTTTGATATCACACTTCCCACACTGTAATATAGTCTCTTTTTTTGTATTTATTCAATGTAGGCTGGCTGGTAGCAAATGACACACTTTGGGTTTTCATGAGTATGTTGTGTGCACATAAATTGGGTACGGTGGGAAGAAGAGTGCCCGTGGGTCAGGCACATGAGTAACTAAGAAACAGGAACAAGAAATAGCCGTGATAGTCATTCTTGTCCTCTCACAGCATGCTGAAAAGGGGGTTGGCTGAATCACCTGTACCCTGTAGCTGCTTACATATCTAGATGCTGCAAATGAAAAGTGAGTCAATAGCTATCGGCAGCCTGTTGGATCAGTAGCTCCTCAGAGTTCCCTGTGTCTGATCTCAAATTAAAGAATTGTCTGCACTTGATGCCCACGATACATCGGGGAAAATAAAGTTCACAGAGTGGGAAACAGCGGCAAAAGCAAAGTCGTGCAAGTGGAGACTAAAGCAGAGGTTCCCAGAGCCATCTCTGAGGTCCACACCAGCATAGTTCAGGGTGGCGCCAGGTCACAGCGTCACTCAGGCTCTGGGCAGCCACCTGCGGTCTGCAGGTTTGCAGCAGGGCTGGTCACCCTGTGCTCCCTCTGTGCTCAGTGCGTGGAGGTGGGTACTTCTAGGGTACTATGTGGCTCAGTTGACAAGTAGACCTAAAACCGGGTTGGATTGTTCCCATTGCATCTGCACCTATTTTATCTCCATTGGCTATAAAGGAGACACAGAGTGACTAGCTCAGATTGCAAACAGAAAATCAGGAGACATTCATTCCACCCAAACTAGGAAATGCAAATTAAGAAATGAGCTTGGGGTTCTTTATAAAACCCCAATAATACCTTTTTCTACTTCTTTTTTTTTTTTTTTTTTTTTTTCAAAACCCCAGGCATTAGATAGAATACACTGTGGTGTGCCAACGTGTTTGCAAAAAGAATAAGGGTTCTGGTTTTGATGTGGGAGAGCCATTTTGAGGAATTTCTGGACCGTTGGGAAGTTTCATGAAATGGAAGGGAAGAGAAGAACCGGAATAAAAACACAGAGGAAAAGTAAACTGAATCACGAAGAGCTGTAAGTAGGAAACTTTCAGATGCCCAGCAATGGAGGTTAAATCATCAACTGTCTAATCTTTCTTGACTTCCACAAGAATTGGCTCCAGCCAAGCACTAGTTGTGCTGTTTCTCAGGGCCGTTGTCCCCCCGGCGGCGGTGGCAGAGGGGCAGCGGCCATCACCAGGTGGCACTGTTACAGTAACGCTCCTGGTCTTTCATGGGCAGCTGTTGCGAGTAGCAGAAAGATCCATTTCAGTCTTAGTATTTTAATCATATTTAGCATGTAGGATTTGGGTGTCTTGATTTTTTTTTATTGGTTTTTTTTTTTTTTTTTTGGTCCTAGGAGTCCCAAATTGATATTTGGGTTGAAATTCTTGATAAATGACAAGATGTGCGGTAGGGCTATTTGCGACAAGCTCCTGTCAAGACTGATTTATATGGTAAAATCCAACAAACAACATTAAAAATAAACCCTGATGTGCCTTGATAATTTATTCTATATAAGAAATGATGTATTAAGGCCTGAAATCTGCCGCCCCTCAACAGACAGGCCACATTATCACAGTGCTCTCTTGTCAATGGATTTATGAACTTTAGTGGATTTGTAAACAGCCATTTCCAAGCTATATTTATATATTGGGGGGAAAAAAATGGCTTCTCTTTAAGTGGATAAAGATTGGAGAACAGTCAGAAGATTATAAGGCTTAATACTGTTTGGAGAGACACCTCAGGTTTTAGAAGCTTTGGAGTGAATCTGTGACATCAGGCTCCAGAACTTGTGACGGCATCTTTTGTTAGGAAATCTTTGGGTATTTTCTCCTACTGGTCATGGTCTGGTATGTTGAAGAAAACACTGCTGCATACCATCTTAACCAGAATGAGGAGTACAGAGGAAAGACAGGCAGACAAAAAAGTAAATAATTTCTTAACAATGAAATTCTTTCAAACTAAAGGTTGCCCTTTAATTTTCTAAAGCTCAAAGCGTTTGAGCCCCTTTCCACATTTTCAAATATAAACCTGGAAAGAAATGAACTATTTCTTTGGGGGAGAAAAAGTTTTCATGGCATTTTCAATGACTGCAGTAGTATGTATTTTGTTGTTTATTTATACCAAGTTGGCCATGTAAGTCTCAGGTACAGTATCCAGATGCTCCCATATGTGTTTCTAGACTTCTGCTCCAGTTCTTCTGTCACCTGCTGAAAGAAAACGATCAGACTGTCTGAGGATTGAGCAGCCACTTCTTTGAAGCCGTTACCAGCGCAGCTTCTGACTCCAGTCCTCTGCCAGCACGCATTCAACCAGCCTGCAGACATCAGTAGCTGGCTTTCCCCCACTCTGAGGCTTCAAATTAAATTGCTGTTGAGACTCCATGACATAAATTAAGAACAGAAAAACCAGTTTTAAGCTTACGGCTCTGAAGAAATCACCAAACGAGTTCTATTTTGGCAGCCTGCTGCTCACAACTCAGAAAATACGACAGCAAAGCAAATCACATGTCCAGTGTGTGTTTTATAACCCTGCACAGACTAAGCCATCTTGTAGGCACATGCTTGACTATTTTTAGTGGCTGTGCTCCTGCAAATATGGCAAAGTCCTTTAGCATTGGCGAGTCACTAGGGGCTACTTGAAAAGTAGCGAGAGATGTCAGTTGCTGGAATCTTGACTGAAAATAATAATACCTGGATTTCAGATTTGCTGCACAGATTTGCCAAAGCGCAAATGAAGTCAGCGCTGGCAATGTGACGATTCACTGATTACTGCCTCCAGCCATGAAAGTGCAGGATCTGACTGTGTTTTATTTTCATCACCATTGCTACAGCATCGTTTTAAAGGTACACGATTGCTCGTGGGAATGCCAGTTTTCCAGGGTGTCCATCTGGGAATCAAACATTTCTTCTTCAGCTCCAAGCAGGCACTGTGGCATATCCAGAGGACCTATAACTGACACGGCCCATTAGTCATAGAAACATCCCACTAAAATTAGCGGCAGCTTTTCATCTTTATGGGCCTCATGCCTCGGTCCATATGTAGAACATACAAAATGGATTTTTCTTTTCTTGGCATGTAACCCCGTCTTTCCGGTACTTTGGTTCCAGACCTTCATGAGCAATGCAGGTGGCTTTTGTTGCTCCACAGCTCATATTCTTGACAGTTACTGCATCTACACAATACTTCTGGATTCAGCCAGGCTGAAATATTCTCACAAACAGTTACTTAAGATTACCAGCATTAGCACATAAATATAATAGTAATTAATAACACTTTGGCTTCTTGAAGATCCCTTGTGCTGCTCTGTAGGCTCTATTTCAACAGCACCTACAAATCCAGCAGCAAGGGCTCCCCCCCTCCCTCATCGTCTTTTTAAACTTTACGTGGTTTGTTTTTAAGGTGTGCAACAGAGGCACAGGGATAAGCTACTGTGATTTTCACTCTCAGAGCCCAAGGTTTTCATGACTCCCTCACATTTGGGACTGCATCTCCTTATTCATCTGTTGGGTCCCAGCCGGAGACAGTTCAGACGTGATTTTCCGAGGTGTTGGGCAATTAACAGCTTCCACGCGAGCCAAGGGGAACTGTGACCGTGCTGGATGCGGCTTCTGTGTTTTGAAGCAAGCATGCAAGAGAAGACATTTTGACAATGTTTACCTCATGTCTTCATTCTCAGTCTAAATTTACAGCAAGTAGGGACTTGAATTAATTCTATGTCATTTACAAACTTTATGAAATGTGTAAAGGAACCAACCAGATATTTTATATCATTAATATGCATCAAAAAGAAAAGAAAATCTGAGACTTCTTAACCCTGTACTCTGACTTGATTTTCTTGCTTGCTGCCTCAACGTATTGGCCAAACAGTGAATAAGACTCTCTTTTTCTCATGAGACAGTTACTCTGAAGTAGGGGTCAGGTTGTCAGTGAAACTGTTGCGACACAAGACTTGTGTGCACAGGATTTGACTTTCCAGTGCTGTTAATATACAAGTCTTCCAAAACTTGTATTTTACCCTTTCAGCAGAGACAAGAGTATGCCAGGTTGCCCTATTTGAAGTCCCCAAGCTTATATTTACCCTTTTGTAAAAAAAAAAAAAAATGAACTGCCTGGATAAAACTCGGAAGAATACTTGCAGCTAATAGCATAGGTAGCACTTTTGTACCATACTGTGCAACGTATTGCAATGCAAACAATCGTTGTTCCAGTCCAGAAATAGAAAAGGTGATTCATTTTGGTTTGGAATGAAACAGCAGTGTGTCTTGGTGTTGCTAATAAAAGCCTTTAGGGTTTTGCTCCCCGCAGGCTTCATTGCAGTAATCAGCAGCGCTTCTGTTAGCTCATTATCAGCATTGCTGGCAGCGCAGGAGGCAGAATTGGTTGCACATTCGGGTTATTATTGTCATTGTAACACTTTATATTAAGACTCCTTTAACAAAGGATTTACAAGCTGCATTAAGAGAGAGTCCATCAATAGAAGCTGTTATAGAATCGTACTGATTAGCCTTTTATTGACACCCTGTGAGAAATTTACTAACTACCCATTAACTGTTTGTAAATGGAGCTTGAGTATTCAGACACATACGTTTGAAGAACATGAGGGACCATTTTGAGGATTTAATCTGGCTTCCCGCAGGTTGCAGGTCACAGCATCTTGCCAGGCAAGTCCTGCAGTGAGCCCGCAGTTTCTGGATGAACTACTGCACCTTTCCTAGAAAACCATCCATTTTGAACCTGAAGTTCTCAAGAATCCTTAATTACTCAGTACTTAAGCTTGTAAAAAATAGTACTCATATGGTTCCCCATTTCAGTTATTGAATCACTTGCTACAGTAAAGATCCTTCCACTGTTGCAACCTTCCCCCTTCTCTCTCACTCTCTTTCTTTCACTTCATTTACATTCTGTGTTCTATGTTCTATATAAAGTAAAAATCATTACTTAATATTTAGGTTTTTGTAGGACCTGGGTTTCATCCAAGCTAAGGATCAGTCATGCTGATGTTATATGAGCAAATGCTAACACATCCTTCCAAAAATTACATAGGCAACACCTAACAGATGGATGAAAAATTTAATGGTTTAGAGGCTGGCCACAGAGAATGGAGTAAAGGAGTAATGGGACACATGCAGCTCTTAGCCACTTACATGCCCTGGTGAGATGGCTCCCCAGAGCTGCACCTGCAGGGGTATATGCCTTTGGAGAGCCCTCTGGAAAAGGTCTCCCTCTGAGAGAAGGAGATGGTGGCCAGGCTGCCTCTTACAGGTAATTGGAAATAGTGAATTAAACCCAAAACTAAGCTAAAATAACAAAAAACAAAGACAATTACCACGTTACAGCATGCACAGAATCACTGTACATTAATAGTGTAGCAGATAATAAGAAGTGTGAGCTCTGCCCCTGCCAGTGGTGCTCCTGTATTCATGAGCTTTGCATCGTAACCTGCATTTCTTACGAGACCACTCTGCCTTCCCCACCCTCTCCTAAGCTTCCCTTTAGCGAACTGCCTTTGCTGAGCTTTTCAGAGCACACAGAGTGACCTGGCGTAGAAACCCCAGGGTCCTCTTCAGGTTCTTTCATAAAAGAACTTGGATCTCCTCTTGTTTTTCTTGAAAAAATGCAACACATTCTGCCTATTTTTTTGCCAAGGTGTTTAGAAACAGTAAAGCTGGGAACTGAAGAGCGCTGGCAGGCCGGGTCAAGGCGGTGTGCTTACTGCAGAGGTATTCTCCCACCAGCTGGTTCTGCTTCCCTGTAATTTGTTCAGGATTTGCGTCAGGACCTCTAAGTTCACCTTCTGCAAAATATTTATTAATTCTTTTTTTTTTTTTTTCCTTTCTCTGAGAGAAATGTTTCCCCCTCCCTCTTTTTTTAGAGCAGGATAATTTGCCACTGGATTGGAAACAAATTAGTACCATGTTGGCAGGGTAGGTCTGCCTGTTTCCCAGACACATTCCTTGTATTTGCTAATTCTTTTCATCATGAAAATGGTGGAAAGGCAGAGGTGAAATCATATGTATTCAAGGAGCTCCTTTAATAGAAGTCAATCTAAAAAGAAGTGAGGATTCATCCTCCATGGTTATAAATGCAGTCTATTCCCACGGGCTACAGAACACTCCCAACATCATAACATTGGTGACTCTTTGGAGGACTCACGATTTAAACCACCATCGACAGGCTGTTTAAAAAAATCTTCTTAATTGAAAGATATTGTTGGCTCTGCTTATTAACTAATAATTACATTTATCTGCCTAATTCCTTGTCTTTTACAAGTATTAGACCATTTACCCTGGTCATTAGATTTAATTTTTGCTATGTCCCAAGACACAGCATCAAGAGGTTCTAAAAGACTTTCCTGACGTAGGGAAGAAGCAGTATAAGGCTATCAATTGGTGCAAATCGTAATTAAAGCCTGTTCTTGAAAGAAGAATTGGACGCATTTTTTTCACTCTTTCTTGGAAAATCAAAGTTCAGATTTTTCACTTTAACACATTTTTAGAGTAAGCCTGCCTAAACCTAATGTAAAATTCAAACGAAGAAAAAAAACTAACCCCTAAGCTAAATGAAGCATTTTAAGTCAAGCAGTGTGTTTAATTTGATCAGAACTGAAATATCTTTTCTTTCATTTTCATTTTGGCAAAAACAACAAAAAGTCATTTTGGGTTGACCTGAAACAATTTATTTTTTTTTCTTAGTTTAGCCATAGAGTGGAAAGATTAGTTATTTAGACAGCACTACTCCTAAATTCAAATGCTGTGGCATTTCCAGCAGGCTATCCTTCCTGCCTTAAATGAGCTTTTCATCCTTATATATACGTTTATAACAACCGATGAGAGAAATATTGAGTAATCACATAGATCTCAGTCAAAGTTTCAAAATTCCTTTAACTATTTGACCTTCCTTTCTTGGAAGGGGATCCTATGTGTGTGTAACTTATTCATCATTCCAGTTTATAATGAGATCTTTTTGTTGTTGATTGTGGCCATTCGTTGTTGTTTTAAAAATAAAACCTTTCCATATTAATTTGTTCCATCTCTTGCTCTGTGGGACAAAATTTACAGTGATGTGCCTGGCCCTAAACAAATGCAGGTTAGCTTACAGTAGGAAGAACTGTTGGAAACAGTACAATGAGTTGTCCCCAAAATAAACAAACTTTACTTTTCAATTTTGGTTCTGCCAATGGCTGTGTGATACTGAATATAGAGGAGCAGGATGTTTGCTGACCATCCTGCAGATGTCTAATGTTTCAGTCATGTTGAATGATTCACTTTTGCTCTGTTGGCTCACAGAGGTAAATAGTCTTTTTCTGATTCATCTTCTAAAAAGATACTGCTTTGGAGAAGTTATTTATGAACCTGAGTACACCGAGCACTCTGTTTGTTCTTTTTAATTCCTTCCCCATTTTTCTACTTATAACACCTTTTCTGACATAAGCATGTGCAGCATAAACCTTGTGTCATGTGTTATAGGGTAGAAAATCTAAAATGCTAAACACACTAGTGCTGTTTGGGTAACACCTATGATCATAATGAAGTGTTTCCTGGCACGCTGCACGCTGTACCTTAAATCACTTTTATATTGAGCTCCGTAAGTGTCAGGTCTTTCCCCAGTTTCACCTCTACATTTTAGTGGCTGAGGAAAGGGAGCCAGGCCATGGTAGGCAGCCCCTTCCCAAGGCAGTGGGGCTGGTGGAAGTGGTTGCCACCATCAGCTCCAGCAGTTTGTGGTGTTGGGCTGAACTGTCCCCACAGGCATTGCCCGATGTCAGGACAGGAGCATTGGCTCTACCAATGGAGCTGCAGAGGTGGGAGGCTCCTGGCCAGAGCCAAGGAAGGAAGGGTGAGGAGAGTTTATGGCAGAAATGTCTTTTACCAGCATTGCAGGCTTCAAGAAGAAGGGATTTGTCTAGAGCTTTGCACGAAAACCCGAGTTCAGCACTATATTTGTGTGCCCAGCTCTGAGCGTGTAAGGCACTCCTTTAACATCACTAGGATTTGTCACGTTGTTGAAATGGGTATGCACTTCAGAGCCTAATTGGGAAGATTTACAATTTTTTTCAGGACAGAAAATGCTTAGAGAGACCTGATAGAATAAAAGAAAAGCAAGTTGAAAAAACAATAATCATAACACAGGGAAGAAAACCATTCAAATGTTGATAATTAATCAAGAATTCAATAATTCTGACAGAAACCTGGGAAAGATATTGCACATTAGATATAACATGAGCCTGAAAAGTATTGGAAACACCGAAGTGTCTAAAACATGTTAAAAACACCTCAGTTGGGAAGATAATACTCTTTTTCCTTGATTATCTTGGAATTAAATGTGACAGCTGTGTATTTTAATTGGCTGTGATGGTCTTCATTTTCAAACTTTTTACATTTGCTGACTGCTAGACGTTTTCCTAAACAGCCTGACCATCTGATAGCCCTGACCACCTACAGGCCAGAGCTCCTATTCAAACTAGATTGCACGTAATGTTGCCTTTGTTTGAAAATTACCAAATTACAGGAAAGTTACTGGCCTTAACAGAAAGACAGAAAGACATAAACTTGTATCGCAAGGCAGTATGTAGTGGGGAGATATTATTAGATAATATTATAGGTGTTATCAAGGTTGCTTTCCATAGACATATGCCGTAGCATTTATCATCAATTAAATGTATTTGCCATTTTATTACCGCTAAAATATTATTATTATTATTATTATTATTATTATTATTATTATTATTATTATTATTATTATTATTATTATTATTATTATTATTGATTCAGCAGCGTGAGAACCATGCTTCTGCAACTCTTTGCAGATAGCATCATTTTTTGCTGCTCTGAAGAATTCATTAATGGTGGAAATAGTTGGCTCACTAATGCAACTCCAGGAACTACTTGTCTCTGTCTCCTCAAGCTCATGTAACTGATTTAGAACAAATGGACTTTAGTATCAGGATTGCACTGCCAAGCAACAACAAACCAGCAAGAGCTAGAGGTTAACTGTGCTGGGGACACAGAACAAGTCTACAAGATTTCACAAGAACATAGGTGAAGAAAGGGAATATCCATCCAGAGAAAAAAAAGTGTATGGTGAAGTACATAGAAAATAGCAATTATTTAATTGCTATTAAATATTAAGTACTAAATATTGTTATTAATTCAAAGAAAAAATAAGCTATGGCTAGGAGCAAAGTTATATGAGTTTAATTAAAATAGTTTTTAAAGACTGTGAGTTAAGCAGGTGTATGCACAAACATTTGATTCCTTCCTTTGATTTAAGTGGCTTCCATTCATTTCTCACAGAAATGGGCTCAAGTCGCTGGTGTAAGCTGCAGTGAGGCGAGGTGGGGTGTGGATTTCTGTCAGATCAATGACTGCACCCATGGGTGCCCTTGTTCCACAGCTAACACAGGTAACTTATTTGACCTTGGGTATCTAGGCTGGACAGTTGTATATGCTAGCTGAAATGAATGAAAAGCCAGGACTACAGATTAAAAAAAGGAAGTTGCACAATATTTGAAAATATTAGATTAAATCAGTTTATATTTACTGCAGATTTTACCCCAGAAATTACCCCATTTTAGGGTAAACAAGCCCTTAGGATTAAGCTCTAAAAAGTCCCCTCACTGATAGCTCCCTCACTGATAAAAAGATTCTATAGACTTGTTTATGGAATAGACTTCAAAATAACATCCATCATTGTGTATACTTTTTTTGAACTTTCAACTTCATAGAAATCAAAAGGCTAATCTGTGTACAAAAATCCAGCACAAATCAGAAGACACACTAGATAGAGTAGTATTTTTCTATTATTTGTATCTGCTGTGACGATGAGTGAACGACTAAATATTGGGGCTGTTGGTGGATGAGAAGCTCAACATGAGCCGGCAATGTGCTCTCACAGCTCGGAAAGCCAACTGCATCCTGAGCTGCATCAAAAGCAGCATGGCCAGGTGTCAAGGGAGGTGATTCTGCCCCTTGGCTCCACTCTGGTGAGACCCCAGCTGGAGTACTGTGTCAAGCTCTGGGGCCCCCAACATAAGAAGGACATGGAGCTGTTGGAATGGGTCCAGAGGAGGGCCATGAAGATGATCAGAGGACTGTAGCACCTCTCCCTCTCCTACGAGGACAGGCTGAGAGAGTTGGGGTTGTTCAGCCTGGAGAAGAGAAGGTTCTGAGGAGACCTTATAGTGGCTTTTCAGTACCTAAAGGGAGCCTACAGGAAAGCTGGGGAGGGACTTTTTATCAGGGATTGTAGCAATAGGATGATGGGTAAAGATTTTAAACTGAAAGAGAAGAGACTTAGATTAGGTAATAGGAAGAACTTCTCCACTGTGAGGGTGGTGAGACACAGGAACAGGTTGCCCAGAGAAGCTGTGGATGCCCCATCCCTGGAGGTGTTCAAGGCCAGGCTGGATGGGGCTTTGAGTAGCCTGGTCTAGTGGGAGGTGTCCCTGCCCATGGCAGGGGGTTGGACTAGATGATCTTTAAGGTTCCTTCCAACCCAAACCATTCTATGATTCTATGATATCCTTCATTTTCCTAATTGAAGAATGTCTTTGTCTTTTTTAAAGACAACTTCTAAAGCTAACTTTCCTCATTCTGCACATCTTCTGATTTATAGTCATCTAAACCAGGGACATTCGCAGACAGCTTGGCACAGATAACTAACTATTATTTAGTTATTTATTATCACTCTGGCTTCAATTTCTTCTCTGAAATGGTTTGGATTTTTTTCCTGAAAAAATAATCTTTTCTCACTTTATCCATTCTCCACTCATAGTTCTTGTGTGAGCTCCAGTGAAGACACATATTTCTTCTCAAAGTTTTATGAAAGCTGCAGCTGAAGAATCCTGTAACTGGAGTTATTTTTATTACCTTAACACCCTCTTCTTCAAGCTGTATCTCTCCAAAGAAAAGCCTAACACCATTCTAACAAACCAGAAGATCCTGGCCATTTAAAAATCACCTCTGATCTCGGAGCAGAGCTTCCATGTTTCACAAGAATACAGCCTTCTCTCCCAATCTATTTTGGATTTTTTTACAATCCCCATGTTAGCCAGGAAGTCTCTGAAGTTCAGCTCCTACCAGAACAGTTTTATACCTTATACCTTTGACAGGAACTGCTGGCGTTCGCCTGCAGGAAGCTGACATGTGATTTAGGAGGGGATAAAACATGTACATGTTTGTTACTTGAATTTTACAGCTCTGCAGGGAATGAAAATCTTTTTCACAAAGGATTTAAAACCTTGGCTTTGTTCCCCACTTGAAAATTTCAAAAAATCTCTGAAGGGAAATTGCAAGATGAAATTAATTTGGGGTCAATTGAAAGGTTTCGGTTCGACCAAAACCAAAATCCTTTTAATTTTGATATTCATATTTATTTTTTACATTACATTATAATATGCTGAACAGCATAAAATATGAGATGCTAGTCCTAATGCTTCAAAGAAGGTCTTGAACATATGGCCCAAATGTAACTGATACGTTGATGTCTAGCTGAGTTTATGGAAACCCTGAAACAACAACTGTGGGAGACGTGAAATGAGCTATTCGTGCTGGCTTGTGTCCAGGAGTGATATTTAATAACATTAATATTTAAAATAGTTTATCAAAGAGCATGAGAAAAATAATAGAAGAAAAGAGTATGGTACCAGAAGAACCAGGTATTGTAAGAGACAGCTTCGTTTGGTGCCAAGAACAGGCTATATTTGCTAAATATTTATTTTTTTATAATTATAAATGTTACATACTTACACACATATTATTTCCAAGTCAAGAAGAATCAAGCCCTCAGCAGCGATGAAGCTCTGCTAAGGAGAAGTAGAGTCTCAGGAGCTGAGTTATTTGGAATCACCCAAACCAGCACTGGTTTGATGTGCAGTCATACTTAAGCATTTGCACCGAGTGGTAAAACATTTTGGTGTGTCACTTGACTGAAATCTCTTCCATCAGAGGAGCAACAAGCAGCCAGCAACAAGCAGAGCAGCCCAGGAGCTGATACTAGGACTGGCACTGTTCAGTATCTTTATTGATGACCTGGGTATTGAGACAGAATTCACCTTTTTCAAATGTGTGGACAATACTTAATGAAACAGAGAAGGCAGGTTTTGATATACTCTACAGCAGAAGAGTTTCAAGCCAAAGGGACCCCAGGAAACTTGAGGATTCGGCTGACAGAAGTCTCACAAAGTTCAGCAAGGAGAAATGCAAACGTTTGTGCCTGGAGCAGAGTAAACACAAGTCAGGGAGTCAATTGTCTGAACAGCAGCCTTGTTGAAAAGGACCTTGGGCATCTAGGGAACACCAGTTAGACCGGGTGCTCTTATCAAAAGTACAGGAAACTGCATAATGGGTTACCTTACGAATGTGGCCAGAGGAAGGAGGGAAGTTAACCCTTCATTCAGCAGTGACGTGGAGGCAAAGGATTGATTTAGCAGCAGCCTACAACTATTTGAAGGACAGTTATAAAGACAATGGGGCCAAACTATTCTCAGGAGTAGCAGATAATTTAACAAGGGGCAAGAGCAAAGTGCTGCAGCTTGGGAGGTTCACCTTGGACATTAAGAGAAAATCCTGCAACAGGAGACTAGTGCAACACCAGAACCCACATTCAGGTCAAAGGCCTGTCCTCGGAGGGTTTCAAGATTCACGTAGGCTTAGCCTCAGCTGGTTTGACCTACTTGTTATAGTCATGTTTTAATCAGGATATTGTTCTAGATGACTTCTGGAGATCCCTTCTAGTTTCTGTGTTTCATTGATCCTGTGATTTACTGTTTTCCTCTCCCTTCCCTTGCCTTCCCCTCTCTTCCCCTTCAACATCTTAGAAAGGTCAAATTAAAGTTCAGAAAAATTCCTCTCAGAATATAAAGTTATGTAAAAATGACCTCAGTATAATCCTTAAAATAGGCAAGGATCTTTGAAAGTGTAATTTGAAAATAGCAGGACTGCCTGTGGGATGCTCTTTCCTGGGCAGGGTCTTTACTCATCAATCCAATATGTAAAGAATGGGAATCACCATGACTAATTGGGAATGAATTCAGCAAACCAAAGACCTTCAGGTACTCTCTGGCTTGTGAGAGAAGGTAGTAGAGTACACAGTTTGGCCACAATCTGGAATTTAAGTGCCAATCCTAACTCAATCCCAATTTATACAGAATTTGGGCATGATTACAGACAGACCACATTGTCCTTTTCTCTGATTATAGATGCATCTAAATTCTTCATTAAGGAAAAAAAAAAACCAACAAACAAACTTATGACAATTCTGCTGAGATAACATCCTATCATCTCAGTTCAATCCATTTCTAGTGAAACTCCACTGATTGGACAAATGTGACCAAAACATTTACCCAGAATTCAGTAACTTCCCTGAAACGCTACTTCACACAACCTTGTATCTCAGACTCGGACTTACTTTTTAAGATACATATAAGATAATTTTAACATGGTGGGAAACACTACCTACATACTATTTCCCAAGTAGACAGATAATAAACAATACAGTGAAACAGGAACCACCAGAGAAGCTTGCTCAAACAGGGAATTGGAAGTTGTTAACACAGAGATTCTGAAAATGGGCAGTTCTGGCCTCTGGAGAGACTTTTTTCAGTCTGTGTGGCCCTTGGAATATTTTCATCCAAGAGGAGTTCCCTTGGATGAGATCCTTGGAAAATATTTCCCTTTGATCTCTGGAGTATTACTCCTCTTTTGCAGCCAGACAAAGTTTAAAACTAACTTGACTCCCCTTTGACTGATACGACTTCTACAGTCAGATACAGAATGAACATAGCAGGGATCAGAAAGATCCCGAGAAGCACTGCAAATAGTCAAAATGCTGCTTGTGTTGGGCAGTGGTAAGATGAACATTTTGGAGATGTCCTTAAGAGGCTTGTCTCATCAGCACCAGATGCTTAGAAAGACGTGGGCTAGGGAGAGAATCATCAGCTAGTGGAGAACTCACAGTTGCACAGAAGACAATGCAACCAGATCAACTCATTCCACCTGGGAATCTGGGCCCTAAAGACTGGAATCATAACAATAGCCCTAAAAATAAGTTCCCACAAACCAGCCTACTCGTCAGCACTGTTTCTTGCCTTAGTGAAGCTGGAGATCTGCTACTAATACAGGCTTCCCTGCCCTAAATCATTTATTTTGGCAGCTCATAAAATATGGAAACTCTAACACTCAATATTCCCCACTCTCTCATGATTACTGTTCAGGGACAGACTCTTTATATCAAACAGAAACTTAAAGATTGTGGCATGTTATCAAAACCATAATGAAATCTTGTGCAAGCACAGTAATCAGAGAGGGCTATTTGTCAAGACATACTGTAGAGAAAAACAAAATCCCACAGTAGAAACAGGAGTGCTTGCTCTGCCGAGAGATACTGTGAAAATGAAATGAGGCTCTTTTTTTCCTCCTCTTTAATCAAAACTCAGTATGAAAACAAAAACGTTACCAAATAACTTTTGCTGATAAAAAAAAAAAAAAGTTGGCTGGAAAGGAGCAGTGCATAATTTATGCAGAAATAACATTAAAAGGGGGATTGTTCACATAGATATTTCTGAGTGTGTGATCAGAAATTTTGGCCCTGGGGGGAGCTCATGTTACTGCCACTGCTGGGTTGAGGCTGGATTTGACTCTCTCAGTGAGACAGTCGAAACCTGGGAAGCTGCAGAGGGAACGAAGGTGCGGGCAGATCTGATATTACTTAGGAGGTCCCTGGTGAGGGCATGCCTGTGTTTTGACCCCACCTGCTGCTGGAGGTTACCGGTTCTATCCACAAAATATCTGTAGAGGTTTAAACTTGACTCACTGCTTAACGATGAGAGTGCTGGAGGGGGGAGTTACGTGCTCTGGGATCTCCTTCTGGCTGTGCCATTGATTTGTGAGCCAGAGGCCTACTCAGTAAATCAGGGATAACATTATTAAGTTACCTAAATGGACTGTTGGGATGTTAATTACATTTGTGGTCAGTTTGCCCTTGTGAAAATTAAGCCACTTTGCTGTCTAAATGATGCTTAACTCCGGGTGCAAAGATCAAACACTTCAGCTTAAACGTCCCTATTCTCAGCTCTACAGGCTTTCATAGTACCATCATATTTTCAAATACCATCCCACTCGTAGAAGAGGAGGGCAACGTTAGGTCAGGATTAAGTTTCAACCGGAGATCTGTAAGGAAGATCTTAAAAGAAACAGTGCTATCTAGTGTTATTAGTTGCATAGTGGCACGAGCACTAAATTACTGAACCTGTATGTAAATACTGATGAGTAAAGGGCAGACAGGGTGGGTGGCTACAGGGCTATAACAGGACACTTTATTTCAGACTGTAAATACAATCTGTTACTGGGGCAGAGCGATGCAAGGTTAGTACCTGTCAACAAGACAGCTGGAGGCCTCTCGTTTGCTGATAAATGTTGAGTGCAGCTGTGCTTGGCACATGCTTGTGCTGTAAACAGGAGCCATGGCTTTAAACATCACTCTGATTTCTCCACTCCTGCTAATTGCTGCTTCCACTTCGTCAGGGGTGGCGCCCAGGCCACGTCCTGAAATCTAGTCAAACCCAGAGAACAGATTAGTTCCTAGAGCTGCCTAGCCTTGTAGGCACCTGAAGTCATTAATTCATCTGTACCAGATGAAAGAACTACAAATGCTTAATTTTAATTACATTTAGACACTCAGAATTTGCTTTTCTTGGCGGATAACCACAGATAGAGCTGGGCTCTTCTTCATGTTCTCCACAACACCACGTGGAGCAACCCACACTCAAGCGAGGGAGTGAATTTGCCAATGGTATGATGGTCTCATGGTCAAGGCACTTGCCAGAACTGCAATTTCATTATCTGTAAGCTAAATAGTTAATGACTGCAGGGCTCCTATTTCTTGGATTTCAGGATGTTGTGGTTTAAGCCCAGCCGGCAACACAGACCATGCAGCTGCTTGCTCACCCCCTCTTCCTCTCAAGAAAGGTGGGGAGAAGAGGAAGAAAAGGAGGAAAAAGGGGAAAAGAAAAAAAACTTGGGGAGATAAAGACAGTTTAACAGAACAATAATGGAGAAAGAAAATAACAATAATAGCAATAATAATAACAATGATAATTATAATGGTGACAATGATGATGATAATAGCTAAATAATATACAAGCACAACTCACTCTCACCACCTGGTAAATTGGTGAATTGGCACCGTTCTGAGCAGTGAGCACGAGTACCACATCCCACACCCCCCACATCCCCCAGCTAACCCGAGCATGATGTCTATGGTATGGAATATTCCATATGGTATAAACTGAGCATGATGTCTATAGTATGGAATATTCCATTGGCCATTCTATCATCCTGTCTATACTCCTTCTCAGCTTCTGTGGGAAACTGAAAAAGTCCTTGAAAAAGATAAGCATCACCTGACAACAGCTAAACCAACATGCATTATTGACATTCCTTTCATACAAAAACTGAAAACACAGTAACCATGAGAAAGAGAATTAACTCTATTCCAGCTGAAACCAGGACATAAGGTGTTATAGAAAATATAATTGCTGGAACTAGACCTTCCCAATTCCAGGAGGTGTCCATCATAAGAAGAAAGCTATCTCAACTAGAATGAAGTACTTAGTATTTTCTATTTGTAATAGGTCTCTGCACGGTGGTATTCCTGTGTTTTTGTCAAATGTAACTGCATGTGTAAGAACAGTCCGAAATTTTTACATGAAAGGAGAAAGATGTTAGAGTAAAATCAAGAGAACATATGACAGAAGGTAGCAGACAGGAGCTACATTTTTAGTTCAGAACACTGTGGCCAGCAAGTCCATCAACAGAAATGCTCTTCACCTTCACTTATCTTTCTCAAAATGTAAAGATTAATATGTTGCAAAAAGGAGCAGAAGAAAAGGATAGGAAGACAAAACACCCTATATTTATGAGGGTTCACCAGCCTGTTTCCTGTGGAACGGAGGACTGCAGTGCTACGGCATTTTGCAGGCAAACCACTCTTATGGAAAGTTCATCTACACCTTGGCTGTCGTCACAGCACCACATTTTTTTTTCCAGTTGAAAATCTATTACGTTCTCCTTATAATGTGCTCTCAAAATATAGATCTTCATAATTTTCCATTTCATCTACTTCGAGCTCTTTCTCTTTGACACCTCAAGGACACTTGACTTCCCTACAGAACCTTCCAAGTGGAACAGATGGGATCATCCTCCTTGCTTGTCCTAAATCCACACCAGCTCTCCTTTCCTTGAAAAATCTTTTGTTTACACTACTTCTCTCTGTGCTAAACTCTATGACCAGCAATGCTGCTTCTTCATATCAGCTCCTGATTCTACCTTTCTGCCAGTTGTGCAAGCCTTCATTGCCATTTTCCATGCCTTCTTTTTGTCTCCATCTGTCACTCCGGATGCCTTACCAAAGAGCAATACTGCTTTAAGTCAAAGTTCTGAAGACAATTTATCCACAATGACCAAGTTAGAGACTAGGCTGAAAAATAAACAGATCTTTACTCATTTTTAAAAGCATGTGATGTATGTATGTTATATTTATAAAAGTTGTAAGCCTTAGTTATAATGCTCTGCCCATATACTCCAGGGATGTACCTAGGAAGACTTTGAAGTAGGCTGCAAAATCACTCTGCCTGAGACCTATACCAATTTGGATTGAATCAGGTCCAGTTTCAGTGTGCAACCAACTAATACTGCTGGTTTGGAGCTGACTACTGTTCAGCTGGATCGAGTCACAGGCAGAGGCACCCTGTAACGCTTGTATGACCAATGTAGGTATCTACAGAAAAAATGTCAGTATCTGAGCCAGTCATCTAGGCTGTCTTTATCATCAGTGGAGATATAGAGCTTCTTCTAGGGCTCATCTTGACGTTGCTGGCTTAAAAATCAGGATTATTTTGCTCAGTTAAGCCTCGTTGCCATTAACTACGAAAGGATCTTATAGTAACTTATCTCAAATGCAGATGACTGAATTATCTGCCTGCAAATTAATACGTAGATTCATAGCCAGAACTCAATTAGAATATGAATCTTTTCTTGGAGATCTTTTTTTTCTTGACTGAATGCATAGGAAGCCTGTGCAAACCTATGTCCAATTTTTCAGGTTCAGGTAACAATTTCCTGAATGTGGATATGAATAAGTCTGGCATCAAATGGTTACACAGCTGGATCTTCATTTATAAACCATTCACTCAGAGAAGTTACCTGCTGATGGTGTACTAGCATAACTTCCAAGAGTTTTCTTCACTGTGATAACCAGTAAATTTTAAACGTACAGCAAAGCAAAATGGCATGGTTCTTGCTGCAGCTGCAATAGCAAAATGGCACTTTCCATCACCCTTGGTGGTTACTGTAAATTTTCTAGCAGAATGGTGCACTATTCCTGCTGTGTGGTGACTGAACATTATATCACTACTTTATTAAGAATATGTGTTACATATAAAAATTACTTAATACTTAGGTATATTAAAACTGCAATTAAACCTCCATAGTCTTCAGTAACTCATCACAGAAATTATTTTAAAAGTTGTACAGATTTATCCCTGCAAATAATCAAATTATTTCCTCCAGTGGTGCCCAATGAAATATTGCACATAAATCTGGAAGCATTATTTCCTTTAAAATTTTCCTTCATAGTGTTTTGTTGATCTCTTTCTTGTCATTGCACCACTAGGAAACATCTGTGTTTTTCCTTCAGCTCACCATCAGTTCCCATTTGAAAAGTCTGTAAATTTTGTGCTCCTCTAAAATCTATAAATAATTGATTCCAGGAGTGTGTGTCCACAGCAAACTGTGTAGCTGCAGTTCCACTTCATTTAACAATATACAGTTCTTTGTTAGGTAGAGATCAAAGAATATAATTTTATTAAGTTTTATTTGCCAGATTGGAAAAGAATGGGCTTTCTTTATTTAAAGTTTAAAAAAAAAAATAGGCCAAGCTTTTTTCTTATAGAATATAAAGTGCAAAGAGAGGTAAAACAAAACCAAAAGCAATTCATAAGTATCTTGCAGTAGTTTTCAGTCAACAGCCTTAATGTATACTGCATTCAAAATATTTTATCATTACTATAGAAAAGTATCATTACCGAACAACAATGAAGAAGAAAAAGTCTCAGGAAATGCAGAAGTAAACAATTATTTGCTACAATTTGTAGCTCAGGAGAAAAAAAAAATAAAAAGAAAAGAAAAAAAAAAAGAAAGAGTTGCATGGAAAAGAGAAGAGAGGTTATGTTTAATTCTGTGTTACGTTTCCATTCTTCTGGACTTCATGCATTTGAGCAACTTTGTGTTAACCGACGACTATCAGAACTACCAATTACCACGTGTAAATGTTTGCAGGGTCAGGTCTTGCCTGTGCAGCAAATGGTAATGTTTAAGTGTCACTCCACTATGTCTAGAGTCCCAAAATACCTAAGTGTATGCCTAAAGCACAAAACAGGACACTACTTTAACAAGAGTATAGCACTTGTAGGCCTAGCTGAGGGAGGTACCTCAGTGGCACTGGTTTCAGAATGTTCTTTTCTGGATGAAACATGCCCATTTTTTAAAGAAATAAACAACACTTACATGTTGTTTCTGAGTTAAATTCTTTACTGAAAGTGTTTGAAAAACAGTGGCAGAACAATTTCCGTTCAAATAAAAAAGAAAATGGTGAGAAAGAGGTGAATTGAGCAAGACAAGGAAGGACGAAGATGCTTCAGATCAGGCTGGAAAAGAGATGAAGAATAGATGGAATGGAAAAATCAAAACAGGATGTCCTGGCAAGTAGCTGTCAATAGCAGCAAGATTTTATTTTGGAATGGAGAAGTTCTCATCTTTTCTTTGGTACTTTATTACTTCTGTTTTAAGTTTTGGGAGGCCTGTGTATTTGTTTCTGCTTGAAAGCTTGGTGAAGATAGAAAGCAGAGTTCAGACTTCCTTCACTGTAAATTAAGTGTTTTTGGAATGTGTAATCATCTAAAAAATTTGACAGTGATGGGTATCATGAAACAGCTTAAATAGTTTGGGATGCTTGACTCTATTGATGGTAAGAAGTTGTTTATTATTCTGTGTGACAAAACAGCACAGTTCCTCATACTTATTTATTTTATAAGGACAATTTTGAAGCTTTAGTTTCCTTAAGATGAGGTTTGTGTTCAGACTATGTAGAGTTAAAAAATGAGACTAATTATTGTACAATAGTGCATTATAATTACAGCAGATTATAGCTGCTTGCCTAAGAGTTTTAAAACAAACAAACAAAAAAAAAGCCAAAAAATAAATCCTGACAAAGTGCAAATGTTTGGAAAACAAATAGGTTTTTGCAATTTTGTGTTGAAAATTCTAAACAATATGAAGAATACACACTTTGAAATGAAAATTTTGACATTTTGCGTTTTCTTTGTATGGGAATGACTTCTTAAACCCTTTTTCAAATAATTCAAAATTCTAGATCTGCATAATTTCTCAATTTTATCTAACCAAAGTGTTCAAAATTAAATATGAGAAAAGGATTAATTCATTGATTTTTTCTTTTAAATCTAAGAAATATTTTCTTTTCAGATGGAAAAACTTCCAAGTGGAATTTCCTTACATTCTTCTCATAAACTTCTAATAACTTCACAAAACTCAAAATAAACACCACAAGCGACACCAGGAGATTGTTTTACAAAATAATCCATGGAAATAGCCAAACAATGTTAACTTTGTCATTAATAACACTCTGGCAGAATGAGAACTACTACATTTAGTACATGGTAAAAGTAGCTGCTATTTTTTTTTTCCCTAAGATTATCCAGAAAAGGCACATTTTATTGTCTTTCATTTATTTGCGTTTTTTTTTCAGATTTATTTTTTGTTAACCAGGAAGTCAAGATATCTGTTTTTGGAGGCATGTTTAACATCTCCGTCTAATGCTAGTATTTTCCATGTGCCCTGCCTCTAGTTTTCTCAAGAAAAATTATAGAAAAATAGGACAATTGTGCCAGAACCGGAGATAATCACACTCTCTTAAATTTAGCTAGATTCAAGTATGCCTACTTAATGTAAGTAATTATATTTGACATAGTCCTATTACAGTACTGTTTGAGTGTCTCTCAGGCTGATTTTCAGAGTACCCTTTATTTTGTGCACAACAAACTGAGACACAGAAGTCTGGATTAATTCCTCCTCACTCAGGGTGCTTGAGGATCACAGTCTCCCTGAGTTCCCTCTACAGCCAAAGAAGATAGACAGGAGCCACCAGAGGGAAGCTGAGCCCATAGAAGGCCTGTACTAAAGCAGCATATCAAACCGAAAGCATTTCTGGAAAGGAATCGAGGAGAAAAAAGAGGAAAAAAAGGGGGAAAAAAAGGAAAAAAAACCCCACAAACTCTCTGTATGTCGTGACGCACATGCAGCTTGAACATTGTGTTCTGATCCCCGCATCTCTAAAAGTTTATAGCAACCTAGGCAAAGAGGCAGAAGAAAGATAAACATTGTTGCTGATGTGGAACTACTTCCACCGAAGAAACAAGTAATTTGGCTTAGAGGCTTAGAGTCTTCAGCCTTGTAGAGGTATGTACAATTATGCCCCTCAAAGAAGGGGAAACAGATCATCACCATCTCTTTTTTCTTTTTTTTCCCCCCAAGAGTTGGGGGTTACCAAATGAGATCAACCCATGGCAGATTCGAAAGAAATGTGGGGAGTGCCTAACAGCGAGAAATTAAATGGCAGAACTCTTTGCCCTGGGATGCAGGAATGGGTTCAAGGAGATCAGGCACATTTATAGCACAAAAATAATTCAAAGCCTGCCATCAGATATGGGACTGTGGACAGTGTGGATGTTGGTCTGACCCATTCTTACGCTCCCTTTTTTTGTTCTTCTGAACGAGCTTCTGTGAGGAATCACTGAAAGACATAGGAAGCTTGAACTCTAGCCAGTCATGCCAGCAATGTTCCTAAAGGTGGTGTGAAGGCATTGCCTAGCCTCTTCAGGAAATCTGTGGTGCAGCAGGGCAACTCAATCCAAGCCTAAGGCTGGCGACCAAAGATATCCATCATGTCTAAACAACATTTTTTTGACTTACACTGTTTTTCCCTGGAGTTCAAACAATTATTCACAGCCTGGGAAGAGGGCATCTGCCGTCACTTGTAGGATTTGGTCTCCTGCATGGCCGTACAAGACACTTCAGTTGACTTGTGGGCACAAATATAATTTCTGAATTGCGTGTGTATATATCTATGTTATCATATTCTTTCACTGTGAAAGCAGTAACTACTGTATGTGGTAAAATGATATATTGTTGTCCGCAAAATGTCTTTGGCAACAGGATGTTCACTAGCCTTGGAATTTTGCCTTGTATAAATATTTTTAATCTACTCCATGTAGGCATATTTTGGCTGCAAAATAAAGGGTTTTGGAGATTAATATATCCAAGCTCAGTTCTGCTTATACATCCTACATACATCAAGGTTTTATTGAACTCTGCATCTAGAAACTTTGCGTAGCAGCTGTTTTGGGGGCTTTTATTTTTTCTTTTGCCTGCTTTACTCAAAGGAGGATTATGACTATATCCTATTTTTATACTCTACAAATGTAGTAATTTAATCTACAGATATATTTTCATTCTTCAGATGTAACCTATATAAAACATGCTCAAATTTATGGTCATTGCTTTTCCTGTAAAGAATATTATTGGCCTCTTTTCAAATGTCCACATTTTCCCAAGGAACGTCCAAATAGCTATTTATCAACGAATAACGAATATAACAATTATTTGACAGTATCAAGTACCTTTCAGCTGAGTATCTCAAAGCTCTTTCAACTATTTATTAATCCTCACCATGCCCTTGGGAGATATCTTTCACTAGTCTGTTTTATTGGCACAGCCACTGGGTCTCAGAGGAGTTGCACGCCTGGTTTCAAGTCTGAGAGTCCATCAGTCACAAGCAAAAGCACAGCCTAGAGCTTCTGCTCAGTGGAGCAGTGGGCTCTCTTGCTTGTTAAGACTTCTGCAAGACAAAATTTAAAGGAAGGTTGAGATGGTTATTTTACCCAGGTGTGCTTTGCCAGTTGTGCTTTTCCAAGAGAAAAATGATACATATACATAAGCATACACTTATATATCATGTAATCATTTAACCAAGTTTTTTAGGTCACATTTCTGCTGCATTGACCGTGATTCTGGTTTTCCCAGATTGTTAATCTCATGGTGGAAAAGGCAAGAGGTAATGGGTGGGTCCCCCCACACCGCAGCCCTTGCTGCCTGAGCACAGGCAGCCCAAAAGAGGGGCTCGCTACAAGAAAAAAAACCTGCTGCTGGTGGAGGGGTGAGAGAACATACCGGAGAGAGAGGGTGTTACTCTAATTCAAATATCAACAGTTCTATTGTGAATACAGGAATGGTTTTCAGATGGACCACGGACATTCACATCTTTGTCCAATTTCTGCCTCAATCTGGATGTGATAAGATGTCTGCAAATGCCAGTTCAGAATACAATTTAGCAGCTGCCCAAAGTGCCTCTAGTTTAAGTCAAACCCCATTTGAGCAAAAAATGTGTTTCCCGCTTCTTACAGAGCTGGAAGTTGTTGCTCGCACCGG
This sequence comes from Rissa tridactyla, assembly GCF_028500815.1. Taxonomy (NCBI): domain Eukaryota; kingdom Metazoa; phylum Chordata; class Aves; order Charadriiformes; family Laridae; genus Rissa; species Rissa tridactyla. The sequence continues at coordinate 115,271,765 of NC_071468.1, read as the reverse complement.
TTGTACGTGCTTTTCTTCATGTGGCACTGTATACATTTCATGTGCAATACAAGTAATATTAATTGAAAGAGGCTGTGAGATCTTTTATTTATTCTCGCTACCACATGATTTTTTTCAGCACTTTGCTGGGACAATTAGTCTAGTATTCCTGTAAGCTTATATCTCATTACAGAGGACCAGACTGTCCCTCTACAACACAGACACACATATTACCTCTTTAATTGGAAATGAAAGGCTGACACCACCAGCAGCCTCTGCACCTTCCAGACGGGCTCAATGGCCTTTGTGACGTGTAAGTGCGAGAACCCAGGGGTGGAGGCGATCCCTCTTCCCTCCCACTCTCCCGACCCAGAAATCAGCGGAGAAGCAAAGCCGTCTATTTCATGCTTTCAGCAAGCATTTGGCAGCAATCAGGGCTGTAGGAACAACAAGGGATGGAGGAGTTGCAGTCGTGACTAGGCGCAGGTTTCTAGACATGCAGTGTAACGCAAAACGAGAAATATGACAGCCCTTGCTTAGCAGCTGAAGATGCTGGCAGAGAGGTGAGATGGCACCTGTCCTCAGCGTGACGTTGCCATCACACTGTTAGGCGTTACTCAAGATCTGTCACTGGCCACTGACCCACGATCTAATGTCTCCACTAACCTGGAAAAAGGATCAGCTGTTACCCAGGTCACATTGGAGTGACAGATGTGTTGACACCATTAGAGCCCCCAGTGAAAGGAGACAGGCTCAGCCTCACCCAGGTATCTTTACCGAACAAATCATGGACAGTCGTACTGAGCTGCTCATCATTGCTGCAGAATTTCTCCTGTTCTATCTGAATGTGGAAAACTATTCACTGTTTTCATTTCCAAAACATGTATTACAGACAGGAAAACTGCATCGTACACTGCACTTTTTTTGACTCTGATAGAGAAAATAAACTCAATTCTCTCAATTCTTCTTCAGAAATCACCTTTTTGAAAACTTCTCTCACTGTGTTTAACTTTCTCTGCCTCTGCCATACCTGTGTCCCCCTTGAAACCCAGGCCTCGTCATAATACTTTATCTGAGACCTCATGACTTCCAACTAAATTATCTACCACGTCTTATATATGACTTTCCGCTTAACTTGTCCCAGAGGGAGACTTGCAAAAACATGAGGTTGCTGACTGACAAGGAGCACAAGATTCACACTAACCCCAGAGTTACCTTCTCCTGTACTACTACAGTGATGCAGAATCATGGGGTTTTTTTGTATTTTGGATCCTACAGCAATCTTGCAGGTATACCAGTTCTCAGGTTCAAATGAGCTGTTCGTTTATAGGCCGGAGAAATATTATCTCCCCTTAAGAAATTATCTTGAAAATTTTCCTGTTCCCCAGAGACTCCCTCTTCTCTTCCTCTGTGGTTTCCCACAAGAGGGGAGTGATCTGGCCCATGAAATGGATGCTATTTTATAAATGGTTAGTTTCACGTGTTTACAATGTGTTAATGATAGTAAAGCATAGGAAGTCTTTAAGCTAATGCTATTGCAGACTGAGCCACTGTATACATAGAGACTTTTTTCTTCTTGCCACTGCTTTTTTAAAAAACAATTTTCCCTCTAACTCATTCCTACCTTAACTTCACCATCAATAAGAGAAAACTGCAGGCCTCTCCAACAGACATGGACTGTTTCCAAACACAGAGACCCGTCTCTAGCAAAAGTAATTTCCAAGTCTTGCCACAGAATAGCTTCTCTTCCCAAAAGAGAGGTTATAACAGTATCATATAACCTCATGTGACCACTGTTGGCTTTTTAACTATGACCACTGTTACACACTGGAGGCATGGAAAGTGTTGGTGGTGGCTCTCCTCCTTGATCTCCATGTCCTTGCTCCTCCCCACCTCCGTTTTACCACCAGAGATGATGGAACTAATGCCCTCACCCTCCCATGGTGTGATAATCTGAACTGAAAATCCTCGGTCTTGCCTCACAAGCCTTTCTGGATACATTCCTCCTTAGCTTGACTTCACTTACTTCACCCTTCAGGATGTTATAACATTTGATCTTCCCCAGTTTTATTTATTATGTGACAGTGCTGGCTTTGCTCCTTTGGCTGCGCAGGATACACATTTTGCGTCCCAGGAGTCACCAGGGATCGTGTGAATGTCCCAGTAACAGAGAATGCAAAAAGTTCAAGATTTAAGTACAAAAATGGGGATTAAATTCTTAAGAGCCTGTTTTATACTCAGAATCCTCCAGCTCACGTACCAGTGCTCCTGGCTGGAGTCTAGTAGTAAAAAAATCTGGTATTTTTTTCAACAGGAAAGATTCAGAATAATGTTATTTTTTTGGATATACATGTGTAATTGAACAGTGCATATTTCTGTGGTTTAAGTAGTCATGTTTGACATGATCTGTAATAATTAGCAGAGCCTTGTTGACCTATAGCACTCTTAGCTGCAAAGAGTGTGTGAAATGGTCCTTGAGGAAAATTCACCCTTAATGTAATTTCATTAACTTCATGCCCTTGAGATTTATACTAATATCTACCACTCACATCAAAGAGTTTGGCTAATTAAAGTGGAGAATAAAAATTACCCTTTTCCATCTCTTAAAATTCCACCCAGGCCAGAAGGGAAATCCCCTATGGTTTTTATTGTCCCTTCCCATAAGGATAAACAACCTTCTCTGAGAGCTCTTGTCTTTACCCACTGTGACAGTTAAATGGACACTGCTGGGTTGAAAGTAACGCTCCCAATTCTGACTCTTATTTGCACTGGTATAAATCACTAGTAGTTCCACTGCAGCAAAAGGAATTACAATGGTAAAAAAAAAAAATAAAAAAAATCAGTATAGGTGGGAAGGAAAACAGACCCTCATATTTACAGCAAATGAAACAAAAATATCTATATGTTACCCATAACCTGTCAGACTCCCTGAACTGTACTTGTTCTTAAAATACAATTTACTTATCAGTCTTCATGGTGTTTAACTCGGTGTTTCCGTAAATTTGCAGAGTTTACAAGCTTCAATTATATTTTGTTTTCACCACATATGATAAAAAATATTTTCCACTAGTTCTATAGTATCATAAATAACACCTTTGTAAACAGTAATAACAGATAAGTTTTCTACTATGACATTAAGTATTCTGCTACTTTAAACGGTGGAATACCACTACATGTTCCTGTCCCAAATAACATATTGGTGTCAAAATCTGAGGAGTTTGTGTGAAATTTTGGAAAATCCATATCCAAATCTCAATAACATTTCTATGCCAGATTTTCCTTTCATGGGAAAATACCTTTCCTTAAAATAATTCTAAACAGCAACACTGCTGTTTGGAAAATGAGATATATCAAAATACCCCATGTAAAAGAAAATTCATGTAAAAAAGTTTTTTTTGTCATAATGGAGATATTGTTTTGAAATTTTTGAGAATTAAATAATTCTTGGAAGCTCACTTTCCAAAGCTTCTCAGCCAAGGTTTCCACACCGCCCAGCCCCACCAGCACTAGAGAAGGTCAGGACCTGTGGAGGCTGGGGCAGCCCTACCAACATGAACCTTAGAAGAAGTAGCAATTTCTGGTCCAACAACAACCTGTGAGCGGGATGGCAGGAACATGGTAGACTTCCAGCAGGACCCTGTTTGTATTTCATCAAAACTTCATCTAGACCTGACACATTCCTACGAAATACTTCTGTTTCCCCGCACTGGCATTTTCCAACAAAAGAAGTGTTTGATCACTGGCTCCCAACCAAGTCTATTCTAAAGCGCTCTGTACAACTTGGTCCATAAACAGTAACAGGTTATTTCCAGCAGTTTACACCTGACTGGCACATACTCAGCTCTCTTTCACTATCCAAACTATTCCTCCAGGCGCTTTTGTTTACACACATATCCTTTGGATAAGAGCATAATTTAGTCTTGCCAAGAAAATATATCAGTGGTCACTGATCAATGTAATATACTTTAGAGACTAAACCAGATTAAAGTGAGTCTATTAATACCAGAAAATACCAATCAATATTTGAACTGTTTATCTATATATATGCTAAAAGTGCATTAGCAAAATAGCAGCTTATATACAAAGCAGCCCATTGTACCCACGTTGGTCCATTTTTCTTCAGTCTACAGCTGTGCACGTAGCCCCACTGGTTGTAAAATGCCAAAACACTGCTCCTGACAGATCACACCTGCTTCAAATAACACATCTCACCCCACACTAATCTACGGCTATAGGCTGGTTTTAATGATTTTAAAATGCTGGTATTAACTCTTAATGCTCAACTGGTTTTTATGGAAGCAGCAGAGTCCATTTTGCCTAGTTTTAATACAATCCCAATAAAACAGCTGGGAAATTGCAGTGCCAGGGAAAAGACATTCAAATCCACCATTTCCCCTATTGTAATAATAATCAGCTTGACAAAGTCAGATAGTAAAGCAGATTGTAGCACTTTGGGGCTTTTTATACATATATTTAATTATATTGTTAAGTTCCCCATTTGAAAGCAATTAAAAAAATACTTTCAGTTCAAGATTATAAAACTACCCACTTCTGATTTCAGCCTGACATTTTTATTGGTAATCTGAGTTATAACATGCTCAGGTTCATTCCTCATTGATTGGCTGCTGAGCTTTCTGCCAGAGTTTTATAGCTTTATGGGAAAGTACAGTATTTAAAACTCCTTTAAATTCATGGGCTACTCCTGCTTCTGAAAAAGCTTCTCTTGACTTCTCAAAAATGCATAACGAGCCCATGTTTACTTAAAAACATCTGCTTCATCCTTTTCGGTGTAACATAAAAAGTGGGCTGATGTTTTCCACGCTCTCCCTTTACCTTTGTGTCAAATTATGAGACGATTTTTGGGGGGCCAAAGCTGCCTCCCCCTCTATCCCAATACAGCTAGTGGAGTTGTGTGGTGGAATGGGGTGAAAAATGAGCATTTCAGGGGAAGGGCTCACATACCACATATGCCATATACCACAGTCCTGTGGGACTTTGACCTAGCTCTTAGCTGTAAGTTGACAAGGAGAGAATGTGAGCAAACTGCAGGCAGGAGATCTCATTGCCTGGGCTTGTTGGTGGTTTCCCAGCTGAGAAGAAGAGAGACATAAAGACCACTGGAAAAATCATAGAAATCAGAAGGGTTTCTTTTGCAGGTCTTATAGGGAAACCCAGATCAGACACTGCTAGTAAGTACAAAGAGCTGCTCTTTACACCAGAGGCAGAGACAAAAAAGCTCAATGTTCGTTATACTTATTGTTCTGTGGTATTTCAGGTCTTCTATTATTCTGTTCTGAGCTGTTTCCGAGTTACCATCCCTGGAAACATTCAAGCTCAGGTTGGACAGGGCTCTGAGCCTGCTCATTGCGGGGGAGTTGGACTAGATGACCTTTAAAGGTCCCTTCCAGCACAAAGTATTCTATGATTCTACAGTTTTTCTTTATTCAGTGCATAGCCAGCTTCCCTTATCTCACTGGAGGCAGGGGCTGGTGTGCGTAGAGGGGAAGGAGGATGCGGGTCTGCTGTCCCACCTCACTGGGGACAGGAGACAGTGCCCAAAGGCTCTGGTGGCTGTGGAGCAGCGCTGTTGGGAGTCACCAACATGGATCCAAGGAGCTTCAGATGCTCCTTCAGCATCTGCAGTGGTTTGCATGAGGGGCTTGCAATTGGGATGGGTGAAGCTTTGGCCCAAGACAGTACAGCCATTCCTACTCAATACCAGACGATGCCCAGATAATGCTATAGTCATGATAATCTCAGAAAAATGAATTGGGTACCATCTGTACGGATGCCATCTCAGTGTCAGGCTCTTGGCTCTGTTTCTGGTAAATACGTGAGTGACTACTGATACAGACACTGCTGCAGTTTGGTGAGTAGAGCAAGCGAGCTTTGTAGATGCTAAACCGCTGTCAACAAATGAGGATTGTCACACCGGACTTTTCAAACATGCTTTTGCTGCCTGTTAGCCAGAGACTGCTACCTCATTCTCGCCCACATTGATGCAGGCTGAACCTTGGCAATGATTTTTATGCCACATAAATGCAAGTTTGTTTTTCCAGAGCCCTTTCTAAGAAAGCAATGATTCGCAGCTAAGTCTCCCCCAAACTTAACACTGTACTTACTGAAGGAACACAGGGTGTATGAAAGCATAACAGTAAGAAGCTGTTTATACCCTTTAATATTATAACTCAGCTTTCGTCATAAATCTCTCTCCTTGATTGCACATACCTCCAGCATGAACTCATGCTCCTTTTGATTTTCCTCTTTATTACCCTTAGCCAACTGAGTGATGTGTGAGTTCCTGTCATGGTGCTGACTCTATTACAAAGTGCAAAGGTAATTTACATCACGGGGCTGGCAGGGCAACCAATAGCACCATGCCTGGGAGGTGTGCAGCTCCAACAAGCCTCTCTCTTTTATGGATGAGGGAGAGCAATATTTTTTTTAAAAACAAACTATAAATTTCTGTGCATGGTCAGAGGCAAGTCCTTGAGGTGGGAAAGCGGATTTACACTCAGCCCACTAGCAGCATCGTGAGGAGTCAGCATCTTCTTTCCAGTGAAAAGCCCCAAGAGCAGAGCCTGAGCTGCCCCCTCCCTGGCTGAATTCCTCTGGCTCATTGTGGGGGAATCAGAGAAGTAGGGGGGAACAGAAAATTCATGTTACTTTGCTGAAGAGGTTCACTGTAAGCCAAGACTCCCTGGAGTCAGAGCTGCAGTTTTCACACAGCTCTATAACCTGAACTACTTGGAAATGTTCATTCAGTTTGGATATAAACAAACCTTCACTCTATCTGAGTTCAGGCAGGGGCAAAAGCTCTCCCAGGAGCACAGCCTGAGTGAACAGGGTCAGCCTTCAGAGGGTCGGGAGGAAGCAAATACTTTCCAGGTGGCACTCAGCAGATACTCACAATGCCAATGGAAGCAACTAATTTCAGAGGCCAGCCACCCTACACTCTCTTTAGAGTCATTAAGGAGAGATAGGCACCTCAAAAGGTGGCTTGGAGAATCCTAGTTAGGCTTTTGGTGTGATCTGTCCTTTGAAGAAAGCCCCCCTTTCCCAGCAGTGTATAAACTTTACTGCTATCTGAGATAAGAGCCCACAGTTACTCAGATGAATGCACCCATCTGCTGCTCTGTGCGACTGGAGACCGGAAAATCCCAAATCTCCCTTTGGCCGGGGACACTGGCACAGCCTCAAGCCCGTCCCAGGCCCTCAGGCAAACAGGGATGGTAACATGCACTCTGTTGTCTGTCAGCGTTGATTCAAAATACTGCAGGATACACTCCAATGCCCCGGATTTAATAAACATGAGAAAATATGTATTTTCTGGTGGAAAGGTCATTTTTAAAAGCAGCCCTACAGCCCTGTCCCAGGTCGTCTTCTGACCAAACCCTCCCACTGACGCCAAACTTCGCACTCAGAGAAATTTGTTATTGCTCTCTTCACACAGAGCAACGGAAAAGGAGGAAATTTCCTTGCCTTCACACACATAACACACGTTTACATGTGATAGTCCTATTCTACTTTTTAAAATGTTCAGCAATATGACAGGGACACAGGGGAGCCCCAGTTAAAAGGTTTTTCCTGCCTCTTCCTTGGGTAGCTCATGGGCTCAGGCTCCAATGAAAATGCTGAAATAATTGTTAAATGTCTATGTGAACTCTTTCTCTGGTGTTTGAAAACATGTTAATATTAGAAATGTGTTTGGAAAATACGATGAAGTTTATAGATACAAAATTTGGGTCCATCTGATCAAAGCTATTCAAAGTGATCAAAGGTCTCATTTCAATGATATGGGAGTTAGAGGCCCAGGCAACCCAGGTAACTTTGGGAAATAGGCTTCAGCAGCCACCAAACTCAGATTCTGATGTTCAGTGAACTTCGGAGGAAATATTTTGTTAAACTGAGATGGTGGTGACATATCTTTACTCATGGATGTGCTACACCGCATTGCCATCTGAGTTTCCTATTAGCTTGCATTATATTCTCAGGACAATTCAATATAAAGTTTCCTCTACTGGCTTTTAGTGCACAGCTTAATTCAAGTCCTTTCATAAAGGGGCTTAGTTTAAGCCAGGGATATTAGGATTGTGGATCTTTCCATACAAGTATAACTTTCAACCCCTCCCTAAGCAGAAGTGGAAAAGAATTATGCTCAGCATAACCTTAAGAGAGCCTCAGCCTTAATACAGAAGGAGCCAGTGTAACTCTCTGTAAATAATCTCACACCAAACATTTCTACGGGACTTGTTTTTGCAGCAGTAGCTTAATTCTGGAGCTGTATAAATCTACCTTGTTTGTAAAACTACCGTAGGGCAATACAACGCAGGCCAAATCTTCGTTCCACTGACATGCACGAGACCAACAGCAGCAGAAGAAAGCAACACTCCCATATGTTTATTTTATCGTATTTTATACGGCTGTCATGCTCCACTAACTTTTCACAGAGCTGAAGCCTGACCTTCAGCTTAGTACGAATACGCAGAGCAAAGTGACTGTACATAGAGTGCTTTATTTACCAGCCATCCCTGGGTGTTGCATTATCTCCCCCTGGGGCATGTTCTACATCTGCTTTAAGGGTGTGTTTACACGGGAGTGAGTGTAGTGTGAGTAGACATTCCTGAGCAAGCGTTTTAAGGACTATCTGAGTCCTGTTTGAAGCACAGCTGTGACAGCACAAACCTCATCAGGGACTGGGTACCCCCATATTTGCTTAGTTTTAGGGCTGGCCTGCCTGAGCCCGAAACTGCTGGCCAAAGCAATCTCTGCAAAGTTCAGGGAACTCGAAGACTTTGTAGGTCCACTCATGCTCCTGTGCTCTTGATCCTGTGCACGGCACAACACAGTGAGATTGCAGAAGTCAGAGCAATGACTGATCAGCACATGCAGCATCCCACTGTCAGCACACACCATGGCCTAAATACACTTCTTAAATATATCATGTCCTGCCCCATTAGGAGAAAAGTGTATAAACACACATTTATCCCTAGGCTGCCTGGACTAAGACAGTGGTCTGTTTGCCTGTAGTAGTAAGTCCAGTTTGAGTCCTGAAACATAGTCTTTGGGAGTCTTGTAATGTTGAAGCATCACAAGGTCATACTTTAAAAACGCGAGACCGCAGCATGTATATCTACTGACCATGTTATGGTTGCTTTGACTATTGTGCATGTCCTTTCTATTCCCATGGCACCTGGCACATCCCTCAATTAACCCAGGCAGTCAGAGTGAAGTAGGAAAATCCAAGGGTGCTCAACGAGAAGCAGAGAGCAGATTTACATGCTGTGCTCACAGGAGGAAAACACACCAGCATGCTTCTCTGTATTGTACTGCTTTCCTCTTTCTTTGACTTTGCTGTTCTAGTAAAATAACTTTTGTGTCCTCCTCTCCGTAACTCATATGTCCCTGTGTTTGCTCACTCTTACGTCAAAGAACGGTGACTGTGACTGAACCTGTGACTTAGAGATTGCGTCATTTTTTCTGGCCTTATCCACATTTCAGTAATTGTATGCAGGAGCAGAGTACTTTAATGTAGGTGATAGAGTCTGCCTTTTCTCCTACAACTCTCCTCAAGATCCAGCCAGGCCTCCCAGAACGAATTCTCGTAGATGTTGTTTTCAGTGATAGTGGTTATTCTGAGAAAAATGCACAGAAGGCACCATTGCAACCTGGTTTGAGGACACTGTCCCTCTAAAAACAGTTGTCTATACAGAAAGTGTCAAGTGTATATTCAACCATTTGCGTCAAGTATAGCAATGCAATCAGTGCTATCATGATCCTGTAAACACAGTATTGAATTTGGACCTGAGACGTCTGACTAGTTGGATCATGCTGAACAAGCTGGTTTACTTCTGAATACCTCAACTTCTTCATCAGCGAAACAGGGATAACATGAATTTCCCCTGTAAATCCTTTGAGATCCATTAATGAGTAAAGACATCCATAAAAGTGAAGTTTTATATATTATTATATTTAATATCTTTATATCCTTTTGGCAAGTCCGCTTGAGTTCAAGAGCTGCTGTATTGGTGGAAATCAAAATTGTTGTGCTTCAGGTGTTTGTATAGATTTTACAGATCTCAATATTCAGATTATTTTTTTCAATGTTTGTATCTCCATTTTTCTTAAAATGTAAGATTTCTTATCTGAACTTTCACTGTGCAACCCTTTGAACAACTATTTGAATGCGTGACAATGAAGCTTGCACAGAGGACAATTCTGGCTATATCTTTAATACTTGTAATGACTTCTTTTTATGCATCATAACAGTTCCAAACAGTAAGCAGCATATTGCTATAACTGGCTATTTATTACACCTACCGTACAAAAGAAAACAAGTCTGTATTACTTTTTTATTCATATAGATGTTCCCATAAAGCAGATAGTTAAGTGATGTATTTATTTTGGTTGCAAGCCAAGAAGAAATATTTAAATCCTGCTTTTGGAAGCAAGAATTATCTAATCACTCACTAGCTTTTATAATAAAACATTTATCATGGAACATTAATCCATTAGTACTTATTTTCCATCCCATCCTTTCACTAGCACCTTGCTTTGAACAAGGTTGAGTTTGGCTGTGATTTTTCCTTTTATCATATATCATAGTTACATGATGGGACACACCAACATTGAATTCAGAAAAAAACCCTTGCACTTTGCTTGAACTTGGCACCCAGATGTTCTGCTTGTGCTTCCACTGCTAACAAAATAGTGCATGTGTGAGTTCTGAAATTAGTCTTTCATCGTTATGTACCAGGGTTTCATGGCTGTGAGGAGGCATGTGGAAACAGTGAAGAGTAATTACCTGCTAAAGAAAAACTTGTGTTTAACTAGCTTTGTTTCTTCACAGCTTTAATTTGCATAGCACATCACCAAACTGCCACGCTTAAGCTCTCTGGCATTAAAGGCAAAAATGAAATGCTTCAGGGGGATTTCTGCTTTGTTTTGTTTTGTTTTGCCAAATTAGAGATTAAAGGTAACCCCTGACTAAAAAGTGCAGTCCCTGACTCCGTGATGCCACATCACCTATGGTGCCGTGTGACTGATCAAAGGTTTGACTTGCTCGGGCTCTTGCCGGACCTGGATTTACAAAGCCACTGCTCAAACCAATGTCAGTTGAGGACCAGAGGGTGACGTGTCCTCTTACAGTGCAAAACCGACGAGAGGAAGGGAACTCCATGGTCTCACTGCATTTTCTTCAGCTTCCTCTGGAAAGAGAGGGAAAAAAAAAAAACAACAACAAAAAGGAAGCTGAGAAAACCAGGAAAAAAACGAAGCGAAGGTCTTCAAGGGACCAAAAACTCCCACAAGACATCTGTGCAACCGGGAAGTCTCAGCTGAACTATGGCTGCTCTGAATGCTGCTCTGCCCAGCAGCAGTTAGATGCCCTGGTAGGTATCTCTGGAGACATTGCTGGATCTCTCCTCCATTCCCCACTGCGTGCCGGGGCTGAGAGCAGGGGCTCAGGCTGCGAGACTAACTGACTAGGGATCTCAGCAGAACCCAGCGTCATTCCCCTTCACGCATCTCAAAGACTGCAAAACATAGATACCGTGTGCCTCAGAATGGGGTCCTGCAGCCTCAAGTGTCGAAGGGAGGTTGCTGCATTTATTCCCCATTTCTGTGAAGAAATTTACCATTTCAGAGCCAAAAAAATACCCCTATTGTAGCATCCATTACAGTACGTATGAAACATCAGAGCCAAATCCTGCGAACTCTGGGTGTAATATTTACCCCTTGCAATCCATAGGTGTAATAAATACTATATCAAGTTTGTACAGGACAAGAGACAAACCATTATCAATTGTAACATCAGAAGACCCTAATTCACCCCACCTCTCTTTGCAAATTTAACTGAGGTGCTTGTGTCAAGCAGTGGCTTTTGGTGGGCTGCAACTTGGGAAGATTAGTGACTTAAGTCACTGCAGTGATTAGTGAGACTAGGGTAAATCAAATAAAAAGCACACAGAGATAAAAAACGACCACCAAAGCAAATGACTTCTGGGAAACAGGGAATAAAAGAGGAGATGATTTTGAAGACTACGCACTGTTTCTGTATTCAGATACGTCTTTTCCTTGTTGGTTGTTAATAGATCAATGAGAGCATTGTGGTCTTTGTGGTCCCCAGAGGAAAGTCTCTATCACCCCACGGGTGCTTTACGTAGCAGAAAGCAGCTGGATACAGAGACAGGAGTAGTTCTTTACACATTTCAGACTTGGTGCTTAATTAGAAGTCTCCCCTATGATTTTGGGAGGGAGGTACTTTCTGTCTTCTCCTGACTGTAGGTTTTTAATCCTCAGACAATCATTGTGCATCCTGTGCCTGTACATCTCGTAGAGCTGCTTTGGACATTCGAAGAAATTTTGTGTGCAAAGAAAGATGCAGTGCAGATTCAAAGCAAGCAAGCTAGGCTTTAAACAAAAACCCCTTAAAAAATCACGTTTAAAATTCTTTTTACTGTCCGGACATTTAAAAGAAGTTCACAATATGTTGATGGTTGGAACATGAAAAGCAGACTCCTTATTTAAGCTACATTTTCTTTAGTTACTTGGGTAATTCCTTTTTACTAATTTATGTGGAGGTTTTGTCGTTGCAAGATAGGCCACATATGTACAAGGCTATGTTACTATATTTTTAAAAATAGGCCTATCCTCTCAGATTACTTGTATTTTCAGTAGACTAATCTATTGTTTAAAGACACCCTTTCTCATTTTTCATGCATGTTTCACTTTTTTTTTAAGTTTTTTAAGATTTTTTTTTTTAACATAGGTAATTCAAAGTTATAGTAAAAAAATTATCCAGACTGAATATCCAGATATTGCAATCAATGGAAAAAAAAATTTTCTTTCTTCCCATTGGGAAAACATTAACTGCATTCTCAGAACCAAGTTATCGGCACAAGAATCTGAGGATCTCCTGTCATTGAAATGGTATTACCTCATTCATTAAGTTCACTGAACTGTCAGTGCAGGTGTGTTTAAGGGATCTGATGGAATTCCCTCACCACCTACTGAGCCAAAGATTAGGTCAGCACTTGTGTCAGACAGAGGAGCATCGAGGCCGCTCTAACTTTTGAAGCTGGGGGCTGTTCCAATGGGCTGCTCCAGCAGCCAGAAACAGGTAATGAAAAATCACATCCGTATCACCTTTCCTCTTCTGGAATCAGATTTACTTGTATAAATATGTCCTGGTTTGAGGCCCAAACCACGACAAATAATAACATGTACTATAATAACATGTAATATAATATAACACAACACGATACACAAATAGAGTACAATATAATAATAACTAAATCTACCATTGTTGAAGAGTTATGAAATCAGACACTGAACTTCCTACCATTTTCCGATATTAGGGGACTATTGACTATTAGGACAACGTCTTTAGACAGGATTCTTCTGATGAGCCTTCTGTCCCCCCTGCTTTGCTGGGGGACCTTCCTGCATGATACAACACTGTGTCTTCTCCAGTATGGTCATTTGCACAGTTGTTCTTTAGAGAGGTTTATGACCTATCTGTACACTGGAGAAATAGACCTCTTTACAGTTGACCTCCACCAAGTATAATGGTGAGATTTATGATCACTCAAGACAGGCCTCCTACTAACTGTGTTACAACAGAGAAATTTAATCTTCCAGGACATATGAGCATAGTGACAGATTTCAGTGTCCTCTGAATAACAACTCAAATACACGTATTTGACTAGCCTTTTGCACTCATTAATTAAATACTTAAAAGAACACTTTACAGATGGCCAGATGTTTGTGAAAATAAATAAATAAATATCTTATCACCTCCTCCTTATCAAAGGGATGGATATGGTGTCAAGGCAACAACTGATAGTTAAGGTAGCTCTCAGTCTTCCAAGAAAATTTTTACTTCTGTGATTTCCCACCTGCAGGAAAGGCAACTCCTTTAGTATTTATCCTTTATTAGATTACCTAATGTGACTACAATGACAGGGAATATTGCAGACTTTTGACTGTATGTACATAAAGACATTATAGGAGTTCTTATAAGGGGGGTTTTGCTAGCAATGGTAAAATATGAAAAAATCATTCCACATAGAAAAAAAACTGCATGGAAAAAAAACAATCGAAATTGCCTAAGCAATACTATCACATAATTAGAATCCTTGGCATAAGCTTAATACATTAAAATGTCCTCAGTTCTTGTACCATTCTGTGTCTTGATTGAGGAAGGAACTAAAAGACCAGACTTTTTCCATTGCTAAATTTTCCATTGTGAAATTTGATGTGTTCATGACTGCAGAACCTCTGTTAATCAATAAATCACCAGACAACTTTGATTAATTAACTAGTCAACAGCTCATAAGACAGTTCAGTCAGAACATCTGCATTTCCTTTTGTCTTATGTGATTTTTCAGTGAAGTAAAATGTGGCTGTTTCTGTTCCCAGACTACTTGCTTTGAATGTTCTATGGAAGAATTATGGATTATTTTCATTTGCACTTCAGTAGCAACTAACAGCCTCCTCTAAGCTCCAGGCTCAATTTGTGCTAGGTTTTACATGATCCCATTTCAATAGGAAGGCTGGGGGGAGAAAGAGATGCACAGTAATTCCAGTGATGCTTGCCCATACCCCCGCACAAGCCTGGAGGCAAAACCAGCACCAGAGCTCGGATTTCTAGAGTTCTCACCCAGCGCCTCGCCAGCCACGCTGCCTTTCCTGCGAGAAAATACTGAATGCTCCGGTCTAAGCAAACAGCATTGTTTTCAAAGACAATTTGCCAGCGTGAGCTTTTCTGTAAAAGGAACCATTTTATTAGCACTCTGGGTGGGATGTCATCCTCCGACCGGATGTCTCCCGTGGAGTCATCGAACCTGCGCTCAAACGTTAGGTGCTGCATGCAGCCATCCTTCCAGCAGGGAAGGTGGGGGTGGTGGAGGCCAGTAGGAAGCAATGCAGAGGCACGTGTGGTAGGTGACAGCATGTTCTCCTCTGTAGAAAAACAAATTTTCACATATCTTAGTGAACACAAAATAATTATGACTGTGAACATGGCTGGGTTGTAGATTCAGTCACATCGGTGCCGTTCTGATGCCTGTCACAGGAAATGGATCCTGGATAAGGAGACAAACATAAACTTAATCTGACTTAATTGGACCTTCATGTTCCTATTGAGCTACCTCAGATTTCAAATCTTGAAGGAAGCAGCAAGGAAACCCTGCATTTACTATTACTTACTATTACTGACATATGCTGTTTACTATGTTGATCAGGCTCTTCAATTACTTAGGTTTTCTTGTTTTATTTCAGATTTAATGACCTCTCTCACCCAGGTGACGTTTCCAAACTCTCCTAATCAAGACAGCGTTCAAAACCTTCCTCCTGCTCCCAAGCCCAGCAGAAGCCTCAGAGCCCCCTTCAGCTGCCCACGCATGGAGCATTCATGGTCCCATAAACTCTATATTTAAGATTGCACCATGTTCTAGTTTATTTACGTATGTGAGTTGCTGCCTCTGCTCTTATTTCCTTACAGTGGTTCCACTTCATCTGTATCCATCCCACTGTTTTCATCACTGTTCCTCATGATCAGACCTATCCTCCAACTCTGTAATTCTCCCTCACAAATCCTGTGGCAAAACAGGATGATAAAAATATGAAATACCGGGATTATCTACTAGACAGAAATTCCAGTACTCCAGGCAGATCTGTTGCTGATCTTTTCAATTCTGACACAAGCAGGCATGAGTTTGCCTATCATCTGCCAGAACACATGAGAAACAAGGTGGAGACCAGGGCGTCTTCCCCTGGGGCACAATTAGTAACACAATTTGGTAGTCGTTAGCCAGAGCACCATTTGAGACTTTGATTTCAAATGCAGGATAGCTCAGTTTCCATCTGAAGCAGCCAACAAACAAGCAAACCAGAAAACATTACCCATGATGCTTTATCTTAATACTTTTTTTTTTTTTAAAACTTGCCTCACAAACAGAAAACAGAGGCCACAGAGCAATATATTGAAAAAGTTGAACCATACCAACCTTTGAAGAATCGCATACAAAATACTATTTTAAATCAAAAAGTATGCGTGCTGCACTTTGGACCAGGTTGCCAGCTGATGTAAAACAGTTCAGCTCCTTTAATCATATGGGGCTATGCCAATTTACATCAGCTGAGGATCTGTCTAATAATAATATGTGAAGCAGGGCTTCACCACATACTGTACTGAATGTTGGAAAACATCCTGTGCTTAAATGCATGCAGCTCTTTAACTCAGAGTATGAGACTGGCCACATTGTTTGACATAAGGGTTAGTTTTCAGATAGTGAAATTTCAGTTGCCAGGTGCCAGAGGCAATTTATCAGACACTCATAAAATAAAGATCAAAAAGCCCATCAGTCTCCCACTGCATCTGGGATCTAGGAAGGAACACTTACAGCCCCCTATCCTTTAAACAGCTCTCACTTAAAGAGCTCACTGTTTATAATAACAAGAAAAGGAGAAAGGGGTCAGGTCAAAACCAGCAGAACAGCAGGTGGTGTTATAAAGTTTTTTTTCTGCAGTTGAAACTTTTGCAGAATAGTAGTTCAAATGTACTCATACAAGCCTGTTTCATATTTTTAATTTGTATTTTTAGATAATTTTTGGCTATTAGAATACAAGTCACAAATGACTTGACCTCTTTCTCTGCTGTTTACTCCAATATGTTACAAAAATAATCCTGAATGATTTCCTTTCATGCTTCCCTTTTGACTGAAAGCCCTTGTTACACACTACTGAACTCAGGTTTTAGATCCAGAACCAAAATTCCTCCAAAGTTCAAAGGGGTTTCTGAGCAGTGTTCCCGTTCATAACCAGCTTAGCTGGAATGGTGCAAGATGAGAAGTTTGGATTCAGATCTGAACCGTACTATTATTTAATATTTAATGAGCACTCGCACTCGGTCTTCGCTGAAGTCAGAGATGTGAACCTTGCCTTCTGAAAAGTTTCAGTGTCAGGGCTCTGGTGTTGCCCTCAGGTCTCCTGGTGGGAAGGGAGAACCATCTCCCCATGTTCGACGAATGTGTCACATTCTGGTTTGAGTCCACCTCTTGTGACACCCTTCCTCAGAGCCCAAATAGCAAGTCCGCATCAGGTAAGTATTAGCCACACATGCTGCGAGTTGTCATCAAAAACTCACATAAGAATATCCTTCGAATGAGATAAAGATTTTATATATATATATATATATATATTGCTATCCCAGAGGGGTCAGTGAGTGTCCCATGAAAGCCTCATCTCTAGTCTGCAACTGACAGTTACAAGCTGATAAATTTGATCTGCTAATTAAAATATAGCATTACCACTGAGAAGACAAGATCAGAGGAGATCCCCCCCGATGTACAAAACACCTCTATGAAGTATGGAGCATACACAGCTCCCAGAGACCTCAACAGTTCATGGCATTGAACACACTGGAGCAGAGGGAATGGAATTTGCCTTGACTAATTTTAATCCCTTAATTTAGTTACCTGCCCAAGCTCTCTGTATAGTAAATGAAAAGAAGAAGATGTCTAAATTAATACCCTAACTACAGTCCAACCCAGATGTTCTGCATCATCCCCTAGAGGCGCTTGCCTCCGTGAGTCAGCCTTGGGAGCCCTCGCTCCCACATGAAACACCTAAATTAGATCCTTACTTCAGGCAATGTGAATGACCTCCCTGGTACAAGCACCATCATCTGTAGTGTGTGCGGTTTGCTCGTGCGTCCTTTCAGAAGTGTTCTCTGTTGCTGTACTTCCGCTGAAACTAACAGTTTCGTCACCACTGCATTGATTAATGGTCAATTGTTGGGAACAGAAATGCCTCCAAGTCCACAAACAGTGCTCATCATTTTTCAAAAATGTAAACATTTGTCAACAGTTACTGCACAGAGGTATTGAAAATCCATGGGAAAGAAGTAGTGTGTCTTGGATACAAAAGTAAAATATTATTATTTTTTGCTGGCAAATCGACTTTTTTAATAGTGACCGCAATATTGTTACTAGACATCAGCATCCACTGAGGCTAGTACGCCCTAATTTTCTGACTGCTATCAAGCTCCCTAAACACCTTGTCCCAGAAATCATTTTTCTGCTCCAAAACATGAAGTCAGGTCTCCCATCTGCTTTGGACATCCATTCAAAAAAGCTTACTTGGCCTTGATCCCAGTCACTGAATTCTGTGTGGTATCCAATATAGTGTATGCATTATTTTGAAATGCTGTAATATTGACCATGTTATCTTTGCTTTATAACTGCGATCCCATAGAGCTTTCCTTTGTATTTCCAGCATTCATTTCCCAGGCAGTTTTATAAAAATGTAATGAGGTGCTATTATTAAAGCCTATTAACTTATACAGGCTTGTTGCCTGATGAGAACTCAATTTTATTTTCCTTAAGCAGCAGGCCAGATTGCAATCAAGTAGTTTCTCCAGCGAGTATCCCAACAAATTATTCACCCTATTTCTTAGTCTGAGATAATGCCACAGTAGAGACCAGGCCAAAACTTTCCTTTTTCGAAGTTCCAACTAAGACATATTTACCCTTTTCACACTAATTGGCTGTAGTAAGGTAATTTTTTCCTTCATTTCATTGTTTCTTCTCCTATTTTTCAACTTTACTCCCAGAAATAATACTGAGATATTTATGGATTGTGCTGAGCTCATGGGTTTTGCTTAAGATTTCTACATAACTGAATAATTTCTTTAATTTATCTCTTCTAGCAGGACTAGCATCAGGCTTGTGCAGCATGTATAGGCATGAGACCACACAAAAGAGGAGGCTTTGCATTCCAGGTCACCATCTCCAGAGGCCAGAGCAGAGCAAGGGCTGCCAAATTGGTTAGATGGGCCCCAGCTCCGCCCTGCAGCTGTCAAAGCCCTCCCACGCACTGACAAAGCGAGATTTTCCCACCCTTCTCTGACCTCCAGAGATGTGCCGAGGATGGAAACCTGCCCAAAGCACCAAGGTGTTAGGCTTTTTTTGCTAAAAAGGGCTGGAGGAGGAGAAAGACCTTGCAATGAAAGCACAAAGTTGTCTGGCTTCATTTCCTAGCCCTGTTGCACATTGCTTGGGTGACCTTGCATTTTACTCCCTCTATTTCTCTTCTGTCTTAACTTTGTGTTTCTTAAAGCCTGAGAAGAGAACTTCTAGCTGTGATTACTGGAGGAATATGGCAAAGTGGAGAAATATGACAATCAAACTGCGCTCAGGCCATCAGCATGCTTTGTAAAAATAGTGCAAATTTAAAAAAAAAAAAAAAGAGGAGAGCTTTTCAGTATAGACTGGGGAATGCAAACAGCAGATTCAGTATGAGATAATACTATACATTTTGCAAATATTAATAATTCAGCAGCTAGAATATGTGATTCTGCTCTTACTCACCAAAGATGATATTTCAAGCATATTGGGCTCCTGAGAAAATATTTTCAGCCTGAATTGCAAAGTACAACATCTTCTGGCACTGTAAATGTCTCATGAGATTCCTTAATTGATATACTTATGAGTGTCCAAAACGTACAGATTTTTGGAAAGCTACTTTCATTGAACTGGAATTCATCCTAAATTTCCTTGGCACCCATCTAATGATATCTGAGGTGATTTAACAAGCATTTCACAAATACCAGACCGAAGAGAAAAGTGCTACTTCAAGTCGTCTCAGTGGATAGGATGTTAATGAGATGGCTGAGCAACCCTTTCATGGCAGCCCTTTCAGTCAAGGATCCAGTGAACCTAATGGCGGCATCTGGTCTACAACATTATATTCCTAAAGGGAGTTTCTAAATTTCCCGCACAGTCAATAGGGAAAACTTAGTGCCATTGAAGGTCTCTGTTGAGAGACTGAAGGTCCCTAATTTTAAGCACAATACAGCGGCAAACGGGATGCAGTCTAGAGCAGGCACAGGTTGCCAAGGTAGGTGAGACCCACTGTACCAAATGAAAGTTGACCTAGTTTTATGAAAGGCTTTTCTATGATACCAAAGAGTACTACTTCATGTATGACTCTCTCATATCTATTTTTTTGACTTGGCTTTGCCCATTCATCTCCTTAAACCAGCTAAGAAGCCAATTATGAACAGAGCAGCAAAACCTTCAGAGTACTGAATTTAGATCTCCATCTATGATTTCTCTGCATGCTAAAGCCAGAAGAAACGATTGTGATCACCTGATCTGTTGTGTAACACACTACCTACACTTTCTCTCATAATATATTTTATGGTAATATAGTGGATTTTTAAAGCAATTTATTTTTAATTAAACACTTTAAAACTCCACATTTCCTTAGCTAAGCTTCTCCAAACTTTCAATAATTATAGCACAGATCAAGTTTCGCATCTCATTAACTTGGAGGAGTATGATTTAAAACAGAAGTTGTGAGATTACCACTTCTGTGTGCATTGGTGTGCAACTAGGTAGCAAAATATAAGTCTATATATAAAAATTAACATATCTATTTCTGATGTGAACCCTGTCATTAAATTGACTCAGTTATTCTTTTTAGCTATTCAAAATTCTACCAATTCCTCCCAGTACAAGCCAAGTTCAGATCTTGGCTGGCTCTTTCCACTGGCTCTGTGATTTTCTCATCTTTAGCTTTTCCACTCATTAAAGTCATAGCTAAATTCTCCTTTCCTTTCTGTCCCTCTCTGCCCCAAAATCCCTTCACCAGCATGTCTGACGTGTCTTACCATGTCAGAAGCAAGCTCCCTACTCACATCAACCAAAGCTCTGGAATACAGTTCCCACCTACCTCTGAAACCGTCCTTCTGCCCATTCCCACGGTCTCTCTCCAAGCACCTCCCAACCCTTTAGCCTATCTGCTCCAGTTGGCTCTTTTCCTGCTCCCTGTGGTCCTCAGGAGCTGCCAGCTGGCCTGCTCTCTCTTCTTCCTCAGAAAATTAGATACTGTTGCTGTCCCCACTACCTAATGCAGAGTCAGGTTCATGTAACCCCATCTCAGCAGGAGAGCTCTAAACTCATCTTTTTTCCCTTGCCTCGCTGTTGACACTAGTTCTGGGGCCAGACTCTGGCAAAAGGAAACCAAAAAGTTGTGCACAGTTCTGATTAAAGGCATAATGAACTGGCTCATGGACATCAGCTGCTGGATGGAACTCTGTGTTCCTTGATGGTTTTGTGAACACATCACCAAACACTGATTTGCCTGTAGCTCCGAGTCTTCAGTCTCTTGCTTGGGAGGCAGAAGCATCTCAGTTCTACACAAAGCTAGTGAAAAAATAATCCTGAGTTGTCATAAAACAATGGGAGGAATTTTCTGAAAATATTGCCAGAAAAATATTTAATTTACAAAATAAAACTGCCTTTCTCCTTCCATAGTACTTGAAAGTTAAAATTGGCCTGTAATGGCTTAAGTAGCCATTATTTTTTTTTGTTTCAGAGTGTTAATATCTAGTTTACAAATTGCCAAGTGTTGAACTTCTAATGATACAGTTATTTAACGTTTCTAGACAAAGGGAATTACTTTTCTCATATGTTATGAGAACTAATCATCATGGGAACAAAAGGAAAAATTGGCTACTGAACTAGAGGAACTAACAGATCCATTACTTTCCTGGAAATGTTTCCTTTCAGTTGGCTAATGCGTATTATGAGCTAATGATAATGCTGCACATGCCTATATGGAAGGGATGACCTCTTTCTGTCTATTCTCTGAGCAGACAGACAAAATCTATCTCCATTTCAGACACCACACAGCACATTAGTATGTTTTAGCGTATATTTACACTAGAACTGGGTGCTAGGACAGCTCTGTAATTTCCAAATTGCAGATGGTTCATGTCTAGGCCATTCATCGTACAGCCCGCACCCGTTCATACAGACATACCCACACGTAAAAACCTCTGTTCTTTGAATATCTTTCTCATCCTTTTTGATTATCTACACAGGAAAGTTGTCCTCTTAGAAGAATTACTTTCAAGTCGTCTTCTGGGAGTGAACTTCATTTCATCTGGCAGATGTAAATGAAAAGTAATTTAATATCCATTTATGATTGTGCCTTTCTCCCAGATGGTGTTCTGGACCTGTGCTGCATTTATTTCTACCTTTCTGACAGATTCTTACTCATACCAACATCATCTTATTTTTGACACCCATGATATGTTGGAGGGTTCAAAGAATTCAGTTCAGTTTTTTGTTGTTCCCAATCCATGGGGAAAATGTATCTCATTCTAGAAGTGGTTCCTCTCCCTTCTTTCACTCCCTCCCTCCACAAGCACAAACAGAGGAGAGGAGAAATATCTGGTAACAACTCAGGACAGGATGGGAAAATTACTGTGTGATTATTATCGTGTCCTGCAAGGCTTAAATTACACTATGTGTCCTGCAGAGGAAAGTATTCCAGGCCTACAAGACTTTTTACATCTCCACACCTCCTAGTTTGAAGCGTCACTGTGCTCCATTGAGGATAAAGGAAGACTTTTTGAAAAAACAAAACAAAACAAAACAAAAACTTAAAAGTTATTTTGGTGCTGAACTTTCTCTCTCGTTACCAAATCACACAAATATGCTGTTTGATGCAGATCCTGCTGATTTTTGAAAATTTGCTTTGTCCTTCAGGTTCCTAACCATCTTCTTGGGCAGGATCTGTGGGCTCTGAGGCTGAAGCTTTTTGTAAAGAAGATAGATTTTTTGGGAAGGTGGTGTGCAGGAGGACAGTTAAATACAGGCTCCTGAATTCCTCTGTGTGTGTGGGAGGGCTGCACTTGTCTTTGTATGCCAGCAAATATCTGAGATGAAGCATGGGACAGTGAGGTTTTCTGTGATGCCAAATTCCATATGAAAATAAGAGATTAGGGTAAGGTACTATGTGAAAAGCTGCAGGCTTTACTTTCTGGTTTGGATTTAAAGTACTTGTGAGTCAATTTTTTCTGGAAAACACAGAAGGAAATTTTTATTCTGCTTGTTGATTGACCACCTCTGGCCCAGGACAATAAATGAAATACAGTTACTCTTGGATTATACCCAGTTTCACCATCACTGATTGATCTTCCACTGAGAAATCAGCACAAAAGGCTTGTCGTCTGCTACTGCTTGGCAGAGAGGAGATAGCGGTGTCAGGATGGGACCGTTATGTCGGGAAGGCAAAAATAGACTTCTGAGAGCAACTCAGATTTAATGTTAGTTTTGTAATTCACCCGTGGTGTTACGTCCTTTATAGTTGGGAACGCTTCATTAAATACCATGCATTGTTTAAAGAGCAGTTTGCCAGCTTTTTTTTTCCCTTTTCTTTTAAGTCTAGAGCCAGAAAAGTAACTGCTTTCTAGACAACACAGATAGTTTAACTTCAGCAAATGTACTAATGCTGATAGTGTCAAAGAAGAAACACGTCTCTGACAAGGACTGAGCAGAGGCTGCACAGCAGATAAGGAAATTATTTTTTTAAATTAAGCCAGAGGAAAATGGATTAAAGATAAAAGCGTAATCAAACACTTTCTAGTCAGGTGTGGGGTTTTTTTCCCAGTGACAGAAATCCATTGGATTAATACAAAATCAGCAGGACTGCCCCTCTAAGGAGCAAAGTTATCTTGAGACTTTGTTATCAAACGAAACATTCTAAGAATCTGTTTTAATTAAAAGCATTACTTCTATCTTTTACCAGATGCAATCTTCTATTTGGCACAGCTTTAATAACAAATGGCAGGTATTTAAACAAATGGGATTTTAGCTGTGGAAGAGGGACGATATCTGTCCATTTGGTTTGTTTAGAGTCCGTTCACACCTTGACTGATGCCTATAGGTCTTGCACAGACGTAGCAAGGGAGCTGCCTGTTTTGTTTTGTGTTGTTCTCTCCTACATAGGGGAGAGAACTTGCCATCATGTCTCTCCAGGAGAAACCTGCTTACACAATGCCACTTTCTCCCCCTTCTGGTAGGTAGAACAAGGCTGGACGCAGCCCCAGCAGTGATGAACAGCTGCAGAATTGTCCCCTATATGACGCAAATCACACGTGCTGCGTTAACGAGGAGTTAGGTCCTTTTAATTCTTCCTTCATTTTCTCCCCCACCTTCCTTCCCCTCACTGGCAGGTTTGCCCCAGCCAGGAACACCTGGGCAGTCCCAGGTCTCTTACCACCTTTGTACTGCGGGAGCAAAACTGTCCTGGGGTCCTCTGCTGAGAAAGGTAGAGGTTCGGCTCTGCCGTTCAAAACATACCTCCTCATTTAAAGTAGCTACCTAGTTTCTTCAGTAGTTAAACTTCAAGTACTATTTTGGACAAAAGCGTGGGAACTGAGATTTGCTAGATGTGCCCCAAAGGAGAATTTGTCTGGTTTTAGATTGTGAAATACTCCAGCTTCTGGTATTGTTGTTCCTTTTTATTTCACAGAGTAAACACATACTGCTACTCTGATGTGCCTGGTCCTTCAAATGTTAACACACAAGAGTAAACTTTTATGGTTGCATGGATCAAAGGGTTGCACAAAATTAAGAACATGCATTAAGTGTTTGCAAAATCAGGAATGTAATCTACTGTGCCCAAAATAAAAATTCAGAGAACTTAGAGAAAACTTTGTAGAGATTTTCTTCATCCTGGATTCAAATGAATACTTTAGAATGGCCTGAAGCTGAACATGAAACCTTTGAGATTCATTCTGCTTCACAAAATTTCTGCCTTATAGAAAATGAAATTTTGGTTCTGGCTCTGCAAAGGGAATGTCTGTGCTTAACTTTATGAACAAAACCTTTGATATCTGTGGGTTTGCTCTATAATGGTTTGTCACACAGTGGATCTGTGTTACTTGCTTATGGCTTGACATACTTAAATGTAGTTGTTTGCAGAACACTAAAAGCAGTCATTGGTCTTATACGTGTAAGTTAGCTTTCATTCTAAGGGATTTTTTAAATACCAGGACTTCGTTAAGCAATTCATAATATAGCAGTTCGCCCTTGCAGTTGAAAACCATAGCTTCTCCAACGCTAGCTGCTGTACTTCACATGCATGTAATATTGCTATCAGCTGCCTATTGACTTAAAAATGTTTGATTTCTCTCTCTCTCTCCTACTTAGCAAGATTAAAGGCTTAAATGTTCTGTAATACCATACCATACCATATGTTAAGAGGAAAGACTAGTTTTGGCTGCCTACAACATTCCAAGCCCTATTTAAATAATATTAGCTAAAAGCTCAACTTGTATAAATGCTTAAATCTGCAGATGTAAAGCTTTGACTAACAAAGTCCTTTAAGGACCAAAATCTGCAATTTACTGCTTTTGAAAGCTCTGCCATGCTCCAGGGAGATGTACTGTTTCTTGGTGGGGTCCTGGCAGGGCTTAGCAATGTATTCACAGGATCTGTTCACACCCCCTGAATTTTACTTAGGAAGAGCTCTACACAGCTCCCCTAACCACATCATTCTGATGGCTAAAAAGCTCTTGATTAAAGCCAATTTCTGCTTTTCACTTACTTAGCTTACAGACAGCTACAAGCAAATGCTCCCATTCTTTCTGTGTTTTGCTTCTCTCGGTATTGAACAGGGCCTTCATGAAGGTTTTCTGTCTGTTGGGTGTGCTATCACGGTATGCAAGTGCATGGGTGAGAGATGAGCAAAACTGCCGACATAAGCCTTCTGTCAAACACTCATGAGCAGGAAGGTCAAATTAGACAAATCAAGCCTGTAATAAGACGAGATATTCTCTTTGTGAGATGTTAAGGGGAGATGATCACATCCTCATCAATTGGAAGATTTTGGTACCTTTTTACAGTGTGCTTTAAAGCAGCTGGTGAGATTAAGGTCATAGGCATTAAATTGAGGGCTTATGGTTCTCTTCTGGGCACAGGTTCAGTAAGTCTCCATCCTTACAGAGTTTGGGGTGTGTGGGCTGCTGCAGCAGACGGAGAGTATCAACTGCTCTGGGCTCAGACAGTGGCTGTGCTTCAATCTCATGCTTCAGCTTGTTGGCTGAAGAAATCAGAAAAATATTTTTTCCATCCCTATGAACAACTTCAAGAGCTCTTCTGTTTATTTGCTCATTTTCTGTTTAGCTAGTGGGTTGTTATTTTGGGTTGTTTGGTTTGGTGCCTTTCTCCTCCCTCTGCGACATTACACATTGGCTGCTGCTGGAGACGGGGCAACCTTAGGATGGAGCAGCACTCCGCGAGGATACAGAGGATTCCCTCGTCTGGCTGGCTCTTCTGCATGAAAATACCCAGAGAGTTAGACTGAATGATACAATCATCCTATCTAGCATTAAGCCTTGGGAGGTAAACGCATAAATTCACATATATATTGGTATAGTAAATTATAAATATAATGCCATTAAAACATGATGTTTTAATAATTATTATTTTAAAACAAGAAAAATATACAACCTATGAACTCTATAGCATATCCTTTTTTTTTTTATCCAGTGAAGTTGCTATGCATACTTAAGTACTCCTCTTTCCATACACACTCGCCATTCCTTCCATATCTTACCTCGATGCTGTACCTGCCATGCTGGATGACTGATCCACATCCATCTCATGTGCATGTAAGTTACCATCATTAGTTACGGGTGAGGTCACATCAGCAATCACAGGAAACCCATTAATTACTCTGAAATTGCTTCAGTCTTTCATTAGAAGTCAATCTAAAGCTCTGTTTTGGAGCATAAACACATGCTTATGGATTTTTCTCTTAAAACTTACGTTGTGCTTATAATGAAGTTCTGAGGGTAAGCAGCAGCCAATTGAGTTTTAATGTGGCACTGCAAATATATGCTTTCCACTATGCCTTGTAAGCACGAAGCACTCCAGCTGATGATCTACATCAGACTGTACATATGGCAAGCATCAAGACGCTATTAAACCTGCTGCCTTGAAGAAAACAACACCAGCAAACTCCAATTGTATTAGGTGTTGCATACAAATACCTATTTCCATTTTGATATAGGATTTATACAGTGTATTGACTTTCCTCTCAAATCTGGACTTCTTGGCCATTAAACACCTTCCAGCCCAGCACTAGCCACACGTGGTGGGTCACCATTTAGATCTCACCTGTCTGGCCAGTCCATTTGTATACTTCTTTGTATAGCCAGAAAGCTACTATCAGGCATTTCATCAGGCTACCTGAGGTGGTTTCCAGGAAGACAGGACATGTGTTGATCAAAGAAAACACATGATTCTGGCCACTCTTGAGAATCTTCTTTACAATTAAGACACAATCACAGATGCTGGTTTCCTAGGGAAATAATGACTTGGGAGCTACTGCAGACAGAGATACAATCACTCTTTACATTACACATTAGCATCATACTACACATTGAACAGTTCTACGCAGTCAGATTGTGTTTGAAATTTCTCTGTGTAGTACTTTACATCTTTTTCTTTAAGTACTGGAAGAGATCTAGGCACCCACTGTATTATTATTATTATTTTTTAATTAATTGTATGTGCTGGATTTTCAGTGATCTGCAAGATTACTGAATCTGCTTCCCATTCAAATTGATGATTTTAAAGCACCATATTTGTGCTCAAACCTGTGCCTTAACTATACATTATTGGACATGTTGTCAATTACTTACTCGCTTTTCTGTTTTTTCTACAAATTCTTTATACCTGGTCCTCTAAATCATATAGTACTTGGTTTTTTTGGTTTTTTTTTTTGCCTTCTTTGCTTAGAAAAACCAAGAGACATCTACAGCCATGTGATAGTAACCATGCTTGAATAACACTGACAAGTGAAAAAATACTACTGGAATCTCAAAAGACCTCTCATGTTTCAAATATCTAGATGTATTATATTCCCAAAAGGATTATGAGTTGAAGGGGATAAAAAACCCCATCTACTGATTCAGCTAGGCATGATGTGCACAAGAGGGGCTGACCAGAACATGCTCAGCGTTACTGTAGCAGCAGATGCTGTTGCCAGAGGAGAAAAGCTGGAGTGGGAAAGGAAGCTCATCAATACCATTTCTCATGGAAAATTTTTATGTGCTTCCTCCCGTAGCCCAAAAATGCATGCTCTATGCAGCCTCAGAAGGACATTTCTACACTGATGCTCTATTTGAAGGGTCCAAACAGGGCTTGCTTCCTTTCTGTCTAGGGAGAAGCTTCACCCCAAGGGAAGAAGCACCGAAGGCATAGGTTTGGTTTATGGTGAGTTCTTTCTTTACATATGGCAAAGATATAAATTTATCTAACAATGGTTTATTATGATATGTCAGAGTCATGGGATTATCTTAGGCTGGGCTGTTAGGATATACCGTGCTGATCTACGTCAGTACCATGTTAACTTGCTGCCAATTTTAGAGGTGCTTTGGACCCTGCTAGACACAGGATGGGGGATAGAAAAACAAATTGAGAACAAAGACGGGGGGTTGTCTTTTTTTAAGGGAGTAAAAGGCAATCAATAGCAAAACAGATATTTCTGGTGACAAAAAAGTCTTTGGAAACCAGCCATTCTTGCTCTAATATGCGTGTAAGAAGGAGAACCTCAGAGTGGTTCCACTTCATCTATATACCTCCCACTGTTTTCATCACTGTAGCTCGTGATAAGCCCTCTCCTCCATTCCCGTCAGTCTTCCTCACAAACCTTTATGATCTTTCCTCCTTTTATGGTTTTGTGCTTTTAAATTGCTCTAAGTCTGCCGGTAAAAGAGAATGCCTAAATATATAACAGATACACCCATTTACCTTGGGATGAATGTTTTATCGGTTTGGATGTCATCATATTCCTCACAATCACATGTTCCCCCCTCCAACACATATGGCCAGCAGCTGTATCAAACGGGCACTACTCTTACTTTCGGTTTAAACCCGGGAGACTTAGAAGTTCAAAATTAAAACAACAAAATAACAACTCTGAAATCTTATTCGAAAGGACTACTTTGAATCAATGCAGAAGCAAAGAAGATCAATGAGAAAACAGAAGTTAAGAAAAGAATAGTATTTCCCCTGTCTTCAGAAGATGCTGTTCCAAAGGAACACTAGTAGCCCCAGATCTGCGTACAAAGGTGCTCAAGAAATGGCCCACGTTTCTGATCCAATCTTCTCGGATTTTTATTGAAGGAAGAGGAGTGGATATTCGCATCTGGCATAGTCAGGCACTAGAGCGCTCTAAAAATAACACCCAGTGTCTAAGTAGCACTTTTCATTCAGATATCTTAAAGCCTTTACAGGGATGGACAAAGTATATTGTCCCCATTTTGCAAGACAGAAAGATCAAGATTCTATTGAGTTAATTCACCTGCCCAAGGATAACCCTTAATTTCACCTAAGGGCCAGGATCAGATTTATGGCAATCCGAGAAGCTAAATCCAGTTCTTCCTTTCACTCTTTCTCTTGCATGTCCCCATGGCGGTATATTTCATGTTAGACGATGAGGGAGAGACCACAGGACTGTCCAGGGCACCCTCCTGCCATCCACACTGCAGCTGCGCCTGGTCCTGCAGACTAATAATGCAGAAAAACGAAATGAAAAATGAAAAATGAAAAAATGCAGAGCTGCTCAACACTTAGCCTGCAGGAAAGCTTTAAATCACAAAGAAGTCAGATGTTCACCTGAAACTTTCTCTTTTAAAGGCCATGAGCAGAGACTGCCAAGACTGCAGAGATTTCAGAGAGTGAAACAAAGCCTTTACCTATTGCAAGTTCTTGGCACAAATTACTCAATACAGCAGGAAATCCTACCACACTGCAATGCCTGACAGCGTAGCGCCTGGTTGCAATGGGCTTGCCTCCCACGCACATGGCCATCAGGACAGAAACCTTTCAGCATGACTGCACAGCGCACAGCAATCAGCCAACGCTATATTTAGACTGAGAAGCCTTCTTTCACTCCTGCTGCATCGAGAGACTGGAAATTGCATTGCATACAAACCCCAGAATTAGGTCCTTGACTTCATTTGCTCCGTTCACATATTGCTTACTTTCTCCTTCCCTTGTAACATCCTGACGTTTGTCAGACACAACACAAAACTTTTTCTCCAGTTGAGACGGGAGTGTGGTGGGTGGGTATTTTATTGGCACATCTATCCATTCATGCTGGAGCATTAATGACACATTCACGTTTACTGACAGGTTTTTTTCCTTTCTTCTTTTTAAACATTTGCCAGTTCCAAGATACTGTACCTTCTGTTTGCAGTAAAGCCCTGTCTGTGGAAATGCAACCTTCATTTATTTTTTCTCTCTGAAAAAAAAAGAATATTTTATGTCCTTTCCTTATTTTGTTTCAGTTGATAGGAAAAAAACTCCAAGAGATATTTAAGACTAGTGAGCGTCAGGCAGAACCAGTCATGATTATCACTTTTCAGCATAAGCACAGGAACAGATTTAATCTGAACATTTTCTGTCTTCCCAAAGCTTCCCTGCTACCGTTTCCAATGGGACTGTTCGTGGAAGTCTACAGCAATCATTATTAAGAAAAATAACACATGCTATTCCAGCTCACAGTACCACGGGATATGTTGTAGCTGAGCCGCTTGCTTTGCTGCTCACATCGGTGCTGTTTATCATTTAATATTATTTGTCTTGCTGTAGCACCAGTAATTGCCTGGTGTCAAAAGCTCTTTGGAGATAGCTTAAATAGACCTTCAGTTACGAGTTTGGTTTGGAAGGTTTCATCCCTGAAAATGGAAATGCTGTGAAGCTGCGCTGATGATTTCACACATGTAGCCCCCATAATATAACAGATCATCTTCCTGGTAGGGCTGACATGAAGACATGTCAGGTGGCGGAGGCCAGAATCCCTTCTTCTCCATATCAGTAACCAGGAGATTGTCCCAGAACGTGGCAGGAGGCTTTTTGGTGAATGCCAGCATAGGAAAGGGAATCAAAATCTGAAACAGTTGTGAACCAGTAGGATATCCAGCAGAAGCACTCAAATTGGGAAGTGGCCAGGACATGGAGACTAACAAGATAAATGTGCAGAATATGCTCGCTTTATTGGTAACTCATCTCTGTATTTCCCTTTCTCCTCTGCACATTTATTGCTGTTTGATGGTGTTTTCCAATAGCACTGTAACTTTTCTATGTACAGGCCAATGGGCCATAGTGTACAAATAAGAGACCGGTGAAGCCTGGTTTTTTAATACTTCCAGATTTCTGGGTGTATCCTTCCATTGTTCATCTTAATAAGGATGTAATGCTGGGATGACAGAATGGAGCGAGGGCTCGGAGATGCCGAAGGGAAGTGTAGCCACCCAGTGGCCATTCAGCGCGAAGTTACACAGCGAGTGCTCCAGGGAGCCCAGGGCGTTTGCTGTGGCTGTTCCTTGGAAGTTGTGAAAGAATCCATTCGCAGAAATAGTACGGGATGCAAAATCACTTTACACTTTTCTGATTATATTTTGGCTTCCATGAGATGAAAGACTTAAAAATGTTAACATAAGTCATCCTATTGGTCACTTTATCTGCGAGCAGGAATATTACTGTGCAAGAGAAATATATAATGCTCCTACGATGTTATTTCAAATTTGCATTCTAGCGGTATCAACAAGCCCCAGCTGAGATCAAAGCCTGATGATCAGAGATGATATTGTGTTTTCTAATGAATGGCAGTTTTGTCCTCAAAGATTTTAAAATCAGACTGATAAGGAATGAAAAATCAGAAGTGCCACTCGTTCCCCAAACCAACAAAGATACCTACCCACAAAGAGTTTATGTGACTTCCAAGGTCACCCCAGGAAGCTGTGGTTAATTGATGAGGTGAATCTCTGTGTCCTGTGTTTTAATCTAGTACCATTGCCACATAGCTTTATTTCCTACACTGCGCGTTCTGTATTGAGAAGCTCATTGATTTAAATGCGCACTGCCTTTCATTTTCCAAGTGGCTATTAGGGAAATCACAGGAGCTTGAAAAACTGCCAAAAAATCATATTAGCAACTCAGCTGTTGTGAAATAACTTTTTTCTGGTCACAGAAATAGGATGGCTAGATTTCAGGACTTTTTTTCTTAGGTGCAATAGGCAAGTTTTGTGTTTTGGGTTCCAGATGCCTTTGGGCACTGAACTGTCCATAGAGAGTATGATATCAACTATGTATTTCACAGATATGTCATAAGTGATTTTTGTAAAGTGCTTTCAGATGATTACAAAAGACACGCCATAAAAGACCAGAGAATTAGCATTATGTTAAGACATTTGGCCTCAAAGGACCATGACTGACAAAACTATGCATTGCGATAAAGAACGTCTATTTTTTATTAGGAATGGGCTGATAGTGTCCAGAGCTAGGTTAGGGTTGTAACTTAGGTTTGAGGGCAAATTGGACAAATGCTCAGACATATTAATAGCAATATCCTGAGGCTGATTTCATGAAATTCAGGAATGTCTGAAATAGAGAATAGGCCCCTTCCGGTATTGGATCCATGTGCTGTTTTGATGTTAAACATAGATATACAAAATAAAGTACAGAGAGGTAGGATTCACAATTCTATTCAGGTCATCTTTTCTTTTCATCTTTAATTAAAAAAGCAATTCCAGTTAACTGGAGGTTGCATACTCTGCGGTGGTTCCAACAAATCCTGGAACCATAATGGAATCTCAGTAGTGAGCAATGAGTAGGCATGTTGAGTGTTGGCCTGTCTGGGGTGAAGTCTTCAGAAAAACCTCATCATTCTTATTGTGATTCTACTATTGCTGAATGATAAAATAAAACCCATCGACTCTGGCTGGATAATCATCAGGTCAGCATTAAGCCCTTTAAAATATCCCTGCATTCTCTCTTCCTTTGCACAGAATTAGTTCACATAATGGACATGTTAAACCTCATTATTTTGTGCACAAACCCATCTGTAATTATTATATTAAAACAGATCTATGTTGGGAGATCTTGAGGAAGGAGGAGATGAACCATAATTTCCCTTGAAGCGTCTCCTTCTGGTCATCAATCACTGTTGGCTACCGGCTGCTGGACGATATAGACAATGGATTTGATCCATTGCGGCAGTTACTTGTAGTCTTCTTCCTAAAGTATGTTAAGTAGAGTTTTCAAATGTAAAAAATCTCATCTGAGAAGAAAGAGGTAAACTACATTTATAATTAATTGAAACGTACTGCCTTTATTATTTTTTTCCTATGGTATTCCTAGTAGGTAAGGTAGTACTATTTGCTTCAGAAAGCTCAAAGA
Source organism: Rissa tridactyla (assembly GCF_028500815.1). Taxonomy (NCBI): domain Eukaryota; kingdom Metazoa; phylum Chordata; class Aves; order Charadriiformes; family Laridae; genus Rissa; species Rissa tridactyla. Next base: position 115,238,733 of record NC_071468.1, on the reverse strand, counting down.
GGTCCTTCCACAAGTGGAATCCCCTTTCCCATTCACATGAATGAATTCTCCTTCCCTAAACAGATGAATGAATTAAAGCAGTTGTTCTTGAGAAACCTTATATTTTATATATACACATATCTATAAGCAAATCAAGCGGCAGCATCATATTCAGGAATGAGTTCAGAGTCTTAGGAACCTATTCACAAATGTTTGTGTTTCTTATTCAATCAGCTCCTGATCTGTTGTGAGTCCACCTAAGAAGTGGACTTCACTTTATAGCTTTAGGTTTTTTGGAGTGAAAATGTCATGTGAAGCTTGTGAGAGATGCAAAGAATAAAGTTCAAAACAGAACAAAATAGTTACATAAACGTCCAACAACAACAACAAAAAGTAATAATCCTCAAAGCAACAAACCTAATTCAATCTGATTTCCTACGGCTGGGCATTTGCTGGGTGGATTCTACAGTGTCTCAGAAAGGGTTAACAATGACTGACACTCTCTTCCATTCATCATGTTTTTACTCCTAAGGCAGGTTCTTTGGCAATCACATTGCAGCCTTCTCCTCAGACAGGACTCTCAAACAGCCCCTACCTGAAACCTGTATGAACATGGTATCTTTAGTACATCTACCACTGTCACATTTGGCTGAAATTAGGTAAGAATTTCAGAAGCTTTCAGAGACACAAACGAGTCATTCAATAATGTTTGCTACTATTGGTAATAAATAGAAAACTAATGTAAAAAAAAACCCAAATCATAACTTTTCAAAGAACTTCCTGAGTTTTGATTTGTTTGTCACAATGCTTGGTGGAAAATGGACTAATAGCAGCCTGTTTTGTCATAATCAAAGTTCAAATGGACAAGTGATGTCCTTTCAGCTGCTTGTGGAAAGCATGATCTGCTAGCCTTAAAGATTCAATTTTGCATTCTGCAGAGCTGTAAGCGGTTTTTACTCATGGCCAAACCAGGTCTGGCTGCAAGCACTACATTTGCTTCCAACTGAGTAAAGTAAAACTTTTGTGCAAGTATACTTGTACGGAGTTCCTGAATGATGTGCATCAGCCATCAGTGCTTCCTCAGTTGGGACAATAATTAGAAGCGGGGACTGAACCAAGGTTCTTGGAAGCAAATAACCCCATTTTTGCATTAATTTCCAATCCAAACCCAGATGCAGCTCTGAATTTCATAAATGAGATCCCCCTCAACAAGGAGCAGAACTAAAGCTTCAGACCAGATTCCCCAAATTCAAGGATTTTAAAATCCAGCTCTGTATTTTGTGGTTTGGACCCCAGTCTCTTTCTAGAGATATTTTCGAAGTTAAAACCTAGTAACGGGCAAGCAGTTTCTAGTGTTTTTCTCCTCAGAAAGTATTTCTATATATCTTTCAGCTGGTCAAATTATCCTATTTGAAACGCATTTGTAATTTGCTGCGACTGAGTGACCTGCTTGTGAGGCTGTATCTGATCATTTGCAGACCCTGTTAAATAACAGCTTGTGCATGACTTTAGCAGATGGTTTAGCTAACATATAATTTCTATAGGTATATAAAATAACATTTGGAATAAGAAAGCATAATGGCCTCAAGATTCTTTCTTCATTTTTGCAAAGTCATTTGCTTTTAGCTGTTACAGCACAGCAGCAAAGGACCATACATTGAAAATTATGATAGAGGTAAACTAAGCTGAATAATAACACTATTTAAGTAATACTCCAGAAACTCTACTAATGTGTGCATAAAAACAAGCATTTCACAGATAGCTACAGAGGGGGAGGTCTAATATTTCCAGATCAAGCAAAACAGTTTGATCAGCACTGATTTGGTCAGGGGTTTAAATATCTGCAGCCTCCAGAGGTTTATTTTGACAGTCATCATTAAAACTGGTCTTTAAAAAGCATCAGCAAACAATTCCATAATTCACTTTCAGGAGATAACGTATTTTAAAGGGTACGCATTGTCAGAACTAAGAGGCAAGACTTTGCTCAATGGTACTTGGATTTCATTCCAGATGATAAAGAAACAATAACTGGTTCACAGCTTATGTTTTTCAGAGTATGGAGGGAGAGATATTCCAGAGCATAACTTCAGAAGTAAGTACTTATTCACCCTACACTTCATCTGTAGCTGACTGAGGGAGCTGGAGGTCCTGGAGAGCAAGAGGCTACTCTTCCATACCATGAGGGGACTCCACGGTGCCCCTTTCAATCCTGATCCCAGGACATGCACCCCAGGTGCACCCAGACACCAGGGAAGACACGCTCTGCAGTTTGCCCCACAATTTTTCCCCTCAGGGAAGAAACTGGAATGATATGTGATATTCCCTCTACCTGCGGGCCTGCATTTCCTTTGGAAGGAAATCCTGATGCGCAATCCTGAAACACAACCCCCGTCTACTCCCCTCGCAGGGCTGGAAGGAGGCCACGGTGCCGCGTGAACCGAGCCTGCAAGGTTTCGCTGTAGGACCTGTCAGTCCTATCGTGTCGGCTCAGCCAAGAGCCCCCATGGGAGGCTTCTGCTTTGAATCATCCCCGAGAAGAATCTACCGCTCTCTGCCAGCCGTGGAGGAAAACTAAGAAGAGCGGTTTGCTGTGTCCAGAGCTAGCCTTTGTTATCGCAGATTTAGCCTGTGTTATCACATTTGTTAATCATTTACCCTCTATTAATTACGTGGCACTTTGTTCAGCTTATATTAATTCTGCTGTGAACATCAGCGAATGTCTTGCGTGCAGACTCGAGGGTGTTCTGCACATGTATTAATGAGAGAATATGTCATCCTCCAGAGCAAAATGAATATATATCAGAAAGTTCTGCCAAAGTGTCTCCTCAGATGTGTTTTTCTTAAATATTGCAAGCCACAAAAAGGGGATACAACTTTGCAAAAATGTTTACAGTTCCCATTCCAGTTTTTATTTCCCATCTACCCTACGTCCTTCAATTCTTTCTCTTAGTATTTAGGATGCCGTAATTGTCCAGTTTAAACCTATTGTTATTAAGTAGTGGGAATAGCTCTGCCCATTGACGTCTGTTAGTGCGGTAGAAAGAATCCCCAATACTGTCAGAAAAGAAGAAGTAACAATCAAGTCCAGCAAATGAAGAGAGAGCTTCTAAAACTACCAAAACATATAAAACTATCACTGCCAGTCCTGCAGCACCCACATACATGAGTCTAATTTATATGAATTGTTCCAAGCCTCATTTACCAAGGAAAATTGCTGTCATTACGGATACATCAGTGAGCTGGTCAGGAACATTTTTGTTCTACTTTTCAAATTAGAACATATTGATTACTTCATACAACATTTTTTTCAAGGGGAAATGTTGGTTTTGGGAAATGGATTGAAAAACATTTGCAAATGTTTTTTGATGTAACTGAGACTTTGTCTCCAGAAATGACCATTCCATGGCTCAAAATTACTTTTCATAGAGAAAGATAAGCAACTTAAATCACAAAGTATATATTGAAAACAACCAAAATGTTTCCAAATTGGCAAAACGAAATGCTACAGCTGATCTGAACCAAAACCATATCTTCTGGATTTACAGCCCATGATGTTTTTAGATTTTGACTTCTTTGTCCTGATTCAGGACATAAACATTTTTCCATACTGTTACATTTGGCCAGAATGTGAAACCTATTTCCTGCCTGTTTCTTTTTTACTACCATACTGATGGCAGTTCTCCTAGCACAGTCACAGCTGTAAGATATTGGCTCTACTGCAACTGTAAGACTGCTTTTGCTGAGATACTTTATGTCAGTTCCACAGACCCGAAAGATAACTGTTCTGCAAAACCAATGTTTTTACTTGCTAGGATAACCGTAGATATATAGTTTTGCACACACACACAAAAATCCCTCAGATCTAGCTTGTGTTATGGTGTTATCCATAAATTTAAGAGTAGATTTTCCCCTATTTGCAACAGTGAATCTACTTCACTGAAAGCATTCCTGTAAGTCACCAAAGTGCAAAGGGTCTCTGGGGTCCCATGCGGGCAATTTTAATGTTAACTATAATCCATATTTTAATACTTGAATATAGTGATGGGAGATGCACTAATACCATGGAAATGGTCTTAAATATCCCCTGTTCCAAACAATGCCAGAATTATTAGATGTTAATAGATTTGCTGTATTCACTCTGCTAATTTTTTGTCCTATTCCTAGTCCCTTTGTGACCTCTTTGTTCCTGCCCCAGTTTCCGTCTCAGAGCACAGATAAGACTGCTTGAATTCCTTCTCTGCTCCAGCACTTGGATGTGGGAAGAGCTGAAAAAGACCCCGTACTTTATTCCTTTCCCCCAGCTGAGTGTGCTCCTCTCTTTCCCAAGCACGATGCTACAGCAGAAGAGAGTACCCTTCAGTGGGATTTTATGGCATATCTACAATAAAAAAAAAAAATAATACAATTTAGGGGCTATTCTTTTATTCTGAGGACAGCTAGCATGGCACAACTCATGTCTGCAAGGGTAAGAAGAAAGAAAATTTTGCTGGAAAAGGCTTCCAGGACTCCCAGCCAGCAAAGAAAGGCTTACTGACAGGAGCATAGAAGATGCCAGCCTGGAGGTTAAGCCCCAGAGACAAGTCCCTGGCCAACTGGAGAGTAGGGGGTCAGTTAGTGAAGAAACACCTCTGCCCTTATCGCCAGCCCCCTTGAAAGCTCACTAAGCCCTCGTTTACAATAAATAGCAAAGCTTGATAATGTTGCAATATTTTGCTGGCATTGCTATCATGGTAGACCTGACTGGAATTACGTCACACGCTTCCTAAAATATTAGCACTGTAGTGAATTTCAGCCTGCTTGAATGAATACTGGGATTGTTTCTATTGGCTGAGACTTTTCCTTAAGTTTAAAAATACCTAAGAGCAAAAATTATTTATTTATTTATTTATTTATTTATTTATTAATTACAGAGAACTTTGTAATAAAGAGGGGGCATGAAAGTCTCTCTTCTGTGAAAGATGGAAGAGAGAGTTTCAGCATTTTTAATTTTGACCCTAGCATTGCCCCTGGACAAACCACTAAACAGACGAGTTTGCACATGATATAAATTTCTTAGCCCCTTGTGGCTAATGAGAGCTGCGGGATAATGAATCACATCATCACTTCAAAAGATAATATGTACAACCCTAATGTTTTCAAATTTCATAAAGATGACATGAGGGCAGTTGGAAACCTGCCAAACTTCAGAACAGTTGTTGAGTTACATGCACAGTATCAAGGCACGACACACATAGAGGAAAAAACAACGTTTTGCAGAAAGAGACAGAAACTGGAAAATAATATGTTAATGGCTAAACAGACATACAGAGGTCCGTTTTTTTGTTCTGTGATATTTCACAGGCTGGCCGTGTCTTGTGCATGATTAATTAGTCTCCTCCATGTTATGACCCCCACAATGTTTCTGAGGCAGTAGACAATTCAGTTCTATTTGCTTTTCCTGTGCGTGTTTCAAACCTCTTGCAACTGCAAAAAAAGATACCAGTGATCTTACATATAAGATCAGCAGTTTCGCACATTTGTTAACAGCTAGCAGCTCTCTGCGGAAAATAAGCATATGACCTAATAAAGTTGTGTAAACACACTGTCATTAAATATATGTAATAGCTATTATAATTCGATATATTCTTAGCTGTCAGCAGGTTTTGGACTGGGCTCTGGGTGTTCCTACGTGGCGGTTCAAGGGGAGGTGGCGGCCAGCAGATGCCTGGAAGGTGCGCTGCCAGCTCTCTGAGTGCTGGCTGCTGATAGAAGAGGGAGCTTTTCAGAGGTGAAGGGAGCGATGCCCTCCGCGTGCCTTCTGGGGATGCTATCATAGCCACGCAAATGAATGAACTGCTGTGTTTGGGCTTGCTGCATGCCTAGATACCTCTGCTTTCCTCTGTGGCCCTCACCAGCACTGAGGAGTCCAAAATGCCACCAGGGGCAAACATGGTAGCTACAAGGAATGCAAATTGTGACGAGAGTTCCCTTTTTTGACTAGTGCTGAAAGACATGGGGTTTGTGTTTGTCTGTTTTTGCATTAATGCTACGCAATTCTCCTTGTGCAAGCCCAACAATAATATTTTAGGACTTCATTTCAAACGAACCATGGGGAATGAGGTTGGCCAACTCCACCAGCCAGGACAGGCCCCATTTCTATATATCCCAGCTTTGCCTTTTTACTCAAGAAAAAAAGATGATGAGAGCTGGAAAATAAATCATTAGGTTTTAAGCGCAGAAAGGGACAGGCTTCTTTTTCAGAGTTGGTGCCAGAATCACTTCCAGGTATGACCAGAAATTGGGAACTTGCAGCTAAATCCTGGGATTTCATTTTGTTCTTCCTAATTTGCCATCGAAATGATGAAGGACTCAGAGAACGCTTTACAGTAGAGGTGCCAATGAGGATTGCAAGCGCCCTTTTAAATATAAAACAACTACACTGAAAGCAGCAAAAATTGGCAATAAAATACAGGGCTTTTTTTAATCTGCCCTTACTTCATTGCCACTCTGAATGGGCGCTCACAATTAGTGTTTATGTGATATTATACTCCAAGTACTAAGGAAGGAAAATTTGGCCAAAACTCATAAGAAATCCTCTGTTTTGTCAGTGTGAAATACTTGATAATTTGTAATGCATTTAGCCATTAATCATTTTAAAGGGCTTTTAAATGGGCATGAAGTCCTTTGAGTCTTTTCCATATACAGACATTGGATCAGGGACCTTTGCTACAAATTACTTTTGTCTGGACTTCTAATACAAAATCAACCTGAGAACAAGGGAAATACATCACTGTTAAATTTTATTATAAGACAGAGCCATTATAACACATCATGGGAAACATTTTTGAGTTGTTCTATTAATAACAGCAGTGCCTGATTTCTTTGGTTTAAACTTACCTTTTTCACATTTTCTTGTGACATTTTCCAGATATAAATTGTTATGATGAAGAGTCATTCAAAGCAAGGGAAAAAGCTGTAATTATGTTTCTCTTTTGTAAAAGAGAGTGGGGCAGGAGGGGGATTATTTTACACAGATCAGTGAAGGACACCCTAATAAAGATTGGTCTGGAACATTTCTTTTTATGACAATTGACTTATCAGCAAGAGCCATTGTAGCAAATCTGGAAATTACATAATTGCCAGAAACTGTAGATATTTGACTTGGCAAGAACCTTAGGTGTCTCTGATTTATTATTGTAAGAATTTGGCTCTGCAAAGATGAAGAAATGTTTAATGAAAGAACAGTAGAATACAAATGGAACAGGCAGAGATCCTGTTTTCAGAGGCTATATTTAACTACATTGTCACTACTACTGTAACACAAATAAACTAAACTGAAAATGTCCGGGGTGGCAAACTGGCACAAAGATCAATCTGCGTGGAAATACTAATTTCAACAGCTAAACATTCATCTTTTCCTCTCCGTTTTGTACTACCCTTTGGGCAAGTTATTTGTGGGTCATTCATTTTATTAGATGTTATCACTTTTAGCACAGGCACAATAACAAAACTGTAAAGCTGAAAGAAATTTGTTAATGAGGACTTGCATTTTTTTAATCTGTCCTTCACAAGGCAGCGAAGCCCTTTTAAGTAGCAAAGTCTAAAGGCATTAGGCATTACTAAATTCAAGAGAAATGTAGGTGACTTCAAGATCAGAGTGGTGAAGTGGGAACACTATAAGTACTTATTTTAGGTTTGGAGGATTTGCAGACCACAGCAATTCTGAAAACACCCATAATTATTCTCTGTATCAGAAGACCAGGTCACCGCACAGTAGATTAAGGTGAATGGCTTTGCTTAAACCATTTGCATCAAAGAGATTTACTTTGGCAAGTCCTCCAGGAGAAGTTTTCCCTTTGATAAAGTTCAGCCTCTTTTGCTGGAGAAATGCTGTTTCCTGAAAACGGATTATCATCTGCTCTTTAATATCTCCTCATGTTTCTCTTGTTTATCTTACTACCTCATGGAGGAGCTGCTAAGAACATCCCACAGTTTATCTGTCTTGGCGTTCAGCTGGGCGGCAGCAGCTGGATTCAATGCCACCACTGCTGCTCCTCACCGCCGTTGTAAAGGGAAAGAAATCCTGCCGCAGTGTGAGATCGACATTCCTATCTCCCGAAAGACACATGTGCTGGCACCACCATCATCCATTAGACCTGAAGTTTTGAGTCTGCTATCAGGCTGGAGCTTCTCTGCTGGCACTTGGAAAGACCACTGCCCTGCCAGGGCTCTGATCATCTCAGTGCTACGGAGGAGTAAAACATCCTGTTCGAAAAAATGTTTCTGTTGAAGTGTAAAACTCAGATGACATATTTCATTGTCAGGAGATTAGGAAGAAATATAGCAAAAAGTCACATAAAACCACCTTGTTATCTCCATAATTTTTTTCCAGAAGTAAATACTGGACATGTTGGGAAAGGGGAGATATGTCAAAGAGTCTGAGGCTACCTTTGCTTAAATGATGGAGATATCACGAACGATAAATTAATATTGCTCCATATGGCTCCTGCTCCATATTCACCCTGATATTAACTACTGAAGATGCATAAGCAATTGCCTCCAGAGACCTGAATGCAGAAATCTTCTGCCCAAAAGCCTTGATCCTAGCATGAGTACACTATTCAAAGTAAGTTTTTTTAACAAATAGCAGTAAATGAGTATTCCTGCGGACATCAGCAGTAAAATATATAAGCATCATGTGGTACTCGTGGATGAAAAGCTGGACATGAGCCAACAATGTGCACTTGCAGGCCAGAAGGCCAATCACATCCTGGGGTGCATCAAAAGAACTGTGGCCAGCAGATCCAGAGAGGTGATTCTGCCCCTCTACTCGGCTCTCGTGAGACCCCACCTGCAGTACTGTATCCAGCTATGGAGCCCTCAGCAAAAGAATGAGATGGAGCTGTTGGAGCAGGTCCAGAGGAGGGCCACGAAGATGATCCGAGGGCTGGAGCGCCTCTGCTATGAAGACAGGCTGAGAGAGTTGGGGTTGTTCAGTCTGGAGAAGAGAAGGCTCCGGGGAGACCTTTTAGTGGCCTTCCAGTACCTGAAGGGGGCCTACAAGAAAGCTGGGGAGGGGCTGTTTGCAAAGGCATGTAGCGATAAGACGAGGGGCAATGGTTATCAAGTAGACCAGGGTAGGTTTAGATTAGACGTTAGGAAGAAGTTCTTTACAATGAGGGTGGTGAGACACTGGAACAGGTTGCCCAGAGAGGTGGTGGAGGCCCCATCCCTGGAGACATTCAAGGCCAGGCTTGATGAGGCTCTGAGCAACCTGATCTAGTTGAAGATGTCCCTGCTTACTGCAGGGGGGTTGGACTAGATGACCTTTAAAGGTTCCTTCCAACCTAACACATTCTATGATTCTATGATCAGAAAATGGAGCACCTCCAAACTTTTTGGTTTGGGCTTTTTTACCAGCCAGGCAATGTAAGCAGAAGTACCACAGCTTGTACAGTATGTTATGTGCTACAAGAGCATTTCTTAATGGACAGGTTGATGAGGGCTTTGCTTTCCTCTCTCTTCTCATTAGCACCAGCTGCAAGATCTTTCTCTCAATATGTTTAACATGACCATGGCCTTGCAGACTCGCATCCAGCTCCGCACTTGGAATCCTTTCATCAGTTTACCTCCCTTTCACAGTTATATTCCAGCTATTTTAGATGTCTACATTTAAAAACCAATGGGAAAAAATACCACTCAAAGACAGAATTCTCCATTAGTAATGCAATGTATTATTTTCTTCTGAATGTGAGCAAGCCATTTATCATATATGCCTTCCTTAATAATTTGTTTGTGTTTTCTAAGTCTACGTATTTTCTAGGGAAAAAATAACCATTCATCTCATCTTCATGATTTATATCGTACATATCATATTTTACACATTTATAACTTTATAATATAAATATTTTTGCTTTTTTTTTCTTTTCCTTAAGTATGTTGCAACCTTTCAAAATAAATACAAAGTAAAAGGCCAAGCCAGCTCTAGAATAGTAGGAAAGTCACTGACAGGAAATTTGAAACTAAAAACATATAATTATTATTTTAGCAGTGGCAGGGTGTAGAAAAACACACTTTAAAAGATATTAGATGCCTTTTTCATTCATTCTCCATAAAGTCATGCAATAAGACTCCAAAATCCAATGGCAAGAGCGAAGAGGAATGCCACTCTCACCCATACTGGAAAGGAACACTTTCCAGTGTTCTTACTCATTACATACACTTTACCTGGCACTCAACATACATCCGCAAAAACTGAGAGTGGCCACTGCATTGCAAACAGTTACAAAAGCTGAAATCAGGCGTCCTGCAGCTCCTGAAGCCAGGCTCCTCTCCGTGGCATCATGGGATGAGGAGCTGCTATCCCAGCACAAGATGGGGGCTTTGGAGTCAGTGCCCCTGGCAGCTGCAGGGGGAGAAATGGAGACTTGTAGCACCGCTGTGACTTTAGTGGCAGATGGAGAGGATCCTACACAAGCAAATCATTACTGTTCTCTGCTAATTGCATAAATGACTTCATTTGTAGACCCTCAACCGAATTATGAACTGAATGGGGTAGCTTATTTGTTGGGAACGTGTCATTTGCTGCTGCCCTGAAACCCTGTGTCAAGAATCAAACCTGTAGTTGTGTCATTTCAGGGCGCATCTGGACTAGTCATGAGGGGGACTTGTTTGGTTTGTTTGTTTTTTTTAAAAAAGAAGGACTTTTAGGACAAACTGGAAAAAGTCTGTTTGGGACACAAGGTGATACTTACCTTTCTTTTTTTTTTTTTAATATCTGAATGTATGAGGAATTTTGGTGATGCCAATGCAATTATATAGATTGAAATAGGAAGAAGTGGTTTGGAATGGTAACAGGATTTGAATTCTCTTTTGCTGCAACCGACCATGAGACCATCTCACAAAAAATGCCTCAGAGTGGTTAATAGGAAAACACGTGCCTATTAGGCTTATTATTTTTTTGTAAGATATCAGAGTGGTCAGTATGACAAACCTTATGGTTGCTGCTTTCAAATATTTTTGCAATACCATCTATCTTTATTGTGACATATTGTGAAACTGGTGTCCAAAACCTCTGAAAGATTCATTTTATCTATGTTTTTGTACTATAATTTAATTGACTACTTACCTTCTTTTGCATTTCATCAGAGTCATATGCAGTGCATGGTCTGCTCTTTAGAGTCTTTTTCTTGGCCCTCAATAAAACCCAAGAATGTGGCTACCAGTTATTTCACAGCTTTTTATTCAGCTGCAAAGAGTTCTCCCATTTTGGAATTAATAAATTGTTGGCAGAATATGTTTTAATAGCTATAGTTTAAGCTGACTAATATTTTCCGCTTTGCCAAACTTTAATTCCTTGCAATTTTTTTTAATTATTATTATGCTAAATTCAACCCGGACTGAGAAAAGTTATTTCAGCAAAGTTTGTTCATCTGCCTCCTAGAGTGCACTTTGGGAACAATATATTGTTTGGCTCACATTAACATTTTAAAGTAACTTTTGCTGCACTTCTGAAAATCAACTGAAATTTGCCAAGTTCTGAGACTTTGGAAAATCTGTTTACACATGCTCAGGAGAGATAGATTTGGGTTAGCAAGAATTTGCTGAGCATGTAATCTGCACTGAGAATATTCCCTTCTCACCCGGATGCCCAAAAACCTCCTGCAAACATGCTGTAACTCCCAGAAAAAAAAAAAAAAAGAAAAAAAAAAGAAAAAAAAAAGAAAATCTATTCTAGAGTATTAAGAGCTTTTTGGCTGATGCTTTTGTACTACTCGGAAGCTATTATGGGGAGGGAAAGGGCAACCAAATACAGGATTTGTTGGGTTTTTCCCTTCTCTCAGTGGTACTTTTTTGATGTTCGTGACTGGTGAAGATTAATAATTTGATGAAATGTAGCTGAACTGGAGATCTGAGGGATTTATACACAGGGTTTCTAACTTAGACAATTCTAACACGACCAGAAGAAACCTATTGCCTAGATATAGTGCGAGTTTTCCCTTTCAAAAGAATTTGCAGCCAAAAGCACAAACCCTGTGCCATTTTCCTCCAGGGAAGACAGAATTGTTACTATAGACCTTAATTGAAAGATGTCATGTGGAAAAGGGTCATGCAATAGGAGGAAAATCATAAAACCGATTAGAGAAGACAGTGAGAAATACCATATCCAAATACCTGAGTTATTATTTGAGATGTAAGGATTACCGGGAACTGTTTCATTTTGGTAGGAATGAATGGGTACAAACTGGAGAACTAATGGTACCAGTAACGATAAGCGCTAATTACTTCTGGATTTGATAAACAACAGATTTCATCACACACCTCCTGGCTGGATAAGAAGTAATGTTATTTTTACTTGATTAGTATAAATGGTGAGAATATCAGAGAAGCAATATCTACAGAGATAGCTATAGATAGCTTTTTATCAAACAACTATTAATTGCGTCAGTTGAAAATAAATTTAAGATACTAAGCAGTATTCAAAGCTTTAAATCAAAGCTTGAAAGAAAGAAAAATTGTGCTCATTTACATAAAAAAGGCAGGTGACGCACAAATAAACATGACCTTGAATGAATGAGTGACCTTCAAAGCTAGCAGATTGAAAAATGAGATGAAATGTAATGGTACAAGGTACAAGATCATGAGCATAACAAAAAGAACAAGAAATCTAGCATCCCAGTGTTTAACAAAAGCTGTTAATAAAGAAACAAAAATAATTAGTAAATATGGCTGAAATACGAGTGGCACACAAGTCAAGGCTTAGAAGGAGCCTAAATTTCTTATTCCTGTTCAATTGCTTATTGACAGCTTTTTGAGGCACAGCATTTGGCCTATATCTGTTTGTCCTGAACCTTGAAGAATGGGTGGTTCATAACCACCAGCAGCAAGTCAAATAACGCGTTCCGTATTCTGGTAAATGTAATTCCAAAAAGTCCTGGTAAGATGTTGAAATTTTGGGTTTCTTGGTTTGTGGAAGTCTTATTGGAATTGGAACAGATGCAGAGAAGGACAACTTGAGTCTGTGGGGAAAACATCTCACCAAAATAAAGGCTGTAAAGATGGAGACAAGGACACCATGTACTGTGGAGACAACGGTAACATCACGTAAAGCTCTGGTAGGACAGATGTTCATGAGCTTCAGTCTGGAAAGCAGAGAAAATATATCTGAGAAAGCCTCTGTAACAGTTTTCTGACTTCAACGGAGAACAAAACAATCTAATTGGTTTTAATACATACATTGGTGTATGTATTCACATTATTGTGAATTCAAGGAAACAGACTCAGGAAATCTCTTCTACTTTTCACTGCTTTTGCTCCTTTCAGCACGGTATATTACAAAATTTAATTACCCAAATGGAAATTTAGCCAGGCACCAGACTTTCAGCCTTAATTTTGTGACGAGTGCCAGCAGTGGGTATTGCAGTAATGTTGTTAGGGGGTGACTGTGTGTTAGGACCAGATCAGCCTTCTGACTCAACAGTTGCACCCCAGCATCACGTAAGTCGTGATTAACAATAATCTTTTCATCCTCTGTGAGCAGACAGCAGTATAAAAGGACGTGGCTGCAGGTCACAAAAACACTCAGTGCAATTTAATTAAAACCAAATGCAGGCAGTGGTAGGCACTGTCACCAGAGAACGTTCACAGTCTCTCAGTCCGAGTAGCTCCAAACACTCCACTCAGTCCCGTCTCACAGTAATTCACCGTGTTTAAACACACGAACAACCCTTCCTATCAACTTGTATAACCTTCCTCGTGCCACAGACCACTGAATTTCACACAGTGATGGACATACAAGCCCAATAAAACTTCAGAATATGTATTTCAGAAGAATGGAAACTACTTGTTGAGGTATGCTCGTGCAGCAGGAAGCTGCAAGGTTGTGACCTCAACCTGTGAGGGCAAACCTGAATTATCCGATACTGACAGGAACATGCACAGCAGCACTGGGCCAGCCCAGGTTGTAAAAACACTTGACAGTCGTGCTGTGCTCTTTACTGCTGCCACATTAACACACCAGAACCCAGCATAGACACTTTGAAGATCCTTGGGTGAAGATCCTTGGGTTACCTTCGACTGCCGTTCTCACAGACTTTCCATCACTTGGTAGGCCTGTAGCTTCTAGCTTTTGAGTCCTACACAGGGATTGCCAGGCAGGTTAAAAAGCCTGCAGTACCTTTGCAGAGACTGAACATTAATCTTATTTAAGTGTCTTGGACTGAGAGGTCTGGATTCATTTCCCCGGACTGCGCCAGCATTACAGACACATTCAGCCAAGGCACTGACCCCAGCAATACAGTCGGCTTAAGCTCTCTGTACGAAAGAGAAGAGCATCCAGGCTGCAGGTTAAACCTTCAGTGGAATTGGAATCAACTGCCTTCTACGCATAACTTTTTCTCTACAGAGGAAGACCATAATGACCATATCCAACCTGGAATTTTCTGTACCGGAGGGAAAATAGGATGAAAGCAGGACAGTTTATGTGTTTTGTTCAAAGTCAGGAGCTGAAGCTGATAATATAACTCCAATCGCCCAGTTATATGATCCATGGCCTACTGAAATCCCATTGAGTTTATCTTTTTGTTCTGTGATTTTATAGCACCATGTAAAATGAGGGTTGGGTTTTGTGATGTAGACATTTATGGAACTATGTGTCGTAAAAGCCTCCTACTGGAAACATTGCTTTTATGTTATTACCGTTGTTGTTACTCTCGTCATTGCTGCTGGTATTGTTACCTTTCCATGCCCTCAAGAAAAATATTGAAAACAGAGAAATGTCAATACTGCTTTGTTGTAAATAATGCAACTTGAAAGTCCCTTTCAAGGGAACTAAAAGCAGACTGCTGGAGTATTTTCTACCCTGACGCATGCGTGGTGCTGTATGGTGTTGTGAACTGATGAACACGTCTGAGGAACGTTTTAAGTCACAGGACAAAAGGAGAAGCCACAGCGCAAGGAGCTTTTGAGCGTGGGCCTCACCTTCAGCTGCAGCTCAGTCCCACAACCTCGTCTCATGACCCTCTGCACCAGAAAATTCCCGTTAGCAGTCGCACTGACTAGATCAGCCCAGTTTTCCTAGCCGTGTTGGGGGCCAAGTGCAGGAGAGGGATTGAAGCAAATGCACGAGACGGCAGCCCGGCTGTGGGAAAGCGCTCGGAGAAGGGCAACCGTGTGAGCCTCACACTGCAGGCTTGAGCTCATAGAGGTCTGCAAAACTAATCTTCCTTCTACAGAGAGGTCTTGGGTGGGGAGGAGGGATGTAGTATGGGGAGTGCCTTCCTGTGTGTTCCTGCAGCATCAAACACAACAGCCCCCCGATGCTTGAGGCTCTTGGAAACTAGCACAACACAAACAATAATACATTGTCATCACTTTTCGTCCTTACTCGCTTTCTCCCAAATGCTTAACTCACCAAAGTGAAGGGAAGGGACCCGAAGCAGAAATGGGATACCCATTCCCTGCAAAACACAATCACGTCGTAAGTTAAATAACAGAGATGTTGTGTGCAGGTTGCTGACAGGTCTGAAGCCATAGCTTAGAGAAGCCCTAAATCTCCTCTTGTATTTACACTTCTGGCTCCTCTTTCCCCCTCAGGAGCGCTGCACTAATCACTTACAATCCTCTTCTTGGAACTGGGTGGTAACTCTGCACAGTCAAAAGCACTCTGGCTGCAATTAAAGCTTGTCTCCTTTATTAATAGGTGTAATCACATCACACCATTCCACACCCCTTGCTTGGAGCAATTTGTACATTTTCTGCCTATGCCCCTATCCTTCAATGCCTAGGAGTGTTTAGAAGGTTTAGAGCTTAGAATCCATTGCCTAGGAGTTTAGAAAGTGTAATTTATTTTTTTTTCCACATACTCATAAGAAACAAACAAAAAAGCTTTGTCCTCAAGGACAGTAGGAGGAGGGCTGGCTATGTAAACAAAAATAAACAATAACCTGCTATGTAGGTCCCATTATTTGTGAGTTACACCATGGAGTAAGGCTAGAATGAGAAAGGCAGGATAAAGAGGAAATGCAGATGGGTTTTTTTAGGAAAACAGTGGATCCATTTTTCCCGATATATGTGTGAAAGGCAGTTCCATAACGCAAACAGTGGACCTTTTCTTTCCCTAATGGCTCTGCTTTGCCATTGCTCCTGCTGCCCAAAGCCGGTGGGACCGCGCAGCCGTTGCATCAGGGGCCATCCAGTAGCCCCATCAGTGTCACTCGAGCGCCCACATTGTTTGATGCCATCTTCCGTTCAGGAAACGGGTGGGAAACCACACTTTGCTTGAATGGGTTTTCCACGTATGCCTCGGGGCGAGGGGGGAAGAAACACATCTAACAGTCTTGCTTGTTCTCTCATTTTTTTTAAGCCATAACTAGCACAGTGCAACAGGGATTAAGTGATATATCTGTGGTATTTTTGTACAAGCACACAAAAATACGACCTAAGAATCTTTTTCAATGTGATTTTCTCATTAAAGATTTTTACCTAATTTAATACTTAACTTGAACCCTCGTGGAAGTTAGCACAGCCTAATAGCTAAATCATGGGTATTTAATGCAGAATAGAACATGTAAATGCCAGAGTGAATCTTAGAATACTTCAACTTCTTCTGTTATTGTTAAATGAATCAACATTTAGGTCTTGGTCTTGCACAGACGTGTCCCTGTGTGGAGCTGTTTGCGTGACTGGAGCCTCCATTTATTTCTGTTATTAAAGGGATAATTGGTGCATAATGAAAAATACTTAAACAACTGTCTCTATTATACAGACCTGAATTTAAAATTTTTTATTATATTGTCCCTTTTATCCAGTAGGAGCTAGGAACCTCATAGGGTTTTCGTGTATAATTTATCCACTTTCTATCTTATGTGTGATTATCTTGGAATGCAAATATTCTTCTGTTTAAGCTTAGAACAGAGACAAACCTTCCTGCAGCGCATCTTTTTTTTTTCTTTTTCTTCCCCCGGTGCTGTCTTTATGTCTTTTCTGTAAGTAATTCCAGCACTGCAAAGTCAAATCCTGACCCGCTAAACCTATTATTATTGCTATTGTTATTGTCGATTTCGCTTTTTTTATTTACTACAGAAGTTATGACTTTATTACTGATTCTTTTTCTGGCTCAAAAAACACCGATGTAATTATTTTGTACTAGCGTATGTGCCTTTTGTTGAGCTTTTTCTGATCTCAGACTTTCAACAAGACTGTATTCTTGTCTTCTTTGTGATATTCCACATTCTTCTTGGTGAGAGGGTCTGGATTGCTTGAAGCTGGACCCCTGCTCTGTTGTAAGAGAAGTGACCGAATGCTTCTTAATTCTTCCCGTGGTAAACTAGATATTCAGTGTTGGAGCTAAAGCACCATTTTCCTACCTCTTTAGTCAACGTCATGACTACCTGAGATCCACATTGAGGATTTGTAGGAAACGTATAGAAAATCAGTTTTTAACTGTTTTAATGAACCAAGTCTTGAATCCTAGGACTGCATTACGAGTATTTATATTATCCACAAACAGGAGGGTTTTCCAAATTTTTTGTCTGGCCGGTCAGCTGTAATGTGTCAGTGTTGACACACATTTTGCCGTAGGAGGCTGACCTAGGTCACAGCCCTTTTTAGGCTCCTCCCTTCCGGGAACACCATACTTATTCTATGGGTCTTGGGGTCTCAGCATGAAAAATCACAATGCATATATGACATAAAAATCAATGCAATCACACTATGAAGTGACCCTGATCCGGCTCTGGGAGAGCTAGGCCCTAGAGTCTACATGTTTGTGACATAATCATGCACAATACGTATTAGGATCCATACATCTAAAGGGAGAAAATCCCTTCCACCAAAAGTCTTTTCCTTGCTTCTGATCTCACTATTTTAAAAGCTTGGAAATATTTCACATCTTTCCAGATAGAAGTAGGTATCAAAAGAAGAAAAAAAAAAAAACTTTTTTTTTTTTTCATTAGTAAAGCACTTTGAGCTCCTTCTTGAACAAGAAGTCTTACTTAATGGTTGTTCTTAACATAGGAAAAATATTGGCAGCTCAGGCAGAGGAAGTTTCTTTTCATTCTGCTACTTAAAACAGAATTCAGAGTATGTGCATGACTTTTGCTACATGTGTACTTTTGCTGCATACTTACTATCTTACTATTAAAAAAAATACATACAAAGATAGCAACGCACATTCTTTTTTATGTGTTTAAATGCAAATGCCCTACAAATTAACGGATGATGTCAGAAAATTCCTTTCCTTTCTAGCTTAGCTCAGAAACCACAAAGTCATTCAATTTTGGATCCATTCCTATTTCCCAGACTCCCCAGGAGATTTAGTAGAAGCAAGACAAGCTTTTTCCTGGAACCCCACGGGCATTACTACATTTTTTAGATGTAGATAAGGCTGCTACAGCTCTGCATTTGGAAAGTCAAGATTTCATTTATAAGGTGCTGAAGCTGGCAGGCTTTCATGTTGGGCCCTCGGTTCACAATCTCCAGCAGAAGAGGAAACGGAGTGTATGTCAGCAGCAAGCAACCGAGCGCAGAACAGAGACATCTCAGTTCAGTGCCTATGTTCGCACAGCTGAGTGCTATGTAGAGATACCATGTGGGTCTGGAGAGCAAAATATTTAGGTTAGCAGAGCACTGCTTTCAGCAGCAGCACTTCAACAGCGCTGCTCGGGCCCAGTACCAAGTCACCATCTTTTAAGTTTTCAGGTGTCTTACAAAGGTTAAAAAGGAGTCTTCATCTCTCGAGTGATGACTCTTTTCCAGGGTGGATGGGAAATAAAATAATAAACATAAAAATAAATATAAAATAAAGCCAAAGAACATGACTGAGGAGCTCTGATTTTGCTCCTGAGTACGTGCAGGGTAGTGGCGAACACAGCAGGACAAGCATTCAACCTGGGCACAGCTCTGGGCAATGCATTGCCACAGGCTAACACAGAGACATGACAGTTCAGCTTGGTAACCACCAGAGGACTGGTTCCTGACTCCTGTTCTTTTCCCCTCTTCTCCAAGGGCAATGGAACTACCTGCAGTATTTAACCAGGAATAGCCTCTTGGAAATGACCTTCTTAGACTGATGCTGAAGGCTTTGAGGACAGTGGTGGTGATTGGGACCAGGAGCAGCTGTTCTGTGGCCTGACGGCTTTTTCCAGCTTCTCCCAATCCTGACTGCACAGCCTGGTGACAGGCTTGCCACCGCTCAGGGAGAAGATGGTTGGAAAGCAGGGATGTACCTGACCTGACCATTGGAAGGGGAGTAGGTGTTTTCATGCTCCAGCTCTGAGTACAAACACTAGAATGAAATATTCAGGATCAAAATTAAAGGAAAACAAGAATATCTATAAGTAGCAGAGCCACTAAAATCAGTGTTTTTCAGATTTATGTTATGACTTTTACATCTTCCCATGACAGCAGCCACCTACAATGATCCTAACTCCTCTTTTCATATCTGTCTTCCTGGTAAACTACTCTCAGTACCTCCCCTTTTACATCGTATTTCCCCGGCTATCTGAGCAATAGGCAATGTGGCAGATTTGGAGATGTCAGATCAGCCAGGGAGTTTGCTATTATGTAGCAGAAGAACAAGCAGACAAATACTCTGCATTTGCACTACGGTCCTTCCCCCAGCAGGGCAACAAATTGCATGTTGCTGTTGATTCTCATTAAATGTTTTAAGAATTTAAATCTCTTTAAGAACTTTATCCTTCTGTCAAATTCATTTGGAACTGGACATCACTGGGGAACGATGGACAGATGGTATAATCACATAAGCCTCCTTTCAGTGGGAATCCACATTAAAAACAAAACAAAACAAAACAAAACAGGCAAAAGAAGCAAAAATAATTATGGCTCTTTTTCAAGACTGGATGGAGGCAGAAAGACTTGACACTTTGGTAATGATTATGCAGTGATCAGGGTCAGAGGCAATGTTTAGAGCCTCCCTTCAAAATGTTAAGAGTCCTTACATGGACTACGATGTACAGATACCACTGAGCCACTGGCTACCACCAACTGCAAAGGCTGTGAGTCCGCTGCACCAGACCCCATCCCAGCTCAGGACGAAAGCCGCATCCTGCCTCACTTTCCATTCTCTCCTCCAGCTCCCCAAAGTTCCTTGGGGAACTTTGTCTGCAGAGGCAGCTGGGAGCATTTCAGAGAGGTGCATAAGTAGCCCACAGCCCTGTGTGGGCTTCTGGGGTCTAGGATCATCCAAACCAGATGCCAGAATAGCAGTTTTTTGCATGTGCTGCATACGACCTCAACACTGCTGTCCACATTACTGTTTCTAAAAGGTACTTTCAGCCTCGCTGTGTAGCACAAAAGACCCCAGGTCACTGACACCCACCCCATTTTGACTGCTAGAAACATTACTCCTATATTATGTAAGAAATCTCCTGGAGATTTGTGGCAGTCAACAGGAAATCAGTTAAGCCACTGCATCTAAATAATAAATCTCTAATGCTGTAGATAAAATCAGTGCTGGAGGCTGTTGCGTCACATTAAGTAGCTGTGTGCACCACTACTCGAAGCATCCCTGGAAGTGTTCAAGGCCAGGCTGGATGGGACTTTGAGCAGCCTGGTCCAGTGGGAGGTGGCCCTGCCCATGGCAGGGGGTTGGAACTGGATGATCGTTCAGGTCCCTTCCAACCCAAACCATTCTGTCATTCTATGAGAGCAGCAGTGGGGTGTCACAGCGGGTGCTGGAAAGAGGACGCTGCCGCTCTGCGCCCCGCTGTCCCTTACAGGGTGCGGGGAAGGGCTGCAGCTCCGGCTCCTGCTCCCCCACCAACCCAGGGGAGATGCTGCGGCCCTGCTGACCCTCGGGGTGCGAGATGCGGGGAGGCGGCGGCCCCGCTGCACCCCCGGGGCCGGTCCTGCGGTGCCCCTCGGTACCGCCGCCTCGGGCGAAGCCGTGCCGGGGGAGGTCAGGACCGCTCCGTGCCGTGCCGGGGGAGGGCAGCCGTGCCGGGGGAGGTCAGGACCGCTCCGTGCCGTACCGGGGAACGGCTGAGCCAGCGCGGGCGGCCCCGGGCACAACAGTGCGAAAGGGAAAGCCAGCGCCCGGGTGACTTCCCCCTGCCCGAGCGGGGCGGGGCAGGACGGGGAGGGTGGTGGGGGGGGTGGCCGCCATCACCCGCTTCCCGGTTGCCCGCCCCGTCTCCGGCCGCGCCCGCAGCCCCGTTCCCCGCCGCGCCAGGCAGCATGAGCGGCTCCGGGCCGGAGGCGGCCCAGCCCGGCGAGGCGGCGGAGGCCGGGCTGCAGGAGGCCGAGCAGGACTGGGCGGCGGCCAAGGCTTTCTACGACAACCTGGTTTCCAAGAGACCCCGGCCGGTGAGTGCGGGCGGGGAGAGCGGGCCGGGGATGGGGGTGGTGGTGGTGCGGGGTGTCCGGAGGCTGGGGGGCGAGGGCTGGGGGCTGCCGGCCGGCGCTACCCTCCTCTCGCCCCGCAGCCCAAGCCCCAGCACGCCATCACGGTGGCCGTCTCCTCCCGAGCCCTCTTCGACCTGGTGGAGGAGCGGCGGATCTACGAAGAACAAGGGGTGGAGAAGTACGTGGAGTACCAGCAGGAGAACGAGAACGTCACCCTCAAACCCGGACCGGCTTTCCACTTCGTCAAGGTACCCGGGGCGGGCTGGCCCGGCGTGGCAGGGGGTCGCGGCGGGGCGCGGAGGATGCTGCCCGGCCAAATTTCGGGAAGAGGAGGAGCCCGAAACCTCCTTGGGCGGAGATAATCCTGCCCCGGGGAAACGTTTTGGGGACTCGTTCCCCCAGCGGTCAGTTCGCCCCGGCCAGGGAGGGCACGGCATCGTCTCCGCATCGCGCTGCGACGCCCCGTCCTTGCGGCCACCCTTCCTCTCCCCTCCCCTTTTCTCCCCTCCTTTCCTCTCTTCTCCTCTCCTCTTCTTTCCTCTCCTCTCCTCTCCTCTCCCCTCCCGCCGGCACTAATGCTAAACGCCTGCGGGAGATCACGTACCGCTCGCGTCACCGGGAGCGGAGTTTTACCCTCAGCATCCCGGTTTGCATCCCCCGGCTCTCTGCTTCCCATCGGAGCAGCCTGCATTTTCCGCTGGACACGAAGCTGCACGAAGCGCCTTCCCTCTTGAAGACTGATTTCACTTAGGATAGGCCCCCAAATCAAGTTTGTTGCAAGCTCTTCCCCCTAAAAAACGTCTTAGTTCCTCATTCCATTTTTATGTCTCACTTAACTACTATGATTAAAGGCAGCGTTGATCCAATATTATTAAAATTATTTTATTCAGAAATGAACAATTTTTTTTTTTTATTTTGGTCAGCTTTGATTTTTCCTCACCGTCATTGTCACCCTGGAAATTGTTCTTGAGGACCCAGCAAAAGCAACAGAGCCTCTAGTTGGGAGTCAGGGTTTAAGCGGAGGTGAAATGGAATATTTTACTTTCATTGCACAAGATAAGAGAAATGGCCAAGGTAAACAGCCTCCAGCATTGAAAGCAAGTGAAATTACCAAAAAAAAAAAACCAAGGAAAAAAAAAAGAAAAAGAAAAAACCCTAAGAGAAGGCTCCAGGGAGACCTTATTGGGGCCTTCGAGTACCTAAAGGGAGCCTACAAAAAAGATGGGGAGGGACTCTTTATCAGGGAGTGTAGTGATAGGACGAGGGGTAACAATTTTAAACAAAGAGAAGAGATTTAAATTAAATATTAGGAAGAAATTCTTTACTGTGAGGGTGGTGAGGCACTGGAACAGGTTGCCCAGAGAAGTTGTGGATGCTCCATCCCTGGAAGTGTTCAAGGCCAGGCTGGATGGGGCTTTGAGCAGCCTGGTCTAGTGGGAGGTGTCCTTGCCCATGGCAGGGCGTTTGAAACCCCCTGGTGGATGATCTTTAAGGTCCCTTCCAACTCTAACTATTCTATGAATCTATGATTCTATGATAAAAGCATTGCTGTAAAATAATTCGCCTTGTACACCAGGGAGGCTGCACTGACTAGTGAATTTGCTGCATCTTTTCATATCTGTAGCAGCTAGAGATAGCAGCCCTGTTAGCACAGTCAGTTTTCAAGAGATTTGTTAGAGTTCAGTGTCTAATTCACTTTGAATATAAGCAAGATTTGACTGTTTAACTCCTCACATTTTGAAAATGAGCTATGCCCAGCTAAATGTGTCTTGACCTCTGTTCTCTTCCAGTATGGTATTTGGGTTTGAATTCTTTATATTTTTAAGAGATTCATAAATTGCTTAGTCACAGGAATCATTAGACTAGAGAACTGAGGGTTTGTTGGGTGACACTTTCTATTTGGAGGCAAAGGAGGAAAAAAGAATATATTTTTGTTTGGATTTCTTATTGGAATCTTTAAGACATTAACTTAAAGTATTGTATCTCATGCTTGTAGCACTTAAGAATCTTAATCCCAGGCCAGGACCTCCTTGGGCTGCAAAATGTACAGGCATTGGACAAAAAAATGCCACCCCCTCCTTCACTCCCCCTTATTCTCTAATACTTTAAGAGATTGCTAGTGCACTAGGGTATTGGCAGAGAGTATGAAAAGAAAAAAAGTATACAAAGGGGTTATGAACACATACTAAGGTTTTTTCCTAGGTCTTATACCAGGCTCTCACTTAGAGTTTTCCCACATGACATAGCCCTGCTTTTTAAAGTGAGATTCTCAGAATTTAATTATAAAATCTGTGTTTTAATTCTTAACAACTGGCCTGACTTTTTAAAGCACCTTAATGAAAATCAATCCATCTTGCATTCATTTAATGATTCATTGTTGACTTTATTGCCATAATCCCAAGGAATTCCGTTCAAGGGCCAAGATCCCAAAGCAGAGGTCTGTGTATAAACCTAGAGCAAAAAGCAAGTCTTACTCCAAAGGGATAAGATTCTAAATAACACGAGAGAACAGCTGGATACAGAGAGAGACGAGCAGATGAAAGGTCAGGAAAATACTAGTGACAAACAGTTGATATAACATTCTGGCCCATTACCTTTAAAGAGATCTCAAATGAATCGAAATCTGTCTTGTTCACTACCGCAATTAGAAATCGCTAAGGTGATCACGTTTGGCAGGGCATGATTTTGTACTCATTACTTACAGACAGTCTTTGGCACCTGACCACCTGTACTGTGTCAGTGGATCTTTGCATAAGGATGTGGCCCATATTCACATTTGTGCATGCAAAACAAGTAGTTGCACGTATACATTCCTTAACACCTTCTCCTTGATTTCACAAAAACAATTTCCACGTGGACAGGAAAGTCCAAATTTCAAGTGGAGGAGGAAAAAAAAAAGAAAAAGATTAACAGGGATTGTGATAATGTTCAGCAATGCATTGATTTATACTGGATGAATGGTGTCCCAAGGAAAAGGATTTCTGTGATAAAGCTAAATTCCGTAACTCAGCAAGAGAAACCTACTTGCTTCCCTTCAAATGAACCCAGTCAAATGGTTCCTGGGAGCAGCAGAGCAGAAAGGAATAAAACAAGTTCAGCAAGTTAAGCTATCAGGTATTTCACATTCTCCCTAAAGACAGTCCTATCACTAAACCCACAGGGATTAAGAACTGGGGCACATTCCACTTGTCTGTTGACATCCACTTTTTTCACCTGCAGGCGCTGGAGCATGTGAATGCCCGGCTTCTTGAGCTGTACCCTGATGATGAAGAACGATTTGATATTGTTCTGATGACTAATAACCACGCCCAAGTAGGAGTGAGACTCATAAACAGCATCAATCACTATGGTAAGTAAAATAAATACTACCTTGTAGAACTGCCTGCTGTTATACAATTAAATGAATTACTTCTAGCTTTCCTGTTCGAACCTTGGTAAAAGCTTTTTTGATACTGGCACCCATCCCTCGGAGGATGATGTTTATTTTTGGGTGTCAGCATAAGTGAGATAGCGTAAAACAGAATTTGGCCCAAAGCTCTGGATTTAACTTGTCGGGTGTGAATCTTAATTTCTGAAAAAAAAAAAAAAAATCTTTAAACTTTTTGTTCTTTGGTATTTGTGCCCCCTATACATATACATTCACGGCAGTTATTCTGCTGCCTTGGAGGGATTTTGTGTTAAATTCTCAAGGAGGAAGGACTGATCAAACATTGTAGTCACTTTAAGTTGTCTGACTTGCTGGAATTACAGTGAACAGCTATTTCTTTTTTAAGTTCACAGCCGGTTGTAGGCTAGTGTACCTTTTTAGGGGTTCCTTTTACAGGTTTGTAGTGTCAAGGCAGAGTCATACCTTGTTGTGCTGTTCTTACTTTAGGTTTAACAATTGAACGTTTCTGTATGACGGGAGGAAAAAGCCCTATTGGTTACCTGACTGCGTATC
Organism: Rissa tridactyla; assembly: GCF_028500815.1. NCBI lineage: Eukaryota > Metazoa > Chordata > Aves > Charadriiformes > Laridae > Rissa > Rissa tridactyla. The sequence goes on along the minus strand of NC_071468.1, from coordinate 115,213,472 downwards.
TTACGAACTTGTACCTCTCAGCAGACTCGGAAAAAGTGCAAGAAGCTATAGAAGCAGGTTTGAACTGACTTTCTTATGTTATTTCTCTCTTGAGCTTGTTAAAAAAATAATATGTTGTATGTCTTTGACAGAAAGTGGTGCTGCTTCATCAAATGCAGGAAGTCACAACTGTGTATGGTGCAGACATCACTTATTTTTACTTAAATCAAATAAAATCAGATTATTTCTCTGTATTTTTTCTCTCTGACCCTTCAGCCTGCTGATAATGACAATTTAATCAGCCTCTACCTTTGCTGCACCTTTCTGTCTTCTCCCATGCTATAAGAAATGAATTCCCATACAAAACTACTCATCTCTATTCAACTTCTATTCGAATAGAGACATATCTTTCATACGACTTACAAAAACCAACTTCTGTGTTTTGTAAAGAGTTAAAAAATAACAAATGGTTTGACTCAATGGTCTCCTTGGAATTTCCTGCTTTGTCTCATGTGCAGCACACCTTGGGGACCGGTGTTGCATATTCTTATATGGAAGCAGAAGGAAGCATCTCTAAGAAGTTATGTCAACGGGACAGTTTCCATCCATTTGTGTTAAAGAACCACCATTACTAATTAGCTTTAGTGATTGTTTCTGCTCACGGTATAAAAAGGTCACCACAAATGAGTTGTTGGAACCGCACTGCTGGCAGTTTAATGAACGACTTTGCGGGACATGGTAACTGAGGTTCTCTGATCCGTTTTCAGGCATCGCATCAGCTACGATGTTCACTGCCAACAAAGACGTTGCTTACTCAGATACACAGTTGAGGGTGGCGTTCGATGGGGACGCGGTTCTCTTTTCTGATGAATCAGAACAGATTGTCAAAGAGCAAGGATTAGACAGATTTTTTGAACATGAACAGCTGAATGAAAATAAGCCTCTTGCCCAGGTTTGTACTTCTTGAATCGGTGAGTTTTCAAAACGTCTGTTGACATTAATTGCTGCTGCATTTCTCCAGTTTCCCCGGTGTATGTATTCTTCTTTGTGGAAGCTGGCTGCCTTATTTATTTCCTTTTTCAAGGATAATCTTTAAAATGCATATTTGATACAAAAGACCCCGCCGTTGGAGTCCTTTCACCAGATCTCCTACTTCACTGAGAGAATTGCATACATAAGACAGTGGCTTACAGTTGTATTTTAATTGTATCATTAGAGAAAGATGCAACTAATTTCCTTCATTGTTTTTTTTACCAGATTGCGTAGGTAATCCTTATTTCAAGCACTGGGATATTCTGCTTATTGAAACAGGGTAACTATAGAATCATAGAATTGGGTTGGAAGGGACCTTTAAAGGTCACCTAATCCAACCTCCCCTGCAACGAGCAGGAACATCTTCAACTAGATCAGGTTGCTAATAATCTGTAATATCGATGCTTATTCCCAAGCAGAACTGTGCCCTTTGTCTAAAAATCACAAATATTTTAACGTTAGCTTGAACTGAAAGACCAATTCTGCTATTGTTAAAAATGGTATAAATTCAGAATAAAAGCTTGATGTGGGAAAGTACTGGACAGTGCAATATATTGCAATTTGATCCAAACTATCATCTACTTCTTTTAATCGGAGTGTAATTCTAATATTGTCTTTAGTCTAGGAAGAATTCAGTGATATCTATGTAATTAGATCTCTTACTGGTTTTTGCACAGAAAAAAAATGCACCTTGTGGTTCATAGTAGAAAGAGCTAAGTGTTTTTAGAGAACATTTTATTAAAGTTAAGGACTATAGTTATAACTTTATAAGTTTATAAGAGATCTTATAAGCTTTAGTGAGAATCAGTTTCCTATGGCTCATACCATGTAGGAATATAGTTTTAACTTTTTTTCCAATTTGTGATTTCCTGGTGAGGGGGCAGACCCGTTTGGACACATTACATAGAGAATTTGCTGAGTGGCATAGCATTAGGGAAGGTATCCTGTCTGTAACTGGCAATAAACCAGAATATAGCAAAAGAATGATGTTGTGAGCTGTGGGCAAGTACTAAATATGCTTCTGGTATTTCATACTCAGGGTCCTTTGAAAGGTTTTCTGGAAGACCTAGGGAAACTCCAGAAGAAGTTCTATGCAAAAAACGAACGATTAAATTGTCCTATAAGGACCTTCCTGGTCACAGCCAGAAGCGCGGCGAGCTCAGGAGCCAGAGTGCTGAAGACACTTCGTAGCTGGGGTCTAGAGATTGATGAGGCACTCTTCCTAGCAGGAGCTCCTAAAGGACCGATCCTGGTGAAAATCCGCCCTCACATTTTCTTCGATGACCAGATGTTTCACATCGAAGGAGCACAGAAATTGGGCACCATAGCTGCGCATGTTCCCTACGGCATTGCTCAGAAATACCACAAACCTGCATGACTGAATGGCACCATTAACGATAAGGTTCTTAACTCAGCCAGCCTGTACCATACCAATAGTTGTGTCTGAAAACCTCTACATTTGTATGTTGTAAGCGCCATGTTTAAAGATTTAACTTCTGGCTAGAACAGCCTTTAAAGGAAGTATTTTTAATATAGGTAAGTTTTTAATAGAGTTATTTTAATAGCGTTCTTAAGCAGTCTAGGTTTTTTACCCATCTGGATCTAACACTGTGTTTGATATTAGGAAAAGATTTGTACTGTTTTTATAGCTTAAGGCATATTTTGAGAGACAGAGAGAACAGTTATATTTTCTTTAAAAACTGTTGACGGGTTATTTATAACAAAAATCATGCTGCAATGCTAGTCCTTGACGGTTATTTCTGCAATTACCAAAAGCACAGTTTACGTATAAGTGTTTACCTCTTGGTGGTTTGCTTAAGTGTGTGTTCAGTAGGTTTGTTATCACGAGGTTTCAGCTTCCAGTGAAATGTTAGCTTATTTGATCTTGTGTTTACAGGAACCCTTTATTTTTCTATATTGTTTTCCTATTCTAATAAAGCTGGCTTTACAGAACATTGTCATTTTCTATGTAGAGGTTTTAGCAAAATTTCCTGTGTGGTTTGTGTAATCAGTGTCTCTGTGGCTCTTGCCTCCTTTGGATATTTAGAACCAGAAGTGACCACTTTCAGCCAAATTTGAGAGAGAGAGAGAAATCTCAAATACACTTAAGTCCTAACAGATTTCATAGAGTTGGGCAGAAGTCAGAGGTGCCGTGAGTATCTTGACTGGGACAAAGACTGAAGCTTTAGAACATACCTTTGTAACAGAAGAGATTCGGCCCTAAATAATGCTGATGATGGAACTCCTTGTTTCTTGACTAGGTTCACTTAGGATTTACAGCTGTTCTGTGACCTGTGTGAACTCAGTTTGGCAACCTCACATGAGTTTCCAGGGGAGAGGTGCCTGTTGCAACGTGAATTCATGTAAATTTACACCGTAGTTCTATTCTACCTCTTTTATGCTAAGTTCCTGTATCTCAGTGTCATCCGTGTATCCGAGTGCCTTCCAAAAGACACAACTAACATCTGTCAGGTGGTGTTTGTTCTCTTTCTTTCCCTAGTGGAACAAGTGTCCTGTTTTATTTTTAATGTTGCTATGTATTTATACCAGAAGAGACAAAACCAAAAGAATGTGCTTTGCAGTGGGAGTAGAAGTTGGTGAAGGCTTGTGATGATCTGTGGTTCCTGGGGGAGTTCACTCCAGAATCTCACATTAGCCTCTGAGGAAGTTTGGTCTCTTCTGTCCGGATGAACTGTCCTGTTATTGCAGAAAGCTTCATTGCATTAATTGTGGTTTCCCTCTCGGAAACATCGTCAGTCTTTTAAATATTCTGGGTCTAAGCCACAAGGTCCTTTGAAAGCAAAGACAAAAGCCTTGATCCTTCATGAAACTCAAATACAGGCCATTAGAAAGGGGTTTTTTGTGTTCACACCAGCACGCGTTGTTGATGAGGTGCGCTGCAGAGTTCTGGTGTACTTGGACTTCCATAAGTGCTAAAGGCTTTGTGTCCAAAACGTATCGCATTTCCCAGCCCAGCCAGGAGGTGAGGAAGACGTGAATAACTGAGGTCTGGTCATTGTCTGCCAGGATGGGATAGAGTTACCTCGCCAAGTGGAGATTATAAGAAATGTTATTAGCAGATGTTTTTATGTGAGAGCTCAGAATCGGCAAGGAATCCAAAAATATTCCTTAGCTGTGGAATATAAATTGCGTGTACACCTTCATCACAAAAGCATGGCTGCACATTTCAGGAACACCGGTCAGTGCTGCCTTGCTGAAGCAGAACATGGATCAGCCGTTTTTCATCCATGCGCTGTTAGAGCTATAGATGTTGGGTGGAGGAAAACATGAAGGATATGTGCTGTGCGAAGATTGCTGGCACTTGACTCTCATTGAACAGAGCAATTCAGGTCTGGTACTGGAAAGGGCTAATGGGATCCTTGATCCCTGTGGGACTCCAAAGGTTACTGTCTCATGTCTGACAGGGTGAGCATGTAAATCAGTGAATAAATTTGAAATGGAATCATCTGGTCTACTATGTTTACCTTTATTTCCAATCAACCATCCATCTACAGCAAAAATGAAACCTACTGGCCAGGATATAGTTAGGAGCTTCCAGTTCTTAACATCTTTTTTTTTAATCTGTACACACAGTGACGGTGTCCTGTCAGTATACCTCTTGCAGTGTCATTCCTGACAGCAGCACTAAGGCATGCGTGAAGAGAAACGGAGTTCAGATATTACATTTACACAGTAGGGTTTCTTAGTCATAGAATTCAAATTTACATTGAAGTCCAGAAGTTGACGTTAAGGTCCACAATCACTTCTCCTAAGTCAGTTGACCAAAACGCCCTTAGATGTTTGTTCCTAATTGTGAGGCAACTGCCCCAGGTTTGATGGCTGCTTCTCCTCATATCCATCTGGCAGCACGTTGGGTGAGTGGAGCCTCATTTGTTCGTGCAAGTGCCCTTCCAGACTGATCTGGATGTACAGGGAGACTCGGGCTTGCCAAGTAGTCTCTGCACATTATAATTATTGTTTTCTGCTCCAAGGCACAGATTGGCTAGCAGACCAAAATAATAATTGTCAAGAAAATTCTCTGAAATGGGACAGGGGCTGAGGGAAAGGGTTTTCTATTTTTGTAGACATAGACCAGAATGGTCTCTAAATAGCATTCTAGTCCACAAAGCAAAACAAACAAACATAAAACCAAAAACCAAAAACAAAACCCCTTGCTTCCCATACTTATGAGGATACCGTGAATTTATGCCCTAGCACCTCATAATCCTAAACAAGTCAGAGTTACAACTGGGGGGAACAGAGGAGAGTCCTGTGGTTCTGGACTGGCCTGTCTATCAGCTTGTTTCTAACACTGGAAGACAGACTCATGAAAAAGAAATTGTCATCCCAGCCAAAACCTGGAAGAGGATTGGTGATAACACAGATCAAATTCTGCGCTGAAACAAGAGCCTTGTCAGGCAAAGCCAGTCCTTGTTCCCATAGCTTCCAGGTTCACGCACCACATCACAGGGAAGAGTCCTGGTAAGACAAATGTGAATGTCTCCTGCTGCTACCAATCCTCATGGACAAAAATATTGGAAATAAGATCCTGAAGGTGACTTGACTATTGTTTATTTTATTTTTTTTATAAGAGAACTTATCTTCAGAGTGCGTTGGATACCTCTCGCCATGGTATCCACCAAGACATGATAAACCCATGTTCCTCAGTTCCTTCACACCTCCAAGACATCCTTTCAGTTTCCAGGCTAGCATGTCACGCATGGGGAAACAAGACATCTGGAGGAAACAAAATAGTTCAGATGAAGATTTGGAGGTGGTCATCATCGCAGGTTTTCCAACATGTATCCTCCTGTGTTCCTGGACTGTGATCTGTTCTAAGGAGTCAGGAATCAGGAGGCTCCTACATCCTGAGGAGAATCCTCAGCTATGCTCCTTTGGGCTCCTCTGCTACATCCTGTAACCCTGGCTGGCATGCGGTATTGCTAAACAGAGCACACCCATCTCCTCAAGTGCAACAGTTGGGTACAGAAAGCAGTGAAGCGGGTCAATGTCTTAGGAGAAAAAATAACTTCCAGTTACCTTGCTCAGCAGTATCTGGGACCAACAACATCTGAATTCATATGGCATCCCTGCCTAGATGAGCAGCTTCTGGTCACTATCACCCGTGAGCTCCTTGCACTGAAGGCTGTATTGACCATCGATAAGCCCAGGCAAGACCCTTGAGGCAGTGGCCTCTCCAACACATTCACAGTCTTCTGAAGTAGTAGGTGTATCAGAGATGACTGCCAGAATCTCCACTGCCAGATACTGAATATCAGATTCTTTACCCACCACCAGGAGAATTTCTCACAGGATGAATCTGTTTCTCTAACAGGGCTTTTCCTGGTTCTCTTATTGAGTCAGCAATGTGCCCTTGTGGCCAAGAAGGCCAATGGCATCCTGGGGTGCATCAAGAAGAGTGTGACCAGCAGGTCAAGGGAGGTCATCCTCCCCCTCTACTCGGCCTTGGTGAGGCCGCACCTGGAGTACTGTGTCCAGTTCTGGGCTCCCCGGTTCAAGAGGGACAGGGAACTGCTGGAAAGGGTGCAGCAGAGAGCTACCAAGATGATGAGGGGACTGGAACACCTCTCTTATGAGGAAAGGCTGAGGGATTTGGGTCTCTTTAGTCTGGAAAAAAGACGTCTGAGGGGTGACCTTATCAACACTTATAAATACTTAAAGGGTGGGTGTCAGGAGGATAGGGCCAGGCTCTTTTCAGTGGAGCCCGGGGACAGGACAAGAGGCAATGGGCACAAACTTGAACATAGGAAGTTCCACCTAAACATGAGGAGGAACTTCTTTACCCTGAGGGTGGCAGAGCACTGGAACAGGCTGCCCAGAGAGGTGGTGGAGTCTCCAACTCTGGAGACATTCAAAACCCACCTGGACGTGTTCCTGTGCAACCTGCTGTAGGTGACCCTGCTCTGGCAGGGGGGTTGGACTAGATGATCTCCAGAGGTCCCTTCCAACCCTATGATTCTATGATTCTATGATTCTATGATTTTGGCATCTCGTTGGCAACCACTGTCCCTTTCTCATGGTCCTTGGCTGCAGGGTCATTAGGCAGCAGAGGTGGGCACAGTTCCAACACCTAAAGATCTGATTTACTATGAGCAGGGTATATGGACGAACACCTCAAACTGGTTATGGGTCTTACATCAGGTTAAGGATGCCAAAAGGCATCTCTGTCACAAGCAGATGTAATGGTGTGGCCTGATTAAAATACCCTTTGGTGTAGTCATGAGTCTCAAAATCAAGTGAAGAGCCAAGAATGAAGAGATAAAGACTTTTCTGTGGTGCAGACGAAGACAGAAGAGGTCTCTCAGAGAATCCAATGTGTTTAGATGTGGTACCTATACAGCCCTTAACTTGCCTGAGAAGTACAACAGATGGTCAGAGGAGAGATGCTAAGGGTACTTCCAGAAAAATTGGATACATTTCTTCAGCTATAACATGAGCTGAAGTCAGCCTCAGAACAGACTGCAGCAACGCGAACAGACTGTGGGTAGTGTCAACACGTGACAGTTAAGGGGAGGCTACTATTGCAAATGGTTATCACGTCCAGACCAACCACAAGAAACCTGACGAAACGTTCATGGGTTTCCTCTTAGGTTTCTTACTCATTTCCCCAGACGTGCTAGGTCTTGACTCAAGACAGACATGCTCATTATCAGCCAAGCTTGTTTCTGATCTCCCCAAAGACTGTTGTCTCCCTGGACTCTACTCATCTGCATGCTGGCCCCTAGTCCTGATCCTGAACTTCTTGTAATCCATGTTGTTCTATCCTTATTGTCCCTGTCTTATTCCTAAATCTGCACTGAACCCTATTACTGCCTTCTTTTTTTTTTCTTCTTTTTTTTTTTTCAGTGAAACACCTACACCTTGTTTTAACTTACATTACTCTTGATAAAAATTCAGTTACCTTTTAATTGTCTCTCTGTACATTTCTACCAGCAGCTCTCCCAGGGTTAGGAGGAAAAGGATTTTGAGTGAGTGAACCTCAGTGGCCACTCCTGACTCCCTGGTTGTGTGTTCATGTTGCCTTGTGTGGGTTTGTCAAAGTCTGGGATTAGTAAAGGTGGCATCCGGAGACATGACATGACATGAAGAGGGTGGCTGAAAACAGGTTTTGGGTTAAGGATTCAAAATTATGTTGGCAGGTCTGAGGAGCCCAAGGGTTTCAGTCCCAACAACTGGAGAGGTCCAGTCGGGGTGCGAGCTATTCAAGGGACCCACATTATGTGCATGTGTAAGCCACTAGCGCAATTCAAACTGGACAACAGGAAGAGACCAGCATCTGGGAAAATCCAGCGTCAGAGCTGGTGCCTGGGTCTCTGAGTATAGATACTGGAGGGACCTTGGGTGCATGCAGATATTTTAGAGACCAGTGAATGTAAGTGTGCTTGTGAGGTGAGTGAGCAGTCGTACGCATAAATTCTGCAAGCAGCCTCTCTTCTACCAGGCTGGGATGGGACAGACCCCCTTGGTCCTGAAGTCCACTAAATTCGGTTACCTCAAACAGGCTACCTCTAAGCTAATATTACTCAGCTGAAGTTGGTCCTAGAAGCAAGCGTTCAGCAGGTCTGACTGTCAGCTCACCAGTATGTTTAGACTCTAGAGCAGACACCAGCATAATGACTTTTGTAACTTCCCCCCAAACCATCACTTCTGCTAACAACATGCAGCTAGGTTATCAAGACATGCTTGGCCATGTGCTAACATCTCTGCTACACTCAAACACACAATCCAACTTGATCCAGAGCCACAGGACCTGCTGAAATACCTAAGAAAGAATTCTGGTCTTGAAGGCAGCATGGGGTAGGTTTCAGCATGCTGCTTTGACATATTCTCTCACTCCACTTATACTTGTACCTGAACTTTCCTGGAACATTTCATCAGCACAGAGGCCATCTGGCATGGAAAAGTCCATGTGCATGCTAATTCTCCAGAACAGGATAACAACTTCCAAACTGCCCAGTTGGAGCTCATGAGCTGTGGGAGAGCCCTAACCAGTTCCCAGCCTTGGGCCAAAACTGTGCCACCGGCTGCTGTGTCAGTATAACAGCAGAGATGGTTCATTCCTGTGCTGGAATCTGCCCTGGCACCTCCCTATCTACTGCTCCAGCCTCCGCATCTCAAGCTGAAGACTCAAGGCAGAGAGAATTGAACGTGCCTTTTGCAGAAGCATTTTATCTGCCATGAGACTCAAAGACTGGCAATGAAATATTATAGGAGCCCTTAATGTCTATTTTCCCTGTGATGGAGTCACCCCTGTGAGATAGATAAATGTTAATACAAAATTTTGGTAGAATCTCTGCTAGCAAACTAAATGCTATTGGGAAAGGCTCTTGGGCCCTAGAACTCCACCATCTCTATGTCATTAAATTGTTGTTATTATTGTCATCAACAATTTTAAAATTGTCAGAACAGTCCCTGGTTTTGGCCCAGGCCAGGTAGCTCTCTCCCAGACAATACCTATCCATGTTTCAGGAGTCAGCATGGGATGATGTGTTGGGCGTTAAAAGGGCTGTTGTGCATCAGTTCGCTTCAGCACCAGACTGCAGCCCATGGTGCATTTAATTTACCTGCGTGGACATTGCTATTAGTAAAAGGGCCTTTGGACAGATGGAGGGACATCCTATTGCTGGGGCATCCTACCGCTGGGACATCCTACTGCAGGGACATCTTACTGCAGGGACACCCTATTGCAGGGGCATCCAATTGCTGGGACATCCTATTGCTGGGACATCCTACTGCAGCGACATCCTACTGTGGGGACACCCTATTGTAGGGGCATCCTATTGCTGGGAGATCCTATTGCAGGGACACCCTATTGCTGGGACACCCTATTGCTGGGATATCCTATTAATGGGACATCCTACTGCTGGGGCATCCTATCGCTGGGGTATCCTATTAACGGGACATCCTATTGCAGGCACATCCTACCACTGGGACATCCTACTGCAGGGACATCCTAACGCTGGGACATCCTATTGCTGGGAGACCCTATTGCTGGGATATCCTATTAATGGGACATCCTACTGCCGGGACATCCTACCGCTGAGACATCCTACTGCGGGGGCATTCTATTGGGGGGACATCCTACTATTCGGACATCCTGTTGTGGGGACGTCCTATTAATGGGACATCCTACCGCTGGGACATCCTATTGCGGCGACATCCTACTGCATATTTATTTTTGAGCCAGGGAAGGAAGCAGCAGCTTTGCAGAAGTTGGGCAGCCCCCGGGGCTGGGGGCCGGGAAGGCCGCCGGGGCTGCCGGTGGACGTCTCAATTAGACCTTAGGCTCATTAAGCTCCTCCAGGGCCGGCCTCCCCCGCGCGGCGCCGGACTACACTCCCCACAATGCCCATCGCCGCGCCCGGCCAATCCTAACGCACCCCGGGGGCCGGCCGGCCGGCGGGCGGCTGGGCGGGGGCGGCCACTTCGGGCGGAGCGCTGCTCGGCCCGGCGGCATGGCGGCGGCGGCCACGGCGCTGGCGCTGGGCGGTGGGCTCCTCCTGGCCGCCTGGCGCTGGTTGCGGGGCGCGGCCCAGGCCGCCGGGGCCGGGGCCTCCATGCGGGGCAAGACGGTGATCATCACGGGGGCCAACAGCGGGCTGGGACGGGCGGCGGCGGCCGAGTTGCTGCGGATGCGGGCCCGCGTTATCATGGGCTGCCGCGACCGGGCGCGGGCCGAGCGGGCGGCCCGTGAGATCCGGGCCGAGCTGGGCGAACAGGGCGAGGCGGAGGGGGAGGGCGGCGAGCTGGTGGTCCGTGAGCTGGACCTGGCCTCGCTGCGCTCCGTCCGCGCCTTCTGCCACCGCGTCCTGCAGGTACGGCCGGGGGCGGCTGCGGGGCGCCGGGGCCCGTCGGGCCTTGCCGGGCCTACCGAGGGGTGCGGGGCGGCTTTGGCCTAGCGCGGAGGCCGCGGGAGCCCTCCCTGTGAGAGGACGGGGGGTGGACGCCGACAGAGCGGCGACCTCGAGGATCGGTCTTTACAGGGTTTGTTCCTCCCGCTGGCAGCCCGGTTTGGGGACACGGGGTGTTGCTGAGTTCACCGCAGGGTTTGGAAGAAAGGTGTGGGTAAATCGGCCGTGAATTAGCGCTTGGAAGCATAAAGTTCATACTAGTTTGGTTTGTTCTAGTCCAAATTATTCTAGTCCTTTTCTGTTATGAAAAGGAAGCGCTTGTTTCTGTATAAGACAAATGATTTGTCTTCCTTTCACTCTTAACTCTTACTTTAACCTGCCTCTGCTGCTTCAAATTGGTGTTACCGCTCAGCTTTGTCTCCAAAGAAATCATTCGCATGAGTGCGCTGCTCACAGGCCCAGCCATCCTTCTGACACCTTCTCAGACTGTCTCCCTCCCCGCCATCTCTGAGGCAGTGCTAGCCGAGTTTAGTAGGTAGACGTTTTTGAATATATAAACCCACTGCAGATTTTGTGAAAACCTGAGTTGAAAGGGATCAGGGGCATCCAGTTGATTCGCCTGACAGAAATGCATCAAGAGGACTGTGTGGCCAGCAGGTCGAGGGGGGTCATCCTCCCCCTCTGCTCTGCCTTGGTGAGGCCACATCTGCAGTACTGTGTCCTGTTCTGGGCTCCCCAGTTCGAGAAGGACAGGGAACTGCTGGAGAGGGTACAGCAAGGGGGTATGAAGATGATTATGGCACTGGAACACCTCTCTTGTGAAGAAAGGCTGAGAGACTTGGGTCTTTTTAGTCTGGAAAAAAGACAACTGAGGTGGGATCTTATCAATGCTTATAAATATTTAAAGGGTGGATGTCAGGAGGATGGGGCCAGGCTCTTTTCAGTGGTGCCTGGGGACAGGACAAGAGGTAATGGGCACAAACTTGAGCATAGGAAGTTCCACCCAAACATGAGGAGGAACTTCTTTCCTTTGAGGGTGACAGAGCCCTAGCACAGGCTGCCCAGAGAGGTGGTGGAGTCTCCGTCTCTGGAGACATTCCAAACCCGCCTGGACGCATTCCTGTGCAACCTGCTCTGGGTGACCCTGCTGTGGCAGGGGGGTTGGACTAGATGAACTCCAGAGGTCCCTTCCAACCCCTGCCATTCTGTGATTCTGTGAAATGCCCCTAGGTGCGTTCAGCAGTGTTATTAGACACCAGAGAGCAGAGGGAGGCACCATTAGAGGCATTATTCCATTCCCATGAAAGGTGTCGGTTAGGACTCTCATTTCACCACATCTAGCTACTCAAGCCATGAGACACAAAGTCATGGGAAGCCAGGCTTAATAATTTCTGCTACTGCTTGGAGAAATGCTTGTATAGTACTTGAAAGATGCTCAGATGATGTTGTGAGAGGGGAAAGAAACAGAGAGGGACTTTATTGCATTAATTTTCAAATAGCTTTTCTAAAACTTAAATATCTGGAAAAAGTCAAGTTTTAAGTTGTCTAGTGGAGCTTTTTGTAGTCATATACATTCATATATATGAATCCAGTTATAATGTCTAACCTCACTTCAGTGTTCTGCGAACATATGCATATATGAAACAGATTATGAACAGATGTATGAACATATATTGCATATATGCAAACATGCATAGTAAACACACAGTAAGAAACATACTGTCTGACTTCTAAGAATTATATTGTTTATAGTACAAAATACCCAAAATTGTGAATTTGTTAGCATCTCTTTGTTGGTAAAGCCACTACAAGTGACTTTAGGTGAGAAATGGGTGATGAAAAAGAGAGTGCATGTAGCTGCAGAGTGCTCCTGACACCTGCGTTTTAACTTTCGTTTTCAAAATAATTCCAAAAGCAGGTGAATGACAAGGGATATGAGCTCAAGAAATACTTTCAAGAGCTGTGCCACCCACATTCATGTTATTTATCTTCTCTGACCTGGGACTCCTTCTTGGAGCTGTTTATTTGTGGTTTTGTTGGGTTTGTTTGTTTGGGTTTTTTTGTGTTTTTTTTTGTTTGAGATGAAAAACTGAAATATTGGCAGGATGGGGAAACATGTACTCCCACTGCCTAAATTAATTTGTGGGAGCTTTCGTCTGCACAACTGCAAGTGACTGCATCTTCCATTCTTTAGTCTTACTGTGAAAAATAAAAGACTTTGAGATGTTGGAGGTTTCCATGGGAAAATGGAAATGAGCTCAGAAGTTGCAAGGAATAGCATTGCCCATCAAAGCAATGTTTTGTGCACTATGTTGCACTTGGTCATAGTGTCTGCCTGCTTGGCATTGATCACATTACTCTAGATTATTAAACGCAGGAGTCTCAGAAAATAGCACACGTGGAGGTCTTGCTTCTTGAAGTGTTCAGTCCTGCAAAATAAATCTTCCAGTCAGATGCTACAGAAAGCTTCTAAAGCAATGTTTTTCTCTAAAGAAGAAAGTATCACTTCAATGAGCAGATCTATAGTTGGTACTTCTTCAGTCCTGTCCTGGTTTAGTGACAATAACCATTATGTCCCTTTGGGTGGAGAGAAGTGAGTTTGATGCTCTTCGGATCATGCCTCAGGGACCCAATTACACGAAACACTGAGCAACCTCAAGTCCCAGGGAAATCAGTCTGGGATTGAAGTACTTGATGTTTTGTTTGATCGGATGGCAGCGTCATTAACTGAATGCCAAGTGCAGATTTGAGTTTTGCTCTTTTTGTACCATTGCTGCTAATGGCAGTCAAATAAAAGGCAAATGATACAAAATTTATTTGGAGATTCTCTATTTTTATCATCAAAATGACCCAAAATGATCTCAGCTTGCCCTCCAGTCCCTGCATTGGGTCTAAAGAATTAGCAGCAAAGACTCATACTGTTCTTTCTATAAAGTGAATACATTTGCTTCTGATTCATGCAAGCTTGAAGTTCCTCTGATGCTTTCACAATCTTTTGTAAGAGGTGGGTGAAAGTGTTGAATTCGGAACCTCTTTAGGTGGCTTACTTTAATCTGTATGTTTTGAAGAAGTTATTGTTTGGGTAAATTGGAGAGCTCTTAATTTCTGAGTGGATGCTGAAGCATGAAGTACGTGATATATTATACATATATTTAAATTATCCATACGACTCTCTCTGTTAATTACTTATGTTTCCTGATTCTATAGAGTATAACATACCTCCTTGAGTCTTTGTTTTCTGCTGACCTGAACCAGAATACTGATCCATCAAATAGCGCGTGCTGAGCCTGTCACAAATATTTCGAGGCTCAGTCCTGTAGATGCACCTTAGTTCTTGAGTAGACCTATTAGACTCAAATTGCATGAAGCATGAATGTTACTTTTTATGGTGAGTTCCGCTCCATAGTTCTCATCAAGCAGTACAATGAGATGTAGTGTTTTTAAAATAAAATATTTACAGTAAGGAGAACAGCATTTTCAAAGTTTTTCATGACATCACCCCAGTAAGATGGTGGTTCTACAACACAACAGTTTCTCTTCAACCCTGAGGTTGATCCTTTGAGCTAAAATTTTAGTTCCACGTTTGCAGCACTTTTGCTTGTGGAGTCCTTGGCTGAGGTTTGCCGTAAGTTAATGCGTGTGTTTTTGCAGTGCAATAAACAGGTTACTTTCTACAGGAAAACAAAATGCGTCAGAAAGGTAAATTATCACTGAATTGATAGAACAAGCTGCTTCTGGAGCAGCAGATGATTGTCTTCTCTGCCTGCATTAAAAGTAGATACAGACCTGCTGTTGCGTACCTGCATCCTACTGGGGTCAAGTTTAGTGGTTCATCTTAAGGTTTCTTTTCAGCAATGCTTTAAGAGAATATCAGGAGGTTACAATTCAGAAAACTAGGAATGAAATTATTTCTAACAATGAGAAATATTAAGAATAGTAGCGTGTTTTGCATGACAATTCTAAAACTGAATTGATATTTTTTCTTTCCTACTTGAAGGAAGAGCCAAGGCTGGATGTTCTGATAAATAATGCAGGGGTATTCCAGTGCCCGTACATGAAGACAGAGGATGGTTTTGAGATGCAATTTGGTGTAAACCACTTGGGTCACTTCTTGCTCACCAACCTTCTTCTGGGCCTCCTCAAAAATTCTGCTCCGAGCAGGATTGTTGTAGTGTCCTCAAAGCTTTACAAATATGGAGAGATCAACTTTGAAGACTTGAACAGTGAAATAAGTTACAATAAAAGCTTTTGTTACAGTCGGAGTAAACTGGCTAACATACTATTCGCAAGGGAGCTAGCCCGTCGGTTAGAAGGGACAGGAGTCACCGTCAATTCGCTTCATCCTGGGATTGTCAGAACAAATCTAGGCAGATATGTGAATATTCCTTTGCTGGCAAAACCCTTGTTCAACTTGGTGTCATGGGCTTTCTTCAAAACACCTCTGGAAGGGGCCCAGACTTCTATTTATTTGGCCTCTTCTCCTGATGTCGAAGGCGTGTCGGGAAAATATTTTGGGGACTGCAAAGAGGAAGAACTTCTGCCCAAAGCTATGGATGACTTGGTTGCAAGAAAGTTGTGGGATATCAGCGAAGTGATGGTTGGCTTATTGAAATAAGTGCCAGGGGGTATCTGCTAAAAGAATGCAGATAACTATGCAATACATGTTTGCAACAGTGTAATTCTCACTTTAAATGCTGTGGGAATACAGATTACTTTGCTTGATAAGTATTAAATAAAGGAGTGATTTATGCTGGAACTCTGTTTTGAAATAAAGGACAATTTTAATTTAATAGAGACATTAAAAAAAGTCTGAAGTAGAGTTTGAGGGTGTGAATATAATTTCTGGTTAAATCTGCTCAGAAACTCATGTTTTAAAAATAAACAAAACTGTGTTGTGCAATATATATGCATATTTGTCATGTTCCACTACTTGTAGTTGGGCTGGATGATGCAGGGTACTGATGGTGAAGCGCTTCTCCTGTAAAAAGGTTTTGAAAATAGATCCTAATAATAGGATTGTTGTATTTTTTTTGAGCCACCACAGTGAAAACTGGAAGGAACAGTTTTACCGCTGTTTTACACTGTAACCGTTTAGGCCTCTGAGTGCCATTCAAAGACTTGTTGTCAGCCCCATGGTTCAGTGAACAAAACTATTGAGCCGCTGCAGTTGAGCTGTGAAGCACAAAGTCAACTTTTTTGAGTGATGTCGCTGCTATTCAGTGAGTAAATACACTTGGTTGTGCAAGCTGAATTTTTATTTTCGTGTGTGGTGAATTTGCTATTTCTTGATATGCAGACACCTTGGGTTTCAATAAAAACGTAGTTGACAGATGTATTACGGTCTTGATAGGGCTTTGCATGTCAGGAATTGTGTGCATACAAAGTTCACAAGACCTCACCCAGATTAGACCGAAGAGAATACGCTTTTCAGTATGTGTTTGGCTTGACTGATGGCACTTTAACTCAGCAATGAGATTAGCTAAATCTGTCTAATACAGCCTACTGAATATTCTTTAATAAACATCTTTTAAAAAAAGACTTGGCGTTCATTCTTTTACTGTGGAAGATGTATCAGAAACCAGCAGTCCTGATACAGTAGCCTTGTGTCAAAGCAGAAGATTCACCTGTATTGGTTTGGGGAGCCTGGCAGGTGGGGTTGGTAGAAGTAAAATGTGCTCCAAATAAATACAGGGGCATTATGTGAAGCTGTGCTGATTTATTCTTTTTTTAATTCGTATAACTTATGGGTTCATACTGACTTCTTGTTTTGCTCTGCATGAGTAAAATGTTGTAGCAGTTATACAGACTAAATATGGAAGAACAATTTGAACTGATCTATCTTAAATATTACTCAAGGGAAGGAGTATCAATAATAAATTACGTATTCAGTAGGTCCTTATTGCCTACTTGTAAATAGATGTCAGTTCTGCACTTCGGGTAGCAACCAACCACCTTTTTGAGATTCTTTCTCTGGTTGTTTACTCAGACTCAGCGTATTTTAACTTTTGCACAGTGGAGTGAACCTGATCTGTCCTTGCCCTTCACCTGCAAGATTGTGCTCTGGGTGGGGGCGGGAGGTGGCATTCCAGAAAATCAGATGGTAAGCTGCAAAACGGAGCAGGTTTTTAAGATCTTGTAACATGTTGAGCTTTGCGCTGCTCACTGTAAGGCAAGGTGTAGTGATGGGTGTGTTGTCAAAGCATACTCAGCGTTGAACAGAGTTCTCTAATGCCACGGGGAGGTGTGTAACATGCTTAGTGAAGATTCTGCTTTGATCTTCACTGTTGCCTGTCATATTTTCAATCTAAATACTTGTAAATAGCTGCATGCAGCACCTTTAAACAGCTGGCTAAAGAACTAGAACTTCATTAACATGAAGTTCTCTGTAAAGAAGTACAGAGAAGCTGAGCCAAACTCAGGTTTGTGTTTTTCATCCTGCTGTAGCAACACGAAAGGAACACTACTGTATTATTTCATTGCTGAAAGATGTGTATACCTCTTGCAAAGAGAGCCTTGGATGCAAAGGTGGAGATTGGAGCAGATGGCTAGTCTGAAAATACTGTAGTAAAGAACTGCACTGAAATTCTGCACTGCTCTGAAGAGCAGAAGAATATATAATTTTTCAGACTGAACGACCACCATGGGATGTGCACTAGCCTTCAAAACAGCAAAGGTGGATTTGTACTGGAAATAGGTGCGGAATAAGAAGTACCAGCCGTGTAGTATGGCTGTGTAACCTGCTTCATACATCTACGAGATGCTTGTTTTTATTTTCTTTTAAAATATTGCA
Organism: Rissa tridactyla; assembly: GCF_028500815.1. Classification (NCBI taxonomy): domain Eukaryota; kingdom Metazoa; phylum Chordata; class Aves; order Charadriiformes; family Laridae; genus Rissa; species Rissa tridactyla. The sequence continues at coordinate 115,195,799 of NC_071468.1, read as the reverse complement.
GAAGTAAGAGCCATTGTCAGAAAGGGATTACATTCCTGCAGTCATAACTAGATTACAGCCCTCGTTTCAGAGTAGGAGAGTGATCACATGACACGCTTAATGCAATATTAATGAATGAATATTGCCTGAAAACAATTTGAAAGGATGGATTGTTAGTAACTTACCAAAAGGTAAGCTTTTTTCAACATCTGAAATCAGTAAAATGTATCACTTTTGAGGTTGAATGTAATTTAACCTTTGTGGACCAGAAAGCTTTGATTACTTTCTTGAGAGTGCTGTTGTTTGGTTACGTGATGCCTTACTAAGGCATAGATGCCACTAGCATCTAGGAACTGGAGACCTCATAGGTCAACAGATCTTGCAAAATGTAAGTGCAAAACCAAAGAAGAGCCCTTATTTCAACAAGCAGTAATGCTGGCTTAGTCTCAGATAGAACCAAGCATTGTGGCTAAGGAAGTATCTCTACTCTACTCTGCTCTGCTCTGCTCTGCTCTGCTCCGCTCCGCTCCGCTCCGCTCCGCTCCGCTCTGCAGGATCTAAGCTCAGATACGTGTGTATGATTGGAGGATTGTTTGCTGAAAGTCTCCTCTTGGAGCTGGTAGAGGATGTTCCAAGAGGAGATCAGCACCTTCACACTTCACCCCACTCTTACAGTGCCTCCAGAAAGATGTGGCAAGCTCTGTATGTTACTATTGTATAGATAATTTATATCAAGAGTGTGCAGCCAAAATCAGGCCTCATTCCAGAGGCCTCCCTCCACCATCGCCACCATATGAACACCACCACCCTCAAATTAAACTTATTTATTTCCCATGAAGAATTAAACTAGTTAAAAGTAAGGGGTGAAAGAGTCAGACAGTGACCAGGGATAGCATGTAAAGCCCATGGAAGTGCAGCTTTCATTGGCAGGTACAGACACTGGTCACATTGCTAGCAAGTGGGTCATAGATATCCAAGGAAGCCACAGCTGAGGTCAAGATCTTGTTGAGGTCTGTGATAAATGTTATGAGGCAACTCTTTCCAGAGCCAAAACATACCTTCAGCTATCTTACATAAATTGTTAGAATTTGAGCATTTGATGTTGGGTCTACCAACAGCGTTGGACCAACGCTCCGTACCTGTGCCCTGGGGATTTAAAAACTGGCTGGGATGTGTCGAGGGCACAGCGACTCCCACGATGCTTTGGCACGAGGTGAGACATTGGGCTTGGGGGCAGAGCCGTTGGGCTTGAGCTCGCTTGCTTAGAGTTGCATTGAGGTAGACGTACCCTGCTTTTGCAGCGGGAGAACACACGGGCATGGCCGAGGGGAGGAAACGTCCCTGTGTAAAGGTCGAGAGAGACAGGCTTCAACTGTCTTCAGGGGAACCTTTTTTAACTGCTTCAGCATAATTTATTTGTCTTTGGCTCTGCTGCTTTCAAAAGTGCCCCTGTAACCAACTTCCAGTCTTCACGGATAGACAAGAGTTTAAGAAAGAAATAATTTCCTTTTTTTTTAAAATTAATTTCTTTTGATTCTCAGTCCCAGGCCCTAGCTATGAGCCAGTCATGTAGCTATTACGGCTGAGGTTTCCGCAAGTGAACTAAATTGCAGTTGCATGTATTTATTTTATATGCCACATCTGTTTAAGTCAAGGGAGACTTACGTACGTTTAAAAACCCCCAAAACTCTGAATCTGTCACCAATTTACCTTCCTTACATTGCCACACCGTCCAGCATCTATCCACAGGTAAAGGGACAACACTGCTCTTTCAGTTACTATAGGCAAAGCAGCAGGCGAGCTTATAAACCCAGTGGGGGCCCTCCTGTAAAAATTCTCCATCTTAATGAGATAAATGATCAGTTTTTCCATGATGCAATAAAACCAGAAGTATTTAAACTCTCCTCTCTTTCTTCAGCGGTTGCCTGGTTTGCCTAAGCTTCCTACTAAGTGAACGCTTCACAGGCTTCAAAGCCTGAGCCCTGTGAATGTGCGGTGTGATTATGCTTTTGCTGAAAAATGTGGATAATTCCCACTTCAAGCACACTTAATTTCTTTCCACCTCAGGCTATGAAGAAAATAAACAACTTGCAGGAGTCATACAAATAAGTTTAAAATGGGAGGCCTGTTCCCTTTTTCACATAACTTTTTCCAAACTAATCACTTAGAGAGTAATTGACTTGCAAAACGATCCAGGAGGCCTCCACAGTTGGATTATTATTTTTGATCCGTCCCAGAATGGTGCTGCTATTTCTCATAACAGAAAATGACGACCTCCCTCTAGACTTTTTACTTGCCGCTTTAGCTACCACTAGCAGCCTCACACCTGTCGCAACTGGATTCAGATCAGAGAAATTAGTTTGAATATTTAATTGATTCCAAATGTCCTATGAAACATGGAGAAAGGAGTGCTCTCCTAATTGCTTTTTTGGCTGAAGTCTGGCACACTGACCACCTGACAAGGTTGATGGCCCTTGTTTTTCACATTTAAGAATGATCACTTTTCAGGTAATGTGAAAAAAACCCTTAATTAATCTGGATAGGGAAGGAATCGATAGATTATTTGCCATGAATGATTCAGGAGGGTATCACATGCTTGAAATCTATAATAGTCATTTTGGCAAGATACTGAGCATTTCTTGCCGTCTACTTCATGGCCAAAGCAAGCAGTCTGAAATCCTGGTCCCACTAAAAGTGTTGGGAGTCAGACACCTAAATATTTTTGCTGATCTTGATCTCCTGGCTTTAGGTTTGGGCAGCAGGACTCTTACGGCCAGCTGGGTGATGACTCTTTCAAGCTTGATGAATGAGGCTTTATGCGTTTCTGTGTATGTGTGGCATTTTTAAAAAAATACTTCACAAATTAAGGGGGGGTGGGGGGGTGGTGGTGCTGTGTGTATTATATATCCTGCAGCGCTCTCCAGAAATGAACATGTTTTTTCCCCAAACAATTGTCAGCCCATATCTGTGGTTGTTGGGATGTTTGTCAGTTTGCCACCTGGACTACAGTTTGGTGATGAGTGCTGTTATTTCAGTTTACCTAGATAAAATCCTGTTGCATTCTTCCCCAACAGTAGGTCACTGTCCTGGGCCCCTCCTAGGTCACTGCATGAGCATCCACTTTCCAAATCCCATCCGCCCTCAAGACAATCAATGTCAGCGTCTTTCTAGATGCTTCAAGAAAGGGGTCATGAATGGCATCTGCAGAAAGGCAAGTGACACACCTGGAGGCCCAGAACCTACATGCATTGCAACAGTAGGTTTAGTATCATTTTCTATACTCATTCACAGACCTTTGTTCACCTTCTCTGGTGTATATGAGTAGGTATTTTAGACTTCGTCTTGCCCTGACGTCTTTCGATGTAGCTCTGTAGATGTAGCCCATGGGTAAACCAGCAGGTTGAAAAGTGCTTCATTTGCTCTTCTGGTCCTACAAGTCCAGTTGAAGTCACTGGTAGTTCTAGTTGCTTGAGACTTCACCTGGCCTTGAAGATACTTGCCGGGGGGGAGAGGAGAAAGAGGCCGGAGCATCGTTTTCCTTCTATTCAGTCTGCCCTCCTGGAAATGCACAGAAGCCTAAATGTGCTTCAGACGCATCTCCACAGATATTGAAAACCAACATAAGCCTGCTTTATGGAAGTATTTGTCCATAAAATTTTGCTGTAAGCAGAGACTTTAAAAAATCATAATGTCGCATTTTATAGAGTGTCCAGATTATATGAATTAATTATATCAGAAGCACAGATAAGGCTGAGGTCATGAGTTGTTGTCTGTAGATGCAAGAGATGTGAGAGGTAACCTGAAAACTGGAAAGGAATAATGAAAAGCTTTGATGACAGTTATTTTCTTTCTATTCCTGATGGTCTTTTGTTTGTTCATTTGATTAATTCTAGATATTTGCTATCTTTTTTAAAAAAGGTTAAAACTGCAGAAAATGTGGAAATAGCCATGTTTCACCAAAGCGGCACAGTTCTTCACTGTGGAAAACCCATAAAATGACAGGAAATGGCTTAATGTGGTAGGTGTTCATTTTTAAGGGTTCTGTTGACAGAAGTTGATGAGTGAAAATATTGTATTTCATTTTTGCCTTTTGTTCAGTAAATAGCACGGAATTTTGATGCTGCCTAGAGGGACAGCTTTGTACCGTGGTGGTCTCAACTGAGATTTTTCATTAATGTAACCAATCAGAGTAGGTGGGGTGTTTTTTGGTTTTGTGTGGGTTGGTTGTTTTTTTTTTAAGGAAAAAAGCTGAAGTCAAAGAGAAGACGAAGAAAAAGCACCACAAAGTTTATCTTTTACTCATCTGGAAGAGTTTATTTTAAACACGGAACATTGTTTGCTGCTGTGGAAATGAAAGTGAGAGAGTTGCAGCTTTCTTCCAATGCCATCTGGCAGATGATTTACTTGCGTATGGTATTCACTAATCCAAATAACCCTGTGTGTGGTAGCATTGTCTCTTTACTGATCATGCAGATGAGTTGGCTGAACCTTAGATGGCTCACACAAGGCTATCAACAGCACAGTACAATAGACTGTTTAAAATTAGAACAGCATGAAGGAAAGAGATATGCCAAATTCATCATGACTTTACCTTTATTAATCATTTTCTTTACCCAGACTGAGATTGATGTTTCCTTTTCTTTCTCTTCATGGTTTTATTCACTCCAGTTCTACCTGGGCTTTAGCCACTGAATTCAACGCCTACGTGTAGCCTCAAAGCTCAGGTGGGACCAGAGCATTGGGCATCCATCCCTAGATTGGTATCCTTGCCCTGATGATAGCTGTGTTTGCTCCTGTAAGATCCCTTCCTGACCTCATGAAACTTGTATTCATGCTGGGAAGTAAGGCTACGTTAGCAGGACAGCTGTATGCTGTAACCAGTAGCTTTGTGGTTAAGGAACTCTCGTAGTTCATAACCTGAGCCAGAATTGTCTCCAGATCAGGATATTCCCATTTATCAGGCAAAAAAATGTATCTATCTTCTTCATTATTATATTAATATTAGGCTGCCTTTTCTTGATGTAATATGAAAGAAAGAGTCTTGAGTGGTTATTTCAGGAAGAAAAATGATTAGAGGACTATGCTTTGAGGAGCAGATCCCAAGCTATGACTAGATGGAGGCATTCACTTATACCCTTGTATTTAAATTCTAGGGAGGGGTTGGTATTCAGATGCTCTTCTATGCTCAAGAAAATATAATGGCTCCCTTCTCAATGTGTGGGATTTTTGAGTGAATTTTCCACAGTGCCTAACTCTGTGTGCCTAATAGGCCTCTAATTTTGGTTTCAGTTTCAACTCTGAGGTCGAAAGACCTAACATTTGAGTGTTAGCTGTGCCTTATTTTTGTCACTTCTGGTTTTTAATCGGATCTGACCTTGATAGGTCACTTCAGAAAGCTAATCTTATGGTTCAATTTGCAATTGTCCATTTTGGAAGCTGACTTTTTGATTTTAGGGTCAATTGAACAGTTTTGAAAGTGCTGATTTTCTTTAAAGATAACCCAATTCATAATTCATATGTGAAATTAAAATATATAGAGCGTAGATAATTTTGTAGCAGAGATAAGGAAGGAACTGAGAGCTCAGATCTTTTCCGGCAGAGCAGCTGACACTTCGAACTCTCTTGGCTGCATCTGTCTTGCTCACCATTTGGGGAGGGGCTGTTTGCAAGGGCATGTAGCAGTAGGACGAGGGGCAATGGTTTTAAACTAGAGCAGGGTAGGTTTAGATTAGACATTAGGATGAAGTTCTTTACAATGAGGGTGGTGAGACACTGGAACAGGTTGCCCAGAGAGGTGGTGGAGGCCCCATCCCTGGAGGCATTCAAGGCCAGGCTGGATGAGGCTCTGATCAACCTGATCTAGTTGAAGATGTCCCTGCTTACTGCAGGGGGGTTGGACTAGATGACCTTTAAAGGTCCCTTCCAACCCAACAGATTCTATGATTCTACGATTCTATGATGCCAGGACCTGTTTGCAGAACCACAGGCTGAATGGAATAGTGGGCCAATGTTCACGTTACCATGTTCTGTTTTCCCCGCAGAAGAGGCATGGGTACATCCAAACTGCTTGCTAAGAGTGTCCTTGGTCCATGCTGACTCCTGAATGATGCAAAGAGTTATTTCAAAAAGCCTGCATTGGCCAAGAACTGCCCTGACTATTAAACGGCGCAGATGATCAAATTTCAGTGCCTGGGCTGGCGCCCTGTCACTCCTTAATTGAGTGGAATAAGCCCAGCCAAAAAAATGCCCCCTTCCTCCCTCAAGTGTTAACAGAATAGACGTGATTTTTCAATTTACTTCCACAACATTCAGAGACCGTTCTGGAAAACCGAAGCCTATTTTCTCTTACTAATTTTATAGCACTAAAATTCCACTGACTTTGCTGCAATTTCTATTGACTGACCCTGTAAACAGATGGAGAATCGGTATTGTTATTAATATCACCATGTCGTCATGCTTTATTCATTTTCAATTTTATAACCATAGTCTGATCTCTTGGAATTGTGTCCACTAACATAGCACTGGACTATGGAAATCTTATTTTATCAAAATGTGTTATTCTTGGACCAGAATTCACAGTTACACAGTTGCACTTTATAGATCCATAGATTTTTTAAAGCCAGAAAAGGCCCTTAGATTATTTAGTCTGACTTCCTGAATGACACAAGCCATTTAATTTAACCCAGTTAGCCTTGCTCCAAGTCCAGCAATTTGTGTTTGGCTAAGGCTTATCTTCTAGAAGGACGTCCAGTCTAGATCTGAAGCCATTGGTAGTTGGAGAATCCATCACTTCCTTTGGCAGCGCAGTCCAATGGTTATCACCCTCGCTCTTCAAAATGTGTGTTTTGATTCTTGCCTGAATTTGTCTGGCTTTCACTTCCAGCTATCACCTCTCATTATGCCTTTTTTTGTGAGATGAGAGTGCTGCTGTTACTGCTCAGTATTTTCTCCCTGCAGTGATACTCGCACATTGTAATCACTGAAATCATCGCTAGATGTTTTTATTAAACTCAACAGACTGAACCCCTTTAATCTCTTACTGCAAGGCCTTTTTCCAAGGTTTCCGATAATTTCTGTGGCTCTCCTCCACATCCTATCCAATTTTTTACCTCTTTTGTGAAATAAGGAAACAAGAACTGGATGTAATACTCCAGCATGTGTCCATTTATAGGCAATCCTAGTACTTCTCAATGCTCTCCCTCTGTTTGTCTAAGGGGAATCACTAATTTAAACATGCCTGAGGCTGCTCCCTGGCACTGAGGCCAGCTGGAATATCATAGTCTACATCTGTAGACTCTTTATCTTCCATGACAGGGTGTCTGCATCCAAACTACTTTTTGGGAATGATTCCTGGCAATTTCTGACACATCACCTGTGTTTGGGAATTATCTGGGAAAATGCTGGCAGAGGCCAAAATCATGCCAGGGACAAAAATAACCACCCCATGGTACAGATTTTCAAGGACTAATGCCCAGAAACATTTCCTGGTCATTTTAATTCAGTGGTGTAGTCTAAGAGTTCCCAGTTATGCTCGAAGTATCGCTGATATTTTTAGCTTCAGTGAAAATATTAAAAAAATACGTGTTTCTCTTATTTGCTTTACGAACCTACAAGTCAGATATGTGGACTCAACTGGTCACCTCAGTCAGGTGAAGATATAGTCCAGTTAGAGACAAGCATCTCCTGGTTTCCATTCACCCCATTTCTCTTAAACGCCTGTTTTTTTAACAGATTCCCCATGTGGTAGGATTTCTCTCTCTGCACCTCACTGCTGATGATAAGGGGTACTTGGGTGATTAAGAGCCCAAGTCTAACTTTTCACAACAAGATTTAGGTGAAATGACTCCTACTCAGCTTCACTTTTGTGCTACGACTCCCACTCCTATGGGAACGACTCCTGTCCATGGCGCTTATGCATCAGAACCACAGAAGTATTTTCTGAAAGAATAGTACTCATATAATATATTTGCATGGATATGATAAATAGACTTTTAATTAATTTTCTCTGACTTTTACTGTAGCAACTGAATATGAAATAAAACGTCCTATCCTGAGTTTTCAGAATTCAAACAGTGGTTTTGGCTCTCCCTTTAATATACTTCCCATGATACAGCAACGCAAGAAACAATCAACAGATCCCACATTTGCCGTTCCCAAGACTAACCTGTGTCTTCATGACGTAGATGTCTTGCTGATTGAGACTCTCTGCTCCTACCTTCCTCCTCCCAGAAAAGGTTACAAGGAGCACTGAGCAAAGAGGATAGTCTGTGCCCACGTCCTTAAACCTCAGACAGGATGGGTGGGAATAGCGTGTTAAATATTTTCTCTCCCAATCTAAAAAAATAAAACCACATGAAATTAGCTGAAGGATTTCACCACTTTAAGTGGTGCCAGTTCCTAAACCTCCAAGTTCCCAGAATAGCCTGAAAAGATCCAGTTTGTTCTGGTGTATGGAATGGAAAAACCTGCTGCATCTCTTTTCTTACTTATGGGAGGTTAAGAGCAGAAGCAGCAAAATATTTTCAGTATATACCTAAGTCCATTTTCATTAGTAACCTCCTTGCCTATATGCTTCAGCATAGCTGGTTTGCTTTGTAAGGGTATTTGCACCTTGACCATTTAATTTGTTACTGTTTTGTTTGTATTCAGTCATACTAATTTAAAGGCATCATACTAAAGGGGTTTTTTTTAAATGGTGCAAACCCCATGGCAACAGTACTAGGTGATGCGCAAAATCATAATTTTGTCTCACTGATTGTCCACCCTGGCCTATTTTTAGCATGTACCTTGACTGTTTTGAATCTAACTTCTGCTTCCACGCCATCAGGTGGAGTTAACTGTCTCTAGACAGGATGAGTGGACAAGACTTGGTGGCTGACCGATGTAGTCTTCCAACATTATTCCAGCAAGTTGTGCATCCTTAAGTGTTTCTGAATATTTCCATCCTGCATCTTAGAGTTTATAGCTACATTTAATGCTGTAAAATCACACTGTCTTCATCCAGTCTAGAAAGAACTAAGCATAAGTAGTATAGAGGCACGTTAGTCTGCACTATTTACTCTTGGGACCAAGGTTGACCTTCTTATTCAACACTGGAAACATGCCTTTTGAGATAAAATCATAGAATCATAGAATAGTTTAGGTCGGAAGGGACCTTAAAGATCATCTAGTTCCAATCCCCCTGCCATGGGCAGGGACACCTCCCACTAGACCAGGCTGCTCAAAGTCCTGTCCAGCCTGGCCTTGAACACTTCCAGGGATGGGGCATCCAATTTCTTTGGGCAACCTGTTCCAGTGTCTTGCCATCCTCACAGTACAGAATTTCTTCCTAATATCTAATCTAAATCTACCCTCTTTCAGTTTAAAACTGTTACCCTCCTCTTATCGCTACAGTCCGTGATAAAGAGTCCCTCCCCATCTTTCCTGTAGGGCCCCTTTAGGTACTGGAAGGCCGCTATAAGGTCTTCCCGGAGCCTTCTCTTCTCCAGGCTGAACAACCCCAACTCTCTCAGCCTGTCTTCATAGCAGAGGTGCTCCAGCCCTCTGATCATCTTTGTGGCCCTCCACTGGACCTGCTCCAACAGCTCCATGTCCTTCTTAAGTTGGGGGCTACAGCTTGCGTTAAAGTCTTGTCAAATAAAGGCTGTAGACAACATAAAGGAGTTCCATTTGTGCATGTGTCTAGTTAGGTAAGAGCTACGGGTGGTACTTGCAACTGATCTTCACCCTCTCCAAGACACAGGTGTTTGTGAAGGAGTGTTGAGCATGGCATATTCAAGTTGTGAATATGAGACTCATATTCAGAGAGTGTCACCAGTTTTGGCTGTAGACTGTGCTGTGAATTGCTGTAGTTTTGGACTGAATTCCTGCTCTGTTCAGCCATCATTGCTGCAGGACAGTAACTCTTCAGGAAGAGTGGAACCGATGGCTGGTCTAATAACTTTCAATCGCTCGAGGTAGATCTACGAGCAAACACGAACGGAAGCCTTCAGTTTCTTTTTACTTATAAACCAGCTTTAATATTAACTTGTGTGAACACAGAAAAAGCATAAATTGCCATTCTTACCTCACAAAGCACCTATGTTCCAGAATAATTTGAAATGGTAGCTGATTTGGCATAAACCAGAGCAAAGCCTGTTGCAGACATACAGTGGGGATTCATTATTACTTTCATTAGGTTTTATTATCATCGCCTTCAGTGACACATACAGCGTTTCTTTCATCACCATCTAAGGGGGTTAAACATTACAACAGCAGTCTAATATTTCTCAGCACCTGCCCATCTGGCAAGCCTTTGTTCTCTAAAGTTTGGTCTGCCACCGTTGATTTCAGATTGGCAGTTTTGCAGCTGATCAAAGTGGTGAGATTACTTAAAACAAGGACTTCCTGGGCAAATACAACAGCCTCAGTCTAGTTTGGCTCTACAGAGCCCTGGCAACAAAAGGCTTCTGGGCCAGCTGGGCTAGAAAAAATGAATGTGCATTTATGACATTTATGATGCCGCTCTGTTATTTTTAATGCATTGTACATTCAGCATTTTCTTCCCTTTATAGTGGAAGATCATTTGGATGTTTCTTTGAAGACTAATTTAGGAATGTTGGCAAAGGCCAGTTAGTGTAACATGTGCAATTTATTATGTTAACAATGTCTGATGAAACAACAAATATGAATAATCCTGCCGACTACAGAGAAAACAAATGCACTCTTTTTATGCTGTAGTTTGATCTGATCTTGGTAGACTACAGTTAATATATTTTGAAACAAAATATGCATGGCAAACTGTTTTCATAAGACTCTCATAAAAGTCTTTCTCTTTCTCATTTTTAGCTTTTCCTCTCTCTCAATCTTCCCTTTGTTTTGTTCAAATAAAAAAAAATAGAAAACATGTATTTTACCATCTGTGAAAAAACTAAATTCTCCTCAGCTGCTGCTGTTAAAATGCTGGAACTCCGTTCCAGTAGGTTCCTGTTCACCCTATGCACAATAAATAATATAGCATGGAAAACAGTCCAAAATCCAATGTAATTCACAGAGATATTAATAAACTCTATGCTTTCTTTTTTTGGTAGGGAAACTGAGAGCTAAGCAAGTTGGAGCTTCATTGCCTGGAGATGATTGAAATAGCATAAAGTAGGGCACAGTCAATAGTCAAGCAGTTAATATAGTGAGAAATCCATTTACATTGTTGACTCAGTAATTTATTTGCTGTGCTATTGATTTGATCTCTGCCAAGAGCGAGCTAAAGGCTTGGTCACAGCTTTGTTGAGTGCGTTGTAAGGGCTTGTACAGAATGACTGGAAGAAGATGGTAATGAGGAGGTCATGGTTGGGCTGGCTTGGAAGAAGCCTGGGAATTTGTGACTGTAAAAGTCAGACTCCTCCTCTTTGTTCCTCAACTCCTCCAAATTGTGCCAGGCTTACTCCAATGAGTTGAATATTCTTCACCGACAGACCCCATATGCCCATGTGGCACCCCACTAGACAGGCCACTGTGTAGCCTTAGAGCATGCCACGTTCACTTCCATCTGCCTCAGAGAAATACTTACTCAAGTTTCAGTCTTTCTGCTCAAAACTTTCCACTGCGCACTGGCGGGGGGGAGGTGGGGGGTGGAATTCAGAAGTGTCAGCCCCATTGATTTTCCTTTTGTTTGTTTGTTCCGAATTCTGTTAGATGAGGGTTTTTTTTTTTAAAAAAAAAACCCTCCTTCCTGATTGCTAACTACCAACAGGGTAGCTAGTGCCGTTGCACCGGAGGAAGTCAGCAAATGAACCCATGTGTAAATGAATGGCATTAACCATCAAATTAACTTCCTCAGCAATGGGGAATACCGTACTTCATTAAAGTTCCACTCCTATTGTCAATTTGCATCTAATTTACAATTTTGGTCTAGGAAAGTTTATCCCTGTTTTTTGTTAGCTAGATTAACTTTAAACACAGTACTTAAATTATGTTTTTTGGATCTTTCAGCAAGTCAAAGTGGCTGCCAGTTCTCTAGAAATGAGCAAACTGACTGTTTCTTATGAAACATAACTGTTTGTTTGAAATTTGCACTGGGGCACAGCCATGTGTTTGTACATATGCTTCAAGGATGGATCTGCTCTCTGTTCATAAATTACAAAATTGCTTTTCATTACTCCCTATGAATTCATCCTGAGTTTGATGTTAGTTCAGGATCCAGTGAGATTTCAAGGAAGAAATGAAATAATTTCATGTCTATTTGCCATGACTGCTGAGCTCTTTGATAACGATAACCAGCCTCTGAAGGTAACCAGCAAAAAACCCCACCCTGTAAAGTTATCTGTGGAGTTTTTTTATTGCCAAATATGTTGCACAAAATATGTTTTTATTTTTCTACACCCTTTTCACAAGAAACATGGGTCTTCTGTTGCCTAGAAAAGTTGATAAATGAATGGAAAGGCAATGAAATGAGGGCCTGAGGAATAACTGAATGCTGGGAGGTTTTCAAAGTAAAGGATGCTAATCAGACTGCTTAAACTGTGTTGTTAACAAAGACTGAACAAATGAACATTTTGAACAAAGGAAGTTTTTTGTTTAACTTCTTGCTAAACAGATACACTTAACTTATTTTCCAGTAAAATGTCCTGTTTCTGATATTTCTAATGTTCAGAAAAAAGCAGAAAAAAAAGAGTGCGTTCCAACCCTTTTTTCACATTTTAAAAAGGCAGGGAGAAATTGAAAGTACAATGTCCTGTATGCCTTGAATGGTTAATTATACTTTTTGTGTAAAATATGTTGGCAAACAGAAACACTCGTGACAGAGGTCAGATTCCACTGGTGCCTTCACATCTTTGAAGACATTGCTCTATTTGCAAGCTGTGTCGGGACTATTACAGCGAAACACCCCCTTTGACTAAATTTACTGTGTGGACATTCTACCTATTCTAGTCTCTAGATCTGAAATCCACAGCTTTGTCAATGCTCTAAACAAGACAAAAAAACCCCCACAAAAGTAGCCAGCAGGGTATTGACAGACATGTCTAAATTCCTCTGAAGTTGACCAACCACATGAATGTTTCTTGAATTAAGGCTCAGACTACTTGTGACAGTTAAGCTTATTTCAGATGAAAAGTATCCTTTCTTGAATACTTTTTTATCGTATAAGGATTTTGACTCTTATCAAAAAGATAAGAGTCTTTTTGACTCTTATCAAAAGAGTCAAAAAACCAAAACATTTTTATTTTGAAAAGGTTTGTATCTTCTCTTCCTCAGAAAATATATTTGCTTCCTGTGGAAAATGGAGGCATCCAAATGGCAGCTCAGGAATGGCACTTCATTTTTAGCCCAGTTGTGCTAATAATTCTATTCAATATAGTATTGTGGCAGTGATGAGGAATCTCACATCTATAGAAATGTGTCATATGTTACATATAGTGTAGATGGGAGCCCAAGTAAAACCAAAGTGAACCGGCCAGTCCCTTTGAAATGTACCTGGTATCTTCTTTCTGCTCACACTTGCTATTTGGGTTGAATATTTTCTTCAGTCAAATGTCATTTCTGGAACAGGTACTATAAAATGTAGGGTTTTATTCTTTTATGTGTGATATTTGAAAAATTGCTCTCGCTTTCTCAGGCAAACCGCTGAAGCAGGTCAGAGTTTGTGGTTTTTCTGTCAGCACAAATTAATTTAAGGACCTCTTGTGTAATAATAATAATAATAATAGCTTGACATTGTTTATAAGGTTGATTTTAATAAACACTGTGTAACATAGAGCAGTGCCCAGCACAACCAGTTGATTCAGTGCCAACACAATATCATCTTTCATTGGTTCGCGGAAGAAATAGCACAAACAATGAAGATGTCTGAGGTATGTCACAATACCGTGATCAAAAGGAATGTATTATTTAAATATTATAATAAGCCTGGTGATGTCTTTTGAAATAGAATGATTTTAATTCAAAAACATCTGCTTGAAAGTCCAAAGAGATTAGAAATGTCCGTTTATGAAAACATACTAATTAAAGGCTCTAAATACTTAGAATAGTTCTATGCCTATGTAAGTTAGTCCAACTGATAGCAAAACTCGACATGTTTCATATTATTTCAACTTCTTTTATTTGAACAAGGGAACAGATAAACAAAAGGAAACGATCCTGTTGTTTTTAAAATTTTAGGAAAATATAACCCGAGCAGAGGTCAGTCTCCAAATGCATGGTCCATATGGCTTGGCTGACACAAGTAGCTGTAAGGATAACAACACTTTGTAGGAACAGTGGGACTCAGCTCTCTCTAGCTCTGTGTAGTAGCAGAGTGGAAAGAAAATGTAAACCCAACTGCTCCTTTATCCACCATTTTTGATGCCTCAGATATATCTGAGTCAGTGGAAGCATAAACTACTGCAGCTTCTAGGTCTGTTAATAAAGATTCCAAAAATAATTATCCTCCACTTCATGTAAAACAATGAACTAACTATTTTGTGTTTGGCCTGCAAGTCATCAGATGTCATTATTATAAGTGGACTTCACAAGCAGCTATATTGTAGTGGAATGGAGAAACACTTGTGTTAATTCTGGTGTCATTATTTAGAAGAAACTGCTGCTTAGTTTGCTGCTTTACACTTTTACCGGTCGAGTATAATTCAGCTACACTGGCTGAGCACAGACCTTCCCACTAAGTAGGCCACATTGTGGAATATTGTTTTCATTATTCTAATGATATTAGAATGAATCTAATTATGAATCTAATGATTCATAATATTCTAATATTCATTAGAATAAAGAAAATTTAGCAGTGCCTATGCAGTAATGTAATGTTTTCTTGAAACACTAGGAATATAATACATGTATGTAGGTGAATGTCTGTCTGTTTCATATTTATTTAATGCCAAAAAAAAGGTGATCAAGGCAAGGTCACTGGGTGAGTGATTTGTCCCGATGGCCACACACATCCTGTGGTCTGCATGCTGGGCACCGTGAAAAAATTAATACAATTCAACAGAGAAGTCATCAGGGCTATATCTCAAGAATATTTGGGCATAAAACCTGTAGGTTAACGAGTTACGGTGTGTACGTGTCCCAGCACTAGCTCAGTCATGCTTCCATTTCTGTCTTGGCACGTTCAGTGTGATGGTGTGTGCTAACGCCAAGGACTCTGATACAGCCAGACACCTGCCTAACTTGAAGCTGGTGGTTCCTTAAATTCCCTTCGATCCACAACCAGCTGTCTGGGAACTCCACATCCAGGGAAAAGGCAAACAAGCGACTGTAAACGAGTACCCAGAAGTGGATTAGAAATGCTTACAGGGCAGGCTTCTGTTCTCATTTGAGAGCCACTAACTGATTGTTGAGAGGTGGTAAGAAACTTGCTAAAGTTACCGGTATGTCTAGTCTTCTTCAAGTAGTTTCAGCTGTGATTTAACCTTATTTTTCCAGCTGTTGTACTGAAAGCACTCCAGGTAAGAGAACATTTGCGATACTGCCCTGCTCACCTGCTAGACACTGCGCTGATGGGAACTATGCTCTCCGTGGTGGCCATGTATGATTAGGGTTGCATGGCTGGTCACAGGAGAAGAGCCCGTGACAATCCTCTGGCACAGAAGGGTGTATTTCTTGTTGACTTCACACTAGATTTCCCCTAGACTTATTTCCTGTGGCTGGAGTGCATATTAGGGTGCTACTCTCAGCTGCATGGACAAAGTCTCAGTGTAAACTTTCAGATACGTTCCAGACTACAAAAATCGGAAGGCAAAAATAGTCTGTTCAGTCTCCCTGCACAGTTAATAGAAGAACTTGAGCATGAAAGAGTGAGATCACAGAGCTCAACAATCGAGTGGAAAACCACCACAACAGTCAGAAGGAAATGCTGAAGAGGCTGAGCTGACTCTCAGCTGCCCCACACAGAACTGAGTCCATCCCCCATGCTATTTTAACAACTATTAACAATTTCTTGTAGTTAGATGTCTAAATCAGGACTACCTTGGGTATAAAAACCTGAAAAAGATAATCCCTTATGATACCCAAATGCTTAGACAGTTCAGACTGAGGTTCTGTCTGTTTTGGACATGAGATTTGCAGGCAGATCTCCAGCTATTTGAGTGTTTAAACTAAACAATTACCATTTGTTGTGTTATATGGTATTCTGAGATGGAGCTTCCATAGGCTTTGTTATTAAATCTTTGTATTGTATCCTATGTACTACAGTTAAAGATGAGCAGTAACTGAATCTTTCACGAAGGACATCCCTGTGACGTTCATTTTGCCCTGGACTGGGTGAATCCTATTGGATTTACCTCACTGCCAAAGTATGACAGCTGGGAGAAGCTAGTGTCCTGACATGGCAGAAGTGACAATAGGCCGCAAAATAACTCTAAGCAAGAATCAGCACTTCAGCCTTCACTCGTGTAGTGTGACTTGCACATCTGACAGAGCTGCCTGCAATTCTGAAGCAGGCACTTTGATTTAAATAAATAAATCTATAAAATCGGGATCTTCCTTTTCTGCTCTCCTGCTTGCAGCTGCAGACTCCTGCTCCCTGCTGTAGTTGCACATCAAAAGAACCTTTCATCGACAAAACCAACCACATATATTTCATCTTCCAAAATAATTGTTTATGGAGACTCAGTTCTTGGTGTTTGACACTTAAGACATCAGCAGTAATAAGAGAAAAAAAGCAGTCACATTTGTGTAGAAGAAGAAACAAAGAAGTGGGTGCTCTGGCATCATTCTCTCTTTCAGCTGAAGTTCTTGTGTTTCCACAGGCTTTTTGGGATAGTCCCAGTGTCTGCTTTAGGGAGCTATCTTTGTCCTGTCTCTATGGACTCTTCTGAAGGTCAGAGTCTGTTAATTACTTTCATAACTTAGCTCAGCTCATGAGTACATATCTTTTTTCATCTGGATATGTCTGTACTCTCAAATGATTATAGAATCATAGAATCATTAAACGGTTTGGGTTGGAAGGGGCCTGAAAGATCATCCAGTTCCAACCCCCTGCCATGGGCAGGGACACCTCCCACTAGACCAGGCTGCTCAAAGCCCCATCCAGCCTGGCCTTGAACACTTCCAGGGATGGGGCATCCACGGCTACCCTGGGCAACCTCACCTCCAGTGCATCACCACCCTCACAGTGAAGAATTTCTTCATGATATCCAATCTAAATCTACCCTCCGTCAGTTTGAAACTGTTACCCTTCATCCTATCATTACACTCCCTGATAAAGAGTCCCTCCCCATCTTTCCTGTAGGCCCCCTTCAGGTACTGGAAGGGGCTATAAGGTCTCCCTGGAGCCTTCTCTTCTCCAGGCTGAACAACCCCAACTCTCTCAGCCTGTCCTCATAGCAGAGGTGTTCCAGCCCTCTGATCATCTTTGTGGCCCTCTGCTGGACCAGTTCCAACAGGTTCTTCTTGTGCTGAGGACTCCAGAGCTGGATGCAGCTCCAGGTGGGGTCTCACCAGAGCAGAGTAGAGGCGTGGGATCACCTCCCTTCACCTCTGGCAAAACTTCTTTTGATGCAGCCCAGCATGCGGTTGGCTTTCTGGGCTGCAAGCGTACATTGCTGGGTCATGTTGAGCTTCTTGTCCACCAGCACCCCCAAGTCCTTCTCCTCAGAGCTGCTCTCAAGCCATTCTCCGCCCAACCTGTATTTGTGCCTGGGATTGCCATGACCCAGGTGCAGAACCTTGCACTTGGCCTGGTTGAAATGTCCTCACTTCCTTCATCCATCACGGTCCCCTGGCAGTCTACCTTGTGTAAATGTAATGCAGTTCACTCCTGGGCTTCCTTCTGGAATGGGTTAGTTAACTTCCTTAGAAACCATCAGATGCATTTCTTGGGAAAATTTTGCTCACAGACTGCTCCCAGTAGGCAGAACAGACAAGTGCGCCAGGCTTGGATCTCTGCTCTACACTGCTTTCTAACAGGCTGCTTGGAGACTTCAAGCACTCCCATATACTCTGATGCCATGTGCAAAGGTATACAACACATTACATCTGTCTCATGCTGTAAAAGTGTTATTCTAGTGTCTGCAGGCCAGGCCAGAAATTATTTTTAACACTATAAATTGAAAAAAGTTATGAAATAATCAAGTCTCAGGGCCACAGAGACACAGGACAGAGGAGACCCATGACCAAGTACTGTCTTGTGTGGGTATGGTCTGGATGTGACCACACTGCACTGCTTGGGCTTGAATCACTCCCCAGGGCAAATGCTTTTAGCATGCAGAATAGCAATAGAAGCAGCCTCTGTGGCTTAGTTCCTCATCCTTCCTTCAAAGGGTTTTTGCAGAGCTACATGAATTTTCATCGGATAAGGTGGAGAATAAGGGACCTGTGAAAGTACAACTAGAGAAATCGGATACATCACTAGGGACATCATGTACTTCATGGCTTGTTTTTTTTTTAAGCCTGATGGATCTAGAAGTGGAGGTGACTCTTCACGTAGTATTTCCAGGAATCTTTAAAACTGATGCTGAGGCAATATAGTACAAAAGAATAAACACATAAATGTAGCTTCCTCTGAAGTTGTGTTAAAAACCTGCGAAAGCACTGGTCTGAGGCCTCAGGTAAATCTTTCTAACTGTTTTTCAAAACACAGGAGAAAAAGAGTTTGCAGCTGTCCTCAGTCAAATGTCAAACCTTCCTACCAACTACTTGTCATTCTTGAAGTCTAGTGTCCTCCCCACAATATTAAGCATTTATTAATGATGCAAGAATAATGATGTTATTCTTTTTGCATACGGAGATTAAAGCACCTGATGGACACTGGCCCCCATCAAGATATTAACCATTGTTAAGAGCTCCTTTCTCTGGAAAACTTTCATTCAGTGAAACTCCTTTACATAAACTAAGATTTATAAATCAAAATCATAAAATTAATTCCACTGGGAACTATACAATTCTCACTATCACTTTTCAGTCCAAATCCAATCCTTTTCCCTGCACTTTCCTTTCTGCATGTCCTTCCAATCTGGATCTTGCTAGTATTTGTTAATACTGAACTAAAAATAAGTACACATCTTCCTTTATGGGAGAAATAACATTTAAATAACCACATTGTTTATTTTTACCTTTGGAAGTCATTCAGATATACCATTGCCATGGATATAGTATAAAACATCAACTGAACAGACTAATAATAACACCCAGCTGTTAGACTAGTACTCTGCAGACCTCAAGGTGCTTTATAAATGAAGTCCATGTAATTATTCACTGTGGACAGACACAGGATTTGAAAGAACGAAAAACTCAGAGTATTTTTTCCCATGAACACTCATATGCCAGTAGTAGAAACCAGTTTGCTGGATTCCCAAACCGTATCTAATGGGTCATGCTAGGCTGTCTTTGAGCAGTGGATACAAACCCTATTGCAGCCATAATCCAATTTGTTTAGATAGAAAACTTTTTAGTGGAAACGAGAATTGCTTCTTTCAAGCATGGCACTGAAACTGTTCCTCAGCTGTAAGGGCCAGATCACCATCTTTTAAGGACTATTTTTTCTACTTTGGGAATGGCTCTGAGTTCCTGGCCAGTTCCTCTGCCAGTTCTGTGGTCTGGGACAACTGGCCAAAAGCCCACTGGTGGCGAACCAGGAGCACCATGAGCATCTCTGAGCACAAGACTTATCTTGGAAGCACCTCCGGATTGTAAAGAACAGAGAGTCCTGGAAAAGAAGTGAAAAATCCAAAGAAACAGATAGGAAAATCTCCTTTTTAGCCCAGTTTTCCATGAGGATTTTTAACACAACGATCATTGTTTTGGGCACTCCAATACAACCAACCAAAAGTCTCCAGTGAAAGCTTCCTGAATTCTGCAGCATCACAGTGATGTAAATGCAACCAAAAAGAGTTTTTAATATGAGTTTTTAGTTTAACCTGGTGTCTTTTCCATAATATTACCTAGTTGCTATGGCAAGAGATTCAAAGTTGAGACTGCTCCATAACCGTAGGGTCTGCCCTATTTATTCACCTGCAGAATACTTAAATTAATACTCCCCAAACTCTCAGGAGCCTTTTCATACCTCAGTAACATTTGTATAGTTCCTGAAGGATTTCCAGAGGAAAGATGTGTTAAAGAGCAAAATATTGCAGTTATCTGCAGCAGTAAATATCACCCAATATGTAATCCAGATTGAGGCAAACTGTTGGCCTAAGTACATGACCCCAGTACCAGCTCTAGGCTCCAGCACAAGTATGTTCCAAGGAAGCACATGGCAAAGAAAGCATTTCTTCAGATCCATATTGAGAAAAAAAAGTTTGAACGAAATGCGATTTCAAATAACACAGTTGGTGACTCTGACCTTGGGAGCTGGAGATCTGTACAAATATTTGCTTAGAAAACTGAGCTTGCTGACCTCTGTTCAATTCCATGACTACATTACCCATCGGTGGCTTACAGCCAGTGCTGAGCATGGCACAGTTCAGCACACGGGGTTTGATCTACGTGACCAGAACAAAACAGTTGATTTGCATTAACAAAATGTATGGGAAAGCTCGCTCAGAACTTACCCATGGTAATTCAATAAGCAAGATTTACTTGCCCATTTTGGAAAGAGAGAGTATTGGGCAAAGTCCTCCCTCAGTTTACATGGGTTCGCTGCTATTGGAGCCTGCATGAGTTAAGCAAGGTGTAGCTCGTTATAGGTTCATGGAGTACAAGACCAACGAGACCAGTCTGATCAGTTATTTTGACCTCCTGCTTAATACAAGCCACAGGACTTCCCCAAATCCTTGCAAACACAAATGTCTCTTTTCCACAGAATGGAAAACCATAAACATATATGTTACTCGGAGGTACTTCTGTTTATATTACATAGGGTTCTGTGAATAATTTGGATTCGTTCTGTAGGACTGTTAAGTGAAATGGAGCTGTTATATCTCAACTGGATCACAAATGAAACACCCTATAATATGCATAGAAGCACTCGTATGGTATAAATAATATTTTTAATCAGTCATTGAAATAATAATATAAATTTCATTTTATTAACATTTGAAAAATAAATGTCTTCACCTCCCTTCATTGGACTTTAAAGGAGGAAAGTTTTACGTTCCCTGTGAAAAAAATAAAGTAAAAAATGTTTAGAGAAAGGACTGATCTGACTGGTTAGAGATCACAAATCGCTAATAATAATAAGCTCTGAATATCAGATGCCAAACAGCTGCAGAGCCTCTTAAACCTAATTCCTCTTTCTTGGAGGATACGGCAAGTTTGGAAAAGAGGGGATTGCCAAACCCACCACGAAACGTAGGCAGAAATTTTTCTTTGAATAAATCACTGTCACCCTTGATAAAACCATACACAAGTATCTTGGCATGAGAGAATGCTGCAAATTGGTGCGCACAACGAAGAGAGAGCCCAAGAAGCCTGCAGGCAGAAAACACAAACCCAGCCCAGATACTCTAGTAAACAACCCAGTCAAAAGCAAGAGGTGATAGGTGTAGAGTTTATTGGCTATATCGCTAGATATTGCATGCTTTCCCATTACATGACAAGGCACTACGCAGTTTATTCCATTGCAGTTTGCCACCTGGTATAACAATGTATAAAACTCAAAGAGCAATTATTTGGAAAAGCCATATGAGTGTTCAAAAAATATATGGAAGATGATTATGCCTGTGAGTCCTTTCCTCGCACTTGCACTTTACAGGGCAGGTGTCGAAATTTCAATTTATATATATGTAAGAATTACGGAAAGTTTGAAATTCTCCATGTGGAATATTCATCCCCAGCAAGTGCCAAATAACCCAACTTTACAGATACTGGAAAAGAAGTTCATCTGCCACTCTTTGTCAACTCCTCTCATAGTCCTGATGCCCTCCAAACCATGTAAATACATATCACTGCAGTAATTGTTACTTTTCAGCACTTTGTGTTATGAAAACATTGTGTATTACTAAAAAGTATAGAGTGTCCAGAATTCTAGAAACCTGCAGGAGAGTTATACAAGTCACAGTCTGTTAGCAGCGTCTAAAGTTCCTGCTTCAGAAAATATTTACGCTCTGGAGCACCTTTCTCTGCCTTGATCTGTTTGCACTTTATCATATATCTGAGCAGCAATGCAGTAAACTAAAATGTGTGACCTGCCAGTGACCAGGGAACAACAGGTTTGGGTTTTTTTAAAAAACTTTCTTAAAAACACCTTGTGGTTTTGGGTTGGTTGGTTTTTTGCTTAATTTTTCTCTTGCATCACTGGAAATTATTACCTTGTCATGGGGAAACACGCAATATCTGACCATACTAGAAAAGGGTGTTTTGTCTCTGATTTACTCAGTAGTCATTCTGTGTCTGCTAAATTCAGGTTCCTCCTGCCAAGCTCCATCCAGGATCGTCCAGAATTCTTAATAAGTACAGACTAGTGTGGTGGCAAAAAGTATTTACAGAGAGACAGGAAAGATCATCCAAAATTCTTAATTAATACAGACTAGTATGGGGGCAAAAAGTATTTATAGAGATACAGGAAATATTCTTCCACAGTGAAGGAAGATGGGTTTGCAGAAACACACTGGCCTGCACTATTGGAAGAGGCAGTTCAGTCCCAGTGGTGCACAGGATCATAATGATTTGTCAAATGCAAGCTGCTTAATAGACAACTGGCTGATAAGGCTAATAGAAAATGGGTGAACAAAGAGGAATGTGTCTAAAATCCTCCTCCTCTAGGACCAAAGCATCCCTCCTCTTTAGGACTCGCATTTCTAAACGCTGCTGTGGAGCTGGGGAGCCGGGGCTCAGTTCAACACTGAATCCAGACCAGTCCTTTTTTCACAGCTGAAAAAATATAATTTCCTCCTCATTTGTCATTACTGACAACACATTAGTTACAGTAATTGTTTGGGATCAAGGCCATCACTGCTCAAGTCTTTCTTCTGAGTAGGTCTTTTGGAAGGATCAAATATGGTCCTGTAGCATCACTGAGTGGGAGAAAGGGAGTCTCGGATGCCAGTGAATACTTAATATGATCCAGATGAAGCTAAAAATAGCCCTTCCAGGAGAATCCCCTCGTGCTCACTCTTCAGCTCACGTAGCTGGTTTTGCCTGTATGCTGTCTGAGTACAGCAACTCTGCTTCCATCCCCTCCATCCTCCCTCCCACATCGGTCCTTCACATAACCTACAAAACAAGCTAGGCCTGGTGGCTGGGGTAGTACTGCCAGGGGCCTTCACATCTTCTGTAAGCACTATAACAACAGCAGTGTTGGATAAAAGACAGGGAATGACCACATTTTGCCTGGAGCCCATTCTGTAGGGTGTGAGCTGAGAGCAGGTCGAGGAGAAGAGTGTTTAATTTTTGCCTTCTGTCAGGGCACAGGGATGATTTAACCACTGAGTTGCTCAGTGCTGCCAAAAATGAGGCAGCTGGGAGCTGAGGACCAAAGCTGAGGCACCTGGGGAACGTTAATATGGACTTGAGGATTATGGGCTTTGTTTATATAAAGGTGAGGCAGCTACTGGAAAGAAGATGTTGTTGCATTTATAAGTACTGAGGTATAATTCAGGATGAACAGAGCTGGCTAGTTTTTATTTTGGGATTTTCTCTTCTGCTGTGATGCTGGACTGTCTCTCGTTTGTACACTGGGATGATAACAGTTTTACACCCACTAACATATAAATTGTATCATCGTTGAAGCCTTATGGTGGGCAGGACATAAAGAAGATTCTGTTTTATACAGTCACGATAGCTTTATTATCATCTCCCTTAATAACCATATTGTGAGAATACCCATAAAGCGATGTGCCTTTGCCATCTTCATTGCCATGAGGAATGCCCAATGTCTTCACAGTCATGTGAGGCAAACTTCCCATCTACAGTCTCCAAGAGATTGGTGTCTGGAGCTAGCATAGCAGAGGATTGTCCTGAAAGCCTTTCAGAAGAGACTCATCCATGGGTATGTGTTTTCTTCCATCATTAGTCTTCAACCTTGTACTGTAAATTAATTGGAAAATACGTATTATTTCCAAGGCTATATCTTTCCAGCTATGAAAACTGTGAAGCATTCTGTCCAGAAGTGAAAAAACTAAACCAGGTGTGCATGGATGTGTTCACCGATGTCCTTCCCTCTGTCCCCTTCTTTCTGCTGTGCTCCTGTTGTACACCAGAGAGCAGCACTCTGGCTTCTCCTGAGTGGTCCCCATCAACCTGTTCATACATCTCCATCCTGGACCATCCTAACTGTAAAAATTTGTAGTTCCCTGTAGTCCTTTTGTTATTATGATAAAAAAAAAAAAAAACCCACACCAAAAAAACATTATTATATCGTTTCCTCTCATAGCTTTTATCTAGGCATTTTGTTTGTTTGATTGTTTGTTTTTTTGTTTTAAATTGCTGCCATGGAGTTTGCTGAGAGGGGAACATGTTCTGCATAACAGTGCACGTGCCCAGCTTTTCCTTGGCTGTCTTCCTCTGTTAAAACATTTCCTATTGTCTTCAGCAATGCCCTGGACTACAGTGACACTAGTGTTGTTTTCATTATGATATCACTGAAGAGCCCTAGTCACATATTGCATCACGAAGTCATTTATGCTAGGCCAATAGATAGTATCTGGCTCCAAAATTGTATTAACACTTACGCAGGCCAAATTCTAAAATTATTTAAAAAATGTTTTTGTGTATAAAATGACCTTTAACAGACTCTAGTCATGGATCATAACACGATATAGATCACCATCTTTCATCAGTGCCATAATGGCACTGATGAATATAAGAGAATTCATTACTTATATCATCACTTTGATGATATAAGAGAACTACTGGTATCCCATTGCCTCCATCCTTTTTTCTGGGACCAAGTTAAGATTGCGTGTCTGGTAAGAACCCAGAGAACCAGGTGAGACTGTGGTCAGAGGTGGAAAGCAGAAAACAAGAAAGGAGGGCTTGGACCACTTAGCTCTGAGGCGCCTCCACTGGCCAGGACATCACTGAGAAAGTCTGGTTTTAGTTTTTCACTGTCCTGCATATTTTTCTGCATGACCCTTGTGTGCCACGTCATTCCTGATCACCAGACCAAAAGAAACATTTCAGCTTTGCAGTGCTGTGCACGATATCATTCACTTTTAACTGAACCCTGGTAAGATCCACTGCCAGAGGTTAGATATCTCTGTACAGCTGAACTAAGTAGTGCTAAAGCACATTCTTTTTCTCTGAGACACTCTCTGGACATGTCTATAGTATTGAATTCTCATAGCCTGCAAAGCATGGCAGGTACATCAAACTGTCTACCAAGAGTGGTGTTCAGTCCTTGCTAAACTTTGAACAGTGGCTGAGGTTTGTTTGGGAAGATCTACCACAGACTGTTCTAAAAATTAAAAATGATTAGATGATCAAGGTCGCCTTCCGGTATAGATGTAAACAGTGCATGAGAAAAAATAGGTCCATAAAATTCAGGTCCCTTGAAACCACAATGAAGAACAAAGGTCCACAAACAGTGCTTCCACAGCTCCTTTTCTGGGACCCAGACACCAAACTTTTGCCCACAGGAAGATGGCAATCTCTGATCTCAGCTTGCCCACAGGAATCTCTTTTAAAGTTCACCTACCCTTGCTAATCATATGCAACCAGAGGAAGTTCAGAAGCCCAAACACTGCAAAAATAGGGATCCTCTTCTCTCACTGGAAATCCTTGATACTCTGCTTGCTAACTCCAAAAGACTAGTTCTGCAGTCACAAGGACATGTTTCCATGGCTGGAAGGGTAAGAGAAGGTAGTGGTGGATGATGAGTTGACCACAGAAGGGACTCCAGAAGAGAGATGGGGAAATACCGGGGCAGGGAGAGTGGTGCAGTCCAAAAACTGAACACATGGTTCTAGGCAGGGAGAGTGGTGCAGTCCAAAAACTGAACACATGGTTCTAAGCATTACATACTGCATAGAAAGATTAATATTTTTCTCTGGTTTCTATTTCTAAAGAGCATCTATCTGCTAGGCAGGAGGAGATAATCTCTGTCTTTAAAAGACCTCAACCTGTAGGATCTGGATATGTGTTTATATTGGGAGCACTCACTGTAACAGGGTTAGGCTATGACCCAGACTGAAAAAATGCCATTTTTTTTTAATTTAACACCAGTATCTTGCACTCGTATGGAGAGCCCCTCACAGAAGGAAAACAGGTAAAGGATGGGGAAGAAGTACACATGACTACCCTCACATATTATGCAAAGCAAGACAGGAAGGACTGTTGCATCCAGTCGTTCTTCATAAAAGCTCATGCTACTGAAAAGAAAACGCCTCCTTGCTGTTCTGAACAAAACCTTGTTATAGGAAGCGTTTTCTACAGTGAAACTAAGTAATATTGGAGCTGCCAGGTGGACTTCTTTCATTCATACCTTCTGTCCTTATGTTGTTTTCCTCTAGCAACTGAAGCCCAAGCAATGATGAGTCTCATTCTATCAGGGTCGACAATCCCAGTGAACAATGGCATTGCTTGATTTTGTCCTAGATTCTCAGTGCATTGGCTTCTCCAACAAGCGGCATTTTGGCAAGAATGCACCCTGGCAACAGCACGGAGATGGTCATCAGCATCTCTATGGTAGTTGCCATAGTATAAGATTAAGACTTCAGAGACTATATCACTATGACTTTCAAATAGCCTACCTAGATTATCCCAGTCTGTTCCTGCTATCTTCATTACTTACTACTGTGCATTAAATATTACGTAACGTCTGTAACTTGTAAATATTTGATTATAAATTCAAATACCTGTAAAATTCACAGTTAAATCTTAGCCACGGATAGGTTGAAACACAGATGTTTCTTGCTGGAATTAGTCCAGAAAGCCAGACTTAACACCGTGACTTCCCAGCAAAACAGTTGCAGACTCCTGAATGACAGGAGTGTGGCTGGGACCAGTCACTCCTACCATAGCCCCCGCGTGTATGCAGGGAAATCTTGTGACTCCTTCACTACATTATCTGAAACTTTGCCATTGGTTATACAATATAACTATGTGTCTCGGTCCTACTTATTGCCATCCCTTCCTTGTCACCCTGCTTACAACCCTCCCCACATCTCCCTTCTTTTGTGCACTCAGTTGGGATGCGCTATATCTACCCTGCTGCACCCCATGGCTTTAACAAGTCTCCTCCCACTGCTACACACACAGTGCTTTGACCCTTCATAGAATTGTTTAGGTTGGAAAAGACCTTTAAGATCATCAAGTCCATTAACCTAGCACTGCCAAGTCCACCACTAGACCGTGTCCTTAAACACCACATCTGCAGATCTTTTAAATACCTCCAGGGATGGTGACTCAATCAGTTCCCTGGGCAGCCTGTTCCAGTGCCTGACAACCCTTTCATGTTCCTGCTGCTGCAGGATCTTCTGGCTCTATTGCTCTGCTCCCCTGCTCTGCTCCAGAACCAACACAGGTAATTTTACCACGGTGTCCTTGCTTGGATATGTCATAAAGTAGGAATAAATGAGACTATGAAGAACATTTAAAAACATTACATTGCTTTTAAGGTACCTTGGGGGTGCTTTCGAAGTTCATCCTGTAGTACCTACTAGTGCAAGACCATGGAAGGTGTTTTCCTTATACCACAGGTACCAGGCAACAGTGTATTCAAGACATATTAACTGCAAATGGGCTGAGCACCAGTGTCCAAACCTTGTGTCTGAAAAGTCTAGAAAATGGACATGTGAGTTCAGTTAACGCTCCACTATATCTCTTCCACTTATTCCGCAATAAATGGCTAAACTTTCTCAGTCACTCAAAACAGCAGGCGACTAACAACAGAAAATATCTTGCTTTGCTCCCCTTAGACCTCCTAAGCAATCATTTTCCCTGCTCCCCAAGCCCATGGATCAGTGACAAATCCTCCAATATTATAACTGAGTTATAGCTGCAGAGATGTCGGTGCCATTAGTGACTTATCAGCCCAGAACAACTAGCGCCTGCTTCCCTATTTGGCTAAATATTCTTGCCCTCATCCTACCTCAACATTTCCTGCACATAAAGATAAGGCTGGTCTATGCTTTCCAACCCACTGCTGTGACAGAAACCAATAGGAAAAACACCAAGCCAGCAACTTGAAACAGCTGGCTGCTCACTGCAAAGACCGTTGGAATGCAAAGATCGTTCATTGCAGCAGGGCTTCCAGGCATATGAACATAGGTTGGAAAGGACTTACTACCTTCATTGTCCTGAGACTGAGAAGAGATTATAAGGATGACATTTTAAGGAGGGATTTGTTTATTTGTGATAGAAACTGTGGGGAAAACAAAGCCTTGGTTACTTTTTGAACTATGAGCAACATTTAACAAAGCAGCTTTCAGAGACATTTCCCTTATCAAAATGTCTTGCAAAATCTGAGAGTGAGGAAATCATTGGAGAACTCACAACTTTTCAGAGCTGCAGCTAAACATGTGAAAACGCAGCACAGGAACTGTCTTTCCGTGAGTGGGGAGTTGACAGAAACCTTGCAATGACCCAGGAGTTGGTGGGAAAGGACAGGGAGATTAATGTGATTCTGAACAGAGAAGCAGCCCTTATGGAAAACATGCTACGCTGGAGCTTCCCTCCCACTCTCCTCTTTCCTTGGCACCATCCTGCAGCCTCAAGTGGCTCCATCTCTGGATCCCCAGGCCTCCAAAGAGACATCAAGCTGGAAAGGCAAAGTCCTGAAGGACCTAAAACCACAGCTCCATCTCACAAGGCACTGACCACAGCAGTACCCACCCCAGATCCCTCCAACCCAAATAAGACTTTATTGCTGCAACAATATTGCTTCCAGCTCTTCGGATTCCTGAAGGGTCATCAGGCAGAAAACCCACAGCCACAAACAGCTGTAGCCTGTAATGTTCAGAGCTGTGGGAGCTGTCTGCATTGCACTGTCACTGATAAGTTCAAATCATAGTATTTGCCCCGTTTTCCTTTTTCCTTTTTTCTTTTTCTTTTCTTTTTTTAATGTATAGTACGCACAGTATGTATTCACCATTTCCCCACGTTTGCATCTTTGCAATTTCAGTTTTCCAAAAAAAAATTTGCTTTTGCTCATTGCTGTAATTTTAGTTTGCATTTAATAATAATCGTTTGAAGCTATTAAAAAAAACATGATTATTTTTTAGACTTTCATTTGCAGGAGTTGGAAAGTTTGTATTGCACTCCGGGAGACAAGGGTTTAATTTAATAGCCTTCAAAAGCAATCTAACTTGCACTCAAGAAAATCATTCCACAAAATGAGCTAATGGGCAACGAATTGTTCAAAACCATACTAATTCTCCAAATCAGAATGCTTACATAGTCCAGGCAGTGCCATCTTATCTGCTTTGTCTAAGTGCATGTTCCAGTGCCATCCTGATACTATTTAGATAATTATTAAGGTAATAGTTGTATATTGTTGTGGTTTTTTGTTGTTATTATTGTTGTTGTTGTTATTCAATAAATATTTTATCAAGGAAGGTAGAGTATGTAGTAATCAAGGAAAAGGCAGCAACTAATTGGCGGTGACTCCATCAGCAGACTCACCAAGGCCTGGACACAGACCCACTTCCGTCACCCAACCATCCACAGAGTTAAATTGGCTCTCCGGTACTGTTTTTGGCACCAACCACCCTCTCACATAATGCCTGAGCACAACTCAGGTAGCACAGGTTTAGGGACCACCCCTCTCTGTTCTGGAGAGGTGGCAAAGCCCCGCAGTATGAATGTGAGTCATGCCATGCCAGATGGCCTCAGGGACAAGTAACGGTACTTGGCCCATTAGATTTCCTAGTACGGATGTTGTTCCTCTCTTCATAGTGGACTTGAGACCTCATTTTCATTAAAAATAGAGGAATGAGCTGCTGCAGCCCTAGCACTGTGCATCAGATCATTATGAATCCTTCTGGAACTGCCTGATTAATCCTTTGTTATCCGGACTTTCTGCCGGCACCCTGTCACTGCCTCTCATCCTAATCCTGCAGCACAACCCCATCCCATCAGGTAACACTCAGTTCGACTGCCCAGAAGGGCACTGTGAGGGGTGAGGTGTCTTCAGGAGTGTGCTGTGAGAGTATTCAGTCTGGACGGGAAAGGCCCATAAGTAATAAATGAATGGACAGACTATTTCCCATCAGATACAAAAAAAATATACAGAAAAAGACTGGGCTAAAAGGCTTTTGGTTTTGATGTCCTGCACTCACAAGTTACAAAATGAAGCAAAGTGACATTTACAACTGTCATATGAAGTCAGTACTATGTATTCTTTAATTGCCAAATAAAAACCTTTCTCATAAGATAGATACCTCTCTCATCGGGGATGAGTCCCAGTTGGTATTTTGGACCAATATTGAAGCTGATTCCAGTTATCACAAGCTGTATGCACCTCCTTTTTCTATTTGCATCACACCTTTCAGCTTACTCTGAAGTGTTTTGCTGAAGGACCCTTCTAGAAATTTGTATACTCCTTTTTTCTGTGCTGGAATTGTCTCAAAACATAGGAGACACAGAGAATCCCACTGTTAAGGTGCAGCCTGGGCTGCAGAGAAGACTTTGAACTTGTGGCCAAAGATCCTTCTGTCCCTTCTCCCAGGCAGACTTAGTGTTTTACCATACTCCCCACTCTTGTCTTTTCCACTTATTTCACTTATATCTACATGCCAATCTTGCTTTTTCCTGATTTTAGACCCGTACCCCAGCAAGTCATTGCCATGGTTTAACACACATGTAAGTCAATTTGCACAAAAGAATCATAGAATCATAGAATCGTTGTGGTTGGAAAAGGCCTTTAAGATCATCAAGTACAACCATTAACCTAGCATTGCCAAGTTACCACTAAACCTTGTCCCTCAGCACTATACCTGCACGTCTTTTAAATACCTCGAGGAGTGGTGACTCCACCACTTCCCTGGGCAGCCTGTTCCAGTGCTTAATAACTCTTTTGGTGTAAAAATTTTTCCTAATATCCTGTCTAAACCTCCCCGGGCACAACTTGAGGACGTTTCCTCTTATCCTATCACCTGTTACTTGGGAGGAGAGACCGACCCCCACTTCTCTGCAACCTCCTTTCAGGTAGTTGTAGAGAGCGAGAAGGTCTCCCCTCAGCCTCCTTTTCTCCAGGCTGAACAACCCCAGTTCCCTCAGCCGCTCCTCATAAGACTTGTTCTCCAGACCCCTCACCAGCTCCATTGTCCTCTCTGAACATGCTCCAGTACCTCAATGTCTTTCTTGTAGGGAGGGGCCAAAAACTGAACATGGTATATGAGGTGTGGCCTCACCAATGATGAGTACAGGGGGACGATCACTTCCCTAATCCTGCTGGCCACACTATTCCTGGTACAATCCAGGTCCTTTTCTGCTGGTCGGATTTCCAGCCACTCTTCCCTAAGCCTGTAGTGTTGAAGCAGGTTGCTGTGGCCCAAGCAGGATCATAGAATCATAGAATCTTCATGGTTGGAAAGGACCTTTGAGATCATCGAGTCCAACTGTACACAAACACACACAAAAAAAACCCCAAAACCAAATTGAACAACCAAACAACCTACAACCTCTGCCACTAGAGCATGCCCTGAAGTGCCACATCTAGATGTTTCTTAAATACCTCTAGGGATGGTGACACAGCCACCTCCCTGGGCAGGCTGTTCCAGTGCCTGACCACTCTTTCTGTAAAGGAATTCTTCCTAATATCTAATCTAAACCTTCCCTGCCGCAGCTTCAGACCATTTCCTCTGGTCCTGTCATTATTCACTTGGGAGAAGAGGCCAACACCCACCTCTCTCCAACCTCCTTTCAGGTAGTTGTAGAGGGCAATGAGGTCTCCCCTCAGCCTCCTCTTCTCCAAGCTAAAGCCCAGCTCCCTCAGCCTCTCCTCATACAACAGGATGCAGCACTTGACCTTGTTGAACCTCATACCATTGGCCTTGGCCCATCGATCCAGATCCCTGTGCAAAGCATTTCTAGCCTCAAGCAGATTGACACTCCCACCCAACTTGGTGTCTGCGAACTTGCTGAGGGTACACTTGATCCCCTCATCCATGTCATTGATCAAGATATTAAAGAAAACTGGCCCCAATTCTGAGCCCTGGGGAGAACCACTCATGACTGGCTGCCAAGTGGATTTAACTCCATTCACCACAACTCTTTGGGCCTGACCCTCCAGACAGTTTTTCACTCAGTGAAGAGTATTCCTATCCAAGACACAGGCAACCAGTTTCTCCAGGTGAATACTGTGGGTAACAGCGTCAAAAGCTTTACTAAATTCTAGGTAGACAACATCTACAGCCTTTCCCTCATCCACTAAGCTGGTCACCTTGTCATAGAAGGAGATCAGATTCGTCAAGCAGGACCTGCCTTTCATGAACCCATGCTGACTTGGCCTGATCACCTGGCAGTCCTCTACGTGCTGTGTGATGGCACTCAAGACGATGTGCTCCATAACCTTCCCCGACACCGAGGTCAGACTGACAGGCATGTAGATCCCCAGATCCTCCTTGTGGCCCTTCTTGTACATGGACATCATATTTGCTATCTTCCAGTCAACTGGAACCTCTCTGGTTTGCCAGGACTGCCAGTAAATGATGGAAAGTGGCTTGGTGAGCACTTCCACCAGCTTCCTCAGTAGCCCTTTGGTGAATCCCATCCAGCCCCATAGGCTTGTGTCTGTCTAAGTGGTGTAACAGCTGGCTAACCATTTCCTCTTGGATTTGGGGAGATTCATTTTGCTCCCCATCCATGTAGTCCATGAGGCATCCCACTCTGCCTCCACACACCAAACATTTTCCTTCACCTACCCTTAACTGTTGTTGTCAGTTTTTCTCCCATATCCAAGAGCCTATGAATGCTACACTTGTTCAGTGAACAAGTAACCTGCAATTTTTAGCATGGGAAAAGCAATGAGCTTTCATTACTTTAAAAAATAGTTGCTGTATTCACCTACAATCTCCTAATATTATTTTCTTTCAGACTAATACCCAGCATTGAAAATCACAACATTGATTTTGACAGTTTAAGAAAAATCATAAAGAAGTTAGAATAGTGGTAGTTTCTAGCAAACATCTGATTTTCTCTTTTTAAGCAGAAGCTTACACTTGCCTGAAGGAACCTAGGGTTTCCATGCTGCATTTATGTCTTCTGTCCTACTAAAAGACTACCTCATTTACTGGAACAAAGGCCACATGCTGAGAGGAACACATCTATCTTGATGATGTATGTTTGGCCCACAGCCTGAAGCCACAGCTCTATAGCTGGAGATGGTTCAGTAGGTTTGGTAGAATGGTTGTTAGAATTGACTGCCAAGTCCTGATCCAGCTGCTAAAAGCTGCCTCCAGCAAACATTGCTCCTGGTGATTCCTGTCCTCTCTCATTATCTTCAGAACTTGCTCCTCCCTCTACTGCCACCCACTTGTTTGTCCTTGGGTTTTGGAGTCCCTGCTTGCACCCTATGGCCCCATCTGCACTTCAAGTTCTCTCATCACCTCTAAGTCTTTTGTGATTTTGGTGACAGAGCCTTTGTGAACCCTTTAGCCTGCCACCGAGTTTGAAGAAGGATGCAGACAGACCAGCTCCTTCACTGGAAGGTAGCAGGCACTGGAGCCTCTGGAGAGAGGACTTTTGATGCTTTCTCCCCTTTAGGGTAAAGGAAAAGAGGCTAATTAAAACCAGTGAACTCGGGGAGGTGTTAGCTGCTGCCTCACACATTGGGTTTATAGGCTGAACCTTGTTCTCTTTAGGCTTCCAGATTTTTCTCAGTTACTATTTCTCCTGTCACATACTCACTGTTTCTTCTGTCATACACCCACTGCTTGTGCCTGCCCTTTGGAAAAACTTTTCTGCAGTCCTGCACTTCATCAGCACAATAATTATTTCAGGCTTCCCTGTTAGACATAGCGAGCTAGTGTGAGGCACAGAGAAGTGAAAGGAAGTCTTCTTCTTTATTTCAATAAGCTTTGAATGAGGTATTTTTCCTTGATGAATCATGTTTTTTCCTCTTGTTCTTTCCCTCATTTTGGTATTCAATATGCATGTGAGTGTGTGTGACCATGTGTTTGTGATCTCCACCTCCTAGACTTTTAGTGCTGAGAAGGATACAAATTTGGGAGATAAACTCTAAAGACATCATTGATGAAGCATTGAAGCCAATTCCATGTTTTAATCCTGCATAAATTGTCCTGGAACACAGCCCACATTTATGATGTGTGAGAGAATTGAAAAATAATGGGATTACTCAGAAGTTTCAGATGATTATAAACATATGGTGCAGGACGGTATAAGAACAAGACATACTAAGGGAAATATCATCAGTAAATGAAAGGTTAATAATGGAAAAAGTAAGTTTGGAACCTCATATGTGGCCTATTATCAAACACTACTGACATGAAAGAATTCCTGCAGAACTGTTAAAAGTGGACAGCTAGTAGTTTAATGATTGTAACAAGAAAACTTTAAGGCATTGGAAAGGAAACTATATGATTATAAAAGAACTCATCACATATTTAAGCCTCCTATGAAAAATGGTAGTTTTGTGCCTGAGGTTCCGGACTGGGACTCAGATCTTGATTTATTTCCCAGTTCTGCTACAGATTTCCTCTGTGACCTTGGGCCAGTTACTTTGGGAGAAACATGTTAAAGCTCCTAAATGAGTTACAAATCCGAGTCCCTTTTCCAAAAGGGGCATAGCAGCAGATTCACAGATGGACAAGCGTGCGGGAATGCTGACTGTAGCCAGGGCTACCCCCAACATGACAGTGTGCTGGCCCATCACTTTCCAGTTCTGATCACCAGCAGGCCACCATGCCCCAGGGGAGATAACCATCTTCTGAACCCTCATGGAAAACGAGCAGCAGATGGCATGGAAGGGATCAGCTGCTGCCTGACCTCCCATGGGCACCGCAGAACAGGAGTCTTGGGAGCTGTTGCCTCTCATGGTTTCTAGCTTCTGCTCAGTTTTCATTAGTGGCTCATCCCTGAGAGGAGGCTCAGGTGTGATACCTGGATCTGTGCAGGCAGAAGATGCCAAGAGTGACATGGTCAGTAGGCTTAACTGGAGAAACACAGGGGCTCCTGGGCCTTGACATTCTGCTTGGGTCAAAAAAGAACCAGGAGCAACCACCTCTCTCAAGGGCAAGTGGTTTTGGTTTGGGAAATGTTCCAGATGGGTCTCTGCCCACCCATGGCCCTCAGCCTCAGAGCTCAAATGTGCCTCCCCAAAGTCCAAGGGAAGTGGGAAGAAAGAGGGGCAGGGGCATGCTGCCCTCGCTTGCCCCCAGTCTGTGAAGCTGAACTGTAGCAAAAGTGCAGAGCTCCCCTTTTCTTGCTTTGATCCTTGGGCTTCAGTATCAGGGTTAGGAATGAAATAAGCGTTTACTTGTTTGCCAATGCAGGAATCAGCTTCCTAAGGAAACTTACACAGCAACCAAGCAAGCATGTAAACTTGAAGCACCTAAGTGTTGTTGCCTCCAGATTTCAGACAGCTTTGAAAAATGGACCCTTTTTGCTGTTCCCAGCTTGTGAAGTTCAAATAGCAATAGCAGAACAATCTTTGTCTCCATCCTCCTGTATTAGTCCATGCTGTACGTAGTCTCACAACTCACACACAAAATAGGAATGCAAGAAGTAATAAACCTGTAATGTAGGTAGAGGAGCCAAGGATGGATATTCGCTCTAGCTTTCCATATGCTATAGCAATGATAAAAGGATCTTACAGGCGTTTCTTTCTCTCCTTAATATGTAGTATGGTCATAACTCAGAAACTGCTTTGGACAGGATTCACAATCTGCTGTGTCTGTGTAAAGTCAGTTGAAAGTAAATAGCATACTTTCCGCTTCAGTCTCTCTTGGATATCTCCATTTGCCGTGGTTTATTTCATTCTGCATGGAAGGATATGAATGTTCAGGTATGCGGTAGATCACAAAGGTGAAGTATATTAGGTTTCTGAGAGTCAAAAATGTCCTAGTGGTGAATCTCCCTTTAAAGCATATATTTTCTTGTCATTGTTTTTGGAATAAGCAAAAGATCCATACAAAACATGTGAAAAAATTTAGTAAAGGTGTATGCTTATATTTCAAAATGGAATATTTCAGCAATTGGTATTTGCTGACAGGAGTGGGCAAGTACAAAGGAATTCAGAAACATCAAGGCAAATAATTTCACTTTCACCAAAGCATTTTCAACCTATGTGTTTCCCCCTACACCTATTGGTGTCTCAGCAAACCCAAGGAAGGCTGATCTCACTGCTAGCTGAGCTCGATGCACTAAAGGAAAACTATTACATTGACTGTGGCAAATTTACATTTTATCAAAGTCGTTTGACTCTTCTGGGTGAGAGTAGGAACAATTTCAGATACACAGGTAGCTAAAGTCTTGGTTAATAGGTCAAGTTCCACATTCAGAAAAGAAATAGAAAGTTTCTGTCACTGTGACCTTCTGTGTCTGCTTTTATAATCAATGTGATCAAAGCAGTCCATGTGTCATGGGACAGGATTCCCTTCTGGAATATTTCCACAGGACTGGAGACAGCTGTTACCAAAACATTTTAAAAAGCTGCAGGAAATCTGTCTGTAACTGATGCTTTTCCCAAGTTTTAAGTCTTGAAAGAATCTTTCTGTTTCCTGTAAGTACATGTCTCTTCTCATTTGAAGTATCTGCTTGTAGAGGGGAATCCTTTCAGTGTCAGTTTATTGCTGATACTTGTCTGAAATCACTTTGGTCAAAATTATCTTTTTCTAAATCTGCTGGCTACTGTATTTGTCCATGACAAACCACCATTGAGTCACAAACTTCTAGGTCAAGGGGGGCATTATGATCATCCCATCTGACCTTGAGGATAAGACACACCACAATTTCAGCGATTCCTGTAGAAAGCCTGTTGCTTCTGGTTGACATGTTCGTGCTTCAGAGGGACAGATTTCCTGGAGGTTAGACTGACCCTACTAGGACTGCCTCTACTAGGACTACAAAGGCCAGAGGAACAGCTGAGTGGTTGTGGTGGCTCCTCCTGAACATTCTGGCTTTGTCTCATCTGGGTCCTACATGCTTATTCTTGGAAGGGCTACTAGTCCCTGTTCATTTTCTATTTATTCTTTCTTAAAGATTTGCTGTCTGTAAACTACCCAGCAGCACCGTAGGAAGTGCAAGGATACTAAACCCACTTTTTTTGTGTCAGAGTTTTACAGAACCGGTGTCATCCAAGCAGCAGACTGTGGCGAGGTACAATAATATGGTTCCAGGGAATTAAGACGTAGTGAAACCACACAGACTGTGAAGGAGCACAGGTTCCCTGCCTGTGGACTGGCCATCTCTTTTCACAGCTCAGTGAAACTCCATCACTTTCTTCTGTGGCTGGCAGTACTTGCTATTCCCTCAGTCCTGCAGTTTGGAGGTAAATGATGATCCTTCAGGACAGAGCTCTGCAGAGTTTTGCTCCATGCTTCACTGAAGCATAAAATGTGGTGTACGTTGACTCCAGTGCTGGTTTGGGGTTTTTTTCAGGTGCGTAGTTGCATACTCTTCCCAGTGCAGAGTCCCATGTCTGTGGGAACCCTGAAGAAGGTTTTCCAGTCTAAAGAGTTTTGTGCCTGAGACTTGCATACCAGAACCTGCTTGCAGTGAGCAAGGTTCAGTTATTTGCCCCATGAACCAGTTCACAGGCTGTTGAGCATTCCCACCAGTACATCATTAGCCTACTGTTTTGAGATCCTGAGCCTTATCCTTGCGTGTCCTCCATTATCTTCAGACTCTGCATTTCCACCCAATGTTTGTTTGTTTGTTTGTTTGTTTTCTGTGACGATACACTAAAGAAAGACTATTGTTGCCAGTTTTGTTTCCTTTATACTTAATCATTCTAAATCCAAAATCTGAGGTGATAAATATGGCAAATATGGTTTTAATTTGACCTGATGGACAACAACGTCTGACGACCTTTCAGCACTCCTTAGTAAGAAGTTCTTACTGCAGTCTTATTTTCTGTTTATGAGACAGATAAATCACATCTATGTTAGTCTCTATTTCCAAATATCTTTTTTTTTTT
Source organism: Rissa tridactyla (assembly GCF_028500815.1). Taxonomy (NCBI): domain Eukaryota; kingdom Metazoa; phylum Chordata; class Aves; order Charadriiformes; family Laridae; genus Rissa; species Rissa tridactyla. The sequence goes on along the minus strand of NC_071468.1, from coordinate 115,157,938 downwards.
TTGATTCAAGAGGACTGAGTTTTCCTTTCTCTCAAATTTATACAATCAAGTCTGTTCATAGATTCATTTATTCCATAGTCTGTGAACTACCCTAATAAGGGCATATATTGTAGGTTCTGCTTCAAAAAAATGTAGAATAGTTTTTCATGCCCGAACTGCAATTAAGCCATGGGTCTACGTGATTGACAAAAACAGTCATCTTATTCTATTTTCAAATAAAGGCTCAGACCCCGTTGGAAAGATATGCTTTGTTTAAGAACAAGCTATTGGCCTTAATTCAGATATAACTAAATTATATAACAGTGTGTATCAGGTCAAATTTCCTGATGTCTTCTTGGGTTAGAAAAAAATTAATTAGTTCATAAGTTTTTCACTTGTTTGGTTTTTTGTTGTCCAGTTCTGTAACTGTGAAAGAGGTGATACAGATTTCAGTTAATGTGAGTAGAAGCCAATTAGGTAAAAGAGAATGCCAGATTTTAAGTGCATTACAGTCTTTTTAGAAAATAGGTCATCTGAAAAGCTTTCAGAGCTAATTGTTCCTGAAAGTGAAATGGCTATTACTTGCTGCCACGGGGTCCTCTGATCTTCCTGCGACCCTACATGAGTCTGTTTATTAATGTTTTCTTTAAAATGGAGTCCCTCTGCCCTTTGGTTTTGATGTGCTCTGTACTTAATGAGTAGAGTGGTAAAGACTACAAAACAAATGAGATTACCTGTGACTAATATTTTAATCTAGAGCCCTGGAACTCCTTGTGCATGATTTTAGCTGTTGCACAACAGGCTGACTGCAGATGTTGCATCCCTGTGCTTCTCAGGAGCCTATTGAATCTATTTCTGAGATCTTCCTATTCTGTAAATTTAGTGTACGTAGGAAAAGTAGTAACAGCTTTTCACTGCAATTTCATCTAACAAGCCTTTCTCAACACTAAGTGTAGAACCAGAGAACATTAATAAATGGATAAGGGTGAAATACATGGATAAGAGTAAAACCCTGCAATGGCAAAAAGCAGCTGCCCGCAGCTGATCAGAAAGCAAAGAGGCACCAATTTGTACTGAGTTATTTTATCACTGACTGAAGATGACCCAAGTTTTAAAGATTTGGAGATGAGCTATCAAATACTGGGGAATCCACAAGAATTACTATACCTCACTAAGGTGGTCTTGAAAAACCTCTTAGGAACTTAGCTGTCTCTGATATATCCAAGCCTGTCACAAAGACTTCTGTGCTCATGACTGGGCCTGCACATGAAGGGAAAAGCTCACAGTGTGGCTTTGTTCTAAACACTTTTCTCTGCCTGATTCATGCATTCAGATGAGTCTGGGACATCCTGTCAAGAGGAGCTTTTGTAAGTGGTGTCCTAAGAAATATCAATGGAGTACCTAAACCGTTCATTCTGGAGGTACTGAGGTACATTATGTTCAGGCTTTGTGTTGTCCAACAAAAAGGGTTAGATCCCGATCCTTCAGCTCCACTGAAAAGTTTTTGGATAAAAGTTCTCTGAAACCGAGGGAAGCATAAGTGTCCCATACATATGAACAAGCATTTTGCAAATAGGAACAGCATTCAACAGTGGATATATAGCTCATCTGGACAATAAAGATTGCATGAAGGACTGTATCCAGTACCCACTTCTCCTGGAGTCTTTGTAACATGTCCCCATTTGTTCCTACTTTTTGCTTAGCTGACATACATTTTGAATTTGTACGATGGTGATTCTGACTGCTAAATGGGCTTTAAGCAATCTTGGTTGGCAAAGCATCCAAAGAACAATACACTGGAAGAGTGATTAATCTTGTGGGCTTTACATGCCCCCTGGTGGAAAACCCTCAGTGTAGCCGTAAGGATCTCGTGGAAAAACATCTCCTGTAAACAGATGTGTAGTTCACGAAACGTATCTGAGTCGCATTCTCATTTGAGGCACTGCACTATTATCGGTGTATAGCCCATGAATAAGAACACACAGGATCCCAAGTTACAAATGAGCACCTGGACTCATTTAAGCACTGCTAGCATGATGTACATTGCTCGTACGGTATAAATTGCTGGCCTAAAATTTCTTGCAGGCAAATGATGCCAAGCTCTTAATATATATAAAATGAACTCTAGTAACTTAAGCAAAATAATCACAATTTTCCCCACAGTCTTTCCAGGATTTCAATCTGGAGGGTTTCGAAGGATACACAATACCTTGTTACAAACCATATAATGTTTTAAAAAGTATCCAACTGACAACCTTGGCTAACATCGTATCTTCTATCTAGATTACTTCAATATGTCATGTCCATATCGCACCACTCCGTCCATGGTCCCAATGCCAAGGATTTCTGTCTTGTCCAACCTTTCCATCTGGAAGTAATGAGCTTAATATTCTGGCTCTACCCCCATAAAAGCTATGTCACAAAAAAGTAGCAGTCTTAGGAACTGTTGTATACCCTGAAGACAAATTTGAGATCCACATAGCCTCTCGAAGTTCTACTCAGATTCATTTAAAGACAAATTTTCCACTCTACTCCCATAAGACCTACAGCATACCATAAAACTGTAAGAGCGATTTGACAACCATTTATGCTTAAATCCTATCCTAGACATGTCAAAGGGCTGTGCTTAACAGATAATGAAGGGCTAGGGTGTTCCTTTGGGGCAAAACACATTGTGTTATAAGATTTGCTCTTAAAATGGCTGTTCTTTACATTGCAATTCCTCTGAAAGCCTAAGACAAAGGAAACAGAAGTTCTTTGTTTTCAAGTCTTTCTCATCTTGTATAAAGTGAATGCAGCCTCTCTAGGAGATCGTTATATGTACGGAGAAAATAATGAGGCAGGTATCGCCCATCAGCTCGAGGATTAGCTCTGACTCCGCGTTCATCAGCACAACCTGGTGGCTGAGAGCATCAGCAGTGCTGCCTTCACTGCTGCTGCGCAGAGGGATGGAGACCTGTCCTGAGGAGGGTCCGCTTTGAATCTCTTCACTTTCCGTCTTCTTTCTTTTATCCCAGGGTGAGAAGGGTGGGACATCAGTCTACGCAGATGTTTTATAAGTGGTGTCCTATGAAATATCAAGAACTACCCTACCTCTGACTGTGAGTTGTTTTCATTTTCTCATAATAAAATTTTGTCTCATTTTCTAGTGATATCACCAGTTTACAAATACTGGAATCCTGAGCCAAAACGTGACAGCATTCCTCAGACGCCTCACCCGGGCTGCATAAATTTACAGAGGGAAATTTATCTCACCTACCTTAGGCACCTATTTAGGATGGGATGAATCTTCCAGTGGGAGTGCCTCTCTCCCCAGTTTAACTATACACAAAGTAGCCCTGGAATAATGTTTAAACTACTAAAATAAGGTGACATAAATCCTATTTTTTGATATCAGGATTCAAACCAGAACTTTTTGAATCAGCTTTTATGTCTGTCATATTATTACACATAAGAACTCATTTTCTAATTGCTTGACTACTTTAATTGCATCTAAATTGAACTCTTTAGCATTTAATTGAAACTTTGTTCAACGTCTCTCAAAATAGAAACCAATTTTAACAACAATAGCTAGAAGTTCACTAGTAAGATGTTCAGGTACAGGTGAAGTCATCATATCTTCTTAGAATCACTACTGTGTTATTGCTGGCCAGAAAAAAAGATGAAGAACTGAAAATGCAGTTGTTCTGAAACTAAAAAGCTTTGCAGAGTCCTATCAGATTTGCTGAAATTAAATTTTGGCAGATAGAAATATTCCAATATTCCATTGCCAAAATGTCCTGTTTTATAATTTTGGAACCAGGCATCTAATATTTCCTTTCAAAATAGTTTTTCACGTTTAATGTTCTTATGATGTGTTTCATTTTGTGTTCTCAACACAATTAAGAAGTCAACCATAATCAAATGTTTCTCACTGAGACATTTTGGTTCATATGAGACATTTTACTTAAAACTTTTTCTTCCAGATAATTTTAAAATTTTCGGAAGTTATGCCTAACTGGCCTAAGACCAAATCTGAAAATCCTCTGCAAATGTGTTTTATACATAGATATGATTTATTGTTGATATTCCACCAAGAGTGCGTCAGTCATGAATCTCTTAAAAAGATGAAAGAAAAAGAGATTCGCTGTTCCTCAGAGAGGACTTCACACTTACTGGGCCAGGACTTAAAATCTGTTGCCACAACTGTAAGAATACCCTGTACCAAAACACTTTTTTTCAAGTGAAGATGCGAAGAAATTGATGATATTTTCATGTCACCTTGCAAAATTTAAAGTAGTTAGAGGACATAAAATGACATATTATCATCTCTGAAAACACAGTTTTGTTAGTTTAAAAAATTAAAATGCCTGATTGGTTAAAGTTCAGGGTTGCTCTGTTTTGCCTCTGTGAAGGGCAGGTTCAAGAAACCAGAAATTCCTTCTACATGCATTCAGAGGCATCAGGTTTGATATGTTTATTTATTAGCATCAGTCTGTGTAACAGTGTCTTCAAATACAAATTTGCTATAAGGAGCCAGATCCCTCAGCCTATTGAGTTCATTTTGTGCTGCTTCATAGCTCACTTCATTGCAATGGAAAATGATATGTACCATCTGGAGGTTCCGCCTGAACATTCCCTCTGAGAAGATGGGCTCTCTGGTTGTTGTAAAGCCAGCAGAGATGTCTTCGCTATCTGTGACACCTCTGCTGTGCTGCCTGGCATGAGGGAAAGGGGTGTATTTACAGAGAAGAAGGAGAATGTAGAGAGAAAAGCATTTTCGCTGCCTGATTTTCCCAGACGCGATGAGTTCAATTCACTGGCAATATTTTAAAGCATTTCTCAGCAGTGTTTTTTTCAAATGCTGGCGGTGCTGTAGAGCTGACCACACTTTTCAGCCACTGTCTCCCCTGATTCCCTCACTAGCCGACTAGAACTCAGCCCAGAATTGCTCCCTAGCTCTTAGACATCCTTGCTTTTTCCTGCTCTCCAGGTCACCACTTAGGGTCTCCTCCTGGGTGTGGGTCGACACAGGTGATTGACTCCTACCCTGAGATGTCGCCCTGACCACAGCTGGACTCTGAAAAGAGTCAGGCACCTCCCTGTGAGGTCCTCTGGCAGGCTGAGCCTAGTGAAGAAAGCTCCTATTGCTATAGCAGCTCCAGTGTATATGCAGCTCGTTACCTTTGACAGCTATTTAAGGTTTCCTTTACTCAAACCACTCCAAAATCTACCGTATCAAAAAAACCCAAGGCCTTTAAGAGCAACAAAATCCTTCCCTCCACCCACAACACACATACCCACGTGTGAATTAACAACGTTTAAAAAAAACCCGTACATTTCAGCTTTTATTCAATGTCATAATGATCTGGTCATGTGCTGAAAATCCACCACAGAAGCAAAAACCACTGTCTTTTACCAAAAGGTTTCTAGTGCTAGTATAAAGAAAGAAACATGGGATAGATGCAGGTGGGAAGAATAAGGAAATAATGAGGCAACCTTAGTTTTTGTGAAATGTGTTAGCGTCATCTCTAAAACCTGAGCTAAACTATCTTGTTTCCTTTGACCTTCCTACCTGTATGTCTGCCTTTGCTGGAGTTCAGTTTTGACAGTGTTCATGCTCAGCATTTTTATAACTGAGAGTGAATTAAATGACTCTACACACAAATGCGTCCAGGATTAAAATGATTTATTGTAATGACTGCAACAATTCTGAAGGTGGCTTGAGAGGATGATTAGGATGATTGTTATGCCCAACTGCTTGAAGAGCAACCAGCCACCTCTGAATATTCTTATGATATCTAATTATTTGTCCACAGGTCATATAAATTCATATTGCTAAGCAGGTTACTTTTATGTACTACTGTTGAAATCTGAATACAACTGCTTTTCAAGTTTCATCTAATTTTTCAAGACTGTCTTTCAGAGGAAATGGAACCTAATGTGATTTAACTGTTGGGGGAGGTAGAAGGGGGTTAAATTCAGTCAATTTATGTTCATTATAAACAAATCCAAATTCCTAGCTAGTATGGTATGACTAACATATGTCACATACTACAGCATGTCTGGTGTACCCTTTAACATTTTAACAGTCCATCAGACATTAATGTGACTTAAACATCAAAAACAGGTTCATTTTGCCATTAATATCCTGAAACAAGAACATCTAATATACACATCCTGAGATTTAATCTGTAAACATAACCAAAAATGTCTGGATGAAGGGGGCTTGTTTATATTTCAGTAGTGCTACTTCCATGAAGCATGTGTCTGCTATCTTTAGTATGCAACTCTAGCATCCTACCATTGAAAGAGCCCTAATGTCTTTGATACTGCTAGGGAGACTTATAAGTCTTCTGCTGACATACCAGTCCCTTTGTAGATCCCCTAAAGTTAAAGCTACCGATAAACATAACTTGTCTTATAAAGAGGGGAAGAATTTTAAAACCACTTCAAACATGCTCAAGATTTCCCTATTCATTTTTCCGTGGTGTGAAAGCAGGTTCTGAAGTGAGCTGGAATTAAGAGGACATGCTTCTCTTTACCAAAGTAATGACTTGTTGAATAAACAAGAAAGGAAAAGGAAAAATGTGAAGATGCGTGCAGAGTGACAAAATAACAATATCTGAGGAAAACTTCATAAAATTCAAATGAACTTTCAGTCCGGTCAAATCCCTTTGTTTATTTTTCTATCATTATTCAAATACTTGGTTCTTGCATTGATGCATGCTCAAGGAGGTACAGTTCTTAGGAATTAGTGTAGGACAAAGCATATGTGCACTAATAGTCTCCATACACACTGTATCTAGCAGCTTTGTTAGGAGTGAGTGAAGCCACTACAGTCAGGAAGATAATAAGGAAAAAAGAGATGGGAAAAAAAAAGAATAGTTAAACCCTTTGATATCTGCAAGATTGTTTAATCCAGCTCTTACGTAGATAAAACCACAATGTAATTGCTACGGAGTGAACTGCATTAGCAACTATAGCCTTGGAAAACCAGCCAGATACATTCAAGGTCTGAAGTACAGATGAATACTTCAATGAAGGCATGTCTTAAATCAATCATTGCACTGGTGGAATTTGTCAACAACATGATTTTTTGAAGAAAAATGCAGATGCATCTGAACTTTTTACACCAGTGCATGTGTTTTTGTTAAATTTTTGTCAGGACGGTTTTGCAAGCAGAGGCTGGAATTTCTCATCAAAACCAGGCAGAGAGAATCCCTTCTTAAAATAGCTAATGGCATGGGAAACTCCTTTGGCATGGATGAAAAAGAGCAAGGACTTCAATATGGTCTCCTAAGCAATCTTATTTCAGTATGTGAAACAGGGCCAGGGCCAACCTGAGCACGGGCAGATGACTGTCAGTACAGTTAAATTGTTAGCATGGGCCTTGGCAATAGTTTGGCCTGGGCTAACTACCTCTCTCCCAAAAACATCCCAGCACAGCCGAGGGGATAGTTTGAGCCAGTATAGATGCAGTCAGCATGTTTTGGGGGGTAAAAGCAATTAGCTGTGTCAACACAAACCATGCGAGCTGGCCTCAGGGCAGACAGCAGTCCCTGGGCAATTTCATTTACTAGTACAGCTGCAATACAGTAGTCCCTGTGAGCACATGGGGGAGTTATAAGATACAAGGAGAAAAGACTTTTTCACATGCATTTTTGCTGCAAATTTTTCTGGAATGGTCTCAACGTTGTCCCAGTGCAGACTGAAAATGATTTCTGAAACCATGACTTTTTTGCAAAATAAAATTCTTGTTTTCTGGCCAACTCTAGTACCAATTTGACAATATTGACATAGAAACTAACAGAATTTATGTTAGTGAAACCCCTAGTGTGGGTACAGTTATGCTGATAAAAGAATAGTTTATACATATTTCTCTTCCTCTAGTGCCTCTACATTAGGGGTTCACTCAAATTTCTCACTCAGATTCTATGTCAGGATTTTTCATGTCCTTCTCTTTCAACAAATGCAGCATGAAAAAAAAAAAAAAAAACCCACACAGGAACTGAGAGGGAATAAGATATGGACAAACAAAGGCAGCATGTCTAAACGCCTGTGTATTCTGAACACACGCAACATTCAAGACATAGATAAATATATGTTGCTTTGATGAGGTTCTAGTGGTGGATAAAACTTAGGGCATAAGGAACACACTGATAATTTATTTTAGTGGATATTGCTTTACTCATCTATACCATGAAAGCTGTGCACATCGCTTTGAAAGATATGCATTCATCTTTCTATGTGTAGATGTCTGAGTTTGTCAACTGAGCACACTAGTCTTCCAACTTCAGGTAGATGTTGAAAATCCCAGATCTACTTCTGCCCATGTTCTGTAAGAGCACTTTAGAAAATGGTCATGCATCCACATGTCTACACTCAGGACTCCTTGAAGTTAGATGGGATTTCTCACATCATGTCATGTTTCCAAACTAGAACTGTTGCCTTTCTAATAAAGATCTGTGGATGCAGATTTCAGTCTTTGTGTAGGAATATTTCATTTTTCAAAGCGAAATCCTGGAAAATGAGAAATACAGTGATAGGAGTTAGAGTGGAGCGGTCTGAAGAAGCAACAAATTAGAAGGATGTAGATGTATACTTAGGTGAGAACATGATGTTCTTATCTAGGAGCAATGCTAGAATCTGAAGTGAGCCCCTGAATACACCTGAGAGAGTTTTTGCGATTAGTGATGTTTGTCTTCATGTAAGCATAGACTATGAGACCCTTCTGCATCAGTGCATCCAGTTCTTTGCATCAACAGTGAGTTTCGCTCTAAAATTTAGTTTCTTGCAGCCTGACTCTTCTAAGTGCCCACAAGATATTATGCTTACTGACTTAAGTTGCAGAGCTCTGTAACTAGTGCACATTTTGTGTGGGATAGATGGTCTTTGCTTCAGTTTTCAGTTTCTGGAGAGATGTCGCTCTGCTTCATCTTCCATTACAAAGCAGTGCCTGTCCTCATTGCATGAGAGCAAATAAAAAACGTGAATCGGGAAGCAAACAGCATTCATTATTTGCTTGCACTTTTAAAGCTAATTGCATGATGTCTGAGACTTACGTTCATTGGACTTAAAAATGCATACAATCACAGATACTTCCAACAGGCTAGGGCCTCTTTCTCTTTTATTAAGATCAATAAAAATTAGTCACTGTCACTTTGTGCTAGCGTTTAATTTCTAAACAAATGTCCATGCAGAAATCAGGTCCTCCATAGGGATTAGCTATTGTGAACCATCTTTCTTTCCTTTCATTTTAGATTACTTGTGTTCTGCCTTACAGCCAAAATGAAACCTAGTTTCTCTCCTTTGACCACATCTCAGTGTGGATAGTATGAAGCACTAAGAGCTTTCCATTGCTGTGGTATATGCTGTTAATTGCTAACATATTCTGCCACATCATTTTTCACAGTATTGGAACTTTTTAACTATACCACAACTCAACAAATATTAACAGGACCAGACATGTCTTGGAAGATGGTACTGCTAGTATTTCCTTCCTCCTTTGGTTCCCACTGAGCAGATGTAAATCACTTTAGGACTGCATTTCAGTTCGGAAACCTGTTTCAGTTTTGCTCAAACCTAATTGGAGGTCATGCGGAGTTTTCTGTCTTTCTCAAAAGCAACAAAAAAGGCAGTCTTTGAGCTTTAGTTACCAAGAAGCTCTCCCCGACAGAATCCACTTAGGCAGATATATTGTAGGAAATCCATGAAAAAACACATCCCCCAGTTTTTACTGAGAAACTAGGCAAAATTGTAACTGGCAAATACTTCACCTCTCAAGACCCTGATCACATGTCCTGCTCTTGCTCCCTTTGGCAGTTTCTCTTTCAGGCTCTCTTCAGGACCTGGGCTGTCGTGGGTGATGCATTCTGCGCCGAGCCTTCATAGTAGGGCATGATCCTCAGTAGAGCCCTTGAGTACTCCTAAGAGTCAAACAAATGATTAATAAAGAGCAGATCCCAGGCTGCAAATTGCATTTCATTCACACCATTCAGATCTTACTCCCACAAAAGGAGCTTGTCTACACTCATTTGGTGCAAAATGAGGGATGGTCTCAGGTTTCATGAGTCTAAAACCAGAGTTTTCTTCCTCCATTGGGGAATCTAAGTTTTCTTTTGAACAGAAATTTAGATTAAATAAAAAATACATTGCTTCTTTCACAGCCTTCTTGGCTGGGAGCCAGGGACTCCTCTCTGTAATTCTGGTTTATTCTACTTATTCTTTGCAGGTGGTTTCTGAACATTTATGTTGCCCTGGGCAAGTGACTGAATATAAGTCTATTTTCCCAAATGCAAAATGAGAATAGTACTGTTTATGACATCTTCTGAACAGCAGCATTGGGCTGCCTAACATCTGAACAAGTACATAGCATTCTATAATACAAAGTAAATAAATATTTTGTGACTTAGTGTGACTTGAAATAGGATTTTCCTTCTATTTCTTATTTCACTGAGAACAGAAAAATGCTTGTAAAAAATACATTTCTTGTTATTAGTTGAATTAGTTTCTTAACCAGAGACAAAAGACTGGGGCAAAACCAACCAAGCAACCAACCGAAAATCCAGTACAGTCCCTGCTGCCTCAGGAAAACAGACTTTTCAATCCATTTCCTAATTTTCCTCTAAAAAATCTGTTACAGAACATCAGTGCTTTGGAAGAACAGGGAAAAGACAACTAGTATGAAGAAGGAGATATTCATATTCATTGTTTTTCATGTAGAAATGTTATTCAACAGCCCAATAATTCTTCATGCCTTGATAATCATATGTAATGACTTTATAGTGATCCAAACTCCCTTTTCCTTAGTCTGTGTGTAGAACCAGCTTCGTGTTTTTGTGTCTGTTCAGGGTCTTGGAAGGTGACTTTTGTTCGAGCAGAGCAGTACATTTTGCTAGTGCCCTAATTTTATCACTGCTAACACAGAAGAGTGGCACGTTAATATCTGTATAACACTGTATTGGGTTGTGTTTCTTCAATATTAGGATATGTAGTCAGTATCAAAGTGTTTGGATGTGGGGTTTTAGACACTTGTAAATAAATTTAAAAAAAAAAAAAAGCAAGCTTTTTTGAGGCTGGTGTCAGCTTGCAGTGTAATGTTTTCAAACATTGGGCAATCTCCCCCAAAAAGAGAACTTAAATTCTTTCAACAGGGTTGCTAAACTGAATGATACAATACCTTTCTGTCATGTGTTTCCAAAAGCTAAGTCTTGCTTGCTGTGCAACTTTAGGCAGCAGTGAAGATTTTTTCTGTTTGTTTTCTAAAGTTGGCTTTTAAAAAAAGAGCTGGCCAGAAAACAAGAATGTTATTTCAGGAAAAAATTTCAAGGTTTTCACATTAATTTTTGTTCTGATTCAGAAGAAAACCAAAGGATGCATTATTTTTTTTATTTTTATTTTTATTTTTTTTGAAATGAGAGCAGGCCACCAGAATAATTGACAGCACTGCAATTCAAGTATTTAGCTAAAATTAAAGGAAGTCTTCATTTTAATTCCTGTCGTGAACTGAAGCACTGGATTTTGCAGTATAGGTCCCATAGACCTCATCCCAGATTTGAACACACAATTCACCCTTGACATGAAAGGGCCTGCCAATGAAAATTACTTGGAAATAATAAGCATCTTCTTGTGAAGTTTCGTGTTTGACAAATTACTATTCGTAAGAAAAAAACTAAAATCGGCTCCATTCCTTGCTTTGCACGATTACAGATACAGAAGAATGCATAATAATACTATTTTTGTAAGAAAGTACACTGGGGTAGAATTCAGATACTCAGGGTGAAGATTCGGCTTCTTTTCCTAAAGTACTCATTTGCAGCACACCAGGACAAAATGTTACTGTAGCAAATTTCACCAAAACTTTTAACTGTATGAAGTAGTCAGACATGACATAATCCTTGTGTAGAACTGAATTTAACCTTTAAAAAGCTAAAATGCTACCTCACACATTCAGCTGCAATAAATTCCTTTAGCTCCATCTTAATTTTCAGGGCTGGCGACACCACGGTTGTGAGCATGTTCACGCAGGAATAAGTCTCAGGACAACCTTCCACACCAAATTTTTTGGTGCAGGAAATGAGTGAATACAGGCTGAGGCAGAAGTGGAGTACGTAGGACCCAAAATGCATGAAGAAACTGGGGACCACTGCATTGCCAGGAAGAGTTGGAGGAGTGGCTGCGCATAAGCTGCCTCCCAAAAGGCTGGGCAGGCACCAGGTGCACAGCAGGTCGGCAGGGACAGATTTATTCCTCCGTAGCAATGTAGCCCAGCAGAAAGGACTCAAGTCCTTTTGTTTGCGGGTGACAGTGCTACATGAGCGTAGGAACACGGACAGTTTTACTGCTAATGGTCCCAGTGCAAAAGCAAAGAAACGCAAAATGGGCTTATTTGGTATCGCTCCAATGAGAAGACAGAAATACCAGCGTTTGCCAAGTGGGAAGGATGAAGTCAGCAGAGAGAGTATTTTCTTTCTAAGTTTAGAAGATACTGCAAACAATGGAAAGAGAGAAGGGGGTTGGCTTTTATTTTAAAATGAAAACTCTTTAGCACGCAGTTTACACTATTGTAACATTTGCACTTAACATAGGCCAGCTTTATTTTATTTATTTTTACTTGTTTGCTCAATTTCAAATGGGGTAAGTGAGCCCTTAAAAATATATCCTCTAGGTTCATGATATACATCAGAGCTGTATAAATCTCCTAGGAGACTTAAACAAAGAAAACCTAAAAAAGATGTTCCTTATTTCGCTGTAGTTCTGTCCATGATTAATGGAAGCCTCTGATGATGACTGCAACTCAGTATATTTCTTGGCACTGTCACTGTGTTTTCCTTTCTTCTCAGCTGGGTCAAGTCATAGTGACTATAAAAAGTAGAAGCACAAGGTTTTTCTTGACAGTTCAGTAATATAAAAGAGGGCCTGCTGCTGTACAGGGTGTTGTTTTGTACATAACTGTGGGTGTTTGTGAGGACATGATAGAGATTAAAACAAGATAAATGGCAAAGAGAGAAAGGATTCAGATGAACTTTTGCAAAAGCAACTCTGCTCCATTTCCACGCTGGCAACCCTTTCTATGAATGGCTTTTTGTACCAATACTTGAGCAAAAGAGGTCTCTATTTTGGTTTTCAGGTTTACAATCACCCGGTTCCTATTGAGGCTGTGGTATTCAGGGTGCCTACTGTACACATGAAGTCAAGCATGCTGAGCACGCTTGGTTTGGGCGTCATAACTAGTGTGGTGTTTCAACCACACCAGGTTTCGCAGATTTCCTACTGTCCTGAGCTGTCAGAGCCTGGCTTCTGTGTTGGTATCTTCCAGTGCCTAGGTGAGACCCCCCTGGTCAGCTTACTTGAGAAGTAATGAATATTTTACCTCCAGAGGAAAGGCCATATATGAAAAACTATATACATAATTTCCGCAAGCAATATTTGACGTAGACTTTGTTAACTTTCATGAAGCATTGCTAACTTTTACCAGCTAATTTGCTTGAGGGAATTTTGCAGGAATTTTTTTTAATACCCTGTACTTCAGTGCTTTTTTGGTGCTTTAGCTTTGTTGCAGGACACGTTGTGCATACAGTGACCATCAAGGGCTAGAGAGTGGACTAAGTCACGTCTTCAGGACCCATATAACTTCAGGAGAATTAAACCACAAAAAATAACTTTTACAGATTTCTCCTCGTTTTTGAAATTTTACTTAAAAAAAAGTGATTGTGGCTAATGGGTGGCTCAGGTCATTGCAATGATACAGAGTCTCTTTTAGCTTGATGAGTAAGTCCTTTTCCAGCGTGTCCTTTCAGTACAGTCCACGTACCTGGGAATTTTCAGGGAGTCCTGAAAGTGGACTTGAGTCCACTCAAGTCTTTTCTTTTCCTGGACCACAAAGCTGTTACATGTGCTCATGTTTTGTGGAGACAGAAGGCTGGGAGTGAGTGCATCCAACACTGTTTTGTTGCATGGCAATTTATCTAAATCTCGCAGGCTTCTTGGACATATAGCACCTTACTATCACTTCTTTCCTTCAAGGACGCCTAGGTTACACTTAAGCCTCGTAAGCTGAAAAGTGTGCTCTGACCTGGATGGCAACAGGCATGTCTGGGATGCCCAGGACTGTTAAACTCTTGTAGCCTTCAAGGCAAGGTTACAGCCACAATGGTGATTAGGAATGGTCCTTGATTTGTCCAAACTCTCAATGTCCCCAGGAATTATTTGGGATGGTCCTGCTTGGCCTGTGCCTAAACTGCACCATTGAATATTCTAAGGATTAAGCAATGTTAATGATAAAGATCCAATACCCTGCCCATCACCTCACACTTTGAGTTGTAGACACAACTTTTGAATGCTCCTCAGCTCCTCTTATGCTTTTTCCCCCCCTCACATAAAAAGGAAAAACCCCAAAGCTATACATATTTTATTTGACAGTTGTACACTGGATTATGTGAAAAGAGAGACGTGCCAGACATCAGTTAACCAAAAAGTCACTGCCACGTTTGTTCTGAAACTGAACTCAATATGACGTTTCATATGACAAGTACCACCATCAACACACAGTTTCCTTCTCACATCCAGTCCCTTCACATTAAAAAGAGGTGATGGTGGTTTTAAACATTTCCCTGTGCCTTAGCCACTTTGAGTAGAGGTAATCCACTTATCATTGTCATTACAACAAAATTTATTTCAAAAATATCTGATAACTCCGTATTTAAACACAACTTGCTAAGTAAGTGAACGTGCCTTGTAAGGGAGACTACAAAGTTCAGCAAGGCACTGGAGCAAGAGGTCAACCATAAGCCGTTGTCAGCTTCTTGTGTGTTCAAAATTTATGCCCATGCTTGAGCGCTTTATTAAACAAGTGCCATTTTTTATTTCATTGCCAATGTAATTTTTGTTAAAATGTGTATTTGTCTATATCTCTAGATATTTATACACAATGTTTCATATGGCCCAATTCTGTTGCCTGTTGGTTTGGCTGAACTGCCTTAATGCATCTTTACCCTACTAGGTAATAAAAACTAGCTGGTGAGCAAGGTGTCATTTCATGGAGAACATCAACGATGTCCTGTGCCTTCTAAATACAGAGATGCTTAGTTCAGTTTATGGAAGCACCAGCTTTTGTAATCCCATGAAAGACTATAATCACCCTTTTAGATTTTATGTTAAAAGATTCCTCTAAGTCTTTTCTTGCGACAAACCAATGGTTAGAAAAAAAAATCTCCTTTTTTTAAACAGAACATGATAAACAAACGGCTGTTTTTAAATTTAGACAGCCTTGGGGTAGATGTGAGAATAAGCTGTGAATTAAGCATCCCTTGACAGATGGAAGTTTGCAAAGTGAGAAAAACCAGACTGACCTTTAGTGCAGTGCTGACAAGTGAAGGATTACACCATCTTTGGTATTAGGAGCCACATGTTATGTGTACCTCATCAGAGGGGCATATGTACACAGGAAACCCACTGTTCCCTGCCATTTATTAATAGTAATACTTGCCGCCGTCAAAATATTTGGTACATTTAACGCTTTGAAGGATTAAGGAGCCATTCCCATTAATACCGAACACAGGAAATTACTGACTCTCAGGACAACACCAGGTATTGCAGATGCCAAGGTTTTTTTGAAAACTCTCGTTGTGTGACTCAGTCTGGCTTGTGGCTCCAGTTATACACCTGTGTGTGAGGGCACAGCAGGGACAAGGGGTCCCTGGGGTGGGGACAGGGAGCGGTGAGGGCTCCCTCGGGCAGCCCGTCCCATTCCAACCCCCATCCAGAAGCAGGGCAGTCAGGGGGGCACAAGGGCTGGTGGCAGCTGGAGTGCAGTGCAGTGCCACAGCATCGCTGGGGCAGGGGCTGGTCATCCCAGGGAGGATGACATGGGGTCCTGGGCAGTGGGCAGGGTGGGGGGAGGCCCTGGTGTGGGGGCGAAGTCACAAATGATCACTGCTGGTGTAAGTTAAGAAAATATTATTTTTCTGGAACAAGGAGGACAAGGATAATTTTTTTTTTTACTTTTTTTTTTGTCATGACAGTCCTGTCTTCAGACAATGCATGAAACTGGTTTAAACTCTGATGTTTAACCGCACTGGGAATATAGGCACTACGGACCCCTCTGTAAACAAAGGTGCACACACTCTTGAGAGCATGCATCTGAAAAGTCACACGTGTGGCAGAGCCTGGGCCTCCCTTTGACCTGGTGGGTCAGATCCACACAGTCTGCCACAGCTCCCACCTCTGAGAAACGAATGTCCGCTTTGGAAAGGTTCATGTTTCTAAAAGGATCGAAGGTTCCTACTACAGCCCCAGTAGCTTCCTTTCAGAGGCACAGAAAACATGTAAAAACCAGCACAGGCAAATCTGATTTTGCTTAAATTTCAAGTAAAGTTTAATTCTTAGACCTGAAAAGAATTCCTGAATAGCTCAATTAAAAAAGAAACAACAAACCCACAATTTTTAGTACAGCATTAGAGAGAAATCCTCTGAAAGGTCTGCAGCAACATTCCCTAAGGCATTAATGAGAAAAACAATGCTTGCAGATATTCCTTCTCATTTTAGCAATACTTTTTCCCATCAAAAACTTTTCCCCTTCAAATCTCTCCGTCACTTACTTTACTTATTATGCTGAACATTCCTTCACATTTCCAATCTCATTTTGCATGCAAAGAGTTTTCATGTATCTTTTCATCTAAGTGGACTTGAGTGTTGCAGCCCTAGGCAGCTGACAAGTTAGATTAGCAGAGATTTTTTACTGCCATGGCTACAATAAATACCATTCTCATTTTAGAATTGTCCCCTCTGATCCAAGCATCTTTGCAATGATAACTATGGGCATGGTGTTATAGAGGTTTATTGGCCCTACGAAGTTGGGGGGAGGGCATTCTGTTTTTCAAGGAGAAATTTGAAACAGAGGTGTCAAGGAAAGATGCTCCTATTTGTTTCATTCACTTGACATGAATGCAATAAGGATCTACCATTCCAGCCTGTTTCCTCATAAGAAAGGGGTTTTGCTCTTGCAATTCACTATTTCCATCCTGAACCACTGTGGACACGTTCAGTGCTCTCATGCAGAGCCTTTTCTGTGAGCTTCTGTAGTGTTCCAACACCTCTTGTAACGTGAAATAATTTATCCTGAGAAATGGGTGGTGTTACTGCAGATGTAGTTACTGTGGTCTTTGACCTGACATAAAGTGCTTTGAAGTGACTGTTTCACAGCTGCAACTGTCCTAGTGCCATCAGAAGCTATTGAGATGTGAATGGGCAGTGTCAGGTGTTCTCCAGGAAACCCAAGGACATTCAAAAATACTTGGGAATAAGCAATGCTAAATGTCTCCTCTAGAGCCATCCCATCAAAATACAGGAAAATTCCATTTGGACATCACAGGTAAGATTCGGTTTGAGGATTCATCATTGGGATTCAGATCCAGTTAAAGAGCCCTATGGATCAGTTCAGTTGCGCAAACAGAAGTGCCAAGTGCCATTTCAAATGTTTTAGGAAATTCAAGAATTCTTACAGGGCTGGCAGACATGACACAGGACATACAGGGGAATTACAATCTTCAGGAGCTGCAGCTGGAATCTGATGGAAAATGCTAGAGGGCATCTGAAATTATACTAGACACCTATGTGTATGGAACTGAACCTTTCCCTTAAACTCAACTGTCTGCTTGTGGACATCTGTGGACATGCTTGGTATATAAGCTAGAACTTTAGTCAATAGTCAACAGAGTCATAGTCAACACGGGGAATATAGTCAGAAGAACTAAGACAACAACTTGTCTGACCAGCCATCGAGGACTGGAGTAATTTGCCCACTCTTAGGCATCTAGTGCCGTTAAAATATCTCAGGGCATCTAAGACATTAGCACAAATTAGTACACAGGCACACTACCTGCAGCTGACTAATGCCTTTCAGGCACAGTGCCTGGGGGCCAGAGAGGTATGCTAGGGAATCTAAAATGAGCCCCTATGTCTGCATTTAGACAACTGAATCACATCCTTCATATTTGCTTCAGGATGAAATGAATAGCTCCCTGGTATCCATTGGTCTTGTTGACTACATATCCATGGAGATGCTTAAAGTGAGATGTCTCAGCCTAGGAGCTGAATTTTGCCCACCTTGTTTCTTCTTTAGTCAGCCTTGGATTTGTCTCTGAAGTTAATTTTTTTGCAGTGTGGTTTCAGGAACTAAGATAAAAACCCATAAAAGAACACAAAATTTGAGTTTCCTTGGTGACTGGAGTAATGTGGCCTAAAATGTTAGGTCTGTTTTCCTGTGCTTCTGCTCAGCATGACTTTGGTGAATGAAGGCTGCCAAGGGGCTGTCAAGCAGAGCTCCCTACTATTTGGTTTTGTACTGGGGCTCGTGTGTTGCTCTGATTTCCCCCTGCTATTTTCAATTCTTGAAGGACTGCATGTCAGATGAGCACAGCCAGCAGCGTTTTCTCCCTCCCTGTGACATTGTCCCTGTGCCAGGGCCAAGCGAGGTAGGAGCAGGGGGTGGCAGCGCAGGAACCAAGGAACCATCTGTGCTGCCTTTGTGCACACTGAGGGCTCCCACACTGTGAGGAGCTCTCAGCTGGACACATCTGGCTGATGTCCAGCTTCTTTGAATGGTTCCAGTAACTCAGAGGAGTTGGAACACACTGGGGAATCTGGCCCAAGCTGCTCAGGGTTTGTGGTTTAATGGGCTAAATTGGGCTAGGGAGTGAGCGCTTGCTGTAGCTGATTGCCTTGTTCAAGACCATCAATTTAAACAGAAATGCAGCTTCGATTAACACATTTTTTCTATATTTAAATGGAAGTCTGTCCCATGCAAACCATAAAGACTTGTTGGGAAGCAAGCCTACATATGCTCCTTAGCCTACGAGGACTCTGCAATCAGAAAAAAAATACATGAAACAACCTATAACTCCCTTCATGCCTTAAACAGTATTCAAGCGTCCCCAGCATGTTAAG
This sequence comes from Rissa tridactyla, assembly GCF_028500815.1. NCBI lineage: Eukaryota > Metazoa > Chordata > Aves > Charadriiformes > Laridae > Rissa > Rissa tridactyla. The sequence goes on along the minus strand of NC_071468.1, from coordinate 115,139,032 downwards.
TTCTGTTTTGAACAAAGACCTCTTGTAAGTGAACATGACACTTTCCACTTCTACGTCTTAGTCCCTTCTCCATCTGCCACTTTGACCCTATGGGCTCTCGTTCACTCTCATTGCTCCTACCCTGCAGGAAGGAACACACCTGTCTGGAGCAGGACTGGAAATAAGGAGGTTTTAGGACTTCGTGTCTTTGAGTCCTGGAATTTCTAAACCAGTTTCCATTATTTTTTCCTACTGTGTGTCTCCAGTGTCTTCCAAATGCACTGCCTGGGAGAAAAGGAGAGCAGTGATCGTTAACAGGTGGGAAAGTAAAGCAAGGTGAGGTAACTTTGCTATAACTGTTTATTTATCACCAGCTTGAAGGGCAGATCTTTCAGCAGAAAATGTAGGAAAGATTTCTTTCCTCAATTCCAAATAAATTGGACACTTTTTTTTCCTTCCCTGTGTCTGTTACAGTCATTGTGGATGTAGGCAGCTGGCAACAATCCTCTAGCAAAAGGATGGGACAGAATGGGTGAGACATACAATTTAAACACACATATACGTCCAAAAATATTCACCCCCTGCTCTATAAAGAAGTACAATGTGAGGGAGACAGAGGATGCTGTTGATGGTAAAGACTGTTTAAGATTTTACTGTGAGTGAAATATGGAAACTATTTTGGATGTAGGATATAGTTATGTTCACTAAAGGCCATGGGGAAAAAATTAGCTCTGGTTCACGGTTGTAGGTAGGCAGAATTACCAAATTTCTCTCCAGGATTTCCTGCCCAGAAATAATGCCCAAGTGCTACGTGGTCAGTGTGTGGATAGGCAGAAAGTCTGATGCATTGGGAACGTATTGGGTTTACTACACATGCACCAAGAGGTGCGCACATCTGAACGTCGTGCATGTGACCTGAGGCTGAATTCCAGCAGCACAGGAGATTCATCTGGTAAGAGGATTCTGACAAGTCTCAGAACCTTGAAACATTTCTCAGATGAATTTTCTGATCAGAAAAAAATCAGGTGCCTCAAGGGAAATCCAGGTATGCAGTAACCCCTGCACACGTATGAACTCCAAGAACATGACAGCGTTGACGGTATGTAAAGACAGCATATGAGATCTTGCAGGGATAAGCAAGCACAGCCGGTCCATGGTCTGAGGGACGAACAAGGCCTGAGTCTGGATTTGAGCCAGATAGGAGAGCGATTTGACTTCCTGAAATGTTCAGAGTTCTCCCATTCAAAAAACTACATCTTTGTCAATGGATGAAGAATTGCATCCACAGGTGGGATGGCTGCCAGCTGTAGTAGGGACCACTCTGAGAATCATCCTGCTTGAAATTCTGCAAATGTCTGTCCTTAAAATATCTGTTATTGTGGCCTACCCCCTTCTAACAGATACAGAGTTCGTTTCTTTGTGCCTGTGGATGCTGTTTTGGGTCCAGATAGCAGAACCAGTATTGATCCTTCTAAAAGGGAAGGGAGTTCCATGCAGAATTAATATATAAAAGATGCACATGCATGGTTGTATAACTACATCCTGCCTTGCGTTCTGATTGCTAAGCATTCAGTATTCTTTACAGGAAATTAATAACTTTACAAACCAGCTGTTCCATCCACCAGCTTTAAAAAATAATATTGCTGTTGTAAACCATGGATTACTCTTTCTGATAGGGGTAATCCCCTTAAAATTGGCCATTCTGTAGTTTAGCGAATTCATCTTTCCTTCAATGTGTTTTAAACTAAGAACCAAATGGCTAAATGTCCATCACCCACCTATAATTTTAGGCAAAGTTTTAGGAAATGTTGAAAAAATAAAGATACATACGAGTATTTTTCCTTAACCAAAACAATATAGTTTGGATGTTTGAGAGTTAAAGGCATATCCCAGTATATTCTGTCCTTCACATTAACTGTGTAAGGAATTATGCATTAACAACTGCAGAAAAATCTCTCCATTAATATTTTAAACCCTTATCACCAATGGGAATATTAGTTTTCCCATGTTGCAGTGTTTCACAGAGTCAAATTAGTCATTTAGTAGAGTTAATTGGGAATTTTTCAGTGAAATGTTTTGTGTTGGAAAGTACTGGCTTGCCAAAACAGAATCTTTCCATGGGGACAGTGAGAGGAACCAAGATTAGAAATTCTGCCTAAACCCCCCTCAACTCTGAGAATCATCTGCCCTGTGATTGCAGCACTCACCGGAGAAGCCTGAGCATGATGTGTGTCCACTCACAGGGACATTGAAAGCAGGACCTCAAAGCTGGTTGTCGTGTGGGTCAATAAAGAATCACCACTGCTGGACTACCTCAGCATTTGTGTGCCTTGTCCCTTCTCTGTAACAGTTCTGTGAAAAACATCATCTGAGAAGGTTTTAGATTTATCACACGGTGCAAGGAGGATATTTATTTACTTGTTTTTCATCATCAAATTCCCTCGAGGCAGGGTGACGCTATCTTGGTCTAACAGCACTCATTGATTTTTGAGTAAGGATTGGCCTTTGAGATTGCTCTTGGCCTTAAACTTTTTGAAGGGTGAACTAATATATGAGTAAGAAAGTGCACTCTCAGGTTTCCTTGGATCTGATTTCAGAGAGTTGCTCAGGTCTGCCATATGCTTTCATAATATTACTACGAAGGGAAATTCTATGCTAGTGCAACTGATGGGAGTCTATACTTTATTGCTCTTTGCAGATGCCACCTTCTTGGTGGGAAATGGTAAGCAGAGATGGTATCTGGGCTCGGAAGTGCAATTATAAACTCAAACATTGATTCTTATTTCTGACACATTTTGGTATACAGAAGGCTCATATCTGTCCTAATTTAAGTAAAACCTTTATACATTTTCAGAGTATAGAGCCTTGAAAAGAAGGCCAACAACCAAGCCAGTGTAAGTATTTGGAAAGGTTAGTCAATGTTGTACTGTTATCAAATCTCTTTTTTTTTTTAAAGCTGTGTAAACAAATGCTGTTTTGGAAACTCTCAGCAACTGTCGAACATTGAACATTTGCAATTGTTCACATTTATTTTTATTTGAGAGCCTCTCCTAGATTATTGTTGTGTCTGATTCTTTTAAATGTTCAGACTTGCTTGTCAGAAACTCTCCAGTTTGGAAATTTACTGCTTTGTGGCCTTTCAGACCCCTTAAATCCCTTACCTAAGTACTCCTGAAAGCCATGACAAATAAGGCACAACCTTTGCTTTCGAGGGTTTTGTGCAGTACAGCCGTGATGCCAGAATAAAGAAAAACCTGGTGGCTTTTCTGAACTGTCTTTAAAAGAGTCGCTCCAGGAAGAGCCCTGCATAACTCTCTGATTGTTAAAGGTTTGGTGTGACAGTCAATGATTTATGGTGAAAATGATGATAGGACAATTTTTCTAAACAGTTCAGCAATGGTCTCACTTTATTCCCAGGAAATGTTATTATTGGCTGCACCGCTATGTGCGTTCAGTACTAGGACTGATTCCTGGCCCCCAGTCCAAGTGGTGAAGGGTGGTTTGTGTCTATGTTGCTCCGAGTTAGCTCAGATTGTCTGCATCAATGCTATGTAGTACACAGTCCTGGACCTCAGCTGGGCCCCATGTGATTCCCCTGTGACCTCAAATCATAACAATCTTTTTGTGTATGGTTCTTAGTTCATTTCATAGTGTCAGGAATAGTGAGGACTGTGTTACAGTCTGACAGAACTGTGTTTTCTTAGCATGAAATGGAAAGTGTGAACTGTGTGAACTGAGCTATGGGGCAAGGGCATATTTGAGGATGCAAAGCCTGGTAGAACACATTAGAAGACTATGCATGACAGACGGAGCCAAACCTAACGTGACTTCCTCTGCATAACCTTTTCTGAGTGATTCCCAAATCTAACTATCCCAACAATTGTATGAGGTTTTGTTTCCACAGGACAACTGATACGCTTCAGAGGTGAACCTGTGAGAAAATTAACAACACAATATGGGGCTGCAGGAGACAAAGGTCAAGGAGTGAACCAGGAAACTAAACTAAATAATAATTTAGACATACCCAGTGACCTCATTGAAAGTTAGGCTGGGACAATGCTTAGTAAATCTGAAAATCCTGCTTTATATTTTTACCAAGCTTGATATTTAAGCTTTAGGTAAAGACCAGTCTTCAATCTGAGAACTTCGGTGAGGTGAAGGACTATGGGGCAGGGCCATAAGAAAACAGCCCTGTGAAAATGAATTAATGACAACATTTAAGGTTGGTCAGAAAACTCAACTTTTCTATCCAGCTGCTTTCAGAAACACGCTATGGATAATCTAGTTAAAAATACAGAGACATTTAAAGACTCCTGATGGAAGCACAGGACATTTCCTGAAGATTAATGACTGTTTGGGAGGAGCTGTGGCCTGAAATTCAGCTGAGAGCCATTAGCCTCAGCTAACCATCAATCCTCCAGAAAGGTTTGGTGCCAGAGTCATTATTACAATTAGGAGTTTTAAGCGTATGGGTGTAGTGTATATTCTGTGCATGATGAGGATGCCGTTTTGACAGGACTCTTCTGGAGAATTACAGCCTTCTGCGTTTGGCTAGCTGGATGGCTTGGGGTCTCTCAGGGGTATTCTAATAATTTCAAATGATTTAAAACCTCAATTATGCAGCACCCTGGAAGATCAGCTGTGAACATCAGACCCAGTCATGCAAATAAGTCAAGCAAATAACACTTGGGCAGGGCTGGATTTTGGTGTGTTCTTTCAGGTAGTAGTTAGCTTCAGCCTAATTAAAGAGTCAGGATCCAGGTGCTAATAATTGACTGAAGGAAAGCTGTATGGAGAAAATCAGATTTGGAGTTCTATGCTGGTAATGATTAAGGGGTTATTATTACACACAACAAAGTGGTAGATGCTGCGTTAGGTCAATGGAAGCAGGAATGAGCACTTGGTCCTTTTCATTAATGTAGTACACAAAGGAGAATGGTTTATATGTTTCATAGTTCAACATAATGGCTTTTAAACTATTTTAACCATACTGACAAAGCTTTATCTAGCTATTTTTTAGTTATGACTGTCACTTCTAATTTCACGGATTTCATAAATAGGGCAAGGTGGATTTACCCAATTTAACTTCCTGTATGTAGCAGGCTATTCGATTTTCTCCAGTTATCCTGATACCAAGCTAAAGGATGAGTCTTCAGCTAACATATATCTTCCCGTTTTGTGCTATGAAGCTACCAAGAGATGGAAAATCTGTCACCTCCATTGGTGTTTCTTTCCATTCATTTATTACCTCATTGTAAACTTGTGTCCCCCCTGTTTATAAACTGGACTGGCCTGGCTCTATCCACAAGCCTGTTCTTATAGCTAATAAGCCAGCTTTCCCTGGTAATTATTATTTGACATTTCTTCCCCAATGTTGCACTGTAATCAAGTTAACTTCTTATCTTACTGATAGCCAGCAAAACCCAACTCCTTTAATCTCTGCATTGAGTCACCGGAGATGCATACAAAAGTGGAAGCACTTTGTGTTGTAGAAATGTAATGGTCACATTAACCATGTGGAAGTTTATACTGTGTTGGCTTTCCATGTGGACAAACAATCTTATTGGACTCGCTGCTTGGTGTAAATGAAAGCAAGAAACTAAATAAAGGCTTGTAGCTCTGTGCAGCCGTTTTTCTACAGCTCATCTTGGAAAGCATCAAATTCTTCATGAGTAGGGGAGAAGGAAAAGGGAATGAACAGGTTAGACTCGCATTATCAATTTGGATTGCTAATAGTAAAATATTATGTCCTCCAAAGGGGAGCAGTGTAATAATCTTAATTCAGATGACAGTATTTCTGAGAAATCAGGTTGTCATTGGTGACATGCAGGACAGGAAATCCTACCTTTAAGTAGTTAGAAGGGTTGTAGTCTGGTTTCTTGGAAGTTTAAATGTGACTTCTAGGGCAGCTCATTTTCCTGTTTTAAGTTTTCCACGACCTCATAATACTTTGTATAATTATACTCTGATGTTTTTAATATTTCAACATTTGACTGTTTGCTCATGCTCCCCTCTTGCCAGTGAGAATGCGTTCAGCAACGGGTACAGCACTGTTAGGATTTTTATAGCAATGTATGATTCCTATAGCAGGACTATCCATGTGTGTGACGAGCAACAGGAGAATTCTATGCTCAAAAGAAACATAAGAGTCATTTTCTCCAAATGAGAAACTGGAAGGGAAATGTGTCAAAATGAACATAAGAAAATTATCTGCCATAAACAGTCATCATTCCCGAGGGAGGGTGAGGGGAAAGGACAAGGGCGATCGTGTTCTACTGTTAAAAAAGCTCACGCTGCTCGTGAATGATCAACCTACAAATCACAGTGGTTGCCACTTTTTATTAGCCCCGTTCAGATAAGGGCTTATCCTCTCTAAAATGGTATGCACTACCAACTGGTTTGTAGTTCATAAGTTTCCTTGTACAATGGTGAGTGTAAATCTAGACAGCTATGGTAGTTCTGCATTCTCACTGCAGTCATTTTCCAGTTTGACAGGCTACGAGGGAGCATATAAAGCAGCAAAGGAAATGCAAGACATCTGTAACAAAACCAGTGAACATGCTATTGATTTGTTTCCCTTGCTGGTGTGGTCCTGGCATTGGTCTCTTTCTCCAGAGAAATGAGTTAAAGAAACAAGTCCAGTAGAGAACATGGAATTTTACTTCCATTCATCTTCCTTATTTTGCAAGCACCACATTCTGCAAATCCCATGCCAGTAAAGCTCTTGGATCAGTCCTCAAATTCTTCTGGATCCTTAAGGGAGGAGATGTCAGAGCTGGCCAAGAATCTAAGTGGAAACTGATGACAGAAGCTGACATTAATCAGCTCCACAGTATGTTCTGCCCAGCAGGTTTCTTCCAATAAATCAAAGGGCTTCAGATCCAAAGGGCATTTAACCATTGGAGAGCAAGTGTTCACTGTGGTCTGTAGCAGCTAAATATGATGAATTTAATATTGATTTTCACATATAACCCCATCCACATAGCGTGTTTGTGTGATTTTACATATAAATACACTGGAACAAATTCTCAGATGGGGCAAGTCAGCAAAACTCCACCAATTTTACTACTTTACATGAACTGAAGGTTTATTGCACAGTATATGAACAGAATGAAATGTTTCTATGTTTTCATTGTTTTTCTTTCCTTTTTTGCCCTGACAGTGATGGGAAACAAAAACACCATCAAATTTGCAAGATTTCTGCCATTCTTGTGATAAGCTGTTTCCCTATGGTCAGCTCAGAGAAGTCATTAAAGGAGAGAAAGCAAACAGAGTCCTACACATGGGTCACGATTGCTCACCAGTGGGAGTATGAATGCACAGCTACTCACAGAGGCAAGTCTGGTGGCCTCAGCTGCATTGCTTCAGTGAGTAACAGTCACCAATGGCAAGAGCGTTTTAACATTCTCAAAAGTTATGAAGTTATTCTTTGATTTTTAATTTTTGTTTGGGGGGGTTGCTGTTGGTTTTGTCTTTTTTTTTTTCAATACAGATTAAAAAATGTTTCTATAAATACATTAACAAGAAAAGGAGGGCTAAGGAGAATCTCCTTAGAAGGATGTAGGGGAGAACACAGTGACCAAGGATATGGAAAAGGCTGAAGTACTTAATCCCTTCTTTGCCTCAGTCTTTATTAGCAAGACCAGTTGTTCTCTGGCAACCCAGGCCCGTGAGCTGTAAGATAGTGATTGGGGGGCGGAATGAAGCCCCCGTAGTCCAAGGGGAAATGGTGAGTAACTTGCTACACCACTTAGATGGACACAAGTCTTTGGGGCTGGATGGGATCCACCCAAGTGTAGAGGGAGCTATCAGAAGTGCTCACCAAGCCACTTTCTATCATTTACCAGCAGTCATGGCTAACTTCGGAGGTTCTAGTTGACTGGAAGATAGCAAATGTGATGCCCATCTACAAGAAGGGCCACAAGGAGGATCCGGGCAACCACAGGCCTGTCAGTCTGACCTCGATGCCTTAGAAGGTTATAGAGCACATCATCTTGAGTGCCATCACACAGCATGTACAGGACAGCCAGGTGATCAGGCACAGTCAGCATGAGTTTATGAAATGTGGGTTCTACTTGACTAATCTGATCTCCTTCTATAACAAGGTGACCCACTTGGTGGATGAAGGAGAGGCTGTGGATGTTGTATACCTAGATTTAATAAAGCCTTTGATGATGTTACCCACAGCATTCACTTGGAGAAATTCATGGTTTGGATGGGTGTACTCTTCACTGGATAAAAATATGGCTGGAGGGCCGAGCCCAAAGAGTTATGGTGAATGGAGTTAAATCCACTTGTCCATGAGTGGTGTTCCCCAGGGCTCAGTATTGTGGCCTGTTCTCTTTAATATCTTTGTCAATGATCTAGACGAAGGGACTGAGTGCACCCTCAGTAAGTTTGCAGATGACACCAAGTTGGGCAGGAGTGTCGACCTGCTTGAAGGCAGGAAGGCTCTGCAGAGGGATCTGGACAGGGTGGATTGGTGGGCCAAAGCCAATGGCATGAGATTTAATGAGGCCAAGTGCCAGGTCCTGGACTTGGGTCACAACAACCCCATGCAGTGTTACAGACCTGGGAAAGAGTGTCTGGAGAGCTGCCTGGCAGAAAAGGGCCTGGGAGTGTTGGTCAACTGCCAGTTGAATATGAGCCAGCAGTGTGCCCAGGTGGCCAAGAAGGACAACAGCATCCTGGCATGTATAAGAAACAGTGTGTCCAGCAGGACTAGGGATGTGATTGTCCCCTGTATCTAGCACTGGTGAGGCCACACCTGGAGTACTGTGTCCAGTTTTGGGCCCTTCACTACAAGAAAGACATTGAGGTGCTGGAGCTGGTCCAGAGAATGGCAAAGAAGCTGGTGAGGTGTCTGGAGAACAAGTCTTATGAGGAGTGGCTGAGGGAGCTGGGGCTGTTCAGCCTGGAGAAAAGGAGGCTGAGGGGAGACCTTGTCGCTCTCTACAGCTACCTGAAAGGAGGCTGGTCTCTTCTCCAAAGTAACAAGTGATAGGACAAGAGGAAATGGCCTCAAGTTGTGCCAGGGGAGGTTTGCGTTAGATATTAGGAAAAATTTCTTCACAGAAAGGGCTGTCAGCATTGGAACAGGCTGCTTAGGGAAGTGACTGATTCACCATCCCTGGAGGTATTTAGAAGATGTGTAGACGTGGTGCTGGGGAACACGGTTTAGTGATGTACTTGGTAATGTTAGGTTATCGGTTGGACTCACTGAACTTAAGGGTGTTTTCCAGCCTAAATGAATCTACAATTCTATGATTAATGTCAGAGAGAGATGGACAGTATATTCTCTGGAAGGGGATGATAAAAAATTGACCCATTGACAAGAGGGTTGCTAACCTGCAGAAAGATCCTTACATTGCATTGGGAGGAAACCTAACAGCCTGCGAGTGTGGAAGATACACATAAGGTGGTTAACTAGAGCTAGATGTCCCGTTCATGATCCTGCAGTAAAATGCAGGGGCATACTAGAATTTTTCAAAAACATTGCAGTGGTTTAGAAGATTTGTGCCCATTGATTTCATCCAGCCACAGGGCTTAAAAATACCTTGTACACACACTTAAACACAAGACCTGGGCATATGTTATTTGAAAACTTTTCCCCACAAAAATGTAATTCTTCAAAACCTCTCAGACTATCCCAATTTGGGACTACCACTACCAGAGCTAAAAGCAGGGATCAAATATACCTCACCAGATTATATAACATGCGTCTCTGCAAATGCTGTGCCTACAGCATTAATAGGGCTTTAATGTGTATACCCTATAGACCAGGCACAGAAGCAGATACAAAATGTGGTGATTGGCAAATTACAAAATTAAATTCAACCAGATCATAATGGTATCATTTTACACCCACTTACAAGGATGAATTTAGACAGAAAAATGTGCAGTTCCTCTGTCTCAGACCTATTCTATATTCTCATAGAAGATTCCTTCCACCTTAGGAAGAGCTGGGCAATCAGGTACCTTTAAAACACAACCTACAGCATGTAAACAAACAGGCATCCTTAAAACTGGATATTATTTCACTCCAGTACATAGTGCAAGTGCTGATTAAATTTCCTGAAGTTTACATGGGAAAGACCCTGAATGGCAGCTAACTCCACTAATGTCATCATACAAGGTTTTGATGTAAGACAATTGATGTTTCGGTTGGGTTTTATGGTGAGATGTGATATTTCTTCCAGTTTCATTTACTCTCTGATTATTGACCTTGCTTGCTACGATATTCAGGCTACCTGGACCAGGAAGAGTACATTAGTAAGAACTGGTAAATTACATTTGGCTTCTGCCCTGCTAAAATTATTTGAGATGTTATCTTAGGAATTTACTGGCAGAATATTTTTGTTATTCTTAGAAATCACTCACTTTCTGGGCCTTAGAGATTTTTACAGAAATACAGCAATTAAAAAAGTTCCATCTGCTCAAGGAAGGAATACCTGGTAGATGTAACAAAGACACAAATACTTTCCCTCATTAGAAAAGTCAATAGCACAGTGACTGCTGGTAAGTCTACTTAGCTCTATGAGTGAGTGCAACGTGCCTTTCAGGGAGTATTCAGATTTCATTTAAACATTTGAAAGGACTCCATTTTATACTGGGAACAGGAAAATAGGATGAAAAAAACACCTTCCACACCAAGCTGCTGCTGTGTTGGCAAATCTGGCACTAAAAGTGTGGCGTAGTTTATCATCATGTAAACAAAACATTAGAGGCGTAATGATGTCCTATGTTATAAACTCAAATGCTAGATGAAGACCTGATTTATTTATCCTTTACCCCTTCCTTCCCACAAATGGGTGAATTGGTCACATAGCATGTGCTGCAAATTATGTGAGGAAAGAACTACCATGCTATTAAGCAGATGGCAACTGCATTCTTCTCCCTTTAGGAACAGTCCTTTTTTCAGAGTAGTATTTCTAACTTCAAGCATCAGTCAGAATGTTCTCAATACTTTTTAAGCAAAAGAAAATTAATTTTTCACCTCGAGAATATGTGTATCCATGCTTGTGTGTGTGTGTATAGGGTTGCTTTCCTCAAATGACTGAGGATTTTGGGGGAGGAAAAAATGTGGTTTGCTTTAGTTGCTGCTTTTTTTTTTTCATTTTTTTGAGATTTCCAGAAAACAAGGATTTTTTTTCCCTTTAATTATTTTCCACAGACGTAATATTTTTGTGGCAGAATAAAGAGATGTTTCTTACTTGCTCTGTTTTGTCAAGACTGTAGAACAAGAAGGAACTACTTTTGTCCCTGACATTTGAATAGCACTTCAATACAAACAGAGAATATTCCTGCCTGTATAAAACAGGGTAACTGAGATTAATGACCCTCTTCATTTTATGAGTCTAAAACAGAGCATGCTTCTCATATCATCTGCAAAGATGGCAATGTGCAAACAGGAAGACTGGGTTTCTGACTATGCACCAACCAAGCTGACCACTTCACCCGTGTGTGGGAAGGAAGGGGTAAAGGATAAATAAATCAGGTCCACATCTAGCATTTGAATCTTCATTTTAGACAGTCTTTCTGATGGAGAACAGGCTGACTAGTGTCTTCCCTCCCATGACCCTTGCATACAGTTGGGATTTTTGTCTTTTAAGTTTTGAGAGAAGACATGGACACAAATGGCTTGGGACAGCATCTGCAGGTGGTTATACCAGTTAGCTCTGAAGTGAAAGGAACTAGCTGTTCTCATAACTGATCTGCAGATGGAACTGGGAAAAGATACTTGGAATGAAATGCTAAAAAATTTGTGTTCAGTTTTTTGCCCTATTTTCTTAACTTAACCCTGTTCAAACTCAGAAAAAAAAAAAAAAGCAGGGTAAAGTGGATTATTGTTAGAGTTTCTGAACAATGTTTTTGACAAGGAGGTGGCTGGTCAAAAATGAAGCCGGTTACAACTTTACAGTGTGTACAAAGAACACAAAGCCCATATTCACTCCAGAATTGCATGCTCAACGTAGGTATGAATGCACCCCTTGGGACCTGGGAAGATTTTCCTCTTCTTGTTACTTGTTTGTTATTTTGCCTTTGCTCCATTTCATCTACTAGTAAATGGGAGAGTGACAGAGGTGCAGAAAGTTGCAAGGAGACCAAGGAGAGTGTTGGCACGCAGCCCTGGACCACTGTCATTGGAGGCAACAGATTCACTCCAGATTCAGGCATCTTCCCAGAGCACCCAAGTTTAATTCATTGCTATCTCAGGTGCCATATCTAACCAATGGAGTTCAACAGGTATCTCCTGGCAGCCGTTCTTTCATGCTGCCTGTTTATTTTTTTGACAATCTATGGAGCCAGAATGACCACACAGATTCCTCAGGTGGCTGGGACAAATCCAGGCATTGATTTTTTTCAACTAGAATTGCTAAGCTATGACAGCAGCCCTCTGGTCTGTAGTGTAACAATATGGTGGCTTTCTGTAAAAGCTTGAGCTCTCAGCTATGTTATACTGCTTTTTTATGAATGATTTATTACTATACATTACATGATTGTGTACCTGGGATGGTCCAGAAAGTTATTTAGTTTCTTATGAAGCAGATGGAACAGATTACATTGAACAAAAGCTGGCACTAGCATTTGTTTTGTTCAATCCTGGAGCCAATTTACATGTTAAACTGGAAGCTTCTAAAGAAAGAGGACACAGACACGGAGGCCACCTTCAGTCCATGTACAGGCATCCATGTTATAACCTATCCTGCCCATTCATTTAGTCAAATAGATCTCTTCTACCCATTCTCCTCTTGAATGTGCTTTTATTGTATCAGACGTTCTTTCCTTTCGCCCCAACATACTTACACACTTTAGGAGAAAGCAAGGACTATTTGGAGGATGGGTATGAGAAACCAAGGCTTAATTGCCTGCACTACCACAGGCTCTTTACGTGATTTTCTTCAAGCTAGTTAAGCTACCTGTGTCTTAATCCCCCATCTGTTAAATTGAGAATATAGTTGTTTTCAGCTTCACATCTATGTTGTAAGGCATTTGAGATTATGAAGTTCATTTGGGCTTCATGAACAAAGTAATATAGAAACTTAGAGGAAAGTTTAGATGGGATTTAGAGGTGTAAATCAAACAATGTGACTGATAAGAGGGTCCATGTAATAGTGTAAGCCCGTAGAAAACTTTCTTTTGGCCAGTAGTTACTCAGGCACGTGTTTTTCTACCACTGGTATACTCAGACTTAACAATGTCTTGACTGAGACAAGTAACTCAGCATTTAGCTCCTATTTATAAACATCTGGAATTCAAAGATTAGGACAAGAACCCTAAATGTGAAAATATACAACAAAATTACAACACTGAATGCAAGGCACAGCACAGCCATCCAAAAATTAAGCTCCTGGATCCAGGTGTTTTATCCTACCTCAGCCTGTGCACAGAGGAAGCAGGAAATCTAGACGTAGTGTTCACAGGTTGTTGGGGCTCAAACATACATCTTCATGCCATGAATGTCCTAACTACCAAGCTATAGCAGACATTGAGGTGCCCTTTGCCTTCTTTACCGAAGTTGTACCACCACACATTAAAATAACCTAAATAGAAAATACAAACAAGGAAAACTTGACTTGGTAACACACTGATGGGTGTTTGTTCCTCTGAGAGGGAGTATTGATTTTGGTATATTCTATTATAAATATTTTCTACTTGGACCTAAAGATACAGAATATTCCTTGGAATTGGAGTCCATTGCTCTGCTATCAAAGATACAGTAAAAGCCAGGGTCGTGCCTTGCAAGCCCTCTCTGTTCTGCAGAGCCTGGCATTTTCAACTGTAACAATATGAACAGATATTCACCCAGCTTCTCATTTATTCCCATGTAAGGAGAAAAGATTTGAAACTTTCAGACCAGGTCTCTCTCTTCCCAAGTGGGTTCTTTGCTAAGCAGGCTGCCCCGGCAGTTTCTATCAGCTATACTTAACCATGCTCAAAGAACGAGGCAGTCTTAGGCAGACTTTTACAAAGGTGCTTATGGCAAAAGCTGTTAAAGGAAGAGGCAGTATTTTACACAAATCCCTCTCTCCAGTGTTTCTTACTCACTGCAGTCTTGCCTAGTCTATTATTAGGTGCCTGTCCTCCCAGCCATTTTACAGAGACTCCAGAGTTTGCAGTGCTGAGTTTGTATCTAAGTCCTTTTGCTCAATTAGGCCTTACTATTCCACTTACCTGTAGTAAATCCTGGCTTTTTAGCTTTGAAACATTTATTTTGACAGCACTGCATAAAAGTTCTTTATTTGTGTCACTGTTCCATTAATCCTTGAGTCCTTCTAATAATTACATTTTGTCCCCACTAACCAAACGTATTTCAGGCTTCAAGTCTTAACCACTAATGTTCCTGTTAGCCCGAGTGTGGCAAGCAGTTCCACTTACTGTGTGTTTTAAGCAGCAGCTGCTTTGAATAGGCAAGGAAAAACATCCTACCCATAGCTGCATGGTGGAAGTGATTAAAGTGCAGTTGTCTACTGACGTTTTATATCCTCAGGGATATTGAAGACATCACTATGGAGCTGGCTATTATGACCTGAGACCTAGAGGAAACTCTTCTATAATGGCAGGGGGATAGCCAAACCAGCTCAGGTGGCCTCAGACCATGCATGGGACAAGTAAGTCGAGCTCTTGGTCATATTCTGCAGTGAGAGATGGCATGGGACTGTGCTTTTCTGATTCCTGTTGGGGAAAGAGAAAACTTTGCTCTCTATTTCAGAAAAAGGAATGTACCTACAGATACTAGATACAGATACTAGACCAGCTCAGAGCTTGTGGGGCAACTACAAAGACTATTGCATTGGTAAAGGGCTGGTTAGTGGTGGTTTGGATACTGCCAGAAACGTCAGGATAGGCAGATAGAAAACAGAGCAAGTGAAATAACTGATATCATTCCTCTCTGTTCTGTCCTGACTGTGAGAAAGGACAAGTGGGCATCTTAATCTGGTAAGAATTAAGTTGGCTGAATTTCATCCTCATCAACTAGTATTTCTCTAAAGTATTTTACCACTGAGGCCAATTTCTGTATCTCCTAATTCTGTTGATCTAAGGATCATAGAATCATAGAATAGCTTGCGTTGAAAGGGACGTTTAAGGATCATTTAGTCCAACCCACCTGCAAATGAGCAGGGACATCTTCAAGCAAATCATGTTGCTCCGAGTCCCATCCAATCTGATCTTGAATGTTTCCAGGGATGGGGCATCTATCACCTCTCTGGAAAACATGTTCCAGTGTTTCACCACCCTCATGGTAAAAAAATTCTTCCTTATATCTAGTCTAAATCTACCCTCTTTTAGTTCAAAACCATTGCTCCTTGTCCTATCACAACAAGCCCTGCTAAAAAGTTTGTCCCCATCTTTTCTTTAGGTCCCTTTAAGTACTGAAAGGTCTCCCTGAAGCCTTCTCTTTTCCAGGCTGAACAACCCCAACTCTCTCAGCCTATCTTCATAGGAGAGGTGCTCCAGCCCTCGGATCATTTTTGTGGCCCTCCTCTGGACCCATTCCAACTGGTCCATGTCTTTCCTGTGCTGAAGGCTCCAGAGCTGGACACAGTGCTCCAGGTGGGGTCTCACCAGAGTGGGGCAGAGGGGCAGAATCACCTCCCTTGACCTGTTGGCCATGCTTCTTTTGATGCAGCCCAGGATGTGGTTGGCTTTCTGGGCTGCAAGCACACATTGTCAGCTCATGTCCAGCTTTTCATCCACCAGCACCCCCAAGTCCTTCTCAGCAAGGCTACTCTCAATCCCTTCATCTCCCAGCCTGTATTGATACCCAGGGTTGCCCCAACCCAGGTGCAGGAGCCTGCACTTTGCCTTTTTAAACCTCTGGAAATTCACATGGGCCCACTTCTAAAGCTTGTCCAGGTCCCTCTGGATGGCATTCCATCCCTCAGGCACATTGACCACACCACTCAGCTTGGTGTCATCTGCAAAGTTACTAAGGGTGCACTCGATGTCACCATCTATGTCATTGATGAAAGATATTAAACAGTACTGGTCCCAATAAGGACCCCTAAGGGATACTACCCCATCACTGATCTCCATATGAACACTGAGCCATTGACCGCTACCCTCTGGATGTGACCATCCAAGCAATGCCACATCCACCAAATAGTCCCACCCATCAAATCCATGTCTCTCCGGGATGCATCTCGTCAGATACCATAGACTTATGTATGTTAAGATTCCTCAAGTGGTCACGAACCTGATCTTCTCTTACAGTGGGAGGGACTTTGCTCAGTGTGTCAGTCTTGTTATTTGGGGAGGGTAAGCTTTCTTTGACTTTCCTTTCCTGGCTGACATACCTGTAGAATTCCTTGTTATTATTCTTTACGTCCCTTGCCAAGTTCAGCTCCAGCCACATCTTGGCCTTCCTGACCCCAAGAAATTAGCTTCCAATTTATTAGGCTCCAATCCCTACCTTTAGATTAAAGTAAGTTTTGCATGAAAATCTTCTACAACATCAGGATTTTTCTAAAGTAAGTGTCTATATGCTCAAAATTAAGGGTCACGATGAAAGTATATTCAGTGGGTTTTAAACTGAGTGTTAATATCAGCCTGACATCTGAAATACAGAGCTAACATAAGTGTCTCCTGCTATAAAGTTCAGTCAGCTTATGTTACTGTCCAGCCTAGCGCATCTTTGTTGGCAAGTACTTGTTACATTTCCCTCATTCTACAAGTCATGTTGGTACTGTCCTCCTTCCAGAAAATGTCAGTGAATGCTTTCACTATAAGTGTTTAAAAATCTTTCCAATCAAATCAGAATCGTCCTGAAGTGAGTCTAATTTTCCCTGGCTTTCCTGAGAGGTGGAGAGGTGAAAGCACAGCAGGATGCTAGCATTCGGCAAGATCAGGTTGAAAAGCATATCTGAGAAACGAGGAAAGCAGTAGGAGCAGGGAGGTGAAAACTTTAATTCAGAAAAGAAAATGGAAAAAGAGCCTTAATAATTGCTTACCTAGTGATGGAACAACAACAACAAAAAAAAGACAGAGTGTGAACTCTTAGAAACTGAGGAACCAATATGGTAACAAATGCATGTAAAGGAGAAAAAAGGAAGCAATGAAATGTCACTGGGCAGCTTAGTAAGCAATGGTCTTAATATACGAGGTGTCTGACAGGAACATAGCAAAAACGTGTTTTCTCTGGGAAGTCAAGGGTGGTCAGTAAGATCATTTCACAGATGCTTATGGAGGACTCCTAACATAGTAAGGGAGTGGTAAGCAAAGGGACAGTTTGTATAATGTGGTACAATAGCACCATACTTTTTATGACGCTGGATAAAATACCACTGAAGAAACTCTTCAAATGTTTCTTTTGAAACCTGTTGCTAATGCAAACCTTCAAATGTAATGGTATCCTTTTACCTTCTTCATGACTTTGGCGTTCATTTCATCATAATCTGCAGTCTCACAAAGGTGCCATGCAATCTGGGGCACATTAGGAGAAGGAAGGTGAATATCAACATGATGTCAGTGGTAGGGTTAAGAACAACAAAAAGCTATTTAGCACACCAAGCCTCTAAACTGCATTCACAGCTTTGGGTGGACTTCAGCCAGCCTGAATTTGGTTCATGTTCACGCCAGATTTATTTTACTATGGTTTGGATACGAAAATTGAGTGCAAGTAGGGCATTTCCAAGACTCGAACCCAAAGCTTAAAGTGAAACTTGGAGCGTGTGAACCTTTGCAGCTTGAAACCAAAGAAAATGTTTGCGTGAACCCTTGCTAAGCAAGCCCGCTGTGTTTCAGAGAAGCTCTAATAGAAACCACACTGCCATGAATCACTGAATATTCCGTACTTTGACTTGGTAAATTTATGTAAGTTCCATGACAGTCCTTTTAAAGAGTTCATTTTTCACTGAGCCCTGAGCCAAATCATGAAGTCGTTGATGAGTTTTGCTAAATCCTTACCCAGCCTAATCCTACTAAAGTTAGAGGGAGAGTTGACTGAGTAGAGAGAAAACAAAAACTGAGTCAGAATTTGGACTTTGGTACAGTAGCTTGAATTTATACAGTTTATTTTTAAGAGCTTGAATAAATCTATCTCCACTAATGCGTATTAAACACAAACAAGTTAAAGAAAACTGTGTTCAAAAACTGGTGAAAGACCAAATTCAGACTGTTTTCACAACCTGCTCTCAGTCATGTTTGTACACATCATGAGGAGGACTTTAATGACATAGCTAATGCTATTTTTTTCTCACAAAGCCTATTCCTTCAGTGTCAGGACTGCTCTGGGCACAGATAAGTACTATGTAATTAATAAAGGTATTTTCTGATGGGATCGCTGCATTTTTTTAGACATTGAAAGATGTGCAGTGAATGGGATGAGTTTTCACATAGAGTGGACTTGTTAAAGCAACTGAGAATTTTCTTCCAGAGTTAAATTTTCCTCTACCACTTCTCTCAGTTCCAGTGATGCCAGGGAAAATAATTTTTGCCACCTTCTCACAGCTGATCAGTAACTGTGTTCCTCTTTTTTCTAAATTGAAACACTGGGAAATTCTGCGAAATGAGCTGTGACACCCAGACTGATACTGACAACATGAGCCTGCCCTGGTTCTGCCTTGACTCCATTAAAGGATGAACTCCGGGCGTGCATCATCTCTCATTCCAAACCCAAATCAGGCAAGACCAGGCTCAGGACTAACAACACATTGCAGAAAGAACCTATCTAACCAGATCACTGCTTCACTCCTCTCTTTTCTTGACCAGCAAAAACAGGTTTCTCCTGCAAGTAAACTCTTTGCAGGTTCAACCTCAGCTTGCTGTTTTCCAGGTCTAGAACCTCCTTTCTGCTTTCTCACACCTTCCTCTAATCTTTGATTTCTCCCAACCACCTGCCTGGTTTTCAGGTCTGTTTCAAATTCATTCATCATATTTCAGTCTGTTTTCTGTGTCAGTTCCAGCCACAATTCTCACCAACTCATCACAATTTCCCTAGTGTCATTTTTTCATAACCCTGTGCCACCACCTTATTTGTTTTTTTATCTTCTCATGATTCAAAATCATACATCTGTAGGGTCTCTCTTCCACTCTGCCTGATTACCTTTCCATGAGCTCAACAAGGCTTTCCTGCTTTTGGAGGTTGGTGCCCCATCCGGAAGCAGCCATGAGGATGGGAGTCGGGGGAAAGGTGGAATCCAGTTTTGTTTTTTCTTGCTGGGCAAGGAAACAGAGTGGGAAAGCATCTTTCATTGATTTATTTCAATGTCTTTCTAATCAGTTGTTTGTAGGATTGCCTCCTGTCAGTACAAGCTGAAATATTCAAGCATGATTGATAAGTATAGAATCTCTGGAGACCCTAAAATCTAAAACTAAAGATACTGCTACTGAGAATTGTGAACTAATTTTGTTGTTGTTATTTTTTTTCATAGAATCATAGGACGTGTTGGGTTGGAAGGGACCTTTAAAAGTCACCTAGTCCAACCCCCCTGCAGTAAGCAGGGGCATCTTTAACTAGATCTGATTGCTCAGAGCCTCATCAAGCCTGGCCTTGAATATCTCCAGTCACTCATCACTTGGGAAAAATCGGTTTGATTCTCCAGAGGTCAGCAAGCACTGCGCAGATGTACAGATGCACATGATCTTCTACTCCTTCTGACTCCCCACGTACAGAGCGCAACGAGGCTAATGCTACTTAAACAAAATAACGAGCAGAAGTTATTAACATTAAAAACACCACACTTTTTGTGTTTTTTTTCCCCAACTCACACTCTGAAAGGCGTGAATGATTTGATTGACAGTTACCAAAAAATCAGCCTGAGGCAGGCAAAGTCATGGAAAATTTCAGTCCAAATGGTTAATGTTCTGGCAAAGTTATAAGCAGCTGAAAACTGTATTGTATAATGGCACATATCAGACGACCTGAATAATACTGAGTGCTACCAGCCAGACCTATAATTAGAACTGGGCAGGAATCAGTTTTCCCATAGCCTCCAACATTTTTTTTTTAGTTGTGCATTGGCACAAACCCAACAGCTTTTGAGGTTTTAATGGAAAAAGAGAGAACAAACCTGCTCCTACTTACTTGGTGATCAGAGAATTCACCTACACCATCCATTTCCTGGGGATGAACCCTGACTATAGGTCTTTGCATGAATTTCCATTATTTTTTCCTGCTATAGCTGCTTCACTTTGTATATTTATTACCCATTGATCCAGAGAAAGCCTCTAAAGCTCAATACACAAAGATAATCTGGTGTCTCATTCTCACGAAGCTTGATGCTTAAATGCTTTTATGGTTCCAGACCTTAATCTCTAGTCCGGCAGTCAGGAGACTCCCCTGGACTGCTAAAAGTCCGTCGAGAGTTAGGCTGATCATGAACTAAATGAATTCCCAGGCTTCCCTTCTCACTCAGAAGTGCGGCTTGCTTTTTTGTGGTTTCAACCAGAAATTTTATCTCTGACGTGAGGAATCTTTTCTACGCAGTTTTGGCGAAATCTGAAAGTTCAGCTTCTGACAGATCAATGCTGTTCCAAAAGAATTTGTGAAACAATTTGTGAAACAAAAAAACCCCAGTGTTCTGAAATGTGTGAGTGTAGTGCCAGGGACATTATAGTGTAAAAACTGTCATGTCTACTTTGGCACCACACACACATTTCTCCCTCAGTAGAGGTCATTCTGCAGCTTTTTGTTGTTGTATGTGAGTGAGCTTTAAGAGGTTTAAGTTAATAAGTAACAGCAAAGTTATCCCTGTGAAATCAAACCAGAGCCCGCCAATGTTATGTATTTGGTTTGGATGTTACAGCTGGATGCCTGAATTCCTGGTGAAGAAGAAGCCATGAAGACAGCAACTTCTACTGCTCACCCCAGCATTTCTACCACTCCCCATGGTGTAGTGTACTTCTGTTTTGCCCTAAAATTTTCAGGTAAATTAGCACTACAGCACTAGTGTCCAAAATACATTCATTATTTTTTTTTCCTCTATAGTCTCACAATAAAACGCAATATAACCAAATACGTTATTCTTGATAGTCTAATAGAGGAAAACATGGACAGAAATGAGAAAGTCAGCATTGTACAGAAACGATGAGAAAGAAAACAATGAGCATGTTCACGGTCCAATATGTAATAAAACCTCCTTCCCAGAGGAAACTAAGTAAAGAATCACATTATTAGCTGGACAAGCTTAGTAATGTCATGAGTCTCTTCGGAAGCAATGATGGTCATTTTGTTTTTCTCTGGTTGCTTAAATATGGTGTAGTATGTTATGCGATTTCTGTAACACTGGGGAAAGCTTGAGGCCTCTGACAGCTTGAGTTTAGGGAGTGCATTGCTGACATCTGGTGGAAATATAGTTTAAAAACTGTAAAACAACTGTTTATATTGTCATAGAATAATTCAATTTATATGAGGGTGTTTAGCAGAGTCCAGAAGATTAGAACTGTAGAAATGTGGAAGATGGGAATAGGTAGTTTATGAAAACTAGAAAATGTGACCCTTTTCTGCTGTTTGTTGGTCTGGGGTTTTGGGCATGTATTTTCATTGTTTTTCACTAAATTCTGTCAAAGGTATTGAGTCTACCCCAAAAGTATGCATGAAGTCTCAAACAACTTGAGTATTTCTACCGTTGCATCTAAAATTTTTATGGACAGCTTTACAAAGATCTGCAATATGAATATAAACAAACAAATATATAATAAAAATGTTCCTTTAAAGGAATGTGTATGAATGAATCACGTATTCTGAAAACAGTCATAAAAAAGAAAAAAACCCACCTATTTATGTCCCAGTTTAATGCTAATTTAGTTTGGAGAATGGTGACAAGCTTCCTGTTTTATAAGTTTTTGGTGATTACTATTCCATCACCATGAAAAGAACCACTACTAATAAATTATATTCCTTTGCCATCCCAAAACTTCAAAAAGAACAGACACATTTTTTCAAACTTTCATGTTTTTTGCTGTCAAACTAAAACCCCAAGAACCGAGAAGTTTTCTGTTCCCCAAACTGAGAAAGTAAAATCTTTTTTTTTTTTTTTTTTTTAGAATCCTTCCACTTACAGAAAATTCAGAAAAAATGCCTGATGGAAAATCATTGTTGAAAATAATTATTTTGTATTTTCAAGTTACAGAGCTATCAGGAAAACAAATAGAGAATTTTCAGGTATCTATCATAAGACAGTTCTAAAAATATTAAAATTCTATGTAGTTCTGAATTTTAGAAAAGATGAAAGGTTTTATTTATGCACAGCCATTTGCTGGCAAAATCCCTACATTATATATTCTGTCTCAAAAGCACAGCATATAAATTGTTCCCCCCCCTGCCCCCAATTTTATCTGTTTTGTAAGGAATTGGAATTTCTTAAGCTAACATCTGTGTATAACAGCATATCCCACACCAAGGAAGCTAGCATCTCTACCCTGTCTGTTTTTAGCAGTATTTAATATGAACTGGTTGTCTGCCAGACTCATGAGGTAGTTGGAGTTGTGCTGGAATTACAGAAGTTGTGAAATATTTAAAAAAATTGGATTTTGACTGTTATTTAATGGCAAAAGAAAACAATACAATCGTCACGGGAACGCAAAAGATTTCAGCAGTGAGATTGCTGCGTTTCTCAACGCTGGTAATGACAGATGTTACCAGGGAGCCTCTTGCACAGCAGGGCAGGATGCTGACGGAGAACAAAACCGGAGCCTGCTGCCAGGAATAAGACGGCAGCAGGTGGATGAATCTTCTGTATATGACAGTCCCTGACAGGCTAGGACCCAGCTATGGGCGCTGGGGAATCGCTCTTCCTCAGCAGAAGGGTAGTCTGCTACGTGTCGTTATTTTTTCAGTTTGAATGAAAGCGCAGAAGAATGGGTGAGCTGAATTTCACATTGCAAAAATCAAACTGGAATGAATTTCTCTCTGGTGCAGCCCTTCTGGAGCCAATTGAGTTTTGCTAGGAGAGGATCTGGCTGAATGAGTTTGGAGGGAAGGTTAAACATTCTTCTTTTATTATCCTACCCTGTACCATTACAGGGCCCTTTCGCTTGGCTAGCATAAAACCAATTCTAATGCTAAAATAATTAGAATGCTAGTATATTTGCTGTTTCAATATGAATAGTTCATGACATATGTCTCTGTGGAAACCTTTTGTACATGTTAGATACCGTCTGTCAGCCATATTTTTCTCTAATTCTCTGTGCTATTTTTAATATCTTTTTAACTTTTTTATGTACACTCAGTCTGTGCCTCCGCCAAAATGGTATATTACAGGTTACACAGTTAGCAATACCTAGAGCTAAGGTTGCCAAGAATCTTCTGCAGCATACTACTATTTCCAGTTGCTTACAACTTTTCTGAACTTTAACAGTATGGGCATAAAATATCTCATGTTTCTCTCAAACTAAATCTTAATTTTGTCTAGTTTAGCAAAAATGGTTGGTTGTTGGTTTTTGTTTTTTTTTTTTTTTTGGTGAGACTAGAGTTAGATAAAAGAGGTTTGTCAGCTGTCAATATATTCGTCAAATAATTTCTCTCTTAGAAACCGCAATGCTTTGTTGATTTGCCATTCGGCCGTCCATCCCCTCAAGACTGCATCACCTTACAGACCATTATCAGGGCTTGAACCCTAAGCCACCTTTTATTCCCAAGTTTCGGTGTAGGTCTAAGTTGGGTGTGTTCTTTCTGTAGAAGTTCTCCAAGAGATCTTTCCCTTGCCACCCACACACTTAGGTCTGCTCCCAGCATCTTGCACCTCATTTAAGAAATGAATTCTTTTTTTGGGCTGTGAAAATCTTGCTGTTCGGATGCTTTCTGCAAACACCAGTTGACTGTTGATGTATTCCTCTCTTTACATCCTCCCATTCTGTTATGTTAATTTTTTATTTTCAAGGTCCTTGCTGGCCTATCTTTCCATTCACTCCCAAGCTTTTCAGGCAGACCATTGAGTCATTTGGTTACGCCTGTGCCTATTGGGATACTATTGAGCAAACCGCTTTGGAGGATTTTCTACATATTGCCTTGTGCTCTCCAGGACTGCTCGGATCTTGTCCTTCCTTTGCCCTTCTGCAAGTCTATTCTACATATTCTTTCCCATGGCACAACCTCAGGAGCACTAAGCAAAGCAAACATTGTCTGTTCTGGACAAGGCGTATGCTGCAGTAGTGCAGAGGCTGCTGCAAATGATGCAGTCAAATACTCTCCTGTCTCCTCTTGTTCCCAGTTTTTTGATCTATGCATGGAAGACAAAATGCTGAACAATTTTGTGTGTGTATGTGAGGATTTTTTCTGCAGCAAAAGTTGTTCTGGTTGATCTGAAACTTCAGGAACCAGTTCATTAGTCAAAGTTAGTGACTACTCTGGACACAATGAAAAATTTTAAAAAATGGTTAATTCACTGGTTTCCTAAAGTAATTCAAATTACTTTTACAAAATGGATTGTGGAGGGTGCACCCATGCACTGATGATGAGAAGATCATAGCACCCCAGCTATGACAACCTAGACTAAAATATATTCCCCGTCCCATTAGGAGCAATTTTTAAATTTTTCTTCACACATTTCTCTTGTTCCACATGTATGTCCCAAGCCCTAGGCAACAGAATCATCCCATTTCTGACTTAATTCAGAGTTAATTCCATCTAAAACAGGGCAATTTCAGGGTAAAGGCCTGAGACAAAGATGCTTCTCCTAGTACATGAGCGAGGGAAAACAAATCATTACTCCTAATTAAGGGAAAGAGGAGACTACACTTGCAATGAGTATGGCTTTAGGACCTCAGAGATCACAAAGTTTAACGTAAAAGTATGATAATCCATGAAAATTCGTGAATCTCACATCTCAGATGTCACATTTTTTAAATAAATAAAGTCCAGTATCAAAAGGGCTGTCTCTGCCAAATATACCTGAAGTAAAGCAAAATCCGACCTGCTCATGCAAACGAGTAGCTTATGCCTATCTGTAGGAAAGAAAAAGATCTCTTGTTAGAATTGCGTCCTTACAGGGAAGGAGGGATTAGGAAAAAGCCTGAAAAATCTGATGAAACCCAGCTCCATTCTGAATTCCTTTCAGACATGACAAACCTAAAGCTCACAAAAATATCTCTAGAAAAACCTTTGCGTTAATAGGTGAACATCCAAAAGACTTACCTCGTTGGGGTTTTTTTAAGTCTCTAAAGCAAGCATCTGTGGAATCACCTGAGAGTTCTTAAGCCTCCTTTTCTTCTACAGTTTTATGGCAAATTACACAAATGAATAGAGTGCTACCGTAAGCATATTCAGCATAAAATATATGCAGAACGGGGCCTCACTCAAATCTCCATTGACATAACAGAAGTTTAACCGCACACCATCACAGCTTGATAAGAAACAAACAAGAAGCTAACATTTCCAGGGAAAGTATGCTGAATAGAAATGTCTTTTGCCACATGAAAAACTATAACTTGATAAGAAGAAAAGACAGACACAAGAGAAAAGAAATATATGTACATATATCTATCTATCTATATATACACACGCACCCCTCAATGTTCAATTGGTTTGCTGAGAAAGACCATTTTGTCACAATCATGCAGTACCTTGATCTGTGCCCTGTTACAAAAGATCACATCATCTCATCATGGTGCCATTGTCATTGACAACAGTTGTCAATGACAACAATTCCAAGGCTGGATGCTCTTCCCCTTCCCATTGTTGCATTGCCACATGATTCTTGGAAAACAGAAAAACACAATAGCTGCCTCTTCCAATTCACAGTCTGACTCTACTGTTTAGGGAAATTACACCACCATATAAGAAACACGTGAATCATAGCAGTGCCAACGAGAAAATTACTTAACTATCTCTCCTACCTTTCACAGTTTACAAATATATGCTTTAGTTAACAAAATTAAGCATTGGTGATGAAAGAGGAAGTTGTAAAAATAAAAAGTTTTACATCTAGGTTACAAGTAAGGGGAAAACTCTACTGACAATGCTCCATGTGAATATCAAGACAAAACAAAAAGCAAGACTCAAACCATTGCATGACACAGTTGAAGCTCTTGCAAAATGGAATTAAATCGTATTAGCATAATATTTTAAAAGTCAGTGTGCCCATTCAATTCAGCACAGTTAATAAATAGGAACTAGATAGCATAATATGAAAGATATATGTAGTCTTGAGGTAGAAGTGAAAAGGCTAAGTTTGTTTGTACAGCTCCTTTTAATTTAAAAAGCTCTATGTTGTGCCAATCATCAAATCAGTGATATCACAGCAGTAACCATTAAAAAGCTTGTAATTGAGAAACATCAAACGAGATTATCTAAAGACAAGCCACTTTTGCAGACGAAAGTCTTACTCTCGTTGCAGTGACAAGTTAAATAACACTCAGACCAGAGACAAATAGAAAACATAAGACTTCCAGGCTGTTGGAAAAAATGAGGCCCTAAGTATGACAATGAGCAGTATTAGGAAACATTATAGGTGGCATTGTTAGAACAGCTGGGGAAACTGGAGGAAGCAGATGATTGATATATCAAGGTTATCACAAACGAAGAGGAAGATTTGATATAATGAATGACGTAGAGAGAAAAGTTAACCTGCAGAGCAACACAAATTATTAAATGAGAGAAATAAGGGTTGAAAGATATGAGAGCAGTCAAGCAAGATTTGGAGACAGATTAGAAAAAATAACAGAGAAGAAAAAGAACTCAAGAGAGAGGGGAAAAACAAGTTTTATTAAATATGAACAAAAAGGCAAACTCATTTCAACGGAAGTAGGAAACTGTTAGAGCAAGGCCAGCTGTGGTGCCATTCCCAGAAGCAACATGTACCATTCCTGCTGAGAATACCAGCCAGGAAAGACACATGTCCTAGAAAAACAGAAAGCTTTTAAAATTCATCAACTGTCTGATGAGAATTTAATACTTATGTGCCGTGTTGCCTCAGAGGGGACATTATATACCCTTCCTCCTCCTTTCTGATCATGCTTATTTTCTGGGGGCTGTCAAAGTGGAGTTTACAGTTTACATGAGCTGTTTGAGAAAAAATCTGAGTCTTGGACAGCAGTTTCTCCTGGTAATAAAATGTCTGATGATGTACCTGAGATAGTGCTACAGGATGTTTGACTGCAGAGACTACCTGAAAAGCAACTTCAGATTCCTTTACTTTAGAAAAGAAGCTACATTTGTGGTCTGTACCAATTATTCGGTGCAATGGAAAGGTTATTTACATGTTTGATGTCTCAGACGGTAAACTTATGGAAGCATTTTAAATCATCAGTCCTTACAGCTCTCTTTACTGTTCTGTTTCTTTTGAAAACTTTTCGGAAGTTGAATGTCTGACGTAGAAGTGTGATGCCTCTAGGGGTCCCAAGTTATGTGATTTGAGACCAGCTTTTAAGTAGCTTACAGATATCTTCAGTTAATTTTGGCTTTTCACCCATAACATTTTCTGAATGCATTCAAAGCAGAAAACAGACTTTTTAAAAGCTGTCTCATCATTGCCATTCATGAGGTGGTGGCTTCTTTAGAGGATATTGGGGGGGGGAAGAAAAAAAGGAAAAAAAAAAAGAGATAGAGGGTACTTCTCAGAAGCCAGAAGCTCAGGTCTCAAATAGTCTCAATATGTTGATTTTATCTGTACCTTTCAAGTTTCATGATCCTCAAAGGAAGGCAGATATATAAGTTCAGTGTTATGCTACAGGATAAGGTGACTAATTGGTACATTTGTTTTAACATACTTTCAGGTAATTGAATGGAAATTTAGAAGTTGTTTAGATTCTTCATCAAAATAAGACTTTAATTAGACATTTGTCTCAGTACTCTAGGTCAGTTGCACCTACTAAGATAGAAACAGGAATTAATTTGGAGAAATATTACAGAAGATCATAAAAGTTGTCACTTCCAGTACCCAAACCTGGTCCTGGAGCTTAAACATATTCTAACTGGACAACACAGTCACAGTGATGTTGCACAGCAGTTTAAGAGCAAATGCAAAACAACCATAGAAAAGACTAACTTACAGTGTTGCCCCAAAATCAGTCATGCTGACTAAAAAACTCGGTGACCACTCTTCTTTGACTTCTTTTACTTGCAAACATCATGTTATCCTGGAATCTAGTATTTCACCAGAATGATTTACAAATGATTGCAAGGTTCTGATTCTGTATGGGAATTGGTAGTCAAGGGATCACATGTGAAACAGGGATGTGAAATTCCACAAACACGAGGGTGCATATTTCTTCAGAACCTGGAACGTGTTATTAGATCAAAGCTAGTAGCCATTTATTCTTTCTGAAGAAGGCATCTCTGGTAATCGAGAAGTCCCAGTTGATATAAATTAATTCGCACTTACACCAGAAGTGCATACACACTTACACCATTGGTACACATAATATTGCTACTGTAAGGAAATATGAGACAATGCAAGCAACATCAAAATAACTCTTCTTAAGATTAGGTCTAATCCAATGTTTTTAAAAACAGTTCATTTATTCTTTCTATAAAAGAATTTTGGGGTGTATCAGTCTTATTTCTCTCAGAGCAGTGATAACATTTTAGGAAGAGGGTTACTTCTTTCAGGTTAATTACTTTATATGTCCTTTAACTAGAAGATGCATACTTTTTACCCAATATATTAAAGATGCCCGCTCCTGATATCACAGCAGCCCAAGGGACCAATGCAAGTAAAAGAGACTTTCTTAACTTTTGTATCAACCTCATGTTTAGTACAGTTTATAAACATTTTGAGTTTGAAAACCTTATTTTTTTTTTACATTTTCAGAGAATATATGATCTTGTAAATTTGAAATATTAAAAAAAGATATAAGGAAAATTGTCAGAATTTTAAATTATGAATAAAATATCTGGCAAGTGTCTTTTTTTTGTTAAGATTCTGTTTCAGAAAGTGATCTTCATTTCTGTGAAGTTAATATGCTATTCACAAATGAAATAGTTTATAGAAATCTGTCTAGTTTTTAGGAAAAACTTTGACCTTATCCATTGTTCATAACCTGTCCATCTTTCAGAATTTGCTATTTACTGTTCATGGCTTCTCAGAGACAGTTGGGCATGTTTTGACTCATAGTATGATGAAGTATGTCAAAACCTATGTTCTTGCATTCAAAGAAAACCAAATCCCAAACAACTGAACAAGCCAAAATTTAAACAGATTGAGGCTTTCTGAAAAATACATCTATACCGCTGTCAGAAGACAAAGCATTACTGCAATGTTTGCCACTAAGTTTTACTTTGGAGCTTTAGATTTTTAAAAAAAAGGAAAGCAAAAATCCTTTTGTTAGAGCTCCACCTGATTCTAAAGTAGATGATCATTTTGCCTAAGCTGACTTGAGAAGTTTCCATTTTCATTGCAGTGTAATGTGAGATTAATTGGAGCTAAATTTCCTGGGTAAGAACCTGAAACAAAGCGATTTTTTTCAATAGAGTATAATACTTACAGTGATTTTGTTACAAAACACCTCCAGAGAGTCTGAAGGAACTGAAATTCATATCCAAGAAGCCAACAATTCAGGTTTTGGGGTATCAAAATGCCCTTTAGCTCTTGAAGAACGTCTCATGTTAGATGCTGGAGTGTGACTCAGGCACTTGGGCCGTTCTGTTTCCGAACAAACTTATGCTAAACCCACTGGTAAAGTGGTTGTCTCCTTCCCCCTGTGGTGCCTGTCCACCATCAAAGGTGAGCAGCCTAGATCCTATTGATGAGGTAGGCCTTGCCATAACACATCAGAGAGCCTACTGCTCTTAGGGCAACCGCATTTGGAGCTCTTAGAGTTCACTGTCTCCTTGCCCAGCGAAAAGACTGGTATACTTGAAGAGTATGGCAAGTCAAGTTTGTGCTGTCTTTCTGATAGGCAAACAGCAGAGCTGAAATCTTCCTCACGCTTCCCAGTTCTCCATCTGTGAGTGCAGAGCAGACCAGACAAATTTGGCTACCTTGTAAATTAAGCAGTGCTCGGGTACAGACATGGGGTCACTGTACTCTTAAATTGTTAAAATGGTGCCCAACATGGTTCTGGCCTGAGGTGATTAGCAGTTCTCCATTTAGGAATTTGCATGGGCACAGAAGTACCTTGACAGAGAGTTTGGATGTAGCCACCATATTTTGAAGGCAAAGAGAACTTGGCAAGTATGGACATGGTCAGACAGTGCCTGCTGGTTCTGAGAGGCAAAAAGCAGATCACAGCAGTCTCTACAAGCATAGCTGTAACTATAAATACCAATGCCCAGAAAAGTAATAAATAATGCCTAGGTCAAAAGCACAGAAAAAATAGTATTGCCCAATATCCTCAAGTTTGTAGCCTACCTCTTAACCAGCTAGCGAGTCATTCAATTCAAGATGCTGAAAACTTACATTTGATGTTGTTAGGTATGAGATGAGCTGATCTTTTCCATGGAAAATGACACCAGACTTGAGCTACTACAAGGCAATGATCTTAAATTAAATGGAAATTTAAATCATAAACATTAACATTCTTTATTTCCAAAGGGCAAATTTTGATAAACAGTGGAAACTAGACAGTTAACTCAGCTGGACTTGAATTTGATACTTGAATGTAGACGTAGCATAAAGTCAAGGGTGCAAAACTTATCATGAATCTCTGTTTCAGAGAGAAAGAAAAAAAAAAGGAAACCTGCAGGAAGTGATTCCAGATCTGACCAGATGAATAGTCACAAAGAAAAAAAAGAAGGATATTAGAAATAAGCAGAGTGCCTACACTGATTAGGGGAAAAATGACTGATCATCAAAGAAAACTGCCTTAGAGGCCAAAAAATGTGGAGATAAAGTGAGAATAACAAAGAGTCAAGCTGAGTTAGACCTTGCAAAGGATATTAAAACACATAGCAGAAGATTCCTCAGCCATGTGAATATAAAGAACAAGGGTGGAAAAAATAAGCAGGGCCAGAATGTAGTGAGGACAGAGTAGAAATTAAGAATAAATCAAGTATAGGCTGTAAACTGAATTATGCTTTAGCTCAGATTTCAGGGAAATAGACAAAGATTTTTAACACAGGGAAAAAGAAGCAAGGATGAGAAAAAAGATATAGAAATGAAAACCAGCACAGTAAAGGTAGAAGGAAAATTTGAGATGTCTAAGGGAGTTCAGGAGGGAAAAACTGGATAATAAATATAATCCCAAAAGGGAATAGGCAAACAAAATTTCAAGTGGAGCAGCAGGTATTTTTAATAAATACATAAAACCTGGTTGATGCCTAATGTTTGGAGACACATCACACACACAGTAAAGAAGCTGGAGTGAGAAAGTGGTCTGAACAACTACAGACCACCTAGGTTTTAGTTCAGTAATCTGATCTCTTAAAAACAAATTTTGAATAAAAGAATTATTAAGGCTTGGAGGTCAATTACTGAGAGTTTATCTAATGTAAGTTATGATAAACTAACCATAGATTTTCTTTTTTAACATAAATGAATTTCTAGAAAGAGGAAACAAGGCAAATAGAAGTTTCTGGACATTGGAGAAAACTTTTAATGTGGTGGTCATTGAGAGATTATCAGCAAAGCCAAAGTAGATGGGAATCAGTAGAGGAGTTGCAACATTGCTTGGGGTTTGACTAGAAAGGGCACTAGAGCAACTGGCAGTAGAGGAACTCCAGGTTAGGAGAAAATGGCTTTGTTTCTTAATGATCATTTTGGAGATGGAGCATTAATGTTTCCATTAATGGCTTTGATACAAGAGATCTGCCCTGAAGCCTGTCAGAGGAACAGAACTAGAAGACAGTGAAAATGGATATTGCAAATGGTAGGATTGGGTTGGGATTCAACAAGATAAAAATTACATTTTGTGGGGTAAAGAGGGAGGGGGGTGGTGATATGAGACCTTATCAGCTGGAAATTGCTGAGGTGATGAATAATTTCACTGTACGAATTCTTTGCAAGATTCCTGCAAAAATTATGCAGAGGTAGGTAAGGATTAGTGTCATTTTACAAAGCATTAATGAGATAGATATTAGGTGTAATTTTGCACACAATTCTGGTAATCCATACTGAAGAAAGATGGATGCAGAAAAGGACTAC
The DNA here is from genome assembly GCF_028500815.1 of Rissa tridactyla. NCBI lineage: Eukaryota > Metazoa > Chordata > Aves > Charadriiformes > Laridae > Rissa > Rissa tridactyla. The sequence goes on along the minus strand of NC_071468.1, from coordinate 115,107,092 downwards.
AGATATGATCAGAAAATAATGGATTTATTTAATTTGTCAGGAGAACTAGTTTAGCCTAGCAAGTCAAAATCGAGAAGTAATATGATTGCATTCTATAAATACATCAGAGAGATAAATACCACGGAAAAAGAACAGTGATTTAAACCAAAGGATGATGCTGGCACAGCAACAGAAAGGTATAAATTGGTCCCTGAATAAATTCAATCTGGAAATCAGAAGATTCTTATCTTTTACAGCAGTTAGATCCTGGAACAGCTTTGCAACAGGAGCAATGGGAGCAGAAAACCAAACACTTGAACTGGAGTTCAGAGCTTTATACCAGGTGCGCTGGCACTTTTTTTGCATAGAGGATTGCCAGTCAGGTGGCCTGCTCAGCAGTTCATTTCTACATGATGTTTATCATCCTGTCATATATGTGTATCTTCGTATACATATGTGTGCCTGTGTGTAAGCATATATATGCACCTTCACATATATACACACATTCACAAAACGCCAAGGCAATTCCTATATTCGCTACGTTGCGATAAAGCCCAAGAAAATGATATGAATCAATAAACTGATTATTGAGATTACTACGAGGCAATTTCTGCTTGTGGAAAGCTTGAAAGATTTATGTGCTTGAAATCCCTAGTGAGCAGTTACAAGCTGTGAATGCAGGAAATACTTTTAGGCTCTCGTTAGTCCCTAAATGACAAAAAAGGAAAAGCTGGTGGGAGACGCTGGCTTAATTCAAAATTGCATGCTGCCTCCAGGCAATTAGAAAGCACCAAGCTGCTTCTTGGAAACAAAGTAGACCCAAAGCTTTTGAATTTTACGTATTTTCTATTAAAAACATCTATTGACACTATAGGAAACATGAAAATCTAAATAGCAGGAGCGGAAGGGGAAATACAAAAAACCAAAGTCTATTTGTCTTGTTCTTAAGCTGAAAGTCATTCTGTACTCAACTGGATGCAGCTGCAGTGTTGATATAGGGAAAATTGGCTCAGCGATGCTCTTGCTGTTTGATCCCAATAGTGCCATGCATAAAGCAGAAATTGTAAGGGTTGTGTGACTCTGTTAAACTCACTCCCGACGTTATTCCCTGCTAATGAAATCAACTTGCACGGAACAGCCCATATGCATACCGCTAAACTCTCTTACCCTCCAGAACAGTGCGGGGCATCCAAGGTGGACTCTTCAGAGGGCTCCCTGGCCCACCCCAACTCCCACACCACCCCGGGAATTGTTTGGGAGAGTGCTCATTGACCTAGGTCAAAACCACGCCAAGGACTCTGCTAACAATTTAACAATATATATGACTGAGTGACTTCCAGTACCCCAGGAATGTTCTCTGGAGCGGTTTAATTTATGAGTGCAGATATAATGAAGGGGTACTGTTGCCCCTTGTTCCCTTGATCCCCTAGTAAATCTGCCCCAGCAACAAAGACAATGTGGTGGCCAAATCAGAAAAGCAGTATTAAATAATTTTCCCAACTATTACTTAAAAAGGTAAAATTTCTCTACAGTGCAGCAATAATAAAATCATCTGGATCCAGCATGCCGAGGAAATGCATCATATCTGAAACTTCAAGAGGCTTCTCTACAGATGTCTGACCAAAAGAGGTCAAACTCATTCAAAGCCCATAGCGCATGGATTAGGGCCTTTGACTAATGAGAATATCCACAGCACATGTTAGAGCTGAGGATCCTTGCATGCCTTCTGTGGCTTGTGTTAGGATTTTGGAGGGGTCTAACTACATGAGTAATTGGTTTGCATGTGTACATGTGGGCACCCAAGCAGAAAAGTAATGAAATGGGATTGACAAGCTTTTTTCATTTTCCATCAAAGAAGATAACGAACCGCAACTAACAAACCGCTTCCTGGCTTTGGACAAGTCCCCACTGTATTGATGTTAGTGGATGGCTGTGACCATAGCAGCAGTGGCGAAGGCAAAGGTAGTCACAGGAGAGACAGGACGTTCACCTGTAAGTCCCCATCCTGCTGCAGGTGCTCTTTGCCTGTGCATACCCTTCCTATGCAGCAGGTACAAGGCCAGCTGGAAAACAAAAGAAAATATTCTTTGTTATTTCCACAGTTTTCAATGTGACTAGTTTAGGTGCCATTCAAAGCTGCTGCCTACTGTCGTGAGCACTGTATTAGTTGTTTCAGTTTGCTGTTTCAAGGAGAGTGAACATTATTGCGTCTCTCTCTGCATGAAGAAGCTAAGTACAGTCTTAAGAACACAAGGCAAAGATCCATCTATGATGAGGCAGTTTTTCCCTTGTCACACCCCACATTTTTTTTCCTTTTTCCTGAGGACAATCATTCAGTGTTAGTTTCCACTATGCCTTCAAGAGTCCTCCTTCATCTCTGCCAATGCTTTTGTGTCCCCTTCGTGAGACACATTGCCATGTCCTTGCAAGGCTACAAGCTTGCTCTCTCTACCCAGTGGAAGTTGTACGTGCTGGGGCTTTGGAGGCTCAGTAGATGTTTTGGTGTTTATTGGAGTGCTGGGGAGGTTAAGAGGTTCTCTGCCCTAAGTGCTGACATTGTTGTATTTCACACTTGAAAATAAGCAGCTAAGCCACATGTCTTTTGAATTATTTACTGGAAATAATAGCAGAAAAATCAGTGAGTAATGAACAGAGGCATGCATTTCAAGTGCTTTCACTCTATTCCACCACTGCATCTCAGTCCAAGATCAAGGACAACTGGAAAAACCCTGAGAACTGCAATTTGTCCTTCTTAGCATTCACTCTTCCGAGGTGGAGACACAGGACTCAAGCACCTAGTCCTCTAGTCTGCGTCTCAAGATACATGACTGCCGCTGGCTTCATGATGACTGGGGCAAATGATTTAATATTTTTATTTTATTATGTGATATGGATATACTATCACTTATGAAATAAAGATAATGGAGCTTTTCTACAGTAATTTGGGATCTGTAAATGCAAATGTCACTAGAAATAAAAATCGACTACTTACATTGCCATTATAGTTCTTTTGTCAATAAAGATAGCTTCAACTGAAAGAGTTTCTGTGATTAACTGATTTGGTTAGTTCCTTACACTGTTAGAGCATACAGGAGCCATTTTGCATATCTTGAAGAAAAAGGAGAAATATCAGTTGTTAAAAAAAAAGGTAGATATCCTGTTCTGGTTCAAAATCCATTTCATGTTGAATAAAAATAACATTTACACACACACACAAAAATATCTCTTTCTCCTTCCTGATAAAAATGATTACATCAGAGTCCTGTTACAATTGTTTGAGAATTTGGGGAAGCTAGTGATTATTTTTCTGTACTCTCTCCAACTAAAATGTTGTGTTCTTCACAAGTAGTCCTTTTCCCATTGGTGTGAATCCCAAGAGTGCATTAAATAATACACTTCTAGTTGTAAAACAGATGGAAAAGTGTTTAAAAAGGTGCCAGGTTTATTTATGGAAGCATGAAATTGAATTTAATAGGAGAATTTTGCCAGTATGAAATGTGAACTCGCAAAACAGGAAGTGGATTTTATTGCTTATTTATTTTATTACCGGATCAGCTGCCCAGAACTGTAGAATCCTTCCTCTCAGGAATTATTTACTTTCCAACTCTGAACCAGAACATCTTGACCATCAGTTGTTACATCTTCTGGCTGCCAGATTCTCAACTATAAACATATGTGGTGCTGTCTATCTCAGATGATCTTCTGCAGATTTATATAGAGAACGTTTTAGTTTTAGATTTATTTCTTGATTTAAAACAATATGAACTGAACTGGCTAAGCCAAGGGAAAGGGAATTTCCTTTAGCTCTTGATTACTCTTTAATTAATAATCGTCTATTTCTTTAAAGAGCTTACGGCATGTATTTATTATGCATCAAAGGTACAAAAGTTAAAAGTCAATGGGCAAATTATATCTTATCCTCAGCAACTCCAAAGGATGCCTAGTAAAAGAGCAGGTGCTATTAAGCTTCCAAAAGGTGAGCAGCATTTGGGAAAATTGCACAGGGAAACAGTGTCATTCAAACACCCTCACAAATTTCCATTTTATGCAACAGCACTAAACGCTTTCAGCATGAAAGCCACGCATGTGCGGTTTTGCATGGGAACTTGGAAAAAAAAAGTGACGGCCTTGATCTCGCTGCTCTCAGTTTACCATTTATGGATAAAGATTGAAGGCAATGTGGAACAACATCATGGTCGTTGTATTGGGTCTGGCTGAGATGGAGTTAATTTTCCCCACAGCAGCCCTCACAGTGCTGTGCTTTGTATTGGTAGCTAGAAAGGTGTTGGTGACACACCAGTGTTTTGGCAACAGCTGAGCAGTGCTCGCACAGCATCAAGGCTGTCTCTCCAACCTTTCCCCGCTCCCCCATGCACTGTGCGTGGGCAAGATCTTGGCAGGGGACAGAGCCAGGACAGCTGACCCAAGCTGACCAAAGGGACATTCCATGCCATATGACACCTGCTCAGCAATAAAAGCTAAGAGAAAGGAGGAGAAAAGGGGGCATTCGTTATTACGAATGTTTGTCTTTCAGAGCAGCCGCTACATGTACTGAAGCCCTACTTCCCGGGAAGTGGCTTGACATCGCCTGCTGATGGGAATCAGAGAATAAGATCTCTTGTTTTCCTTTGCTTCCGCATGCGGCCTTTGCTTTTGTTTTATTAAACTGCCTTTTTCTTGACCCACGAGTTTTTTTCCATCTTGCTTTCTGCCCCTCTGTCCTGCTGAGGAGGGGAGTGATAGAGCAGCTTGGTGGGCACCTGGTGCCCAGCCAAGGTCAGCCCACCCCAGTCATGATCCAAATCCGATGTAGGAAAGACATGGTTACAATAGGCTTTACAGCAGGCATTAAGTCTCAAAGTAAGTTCATGAGACATTCTTATGCCTCACATTTGTGGTATTGGTGTCTCTTAAGATTATTGAATTACTTATTGTCTCTTAAGATTATTAAATTACTTGTAACTGCCTCACACCTTGTTGTGACTCTCCTCAGAACAAAGGCATTCCTCCAAGACATTCAGAGTGCCTGGGATCCAAAAGCATAAATATTTTGAGGGCTAATGATATGGTTTGGATAAATAACTCCTTCAAAATAAAACTTTTCACTGAAATGTGTGTCTTCATAAATAATTGGACCTAAACATTTGTTAAAAGGAAAACAAATGCAATTTGAACATATAAAAGAAAACTCAGTATTTTAAGTTCCTGCTATTAACAATACTGTGAAACTCCTGAGTTTTGCGAGACTTCATATTAAGCATGTGTGCCATTCATCAGCTTCATTAATATGTCACAAGCCCAACTTCTGACATGTATCAGAACCAATTAAGCTTACTTTTGTAATTTTTATTTCTTGGAGACAGATTGTTTGAGTTCAGAAGGGCATACAGTATCTAGAAGATCTGGTAATTCATTCAAATATGGGAGTATGGCTCTTCTTTTAGTTCTGGCCAAAATTCCTACAAAGTTTTGTACAATGGGTTTGAAAGCTCTTATGCATTTAAAGAAAATCCTTTCAACTCGCTCTGGAGTCCTGCTTTATGTTTCATATTGCTTTGAACTTATTACCTCTTCGCAATGTCTTGGAACATTAGTTTTGGGAGCATTTAAAGCTAATGATTAAATGTATAGTGAAACAACACTTTGATGTTGCCAGAAGCAATTAATTTTCCCTATTTATACACAAAAGGTTATAAAAGACTGTGTTATGACAAACGAAATGATTCAGTGAATTCAAAGTAAGTTAACTGAATTTTAAAGGATTGTTACTACTTGGTGGAAAAAAGATATCTATCAAGCCTTATCTTAAGTCAGAAAGCTGTGATTAACTTATGGAGTTTTGAATGTTTTTAAAATTAAAAAAGAAATTATGAATTTGTCAGCTACAGAAAACCAGCCTGTAACGAGTTCATTCAGAATGAAGTTTTCATTGAAAATAGCTTACTGGGTGTAGATAAATGAAGTTTATGAGCTTACAGAAGTCACTGAGAGAGACCACATTTACACATAAGTATCCTCACTTGTGTATGTTCTCTGCACAGATGCCTGTTGAACTTTATTAAGAAATGGAAAAATGTACTGTATGTTTTTACTCCTACATTTTTATAGGCAGAGCATCTCACACCTCATTGAATCCATGTGCTGGAGACAACAGACATGATTAGAATATAAATCACTCGTAGCCAGGGACTGGAAGTTAGGTTCTGCAACTTCTAAAGCTCCTTCCACCTATGAGTGGGCATACTATCCTTTTACTTTACTGGGAGCCATGCAACAGAGGAGGGACATCACACATGCGCAGGCGCTCAGACACATGCACATATGTTCATACATATATATCTCCATGCATTCTAAGACTGCGGATATGCTTAAACAGGAAGGAATCATACGCTTTCAGCCATCAGAAATTGTGAAAATGGAAAAAATGCAAGAGACTGAAATATCAAAAGAATTAAAAAACTTAAAGACAGCTTAGTTTTCATAGAATCATAGAATGGTTCGGGTTGGAAGGGACCTTAAAGATCATCTGGTTCCAACCCCCTGCCATGGGCAGGGACACCTCTCACTAGACCAGGCTGCTCAAAGCCTCATCCAGCCTGGCCTTGAACACTTCCAGGGATGGGGCACCCACAACTTCCCTGGGCAACCTGTTTTATGCAGCAGAATTAATTTCTCAATTTCCACTGAACTATAGAACGTTTGAATTTCAGGCTAAGCCTTTATCTTATTTGTCAGTTTAAGAAATGTTTGTTACACTGACCAAGAGATGATACACAAATTCTAAAGATGATCCTGCACAATAAAATTTCTAAACTTATAGCAGTGGGAGAACAAGCTATCAGGAAGGAAAAAAAAAAAAAAAAGCTATGCTTTTGCCCAGGAGTCAGCCCCAAACTTTTCTGATAGTTCATAACCTGAAGGCAATAATTTGGCTTTCCTCCTCGTCTCCCTTCCCCCTGCCCTTTTATCGCCTGTTAGTCTCTTCAAAATAAAGCAATGAACTTCTGGCTTTTGCAATGAGTTAAAACTATTTGACGAACAGAGCTTAGATTGTCTAACACACAGATTGTTTGCAGACCTCCAGAGCATTTAGGGGTGTTATTTTTACTTTAGAAGTTACACAGTGCTAGCAAGAACTTTTTCTTTGAATGCCAGGATCCCAGTGAAGAAAAACCCTGAAGGTTTTTAGAGTTTAGTTCAGTTGAATTTGAGACATGCTTGGGAATGCAGTGCCTCCCTATAGGGATGGCAGACGTGGTTCCCACAGATAGTCCATACCCTTCCCAACAGACGCCAGAAGCCAGGAAGATATGCCTGGTCATCTCAAATGCCATCAGGCATCTAGGTGTAGGTGAATGAGTTGTGCCTTAAATATACTGGCAACCAACAACTCAGTTAAAATTCTCCTTAAGCTTCATAAGAGCATACAGCGTCTTTGGGAGATGAGGGAGAGTTATCTGCAGAAAACTGTGGCGCCAAAGAAACCAACCAACTGCATAAATATCCAGAGGCACTTCACAAAATACAATAGTTACTTTTCACATTTAATTCCATCCAGTGGACTTTTCAGCTCTGAATTAGGCACTCATACTGCGTATAAAAGTGATAAAGAAAGTGCGTGACTGGAAACAATCTGAAAAATCATAATTTAATTAACTGGTTAAGAAGTTAATTGAGTGAGAACAGTAAGTAGCCAATAAGAATTCTGGTGAAAAATTTGGCCTCTGCCCATAAATCTTATCTCTAAAAACCAGACAGATGATATGCTCTATTTTGGATTATTAACTGGAAATAATGTCCTTAGACCATCTTGTAGACATGACAGAGCATCAACTTTGCTGTTAATGGACCAACGCTTCAAGCTTTTGCCTAGAAGGTGTTGTCAGTTTTAACATCTTCTATCTGTCTGATCATAAAAAAAAGTTAAATTTTGTTCTTATTCGTAGAGAACTCTGTGTCATTACACTGTTAGGTATGTTTGGTCTCTCTTTTAGAAATGGTTCCTTTTTTCTTTCCTTTAGATGTTACTGAGAGTAAGCAAGAAGTGACTCTTTTTGGGGTTCTTACCTAAGATGAGGGTGAGTCAGGCTCTAGTTTTACTTCACTGAATATTTGATTATTTATTCAAAATGGAACAGCTTCAAAAATATTTTCCTTAAAAATGTTCAAACAAATCATCTTGACATTTCCAATATTTTTTTTTGGCTGAAACAATTGGCCAAATCTGGTACAAATTTGCAGATAGTTTCCATCAACACGAAAGTGCATTTTTGAGCAAACAAAGAATTCTTCCATAAAAGTTGCCTGGCTCTAATCAGGGCTGAGGCAATTTTGCACATGCCAACCAGCAGAAAATTAGGTATTGGATAAGCAATAGTGGCGAGGATCTGGGTTCTACCTAAATCCCCTTGTGGCCTTAGTCCAAAGTGATTAGCTCCAGGTGAAACAGAAAGCCTGTAGTGAATCAAGCAAATTAAATCCAACCCTCCTGAGCTACAGGATAACGTACTAGTCCCAAGACCTCCCTTCTTGGAGACTGGGAAGGAGGAGGTTGTTAAATATAAACAAGAAGTAACATCCTGCTCTATGGAGGCCCAAGGCATGATGTTCTGGGGGAGAGACAGGGAATTATATGTGCCCCCCAGCTGGACATGTTCCAAGGGAATGCACAGCAACTGTCTCTGTCAACACCAGGATCTGTCAATGTCCCCTACCAAGCTACAGCTTGGAAGGCCACTAAGAAGGTGTCCTGTTCAACTAAAGGGCAGTGAGCTGTAGCAAAAAATACTGCTTTAATGTGGGCTTGGAATTGAAGAGACTTATTTCCTTTAAAACACTGTAGAACAGAGTAATCCTCAGATTTATTTTGATTAGCAATGTGGATACCTTCTTGGCAGTGTTTGTTAGATCTTAATGCAGCATAGTTGGAAAGTCAGATATTTTGCTTTCTCCCCCTTTGAATTACTGACCGTTATTGTCTCTGTTAATGAATCTGGATAATTTTAACTGTCAGATTCTAATGTAACTCTCTGAATAAATTGATTGAATTGAAGTTGAACCCACCTCTGTGTTCAAGCTAAGAGTTGAGCCTGAACAGAAGTCTCCAGAGTTTCCTAAAATTTCAGGGAGTTTATTAGTGGAAAACTGATTTTGAACCGCTGAACCTAAAGTGACTGCGTAGTTTTGGTTTCATACTGATGTCAAGTCAAAAGGAGATTATACTCCCACTGCAGCTCAGATGTGGCCCAAGGTGAATAAAATTACATCTGAATATTTCAGGGCCAGCTATCGCTGACCCTGGAGCTGGTCTTTCACTTCATCTTCCTCCTCCTTCTGAAACACCTTTTTTAGACAGACTGAAGCACCAATAACTGAAAACATTTTTTCACTTCTACGTCATTAGAAATCTAGTGTTTAATGAGTTAGTGCCTTAAAAAAAGTAGAAACATGTTTAAGTTGCAGGTAGCCATCTGAATTGCCCTCAAAGCAGAAATTAATGCAGGAGATCTTACTTCTCAATAACTGGACTTTTCTGAAAAGTATTGTCCTTATGTCCATTCATTTATTAGATCTATATACATCTTCTTACCTGTAATCTGAGCAATTGCTCCCCATCCACTGGAATGCCACATGTAAGTATATAGGATGTCTTGCTGGTCTTCGGTCTTCCAGCCACAGATTCTGAGGTATCAGTGAGAGAGGGAGGAAGGGTGGGAAGATCATACTCTTAAAAAAATGTATTTGCCAATAATCTCACTGTCTGTGCTAAAGTGATAGCTGACATCAAAAAGCACCCTGTGGGTGGTTCTCGTAGTATACTTAGCTCTGAGTTTTGGATTCCTACAGACAGTTGTCAAACAGATATGCAGCATCATGCATAGACAACAGCGCAAAAACTCACCAGGGCTTAATGAAAGTATCAGAGGTGAGTTCTTAGCACTCGCATTTGGGCTGGGGTATGTTCAGATGGCAGAATAAAGATTCATAACTGACAGTCCTACAGCAAGCAGAACTGGGTCAATTGCAGTGGACCAGCTAATTAATTAACCACAGCCAGTTGCAGATTTGTGTTCTTTCTCCACTCTCATTGGTAGAAAAATGGCCGTTCTGCTGAATCTGAGTTCAGATACTGACACGAGCAACCACGGAGATGAGCTCCTAAGTGTCCTGAGGCAAGAAATAATTCTGTGGATGCAAGGTATGAAGAATATCCTAATCCTGAAATAAGGCTTAAAAAAAAAAAAAAAGAATTTAATTAATTTTCTAATTAAAGGAAAACCTGGGTGTATCCAAGGTATTATGTTAGGGGAGAATTTGAAAAGACATCTTCCTGATGGGCGAGGAACAGATATACATCTGCTGGCAAACAGCTAACAAGCAATTCACAACTGCAGCCCCCAGAAATGAGAGGTGGTGAAGGAGGAGAGACAAAGCTCACCAAGGCAGGCAGGAGAGATCTCAAGTTCAGAACTTCCAAGACAACTCATGCTGGCTCAGTCCCACCTTACCTGCGTAAAACCTCTGGGATCAGAGTGTGATCGTCATGGTGTTGACCACCAAATTAAACTGAATTTAGCCAAGGCCCTGTTACCCTTATTTGGTTAATTTCTGACCAGCAACACTCAAATTATTTCAGAAAGTCAGAGGTTTTCTTAGGCAGCGGAACACTCTTTATTGCTAACATCAGAACACAGCTGTACTGGTTTATTCCAGCATCGCCTGTGACAAGCATGGTGACAGGACTTTCAGGAACAGCTGAGGACAGCTTAGAAGAATCAGTCTTTATCTTGTCTTTTACACTTTACTTTTCAAATTAGCATATTCATTTTCTACCATTTTAAGTACATTAAGAAATTAAAATGTAATTTTTACTGGCTATAGTGACAGATAATTTTTGTCACATTTACAGCAACATTTAATATGTTGGCATGGTTACCCTGTTGCTTCATTGCTAACCATAAACAGTTTTTGCAAGCTATCCAAGTAATCTAATTGAACGAAAATATCCTTCCTCCCCCTGCATCCCCTTCTAACCAATGCACTTCTTCACAAGATCTTTCTGGGACAGTTTCTACATTTTGACGTATCTGCAGAACACTTCATTTATATCAAGCAAATTTCTTAGTTCCTGAATTTCCCCTGCACAGCTCAATAGATCAATACTACGGAACTGAGTTGGACTGAAATCAAAGCACCTTTCTGTTTGGAGAAAAGATCTGGTGCTTTGGACAGGATTTTGTTTGAAATTAAGAACGCTTAGATTTGGACATAGGATTAAGTTCACTTAATATATTAGTATATATTTCCTTATATAAGTTATAGAATGTATAGGTATAAAACATAGGTTTTAATCTTATTGTAGGTATGTATTTCTTTAATTTGGGTACTACACAGTATTGCACCTATTCTCTAGCTGCTTCTCTAAAAGAATACGGGCCTTCTATAGGAACCATGTCATATCTGCTGGCACTATGCAGAAAGCTTGGATAAGTTACGGTGTCTCAAATGGCACTAGGGTTCTGCTTAGAGTTCTGAATCCCACCATAGGGGTGTGTCTACATCAGGTGTCTCCCTTTTGGAGGAGAAGATTTTTTCTCCAAACTCCACTCACTGTATTGACGTAATCTCCGCAGACTGTAACGAGAATGTAGATACTCAGAGATTAATGCTACATGGTGATATCTAAACTGAGAGATCTTACTTTCAAACTGCATCCTGCCAGGAGAGCCTTTAACTTTAATATTTTCTCTTGCCCATGGTGAGCAGGAAGCAAGAATATGACAGAATATCCGAGCAGTACCTATGCTTAGTCATTGGCTGGCAATATCTGTGTTTGAAGAGGCTGACAACTCATCTTTTGAAAAGAGGAAACGGCTATTAAGCAAGTCCTGAGATATCTTCTGAATCCTGCTATAAACTGTGGAGTCCAATCATCTCTTGAAGGAGGACAAGGGGGATCTTCAGCAGAAGATAAGCCCTTAAGGGGAAATGTCGTGATCTGAGCACCGTAGTGGCAGCCTCAGTTACTGAGGAGAAAGGTAAGGCAGGGAACAGTGAAAAGCAGCAATTCCTTTTGTGACAAGACTTGTTTAAAGGCAGGATAAGATGAAATCCAGCAGCTGTTGGGAAAGGAGGGAACTTTCTGATGGCAGTCTGGATGTAGGGATTGGTCAGGCAGCTTTATGCTTGTGAATTTGTATCAGTAATTAGGTGCTGCTGAAGTGCAGGCAAGCATTTTCATTTCTCATCCAGCTCCTCATGCCTTGGCCTGTCTGTCAGAAAGGCAGGACTGGATACCAGCTCCATGGCAAGTGTCTGATGTGAGCTACAAGTAGATTTGCAATGGGATGCCTTGAGCTATGCGTTTGGTGTTGGGGTATCTGCAATGCTTTGGCACTTAGGAACTGTTCTATCTACACTTAGAGTCACCGTGTCCGAGGTGTTTGACATGTTTTCCTGATACAAAGCTGGAGTCACAGCAAAGCTGTTACTGGTGCTCAGGACTTGGATGTGTACTGTGTTGTGGGTGAAATTCCTGAAGCAAATTCTTTATTGCCAGGAGTGGCAGAGGGGATCTCGAATGCTTGCAACTCTTCTCGGTAATATCCGTGCATGAGTGATAGGAAGTCCAGTACAAAGATTCTTGAGCATCCAAAAGAAACCTGCAGCTTTTATGAGAGAGATCTCAAAAATTTTAGTCTGCAGTGGGGGAACACTCCGAGTGCTGCTCGGAGGCCTCATGGTGCACCATCTCCAGAGGAGACACCTCTGCTGTGAGACCCAGGGCTCTCAAGATACTCTGTAGTCCCAATCCTCTGATACTCCAGATGGACTAATTACTAACGAGAAATTGTATTTTTCTCAGGAACAAGATGAAATCACTTCCTTGTTCTCACATAGGAAATAAATGGTAGAATTTGAAATATAATCCTGCTTCCCAGATCCTCAGTGCTAAAGTACAAGACTTTTCCCCTTTCTGAGGGTGCTTTATGATGATATTTACAGTTGCTTGTGGTTTATGTTGGAAAGAAACTAGGCTGTGCTATTTATAATGAGAAATTTAGGGCAGTAATTGTTTCCAGTATTTGCCCAGTTCTAAAAATAACAATGTTAATGTGTACTAATTCTTTGTAGTTAAGGAGGCTTCAGCACTATACTGTTGTTTTATCTGGAAGCTCAGCAAATGTGGATGTAACCCACTATCTGACAAAGACCAATAGCCTGACTAGGCAGCTATGTTAAATTTAAAACCAGGCAGGGATGTTTGACTTTATATGGGTTTTAGATGCATCTGCATCTCTGGAGAGAAGGGCAAGAGGCCTGGGACTGAAAGCACTAAATCTTTAATTAAAGAACTCCTAACCATGCCTACTACGTTTATAAATAACAAAACATTTATCAGAGCTTTTATCTTTTCTTGCAATCATCAGCCTGTACTAGATGTTGACAAAGTCAACGATTTATGCCTTAAATTTTTTTTCATTACCGAATACCAAAGATGTTATTATCAGTGAAATCTTATGCAACTTAAATCTTGGGGCTTTCGTTCCTCTGCCTAAGGAATATTGCGAGCCTTTCTCACAAGTCATTTTGGATTATGTTGGCCCAACAGAAGAGATTAAGTTTGCCTAGTGAAGTTGCATCCAAATGGAAATGTTGGTTGGTTTTCCTTAAAAGGATTAGTGGTTTTAAAAAAAAAAAAAAAAAAAAAAACCAAACAGAAAGAAAGAAAAAGAGCACTTTAAAGAATGCTTTAATTTATTTTAAACATTAAGATATTACTGTTCATTATGTTGTATTTAAATGCTTGCATTCAAATTCCTGCATATCGCTGTGTATGAACGATTACTCTTGTGCTCCGTTATTCTAACAGAACTTTCATTGCACCAAAGGAAAAGACACCAAAGTGTCCAGGGAAAGGTTGAACGGGGCCTGAATTCATAATCACCTACCTAAATGCAAATGGGGAGCAGCTCAAAAACTGAGACAGATTATAAATCCTGTGTGCACATCCATCTCTCTTGCCAATGTGGAGGTCAAGGAGCAGCAATCACCTACTGCACTGTACACTCCCTTCTCCACCCCTGCTGTCACCTTGGTGCAAGGATGATGATCCTTCTTGCTGCTTTCTGGCAGCAGGTAGCTGCGGTGATTCAGGAGAATGCTTCACCCGCTGTGAAGCCTTTGACTTGATGGTTAAAGAGATGCTGCTTAGACTATGCAAAAAGTCTTTAAATAGAGGGTGGAAGATTCTGCCATACATACAAACACACATGCACATGTACATATACCTGTGTGCTAGATTTAAAACTACACGAAAATGTATGTATACTTGCATATGTCCACAAAGATAACCCCACTCTAAAGCCTAAAATGACACTCACCACATTATGCGGGCTGCATGGGTACCACTCAGTCTCATACACCAATTCCAGTAGTCACATCGTTATTATGTTGTGCAGTTAATGCTCACTGCGACAGTGAGTTTGCTAGTATTTTGAATACTGAATACTTATGAACAAAAATTACGGAACAGTAAGTTGGCAGTTTTTCTCCACCCAGCCTTTTTCTTCTCGTCAAACTAAAGTTCAGACGGGACATTTGTTCTTCAGTACTTCAGCATGCACACAGAAAGGCACTCTCTTCCCTTGGCTATCCTGTCAAGAGGGAGATCTTGAGCTCATTCAGGAAATTTCAATGTTTTTAGTGCAACCACAATATGTAGTTGTCCGGATCCTTCAGGGACTGAAAGGACGGGTAGTATCTGACAAGTTTTCCAGATACTTCAACAAGTTTGAAGTTCTTCAGACCTAAGAGCACCCAGCCTGTAAGTTAATCATTGATATGTCCTCAGCTGTTGGTGAAAACAAAAATCTGTTGTAAATTAAAGCACTTTTTTCAATAACTTTACGTGACTTTACTGCTATTCAGACCCTCTCTGATGTGAGTGTTCATGTTGAGCTTTAGAGTATACTTTTGTGTGTGTTTGTAACTGACTGTTTCATTCGACTTTCATTATATCTGACAGGGAAATAAATGACTGTTTTATCAAAGCCTGTGAATTCAGCATTTTTTTCCTCAAATTTAACATAGGCAGTAACAAACCAGCTGAGATGTCAAACTAAACTCACTCTATCCTGATATTTTTTTCTTTTGGGAGGGTAGAGTGAGGTGAAGAGAACATGAGTTAGAGCTGAGTTTTCAATTTTACACCATGTTAAACTCCCAGTAACCTCTCAGAGAGAAAAATGTATATTTTCAATTGTACATTCAGAAATTACTGTCTTGGATACACATGAAAAATATAAATGAGCCACAGAGAAAGGAATATATGTGGTCTTTCGTACTGTAACTTCAAATATCTTAGAAAAAGACAAATTACTGAGAGTAATGAACAATGAGAATGTGGAAAGACAATTTTTTTAGTACTTTCTAATAACTTTAAACCTTTTGTGTGCTTTCATTTCTCCTTTCCTTTTTGTGCCTCTCATATAGGATTTTATAGAAAGGGTTAATCTGTAAATGCTGTAAACTACTCTTTTTTTGGTATGAATTGACCAACATAACAATGAGATCAAATTAATATTATTTGCATTACTGTTTTGAAATATCCTTGTCACAGACATAAACCCTGTCCTACTGTAAGCACATGTATAAGAAAAAGGAGCCCTGCTCCTTGAAAAAATGTTCATTATCCATTATTATGGACAAAAAGCAAAAACAACACTCAGGAGATCAAGGAAAGTATGCATCAGTGACAAGAAGTATCTCAGAATACTGCTTCCCTACTTAGCATTAGCTAAGCAGAGGACAGGTTCCAGGAGAAATCTGAAGTATTATGAAGTGCCCTGGTCTAGTGGAAAGTGTCCCTGCTCATGGCAGGACTGTTGGAACTTTAAGGTTGATCTTTAAGGTCCCTTCAAACGCAAACCCTTCTATGATTCTATGACCTTAAGCTGCTTACTGGGATATTGCACAAATTTTGAGAGAAGTCCTGAATATGTTGGTGGGAATAAAGGCTGACCTTTCAGTAGCATTGCAGAAAGGATAGGTATGAGAAAAACTTTTAAATAGTTTCTGCTCAAAACAAAAGGGAGAGAGGGCCCTTGAGAGAGCAAATAGCAGAATAAGAAGCAAAGCAAGGACTGTTCCTTCAACCAATGTGTTTGTGTGCATCAGTCCTGAATTCTTGGCCTTGGGCGTTAATTAAGAAAATGGTCGAGTAGTATTTTTCTGCTACACAGGAGTGCTGGGAGAATAAGTGAGCATTAATACACTACTGTGTTCCCAGCACCAGTTTATGTCGATGTTAGCAAAGGAAGGACACAAGCACAGGCCCTGGTCATCATTCATCCATATGGTTAAATTTTTCAAAATTATTTTGTTGCAGGTCAACTAGAAGTTTTCCAGAACAACTGCTGGACGTAGTGTGGGAGTTAATCCTGGCCCAGCAACAATTCTGCATAGGCAGTTTGGATGCAGCCACTCTCTTTGGACAGCACGTTTAAGAGTACGGCTGTGGTAGGACGGTGCCAGCTGGCCTCAGGGCTAGAGAACATTGACCTGGCACAGAAAACGGGTCTGTGCTAGTTTAGTACCTCCATGCAGCCTTGGTGGGCCAAATTCACTGCCTGCCTAAATTGCCCTGGCCCACTGAGCATTTGGGGGAAACACTGAGCTCAGTTTAATGCAAACGTCAAAGGAGAGAGGCAGAAAACTGAGGATCATCTGGCTCCTGAAGCACCCTCTTGACACACCATCAAAATGCGGGTTAGAATGACACCCCATATGCAAGACTCCTGTTAGCAACCTTTCCTCAAAGAGCACTGCAGCCATGTGCTGTAACCAATGCAGCACCGCACCATACCCTGTGTGCTCAGTCTTCTACATTTTCCCTGGTTACTATATAGAGATATCTAATATACTCCAGTAGTAGTTTATATTTCACTCTCTTTTAGAGGGAGTGAAATACCAAGATCTGCACTAATAACTCTGTCACGTAATGCAGAAATATTCTGTGTCTTCACCACTCATCCACTACATGGAACCAGAACTGTTTTTCTTATTATCATGTAAAACAATACATATGGTACCTGAGGGGTTAAAGAAACAGAGGTGTCCCTGAATGACTGTTACTTAGGCAGACAGGTAGGCTTGGAGTTGCCCTTCCTTAACCTTCCTTACTCCCCACTCTCTCTTCAGGAGTGGGCCTCTGGCCATCTTAACATTCTGGATCGACATCAATAATGTCTTATCCCAAACTGACCCATACATAGATCATTGGAGTGACTTGCTGGAGGATAACAGACTTTTGACGGTGTCTCCATGACTTCCCAGGGGATGAAAGCTATGGGAATCACTTAACATGAGGGATACCTGTCCAACCTGCTGTAGGTGCACCTGCTTTGGCAAGGGGGTTGGACTAGATGATCCCGAAGGGCCCCTTCCAACCCTTACGATTCTGGGATTCTGTGATACCTTTGGCCTTAAGAGGAGTCCGAGGACAGCATCACTTCTACTTGAAGCAAACTGAGTTCAGAGGATTTGGGACTTGTCCACTGTTGGTGATACTTTGTCTCTCATGTCCCTAGGAAGAGGCCTTCAAGGACTTTTCTGGAACATTTCAAATCCAGCTCATTCAATGAGCTAGTTCAAAGACAGACTAGAGGCCAAGCAACGGGAGCACATCTAGGCAAGCATGTCTCTGAGGAAAAGGTTTAGCAAAACTGTCTAGCCTTCTTTTGTTTTGGAGATACATTTTAGGGAGCAGTATGCTTACTATAGTTTTCTTCAGGTCAGTTGCCTGAACTACCCCAATAGACAGCCATAAACCTTAAATTAGAGTCAGCATAAAGTGTTAGATTGGGCTGTACCATCTGTGCTGGAGGTCTCGGTTCAGTGGGCTTCTGTGATGGCTAGCTGTCACGGAGGCTTCATCTGAGGGCTGGGGCAGCCATGACCCAGGTTCCTGTTGTATTCCCCGTTTTAAACTCTGCATAGTGCCATCAGTGTCTTCTGAAGTACCGCTGTGAATCCAGGTCTTCAGAAGCTGACTGCTGGATACTGTCCTTTGCCCACAGTCTGGAGTAGCTAGGGAAGCAAAAGTGTTTGCCTTGGACAACTATAACAGCTTTGATGGTTGCTGGGACAACATGTTGTCACTTAACAACTCATAGCTTTGCCTCTGACTGAGTGCTCTAAGAATAACTTTTAATTGCAAAATCTCCCCCCCACCACCACCACTTCTGCTGCACACAGGCAGAGGAGTCTCTGCTCCTCCTGATGGTCTGAGTCACATCCCTGGATGCTGGTCAGCCCTGACTCCAGGCCAGGCCTTTGGAGTTTGTGCAAGGGTAATATTTATAACCTTGGCTCCTGAAAGGAATCCACAGGGTAGATACATGTGTATGTGTCCCCGGAGCTCAGACCCGTGAAGGAGCAGCATCTGCACCAGGCAGACATTTAGGTGGCAACATCTGGCAGACTACGCCAACTGCCTGGGTCTGTACAACCTGCCAGGTTATAACAGACCAGTGCAGAAATCTGTCACCAAGAGGTCCATCCTCTTTGCCATATTTACTGTTTTTCCCCCACCTGCTGCTCTGTGTGGTAGATAACAACACAAGTTACTTTGTGTAGAAACACGTGACCTGAGCTCCCAAGTCTAGTGCTAGCCCTTGCCAAGAACGAAAAAGAAAACTGTTTGTGACCTGAATCGTTTGAAAGTGTAGTACTTTTCAGTCGTTATCACGTGACTCACTGGGACAAGCCCCAAGGATTCAAAAGTGTGTAGGAAGTGTTCCCAGTGACAGGACGAGGGGCAAAGGGCACAAGTTGGAACATAGGAAGTTCCGTTCAAATACACGGAAAAACTTCTTTACAGTGAGGGTGACAGAGCACTGGAACAGGCTGCCCAGGGAGGTTGTGGAGTCCCCTTCTCTGGGGATTTTCAAGACTCGCCTGGATGCAGCCCTGAGGAATGTGCTCTGGGCAATCCTGCTCTAGCAGGGGAGTTGGACTAGATGATCTCTAGAGGTCCTTTCCAACTCTGAAGGTTCTGTGATTCTGTGATTCTGTGAAGACAGACACCTTTAGGACACAGAAGTTTAGGTTAAACCTGTGCTCTGCACGGATATTTCCAATAAGAATTTTTCAGCTGTCACTCCTCATTCTGTACATCTTTCATTTGGAATAAATGCTGATATATGCAATGGAAGAGGAGGAGGCAGTCAGAAAAACAGGGGCTGGCTGGTAGAAAAAGCACTTATCAAGGGTGTGAGAAACCGAGGCTGGAGGCCTCATAGATCTAACTGCATTAAAAAAATGAAAACAGCATTGGCAAGAGCAACTGACCGCTTAAAGCCAGACTTCGGTGGGTTGTGAGGGCCAGAAGACAGACTGGCAGCGGTGCTGGGCAGAGAGAGCAACTCTTTGTACAACAATGTTGTGTGCATTTTACAGATGAAGTAGAAAAGGGCTGCTTGAGGGTGTGGCAGCAAGAAGAGTGTGAGATGAAGGCATATAAGCCTCTGTGAGAAATTTTATTTGCTTTAGCTGGTATTTTTATTGTGTGTTTTGAATAAAGAGAATTGGGTGAGGAGTATGCTGGAAAAGGAATGAGCACTGAGTGTGGGGAACAGCTGGAGCGTTTCTGACATACACTTCTTTTACTTGCCACCCTATTTATGGGTCTGTAGGAATGTGGAGGGGAAAAAAAAGTTTACTGCTTTAATATTTCTTGTGAGCAAAATCCATACAGGATCCATCTCGGAATGTGAGAGCAGAGAACAAAAGGATGTGTTTCTGTGCCAGTTTGTGATGATTAACTTGAGTACATGGCTTGTCTATATTATGATTTAAAGTTGCTGGACTCTTTTCCTTTAGGTGTTCTTTATATATATAGACATACACAAAATCCTTCCACCCCAAACATTAATACAACTGTTAGAGGAAAAATCACTGTTTATTTAGTTAAACAGATTTTTTTGTGCGTTTCGTTTTTTTGTTTGTTTGGGTTTTTTTAGTTAAATATTTATTTAGATTGTATTTTTTATAGTTTTATGGCAAGAGTCAAAGATGGTCTGTTATAAATAGTCTTCCAAGTACAAATAGTCTTTCTCCTGGCATATAACCAAGTATTCAGCAGAATGAAGACTTGTTCTGCCATGTTTCACTGGGCAATGGAGGTAGAAACGTTTCCTTGATATCAGTAGAGATGAGGGAAGCAGAGAAAAACTGAGCCTCTTGCTCACAGTCTTCTGTGGGATAATATACGTATAATTTGCAAGTCCATCCTGCATCACAAGGCTATTTACAGCTTGGCATATGCTAAGACCACATGCCTGTGTTTCAGCACATGAAGGGAGATGTGCAATTGGGTTAGAGACAGGAGAAAGAGAGGGGGAACGATCCCTCTCAGATGGGGATGAAGATGGGGGGAAAATCCAGCTTGGGCACAATATCTCACCTTTCTCCCTGTGTCTGACGTGGGATCAAGATATAGGAGGAAACCTGACGCTCTGTGAGGATACTTCATGAGCCACAGTGCTTGAGGAATACCAGCTTTGCACTGGAGCACTGAAGACCATGAAGACTCCGTGGTTAAGCGTGCCTCCTGTGATGCTCGCTGGGGCTGTGAGAGATTCTGCTGAGAAGGAACGTCTAAAAGGGACATTGAGCTAGCAGCAGAATAACTTGGTCGCCAAGTACTACAGTTTCTTGAACGAGAGGCCCTCACCAACTTTGCGTTGTCTTAATCAATTCCACCAGATCTTGCAAAATGAGTAAATAAGAGAAGTTCTACCTTCATTTAAAAATTGCAGTTTTGAGTCTTCATCATTGACATCATAAGGGGATGCTGGTGTCAGCTTAAGCTAGCCATAAAATTGTAATCGTACGGAACAGACAACCCCTGGTTTGAATCAATAACTAGCTATAGAAACAATTCAAATTACTTCTATAGAGGATGCGATCAATTAGAAAAATAAATTCTGTCTGTTAGAGGTTTTTTTATTCACTGTTCCTGGGTACTTGTGCAGCCAAAGGTTTATGAAAAGCTAGTTTCAGTCCAGAAGCCACAGTTAATTTGTTCACGAGAGAAAGTTCATTTTGGGATTAAATTGTTATAATTCTGAAGCACTGAAGCCAATAGCAATTTTGCAGATGAGTTGAATGGGAACATGAAGAGGTCTTTCCTAAAGATGTAGCGTACAATTTTGTGGTTGAATAATTACGGAAAAGACAAATCGCAAAGTTAAATTAGTACTTTCCTTATGTCAAGTAATTAACCCATAACTCTTTGAACAAATCATGGCTCAGATTGCAGAGAGACAGAAAATTTTTAAGAACCAATAATTTAGGAAAGATTCTATAATTTGAATGGCTAACATAAATCTTTTTAACACCAAATATTTGACTTAAATGATTTATGGACAATATTTTTTATAGCTCTATATCTGATACATCATCAGAGAATATAAATAATCACATTTAAATGTAAATTTACACTGATAATGCTTATTAGATAATGTACTTTCAACACTAGTACAGTATTTTAGAATGCATGTAATAGGTATATGACAAAACAATAGTATAACAGTTGTGACATTTTAGTATAGTCAGAAGTAGCTTTATTCTCAAATACAAATATTTTTGTTCTTTATTTGCTCTTGGGATAAAGCATTTACAGTCAGAATTGAAGATTAACATAGTATAATAACAAAAACCAGAGGGTAAAATATGGTATCAGTTTGTATAATGGCATGTTATATGCAGCTGTTTTGAATTATATTACCTTTTTATTGATGTGTCCAGAATTTTTTTCTTGCAGCTTAGACATGTGGGGGCTTTTAAACATACAAAGTATAGCAAATTGCAGATGAATTGGTCCACGAGGATACTTTAAAAAAAAAGTCTCTTAAGGTATATTTTTGAAATTAGAACATGAAAAAAATGGAGGTACTGGAGGCAACTTTGACCTATTGAAATACCATTTAAACTACTGTAGCAGTAGTCAGATTGTGAAGTCAGATTCTTGCAGCATTTACTTCTTGATGAGACTTTTACTTAGGCTACTTAGACAGTGCTAAGAAATAATTACATTAATTAGCTATTTAATGTAGCTTTTCAAACAATAATTCAGTCCTCGTCTCGTCAGTGCTAAAAATTAGGATTTTTTAACTTAGATTAACTAAAATATACATGCAAACCTGGAGTAAAAGCGGGCATTAAAGGCAAGGCACTGACTGTTAGGTATATAAAACTGGCTTGGATATATACTGGTAACATTTCCTGTACCATTTTGTAGTAAATCAGATGTGTCTTACCTTTATTGTGTTAAAATGGTGCGTTGGAATTAGTTGTGTTGATATGTAGCTGTATTGTTGTACTAATAAAGGCAAATCCTTGGAAGAGGCAATCATCTGACTTGCCTTCCAAACTGGAAGCCTGCCACTAAAATGCTGCAGTTATAGTTATAGAACCATATAATTTACATTAATTGGTTTTCCTTTTTGGATTTTGCTGGCCACTGCTATTTTTCTGAAGCTTAATTTTCTATAGGAATTACCTCTGTAATGTACTATTTAAATAACATGTAGAGTATTAGTAGCAGAATTGCAAAGTTCCCAACATTTATTGTCAATACAAGTCAAAACTGGTTTGTAGAGGGTCACAGATAATCCTTAACTTTCCTATTGGTCCCATTTCAGGAAGTCCTGTAGGTGCACTTGTACTTATACCACTATATTGGTTATTGATGCTACAGGCTTAAGAATTTCTGACGGCTCCATTCCGTTATGCACAAGGGAAAAGAATTTGAAATATGAATAGAAGTGGCACACAAATTAATGAGGTAGGAAGCATTTTTAATTTCACAGTTTTATATTTTAAGGGTAAAGATATGCTTCTCATTTTACAGATATAGAGAAACAAATTTCACATCTCATTTGTACATTTTGAAAATAAAGAATGAAGTCACAGGAAGACGAAATGGGCTCCTGAAAAAACTTTTTTTGAAATAAAGCTGACTAGTTTTTCAAAAAGACCATCTCTTCCGTTATAAGTAACATGAAATAACTGCAAGAATAGTGCAATACGTGTTTCTCTACAAGTTGACATCTTTTCTGTGGATGTTATTTATTCAGTAGATTAATTTATTCAATCTTTTCACTCACAAAAAAGGAAAAAAAATCCTCCACTTTCAGAGAGGTTTGACTATTTTCAGAGCTGTCTGAAATTTCTGCTACAGAGGACATGAAGGATACCAGTGTTCAGTGGTTTCCCACCTATGTGAAATACCAATGCTATTGGTTCTGTCTCTCTGGAAAATATTTCCATGAACTTTCAAAATAATAAGAGCATTTCAAAGGTGACCAAAATACAGTATTCATATTTTAAATGTCTGTAGTTTGTTTGAACCTTAGTGAGAGCAGTTCATAAAAATAAAAACAATATAGCAGAGAACATATAACTGCATGTAATAAGAATATTTCAGAATTTATCTGTCTATTAGCATTACAGTTTGGGAAGGAGAAGAGATTTCTTTCCAAATTCAGGTATTGAATTGACCACTTAAAAAAAAAAAAAAAAAAACAAAAAACAAAAAGACTCAATAAAAACTATTTGGAACTTCTCTGAAATTTTACACAGAAAGGTGATGCATGATCTAAAACAGGTCAACAAATACAGGGTCATGCTCTTGCTATCACAGGTATGCAAAGCTCTGCTTTAATGCGTGATTGCACGTCCACCACATCGCATTTGGAAGTCTTTCAGATTGCTGCCAGGTTTCCAAAAGGAAAGAGACAAAAAGTCTCTCTGAAAGGTTTGATAAAAAGCAAGGTACCATGACCTACTACCAGAGACACAATTTGGGGTTTACTTTAGCTCTGAACAAAGGATTCATGCTTGCAAATACTGGTAGTGATCTGAAGCACTATGGGAAATATAGGACAGAAACTACATGTTTCTGCCCTGCTGACCTTGATGCTCACAAAACTCTTCCGTGAGACAAATTGGAAACATGCTCTGCACCAGTTATCCCATTTCAACTTCAGGGAAAATCAATTACTGGGGAGGACAGGAACAACAGAAGCACGAGGATTTATTGCGGCAAAACTTAAGATTTTCTCTGCTTGAGTGGCTTCTAAAGAAACCACTGCAGTCACAAAGGTCTGATTCTTGTTATTCTATAAGTTATTTGCAAAATCAGGAATGGAAAGAAGCTGTTTGAAAGCTAATATATATTGGGAAAAAACTCTGTATATCTTTGGTTTTGAACTAACAGTAGGAATCTGATTTATATTTATCCTTCTGTGAGTCCACTTCTGTGCTGCAGCAATGCCATTACTTAAAGTCAGTGGAAAAACTACAGTGACTAAAAGACAAATCAAATCTGATGGTTGTATGAAGCTTAACAGACTGATACTTTCTCATATCCTTCCTTTCCACCTGCTGAGTTAGGCACTGTGTCTGAAGACACTTGATGGGCATCCTTAGGTGCCTGATAAGTTAGGTGCTTTCTCTTAAGTTCACCTTCTAGCCAAATCATGTATGTTAATGAACAGATGTAGGCATCTCTGGATATATCTGATATAGAGGGGGTGAATCTCACTTTGAAAGTTCTTTTCTCTCTTTGTGGATTATAGAAAGGAACTAGATAGTTAATCTAGACTAGATGTATTGCTATTAGACATTTAAAGATACCTAAGATAAAGCCTGCCTCTGGTTTAGGCTAGTTTTCCTCTCTGACATCACCTGCAGATAAATCTAGAAGTACAAAAGAGAGTACATTTGTACAACTCTAGAACAATGTAAAACCGGCAGTAGAATGTATACAGGCCCTTGTTAGTCTACTATGTCCCATTTATTCACTATGTAATCTTAGTGAGAAATCTGATTATCAGATTTATCAAGAAGCTGCCTGGTTTTAAATAGAGGTTTTACTTAGTGTGAAAGTAGACCTTTACTTAGAATCATAGAATGTGTTGGGTTGGAAGGGACCCTGAAAGGCCATCTAGTCCAACCCCCCTGCAGTCAGCAGGGACATCTTCAACTAGATCAGGTTGATCAGAGCCTCATCCAGCCTGGCCTTGAATGTCTCCAGGGATGGGGCCTCCACCACCTCTCTGGGCAACCTGTTCCAGTGTCTCACCACCCTCATTGTAAAGAACTTTATCCTAATGTCTAATCTAAACCTGCCCTGCTCTCGTTTAAAACCATTGGCCCTCGTCCTATCGCTACATGCCCTTGCAAACAGCCCCTCCCCAGCTTTCTTATAGGCCCCTTTCAGGTACTGGAAGGCTGCTATAAGGTATCCCTGGAGCCTTCTTTTCTCCAGGCTGAACAGCCCCAACTCTCTAAGCCTGTCATACTTGAGAATGGAATGAATGCTTTAAAAGAAAGCACTTATTCCTATGTTTGTTAGCCATCACCTACAGTATCTTCTGAGTGCTACAGTTTTAGCATTGGCATGATACAAGACACAAATCCTTCATGAATATAGCTTTTTGGGTTGTTATGTTTTTTCATATGAACATACTCATAGTAGGCATAGTATCTCAAGTATATCTCTGCCCCTCATAGTTATACATGGCAGATAAGAATGACCTGGAAGGCAATGTGGACAGCTAAATTTATGAAGACCACTTTCTGACTGTAAAACCTATGCCTGAGGATCCCGCCAAAAATACATTGTTGGCTGGCTAGCTAGCAATTACATGCAAACATGCTGTACCTGTATGTCAAATACAAACCAGCTGTAAGATCACTAGTGCTGATTCATCTGCAGAACACACCATAAGCAATTCATTTGACTTACAATGAGATAGAGTTGAGTTGCGTGATGAAGAAACAAGAACAGTAAATCGGCTGCCATTCAGCTGTGCCTTTAACTTAATGAATGTCCTTGGATAACACACACACATTCCATTGAGCTATTAGTTACCTACAGGATCTTTGAAAAGGTGAAGGAAATAAACTACTGAAACTGTGGTGTCTTTCACACAGTTAATTGATCAGAAATTAGTTTTTTTAAGGGTCAAGAAAAGCATGTGTTTACAGCAATATTTACAGACACCTGCACAATTTTAATACTAACCATCGCATCTGTTCATGTTGGCAAACCGAGGTCCAACTTGATCTGAGCTCTCCTGGACTGAAGTGTAAATCCTGCTGAGCTCTTCAACTCCATGGGATTAGAGGCTCACAAATCACAGATCAGAGCAGAGGTCAAAGCCACAGTATTTCAGGGGTCTTAAACCGAGAGCCTCAAAATCTCTCTGGTTCTGCAGATTGTTCAAGTCATTCTGCATTAAAGGTTTGGGAAAATGCTCTTTCCACTTTTTTTTTTTTTTTTTGTGCTCATATGTTAAGCAGTGTATAACTAGCAGCTATTAACTAAGTAACTGTATTCCACTAGAAATCAACACGGTAACCTTCATCTCAAAAGAGCTGTCAGTGACTCCAGGCAAGGGGTTAGAATGGAAACCATTAAAACCATACCTTTTGTTGCTCAAAGTTGTAGAAGAAATATGCAGTATAATTATGTCTGTTTTAAAGGAAGCCATCTGTCTAGTTTCTCTAGTACTAAGCAACACTGATTATGCTTAGCAACCAGTATGTATTGTATTCACGTATCATGAGACCCTTGTTAACTTCAAAGGATTTGGGTTTATGCCCTGAAAGTCCTAATCTATAAGACCTTTGCTATTTCCTTTGGGTCACAACTCTTCAACTAAACAGAAAATGTTATCAGGAAGTTCTTTTCCTTTCACTCATCCTTCTCTTAAATTTTTTTTTTCCTAACCTAGTCTTTTTTTCTTTTTTCTTTCTTATTATTCCACTAAATAAATCCTCTTCCATTAACTATGTTCATCCTTGGAATGGACTCTTCAGCCACTACTTCCCTTAGTTAGATATGTTAGATATGATTCTTAATATCTAAAAGGTTAACTTTTCTTCCCCCTCCCACTCTTAATTTTCATCTTGTGCCTCTCTACACTACCAGGATAAAGCCAGGGTTGGAACTAGAATTGTTAAAATACCACGAGTATTTACGATCTGTCTGTAACTCTCTGAAATACTGTGAGAAAGCCCATTCTTGTGTAATTTCCAGCTTGGTCTTAAGATTCAGATAAGATCAGGATAACAATCCAAACTTTTTAGTGATGTTTATCCAAATCTTCTGAGATGTCTTCATCACTATAAAAAGGCACATATATACTATGTGGTATATCTATCACTCCGGTGCATTTTGTCCTCCTTTGTTTTCTCATATATCCCATCTAGTTCAGGTCAATGTCCTTTAGCATCATTAATAAATTGAAACAACTTTAGCCTTTTTTTCTTGACCCCAAGATAACAAAACACACCAAAAGTTATAAGACCATGTTCAGAGTCTCGAGGCACCCAGTTTTGTTTCTGAGACAATGAGCAAGTCCCTGTCTACACTGTCCCACCCTGGCTTCCTACTCAGTGGAAGAATGCAGCTCTGATACCTAAATTTCCCCTGTTTAGTAATAGACAAGAACATGGCCCATAGAAATCAGACCTATCAAATTTTGGCAGAAGACCCACCAGAAAAGATGGTTGCCTATAAAGTCCAGCTCAAAAATCACCACTACCACAGCACTCTAGCTACCACGTAAGCCAATCTACAGAGAAGGGCCCGTGATCATCTTCCATACTTCCACACTGCACACATCTAGATAAGCAACTGTTCCACAGAATCATGAAAAAGTCCACATTTTTATGCCTGCTTTAGCTGTCACATCTCAACATTGTGATGCCTGGTGTCATATCGATGTCAGATACAATTGATAACATAGGTGCATTCATAAAAAGCACCCCTGTCCATTGAAGTAAGTTTTGAGGGAAAAAATCCTCACCTTGGAATAGAACATTTTAAAGAGGACCATGAAGATGATCAGAGGGCTGGAGAACCTCTGCTATGAAGACAGCCCGAGAGTTGGGGTTGTTCAGCCTGGAGAAGAGAAGATTTCAGGCAGACCTTATAGCAGCCTTTCAGTACCTAAGAGAGGCCTACAGGAAAGCTGGAGAGGCACTTTTTACAAGGGCATGTAGCAATAGGACAAGCGGTAATGGCTTCAAACTGGAAGAGGGTCGATTTAGTTTAGCTATTAGGAAGAAATTTTTCCCTCTGGGAGTGGTGAGGCACTGGAACAGGTTGCCCAGAGAAGCTGTGGATGCCCCATCCCTGGAAGTGTTCAAGGCCAGGCTGGATGGGGCTTTGAGCAGCCTGGTCTAGTGGGAGGTGTCCCTGCCCATGGCAGGTGGGGTGGAACTAGATGATCTTTAAGGTTCCTTTCCAACTCAAACCATTCTATGACTATGAGATAAAATTATGTTTTGGTTGCATTTGCCATCATCACTATGCCAGTCTTCTGTTGGGAGCTTGGCTGGTTTCTTTCTTTTTGGCTGTTATGAGCTTTCTTTGCTGAAGTATATACTTTTAACAATCTGAAAGTCTTATGAACTCCTCTACTTATTCTTGGCAGCTTCTCTTCATGCTGGAGAGAAGGGGAAAATTTTAGCATATCAAGTATCTTTTTATATCTTGTTCTGCTATATTATATTGTACTCTATCTTATCTCAACTTCTAAAACAGATAGGAGTTGTATACCCTGTATTATTTTTCAGCTGCTAAAAATTATTAGAAGGGCCAGGCCTGTGTATATGGGTGATATTTTTTCCACTGGTTTCTATTAAAATAGATTGTTCTTCACCAAGATAAATTAACTAAGCAGAAATACCTGGGTCTAATTTCAGCTACCTTTTTTTTTTTCAGTGGTACAACATATATTTGTCTGGTTGCAATAGCATCCAGCAGATTTCGAATATCAGGTGTTGAAGGGTAGACCGCAACATGTTTGAATGTTCATCTCAGATAAACACTCAGAAATCTGGCTGCCTGACATACCTGCTAAGTCCGTTTCAGTCTATAAAGTAACGCAAGTGGAAATTTAATGTCAGCAATGTTTACATGAGTTCTCCGGTACATTGCAATTTTAGATGGATTTATGCAGTTCTTGTTTTCTCCTCTTCATCTTTTTGTGCCTTTTCTTTGCCTTCATGTTGGATTTAGGACTTTGTGGCTGCTTTTTTGTGTGAAGGCTGATATGGGGAAGGAGCCTCTTTCTAGGCTCAAACCTTTAAATCTCAGGCCAGATCGTGGTCTTCAAATCTGTATGAGAAGAATCTCTTCCTTCAAGTTCTTATTCATCCTAAGCAGAAGATGAATTAACCATTTCAGCAGAACCTTTTTTTCCTCAGAAACCCATTGGTATAGGCTCTTAATAGGTTATAATCTTATTATGAGATGACATATTAATAAAATATTTTTTGTGTGGATCAGTTCATTTTGGGACTAACTTGTTTCTAAGGTAGGTCCAAAACCAACTTCAGACAAAAACCCTCCTTTGTAGTTCAGCTCCACCAGAAGCACGGGGCTTAAAGACCAGTCTGGAGATGCAAAGCCCTGTTAAAAGGTAGTCTTTCTCCTATGTTCAAAAGGAAAATCAAGGCTTGGGCCATATCTGCAGAGAACAATTTAGATCCTGTTAATAATGGAGAAAACACAGACAGGTTTTTTGGTAAGAAAGAGGTTGCAGACACATTATGTCCACTTCTCCAGACTGTGGATAGACCTTTTATTCACCACTATCATATCAAGTTTGTATATCATTTGGCTGCTTTAGCTTAATTTAATCTTTCCACCCCTCATCCACCATTTTTTTGTGACACATAACAGTCCATCTGGTACAGATGGAGAGGAGGGCTTGACCTAGGTGAGAGAAGAGTCATTCAGACTCCCTCTGGAGACTGCACCAAAGAACTTGGAGGAGTAGGAACATTAATAGGCTAGTTCCAGTGGGATAATGGAAACTTAGGAAATGTAAATGGGTTCACAGTTTCCAGAAATGAATTCCCTTTGCCATAAATCATTCAATGACATAGGCTCAGGTCCTGGTTTAAAGGATGTTTTCTTTCTATTTCTCAGGGGTCAACAGTGTTTCTTTACTCAAAGATTAAAATTTATCTGGTTTTGTATTTATTCAAAACCAGTACAAAAAGAAAGACTTCTTATGTAGCTGTAAGAATAACTATATATCATATTACATAGGAGAAATTGTACAAGCAGAAGCAGAGATCAGAGGCTAATTTACAATCTAGTAGTCTTGTATCACAAATAAATAATTAATAGGTATTATTTGTATGAAGAAGGGGTCCAAAATCTTCTGTCAGACCTCAAAGATACTGTGCTATGCACAGTTTTTAAGCACATGAGAAAACATGGCCTGTGGTTCAAGGAAACAACACAGAACAGTGCCTATATAATAAATGTAAGGAAAAAGAGATGAACGATAGGAATAGCAAAATCTCCTGCACTATAGAGGAATCATTTAACAGTTAGCTGTTCTGATCCACTGGGCGAGCTGGCCCTATTTAAGTTAGCCAGTGTGGGCAAGTCATCTGTGACTGAGGGAACAAACCCACAGGGCATGCAATTTCACTAAAATGGGCACTAATATTTGTTAACATGCAGAATTCCTGATGAGAACATAATAAGAAAAACTTATTCATCTGATTTTGTTAGTTTTCTGTCATACCTTTGTGCCAAAGTACTTTCTTTGTAATACTTTAAGTCATTATTCAGAAATGTCTTTTCCTTCATCTGTAAGAGATTTGACACAATCATGATATCAGCTGGCTAGCTCAGCATCTTCTGATCTGCTGAATGAATCAACAGTTTGAAATAATTAGTCAAAATTTTGTGATCTGCTGTCCAAAGAGGAGCAGTGAGCTGGATATGGCATGAAGGTACTGCACTTGGGTCACAACAACACTATGCCATCCCTGGAGGTATTTAAAAGATGGGTAGATGTGGTGCTGAGGGACATGGTTTAGAGGTGGTTTTGGCAGTGTTAGGTTGATGATTGGACTCGATGGTCTTAACCTAAAATGATCCTATGATTCTATGATTCCATAAGGGAATTATCTTCCAATTTAGGAGTCCCATGCCGACCATTTTTACACAGAATATACAGTACTTCAGCAGAATTTGAAAACAACAATTCCTAAAAAAAAAATAAAATTATTATTTCTCTATTTCTGTTTTTACATTTTAAAAGTGCACATTCATGTTTCATGGTTCACCTTTATTCTGAAATCTGTATTCCATATGCTTTAGCTTAGGGATATTTAAGTACATTTCTATAGTATCAAACCATTTAATGATTTAATACATACATTCACTTTTGTCTGACATGGCTTCAAATGCAATCCACGTATCAAATTTTTCTATATAAAGTTCAAATACACAGCTTAAATTCCGACTCTCATAAACCTTTTCTATATGTGTCTATATGCATGCTTGTGCACGCAGAGAAAATGTTTCTAATATATGCATGTCTACCTTCTACTCAGAAACTTCCTTATAAAACCGGGTAATAGTAAAGCAAGTGAACGATTTCTTGTACACTTGCTCTTCTCCCTTACTAGGATATAGAATTCTCTGCTGGAATGTGATTTGGAAAAAAAACAACATAGTGGAGATGTGATTTATATTGTGCATGTAGCACCGGTTATAGCAAAATTGTTAACAAAGAGGAAGGGTTTGTAGGGTTTTTTTTTCCAAAAGACAGTCAGATTCCAAATTCAATTAATCTTCTCTGGAAGCTCATGCAGCAGCCAGATACACTCAAATGACTATACTCTGTCCTCCGGGCTCATATGGTTCTTTCTGGGCTCCATTATGAGCCTGGCCTCTGACAAGCACCTCAGCCTTGGCAGGTCCTTGATGAAAATGCAATCTTAAATGAAGCTTAGACCTGGTTCATCACTAGTTTTGAATGAAAGAATTTACATCTGGGAATTGCAGAAAGGCCATAATTCACACTGAAGATAAAGTTTGATGTATAACATAAATAGAATTGAAAAGTTTGTGTTGTTTCAACAGATTGGTCTATTAATGTATGGCCTGGTGTAGCCAGCTATATATAAATATATATATACACACATGTATGCACATAGATACATATATACATAAGCTTGTTAGAAATACTGCAGCTCTTAGAATGACAAAGTCAATCCTGGAAGTAAAATTCAAATTAAAAAGAATTATTTTTGTCCAGCTGTTCACTGTAAAATATGAAGAAATATTGAAGGTTTTTCTTTTATTAAATCTCTTAAAATAATATGTTTTTCCCTGTTACTGATCAGTAGCTATATAATTTTATTATAATCCCTCTTTATTCACTGTGCAAGTATCCTCATCAGACATTGACTCTAATAATGGGTGGAAGTCTGGCTACATTAAGGAGGAATTTCTGACCTTAAGGAACTACGAGTTTCAAAAAGATTATTAAAATTGGAGAAGAAAATTATTTACACAGTACAGTTATGGTTATGTGTAAAAGGTTCACCTTTATGTTCCATCTGAACACTAACACCTCATTTGCCAGCACAGTCCCTGAACAGCTGCCCGAGTTGTAATGAAATAAAAGCTGTACCAGACTCCGCAAACTCAGAGCTAAACTCACAGTGCAAATGTGAACTTAAATAAATACTTACAAACGACTTTCCCAACAAGGGATGAATGTGTAGTCCTTGATGCTGAAAGTTTAATAAGTGTCTAAAAGCTACATTGTATAAACTGGTAGGAAATGCTCACTTCAGGCCTAATGACTTTTCTCTAATTAAATTGTGCATAATTTATAGCAGATGAAAGCCCCCTTGCTGACTGTCATTTGCTGTGTGGTCATTCCCTACCTCGTATTTGTCCAAACATTCTTCTCAATTATCCAACTGTTAAACTATTTGGTGTCAAAATGTTTCTGGATTGGTACTTAGAGTTTTTATGTTTCTTGCTTAACTTTGGTCTGTAGTTTCTCCATACATAAATACATCAACCTATATTAAAAACAGAGCCTTTATCTGCACAAGTTGCTTGGGGAGTAACTTTCCCTGGTCTAGAAGACAAGAAAAATCATTGTTTTCTCTTTGATTTAGAGAGCTGATTTATAAGGGTTTACTTTTAAAGCTTCTGTTTCAAATGTGCTAACTCCAGAGTTTTTATATATTGCCCAGATTTTCTTACCCATGTTTAGGGTCTGATTTATAAACTGTGTGCCTTCTGACTCAGCAGGAATCTTTGATTTAGGACAACACATTACAAGAAATTTTTTAGTAGCTTAGTATTTAACTGAATTCAGAGAAATTACAAATGAGCAAATGTATAGTTCTTTTTTCTGTTTTGTTTAGGTTTTCTATTTCAGAACCTTTAATGTAATGGATTATATAAGAAAAAATAAAGTCACTATGAGAATGAGGGAATTCCAAAAAGTAAAGTTAACCACAGCCCTTCAGTAATTAGAGTTTTAGAGCTTCTGAATGTCAGTGGAAGCAGGCTTCTGAATCACCTAACTACATTGGAAAATACTTCTTTTTACCGCTGCTACTGAATAAAGCCTTTTTCTGTATGTGCTTAAACAGATTCACTGTCCATGCTTCCAATTTGCTTCTGAGCCATCAACATTTTGCAGATGATTTCTCCAACTGGGGTTACATACACACCCTTATTTCTCATTATTGGCACAAAAAGGCCCTGCCCGAGATGTCTGGGATGTACATTTATGTTAACTGATTTAAAAGTAACAGTAGAAAATTGCACAGAGTAGAGGTAATACCATGTTCTCCATTTTTCTGCCTATGAACATAAAGGTACAAATATATGACATGAATACGTATGACGTGAATGATCTCTTTCTCTTTCTCTTTACTAACTAGAAACTTTAAAGCTTTAGCAACTGCTTATAGTTTGATATGGTCTGTAATATGAAAGGCCAAAACCAGCTTTTGGGGAGCAAAATGTCATTAAGCTGTTGCAGTTTAGGCTGGACTTGCCACTAAATGAACGACAGAGTGTCACATGAGACACTCATTAGAATTCTTATTCCCCAAACTTAAAAGCCACAATTTTAGGTCAATAATATTATTTTTTTTGGGGGGGTGGGGTGGGAGAAACATAAGAAGGCAGTCCCATTATTATATCAGTTGCACTCTGATTTCATTGTGTGTGTGTGTGTGTGTGTTTGCGTGTTTCTGGTTTGTCTACATTCCTTTTGTGATGCATTTGTGGTTTGTGGACAATCTCTGAGGGGGAAGGGGTCTCCAGGGTAGCTGTACGGATAACCAGAATGACTTTGTTGGGGCCAGGAAACGGTGAAGGATTGAGAACACCTAAAGGTATTAGAAAATAGGCCCTGTCCCTGACCTCTTCAGGCCGCTTGAGACTGTCATCACTATTTATTGCCCAAGGGCTGTGCAGGTAGCAGCAGCAGCCGCAGTTATAGCAGGATCCAAGAAAGGGCAAGGGGAACAAAACTGACGCCCATTCAGCTCTCAACTGTAAAGTGTCATAGGACGACAACTCTAATTGTAATAGTTTAATAGAGAGCTATCATAATTACAATTATTCCCCATAGATACACAAATTAAAGCTGTGTGTTCAAGCAAAATTATTCAGAACTTGAGAACAACCATAATTTTTAAGAAATATAAATCACGACCTATTTTTAAGTCAGTAATGAAATTTTTGGAAAATTAATAGGTTCCGAAAATCAGCATTTGTATCACACATTTATTAAAAATGACAAGATGTGTAGAAAATATCACGCTTGTCCTTTGAAAACACATCAATATTTTTAAAAACTGTTGTTTTGACTTGAAATGCAATGTAAGAAATCTATTTTAACAAGTTTTTGCAACTCTTCAGAGACCATTTTTTTTCTCCAACTTAATGTGAATGGCATGTCTTCTGGATCTCCTTATTTGTTTTAGTTCTTCAGCTGTTTCTAAATCAGCCTCTGTCCTTGCCATTACATTGCATACTGGTGAGGGCAGGGAGACAATAGGTGCTGTCACTTCAGCGTTGACTGCACACACCATATACTGTTTAGGCTTGTTTCCTTGGGGATGAATGATTTAAACACTCTAGAGCTGAAAACTGCTTTATGGATAAGAAATGTTGCTATAAACCGATTTTCATTGTGTGACATGAGCTAAATAAGTAACAGTCCGTTTTGTTAAACAAAAGTAGGGAAGCCCTTTCAATCTTTTCTCCGTACGTGAACAACATCTATTCATTCTTTTCAGTCTAAACAACAACAACTTCATTAATTCTTACGTTCATTGTCATATGCAAACATTTCAAGCACATGAGGCTTGATTATATGAAAGTTACTTGAATTCATTTTCCTTTCTTAATGTGCAGTCATCAAAAATGAAAGCACTTACAAGAAATTTCAGCACCGTTGGCGACAACGAAGGAGGGCAACGTGAGAAAACATCTCCATCTAGTGGTGTTTTCAAGATTTGGCACAAGTACTGCCCGGGATTCTTGTGCCACTGGGTAAGTAATTCAGCAATACCGTAACAATAACATAAGGAGTTACATTACGTTAGTAACACCAGCATAACTGTGCTGGTGTAACTGGTAAGACTCTCTTGTGTAAGAAGAATCCACTTTAGTGAAAGGAAAACTCCCATGATAAAACTGTCCATTACGATGTGCCCTCCCAGGTGCTGTTCAGACTCCCCCCAGAAACTGTGGAAATTTTACAAACTTCATTCTCCTGCCCCACTGCTGGCACCCTGAAGTATTTTGATTGTCTTCTACAGACTCAACCCTGATTTCAGCCCGTGGAAGAAAGAAAGGCAGATTTCCTCAAAAATTCAGATTTCGCCATTTAAGAAATTGGCCCATCTCTCTTACTTAAACTGATAATAATCGGTAGGAATGCACAAGAACATCTGTTTAGATATCATGCTAGGTTCAATCAGAATAAATGGTAGAGTGTTTTACTTCAAAAGATACAAATCACGAGCACAAAAAGAATTAAAGGAAGATACAGCGCATTCGGACTTGGAGCCAGAGGATGGGACCTGATGCTGCTTTGTTTCCTTGAATCATCTAATCACAGTGATCCCAGAAGAAGGCAATCCCTTAGCTGCTTTCTACAATGGAAGCAAACAGGAGCAGGAGGAATGGTTCTCTGTTTTTCTGTATAGGTAACTTGGTAGGTGGAAAACAAGACCAGAGCAATTCCACTGAACTCAAGGAAATTCTTGGATTTTTCCACATTGTAAGGAAGACCAAAATTTGTCATTTGGTATCAGAAGTTATCCTGAAAGATTCACCGCTAAAGAGCTAGATCATGTAGACACTACAGACCTCTGCACATGCAGTGAGAAAGGATTATCACTTTCAGATGTAAAACACCTATTTCATAAACTGTGGTGGAGTCTCGTAATAAGCAACAGACAAAGCTCACGAAGTCATTTCTATTCCACAGTGGTAAAGCGCTAATAAATGCAGATGTAATTCAGATAAATTGAGATGTAAAATCTGGAGGGGAAGGTCACTTACAGTCAAAGTCAGTGTCCAGAAAGACATGAGGAGGCAAAGGTGGCCTCATACTGTGTGACTGTGTAAACCCCCTTGTCTCCATTTAATTTCTTAAACACATTTTTGGTCCTTATTGTTCCTGGATCCTTTTGCAGGATTCAGAAAAATTAAAAGCTAAATAAATTCTGTTCTTTCCTTGTTTCTGTTAGCCTTGCTGAGTACATTATTCACTTGCTCTTTCATTGTACATACTGTCTTTATGATGTGCTCTTCTTTCAGGATGGGCATTTTTACAGTGTCAGACCTTCAATGGATTAACTTTATGTCTCTAAAGTGTGTATGATTTCCACAGAATTACATTAAAAGATAAATGACCCACTCTATGTGAACTGAAATTATTTTCCTGAATGTGTTGAGTTCCATGCAGTAATTTAGACATTTTCTATTTTAACATCTTCAATAAAATACATCAATAGCAATTTTTAAGATGAGGGAGGAATTTTCTTACCCAAATTTTACCTGGGAAATGGTTCTATGAGTCAATTTGATGCAATGATCTGAGCACAGATCTTTTGGGATCCAAAATCTGAAGTCCAGCAGTAACACTGAGTCATTACATCTACGCTTCTGGACCAGTGCATCAAATTCAATAAGCTTGACCAATTTGAGTTTACTTACTTATGCAAACTGGAGACACTTAACTGCCAGGCTGTGTAATCCACCCTGGGAAAAGTTAAGCAAAATACAATCACTTTCCAAGGAATTATTTCCAGGGTGGTTCAGTTGCTGGTAGGCATCACCCTTTAGTGTCAGAAAGTAAAATCTTGAACTCCTTGGAGTCATCAGGAGAACTTCGTCTTGTTTCTATGAATTCAAGATTTCATTTAGAAGCTTTTATCCTGAAGTATCTCATAGACTTTATAATCTAAACACTCTTTTTTCAAAATATAGAAACACAGAGTCACACATAGAGCCATCACTTAAGTTAATCTACTATGCAAAGCAATATATCCGTGAGGAAGGGGAGATTTGAAAGGTTTTTTTGAAACAAGCTGCACAGCCCCATAAACATTTTAGAGGGGCGGTTCACTGTTATGCATTTGGATGTGAATTTTCATAAACTTGTATTTAGCCATTAGCCTACACTGTTGTAATGATATGCAAGTGACAGGAGAGGGCAGCAGAATACAGCTAGGACCCCAGACCTATAGCAAATATACTGCTTTTTAAACATGCCATTTGTATGCTTAATGGCTTCTCAGTTTTCTGTTTCATCCCAGTCCAGCTTAGGTGCCTGCCTGAAGAATACATTTAATTGCAGCTATTAAGATTTGAGCAGAAAGCCAAGGAAGATACTAACCTTGGTGAAGAAATCCTAATTCAAAATGTGGTAAGAAAATTCTACTCATTTGCCCTTTTATTCTACTTAATTAAAGGAGGCAGGGGCTCAGGCTTACATAAGAGGTACTAAATCCCTGTTCTGTATTTATTGATTCTGAGGAGAATGCATCTTGGTTTACTTTGGGAGAATATTTTAAGACTCCTATTGAAGTAAATCCTTTGAGTTTTATTCTAAATGCCATTCCCTGTTCATGAAAGAGTTTTGCATTTCTGTGCATCTTTCCCTTGCCAAAAAAAGAAAAAGACCCCTGCATGCTCATGCCAAAGTACATCGGTATGCGCTTCTGTTCCCTGCTTGTGCAGAAGTGAGGCAATATCAAGGCTTCTGCGTGAGGTCAGGTCCTGCTCTAGGAGCAATGTATGCCGCGCTCAGCTTGGGCCCTATCATTACTATTTGAGACAATCGCTGACTCTTTATAACTGTCACTGTTGGGCCACTGATATATCTATTGCAGAGAAATAGCTAATAAATTTCCCCTGTAAACTCTGGTATCTGAATTGTTCCAGATTTATTATGCTGATAAGCTGGTGACTTACTGTACTGGATGTTTGGATTTATATCGCGGGTTGTCACGTCAGCAAAACAATAAATTGCTCTTTCTGGTCAGCTCCTGTTTCATTTTAACTGAGACTGCTGCCATCTGAATCCATGTAAAAGCCCAAATCCATGATCACAGCTCCATAGTCTCTGCCCAGCTTCCTTAAGAGATGTAATTCACTCGGTCTGGACGCCTGGAGAGCACACTACAGTGCGGGTTTGTTTACCTCAGTCACGAATTTTAGTGCCGGTTGGAAAAGTCTGGAGACAGAAATTCTCTGCTCATTCTCAGAACAAGGAAAGGAGTAGCAGCAGCTGTGTGAGCATGGTGAAGAAGAGATCAGAGAACCTCACGGACCATGGTGAGGGCAGAAAGAGCATCTTTAGCAGCTGTTAAACTCTTGGCTTCGCTGCTAACGTGATCAGCTCCAGCTTTGCTTGTCATGGTGCTGCCAGGTGAGGGTAATGCTTGCACAGCAAGCTGAACTTTCCTGCCTCACCTCACATGTAATTCACAGCTGCAATTAAACCACCATGCATCCTGATTATTAACCACTGGGCCCATACACTCAGGATGGGATGAGGAAAATCAGTGTAGACAAAGCAAAAAGATCAATTTCCAGAAATACTGCAGCCCACTTTGTCCCTTGGATCAGGCTTGTAAAACCAACATTGGATTTGTCATCAAACACATGATCTACAGACACACACATGAACAAACGTGAGTGTCTTTTCAGGCTAACTGAATGCAATAATAATAATAATAAAATGTTCTCTTCCTCGTAGTGATATCCAACAGAGTAGGCTGCTGCTGCCTAGAAGATAAATCCAAATGATGTACAAGTGCGGAGAGGTTTCCTTTGGACTGACTGCAAATGCAAAGACCTCTGACACCACTTGACTGAAGCTACATCAAACTGGGTTTATTGCATTATAGGCTGCATGCTTACTTAAAAATATTTTCAAGTTGTATTTCTGTATTTGGATTTAAAGATTGTTATTAAGTGTATGCTGTTTTAAGGCACATATTTTTCTTGCTGTGTGCTCCTGGAACAGGTTTTTTTCTGCCCATGTTCAGATAAGGCCTGACTGAACAGTGAGGTGAAAGACAGCTTTCAAAGGGAGCTGAAGTGAGCTGATAGCTTTTAGCTGCCTCCCACTGCCAATAATTAGGCATTCACTTTTGTTCACAGCTTTCTTAATAAAGTGAATCTGAGTTCAACCTGATCCAGAACAGAGCTACTGGACCGGGGCAGAAACCCATCCATTCAGAAGTTTGCTCAATGGTAATGGCCAAAGTGGCCATCTAGGGAAGAATATAAGAACAGATTAAGCACACGTATTATCCAAGATACTCTCCCGGTTTCCCAGCATTTACAGTTTAGGGTCTTCCTGAGCCAAATGTGGTTTCTATACATATAGTAACTTAAGTGGATTTCTGTTCCATAAACTTGTCCAAATCTCCATTGAAGTTCACAAAACTATTAAATAAACCATAACAAGTCTACATACTTGGGTTTTCTGTCTAGCGGATATAAAGTTCTTCGAGGAGGGGCAAAGAAAGAAGGAAAACACTACAAATAGTTAACACAGGTGTTACTTTTCCCCTGTCACAACAAGCGCACTTCATCAGCTCATTATTTACCTCTAAATATTTAAGCTGAGCACAATCATCTCACCTAGGTGTGCAGAACAGACTTTTGGTCTCTGATCTTGAGCTATTCTCCTAATCGCTGACCTAGCCTTCACTGCTTTTTCAGAACCAGGTCCAGTTTAGTAAGGAAGATGGCTCTTTCTCTTTTTTTTTTTTTTTTTCTCCACTAGGTTTTAAAATATTTCCTCCTTTCATCTCCTTTTAATTTACTGTCTACCTGTATGTGTGCACCGTAAGGATATCTTCCTAGAAAACCAAAAGCAAAGAGAAGCCAATTTGTGTCAACAAGACGTAAATCACAGTAGTCTTTGGCTTCTTCTCAAGGTACAAAGTGATCAATCACTTGACAATTTGCTCAGTGTTTGGTTCAATGCACAAAAGTCCTCCTTCCTTAGAACACAACCAGGAAGCAAATCATGGCTAAAGAGACTCATATTGTGGACTGAATCTTCCGAAGATCTAAGAAGTCTTATTAGTGATAGCTAAAACTGAGGATGACGGCATGATTCATACACATAATGACTTCTGTCCTTTGGGATCTCTGTTGTGTCGTTAATGGATTCTCAGAAGTGTGATTTTTAATTACCTCAAAAGGCAAGATATGCCAGCACGTTACCCAATTCCCTCAGGCCAAATTGCTTTGATTTGCAGCAGTGAATTTCCATTGACTCTGCTGAGCAGGATTTTGAGAGCGTGGGAGCTCCGTGGGCTGATACGAGTCTCTCGCATGAGAATTAAAGCTGTTTTCTCAAGAAATAATAAAGCTACCAGCCAGTAGATGGAGGAAGTCCTGTGAAAGCCTTGTGTAAACAATACCTCACTGCTGCCATGATACAATTCCTCCTTATCTCTGATGGAATTTGAAGAGTCTGAAGTAGAAATTCTGCTTCTATGCCCAAGCTTAATTCAGTGTGGTTCTCAGCTGTGTAGAAATATATGTCAGAGGGGTAGAAAACACCTCTATTTTTCAAGCATACAATCAGTACGAGCCAACAGGGTCTAACGTCATCCCACCTCACTGAGGAAGAGAGATTTTAGTCTTGTTCTGACTTGGTAAGAGAAGATGTGATGCTATAGGTAAGTGCTTAAAGACTCGCAGAAAGTGAGAGAGATGTAGAAAGAGTCAAGGGATTTTCACCCACAGGGGTTAATCAAGACATTGTGGTAAGTAAGAGAATGGCTTCAGTCTCCTCTTTACCTAAATATGTACTTTTAGCAGCAAATATTTTCACATCTTCCTTGTTAGAGAGAAGGCAATTCTCTTTTACTAGCTGCTAGTATGGGTCACTTTGGATGACTTATCCACCTGGCTGATCAGGCTGTGCTTTTTCCCTCAGGTAAAGTCTGAAGTCTAACTTAGCTTCAGTAGATTCCCTGATGCTAAAACAATTGCTTGTGGTATTCAATAGAAGATTTTATAAAGGAACAAAACATTGAGCTGGGGTGTCATAGATGTGTGGGTTCTCCTTTTCCTGCTCCAATGAAGCCAAGCTCAGCAGGGCGGTAACTGGACCCTCCAGCCTTTATTTTAACAGGCAGGTCTGTTCCCAGAGCTTCTGAAGCAGAGGTGGAATTCATGGAGGTCTTCAGGGTATAACTCATCTGTCAAAGGCAGGCATAATCATCCTACCGCACTTACCCTGTCAATGTCTCTGGAATAAGAAAGCAGACGCTTTTCCCACTCTCCTTCTATATATCCAGACATTTACATTATGTTTTCACTTCTTATAACCGCCGCAGGATGCAGCCTGATGAATGACTTATGCCTTTGGTGCCAACTGACATACAGCTGAACTTGCTACCAGAATTTTAACGACATGGTCAGCAGCAGCCCGCTGGTAAGCTTTTTGCAGCAGTTCTCAGTTTCAGAAATCTAGTTAGAACAGTCATTTCTCTATCAATGGCAAATATAAAAGCTTACATGCTTCTAAAAAAAACCCACCAACTTACCAAAAAGCAGCGGAATTTTGTAAATGTTAAAAATTACTGAATGCCAGACTATTGCTGTGGCGCCTCATATTGTATAACTTATTTAGAATAGCTGTTGAGCCTCACTTAGTGAAAAGTAATCCTTCTATAGAAAATCATTTACCTCTAGAGATGAGAATACCAGCTCCCTGTACCCTATTATTCTAATGGTTAAGCCAAGGATCAGCATCAATTAAACAGTTAAACATCACTGCCTTTTCTGGATTGGTGTTTGCTTAGCATAGAGAAGTACATGGCAAAATAAAAACGACTTAAGGCCTCAGAATGAAGAGAGGTAAACAGAAATATTATCAATGCCTTTTTTTTTCTTTCAATAATTCAGCCTCTCCAGCAACCTGGTTTTTTTGGTTCATTAATTGAATGACTATTAAGTAAAATCTAATTTGTACTTGTGAAACTGCTTTTCTCTCATTTGTAGATCTTCAGGTACATTTCAGACACCCAAGTGCTATGTGTAAGCACAGACAACTGTTACAAATTACTGTTTTGAGGCCAGACCCTTTTAATTGATTTGCTCAAAGTGGAACACGAAACTTGAGACATCAGGGAGGCTGGAACGTAAACCCAGGAGTACCTGAGAGAAATGAAGATTGTCTTGTCTTTCTAAACTGTTTTTTAAGGGTCTGTGGGTCTGAGGGTGGCTCATGGCTCACCATCAATGTAAGGACATGGGCAAAGAGTCAGGCTAGTTGTTAGAAAAAAAGAATGACAGAAAGACGAATCTGCCTTCTAACTCATTCTGTGTGTTTGCAAAACCGACATGTAACCACATTACACTGGATGTCTGTATGTGACCTGCTGGAGTGATGGGTATTGCCATGGTGAGGGGACACGTGTCACTCCATAAAGCTCTACTGTAAACTTCTGGGAAAAGGAGCACCACAGTGTCCCAGCTGAAGGACAGAAAATAGAGAGTGAGTGCTGTACACTGCAATGTGAAGCCTCCGGTGGCCTTTATGCCAGAGTTATATTTAGTTATGTTTTTTTTCCTCCCTTCCTATGCATCCTCCATAGAGTATTAAACTCTGCTAGTAGCTCTATCAGATGATTATTGGTGGCTTTTTGCACAGATGCTCAAAATTATGGGTTCAATTGTGATTTAGGCATTAATCTACAGACCGCTTTAATGTGCATGTGCCGAAATAACAGGGAAAGAAAAGAAAAAATCATAGATATTCATTAATGTTTCTTGGTTGCTCAGTAAGACTTGGCTTGTCAGGAAGATAAAAGAACCCAAACCAGACAGTGTGTTTCCCTCAGCTAGGAATCACATATAAAATAGTACCCCCTCAACTATGGAGCAGACATGTTGCAATTAGCTAAGAAGTCTTTGAGATTATATTCTTCGATCACTTAATGTTAATGATTTTGAAGTAAATGGCTTTGCTAGAGTAGATTTTGCTTTTGTAAAACATTAACTACACAAAGTGTCCCTGGTTTAATAGTATTTAAATTAGCCATTGTTCTACAGTCAAAGATGATCTGCTAAATTGCAATATAATGTTTCAGAGAGAAGGAAATGAAAGATTGCAATTTTATTTTCTCTGAGGTTTATGAGGATGCTTTATGGTTCAAATTAAAGAATTATTTGACTTCAATTTTCAGCAATATAATTTTATGATAACTAGAACTAATGATTGCCATTTTTAAAGCAAACAGGATAAAAACCTACTGGCTTTATCAACAAATCTAACTTGCAATTGTCTTTAGAAAGGTTCCCTTCTGCTTTAATAACTTATGTTAGCATAATAAGCAGGCCTGGCTCTTAAAACATAGTAAAAAAGGGCCAAGGCAATCAATGGGAAAATGGAAGAACACTGGCACCTTTTACCATGTCCCCAGAGGACAAACCAGAGGAATGAGATGACTTGAGTCTCCTTCCAAGACCCACATGGAAGGGTAACAAAAGCCTTAGGAAAAGACCAGGGATCTCCTGAGATGGGGATACGTTGGAATTGGCAGTTCAAGCCCCAGGTGGAGATGGGCATCAGCAGTGGAAAACAGAGGCAAGTTTAACAGAAATCTTCATATAATTCAGAGGGCACCAGAAAGCTAATCTGAGATGCAGTGCATAAAATAATAATTTATTACCAAGCTTTTGACAGCATCCAGAATACATGAGGTATTTTCTGCACAACTGGGAATGCTCATTTGCTGCTCAGGAAAAACCTAGTTTGAAAAAATTGGCACTGGACAAAAGAAC
Organism: Rissa tridactyla; assembly: GCF_028500815.1. NCBI lineage: Eukaryota > Metazoa > Chordata > Aves > Charadriiformes > Laridae > Rissa > Rissa tridactyla. The sequence continues at coordinate 115,062,901 of NC_071468.1, read as the reverse complement.
AAGAAAAATCTGGGTGGCATTATCTGTTATACATAGTGTTTAACCCGGATAGCTGTAATTCCTAGCAGCAGAATGCCCGGTGCTTTGAATTTATTGTATCATCACAAATTACTTATTTTAAATGTTAAGCTAAGAAAAGTGAAAATTATTGTCTAATACCTATTTGAAGTTGTATTGAAGGACTCTTACCAAATCCTGGTGTGAATCATTGGTCTGACTTTTGTCACTGAATTGAAAAAATATGATACAGATCAAAGTTATGAAATTCAATAAGGGCAAGTGTCGGGTGCTGCACCTGGGGAGGAATAACCCCATGCACCAGTACAGGTTGGGGGCCGACCTGCTGGAGAGCAGCTCAACTGAAAGAGACCTGGGAGTCCGGGTGGACAACAGGATGACCATGAGCCAGCAATGGGCCCTCGTGGCCAAGAAGGCCAATGGCATCCTGGCGTGCATCGAGAAGAGTGTGGCCAGCAGGTCCAGGGAGGTCATCCTCCCCCTCTACTCTGCCCTGGGGAGGCCGCACCTGGAGTACTGTGTCCAGTTCTGGGCTCCCCGGTTCAAGAGGGACAGGGAACTGCTGGAGAGGGTGCAGCAAAGGGCTACCAAGATGATGAGGGGACTGGAACACCTCTCTTATGAGGAAAGGCTGAGGGATTTGGGTCTCTTCAGTCTGGAAAAAAGACAGCTGAGGGGGGGATCTTATCAACACTTATCAATACTTAAAGGGTGGGTGTCAGGAGGATGGGGCCAGGATCTTTTCAGTGGTGCCCAGTGACAGGACAAGAGGTAATGGGCACAAACTTGAGCATAGGAAGTTCCACCTAAACATGAGGAGGAACTTCTTTCCTGTGAGGGTGGCAGAGCCCTGGCACAGGCTGCCCAGAGAGGCGTTGGAGTCTCCGTCTCTGGAGACATTCCAAACCCGCCTGGACGCGTTCCTGTGCGACCTGCTCTGGGTGACCCTGCTCTGGCAGGGGGGTTGGACTAGATGATCTCCAGAGGTCCCTTCCAAACCTATAATTCTATGATTCTATGATTCTATGTCTGGACAGCTTGGAGTGTGGCAGGAAAAGATTTCCTATGTTTCACAAACAATTTAACTTACTGTGAATGAAATATTAAACATTCTTTAGGTAAAAAGAATCATTTCCTGGCTCAGACTAATTAAAAAATTTACAGAACGTGTGAGGCATTAATGGTGTCCTTGGTTCCGTTCTAGTTACTTCATAGAACTACACAGAAGAAATATTTCTGGTCCTTTGGTATCTATCTCAAAAAAAATTAAAAAAAAAAACAGATCAAAAATTCTTAACAGAGCACTCAGTTCAGTTCTGCCTTAAATGCAGTTCCGCTCCAAGTCATGTCCACTCCCATCTGTCTAACAGTACCAGGAAACTGTGACAAGAGAGATTGATCTCTTTCTGTATCTTCTCTCTCTCAGTGGTTATAGCATTTCCTCGGATTAGGATGTCTTCTGTGGGTGACATGTTCCACCAGGGCATCATGGTGAAAAATATTTCTGGTGGGAAGTTTCAACATTTAATCTGAAGATAAAATATTTAATACATTCAGATATACTTTCATGGCTAGTTTTACAATTATTTTTTTTGGCAAGCTGTCTTCTAAGCAGTATGTGTGCACCAGCAATGTTTGGATGTGATTTAGTACAATGCTGGATCTAGAGGAAGAAGTGAGTCAGTAGCAAATGTGCCCTTGTCTATGGTGGTAACTCCTACCTGTTCCTTGGCAAGTGAGAAGACAGGTCATCTGCTCCTGCAAAATTCCAAACCACTGAGTCTGAATCTAAAATTTGCAATAATTTCTCAGGGAATGTTATGTATTACCAAAGTTATACCCTATTTTAATTGAGGGGAGCTTAAAGAGGGGAATTTTGATAAAAATGTTTTCTTGAGGAAATCTCCCTTCACCAGCATAGATGGAAATATACTTGCAGAGCCTCTCACATCCAAGGAAGACTTTATAGTAAGGAGAAAAAAGGAAGAGAAGCTGGGATATGATTTAAGGGGATATGGGAGGCAAAGCTCATGCTGACTACTCTGAGGCAAAGGTATGTTTTATTCTTATGAAAAGGTTTCAAAAAAACCTTGATTTCCTTCTTGTGCAAAACAGGACTCCCCCTCTCCTTCCCTGCCCAAACTTCCCAGTTTGTTATGAAACAGATGATTAATATCATATTAATATCGCGGAACCAACCAGGAGCACCAGAGCAGGGTGTACGTCCGCGAGGCGACACCAGTGGCGGACATGGTCTCCACCAGGTCTGTAGCCAAAGCCAGAAGGAATAAAGTGACACAAACGGACGTGACGAAGAGACATGCAGCTGTCCAGGCGATGGGCTGCATGGAATGTCTGTCACTCTGGCAGGAGGACAGCAAAGACAGTACCTGAGCTGGAAGATAAGGATGGAGAGCAGAACAACCCACCCATAATCCAGGAGGAAGTAGTCAATGATCTGCTTCTGCACCTAGATGCACATAAGTCTATGGGGCTGGATGGGATTCACCCAAGAGTACTCAGGGAGCTGGCGGGAGAGCTCACCAAGCCTCTCTCCATCATTTATCAACAATCCTGGTCAACAGGGGAGGTGCCAGATGACTGGAGGGTGGCTAATGTGATGCCCATCTACAAGAAGGGCCGGAAGGAGGATCCGGGGAACTACAGGCCTGTCAGCCTGACCTCGGTACCAGGAAAGATCATGGAGAGGATCATCTTGAGTGAGCTCTCACGGCAAGTGCAGGGCAGCCAAGGGATCAGGGCCAGCCAGCATGGGTTTAGGAAGGGGAGGTCCTGCTTAACCAACCTGATCTCTTTCTATGACCATGTGACCCGCCTTCTGGATGCGGGGAAGGCTGTGGATGTTGTCTATCTGGACTTTGGTAAGGCCTTTGACACCATCCCCCACAGCATTCTCCTGGAGAAGCTGGCAAATCATGGCATAGACAAGTGTACTCTTCGCTGCATAAAATACTGGCTGGATGGCCATGCCCAGAGAGTTGTGATTAATGGGGTGAAATCCTCTTGGTGGCCGGTCACCAGTGGTGTCCCTCAGGGATCAGTTTTGGGGCCAGTTTTGTTTAATATCTTTGTCAATGATCTCGATGGGGGGATTGAGTGCACCCTCAGTAAGTTTGCAGATGACACCAAACTAGGTGAGAGAGTTGATCTGCTTGAGGGTAGGAAGGCTCTACAGAGGGACCTGGACAGGCTGGATCAATGGGCCAAGGCCAGCTGTAGGAGGTTTAATAAGGCCAAGTGCCAGGTCCTGCATTTTGGTCATAACAATCCTAAGCAACGCTACAGGCTTGGGGAAGAGTGGCTGGAAAGCTGCCCGGCAGAAAAGGACCTGGGGGTGCTGGTGGACGGCCAGCTGAACATGAGCCAGCAGTGTGCCCAGGTGGCCAAGAAGGCCAACAGCATTCTGGCTTGTCTCAGGAATAGTGTGGCCAGCAGGAGCAGGGAAGTGACGGTGCCTCTGTACTCGGCACTGGTGAGGCCTCACCTCGAGTACTGTGTTCAGTTCTGGGCCCCGCTGTACAAGAGGGACATTGAAGTGCTGGAGCATGTCCAGAGGAGAGCTACCAGGCTGGTGAGGGGTCTGGAGACCAGGGCATATGAGGAGAGGCTGAGGGAGCTGGGCATGTTTAGCTTGGAGAAGAGGAGGCTGAGGGGAGACCTCATTGCCCTCTACAACTACCTGAAAGGAGGTTGGAGAGAGGTGGGCGTTGGCCTCTTCTCCCAGGTGAATAATGACAGGACCAGAGGAAATGGTCTGAAGTTGTGGCAGGGGAGGTTTAGATTAGATATTAGGAAGAATTCCTTTACTGCAAGAGTGGTCAGGCACTGGAACAGCCTGCCCAGGGAGGTGGTTGAGTCACCATCTCTAGAGGTGTTTAAGAAACGTCTAGATGTGGCACTTCAGGGCATGCTCTGAAGGGCAGAGACTGTAGGTTGTTTGGTAGGACTCGATGATCTTAAGGGTCCTTTCCAACCATGAAGATTCTGTGATTCTATGATTCTGTAATATGGCCAGACGTAAAGAGAGGAGGGTTATGTAGACCATACACTAAGCAGCGTTCTTCTTCAGTCACAAGTATCTAAGACCAGTCAGCTAGTACAGGGTAGAGATTTAGTCACTTTTTACCTAGTGTTCTCACTTCTTAGCTAAGACATTAGCAAAGTGCTTGAAAATACAGTCCAGTGGGGGTTGTAGCTCCAAGTCTGCTCTGAATCACAGTGATACAGAAAACTCCGAACAACTTCAGTGACTTTTCATTCTGTAGTGGTAGCATTAGACAGCATGCTTTAGGAGTACGAATAAAGTGCAGTTTCTAGTGAGAAATTACAGAAGAAATTGAAAGCAGAAAGATGATTTTACATCAGGGAAAAAAAGCAATAACTGAAGTAAAAGTAAAATAAAATGAGACGCTTAAGTAGAATCAGTCAGACAAGAGCGTAATATTAATGGAGGCTGTGAATTTTGTGTGGGTTTGGCTGAGAAAGTTCAATTAAGGAAAGATGAATGCATTTTGGGGTGTTTTTTTTGCTATCACAGATTGCTTTCTCTGCTAGGACTGCAGGGCTGATCTCAGATTGCGAAGAATCCCTCGCTTAATAGTTTATTGTACTTGAAGAACCAAAATCTTCAGAGTCTTAGACCAATGACAATGTCTTCTGAGGTGGTCACAAATTACTAGTATTGGAAGGCAAGAGCGTCAGCGTGGCTGTTCAGAGTAATCTGCAAAATTGTTTGGTACCTGCAATACAGAAACCAGTCTTTCACGTATCCCCACTGGAAGTCTTACTGAGATGAATTTGTCTCCAGCTTGTCAGACAAGGCATCTTGAGACGTAAACTGTCCTATGGCACTTCATTTTTCTGCTCCTAGTAGAATGTATTTTTTCTGTGTGCATTTAGAAAAGGAAATCTTTCAGGTAAAAGAAGAACTTGGCTACTGACCGACATTTCTGAACAGTATCTACTTTTGCCTTTGAACAATAGGGAGACACTGCTGGAGCATTTATAACAAGAACAAGCGGTAGCGGGAAGAATATAGGAGCAGATACGATGCTGCTTCTGCAATTAGTAGAGTCTTCCAGCCCATCAGAAGAAGGATGGAAAGCCATTAAGGGAACAACCTGGTGGTTGAATATCAGTCTACTGTATTGTTTCTTGAATATTTCAACCACTTGTGACTTAATTATAATGCATAATTTAAATTTCTCATTGGAAAAGGCATGTACAAGGCAGCAAATCAAGTCAAGCAATCCAGAGTGAATGCAGACTTTGGAGCAATCCAGTAGAGCTCCAGTGTATGACCTCAGTCTCTAAGCTTTGTTTCAGATGTCCAGCCTTCGCTTGGCTCCTTCCTTCCTTCCTTCCTTCCTTCCTTCCTTCCTTCCTTCCCTTTCCTCAGTTGCAGCCCCTCCAGAGGACCTGTTCTTTTCTTTTCTCTCCTTGACCCTTGCCCACACCATTAACAATGAAAGTGAAACTGAGAGTAATAAAAACATAGGAGACACCATTAGGTACATACCATAACCAAAATAATTTAACTCAAGAATTGCAATTATAGGTCCAGCACCACAATTTAATGGTGGTTTTGAGTTGATTAATTATTTTTCTCTATGAGTGGAGAGTAGACAGTACTGTGCTGGATAAATCATGTTTTAGGTCTAGTCATTTTGAAATCTGTGTTCCTACTGAAAAAGAATATTGGAGGTTGAAAAGAAGTTCTGAGAAATATGAGCATTTTGTAGTAAAATATTGCAAACCCATAGTGATTGCTGTACTGTTCAAGAAATGGCTGAAATGATAACAAGGCAGTGGGTATTCTGAGGGAAGCTCTCTGAGGGAGATATGAAAAATAAAATAGTGTAGAGAAATCCCAAAGGACACAAAGTGACAGCAGTTCTGACACTGAATATAAATAAAGAAAATCTTTTAGTACAGATAGGTACATTGTTGGACCAAGAAATTCTGTGACAGCAGAATACTGTGAGCAGTTAGTGAGTAGATCAATCTCAGTTACAAAGCTTTACTTCTAACAGTAGGTACGAAAGCCTCCAGATCTAGGCTAGCTATATTGGAATGTATTGACTGCCACTGTGTGCAGTGCTGTGGGTTTTTTCTTGTAGCTTTAGGCAGCATTTTGTATTTTCAAGCAAAGGTCTTTAAAGCAAAGATCCACATCCAATGATTTATGGCCAAAATGTTGCAATCTGAATTACTAGTACCTTGGGACAGGAAAATAGTTCGAATTGAGGCCAACAAGGAAAGTAGTTCTTCAACTGTTTCATCACTAAAGCAGGGTCATAAAACGCATCCACATTTCTGAGTAACTTGAAATTATAACATATCTGACATGGGACACAACTGTTCCTTTTGCAAGAAGAAGAATATTTGACTTTTAGCAGATATAGTATTGAAATGTTGTTTCTCTATAAATATTGAACCATCTCTTCAGAAGTGAGATATTGTAGAATTTATGTGTCACACCTGTGATGAAAGGAGGGCTCGCTGGCAGGGCCGTTTATTTCCCATCTTTCACCATTCATGCCTTTTAATGCAGTTTCTAGGTGGGATTTTTTTATGAAGCCTCCTACGCTAGAAAGATTTTATTTGATTTCTGTTTACAGGAACATCATTAATTAGCATTTATAAAAGTGATGCTTCTTCCATTTTATAGAAAGTAATTGGATTTCTGTAAGAATGTTCCTTGAATGATTTATAAGACATGTAGGAATTCAGCATCTATTGTGATCTATCTTCAAAATTTGTTCTACAAATTAAGTCATGCTACCTGTCTGTCTACTTCATTAGCAGTGTTGTCTTTTGAATTTTAATATCAGTGTAGAACAAATACTTCAGACCTCCACTACAAAGCAGTCTAAACAGTGAGGGAAAAACTGACGACAGAACATTTCCCTCCTGTGCAGAGGGACTATTTCACAATAATTGACACTCTCTCTGCGAAGATCCCGTTCAGGTGATATACTTTGACACACAATGGAATTTTGTTGCAATAGAAGATGAACGTGATATATTACTTACTTCTGATGCATGGATTAGAGCCCAAGACAAAATTACCTCTGCATTTTTCTTCCTTTTTTTTAATTAAAAGCAATAAATGTAGATAGGCAATGTCAGAAGGAATCAGCAATTCTTGGGTTTTAAAATTCAAATTGTGTGAAAGAAATTAAGTGTCAGACGGTGTGTTTTAGACAACATTGTGTTCCTGCAGCTTCGGAATCTAAAAAAAAAAGGAAGGGAGAGAGAAAGAAAAATAAACTATTTTCAATGCCTAACAAATTTCAATCTAACAAAATTGAGAGAATTTTAAAACTGTTGTAAGCCACTACTACAGATTACCAGAAGACAAATAAACATGACTGCACCTATCTTCTCTGCACTCTTGGTTCTGTCAGTGAGCAGAATCAAATTGGATTCTACAAAAACTGAACCAGATGGATAAATGTCTTTAGGCTAGAGCTGTGTGTGATCCTCTACTGGGAAGGCTACTAAACAATGAAGGAGGCCTAGCCATGTCCCAACATAAGAAGGACATGGACCTGTTGGAGCAAGTCCAGAGGAGGGCCACGAAGATGATCAGAGGGCTGGAGCACCTCTCCTATGTAGACAGCCTGAGATAGTTGGGGATGTTCAGTCTGGAGAAGAGAAGGATCCAGGGAAACCCTATAGTGGCTTTCCAGTACTTAAAGGGGGCCTACGGGAAGGATGGGGAGGGACTCTTTATCAAGGAGTGTAGCGATAGGATGAGGGGTAACGGTTTTAAACTGAATGAAGAAAGATTTAGATCAGGTATTAGGAAGAAATTCTTTACTGTGAGGGTGGTGAGACACTGGAAGAGCTTGCCCAGGGAAGTTGTGGATGCCCCATCCCTGGAGGTATTCAAGGCCAGGCTGGATGGGGCTTTGAGCAGCCTGGTCTAGTGGGAGGTGTCCCTGCCCATGGCAGGGAGACTGGAACGAGATGGTCTTTAAGGACGTTTTCAACTCTAACCATTCTGTGATTCTGTGTAGGGGCACAGTGGCAATTAGGTGTACCATTTTAGAAAAAAGTTACTGATAAGCGTAGTACACTGGGTAAGTAGGAGCCAAAATAGGCGTTTGTTTCCTGTATCTTTATTTTGCTTGGATTTCATGATTTTAGGTCCTTTAACTGGACCCACTGTAGAGCACACAACCACTGCTTTTGCATGTAACTTATATTGCCCGTAACTCCCTACATGTGGATATGATTGTGAAGATGGCAAACTCTTTCAAAACAGTCAGAAAAATAGGTTTTCTCTTCCTTTCTGAACTAACCAAATTGCACAGAACAAATACGATCAAGAGGCTTCATAACAGATACAGAAGAAAAAACAGCTCCCAATAGATAATTACTTGATTTACTATTATAAAAACAATTTCCAAAGACAGCTTGTAATGAGCTATAGAATAACTTTCTAATGAACTAACTATGACTTACTGTGAATAATTAGACGATCCTTCAGTGTAATTGAAGCATTAAGGAACTGTTCCAAGCCTTGACAATAAATGCAAAAGAAGTTTTTACATAAAACACTCTGTATGTCCACCTACCTGGGCAAAGGACAGGCAAACACTGTGATGTTAATTATGATTTGGGAGATATTTTGGACTAGGTGCAGGCAAAAGCAATATGAAAAAAAGCAATATTCAGTATGAAAGGGAAAAGACAATCCACTGCAAATATAAAGTTGGTGAAAGAACTTCTGCAATGGATGGGAACGTGATAGTTATGATGTAATAAAAATTTTAACAATAATTAGTTAACTGGTGATACTTTATTGCTGTAAAGCATAATTTCTCCATTTTCCTCCTTGTATTTATGCTACATTATATCCATTGATAATTTAGCTCGTATTTCAGAATTAGGTTATAAACCATTTATTGTTAAATTGTCAATGTATCATTTTTTCTAATTGCAAAGCCAAAATTATACAGTTGTGCTTTTTCTTGCCCTGGAGATTTGTGCAGTTTCCAAATGCAAAGTTTTTCAACAGCTGGAACGTGCACACTCAAACAAATCCTCATTTGTAAAAGTGTTGTCGCTTTGTAAAAAAGTTTTTTTTAATGGACAAGAGATAGTATAGTTTTCTCTCAACTACCTTTTCTTCCAAGGGAAGTGAACAATTATAAAGGTGCGACTGAAATAAACAAAACAAAAAAGCCTGATACTTGGGGCCAGATTGTCTGTCTGCATCTGTAATAGAGTCTGAACAGTGCCTGGGCCCATTCTCTGGCCCTGAAGCATAATCTGAATATGTTTGTATTATTTTACACTCTTAAACTTTGAACCAGGGTGGAGGTGTCAAACTGCCTACTGGGAATAGTCCCAAGTCATTGTTGTTGTCTACATGACCTTGCTCTCTCTTCTGTGCAGGCACAACGTATAGAATAATAGAATAGTTTGGGTTCGAAGGGACCTATAAAGGCCATCTAGTCCAACCCCCCCCTGCAATGATCAGGGACATCTTCAACTAGATCAGGTTGCTCAGAGCCCCATCCAACCTGACCTTGAATGTTTTCAGGGATGAGGCATCTACTACCTCTCTGGGCAACCTGTTCCAGTGTTCCACCACATTCGTAAAAAATTTCTTCCTTCTATCTACTCTAAATCTGCCATATTTTAGTTTAAAACCATTACCCTTTGTCCTATCACAACAGGCCCTGCTAAAAAGATTTCCCAGCAAACTTAAAGCTGGAACAGCTAGTGAGTAGGAGGAGACCTGCATCTGGGAAGGTCTGGGGTCTGAGCTCGCAACCCGGCATAGGGGGCATGGGTACTGGATAGACTTAAAGTTCATGCTAATACTCAAGGAATCTGTGCAGGGAGTCTTCATGTCTGATAAATGAGGTTCCCTTAGGAGTGGATCTGCTGCTGAATGGTGTGAGGGACTCAGTGACAAAGGCCATCAAAGAGGCTTATGCACTCAGTACCTTCTTTGCCTTGGTCTTTACCAAATTCTAGCCTCATGCTGCCAGGTACACAGGCAGAAGCGTCTGGGCAGGTGAGCTGTAACCCACAGTAGAAGAAGACTGAATTAAGGAAACTGGACAAAGACAAGTCTGTGGGATCAGACAAATGCATCCAAGAGTACTAAGAGAACTGGCCAGTGTCTCTGTGAGGCTGCTCTCACCAGTTTTGAAAGGTCATGATGAAGTGGAGCATCTCCTAACGACTGGTAAAAGTCATCACACCCATCTTCAGGAGAGGCAAGAAGGAAGATTCAGAGCAGTACTTGCCGATCTGACTCATCTCAGTTCCTAGGAAGATTATGGAACAAATATTCTTCAAAGTTATTTCCATGAGGGATAAGAAGGTGGTTAAGAAAAAACAGCATGGCCTTAGCAAGGATACATCATACTTGACTGGTCTGATTACCTCCTATGATAAGATGGCCTGCTCTGTGGACAAGAGAGGAAAGCAGTGGATGCCTTTTCTTCAACAAAGTTCTCAACATAATTGCCTCCAAAGTATCCCTTTAGCAAAGTTTGAGAATTATGGGTTGTATCGGTGGACAGCAAAATGTGCAGAAAAAAGGCTGGACCTTCAGACTCAAAAAGCAGTGGTCAACAGTTAAAAGGCTAAAGGAAGGATAGCTACTGGCAGCGTTCCTGAGGGGCCAATGATGGAACCAGGGTTGCTCAGTGTTTTCATTGATAACTTGGATCCTACAATGGAGTGCACTTTACAGAAGTTTGTGACTGCCACCAAACTGGAAGAACAGTCAGTAAACTTCAGAGAAATGGCTGCCAATTAGAGAGATGTGGATAGTCTGGAGAAATGGTTTGTCAAGAATCTCATGAAGATCAACGAAAGCAAAAGTCAAAGCGGTGCATCCAGGGTAGAATAACTTCATGCAGCAATCCAGGCTGGGGGATAGAAAGTAGATTTGCAGAAGGGAGCTGGGGATCCTGGTGGACCACAAGCTGAACATGATTTAGCAGTGGGCCCTCACAGTTATCAAGGCCAACTGTACATGAGGCAGCTTTTGCGAGAAAATAGACAGGAGTTCAGGGGAAGTGATTATTCCTCTGTGTTTGGCACTTAGGAGACCACACCTGGAGAACTGTGTCCCATTTTGGGCTCCCAAGTGCAAAAAAATTATCAGCATGCTCGAGTGACTCCAACAGAGGTCATCAATATGGTGCAAGGTCTAAAGCACACAACGTGTGAGGAGAAGCCGAGAGAGACGAGCTTGTTCAGCCTTGAGAAGAGAAAGCTGAGAGGGAATCTTTTTGCTATTTACAACTACCTACAGGACAGGTGGAAGATGAAGCCAGATTGAAAGCACAGGAGGTAGTAAACATAAATTGCAGCAATTTTTGCCACTGAACCAGAGGCTTAGAGACAATGGGGAACCTCCATCTCTGGAGACATTCAAAGCTTGACTGGACAAGACACAGACCAACTGGTTCTAATTTTGAAGTTATCATTGGTTTGAGCAGGGAGGTTGGACAAGGCGATCTCCAAATGTCCCTTTAAATCTAAATTATTCTATGATTTTACATATCTAAAGAAACAAAAGCATTTGCGAGATGTTTTCCCTCCTGAGGATTTCCCCAGTCATGAAGAACTCCTGATAGATTTGAAGCTAATGTTTTATCTTTTTGATACTAATTTTTCTTGTCCCCCACAGTTTAGTCACAGATGATTTTAAAAGCCTTCATGAAAGCTGAAGGCCACATTGCTGAGCTGTTCAAAAAAGGAGCAATAATGATTCCCAGAGAATGGAAAAATCCTTCAAGGGAAAAACTGAGCAGTTCCGCTTTAACTTTAAACAGCAACTACTTTCAGTTTTGCCAGCACCTGATCTGAAGATAGGAAAATTTAAAACAGCTCAGGATGAGAAAACCTGCTCCTCAGTATCCACAGATGATTTGGACAAACAAAATGGTAGTTTCATGGGAAAAGTATGTGGTTTTCCTGGTACTAGAGAACTTAATTTACATTCCTGTTGCTTAGTAGTATTATATCTCTATTAAGGCAAAAAGAAGTCTGAAACTACCCATACAGACCAGGTTACGGTTGCCGTGACATAGATTTGCTTCAGAGAAAGGGTGTAAATAGTATGGGTAAGCACATCAATGGCCTGAGGGGCAGAGCAGAAAACACTCCTTAGGTGGAGGCAGTGGACAAAACTGAGTTCCTACAGTGTTCTTTGAGACTTGGATTCATGTTCTGAAAAACTTTCTGTATGTAAACTGTGAATTGACTCCTATGGAAGGCACCATTGAGTTAACAGGAAAAATGTAAGTTTGCGATGGGCTTCAACTCCAACCTTTTTTAATCAAGCTGTCACTATTAACAGATGGAGCCTTGGCATTATAGGTAAAGGGCAGCTCTTCAGGAGAACATTTTTCTATGGCAATTTCATTCTTTCTGGAATGTGTTGTTGCCTCCTGCTGTCACTTGATTTATAAACTGGAAAGCGTTAGCTGGCTAAACAAAATTATCCTGCATTTAGCTATCAGAATTTTGTTATTATGCATCTGGTAATGCAGCATGAGAATTCAACTTATTCATAGTGAAGCAAATGGGGAGGCATTTCTTAGTATTTTGATTCCTTCTGAAATTCTATAACACTACAGAATTTTAGTGGTGTTATGGTATATCATTGTCATTCTAGTCTTAAACCAGGATCCTACTGTATAATCATAAAGACCATCCCAACCCCATGGAATTAGTAATGCAAATCCTTCTGTGTGCTTTTTTCCTCTCCTTCGTTAATGCTGTAACTGTAGAAAGCACAATTCTTACAAATGTCAAAGAAAATTGCTTATGAAGGGAAAGTATTATGTCCCTTGTGACTATTAGCACCAGAACCGGTACACTTCAGAAATTTTATTCATCTCAATTAGATTAGAGGTACTGAGCACAGGGAATAAACACAGGGTCATATTTAAATATCAAAGTTTAAAGAAAAATCCAAACAAAGCACATGGCAGCAGCACTTCCTTTTCTGCTCAAGTTTTCTGTCACCTCTCTTATCTGTGACTGCTTTGTGTCTTTAGATAGTGAAATCTTCAGAGCAGGAGCTATGGCCCCGTCTTCTAATACGGTTGAGTTGCTCTTGGCAAAATGTGCATGAGGGATGTAAGAAGATATTTGTTATTTAATTGTAATATCACCTTCAAAGCCCGTCTGAGGTTGTAGTCTTACCGAGTCAGATACCACACAGACTAGCAGTAAGAGTCTGCAATTGAATTTTTCTCATTAGAAAAAAGTGCCTGGAGGCAGAGAAGTTTTCCTATTATAGTGGAGATGGCAGTGATGGCTGGCAGCTATTGTAGAACAAAGATAACAGTTGGTCTTTGCCTTTCATTGGTACTTGAGAAGAAAATGCGTCAGGATGCAAGTGGATCCAAACAAGACTGCCATTTAATTGTTTTTATTCCAAGGCAGTGCTCACAAGAGTAAAGAAATATAATCTGAGAAATTTTACTAAGAGGATAGTGGAAAAACAATATGATAATATATCAGAAGGGGTGGCATAGATTCCTGCTGCTTCCCGTGACTGGAAATATTCTCAACTGCTTTATATCATGTGGGTCAGAGGCCCACGGTCCTGTGTCTCATGCAAGAGAGAACCAGAAACACGTAATGCATGAAATATGGCTACCAAAGTGGGAGAGAAAAAAATGAAGGAAAAAAATCCAGTGCCTCATGTCAAGGTCTGTATCCGTGTATGGGTTATACTCCCTCCTACACGGCTGACTGAATGACCTTGTCCATCTGAGGAAGACAGATATTTCTGTTTTCATCTGTGTTTTGTACGAGAGCAATGACATGAAGTTTATGTCTCCCCCATCAATGGTTCTTTACAACTGCTTCAGTTAGTGTTAAGGTACAAGACATTCTCTGGGAATAGTGGATGAAGTATGAGGAAATACTTGGGGTTTTTGAATGGTTTTAATTTTCTTGTCATTTGCAGAAGTAAAAACAAAACTAACCAAATATTGTCATACAGTTTATAACTAGCACTAGCACTAGCAAGGTTTTATAGAGATTGAATAGTTATTCTAATCTTTTGTAACACCGTGCAGTGCTCCGTCCTTCTCTTTCAAACTCTTTGCTTACTGGGTGACCACTCACCGCATGCGGCTGTGCGGAGGAGTAAATGTCACGTATGCCAAAACCCAGAGAAGATGAGCACTGTTGGTTTACTTGTGAAACTAGCTCAATTTCTAGTTCCCATCAGCTGCAAATACAGTGTCTGAAAATAATTAATTTCTGAATGAAGAATCTGTTTTCTGAGCTGTAAGGCACATAATGCTGAAACAATCACAGCATGCAGCTCAAAGGGTTTCACAGAAATGAAAAGAAACATATCTAAAACTTCTAGCTACAGCCATACTTCACACCACCAGGGTGACCTGCAAAGCAGCTGTTCGAAGTCCCTAGGTGGTAAGCCCAGATCTGTGAGAATCTTTGCCTTTTGGTGATTGAATCTACACCAATTGATACATACTGCTGGGGGCTGGGAACAAGAGCCATTTTTGCAACCTGGGCTCCACCGTGGGAAGGGAGGGATTCCTCTTTGCCAGAATCCAACCACGGCCATTTGCTCTGTCAAAGACAGAAGTAATAGCAGAGTGTCTAATATCCAGCTGTCCACCTCGGATTTTTTAAAAGTATGTGTTCCTGTATCTTAAGGACCTCTAAGACACCCTTTGCTATACAGAGACTGCGTATGGCATTTTCAAAACCTTTTGCTTAGATGTAGCTGGTTTCAGAAACAGTTTTCCTCCCAGTGTGGCAGAGACATTGAAATTACATCAATTTAAAGGATCTAGTCCATAATAATAACAATAATGATAATAATAATTTTTAAAAAATGCATTTCATTTTAAGGCTTATTTTTCTAGGACTGCTCTGCAAGACAATCCAATTAATTTGTTCTCTGAGTTTAGCTAAAAGACTGAATTACTCTTTAAATGTTACCTTTCTCAAAGGAGAGGTCTATAAAATAACCTTTTAAACATAAGCTGACCTTCAAATAACTTACAGGATCATGACCTGCAGGGACAAAAACAGTTATCTAGAGCTGGTCAGTAATGAAAAATTTCTTACTAAATCACCTTTAATGGAATCTGAGAATTAAATGGAGACTAAAATTCTCCATAGACCTTAGTAGTACTATTGTAATTAGTGTAAATTTTTTATCTTGATGGTCTTTGTATCAGGTCTTAAATTCACAATTGACCTGAGCTGAAAATTGTTGGTGGCTGAGAGAGTTTTAGTTGGAAACAGTATATATACTCAATCTGTTCTTACTCTTCCTTAGCCATTAACATATGGCCGCTGTTCAAGATAGGATCCTGCAATAGAAACACACTTTATGTGTGGACATCCTGACAGCTGTTCAGGTGCCTATAGTGTTGTCCAGGATGCAGTCATTGACATAGTGAATAGCACTATGAATACAATTAACTTTATTAAACTCTCAGGTTAAGAGTTAACGATCTCCATGCTTAGGTTTTCTAAATTATCATATAATTGTATTTAGCCTACTGAGCTATTATATTATAATTTATCATAAGCATCATCAGCCTGAGCACCGATCCTGAATTATGCCTTGCTGTATACTCTTATTCCTTTTCTCTAATTTTTTGTTCTAACTGCTTGATGTCTTAATTCCACATACTTTTTCACCTTTTTATGATGATCATTGTAAAATAAAACTCCATTCATAAGGTTAAATGCTTATCAAAGTAGAATAAAGTCAAGCAATACACATAAAGGATATGGTATCATTGTGCTGATGATGGAAAAGACTGGAATATGTGTGCGAATAATCTTTCTCTGAATAATTTAAGTAAAAAAAAGAAAAGTGTAATATGGCTGGTGTCCTTTTTCCACATAATGGCACCAGCTTAAGTGTCATCATGGAAATCTATAGTAGGTGACTTTACCCAGCAGAACTCCCCCATTTACCAATGCTCTGAGTGCATCGAGGGACCTTGCTGAGGGTGAAAACAATCCAGTCAGTGCTGAGACGTCGCCCTATTATAAATTGTCTAAAACCCAGGAAATAAACTTAATAAAAAATAGGTCAATATGGCTGAGGGTTATGCATTCTGGTGTTATGCAAAGGAAACCTCCACCCTTGCTGTTGCCTGCCCTGACCTCGTGGATGAGTAGCCATCCACAATTCCTGTTGCAGTTGCACACACGAGAAATTTGACCTCTTACAGTGAAGTAAGCTCTGTTTATACTATGTCAGAGCAAATCCCGCAGGGAGCGTAAACTGTTTGACTAAAGAATGCTTTATTTCTAATGCTTTCTGTCATTTCAGAATTTTCTGTACAAACAATGAGGATTATTTAGCTGGTCATCAATTAAAAGCATGAGAACTTGGCGGTTTTTGCTTCACAACTGGAAAACTTCACATTTGTTGTAGAAATTATCTCGATTCTTATCTAAAACATACATGCAGTCTATGACAATTCATCCATTTGAGAATGTATTTCATGGATCACAAAGGTGCACTATGTCGTCAGTTTGCTTATGCACCATCTGAACATTTAAAGCTCTCAGTGAGGAAAATTGATTTTTTGTGTTTAACTAATCTACATAAACAAACAGAATGATCAAACCTTCAGATTCACAATGACTTATCCTGATGGTTTTGCTTTTTCTTTTAATGTTTTTTGAAAGGCAAAATTGTAACAGAATTTGAATTTTTATTATTTTCATGCATTCGTGTCAAATTGGTGTCAAATTAATGGTAGGGGATCCTCAAGATAAGTCTTTACCTGTATGAAGTATCATCAGTGTAGACAGTGTTGTCTATTACTAGAATTTCCCATCCCAATATCAGTTTCATAACAATTTCTCCCAGAAAGCAGAGTGAAAGAAATTCAAATAATCTTTATTCTTTCCCCAGACAAGAGGTGTTATAGTCTTTACTCATCAGAGAAAACTTTGACAACCGTCTAACATCCATAAAATATACCTGTCATAAAAATATTCTCGTAACATTGTTGATCAGAAGGATGCTATTTATTTATTTCAGGTCTTAAGAACTGATGTTATGGTTAATGAACAACAAACATTAAACTTGGGGAAAGTATTTGCCTTTGATGAGGGTTGAAATCCACATATTTTGAGTGAAGAGTACCTTCAGCATCTTCAGATACTCTTCTAATTAACTCTGGACTTAAACCAGTCAAAGGTTTGGTCTGGAAGTATGAGTCTAAGGTTGCGATAAATATTTGTATGGGGCGCAAATTGGAAAGACTTTGGGAGGGAGGGAGGGACTGGGGGAGAGGGGAGGATAGAGCTGCAGGGGTGGCCTTCAATGCATGTTTAAGAAATGTAGGTAAAGGTCAAAAGAAAGGAACAACAAGGTGAGAGCAGCGGGAGGGGCTGTATGGAGGAGCTGGTGGCATCCCTGAAGGGACAGTGACCCAGGGAGGGCCCGCGCTAGAGCAGGGGAAACAAGGAAGAAGGAAGGAACAGGGGAATAAAAGGGTAAAAAACAAGAGCAGCAGAAAGAAACCACTGTGCACTGACTACAGCTGCCTTCGCCTTCTTTTGCCTCACCAATGGGCCTGAGCGTATCCTGCGTTGATGACAACAGGCTAATCAAATGTTTATGTTAATTGGCTATAAATTAAGTTAAATTCCCCAGGTTGACTGTATTTCGCTTGTGTCAATATTTCTAACTGTATGGACAGAGAGATGCTTTGCACTAGGATATTAAAAATTTGGCACATGTAATCATTTATCAATTGCACTGGCAATTAATTTAATGCGGAGTTGGGAGTTTCAAAACTGCTTACTATCCTGCAGTTTCTTTCCCTTCCCCTGTCTATAAATCTGACTCCCTGATACTGAACAGGGACAGAGCACCAAGATACGAACCAGAGCGGAATGAAGCACTTAGAGATGGATTCTGCCATAACTTCAGCTTCACAGTTTTCTCTGCTATCACTCAGGCATATTTGTATACACCTCACAACTGAAATATTAATAAAATTAGAAAATGATAAACCATGTAGAAGTTAGCAAATATTTCTCAGCTAAACTGTTTCTAAATGCCTGAACGTATCTCTGAAAAGGATGGTTATGGGAAATGTAAATACATATTACAGCAACTGCTTAGCTACCTGTTGGGTGCATTCTTTGGATGGATATGCTTCATTTACAAAGCCTTGGTTATGAATTTAACCAGTGTTGGAAAGTGACATAATTTGTTCTCTAACGTTTTCTCTGTGTCTTTCTAACATTAAAAGAAATTCTTAATTCAAGGTTCACACAAGAGAGGTGATGACTATCCCATCAGAATTTTTGTGATAGGATTAATTGGAGGGGGAAAAGGAGATTTCTAGGACATATTAAAATATTCTTTGAAGGTGAAGTCTGAATTAAAAAAACCAAACTATTCGTAGTCTCTGAACTCAACAGAATATACAATTAAGCTTCCAGTTACAATAAATTACAAAAATAAATGTCAAAATAATTTTACTCTGTAGTTATCCCTACAACTGCTGTTGCTTCAATTTGCTCCCCAGAATGCAGGGACCTTCAGTTTTTCCTCTTTGGATCATCCCTTAAACCAGCTTTCTCACCCTCCCCTCATTGCTGTTCTTTAGATGATTCTGGCTGGCAAACTGTAGAGGTAGTTTCCCAAATGGACTGTTAGGCAGTGAGTTGATAGCTTGGTTAATGAAAAGCTAGAAAATTTCTCTTCGGGATTCTCTTTTGTTAATCTCAGTAATGAAAACAGCTAAATTTACATTCTTTCATTATCCAGTTTACAACAAATTTGGAAGGTCTGTGTGCTCATGATTCAATTCAGAAGAATGTGTACATGTATACGCATGCATATATATGTATATATGTTAACTGAAGGAACGTTGTGATTAAATCATATGAAAGCACAATATCTGCATTTATATCTTTGTAGAAATAGAAGACTTGATCCAATGATTATTTAAAAGCCATTAAAAAGCATTTTTTAAAGCAGATCTGTAAGAAAACAGCTTCCCCATTCTTTGAAGCATTATTATTTTTCTTCTTTGCAATGAAATCGAGACTGGTTTTCCTGGGTGATACAAGTAAAGATATGTGAACAAAACACTTATCTGGGATGAAAGTGATCCAGGCTTAAGCCATTTACATCATTCGGCACTGCAAAGCTCAAATCAGACCCAGGCCTCCTCTGGTCCTCTGTGTAGGACATTTCCCTGGGGTGGCTGCTGTCACAGGGTAGCCCTCCCTACTGCTGAAAAGAAATTCGGCCTTCCCAGTTGTGATGTGAGGTTCCTTTACGAAAAAATATACGGTCAACGTGATTTGATATTGCAAAGTTTTGGCTTCTACTAGACTACAGTTGAGAAGGAAAATATCCAACCAAACAAAAAAAAAACCCACCACCACCAAAAAACCAAACAAGCAAACAAAAAAAACCCCATTGCCTTGAATATTTTCTAGTTGCTCCTTTGGGGAAAATCCTAGACTGAGGGATTTAAGGCACAGCGAGAAAAACGACGAGGGTTTGCTTAAGCAGTAGGACAAAATAGACCAGATTAAATCATACAAAGTGTCATCCATAAAAGGTGTAGGACACTTTGTAGGTATATGATCTTAATCTAAACTGTAGCTCTTCAGACCTGGTAATGACTTCAGGTTTCTGTAGATCTCACAACTCTTTTTGAGGTATGGTTATGGGAAGTGTGTTTTGGAAGTGACTGATACCTCTCTTCTCGGGAATTCTCTGGAACTAATGGTGGTCTGCAAATGGAACTGTGCAGGTGTTTCAGGGTATGTCAAGAAACAGTGAATTTCGCTATAAGCAAATCTTTCTCTAGTGACTTTTTAAAAGCCTAAATAAAGATGCAGGCTTGAGACAGTTTATCCTGAGATAATACCCAAACAAAACTTGCAGGCCTGCACTGATGCAGTTTGAATCAATGGCTATGACCAGTCTTTGATCTAAAAGATAGGTTAACCTAACACAAATGAAGGAGACTATCAAAAAATCTCTCTTTCTTCAGGTTGCTGTTGCAGGAATGACCAAAAAAGTGGTCAAGCCAGAATATTCACCTGATGTCACTTTTAAACTGGACCTTGGAAGGAGCAGATACTTTTTAATGCTATTACACTCTCCCAAAATATGTGAGGATGAAGAGTCAAAAGTTGTATTTGGATGAATCAGACCGAGGACTTGAATTAAGTTTGAGGATGTCATGGTTTTGGCTGGGATGGATGGCAGCTGGTGTGGTGCTGTGTTTTGTATTTGGGATGGGAGGGGTTTTGGTGGCACATCGATGTTTTTGGCTGTTGCTAACCAGTCAATGCTGTTTCTGCTCCTCATACTGCCCCGCCAGTGAGTGGGCTGGGGGTGCACAAGAAACCGGGAGGGGACACAGCCTGGACAGCTGACCCCCAGTGACCAAAGGGATATTCCATACCATATGACATCATCCTCAGTATATAAAGTTGGGGGAAGAAGAAGAAAGCGTGGGGATGCTTGGATTGATGGCATTTGTCTTCCCAAGTAACCATTACACGTGATGGAGCCCTGCTTTCCTGGAGATGGCCGAACACCTGCCTATCAATGGGAAGCAGTGAATGGAGTCCTTGTTTTGTTTAGCTTGTGTGCACAGCTTTTACTTTACCAATTGAACTGTCTTCATCTCAACCCATGAGTTTTCTCACTGTTACTCTTCCAATTCTCTCCCCCATCCCACCAGGGAAGAGTGAACAAGCGTCTGCATGGTCCTCGGTGCCAACTGGGGTAAAACCACAATAGAAGGGAACACCCAGTCTCTTGTGACATTGTTTATTATGGGAAAGTATTTCCATCATGATACTTTCATGTCATGACTCTGGTCATCAGACTGAGAAGAAGATTCCTATAAAAAGTTTCAGTTTCTACAAAGTAATATTTCCTTATGAAGAAATATTTCCTTGAGGTTCTTTTATTTATTAGACAAATTATGGAACTTACGCTGATTATACTTTTCCACTATTTAGCTTGAGTAACTGCCAAAATAAGAGAAGATAAGAGAGGAAGAAATAAGAAATGCCTTGTAACAGAGCTGGACAAATGAAAGACACAGGAGGTGCTGTAGTTTTTAATGTTCTATTCCATTTGCAACGTACTCAGTGATATATTCAGTTGCTCTCTGATGGTTAGATACCATGGTGGTAAGTATCCTAGATTTGATAGATAACATTGCTTATGATAAATTTAATACAGTAATTCATGTTGACATATAAAAAAGATATACTCCCCTTATAGGAAGCTTTGTTAGCATTCTCACTACCGTGCCAGAAATCATTTATAAGTACAAATGTTCAGAAATTCTTTCTTACATGGTATATCTAGTATTTCAACATTTGCTTTTGTCTCAAAATAAACCAAATTGAAATATCAATCTTTCAACTGACTGAACGGTTCTAAATACATTTCTGGAAGTGTTGCAATTTTTCTTCAAAGTGGGGTATTTCACTCAAATTCACGACATTTTTGTATTTTGAATAGTTGTTATTTTTGTGCTGAAAAATGAAATAGCACAGACTTTTGAGTCAATTTTTATTTTGGCAGCTTTTTCCATATTCTAGTGGCAAGAAGAGAGGAGACAGAGATGAGAACTGCAGCTGAATCATTTTGACCATGATGTGCATTTAAGAATAATGAATATATTTTAACATTTAGTACTTAGGGAAACCTTTTTTTCCAGTTAGCTATTGGAATAGAGAGACAGGGTGATCTCCAAATAGCTTGTTCTAAACCCACTTTGTGCTGGATGTAGAATATGACCTTCAATTATCTGAATTTGTAGCTGATATTAGGGTAGATACTGTGAAAAAATTGTCAAGATTAGGAAGCTTAACTCTGAGCAGGAATGGGACATAAGCAGCACTTCCATTATCCCTTTCTTTAGTACTGATTGCATGATTGTATGTTTGAAGAAAGAAGTTCATCTACTGTACAAATCTCTTTCATGCTAGAGGAGACAGGGTGGTCAAGAACCCATGATGATATTCAGAAAGTGTTGATGAGTGACTGCACACCAAATTCTGGGAAGGCAGAAGTTCTGCTAATTGCCAGGGATAGCAGACCTGACACTGGATTTCTGGATGTTAAAAAAAAGAGTGTGTTTCATCTATAAAAGTAAATGGAAGTAACAGTGGCATAATCCTCACTTTGCACCCTTCCAGTTTTGATAAATGTATCTTACTAATTTCCTTTTATAACACATTAGTTCATAGTTTATGGCACATAAATGTCACCAGCTGTGCAGTTGCTTTTTTTTCGTTGGTGTAATACAACCATTATTTGTAACTTATGACAGAGTTGAGAATGTCTTGTTTTAATACGGAACTAGATGAAAGATGTTTGAAATATTAATCTGTCCAAATAATAAATAACACTGATTTTAGCAATCTTGAAAAATAGAATGCAAGAAATAATAAATAATATTTGCACCATAAATAGAAGATAATAAAGTACCTTAACTCCTCAAACAAAACTGTTAATACATCAAGATGCATGCATATTCTGTATGTGTTCAGGTGTATACAACCTGACTTTATGATATATTATTACAGTGATATTATTGCAAATCTTGGTTATGAATATGCTAAAAAGATCTAAAGAGGAGCAATTGTTCATACTTAATGAACAGCCAGATTTTAAAAAGAAGTGACTTCTAATGGGCTATATTTTGCAAAATTGCCAGATGTCACCATCATGATTAAATTCATCTGACTAAGCTAGACTAAGCCAGCAATAGGAAGAAAATAATTTATCAAGTCCCCCTGCCAAGGCACTCATAACCTTGGCAAGACCATTAAAATCCAATAAATAAATACTGATGGAAACCTAAAAAATATATCACTAGTAAACCAGACAGAAAAGCATCTTGGACAAAGCAGTGCACATTGTAAATAGAGGTTGTTTAAATGGCCACAGTTATTTCCTGTCTGCATCGCATGGACATAAGGACATGCTCTGGTAAGGATGACATGATACCTTCAAGAAATATCAAAGGGGAGAACTTAAGCTTGTGTTACTCCAAGACAACCATGCAGCCTCCAGCTAGTCCAGGTGCCTATACTCCGTTTGCTCCCATGATAACACTGCCTAGCCAGAGGTCACTTTCTATGCAATCAAAAAATCAGGCGGGACTTGTAGCCTCACCCAAGACAACAGAAAAATGAGACCTACAGCTAAACTGCAATATCGGCTTCTGGTATTGGAAAAATAAACACACTGCCGTGGTGTCACTCTCTGTCTTGGTTCTTTCAGGTCTTTCCTCAAATGGTCTATTCTGGTGATTATTTCTTCCATCTAGATTTCTCCACAGTATTCCAAGACTACTTGGAGGTGTTTTTTCATTTCTTTTTGTCATGATTTAACACCAGCTGGCAACTAAGCCTCACACAGCCGCTCATTCACTGTGCCCCCAGTGGGATGAAGAAGAGAATGAGACGGGTAAAAGTGAGAAAACTCAAGGGTTTAGATAAAGACAGTTCAATAGGTTAAGCAAAAGTTGTGCATGCAAGCAAAGCAAAATAAGGAATTCATTCCCCACTTCCCATCAGCAGGCAGAGGTTCAGACAATCTCCAGGAAAGCAGGGCTCCATCATGCGGAATGGTTACTTGGGAGGACAAATGCCATCACTCCTAATGTCCCCCCCTTCCTTCTTCTTCCCCCAACTTTAATGCTGAGCATGGCGTCATATGGCATGGAATATCCATTTGGCCAGTGGGGTCAGCTGTTCCAGCTGTGTCCCCTCCCAGCTTTTTGTGCACCCCCAGCCTACTCGCTGGTGGGGTGATATGAGGAGCAGAAAAGGCCTTGACTCTGTGTAAGCACTGCTCAGCAATAATGAAAACATCCCTGTATTATCAACCTTGTTTTCAGTACAGATCCAAAACATAAGCGCACACTAGCTTCTATGAAGAAAATTAACCCTATCCTGGCCCAAACCAGCACACATCTCAACATAGGCCTTAAGGAAAAATGCAAGAAGTTCAGAAACACAGATACTCAAAAGTGGTCAAAAGTGAGCATGATCACATAAATAGGTGTGTTCAGGGTGAATATCAGTTTGTTATGGTTTTGGCCAAATTGGCCAATGACCAGTGACAGATGCTTTCGCCCCACCTCTTGCACATGGAGTGGAGGAGGAGAGATAAGGAGATATAAGAGTTTAGAAGAAACTAAACTACTTTAATTAAATATTAATAGTAAAATAAAAAGGAAATAATGAAACAGATACAGTCTATACAAAACCTTATCAAGCTCCCAGGATGACGTCACCAGCGGGCACTGGGGAAGTCTCAGGCTGGACTCAGTGATGGGTGTGAACTGAATTACAGAGCTGGAGTCAGGAGCACACGGATCGGGATCAAAGACAGATGAACAGACAGGGTCCTCCTCGGATGTCGGCCATTGAAGAAAGAGACCTGACCTTTTGATCCCTCAGCTTTTATACTGAGCATGGGGCAGATGTGATGGAATACCCTGTTGGTCAATTTTAGGTCACCTGTCCTGTCTGCTCCTCCCTGCAGGTGGGACCCCTCTATGCTTTTCTGTTTCCGACCCTCCAACAGGGCAAATAAAAAAATTAGCTGACCTTGGTTGTTATAGCAATAAGTATAAGCAAGAGCCTCTTTGGTTTTATCACTCTGAGAACAAACAGTTTTCTGCACAACATGCTCTTAATTTCAGAGAGTTAGAAGAGGCTGAGCTAAGAAGTAAAATTACTAAACAGAAAGTTGGTTCTGTTTTACCTCAAACTAGGACACAGTTTCAAGATCCTGTTGTAATTTTGAGATTAATGCACTCATTACATAAAAAATGTACTTTGTGCTTTTCCTAATCCCTTCATCTTTTATATTACACCAGCACAGAGTTCCCTGTGAGCTTTAACAATTTAAATTTCATACATTGCAATAACCAATCCCTAGCACTAGAGGAAAATCTCTTGGGAAATATTTTGCCTATTAGGAGGACAGCAGATGGCACTACAGACACTTTTCCAAAAGTATGAGATCAGTACAGAAGATGTAGTCTAGAAAGTGATAATCTCATTTCACTGATGTTATTTTACAGATGCTAATCAATCATCGAAGCTTTATCTATCTAATGCGCTAAAACTCAGCTCTGGTTTCAGAAGATGGAGTCTCAGTAATGCTGAGCCATATCCTGAGGCAAACAGAACTGTGAAAAAATGCATACAGATATGAACTACTGAAGGCCATTCAGGTCAATTAAATATCTATGGATTTAAAGAGAAAACTGATTCTTTCAAACCAGAATTTTTTTATAGTTTTAAACAAAATGACTTGGGGGGATGTGGTGTGTATGTGTAGGTGTCAGACAGTGGAGCCTGCTAATTTCCATATATTTGTCTTTTTTGAGGACTTTGAGTGAAAAGCATGACAAAAGAATGGCTGTTTGATCTATCTTTCCTTGCACAATGATCAGTAATCACAATCACGAACTTCATTGACATTTCTGTTAGTGCATTGAGGAAAGCATTTGTATTTTTTAATGTGGACATTCAATGGGAGACAACAGATGAAATGAGGCAAAATCCTGCCGGAATGAGACACTGCCCTACACAAACATTTCTGTCTATGGAGAAGATTTGGACTCAATGATCTTAAGGGTCTTTTCCAACATAACTGACTCTAAGATGAAAAAGGCAGTACGACACAAGCTCTTCTCTGACATTCCTGAATTTTCTCCTGTCCAAACCAAACTTCCTCCAGTCTTTAGAAACCACCCCATAAATATTAAGATTAATGTGTCTGACCTGCAGCACTTATTGTTTCTTTCACCACCCTCTCTTCTCAGTCTTCTTGTTGATTCTTTCTTGAAAGCTATGTCAAAAAAAAGTACATTATTCCAAGACAAAACTCAAAAATAAGGTCTTTACTATGAATCCACATGCAGACCTCTCCTCACATCACAGCAGAGTTACTGCAACTTCCTTTTCTCTGGCAAAAGTCTCTCTGTACCATCATGCCCATTCAAAATGCTCAGAGATGGCATTGTTCTGCTTTGAGCTTAGCTTTTATGTTACTGTTTTCGAGGAGAATGTTGTTACAAATAACCAACCCTGGCATTAGAGATTGGAGCCATAATTCAGCAAAAGAAACATGCTGAAAAATAGAGGATGAAACATAGAAATGGAGAGTGGGAGGTATATGGTAACAAAGAAAAATGTCCATGTACTTATCAGTATCTTAAATTAGGATTAATGGTTTTTCTTTGTTACTTGCAGGCTCAGGCTTCCCTTTCTAGGATTGAGCATAAAAAAGACATATGTAACATAATGCAATTGAGCAACAATGGTGCTCAATCAGCTAATCAACAAAGAATCATCTGGGGCTGTTTCATCTGAGGCTGTTTCATGACTTTATGCATAAAAAAGGCACCTATAACTGCATAAAGTGTATGTAACTTTCTTACTTGATGATGTGATCTGTTTCTCATTTATATGAGTGGTGGTGCACGGCATCCACTTTGCAGAGCCCCTCGCCATGCTGCAGCTGTGGTGCATGACAACAGCTCAGACTGGGGTCTGACAGGGGAAAAAGAAGCAGCTTGAGCTTGTCTTGAAGCTCCAGGGTGTTCCAGGATCAGGATAATGCAGGACCGGACTCACTGTCTCCAGTAAGTTAACCAAGAAAACCTCAATCTCTGCAGTAATCAAGGATGACTAAGATACTGCAGCTATAAGGGAAGATGACTTTACTTTTCGCTGTTGTTTTTTTTTTCACCACTCAGTGAAACTTCTGAGAATTTGGTTCTCATCAAATTGTAATTGCTTTTTTTTTTGAGAAACAGGAGCTAATTTGCAACTAGAATCATGACAGGACTAACAGGATTATAGTGAGCATTTTTGTGGGTTCTGGTCTAGTTTTAACTGATTATATCAGTTTTCCAAACTTGTCCAAGTCGGTTAGAACATGCTGACAGTACCAAGCTGGCTCTCCAGTCTCATCCCAGCCTCTCTGAGGAGCATAGTGAAATAATCTGGAAACCAGCCACACTTCCCCAGCTGTGCGTGCTGCTTGGATATGACAGCTTTTGGCTTGTAGAAAGCTGATCAAAACTGTCTCCTGGCTGTTCTTGTGAACTTGTGAACAGGCTCGTGCTGACCTCCTAGTCTGCTCTAAACTATCCCAGGCTGAGAACAACATGATTTTGGCTGAAAATAGTGGTGAAAGTAACAGATTTGCGACATACACCAATTTAGCACTGTGTAACAGAGGATCGGGTCCAAACTTTGGATCTTAAAAACAAAATAAAATTTCCTGAACTTCTTTTAATTCAGTTTTATTTTTTTCTTTTATTATCAATTTAACAAAGTCACATCTTATAAAAATAACATCTAATTAGCATGGGCATGTTTTAAAAAAAAAAAAATAAAAAAAAATCTCCCAAAATATTATCTGACCCGTGTTGGACATCAAATCCTTTGAGATAAGGGAGAGAAGTCTTTTCAGTCATCTCATCCAGTTCAAACTTTGCTTTTGTAGCATACAGGGAGCTGTATACAGGGAGTGCCCAACTGATCAAATAAAAAATCTAAATTTGTTTGAATATGCAGAAGTTGTTAAATTCCTATGAGTCATCAAGTTGACACGTGACCCGCTTTATGTCTGTCTATGTACATGCGCGTGCATGTGCATATGTATATACACATAGTTGTGTACACAAATTTATATACATATATCACTTATTTCACCTCCTGGCATGTCTTTACCACATGGGAAGATATATATCAATAGCAAGTGAACTGGAGATTGTGGGTCCAAGTGCAGTTTTGCACTTAGATGTAGTGGCACTTCTGTCAACTCCACTTCGATGGTTTCAGAGAACAACTATGCACACAATTATTTAAATGAACAAATTTGCATGGGCAAACTGGGGCAAAGTGTTTCCCTACTTTTACATGTGCAAAAATATAAATGTAGTTAAAAACAAGATGAACACTTGCCTTGAAAGTCTTATGTTTACAGCTCTATACTAGAATGAGGTTGTTTGGATTCAAACACCAGTAAAAGGATCTTGCCTAGACTTTTTACTTGTTTTTTTTCTCCTTTTAAAAGGCTTCTACATATACTCACAGTTCATTGGCTTGTTGATGAGTCTGGCTGTAGGAAGATAAAATTATTAAAGTGTTAGTTTTCTGACTTTAATTTTCCAAATGCATGTGGTTAAGTCCCTTGAGTGAAATAAACATGTTGAGGGCGGAAATAGATAAAATCTTCAACCTTTTTCTCTGTTAATTCTACATACTCTTGAACTCCAACAGCTTTATACTTCTCAAGCAAAACTTACGCCAGATGATTTACAATTTATCTAAACACGTTGAGTGATAGCAATGATTTATTTGTAATACACAAAGAAGTTATTGTCACTCCGTGATTCTAACGGATTGAGCCACCAGAGCAGTGCTGATGTATGTCTGCCATAAACCAGACAGCTTTATTACATCAGAGATTCAGTTCTGCAGCTGTGTTTAGAGGCAATTCTATTTAAAATGTGCCTATAACTCCCAAAGCCAAGACCAGCATATTTGTTTACTTTCTTGCTCAGTTTGCCAGCCAAAGGTTTTTTCAGCCAAATTGCACCTATACTTGGCCCTGGAATCTGCCAAATAATGAGATTGGAGCATTCTGCTTGAGAGACATGTATAGTTGTAAATTAACTTTGAAGATTTAGTTCATTAAATGGTTGTTTCAAAATTACTTTTGACTCAAGAATTTGTGATGTGGTGAGTTTATTTGTTATTCATTCTGGCTCAACCGTCTTGCCCAGAGACATCTGAACTGGCCAAAAATCAGGAGTCTGTGCTTTAGCTGTTTGAGGGTTTTGTGGCTTTGTGGGTGGTTTTTTTGTTTCATTTGGTTTGGGTTTTTTTCCTAAACACCTAACAGCTGTCCAGTCACCGAGAATTGCATAAAGCAAACACATACTGGAAAGAGAAGGCAAACAGAAAACATGGCACAAATTTCCCCTTGTGAGTACCACTCATTGTAACTATAACGTAAGCGCCTAGCCTGGGCTAGGTTCCTCACTTTTCCAGGAGACAAATCACACAGGTAATACCAGGGAGGCAAGAATTTTGTTATCTGAAAAATTCCTGCAAGTCAGAGTCAGTTTGAATGTCTCTGCATTACAGCTGCCTTAGTCAAGTTTGCATTTACAAATACTCCAGTTACGAGGAAGTGTGTCATGAGCAGAGGAAAATCTCTGTTATGGCATGCCCAGGCAATTACAGGTCTCCCAAAACTGACTGACATTAACCAAGGATATGGACCCCATCCTAAAATATGAAGTTGATTTTGTCTATTTTGTTTTTTTCTGTACACCCAGTTCAGAGTACAAGTTCTGCAGAAGGATGAGATGACCCCAGTGTTGTCCTTGGGACATGGATATATACTCAGTAAACGTTAGTGTTCAATACAGCTTAAAAAAGAGCTCTTGTAGGGATTATGAAGACAACAATACATCTAAATGTATATGCAGAAAGCCTGGTGTTAAATGCGTGCAATGTGTATCTCCACTCAGGCACCATCTGGCTCCTTTGTTATTGAAAGTTGAGTCAACTAAACAGGCAATGAACCACAGATGAAGGTTACCAGTTAGACAGTGTCTTTTAGCCCTAAACCAGCAGCTTTAATCCAGCCCATATCAGGCATCCTCAAAAGCTAGTAACTGTCAAGGCTAAAAAAGAGGCTTAGTCCAGTTTCTCTTTGGAAGACAATGGAAATACAAAATATAATCTCATACAAAAACTAATTACTATTTTTTCTTGGAAATAAAGGCAGCATCACTTGTCAAAAAACCTTAAAAGCTAATGAGTATTTCAACTAAAATTCAACAACTGGGAAAGAATACAAATGTCAATCAAAAGTGGGATTTGTTAAGGGAAGTTAATTCCAAAAATGAATAAGCGTCCTTATAAAAAGGAATTCAAAGTGAAAATTAGAAATAAGTGTATATACAATATATTTAGTTACATTAAAAGAGTTGGGGAAAGGCAATCAGAATAAATAAAAAATGACAAGCTGAAGGCATCAGTGAAAAATCCAGGGAAATTCATACTGCGGTGTCTTTAAAAAAGAAAGAAGCAGCAGCTGAAGTGCATAAGGAACTGAAAAGGGAGGAAAAATTCTAATAGTAACAGATTTTTGTTAGACAAAAATGATAAAGTTGCTAGGGCTACCAGAAGGGGGAAAAAATTACTGGTTTAGAGGAATAAAGTTACAAATAGAAAAAAGGTGCTTAGAACTTTGTAATGCTTACAAATATTTCCAGGACATTAGTAACATATCAGACATTATCTGCTACATTTAAACTAATTTTCAAATTATCATACCTAATATAAATTATATTCAGAAGTACTAATTGAGACTGCTTAGGAATCTCTGTTCTTTAATTTTATTAATCCCCACAATTTTGGGAGTATAACAGAAGGCTCAAAGTGTGTTGATGTTTTGCAATTACTTTTGAAAAGCATTTGACACTGTCCCCCACAGAATTCTCATGGAAAAACTGGCAGCTCATGGCCTGGATGAGCATACGATCTGCTGGATCAAGCACTGGCTGGGTGGGCGGTCCCAAAGAGTGGTGGTCAATGGAGTTAAATCCAGGTGGCGGCCGGTCACAAGTGGTGTCCCTCAGGGCTCAGTGTTGGGACCATTTCTGTTTAACATCTTTATTGACGACCTTGATAAGGACATAGAGTGTATCATCAGCAAGTTTGCAGATGACACGAAGCTAAGCGGGAGTGTTGATCTACATGAGGATAGGGAGGCTCTACAGAGAGACTTGGATAGATTGGATCGAAGGGCCAATGCTAACGGTATGAGCTTCAACAAGGCCAAGTGCTGGGTCCTGCACTTGGGCCACAACAACCCCATGCATCACTACAGGCTTGGGGAAGTGTGGCTGGGGAGCTGCCTGGCAGAATAGGACCTGGGGGTTCTAATTGACAAGCGGCTGAACATGAGCCAGCAGTGTGCCCAGGTGGCCTAGAAAGCCAATGGCATCCTGGCTTCTATTAGAAATAGCGTGACCAGCAGAAGGAGGGAGGTGATTGTCCCCCTGTACTCAGCACTGGTGAGGTCACACCTTGAGT
This sequence comes from Rissa tridactyla, assembly GCF_028500815.1. NCBI lineage: Eukaryota > Metazoa > Chordata > Aves > Charadriiformes > Laridae > Rissa > Rissa tridactyla. The sequence continues at coordinate 115,031,704 of NC_071468.1, read as the reverse complement.
ATTGTGTCCAGTTCTGGGCACCTCAATACAAGAGAGATATCGAGGTGCTGGAGCGAGTGCAGAGGAGGGCAACGAAGCTGATGAAGGGCCTGGAGAATAAATCTTATGAGGAGTGACTGAAGTAGCTGGGACTGTTTAGTTTGAGGAAGAGGAGGCTGAGGGGAGACCTCATCACCCTCTGCAACTACTTGAAAGGCCATTGTAGAGAGGTTGATACTAGTCTCTTCTCACAGGTAATTAGCGATAGAACAAGAGGTAATGGCTTCAAGCTGCAACAGGATGCGTTTAGACTGGACATTAGGAAAAAATTCTTCACAGAAAGAGTGGTCAGATACTGGAGTAGGCTGCCCAGGGAGGTGGTGGAGTCACCATCCCTGAATATATTTGAGAGTTGTTTAGATGTGGTGTTAAGGGATATGGTGTAAGGGAGAACTTTGTAGAGTGGGGTTGATGGTTGGACTTGATGATCCCAAGGGTCTTTTCCAACATAAATGATTCTATAAACAAACAAAAGTCCACATCAAACACAGAAAGAGTGGTCAGACACTGGAATAGGCTGCCCAGGGAGGTGGTGGAGTCACCATCCCTGGATGTGTTTAAGACTCATTTAGATGTGGTGTTAAGGGATATGGTGTAAGGGAGAACTTTGTAGAGTGGGGTTGATGGTTGGACTTGATGATCCCAAGGGTCTTTTCCAACGTAAATGATTCTATGATTTTACTTAAAAGCGTCAATCAAAATGACCTGACTACTTATAAACTTGACATCAAATATGAGGAAAATGGAAATGGAATTTAGACTATGAAGAATAAAAGGTTGGTAGCTGGAAAGATTTTATAGAGACTGTGGTGTCAAATAGGCTCATTTTCTGATTTTGCTAGTTGTGTTAAGAAAGGCGTGTCTACGTGGGCATTTTTATAGAGTCAGGATTACAACTTTGAAGCAAATCAGCATCCAGCATCATTTCATGGTTTTCATCTCACAGCAGTGCACAAACTGGATTCCTTCCAGCCTCATGAAAGTAGACGATGCCTGGGACTGGTTCCTACTGTGCAGCTACCGTACCCACATGTACCAGACATGTTGGGTGTTCAGTCCATTAAAACCAGCCTTAAGTAAAACCGCTGAAGTGCGTGTGGTGTAGATGACAGGTCTCAGAGCTGTAACCTCTACAGATTCACTGCTTTTGCACCATGCCACTTGATAGTGGAGAAGAAAGAAAGGTAACAAAATGTTTCCCAAATAAGGAACACTTCTTGGTATTGAGTCTTCGGAGGGATGATTCATCTACAATTGCATAAATAAGAATCAACATTTAATGTGAATGAAGTCCCCAGTGAATAGATTAAAGAAAAATGATTAAGAGATCGCAAAGAGAAGTTATTAATAATAAAAAAAAATGTTAGAAAACAAAAATGTTTCCTTTGGGATCCTGGAGAGACTATTTCTGTCTCTAGGGGTGTTCCATATGTTCAGCAAATACTCATAAACCCATAGATCATGAATCTAAAGAAGGCTGATGAAAGACTAAAATACTGACAAAAGGCAACCAGACAGTGCAGTCTGGATTATCTGATAAATTGGGTCCAATCTATCAAAATGCATTGTCATGCATACAAATTGAAGGGCACACGTGTAGGGAAACGATACAGTCATATCTATCGGATGCAGTACTGTACCCTAGAAAGCAGTGACTCTGAAGTGAGTTAGAGATCTAAGTAGGGAGGTAACTGCTTTGAGCTTTCGGAGTTGGCTGCAGGTATTACTGGGAGCAGTGAGAAGATATTACTTACGGGCACAGAGAAGTTGGATGATAAAATTTGCCACCATGCAAATAAACAGTGCAATACTAGGTGCAATACTCATGCAAAGTATTAATTTTATTTCTGTTTTCTTCATTTTCTTTATTGTCATAGTGATGGTAGTAGATATCAGTGACTAATGATTTATGTGAGAAAGGCCTTTTCTGGAAGACTTGACCCAGATGAAAGCTAGTCAGAAAAAAAAGTGTTACTAATATTGTTAATGCTTACCACTTTATTCAAAAAACTAAGTACTTTCCTAACTTTTCACAAAACTGTAAAATTAGTCTATGATATTACTGTCGCCTATTCCCATTTATTTCCACCAAATACAGTGGAAAGAACAGTAGCCATTGTCTCATTCTTTCTCTCAGACTTTGTAAGTAATCACAACTACTGTCAGATTTGCAGAATTTTATTTTTCCTGTTGTTACTTCAACGGGGGTGGCCTGGGGACTTCAGAATGACAAACCCATTGCAGTCACCTGCTCATTTGTCTTGCAGTTCATGATCAATTTGTTCAGCAGTTGATACGGTGATGATCTTAATTTTTCTAATATTAAGATCTGTAACCAGATTAACAGCAGGATATAAATCAAACACAAGTTGAGTCAATGCAGAACATCATACAGTGATATCAAAGAAATTACCTTTTAAACTAGTGGCAATTTTCACTAACGCACACACATTGCCCTTTCAGGTATTAGCAAAGAGTTCTTCACCTATTTATTTAAGCAATTTTCATCAGCATTCACCAGTGATGCCTCTAAACATTTCAGAAGCTCAGTAGCAAGCTATTTTCCCATGGTGGGAACAATCTCAGAAATAATCCAGTTTTTCTAATTTCAGATTCCAGGAAGGTACCGCGTACTAATTAGGAATTTCATGACTCCCCAAAATGGCTAGCAAATGGGAAAACATCTGTCATTGCAATGATTGGATAACACCCATCCCAAGTGGTGGGGGTTGTTGCTTTCCAAAGTTTCAGGACATGAGAAATGTTTCTCATAAAACCACAGATGTGTGATTTCCCCTTTATTCACGTGTGAAATTAACCAAATTTAGAAAGTGGGATAATGTGCAAAGTATGAACATATCACCGCGTAAATTTTTCTGAGACTGTTAAAAATATTTTGTTAATCCTGAATGTCACTGAAAGTCTGCTGTCACCTAGTCTCTGCCTTTCCCTCTATGTGTGATTGCTGTTTGTTTTCCAGGGTGTCTTGATAACTTCCCAGCATCGGCAGTTGATAGCAATGGACTTAATCCACATCTTTGTTTCAAAGGTACTAGTTTTTTATTTTCATATCCTTAAAAGCCAGTCCAAAAGTCTGAAGTGTCAGTGACTCTCCTACATGAACTGTTCCAGAAGGTATTCTGGTGTAACAACGACACTAAAACCAACATTTTCTTCTTGACTTCAAACCCAAAAATTTGAGTGTCTGGCTCTTTGGGATGCCTCAGTCAGTGTCTAATGTTCAGTCCAGAGCCTAGTTCTGACCCTACCACCGTGGAGAAGGAAAGATAACTGACCTCTCTAGCTTGGGAGTTTCCCAGCAGTGTTGAGCCAACGTGATGGGATTAGCTCTTCTCTGTGTACTGGGAGAAACAGCATGGCATGGCCAGGACTTCCAAGGAAGGCTGGTACCTGAGATGCCAATGAACCAGAAATCCTTGGCTGGCTCATTGGCCTTCAGGTGCTGCAGCTAATGAGATGTAGCCTATGGCAGGCGTGAAAGCACAAGTGTAGTGTTTGGAGCCAAAAGCTGTAACTGTATCTCACTCCTCCTTGTGCCTGGGGCACAGAAAAGCTGTTTATTCTGCTGGTAACTTCCTTAGTCCATTGACTGAGCCTCGTTTGAATATGGACATACCTAATGAAAAACTGATCAAGAAATTGTGTTTATTTCTGTGAAAATGAGTGTGTGTGTGTATATGTGACACAATCAAACCCTTGCAGCTTTGTCTGGCAAAAAGAGGCAGAAAAGTAAATTTTAAACCCCATGATGACACACTAAGTCAAACAAAAAATACTACAGACAAAATGCAGAACCATTATTTGACATGATTTGATAAAAAGGTACTTTTCTTTGTGAAAAACAAATACTCATACACTCTGAGTGAAGTAAAAATCAGTCATACTCATTTCTGAAATAAATCAACCTTTTTTTTAATTATTAATGTTCTTTCTTTGAAGATCATTTTTCTTACAAATGTCAGCAATCTTAGACTTACCTAGTTATGTATTTCCTTCTCAACATACTTCTTGCTCTCTTCTTGTGTTTAGTTTGTGTTACAAAGCAAATGTATTTTGCATCCTTTAATTGGATTCTCCAGTCCAAGGTACTGGTCTTTTGGAGCTGTTCTGCTCTATGGAAGAGATAAGTAAGAGAAACAATACCTTGCATAAAGCCCGCAGCACTTCACAAGAAGCCTTTTTATTTTGTCTGCGAGTTAATTCCTTGGGATACAGAGAATAAAAAAAAAGGGTATTACAAGGCAATAATTTATACACTGATGTTAGGCATTAAAAGCCTGGGCAGATCAAATGCTAAAATGCTGACTGAAGAATAAAGAAAGGGTTCACAAAGTGATCTAATTGAAAGTTTGCATCTCGAGACTGCAGTTCAGCTGAAATAGGTGTCTAAGTACTGCAGTATAGCTCCATCATCTCATATGGTGAAACTTGACCGGAGACATGAGGTCAAGGACTGTCTTCTTCCATACATTTGTACTGTGATTGGCCCAGTGGGGTCCCAGCAGAATTAAGGACTTCAAGCATTATTGTAAGACCCACTTTGTTGGCACAGAATAAGAAATTCCATGTGAGAGTTTTTAATGCTAATATATATTACACAATTTAAGAAGTATTTCCTTGGGAGTATCTCCTACTTCAGCTTTCAGGTGAAAATCCTCTTTCAGATCACTTGCTCTACAGCCTTTAGCTATCTTCACTTATTCAAAAAGAAGCTTTTTCCACATAAGCCACTGTAAACCCATTGAAACAGACGACAGAATACCTTCAAATGCCGAAGAATTTCCTACGGTAGAGGGAAAGGATTAGACCAGCCTTTAGAGACCAAAAGTTTAGAGAGAAATAACTTGATTGCTAGTTGACAGAATTACTGCTTTTCCTAGATTATACTCTTATCATCCCTAAAAATTCAAACCTCAGGTAATTTTTTCAGTATTTCTTTGCTGGGTCCTCTTTTATTTGCTTTATTTTTCATGTCTGTTCCTGGCCGTACAACAATGTAGTATGTATTGTCACATTGAAGGGCACGGACTCTTGTCAAAGGTATGCCTGGTGGCATCTGTTCCTGAGCACTAACAAAAAAAACCCTAGAGGTTCCAAAAGGCTCTGGAAATAAAAAAAAATAAATAAGATCCTCAGATTATTTAATGAAGCATTAAGAAATTAGAAAAGGACATGGTACAAGATTCAGCTGGGCAACAGGAGTTTTACCAGAAGGAAGGTGCAGAAATAATCTTACAGTTTTCACTGAGGTTATGAAGCATCTTTCCAGTCCATACAACCACTATTCCAGGCTCAATGCTGTAACAGCAAAAGTGGTTCCTCAGCAGTGCCTGTTCAATCATGTAAGTCCCAGGTGCACTCTACGTTGAGAACACAAACAGCAAAGGTCACTTAATTTCATTATGCTGCGAATGCTAGAGAGCTTGCTGTGGTGTCTGGAAAATCCCAATCTCAATGCCCAGTGGGATTTTAATGGAAGATATGCACCTGTCACATCTGTATGTAACTGCTCCATAAACCCGACCAGTGAAAAACTTGTCTGTAATTATAGACATGAAGTAATCTCTGCCTAGTCTATTCAAAATAGAATACCAAATAAATAAATAAATTAAAGAGAAAAAAAAAACAAAACAAAACAAAAACCCCACAAAACAAACAGATAGCTTGTATTATTTCTTACTTATTTAAGTAACATACTGAAATCCAGGCCAAGAATAAGGCACCTTACAGTGGTAAAAGCTTACAGTGGTAAAATGAAAAAGGCTAATGGCAAGCATAAACCACACATCGAACATTTTTCCATTATATGCATTATTGGAATAGGTAATTTTCTCTAGTAGCCTAGAATCAGAATGCTATGGTCCATACAATTATGGCAGATTTTCTTCTTAAGGCTAGTAATGTTCTCATGTTCTCCCTTGCTGCTATTTTGCTCTCATTAATGCATCTGTTATGTCCTCTCTATATATACATCTTTTACAATACCTGATCTAATCAGATTTATGGTGAAATAATTCTGTGATATACAATAACCTCACCAACCTCTTGAAATATCAACATTCATTATGAAGTTCTGGCAAAAGAGAGCCTGCTTTATAACAATTTCCCTATATGAAAGGTACATTTTTAACTTCCACTATGATGTCAGCCTGAAAACTGACTTTAAAATGCTATGCTTAGAACATCTGCAGACTTCATGGAGAAATACAAGGTTTTACTGCTTTGATTTAGATTTACTATGTTGAAGAACTGAGACAGAGAAAAAGAAATCAAGAAGGATACCTAGTCTTCTTTTTTGGGTGTTAACTCAGATAAAACAATGACATGACTATTTTCTCTGTATCAGAAAACAGTCCTTGGAGATAGAAGAGAGACAGTAAATGGTATTTATTCCATACTAGGTAAGAGTTTTGGCAACATTCTTGTAAGGAAGCCAGGGGAATACAATCTTGATAACACCACTTCAATATGATTACACATGAACAGGGCTGGAAAACTCTACTCAAAGAGTATCCTTCAATATTTCGTTTTCAAACCAGATTAACTACTAAGTGGAGATTCTGCAGTAGCCTTTATAAGGTCTCTAGCATACATTTCATCCATAATTTTGCAGATGAAACAAGCAATGTACATGTTTAGGTTTTCAGATGATCATACAGAAACATATTTTGGAGGACAGTGAAACTTTTTTTAAAAATATTTTCCTTACAAAATTTTCCTATAAAAATTTTCCTTATAAAAAGAGAGAACCATCTTGGAAAAGTCCTTGGATGCAAATCAGCAAGGAGGAGAGCACAGGACTTTCAAGGTGTATACATGCAGTTTCTACTGAGTGTAAGATAGAGAACAATTACTGTGCTTGTATATGAAGTTCATATGTACATTAGTGGATCAGAATCTGATTGTAAGTTTGTAACAATCAACTTTTTCACACAAATTCCTATTAGAGACAGAAAGGATTCGGATAGAATATTTTGAAAAAAACAGAAAAAAAATGGGAGATTCAGGGATGAGTAAAAAGTATTTGTTCTGTATAGAAAAGGCAGAAGATGTGTTACCATGTTTTTCTTCCATGTTTTGCTATGTAAAAAGTCGTCTCAAAGAAGGTGGAAATTAGCTGTTCTTTTAGTCATGAATTATGCAGTTTAAATTGCCGCTAAAGAAATTTAGGTGAGTTACAAGTAAAACCTTTCAAACAGTGACGATAGTCATCTGCTTGATATACAGCTCAGCTATGGGATATGGTATTTCTATCCCTTGCAGTTTTTCATGAATAAGGTCTCTGTTAGAAAAAGTTCAGAAGTAGTTAACTCTGCCTTGAGACAACCAAAGGACTTGTTGATTTTTTTCTATCATATCCATTCCAGTTTCCAAATTCTGGACAGTTTTGGAACTGCAAGCTATAACTTCATTAATAAATGCCTACAATGAACTCATGACTATGGTTCTTATTTAAACAAAAGCCACATAGCACTGTTCTTGCAATGCAAAGCATCCTTTAAATGACAGTATCTATAGTCCCTATAGGTTCTGATTAAAATGGCAGGAAATTTTCCTCCTGTGAGGACTGGACACACAGCCATGGCCAGATGCTTTGCCCTGTATTTCAGTGCATGTGACAGAAAAAAACAACTGTAGGACTCAAATCCCTTGAAAGAGACTCTCTACTGCTTGATTTTCAGCAATACCCAGGGAACATCTTCTCAGACACAAACTGATACATCTTGTGACTTCCAAGGACACAAACACTGCTGGGTTAACATCTGTCTCTTGGGATTTTAGTTTTGAATGGCCAAACACTGTCCTTAAATTCAGTTGGTGTAACAATTAGCTCCCACGTTGATGATCCTCAGAGTCTGGATGATCTTAGAGAAGTGTTCCTCCCAGTCTCTGCCACAGAAATTCAGCCATTTACCAGCACCTTCAGATAACTTTTAGATTTAGCTGGTTTAAGGCCTCCCTTGAGATATTGAGAGTCATATTAGGTAGATAGCAAGAGTGTCATCTGTCCATCACAAAGAGAGAAGACAATATTATGTCCACCGTTGCAAGAGGAGTATGAAAAAGACTCAAGCTCCCCGATTAAGCCAATAGTTATTTTTTGCATCTGAGTGACTAAATATTCTATTATCTGTAGCCTATGCCTGTGAAAAATACAGAGATTCTGTAATAGAGATAAAATACGATGTTCAGCAGACAAAATAAATTGCCAAGCGGGGCAGAAAAAAAAACACCAAACAAACAAAAAAGCAAAACAAAACAAAACAAAAGAACACAAGGACAAAAACCAAAGGAGGCAATAATCAATTTTGGCACTGAAGCATTCTGATGATTTCATCACTGTATTAATAAAAGATTGCCCTATGCCAAGAAACAGCACAACCTCCTTGATTCTGATTAATATTGTTCTCCATTGCATTTTATCGTTTAGAATAAAAAAGACACACTTTCTTATGACAAACTCAGAAATGGTGAAGGAAGTACAAAGAGAATCACAACAAAGATGAGCAAGAATTAAAGTACTTTATTTATTGAAGCGTCTGTGAAGTAAGCAAGCTTCGTAAGAAGCCTTTGAAGAAAACTAGCGTTAGTTAGAGAGATTTTCCTCATGAAGGTATGCAAAATGGATTTATGGAAGAGCACTGACGGCACAGATGGTTCAGGAGCTCAGCACGCCAGCTTCCTTCTCAACACGCAGCAGCGAAACCCAGCTTTTACAGAAACTGAATTCTGTGCTGATAAAAGGAGTGGTGCACAGACTTAAATGCTGTTCTAAAATGTATCGACATTAAGAGATACATCTAACCAAATACTTAAGTATTTGTATCCCCCTCTCTCAGCCCTCCTGCACATGCCCTATCTCAGGAGAGGATACTAAGAAAACTTCTGGGAAAACAAAATATTGAGATAATGAAAGGTCAAATTCTGTCTCAGACACAGGCTTTTGTTTGTAATGTTTCAAGAAATTTAAATTTGTACAATTGGTAAAATTTATAGATTCACTTTTGTACTGCACTGAATGGATGAGGACCAAAAAAAAAGTGCTCAAGGTAACAGAGTTTAGAACTAATACTCCCAGATGCTGAAGTGGGAGGTTTTTAAAAATCCAGGTATCCAAAAATCACTCAAAGGTCACACTGAGTAGCTGTCTTATGCTAAACATCTATTTTTTATTTAAGATCAATACATGAAGCAGTATTCAAAAACCTAATTACCAAACCAAACATCGCAATAAAATCACAAGAGCAAAGAGTTTACAAGCCACAAAATGGACACTAATGCAAGGAGGAATTCATCACTCATCAGTCCCTGATTTTTCATCCAATTACTTAGTTTTATGGTCTTTGCTTTCCAACATGAATTGAATTAGTTTTAGCTTAGAGTTTCACAGGGGGGAAATGGTGCCTTTGTATTAGCCATAGAAAGTGTTCTGAATTTACTTAAAGTAATGAAGCAATATAATTAAGAGTTGCTAAGAAAAAAGACTATACAGCATGATTGCATTTTGTCTACTCTTTATTGCTTTCAAATTATTAACTTAGACTTTAAGAGCAAGTGCAGATGGCTTCATAAATAAAAAAATACGTGTATATCTTTAATGGTTTTCAGAAGGATCCCTTTTTTCTTTTTTTTTTTAAAGCTGTTTTTTTTTTTTACTGTGAAATCGCTGCAGAAGCCTTCTCTCTTGAGAAACAAAACATCTTCCCAGTCATTGGTTCACTAATATCTGGGTGAATCCATTACTTCACAGCAGATGCTCTGCCTAGCTAATACATATTTCTGTAATCAAGACTTGGCATAACTATTGGGCAAAAAGGCAAATTTCACCCATTTAGATGGAAAATGCATTTTTGTGACTTCAGTAAGTAGTAAAATTAGTGAAATTAGAGGCACATTTAGTGCCTTGTACTCTCTGCAATCAGAGAGGTTTACATGCAGGTAGCTTGGTTGGGAAGATTTCATTTAAGTTCTTCATTAATGTTTATCTTCTGATTTCTCATGATGGGATATCAAAAATGGCTAGGTTTCTCCCTGTTGTAGAATTTCTTCCCTGACATACGGATAATTTTTCAACCAATGCATATCTCAAGGGATAGCTATAGAAAGCTCTGGAGAAAGTTAGCTAAGGGTAATATTTATAGAACAGGCTAAATATAGCTGCATTCTTAATGCTAAGAATTGAATTAATGCCTAACAATAACTCATCATGACCTTGATTTCATCGTATGGTATAGATTAATCACTAGCTATTACCAGATAGTCATCATTCTGAGAACAAACCTAGAACCACTCAGCACATCTTACACTTTTATCTTTTCAAGATATGGGCTGATATTTTAGCATATCTACCAAATCTGTTCTATTTTGTAGCATAAGTTTCTGTCAGTCACCTAGTCAGTATTAAGAAAATCTTAGTCATCACCAAAATTTTGTGTCTCCCAAAATAAAAAAGTGCATGCTCGTTTCCTGAATAGTCACACATACAACTATAATTGATTTTAAATTTACTAAAAAAAAAAAAATTATTTGCTTGAACTATCTAGAATGCACTAAGCAAAAACTGAATTTTAAGGAATTAATTCCTATTATAAATCTATGCTATAACAAAAACCTGATCTGAGATTGTCTTATAATTGCTGGCATATGTTTACCATGTTTTGTGTTGTCATATGGATATACCTAGAGAAGTTCTTCAATGATTCCTGAGCATATACTAGCAAAAGTCACTTGGACTTTTCATCAGACTTTTAGATGTCCTTGGAATTCCTGCTTGTACAGATTTGTGCTAAACACCTTTATGTGGTCCGTTTTTGTAGTATAATTATCTGAACTACAAAAGCCACTAAATGGTCTTTTTCATTTAGTAGCCTAAGGGAAGAAAGAATGGGGAGAGAACTAGCGCAGTGTGGGGAACCTCACCTACTTGCTGTATCTGTACTACTTTTTTTTTTTCCTTTTTCTTAAAACAAAGAAATCTAATTCACAGCAGGCACATTGTTTAAAATTTACCATTATTTTCTTTTGCACATTGCTCTGTTCCTAAACTTTACTTTTCATCAGGTATGTATATGGTTTTGTAAGAAAGTACAGAAAATTATGTGTGAATTATAGCTGTGTATGCACATTCATATAAAAAAGCTACATATATGCAAGCATAATCTGAAATAAGAGTTAAAAAATCATAAAAAGATAGGGTAACTGAAGACTGTTTTCCTTTGGACTTTTTCTATGGTAATTTTTCTGTAATAAAAAACATTAATTTTCCCTTTCCTTGATATAAGACAGTTCAATGTTTTGGCACGACACAGAGCTCTAAACATCTATGCGATATGTCTATAAAATGTCTTTCTTAATGTGTCTTCTGTATTTTGTTTTTGACTTTAAACATAATTAATGGGAAAATAGTGTCAGTTTGACACTCAAGGTGAAAACTGAGGTCATACCATTAATCATGTTTATGATTTACTCCTTCTCCTGTCTAAGTCTTCATAGCAATGTGAACATTAGACTCCTGTTTTGTTGGTTTTATACATACATATTGGTTTTATACATACATATTGGTTTTATACATACATATTGAGTTTTTGTGACAACCATACCTCTTTGATTGTTACACAAAAATTGAGAAGAATAAATGGAAAACTTTTCTGATGTGGAGTTGTATTGGCTTTTTCTTTTTAAAACAGTAATTAAATTTGTACTAACAATACATAACAACTCAATAGTAATATAACCGCATCAACAAAGACATACTTTAGGGAATCCTGAAAATTAACAGGCTGTCTTGCATTAAGCAAAAAGAGAGAATCCAGCTTTTAGTATGTTAATTCACCATCTATTGCAGATGTGTCTAATCTCAACACCTCTGTGGGTTGTCTATGGCAAATAGTAAAGATGAGCTACATGGTTAAAAAGGCATTAATATCTTCTTTAACAGGTCTCATTTTACAGGTAGATAACTAAAGCAATTGACCACCCATGCAGTCACTCAGGATAAAATGTCTGGGAACTGTTGACTTTCTCTCTGATGTCTTAATGAAGGTGTTGAGATATCACATTTTGATTTTTAGTCCTAGCTTTTAGCTTTGACAGGTAATTCAAGTATTAATGAGAATATATCACTGTTCATGGAAATAAACTGGAATTTCTTGGAAATACAAGTTGGGCGGAGAATGGCTTGAGAGCAGCCCTGAGGAGTAGGACTTGGGGGTGTTGGTGGATGAGAAGCTCAATATGAGCCGGCAATGCACACTTGCAGCCCAGAAAGCCAACTGCATCCTGGGCTGCATCAAAAGAAGTATTGTCAGCAGGTTGAGGGAGATGATTCTGCCCCTCTACTCTGCTCTGGTGAGACCCCACCTGGAGTACTGCATCCAGCTCTGGGGCCCACAACATAAGAAGGACATGGACCTGTTGGAACAAGTCCAGAGGAGAGCCACGAGGATGATCAGAGGGCTGGAACACCTCTCCTATGAGGACAGGTGAGACAGTTGGGGTTGTTTAGCATGGAGAAGAGAAGGCTCTGGGGAGACCTTATAGCAGCCTTCCAGTACCTAAAGAGAGGCTACAGGAAGGACGGGGAGGTACTCTTCATCAGGGAGTGTAATGATAAGATGAGGGGAAATTTTTTCAAACTGAAGGAGAGGAGAGTTAGATTGGACATTAGGAAGAAATTCTTCACTCTGAGGGTGGTGAGGCACTGGAACAGGTTGCCCAGGGAAGTTGTGGGTGCCTCATTCCTGTAAGTGTTGAAGGTCAGGTTGGATGAGGCTTTGAGGTGTCCCTTCCCATGGCTGGGGGGTTGGAACTAGATGACCTTTAAGGTCCCTTCCAACCTGAACCATTCTATGAATCTATGATTCTATGAAACGGTTTGGCAGAATTATACCTCTAGGATTTCCAAATCACCAATGATCATCTTAACCATCTGCCCTGGTCTTATCTGCCAGGTCACCACTGGTCTTAATTGGCCACCATTGAAATACCATAATTTACCCATCTTTGGGTCACTATTTCAGAGCTATGAGCTGGGTATTGCAAAACATTTTACTTAAAAGTAGATCTTTTTTTTTTTTTGCAATCTTTGTATTTTCCGATTCTTATTCTCTTTCAATTCAAATGCTCTTTGAGACACACATAATTTAAAAGGCAGTTTTGACCAAACAGGTGCTACTATCTGTGATTTCCTTCATGCATTAGTTATAGGGTAAAGATCTTAGTTAAAAGATTGCTGAAACCACCACTTGTAAAATAATTTCTAATTTGAATAAACCCAGGATTCCACCTAACCAGATCTTCCATTAGGTGAAAATGCCATTTTGTTTATGTAATTTTCTATTTGTAAGGCCTGTTAACTACATCCTAGGTGACTGAGAAGCTCACAGAACCTCTAAGATTCTTTCTTTTCCTGCCCATAGTAATTATGGATATTCTGATTATTTTACTAAAAATTTTTCATTTGCCTCTTTTGCCTCTGTAACTCTGAGTAAAGTCTCACATTATCTCAAAAGTCACCTGGCTTCAAGCATATACACCACTGGAGATCTGTTTTGAGGACTAAGTGGGTGGCACAGGCTGTCAACGCAGCAATGAATTTCTTCCCTTACTACTGAACTTTTAGCTTTTCTCCTGCCCTCTGCCTCCCTGGGAAGGCAGACAGTTTACACATGGCATCGTGCGACCACACTGCAGAGAATTCAGACCATTGACTTTGAAGTTTCTGTAGCCTTTAAAATTCCCACCACTTCTGGAGCATGTTTTCCACCCAATCACTGGGAGAGGAAAGGACTGACTATACAGACTTGCTGCCTTGAAAAGGTCCCAGTGACATCATTGAAACCTCTGAAGAGTTCTTTGCAAATATACTACAGCCGTCTTGCAATTAAGCCTTGATCTAAGCTTAGCAACTGGCTCAGTATGAGTCTAAACATTCCTATTTCTTACCTAGCCTGGCCTTCACAGCTTTCATACCGGTATAAATATTTCACTGAAAGATACGATCTTCTACCAAAAAGTAAAATTCCAGTTCTGGTTCCACTCTCTCCATGTCCTGATACACAAACACTTAAAATGCAGATGCAAAACAAGTATAAAAGTGCCTTATTCTATCGTGCCTTACCCCTTTTTTTCTGATATAGGAACAACCTACACTTGCTTAAATTTCATTAAATGGAATCAATGACAGGGGAGCTGCCCTCGTTTAATCATAATGATGTGCATCATTTTCAGTGCTGAAACAAGTTCCAAGTCTAATGAATGCGATGCTGAAAGTGCTGGTAGTGAATCTGTCCTGGGATAAATGCAGCTTCACGGGATTCACCAACAAGTGAACATTTTTCAAACCCTTCCCCACTACAGATAAGGTTGATGGGAATTCTGCCACCGCTTTCAACGAGGCCAGAAGTTCACCTTGGGTAAACAGGCTTTCAGGAGAGAATCTATTTACAGAGCTGTGAGCCTCCCCTTTCTGCTATTACTTTATCTCATGTCACTGCAGAGAGAAGATAAATTATGGTGTGCTTTAAAGTAAGCTAATAGACTGGGACTCTTTGATACCTTTTATGGGTTAGGTCTTCCACTGAGATTTATGCCTTTGCCCTAACAGAGCTGGTTGTTTACCTCATGCAGATGAGGATTATTCCTTTCAATCCAGAGACTAACGGCGTAAGTCTCAGGCACCATGACCTATTTTAACCGTTGCAGGACTTTTCATGGCAGTTTAAGATATGGTATGAATGCCTTAAATTAAATAAAGTCAAAAAAGATGAAAAAACCTTAAATTTTGCAGGAAGAGTTCAGAGTAGTCAGTAAATATAATTTTTATTCAGTGTTAAAAAAAAAAAAAAAAGTGAACAATGGCTTTTGCAATAAAATGGCCAAACCAAAAGAAAATAAAATTTGTCTAGATAAAGTTAGATTCAAACAATATCAACAATTAATTGAAAGTCATTAATTTAATTTCTGTTGAACTGCAGCCCTCCCGCTTACTAAAACGAAAGTTCCTTTCAAAGGGAACAAAATCACCTTTTAAAATTAAAAGAAAAATATTGTTTAAAAAATGTCAGTGGTCAACGTTTCTTTTCTTTACTAAATATTTTTTTTAATTGAAACTAGTCAGAATTTCTGAACAGTTCAAATAAATGCATTTTTTTTAAATTTTATTTCCTTAGAAAAAACAGTAATAATAAATATTTTTTCCTTGAACTAAAAAGGTAGATAGCATATTTAGGACATATTAGTTAATATAAAAATGACTTAAGGTCTGTAAATTATATAAAAGAAGCATATTTGTAGTTCTGTGCATTTCTATATCTTACATAATGCACAAATAATGTATGTAGCTGAATGAAAACTGTGATCTACTTTCAGTGAAATAACAACAAATCAGGGATTAAAGGATTATAATTGCCTGATAAATTTGCATCCTTCTCACTACTGATGCAAAATTCAAGCTGCCTTTTATTGTCTGCTGAATTATATTTTGCATCCAAGCATGGCTTACTGGCTGAGTAATGGACTAAAATCATGAAGTTAAAAGTATGTGAAATCCTTTCTAGGTATCTTGATATCTCTAGAACAATTTTTCATCTTCTTGTTAGCATTAAGGAAACCAGATGAAGGAATTTTAGATCAAAATAAGTCTTTGTCTTCAATAATAATAAAAACAGATAAACGTTTTAGGAAAGAAATCTATGGAAAATTCAATTATCATCATTAAAAACATGTATTACCTGATCTCATCCCTTGTGTCTTTAGTAAAACTAATTATCTCCAGCAGAGCATTAATTAAAAGATTTCTCCACATGATGTCGGCTAGTTGATTTTTCAAAGGTAAGGTTGTGCAAAAATAGTTGGAACTCATGTCATTTTTCCCCTTACCCCTTCTTCTCCTTTTAAACAGAATATCGTTTTCGGTATCCCAAATGTTTAGTGTTCAGACATCTGCATAACAGATCATCGTAGCAACTAACAGGTCAGGTGCAATTTCATTAGCACTAATTGTCTCGCATTAACCTGAGTCAGAAGTAAATTGTACTGTCCAGTCATTGCCCATGAACACTTGTTTTCCTGGTGTCACTGCTAATCACCAAAATACAAAGTATATGTTTCAAATTTTAAGAAAATAACTCTGTGTTTTTTAGCTCACCAGGATGATACCAGGGGCTTTCATAAGTTTTATTTGCAAAAGTATTTTTTGGCACTCTTGGAGGTCTGTTTCATGTATTTTGTGCTGCTGACCTCTAGTGTCATGGGAACAAAAATATCTTTTAATACTATCACTCAGGGCTGTCCAAATCCTAAAATCCGCCCCCCCCCCCGCCCCAGTGCAGTTGCTCTTCAGATGTTGAAAATAAAGTTCAGAAAAACAAACAATTCCGTAAAGATACCCATGAAGTATCATAAATAATTAATTTTCATACTTTCTCTTCTTAACAGAGCTTAGAAAGGTGCCAAAACAAAAGGATGGGCTCTTTCTGCCAAGATGTTAGCAAAAATGCCCATGTTATTTGTGAAATACCTAATTCTCTTTAAATATAAGCTTTTAACTTCAACTCCATTTACAGCACGTTCTCTTTTTTATTTTTTACCATCTCCTGTGTCTACAGTCAACATTTCCAAAAGCCATTAACTCATGATGATAAAGCAGAAGATGAGGAAGGTCGGGTAGATACATAGTATAATTCTGCCTTTTTCTCACCACACTTATGGCAGTTCTTTGCGTATAAAGACTTATAAGCCTCTACACTTAAAGGTAGTGATTCCATACAATGCATCTTATCCATACAACTGCCTTTTTCCCACACGCTCTTTGTGCTGCCCAGTGACTATTGGTAATGTAATCCAAATTTCTCCACACAATTTCAGCCCCAACCACGAAATGTGCAATCACAGACTACCTCCTCATCCTGGGTCCAAAGACCTTACAAACTAAACAACTGCTCTGGGAGAACTACAGTGTGTAAAGAACCCAGCAGGGATACAGGACTGGATGGAGAGGGCAAAGCTGATACGTGGTGAAGGTGGGAAAAGGAGGCTTCTTGAGAAAAATGAGACGAAGCAGATGAACCCCAGTCCTGTTATTTCCCCTGGACATATTGCTGACTTGTTTCTAAAACCACATGGTATGGGGTTGCACGGTATTTTTTCCGTCCTCTCACTTATTTGAATTGTGGAGACTTCTTGGGGTAAGAATGAAGGTTCTATTTTTGTCCCATAAATGTTTAATTTCACAAAAGTATATAGGGAAATTAAATGTGCCTGAAAACAGCATTGTCTTGGCTGTCTATACCCTGGCCAATACTGAATTTCAATGAGGGGACATACGTTGCGTAAGGTGTATTGGGAAACTTGTATTGCCGCCTTCATTCATCATGGCATCTTTCCTTTGGCATGTTTCAAATTAGAAAAAAGCTGAATGTAGATTTCAAATGCATATTGCATGTCATAACACAGCTCAACAGTCACTTGAAGAATTTGTTGTCCACTGTTAAAAAAGATTAACAGCTGGCAGAAATGTAGTATTATTCAAATCTAGCATAAGGGACATATTATATAGGCACTCAGGCACTCAGAGACATGCTTTAATTTTATCCCATCTGTTTTATAGTAAGCTGAAAACTTAATAATTTAAATCATGTATTAATTTGATTACTAAAAAAGGAACTATAAATCTAAAAGGATAAAAAAGGTAAATTGGTAGAGCAAGAAAAATTATATAATACTAAGAAAATAACCGTATATTGAAGAAAGATCACAACTGGCTTTGAGTCTTCTGTTTTCTAGACTTCAGGACAGACAGTAAAGCTACATAAGGGTAGATTTAGACTAGATATAAAGAAATTTTTTACAATGGGGGTGGTGAAACACTGGAACAGGTTGCCCAGAGAGGTAGTGGTTGCCCCATCCCTCGGCAGGGCTCTGAGCAACCTGATCTAGTTGAAGATGTCCCTGCTCATTGCAGGGGGGGTTGGGCTAGGTGACCTTTAAAGGTTCCTTCCAAACCAAGCTATTCCATGATTCTATAATTCTAAGAAAAGAACGAAAAAGCCCAAGATCTATAGAGCTATGCTTATTAGATCTGTATGCATTTTTCCGTTTCAAACTGCAATCTTCACAACTGAACCCAGGGTAAGCAGTTTCAGTCTTCAAGCTGCCAGTACAGGTGAAAAAAATGTATCAAATGATGAACCAATGCCCTTAGTTTCCCTATATTTTATATGGCAATCTACCTTTTCTGTACTTGGCCCCATTCTAAAATGTTCCATAACTTGCCTTTTAATTCTGGCTTTCTTATCTCTGGTACCGGACAATGACAGATTTCTTGGCATTGTAGAAGTGTTCTACTGAACATTAAAAATGGTAGGGAGGTGTATTTTCTAGCTTTGTTGATTGTTAAATCAGTGACATTTTAAATAATGCATTTTTGACCTCTTAAAGATGAAGAATATTTTGCAGAAGGTATCCGGGACTGCTTTCTTTTTATTTTGTTAAAAAAAAAAACTTTTCCTAAGAATTAATGAAAACTGGATCACACAAAGATATTCCAACAACCCAAAACTGAAAAATGAAAGTTGGTCAAAAAAGAAACTTTTTATTTTTACATTCTCCTTTTTCTTATTTTTTCCCTTCGCTCTTTTCCTGCTTTTGAAATCTGTATCATAATATTAATGAAAACTAAGAGGCAATTTTTTTCCTTTGTCTTGATGTGAACATTTTTCCATTTTCTAAGTTTCAGTCTCCTGGAAAATTGTGGAGTGGAAAACTAAACAAAGACAAATGAATTCTCTTTTTTTGCTGCATTATCTCCTCAGACGGGGAGAAATGATTGGAGAGTATTTTGAAAGACACACTTGAAAAGTTGTTGCTGACTAGCAACAGGATAAATGCAGATGAGAGCAAAAATGTTTTGCTTCTAAAATTCTCAGGGAACAGTAACATTTTCCTGGCAAACATACTGGTTTTAACCAATACTTTTTACTTGAAAGTTGTATAACTGAGAAAAGCTCTGTAATAAAATCATAGGTATGTGAATGACAACACTAAATTATAATTCTATTACTCCTTTCCCTTCATTCAGTTCATTCATTAAGTTGATCGTTCAACATTCAGTAGCAGTTTAATATCTGACCTCGGCTTTGCTTACTGTTCCATTCTGAGTTCAAAAAGACATGTGCTGTCACCGGTCGAAAAAGCCTTGTGAGCTTCCCATCTTTCATATGGGGCACACGCACTTACCTCCCCACAGTAAATCGCTGCAAAAGCCAGGGAACTGGACCCACAAGCCTTGTGAACTCAGACGCTTTCTCTAGTGACAATAATAATTCTGCTGAAGTTGTCTGCAATAAATAAAGGTCATAGGAAAATATAGTCAGAAAGAATGAGCAATGAATCCTGCTGTCTGGAAAATGTTGATTCTAACTACTAAACAACTGTACTGAAAAAATGTCATTTATTATCAATTTCCTTTGATTATCAATCAATAAATAAATGCTGGAGGTTGAGCTCTGCTTCTGCTTCCATGTGGTTATTTGTGACTACTCTCTCTTTAACATATAATTGCATTAATATAAAATCTACTACCAGATCTTGACAGATTGTCTGTTCTCAAATCGTGATAGCATGCACCCTTAAACTCCAAAGAGAAAGAAAAAGAACCTGTTTGCAATTCTGTAATATACTGGTTTGCTAAATGTGTGAGGAAAATGAAGAAATTAAAAAACTGAAGTCATGGTTGGTCCTAACGATCAAGTTCTTCAGCTAAAAGCCCACAATTTTTGTTTAAAATAGATAGGTTTGTATGAAAATGCATGTAAAATTTTTTGCCTTTAAACTATTCGGTAAAGGGTAATAAAAAGTTAACAGCTGAGGAAATATATATTACACAATTGTCATTTTTTGTTATTTCGATCACACAGAGATGCATTTTGGTTTCAGCTAATTCACCATATAGCTAGGTTATGACAAGTTTAGAGATATGAAAAGTGTATTTGACGGTACCCTACTGTTTATGATGCCTGCAAAATAATTAATATTAGATTATTTTATATCTTTTTTTTATTAGGACAATTACATACTCTTTCATATAAAGCACACCATGTTCTGGGTCATGGGACTCTAAGACATGTCACTCTAACTGTCTTATGACAGTTTAAATGAAAAAATGCAGTTTTATTACTAAAATTTGTGACTAACTTGAATAAAGCCAAAGGAGAATATAGACCCAGCCACACAGACTGAAAAATGGAAATAGCTGACCTAGTTAGGAACTGCATAAAATATATTCTCTGATAATTTATATTGTGGACAGAAGGTTAAAAGTGACCTCTTTAAGATGTTAGGATGGCTCATTTCCATTCAGTGCATTACATGGGGGGTTTATACACAGTTTTTGTTTGATATAGACTTAAGCATACACTAAAATGCTTTGCTGAATGATATACCCTGGTGCAGTTCTCACTTCATGTCATGGGAAGATTGGAGTGCTTTACATAGGGATGAATAAATGAATGATCTATTTCTGGCAGGTTTATCTTACAGACACATGTGGGAGAGGCCCAGGTTTAGTGGCTGGTGCTACCCAAAAACACCTCAGTTCTGCTATTTTCCCTTCCCAAATGCCCATCTCGTCCAACGTGTCAACGTTACCCCCTTGAATCCCTCAGAGATGGCTGAGGTTCAGTAGTGTTGCATCCCTGCACACCCTGTCAAGGTGGGGTGAACAAGGGATGGGATGGAAGTTGCATCAGCTCCACATTTTAGAGAGCACTCTGGGGTCTTTGCCGGTGGAAAGTCCCATGAAATGATGCCGAACAGCACCCAGACAGCCTGGATGGCTGCGTATCAGTTTAACACCGTAAACCTCGCACTTCTCACGTTTTAAAATATAAATGTGACGAATACTGAGAACATTTAAAGATATATGTTAAATATTAATATCCTAGTTTGTTTTCTTGGTGTGGATTTAAGCACTAGGTTTGTGGAAAAAATGAGCATGTAATTTCTTTTTTTTAATAAATTGAAAGGGATCATCTATTTTTGTATGTTCTTTCACATGGCTAGCTTGCAGGTGCAAAGAAGTGCAAATGTATTTGGTTGATGATCTTAGTTAAGACAGTTATTTATATATCACTCCACAGAAAAGCCCTATAAATGTCAAGTCTGTCTGAGCAGTTTTATTAAGCCACTTTTACTATGCTATTAAGCACTTTAAAAATAGTTCTTTATTAAGAACGTTTACTTGCATATTTACTTCATGAGTTTAATAAAGTAAAATCTTGGCTCCTCAACAGCCTGTTCTGATATCCTTTTTGACAGACCTTTGTGCCTGAATTTGTCCTGGAAATTATCTTGTGAATTGCAGTACCAGGGTAAGAAAAAGTTATCAAATGTGAATAAAATTAATTGAATTGGACCCCTTAGGAGCAACTGTTTGCTAATAGGTGACGAATAGCCCAGGTGACGAAGCAGTTGGCATTGCCTCTACAAGGAATAAAAGCTTTTCTTTTTTAACAAAACCCAAAATGATTCAGGGTCAAATAATGAATGGTACTCAGAGGCTGCTGAATTCAGACCTGTTGTGGATCAGACACCAGCCTCACACCGAGCACCCATACTCTGACTGACCCAGCAGCTCTGCCAGCACTGGTAAACAACACGGTGACTGTTCCTCTGGGCTTTCTTGCACCACCTTGGATAGGTCACCATGGTTCAGAAGATAAAAGCAATTCCAGATTCTGAAGCAATGCGTAGGGCGCTCAAGTCCAAAACTGCGCCTTAAACCATCTCTTCTAAAGCAGCTGCCTAAATTTAGAAGTAAATCAAAAAATCTTTCATAGAATCATAGAGATATTTAGGTTGGAAAAGACCTTTAAGATCATCAAGTCCAACCATTAACCTAGCACTGCCAAGTCCACCACTAAACCATGTCCCTCAGCACCACATTTATACATCTTTTAAATACCTCCAGGGATGGTGACTCAACCACTTCCATGGGCAGCCTGTTCCAATGCTTGATAACCCTTTCGGTGAATAAATTTTTCCTGATATCCAATCTAAACATCCACTGGCACAACTTCATGCCATTTCGTCTCGTCCTATCGCTTGTTACCTGGGAGAAGAGACCGACCCCCATCTCTCTACAACCTCCTTTCAGGTAGTTGTAGAGAGCAATAAGGTCTCCCCTCACTCTCCTTTTCTCCAGACTAATCAGTCCCACTTCCCTTAGCCTCATAAGACTTGTGCCCCAGACCCCTCACCAGCTCCGTTGCCCTTCTCTGGACACGCTCCAGCACCTCAATGTCTTTCCTGTAGTGAGGGGCCAAAAACTGAACACAGCACTTGAGGTGGGGCCTCACCAGTGCCAAATACAAAGGGACAATCACTTCCCTAGTCCTGCTGGCCACACTGTTCCTGATACAGGCCAGGATGTTGTTGGCCTTCTTGGCCACCTGGGCACACTGCTGGCTCATATTCAGCCAGGTGTTGACCAACACCCCCAGGTCCTTTTCTGCCAGGCAGCTCTCCAGCCACTCCTCCCCAAGCCTGGAGCGCTGCATGGGGTTGTTGTGACCCAAGTGCAAGACCCAGCACTTGGCCTTGTTGAATCTCATACCATTGTCCTTGGCCCATTGATCCACCCTGTCCAGATCCCTCTGTAGGCCCTTCCTGCCCTTAAGCAGGTCAACACTCCCACCTAACTTGATATCATCTGCAAACTTTCTGAGGGTGCCCTCGATCCCCTCATCCAGATCATTGATCAAGATATTAAAGAAAACTGGACCCAATACTGAGCCCTGGGGAACACCACTTATGACCAGCTGCAAACTGGATTTAACTCCAGAGATAAAGAGATAGATAGAGATGATAGAGACGGAGATAGAGATAAAGATAGACATGAAGATAGAGAAGATAGAGAGGACAGAGATGAAAGGGACAGGTCTTGTCTACAAAAGTCTTTTAGAATACTTGTTTTACATAATAGTCTAGATTTTCCTAGCAAAAGAGAGACAGAGAGAGAGGGAAACACACACCTTCTGCAGCTGACAGGAAGGTGACTTCAATCCCATCTCCCCAAATTTTCCAAGGGTGGGAAGAGAGATAGTAAAAGCAATAAATGTTTAGGACAAGTGTTTAGGTTTCTCAGTTAAGACCTGGGGAGTTCTGATTTCCTGATATTTCCTGATTTCTGATATTCCCAAGATCCTCCTTTTTCTTCCATTACTGTCTAATGATGAAGTACTCAATACCTAGGTAAGCATGATCAGCTATATAAATGTTCTATGGAAAATGAGTATCTGGATATTACTTCTTAAGCTGTTCCTAAATATAGTTAAGTCAAGCTACTCTTCCTTCAATAAAGGCATTCAATGGGTAGAAAAAGATACCAAAGCCAAAGGATACAGGGAGGCCAAGGGATGCACCAGAGACCCAAAGGGATGAAGAGGCTTAGAAAAGCCTCTTTAGTATTTTACCTTGACTCATTGGACAAGACTGATGAAACTACACAACCGTAGTCTCACTGAGATTTCTGTCCTCCAGCAACCACCCTCAGTTTCAGCACAGAAGATTTTTGCTCTCTGCTATTTAGTTAAAGAAGACGGGGATTGCTTGATATTAAACATATAAGTGGAAACATCAGGGTTAAATGTATTGCAATATGGAGTTCAATTGATTCCTTGTGGCTCTGAGATGCAGTTAGTCACCTGTGGGAGAGCAGGAGCAACAGTTTTCCGTGAAGGACAGCCTCCATCTATCTAATGCGTTTCCGACTTCAGTGACTTGTTTTCAAAAAAACAAATGTGGATTCCTTGATGTTAGTGCTGCTGCCAATATGACATAACATAATTAATTGAGAGCTTCATGCCAAAATAATCTATGCAGCTGAAGTCATAAACTTTCTCCAAATAGGAAATAGTTGAGGATTTATTTTGCCGTAATGTTGGTAACAGTCTGTCTTTTTTATTACCTTAGGGCTTAACCCAGACACCTGGGTGTGAGGATGGACAGGAATGCAGCTACCTCCTTGTTCTCACTGTTCACCTACAGCTAGTAGATGGTTCCTGGCTTTCTATATAGGACTTCCAGAGTGTCAATTTTCACCCTGTGTGAGGAGCTGAACTGCAATACAGTTCTCATTCTGCAGGCAATTCTGCAATTCATTTCACTCCAAGCCAGGGAGCTAAAAGTTAGATGCTGCAGTGCTTAAAATCATTATTTGGCCTGAGCCAAAAGGGTTGTTGTTTTTTTTTTTTAGTTTAAAAGTTATGCAGTATGACTCTGTTTATGAGTCTGCTGAGCGAGAATGGCCTACCAACTGCAGGCAAACATCAATCAAACCAGCTTCAAATACATTTTGAAAAGTAATTGTGGTGCCACTGACTGGTAAACATTACCATTTAGCCATGTTTCCATAAATAAACCCTGCCTGATAAAGCTTTATGGGAACAGGGTATAAACTGAGTTAATTTAGAGACATAGTTGATAGAGTCTGGATGTGTATTATTGGGCCATCAGAGAGATTTGATAAACTGCAAAAAGATCACATAAAAATTAATACAATTACATGGCATTTTCCCATTACCAGAATTATAGTGTCAACATATGCAGGGATCAAAAAATACAGTTATATCCTCTTAAAACAAACAGATGAGTATTTGTATACTTTTGGCACAAGGAAAGTTGCAGTCTACCCTGGCTGGCTTGCTGAGTGTCGCACATATAGGTAGGTCTCTCACTCCTGTAAGCACTGCTCCATGGAAGGCTTTTGTTGTGTATGACCCACAGTCAGTCAGTGATTCACCAGACAGCACAGATCCATTCTCAGCAAATAATTAAATATCCTTCCCCAGTGTGCCCAGAGGACAAATCCTGTGACCTGCATGGCCATTTAGGGTGGCTGTGCATGTCTTCAGTTGTCATACCTTTGTTGAGTGCCAGCAATGAAGTCAGTAAGAACTATAATGCAGACTTTAATGAGAGTAGACTTGCCTCCCGAGTTAAAGCCTGTTAATATTGAATATATGCGGTTCATATTTTCATTGATACTCCTCATTGTTCTCTTAAAAATGCTGAATCAATTGCTCACTTTTTTGTGGAACGCTAATTTAGCATAAATTTTTGTAACATGCTGAACTGAGAATGCTCAATTATTGCCTCTTTATAGAACAAATGCATTCACACACTTTAAAGGAAATCAAATCCAAGTATGCTATAAAAATCAATAATTTGTTTTGCTCTTCATGGAATCATAGAAATAGAGGTCGTATAGCTCAGCATTCCACTTGAGGCAGGACTATTGCCAACACTAGATCAGGTCAGCTGTGGCTCTGCCTAGCCAAATCTTGAAAAACTTCCAAGGATAAAGACTCCACAGCCTTTCTGGGAATTATCTTCCAGGACTTCACAACTCTCACAGTGGAAAAGCTTTTCCTGATACCAAACCTGAACCTCCCTAACTGCAGTTCGGAGACATTGTCACTTTTCATAACATTGTGCACTTCCAAGAAGAGTATTTTTTCTTTACTAACAATTTACCAGTTGCATTTTTTCAATGCCATCTATGACAGTCTGCATCACAGGGAAGGAATGCCTTTCTTTTGGGGAAGGTCATGGTTCAAGAATGTCATGAGGTGAGGGCAGTGGTTTCAACCTGTAGTCCCAAGATTTCTGACAATTCCTGGGTGTTTTCCAGACATTTAAAAAGTATATAAACAATAATAATAATTTAAAAAATCCAGTAGTCTTTGACCCATCATGCAAAGTCTGAACTTCCATTTAAAAAAAAGAAAAAAGGTGAAGAGTTCTGCTGAGTGAAGAAAAATTTATTAGAAAGGTTGTTACAGCGGTTTGGACTGGTGAGCTCTATTCCAGTTCTCAACCATACTAAGACTTCCGGTTAGATCATAAGCAAATCAACTGAATTCTGTAGGAATTGGTCTTCATTGTAAAATTAAGCTATGGCACTTTATCTCAGTAAAGTGTTGTGAAGAAAAATTTTATTTCTTTTAACAAGTCTCATAAACTCAGAAATTTCAAAGATGGAGCCAAATAACAACCCTACCAAGACAGGAAGAACTCTTTGAAAATGTCTTAAAGATAAAGAATCTGGGTGTTTGTTTGGGTTTGGGTTTGTTTTGTGTTTTTTTCCCCTGTAGGCAATAGAAGCATCACATTTGACTTCACTAGGAACAATTGACCGATGGAGTAGAACAGTACAGTGAGTCATTTGTTATAGTGGGAAAGTACTAGATAAAGGTTAGCGTTTGGAAAGCTCAGAGGCACATCTCCTCACTTCTTGTGATGTGAGAAATAGCCTTGAGCAAATCACTTCTCTGTCCTTTCCCTCATCTTACTGCAAAAGTGGAAAAAAAACTATTCACCTCTTATATAAAGTACTATATGGAGGACAAGTGTGTTATAAAAGCTAACAGTATGACAGCACGACAAAACCACCAAACATAAGTACAAGGCAATGGCATTGAAATACTTAGCTTTATCCAGTCTTTTTCTTTTGTCTTGAATGAGGTGTGCGATAATGACTGCAAGGTCTCTTGTCCAGTAAGTCGACATCTCTGTATAAAGGGGTGAAAGGCTATTGTCATTAGAGGTTTTTCTTTTCCAAGTATTTCAGGACGAATTTGATGGACATATCACTGGTGTTCACTTGGTACGTTACAAAATACAGGAACTGCAAATACGGCATTTACCTTAAGATTTCATTATGATATACTGTCCAAAGGAGCATTAGAGAACATTTTGGACACAAAATAGATGTATTTTGCTAACTCCAGAACAATACTGTAGAATACATTACTGAAAAAGACTACTGGATATTTAATTAAGATTATGCTAAACATTCATATAGGCTCCCTAGGACTCTTTCCAGTATTTTTGCTCATCTGGAGGGAAGAATAATTTTCTCTACCTCCATTTTTTCCTCTAAGGAAAGTTTAAACAGGTTTCCTTTCTTACCTAAGTGTATATCAGTCATAAACTTCTGTAAAAACTTTCCTTTACATCATCAAGTAGCACTTAGATGACATACGTCTTCCATAAAGATGTAATCAAACAAACATTCATGATATAAAATAGAAGGAAATAGTAGTATCCACCCTGAGCATTTAGACTCAAATTTCTTCATGAATTTTGAAGAAAAAATGAAATGGTTGCAACTGACACTCATAGCCATACTGGAAACCATCTTTATTTTCTTAAAAGACTGTTCCATTTTAAATAGACTTATATTCTGCTATTTAACTCTTTCTGAACGGTTCCTTTAGCTGATGCCATAAAGTTGACTCGATGATCGTGAGTAATTCTTCTAAGCTACACATCCATGAAACAATGAAATTACAATTTTGCACCTGTCTTTATGATCATGTCTAGTCAAAAGTAGTTAAGAAGTTTTTCCTCAGCCAGACATACGGCAAGATCACAGAACAGCAGTGAAATGTGCACTTTGGTCTGATTGTAGCCTGGTCGTGTAAAGCCGAACAGGACTGCACCAGCGCATTTTTGCTCTTGAATTAAAATCTTGCTGTCAGCATCGGACTAAAGCAACTGAGACACTGCGGACGAGAAGAAAAGTAACCTTTCTAATCAAAGGGGTGGTAAACGAAACTCAAGCAACCTCAAGTTGCATGTCATCTTCCCTTATATTTAAAGCAGAAATGCATTAAATATAACAAAAAGATTTATTTCTTTTTAATTGACTTCTGCAATAGCACATACCTTGACTCCCAATATTTTCCGAGTTGTTTAAATCTGATTTTTGTAAAATCTTTTTTGTATGGACGTTATCTGTGTTTGCTTTTTTGCCTTTTATTCCCTGTAGAGCTCTTGAATACAGCAGACAATTAGAACAAAATAGTGAAAAAGATATGTCAAAGATTAGAAAATCCCATTACAGAAGGGAAAATTATAAAGAGCCCATGTATTTCTTAACTGACAGACTGCAAAAACCAGTAGAGTATCAAAAAATCTACACTGATATTCAACATCCTGATGTAAATCCATAACTTGGGGTTAGCTTAATTGTAGTCCTCATTAACATATTTCTGACAGAGGGAGGATGCACTGTTGGTTTATTTTATTTGCTGGGGTAGAGAAATGTTGATGTTCAGAAAAGTTAAATAGTCAAACGATTTGTAGCTTTTACTAAATAATTATAAATTTGAAAATTGTATACCTTAATCATTGAGTTAGAGGAAAAAAGACACTATTTGACCATCTCTGTTCTCTGAATAGAGTCTATAACACATCATAACTCTAACGTAAAAATCAAAATGTTCTGTTTCATGAATGTTAAAGTTGAATCTATAACTGTTCCCAATTTAGAACTGGGGGCGCAGTGCTAATCCAATTGTTCCTAAATTACCAGATATTTTTGCTTGTTGGCTTTTCTGGTGCGTGCAAGATTTGCCAACAAAAACAGTAATAGTATTCATCTCTAATTCAGAATATTTCTCCATTTTAAGGACTGGAGGAAAGGACAAATTCGGCTTAAGTGGTGCAGGAATCCATGGGATCTTCTGGTACTGAGCTGAATTCAGTTTTAGAGACAGCCTAAACCCTGTCATAAATCACAATTGCTTGTTTTGAGAATCTCTAAATTGAAGTTCTGTGTGTTCAAGGATGTTTGTTATTCAAGAGACTAAACATTTACAGAGCAGTAGCTACATTCTCAAAGTTAATGTCAACACTGAATAACATCGAGTTAAGGCAATTTAAAAACCTGGTTTTTTAGTCTTCTCCTCGAATACCGTAAAGTAACATCTTAGTTGGCCAGATCTTCTTGCTTATGTTGAATATTACTGATTGATTATTGTGTCTAAAATGTTATCCTATTGTTATAAAGCCTGTGGCCTATTGCCTAGACTGGTCTATAGAAGCAAACATATATACAAAATTAATCTTAAGTTATTGTAATATTCAAATAATTTTAAAACGGAGCTTTGTCCTCTCTCATCCCTACTGATTTTGGAGTACCAAACAATTCTGAGAACTGCTGCAGAATCTGGTCCCTGGTCAGTTTTGGTGTAACTTCCCCTCAATTATATAGGGCAAACAGCACTTTCAAGGTGTGCACGTTCAAGGTGTGCAGGTACTTGCTCACTGGCTGTTAGACAGCAAACCTGGGCAATTTTGCTCAGATGATGGGACTGCCTCCTGCTAATTCCTGCTCCCAGCAAAGCAAGACTATTGATGTTTAGCTGCTCGACTCCAGCGGATTCAAATGCTGTTCCCATTGCAATTCTTACTGCTAGTCTCAAAGGGAACAATGTTTGTAACACGAGTCACCGTAACAAGGAACATAAGCAAGTAAAATCAAACTGTATCCAGGAAAATCCTCAAGCCCATGTTCAGAGAAGAGTGATTGGCACTACATCACATACAAAACAAATACATTTTCCAGTGACTTTTTTTTTTTCTTAGATGTATGAATCCTAAGAGACACTTTTTTTAATAAGAATTTTTTTCTCAGTCCCAGGCACCTAGTACTCCCTTCATGAAGAAAGAGAATTTAAAATTAAATTGAAAGTCATAGCCAGTGGCGATGAAACAGGTACCACTCAGTTAAGTTTGCCACGACAATTTCTGACTGTAAATCATGTATTTTGCTAAGTGAAATTTTGTCGAACTTGAATCCATGCATTCTTTGTTCAAATGCAAAGGAACTGGCGTGAATCACCAACTAGAAATGATGGGGGACTGAATTAATTGAGTTTCTTTCCAAAGCTGAACCACAGCCTCCAAATTATTATTTTAATTCTTAAAACCTGTGCAATTTCCCAGTTGTGATTACATTTTTTTCTAAGGTGTGGACAGTCCCCTGGGCTTAGGATATGAAAAACTTCATCAAACTGATAATTAATTTGAGAATCTAGATTTTTCCCTCCATTCATGATAGAAGTTAGGTGACTGCGTGAACAGTCCCACTGAAACCCCCAGGGATGCCAGAAGAGGGAAGCATTGTTAACTTGTTAATGGCACTACTGCCTGATTTCAACGTTTCATTTAAAGAACACGTGAATTTCCATCAGCCACCTTGGAATCAAAAATCTCACTTCCCATTGCCAAACTTCTGCAATAGTACTGTAGCTGTGTTAGTCTTGTGTTTAATGAGTTGGATGTAGGATTAGTTATGTTAGTTATTTAGATCACTGTTAGCAATTTAAACTTCGCTCATTTGCACCATAAATGAAACCCTTGTTGGGGCATAGGGGAAAAACTGAATTTCCTTTCCAGCTGCAATAATATCTGTAAAGATTACAAATTTGACATTTGCAATCATCAAATGAGCAGCTGCATTAAGAAAGAAGCATGTGTGAAAATAGCAGGATAACTGAGAAATATAAATTGAAAAGTGTCTAAAACTCTCAATCCTCATTTATTTAAATTTATTTATTCAGCAAGAATACAAATTCTGGTCATGCATGGACTAATTCCTCTTCTCATCAAATTCTGAGAAGCCAAAATAACTCCAGCTTTTATCCCTGGCAGGGTGATGTAATTGGAAGCTGGAATTGCACCACAGTCTTTGTTTTGCTTTAGATAATTATTTTTTCTTAGGATAGCAAGACTTTGTAGCCATTAGTTCATGAACCTGACAGCCCAGACACCCTAACAGGTGTCTCTGGTGGGTTATGTCATGCCAACTGACACGTAGTAACTTTTCATGTACATGTTCTTAGCCCTCAGCATCAGCAAGGCTTAGCTTATTGTGCAAAGAGTTTAGATAAAACTATACTAACTTGTACCCCCTTAGGTTAAGGTCATGTCCATAAACAGGTACCAAAGGTCAGCTGATGCACAGTAACTTCCTAAACGGTGGCAACTTGCTCATGTGTCTAGGCAGCTGTAGAACTACCTGTCTTTGCTTCCTTCAGTCAGCTGTGCCCCTGTTCTCTGCAACACGCTACATCCGTATAGCAAAGCCCTAACTCTGACTGCATGGGAAAAACCAACCTGAAGATTTGGACTCCATACCTTTTGTATGTCTGGAGACATTTCAGGAATGCTGAACGTTAGCACGAACTTTGAATGGCTGATGATTAATTCTTTTTCACGGTGTAAAAAAATGAGCCCCAGCTTTCATACCTTGTATTAATTATCCCCCAGTTGTTTAGTCAGAAAGCATCTCTCCTTATTCAAAACTAAAATGGTACTACATTGATCTGTCACATTTCACTCAAGTAAAATTGAATAATCAACTCAGATAATCCAATATTTGCCTCAGGTGATGCCAAAATGATGGGAATGGCATGTTCCATTCATCACAGATAAGAAGAGAGGAAAAACATTCCTCTTCTGTAAAGATATGACTCATGACAGGTAGAATTCATACCTTTGCAGAACAGTATGGCCTTTCAGCTACTGATTAAGTCTTAGCTAAGCTCAAGTTTAAGGGTTGAAGGGACACGTGCTTATGCTGTGATGTGACATTAAGCTTATGAAGCATTCTAGATGTTCTTTTTGTTTCAAAAAAAAAAAAAGCTATCACTGAGGGACATGCGTTCGAGATGTTACTTTGCAGTTTGAGTGTGTTTTAATTCATCTTCGGAACATTTGTTATGAAGTTTCTGGGGTAAAGAATTATTTAATTCAAATTCAAACTGGCAAAGGCTTTTAGAGCAGCAGACACACCTGTGGATTTCTGCTGGTGTTTCTGAAGTCTAAAGATCTTTATGTATAATTATAATGCCAGAGCCACATAGAAGCAGGCCAGTAAAGTTTAAACAGGGTGCAGAAATACGAGCTCTTTTTAGAGTGTTCTGTCCAAATATCATTGCTTTTTATTAAAGCTAGTTTTATTCCCCTCATCCTATAGCAAAATAAGTGAAGATCTTCACATGCTCAGCACTGCAGCTTGGCTATTTCTACCTAGTCACATTCAATCTCTGGTAAGATGGTCCTGGAAAACTGAAAAGATGGTTTTGCCGCTTGAAAGATACCATTACATCAGCACATATTCTGCCGTCTCCACGTGCTTTTACAACCCTCTGAAGTAGATCTCAAGAATAAGACATCATTTCATACACAGTTTATCATAACAGTGTTTCAGAGTAGGAGTCATCTTAAGTTTAGACTAATCCTGAGGTCAAGTAGGGTATCTCCACCTGCTCCCTATACAGTCACAGAGGAGATGTTACCTCTCTGAGACTTCTGTCTCACACACATACTAAGGGACATGTATACATCAGGATACAAAAGGCACATTTAAATACCCTGTATTATTTCTTCTCTGGCAATCTGACAATAAAAGTGGTGCAAATGACTAGCTTAAACCAGACATTGAACTTCAGGGAAATAAAGTTACAGGAGATAAATCTGACTTTCCATATCTATTTTCAGTCAATAGCCATAAGCAATAACAGACTCATAAATTTTGCCTTATGGCAATATAGGCAATTACTGTGTTTAGTATTCCCACTGTGTCTTGCCTCAAAAGAAAAGTTATGCTTGGTCTATATTAATTGATTCAGACTCAATTCTACATACAAACCAACCACTCATTTTTCTCGTTTGCAATTATATTTATTGTTTGTCAGTGTAAGATCTTTGCTGATGTCTGAATTGTGTTTCATTGTATTTGTTACATTTCTCTTCCAAAACAAAAAATTAGTTGAAAATGCATGGATATCACTGTTGGAGTAATCTCTACTTTTGTATTTCAACTTTTCAATATTAAATGAAGTCAGGATCAATTTTGCCCAGCTCCAGATAGATACACATTTGGGGTTCATGTATAGACAAGCATTTATATATCTGGTAACTCAGCGGCAGTTCTCAGTGGCAGACCAAGAGTGTGGTTGGATCAACATTCAGTCTGCTATGGGACCTCTCTGAGTCAATGTCTGTTGACACATCCTTTGCAATTTGGAGTGTCCCAAGTGCTTTGGAGGAACCAGAGTTGAGGCAATAGACCAAAACTCGGAAGAAGCAGATTTAAAAAATACTTGCTATAGATGTCAGTAGGAAGTTACACTTTGACAAAACTGTATGGGAGCAAAGTTAAACATCTAACTATCTCAGTAACTTAGGAGAAGCTTTCCAAATTTTGTCTCATGCTTAGGTGTTACTCTGCTACCACAACAATAAGCCACAGACAGCTTCTTGTCCCTTCCACCACCTCTTCTGTCCTCTTCTTCTCCCAACTGCATGTTGTAAATGTAATTACTCTCCTTGCTGGAGCACAAGAACAAAGCAGTGCTGTTAGTCCAGGTCCCATCCCAGCACAGGGAACCCTACTACTTACTTCTAAACAGCCATGGGCTGGAGGCTTCAGAATTTTCTTGCCATGTACAAAATAAAAATTATACTCCTGAAAAAATATAATCTGTGACCATTCACTATGAATGGTCAAAACTGGCATCTTGTTTTTAAATATCACAGAATTCATATATGTATTATTGCTTCAGTCGGGCAATATTCTGAATGCTTTAAGGTACTTACAGTAATCAGTATAAATACATATGGTCAAATACTAGTGAATTTTAACTAAAACTGGTCTGAAATTAATACATGAGTCTTTACACAATACAAGGGAGACAATGATTTAAAAGAAAAAAAGATCTCAAACTACGTACTATAAAGTAAAAAACAAATTCCCATTGCTCTCCAGTCTTTGCGATGGAGGCAGCTGAGGTTGCCATACTGCAAAGCCTGAAAGATTCAGAATGTGAATCTGAATGTCATGGCATATATTTGGAGGTTTTTGTTAAAAACACAGGAAGGAAAAAAGGTTTGAAGGGTGTGCTTCATCATGAGTACGTGGGCTGGGGACATACTTTGTCCCTACTGCAAATGTAGATACAGCATCTTTTTCGCTTAGCACCGTGTTCTCCTTCAATTAATAAAAGGCATAAAAAGCCCAGGTTAAGTGGGCATGTACCAGAACAGCATGTACAGACGGTAACTAGGATTTAAGCACTGACAGAACAGGAATGTAGCACACAGCATTGCAAGATTAATTACACTTTTCAGAGCACTTCCACTCATCATCCTGCTTGCCAGCAGAAGGAGGTGAGGGACAGGTTACTTTTCGTTTTGGTACATCACAATGGAGTAGGCACAGCAGCCTTCAGAGAGCTCTGAAGCATTCACTCAGCAGCCATACCTCTCTGCTGGAGCAATACTTTGGGCCACCTCAGTTTATAGCTTAATCATAATTAGTGGCATTGTCAAAAAATAATTCATAAGTGTTTATTTCCCCCCAGACAGATAATTAGATTTATACATACAAAGCTGCAGGTGGTTTGCTCTTCAGAATGCAAAGATTAAAATATCTTTGTAAAAGTTTAAATTATTTTTGTATACATACAGTTAGCATAAGGATTCATGTAATCAGAAAATATTTACTTATAGGTATCTTGCACATACACACATGGAAATAAAATATTGTTTGACCTGGGTTTTCAAAAAGGTTTTTGCTATTCTGCTCATAGGGTGAAGGACAGTTCCTCCTCCTTCAGGCTTAGCATTGGCCTACAAATACAGAACTAGAAGGTCCATGGTGTGCCATGGTACTGTTTGTCCAGTCCCAGTATTGAATAGGGAACGGCAAGCCTAATGGACTCGGCGTGGACTGTAGAAAAAGTAGACATTCTAGGAAAAACATTATGTCCATTCATAAGATGTTAAAAATAGAAGAAAGTGTTTGTTTGATTAGTTCCCCAGAAGTTTCACAAGGCTATTCCGGAAGGGCAGGTCCGGAGAGCTCAGCGGGTGCAGCACTGCTGGGACTGGCGCCAGGAAGGCACTTAAAGTAGAGCCAGAGCACAAATATAGGGCTGTGTCCTCCTGCCAGAGCAGAGTGAACCATCGCATTCTGCATGGCTGGCTCTTCCAGCAATCTCTTTGCAGAGAAACTAATGCTTTACTTCGAGAAAAAAAAAAAAAATATCTGAGGGTAACAGTGGTTAAATGTTCTCTCTTGGGTGAGTTTTACAGCAGCAACAAAGACTTTACCTAACTTGAATTTTGTAATGTATTATGTCTTATAAATAACTACCTAATAACTCTTAACAACCAAAGAATGAGTACCCCATTAAAAATGAGTTACTGGGAGAAGGCAGCAGCCCAGAGCTGAAGGTATTAAGCTGTATGGAGAGTAGATGGCCTGATAAAAACTTCTTGGCAGAGAAGTGGTTCAGGTGTTTCACATGTCACCTTCGGTTCTAATGTTGACTAATGAACTGCATGTGATTTTTTTTTAATCCATCTAGCAAGCCTATTCATGTTCTTTTCACTGAATAAGACCAGAAAAAATCTTACACCCTGGTTCTGAAATTCTCCTTCTCATCTCTCACCAAGAGAAGGAAAGACAAACAATGTGTTCTTGTGCCGACTTTGTGCTTTTCTGCACAGCCTTAAGTTACACTCAGTCTTAGAAAATTTATCATGTCAGGTAGATGAATTTAAGAGGTATTACCATCTCATCAAAAATACTGATGTTAAGAAGGAAAGGGAGGTCTCTTTTAGGTCCCTAAAAACTGTGTAGTGCTATTTATGTCACCCTAGAATAACCTAGATCCTTGGAGCACTGGTTTAGCACCTGAGTCCCAGACAAAATATACTTACCTTTATAAAGTAAGATAGAGGTTCAGGCTGTACTAGCTAAATGAAATAGATGCTAAAGGGAAACTATGTGATTGCATTGCTATATAACCTTAATATTTAGATGGAAAAAGCTCCTGAATCTGTTGTGCTTATTGAATTTCATAAAAGGCTTCATTATGAACTGTGGGATGAAAGCAAGATCTAACTCTGCTTTACAGAAAAGCAGGTGCCAACAAGAGATTGGGATTTACGTTCTTTTCTTGTGTTTAGATTTCTAAGTTTTACCTTTCAAAAGAGCTGTCAGAGCTACTCTGCTTTGGCAATGGAAAGTAAGGAGGTTCCCGCTTGTAATCAGTAAATTGCTGGCTAACCCATCGACTCAGGATGAATTTTTATTCTTCGAGGATGGGTTTCATACTTTCATGGGTTTTGTGGTTTGTCTGCCTGAAAATGAAACAGATTTGTATTTTCTAGCTACCTGGAGAGTATACCTGGCTGTTTCTCAATATGAGTGCCATCTGCTCCTGCAATTCTGCTTTGCAAAAAGAAACTGAGGTTTACTGGGCTGAGAGTACAAGCATCTGGAGATAGCAAATGGTGAGACCTGTATTCTAGCTTTCATCACGAAAGCTACTATACTTTTTTTCCCTACATTGTATGCATAAGCAGTCTTTTAAGTAGGGATCAGAACCTACAATTCCCCGGTCAGATCCTAAATTACCGCTTATAGCATTGGCAGGGTTTCTGCACTGGGCACAGAGCACGTCATAGAATATTGGAGAATTTAATGGACTTGCCTAAAATTGACTTGAATATCTTGTAGAATTTCCTTCTACAGCTGTCCAACATTTTAATTTGAGCTTTTTGTCAAATTAATAAATTCTAAAAATAGTCTTAATCTTGTGTTTCACTCTGGCATAGTATTTCTTTTATTATTTCCTTCAAGCTTAAAATAGCTCAAAGAACAAATGGACACAAACACATGGTGAATATCAGCCCATTAACTGGTTTAAATAACTCCTAAAAATCCTGCAGAACATTGACTCAAAGAATTTTGAGAGGAGATTGGTTTTAACTGGATATGTTTGCTGCTATATATATGAAAAAGGAAAAAAGGTGGATAAAGGTATACCGCAGCCATAATACACCACTCCTAAATTCAATTATTATATTTTAAGCAATTCTATTTTGTATTTAAATTTTATATAATATGTAAGATTTTATATGTATATACATATATGACACATTAGTATATTTTCATATATTTTATATATGGTTATATGTCCTGCCAGAAGAGCATAATCTTCTCCATAGCTCATACTTATCAACTTGATTTAGCCTGTAAGTCAAGTTTATCAAATTTTATCATCATAACAATGAAACACTGTGATACAGTTAAGAATAAAATCTTTAGATTAGAGTTATTTTTATGCCCACATAATTTTGTAAGAGTTCTATTCTTTATTTTATGGGACATTCAAATACTTTGATCCTGTACGTGGTTCTTAAATACACTGCACGCCTGTAATTCTTTATAACCACCTACTAAAGTTAACTGCTCCCTCAAGAACTCTTGGGAAATTGGTCTCAGGACAAAAGCAGAAGCAAGGCATGGTTTCATGGTTCCTTTGCTCCATCTTCTGCACCTATAACAAAACTCTGCCTTGACTGCAGGTGACAACACTGCTAGAGATGCTTTATGTAACAAGGTAAAACCTAGCAGTGTTTAGCTTTGTTTAGAAAATCAAAACTTAACACAGAGGGAGAACACAGGAGAGCCTGTTCAGTGGCTTAGGGTGGCAATTGGAAGAAGGGGTGAAAAGCAATATTTCCGGGCCACCACCCTGAATTCTCTTGTTCCCTCCTTAAATAACACTCAAGTGTTGGTTAGATGCTGTAAGGTATGTCAGGCCATTAGCAGGCGGCATGACACTAAGCATATGTCCAGATTTGCTACCTGAATCACTGTATTTCAGCAAAAAGAAATCCTATACTGCATAAATGCTTCTAGACATCCGATGCCATTTTCCCTTGTTTCCACATTAAACAGGGGATCAGATGCTGTTAATCAACTATTAGTGACTTCCATTTAGCGCTGCCAATTAGCTCTGAGGGAGGATCTGAACTTGTTTTTTAGACCACTGTAATTTTTTCCCTTCTTAACAAGGGCTTTGCTCTTACTACTGCTATTATTTGAAAGCTGTGCTGAAGAATTACTGTGAGTCTTAAGCACTTGGTCAGGCAGCATATTCTCTGCCCTGTTGATTCATATTACTTGGGCTCAGCAAAAGCAGAACTGCTTGCTGTACATGTGATCTGAGGATCACAGACTGTTTCGTCTTGAATCTCAAATAAAAATTATTAAGAAAACACAGGAAATATGTAAGTGTGCTTTCACCTCGTTTTTCATGCTCATACTTGCTCGGAAGAAGAGTAGCATCTCTTAAGGGAATTCGGGTGCCCAGCCTGAGAAGAGATTTTCAGGGGAGGGCACTCTTTTGCAATTAATGTATATCATGCCCTCAAATTCAAAGCACAGATTTCCATAGAGAACACTTCCTACAGCAGACCAGTGCATCACGCAGCGTAGTCACAATATGGTTACATGTGCATATATATATGCATAAACAGTATTTATGTTAACTCCAACAAAAGCTGGATGGAATAAGTATATTACAAATCTTTGATTCTTTCCATGTATTTCTACCTTAAGATGAAATACTACCTCTTTTTTTATGTGTGTTTTTGACTTTAATTAACTTCTTTCCAAGGAAATGAGTTCATATCCACAACCAATCTTGAAAAAATCCACCTGAATTAGGTATATAGACACTGTAATTTAAATGAATAAGAATGCCATTTTAACAGTCACAGAAACGTAAGGAAAATGAGGACTAAATTTGGAGCTTCTTGGCCTTTAATAAAATTTAAATACAGTGCTATTTTTCAAAAGCGAGCTCTACTTTTGATGGTAATCATCCCCATGTTGGTTAGAATTTAGGGTGACTGTTAGTCTCTGCCCGAGCTTTACGCATTTCCCCTGGCTCTCAGCTCTGTGCTAGGCTGACATCCAGTCTCAGTCACACCAGTGCCAAACAGATATAATTACACTGAGCAGAGCTGGGTGACACCAAGCAATCACAAACATCAACTCAGCTGTGTGTGCTATTACATCAGGCATAAACATCTCCGCACCTAATAATATCACAGACACAAACATCTTCCACCTCGTTTTTCTCACTCCGGGGACATGCCTTCATCAGGCAAAGATCCTGGACTTGCTTTGCCCATGCTCCAGACCAGGCAAAAATGAGTCTGGGTACCAGTGTGGCCACACTAGTCCAGTGCTGCATCCAAGCTGCAACAGGGTGGCACGCGGTCCCCCTAATGTGGCACGCTGCTTTCCATGGGGGCTTTCAGACCCTAAAACAGGGCAGAGGCTTTGCACACAGCTACCCATACAAGCAGGTCCTAAGCGCTTTGGGTGCCCTTCTGTTAATAAATTAAACGGAGACTGTGCAGAGGTGTGAGAGCAGCAATGTGGCCGTTACATTTTTACACTGACAGAGCAATTCCTGCACCGTTTTGGTACAGACAGTCTCCCATATGATCCCAAGCTACAATTTGGGAACGGACACAGAACAAAGACCATTCCTACTGGCAATTTGTGAGGAATCACCATGTCTTCGGACCCACGACAGTTTAGTAATATACAGTCTGACCATGCCACCTATGGTCACAGGAGCAAAAAGCATACCCTAGCACTGTTTTAGTTTATAAGAAGAGATTTAATTCCTGATACCACTCCACCCATGAATTATAAGTCTTGAAGCAGTAACATTCAGATTTCTTTATCCTGCCAAAGCTGCAGCATGGTCTGAGAGTGGCTACGCAATGATTTGCTGGCTTTATACACGCAGAATTCCCTTTGAGGCCCAGAAGCAGGCTATTGCACCCACTTAACACTGATCTAAGGAGCTGATGTCACGCCCGCTGACGTCAATGGAAAGATTCTCACAGACTTCATAAGAGGGGAATCATGGCCTGGGTAGCACAGAAAGGTGCAAGGCCCGAGAAGTTCTCCAGGGAAAATATTCTTGCCGCCAACTGTAGTAAGAGAAAGCAAGCCCTAGATATACGTTTATAATAAATCAAGGTCTAAACATGCACACAATGAATTGGATGCCTCAGTTCCCAGGTCAATATATTGGCAGAAGCTTTTTTTTTCTCTAGTTTAGTTCAGAACATAGCCGTAACCTTTTTTCCATTTTAAACTTTCCTGTCCTAACCACAAATCATTCCAGCTGAGTAAAGTGAACTGATAAATCTGTCTCTTTTGTTATTATACTCGATTGATTGGTTCTGCTTCATCTTGCAGAGGATGTACATGAAGAAGTACCTTTTTGGTAACTAGGTGTAATACATTGCCGGTGGAAAATAATATTGAGTGTAAATGTAAAATTTTTATTGGATTCATTTCAAAAGTACAATAAATGGTATTTTACACTTGCAGATACAGTCATCACCATTAGGAAATGACTTCTCACCATTCAACGTGTCTTTTAAACTTTCATGCATTTTTTGCAATGTTAAGGGTTGAAAATGCTTTTTTACAGTGGACATCAAAGCTGACTGACTCATAACCACATCCTAGGTGGGATGATGATTAGGACTCAGTAAGTAAGCTAGGTGAATAATGAATTCAGGGACAGGGCAATTCTTTAATCGTAATACAGGAAAAGTCATGCTTTTCCATGATAACTTCCTGCTGGATATTTCATAAATTGAAGCATACGAGAACTGATGTCATCAAAAGGACTCATGCAACAGCTCTGTTGTGTACAGCAGAAGTTTCCTCACAGGAATGCCACAACCGTAGAATTTGCTTCTGTCCATGAAATCAAGTACTGTGAATGTGATATTCTTCAGGACATGCTGATAAAACCCATTTTATCACCAGACATTTCCACTGAGGAAGATTTTGAAGGCACTCGAGAGAACTGTAATCATTATAGTAAAGAATTATTGTTGGGGTGGAGAACGGAAGGGAATGAGGTTTGTGATGGATTACCTGAAATTCCTTCACTTGGAGTGTAATTTTATGTTCTTGTGGAAGCACAGAGATATGGGCCCTTTCGGAGGCCTTTATAAAATCAAAGCAAACACAGAAAAATAAAACCATGGATGGGCTAGGGTTTTTTGCTTATAGTATCATAGATTGCCAGCAGCAAAAGTTGCAAGGCTTTTCACTTGAAAAGCCAAACTGTAGTTCTGTGATGACAACCGACCCTACTTCTCCCTCAGTTTTCCATCTGCACTATTCACAGTACCATTTACTGAAGTCTCCCAAACACACAGCTGCAGAAGCAGCTGCTTTGAGCAAACTAAAAGACTTTAAAACCTCAACCAATGCCCTTAAAAGAAGCAGATAAAAGAAGGACCCAGCTACAGCCAATGTAGCCCTTAGGTAACTCCTTCCTCGGGGCTGCTTTGAATTACTCCAACCTATAACGGGACCCTACAAGACAGAAAGTTCAAACTAATACTGCCAAGCACAGGGATACCCCAAGACTTCTCTCTTCAGTAGTACAACCATGCTTGTGAGACATAACTTGTCCTATAACTAACATCGACTGCTGTCTGGAATTCCCTAATCAGGAAAAATGATTTTCCTTCCTGCCTTTGCTTCTGCGCCAGCGTGTGTGGGCATAATGGACAGAGAAGTCTTGCTCTACATCGGCATCGTATGGCTCTTCTGTGGATTAATGCCTTATCAGCACAGAAGGCACAAAATGAAATTAGTTTGTTTTGGGGTAGAAATCCTGTTCTCACTCCTTTGTTGAATGAGCATACCTGGCTCTTGATGCATGAATTTAGATGGAAGATTGCCTGGGGCCAGAAGGAGATTTACACTTCTTTTGCCTCTGGAGTTACCACACATCCATTCTCAGCAGCATCCATCTCAGTCCTCATCCACCCCAGCAGTCCCCGTAAACAGTGTAAGATGCCTACCTCTCAGTCACAATGAACACCTCCGCACTCTGGAGCCTCCTGCATGCAAAGTCAGGGGGAGAGGTGTGCAGCAGTCACACTGTGTTGGCTTCTTCAGCAACATTTTGATCGGATCAGGAATGCATTTTTAAAGCTGTGGTGGTTTGATCTTGGCTGGACACCAAGTGCCCAACAAGATGCTCTATAACTCTCCCTCCTCAGGTGGACAGGAGGAGAAAAAATCATAGAATCATAGAATCTTCATGGTTGGAAAGGACCTTTGAGATCATCGAGTCTAACCATACACACACACACACAAAAAAAAAAAACAACCAAAAAAACTCCAACAACCTACAATCTCTGCCCTTCAGAGCATGCTCTGAAGTGCCACATCTAGACGTTTCTTAAACACCTCTAGAGATGGTGACTCAACCACCTCCCTGGGCAGGCTGTTCCAGTGCCTGACCACTCTTTCAGTAAAGTAATCCTTCCTAATATCTAATCTAAACCTCCCCTGCCGCAACTTCAGACCATTTCCTCTGGTCCTGTCATTATTCACCTGGGAGAAGAGGCCAACGCCCACCTCTCTCCAACCTCCTTTCAGGTAGTTGTAGAGGGCAATGAGGTCTCCCCTCAGCCTCCTCTTCTCCAAGCTAAACATGCCCAGCTCCCTCAGCCTCTCCTCATATGACCTGGTCTCCAGACCCCTCACCAGCCTGGTAGCTCTCCTCTGGACACGCTCCAGCACTTCAATGTCCCTCTTGTACAGAGGGGCCCAGACCTGAACACAGCACTCGAGGTGAGGCCTCACCAGTGCCGAGTACAGAGGCACCATCACTTCCCTGCTCCTGCTGGCCACACTATTCCTGATGCAAGCCAGAATGCTGTTGGCCCTCTTGGCCACCTGGGCACACTGCTGGCTCATGTTAAGCTGGCAGTCCACCAGCACCCCCAGGTCCTTTTCTGCCGGGCAGCTTTCCAGCCACTCTTCCCCAAGCCTGTAGCGCTGCTTGGGATTGTTGTGACCGAAATGCAGGACCTGGCACTTGGCCTTATTAAACCTCCTACAGCTGGCCTTGGCCCATTGATCCAGCCTGTCTAGATCCCTCTGTAGAGCCTTCCTACCCTCAAGCAGATCAACTCTCCCACCTAGTTTGGTGTCGTCTGCAAACTTACTGAGGGTGCACTCAATCCCCTCATCGAGATCATTGATCAAGATATTAAACAAAACTGGCCCCAAAACTGATCCCTGAGGGACACCACTGGTGAGCGGCTGCCAAGGCTCATGGGTTGGTATAAGAACAGAGAGATCACTCAGCAATCACCAGCCAAGTCACGGGCAAAATAGACTCGACTTGGGGAAATTAAATTTATTACTAATCAGATAAGAGTAGAGAAAATGACCAATAAAACTGAATCTTAAAACACCTTCCCCCCACCCCTCCCTTCTTCCCAGGCTCAACTTCACTCATTATTTTCTCTCCCTTCTCCCCCCGAGTGGCACAGAGGGATGGGAAATGGGGGTTGTGGTCAGTTCATCAGATGTCTCTGCCACTCCTTCCTCCTCAGGGGGAGGACTCCTCACACTCTTCCCCTGCTCCAGTGTGGGGTCCCTTCCATGGGAAATAGTCCTTCATGAACTTCTCCAAAGTGGGTCCTTCCCACAGGCTGCAGTTCTTCATGAACTGCTCCAGCGTGGGTCCCTTCCAAGGGCGTAGTCCTTCAGGAACAGACTGCTCCAGCGTGGATCCCCCACGGGGTCACAAGTCCTGCCAGCAAACCTGCTCCAATGTGGGCTCCTTTCTCTTTGGGTCCACAGGTTCTGACAGGACCATCCTCCAGCATGGCCTTCCCATGGGGTCACAGCCTCCTTCAGGCATCCACATGCTCCAGCTTGGGGTCCTCCACGGGCAGTAGGCAGATATCTGCTCCGTTGTTAACCTCCATGGACTGCAGGGGGACAGCCTGCCTCACCATCGTCTTCACCACAGGCTGCGGGGGAATCTCTGCTCCGGCGCCTGGAGCACCTCTTCCCCCTCCTTCTACACTGGCCTTGCTGTCTGCAGAGTTGTTGCTCTCACATATTCTCACTCTGCTCTCTGGCTGTTGTTGAGCAGCAGGTTTTTTTCCTCTTCTTAACTATATTAATTCTGGAGGCACTACTACCATTGCTGATGGGCTCGGCCTTGGCCAGCAGTGGGTCTGTCTTGGAGCCGGCTGCATTGGCTCTATCGGACATGTGGGAAGCTTCCAGCAGCTTCTCACAGAAACAACCCCTGAAGCCCCACCACCACCAAAACCTTGCCATGGAAACAAAAGCAAACAAACTGTTTTCCTTTCAGATTCAACCAGACCAAAAAATGAGGAATAGAGCAATCCTACTCCAGCCGTGAATTAGCATTCGATGCAGAGAAACAGACAAAGGATAGTCTGAAGGAAACCCAGTGGAACAGATGTAGTGTGTGTATCAGGTCATCAGCACTGTGTCTCTCCAGATCTACTCCTATTGCTCTGCAATCCTTGCTAACGCCAGGACCCAGCCCTTGCCAATGGACATCCCCTGGTTTTCTGGCTCTTTCCCTTCTTTTATACATACCTACCCACACACTTAAGCAGGACAACATCATCCTTCACCCCTCCTGTCATTCACAGAGGACCTTCCTTCTGCTGAAATCAACCAGAGACCACATATGGGCATTTCTATTCCAGAATGGATTTTACTGAAAGATATATTTCTTCTCAAAATTGTTACATTTCATAGGAAATACGTTATGTTTTAGAAGAAAAGCTTATTTCTGCTGGCCTTTTTTTTTGTGATCATATAAATGGTAAAGTTGAAAGAGTCTAAGATATTTTCATTCTGCTGCTTTATGTATTTCATTTTTATGTATTAAAACACTACTTTTACAAGTCATGGATATTACAAATATTGTCATTTTAAAACATGAACAGAAATCTCATTGAATTATGTAACAAAACCCTAAACATTACAAACTTATTGCAACGAGGTCTTTCCTTTGACATTTTATATGGGAAGAGTTAAAACTAGTTTCAGTTAAAACTATCCAAAACACTATATTTTCACTTGGTGTGAAATCCAACCTTAAGTAATGACTTTCTAATGGTCATTTGGTATAACTTGAGTACTTGTGAAGACTTCCAGATGCCTGTTGAGTAGAATGCTCTTTTATTTTG
This sequence comes from Rissa tridactyla, assembly GCF_028500815.1. NCBI lineage: Eukaryota > Metazoa > Chordata > Aves > Charadriiformes > Laridae > Rissa > Rissa tridactyla. The sequence goes on along the minus strand of NC_071468.1, from coordinate 114,986,899 downwards.
ATACATTAAGAAGCTATCCAGATTTTGATTGTATAGGAAATCAAGAGATCAAATTTGTTGCCACTAACAGTGTACAGTTCAAAGACGTGTCTAGATTGGCATTTTGGCATAATGACAATAGGTCTGTGACCCTCAGGAAAACAGAAAGAGGTACTACTCGAGTTGTTTGGTGTGGATTTTAAATGTCGTTATATATATTTAGCTATCTTCAATGTCTGTACAGAGATCCTTAAGCACCTAAGATCCTAAATTAATCTTAAGTTAACCTCAGCCTCCTCCTCTTTTGCTACTTGCTATTACTGCTATTATGATTACTCCTTGTTATTATAGTGGTTTTAATTTAGTATTTTTTCCTAAAAAATCTGTAATAGTGCAATAGAGAAGACAATATGCTAACTGGCAGGCAAGAGTGAAAAAACCTCTGCTTCTCTCTGAGGTCTCTTAACATAGCAACATAAGAACACCTATGTTTTGTCAGACTGAGACCACCTAGCCAAGAAATCGAAGCCTAAAGGAAAATGCAAGAACAGAGCAAATATCTACTGGTTCCTTCAGAGAGTCTGTTTCACTCTTCACTAGTTCATGCCTTAAAGGCTTCTTCAGGCAGAGGTGGTGGTGTTGTATTTCTACATGCTAGGAGTTTGTAGACGTACCGCAATCAGAGTTTTGTGAAATCAACTGACCAAAACTTCATTGTGAAATATGCAGATTTATTACTGTTGAAGTAATTAATGATTTTATTTTTTTATTATTTTGTAGCATTTCTGCTTTTACCATTTGACTATAAACCCAGGAAAACCCAAAAGATTTTTTTTTTTTTAGTAATCCACATTGGGATTCAAAATGATTTTTCTAATTGAAATTACTTTTTTTTTTCCTTGGGAAAATTACTTTATACTTAAAAGCACATTAAATTGACAAATAACAAACAAAAATACCTCACAAGTCAAATGACATGTTTCTTAAGTCAGAGCTTGGATTTGTTTGCAGTTATTTTCAAGTCTCAAATCAAGAGTCTTCAGTAAATAATGAACAATTATTTACAAAAGGTCTTTTCATACTGAAAAGTGATTTGCCAATCTAATAACTTTTCATTACTTTACACCATGTTTGCATGACTAATTTTAAGATGCCTCTCACCCATAATAAGCAGGTACATTATGTTGTGAATGCATAATCTTGCCGGTCTTAGCATTCACAAAACATAGCAGCTTTTTCCTGTACTTGCATAAGTTTTTATTATGCAAGGGGAAAGCAATATTATCCTCAGTCTTAGGAAGCCGAGTGTTCCTTATGGTAGCAGTTCTGGGTAGAAGTGGTCCCTCCCTCCTTTGAGTGTCCTTGTTTATTCACAGAACACGATGAGAAATAAAAATTCAAATTCTGTCTTTCAACTCTGTTCTATCTTTCGTCCTCTACCAATGAGCCCAAATCTCTGTAATTCACCTCCATCACCAAACTGTTCTGAACTTCTTGATCACTCCATTGTTTTCTCTACAACCTTTTTTCCTGTCCTTTTCTCCTCCTTTTTCAATTGCCTCTTTTGTCCACTCCTTCCTATCGTGTTTTCCTTCCCAGGCATTGCACTTTTGTTTTTTTCCTCTTTCATGGAATCACAGAGTCATTTAAGTTGGAAAAGACCTTAAGATCATTGAATCCAACTATTAACCTGGCACTGCCAAGTCCACCACTAAACAATGTCCCTAAGTGCCACATCTACCCATCTTTTAAGTACCTCCAGGGATGGTGACCCCACCTCTTCCCTGGGCAGCCTGTTCCAGTGCTTGACAACTCTTTCTGGTGAAGAAATTTTTCCTGATATCCAGTCTAAACCTCCCCTGGCACAACCGGTCCAACCGCTCACTCGTTGCCTGGGAGAAGAGATCGACCCCCACCTCTCTAAACCCTCCTTTCAGGCAGTTGTAGAAGGCGATAAGATCTCCCCTTGCTCTCCTTTTCTTCAGGCTTAACAACCACAATTCCCTCAGACACTTCTCATAAGACTCCTCACCAGCTTAATTGCCCTTCTCTGGACACACTCCAGCACCTCAATGTCTTTCCCCTGTAGTGAGGGACCCAAAACTGAGCACAGTACTCGAGGTGCAGCCACATCAATGCCAAGTACATGGCAACAATCACTTCCCTAATACTGCTCTCCACATTATTTCTGATACAAGCCAGGGTGCTGTTGGCCTTCTCGGCTACCTGGGCATACTGCTGGCTCATATTCAGCCGGCTGTCTTCCCTGTAGTCAGTGCCACCCTATTTCGGGAAGGGGAGAAATGTAACTTGCTAAGAAGCTTAGTTGCTTTAGAAGTTGCACTGCACTTAAGCATTCAAGGGAAGACACAAGGGTGTGACAAGAAAGGGAACAAGGGAGCGATCAAAAGACACCTTGTATGGTATCCACCAGCTTGGCTGTAGGTTTGGGCTTCTGAAATTACAGGTTTGCATTTGATTTGTTTGGGTTTGATCTGTCATGGCAATAGTAGAACAATATTTATGTACTAGTAATTACAGTATTCTCCTTCCCCCCCAGTAGCATAGCTATAGTATATAGTCTGTCAGTATTTCCATTACAAAGCCCATTTTTCAGAGGTCAATAGCTCAGCCATTTCAGACTGCGTCAGCTCAAAACTTGATATGCAAGTTGTCAAAGACTCTTAATTCACTTTTTATCCACATGATGGAAGGGAAACATTTGAGGGGCTTTTTTTGGTAATTTATGAGATTTTATTTCTTTTTGAGCTAAAACTTGGCTTTGCCTCTGAAACTGAAATGTTGCAGATAAGTCGTCACTAATATAGGCTAAGCCTTTCAAGATTTTTTAAAGTAGAACTAAACAGACAAAATATCCAGGTAAAAAGTACAGCTACCAAACAGTCAGTGCATACAGTTTTTATCCTTTTTTAGACCGCAGAGTCCTTAGCTGTCATCCCACTGTTAAATAGCATGTTATGAGTTTTCTATGCACAAAACAAGGAAAATAAAAGGGCTCTGATTCTCAGCTTACGCTGCTTGTTGCAGTTCCATCCAAGTGCTGGACTTGCGCCAGTCTGTGCCACTGGAAATTTAATTCCATGCAGTAAATACAAGTGAAGATACTTCTGTGAAATTTTCATCCACAGCAACTCTTCCAATTGCATTAGGGACCCACGAAGGCATGAACTCAAGTGGAAACATCATTGATGCCTAAGCTGTCTTACTACGGTGGAGGTGTACTTTGTGAAATATGGATTTATTTCTACCATATCTAGAGAGACACCTGGAGCTAGCAGTGTGGGCTTAGTCATATTTACTATGGGATGGTTATGGACTCTCTGAAAGTTGGACTCCCTTGAGTAAGATCACTTTTTTATGCCAAAGTATTTTCAAGCACAAGGTGGGGACAAAGGGATGTAGCACAGAAACAGTGGAAGATGTTTTGGTTTTTCTGTGCTGACAAAGAAAAAACTGAATGCAAATACAATGGGCTTCTGCTTCTAAGAAGCAATAACACTGGCTGTAGTGTTATGATAAGGGGAAGAGGAGGGGTGACCCGTCCAGTCTTCCAAGCAAGAAGAAAGTCTTTGATCCACTTGAAGGGCCCAGATGGAGTCCCTTTTCCCACGAGCCTATACCACAGCGTGACAGTGAAAGACAAAGAGGCACAGACAAGGAGAAAACTGCCTAAATATATTATTGTGTTCTGTCGTAAATTTTTCCTCAGCAATTTAATGCCTGTGTATACTGTATTTCATATTATAAAGATGATATTAGACAGTAATAAACTACGTAGTACAGTGAAACCATTAAACAGAAGGTACTTATTTTGCATTTGCTATTGCTTCCAGAAAAAATAAAACTGAAAAGGCAACTCTTGGATAAATGAAAAAATGAAAAGAGCAAGAAGTGCAAATAAGCAGTGACGGCAATTGTTCTCACTAACTGCTAAGAATAAGCCTGTATGTTTAGTTCATAACCAGTACACTGAAGTCACATCTGTTCTTCTTTACCAAAAATTAGCTTAGTTATACAAACAATGTAAGTCCAGGTATTCTTTTTTCCGCAACTACTTTTAACTATTTTACTCAGCCTTGAAGGGCTAGTTGGCACATTCACCAAAGCACAGTCATCCAGAGGAAAGCCAACAATCAGAAATAGTGTATATCTGCTTCCTGAGCCAACCTGAACACTTTCTATTCTGCACTTTCTCATTGCAGTAATCTGCTGCCATTGAAAAGCTATAGGACTTCAGGCAGCTGGCTACCTTCCTCAGAGCCCATTTGCATATTTTGGCATAGAATACATTAACGCACTATCAGCCAGCCTCACCCTTTGAGATATGCTGTAAGTCACAGAAAAGTTGAAGGTATTGCAATGTGTGTGAGCTATATGCAATATTGTGCAATATACAATGATCAATTACAATTTACTAAACCTTTGAAACCTCCATAGCAAAAGTAGACTATCACTGCCAGATGTGATTTAGCCTTCACATGGTTTCATACACAACCTTCATGTGTATGGTTTCATACACAGCCTTCATATGTGTATTCGTATTTACTCATGGTTCTCATAAAATTTAACTATAAATAATCTGTAAAAAAACCCTCAACATTAATGACTTCATTTTTTTCAGTGCTTTGTTGGAAAAATACCTTACCTTTTTTTATACCACAGAGTGGTCAAAGGAAAAATGACAGCCAAACCAAGGAAACATTCATTTTTACTAAATGATAATGGGAAAATATCCTAATTAGCTCGAGTCCTACCACAGTTCACATAAAACCTGTAGATTGTGTCACAGAATGTAAACTCTCATAGTTCAGTTGCGAAATACCAGTGAAGTGTCAGAGAAAATTTTCAAAACAGAAAATATTCCTTTTCTACTTTGACACAGTTAATTCTTGTCAAAACACGGTGGGCAGGAAGTTCCATTCTGAACAGGATTTTATTAGTCTGTAGTTGATATTCATGCTGTGCAGAATATATAATTGTGGAAAGTATGAGCCTCCTCTGAAACTGCCAACCAAAACTATTTTCCACTTATAATACATTAATCTCACTCAACGTTAGTATCTGAAAATGCATCTATCTAATCTAGGGAGTTGTTGCGCCTTTTTCTCTACCCAGTGGACAAAAATAGAAATCCCAGTGTTCTCCATTTTAGCTGCATAATACCCTTTCCTTATGAAAGAGTGCATTTTCCTCCAGTGGTATCTGATTTCTCAACTCACCAGAGAGCTTAGCGTAGGTGCTTCACTGTAAGACAGGTAAAGTAAGGTGAAATTAATCACATGTGTCTAATTAGCTTGGTTTGCGTTAACTTCATTCTTCTGATCACTACCGGGAATGAGCTTGAATAACATGTCCCCCGCATTAGTTCCACCACACAAACTAGTGGCCAGTGTATTACTACCCAAACCATGACCATCGCTCTTATGCCACCTTCATCATTCATGCAGATTAATAACTGTATCGTTCAAAGCTTGTTGTAGATGGCTTTATCTCAGGTGTATCCCACATCTTAGACCTATTTTACCAGCTCAAATGATCTGTTTACTTGATGTGATCAGGAAGCAGTATGTTACTCTACTTGTACTGGAAGAGGTTGCCCAGGGAAGTTGTGGATGCCCCATCCCTGGAAGTGTTCAAGGCCAGGCTGGATGGGGCTTTGAGCAACCTGGTCTAGTGGGAGGTGTCCCTGCCCATGGCAGGGGTTTGAAACTAGATGGTCTTTAAGGTCCCTTCCAACTCGAACCGTTCTATGATTCTACGTGCAAATGAACACTACATTAAATTTAATAAGACTAACATGTCCAGAATACACTGGACTCACCGAATACACGTGATTTATACATGCACAGTCCTGGTCATATGAGATTTCCAGGTATCCAGCCTAGACTGTCAGAAACTAAGCCAAGAGGTTCTACTACCAAGATACAGCAGTGCATTTTATACCTCTAACAGCAGAATTAACCAGCAGAAAGGACAGGGTTGGCAGTTCCATGCACATACAGATTCGTTAGCTGTATAGTCTTGCTCAAAAACAACTGCCTTAAAGCCAATAAAGCCAATTCAGAGTATATTGATTAATGCTGTTCCTCAAATATGGGCCAAATTTTCAAATACAGGCTTGAATGAGATTTATTTCAACACAAACAGTTTGTGACACGAAATAATTCTTAAAAAACTAGGTTCATCAAGCTGAAGACTATGTCTTTGAGGATGGCCAAGGATACTTCAAAAGTTACAAGTAGTATAAGTAGCAGTAAATGAGAGAGAGTTTGACAGTGAAAACTCTACCTAAGGGGAGAATACAAGAACACAGCCTGACTCCAGGGAGCACTTTCTGATTTATGGCACGTAAAACATTACCCCTGGGAAAATGAGAACATCAATTTCTGTAAAGTCACATAATGCTTAGTGTTGCTGTCCTAAGTTATAATATAGCTTCAAACACTCTCAGTCAGTGGAAGGTCTGTAAAAACAAGTGTTCTGAACTTTGGGCTATTGGGGAAAAGAACGAAGAGGATTATTCCAGATTTTTGAGAGGAGGAGAAATGAAGGTGTGAGTTTTAGTACCTGAGCCATCCCTAAGATTAAAGCTTACAAAACAATAGGAGCTTCTTGTATAAATCTGTCAGTCCATTTTCAGCTTGTAATGCATTGTCTCTGCAGTTTCAGCACTCAAATTCTGCTTTATGCATCAGCCAAGAAAAAGCTGTGTAGTGTTTTTGTGGTTAGATTCTGAGTACAAATTCTTGCTTTTATATTGACATGCAAAGTCCTGCTCAAGATCCTGAACCTATTGTACTTAAATCTATAAAAACACAGATCAAGACCTTTCCCGCACCATGGATGTTATGAAACTCTTTGCTATTGAGACACAGGTTGTATTTCAAGGCTGCTATAAGCAGCAATATTCTTTCAAATTAACTGTTTTATGTCTGACTCTATTCTGTGCTCTGCAGCAATTGTCCTCTTACCTTGAGGGCTGGCTGCCCCTTTGAAAACATAGTGGATGCAATAGGTACACTGAATAGGTAGCACATCTACATTTTCTAAAATGGTCAATAACTGCAGCCCATTGCAGCTGGTAATGGTAAGTCACTTGGCCCCAGTATGGAACTATGGCTGCCTACAGAGATCTGCAGTACAAATTGAAGTGAGGTAGCAGGGTGAAGTCCAAAGGAGAGCTGCCGTCATCCATATGACTCTTGCTGCGTCTTCAGATCCTTCCTGAATGCTCCTTTTTATTCTCAACGCCACTAAAAATTGTTTGTGTGGTGTGTGGTGACTGCCACTTCTCATGCTATACATCACGGTCGTGTTGCCTTTTGTCCCAGCGATGGTTCCCTGCACCTCCCAAGGCTCAGGTTGCCAACTCTGGGATGAGGGCAGTCCTTCCCTTAGGAGCATGTACCTGGCACAGCAGAGTCCTGATTCCTGTCATGGCTCAGCAAAGTTACTGACACAATACTAAAGTATTTCACTTTGGTCCAGCTGTACTTGGAAGGCTGAGCTCACCTGCAGATTGGGCCTGGTTACACAGAGCAAATGATTTACAGATGCGTTTTTTGTCCCTCGCTTCTTTCACATGCATCAGCTGCACTTTCAAATCCTGTGCCAAGGTCTCCCTAAGCCTCTGAGATTGCCTTACTCCTTCTGCATATAACGGAGCAGCAGGAACTGAGAAATGGTCATTTCCTCCCCTTGCACATCTACCTGGTGTATTGGCAGAGTTATCCCAGAATGAATTCGTATTACATGAATTTTGATGGCAGCACTCACTGCTTCAGACTTTATTTACACATGTGCAAAAAGGCCGATGACTTCAGTTTAAATGTGAGGCTCTTCCACTTGTGCTTGCTTTGTAAAGATATAAATGACAATGCAACAGGCAGCAGAACATCAGTGTTTTAAAGGTGCAGAGCAAAAGGAGGCTTATTGGAGAATCAGCACCTCTGCACTTCATTGGGTAGATTAATATATATAATAAGGATATATTTATTTCTATATTAAAAGAGGATGTCATATCCATTCTTTTTACATACATTTCAGTATAACAGAATTCTTGCACAGATTTATCCAACACTGATGATGATGATACTGATTTCCATTTTGCAGTAGGTCGGGTTTAAGTGTTAAATGGTTGTCCTTCAAAAAAAAAAAGAAAAAAGCAGTAATCTTCCTTGAATCATCCGGAGGAAAGAATCGTAGAATCATAGGGTTGGAAGGGACCTCTGGAGATCATCTAGTCCAACCCCCCTGCCAGAGTAGGGTCACCAACAGCAGGTCGCACAGGAACGCGTCCAGGTGAGTTTGGAATGTCTCCAGAGACAGAGACTCCACCACCTCTCTGGGCAGCCTGTGCCAGGGCTCTGCCACCCTCACAGGAAAGAAGTTCCTCCTCATGTTTAGGTGGAACTTCCTATGCTCAAGTTTGTGCTCATTACCTCTTGTCCTGTCACTGGGCACCACTGAAAAGAGCCTGGCCCCATCCTCCTGACACCCACCCTGTAAGTATTGATAAGTGTTGATAAGGTCCCCCCTCAGCTGTCTGTTTTCCAGACTGAAGAGTCCCAAATACCTCAACCTTTCTTCATAAGAGAGGTGTTCCAGTCCCCTAACTGTCTTTGTAGCCCTTAAGAAGCCCCTTGAAGAAGCTTTTGTAGTAGTAACTATGGATATCTTTATATTTACATAATGTTTTGTAACTGTACAATACTTAGCACATTAATAAAACATGCACTAAATAATAGTAATACAGGAGCTGGAAAAATCAATGTGAACCAAAGCTCAATTAAACAAATAAACTTTCATCAAAAATTTGACTTTAAAAAAGCACATAGAGATGGGATCAAAGCGGAAAATGAAACCACTTCAATTTCATTTCAAATAGACTTGCTAATGAAGCACACACACTTCAGATGATTACTACATGTTGTGCAAGTTACTGTAAAAATCATCTAGTGCAAACATTTGTGTTTAACACTCACATCGTATTTTCCTGGAATAATCATACCGCTTTATGGCCTTTCACATATCGTATTTTTGTCTCACTGAGACTTGGCTAGTCCAGAATAATTACTGTTCAGGTATCATTTCTTGTTTTCAAAATGTACTAATCAGTGTTTGTGAGTCATAAGAAGCTACAAAATATACATTTTGCAAATTAACTATGAATAATAGAATAGAAGTTCTGGAACTCTATATACAGTTTTTAGTTTTGTGTTCCCTCATTTGATGTCCTTAATAATGGTAGTACTTTTCCCTTAACGATGATGATGATGGTGTTTTGTACTAAGAACCATCTTCTCTGTGCTTATACCTTTGACCTCCCCCATCAGGCAATGATTTTTTTTTCTATTTTTTTTATTGTTATTTTATGTGGCCTACTGTACTTCTCATGCCATCCTTGTCTTCTCTCTAAACCTTTTATTCTTCATTTAAAATTCTGGTATTTTGTATTCAAACTCAAACCACTACCGCTGTTTATTTTTCTGAACTTCCCTCCCCAGGGTACTTATCGCTCCTCGCTATCAAAAAACAATATCCACTGGTCAATGAAAAAACGACAAAGTCTGCAGATTTCCAAGAGCAGTTTTACGTTACCAAGCAAAGTACATTATTGATGTTGAACACATAAATGATAGTCACAGAGCGTGCTCTTAGCCGTGCGGGGATCAATGGCAACTTTCAACAGTCTCCAGCTCATTTAGGATTTCAGAAACAATATTTGCCTCTCTTTGTCTAAAAGACTTGCTGCATTTCAACTACCTGAGGTCATTGGAAGGGAGATTTCCCACCTCATTATATAGACAAAATACCTGGCTTTGCTCAAGGTCCGGTCTGTATTGCCAGAGCTTTGTTGCCAAAAATACTTGAGTGAAGACAGTCTGCAGGTTTGCTGTGCAATCCCGGTCAGGGACAGGGATTTCTGGAAGGAAAGAGGAGCTGTTCTCAAAGCTATCCACAGGCAATGTGGTTCCTAAGCAGAGGAGACAGCAATGCCAAGGAGCAAGAGGACTGGAGACAATTTTTAAGAGTGGTTCGCTATATAATTATGACTTAACCATCCATTTTTACAGAGCTGGACAAGCGAAATATAGCTCTGATCAATAAGGTACCCAATGATCTTTACCATCTGAGAATATTGTACTTCTTTCAGGGAAAAAAAAGAAAAAAAAAGTATATATGTCTATATTTTTTTAACGTTTAACCATAAAACACCCCAGTCTTGACTACAGGCTGTGGATGCTACTGCAGTGGAGTTTTCCCACTCTAATCATAATCACTGTGCCAGCGGCAGCAGATGAATGCAGAACTACAAGCTTCAGTTCCTTGTTGATTACCAGGCTTTCAGCTCATTGCTTCCTCTTCTAGAAAACACTGAGATGCACAACCAGAATATTATTATTGTGCAGTGAATAGGCAGATTTATTATGTAGAGTGTGAATGTACTTTAGATTTCTGCTACTGCTCAGCAAACATCCTGTAGGGCTGTAGAACTGGATATTAGAGAAAATGTTAAGTCAGCTCTTAAGAAACAGACTGGGGAGTATTTACAGGCTTACAGAGTTTGGTTTTGTAAGTGCTTTGCAGCTCTTCGTAACAAATACGTTATAATGACCATTTAAAAATTGGCAGTTGCTTTAGAGTAGTACCTTTGCTGTGCTCAGATCCAGTGATTCAACTTAACATTTCTGGCAACTTGCCTTCCCCCACGTACCCAGAAATATTAACCTTTGAGAGAAATACTCATGGATAGTAGCCTTAGATAACTTTATGTATGGAAGAATGTGGTTAGTGTGGATATACACTAACTGGACTAACTAGAACAACAAAAAGCATTCAGCAGCAGAGTATATGACAGGGGACCCTGGGTACCAACTCACTTTTCTAAGCTATCTTAAAACTCACATCACTTCATTTTTATTGCAATTATTACCAGTGCTCACCAGAGGGAAACTAGTTCAGATATGCCTGTGCTAGGTACAGCCACTGCACTGACTGCAGTACGGACCCATCCCAAGCACTATTTTGTAACATCTACCTAGAGACCTTTCTACCTGATGTGACAGCTGATTCTGCTCACTGCAGTGGAGAATGCCTCTGGACTGCAATGTTGTTATTATCTGCAAACATATTCCATTTAATCACACATAAAGGGTAAATAGGAAACTCTTGCCGATGCCAAGATAACCATATCTTCTTCTAGTAAATAAGGAACAGCCACAGTCTGTTCATCCTTATTTTCCAGCCATACTGTTAAATAATTATGTGATCCTACCCAACAAGATGGATCAGTCTGCCAGGGGAAGATGCAGCTGATCAAATTAACTACAAACCAGCTCACAGCTCAAATGTGATCTTTGTCGAAATTGTATGCCCTCCCAAAAAAAGCTGTAGTCACGACAAAGCCTGTTCTTTGATGTAAGTGAATCACGTGTTTGGTCCAGAAGTAACCTCAGCTTGCACAGAATTTCCTTAATCATTTTCCCCCAGCAATGTTTGTTGGACTTGCCTTTTAATTTCTTTTAGCGCAGTTTACTGTCAGTCACTACAGATGCTGCAGTCATTTTGGAGGTATCTTCTTAAATGTTTTATACAATGCTGCATTTTGAATAGCATTCAGATTTGTTCAATTATGTGCATTAGGCATGTGTGTGGCCTCTGCTTCCCTTGACCTTTAGGGCCAGCTTCCACTTGAGCTGGGAGTTCTCTCTCCTCTCCTTACTGGGGCTGCCTAGCAGCAAATCTGCTTACCCACAGCCACATTGGCAATGCTCAAGGATGAACCCTGCCCCTTCGCTGGCATTCTCTTTTGCAGGTAAGAAACAAACCAGAAACTGCAAATTGCTTGTTAAATTACAAAAAAAAAAATCATTAAATGCATAAAAGCACATGTAGTTAAATACATTATAGCTTGGAATCAATTTGTCCAAGAGCAAAATGGCAAATTAAGGATTGCAAATTATTTGTAACCACTCACAGAATAATTACTGTGCAGTAGTAGTACTGCACAAAGGAAATTATTTAGATATTTCCTGTAAGAATTCTCAGCCACTGCATTGCAGGAACAGCTTTGAGTATTGCTAACACATAACAGCCCCTAATGCTTCTGCAAATGAAATCCTGTAAAAGGCTACTATCATTAATCATTAGTTGTAAAATGCTATCAAGCAATTTAACCTACAGAATCAGCCCACTGTAGCAAACACCATATAGTTCAGTCTGTGTAATAATGCATATTCAATTATCTAGCTCATCTTCTTCTATCTTTATTATAATTGATAGTCATGAACTGCTTAACTGCAGCTCTCCATAAAAGATATTAGAGGAAAATGAAAAGATTGGCATGTGATCATTCCTACCCATAGGGCATATAAAAAGGTCAATATGTAATCAATATTTTTCAAATCAACTTTGGTTTCGAAACAGTTCTTAATGAACTGCCTTAGAACAAGTCCGTATAATTCAATCCTTACCAAATGTGGCAGACATGCAGATGTCCACAAAGAGGTCTGTAGTATTACATTACACGGTAACAGAGCGCGGGTGCAGACACTGGAGCAACCACGTTGTTGGAGTGGCCTCCATGCCCATCTGGCCAGCACCATCTTTTTTTCCCCAGGCAACGGTTGGGAACGGATCAGCATTAGAACAAGCCAGGAACAATTCCCATAGACAGTTTGCATTCAACAGCCCAACAGCCCTGTTCCGTAGCCTAAATGTGCCCAGACCGTTCCAAAAAGCCAGTCCTAATACTCTTTGTTGTACTGGTCAGTATAGATGTAGGTGCAATGCATCCGTACAAAGCCTGTGCTTTCAGGAGCAAGGTCAGTACTTTAAAAAACATGAGCCTGACTTAGAAACCTGAAGACATGGGTTAGCATGGGCCTGACTTCTTCACAAGCTTCAGATTTTATGGCAGTAATTAGCCTACTTGAAGCCTACTTGAACGCAAATCTGAGTCTTCCACTTCTTCTGGACAGCACGACTTCCAGATAACTTCTTGAAGTTCCAACTTGCTACCAACATACTTTTAGCCTGACAGGAAAACAAAATACCAAACCAACATGAATTTTAATAGTGTGGTTTCATGGATCTTTCTTTCTAAATTCCCAACAATATGGAATGAGAGGATTTTATCTGAACAGAGGAATATAAGAGCATAAAATATAAAGGACAACACTGAAGATACATCCGGCTGAGAATCCATGTACATCAGCAATTTAAGGCTGCCTGGAAAGAGAATACAGAATAAGAGCATGGAATACTTTTTCCCTTCAGTATTTGCCTTACATTTTCTAGCAACCAACAATTTAGGGTTTTCCTGAGCTGAACATGACACTCAGACTGTTTTTTGGTTAATTTCTGCTCTATGACTTTGTTCAACACCTTTCTACAATGCATTATACTTCCGGCTTCTATAAAATCCCATGGCAATCCTGCACAATTCAATCCTGCATTGTTTGGAAAGTGTGTAAGGGATGAATGACTAGGTTGCAAATAAGGATTGGGAAAGAAACAATACTTTCTTTTTTGGTATTTCATCAACATTTGTCAGTGTTGTGGCATTTTAAATACAAATGGATGATCAAAACTTTTGAACTCGGTAGCTTGATTGTTACAGCTTTAGACCCCTTTATGCTCTGAATAATTACGCTTAAGGATATAATAATATTTGTCTCCTACACTATGTACCTGTAACAACATTGGTATTTTCAACGTCAGGAAAATATACTACCTATACTGACAATTTTAATGTTATCATCTTCTTCCCCTTGTTGATGCAAACTTGATGATACTTTGGGGAATGTACTGTATGTATTTGATTTCTTTTTTAATGGTACATTTTCCAATATTGAAAGAAATGGTATTTCTTTTTTAGAATCCAGTAAGGACAGACCAGTGGATTCATGGCATGTTTGTTTATCAGTTATGCAAAGAGAGAATTTTATCTTTGGATAATTTGCTGATTTGTAAGCTTTTTTCCTTTCTCATATTTTTGATGTAGTGGCATTTTGCTGAAAGAAATAGACTGGAAAAAAAAATCAAAGGGTAGTTGAAATAGAAAGCATAATTTTTATTTTTTTTTCTGTTGATATACTACAATAAAAAAGGTTACATTGGGAAAATCAACTCTGTGAAGAGTCTTTAGATCACAAGAATGTGCCTGGACACTAAAGGTTGCAAAATGTGCTTTCTGAAATGTTGTATGGGAGTCTGCAAGACTTTAGCTAGTGAATTTTCCTCTCAATGCCTGGGTTAGATATAACTTAACAGTGATGTCTCCAAAAACTATGCTCTTTAGGAAGAGCACACTTATTTCCTGGACTTTTGTCAGAGTTAGGTTGATGGTTGGACTAGATGACCTGAAAGGTCCCTTCCAACCTAGGCGATTCTACAGTTCTGTGATTCTATGACTGTTATTTCTAATGATAATGAAGTGCAAGTGCTTGATGAATACCTGAACACAGATACCAGGAAAAGTGACCCCTCCTGAAGAGATAGCTTCACCACTGAGTTTATCCTTTCCTGGCACTCAAATCAGATTAGTCTGATATCACAGGGGCAAAACAAGGCAAGGTGAGGCAGAAAGTGTTATAAGACATATGTCTAAGACCGGTGAGATGAGTTACTCCTGAATGCCTGCATCTTTCTTTATGTAAGATAAAGAAAACTTAGCTGACTGGACAAATAGATTTTGAAAATAAAATTCTCTCAAATTCTCTATTTTGTAAATAAAATTCTCTTTTGAAAATAAAATTCCCTGGGCTCTGATGCAACCTGACGTGAATGGTTTGTATCTATATCACTAAACTCTCTTAACGCTCTATATCACTTATCTCTCTATATCACTTAACTCACAACAGGTTGGCTGGACTGAATAGCTTACCCCAGACCATCCTAACCTCTAGACCATGTCAGAAGATTAGCCATAGACAAGGCACTGAGCAACCTGCTTTGACCAACAAATTAGGCCAGATAACCTCCAAAGATGCCTTCCAACCTAAATCATTCTATGAGCCCATGATTATCTGGGAAACTACTAGGTCACATGGACCACAGATCCACCAGAGCTCATAGTAATGGTTTAATATAAGGGATCACATTGCACCAACCTCAGGTTCTTTGGCTGGTGTAGATCTACCTATAGACTACGTATAGAACAGGGGAATAAAAATGTTAAAATATTAAAACATGATCCTTTCTTGATAGCACTTTTGATTTCAGTAAATTAATATTTTCTGATCAAATCTATTGTCCCAAAATTTCTGAACACCCCCAGTAATAGAGCAATTTCCTTATTCTTTGGTATTTTGACTGTTTCCCTGCTAAATGGGGAAGCCGTGACTCAGGCATCTAGGGTACGACTGGCAAAAGATACATTAGCAATAAAAGAGTCCATAATCACTGATGTACTCCTGCTAGTTCAAATTAATACTGTAGCACTAATACTGCAGTGCTGTGACTTGTAGTACATTATGTTGTATAGCTAGTTCTGGCGGTATGCCATCTTAAAGAAAAACAAAAAACAACCATAAAAAACAGGTGAAAAGAAATCAAGAATGTATCATACGTCCAATTTAGTGAGTCTGAAGGTAGAGAGACTTGTTCTTGATCTCATCCAAGACAGCTTCAAAGTTCAGCCAAATATCACTGCAGGATTTATTGTCTTTATAATTGTAGTAGAGTCACAGATACAACCTGTGAATTACTATTTTGTAGGAAGTGCAATAAACATACATTGCATTCTACAGAAGCTGTGAATGAAAAAAAGTCATGATTCTGCTCAAGTTAACAGCATTTTCCCCCCAAAGATCTAAGTGTAACTTCAACACATGTGGCTGTATCCAGCATTCTTAGGTTTTGATAGCAGCACATGGCAGGGTGGATATGTAGGAGTCATAGCAGGTTCTCAGGATTTCGTGTGCATTTTTGCAGCACATGGAAGCTGTTGTTCTTCATACCTGAACTGATTAATCGAGGGCTGTACGTAGGAAAAGCATCACACAGTTGACACCCGTCTATACAGAACCATTATTTTTGGTAGTACAATGATGTGACTGAAAATGAAGCTCCTCAGCACACCAAGCTTAGGGTGAAACTCAGATGTTTGAAACAAATGGAAAGCAATGCAGGAATGAGATGTATAGTGTTTATTTGAGATTGACATTAGTACAGAAAGGTATTATGGGAAAAGTAAGTTCTAAGGCAGAGTTTGAGAGGGGTATGGGATTTGTTCAGAGAAAAAGAATAAAATAGAAAGATGATCATAGGCTACTTTGCTAGTTACAATTATTATTAAAATACTGTTTTCCGAGATATGCCTTGTAATTTTTAACTGCTGGCTACTATTATAGATAACTTAAAATTTTTAAGTAACTTATTAATATGAGCCTGAATAAGTTTTATTCTTAAAGCATTCATAAACTTTGGTGATATTTAATTCTTTACCAAACTTTTATTGAAAAATACAGAGCCACCAAGATGGTCGAGGGCCAAGCAAGATGACCTATAAGGGGATGCTGAGGGAACTGGGCTTCTTTGATCTGTAGAAGAGATGGCTTTGGGAGACATAAGAGCAGGTTCAGACATAACAGGAGAGGTTCAGATCAGATATAATGAAAAACAATCCCTCAAGGACAACCAAGCATCTTGTGAGAGATCTGCGTCTTGATTGCAAGAGATCGTGCATCTTTGGATATTTTCAAGACCCAGATGAATAAATACCTGAAGAACATAGTATGATCTGACAGCTGACCCTGCTTTAAACAAGAGGTTGGACTAGAGACCTCCTGAGGTCCCGCCCAACCTGAATTATCCTGTGTTCCTATGCAGAAAGGAGGATCCAGGAAACTATAGGCCTGTCGGTCTGACCTCAGTAGCAGGGAAGGTCATGGAGCAGATCATCTTGAGTGCCATTACAAGTCATATAATGGACAAGAAGGGGATCAGGCCTAGTCAGCATGGGTTTATGAAAGGCAGGTCCTGCCTGACGAACCTGATCTCCTTCTATGACAAGGTGACCCGATTATTGGATGAGGGAAAGGCTGTGGATATTGTCTACCCAGACTTTCAAAAAGCATTTGACACTGTCCCCCACAGAATTCTCATGGAAAAACTGGCGGCTCATGGCCTGGATGAGCATACGATCTGCTGGATCAAGCACTGGCTGGATGGACGGTCCCAAAGAGTGGTGGTCAATGGAGTTAAATCCAGCTGGCGGCCGGTCACAAGTGGTGTCCCTCAGGGCTCAGCGTTGGGACCATTTCTGTTTAACGTCTTGATTGACGACCTTGATAAGGACATAGAGTGTATCATCAGCAAGTTTGCAGATGACACCAAGTTAAGCGGGAGTGTTGATCTGCATGAGGATAGGGAGGCTCTACAGAGAGACTTGGATAGATTGGATCGAAGGGCCAATGCTAACGGTATGAGCTTCAACAAGGCCAAATGCCGGGTCCTGCACTTGGGCCACAACAACCCCATGCATCGCTACAGGCTTGGGGCAGTGTGGCTGGAGAAAAGGACCTGGCAGAAAAGGACCTGGACGTTCTAATTGACAAGCGGCTCAACATGAGCCAGCAGTGTGCCCAGGTGGCCAAGAAAGCCAATGGCATCCTGGCTTCTATTAGAAATAGTGTGACCAGCAGAAGGAGGGAGGTGATTGTCCCCCTGTACTCAGCACTGGTGAGGCCACACCTTGAGTATTGTGTCCAGTTCTGGGCACCTCAACACGAGAGAGATATCGAGGTGCTGGAGCGAGTGCAGAGGAGGGCAAGGAAGCTGGCGAAGGGCCTGGAGAATAAATCTTACGAGGAACGATTGAAGGAGCTGGGACTGTTTAGTTTGAGGAAGAGGAGGCGGAGGGGAGACCTCATCACTCTCTACAACTACTTGAAAGGACACTGTAGAGATGTTGGTGCTGGTCTCTTCTCACAGGTAATTAGCGATCGAACAAGAGGGAATGGGTTCAAGCTGCAGCAGGGTAGGTTTAGGCTGGACATTAGGAAAAAATTCTTCACAGAAAGAGTGGTCAGACACTGGAATAGGCTGCCCAGGGAGGTGGTGGAGTCACCATCCCTGGATCTGTTTAAGACTCGTTTAGACGTGGTGTTCAGGGATATGCTGTAGGGGAGAACTTTGTAGAGTGGGGTTGATGGTTGGACCTGATGATCCCAAGGGTCTTTTCCAACCTAAATGATTCTATGATTCTATGATTCTATGATCAATTTCCAGAAAAGTATATTATAAGCCAAAAAATGTTTAAGAAATTATTTTAATATTGTCAGCATTCTTAAGCTCAAAAATGTCCAATATTTGAAAAATTAAAATTCTAAATGCCTTTCCACCAGAAATACCTTACATTCTTTTTCCCCCAAGTAATATCTTAGCAGTTGAAATTATCTACCTGCTGAGAACATCCTGAAAACTCCACGGGACATCACTTTATTAGATATGCCTTCCGTTGTTTAGCACTTTACTACATCACACCTTAAGAAAATCCTTAAATCTCCAATATGGAATGGAATTTTAAGGAGAAGACATTTAGTGAAATGAGATCATAGTGATTTCACTAATTAGATCTGAAAATAACCTCATTGGGAATACAAAAATATCTTTAAAAACCCAACAGTGCAGCTGGGGTCAGTGTGGGTGTTGATTTTTTAATTTGTTTTAAATGAGTTTTCTTTTATGAAGCATTAAAAGAAAAGCTTTGAACAGGTTTAGGATTGAATCACATAGTCTTTAATTTATAGAAAGCTGGAGAGAACTCTCAAGTTCTGCTGCACAAACAGAGAAAATGAACAAGCAACTGCTTTATTTTCTCCCTGTAAAAACACAGATAGGAAAACACCCTTTGACAGAAGACAGCAAAAAATACAGACTGGGGTGGGGGAAAGGATGATTAGGGTCCAAGCCAAATGGATGTCATTACTAGAAAAAAAAAAAAATGGGACAGCAACTCAGGTAAATGATAGACAAATTGCAAATGAAAAGAAACCTGAGTGAGGAAAAAAAGTATTAAATATTTTTTATTATACCTTTGTGATACAGAAGTAGAAAAACTGTGTGTAATAACCATGTAGCTTGTCCCTAGGGGAAAAAAGAAAGAAAAAAAAAAAAAAGGAAAAAAGATGCAAACACACTTGGTTATAAGACACAAGTATTGGTCTGTTGTCAGTAGTGCCCAATGACAGAGGTATCTCAGGACAGTTTGCAAAGTTTGCAGCTTACCCAAAGCTTACTCCCAGCCTCCAGCAATTTGTAACCTAAGACTTCCTGAGCCTGAACTTGTATCTTTATATCTGATAACTTTCATAAGATTTTCTAGCTGCTTCATGAACCGATGCAAAATCCGGCATCCATAATATCCCGTGAGAAGGAATGAGCACCTAAACTATACACCATATGGAGCAGCATTTTCTTTTGTTGGTTTTGAACCTGTCACCTGCTGGAATCAGCTGAATCTACTAAGCCTTTCTTGACTTTCAGCATGAACCTCAATATCTACGAAATATGAAAAGGCTTTTATTATATCCTATCGTTACCCCTGCCTCCCCCACGTAGTTTCTTCCCAGTCTCAGTCTATGCTTTTAGTCATCTTTATGACCCTCTGTACTTTTTTCCAGTTTTACTGCATAGACTTTCTGAGACAGGAAAACCAGATTGTGTACAGCATTTAAGAAGTGAGCATGTAATGTGTTTCTACTGACTTAGAATATTATATATATCTTACACCTTATAAAGGTATAAGTTGCTGTTTTGTTCTCTATTCTTCTTCTAAAATACCTACTAATCAATTCGGTTTGTTGAATCTCAGTGAACAATAAGATGATGTTTTCATAATCTTAGATCTTGTCTCTTAGTGCCAATATTCAGCTTAGAGACCAAGCTTAGAAACCACCATTATGCATGTTAAAAAAAATCCTTAATTTTTTACAGGTGAATAACTTTTCAATTTAACTTTGCCTCTTTTCTGATGGCTGCTCAACAGAGGTGATTATAAAGAAGCAGAGCAATTTCTTTATGCCAGGTTTAGTCTCAGGATGAATCGGTACGGTATATTCCTCAGACCTGTACAAGTAATATACAGGCAATGTCAGAGAACAGGTTAACAGAGAAGTGCTAAAACAAATTGATTAACAGCTGCAAGGTTTGAGAGCCAGACAACAGGCTTCAGAAAATTCCAAGGTAATAAAAACAAAACCTTGCTCAAATCAGCTATTATCAGGGAGTACTGGAGAATGGCCAAGTGCTGCGATTGTCCTTAAGGACTGTATTGTCAATAATCCAGAACTACAAACTAGTCAGTTTTACTTCAGCGTTGGGCAAATTGAAGGGGAAATTGAAATTGAGTTTGAGAGCACATAGATGAATGTATGATGCTGGCAACCTTCCATTGCTTTCTATAAAGGAAACCCACGCCTCTAAACTATCTGAATTTCTCAAGCAAGCCAGCAAAATTTAATTAAAAGAAAACCCAATGGCATGAATTATAAGCTTTTAAAATTTACACAATATAGAATTTTACTACTCCTGGCATTCAGAATCTGTCCAGTATTTTACTTAAATTAATAAAAGGTTAAAAATTTAGAAACAGTGACATGAAAGGGAATAAAAAACTGATTTGTGTTGGCTTTTGCTCTTACCTAACTTTAGCACATAAAGCTAAGACTTTAATGTAGTCATCTGCAGTTCCTCTCTAGTCAACAGAGAGAAATAGGCACATTCAGATAACAATTTATCATATACTAAAACAAATCTCTGATAAATTAGAAAAATTGCTCTTTGGAAATGCGTTTCTCTTATTATTGGTAGTAGATGGAGTTTAAAGGACTTATTTAGGTCAGTCAACTAAATTTTATGTAGTCAGTGAGATGAATCCCTCTATACTGACTCAGAGAAGCCACTGCATAGTACCACTAGCAATGCACTATACTTGCATTTAACTAGCCTCAAATATTGTATAGAGTTATTGATCTTCTTTTTGTGTTAAACCTAGAAAGGCCACAAAAAGCTATCTTGTCTGGAGAGGCACAATTACTACATGAAACAAGTTTATTTCTTCAGCTAGAGATTTGGTTACTGGATCCACATGACTTTAACATCTCTGGTTATCAGGGCATCCTTTCTGTCTTCAGCCTTGTGTGGCAGAAAGGAAATCAGGAGGAAAGAAATATCCACCCTGAGCTATGCGACCTTTGAGGAACTTCAGGGCTTTATGCAATCAGCACATTCCCTGCCTCGATGAGTTATACACTCACCTGTGTCACAATGCCAGGCATGTTTCTGTTTAGTAGCTGATTCAGTTTCTAAATTATATAACAAAATCAGTGGCTCCCATTACTTGTAATGTGAGCTATTAACTTTTCCTTTACCTCAGATGATTCAAGTAAAGGGATTCCCATGGGAACATTGTAGATGAGAAATGGGAAAAAAAAAAACAACAAACAACAAACCAACTAAAAAAACAAACAAACAGCAACAACAAAAAAAAACACAAAGAAAAAGCAAAACCCACCCAAACAGGTTTGAAAACAAGGACAGTGAAAAAAGTCTTACAGCTTTTTCAGGCCACATATAATGCATACTGTACACTAACAAATCTTGGGGAATAATAACATACTTCTGTGTGATAAAATGATATCTGTGTCATGAAATCATATGTTTTTACTGATCACACTGTATTAGAAGTAATAAAGGATGAAATGTAAAGTCGTGTGTTTGTGGGATTTTTATGATCTGTCATTCATGACATAGGAGTCTCAGAAAACCACCACCAAAGCTTATCACCAGGCTGTCTTTTGTGTTGTTTGTGAAGAGCTCCTAGAAATTCTTTTCACATAATTTCTTTTACAAGAAGTTTATGTGGAGCCTATACATTTAGTCCGATTATATTAGTGTTGTCTTTTTCTTATTTAAAAGTAATAGCTAAAGACCCCACCTAAAATGAAAGATTTCATGATTTTGGTCTAAGCAGAATGCAGAAGCACCACTAATCTGAGATCGGCAAAGTGACAAATGTCAAAGAAAACATCAAGAGATGACCACGTAGGTGTCTATGCGCAGAGGTGTCCCCACCTCCAACCTTGTTGCTCTATGCTGTGAGGAACGTGGAAGGACCAGCTGATAACGCTTTGCAGGGACAGCTTCAAAGTCCTGCTCAGAAGGAGGTAAAGCAGGAACTTCAGCCCAGACTGGGAATCTGGGGGACTCTTTATTCTTTAGGGCTATTTAGTGTCAAATACATAAGCATACCCTGGAGACTAGATACCATTCTCGCCTTTGCTAATGCATCCCCTACTGTGAGCTGCAGTCATCTTTCCTCTTGCTTTTTTTCCCTACAGGCCTGTGAAATTTGTAGAGTTACACAGCTTTTGGAGAGGAGAAGACTATCCCTTTCCCATTCTATCCCAGCTTGAAGTCATTCCAAATTTCAAATTTCACAAGGTACCTAACTCAAGTCTGTGAACGGTACCAAAGTCTAGAAGACAAGAAACATTTCAGATTCAATATTCATCTGTTTCCTGCTGGCTGGTTTCATTGTCCCTCTCTGGGCTGGATATTTGGGCACTTAGAGTTGCCTCAAGCTCCCTGGTCACCACACAGAAAACTCAGTTCAGTGAACTGCATGCCGAGAGTTGGTTACCTAAAAGCTGGTTACTTGGCAAGATACAATTCAGTTCCTCTCTGGTTTGGGTATTTAGAAAACAGGCAGCTAGCTATAAACCGTCTTTAGATAGATATTATATATGTAGCTGGTACTTCACACTGACAGGGTTATTAATATCCTTAAAACAGTCTTTCACTAACACTGACAGGAGAATAGAAGCGTCCCTCTAGGGCCCTTTGGCAGCAAGCCGGATGGCAATGACTTGCTTAGAGTTGTAAAATTCTTAAGCAAAGGTTAAAAAAATAATTAATTGTTGCTTACTAGCAAACAAGGCTTTGTTACCACACAGTGTTTAGCGTTTAAAAATAAAACTATACAAAATCTGTTTGCTTACTAGCAAACAGGGCTTTGTTACCACACAGTGTTTAGCATTTAAAAATAAAACTATACAAAATCTGTATAATGCACATTGTAATTTAGTTGGCAGGTGCTTTTCACTGTGTAATTTTAAATGGAATTATCCATAACTAGGTGCCTTTCTAGTGCTCTCCAATGAGGACTGGATCTTGCCTAAGCTGATTACATATTTTCCTCATTAGTCTGGAAAAAATAAAAATCGTTACTGATAAAGTCTGTGAGATAAAGAGAGATGTAAATAATATAAAAGGTAGAATTACTGTTTTGTAGTCCGTTTTCAAAACAGCCAAGTATAAGGTCAGATATGAAGGCACTTATAATTCAGACTTTGTCAAAAGCATGGATTTCTCTCTCTTAAGGCCTGGGTGAGCCTTAACCATTTGCCAATGATGTAAGCAAAGAGCTTGCAAGTATAGCAATAGAGTCTCGCAAGTATAAGCAGGAAAATATGAAGTGGAACTAGCAAGTTTTAGAGACTGACACAGCTATGATTGAAGTATTTGCTTTACATCTTATATCTGCGATTCAAGCAGGAAGTTGAGAAATTTGAGAAGGTTCAGGGAAGAGTCATTCATATACATGATTAATGAGAAATTTAGCATCATTTACATGTAAAAGTTCCAAGAGAGGAAACAGAAATATGATTGCTGAGGAGTCTCCCTTCCAGAAAGCACCAGGTGAGATCTGGTGAAGGTGCTCGACTGAAGCTGGGTAAACTCAAGCTGGGTAAATTCATTTTAGTTGTGAGAGTATTTAACCAAGTTACTAGGAGACACAGAGGACTTATTTTACTGACAATTAAGTTAAAACTGGATGTGATTTTCTAGATATGTTCCATTTCAATTACAGATATTTGATTCTTAAAAAGGCATTATACAGACTGTGAGAGGTGATGATCAACCTATTTCCTTTATGTCTAAAATCTATGAACGATCCTGCTCTCATCTGGAAAGGGGAGGGGATCCTGCTCAAAAAGAAAGAAAAAAAGAAGATACAGCTAATGGCAGAGAAATAAAATACTTTTTTTTTAAACTCTTTCAGTTCTGTACATGTGGTTTAAGTCAGCAAGGTGTGCCTTGAAGAAATCATCACCCAGGTTGTTTTAAAAGCTCACTTCAAACTGAATCGTGTTCTGCATACTGAAGTTATTTGATCCCAGGCGTCCCACATCCATAGAAGCATCTGAGCTGCCAAATCACTGTACCTCTGTCGGTGTGACATTCCCTTGCCAGTAGCGCAGATACTGCTGGGATGGGAAAGAAGGATTACACAATATGAGGGTTAATTGGTGCCTTCAGAGCTGGTAGCCTAGCAAAGTACTTAACCAAAGCAGAAAAGCAGAGACCGCTGGAGAAACATCCCAGAGGAGGTAACACCCTGTGCTGACACTTCACATAAGTTAGGAAAACTTGTCTGAACCTCTGCTTCAACTGTCCACAGCAATGATTTTAAGTGAAGATTTACAGCTTCCAGGAGGAAACTGGTAAGTACTGGCTTTGTGGGTTGCATTTATTCCCAGGATACATATGGTATCAGACCAGGAGAGTTATGGAACTGTTTGTCTAGGGCTTTCATTCAAACAGAGATTCCCAAGAGCTTCATGTCTGTAAGGAAAAGTTGAGTTTTCTAGTATTTAGCTGATACAACAAGGCATTTCTTGGCTATCTCAGCTATGATCTGCCAACATCTTATGCCTAATTGATAGATTAGGTGTTTTTGACAATTCCCCCTAAATGCCAAAATACTGATTTGAGTGCAAGAGCTGTCTGTTTCCAAATCCAAGGATGCTGATATGATATACCAAAGAGCATGATGTCCACTTCTTGAAAGAATTCTTTTCCACCAGGAAATAACTTGCCTTCTTTGGAAGCAAATGAGCTATGGTATGACCTCTTCAGTTTTGGCCTTAACTTCCCCTCAAGATGGACTTCAGCCTTGATAATTTGCCTGAGTAAAACTTAATTTCTTCTTTCACTTTCCTGACTGAAATGAGCGACTTGCTTTCAGAAAGTCACCTGACCCTTGTCACCAATCTCAAATACAAATTAGTAAAACAAAGCTTCTATTCCTCCTACTTTGAGCAATGCATGCCACGGATTCTTACTTTGACTGAAATTTCTGTGTAAAAAAGCCTTAAAGCTCAAACAAAGCTCACTAAAACTTATTAGACATCTGTGCATTTCTACAAGGTGCTCATTTTGCTGTTATTGCTCATAATTGGTAGAAAACAGAATATCAGAAAAATCAGAGGTAAAAAGAATGCATTTCTGGTTGGCGCGATTGCAGCCAGTAACTAACAACTTCACCCAAATTAGTTTACCGCTTCTCCTTTTTAACACTAGAGCTTCCTTTGTCTCTGCCTGTCATGTTCATTTTGATTGCTGTCTGGAACATTTGCAACATTCAGGATTGGTTTCTGATTATGGCAATTTGATTTTCCCTGTGCTTGGCTAATTGCATCTCTCATTTCTCACAGATCATTATGAGAACAGATGACAACGGAAATCAGTTCCTTCAGAAAAAAATGTTTTTGCAGTCCCAGGACTCCAACCTCATGAAAATCTTCAGAAAATTGTCGCATCCTTTTTTTTAGAAGAATGCTTAAACATATGTTTATTTTATGTAAATTCTATCAAAAGGGGGTGTTTTCAAGAACACCCTACTGACTTAGTAACATACATCCCATTAACAGCATATGTCATTTTGGAGAGATCTACGAACATCTTAAAATTAAAGTAATTGCTGTTCTGAAGATAAAAGCTCTTGTGAATCCAATATTTATATAGAGTGCTCCTTTCTATACTCACCTATACAACAGAGGAAGCTGTTGTTCTTCTTTACCTTGCAGTTGCTTGAGGTAGAATTTGTCGGTCTTTTAGTGCCTGAAATTTATAAAAGGACAAAGTCTACAATATATAAAAAAATATGGCTGATAAACTCTGGCATAGATATGTATCATCTAAAGCTGAATAGATGCATCCCATCTGTAAGGTGAGGTCTGGATAAGCTATCAACCTTGGTCCAACTTACCTTCTTTGGAAATCAGCTGGAGCCATATGATTAAATCCTGTGGAAGAAGCATTAAGCCAGAAATGGAATTTATGGAAAAATTCATCCTTGTTACAGAGATGTAATTGAGACTTGCAAACTATCAGTTGTAAGGCAATCTGCATTCTACTGAAGGTAGTTACTTTGCCATAACTAAGACATGAAGGATGCGGTAGTCCGTGCTTGTCTTTAGTGAGATATTCATGTGAAGGGCCTAGATCCATCAAAAGGATAAAAGATGTTGCAGTTGCATAAAAAATTGCATTACTCTTAATACATTAAACCACAGAAAGGATCTTCCATATAAAAAGACACGTTCTGTGATACAAAGCCCAGAGAAACTTTACAGACCACACTAAAATCTCCCATTCATCCATTTGCAGGGAGAGTATCGTTTAACACGCGTTATTAACTGTATTCTTAGTTTTACATTGTGCAGCTGAACATATTTATTTTTTGCCATGCTGTCTAACGCCCCATGCTGCAGGATATTGGAGTCTAGTGGACCATGCAATTAGAATGCCAGGGCGATGGTAACTTATGCAACTTAGATATGAAATTTTGCATGGGATAACAAAACAATGTGCGCTAGTTATGCTCCACTGCAAAATCCATCACCAGTGGAAGCATTCTTTCATGAAACAAAATAAAAAATAAGAAAAAAATAGAAAAGTAGAACAGAACAAAGCGTTATGCCAGTAATACCATATTGTTATCTAATTGTATCTCCTAACAAGAATGTAAAAATATAATCCCCTTCTAAAATGATTCAGCCACATCTAACATTAACTAGTGACACAACTACAGACATGAATATGGTGTGTTTACCAAGTACTTCTTTTCAAAAATTACCAGCTGAGAGAAATGTATCATGCTCTAACTGTATTCTATTTTTTCAGGTTCAGACATATTCTCCTCATGAATTCTTGCTTACTGTTGCCTTCGGCAAACTTTCCTAAGGTTCCAGGGTGAACCTCTGTTAGATTGTGCCAGGACCTAGTAATCAAGCGTGAAACTCTTGATACGATTGTCCAGCTAACCAGATTTTTTTTGCATAATTTTCACTGGATATTGACTTCAGAGGCAAAGATTGCACTGAAGAAAGATTAAAGATTAAATCAGGTTGCCTCATTAAATTTAAGGTCGGAAGACAGGATCTTCTCTGCGGCATTCAAAGGCATGTGCTCATCTCCCTTTATTATGCTGGGAATTTAGGCTCTTGTTAAATGCCTAAATTAAACCCCATATTATGTTATTGTTTTGAAATTTTATAGTTTGCAGACATTAAGGCCAGCTGGTATCGAGTTTTCTGCATCTTAAAAATTAACTACATCGTTTTGCATATATGACTTCTAACAATCTGACCTTGTTGACAGTCATCAGGACTGTCCATCCGTCCCTTCCCTTTATAATTAGTAAAAGCAAATTTCTTAACTGGATTATTACACTTTATAGAATAAGTAATTTTCAAACCAGGAGGAGGTGCTGTAAAGGTTCCAGTACTATGCCATGCAGCAGGATTTTAATTTAATCTCTACTAGAATTTACCCATGTCCATACAACGGGTCTTTTGATTTCAGGCCGTAAAAGCAAGCTAACTAGTACGACAAATTACACAGGCTTTTGCTAAATCAGCTCTTTAACAATAAAGTTCTTAGTGGATGGAGTAGTAGGTCAAGGAAATGCAGCCTCTTTTTTTTTTAACCTGTATGATAAACATCCTTGAGGCATATCCCTTAACAAAAGCACCTGTCAGTAGCTGCAGAATTTAAATTCAATTTCTCTGGTCATTAGAGATAGATTTGAAAAGCCAGACGTCAAGGCAGGTGCCACACTATATCTGATAGCAAGTTAATGGCCCTTGAAATTCAGAAGCAGTGTGTCAGCCCTAACAGTTCCCTTTGTAACCAGCTCCCCCTCTTCCAGGCTTGTGCCTTCCTCTGTGTTTCCATTGCTTTTATTAAGATCAGCAAGTGAATGTGAGAATGATGTTGTTTTTCTGTTTAGATGGGCTAACATATCACGTTATATTATTTTAATGTTCATCATCTCTGGGGCTTCATGTCTGCGAAGCTTCAGTTTTATGGGTGTTTTTTTCAAACACAGAAAAATGATGTCGATGCACTGCAAATAAACTGTATGCACTATTAAATGGAGTAGTGTTGTTTCTCTTCCTGGTTATTAAAATATTTCATTTAAGCCAGATTTGTATGGCTTTCTAACCTTTCTACCTTATGAGATGGAGAGGATTTTTGGAAGGCTAAAGAGGGAGCAGTAAAATTTCATTGCAGAACGCTGGACCAGATGCTGGTGTTGACTGGCAGTATGCAGTTGCAGGTGCAATTTGGCTTCTTAGCTTTTAAAACACCAGTTGGGGTAAAACAATCATCCTCTTTTCAGACTGCCTCAAGTGCCTCATCAGACGGCAGCAGTGTTTTATAGCAACCCGTTGAAAGACATGTCACACACACCCCAGGGAGTAAAAAGGATTTTTTTTTACAGGCAGGGTTTTTTTGAATGCGGTGCAGAGTCATCTCTTGCTGTAACATTCCCTGCTTATTCGAACACAGACTATGCCTGCATTTAGAATAACAGAATAAATAAAATGGTAGTAGTAAAAAACAATCCTCAGCAAGTGAAAATTTTCAACGGTTTACAGGGTTTTTTTGCTACCTGAGCATGTATTTTTTCCATTTAGGGTGACAATTACTAAAATTTGGCCAGCTCTACTATTGCCTAGGAAAGTTTTGCTCAGCACATCTGACACACCAATTACATTTTAGAGACGACCACAACATAAATGTTTAACCAAATCTGTGGGACATCCAGAAATGTCTGAGTCCCAAACCTAGGACTTGTAGATCCAGCTCTGCGACATGCTTGATGAGACTTTCTGCAGGTTGCTCCTGATAGGGTTGGTGTCTTCTCCAGCTGCTGCCGCCCCTTCCTTTTCCTTTCATTGTATCAGGTTCGTCAATCCTGTGAGCATGTGACGAGTCAGATCAGCTCTCCTGTTAAGTGGCTTTGGCCAGCCTAAGGGCTGTCTATAGGAGATGTGTATGGTTCATTTCTATTGGCTCGTTAACACCAGCTGAATGAAATTAGCTGTTGGCCCACTCACCAAAAAATTCTTAGCACCATCATTTCCATTCCTTTGAAGAGAATGTTCCTGTCATTTATTTACCAATGCATTGATTTGGAAAAAAAACCAAATTGCAGTATCTAAACTAAGGTGCTAAGGGGGAGGAGGTAATACAATTGGGATGGGGAGGGAAAAAAATGAAAGGGAAAAAAAAACAAAACAAACAACTAAAGTCAGTATTTTGATAAAATTCTGGGCATTTTTCTGATTCCTGGGAACATTCAGAAGTTAACAGTAAAGTTCTGGGAATTTGTTCCTTTACTGTTTCAGACCACTTTTGAGGAATCTCAGTTGTATTTTTAAATGGAAACAGATGTAAAATACTCCAGTGCTTTTCAAATCCCAGCAGCTGGCGTGTGGCATTAGCCGGCGATGCCTCCCCTCCGAGAGCATCCCTCTCCAGAGGCTGCGGGAGCACCCAGCTGGCCGAGAGGCACAGACGACTCCTAGGCATGCCTAGGGAAGCACCAGCGCACATCTGATTTTCTTCTAATTATATCTCGGCAATCATCCCCGTGGAAAACAGTTTAGATAAACATGTCTCATGCAATTCTGTCATGTAGCAAAGACCTGGAAGTTACATTTTAATTCAATTGACTCAGGGTGCAGAATACACGAAGGGCTGAGGCTGGGCAATCTATATCCATGCCGTAAAGGTTTGCCCACATCAGTAATCCCCACATCAGAGCCTCCAGGGAGAAGGGATGCCCAGGGAGAAGGGATGCTGCGCAGCCTGCGCTCATCAGCAAGCACACGCTGAACTGGGCAGCAGGGCTCAGACTTCAAAAAACTTACTCCACAGAAAATTCCGAAGTTACCTTTTATTCTATATCACTGCAGAAACATAAAAAGTTTAATAAATATCGAAGTTCAATTAAGAAGTGTAATATATATTAAAATAACCATTGGAATTTAAAAGAAAATGAATTATTGATCAGTTTGGGGAGGAAGGGGGAAATGTCTCATTTCAGGCACTTTAAATTTGAATGGAAACTCTTTAAAAGTGGAAATAATGTCATTTATATATTTAAAACACTTTTCCCTTCAACATTTGAACAAAATGAACATGCTCCCATGATAATTTTACTTTTTGGCAAGCTACTTTTCTGACCAAAACAATTAATTTGAATATATTTTTCCAGCTCCATTGTTATATTTTTAGCTACAGGACGAATCAAAGTGACAGTCATAGACTTTCTTTGCCATTTAAAGTTTATATAATTTTCCTTAAAGCCTACTTAGAAGTCAAGTGAGAAGAGGTTCATTAAAAAAATATTCCATGACAGTGGAATACTTCTGCTCAGCAAGACAGAAGGAAAAAGGGGCCATAACAAGAGGTTTTTCCCCTCCCACAACACCTCCCCCCCAAGACCACTTCCTTTTTAAAAATATATAGATATGTTGGCGTGTTGCCTAGTGAAGGATTTTGTAGATTAACAACCTTCTGCTCCCATAAGGTGGCACACAGACCAGGTCCCCATCTAGTCAGGTGTGACAGAAAGGGCTGAGCAATTCTCTTCTTTGGCATATTAAAGATTTCAGAATTTGCCTTCCTGGCTGCTGTCTGAAAGAGGCAGAAGTGCCCACTCTAGTTCAGACAGCTCATTTTGGAATCATTACTTTCAGTTCCATTGCAAGTTCAATAACACATTATGTTTCAGTCTAGTATGTTTCCAACAATAAAAATACCAACACAACTTCATAACAATGATCATAATAATCAAACCAGGTCTGGTGGCTGTTGCTGGAGAAAAGCCCAATGGCTGCCTGATCTGGGTGAGACTGAATTACCCCATGCCATATCTATTTTGGCAGTTACATTAGGGTACAATTTATTGGTATGTGACAGATATAAGGGGAAATTCTGGAGATTTATTCTCACTTACAACCAGACAGAATTATAAGTGCTTCCCCTTTACTTTCCTAATTCCTCCCCAAAGCCATATTCCATGTACTGAGAAAAAGTAAAAAAAAAAAAAAAAAAAATTACTTCAGCTACCACCATCCTTTGAAGACTGTGTGATCAAGCCACAATGCAGTTTCCCAGAATTTCTGGAGTGGCTTCACAAACTGATCCTTGCAAAAGAACAGCAGCAGGAAAAAAAAGAAAAAAAAAAGACACAAAAAAAAGACACTAAAAAAAGAGTAACATAATCACATAATCCTTCCCAGAGTATGCTAGAAGGGAAAAAAAACCTGGCACAAAGAGGCTGATCTTTGGACCCACAGAGAATTCACATCGTGCTGCAGCCACCCATGAGACTTGCTCCTGTTACTAATGGGTCTATAATAAAGCGTCAGCTTTCAGCAAGGAGGCGTATTTTTGTAAGTTTTACTGAAGCAATGATGGCCATCCAGGATAACATGGCTATTAGTTGTGTTACAGTAGCTCTTGCAAACCCTGACTGCCACTTACATCTCCACACGAGGACACACAGAGATGTCTATACGTATTTAAAGTGCTGCATTTCCTTTGGAATTTGGTAGGGAGGTATCTTCCAACCTGGAGGATCTGGCTTTAAGTGATATACTGTATGGTATAAAGAGGCAACGTGTACTAGTAAATTAATCACGGTGGGTAGCAAGTCCAAGGGCTGCAACTGGAGCATCAATATTCTGAAGCTGCTGAAGCAGTCTTGTCACACATTTGGCTCACACCATGAAGAACCATCCCAAACAATTCTTAGAAATAATTTGGAAATTAGCACTTGTCAGGAAATATTCCCAAGAGGTCAGCTGGATGGAGCCGTATGCCTCTTAGGCTAGAAGTGCTTAATAATGTGTATGTGGTCAAACTGTGCCAGTTGGCTTCTGTGCCAAGAACAGGCCCTGACACTGTTATTTTACTAGTATAGATGCAGCCAAAGAGAAACACTAATAAAATTAGTCCGAAACTACTTGGTTCAAATTGCTATCACTCAGCTATCCATAAAAACTATAGTCCCTTGAAGAGAAAGAAAAGAAATGCACGCGTTCCACGGAGGATGGGGCAAATGGTCAAAGGGTAAACTCTACTTGCTGCCAGACGTCTTCTTCATTCGAACATTACTCACTCAGGAGTACTAAGAAAACTGTGGTATTTATGCTATAAGAAAAAAAAAAAAAAAAAGGATTAGGAAACAGCTAGCAAACAGAGAAATTCTCAGGATGACTGTTGGAAAAATTATTCTTTCCCTAACAGTGATCAGTATGAAAATGGAGCTTATTCTCTGCGCTTATATTTAAACAAGCACCTGCTCCAATGTGATTTTTTACCCAGGGTAACACTAAAATTAAACTTCGTTCACCGAAGCACCCTAATGACTGGAGGCAGCAGACAGTACAGGCAACACGCGTATGTCAGGGCTCCCTGTCTCAGGAAAGCCCCAAGCACACTCTCTCACATTAAGCCATTGAATCGTCACAGCGAAGTCAAATACATTTCCCAGACTTTAGGGATTATTAATACTTCTGATATTATATGTCCTTTTTCTCCACGCCAAAGGAATGACCAGCTCTGGCAGTCTATTCACTGAGTGTTACCGGTTTGTACTGATCAACAGTTTAAAGAAAGTGGAGCCAAGGAAAGGGAAAGCCCATCCAAACCCACCTGTCTGAGAATGAATGCAACACTCTGAGCTACAGAACTCTTTCCAGAAAAGCTTCAGGTATGGGAAAACACCTGCATATACCAAACATTTGATTTGGGCCCTCATTTGGTTACATGAGCTTTGAGATTCCACTCATTATCATATGTCCAGCTTTCACACAGCACTTTCTGCCACAAATTAAAAGATTTCAAAGGGAAAAGGCACACAGGTTTCCTCTTAATGGGTAATTTTTTGTGCTTATGAACTATTTGTTATTATTGTTGGTATTATTATTTCTTTTTAGACCTTAAACAATGCCAAAAATGTTATTGTTCTTAACAAATACACCAGGAAACTCAGCCCTTGTTGGCACACTCAGAATTTGCTTTTTTTTTTTTTCAGTGGCACTTTCAGATAAAAGTTTGGCAGGAAAAATGATGATCTGTGGAGGAGGTACACGTTTTTGAACTATATAACTGATCTGTGGTTTTTAAACTTCAGAAGCTTTACAGGACTGTAGGGAAAAAGCGCAGAGGGGCATTACACAGTGGCAGACGTAGCTGTGAAACTCTTGGGTAAGGTTGGGGGGGGTGTTTCAGAGTGATACGGGTTTTCCCTCAGCGTATTAGGTGGGCATACATTGCCTCTGAGGGACTGGTAGGAGAAAGGGAGCTCCCTTAGCTCCCTTCTTGGACAGAAAAGGAATTGTAATGAGGAATACCTCATATATCTCTGATATTTTGGTTGTACTGGAGGTGAAACATGGCTCTGTTTCAGTACTCTGAATTTCCATTTAAGTAATTGACAATGGCAACCCAAATTTAGCTATGTCCAATTAAATAAATTCTTGCTGGCACTGCGAGAGTCAATAATTCTCTGACAGTAATTAAAAATACACACAGGCATTTGCCTATCCAAAACGAAAATAGGTACCTTCCCCAAGCTTCAACTATCCCTTAGAGAGATCATAATCTGTGTTCGATACTCAGTCTGGTTCAGGACTGTTCTGTATTTATCCAAGACATGGATGGCTATTGTTACACACTTCTATGATTTAGCTACTTTTGAGTTGTCTTTTAAAAAATTATCCTATAGTTACATGATTTAAAAATGCATTACAATAATTTAAAAAGGAATTGTGGAGTCTCATGAAAAAAAAAGTACAAGAGGTTATAATTCTTTCTGTAATACATAGTAACCTTGTGAAACTGAAATAACTCTTTCTGTAATACACTGTAAACTTGTGAAATTGAGAGAATGAAATCCAGAATTTTCACTTAGAATCCATCTGGATATATCTTTTAATACTGGATCTTTTAATACTGGATCTCTACTGGATACCTTTTTTATACCGTACATGTCTTTTAAGCTGAATTTTTCCTTTCCCATCATCCAGAGTTTAATTAAAGAAGGTCCCCAGCTCTGAATCCCCTGAACTTGATGGTGTGCTGTCATGAGGGCAGGGACATGCCTCCACGGATAACTGACTCCCACTAGCAGGTTTTTCTAACCGTGTTACAGAAGCTGGAGAAGACTATCAAACTGCAGATCTAACTGAAGTATTCTCAGTTGGTGTTTCTCAAAGCATCTCCATGACCGTAATGGAGCTTCAGTATCTCAGCATCTCATTTGAAGGCACTTTGCTGCTAACGGATTCCCCAGCCCTTATGTGCCCTGCAGTCTTTCCAGTTCTGTCCCTCCTAGACATGCAACATACAATGTAGTGTCCGTTCATCTCCTTTTTTAACCTTACAGCTCAAACCCTTCCCACTTACAGGAGGATGTAATAGCCTCATTGTAATTGATTCCTGGTCTTGTCATGGCTGTATTCATTAGCAAATGTGAAACGCAAAGGTCAGCCTATGTCTTACGACAGTTGGTATTCTGTCCAGAGCGTACCACTCAGTGTGAGAAAACGCAGCAGAATCAGGTCTTGTATTACAATCTCAACAGTTTCTTTAGTAATTCCACCAGTCAATAAAAAACTGCATGATATAAATGTTCAACCTTCACATGACAGGACAAATTAATATTCGTTCAGAGTTTCAGTTCAAGTGCTATCTCTGTAGCAGCCCTCGGCAGCACTCCTCATTAGTCTTAGTGAGTATATTATCTTTCTTAATTAGAAACTCTTAAACTTTTTAGTCACGGGAATTCAATGGTAACAAAGGAAGAAGAAATATTGTGTGATTCATTTGATTCATTTTAATTATAGATTTACAAGCTCTTGGCTGGAATAGGAGACTGGCAGTTATGGTCTTGGTCTAGCATTAGGTAGGTAATAATGTCTTAGATACACTCTATGCCATTCAGGAAACAGAACTAGCCTAGGATAAACATGAAAGAAAAATTTCTGCGTGCAAGGGAACGGGTATATAATCACCCAGTGGGACTATGAATGATGGAGTTTTCTGAAACAATTGGGAATCTTCCAGTTCACGTGCAGAGCTTTAGCAACGAACTGAATCCTGCACCTGTGAGGTCAGTGGGAGGTCAAGAGAAATGCACCAAATCAGGGGTTCTGGTGAAATCTTGGACTCCTTAAACTCAACAGCAACACTCACACTGACATCGGGTTGTTCATAGACCATGCTGTGCTCAGCGCAGCAGAAGAATTTTGTCTCCTTCTGAGGGAAAGGGGTTTGCCTTTGCCTACCCTGTCTCCACCCATCAGCTCTTACCCTCTGTAGTCTACTAACAAAAATGATGGATTTGGATATTTAGCCATGAAAACTAGTAAAAGTCGGGATGCAAATATATAATTATCTTATTAATGTCCCCTACCTCCCCAATGCCCCATTAACTCTTTTAACATAGCATGCAAAGAAATGGAGCTATTTTGAGAACAAAAACTACGGATTTTTGCTATGATTGCAGCCGGTGATGTAAATCATATCAAAAGACAAACACAAATAGATTTTTCAGCTAAAATTGCTATTTTTGCAGCTACATTTTCTTGATCAGATGTGTATGCATCAGTTTGTCCAACATTTATTCTTCCTTACTTTAGGCAACATTTATTCCACCTAACTGAAGGTCAGGGTCCATCTCACCCAACTCCAATCATCTAAAAATTAGACACTTGCAAGTCTTAGTAATTCCTCTGAACTTTCTCTGTGATCTTAAGACATAGGAAGACACCTATGTATGTAATTCACCCTACCGGTATTAAGGGTCCAAGATAAGAGGCAGTATGCTCTGGAGATACCTCTCTCTTTTTGTTTGCAGCGGAGGAAGCTAAACCTTTCATTTTCTGGGTTCATCACGTAGGTGGTTATGGCTCGCTGTGCTGTCGGCTTTACAACGCTTCCAGTAATGGAAATGTGGAAATATACAGCTGGAAGGAAGGAGAAGCAGGAACATAATCCAAAATGGTCTGTGTAACACAGCTGTTGGGACAGAAGAGTGGGTGTGCACAGGAACTGTGAACTGAGCACTCAAAGCTGCGTGAGAAGGCATTTGCCCCAAACTGGTCATATTAAAGAGGAAGGCACCACCAGCCCATTGAGGAGCAACTGGTGAATTGCAGAGAGCCTTTAGACACTAAGGAGTCAGCTTTAAAAGGGGCAGGCGCAGAGCAACGGCAAGGCAAACACCCACTTTGTTGCTGCCAGAAGCAACCTCATGGCATCACCACCCTGCCCAGGCCACCCTGCGCATCCTCCCCAGGGACAGTGTGGGGACTCACACCCAAACAGCGATGGAAGTGGGGGCAGGGAGCAGGGACCCACAAGTGCACGTGTGCAACCTTGGGGGTGGCAGACAGGGACGCCCCAGGTGCCATCTCACAGGAGTTTCTCCCCCATGTGAGCATCAGGGTTGGCAGGGAGCAACACGGGCTCTCAGAGCACTGGAGCACCTGCATCTCCCATGGGAGAGAGGGGTGCCAGTAGGGACTGCACCCCCCAGAGAGGTGCATGTGCCTGAAACCCACACAGCCTGTGGGTGAATGCGTGTGTATGTGACTAAAACCTTTCTTTAAAATGAGGTATAGCAGGAAATTTCAAAATCTGTAGGTGTTTATTAACATTTTGTAAGTGTGTAGTGTTGTGGTTGCGTATTGTTGATAATGATCCTAAATCTACAGTTCACTGTTTGCTGATTAAGTATTGTTAATAAATCAACAAACCATTTTGATCATGAGATTTGATTTAACCAAATGAAGTGAGTAGGTTTTTATTGTTTATTATAGTTGTTTATTACCATATGACATTGAGTTGACATTAGTTTGAGGTCATTCATGTGTCGATTTGCAACTCTGGTCCTCAGCAAGGAGGAGGTTCCCTCTCTTTCCGTCATGCAGAGCAGTGGCACCATTTTGAAACTCAGCTGCCCAGGTTCTGCTCGTCAATGTAATAAACTTTTTGTTGTCTGATATTGAGAACTTCTCCCTAAATATAGGAAGGCTATTTATTAATTGGTTTTTTTGCTAGTGACACCTAAAACTTAATAATAATATCAGTATATCATATGGTAATGATAATTTCTTTAACATGATGACAGACAGTTTGACACTTATTGTAAAAGCCAAGAAGTTCTATCCGTCAGAAAACACGGATAAAAAATAAATTATTCTGTGCTAAATTTACCTTAAATTTTGGTCCACTTAATGTCTGTCTTCAATTTCTATTGTCTTAGTTTAACAAATGGAATCATAAATAATGCAATCGACATCAATTGCACTTATTTGCAATTAGAATTTTTTTCTGTACTCTGTTTTATGAATATTTAATAAACTGTGTAACCTTGATGGAAGGAGTGCAATTTAGAAGGCCATAATGAATATTTAGAAAGTCTTGCTTTGTGATCTCAATTTCTGATTTTAAATTAACATCCAGTAAATCTTTCTGAACAATGCTCATCTCAGCAAGTTTAGTATTTGCCTGATCTAGAAATACATGGATAATTTCAATATATGTTTTCTACTTCAAAAGAAGTAGGTGCTTTTCTTAAGTTTCTAATAATTATGACAAAGTTTTAGAGGAAAGGAAGCCTAAAATTACATATATTATGGTATGTATTGAAAAGAAATTAAAAAAAAAAGAAAAAGTTACTCTTAAGATGTATATTTAGGATGTGTGATGCTAAAAAGAAATATTATATATACCAGAGGCTATTAGAATAGAAACAATGATTCACTGACAGCTTAGTCTTTGCTTCTTGAGGGACACGAACAACTAACCAAAAGTTTTGTTGGGTTTTCTCCAGTTTGCCACAATACCTTTATTTTTAAATATACTGTCATGGGGGGAATACAAACCCACTGCTATGGATTTGCAACATTCACATTTACCCGTCAAATAAAATACAGTAAAGAGAAATTGAAAGAAGATGATTGTCAAAAAAGAGGAATACTGTGAGGCATATTCTTCTAGCAATAAGAAAAATCTTGTGATTCGGTGGATATTATTCAATCAAAATCAGGCTTATTCTTCTGAAAAGTGCATGAGATACAGGAGAACAGAAGCTCAAAATTGTGTAAATCTCATTTTGGAGGCAATTACGTGGAGTGCTGTGACATTTGCAGGTCTCTGCAAAGTGCTATGGATCAGTAGCACCTTGAGGATGAAAAAAAAAGTCCAACGTGGGACTGTGACATCTCAGAGATCCCTCCCTTCAGCTTGCTTTAGAATTAGCTCAGGAAACTCCTGGAGGAATTGAGCTGGACACACAGGAAATCTGTTACAACTGCACTGCATTTCAGAGCCGACAGGCACTTACAGTTCGGGCCCGTGGGGGACACTGGAGGCAGGAATCTAGCTAAAGCACAAAATAAGCTGGCAAAACAGAACCAATTTTCTGTTCAGGAATTTTACTTTTCAGTTAAGCCTCTTCTAACTAACTGAACTGGCTGAAATTAACAGCATATTATTCAGGCACTGTTCGCTCCCAGAGTGATAAAACCTGATTATTTCTAATTTATGCCAAGGAAAGTCATGCAGAGAGGCTCTTGCTTATACTTATTGCTATAACAACCAAGGTCAGATAATTTCGTTATTTGCCCCATTGGAGGGTCGGAAGCAGAAAAGCCTAGAGAGGTCCCACCTGTGGGGATGAGCAGACAGGACAGCTGACCCCAAACTGACCAACAGGGTATTCCATCCCATCTGCTCCATGCTCAGTATAAAACCTCAGGGATCAAAGGGTCAGCCCTCTTTCTTCAATGGCCAGCATCTGAGGAGAACTCTGTTCGTCTGCCTTTGATCCCGATGCGTGCATTCCTGGATCCAGATTCGGAATCCATCTGTCGTGGAGTCTGGGACATTCCCAGTGCCTGCCGGTGACATGATCGTCATCCTGGGTGCTTGATATGGTTTTGTATATATTTCATTATTTTCTTTTTTTATAGTATTACATTTTCTTTTTTATTATTTTATTAATAATATTTCATTGAAGTCGTTTAGTTTCTTTTAAACTCGCGTGTCTCTTTCTCTCTCTTCCTCCTCTCCGTGAAGGGAGATGCTCTCCCTTCTCTGAAGGGAGAGAGGTCAGAGAGCATCTGTCGTTCATTTCATCAGCCAGCCCAGCCCAAACCACGACATTTGCAAAAGATAGTGGAAACGGCTGTAGGAAGAAAGCTAATAGCCAGCTGTAATAACAGTTCCCTTCAGCAGAACAGAGTGGGGAGCAGGCGTGGGGCGCTCCTGTGCACTGGGGGAGGCTTGTTCCCCCTGTGCTCTCCATCTTCATGATCAGGTTGTAATTACATGGCCTCGTGGGCAGCTCCAGTGCTCTCTGACAAGAGCAGGATTAATCATCGCAGCGCTAAAGTCCCTTCTTCAGCAGAGACACCCAAAACTGGCATCGTAGCTGTAAGCTTCTAAGCACGTCCGTTCATAGCAGAGTGCCTAAATTCTGGTGTGGGCAACAAAACAAAGCAATAATTTGATTCCCAACAGCTTTTCTTTTATATCAGAATAATGTATAAATACCAGTACAGCGGCACAGTCTAGAGTGAAATAACTGCTTCAAACAGGGGTTCATTTGGAATTAGATTATTAAATTACTTGAGTTTGGTATTTGATTATAAAATAGTTCTGAGCTTGTTGGCATTTTATCTGCTATTCTTATCAAAGTTGACACAAGAAAATATTTATCCTAGCTATGAGAATGGAAATTATCTCGTGGAACATGAACATTACTGCTTAATACATGGGTTTCAAAGTCTTCCTAAGCAGGCTATTGCTTTGTTTATCTTTCATTTGAGAGTCAAGATAAAACATAAACAGAAATGAGCTTGTTTTCCTGAAGCTGGAACTGTTTTTAAGAATGTTCTGACTGCAAAGATGGAAACAAGACTTCAAGTATTTGCATCGTAACTGTCTTCAACTAGTGTTTGATCAAGAAGGGGAAAAAAAGAAAAAAAAGAAAAAAAAGAAAAAGGATTGGTTTGGCTGAATGCTGTTATATATCTTTCTTTACAATGGAAAATTTTCCATGAGGAAAGAAATGGTTATTCAAATGGCAAAGAGAATAGCTGATCCCACAAAGCAATCAGGCACAGAAGGTGCTTTAAAAGAGAAAGAACAAGTTGTTAAAGCTCAAGTTGAAAAAGCCGAGAGCTGTGATTCATAGGTCCCGGGTTACCACTCACTTTGACTTAGAGTCTATGCACGCAGCTGCTGACTTAGGCTGCTGTTATTGCAGAGTGATGTGAATGATGAAGTCTCTGTTGCTGTGTGTCTGGAACAGGAATTTTTACTTCTTTTTAAAAGATAAAACACTCTTAACGAGGTAACAAAATCAGACCACCAGGGAAACCATAAACAGAGACTTCATTCATTTCCAGCATTCCTGTATTCAAATAAGGTGATGGTCCTGCATGTACAGAATTTACATTTCCAATGTAATTTGATATTCCCCGAAAATGTCTGAAGGGGGTATTACCCTATGATTTTTATTTCAAGGAAAATATTCAACTTTCGAAAGGAACTATCGTGCAAGGCCAGGTTGTCTAACCAGCAAGGTGTGTGAACAAGCCCCATTTTTTTCTGGTCTCAGTATTTGTATACATATCAGATATATAGCAGTCTATAAAAGACTAGTGCCTGAGACATTTGTTTTTCATAAAAATGAACCCTGTGGATTTTATTTTTTTTTTAAATGTATAACTAAATAATTTATATGCTTATAAGCTGTAAACTCTTATCCAAAAAATCTCCCTCTCGTGGCTAAGATTACATTACTTCTTGAAGATTCAGGTTATGATTTTTGGTTAGCTGCTTCTTTTATTAGAAAATTTCTAATGGGAAAGAAAACAAATAAATACTTTTAAGTTACTTCCTTAGAAGTTCTGACTACATTCCAATAAAACATTACAAATGATTGGCATGATTCAAAGAATACCAGAAAAATCAGCACTGAAGAAATAAATATTGCAGACAATTCAACTTAGTGCTGTAAACAGGCGGTTTCTCTTAGGTTTTTGTTTCTGTTGCAAGCTGGAAAAAATTACATTAGCATGAATAGGGATGAAATTATGAAGATTTGTGTCCACGAAGTCACAAAGAAGTTAATGGCAATATCTCTTTGATTTTAATAGTATCAAGACATTATTCTAGGTCTTCAAGCCTAGGCACAGTGGTCAGGTACATGATGCCATGACTCAAGCTTGTAGAGCCATGTCTGTCCAAGCCAGCTTGAACCAGCATGGCATTAGTTCAATTGCAGGAGCTCAGAGTAGACAAGATGGATTTTATGCCCTCATCTGGTGTCAGTACACCCACAACTGGGCTGCTACCTGTGCCTGATGTAATCACTTCAGTTATGGAGCTCTCTAACCCATGCAGAAACACCAGAGACAGTAGCATCTCCAGAACCCTGAAGAGAGCGGCTGATTCAGCCCATGCTGCACCCACGCAACTGAATCTCGGAATCATGGAATTTTTCAGAGTTGGGAGGGACCTCTAGAGATCATCTAGTCCAACTCCCCTGCTAAAGCAGGATTGCCTAGAGCACATTACTCAGGACTGCATCCAGATAGGTCTTCAAAGTCTCCAGAGAAGGGGACTCCACAACCTCCCTGGGCAGCCTGTTCCAGTGCTCTGTCACTGGAGCACTCCAGCGCCTCCAGCGTTCTCCAAGCCTCCTTGTTTTTCTCACGCCCTGCGCCACCAAGCCATCGCGAGTGGCGCTAGCTCATCAATCTTTCACGGAAGCTTATTGCGCTCTCACAGCTATCAAGTCCTGAACAGCCTGCAGGAGCAACCATAAATATATTACCTTTGATGTGCTAAGACTTCCTGAGGAGGTGGCAAATGTCAATACAATTGTATCTAATATTCCCACTAAAGACAGCAGTGTGATTCCTACTGGTTCCAAACAGTATATCTGCACCACTGGGCAAGCACACTTTTCAAAATGGTCATGGACCTTAGCTACACAGAACAAGAGACTTACTAGAAAAATCCATAGTTTTCTTACAGCTGACACATCCAGAATTCCTTCCAAAACAAATTAGGACACACTGGTGTATGGTCACGCTCAGGTTTCACCCTCACAGACAGTTGGGATGGTGCCAACTTGCAAAGATAAGCACCAGAGCCAAAGGAAATTCAATGAGGCATACCTGCCCAACTTTACTGACATAGACAAAGGGCTCATGACATAGCTTACAATAAGAACTACAATTTCTGGACAAAGGCTTGCAAGGCAGAGGTGAATTTTACTCTTTGTTATTACAGTTTTCATGTATCATGGTCAACCGCTCTTATTTTTTGTCACTTCAGCACTGAGTCAATAGGATGCTGGATAGGGCAAATGGACTTTAATCAGGTAAGCTAAGAAAATGAGAAGTCTAACAGTTATCTAAAAATTGCTTGGAAATAAGGCAAGTGCACAGAACCTTATGATGGCATAAAATTACTGTAAGATTTACTTTGTAAGTAAGTTCTTGTAGGGCACGAACAGACTGGAAATGGGAACAAAAGCAATACAGAGAAGACAGCCAACAAAGTCAGTCATGCTGACAGGGCTAATGCAATAACACTTTTCAAACTGTACAAACATTTGGAATACAAATGGTCTATTCCTTTCAGCACAGCATGTTTTGCTCTACAAATATCTTGAGCTTTGATTTAGCAAAGCATTCAGCCATGTGCTTGCCTCTAAGCACATAGTTAAGTTCTACTTGCCCCATCCTAGATTTACTATATTGCAGGTCTGGAAATTCACAGTGTTTGACAATGATATAGAAAGCTTCCCTTTGCCCTTCAGAAGTCTGTCATTCATCCATCAGTCGAGAAAGTTTCACATTTTCATTTCTTGCACTGATTGAGAATTATGTACTTCTAGAGAAAAAGAAACCTCAGGTGGTAGGAATGAGCCGCTCCAAAAAGAATGAAGTCGGTCATGTACCAAGCTTATAGTAGCCTGGTGGGTTGGCAAAACCTATTTCAAATTGGTGAATGTAGTACTCCTCTGCTTCGGTCTGCGCAGAGGAGGTTTCAGCTTGCCAGTGTGGTTCAATCAAAACCAGCAATGGTCTCTATGCATAAACCTGTGGACCAAAGTGGAGCAGAAACCATAAAAGGCAAAATGTTTCCTGATCTAATATAGCAAACATCAAAGAAGAATAAAGAAAAATTGCAATCACGTTCTGAACCACAATCTGAAACTGGATTTGAGAAAAGAGTGGGGGATCTGGGGACTAGCTTTGACTAAAAAGATCCTTAGTAAAGTGTACTCACTTTCCTAAGATGCTGTCTCTTGTTTCTTTCACAGTGTATTCAAAAGAAAAGGGATGTTGTATTTTTCTCCCAATTAACATCAAAGGATCATCCTGAAGAACTGAAACAACCCTTAAGTTCCTGCATTTTTCGTTAAGTGCTTAGATCAAAAGCAATCGTTTTAAAGACCTCTGACTATGTTCTTGTTCCCTATCCTTGTCTGCCTCTGACTGCACAATACATCTGCATTTAGGTTTATAATCAATAGGTTTATATTTAAAATACTTTTGCCCTCCCTAGTCTCATTGCATTTTAATATTTTAAAGTCATTAAGTTGACCATGGTGAAATCTCTCATCATAAAATACTCATTACTTTAAATACATGTGTTTCATTTAGCATTTTAGAGCATCCTCCATCTCCTGATTTTTCACTGGTATCTTTTTCATTATCTGCATCTCTTTCCCTGATGGCTGCTGTACAACCTTCTAAAATATTACTTGAAGAACAAGAACATCATAGGTTTTGATTTCACTCCCTTCATCGAAGGTAGAGTCATTAGATGTCCAGTTTTTCCTTCACTAAGCCCGTTTACCATAGATTATGAAATGTTTCACCAGTAAAATTAACATGATGACTAAATTCTACATTCTGTGCCATCCCGTTACTCTGTGTCATAAATCTTGTCTTCTTTTGAACATCCATGAATCTCTTACTAAACCTCATTGAA
Organism: Rissa tridactyla; assembly: GCF_028500815.1. Taxonomy (NCBI): domain Eukaryota; kingdom Metazoa; phylum Chordata; class Aves; order Charadriiformes; family Laridae; genus Rissa; species Rissa tridactyla. The sequence continues at coordinate 114,942,712 of NC_071468.1, read as the reverse complement.
AATAATGACAGGTCAGAATTCCATACTATTTGTCTGCCTTCTAAGATTTGTACTTTCTAAAATTTCCTGAATCAAATATACTACATAATGCAGTTCAGGTTTCCAATTTATGCAAGATTTAAAAGTAGTAGTTGCTCTAGAACAAGCTGTCACGTCTATTGGGACTCAAGATACCTGAAAACTATCGATCGGGGTTCTGAGATGTGGCAGAGGTCACTAAGACATGTTTAGCATGTGAAAGTAAAGCCAACACCGGTTTTAATACTCTGGGTTACAAAAGCAGATTAAATTTGAAGACTGATACTGCAGTTCCACATGATTCTTTTCTTTCCCCACAGCTCTTCTCATTTGGTAATCAAATGGTAAACCCTTTCAAGCATTTTTGCATTAGGAGAAGGAATGTTTCATGTACCATAAACATTATGCCTACCCCCAAATTTATCTTCTAGCCTTTTCCTTTGTTAAAGAGACAACATCATAATTGCAGGTTTTGACTTGAGTATGAGATGGAGAGTTTGAGGAGTTTTAAGCAGTGAAAACAAGAGTTGAGGGAATTAAATCGTGTTCATAAATATTAACAGAGAAAACATAGGTTATTAGACTAGGACTTGACCTTAGCCTTAAGAATAAACCTTTGTCAAATTTCAGTGTGAAGGCTGAATATCATCCAAGCAGACTTGAGCATAGTGGGTGACTTGGTATTACTCCACAGGCAACAATTGTGTATTACAGATCAAACTGGCAAACTTACTTATTTTCCACTTCCAAAAGAAAATTATTCCTTTATTCTACTGAAAATTCTTTATGATTTAAACTTCCAACCAATCTTAAGGGTTTATCATTTTGAATCTGTCTAGACTATCCTAAGTGCTATTGCTGGAGCAATGGACATTACTATTATTCCTATGTATCCTGAAGTTATTTTAAAAATGTTTTCAGTAGGACGGGTCAACGATTTCTGGAACAACATCAGGGACTGCACGGTCTTCTTTGGGGTTCTCACAGGCTCTCTGGCAGTGCTGGAACTGGAGCAGAAGTTTAATTGATGGCCCACTCATATTTTTGACAGCTGCAGTTCATTTGATACATTAACGAATATTTTGGGTTGGGTAGTTTATTTAAGGCGGTTGCTATTAAATTGTCATAATTTATCATCGATTGTCGCAGAGTGTTATCTACAGTCTGGAAATATGCCCTGGCTTTGGAATTAAAGCTAAAAGCTACAGGATAACAGCTCAGCTTTTGATCCTGCCTTTAGCCTAAGACTTATTCAAAAGACATTTTCACCATTAAAATGCCAGTTGATCCCCACTGTTGCCACCAGTGTTCGCTGGTATACCAAGTTACCTTGTGGAGGTACGTGCATAACTTAGACTGAACACCTAACTTTAACATAACTGTTTTATGAATCATTTTTCTAATGGAGAGTGTCTTCCTGAACTTGAAACGCTACAGCCAAAACTTTAAAGAAATAGGAGACAGTTCAATAAAGTTACTTGCATGTTGTGCTGCAGTACCTCATTGTCCATTGCCTTTCCCTCAAATAGAATCTGCCGGCTTGACAGACACTTTTGTTTTTCATTTTGTGTGTTTTTTTAAGTAGCTAGCTTAAAGTTGATCTCATCAGCCAGAAGATGGAGCTTACACAAAGCAGAACGCTGAAGCTCACAAGAAGGTAGAATATTGGCCTGGCCACTAGATCTGATGAGTCCATGAAAATTCAAGCCTTTCATGCTGTAAGATAGCAAATGTTGGCATTATATCATTATACACACCTGGGTTTTCTTTTTTTTTTTTCACAGAATCATGGAATCGTAGGGTTAGAAGGGACCTCTGGAGATCATCTAGTCCAACCCCCCTGCCAGAGTAGGGTCACCTAGAGCAGGTCGCACAGGAACGCATCCAGGCAGGTTTGGAATGTCTCCAGAGACAGAGACTCCACCACTTCTCTGGGCAGCCTGTGCCACGGCTCTGCCACCCTCAAAGTAAAGAAGTTCCTCCTCATGTTTAGATGGAACTTCCTATGCTCAAGTCTGTGCCCATTACCTCTTGTCCTGTCCCCAGGCACCACTGAAAAGAGCCTGGCCCCATCCTCCTGACACCCACCCTTTAAGTATTTATAGGTGTCTATAAGGTCCCTCTTCAGTCATCTTTTTTCCAGACTGAAGAGACCCAAATACCTCAATCTTTCTTCATAAGAGAGGTGTTCCAGTCCCCTAATCATCTTCATAGCCCTCTTTTTCTCTTAATATTCTCCAAATAAACATTTTTAAGTAATATCTCCTCTATTCTTTTTCTCCTCTTAGAAAAAAATTTCAAATCACGTCATTTGACTGGAATTTATTTCAGCCTGTCCTCTCCAAAACAAGTGGAATTAGTGTTCACATAGGTACAAGCTAGATGCCTTTGAATGCACTGAACAAGCAGAGCAGGCTGACATAGCTCACCCAGATACTTGTGAAAAGTGACTGAAGGTGTTAAAAGCCACATTTATCATCCACTAGTCCTGTTATTTAAATGGTCTTTGCTCTTTCCTACCAAGCAAATTCAACAGGATAGCATGGTAGAAAAATTAGACATCTCTTGCAAGACCTGCAGAGAGAGCACAGGTGGAGAAAGTTCTGTAATTGCAGTGCTGAATCAGGGGCTCAGCAAATTTAAAATCAAGAAAAGATGGAGATGAAAGTGAGTTCACGCAAACTGGGTACCCCTTAATTTTATTGAGAGGGTCTCTCTGTAGATAACTTTAGGGAAGGCTGTGGTGTTACCTGTTCCACAGAGACACTGAATATCCAGTGAAACTTCCATTCTTAAGGTGATGTTTGCTTTGAATTCCCTGACCACACTGTTCCTTCACCCCATCATCTCAACATGGGGAGCATTAGTTGTGTGCTGATGACTCTGCCCTGCCCCTGACACAAATGTGTGTCTCAGGGTCTGTGAAAAAACAGCAGCTGTCCTAAAAGTAAGGTATTGGTTAGTACTTAACTATGGCTTTATGAAAGACTCTGCTAAACAGAGAGCTAGCAGGTATTTGAAACACATGTTAAAATAGTTCCTTCCTTCCACTCCCAAACCTGCCCTTCTCCACACCTTCAGCTAAAAGTTTCAGCAAGCTGTTTGGACCTTTCTGTGGAGCTAGGATGATAGCAAGCCACTACAGGACAGTCCTGCTCCATGTAGGTGTGTTTTGTCAAGAGCAAGCTTCTTCCCTGGAATCACCTCCAGAGCCCTCCATGCAAACAACCCCCAGCATGCAAGCTGTGCCTGCCACCAGCCTCCCAGTCCTGTATCTCTTGCTGGAGTTCCCAATGTGTTTGGCACAGCGTACCTGCTCCTGTCCCTCACCTTCACCTGCACCCCTGGACTCTAGGAATGAAACCTCCACATGTCCCCTGTCCCCTTGGGCACCCTGCCTACCTTGCACCAGGGGCAAGTGTTGGTGGCTCATTGCAATGAGAATATGAGTTTGCAAGTGTCCCCATGTGATTTTCTGCCACTTCTTTTCTTCCTATTCCTTCCTTCCTTCCTTCCTTCCTTCCTTCCTTTGGGAAAACTGATACACCAAAAGTTCAGCATAAACAAAATAATCTTGTCCTACAGCAAATAAATTAATCAACCAGTAGCTGCCACCAAGTACGTCAGTACATCTTTCATTACCAGCAGGAACAAATATGACTGTTTGAGAACAGCTTTGCATCAGGCCTGGAAAAATGCTAAGAAAAACAGCTATAGAGAAAAAAGAAAGAAGAAAAACCTGTGCTGTCTGAATGACCAAAAAACTATCCCAAATTATAGCATTCACTGCTATATAAATCCAGAACCAAAGGGTCAAACACAAGGGTATCTTCCCAAGCATCTTTCTGGGAAGGGCCTCTAGCAGTTGCACACACATCCAAGGCTGGCTGACTGCTGCTTCTGCCGCCTGAGAGGAATGTTTATGGAAACTAAAAGAGGCCAAAGTATGGGGAATAAGGGATGTTCAGAGTGAGAGAGTCTGTTAAGCACCAAAATATTTCCCTGCAGTTCTGGAGGAATGGCCCAAAATGGCACAGATTGTCTTTTGATATATGCCTAGGCTGGGAGCTAAAAAGAGCACATGTAGAGGAGATTTCAGAAACTTCTGTCAGGAAAGAGAAAATCAAGAACACAAATCCTCTGTTCTGCTATCCACTAACCAGTGCTCTATAATCGTTATTTCGGTTAAAGCCTCTGCTCTTTCCTGTCCCTGGCAATCAGATTAGACCAGCAAAGGAAATAAGAAAGAGGAAAAAGGAATGTATAAATACTTCCCATAAACTGTATATTGCTTTTTTCTATACAGAAATATTTGGCATTTTAGTTGCTTCTGTGAGAAGCAGAAGTCTCAATAAAAGTCACAGGTTTGCAAAGTCTTAACAACCAGTAAATGCATTCAGTTCTTCGTCCTAACTTGGAGGGTGCTCTCAGGCTGCAGACTGGCTGATAATGGAGAAGCAGCACCTTGTACTGACCAGAGGGACACTGGAGAGTCACAGCCTAGAAAAGGGTTGCTAGATATTTTATCTCCCGTCAGACAGGGAAAGAAGGCAAAACAAACTGAAACTAATGTTCTTGCAAGGGCTGAGAGAGCTCTCTTCTGAGAAGAAAGGGTATGCTTTAATTAAATGGTGATCAGAGCTGTGAAACAGTAGTAAGTGTTGCAGCTGAAACCCAAAATATAATTAGGTAAGACAGTCCCATTTTGCAGTAGGATACAGTGTCTTCTACTATACTATAGCTGGATTTCCATGTCAAATTAAGACTTTGAAACCATTATCTGCATGGGGATTCCCTCACGTCAATAGATGTTTAGGCTCCCAGCACAGTGACTGTACTCTACAGATGTATTCGTCTGACCCAAGACAAGGGTGAGATTCAGTTGCCTAAACATAGCTAGATAGTGTCACCTCAGACACTGTAAGGATATCCAGGGCATGCAATCTCCCATAAGTCTTGTGCATTTCTACCAACCCTTCGAGGACATTTTGGAAGCCTGAAGACATCTAAAACAGCAGTAAGTGCCTAAATTTAGGCAGCTTCCTTATTTAGGATGAGCTGGACAGACTTCCAGACTCCACCGACGGTATTGGCTGGGTGTCCGCTGACTACTCAACACTAGCTGATGTGCAAGTTAGGACACATAAATACCTCAAGTCAGATCATAGCATCACAGAATGGTTTGTGTTGGAAGGGACCTTAAAAATCATCTAGTTCCAACCCACCTGCCTTGGGCAGGGACACCTTCCACTAGACCAGGTTGCTCAAAGTCCCATCCAACCTGGCCAGATAGATTATTCTGCAGCTAAATCCCATGCTAACTTTAGATCAGATAAAGAAACAGAGGTCATAGCAAGAACGGCACCTTAGATTCAGTTTTAAATATGTTGGGGTCAACAGTAGCTGTGGCTATTGAGCCTTCTTGCTGAAGTGCCCTTCTCATTTTGATTGACTTAATCTGACTCCATGGGTGGCTAGGAGTGGAGTTGAGCTTTGCGGCCCACACTTGACCCTCAACACCAGCAAGGAGAATGACATTTTTTGCTGCTTCTGTAGCTTTCAAAACACAGTATCTGAGAATCCCAGCATCCTTTTTTAGCAGAACTGTCTTCAGAGGCACCCAGCAAGAGACCAATACTGTTGTTATTGCTATTGTTTCCCTTTTAGAGAAAAGTGGGCTGCTGAGACGCCATATTTTTAGGATATTGCTGTCATTATAGACACATATAGCCCAAGTGAGATTTTTAAAGCACCTCAGACCCTAATTTCAGGTGAAAAATTAGACACTTCATGTCTAAGTGCTTCTGAAAATCCCACTAGGGTCCCATTTTCTGTTTCATTGCCTAACTAGCCTGTAAATTCTGCAGTGGCTTGTTCAAGGTGACACACAACTTTTGGATGATACTTCTCATCTCATTCTCTCCCCAGCTCACTATGGTTTTGGCCACTAATCTCTTCCCTTCCTGACCCCAGCCCAAACGCATTCATAAGATCCATCCGACACAAGCACACCACGGTGGGATGGGGTTCAGCTGGTCAGTTCACCTGCTGTTTTCCTCTGCATACAGCAAAACCCAAGGGGCTCTTGCTCATAGCCCCGCACTCGCCTTGTATTTCTGCTATTAAAAATCTTCCCACAGTCTTAGTACTGTGCTGTGGGTTATTTATATTTAAGTTAGCCTCTTAAACGCCTCCAATGAAATGGGTACCACAACCTTTCTAGGTGGCTGCTCTGCTACAGCTTCACAGGAAAGCTAAGGAGAAAAAGTACGTTCATTAATACCTAGGGTAAATCTTTACCGCAAATACAGCCAATTCCTGTTTTCTTCCAGCAGCGGGAGACATGGAAAATAATCTATCATTGTTTCCTTTGTAACCACTTTTTCTAGACATGGAAACTGTGAAGAACATCTTTTTCTCTTAAGAAAATAAATCCATTTCCTTATAGTTTATGTTTGTTAAGTGGTTTGTAATACTTTTATGTCCTCTAAAGTCCTTGATTTGTCAATACCTTTATTAAGTGGATTTCTCTGTAACTAGCAAAATTGCTGTTATTTGACATATCCCTTATTTAAAAAGGGGGATGAATTTAAAATAATGTCACTAAATTGGGGATGCAGTTATAATTGAGCAAAAAAGTTTTCTGAGAGACTTATTTTGATAAAATTCAAGTTAGGAAAATGAGCTATTCATCGGCTAACTACTTTTAATCTAAAATTACGATATTAAATCAAAGATATGAACAAATCCTTTTATTTTCAGACTAATTCAGTTTTCTTTATGACACAGTGACATGCAGATTTGAGAACATGTAATACAAGATGGCACTAATAAATAAGAAATGGTTTCATCCACCAATTAGATAACAGGTTATCTCAGGTTATCTCGCAGGTTATCTCAGGAGAGGTTGGCCTATTGCCTGTAAACTACTTCTCAAACACCTTGGACGCCTACGACCATATATACAGAATGATGAAACTTTCAAAAAAGAGATTTTTTCTGAATGTCAGAAGTGACTAATTTCCTCGGTATCTTGTATGATTTTGCAAAGCTATAAAGAAGTATACAGGAGAATTAGCTTATAGCTGTGCAGTAAGTTCCCTAGCTAGTAAATTCAATCTCTATCTTTGCATTTAAATATGTTTTATAATAGGAAGTGAATTTTGCAATTCATCATCCCTCTCTCTCTTTATATGGGTTTAAAATTCAGCTCCTGGTCTTGGGTGATGTAGATAAGCAATGATGAAATTAAAAGTAAAAGAGGATTTTCTACTATTTGTAAGAATCATTGTACCCTTGGAAGAATTATCCAGAAAAAAAAAGTTGAGGTTGTTGGGTTACAAATAGTTTAGAAATCACAATGCAGTCCTCATATCCAAAAGAAGAGTGATATACCATATAAATGACAAATGTCCTTTGAGAAACTACTAAAGCCAGCACAACCACACAAGCATATCCAAAAACTTGCCGGCTTGAAGGACTTGGAAGAGGTTGTAGAGATGTGATTCAGGTAGTTTTTGCCACTGTATCAGTAATGGTGACTTGCTTTCTTTGCAACTGCATGTGGGACAAGGATCAGAGAAGAACACGTAGCTTCCATGATGTGAATGATTGTTCATTTTGTATTAACTGAGTTGACAATGTGATTTTCTCATGGAAAAAATAAAAAATCCAAGTCAGAAAGGCAAAACATGATTGGTTTTTTTTTTTTAATGGAAACAAGTTTCAGAACAAAATATCTGATCAAAAAAGAAAATAAAGGAAACTTTCTGCCTTTTGAAAAAAAAAGAAAAACAAAAAGCAAATGTATTCTACATGATTTCCTGAGCAGCTGTGATTAATTTAGATATACAGATATTGGTGAATAAAGTAATAGATGGCATTACTTTATGGAATGCATTACTTTCAGGAATGATAGAAGGCCTTTTTAACAGATATTTTAAAAAATATATGGTATTATATGAGTTAATATTAGATATATCCTTTCTCTTTGTCATAAGTTGTTTGTCATAGGACTTCTCTCTTTAAAAAGTACATTTTACATAGTTTTCTTTAGACTTAACAAAAGACTTGCCAACAGTTATATTCAAGAAAACTAAAAGGAACAGTTAATCTTCTGTAAGTCATGGGACTTTCCCACTGGGTCTGCTATGCAATGCTACCAGAACAAAATAAATCATTTTGCCAAATCCATGCAAATGCACTTTTTTTCAGCATACACTTCTTGTTTGCCCTGCACATCTACATCGAAAGATATTTCAAAAATGGAAAGTTTTAGGGTAGTTCAAGGGGAAGGGAGAAAGTAGGAGTATCCGGTTTCCTGTGGAAACAAGCTTTATACAAACCCGTTTGTCTGCCAGCCCTCCACCTCATCTCCCCCAAATGAATTCTGAACCAGTTACCGTAGATCTCATATGCCATCCCATGCCTACTACAAGGTTTATCAATAATTAAGCAGTACTAGGTGGGATGGCAAGACCCATTAAAGTCTACGATCATGTTGCTGTCATGTAGTAGGCACATAAACAATAGATGTAGTCGTAATTTCACTTTTATATGTGCTCCCTAAATGCTATGAGATTTTTGCAAGCACAAAGTTCATGGTACCACGGTTACTATACAGCTCAGTAGATCCCAATGTGCAGTCCGACCACTACCTGCAATCTACAGAATACGGCCAAAAAAATGGTTGAATCTGAAAAATGTTCTTCAGTTTATGTAAATCACATATCTCCAGTAACTCTAAAGAATTTGCAGACTTACATCGAGTCACATTTGTCAAAAAGCTGATGCATAAGGCTTATCCATAAGCTGTATACATACTCTAAAGAGTAAAAGACAGTGGTTGATGTTCAGAGAAATGCACTAAGCAGTTAATAACTTCCTGTTCCTTGACAGATGTTATCTTCTTATACATAACATCCAAATAGATAGCAATATAACAGTTTTATTTTTGCCAGGATTTTCCATGCAAGCGTAAGAAAGATATACATTACTTTTGCTGTTCGGAACATATGACAGTTCTGCAGTATGCCAGCTAAGCCCAGCTCATACAGCTGATTCAGTGAGCATTAATATTCATTAAAAGCAATAATGAAGTGATATTGCCCTAATTTAGAGCACTGACAGCAGGCTGGTGGCAATAGTCAGAGCTGGGCCAGAATGCCCTCTCTTGCTCTTGACTCAAGCATGCCTGCGCAGCAGCCCGCAGGTCATTAAGTCCTGCTCTTAATGTAGGGCTTTCCAATGAAGTAAGAGAGAAGTTCCACTTCAGTCCTGATGCCTTTGCACTATAACACAAAGTTGTGGTTTGTGTGAACCAGCGTGGACCAGATAAGCTGCTTCATTGGCACACTCAGGCCAAAGTTTTAAAACATCAGTGCTTAAATATATATTTGAATTATAAGTAATTCAAACGGTTTTGCATCAAGCAGCTCCAAAAAAGTCAGGGGACATCTAAAGATTTGCTGGCATATTTTGTCATCCAAAACTAGAAATGGTCTTTCTGGACATTTCAGAATACTTCAATCATCAATTAAAATGATGTTAAAAAGGACTTCACACAACCGGAATTAGCAAAGGACCTGAGAAGGTCCAAACAGATCTTTTCTATTCGCAGCTAAAAATGAAAGGCAGTTAGGATGATCAATGTTGATTTTATGCAATAATTTATTACTTCCTGTGGGCAATCAGAGACCCAAGGAGAGGAAAAACAGCATTTAACACTTTTATTAAGCAACTGCTGCCAAGAGCAAGAGTTTCTGGTTCAAGAGTGAAGATGGCTTACACCTCAGCTATGACCATGATACGCGTAGCATGCTTCACAGGCACTCCCCATTCCTTCTCTTGAAGGCTTCCATCCTTCCTGATTGCAAAGAAGCTCCCAAGAGGCCCCATGTTGACGGGTGCTGGCTTGCCTCGCTGCCCAGGGTTGTCAGCTGCAGTGGTCAACGCGTGCTCCATGAACAGCAGAGACTGCTGAGGACCAGTGCCTGCAGCCAGAGCCCCAGCTATCACTTAACATAATAAACCCAGATTAGCCATAGGACGAGATGCTTCCTGCATGACTCTGACTGATCACTATGGTTATGTTTAAAGGAATAAATTAAACAGTGCAAGCTAATGTTCCCAAAGAGAGGAACGTGACTCTACATGGCTAAGCTGTCAGAATGACCCAAGCTGGCACTCAAGTCCTGCAGACAGTCCCTGGACGTGCTTTGTAAACCAGCATGGGCCTGTGGCCACTCTCAACAGTCATTTCTGTTGTAAGCACGCTGTTCTGAAGGGTAAAAGAGCTGAACAGCAATAAGGCAGGCAGTACTCTGGCCATTGGCCTCCACGCCAGAGAGCAGCCCTGCCTAGACGTAACACCAAGTATAGATATCAGCATTGGCACCCAGGAGGGCCGGAGTAGGTTCTTGGCTCTTGGCAAGCAAGGCTCAACCTTGAGCTGGGCACACAAACTCCTTATTACACACCAGGAGAGAGTTATCAGCCTGGGATATTGCCAAATCACCCATTTCCCAGAAAAAAGTCTTGGGCAGCAAGCTAGAAATCATTTCTCTATAAGGGTGCCCTGAACTACTGCAGAAAATAGTTTAAGATTAGCGAGACCAGTCAGTGACAGCAAAGGTCTCTGCCTTGGAGATTAAGTCACAGGTCCCAGTCCCAGCTCTCAAACATGTTTGTTTATTTTATTCACTGGCTGTTTAAGATTTAATACATAAACACTGCTTGGGCCAAGAACAGGAATCCACAACTCACCCTTTTAAGGCAAATTTCCTGATACCAGTACTAAAGACTTGTGCTTGTTCACGTGCTTTCTGTTCAGACCAGTGGCTCTTCATTTCTTTACTGCAGAACAAAGAGGCTTCAAGGAAAAGGAGAAATGTCCAATGAACACTAAGATCATCTCTAGTTTGGCTAGTTTCCTGATGAATGGTTTTGAACTTCTGGAGCACAAAGAGCTCATGGGGTGGTTGTTACCTGTCCCCAGGGTGAATTATCCATAACCCAGGTGGACTACAAATGAAGAGATTTCTCCTTCTTTTTTCTGTTAATTAATCAGCTAGTCTCATAAAAGTAGCTGGTGGTTTTATGCTCATTCCCACAGATACACCATAGGTATATTCTGAATACCTTGGGCTGAATCTTTTAAGGAACTAGGTAGCAAAGCAAATCAAAGGATCCCAATTTGGACTCAGGTAAGACATAGAGCTGCAGGGAGGAGCATTTGCAGGGCAGAACTTTAGGCACCTTTGCAATTTCACCAGTGATAACAAGGCATTTGCAGACCTGTGGATTTCAGATTTTTCGTCCTCAGCTGACATCCTAAATTCTAACTACATTCCTTTTAAAAATTCAATTGAGAAGTCTACATACTTCAGTGATCCCATGTTTCTATGTCTCAGTTTTTTATTTGTTGCATATAGCTAGCACCATTTGCCTACTTATGGGTGGAGTTTTAAGAACAGCTGCTGAAAACTAGGAAGTTTTTGTGCTGTTAAAGATATCCACGGATGCAGTTTTCTTCAAGACTGCTGAAGTCTTGCTGCTGCTGTTAGATCAGTATCAGCGTAGAGACCCAATGGGAAACCGAGAATGAAGTTCTCTTTCAACCAGGAAGGAAGAAGGATAGAAAATAAAGCAAACAAGAATGTAGAAGACCAAAGTGAAGGAAGAAGTGGGAGGGACAGCTTTGTCCTCCAGAGCTCTAAAAGTTCGTATTGATGATCCGAGGGCTGGAGCACCTCTGCTATGAGGACAGGCTGAGAGAGTTGGGGTTGTCCAGCCTGGAGAAGAGAAGGCTCCGGGGAGACCTTATTGCAGCCGTCCAGTACCTAAAGGGGGCCTACAGGAGAGATGGGGAGGGACTTTTTACAAGGACATGTAGCGATAGGACAAAGGGTAACGGTTTTAAACTGAAAGAAGGTAGATTTAGATTAGATATTAGGAAGAAATTCTTTACTGTGAGGGTGGTGAGGCACTGGAACGGATTGCCCAGAGAAGCTGTGGATGCCCCACCCCTGGAAGTGTTCAAGGCCAGGCTGGATGGGGCTTTGAGCAGCCTGGTCTGGTGGGAGGTGTCCCTGCCCATGGCAGGGGGTTGGAACTGGATGATCTTTCAGGTCCTTTCCAACCCAAACCATTCTGTGATTCTGTGATATCCATGGCAATAACTCATTACTGTAATGCTTAATTAGAATGGATGGTAAAAAATAGTTTCCTGCAAAACTTACCTTTGCATGGCGCTGCTTAAAGTGGGGTCCTTTATTTCGATTGGAAGTATAAATACTTATTTCAATGATTGCATTGGAATGACAAATTGAAAGCAACGCAAGATTCATAAACCACAACGTGAATGTTGAGAATGTTTAGCCTGAACTGAGAAAACAAAGGTAGCCCTCCTCCACAGGAGATCAGCCGTGCAGTATCTCAGTCCTTAGTGCTGGCGAGATGCTGAAAGGGTCTGAAAGCAAATTCCTACAGCTCATTCTGGTTGGGTGACCAAAAAAAGATAGCCTGCATAGAAAGTAGATTTTACTATTTCTCATTAAAGGGCTTGAAATTAAGAATAAGGCTTAGGTCCTACATTTGAAAAACAAACTTGAGAGATGTCTCCTCTGTGGAAAGCAGCCTGTAAAAATAGTGCTTTGAAGAAAAAAATCTCTTCTAAACTAAACTTTGGACCTGTCAGTCCAGTTTTGTTCTAATCTGAAGTTAAACCAATATTTTGTAAAATTAAGATGTGCGCTTCTCCGAGTTATATTACTTCTAGGATTCTTTCCCCTTTTTAAGTAAGGAAGGCTGGAAGACAGTCCATCTGATTTAAGCTATTTTACTGGGAATTTCTGCCATATTTTGAGCATGTTCCAAGTGGCGGTGGAGATATAAATAGCAGAATAAACAAACAGCTGCGCAAGCAAAGTTGAAAAGTCAGAGACCAACAAGATTATCGGTTGTTTCTGCAGTACTTCCAGCCTGCCCGCATACCAAATGTGATATCATGTGACAAACAAATTCTTTAATGCCAGCAGCAAGATTTGGGGTCTTTTAATTCCCTACTTACTCATTCTGAAGTAATTTTTCATTTTTTTCATTCTGAAAATAGAGATAATTGTATTAAAGCCACCAACAATGAAAGTCCCATGGTTTTGGTCAAAAATCCTAAGTTATGCATTGCATTTCATCATGCTTTTATGGTATCTTTTTAAACATACGGGCAGCTGCATCTTCAGGAATGAAATTCCACAGGTAAAATAAAACGATCCTTCCCCTCTAAACGTACTCTTATTCAAGGCTCTGAAGTAGGAAGATGTTTCTTATCCAATATTTGTGTGCAAATAATATTTATGACAAAATAATGATGAGGCACAAGACTCTCTGTATATCATATTTGATTATAAATACTACTCATTTGGCACTTCTTCCTGACTATAAGCACAAAGAAATAGACAATCCTGCATAATGAAAACAACTAGAATAATGAGCATGTTGTTAGAATGCCAGTCTTTTAATGCTCTCTACAAATGCAAATAAGTTAAAATACATTTACTGATTAACGAATCAACACCTGCCTTCGCTGGCTGTTGATCTGAGGTTATGTCCTCTAGTTCACAGGAGAATTATTTATTTTTTTATTAAACTGCGTCAAAGACTTTTTCTTGATGGGCTTTAGTGTATGTGACGAAAATGTTTAGATCTGCAACGTGTTCCAGAGCTCTGATGCAGAAGATGATTTATGATTCTTGCCTCCAAGGACCAAAGTCTGTGCTGAAAGTACTGGGAAGAATCACATTCACTTTAATGCCTTGAAAATAAACAGAAAATTGAGCTCCTTTCATTTATTTTATTGCCAGTTTCAGTAGTGTGGTAGCAACATTTGGATGTATTGCATTGGTATTCTGTCACTAATGTGCAAAGTAGGTTAAAGAGTATTCTCAAGACTGACTGTCCAGAAGTCATTTTTAAGCTGCTCTGAAATTCTTCTTCCTATTTTGACATTATTTATGTGTTATGACTTATTTATTTCAGTGGGAATTGCAATTTGTCCTTTAAATGTGCCAGTCCTTTTTACAGTTCTTGCAGTTCATTTTCAAACTCGGATGTAGGTCTGCTCTGCTTCAGGTTCTCATGTCAACATTGGAGTGATTCCTTTTTAAAACCCAATCTTTCATTGTTGTTTTCTTGAGTGATGGTTGCATTTGTGAATCCTGTAAGTGTGATTGCAGTCTGAAACTGGAGACAGTTAATCTAGGAACACTTATTCCGCTACCATTTAACCACAGTCTCATGGGATGAGCTGAGCGGAAAGTATGGGATGCCCAAAACATTTACTATATTGGACAAGAAATTGGAGCCTTTTGAGCTCTTTCCAAGTACTTGTGATGTTTGACCTATCCATTAGTCATATTTGGTCTATGATCTCTGGAGTATCTTTTATAGGAGGTGAGCTAATAGCCGCAAAAGATGGATAGTCAGCTAAAACACTTAAAGGGATACAGCATATCAAAACAAGATGGAGTTGTTCTGTATTAGTAGTTAAAGTAATACACTAATATGCCAAGTACCAGTCTCAAGGTGCTGTAGAGGGGGAACTGGTATCATCATTCCCATTTGACAAGTAATGAGATCCAACTTGCCACGGTCACCCACACAGAATGTGGCAGAGTTAAGAATAAAACAAAGGCTTAAGAAAACATTACTTGTGAAAAGCCAACAACAAACTGCTTGCTATGTAAATAGATAAGGCACGGGGAGGAGAGAACCAGAGCAGTGCGGTGAAGGGACAGAGGAGAAGCGGATGTGAAGAGAATTCCCCAAGGAAATTCGGTGACCGAACCAAACTCAGAGTTCGCACACCCACCATCGGAGTCGTGTTCAGCCCATCTCTAAGGCTTCCATGGCACAGTGCGGAGGGCTGTATTTTCCTGAATGATCCAGTTAGCATTTTTGACATCAAATATCCAGGCCACTAGATATTTTAGAGGACTCTTGTAGATAGGGTAGGCAAGAGCTGGAAGAGGTCACCGTTACATTCTTCAAGGTCCTGTAGACGTAACTATTTATACCCAGTCTCTCTGTGCTAATTACTGTCTCCATTTCATTGTCAAGAACATTCTCTCTCCTTAGACAACACTGACAGTTATCTCAGATCAGTATCCTTCAGATTTCTCCGTGCCCCTTTTCTTATGTAGAAATACCTTCATACAATTGCAAAACTCCCCTCAAAGCTTTTCTTTGCCAGAATACTTTATAGTTGTTAAGAAACTGTTATTCTGAAGTCTTATTGCACAAGTAAGTAACTATAATTATTTATCTTCTATCTGTATCTAGCTGTGGTCTCTAGATTTATAAACACTTAATATGGGGCAATCCAGGTTAAGTAAAAGGGTACCCATGCACTATTGAAATATGAATATGCATTTGTTTGTGTTTCTCTCTCTTTAAATCTGTCTAAACTAGAATATGATCCTTGTATGCAGTCAGTTAGATATGAGAATAGATTTACGTCAAAAACACTGACTTTCAGAATTCTTCCTCAGTCTTTCCTGGGCAGGATATGTCACTGAGGAATGAAAAAATCTTCAATAGCTAATTCTCTTGGGTAACAAAAACTTTGCAGAAAGAAGCTGCTCAGACCTGTCAGGAGAGTATCCTTTTCTATGTAGTAATGGTGAGATTAACAGGGAATGTGGGATAATGCTGCAACATTACTCCTCATACTGGTATTAGCAATTGGTAGAATTAAGAAGAATCGCAATTTTAAAATGATTTCAAATATTTTCATGCCCTTTATATATCAGTGTGCACTGTGTTGGTTTGCAGCAGCCAAGATAATCTATCTTCAAGGCGATGATTCCTATCACAATGACATATGTGCCAGGACTCTTGCTTTGTAGACAGGGATTAGGTTAAAACTTGTAAATGCAAAAGTTTTTTGTTCTTCGATGTATAATCTGGGTCCTAAATACTGAAATAAACCCACTTTGACCTCTTAGTATAAAAATAAGATTAGAAAAAGAATATTATGGAGGTCCTCTTTGTCTAATGAAATGATTACTGTTATCAGGAAGAGAAATATTTCTAGCAGGCTCCTGTGTCCTCTAGTTTAAGACAGGTACAACAGTATGGAGAATCTGACACCTAGTATAGATTTTTAATGCTTCATGTAGAAGTAGAGCAAAAATCTGAAATATGCTTACCAAAATATTTTCTTATCTTCCGCAATTTAAAATATTTTTTACTGTGATTTTTTATTTTTGTCTATTCCACCTGAATGTCTGAATCTCACATATCCATATGGGAGACAAACTTGATGATGTACCTCATTAAAAAAAATAAAGCTAAACATTTTGCTCAAAACAGAAGCATGTCAAGTCTGAGAAAGGGAGCTTAACACTCTTTCTTCTCAACCTTTAATGTCATAACATTCACAGTAATGAGCCACTTTACACAGGGCTTTGATTACATTGGGTGGGAAGGGATGTAATGGCTGACGCGAATATCACTACATTGAGCTCTTCAGCTATTATCTCCTCCCATCAAATGCAAATCACCAACCATATCATGATTTTCTGTCTCTCTTTTTCTATATATTGCAGTAAATCGCCTGAGACAGTTTAAGGCATCAGAATTTTAGATTTTATTTTCTTTCCCTAATCTTGTGACATAAATTCAGCTCAGCTTAAATCAAGCACTCAAGCTGAGCTTCCTGTTTTGCATGCTGATCTGCCAGTTGTCAGCACAAGCTGAATGGAAAACAAACCCAGTATCTCAATATTTGAGCACCCATTATTGTAAATAATTGCAGTACTGCCATAAAGCTACTTACAGAATGAATATATATTGAAGGTCTGCATGCTGTGACTCTAAAGTGCTTACAACGCTACTTAAAGACAAATGAAAGACAGAGCACATCAATGCAACAAACAAGAAGGAAAGAAGAAATGAGACACAAAACTCTTAAAGTCATATAAATATTTAAATGTTGCCTATAAGTAGAATTGTCAATAACTAGATTAATACGAGCAGCAGCAGCATTTCCAGAAAGAAGCTCTGATAAATTTGAGGGGAAAATGTCACTCGGTGTCTTGTCACTGACTGAAGATAACCTGAAGTCCCGACATCAAATTCAATCTAGAGAATTACATCTTCTCGTTTCATATGATGACAGGCCGTTTTGTAAGACTATAATTTGGTCTTAGTTGACTTGAAAATTGCTCCAGGCCACCATGAATTGTTTGAAAATGATAATACAAAATACACAAATTTTGCAACATCCGTTTCCGAGTTTGATTGTTTTACATAGTTCATTTTTCTCCATTCCCGGCGCACTAACATGATCTTTTCAGTTCTTCTGAAAACGCCAGGTACCTTTGCAGGTTATATCACCTACTCCACAATAGTTGAGTCAAAAAGTTCGCTCAGTTCTTTTATTATATTTCAAATAAGGAATAATCATTAGGGAAATAAGGAAGCACAGATAAAATAGGCTGTCTCCCCCATCTGTCTGAAGAACTGCAATCCAAAAGAAAAAAAAGCACTAATAAATTAGGAGAATGAAACATTAAAAAAAAAAAGAGTATTGGAAAGTTGTGGAATAGAGAATAGCTTTATTTTATAAAGTCAGAGAGGGGCTTGGGTGTTTAAAGTGTATAAAGTGAAATGAGCCAGATGAAATAATTATTTATCATTGGCTAGCACAGAGTGAATTCTAAATGGAAAGCAATTTTCAATTAACCAGTCATGCTACACTTACCTGAGGTTGTGTTGCATAATCAATCATGAAGAAATGTTATTTGTCTACTGCTTATAAGCCAGATGGTTCTAATGCTCATTTGAAAACTAAAATACTATTTAAAAAAAAGGGGGGGGGGGGAGGGAGTGATAGCAAAACTTGCCTCCCACTGCAAAAATGAATAGCAGAAGTCAGCTGACACCGTTGATGTATAATTTCAAAATATTTTGAAGAGATGGATTATAGCTGCTGGCATCTAACATCAGATAAAATATGTATTATTTTCAATACAAGAAGTATTATCCTTCTAAACTAATTACACGGCTACTTTTATAATCAAAACTATTCAGCTCTAGTTATATTCCTTGAGGCTATGAAAGTGGAAACAGGTAATTAAAGTGGTATGTAAAGGGACGGTCTCCTATTCCCTCTTCCTATGCAGAAAGATGGCCAATATTCCCCTAAACTAGCATTTAAATGACATCATTTGGTGTCCTTCAGTATGCACTTTGAAGTGGTTTCTCTCCCAGGGGAACCAAAATTGCCCTTCCATTCCACCTAGACCCCTTTGCAATGCAGCTGCAAGGCTCCCCATCACCCAGCTCTCCGTATGCCTGGAATTGCACTGAGGATGGCAAGGCAGCCAGGGACAGCCGTACATAAATCTGCTTTGCAGCACGTGTTAGACACAGGGCATGCCTGAAACCAGCAATGCCTGCAGACACCATTGCTAGCAAAGGTGCAATGTGGCCTTGGTGTCCTAGGAATGGGACAGATCAGACCAAACCAAACCCTGATCCTTCAGTCTCTGCACTCGCTGTGCCGTGAACAAATGCAGATGAACTCATACAGAGATTTAAGTAACTGCAGGCACAGTATCAGTGCAACACAGCTGCAGTAAATGCCTGACTCTGTATCTCCTGGAGAGACCTACTCTAGCATGATCATAGAATCACAGAATGGTTTGGGTTGGAAGGGACCTTAAAGATCACCTAGTTCCAACCCCCCTGCCATGGGCAGGGACACCTCCCACTAGACCAGGCTGCTCAAAGCCCCATCCAACCTGGTCTTGAGCACTTCCAGGGATGGGGCATCCACAACCTCCCTGGGCAACCCGTTCCATGATAGAATCAAGCTTCTTCAGAAGGAATCCACGATTTTGGATTCTTCTTGGGCATAACATGTGTGACTACGCTAAGTTCACTCCTTCTCAAATTCAAAGTCCCTACAAGCACTGAGGTCGGTGGCAAATTTCCCTTTATCGCTGATGCCACGTATCCGACCTGATTCCTTTACAGCCTCTCAAGCTGCCTTACTATCCACCTCCAGAATTTCTGCCTATTGCCTGCTTTTCACTAGTTGAATATATGCTCAGGAGGAACTCTTGCTGTTTTCAGCTTGCCTATGAAGCACTAAAGAGCACAGAATGTAATTTGTTCCAGCTTTACAGTTTCTTACTGCAGAGAGTTTTTGTCTCAAAAAAAGAAAAAAAAAGATCTCCATGATCTTTGTAATACAAACAAAGATCAATAATGGTCATGTCTTGGAATAGCCTAGGTTTCCTGCACTGAAGCATTCAGTCAAAAATTGATATGTGCGTGAGGAAATGGGGGATGACATTCAGGATAACTGAAAACATTCTTAAAATTTACCTTGCTTCAAGTAATAAAGTAAATGGATAATTGTATTAATTGGATTTAATAAATGCATATATAAATATACAAGTGATGATATTTGTAAAATACCAAAGGAGAATTATATTTTCCGCAAACATATATATTCCAAATAACCTGAAAGGAACTATCCATGTGCCTAGTAGTAAGCATGTACATAAAGATCTGAGGAACAACTACATAGCAGGAGAAATTATTTGCAGAAGGCAGCAAACATATTATTTTTAAAACAACCACTGAATCACCCTAGAATTTCAAAGCACTTCATAAAAGCTAGTTAATTATATTTCACGTATACTGAACTCTTAATCAGAGGAACTCAGCATCTTTTGCAGTAATTAATTAATTTTATCCCCTGAGACCACAGTGAGGTAGGAAGATATTATTCTCCCCTCTCATATTTTGAGGGAAGTCTGAAGAAGTGCCTCTTTTTGGTGATGCTACAGGTCACCTACTGCCTCCAGCACCCCCATCTCAAAGAGCACACTGAAGGCAACAGACTTGCTGTATGTTTTTTACAGGTGCGTGAATAGTTTTCCAAACACTGGCACATTAGAAAACCAGAAATAACACTCGACAGTCATGACTCTGAATCCCTGTGCTAACTAGTAGAAGTGCATTTTCACTAAAGATAGATAATTAACAATTTAAGACACTTCTACACCTTCTTTTGTAGCATCTTTACTTAAATCAGTTTCAGACACTTTTCAGTTGTTGTGTTAACCGAGTGTGCGTTAACACCAAGGTCAGTAGAAGGGTGGTGCTAACAGAGGCAAGATGTGTTGCAAAGGGAAATGAATCCCGTGAAACAGAAAAAGCAATTTCCCAAGAAGTGCTACTGGGAGAAGGCTGGGCTGCATCCCAATATATCCTATGATTAAAGCCCTCGTGCTAACCAATGTCTTGCTAATTAAATAAGATACGCTAAGTTTACTGGCATTTTTATTATGTATCAGATACCATTTATCTC
The DNA here is from genome assembly GCF_028500815.1 of Rissa tridactyla. Taxonomy (NCBI): domain Eukaryota; kingdom Metazoa; phylum Chordata; class Aves; order Charadriiformes; family Laridae; genus Rissa; species Rissa tridactyla. The sequence goes on along the minus strand of NC_071468.1, from coordinate 114,922,311 downwards.
AAAACTTATGCAAGGTTTTCAGAATACTGGTGAAGGTGTAGTTGGCGTACAAGCAGTATAGGATGCACACACAAACTGCACGGTGTGTTGTATTGTGCTGGAACAGCTTTTTGTGGTACAACAGAAATAGATATTTTCTTCTTAAACTTGCCCACGTGTACCAAAGGCATGAGCTGTACACATCAATAGTGTTGATTACTTGCTTGCTATGTATTTTTCTTCAGCTAGTGAGTAACATGATAGTAATGTGTACCACCTAACTTACAGGTAACGTGCCTGGCGCATCAAATCACACAACAGCATGAGAAATGTGCCATCTGCCAGAACCTGTTCAGTCAGGACTTAAGAATTGTTTTACGGAAACCAACGTGGTGAGACTACCAACACGTTTCATTCCCCATTTGTCCTTCTCTGCCGTTCTCTATGGCTGCCACTAAGAAATGCCAGCAGCATTTGGCAGATGAAAGGAAAACCAGTCTCTACATTCTCGATATTCCTGAAAACACTGGTCAATCACTTGCTTATCTTCTGCTGTTGGCTGTCACCACAGCTCTTCCCAGGCAACTTCTTAGGGAAAAGGCAGAAAATCTGACTTGACCCGCCTCATAAAATAGCAGGTCCTTATCTTCTAGCTGCTATCTAAGGTCACAAACAGGACATATTTGATAAGAGTTAGCCAGTAATCCTCTCGGAGATAAGGATTCCTTACTGGGACTTGATACCGCAGGGGTTTCAGTGGCAGAAGAGGATATAATCTGTGTTCCCTCCCCGATTTTTCTGTCTTCCAAGAATGGAGTCATAAAAATAGGTTTGGATGCTTACGAAAACCCTTTGAACATTGTTGGGAGCCAATGGCTGATATGACCCAAGACTCTGTGAAGAAGAGAGAAAACGTTTCTCGGGGTAGCAGTGTTAATCAAAGCCTTTTAGAAAATAGCAGCTTTGGCTTAAGGTCTGATGCTCAAAGACTGTATTGATGGCCCAGTTAGATGAGGTTGATTGTCCAAGGTTGTCACATGTCTTTCTCCACTCTTTCTTTAATCAAACCAACTCTGCACAACTGGTACAATTTTCTTGCACTACCCATCAAGATCTATTGAGGCATCATTGATAAATGTAAGAGACTTCCTTCTCTTCATTGCCTAAGGTGTATAAAGCCGTGATAAAAAGGACTATATTCTTTATAAAAAAATTGGAAAAAATGAAGATCTATTAGACTGTTTTGCAACCTGACCCTCACAAAGTTCAGTCCTGTCTGCTGCAGAATGCCTTTCAGATTATGAAAAAAAATCTGTATCTATCTTAACTCCTTTTTTCCCAAATACCTCCTGTCAATACAATCAATACGATATTTCCAATTGCCAAAACTGTCAATATAAGGTGAGGTGGTTTTGATCCAGTATCTATAATTGCTACCACAACATGTGTGGAAAAAAACCACACATGATGAACACCATATACACAGACGATGTGAAATGAGGCCATCGTGGACTCAACCAGCTTAGTTCTACAGTTCATACTGAATCAAGGATTTTCTGAAAACTCTCTGCTATCGGCCCGTTTACATGAAATTGAGAGAAATAATTGAAAGGGTGTTAAAGAGCAGAAGCTTATTCTATATGCATGTACTAAGTCAATTAAATACACTGATCCTCATGGATAAACACATATAAATTTTATATATATGTACATGTGCGTGTATGTGTATATGTATAACTATATGCAAATAAAACATAAGCTACAATAAGTACAAATCAGCCCTGTGTTTTGTGACGGGTATTCCAGTCAGAATACTCTGATACGCTGCCTTTCTTGAATGCTCTGCTTTCAATTCAAAGAGGAGAAATGGAATTGCGTTCCTTTTCAATTGTAATACTTACTCAGCACTTTTGGTTCCAGAGATGGGATTGGTACTTTGTCAGAGCAGTAATTTAATGCAGGCCCACACAGAGAAATTCAGACCAAAGATTCTCTATCAACAATGCAGTATTCCCTCCTCCTGCAGTGTGACTGCACTTCAATTTACTGAAACCTGAAGGTGATTCACTGGGAAAAGATAAGAAATCATCTTGTCCTGAGAGTTATTTATAACCCTAAAGATACAGGGACAAATCCGAAGTGACCTTAAGAACCTAAAACAGCCATTCAAAGGACTGAGCTACCTAGATCCAAAAATACTGCACTGTAGTCACTTGAATTGGAAGAATCTACATCCTCTCTTGTGGCAATAAGGAAATGTAAGAGTAGTGAAAGTCTGCAATAGGTCAAATTGAGTATTCTTTGAACTTCACTAACTATATTAATTATTCAGAGCTTCATTCTACAATTCACTTGATTTCTAATGCTGAGGACAAATCTAGTTTGATATGAAAAGTAAATTAAATATCCAATATACAGATTCAATACTATTACTGTACTATTTGTATTTAACCTGACAAGTCATATGGTTTATTTGTATCAATCAGCAAGATTCATTCTTTAGCCCAAAAAAGCTTCACAGAATGTCCTGCTCCTACATCATCTGAGCATCTTATTCCACAGTTATTACAAAAATGTGTGTACATGTATAGAGATCGGCCTGTAATTAATTAAGAAGTTGTTTAGGTAGGATAAATCTAAAAAAAATGTAGCCTATGAAAAAAGGAGACAAATGTCTCTGACAAATTGTCATTTCAGGGCCTTGATTAAAGAAAGGTGCTAGTGCAGCTTAAGTCTTGCAAGACACTTTATCCATACACTTTATTCAGGGGCCAGGAACACAAGGCTTTGAGAAGGAAAGCAGGTCTTCAACTCCTCCTGTACCCTGGTCACCAGGATGGGAAGGAAGCCACCCATATCTTTGCACAGATTGGTGCAGATCATGTTGTAGCTATGTCCAAGCCTCCTCTTCCCTCTCTGGTGTACTGAGTTTCTAGAGGAAAGCTCGGCACCTTGTGGAAATCCTGCCTGCCTGGGACAACTGTGATTACAAAACTCAGCAGGAAAAGGCTCAAATTCAGCTCTCTGCTGGAAATGTGTTGTCTATTGAGTAGGAGCTGCTCACAAAAGTGAGTATTTTCCAAGGTTAGATGGCACAGCAGATGCTTGTCTGCACCTTCAATTGAAAAGATGGGTTGATGGGCTTATGAAAAGGGTAATGATAGAACGATTGTGAGCAGACCCAAACATAGACAGGTCCTCTGTAAACAGTATCCAGACAACATCCCCGTTGAATCTTAATGATGTTCAGTGTTGTACTTGCAGTCTGAGACTGTGTTCAAAATACCTGATATAGCTTGTGTACCTACTTGACTGCTTCCAGCCATCAGCCAAACTAGTACCTGTGTCCATAGACTAGCTGTTTTCAGTGAGCTCTGGTTTTGGATCAACAGAAATGTGTGCAGTCCCACAAAATCCTTGAGGATTATGTAGGAGGCAAGTTTTGGCCAGATTGTTTTCAGGATGTCTATTGTGTGTTGAAAGAGCAGCTTAGTTGTGTGAGGATCTGGTTTCTTTCCCAGGACCTTCAGGCTACCCAATCTGATATCAGAAGATCACCAGTAATAAGACGACCAGTTTACAGGACACTGGATGTAGTGGACTATCTAGAGTTTGTTGGAAGTGGGATGGAGTAGGAGCAGCAGACTATGAGGCTACAACACCACCAGAGACTGTAGGAGGACTGTGGACAAACCAACACAAACCAGTCAAGTGCTAGTCATCCATGGTGCCTGCAGGATGCCTACATGATCCTTCTGTCACACAGAAGCATCCCTTTTTTTGCTGTCTATTGACACAGTTTCAAGAGAGGTATGAGTTTCAGGTGAGGGTTGGTGTGGGAGCTGCGTGTTTGAAACCACTCTGGCTGAAGGGAAATTCAGACTTGGCTCTCCTACTTCCTAGGGGAGCACTGTAAACATTAGGCTATTAGTTACAGTTAATTATTGCAGAAAGACTGCAACCAGCTTCCCCCATTTTCCTGTCTTAACAACAAAGCTGTGACTGAGCTATCAGAAAGACTTCAATATAGTTTACATATCTTCAGTGTGTCCTATCAACCAAACTTCTTAAAGCATTTAGGAAAGACAAGCTGATTCATATCAGATAAGAGGCAGGCAAAAATGTGGCTGGATACGAAACCCCTTTCAATCCCCTCAAAACACACAAAACTACAGTAAAAGGAAGTATCGGGTGGAGTTCAGTATCTTAGGCACCTGAAGTTGAAAAGTTCAACCAAAATACCCTATGATAGAAGACAACTTTAATGGTTAAATTATAGATAGTACAGCAGCTTTATTTGTAAGTTACATGCAGTTCACAAAACAAATTAAAGAAAAATGCTCTGCGAGCCACTGACCCTAACACAAGCCACATATTGTGATCCTTCCTTCATTTTTAGTAATGCATTTATTGCCTCTAATGTAAACATTTGCTTGCATAAGGGTCGCAGAATTTGGTCCAGAATAATACTGTTCTAGACCAGATAACAAGGTTTTACCTCAAGCAATAAGAGTAAAAATGGAGAATTCACTAAGAAACATGGGGAAAAAATACCCAAAGTAATATCAACATTGTATTGGTGCTGAGGTAGCTTGTCAGCTCAGTTTGCAGTTTGTATAGTGGTATTTTTCACTTTTATTGAGATTTGAAGCAGTAGGAGTAAGGAAATAGCAAGAAGTATCATCTACACGTCACAGCATACCCAGATTACACAAAGGCAGCAGCAAATGCCAGCAGTTACGACACGAGCAGCTGCACAGAATCCAAAAGCACTGCGAGTCATGCAAGCACCAGAAAAACGATGATAAAAAGGTGACTGGGGGGAGGGAGTGTATGGTCTAACGTAAGTCCTCTCCTGACCAAGAAGAAGGATGCTTGTCAGGAGTGGAAGGTGGATTATTAGGTGGCAAAGTGGGTATTGGCAATAGGCTCTACTGGTGAATGGGTGACAGGATCAAATCTGTCACTGCTGCCCCCTTCATACAACGTACAGATTGTGATTTTGGCCATTAGAGATGGGCTAGACAGGTCTGCTGGCCATTTGAATGAGAAGGTGCTGCTATGTCTCTTCAGATGCTAAGGAAGATTTTGCCTGACTGAGTTTATGGTCATGATAGGTTCAATCACAGATGGTCCCTCAAAGAGATTAAAGATGCTCATTCTATGAAGAAGACAAACACACTTTTAAAATAGAGGGCAAACACCTAAAAAATTAAGAACCCAGTGTATCTTGCAGCTCCCATAACTTACTGGAGGAGGAAACTGAAAAATAAAAGAAAAAAAAAGGCAACCAAATTTTAATTTCTTGCTTTGTTTTGTGCTTTATACAAAGGAAATGATGCAGTTTATGTTAATTTAGTAAAATTAGCACCCACAGTGTCTAAGCAGTAGGGCAAGAATATGCAATTATATTTGACTGCAGAACAAGAACACACAATTGTTTTTCATCTCTTCTTTATGTTAAAGAAACAGCTGCAATTTTTATTTTTTTTTTTTTTTACTGCTAGTACATTTTTGCTGTTTGGAAAACTAAATAAATGGTTACAAATGAGCCATAACAGAACATTTTTTTCAGACTAAGCTACAGAGAATAAATATTTAAATGTTCTTTAGTTCACTGGTAGTAATTCTGGATAAGACAGAACATGGATGGCAAAGTTTAGTTTCAAAGTTTACATGTAAGCACTGCTACGTGGCTAAAGCCCCCTCTCTTCCCTCTCCACTCTTTTCAAACATCTCGTCATTCGGGTACATCACAAAAAGAGAGGTCTTGTACATGCAAGTATGCATATCAAACAGTTCATAAGACAAACACTACGGAACAGCTACTGGGTTTTATTTGCAAATTATAGCTATAGATTAAGATGGATTTTTAAAATGAGATATTAGCATTCCCCACTGCTAATTCTGAAATTGACATAAATAAAAAGATAAGGAGCGGGATCAATTTTTGAAAGGTTAAGTAGTTCTGGTTTGATTACATGTTTGAAAACCCACACTTAGATCCCTGCTTTGGAAACTGAACTGGAAATTTCCCTAAATTTACTGCAATTACTGTTTGCTTTTAGACTAGAACTAATACAGAAGTAGTCCTTTTTGGTATTTTTGAGCATCTGCTTTTGATCCCTATCTGAACGAAGAAATTCTTTGATGAGAAACAGTGGAGCAAAGATGTAACGTGGCCAGACTTTCAAATCTCATCATTTATTCCATTTCTTAGTAACTGTTATCCTACATTGATCCATTCTTCTGACAGCGATGACACGTTAAGAATTCAGACACATTCTAAAACTCTGGATGTAGTCAGTGGGTTTTGCATAGGGATTATCTGAAGGACTCTAATGGAAAGGGCATCTTCAAAGTGTGGTGAGCGTAGCAAAATGCTGAGTAACTTGCCAACCTACCCAAAAACATACAGTCCATCACCACCCACGCAGGACAGGGCTTTGGGGATTACTAGTGCTCACTTCAAGATCAAAAATACCATCAGTAATCACACCTAACAGTAATTGCTTTCATTACTTGTTTTGTTATTGCACTCAATATTGAAAAAACAACTAGAAGTAACATAGCTTGCAACGCTGGCAGGAGAACACTACTCATAGGTGCACTGCCATCTTCTGGGAGAATCTAACCAATTTTTCAATCAGATGAATTAGTCAGTCCAGTTTCTGTCTAGTGTAGTGGAGATGTTGATTTCCACCTAGCTGATAGTACAGCTAAAAGCCTCGCATTTTAATTTTATGATCTCTTGCTTCATTCAGCACCAAGACACAATCATCATCACAAACTACAGTTATGAACACTAACACATCAGACTGCTTAGGAAAGTCTCTCTCATGGTCACAGAAGGCAAGACATCACCGTAAAACAATATTTTCAAACAAATTGTTCAAAATTTTTACCTATTGGCTCTAGAATTCCTGCTCCTATCCAATAATCCAAAGGAAAACATAAGAAAGTGCTTGAGTTCCAGTCAGAGATTAATTATGAGTTTGAAACATATTAGCCCAACTTCAAATAATTAAAGAGTTATTTTGTGTCTATTTTTTGCCTAACTATGCACACTGACCCTTTGGAGCAGGCTGTTAATAACCAGTTTCATAACATCTTCCATGCTTAGACAGATCATCTGGAAATCAGCTTCATGAAGGGGTATGTGTCTCTAAAAATATTTTAATACTCCTAATAAAAAGTCTGTATGCCTCAGATGAAAAGCAAGCACTCCAGTCTTTTGAAATATGTTTTCTCAAAATAATTCCGTTCTCTTTCCTAGAGAACATGGAAAAGCACTGCCCAAAATCTCTTGCAGAAACCACATTCATTTGTAAAATCTTTAAGGCCAATATATACCAAGTCTCCACTGCCATTTATAAGGCAGGATACAGAAGCTCAGTCTGTAGGTCCTGCAGCGCAGAGGTAAGGAAGCAGAGAAAAGTTTACTCCATCCTATTATGTGGGTAAACGTTATTAAGTGAAACAATCTGTTTAACAAACTTAAAATAAATAAATATATACTTAAAATACCTGTTTTATCATGCTTCAAAAACCTTAAGTAACAACATATTTTGCTGCTTATATGGATATTATATATGGATATATTATATGGAAGCCATGGATATGCAGTTAATATCAGCTATACCCAAGAATAACAAAAAATCTATTACTGTGTAATTCGTTTCTAATCACTGAACTCACCAGGTTTCTTAACTTATCCTCTCTCTACTCTACCTCCTTTTGTTGTAGGACCGAATTATGTCAGACTGAGGAGATTTAGAAGGGCTACCCATTAGCCAGTGCTAAATCTCATATCTGCCGTTTACGCCAATAAGCCATTCCCAAGCCAGTTTATCAGTTAATGCACTCAGACTCTCAGTCACTCTACCAGGAATTGCACTTGTCGAAACAGATTTTAAGGAAAATGCCTTGTCTTGAACAGAAACTAAGCAGCTACTACGGCTGATAAATGCTGGTAAGCTCAGGACAGGATGCAAAGATTTCAGGGAGTTCAGTGACTCCACTTCTGCCACTACCTTGTCACAGCTCAGACTCTGACTAACACGGAACAAGGTTTCATTTACTTGCCTGCTACCAGCTGCTTTTTCCACGTCCCGTCTAACTCTAACCTCCAGAGAAGCTCATCTGAGGCGCTCTGCCGTGTGTTTTGAGGGCAAATGTTAATTGCAATCAATTAGGCTACAATGGTGTTGTCTAATGAACTCAGCCCAGTCATGTGCCTTCAGGTTTTCTGTTACCAAGAATACCTGTGATGTTCAGAAAGATGTCAAATAGAGGTATTCTCCAATCTCTGTTTACTCTGCAACTTAGTTTGACCATTTTTAGGTTCCCAAAACTGGGAACAATTAGGAAGCTCACACGTATGTGTGTTAACTAATGGAAAAGGTTCCCAGATCCAAATAGCAAACTCTTGTCAAATACCTTCTTATTCTCCCACTATTATCTACAGAGTCAAAAGGATCTTGCAAAAATGACAGTCAGTGGATGTAAAGAGAGGTTCACTGACAACATCAGTAATGAAATTCATCTTCAGTGCTCTCAAGAAAAGCTTATGCATACAAATAGGAGTTCTCAGAAGGAGGTGTATGTTTCCCTGCCCAGTTCTTCGGTGCTGTAAATACCCTTCAGAAAACTTAAAACGGATAGACTGTTACAGTAGAGAGGTACCAAAGTTTGTTTTGGGGATGGGAGATGACTGGGAAGCAAGAGGTGAGTGATTTCTCCTTGGATTGCACTGCACAGAAATGGAATTATGATCTAAGTGTCTACGCTTACTCACGTCAAATCAAAATGAGACAATTCAATTTGAAACTGAGACCAGACGCATTTCCAAGATCCAAACAGGTTTCCGGGGCTGCAGATGAATGGAAATAATTTGCTGACCAGATAAAATCAATCCGCGGTTTTGTCAAAGCCAGCAGTCACAAAGTAACAAAGTAAACAAAAATAGTATTTTTCTAATGCTGAATAGAGTGCTGCTGCTATCCCGCGCTGTCTCAGGAAAGGGGGGGGGGAAGGATTTTGAGATAAATTTCTTTAAAAGAGGGCTACAAAAATGCTATAGATCTGCTTTTGCTTTCCGGACAGGATTCACGTAAGCCATCATTCTTCTCCCCTGGAAAGGCCAACATGCCCTGTGGGACAGCTTTAACATTCTCCTCTGTGTTGAGAGAAGATGCAGAAACCATAATGACCTAGAACACAAGACCTTTCCAAAACCACATTTATAAACATCCCCCATCCATGAGGATCAGAAACAGAAGGACCGGAGGGGCCTGTGGTACAGGGATTATTAAAACCCACTAGCATAACTGTGACTACTCAGGTTCCTTTGTCCTGCTTGCTTTCTTCTGTAAATCCCTGATGATCTTTGCAACAAGAGTGAAAAGCAAGCAGTTCTTCTGGCAGTAGATGGCAGATGGCAGTAAACAAGTGAAGTTCCAGAAAGATTGCAGGTTGTAAAATGACTGCAAATTCATTTTCTTGTCCATGGAGACAATTAACTCATGATGTCACCTCTTGACTCCAGCCAACACCTGCCAGTCCAAAGAGGTTGTTTCCAGAGGAAGAAGTTCTTCCAGAGGAAGAACTGCTGCCTCCATCTCCTTGCCCCAGGACCCCTGCCCCTGCTCCTCAGAGGCTTTCCCCTGGGCTTCCCAAACTTACCTCCCAGCTTTCCAGCGAGACCCTCTCTGGCCAGGAACCACACAAATGCTTTTGTTTGCCAGTAACCTCCAAGAAACAAACACATAGCTCTTCCCCAGGCCGAGAGGAGAAGAGCCCTCCACCTCTCTCCTACACGTGTGCCCTGTCAGAGGACTCAGACTGGACTGTAGATTCAGGCTTTCTTCCAGCCCAACTCCATCTGAGGTTCATAGTCTCGTATTGCTGACAGCAGCTCATCTGTCTGTCCTTCACAGCAACCAGAGGTGCAGCTCTCTAGTATGCTTCTAACAATATTTTTATGGAATGTTCTAGAAGAAATAAAGATGCTCTGATACAAATTAATCTAAATCATCCTAAAGCCTACAGTATTTACTTAGGATGCACATTCTTTTTGGACACCATGAAAATTCTGGGGTTTAAGAATTAAGAATTATCTGAATATGTCAAGGCATATAAATGAAGCATTAAAAATCATTAGATACTTAAGCAAAATGAGCAATGTATTTTTGCTGACATTTGGTTTTATACTGAAAGTGGTTTTCCTATATTCATTAAGGGATAAGTTTTTTGAGTGAGTAGGGATAGGTGCTGGAAAAAATAATTGGTTTTCTACACCCTCAGAATTCAGAAATCTTCAAAAAAGAAATGTTATTTCAAACATTTACAAAGGCATGGACTGGGATACAGTTTCTAGTGACCTAATCTAGAACAAAAATTATTACTCACTTTCCCACAGGAAGAAATCATCGAGTTTCACCCATGTTCCCTTTGCTGTATGATTAACTGATACTTCTGAACCAACAGCAGATGACCTGCAGTAACCACTCACAAGGGGCTAAAGTCATAAATAGATACAGTCTCAAAAATATTTATCTAAAAGCAAAACAACTCTCAAATCAGTTAAGCAACATGATAGGTTTGCTTGGCACACATTAGGATATAAAGATTGAGTCTTCCCAGAACTTAGAGCCTATGCAGTTTTCTCAGGTAATCCATGCAAGGAAAGCAATAAGAGATCTAACAACGAAGAAAAAAATCAGATATAGTTATAAATATCTATGCTGGTAATGAATACAAGCTGGCTATATTTCATTGATGGCAAAAATAAAAATGCAGACCAGTTCTATCCTGATTTTCAAACAGGAGTGCAGAGTCATAATTAAGCTCAGATCTCAACATCAATGGAAAAGTCAATTGTATCTCCGTCAACAAAGCCTATATAATATAAATATCTATTAATAATGAGAAGCAACTTCACCAAAGTCATGGATAAATATAGAATAAGTCTATAAATAAAAAAGACTGAAGATAACTGCCCAAATAGGCTGTGCTGGATGTTAAATCTTACTAATGCTTTAATGTAATTAAAGTTATCTTCTATCACCACAACATTCTCTAAAGAGTTAGGAAGCAGCTGGAAACACCTATCAAGGGTACCAGCCATCCTCCGAAGCTGCTGTCCCCAGAAGCTGCGATCCACAGAACATCATCTTTTCCAGTTTTTCTGTAAAGTTTTCCAACTGTTGCGGTGGCAAAGCAGAGTTCAAAGGTTTGAACAGCCCCATTAATTCACTCCAGGGTTTATCCTGCTGCCAATAACTCACATGTCAGAGTTGCTGGTTCTTTTCTCTTTTAATCAAAGAGAGGAAGGACTGCAGATCTGCACAGCAGTTGCTATGAGCGCTCCCTTACTTTGGGTTACAGAGAAGGGCCAAAGAGTAGGAGGAGGTTTTAGGGCTTACTAGAAATATTTTCCCCGCCAGTTAAGGAGCCATGCACATATTCCAGGTCCACTGGAGAGGAACTAACCAAGAAAACTGGCCGGGCTCAGAGCAGCACAACACTATTCACAGTGGGATTCACAGATGAAACACTTTTTGGTGGGACACAGAGGTAATTTATTTCAGCAATACTTGTGCAAGGAGCTAAACATGTAGACAAAGCACAGAAGAATACAACCACCGTATCCCTGATTTTCTTCCTTTCTTCTTTCACATTCAAACTTAAGAGGCTGCTTGAACTTAAACTTGTATCTCGAAGCTTTATAGCACTTCCGAAAAAACTATTCAGTGGCACAGGTGAGGTCAGTGTTAAATACAACGAGATTTCATCATTCACACAGCGAACGATGAAGCTTTACAAACCACAGAAGTCTGGCATCTATTCAGAAATTAATTGAAATATTTTGTTCAGAACTGCAGGAGACTCAGTACGAAGTGTAATGATTATGTAGCTGTTGCACTATTTATAAGGCACTCTTCAAGCACACCCATGGACTGGCTGATGATCACGATCGGCACGTCAAGCACGGTAAGATACGTGAATGTAAGCAAGACATAGCAAAGAAAGTTAGGTCCTGACTTTAGAATGATAGAGGTTATATTCCACAACCTTAAAGCCAGATTTGGAATACATTTAGTGCTTAGAAGTAATTTTAAAAGTAATAATGCTCCTCTAAGGAAAGAATTGAACTTTGATTCTAAGTACAAAATGAGGTTATATTTCTGATATCAGCACACTGAATCAAATTATATCTGAAAGATTAAGAAAGTATGAAAAAACCCTGTCCTGTCTAAGGAGAAACAGATCAGATTTCAGTGAACGAAATGGAGTCAAGGGGTTAAGGACAGAGGTTGAAAATACTAGCAGGGATAAAAATGTAAATGCAAACCGATGTATTCAAAAGAGCCCAGTGAAATCAGACTTTTGTGTGCAAAGCCTGTCAGAAACCCAAATTTCCTGTTGCCATGGAAATTGAAACAAAACCAAAACCCATTCCCAATCACAATGGAAGGGTGGGATTTTGAAATTTCCTCTGGAAGAAAATTTCCAGGGGAAAAGAAAGATTAATTCAGAGCCATAAAAATACATTGCTTCTGATATATGAAATGCTTTGTGGAGGTAAGGATGAGGATTTCATTTCAGTAGTTCAGCTCATCTCTATTTATATAATTAAAATATTAATAGCTATATGATAACAAATATACTTAGCATATAAGAAAAGCCTTTTCAGTACTATATGAAAATACGTGCATGACAAATCAAACAGATCACAAAGAAGATGATTAAATATTTCTGCTTTGCACTTTTATCTTTTAAAATAGGATATGAAATGGAATTAGCACTTCCTTACAAGGCTGCTGGCACACCAAAATGATCTATACCAAGAAAAATTAGGCAAATATGCCAAAGACTGATAGTAGCCTTTGAATTTGCTCATGGCAGACTGTCACTGTATCTCTGTCATGCTCCCAAGGACCTTTTTACTGAGTAAGAAGTTATTTCACTCTCTATTGACACGTATTCCAAATTTTCTCCCTGAAGATCCTTCCTCTTTTGCCACCAGTGACACCATGGGAAAATATTGGCCAACACCACAAAGGATATCAACTTCTCCCCTGAAGTCCAAGACAGAGTCACAACAGCAATTCAAGTGTACAAGGCTGGGTCCCATCACCTAGCTGTTTTCTCCTCACCACACCCCAAGTTCTCAGACCAGGGACACCTCTGTGACACCCGTAGGAAGCCCAGCAAAGTCCTTATTGAAACCACTCGGTCAGACCCCCAGTGAAATAAGTTTTCCCATCCCCAATAAACTGACAAGTGACATGAAATTTTGGACTATTGCCACAACTATGGAGTCACTGAAAAAAGAGTTGGGTCTCCATGAAGAGGACAGTACCCCAGGGCCTTTTCAGCTTTTCATACTCACAGCTCCCTTCCACCCACTCAGCAGAGAATCATTATTTTTTTAAACCTGGGTCACTGGAGCAATTTACTCTCTCTTTAGCCAGATTTATATCTACGCGACTGGGATAACGAGCAGCTGGAGCTGGGGCTGGACAAGGGGCCGCAGGGAAGCAGAAGGAATTCTTGAGCCACTTCTACCATCAACCCTTCATCTTCACTCCCCTTGGCTTGAGCTCATCTCCTTTGCTCCCTAAACAGTTCAGAAAAAAACCCAAACAAACGCTATGCTTTGTTTTCTCGCAAAAGCCTTTCATATACATTAAGATTGCTCTAGCTGCCTGAGCCTTCTCTTCTCTAGACTAAAGAGCATAAATATTAAATAATAATATTATAACAATCTCTCTCTTGAGCCTACCTATCCATTTCAGTACACTACTTCTGCTTACCAGCCACTAAGCAGTTACTGGTTGATGCTGGTTTATTTACTGGAAAGAGCTCTATGCAAAATATATTCACCAATTATTGCAGAAGAACATAAATATCCATTTGTAACTACTACTTAAAAGAAATAACAATTTTCTCTCTGATCAGCCTTCACAGTTAGATTCCCGTCAAAGGAATCACATGAACAGATGGGGTCCAACAGGCTTTTCATGTGTTTTCTTTTTTCCTGTGTGCTTCATAACGAAGGTCTCACTCATAACCTTGTTAAAATGGGCTCATTTCCTTTCTCAGGATGTGATTTTCTTGTAACTGTTTTTTATTTTCTGTCTTGAGCAAACTCGACGATTCATTTCTCCTTACCAATCACCACCTGAGCGTCACGCACACCAAGGGAAGGCAATGGATGAGCAACGGCAACCACGGACGTGACACAGTGTTTTGGTTTTTTTTTTTTGCTCCATCTGAATTCTCCCAGGAAAATAAGCATTTTCCAAAGAATACAGCTAACACTGGATGAAAACAATTTTTTTGTGAATAGAAAACTCATTGAAAAAGGCTGTGACAGGGAGATCGACTTTATTTCTGAATCCAGCCCACAGTTGGTGGGAATTTTCCACAAAACAAACAGACCAAACAAAAACAAAACAAAAAAGGCAGGAGGGATTTTGGAACAGTGCATATTTCATTGTGAAATTTTCTGAGAGCATCTTGTTTCCAAAGATGCTGAAATGTTGCATTTCAACATATTCTAAAAAAAAAATACTTTGTCATTGTGAAACTTTTTTTTTTTTTAATGTCAAACCAGCCTAAATTTAATTAGATGCAAAAGAATTAACCCCTCAAAATCAAATGAAATATTGAGTCAGAGAAAAAATGCTCAAGGGGTCTCAAATTATGTATTTTTTTTAAACAATTTGGTTCAGCAACCAAATAGAAAAATCTATTGTTTGCTGTAATAAATTATAATATTTTTTTATATAACTATGACAGGACAGCACAGGGGACTCTCCTCCCCCCCATACTAATATGTCTTGGGTTTTTTTTTTCCTTAGACATTTCATTAAAGACAGCTCATTTTAAACAACTTGGACAAAACTAAAATCAGCTTTTCCAACAAGACCTCAACTTTTTTCCATTTCTCCACAGTTAAGTCACCACTTTCCCAGTAACTTGAGGTCTTCTTCAAGATCACCACCCCATTTTGGACCACCACACTCCCGCTAGGGAAGAAGGGTATAGATTTAGAGACAGCTGCGTAGCTTAGAAGTCAGAAAAAGAGGCAAAAGATGTGATGGAAACCAGAAGTGCTGGATGACAGAATGGCTGGCACAGAATCACATGAAACCCCAATTAAAGCTGCAAGGGAAGATCCCACTCCTTTGGAGCCCAAAGCTGCTGGTCTCCACCACGAGAGCGATCCGCCTGAGCCAGCGCAGATCAGTCCCTGATGCTCCATGCCCGCCTGCACTGCAGTACCTACAGTTTTCTCCTCCTGATGGAAGCAGGACTGGATCCCCATCCCTTCAGTACCGTTGTTCCCAAATGACCACAACAAAACGCTTACCTGTCCACTTTCCCAGCACTCGAGCTTGCCAAAGTTCAACACTTGCCAAAGATATCTTTTAATTAAAGTGTCGAAAACTGACAGGATTGATCACAGAGATGGTTTCCTCCACGCTCAGCTGTCTCAGATTCTAAACTCCTTTTTCAGCTACTTTTTTTGACCACTTAATTAACAAGTGGTTCATCATCTGACCTGCCAAGAGAAAGGTATCTCAATCTCCATGAAAAAAGCCAGAGATTGGAAAGAGTCAGCAATTTTTCTTTCCTGTCCTTATTTTTTTCATGCTCAAGTCTATATATAATTTCTTTTTGATGATTTCATCCAACATAGATCACTCTGATAATTGTGGAATTATTCGGCCATGGGAGTTATTATTCAAATATTTTTGCCTGCCTTTTTTCACCATACAAAATAGCCATGCATTTTTTCTTCTCTTTTTCTCCTACATCCAAAAATAAATAATCAATCAGCCCAAGTAAGGTTTATTGCAAGTGGTTTTTTGTATGGTGAACTAGATTTGTGTTGGGAAGTCACCTGCATTTTAAAGGAAGCAGATACTGAAATTACGTGTGGGAGAACAGAATTTTAGCAGTACAAAGCATTTCTTCCTGACCTCATTCTCTTCACCCTTTCTTTTAGTTTGCTGACCAGCTGGGAACATTGCATGGATTTTACAGCCTGACACATGCTGTATGCCTAACAGGGGAGTACGTGTTGCCAAAGCCCTCTTGGATGCTATAATGTACAGAATAAAAAAGAAAAGAAAGACCACGACGTGAGCTAGACTGTCCCCTTCCCAAAATGTAGAAGCAGGAAAAGCTTCAAGGCGTGGGGGTAAGATTTCCCAACAAAGCATCTTTGCAGCACGTCCTCTCTACAGACAAGGCTCTTGCCATCAGACCCTTTTTCCTGCTCCATTACCTCCTTCCAGCTGCTCTCATTTCATCTCTCCTCTGATTTCAGGGCTGATAAAGCATTTTAATGCTTGGGGAAATTGGCACTTGATTGAGAAGGACATTGAGAATAGGGCACAGAAGGCTGCAGTCCATGCGGTGCAGCTATGTGGCAGAAAACCACCGATGTGGAGATGTCATCTTCTTTCCACCCATTGCCCCAAGCACAGAGTGTGCAAGAGCTGCGTGGCACATCCAGCATGCAGATTCCCTCCATGATCCCCAGATTCCTCCAAGACTTGCTTTCGTATGGACTCACAGTGGGCATAAAGACTCTCTCAACACTGAATTTTCACCTAGATTTTGTTATGCTGCTCCCATCCTTGCCCTGTCATTCCTATGACAAGGCAGAAAAGCCAGGGCAAAATGTCTTTGAGCCACCTTTTCCCCCTCGTCTCAGTATTTGTTTTTAAGGCATCCTTGTGCTTTTTAAACCCTTTCCAGATACCCCAAACCTTTTTGGGATTAATTAAACATTAAACGGGGCACACAGAGGTTTTCAGCAGGTGGACAATACAGTGAAAGCAAGCCGACAAGCCCCAACAATTCTTCTGCAAGTGCCCTTGGCAAAGACCCAGGTTCCCACTCGCACGCTCGCGCTGCGCTGCCTAATGGGATCGCTTTGCATGCACCGCACACCCCTGGAATGCAGCAGCTCCTCGGCCAGCGCCAGCACGGTAGATTAACAGAGGTTACCTTTGGTGCCAGACTTCTAAAAGCCTGCACAATAACGCTTTGACAGCTGTCCAATCAGTCTGTATACATCTAGATACATAAAATACCCGAAGCACTAGTCTCCCATTTACCGAGGCTGTCTAAAAGCCAAAAGTACATTACTGCACCAAAAGCTGCAACTAGAACAGAACCAGATTAATACCTGAATTCCTATTAACCTTTCATTCACTGAACACTGCCAGAACTTTACTTTTGTGGCTTGAGATACATTAAATGTACCACACCTATGCATGAATCCATATGTTGCTTAGGAATGCTTCTGATGAGTTTTAAATTCATTCTCAAGCCCTGTAACAGTACATTTGACATCAGACTGAAATGCTGCAGCCTATCTTTTCCTTCAGACTCAATTATCTAAAACAAAAATCTCCAGATAAATATTAATTGTCTATTATTTATTTTGATTCTTCAGTTAATACAAAAAAATATTAATGCAAAAGTGTGTGATGCCAAAGGCAAAAGAACATTATTACAAAATAAATTACAAAACATTCAAGCATCCCCCGCATCCTACCCACCAGCCATTTCTCTTTCCACACCTATAATGAGAGCTAATTTAATCTTCAAAGTATCCAGCAAGGAAAAATATTGTTGAGGTTTTGGTACGTTACGTTTTTGCTTTTAAAAAAAAAAAAAATTTGGAACAACATGAAAAATTATTGTCTCGAGGGACGGGGGGTGTTTACAGAAAAGTCACGTTCGTTT
Source organism: Rissa tridactyla (assembly GCF_028500815.1). Taxonomy (NCBI): domain Eukaryota; kingdom Metazoa; phylum Chordata; class Aves; order Charadriiformes; family Laridae; genus Rissa; species Rissa tridactyla. The sequence continues at coordinate 114,904,557 of NC_071468.1, read as the reverse complement.
TTAACTGTCTTGACTTCAACGTGCCCTTTATTTCATTCAACACTCTCCATCACCACAGACCAGCAAGATTGTTATTCCATCCCCTCCTGAAATATTTGGAGAAATAAGAAAAAAATGTGTTTTGCTTTCCACCCAGGAGGCTTATGAAGCCATGCTGTCAGACACCACCATCCTTCCGGTTCATAAAGAATTCCTGTGCACTCAATGAGCATTCAACTGGCATTTTGGCACCATGAGTTATTTATTCACCACATTTTTTTTACAAAGATCCACAATCTAAAAATGCAAGATTGCAACCTCATTTTCCAAAAGCCAAATAAACGGATATTTATTTGTGTACTTGGGGTTACGCTACCTGGAATAAAATGCCAAACTTATCTATCTGCCTGTCTCGGGACCTACGCTGGTCTTCAAATAATTGATAAAAAAAATAAAATACCTAAAGTCCTAAAGTTCACAGTTCAGGAGCAGGGCAAATCCCTTCCTGTGAAATGCATGGCATTTGATGCTGTCAAAAAAAAAAATATTGAACTAGAGAAAATGTTTTGAACTCTTTCATGCTTGTAGTTTCCAGGTTTCTAGGAAATGGGGTAGAAACTGCAAGGATGATTTACAGCACGTGCAACATTTCAGAAACATCCGAACTCCAGTCGGCATGTGAGGCGGAGACAGCATCACATCTAGCAACTGGCTTCGAGAAAAGGACATATTGTACCTGCAACTCAAAGCCTGTGGGAAGGCAACATATTATTCCAGCTAATGGAAAGGGTTCAGGTTATGCACAGTCCTGTGATTCAGTAAAAGCCCCTGGATTAATACGACACAGAGTATTCAAATGGCTGCTGCTAAATATCTGAACCTTGAACTCCTTCCTCGTTACTGCTTTCTCTCCCAGGTCTCTTAGAGGTGTAGGAGGGTGGTGATAGCAAATTCAGTGCTATAATTCTACTTCCCCAAAGCTCATTTCATACAGACCCCGTTATTTTCTCACCCAACCCCATCCCTTTCCAGGGACATCTGGCCACACACCTAATAGCCCCAGGAAGGGTCTGTTGAGCAGTCCCCAAGGCTTTAGAGGTCCCTCAGCCTATATGCTCCACCAAGAGCTCAATGTTAAGTGTGCAAAGGCACAACAGGAAGCCCACATACCAGTGCCTGTGCACGGTCCCTTGCTCCTCCCCACCACTGAGGCAGCTGTAACATTAAAACAGCAGTTGCAGCTAAACAAAATTTCTGCAATTTCCCCAAGCCTGGACTTTTTTCCAGCACCACAGCTGTAATTCCAGGACTTGGCTCCATTATTACGTTTATATTAATGCACAGGGGCAGATTTTACAACACATGGCACAGTAAGAATATTTTATATGGCTTACAGGAAGCCAAGAAAAAATGCAAATTTGGGTCACAAAAGTACTGTCAGCATATTGTGCCTGCCTCTTTGCCAACACCAGTTTGCTCCCTCTGGTATTTTATTATGTGGGTTTTTTTAATTACTACAGGAGACTGAACTTCAACTTGCAGGTCATTACAGACTCTAACAGAGAACTAGCAAGGCATTTTGGGAAAGTCCAAATTTTCTTGTATAGGAACCTGTTTCTAGCCATATTACGCTGGATTAATCCTTAACCAGTGGCTATTGCTGACCAGCCTTCAGGCTTCAGGATGAATTCCTGTGAACTTGGGCTTCATGTCACCCAAGTTCAAATGCATACATCAGAAACACAGTCCTTCCTACACATACAGTATTGAGAAGGGAAGGATGGCACCACCAGAGAGAGGATAATCACATCCCTGTTTCTTGTCATCCAGCACCCATCAGATCGAACTTCAGCTACCTAAAGGCCAGGCATCTGATCAAACTAAATCATATAGGCTTGTCGTATGCCATCTTCAGATAGGACTCATCTACATATAGGACCTTTGTACAGATAGGATGGATGTGCTGTCTCCTTCGGAGGTCTGTTGTTTCTCTCTGTTGACAGAGAGAGCCCAAATGACCAGCCATGTAATAGCTGAGTTTAGGGGAGATGAAAGCTCCCAGGGTGTCATCCTAGGACAACGACACTAAATTAGGCTATACCAATCTCTAACATAATCATCTACCAGGTAGAGTAGGATTTGCAGTGGAAATAGCAATGAATGCCATAAAAAATTAGGTGACTTAGACAATATATATGCTACTAAATAGTAGAAACAACTAAAGACTAAACCATTGTAATGCAATGCCTTCTTGGACTCTACCTTGAAATAGTTTTGAAGGAACAGTGATACGGGACCAGTTAAGGTTCTCCTCCACCACTAGCTCTCAGTTCCTCAGTTCCTTGGCTTACAGCTTCACGGGGTCTGTTGGAGATGCTGCAAAGTCTACCCCTCCCACTGATATATGCAATTTGAGGAAAACTGATGTGCGTGTGGATTAAAGAGCCCTTGACCTGCTAAAACTGCCCCCTCCAATATATGAATTAAAAAGATATGAGATGTAGGTGGTTTCTCAGGGAAGGTGACTTTATATTATACACCTAAATGAACTCTGCCCAGAGGGCATATATACAATTACATATAATCTATATCCAACCTTCAGGAGCTTTTCCGTTTGCTCCTTAACTACTGTAACAGCTATTGGCCTATACCACAGTGAATTTCCACTCCTCGTACCACCTTAGTTGTGCCAGTCAGGTGGGAGGGCAATGCCCAGAGTGGAAGTCAGTAACAAAGTCTTGTACCCTGTCTAGAGACACACAGTGACTTTTTCTTCTGCTAGATTGTGCTTGGACCATAAGCCCATCATGAAAAATTAACTACAACTACACACGAAATTAAAAAAAAGAGGTCTCAGCAAGTCATGACTTTTTGCCGGGCTCAGAAGAGGCACCACAATTATCGTGCAGCTGGAAAGTGCTGAGATGGTTTTAATGGCATCTGCTGTCTCTTGATTGACAGAGCATAAACATTTCAGAAATACAAGCAACAGCACTGCAGCCGCACAGCACCAGGCAGCAATATTTACCGACTGCGACTGAGCTACCGCTATCAGTCACAAATTGCACATCTAGCACAGGCTTATTCTGATTTTGTTTGAGAAATGTCCTCTTTGGGATGAAGAGGTATTAGCAGCTTCACAAACACTGTCAGCTAATCAAAAAATATTAGAGAAACTCTCCACAGCTTAGTGGTTTTCTGTCACTTGCTCTAGATGGTAGGAACGTGTGGGAATGAATAAATGTATTAATACACAGCAGCCTGTCAGGAGCCCTTGGCACGCCGCGAGCCCGGGTACTGCATTTGCCAGTCAAATGTGCCTGATGCTCTCAGCATTCCCTGACAGCAACCCGCTCGCACGGGAGTTGGCGTGAAGTCTGCTTTTAAATGGAAATACCTCACGTTATGGTTCCTGACACTAATTTCTACCTAAGCCATACCAGATATTTCATTTACAGGCCTGATGCAGCTGCGCCCTTTATTGAGCTCACGTTTACGCTCATTGACTTGAGCCACACTGTGACTTTTCTTACGAAAAAGCACCGCCCGTAAGTGTGGCAATGACTGCTCACGTACACAGTAGGAGCGCTCACTAATTTCATCCCTGCTAAGTTCTGCCCACTGCCATCCAGGTGGATGAAAGATGCCTTTCTGGGCTCTGAAAGACCCTCATTCTGGGGCAGAAACAGGACTGCTGGACCACAGGCTGGGTGGGGAGGGAGGCCAGGGGGCAGCAGGAGGGGATGCGAGGGGAAGGGGTGGAAAGGGAAGAAAAGCACTGTTGGAAAAACAAGAAATAAAGTGAAGTGAGGACTCTTTCCATCAACCTCCTTCTCTTTTCCTTCCTTCCAAGGTCCTCTCAGGCTTTTCTGCCACTCCTTTTTGATTGAGAGCTTCCTACCTTCTCCCCCTTCTCTCGTCTCCTGCCTCTACATTGGTCTTTTCCCTCTTCTAACACAAAAAATGGTGGCAGCGACAGAGCCTGCTGCCAGCAAGGCACGAGCCGTGGGCAGTTGGGTCACACCTCTGCCAGCTGGAAGCTGCTCAAACAGGGAACTGCAACGCTGCGCAGGGGTGTCTTCCCTTGCTCCATGAGGGAAAACCACTGCACAGATGGATGCTACTGTGGGAATACTGGATATTGAAAGGGAAGCATTTGCCACCAAGACAAAGAAACTAATAACATGCCAGCAAACTGTTTTGTGTAAAGGCAAACAAATCTCTCCTGTACAAAATGGGACGCATATCCAAACGGTAACCTTTTCTGTGCTTTGGCCTCTGAAACAGAGCAGCTGCGTGAAGAGAATTTAGGAAGTGCTTTTAAAGAGAAAAACATGTGGTTTGGGAATACAAAAACAATAGACAATCTACCTTCTGTTGACACTGATATTACGCATCGATAATATGTAACCGTAGACCAAGGATGAAGACAAATTAAATAAGAAACAAACCCCTCTTGCACTTATTTCTTGCCAGTAAATTCTTCTACTAAAAACCTCTACTAGCAGGAAGAACATGCAGTATCTGCTTTCTTCTGGTACTCAAGACTTTTGACACTCTCGTACCTGTGCACGTTACAGGACTGCAGTTCTGCCTTGAGGGGAGTATCTTTTGGCGTGAAACACGGCTCACATCCTGCTCCCAGTTACACCGATGTGAAACCAAGGTGCTGGATTTATTCCAGCAAAGGGAACAGGGAACAGAAAACAATGAAGCCATTTTTGAAGACAGAACTGATTTGAAAAAAGGTGAGATCCCATCACGGAAATCAAAATAACAAACACTGAAATGTATTTTGCCTTCTGATATGTTCCAAAAGGAATGCCCCACTTTGCTGCAAGCCATATCTATGTATAAAAAAAGCCAGAGGAACTTAAACAGTGTCACAGCCTTAGGACTGATTCATGTGTTTGATCAACACCTTACCAATTTCATGACAAATTACCAGTCAGTACAATTTAATGCAAAAAGTTGTATACTCTGTGATATTTGGGTAATGCTTGATATATAAAACGAGATTTTTCAGCAGCAGGTTTTTTTCAACTATTTAATACAAATTTCTTGCAGTTTTTGTTGCATTACAATATTTTTCATTACTTTTGAAATTCAGTGGCAATGTAATATACCTTTATGTGGAGACTACCAAGACAGTTTCTCTGAACAGAGAGTAATTTTTATGTTGTTATTCTGCTGGTTCCTATTAGATTCATATGCACATACATATTTAATATTTTATATCCTTGCATCTTTGTAATGCTAATTGTTCAGTAAGAACAAAACACATTTAGGCTAACTTTCCCTTTTGGTATTCCTGCACTAACTATGGGAAGAATTAACCTTAATTATCTGTGAAGCATCACATACACTTACAACACTCTGAAAGTAATAAGCCAAATTTTGAAGCTTCTCCAAAGCTCAAAATATTCTATGTCCCACATGAGTATATTGGTGCACAGCAGTACTGAGGGACACCTCTTTCTAAGGTATAGGTTGATCCATCCTATTCTTTGTTGTTTCTCCATCTCAGAAAAAGTTCAGAGCTCTGTGCCTCAGTTAATGTAAGTGCACCTCAGCTACTTACTTAATGCATTTTGCAACAGAGAATGTGGCAGCCACCTGAAAAATCAACCCTCTGCAGAGGCTAAAATTGATGGCCATCCTCTGGTTTTACTCGGTCTTCCAGTCAACTCCTACGGAGTTTGATCTGCTTGTGTAGAAACTCAGTCACGGCTTCAGCATTTGGCCCAATAATAATAAAAATTTAAAAAAAATGAAAAAAAAAAAAGTGAAGCCTCTCTTCAAGGAAAATATCAACATCACAGTATCTTCGATTCTCCATTGCCCAGCGTCTAATTTAGTCACTAGACAAATGAAAGAAAATGAGCGTTTAGAAACACTATGGACTTCTGTAAGGTCCTCAAGTTTCTCCGGCACTCCTTTGTGCTAGGCTGAAGGGCTGGCTTTCCTTTTAAATAGCCAGAGAAGATCCAGTTTGAACCAGAGCAGGATTAGCTGGCTGCATAAGAAATCCCTGGAGAGGAGAGGAACGCACAGAGCTGCAGCACTCTGCCAGGCAATGAGCACCGCTCCAGCCCATAGTACAAACCAGGAAAGCTGCCATCACCAACAGATGAGCTTCAGAAAAGAGGAGCTGAAATAGTTTAATATACTGGTGCCCACACGCAGTGTCCACCCTACACCTCTGATGGGCGAAATACAGCATGTCCGCACATCTCCTTTGCTTGGCATTACAGCCCTGGACTGGGAACCAGTGCAGCTGAGATGCTGCTCACATTTGCTCCTACCACCGAGGCAGCAACCTCCAGCAAAGGAGCCGTGCTGACAGCAGGGAGCAAAAACTTCTAAAGACCACCACAGACCTTTGCTTCAGTGCCCACAAAACAAAGGCTCTGGGGAAGCCACCAGGGTGGTCTTAATCACTGCAGGATCCTCTCCAGGCACCAGAATTTCTCAGGTTCGCAATGGCAGAAGAAGTGGCTAAACGGTTCAATAAGCTCCTGTCCTGCCTACACCAGACTCTTCATCCTGGGCCTCGTGATTTAGACCTTTTGGGACCTGATAGAGCTTGGCCATGCTGGACACTGGGAAAATATAGGCACAATGAGATTAATTTATTTTCACAAACTAAAAATGTATTGTGCTTTTGGAAAGAAATTCATAAATATTATGCTTCCATGGAGTAAAAACAATATGTACCAATATAATTTCTGCCCCAACTTAGGAAACGTGTTCCCAAATCCAAGATTACATAAATGTGTTAGTGAGCACAGTTTTACATGTACATAATTCATTCTTTTTCCTGATGTATTTGCAGGTCAAAATGACATGTGTGATAGTTCTTACATGTTTGTAATATATCTCTACCTGAAAAGCAGCAAATTATAAAAGCAGATTCTGCATAAACTATCAGATTGCTGCAGCGGAAAAAACAACCGATAAAATAAAAGAACCTCCCCGCAAAACCAAACAAACACTGATCTCACATTTAAAACTGTTTTCCTGACTTTTTCTCTCAAAAAATGCATAACATTAGTTGTGTAAAAACTAAACCACCATATGAGGCATATTTTAAAGCCTCATATAAACAATGAAGCTTTTATGGCATCCTCAGAGCAAAGAATGTCCAAATATGGCTGAGTTAAGTACCCTGAGAATTAACTGCTCTTAATAAATTCACTGAAGTTTGTAAGTCCACATTTACCAAGAATCAGAAGAGAAATAAAGGGAAGGGAACATGGTTCAACTCATTTTCCTGTACCATTCTCTAAAGATGTTGTGTTATAAACTTCCTCCATATCTTGGATGCTGGAGGCGTCTGTGGAATCTTGGTCGCTGACTACAATTCCTACCGAAGAAAGGCTAGAAATGAAGGAGTGCATCTTTTTTGCATAAATATCCCTAATGTTAAAATAAGGTAGGTCATTACATTTCTCTTTGCGATCATTGTTGCATTGGTCTGGATCAATATCTTTTTGTTTTTGATAGTACTTAGAGAACTTATTGAAAATAATGGTGATTGGAAGTGCTACTACTAGTATTCCGCAGATAATGCATAGGGTGCCAAGCAGCTTTCCAGCAAGCGTGACCGGGTAAGTGTCCCCATAACCAACAGTGGTCATGCTGATGGTTGCCCACCACCAGCAAACAGGGATGCTGTGCAGTTCTGATGAGTCATCATCTTTCTCCACTGAGTAGACAAGCACTGAAAAAATAGAAATCCCAACTGACAAAAACAAAAGCAGAAGTCCAACTTCCTGATAGCTATGTCTCAAAGTGGCGCCTAAAGACCGCAGTCCTACAGAGTGCCTGGCCAGTTTCAGGATGCGAAATATCCTCATTAACCTCAGGATCTGAACCACTTTCCCCATGTTTTCAATATCTTCACTTTCTTCTTCCTTCGTGTCCACAGCCAACGTGGCATAAAATGGGATAATAGAGACAAAATCAATGATATTCAGTGGTTTCTTCCAGAACTTCTTTTGACTCGGAGCAGTGATGAGCCTGATTACTAGCTCAGCAGTGAACCAGATGATGCACGTAATCTCCACAGCTTCCAGCACAGGGTCTTCAATCTCCCTGTCATTGGCGTCCAGCCTTTGAAACTCTGGCATGCTGTGAATGCACATGGCCACGATTGACGCCAGGACGACACTGAGGGACGACACGGCAATTAACTTGGCAGACAAGCAGTATGCAGGATTTTCCATTCTGACCCAGATCTTCTTTCTTATTTCACCAAAACACAGATTGTCAAACTTTTCCAGCTCTTTATCAAATATGGATGACTCTTCGTTAGAGGAGTCTATACTTCTGTCATTGCTCTTCTGATCCCAGTCTTTCTCAGGACCTTCTTCTTTCCTTTCTTGGTACCTATTGCTGCAGCAGGAATCAATAAACAGCTCATTTATCCCCCAGTACTCTATTTCCTGGCAGAAAGAAAAGACACAAAGTTCTTCCATGACATGAAGTTTGCCCGTGTAGTAAAAATTCAGAACATATCGGAACAAGGAAGGATTCCTGTCAAAGTAATATTCCTTGTCTGCAACACTATAATCATCACACAGTTCTAGAATAGCCTCTTCCGAATGGCATTTGAGAAGTTTCCCGAGTCTGGTATGGGGAAATCGGAGCAAGGTGCTTTGATCCACTGATTGTTTAAAGCCACCCACATTCAAGTTGATAAGTTCTGCATCTTTGCCGGGTCTGTGGAAAAATTCACCATAAACCATTTTGAACAGAAGAGTTCTACTTCCACAAGATTACATTGAACCTGGAAAGAACATAAGATACTGTTAGAGCATTTGATTCGGTTTTGCTCTTGTGACACATTCTTTTTTCTGTCTCTGGTTACTGTGAAATGCTATAGCAAAAAAGAAACTAAATGATGAATACCATTATTCAGCATTTCACAGAAATAGGTTTAAATCAGTTTGATGGTTTAACACAGCTTCAGCAAATTTGAAAGCAATGGGTTCTGGTTTTGGTCTCCTTAATTTTTTCTAGTGTGGAGGAAGAATGCCTAATTCATCAGTAAATCAGTTTCTGTTCTGCTATCACATTGAAATTAATAGTCATGAAATAAGTTTACTTCAATGATGTAAAAAATCTTTAGTTTAAAGACAGAAAACGTGTCAATGCACCAAAACATTTAGGACAAAACTTAAGAGCAGGTGTCTCTCAATTACAGTTTCAGTAAAGTTGTATTGATTTATACGATGTTGCAATTTACAATCCACTGCTTTCAATGTTATCTGATTGAATATGGTCTGCAATTACTTCTGTTGTCATATGAATTAATTTCTTTCTAGAGTCATCCACAGAAGAGCATTCCGTATTCTTGAAAACATACCAAATGTGCATTTGGAGCTTTCCAATTCCTGGCTTCAGAGTTATGTCTAGCACATATTTTGGTATCTGCACTGGCTCAGGATATTTTTCTACCTGCCTTCCTACTCACCTGGAGTGCCACAGCCCTCTAACGACCTTGGTCAGTTCCAGAAGCAATTCCTATTCTGCCACAGCATAGCCATAACCACTATGGTAATGCCAACAAGTTGGTGTTGAAATGTCATTTCTGGAAACAGGAGCTTCCAGACATGGAACTTCCAGAGAAATGTTGCCTCAGCAAGTACCTGTAGATACCTGCAGAGAGATGGAAGGACATTTCAATGTTTCATATTTTACTGTAAGTTAAATCATTCAGCTGAAACTGAATTCAAAAAGGCAGATACAGTTACTAGCAAATAAGTTAACTTTTTCAGGAGAACTTCACTCTTGCTTTCCCTCTAAGGAACAGTTGTCTTCAAGCCAAAACTGGCAGTTCTTACACTTGTCATGAGATGATACATAACTTCTGATCATGAGGAAAGCAATTTTTTTTTTTTATCTCTCACACTTAAACATTAATTGATGTATACTAAGCTAATTTATTTCAATTTAATATGGAAGTCAATGAATTTTAAATGTGACGAGAGAGCATCGTAATCCTCTAGTCCTAACAGATGGACCCATATCATGCAAAGAAATTGCTTTGGTGCTCTTTAATGTCTTGGGGAAGCTACTCAAGGAACAGACTGCAATTTCTATACCTGTCCATCATTCAGTGCTTCCTGCAACAGCACCAATTATGATTCAAAGTTGGGACATGTCTGAATATTTTGAATAGTTTGAATATTTTTTTGCTGCTCTTCAAGGTCTCCTGACTCAGTTAATGAAGGTCATTAAGGTTATATCTATTTCCATGTTCGTAGTGTGTGCACCATGGTTGCATCCCTGCTGTATGTCGGCATGAGAGAGGAGCGCCAGCACTGCTTTACATAAAAGAAACCTGGGCATTTTCCTCAAACCAGAGTCACTGTAGACTTCAATAAGTGCCAGAGTAGATGGTTGGGATACTGGGCCTCATGGGTGAGCCCCAGTTTACAGCAACAGAACAAGCAGGAGGCAAAAGAAAGAGATAATCCCACCCCACAATTCAGCTTTCATTCAGCCCCAGGTACTTGCATTAATGGCCTAGTTCTTTTGAGCCATATAAGCCCCACTCTCTGAATTTGTAAAGACAGCAAGTGTTTTCTTTCTGTAGCATCACACAGAAGACTAGAGCCATGGGATCTTGTGGAGAAGGGAAGACTCCACTGAGATATGACCTCTTGATATGAATCAACTGCGAATATCCTGAACAGAGATAAGTCTGCATCGCCACCACTGCTAGCTACAGCTCCATCAGTCACCCAAAATAACACACTATGAAAACTCTTAGGCACCTCTATCTAATCCAGAACTGACTTCCTTATGATTTTTAAAACAAAATGACTGAACTGGTTGCATCGCAGAGGTGGAACCATTTTCCAGCTACTGATCCCAAGTCTATCATCCCAGATGGAAGGATCCAGAGAGGCTGCTTGCCTTGGAGGGACCCACTGTGATGCAGAGCTCCCAACCTCCTTTTACAGCAGCAAGACCTAAAGGGAGACAACCCCATCCTGCTTCATAGTAGGGTCAACCCTCATGCACAATTTTGTCCTTGTCACTTTTTGATTATAGCAAAAGATGGAAATGGGAAAAGCCTTAAAAACTGGGTTCAAACTTCTGATTAAACACCAAGGAGAGGGGAAGGAAAGGCAGATACAGAACCATGCTGGGAGGGAAAGCGCCAAACTGTCCAGAGAGCTGAAGAGTTTATCAGACAGAAGTTGAAACCCTCCAGCTGAGACTGTTTCATGGTATCCATAAAATGCGATGGAGAACACCTACTGTTTAGAGGAACAGCAACTCCGTGTAACTGCCATGAAGGAAAGGACTTCTGTTGCCTTCTTGCCACTCCAGTGCCTTCCAGACAGGGTGAGAACAGAGAAATAGATCTCTGGGAGGTCGTGGTGGCAGGGTTTCAGGGCACAAGTTAATGCACATCAGGTTTTAATACACATCCATTTTTCTGTGTAGGAGGAGGTTACAAAGGACTTTCTGAGCCATGATCTTCTCACTCACCTCACCTTTAGCTTCCCCACGTGCAAGGGTTTCTTTAGGTTTGCCACAAACATCACTAGACACCTACTCAGTGATGTTCTCTCTTACTATTTTCGTCGTATTACTTTTTGATAGTCCTTCACACAAGCAGGAACACAGGGTCTGATGCTATAAACCTCACGTATTCTACTTGTGCTTCTTCATGGGACTCATTCCAACCAAAGCTACTGAAAATCTCATAGGAATCTCCCTGTGTATAACAACTACTGACACATATAACACATGAACAACCAGGCCCAGAAGATGCTGAAACGACATATTTGCTCTGGTAATTAATTCTGCAAAAACAGATCTCTATCCAGAGGGAGCTTTATTTATAAGAAATAAAAATGTTATTCTGAAAAACAGGAAAAAGCATTTCTTTCTCTGGCCACACTACAACCCTCTTTAAACAACTTATCTTAAACCCAAATTAGTTTGAAACATTAATTTTCCTGTGTGCGTAGCCTACTGCATAATCAAGATAAAGTTCTTGTTCTGCTAAGACACAGGGGGGTGGGGAAAGCCCTACATGAGACATACTGCTTTCTAGCTAACCAAGACAAGGAATAGTCAGCTTTTACGGCATGATAAACTGTGTACACAGAAGTGATTTTACACCTTATTTTGAAGACAGGTATTTACTAGCTAACGGAATGATTGTAAGACCCAGTTGCTCCAGGCATTTCCCAAGGCTCAGCTGTTAGGAATGATTAAGACATAAAATAACAGCACTGATCTCTGCTCACAGATGAAGGGCAGCAGGACTCAGCTGATAAACAGTACCACACTTAACTTATGATCTAAAGCCAAGCTGTGTTTTTACACTATAAATTAAAAAAAATAAATAAAATAAAATCAATCTCAAGGACTGGGGGGATTAGAGGTCAAACTATATTCAAAACCAAACTGACTCTATTTATGGATTAATTTCAGTGAGTAAAATCTCTAATTCGCTTTCAGTAATTCATTAAGATGAAAGCACTAGCAATGCAAACTAATACAAAAAACAGGCAAGATCTCGTGTTACCTACAGGCATTTCTGACCGTAACAAAACCCAAGCAAGTTTTACTTAGAAATAACTAAAGCAAGAACTTAGTGCTCAGCAAATCCTCCGTACACTAGACTCTGACTTACTGTTGAGACAGCAACATAAAACCATATTGATTATGCAGATGATATTCATAATGGTGCCTCCATGTAATTACTCTGTATAATAAATTCAGTGAGCAACAATTTACTGCTTTGTTTTGAGGGCACTGTGGTCATAATTTGTGCAAGATACAGAGAGAAAATGGATCTTGCTTAGGAAGGCCATGGTCCAGAACCTGCTATAATACCACTATTAAGTGATTTTTAGATTAAGACAAGAACATACAGGAAAGTTTCATGATAACTATGTCGAGGGGAGCTTCATGATCTGAAGAATGTCTTGTTTGACTTGCAGGGACCTTGATCCCTGAGCCATGGACGAGGACATTGTTGTGCCAGGCACCATCAGAACAATCTGCGGCATTTAAACAAGTGACTCCGGCCACAGGGCAAAGACCACAGATGATAACTTCTGTCTCAGCACAACATGCTCTCTACTCAAGGGAACCCTTTACTCACTCAACTGACTTTTTAACTCAAGGGTAAAACTGTGTTTAGCTGGAAACGATGCTTTCCTGGAGTGCCAAAGCCTGTGAACATCCTAAGAACACAGAGCTACCACAAACTTTGCAACTCTCAACTTGAAGTGCAACATTAGCCTCTTTGATCTTCTGTAAACAACAAGTATTCATATATAACATAATAAACTGCTAACCATTCCAAAGCACACACTTCTTGCCCTGGAGAGAGTATAAGAGAGTAAGCAAACACATACCAGATGTTAGTTACTTGGTTGCTTTAATTGCTTCAATTGTTTCAATGAGCTACTGGATAAGAACTCATATAGAATAGAAAATGAAACAAAACACAAAAGAATGATGCCTACTGGAAGAATCAACTTTATTTTCCGAGATGATGGAAAAAACCCCAACAAATAGAAGTTCCAAATGTTAAGCTTGAGGGCCAAATAAAAGCCAGTCATAAGGAAAGCTGTGTGAAAAGGATACAAACACTACAATAAAAAACAAAGCAACAGGATCCAACTCTTCCCAATCCAATTTGGAGATGGGCTCCAGCCAGCGCTTCTGCAGTCATACATTGTTGGTGAGGCCACAGGCCCATTGTCTGGCTTGGAAGGGGGATAGCAAATTTCTGGGCTTTTAGCACGCTGTGAAATCCCTAAAGCTCACAAAAGGAGAGTCACAGAGGCAGAGTTTATACATACGGTCCCTTTGAGAGCGCTATGACACAGATGTATAACATACCCCAAAGTGCTGTGGTTTCCAGTCTCTTCTGGAACAAATCCCTAGAAGATTTTTAGTGGCAATGTGGATCCCCATACCACAAATTTATTTGTCAGCAAAGTTTCTCTTTCTCAGTTATCTTTCACATATTATCTACACAAAGTCCCCGTACTCTGTGAGGTCCTGTATCACAAGCCTCAGCACATCTTTTTTGATGTGCTGCACATTTGAGCATGGTAGTACCTCAGCTGCTGGTAATTCCAAATTGGTACAGTTTCAGCTTTTGTTAGCATTAATCTGTCTGTGATTATCCGGGCACAATAGAAAGTAAGTTGAACTGATTTGCAGTTGGATAGACTATGTTGTGCTTTGCTACTTAAAATATTCAAAGACAGGACATCCCTACAGATTTTGTACAAGTTTGCTTCACAACTATGTTTTCTACAGCCTTACCTCCTACTTGCTACACAGTAGCACTTCATAAACCTCTCAAGACTAAGAAAGTTCACATTTTAGGATCATTTCCTCTAAATTGAAAGCATATGAATAAAAAGGGACAAGTCCTGCTCACACTGACATCATGAGGGACACAATACTGACGTGAACTTGAAAGGGCAGGCAAATCTCTGTAACTCTACAAACTATTTACAAACAGAGCTCAAGGATAATTTTTCCCAAAGAATCTGACGATCTTGGTAGATTTCCATTTTAGCATTCCCAATTCAGAAAACTGAATTTTCAGCAAATTCACTCTAAACAGTCTTAATTGGGCATCCAACCATCCCCAGGCACCAGATTTTGCCTCCTAATGATGCAGACAATCACCTGGGCTCTAACTTCTGCTAATTTCCTAATAGTTAAGAGGTTCTACAAATTACAAACGTGCAGCTTTAGACACCTAAGTACTTTTAAAAAGCTGTGGATATGACCCTAACAAACTTGAGCTCAGGATCAACATTTTCACTGATTTTTTTTAAATGTTTGAATTTGTCCATTCATTATAGGGCAAATACTTGTCTAATGCACCACCTAAAAGTACTGTCTATGCTTTCTGACTCACTGAGCATAGTAAAACATCTAAATGCATGTATAATTTACTTGATCAATCACAATTAAGGATTTGGACTGAAATCCAGTTAGTATGACTTAAGCTATTGCCTGTCAGCTGGGCAGTAATAACTGCTTTAGCACACATAATTAAACCTAAAAAAATGTAAGGTAATATTACTTGGCACAGCCTCTTTCATTGTGAGATAAGCTGTAACCATCAACTCTCCTTTTTAATATTTGACACAGTTAACTGTAAAATCATTCGCAAACAGCCTGTGGAGGCAGAGGTTAACTTTAAAAAGCCAGCACAAATAGCAAGACCATCTAAAGAAACTGCTCTGTGGTTACGGACATTCTGTGAGGCAAAGAGGATAAATTCATCTACTAAATTATTTGCTCAGCTGTAATTTATTTTTTATATTTCATTGGCAGTGACATCCTTTATCCAGAATATTGCATTAAAATGCCATGAAAATAATAGAATTATGCAACTACATTTCTCTTAAAATAGATTCAATACAACCTCTCAGGAGACCTTAGGTAACTAAAGTTTGAGTTGAAATATCCAGGGCCAAATTTTGTTCTGACGTTACTTCCACATATGCCTACTTGGCTAAGTTCACCCCGGTACAATTCTACTGATGTCACCAAACTGTTTCAGAAACTGAATTTGCACCAAATGTTCGCGCATCTTTGTAATAAAATGTAGATGACAAAGAAACGATCATCATTTGGAAACAACAGTAGCTGATAGGAGCACTGCTGCCAACAAAACGCAGAATTATTTAAATACCTGTATCTGTGGAAAAATAGTCTTCAAGGCAAAATATACTTTCTTTGAAAAAAATCACCTCCTCCAAAAGACTGCATAAGAAAGAAATGGAAAAGAACACAATCCGAAAGAACACAAGCAAGAATAGAAGAATAAGCACATCCGGCCCACAGCTCATACTGCTTAGCTTAGGCACATGTTTTCAGGAGGGGTGAATCATCTACTGGAGAAACCCATCTCTATTGACTAGATAAGCAACCTACGTGACTAGTGTCATAAGGCGTCTAACTTGCATATGGCCAATACTAGGTAACATGAATCCTCCCAAAGTTAAATTCTGCTGGTTTTCACTACGAGGATGCTGGCAAGGACAGAGTATATGCCAAGGGGTGGGTAGGAGAACGGGGCAAGGAAAAACAGTGCTGGTTGTAGTATCAACATGACAGAAGCTTCTTTGGGAATGCAGTCAGTGATCTGATTTGCTTTCTTATACACGTAAAGAGCAGGGACCGAGATCTAATATCACCATAAGAACGTCATCTTGTAAAATGATTTAAGGAAAAGGGAAAAAAAAAAAAAAAAAAAAAGAAAGAAAAAGGTATCTCCTTCCTAACTTGAAAAGCTCCTGGAGATAACACACATTATGATAGTTAATAAGGCTTGCACCTTGCAACATTCCCAAAGGCTCTGCAATTTATATTCTGTTCATATAAATTAAAAGATCATTATCCGCCTTAACTAAGTGGAATTTACAGATTAAAATGCCTTTACTTGAAAATCTACCCGTAAATCCCCACCAATTAAGCAAAGTTATAATGCCGCACTTACGATACCTGTTGGCTTCCACAGACAGCTGACCACATTAAGCATTTCCTTGAGCTGTATTGTCCCAATTGCTGAAGTTCATGAAAGTAATTAAGAAGATAAGAAGATCCTCAAGGCACTATTATGACCAGGTCAGCATTGCTGTGGTTTGATGGTAAAAAAATTTTCTCTCTCCAAGTTAATTTTTTGGCAATAACCTTGTTTGAGAGGTCATCTCAATGACAACCATCAAGAGCACAGTTTCAAAACAAGAAGTACTCTTTGAAGTGAACATTGTAACTTGCAGGTCAAAGGACCTCTGCAATGAGCGCAGTTTCCATAGATTCCCTTCCTCAAATTAATATTCTGTACCCCATTCTCCACTGAATCCTACATTGTTGCCATTCGAGTACTTCTCCAACAAGCATGACAAATGAAAAAAATCCTATTGTTATGCCTATTAGGTAATTTGTAGTACCATTAGTGGCCAAGAACATCTGACAATGATCAGATGCTTTTCCATATAGGAAAAATGACATGGAATAAATGTACATCAACGTATTTCTTTAAAAAAAACAACACCTGCATTCTTCTTTCATCATTAGATTAGTCTAGAGTCTAAGGAAGTCCTCAGCGAAAGTCTATTTCATGAGGTAGTTTGCCTTTGAAAGGTTAATTATCTAAGCAAATAAGATGATGCAGATACCCAGACAGATAAAGCAGCAGATCAGCTGTCCATGAACAAGCACAGCCCACGTCCCCTCGCCCCATGACTCTCTCCACGAACTCCTCAATGCCAAGCACATTCCAAACCAGGTAGTGGTACGCAGAGACACAGGGCCCAGAGCCCGCAGTCAAACACGTTCTCACAGACTAGCCCTATAGCAGGTAATTCAAAAAAAAAAAAGTGATTTATAGGAGTCCCCTCACAAACAGAAAGGACAGTCTCTAACTGGACTCAGTGGCAGGTTCAGTAGTCTCTTTAATATGAGTGCTGCTGCTGTTATCCAGAAAAACTAGTCAGCTACCCCGTTAATGATCCTACAGAGGCTCATTTTTCCTGAAACATGACATCTTCAAATATTTCTTCATCTAAAAAAAAAAAAAAAAGGCACATTTAGCTAGAGTAGAAAATCTAAATATTATTCCTGCATTTATAGTGCAGTTTCAAGAGTCAGTGGTAGCATTGGGAGGCTATGATGGCCAAGGTGAGAAACTGCACAATTCATCCCACCACCACAACGCCCCCAGGCCTAACATAAAGGGATGAACAATTAGACGTGATATTTTTTCTCTAATACACAGGTGCACGAACCATTTAAGACTCTCCTGAGTTTTCAAGAAGAGTGTTAATGGTTCACAAGCCTCTGCACAGGGGTGAATTATACCCACAGTGAACCATAATTCTTCCATGTTAAAGGAAGGCATATGGAGTTTGGTGAAATTCAGAATGTTCTTATCTCTTGTGGAAGGGGGACAGAGAGTTAAAATTAAGATTTAACTTACTGCCAGGAACATTGACCTGATATTTAAAATTTTCCATTCATTAGTCCAGCCTACAGTTTTGTGATTGTAAAGGAAAACTAGTTATTCTCATTTCTCTCTTTGGAGTCTGAGGAATTGTCCTCCAGTTCCTAGCACCGATGATTCCTGATGCTGCAGGACTGTTGATAATTTCTGCTCCTAGATTATCTCTTCCCCCTCCTAATCTTTCTTTTTTTTTTTCCTTTTTAGAAGCAAGATAATGCTTCTAAAGGACACAAAGTCCAATCACAACAGTCAGATTCACTGGGTGAAAAAGTTGTTCTGAACAACGACAAATCTACGCACCCCATAAAGCAGGGCCTTTCCACCTTATGCTGGGGAAGAGACATCTATGAACATACAACTCAGGACTACACTGTAGTACATCATAGCAGAAAAAAACGTTAGGAGACATGTGAAATCAGCCCTGCCTGTGCCACCAATCACGCCTTCCCTAGCACTCAGCCACAGGACCAAAATAGCTAAAAGGGCAATTCGGCTGCAGATGGCACCGTCCTAAACCACTCAGTTGGCTACCCATAACTTTTGAATCCATTATAGTTTTATTCTAAAGTCTTGCCTTTGGGATAAGCTGCTTAAAAAAAAAAAAACAAACGTTTCCCACAATGTTGTTATGGGTGTCTCTCAGTCACTTTGGCTATTTTTATTTATAAATTAAATGGTATACGTTAGTAATATACTATCAACTACAGAAATTAGGTCGCGAATGGACCTTGAAGAGTAATATAATTCAATCCCTCCCCCACCTCAAGGCAGGATCAGTTTTTCTTAAACAATTTCTGACAGATGTTTATTTAATCTCCCACGATAAACCCTGCTCAAAAAGGTTGTGGAATCTAGTCCAGTGCTTGAATGCCCTTCTTCTCTCAAAATTATTCTCCTAACATCTACTTAAGTATCTTGTTCAGTTCAGGCCCGTGGATGTGTATACTTAGAGTAGGTTTGGAATGGGATGGAGTCACTGAGGATGGACAGCAGAAACAGGCTGTCTACAAATTCTTCATAACAGTTCGGTTTCTTCCTTTGCTATATATCAAATTTTACTTGGCAGTCTGAGTAGCTAAAGTTACATGGTATTTATTTTTTTATGTTTTGAAAAAAGTCTATTAATCTCAGATATAAACAAAGGTTTTCTTTACCATGGTGAAATTCTGCAAGACACTTGCAGAGTCTCTTAGGCAACAAGAACACAAGCAATTGTTGTTGTGGATATTTTGGGTGAAACCTTCAACTGAAAAGCTGTAAAAACCTTTGTGTTTGAAGCATGTTAATTTCATTAAAAGGAGTCTGCGTTGTTCAAAAGAAAATTCTCTTGACCCAAGACAACTCTGAAGAAGAGCTCCAGATCTCACTTATTTAAGTCCTGCAAGTCTGCTTCGATCCAACAATTGCTTTCAAAGCATCCAAATAACTTTTACAGCGTGTGAGCATGCATGACATGAGGCCACACATTAAGGGAGGATATGTGGAGGCAGATGGAGAGAATATCTGCAAGGGAGACCTTCTTGAGCACAGAAACCTCTGGATGCAAAAAGGAGTTGGGGACAGCCTTCCAGCCAACACTGGGAGCAGCTGGTCCAGCATGCTACAGGTCAAACCAGCCAGGTGTGTCCAGCAGGTACCATCTCTGAATGGGAGACACACTGTAGCATGGTGCTACAGAAACGTTAGATGTAGACCAAGCCCTGGGGACATACTGCTCGGAGCCACTGTGTAAACCTCTGGAAGCCTCAATTTCTTGGAGCACTCAGATTTTGAGACACATGCTCACCACTCCTATATTGGACATCACTTTGTTCTATTCCTCCTCTTGACTTTCCAGGTAGCATCACGAACTAATTTGTGTTGAAAAGGTCCTTTGGAGGCCATATTGTCCAACTCAATCTGCAAAGCTGGTCCAGTCAGAGCAGCCTGTTCAGGGCCAATTGAGTTTTGAATATCTCCAGGATTTCCCAAACTCTCTGGGCAATGTGGGCCAGTGCTGAAACCCTCCGATGGTGAAAATAGTCTAATCAAAAGCTCTTTTGTTCCAACTTGGGTTCACTGGCTTGCATCCCATTGCTGTGCATCTCTGAGAAAAGTTACACATTAGGCAACTGTAGACCACAGTAAAGTTTCCCCTGCAACTTCTCTTCTCTAGATTGAATGAACCCATCTTTGTCAGCCTCTCCTTGTACCCTGTGTGCTCCAACCCCCAACTAACTTGATGGCCTTCTACAGGACTCACTCCAGTACATCAATGTCTGTAGCAGAGAGCCCAAATCTGGACACAATCCTTCAGATGCAGTCTCACGGTGCCAAGCAGGGAGGAATAACTGCTGCTGTGGAACTGCTGGCTACAGCCTTGCTAATAAAGCCCAGAATGCAGCTGGCCTTCATTGCGAGGGCACACTACTCACCCATGTTCAACACGTTGCCTACCAGGATGCCCATGTCCTTCTCTACTGAACTCCTTTCCATTCAGTCAGTCCCACAAACTGCACTGTTGCCTGGGGCTACTGCAGCCCAGATAGAGTTTCTCCAAGATGTTGAAATCCCGTTTAACAGTATCCCATCAGCGTATCAGTGTAGTATTAGCCATCTCAGTCCTCAAAAACTAAAGGTATTTTCCTCACTTACTTCAACTTTGCTGTCCCCACAAAGCATTTAGCAAGAAAGGACATTGCCAGAAAACGTGTGAAGCAAGTACATGGGAGGCTAAGATATAAAATTGCATCACTGCACCACTGTTAAATTGCATATTGATAGAAATAGCTGAGGCATTGTCATGATACACAAGAAGGAACAGCCAGCAAATAAGTTTTTCACCAAATAAGCATCAGTCCTACCAGTGCAATTCATCTCGGCACCTGTCAATATGATTACCCATCATTTTTTCGGGAAGTGTTGAGTAGCTACTAACACCTGGATTTACATATGCAAAATAATACCGCACGTTGTCACAATCTGTAAGGTACTGCAATGTGTAGGCTGGATTCTGGCAATGTCAATACATGGGTTTGCACAGCCCATAAAAATATAGCCATTTACTCAACCCAGTGTCAGGCCCTATAAAGTTATTCAGGTATAACTTTGACTATTGCCTTCCAGTGACAGAAAGTTTGGAACAGAATATAAAGCCAAGCCAAATTAGAAGGAATTTCGGAAGCCAGAAACAGCCCTTCCTCTCATTCCTTCTCCCACCTTGTTTTTACAAACACTTTTTCTAATGTCTAAGATGACCCATACAAAATCCGAGAAGAAAAATGAAGAGAGGTGGCTGGGTAAATCCTCATCCCCCAAAATCAGCAGAGATTTTGCAGAAGACTTTAATAGGATGAGGGATTTCTTAGGTTTTTGCCTGGGATAACCTTCAACTAGAAAGATTGATAAACTCCCACAACAAGCCCCAAAGATTTTGAAGGTACCAAAAGACGGAGGCAGTTCATACCAACAGGTCCAGAGGAAAACCTGAAAATCTGATCACATATCTTCAGAGAAAGAATTAGATTTAATTAAGCATATGCGGTGCATTGGAAGAAACTAATTTAAGAGCAATAGATATTTGGTTTAGTTGGTATTTTCCCTTTATAAGCTGCTGCTTGAAGCAAAGTACCACGAAGCACCACTTTAAGCTAAAACCTGTTTGGCCTTAGCAGCAGCACTAATCCAAAACTCACTAGGAGGAAGAAGACACCTGAAATTACATTTCTTTCTTTTTGTCTACATTGGAACGAAATACTTCAGTATGTGCTCAGTAAAACCTTGGAGAGAAAAATGACGACTTCTGCCTCTCACTTCATTTGTGCAGCACTTTCCCACAGGTCCCAGGGGCCCCGAAGATCTTTAAAGTTCAGACTTCGTATCTGAATACATAAACACTTGATATCAGCTGAAATCAGTAAGATTTATCACTAAGAGAAACCTGTCTGATTGCCTAAGACTCAAGTCGCGGGCCTGGGGCCAGGAGCTGTCAAAGATGCCAGCTGAGACTCGGTCCAAAGTTTTCAGATAGAGGTGGATAAACACAAGCAAAAAGAGCCTCTTTCAAGTCACACTGGACTTCTTACAAGCTAATGAATAAACCTGTGCTTAAGTATTACCTTGAACTGGAGCTTTTGCTCAGCGCCAAGGAGAACTGATAGCTTAAAAAGGCTGAAACACATTCCCTGCATCTAGCATTTACAGAAAACCTCAGAAAAGGCTGGCTTCACGGCCAGGAGATGGATGGAGCATCCCAGAGAGCCAGGAATAAGCACTTTGCCTAGCAGCAAGTGTTTTCAGATTAAGCTTTTCTCATTTTTAAGTATACCAGGTTTCAATGTGTCCCACCACAACTCTTATTTGAGCGTTAAATAGACTATGAGACCTGGAGAGAGAGCTTTTCCTTAGCTTTTTATTTTTCTGTCATCCTAAAAAATTAATCAAAATTAGTGGGGAAAACTGCTCTCTGCCTGGCCTAACACACAGCAAACAGCAGAACAAAATCACAACTCCCTGAAAAAAACAGTTTACAAAAAATGAAGCCATAAACACCGTTACTATTCCCAGACTAATGGCACCGAGCAAAAATACCAGCAAGGACCCAGGCTATCCCCCTTGTTCAGCTCAAGCTTTTAGCAATTTCATGGGTGAATTAAAAGAGCGGTATTGATCCAAACCGCCAGTGCAAACGTTGCACTGGACTGGGAGACACACAGATCTTCTCAGCTTAAGAAGAACATACAAGGCAGCATCCTTTTCAGCTGCTTATTCAGAGAAAAGGTGTCTGCCACTAAAACGTCACGCTGAAACTGTCATTCAACGCTTGTCACTAGCGAGTGCTGAAACATGGAGGACTTAAATCTGTGCTGCAGTAATGAGTTAGTTATTTTCAAAATCAAAACCTAACTTATGACTCTATTTGTTCTTCTTTCAACTGGCAATAAATAGAGTTCATAAAATTACAAAGCAGCTTTGGAAATGTAATCCACTTAAATTAGCGGTTATTATGATTCAGATAACTGAAGAATTTTAATTGAAAAAAAAAGAAGATAAAAGATACAATAAAAACCTTCAATAAAAAGGAGTCTTCTTTGGGACATATCCAATCCTTCACCGCCCCCCTTTTAAATGTACTGATTGACAATAACTGTACACTAAAGTAATATTGTAGATTTATCATTGCACCTCACAAACTATGAGGTCGATTTTTCTCCCCCTTAAGTCAAAAGTGACTTTTCCTTTCCCTCTGCAACACGCTCTCCCCTGGCATCACGAAGGTTTCTGAGCCGAAGCTTTCACAGCAGTTAACACCGCTGGAAGCAGCACCAGCTCCTGTCAGCTCAAGGAGAGTTGGTGGAAGAGGAGCAAGGAGCAGAGCAGAGCTATCAGAAATGCTGCCAACTGTTATCAAACTACCCAGGCTGTGCCTTAACTCCTCCATGCAAACCAAAGCTGTTCATAGATTTTTCCCCGAGTTGGCTTTCTGCCTCCCTCAGGTAACTTGCCCGTGGTTACATCAACAGCAGCAATCAATTTGTTACGCTCAGAGAAAAAAAAAAAAAACAAAAAAACCAGAGAAATATAAAATTCCCCCTATACGTGGCAGAAAATTGCTAATACTAAGTTTTACATGACTATTAACAGGTTTTGTCCGTAAATCTCACAGCACTTTATTAACTTAAAACTGCTGTGAGGCAGAGATGCCTTGAGCTCCGTGATTTGAAAGCCGAACCTGTGACTTCAGAAGTGACCTGTTCAATGTTACGTAGCAGGTCAGCATGTTCTGCTCCAATATTCCCAAGTCCATAAAGCCCCTGTCTTTGCTTTGCTTTTAGTGAAAACTGAAGAAGAAGGGCCAGCAGCCCTCTGCACAGGTTGAGCTCTGAGCTAGCACTGGACTAGAATGATTAAAAACATGGAAGAATTAACCTGTTTTTAAGATGTCAGGTGGCATCTAAATTGCTTTTCCAAGCTGATGAACAAAGGACAAAAGTGTACAAAAGAAAAGGAAAAAAAAAGGAAAGTAAAATTCTCTCTGTCTCAGATGATCAATATCCTGTCATCCTTAAACCGGCCACGCTCCCTTTTGTCCATGTGGCCTTTGCTGGTTTTTACTGGCAGGCTGGTAAGACCCAAATATTCCCAAAAAAGGGAAAAGTTCATTTATTAGACTTTACCCCAAGACAATCCTCTTCAAAGCACGGGCAGCTCCAGCAGAACAACCACCCTTCCAGGGCACGCACACCTTGCCAGCACGAGCCCTTGCAGGGTGAGAGGGGACAGCTGCGTTTCTTGCTGCTGCTGGCAGAGGTAAGGACGGTGCAATGCACCACACGCGGATCGATTCTGCTGGATCAAAATTGGGCACCTCCCCCTACCCAAGTTCAACCTTCAAGACATAAATGGCAACAGACACAGAGCAAGCTGAAGCCAGGCTGATGTCTGCAGTCAGGGCACGTGGCTGTCCTGAACGGAGAGACCAAAGGGCTGAGCCGTAAGTCTCCCCTTGTGCCACCTCCCAGCAACCCCTCAGCAGCCAGGAGAACCAGGAAATCAACATCTCTCACCTCAAGGCAAAATGGATAAGGCACTTGAGCGTGAAGGGCAAGAAGATGAGCTGGAGAGCTTGTGGATAAAGGGACGGGAAACAGAAAATCACGCTAAGAGCAAGGACATAAGGAGTACCTATCAGACAGATATCAGTGAGGGAAACAATTTAGAGAGGCCAAAATGAGTGAAGCCTTCCACGATCCTTTGTATCAACATTACCAACACTTCAACCACAGACCACCATGCTCACTCCAGACTTGTCCTTGCAGAATAACGCATGAAAATCAAGGTCTCCGGCTTGAGAGCAAATGGCCTGAATCCAGAGTAAACTAAGCTCCAAAATAAGAGCAGTGACCACAATGGGACCTTCTAACATAAGTGATAAAGCTCATCCTTACAGAAGACAAATCTCTCTTGAAAAAAACATCATGACTGTGGAATGAGCTCCCTCAGAAACTAAGGACCAACATGGTCAACACCATCTTCCCTCTCCAAGCAGGATAAATACTTTAGAAGTCATCTCTTCCAGAGCAGAATGAAAAACAAAAGAAAGGAAAACCGTTACAAGCAACTCTCCCATACAGAAGTGCCTTCTAAGAAAAAATGGGCAAGTTACCCAGAAATGACAGATGACAGCAGTTTAACACACTACTGTTAGGACTTCAGCTATGTTATGAATGATGGTAAGACAAATTCAAATAAAATGGAAAGTAGAGTATAAGAAGCATACATAAAATAGGGAAAAATAAAATGGGCCAGAAGGAAATGGGGTGTAAAAAGAATAAATGGTAAAGAATGGAGAAGCATACTGGGGTTACACCTCGGAGCAGATGATCGCCTGACATTAACTGGTGCAGAACTATTGAGAGGAACTGGTCAAGGACAATTTCTGTCAGCTGAGGATTTGGCTCTCTACACAGAACCAGACAAGGGCAATCACACAGCATCCTGCCTGGTTTTCAGGGGATGCTTTCCCTCTCGGAAAATAAAGGAGCAAAATAAGATGGTCTCATAAATTAAAAAGGAGAAAGGGCCTAAACAGAAAAAAAAAATATATGAAGAGCAAGAAATAAGAATAAAGAGACAGGGCAAAGGCAAGATAAGAATAAATATCCACAGGTTAGTGGAATACATTTTATTTATTCATGAGCTCTGTTTTATTATGTGTCCTTGGCAGACATCCCATAAGTGAAAATTTGCAAGGCAGGGAATGATGTGAGTTTAGAGATTTGAGCCTTGTTTCTAGTCATTAGCCTTGGGCAGATCTTCTTAACATACGTGCCCCAGTAGCAAGTAAACAAGTTCTTTAAATCCAGAGCCTATAGGCAGGAGGCATGCTCCAAACAAACGGGCTTGGCCAGAGAGGGATTCCAGGAGAAAAGACACAACCTGTTTTCAAGTAACCGAGCTGAAGGACAGGCTGTTAGGCAAGAGATTGCCCAACAGGATACAGTCCGCTTCTCACGCTGACCCTAGCTCACATCAGACTCTGCAGAGCATCCGCCTTTCCCACGCACTCCTTGTTAACCGGCACTTATTTTACCTGAGAGTGTGCGGAGGCTCAGCTTGCCCGGCTGGCAGGGAGGAGGGATGCACAGAGCAGGCAGCCACCGGAGCAGCGGTCCCTGGCAGCCATCCCAGCACCGAGGCAGGCCAACGTGTCCAACTCCGGCTTCGCTGGGGGCTCAGCCGGGACAAAGAGCACCCCTCTGGCAGATGCACCCAGGCTGAGCGGGGAAAGCCGGCTGTCTCCGCTCTCCGGGTGGGTTTACGGTGCCTCTGCAGCTCAGCTCAGTCACTGCTCAGCCCGGTTTTGCATGGAGGCTGAAACTGGCCCACGGTCTTGGCACCTAGTATTAATAGTTGATTTTACCTTGCCTATAGCTGTAATTGCACAACTAAGGCGATATTGCTGGCTTAATACCAATTTATCATCTGTTCAGGTTTGAGATGTTTTCACTCTTCTTGCCCTGGGAAATTTCCTAAGTCCTAGAGAGGATGAGCAAAGAAATGCTTCGCCTTCTGTTTCTACAGAGGAGATTTTAGGAAAACATCTGACCTCACCTGTCTCAGGAATAATGCTAGGGATCACACTGGAGTTTGCACCAGCTCAGCTAAAAGCCTCTGTTTATTGATTTCTTTTGCCCACACTCACAAATAGGAAGTTGACGGGCTGCGACCATTTCTGTGGGTTGCCTTAATGCTGAGACTGATAACAAGACATAGACATTTAGACACAGCATTCAAGGAAGGTCTTTTCAAAAGGAGCTTTAATGTCCTCTGCTATGAATACGTATAGATTTTTCTTATTTTAAGATCAACTTAAATCTTTTCAGCCTGTGTAAAGAAGGTCTAACAGACAAGTAAAAAACTGTGACTTAGGAAATTTGGATACTATTTCTGGACCTTCCCCATTCTTCAGTTCCTGAAATTGAAAAAAAAAATGAAATCATGATACTGCACCTCTTTATAAAAAGAACTGCTTTGAAATCTATAGGTAACAAGCACCATGTAAAAGTTCAGTATGATTACTGGCAGTTATAGCTCTTTTATCATCATTTAGCTACCTACCTGTATACAAATAATTTACACAATTTCAGAACATAAAATCATTTCTGTCTACCCACAGTGCTATCTCAGCAGAAGTTTAAGTACAGAAACTAAGAAGTTTTTTCCTTATTAGCCGATTGTCTTCCACTCGCCCAAGTACTATCTTTTTGAACAGTGATATCTAGAAAAGTAGAAGGCAATGAGGAGAGGATACAGTTCCCTGTAAAAAACCCTCCATTCTCATCACAAATGATTACTGGTTTTTCAACCCCATTGCAATGGGCAGCTTCTCCCTAGCAGCAGATACCAAATACTTTTTCAGTAAATCTGAAAAGCCACCTCTACTTCCTACTGAGTTTAGGATATCAACACTGATCATATCCTACCAAAACTGTGGATGACTTAACTCTGGAGCAGAGAAGGATTTTGGAAAACACTGCACTTGTGACCAAGGAAAATAAGAACGCATGGCCTGGGACATGCTTCTAAAAATGAGACCTTCCCAAGGTATCACCAGTCGGACACACAGAATTTGGCTCAAACATACCCTCGGAAAATCCTGGCTCAAGTACAAAGTGTATTCTAGCCTCCTCTGTCCTCTTAGGATGTTAGCCTGAGTACCTTATGCCATCTATTGGCCTAGACCAGCGACAGATGCTCTGAGGAGAACTTTAATTCTGGGAAAGCGACTGTGTTAAAAGGGATCTGTCGGTAGATCTGTAAATTCTGCTAATGGAATCAATACGCTGCCGCTGCTCAGATCTTGAGGTCTACCTTCCCCAGCAGACACTCTGAGTTCAGCTCCCAGAATAACCAGCAGTTGGGCTTTGCATTAGGCAAAAGAGAAATAGTATTGACACAGGGCGCTCTCACGGGTGAGAACATCCAGAAACTGCACGGTGAGGATTTTCGCTGTCTTACAGAAGCACATAGGAAAAGTTTTTATAGTAAAAATAGAAAGCCCCTTCAAAAATCAACCTGGATGTAAAATCAGGGAAACTATCCCCAACTTGGTAAGTCTACTTTAAATCAGCCACGCAGAGAGAAGAGACTTCTCCCACATTTCTTTAGCCGCAGAGGCTCCTGTAGTAATTCCCAGCTGCTTAAACCTAGTTTACTTTTTAATCTAAACGTGGTTTTAAAAGGCAAAAGCAGAGCTCTGCAATGCGAAAAGGATTCAGAGACACCTCTATGGACCAAGCCAGTAAAGTCGGCAGGAAAACCGAACCGCCCGGCCGCCCCGTCCGCTCCGCGGGGGCCAAAGCGCTCCCCACCGCCGCCGCCTCCCCGCAGCCGCCTCCTTTCGCTGGGGGGGGACGCAGAGGGGCTGCACGTCCCGAGCCGGAGAGTTCAGGGCAAGACTTCGGCAGAGCAACGAAGCCCGCCGGGGATGCACCCCCCCACCCTCCTCTTCCTCCTCCTCCTCCTCTTCCTCCCCCGGCGCTGCCTACCTGGAGCTGCGGGCCGCCGCCGGCCGCTCCGCCCGGCTCCGCGGGGCCGCACCGCGCAGCCCGGGGTGGGAGGGGATGGAAAGCGGCGGCGGGCGGGCTCAGGCGAGTCCCCACCCCGGCCTCGGGTATCCCCGGCCCCCGCCCCGGCGCCCCGCTCCCGTCCCGGCGCCGCAACGGAGCCGGCACCGTCCCGGCGGGGCGGGAGCCGCGCTGCCTCCGCCCCTCGGGGTCCCGCACCGCCCCCGGGGGGGTCCCGCTCCCCACCGCGGCGTCCCGCAGCGTGACTGAGAGGTGTCGCCTTGCCTCCTGCCACCGCTGCCGGGGTGTCCTGCATCGCTCCCGGGCGTCCCGCTTCATGCCCCGGCGGTCCCGCTCGGTGTTACCTGCAAGTTCCGCAGCGGCCCCGGGGGATCCTGCCCCGTGGCCCCCGGGGGGGGTCCCGCACCGTCCCCGGGGGTCCCTCTCCTCTCTTGCAGAGTTCCCGCACTTTGCCTGGGGTTCCCGTACTTTGCCTGGGGTTCCCGCACCGCATCCGTGGGGTCTCACACCGCGCCCGGAGAGTCCCCGCTCCGCGTCTCGCGGGGGATCCCGCTCAGTGCGGGGGAGTCCCACAGCCCGGCCCCGGACCCCGTCCCCGCAGCACGCCTGGAGACCTGGCTGCCCCGCTCCCTCCCGCGGCCACCTACCAGGCAGTTCCCCGCTCTCCCACGAGTGGGAGGAGGACGCGGGGCTGGGGGCAGCCCGCCTGGGGAGGGTGATGCTGCCGGGGCCGGGCCGTCGGCGCGGGGGTGGGGTGGGGGGCAGCCTCCTCCTGCGGAGCCGGTTCTGCTTGTGCCGCCGGTCCCCGCAAACTGGGCTGCTCGGCTTTTACCTTCCCGCCCTTGTGCGGCAGCGGTGCCAGGGACCACGCAGATAACGAGAAGGCGAACGGGATTGATCCGCGATTGATTCGCTACCGCTGATTTGCTGAAGTGGCAAATACACGGCTTTATTTGCCGGCTGAACGGCGTGAGATGTGGAGTGTCCCTCCCCCCCCCCCCCGCAAGCTGCAGAGGGAACTGGTTTCTCCTCCGTAATTAGCCCCAAAAGTAGTCGTCTGTATCAAGGCTCACATCTGCCTTAGTCAAAGTCAGAGGGTAATGGGAAGCCAGGCCAGCTCCCAGTATAACTGCAAAGCACAGCCGCACCGACCTTCCAGAACAGAACATTTTGCCAATTCCATTGGTATCGTTTTGAAAATTGCCAGGGGTGAACGTGGAGGTTTATTCCTTCCTTACAAATTTTGACACGAAGAAAAGTACTTTCTGTACTTTTGCCAAACTTTTTTCAAACTTTTCATTTAAAAACTCCTCTGAACCATCCACATCATCATAACCAGCTGCAGTATTTGGAAAAAAAAAATCTGCTTAGTAACTATTTCTGTCATTTTTTTTTTCCTAATCAATCTTCCCTTGAAAAAAATAATGCATGAATGTTGCAGAAAATTGTCCTGTGATTCTCCTCTGTTTTGTTGTTAGGTTTTTGGGGGGGTTGGTTTGTTTTGCTGGTTTTGTTGGGTTTTTTTGTTTTGCTTTTTTTTTTTTTTGCGGGGGGGGGTGGGGTGGTGTTAGAAGTCATTTCAAGTTTTAAGCAAAATAATTCAATGGCCCCTTGTTGTAGTGCCAACAAAACTACTCACCATGCTGTTGTGTTCCACATAATAATTTTGAAGTCTTACAAGTGGCCTCAGTTAAAAAGACTGAGGAGACCGGGGATCCTAAGACAATATATTTCTCTCTGATTGTGTTTACTGGCATTCCCCTAAGTTACTATTGCTGTGCAGAAAGGGTTCTTTTTCTTATGAGTTATGGTCTATAATTGCATTAATAAATTCATTGTTTATCACCTTCCTGTTTCATTAATCATAGGAGCTTTAATCACTGCAGACTATGGCTTGTCGAGATATTACATCAACCCTTCAGTGTTGTGCACAGCAACCTGCATTTCTGTGACTTTTTTTTTATTGAAAACCACATATAATTAACCAAAAGTAATACTAAGATGAAAAGTAATGACGTACACAGAATGACATTTAGTTACATTTTTTGTGAGAAAGCAGTGCACTGAGTGCAGAGTGAATTTCTCAGAACTATCCAAATATACGAATGTGAACAGAATACTTCCTGAAGACAAATGAGGTCATCTTAGTGGGTCGTTTGGAGATTTCAGCATAAAATTTGAAAGATCCTGCAGAAATATTGTCGCTGACTCTGGAAGTGATACAGAGCACAGCAGCCCATCAGACGGTTACACAACCCAAGCTGTCACAGGCGAGAATGTGAGATGCTGGAGATTGCCCAGGCAGGTGAGCAGCCGTTCCCTGGCCAGCAAGGGCATGTACGTTTTTGTAACTGGGAGATCTGTAGTGGCAAAGGGGGATGCGGTGGGCTCATTGCTCAGGTCGACATGTCAAGTGACGCCGGTGACCCTGTCCTTAGCCATCGTTGTGGCCACTGGACATGTCCCATGGTCCTGCTCTGCCTGGCATGGAGGGCAGAAACGTGCTGGCTTGGCTTCTTACCGAGCCTGTCAAGCTTCAACCTACATTACCATAACGTACAGCTCCTTACATCAGCATGAGCTTGCATTGCTCTTTTCTGGACAACAGACGCAGTCCCTTGGGGGCAGCGCATTTAGAAATGCCAGTTCTCTCCTCCCAGTGTTCTGCAAACCCAGACGTCTTCTCTTTTTTATCATCTGCATCAAGAAATATCACAAGACTTCGGAATTGCATTTATTTTTGTATTTGATGCATCGTGGTTTCTTCTCACACAAGCAGTGTCTGAGCACCGAGCATCTTCCCTTACAAAGCAGTTTTTCATGTGCTTCC
Organism: Rissa tridactyla; assembly: GCF_028500815.1. Lineage (NCBI taxonomy): Eukaryota > Metazoa > Chordata > Aves > Charadriiformes > Laridae > Rissa > Rissa tridactyla. The sequence goes on along the minus strand of NC_071468.1, from coordinate 114,873,161 downwards.
ACTAAAACACAGCAAGCCCCCTGAGCTGTGATCATGCTTTTACACGGAGGGATGACTTGAGGGATTTGGCAGGTTTTTGCATCTTCGTTTGAAAACATGCCCCAGAATTTGCTTGACTCGTTCATCTGGAAAAGGCGAGAGGTCATTTCTAGCTTCCTGATGCAGGAAAACTTATTGGCACCTGTTTATGGTGGGCATGAGTTTAGCTGCTGGCAGTGGGGAAAAGAGAGGAAGGGAAATCTAGGCTATAGCACCATCATCTTCATCGCACTGCAGTGGTTTATAATATTGCAAAATGGTGTTAACTGTTGCCCACCAGCTTAAAAAGACTATGAGATGAAGACTATTTGGGAAAGTGGCATATATAAGACTGGCTCACAGTGTCTTGTGCTCCAGCCAAAGGTCACCCAGAAATATTTGTATTCTGGAACAAATCATTACAAAGTGTCCAGACTGGTTTTTATAAATATAAACTCCTTCAAAGCTGCCAGTAGTAAGTTAACTCAAGACAAAACTGTTGTTTTAAAACCCTTTTAAGATGACAGGATTTTTCACCGGTGGAGTGAAAATTTGCACTAGTGGCCATATGGCTACATCGGAAGGGCTTGTGACCCCCATAAAATGGCTTACATCCTTTTTATGGCTCTCTAAAGCATGCAGTGAGCCTATCCGAAGTCAAGCTGCCACTGGCTAATCTAAACTGGAAACAACAACGCCCTGAGCACTGTTGTGCATGAGTTTGTTGTGTTTGTGTAATGCTGCCATCCCTAGGGGCTGGCCATTTTTCCCCCTATTTGTTTTCTTCCCTGAATTGCCTTCATTCAACCAGATGCTGTCAGCAGTTCACCAGGGGGACCCTATTAAAGGCAAATGGACTCAATGTTCTTCCTCCACAAATGCTCATAATTTAAACTGCACAGCTGTGGGACAAAGCCGGAGTAACTCTGCCTTAGGTGCTTTCTTGGGGGAAAAAAAAAAGAGAAAAAAAAAAAACAACAACAACACAAAGGCAATTAGAATGGCAATTCTTCTGTCAGCGAGAGCTGAATCTGATCTGCTCTGCCTGCTGCAATCCCACCCTCTCCAGCCCGCGGGAGGGCACGTGGGACAGGGGCTGCAGCACCGCCGCCAGTCCCTGCGGTACTCGCTGATGTGCATCCACGGCCGCCGCAGCAGCGAGCACGGGGAGTTTTCTCTTGCCGCACAACCAGCCGCACGAATCACAGCTTGTCACTCTCCCACTGACCGAGGCGTTTCTCGGCACAGGAGTGCGGGTTTCCTTTGCGCCCTGGCTGGATGCGAATGGCTTCGTTCAGTCGAGTTTTACAGGGGGTCTGCGCCACATCCGAGCAGGCCCAGCCCTCCCTCTCATCCGAATCAGAGGAACCACTGTTGTCATGTTTTCCCATTGTCACAAGCGAGAGGTGGATTGGTAACAGAGCACTCCTGTACTTGTTTTTCTGTTCCCAACCTGGGGACTGTCTATGCTCTTTTGATTTAAGAAAATCAGTGGGAATTTACCGCTTCTGTTGTTTAGCTCAGGAGACAAACTTTCTTTGTAAATTATAGGGTCCCTCCTTAATTAGCTTGAGAAAATAATTTCATATAATGCAACATAGCTCCTTCAGTTCACTAAATAGCATATGCCCAATGATAACAAAGTATTACCAAGAGAATGATAAAGAGTTTTAAAGGGTTTCTGAGGCAGCATGATCCAGTAGCTGGAGGAAACTCTACATCTGCTGCAGAGCCAGGAACAGAGCTTAGAGCTCCAGAGTTTTTTACTGATTTTTTTAATGCTAAGGTTAGTAGTAAAGTACGAGAAGTCAGAGGAGCATACTGCTAGCATTTGGATTTAAAAGCATCTGTAAATGTTTCTAGGAATATGTGAATCACAACAGATCTTCAATCAAGCAGAAGGAAAGAAATTTATCAATGCCAGCCACTCGCCAGTTACTGGGCTACTGACATATTTCTTAGGAGGATAAGTCAGACGTACATGTGTGTTAAGCATATTCCATTTCTGGAAAGTATGTTTGCCATTTATTCTGAAAACATATTAATGTAAAAGCTTGTTTAATAGAAGATGAAGGACAGCAAGTTACTGAATCACTATTCACTGAGGTGGATTCAATGGCCGGTACCTTTCTTAACTCAAGGTAATAAGAAATTACAATGTGACTTGTAGCAGAATAGGTCTAAAGCAGGGCCTTGGAAGCACAATATCGAAATGACAGCTTGTGTGGAAATGCTGAATGCAGCAGCTATCGTTACACAGGCTACTAATACAGTAATTACACACTGGATATATGAGCTGGCTTGCCTGTCACAGACGAATTCTTGCTTACAACAAATAAACTGGGCTCCACAGTGCTATGCTTTTAAAAAAAAAGTAATGTGAAATCATTAGTGACTGAGTTAGTGAGGTAAGAGAAGACAGGGTGTTTCAGTGGGAAAAGCGTCTCTGTAAAGAATGGTGAAGGAGGGTTGTATGTAAACTTTTAATTTCTCCTACAAGTTTATAGAGGATTGTTTTTTTTCCTTTAGGAAGATGAAGTAGAAGAAAGTTAGAGCCTGCTTTCTTCATCTTTCTTCCTCTTCCCTTTGTTTCTTCTTTGTTGTCTTTCTTCTTGGTTTTCAACTCTATTACTATTCAGTGTTACTACGGTAGTCCCTTAGGAACCTCAGTCCAGGCACATGACTTCATTTGGGTAGATGTGATACAATCAAGTACAAGGGAAGCAGGCAGGGCTATAGAAGAAACTGAAAATGGGGGTTTGGAAGGTGAGGTAATACTAAAATGAATAGAGCAATATTAAAGCTATAGCAGTGTTTCAATTTGCTTAACTTTTAAACCTGCTTTTCTTCTATTTCTCGTCAAATCTGCAATAGTTTTTCTTCTAGTTCTACTTTCTTTTCTTTCCTTTTGGGGATTTGTCCTTACTTTGCATTTCTGTTCGACTCTGAAGTCCTTGACACGTCCATTTCTCTGACTTGCCCTCAGTCACTGGCTGTGCGGGTGAAAGATAAAATTGCAAAGATTTCCTTCAGTACTTGAGAGAAAAACTGGCCAGGAATCAATATAGCCATACCGGCATATAGCACTGATTATCGAGATGTAAGGGTATTTACATCTGAAAGCATTCCACCATGCTCTTCTCATGAATAATGAAAGAAGTTACGGCATTCTTGTGGGTCTGGGTTAGCCAAATAAAATCTTAGGAGTGTATGAAGGGACTACTACATCTTCATTACCATCCTGTGTTTACTTAATGTGTTCTGGGAAAAAAAAATAATAGAGTACTAGAAGCTAAGAACTTTGTCCACATTTTGGAAAGTTTCTATTCTGAAGAATCTATGGAGGCAGACCATTGACACAATTACTATATAATTTCCAAAGAGGGTCAATACAGAAGTCTTTCAGCTCTAGAATTATTGCATTGTAATTGCATGTAAAATGGTATGAAGTTTGCTCATTTGCATCCCTCCAAAGGCTGTCTTCAGTCTAAGGCAACGAGTTAGGACCTTCTTCTGTCAGTGACAAGTGATTTATTCCATCTGTCTTAGACACACACCTGATAAGAAGAATTGCGTTTTTGGGGGCGCTCATTTTCATCTGACTAACTACAGGAAAAGTTTAAGCCCAATGGCTTCAAAAAAAACCCCTAAAATCAAAGGACTAAAACTGAAACGCATTCTATGTGATTAACATGGAGGGAAATCTCTTTCTGGTTAAGACGAAAGATATTTACCTGATTATTTTGTTGTGATTTAGCAGTTATGGAAAAAGCACTGACCAAAATGGCAGCACGAAAAAAATGACTGCACAGCCCATTGCAGAGACACTAACACAGTTTCGGTGACACAGCCAAGAAGAAACATTGATCATAGAATCATAGAATCTTCATGGTTGGAAAGCACCTTTGAGATCATTGAGTCCAACCAAACAACCTACAATCTCTGCCACTAGAGCATGCCCTGAAGTGCCACATCTAGACGTTTCTTAAACACCTCTAGGGATGGTAACTCAACCCCCTCCCTGGGCTGGCTGTTCCAGTGCCTGACCACTCTTTCAGTAAAGTAATTCTTCCTAATATGTTTGATATGTTGATGTTTGAAAAGGAATGCTTGTTCTGCCCTCAAAAAAATTCATAACCATCCTTGTCACTACATCTATAAACTGGCTAAAATTGTAGATGTTAAGTGGAGAAAGCGGATGAACTGGGGTGTTCTACCCTGCTTTGCAATCAGCTGTAAAGCCCTGCTTTGCCAAAATCTTCTTTGGTTGCTATCTAATTTCCCATTAAACAGCAATACGTTCTGTTGCATTATGCTTGGTATGTTCTAGACTCCCCAGAAGTCTGCCAGAACCCAGAAAATTAACAACCCTGCTTAGAACTCAGGTCCAATGTCCAGCAAAGAATGATTAAGCAGGACACAGGCTGTACTGGTGGTTAAGTATAGCTGGTTAACAACTGGCTTACTTTTCACATTGCACATACCTTTTTTGTGTAGCTTCTCTCTCCTTTCTGGAAGTTTTTTGAATATAAACAAGCTACATTTCATATAGCTGTATTAACAGGGCATATAACATGATACAGTTTTGTGCTGCTTAAAGGTAGGAGACATTTCGCATCCAGCAGTTCAAATGCAACAAGGAGATAAGCTGAAACCATCTGCTCAGAGTTTTGACTAGAAAGAATAGAGGAAGATGTCATTAAGGTAATTAGTCACAGCATGGCTATGAGCCATCGACAGAACACGGCCATAAAAAAGCCCAAATATTTTCGGTAGTGATAGAGAAACATCCTTATCGTTCTGTACAGTGCTGGTGAAACCTCATCTGTATTCACTTCTGATCGTCCGTATTACAGAAAAATATGCTACAAGGATGTTCAGAGGAATGGAGAGTCAAGTGTAAGAGATGGGATGAAAAAGACTAGGATGCTTTAGTCCACAAAACGGAGAGTAACAGTAAGTATGAGTTCTTCTTTTGAAAATGAGAAATAAAACCAGCAGGTGAATAAGAGTAATTTAGGCTCAAGAGCTATACTGGTACAAGAACAAATCAATGTAAACTGCTCAAGAACACAATCTGGATAAAAATTAGAACATTTCCAAATGTCAAGGAAATAAAGATCTGGAACGCTCTTTCAATAGAGAGTTGGGGGTGGGGCAACAAATTTGTTTGCTTTTGGAGTGGGTTTTAATCAGCTGGTGAAAATGAACGTATGGTGGATTGCCTGCAATGGTGGGGCAATAACTACATGGATTTATGGACTCATAAACCTCTTCCTAGTCCTGAGATTTTTAAGGATACCACTGTAGCCAAATGTGGAAAACCTCCAAATTAAAGTATCAGCATTTAACATCTGCACAAAGGAAGCTGTAAACAGTCACCCTGATCGAAAGCCCTTTTAATGCTATATCCATTTTCTTACAGTGATTAGAATCAGGTGCTTTAAGAACTGTTTCCTTCAGCAACAAACATCTATTTACATGCCCAGTTTGAAGGTGGAGGCATTAGATGAACATAGATGCAAGTAATGCCTCTGATGAGTCTGGGCTTACCAAAGGAAAAACAGGTGGGCCAATTATAAATCAGCTATGGAGCAACCTGATTGCTTAATGGAAAGATATATGAATCCCACAGTGACCTTAGGTTTCATGGTGCTGTAGCCCACCCTTGTACAAATGCAATAAATAGCACAGAACTCAGTAAAATCTTTATCTGTACGAATTATGAGGGTTCTAACACAGTGTCGTGTCAAAACATGAGTTTTTTGACCACTACAGGTCTATGAAATTTTTTTGATGATCCCTATAACACTTGGATTTTTCCAGATATCTGAGTTAAAGCAGTTGCAGCGGAATCTGTTATTTTATTAATACTTTCTTGAACACCAGCCACTGTTCATTGCCTTGCAAGAGGAAAAAACAACACTCAGCGCCTTGAGGAGCTGGAGACATTCAAGGCACATAGTGCTTTCCCAAAAGAAAATCACCTTAACACAGCATTGTTTCCCAGTCCTGGGCTATAAAGAGACTGCAAAGGAGTTTAAAGCAAACTGCTTTGCAAACATACAGGATTCACTTGCTACACACAGGAGCTCTAAAAGCAGTCCTGGGACATCTATTGGACTAATATGCAATATTATCAGACTGACAGATAGTTTTAAAAGCTGCATCACTACTTCTATCCTGATGTCAGAGCGCTGCTCTAATTTAAAAATAACATTGAAAGGGGATTCCTTCAATTTATGTAACATCAAATCATATCATTAAGTCTAATGTGATTTTATTGTCAAGCCGTAGTAGTCTTGCCTCTAATATGTACAAAATCCAGAACAGCGTACTTGTATGTTCTTTAGGGTATGGCAACTGCACCATAAAAAAGAGTCGGGCCACAACTCCCCAGCTCTTCCCCCTGTTCTTCTCCTGGTCTTAGTCAGGAGTCTCCTGACAGGCTTGCTCTTGCTGAGCAACATCACAGGCAAACAGACCTGCAAGTTCAGCACAGTGACGTAGTAGTTTTATAAACAGACAAGGATATGAAGCATCTAAACCCAATTTTCAGGCGGCTTCTCCAGTAGTTATGTGCCATGCTCAAATCTCACCTTTCAGATGCCTGACTGAGGCATTCTGACTGCAGTCATGTCATCTAAGTTCAAGAGTGGAGTAAGTCGCACTCCCTGCTATTCAAGATTGGCAGATACCACCTCCATACACAGTCCCTCCCCCATGCCAAAACAACCCAGGTCCTCTCCCCTCGCCCAGTTGTGACAGTGCTGATTTAGGAGAACTGCAAAAATGGGTGTTTTCTTCTAATGGTGGTGCAGTCAGCCAATTCGGTACACAGCATAGCCCCCTAAGTAGTTGAAATTATGCTCCTACGGGGGTAGCACCTTGCAGCATGAACACAGAAAGGTCTACCAGGTCATGGGAGCCAAGCAGGGAAGACATTCATGCAGTTTTGCCACTGTGAGCAATACATAGTCAAACCCTCGCTTATTCTGGGAGGAGCCAAATAAGCTAATAAACAGGTGTTTTCACTAAGCTGCACTAAATGAGCTCCTGAGCTCTTCAAGAAACTCTAATTCTACATCCCTCCTACAACCTAAATAATGAAGTTACAGCCAGAACCTGTTCAGAGCTAGATCACGGGTCGTGTGACACCAGGCTTCTCCTAATTGATCTTCACTCTTTCAAAAGAACAATTACTAATTTCCCTGTGATAAGAGTAAGATCATAATCAAATATTCAATTGTTTGATAAATTGGATTTTTTTTTAAAGAAACAGTTTCTGCTGGTTCTTTTGAAATGGAAGCAAAAAGAACTGTTGGCATTTTCAGTAGAAAATACTAAGCTTTTACATGAATTCAGTAAGGGTCCATTTATGAAATTTTTATTAAAATCAAATTCTGAAATCTTAGTGAATAAGTGTTTTCTGTCAGCAAAGTGAAATTAAGAAGCAAAACTTAATGTATAAGTCAAGGTCAAAGCAAAATGGGGTGGCTTACACGCCTTCATCCATCCTGGGATTTCAGCATCATCCTGACTCTTTCAATTGTAATTGCAATTACTGTAGAGTAATTCCTTTCAGCAAGATGACATCAGTATCTATATTAAAACTTGCCACGACTTACTGCCAAACGACTAAGTGTCTATGCAACTCTGAAATGATCAGTATTGGCATACTGTCATCAGCTCCCGCGGCAGCTTCTGAAGCTGTAGTTCAGTTGCTGAATGTCTCCTGTTCTTCTCCATGGTCTGGAGCCTCTTGCCATGCAGCATCTTCCTGGACGTGGGACAGGCTGTTATCCATTGAGACACGGGAGTATATTGCAGATGAGGAAGTCTGGCAGCAGAATTCGGCCTACTGTGGAGAGCAGTGAGATAAGACATTTAGTCTATAATCTCCAAATGATACCGCAGAACCTCAAGAGGCTTCAACCGACCATCAAAGCAAGCCGAAGCGAAGCCCTTAGATTCTTCCAGACTGAATTTCTTCTGAATTTTTCTTTCCAAACTGAAATTCAGTTCTTCTGAACTTTCTTTTCTGCTAAGTATTTCATTATTTCTGCTCTTTATCTCTATTTGGGAATAAAACAAATGTCAAACTTATTACCAGGACATAATGCCATTTTTTTGACCGGAAATGATGGATGTTCAATGACATTTATTGTGGAATCAATAGGAGTATATGAAACACAGAAAAAATGTGCGCAGTATCTCCTTATGCCACAAACTTCTCCCATCTCTGTAAAATACTTAATCTAGGGCCCATTTTCCCTGTAGTTATTCAACAGCAGTGTAAATCTAGATTGGTTATATTTAAAATAATGCAACTACAGGAAAGTGCAAGTCACCTACCTTACTGATATGACCTTTTTGGTACATGTATTCTGCAGTGTATGAACAGTTCACAAACTATTTTGTATCTTGTATTTTGCGTCACAGTACTGTGAAACATTATTAACCCTGTCTTATAAATAGGAGATGTAGCTACAGAGGTTTAATGAGACTTCCAAGATCGCATAGAAGCTCTGAAGCAGACTGACCCAGTCTCAGTATAATGTTCTAATTCAGTTTTGTCTGATTCCTCAAGATAATAAGGGGAAAAAATGGAAGGGAATTTTGGAAGAAACAGCATGTCTTTTCTTTAGTCTTTTCCACAGACTGCTGTGGAGCTGAATTGGAGGTTAAGCCAATTTTGCTTTGCCTCTCTGGCCTCGTTCATAGGGCAGTCTCCCTTACACAAGAGCTGGTTCCTTACACAACCCACTGCACAAGGTGGAGATCTTCCCTGACCTTATCCATGTCTTTCATGGTCCCGCATAAAGGTCATTCATCATTTGGCTCTTTATGATTAGAATCTGTTTCCACAGAAGAAAGAAATCTGACAAAAAGCCAGATTTGCCCCCTAACCATTATGAAAAGTGCCGTGAGACCTTTAACTTAATGCTGGATGGCTGACAGTTCTGGGGAGAGGAGATGTGTCATCTGAATTTGAACTTATCTTCTTCCCCACAGGCAATATGAAGCTCTATCAGTAGAGCAATGCAGATAAACACTGATGCAATTGAATACACTTCCAAATTTCAAAATAAATCAATCAATAAAAAAGAAGTTTTCTGCTGCTTACAGTGTACTGGGAACACAGACAAGCTCGTCCTCCAAACTTTGAGAGCCTAATCCAAAGCTCACTGAAATCAGAGAGGATCAGATTGTTGTTCATTCAAGGCTGCAGCATTAAATGCTAGAGACTTCAATAAACAAGCATAAAACTGTATTTAAATAAATTACAGTGAGACTTACAAGTTAAAATTTATAAAGATACCCTGGGAAGATTACTCTTCCCTTGGTTCTATATGACTTCATTTTGGCTGCTAATAAGACACTGTGTGGAATTACTTGAACAGACAGAACAAATCTGTTTATTTTCTTCCTTTTTATAGCACCTAAGACTCACTTACTCCATAAGTAAATGATAGTGCAAGATCTCAAAGACTTTACATAAATAGAGACAGGATAGGATTCCAAACCAGTGAAATAGCCAGTATAAATCCAGAAAAGTATGGGAAGTGACCAAAGAAAGGAAATCCGTGTCTGAAGAGAAGCCTGTCTTCTAAGCATGGGCCTGAGTGTTTCAGGTTCTTCAGCATCGCAGGAGGATTGAAACTGAAGATAAGCTAAAAATACAAAAGGATTGTATTGCAATATACAATATCTGCGCAGCCCATCTGCATGACAGGAGCTAGTTTATGTGTCCATTACTTTGAGGGATATAAATGTGCAATAGCATCTTCAAATACAGACAAAGAGAGAGAACGGGAGGGAAGAGTAAAATGTGTTTGTCTATATTTGAAATAGAACTAGATCACAGATTGTATGTTCAATTTAAGAACAAGTAATTCTTTCCTTGTTTATTACAATTGTCAAGTAACCATATATAACTGCATATAGACAAAGACAGGGTTGTACAGGGGCAGCAATTACTAATGGACACCACTGAATGATAAATAAAGAGCTAGCTCAAAAATGGTATTTATTGCACACAGATGTCTGGACCATGGGCAGATGTCTTAAATTGTCTACACAAAGCGCTTTTGTGCTATCACAGTAATCTAAATTGCTTTGCATTTGGTTCCAGACATTCCCACAGACCGTTCTCCACCACACATAAATTCCTATTCTCAAATTCTAACTGGACTTCAAGGGCCAAGTTTCTTCCTGGTGTAACTCTTTCACTTAATTTGGCTCAGTTTTATTGACGCAGACAAATTTGGAGAATGGTACTCTCAGTTTTAGGAGATCTTGTACATAACTCCATAGGTTATGGTCCTGGTTAAGGGGAGGCCATCCGCTGCTCTGACACTACCATATTGAAGGAGACGATGCTCAGGAAACACGAGCAGGGAGCAGGTGGGATGGAGGCATGGCTTCACGCATGCTCTGTGTGCAAAACACAATGCACTTCACAAGACAATCAGGTCATCGTCGACATCCTTGGGGGAGGCTTGTTTCAAACGTCCTGCTGAACCCTATCCCCAGAAGAAAGGACTAACACAGCATGCCTTATAAAGCTTTAACTAGGGCCATTTGTCCTTTTATATGTGCTAGTCCCTGGTTTAATCTGTGAATTGTCAGCTGATAATCTTCATACCTACTGCGCCTGAATATGGGGGAACCCAAAGAAAACCACCCACAACTCTGAGACAGATGGTTCCCTGACTCTCTGGGGATCTTAGCTCTACTGTACTCCTATAGCAGGACAGTTCCTAACCAAAAATCAAGTCAGTGATGATTTAGGAAATCATTTATATCCCCAGAGGAGGCATATCTTGCAGCAGAGACAGCCCAGCATAAGTTGCTGGGTTTTAGTTAATGGCCTCGTTATATCTAATGTGTCTGCTCTTGCAGATATCACTTACAGATGAACTGTGTGTTTTCTGTCTGCCCATTTTTTTTTTTTTTACACAGAAAATATTTGAATTAGGCTAGCACATAAACACACTGTCTAGGAATAGATTCATGGGAGGAGAAGGAAACAGAGAGAGGCAGATAGAGTAGTTGATTGAATATCTATTATTCTGAATTGCAGCCCTGTGAAGAAAATGAGTAATACATTTCCTCGTGGACATATTACAAGGGTCACTTTATAAGGGTGAGACTGCAAAATCTCTCTTGGTTTTTAGCATAGAATTATCTGTTACCTAATCCTAGAGGAACTATGGTGCAGCTTTAATTTATCACGTGTTTTTTCATGCAGTCAAAATAGCTTTCAAGGTATGCTTAACAAATAGCCATATTAGATGGTACAGACCTTTTTTTTCTTCATCCAAGGGTCATGGCACTACATGATCTGACCCTACAGCCCAGTCACTGCTTGCTGTGGGAGAATTACCAGTTACCAGCTGAAATGCTGATAACATTAAAATATGCTGATACCAGGACATGGTTCCACGTAGTGGTTAGACCTGAAAGAGTGCGTAATACTGCAACGTTTCTTCTTCTTCTTGCCCTGATACTGATTGAAAGGCCCAGAAGGAAATTTTTATCTGTCACCTTGGACATTTTGGTCATAGAGTTTGAGAAAAGCCTTTTATATTTCAGTATTCTTTAGAAATTAAAATTGTGGCAGACAAGACTTCTTGTTGCCTTTTAGTTGTCAGCTCGTAATTTAGGTTTGACTGGATATAAATAATCTCAGCTTAATTTGTGTTATTGTATTGCTCAGAATCATAATTACGGTCCAAGATGACATGTGTTACATACTAAAAAAGATTATAAAAAAAAAACCACAACAACCTGGAAACATTAAAGTGTCTAGGAATTAATCTACACTTGATTGGCAAAAACGGAAAAAGATGGAGACAAAGAAACAGTGATTATGTGGGTAAATTAGATGTGGAATGCTTTGAATACCGCTGTGATAAATCTGAGTTGTAGCAGGACTACTGCAATTCTCCTCCCATTCCAGTATATGGTTGATAGTTATCACGATCCTGTTTAAGCTGCACGAAGTGAATAAGACACCTCCAGGATGCTGCTTTGCCCCATAACCTCAGCCTCCTCTTGAGTATTGGCAGGTTGAAGGATTAATGGAAAAATGGCTGGAATCTGGGGTGGAAAAGCACGAGTAACCATGACACTTACCGTACAATTGTTGTGATGGGCTTGTCAGCAGCACAGATCTGCTTTAAACGTCATGTGGAGTTCATGCAAGCTAGAGGAAATCTCAGGCACTTCCCTAGTGGTACCTAAAATCAAGTTCTGGAAAAGTGTAATAACCGGCTTGTAGTATTGTAAAAATACACTGTACAGGGCAATAAAGCCATAATGCAAATAGTCTCCACTCTAACAATAATAAACAGGGATGTGCCAGCCAATATTTAAGCCATGGCTGCCTGATCATGGTTTTATTTTTTATCATAATTCATTACTTATATTGTATCCTTGGTGGATAGGGCTTCTTAGGAAAACTCCCCGTAAAGTCAAAAAATTTATCAGATCGGGAATTTCAGAAGGAGACAACAGCAACACGAACCAGTTGTGGATAAAACTTGCTTCTGGGGCAAAATCCAACATCCTGGAGCATGGCAAACTTTGGGGTTTTTTTTACATTCTATTAAATTTTTGATACCCTTGAAGACGTGGGAGCGGTGCGGTGCGGTGCGGTGAGGTTAGCCGGGAGGCACCGGCTGAGCCGCCCGGTAGGAGAGTCTCAGGCTCCCTCTGGAGGACATCGGTGTTAATTGCAAATAAATCCTCCAGCTTTCCGGCTCCTGCAGCCCTCGCATGTGCAGAGCGAGGAGCAAAACCCAAATGCGACGGGCACAAGCCTAGGACAGAAGAATCCCTAATATAAGGTTAATCTAAATATGAAATGTATACATAGAGAGGGACGCGAGCACTTGTGACACTGCCAAGCTTGCCTCCTGGCAAAGGTGTTTCAGACAGAGGAATGACACGCGCTGACATGCGTAATATTCCTTCGGTCCTGGTAAAGCTGCTAGAAAATACATAGGTGCACAAAGAAAATGTGGAAATCGAAGCAATATTTTAGCCATGAAAGAGGAGAAATTATAGAATCATAGAACCACAGAATAGTTAGAGTTGGAAGCGACCTTAAAGATCCTCTAGTTCCGTGGGCAGGGACACCTCCCACTAGACCAGGCTGCTCAAAGCCCCATCCAGCCTGGCCTTGAACACCTCCAGGGATGGGGCATCCACAGCTTCTCTGGGCAACCTGTTCCAGTGCCTCACCACTCTGGAACAGGTCGCCCAGAAAAGTCATCATTATTTCATGGCAGTTATCATGGTCACGGGGGAACTACGGCTCTGAGAGTTGAGGATGTATTTGCACAGAGTGACTGACAGCTGAACGGGATGATGACCAAGACAAGGAATACTGACTTCTAGCACCCTTTATTACATAAAACAATAGCGCAGCTATTATTGTTTATGCTATTGATATTCTATAGTTGTACACAAACAGGGCTCATCACTTACAGAAAATGTGAATGGACACCACACCAACGCCTTTGCACAGTAAGAGGCCTGGCCACCTTCTGACGACCAGCAGCTCAACAGCCCCAGGGACATCACACCCCATCACTGACCGAGACCCAAGGCCACAGGTATAACTTCTCTGCCTTCCGCATGCAGCAAAGGCAGGATTCTTTTCTCCAACCTGTTAGTGGTCAGATCCACTCCTCCACAGTTTTGGGGTAAATTTTCCCCAAACTGGGGGATGATTTCTGGTCTAGGTGTCCCACAGATCACCCAGTCAGTTCTTCGTTTCGTTTGTGACACCCATCAGTCTCCAGCTAGGTTCCCTTATACTGTTGGTTTTGAGTTACCTTAAAGATCAACAGTTCCTTCCTTTTTTTTGTTATACTAATTGCCTTAAAGCTGCAGTTTACACATTTGCCTCTGGCAGAGTTCAGCTCTCTGGGGAAGGCCATGCAAAATGCTCCACAGAGGAGACCGGGTGAAGAGAAGTAACCCCGGAACAATGAGTTGCCACATGTTTTACCAGAACAGCACCAGTTATCCTACTGCCCCCTGACAACCTGGTAGGAGCTGGCAACCATCCAAACAGGGAGACCTAGGTAGGAGCAGATTTAATCAGTAAAGCAAATGAACAGGTGACATGAATTACAGGTTAATAATTAGGAGGGTAAACAACTGAAAATTAGTTTCATCAGTATAAAGGTGGCAGCCTTTCTATTTGACCTAAGGCTCTGAGAACCCAGAAAGGCTTTGATTTCTATGCAGAGCTAATGAAGGAGATTTTTGTTTGCGTGTGACCATAAGGGGAAAAAGCACCACAGGTAGAGGCTGAGCAACTGCAAAATGGAGCTGAGGCTGGTGCGGAGGTGAGAGCTTTGTGGTGGCTGCTAACCATAAATGGTTTTACCCTAAGGCATTAAATATGTTAACTTTTCTGATTTAGCTTCCCTAGCTTCTGGTGGTGACCAAGGAAATCCCATTTTGTAATTTCCAAATCTAGAACTGTAGCTCTAAACTTAAGAATAGTTTAATATCCAGACTGGGACTTCCTCAGCACAGAAGTTTGTTAGCAAGCTGTTGTCACAGCTGAAGCTGCTGCTAATCTCTGCCTTTTCTTACAGGTTGGTATTAATAGGGATATTAATCTCTGCAATACGGACCCAAAGGAGATCAGGTAATGCTGCTGTAAACTACTTTCACATAACAATTTCCAGGTTTTTTCATAGGTGATATCTGTGTGTGTCCTTCAGAAGAGTCTGAAGCTCTCGTGGCATCTATGCTTGCATGTTTTTCTGAGAAACTCCAAACATAGAAGTGTTTATTTGTAACTACTCACAGCCACAGGTTTATGTACCGTTATATTAAATGAATGTTTCTACCAATAGGGACTTTATTGTTGTTCTTGTTTTCTTGAGCCTAGTTATTGTTATTGACCGTACAATATGTAAGGTCTTTTAAACACTGTAAACATATCAGTGCTTTGCCTGAGGAGAAACGGTTTTCTTAACCAAAAACTGTTGTCTGCTTTAACTTCTTCCTTACAAAATAGGGCTGGTCCTGGAACGGCAGATACAGAGAGACGGTTCTAGGACTGTCTGCCCTACTGGTGCTGTATGAACATGTTTGCATTTACCAGAGTAAAAAGATATTGAAGGAGGTTTTATCCAGCCTGGAGTAATTATATAGCTTCTGCACTGAATCCAGTTGGTAGCTTGGAATATGGGCAGAATAAGTTCATGTTTGCTAGCATCTGTTTGATGTTCCATAGTACGACCAGCTCTGACGTCTCTGGTTAACTTAAGGGTATAGTGCTGAACTCTGTAGGAAAAAGGATCCTCTCAGCCCTTTAAAATGCACTGTTACTATAGAAGGTCTAGTCAGCATTAGCTCACTATGCCATAGAAACTTCTGTTTGAAACAAAAAAATCCCAGTTTATTATAAATATATGTCAAATAAAAAGCCTTCTCTGGTCTCCAGTCCTACATTTAGAGTAGTTTTTGCCTGCGTCCTGCCTTAAAAGGTTTGGCAGCCATAGCTTGGCATATGCTGTGGTGGTAGCTTGGGACTTGAGCTTCTCAAACTATCCTCTTTGTTCCTCTGCGGTCCTGCCCCAGAGTGAGCCAACTGGCTCCTGGTACTGGGGCAGGTGAGCAGGGTAGGCTGATGGGTAGCTGATGTGGCTGCTCCCCACTCTGAGTTGGCTTGTGGCTCCTCTTGTGAGTAGGTGCGTGTGATCTTGGTGCTTTATTTGAGGTCTTTTTGGTTGCTTGGGGTTCTGGGATTTCAAGGATTTCTCTCTTTTGCAGGGGTGGGCAGGGTGGGGATGACGATGACTTTCTTAACTGTCATCTTCTGTTTTATTCCATTTAAAGTATTTGGATTAGGGCAGCCAATTCAGTACTTTGTTGTCCATTTAAAAATCCTACTTCCATGACTGGCTGCTGCAGGTAGCATTGCCAGCTGACCAGACAGTTACTATTGGAATACTAATTTCAGAGCTGGCCTTTCTACTTTAAGCATTGCTGTTTGTTTTTGTTTTTTTAAAAAAAAAAAACCTTGAACACTTCCTGGCCAGATATGCTAGAATATGACTGTTGTAATATTGACTTTATAAAGTAGTCTGGGAAGCAACAAATTTCTGTTTGTATGTTACCTTTAATTCCCTACTTACTAGCCTTTCAATATGCTCAACACAGGACCTGTGACTTCAGAGTGCTTGGGGAACCTTTTGCGTGTAACACTGAGTGCAGAATACTTTGAGGACAAATACTTATCTTTTTCTGTTGTTGGTAAGTTGATACAGAAGAACTTGGAGAGGAAATTACATGTGGTGAAACGCAATTCTCTGAGGTCCTTCTATGCTAGAATTGCCTGGATTATACTAAGATCACAATGCTTAGTAGGTTGCACCTCATTGTAACAGCCAGATGCTACCTTTATTTCTATCTAACCTATCCTATAGACTTGTAGAGTGATAACTTTGCAGTAACAAGTCTAATCATGGTGGACTTTGGACTGAAATTAAAATGCACGTGGTAGTTTCTAGATATGTTAATGCTGGTGGATTTCCCTCCTGGTAAAAATGTTCTCCAGTAACAGCATGGACTATTCTGAAAATTCACCAGCTGAAGCTGGCCCTACATTACTGATTTAACACTAGCGGCTCTCCACTGTCTTTGCTTACAGCTAAGGGACCTGGTGGAGGCATATAAATTTTTAATGAAGTTAAGAAAAACTAGCTGGGCCCTCTGGCTATGGGCTTAGTAATAAACAAGTGGCGCATTTGAGAGAAAAGCACTACTGAGTGCCCTAAAGGGCAGAGTGAGATAGCTTTTGGGCTATAAACATCAACAGGTGTAAGATTATATGCATAAACTGTAAACTCATCCTTGAACTAGTTCTCCATGCTAGTTAGCTGTCTAACTAGATATAGTCCATAACCTCCATCTGTCTAGAATGTTAAACTTGTCTAAAAATCCACTTAATGTATGTTCATTTTTTAGGCACTTTCATCCATACATAAAGACACTCTGCAATTGGGGTATGCACAGCTTGAAAGCATAAAGTAATTATTTTGGGAAGAGAGAGATTTTTAAAAGGGGAAAAAAAAAGACCACAAAGACAATTTTGAAAAATCCAAGCTAAGCTTTAGTGTGCTCATTATCCTCGTTAGACCCTTGAAGACGCTCTGGCCAGGTGGGCACCAGAGAGAAACATGGACCAGGCACAGATCCGACTCTTGATGCTGCTATGCTGTCATCTGTCAGTCCTGAAAACTTTGACACTGACGACCTAACCGACTGTTCTCTGCTTAGTGGGGGTTTTGCCCCTTCAGGATTTAATATCTTTACATGTTGGAGAATTTTTTTCATCTTTGGTCCTTGAGCTGTTAGTGTTCCCTGTCCTAGCCTGTCTGTAATTTTACCTTTCTTCCTTTTTATAGATTTTGTTACAGCTCTTTTTCACCACTTTGCAGTTCTCTTATGTCTCAGCCCAGGGCACGCAGCTGGGCTGTACTGGAGCAGGGTCAGCTGAACCCTGGGGGCAAGGGCAGGTTGCTCAGGGAGTTTGCAGAGTAGGAGTTATACTCATTAATACGGCTCTCTGCTAATTGCCCATAGATCAATCCGGCGTAGCCTGGGAGCTAGATGAGGCCATGGCATCACAGTGCGGCTACACAGTCACTTACAGCAATTGGAGTAACATTGAGTTTCGTGCTTCTGCGCTAAGCTGCCACTCTCACTTAGAGGTAAGTCTGTTATAGGCGTTTTGACTACAGCACTGTTATATGTGACCTTATGCAAGAGACTACCAAATTATTGATAGGTATTAACCGAGGTGTCATAATGCCTTGAACATCTATTAGCAAAAAAACCCAATTTAATTCTCAATTGTATCCAGGCATCTGAGAACATACCTTGTCTTGCTTTCATTGTCCTACAGCAAAGCACAGATAGACACAGGAAGAAGCATATTGCACATATGCCCTTGAAGAGTAACTGGTTTCTCCTGGATAAGGACAGGGAATCCTGTCTGGCAGCTGTGTTGGCCCCTGCTCTAGTATTTAGCGTCTGAGACATGCAAGGGTAAAAGCTCAAAAGCTTTGGTTACTTGCGTTGCTTGCTCACTGCTGCTATGTCAGAAAATGCAAGATCAGCTGTATTTTAGGGAGCTCCTTTTTTTGTCCAGCTCTAGGGCTATGTGAAATGTTGAAGCTGCCCCCCTCCCCCCCCCCACCCCGAGTATTTGTGTTGCTATGTACTATAGGCACATAGCCTGTGTAGTTAACCAAGTAGAAAACAATAGTGCTTCCAAGTGGATTTGTTCTTCTGCGCAGAGGCTGGTAAGTGGATTTTGTAAGTTACTTTTAATTCACAAGGGTAGGTGGTGTCTAACTAGAAAAAACTGGTGTAACAAGCACGCATTCCCTGTGTCCGTGCAGAGAGATGTGTTCACAGTAACCTTACAAATCAAAGCATCGCGTACTCCTGATATGAAAAATGCTGCAACTCATCTGAAAAGTGCAACTTGCCCTTATGGCCCATGGAGTCCAAGAGAGGTAGTATGTGAAAGTAACTACATGGAGGTAAGTACTGGAAGTACAACTGGGAAGGTACTTAAGGTAAGAAGGTAAATACTCAAAGATACTCTTTTTTGGGAGTTTTTTAGTTGCTAGGAATGTGTATTGGAAACAGACTTCGAATGCCCCACCATGAACAGCTCACTAGTGAATGCACAGCATGCATCTTGGGTGTAGTGATACGCTTATTATGCTTATGTAGCCTATTAACCAGCATTAACAGCCAACAAAAAGTTGTGAAATAGTATTCAAAAGGTTGAGCTAATGGATTAAAGTTCTTGAATGTTGCCTGAACAAATCTTATTTGAGATGATAACGGAAATGCATACTTTCAGAATTTGCTGGGGAGAAGGTGGGGAGGGCAGAAAAGGATTCCACTTTGAAGAGGATATGGGCTTTAACTGGAAGTAGAAATGGGAAGATACGCTCAAAATAAAATGAACCTGAAATCAAGTGGATTATCAATAATGCACCATGCATGATGACATTTTATGCCTTTTTCTTTTTTAACTTGAAGCGGGTGGGAACCTCCCTTTACAATATACTAGTCTCCTCTCTCAATCCTATGCTGTTCTGAAAGTATTGAAAAAGACTTACAGGGTGTTGGAGACAAGCAAACAAGTGCCTCCTGCAGACCCCTTGCAGAGCCTTTTTCCCTTCAGGTTTCTGTCAGGAAGGAGGTTCCACAGACGGTAAAGGACTTCATTCAAGATGAGCCTGAGGACTGGACTCTTGCCTTTCCAGAGGTAAAACTACAGGTTTTCTTCCTAGTTAAAAGCTAGCGCTACTTCTGGCCCAACATCTTCTATGTCTGCACAGTATGAAATGTCATTTCAAAAAGCACTTAAGAAGGGAAGAACTTCTGCATCAAGTGGTTTTAGCATAAAGATTATATACACTAGAAATAGCTGTAGGCCACGTCTCCAAGGAAGAACTGGAAACTGATTTCTCAAAAACCCTAGAAATCAAATCTTCCCCAGACAAGAGACTGCAACAAAAAGACCAAGAGGTCTCTAAGACCTCATGGCCTAGGAGTGAACTGTGGATAGGCTTTTTTTCTTCTTGGGCCCTGTATTTGTGATGTAGCAGTGCAGTTAATCTCCAATGCTCTTAATATGGGAAGCTTTCTGTATGTGAGAGGCTGAGCAGGGGAAGGCTGGAGCAGCGTCACATTAGCAGTATTTAGAATAAGGCAACAAAACTGCTGGGCAGTTCAGTATAATAAATCATTCCAGGTAGCAAATAAGAAATTACTTTGAATAGAATGTTTGAAACCTTAACGAATTTCTCTGGGTAGGCAAAAGTAAGAGAAGCCTCGATATGGCAAATAGTGTTTCATCAACCAGAAGAAAAAAAGGCTCTTCTTGTGAGCGATGCTTGGAGCGCAGGCTACGGACTCAACACAACAGACACCAGGGTTCTGCTGCGGATACCATACACGGCTGAGCAAATTCAGCTGGTCGAGGTTGGTATGCTCTTTCTGGCCCAGCAAGCTGCCACGAAGGGTAGGTCCAACCAGATCTCTTCCTACAGGATCAAGGAATTACCTTTTCTGCAGTAAGATCAAGTACGTTCTACAAACAGCGATGGATGATCCTGATGGTGGATACTGCTGTGGCGTGTCCTGTAGGTGAGAAATGTGGTACACTACTCCAATGCTTAAATGTACAGGGACCGACTTAAAACTAGAGAAATGAGCTGACAGCTTTCATATCTTGTCCCCAAGATGGTGTGGACTATGCTAACAGAACAATCATCTGGACTGTTCCAAAATACATTCAACTGCTCTCTGCTGGAGCAACTAGCTTTAAGGATGTGCTTGTTGAAGCTGGTGTGGACCTACACAAACTGTCTGCCAAAGAAATGGCTTCCAGGAGATATGTGTTATTGAATGACTTAAATGCAATTACAGTGAAGATGCCAATAGGTGCAGAAGGTGGCTATTACAAGGTTAGTGACTTGTGTTATGTCTGTTGGGCAAAATACTTTCTGTTCTTTCCTCTTTTTTTTCCTTGAGAGGAATAATTCTTCATTGTGTTCCTTCCAAATGAAGGATGGGGATGAAGGGGAAGAAAGGATATATTAAAAATCCCCAGAGCCTTGACCAAAGATAGCTCTTATAGCTGCTACTTTGTGAAGAATTTGTTTTCTTAAAGCACAGGTGGACAGAATCCTATACAGAACTATTGATTTGCCGCCTCCTCAGGTTAACACAGAGCTTTTGCCTTTTAGTCCTGACATCATACCCCTTGGAGACAGTCCTAACTGGACTGTAAAGCATGTGTGGGTTCTGTTGTATTTTACACAGACCATTTAAAAGAATGGGAACAACCCATTTGTCCATCAGACTGTAGGATATTGGGATGGGCTGAAACTATATGTCTAAATCTAGTTCCATGGAGTGGACTGATTCCTGGGCAAATGCTGTAAAAACTGAACCTCAAAGGAAGTTGCAGGATGAGCCCTTTCACTGGTGAAGTATTCCCCTGCTGCTTTGAAACTTGGGAATGGGGGACAATTTTCAAAAGGAAGTCTTCTGAGATATTCTAAACTCTTAGGCAAAAATAGAGCCCATAATAGTGATACAGCAAGTGCCACTTAGGAATTCCTTATTCCTCATAGGTGGTGTGGTTTTGCAGATTTCTTTCTCAATATAAAAGCAGGGCCACAGAGCTGAGAAGGACATTTGTTTGGAACTGTGGCTGAACCTTGAGATGCTACAACTTTAGTGTAAAATCATGTTATACTGAAGGCTGTTGATTTGAAATTCTAGACTTCTGTGAGCGGTGGCCAGCATGGGGCAAAATACACTGTCAACCTATTCTTGGAACACCAGTGGGAAGATAACAAATGGGGACTAACCAAATATACTATCATCAAGGAGATAGAAACTCCGTTTGAACAAGTAGAACTTGCCATAACCAACAGTAAGTAGCCCCACATGGAATATACGTAAGGTTTTGGTACTGATAAGAGTTTAATGTTACTGTGTTCCTTTCAGACTCAAACCTGAGTGCGAGGCTAATGAATGTGACAGTGGGAACGTTCCTCCCAGATGTGGAGCTTGTGAACTTAATCATTGAGGGGGTAACTGTTGCTGTACCTGAGGCTGTTCAGCATGGGTGTCTAATATATGAGATCAGACATGCTAATGGAAGCAAAGCCTATGTAATACAAGTCCCGTTTGATGCACCAAGCATTAAGAAAGAGGTGTGTGCTAAGACACTGCAGCATACCATGGTATAGAAATTATGATGTCACTTGGTGATTTTTTTTTTATTTCTAAATATTATTTTTTTCTAGTATGTGAGCATGGACATGAGAGCATACACCCTGAATGTCACACTGGTGTTCATAATCCATCCAATAAGTGAGACCTTCACTGTCCCAGTCACAACAGTCTCCACTGTTAAAGATGCAGGTAAACTAGTGGAACTTGAGTAAAACTGCACTGACCTGGCTGTGACTATCCTGGCTGTGAAGTCAGCTGTTAACCGGGTCTACTTCAGCCAGGGATACTGTCAGTCCTAAATAGCCCTATTAAACTCTGATGACAGCTAGTGTGCTGGCTGACTCTTGACTGTATTACAGTACTGCCCACCGCAAGAGGATTTTGTGATGGGAGGAACCTTCATCTCATTATCACTCGTGGAAATGTGGACCAAAACTGGCTACCTTTCATCTCAGACTGGCACCTGACCCCAGAAGCTGCGCAGAAGTACAGTTACAGCCTGAGGGACAATGGCAGTCACTTGGCTGTCTCTGTCCCTTTCCTTTCTTCCCATGTGAGATATGAGGTAAGGATGCCAGCATGTAGCAATTAAAGGCAAGCTCTAGCTGTGAGAGATGAACAAGATACACCATGTCCTTGAAGGTCATAAAATAAAAGGTACCTTTGAGAAAGGTTTCAAAGGATTAATGGAGGATTATTTCTGCTCCTGGAAGGGCGCTTTAATTTCCCTTGGTTAATATTGACCCAAGTAGTCAAGGAAAAAAACATTCTGCAAGCACTTTAAGGCTGAGCTATCTTTAATGGTAATTGTACATGCAATAGAGTTTGGATTGCACTCTATTGCAAAATGACTGAAAAAGCTCATTGTGTCAGCTTCTAGATTAAAAAAAAAAAATCCCTCCTGTGGATCTGACTTTGATCAAGCATCATTACCTTTGGCTTATGATAACCTGCCCTCTTAGTTTTTTTGCATGCTTTAGTTGAACACTGTGTGTTTATTATCTTGTTCAACCTGTGATTGTCATCTCCAGGATTTTCATGCCTCTGGAATAAAGGTTTCACTCCACTTAACCTTGAAGGATGGCATCACCTTGGCTAATAGGAAGGACTTCTCAATTTCCTGCAGATTTTCACCTTCAGAGCTAATACGTAATAACATGTTGGGGGATTAGCTACTAATGCTCTTTGAATTGTGTAATGTAACTAAGTCGCACAAACCCGTGCGGTCTGAAGTTTCTAGAGTTTATGCTTGTGTGATACCCTGTCTGCCTGTCAGATTTCCTACAAAGTAATATGCTACAAGGCAAGTCAAATTACATATTGAAGTGACTATCCTGTCTAACTCAGGAGACGGCAAAGGAGGTGGGAAACTGCTTGCCCTCACACCTCCAAAAGCATGAAGCTTTTAAAGGTGTTTTGGGGTCGTTCTGGGGTTTCTGTTCCAAGGGGGTTGGGTTTTCATCTGAGTTCTTTGGGGCTTTTTATTTTTTTTGGTGGTGGTGGGGGGGGGTGTCAGCTTATAAATTAGTCATTCCAAAGCTACTCATCCAGATTGAATATATTGAATATCTTACCTAGAAAAATACCTTTGGGAGGCGTGAGACCTCTTGGGGCGAAAAAGGTGAGTGAAATGACAGTCTTCACCCATGTAGTGCACATTCTACTGTCAGTAAGCTTGAAGAAAATCAAATGTTAGTACTGAAGAGCGTCTTGCTCAAAACTTAGTCTTCATGAGCTTCCAGAACACTTGCTGGTAAATCCACGCAGAACCTCTTTGTTGTGCTAGGCTGCATAATAAAGGAGCCTGAGTCCTGATTTGTATGGAAAAACATATTTATTTTTTGCTTTCAGAGTGCCTGCCCAATGGCACTGTGGTTATTACTGCAGTGAAATTGGTAGGAATTGCAGACCTGGACACCAGCCTGCTTGTCTTGAGAGACAGAGAGTGCAAACCCAGTTTAGTGACAGAGAAGACTGCAACCTTCAAGTTCAATGTGAACACGTGTGGAACAAATAGAAAGGTAAGGACTTAGTCCCATGAAGTTTATTCTGCATTGGGGTAGGGTTTTTACTAGAATTGGCTGAGGTTCAGAGTTGAGCAGAAGCTGCAAGAAGGTCACAGCTGACTCTTTGATAAGTAGTATATCTATATTCCTTTGCTGAGGATAATAAATTCAGTTGGGCAGAAGTTCTTATTTGGTAAAACCAGTTTTCAAGGCCAGAGGTGCTTTCTGAAACTAGCCTTCAGTTTGACACCTCTGAATTGTTTAGTAATGGACTTCAACGTTAGTTTACACTAGTGATATATACACATGCCTTGCAAAGGCTGGTTAGGTGTAGCTAATGACTCCTTGGCTCAAGACTAGGGTTGGTCCTGTTCCTGCCACCTATGCACTGCATAAATAGAAAACAGACAAAATAACAAAGGATCAAATTATGCTCAAATTCAGGTCACCACAAGAGCAGATTACTTCCGTGAGTGTTGTGTCTTATGTAAGACACTGATTCTGTCAACAGAAACACCTGATCTCTTAGGCCCAGTGCTCTCTTTTATGGGGTGTTAGGTCATGTTCAAGGTATTTTTAGCCAATAATCTGTTTATAATCTGTTTCTTCTTGACTATGTCATAGCTTCAGCTGTAGTTGGCTTTAGTTCAGTAGGTGTGGGGCTGTTGGCCAGAAACTTCTGATCATTCCTAAGCACACCATGCTCAGGTCAAATCTGCAAGTGAAGGGATGTGGCTAATGTGTCAAACACAAAGTAAACTCTAATGTAACTGTCCTGTTTGTAATGTTGTGTATCTTTCAGTTCAATAGCACAACTATGACATATGAAAACGAGGTACTCTATTTCAGACCTGGCAATGATACACCAGTGTACCAGTAAGTGTCATTCCCTAGAAGAAGGTTGTCCAATGCATTTTGGTTTCTAAAATCTAATGTTAAACCTCTTCCCTCAGACTGAAATTTGCATGCTCATATGCAATCAAGCAGACAGTTGATGTCCGATATGAATCAAAGAAGAACCCACCACCCAGTATTAAGCCAGGGTTTGGCTCTCTTGCTCTTTCACTGAAGCTTTTCAAAGGTAACATTTATGCTTAGACTTCCTGAAATGGTTGAGGTGGGAAGGGACCTCTGAAGGTCATCTTGTCCAACCCCTGCTCAAGCAGGGCCATCTAGAGCAAGTTGCCCAGGACCACGTCCAGATGACTTTTGAGTATCTTCAAGGATGAAGTGGAAGCATCTTTAAGGCCTCTAATAGAGGTTTCCATTCCAGAATGCAATACAAATGATCAAGTATCAGCAGTGGATCAGACAGACGCTTGTGTTGTCCCTGACACAGGTGTGGCTTTCCAGCTTGATCAGGGCATGCTAAAAGTTTTGCGTAGTGGGTGTGCTATCAGCTTCTCTCCCCTGGCAACTCCCTAAGTGTTGCTAAGCAGAGTTAGCACTGATTGAAATAATCATAACCTGTGTCAGAGAAGGAGGCTACATGTAATACTGCTGTAAAACGGTAACTACAATGGCAGAAAGTGTTAACTGAAGCTTGAACCAAACCCTCAGACCTCACTGTAGTGGCCCTGAGGCATTTTTATAACTTCTTTAGTGTCTTTCTAGAGACAGTTCTGAATGAGCATCTTACTCCAATGAGGGTTTTGCAGAAGGAGGAATGTCTCTCTTCTGGATCCTCAGAGCCAAGGAACACAGTTCAGGTCTTTACTTTTGTTACCAGTGCTTATTTTTCTGCCACCCTATCCCCGTTTGCTGACATCCATATGCTCTCCCAGACTTTAACGTTACTGTGCTAGAGTCGATTGTGTTGGAAAGAAGAGTGAAGCAGAGAGTTCATGAATATTCACTCTGCAAAAGGAAACTCTAACATCAATACTCTCTTCTAGAGAAATCCTACTCAGACCCCTATGAGGAATTGGAATATCCTGTGGTAAAGTACCTGAGGGAGGCACTGTATTTTGAAGTGAAACTGCTCCAGCCTGAAGATGAGAGACTGGAACTAAACCTGAATGACTGTTGGGCTACAAACTCCCAAAGCCAGGACAGCCTTCCACAGTGGCCCATCCTTGTAAATGGGTAAGGAGGGCTTCCCTGTTCAGTAGCTGTTCAGCACCAGGCCCCTTACCTCGACTGGGAGGCGAAGGGAAGAGGACAGAAATCAGCTCAGATGCATTGTTTTGTCCTGACTGTGCAACTGCTGATAGGCTGTGGAGCACGTGTCAGTGTCAGTACAGTGGCTGTGCGTTCTGGTGGCAGCAGGTCATGGAGGTGGCCAGAAGTGCTCCTAGATAACAGCTTCCCACTGGAAAGAAGAACAAAAAGGAGCCCTGACTGTGGCCAAAGACACAAAAGCTCTATCCTCTGGCCAGACAAAAACAGAGAGGGAACTTCCTCTGTAATCCATCTCTTTGACATGTTTAAAGATCCAGTTGAAGTGATGAGGGTTTAAATTAAACTTATTCTTTTTCATGTTCCCAAAAAGGTGTGCAAACAGTGAAGACTCCTACAGAACAGTCTTCCACGAAGTTAACTATAGCTCCAGAGTAAAATTTCCTCAGCACCTAAAGAGATTTGAAGTGAGGATGTTCACCTTTGTACAAGGCACGACTCTGTTACAAGAGCAGGTGAGATGCCCCCATGGTTTGTCATGTGTTGTCAGCAGTCCCAAATTAACCATGGAGTGGTGCAGGCAGCGAATGCTGCTCAAGATCTCAGCTGGCCCGGTGCTACCTGAGACTATCAGCCATGTCCCGAAGGCATAACACTGTGAGTAGTAAATAAAGACTAGCAACTTAGCAATGTTCAGTTCATCCACTTTGGGGTCACTACACATATCAGATGTTTGCCAAATAAGACTCCCCTACATATAATATAAATATTCTTGCCTCGTAGCTGTATTTCCACTGCAGCGTGGTGATCTGCAGCACTATGCAACAGCCTTCAGGCTTTCCGTGTCCAAGGAGATGCAGTCCTGGGAAACATAGACTTGGTAAGAAAACGGTCACTTCTCAAGTCACTCCTGAATCTTTGCTCAGCAACATGGTACATGCTCTCAGGAGCTGTGACAGATGACAGACTCCTAGTCCTAGTGTTTGCTGTACAGAAAATTAAAAGCTAAAATGTCTCACTAGACCGCAGTGCAGAACCACATCCACATGGGCGAGCATCATCTGGAGCAGTCCTTTTTAGGAAGGAAAATGACTAGCAGAGGTTGGTGTCAATCTTAATTTACACTGCTGTAATACCAAGCATACTGCTGCTGTACCATAACAGACTTCTGCGTGTGTTTCTTCTCCCTGTAGGTGAATACACTGACTTCTGAGAGAGACTGAGCAAGAACTATTTAGTTTTACAAAGCTGCAGTTAGGTAGCCTAAGCAAGCACAGCCTGCCCAGACTTAAGTAAGGACATCTCAAAAGTATCTACTAGAAAAATATACTGATGGTGTCTACTGAGAAAAGTGTCAGCTAACCGGTATGAATGTATCTCTGCCTCTAAGTTAGTGTTGTTCTCTTCTGTTCCTCTGCAGTGTTGAACCCGTAGTCTTTTGTGTGACTGGCATCTGACCTAGTCTGCTCAGCTAACACGTCCAAAACTTGTGTCCGGTCACTTTGCAGCTGGAAGCATCTAGTTTGGGGTAGGGGGAGGAAGGTGGCAACAGGTGTGAAATCAATTGTAAATCACTTTGGACTTTTTTTTAAAGCTTCAGTATGAACAAAGCATTGTAGGGAGCTTAATGTCAGTAAAAGAAAGTGTTTTTTGAAGCAAAATGAGGATGAACATGCTTGATCCTGTAGCGGCTATTGACAGAAAAGCTGTAAGCTGTGGATCTTGCAGGAGTGTTGTGGCTCTGCAATGTCAAGTTGCCTTGTCTAGTTGGGGGGAAATCACTCACAGGTAGCATGAGTGACTGCTTAGCTGAGTAAGCTGTCAGCCTAAAGGGAAAAAAGCTTTTAGTGAAGACTTGTAGTAGTAACAACAACAATACAAGGACTCTATCCACAAAGTGTTAAGGCTTCTTCCTCACTAGAGAGCGTGATTCTTAGGAGATCCTGGCAGGTTATTCTGTCTCTTCATTTTTTATTTAATGGGAGAAAAATTCCTTGATTTCTTCTTTGCATCTGAACAGTGATATGAAAACAGTTCAGATCCAATACTGTATTTTCCTGTTCTAAGGAAAGCTATGGCTCAACATGAATTGTTATGCCTTATGGCTAAAGATACAATAATGGGTGTCTGCTTTTTAACTTTATATTAAATAGAATTATGCTACAGGGAATTTCTGTGAAAGTTAACTCAAGCAAGAAACTATTTTGTTGAATCTATTTGCACTTTGTGAAAAAGCATGGTGACTAAAAGACTAGCTCTGTTGCAACAATACATGTACAGAGATCCCACTAAAGTGTGCTATAATTACAAGCTCATGTTTACAAGCCTTGTCTGTCTTCCAGTTGCCTGCTAAACATAGCTATAGTAGATGTCTTTTACTGTTGTCTATGGAAAATCTGTGTGGGCTTCACAATGAGGGACACGTGAAGTCCCCAGCTGTTCATCAAGCCTCTCTTCCAATAGAGGAGGCTACTGTGCTCAAGGAGTCTTATTTTGTTAATCCTGAAGTAGGTGAAGGCTAAAGCCACAGAGCTGTGATATTGAGGAATGAGATGTAAGTATGTCAGCATGGGAATAAAAGGAAAATGCAGAAGATATAAGCCTGACAGCAGACTTGACAGACCAGTGGCTTTGAGCTTAGTGATTTCCTCTACATTAACCTGGTGGGTTAAGTACTAGCTATGCCTCAGTCTGCGGGCACAATCTAGTGAGAAATCACAAGAGACACCTATAATATGCTGCTGGGGTTTTGCACCTAACAGAGCACAAGTATGGGCACTTTAAGTGGTACACTGACCTCCCTGTGTGTCTTGCATGTGCCGCCGTACAGAGAGACCTGTACAGGCTGGAGATCTGGGCAAAGAGGAACCTTATGAAATTCAACAAGGGCAAGTGTAGGGTGCTGCACCTGGGGAGGGATAACCCCATGCACCAGTACAGGTTGGGGGCTGGAGAGCAGCTCAGTGGAAAGAGAGCTGGGAGTCCTGGTGGACAACAGGATGACCATGAGCCAGCAATACACCCTTGTGGCCAAAAAGGCCAATGGCCTCCTGGGGTGCATCAAGAAGAGTGTGGCCAGCAGGTCGAGGGAGGTCATCCTCCCCCTCTGCTCTGCCTTGGTGAGGCTGCACATGGAGTACTGTGTCCAGTTCTGGGCTCCCCGGTTCAAGAAGGACAGGGAACTGCTGGAGAGGGTGCAGCAAAGGGCTACCAAGATGATGAGGGGACTGGAACACCTCTCTTATGAAGAAAGACTGAGGGATTTGGGTCTCTTCAGTCTGGAAAACAGACGACTGTGGGGGGATCTTATCAATGCTTATCAATACTTAAAGGGTGGGTGTCAGGAGGATGGGGCCAGGCTCTTTTCAGTGGTGCCCAGGGACAGGACAAGAGGTAATGGGCACAAACTTGAGTGTAGGAAGTTCCACCTAAACATGAGGAGGAACTTCTTTCCTTTGAGGGTGGCAGAGCCCTGGCACAGGCTGCCCAGAGAGGTGGTGGAGTCTCCAACTCTGGAGATATTCAAAACTCGCCTGGACGCGTTCCTGTGTGACCTGCTGTAGGTGACCCTGCTCTGGCAGGGGGGTTGGACTAGATGATCTCCAGAGGTCCCTTCCAACCCTATGGTTCTAATCTAATCCTAATCCTGACAGTTTCTCACGAAGTGAGACTGTTCTGCAGTGTTTTCTCCAGATAGGTGAGTGGCAGTCTTCATCTGCCGTGGCAGTGCTCTACCAGCGCAGTGTGGGCTGCCTTGGGTAGCCTGAGCCACCTTCTCCCCACTTACAGGGTGCAGGGGGGAAAATGTAGCAACTAGGGACTGCTGTGAGAACCAAGCATGAGGTTGGGCAGTCTATTTCAGTACTGTTAACTCAGCCGTAGTTGTGGCTTCCTGGGTTTCTGATTCCTTTCTTCAAATGAGGACTCAAGGACAACATCGCTTAGGAATAAAAATCTGGCATTTACGATCTTGTCTAAGATACCTTCATTTCTTTTCATTATATAAGTCAGTATCTTGAAATTCTTTGTGTTGACAGGTATTTAGGAGTTGTTGAAAAGCAAGATGATGCCCAGGTAAACTGTGGCTTTACTCTTCAGCTCTTCTAAAAGCTCTGCTTAGTGCCATTTTGCAAAATGAGAGGTGTTAACAGATAAGACGGTCTTTTACCTCTTTGATATCTTGGAAAACTCAAGGAGATTCCCCTTCATGGTTGGACTAGGATTATGTAAACCTTCCTGTTGGATTTTTCCAACAGCATGCAAGACCCGCACAATCCATTTGAATATCAGTAAAATCTTTTAAAGACCACACGACAGTACCTCTCTCCACCTTAGAGGTGTCTGTTTAGACAAAAATTCAGGAACTGCCTTCCTGGTTATACATATATAAAAAAGAAAAAAAAAATCCTCTTCAAGTGTTGTATCAACACCTCTTTGGCTTTTAAGTGGATATTTTATGACCACATGCTTTTCCCCCTGGTATTTGGGATGTTATTTTTATATCCCTGTTAACACAAGTTGAAAGGAGATCAATCTTCTTTGTTTATGCTTAATGTCTTCTGCAATTTCAACAGGTGAATGATAAAAGTCTAAGGGAAAAGAGAAGTCTGGTGTGATTTGTTTTTGTAGGAAAATAGGAACAATAATAGAAATGTACTGCAGACAGTTATTTCCACTTCAAATAAATGATGGTAAGTCAGTGCTACAAGGAGCTTCATTGTATGTGGTCACTGATAGAAACGCAGAGCTCTCACTTTTACTGTAGTCTATATTCAGTGAAATGGGTAATATTTTAAGACTGTGTTACTGCTCTGGTGATTTAA
The DNA here is from genome assembly GCF_028500815.1 of Rissa tridactyla. Classification (NCBI taxonomy): domain Eukaryota; kingdom Metazoa; phylum Chordata; class Aves; order Charadriiformes; family Laridae; genus Rissa; species Rissa tridactyla. Next base: position 114,842,383 of record NC_071468.1, on the reverse strand, counting down.
AGCAGCACTAACTTACTGCTAACAATGAAAAATTAAGAAAATTGACATTTGCATTTTCTAGCCCAATTAATTTCCTCTTTTAGTGTACTGCTTTTCTCTGTGTTTTAAGTCTCGGTGCCTGCAGTAAAAGAGTAAATGCTATGCACCTCTATCCAGAGGAAAATGTTCTGAGGGTCATCTAATGATTTGGGAAGCTTTGGGTCAAGTTTTGTCTTCTACCCCAGGTTTGTTTTGAGTCTTTAGCTTGTCATTCCCATAAAAATGCTACTTTCATTTGTGCATGTGTGTCCAGAAATACCTAAACACAGCATTAGCTAGATCCCCAAAGCCCAGACACGTGCATGCTTTGAAAGAAATGCTTTAAAGCAGAAATAAGTTGAATCTCTCTCCTTATGATACTTGGTGTACTGATAAAAGAGCAAGTCTAGGCTCACGTTGCTGTGTAAAGAAGCAAAAAGTCAGGGGCTTGATCAGGGAGAGGGTTCAGATGGACCCAACTTCTACAGGTCATTAAAAACAAGCTGCGTTATTGGGAGCTGGGACTTCTCTCCACAACTCAATTTCCCATTTGTTTAAAATCAATAATAGCATTTGTGGTTGAATGGCAAATAAACTGGGGGAATAAAAGTCAGATACTGGCCCCTTAGAAGCTGGGGTGCATGTATAATGTTGTAGGCATTTTTTTTGTTGTTGGTGGTTGTTTTTTATTTGTTTTAAGCTACTGCCATGCTGAACTGGAGGGCTGGCCCCTGGCATCCCTAGGCAGAGGGCATGTGGAGCTGTGGTAGCTACCAGATCAGCAGCTCCCCCAAGGAACTGGGTGAAGCTCTTTAGCAGGAGGCTTTCTTCCCCCCGCAAGCACACCTATGTGCAGCCCAAATGTGTAACCATAAAACCTCTTGGCACCTACGTGGCGCTCCTCAGCGTAGAATTTCAAAGCGCTGTGTGTGCGCGGGCGGGTGGCCGTGGGCTCTGCTTTGGGCCTTGGCGGGGCGGGGGGGTGAGCTCTGCTGCTCCCAGAGCCAGGGCTTGCCTGGGGAGCTGCTCCTCCATCTCATCCTTTAACCACTGGGGAATATTCTCCCTGAGGTACTTCCTCTTCCTACCAGGAGGGAACTTGACCTCCTTGCCATCTTCAGGGTGTTTCTTTAGGTACTACTGCTGCTGGCAGGCAACATGCTGCTGCACCTTCTTTATAGGGAGGGCACAGACGTTGGTAGTCTGCTGAATTCAGGTGGAAAGGCTGCCCTGGAGAGCAGAGCTACAAGTCTCCTAAATCCTGGGCTAATGCCCTATCTACTAGGATTCCAGCAAGCTCGTGTATGCTGAGAGTGAAGGACTAGTGGTTCAGAAACCTGGTTGTATCAAAGGCTTTTCCTGAGATTCAAAAACATGTTTTAATCAATTAATTTCTGTAGAAGACCTTATAATGTTCTTCATCCTTCCCCTGTTTGGTATTTGAGCACTTATCTTTTGCCCTTTGAGCATTATGACTGGTATCACTCATCAAGTATGATTACAGGTACTAATTTCTTGTATGAGGAACTTGTGAATGCAGTGGGAAACTATGTTTTTGTGGTGGTCGCTTCCTCTTTAGTACCTGTATTCTGCTTTCTATGTTAGTGAGGAATTTCAGCGACGTGCTAACCTGGAAAAGGGAGAGATCCTAGGGCCAGAAGAGTTCATTTTATTGCCTGGGACTGGGGTGGGTTGTCCCTGGCTGGAGACCAGGTGCCCACCAAAGCTGCTCCATCACTCCCCTCCTCAGCTGGACTGGGGAGAGAAAATATAATGAAAGGCTCATGGGTTCTGATAAGGACAGAGAGAGATCATTCAGCAGTTATTGTCATGGGCAAAACAGGCTCCATTTAAGGAGAATTATTTTAATTTATAACGAATCAAATCAGAGGAAGAAAATGAGAAATAGAAACTAAATCTTAAACCACCTTCCCTCTACCCCTCCCTTCTTCCCGGGCTCAACTTCACTCCTGATTTTGCTCCTGAGCAGTGCAGGGGCATGGGGAATGGGTGGTGTGGTCAGTTCATCACACGTTGTCTCTGCCACTCCTTCCTCCTCAGGGGGAGGACTCCTCACACTCTACCCCTGCTCCAGTGTGGAGTCCCTCCCATGGGAGACAGTCCTCCATGATCTTCTCTAGTGTGAGTCCTTCCTATGGGCTGCAGTTCTTCATGAACTGCTCCAGTGTGGGCCTATGCTCCGGCGGCCACGGGGTCACAAGTCCTGCCAGCAAACCGGCTCCAGTGTGGGCTCCTCTCTCCATGGGGCCATAGGTCCTGTCAGGAGCCTGCTCTAGCATGGGCTTCCCATGGGGTTGCAGTCTCCTTTGGACATCCACCTGCTCCAGCACAGTGTCCTCCATGGGCTGCAGGTGGAAATCTGCTCCACCGTTAACCTCCATGGGCTGCAGGAGGACAGCCTGCCTCACCATGGTCTTCATGTGCGTAAGCCACAGACCCTCTGCTCTGGCACCTGGGGCACCTCCTCCCCTCCTTCTTCACTGGCCTTGGTGTCTGCAGAGTTGTTGCTCTCTCCTATTGTCACTCCTCTCTCTGGCTCCAGTTGCCCAGGGTTTTTCCCCCCCTTCTTAACTATGTTATCTCACAGGTGCTACCACCATAGCTGATGGGCTCGGCCTTGGCCAGTGGTGGGTCTGTCTTGGAGCCGGCTGCCATTGGCTCTGTCAGTCATGGGGGAAGCTTCTGGCAGCTTCTCACAGAAACAACCTCTGTAACCCTCCCTCTACCAAAACCTTGCCCCAAAAACTCAAGACAGGAACTAGTTCCAGTTCGCTCTCCTGCACCTCTTTCTCTTTGGTGTGGCAAACAACTCTGTCCCTCAGGCAGAATGTAATTGTGTTCCTCAGCCATGGACTTCCAGGGATTGTGGAGCTACTTCTTTGGCTTTGTTTCCACGTAGATTTTTAACATGCTAAGAGAAAAAGCTTGCATGTGAAAGGTGTCCTCTAGTTCTGTGACATTTACAGCCTTTGCAGACTGAGGTTTCACTTTTGGGCCTCTCTTTATGGATTATTATGGTATTGCTGTTGGAATTCAATAAAGCTTTATGGACCTTATGTACGGTCCTGGAGGATAGATCTCATACCCTCAAGTTGGGGACTTCACTCATTCTCTTTCACGGGAATTAAATATCCTAAATGCATGAGGGTAAGGGAAAGAGGATGAACTTGGGACGTATTCCATTTTGTTTAAAAATAAATAAACCCCAACATTTATTAGCAGCAGGACTTGTACCATCATGAATATAATAATTCAGACTATTTTGTCTGGATCAGTGAAATGTCTATGCCAACGGTAAGAATTACAAAGGGAGGGGATTAGAGAAATGCTCCATGTAAGACAGAGCAAGAATTCATGTCTTTCCACAAGGAGAGAAACAAACCTGGTAGGTCCTGGATCCCAGGCAGGCACTGAACCTACCTACCTCCTACTCATGTACCTGTCACTTTTTCCCCCTCATGTGCATGTGCAAGGAGAGATCTCTGTCAGTACCAAAAAGTTAAACGGGGTGGGAGTACAACGTATTCTAGTAACCTGAACTCATCTTGGACATGAGCTTTGGTCCTATTGCAGCACAGGGAGTGATTTAGGACAGACAAAGGCCTCTTCCCTGAGGTCAGCTTAGATGCAGCCACATCACCCTAGAGGTCAAAGTTTAAATTTAAAGGTAGGGCAGTGACCACTGGACTTCTGGGTCTGGAGAGTGTGCACAGGTAAGGTCTAGTTCACCGTCAGAAAAGCAGTAAAACGTTCTTCTGAAACTTGAAGCTTTGCCTTTATGGTTACCTGGAGCTTTTGCTCCCTCACAGGAAGATGGAGGAAATCTACAGGCACGTAACAAGCTATAGCCCAGCGCTTTCAGGGCCTTCAGCTACCGCTGTCTCTGGGGTGGTGGGAAATGCTGACCCTAAGACACTTCTTAAATCTGCAGGGTGCCTCCTACTGCACCGCTCTTCCTGCATGGAGCGTGACTTAGCTTTGTCTATGAGCAGCAGCCTTCTGAAGCCATTAGCCGTTAGTGTCTTCATTTGTGCATGGGGAAACTGAGGCAGCAATGCTGCATGACCAGCCAAGGTCATAGATCAGCTAGCAATAAAAGTGGGTCCTTCCAATTCCTTGTTCCTCTGCATAAACCACAACTCTATATGCTTCCTTAGCTAAAGAGCTAAAAAACAGAGTCATTATCTGTAGTTTCAGGTGTAGAAGCTTTAAGGAACAAGGTTAAAAGTCTTCCCAATTTACAAAACTGGTATACTTGTGAATGATGATGGTCTTTACACAACATCCATGGCAAGGGGGTTGGAACTAGATGATCTTCAAGTTCTCTTCCACCTCTAACCATTCTATGGTTCTATGAACATCACAATGACAGGACTATCTTCCTGTGCATCTGCTAGTGGTTTGCCAGAGCCAATGAGCAGGTACCACTTTACGGCGAGAGCAAGAGTACTTGGGAAAAGACTCAGGTTTAGCTGTCGTTCTGTGCACGATCCCATGGGCAACGTACAATTTCACTCCCTTGAACATTATGAGGACCAAATCCAAAACATAATGCAGGCTGACCTTGTCTATGAGGCTCTTCATTTGCTCAAATCTGGACCAGTTGCACAGGCTTGTACTGAGGAAAGCTATGCTGATATTAGCGCTGCTATTTCCTATGCGGCTAGAAATTCTCTCTAGTTTGACAGTTTTATAGGGCTTTAAAAAATGATTCTGCTTGTATTCTTGCTGAAACCCTAAAGCTTGTAGAAATCTAACAGGGGTTAAAACAAAACAGAAGCATATGGGATATGCTTAAATGTGGTTACACCTTGAGTGACAGTGTTACCTGCAGCAATTTGAATGTAGCTGCTTTTTTGAGACACTGATGGATTTCACGCTGATTGCTCCAATATGCACATACCACGTGAGAGGAGCACTGAAGCAGCTTAGGCTGAGCCTTGGGGGAAAAAAAAACCGTACAAAGACAACTGTATTTCCTTCCAAACAAACAGCAAGAGGGAAAGAAAAAAAAAAAAAGAGAGAAGGATGCAATAAGGTTTTAGCTTTGTGGTGCTCTGCTACAGGATGTACCCACAGAGCCAAACCATCTGCCCCACGCAGACGTGCTGATCCCTCCATCCTGGTGAGACAAACCTGCTGCCTCCCGGCTGCTGCTCTCCCTGTGCTTTACATCACCCTGCGGAGAAAAGGTTAATCTCAGCACACCTCAGCCCTGGGTTCTGCTCTGCTCCGTGCTGGTCCCAGCGCAGCCGAGTCTTACGAATCCCTCTGCAATGAGATCTGCAAGGCGACCCATGTTTTCTGGTGGTGTGGTGAGACGTGTGCGATGCTTGATGAAAGTCAAAGTAATTACGGATTAAGACTATGTCCTCATCTGTTTGTGTTTGGGAAGGTTTTGTGTGCGGTTTACAGGACCATCACCGGCTGTAGGAAACAGCTGCTCTGACATTCCGTTTTACCGCAGCCCTCCTAGGTTTCAGTACACCGTGAGGATACAACTTTGCATCTTTCTGATATCTGAATCAATGTATTTCATGTCAGAGAGAAGGAAGATAACCCAGCCTAATCTTATTTGTTCTAGCAATTTGACATAAAAAGGGCTTACATAATTTATCAGGCATCGAGGCAAGGGGGTTTTATACATTAAATACAGAAATATTATATGTTTCTGTATACATTAATAAAGAAGACAGGATTTAACAGCAAATCATCTACACGGAATGTCAGTTTGCTTATATTTCATTTGCAGTATTTAGCGGTCATTGTTAGATTTTACTTATCTATCAGTCAGATATATAATACAAGATTCAGACTATGACACTGATATTTATTTGTTTATGAGCAAAGATGTTCTGTTACTTAGTTTCTTGATTTTTAGGTACAATGGCAACGTGGATAAATAGACAATACTTGAACTAACTATACACATTCTTCCTCATCCTAATATTTAAAGTGCCTACAAATCAATACACTTAGTATTCCTATAGTGTTGTCATTCACTTTTTAAAAATTCAGTTTAAAATCTATGGATTTACTGTTGTCATTATTAAACAGAAGATCAGTCAGAACAGTGACACATAAATCCCAGGAAGAGCAGTTGGCTTTTTTTTTTTTTCATTACTTTTGTATCAGACTAGGTTTAATATTTCTCAAAAGCTTATTATTAAAAAAAAAAACAAAAAAAAAGACATTAAAAAAAGCAAAAAGCAAGACTTCTGCCTCAGCAACCTGCAGCTCAGGTTTTTAGGCAATCCTACATCACCTTCCAGCATCGTGTCCTATGTACAATGGCGGCCCTTGCTCTCCCTCCCTCGCTCCGTCCTCCTCTCGCGCCACCGTGCTCCGGCAAGGAAGAAATTTTGCTGGTTTTTTTTTTTTTTTTTGGTTTGTAAAGACCCTGAGCGCGCCGGGGCGGGTGCCTCCAGGTGGTCTCTACGCCCGCTTGACGCTGTTGAGGAGCTCCGTCAGTTCACTGATGTACTTGATGGTGTACTTCAGGGTTTGTATTTTGGTGAGGGGCTGTCCCCTCTGGCTGTAGACGGGGGGCAGGTAGTTGCGCAGCGTATGGAGCGCGTCGGCCAGGGTCCTCATCCGCAGCTTCTCCCTCTCGCTGGCCTTCCTCCTGCGCTGGGCAGACATCCGCACCTTGGTGCCCTTGGGCAGCCGAGCCTGCCCGGGGCTGGGCAGGTAGGCGGGGGGGAAGTCCACCAGGCCGTAGCCCACCAGGCTGTAGCCCACCAGGCTACCACCGCCCCCGCTGCCGTAGGAGGTCTCCGCCGCCGCTGAGCAAGGCGATGAGGAGTAGGATTCGAAGGAGGGTGTCGGGGACAAGCTGTGGGGAGAGGAGACGGGGTGCAGCTCGAAAGCCCCAGCAGTGTTTTTCCAGTCCCAGGACGATAAGCAAACGGAGTGCTCCGAACCCAAAGCATCTTCCATGTTTATCAACGTCTCGTGCAACTTGTCCATGCCGGAGGGAGCGCTCGGGAGAAGCAATGCCCTCTGCCCGCCAGCAAAGGCTGGAGCCGCCGGCTGCTGGGACCTTTTTATGATGGAGGGAGGAAAGTGACAGAGTGGGAACGCGGGTTTGGCAAGAGGAGTTCAAAGGAGCGCCACAAGTGCTAAGATGGAAAATGAACTCCTGATGTGCTAGTTTCTTCTCAGTGATAATTATCAACCTTCAGCTAAAAAGCCTTTAAGCTAACAGGCAGCAGCGAGAAAGGAGGAAAAAAAGATTATCTTCTTGCAACTAAACCAATTAAGGCTGCGCATCTACATGTAACGTTGCGCTGGGGGGATAAGTGGTCAGAGAGGAAAAAGAAAATTAACTGTTTTACAAAACAATTTACAGACATGGAATTTAAACATGGTGACCACTAACACAAATCCTAAATTTAAGCCATCGAGCCCCGATTTCTGTGTAGCTGAAGGTGATGGCGTTGGAGCAGTGATGACTTGACCCGCGCTGACTGCTGCTGAAGGAGTTTCTCATTATCTGCGTCTTAATCATGAAAGTCAAAGATGGTTTGTTTGGATTTGTGTGTGTTATGGCTCTGTGGATTTTTCTTCTCATGGAATTGAAACTTCTCTCTGGATCACTTTGGCTTTCCACAGGAGAAAGGAGGAAAGAACAGCAGTGCCTTCCCTGCAGTCTGTAGATTCATTTGCTATTTTAAATCATGACTGGGAAATCAAAAAAAAAGGAAACCTGTAATTGTAAACAAAGCCAAAGTCCCATTTAAAAAAAGAAATATGAAAACGTAATTAAAAAAAAAATTATAAGAAATAAAATAAAGTGTGTATAAACTTTGGGCCCAGAAAAAATGTCTTACATGGAAATTTAATTCAAAGTAATATACAGATTAGTCGTGTGTCAGAGAAGACTAGAAGCTACTTCTATAAGATTTTCTACCTCTAGGAATCCATTCTTCTGCCAAAAAAAAAACTTTTCCAGCCCTGATTCAACGCAACAGTGAAGTTATATGTTACACAGTTAAAGTGAAAACATATATCCTATACATTAATAGCATTAATAAAGAGCACTTTTCATCTCTAGGCTTTGGAACAGCTTACAGGGATGATTAATGATCTCTATTACTCTGGGGAAATGGATAAGCAAGGAGTAACTTGCCCAAAATCACACAGCAAATCATGAGGGGAGCCAGGAAAACTGTCCAAAATAACTGAGCTCTGCAGCTCTGCTGAGCAGCTCGGCTGCCAGCCATGGCTTTGTATCGGCCCATAATGGAAGCAAAATCTAATATGTAATGAAAAGAAGGGAAGAAAGAGTGCCAACATGGAGGAAAAAGAAAAGTAGGATTTATTTTAGAGATTCCTTCTGTGTGCACCATGATCCACTCTGAAAAAAAGCAGGGGAAATGCCTCTGAATGGCACATAACTGAAGCAAGTTGAGGCTTTCGGGAACGCATAATTTCTTTTTGTTCTTTTTGATTGTGAAATCCTCACTACAACCACTCAAAAAAAAAAGCAAACCTACAATCCAATACTCCTCGCAGTCATTAGGAAGGCTCTTACGAGTTTTTAAGAGTTTGGGATCAAAAAGTTGGGAAGCAGCTCGTGGGAAACTTATTGATTTTGTGCTGAGATGAATAAGAAAGAATCAAGAAGTGAAGGATTTTCACATTTCAAGCCGGGCTGAGACAGTTTGACCACGATGACATCTAGTCCAGGCAGAGAGCTGGGGCACAGCTCCCCACAGTCAGGATTGCTGTGGGGTTTACAGTTGCCCAATCATATTCCAAGCTCTGCTTTACTCGTTCTTTAAGGAAAATGAGCTGAAACGTTCTTAAGACTCACAAACGCCTGCTACAAATTAAAAATAAGACAAGATGGATGACAGGTATTTTTCTGTGACTTCAGTGAGCTGAATGAGTTTCACTGAGCACCAAGACAAGAGTCACAAGGCCACAAGTTAGACACAAGGTCTAATTTAGCATAAATAGGGGACTCGTTTTTGTCCCAGTTAAAATATCTCTCCCACTTTTTTCCCCTTTTCTCCCCATATTATATTTATAGTGCCTTTTCCATTTGACACATCCCCTGCCCTTATTTTACATTTTCCCTTTTTTGGTAAACATAACAATTAAAAGTCTGTGAACTGTTGATAAAAAATCAGGAGGGGGAGGTGGAAGAGGAAGAACTTCTGTGTGCCAAGAAAAAGGAGGTTACAAATATATGTAGGTATGTGAGTATATATAGAGAAATATAAATATTTTTAAATACGCATATTGAGCATATATATATATATAAGCTCTTCTGCTCAGCAGTTTTGATTTTGGAATCAAATGTTAATTAAAAGAAGTCAAATTTAGAAGCAAAAATTTGAACAAGTTTGCTGACTATAAACAGTACATGTTGCTAATTAATTTATAACCCCAACCCATGGGTAAATCACGGAAAGTGTTGCTCAGATACCAAGGGGGAAAAGATTTTGTGCATGTCCATGATGCCGTTGCTGTAAATGAGAGGCATGCACAGCCAGATTTCACCTCTGTATTCTTGTATAAAGGGATTGGGATGAGATTAGGCAGGGAAGAAGAATGCAAATTATAGCAATAGCTCTGTTTTTTCTTATATTTTATGGGGGAATGTTTAGAGCGAGCTAGGCAGGATATGAGGGTATGTGGACAACTGCTCTGGTTGCATGAAAAAAATCACTGGATCTTATAAACTTATGCTCTTATAAACTGTTACACGGGCAAGAAAAATTTACTGGCTTTTCTATATTAGTGAATACTGAAGGGCTAATGCTCGTACTTGAGAACTACCTTGCAGTTGTGCACCCTGGTTTGTTACCATCGTGCACCCTGGTGTTATTTTAGCTTAGACCCACCTAGTTATGACCCAAACACTGCCTGACTGTGGGTCTGGGGAGACCATTGAGGGCATAAGGATGAGCAAAGCGTTCACCCTGATGGAGGCAAGCTTTGCCATAAAGTGCCTTCAGAGCCAGAGAAGGAGCCGTGGCCCTGTTTGCTCTACCGGTATAGACGCAGACAGAGGTTCAACTTTGAAAAACAGCCACCCATTTCTACCCACAGAGCTCAGGTTCCCAAAATGTACTCGTATGAAGTGTGCCTCGGTTTTGGCCAAGTCGGGAAGCTCTATAAGGTCTCTCCATGATCTCTGTATGATCCACAGCCCGTGTAAGTCAGTAGAATCTCATGGTATCTGGCTGCTCTTGGATTAGTTATTTTTGGATGGCACTGTGTTGCGACCCACAAGTATGAGAATCCTCAGTTAGGAAATTCTCTCGTAAAGTAGGGACAATTATAACAAGCAAAAATCACTGGAAATGGTAGAACAGTTCACAGTTTTGTTTAATAACAGGGCCTTAGAACGTACCATACAGAGGAAGGCATGGCTACAGGCTGGTGTATTTTTCTATACCCTATGACCGTTTGATGCTCTCTCACTGAAGAGCTAAGAAAGTCTATTATTTCAGGTGTCATCTTCCTAGAAAGTAAATTCATGACAAAAAAAAAAAAAGTGTTTGCATTCTTCATTTTATTCTATCTCTCGCAAATTTTAGGAATTCCCTTTTTGTCTGCCAGTAACGTCAAAACGTTGAAGGGTAGTGAGATATGAAGCTAACACCAATGAAATACGAACTGACACTTCGAAAATTGTAAGACATTTTCTGGTTGAATGACAGTTGTGATTTTTATTTCAGTAATGTATTCTGCAATACAAAGGCTAACATCTCAGTCTTCATCTCCTTTAAAATGAAAGGTTCTTTGCTCATATTTCTGAAGTGATTATGGAAGGGAGGGGAAGCCTGGATGCATGGAAGGAGCAAAACTTTTTCCATTAAAAACAAAAAAAAAGACATAGAATAGAAAATTTTTAGAGTTTCCATATGTGTCTGATTCAGATTTGAAATTTAAAATAAATTCTGCATATAATCCCTGTCATCCGCAAGTATGGTAGATAAATGCAGTTTTTTGTGTACAGCTATTTAAGGACTGATCTACTTTTTTTTTTGTTCTACATTAAAGTATATTTCCACCAAGCTGTGAGTTTGGTGAGAGAAACAGACTTGTAACAATAAGTAAAAAATCATATCGGATGGGAAGAATACAGGCTGAAACTGATTAAATGCGGATAAATGTGTTGTGTTTCAACAACACTAATCCCATAACATTCAGCCTCCTTCACAATTAGGACAGAAGTCTAGTCTTATTTTACTGGCAAGAAGCGGATCATACTAATATCCATGTAGAGCACTTAGTTGACAAAGCCCCATCTTGCAGTTTGTACCATGAAAACAATATCTATCTCCCAAAAGCTTTTAAAGCCACTTCATCTCTTATTTAACAAGAGGTTTCCCAAGTATTAGCTGCTACACTGGCCACTCACTGCGGCGGAGGCTGTTACCATCCAGCTTTACAGAGGCGCGGACGAGGAGTCAATCGCCCGTATATAAAACGTGGGGCAAGCAGCTGCAGGTCTCACCAACTTCAGCAGACGCAGCAGGTGTTCAACACTTCTAAAAAATAGTGTTGAACACCTCAGTTTATGCCCAAGCTGGCAATAAAGGAAGGAAAGGATCCACCACATTTGTCATCCAGAGTCACATTAGCCCCCAGACCATGCTTCTCTCCTTTTTAAGGCTTTCCCTCAATTTGGATAAATGCTTTTTTTTTTTTTTTTTTTTAAATGAGTAGACTTTGCACTTTCTTTCTACATGTGGAAGATGGTTTAATCTGTGTCCAACCTCAACTGAAATAAATAAGACTTCTAGGTAAGCAAGCTGGTCAACTAATACAGACTTTTGTTTTTCTTTTTCTCTTTTCTTCTTTTTTTTGAGGCCAATATGCCAAAGAATAGGGATGAATAGCCAGCTACAATTCCCAGAGGGAAAGAAGGCAGTAAGAGAACCAGGACTGATCATGACTCCAGCCCTATGAAAGGAAGTCCACAACCCTCACTATAATCAAAGAAAGCCATGCGTAAATTTGATTTCTAATTGTTAATAATGTTTTTGTCCATACAAACCTGTGCCTAGCACACAAGAGAAAATGTTGTTATTCATTTGCAGTAAGACCAGAAATAGGCCAGTTCTAGGGCTGTTAAAAAAACCTGCCATAAATATTTTAAACCTTTAAAGTTCTCAAGGGCGCAACTCCCAAATGCCAACCAAAGAGCCTGCTCATGGAGAAGAAACAGTCAAGTGAGCGTCATTGTTTTCACTGGGGCTTTGCATAGCGACAAGCATCTCCCTGGCATTGCCCTGGCAGGATCAGGACCTATCTATTTGCTCTACATCCTCAAATGTAAGTATTTGATCCTCCAAATAGTGGGGGTCTCCATCGACTGACAAGTGACATCAGCTCCGCAATTCATTTAAAACATCTGATCTCCAAGCAACTGCCTGCCCAGATGAAAAGGGCTACGTGTGGAATTTACACCTACCCACCTTTTAAGTTGGGAGTTTATTACCTAGTGGTTTTCAGCTGATATTTAGGAATGTCTTTTTAATACCCCTGTTAACAGAAGTTGAAAGGAGGTTCGACTATGTGGTTGGTCTTTAATGTCTACTGGCTACTTCAGCCAGAAGGAAAGGGCAAAGCAGGGGGAGGAATGGGAGACTAATGAGGTTTATTTTGCTCAGAAAATGAAAAGTAACAGATATTATCAAAATAACAAAAGCTGGTTCAGTAGGACAACTCCATTATCATTCACTGCAGCTTCATTGTACCAGCTTTCGCGCTGGGTTTCAAAAAATTTTGTCTGCTTTAAGAAGTTGATGTATTTCAGTTTTTCATGGGAGAGGTGGAGGGTTAGCTGTTGCAAATGTTTCAAGATCTTCAGCAATGATGATAAGCAAAAAACATATGCTCCATTGTAATAAATGATAAAGTATAATATAAATTATTTCCAAGTGTTTCTTTTACTGTCCCCATGAACAGCTTGATGATTGCCTTTGCTGTGTGGGACAGTGGTTTCACAGGGCTTCTTAAAAAAGCGGGATAGCACCTAAGGGTCCCAGGGGAAGTTCAAGGTTTGTGCTCTTGCTTTCCTGCTGTTATGATGGGCTTCCCCACCCTGGCCTCTAAATGGCTCATTTTGCAGCGTGATGAATTTTCCAAAACTAGCTAAACCTTGCAAGAATTTCCAATAGCCAGGAAAATTGCACTAAAAGCTCAGTTGTGACTATTTCTAGTCGAGCGGCACAGCTGAAGCTGGGGGTTTGTGAAAGGAGCTGTTTTTCAGTTGCTGTGATTGCACATCAGCTCAGGCTGTTCCTTTTCATCCGCTGAACCCTCCTCATCAGTATCTGCTCGTTCCTTCCTCCCCCGTGTCCTAGCACTGATGTGCAGAATTGCTGCGTGCTGCTAATAGAAACCATGTTTCATCCGGGTGCTAAACGAAGTTATGCTCTGGGCACAGCCCGCAGTTTGGTTTAATAATTATAAAATGGATCGATAGTCCGGGTAAGAGACAACATACAATACAAGTGTTAGATTACAAATTTTGCTTCACTCTTACATACTTCTCATTCTGAAATAAAGCGCTGTGTGCCTGTTCAAGCCACCTTTCACAAGCACACGGCCAACCCACGGGTGAGGACCATTGATTTTAAACTGCAGTCATAAATTTCTTGGCAAGCTGCTAAATCTTAATTGTCGTCACATTCAGTCCCACAAAAAAACAAGTCTGTCTTTCAGTCGACTGATGAACAGGAATGGCGTATTAAGTTTGGGTTGGGTTTTTTTTTTTTTAATTTGCTCTGAATGCTTCTATGAATTTTGCCTAGCAAATTAAACTCAGTGTTACGACAGTCCCATGAATACATTGGGTAAAATCATGGGTAAAATCATAGGGTGAAATACATGGGTAAAATCATAGAGTAAAATACATAGGTAAAATCATTCCCTTTTTTTTACAGGTGAACTTTGCCCACACAGCAGGTTTTCAGATTATATGAAATTGGAGGGAAGTGGTTAATATATTGGAGAGCAGAGCTGCCATTCAGAGGGACCTGGACAGGCTGCAGAAAATGATGCAGGAGCAGCCTCGGGAGGTGCAAGGAAAGCAAATGCAAATCCCTGGGCCGGGTGAGATACCCTCAGGCAGCAGCGCAGGCTCAGGGTGAAATGCCAGGAGGCAGCAGCAGAAGACCTGGGCAACCTGGTGGGTTGACAGGCTGGAGAAAGTCCAGCAAAGCGTGACCAAGCTGGCCAGGGGGCTGGCGAGCAAAGCGCATGGGGAGAGGCCCAGGGAGCTGGGTCGGTCCAGGCTAGAGGCGAGAAGGCTCGGGGGAGACCTTACCACCGCCTGCAGGCCCCCGATGGGAGAGTGAAAAGAAGAGCAACCAAACTCTTTGCAGAAGTTCACAGTGGAAGAAAGAGAGACAACGAACTCATCAAGTTCTAAGTCTTACAAGCCTTTGACCTTTCAATGATGCATTGTAGGTTTCCTGCTGTACTTTTCCTGCTCTGTAGATGACACTGATATTTTTCCTGCCTGATTAGATTTTTGGCCAGTTGTGCTTGGGTGACAAGAGCATAGTGCAGAGGTCTCTATTCACCACTGGAGACCCTGCTCCCTTTCTTTGCCTCCCGATCAGCTTTTATTTTCCATCTCTTCTTTCCATCTTTCTACCTCTAGCTTGTCCCATCCATGACTAAACACTATTTCATGTCCTCTTTTCTCTATCTTTTCTTTTCCTTTCTTTATTTTCTTTTTTTTTTTTTTTTAAGGGTTTACCTATTTGATTTTCAGTCTCTTTCTCATTCTTTTTGGTGCTTCTTGATACTGACAGTAGAACATGATGCCTTTTTTAATACCCCGTGCCCACATAAAACTTACTTCTCCGTTTACCTGATCATGGATGAAGTTAATGTTAGAAGCGGGAAAACATTTAATTATCCACTTGAAACAGGCACAAGTTCCAGTGCACACATTATCAAATAAATAATTACACTAGTTACAGTTACAGTATATACTTATAGACAGGGGCTCAGTTATGGTTGTAAAGTTGCAAGGAGTCATTTACTTCAGGCCATCGTTGTTTAGAAAATTCTCATATATTTTAATTTCTATTTTTGAAACACATGAAAGAGGAAAAAAACTAAACTCCTACCTGGAAAACTTATGTACGGGCCAGTAAATCAAGCTTATAAATCTATTAGGTCAAACAAAAAGAAGGTAAAATGGAGAAACAGTGTGAAAAAAAGGATTACTGATCAAACTCTTAGCTTGCCTTGGCTCTGAGAGCCCATTGAACTGTATGCTGCTGGCCACCCCGTCGCTCTGATGAGACACAGACATCTGGTTTGCACCCTGCCTAAGTTCCTGCTTAGTTAATGGTAATTGGGATGTGTAAAATCGGTGCATGCATGAATAAGCAGGTAGATCTTACAACAGCAGGTATGTAAATCTTGAGGGCAGTTGGTCTTGGCTAAAATTCCATTCTCTCAGGGTCCAGTTTGCTGCAAACCAGGGAGAACTGTAAAGTCAGGTCACAAATGTGCCATTCTCGGCTCTGCTACTGACTTGTGTGATCGTAGAGATCCCCATCTTCTGCTTCTGCTCCCCTATGTCTCTCCCTGCCTTAAATACAGACCGTGTCGGGGGAGGGATTACCTCTCTGCAGAGATCTTCTGTAGGATGCCCACCACAGTGGGCATTAAAGCTTGTGATGCTGTTCTGTTACAAAATACCGTATAAAATGGAGACAGCATCAGAAAACAAATCTAAATTGTCCGGGTAATATTGTTTCAGACCAACTGAACCCCCAGAGAAGCAATTTTCTAAAGCAAATATTGGCAAATGGGTTGTAGTCAAAAAAAAAAGAGGAAAGAAAAAAGGGAAACTTAAATTTGCCTGACATTGACCTGCCCTGTCAGGCTGGGATGCACATTCATCAGTCTCTTGCTCTTATCTGGTATCTGACATTCTGTGACGAGTTGAAAGCAAAGTAACACAGATGGATAGTGCTCTCTTTTGAAGAACAAAACATACCAGGAACTGAATTTTCAAGTACATTCAACGTGAATTTAACTCTTAGGTTGTAGGAGCAACTTTTAAAGACAAGAGAAAGAAGAAAAAGGAAAAGAAAAAAAAAAAAGCTAAAAAGGGCTATTGGGGATCCCCTATTAATGTGCATATAAAGTAAGCTAACATTTACATAGTCCCCTTACTTTCAATGTACTTCACACAAAGGCTAATCAATACTCATTACACAGCTTTAAAAAGGCTGAGTGTTCCGGGGTCGTGAGCCCCATCGTCCCAACTACAGCACACAGTCTGAAGCCACCTATTTATTTGGCCAGACACCTCCATCCTTGGAGTTTTCCGGAGATCAGACAGGCTGTCATTCCCCATGGAGCCTAGCAAGCCTTGTCTTCTTTCAGAGAAAAAACTCCGTTGGGAGAAATACCAATTGCTCGTGGCACAGGAAGGAATTTCAGGCCCGCGATTTTTAACTAGTGAACTCAGCCTACCTTAGGAATTGAGCCTGAGATGAGAATGAAACGAGCCCCTGGCTCACAGACCTGGAATTACCCATCATGACCCAGCAAATAAATCAGCTGATTATATTAAATTTTAGGCAATTGTGAGGGATACGATAGTCCTGTTTCAAATATTCAGCTATGTTCCTCCTGAGTCCTGTGTCTTCCTACTTATTTTAGGGTCGAATAGCAAACATTAAGAACATCCTTTATATATCCTCAGTTACGCACTTGATATTGCTCACATGTGCTCATGGTGCCAGTAACCCCCTGATTTTTTTCCAAGGCTTCCTCTTCCAGCCTGAAGATAGCTCTCCTGCTCAGAGAATTCTGTATTATTTTTTTTAATAACAAAGCAAAAAATTAGATAATATTTAAGAAATGGCTCCATGGCCATCACAGTCTTTTCTTGAGTTTGCGACGTGCCAAAATTCTTAAAGTGTCCTACAGTGGGAAGTTCCATTTCAACAATAAATTCAGACGTACAGAAGAAGCCAATCTTTACGGCTCAGTGGGCTTTACATCACACTCCATATTCCTTTAAAATCTTCCACGGGGACTTTATCTCCCTTAAAAAAAAACCTCTACTAAAAGAACCTCAAATATATTTTGTCTTGTGTTGTATAAAGGCTGTTCAAATTCAGCAACAGAGTATCTCCTTGACACAAATTGTATGACTACTTTTTCTAGTGCCCATCTTCAGAGTGACCCTCAGAGCTGCTTTTGCTCCCAGATCTTCCACCTGGCAAAAAGTGCATGTAGGTGTCTGGCCGGGGCCACAAGCACTGGAGGAAAAAGATCAAAGGCCTATAAATGTGTCAAACTTTCAAATGCAAATCACCTGCCATAACGCTGCTGAGAACAAATCCTTCATTATCACCATTCTGTGAAAGGCTTAAATTAGCCTGAATTGGCTGAAAAGAACAAGAAAAAGAAAGCCATTTATCTTCCTGTGAGCTTTATTACCTTTAGATTTATTTGGCTAATGGTCCAATAGCCCAGTAATCAGAATATCTGCATAACAAGTTCTTCAAATGATCCATAAATAAAATATGTGATCGCATAATGTTAAACTGAGATCTGTGACAACAGGTTATTAAAAGAGTACTCACAATAAGGCGTTCTTTTTAATTGACAAACTACGAGATACTGTGATTTATGTACTAAAAATTATCAACCGGCTTCTTACCTTAAAATTCATTTAGGGGAATTTTTTAACGTGCACTTCCTAAACTGTATGTTCTCCGGACAGATGCCATATTCATCCTTATTTTAGGCTGTCGTTATTCTGAAAACATAATTACTTTCTTAAAAGGTACTATGTATTGGTTTTATAGACAGTTTCAGTATCGTAGTAGAATAGTCTAATTGACTGGAAGAGCAAGAGTTAAAAGTGAAAATGCACTAAATTAATCTTATTTGTAAAGGGAAAGCCTAGCACTCTGGTTTTAAACAAACAACTGCAGAGAGGTTTTGTTAAGCAAGCTTTACTGGAAGAGGAAGAGGAAGAAAAGAAGAAGAAGAAGAAGAAGAAGAAGAAGAAGAAGGAAAAAGGAAAAAAGAAAAAGAAAAAGGAAAAGGAAAAAGAAAAAGAAAAAGGAAAAGGAGAAAGAAGAAAAAGAAAAAAGAAAAAGAAAAAGAAAAAGAAAAAGAAAAAGAAAAAGAAAAAGAAAAAGAAAAAGAAAAAGAAAAAGAAAAAGAAAAAGAAAAAGAAAAAAGAAAAAGAAAAGGAAAAAGGGGAAAGAAAAAGGAAAAAGAGTCCAGAAAACAGTGACATCCTCTTTGATGATGGCATATCAGCAGACACCAGAATGAAGGTGGATTTGTGCTTGGAGACATGTGGGTGTGATTCCACCACCTTCACTTGGACTTGAAGGTAAGAACACTGACAAATGTCACACATCTCCTGATGTTCAAAATAAAGGCAAACCACGACCTCTAATCATGATTAGAAAGGTAATAGGGAAGCAGAAGATGTTGAGCTGTATGTGCTCAAGTAAAAACGATGGTAGGAGCCAGGCAGGGGAGGTCAGCAGTTTGGCACAGGTCTGTACACAGGCATGCCTTGGGCTCTCCCAGGAGGTTATTTCCAAATTTATAACACAAGTGTTTAGGAATGCAGGACTGATGTATGCCTTATGCCACCCCACTGTAGTATCTCCTTCTCCTCTGCTGTACCTCCTAAACTTCTCCATAAAATCAGCAGCACCTTCCTCAGGTCTTTGCTAAGCCCTCATGCTCCCCCCACGCATCCTCCATCTTTTTTGATCTGCCTGATAGCCAAAAGATAGCCCATGGTACAGCTTAGGGAAGCACACGAGTGCTGACTGTCCAGCTGGCTGTCATCAGAGACACTGCCAATTTCTTTCCATCAGGAAGGCATGAAAAGTCTTTCTTTCTTGAGCAACTGATTATTAAAAATTCATAGCCCTGAAACCATCAAATTTGGTTGAAATTGGCGAGTTGTTAAAAAAATATCAGTGAAGGACAAAGGGAAAGAAGTCACACGACATAGACAAGGCATCGTTCCATAAGGCTGGAGCCCCCAACGTAAGGACATGGACCTGCTGCAGTGGGTCCAATGGAGGGCCATGAAGAGCACCTCTGCTATGAGGACAGGCCGAGAGAGTTGGGGCTGTTCAGCCTGGAGAAGAGAAGGCTCCGGGGAGACCTTATAGCCCCTTCCAGTACCTGAAGGGGGCTACAGGAAAGCTGGTGAGGGACTTTTTACAAGGGCGTGTAGCGATAGGACAAAGGGTAACAGTTTTAAACTGAAAGAAGGTAGTTTTAGATTAGATATCAGGAAGAAATTTTTATTTCTATAAACTATTTCTATAAACTGTGAGGGTGGTGAGACACTGGAAGAAGTTGCCCAGGGAAGCTGTGGGTGCCCCATCCCTGGAAGTGTTCAAGGCCAGGCTGGATGGGGCTTTGAGCAGCCTGGTCTAGTGGGAGGTGTCCCTGCCCATGGCAGGGGGTTGGAACTGAATGATCTTTAATGTCCCTTCCAACCCGAACCATTCTATGATTCTATGCCCATAACTGGGTGGTGCGGCTACTCTCCCAGAAGACAGATGATTTCAAGCCATGTTCAAGCCATGTGCAAACCTCACGCAGTTCAAGTGCAAGTTCAAGAAACCAAGTGCAAGGTCCTGCACCTGGGTTGAGACAATCCCAGGCACAAATACAGGTTGAGCAGAGAATGGATTAAGAGCAGCCCTGAGGAGAAGGATTTGGGGGTGCTGGTAGATGAGAAGCTCAACATGAAAAGGAAATGTGTGCTCACAGCCCAGAAAGCCAACCATATCCTGAGTTGCATCAAAAGAAGCATGGCTAGCAGGTCGAGGAAGGTGATTCTGCCCCTGTACTCAGCTCTGGTGAGATCCCACATGGAGTACTGCATCCACCTCTGTAGCCCCCAACTTAAGAAGGACATGAACATGTTAGAGCGGATCCAGAGGTGGGCCATGAAGATGATCAGAGAGCTGGAGCACCACCTCTATGAAGACAGGCTGAGAGAGTTGGGGTTGTTCAGCCTGGAGAAGAGAAGGCTCTGAGGAGACCTTATTGCAGCCTTCCAGTACCTAAAGGGGGCCTACAGGAAAGATGGGGAGGGACTCTATCAGGGAGTATAGCGATAGAACTAGGGGTAAGAGTTTTAAACTGCAAGAGGGTAGATTTCGATTAGATATTAGGAAGGAATTCTTTACTGTGAGGGTGGTGAGACACTGGAACAGGTTGCCCAGAGAAGTTGTAGATGCCTCATCCCTGGAAGTGTTCAAGGCCAGGTTGGATGGGGCTTTGAGCAGTCTGGTCTAGTGGGAGGTGTCCCTGCCCATGGCAAGGGGGGCGGAACCAGATGATCTTTAAGGTCCCTTCCAACCCTAACAATTCTATGATTCTATGCCCATAACTGGGTGGTGTGGCTACTCTCCCAGAAGACAGATGATTTCAAGCCATCCAGCGCAAGGACACATCTGAAATTCTGTATTTATTAAGAACTTCTATGAAAAAGGCACTCCACTTTCTTCTGGTCTATCCAACAGAATACTAGAGGCTGGATTAAGCCTACTAAGCAGTAGTTTTGGTTACCTGCTCTCAGGAAACTTTCAGATTTCTATAAACTCAAAACAATGTAAGAGACTGGCAGCCTCTACTGCTAAGCAAGCTCTCTGGGATTATCCACAGTCAAACCACAAAAACAATTTAGGTACAGAAAAACGCAATTAATATAAATGTCCCGGTGCCATAGAGTCATCTGTGAACTGGTGATTGCCCATTCCTGCAGCAGCATCTCATGAAAGATGCTGCCTATCCCAGCAGTGTCTTCCTAGGTCATACGGAGACATGAGCCCTGTAATGAGAAGAAAAAAGACCATCTCCCACATTTCTGACCGGTGGGTCTTATTTGGTGAAGAGGCCATTCAGCAATTACAAAAACTACCAACATCTTAGTCCGGATGAAGGTCTTACAAAGCCCCTGTACAGCAGGCGTACACGCGGCTGTAACTCCTGAAGTCCTTCATTCATTAAACTCCAGACTTCGGAGAGTCTGAGCCGCAGCAGAGGGCTCTTTTCCACCCAGCTGCAGACCAAGCAGCAAATTTAGCTCATCAGTGTAAAAGATTCAAAGAAAATGTCTACAAGACATTGCAGTGGGTTGAGTACAGAAGCTTAAAGGCTAAAGCTACTCTGAGACCAACTGATTCACATTGGACTGGAAGACAGCTCAAATTCAACCTGAAATAAGGCCACAAATTCCATATTTTTGCAGCAGATAAAACTTGGCCAGCTTCTAGGCTTTGTGCTATCTCGCCTGTCCGTTATTTGTTACGTGGTACCACTGCCAGGGCAGCATGGGGACGGTGGGAGAAGACAGCACATGAATGTTCATGTTCAAACTAGTAAGTTTGCCCACAAATTTACTCAGAGCAGATCATGCTCACAGTTCCTCCTACCATGTCATGAAGAACACCCATTACTTGCCATAGACCCAACCTTTGTCAAGAACCTTTGGTAGAACAACTAACTTGGCTTTGAGCATGGATGGGGAGGTGCTCCAGCAGAACAAATTGCAATTTAAAATCAGATATTAGTATAACACAAATGCTAAGGAACAGCTATTTCTACACTGTATTGGCATTAAAAATATCTCTGGTTAGCTTCTTTTCTATCATATTTTAGTCAGGCAGCTATTTCACTTTAAATATCCATCAGGTGGAATTTTAGCATACATAGCTGTTTTCACGGAGGAAAATTTTCAGTCATATCCCTTTTTCCAGTTGCGTTCAGTCTTGGAAGTGACAAAATCTCTCCAAGCCCACCACAGGAAATTGGGGTGGCGGGTAGAGACAAGGCTTGGGTTTAAAGAACTTTTAAAGTTTGATATGTGATTAATCTTATTAAGTTAAATTAAGTTCAGTGCTGATAGTAGCTACGATGGAGGCTCCATGAGCAAGATAACTAGAGAGCAGTTCTGTCACCCATCGTAATTTTGTTTTCTTGAAAAAGTTAAAGTGTTTTGTTTCCTGAAGGAAAAAGCGCTAAATCTAGCGCTGAGTTTACTGTTTTGTCGGTAGCACTTAGGTTTATAACAACTCTCAATAATATTCTAACCGCAGTTTCCTTTTATCTGCCGACATAATTCGGCAGGGTTTAACACCTTTTTAGACATGAAAAGGCTTTATCTTGTCTCAAGTAACAGCTGCCATTCGTCTCTTTCACCACTTTATTTCCAAGCTTCTTTCTTGACGCAAGAGCACAGAACCAAGTCTGTGCAAAGGCTCAATGATAAATAATTCCCTTCTCAAATTAGGAAATTTCTCTGTTAACTAGCAAAAGTTTTATCAAATTCATCAATTTTATCAATAAAGTAGAAATTGGTAAATGCAATGAAAATGAATTTTTCCTTTAGTTAGCATGTTCACACGTGCTAGTAAGTATTTCAGTAATATCTTTCAATGAAAAATGTAAGAGCGTGTATAGCTTAATATAGAAACTAAGAGGTGGGTTGTGGTTTTGGTTTTTTTTACATTATATTTTTTGTAGCTTTCTATGTATATATACCATGTAAACAGTATTTATTTTCCTTTCTGGTTGATTCCCCATGGATCTCAAATAGTAAGTTACAATCACAGGAAATCCCTTTGTTAAGCAATGCTACATAAATTTGCATCTAAGTGGATGTTTAATTCTTTTTATAAGTGGAAATAATGATATTTACACTGATAAGCAAGAACCTATGCATTCTGCCCTATGTCTCTGCAGGAAAGATTCAAGCTAGAGGGATGCCAACATCAGGCGTGATAACCCAGGTAAAGCACTCGGGCTGGTACAGTTTCTTCTACAGAAAAACTTTCAGAAAAGTATTTGAAAAACAATGCATCTTTTACTTGCCCCATCCCCAGAGCAGGTATAGTTTTATTACTTTAGATGAAGCACCCAGATACAGCCTCTTTGGGCTGACTAGGATAGATGATAAATGAAAATATAGTCAGGGTCATCAGGCTGATGCATCACATTCACTTACACTTACAGCCAGTCTAACATAATCCTGTAGGAGTATTTCCCGCAGAAGAGAGTTATCTGTTACACCCACACAATTTATTTAAACATTTTCTCCACGAGTGCGAGAGGTTGCAAAACAGTCAGCTTTGGCACAGTAAAAACACTTCCAAAGAAGAAAAATCATCCCTAATCCTTATACTGAGTAAATTGCAGAAAGATAAGAAATCAAAACACTTTAAAAACTGTAATTTCCCTTCTGTAACAAATAACAAGTTTAATTCAAGTAACAGTCACCCCCAATGATAAACATTCTTGTGTTTATTTGCTGCAATGAGAGAGGGCATCCTATACAGTTGTTTTCACTTTTATTGCTGCTTCTAAAGTACTGGTAGAAAACTTGTACAAAATTAAGATGCAGTGCAAATGAAAAAATGGAAATTTTTCTGCTTTTCATGCTTGAACTGTATCTGTGAGACCAGATTTATTTGTAGCAAAAAATCAGCAACATAGTATCTTTTTTTTTTCCCCCCTCTGCAGTTCTTAATATCTTATTTCTGGCTTCCATCATCCCTGAAACATGAACTTATAACTCTGGCACAGTTTTTTCAGTGAATCATTCATTAAAGCTGTCGGCCCAGCCAGATTTGGAAAACAAACAAAAAACCTTCCAAAAGCCTCTCTTGCCCCCGATTCTAAACAAAAGCCTAAAACACAAAACCCCCACACCGTGGGTGAAATTGTATGATTCCTTCAAAAAAAGAGAGCATTCTCCTACACCGTGAGCAAACGTAAGTGAGGTTATTTACATGACGTTAGCCTTTTTATTAATGAAAATTCAAACTCTTGATTACAACTTGTAGTATTCAAAAATCTGCAGCAAGGAAAAGACTCATACATAACCAAAAAAAAATATTTTTCCACAAAAAATGGTCTGATCTCTCCACTACTGACCACTGCATAAGGAATCTCTCCATTTATGGTCCCCAGGTGACTGCTACTCTTACTCTGCTTAGCAATTCTAATTTTCTAGCTATTCATACCTCTCACATCAGATGGGTGGCTACAAGTCTCCAGAAGAGACAGACCATCTTAAAAACTGAAAATAAGTTTCCAATATTTTGGATTTTTTCTGCTCCTTTCCATAACACATTTCTCATTTGGAAATAAACTTTCTCCATCTGCCCACAGAGGAAAACAAGAAACTACCATTTTGGCTAATTACAGACTGCATTATCTATATCTATTATATAGATTTTTAAGAAAAAAAAACCGCTCCAAAATACAAATGTTTGGTTAAAATAGCCATCAAAATTTCCTTAAATATTAGCTGTGACAGCTATAAACCCAGAATATCCTTATGTGGCTTATTCCATTTTTTGGAAGATGCACACACTCAAAGAACAAGTTTATTATAGGGCATGGCAGATACAAATTTAGCTACCCTGCAAGGTACATCTGCTGTGTGCCTCTATCTGGTCCTTCAGAGATAATCAACACCACCAGCATCCCAGGAACTGAAAATCCATTTTAAAACTCGCAAAATTAAGTTAGTGGAGCAGAATGGAAAATTTCAGCTGGAAAGAACTGTATCACTTTGTCGGACTAAGAATACCCAACTGCAGCGCAGGCACTATTTTAATAAGTCTGGTTTTATAAGCAGAAGGACTAATAGCTGCACACATCCTCACAATTGGCTGTGAAAAAACCTTCCCATTTCGTAAATAAACCCCCTTGCTCCCTTGTATACTATATCCTGATGCATATGTATCAAATTCGGAACGTAATCAAGTCCAGAATAACTGGCACTTCCCTATAATGCGGTATTTGTTACTTTTGCTAACATTTTCGTTTCGAACTTTAGCACCAGTATGCAGTATTTCAGAGCACTTCTTATTCATCAAAACTATGGCTACTTAAAATTGACAGAGCACGCTGCAGAAGCTTTGAGAAGAAAACTCTGTAAGAGCAGAAGGTTCAAAGTTAATTGTCATCAGAATTTTATGGACAACCTAATTGATGTTGATTCTTCTTTTTAGTCTTTCAGACAGTGGAAGGGGACTGTCTGCCCATGCGAAAGCCGGAACAGCACTTTCCGCTCGTTGCGTGGGACCAGAACCTGACCTCTCAAACGGTTGCTCTGGACTTTGGAAACAATTAACTTCCCCGACAGAGGATGGTTTTGGAGATACCTGCAATGACAAACTATTACCAGCTTTTTTGAAATTGCTCTTTTTCTTCTCCTCTTTAATTAAAAGGGCTGAGTCACTGTTTGTTCTTTTGCTAGTAACAGCATCACTCCTTTCCTTTGTGAAACGTTTTTTAAACTGACCAGGGTTCAGCTGACTGTTCTGCTGCTTATAAATCCGTTTTTTGTTCATATTATCATCATCACTGTCTTCACTAGAAGAATATCTGTTCTGACACACACTCTTTTTAAAGGAACTTTTCCAAGTAGTTTGAGTACAAGCTTTTTTAATGTGACCGCCAGTTACAATGTCTGCTGGCTTTTGAGACACCGGAGGCACTTCACACCCCGGATGCAGAGTCTCTGTTGTTTTACCACTGAGGGCTAGAGGTGTTGAACTGTTTAAATTACGGTCTTTTTGCATCATTTCATCCAGGCTGTCAGCTTTTTTGTACTGATGTTGATAAATGTGTATGCTGGATTCCCTTGAATAGTCTTCTGATAGCACATTTTTACTTTCCTGCACTAGTTTATTTAACTGACATGAGGAAGAGATATAATCTTTATCATGATGCAATGTTTCTGCTGTTTGTTTAAAATGTTTCAAAGACACCAGTTGCATTACACCTTCAGACAACAAAGGCTTTGATGGAATGGAAATCTTCTTAAGTATGCGCTCACTTAAAGACCACTTCTCAATCTGACCCATAGCATCATCAGAAATCAAATCAATTACAGAATGGTGTTGATCAGACTGCGCAGCATCAGAATATTCCGAGCTGTTTCTCACTGTTTCATGACCCAGTGCATGTGAGTCTTTTATGTATGTGGTTAACTCAGCTGCTGGATCATGGGTATCACCCCCACGGGCTGACGAAGTGCTGAAGGAGGTTGCTTCCCAATCAATACCGCTCAGCTGTAGACCAGCTATTACAGACGAAGGGGATGATATCCTTGAATTTTCAGTAAGTTGTGCTGCCAATACAGATGAGTCAGCGAACATACTCTGCGAGAGCGAGTAAGGCGATGCAGTTGGAGGAAGAGCAGCTGCTGATGCTGGTGTCTGAAGAGTTGTTACGCAGGAAGCTGTAGCTAGCACTAGATCTTTTGACTCAGTACTCCTCTGGTGTATCTGATTTTCTGCAGGAGTTTTTATATCTGATGAGGAGTCTTGCACAGGAAGAATTTCACATCTAGATTTTAAATTCATTTGAGACAGAAGATCACTAACTTCATCATAAACTTTCGGTAATTCCTTTTCTTTTGGTCTGTCTTTCCTGTCTGAAAAAAATAAAAAGGGCATATCAAAATGTCATATTAAACACGGTTCAGATTTCCCAGTGCTAAAGTACAAAATGATAAGAGAAAAGCACAGCCCCTGCAAGATACCTGATCTTGACAAAACATGGTATTGCTCAACAGTGGGAGAAATGTTTGTTGCTTTTGCTTCTTGTATTCTGACAAGACCCCTAAATTCCTAAGAAATAAGCTTTTGGACTTACTTTTCTGTTTCTTCTTCATAACGTCTGACTTTTCTACTTGATAAAGGGCAACGAGATCAGGATAAGCAGCCTGAAACAAAGACGACTCTTCTACTGTGACTACAAACAACTCTGCAGGCTCATCTTCTGCATCAACATAATGCTCTAAAAAAATTAATGACTGTACATTAGACATGTATATACACTAGGCGTATATATACACACATTTCAAAGCAGGGAATAAGAAAAACAAAGAATAAAAGATTTATCTGAGTACAAGGAAGGTATGCGAAAAGGTCAATAGTACAATGTTTCAGATTCAGCTACAAGTCAAGTCTTTTTCCTTTTTGCCAGTCTCCTGGCTCAAACAGGCACACTAAAGGTAGAATTCTGTCACCATAGAAAAATGTCTAGCTAGTAAACAGTCGCAGCTCTGGGTACATAGTGAAAAAAGATACCAAATGCAGAGCCCAGGTCTTATTAATATGTACCAGAAAAAGTACCTGAAGACCGAGTCCCTTGCTTTCTAGGTAAATGTGTTTTTTTTTTTTTTTTTTTAAACATTGCTTTTACTGTCAGAGTATGTGAAGTTTGATGCACATTTTCTATCGTTTCCATAGAAGTTTCCAATCTCACCCACATTTCATTTCCTCATAATGTTGTTAAACTCTTTTCCTCTTTAAAGCATGCTTTTCTCTTTTTTTATGAACTGTTTTGTTGTACAATGTACATAGAAACCAGACCAACCTGGCTTTTGCCACTCAATTTCAAAACAAGGAATTCCACTTTTAACACGTGTCTTGACTATCCTGTAAAAACAAGAAAAAGCCCATTAAGTTATTTCATTTAAACAGGAAATGAAAAATCTAAGTTACCTAAAATAAATCAGTACCCTAATTTTTAAGGATTTAGAGGTAAAAATATTCTTGTAATAGTAAAATTATTACATCTTTAAAAAAATACACTATTTCTCTAAGTTATACAGTAAAATTTTGTGTCTGGATTTGAATTCTGAAACTTTTTTTGTTTTAAATGATACTGCTCAGAGGAGCGTAACAAGAAGTCAAAAAACTATTCTGCAGCAGACAACCATAACGCAGACTCCTACAAACATCAGTTTGATATCTTCAACTACGCCACCGAGAAGGCTGTTGCCATGGACAGTGGTTTTCTGAATGACCAGACAGGGTCATTTATATCTTTTGCATGAGAGCATGAAGAAAGATAAAACATGAACTGCGCAGGGACAATCAGTCTTTATGAGATTTTTCTAAAAACATTATCTGTACATCAGTTTAATACGTTCCTACATGTGAAGAGGCTCCTGTAAATCATTACTGCATTTTTAAACACTTGTTAACAAAAGAAATCTAGAGCACGCGTGATCTGTCTTTTAAACTCTTGAAACACTAGAAAGTGTTATAAACAGAGGATGTCAATTAATTCATTCATCATGGTAAATGCTGGTCAATTTATATAGCCAACCCATTTAAAAAGCAGCCCCCAACCAGTCTCTCCACTCTTTTGAAAGATACCACTGAATAGAACAGCTTCTCTGCAAATAATAATTTAAGAGATTACAACACATTAAACCCAGAAGAGATACTATCACATTACTACTGACTGTTCTTCTGTCCCACAAAGTTAAGGTCTATAAAAATCTTGAACAGCATCAAGGAACATGGAAAAACCACTAACCCTGCAATACAAGAATTTGGGGGGGGAAGAATTTGGGTTTCATTTGGGAAACAAAATCATCAGATACTAAAATTAAAATAACGATTCTCTTCACACAGTGAAGTTAAGTTTAGATTTGCCAACAGACACTGTAGATTCTAAAAGTTTACAGAAGTTTAGGAAAGATTAGATCATTAAAAAAAAAAAATACATTGAGGGCTGATAAAATAAGAAGGTACTAATTCTGGCTCAGAAAACCCCTGGGTAACAGAAACCTGGGTGGTGGGAAAATATTCTAGGGGAAAGCACTTACATGCTTATCCTGTTTTTTTTCCTCTGCATATTCATTTTTAGTAGCAGGATACTTGGCCCTTTTTATATTCCTAAATGCAGCCATCCTGAATGAAACTGTTGTTTTGAGAAGAAGGGGTAGCAGAATAGAACCTTAAGCCAATGATTCCATCAGACACATTGTACAATGACAGTCGGTAGGTCTGATAAGAAATCAGAGACCATGACTGAATCTGCAGATGCTCATTTCTAAGCCTAGGCTCTTACTTTGGATCACAGAAGCCAATTAAACTTCTGCTAAGAACCTGAGCAGAGGATCAAACCTGTAATGCTAAATCTCACGTACAGATTCAAGGAAACAGAACACAAAGTAAACATAGGAAAAAGCAGGCATTGTCAGTTAGAATGAAAAGAAACTACTATATGTATTACTTTTTGCAGTGGTAGTGTAAGGATCGGTGTACTGATCTGAATTTTTACCTCTATTCAAAATGAGCACAAAGCTTGCAACAGAGATGGAAGAAAACTATTATATTTCCATAAAAAAAAAAAAAGAAAACTCATCATTTTCATCCAGCAGCAAAAGTAAACATATTAAGTTCAAGAAATCAAACTACATTACCGTATTGCCTGCAGTTGTTTTGAATCAATGATTCCAGATTTTCTCTGGATCATATCATAACGTGTCAATAGCGCTAACAATTTCTTACAAGCGTAATGTTTGTTCCATTCCATCTTCTCAGAAGCAAAGATCTGTTAGTATAAAAAAACCACCCCAAACTTTAAAACTTTCTTATTCTGTTAGATATCATGCTTAGACAGCTATGTAGCAGGGACACAGGACTAAATACTTAAAACATCTAGAATGCTTTTATACATTAGTGTAATGCCTGATGGCATCTCACTGACAAGGGAGGGAACAGTCATCCATAACACAGCAGATTCATCAGCTGTCAATAATAAGCCAAAGGAACAGTTGTGTAGTGGCAGCAGGTGGGACAAGACAGTTGCCAAACTCCTGATCAGATTCAGATCAGCTGTGCAAGGAGCTGTGAAAATTACATATTTTGCATGTGAGAGAAGGATGACCATGGATTTTCATTAAAGCTGCATTGTTCAACAGCAGTCTACTATGCTGTACATAATTATCACACTGTCATCAGTCCTGGAAAAATGAAACATTGTAAAAGATCTGCTTTCACCAATAAAGAACAAATAAATATCATTCTTAGAAAACAATGCTAACATACATATATTAACACGCTGCCCATCCACCCCAAAAAAAACCCCAAACACACACAAAACAAACCCCCAAAGCCTCCTGGGATATTTATTCTTTTTTTCTATAGATAGAGGAATAAGTTAGACCCCTTTCGAGCTTTGTGCACTTTGAATTAAAGGGCTTCTGAACTTGAAAGCTGGCAATGTTGTGATAAACACCGGAACAGGCTTCCTAGAGAGGTGGTCGATGCCCCAAGCCTGTTTTAAGAGGCATTAGGACAAGGCCCTTAATAACAAATTTTAACTGGGCCAGCCCTGAATTGGTCAAGCAGTTGGACTAGATTATTATTTTAGGTGACTTCCAACTGAAATAGTGTATTCTATTCGATATGCAAGAGAATTTTTGGGAAAATTCTGCTATTTTGGGAAAACAGGCAACATTCAGAATAAAAGACGCTCTGCTTGTTATATACAGAAGCTGGTTATCTCAAAGATACAAAAAAAAACCCAAAAGAAAACGAACAAAACAAAATCACTGAAAAAAAAGTCCACAATCATGACCTGCTAATACCCAAAGTCACCATATATGCACTGCGTCAGTATGAAACAAGTATGAGCGAAAACAGTAGCTGTATTTCCTAATACCTTTATAAAAGGTGGGTGAAAACAAAAAAGGTAACAACCCAGATGCATATATTATGCCACACAACCATATAGTACTTCATACACTATACAGATTATGCAGCACTCAGCAACCCAATCTAGTAATACTGAACAGTGAAAAACATAGCAAGTGACGTTTTTTCCAAGTTCTCTTTCTTCCACTTTTCTACATACATTTTTACATCAACTGATTTTTTTCAGTCTTCAATTTTAGGCTTTCAAAAAATGAAGTTTATTAAGAAGTTGTAGCAAGATTCTTTAATTCTTATTTTCAGTAAAATTACCAATGAAGATAAAAATTATCAGATACCTTCCTTACTAATAAACAAAAAACCTACAGAGCTGAATATACAGGTTTTTGTTATATACCTGAAAGGACAATAAATTTGGCCTTTGGCATTCTTTTATCTTGATCAATTTATTCTTGTTTACAAGAAATTCTTGGATAACCTTGAGATAAAACAAAAGAGAGACAGTTTAAGAGAGGGCAGAAATCTGAAATTTCAGTTAATAGATTAAAAAGATTTATCTTTAAATAGGCTTGTTTGTTACCTCAGAGAATGGAAAGCCCTCACAACTGTTAGCTTTTCTGCAGGTAAAACAAATGCGTTAGGAACTGAACAGAAACAGAAAAGATGCAGAATTTAAATGCTCACCCTGCATACAAACGCAGGGAAAAGCAGTTCAATTTCAAGACATTCCTACTTTCTGATATTGTCCTCCACTGCACTTGCTTGTTTCATTCGCTCTAACTGGTGCCATTCACAAGGACAGCAGTATTTGGAGTCATTGGGTTTGCAGGATCTAGTGCTTTCACAGAATTTACATCCATTGTGCTCATGTTCCTTGTAAGATCCTACAGAAGCAGATGCACAAAGCGTAAGCAGAAAAAAGGTTTCCAAAAATCTCCAAATATACAAAGCTAATAGTACAAATACAAAGCTCAGAGCACATAGGAATCTGACATGAAAAGCAGCTGTAAGCAGACCTGAGTGCATTAGTTGTATTTATATATTTACAGTGAAAACTGACAAATACAAGGAACCTTGGTTTTTTTCAGACTTTTCCCCAACAGTTTCAGACCTTATGCTAAATACTTTATTACCTAAAAAACTACAGAATTAGTCTGTGACATCTTGTCAAATGTACATAAGTAACATACTTGAAACAAGCTTTTTCTTCTCCAAGTGATGGGTTTAAATGAGTCCACTAATGAAAGCTGCTACCAAAATGAGGTTCCTTGAGATTAACTTCTTTTTAAGAAAAGACTGCAGCAAAACCCAACAATACTAATGGATTCAGTCCTCTTGATGCAAGATCAATTCAGGCAACTAAAGAAATAGTTGCTTGTCAGTATAGCATGCATACTTTATTGATAATGATAAAAAGGCAAATATCTGGGATCACACAACAGCATTGTGATGACATTCCATCTGCTATAAACTAGTTTCACATTTGAAGAAAGGTAGTCCCCAGCCTCAAAAATATTTATATACCGAAAACGCGAAGATAGTCCAGAAGCTGAATGACAACAAAAGCAATTTTTAATGCTAGTCATAAAAAAACCCCAAACCCAAACAAACAAAAAAACCCCACCTCACCCCACACAGCTAGAACGAAAAAGTAAACAATTAGGCTAAAAATAAAATCCAGCGCTTTTCACACTGACCTGGATGATGGCACTCAGAACAGTGAGTTACCCTTTTAACAACCAAAGGTGGACTATTACCGTACTGGAATTGTTCTTTCCATTGCTCAAACCTAAAAGGATGATATTAAAAGGATTAAGAAATATTTTTAACTTTCATACTTCAAATAAAATACTGAAAAACACTCCTTTAATACTTCTCAGGCTTCTAAGAGTTTTCTGATTTATGAAAAAGGTATTTTTAAAGTATATTATATGATTTTTGGATTTCCAGTATTGACACAGACATTATGATAACAAACACAGAAAGCATTTGGTAGCTCATGTCCTGATTCACCTCCTAATTAAAAAAAAAAAAAAAAAAAAAAAAAAAAATCAGCAAAAAAGTCTCTCATCAGTCTTTATGACTTCCTTTCCAAATACCAACATACATCTGCTAGCACAAGAGCTAGGAGTCAGCTAACATTTAAAACAATTAAGAAGCTTGGGCTAGCAAAACAGGAATTCATTTAGCAAATATACAGTAAGGAATGTGGTTATCTCCTCCTTACCCCTCCCCTCCCCAAATGAAGCATTACAAACATTGTCCTGGAGCTGAAGTACATACCATCAAGTCTTTGAATAAAATCAAAGTACTTAAAGTACTTCAGCACACAACTTAAGTTTTCACTTTACCTTTGCAATAAGTTTTGACCTCTCAAAGTCTCAATTAACTTTAAAGCTTGTTCTTTACCAACTCCTGGAACGCCCTATAGAGAGAGAAATATGAAACATTATTTAATGACAGACAGAAAGTATTCAGATTTTAATAAAAACTGCCTTCATAACATTATGAGACAACTGACAAAAATGATCCCATACGCTGAGAATAAATTGAGAAAAAATAACTTTTGACCAAGTTCTGCAGTCAGAAAAGGTGGCAGATTACAGCCGTACTACCAGCGTAACGCACAAGCTGCACAAAATGCTCTTATGGTCAATAGCAGCTCAGATAAAACAAGGCAGAGAAAGAAGGTAGTAGAAAATAATAAGAAAAGAGGTTTTGTTTTCCTTGCTATCTGCAACAGGACAACACTATAAAATACCGATAAGATTCTTGCCAGCTAACTGCCAGAGAGCATTTTTTTCGGAATTATCTTGGAAAGACAAGACAAAGACAGATCTTTTGGATTTTAGGGTCAAAAGGATGGAACTTAAGAGACAGAAGAAAGCCAGCAAAAAGCTTTCACTCACAGAAAAGAGATGCTTTACGACAACAGAAACTTTTAATATTTGAAGAACTCAAGTGCTTATGCAAAATCAATTCTGAGAGGTGACAAAGAAAAGGTCATCTAGTCCAATCTCCCTGCAATGAGCAGGGACATCTTCACTTTGATCAGGTTGCTCAGAGCTCCGTCCAACCTGACCTTGAATCCTTCCAGGGATGAGGCATCTACCACCTCTCTGGGCAACATGTTGCAGTAGCTTGGCAACTACATCAGCCAATTCCCTAAGGACTCTGGGATGTATTGGGTCAGGTCCTATAGACTCCTGTATGTTCAGGTTCCTCACACGGTCGCAAAGCTGATCTCATACAGTGGGAAGGACTTTGCTCCTCCAGTCCCTGCCTTGAGGTCCATCCACTCAAGAGGTGTGGGAAGAGAGGTTGCCAGTGAAGACTGAGGCAAAGAAGTTGTTAAGTACCTCAGCCTTCTCCTCATCCCTTGTTACCAGTTTGCCAGTCTCACTCATCTCAGGGGGATATGCACTCTTTGACCTTCCTTTTCTGGTTGACATACCTATAGAAGCCCTTCTTATTATTCTTTGTTATTCCCTTGCCAAGTTCAGCTCCAGCTGCACCTTGGCCTTTCTGACCCCACCCCTACACAACTGGGCAGCGTCCCTACACTCTTCCCAGGATACCTGACCCTGCTTCCACTGCCTGTGCATCTCTTGCTTGCCCTTTAGTTTGACAAGCAGATCTCAACTCAGCCATGCAGGTCTCTTGCCCTCCTTTCCTGATTGCTTACACCTGGGCATTGAGAGATCTTGTGCTCTAAGGAAAGCGTCCTCAGAGATCTGCCAGCTCTGTTCTGCTCCCTTGTCCCTGAGGGCAGTTTCCCAGAGGGTCTTATTGACTCACTCCTTGAAGATCTGGCAGTTTGCTTTCCTAACATTCATGGTCCTGACTTTACTATTCCCCTGACCCATATCCCTCAGGACTGCAAACTCCACCGGTGCCTGATCACTGCAGCCCAGGCTGTCTCCAATCAGATCACTTGCGTCAGGTCCAGTATTGCCTCTCCTCTGGTGTAGATGTCTTACACTTGTCTTGGCTTAAGTAGTTATCTCTGATGCACTCCAGGACTCTCCTGGACTGCCTACAGTTCACTGTGCTACTTTTCCGGCAGATGTCGGGGTGGTGAAGTGCCCCAGCAGGACAAGAGCCTGCAACTGCGATGCCTCCTGTAGCTGGAGTAAGGTGGCTTCATCAAGAGGCTCCCCTTGATCAGGTGGCCTGCAGTAGACACCAACCACAAGGTCCCCTTTGTTACCTTTGTCTCTTATTCTTACCCATAGGCTTTCAACCTGCTCATGGGTATTCTTCCAAGACAGCTCTTCACACTCTATCCTACCGAAAAACCCAAAATTGTGGTGGTGACACCAGCCTCAGAGCCACGTATTAATAGACTGGGCCCATCTGTTTCTTTCAATGTCACTGCCTGCAACTGGGATGAGAGAGGAGAAAAAACACCTGTCCTCCAGGTTCCCTTACCAACCATCCCCAAGCCCTGAAGTCTCTTTTGACCCCCCTTGGATGACACGTTGCAGCTTCATCGCCACCCACATGAAAGAGCAGCAATGGGTAAGAGTCTGAGGGCTGTACTAGACTAGGAAGTTTCCTAGTGATGTCCTTAATCTGGGCCCCACGAAGGCAGCAGACCTCCCTAAGAGGAGGGTCTGGGCGGCATATCAGACC
Source organism: Rissa tridactyla (assembly GCF_028500815.1). Classification (NCBI taxonomy): domain Eukaryota; kingdom Metazoa; phylum Chordata; class Aves; order Charadriiformes; family Laridae; genus Rissa; species Rissa tridactyla. The sequence continues at coordinate 114,807,230 of NC_071468.1, read as the reverse complement.
CTCTGCTCCCTTCAGAATGGGGTTGCCTACAACTATAACCTGTCTTTTCTTCTTCGTGGAGGTGGTTGTGATGTGGGGGAGGTAGGCCTTCCCCACCTTCACGGTACTGTTGGTGAAGATGGACCATCATTCACATCATCATCCATTGACCGGCCTTTTGTCAAAACGCACAAGTCTCCCTCGATACACTGTCTTGAAAAACAATAAACTATAAGTACCTAATAAAAAAAAAATTACATTGCTTACCTTTGGAAGATAATCACAACCCAGAAGAACAGCTAGCCCAATCAAAGACTCTCTGTCACAACCAAGCTTCTCCTTAATAGAGGACATTGTGTAACAGTCAAGAACTGGATCCTGCAAGAGAAATTTATCATACATTTTATTTCTGTAACTTCAGGGAAGGAACTGCCCTGAGTCACGTTTAACTGCGATTGCTTACGCACCCCTATTCACCTACACCTGCAGGAAATGGGTCTATCCCGTAAGAGGTGTCTGATAGCAAAAATAAAAAAAACAGCAATTAAATTTCATAATGTAATGCATGGACACAACATAAATAACTATAGTTCTGGAATTTCAAGTTGTAAGTATGAGCATCAACTGTTGAAAGAAACTAAAATAAGCCAAAGGTTTTTTTTATTGCTTACTACCTGTAGAAAAAGTGTGGCAAAATTAATATTATGTAGTAATAGTAGCTGTGTAAGTGATCTCAGGAATTGCAGTTTTTAAAATCCATGTCAACATTTTAATGTGCTGCTTGAGTAAAAAAAAGAAAAAATAATTAAGATGTTACCTAGTATATTAGACATGAGCTAAAGGAACACCTGAAACTCTGAAGGGTAGAGGGACTCAAACACATGAACATGAAATCAAGATTAACATGAATTATAAGGTAGGCCACTGCCTCCCCCAAAAACCCCATGCAAGCTGACAACCCAAAATAATCTAGTTTTCTGGAACAGATACCCCTGACAGACACACACCTACATAAACCATTTTTTGATGTTGACTCGGGTATGTAACGAAGTATACCTGAAAAATTGAGGCCACCTTCATTTTTTGGTGATAAATGACAAGGAAGTTGAATGAAAGCAAAGAACCAAACCAAGACAAAACCCAAAAATGGTGCCAAAGCAAATCATCTTCCATCAGCTTTATTTTTTTAAAAAGTTAGTTGTTCATAGTGCTTTTTTTTCCTATTCTATTGATTTTCTCCTATTACTGAAGTATTTCCTCAACAAGTCTTCCTGATGAACATTATTTAAAATTCCAACCCAAATACCATTTTTCCTACGCTTTCTCGTTAGATTCACCAGACAGAACACATGCATTCCTTTCTCTGATTTATAGAGAAAGTATAAGTTCTGGAAATTTGGGGTTACCTTTCACCAGCTCTGGAAAATTGCATTCCTAACAAATGAACACTTCATCCCAAGGTCATAAATTGATTTGGTTTTTTGAATGACCACAACAATTGATTATTATACAGATGTACATCCCTACACTATTCATGTTCAATTGGAGACTAATAGTATTCATTATAAGTATATTCATAATAAAAGAAACCTGTAGGATGCAAATGTGTGAACACTGTTATTAGACCCAGGAGGCCAACCACTCCCATATGTCCCTAACAGTAAATTTATAGGAAGCAATTATTTCATTCAAATTCTCCACTCAGAGGAGGAAAGGGGAAAAAAAAGTTTGATACTTAGCTTTATATTACACATCACAGGACAGTACAAACACAGACACTAATACCCTAAGTGTTCCTCCATTCAGTTGTTTTGCTCTCGCATCCAATACACAGATTGCTAATGAATCAAACACAGCGTTCCTGTCTTAAAAGTACTATTTTAAATAAACCCAGCTACTAGAGGGTAAATGCAATAACATCTAAGTAATTGTTTCAAGTCTCTTCTTTCTATTTACATTTTTTGGGAAGAGTCTAAAGAGAGGGTGAGAATGGGATGAGATACGTTACCTTAGCATTCATGGCAAAGTTCCTATAAACTGTTTGAGCTCCATATAAGAAGACATCTCCATCATTGGTAATGCAGCCATCAACGTGTCCTTTTGCATTCAGGTAGGCACACATTGCCTCTGCTTCCCCGACTGCTTGAACCCAAGGGACACCTAAACACTCCAGCAGTTCAAGACACTAAACGAAGGAATCCAAAAGGAAAGAGAGACTGAATGCTGAATTACATCCACTTATTAGTATGTGTTTTCTCAGACACAAGTGTATACAAAAACTGCTACCGTTGCACTGTCTATAGAACACTATGTTAATACAAGCACCACTGTAGGGGAAATATAGTTTACCATAACAGTCAAAAGAAACATCCAACTAAGAGCAAAGTATTAGTTACAGGACTTGAAGACAGCATGACTAATGGTTACTCGTTCACAGAGATCTTTACACTTTAAATGGATATTTAGGATGTTTTCAAAATAAGAGTAACAAAGTAATATTTATCTTTGTAAAACAACACTGTTTACTCAAGTAGTGATACTGGGCTAGCACAGACATCTTTCAACAGGCACCAGACTCCATGAGAATACCAAGCATGAAAGTACAGTACTGTTGCCCTAGTAAGGCTGGATCACATTATAAGACTCAAAGGGTTGCAGTCAACACCTCCACGTCCAAGTGGAAATCATCCTCAGGGGGCAGTACTGGGACTGGTGCTGTTTAACATCTTTGTCAGTGACATGGACAGTGGGATCGAGTGCAGCCTCAGCAAATTTGCCAATGACACCAAGCTGTGTGGCACCAGCAGTCGGCATGGTGAAGGGAAGGGATGCCATCCAGAGGGACCTGGACAAGCTCAAGAAGTAGGGCCGTGTGAACCTCGTGAGATTTAACTAGGCCAAGTGCAGGGTCCTGCACCTGGGTCACAGTAGTTCCAAACACAAATACAGACTAGGCAGAGAATGGATTGAGAGCAGCCCTGAAGAGGACTTGGGGCTGTTGGTGGATAAGAAGCTCAACATGAGCCGGCAACACATGCTCGCAGCCCAGAAAGCCAACCACATCCTGGGTTGCACCAAAAGAAGCATGTCCAGCAGGTCAAAGAAGGTGATCGTACCCCTCTACTCTGCTCTTGCAAGACCCCACCTGGAGTACTGCATACAGCTTTGGAGTCCCCAGCACAAGAAGGACATGGACCTGTTGGAACGGGTCCAGAGGAAGGCCACAGAGATGATCAGAGGGCTGGAGCACCTCTCCTACGGGGACAGGCTGAGAGAGTTGGGGTTGTTTAGCCTGAAGAGAAGGCTCCGGGGAGACCATGTAATGAACTTCCAGTACTGAAAGGGGGCCTACAGGAGAGATGGGGAGGGACTCTTTATGAGGCAGTGTAGCGATAGGATGACGGGTAACAGTTTCAAACTGAAAGAGGGGAAATTTATATTAGATATTAGGAAGAAATTCTTTACTTTGAGGGTGGTGAGGCACTGGGACAGGTTACCCGGGGAAGCTGAAGATGTCCCATCCCTGGAAGTGTTCAAGACGAGGCTGGATGAGGCTTTGAGCAACCTGGTCTAGTGGGAGGTGTCCCTGCCCATGGCAGGGGGACTGGAACTAGATGATCTTTAAGGTCCCTTCCAACCCAAACCATTCTATGATTCTAAGACAAACTGATATATACTCATATATACCTCTTATAAATTTCAGAGAAAATAATTTCTTTTAGAATTCAAGAATAAAACATGAATTAATACATTCAACCTGTTGAAGCCATGAGCATCTATAAATTCTATTTCATAAAATTCTGGTTAAATGGTTAAATATCTGCAACAATGAATGAAAAACAAAAATTACTGAATGGGAGGTCTTTGCACCCAGAGTTGTCTCAACCAGTTATACGAAAAAGTCTTCCTTTTAGCCTAATCCAGTAGGCTTCAACAAGTATATCCTCTTAGCTATACAGCTACCCAGTCACAGATCTAGCTTACAAAACAGTTCTGTGTACCACTTCAAAAACACACTATCTTAGCTAGTGTACATAGGTACACAACACATTTTTTTTCAATCTAGAAAAAAATTAAGTATGAATACTAACACCATTAAAGAACAAGAAAGTTGAATTTCTGTAATAAACACCCAATTATGACTGTGGCTCACTACAGCATTACATGCACAGAACACATCAAACAAGAAAATATTCTAACCCCCTCTACAAAAACAATTAAGAGACGCTGTAATGCCCAATTTCAAAGGCATATATTCCCTCAAAGCTCAATTACTGTTGAAATTTGTTGTGTAGTAACTATTATTTCTTTAAAGTTCTTTTATTTAATGTTGTTAAGATTTCTTCCTATCACATTAAAAATACTTAAACACAGGCCTCAATTACTCACCTCTTTTAAAATTGCTTTAAATAAAGATCTCCCGGTTCTTGCAGCTCCAGCTTTCTTTGAAGGTCCATAGCGCATCTCATTCCTCTTACTCATAGTGTCTGCTTTCAACTTGGGAGCTTCTCCTTCCATGACAAAAACTAGTTTAATTCCCATTGATGTCAAGAAAGAGTATCGAAAAAATAGATTTCTGCAATAAAGCAAAGCGTTCCATAAGATGCAGAATTACCGAACATTGATTTCTTTAGAGGTTTTCCTTATATTCCTCAGCCTACCCCAGAAACAAACTTAGCTTTCTCTCCACCTTTTATGAGTCCCTCACCCCCAGGCTAACTTATCGATATCCCTGTCTTTGGTTGAAGTTGTTTTACTATGAATTTGTAACATATTTACAAAATTCCCAAGAAAATACCACATAAGGACAAGAAAGATCTTTTTTAGGTGTAAACAAATTTAAAAGGCTCATTAAAAAAACATGCAATATCCAAAGTCTGCTTCCAAACACATATCCACATTGATTCTTTCAGATCAAATTTTAATCCAAAAATCTATCAATACATGTACCTCATATTCTGAAGTGACTGAATGCTGTGATATTAGACAGACTCATAGATACCATTACCATGCCAATTTAGTTCATATGCAAACCAGCATCACTGATGGGTGGAATTTTGCAAGGCAGCAATAACAACTATTTGGTAAAGAGAGCAGTAATATGCTTTTTTTCTAGTAATTCCAGGATCAATCTTTCAAAAAGAATAGCCCAAACATTTATATCTTTTCAACTGACATGGAGAGACCATTGTTCTAGACTAAATTTTGTACATTTGCTGTTGGTAAAAAAGGATAAGGTGATCTTTCGAGGCTAGTTCTATTTTCACAAAATGATATAAAAATCAATCACTTACAGTAAGTTTCTCTAAAATACTTAGCAAAACAATTTAATTTCCAACTGCCTGAAAACTTTTTTTTTTTTTTGGTAGAAATCTGTTCATCCCTTTGTCTTGCTTTGGAAAGACTGCATAAGAGATCTGGACTGATGCTTCCATTCCACTGCACACAGGACATCCTACCAGAGGGAAGTAATGACTTTGGTCATGCTTCAAGTTTTAGTTAATTACCCACTTAGCATCATGAGCATAACGTTTTAAGAAATTATTCCCAGATGATGATGATATTTCATATCAACTGAATTCAACAGAAGACACAGGAACATCTAGCGGCAGCTAGTAACTCAGTATTCTTGAGCTAACCAATAACAGATCATTTATGAAAATTTGTATATATTTTCATTTTTGTCAGCATCATTTGCAGAAAACAGTGCTTTAAAGTTACAGCTGCTTATACTTGCTCATCCCTTAAGTATGTGATTCATTTAAATTAAAAACATATGTATTCTCCAAGGTTGTTCATAAGCCTGAAGAATTATTTAAACCCATTTAATTCAACATGGAGTATAAATAGAATTTTAATTTATAAGCCAGATCAGGGTAGAACATGCACGACTCAGCATGGTCTGAACTGACTAGCATCCAAACTGCTGTGATAAACAGTTGAAACTCTCATATCACCTTCCATCACACAGCCTCAGAAATATATAGGAATTACCACACTGATTTGTGTTCCTTGATAATCTGTATATCACATAGGGCTATGCCACAGTAAGACAAACATGGTTCTGCTTACATTCATCTCATCTTTATCTACAGTTGAGGCCTTGAGACAAAGTAGGCTGGGCCCAAGAACTTCTATTTGCACCCAAGCATTAAGTTGAATTCAGCCAGTATGACTGAGTCTTCACTTCAAAACCCTTATGCATGTAGCACAAAGAACAATAACAGAATCAAAACAACACAGTCATATGAATTTCAGAGGTAGTCTTAAATTTAGAATAAGTATCATACATAAATTACACAGCTCCAAGGCTTTTGGCTACAACAATTTATATGGATACCATACCTCAGATGTGGCTTGGTAACTACTCCAATCATCTTTTTAACAGTCTGTGCTTCACAAACCCACAGACTTAAATCAACAGCCAGCGTTTTTCCTTTGAGACTGCTCAAGCTGACAGGTTGCTTCACAGGCTCAAGGATTTGCCACAAATTAGTCACTCCCATTGTTCTAGCTTCTTCGGTGTCAGCATGAAGATTTTAGCTGTGAAGACCAAGCAAAATAAAATACTTTCAGAATATAACATGAAGTAGGACATATGAATGTGAGGTTCGGAAAATATTTAGTAATTATCAATTTTACTTTTATGAACCAAGAACATTTGCAATCAAGCCTTCTAACTGTGTAGTGACTCCGGTTCACAGATGGTTTATTACTCAATACCTTTTTTGGACTGTACATTTTCATTGCTAATAGCCTGAACATAAATAAAACCAAACTCAGCTGGGCAGAAAAAAATAAGTTAAATCATTCACTTGCGGGTCTCGTGTTCCTTGCATACACACAATCCAAGCTTCATTTAAAAACAAAGAAAAACCACACCTCTCAAGGGAATTACTCCCTGAAGTGGCAGAATTCACATTAAAATGTTTCTGTTCAAACAGAAGTAGATTATAGCTACTTGAGGAACATTTACAACGATGATGGAAATTAAACTCTCCTTAGTATTCCAAGATACACAGATTCTGGTTTGTGAAATTCAAGCTGGACTTCAGGAAAGAAATGACAGAGGCTACTGCAGCACTGGTTGCCAAGAGGTTACAGAATATTAATTCTTGGAGATTTGCAACATCCAGCCAGCATACTGTCTGGCTGATTTAATCCAATACGGGTAGAAGTCTTCCTCTGAGCAGGGAGTCAGCAATGATAACCTCCAGAAGTCCCTTCCAACAAACATTTTGATGTTTGTAACATGCAGAAACACGCCACTGTGTATATTTTTACTATTTTAATTTTGCTATAGTGTTACTGGCACCACCTATAATGAACGACAGCTGAAAATATACACCCGTTAGGTAGTATATTTCTTTGTCTTTTATTTAAGTATTGTCCATGCTTCTCCATTACTGGATTTAATTTTCTTCCTTTCCTTCTTTCCTTTTTCATTATTCTTCTGGTTTTCACACCTTGCCACTTCTACACAAGGCCTCTAACACATACTGTGCTTTTCCCCCTCACAACACCAATCTATTCCTGCACTGTCTTACAGTACAAAGTTTGCCTCATGCATTTCTCCACTTTTTCCTTTTCTCCCTCAGTATCAGAAGATAAAAAGCAAATAAAATCCGTAACGTTTTCTATTTCTTTCATCCTGATTTTGAAACTACCGTATACTCAGATAAAATAAAACCCTTATTTCAATAATTCATGACTAGAGGAGCCAGCTACCAGGGCTCTGCAATCTGCTTAAGACACATGAGGAGCTATGCCACCTCGTGGCCTCTAGTGAACACAGTCACGTTAAATTCAGCAATCTTCCACATTTACTACCACCACAGTCCGTCAGAACAGCAAGCCTGTCTTTGTAGGGTGCACTGTGTTATACTCTAGAACCGTTTTAAAGCAAGGCAGCTAATCAATAATACATGATTTCTGACACTGCAGGAATTGCAGGTTGTTTTAAATCAAGTTCTAATGTTAAGATTTACTTTCAACAAAAATCACATTTCTCTAATCCATTTCTTCAACTACTTCAATCACTCAACCTGATTTCAGTTGTAGGCATATAGGGTATGATGTACTGCTTCTGTTGTTGTTATACCTCAAGCACATAAAATGAGTTAAAAATATAAATAAGACATGCAAATACATGGCATAATCTCTTGAAGTCCAGGACGACAGAATCATCATAGAATCACAGGGTTGGAATGGACCTCTGGAGATTATCTAGTCCAACCCCCCTGCCAGAGCAGGGTCACCTACAGCAGGTCGCACAGGAATGCGTCCAGGTGGGTTTTGAATATCTCCAGAGTTGGAGACTCCACCACCTCCCTGGGCAGCCTGTGCAAGGGCTCTGCCACCCTCAGAGTAAACAAGCTCCTCCTCATGTTTAGGTGGAACTTCCTATGCCCACGTTTGTGCCCATTACCTCTTGTCCTGTCCCCATCCTCCTGACACCCACCCTTTAAGAATTTGTAAGTGTTGATAAGGTCCCCCCTCAGTCATCTTTTTTCCAGACAGAAGAGATCCAAATCCCTCAGTCTTTCTTCATAAGAGAGGTGTTCCAGTCCCCTCATCATCTTGGTAGCTCTCTGCTGCACCCTCTCCAGCAGTTCCCTGTCCCTCTTGAACTGGGGGGCCCAGAACTGGACACACTACTCCAGACGTGGCCTCACCAAGGCAGAGTAGAGGGGAAGAATGACCTCCCTCGACCTGCTGGTCACACTCTTCTTGATGCACCTGTCCTGGTTTAAGGTAAAACAGAACCAACTTTCTGATTTGTAATTTTACTTTTTAGCTTGGCCTCTTCTAACTGACTAAAGTCTGAAATTAACAGCATATTTTTCAGAAACTGTTCGCTCTGAGTGGTAAAGCCGGATTATACCAAGGATTGGTATGCACAGAGGCTCTTGCTTATACTTATTGCTGTAACAACCAAGGTCAGCTAACTTCACTGTTTACCCCGTTAGAGGGTCAGAAGCGGAGAAGCGTAGCAGGGTCCCACCTGCAGGGAGGAGCAGATGGGACAGGTGACCAAAAATTGACCAACAGGGTATTCCATCCCATCTGCGTCACGCTCAGTATAAAAGCTGAGGGATCAAAGGGGCAAGGCTGCTCTGGCTTGCTTTTTCTTCAATGGCCGACATCTGAGGAGGACCCTGTCTGTTTGTCTGCCTTTGATCCCGATCTGAGCATTCCTGACTCTAGTTCTGGAATTCAGCTCCTGTCCCTCGCTGACTCCAGTCTGGGACTTTCCCTGTCTCTGCTGGTGACGCGATCGTCATCCTGGGAGCTGGATACCGTTTTGTATATATCGTATACTTTTTTTCCTCCTTTAATTTTTATTATTCTATTATTATTTGCTATTTTTAAATTTATTATTATTTTCATTAAAGTAGTTTAGTTCTTTTTCTAAACTCATAAATCTCCTTATCTCTTCCTCTCCTCTCTGAGGAGAAAGTGGGGGGAGGGCCATCTGTCGTTCTGATGGCCCAATCCGGCCAAAACCACGACAGCACCCCGGGATGCCATTGGCCTTCTTGGCCACGAGGGCCCATTGCTGGCTCATGGTCATCCTGTTGTCCACCAGGACTCCCAGGTCTCTTTCCACATAGCTGCTCTCCAGCAGGTCAGCCCCCAACCTGTACTGGTGCATGGGGTTATTCCTCCCCAGGTGCAGCACCCTACACTTGCCCTTGTTGAATTTCACAAGGTTCCTCTTTGCCCAAATCTCCAACCTGTCCAGGTCTCTCTGTATGGCAGCACAGCCTTCCGGTGTGTCAGCCAACCCCCCAGCTTTGTGTCATCGGCGAACTTGCTGAGGGTGTACTCTATCCCCTTGTCCAGGTCATTCATAAATATATTGAAGAGGACTGGACCCAGTACTGACCCCTGGGGAGCACCACTCGTCACTGACCTCCAACTAGACTCTGTGCCCCTAATCACGACCCTCTGAACTCTGTCTTTCAACCAGTTATCTACCCACCTTACTAGATGTCCATTCATCTAGCCCACTCGGCCTAAGCATCAATTGATGATCAATTTCCCTGACGCACAGGGGAGGCTAATAAAAGGCATCCAAACCTTTGCAAAAGACAAGTGTGATATTCAGGTTCAATGGAGTTTAACAAGAGAACACCTACCAAAAAAAGGAAGATGTCTTTTTTGATGTTATCATTTGGTTCCTGTCAGTCTGTATCAATACAAATTTTTTAAAAAACTGTGTTAGTTGGTTACTAAATATTGTTATGGAATATCACATGGTACTTACAGGAAAGAACGATTAACAGGAAAGACAAATACACTACAAACACTTAGCATTCCGTAAGATTACAAATAATAAAGAAAAAAGTATAAAAAATTTGGTAACTACAAACAAACCCCATTTTTTTTTCATTATCAGGTAACAAAGTATTGTTATTTGAGGACAGAAGCTTTCCTTATCCCCATTCAACATATATCTAAGGTTGAGTTATGAAAGCCTGTAAGACCTACCAGTCTTTGCTTTTTTGCCCGTATTCTATAAAATATTTAGATCTGGATCCTGTATACAAACAGATCTACTACTGTTAATAGCAGTGATCTGTCTACTCCGATTTTGTTGAGGAGCTTCACTCATCAAAAGCCTCCAATCAGCTTACAGAGATGGTAACTTCCAAAGAGGGAGACTGAACCTAATTTTTTTGATATACTTACAAATCACTGAAGACATCATCCTATTATAAGATCATTGTCACAAAATATAAATTAAAAAACCCTACACAAAACCTTCTCGATTTCTCATTGGGCCAGTATGTGCTATAGCTATATAGATTTTAGGTTTTATAAAATGTACTTTAGGACTATATTCTGCTCTACAAAGTTTCACAGCTGAAAAAGTAAGCCAATTGCTTATAAATAACGACAGAAGAGATTTAATGCTGAAGCTTAATTCATACCGATACACTTTCACTCATTGCCAAGGTAACTTGCAAAGACTGACAAGCATATGCTTTATATCTGACTCAGAGACCTCTAAAAAGAGAAAGGGGGGAGAGAGGGGTGAAATGGGGGAAAAAAGTGAAAAAAAGAAAGCCCACAACACGTTTTTAACAACTCTCCCACTCCCTCTCTGCCCCGCTGCGATGCCCCAGCACCCGGCACAGCTTTGCCGATGAACCTGAGCGCCTCAGTGGCGTGCTGTGCTTCAGCACGTACAGATCCCTCAACCTCCTACGTTGTTTTTTTTTTCCCTGAGATGAAAACAAAACCGAGAAGTTGCCTGACAACGATGTATCAAGCCGCACTGCCATCTTGAACACAAGCATTTAAAATTCCCGCCTCGACGCCAGCGAGAGATAAACGCTGCACCGCAGGGGAAGAAGGAGCCGCTTCCCTGACGGGCTGCGAGACGAAGAGCCTTCTGCAGGATTCTCCCTGCCCGCTCAGAGGGCTGCAGGCCTGACTCCACGTTTGGGGCTGAGGGCCTGCTCTCCCGCAACGCTCCCCCCTTGCCTGCCTGCCTGCCCGCCCAGCCGAGGCGCCTTGAGGCCCCCGACGTCCCCTCAGCGACGGCGGCTTCAGAGGAGGGGGGGATTAGTAGAAACTTACATCCCGGTTTGAGCCCCGAGAGGCTCAGAGAAACCCGAGCTGGCCCAGCCGCTAAGTCCCGCGGCAGAGCAAAGAAGGAGAGACGAAACCCCCAATCCCACTCGCCCGCTCCAGAGCCCCAGTGAGTGGCTCCGCCCTCCGGAAAATGGCGGCGGCGCGGAAACGGCCTCCTCAGGGCGGGGGCGGTGGCAGCGCGCAGGCGCCCGCGCCCCGCGGCGGCTCTTCCGTCGCACGGGACGGGGGATCTTCCCGGGCGCCGAGTGGGCTGGTGGTCGTTTAACGGCCCCGCCGCCGCCGTTGGTGCTGAGGAGAGGTAGGGCGGGGGGCGGCGGCTCTGGGAGCGGGGGTGGCTGTAAGGGGGGGAGGTCGTAGGGTAGCGGTGGTGTCTGCCCCCGCCCCGGCGGGCTGTGTCAGGGCAGCGCTGGGCCGGGAGCTCCGCTGTGATGGTTCCGTCAGTCGTAGCTGGCTTTTGTCACTCGCTGTCCCGCATGGCTGCTGTGCCTAGCGTGAGGGCTGCCCGCCGGGTGCCCGGCACTGTGAAGGCGGGAGGGGGAAGCGGGTAAGGACCGGGGAGAAGCTGCCGCCTGGGCTTTCCAGCCGCCAAGGGGGCGGTGCGTGGATCTTCCCGGTTTCGCCCAGAGACTCCCTCCACCAGGACTCCCAGGTCTCTTTCCACAGAGCAGCTCCCCATGACCTTTCAGATCATTGGGTCCAACCATTGACCTAACACTGACAAAACCCGTCACTAAACCATATCGCTAAGCACTATGCCTACCTGTCTTTTAAATACCTTCAGAGGTGATGATTCTACCACTTCCCTGAGCAGCCTGTTCCAATGCTTGATAACCCTTTCAGTGTAAACATTTTTCCTAATATCCAGTCTAAACCTCCCCGGTGCAACTTGAGGCCATTTCCTCTTGTCCTATCGCCTGTTACTTGGGAGAAGAGACCGACCCCCACCTTGATAAAACGTCCTTTCAGGTAGCTGTAGAGAGAGATGAGGTCTCCCCTCAGTCTCCCTTTCTCCAGGCTAAACAATCCCAGTTCCCTCAGCTTTGTTTTCTAAAGACCTCGTGGGTTTCTCTGCCCTTCTCTGGACCTGCTCCAACACCTCAATGTCTTTTTCGCAGTGAGGGGCTCAAAACTGGACACAGCGCTCAAGGTGGGTCCTCACCACTGCCTTAGTCCTACTCACCACACTGTTCCTGATACAGGCCACGATGCTGTTGTCCTTCTTGGCCACCTGGGCACACTGCTGGCTCATATTCTGCCAGGTGTTGACCAGCGTTCTCAGGTCCTTTTCTGCTGGGCAGCTCTTCAGCCACTCTTCCCCAGGCCTGTTGCGCTGCATGGGGTTGTTGTGACCCAAGTGCAGGACCTGGCACTTGGCCTTGTTGAATCTCAACCAGGCAGGTAGGGAAAGGGGAAAAAACTTGTAGAACCGCATTGCAATGGAAACTGTGGAAAGAGATGCCCTTGGTTGAGTTGGAACACGTGTGGGCATCTCTGCATGTTGCTTCCAGTGGATGCAGCCTCTGTTTTCCTATACTTTGATGTTAACAGGGTAAATACTTTTCTACTATAACATGTAATAGTCCTAATAGTTGTATACAGCACATCTGGGGATTGCGTTTTTCTTTCCTGCTCTCATTACATGCATAAGAATTACTTGTAATAATTTGTAGTGATCCTGTGATGTTTTTATAATTGGATCTGTCTTGCCCTTATTTGTTCCCAGTGTATAGCTCCAGTTTTTATTTCTAACTGTATGCTCTAACGTTCCATGATAGTAAAGTTCGTTTTCTCTATTAAATCAGTACTTTTGTTTTGTCTTTCTTAGTAACAGTAAGGTTCCCGTTTGAATTATTGATGTTCCTGACTCTCTCATCATAAGTTTCCATTAACATAGTCCTACTTTATATTGCAGTATAGACATAAATCTAGACTTCCGTTTTTAAATATGATGCCTGGTTCATTAAAAAACCTTCTGTTAATATTTGTCAGTAGTGTCCATTGTTGGCTTCCCATTAGTCTATTACATATCTTAAAATACTTCTACTGATGTAGTTTTTGCCAGTTTAATTGTTTCCAATATAGTATTGCACATCTTAATAACCTTCAGATAGGTCAGGTTGGCTGCTTTTCCTTTGCCTTGAATAGTTATTCCCAAACTGTTATTAAAGTCATGCTAAGTGTTGCTGAGACTGAAATCAACTAATTTTTCAATTAGAAACTTAATGAAGACAATTAGGGGTGTTTTGGTGCAAGAGTTTTGGGAGCAATTAATGTAAAAAATGGAACTTTTTCTGTCAAAAATGTCAAGAGAACATAAAGGTAAAATTCAAATGTATGTGGCATTTTCTGTGGGTTTTTTATTTTGTTTCCTTGTTGCTGCAGCCAGTTTCTCTTTCCTTCTGGCTTTTTTGTGCTCAGTGTAGGTATTGTGTCCACTGGCACTTGTCCCAATAATTTCTAAGGCTACTTCAATAAAGTTTGCTTGTAGTTCCACTTAAGTTTTCTTTGCAGTACTTGCTCTTCAAGAGTTCTGTGGTGCAGACTGTTCTGTCCTTTGCCTTAGTCACACTTAGATTACAGGAGTGAATTTTCTTCTAGGTTACTTTGTTCTGTCTTCCACTCTTATACTCTTTTTCTTAAATGTCCAAATGTTACAGCGATGGAACTCAGAGCCCTGATCTTTAGTTCACACACTAATAATTGCAACATTTTAATCTTGTGTTTTCCCTTCTTTCTAGGGAGAGATTTCAACGGAACAGCAGATTGAATGAATGCTTGTCTTCATATTTGCGTGATGCATAAATTCCAAGAGCATACAAGCGACTCTTTCCTGGTCTGAGTAATTTAAGCGTAAAGACATGTTTATATAAGACACAGAAAGTAGCATAGCAAAAGGTATGTAGCTGAATGAGGAAGTGTTACTTGCTCCTTGGTTTCTATGTGTATGGTACTAAACTACATAACATAAAATGGAAGTGACATATTCCCTGTAAATACTTAATGGACATAATAACAATAATCCAGTATTTGATTTGAAATCCCTGCCATACAAGATTATTACAAGAATGTCAGATGGGAAGTTTATTGCTTTTCTGCATTTGCTTTGAATTTTGTTCATTGCGCTTTCTGGAAAGAGAAATCTGTGTGTTATTTATTCATTTGCAGAGGAAATATATACACGTATGTTCTCTATATAGAGAATTGTTATCCTTCATTAGTAAAATAACAGCATTTTGTTTACTGTGATCACATTACACTGCCTCACCAAAGCAGGGCAGCTTTGTGCAAGCAACAGCACAGGGACAATGCTATGAATCTAAATTTACCTTTATTCTACTTTTATGTGTTCTGCATATTAATTTTCTAGGCATTTGTCAATGACATAATTAATACATGTTGGTTTTGGCAGTGCAGCTCACTTTAATCAAACCTGCATTGATGCTGCTGATCATACTATGATAGTACTGCTTATAACTTAATCTTCAACTCCATTAGTAACCAAAACCAATTCTAGCAAATGTTTCAGTGTCTAATGTACCAAGGAAAACAGAATCAAGGCTGATTTTGCTGTTAATCAACGAACAAATTCAGCTTGATTAAAATAATGAAGTTGTGTTTCTTTTGTTCTAATGCAACTTCATAGTAATATTAGGCTTAAATTCACTGAGATTTCAGTTCTGAAAAAGTATGTTTGTTGCAAAGTTTGCTATGATCTTAATACTTCTTTTACCAAAGTAAATAAATTGGTATGTCTGTGCTATGATCTGTAGGTATTTTTTCCTCTAGAAGACTGAAACCTACAATCTTTCCTTACTTTCATTTTTCAGTACTCATGGGTAAGAGAAAGGAAGAAAGTATTTCAAAGCCTGGACCCAATAAAAGGCAGAGACAAGAATACACAGATGAACACAGTGATGAGTCTAATGAAGAAGAAATTTCACAGTCATCAGCTGATAGTAATTTCTCCTTACAGTCGGTAAGTTTTTTAAAAAGTTGGGGGGAAGATACAAGAAAAAGTTGATATGAAAAAGTTCTGTGCCTTTGGCTGACATCGAAATAAACGTCTGGCATGTAGGCTTCAGTGGCAACAATATAAAAGAGAGTAGAAGTTATGTCTGTGATAAGGACTTCTGCATGAGTTCACTCTTACCTTATTTCTTTTGGGTCATCTAGTTACAACGGTTGATCACTGTTAATACACTGTTGATAACAGTATTCCAGTTTTATGGAATGAATACTGCTGAAGTTGTCAAATAACCAAAGAAAGGAAACCAATTTTGTTTGATAGAAGTACATTATATTTGGCTTATGGTTGTAGTAAAAGCAGAGAAAATATTTATAAAACAAATGATTTCCTGAAAGAAGCACCAAATACTTGTTTGTTTTGCATAGCTGACACTTTCAAATGCCTTAAAAAAAAAAACAACCTAGTGTTTGAAATGCACGTTTTGATGGAAATGAAACTTGAAAACATGAATACTATTTTCTGCTTTTCTGTTGTAGTTGAATTGTAATTTGATGGAGAATTTTTAAAAAACTATTTCTGAGATTGCAAATATTGTCTTGTTTATTTAGACTGGACATCAGGAAGCATTTCTTTACCAAGAAGGTGGTCCAACACTGTAGCAGGCTTCCTAGAGAGGTGGTTGATGCCTCAAGCCAGTCAGTGTTTAAGAAACATTTGGACAATGCCTTTAATAACATGCTTTAATGTGGTCAGGCAGTTGGACTAGATGATTGCTGTAGGTCTCTTCCAACGGAAGTAGTCTGTTCTATTCTGTAAGACACCAAGGTTGATTTTTGGTACACAGAAGCATTATTCCTCACTTAATTTTCTTAAACAGCAGCTTTTCTTTGTCATTGGTTTGTTTATTTTTCCTGGGGACTTTGCTTTGTTAGAAAACATTGTTTTTTCTGAAGCACTGGTGACTAAAGTTTTTTGTCAAAACAATGCTCTACCGGTTCAACAGCGGGCTGCCCCACTTTTAGTTTCATTCCCCCTTCATGATCTAATTTAATTTCCCTCATTCTAAGCTATGCTAAGAATTATCACAAAATCACAAATAGTATTATTCAAGTAACAAAAAAGTCTTTCTATGATGCTCTTTATTACTGTGCTGACAACTGTGTAGAATCTATGATCTTAATCTTTTATGTTGTATTAATTATAAGTTAGTTATGGGGAGAACTGAACGTTACTATGGATGAGCAATCGGCTTTGGTAACTTTTCCTCTTATTTTATTATGTACTTGCTCTGTAGCAAGCAACTTTCCATATTTCATTAAACCTGTCTGATTTTTTGTAGCTTGTAACCATTGATCTTTTATATCATACTGTCATTTGAATTCTCATTATATTTAAAATAGGTAAACTATATCTTATTAAAATGCATACATAACACCAATTTTAATTGTTAATTCTTTAGACTGCAGGGGAAGTTGGGATAATTGAAAGCATCCAGCTGAAGAACTTCATGTGCCATTCGATGTTGGGGCCTTTTCAGTTTGGATCGAATCTCAATTTTGTTGTGGGAAACAATGGAAGTACGTATTAATTGCATCATTTCTTTGTCAAAGAACACTTTTGTTAATAATTTAGAAGATGTAATTTTTACTCGAAGAAGAATTGCTAGCCATCTTTTAGGAATGGAGATGGATTCACTTTTGGATTTGGGAACCACATAAGTCTATCCCCGTAGTTCAAAGCTGGTGAAAAAGTTAGGTCTTAAATTTGGAGATTTGCAAAAGATCATGTGAATATAAATCTTTTCATAGCTAAACCATACATAAATTTGTATTTAAACCAAACATATTCACTCATATGTTCATTATTAAATGCACAGTAATTATCCTGTTATAAGAGATGGAAATGATACTTATTTATGCAAGTTCACGTCTTTTGGAGAGACAATTCAAAAATTAAACATAAGTTTTGAAAGAGAGGTTAAAATCTTTCAGATAGTTTTATAAATGGTAATCTGTGTTTCATTTCTTTGGTTGTATACCTGTTTTCTGTATGCTTGTAAGGAAGGGGAGATTCTTTCCTCCTGAGATAGGATGCCTTGTTGTATGCAAATTGCTAAATAGAAGTAACAGAAGTTTGGCTCAGCATGTTGGGTTTTTTTTTTTTTTTTTAGGGAGAACCTTGGAAGTGGCAGATGTTTTTCTAGAGTTACCGCTATTTTACGTGCTTGTTGAGTAAGGACAGAATTTGGAATTTAAATGCATGAATACATAAGCAGTCAAACAAAAATCTGTAATGTGGGTGAACTGGATAAAGAGTTACAAGAACTTCTTTTTAAAAAAAGTTCAATGCTTCTGTTACAGGTGGAAAAAGTTCTGTATTAACTGCTCTTATTGTTGGACTTGGTGGAAAAGCCACTGCAACTAATAGAGGTTCTTCATTAAAAATGTTTGTACGAGATGGAGAGACGTAAGTAAAATTTCTTTGGTTTTAAGGTTGAACATGTTGTTTAGTAATTGTGAGTCAGGTTAGCTGATCAGTTTTCTGTTCACCTTCACGTCCTGCTTTGAGGACTCCTAAGTCTCTTTCTCTCCCTCCCTCCCTCCACTCCTTGGAAAGAGAGGTGGGGGAGAGCATCTGTCATTCATCTCAGTGTCCAGTCCAGCCCAAACCACAACACTTTGTTTTCTCTATTCTCTTATTGAATCTACCAGTTTTGAATAAAAACCATAACACTTAAGAGACAGTATTTAAACAGAAAAATCCCAAAACTACAAATAAAAAACACATTAGTAATCTTAACCAGTATTATACCATTATCTCTGAACTAGCTAACATAGAGATATGTCCTGATTATTGCCCAGTTCACGTATATTACTTTCACGATGTACTTGAAGAAGAATTGAGTTCATTAGGAAAAAAATCATAGGAAACTAGTAGCATTGTTCTGTGAGCA
The DNA here is from genome assembly GCF_028500815.1 of Rissa tridactyla. Classification (NCBI taxonomy): domain Eukaryota; kingdom Metazoa; phylum Chordata; class Aves; order Charadriiformes; family Laridae; genus Rissa; species Rissa tridactyla. Next base: position 114,788,727 of record NC_071468.1, on the reverse strand, counting down.
GTGAGGTTAATTCTTTTTCTGTCTTTCTGGTAACATGAATGAGTATACAGTATGAAGACCATGATATACAGGTGGATTATTAAATACGTAGGAAGTAGATTCATGTCTGCTGCTAGAGTAGGGATAAAAAGATAGAAGTTTTAAAAGTTTACATTTAGAAAAAGCTGTAACTTAGAGCATTAGGCTTTTCCTTTCAGAGGGGCTTGGAGTGAAAATTGTTGGCAGTACCTGCCTCATGTATAACAACTTAATGTTTCAGCATTCACTTGAGAAACAGAAAATAAGAATTCAGAGCTGAAATCACATCTCATCTTTTCTAGAAGACCGCCTTAAACATTCTGCTATAGATTACTTTGGTTAGGGATAGCTGTAGAAGCTAAGCAACTCTTTTCTACAGAAGCCAGTTTGGGGACAGGAGAAGAACCAAAAAGCAACTTGATTCTGCAGCCTAAAGATGGGGTCACTCAGATGGGAAGGGAAGGTGGGGGAAATCTTTCTTCACAGCTATTTGCTTTTTGGCTCATGATTTATCTGAAGCATAGCAAGTGCAAACAGGTCAGTGTATGGCAACCTTTCTGACCGTGTGTCTCCGATGCTGTTTTGGCTCAAACAACATAAATATATCTTGTTCTGATTGGTACAATGACTGACTTTCAGTTTTGACCTCTGCAACACATGACAATTTTTGTGGAAAACTGGAATGGTCTGTGGGAGGTTTTTTGGTTTGGGGTTGTGGTGTTGTTTTTTTGTTTGTTGGTTTGTTTGTTGTTTTTTTGGTTTGTTTTTTTTTACATTTTGAACTAATTTCAGTTTTATTATTTTTATTTTTTAGTTCAGCAGATATTTCCATAACTTTGAGAAACCAAGGCAGAGATGCATTTAAACCAGAAGTGTATGGTGGCTCTATTATTGTGAATCAGCACATTAATTTGGACGGAAGCAGGAGTTACAAACTGAAAAGCAAATCTGGTTGGTTTTCAGTCTTAAAAGTTCTTTAGATGTTTTCATTGCTTTAAATGCCTTGATATTAGTAAAGGATGATGTTTCTCATTTCATCTTTCAAGGATGATGATGTCCTTTATTTTTGTGTGCTTACCTTAGACTAAGAATATTTTAGCATGTCAAAAGCAGTTGTGTCAGGTTCTGCATGTGAAATCATACAGTATTTGTCTTCATGAAAATCTGCTTCTGTGATGAGGATAACCATAGTCTTTAGTCTTTATGAGTTTTTGTTGAATTTGCTGTTTACCCAAATTCTGTTACAGAGGGTTTATGTAGCAAGAAGGGACTTTAATTAGAAGTCTTTCTGTACAAACGCAAATATATTGGCAAAATTAAAAAAAAAAAAAAAAAAACAAAAAACAAAAAACACAAAACACAACCAAACAGTGTTTCTCATTTAGGAGAATTCATGTTACAAAAATACTAATCTAATGTTTTACATTTATTAAGAACCACTAGATTGAAAAAACGGCTACGGCATTGTATGTCGCTTTACTTTGGACCTATCAGTATTTCTCCTTTCTTTCTTTACCATTAGGGGCCATAATTTCCTCAAAGAAAGAGGAACTCATAGGAATACTGGATCACTTTAATATACAGGTAATTGTTATACTGTTTAAATTCTGTGCAATTTAAGATGTCAGCACGTGCTGTTACAATTCTTCAATTAAAAGACAATGTTCCATTTCGTTAAATGGGAGAGGTTCACCTCTTCTGTGTTCTTTCAAGATCAAATGCAATGGCAAAAGAAAATTGAAATTTATACCTCATTCAATGCAGAATACGATTCTGTCCCAGACAGATAAGGATTTGCTGTCGTCTGTGAGCTGTGAGTCATGTGTCCTGTTAATGAAAGTCTTAGCGTGTGTAGGTTTTTTTCATACCTGGAGCTTTCTTTTTTCCTGCTCATCAACAGTTTTTGCTGTTGAAGAAATTTGAGTGTTTTTGCTGCTTAACTGATTAAGGAAAGATCAGGTAGTACACATGAAGTTTAAAATATCCAGCATATTCAGCCTTTCAAATAATACAAACTTCTGTTAATATGTGTTGATTTTATTTTGTGAAAACTTCCATAAGAACATATGGGGCAATTGATTGTATTTAAAGCAATACTTTGATCTATTAAATAATGAGAAATTAAACAGCATTGGAAAAAATTTCTACTGCAAATGTTGTTAAATAGATGGAAAGAAACAGGCACTGACTTTCTAGAAATCATTTATCCTCCTGGGAACAGTTCTTCAGTTTTCCTTGTTGTGGTTGTAATTTTTACTTGATACAGTTGGGTTTTCTTATTTTTTGTTTGTTTGTTGTTTGTTTTGTTGTTTTGTTTTTGGATTTTTTTTTTTTTTTTTTTAAAGGAGTAAGAAGAGTAGAAATCTTAATTTCTGTATCTGTTTCTCTCAGCTTATTACTGAATTGCTGGGTATGGAACAGGGAGATGGTTTGCTCACTTTCATGGATATGCAGTTACATGGGAACTTTTTTACTTAAAATAAATAAAAGTAATTTATTTGTACAGGTAGATAATCCTGTGTCTGTTTTAACCCAAGAGATGAGTAAGCACTTTTTACAGTCTAAAAATGAAGGTGACAAGTATAAGGTAAGAAAAAACCCATTTAACATTCTGATTAAATATTAAAATACTGATTTCAGATTTTTAGAGGTGGCGTTTGGAGGAAAAATTCTTAATTTTAATGACGTGTTGTAGTTTAACTCAGGTAAGCAGCTAAGCACCATGCAGCCACTTGCTGACTTCCCTTCCCTGCTGCCCCCGGCTTGAGATGGGGGAAGAGGAACGGAAGAGTAAAAGCAAGAAAATTTGTGGGTAGAGATAAAAATTGTTTAAAAAATGAAAGAAAAGCTGGAAGAAGAGAGAAAGAAAGCAAAGCAAGAGATGCAAAGGCAGTCACTCACCACCTCCCATGGGTAGACCGATGCCCAGCCAGTTCCTGAGCAGAAGATGGCTAATCTCCCCAAACCCTTTCCTCTCCATTTTTATTGCTGAGCATGACTGTGCTGATTTCTGGCTGGGATAGAGGTAACTTTCTTCGTAGCAGCTAGTATGGGGTTATGTTTTGGATTTGTGCTGAAAACAGGGATGCTTTCATTATTGATGAGCAGTGCTTACACAGCGTCAAGGCCTTATCTGCTCCTCACACTACCACACCAGCGAGTAGGCTGGGGGTGCACGGGGAGATGGGAGGGGAGGCAGCTGGGATAGCTGACCCCACTGACTGGATATTCCAAATAGTATGACGTCATGCTCAGCAATAAAAACCTGGGGGAAGAAGAAGGAAGGGGGGACATTCAGAGGGATGGCATTTGTCTTCCCAAGTAGCCGTTATGTGTGATGGAGCCCTGCTTTCCTGGAGATGGTTGAACCCCTGCTGGCCAACGGGTAGTGGGGAATGAATTCCTTATTTTGCTTTGCTTGCATGCACAACTTTTGCTTTATTAAACTGTTTTTATCTGAACCCACAAGTTTTCTTACTTTTACCCTGCTGATTCTCTCCCCCATCCCACTGGGGAGGGAGCGAGTGAGCAAATGTGTGGGGCTTAGTTGCTGGCTGGGGTTAAACCACAGCAGTGATGTTTTACGGGATGGAATATCTCTTTGGATAGTTGGTGTCATCTACCTGGTTGTATTCCCTCCCAACCTCTTGTACACCCTGCTAGTCTATTCACTGGGAGGGCAGAGTGAGAAACAGGAGGTCTTGGATGCTGTACAAATGCTTTTCAGCAACAGCTAAAACCTTAGTGTGTTATCAGCATTGTTTTGGTCACACATCTGAAACAGAGCACCATAACAGCTGCTGTGAAGAAATTTAACTCCATTCCAGCCAGACCCAGTACACTCTCTGATTGTAGCAATCATCCACTTTCAAAAACAATTTCTTGCAAATTTCTTTTCTCTAAAGACACTGATAAATTTAAAAAAAAAAAAATTAGGACACTGCTGAGTTAGTTCATTATTCAGAAATAACCCACCAGTTATTTTACTTTGGGTATCATTCAGGATACATAGAGGTCGTGATGAGTAGTCTTTCTATGGTAATTATTTAAAGTTGAAAAACTGTCTTTTCTGAAAAACTGTCTTTCTGGTTGAAAGACAGAGCTCAGAGGGTAGTGATTAGGGGCACAGAGTCTAGTTGGAGGTCAGTGAAGAGTGATGTTCCCCAGGGGTCAGTACTGGGTCCAGTCCTCTTCAATATAGTCATCAATGACCTGGACGAGGGGATAGAGTGCACCCTCAGCAAGTTCGCTGATGACACAAAGCTGGGGGGGTGGCTGACACACCGGAAGGCTGTGCTGCCATACAGAGAGACCTGGACAGGCTGGAGATTTGGGCAAAGAGGAACCTTGTGAAATTCAACAAGGGCAAGTGTAGGGTGCTGCACCTGGGGAGGGATAACCCCATGCACCAGTCCAGGTTGGGGGCTGACCTGCTGGAGAGCGGCTCAGTGGAAAGAGACCTGGGAGTCCTGGTGGACAACAGGATGACCATGAGCCAGCAATGGGCCCTCGTGGCCAAGAAGGCCAATGGCCTCCTGGGGTGCATCAAGAAGAGTGTGGCCAGCAGGTCGAGGGAGGTCATCCTCCCCCTCTGCTCTGCCTTGGTGAGGCCGCACCTGGAGTACTGTGTCCAGTTCTGGGCTCCCTGGCTCAAGAGGGGCAGGGAACTGCTGGAGAGGGTGCAGCAAAGGGCTACCAAGATGATGAGGGGACTGGAACACCTCTCTTATGAAGAAAGGCTGAGGGATTTGGGTCTCTTCAGTCTGGAAAACAGACGGCTGTGGGGGGACCTTATCAACACTTATCAATACTTAAAGGGTGGGTGTCAGGAGGATGGGGCCAGGCTCTTTTCAGTGGTGCCCAGGGACAGGACAAGAGGTAATAGGCACAAACTTGAGTGTGGGAAGTTCCACCTAAACATGAGGAGGAACTTCTTTCCTTTGAGGGTGGCAAAGCCCTGGCACAGGCTGCCCAGAGAGGTGGTGGAGTCTCCGTCTCTGGAGACATTCCAAACCCGCCTGGACGCGTTCCTGTGCGACCTGCTGTAGGTGACCCTGCTCTGGCAGGGGGGTTGGACTAGATGATCTCCAGAGGTCCCTTCCAACCCTATGATTCTATGAAAGTTCGCTTAGATAAGTTGCTGAATCTGACATCTGCATTTTTTTATTCCTTTTTAGTTTTTTATGAAGGCAACTCAGCTGGAACAAATGAAAGAAGATTATTCATCTATTATGAAAGCTAAAAACAATACATGCATTCAGATAGAACAAGGGGAAGAGGTATGTAAAAGCTAAAGTAATTATTAGTACAGATCTGAGCACCGAAAGAACCATAGGAATTAAAGTACATAGTTTTCATTTGATTAGATCTCAGTGACATTGCATTTAAAAAAAATAAATCTTTTCAAGATTTCATATTAAATCTCAGCTTTTTGCACTCACAGTTGAACCTCTCTTTTTCTTGTTCTTTTTCTTTTTTTAAGCGTCTTAAAGAACTTAAGCAGCTTTATTCAGAAAAAAAGCATCGTTACAAAAGCATTGGGTTTGTGAATGACATGCGAAATCATCTTGAAGATTTGAAACATAAAATGGCTTGGGCAGTGGTAAATGTCTTCTTAAAATACGTTTCCTCATGTGAAATGTACTTTAAATTATTTCCAGTCTGCTGCGGACAGTCTGATGTATGCTAATACATGCTTCTATTTAGGTGGGTGAGATGGAAAAAGAAATACAGCCAATCAAAGAAGGCATCAGAGCTGAAGAAGGAAATACAGAGAAGTTTGTTCAGAAGCTAGAAGAATGCCAGGTACATGTATGACTGAAACTACGTGTCACTCTAGTTTTGGCTCCTTGACTCAAGAATAAAAATAGTATTTAAAATATGATTGTCCTCTAGCTTGTAAGCTATTGAAGCTGGCCATCTTAGCTTTTGACGAGCAGCTAAGAACGTTCCTGTTTATTCACATTTTTAGCCATCTAAAACTTAACAGTAATGTCTGCATTCCATACTGATATTAGGACATTTTTTTTTTCCTGTTGTTTAGTTGGGGTATGTGTGTGTGGTTTTCATGCTGATGCTTTTGTTTCAGGTAAGGATTATATTATTTTGACTGGCAATTTGAGATGACCAGCATTGCATATACCTGTGAACACTAATTTAAACTGTTTTATTGTTGAGAGTACTTACTTGATGCCAATTTCTGTAACGATGGAGCATCTTCTGTAGAGAAGATAGTGTTTGATTTCAGGAGACATCTGGAAATTTAACAGACCCTGTGGATGGTACTTAAGTCTTCTGTAGGTAGCAAGAAGGAATAATTTTGCCAAACATTCAGATTCACATGTGAAAAATATATTTTGCAGAAAAACACTAGGCATCATTACTTTGAACTCTTCAGTCTATTAAAACTCCAAACTTTCTGAATTGGCATTCATTTATCTTTTTCTTTTTTTTTTTTTTTAAATGTTAATTTCATTGTTTTAAGATGGAGTTGTTTTTACTTTATGGCCGAACATGTCTGTGTAGAGTTGAAGGAACATTGTCCAGATACTGGTTTGACTTCTTTCCATGTTATGGTACTTGGTTTTGTTGTATTAAGAGTCCTGTGTTTGAGTAAACCATGAGTTAGAAAAGCAAGTTGCTGTTTACTTCACAGATATGGTAGTTTGTTGGTTTCCTGAGTGTGTTCCTTTATTAATTTTCATCTTAGTGTATCCACAGTGGCAATTACTTGCTTTATTTTTCTTTAACAAATAAAAAGCATATGAGAAATGTCAGATGGATTATTTTGAGAGATATTTCTTCTGTAGCATCAAGAGGATTTGAACAAATTTTGCTTCATTACTTGTGTATTGTTCTCTTTTTTCCACCAAAGGTAAAAGTGAATGAAGCAGAAGAAAAGTACAAAGCAATACAAGACAAGTTAATAACAATAAGTGAAGAAGCACAAGCCCTGCATCCTCAGTGTGTATCTCTGAAGGCTGATGTGCAGGCAAAAAGAAAAGCAGTCAACGAAGCTGAGGTAGGCAAAAAGAACTTTCAAAGGTCGTACCAATTTAAAGCTTTAATGTTGCCCATGCTCTACTCATGTGTACTCTTCTGTCTGTGTCTAAGCTTCCTGAATCCATAGTGCAGTTCAAAATAGGTGCAGTTTCCTGCCTGACTTGCAAGTAGTTTCTGTTCTGGGGACATGGGGTTTATATCTTTACACAGGTGTTAAGTGGTGTTAAGTTTAGGTCAAAATAAATATGATGACTGTGTTATTCCTTTCTCACGTTCTTGAAATTCAAGTTATTTTTGTCTGTTTTGATGCAGTTCAGTGTTTATTTACTCAAAACTATAGTTCTTTTTGAAATTATTTCTTGCTTCTGTTTATTAAACTAGTGTATCCTATTTCCTTCGTAGGTACTTTATAATCGTTTCAAAACTGAGTTCAAGCGTCTCGGAAAAGATGATGAACAGCTACGTAAACGAATTGAAGAACTGAAAAGCAGGTAAATACAGATACAATGATTACGGTGTATGTTTATTAAGGTATAGGTACGCAGGGAGTGAGCTCTTCTGATGAGTGAGAATATCTGCAGTAACAGAAAATATTTATTTAAACTTTAGCAGGATCCAGCTAAATATTTAAATTTATCTGATCCTGCTTCTTTGCATACCAAGATTTTGCCTAGAAGGTGATGAGGTAAATGGGCAGAAAAAAAGCTTTTCTTCTTTGTTGGTGATAATATAAATTTTCTAGCTTCCATAGTCTTGCAAAACTAAATGTAATAGGAACATAACTGGGGAGGGTTATGTGTGGTTACAAATAAAAAAAAAGATATTTATGCTTTGTAGGTCTTGTAAATGCACAGAATCTTAAATGTAACTTTCTGATGCATAAATCTTTTGTATGATACAGGTAATAAAACAAAGTTTGTGTCACTTATAAATCATCAGTGTGGTTTTAATATACTGAAACGTGATCTTTTCTAGTGCTAATCAGGTTTCAGAGCCTGAAAAATTGGAAAGACAAAGGAAAATCGCACACTTAAGGGAACAGTTAAAAGCATTCCATGATGAAGAAGCAATGATTGGTCAACAGGTGAATCAGTTTCAGCAGGCGGTATCTAGGTGTAAGGAAGAACATACTAGACTGATGTAAGTTATGCTTTTTGAATTTAACTGTTTTCCTTTGTTTCAAGTTAGAAGTAGTCCCTTCTTATGTACCTGCATTCCCTGAGGTATTAGGCTTCATTTTCTTTTTCTTTTTTTATTTTTTCCTAGTTTATATTGCGACTTGCTAAATTTCTGACTTTGGCACGACATGACTTAATTTAGAAACTTTTTGAAAATTAAGAAAACTGTTTTGTCATTAAAGGAGAAAAGATATTACTAATCAAAGTCTTATTTAAATCTGTACTGTCAGTTTAATACCCTTCTTTCTTCCTCCCTTATCCTCTTATCATCCTATAGGCGGACTATGATTTAATTTGTTTCATGTTGTCTAATACATTAGTACATCCTGATATGATGTCACAAGATATATAAAACGATATAAGAGAATAGATGCACTTAGGGGTAGTTATTGTATCTACTGTTAAAGGGAAATTTATAGAGACTTTGAGGCAAGTGGTTCAAATATCAATTTAGCCCATATCCGAGCTAGAAAAACAAAGCAGCCTTTGGGTTTGATTTGGAAACCTGAACTTGAACAATGATTACCTGAGGGGATTATGGTGATGTTGTCATTTATTGTCTTAAGAGATTTGAGAATTGTCGCTTATTGCACTTGATGTATTATTTTAAACATCTTTTATCAATTATTGTAACCAACAGTTCCATTCTGCTCTGTTGAAGACCTTTGTAGAAGACAGTGAAATTGAAGCATGTAATTAGAAATAAAATAAACTTATTATAAATTGTTAGAAAGAAAAAAGTCCTGTAAAACTGTTGCAAAGTAGTGCTTTTCTGTCTTGATTTTTTGTCTTCTGTTTCTTGAAACTATAAAAATATCGTTGCATGTGTGTATCTAGCTGTACATTGGAGTTCTGAGGTCTTGATATGCTGCTGTATTAGTACTTGAAAAATGAGACTTTAAAATAATTATAAAATTATTTTAATCAAATTAAGGCTTCATAAGCTATTGCTACTGAAAAAAAAACCCTGTTCTCTTAGGAGAGAAGACTGTGATGTGAAACAAGCACTGGATGCCAAGCAGAGACAGCTGAGAGAGCTGAAAGACAGTAAAACAAACACCTTGAAAAGGTTTGGACCACATGTACCAACATTTCTTGAAGCAGTTGAAACAGCCTATAGGCAAGGGCGCTTTAAACACAAACCTGTCGGACCTTTAGGTAAGAATGACTACTGAAAAAGACATATTTCCTTGTGGGATTTATTGCATGGCTACTAATGTAAACGGTGATCTTTTAGAGGAACTATTTGTTCTTTAAGGAGCTTGAGGTGTATCTTTCTTTTGTACTTCCTGGACTAAGGTTTTATCCTGGTAGATTATCTTTTGCTTCTGTCCTTTTTATCACCTGCACTAGATAACATCTGCTGATTTTCATCATTTTCAAGCTGTTTCTGTTAAGGTATTTTATGTAGTTACGGTGGTAGACTTTCAATGTGCTCCTCTGACTTCCCACACGCTCTAAGCATCAGTCCGCTGTGCTTTGGCTGGTTGTTCCGTGGTGGATAGCACTGTCCAGCTCTTGGACATTTTGAACAAAATCTGTCCAGTTGCTGACTTGTGGGCTTGTCAAACTTGAGATGTTTTGCATGGAGCAACTCAGACAAGAACCAATTGAGATTTTCTTGGAAAGTTTGGTTTCGTTTGTTTTTTGACCAGCTCTGACAGTGACTGCCGTTTTCCGTTTGTGACCGGGAGTAACGGCTTCAGCATATTCTGGTTGTAAGTGTAATACTTAACTCTGGTTAAGCAATACTTAAGTATTTGGCATTTGCTACAGGGTGCAAATGTGCAAACACACGTACTACTGAAGACAGGCAATACAATGGAAATCTTCATCTCTGTTTAACTTGCAGCATAGTTGTTCCTCTGCCTTCAGCCTTAGAGTATTAAATTGTTGATACGCAGTCTTTGCCTTGATATACTCCTGCTGAGCTGCCATAAAATTGGTACCTTAATGGAAATTAGTAGCGACCCCGACAAAGATCTGGGAAGAAAACGTAGGCCTCCAAATACAAATAGGTGTCTCCATAGGAAGAGAAATTATATGTTTATGTTCTCAGGGTAGCTTGTCTGTTGTAGCGGTTTTTATCTTTTATTTAACTTCTTCATTTTTTTTTTTCTTCTTGTAAGAAAGGTTTATTTTAGACTCTTAAAAAAACCCAAAAACGTATAACACAACAAAACAACCCTGAGTGATAAAAATGCGTTACTGGATGTTCTGTTATAGAGCACAGCTCCTAAAGCCTTGTCTGTTTATTTAGGTGCTTTCATTCATCCGAAAGATGCTGAACTGACCTTGGCTGTTGAATGTTGTTTAAAGAGCCTAGTTCAGGCATTTTGCTGTGATAATCACAGTGATGAAAGAACTCTTCAGCAGCTGATGTCAAAATATTATCCACATGGATTTAGACCTCAAATAATTGTAAACAAATTTCAGAATAAAGTTTATGATGTTAGGCACAGGTAAGTTATGTTTTGCATTTTATTGCTTGGCCTTGATACTTCAAATTACTACTTTTTTAAAGATCTCGTATGAGCTTTATGAACGGTGTTTTTTCTTCTTTTCTTCAGAGCAGTTGATCATCCAGAATTCCCATCAGTTCTCACAGCACTGGAGATAGATGATGCAGTGGTTGCTAATTGTTTGATCGATGTGAGGGGTATAGAAACAATCCTGCTCATTAAAGTAAGGCTCTATGCTCCCTATTGGTCTTTCAAGAAAAGCGTTTTCTCGTTATATGGAGCATATGTGATACCTTTGCTGATAGTGTCTGTAATGGACAAAAGAGGTAGAGAAAAATTTGTTTGTTTTTCTTTTTACCCCTCTGAGGAGAGGTGAGGACCCCGATGGCTCAGTAAACCGTGACTGTATCAGTTATCACTGGAGGGTTCCTGGTGAGGCCCTCCTGGCACTCAATAAACTGTCAGTATCCCACTTCAAACACTGTTTTCTGTCATGGGTGAGGCAGAGTAAACTGACAACCCATAGTGGATTTAGATACTGGGATTTATTTAACAATCAGCAAGGTTAGAGCTTTTACTCTTATTTTCACACACTTGCTTGTTTCCTTGTCCCCTGCAACGCTGTCTTCATAGGTCTCAACTTCTGTCCCCAGCAGGGAGATCCAGGAAGGTCAGGCAGAAAATCTTATTAGTTCCTGCTCACAGATACGTGTTAGGGCTGTTACTGGCTGAAGTCCAGGGCATTCCCTGGGATTTGTCTCTACAGATCTCTCGCTATGAGTTTCCAGGACCTTCCCTTTTTTTTTTTTTTTTTTTTTTTTTTTTTTTTTTTTCCCCCCTGGGATGTTCACCACCACCTTTCTGGGCCTCTAAGTGGTCTATTTTCCCAGTCTAAATAGCTTATGTGCACATGATCATCCTCCGAACTGTTGTTGCTGTCTCGTGTCGCCATTAATTGGTGGTTTCAGGATGTATCAGTTCTGCGTAGTCTGAGTGTTACCAAAATTTGCAACCAGCCCCTACCGGTTGTACCTAGCAACTGGTAGCTAGGTACCTGTTGTAGTTGTAGCAGGCTTGTGCTTGAGACTTCAAAAGTTCCCCTTTGAGTATTCTGTCCCTCACTCTTACATGAAATTATCAGCACCTAGTGGCATTCACAGCCTAGTTTCTTTTTCACCTACCACAACTAGAGCTTCTTCGGACTCTGCGCTATTAAACATTTGGGATGAGAGTGTGTGTTGTGGTTGTTGATAGAGGCTGGTTAAAAAAAAAAAAAAAAACCACAACAAAAAAAACAACAAACACCAACAAACAATAATCAGTTATTAAATAGGATTTGAATGAGGTGGCTAGCGACTGGTGTTGAAGTAAGATTACGTACTATTTTGATAAGAATCTATCTTTTGATCACCATAAAAACATGTTAATGATCTTAATTGATTTTTGATTTTCTGTTACTACTGAAGATATCAGCTCCAGCAAATAAGATGACAGGTAAAATCTTCAAAGATAAAAATAAGTTTGTTGTTTTTTTTTTTTTTTTAATTAAAGAAAGCAGGGTATTCTGTGAGCAGCAGAACTAATGATACCTGCTTTATGTGGATTTTGATTTTTCTCCAAACGCACTTTTCCCAGTTTGTCCTCTGACATTCCTGCTGGAAAAGAGGCAGTTTACGGTCTATCTAGTGCAGAGTTGACTGACTGTTTAGCAAGCACGGCTGTTACTGAATGGGATATGTAACAGCTGAATTTTCTAGGCTTTCTTTTCATAGCAGAAATGCTAGTTTTGGCCTTCCTCCTCTGCCTTACCTAACCACTGATTTTCATAATGTTACTGTTGTCGAGCCCTACCTGAGCAATTTCAACTGAATCTGAACAAAGGTGAACGGGTATTGTGTGGATGAAATGATACTTCTGAATGGGTAACATGATTGCCTTGGACAAAGGCACTTGTGACCACTTAGTCTGGCACTGGCAATGTTGTCTTTTGGTTTTTTTTTTTTTTTTTTAACCAGCATGTTTCCCTAGTCTTTAATTGAATATTGTTTGACGTATACTTCACCGCTTTCTTTGGAAGATTGTTTCCTGTATGCGTATTCCACTTTTGACAGTTAAATATACCTGTGCGTAGTGACCTTTTGGTTAGTGATTTTTTTTTTTATTATTATTATTTTTTTTCTCCCCATAGCAAATTATAAGGGACTGATTAGACTACAGAACTTACAATTTAGAGAAATTTGTAATAGAATAAAAGAAATGGGCAGCTAAACTAAGTGGGTGGTTTTTGAGAGCATAAATGTCTTAATCAACTAAGAAAAGCAGATTCTTGACACTATAGATTTTTTTCACATTCTTTCATTACTGTTATTCTTACTTTTCATTAGGAGTTGGAAGTATTTCTGGGTATGAACTTCTAGACAAGTTTTGAATTGGTATCTTTAATTATGGTTACTTTTCTGTTGGTGCGATAAGGCCGTTGTATTTTTCAGAGTAGCCGTAAAGCTCGTGAAGTAATGCAGTTTAATCGGCCCCCAAAGAATTGTAGAGAAGCTTTCACTGCTGAAGGTGATCAAGTATTTGAAAGACGCTATTACTCTTCTGATTACCTCAGACCCAAGTTCCTCAGCAAAGATGTTGAAGCAGAAATAAGGTTAGCATCTTGTAATGTCGTATTTGTAAAAAGTGCGCATGTTGATATGAATAGTGGAATTGCATATTTGTCTATTTGCATATACACTACTACTCAGTCTCTCCATTTTCTTTCTGAGACTTAACACTTCCTTGTTGAGAATTCTGGAAAACCTCTTTATTTCAATGCCTTTCTGTGATAGGTACAAACCTGAGTTGTACCTCCGTATTTTTTGTCTTGTGGCATTTAAATCTTGCTTAGTAATTAGGGATTTTCTGGCCTGAATGCTCCAGGAAAATCTAGCTACTTTCCTTTTTGTTGTGGTTCCTGAAGAAGAGTATGGAGTTAAAGCTATTTTTTTAAAAATCTAATATCTGAACAGTGGTAGTGTAGTTTACTGCAAAGGAAGCCTGATTATTCAAACAAAAATTACGTTGGCATGCGTAATCCTACTGGTTTCAAGCTTTGCATCTGTGTTTTCTCAGGCTTTTGACTTCACTCATGGTGGGTGTCTCTGATAAACTTGACTCCTCCCTTGCCCCTCCATTTTATTTTTTAGTTGTATTTTTTTCTCATTAATTTCAAAATGGTAGTTTTAAAAGCCAAATGTATTTCAAAGTTTAAAAACTTGAACTGTCACCAAGCAAATTGGTGACAACAGAATATTTTATTTTGAGGCTTAGATTATACTACAGGCATATTAAGTAAATATTTCGCTTTATTGTATTAATAGCTGATAGTGTAGACTGAATTGAATGTTAAAAATTTATTTCTGCAAACTCAAAAGACTTAAATATGTCCGTTAACTGTACTTTGTTCGTCTCAGTATATAATGAACTTCACTCAAAGATTATCTTGACTTTCAAAGTGTTACAGGCGTTTCGTTACCAATATTGCTACAGGGGAATGATGTAGGCCAGCGAAAAAGGAAAAATGTCTTCCCACCTCCCCCTCTTCAGAAAGTAGCCTAAAGCAATGACTCATTTATCTGGAATAGTAGATGCAATTTATTGAACACTGATTCTGGGATCAGACTTAATCAGTCCGTTTCATGCATCTATAGGAAAAGTTGGATTAAACCTTTGCGTTATTTTATTTTTTTTTTTTAACAGTAGTATTAGTAAAGCTTCCCCTTTCTTTTGCAGGGATGAAAGACTCTATCAAAGTTTTGCCATCTATAAATAATAATAAACAACTGCTTTGTTTTGCTTTTCAAATAGTTTTACCACAAACTTAAAGAATTAATTATGGGAATCTCTGGACATGACCTCCTTCTATAGAAGGAAAAGTAGGAGACTATATAATTTTTTTTTCTTCCCACATCTCTGTTAATGTATTTTCTCTCTGACTGGTAGTGTTTTGTCCTAGTCAAAGTATTTGTTTTCTTTCAGGATGCAAAAATATTTTTAGAAGTAACATCCCTGTTTAGTTCAAACATGTGGCCTGTTGGCAAAAATTGCAAACGGAGGTTACAGATGGTTCAAATTACATGAATGGTTTATCCGCTAGGCGTTGAACTAGGACCATCAAATAGCTATCTGCTATGAGTTCTGCGGTAGAGCTTTGGAGGTTCTGTATTGATCATCCAAACCTTCCAATGCGTAACAAACTTCAGATTTTTTTTTTTTTTTTTTTTTGGAGGGGGTAGGGGGTGTGCTTTTTTACCCTTTGTCTTGTCATGCATTGAATTTTGTGTATTTCTCTTTTTGTGTGTGTGTAATAAATAACATCTGTGTAATATATAATATCTCAATATCACTTATTTTATAAAGTCACTTGGAGAAAGAAATTGAAAACAAAAAGGCACAGATAACAGCATCTCACCAACATTTACGTTCCATTGAAAGTGAGATTAAGCAGAATGAAAATCATCTTCGTGGTCATCGACAACATCAAAAAGAACTACAGGTAAAATAGGTACAAAATTAATTTTTAGAAACTGGTCAGTCTTTCCCTATTTCACTTTGACTTTCGCAATATATTTTGAGTGGATGATAGTTTTTAATGTTGATCCTTACTTTTGTTGTTTACTTTTGTAGCATGTTTTCATCATTTAGGACAGAATGATAGAGGTCACATCAACCTTACCATATGCTGTTATTTCCTTATGGTATCTTCCCTCCCCCCCCCCCACCCCCCATGCTAAATCTTGCAAATTTCTACTGCTTTTTTTGACACAAATAGGAAGTTGTTGCAATATTTAATGTAAGTTTCTTTTCCCTGCTGCCCCCTTCTTTATTTCTGTTGAGGGTTACCTCTTCATTTCCAGCATCTTGTTTCTCTTCATGCTTTTCATTTATACTCTTAAACTATTTAAATATGCTGAATAATTCACCTTCAAGTTTTCTTAATATTAATTTCTTTATAAACTAGTTTACAACTCATAGTCTTCTTTCTTTGTTTTCCTGTACTTCTAAGTAGGATATATATTTGTCATGGCCAATGATGTTACAGTTACACACTGTAAGATAATACATACTATATAAGGTTATATTCAGTAAACTACAAATAACAAGTAGCAAAAAAACTGGCACATGGACTCAAATTGCTAAAGATAAATATTTGAAGGAAAAATAAAATATATTTTATTCAACTGTCATGTCAAATGGAAATACAATAATACTTAATGATTTAAAGTGTATGTGACTTTCAGAACAAGTTATGTCTTATAAAAATGGATTCCATACATAAGTGGGAAGAGTTCTGACTTTTGTAGGCACTGATGAAACTAAAAGACCAAATATCTTGCTTTCTGTGTTGACTTAAATGAACAAATGTGAGGTTTGGTCTTTAGATAAGCTCCAGAATATTTATTTTCTTTTTCTTTTCAGATAAAAATAAGAACAACAACTGCAGAAATAGCAGATCTTGAAAATATGGAAGAACACCAATCAGTGGACATCCGTACACTAGTAAGAATAAATTCTCAATTATGTCTAATAAGGATATGAAATAATGTCTTTTAATGTTGTCAGTGTTTTGAAATAAGCGAACACTGTAGGTTTTAAATTACTGTACAAGTTGGATATATAATGAAGAATGTAACACTTTACAGGACCTCTACGATTATGGCAATGGCATGATTTTATTTATTTTTGGTGAATTTTTGTTTGACTGTTTTTTTTTTCTTGTGGGTTTTTTTTTTGTTGGTTTTTTTTAATTTTATTTTTTACTTCTGCCCTTTTTCAAACCAATAGCACTGCAGGTTTGTGGAAGGTAAGGTGGTCTTGTAAAGGGATATTCCATGCATTTTCTTTCCTCAATCCAGACCTGCAGTGCTGTAAAACTCTGGCTGGGGAGAAGCGGTGCTGTAGGTTTGGAGGTCAGAAGTAGTTCCATCTAAGCCATAGGTAAAGGCCACTTTGGAGCATAATTTATGTCACAGCACTGCTGCTCTGCCCTGAACCCACAGTTTCTTGCTTTGTTGTAGCTTCACCATGCAGAAGTTTTAAAGTTCATATACCGCTCTAGGGAAGGATCATGGTAGTACCATGGTTTCTCCATGTGTTCTTAAAATGTACACAAGAACAGAAGAAAAATGTGTGATAATCTGTTGTGATTTGCATGATGGTGGCCATGAATTTCAACTGTTACTCTGTAATTTAACGTATAGTTGGCGAAGATTTACGTTCTGAGAATCATGCTGATAGATGTTAATAATAATCCTGACTTTAGTTGTTTCAGTTAAATTCTATGCCAGTATTCCCACTATTTTATCTGCTATCTGTGAGAGGCTAAGTTGCTCCGAAATTTTTTTTTTTTTGTTACTTTTGATGTTGGCACAAACTCACACTTTTTCAGTGGTCTGTCTTTCCACGTGTGTGCACATGCCTGCGTATAAGTAAACATTTCAAAAATTACTCAAAGTAAGGGATCATTACAGATTCTGTGAACTCTTATAGGGTTTCTCTTTTCCAGATTATCTAGTTCTGTTGGTTTAAAAAAAAAGTATATTCTTTATCCTTTTGGTGAGATGGAAAAATATTACCTTTTTGTAGGAGAATGTCTTCCTGTTTGAAAATTATCTTATACTTGCTTTTTGAACCTCAAAATTTTTACCATTGCTTCTGATAATAGTCTTACACAACTGGTAGATTTATATATTTGCTTTTCCTTATTCCTTTCTTGGATTTTTGTTGTTTTTCTGTTTTCTGCGCTTTCTGACCACTACTATGTATTGATTGCTGTTCTTTCACTTGGTATTTGTCTTTCATTGCTAGCTGGTTTTCACAATTGTGTGATTGTGAAAAAGAATCTTAGAGATACAAAGGTTCATTTACACATTTTTCCCAGGTTTTGGAATATTTATCTTTTTGAATCAGAAAGTATGTATGATGAAAATTCATTACAAATGATATAATTGTCCAGGGAACAGTGATGATCCACTTACTCTTCCTGTATTCCTTTGTATACTGAATGTATATACCCTGTCACAGATCCAGAGGGAAGTTACCATGTTCTTTTGTATAAAAAAAATTGCTGTAGCAAAATATTCTCACGACTAAGTCTTCACAAAATCCTAACCTCTTTAGTCTTTTCATCACAACTCCCAAATATTTTAATCCCCTTAATTTTCAGTTATATAATTAGGAAGTTCCACTTTTGCAGTTCGATTTAGTGGTCTCCTACAAGATCTGTCAGTCTCTTCTTTTGGGCTTTGGTGGCAACTGCATTGAGCTGTTCGTGTTCCTATTAGAGTTAGAGAGTACGGCATGTAATCTTGTAGCCTGATAGAGATAATAAAAATCTTGTACGGTAATTTGCAAATGTGTGTCTCCTTCTATTATTGTACATTTTAATGTATTTTGACAGGAAGATGAAGCTGAAGAAAATAAGGGTAAAATGGAAACTGTAAAAAAAGACATGCAGCAACAAAGCAGAAAAATGGAAGAACTAAAAAATATTCTTCAGGTAGCTGAAAAAAAATTTGAAGAAATGAGAGAAAAAATTCATCAAGTAGAAGAAATTGCCGGTCCAATTAAGGTAGCGATAATTTCATATTGTATTTTTAAATTGTTCCCTTTATGTGGCAAGGGGTAAGAGGTTAAAAGGAGAAAAGACTGTGCTCCTTCCTGAAACATTTAAGATCTGTCTATGAAAATGGAAATAGAGCATTCCATCTAGAGCATATCAAGAAATATGCTTGGCAATATTTTGAAGATGATGTTGATTGTTAAGGGTAGATGCTATAGTGATTTATGTTTAAATAGAGTTTGTTTCCAGGTATTTTTAGTCCTGGACTGATAACAAAGAAAAAATAGTTTCCTTGACTTTTCTTTTTAACGCATCTCACTTGTTGTTTAGGCTTCTTTGTTTGGTTCTGATTAAGGCCTGGCTAAGAATGTTCATACCTGATCGGTTTTCCAAATAGCATTTGAAGTTCTGTATGAAATGGTTGTCATTCTATAAAGTTGCATAGTCATGGAAGGTACTGATACGTAGATTTAATTATTCAAGACAACTGAAGATACCTGGAAATCACAGAGAACTAGCAAGTCTTAATATAAATAGCAGAGTAGGGACGTGCAAAACTTGATATTGGTAAACGGAAGGCAGTGGCACGTTGCCAATAAGAACTAATGTTTTGAAAATGGATAATGGAAATAACAGTCCAGAATGTTTACAGTATTCTTGTATAAGGATAGAATGAGGAAAAACTTGGACAGATTGCTATAGGAATTTCTTATATGCCTCACTTAAATTGTATATTGCTATGTAGTCTGCCCAAATTAAAAAAGCAGGAGCAAACAAAAAGAGGAAGGAAGCAGGTAAGGAAAACAACTGCTAAATATATTAGTTATACTGTGTCTAATATGGAAATTCTAAAGATATGTTCTATCTAAAAAGAAGAACCATGTAAGAAAATAGAATAGATTTATTCAGAATATTAGAATATTATTGCTTGTTATTAAGCAATAGAGGGCAACAATTAAATTCCTGAAAGGATTTTAGATTAGATGTACTGCTATGTGTTCTACAGTTGTTTAATGAACTCTGACATATAGCAAGTTATGGCTTTAATGCAGGATTAGGGAAAAGCTAAGAGCATCCATTATTGTTGGTGATGCTTGGTTTTCTTGTTTGTTATTTTGGTTTGGGTTTTTTTGCAGTGTTTTTGTTTGGTTTGGGGTTGTGTTTTATTTTTAAGATGAGCCATCTAGTTGTCAGGGATTAGGAAGAAAATTGTCTTCTAATGTATGTCATTCTTTATATCTGTTTGCTTCTCTGGAAAGATAGTGTCACTTCAACTGTATCAACAATTACGTAGTATCGAAGTTGCTATTGTCTACATCGTATTATAGGTGTAGCGGGACACTGAATTTTCACACTGAAATGCAGTTCTGGCTGTCACACGGGCATCAGAAGTTCTGGCTAGAATGTGATGTATAAAATAAATGTAGTTTTTGGAGGCTTAGGAGAAAGGATGGGTTTTTTTCCAGCGTTAAAACGTACCCTCAAGATACAGTTCTTAAAAACATTACAGGCATTTATTATGTCCTTGTCAGAATTGAGTATAAACTTTCTGATAATTTGCTGTTAAAGCTTTTGGACTTTAAAAGGAGTAGCCTTACTGAAAGCAAAATAAAATAGACAGTGTTAAAACCAACATAATTACTGTGGTAAGTCAGTAGGCATTAGGGAGATGCTTAGGAATCTACCCCAAACAGCTCACTTACCACATCTTGATTTATTCCAAACAGGATGAATTAAACCAAGCTGACTCAGAGGTGGAAAACAGTAAACGCCGTTTGCAGCACTATGAAGACAAGCAGAAAGAACACTTGGCTTGCGTAAAAAGACATAAAGATTTACTAGCTGCCAAAGAAAAAGAATTAGAGGTAGGTGTGGGTTTTTTTTATTTATTGAAATCAGGTGGTCATGATTCTTCCAATATTTAATAATAAATCACTCCACTTGTTCAACACACAGACCGTATTAATAGTCAGCCGCACTGAGTATTTTCTCATCTACGTCTTAAGCTGACTGTATCTAAATCAAGTATAAGTAATGTTGTATAAACGAATCGAGGCCTCTTTTTGTTTGGCAGAGCACCATTTCTGTCTTGACAGGTAAGTTAGAGGTTATCCATCTAGGACTCTTCTTCTGCAATGAAAAGATTAAAATGACTTAACCTTAAAATTTGTATTTCAAGTTAAATTGAATAATGCTATTTTGGGTTTTTTGGATGCTAAGCTTTTCCTTGTACAGACCTCATACCTGATTTTTTGAAGATTTATCTAATCAAGCTTTATTAAGTAAGTCTGAAATCACATCCACAAAGACTTTTGGAAGACTGTCCTATTTAATTATGGTGAATTTGGTTCTTTATTTATCTGTGTTAGCTAAATAACTGTGAACGTGTTAAAGATCTTAGAGGGATACAGTTCTTAGCACTGAAATAACTACCTACCTATAAATGTTGTTAGAAAAATTGTTAATGATAACTAGGTTTGCTGTGATAAGTATGCAAAGAATGATACAAAAACACTGTTCTTCCTTGTAGACCTTGTTTTTCCACAGCACAAAATATTTGTTGTGAACATGAAATGGATTGTTTAAAAATGTAACAATTAACTGAGTTTCAAACATTGCTTTAGGAAAAAATTGCACAAGCTAGGCAAATCTACTCAGAGCGCATAGAAGTTAGCAGAACTGTTAAGAGCCTTGATGCAGAAATGAATCGCTTGAGAGAGAGGATAAATTCAGAAAATGATCGCCATGGAAACAGAGAAGAAATAGTACAGTAAGTAATCTTTAACATCTAAAGTTGTTCAGGTAAGATGGAAAAGATAGGAGAAAGAAGAGTTTTCTTGTTGACTCAAATTTATATGTGTTTTTAGTACTTAAACCATATACAAAGGTATGAAAACATGCTGTGCTGATTGCTCAGTCAGCCAGTACTGAACAGGCTTAGGAGTGTTGAACTACCCTCTAGTGATTTTAGACAGTGTCTGTACTATATGTGTATATATGATGTTACCAATAATGAGATAGTATCCCAAATACGACTACGGGGTGTGAACGTAACTCACTGTTGTTCTGTGATGCAATAAGCATTAAACGTACTTCTGATCACAGAATCATAAAATGTGTTGGGTTGGGAGGGACCCTTAAAGGTCATCTAGTCCAACCCCCCTGCAGTAAGCAGGGACATCTTCAACTAGATCAGGTTGCTCAGAGCCTCATCCAGCCTGGCCTTGAATGTCTCCAGGGATGGGGCCTCCACCACGTCTCTGGGCAGCCTGTTCCAGTGTCTCACCACCCTCATTGTAAAGAACTTGTCCTAACGTCTAATCTAAACCTCCCCTGCTCTCGTTTAAAACCATTGCCCCTCGTCCTACCGCTACATGCCCTTGCAAACAGCCCCTCCCCAGCTTTCCTGTAGGCCCCCTTCAGGTACTGGAAGGCCGCTATGAGGTCTCCCCAGAGCCTTCTCTTCTCCAGACTGAACGACCCCAACTCTCTCAGCCTGTCCTCATAGCAAAGGTGCTCCAGTCCTCTGATCATCTTCGTGGCCCTCCTCTGGACCTGCTCCAACAGGTCCATGTCCTTCTTGTGCTGAGGGCTCCAGAGCTGGACACAGTACGGCAGGTGGGGTCTCACAAGAGCAGAGTAGAGGGGGAGAATCACCTCTCTGGATCTGCTGACCATGCTTCTTTTGGTGCAGCCCAGGGTGCGATTGGCCTTCTGGGCTGCAAGCACATGTTGTTGGCTCATGTCCAGCTTTTCATCCACCAGTACCCCCAAGTCCTCTATCACGTCATCTCCCAGCCTGTATTGATAAGGAGGGTTGTCCTGACCCAAGTGTAGGACCTTGCACTTGGCCTCGTTGAACTCCATAAGGTTTGCTCGGGCCCACCTCTCTAGCTCGTCCAGGTCCCTCTGGATGACATCCCGTCCCTCTGGCAGATCAACCGCATCGCTCAGCTTAGTGTCGGCAGCAAACTTGCTGAGGGTGCACTTGATCCCACTGTCTGTGTCATTGATGAAGATGTTGAACAGCACCGATTTGCATAACTAATGCATAAATTAGGCAATTACTTGAGGTTTTGACTGCAGCGTTTCAACAAATCACTCACCTTCGATATTCTTGACCATGGGGAGCCCAGTCATTCATTCTTCTTGGTGTAAGAGTTTTTTTTCAAAAGAATTAAAAATAAAGTAAAATTTATTTTTTCGACCACTTTTCATTTGTGAACAGCATCTTACTTGACTCATCAAATGCTTTTAGGTTCACATTGATCATCACAAGAAAGTTTTTATTTGAATGTTTTGATTATCAAATTGATTTTTAGCATTTACAACCATAGTTTGGGTTTAATTTAATGCATGTTTATCCTAAACCTTCTGTTAATTAAAACAGGCAATTTCATGACGCAAAAGAAAGATATAAGGCTGCAAACAGTAAAGTAAAGAATTTAAAGAATTTTATTATGTTGCTGGAAGAAATAATGACACAGAGATTCAAAATATATTCGCAATTCTTAAGGTGAGTTAATTTCACTGTAATTTCATGTTTCAGATAAACTATTGTGTTGATGTAAGTAAGTGCCCATATTCCAGGGTGAAAATTGTAGAGCAGACGTGTGAGAATGAGATATCTTTAAAGTGGTATTCGCAGCAGTCTTTCTAACTTAATCTTCCTCCCAGATCCAATATTATTGTGCCTGACAGTTTAGAGGCAGCCTGGACAGACAGCTGGGAAAACAACATGCTCAGTGGAGGCTGTGTTTTGCTTCACCCAAAAGGCCTCAACTATGCTGACTGAAGTCACACTGAGAGGAGTCTGGCCCCATCCTCTTGGCACCCGCCCTTTAGATACTGATAAGCGTTGCTGAGGTCCCCTCTGTCTTCTCTTCTCCAGGCTAAACAGACCCAGGTCTCTCAGCCTTTCCTCATAAGAGAGAAGCTTCATCCCCTGATCATCTGTGCAGCCCTGCGCTGGACTCTCTCCAGCAGTTCCCTGTCCTTCTTGAACTGGGGAGCCCAGAACTGGACACAGTACTGCAGATGTGGCCTCACCAGGGCAGAGCAGAGTGGGAGGATGACCCCTCTTGACCTGCTGGCTGCACTCTTTTTAATGCACACCAGGAGACCACTGGCCACCTTGGCCACAAGGCCGCATTGCTGGCTCATGGTCAACTTGTTGTCCACCAGGACTCCTAGGTGCTCCTCATGTAATTTCATTGTGGGCCAAACACTTTCTCTTTTCCCTGTGCAGAAAAAGTTTCAAGATCTTTGTTCAGATTCTGCAATTTGTCAGCTGCTTCTGTCATGGAGTGTCCATACTGGGGGTGCACCCTTCCTTTCTTGCTTCAGTCCATTAGTATCCTGAACCTATGAATGAAGATTTTGAGGTGGCCTCCCTTCGAAAGGACCGATGGTCCGCTTTCCAGTGCAGCCCTTTGTCACTTACCATTCCCTTCAGCGGAAATTGAGGGATATCTGTGTTGGCTCTGCTTTTTGTACTTTTTGATCTGGGATTTGGAGGCAGTGCCAGTGTGATTCCGACAGATAGTAATGATCAGGAGAATACCAACCTTTGCAGGTGGAAGTCTAGAAATACTAGTGGGTAAGATTTGCCTGCAGAATCTGATGCTTGCCTTTTGGGGCCCACATGTGTCAAACTGAATCTTGTTCCTAGAGTCCAAATAAATCCCACTCTTAAGATGTGTTAAAGAACCATAGTTCGTTCTTGAAGTAAGTGTGGTGTGTTGTCTACTGGGGAATTACATGCTAGAACTTGGCGGGGGGAAGGGTGCATGTGGAATTTAATATCCTGGGGTCTACCAGAGTCCACGTAAATTCTTTTCTATCCTTACTGTGCAGTCCGAATACTGGATAGGAAAGCAATGGAATTTCATAATTTTCTATTGAAGTTGTGGAAGAAGGGGATGAAAAGGTTATTGTCAATTGAAACAGACTTCCAGAAAATGTAAAGCCTGTACTTCTGCATTTCTTACCTGGTTGCTTTGTGTCAGTGACTGTCTGTTATATCCAGTATCAAATGTCACTTGTTTGAGAGCATAATTGATTTGAGAAAATGTTATTAATGGAGCAGGGCTTAGTATTCAAGATTATGATGTGCAACTGTTGATAAAAATCTGCTGTAACTTTTCAGTGTATTTTAAAACTAACTGACCTAATGACTGTTTGTTTGATTTAACTGATTTAAGGCTCCTTTCTTTACGATGCAAACTCTACTTTGACAATTTATTACGTATTCGAGCTTGCTCTGGAAAAATACTTTTTGATCACAAGAATGAGACACTTTCAATAACAGTAAGTTATTTTAATATTACCTTAATTATCATAATATGTAATGGAAATATTAAATTCTTTTTAATATCAGCTGCTAGAACATGTGTTACAAAGGATAGAATAAGTTGTTCTCCCCTCTCCAGAATGTGATATGCTAAATTGTAGGATGTTGAAAACAAGCAGGAACAAAAAACGTATCACCATCTTATATGAGCAGGTTGCTGGATTACATGGAATAAATTTGGACTGTCATCTTCTCTGGTCTAGTGGAAGGTGTCCCTGCCCATGGCAGGGGGTTTGGAACAAGATGATCGTTAAGGTCTCTTCCAACGCAAACCATTCTATGATTTTCTGAGGATAAGAACTCACCAGCCATTCATCCTAGTCAATCTTTCAAAATTACTCATTCGTATTTCATTGATAGGAAGTTTGCTTTTATTTGTGTGACTGTATAATAGCTCTAGTTGTTAAAACAACTTCTAATGGCTGAAAGCTTCAATATTATGTTTTTTTCTGTGTGTCTTTTAACATATATCCCAAAAAGTTTTAGTCGTGGGGGTGTTTACTTGTTTTTTCTTGTGGGAGACTTCAGTTTTAGGAATTGAGGGCAAAAATGTGTAGTGACAATACAAATACATGTTGACACACAATTAAACAGGCGAAGGATATGTATCTGAGGAACTTAAACTCAGTCCATAAAATACCAAGTCATTACCTGTTTTTCTTTATCAGAATACTTTTTTTTTTTTAATACCTTATGTTTCATGTTTCTCATGCAAGAGATCTACATTTAGTCAAGGAAGGTAAATTAAAAAAAAAAAAAAGAAAAGCACCACCACCCCCCAAAAAAACACCAAAAGACCCCACACCAAAATAATTATTTTCCCGCTTAGCTCGCTAAAAGTAACGTGATTAACAGGACAAGAAAATGCTTAAGTTTAATCTTAAAGGGGAAGTGCCACAAGGTGTCATCATAATCAATGGAGCCAAAGAACTGTTCACCACGTTTCACGTATTACCAGTGACAAACCGTTGCTCCTTTAAACTCCTGCTATAAATCAATTACCTGCTTTTCTGTTGTGGCTGGTAACCACTGAATTTTACTGTAATATAACTACACTGGTATATATTAATTAAACATTGTTTAATAGCTATTAAAAATAGAGAATTGAATAAGGAAACACTGGCAGAGTCATTCAGTCTGTCCAATGTATTTTACTGTGGTGGAGAAAGTTGCAGCGATCCTAGAAATGTGCTATGAAATGGTTAGGGGCCATCCCCTTCCAGACTGGCAGTGGCAGTGAAGTGCATAAAATTGTTCTCAAGTGATCTCTATCTGTTCTTGTGTAAACGTGTTTGCTGGTAAAATTACGATTCTGTTAGTAAGTTTCTACTTCAGGCTTAAAAATGGCTCTAATGTTTTGATTTCAAGGTTCAGCCTCGAGAGGAAGACAAAGCTGCCCTTAATGATGTGAGATCCTTATCAGGAGGAGAACGTTCCTTCTCAACCGTTTGTTTCATTCTCTCTCTGTGGTCCATTACTGAATCTCCTTTCAGATGCTTGGATGAATTTGATGTCTACATGGTATAAACTTAAACTTACATTTGCTATTCTGATTTGTATAAATGAGTGAAACAGTTGAGTTGTTACCTGTATTTGGTTAGATTTTAAAACACTATAGTTAATTCTAAATAATAAATAAAAAAAACCACAAACCAAACCCCCAAACCCCAACCCAAAACTTGGTAGGGACCTTTGTTCGCTTTGTGTAGTGACTTTTGAAGCTTATTCTGTTTCTGAAGTTGGTGCCCAGAGCTATGAGCATCAATGTTACTTTACATACTTAAACCTTATTTCAGTGCAAAAATCATAAAATATAACTTTTTATTAGTTCCCCCAGCCATTGTGACTGTGTTTGTCACAGATTGTCTCTGCATGTGGCTCTGACAGTTCTGGGTTTAGCATGTGCTTTGGCTTCTACTGGTTTTGAGATCAAAGGGGATTTTTTTTCAGAGCAAGTGCAGCAATTGAGTTCACTATTGCTCCTCAGAAACTTGTTTTGTACTTCATCCACTAGCATCTTTCCAGGATGCTGCAATGCAGAATAATGAACAGTAAATACTAATGTCAGCTAAAACTGATCAACCTGATCGTTGTGCACAGCTTCCCTGGATAGGTGATTAACCAGTTTTTTAATATATTTTTATTTCCTCCTTATTAATGTACAGTGTGGTATGGTTTGAGAAAAGAATTTGTTCTGAGACAGAGTTGATTATTTTATTTTGCCTTCAGTCTCCCTCCTCCATTAATGGATTTATTTGCTGAGTCTCCCAGACCTAGAGAGGAAAACAAGATAATATACTTTGTGTATAAAGAATTTCCAAAAGGAAAGTATGCATTTAAGGTGGTCAAGCAGTCATTTTTCAGCTGACTTCCAAAGCTTAGGTCCTCTTTTACAAGTTAGTTGTGCAGAAGTTCATCCATCCATCCAGAAAAGGGTGGATACTCAGAACCGTAAGCTCTGCAGACAACTTCCATTTTGTCTGTTCCGTAAGTAATTCCACACAATTTGTCTTTCCACTGCTGTGCCAGTAAGCGCAACCTTACTGTTTCCACGTTCTGTAGTTACTTTTGGTGCTATCCTGGAGACCCACCACAAGAGGACTCCATCAGCATGTTTGCAAGGGAGATACCTCGTTTCACACCTAATAAAGCATAGAAGCAGAGCTTTGGTTAACCCCTGCTAATAATGGCTTTCCATTACACATCTTCTTCAGTAAGCTTAATGCATAAGGTTGTGTTCAAAATAGTAAGAATAATAATAAAAAAAATAATCATCATCATAAAAACAAGCCACATAATATCTTAGGTTTCATGCAACCCTTAAATCCTTTCAGGTAATTTTGAGGCAGGATTTTATAGGAAACATTATTCTACTAAAATGCAGTTCATCTCAGCATACCAATAAAGTATGAAGTACTACGTGTATATCAAAGCTTATAGAAAAACATCGTGAGTGGGAGTGTGTGATCGTTCCAACAGAAGCTTTCTGTTGTGCATGTATATGAAAAAGTAGAGTTTAAGAATTTCCAAGACTGTAATTTATAGCTTTGAGAATTTAACCCTGATGTTTCTCCACCTTAGTTTTTTATTAGACTTTTCTTTAGCTAAGCTTTATATAAATTAATTCCGATAGGTTTTTCTATTAATATATTATCTAATGAATTTGTTCTTAAGCATTTGTCCTGATTTGTGCAATGATAGGCCAGTGAAGCACACAGTCGGTACCATTACCTGATAAATGTTTTGTCTTTAGGACATGGTTAACAGAAGAATTGCAATGGATATGATTCTGAAGGTGGCTGACTCTCAGCATCATCGGCAGTTCATTTTGCTAACCCCACAAAACATGAGGTAATACTGTTGTGTTACTTTTCCTCGTACAAGAATTACATGGAAATTGCACTGCAAGGATTATAGCTTGAAAAAAGTAAATATGAGGAGAAAGGAATTTTGCTGCTTGCAGCGGTAGAACATCAACAATTAAGCAGTTCATTGCTGATGGTTCTGGGAATTTAATAGGCTTTTCACTCTTCCTTATGTAATGTCTCTTAATACGGTAGCTCAGTGGGACTTGAATCAGTTTATCTGAAGTAGAACAGGTTTTTGAAATGTTTTACTGTGTAAAGTAGGCTCCTGGTGGCTTTTAGCCCTGCAACTCCCTCTCCCATCACAAAATTAACATAGGACTTAGCATTTTTCCTATGAATACTACAGTACTTTCAAGATGTTTGTAATTCGAGTTGATTTTTTCCTTTTTTTTTTTTTTTTTTTTTTAATATCACCAATCTAGAAACTGATAACTTACTCCTTCGTTGTTTGGTGGTTTTGTTTTCGTTTTTTTTATCTAGGAGCCCAAAATTCTTTCAAAAGCCCCATATAGATGCCTGGTAAAGCCATGCCCAGCTTAAGGGGACAGTCACTGTCTTAACTTTCTGCAGCCAACTCTTCTCTCTATTAGCCAAATGGAATCAGTGAAGCCTGTGGAGGATAATTAAGCAGTCTTCAAAATAAAATTTATTTACTTTTAATAGTGTTCTCTTGCTAGAGTCTATAAAAAGCAGAATAATGGTATTGTGTTGTTATTTAAGTGAAATGCATTGTGTGGGGAGTTTCTGAAACTGTATTCAATGCACATACAAGGATTTTACATGTAGTTACTGTTTAAAAGCTGAATTCAAGTGCAGCTTAGTTTTGTTATATTTCTGGTACGTGTTGCATGTTCGTCAAACATTTAATATAACACAAGTAGGCAGGCACCTTCAGAAAAAATTCATTTAGGATAATTGCGGAGAAGCCTGTATAATTGTATCTTTAGTAACTTCGCTCATGCTTAGTATGACGTGAGTGTGATTATATATGTATAAAGTGTGTGCCACTTCAGATCCGTAAGGCAAATATGAACTGTATTTGATCATTATTTCTTTTTCTTTATCATAAAGTACCTTTTTTTTTTTTTTTTATAATTAAGGTAGTCTAATTGTTAGAAAACGCATAATTGAAATCAGTCGTTGTCTTTACCTCAAGCTTTTACTGAAGTCTGGCTCCAGTATCAATTCAGTGAAGCCAGAACTTCACCCCACGTTGCTGTTTTCTAAAACTGACAAAGAAAAGAGATGGAATTATTTAAGGGAAAATATGTAATGGAAAGAATCAAGTAGAAATATTAAAATTTGTGAAGAAACACTGTTTAAATGATGCATGCTTTATTTTTAGTTCTCTGCCTTTGAGTTCCCGTATTCGAATCCTCCGAATGCAAGACCCTGAAAGAGGCCAAAGGACATTGAATTTCCAAAAAAGGAATGACAAAGAGGATGATCAATAAGTATCTGTGTGTAAAACTACGGCATACTGTTGAGGATAAATGTGTAATGAATGATGTGTGTAAAGTTGTTATTTCCTGATGCTGGATAAGGGCATCTTTTGTTAGATACTCTCGGGAAAAGAAGAGGGTCCTGTATTTTTTTATTTTTAAGAGTTACTGTCTGTGTACAGACCAAGGATGAGCACAGTTTTGATGACGAGAAAATCCTGAATGTTCAGTTGATATTTTTAACTACTAACTAGTAGAATTTTTTTTTATCAGTTGTTCTGTTTTTTCCTTCTGGAAAAGGTGAAATATGTTTTGAATAACTATGGAGTAGTATTTTAATAAACACTGAGAACTGATACTTGGGGTAATGTTTTAGTGTCTCTACACACTTAAAATTAGCATTAAGTTAAAAATGTTGGTTTCTTCCCAGCTCTGCTTTATTTCTTAACCGTGTGCTAATTAATACATGCAGCAAAACATGGTTCATTTTTTTGCCAGTGGAACGACAGCAGCTGAACATAAGAAGCTATTAGTGCTTATAGCGTATACTTTCATAATTAGAGAAGCGACGAATTTATTTGCAGTGTATTCTCTGGGCATGTAAAAAGTGCTTTTATTTCTTCCTTTGTAGTTTGTAGGGCAGAGTTTGAGTTTCTTTGGACACAACTTTACAAAACCTAGCAAATTGTGGCTTTATAAATTTAGATATTTAATGCCAATAACCGAAGTTCTTGCACAGTCCCCGTTTGCAGGGACAGACTAAGTCTGTAGATAATAATGACATTATAACAAACTAAAGTGACAGAATTCCTTCCAATCTAGAGGAATGAAGTGGAATAAGAGTTTTGGGAAATAATACAGTAACTTTTCTACAGCATTGTAGGTCTGTGTTTTGTTGGGTGTCCCCGCCTCCCCTCCCACCCTCCCTGGGCCTGTACTAGAGCAGCTAAAATAAAATAAATTTGCTTTATTTAAATGATACAAGCATTTATTGGGGATAAGAGGGACAAAGAAGAACCAGATTTTTCAAACTACCCCAAATTAACTTTTTTTTTTTCTCTTCTGTTCTCCTTTCTCCAGGAACTTGAAATTGTTGGGAGCTCTTCAAAAACAATGACTTTTTAGAATTCAGCCATTAGACATACTTTTTTCTTTTTTTTTTTCCCCCTTTTTTTTTTTTTTTTAACATTATGGGGATACAAAAGCCAATGAGACTGTTCCGAGAACAGCTCAGCGGTTTCTACAGTTATTTACCGAATAGCAATTCCTCAATAAAACCTCATTGCGGTGTAAGTTTTAACTCGCTGTTGCAGCTGAATTCGGTTTTAGCCACCGCACAGTATTTCATGATCTTCAGCGTTGTTCAGTTTTTCCACAAGCGTCTGTTAAACTTGTCCGTATCTCTGTCATACGGAAGCTAGGTAAGAACTGAAGGAAGTAGACTGAGAAAGCTAGCAGCAGTTCTAGTGCATTCGACCTGTAGGAATTAAGTCTAGTGATCTTTTAAAGGCTTCAGATGTTTTCTTCTGAAAGCCCAGCAATGGGCCAGCAGCCTCATAGCAGCTTCCAGGACGTCAAAAAGAGACCTTTTTGTTGAAGCGGGTGGCAGCAGAGAGCCAGACAGCAGCCAAAAATTGAAGCGGGGAGGTTCTGGCTGGATAAACCGCGGGGAGGGATTGTTCCTGAGGCATTTGAGCATGTTGTCCTGACGGGTTGTAGAATCTCAGTCTTTGGAGGCTTTCGGGGTCGTCTGTGCCTCCTTCAAGCAGGACAAGAGACCTCTGGAGGTCCCTACCAAATTAAACAATTCCATAATCCTGGGATTTGATGAGATATATATTAAAGATACTTACAACTTGTTTAGGATTTTGTGAAAATAGTGTGTGTGGAGGGAAGCCATGTGAAGTGCGCACTTGGCAAAACCTGTCTGGAGCACAAGCCCAGTTTGCAGTGGGAGCCCTCGATGCTATTCATGACGATGAGCTGCATGTTCAGTTTGACTCGATTTTATGATGGAACTGGACTGTTTCAGACCCTTGTACAGTATGAAATGAGGGAGTGGCATAGCGTTATTTCCTCATGATTTTCTTCAGCTTCCAAAAAAAAAAAAAAAAGGGGCAAGAGATAAAAGCAAGCATTTCTCTTCGTTAGTACTTTTATAATGAGTTGTGCGGAGAAAAGAGCTTCTCGCGTTCCTACTGAGCTGTCGCTGCAACTTTCTCCCAGATTTTCTACAGACTTACTTGAAATATTGGAGCAGCTGGCAACGATTCTGATGTTTGGATCAGATGAATATATTGTATTTATTCTAATCTACCACTGTACCTGGTGCAAACGTGTGCCTGACCGTGTTTTATAAGCAGCTGTTTTCATGGTAGAGGATTAGTTCTGAATAAACAGTTACCGAAACACTTGCTTGGAGGCACTTACTTTTGCAGTGATCCGTCTAAGGTCTCAAAGCTATCTTATTCTTGATAGTTTAAAAACAGAGTTTACCATAGCAGCTCCCATAGGGAGACCTGCAGTCCCGATGTTACATTTGGTGGCTGTGTTGGAGCCGTTGGCCGTTTTTGGATGGCAGTGCATTGCTTAACGCTGCACTCCAGTAAATGGAGCCTGTCCGGCCACATGAATTGAAGGTGCAGGGGAATGTAGAATGAGGTACTGCTTCTCTAATAAGTGTCTATAAACCAAAGCGGCATAAATTCCCCGGAATATTCAACATCCTCTCTACAGCTTGTAATTTAAGCCTAAGCGGGGGGAAAAAAAAATGGGCATCTTCTCAGAAGTATGTAACATTTTCAGACTGAGGGGTTTATTTTTAAGCGGCAGCCGAAGGTACAAAGCATACCCCTCTCTCGTTTGCTGAGAACATCACTTGTGGAGTCCAAGTCAAATTCTGGTATTAGAAAATGTAGTTGAAACTTCTGCCTTTTGCTGTTCATTTGGAATACAAAGAAACTTAAATATGAGAGGATGGCTGTGGTTGTGGCAACAAGCGATTCTGTGTTCCCCCCTGCCGCCCCCATGTTAGTTAGCAGAATGTGTAAAACTGGTTTTTGGTGTTTGTTTTTTTTTTTTTTTTCCCCCTCAATTTTAAGATGCGCTTCACTTTTAAAATTTGAAAATACAGAGAATGACTTGGTTTGTGTCATGTTTTATTGTCTGATTTTTAGCTATTACGCGTACTGTCTCATTTCTTCATAAGGCAAAGAAGAAATATCAAACATGCAATTGTAAGATGTTCAGACATATTATTCTTTTTTGGTAATCCTGTAAGCAACCGACTGTTTAAAGCAACTGGGAAACGTGGTGTAAGGAAGGATTTTTATCTGCAATTTCTGCCGTCTGCGAGTTCTCGATGCTTTCCCGGGGCTGCGCAGAACTTGCACTTGCAACAAACTCGACTGATGCACGTGGAATTGAGGAGGAGGGTGGTTCTCTTCCCTGTCCCTTCTCAGCCATCGTACGTTACGGTTAATTTATTGGTAACCATTTTTGACAACAAGTCTGTTTATATTAAACCCGGGGTAGCTTACTGTCATAGGGTTTAAGGAGGGAAAAGCATTAAAAGACCAGGTTTAGGCCAAGCAAATAAACTGTATTTGACTTCCAGCTGGCTTCAAAAGCCGTGTGAGCAGAGGGCTAGCAGGACACGGGTGAATCTCAGCGCCAGCATCTTGGAGGAGAAGCGGCTGCTCTCTTGGTAAATACGAGAACTACAACTTTTGGTTTCGTATAATGTGACTCTTCGAGTGAGTGAGTGAGTGCAAAGAAGTTTTCGTCACGCTTTCATAATGAAATATATATGTAGTACAGTGACAGATAATTAAAGAGACTGAATTTTTATTTTTTTTTTTTCCTCCTATTGCCGTGCTGAAGACATGAAATAAGAATTAGGGGAAAAGGTCAAATGTTATAAATTTATTTTGGGACATATATATTGCAACCTCTGTGGAAGCTTTTGAAAATTCAGGCAAAGATCAATACACTTCCAATAAAACCTTTAAACTTCCAATAAAACAATATTTTTAAACATTATATATATATATATTTATATATACTTTTACTTAAAGGGATCATTTTAGCAGGATTTTCTTTTTTTTTTTCTTTTTTTTTTTTTTTTTTAATACTGCATTCCTCTGACATAGCTCTTTCCAGATTGAAGGGATGCAAATGAGGTAAGAATTAAGGCAAACCTAAAAGGCATGCAAATGAAGTACATTTATACCCACTGACAATACAAGCACGTGTGCGGAGCAGACGCGGGAGCCGAGGAGCTCGTCCCCTCCGTCTGTCCAGTACTACTTTACAGCAGAATGGTGACATGGCTTATAATAAACAGTTAACATCACCGTGGGAATTCAGTGTCACTAACATTACTCAGGCTAGGAGACACAGAGCTAGCATCAGTAAAACATGAACAATAAATAATATAATTCACCGCAGCGCAGGACTGGCTGCACAGGCTTCAGAGGAACAGGGCTGTTATGAAATGACATTGCACACATCACGTTGTGGCAGTTTATTTTTATAATATATACTTTTAAAATTCTTTAGCAAATGACATTCTCATGCACACAAGTGTTTCAAACACAAGAAGCAAGTCCATTTATAGGTAGTCCAAGCAAATTTTTGTGTGTGTGTGTGGAAATAGCTGCAAACTGAATGGAACATTAAACTTCTGTGCAGTCTATGGCGCGTCGTACACAAGCTCATTTTTGAATGTCACACTGCAGGAGTAATACGATGGAAGGATCACTCTTTGCAGCTTCTTTGAATTCATCCAGTGTGATCTGGTCGTCTTTGTTCTTATCCATCTTACTGAAGATCTTGTCTACCCGTTGCTCAGGCGTCAGACCATCCTCGTTCATTTTCATCATTATCACAGTGCCCACCATTTTGTAGATGGCCTTGGGAAAGAAACCAAAGAGAAAATTCAACAAACGAATTGACCTGGTTTTTTCATGTGATCAAATTCTGGAAAGATATTCCAGCAACAAAACGATTGCCACTTCCCCTAAAGATTGGGTTTTTTCTTAGAATCAGTTGTCAATATATTTAAAATAAGCAAGAATGCGTTTTACTTTCTTTAGATGTCGATTTATTTCGGTGGTTGCATTTTGCATCCTGGAATGAATTTCTTTGGCGTCCTGTTTGACAGGGCAAAACTGTTGTAACCTCTTCTCTGGATCAACTGTTTATTTGGCTTTTAGTCACTGCATTGAAACACTTCACGTAAATTCTGAAAAATCAGTTTTAGCAGTCGTCACCTTTTAATAGCTTTCTGTGCGTAGATGTGAGCAAAATCTGGTATTAACTACTGTGGCGAGTAGCCTGCAGATGACAAGGGAGGTAAACTTTACCCTTCCTGTTAGTGCTGTGGTCATCTTAAAGCCCATCTGTGAGAGCTCACTTCAAACTGTGTGTCGTTATCCCTGTAAATTTCTGTAATCTGAAGTTAATCTCCAGTAAGGCTTCAGCTACTCGAGCTACCAACCAGTAATTTCATGGGTGTCAAGTGATTTTGAGATGGGCTTTGTAAATCCTTTGCTGTGCTGTTCGTATGGTTAATCCCTTCATCAGGGAAAAAAATTACTTCTTAATATTGGAAAGCTTACGTGCACGTATGTGCTCGCTGTGATGCTCAGAGATTACATCTATTGCAATGTGAGGGTGCTCGTACCACTTAGGCACAAGTCAGTATAGGAGCAATATATGTAATGTCATGAGCCCCCAACATAAGAAGGACACGGACCTGTCGGAGCAAGTCCAGAGCAGGGCCACAAAGATGATCAGAGGGCTGGAGCACTTCTGCTATGAGGGCAGGCTGAGAGAGTCGGGGTTGTTCAGCCTGGAGAAGAGAAGGCTCCGGGAAGACCTTATAGTGGCCTTCCAGTACCTAAAGAGGGCTACAGGAAAGCTGGAGAGGGACTTTTTACAAGGGCGTGTGGTGATGGGACAAAGGGTAATGGCTTCAAACTGGAAGAGGGTAGATTTAGTTTAGATATCAGGAAGAAATTTTTCACTACGATTGTGGTGAGGCACCGGCACAGGTTGCCCAGAAGTTGCCCCATCCCTGGAAGTGTCCAAGGCCAGGCTGGATGGGGCTTTGAGCAACCTGGTCCAGTGGGAGGTGTCCCTGCCCATGGCAGGGGGTTGGAACTGGATGATCGGTCAGGTCCCTTCTAACCCAAACCATTCTATGAATGTACGCCTTTCATGATATACAGTACAGCCTCTTGTGTGCTTAAAATCTAAAGGGTATGCGAACAAGTAATCAAATTTCACTAATGCTCAGCCATGTTATTTTTCAGTGTCGTATTGATCTCACCTCTATGATTTCCAGCATTTCCACTCTTGTAATTTTACCGTCACCATCCAGGTCGTACATGTTGAAGGCCCAGTTCAGCTTTTGCTCAAAACTGCCTCGTGAGGTGATGGACAGGGCGCAAATGAACTCTCTGAAGTCGATGGTCCCATCTCCGTTTTTATCAAAGGTTCGGAAGGCATGCTGGGCAAACTTTGAAGCATCTCCATATGGAAAGAACTGCAAAATAAAATAATAAATAGAGCCGTGGGTAACGCAAGGGAGCAAGCCACGTACCTGCCTGCAAAACACTGACGTGAGGCCATTATGAAGAGCCGCTGGTGGGCTTTGTGTAAACCTGAAGACGCGCAATGTAACAGTTACGGTGTAATGATTATTAAAACCTTATTTCTCCGAGATGCTCTTAGCTTACTGCAAACGATATTGCAAATATATTTCATGTTAATTTAAAGCTAAATTAACCAGATGAACCTTTAAATGAGGTTGGGTGCAAATGGGAGACTGAATGTAATATTGGCTGACTACGAAATACAGAAGCCAAGGTGCATTTTAGCAGTACATTTTCTGCCTGGGAGTAAGCAGCCCCTGACACGTTGCAACCAAATGGATGTGTGGGCTTCTTGTTATATAACTTCGTTTAAAAAAAAAAATAAATAATTCACACACAGCATAAAACCCCAGGAACATATGTCCTCTTCTGCCAACCAACATAACACAAGGACATAAGATGAGAACCGAGATTCAGTGAAATAATAAAGGACAATGCTCTTCATGTTTAACACCCATGATCAGGGAACGCTGCAGCTGACTGTAGCTTAACGAAGTATTTTAAATGACCATAACCTCTAAGTTTCCAGCTGATATTTTTTCCCCTCAGGAAGTGCGTGATTTAAGAGGTTTGAGGCAGTGGTGGTTCTTTCTGTGGCCCAGACTCAAGAAAACACACCTCTTCAACCCAGTGCAGAACCCACTGCAGTGAAGGGACTGTACCCAAATAATGATTGTTTCTATATTCCCTGCCCAATTCCATGGAGGTTTTCATGCTCCTAAAATATAAACGTGCATTACTCCCCATCTGAGCGCCATCTCCTTTTGTGCTTTTTACAGTTCCAATTCTTACGAAGTATTGCATCGAATACTGTAGGTTTGAAGCAAAGACTTCGGTGGCCGCCGAGGAAGCGGGGCTGCATTTTACAATGCTCCATTTCCCCGTCTGGAGCTTCCACTGCAGGCTGCGGGTTGCCGTGGTCAGCTGTGAAAGCACTTGAACAATGCACTCAGATTTTATGGAGGATCTCGGGGATCTCACAGCACATACAGACACGGGCGCCGCTGACTGACTGACTAAATACAGATGTCGAACGTGGCAAGCCTTTGCTGCTTTTCCTTTGAGGAGGCCAAGTGACCATTTGGATACTGTGTCTTGCCCTAAAAAATAAAAAATAAAACAACTTCGTGCAGAGCCTGCTGCTTCCAACAAATTTGTGTCCATGTGGGTCATGTCCGGGGCCACTGCTGCATTGCCAGAAGGGGCCTAACCAGCGAATTTCCTTTAAACTTACTGTTTTCTCCAATACCAACTTTTCAGACGGAATTCTGGACTGTCTGCGTTGCTGTGAGGTACGATTGCTACCCAAGCTCTGCTCTGGCTCAGTGGCGTTACAGTCGATGCAAAACTCTTCCTGAAATGTTGCCCGCCTCCATCCATTCGGAGTATCGCCCTGTTGTGAATTACCCCCAAAAGGGGGTGCAAGTCACTGTTATTATCCCAGAAGAGGGATCAAAAATGCCTATCTCGCTTCCCAAGTATCTTTTCGGGAAGAAATATGAACATGGAACGGAGGCATCGAGAGAAAGGGACACTGTACTCATTCCCGTGGGATTCTGTCCAGGTTAACATTGCTGTTAAAGTTGTGATTTTCTCATTCGACTTCACACGGGTCAGCATCCGGCTGCTGCTTCTACACCCCTTCTCCAACAGCCGAAAGAGGCATTTGGTATCATCTCCTCCTGAGAAAGTAACGTCTGTGCCTGTACTCGACCCAGCCCGTGTCTGTTTTGATAATCCAAACTGATGGAGCTGTAAATACCTCAAGGGAGCGTTGCGGCTCTTTTCTGTACTTTCTGGTTTTTTGACCTTTAAAAAATGTTTGGATGCTGGTATGGTAAGCGTGATTGAGCTCATAAACACATACAAAGGTACGTGGATTCTCCGGTGCAATTGAGGGCTGCAGCGGCTGCAGCTATCAGACCTTCTGAATTGCCCTTCAGCGCAAACCTCAGTCTTTTGTCAAGGCAAAGAGAGCTCCCTCCCCGGGAAGGCTCTTTGGGCTCACAGTTCTACGTTTGGCCGTGTCAGAACAAAGTTATGTGAATGTTATCCAAACCTGAATATTAACTGCAGGTTACTGAAAATCCTGCTCATTGCTTTCTCTTCTTCATGATCTACCTTTTCCCCAACTTCTGTATCGACTGCAGATGTTAATGTAGGTGATATTTTATTTTAGGTGTGTGTGTATAGAGAGACGTACACTTCTGCAGATCACTGGTAGGAAGTTAAGAAGCGGCTCTTGTGCCCTGTAGCTCCATCGGGACTCCACTGCCCTCCTCTATCTATTTCTTGGGAACTTGCTGGCTGTTCAAAGCTGAAAAGACAATTACAATAATCTCTTGCTTTTTAAATCACTACAGGGGTGGTGAGGCACTGGCACAGGTTGCCCAGAGAAGCTGTAGATGCCCCATCCCTGGAAGTGTCCAAGGCCAGGCTGGATGGGGCTTTGAGCAGCCTGGTCTGGTGGGAGGTGTCCCTGCCCATGGCAGGGGGTTGGAACTGGATGATCTTTAAGGTCCCTTCCAACCCAAACCATTCTATGATTCTATGATTTTATGAAATCTGTACTGATCACTGTCCTCTGATAGATAGTTTATAAAACAAACTACTTCAAAATTACAAAAAAAGACAAACAGTCTTCCACGTGTCTTGCTTAAGAGCTGACTATTGCCGAGGACGTGGCCCAACCCGTATCTCTGACTCTCTTACTCCGCAGCCTCTATAACAGAAAGGCAAGCAGCTAGAGGGAAACGGGATCGTCCTTTTCTGCTGTCCAGAGAATCAAAATACCTTCAGGTGCTATTCTCCTATGATTCAGACTGAGAAAAGGTACAAATGTATTTACCGGTGGAATGAAAGAACTAAAAAATGCGAAGAAGTTCACCTACAGAAATGGCTGAGTGGTGGCACACACCCAGAAATATTCAACGGCCCAAGAATGAAGAGGGGGATTAGGAGGGGTCAGTGGCTGGAGACGCCAGAGACCATTTCCAAATTATTCTTGGGGAAAAATCAACATATCATTCAGTCTCCTGTGAGAGGAGCATCAGCAAGATGTGCCCACCTCTTGTGCCAGTCGCACCATTAACCTCCTGTAGGAGGGAGGAAAGCATCCTTCTAATTTTTCATTACAGACAGGACAACGAGTTCTTCTCTTCTGAGGTAAGGAAGGTGGTGGCACTGCTCAGAGCAAAGCCTTGGCATTTACAGCCTAGTAAGGTGAACAAATGGAACTGATGCCTTTTTTTAGGTTTTTGGTTGTTTTTTTGGGTTTTTTTTTGTATCTCTATTTGCCTCCCTCTAGGGCGCGAATGCAGTAAAAGGTCCTTTAGGGATTGAAGGCACTCTTCACCAGTCTGTACCTGCTGGTTTGTATTATTTTTAGCTCAGAACGACTAAAAAACATTGTCAAAACTTGTTTAAAAACCTACTTGAAGACTTCCATTGGCCTGTTTTGAAATGATTCATAAATAAGAAATGGAGTAAAAGAAAACCAGAACAATTAGAGAGCAAAAGAAGCTAGCTCTGGTGAGATGTTATTTGACTATTGAAATACAGTGAGGCCTTGGCAAGATGTAAAGGCCTTTTTTTTTCCATAAAGGCACAGACTGTTAACTACTTTAAGAATGGTCTGAGCCAAGTGCAATGGGAGACAAGGATGGCTGGAAGGCAAACACCCATTTTTGGCCAGGGGGATACACGGGTTGTTTAGTCTGCCTCATACGGCACTCTGGCACGAGCTCAGTGAATGCCCCAAAACCAAGTAAAGAAACACAACTGGGATTTTCAGTGGCTAGAGCCACTGGGCAAATCAGTGGGTTCTTCAGCCTCCTCTGCAAACCTTTGTCCAGGTGATCAATCTACATGTGAAAGCAACTAGTCCCCTTCTGCTGCAATGGTGCTGCTGAAAAGTGCGCTCTACACACCAGCGTTGTCTCCTGCTTTACCCTTTTCATCCAAAAATAAAGACAAACTATACCTGCCTGGGCTTTTTACGGCAGTCAGTTCCATGGGTGACCAAACACTGGTCATTCCTTTGTTTCCTTTTCTTTCTTTCGCCCAGAGAAGTTGTGGATGCCCCATCCCTGGAAGTGTTCAAGGCCAGGCTGGATGAGGCTTTGAGCAGCCTGGTCCAGTGGGAGGTGTCCCTGCCCATGGCAAGAGGTTGGAACTAGATGATCTTTAAGGTCCCTTCCAACCCAAACCATTCTGTGATTCTGCTTCTCTAGTCTCTTGCTTGGCCTGTACATTTTTCTGACCGGTTAGATCAACATGCCGGTGTGTGAAGAAAGTGTTATCTCTGCAGACAACTACCAATTAGGAAAGAAAAAACGAAGAGATTGAAGATTCTTATCTGCCAGAGTGTTTCTGGACACCTTTCCGGTATATGGGGAGCTTTAACAGGGTCCTGGAATAAGAATATCTAGTGAATAGCATCTACAAATTGTACAGAACTTAAGTCTTGGAGAAACGGATCGAATGCCTAGAAATATTTATCTGCTTGGCTGCAGATGCTTTAGCATCTTTGAAACGATGCTGTTCACAGACAACTCTATGACCAACTCTATTCAGATCATCTTTGGAAGGGAGTTCTTCAAAAAGCATAAAGCATATGCTAAAGCATATGGCTACAGCTTGAGCATATGGGTAAAACATAAAGAAAAAAAACAAAACCAAAAGCAATACAATTCCCCAAACTCCCTGGTGATGGAGAGGTCCAAAAAAGAAGGGTCTCTCCTTCACTGGTAGAGTGGGCTGGAGCGAATCCATAGACTGGTGCTTTGTTTTTCATGTGGTATTTTATCATGTTTAAGATACATTTCCATTAAAAGGGAAACACTGCTATAAAATGGAGAAAACCAGAATTAGGGTAGTGTACGGAAAGCCGAACATGCCGCCTACACCTGCCCAGGTGACGACTCCATCACTGACGGAAGGTCACAGCCTCCGGCACCGAGGTGGGAGCTGGAGCGCAGAACGGGAGGCGGGCGAACGGGAGGCGGCGCAGGGCTTCTGTATCCCAGGCGTGGGGAAGATGGAAGAAGCAGCCGCCGATTCCCCCAGGAGCTGAGCTTCCCCGTTCGGGGCCAGCACTGCCACGCTCTGCCGAGGGCCGAAGCATCCAAGAGGGACGAGGAGGGCACAGCCAGCGCGAGGAGCAGCGCGAGCATCCTCGGGGACCAGCATGTGGAAACAAGGCCAGCAGTTGGCTCCCATGGGAAAAAACCTTATACAATTGATGCTGTTACACTTTAGGAAGGAGTGAGTTACCCCTTTTATCCGCTTTGTTAGGGTTTTCTTTCCGCCCTTTCATAAGTTTGCCAGGCACCCAGTTCACTTATTTTAGTGGAGAACACGAGCGCTTTGAGAATCAGAAAGTTTGGCTGCTGGTAGAAGCTCAGACAGGTATTTTTTATAGCAAACCTCTTAAATTTGAACCCAGATGCTGACAGCTGCTGGTCAAGCCCCATCTTACAGGTCCTCAGAAGCAGGATCATGCGGGGGGTGCTGCGATGACTGGGGAGCGGGTTGCTGCCCACTGGTTTTTCAACGGGATGAAGCTCTGGGTTCCTCCAAGCCCAGGAGTCGAGGAGATAAGCAAAAAAGATTACTTTTTAATTCTGTCCTTTAGAAAAAATAATTGTAACTTACTATAACGTCCTGCTCTCTTGCCCCTCATGTGTTAAGGCACGAGAAGGGGAAGAGATGTATGTATTTCTGCGACCGTCGGGAAGGTTGTGCCGCTCCTGCAGCAGGGTGACCTGCAGGGCTGCAGCCAGCGCCTGCCAGCGCCTCTTTGTACGAAACCAAAAACTAATGTAACAAGAGCATAACCCCAGCAGCACAAAACGACACAGGCAGTACATTTGTCCTTCTTCTGGAAAAGATTTGACTGCCCTGGGAATACAGAGCTCAAGAGCAGGTCAGGACAGATACACCTTTAAAATGGGTAACGACACATTTTTCAAGACTTCCCGAGGATGTGTGGATTAAGAACGGCTAAGGCGCCATGTGCCCCTTTTGTGCGTGTTGTGTCTCAGCCTTATCCTCCGGAGTAATGCCTGTGACGTGAATGTGAAACGTTGTGAGCTGCCCGCGTGCCCAGCGCCGGAGCCGAGAGCGCTGGCAGAGAGCATCCCGCCAAGGGTGGTGGGGACCGATGGGGAGGGGACCAGGGACAGGCAAAGCCGAGCGGGATGGGGCCGTGAGCAGGAACGTCTGCGGCTGTGAGAGGCGCAGCATCGCCCTGGATCACCACCGTGCATCGCTCTTCGGTCAATGGAGAGAGGCGTCTCCAAAGAGCCTCTGAAACACTCTGGTTAGGTGCCAGAGACTTCTCCCTGGACTGTCTGTAGGGGGAGCAGAGGGATCATTAAACTTAGGTTACGATTTTTATTGCGAAGTCTTCACAGTCCTAAACAGGGAGACTTCTGGTCCTTGTAATTCTCAGACTAGACCTCTTCCCAGCTATCTTCTACATACTTTTCGCTGAATGCGTGTTTTTAGTGCTTGCCTGCAAAACAGGCTTTCCAAAATCACAGCAGTGGGATGATGCAACATCCTTTCCCTGCTGAAAGGTCTCAGCTTGGACACGGAAACCCCAGACTTGCTTCCCTCCCCTGTCTGAGACATGCCGAACTGGCGGCTCAGGAGAAAGCACCGGCTACAGCATAGTATGGATCAGGGAACTATGAATTCCAAAATGGGAACAGCTTGTGTGAACTAATATTAAAGGAATCAGAAAGACAGCAAACTTTTTTTTTTTTTTTAAAAAACAAATTAGTGGTTGAGGAAGTGCTTTAGGAGACAGAAGATCTGGATTCTAGTACTTCCCCCACTAAATATATTAAAAAATCTACTTTAACTCAGGTAATTTTGACAATTCTCCTTTCACTTCATCTGCATCTTAACCGCTACGGCACTAAGCAGAATGTATATTATTAGCACTGCGGGCCAACGCAAACGATCCGATTACTTCAGTGGGTTTTCAACTGGGCTTATGATCATGCTGAATCTGAAAGCATGAACTTTCTAGCTCTGTCAAAGGTTTTCCCTGAGTTACTATTCATTGGACGAGCTCTTTAATGAACTGAAACACATCCAAATGTTGTTATTCAAGTCCAGACCCCCAAGGGCCTTTAGGCAACCGAGGCAAAACCCCCAAAGGGACACCGGCAATGAAGGGTACTGAGCAACCGCCTCCATAGCCAGGTCTTCCGTCGCTCTAAGGTGTCCAAATGTTTTGTCTGTGGATGTCCGAAGACTTTTCTCACACAACCCTTCCGTCTAGACTTTGGAGATCCTGTTCCCAGCAGCAATTAACCACATCTCACTGTGCTGAAGTCCTTCTGTGGTTCCTATCCCCACCTGCCCTTTAAATGAAAAGCACTTAGATGGGTTTAGATAAACACTGAGGATTTCGGTCTCAGAGCTCTCCAAGGGAGGAGTTTACTGCAGAGACATAACAGGCAATGAACAAGCACCCAAGAATTTGGCTCCACAGAAGCAGAAGTAATTTCAGCAGCTATGCGTGCTCCCATTAACAATTTAATCAAACGTTAAGGGATTTGGATGCCAGAGATACAGATGTTCCTGTCCTCTTCCCAGCTCTCAGCCACAGAGTAGCAGCACATCAGCACAGAAAGGCACATCACATGCCTTTGAAAAGTCTGGGGCCGTCTTCTTCATATGTATCGAAAAAGAAGTGAAGGTTACAACGATTTAATTTCGTTGCTGAAATTCCAGGGAGTGGAATCGGATGACATTTCTGCACTGTGCTAGAGATGGGATGCTGTAACAGATCCAGACATGATATCCAGGGTTGTGGCACAGATGGGGACCCTCTTCTCAACCTTATCCTTCTCCTCAGTTCCTCCTCACCTGGCGTTATCACTCCGTTACGCAGAGAAATCCTAGGAGAGGTCTAAAAGCTCTCCAATAGCTCACCCCAGCCA
The DNA here is from genome assembly GCF_028500815.1 of Rissa tridactyla. NCBI lineage: Eukaryota > Metazoa > Chordata > Aves > Charadriiformes > Laridae > Rissa > Rissa tridactyla. The sequence continues at coordinate 114,744,685 of NC_071468.1, read as the reverse complement.
CAGCACTGATGCCACTGACGTGCACGTGAGCCGAAGCAACGGCTGCACTAATGGGGCTGATGGGGATCCCCGATCTCTGCTCCACCACACGTACAGCCGGAGGAAAACGGGCAGGTTGGCTGGGTCTTGTGGGTTAATGACGCATGTAAAACTGCCTGGAATAGCAGCAGGGGGTTGTGGAGTATGTTTCAAAGCGGAGAGCCTTGCCCAACCACATCTTGTGTGCATTACCAGGCTGGTTAGCTTAAAAATTCCTTTTGCTAAGCTATTTTTACTTTGCAGATAAAGGTGAAAAGAGCAAGCATAGCCCTAACAAACTCTGGTCATGGTTAGTGAACTGTATTTCCTCTGCCTTCCAAAATACAAATAAATGGATAAAAATGGTACTACTGTGCCAGAGTATGTACCTTTTGAAACTGAAGCTCAATGTATTACTCTAAGGCACTGCCGTAACTCAAGAAACAGCGAGAATATCAAAGTACACGATGATGCTTAGCCTGTCCATGTGTAAAACCGCAGCTTCTGCTGACAGAATACGCAACGAAGCAACTGCATCGACAGATTTTTTTCTCTCTCGCATGTTAATATAGCTACACTGCTTCAGAAGTGGGATTAATTTTGTGATTCTCCTACAGCTGCCCTTACTGGGAGCAAAACATCACCAGTTTCACCGTTTCTCCCTCTTCTCCCATTCAGCCTGTGAAGGGTTATTCTCTCCTTCCAGCTTGTCATACACGTACCAAAGCACTTCACACCCAAAGCACGTGAGTCCCTGCTCGCATGTGGAAGAAAGGCCATTTTCTGGCTCAACTCCAGCCTTTTTATTGCGCTTTACACAGCCAAAAGGTCGACTGGGCTGACCCACTGGAAAGACGCGGAATCAGGGCGTGCAACGCCACCACCCAGTACTGCAGGTCTGCGTGGCTTTTACCACCCAGATTCTTTCGGAGGCATCAAGTTTTTCTCTGAAGTCAGCCAAAAAAAAAAAAAAAAAAAAAAAAAGAGTCTGATTATGTTTTGCTGAGTATCAGGGAAGAGATTACCCCATAGGATTACACTGGATTGATACACATGAATCTGGGCTTCAGGCCGACAGGATACAGACCTGAACCTTTCAACGCTGGCGAAATTCACTGCTGAAAAGCAGAAAGCAGAAAGCAGCATGGTATTTTCTGCAGTAAGGCAAATAAAAAATAATAATAATAATAATAAAAAAAAAAGACATCAGGAATAAAGCGTCAGTTGCAGAGCAGGAACAATACAGAAACATGAGGAAAAAACCCCCTGAGCTAATCTTCATGGTAAAATCCCTCCAGCCTTTTGCCCCCATAGATGCTGAGTCTGGTGTAGCTGCACTCTTAAGCACATCTACAGTGTAAGGTAGAAATATCCCACCCAGAAAAACTGCCTCCAGCCACCTGGCTTCAGCTTGCCGGAGGGTCCCAAGGCAGTGGGCACCATCCACAGCCGTGGCTCTATAGGTCTCCACAGCAGCTGAGCCACAGGGCTGCGCCTCCGGAAAGGATAATCTCAAGGGCCACCAAAAACCAGAGTCTAAACGACTATTGAGATCCAGGTCTCAGTTCTCCGCGTGTAAATTCGTCAGATGCCACCACCTCAGGGGAGCGCTGCAAGGATAAAGACAACAAAGAATTGGGACTATTTCAGATACTGCTGCAGCGGGAGCCATAGAGCCAGCAAGAACTGGGGAGAACTGCCAGACCTCATGGACGTTTACTGCTTTATGTCTCTGCTCAGCAGCGTTAATGCTGTGAACACATATGCGTGCATAGACGCATGGGGAGGCTTATAAGCAGCTGTTAGCTCTTCACATAAAGAAGAAATATTTAGAAGAGCCAAGAAATGTAATTTCTCCCATTCACTGGGAAAATTCACAATTTGCACAGGCTGAAGTAGGATCGGAGCAGAGTCTATGTCTTACCCAGACCTCCAGGGTGACTAGATCTTAAACTATTGTTACGGACTAAGTCAACCTGTCTTGCAGATGTATTTAGCCACCGCAGAAACGTTAATTTGAAGCATATGGAGAAGAAATATCTCAGAATTTAGGAGCTGACTGGAATTATCAATACCAGTTCCTTGCAATTGTGTGAGACACTGGTTAAGAGACCAGAGAACAAGCACACAGCACAGGCTACGATAAAGCAAGACTCAAAGTAAAAGACCAGCACACGCCAAGAAGCTGCAGGAAGATGGATGGGAAAAGAGAAACCACGTTTCTTCTTCTCAAACATCCATCTGGCAGGGTCTACCTCTAAAAAAAACCTTGCAACCTGGAAAGCTAATCTCTATACTCACATTTGTGGGGAATTAGTCATTAATAGCAGGAAATGAATCGATTTTCAATCTCAGCTTTTCTCTGATTAGATTTGGACAATAAGAAACTTAATTGAGCTATGGTAGTGCTATAGGTCAATACACTAGCAGATCAGTTATTACCCAGTGCTAACAAAAATAAAAATCTTCAGAGAGAATTGTCGTCAAAACAATTAGTATTGCTAGTGCATAACACCACGACTACTGCTGATTAAATGTTATTTCTCTTTGATCTTCCCTAACTGAGCAGGAGCACTGGAACACTTTATTTATTTAACGTTTGGCACAGTCTTCCACTACCCCAAGGTCAGCGACAGCACGGGGCTATGACAATGTCAGGATCCTGCTGTGCCGTAGCTACGCCCCAGCCTAATTACAACATCCTTTTTCTTGACACCGTGTTATCTCTTTAGGAATCTGGGAACATACCAGATGGAAAATACACTGATCTGGGACATTTCTTTTTCTCTTTTTTTTTTTTTCCCCCCTTCCTTTTCTTTTACTCCCCAGTAAAGATCATCTGACTCCTTTTCATTTCTGAAAAAGGCTTTATTTTCCCAGTGAGTTTTGGCTCCAGTGGTTCAGAGTATTAACTTGAACGCTGTGCCTGCTGTGTTCTGAAGTCCTTAGTGCAAATTTCCCAAAAGAATGGGACTGTAGAAGCATCAGAAAGTGCTATTTCCAGCCAAAAAGGGATTTGAAATACGAGGCACTGAAGTCTTAGACAACCATCTTATGAATATACAGATGGAACTGCAGAAAAAATTCTTGTGCCTGAAATATCTGTCTCATATACTTATGTAACATGTCCTCCTAAAATTCTTATACATACGGAGTTGTTACAGCCCTGTACTGCAGAAAGGAAACTGCAGAAAGAGAAGGAAAATGGCTGTAGCTGGGAGTGTCAGAGAACTGAGGATCTGAAGATTTCAGTGAGTGTTAAACTAACAAAATTTATTTTCTTGATATTGAGTGCAAAACCTGCTAATTCAGGAATTACCAACAAATAGCTTTAACTTCTGGAGGGAACTATCAATCTCATTACAAGCACAGCTCTCTCCAGTGAGCTGGGAAGTGGTGGACTCAGATGTATTTTCCAGTTCATAAAACCGTTGGCTGTAGAACAGTCCATAAACCTTTCCATCCAAGGAAGGAAAACCACAACCTGAAGTCCAGAAAGACCAAGGAAGTGGGGAAAAAGAGCACCGCGAGTACCTTGAGAGAACCGGGTCTGCTGAGAAAAGCATCGAGTATTCGAGGCGAGAAAATGGGAAGGGCTGACTGCCCGCAGAACTGGTGCGTCCTGCTGCTCGTGGCCATCGCAGGCGAGAAAAAGGAACCCCAGCCTGAGCCTCCAGGCAGCTCGGTCCCAATAGCAATTGGGATCCCGTACTGCTGCCACCCAGTATTGGTGCCACCTACGGGGCAGGTGGGCAATGATTCGGTATCATCCTTTTTTTCCCGGCTGTCCCTAGGCATATCCTGTTGACTTTTATTTTCAGTTCCGAGTTTCAACGCAACCCAACAACTCACAGAGGAGCTGTACTAAACTGATGTTTCTAATAATTTGAAATCGGAAATGGGCCCACGTTTCTAACTGCTGCAAGGCCCATCTCAAAGCTTTTCTTTTGCAATGAAGCTGTGAGCAGACAGGCTTTCAGGTTTCCTTCTGAAAATTCCGCACTTAGGAGATCCGTCCACCTGTAACACTTTCAATTCTGTTCCTATGGAGAATAAGAATAAAAAAGGCCCCTTTTAACACAGCACAGCTTTAAGATTCCAGCTTTGCGAGATAATGCGTTTTCATCCATATCTAGGCTTTCTCTTATAACACAAACCCTTTGAAAGGTCAATGCCAAGACCAACAGTATATAAAAAACTTTGAAATACCAGCATTCTCGAGCAAAGGATCATGCATGTATAACTATATCTAGATATCTAGATATATTTAGATATATATCAAAGGAGTGGACTAAACCAGCTATTGTTTAGAAAAAATGTCTTGGAAGACAACACTCTTGAGCCCACTGACGTTTAAAAATCTCCAGTTTTATTTATGTATGTGAAGTGTTGTGCACATTTGTAGTTCCATGTGAATAACAGTATTATTGCTGTTATTGACAGCCACTGTATCTAGGAATCTTCGTTGAGCAGTATTTGGATAAAACCTAAAGCTCAACATAGAAGAAAAAGAATGAGGAAAGAGAAGAAGTCAGTGCAAGGAGCCTGGAAGACTTTTCTTTGTGACTTGATCCAGTGGATCTTCCCAAGGGTGGGAAAGGAGAAGGGAATGACACAGCCCATTGTGTCACCTTCTGGGAATTAAGAAGAAGTATGGGCAGGTCTAGAAAGAACCACAGGTATTCAAACAATGACAGCTCTTGGGAACACTGTCTCCTTGTCTATTAGCTCTGCAGATCAACACCCCTAAGGGAAAGGCATCTTGAATAAAAACTTTCAAAGGACGAATGGAAGGATATAAAGGAGCATTATATTCTTGTTCCTTGTCTAAAATGGTGCAAAAAGGTAAAAACCTCATCATATACGATTTTTTTTCCCATCAGTTATGTTCTTTGCCATCTGTAGAAAGAGATGTTGAAAAACTCCCCGTGGGACATACAGATCACTGCTTTCACACAGAGCTGCCGTCTCCCTGGATATGCTGTTGCTGTGCAAGTACTGACTGTGCCCATGAGCCAACGCAGACAAAATGTGGATATTGATACCAGTGACACTTAGTACCAGATATTTCCCAAAGATGTCTCCTTTTTAGGCAACTGGACAGCTAAAGAAGACAGTATCATCCCACAGAACCGAGCTTCTCCCGAGTCTCATCCCTTCTACTCCAATCAACTCTTGGGGCATGTAGGCTTCTACGCGATTAACCTAAGTGAACTGGATGTTTGGAGGGGGAAAATTATCCCACAGATTCTGTTTCCTCAGTACTGTCACTTTGTATTATCACTTCCCAGTGGGTTTTTGTGGTTTTGTCCTCTCTTTCAGGTATCAGACGTGACCACAAGGGCTCATTTTAGAGAAATCCGTAAACCTATTAGCATAAACTGGAACATAACATGCTGCTTGTTCATTTTAAGCATTGCAAGCGAGATTGCCGTCTCGGGTTGAGAGGGCAATTTGAGGGTTGAGAGAGAAGGGTTGCCTTCTCTCCTGCATTTGCCTGCTTAAGGAACTTAAATCCTTCAGCACATGGTATACCTTTGAATTTCAGCTCCTTTTTGCCATAAGAAGCAAAAAGCTACAATGGGTAGAGCAGCCTCTTTGGTTACAGATAAATCATGCAGCTAAGAGCTTACCTGTCACTTGATTCCTTTAAGATATTATAGTTATTCATATAATTAGTCTATAAATGACTTAACACCAGAATGCAGTAAGACCATACAAAGGGATAGTATAAAAAAATTCTAAAATCTGCAGAAATGAGTTACTTTCAATTAAAAATTTTCTTTATCTAAAAAGGTGAACAAAACCATACTAACAAAAAGGATGCATCAACATGCATGCTTAAAAGCAAGCTACTATCCATGTCCATTCTTCCAACACCAGGATATCTCACTGCATGCACTATGTGACACCATTATAACGACTAGAAGTTTCAATAACGTAATTAGGAGTCAGCTGAAAAGAAGACACTAAAAAAAAAAAAAGTGGTTAAGCAATACACATCTCTAACGCTGATTCCTCGCTGCTTTATTTATCACACAAGCTTAATGCAGTTACGTGTTCTCCTTCGGATTAAGTTACCCTCTGTGCACCAGACCGACTGAAGATACCCATACTGCTTTAGCTGTGCATAAAATTCTGAGCGCGACAAATGTAAAACCGACGTCTTCACTGTGGTGGTGAATGCAATTTTGTCTCAAAATCAGATCCATTTGAATTCTTCCCCTCAGCTACAAAAAAATCTCAAAAAACCTGAAAGCCCGACTGAATCCACTTGCAAAGAGCAAAATACCAGGTCTATTTATAGACACAGCAAAGCATAACTAGAAGGATGTATCAAAATCAATGTTTTCCATTAATAAACATTACCTCAAAAATACGCTCAAAAATGTAGACTGATGCAATCCGAACTGCCCAGCAGTGTAATTATGGTAACTAGCTCACACTGGGGAACAACTGTTGCTTTTCCACACTGAGTAATGAATATGAGTAATAGATTTGACTTTTTCCCCCAAGTATTCTGGTAAACATGTTAAATAAATCAGGTTATAGGCTTTCATGAATACACAACAGCTACTCAGTCCTTAGCAAGCATGGCACAATACAATAACAACAAGAACGGCAAAAAAAGTTCAGTATTGGGGTGAGAATTCGAAGGAGGGTTAGTCATACATGCCTTCGGATAAGTTGGCTCTCTTATCTTATGAGAGCAGCAGATCGCATCATCTTTAATATTCTTGTACCCCAGAGTCAATAAAGATGAATAAAAAGCCCTATAGACATTAACGGTTGAACAATAAACTATGTAATCATGACCAAACCATTATGCTACCAATTCCTTTCCAGAAGGATGTTGGTTTACGCTTGCCAAGAGAGATCCCCCCAGGAACACTGTTCTTGGTGATGCCAGTTCCCAAATTGTCCTTTTAAAGTTTGCAACTGAGAGATACAGCCCAATTCCTGACATAACTCCTCGATGTGTTGAGTGCATATAATGCACTCAAGAGATGAGTTATTTCTAGAGGAAGAGTAACGACATACACTTCACGCGTATTTGATAGACTCACATTTCATACCAGATGTAATCATGGATGAAAAATAATGAGCTAATTCTAGTAAGTTGTTAAATTCTCCATAAATAAATAAATAAATAAATAATCTAACCCAAAGTTACAAGAAGACAAGAATAAAACAGTCTCTCGACTGGTTGCCATTATCACAGAAGTAACAGGTAGGCATCTTCTCCAGCACGGGGTTTTTTTCTGAATTTGCCCTCCTATTGCATTTCTTTCTCAACCTGCTCCTGGTTTAAAGGGTCTTCTTGACAGTCAAAGGATTTTCAAACCTCTAAACACTTCATCAATCATCTGTGAGAGGCACTGAATGAACAACCACTCTCTTACGGCAGCTGTCTCTAGAATGCAACTAGTTTCACAGAGACTCCATGTGGCATCTTATTTACAATACATGACAAACATTTAATCTGCTTTAGAGTTCATGCTCTTATAAAAATAGGGCAAAGCCCGCCTTCTCATAGCATGCGATCTTTATGGAGAGGTGGCAGCACCTTCATAACTAAGGTTACGACCAGATTTCCTTGTAAATAAGTCTCAAAATTCTTTGCATCTTTCCTCAGCGACAGACAAATACCTAAGGGTGATAATACTGCACAGGCAAAGACCTTCAACAAACCAGCCAGGGAATTCAGTCTCTGAGGATGTAACAAATACTTACTCAACAAGAAACACAGGCGAATTGTATATAGTCCCTGTTAAACAATAGGAGAGAAGAAACTTGAAATATGCCTTAGACAGGATGCGTCTAAAGAAAAATAACTGTCTACCAAGCTACTGGGCGCCAGTGCTTTTTAGTGCTGTCAAAATATGGAAAAGCTTGTCTTCTAGGCTGAGGTCTGGGGTCCAACTAGAGAACACAACACTGGCATTTCTTCCTGCAGCTGGGATGGAGCCCAGAGTACACCTCGTCCAGCTGCCAGGGCGGATTTAGCAGCAGCATCTGCCATGACCCTGGGCAGAGACAACTCTTGAGGAAGAAGGTAAAATCCTAAACCGCAGCACCAGATCTCTCAAATTGAATATTTTAAGCACTCACCCAAGCAAACACCATTAGCAGTCAGCCGCAGTATTTTGGGCTGTCTCAGTATGCTGGAGAGAGAATTCTGAAAGCACCGAAATCTATGAAGGTCAATCAGAAACCGCTTTCTGAGGTAGCTCTGTTCTTCCTTTCTTCCACAGCTGTTGGAAAGAGTCCGTACCACCGAGAGCCCAGTCTCCTCCTGGAGCGTAAGCAGACCACCAATGCTTAGAAAGCTCCCAGAGCTCCACAGTATTTTCACAGAAGTCTGCCAGTGGGAGACTCCCCGTGTCAAGATTTTGGCTCTCTTCATTTGGGGAACAGGGAGAGCACACTCAAAGCAAGCACAGAAAAAGGCAGATTTTTCACAGCTGTCCAGGTTATTCATGAAGAAAACTGTCTAAATTCAATCTAAATAAAGCCCTGCTTGGCAGAGAACGAAGGTCTTAAATTTAATCATTTCCACCTGCTGTCAGCATTGATCTTCTTCCAGTCCCACCCCAAAAAATGTTTAGCCTTGCCTTCTCTTATTCACTAGATTTTTGACTGACACTCAGCTGTGGACAGTCCTGATATCTAACCGGTACCACAGTACCTACATTTGTCATCTGTGAATGTACTGTCTCTATTCTGGTAGCACTGTTTGCTGCAAAAATATTTTTGCGAACCAATGTGTTTAAACGTTCTGTCCCATTTAGTTTAACGGCCAGCCTGACAAACACCAATTCAAAGCTCAGTGCTTCATTCTTCTTCATCAGGGGGAAGAGATGCTGCGTCTTGATGGGGTGATATATCCCAAGACAGGTTACATATCCCAACAGCAGGCGTGACCTGAATCCCATCCCGAGTGAGCACTTTGTTGTGATTTCTTGGGTTATTTTGTGTGACTATAAGCTGAACGCGTGAATAGCTGGGTAAAGAACAAAATTGTAATTCTCAACTGAAATATGAAGTGCTATTTCCTCACGCTGTCTTTAACTGATGATGTACCTATAACCTTTCCCGATTTACTAATGAACTAGACAGTCCCCTTGCATTTCCAGTAAAATTCATAAATAACTGCAATCTGCAACAAGCTATTCTAACTGCTGATATGAAATGACAGGGAGAGAAAAGGGACGGTGTGGCACTGAAGCTTGAACGCGATGCAAATTTGAGGTCACAGTATCATGTGTTTGAGACCTGTCATGAAGCTGAAAAACAAGTGAAGCTGTCACGGCGATACAGTGACAGTAGAGTTCAGCATGCTGATGAAGTGACTAAAATCCAGAATGACTGCAGAGCCAAGGGAAAAAAAAAGCTGTTTTTTCCCCCTGCCCTGTGTACATAAATAGGAAAGATTTGGTTCTGTTGTCCTGTGAGCACACCCTCTCTGAGATGTCAGTCTAAAGCAACGCCTGACCTGTGCTATATTTATAGAGTGGCAGAACGCATTGCCTTTTCAGCTCAAACGTATCCTTGGCTATTTCTACTGCTGCAGCGGAGCTGACTGTTTTCACAAGAGGGCGATGTACATTTTCTAGTCGCAGCAAACCAGCTTGTGCTTTTCCTTTGACAGATATCAACGCTCCCGTTGCCTCGGGAGAGGTAACAATCTGTAGAGTTAGCCAGCTATACCAATTTGTAAGACGTGTGGTTAATAACAGGTTTTCAATTTTAAAAAGAGCTGTTTTCACACCTACAGAAATCTGAGTGATCCCAAAGTGCTTTGCTGGCATCAGTCTAATCCCACAACCCACCCACACGGCTGGACACCAGAGCACCAGCAAAGCAAGGCAACAAAGCAAATGAGCTTGCAAGATCACACATAAATAAGATATCTACCAACTCTAGCACTTTTATACCTGACCTACCACCTTATTACTTTTGGGGTCCATCTCATTGGGATTTTGGGGTGGAGAGCGGCGTGGAATATTTGCTTTAAGCAGCCTTCCGGAAAACTCAAATTCCCCGATAAAGGGCTGCCCCGCATTTCCAGACTGAGCCCCCCGTGAAGCACAACAAGTCCAACATGTGCCAGGAGCACCAGAGGGGCTGCCCGTGCACTGCGGAGTCAATCTCCGCGCGTACAACATGCCCGGCCCTGACACCAGAAGGTGCGAAGCTCATTGTTTCTCTGCAAATTAGTTATACAACATACGGACATCAGTTACACAACATACAGACACCAGGTATACAACATACAGATGTTAGGAGGTGTCGACCTGTTATTCACACTGCATGGTGTGGAAGCACGTAACTCTCCCCAGGAAGGCTACCAAGAAGTCCAGACACAACTACGAGAAACAGCATTTTTTGAATTTTGGATATTGGCAAGAATTCGCACAGCTGAATCATCTACAGCTCTCGAGCCATGCGAGCAAACAGCGCACTGCTGAGGGGGAAGGCAAATTTCTGGCTCCTCCAAAAAGCCCAGGAATTGCAGTTTCCATGTAAAGCAGGTGAGATCTTGGTTTCTAAATACCTTGGAATGTGACTCGGATCTTCTTCCAAATTCTCCATGGAAAGGTTGGTTTTTGGTTTTAGGCATTAGAAACGAATGCCAAGGCCAACCAATGAGCTAAGATGAGGCTTTTCTGTCTGTGTTATGTTTCCGAACAAGTCCCGACCATTTACTTCAAGTTAGTCACGCACATTTGAATACTGCATCGTTTGTTGCTTTGCATTGAACTATTTAAAGCCAGGTTTTCAGCGTTACTTAAAGATCCTCCAAAGCTGAGGGAGACTATGGAGCATAAAGGACCCAGCAGCAGGGCCTTCCACAGCGGGGGGTGGGTTTCCTGCTGCCCCTGTATCTAACGCCGCTTAACATTTCTGGGCTGCTAAAAGCTAGGCAGCATCCAAATAAGCTTCAGAGAATTGGCAGAGCTCCGGGGCCCTGAAAATAGTGACCATTTTCACTGGAAACATTTATGATATTGGAAGGAAGATTCCCCCACGTTCCTTAGCTTGCACTGAGATCCTGTAGGCTCGTCCTCCCTCCGCCTGGGCAGCAGATACAAAGAAGTTTCAGCCCTGTTATACCTTCAGAACCCCCTTCCACCAACATCTCTGTTCAGTTTAACTTGAAAAGATAAGAGCAATTTAATCTTTCCTGCCTTCGACTTGAAGGTTTCATTCTAAATGTATTTTGACAGCAGAAATAAAGACAAAGTTTTAATAGAACTAACTGAACCACAAACTGAATTATGTATTTCCATTTCAGGAGACAATCTCACTGCTAATAACATCACTCTCCTTCCAAAAGCACGCATGACAGAATTCAAAGCATTTTGTCTGTTCCTTCACGGTGTTGTGTATCTGGCAGCGGCTGTGCAGCACACGGAGCTCCCTCTCACACGTGTATCGTCATGTGTCTCACTCGCCTTCTCCAGGCGTCGGGGTGGGACCAGCTGAATCGCCGAACCAGTCTGTCTGGAAAATTTGTATGCTAGCGGATAAAAATGCAGACTGAACCCTGGCAATGCCGCTGCTTTGGATCTCTGCCTAGAACCTTTATTTCTTCATATTCAGTGCTCTCTGGAAACATGCAGCAGCTGCAGCCTTTCTGTAGGACCCCCACACCAACAACCTGCCCCCAGAAGGGAAGCACATGGCAAAGCAGGGTTTAAACCGTACTGACAGCCTGCAGCAACTTAATTTTCCAACACTGGATCTTTATTTGGTTCCTATCTTACAGAAACGAGTGCATCACCAAGAAGCTTACTAAACCGGGGGCAAATCCTGAACAGACACCTTGCTCACAGATTTGTTCTTAATTAGCCAAACACCCACTGAAGTCACCAAAAGTGCCAGTAAAACGAAGGCAAAATTTGTTTTGTGACCACAAGGAAGGGTATAGAAAGAATTTAGATCAGCTGCTAAACATATGTTCTAATGGCCACCACTGGATTATTAGTAGTGACCTAGATGTAAAAAGCTTTGATCTTCTTACTCCTGGGTTATTATCCGGTTTCTAGATCGCTTAAGGTCAATCAGAGTGAATAAAAATTAGGATGGGTGAAAACTGTGTGCGATACGAGAGAGAGGACCATGGAATATCGATCCCCGGGCAGTTCGCAGAACACAGCAGGCAGACAACAGCAAACAAGCAAGCCAGAAAACAGCATTACATTTCAAAGAAATCTAGGGGTGAAGAGCTTGAGGTAATGAGATACAAAGTCTTTCACATGTAGGTCACCAGTTTTAATCCAGCTGTGGTCATAGCAAACTCTGGTCATTAATATCTGACTGCTGTCTGGCAGCGACGTAGAATGAGACGGTGGTCCTGGTTTAATTGCTAGTGGTATCTGCAAAATTAAGCATATCAACAGAATGGTAATGCTGTTAAAAGTCTAGGCAGGAAGGTCAAGGACTGACTGGGCATTGAGAGAGGACCTCTACCCCCTTACCGAAAAGCTCCGTTTTCTCCTAGTGTCAACTTGAGATATCTCAAGGGCAATAAATCTTTGTGAGGGAACCGAGGGTAAACAAAGCAAAAGACAGTTCAAAGAGAGCTGTGGAAATGCTGCTGCCTTGAACCCAGACCACAGGCCAGATCCCCAGCTGGTGCCTCCACCGAAGTGCTATCGCTACACTGGATCACACCGGCCCAGGGCTTCTCCCCGATATTTTCAACAAAAGCAGCACAGAAGCCAGGACCAGCAGATGAGAGGGCAGACACATGGAGCCACGGCGCCGGGGAAGGAAGGCAGAGAGCAGACCAAGGCCACAAAAAAGAGACTGAGAGGGAAGAAGGAGCTCTGAACAACCTTAGAGGATGACAACACAGAAGATGACCTTAGCACGAGTCCTTCCCCACACAGAACTCCCCGGCTTCCACGTCTTGGTCCAGCAAAGGGTTTATTATGGACACTGCTGGTCCCACTACTGTCTCTGCGGTGGGTCACGGCAGACACCGCATCTCACTGACCCATGCTGCCCCTCCACCCAGGGTCCCTCTGAAGAGTCACAGCCATACACCAACCAAGAAGTAAGGGGTGGGGAGAGGATAAAGTTGTAATTCACATAATCGGAACAAAAGGTCCACCCAGAAATGATGACTGAGGAACAGAACTCCTTACTGTTGCCTTTTCAAAACCTTTTCTTCACAGTAAGACGAAGGCCCGAGTTTCCGAAGCCCATGTGAAATATCTAACATTCACATCAGGAAGGGAGAGAAGAGATTATTTTACAGCTTGCAAGACGGATCCTCCCAATTGCAGATCGGAACAGAGAGCTCTGATTTCTATGTTTAACTAAAAAATAGTATTTTTTAATTTTATTCTTTTAGTAAAGGCTATGTTTAAAAATTTAACTTTGATTCATAAGAGCAAATGTTGATTTTTTTTCTTTTTGTCTAATAATTGTGCCTTTATTTTTTTTTTTTTGACAACATTTACCTTGCTTTATCTGTCCCAAAATCAGGTATCCCATCTAAGCTACTTACCAAGGTTCCCTTGACAGTGACTGGAGAGAAGCAATCAGCTCCAACAGGAGACTCGCCTGTCTTAAAACAGGAGGTTGTCTGGAACAGGCAGGATGAATTCACCTCTCAGGAGGTGGCTGGTGGAGGTGCCCCGTGTATAACTACCTTAGACGCCAACATGGCAAAATTTAAGCAAGTTTAACACCGTCTTTTGTAACCAGAGTAATTCTTCAAGCGTTTCACGGACATACTGCACGGATATTTTGGGTTATGCCTCGAACAATGCACTCTTGATACTATTATATAAAGCACAGCATTTTTACATGTAATAGTCAAATTATCTGAAGATATTTGTTAGTAAAAATGACAAGTAAAATATCAGAATACCTTAGAGTTAAAAATGATGGTTTTAAGACTTTCTTCCTCAAAACTACCAGTGCTGTTTTATCTGCTCAGCATAAGAAACATGCCAAAAAAAGAAGTCATTCTTTGCATTTTTTTTTAAAGTATTTTCCTTTTAAAACTCCTCCACTTGCTTTTGGAACTGTGTAAGTGACACGCAAGAGTCACATTTCCAAATATTTTGCATTCAGCATTTTCTCAGAAAGAACAGGGCTCTTCCATATTGTATTTTAGAGTTGTGCAAGTTCTATACTGATCATTCAAACAGCCTCTCCAGCTGTTAAACAGGGGCAACAGAATTTGATTCTTTCTTCTTTGAATACTTTCCCTAAACAAACAAATGATACAGAAATGCACTGAGATAGAACAGCCCCGGCTGAAATTTTTCCCAATTTCCAGGATAATTCTGCTTAGTGTGTTCCAGCCAGCTATCCATCAAGCTGGAAGGTAACCACTAGATGGTGGTGGCGTATGCCACACACGGAGTACCTGACGCTTTTTGCTTGCCTTCCTCAGAAATCACAAGGCAGGAGAAATATTTCGGCACTCCCTCCGCTGTGGTGTAAGTCAAACAATACCCTTGATCCTTCCCAAGCAAGAGCCAAGTGCTTTAACTTGCCACGGGCCGCCCTGTCACAAAAGTTGCAAAATGGAAAGTCTTAATACTTTGGAAAAATGTCATGCCCAGTGTGATACAATTGAGCGCGGCAGGACATTGATGAAAACAAAAATGAGGAATTCAGGAGTTTCTCTAGACTTCATTTAAAATAATCACATTCTGCCCCATCATGCTACAGCTGCCCTTCTTGAATTTTGCTCCATCATTGGCAGTGGAAACCTTTGCTTTCTCTCTTATGGAATTTACATGTTCTGCTGCTCTTCCTTCAAGCAATGTAATTAAAGGAACCTGCTTAGCATAATTAATTTGCAAACCAGTTGGATGAAATGGGATTGTATCCCAAAGGCTTTTTCAGCATTAAGTGTAACTACTTCTTCAAGCATACTGTAGAGTCTCCTGTACATCAATTTCTTGCATTTTGCATTTTAAAAGCTCTTCATTTTGTAAGGTGCTACAATTGGCAGGCCGGTTCTGATCTGTGCTGCTGATGCAGGCCTAGACGATACGGCTCATTCTACAAACCATGTCCCCCAGGGTATCCAGCCTCTGAGCAGAGGGAGGCTGTGTAGTCAAGAGCTCTTCCATGTTGAAGAGTTTTTGCTGAAATCAACTTATCTTCCTCAAAAATCTTCACCCTGACCTTACCTGAAACAACAACATGGCATTTTAGATGTTAAAGGGGATGTTGCAGTCAGTCCTGCGCAGCCAACCAGAGGAATGCTGAGGGAATAGGGAAGGAGGAACACCTTCCCACTGCGAGCGGCTGGGACCTCTGCTCCCGGGCGAGCACTTGGACCAGCTGCGGTTGTCACCCGCCAAGAGCAGTTCTCCCCACTGCACCGAGACCTGGCGTTATTCCTCCCTCATGTTTAGGCTGTCTGTCAGGGCAAGGACACAGCGAGGGACCCTTTAGTGCCTCACTATGCCTGGTGCCTCCTCCACCCGAGCGGCTGGGACATCGCAGCTGGCACAAAGGGCACCCTCAGCACCCTCCTGGTGCCGAGGCACACACAGAGCCCCGGCCCTTCGCAGTGCTCCCCACGATTAGCAGTCTACTGACCGCCACATCCACACTTGGCTTCTTTTTCATTATTTGCTTATATTTTTAACTGAGACCCCGTCCCCTTTGGTCTGCAATGCAGAGATTTCAGATTTCTTGAGCTCCCTTCCATGACAAACTCATTTCCAAAGAGTGATAATAAATCAATCGTTTCTGGCATTAACAGCTTAGCTCTAGGGACTTTTAATTTCAATACAAACACCATCAGCTGATAACAGCAGGCAAATGGAAAGCCCTACCCCCAAACATCATTTAAAGCTGATCATCCCAAATTAGAAAGAAAGAAGACTATTTTAATGTTCTAACCTGAGAAAAGATCATTTGGGTAGTTTTACAAAGAGGGGAGTACGTTTATGACATGACACTGGTGGACAAGTGATGCAGAAAACGTAGCCCAGTCTCCTTTGGCGTGTCTTTCAACCACTCGAATTTACACGGGGACTCACGGAATCACGGAATCACGGAATCACGGAATCTTCAGAGTTGGAAGGGACCTCTAGAGATCATCTAGTCCAACTCCCCTGCTAGAGCAGGATTGCCTAAAGCACATCCCTCAGGGCTGCATCCAGGCGGGTCTTGAAAATCTCCAGAGAAGGGGACTCCACCACCTGCCTGGGCAGCCTGTTCCAGTGCTCTGTCACCCTCACTGTAAAGAAGTTTTTCCGTGTATTTGAACGGAACTTCCTATGTTCTAGCTTGTGCCCATTGCCCCTTGTCCTGTCGCTGGGAACCATTGAA
Source organism: Rissa tridactyla (assembly GCF_028500815.1). Classification (NCBI taxonomy): domain Eukaryota; kingdom Metazoa; phylum Chordata; class Aves; order Charadriiformes; family Laridae; genus Rissa; species Rissa tridactyla. The sequence goes on along the minus strand of NC_071468.1, from coordinate 114,728,347 downwards.
AAGAGCCTGGCTCCGTCCTCCTTAAACCCACCCTTTAGGTACTTGTAAACATTCATCAGGTCCCCCCTCAACCTTCTCTTCTCCAGGCTAAAGAGTCCCAGCTCTTTCAGCCTTTCCTCATAAGGGAGGTGCTCCAGTCCCATAATCATCTTGGTTGCCCTTCGCTGGACTCGCTCCAGTAGTTGCCTGTCCCTCTTGAACTGGGGAGCCCAGAACTGGACACAGTACTCCAGTTGTGGCCTCACCAGTGCAGAGTAGAGGGGGAGAATGACCTCCCTCGACCTACTGGCCACAGTCTTCCCTATGCAGCCCAGGATGCCATTGGCCTTCTTGGCGACAAGGGCACACTGCTGGCTCATGGATAATTTGCTGTCTACCAGGACCCCCAGGTCCTTCTCCTCAGAGCTGCTTCCCAGCATGTCCGCCCCTAACATATACTGGTGTTTGGCATTCTTCCTTCCCAGGTGCAGGACCCTACACTTGCTTTTGTTGAACCTCATTAGGTTCTTCTCTGCCCAGCTCTCCAGCCTGTCCAGGTCACGCTGGATGGCAGCACGGCCCTCCGGAGTGTCGGCCACCCCTCCCAGCTTGGTATCATCAGCAAACTTGCTGAGGATACACTCTGTCCCCTCATCTAGGTCATTAATGAATATATTGAACAAAATTGGTCCAAGTATTGACCCCTGAGGGACACCACTCGTTACAGGCCTCCAACTGGACTCCTAGACTTGATGTCTGGCAGTGCAAGGGACAGGGATTATTCTGTACTAAAAGACTGCCGTGTTGTAGTGAAGCACCTATGAAACTCAGCTATAATGCAAACAAAAGTCATTTGGCAAGGTCATGGTTTCTAACGATTATATGATAATGCCTGCCAATACTATTTCTATTTAAGCCCCAGCTATATTGCTTTTATGAACGGTTCTTTTCCAATACAGGGTATACAGTTCAGGCAGTGAACCGGGTGATGCTGCTCAAGATATCACTGATGGGGAACACCTGGGGGTCAAGTCACTAGATTCCATCTGTTGATTCATCACTGGATGGAATGAACACACCTGATCCTGTGTCTGCCTGATGCAGTTCAGTCTGAGGCACTGAACTGTTCATTCCTTGAAAATTAGACATGAACCACAGATAAACGTCAATCTAACAACGCTTCTAAAATGTGGCAGCATTTGAGCAAATTCAATTATGAAAAAGAGCTGTTACCTTTATTAATGAAGTCCTGTTACACACACACAATCGCTGTGTCACATTACCGGAGTGTTACGGGAAACATCACAACTAAAATCTATAAAACCAGTCTGCAGTGCATACCTGAAGCCTTGATTTACAAACTTACAACAGGCAGGGAGATTTAGCAAAATCTGGATGTAGTCTCTTAATTACAATCTACTAGGTTTTAAGAAATAAATGTAAAATCTGAACGATATGACAAAAAATAATGTAATACATTTTTATCTCATTTTAAATTACTAAGAGAATGGGAGAGAAACAAGAACTTGATTGCTTCCATAGGCTTCATAATCTTAATGAATTAATATCAAATACTTTATTAAACTCTTAATAATTGAGTTTCATTACTAAGCACAATATTGAACGAGCTATTAAACTTGTTAAACAGGGGACAGATAACCTCCTGAGCAGCAGACGCGGAGAAACTCATCATTGCATCTCACCATCGAGGGCCCATGTGAATGCTCTGATATCTAAGGTGGTTTCGGTGCATGTTGGTGCCTTCCCTCTGTGAGAGTATTAATAGGTGTGCCTGGCCTCATGTGGATGTTTGTCATATAAAACTTGTAGGAATTGTATTGGGGTTTTTTTGCATGGAGACTTTTACCCCTCCGTCCAAATCGCATGCATCATGGACATAGATTCAAAACTCATTAGGGAAATTCAGAAGGACAGACACAAACATGCACACAGCTCAATCACAGCATCTTTATTTCCTTAAGAAAGGAGACAGCAAATATTGTCGAGACAGATATAAAATGACTGACTAACTCTAGGACCAACCAGTGACCTCAGACAGAAGCTCTGACACAGGACAGACCAGTGCTGCTCTCCTTTCTTCAGCATCATGCAGAAGAGGTTGAGGGAGACTGACAAAGATGCGTTAACACCAAATGTCAAGGGGACCTTACTGGGAGATTGGAAAACGAAGTTTAAATCCCCTCAAGTAGGGGTAAGACTGCAGCTGAACCCCCTGCAGACTTTAAGCACTACACTGGGGGCTACAAAGGAGGCAGAAACACTACTTTTGTGGCTTGAATTTGCTTTGGTGCCTTGCTCCAGGCAGGGCTCTGGGAATCAAGAACTGAGGGACACAACTGCCTTCAGCCCAGGTCACGGGATGCACGGATTCCTGCTCATTCGTCTCAGCTCACCCTACCCATTGAGCAGGCACCTACACGCACACCTTGTGTGAATTAAAAAAAAGAAAAATGAATTCCTGTGGAATCTGTCTGGTTAGGTCAACTGTATGTTTTTTGTTTCTTTAACGTTTATGTTATGTTGGTACACTCCGGATGTCTTGTGCACCTGTCATTTGCAGAAATCTCCAATGGTACGTTCCTTCTACGCAGACTGTTCATGTTACTTTTTCCAAATCAGAGCACTCACAAGCAACTGGCAGCCCTTGCTTGGGAAGTGCTTCATCTCCAGTGCTTCAGCACCTGGATTTCACTTCTGAAGCCAGAGTACAACAGGGATGTTTAAGACATAGCACTGAATCATGCATCCCAGGTCTCTCTCTCTTATCCAGTGCAGATAAAGTACGGTTTTCTCACAAGTTAGCCCAGAGAAAAAGAGATTAAACCCAAGCAAACCCACTGCAATAAATGGGACCCTGACTTGTAAAAAATAAGGCTCTCCACGCTCAGCAGCCACTGCTCACAGAGTTTATTGATTGCACACATCACACGTTGAGCCCTCCACTAGCAACAGAAGGCGAAGTAACAACCACATGTTCTTGGTTACACAACATCGCGGAGGGATAGCTCACTGACACCAGTAAGCCTTCTTGCCAGAAAAGTGCTTTTATATACAAAAGGAAGATGTCTTTTAAAGATTAAGGCAATGAGAGGAAGACACGTCCTCAATGAGTTCAGATATTTCTTTCTTATTTCTTTCTTTCTTAATTTAGTGATGGGCGGTTCTGCAGAGGAATTAAAGATTGTTTTGACAGCTGACTGAAACCGTCACAGCTTTTGGACTCTTTTTTTCCTTCTATCTGTCCATTAACAGAACTGTCCACCTGACTATGACTTCTCCCTCTATTAGTAGACTGTTCCTATTTTACCAGTAGACTATTTTTGCAGCAAACTGCTCCTATTTTATCTGTAACAGCGTTGCCAGCTTCGCAGCACTGTTTCTTACTCCTTCAACACAGCACAGCAATTTGGAAGGAAACTTTTGGGTGATGGTTTGAAAAGAGCAGGAATAAAGGCTACCTGCTTTTTCTGGATCTGCCCTGCAGTCCCAGCTTCAAAAGCTGCTGGTTCAGGAGTGATAAGCCTGTCCCCCGGGGAGTCCCAGCTGGGGTCACTGCGAGCACAGCTGCCGGCACAACCATCGGCAAACACAACTCCCCGCTGTCAAGAGGAGATGCAATAGAGGCTCTGCTCTCATCCACAATCAGTGAGATTAAGGGGTTCGTTCTCTTGGCTAGTTAACCCAGGGACACGCTTCCTCCATCCTCCACTTCAACAGGGCTACTGCAAAGAACAATAAGTGGTTGCCTTGACTGATGTGGTGTTTATAGAATCATAGAATCATTTACGTTGGAAAAGACCCTTAAGAACATTGAGTCCAACCGTAAACTTAGCACTGCCAAGTCCACCACTAAACTGTGTCCCTAAGCACCACGTCTACGTGTCTTTTTTGGATGTTTTGTTTTGTTTTACTTACAAGTGTTTTATTTGTGACCCATGATGTTATTTAGTCTTAGTCTTATCTTGCACTTCAAATTCTCCCTGGGTACATTAGCTCAGATTCTTTCAGTTAAGTTAAAACACACGAGCCCAGGTGACATCTTTAATGGAAGTGCTGGCATGAGAAGTAATCAAATTATTTAGAGCTTTATTTTTCTTCCCGTGGCTTTTCTCCACTGGTGCCAGTGACACAATCTCTCTATTCCAAGCACTTCAGGTTGGCGCCTTCAGGCCCTGCTATTCAAGGAGTAATAAGATCCCCCTTTATGAATCATAATACACATGAGAAAACAAAAAGGTAGCCGTACGCCGTGAGATATCAATTACTGCTCTGAGAATAGCCGTAAGACTTTCAAGTGAGATAAGCATTGCTTCTCCTTACAGCTTTAAATATACCCCCAGAAGAAAAGACAGTTAAGGCTGAGAATACATTGCCCTTTAAACCAGCAGTAACATACTATATTCAACAAAAATAATCAAGCATTGTGAGACACAGGAATCCAGAAAATCCAGTTAAAGACCGAGCACGGATATTAAAGAGAGCAGTTGCAAAGGCTGGGGTTATCCGGGGGGGAACTTGCTTCCCAGAGGTCCTCTGTAGTCAACAGAGAGTGACAGGTTTCACATGGGGTCAAATCAGAGCTTAAATGAGATCCTTGTTCTGGGTGGTCCTGGGGAGGAGCCTATCGCTTTTCTGTAACTGTAAAGAAACCTAGGAGACACTCCTTTCTCATTTGGTGCAGGGCTTTGTCAAATTCTTTGGAAAGTCAAGTAAATGGTATCAACCAGATTACCTTGGCAGACATGCCCACCCTACCCCTCTGGAGTTCACTATGAGGTGAGGAAGGAATACACGATGTTGATTCTTCCCCAGCAGACTGTGAATACATAAATCCCAATGGAAAAATCGCAGACTTCATGCTAGTGGTGCTGACAGGGGAGATACAGCTAAACTGGACACAGTTACCTGAGTACTGAAGAAAAAAATAAATCTGTGTTCGGTTAGAGTGAACCATTGATTTAATCTGGTTTCTTGTATGTCACTTTTTCCATCTCACTTGCCGATGTTTTTTCTAAAAAACACAGTGCACTTTTATTACAGAAAGATATACCAGGCCTAAATTTTTTAAATTATGTTACAAATTCAGTCGTTCTATTCTTGTTTTCCACAGCCATAAATGTCTTAATATCCTTTTTTCTGCAAAGTATTTTGTTCCATTGTTTTTCACAGCCTAAATGTTTCGCCCCAAATGTCACAACAGTTTTGTTGCTTTATTTCAACAGTTCTGTTAGTAAAACGGTGTGTACCAAAGTACAAGCAACACATGTGAAAATGCTTTGTTTCTTACAACTCCAGTGTTAAGGGATTACATGTACACACATCATTTCCAAGCAAACCAAGAGAACTAAACAAAGGATTAGGAATTTACTGCGTAAATTGCTTGACTAAAATGAAATTTTATGATGTTATATTCTCATCAGACTGTGTCTTGAAGTGCAGGAAAGAGTAACCATTTTGTAGGAAACTTCTCTTAAATGTTTTAATAAAGACAGTTAAATGCTTTACTTGGCTTGTAGTGTTATTCTAAAGGAAGGAATGCCTTAAAGAATTACAAAATGCCTTCAAAAACAGGGGAAAACATGAACAAACTTCAGGGGAGAATGAAGAACTTTTGCTTCTGTTGTGCATGACAAAGATCTGACATTTTCTCTGTCCAATCAGTTGAAACTTGCTCATCGACAGTGTTCTCTGTCCTACAAAAACTTGTCTTCCCCCTGTTAACACCGTGCCAACGCTGCTGCTAAATTCATTTACCTGTCCTGTCACTTCAACCTGCAGCCTCTCTTCACCGTACCAAGGCACAGACGCGGACCAGCTCGTCACTTCAAGCAGTGATGCTGCCTGTAACTGTCTGCAGTTTTGGAGCAAGCAGCATTACACGTTCTTCCAGCGCACACCCCCTGCAAGCAGTTTCCTTCTGCTCAAAATGTCTTTTTGAAATTTGTCTATGGCTACCTAAGGCTTGAAAATGGTCAGCTGGCATTTGGGGTGTGACTTTTGGGGCTCTTGGTATTGCTTCATTATTCACTTTTATTCTCGTGGTCCATTTGCCCCTATCCACCACCTCCTCTGTAAATGCAGACTATAAGGTCTGCGGGGTAAAGGACATTTTTATGCCTCATGGTGGTACACCGCCATTCATCGTGTGTCTTTAGACTTAAACGTTAATGCTACTAACTGCAGCAGCACTTCTAACATCCAAACCATTTCTTAGAAACATTCCCACCCTGTCAAGCCAAAGGCATGAGACCCAAAAGAAAAAACACCAATATAAATGAAAGTCAATCAAGTCTTTGAAAAGCACTTGAGACTGACTCATTTCTTATCCAAATATAAATACATCTGTGTTTAAAAGAAGCAGCAAAACCACTATACAGAACACTATGAATCAAACTTGGTCTATTTAGGAGTAATATATGCATTCAATTAAGTTTTCTGCTTCATGTTCTCCCTACTCCTTGCTCCCCTTATACAGCACGTAGACCTAACACTTCGTGGTAAGATTTGGCAAAGCAAAACCAACCTGACAACAGTTTATTTTCAAGAACAAATCACATAAATCTAAGAAAATTATTGACTGTCTAAATTTTCCCTAACACATTGTATTACCTTTGTTTACACGTTTCTAGAATGGAATTGTATTCCTTTTACACCATCACATTACTACGTATTTCCAAAACCACATTCTTCACGTGTTATTTTAAGTGTATTACACATCTATATTTCTATCCATCCTTTTTACAGACCTGGGATTTAAATCCAAGCTTTGGCAGGTAACTCAGCCCTGTTGCTTAGCAGCAGCTGAGACACATGTAAATGCAATAATGGAAATTCTCGCGGTTACAAAAGGGGAAAGCTCTTGCCTGCTAAAAGCGGATGTTTATAAATTGGCTGGAAGCAGAGTAAGTGGCAATATTAGATTAGAAAAATTCTTTCCAAACAAAATACAGCCTTGAATACAAAGCCAACCAGCCTGACACAACCTAAATAACAGAGAGACTGAGGTTAAAAAAAACAGGAGTCACTATTTAATTATGATTGGTTTTACGTATTGATCACTCTAGTATTTTAACCATCATATGATTACCAGTGTAACTGACCACACTCCATTTCATTTTATGGGTGAAATAATGGATTCATGAAAGTCAGCTGCAAAACTTTTGCTGCCTATAGAACTGGGATTTCATATTATCTCCATTTTTTTCATTAAAACTTATTTTGAAAAGCACTGGTCCAGGTGTCCAGAACAGGTGCGAAAACTAATCCTAACCCTTACTTCTGTGCTGAAGCTCAACGGCAGGGATAAGGGTGAGGCAACGATCTAGTGGACAACGTCCTGGATTTTAACTCGCAAGCTCTGAGTACTATCCCCAAAGGTGCTGATAATCTCCTGAAAATTAACTTAAATCCATTTCCACCCCTAACCCAGTCCGTAAAGGAGTTCTCTTGATACCCAGATCTTGTTTGGGACTCCTTCGATGTAGATATAATTTAAAACATCATATTTTAGTCTACAGTGCCACATTCCCTGGGCTCTAACTCCATTTGTTGCTTATACATTGCAGATTGACACATTGCACGAGGATTTTTCCCCACTGAACTCTGTTCAGCAGAAGGGAAGAAATAACGGATTATCCTATTCTGAACATTTGACAGAAGGTTTTATTTATTCCAACTTAACACCTTTTATTTGTGTTTTTTTTCTCCCTCCTAAATACGATGGTTTGTCAGCTTGTGTCACTCATTCTCTATTCATTTCCATCAGCTGTATCTCTGGTTCCCATGAGAACACTTCAATTTTGTTGCAAGGCCCAGAAATATGATAATCAACAAATATTTCTAGGTCAAATCCATCGTCACAGTGTCAGCGTGTTCATGAGAAATACTGATGCAATTAAACACTGACTTGCCACTCCAACTACCAGCAAGACAGATCTAAAGTACAGTTTGGTTTCTATAGATCTTTTTAAATTGTCTCCCTTTAATACTCTTGTGAAAGATAATCAATTATACGGAAGAACCGAAGCAGCAAAAATGCTTAATACTTTTATGGTGTTTTGCATTTTACTGATGTACAAACATTAACTAATTAAGCCTCACAACACCCAAGTGAGGAATGGAAGGAAGCATTATTACGGTTATATATTATAATTATACTGTCTCATTTAGAATTTCCTGGCTTGTGACTTTTAAAGTAATTATTATAATTATCATAAAACTAATAAAAAGTCAGAAACAACCTGTTGTTTTTTTTTTCCCCCAGTATGAATGTGCTCTAAACTAAGCAAAGAGTTTACAAATGCCTAAAAGCACACTTCTTCATGTATCTCAGCTTCTGTTTTCCCTTTCTCCATCTGAGTCCACAGAAGTTGATCTTGCTTCCACCAAAGGGGAAGAAAATCTTGCCAATGATCACAGTGTGTCCTTGATTTTAGCAATAACTTTTTTTTTTTTTAAAAAAGTGTGTGGAGTGAGTTTATCTTTGTGATTTTTACTATTTGCTAAGAAACCATTATCAGATCTTGATCTAAAACATTCTTATATGATCCAAACAACATTATTAAGTCTCTATGGTATCTTGCAATTAGGAATAATTTTGAATTTATTATGTAAAATTGTTTTTCTCTCAAATACCTCTCACCAGTGTCCGGATTCCTCCTCCCAATTTTAGCCATCTACCAGCTCACTGGCACCCTTCAGCTACGGGTAGATAGGTTCCTTCAGAGAGTGGTTTCTGCCATCTCTCTCATACATCTATCTTGGAACGAGATGATTTGCCCATTGCAGATGCCTTTGCCCAATAATAAGATACTCTCATACGTTTCTCCTATAAGACTGGAATTTTCAAAGTCTATGGGGACAAAATCCATTTTAGTAACTATACAAAAGTGTCACAAAACATTTGATATTTCAATTGGCTCCATTATAACAGTCAGTCACTGCAAATTCTTAGGAGTTAACCACAGCTGGAACAGTGTTTGGGAGAAGCTTCCTCGTAAGGCTGTAATCAACTGAATGATAATTTGGAAAAGGTTCTCAGGAACTTCTCTCTTAGCTGGAAGCAAAGCAACTGTGATAATTTCTTTCTTCTTCTTCTTTTTAAATTATGTAGTATAGACTGAACAGTACTTAGGTACGTAGAGTGGATCCAGCAGAAGAGAAGAAAGAGAAGTAGTCTGATGAACTCAAAATACACGCAATACTGTTTTGTTACTGGAAAAAGAAACAAAGAAGTAAAAATACCTAATAATATCAAGCAGGTCAGGCCAAGATTAGTAGAAGATTAATAGGAGGATTAATATTCCTAACTTGCAATCCAGAAACCAACAAGAGCACTACTTAGGCTTCTAGGTTGCCACCTACTACTTGCATGATCAACCATGGCTGGACACGGTGCTCAGGTCATCTGCCTATTAGAAAAGGAAGTCACCATCAAATCCATCAACAGTGGTTTTCCATAATACAACTCCTTTTCTGCAGCAAGTTGCCAATACAGTCCTTGTGCTCGTTGTAGATAGTATTTTGACTGTACTTGCCTCATGAAACTAGAAAGACCATCTGGCTAAACAGATGTGGTAATCTGATTTGTTTGGCCAACGAACTGAAAAAACGCACAATGGCTTGAATGGGAGCTCCCAGGAGTGCCCTGTCCAGCCTCTTCTCTTGTGCACTTCCAGATACTATATTTGTCATTTCAGGATGAGCTTGGTAACGGATTATTTGCTCGTGGAAGTTACCAAGAGAAAGAATTTCCATACAAAAGACAAAAAGAGGTGAACATGTTCTCGTCACAAAAAAAATAGTTTAAAGACCAGCTGTTATTCTTTGCAGAGTATATCATATGTTATAAAACAAGAAACTGGTACAATGCAAGCCAAATCTTGGTTCCACAGAAGGTGTCAAATCTTCCATGGATTTGAACAGGACCATTGGCTATTCAATCTGTTCATTTATAACCTTATTTAAAGACCACAGTACAGTTCTTCTCAGACCAATGTATTTTATTACAGGTGTATAACCTTAAATCTGGAATGGATTGACTAGATAATGTCCCACTGCCAACATTCTCTTCATCATCTGTCTTAATGTTTAAAACCCTTAGGTTTATAAAAATATATGTATTTTTATATCTTCCAAGGTCTAACACAAGTTTATATTGATCCAGCCTCAATTTCTTTACTTTTTAATTTCCTTTCATTTCTCAAACCTGTACTGTTTGATACTACCACTACTCATATAATTGGCTGCCCAAAAAAAAAAAAAAAAAAAAAAAAAAAAAAGACAGAGAAAAAAACCCCAAACCTCTGACATTGTAAATTAGAAAAGTATATGTTCAAAGGTTAAAAGGTAGGCATTTAAAAAATCTTTCTGAAGACATATCATTTTAGTTCAAGTAAAAGATTCTGGATAGTTCCATTTCTTAAAGCGCTTCTCAGCTCCATTAACAATTTGTAGCAAACACTCAGCTATGCCCACTCATTTCGCTTTGCTGTGTAGAATCCTGCCGGAGCTTGTAGACTCGTATTTTAGAAAGGTTTTCAGCTACAGAGCCCTCCTTTGCATAAAGGATTGGGCTGGCTTTCTGATGTTGGACTGCCCTTTTCTTAAAGTAAAGAGAGGAACAAATTAAAATAAAATGACCAAGCCCACACCATAGGCTGAATGAACACAACCAACAGCTAGCATCTCATTCTGCAGAGCTGCAGAAATTCAAAAGTTGGAGAAGAAAAGGACAAAGATACACATAGAATCATAGAATCTTCATGATTGGAAAGGACCTTTGAGATCATCGAGTCCAACCACACAACCTACAATCTCTGCCACTAGAGCATGCCCTGAAGTGCCACATCTAGATGTTTCTTAAATACCTCTAGGGATGGTGACTCAACCACCTCCCTGGGCAGGCTGTTCCAGTGCCTGACCACTCTTTCAGTAAAGGAATTCTTCCTAATATCTAATCTAAACCTCCCCTGCCGCAACTTCAGACCATTTCCTCTGGTCCTGTCATTATTCACCTGGGAGAAGAGGCCAACACCCACCTCTCTCCAACCTCCTTTCAGGTAGTTGTAGAGGGTGATGAGGTCTCCCCTCAGCCTCCTCTTCTCCAAGCTAAACATGCCCAGCTCCCTCAGCCTCTCCTCATATGCCCTGGTCTCCAGACCCCTCACCAGCCTGGTAGCTCTCCTCTGGACACGCTCCAGCACTTCAATGTCCCTCTTGTACAGAGGGGCCCAGAACTGGACACAGTACTCGAGGTGAGGCCTCACCAGTGCCGAGTATAGAGGCACGGTCACTTCCCTGCTCCTGCTGGGAGTAGGGATATCACATATCACATCTCACATCAGGCTTCACCATTCGTCTAGCCAGTGCCCTAGGAAAGATGGAGCGGAGCTAGCTGAGAAGCACAGCAAAGCACATTATGGTTAAGAAAAGGATGGGGACGTAGCTCAAGACTCTGCATGCCTTACAGTCAGGACTGTGCAGAACCTTGGAGACGCCAAGGTTGCATCTTCTGGCCCACTCCAGGAAGAAGGAGGGCACTTTGCTGCTTGGGGGAGAAAAATTTTGCTTTCTGTGAATTTTGCATTTTGTGAATTTACCCAGTGACAGTGAATTGAAGTCCTAATACAATAAATGAGTTTTAACAATTCAAAAAGTGCATTTTTAGTCCATCATGGATTACACTAAAGAACTACTCTTACTTTGGTCAAACTCTTACCCTCCACCATAATGCTTCCACTTCACTGTATGTGTGACTTGTGCACTGTTACAGCTCTCTTTTGTTATACAGTAAAAATATCTACACAGTAACTACGGATTGCTCTTCTCGTAAAGTTTTTTTTTCCCCTTGTTGTTCTTTTGGCTCCGAGACATGCATTCTTGTCTGCACAGTAACACAACTTCAGCCGTCCCTTGACCCAGCTATTACACCAACATGCTGGCAATAAAACCTGGGAGAGACTTCTTCAACCAGCGAGCTACGTGAACTCACTCACACCACGCATATACAAGACTTCCATGGAATTTTTATACCATTGTAGGCTTTTACTCTACATAAAAGGGAAGGAGAAACGGTAAAAAGTGCTCTTGCCCACTGATATACTCCGTAGCAACATGGGCCATCCCACAGAAATCAGTGCTCCTCTTAGAACTATGTACTTGCTTTCATAGCGTTGTATGTAGAAGAATATTTCTATGAATCTGGAAACTTAAATATAGCCCAAAGTATTCTGGCAATATGTAAAATGGATGTGCATGAGCCCAGAATAGATGAGAGCAAAGAAAACGATTGAGATGAACAATCACACGGAAATAAAGAACACTGGGTACATGTATAGAAAATGGAAACAAATAACTGAAAACCGCCTGAAGGCAAATACTATTGGCGATAATGCAGGGATAATGTTTTCATGGGGATTAACTGTTCTGGAGCACTTTCCCCATGTGTAATGCACAACATACTTTTTATTCAGATAGGTTGATTTGGCAGCTTCTTTATTGCTCGCAAAAACTATTTATTGTGCCTGTGCAGGAAAAATTCCACCCTCGGATAGCCAGAATCCAGTTCTTTTCTCTCACACTGACAATCGCCCGCTGGATAGAGCTCAAGAGCTAATTTCCCACTGATAGTCCACTTCTATAGGATGCCTATTAGAAGTTTGTATGCCAAATTAATAATTTTCTAAAGTCTTTAATAAATTTGGCTACATGTTAATGTAATTTTTATACTGAATGTGTTAAATTCTGCCTTTGGAAACAATTTTGATTTCTTTGGCAAAATATCATTCTTACAGAGAGGTAACAAAGAGGTACATCACTTTAAAAGAAACTGCTGAATACAAAGGCAACTTCTTATTTCCACCATTTCCCTTTTATTAGCATTATTTTTTAACTTGGCTTTATTGCCCTGGACCTGCTGGTGATGTTCTATATGAGCAATGTAATTTTCAGTGTGTGGAAATAGTGTTTCCTTACATGTTGTTTTAGAGCACATGCTCTCTTTCATGATGTTTCACGTTTCAAAAATACCCCAGGGTACTAGATACAGGAAGCAGAAACTGTCCTCATTCTTTCTACTCTTGGCCATACATTAAAACAACCCCAGAATTTATGTCTCTCTGAAAAGAACATCAGGCCCGTTAAATACCATTTTCCTGCTGTACAAAAAAACTCCAGGGGAAGAGAATCTTAAAAATAAATGAGCGGATAGACTAATACACCATAGGGGCTAATTTGTGGCATGCAGTTTGCAATTCTAACACAGGGCCACTAATTTGTTGGGCTTCCCTTGTCATATACCGTATTTAACTGTAGCAGGAACTAATTGATAGATAACTAATTGCTTCTCCAAGCCAAGATTAATATAGCACCCTTACAATTAAATATGACTATTACCATTATAAACTCACATTTTCAGAATCCTATTTCATATAGCTCAAAAAAAAAGAAAAAAAAAATATTAGATAAGCTTTAAAGAGGTGTTCTAGACTTTAACCACAGTCTTCTTGCTGATTTTTTAAGAACCACCATATACTGGATATCAGAAAATTTAGCTTTCTCAGGCCACGTGCTATCTGAAGTATTACTTTTCTTTAAAAAAAAAACAACCAAACAAACAAAAAGCCGTCCACCAAAAAACAATAACAACAACAAAAAAACCCAACAAAAAAACCCACCAAAAAAACAAACTACAAATTTCATGTATGGACACTATATTTAAAACATCAAATATTGGGAACTATGACTTCCTAAATGAAGTATTAAGGCATCTCTTGTTCTGCACAAATGAACAACAGAAAAGATAAGAAGAAAATTCCATGTGCAGTACCATTACTGTGAAGCTGATGCTCAGCTCTACCTTTCTGTGGCTTAAGATATGCATAAAATGGTACGACTGTATTCCTCCAAGAAAACTTTGGGATTTGGTCACCACTAAGCAACTGGGAACCCAGAGCAGTGGATAACCACCTAAGTGACTTGTCCTAATCAAGCAACCAGGAGAAGTTTAATGTGTGTCTATAGTGTTTGTACCAAGTTTACCAACCCACGTGTAATATAAGACTCAGTGTGCTGAATGAAGACGCTTTATACTGAAATGGAGAAATCAGACCCTGAAGAAAGGAGATGCGTTTTATTCCCGAATGAATTTAGGAGTGTTAATGGAGTACAGGGGACGGCACCCAACCTGCCAAAGTGACAGCAGCATCTGTGAGAGGGAAAGTGGGAAGCAGTGATTTAGTGGGAGGACCAACTGCCTCCTCTCCCGCCAGGGCTAAGGCGTGTAGGAGGGAGTTGGGAGACTCTGAAGGGAACTGAGGACATCTGCATTTCACTGGGACCACATCCAAAGAGCGTCACCTTCCAGCCACCCGTGTTTAGCAGCTGGCTGAAAAGTAGTTGGCTGGAGTTTATTCTGGTGAAAACAGATCCGTGCTAGGAGGCAGGACGTCTCCTGAAGTCATCCGCAGGCTTCACCTGTGGTGTCCTGTGAAGCTTTCACAGCAAAACTTCTTGTTTTAATTGGTCCATTCTTAGACAACTCATCATTTCAGTTACACGTTTTAATTACATAATTATTTGCACTGGCATATATTATAAAATTAGGCACTGTAATTGCTACGTTAATAAACACCAACACAATTAAAAGTGTTTCCATTACCAAAATGGTATTTAGAAGAGGGGCACAGATCTAGTCAACATGGACTAGTGGTACTACAAAAGTAGTGCTAGCTGGAGCCTGCGAACAGGAAAGCAGATTCGAGGACTTCTCCTTTTAATCAGTTCTTCTGTATTTGGTACTAGCACTAGGGAGAGGAATCGCATAGCCAGAACTCCTGTATCTTGGAATAGGGTTTTAACCATCTCCCAGCCTGATTAGTTTCACAGGGAGGAGCAAATTAGTGAATACCTTTCAAAGAAAGCTGCGAAGAGCCATGAGCATGCATACAGCTGGGTAATTTCCTAGCAAGGGACAACAGAAGTTCTAGGGTGAATCCTTCCATACGAAAGGAGACACACACATCTAGAAATAATTTCGTAATTGAATATACTTCTGTTGAAAGCTGCTGACAAGGTCCATATAAAATCTTATTTCAATTAATGACTTAAGAATTTTTAATTCCTTTTATTTTTTTTAATAGCTTTGTTAAGATGGAAATAATCCCCAGCTGACTTTGATGTTCACTTTGAGGTGAACTGTAGCATTTGTTTACCTTTCTGCTTATCCTGCTGTTTCTCTGGACTACAGGGAGAGTTTAATTAAAGCTGCGTGTTCAGTTCTGGGCTACCCATCCAACCGGACAGCAAACTTCACAATTTCTCATACAGGTGGATTTCACACCAACCTCTCCTGAGAATGTTTCATATGTATTTCAGCAAAATGGCAAAATATCCTCCAGTCTGAATTTCCTTATGTTGATTATCTTCCAAACCACATGTTTTTCTCGTTTTGTTTGTGATTGAATATAAAATTAAGATATCTAGCTAATTCTCATGCGGTAAGTCATCTCAACTCAGCAATCAATAGGTTTGTCGGTGCAAATAGCCTATTCCTGTGAGCCTTAATTAAACATGAAAAGATGGAAATTTACTCTCATTGAAGAAAAATAAAGTTGATATCCCAAGGTACTGGAAACGTTCAGACTGTGATTAGTAGAAACCTGACTGGAATCTCAACTAACGTCTACGTGATAATAAAAACTGCATTTACCTTGGTAACTAAGTGAGCTCCCAAATGTCTCTCCATACCACAGAACCCTGTAAAAACACCTGATGTTTCACTACTTGCATAGCTATAGCTACCCACAGCAGCATGTGCTGCAGTGGTAATAGTGATTTGCCATCTCAAAGTACCATAAGGAGATGGAGCAGGCTGAGATCAAATGCATGGCTGCAAGTGCCATGGTCCACTCTACTGAGACTAATTGGGCCCCTTTAATTTTTGAAGTATTCATACCCAGCTGCAGTGACTCAACAACTGTCCATCTGGGAAGCTCTGCAAGTACATATCACTGAGGTAATTTAATTTTTTGAAGGACTGATGAGCCGCCCAGGAGAAGAGGGGGAGGTGAAGCTGAGGCACGGAGTCAGAGACGTTGCATCAGGGTGAAGGGACTCGGTTCAGAGCACCAAGTTCTCGTTTATACCTTATGAAACAAGAACGCCGTTTTCAGCCCCAGGCCTTGTGTACAAGTGAGATATTAGAAGCAGAGTTTGATTCTAGAGGAAAACACTTCTATGTTTTAAAACAAACTACTTTACATCATATTATTTACTCCAGTGCTGAAATGAAGAGCCTGGTTTCAAAGGCTCCTTCAGGAACCCTGCAATACCAAACAACTTTTTCTTTTTTTTTTTTCATATATTTTAAACAAACAGAAATGTTTATAGTTCAAGAAATTCAACAGGCTAAAGTTCCTGAAAGACCTTAGTTCGCTTTGTCTCAAGTAACAAAAACACATGCTTACTAGAAAAAGTTTTAGGATGATCCATTTATCCATATCAAAGTTACTGAAGACCTAAAATACAGATTTCCACTAAGACATGGCCGCAGTTTAACTGTAGAATGCAGATCCCCGTGTAGATCTAGAGTAGCCATTTGATTAAAGTCTGTCCAGAAGTGCCATACAATGTGCATTTATGAACCCAGCAAGTCAAAGAAACCTCATCCCATGCCATTCTATAGGGTAAAAAAAAATCTGACTCCAAAGAAATAAAACAAGGGGCATTTCTATTTTGACCCGTGAAATAATTTCAACCCTGACCTTGCCAAAGACATCAAAGCAAGGGGTTTAACCTTTTTGCATCTCACCTATCCATACATAATATAGAGACTTTATATGTTCCATTCATGGTTATTTTGTTTAGATGGTGAGAGAAGGGAATATCTCTGAAAAAAGTACAATCAGTATCACCCCTCCCTCTCTCCACTGCACACCCTTAGGGATTTTCACTGGTTTTGTGAACACCTTGCCTTGTGATGAGAAGGGAGGCACTGAGGTGGTATGACGGGAGCTAGGAAATACGAAGTTTCAGGAGGAAAGAGGTCCCAAACGCTCACTTGACTTTTGCAACACGTTGGGTAAAGCCTGTGAACCACTCGTCGACTGCTCTGAGGACTACTTAACAATGGAAAAATAAGTACTGTTACAACAAAGAGTAGACCTGAACACCATAAGAGCTGCCGGACTTGGCTCTGACAATTTTTTGCTGTTTTTTTTTTTTCTTTGAAGTCTTTGATACTTTGTGTTAACAATGGCTCTCTCCATCCAAGCTGCACCACTTCCCCTTCAGGGAAATCATAACCATATCAATGAATTCAGTGTTTTGCTACAGGAGTAATTACAGTATCCCAAGTCCATCCTTTTGATTTCTCTGAGGAATCCAACACCGAGCAAAGGTGAGCTGTAAAGAAACAAGGTCTCTTATAAAAACGTACAGAAGTTTTTGGAACAGGTGAACTTCCTTCAAAATAAAAGATGAAGTAAAAGTAATTTGCATGTTATTGTTGGAAAATTTACTCGGCCTGGATTCTTTTACTGAGCTATGTTGGAAACGGGGGTAGGCATGTACGTGGTGAGATTTTTAAGCATTCCAGGCTGGATCGTCTTGCCCTGGCCGGACATATTCTCTTCAATGCTTTGGACTTGATGTTAGTTTAGAGTGCCTCCAGGAACCACATATAACCACAGAATTACAGAACTATTCAATACTTAGTAATAATCAGAGGTTTTGACTAAACCTTCACATCTCCACAAATCTGCTGACTCTGTAAGTCCTGAAGATGCCTTTGGACTGCTTTATGGATTCATGTGACCATCATTCCTGCCTCTCACGGAGAGGGTCTCAATGTATGTTACTGAATAGTTCAGGCATCAGGAAGATTCATCCCACAAGCCTGGACCCTCCAGAAGCTGCCATTTGGAGCAATTAAGATTTAGCTATTTAGATTTCATCTCTTAGAATTGTCTGACTTCCTCATTTTCTAGATTTAGAGTCCCCAGAGATTGTCTGGAGGATATGGGCCATTATGTGCTCTGCAACAGAAGCAAAGAAAAATATATTTTAGCCTTTAAAATTAGCTGCTAGCCATAATGTTGCAAAAAGAAAAGGACTTGTCCTTCTTTGCCTCTGAAACGGTTTTTCCACTAACTTCAGAACCCTTTACTCTCACCACTCATCCCTACGGACTTAGTTTTTAAATAACTGCTGCCTTTAAATGGCAGCTAGCAATCTGTATGTTCTCCACACGTGATGAAAGGAGCTCTCCAGACTCTAGATCCAGTTTGTAGGACTGGATGTTAATGGAGCTTGCACCAAACTTCGCAGGACTTGAGTCTCATGATGATAAACAATTTCAAGAGCAGTCCTAAGCGCTTAAATAGGGATCAGGAATGAAAACTCCCATTAGCTTCAGTGAGATTAGGATTTCAATCTAAACTGACTCCATTCTGCATTGTTAAAGGCTGTTAGTATCCCGTGTTGTGATTTACGGCCATATTTTCAGGACAGTTCACTACCCAGTGTGCTCGTCCTCTTGTGGAAATTGCTGGTTTCATTTTACTTTGCAGCTTAAATGAGAATCCATGTTTATTTACTGTATCTTATTTTTCAATATGGTTGCTGATGTTTAAAGCTCCAATTTTAAAAGATGTTCCATAAAATATTAAATCCAGCCATTATTTTTCCTTGGATCAGCGCAGAGACAGAAATGCAGCAGAAGGGCATGATACCAGTATCCTCCCCTTCCCCAAATCATTCAAAGTCAGCTTCAAAGTTAACACTGCCTTTGGGGGTTGTTTCATTTTGGTTTTATGTGTAAGAAGCATTCTGGCCCTTTGTTTTATAATTCATGCAGCACAATCTCAGCTTCTGTTTGAAATATATAATAAGCCTCTTATGTGGTTTTCTAGTAGACCTGTGTTTTGGCACAGCACCTGCCTATTCATGTTTATATGGAGAAGGAGGAGGAGGAATAATGGCAAAAGCAGTTTTGCATGGAAAACATCCAGGCAACAAGACCATGCCTTTTTTTTTAACCAAGTCCCGTATGAAAAGCAATTGCGATCTCTTTTGTTTTTAAAGTTATCAGAACTCAATTTTAATACAGCTCTGGAGCACTAAATATATACTTCATCATGAAAAGCACTCCCCTGTGATAATGCTGGACCACAACCACATTTGCTTTTCAGCATACTGCCTTTTGGATTCTGCTATGTTAATTTTCCTGTCACAGGAACTTTGACTGCACTTCTGGTGAAAGGTTTCTTACTCTTTAGAAGCATTTGTTTCTAATGATTTTACTGTAATTGTCTCAAATGTGCAGATTTCTTAAGCGCTTAAGAATCTTTACCTCCAGATTGTTCTACAACCCCCCCCAATGCAAAACTTCCACTGATGCCAATCATGTTACTGTTATTTCTTTCTAGCCTCTGTTTGTCTATCTATAGATGTGCTGCTTCTTACAGAGCCACCTTGTAATGTCCCTGGATCAGAGCTATTTGTTGCTTTACTTCTTTGCATCCAATTCTATTTCTAATCGTTTCTAACGTAACAATAATTGTTCTATTATTCCACATCAGTTTTAAAAATCCAGTAGCACAGCAGTACTATTAACCTGTTTAAGGGTTATTTAGAGTCATGTTTATAAACAAATACATATTGTGTTTTCTGTGTTGCAGTTAGTTTTAGGTGGTGCATCCAACAAACATACTCTCATACTGTCCAAGAAGACTGCTAGAACCCCAGATGTGATCTTCTGGAAGGGAGCAACAGCAGGGGCTAAAATCACTGTGTAAGCAGAAACACCAGTATTGCCAATAATCTGTCTGATTTCAAAACATGCTGTTGTTGTTTAGCAATACAGGATTGGTACAATATACCTAAATATGTTAATTATATTAGGCGCCATATACCTAAGGTTGGTATAATGCGACTAAAAAGTACTCCTATTATAGGGAGAACTTAAGTGGCCAAACCGCACTTGTAAAACCAGCACAGCTCTTCCAGTTAAAAGAGACGGTGCCGGGAAAATCAGTTTCTGCCAGTGCAACTGCATCTATGTTAGGGGTATCTGTAAACACAGCTGTGCTGGTCTGGAATCCCACTTCTTCACAGCCACTGAAAGCCTGAAACGCAGCTCTAACCTAATATTTTGAGGAGCTCTGTACCATCTTTAGCAAGACGCTAGTCTGTCTTGAAAATCTGGAGAGAGAAAAAGAGGCTGCAAATACACCCACTTAAATTTCAATAGATTTTTGAGATTCTTTTGTTCTACACACATTAAAATGAGGGACCAGAAATCAATTCCCTTCAAGGCAGGAAATGTGAGATAGAAGCCAAAAATATGACAAACCATTTGATTGTAATTAATCAAATCGCATGACTTTTTTTATTTTATTTAAACGTTAGCTACAAAACCCCAAAACACAGCTAAATAATAGACGTGCAGTAAATTAACGAAGCAAATGGCTTTATTTAATGGTAGCATTATATCACGATCAGTCCCAACCTTACCCTTCCAGTTAGAGGACCATTGGTGCTTGTTTCTGTTATTAATCCAGAGGATATGCTTCTCGTGTTCAGTGACCCAGTTCCAAGAAGTATCACAATATAGAAGCCTATTTTCCACTTAATAAACATGCATAATTCCTGTGAACGTTAGCACTGATTATGCACGCTTACACACTCTAGGGCATAATCATCCAAACCCAGTGAATTCAAAAGATCTGAAGGAAAATGTATTTGGCCCTCTAGACTGGAAGAAACCCTAAAGAATGATAGGAACAGTCCAGAATGTTTCATTGGTATATTTTATTTTAATGACACTTTTGCATATTAATTCCTTCAGCTCTCTGCCCACAATGCTAATGATGTTTTACGTTAAGATAAAAGAATTAAGGACCTTTTAGGATAGAAAAAAGGAAAATGAAGAAAGCAAGCAAGGATTAAGCTTAATAGTTAGGGTATTCGCTTTGAAGACGGCAACTGTAGGTTCCAGACTGTCCGATGCTATTTATCGCCATTTCCTGCAGAAAAGGAGGTTAATTGGGATATTGCCAGCAGCCCAGAAGGGCCTGTCTCATCACAGGTAGAGCAACGGGAGGGCGAGCAGTGCAGATTCAGACTCTTTACAGGGACAGGATAATTGATTCAGAGTTTCCTACAGCTTGATGAGTACTGAAACTACTGTGGTAAAGATAAGGCATTCGCATTATCTTTGTCACTTAAGAGAGAAAGAAAAAGGACTTCAGTCACTTGATTTTGCATTGACTTCTAATGTCCCAGATAGTTCTCTGCAGGAGAGGTTTGAAAGATGCAACTCTCATAGGAAAACAGATGCATTACCCTGGAGAAATGTAGAATTTAATACAAATTCCTGTCTTGAGCATTACCTTGTGGTTTTGCATTGGCACATTTGTTTAGAATCACATGCTGGCATGATTTTCAGCTTTCTCAGAATGGTATCCACAAATTTCTCCCCCTCCCAAGCTCTGTGCAGACTGTATGGGCAGCTAACTCGGTGTTTCAGCATTTAGTTCTCTTTGTGGCTATGGGCTTATACTATATAAACAATTCTCCAATAAACTATTTCAAAAACTGCTGAAGCATTCACCTTATTCAGCAACATGGAGGGAAACATGAGCCCTAATAGCTTGCCACAGATTCTGGATCCCAAGAAGAATCTATCCACCTAAAAATGTACCACTATTTTGTAGTGAATCTGTTGGATTGCAGACAATGCTGAATATGCAACAGTACAAAGTATATTTCTGCCTATTAGCTGCTTATTTAAAAGAGGTGTTCTTGACTAAATCTTTTTATAGACACTTCCACTAAAAGTGCTGCAAATAATTCTTCTGTAGAGTTTGTATAACTGCTGTTTATTTTAAGCACTGCATGATTTGTAGTCATAATGGAAACTTCAATAGCAAAGGCTTCCAAGCCAAGCTAGAGTAATTCCCACTTTGGTCGATAAAGTCTTCATCTACATCAGTAAACAGCACAGTCCAATTGATGCAAATACGTAGAGTGGAAGAGTTAGTGTGGCGGACCTGACCTCTACATCGCACAGGTTCTGGATGTTTTACTTCAGACCAACTCTACTTTATTAGCAGGCATTAGCTACAGTAATACATTAGGTGTGATCCCAGGACACATCTTCTGGTTACATTTCATCAAAAAAAATGCAGTTTCTGTGCCCCAAGATTGTGCACCCCACTCTGTAATTACGATGGAAAAGCAGTAAGTAGAGATAATGAGGAAATTCACCTCAAAATAGTGCTCCTGACATGTTTTTGCTCTTTAAGCTACGGATATTTTCTGTTGTGTGTGAGTAAAAGGAAAGAAGAGCTCTCTTTGCACCTTAGTCTGATGACCAACACCCTTTAACCAGTCCACATGAAAGTGCACCACACAACTGTCATGAACAAAGAAACGGTGTCATCTTAAGAAAATGTAAATGTGAACTGAAGATGTGTCTTGTATTTCTTTTCCAAATATATTTATCGGTGGAAATCTTCTTCAATAAAATCCAGTTCAGGCCAAGAGGTAAAATGTCATACCTCTTAACTATACCTTCATGCAGAGGAATTTTTAATCAATACGCGCTTCATACATTTTCACCCTGAATATGCATTAGAAGAGCTGAAATGCTGTTAGTGTAATCATAATGATTTGGGTCTCCTGCTGGTGGCTCCTCCTGGAAAGATCAAATTTCGCATCTGGGCTTTTGTCTGCAGCCAGCAGCCAGGGCGGGCAGAACGTCCTACATAGGAGAAGTCGCCGCCACTGACAGCACTCAGACCATTAGCTCCTCAGAGAGCCCAGGGACATTATTTTACAAGCATTTCTGTCACAGAAGGAGAAGGAAAGCTCTGGATTTACTACAGCTAATCATATTTCTCCTCTGCAAAATTAGCATTTCGCCCTGTATGTAGATGTTATATATAGAATGACAACAAACTGGACTAAATATATGAGAGTCCCATTACAGAGCAGATCTCAAAACCTGTAACTACCAAAGCAAGAGAGACAATCTTATTTGATGTGGATATCTAAAAATACATGAGGCCATAAAACTAAAAGCCAGATACTGCTGCAGAGCTGTCTCCAAATTTCAAGAGCAAAATCCTGCTATGCTCTTCACGTTATTTTTTACACTACTGTTTTTGTAAACATGATACTGAGTTTACTCTCTGATATTTCTTCATGAGCAAAGTATCTTGTGAAATATCTGTGAACACTTCAAACATCCCTTTGAAGGGAGGAAGTCCTAACAGCTTCAAGCTATTTTCAGAAGGTATCTTCTCATTAAAAAAAAAAAAAAAAATTAATCCCTTTATTGCAATTTGCCAAAAAATAAAATAATGATTTCTAAAGAGTTAAATGTTTGACGTACTTCATTTGGAACCCATACTTTGTAAAAACCATTTACTTTCCGCAGAAACATGTAAGAGAAATTATTAGATGTCTGATCTTGCTGGATGTGCACCGAGTACTATTTAAAATGGATGCTACGAATTATCAGTCAATAACAAGCAAAATACCTGAGGCAGTAAAAATTCTTTCATTTGAAAATAACAGTTATTACAAAGTCAGTCGTTTATTAAGAAAAGAATTGTGAGGCAACGTCTTGAGCCATGAATATTAAAATATGAAGACAGAAGCTTATTTATGTAAGCTGGAGTTAGCAGTGGTAGAAGGAAAAAAGGGCTAGGTAATTGCAGAGTGATGTGGTTCAAGGCTGAAGAAATGTAGGAAAGGACTGGAGCACGCATTTAAGGGAAAAGACAGTCCCACTTGTCTGCGGAAATTGTCAATGTGCTCAGTATTAACTACTTAAATTTGAAAGGCTTTTTTATTTTTATTCAGCCCCACATTGTATGAACCATTCTGATCCTACTGTTCATCATCGCCATCCAATATTTTTACTAATTAAAATTACTTTGAAGTCTCTGACCTTTAGGCAGACACTCGATTCTGAATTAAAATATAATTATCTTTGTAACAGGAATACACTTCTTATGCTGCCCCCATAGTCTTCTTGTTACAGAATAAATACATAATAAATGTAAGGAAAAGACTACATTGAACTTGATAATATAATGAAAAATAATAAGAAAATACACCGAGCAGCCTGGTTTTCCTTTCCTATATAATGAGGGCAAAGAGACATTAGGGAAAAAATAAAGGCAACACTTAAAATTTAAGGAAAGAAATCCTTTGTGCACAGTGTGTAATTTATCTGCAGGACATGCTGCCACGCAACTTCACCACTTTTGCTGAAACCAAAAGGAGGACGGTCTTTTATATGAGTAGGTCCAGCAATCACAGGGTTTATATTCCAGTGGTATTACACAGGTACAGCGCTGTTTACTGAACAGGGCCACAAAAGACTCTTTGAAGGTGAAAGAGACCCATAAATTACAGAGTGCAGAGAATATATTTATTGTGGGTAAATCACAGCTTTTTTTCTAAACTTGTGGTTCCGGTCGCTGCAGCTATACGAATTGCTGGTGTGACGAGAGCAGCACTTCCCGTTTGAAGACTTCCCCATTGAATTTCCCATTGAAGACTCCTCGTCTTCACCATTGCTTCTCCTTGCAAAGGTGTTCCTTAGTCTAAACGACTGGCAATTCTTGACCATATGTTTGCTTTACGTTACCATGCAATCTTTTCTACAGTCAAATAATAAGAACTTAATAAATAACTTACTTTTACGTAGAGCTGCTGAAACTCCTCAAGGTTCAGTCTACCGCTTGGACAGTCCTTTAGAAATCCTTTGTACCACTGTTTTAGCTCGTGTTCATTGAACTCCGTGCTCTTCACCAGATCCTCCATCACCTCAGGGGCCAGCTTGCTATTCTGTTTCCCCATTCTGCCTTAAGAAGAAATAAATTAATACAATTAGCCAAGTTGCTGTGAAGATTTTAAACTGGAATTAGCGACAAAGCTGGAACACCTCACTTGTTTCGTACTCACTGCTGCTTTTAGTCAAACGCAACCTCACAGATTCACTAGTGAACAGGAACCTAAGCTATGCTTGAATATTAGAGGCTGAAAATGGTGAAAAAGACAGCACTCTTCTTTCATTTAGAAGAATGATCTTCTTCATTCTTAAGACCCAGAGACAGACTGCTAATTTCCCTTCACATTAGGTAATTTCTAGCTTTTCTTTACACTAAGGCTGAAAAAGATGACTTCACTTTTTCTCTGACTCTAACAAAAAATTTTCACAGGTTCAGGGATGTCCACAAAATTCCTCTTCATCTTTGACTTGAAAATCTGATACAACACTCAGGTTAGCAGGTATTCCTCACAGGGACAAGGCTGTGGACAGACAGGCTTGTAACATACGGAATCACGGAATCACGGAATCACGGAATCTTCAGAGTTGGAAGGGACCTCTAGAGATCATCTAGTCCAACTCCCCTGCTAGAGCAGGATTGCCTAAAGCACATCCCTCAGGGCTGCATCCAGGCGGGTCTTGAAAATCTCCAGAGAAGGGGACTCCACAACCTCCCTGGGCAGCCTGTTCCAGTGCTCTGTCACCCTCACTGTAAAGAAGTTTTTCCGTGTATTTGAACGGAACTTCCTATGTTCTAGCTTGTGCCCATTGCCCCTTGTCCTGTCGCTGGGAACCATTGAAAAGAGCCTGGCTCCGTCCTCCTTAAACCCACCCTTTAGGTACTTGTAAACATTAATCAGGTCCCCCCTCAGCCTTCTCTTCTCCAGGCTAAAGAGTCCCAGCTCTTTCAGCCTTTCCTCATAAGGGAGGTGCTCCAGTCCCATAATCATCTTGGTTGCCCTACAACACTGTATGTTCCATTGGGAGGAAGCGATGCAAGAGTCCACAGACTTGGTCTCAAAAAACAACGAAACCAAACTGGAAATATAAATGTAATTCGTAAATGCATGCATATATACATGTATCTATATATATAAGTATATGTATATATTTACAGCCTAGTTGATACACAATAGATGGTTTATATATCATCACTGTTACCTCTGGAGATATCCACTACACTACACTTACTAAAAACAAAAAATACAGAAATGCAAAATATGCATGTGTGTATAGATAAATACAGTAACTTCAGTACTACTTGTGTTGGCCCTTTCCACGTCCATTGATGTTTGACCAAAGATGTCCCTTGAGAAAAATTTTGAGAAATCCTTTTCTTTAACTTTTTCCAATTCTACTGCATTTTGTTTCATGACAGGAGATGTCTTTCAGTTATTTTTTCATCAGCTGACAGACAGTACTTAACTTGTTCTGTACAGAACTGCAAAGCGATGAATAATTTCTTTGCTGAGCCTAGCTTAGCATTTCCATTTTTATCTCCCAGTATAGCATCTGTCTCTAATGACAGCACCACATTGAATGCATTGATTTCTAGTCCGTATCACCACCCATTCCTGATATTAATCTATTGCTTTTGGCATCTTCCCCTATTTCTAAGGGGAAGTCTCTTTCTTCTCAGAAGGACATACTTTGCTCTGTTCCAACAAATAAGTGTATTTATATAACTTCCTTTATGGGAACCTTCCTTGAGCAGGCCCAAAGTTAACCATTCCTCTTGGTCTGTGTGTGGCCAACACATCCGCCAGTGCCATGCTACCAGTGGCACCAGGTCTCTTCCTGAAACACCTCATGGCCCCTATCCCCTTTGGCAATGGTCCTCCCTGGTCTGTCCTCACCCCTTCTCACAGCCCCAGCCCACCAGGACAACCAGGGCTGGCAGCAAACCCCTTTGACAAGACAGGACACGACTTGGCCTCACAAACATCCCTGACACAGAGAAGGAAGGTGTCTTTCATCAAAGCATTCAGCTGGTACAAGGTTGGGAAATTTGGTCATCGGAAAGTACAAAATGCCACAACCCATCGGGCTACAAAATCCAGCCAGAAATGTCTCAATGCCTTTGCGACGTGGCTGATAGACAAATGTAACTGGAGGTGGAAGTGGGCCACCATTTCTTGGGGTGCTTCCAGCAAGCAGGTCCTCCTTCTCCAGGCTCTGCACACCCTTCCTCTACCAACCCTGCGAGATGCTGCAGTGCTTTCTTGCTCGAGGCCCTGCATCTTCTCTGAACTACAAGAACATGCTGCAAGGACTCACACAGCTTTTAATTAAGGGCAGCACACTGCTTGCTCTAAACTTACTTTGAAGCTTTGCCAAGCTCCCATCCACACGTTTTGGTAAACTTAGCACAGATATGGGAGAGTTCAACCTTTCAGTTAATTGCCACAGGCCTAATTGTACATGCGGATATCCAGAAATAAGCCATTTTGACTAAATGATGGGTTTTCAATTTATAGTATTTAGAACAATTGCCCCAGCCTTATCTTTGAAGCCCCCATCTTCTCATGTATGACATTGACCTAATTTGGCATAATCTGAATTTAAATCCCGTAGAGACTAAAGTATACTAATACAGTTATTTCTCTAGCTCCAACTCAGATGGCTTTTAAGTGAAACAACAGACTGGTTTATTTGTTTTATTCTTTAAGGGGCCTGTTTACTTCCCCTTTTTTCTTTTTTTTCCTTTAAACTCTGTTACCCTTTGCAGTCATAAGGTACTTTGCTTAGGACCCAGAGGACCCTTAAAGATTCTCAGCAATTATACTAACTACCTTAGGTAGATTCATAAGGCATTTTCCGGCTCCCTTAATTTAGCCAAGTGTGCTTTTACTTGAATCTTTTCACCTCGATTCTTGTCCCCATTAACATTTAACTGAACAACACTTGCACATGAAAAAAAGCATCTTCAGTGGGCAAAACCCGTGTGGTTTTGACTGACAAATTTTCTGTAATAGCAGCTTTTCTGTATTTATCATGTTAGCTTTACAGCCCTTGGACTTGGCACTACGCAGAGGTGGAAGCAGACAGAACTGTGAATCTCAGCACTTTCACCCAAATTTAGCTGTGTTATTTTCAGTACCGTGGACATAAAACAGGTATGTAAGAATACATGAATAAGGAGCTGGACAAACTTATCCACACATAACATTTTCTACCATCAGACCTCTGTGCCTCTGCGATACAGGTCCCCAGTTTTGGTCAGCTGCTTGTTCTGCCATAGGCCATCCAATAAGTCCCAAACACCTTCCAGCCATCCCTGATGCACCTCACCATGTAATATCCTCTAGTAAGTCAAAACCACAGTTGGCACCTTGATAAACACTTTCAGAAACTGTTTTTTCCACAGAACCAAACCAGTATTTGAGGAAGGTATAATTTGGGACCGCTGGGTTCTGTACTCTTATCTGCTGCTCCAGCACAGTACGGTGCATAATCTGCGGGGCTCTGTTTGAGACGAGGGACTGAACAACCCGACCAAGCTGGTCACAATGCCTTCCTGTAATTAGAGGCACTCATTCTTTCTTCCCATTTTAAAGTTCTTTTCTTATGGAATTGAATTACAATCTGCAAGAAAGCTCGAGAGCCTCATATAATTATCAAATATAAACTCACACTTCTGGCTCTGGGAGATCCAGCTTATTTGAGAATAAAAACTCAAATACATAGATTATCTAGTTAATCATATTCTGACATCTTCTAGAGTTTCATTGAATCTCTTATTATTATTGAAAAAGTACAATCACCCATTAGCAATGAGTACGCCACTGCCAACACATTTAATTTTCTAAAATGAAAACTATTTTTAATTAACTTATAATCATGGTTTCCCAAACATGTTTTTTCCTTGTGAAAATCTATGAATATGCATTAGCAAAAGACAGGAGAGAACAGCTGCACAATCACTAAGTTTTCAAGAGGAGGAAAGGTCACTCTGCAAGCATTTCTTTGTCTAGTAAATTTTATTCTTTTAAACTACAAATTTGTTTCCAACTTCCATGCTTCCAGCCATGCAATGTGACAATCCAACCACAGTTGTTCATCTTCTGTTGTGTTTTCTGATTGGCAAAAATCATGAAAGGGAAAAAAAACAACAACAAAACAAACAAATGCAAAAGCAACATGCTTCGATTCCAAAACATCATGGGGCAGAGATTCACAATAAACACGCAACCGGGTATGTGGGTGGCACTGAGCATCAGTAAAGGTGTCAAGTCTGTTCCCAATGAGATTGCTCTGGCAGGAGAACGCTTATTAATATTAGCAAGGGCAACACAATCCAGATTAGAGATCGTGAAAAACACTAAAACTCTACTGTTGTGCCACAAGTAGCAACAGCAATGAAGGATGAGTTTAAAAAAAACCTGGAAATGCTACAAAGAGGCCATCAGCTACCCAGAGAAACAAGCTTTTCAGAAATGCTTAGTATAGTAGCACTTCGGTACTTCATTAAGTAACACCTTAATTGCTGCTTTTACAGGTCCATAAGAGGGCTGGATTTAAAAGATGGAATTTTATTAAGCAACCAATCCCCAACCCGAAGCAGCGGGGGCTGTGCAGGATGTATAAGGATGTATTTGCCTGCTCTTTGCCCCGCTGGCCCTCAGGAGGTCCACGCCAGCCAGCCCGGGAAGCAGGAAAGGGCTGCAGCAGGAGCTGGAAGTTACTCTAAAATGACTCAGCAGCACGGCTTAGCGAACTGATTTTATATATGATTTACTGGGGGCTTTGGAGGTAATGGGCATTAAGTCACATGCAGGAAGAGGAAGACAGTTCCTCCAGTTTTAAGACCATAGCAGATTTTAAAACAGTTTTTCCCTTTTAATATCTTTTTTTTCAATGCCTTTCCTGCAATGCTATTGTGTCCCATAAATGCTTGTGCTGTTTCAAAAGCTCTCCGCTCTCCATGCGATCACCATCAAACCTCCTGGCCAATGGCAAGGTTTTTTTCCCTGGAATATTTTACAGAAATTCCTGTACCGGTTTATCAGGTCTGCCTCTCCCACTTGGCTTGCCAGTGCTAAACTCCCAGTGTAAGCACAGTTTCACAAAACAAAATTCTATTAAAGACCTAAGAAGAAGGAAAAAAAAAAAGTTCAGTAGCAAAACATGACTTACGGAAGCTTGTTTGCTGTTTAATGATTTCAGAACACCCCCAAACTGTTGCTAACGCAGCTCCATTCCCACCTGCTTCCTCTTCCCCCTCCTCTCCGTTCCCCTTTGGCCTCCACAGCAAGTGTTCAATGTTCAAAGGGACCAAGTGCAAACAAATATAACTCTGGCTGTTCCTAAGTAACGGAGTGCTGCTGAAGATCTCATATTTGTGCTGAAAAAGGACACAAATTCCTTTGAGAAGACAGCACCAACGATGTCCAACTATGTTCCTAAAAACCTAGTTCTGTGTCATTTTGCATGCTTTCCTTAATCCCAGTTATATAAAGCCATTTTCTTTTCGAGTTACGTTAGGAGAATGTTACCAGCAGGTTGAAGGAGGTGATCCTTCTGCTCTGCTCAACACCAGTGAGAAAAACCTGGAGTGCTGGGTCCAGTGCTGGGCTCCCCATACCAGACAGACATGGATTTAGTGGAGGGAGTCCAGCAAAGGGCCACGAAGGTGATGAAGGGACTGGAAATACATACAACATACAAGGAAAGGCTGAGAGAGCTGGGGTTGTTGAGCCCGGAGAAGAGAAGGCTCAGGACGTCTTATCAATGTGTGTCTAAATACCCAATGGTGGGAACAAAGACGGCCGAGCCAGCCTCCTCTCAGGGGTACCCGGAGAGACAAGAGGCAATGGGCACAAACTAAAATTCAGGAAATTCTGTCTGAATGTAAGAAAGTTTTTTTACTGTGCAGGTGATCAAACACTGAAACAGGTTACCCAGAACAGTTGTGGAGTCTCCATCCTTGAAGATACTCAAAACCCAACTGGACACAGCTCTGAGCATACACCTCTAGCTGACCCTGCCTGAGCAGGGGGCTGGACTAGAGCATCTCCAGATGCCCCCTCCAACCTCAGTGGGCCTATAATTCTGTGAAACAGCTAGTGGGAAATGGGGCAGTCATACCATCTACCTTTTGGTATCCACAGAGGCTGCCTAGTTTCACTAAATTCCCTCCATGGGTAGCTGAGAGAAAAAGGGCTCATCCAAAGGAACATTTGGAGAAGATGTGCTGGTGACTGCAGTCACCTCCCTCCCCTCACCGACTCCAGGAGTGCAGGGAGATTTGCCTTACGTCCCTGGGCACAGGCACCTAACTGAACGGGGCTACCCCAACTTATCTCAGTATATTTTGGTTGCTTTGATACCTGCCCATGTTCATGCTCTTGTTTTCCCAGTAATCCTGCCTGAGCTGACGGGGTGAGTCAACCAACATCTCTGCAGCCTCGTGAGGTCTGTGCATTAAATGAGTTCCCTTGTATGATGCATGTTTTTCTTGCTCTTCCCTGGCTCTGGGAAACAGGAATGAGTCGTGTGGACGATGCCAGAAGCAAATGACAACACTCACTTTGCCAGCTCAGCTGTGCTGGCAGGCACTCATTAGGTTGGAAGGAAAGCTGTGCTTCATTCCCACCCCTCTGCCCACTCCCAGCCCACAAGCTCCCACAGGAACGTGCTGATTCCTGAGGACTACATGTGAAATCCAGGCATTGAGCAGGCAAGTGTGGTGGGTGTCTTTGCAATCTTTGACACAATGCAAATCTATAAACGGTACATTAAACACTGTATAGACTCCCGCATACATACATATATAGGGGTAACAAACCCCCAAACAATTAAACGCTGGGAAAAGCAGAGAACTATGTGTATAATCTACAATAACAGAATAATTTTCATATTATTTTTGAGCAGGCTGTTTATCAAATTTCCAGCTGTGTGCTGATAATAACTATAACTCCTGACAGCTCCCAGAATTGTTCCTTTCTCCTCAGGCTACTTCTGACACTGCCTTTTCTCTAGTAATGGAGGATAGATGGAAGCAGGCTATCACGACACACAGATGCTTCATTCCTTCAAATACACTTATTGTTTCACAGAAGAAGAAATCCAGAGCTGTAGCCTGTCTTTCACACACAAAAACCCCAACGATCTCATACCCAAAGCTCCATGGGAGTAAGTACCCAAGGAACAGTACAAGTGGAAAAGAACAGGAATTTTCATATCCAAAGGCTACAACTAAAATGGCCTTGTGCAGTGCTTTAACGGCAGATGACACCAAGCTGAGTGGTGCAGTTGACATGCTAGAGGGAAGGGATGCCATCCAGAGGGACCTTGGCAGGCTGGAGAAGTGGGCCCAAGCAAACCTCATGAAGTTCAACAAGGCCAAGTGCAGGGTCCTGCACCTGGGTCAGGGCAATCCCCCGTATCAATGCAGACTGGGGGATGAATGGATTAAGACCATCTCTGCAGAGAAGGACCAGGGGATATTGGGGTCATGGACCTGTTGGAGTGGGTCCAGAGGAAGGCCACGCAAATTATCAGAAGGGTGGAACACCTCTCCTATGAAGAAAGGCTGAGAGAGTTGGGGTTGTTTAGCCTGGAGAAGAGAAGGTTCCCTCCAGCCTTTCAATATATCAAGGGGGCTTAGAAGAAAGACAGAGAGAGACTTTTTACCAAGTCCTATAGTGACAGTACAAGTTTTAAACTGAAGAAGGATAGAGTTAGATTGGATATAAGGCAAAATTTTTTTTTTTTTTTTTACAATGAGGGTAGTGAGACACTGGAACAGGTTGCCCAGAGAAGTTGTGGACGCCCCATCCCTGGAAGTGTCCAAGGCCAGGCTGGATGGGGCTTTGAGCAGCCTGGTCTAGTGGGAGGTGTCCCTGCCCATGGCAGGGGGTTGGAACTGGATGATCTTTAAGGTGCCTTCCAACCCAAACCATTCTACGATTCTATGGTTCTAGGTATATGTAGAGTTAATATACTTTCATGATATGGGCCCATCAGTGACCTAAGGAACACGTTGTTCTACCCACTCAGAAGCAAAACTCACCCTGAACTACCACCTTTCTCCTTCACACAACACATACAGATCTATTCTGAGATTTTAACCAAACTTACGCTTCCCATCCCAAAATGAAGTCCACCAGTAAAAAACAGGAAGAATTTGTGTGTTTGTATAACACTATACTGAAGTTAGAAACAGTCATAATTTACTGCTTATAACATAAACCTCAAACTAAAGGTGAAATAACCAGGCTGTGTTCTGCTTTATATTGCACTACGGCAAAAACTGGAATAAATCCAGTGATTTCAGATTACTTTACTGGCTTTACCAAAGATCAGATTCAGGCCTGCAATCTTTCTGTGTAAAAGAAATGGGAAAAAATAGAGAGTAATGACATTAAGGAATGAAATTATCCAACTGAATTGAATAATAAATGGAGAGAAGAGGTTTAAGCAAAAGAAGAGAGATATATTTTTAAATTTTATTTGAAATGAGATGGATATTCAATTAGATTCAAGCAATAAAAAAAACATTTGAAAGGGTAAAAGCTGTGCGGGAGGATGCTCTAACACAACGACTGGTATGTAGGGCTTTTCTTCTCTAGGTGAATTTATTTCATTAAAAGTGTGGATTTGTTTTCTGTTGAGTCCGGAATAAAAGAAAAAAGGGAGTTCTCTACATTTTCAGCATGAAAATCAAAGGCAATACCAGACTCACCAGTAGCTCCACTGTTGATGCACCCCTGTGG
This sequence comes from Rissa tridactyla, assembly GCF_028500815.1. Lineage (NCBI taxonomy): Eukaryota > Metazoa > Chordata > Aves > Charadriiformes > Laridae > Rissa > Rissa tridactyla. The sequence goes on along the minus strand of NC_071468.1, from coordinate 114,694,783 downwards.
GTGCCCAATGGTGAAGCTTGTGTATAAACTAACCTGCAGACACGTGGTCTGAAGTACATCGCAGGGTCTTATTTCTAACCCCCCCTTCTCATTTGGACTGGGACACTGCTTACAGCATGCCATAGCTGGCTTTCCTCCTTTGCAGGTGGAGATAGGAGGAGGTACGTAGCTGAAAGCAGAGACTTGCCTGGGTTGTTCAACAAGACACAAGTGCTCAGAAAAGCTTCCAGGCTCTACCACTCAGCGTTGGACTTGGAGGAAGAGGGACAAAATCCCTCTTTTGTTTGCTTTTTCTCTCAGACTCTTTTCAGACCACAAGGAGGAGTCTCCCTATTTCTACAGAAAGCTTAGGCTCTGGATGATCAGTGGTGCATAAAAAATTTTTACATCCTCCTTAACTCTGTCCTTTGGCTTTGTTGCATGCCACAACTCAAACTTGTTTGGGGTTTGGTTTATTTTTTCACATCTACTTCTCCAATATTTCAACAGAATTTGGTGACTTATATGTTCTAGAGAATTAGTGATTAATTTCTGAAGAGAACAATATGCTTGTTAATCCTGAGTGTCAGACAAACATGTAAGTACATCTGTTGCCATAGTTTCATTTTGCTATTGGTCCAGCTTCTATCAACTGTGGTGATCAGCAAGTAACAAGGAGGTCTGAGTTGAGGAAGAAGCCTCATTTTTCAGCACTGAGTATTTTTTTCACTGATCTATTCTCTTCATTTTTTTCCTCATAAATAATAATCTTAAAATACATGCAGACCATTTACTGTACCTTTTTGTAACAATTCATATGCTGGATACCATTCCAACCACCTGAGTGATGGTTAGTCTGATTATCCAGAGTGCTCCAACATCAGAGCTTTAATTGCTGTGACAAGTTTGTTATACGCCTTATACCAAATATAGTAGTTTTTGATTACTTTCTCTGAGGTTTTATTCTAGAATATGGTTTCTGATAGATGTTCTCTCTTGAGATGCCCTGATATGTTAACAGAGAAATCTGTAACCTCTTGGATATCACTAGTTCAGAGTGGCCACTGGAACAAGTTATGTGTCAGCACTGATGATCAATCACTTTCCAAGCTTTGCATTTCAGAAGAGTGGCTTATACAATTTTTAGATATTTCAGAGATCTGTCCACTGTTCAGTGTGGTCCTCTTCTAGGATAGTTGCTGCAAACTTCTCTTTTTGGGAAGATTGCTTGAAGATTATAGTTTCCATAAGCAGGTTCCAGTCGTCTTCTGCAACCATGGGACAATATTTATATAGACTACAAACATCCATCTAGTTTTGTTATGCCAAACTAGATCAACATTTCCTCTGCCTGAGATACAGCATTTTTGTCAATTTGTAGAGACTAGTGTTAATTTCTTTGAGAGAAACACTATTGATGGGTCATGCTTGGGGATAAGAGTTTTTAGACTTTAGCCATTGCTTTGATCACGTTTACATATAAGCACCACATTTTTTTCTTAGTTTTTGTTTGTTTTTAAATAAATACTCATTTATTGTGTTGTAACGGTCTAGAAACAAGTAATACACACTTTCTCTCCACTTGCATTACAGCAGGTCTTCTTATTTGCTATCAGTTTGCTTTATTGCTAGTTTGAAATGTCACCGTACCCTTATGTTTGATATGTGCAAAGCCAAACTCTCTACGTTGGTATGCTCACTGTGAAGTACTTTTACTGATCACCTTCCAGCCTTGTTTTAATTCGGGTTTGAATCCATCACATGCCTTTTTTGGACCGCGTCTCTGACTCATAAATCATTGGACTCTCCTTAATGATACAAGCTTCAGTCTTCATTTATATCTATGATTCCTCATCGCAGCCCTTAAACAATACTGCCCTACTTTTCTGCAAAGGTGGATTAATCGCATCGAACGTTAGCTGTTTAAAAAGTCAGTTGTCTTTGATCCCTCTGCAGTCAATGGAGATGGCCAGAAATTTCAGAGTGATTCACCCCATGCAGAGAGAGATGTCTGAAAGGCAGGATGAATATACGCATGCTTATTTTAAGACAGGATGAATCACCTTCTACAAGTGTCTCTGCTGATTGTAGAGGCAGCCTTGTAAACTTGCTTAGATCTGAAACTGGATTTCTAAATACTTAAAGTGAAGCAAGAAAAATCCTACCTTGCTTATCGACAGTGTATAACCTAGAATCAAAATGCCATTCCCAATCTCACTAGGAAGCACATACATTTGCTGAGGTTGACTGTTATTCCTATGTATCAGAACCTGTAGTCAGGTGTGATTAACGCCATTGCAAGGACAACACGCTGGTCTACCACATACGGGCAGTCTTCCCTGAACTATTTACTTCCATCAAAGCAGTGGAAAAATTTATTCTTTTCCACCCTTTTCCAGCCCCCCACCAAACCAAAATATTTTTAAGTAGCTGAACTGTAGAGATCAGGGTGCTCCATGCTTCATCATGCCCTTGCCATTCCCTGCTTTTTCCTTTAGTATAGTTCTTAGCCAAGTCTTGGCCTCAAAGAGTATGAAGAACATTTGTTATTATTAAATACAATATTATTTGTAAGAAATTTCACTCTGACCATCTAAATGCTATATTAAAGTTTGGTCTTCTCCAACTCATTTCTAATACCCAGCTCTCTCTTGATCCACCACAGCCTCCTTAGCAGCCGTGTCCAGCAGTGCAAGATACTGTCTCTGAGCTCTGGATTCACAGGGACAGGTGGGTATGGTGAGCACTGTACGGCCCTCCTCCAGTCTCTGTGGGGATTAATGGCACCAAAATCAGCGCCCAGGTTGTTTCCTCTCCGTTCCCAACTCAAAAAGCAGCAATGGGGTCTCTTTTTCGTCTCGCTCATGCTCCTGTGTCCTGTGATGACAATTATAACTGACAAAGAATGCAGTAAAACTCTGAGTAGGGAAACCAGTATACGTTCTATAGTGTTGTGATAACTAAAATAAATATAAGCTAGTGCATAAATCTTTTACTTCTATTCAATTTCTACATGAAAAAGGAACACTTAAGACTCTCGAGTTAGCTTGCTTTTGCACACAGATCTATGACAGCTGTGAATGAGCTGATTTCAACTGATGATTTTGACCTATGTGCTAAACAACTGCATTACTAAAAACCACATGACTATATTATGAGAGATATTAACAGAAGCGGTTAGCAGGAAAGTAGATTACAGCTCTTTATTTTACTAAAAACCTTTCAAAGTCAAAACAAAGTGTTTACATCATTGTGGCTAGTGATCCATTGGTGCAATGCTCGCCCCAAATTCATTATAAACCAATCGTCAGAACTATCCCTTGTGACTGCTTCGGATAGAGCATGATTAAATGCAGAGGAAATACATTACTGAGAAGATGAATCATAATTCTGCAGAATGAAATCAATGGCTTTACACTTTTGAGTTGGACATTGAGGGGTGGTCAGAAATGTTACTCATACAAACAAATGAGCAAATGAATCATGTAAACAGCTTAAGAAGAAAAAATATACTTAAAATTTGACCGGCAGTAACACTAACTATCAAAGAAACATAGAAGAAAACCTGAAAATGTTTTCTCAAGGTAGAACTTTCAAATAAAAATTCCTTCATCGCACTACTGTGAAATGCAAACTTTTTACATCGCTTTTGATTTTTATGGTTTGGAATAAATGTAATGATTTTACTTAGAGTGGCTTGATGATTTATTTAAAATAACATTTTAGTTCCTTCAGTCTAGTTGTAAGCAAGCAGGTTGGTAACCGCGTCACAGCAACGAGAGGACGAGATACCTTAGCAGGGATTGGTCGGTATGACTTAAGCCACTCAGGTCAACCCAGCTGACTAGACACAGGGCGTCCCAGCTGGTCCCTGCATTCGTATCTGCTAGCTCCACCTGGATGTCTCAGACACCTTAGGGCCTTTCAGACGGCAGTAGACACCTCTGCTTAAGCAGCTGAATCAGTTGAATGAGATCTTGCCCACCTAATTCAGACAGCTAACCTGAACCTAACAAACTAGCTAAGTGCCAAAGCGCCCTGTTTTGTCACCAGAGAAAAGCCATCACAGAGAAACCCTGCTCTCCTAAGTTAATTCATCAAGCTTCTATCTGTCAGCTCTCCCTCTGGAGTCCATGAAAAATGCCTGCCTTTCCTTACGCCCCACTTATGGTAGGAGGACGGCTTTGTTAAGCACATGAAGGTTAGGTGGGAAATAAGGTGTTTCTCACCTAGCTTAACATGCTCATGGTGTGTTAACCAGCAAGCTGCCAGCCTTCCCATCCATTCATGCAACCAGCAAAGAGTCAGCAGGGCCAAAAGGAGAGCTGCTAAGCTCACCTGTGGTTTGCGCCTGTCCATATGCACCATCTTCTTGGCTATTTCATAGAATAATGAACAAGAGGTCCAAATCATAGTTGATCTCCAAGTCCTTTTTTGGACTTGACTAGTACCCTTGATGGACATTGGAGCAAAAATCCAGAGCTGCCAATCAATTTTTGTCATAAAGCACACAATTAATTAAAAACCTAAAAATGGCTTTAATGCAGATTGAGAACATGAGTTCTTCAGTACAGAGTATCTCCATTACACAGGCAAACCCAACATCAAAAAGCAATAATGCACATAACCATTAACTAGTATTTCCTCATTAATTAGCACATGCTAGTAATACTGCTATTTGAAATCAGACTGACAGATTATATAGATGAGTCTCACATTTTTCCTCGAAAAATGTAAGTATTTTTACAGATGACCGAGCTCCTAGCAAGCTTATATATTGAGGGGAAAAAAAGAATGCACTCTGACATTAATATTGATAGAAACTGCAAAATGAGCAAAAAGGACAAAGCACAAGGAAAGCTGACTGTCTCTGAGGAGACTCTGTCCCCAGTACAGGAACCTCATTATTATTTCATGACCTTAATGGCAAGCCTCTAAGCCTTGTGTATGTCCTTCATAACAAAAAATTAATTACAAACAGAAAACAGAAAATCTCGGATATGCAGTAATTGAAAACTGTTAGCTATTTCTTCTAGTTTTGATTTAATTTACACAGTACAATAATTCCAAGAGACAGCAAGGTAAAACATTTAACTTTTCATAAGTCCCAAATACGAATCACAGCATATGGTCTTTCTGTTAAAAGATAAGCCAGAAGGAGGCAGGGAGCCTCTCAGGCTAAAAGACTGCACAATTTTATCATTTCATACATTAAAAATAATTGGAATGATTTCTTCCAACTGTTTTTCAATGACAGCTCTACTGGAATAAATTTTTATAACAACTGGTTATTGTGGCTGTGCTAATGAAACTCATATACTTGCTCAGCTGAACCCGTGTGTGTGCTTTTTTTTTTGTGAAATAATAAAAGATAGACAAAAAATAAGAGAGACAGAGTCTCAATTTCAGTAGTATTTACCACGGCCAAGAATAGTAAAATATATACTGAGGAAAGAGGAGGAAACAGAGGAGACTTATAAAATGCACCACACATTTGTAGTGCCACACCATCTGCGAGAACTTCAGTGCCTCAACCTGCAAAGGGCAACACGCAAGGTACGGTCTATTTGTGGTTTTTGTTTTTGGTTTTTTTTACTTTAAAGAGATGCTTGCTTTTCAGATTACTTTCTGAAATGCTGTTTTTCTAGGAGTCATCTTTCTGGCGCTGACAGAAAAAGGTGAGCAAAAAAAAAAAAAAGCTAGCGACATTTTTGATTTGGACGTCACTGCATGTAGAACTCCTTCAGCAAAGCACATGGGAAGCTGTCACAAAGGAACAGCTCTGGGGCAGGCCGTAGCAACACTTCCACAAAACAGAAAAAAAGCAGACAAAAATAAGAAAGCAAACAAATGAAAGCTATATAAACATTTAAATCATTATGACTATGAAATTCCCCCAAAATACAGTCTGAATTCCTTGAGTTTATCATCCACCAGGATAAAGCGATTGATAGAGGTTGCTAAGCACAGACAAGCTTACTCAGAAATCTTTTCAAAGGTCTCAAAATTGCAAATCTAAAATATCAGCCTGCAGTTCCATTAAATTGTCTAGGAAAATAAAATTCTGTTATGATTCACTGCCCACCTCTGGTAGATAAGGACCCCCTGGGAAAACTACTTTAGAAAACCTAGCAATAAAAAGACATTATAGGCAATGAATCCTGGAAAGCATGACATATAACTCTAATTCTCAAGGGGCAGGATGTTTTTTCCTAACTTAGGGCTTGTCTGTCGCTGATTGTCCATGGGAATAGTTGAAGCCCTTGCAACCGGAGTACAGAGGTGCTGGAATGAAAAGGAAAAGTAACCATAAAAAGACCGTTCCATTCTACAGCAGAGTTGTGCTTGCCGAGACAACCTTGAGGGTCTTGGTGAAGCCGATCAGGGGGTATCTCTCCAAGACGAGGAGGAACTGTTGGAAGCAAGAGGCAAGGAGGAACAGCCTGGACAGCATTCACACGGCCGTGCCTTTCACAGCAACTCCTGCTCCCAGGTGACAGGAGGCAGCAATGGGTGAAATATTTTTATTCCCAAGCATGATACTAAGCAGCTGCAACTGCATTGACAACTACCCTGGACTATTTAGATCTGTAGAATCTGGAAAGCTAGAAATACCAAACACTGCCTTCCTTGGCATTACCTCATGATTACTTCACTCATCACTGGAGAATGTGGAGATGAAAAGGTTTATGATAAAAAAATGGTTGTTGCTCTCTCTAATGATTCCAGAGGCTGGGAGTGACTTTGAGGATGATATAATCTCTTTCCTATTTCTTATACTTTTGCAATAAGGTATACAAACGGCTGCTAAGAAAAAACAAAATTAGCTTGGATGACAGGTAGAAAAATATCCTTTCTTTATAGTCAAGGCCATCTTCACTATTTAATTGCACCCACAGCATTTTTAACTGCAAAAATGCCCCGCAACTGTAGTATATGAATAGAAAATCTATAGTGGAATTGAAATCACCTGGCTGTAATGCTCACAAATTTTGGTGTCTACAGTAAGATCGTCATTTCGGCCAACAGAGACACAGTCATCTCCAGATAGGGATTCAGCAAGTTGATCTAAGACATTTCTCCTCGGATGGGATGAGTCATACTTTGGAGGTGCTGTTCTCTCTCCATTGACTCTCCAGACTATCATGTCTAATAATCACTGATTAAATTAGCTCTCCTGAATTTGTCTGATCCCTTTTTGACCACATTTGTATCCTGGTCTCCACAACATCCTGTGGTAATCAGTTTCATAATTTAATTAAATGATATACAATAATTCCATTGGTGACCCTATTTCTTGTACTGTGAGAAACAATGACTATTTCTTATTCCCCTGCTCCTCATCAGTCATGAGACAGCTAGACTCTGCCTAGACTATGCTCCATGTTCCTAACCAACTTTACTCTCTTTTTCTAGACTTTTTTTATGATTTTACTGACTCTTTATCATACAAGTGCCTATAATTACAGATAGGATGCTCCACATGCTTATACAGTAGAATATTTTTCTACTTCTGTCCTAGTATTTCCTAGCCATTTTAACTGCTATTTGTCATGAAGTGGTAATTTCAGAGATCTGTCCTCAGTAACGCCCGGTTTCTCTCCTGATCTCTACTAGTTAATCTATAATCATGAATATATTTTGTCCCACAGAAATTACCTTCCTTTTATTGCCAACAAATTCACCTGCCGTTTTATCTTCCCAATATTCAGTATTACATGACCATGCCGCAGCACTTTATAGTCAAATTTACATCTGACTGTTATGGGTAATCTCAAATTATATGCAAACTTTCTCACTTCACTAGTCAACTCCACAAGTCATTTATGAATAAGTTTCATTTTTTTTCCCCACTCTCCCTAAATTGTAAAAATGTGTCATAACTGGTTTTATGCCTGCTATCTCTTACATATTATATGTATATAAGTACTACAAATTACTTAGAAAATTCAAAACTAGACGGAAGATGTCTTAAACACATTGCCATCATTAAAGGCTAAAAACGTGATAAAATCTTTCATAGATTCACGTATTTTAACAACCTGGGAAGAAGCATTGTGATCGTTCAGGACAGAAATAATAGAATTTCACACACAAATTCCTGGCCCATCTCCAGTGTTTGTCATTGAACAAGAGCACAGTTTTTAGACAGGCATCTGGTCTTGATTTAAAGCTTTAAAACAACAGGTAATCTACCAGGTCTATAGTTGGATCAGGCCCTGCTTATGCTAAATGCTGCACCGGTAGAGCTGTTAACTCTGTCTGGTGTGACAATGCTGGGGAGAAGTTAAAGGAAATGAAGGATACAGTTTAGGAATAAGGTAAACAGTGGAATAAAATAAAATAATAACAAAAAATCCCCAAATCTTCAAAACTCAGCAGCAAGACACACAGTAATCATAAAAGCTATTGTGGCACTCGCCAGGAGCTTGGAACAGCTAGTAAATCAAATCAGAGGACGCAATATAAAAACTGCTGGCTGCCAGAAGGCAAAGAATTGTTTGAGCTGGTTATAGTTGTAGCACTTTTTTTTTTCTTTTTTTTTTTTTTTTTCTCCCTAAATTACTGCAAAAAGACTCAGTATAAAGAGAACGTGTTACAGAATCCCCTCTGGAACTAAACAAGACTCCAAATGATGGACTTTCGGTAGCGATATTTTTCAATCTCCAAGACAAAAGGGAATACAGAACAAATGATACTCAGGAAATCAGCCTGCTTTTTCATGGTGGAAAAAATCCCTTCATCTTTCCTGACCAGAGCAGCCCCATTACTAAGGCCAAGAAAAAGGGGAGAGGAGCCAGCGTATGTCAAGAAAAAGATTCAGGGAAAAGGATCAAAAAATCTCCTTTCTCACTTATAAAAAAGTGTATTATATTCTGTGGGAAAATGTGTGTATCTTGGAATGAAAAAATGTAGACTCCAAGGCAAGTGGTATAAGGAGCCAAATTTACAAAGACATGTAAGCACTTCTGTGTGTTTGGACCACTTGCTAATGTAGATGCTGTTATCTAATTGCCTTGGTTCATTTCTATTCAAGTAAGTCAAGGTGACGTTCAGTATAAATGTATCAACCCTCTCTCCGGCGGCTTGAGTGCTCTTATGAAATCTCACCAAATACCTAAATAGCTATGCAAATCTCATCTGAAGTACTTAGTCGCTGCATTGCCTGCTCAAAATGCAACTTAAACTCTGTCACCTCTACTTTCTAAGAATATGACACCAGCATACAAAGCAGGCCAGGCACTGAACTTCGTAATGCCGGACAGTGCATCCATGTCTTGTTTTACGTGGTACCACTTCTTAGCATTTTGAAGGTCCCAATTTCTCACACACTGCCACTGTGAAACATTCAGGTTGGCATTTGATTCTTCATAAAAATAGCCAGGCATATGAATAATCATATGCCATATTAATGTTAGTCCCGGGAAGCTGTGAGTGCCAAGCTGTGTGCGCACATTAACAGAGTGGGGTAAGGAACGTACCTGAATAACGTAGTGAAATTATTGGCTATAATGTTGCTGAGAAACATCAACATGTATATAGATGTACACATGCAATAAATATAGGCTAAGCTGGTTTTATTATGCAGACGTGCTTAGCGTTAAGAGTGCCTACACAGTATTACCATGGCTCTGCAGTCAGACAGACGGTTAGGTAACAGTAAATTGATTGTGAATCTCAGCCCCAAGTTGTTCCTCTTTTGCTTCTTTGTCCAATCTTTTCCCTGCACCTTTGGCTTCCCCCCTTCCCTGGCAGTGCGCTTGCCAAGCCAGTCCCAGTAAAGCTCTACCAGCTCATCCTGACTCTTTCTCGTACTTTCGTTCCCTCCCTCCTTCCTACCTGGCTCTTATTCCCTACACAGTGCCAATTCTCATCACCCCTGGTGTTTTATCTGCACTTTTTCTTTTCCTTTTTTGGCTTTTCATCAGCAAAAGCAGTGAGAGCAGCGATGTTCATAGCATGCAAGTTGTATGCATAAGGAAAAAAAAAAAAAGAGGTAAGCTTGCTTAAGCTGCAGAGAAATTAATCTGGGCAAAATCTTATTGACAGTTAAACAACCTTGGCATCTTCAGGCACAAAGATAACACAGCCATTCCCAAGGAGCGGAGAGGGATGGATGCCCAGGTTGCCAGCAGGGCTGTCAGCATCTCGCAGAGGGGCAGCCGCTGAACAGGAGGGACCAGGGGCAGGCTGTAGCATGTTTAAATGATGCTGCACGCCATACCATATTTGAGAGCATTTCATGTTAAAAAAACAGGTTGTAAAGCTAAGTGAATTATGCACCTTATAATTATGTTGTGTAAAGCTTTAACAACCCAAGGCAGCCATCTGAGAAACACCATGATTTACAGGCGTGAGATGCAGGTGCAGGGAGAAAGGCAAGACTGACACAAATGTCTCCCTCACATGCGGGCAAACGTGCGGGGTGTGTATGTGTATGTGCATGTGTATGCGTATGTGTACTCCTCCAACTACCCGAAATCACTGTGGACTACTCGTCAGAGAAGACGCTCAGGGAGAGGAGCTGTCAGTGGGCAGGAAGAGCAGCAGAACCAGCTACGTTCATTAGCAGTAATGGCAAGTGAGACACGCAGCTTCACAATGTTTTCCGATCCCGAAGGGTCTTGGTGAATCTAATCACCCAAAAAGTGGAACAGGAGGAAGAAGCGTGGGAGGAGTTGACATCCCTAAGGGAAAAGATTAATTTTGACATCCTCAAGTAGAAAAAGAGAATTCAAACTACTGGGCAGAGAGGTTGTTACTTACATTTTCTACATGTTATTCCATATCCCTTCTTCTCTTCTCAACGCTAACAAAGCAGCCTTGAGTGAACTTATTTGTGTGTCACTTGTAGCAGACATCACTGTCCACCCTTATCACCTAGGTTTCTAGGTGGAGGCTTGAAATGGGTTTGTTTGTTTGTTTTTCCCAGAACAAATGCAGAAATGAACAGGACTCTTGCTGCTGCCAGTCTGCCCCTGATAAAAGGATAAATTGGAAACGGAAAAGGGATCAGGGTCATAGATATCACTTGCAGTTGTACCTTCTCTTTTAAAAACTAGCTATACTTCTCAAAAACTTTTCAGAACATGTAGGAAAAACCTTTTTTAAGGTTAAGAGGAGCAATCAATTTGTTCGTCTGCTCTGCTTGCCATATAGATCTATTGCCAAAAAAATAAAAAGGGAAAAAAAATCTTAACTCTGACAGGCATGGGAAAGCCCTGAGGAGCTGCAATCCCCCAAACAATGAAACAATTACTGTCTTGAAGTTTCTATCAGATTAGTGCCTGCCACCAAATAAAGCTACTCAACAGTCTGCTCATTCTTCACCAACATCATACTTCCACCCTATGCCAGTATCCATGCTCCAAACTTTTTTGGAAACATTATTTTTCCATAACTTGAAAGAAGCTAGGCTGATTTATGACTCCGAGAAGCTGGCCAGAATCCAGAAGGACATCAAACTGCCAGTCTGTAACTTAATCTGTTTCCTCAAGAAACTGAATTAAATGTTTTTGGGTTTTTTTATTATTATTATTAATTATGACAGTAAATAACAAAAATCAGTCACAATTTTTAAAACTTTCATACGACCAGGGACAACAGAAGACTGAGCAATGTACTATTAATGCCAAACTATTTGAAATGATTGCAAAGAAAACCAAGAAAAGACTCCTTTTCTCTAACACAGCATCCACAAATCATACAAAGAATAATAACAGGGAAGTAGTTATATAGTCAGTAGCAGGGAACTTGATTAATCCGGGTTGTTTCTACCTGGGTGGTAGCCATTAGAAGTTGGATATCTAATCTAAAGTAGTCATCAAGGCTCCAATGCTCAACGGAGAGAAACAGGCACCCAATTCACCAAGAGGCAACTCATCCCATGCTAAAAGTGTATATACAAGGTAGTGGGATTAATTGCTTACTGGAGATGCCTACTCTTGTTTGACTAATGAGAAAGTCTACACAATTAGTTTAAACTAAACATTTAACTTCTAGACAGCTAGAACAGCATGAAAAAAAACATTCCACCCCTTGAGCTCAGACTGAGCTGACTCTCACAGTTCAAGGACAACTCTAGAGCCGACAGCCAGACTGACTTCAGTCCTCCTGACCCAAACCTAGGTACCACCTGGCTGGTGAAGTCCAGTGAGAAGGCAGTGGATCTTGGCTGAACTTGTGGGACAAAATACCAGCTCGATGTTACAGCAGTCCCTGCACAGACTCTTCCCAAGAAATTGTCTTTCTGCCAATACAGCCAGTGACCAACCTGTTTCAAACAGCTCTTTTTTTGGGTCCAGGTTTCTAACAAAAATCACACAGCTTTATGTTCTCTGATTTCTCTGGCCCTTGTATCGCCATTGTAATACTTTCATTCAGTTAATATGCTTCTCTTGGATGAAAAACGGGGGCTATGTTAACTTAATTATTTTTAAAGGTATTTTTAAGAGTTTTGACAGATTGATACCATTGACTTGCTGACACTTCCATGGGGAATGACTTAGTACCAACTGGCTCCAGTCCTTGGTAATTCATACATACGAAAGTACACAAGCATTTCTACAGTACTATATTTCTGCGATTCTATAAACTCATTTTGTATGAATGTATCAGTAAAAGGTAACTTTAGAAAATAGCATCTATCTGGTATTACATAAAGAATTAGTTGCAACATCCCCACCCCCTCTACAATGCTTGATTTCAAGCACCCAGAGATAGGTAGATATCTTGTAAGTCCTGCTTCTCCAAACAGCACAGGTCATTTTGACATTTTAAGAGGACTAAGTGACTAGGCATCTAAGCACAGTGTAAATTAATTAAATGGGTTGAAGCAAATCCAGTCACGCCCAAGGGACCCAGTTCAGACATCACATAACTCTCTTTACTTCCAGGTTTCATGAGATGTTTCTCTAGATTATTGCTTTTCTTAAAAGAATTGTCCTCTGAATATAGAAATGGCATGCAACAGTCGTTAACTTCAGCCTTAGTTAAGCTTCTTTGATTTGCTTTCAACCGTGACATATGCTCACTTTGTCCTTGCTTTTGCTCTCTAAAGCAGTTTATAAAACTTGAAAAAAGGACTGCTTTGTATCATATGGAAAATAACTGTGCTGTAAGGAACAATACCAAGGCTGAAAAGCCTAAAATTAGCCCTGCAAGCTTTGCTTTCATTGGCAGCGATGCGGCACATTCATATTGTCCCGATCCTACATTCTACCTCTTCTATTCTTGCGAAACACACTACTTTCTGAAAAACACTGAAGTTTAAAATTAGCAAACCTCTCTGATTCAAGGGTATACTGACCTTGATGATCGGTTATTTTGATCACATTCACCTTTAATAGTGAATTACAAGATCAGCTTATTTTCAAAAGCGGTAGCAAACAAAAAGCATTTGTAGAACAAAAAACTGAACATCTCTGAAATGGTGCCTGGAATAATCCTGTAATTTCCAGGTTCTTTTTTTTTTTCCCCTCCTAAGAAAACTCAAACACAAATCTGACAGCTGTATTCTTCTATCCTGAAGGCAGGCTAGGGAGGAGATATGTACTATATAAAGTGGCTGGTGCTGGACGACATGGGGCTAACAGGGATAATTCAGTCATAACAGGTTAGCATCCATGATATACCCATTCTCTTCTCAGTTACATCCATTCAGTTCCCACTGTAGTCAACAGGGGGAATAAATAAAGCAAAATGTATCCAAAAGGTCAACCTTCATGGTTTTTCAAATGAAGAAAGCCACAGAGAGGGTAAAGTGAAACCAATGCTAGCCACTGCCTTAAAGATAATGCAAGCTGTTGCTGGTGTAGTGTTTATTTTGAGTGTCTCCTCGTGGAATTTCAGGATAAAATATGAGATTGGCAGTCAGCCTGAAGGGGGTAGAGTCAGAGCAGTCCAATTTCAACAGACTATCAGGATGAACTGTTGGGAGTTATTTTACAGGTTTATGGCTATAGCTCACTCCGAAGCACAGTGTTATTAATATTTGTAGAACACTATGATATAAATAGCAAAACTACATCCACCACCTAGAGATCTGCAGTATGTTCTGACAGAGCACCTTTTAGATAACTATATACCATGAAATGTGCCACGAGTGCTATACCTGAGTTACAATACTAGATACCGATATAAGTGATGCAACAGTTATCTACCCATCAAAAAATGATGATGTGGATCTCTAATGTAACACTAGCATTAACACCCTTAGGCACAGGATCAGGGGGTGATTTTCTGTCAGAAAACAGAATTCTAGTACTGTTACAGTGAACAAGGAGCCAAACAGTTTCTTGGAGTTAGGACCAAGGGAAGTCTAGACAAAGCTGGTCCTGAACTGCATTCAGTGTTTCCCACTGGAAAATGTGTGGCCATAAAAAGTAATGTTTTCAAAGTACGACAAAGAGCAGCCGGAGAACACTATTTATTTCATCACAATGATTTTGTCAGTATTTCCTAATGTTTCCTACACCCTGGAAACTGTGTAGGCTGTCCTTCAAGCTTCACCTACCCAAGCGGCAAGCTCCACGGGTCACACGGTGGCATTTCAGACACTTGGAAAAATAATTGAGGCTGTTTTCGTCACTGAGACAAAAGGGAGATATTAACCACCAGCTGCCTCATGAGAGGGCTGTCACAGCACGGAAACCCTGAGAAAGGTAAACACACCTTTCTCAGGCCCAGGAAACTTTGTCCTGGTTCCAACCTCAGGATGAGGTAATTTCTTCCTGGGACAGCCCTTCTTTTGTGCCTGATTAAGCCAGGTAATTACCTCCTGGATTTTGCAGGTAGAAACATGATGTGCAATAAGTCCATTTATGGAGCTGTGGTTTCAGTCTCAGTCTTAGCTTTCTATTCTTCCATATAGAGAGTTGCTTTTATTGCCTTGATAACTGCCATCTTTCAAATTTCTGTAATTCTTCCAGACTCTTCTAATGATTCAATCACTACGGACATGACTATACTTGCATCTTAGTTCAGCCTAAAATCGGCAGTGGATATGAACTACAAAAGGTATTCCTGAGAAATTCAAGGTAATAACACTCTCATCCCTTTCTTATTCTTCAGAAAAGAACCTTATTAACGTAACTATGCCCATAGCTGCCCAGAGAAGCTGTGGATGCCCCATCTCTGCAGGTGTTCAATGCCAGGCTGGATGAGGCTTTGAGCAGCCTGGTCTGGTGGGAGGTGTCCCTGCCCATGGCAGGGGGTTGGAACTAGATGATCTTTAAGCTCCCTTCCAACCCAAACCATTCTATGATTCTATGTTTCCAGAGAATAACAATTTTCTAGACTAAAAGTATCTACACATAGAACTATTTCGGAATAGCTTTTCCCAAAGAACATCAGGAACAGGTGAGCTCCTGTTTGCTATTCATTTTGCTACTTAAACATGAGCTCTCATTTTTCATAGAAGGTCTAAGATCCATGGACCTAGATACTTACAGAAAGAAATTTTATATTATTTATTATTGATTATAATGTATAATCAATAGTTGAACTCATTCTACTATGGGATTTTATTGGAAGTGCACTGGACATAAAAATAATCAAAATTGTTAAAGATTCTGAAGTGAGCCGTACAATCCTTTTAAAAATATTTAAATTAAATTAAATTTAAATTAAATTAAATCTATTTTAAAAGATTCCCCACAGATCCAAAGATCCCCGCACAAGCTATGCACACTAGTGCTGAATACTTCATAAACTTTATATAGTCCATACTATACCATATAGAGGTTCTGCACAGAGCTTTGCAAATTTCTTTATGAATAATGTAGAGAAAAGTAAGTTGGGGTCTTCTGGTGCCAATTGACAGAGCAGAGGTAAAGGCATGACATCCTGAGTCTGTGTGTGAAATAGCTGAGTAAGAAACTTTTCCTCAAAGCTTCACACAGACCTTGGGGAAAAGTGAGGTTAAACTGATGTGGGATGTTTATTTCTTAGGAAAAACAGGTTATCATTCAAGTTATCCGTGGTGTCTTCAGGTCTTTATTCACTCGGCGTGTCTTTGTGGTAGGTGCCAGCTGTCATTAGAGTGGTGGGTGCCGAGGCGAGTTGTGCGCCAGAGGGCTGGGGTGCCCCAGCTCCCAGGCACGTCCCCGGGTCGGCTCTCCCCAGCCCACCCAAGGCAGAGGTGGTGCCAGCAGGCTGTACCCACACCAGGTGCAGAAGCAGGACCCTAGCAGCATCCTCTGTGCTTTTCTCCACACCATCCACTCCCCAACCAAGGAAGTACTTATTTCACTCCAAAGCAGTCTAGACATGAGCTAATATATATAGAACGCAGATGCACAGGAGATTATTACCTGACACAAAACCAGAAGAAACCATCTGATAAGAGAAAAAAATTTAGACAGGTTGAGTAAGCTTCATGCTAGTGCATATATTCCTATCCTGATCTCCTTTTTGAACACCTACTTCATTTGCTCACCACAGAAAGAGTTGCTTGCTGCTTCACAACAGCTGGATTCTGCCTTTCCACTACTTGAGGCTTGCTTTTATTTTGTCTGAGTTTAAGGATGACTGGGACAAATCCTTGCAGGAATGTTAGAGTGGAGGGAGCTGCCTTGCCTACCGATGGATGCCTGCTGCCCAGAAGAGAGGCAGGATGAGCACTGTTTGGTCCCTGGGAACAAGCAAAACTGCTGTGACACATTACGGCATGTGCTGTCAAAGTGCCTCGGGCAGAATAATAAGCGAACTATCAAGTGACTTGAGCCCCTTCAGCTAGCCATGGGATGTAGTGCTATTCCAGCCAAAGGCAAGTCCCACTACAGCTAAACCAAACCTTTAAATTTTTCATTTAGAGTGACAAAAAGTCCCATTGAATGGTCTGAAGCTACAGGAACAGAATAAAACTGGCAAGCTCTTTTGATGAAAAACAACCAGACTGTGGAGTTCTACTTTCAGAATGCACACCTAATCTGAAAAGTTTGCTGTACGAGCTCCAGAGTCTTGCTATGAGGAAAAAAAGTGTACAACCAGCTCTTACGTGTGGCAGATTTTAATCTTTTGTCTTCCATAATGTGAATTTGGCTGACAGCACTTAATAACAACTTAATGAAGCCTGATGGAGTTGATTGGCTTATATCCAGTGTAATTGGTGCTCAAGTGACTCCACTTTAAAATATTTTGCCATAATAATAAATGGGAAGTAATGATCACCCACAGTTGGCCAAAGAAATAAGAGATTTTTCAAAGGAAAAACAGGCAACACACAACTTCCAGACCATTTCACATAAAATACGTACCTTTCCTTTTCTTCTGCTCTAGTACTTTTAAAAAAACTATTTTTACCAGGTGTCAGTCTTTACAGTGACACTCCTGTTCCCCTCTGAAACAAGCAAGAAGAGACAACAGCCCCTTCTGCCAACTCTGACTGTAGTGACAAATCTCAGGCACAACCCATAGATTGGCAGAATGTAACCGGTTATGCCTGTTTACTGCACTGTACTGAGAAATCTTCACATTCCAGTTTATTCACAGTCAAAATGATTTCTAGGTAATGCTTCACATGTCCAAAGGGAAAAGCCACAAAGCCTGTTTAAAACGGAATTACGCTATAAATTATAGGAGAGCTCTACCATTTTATAGTCTGCCATAAAGCATACAACTGAGAAGAGGTCAGTTGTTGGCTTCTTTCTAAAGGATAACTCCAAATCCAAATGAGAAATTGATCTGGGACCTTATTTTTTCATGGTACATTGACAACCATGTGTGCATGAGCAATTTTCGTAGGTGTAGTGGAGTGCTGACACTTATATTTTATTATGCAAAAACCTAAGAAGAAAAAATATGTCAAGGACTAGGGCTAAACCGATAACTAAAACCGATGCAATAATTGTATGTAAATGTAATACAGTGATGAAATTATTCCAATGTAATTAAAACTCAGAGATAACAGAGATGTGAATCGTCTATCTACTTAAAGAGCTATCTACTTAAAGAGCCCAATCTGTGCTCTGCAGCCTACTTCCTCATCAGCTCTAGTCCAAGTGGATCTTCACTATCACACCACCACACGATTGAGATCTCAGCACCAAAAGCATAGGAACCTGGGAAGATGTAAGTACCTGCTTATTGACACTTTATAAATATTCCAAAATTAGACTGGTGGTGGCCTAACCACTTAAGGTATACAATAATTATTACTTTGGTTCATGAATACTTTTATTCCATTTTTAGTTCACCAACTACACACAAGCATTTGCTTCTGTAAGAATTTATAAGGACAGACAATATTTCTAAACTGCACTGTTTAGCTTAATACCAAGTACCTGAGAGAGCCAAGAGGAAAGACAAACCTCAGGAAGAGGTGACAGGCAGGCAATGATAACAACTCTGCATTGGACCCATTACTCCATGGGAAAACAATTATGTAGTGATTTTAATCTGACATAATCCAGTTCTGCTGCCAAAAAGGGTTATACCCTCCAAAGAAAACCTCTATCATATTTGGAAACAACTCCTTGCCTAATGGCTTGTGTATACTCTAGGGTTTGTATGGCCACGTGCAAGGCAGGATAAGAAAAAAGTGGCCATGCCACTTCACACAGAAAAGAAAAAAAAAGGTCACTTGGGTGAGTTAAACCACAAAAGAATAGTTTGTAACAGGGAAGCGAAGAAACAGGGAAAGCTTCCCTTTCTAGCAGATGCATGTGAGTCAGTGACCGTATCAACCCAGCCAGGAAAGGTTGGGTTGGGCTGGATGGAGAGCTCAGCCCAAGCTGGTGCCACCATTCATCCTCCCACTGCCAGGAACGTAGAATGTGGGGGGGTAATCAGACATCGTGTTTCACTCAGCGCAGACCAGTGTCACACCAAAAGTCCAAGCGGACACTGCTTTAATCCAAATTTCTAGGTCTGCATCCTTTTCAAAACCCAAACCTGAACACCCCACCAGCATCTCTTGTATTACTTGTCTCACTGCCAGACACAGAAGACAATCATCAATATGGGAATGATACCTGAACTGTATGGGCAACTCTTCTGAGGAAGAGATTGGCCTCTGATGTATGGGACTGAAACACTTGTACCTTATCAGTGAAAAATTTACACAAATGCCAAACGTTTTCCCACATTGATTTGTAACAACTAGAAATACCATTTTTAAGATTTTACCCAACCTCTTTCAAATTAGCATGTAAACTGAGTTCCTCCCATGAAAGGAACTTCACTATAGCACTCTGATCAAGCAAATAGGTGAAACACAGTCCACAATTCACTATGAGAATCAGGGTGTTGGATTCCATCCTCTGCTTTGCCGTCAATTTTCTAAAAGCTTTTGGACAAGTCACGTTTCTGCCTCCTGCTTCATCATGTAATACGATGTGAATGAAATCGTGTCAAATTCTATAAATTTGCCGATACTGTAGGTGTCATATCCCGTTCAAAACTGACATCAGCAGTGAAAAACTACATGGCACATAAATACAAATGCAAAGCAATGAGCAACTTGTCATTTAAATACTTCAAAATCAGGGCCCCAAACTAACAGCTTTCTACTGCAGAAAAGCAGGATTTTTAAAAGCAGCAGTTCAGTCATAAGATCTATGAATCATATGATGAGAGAACATATAAAGTCTTATGCAAATGCTTCACATTTTATTTTTCAATCCTTCTCCCCACTTAGTTTCATGTCCCAAACGCCTCTAGTCGAGCAAATTCCCCCGCACCCACACAGAACTTGCTGCCAGAGGGAGCCTGCACTGGGGGTGTTTCTCTGGTCATTTTTAGGAGTTACTTGTATGGGACTTAAAACCATCTCGATTACCCTTCTTCTTCCCCAACAGCTACATCTATCACCCATCTCACACTTACATATAAACAAAGTTATCTCAGCTCAGCTAGCTAGCTATTAGCATCTCAAGAACACTTCCTCTGATCACCTAATTCAATGATTGCCTTTGCCTTAGCACAGTTCTCATACAGCTTGCGTACTGTCACATATGAAGCAGTTCAGAGAAAAGTGGCAAATATCAGCTGGATCTATTACTAAACTCAGTTTTTCCTGGCAACTCAGTTTCTCCCAGCAAAGTTTCCTCACAACACCTATGAATTGTGAAAAGTGGTGAAACTGTTCAATTTCTTTTCCATTTTCCCCTTTTGGGAGAAGTTCTCCACTCCTCAATCCCTCAGTCTTTCTTAGATGGTGACACCTGTACCTTCTGCTGTCTTTAAATTATATCCTACTCCTTTTCCTCACTTCCCCCTTCCTTTTCAATTCGTTTAAAATGTCTTCTCCCTAGGACTGAAATCCTCGCAGATCTGATCCTGCCTACATCTCTGACATGATTCATGATCACACCTTCTTTTCCCCAAGTCTCGTCTCCTTTAGGCTACAAGCTTGCTGAACACTTACACCTACATTTCCAGTCAACTCTGTGTGTTCAAACCAACGGATTTTCCCATGTGTTTAAATGTAAACACCTGCAGAAGTGTTTTAGTGGTTTAGGATGTACTTTACACTATTCAAATCCATTCCTTGATCCAATTTTTCAACTGAGGATCTGACTGCTCAGCTCACAGAATGAGTCCTTGTATTTGTATGGCGTTGGACTTTGGTCCAGCTACTTCAGGATGGGATTGATTTAGAAAAGGAATTTCCAGTTCACATCCAACTCGATGGGAATTTTTAATAATGAAGCACCATCAAGTCATCCTTACATTTGTTCCTAAATATTTCCAAAATGTTTGCGCTTGTCAACAGCGCTGCTAATGCCACTGCCCACTGGTGGCATACATTTCCTTTCACTGTACAACCACATCTCTTTGCACCATGGCCAATTACCATAGCACGGGTGACACACGGTGAGTTTGCCTATATAACTTGTGTGAATTTAATCCTTTTTTTGTTTTGTTTGTTCTCCGAGATTCAACATTTATAGAAGAGTACACATTACCCAACTGTCTAGAGTGATACCACTAACTTCAATCATTCAGAACAAACTAAAAACTGCTAATTTCTGCAGACTTGACAGTATTTTCAATGGAAAACAAACGTATAAACCTGAAATGGCTACCAGCTGCTGTGTAGGTCTTACCAGAATCGGTAATCTCATAAATTACTATTCGGAGTGACAAAATGTAGAGGGAATATGGTAGTTGTCTTGCACAGCTTCGGATGTTGAAACCCTTCTGAGCATATCAATGCTTACAACAGCAAACGGTTGGGTTTACTGGGCAACACTGACAATTACAATCTCCAGAAATCTGTTACATATAATCCCAGAACAACCTTGACCGTTTGATGAACTATTTCTTTTATCTGGAGATGAACTGACATTGATATATTGTTATTGGTCATCACTAACACACTCATGTTGGCAACAGGGAGATGCATACACCTGAAACGAGTCACATATTGCACACCTTGCAATTTATATGGAAGAAAGTGGAATTTCCAAAATATCTTTCTGTCTCCTCAGCTGACTACGGAATATGAGACACCCACTAAAACTCACGCCATAGTTGCATACAGGTATTTTTCACATATTTGAAGCAAATGAAATTGCAGGATTTAATTTTTTTTAATTAAAACAACAGCAATAGAAAGCAATGACAGGACTGATCCTGAAATATGAATTACTTTATTATGTTATATTTTACATGGATTTCTCATGCAACAATTCAGAACCTTGTTAACTTGTTAACATTTATTTATAATTGCGTATGATGAAAAAATCTACATTCAGTGAAAAATATTTGAAGGAGGTACTAAAGTAATGTATCTCATGAGTAATAGCAATTAACTTGCAAACAGTTCTCTAGCTCATTCTTGACTAAAGAAAGCAAACTGCTTTGTGACTGAAGAACTCGCATTAATAGATTTTGTTAAGCTAATTAATAACATAGATGTTATGGCATTATGTGATATGTACGTACTACAGGAGGACCATTGATAGCAGTATGTAGACATAAAAAAGCAGAATATGTTATGCTAAATTATTGTAACATTTTCAGTCTCCTACATCTTCCTATGTCAACATTACACAACCCAGAAAAAAATAAATTAAAAGAAATACATAGGCTCCAATCCTACTGCACAGATTTACAAGAAGCTACATAGTGGGCTTTGCACTAAGATATGGAGAGTGAGGGCACTGAAGGGCGAGATTCAATGGACAAAGCAGACAGACACACAGACAGAACACAGCGGTATTCAACATCTGCTCACATCGCACTGCAACTTCCTACAGGCTGCTCTTTGAAAATATCCATCTAGAGATACTTGGATCCAAACCCAGCTGTTCAGAAGGTGTTCTAGGCTGCATCTACATGGCAGCCCCTGCAGCTGGAGCACAGTGTGTGCCTGGGCCAGTTTCAAACCCTCTGGGTTTGCCACTGCGAACAGACCCACCAGGGCAAGGCAGAACGTGGTGTGGGCTATGTAACTCACCCAAGGGCAGGGTGAAGACCTGAGCACATAAGCCATGCTAAGCGCTCTACTGCTGCGTCTGGCTTGCTGCGGGTACATCACATACCTGGTTTAGAGCGAGTTTGAGTATGTCAGCATACTTCATTCACAACCGAGTGATGGCAGAATAAATGTATCCTAATTAGCTTTGCAGGCGATGGACTCAGTCGCTGCTTTCAGACATGGATTGCTTCAAAGGCACACCACAAAATCCCTGAACATGCACCTTATCTTTCTGCACAGGTTGTATTTACAACATCTCCTATGTGTTGTTAAAATTTTAATAAAAATATTTACCTTTATAGCACTGTAAATATACATACAGCTGCACTTTCAAGAACATATACAAAGGCCAGATCCTTGCTTTATAAAGCCCACAGTTTAAAAAACAAACAGAAATCCACAGTTAAATTGCAAGATGAAGAAAGCATCCACCATGGTGAAACATGCACAGCCAGGTACTCTTAAGGAGAGGGAGACTCTTAGGCAACAGGAGCCTGTTGGAGCAGAATCAGAGAGAGGAAGCAGAGCCAGAGAGGGAGGAAAAAAAGGATCAGTAAAAGCTGAAGGGTAAGATAAGATGCGAGGCAGGGTTAGTACCTGCTGACACTTCAGGATTACATTCTCACATAACAGAGTGGGAAGCCCAGATGAATAATGTTCACTTCTTAAACCGTGTAGAAACTAATATTACTTATTGATCTGTGTTTCAGTCACACCTCTTTGCGGCAGGCACTTGAAAACAACACAAAGAATCGTAACCCCTTCCAACCCTCCTATTTCCCCAGACAAGAATTAAAATAAATTAAAAAAAAAAACATTGAACTTAACAGCTAAACACTCGCCCAATATGTTACACAGCAAAAGACAGCACTTGTAAACAAATTTTTTAATGAAGAACAATAAAGGCTACTTTGTGATCTACTTACCATACCTGAGAAGGAAAGTGGAGCCTTAGTAGCTACTCCTCTTAAACACTCTGGCATTTCAGTAATACAGTTGTATCATCAGAAATTCATTGACAGAAGGTGGCAGGCATGTTTTAGGTATTTATATGGGAAAAACAGTTTGTGATTCTTTGACTCTTCTCATTTAAGGATGTATAATATAAAATTTTAATAAGGTAAAACATCTAACATTCTGATTTCAAGGCCAAAAGCATGCTAATCTTCTAAATTTTGTCGTTCGGCATGAACACCAAGGACCACATTCCAAGCCCACTGGAGCACATAGCAGAGCGTCATTTGACCTTACAATGGAGTTGATGTGATCAGATCCGAGAGTACTAACATATCCAAGTCAGATGCAAAAAAAACCCACATGAAAAATACAAGTCAAACTTAGTTAGAGGGGATCTGAAGATTCAGTCCTTTTGAATAAATCACTCTGGTTTGCAAAAATTGTCAGTATGATCCACTGTTTCACATATCAAACTAAAATTCCTTTTCATACTTTCAAACTGAAAGCCTGTTATGCAATTCAAGACAGGTATTTCAACACTATTGCTGAAGGTCGGTACTCCTTTGTATCATTTGAAAAAAATATATGTTTAAAATGAAAAATGACTGCTTTTAAAAAGTACAGTATATATTCTGTTGTAATGAAAGCACATCGACTATAGCGATATCGGCTGGATATCAGCAATACTTTAATAGATAAATTTTTGCAGTGTTATCCATTACATAAGCCAATTTTATTTTCAGTGCTAAGGCCTTGTTCTTTTTCACTAACTTTTCAAAATCAGATTTTTTTTTCTATGTATATCAATTTCTATTAAAAAAACAAAAGCATTTTAATTCAAACTACTAACTAATATCCCAAATTTCGTTCTCTGAGTCTTCAGTTACTTTGCATTTCTAAATATAGCAGATAAGAGCACACAGAAATATGCTGTATTCTAAGAGCTTTTATAAACAAGATGTTCTAATTTTAGAGGACTCCATTCAGAATAAGGTCTAATTAAATACACAGATATTCTCCACAAAAAGGATAATACTCAGCTCTCCTCACTGCCATTTAATTCTGTCTTACAGTGAATGATTTAATATCTATTTCTGAGTAAAAACTTTTTTACTAACTGGATCACTAAACTTTTATATAAAAAAAAATAATTTCCAGTAATATACTGCCTTTGTGAAATACTAAAACCAAATCATAGATACTTTATACACACCTGACTCAACAGCTGATGTATTTGAGATTAACATTCTTTCAACTGCTTCAGGGATCGATTCGCTCAAGAACTGGTAATGAAGTCCAGAACCAAGACGCGAGGTTTATGTTTTAATACTAAGGATAATTAACTATTAGAAAAATTTAGGGAGAACTGAGATAAATTTTACATTATCTGTGGTCTTTAAATCAAGACTTATTTTTTTCCCCCCAAAAAAACCACGTATGCGGTTCGTGAACAGGAGACTGGGTAGAGGTATCGCTGAATCAAATGTTATGGATTCTGATAGACACTTGGCTAAAATTCTCACTATTATCCCTTGTATAGTTAAACATTTATGAATCTGAAAGTTTTCACCTCTAGAACACAACTTCCTATTTAGCTACAAGTTAAAACTAATTAAAGCAATTTTCATCAAAAGGTTTAAAGCCTTTAATTTATTAGCCTAAAAGCCCTGTAAATTACCGTCACAGCTTTTATTCCTCAGTATACATTTTGACTTGTACAGTGCTGACAGTGTATTCTTCATCAAAGTTTGAACAACCAAGGTAATTCCATTGGTTGCTGTTATCATACTGGTTGCTTCAACTCATCAGGAGTTAAACAAAATTCCAATATCTTCTTATGCCTAATTATGGTATGAAAAAAACTCAGTAGGAAAAAAATAAAATTCACAAGTTAATAGGACATTTATAAGTCTTACCATCCTGGATCTCAGTTCTTACATTTTTTCATCAATGAACTTTGAGAAGGTCTAAGTTAGTGAACAAGAAATAGGTATAATGCGTCGTTCTGGTATTTAGTAAACTATACGGTGGAACTACATAAAAATAATAATGCTTTTCTGAAATCATCAATTATTTAAAAATAAATCAGGTTTAAGTCAAAAGTGATTAAAGGTAATTTTAATCAAAAAGTTTAGTGTCTCATATATATTAGCGTAAAAGCTACAAAATCACCATTATACCTTGGTTTTTCTCTGGACATCAATTTAGATTCTTGCCATGCTGACTGTGTAGATATTCTTCCTCAAATGGCTTTGTGATAAAAAAGAAAGTGAATTTAAAATTTTTTATCTTCCTAGTAGGAAATTATTTTATTAAAATTATCTTAAAAGAGCCACTTGATTACCTCAAATTATCACTTCTCGTGACTTCAAAAATCTTAGCTTGTTGACAAACTCAAGAATGTATCAAACTCTTGCTCTTTTAAAACATTGAAACTGGGGAAGCTACAATATGTTTTGTTAAATCCGTAATCTGGAATTGAAAATGTGACTTAATGGGGTTTATTCTGGGCAGAAAAATTTTCAATAAGATTTGTAATACTTCTTCCTTTGTCCTTGATATCGGTTTCAGAATACATCATGTTTAGCTCAACAAAAGATGCATTTGTCATCTCACTCCCAATGAACACTCTTTATTTCAATTAACTGTGGTTTTACAAGTTATTTTACAAAACATATTCTGTTCCTTACCCTCCTCGGGGGAATAATCACAAAGAAAAACAGCTTGATATTCTCATAAACACATCAGTGAAATTGAGTATCAAGTGATTTCTATCTTTTCCTTCTCCTCAACTGCCTCCTTGAAACTACTTACTTTTTTACAACTTTCATCTCTGAGACCATCTTTAATAATCTGCCTTAATTTCCTACATGTGTATTATTGTCCTTTGGGTAATATTCATATCTAAATGCGGAGAAGCTCCTGAAAGCAGAGACCCTGTGGATAGTGTCCACATACAGTTTAAAACACAAATTGAAAAAATGCATATATATACACTTAGCAATTTAAATCACAACTTAAAAAGCAATATAGATTTGAAGCGCTACCCAGAGATTTTGTATTCCACGAAAAAGTAAAGTATCCTCTTTATCATCTGTTTCATTGTCTTTGAAAAGGATTATCACCATTACTCTCAGAGCAATAGTATAAAATTCAAAAGTTAAGAGTCTCTCTTTCTATGAATGAAGACAAGAGTTGGAGCTGAGGTAAGAAAGCGCCTCCCAGTGATGGGAGCCCATCTGGATCCTCGCATCTTACATATGCTCACAGCCTTCCCTACTCATGCTGTATTCCTGTATCAGGCAACGCTTTCAGCGATGCCACGTAGAGAAGCCATGCAGTAAGTCATGCTCTTTCCTGGGGATTACGGGAAACAAACAGTGAAGAAGATCATTGGTAATGAGAAAAGAGATCCAAAGATGCAATTAAGGCACACAAAGATCAGAGATGAAACAAAATTATACTCCAAAGGAAGAAAGAAAAAGGCAACGGATGTATAGAACGGCAAAAGGTATGCAAATGCAGGTAACATGGACCCACAAGAAAACGGGGAGAGATGAAATGATCTAGGTTCATTACAGAGAGTTCTGAGTCAAAATTAGGCATGAGCAATAATGCAGGAAGACCACACGGTCACAGTCGCTCTTCTCTACCGGTGTAAGACAAAATTAAAGGAAAGTGCAGAATCTATTGGCAGTCAAAACCACCCTGAAACAAGCTTCTTTTTAGACCTCTCTAATGACAAAGGGTATTTAGCCCAAATCTACACTGGCAAAACAATATGCATTAAAAACAAAGGGAAGAAGACCAGTGCTGAAAATGACTGACATCACAGGCAAGGAGTACAGTTTCTCATGGTAAGTGCTATGTGTTTCAATTCTAAGTACTATAAAAACAAATTCTCCTATCATATTTTGAATTCGCTAACTCTAATTTCAACTAGTTTACATTGCTGTATAATTAAAAATTAGAGGGATTATTTGCCCAAGTGACATAAGCTTCTGGAAATCCACAGGAATCTGCAAAAATTTACAGAACTGAATAACTAAAGTATGAGCGTGAGGCACAGATATGATATAAAAACCACACGAATTCACAGTGCAGCCAGACATAAAATTAAAATTTGAAAACTGAAAAACAGAACCAGAACCGCAGCTTGAAAAGTAAACAACTTTGGAAGCTTTTGCAACAAAGTTCATCATATTCATGTGTTTGTGAAAAGGAATACATATTCGTAGATTTAGATCCTGCCTGTTACCTATATGGAGAGCACGGACAGAAAGAAAAGTCAAGAGGGGTCTACCATCCTAACGCACTCAAAAGAGAAGAGTGGGAGCTGCAGGAGTGCAGTATTGCATCCTGTTCCCCATTCCCTGGAGAGGGTAAGGGCTGGAAGGCACGCCAGGATCCCCAGCGCGCTGCCGGAGATGCTGCAGTCAGCAGGATCTCTCACCGTGGAACATGTGCAGCGCCTTTTCCAAATAGCACCAAAGCTAGCTTCACTGCATTGCTCCCGTCCTACACAGACAGCCTTATTTCAGCAAGCTGAACCGGCAGCCTTCTGCTCTGCTCGGCTCTGCCCTGTCCATCCCATCGCATCCCAGTTAGACTTTGCCTTACCATTCCAGCCAGAGCAGAATTTTTCTTCTGGCTGGTACCATAGTGTGGTATCAGCTATGACTCTTCTAGTATATTACGCCAGGGGAGTGCACACAGGGAGCTGTAAAAAGGGACTGAGAGCAGCGGGGACATCTCCAGCGTTTGTTCTGCGGTAGTGACATTACGTAATGCTGTGACAGTCTGAAGCAGACGCCGCTCGACGACATGGCTGATGTGCTGTCAATGGCTGGACGTTCCGGAACATGAGGCACGACAAAATCAGTGGAAAATCAGTGGTGTAATTCTATATATGGGTGCGCATGCGTACGGGGCAAGAAGATTGGGCAACCTAGAAAACTGATTAAATATTGCAGTTTTATGTCAGGAAAGTTTGTGGCTAAATTCCTTTTGAGCCCAACGGGGTAAGGATTCAGTCCTTAATTAAAAGGCAGGAATAATACACAATGAAAATTAAGAACATGTTTCTTTATTTTTCCTTGACAGCAGCATTAGCCCAGGCTACTTTATGCTTTGTTTGAATGAAGAAGCAAAATGTAATTAAAGTTTTAATTAAAATTGAGCAGAGTCCACAAATCTGAAATGGATAGTGCTGTTCTAACACTGTACTGGAAGACCTTTCAAGTAAACTGATGTTCTTAAATGAACTGCGTTCTTTAAAAAAAAAAAAAAAAAAAAAGGCATTCTGTCAAGTAAAAGGGTACTAGTGAAAACTAATGAGTCTGGAAATGTGTCATAGAAACAAACTACCACTAGGCATGTATTCTGAAAGGGACAGTGAATATGTATTTTACGAAGACTGAGCTTCTTCACATACTTATTCTTCTCTGAAGGTGAGGATTCTGTTCTTTATCATATTACGGTTAGTAAATATGTGCATCTTCTTCATAAAGAGGTGGTGGTACCTTTGAAAGCTGAACTTTTTAATATACGAAGGAAGAGAACACCTATCCACAGTAACACTCGCTACAAGATATTGCTAAAAATACTTTGCTGGGAGAATTGTTGGGAGAAGTACCTGTATCTCTTAAACACATCTGTTACATTAACATCTGTACAAGAACATGGAATTTATTCGTACATTTGGCCTTTTGCTAATTGGCCGAGGCTCTGGCGTGCAAGTAACCGCATCTCAATTTTAATTACCCCGTTACCTGCACAGTTTCTTTGTCAGCCGAAAAGCTTGGCGGTGCAGGGAACCGCCACCCCCCTCCCCTGGATTTGCGGAGCTCTTTCGGGCGGTGCGGGATTTGGGAGCGCGGTTCTTCCCCCCCCCCCTCAAAGGCGGGTGCGGGGGCTCCGACTGCCCCGAGGGCTCCGCACGGCCGGGCTCGGGCTCCCCCTCCTCGTCCTGGGAAGGCGGAGAGCCCCATCCCGCCTCCGAAAAGCCCCTGAACGGGCTCCTCAGGGGCGGGGGCGCTGTCTGCAGTTGTATAAGATCATTCCATTCCCGCCCCCAATCTCCGCCCGTTTCTCCTCACGTCGGGGGCCGGAGAAGCCAAGCCAAGGAAGGGGAGTACCGGGAGGATGGGGACGACACCCCAGCTAAGGAATGGGTTTGGGGACAGGATGCAGAAGGAGGCGGGGGGGGGGGGGGGGGGGGACGACGGGGGACGGACACAAGACACCTTGCAGGTGACTTCATGCAGGGAAGGGACCGCCCGGCTCGGGGGGAGGGTGGCGTTCCCCAGTGGGGAGAGCAGGAGACTCCGGGGCGGGGGGGGCGGGGGGAGCTGGGGACACCCCCGGGAGGAGGAGGCGGGAGGGGGGGGAAGCCTGGCACCGGCAACCCCGCAAATGGCAATGAGGGACTCCAGCTGCTCGGGGGGGTGGGATGCGCAGGAGGGAAGGCAGCGCTGGGGGAGGGGGGGGCAGAGGGTGGGCTGGGGGGGACCCACGGCGTGCGGGAGGCTGCTGGAATGCCCCCTCCCCCCCCGGTGCTGCCTTCCCTTTCCCGCATCCCACTCCCCCATGCGGGGTGGTGGTGGGGAGAGCCCCCGTGTCCCGGTGCGGTACCCCGGTGCGGTGGGAAACCGTCCCCTGCCGCAACTCCATGCCCAGCATACTACGGGGATCCGGTCCTTCCCGGGAGGACGTGGGGAGAAATTTGGGAAGAGGACGGAAAAGAA
Source organism: Rissa tridactyla (assembly GCF_028500815.1). Lineage (NCBI taxonomy): Eukaryota > Metazoa > Chordata > Aves > Charadriiformes > Laridae > Rissa > Rissa tridactyla. The sequence goes on along the minus strand of NC_071468.1, from coordinate 114,664,675 downwards.
GCACCCCCGGATCACCTGCAGGCATGTCCGCCCACTCGGGGACGGACAACTCATTTTCAAGCGGTGTTTGCGCGCAAAGTTGCGCCGGCCAGGCTGCCCCACCCCCCCTCCTCCTCCACGCTCCATCCATCCATCCATTCATCCATCCATCCATCCATCCATCCATCCATCCGCGGCCGCGCACGCCCCCGCAACTCCTCTCCGCGCAAAACGCCTCGCTTTCCCCGGCGGCTGCTCACGATCTGTCTCAGCCTGCTCCTTCTTTTGTTTTTTTGATCTCTGTAAACGAAATTCTCCCTCCCGTCGTCCGTCTCCTTTCCCTCCTCTTCCTCCTCCTCCTCACGCCTTCGCGGGGGCGGGGGGGGAAAGAAACCGGCTTGGATGTCACCTCAGCTCCTCTTATCTCCCCCCCCTCCATTTTCACCCCAAATGATGCCCCACTAAATAGCGGGAGCCCGGCAACCGCACCGACCGCGCGGGAAGGGGCGAGCGCACCCGCTTCCCAGGCGGTCCTCGCATGGCAAATGAAATAAAACACCAAAGTAAAAAATAAATTAAAAAAAAAAAATCTCTTACAGGCAGTAAGAATATCACTAAGGCGATCGCAAGGATCGGGAGCGCTTCTGCCTTCCCCGTGGGTGTGATGACCTTGCGGGGACTGCTCCCGCTCTTGGGTTTCACACGCTCTTATTTTTGGTGGTGGTGGTGGTGTGGGGGGGGTTGTTTTGTTTTCCCCTCCTGGGAAAAAAAATAATGTCCTTTTCGCTCTCTCTTTCCAAACGAAGCAGAACGCCCAAAGACTTCCACTTTCACTGTCACGTTTCCAAGCGCAAATTCCGAAGCGAGGGGCTCAAACGGCCGCTCCTGAGGCGGCGGGTGCTTGTACCCCGATAGCCGCGGGCTCCGCTCTCCCGTCCCGCAGCACCCCACGGCCCAGCCGCTGCCGACAGGATTTCCCTCCCTCTCGCCCGGGAAACAGCAACTCCCGCGCACGGAGCGGCCGAGACGAACGGCGAACAGCAACTTTACCGGCGAGGACGATCCCCTCCCGGTGACCGCACCGCGCCTCCATCCCCGCCGCCGCCGCCTTCCCGGCTGGAAAAGCCCCGCGCGGGGCAACCCCGAGGCAGCCTCGTCCCTCCCGACCGCGCCGCCGGGACGGGCAGCTCCCCCGCCGGCACTTCGCCCGGTGCCGACCCCGCAGCCCCCTTCGTCGTCCCCCCCGCCCCGGTTTCCCGCCGCCGGTGCGCACTTACAGCTGGGTGCTGAGAGCTGTCCGCGGTGTGGAGGAAGGCGAAGGGGTCCCGCCGTGGGGGGAGGGGGGGTGCTGCGGCCGGAGGGACGGCGCCTCAGGGACGGCGCCTCACTGCGCGCCCGCCCGCCCGCTCGCGCCGCAGCTCACTCCGCGCCGCCGCCACCGCCGCGCGCGCCCCCGCTCCGCCCCGCGCGCCGCCCGCCCCGCACTGCAGACCGCCGCCCCGCGTCCCCCCCCGCCCCCGCGCACGCGCGAGCATGCGCGCGGCCGCCGGGGGCGTGAGGGAGGGGGAGCGCGGGCGCGGCGGGTCGAGACGTGGCGGCGGCCGTGGCGGGGGTGGGGGGGAACAGCGAAAGGGAGGGATGGAGGGACGAGGGGGAGCCCCGAGGAACACGGAACCCGCAGGAGCTCCCTGCCCGGGGGTCGCGGGCTGCTGCCGCCTCGGCGGGGTGGCCTCGGAGTCGCTGCCGGTGACTCGGAGCAAAACGGCGGCACGGCCCCGCGGCCTGCCCCGCCGCGCCCCGTGCCCGGCGTGGACCGTAGCCATCGTGCGTGTGCGGGGACGTGAGCCTGCCCTGTGGGCTGCACGGTGCTGGGGCTGGCTCTGTTTAGTGTCTTTATCAGTGACCTGGGCGAGGGGATTGAGTGCACCCTCAGAGTAAGTTTGCAGATGACATCAAGTTGGGTGGGAGAGTTCATCTGCTTGAGGGCAGAAAGGCTTGGCAGAGGGATCTGGGCAGGCTGCATCGATGGGCTGAGGCCAATGGTATGAGGTTCAACAAGGCCAAGTGCTGGGTCCTGCACTTGGGTCACAACAACCCCATGCAGCGCTCCAGGCTTGGCGAAGAGTGGCTGGAGAGCTGCCTGGTGGAAAAGGACCTGGGGGTGTTGGTCGACAGCTGGCGGAACCTGAGCCAGCAGTGTGCCCAGGTGGCCACGAAGGCCAACAGCATCGTGGCTTGTACCAGAAATAGTGTGGTGAGTAGGACTAAGGCAGTGATTGTCCCCCTGCACTCATCACTGGTGAGGCCTCACCTCAAGTGCTGTGTCCAGTTTTGGGCCCCTCACCACAAAAAAGACACTGAGGTGCTGGAGTCTGTCCAGAGAAGGGCAACTAAGCTGGTGAGGGGTCTGGAGCATGAGTCTTATGAGGAGCAGCTGAGGGAACTGGGGTTGTTGAGCCTGGAGAAAAGGAGGCTATGGGGAGACCTTATTGCTCTCTGCAACTACCTGAAAGGAGGTTGTAGAGAGATGGGGGTCGGTCTCTTCTCCTAAGTAACAGGCGATAGGACAAGAGGAAATGGCCTCAAGTTGTGCCGGGGGAAGTTTAGATTGTATGTTAGGGAAAATTTCTTCACCGAAAGGGTTATCAAGCATTGGAACAGGCTGCCCGTGGAAGTGGTTTGATCACCATCCCTGAAGGTATTTAAAAGATGGATAGACATGGTGCTGAAGGACATTGTTTAGTGGTGGATTTGTCAGTGTTAGGTTAACGGCTGGACTTGATGATCTTGAAGGTCCCTTCCTACCTAGATTATTCTATGATTCAGTTGGTGGCGTTTTTATCCAACAGTGCAGGCTGCTCTTGGGTGGGTGGCACTTGCGTCCCATCCATGGAGCCACCTGTAGCCATCATGCATGTGTGGAGCCATCATCTTGCATTGCAAGCCATGCTTTCATTGGCAGTTCTTTTCCACAAGCATCTTGTGTGGAAGTTAATGTTAGATAGTTTAATTTGCATAACATTGTTCATCCCTTTGATGTAAAATCCAACTGATCTTGCCCTTCAATACAAAATCCAATTGATCTTGCCCTTCTCTTTCTGTTGTAACTGTCATTGTAGTAAAATCATAGAATAGTTTGGATTGGAAGGGACCTTTATAGGTTGTCTAGTCCAGCTCCCTTGCAATGAGCAGGGACATCTTCATCTAGATCAGATTGCTGAGAGCCCCATCCAACCTGACCTTGAATGTTTCCAGGGATCACGCATCTGCTATTTCTCTGGGTACTCTGTTGTAGCGTTTCACCACCCTTGTATAAAAGTCTTCCTTCTGTATAGTCTAAATCTACCCTCTTCTAGTTCAAAGCCACTAGCCCTTGTCCTATTGCAAGAGGCCCTGCTAAAAAGTCTGTCCTCATCTTTCTTATGAGCCCCCTTTAAGTACTGTAAGGCTGCTATAAAGTCTCCCCAGAGCCTTCTCTTCTCCAGACTGAACAACTCCAACTCCCTCAGCCTGTCCTCATAGCAGAGGTGTTCCGTCGTCTTCACGGCCCTCATCTGGACCCATTCCAACAGGTCCGTATCTTTCTTGTGTGAGGGCTCCGGAGCTGGATGCAGGACTCCACATGGTTCTCACTAAAGCAGAGTAGAGCGGCCGTAGTACTTGCTGTTCTGGTAGGAGTAAAGGTCAGGACTCTTTCACTAGACATTGCACAGCATATGACTAATTGGTAGGCCCCTTCTCAGCAAAGACATACATAAATGTTTACTTTCATGCATGGCAAGTTCTGTTGCTGACTGTTTACAATACATAAATTAAGAATATTTAGCAAGTCCTAAGCGTAACACTAGAGAAAGCAGATGGATACAGCAAGGAGGTGAAAGGAGGGCAGAATAATGACATATAAGAAAGAGTATCTAAACCAAGCCATGCCCATTTTTATCTTACTACTCATTATTTCAGAAAAAAATGAAAACATAAAGATTGTATGATAGATGGTAATAGTTTTTAGTTTATTGTTGAAATTTCCAAAAAATTCAATTATAACTCCAAATGATGCACGAGGTATTGTACAAATGCACATGAAGATGCAGTATTTTCACTGTTAATATAGACAATTGAATTTATTAGTTACCTGTGTGACAAGGAAAAATCACTGATTTTACACCCAGGTTTACTTTTTTGGCCGTAAGATAGTAGTTTTATGATTTTATGCATTTTTGGAATTTCCCAGAGCATTCCTCTTCCTCAGATGACATTTTGATTTTCTATATGTGCAAAAATGGAGCTGAAAAATGCTAAAAATTTAGGTTGATTCAAGCCTGAGCACCAACAAACAGTGAGGAGGTGATTCACTTCACTGAGTATCTCTGAAGTTCCTGTTTTATTTGTTCTGATTAATTTAAATTATTTCCTGTCATCTTCATATTTTGCTACCTCATTGCTTGCTCGGCCTGCCAGATCATTAATAATCATCTTTAGCATAATGAAAGTTAGAGTGCTGTGGCATCTGCTTGGTAAGTTTTAACCACATTGTTCCTTCATATTCTCTGTTTCTTGTTCAGTTTTTTATTTATAAGTTTGTCTTTTGCCATCACAGTGCAACATTAATTCTGTGTGACCTATTTTGATTGTGTCCATATTGCTGTTACTGCATGACTTCATCTTATCTTGGTAACTCTTCTAAGTGGCATCAGTGTAGCTATGGGAGTGCAGAGCTCTGTGTTGGCTCTCAGACCAGGTATTTACTTGGTGTTTTAGTTGGGTTTTGCTGCTGTTTCATTTTTTCACAGCTACCCAGGTAACAATATCTTAGTCATGTGGTTGAAAGCTAGTTTAGGATTGTCTACTGGGTGGCTGGCACGTAGAGAATCATAGAATCATAGATGATCAAGGGGCTGGAGCACCTCTCTTATGAAGAAAGGCTGAGTGACCTGGGTCTGTTTAGCCTGGAGAAGAGAAGGCTGAGAGGGGATCTTATCAATGCTTATCAATATCTAAAGGGCGGGTGTCAAGAGGATGGGGCCAGACTCTTTTCAGTGGTGCACAGAGACAGGACAAGGGACAATGGACACAAGCTGTAACACAAGAAATTCCAGCTCAACGTGAGGAAAAACTTCTTTGAGGGTGCCAGAGCACTGGAACAGGCTGCCCAGAGGGGGTGTGGAGTCTCCTTCTTGTGTGATACTCAAAACCTGCCTGTATATGTTCCTGTCCAGCCGGCTCTAGGTGAATCTGCTTTAGCTGGGGTGTTGGACTAGGTGATCTCCAAAGGTGCCTTCCAACCCAAACCATTCTGTGATTCTGTAAATAGAACTTTTCATATGTGTTTTTTTTGTTCTTTGATTTCAGTGGCAGAATTCCCGTCTACTATCAAAAAGTGTAGATTAAGCAGAAGATGCTCTGTGGTGTGTTTTCATGCACGACTTTCCTCGTCTACATTTAGATAATTCTTGCATAAGTTCAGGTTACTTAGACCATGTTTTCAAATGCATTTGAAACATGATGCTCATTCAGAAAAAGAAGCACTCTGGGGTATTATTATAGAAAGCTTTGTCTTATTTTTTCATGTACTACATCACTGTAACAATGCAAGAAAAAATCCCATTTGAAAAGTAAAGATATAATATAAAACCTCCCTGTTTGTAGTATTACTGCTTCGTCCAAAGTGCCCGCGAAGAAGCTGTATTTTGCCTTAAATCAACGATTTAATAAATGTTGCCCATTAAACCATGCACAGGGTTATCATTAAGAAGGTAATAATGACATTATCAGCAGTTGTGCTGTTATGACATGGCTTACGCTGTGCTGTCCTACACCTGAAGCCTTTTGTAAGCTGGCTGTAAAAGTTTGCCAGTTCAGACCGCTGGCATTTTCAGCCACTTAACATCCTTTTTTAATCTATGTAAATGATAATACTGTATTTCAGACTGTGGAGAATTAGAGGCACCGCACTTGTTTATCATATAAATAAATGTAGGATTTTTCATTTTCTTGCTATTCAGTTCTTTGGATTTTGCAAATGAAACTAATCGTTGCCATTTAGCAGCTTTAAATGGTTTTTGAACCTAAAGAACAGATTGTTCATAATGGAAGTACATCAATTTAAACAGTCAGAATCTGACCCAAAGTTTTCTATTCGTTGTATTTTTTTTATTTTAACATCACAATGAACAGCATAAATATAATAACTCTTAGCATATGAATGAATAGCAGAAAAATGTAGGTACATGCTCCTACAGTCTGCCATGGCTTACACGGGTCTCCTTTAGGCTTTGAATCCTAAACGTTCTGCTTATGCCTTTGAAAGAAGACAAGTGATGCCCTAAGCCTCTGATCTTGTCCAGGGAGATAGATAGGCATCTCCAGAGAGGAATTCAAAATCTAATGAAACTGAAGATCTTCCTCTCCTTTTTTTCTCTCCCTTCTTTGCTCCAGAGTAGAGAATTCAATATTAAAAGACACAGTAGTCTCTGAGAGGAGTCACTATCTCAGCAGGTGGCTTACTGGTAATGAGATTTTTTTTTTTTTTTTTTTAGCATGACCTCCTGTTTTACAGACATCAATTTAATTGCAGAATACCTTTTCAGAGGTTGCATTTTCCCCTCTCGCTTTCATACTTGCTAAGAATGTATTTGCATATCTATTTTTTGAGAATCCACATCAGAATAAATATCATGAGAAAGAATTTGAGACTATATCTACATCTACAGCTGTGCACTTCATGATCTACCAGGCCTGTTGAAGGAGGTATTTCCTTCCTCCCTTCTGTGCTCCCTTCGTGCAGTGTCTGCACGCTGAAATACACTTGTCTGTTACATGGGAACTGAGAGCAGCAATGCGGCTGCAAGGATTGGCAGAAGGGAGCTGCTTCAAGGCTTTCTGATTAAATGAAGCTGCTGCAACATGCTGCAGTTGGGAAAGGGTGAGATTCTTGATACTCAATGGCGAACAATGAGCGTGACCGAGATTATCAGTTTCAAAATGACTGTAGATTGTCTTGCTTCTTTAATGTGCTATATATAATTATATGAAAATTACATTTTTATGTATATGTAATATCTTTCACATTCATCTCATTCATTTTTAAATAATGCCCCTAAGAATATAGATAAAACAAAACAGACCTTAATTTTTTCTTCTTTGTGGAATGTAATGATTTTATGTGTACAGATCACCTCTGTATGTGTCAAACCAAATAATTTATAATTCAGTCTTTTTATTAATGAGATTATTTATTAGTCTTCAATTTCTCAGGCTCATGTATGAAATGTAAGGAAAATACCATTTATGTAACTTCATCTCTGATGTTGTATAATAGAGTCACAGCTGGGGAGTACATGCAATGCCTAACTTTAGATACCTATATTTGATAGCTAAATTACTTGCCTATTTCCTTGCATTGCCTCTGGTGTCAACGAAAATAAAAGGCAGCCCTGACAGGGTGATTTGGACTGGGAACCTAACTACCAGGAGTCAAGCAAAAATAGTTTTAAGTTTAGGCACCTAAACGAAGCGTCTAAAGCTAAATGGCACGAGCCCAGGTTTTACCCCAGTAGGCTCTTTCCCACAGAAGCTGTTCCAGTTGTTCTTCTTAAGTGAGGCATTTGGTCAAGTGGAAATAAAAAGTTGACATTCTGGACCTGAGAAATATAAGCTTCAAGTAACTAATGTTTGTTTGGAAGGATAGGAATGACAAAACTTAGAAGCATTTCATTTTCTACAAATGTCCTCCTAAACATAGCATCATGCTCTCCTCTGCCATTTAGCTCAAGGCAGAGCTCTTTACATATACAAAATAATTCCTGTGAAGTCAAAATGGTCATGTAGTCTTGAAATGTTCTAAGAGGGCTTTGTTTGCTTATTTGATCCACAAGTGATTGTCCTCAGCTAAAATATTACATGATGACATGTGAAAAATTGGAGTGCAGCTGTGGCTATAATAGGAAATAATAAAGGCAATTAAAATAAGTAATAAAGGAAAAGGACATAAATTTCAAATAGGTCAGTGGATTTATTCATAATGAAATGCTTGGTTTTACCAACACCCACCAACACAAACAAGATGCTACCTAACCTTTTTTTGGACACCAGGTGATCTTACTCAGTTTGCTTGCATTTTTGTCATATTTTTTATTATTGATGTTTGTCATACAGCTATGTATGATTAATAATACACTTCTAGGCTGTGATATGAATGTAATTCCTACTAAAATATGGCAGGGAAGGTAGATGGACAATAAAGGTTGCAGCAGGACTGCTTACTTGCTTATGGACAAATAATCTTGGTGGACATTTACGTAGTTATCTTTTTATAATTAAACTGCACTGTGAGACACGATGACTTCTCATAATAGTCTTTGTTTCAGAAGTACTACTTTTTAATATAATTTGGTTTGAGAAAACAGCAGTGAATCAGCACTCTTGGACCGTAATCACAAAAGCAGGATGTGCTGCTGAGAGTGGAGATACAGCTCAAAAAGTAGGCTACTGGACTACTAAAATAAGTTCAAAACCAACAGACAGAGGTACTCATCAGAGAACAGAGATGTTAAACAAAACACTGAAAAATTATTTCATAATTTTATTTGCAAGGAAATCTTTCCATCTGTAATGCTAGGTCATCTTTTTCTATATCTATTAACCCCTAAAATAAGTGCCAGTCCTCTACACATGCCTCTCTAATTGCCAACATCTCTATTTGTCAAAATCATGCTGCCACTTCTCTCCCCAAAATACATCGTGCAGCATCTAGTCTGGTAGCTGGTATCAGAGATGTCAGTTTTAGTAAAGCTTATCAAAAGCAAAGCAGTTAGTTAAACAACATTTCTTTTCGTGAGAACACCTCCCTTTCTGGTAGCTTCAAGGTTAGGAACATGCAGAGCTGGAGTTTACATTTGGATAAGGATGCTTAACGGCCATCGATGAGCCCGTTGGTCATGAATCTGTTGTTATTAAGTAATTTCTATCTGTGCTTTCTGTAACTTCCTGTTGCAAGGAGTTCCACAGTTAGCTATGCTTTAGATATTTGAAAAAATATTCACCCATAGAATTAATATGGAGCCTCACTGTGTTTCGCGTTTAGTGGTGAAAAATGTATTGCCACGCTAAAAGCAACCTGTGCCATATCAGCATATAAATCTGAAGTAACTTTTAAAATACAATTTTATAAATATTTATAAAAATACATAATATAAGAATATTTCAAAAGGAAAAATTATTAATACTGAGATAACTGTACTGATTCTCATTCTTCTTTATGTGATAAAAATGAAAAAGAAAAAAAAAATCACAAACCAAACCACTTTTTAAGTTAGTACCAGATATTGTGTAGCATATCCCATCACCATGTTTGCTCGAGAATGTAAGAGCCTTCCCCAAAGTCAGACCACAGGGAGCACCTGGGGTATGCATGTGCTGATATCTTTCTGTATTTGATGGAGCAGGATGAAGAGGGGAGGATGAAGAGGGACGGTGTTCTCAGAACCTGCCTCCTAAAAGTCGAAGAGAACCCTTGAAAAAAGTCGTTGAGAACCCTTTACATGTGAGGACCATCCTCAGTGGTTTAACCCAGCATCAGATACTATTATGAAGCGTTTCTGCTTCCCTGAGCCTTCCTCAAGAACATCTTCTCCATTTTGAAGCCCCATGGTTAGCCCTCATGGTTAAATTTCCATCCATTCTGTCATCTCTCGGGTCACGGTCTGTCCATCCTGCATCACTCTTTACTCCTTCATCCCTGGAACCCACCACGCTCTCTGCTGCCTTCAACACCCTGTGTCCTGGGGCACGAGCCCTCTTCCAGAGTGGCTGGTTGCTCCCAGAGGAGCATTGTAACAAAAAATAAGAAAGGGTGGCTATGTACATATTATTTTTTAAAGTTCCAGTGTGGCTTATTATCTTCAGAGAAAAAGAATTTTGATATTTTCACTTGCTCTTGTGATTTGTTTAGCATTGATAGAAAAGTAAACTAAGCAAAAGGGGGAGCGCTCTGGTGTGGCTGTCGTACACAAAGGGTTCTGTAGCAATACAGACTTGAAGCCAGAACACTTCAAACAAAAGCAGCAGGTACTTTCCAAAATGTTGTCTCAAATAAGCACTATCAGCTTTTCTAGCTATGTTTATTATTCTGTGGATCCCTGAGATATCGATGTATCTGGAGATTAATGAAAAATATTCATGCATTATTCCATACACTTGTTAGTTTAATCCAAATTAGGTATAGTATAGCAATAATAAATGTTTGCTATGTGCATAAAATCTTTTTTCATCTTTAACACAGATTTTTCATTATTTTTAACAATTTGATGGTTTATTTCATGTTATGCAGTACTGTACACTGTACAATTCATCTTCCTTCAATTTTTAGATTCTTTACGGATCCCGATTTTTGTACATGTAAATATTTTCTCCGTGATGTCTAAATTACTGGTCAGTGTACTTCAAGTCATTCCCAGGTGCTGTTGTGTTCAATAATGAGGCCATCAGTGTTTCTAATTTGGGAGGTGAACCAAAAATCGTGGAGTAAGTTGAAATTAATTTAAAATCAACTCACTGCGAAAGAAAAAGATTGCCCCTAGCTCATTATTTTATGACTGCAGGCTGCTGCTAACTGGGTAGTGTATTGTAATGTAACACTGTACCACAGCATGAACAGCAAAGAAAAGAAAGCAATATTGAGTTGGATGAGTTTTAATAAACCCAGAGACTTATAGAGGTCTTAGACTAGATATTTTTTTAACTTACCATTATTTATAATATCTTTTCATCAGATTTAACAAGGTCTAGGGAAATGCTGAGTATATTTTACTTCATGTAATGTTATTAGACCCAGCAGTCCTGAGTTTTTGAGCGGTAATTTGTTTCTCCAGATCAGAAGTGTTAGATGAGTAGCTAAAAAATGTCCCTATAACACGCCTATCATCCATTGCCTTGGATAATGATTTTAAAAAGAATTTTATAAGGAAAATGGTTTGCTCTGAAGGCTAGCTATTCTAAGTCAAAAGAGCTAATATCTTCGCAGTTAAAAATTTGTGACATAAGTAATTTTCAAATAACTAAACAAGAACTGAGTAGGTTTATGAACTGTTTGTTGTACTGTACTTTGGCATACATTGTTAGACAAAGATTCATCATACCCTGAACACATAATCATGGGATGGTTTGGGTTGGAAGGGACCTTAAAGATCATCTAGTTCCAACCCCCCTGCCATGGGCAGGAACACCTCCCATTAGACCAGGCTGCTCAAAGCCCCATCCAGCCTGGCCTTGAACACTTTCCGGGATGGGGCAGCCACAACTTCCCTGGGCAACCTGTTCCAGCGTCTCACCACTCTCACAGTAAAGAATTTCTTCCTAATATCCAATCTAAATCTCCCCTCTATCAGTTTGAAACCATTATGCCTCATCCTATTGCTACACTCCCTGATAAAGAGTCCCTCCCCATCTCTCCTGTAGGCCCCCTTTAGGTACTTGAAGGCCGCTATAAGGTCTCCCCGGAGCCTTCTCTTCTCCAGGCTGAACAACCCCAACTCTCAGCCTGTCCTCATAGCAGAGGTGCTCCAGCCCTCTGGTCATCTTTGTATACTAGGATATGTGTGTGTATCTCTGGTGTAAGATAGATCCTTTCTTCACATTTCTTCAGTACCTTACCCATGAGCTTTCCAGAGGCTGATTAGAGCAAACAATTCCTGTGCTCTTAACTAGTTGTCTTATGAAGGGATAAAACGGAGGAGGGAGGCAGTTCCTTATTCCTTTTGCTCCGAAGAGGTGTCCGCTAATAAATGCAGAGCATGTTCTGCTCTCTCATTTCTGAGTGGAGCAACTCCGCGGGCATGCATAATCGAGACACTCAAGAGGAAGCCCAGACAGCTCAGCCTAAATGTCTGTTGCCAGCATCAGTCTCAGTGAAGATAATGTTTCCCCCTGTGATCCCGCTGAGCTTCCACAGTGTAAAAGTGACAGCTTAACTGTTGGTTAACAGTCAATAAAAGAATAGTGCTGGTCAAAAGACATGTCTGTGATTTATAATGCTATTCGAGATAGAGACACCTCATCCTAAATGAGCTTACTTAGGTTCCAGCAATAGGAGAGTCATGCGAATGCATCCCTGAGTCCAGATTTACTTACCTGCTGGTCCAACTGCTTCCTGTACGCAAAATTTTTTAGAGTTCATGACATCGCATTCTGCAATGCAGTTCATTACACAATCTTTTGTCACGTTATTTTTATCTCCAGCCTTTTCTGAAGCAGTTATTTTACAAACCCTTTCTCAAGTGATTAACATCTAATAGCAAATGTGTGGGCTAAGGTTCTCTTAACCGAATTTAGACATCGGAGTAGCCTTCTGCATTTGAGTTAGCCTCACTGTGTTGCCAGTATAGTCAGTTGCATTTTTAACGGTTTATCTCTTCCTAAACATCTAAAATACTTGAAATTCAATGTCAGCCCAGAAGTGCCTATTTTTTCCCCACAGTCTATAAAGGGAACCTTGAGTGGTCAGCTCAGATGCAGATGTCCTAAATTAGGTTACGTGAAAAGCACCCTGTAGTTTTCAGACTGATAAGAAATATCGCTAATTGTAAAAATGGCAGTCCTGGCGCTCAAATCTGTGGGATCTACACCACTGACCCAGTTGCTTCACTGTTGAATTTGCATTAATTTAGATTGTATCTCCTCTTCTGCAGACATAACGTATTTTAGAAAACATAGGGAGCTCCAGTCCATGTGCCATCGTTTCAGTATAATAATCAGTTAATCAGTAGTCTGGTTTTAGTCTTATCTTTTAGATAAGTCAAGTCCAGTAAGAAATGGGTAATAGGTCAATTGTAGATTTACCTCTTGGACTACACCATGTTGAACTTTCATCATTTTAGGTGGGGATAATTGTACCCAATTTAATCTTTATTATAAAGAAATTTCTGTTACTGCAAATCGTTTTACTCTCTCTCTGTAGCTGGGTGAGATACCGCCACGTGGCAACGCATCTTTTCTGCCTTAGAGACTTAGATGAATGGCTGCCTGGGTGAGGGTCTCACACGCTGGACATTTACATTTTAAATGATAGGTGACAATTAGCCACACAGCAAAAGAGCCCAGAGTTTAGGGCTTATTTAGAGCTCAATGATCCCGTTTAGGCACAATATTCTAAGGAAGTAGTAGTTTAGGTTTTAAAGTCATATTGTGTTCTAGTTTCCTTGTCTTTGCAAAACAGCTAGTAATTAATGGTCTTTCACCCTGATGCCATTTCGTACTAATGATACAGCAGTAAGTGTTTTGTCCAATTTAATTTAATTTTGAACAATAGCTTAACTGAGATTCTGTTGTTTCTCTTGAGAAATTTATCTTATAGTCTGTCAGAGTTGTACAAATGTAGGTTAGTACATATACATAATTCGCATGTGTATATGCAAATACACGCACACACAATGTTAAATCTGCATTATTTACTGTCCAATCTCATGTGTTAAGACTCTGCAGTCTTTCTCATGTCGTATGTTGATAGTTGACCAAGTTTAAGACTGGGCCAAGTAGGAAGCTATCTGATTTTGCAGCTGTTCAGCATGACCCTCAAGAAAAAGCCCCGTGTTCTTAAAGAATTTTTTTTTCCCCCTAAGGCTTTTATTGAATACAAATTTCTGATTTGTAGTCTTGAAAAAATAATGTTAAATTCCTCCTGGATTTATGGACCTAATAGACCTTGTTCAATTTCTTTTTCTTCCACCCATAACTCCTTTTTTTTTTTTTCCCTAAGGCTGTGAAAAACATTTAAAAAGGATATTTTGATCAAAATTATTAACTGATCTCTATTCATACCATGAGTATTACTGGAATTCCGTATCTCTTTCAAGCTAGCAACACCTGAATATATGAAAATAGATTAAAAGGAATAATTGCTGAATTTAAAAGCAAACTGCTTATTAAATCAACATAGTCTAGCAGTTGTTCTAGCAAGCAGTCAGTGTGGAAACCATTTACCAGTTGCTAGGATGTCTCATTTGTAGTGTTGACCTTCAGCTATATCGAATCACTACATGCTGTGAAATAGTGGAGAGCAATAGCCTACCTACCTGTATGCTATGCCTGGTTCCTGGGGCTTGCTGAAGACAGATACAATGCTCCTGCAATTTACAGCAGTGCCAGGAAAGCCCAGGATCACAGGAAAATATACTCCCAACCAGCCCACTCAACAGGATGGGCAGAGCCAAGTGCCGATGAACGGACATTTTGTCCCTGTGTTTGCCTGCTTTAGGTACTTTTCCCTTCTTTGAGTGTTTTTCTGTGCCTGTGGAGAGGAGGATTTTTGTAAATAAATATTTGTGTATAAATTAACACTGTAGCTACCCTGTGACTTCATGGTATATGTCAGAAAGCACCTTATACATGAAACTACATGAACAAAGTGCTGCTATTTTTTTAAGAGAATAAGAAAAAGACAGTGATTGTTATTATAATAACCTATTGTCTGAGTGTTGAAGCTTTAAAGAAATAAAAAGGAAGAATTCAATATTGTTTCTATGTTGTAGAATCAGTGCCTAACAGCGGCATTCTACACTGTCCCCTTCCAAGAAATAAAAATAGCTTTATTTATTTATTTATTTATTTATTTTATTTTATTTTTAACAGGTAGAGGATTGCTCATATTAATGGTCACATAACATTTTTCATCATCACTTCCACGCTTTAAAATATCATGTTATTAATTTTTCCTATTCTTTGCAGTGTTACATGCTAACAAATTAAAATATCCATCTTGGTCTACAGTATTTTACGTATATTGTTATAATTAGAGAATCTCATTCAGACTAAGATAACTTAAAAAGACACTAAAAGGGAAGTGCCATCCATTATGTTTAAAATTAATTTGCATAAAATATTTTAGGTTCACTTGGTTTCACCTTACAAATACTGCACAAGATGTCTAAGTGTTATTATTGAATATTGCAAATTCAACAGATAATTGTGTTTCCATTGGGAAAAATATCTGCATTTTGAATATCAGCCATTTAGAGCATTTCATCATTATAACCTACGGTATTCCTGCTTTTGTGATTCTCTGTGAGTGATTTTCAGCTTTGTCAACATTGTTTACATCGCTCATCTTTTAGTCATCATTTTAAATATAGTAGATAATTTATATAATAAGCCATAATCAGCTCCTAGTGGTTCCATATTAAAGGCATGAAAAGACAGTTTTTAAATGCCCAGATATACAAACTATGTCATAAAAAGTGAGGAGCCAGTACATTAAATCAGCACATTACTTTATGTGGTGATGTGCTGGATGTACCTCATGTAGATGTCCTAGATGTGCCTCTTTGTTAGATGTTTTCCAACCTAAAACCAAAGAAACATAAGAATTTCAGTTTCCAAAATACAAGGCTGATACAGATGTTACCTATATATTATATAAAAAAAAAATAAAAATCATGTTGGTATGATGATAATAAATTGTATTTTGTGAAGACAACTGAGACCTAGGAGAACAGTATTTTCTGTAGTTCAGAAGCTCAATCTTCTCCAATTTTTGGAAAACTAGGAATTGGCTTCTACCCCCGTTGTTTATATTAATAGCCACGACATCTGGAGACTTTGCAAAACTAGTAGGGAACACATAGGTTGCCCACATGCTTGATGACACACTTCAGCTACTTCTCGTTAACTCTGTGTGCCTGCCAAAAGTGAGCTCCTGACAACTGCATTTTGACACCTGACTAAACAACCGTGTTTTGTGCCCATGTTTAATGCCCAGAAATAATACTATTTATTAGATCAGGATGGTGGCGAATAATAAAAAAGGAAAAATAATGTATCTATCTGTTACGATGTGCCGATTGCTTTGTACTGTATGTAAACAATGCATTTGATTAATTGGTATTGAAATCTTGCTTCATGATTGGCAAATATGTCATAATCACACTAAATTAAAGAACTCCGAAAGTATTTATTTATCGTGGCTGATATATAGGAACAGAGGAACATGTGTCTGGAGGAGAGCTTTAGAATCATGGACTGCATATGTGAATAATTGGGAGTAGATATTTCGCTAAGAAATATGATGTCTTCAATTGTGATCCCATTATAGCAAACAGTTTCTGATGTCCAAATCAGATGTTTTAATTTTGAAGAACTTATGGCATGTTAATGTGTAATGAAAGAAGCCTCTGAAACATTTGCTGTGATGTAATGCGCTCTTCAAATTCCAGTCAATTGCTCTCAAAGTCAAAACCTTCTGTCATTAGAACAAAACATACCATTATTCTGTTCTGCCTGCTGAAAGATCAACATATCTTCTTTTTTATCACTGGACAGATATACTTTTTGGGAATAGTTGAAAGAGGAATAATCAAAAAAGAAAGGACGAAGTCATTCAAAAATCTTTAACGGATTTAAAGAGGGGTGGATATTCAACCCACAAAATGGGCACTGAGTTTGTAAGACCAGTTGTTTGTTATTTCATGAATATTTAGGCTTAGTTACTCTTCATTACTAGCACATTTCAAAATACAACATCTTCTTGAAAAATGTAAAAATACAGCACATTTTTTTAAGCATTAATAACAGTCTGAAATACATATCTAAAAAGAACATAAAAGTGGCCATACTGGATCAGACGTGTATGTCTGGTCTGTGTGCAGATGGCACAGTATATTAACTCCCAACACTGGCCAGTAGCTGATGCCCAGAGAAAGTGTATAAGAAACGATGCAAATAATAGAAAAAAATCCTTCACTTAGTACCCTCTAGCTTCTGACAATCAATGTTTTGCAGTTTGATGAATCTTAGTTTGTGCTTACTAGGTTACATTATAACCTTAATAGGTTAGGGAGGTCTCTTTCATGAATTTTATCTTAATTAGTTTTGAAACCTCTTATACCTTTGAGCCTCATCATTATGTGCTAGCATGAGTTCCACAATTTAATTATATATGAGAGGTACTACATTTTATTTGTGCTAAGCTTCTGGAACAGTAATTTTAATGATACATCCCAGTTCTTGTCCTGCAAGGAATTTCTCATACCCTATTTGACACATCCAAAAATGATCTGGAAGAGAGAATGCATAGCAAGGTGACAAAGTTTACTGGTGATATTGGCTTATTTAGAGTTGTAAAAATGAGAACTTCATGTGAAGAACTGTAGAAGGACTTTGTGAGATGGGGCAATAAACTGGCAGCTGAAATTCAATTTGGAGTAATGATGTAAACTGCTGCAGAGGGGGAAAAGAATAGTCCTATCTTCACATTTAAAATGGTGGGCTCTGAAATGATCGTTACTGCAGAGGAACCGGCTCTTCCAGTTATGATAGATGGGTCAATGAAAATGTCAGTGATCAGCAGCAGTCAAAAAAAAAAAAAACCAAAACCCAAGCTGAGTGTTTAAAATTATTAGGAAAGGAATAAAAACCAAACCAAAGAATATTAGTATGCTGCTGCATAAACATGTGAAGCGCCTGCAACTTGACCACTATATGCACTTCTGGTCCCTCCTCTTATGGAGGATATGGTAGAATTCAAAAAGGCTCAGAGAAGGGCACCAAGGATGATCAAAGGTATGGAGTTGCTTCTCCAGTGGGATCAACCAAATAAGATTCTTCTTCCATCTGGAAAAATAGATGCCTGCTCAGGATGTGAAAGAGGTCTGAAAAACATGAGTAGCATGGCAGGGGTATATGGGGATTGAGTGTTTACCGTGTCTTTCAACACAAGAAGGGAGGCATCAAAGCAGAGCACTGGTTCCAAATAAATAAAAAGGGATTGTTCTTAAAATCGTTGAGGTTAAGCTGTGAAATTCTTTGTTCCCAAATTTTGTGGGTGCTAAAAGTTTACATGGAATTAAAGGCAGACTGGAAAGAAATCTGTTGAATATAGAAAAGAAATCCATGTAAATCCTGAATGTGTAGGCAGTGACCAAACTAGAAATGGTCTCAGACTGAGATTTCTCAGGAGATGCACATGTTTTATCATTCCTGTTCTCTTTACAACATGCCTGAGCTTTTGGTTGCTGTTGGATAGCACGCTGGGCTGGACTGACCAGAGTATGATCCAATATGGCCACTCTTAAGTTTCTAAGAATAGTCCTTTTCTTTTTCCCTGTTTTATACTACCAATGACTTTATAAAATCATATCTTGTTCCCCATTAATCATCTCCTTTCTTCAGTTAAAAGTCCCAGTATATTTATTTTTTTCTCATATGAAAGTTGTTTCACCTTGATCATCCCTGCTGTTTTTTTCTACATTTTCCAGTTCTATTTTCTTACATTTTCTCCTTTTTTTCACTGCTGGTGAGTGTTGAATTACTGGTTTTAGAGATTTTCTGCAGATTGGCCCATATCTTCATATCTTTTTTTTTCTTTTTTTTTCTTTTTTTTTTTCTGAGTAGTAGTAGCTAGTAAATATGTACTAAATGTACATGTATAGTTAGGGTTATTTTTCTTCTACATATTAGTTCTCATTTATCAATAATGAGATTTATCTATAGTTTTATTATGCAGTCATTTAATATTGCAGGATGATTCTTGTATTCTTCACAATCAAAACTGTAACTTGCAGTCCCTCCAATAACTGTGATCTGACTTACGTAGTTTTCCAGGTAATTTATGAATATGTCAAACAGCATAGTTTCCAGCACAGGCTTTTCAGAAATAAAAAGAGAACAAATAAAGGCTTTGTCAGGGCCATCAGTTTGATTTCATGTGAAGTTTGATGGCCACAGGTAGATACTAAATACACACAACTCAAAAGTGCACTTCAGTTTTTGATTTTCCGCTTCAAAGGGACTTTCATCTTGCACACTTGATTTTCATCTGTTCTTGCCAATGAAAAAGACATTATAATCTGGATAATTTTAAGAAGATAGATAGGAAGTGGCTGAACAAGATTTCAGAATTGCCCTGATAGGAGAACTTGAAGACTATTATTTTCCTGCCTCTGATACATCCCCAAACTATCATGAAACGATACATCATGCGCTTTGCCAAATACCTCTGTGTGAAAGTTCAAGGAACCAAAATCAGTAAACTGCACTACTTTTATTGCTATAGGACAGTAGAGCACCTATTTTATTTGTCTTTTTGCTTATACAGGAACTGAGGTGCAGTCAACATAGGGAAGACTGTCCTATGAATCTTCTCACTTGTCCCATGGATATTTTGCACTTTGATTACATCCTTTGGCAGAAAGTTATGTGGATGCTGCTCACACTTGGCTTTTGCACTGTGGACTTCCCAGCATAAACTGCACGTCCTGTGAGTTTCTGCAGGACTTTATCACCTCTTAAATGGCTCCACTTGTCTGGGAAGCTGCTTAAGCAGCTAAGCCCTGCAACTTCTATGAGAGACTCAGTTAGTAGTGGCAGAAGGGGTGCTGTGTTTGTTGTTAACCAGGCTTATTTCCAAGGACGTCAAAAACTACTGATAAGCAGATGTGGCTCTCAAACATAACTTAGCTGTAAACAGAATTCAAGAGGAAAGCAGGAAGTGTAGATATTTTGTATCTTCATGATGTGTTTAAAGAAGAAGTCAACATTGAAGGATTGTTTATTTAAATGTAACTGTTATTCTTAACTAGCTTTTTATCAGAAACAGATACTACTATAAGACTAAGAGAATCACTATGCGTGTTACTCATGTATTACCCATGGTTTAGTTAGTCTGTACACGGTAAGTGTAGAGAATAAAAGAAGACAGCAACACTGCAAAAGGGAAGATGGACTGCTTGAAGTTTATTGCTATAACTAGCTTTTCGTAGCAAGCACCCAGAGGCACCAGGGGATCTCCAAACTTGGGGATATTCAGAGCTTGACTGGAAAAGCCCAGAGCTGCCTGATCAAGGACTGAAGTTAGATGCAACTTGAAAGTTGGCTCTGCTCTGAGCAGAGTGGTCCAGATGATCTCCAGAGGTCCCTTCCAACCTAAATTCTTCTGTGGCGCTATGAACAAGCCCGTATGTTCTATGCAGTATCTTGAGCAAAAGTAAATCAGGCTTAGGGATCATATGGCCTGAGTTAATTGCCCTGCTAGCATGAAAAGAAGAATGCTGCGTTCCAAGTGCCTTTGGATGTGTGTGACCTGAATTCAGCAGCGCTGCAGACTTTCAACAAAGAGGTTTTGAACTGTCTGGCAGGCAGAGCTATTTTCACTGTCCTTTATGAAGAAGATGGATAGTGGCAGATAAAATTGGATGAGGATCCTTTGTATCTCTGTGTTTAGTGCTCTGTATACAAAATATCTTTTTCTGCTACTTCTGTTTTGGAATTAAGCTGCAAACAAGGTATTTCAGCTGGAAAATGAGAACATCTTTGGGACTGTACAGGGAGTTAATATAGTAGAGAATGATATGGTCACCGCAATGGAGCGGTATGATCAAACAGTGTATCAGGTGATAGGAAGAGAATGTGTCCAAAATATCAAGTCCAATAAACAGCAGTTTTTATTCAAAGTGACAGCTGTCAAATGTGTAGGACATGAGGCGGTCAGGCAGTGACTTCGCTGCAGCGGACAAAATAAAGGGGTCAGAGAGGGGTGTGATTCACCCGACTGTTAAATAGGGCTGGCTTAAGTTCTTCAACGCCTCTTAAGCACGTTCTTTTCAAGATGTAAAAGAACTCCCTTTGAACAGAAGAGTCTATTACCAGCAGGAATCAGAGCACCAAACCATCTTCAAAGGATTCAGGCCATCCTGGTGGCAGCCAGGCAGCAGTGACAGACCAGTGTGGGGAGAAGATGGTCTGTGTCAGATACACTCCCTTCTCCAAGGGTTAAAGAGGGGCCACTTCCCTGTTACTCTGAGCTTTAGATACAATGTCTTCTGGATCTCTCCCTGGGAATCTTCACACGCTTTGTTTCCCTTGTTTTACAGCAGTATTTTTCTTTCAATTTAACTCTGCATGAAGCTACAAGAGTAAACAATTTTGGTTTTGGAACAGCCCCCTTTTATGAGGGCTACTTTGTGTAGGTCATGAAAGAGTTGTCTCCATTTATAACAGAAGAAGGAAAAGGGAAAATAAAAAATGGAGTACAAAAATGGGAGGAAATATAAAAATAATAGTAGCTCAAGAAATGCTACTAAGTATTTAGTCAACATTTACTAAATAACCTTTCAGGGAGTTTGTGATTTTCAGGACAGTTCCAGCTTCGAAGGACCAACATATCCCTGCATCGCTCCCGGGCTGTTGGTTGCACACACATGGAAGCTGACAGTAACACAGTGCACCTCCTGCGCGATGCTTTTTCTTTCTTAGTATGGACACTTTCCTGAGAATATGGAATTAATACATGCAATGCATACAGAGACACATGGGCTTCCTTATGATTTAAAGTATACCAGATAAAGTTGAAGTTCTATCTTTATAATACCAAAGAACATTAAACAAGCTTAAGAGTATCAGTTATTGGGGAAAACATGGATTACTTGGAAACAGAGAGAAGGATTGAAGTCTTTATTTAAGCTTTTTCAAAATTACATCGATAGGAAGTATGTGAAACAGGGCTGCACGTACAGCAGTTGTGACAGAAAGTATGGAAAGTATTTTTAACCACCAACTTTTTTTAGGAATACTTTTAATGATGAAGTGATGGTGTGACATGTGACAGTAAGGTGACAAAAAAGATAATTTGTAAAATACAGTTTTAAGAATGTTAATGACCAATATCCTGTTCATAAAGACAAGTATCAAAATGAACCTTTTCCTGCTAAAGCAGTGAATTCCCTTTGGAATCTTAATTACGACCTTTGATGAATCAGTGTTACAAGGTGAGGTACTTTCAGAGTGAAAATTTTTGGCATTACAGTTCATGATAGACATGATGGATTACATCAGCCCTTCAGTCTTGAAATTTCACGTTCTAAAAAGGCTGTTTAGTTACAATGAATTGTAAGGACAAGGCTGCAATCATTCAGCTAGCGCAGCTAAATTGTGATAAAGGCCTTGAGCCAAATGGTACTGTTTCACTTGACAAATCAAGATTGTCAAATTTTAGTGTCTTCCTGATCACATAGGGGAGCATAATTATTTTTGGTGCTGTCTCAGTTGATATTTAACTTAATTTCTTAATATTTATTCCTTACCTTTCTTCGTTAATTTTTTGCAATGCTTTTTTTCTTTTCTAGTTTTCACCAACACAAACAAACAAACAAAAAAACCAAACCAAAACCAAAAAGAGTAAGAGTTACAAAACCCCTTTTGTAAGATTTTTAAATAAAAATTTGAAGTGAAGGAATATTCCTGAGATTTCACTGCTGCATCAGAACCCAAAACTCTTTTGCTGACTTCATCAAGTCTACAACCCACTTTGTCAACTTGCAAACATAGTATAATGGTAGTTATATACCTGATACGTGTGATGGAGGTGTAAGCAATTGACAGAAAGTGAAAGTTTGAAATTATTGAAATTTCGAAACAAAAAAATGTGTTGTTTACATCCTATTAAAATATTATTGAACCAAGTAGCAGGGAAAGCAATTATGTCCTTTTTCCACTCCAGTCATAGAAATATGCTACATTCAATTTGTAATATCGGTAAACAGGTACTATGAATATATTTTATTTTTTCATGAGTTGCAAATTAAAAAGTGCAGAGCATGCAGGGTATGCTTCAGTGGAAGTCTGTCAGCTTATGCTAGGTATCTAAGTTATATATACCAGAAATTAAGCCATAGATGGAAAACAACTGGGTGGGGTTTAAAAAACAATCTCAATTTATAGCTGTGTAAATGCAAGAAAAAGCAGTTTTCTTTATTTTCCATGTAATTCTGGTTGTTTTCACTGTTCAAAGACATGAGTAATTTTAAACTGACTCCTATTTACTTGCAGCCTCCCGGGCACACTAAGGGGCTTCACACTAACAGGCAAGTGGGGGAGTATTTTATTCAGAAGGTGTTAGAAACAATTGTGAGCACTACAGCATTTCCACTTCAGGAAAATACAATAATTTGTTTTCCAGGAATGCTTCCTAGGTGCTTTTCCAATGCAGAGGAGTAGCAAACATAACCGCCGTGGCGAATCTCTCTTACATGCCTTAAAACCCTATTTCTAGTTTATACTATGACCTTCATTCCATATAGTATTTTAAATATTTTAAAATGTGAATGTAATCTAATTAATTCCAGTCAGACTATTTGTTGCTTAAAAACAGACAGGAACCGTATCTTGTTAACTAAAGATTGATTCAATTAATATATTTCTTAAGCATTAGAAAGCAGTTATTAGCCAGATTTATTTAGAAAAGCAGAAATATTGAAAAGGCATTTGAAGGCTCAGTTCTACACAATTTCTGCATGTAACATTTACTACCCTGAACAATGGATCCATTGGGCTTCAGTGGATTTGTTCACTGTAGTATGGATGATAAAACTTAAAAAAATACATATTTGCAGCAACAGGCCCTAAGGATGTTTCTATTTTTATTGCCCATCCTTAGCAGTATTAAAGCAACACACTGGTTTAGTGCAAACTTTAAAAAATAACCTTTTGGAAATGAAATTTTAGTGGTTGGAGAGGAAACACCTATTTCAAAAGCGCAAAGCTGTATGAATACTTGTTATTTTTGGAATAAAATCCTTGGCTGAATCAACGCTTGCTACTGTGAAAAAAAGAAAAAGATAAGGGAGCAATGTCTGTTCTGATGTGTGTTAGGGAGAGGAGGATCGTGGAAAAGGGCCGTGGACACCAGCATTTGCACATGGAGGATCTCATCCTTTTGGATTTAGGCAATTTAGAAAAATACATCCAGTTTGTAGAAATAATGTCTTGGCTCTACTCGATGACCCTCATTGCTCAGCCACCAAAGAAAGGATTTTCCAACCAAACTGCAGTTCCTACGTCATCCTGACAGCCACGCGCCTCAACCTGCAGCTTTTGGCACATAAATCCCGACTCGCCCTTCTCGCTGGTAGCCCGGGGGCGACGAGAAGCCACAGGCCTCTTTCCTTTCAGGCGGAGGGACACGCCTCCCCTGAGGTGGCCTCACACCTCACCAGAGAGGTGCTGTGGGCGTGGCGGAGGGATTTTTCCCGCCTTGGGCGGCTCTTCCCGCCTTGGGGCGCCCGGGGTGGGAGCGCCGACGAGTGGCGGGGCCGGGGCGGCATCGCCGCGTCAGGTCGCCGGCGGGGCAGTGCTCCCCTTCTCCAGGTTTCCAGCTGGAAGGGACCCGTGTTCCGTGCTCAGGGGGCAGCCGGAGTGCTGGGCGGTCGGAGCCCTGGGAGGGGGCAGCCCCTCGAACAGGGCGGCGGAGGCGGGGCGGGCAAGTCGGCTGAGGGGGAATCCCCTCGTCCCTGAGGGGAAGCACCTCAGGGTGGGATCGGGGCTCTGAGGGAGCAGCATCCCTGCTGCAGGGAGGGGAAAAGCCGTCACTGGGGAAGACTTCAGTAAAAACAAAAACCAAAAAGCTTACAAGACGTTATACAAACCAGCTTCCCTCACGGTAAAACCTGATTGTAAGAGGAGGGAGGAGGGTGGCTGTCTACCAGAGAGGGAAACCACCTCAGGGACAGGAGAGAGCGGACCTGTCACCTCCAGCAAGGGGGAAGCCTCCTCAGGGAGGGGAGGGTGCAGCTTTGCGCAGGAGGTCAAGCTTGAGGATTCATTCTCTCTCTGCATTTCACAGGTATATCCCGCAACTGCAGAAGTGTTCCTTGCCAAAATGGATTTTCCTGTGCCATTAAAGAAGGAAACCTATCAAATTAGGGATGCTACTTGATTCTTGAATGATGCAGTCCTGGTTAAAAAGTTTATTTTGTTGATTATTTACTTAAATACAGTCATTTTGAACGCCTTCCTGTTGGCTCTTTGAGGTCAACTCTGCATGGTGACTGGATTGTTCAGAGATACTGCTGAACCAGTCTGTTAAAAATAGAATACATTCCCTCAATCAGTATATGAAATTTCATTTTGCTCAAATTATGTTCCACACACTAGGTAGGTCCCTTCTTAAATGAAGCTGCTGGGTGCATTTAACTTGAAGAGACGTGCATTTGAACATCACGAGCACCAGTATATATAACAATCTAGATTTGTGCATGTGACACCACTATTTCTTTGTTATGAAGATACAATCTTACACAGTGCTTTGTACCTGAGGTCTTTTGTCAAACCTGCCTACAGTTCCACATTACCAATTATCACATGGTGAAGACAAAATTGTCAATTTCTTTCAGCTTTTAATGATTTTAAAGGGTCCACTTCCTAGATTCAGCCTAGTTCACAGTGGACATTATTTTCTTGATATTTGTTCTCAGTATTCGTTTTTGGCAAAAATACAGTGTGACAACTGCATGAAAAATGCAATTAACCTCTTTAACTTGTTGACACAGTGAAGTTATCACCCACTTTAATTTTGCATACCTCTGCAACTTTAGGAAACAATTCCTATCTTAAAACTTTAGATCTTGGCTTTAAATGTTGTTCAGTGATCCTGCCTTTATCTTAGGCCTGTAACGTATACAGAACACATAGGATTTTTGAATACACAAAATACTGATTTTGTGTCCTGTACATTTTGGAAATAATTAAAAGATCATTTATAGCTAATACTGTAATATTTCTTTAACTTTCAGGACTATCTCAGCAAGTGTAGAATTTATTTTTGTGAGCATGGAAAGTACATTTTCTGAAAGATTTTTGTCTGCATCATCAGAGGAAACTGAGCACTACCTATATCCAAAGCGAATGAGAATAGAAAGTAATCAAAAAAGCATAGAGAAAGAGGAGCAGCAAAAGCCAGAACAAAGCATACGCTGTGTGAACAGACACCAGACATCACCACAGGAACCTATATGTTTATCAGAAAGACAAAACAGCTGGGCATTAGAAATGCAAAGTTGTGATACAGGAAGAAAAACTGGTATGAGAGATTTTTTCTGTTTTCAGACTTGTAGTAATGAAAGATTACCATGTAGAGAAAATAAACTGCTCACCAAAAAATGGAGTCCTGAAAATGAAGACCAAGATACTACAGAAGAAGGCATTTCATTGAATGTCCATGGACAGCCTCTTGAAACAGAGTCCCTCAGTGTGTGGAGTGTTGTTAACACAAGTAAAAATCTGCAGGTACTGAATCCACCCCAAGCACAGTGGAACAACAATATAGAACAAAATAATAAAATAAATGGTGATAATGAATTCAAACAAAATTCTTCAGTTACCCCCTTAAACAGAGACTTGTTTCAGATGGAATTGTTAAGTCATAAGTCTGTCTCTGATAAAAAGTGGAAACAATACCAGCTTTTGCAAATTCCATTTTTATGTGGTACTAGTTCTGTGTTTTCACATACAGAACATCAGAAAAATAATTTGGTGAAAAAATTATGTTCCACAGAAGATAAAGATTATTCCAGTAGTGATAATGAAACTACTGCAGAAAGAGATAATAAAGAAAAAAACAATCCATCATATGTAATTCCAACATTAAAACCTTTTAAAAGTATACGGCCACTGGAAATCCCTAGTTTTCAACTTCCTAGCATTTCAGATAAAATAAATAGTAAAATGCCATCAAATAACTTGAAGGAGACAGATTGGAAGAATTTTGAAGGCCAACCATCTTTGATGCAATCTACACAGATACGTGGTGTGCAAAAAATGCCTGAGATAGGGCAACAAAAATTGCCAAATGATAAAAGCAGTGTAACAGCATCAGCTGTTAGTTCTGAATTTAAAGAAAAGATTTGCCCATCAATTAGCAAACAAGAGCACAGCGCTTTGGCAGAAGGAGGAAAAGTGTCTGTAACTTATTTCAGAGACAACAGCACTGACACTGAATGTAATCAAATATTTGCTGAAAATTATTTCAAAGGTAAAATTCTGGAGAATTCAGACGGTGATGATGACGAGAAGTCCAGGATTCACATTTACATTAGTGCTAAAAACGTTCAGAATGAGAAATGCATCAGCCGTAATGATCTTCTGAAGAGAATGGGGAGGAAGAGCAATAAAGAGAACAAGACAACTTTTCCTATACATACAAGTTTCCCAGGAATAACAGAGGCATTAGAGAAAAATAAGTTAGACATATGCTGTGGTGTGCAGGATGCCAACAGTGATACTAGTTTGTATGCAGCAGAATCAAAAGTATCTACAAGAGCAATACCTGATTTCAAAAGACATTTAACTGAAAACATTGTATTTGAAAGTAATTGTCCTCGCTTTATTGTGCAGAATTTTCCAGATAAGAACGTGAATTGCAATATATTTATGGGAAAGGAAATGTTCAAATTAAATTTTTCATTTCAAAACATGTTGTTTGGAAGGGTCAGGACATGGACTGAATCTTTATATAAAGATATGCCCACGTGTCAGGATGATGGTATTACACATCGGTTTTATTTTCACGAAACATTAAACGAGCAGTGTGATGCTCAAGAGTTAGTAAAGAGTAATATAAATAGGAGCCACAACAATAAAGTACACATTTGTTTGCTGACTATTATTTCAAAACATCTGAACATGGAACCGCTAAAGACAATTCTCACTTTCTCTTTCAATAGCAGGAATACTTTATTGCCAACCGAAGGAAAGTCTATGCGAGTGGAGAATCGTCCTTTATCTGGCAGAAAGCAAGTTCAGTTTAACTCTTGCTCAGGTAATACTTTGAGGCAAAACACAGAATTCCATAAAAAACCTGAAACATATCCAGGCGTTGTAAGTTCTAAAGTTGTGGAAAGCATTGGTTTTGAGTTACATAGCAAATGCCAGAGAAGACATTTTTCTGGATCTTTAGATGAAGAAGAGTCCACTTTCCTAAAAAGAGGAACCCTCTTTCATAACCAAAAAAGTAAATTGTGTAAGGGAAGACATGTCAGAAGGCACCACCACCTCTTATCCAGAGGGAGTGAAGGGCTTAGCACCTATTTGAGGTCAGTCACTCACAAAAGTGGTATGAAAAAGCAAATTTTAGTTGCTAAATGCCTAATCTTTCTGCAGGGCACTTTTGATTGTTCTTCACTAGAGAAGATGTATTGCTGCAATATCACAAAAATACAGCATCTGATAAGAGCAAATCTTAGATTTTGGAGTTACTTTCCTGCTCATTCACAGCTGAAATTTGAAAAGGTAAATAGTAAATGTACAAATCGGGAAATACTGGTAACTACAGCAAAGCTGGAGAGGAAGAAACCAAGTAAAATGTTTAATAGTTCTTTTCATGGAGAAAGATTTAAAGCTTTCCCTTTTGTTTTATGTGAAAATAAAGACCACGAAACAACTGGATCTAGAAATTGCAGAAATTCTACAAACGAAGTCACAAATGAAGTCACATATACCATGAAAAAATATTTGGGTACTTCTAGTTGTATAGATGCTAATAGAAAAGAATGTGTTAAGTCAAAAGAGTTGCAAATAAATTCTGATAATTTTCTTTGTAAAAAATCTTTTTCTATTTTTGACACATATGAAAAAATTCCTCTTACTACTGATTCTGAAGACTTTGACCAGATCCCAGTTGTAAACCAAGACAATGCTGTCAAAAACAAGTTGCCTGAAGAAAATGCAGTCACTAGTTCAAAAGAGGTTCATAATTTGCCTGCCAAATCCAATGATGTCTTAATTCTACCTGACCAGTCAAAAACAACTACGGAAAAATGTTGTGAAAAAATAGATACATATAGTCCATATTTAGCAAATAAAAAAGAAAAACTAGAAGATGAAAATACTTGCTTAAATTATGAAAATGTATTTTCTAGTTCCTCAAACGTTTATCAGTCTGTCACTTTGCCGTTAGACAGCAGCTCTTTTGTCAATAGAGATGGAGCAGTAAGTGAGGATGGACACTGCAGGAGTCCCTCAAGTGCAGACAAACAAAAACAAAGTGAAAAAATCCCTGCCAATGCACAATATCCATCCACAGGAAGCCCTGCCATGACAGACACATACTCGCAATTACAGGCGAAAGAAACAGTGCAGTTTTCTTTCCAAGGGCACACACAGACAAATAAGGCAGACAGTTTAGAGCCAGCAACTTTGCAACAACATCTTGAATATGTAAAAGAACAGGAAGAGATAAGTGATGAACAAATGCATGTAACTAATGAAAGTCAATGTGAGGCTGTAGTGAATGACTTGATTATGTCATATTCAGAAGACGAATCTAAAACATTCATTGCTGCAGAAGAGAAATTAAAAATGCATTTATCTGTAATGAACAATGGATGTCTTGAAGATGTAAAAGATAAGTATTTACCTTTAGAAAATAAAACCACATATAAATTTGAACTGAAGAGAAAATTTGATTTAGTGCTAGAAGAGCTACATATGTTTCATGAAATTAGCAAGGGAAATGAAAACAATTTATCTAGTTTGGAAACAAACTCACACAACAATTATTGTGAATTAAATAATTCTGAGAGGACAGATGAAAACGTGACAAGTGTTTCTCAAAAGAAAATATGTATTTCTTCCCCAATCTGTGTCACTATGGAAGGGCAAAACATATCTGGTAGTAAGGAAAGTTCATTAAATGAAAACACATCAAATGAAAGCGAAGACCAAAAAGTATCTAAGGAATATTGTATTTCAAGACTGTCAAGTGAAGAATTGCTGCCTTCACCTATTGCAGAAGGTAAGCACACGGAATCATTGGCTATTACGTTAATAAGCAAATTTAAATTTTAGGCAATATTTGGTTTGCTTTAAAAGTGTGTTTCTCAACTCAAATAATTCTATAACAATAACTGAGTTTTCATTGAATTGTACAAGGTTTGTTGGACAAAAGGTACTTACCTTTTGGTATGAGTAGCCGAATGGAAAAACCCCACACTACTGCTGTTACCTACACACTCTGTCATAGCAGCTGTAGCTCAGAATTCAGTCAGTCAGTGTCAGGCTTTGTCTTAATGCAAATTCCATTACAGATTATTTCTTTTGTCTTGGATTTCGTCATAATAAGCCCTAAAATCCCTAAAAGAAGACTCAGTAAGATGCACATTTACAGAGAGAAAAGGCTCAATTAAAACATGATAAAATATTCACAAAGGAGACAACTGTTTCCTTACAACTGATGTCATAGAATCATAGAATAGTTTGGGTTGGAAGGGACTTCTATAGGTCATCTAGTCCAATCCCCCTGCAACAAGCAGGGACATCTTCAACTAGATCAGGTTGTTCAGAGCCCCGTCCGACCTGACCTGGAATGTTTCCGGGGATGTGTTCTACTGACAACTATTTTAGTGTCATGAAAATCAACTTCATCTTTTCAAAATGGATTTTGCATAATATTCAGAAGGCCACAGTAATGAGAAGTCGAATAATCGCAAAAAATTCTTCTGGAGTTAGGTGATCAGTGGCAACATTCACCTGTTAAATCTCTGTGGTTTGTTTGAAACCTGTAATTGAACACAACAGCTAGTCTTGCAACATTTACATGTTTTTGCATCTGCCATGGATACTAATATCTTCTATTTAAAGAACATTAGTTTGGGAACATAGGCAGTTTAACACAAGTTTATGTAATAGATTAATAAAGATACATATGGGTATGTTCGTGAGTGGTAGGCACTACTCATCATACGTGATTCTTGCGTATTCCTCTAAAGTATGTGCTGGTTACCTGCCCTCAGTAGTTAATTCTGGGCCATAGATCCCCAACAGGCGAAGGCAGTTGGCTGCACAAAGGATCTTAAGCTCAGAAAGCAGCAGTAGGTTTCTAAACATACTCTGCACTTAATCTTTCTTACGGCATTGCCATAAGGTCATTGCTTGCCTAGTTCATTTCTTGTATAGCATCCAATTTTGAAGGACCTAACTTTTTCCATTCACCATAAAGGGAGCATATGTACCTCACTTATGGTTCTGCTTCCAGGCCAGGCACTCACAAAATTTACGCACTGCTAAAGGTATATTTATTTAAAGTTCAGATGCTGCCTTTTTTTAGTCTTCTTTTTTCTTGAAGAAACCGAATCTCCACTTCAAACAATACATGGGGAAACTGCTTTGTAAGCTCTAACACTCCAACCCCATTTGCTGCAGAATCAAGAGGTATTTAACGAGTAAGGGAAGGACACCAAGGAGAAAACCAGTTGAATGCTGTACCTTCTTTTACAAATAGCTTCTATGGGATAAATAAATTATTCAGTCACTTTTGAAACAGCTTTTATCAGATTTTGTATCTGAAATTCAGTTTGCAGAAGTGATGAGTTCTCACAGCTGCAAATAAAATCAATAAGAGAGATGATTTCGTCATGTATGGTAAATTCTGTGATAAAAATGCAGCCATCTCAAATTTGGTATCTGAAGTCAATTTCTTAGGGACTCAGTTTTAAATTTATGAAGTGAAGATTGCAAGGGCTTTGTGAAGGTAATTAGTGTTTGTGAAGCAATTAGAAAAGTGTCACAGAAAAACCCTGGGGAGAATTCAGTTCAGTAGAGTTTTAACAGTATAATGTGCTGCAAGTCACACCTGAATGCCTTGCCCCGGAGAATGAAAACCTAACAGATACTGGATAAATTGCTCACTTTTCTGCTCAAGTCTGGAATAAGAAGATCCAAGTAGAGAAAATGGTATGTTGTCAGAGGACTGCATCGTTGCATCTATGCAAAGGAGACCACTATGAGGTGTATATATAGCTTTTGACAAGCTTCTGAGAGTGAGACTTCATAGCTTCAGGAATATTTCCCATCGTATGCACATGTGTTTTACTCACATCAACAAGAACCACAAATTAATAACTAGATGAAACAAACTTAGTTATTTGTTTATAGAAATCAGTTAAAATCATAAGCGTTGTGTTTATGCTTCTGTTTTAAGGCAATTTTGATGCAGCTTATAGAAAGCCATACACATGGGACCCTGCTTTTTTATGCCAGACACTTCTTAAGGAACAAAATTATAATTTACAGAAAGAGGGAGGTAAGAGTGATATTTTTCTGTTATTTATACCACAAATACCAGGGCTAATAAAATTATTTATCAAACACTTCTATTTGTTTCTTCCCTTTTTAGCTTTCTCTCTATAGCAATCACATTACGTTTAATTGTAGGTTACTAGAGTGCTGTCCTATCTTTGGCTTGGGTCACAGAGCAACTCATGCAGATGAGCCTTTTTGTTCTTTGAGTAGAAGAAAAGAACTCTAAAATATGGGGTTTCCTTTTTTTACTTGTTGTGGAGCCATTTGTAACAAACATCTCTGGGTGTCCAATCATATACTACAAAGAGAACATGATTTGATACACTTTTCCTGGAAGGGTTGTAGCTTTGGACACATTGTGGAAGGCATTTCAGAAGGATATTGCCAATCAATCTGTTAGGATTTCAAAAAGCATACTTTTGCATTTTTTTCTGACACTTGGAAATATTTAGTAAAACAAGGCTATTCACTTATTCTGAAATTAAATACTAATACATTGTAAGGAAAAGGCTATAGATAACT
The DNA here is from genome assembly GCF_028500815.1 of Rissa tridactyla. Classification (NCBI taxonomy): domain Eukaryota; kingdom Metazoa; phylum Chordata; class Aves; order Charadriiformes; family Laridae; genus Rissa; species Rissa tridactyla. The sequence continues at coordinate 114,632,341 of NC_071468.1, read as the reverse complement.
TCTGTTTCACTAAGTCAAATCATGTACACATATTTTCACTTTTATTGCCCATTGCACTTCTTAAAACTGATGCACACTTTGCTGTTCTGAGAATTCAGAAAGTTGTTTCCTTCATTCCAGCCATTCTGTGAAATAACGGGACTGAAAATCTCGAACACTTAACAGACGACCTCTGGTATTCTTTTCACCTGTTTTTCATTGAAGATATGTCACTTTTTGATAATATTCCATATACCAAATGCAAAATGTTACAGAAAATACTGCTCTCTGCTCTACTTTTTTTACTGTTTATCACTGCTCTATAAAGTGTTGTTGTTTCTTTTTTTTTTGTTTTGTTTTGTTTTGTGGCAGGTGGATTCTAGTTTCTGACTTTTTTGTAGGTGCTTTTATTGCTTAGGGAAAATTCAAATTCCAGAATGCTGTATTATGCATAAAAGCACAAGGTGGTTGATATTAGCATCTTCTTGGAAGTTTTGTTCAGATGGTGTTGGAGCTTGCTAAATGGAACATTGTAGCTCCTGCAGAAGATCAGAAGATGACTGAACCTGGATCATCTTTCCTTTCTTCTTTCCCTGTTATTTTGGGCCACAGGGCCAAGGGCAAAGAAAAACAGACATTTTCTCCATTGCCATTAGCAGCAACTATTCCCTTCACATGGCTTTCCAGCCCTTTTTAAGTTACTGTCTGAGATTCTCCAGAAACATTTGAAAGGAAACCTTAGCAATGAATGACTTCTTTTTTCCCTATGATTGCTGAGAAATTATGCAGATTTCTAGGGCAATGTCAGATTTCTAAGGTATTCTACACCTTATTTCCAGAGTTTTGTCAGAATCAATGGGCACCTAAATAGAATTTCAGTAGAAGAAGCTGAAAAAATGTAATGTTCCCCTCATCATCATTTGTAGTTGATAGCAAATAGGGAGTGTCTTCTTTCCTTGAGGAGGTACATTGCTTCTGTGCTGTAGTCTATGGTTGGCAGAGACAGTTCTCTTCCATTTACACTGAACATTGCCTTAGAGTTTATTCTGAAGCAAGGACTATATCTGGGTTTGTTGGGGGGAGAGGGGGGGAGAATTCTGTGGTTACTGTATTGATAGGAGTTAATGTCAGAAGGAGTTAATGTCAGAAGTTTTCCTGATGTATGACTGTCTCCCTCTACTCTTCAGTAGGATTCTGAGCCATTGCACGTGCTCTTACATGACTTAGGTTGGTTATGTATTTTGGATGTGATCACTCTGTTTCTGCTGTGGAATCCAAGCCTGTTAATTTAGCCAATTTAGTTGCCAAAACTCTGCGGCTTAATCTGGCATATTGCTCCCACAGTTAGAAGATTAGGAGGTACAGGTTTTATACTTGCTGTATACATGCTTTATACATTGAGTTCTTTGGTTTACATCCCACTGTTTGGTCACATGAAGTGACTGTTGTCTCAGAAACTGTGGCTGTTTTGGAAAGGAGATACCTACGTGGGACAAGAAGATTTATACTTCAGCAGTTTTGCAATTCGGCATGACTACACACCATGATTTACTGGCAACATATAAACCCATAACCCTTGACTGACTTTTAGTGCATGCAGTTCCTTTTCCAACTGACTCTTATCTTATAAAATACATAGCAGCACTACTATCTCATCATTGACTTAAGAATGGAGGTTTGTGGTTTTTCTCATCCTGTCATTTAAAATTCTTATGAAAGGCTTTGAGAATTTTTTTTGTTCTCCCTTTATTAGGATTCCAGCTGAGTGCCTAAGGCTCTTAGGTCAAATAGTGGTCTCACTATTTGATATCCTACCTAATTCCTCAGTGCTTCAGCATTGTGTAGAATAATGGAAAATAGAACTGTAAAAGATCTTGAGAAATTTGACACCTTCTTGTGTGATTATTACTTCTTCCAGATCACTCATTGTCCTAATGTCTAGTTTACAAGGTCTTCCGTTCTTCCCCAGTGAGCATATTATTTTATGCAGAACAGAACAGTTTCTAAAGGATGACTGAATCATACTCCAGATTACTAGATGGTGTATACCTTACCTGGTAGACTATGGAATAGAAATTCCACATCCTCCTGTCCTCCTTTCTGTAAAAATCAGTGGCACAAGAGGATTATTATTATTACCACCACTAGAGTGATGCCTGACTCTGTAATTTGGATTTGTACACCTAAACCCCTCAGGCTAGCGCTAAGTATTCAAGCATGCTCCCCTCAGCGTGTCCCCTCTGTCCCGGAATCATAATGCGTATCAAACTATACACCTTTGCCAGTCTGTTAGGAAAGTTATGTAATGTTAGTTTGAGGATCCCTCTAATTAGAAGGAATCTACGTGTGACCCAGCTGTTAACGTTTCAATTATTTCAACCGAAAAGAATATGTTAGACGCTCTACAGCTGAACTAAATGGAGATGGGACAGGATGTAGTAAAGGACTGAGATGCTGCAATTAATGTTCACCTAATTTACATATCTCAGCAGTATGTAATTCTGGTGTATATCATATAGAATTCTGGGTTTACTTTCACTTTTTATTTCTCTTTTTCTTTAAAAATATAGGATACTTTCTGTCACATGAAGTTATAAGAGTCCAGCCTCTTAAAACATGCAAGGGCCCCATCAGGATTGGGCTGTCAAGAAAAGCTCGGCCCAAACAGCTTCACCCTTATCTGAAATGACGTAGTGGATTCTTCTACCAGTCTTGAAATGGTTGAAAACTCTGCTTGAAAACTGTTGAAATGTTTTTATGGTGATTTTTTTTGTTAATAGTTTGATCTTTGTGGTCTATGGGTTTTTTTTAGATATTAATATTGCAGTATTTGCTAGTTATTTATTTAGGGATACTCCTGTGAATATTTGATAGCAAAGGGATTTATAATGAATGTTTACTAGTAGAAGTTTTAATGGAAAGATGAGGCCCTTTTAAAGTTTATGTAATATTAATAAAATCCGACATGTATTTTTCATCTATTAAAATACACAGTTGAAGTTTTCTGTCATACTCAAACATTCTTAGAATTCCCTGTGTGTCTAGATAGTTTAAAAAACTCAATTAGTATTTTTAAAGGGATTTGTTACAAATATTTAGAGAGGTGTAGAAGAGAATTTTAGGAAGCTAAATTGAGATTACTAAATAGCAAGATTATGTTTTAGGCTTCAGAGGTCATTTCCTCTGATGTACTTTCAGTCAAGGCACTTGTCCCGTTAGGCAAAGAAAACTCCTGAATTTTAGTGCAGAGTTGGGAAAGGGGAGAAGCATAAATGCTACAGAGAGAATGTCTTACTCTCAGGGTACTGATTCCATTGCACACAACATGGAGGCAAAATAGCTCAAAAAATGGGGAAACTTGGGCTGATCTGAGCATACAGATATTGGGTAGGGACATCTGCTAATAATTGTTAATACACTGGTATTTGTGTCATTTAATAAAGAATAGCGACGGTTTCAACGGAATAAGAGCACAGCAAAAAGCAAACATGGGTGAATTCTGAAAAAAAAATAATCCCTGAAGTGTCAGAACAAGATTAATCCAATAACAGACATAAAGAAGAAAGCTTTAAACCATCGATGCGATTGCACAACATTTTTTTAGAAAAAGCATCTCTTGCATTGCAGTGTGTTGAGAATTTAATAGTAACAAGCATTACAGAATAGCAATGGAATGATGGTAAACCCCAGTACAAATAATAATATTTGGTTGAGCTGACACAAGGAAAGCTGAGCAAGCTGAATTGATAGGGAAATACATCTATAGATGAATTATCCTATAGAATCTATAGCAACAGTGCAAAGATTACATCACTACACAGTTTAATCTATTTAGCAGCAACCTTCAGAATATGTCATATATCATAGTAAATATATCAGTATGCTTATCAGGGGCCTAAATAAGGAAAGGAAATTCAGTACACAACGTCGAGAGAAATCAACGAGACAATAAAATCTAAGAAAATGGTTATAATTTGGTTTATAATTTCTATTATTCTTATATGAAATAGCAAAAATTTTGGATGAGTGTTTGTTTCTAGGAACTGCTGGCTCTAAAACAAGGGCTTCTAAACTTATCTGTGGAGCATAGGCTGTCCAAAAGGTGTAGTAAATGCTATGCACCTGGTCTGAAAAATAATATTAAACAGTAAAACTACTAACTTTCCATTAAAAATTTGATGATGCAAGCATAAGACAGTCCATACTAATGGAAAGCATATTTCTGGAGGTCACAGAACAAGAAATTATCCTTCCTTTATCAGTAGACCTAATCTATGTAAAAGTTTAAAAAGGCTACACAAATGGGCAACTAGAGAACAAATTCAGAAGCAGAAGGAATTCAGAAGCAGCTGCTCAGGCTGGGCCGTTAATCAGCTCCCTTGGGAATATGCAAATGAGCCTGAGGAGCCCAGTCAGGCAGTGAAACAGAGACAGGATGGACAAGACTTTGTAGCACCTTCTCCATCAGCAGCAGACATCCCTGTCTCAGAGAGGAGAACTTCGCATTACAGATCAGGGTGACAGTGTGGAGGAGCTCGTGGGCTTGTGGTTGGTAGCAAGCCCAAAATTGCAACTCAGCATCACTATTTTGTCTTCCTCATACTTTGTTTTAGCCCTTGTAAGTGTGAGGTCTTTCAGTTTTATCAGTTGTGAACAGAGAGTAAAGGAATGCTGGTTTCTCAGTGCCCTGTAAGACATATCAGCTTAAGTTTCTCTGTATCCCAGCAAGTAGCAACTAATCAAAATTATTTAGCTCATTATTCTTCATTCTGTACCCAACACAGACCAGGGAGAGCTGTTCCATAGGTAGCTGAATGTCCCCCCGGGAGTTTTGTCCTCTCAGCTGGGCAAACAGCCTCCTGAGTGCTGCTCAGCGTGAAATGACTTTCAGGAATGATGTCTTACCAGTAGCTTCTCTGGATCAGATTTGTAAAGGTTGATGTTTACAATAGGAGGGTTTCATACAATTTGGGAATGATACCTTTGTATTTACAACACATTCTCCGATCTCTTGGGGAAAACCTCTCTCTGCGTCGTTCCCTGTCCTATACCTCCAGAGGGAAAAGATATCTTTACTCCACAAAACCATTTTCCCATATCCTCCTCCTGCATTGTCCTGCGATCATTCATGAAACTTGGGAATACAACAGAAGCACTGCATTTATAATAATTGTGGGGCACCTCTGATGGCCATGGCTTGGACATATGCATACCACTTCTGTCCTAGCACAACCGGGCACTCCCAGTGTGCCGAGCATGGTGATACTGGGTGTCAGCCACCTTAAAAAAGCCACTACCCATAGAACTTCACAGATCAGCATAAGGATGACCACCATAGCACACGTGTCGACCACCAGCTTCCACAGCACAGTCTGATCAGAGTTTGTAAAGTCCAGGGATTGAGGTATTAAATGTGGAGGGTGGAGGTCTAATAACTCTGATGCTTTGTTATTAGTGTCCAACATGGAGTCATCAAAATGGCCTTCATCATTCTGAAATCAGTTGCATCAATAAAAGCTGTAAAGTCACATATGGAGGTGATGTCACCCCACCAAAGGGTACTTGTAATGAACATTCACATAGCCAATTCTGAAACTATAGAATACGCTGTTCCTTGAAATACCAAGGTAATTTTCTACCTTATACTAAAATTTGGGATGTCTGGAAACTCAGGTTATACTATGATCTGCAAGAATCGATCTCAAGGAAAGATTCCATTAAATTACCTCATCATTGTTAATGCAGCAAATCATACTTCCAACGAAGAACTTCTCTGCTGTAAAAAGTTAAGATACAAAAAGTCTGATAAAAGATAGGAAATATCTTTTATCAGAATATCCAAGAGTTAAGTGGTAGCTGGCTCAATTATATGCAATTTTTAGAATTCAGAAGCATGCTTATTTTTAAATCAGTGAACTCACCTGTTTTTAAAAAAATGTCTCTTTATCTGGTGATTTTATATGAAAATACCGTAAAGCTCTTGTGTGCAGAATGCAGAGGTAAACAGGTCACTTTTTCAGAATAAGAGAAAAAATCTTAATTTACTGAATTTATACTCAGTGGCAAACTTCCTTGTCTTTAACGGTGCAAAGTTTGTGCAAGAATGTCCCGAGCTATCCTGGAAAATATATGGGAAATACAAAATTGTATTCTCCAACTTAAAAAATAACCAACCACAAAACCCCAGACAATCAGTCAAGTAAAAGAACAGAAATCGGATCATGCAGACAAGTAGAAGGAAGACCCCAGCTGAGATATTACGTAAACTTCATGCTCCACTGACCCTTCAGCTGGAGACGGCTGCTAACAGCATGCCCTCCTCTTAAATCCCGGAGGAAGGGCTGGCGCTGGGAAGGCCAGGGTGGCCTCCTGCCAGCTTCAGCCTCCCCGGCCACCCTCGGCTGGAAAACCTCACGTACCATCTTACACTGGGGAGAGGCAAGTGAGTCCCTGGCTGTGTCAATCGGTGGCGCAAATTGGCCTCGTTCCATTGACTTTTGTAGCTGTGCGGGTGCGTGCCAAGTGAAGATCCCGCCGTATGTCCTGTCATATCTTATCGATGCAAAGATTTGTGTATAGATTTGGAATTTTTTCATTGCAGGCACAGTTCCTGGTGATATTTTTTGAATTAGCTGAGCTTAGTAATGCTGACTGCAACAGAAATGCAGATGTTAAGTGCCATTACACTTTAATAATTATGCAGAAAAGCTTGAATATAATTTCTGAATCATTTTTTATCAGCTGCTAGAACAATAGATATAGCTATGGCTTATTTAATACAAAAGGATTCAATTATAGCCTACTGAAAGCCTTGAATTCTGTTATATGCACCAACACATGTGATTTTTTAATAAATAGTAATTGAATGTATTTCTTTTTGTCTGCCTTTCAAATGACTGGACGCAAAGCTAATGCTGCTCTTGTCAGTGTGTTTTGGATAAATGTGGGCAATTAATAAGAGAACAATCGCAAGACTGTTAAAACCAGCTTAAAAACAGCACCTGCATAGTAGAAGTATAGCTATTGTCTTTCAGGGAATTGAATTGAAAGAGGGGATGAAGCCCTTACTCCTGCTGTTGAGAGACCATTTCCAAACAAGAATAGACACCAAAAGTTTGAGGGAAGGCATCGGAGACAGGGCTGGAATGACTCTGTGTAATAAAAGGTTCTTCATCAAGTAAGGTGGTGCCAGGGCATTTTGTGTATATATTTTACTGAAAAGTTTCATTGTGGTTAAGGATGAGCTCAACTTTTGCTCTTACAGTTCACATCCAGTTTTGATCATAACGCTCCGCTCCCAACATGGACATCCCACCATATTATTCCCGCACACCACTGGAGAATGTACCTGCCATTGTCCCCTAGCCAAGCCACTGAGGTCTCCTTACCTGCTGTGCTCCTGCTGAGCCATCAGTGGAGCATTTCTAGACAGACTGTCAGGTAAACTCAAAAACATTTTAAAAATATCTGTGAAAATTAATTTTTTTCAAAATCATTTATTACAAGTATGATTCAGGTGAAAATGGAAATGAGGACACTGGTTTCAACGTTTGTCCATTGACGGTCTGGGTGACAGATGAAGGGCTGACAGCTGTCTATAGGAAATACAGCAATTTAACATTTACAACTTTTGATTAATTTCATGATTTGATAATGGAACGAAAGTAAACAGTCTTCTTATAAAATAATTGCTACCATTTGATATTTGATCTGAGTAATGCTGCGATGGAAGAGACTAAGTGTTGATAGCTAAAAAGAAGTGTATGTTCCATTTTGTTAGTTAACATCTTCCCCTCGCAAGGCCCCTTGAATTATCAACATATTTTTAGCCAGGAGTCATAATGAAAATTCAATACAAATTATATTCAGTGTGCGCCCTAAGAAAGATGCCTAGACTAATTCTCTGTTAAAATACTCTCTGACAAAGCTTAAATATGCAAAAATATGCAAAGCTCACCAAAGAAACGTGAAAAATGAGTGCAGCAGCATGGAGAGATACATATGTGTATACGTACATGTATTAACCTACCATGTTTTATAGTACAATCAAAATGTATTCTCATTAACTATGACATTTGGAGGCCTCTAATGCAACATATTGGCAATGCTGTATTTCACGGTTTTGCGCAGAGGTTATGGCTGCACATGGAGAGATAGGAAACGGATTGAAATGACTTGGGAAACCCCGGTCGATACCGTACGGCTCTAAGGGGACCCGCGCTGCCTTTGGGACAGGACTTTCTCTCTCCATTGATCCGTGAGGAAATGCAGGGAAAGCGTGTGCCAGAGTCAGTGTTTCCGATGGACGGCAAGAGTTGAAAAATCTTTTTCATGTATTATTTGTAGCTAAGGGTGAAATAGATAGCTGTTTACAGCGTTTTCCAGCATTGAATTCTGTTATTCTAAGGTTTGTATTCCAACAGCATCCAGGACCTCTGGTCACAAACTCACTGTTTACTGCAAAATCTTGCAATAAAGATTTGCTTCCTGTCCCAAAGATCTTACAATTTGTTTTTTCAGTCTGTCAATGTACCTTTAATTTGTTTGTTGCTTATTACTATGACATTTAATGAAGGCAAAATGATCAAAAGCCCCACCTTTTCAAAAAGAGCAATCTTCGATTTTCTTCTACACTGTAGGTCAAGAAATCTTTTCAATTTTAAAACATTTTTTTTTCTATTTGGAGGAGTATGTTGATGGATGCATGAGCGAAAGGATGTTTTACATGTGCAGCAGGCAGGGAGCTGACCATGGGAAAGGTCATTAGCCTAAAGATGGGTCTTGAGTTTTATTCTTCTCATCCATTCCAAACATTCTGAACCTTTCTGGAGCAAACAAGCAAAGTTTTATGTGCCACTGGAGCCAGCTCCTTGTGCCCCTTACACTATCTATCAGCTCATTCAAGTGCACCCTCAGGAACTCGAGTGCACGCTCAGTAAGTTCACAGATGACAGCAAGTTGGGTGGGAGAGTTCATCTGCTTGAGGGCAGAAAGGCTTGGCAGAGGGATCTGGGCAGGCTGCATCGATGGGCTGAGGCCAATGGTATGAGGTTCAACAAGGCCAAGTGCTGGGTCTTGCACTTGGGTCACAACAACCCCATGCAGCGCTCCAGGCTTGGGGAGGAGTGGCTGGAGAGCTGCCTGGTGGAAAAGGACCTGGGGGTGTTGGTCGACAGCTGGCGGAACCTGAGCCAGCAGTGTGCCCAGGTGGCCAAGAAGGCCAACAGCATCGTGGCTTGTATCAGAAATAGTGTGGTGAGTAGGACTAGGGAGGTGATTGTCCTCCTGTACTCATCACTGGTGAGGCCCCACCTCAAGTGCTGTGTCCAGTTTTGGGCCCCTCACCACAAAAAAGACACTGAGGTGCTAGAGCGTGTCCAGAGAAGGGCAATGAAGCTGGTGAGGGGACTGGAGCATGAGTCTTATGAGGAGCAGCTGAGGGAACTGGGGTTGTTGAGCCTGGAGAAAAGGAGGCTGTGGGGAGACCTTATTGCTCTCTGCAACTACCGGAAAGGAGGTTGTAGCGAGGTGGGGGTTGGTCTCTTCTCCCAGGTAACAAGTGATAGAGCAAAAGGAAATGGCCTCAAGTTGTGCCAGGGGAGGCTTAAGGATGGATATTAGGAAAAATTTCTTCACCGAAAGGGTTATCAAGCATTGGAACAGGCTGCTCAGGGAAGTGGTTAAACCCCTGAATCCCTGGAGGTATTTAAAAGATGGGTGGATGTGGTGCTGAGGGACATGGGTTTTGGTGGTTTTGTCAGTGTTAGGTTAACGGTTGGACTCGATGATCTGAAAAGTCCCTTCTAACCTAGACAATTCTATGATTCTATGATTCTTCTTTCTGCCTTTCTTTCCTCTCCATAACTGCTTTTCTCATGGAATTTGCTGAGGTTCTGGCAGCATGGTGGAAAGCAACGAGAGCTGGACTTTCCCATGATCAGCCTAGCTACAGCAAAACTTACCTTCTTGGGCTTGCCGAAGTTTACCAGTTATATGCTTGTGCCTCAGAAGTACACCATAACTGACCAGTTGTGGTGAACTACTGGTCTTGTCCACTGTTTTCACTGTGGGAGAGGTTCCTTGGTGCTGAATTGTCTCAGTATGCCTCTCTGACCACATCTCTGTAGGCCTATGGTAACACTGTCAGTTCCAAGTCACCCAGCTTTGGAATGATTAACAGGAAAGGTTATAAAAACCCAGTAGTGATCAAAATCCTCAGTTTCTAGGAACTTATGGAGCGTGATGGTCAAGGGAACTTCAACACGGTATTGATTTTGGAGCCAATGCCATAAGGAGAGTGCCATGAGAATTAAAATATAACTTTTCTTTTGGCCGCTATGAAATAAGTATTTGTGGATAGTCTTATGCTTATTTTTTGCGTATCGTTCTATTTTACATGTATATTTTATTATTTGTTTTTTAAAGACCCTGTCATTAGCAATATATCTGTAAAAAAGCTTTTAGGATTGGGGAAAGCTGTAGAAAAAATGTTTTGACATACTTGCAGAAGAGAATCTTTTTAAAAAGATGATGAAGGCTTGAATTATGCTTGTATACTACACGATACTACTCTTCTTTTATCCCGTGTGTTTAGTATGTTATTGCTTGAAAATAATTATAAGGTACAAAGAATGGAGGTATGAGAAGTAAGTATAGTTAATACTGAAAAAAACCCACCGAGACTGTTCACAGAACTGAAGACACGGCGTAGGACGTTTTCATCCTGGTGAAAATTCTGCCTTTGTAAGTGCTGCCAAGGTCAATGTCAGCTTGAATTCTTTAATGCATACTGTAAGTGCTAGCCGTGCAGATTAGATCTGCCCAGAGCTATTCTTATTTGTTCATCCAGCTTTTAAAAATACATGTTTGTGCTCCTCCATTAAAAAAATTTCCATTAAAAAAATCAGCAGTCCAAGCTTGTATCAAGTCTCTCATTATACTCATTCTCCACCTCCTTTTCATTTTGCCGCGGGAATATGTACAAACAAGGTTCCAGCTGCACACTGCTGAATGTATTTTCACATTCAATAGCACAGGGATAATATATATCCTGCATTCCCCAGATAAGTTAATGAAATTAGATTTTATAGGGAATAAAAATAGTTCAATGTTAGGACTCATTATGGGAACCTTAACGTTTACTGAAATGCTGAACTAATAATATTGAACATGGAATTGTATTTGTAATTGCTTTTATTTCTAGAATGAATCTTTACCTGCATGAGCTATGTCATTAATGGCACAAAATAATCCAAAGCACAGCAATATTTCATGCCGTCCCACTTACCCTATTAAGGCTGCTATTTTTCTGAAGGAAGGGGGAGGCGGGGGGAAAGAGAGAGAAAAAAGTCCTTTTTTTGACACCTTTTTTTTTAATTGTTAGGTCAAATGTGAGGTTGCTTGGCTATTGCCAGGTCTTTTTAGGGCCAAATCTTGTAGTATTTTTTTGCATTGACCTATTTTTCTCTGGCAAAGAAAACACTGGAAAAAATTCAAATTCAGCCTGATTCCTAGGTGTGATCCTTATGGGTCCCTTGAGATACTTGTCTGTAGGACAATACCGGGGTAGAAATCTGTCAGAAATACTATCAACTTGTTCAGAATAGTCCAAAGATGGGATATCAGAGATTTTCTATCATCGACAGTTATTCTGGACTACCGAGTGCTCTCGCTGTGTTTCAAGGCAGGGATATCAGGCTTCCCAATTTGATAACAATTGATATTGCTTCATTGGCACTGAGGCATCATAAATCGGGGGAGGTGATAACCTTATGAACATCCCTCTTGCTTCCCATGTTGCCATGCAACTCTCTGTCTCCGGGCTTTACTGTTCTGAAGAAAACTGCCATTTTCAAAAGTCTAAACTACTATTTTCTCCTGCCTTTTGCTCACGTATCTATCATTGCTGTGCTTCCTGCTGCTGCTGCTGGGCTGCTAAGGGCTTTTCAAGCCGACCCTGCTGTAGCCTGTTGGCATTTCTTGGCTGGCTGTTGTGGTACTGACCTTCTTTCCATGGCAAGACGCTGCCTCTGTTGTTGCCGTGCTTGTCCCACTCTATACTGTGGCAGTTCTTACTGTGCTCCTGGGAGTTACTGACAATTTATGTCATGCTGGTTCCTTAAAAGAAGGGTGATCTCTCTTAAAACTGTGTAATAGATTATGTTTTTCTTTGGTGACTGAGCCAGACATGAAAAATAATGCCTGAATTGGAGGTTTGGTTTTTTTTTTTTTAAAAAAAAAAGGTTTTCTTTTTGGAGCAGATTTTTTTTTAAAGTTTTTCTCATGGTAATGAAAAACTGAGAAATATTCATTCTGGATCAAGGAAACATTTAGTTTGATATCAAACACAACATTTTGTTTCCAGTGTGGATACTTCTGACAAAAGTAAACAATAGAAATACAGCACTATATTTTAAGCACCGGTTACAACACTGACCAGGAGCGTTGCCCTCAGTGAGTAATCAGGACGCTTAAACAATGCGTGGGAGGCTTAAGTTCAAATCCTCCCTCAAGAAACATCACTTCTTCACCTTCTGCCTGCCTGGTGCAAGTTCTAGGTGTCATACTCTGTGGGTGTATTTTACTCAGTCATTCAACTGCAGATGTTCTACTTTGTGTAATTATTTTAACAGGAACTGACAGCTGCTTGTTCCAGCTTCCCGTAGAATCATTAAATAGTTTGTGTTGGAAGGGACCTTCAAAGGTCATCTAGTCCAATCACCCTGCAATAAGCAGGGACATCTTCAACTGGACCAGGCTGCTTAGAGCTCCATCCAACCTGACCTTGAATGTTTCCAGGGATGGTGCATTGACCACCTCTCTGGGCAACCTGGGCCAGTGTTTCACCACCCTCATGGTAAAAAATTTCTTTCCGATATATAGTCTAAATCTTCCCTCTTTTAGTTTAAAATCATTACCCCTTGTCCTATCACAACAGGCCCTGCTAAAAAAGTTTGTCCCATCTTTCCTGTAGGCCCCCTTTAAGTACTGGAAGGCCACAATAAGGTCTCCCCAGAGCCTTCTCTTTTCCAGGAACAGGAACTACCCCAGCTCTCTGACTATCCTCATAGGACATAGGATCCCTCTGATCATTTTTGTGGCCCTCCTCTGGACCTGCTACAAAAGGTCCATGTCTTTTCTGTGCTGAGGGCTCCAGAGCTGGACACAAGACTCCAGGTAGGGTCTCACCAGAGCAGAGTAGAGGGGGAGAATCACCTCCCTCGACCTGCTGGCCATGCTTCTTGTGATGCAGCCCAGGATGCGGTTGGCTTTCTGGGCTGCAAGGACACATTGTCACCTCATGTCCAGCTTTTCATCCACCAGTACCCCCAAGTCCTTCTCCTCAGGGCTGCTCTCCATCCCTTCATCCCCCAGCCTGTATTGATACCCAGGGTTGCCCCAACCCAGGTGCAGGACCCTGCACTTGGCCTTGTTGAACCTCAGGAGGTTCACATAGGCCAACTTCTTGAGCCTGTCCAGGACGCTCTGGATGGCATCCCGTCCCTCAGGCTTGTCAACCACACCACTCACCTTGGTGTCGTCTGCAAACTTGCTGAGGGTGCATTCGATCCCACTGTATATGGCATTGATAAAAGATATTACACAGTACTGGTCCCAAGACAGACCCCTGAGGGACACCATTTGTCACCAGTCTCCGTCTGGACATTGAGCTGTTGACCACTACCCTCTGGATGCGACCACCCAACCAATTCCTCGTCTACCGAACAGTCCACCCATCAAATCCATATCTCAGCAATTTGAAGAGAAGACTGTTGTGGGGGACCATGTCAAAGGCCTTACAGAAGTCCAGATAGATGACATCCATAGCTCTTCTCTTGTCTACTGATGTAGTCACTCCATCACAGGAGGCCACGAAGTTGGTCAGGCAGGACTTGCCCTTGATGAAGCCATGCTGGCTGTCTTGAATCACTTCCCTGTCCTCCATGTGCCTGAGCATAGATTCTAGGAGGATCTATTCCATGATCTTCCCAGGCACAGAGGTGAGGCTGACAGGTTGGTAGTTCCCAGGGTCCTCCTTTCTACCCTGGTTAAAAATGGGTGCAATATTTCTCTTTTTCCAGTCACCAGGGACTTCCGACTGCCATGACTTTTAAAATTTAATGGAGAGTGTCTTGGCAACTACATCAGCCAATTTCCTCAGGACTCTGGGATGAATCTCGTCAGGTCCCATAGACTTATATCCTCAGGTGGTCACGAAGTCGATTTTCTCTTACAGTGGGAGGGACTTTGCTCCCCCAGTACCTGTCTTGTGGTCCATCCACTCAAGAGGTGTGGGAAGAGATGTTGCCAGTGAAGACTGAGGCAAAAAAGTTGTTAAGTACCTCAGCCTTCTCCTCATCCCTTGTTACCAGTTTGCCAGTCTTGCTCATCAGGGGGTATGCTTTCTTTGACCTTCCTTTTCTGGTTGACATACCTATAGAAGCCCTTCTTATTATTCTTTTCATCCCTTGCCAAGATCAGCTCACCTTGGCCTTCCTGACCCCATCCCTACACAACTGCGCAGTGTTCCTATACTCTTCCCAGGACCCTGCTTCCACTGCCTGTGCATCTCTTGCATGCCCTTTAGTTTGACAAGCAGGTCTCAACTCAGCCATGCAGGTCTCTTGCCCTCCTTTCCTGATCTCTCCTCTCCTCCTCTCTTTCCTCCTTTCCTTTCCTCTTGTGCTCTAAGGAAAGCGTCCTCAGAGATCTGCCGGCTCTGTTCTGCTCCCTTGTCCCCGAGGGCAGTTTCCCAGAGGGTCTTATTGACTAACTCCTTGAAGAGCTGGTAGTTTTCTTTCCTAACATTCATGGTCCTGACTTTACTCTTCCCCTGACCCATATCCCTCAGGACTGTGAACTCCACCAGTGCATGATCACTGCAGCCCAGGCTGCTTCCAATCTTGATGTCACCAATTAACTCACTTGCATTGGTGACCATCAGTATCTCATCCCCTTTGGTGGGGCTGTTTATTACCTGGCTTAAGATGCATTCCAGGAGTCTCCTGAATTGCCTACAGCTCTCTGTGCTGCTTTTCCATCAGATGTCAGGGTGGTTGAAGTCCCCCAGCAGGACGAGAGCCAGTGAGCGCGATGCCTCTTGTAGCTGGAGTAAGGCAGCTTCATCAATAGGCTCCCCCTGACCAGGCAGCCTCTAGTAGACACCAATAACTGCGTAAGCCTTTAACCTATTACATCATTCTCATCTCCTCCCTCATGAATATTTAAGTATTTGTATAAAATGGAAGAGCTTCAGAAGAAATTGGAACGACTTCTGCTAGAACATGTTACAGTCACTGCTGCGGTCATATATATTGTGTTCTGAGATACCGTTTCTGAGATCCCAGTTCTTAAATGCACACTGTACTAACTGCTGTTGTTATCTCCATGTGGCCTTGTTGAACATAATTCCAAATGGTTTAGTTTGCACATAAAGAAGTTTTAGCATTCCCATGTCACTGAGCTCTGAACTCTGCAGAGAGGACAGTGACTCTTGGAGCAGGAGCTATGCATGTACCAAGAGAATTTGTTCTTCACCCCAATCTCAGGTTAGTGTCAGTTCTTGAAGGAGAATTAGTCTCTTAGGTGATGACATTAATAATGAGTTGTGATTTTTGAAGAAAAAATTGACTTCTTACTGACTGTTTCAGCACTTCAGTTCCTAGGCTACTGTAAATGTTGAAGTATATGAAACTAAGCACTCAGTCTCAGTTTCACTGAAATCCACTCCACAGAGAAATCAAATCCAAGTATATCTGCTTAGAAAAGGTATGATTCTGGTGTCATAACAGTATGTTACTGTTGGAAAAAGCTGGCAATAGATTCTTACCTAGCAGAGAGTCTCCAAAACGTTCTCCTTGTTTCAGTCTGATGGTACAAAAATAAATAAAAGCTGTTAAGCTGAGATATAACTAAACTGGAAATGGTTTTCTGAGCCATGCTATTTCTGCTAGCTGTCACAATGCCAATATCTTTGTTGCTTTGCAGTCATATGCCTGAAGTGCTTCTCTCGTCAACCCCAGTTGTGGGATACTTCTGCATCTGACCCACTGACATGGGCCACGCTTGCTCGCTGCTCAAACCACAGCTTTCTTCCAGCATTATCTCACCCATCTAAGTGGTTAAAGTAAGATGACTAATGGTCAGTTGAACAACTCCCATTATGATGCATTATTATTCTCTTCCAGTGACAGGAAAGACTTGAGTTGAAAGTTAAGCCCTCTAGTCAATGAGTGTTTTGGAGCAGAAGCGCAGCTCCCCTTTATGCCGACCCTCTGATGACCTGAGATGTCTAGAGGAGTGAAGGTCCACTTTATGAACCTTTATGAACATATTTAATCCAGCAATATTGGGTGATAAACCACATCATTTGAGTATACATCTCTCTATGAAATTGTAGTAACTGAATCTATTAGAAGCGTTCTCCCGCACACTGCCTTCATATTTAATTACTTTAGAAAAATGGCTTCAACTTCTTTTCTCCCGTCCTTGTATTTCTTACTTCACATTATCATCTTTGTCCACAAGGATGTTATTTTTATTTCACTTTTATTGGAAGATTTTTTACTTTTTTATTCCTTTGCCTGCATCTAATGCTTTTGTATCCACAACTGAATGCCGTGCTGAATTTCTATTGGTCTTGTGGAAACTGCTGAAAGTATTATAATTTGTTTATTATGAGATGGAACATCATGCCTCAGACCATTCTTTTTATTATGAAGACTGGGATTAAACTGATTTGATCGTCAAGCTCCCTACTGTCAGTCTTATCAACTACTAGTAACCTTCTCTGTCACGTTCTTGATTTAGTAAACCAGTTCTAGGAGAGCTGCCAGGTTACAATCCAGGTGAAAGGGGCAGCAACCGCAGTTTCTGCAGCACTTCCTAACCATGCAGCCATGCCTATATAAGCACTTTCAGAGCCTAAATCCTTTCGTATCTTCCTTAGAAAATGAGAGAGATGGACTGTTTTGTTTATATTCTCATTTATTTTTCATGTAGAGCATATACTAATGCTATTTTTCCTGGTTATTTATCTGGGTAGCTTCTAAGACGCTTCAGCAGAAAAGGTTTTTTTCTATGAAAGACAAGAAATTCATGATGTCCATTTAATGATCCCCAAATCACTGACAACGGAGTATCTGTACCGATGTCCTCAGTCTCTCTCCGAAGCAGGCTGAGATGGACAATGTCCCCAAACGTGCGCTGGCAGCATCAAACACCTTCCAAGGCCCCGTTCGGAATGACTATCATCCTTCCTTGGGGAGAAGCCTAAGCAAATATGATTTGAAACCTTATTTTTTATTGATAACCTTTACTTAACATTATCCCAGGCACCCACACCAAGGCGCACTTTCAGAAGGTTCACTCTAACGCGTATTTTCTGCTGAATTCCCTGTATCACTATCTGGTTGCCCCCATCAGCTGCAGGATTGCTCCCATGAATAATGATTATTAGTAACAAGATGATAAGATTATACAATGTAGAACTGGGAATCATACACGCAGTATGAAAGAAAGGAAAGGAGGCAAAATAAATACCAGCAAATAAGATTTCAAAAGACTGGCTCTTATTAATCTTCCCTGAAGAGTAAAACTCAATGCATTTGCACAAACTTCTGAAAAATATGTGCTTTTTGTGAGTCCAAATTGGACAAAGTTGGACAAATAGAGCAGAGAAGCATCGTGTTCGTGCTGCGCTTCCTGAGTGGGGTCAGATGTGAATGCAGCTTACGCTCCTTGGAACCTTTTTGTTTGCATAACACCAACATCCAGTAAAACAGAGAAATATTCTGTAATTATTCATTTGCTCATAGATCTGCAATTTCACAGACTCAGCCACATGAACCCACATATTTAGAATAAGAAAATATCAGTATTTAGCAGATGAAGGTAACTGGTATCATCCAGCAGTTTATCTTATGGAAAATAAGTTTCACCTGGGAGGTAGCACTTGTCAGCTGTAATGAACTATTCTTTAATTTAAAATGAAAGTACTTTTTCATCCAATTTAATGTAGATTCATGGGTGGCTTATACGTTATTTTACAGTAGATTAAAAAGAGTGATTTTCTTTTAAGTTATAATACTCTAATATAATCTACTTGATATGAGTTTGTTTTGATCCTGCAAAGTAATATGAAGGTTAAGAACCTGAAATTTTTGTGAGAGGAGATGAGGATATACAAACAAAAAAAAAAATGCCATGAAAAAGGATTTTATCAGGACAGTCAATATAAATCATTACTTTCCCTGCCTACCAACCATTCTGCACCTACAATGTCTCTGCTGTTTTTAAACATGCAGCAATTTCAACACATTTCTTGTAAAAGGGCTTTTAAATCCTACACCTTCTGCATGTGGCATCGGCAATTTAATTCTGATTTTAAAGATTTTTTTCTAAAATTAACAAAATAAAACAATCAGAATGTTTTCTTCAACACAGGAATCTGACTCATCAAAATGTTAATTTACCAAATTCCTTGGCATTGTTCGGCTTTTCTGTAACCATCTAAACATTTCTTAAATGCTGTTTCTTGATTAACCAACTGATTTGGCTATTCATTCCCAATTGCTGTTGATGCTATTGATTGGCTTCTCAAAGGGTCTGGTTCAAAGCCTCCCGAAGTCAGTAGGGCATCAATAATTTAGTCTGTGTACTTTGGATCAGGCCCGACGTGCAATCAGAATAACTGATGTTTTCTTCTAGGCTGCGCTTCACTGCCACTCGTTTTGTAACAGAGTGAAACCAACATTAGCTGGGATTAAACTGTAAACTCTCAGTTCTTCCTGTAATTAAAACATAAAGAATACATAATGAAAACATGACAAAAGTTATTAATGATAATTCCTACTTAAATAACAACAATGTGAAATGCTCTAATAATACCTTGAAGGCAAAATAATTTTGGGGTAGTACGAAACTAATATTAGAAACTATGAAGATCCCAGGAAACAATATTTGTAAACCAAACAAAGTCTAATTGTGGTTTGAATGAAATAATTTGAATCTCTCTTAAAAGAAGCATATTTCAACTTGAAGCTCCCAATTTAGGATGGCCTGTAACAAATATACCATTATAGTGATGGTTGGACTTGATGATCTGAAAGGTCCCTTCCAACCTAGACAATTCTATGATTCTTTGATTCTGTAATATGTTAACATTAAATTTACATTTGTGTTTTTACTCTAAAATTTAGCAAATAGGTTTGTTAGGCAGTTAGGCAATAGATTGCCTAGTTAAGTAAGTTTTTCTCATTAAATTACTTTTGTGCTGGAGAGTCATTAATATTCATTCACTAAAATCTAGCAAAGGTCAGCCAAAAAGTAATTGTGTGAGGACTGAATACCTTTCCTTGGAACTTTCTGTACATTTTAAATGAAGGTTTTTGCTTCTGCTTCTGTAAAACTAATTTGAAAGAAGACTTGCTGGCTGTCTCAGATCTCTCTTAGTCCAAGACAACCTTTTAGATGTTGTATCTACCGCAGACACACACGCGCACCCATATACATCCCGTAAGGTTCCCGGCAGTGTTGTAAATTCACACTGATGTGGGGAATCACCAGCGTCACCGAAGAGCAGCTGGCTGTGAACTGCGGCGAAGAGCACCGCGCAGCAGTTTGAGACAACAAGTAATCACATCGCAGGATGCAGAAACTTCAGTTGAATTAGGCAAAATTTTCCGAGCGCCAAATTGGTGTTTGACCAGGGCACTGCGGCAAAAGCCTTACTTTTAAAGAAGTAGTACTTGAGCACTAAGGAATTAATGAATGGACATTAAGGAGCAGAAGAGCATTAAGGGATAGAAATGGGCTAAGGGACAGAAGTGTGCTGACTTCACTTATAGCCAAAAAGTAAAACCTCTGAATGCAAAGGGCATGTCAGCATTGTATAACAAGAAAGGGCCTCAACTCAGGTTCAAAATAATAGTAAATCGTTATTTGTTATAAACAGCTAGTGGTTTTTAAGCTTGTCTTAAAAGTTGAAACTTAGCTCCCGGGGCAATCACAGATGGAATTTATGCTGCTAACTCAAGCTGGTGTATCCTCACTACTTCAGCCCAGGAGCAATGGATAGTCAAAGGAACATTACAAAATCATAGAATGGTAGGGGTTGGAAGTGACATCTGGAGATCATCTAGTCCAACCCCCCTGCCAAAATGGGTTCACCTAGAGCAGGCTGGACAGAAACGCATCCAGACGGGCTTTGAATATCTCCAGAGACGGAGACTCCACCACCTCTCTGGGCAGCCTGTGCCAGTGCTCTGTCACCCTCAAAGTAAAGAAGTTCCTCCTCATGTTGAGCTGGAATTTCCTGTGTTACAGCTCATGTCCGGGCAATGGTCACCGGGCACCATGGAGAAGTGTCTGGCTCAGTCCTCTTCACACCTGCCCTTTAGATATTAATAAGCATTGATAAAATCCCCTCTAAGCCTTCTCTTCTCCAGGCTAAACAGACCCAGGTCACTCAGCCTTTCTTCATAAGAGAGGTGCTCCATTCCCTTGATCATCTGTGTAGCCCTGCGCTGGACACTCTCCAGCAGTTCCCTGTCCTTCTTGAACTGGGAAGCCCAGAACTGGACACAGTACTGTAGATGTGGCCTCACCAGGGCAGAGTAGTGTTTCATTTCTTGTTGGCATTTTATCCTAGGCATAGTGTATGAGCTGGTCTGGCATCATGGCCGTGTCTGGGCAGCCACGGAGGCCCCAGCTTACCTTTATGTGGCTCCTGCCCTCAGGAGGAGCTCCCTAGGTTGCTCTTTCCTGGGGAGACATTAAGCATTAGTGGAAAGGAGAAACTTCTGGAGCTGAGGGAGGAAGAGGCAGAGCCCACACTGGGGGTGGTCTGCTGCAGGGGGAGAAGCCGTTGAGATTTCTTAGAGGAGCAGGCATATGACCAGGCTTCAAGATGAAAGCAAGGAGACTTTGATGGGACTGCACAGAGCTTTTTTCATGCCAAATACATTGAAAACAAGGATAAGAAAGACAAGGAGAACAGGAGAAAAGTTTGCTTTTATTTTAATCCACCTCACTGAGCAGAGCTGTCCTCTGGACCCGAAGAGTGAATTTGTCTTAGTTTTCATTCAACTCAAACAGCATCTGAGATTCAGAGCTTCCTGGCATCTTTGGTGATCGCCTTAAGGAAAACGTGAGGCGATTCTGTAAGTCTGGCTGACCTGGAGCTCACAAATCCACTTATTCAGACTTACCCATTTTCTGTAAGTGCTGTGAAAATGCCAACCAGACCAGTAAACTGCCAAGAGCCACCCAACTGAACCTGCTTGAATTCCTGAAATCTCCCTGTGCCACAGTGACACTGGATGCTGCTGAATCCATTCGCTCTCTGTAAATCACACTGGAAAAAAATTTAAGGCAGATAGGTAAAAGTTTACAACTTAGCAATTACAGAGAACTATCACGTTCTTCTGTAAAAACAGGTTTTGGGGTTTGTAAAGGCCCTGGTCAAATGTTAAAACTCTTCCCAAAAGAGAGTTATTTTTTTTCTCTTTTATTTTTTTTTTCAAAAGAAATTTTGAAATTCAAAATTTTTCTCTCTTCATCTTTTTTTCAAAGAAACTATTCCTAATTTCCTATCAAATGTTACATCAGAATAGGCCAGTTGTGATGCTGAGCAAAACCGCGTAGAGCTGGTGAGAAAAAGCTGACAGCAAGGGCACCTCTTAGGTCTTGCTCCTCTTTTTTGGTCTCAGAAATCTCACACGGGCTCACAGAGCACCTTTGTCCTTTTTCCTCCACAGCCTGGGAAGAGGGGCTCACAGTTTCTTTCTGGAAGCAACTGTGCAGGAAATATTTTATCTGCAAGAAGGTCGTCAGCAGGGATGAAGGAGGAAAGTACAACTTGTGACTGCTGACATGATATGTTGACACGGTCCCAGAGACCAACTCTTGCCTTCCTCCCTGCTCAATAAAAGTACATCTGAATGCGGTGACACACACCTTTACATATATACACTTACATAAATACAGGACTCACATAAGTAGAACATTTCATTTGTTGCTTCATCTTAGTTTGAAACTTCTCCTATCTCACGTGAAAGTACCTTAATAGTGAGGGTTTCCCAGCGCTTGAGGAGGCCATTTTTATGTGTAGGAAGACAGTACCCTCACAGAGCTCACTGGGCAAGAAAGGAAGGGTTTAAAACAATTTTTTTTTTTAAAAAATTTGGCCAGTAGGCACTCAGCCGAAAGGGACCCATCAATGGTTTTGGGTCTAGTTCCTGTTCCTAGAATTGTTTTTATTTTAATAAGAAAATGCACGAATAGTTTTCTGGAAGTGGACCAGGACACAACTCTGTGCTCCCAAGTAAACCCCCTAATCATAATTTTACTTATCGGCCCTGTGGTCTAAAGAAATTTGAGCTATTTTCTCATGGTAAGACCGTTTCAGTGGGGAGGAGTAGGAAGTTGTTCCTCCATCCTCATTCTACCTTCAAGAATAGCTACCTATTTTGGTTAGGAGATGGAGATTCGACCTTGTAATGCTGAAAAGAGAATTCATCCCACTTTACACAGAAATGGCAGGGGAAAAGGTGGATAATGCCGTCACAGATGTGTCCTGCAGGGTGTTCGCTTCTGTCAGCATCTGATATGGTCTGAGAAATTTTTCAGATTGAATCCCAGAGGCACCTCAGGGAGATGTTTGTTCACTCAGGGACCTTGGGCCTGAGCTGATGTCCACTTACTCACAGTAAGGTGGTTTGACATGCACAGAGATACTTTTTTAGGACTTCAAGATAAAAAAGGAAAAAAAAAAAAAGAAAAAAAAAAAGAGACGCTAAACAGGTAGGGAGATTAGTTTTAGCCAGCTGCTTAAAGTGGATTTTGAAATCTGCGTTCTGCCCCATGTATCTGACATGAGTCGGGTGCTACTTACATTGCGTGTGGCAGAGCTTTTTGCGGTCGCTGAAGAGTTAGATGTATCTGAAGAAAAATAATGCATTCCGCATGGTCTATTGGAAAGGAAAATTAAAATGTATGTGCCTACTCTTACGGAAAGAGTTATACAATTAGGCTGATCGTTCCGATTCAGTCTCACACACTGAGAGATAGCACATTTCCCATGTTGCTCATTACTTCAAGGATAAACAGCATCTAAAATGAAGACTGTGAATAAATGACACTGTTCTTTTCAAGTTTAATTCAAGGTAAAGCAAGTTTCCAGCACAGGAATATGTAATACCTCTACCTCGTAAATGAATTTCACTGGGTTTTTAGAATGTACTTTGCTGTAACTGTTACCAATGTATTCCCTAATAGAAGATATGACCAGTTTCAGCAGACCCCCAAGAAAATTGCTAAAACTAGGCCGATCACCCCCAAAGGCTGAAGGTGTTAACATTTTAAACAACAAACCTATAAAAAATGCAGACTCTTTCATCACTAGGCATGGCTTATCATATTAAGAGACTGTTTCACATGAAACTGGGTAAGAAGGATTGTGAAAACGGAGGCAACTACAGCAAATATGATAAAGAAGAAGAAAAGTGTGTTTTCTGATATTGCTGCTCATATAAATGCTGTTCTTCCTGTATTTATGTACGTAGAAATGTTACACCAAATATTTTACAGGGTGTGGATGACATTTCTGTAATTTACACTGGGAACTAAGGCAAACCAACCCACCAGCATCAGTTGAAATCAATACAATCTACAGCAACTGTCTGCAATGCAGAGGACACAGGGGCAGGCATTGAAAGACAGTTGGAATGTGAAGAAGCTGGCAATAAAGAAAATCACACGCTGATGCCTAAATGCAGATAAATAACAAAATGACAAATGTAAAACCCATGGAGGCCAAATCTGTCCTCAGAGAGTAAGCGTTTTTTAACTTGTAGCAGATAGCAGGGACCTAAGTGTCATTCCAGGAACAACAGTGACAAGAATGAGCTGCTATTAGACAGGCTTTGGAGAGTAACAAGTACTTCTACATGAAATCATCAAGTTATCTTGTTTCTCCTGCAGTTAATGTATTAAGGGGTTATTTAAAATGAAGATCACACTCTACCAGTCATAATGGAGTTTTGTTTTATCTGTCTCACATTCCTGCTAGGGAGAATTAAAAATTAAACACGTACTAAACTCACATTTGTCTCAGGGTCCATCACTGCAGTGAGGAATACCTTCCCCTGTGAACTGAAATCCAACAATTTAGCATCGTACATCATGTTGATATAAGACAGAGTCTTTTGCCTAGAGGACACTCTAATGATACACTCTCTGTAGTTAAAGTTGCAAATGATTTCTGTTTGAGCCTGGTTTTTAATCTTGCCAATTTAAATGGCCAAACCGAAATTGATCTTGCCGATACGTTTGTTTGTTCTAGAAAATTAAAAGCTCGGTGAAAAGCTGATAAGCAAATTGCATTAGTGAGATATGACAGTTTTAATAAACTTCCTTCAGTAAACTTCTGACTTCCTTTTTTAATGAACGTTAAGTCTCAAAAGCTTCTGGGCTATAGTGGCACTAAACATAGTTAATTTTTATTGATCTCAGAATTCAAAATGGAACCTCTCCATACTTTAAGATTGTACAGTGGTTAGTATTTAAACCATCCTAAATGCATTTGGGGAACATAAATGAATTTTATGAAGTATAGAATTTGTTACACTTTTTTTATGGAATCTGCAGGCTTATTGTAACATATTATTCCTGAACTGAAAGAAGAGAGGCTGAGCTAACGTACATCTCATATAGTCCCAGCACTTATTAATGTTGTTATTAAGTATCCATGTCATGTCTAGGAGTTGACGAGTATTAAATTCCCAGGAACTCTTTCACAGAGATAGAGCCATTGTCCAAGGAAGGTTACAGGTAAACCATGGTAAGGCAAATCAGGTGTAGGCTGCACTGGAGTGGTGGAGTTACCTACAGGTGATAGAACTCAGATAAAACAATCTTAGAATCATAGAATCACAGAATGGTTCGGGTTAGAAGGGACCTTAAAGAGCATCTAGTTCCAACCATGGCAGGGACACCTCCCACTAGACCAGGCTGCTCAAAGCCCCATCCAGCCTGGCCTCGAACACTTCCAGGGATGGGGCATCCACAGCCTTCCTGGGCAACCTGTTCCAGTGTCTCATCACCCTCACAGTAAAGAATTTCTACCTAATATCTAATCTAAATCTCCCCTCTATCAGTTTGAAACCATTATCCCTTGTCCTATCATTACACTCCCTGATAAGGAGTCCCTCCCCATCTCTCCTGTAGGGCCCCTTTAGGTACTGGAAGGCTGCAATAAGGTCTCCCTGGAGCCTTCTCTTCTCCAGGCTGAACAAACCCAACTCTCTCAGCTTGTCTTCATAGCAGAGGCGCTCCAGCCCTCTGATCATCTTCATGGCCCTCTGCTGGACCCATTCCAACAGGTCCATGATGAGATCTTACTCACCGTCATTCAGATACTGACAAGTCTGAACGGAAAAGCAATTAAAAAACAGGCCAATACCTTAGTCTACCACTCCCGATTTACTCACGAGCTACGAGTGATAGCTCCCACCCCTTCCCAGCAAAGTTTTTGTATTCTTATATATTTTTGAGACTTCCATTGATGATTTGTGGGCTGGAGATCTCCAGATGAAGCTAGGAACTACTAAGATTCAGAATGATTCTGGTATTATTAAGGTATATAATTTTTTTTTCATTATCTCAAAACGAGTCAGAAACCTCACTCTTCAGGTCAGGCAAGCAGCATCTTCCTATCTGTCAAAATATCTAAGCCCAGATGCCTTCTTACGGTATACTTTCACTGCAGATTTGCTGGGATCTCTCATAATTTACGTAGGTTATAACATCAGACATGAATTAGACTGACTTCCTTCTCTCAAACTATTGCCATTTTTACAGATTTTGACCACTCTCCAAAATAATAAGAGACAAAGACCAACGTGCAGCAGCAAAACTTTGCTTAGTGCAGAAAGTTTAACTGAATATTTCTAATCTTTCCAGGAGTTAGGATATTTAGATGGAGTTTGATTCTGACTTCAAATCCAAGCCAAGAACAAATGCAAATGCCTTTATGGAAATATAGGGCAATTCAGACCTATCTATTTGATGAGCATAGACAAGCATATGGAAATGCTGCCCATATGTTAATTGAAAATTGAAAGTCAAAAAAGGAAATTACTCCCATTTTACTAAGTGGTTATTTTTGCAAATTCAGAGATTCAGTAAGTCTGCCCTCTAAAACTTCAGACTGATTTTGTAATTAGTATTCTGATTGAGGTGGGCATTTTGGAGTTGTGGCTTTCAGCTACACGTATGGAAAGTGCTGCCATGTACCAAAGCAATAGTAGTGTCGTAGCGCGACAGTGCTGAAGATCACAAGTTACTTGTCATCCTGTGTAAATTCAGTGGCATATTTCAGGCACACGTTATGTTGTTTAACTGTGAGAGTTGAAATGCCTGGCACTAGACTTCAAGACTGCTGCAGAGTAATACCACAGGCAGTCATCTCCAGTTTGTCCGTGCTTAATAAGTGATCCAGAAGGCCCTTTTAAAAAGATATTTTAAGCCCATTTTAAATCAATAGACCGAATGGCTGCTAGGATCATTACTGACTTCATTGGGCTCAGCGTTTGTATCACTACTTTTCTGATGCCAAAGACATAAGTGGTATGACATTACTCCTTTCTTGTACCGGTCTGAAAGCCAAATCAGGGCAGGAGTGCCTCACTATCCGCGGCTGACCGCAGGAAAACTTGTTAATTTTGTTAATATAACTGAAATACCTTTGTAAATGCAAAAAACTTGTATAAACAAAGACTGCTGCTCCTTTAGGTTTATTTGGAGTATTTCTCCAGGTAAACCTGAAAGAAGTGCTCAGGAGATAGGCGCACCTTTCGCTTAGTGGCAGGCTGCTGGATGCAGGAGTTATTATACTCCCATTGCCAGGCTGTATGTGCGGGATTTTTTATTCAGTTCTCCAGAGAGCTACACGTTTCACTGCCTGATTAAAAAAGAAGCTGTTAGCACATGTCAAATTCCAACCAGGTGTAAGTCACCAGAGAAAGGTTTCAGCAGTTACAGGCAGGAATTCATTAGAGGCATAAACTGGTCAGAAGAAGAAAGAGGCCTGTAGCAAAAGAACCCAAAACACTGCCGCATCTACCATTTAACAATGACTTTGTCCCTCTGCAAAGGTCAAGTTTCAAAAAAATAATTCAATGGATGCTGCTTATAGCCTTGAAGCAGTTTCTGTAGGATAGAGGAGAAGAGACAAGTCCATGGATCTGCTGGAAGCGTGTGTTGCCTTTCTTCAGTATCTTCACTCTACAAGGTATGGTTTTAGCATGAGGAACAGCGAACAAACTGCATCCATTAAAGAAGTGTATCTTTTCCCTGTTAGCTTAGATGTCCTCCCTCTAGGGGCTACAGAGGACAGTGTATGAGGGAGTGTTGCAAATTCCCTCCTCTGCAGGAGGGCGGTACGCAAGGTCATCATGAAGAGTGGACACACAGGCTTCACTCCAAGTGTACTAAAGCCAGAAATATTAACTTGCATCAATATCGGTGATCTTTCATAAAATCACAGAATGGTTTGGATTGAAAAGGAACTTTAAAGATCATGTAGTGCAATGCCCCTGCCATGGGCAGGGACGTCTTTCAGTAGATCAGATTGCTCAAAGTCCCATCAAACCTGACCTTGAGCAATTACAGGTATGGGGCATCCACACCTTCTCTGGGCAACCTGTTCCAGTGTCTCACCCATGATAAAAAATTTCTTCCTTATATCCATCCTAAATCTCCCCTCTTTCAGTTTAAAACAGTTGCCCCTTGGCCTGTTACTACAGGCCCTGGTAAAAAGGCTCCATCTTTCTTATAAGCTCCCCTTTTATACTGAAAGTCTGCAATAAGGTCTCCCTGAAGCCTTCTCTTCCCCATGCTGAACCACCCCAAATGTCTCAGCTTGTCTTCACAGGAGAGGTTTTCTACTCCTCTGGTCATTTTCATGGCCCTCCTCTGGATTCACTCCAACTGGGATTATCTTTGAGTTGAGGCTCTTCTGTGAGCTGGACCATAATACTGCATATACAAGAACATGGTAGAGAGAGTAACCAAAAAAATGTGTCTTTCTTCTCATGCAGGAAGTTACAAATGAAGATTAAAGAACTTGTGAGGAGAGAGAATAAGCTTCTGGTCGCTCTTTTCCTTGCTGTGATGGCAAGGAAAGACCTTGAATTCCCCCTCCCTCCCTTCCCCTGCTTTATTATAGATGGCTTATAAAGATGTAGTAATAATTTTTTTAATCTCATAGTGATACATATCACAGATAGATACAATTATTTGGCTGACCCAGTCAACTTCTTGAAAGTATTTAGAATCACTAAACTTCATTTTATGATGACTGGTAATGCTGTCTTGCCACTGGGGACCTCCTTAGGTGTTGGCATAGTAAATATCAAGTTATGCATTCATTCTGACATTAAATTAAGGTTGTCTCAGAAGGATTAATTGCTCTGAGATGTGCTCAGTTCTTCCACTTTAGGGAAGCTTCAGTTCCAAACTGCAACTTCATCCGTTAAACTCTCTGGTCTGAATTCAATCATGTCATTGAAAAAAAAAATAAAAATCCTTCATTGGATTTTATAAGTGTTTTTACAATAGGCAGTGGTGTTTGGGATAGAACCATCGCAGAGTTTTGTTGCCTCAGGACAATTTGCCTTTCCACTGACATATGTATAAGCTACACATTTATTTTTTGAGCACACAGCACAACCTTCTAGCTTCTAGCCATCAGCCAACAGTCTGAAGGGACACTTACACCACGCATCTCCGTGGGTTCAAGTAGGATGATATAACGCACTTGCACCGATAGCATCCCAAGCTTGTAAAGAGGTGTTCCTTTATAGGCACAGTGTTGAAACCATAACCGGATACAGCTGGAATCAATGCTGGGCTTCTGTTTTATTTCATTATGGATTCAAATAGCTGTTTTATACTAATCTGTTTAACTTGCCCTAGAGAAGAGGCGAAGTGTTCATGCCACACCAGTGTCAGCTGGGCAGTAGAAACAGAGATGAGTCCTTTTGCCTCTCAGGAGAGACCTGCTCACTGGCTTTCACCATTTTCTCTCTTCTGCAGCTGAAGCCTGTTTGACTTTCCATCACTAGAACAAAGACATGTTCACAGAACAGACTCTGTTGGGAAGGACAACTAATAGTGCTGCTTCTCTGCTAAAACCACTGTGATTTTAAATTAAACTAATTGCATTTTAAAGGAGCGGTGGGAGGGGGGAGCGGGGCAAGCAAAAACTAGTCTCAGCTGGGAAATTAGGAGCTCACTTGAGAAATGTATCCTCATTTGGGCTCAGAGCCAAATGACACTCTGTGTTACATGAGTGCTATGATGTTGCTGCTTACACGCACTCTTGTTGGTCCAGGATCTGCATAGTGTCGCATTCTTGACTTCAGAAACGAGCAGAGCCTGAGCTGCGTGGGAGGGTCGTGTTTCTAGGATGAGGTGGCAACTGAGCTTATCGTGCATGAGTGCTCTGACTACAATGAAGATGTTATAAAAAAAGACAGGCTCCATCTTTTTCTTTGGATTTTGTTTGCTTAAGTGTCCGTACATGCATATTTTTTAGACCCTGAATGTTGAGCATATGTGTTAAATATGCTCTGAAGAAGACATAATCATGTCTACTGCACTACAGCAGAGGAACATCAAATTCTGAATCAGGCCTGGGTGGGAGACAGGACTTGCTCAGAGTACTGCGGTTCTGGCTATGTGCAGAACTGTAAATAACTCTAACAAAAAAGGGAGAAGTCTAGTATGTCTTGTCTCTGTCTTTGGGCTAAGCTGCAGCTGACAAAATCTGATAAAACATTTCAATTAAATACAATTTATTTTGAATGCAAAGCATGTTAGAAATATTACTGCCCCATTGAATTTTCTAGGCATAAAACCCAGTTCTGTCTCTGGAATTAGCAGTCCAATAGTGTATAGCTCTATTATTTATACAAATAGTTCAGTGATTGTTACGTCCTTACAGGTCATTTGTCACAACAATTAGCTGCTAATTTTATTATTATTTTTTTTTTTAAATTGTGCCTCTTTGTTAGTCAGCAGAGTTTCTATTGAGGCACTAGGACTGACTCAGAGGGTTTGCTCATCCCATTCAGAAACAGTGAAGCGGTTCAAGAACTGAGATACACAGACTCTAATCTTTCACTTATTTATTTCACCAATAAACTTGCCAATTAGGATATCAGTCAGTCTCATAAATCTAGAGTCTTCCTACCTTCTTTAGGCATTACATCAGGAATGGGTCTCCAGAGGACAATTCAAACTGCAGTTGAGTTGATTTATTTCCACAGATGTCCATCTTTCCCTGTTGACTTGATGAGATACGTAAGGCAATCAAACTCCTAACTAAAACACTTTGAGTACCTACAGCCAGATGAGATGCATATAGCATCTAACTCATACATGTTATCAATTAGTTGGATTTCAGTGTGCTACATAACATGATGGGCGTGCATACAGATTCATTGCCTATATCAAATAGTAGACAAGCTCTACCTGGGAGAAGATTTATAGGGTTTAGTTGAAAACTTTCTAAGTGATGAGGCGATATTTATATGAATTAGGGTTTGGCAAGCTTTGCCAGAGATGAAACTTTATTGCCAGGGTTTGAATGGAGAGCCTGTCTCACTGCCACTGATCAT
Source organism: Rissa tridactyla (assembly GCF_028500815.1). Taxonomy (NCBI): domain Eukaryota; kingdom Metazoa; phylum Chordata; class Aves; order Charadriiformes; family Laridae; genus Rissa; species Rissa tridactyla. The sequence continues at coordinate 114,601,679 of NC_071468.1, read as the reverse complement.
TATTCACAGGAGTAGAGCACAGCATGGGAGAAGTCAGGGGCAGAAGAGGCAACAAGAAAATAAAAACCGTAGGGCTACTGCCATTAGCTTAGAGAGCAAATGGGTCAGAGAGAAAAGAGCAAGAGAGGTTCTATAGAGAAAGGCAGAGGATACAATGGGATGTTAAATGAAGTTCAAGTTGTTAGAGACAAGGATTACAGCAAATAGGTCACAGGATTGTTTTCAGGGATGGGAAATGTCTGAATGCTGAGATGGAAAGTGATTCAGGAAATTTGTGTCCTCGCATTGTGCACTTTCACTAAGTCGCAACAATTAATCCTTCTCATTGTGCGTGATCCCCTTGATATCCATACATAAACTTTTATCATTAATGTGGTACCAAACAAGATATCATGGATGTTAAAGGAATTACTTCAAAAGCAGGTTCATGACTAGATCATTAATCATCTTTCCTTTTGAGAAATCAGTTAGTTCTGAAGGCTCTGCCTTCAGACACACAAATCTGCTTTTATTTCTAAAAAAATATTCTGGAAGGATAACTTCAAATTGAGATGAAAAAACATCCAAATGATCACCGAAGAAAAAGTAACATGGCAATCCTGTCTTTCTAGAAAAGCTCTGATGCCTCAGGTGACAAAAAGAAGCAGAATACCCAGTTAGTGAATGTACAGCACAGCATGTCCTGGCTGGACAGGATTAAAAGTTAGATTTCCTGGAAAGGTCACCAGAAGTAGGTGGGGGTATCACTATAAGCCGCTTTCTACAGGCAGAAGCCCTTACTTTTGCTTTTGTCCTCAGAGGTGAAAGAGAGTGGCAAGTCCATCTTCTTGTGTTTGTGGATAAACGTGGTTCAAATGCTTGAAACAAAAGGGAAAAATCGAGGCATGCACTGCTGTCTTCTTCAGATTACGTTAGCTGTATTCATGCTGCGGTCCTTCATTTTCTTGTACTGTACTCTTGGGAGTGCAGGAAAATTGCAAAGGGAAGAATGAACATTACTTTCACAAAAAGGTGAAAGGCTTATCCGTCATAACCTGTTTGTTTTTGGTTTTTTTTAATCGGATAATTTGTGAAGAGGGTGCAAAGTTCTAGGTAGATAGATTTTTTTTCTTGTGAAGCTAAGAACAACCTGTTTCTATGTAATTAAGTGTAAATGGCAAGAATACCAATTCATCTGAAAGGAAGGACACACCATGCTAATGTGCACTGTCATGTCGTCAAGTGGGCACTGAGTGAGGTCCTTAAGGGACAGACACGTAAAAGCAGTGCTTCTGCTGAACCTCTGTTTCCAAGAACTTCTCTGACATGCATTTCCATCCAATAAAGGAATCCTAGAATCTAAGAAAAGACATGTCAAATATCAGTGAGTCAGGTGAAAGCTGTAACAAGGTTAATGTGTGTGCAGGTGACAGAAGTCTTCCATCTGTTTCCTCTCCTGGTTTCTGTTCAAAGCGGTTTCTGTTCTGTTCTGTTTCCCCTTCAGAATTTTGGAGGAGAATCGTTCTAAAGAAAAGTAATGCTGACTGTCAAAGAGCACCCATTGGCACGGAACAGTCATCCCTTGGGATTTTATTTTCACCATCAACAGAGATCCTGAGAATGATTGGGACCCAGAAGCTACATCTATGCAAAGAAAGAGATCAAACAGTGCCCTGGATCTGGGCATTGGTGTTGGGACACTATTGTCTGTATGGCCTAATAACCACCGCGTGGTAATTGTTCATCCAATTTAGTAAATAAAATGCACAGAAAAAAATATCTACTGATGCTGTTAGGGTGAAAACTGAGCCCAAAATAAACCCATATTGTCCCATTTGATTTAGCTCCACATTTAATTTGTATAGTGAAGCAGCGCAGTTGCACGAGAAGTTGTCAAATAATAGTTCAGTTGTTTATCTACTATAATCACTTGAATGTAGACTCCAAGTCCAAAGCTTTTGTTCCCATGATACATTTTAAACTTTCACTAAGAAGGGAAATATCTCTGGAGTGGGCAAGAGCGATAAGTTTGCAGTTAGCCTACTATCCTCCATGGACATCCTAGATGGGTGAAGGGAATGAGAAGCTTATCCTCCCCTGATATACATACTCCCCACATCGATATGTGTGCTTTCATAGTACCCTTAATTTCCTCTTAAAAACTCTTCCTGTTGCTTATTTGTCTCAAGGGAAAATAGTCTTGTAATATCTCAGCATTTCAAAAAAAGAGTCCTGTTCTGAACTGTGATTAAATCAAGGTTATTTTCATTCTTGGGTATGGGGAAAAAAGAGAGAGTGTGTCAAAATCCTCTTTCACGTAGGTGTAACATCAGTTGGCTTGAGGGAATCTAGGTGGATTTTCTCATATCTCCAAAAAGTGTTCCAAAAAACAAAATGTTTTTTTGGATGGATGGGTTTTTATGTTGTGAAACTTGTGAAAATTGTCCCAATGAAAGGATTGTGAAAGACCTCACACTGGCAAGAAATTTCAGTTCTAGTAAATGAGTATTTTCTGGAAAAAAAAACCCCAAACCTTTAAAAACTGCTCTGTGATTCAGTGTATCTCAAAATGCAAGAACAACCACATAACCACACTTTGATATGTATTTTTTCCATATGTAAGTCCATGTAATCACACTAATCTCTTCTAGCACTTGAAGATCAAAGGCAAATTGAACTTTGGTGAGCTTTTGGTGAAACAAGTTAAATTAGAGGAGGATTTAATTTGATGCTTTATATCTGCCGAAATTTAATATTTCACACGAAAATAAAATGTTACATGTGACATTTGAAATTTGTCTTATAACAACGGAATGAACTGTCTTGGTGTATGAGAAATGATTCACTCAAACAGTTCATAGGAATTAATGAGCCTGGCTTTTGGCTGACTCCACAGCAACCCAGAAATCATCTTCTAGACCCCAGGGAACTAACAGTAGTGCAGAACCAGTGAGAGTTGAAAAGAAAACCTTGGGGATCCTCTAAAAAGAGAAGATAGAAGGAAAAAAAAGTAGAGCTTTGTGGGCAGACATTATTATTCCATGTTTTGAAGAAGTAAATGAGTTGGGACCACAGCCTCTGTCCTTAGGAACTTACAGTCTGGTGGGAGTGAACTGGGGAAAGACTGATTCAGATAAATTATAGAATCATAGAATCACAGAATGGTTCGGGTTGGAAGGGACCTTAAAGAACATCTAGTTCCAAACCCCCTGCCCTGGGGAGGGACACCTCCCACTAGAGCAGGCTGCTCAAAGCCCCATCCCAGTTGAAAAGGCGTATTTTAATAATTAATAAAGTTTTCTTCCTGAAAGATTGCTATCTTCAGCTCCACTATTGCTTACAATTTTTAAGTTCCCTCCCCCAAAATTAACATGAAAAGATGTCAAACCAGTCAGATTTTATAAAGCTTATGCTTTATATGCATTCTTAACTTCTGTAGTGTTATCGTTTGACGCTTTTGGAGTACATCACTCCAGTTTTGTGGTAAGTAGTAGTTTTCTGCTCTGGAACCTCAGTCCATCCTCACCATATATTTGCACTTATATTAAACCAGAAATGATGTGTAGATCTTTTTATCTTACAAAGTAAAAAATAAAGCCAGGTGTTTATTCCTCGTCCGTGATGTAAACCCAAAAGAGGACATGCTGGTCCTGTCTCATCAAATACAGCACTTGCAAGAACTCTTCCAGTTTAACGTCAGGGAAAGCGCTGAGAATGTCAAAAGTTTTAAGTTTATATATTTTTTGGACCCTTGTTTATTGAAGGGATAATATTAACATTCAGGGGTTTTGTTTGCTTTTAAGGTTTTGTAAATTAGTGTTTAGGAAGCCTGTAAAAGAGCCTCAGCATTCTTTAGTTTGCATCTGTGACTGTCTGAGATGCAGGTGCTCAGCACGGACAGTCCTTTGCCTGGTTTTTGCCACACTCTTTTCTATTCCCTCTCCTCTCCCGCTCCCCCTTCCCATTTTCAGTGTCCTGTAGCACAGCGAAAAGGGTGAAGCAGGTTAACCTGCCAGCTCTTATCTCTAGTTCTGATTATTTCTCGGGAATTGGTTTGCCCTCTCTACGCTAGCAGGATATGAAGCTCTCTGCTTTTTCAGATAATTTTTTTCTTCCCCCCCCCCACTGGAATTACAAAAATATTACCAAGCAAGATTGGCATAGAAATGTGAAAAATACTACGGTATTCCTTTTTGTTGTTGTTGGTGGTGGTGTTTTGCATCACTTGGAAAATACAAATTGTAACGCATTGGAAAAATCACATGGAAAATACAAATGTAACACAAAAGCTGTTTTGCTTGTTCTTCCCTTTGTATGTGTGAGCAAAAACTCGATAATGAAATTAGAAATATAAAGGACAACAGAGTGCCTTACAACCAGATGCATGGCATGAGTACGGTGTGCAGGCTATGCTCTGCCTCTTGGGGTAGGGAAATCAACTTAGAAATGAAGTTTCTTTCCTCTTGTCACAAAGGTTCTCACAGAATCATAGGATGGTTCGGGTTGGAAGGGACCTTAAAGATCATCTAGTTCCAAACCCCCTGCCATGGGCAGGGACACCTCCCACTAGACCAGGCTGCTCAAAGCACCATCCAGGTTCATCTCAACTCTCCGGGTTGCAGGTGTAGGTCTTGTTAGTGCCCATGGGAATCCACACAACTGGATTTTTTGTCTCTGGATTTACATCTCAGAGACTAAAACAAGTGCAAGGAAGTTTTGCTTTAATTACTTAAATAGTTTAAATACATTGTGTAGAATATACACAAAATTAGGAAAACAAGCTCCTCTGCCACTGAAACTTTAGGTGAAGAAATTCAGACTTGCAAAAATATATGCATTTTTAAGGGAGATTGTCTGTAAATTGTAACTAGGACCATCTGCTAAGTCTTAGATCATCTTTCATCAGCAATATAAGGGTTTTTTTTTCTAAAGGGTTTAAAAGCATAATAGAGTTCAGATCACTGAAGCCCTATTGGCTTTCTTATGATGGAGATCATTGATCTCTCTTCATTCTATGAAACTCCCTCGTGCAACTATTTAAACAGTTACAAAACTAAAAAATAGTTTTTGTAGTTGATTTAGGCCATCTGATATATTTCCTAATGTCCAGAAAATCAGAAAAAATCATTAAAAATATTAGGGATTGCTTAATACCAGAATACGAAACCAGATCTGTATTATTAATGTCATCAATGTGTTATTATATATTATCATATATTTTATTCAAGATAAATATACAAAGAATATAATCTATTTTCAGATTTATCTTGTGCTACACAAGGGTTACCCACAATCTAATTAATTTGCTCGGTGTCTCAAATAGCGTCCTTAGTGAAGATAGTAATTGAGCTCGTGTCCTTACATTCAGGTTCACACCCGTTCTGTTGTTTTAAGAAATCTCACCGCAGTATGATGAGTCCAGGGCTCAAGCCTGTTTTAAACAGGTAAGACACATTTTGACATCTTTCAGGAGAGGTTTTGAAAGCAGGGATTTAAAAGGAAAGAGAAATAACTAGCTAGCTGGCGAGCTGTGGAGGAGGAAGAGAGAAGCAGACCTTGTGGCTATGTCTGTACCAGGAGATTAAACAAGTGTGGGACCGTTCTGTAGCATAAAATAGCTCGCATCTGTACTATGAAAACATTTTACCCTTAAAAACATGAAGACTGCATGTTGGAAGTGCTGCCCAGCCTCTGCTACCTTCTGAACAGTGCCCAAAATGGCCAGGGAGCAGCTGCGCAGTTTAACGGCACGGGTGATCGAGTCTCAGCCCTGTTTTGTTTATGGGCAGAGACTTGCCTGTGGTTCTGTAAGAGGCGTTACGGCTCCGCAGCAAGGCAAAATAACTTTGGATGTTGTCAGGGCAGTGTCATCCGGTGAGATTTAACACAGTGAAACACGTGCGGAGCTTAGCACATTAGTGGAGCATTCATGATTTAATTAATATGGACTAGGTCGCTTTTGCTTTTTAGCAAAGGTTAAAGCCATTGCATCAAATGGAATAGAAATTCGTTGTGGCTACTGGAGGTTAAAGAGTTTCCTTTACATAATCTAACACCACCACGTGGTTGGGTTTTTGTTGTTTTTTTTCTAGATTATAAAACCCTAGTTGTTAAGTAACAACTGTCAGTGTTCACTGATCCGACGCTCCAGCTCTGCGCTAGAGGGTGACCTCCCAAAGTGACCCAAGCTCCAGATAGATGTGACCGCCTTTTCACACCCAATTACCCCCAGAGCTTGTAGCTGTATTCCAAAGTATTCGGTTGGGGATACCTGAGCTACCACATTTTTCCAGGGATCTTGAAAGCCAGATTTCTTTCTATGGTTTGTTACAGCTGATGGGAAAGGTGTATACTCCTGGGTCTGGCCGGTTTGAGTAGGAAATACAGTATCTCTCCAGACATTTCTGTTCATACCAGTTCGTGTTCCCTTGCTTTTTCTCCTTCTTCTCTTCAGTAGGACTTACTTTAAAATATATCAAAGATAAGGCTGCTGAGATGAGGAAATTACCATTTATACAGGAACAATTTTTGGATCAATATGAAAACTGAATGCTGTCTTTTACACTGATAGACATAAATGCCCCTCAATAACTAAAGATAAAAGAAACAAGACGACAGCTAAAGCTAAGAGAATATTTCCCCTTTTCAAGCTGAGAGAAACAAAACCAATCAACAAAACATCTAAGTTTGCTTTGAATACTTTTATTTCAATTTAATTTGGAGGGAAAAGAGATAATCTTTAATATGGAAATCTTTGAAGTAGTTTTTTTCATATAAGGAAGAGGAGTTTTTTTCACATAAGATTCAAATTTCATGTGAGCCTGTCATTAAATTTCAGTCTGATTCTCAACCTAGCTCTGACGTGACTTTGGTCTTTACGCCATATATTGATGTAATCCAGAAGCCAAAAAAAAAAATATTCTACAGCCCACCTCTATTCTCCATGAATGTAACTAAATAAAAATGTTTTAACAAGGGGAGCTTCTGGGTTGATGTGTCTTAAATATTGATGTTGGTGAACAAGGTGTTACCTGTATTTGTACAGAAACGAGCAAGAGCAGCAGCACTCAAAGGGCTGCCAAGAGCCTTGTTCACCTCTTTGCTCGTCTCCTGGAGAAAGAAAATGAACATTGATCTTTTGAATGAACAAATGAATGAAAGAATCCATCAATGCAGAAGAAGCTTTCAGGAAGACGTGACACTTGAGGAAACAGTTTGGTTATCAGCTACTCCAGGGCATCAAAGTAGATATTTCAGGTTCAGTTTTCACGAAAGTGTTCCTGAGCTATATGCACAAATCTGCAATTATAAAACCAGGAAAAGAATATACCATAGAATTCAAGAGCATATAATTCAATTATTTTAGTGATGACCCTTCCAAACAACCCTAAAATAACATAGAAGATGAAACCATACATTTACAGAACACCAAATGACTTTTGAGATTTTTTACATTTTGTTAATTTAATTGCTTAGACTGCTCTGAAATACATGGTAAAACAAAATGCTTTTAATCTACTGCAACACAGTGCCCTTCCTCACTGACTTTTTCTATATGACTTTTTTCAAAATTGAAAAACGGAGACTTAGAAATTGATTTTAGCACTTAGTCTATAAATTCCACATAGCAAGAAGCCCCTTTGTCTTCTGTGTTATCTTTTGTTGTGGCATTAGGGACACTTCATAAAATGATCTTAATTGTCAAGAAAATTATTCTGAAAGCAGCTGCTCTTCAAGACTCATCTCTAAATAGTATCATCAAAACATTATAGTATCCAAATATGTTTCCCCTGGTTAACATTTATCACTGAACTCTTTGAATACATATTTTTCATCTGTGGTGCTATTATTTTTAATGACAACCCCTAATTAGCGTTGACATTTCACTGGCCTTATTTTGTAATTCAGTTCATTTTGACCTCAGACAAGTTATTTAAAACTGTTGAGGTTCAATCAAAAATGGTGTGCACATTCTTCCTTTTCCATAGCGACTAACCCATTTAAAGTCTGTCTTCATTTACAGTATTAGTGTCCTATTGAACTCTGAACATTGTCTCCATCATAATAACATGCCAGGATCCCTGCAGAAATCCACAAAAGGAATTTTTCACACTGATAGACAGACCATGCCAGATTTGACCAGCAACTGGCCCATGGTGATGTTTACTAAAAGAAAACCAGTGACCTGGGTGAGTGCCACAGCTGGGAGGGCAGGGCTGTCTTAGCCTGGAGAAGGGAAAGCTGATGGGGGATCTGTCCTTCTTGCCCACCACTACGGATGCCCAAGAGATATGTCTGGGCTTGTAAGGAGCAGAGCTGGGAAGGGAACAGGTAGCAAGAGAATCGCCTCTATTTCAACCTTACATCCTACGTCCCATATTAAAAAAATATGGGAAGTATAGGAAAAAGTCCCATATCACAGAATCACAGAATGACAGGGGTTGGAAGGGACCTCTGGAGATCATCTAGTCCAACTCCCTGCCAGAGCAGGGTCACCTACAGCAGGTGGCACAGGAACGCGTCCAGGCGGGTTTGGAATGTCTTCAGAGATGGAGACTCCACCACCTCTCTGGGCAGCCTGTGCCAGGACTCTGCCACCCTCAGAGTAAAGAAGTTCCTCCTCATGTTTAGGTGGAACTCCCTATGCTCAAGTTTGTGCCCATTACCTCTTGTCCTGTTTTTAATGCACACATTTCTGAAGTAGAGACCTCTTCTTTGTATGGGGTGTGTAGCAGACCATGCAGTTAGAGAGATGGGAATCACTTCCACTTAACACTGTCATCATAGGGAGCCAGGTAAATCGAGGGCAAAAATACAAAGAGATTTTCCTCAAATACCCGTTTTTTGAGCCATATCGTGTCCTGAGAGGGGACTATCATTTCAGAGGATGGAGGAGAGGGAGGCATATTTGGATGTGTATGGAAAAGTCCTATCTTCATCTACATGAGTCAAGAAAACAGGTGCAAAATAAGAAGAATGGGGTTGCTCAGGCTTGCATTTTGGCACCGGAATTTCTTGATTTGGAATGATGGAAATTTTGCACTTCAAAAGAAAGCATCAAAATAATAAAAATCAATAAATATTGCTGTCTTTTTTTATTACATGTCTTTTAATATACAAAATAGTGAAATTCTGAAAGGGCTAAATCTTCGTCGTTCACAGGGATGGAAGGTAACAAAAACCTAGAGGATTAGACGGAGCAGAAATGCTGATGGTAAATAAATTGTTTACAGTTCTGCCTTTTGTTGTTGCACTGAGCTGTGGCAGCTTAAACAGCTTATGGACAAATATGTGGAAAGAAACTTCAAAGGTTAATTTAAACAGTTTAATGCTCTGAAAAGTGTAACAACTTATCTACAGTGAAAACACGGTGCCTACAGTGTGTTCCTCAGGTCAGGGGTGATGCTTTTCCCTTTCTGTCAGTGAGGCATAATGCATCATCCCACCTGGCAAGCCTGTGAAAAAGAATCGTGCTGAAAAATCTGTATTAAAATGGTGATGTTCTTGTTTACTTCTCATGGTATTTGACAAGATTTTTTTTTTTTTTTTTTTTGTATAAATTTCATTGTTTGTATGCAATTTGCATTCATAAATTTGATGCCAAATCAAAGGATTAGCTTTAGAAATGTGAATATTGTGACTGCTTTTGGTAGTAAAAAGCTAATTCTGCGGCAGAAATATATAAAATTGAACATAAAAATGAGCAAGTGACATTCCTTTCTGAAAAGATTTCACACATACCTGTTTATGAGTCGTAAATCCTCAGCTACAACTGTCTTTCTAACAAAACCCCAGCTGTTGTATAGTTCTTCTTGAGGACAAATACATTGTATTTTGCCTTATTTCCCTGTCTGTATTTTTTTTTTTCCTTTAATTTCTTTAAGATGCTGTTTCAATTTCTTGTGCCCTCTCCAGCACAATCATATTTGAAAGAACAGAGCGTGTCCTTACTCTTCAGGACAATCTCAGAGACGTTAATGGGAAGGTGCAAGATGCCTTCTGCCAGCAAAAAAAAAGAATGGAAGGGATGAGTTTAGGATGGGAGGACTTCAGGAACGATTCTTATCTGATTCTCCTTCCATTCTCCTGGCTTTGGAGGTAGCCACGCTGATCGTTTGTCCCCTAGAGCGTTTGTGTCCTTCTGCTGAGCTCCAGAAACTCTGACTTGGGTCCGGGTTTTAGCAGGCAGAGCTTGTCGGAAGCCGGTGCTTTATTAAAGCATTGGAAGCAGACTTCTGTCTGCTTCTTTCATATCTGTAAGGGTTGTGTGCCTGAAAGCTTTTCTGCTTTTTCTGAGCTTATCTGTTGGTCTAATAAAAACTATTAGCTCTGCCTATAATATTTGTTTTACCCTGGAGCATCACAGATGGAGCAACAGAACCTCTCTAACATAGCTATAGCTGTCCACAAAGGCAGGTGTGCACGCTCGCCAAAGTATTTTTTCCTCTTTACTTATAATGCACATTTTTTCCGTATTTTTCTTTCTCAAATATAGTGTTCCTTTGTGTTTTATTCCTGCTTTTAGAATTATTTCAGAAATATGGAAAGTTGAAGAATTATATAATAATCTGTTAGTAATAATGCTTCATCATTGCCAGTTTCCTGTAAAATTCAGTGTGGCTCCATCACACAAAAGGGTGCTGCATAATATAAGCTTAATGTAGCATGTTTAACGATCCCAATTGCCCAAATATTGGAATTTTATATAAAAGAAATATGCAAAGAATTATATGTCCATTTTCTCTCTCCACAAAAGTAAAATGGGCATCTTCTAAGTGTTGCAGAACTGAGAACTAAAAAGGTGAAATAAATAATGAATATTAGGCAGCCCTTTCTACACTGATTGACTCTTCAGTTTGATCTAAACTGTATAATCTTTCAGTCCAAAAGACTGAGTTTCTTTTGGGATTAATCATGCAGGAAGACAGAGTAAACAGCCAATTCATCTCCACTATCTCTGTGCCACGTGTGGTTTGTACATCTCTGGCGTTTCCTCCCAGGTAATCTCTCTTTCTGGTTTGAAGACCCCCAACCTACTCAGTCATTCCACATACGGAAACAATTCCACACCATTGCCCATCCTTTCCTAAGTCTTTTCTAACTTGAATATGCCCTTCCTTAGGCAAACAATCCAGAAATGCACAGAGTGTTCCCGGATGGGTGAATAATGGATTTGTATAGTGGCACAGTCATGTTTGTTCTTGTATTTTTTTATTGTTATACTAACAATTCTTAAGAATTGGGTGGTTTTATTTTTGGGGGTTTTTTTGGGTGGGTTTTTTTTGACTGTTACTGAGTACTTAGCTGATGTTTTCAAGGAACTATCTATTATAATCCCAAGGCTTCACTGCTAAGTGGTAATGCCCAGCTCAAAGCCCATCATTTTTAATGTGAAACTAGGATTTATTTTCCCCCGCGTGCATTGCTTAAGTTTATGTACGCTGAATTTCATTTGCTATTTAATTGCATAGGTACTGAATCTTGTGAAGGCCTCTGTAATTCTTCACAATTAGGCCCCGTTCTTCCTAGCATGAATAACTTTGTAACATCGTGAAACTTTGTCATAGCATAGCTTACTTGCTTTTCCACTTTTTAAAACAAAATTATTAAACAGCACAGCCCTCAATTGCGGTTGACGTCTCTCTGGTATTAGGAAACCTTAACTGTTTCTTACCTTTTTGTCAATTATTTAGCCATATGAAATTGCCAGCTCTTCTGCTAGCAAATGTTCACTTCTGTGGTGACAACTTAATTTTTTTAAAAGCTTTTGGTAAGGGATTTTATCGAAAGGACTGGGGAAATTCAGATAATTCATCTTTATCCATGTGCCTGTTGGCTCATTCAAAGAACTGCAAGAGGTTTGCAAGGCAGGTGTCCCCTTTACAGGCGACTCTTCTCAGAGCTTATTTTTCACATCTGTTTTTTATTACAGCTTCTGCTACTTTGTCATGTTCAGCTCTCATCTTATACACCTGTAAATTCTCCTGACCTTCCCGGGAATCTCTTCTAAAAATTGGTGTCATGTTTGCTTGCCTCCATTCTTCAGCTATCAAGGAAGTTTTTGGTGAGAGGTTTTACACTGCTCTTAGTAGTTCAGCCATTGCATCCTTCAGGTCTTTTAGAATACTTTGAGGAATTCTTTGTGGTTTTGGTGATTTATTAGAGTTCTTTTGGTCTATTTGTACCATACTCACTTCCTCTGTTCCTTCAGTTTCAGAGAAATTCACTACTCAGTCACACCATCCCCCACAAGGATTCTTATGTGGGAATCCACCCAATTTCTTCTACAGCAAAAGGTGATGAAAAAAATTCATTTAATTTTTTGCAATCCTTGTGTATCCTCTGAGAGTTCCTTTTATGCCTTGGATGTCAGCAGTATTCAGTTCAGCAAAGGAATTTGAACATGTTAAACTGTTAGCACAGTGTTTGGCAGTCAGGCAACTGGCATGTCCCACAATTTAAGGCACCATTTGGGAAGTAACACAGGACAAGAACTATTCTCCACAGTTTGGATGCAGTTACCCTGCTATAAATGGGAAGTTAACGTATGGGTATGATCGTGCTATACCAGTAAGGGGAAGGACCAGGGAATGTCTCCCAGTGCAGTTTTGTTTAGCAGAAGAGATGTAGACTGGTTCTGTGCTCCACGGTCCTATGTTAGAACAGATCTGCCCAGAGTTTGCATTTCATCTGAAACCTTAAGCTTTTCTCCTTCATCATTGTCTGAATAGATGACGTGTAAATAGCTGATGCAAGACAACTGTCTCTGGTTTTCATCCCGGCAAAGCACTTTCTTCCTGCAGCCTTCAGTCAACTCTTGATGTTTCTAATGTGAAGAGCTTCCTAGTTTCAAAATTTGTAAGATAGAAATTAAAACAAAAAAGCTGCAACATGATTATAAATATGGCTTAAAGAACGTATTTCACAAATAGACAGCCAGGGCAGGCTACAGGTGCCTAGATGTTGGCATTTAGGGATATATGATATATGGTATCTTACATGGTTTCCATCTACTGCTCAAGGATGAAAGTGGTGTCTTGTAGATACTTTTTCATATCCGACAGCTTAATGACAATGTGTCTCAGGTTCCTTAGAGCAGCTAAAATAGCACTCAGTAAGTACATTTTAGTCAACTGAATTAAACTTCTTGTCAGCTGAATTTCTCTCTAGGCTCCACTGACTGTACTAATTCAATTCATTGTCTATAATGGAAGCTTAAACACCTACCTCATGCCTTCCCTCGGAAAAAGATATTTAGTCAACTTCTATTGACAAGAATAATTTGATTTAAATGTTATTGGAATAAGATGAATTGGGGAGACACTGGGATGAAGCAGAAAGAAAAAAGGCAGTGGGTATTTATAGTGCATTTAGGAAGTTTACAGGTGAAAGGGAAAAGGAGGGCACTTGGAGAGCGTGTCAGAGTTGTCTTAAATATGTCAGTCCTGTGAGAAGGAATGCACTGATTGAAAAATAAAGGCTGGAGTCACATTTGCTCTGTGGTGTCTTTAGCGCCTCTGGCTGTATAAAGGCGCCTAAGGCAGGTACGATACTCCCACCTTACTGCAGCAATGTGAAAAGAACTTCACTGTAACTAGGAGTTCAGTCCCAGCTAGGTAACTAGCACTACTGAGTTCATGTTTATTCTCTCACAAGAGGAGGTACCTGGCAAAGAAAAAAACCTCCAAACCACCACAAAACCCTCAAGGTCTTTATAGGAACCATTAATAAAAGCTTTAATCTGGGATATGAGAATTTTCTTGGTTATCTATGATCTTGTTCAATGTCCTCGGTAATCAACATTTTGCCGTATGATTTCTGCATGCCTGCCCTACCGTGAGTAGCAGAGGAAATAATGAAGATCCTTATTAATATCTCTTCCCAGCCCAATTCCTACACTGTCCCCTCAGTCAACATCTAAAGGTCAGCTCCTGCCTTTGATCTCATGTGTGCATGACAGTAAAAATCTGAAGAAACGGACTTTTGTTAAAGAAGATACATTGTCAGCTTACAAATTGGAGACATGTGGAAGTAATTCTTCTACTAAGAGTTGTTTTATTTAAATTCATCTCATGGAAATAATACAGTTGATTTTGTTCTGAAGGGTTTGAAGCCTGCTGTGCCCCTCTGGCCTTGTGGCTCTGCTGTATTTTCTCCCATCTGACGTTAGGACCAGAACATCCCCCTCACAGCATGGAGTTTGGCCTGGGATCGTGGTACATCATTGTACCTGTTTGACTACCAAGTGTGTTGTGATCAGAAGGACACTTGTGTGATTGCAGAAGCAATTGGAAGAGAGGCAGAGGCTAAGAAAGCACCGGCACTTTAAAAGAATATGACACAAAATTCCGATAGCTCCTCTATTACAAACAATCTACAGTCATCACAAGTCCCTCTGCTATAATAATCCAAATCTACTGAACATTTTCTGCTAGCTACATTAAGCACCAATATATTCATTTCAGACCTTCTGCCTCTGACCTTTTTTATGCTAACTTTGGCAAAATGCAACTCCATTCCCCTTGAGTTATTCCTGGATCACATCAAAGGAAATGGGAGGAGAAGCAAGCTCTGGAATACTCACTTTGAATCCTCCATTTGAGTTCAAAATGTTTTTTTCCAGGTCCTAAAGTATAGCTTTTAATGCATTAAAAAGCAAGGTATAGCTTGAATGAAAAATCACTTCAGAAAGATTACATCAGATGATGCACCTAAAAAAATGCAAAAATCTGGAATCCAAGAAAACGGAGGGAGGAAGGCGAGCTGGAAAGGTTTTGGTTTGATTTATCTCTTTTATAGGAAAAATTGTTGACAGAATAGAGTTCCGCAGAGGAGCAAATGAGGGCAGAGGCAGGGTGGGAGGAAGGCTCCAGACCATGACCCCTCTTTCTGCCTCTCCTCTGTGTCTGAACAGAGCGGGTTCCCCATGAGCTGTTGTGCCTATAAAAACTGAGTGGGGTCAGAGGGACATCTGAGTGGGGTCAGAGGGACATCTGCATCAAGCTGTAGCAGCACAGAAGCTAAAAGCTTTGAAAAGCCATTTTGGCTGCGCGTTAGCTTGTACATCGTCTGTCTGTCCAGTGCTGCTTGAAACTAAAATGTATTGCTGTTTTGTTCAGAGTGGGAAAACAAGGGAAAACTCAAAGTTTTGGGAACATCTTTTGGAAAGCCTTCAAAACTCAATGCAAAGGGATTTTCGGAGCTCGCTTGCTAATGAGTGTTTTGTTTTGAAATGATAGCGGCTGGGATTTCTTCCGAGGAAGGAACATTTCCTCGCTTCCCCCTGGAAGCCAGATCAGCAAAGCTGCGCGGCAGCATGGGCTCCTTGCTCAGAAGATGCGGGGAGCGGTGCTTTTGTGTAGTGTCAGCTAAAATCGTTATGCAGTCCCATCTGTTATATCTCATCACAGAGCTTACTGGAAAATTTTTTTGTTTATTGTTATCTCCAAAGAATTGTTAAAGGAGGTACATTTAAAGGCACCACTGTCTAAAACAGAGTACCAATATCTATACATTTCCAGCTCATCAGAGTTTTTGGTGGTATTCCTTTCTCAGATTTGCTTACAGAAGACCATGACCAAAAGAATAACACATTTAAAAAAGACGTTTTATTTGCGTTAAGAGAATATTTATCTCAGCATTATAGAACTGTTTGGCTTTTGTCTTAGATTTATGTTTTAATGGTATTCCCAGAGGCTCACTTTTCAACATGGCTCAGATTTTAGTACACAGCTTTCCTTGTTTATCAGAATCTCACAAACCGCATTTCCTTTATAGCCTTTTATAAAAGGCTATAGGGGACCCAAGTTCACAGTACGCCTGAAGATAAATCTGCAAAGGAACTTCAGCATTACAAAGCTCAGTGCTGAAATGCTTAACTCTTGGGTGTTCTGCTCCGTGGAAATCTTGATGTATAGCATCCAATGTCTGATATCTACAGCGAAACATCTAGGCAAAATAAAAGCAATAAAATGAGTGATAATTTGCCAGAATTGCTTAGTGCTGCGGTTTAAAATTCTTCTGGAGCTCAATCTTCAAAGCAGGGAAAAAAAACCACCCACAAATAAAACCCACAAAAATAAACCTCCCCCCGAGCAAAATCCATATACAACTAGTGGTTCATAGGGGAGTTCATGGGGGATGATAAGAGACCGCTGCATATTCTGAGCAGACTTTCTGGATAGCTGAAAAGAGTGTATGTAAGGAAGTGCTGTAAGCCCAGGGACTTACACACAACACTCAATAACTCTATGGAAACTGCTCTGCTTCGGGTATTTAATTCATCCCTGGAAGAGGGACTTGAATCTGATTCTTTGTCTCAGTACTCGTAGTACTTCTAGACCAAGAGCCTGAAAAGTCACAACTTTTCTCTCTGGCTCTGTCAGTAATTAAAGATATTAAGTGAAAGAATCTCAAAATGAAGGATGCAGAGAAATTTTCTCAGAAAAAACCCAAGAATTTGGAGAGTTAGAAATCTGTTCTGGTGTGTGTGGCCAAGTCTGCTTTGAAACCAGCAGGGAGAAAAGGCATAAAAACCTCCCGGCCAGGTAAATGATCTGGCAATTGGTAAAACGGGTGTTTTACCAGGAGTGATCCCGGAAGGTCAATCATCATGATCTTTAGCAGAAAGTTTAATCTGAGGATATTTTAAAACGTAATTCACCTGGTTTCACATGGGAGTGGGGCGGGGAGAATCCAGAATTAATCGTTTCTATGTTTATAGCATAGACATAGGCACCAGCAGGACTTGGGGGAGTTGCAAGTGGAAGATTACACTGGGGTGTGAGTGTTGGAAGCGCATTTTTTACTATGTCAGATATATGCCTAAAGCTCTTGTTGAACTTAACCTTTTGAGATCCTGGTGTATTCTACTGACTTAAAAAAGCTGACCTTACTGAAGAATCCTTGGATAACATCAGGCTCTAGTTTAAAAGCCACTTTGCTCCTGAGGGCGGGTGAATTTACTCGGTGAGGAGTTAGACGCAATTTCTATCACTCGCAGTGCTCACCAGATCAAAGCAAGTACTTGTATTTCTGATGGTGCTCCGATGTTACCTGTGTAGAGAAACTTCATTCAACAGCGCTTCGGTTGGACTCGATGATCTTAAAGGTCTTTTCCAACCTAAATGGTTCTATGGTTCTATGACTAACTCTTGTAGCACGGGTCAAAAGGAGAAGTGACAGGTGCCACAACAGTTTGCTATTCTTGTATATGTACCCTTAAATTACCGCATTCCTCACACCTCAGTATACAAGCTTAGACAGGATTTCTCAAAGATATGTGTAAGATGTGCAAATCAAAGCCATATGCTGCAAAAAAAAGAACAAATATGTTATGCCATGCCTGTACTTAAACCTCTGAGAGAATAACTGTATCCAGAGGGATCTCCCCAACTCTGAAAATAGCTGATTAAAGGATGGGTGGTGGATGTGGCACAGAATGCAGTAATGTTCCTGCTGAGATGTATTTCTGGAATATTTAAGTAATATGGCCCAAATTAATCTCATCTAACGTTAGACACAGGAATGCACTATTTAGGCTGGAAGTGCAGTTATCTGTGTCTCCCTCTATAGTCATCAGGAAGGAAAAAGCACCTCAAGATGACATTTCTTACCACGTAAATTCCGATGCTGCACGTGCATTTTGATTAGGTGGAATGAACTTGGCCGTCTGTGTGGAAATGCTTGTAGAGCAGGAGGTGGGGAGACAGAGATCCTGAGAAAAACTGGGAAGAGATTGCCAGCTTTTGCAGTGTGAGGGTTGTCCCTGCTGAGCAAGGGCTTGGATCTCTGCTCTGCAGAGGGAACTTCTGATGTTCAGCGTGTGGTGGGAAGGTGGGGTGATCCACATGAGGAAACAGACTGAAGCACAATCACAGACCAGGGAACTTCTGAGAAGATCTGGGAGTGGCCGTAGCTAGACCACAGGGGTTTTCAAAAGGCTACAGAAGGGACTGTGTTAAGTTTTTTGCAGCTCAGGAAGCCTCAAAAAATTGCTGGACTCAAGACTGGAGAAACAGACACAACTTTCAAGGACATAGGCAGGGAAGAGATTTATTTTCAGACTTTTTTTTTTATTATTATTATTTTAGTCTGTCCCAATTTGGCTTTCTCTCTTTAAAAAGTCATAAATCATGACCTAGCGAGTTGTAGCTCTCTTGGTATTTTTGGTGTGTTCACTTAAAGAGAACAGCAAATCCCTACAAAGCTCTGGCTGGTTTGAATGTCCTGGCTTCTCACGGTAGAAAGTTGTGGAGTGCTTTTTCTTGGTTTTGGAAATTGAATCTTCTGAAGACGACAGATGTTATCCTGCTCATTTGCCTCTGGGCTCCTAAATTCACTCCACTAAACAAAGAATAAGATTCTTGTTACCCGGTTGCTTTACAGCGATGAATTCTCTTCTTATGCTCTTTTGCAGCAAAGCTAAGGGACAGTTTGAGGAAACACCATCCTCTCCTTATTCCCCCTCCCTGCCCACCCCCAGAATCTCAGTTCCTAGCAGGGGGAGGCGACTCTTGTACACCCTCTCTCTGTGTTTTTCCGAGTTGAAGTGGTTATATATTGCCTCTCAGCCCCTGCCGTAACTCACCGCAGCCTTTGGGCTGCTGTTAGTTATTCCAGTGGGCACCAACATCCTTAGAGCCACACACCTGCTCAGCCTAGCAGGAACTCAGTGTGGCGGAGACGGGGAATAGCCAGTTTTTATCCCTTTAGCATATGGCCTTGGTCATGAGAGAGAATCCAGTGATGATTCAGAAAGGCTTTAAAACCATAAATTCTGCATAAGCAGAATTCGTAGCCTGCCCCAGCGCAGAAGCTGTTATTCATTTTAAAATTCTGCAGGAAGATGTTTGCAGACTCTTTTATATCTGGTGTTAATTAATGACTGGTCCTTAAGGGAGCAATATAAAAGTTGTGACTGGGCTTGCTTAACTCTTTTTTCATGTTTCCTTTCATTGTCTGTTCTGTGGCTACCTTCTGAGAATGATTTTTAACACCATTTTGTGGCTAATGCAACACATGTTCATTTTACAACATATCAACAAACATTTTATGTTTTTAAAAACCTCTTTTGAAAAGAGGTTAATTTATTTTTTCCTAGACACAGCCTGTGCAGAGGAAAAGTTTTTCTCTTTCCTGTCCTGGTTTGAGGTAAAACAGAACCAACTTTCTGTTCAGTAATTTTAATTCTTATCTTGGCCTCTTCTAACTCTCTGAAATTATCAGCATGTTGTGCCGAAAAAGGTTTGTTCTCAGAGTGATAGGACCAACGTTTACAGTTTGTGCCAAGGAATGGTACGTGGAGGGGCTCTTGCTTATGCTTATTGCTGTAACAACCAAGGTCAGCTAATTTTGTTATTTGCCCCGTTGGAGGGTCAGAAGTGGAAAAGCGTAGAGGGGTCCCACCTGCAGGGAGGAGTGGACAGGACAGGTGACCTAAAATTGACCAACAGGGTATTCCATCCCATCTGCCCCATGCTCAGTATAAAACCTCAGGGATCAAAGGGTCAGGCCTCTTTCTTCAATGGCCGACATCCGAGGAGGACCCTGTCTGTTCATCTGCCTTTGATCCCGATCCGTGTGTTCCTGACTCCAAATCTGGAATCCAGTTTCCATTCAACACCAAGTCCAGCCTGGGACTTCCCCAGTGCCCGACGGTGACGTCATCCTGGGAGTTTGATATGGTTTTGTATATACTGTATCTATTTCATTATTTCCTTTTTATTTTACTATTAATATTTCATTAAAGTAGTTCAGTTTCTTCTAAACTCGTAAATCTCTTTATCTCTCCTCCTCCTCTCCATGTGCAAGAGGTGGGGGGAGAGCATCTGTCACTGGCCATTAGCCAATTTGGCCAAAACCATGACACTTTCCTTAGGTCGGCTATGAAATGTAGCTCGTTCAAGTAGAATCATCTGCCAAGTAAATTGCAGTCACACACTTACAAATGAGTGTAGCCCCTGAATTGCAAATTAAGGCTGAGTTCAAGAGCTCTTTGAAAACACCTTTCTGAACTTTAAGGCATGGATTGCCTTCACTCTGTTTTAGGTCTTTCAGGGCCTCGTCTGTAGTCTTCTTCTCTCCCTGTCCAGTGAGAGGGAGAAACCGGTAGCGGGGTATGCGGGGGAGGGTTCACGTGGGCTGGGTTGGCCCCTTAAGGCACACGTCTGGCTGAGCGTGGGAGGCTGCTGGGGCTCCCAGGGCCCTGCACAGCCCTGACACCTCAGCTGGCCATTCTTGCAGAGAAGTAAGAATGGGGAGGGAGGGCTGCTTTTATTTCTTCATCGGTTACACGAACTGGCTAAAACCTACGGAAGGTGATAATCCTACTGCATAGCATCCTTGGCTATCCTCCCATTAGCTGGTACTGAACTCCGGAATTGCTTCCACTGTAATTCACAGAAATGTTTGCAGAATAAGTACTTACTGACTAGAAATATCAGGAGTCCAGACAGAGCTTCTAAATGAAAACCCATCTGTGATATGGTAAAAACTGCAGGCTCCTCTAGTGTGTATATTTCTGCCTATCTTGAGAGAAGAAGAATCTTCAGTAGTTCTGGTATTTAATCAGTGACCTTTTGTGTTGTGACAGACATCAGAGACAGCAAAAATCAAAGGGGATCGCAGCCAGAGTTGGCCATAATATGTTCCCTTTTTCCACTGGAACATTAAAAAAACAAATAAATAAATAAATGTCAACCAGTTCCCAGATGACAGCTTTAGCAAATTACATGAAGCTTTATCATTCTTCCCCAAGTCCTAGGAAGGTGGTGAAAAGGGTCAGAAGAAGATCATCATGGACGCATCACTTGCTGAACAGCTGCATCATCTTATAGTTGCTACTTTGGTTCTGTTCAGCTTGTGCTTTGTAGAGCTGTAGGATACACATTACTGAATAAGAACAGTTGGTCAAAGTAGAAACTGCAGCGTAGGAGGCAGAAGAGGAGATTAGATCAAGGAACATCTGCATAGCTACAAAAGCTCACGCTATGGCTTTGTAAAGCTGAGCCAAAAGAATAAAAAGAGGACTCAAAACATGGATATCATAGGGGGAAAAAACCAACAACCAACCCCACAGCATTATGCTGACCCAAAAAGACTATCACTGAGCAACATGTGAAATAGGGTTTAAACCAGAATTCCAGAGGGCACCTTCAGCAGCACAGGGCTTGCTAAAAGCGTGCTGGAGCAGGCTGGCTTAGCACTGAGGAAAGCACATCCTCTTGCTCGGTCGGTGACAAAGCTTTCCTGCAGAAAATGGGCTCCTCTTTCTTTCACTGAAGCGGGCGATTATGCCTCACTGCTTAGCTGGACCGAGACAGTTTTTTGGTAGGCCATTTCCTTAGCATGAAAAAGAAATAGACAGGTAGTCTAGCCATCTTGAGATTGTACATCGTCATACAAGAATGGACCACAGTGGCTGCGTTTCTCACTATCTTTAATGTGGTTAACCCAAGTGACAGGAACCTAATGTTATTCTGATGTTTTAGAGAGGAACTTAAGCCAACAAAACCCATGGGCTGTATTCAAAAAGAGACATTATTGCAGGGAGGTCTGCGGACTTGACCGCTGAGAGCCCTGGGAGCAGAATTCGTACTGCTGAGGTAGGTACTGAAGCTAAAGCAGGCGACAGGCACTGCAGGACGGAGGGCTGTGTCCAGACACCCAGCTGCCTGCTGGGCTCGCACACCGGCCGGCGGCCTAGCAGCAGCTGCGTGTGGGATTCACAGCTTGAACTTCCACAGGTACCTGTAAGGTGGTGACAGCCACCTAGGGGTTGTGCAGCCTGCCACTGAAACCACTTACCAGAATGTGAGACCTCCATTTTAGGTCTGTCTGAGACAGAGAACTCGCAGCATTGAAATGCAAAGTGCTTATTTCAGAGAGGAGTGTGCTAAACACCAGGATAAGGATGGGCTGTTCTCTCTCCATCTGCTGAAAGTAGGTCACTGGCAACCCAAAGGCAAAGCAATGTAAGCAATGGGAGCGGGCTTCTGTCCTCCAGTGAGACAGGCAGAACAAGGGAAGAAGAGAAAAGGGAAAGGAGAGGTCCTAACGTTCAGGGAATGCCCATATATTTTGTGTGCTGAAGAGTATATGTGTCCAGCGGTGCCTTTGAAGATATTCATCAAGAGATTGCTACGCAGCAGGTGGAAGTTCCCCTGCCCAAAGACACAAGCGCTGTTTTATTAGCCAGTAATTCAACTTAACTTCTCATCATAAAAATATTTATTAGTAGTTAGATATCTATTTTAACCATACTGATTATATGTAATATACTCTTATATTATATATACTGATTATATCATAAGATATTAAGCAGTACTGTCTGACACCCACAAGGTACTGTGGACTTTAACTCATCTAACACAATCTGGGAAAAAAAATACATAAAAAATTCCATTGCAGTATTGAGAATTTCTGCAAGATTTATGCTTTAATTGTTTGGTTTGGTTTTTTGTTTTTTGTTTTCTTTTTCCCAGATGTAGTTTAAGTTTTCACTACTTAAGAAAGAAAACATGAAAGTTCTAAAGAAATTAAAAGCCTTCAGTATTATCTCTGTATGTAACATTTTTTGTGAGTTGCCTAGGAAATTGTTTATCCACATGTAGGAGAGATATCATTTTTAGTTTGAGACACAGAACATTTATCACAGCTTTTTAAATGTTTTTCTGCAAGAAGGCAAGGAACAGGCTCTTAAATCTTATCAATCAAGATGCAAGTCAATGCATATCCAAAAGGCAGTTGAAGTGTGGATGAGGCTGTATCCAAAAGGAGCAGATCTGTGTTATATATGAAAATTGAAATGACCAGATCTCACAGTATTAAAAAAATATTCACTGACTCCTCTGTGAAACAAGACGTTATTTTGCAAATAACAGGAAATGGCAATCTTTGCAGGAGAGTCATTTGCTTTTCATTTAGGATTAGAATCTGCCAGGTACTTAAGCGTGTTGCAAAAATAGCAAAGCTGGGATGAATCCACTGTCTTTTCATAACTTACATAAGAAAACTGCAACTGAGAACACAGTATCGCATCACATCTCAGCCTCATGGCTTTTGGCGCCCTGAACAATGCAGGGAAAGGAGATGGACCTGTGATGATACAGTCCTGTGTTCTGTTCCTAAAGCTCTAGGATAAATAGGGATTCAGACATACATAGCGTATGGCAGGCAAGGGAGAAAAAAAAAAAAGATTCTGACTCTGTTCTCTGTTTTGCACACAAGCTCTTCGACAGAGCTGTTCAGCTGTTCAAGAGAGCATAGGAATACAGAAATTACCTATAATGTGACTCCATTACTCCATCTATCTTGTTCCCAAGGGTGGCTGTTGGAGATGCTGTTTGGGAAGAGAGTGTGAACATCTCCACTCTCTCCAAGCCGTCGCCCTTGCTGTCCCCCAAAATTAGATTAGGGTTGTTACAGGGTCCATCCCTGCATATACCTTTTGCAATCTGACTATGCAGCTACTGTCCATTAATTTGTCTGACAGCTTTTTGAACATGCTTAAATTATCAGCCTCTGTAACCCATCTTAACAGAAATTCTTATTGCTCTCTATGTAAAAAAAGACTCTCTTCTGTTTTAAGCTTATTGCCAATCAGTTTCCGTGGTCTCTGTTTGTGACATTACTGGACTTCATAAATAGTGGTTCCACACTCACCTCATCTACAGCCTTCTAAATTTGAAGATGCCCTGCTTTGAGCAGGAGGTAGGACTCGATGACTTCTTGAAATCAGAAGATGACCTCCTCAGGTCTTCTATATATAGTGGATCGTCCAGCCTAAATTATTCTACTATTCATGCTCTTCGTAAATCCTGACCATGTCATTCTCCAGTCTTCCCCTTGGCAAATGGAAGTTTCAGCATTTCTTGTCTCTCCTCATAAGGCAGCTGCTTAAGCATTTTATATGCCCTTCTCTGTAATTTCTTTAACTCCATTCTGTCTTTCCTGAGATGTGGAAACTGGAACTACACACCATAATCAAGATATGGCTGTCCCCAAGTTTTATACATATGTTGTCTTACTGCAGCTGTTGCTGCGCACAGATCCAATGATTTCTGAGACCTGTCACCGATGACTCTGAGGTCTCCTTTCCCGAGTGGTAAATGTTACACTCCCAAAAGCTATATGACATGGCTTTCTGTGGTTCATGCCTATATGACACAATCCAGTTTTTACATCTTGGCTTTGACTAGTGTCCTTGATAAACTTCAGATTTCCTGCTTCACATTTGTAATGCAGCACAGAGACAGGAATATGGTGTAACCGTGGTGATTTAATGCGTTTTCTTGCAGCAAAAGAGGTAAAGAAAAAGAATGGATAACAACAATACCAGCTCCAGGGCTTCAAAATGATTGAGCAATATGAAGTGACAGCTTTGCTGTGTTCTAGCAATTGTAATGCTGTTGAATTGTAACATGCATCTATTTATCTGATCAAAAGTTATGCAATCTCTGTGATGTGTTTATTATTATGGTGACTTTTCTTCTCCATGTACAGGGTTGCTCTGATTTTTGATCCAAGAGCAGGATTCAATGTCTATGCTATCCACACAGAGTGCAGTAACATCCTCCAAATTACTGCTTTTATTCTTTGAACACACAATAGACTTTTAGATTGTGTATGTTTGCTAATTAGTCCATGAATCAAATTTAATTAAAAACACCTTCCTAAAAGAATGTCATGTACAGGACTCCTTTTATGTTGAATGATCTTGGTAATTGGTGAACATGGGTTCTTCAAACACTCCTAAGTTTAAGTAATTAGTTTCAATTAAGATATTCACAACTGTCATATACAATTGTTGTTACTGGTGAATAATACATGAAACCAAGTTGGCAACTCACATTTTCCAAGGTATGACCTGACATGTAGGTATCATCTTTTACATCCTGATATCAGAGATGGCACAAATGTTAATTATCCTTTCTCAGCACCTCATTTGTATTCTGCACATCTCTTTTTGAAATGAATCCTCAACGAAAGTCACTTCCTGAGTCAAGAATTCATATGAATATCAGTAAATTAACTTATTTCAGTGAAGTTGCATCAGTTTTTTACCAATAGGTTTTCCCTTTCTGAACTAAAACACCTTTAGTCTATTTTCCTCTTTCAGAGAACTAAAAGAACAAGGAAACATTGGTGAGTTTGGAAGAGCAATCTGATACCGTTAAGCAAGTGGGTGATAAGGCATTCACAGCTTCTCCATGGAGAGATGCGCTGGCGAAGGATTGGACCTCACACGCTTCTGCCTGCAGAGTCAGAAGGATGTGGCTTGGTGAGTGCTGATGCAGGCTCCAGGAGCAGATGGCTTTTCTAAGCATGAGCCTCACCTGCTGCCAGCTATTGCTTGCTGCTCGGGGTGGTCCTTGTACGACATGTGCCATTATCTTCTAAAAATACTACCCTTCAAAGAACATGGTGAACACACATCCTATAGTGTAGCATATCACATTACCAAGTTGTAGAAAACATTTCTTACAACTGTCTGTAGAGAGATTACAGACTAAGACCGGAGCTCTAACATTTTAATTTCTAAGGAGTTACTTTTATCCATAGTTTTGCTAATTTCACTGTTATTCTTTCTGTGGCCCGATTCTGATATCCTGGCTCTCAATCTTTCTTGCAGAATTCAGTGGAGCTGCCAGAAATACACAGGAACTTGGATCAAGCCAGATCAAGCCAACGATAAAACTGTGCTCAGGATAAGGATGTATTAAATGAAAGCATACCAGCACAGGTGAGTGAGAAGATCAATGGCAAGTTTTGCTAAGAATGAGTCTCATAATTTATTAAATCAAAATTAGTATTGCCATTGAAGTTTTCCAGCAGTTTACGACTGAGATTTGGCTGCATGGCTAAGAGAGAGAAAGATGGTTCTAACTGGCCATGCACCTTCTCCAGACTGTTTTGTCAAATCACTTATGTTGTTTGTCAATAACTGGTTACTCTCTGAGAACAGGAGGCATTAGCAGATGTTTGAGGACTCAACTCCTTTTAAAAAATATATAGTTTAAGAGCAACATTTTATGTTGGACTGCAACTTCATCCAATTGCATTTCTCCCTTCTCTATGTATATTAACCAAGGATTAATTCTTACCTCATCTCATCTTAATTACAGAAAAAGGTTTACTAACTTTATTTTAAACACTATAGGAATATCTAAAGATCTTATCTAGAAATGTTGAGATGCTCAGACTAGGCAATGTAATCACAATCGACGCTGTTCCCCTAGTGACATGTGATTATGAAGTTACATTTATCAGGCTGGAAAACTGGCCAATTTTCTTTCCGGTGTGAGGAAACAAAAAGTAATTGAACCAACAGGATTCAGTAGTAATAAGAATATGAAATCTAGAAAATAGAAATAGAAATCTAGAAATCGAAAAACTAACTCAGGGAGACTCCATCCCACTCCATGGAGAAGAATAGTATTTTTGATTCACACATCAGAAGATAATGGTATGGTCTAAAAATGTTTGGTCTTCAAACACAGGTCTTTAGTATTGTCTTGCTTAGAGTGCTGTACTTGTGTCCTGAAAGACTATTCAGGCCGCAATTAATCACCTGTGGAACTAGTGCTTTAACCAGAAATGACTTAACTTGGGTATTATGAATTGTAGGCTTTGAAAAGATAAAAACTCTGCAGCATAAAACTTAGGAAGATATATTGTCTGGTATAATCCATGTCGACCATGTCCTAATACATGGTCTACCCTCTTCTTAACACAATTTCTACAATTTAACACTTTGATTCTTCATGATAGAAGATAACAGGGGCTTTGTCAATGACATAGAATATTATCTCAGGTCCTGAATTTAAATAGTAAAGGCAAAATCCAAAGTGTCATTTTGGTTTGTTTTGTTTTGTTTTATTTTTCCTTAAGTCTGGTCCAAACATTCACACTTGCAGCTGCTGTACTAAATGACATATGTCCTCACAGCAGATAATCTCACAGGTCGACTCAAGAGATATTTATATCACAGTAATGATGCAGAAGGGTACAAATATATTGGTCAGAAATCAGAAGCAGAAATCAGAGAGTAGTGTTCTGGAAGTTCCTCTCTCATAGAACTGGTTCCTCAAAACATCCAATGCCATCCTGATCATTAAGTTTACTATTTTTATCTTTATAAAGTTGTTCATCCCCTTTTCGAGTATGAGAACTCACTTTATGCTGTATGAAGTGAGATTTTGCAGGAAAGAATGCTTCGTGACCTTAGCTTGGTTGTGGTTTTGTGAATTTGCCTTTTAGTAAGTTAGTCTGAAGGCAGAGATTGATTTTGCCCCTTAGCGATACTTCTCAACAAATTTAAGAAGCGTTGTTCAAAAAAAGCTTTAAACATTGGCTTAAACACAATCGGCTACGCTGTGCCATGAGGTTGTGCTGTGGTATTACCTGGAGTCCTGGGCGGATCCTTCCTGGAGGAACTCCCTCTGGATAGCACAGTGAGCTTTCTTCCCAGGGTGTCAGGAGGAGAAAGGAAAGGATGTTACAGGAGCTGGTAGCCAGGACTTACCCCAGCACAAACATGAATGGAAATATTTCAGAGTTTAGGCACAGTCATTTTGGAGCTATTTGCATCCATGAACTGTTGCATGCCATGTATTTAACCTATTTCTGAGACATTATTCTTTGGGAACAGGGCAGAGGAGTTCCAATAAACATTCTTTCCCAGGAAGGAATCAAAAGGAGTGGAAGAAGAGCATCCACACTAAGTAGTGTTGCTCTCACCTAGCTTGAGATCAGAGCTTGAGTCCCTGCTTATTTCTTTTCAGCCTCCCCGGAGCTTTTTTCTGCTCTGCCCACTTGCATCATGGAGGCAACTTAGGAGATACTGCCTAGCTTTTGGGGTTTTTTCCACAATCAGCATGGAGTTGTGTTGGACCAGATCAAGCAGTGGGACCTGTCAGGTGGACCTGTGCTCATATTCCTCATAGCTCTTCTAAAGAAGAGCATAATGTCATTGTGTAAGTAATGATATTTATGGGGAATTATTGATGAACGAGTAGAGTTAATGAACTTTCTGTTCTGAGAAGAAATTCAGCTGGAGTTGACCTGGACGAGCTAGTTTAGCCTGGAATTTAATTAACTTGACTTGGCTTTGAAAGAATAAGCAGTTCCTATTGAGCCATTCAGGTCTCTTGGGAAAATATGTAATAAAGCATTTTTCTAATATAGTTCATTATTTAGCTGAGAAATCAGAATTAAGGAAACAAATTAGTAAAAAGTTACATCCTTTTAGAAGTCTTTTCCCTTTTATTACAGAAAAAAATGCCCTAATTAAAATTCATTTTATCTACTTAGAGTTCATAAAAGTGCGTAATTTAGATATGCTAATAAGTAGGCTGTTTTTAAATTACAATGTATTTAAAATGTATATTATGCAATTAGTATTTTTTAATGTGCACTGTTTACCCCAAAGATTTAACCAGCTCCAAAATATTTAAGGTAATTACACACAAATCTTCTATGAGAGACTCTTGCGGGTCACCTAATCACCACCTGTAATGAGCATTGCACGGATGGCGTGAGAGTAAACCAAGTGCCTTGGCTTTGTACGTGGAGGATGAAATGCATACTACTGATGATGGTGAAAATGTGTCCATGCTTTGCTTGGTCTGTGTAAGTTCTTATGTTGTGCTTCAGCCCTATAGCATCTCAGCATTTCCTAGCACTGTTTTAAAGGACTTGACTAACACATGATGTTCTTTCTTCCACTCTCCTGCAGGGAGCCACGGCCAATGGCACCTGGTGAAAGCAAAGACTTGAGAGGTTAAACATGACAAATTTCAGCTTTTGTACATGGTGTAACTTAAGGAGAAATTGCGCGAAGGACCAGCACTGAGCAAAGGTGCAGGGTAAATAAATGGGCTCTGGCAGCCTGCAGCTTGTGAGCTGTAGCAGGCAGCAAGGCAGGGAAATGAAGATGCTGGAGGAAAGTGGAAGAGGGGAAAAGAGAAGGGCTGACATGCAGCTTAAGGCAATCTGGCTAATTGGCTTCAGATTTACAGGAAAGTGAAGAGCTGCGCAATATGAACATACCTGTGAAAAAAGTCATTTAATAAAACAGAGTGTCTTCCAAATGCTGCAGAGAAACAGATTGAAAAGATTCCTGTTCACTCTGAGGGAAATTACGTACATTTCTCTATGTGTAAGACTGAGCATGGTTTATATTTTCAGGGGTCAGTACTGGGTCCAGTCCTCTTCAATATAGTCATCAGTGACCTGGAGGAGGGGATAGAGTGCACCCTCAGCAAGATCGCTGATGACACAAAGCTGGGGGGGTGGCTGACACACCGGAAGGCTGTGCTGCCATACAGAGAGACCTGGACAGGTTGGAGAGTTGGGCAAAGAGGAAACTTATGAAATTCAACAAGGGCAAGTGTAGGGTGCTGCACCTGGGGAGGGATAACCCCATGCACCAGTACAGGTTGGGGGCTGGAGAGCAGCTCAGTGGAAAGAGACCTGGGAGTCCTGGTGGACAAGAGGATGACCATGAGCCAGCAATGTGCCCTCGTGGCCAAAAAGGCCAATGGCATCCTGGGGTGCATCAAGAAGAGTGTGGCCAGCAGGTCGAGGGAGGTCATCCTCCCCCTCTACTCTGCCTTGGTGAGGCCACACCTGGAGTACTGTGTCCAGTTCTGGGCTCCCCGGTTCAAGAGGGACAGGGAACTGCTGGAGAGGGTGCAGCAAAGGGCTACCAAGATGATGAGGGGACTGGAACACCTCTCTTATGAAGAAAGACTGAGGGATTTGGGTCTCTTCAGTCCGTAAAAAAGATGGCTGCGGGGAGATCTTAGCAACACTTATCAATACTTAAAGGGTGGGTGTCAGGAGGACGGGGCCAGGCTCTTTTCAGTGGTGCCCGGGGACAGGACAAGAGGTAATGGGCACAAACTTGGGCATAAAAAGTTCCACCTAAACATGAGGAGGAACTTCTTTCCTTTGAGGGTGACAGAGCCCTGGCACAGGCTGCCCAGAGAGGTGGTGGAGCCTCCAACTCTGGAGACATTCCAAACCCGCCTGGACGTGTTCCTGTGTGACCTGCTCTGGGTGACCCTGCTCTGGCAGGGGGGTTGGACTAGATGATCTCCAGAGGTCCCTTCCAACCCTATGATTCTATGATTCTATATACATATATGTACACACACACACACACATATAAATACTCCTGTATATATATATATATATATAAAACACCCCTGTACTCCTGTGTGTATATATATATACACACAGGAGTATATATATTTCCCTCTGAGAGAAACTACGTACATTTCTTTATGTGTAAGACTGAGCATAGTTTTTATATATGTATATATATTTATGTTTATATATGCAATACTCCTCTCTCTATATATAATACTCCTGTACTATATATATATACAGGAGTATTTTTTATATATATATATACAGGAGTACAGGAGTATTTTATATATATGTTTTTATATATACATATACACACACTATATATATGTACACAGGAGTATTTTATATAAATATAAAATACAGGAGTATTATATATATATAAAGAGTACAGGAGTATTTTATATGTGTATATATACACATTACATATATACAGGACTACTACATATATATAAAAAATACAGGAGTATTACATATATATACAGGAGTGCAGGAGTATTTTTTGTGTATATATATATATACACACACACTCTATATATATATATACAGGAGTATTATATATATATTTGTTCTCCTGTTTTCTACAAAATCAGTGTAATTAGCAGCAGCTGGATGTTTCCAGGCGGGAATCATACATCCTAGTGTGAAAAGAGAGAGATCCATTGGTACAAAACCTCCAGGGTGGGTGTTCCGCGGTTGTGCAATAGCCACCTTTGTCTGTCACATGCCGGCAATTCTGAACCACTGGCAGATTTTTCTGTGTGTGCATTTTTCTGCAGGTCCCGGAGGATTTCCGCAGCAGCCGCAGTGCCCACTGCAGGCTGGCACTCCTGCAGCAGCAGCCACGGTGCAGCTTCAGGGCCTGGGAAAGCAGCACCTGCATCAGCAGCATCTGCATCTGCCTTAGGTGTCCCTGGGGCTGCGGGAGCGGAGGTTTCTGCATTTCCCAAGGATCACACTGAATGGATACTTCTGTCCGTGTACTGGCAGGAAGTTTTTTAGAGAAATGTATGGATTAGAGCAGCCGTTGTTCATAGAATATAGAATCATAGAATGGTTTGGTTTGGAAGGGACCTTAAAGATAATCCAGTTCCACCCCCCTGCCATGGGCAGGGACACCTCCCACTAGACCAGGCTGCTCAAAGCCCCATCCAGCCTGGCCTTGGACACTTCCAGGGATGGGGCATCCACAGCTTCCCTGAGCAACCTGTTCCAGTGTCTCACTTCTGATTATTTTTCCTTTTCTGTAGACCTGCTGTAGAATAGTGACACTTCTGTTGCTATTAATTACCTTTACATTTTCACATTAGATATCAATCCTTTGTCTTTGAAGCAAAGATGAATATTTATAC
This sequence comes from Rissa tridactyla, assembly GCF_028500815.1. Taxonomy (NCBI): domain Eukaryota; kingdom Metazoa; phylum Chordata; class Aves; order Charadriiformes; family Laridae; genus Rissa; species Rissa tridactyla. The sequence continues at coordinate 114,570,195 of NC_071468.1, read as the reverse complement.
GGATGGCTAATTTACCAATACTGGGAGCTGTGATCTGAACCAGAACATTCAAGACAGGTTATGAATTCTATGAAATACCCCCTGAAGATAATTTTTATGGGGAATTTGGAAATAATTAACATTTCTAAAAGATCAGTGTTCTCTACAACTGAATTTTGCATTCATGGCTAGTTTCCACAGACAAAACAACTATGATTTTTATTCCTCAGAACAACTCTTGATCTGCTGTACTGAAAAACAAAAAAGGAAGCAATTATCATTCTTGCTGTGAAATTTCATAAGAAAATTATATTTATCATATATCATCAACATTACATAGCACAAAACATAGCCACAGTTAGGAGCAGCTATTGAAAAAGGTTCAGCTAAGTGGAGCTGCATGATTAAAGAAACGTTATAGAAAGATCAAGTAGAATAGAAAGAGTTTGTGACATTATATGGGCATTAAAATGTATTTGCAATGCTGTGGCAAAGCTAGACTGTTAAGTAGTGGCATATTACCATTCATGAAGATATATCGATCTGATGTTATTAAATGTAATTCTCTTTGTGCTACGATTTGCTGTTTAAAATACAAGGAGAAGTGATTGTTCTTTACTTGTTCAACCTTTCACTTTAGGTCTGAAGATTTGTGTCTATTTTTTTTACTTCATTTTTTTTCCTAACCAATAGCAATGACAGGTGGGGACATGGGTTGTGGCCCCTCACACTCAAATTTGAGCACGCCTCTAGAGAAAAGAGTTAAAAGGAGGTAAAGATAGCCATGATTAAGCTGCTACGCTGGGGTGATTCCTCTGCTCTACTGGAGAGGTCTCATGTGGGTTACGGGATATTTTTAAGGAACCTTTTGTAGATCTAGGATTAAATGTGACAATACTCAGAGACACTTCCCTGCGCCAGACTGGAAATTCAAATATTCATGCTGAAAGCCTAAAATCCATATATGGAAAACAGATTTATCTGGGTGCCCAGGGTGGGGAATCACAACTGTAGAGCAGGTGGGTATTTAACCCAGCAAACAGTAAAAGAAAAAGGGACAAGTGCTCCTGAAAACCTTTCTCTCTCCTGCACTTCACAGAGGCTAAAGCACTAGCCTAGGAAGTATGGAAACTGGGTTTTGGGTCTTAGCTTCAAAGGACTCAAACTCACATATTTTTATTTAGAAAAACAAAACCGGTGCCCCATATAGGGCCGTAAGCAAAGATATAGGGCTCCGGGCCAAGCTGAAATATGAATGTCCTTTGAATCTGGGTCTCTGCTCTGAAGGGCAGGGGGGACAGGCAGAGGACAAAGTGGAAAGTTATCTGACTTCATAGCCAATTGAGGCTAAACCTAGAGAGGTTTAGCTATGGGAATATAGTGGGATTTGCTAATGTAATCTAGATGGAAGCTGAAGTGCTTGGGGATGAATGATCAAAGAGAACTAAGATGGTGTGAACCCAAAACTCAGAAGATATTAAGGATGTTTAAAACAACTGATTCACAAACAAGATCAAAAGTACCAAAATACTGGAAAACAATTTCCTTAGTAAAAAACCATACTCATTTAGTAAGGGTAGATCTTTGAGTAGAGTGGCAAAACTTGTCTTCAAAACAGATCTCCTTGAAGAATGAGATCTTCATTACAAATGCAATGGGTGAAACTTGTAGAAGAATTATAGAGCTTTTGCTAAGCTTTGAATCGGGGATTGTAGGTAGAGAAAAATGGGGTGAAATTTACATTGCAAGAACTTTTTTCACAGATGTTATTCAGCCCTAGGCAGCTCACCAGCTGCTTCAGGTCTTCCCTGCTCTCACTTTACATAGTCATTTGGGGATCTTAGATCCCTCTTATGTTTAAACCGAAATAAATTAAGCAAAAAGTTGCAAAATTATGAAAGAAAAAATGGACCTATGAGTGTTTAATTAAACTCAACCCTCTATACACAATAATACAATTTTTCAGAAGTATTAAACTATATTATACTGGTCCCTTCCCCCTTTCCAGTTCATAGGTATTGCTTTTAATGTTTGTCAATATTTAAAGAGCCATAAATACATATCTGGCATTTTTGCACACGTGTTGCAGGTTGTGTGGTGTTTCCCAGTGCCAGTAGTACCAAAGGCATACGAAAAGGTGCCAGCTTTTCATGGTCATGATCAAATCACTTCTACTTTTTACTCACAAATGGTGTAAATGAACAACGATCTCGGACTGAGCGGGACAAATGCTTGTGTAGTGATTGTTACCACTTAAAATAGGTGTCACTCAGAGCAATTTAGTGACTTGCTTCTTAAATAGATATTTGTTCAAGAAAGAGACATTTACATTTTAAATGTAAGTTGTTCATTAATAATAATAAACCCCATATTAATGAATAATAAACCCCATACCTATTTCCAGCACAGTATTTTCAGATCTCAAGGTACTTCACACAGGATGCTAATGCTTTAGTCTATCTTCCTCTCATAGTCATAGTCTGGACATGAAAAAGTGAGTCACAAGGAGGGAAATGCCAGCAGGACCGTGGCAGAGCCAGGGCTTTTTCTGGGGGAGTTTCCATCACGCAGGTGAGGAGTATGCTGCCTCCCACAGAAGCTGGTCACTACGGATGATTGAAAGTTTTCTTTAGCCAGGCAGAATGTCCCCTGAAGCGACTTGTTCTGATTGCCTCTTGCCCTGTCACCATGCAGCCGTTTGAAGAGCCTGCCTGCCTGTTCTTTTATTTTGTCAGACTGTGATTAGATCACTGAGCCTTGTCTTCTCCAGGCTGAACAACCCTTCTCCTTCAGCCAGTGTTCACATGCCAAGTCCTGCAACCCCCTGATCATTTTGGTAGTCTTCCCCTGTACCCTCTCCAGTTTTTCCATGTCTTTTTGGAACCTGGGGGGGTAACAAATGTGTGGCCTGAGAAGTGCTGATTGATAATCACATCCCTTATCTGTTGGCTGTACTCTTGGTGATGCAGCCCAGGACGCATTTTGCCTCCACTGCTGCTGCCAGGGCACGCAGCTGATTCGTGCTGAGTTTGCTGTTGCCCAGGCCCCCGAGGCAGTCAGACCCCAGCCTGACAATCCCATCTGGGCATAATTCTGTCCCAGATATAGGACTTCACATTTCTCTTTGTTAAACCTCATGCAATTCTTTTGGCCCGGTCTTCCAATCAGCTGCATATTACACACAGAATAGAACATATCTGGCTATTGTACTTCCAGTTTTCACAGTACTTTGGACATTTCTTGTTTGGTCGTCCCTGTGCCGTACTCCAATGCGTATTGTAGATGGTTCCAGTCCAGCCGTCTGTATCCATTGCTACTGCACTGCCACAAAGCTACGCTAGACCTAGCTTCAAATGAGTTTGCTCAGATACCGTTCAGTGGAAGCTGGATGGCTGTCAGGTCAACACTGAGCTACGTATGCTCCTGCCGGTACCTCAGCCAACTCCAGCACCGTGAAAATGTTTTTCAGTCACAGAAGCAAATGTAGTTGTTGTCGTGTTCCCGTGCCCTGGCAGAAACGACTGAAATCCACAAGAGAGACTGTCCTAAAACATACAGTAGCAATTTGACCTCCACTTGATGTTCTCTTGAGACCAGCGGCTTAGTTCCAGTTACGTAAGGCAAACTCACCCGCAGCAAGACTATTTCCCTTGTGCAATAATTCAAATGTATTTCCCACTTGTTGTTAGCCAGTGACAGTACAATGGAAGGAATCATGTTATTTGTCAAGCACTCAAAAGTAGATGGCCTTCATGGATGAGGGAAAGGAGTGAGGGAAGGAGGAAGCTCCCCCAGTCAAGTTGAGTATAGAGGGATACAAACCTCTCTTGTTCAACAGCTGCCAGAGCATTGGCATGTGCCGGGACTCTGCTGGAGCCCCAGGATCTGTGCACGCTGGAGTGCAGGAGCGCTGGAAAAGCAGAAATTTCACAGTAGCTTCTCCTTGATTTCTAAATAAAGTTTATTTATCTTGTGCTTTCTCTGGTGTGTTAAATTAGTCCCAGTTGCAATGTAGAGATTGAGAGATCCTTGCTGGCTCGCTGTCAAAGGTAGAGGATTTTCTGCCAAAAGAAGAAAATAAAATAGAAGGATACCTGCTTAATCTCAGTTCCAAAACTTGATAATTTTTAGTGAAACAGGAGGAAATCATTCCAGGTTTTACACAACCTGTAGATATCCTTGAAGCTGTGTTCCATACATAATGAAATAGGTCAACCAAGGCCTTCCCATGTATCTTGTGCTGTTATCTTCTTGCTAGAATGGGAAACACAGGTGTCTTTTTTTCTACCTTTCTTTCCAAATCTGTTGTTCACATGTTTCTGTTGCATTTCACACTGGCATACGACTTGGCAGCCACTCAGCTGTTGCTAGAGTTGTGTTGTCGTGCAGTTGATACGGTTTTGGCTATCCTAGTCTACCTCCCAAGATGCCTTTTTAATTGACTTAATTTTATTACTGAAAATTAATTTGAACATAACAGGCACAACCTTTAGAACTTTTTGCTCACATTTGCCAAAGCTCTTTCATGACCCAAAGCACGGCATCATAATTACGTATATTTGGCATAGCTCTATTTTCTGTTTTTTCAGATTACTTTTTGGTCTGCTTCCAATTTTTATGTATATAATATGAAGGGAGGCTAGTACGTATAAATAAACTGCTATATATGTGTATATGTTTATGTATGTATATTGTTAACAAAAATTGCAATTTTTTAACAAAGTACAAAGTGTGGTTTTGCCCCCAGTTCCAGGAAAAGCTGTCACTTTTCTTGGGGCTGTATATAGTACTATGATTAAGACTGCTGGATTCAAGAAACACGGATTCAGTTCCTAACTCCATCATGAGGTTTCTGCACAATCTTTTAATGTTGCTCCCTGACTCAGTTTCCCAGCTGTAAAATGAAGATTTCATTATCTCCTTTGCTTGTCTAAAGCTTTTAGGGTGGAATAACCAGTTGATGTGTATGTGAAGTGTATATTACAATGGGTTATGTCTTTGCTTAAATCTGACGAACTGTACAGGCACTGAAATGAGGAGCAAGGGAGCAGAATAGGGTTTACAGGTGTGTCCACTGGAAGCATATTTATCGTATTTGGCTTTTTGAAAGTAGAAAATGCTATTGATTTGCCTCCTAACTCCTCCTTGATGGAAGCTTTCCAAAAAAAGTGTGTGTTTTACATAAGTATTCTATGATTTATATTGAAATGGAAATAGTAGTTTGAGACTGATGAAACACAACTTAGTTCTTTATTTTGAAGGGAAATTAATCATTAGTTGACAGAACAGTGTAATACATAATTTTTTTCCCAATCTTTGTTGATGCAGCCTGGCTAAACTACATAAGTATGTGATGCTGAATTTAACAACCTTCTTCAAAGAGAAATGTGAAACCTACGGTCTTTGAACTTTAAAATCTATGTCTTTTGGAGTCCTTTCTGTAAACAAGGAGGTAGGACCCAAAGGAACAAAAGTTCCTTTGTTTATCCAGCCCAAACTGCTACTTTAAACACCTATGCAGAACATTTAAACCCTATTGTAGTCTTTAAAACCCATTTACAGTGGCTTCCTATTCTTGGTGGTGTCAAAAAACTACATGAAGCTTGACCTTAAACCTCAGCAGTTTCTCAGACCAGGTCTTCTGCTCGTTCCACCTGCGGGGCTCTGTGTAATCTTCAGGCCCTATCTGGTGAACAGCCAACCAAACAGGTGGCAATAAGATTTTGGAGATTTTCTGGGTCTTATTGGAAGTAAAAGGCTTGAAGGGCTGAGGCTTTGCAAAGCTGTTTTTTACATTCCTACGCTTGGACTTGAATTTTATTTCACAAGATGCTGCTGCCGCATTGGCGTAAGAGTGCCTTTCTTCCTATTTTCATAAGAAGGGACTGCTTTAACTCAGGCAACTATCTCCAGAAGAAGATCGGTGGTTGAAGCACTCCACCTCGGCATTGCATTCCTGTCTGACAGGAATTAAATCCTAGCACACACACTAGAAAACTGTCCCAGCTCCCTTTGGCAGCAGATCTTCAGCACAGCTTTAGAAGTGCATTCATTTTGTATTTCTCACAGTCTTCAAGGGAGACTATGCATGAAACCCACTGGGCTACTCTTTTCTGCTGCAGCATCTAATGAAATCCTTCAACTTTAATTATAATACAGAGGACTGCAGAGGTTACCTCCAAAGATAATTCCAACTGGCTCACCTTCCTAAGTTTTTATATAAGCAGGGAGTCTGATCCCCGTCCACGTGTGACTTTAAAGCCCAAGGCTTTAAAGCGGTGCCTTGCTCTAAGCTGTACTTACTGTTCCACCACCAGCAGAGAGAAACGTCAGACCCTTGCACTTGGGCTGTCTTCATGTCCTGACCTCAGAGGTTTCTGCTGCTGTCTAAAAATATTTCCTAAATTGTCACGTTGAACCCCCTTCTCAATTCTTACTCCGGTACAATGTTTTTTGGAAGAACTTACAACTCCAACATATCTGAGAGCGCATCTGTGAGCACCACACTGATGCCTGGCTATATTATCTGAACCCTGGCTCACACCACCATGTGGATGGCAGCCATACCACAGGTAGGGCTGGGATTAAAGTAAAGTCCCAGTAAAGTACATCCACACTTAAACTGCTGTCTTCAGAAAGCTCTGCCAAGCAGCTGTGCCTCATGATACAGAAGAATTGCAAACTTACTACTTTCTTCTACTTTCTCTTCCCACAAAAGTAAGGCAGAATCACCACTCATCATTAGGAAGAGATCACTTTTCCTGAGAGGCTTTTTAAAAAGTAGCTTTAAGTACATATAAATAAGGCACAATAACATAGGTATTTATGTACAAGGCATTGTGAACCACTTCATGATACCCTTGTAATATGTTCTTTTGATTCTTTGTTATCATTTAGGATATATTTTATTTATATCTAAATTTCTGCCAAGACCATGGGTTTGAAACCACCTGCTTTTCTGAAGTAGTCTGGTCCCAGGCCATCTGGCCAACTCGCCACATAATGAGATTGAAGGCATCTGGGATTGAAACAGAAATTAAGAGTAACCCCTCATGACTGATTCCCTTTGGTGGCACAACACAACAGACATCAATGCAACAACTTTAAAGTGCTACAATAAAGATACGAATATGGGGCAAACTTGAGCCAGGCAGATGATGAGTGACGGGTGGATTGTGAGTCCTGATTTATTCATTAATGACATACAGGTCATATGCTGCACCTTCTCCCATTTGCAGTATTTGTTGACAAGTGGTTTGTCAGCTGGCAATTCATTTAAGGAGGATGATAACCTCATGAGAAATTAATGAGGTTGCCATATTTACATTAATTCTAATGTATTACACCAAATCACCAAGCTCGTGGATATTAAAAATGCTAGGACTGGTAGCACAGCAGCTCATCTACACCTCGATCCCACAATGCATTACTGGAAAAGTTAAATTGATCCTCACAACATAACAAAATGGGACTGTCATTCAATGCACCAAAGTTCACAGATGTCTGTGGCCAACGTGAATGTTTAACAGAGGCAACGGGGCGCCCCAAGCAGACATGCCCCTGCTGAACTTCCCATTCAGAGTTGGAAGAGCTGATTTTGTGAGTCAGGAGACTGATAATGTGGGGTCAGAGCAGAGGAAGGGATGGAGAGGCAAGGAAGAAGATATGAAAAGACCTAGTAAATTGAAGCTATTTTTGCAAAAGATTAAAGGCAAAATATATTGTCTAGGAACGTTTATTTAATATCTAGAAAATTTAAAGAAGCAAAGTGATTTATTTTTTTTTTTAATAATGCGTCTTGAGATTTTATCTTTGAGATCCAGCCAGGAGCTAATTTTATGCTGAACGTGCAGAAATATCAGCGTCAGCTTGACTCCAGTATTAGGTCTGCCATAATGACTTTAGAAGACAGACAGAAATTGTTTTGGCTTTCAGATAGATGAGTATTTTGCTGTGTAGGAAAGTCCAGTCTGCTCTTTAGCTTTGTCTGTCAAAACAGTCATAAAGACTTCATATTTTAAGCCACACAATCCATTCATTCCTTCTATCACGTTTATAATATGAATAGGTTATATTATTCTCTTTGTCTTTCTATGTTTAGGATAAAATCTCTTCCCCCCTCTCGCAAATCTGTAATTTGCCTTTCAAATAGGTGCCTATGCTGTATTTTATGGGAAAACAAGAACATGGCTCTATTCCGTCACTGAAAGATGAATTCTCATGCACTGTGTAATGAGAGTAAAATTGAGTAAGAAAAGGTTGAAAAACATAAGAAGGATATGTGAGCATGATAAGATGTATTAAGCACTGAGTAGACTGTACCAGAGACAGTTTTAAAAGTTTAATTTCTTTCCCCTGGGTAAAATTGATATTTAAAAACAAACAACAAAAGAATACTTTTTGACTTTGAGCAAATGCCTTATTTTTAGACATTTTTAACATTTGACAGAAATTCTGGAAAGTTCTGATTTTGGAAATAAACTGTTTCATTACTGTATGAATAGAGATTGGTCTTATTCTGAATGTATTTATTTCCACACAGGGAGTTATAATGCCAACGTTGGGTTACTTTTTCAGATAATCAAACCCACACTATAAGTTTGCTTCAAGCCCACATTATCTAAGAGTGGGGTAGACAAATATCTGCTCAAGATAATTAACGTTGACTGGAAGTTTAACTTCTATAAAGCTAAAACTAGAAGAATTGAATCCTCTCTAAAGTGTTTTGATGTTATGAGATGAAACCGGAATGTTGAAATACATCCATTGAAAACATAGAAAAGTTGTCTAAAAAAAAAGAAAAATAGGTCTAAAATATCTTTTATTTTTGCTAAACATATTTTTAGCCTAAAATTGCTAATATTGCTGTCTTTTAACATTGATAACCACTGTAAACAAGTTAATATAAAGAGAGACTTTCATGTAGCACTGTGTAAAAACAGTTTTCTCTTCTTATATTTTGATTATCCACTTGGATATTTAGGGAAGCTTCTCTCCAGCCATCCATTCCTTTAAGAATGAAACATTCCTTTAAGAATGAAATAGTGACCACAGAAAATTTTGACTTTTATATATTTGGACATTTTCTCTACAAAAATGACAAGCAAACAAAAAAAAGTCAATGCAAGGATTTTGAAACTTTCTCAATGAGTGACTTCAAAGTGAAGGCTAATAATTTGCACAGAATGAAATCAAAGTATCTGTAAGTACTGTTCTCATCCCTGAAAACAATTTGCAGGGTTTTTTCACTGTAAAATTAGTTTCTTTCTGTTCCTTTCCCTTTTTCTGGGGTGAAAGATCTCACAAATCAACAGCAGTTTTTTTCAGTGTTATAAATGACCTTAAATATATAGGAAGTGCTCTGGAGTGCAACAAAATGTGAAAACAAAGAACAATTCTCTTTACTTCCAGTAATTCTATTCTGAGATATTTTTTTTGGTAACAACTGACAGCTGATAGTACTCTAGACTTTGGGCACAATCACAGACCCCATGAATTCATCTAATCCCGTCTCCACGCTGAAGGTGAGGCTGTTCTCACTGGGTTTTTATCAAAACTCTACTTAAAAATTAACCATGATAGCATTCCATAACTGGACTCATTAACCTGTTCCACATCTTAATTATGCTTAGCACCATGATAAATTGCAAGTGAAATCTGTACCTTCCTGCTGAAGAAAGGGAAAGAACATTTGTTCATGGTAACGATCTATATGTGTTTAGGGACTGAGATCTTATCCGATAGATGGGTATTGAATAAGTAGAAAAAATTCTTTTCTTCCATTGAGACTGATGAGGACTGATGAGCTGCCTGGGTCCATAACAAAATCCAGTGCAGACCTATTTATATAACAGGAAGCTGATGGGTGAAAGACCTGCTGGGGAGAAACACCACGAAGAAAAATGCATAATGTTTTTATACAATTGATTCAGCAGCTAATTAATGTAAGCTCGACTTTACAGATCTGTAAGAACTGAGGTGAAATGAAAATGAACAAAAATAACTGCCTATATTGGAAACCTTTTCCGCGGAACTTTATCTCCCTTGAAATGTCCAGGAAAATTTTTATTAAAAATCAATTCTGGAAAAGATTCAGTCAGCTCTAACCATCTGTTGTCTTACTGGAAATTCTATGTGCAACTTGCCATTATCTGTGTTTAAATATGATGATTCAAATAATTTCACTTTTTAAACCATCAGCAATTCTGTGTAATTTTTGACTTCTGCTAAAATGTATAATGCTGTAGGCTGAGCACTCTGAATCCGCTCCTTTGCTGTAATCCTCCTGCTTCACCCAGTTTCCTCTGCCCAGGCAGGCAGGAGACACCAGCAGTTTTCCCTCGTAACGATGGGGATGGATTTCACCAGCGTGTTTGAGGTTGTCCTCCCAGCACGATTGCTTACGCTGCGCTGCCAGCCCCACGTCCTCACATCGGTGAGCCAGCACTCAAAACCATTATAGCGGGCTTTTAAAAAATCGTATTTAAAAATAGGATTTGTGCTTGCTTGTCTGTGAGTTCAAATCATTCGTTTGCTCTGCCTGTACAAGCCTTGTTCCTTAACCCTCAGTGGAAATGAACACTTGGCTGTCTCTCGGGATCTCCTGATAGGGATCCAGGAGCTGGCGGTGTGAGAAGCATGACACGTATTGTGACATGCACGAGAGAGTCTCGTGACCGGTATCACTATGTGCAGTGTGTTTTCCAGGGTTTTCCAATCTGATTTGTGGGTAGAATATTCTGGCCTAGCAATTCTCAGCTTGTTCCCTGACAGACAGCCTGCTTTTTCCTTTCATCCTAATTATAGCCTCATATATCACCCTAAGTAATCTCCTCAGTCGGTAACAATTTAACGTTTTACACACCTCTGCCTTTTAACTTCAGACTCCCTCCAGCTCTGTGCCTGGAGTGACTAAGATATCAAAGTCAGCCACAGGTTCCACATTTTGAATGGAAAATAAATTAGCAATATTGAACCCGAATGGAGCTTTGGTTATCTTTGCCACCACTGGTGCTTTTGGGCTTTACCGCTTTGCTCACCCACACTGTACCCACTCAGTTCCAGGGGTATCTTAGAGAAAAGAGAGGTTATAGCATCCAGACCTTTTAAATAATTCAAAATGTGGTGAGCAGGTAATTTGCATGGGTGCATGACAGAGCCTTTACAGAGGAAAACCAGTCCTTGTCTTCTGGGTTTCCATATCCCTGGGTGATGGAGCTCTGTTATCCTGTTGGTCAGAAATGGGACCATGATAGAGCCAGGAGGAAAGAGTTAATGATTTATTTTTTTTTTGAGAATTTTTCCCACTGTCCATTTAAACGTCTTGAATACTTTTTTTAAAAAAAATCTGGCTACAGCAGACTTAAGGGAGCATCTGGCAATATCTAGCACCTCTCTTTCAGAGGAAAATTCTTGCTTGAGGCTTGTGTTTTTGTTTTGTTTTGTTTTGTTTTTTTTCTTGAGATTTCTTTAAAATTTCTTTTATTTCTCACAAAAGAAACACTTCTTTGAGGAGAAAGGTTATGTAGCTTGTACTATGGTTATGGACTTACTTGGGTCCTTGGGACTTCAGCTGAATCTCCTGGAATAGGAAGGTGTTTAGCTTAGAGAGGAATTTGTGTGGATGCATGTGTATGGGGAGCATGCACAGCTCACAGAATACAGCTCCAGCCATTAACCTCCACTCATTGCTTTCCTGGGAAATAAAAATCTCAGGAACTAGATCTTAATTTCTGGGAGTAGGTAAGATAGCTTTTTCTTCCTCCCTATAATTACTGGCCATGTCTTTATTCTTGCATCTGTTTTTATACCTGTCTGAGAAAGAACTGGCGTCTGTCTCCATCCTGGCACTGCCACAATCCTAGACCCAAATCTACTTCTCCGATACCACCTGGGGAACCCCTGAAAAGCTTCAGAAATTGTTTAGCTTGCAACAGCTCCACTCCCACAGGACCATCCCCGCCTGCCACAGCGGGGCCAGGCTGATTTCTTCATGCATGACCAGTAATTATAGGCTAATATATATAGGGCTATATATAGGGCCATCGCTGGGGCTGTTCAAGCAGCGGGTAGAGACTTATGTGACTGCGGGATGAGCACATTGCAAACATTTCAATGCGCTGAAATTTCTTGACAAAAATCCAACCCGTGTCTCGGTCTAGTTGTATGGTTTTGTGAGTACTCACTTCTTGCACTTTTCTTCTCTTTACCGGAGAAGAAATGGTTTTCTGTGGTACAACATGCATTATGCACAGTTCTATAGTTCAGAGAAAGGAGCTGTGAGTTTTCTTCCTCCCAGCTTTTTACTGGAAGGAAAAGAAACACAGAAAGACGTATTTTTCCTCTAACAGAGAAAAAGGAGCTACAGGAAAACAGTGAAATCTTTGGAGTTTCTTTCCCTGCTCTGATGCGGATCTTCTCCCTGGTACTTGTTAACTGCCGACTATCCTGATTTCTTGCAATGTTTCTGGGGAGACAACACCTTTTATGGAGTTTATTGTGAAAATCCCCAGATATCATTAGAGATAAATGTACCTTAGCCCCTCTGGTGCAGTTTAATTTCTGCTATTTTAAAATTTCTCTTTAATTTTGTATACAAGGAAAACCAAAGACGTTTTTGTTATGTCTGCATTTGAGACAGAGATCAAGGATTAAGACACCAGTCACACATTTTTTATATAGTGGACTTCAGACTACTTCACTAAAGCACGTAATTTATTCCTAATTCTTATATGTCGGGTGAAATAATCCTTCTGAAGCAACTCACTTTCTTACGTAGACAGGGAAAGTGTCTTCAAGGGAACTAAACTTAGGATCTTCCTCGGTTCCAAAAGAACAACCTCTCTTCATTGACTGCCAGGGGACACTCACTTTAGTGAGATTGCTAAGAAGATATCCGACCCTGAAGTGTGAGAGGTGGGCAGAGGGAATCCCATCTCCTGTGTTTCTCTGGAGGACTTTCAAAAGAATTCTCTCTGGGAATGGACCTGCCATGCTGCACTGAGGGCAAGCAGAACGAAAGAAAAAGCAAATTATTTCCAAAATGAAATAAGAACCCTACCTCAGGACATCATGGATGAAAACCATGTAAAAGTGAGATTCTTATATGGAATTTCTTATGTATTATAAAAAAATTCCTTATTCTTTATTATAAATACCTTCAATACCTATAAAAGGGGAACAACTGTTGAGCTTAGATCTTTTGAAACTGAAGAATCCTTTTTAGCCTATAGTATGGAGCAAACTTTTTTTCAAAAGAGGCCTCGAGACAGGCAAAATAATGAAGATTAACAATCTTAAATTCACATTAAACACCACTACACTGCTATTTCCTTCTATTTATCATGATTAATCTATGTGCTCTTTCCAGGAACACAGAGACCACCCAATCTGGTGCTAACAAGGAAAGCTGTTGGTATTTTAAATGTCAGTAGCATTTCAATAACTCATTAATATTATTGCAGAGAAAACTGGAATCTGGACTGCTCGTGGCATGTTTTGCAAAATCCATTTACCGAGGTTAAAGTCTCGTTGATACAATGCTGCAGAGGTAGCGCTGAGCTGTGGTACCACTTCTTTGTATCCACTTTTATAGCTTGTTCTTACTGCCGTGCTGCTGCTCTCGGCTGGTTTTGCAAGGGCATTGTATTTTTCTTAGCAGAGGTGGCAGGAGCACAGGCTGACCTGGCTGGGTACTGCTGCTCCTAGTTCTTCGCTCGAAGAGCTGCATATGGCTCTCTGCCATCACACTGATTACGGGGACACGTGTCTTTCCGTTGTTTGGTTTGAAATACTGACTGCTGTCAACTGTAATTGAATAAGCACCTCTGTGGGATGTTCTTCTGTGCGTGCATGGGACGAATATTCAATTTGCTGATGCATATAGAGCAGAGTTGTAATTGCTTTTGCCCTCATGATAGGAAACCCTCCACCCGTATCTTTAAGGTTAGTTTCACCTTTTTTTTTTATGCAATCCTTTTCCTCAGGTGTCTTCTCAGTCCTTGGAGGGAAAGGTAGGAACTGAAATTCTGTTTTAATTGTGACTAAAAAGTCAATGAAACAAAATATGTTGAGACAAATCAAAAAAAGTCTAAATATTTAGGAAAATATCTTAAGTGTCACCCGAGTGAATATTTATTGCATAATTGTAATAGCTCATTCTTCAAATGGCAACATTATTACATGAAATTTTGAATATTTATTTAATTTGCTAATATGCAAAGGCACATTTCTAATAATATTAATAATAACTGATTGTTTTTAATAAATTTTTGTAGGGACATTCTTGACTCTGCCCCCTAAAGAAAGCAGAGTTGCAGAGGAAGAAAATGTGAGCAACAAAATTTTTTGCTTCTAGGCACAAGGAGAATGATTTTAACAGAACTCAGCATTCACGGGGTTCCTATATGTGTGCCTATATGACCCTCTTTCTTCCTGAGGAATTTTAATCAGTTCTGGAAAGCGTCTGTACTCATTTCAGAAAAAAAAAAAAAAAATCTAATTAATTGTCAACCCATACTTCTTAATTCAGATTTTTCTAGAGAAAATTCTTTCCCAAATGAAAGGCCAATTCATTAAATTCAGAGCTACTTCTTGAAGAATAACATTTACTTGTGGAAGATGGTATGCAAGTAAAGCTCCAAAAATCAATAGAAGATGGTTTGATTGAGATTTCAATTCCCTTTATTAAATTCCCTTTATTAAATACATGTGATAGGTTATTTCCACACAATTATTCCCAAAGAGATTCCTTCACATCATGTCTATGAGAAGGTATTATTTTATATATACTAACTGGATGTAAGATACCTTTGGAAAACAGAGCAGTGAATGTGTCATCTAGGTTTTATTGTTAATTTTTTTATTGTATTATTGTATTTGTAACTACCTGCTTTTCTACGTACAATACTTTTCTGAAGGAACTTGAGAGGGGGGAAAAAAAAAGCCAAAAGGGAAGGATGGTAGCTAACAAGGTGGCAATTTAGTGGTTAGGGCAGTTGCTTGGAGACTGTATGTGAACCTCATTTCTTTAAGGAGGGAAGTGAGTACTGATCTCCTTTTATGTTGTCTATTCATGCATTCAAATATTATATGAGAAGAATAGGTGTATTCTATGGATTTGTTGAAAAAAATCAATTTAGCCTCAATAGCATTCTTGAAACCCTCATGTGCCATGAGCAATGTTTATTTCTTCAGAGGGCCTCATTTTTTCTCTCATTTGGGTTTAGTAGTCCTAGGCACGAGCAGGACTGAAACAATTGATGTTGAGGGACATTTCAAGTCAGACTGGGTTGTACCTGGTGAATTTAAGTCCGCTCTAAATTATACCTTTTTTTTTTTTTTTGCTCCACAGCCAACCAGTAATTTCACAAAACATCTAATACCAATACCAAATACCTAAATTTAGAGGATATTAAGGTGGAAGCTGAAGCTGCCTGTATGGTCAAGAGAGTCTCTGGAAGGCAAATCAGGGTGCCTAAATTGGAAAGCAGTTAGGTTTTGAATTTAGGGGTTCTCATTGCTGAGTGGAAGCACACACTTCTCTCTGCTGACTGTAGAGGGAACCTGGGCACCAAAGGTAGGTGCTTGCAGAGGTGGTGTCAGTGTTCTCCATTGCCTGCAGACGGTATGGAATGGCGATTAAAGTGTATGGTATATGTCTGTTTCCTGGGTTATTCTGAAGTGTGCGGCAATAAGACCTTTCCTGTACCTTTTCCTGACAGTTTACTTTGGAAGTAGAATTTGCATTACACACAAACAGGTGCACACGGGTGCTCATCGTTTGCAACTTTTAGCATGAAACATTCATCTTTGAAGATAATTATTAGGTTTATGTTTTAATATTAGAAATTACTATAGCTTCTCTGTCTGCAATTTTGTTTGGAAAGTTTAGCCCGTATTGTAAGTGGTAATAGAAAACATATATTTCTTAAATTCTGTTTCCAATACATGTGTACGGACTAAAAATGTGCCTGAACTAAAAAAAAAAAAAGCAAATAAGGTTGAAAAAGATTGGTCTGACGCTATTTATTTAATGTTACAGCAACAAAAACTTTCCACAATATTGACATGTCATTAACGTGACTGTGGTGAAGGATCAGAGAAACAGTAACTTTTTCTCTTACCACTGAATAGGAAATTTATTAAAAAATAAAGTCTTTCCTCTACAAATATTGCTTCCCTTTCATTTTCTGCATATGAATATGGATTTGCCTGGATTTTTGCTACAGGTTTTTATATTTCTTCCTATCTTCCACTTTTCTCTATGTACACAACGTTTCATGGAATTGGCTGAACCCAAGTCCCATTCCCCTAGATTTACTTAGATTCCTGCCTTGTGGACAGCTCTTTCCAGCTTATTTCTTTGGCTCCAGCAGTATTTTCCAGGTCAAAGTTAGCTTGTTTTGCTCATTTTTTGAGCCAACAAGAGCCTGTGAGACAGCAGCAGTGTTACACTGAACTGAAGCTAACAAACCCCACGTCTCTGCGGGATTTGTTTTGTCTGAGGGGTTTTACTCCCCACTAATGCAGCCGCAGCCTTTGACTAGTCATCAGGAGGGAACTGGAAAAAGATTAAGTCCGTGAGCTTTAAGACATGCTTGCTGAATCTCGCTCGGCAACATGCAAGCTGATGGAGTGTCTTTGCCCCATGACTGAGTGAAGCTCCCTCCTTAGCGATATTAAAACCTGCCTAGACATGGTCCTGAGCAACTGGGTCTAGGTGGCCCTGCTTGAGCAAGGAGGTTGGACAAGATGACCTCCAAAGGTCCCTTCCAACCTCCAGCACTCTGTGATTCTGTGAATTTTATGCCAGTGCATTTTTGGCTTTTTTTCATAGCACGAAAGATCTGTTTTCTTGATAGGTCAAGTGTAATAATATGAAAAGGTGGCTTAATTATTTGCTAGGGAAATTAATTATGCACGATGCCTATATCACGACCTTTGGTTTGAGCTACAGCAGCTTATACCTAGGGCAAAAGGAAATTTACACTTAGCTTCAAGAGTAGCAGCCTCTGATAAAATGGAGAAGTAAGTCTTAATAATGCTTCAAATAATTAAGACCGTGCACTTGTTATACTTTACTGTTACTTGTTCTTTCAAGAGCCATCTGAGAAACCTCCAGGTTCCCATTATCTCTAGATAACTGGCAGAACATAAAAAGATTTGAATAAGAACTGTCATACTGAATTAATTGGACATGGCTAATAAACAATGTAATGCAACAGCAAAACATTTGCGGGCTATGCCAGATAGCTATCTAAAAGAGCCACTTTATGCAGAACTTCTTGGAGAGATGACAGTTTGGCCTTCCTCTTGTAAAATCCTGCCAATCTGCTTGTGTTTCAAAGCACGCTTCTGAGTGGACCTGGATGTGACATCTTCAATGGGTAGAGCAAACACCCCTCCCAGCCACCCAGAACAGGCAAGAGTCTTTTGAATTTTAGTCACCCACAGAAAATAGTTTCGTGAAGGCCAGGTGAAAGCCTTCATGTTCAGAAGTGGTTGGAAAGACTTGTGCTACTTTTCTGCAGATACAAGACAACAGCTGATGGAGGAGTAAAGCGTGTGCCAGAAATCAGATAGCTACCCAGGTGAGGTGGAATAGTGACCTATAAGGGGATGTACAGGTGCGTCACTGTCATTTTGTCATGTGGTTGCAGAACAGGTTGGGTGAGATTCAGTTCCAGACTCAGACAGCTAAATACGGGGGTCAACATATAGGTGTTCACATGTAAGCTGCTCATTCACCTGCAGTGGGAGGTGAATTTAATCTCAACTAGTTCTCCACCGACTGCAATGGCAGCTTAGGCACCGGTGTGCGCACAGATACTTACATTCAGCTACAAACTTGGAACTGAAATCTTGCCTTATGTCTCTGAGATGCAGACGTCCCCAGCGCTGGGAGAGGACAGCTGGATTTTGATAGTTGTTATGGACTGCACCCGTCGGGCATCGGTCCCATAGCTATGTATGAAAACCGACATGGGGTGCTCAGTGTTGTCTGCAAGAGTCAGTAGCTGCATCCTTTTCTGAAGAGCTGTCATAACTGTGAAGATTACACAACTTTTCAGTTTCTGACAACTCACCTCTTTTACTCTGGCTCAGTGTGTTCCAGCTGGTGACCTGTCTGACAGCTGTACTTCTGGGGAGCCTTCTGTTTGGCCCATGACATCCTTTTGGTTGTCTTTGCACGGGAACAAGAGGGAAAGGAGAGCATCCATTAGCGACTGTGGCTCCCATAGTGGTGCGGGCTTTCTTAAAATGGTGGTCTTCATTGGGGATCTCAGCTCCAGCAAGGTGTCACCCTGCCTGTGAGGGAGAAGGGCCTGGGGAACCTCGAGAACAACTTGTGGCAGCTTGGAGGCTGGCTGCAGCCCAAAGCTTGTGTGTGACTCTCAGCACTGAAAAGGTTATTCCTGCCGTGGTTTGTTTGTAAAACGCCCTTGGAGATGACGGCTGCTATACAAATGACAAGTAATAAAATACCATTATAGTGTAATTAGTTATTATTACCTCAGATGGCTAAACCTCCTGCCACGGTTTATTATAGAACAGGAAAATGGAAGGAAGGAGAAAGTGGAAGACAACAACAGTGACAGGGCAGCATCACTGGCAATCTAGTATTTCTAAAAAGAAGCAGGAGTTGAGGCAGCACCAAGCCAGGCGCACCAGAAACAACCAAGACTATGCGGAAGTGACTTTGGCATTAAACTACGTGAACAAAAGTATAACTTAATTCAGCACTTTCGATCCGGTTCCTGGGAGGCTTCACCATCTCACTCTGAACTCAGCCTGTAAAATGGTTACATTTACTTCGTTTTCCAAAACAGAGTGACAGCAACTTTGTCTATTACAGCAAGGAAGAAACCTAATGCAACTTTGATTGATTTGTTCAGCTGCTGTCTCTGGGCTGCTAATTGTGGCTGTAGCAAGGAGGGGAGGATACGTGAGGCTTGCTGCTCCCTTTCTGATGCTAGGACCTGAAGAAGGCACTTGCCTCATTTAAATGTTTGTTCCTTGGCAGGTTTCGTTATGCTAGCAGCTTCAGCCTCACTGCTTGGTGCCTTATATTGGGGCAGCTTTTAAGAAGGTTGCTGTTAAAAGAATGGAGGATTATTTATTTGGCAAGGTCTTTGGAATGGGCACTATGTTACGGCCATTAATTCTCATTCTCTGCTTACATACATCAAAATGCAAGGTGCGCTTGTGAGATGTAGTTCTCCTTCCATTGTTACTGAATCTAAAGGTAAAAATTTTACTGGCTTTGTTGGAAAAGATTGATAACCATTGTAAATTTAATTCTTCATACTGTTGTCATTCACAGGACAAGTTCCCATTTCAGGTTTAGGATCTGAATGTGAAGGTGAGTTCACCTGAAACTGGGAGGAGTGTCTTTCTGTATGTTATAAAATCTTTGAATATGGTGGGCAGCATGTATTTGGATATATGGTTAATTGGGTAGAAAAAATGCCAGGTAATAAACAATCATAGCTTGTTGCAGTTTTCACTCCGTGTGCCTAGATGATGCCCAGGCTGATACACAACTCTGTGTGTGCAGAGGCTAGAAACTCATCACAGTAACGAAGACATAGTAGCTACCAATATTTAGGGCACTTCCTGCAAGAGGAGATGAATAGTGAACTTCTGCCACCTTTGGGGAAAGCTGAGGACAATCTGTGAAAGCAGTTTAAGAAAAGGATATTTTTTCCCCCCTGTGCCTCAGTTTCCCATTAAGGGTTGTGGGGGGAAGGAATCTCCTTTTCCTGCCCTCAAAGTTTAAATATTTACTTTCTGAAATGTTGCTGTGATGTTTTGGAGGTCATTGTTGACCTCTTCAGGCGTTCACTTCAAGGTGCACTGACTTGTGCCCTGGCCAGCCCTGGTGGGGTGCGGAAAGTGGATGTGATGGCAGCTTCGCCACCCCTGCCTAGCCAGGGTATGTGGAAGGAATGGGCCTGAGCTAAACTGCAGAGGTACCACAGCAGCTTCAGAGTTAACCTCATTCGATTTTAATCTCATTTGCAATTTTTAAAATTTTTTTTTTTTCTTTTCTTGAAAAGGTTGGTTGGAAAAGACCTGTTACTTGATGGAAAGTTTTCAACAGTCTCTGCTCAAATTCTACAGCATCAGGCCTTAATTATTTCCAATGCGATCTTTGCAGTGCTTTCTGAGTAACCAGATTTAATAAATTGCTGTATTTTTAGGTGCATAATAGCAGGCTACCTGTGATTCAACAACTGTGTGAATTATGTAAGTAAGGATAATAAGTTAACCCCAGAACTCCATCTCATAATCCACCTATTTCTGATCTTTCACAGACTGCTTCTTTTTCCTAAAAAAAATCCTTGTTCTTTGGGAGCATTATCTACACAGTTTGACCTATCTCTAACTAATCCTGCCTTGTACCAGGTGCTGACTTCATGCTGCTTACCTGATGATATGGACCAGGCGAGGACTAATTTTCTACACCTAGTATTGTTAAAACAATACACGTGAGCTGATGCAGGCAGTTCACAGAATAACATGATAGCATTGGTATCTATCAGCGGACCAAAACTGATAGTCTAATGAAAAATTAAAAATAGAATCAACAGAACAGAACATTTATTTATTCATGCTTTTATTGCCTTTTATGTAAAAAGTATTACTAAGCATATTATGCAATTAAAACATCAAAGGAGGAACACAATGTTAGAGAGAGAAATGAAGATGTAGAGAAGAGGGAAGCATGGTTTTTTTGAGCTAACAAATCAATGAACCTGTGGGATAAAGGAAGGTGGTTCCAAATGTCAGGAGCTGCATTGACCTGTTTGAATGATGGATTGTAGCACAGAGGACATCGTGGCACAGGGCATGTAACGATATGCCAGTACAAGAAAGGTTGCAGAAATGTCACCTGTCAGCAAATGGCACTACACACCTTTATTACGGGAGT
The DNA here is from genome assembly GCF_028500815.1 of Rissa tridactyla. Classification (NCBI taxonomy): domain Eukaryota; kingdom Metazoa; phylum Chordata; class Aves; order Charadriiformes; family Laridae; genus Rissa; species Rissa tridactyla. The sequence goes on along the minus strand of NC_071468.1, from coordinate 114,549,281 downwards.
CATCTAGTATCTTGACCTTGTTGCATGCCATGGTAGACACTGTGTTGAAAACGCACACTTAATGTATGTGTTTTGGTTAATATTCCTCTTCGAAAACATTTTAACTCAACAAATACAGTGACAAAAATACAGGATGAATGATCATGAAGTGTCTGAGCAAACTGAGAGAGTGTGATATGGAAGTAAAAATCATGTTTTTGTTCACGTGTTCTTCAAAATCTAAGAAAACTATCAGTTTGGGGCTTGGGCTCCGCCAGAAACATATTAATTATTTTTTTTTAAATGATATTCTGACAATCTTAGCATTGAGTGGCATTGCAAGTTAGCAGCATTTCACCTGCGCGATGACGGAGCTTGTGCCGCTGTGGCACAGCCTACGGAAAGCTCTGGGGCAGGTAACGTGTGCAGCGCACACAGCTGTGTGTGTGTGGTCCTGGGCTCTCTCCAGGAACCCATTTGCACAGGTACCCAGTGGTCACCAGCACAATCACAAACACAAATCACAAAGTTATTTTGAGATGTGGTTTAAGTCCCACCAGGAAGTCTCAGGAGTCACAATGGAAAGACAACTCCTCCAACTAATTTTGCCATGTAGCTGAAGCGGAAAATCGGTGACAATCAATCTGTAGAAGAAAACTGACAAAATTAACCAACAAATAGAAAATTTTTCTTATTTCAAAGTTAACTTATCTAATGTATTGCTCGTGGAACATGTTTTTTGTTTGTCATCAGACAAACCCCTCTGTTTGTAGATGAAGATCATAAGAGTCTTCTGCTTCCTTCACCCTTCTTCCCCTTTGACTGACCATTGCCATTTCAAATCTGCTCGCAGATGTTGTCGGTGAAAAAGTTCTGGGCTAGAAACATAAAGCTCTTGGCATCCTTCTGCCAGCGCTCCATGAAGCAACAGTAGCTGAGGAGATGTTAGGGGAACAACCCCTTGGACGAGGGGATGTGGAGTGAACTGATGAGCAGCAACGCTTCACGAATGGCAGAGGGTAAACCCAGAAAATACCTGTCTACTGACAATGGGTCTTACACCAGCCAGGGATTTATTTTATCACTTCACATTGGGTAGTCTCCTAGGGAATTGGGAATAAATAGTTACACTCTATCCTGCTCCACTCAAGACTGAAAATTCTCAAATAAACAAACTTTGAAGCAAATTGCCTTCACAGCACAGTGCCTTTTTCTGCCTAGTTTGCAGTTTCCCCGGTGCTCCTGCAGGTAATGTTGAACAATTCAGGCTCATTCTGCTGTCCGTGGGAGGCATCCACAGCTATTATACAGAAAGACATGCAAAATTTTTTGAGAGAGACAAAGATGTCCAGAGCAATGTAAGACATCCAGACTAGATGTCTAAGAAGGTCAGTAGCTTTACTCTTTGCCCACAGCAGATCTTAAACTGTCCCCAATTTACTTCTCTCGGACAACTATTTATGATATTCTTTAGACCCCTGCCTGAGATGGAGCTCCTGAAAAGTAATAGACTGGAGAGTCTCGATGTCCTTAGGGACCACGGTGTTATTACTTACCAAGCACCATAAGCTGGCAAGGGAATAAGGAGGGCTTTGCACTGCAGGTGGCTCTGATGAACACTTTAAATACACCCATGGGCATAAATCGCACACGCTCAAGAATACTCCTGGGAAGCATGACTCAGACAATATGTGACATTATGTGTGATAGTATTTTTCTGCGAGTTCCTTCTTGCTTTCAAGGGGTAATGTTATACTTGTAATAGCAGAAAAATTGTTAAACAACAATTCCCATCAAACATTTACTAAATTGCGCTTGTCCAGCCTATCCTTGCTTTCTGCTTTAGGGGTCTGTTCCTGGCAAGCTGTAACAGGAATCAGAACAGAGATCCACATTTGGATGTGTAAGCAGCGTGCTTGCTTCCCGGTGTGAGCAAAGCAGCAGATCTCACAGGCATCAGGAGATCTCCTTCTGACAAGCCAAGGCTTTCTCGGGAGTGGAAAGCAGCCAAATACCTCATCCAAAGTCCACAAAATATTTTATCTTCTTTTTTCATCTCCGAATCTCAGAAAAACAGGCTTGCTTGGAGATGGAAGATACACACCTTGGAATAAAGAAAAATACTAAAAAAATATTCTTGTCTTCCCATTTTCATTTTGATAGAAAAAAAGGAGGTCTTAATCCATCCTTGCTGCTCTTTCATTGCTTAGCTCTATCCTTTCCATCTCTGCCTATCTCTGCTTAAGTTTTTTTTCTTAATTTGAAAGAGAAATCATATTCACAATGTGATAGCAGTAAAGTTATCTGTTGTGTTAAGACCTCTGCTTCTTCAGATTAGTTGGCTGTCACGCTGAGGAAGCTTTTATTCATTCCCATCTTAGCCTGTACGCTTTATTTGCAGTGTGTTAATTTGTCACTTCTTGGTCAGAACACACAGTTATCTGGTCCAGGCTTGTGAAAAAGAATAAGTTTAGAGACCCACGTGTGAGAAGTTCAGAGTTCTTGTCTCCTAATCTGATCTGTGGGTTAACAGGTTTTTACAGGTATGCAACTGAAATCTTGGCAGTGAGGACAAAAAGAAAGAAGGCCAGATATTGTAAGTATTTAAAGCACCAACCTTCCACCAAATTCAGTAGACATTATCCGCGTTAAACCTTTGAACGTTTAGAGTGCTGCAGAGATTCCCACTCAGTGTTTGTAAAGAAATGTGTGTTTTTGTAGATATGAAACTTGGGTGCCGCAGGGTCAAGGCTGGTTTGGAAGTGAAATCGAGCAGCTTTATTAGATGACGGGAACGCTTTTGTACTTAAGTCCTGGTTTTCAGTTTGAGAAGAATTTGAACTTTCTGTGACTCTTTACTATTTCCATTTTCAAATGTTGACTAATTTCAAGACAAAGTCAATAAGATATGAAACCAATACCAAAATTTAATCTTTCCTCAGACATGTGGTTTGATAACCCAGCAGTCGCTGGATCCCTACAGTGACTGCAAAATCCTATAGGGACTACATACAGCACCTCGTCAAATTTGGTACCACTGGAAACTTAACACATGGCAGCAGAAGTCAAATTATGTTCTATTTAATTTTATCATCAATAAGATGGAAACTATGCAGCCTGATGGCAGAAAAACGTCAAAGTAAAAATGAGGACTTTATCTCTGAAGGATTTCTAGAAGAACAGGCATGGTGTTATGACGGTGCATAATGTAATGTTCTCACATGTGGACTTTGTAAAGGGCTCTTTATTGACAGAGTATATTCCTTCTAATACATATAAAAAAAGAGTACTTTGTATAAAGAGTTTTCAGCAGAAGTATCTGAAATAGCTGCACATTGTTTGAGCTACTTCTGGGTACTAACATTACAGCCTGGATGCTACTCTGAGCTTTCAAGTCTACAAGACAAGTAAAGAGATATTGAAAGCCCAGTGCTGCAAGCACATGAAGGTTTTCTAAGAATTCATTCACCTTTAAATAGGATGCTGCAAACTCTGAGAGTCCTTGGAAGAAATGTAGCTGATGGAAGAATGAGACAGCACAGGAGAGTCTGCACAGTGAAAGGAAACGTGCAGAGTAGACATTTACGTATCGAGTATATGTTCCTAACAATCTCTGAGAAGAGAGCAGGGGTCTATTTCCTAGGCTTTGTACTTCACTTTTTGTGAAGATATTTGGCTTGCCAATCCCACAACATTGGAATTGCAGTGTTAATGTCATATTTGCAAATACCTACACCCAAACTAAGTTTTAAGGTGTTGAATCCTGATTCTCCTGGCTAGTTAAGTGATTTGGTAGCTGTAGTTAGGAGACCCTAAGCCTACTGAAAATCAGTGCCCATCTTGTAATTTGACCATTCATAACATTTATCTGGGCAAAATTCAACTTTCAGGCATCAGTTGGCCCCATCTGGATCAAGGTGAAAGGTGGGGATTTATCCACTGATGCACCAAAGAGGAATGACCAGAGGAAGAAAAGTCAATTTGGATGAACACTGGAGTTTGGATACATGCTCACCTACTGGGTTTCCACAACAGTACATTAATTTTCTGCTGACCATAACAGAAGAGCAAAGCACCTGCCAATCCACAAGACAGAGCTTCTGCTTTCCAGGACCTGCACCAGGTCCCCTTCCTTTGCTTAAAGCTCATGTCATTCTTCCATCCACCTCCTGTCTGACTTTCTTCTGCGGTAAGGCTGGAGGTCTGGCATACCTCTATTTAGAAAATGCTGCTAATGCTTGTGGACTCATCTGGATATTACTGACCTGGATTCTGACATTCCCAAGGCCTACTGCCAGAATGAGATAAGGGAACCTAATGTCCTTCCTCTAAGCAAGAATTTGCCCAACAATTGCACTAGTAATATTAACTCAAATTGAAGCTTTTTGCATAAAGAAAGGGAGACCAAAAGAGGTTGTCTCAAATATATTTGCTGATTTTATTATTTTTTTTTTATCAGAATAAAAAGAGTGGCTCAATAAGAAGCTTGCAAAAGGAAAGAAGAAAAGTTCACAACAGTCTGTTTTCCTTTCTTCCTACAGAGCTCCATGTTTGATACTAGGGGAAACCACCACTCTCTGTGGTTTGTTTCTTACAGTTATCGCATATGTGAGAAAAGATGATGACAGACATCTGAGGTGAGAAGAGCACAGTTCCTGTAATTAGTGTTTGTGAAGACGTCACTGGTGTCCCCGATAAAGGGAGTCTCTGTCCCAGCCATACATCAATATCCAAAACCTTGCAGAGCTAACATCTCATTTCTCTGCTACTACTGTTTGAGACCAAAAAAGTAGTATTATTGCTGCAACTCAAAGATTAGCTGATGACTGTTGGAGTCTGTCTATACCTTTTATCAGAATGTGATGCGTGTTTTTTCGATTGATGCTCATTCTGAATGCAGGCGAATCATCTGGCGTAGAGCAAAATTACCCAGTGACCTAATGTCCTGTCACTGATACACAACTAATTATATGAGCACTGATCCACATAACATCCGTTATATGAATTTGAATGCCCATCTGTTCACTCCAGATTAATTGTGACACTGATAGCTCCACATTATGAAACTGTTATTTTTTTCAAAATCTTCCATGAAAAGTAGAAACTCCTTTCAATCCCCCCCAAATCCAAACAAAACAGAACCCTAAACCCAAACAAAACAAAAAAATGACCACTTTTCCAAAAAATGCAGGCTCATAAATTCAAATATTCTCTTCACTGCCAGATAAAGCACACCAGAACCCAAGGGAATAGGTCAAAGCATAAAACATGCCTAGCAGTTAGAAAGAAGGTATTATTCTTTACCCAACCTTTTGATCCTAAGCAAGGTTTAGAGAAATGCGGAAAGGTCCAATTCATCTTGCTTAACATTAGATAACAATGTGGATGTCCGTATCTGAGCTAATCTCCCTTTCAGGGAACGATTCCTTTGACCTATTTTGGATGTCTACTTTAAGACAAGACAGTTTTGCTCCAGAAATGTTTATTTCTCCCTGCTTCTCCAGCTCTCTAAGTGAGATTAGTAGCTGAGATCTGATATACATACTACACGGTAGATGTCTATATTTGGTGAGATCAATTGCACCCTCAACTAATTTGCGAGTAAATTGATTAATCTTGTATGTCACATCTCTTTTAGCTGCATTTTCTCTTTGCTGCCACCTAATTTTTCTCAGATATTTTGATCCTTTTATCTTTTGACAATTCCTCAGAAATCTGTGCAATTACAATTTTTGCTAGCGCTGTCCTTCTATTGAGCCAGAGGAAACAATCCAAAGAATTAACATTATTTAGTGTTTGTATCACTGTAAGTGATCCCACTTGCAACATATGTTCCAAGACCATTTTTAGTGAACTCCCCTAGAAATCTTCTCCCAGATCTTACAGATGTACTTTAAAAGACATGCTTAATTTTCTGATACTTTACAATATATCTATTAATTTCTAAGTCATGCACTTTAAAACAATGCCATTAATTTGTGTGTATTTTGTGTGTATATGTAAATGCTCTTGTGTTTTAATTGTCTTTCATCTAGCAAATTGAGCAACACATTTTGATCCATTGGCCAGCAGCTGGTGGCTTGTGTGAAGTTTATTAGTTATATAGTAGCCATTGCACCATTTTGCTTCCACTGCTAAATTACATTAACAGGCACTCAAAATAGATGAATGAAGCCAATGAAGTCATATCAAGGACACACCTTAGTTTTGATAGAGAAAAACCAGCAGCTGCACCGTTTCAAAAGAAGAATTCATAGTGCTATTTATTATTGATATTTCAAATGGTCCACAATGATCCTATTACTAAAATATGAAATGTGAAATGTCTGTTCTCTGGATCATAATGTACAATTCATGATTTCCATGCAGTGTTTTTCTATGGAGAGTAATGGACAAACTTTAATTCTTCCTTATTTTTGCAAGAGAAAAGTTGATAATACCACACTTGGAGTAACAAGTTATGATAGCTGGACATACACCTATGATACTGTCCTTACATAGAGGCCTACATTCTAGTTACATTACTCCAGCAATTTTCCAGTACTCAATTTTATATTAGTGCTGGGATTTAATTTGCCTAATTTAATAATTTCACCAAATTTTAATATTCTTGGATTTGTCACACTTAATTCTAGATGTTTAAAATGTAGCTTTTTAAAAATCTGGCCTAGTCTTTCTGTGTTCCTTTTTTTGGCAATGGAGAGAAATAAGTAGTTCTGTAGAACAATCCATCTCATCCTAACTCAGAGAGCAAGAACAGATGATATGAATAATTTACTTGGTGTTTTTATTTCTGTACTGACCATGATGGGGGTCTCACTCCTAATGAGTTCATTTGCCAAAGGTACGTACCTAATTCCTCATATAGTCAACTGGGAGAGATAGTTGTATTTGACAGTGCTTCAAGACTCACAACGGAACTTACATGACTGTAGGTATACATCTGGTGTAAGTGTGCAGAAACTCCAAGAATATATACTATAGAGAAGGCTGACTGTACAGGAGCAGTCAATAGGATAAAGAGGTCTTATGGGACAGAAGATGGACATTACTGCCTGGTCTTAAAATGGAGTCTAGTTTTATATGCAATGCAACATGTTTATATATAGGCCAAATACACAGTGACCATCTTGAAGGAGCTCAATTTAAGAACTCCGTTCATGATTATTCCAAGGTGCCAGGCACTATGGATGCGATTCATCTCATCTGTCTTGTATAATAATCATGTACAATGTTTAAAGGTGAGACATCTGAGGTTGTCTTTATAATCAACCAAGAGAGGAAGGCAATTCTCTACACATCTAAGCCCTTCTGCAATTCATCTAATCTATTTCAACACGTATCTGAGCATGAGATAAGCCATTCTCTAGAAGTCCATTTACTTCCTCTTCAGCTCAGATGCAGAGGATTACATTAGAGGCATCTACATTAGACCCAGTGAATCCCACCCAATTCATCCTTGGAAGACAACGTTTCAGGTTACAAAGAATATTCAATTTTACTTCTGTTCAAAAATATTGAACCTCATTAAAGGACAAATGAAGTATGCTAGGGGAAGTGCAATAGACCTCCATTGACTCTAGAACTGAGAAAAGAAGTTGTCCCACCATATATTGGGGCATGGTACATCATTCCCTGCATACCTACGCAGATTTTCATGGTGTAGTCAGACTGATCACTCTATTCACAAAATAATTACATTTACTGAAGTCTGATAATAATTTTGAAAACAACTGGAAATCTTAGTATATATTTTGTTTTAAACCGAAATTATTGGAACAAATCTCAGTTTGACTTAGTTTGTGCAGACCATATGGTCTTATGACGTTTCCTGTCATGTTGCCTGTTTTTCCTTTAGACATATATATTCTTTGACATAAGGGAAATAATAGCAAATCTATATCCAAAATTAGATTATTTCACAGAGAAAAACTGGCATACTATTTTTTTTGTGTGATCAGGCATTAGAAAGACAGGTTATAGCCATATTTTTTTAGAAAACTTGTATTATTGGAAAGCTTAATATTGCTGCAATATTAAACCATAAACATCTGTTTCCTTCAAACTTTACCTTATATCACCTTGTGTTTGTGTGATATGATGTATCTATGCAAATTTTTTTTCTGAATATTTTTTCTGAATATTTTTGCTAGCCAGTGTTTATACATAATAGGCATATTTGATTCAGTGAGGGTGTTTGTTTACTAACAGCCACTGACATTAGCTATCTACTATTTCAAATCGTATGCAATAACTTGAATCAGTTATTGATACAAGAGATTAAATCGGGAGAATTAAAGTAGGTATGGTATTTTCACATGGTATTTTCTGTAAAAAACAAAGAAGATAATGAAGATAAGTTTTTCCCATGTTTATGACTCCATTAAATGTAAGATAACCTATTTACTGCTGACAAACAGTTTAACAAACAGCATCATGTTCTTTCTTAATGAACTTCTGTGGTCATAATTTATTATTGTAGGAAGTCATAGTGCTTAATTTCTTACAGAAATGAGCCTTCATGTTTAATAGTGCTTCCTTTTCCCTGTCTTTGAAAGATTATTCAATTTACATATAGATAGAGCGCAACACTTCAGCGGGAAATCTTTTTGTGGGAACACAAATTAAACAGCAGTTTTAGGAAATTAGATGAGAAGTACACAAGCCAAGTAGTTTATGTTTTCATGTGTCAAGTTGAAAGTTTAAGAGCTGTTTTGTAAATGAATCAAAAGCCATAAGCAATAATAAAAAGTATTTACACAAAATTATTTGAAATCACCCCTTATTGGTACTTCTCAGGAAAAACAAAGAAATACCACTGTCAAAGCAAAACATAGTTTAAGTCATAATATAATTTTGTCTTGAAATTTATGTAAACAAAATTACCGATTAGAAGACTTTTATTCAAAGCAAAGTTGATGAGGAAAATTTTCACTTCAGCAAATTTTCTGGCTGCATATGCAGCCCGAAGACCAGCTTAATTGCTAGTAAAATCCAGATGAACTGGGGCTCAAGCCACATCTTTGTAGTTATACAAAGAACTAATGTACTGCAACTAATAAATCACAAATCTCTGAAGTGAAAAACAGATATAAAAAAATTGTAATAGACGCTGTTACAATTATATCTTGGCTTTTCCAATAAAAATGGTGAATTTTTATTATGATCGTTATGTCAACCGACCTGAAAAATAATGTCATAAAAGTTTTGTGGAATGGCCTGCAGTCATCTTGTGTCTTCAACGGATAATTTTTATTATACTGTGCAGTATGTTAGTTAAAGGCAAAGCTGAAATTGTCATATAGAGGGACATAAAGGTCAAAAGAAGAAAGCTGGCTTTCACAATAGAGTTTCTGTATGGCCTTGGCAACGAGTCTGTCAACTGCTCACAAGATATGAGATTAGTTAGACAGCAACGTAAGGTTTACGATCACTGAGTTTAGATGAAGTAACTTTCATAAACAAATTTAAGCTGCAAAAATAACAATTGTATTTTGGTTTCGCTTAAATAGGCAAGAAAAGAAATAGTAATAAAAAAATTAGAAAGCATATTTTACTTAAGTTAGATCCATTCTACGTAGTAATAATTGGAACCAGACCAGTTTTAAGATGTCTTACTTTAAAAAAAAGGTTCAACGGTTATTTTTTAATCAATACTTAACATAATGCCTCCCTTAAAAAAGTAATAAATGTTCATCTTTTTGTGGTGACATGAATAGCTTAGCAATATTTGACAAATTACATTATCCCTTCTGAATGATTTACTAATATTAGTTCCTTCTGTGTGTAGGAGTTTATGAATAACCAAGTTGATGGAGAGCTAAAATACAATATAGAATAAAATCATATAATGGAAGCCTAATGCACCAATCAAATGAATGAGAATGACGACAATAAAAGAGAGATATTTAAAAATATCCCTACCTACTCAGAAAAAATTAACCCAAGGAAGTATTTCACAAGCTTTACTTATAATGAAAAGGACACAGTTACCTGAACATTGTTTTTCATTGTGTTTTCAGCTGCTTTGACATGGCCTCCAGCAGAGACACTACAGATTTTGTCCTCTCTGCAAGCCCTGTGTCGGCTATTCCAAGGGTGTCTCAAAAGTCAGTAGGATCTTACCTGTGGGCAGCTGGAGTGAGGCCCTTTTATCTAATAGGCTGAGCTGAACGGCTGCCTAATTTTGTTAAATGTATTGTCTAGATCTCTGCAGACTGTAAGGGGAGCTGGGATTGTTACTGTCCTGGCATATAAAATAAATTTAGATGGTTTACGTTTAAGCTGAATAATTCTGTGTGTTTTATGTCATGTGCTGTAGGTAGCGTAAGAGGCAAGAGTGTAAACATAGGTGTTAATACCATCAAGGGTACAGTAGAGCATGCGTCTGGCCAAGACAGAAACTATGGGAGACCTGTGTTCTTCTGGAGCAGCAGCTGCAGGCCTGGCAGGTACGTTGGGGTGCCACTGGGGGGATGACACTAAGGGATCATGTTCAGGAACCTGAATTTTTCTGGCAGACTTCACAGTCTTCATCTCAAAGACAATCTTTGATTTTCCGTGTACTCCATGCTTAACATAATGGTACCCAGGTACTGAGTACTTCACTGGTTCCCTCAGACACTGTAAGCAATACCCAAGCATGTTAAAATTTCATTGTTGTTGTTTTTAAATGCAGGAGTATTGGTAGGAAACAAAAATTATATATATAAAAAAATGTCCTAGGCCATTCTAGAAAACTCTTCACCTATTGAAGCTCTTTGTGAGAGATCTCTCACATCTGTAGACCAAGAAGTATCATCTGTATTCACTAGCATCCTGGGGAGAAAAGAAAGGAAATTTGTAGTTCTTAAATATAGTGCACTGTAGTACCTAACACAGTATATCAACCAGTAAGATCATTCTGCAGAGGACAAATTACATAATTTTTTTGATTCGAATCTACCAAGTGATGGCAACTTGGATCATCTACTTGAGTTATATTGTTTACAAGACTATTAAGCTCCAAGTGTAATCACTGTTTGTTTGATATATCTTTTTGGGTTGACAAGGGAAAAATACTTTTATCAGGATAAAAAACCACACAGCTTTTGCAATCAAATACATTTCAGGCAGGCAAATTCAGTTTTCCCAGATCCCTATACATACCAGGAGTAGGTGGAAAAGAGGGACAGAGACAACAACTGAGGAACAGCAGTTTAGGGCCCACCTAGAGAAGCTTTTTGTGTTGAAATGCACGGAGCTGTAGGGGATCCCCAAGGGTGCTGAAAGCACTGGCTGACGTGATTGCGCAGCCTCTGACTAGAATCTATGCAAAATCAAGAGACTGAGGGAAGTCCCCTGAGGACTGTGAAACGGACCAGAGAAGACTAGACTCGAGTAGTGTTTTGACACACCCCACCCACCACCACTGTATTCACATATGGAAGCTGAGGAAATGGCTAGATTGATATATAGATGGGTTTAAAATTGTCTAAACGGAGGGACTCAAAGGATATTAATCCATCACTTGACATCTCTTTAGAAGTTGCTACCAAAAGGAGCATCCCAAGGGTCTGTACTGGGGCTGATGTTGTTCAATAGCTTCATAAATGTCCTGGATGATAAGACAGGATATCCCTCAGGAGATTACAGAGCATGGCTGGCACAACAGACAGTAGAGCTTCAATTCAGAGGTTCCTTGAGAAACTTGACGAGTGGGCTGTAAAGTTCAAGAGGGAGAAATGTGTTTTTCACCTGTGGAAGAACAGCTGCATACGTTAGGAACTGACTGGATATGTACCACCCTGCTGAAAAGCACCAGGAGGTTACAGTGAAGCTCAGCATGAGCCAATAAATAAGTCAACCTACATACTGGGGTTTATTAAGAAGATCATGGCAGGTAAGGCAGGAGAAGTTATTGTGTGCAACAAAGTGTTGGTGAAGTCACACCTGGAAATCTATGTCCACTTTCTGGTCACCCCTGTTCAGGAGTGACTTGTATAAAAAAGGAAGAGTCCAGGAAAATAAGGTTTATCTGGGAGATGCAGTCTACTGGAACATGACCTACCATGCTGGAGGAGCTGCCCATGCCTAGTCAGGTGAAGATGAAGCTAAGGAGAGATCAATTAGCAGCCAACAGCTACTTGAAAGGTACTTGCTTCTTCATAGCGGCAGATGAGACAGCATCCATTGAGTCTAGTTAGCCTAAGACGCATCAACTTAGTGGTCTGAACATGCCACTGAATCCTTTCATTGGAAAATGCATCAGGGAGTATTTGTTGTCATCCTCTAACTGTTCCAGTTTCCTTCTCACTTGGCTAAGATTGTTCTCTTGAGAGGAATTAGTACGAAGTCAGCAAAGTTTAAACTGAAAATATGATATTCATTTTAACAATGACAGTAATTTTTCAATGAGAGCAAATAAACATTTGTACATCTTCCCAAAGGGTGCAAACTTCATTTGAAATCTCTGTGATTCAATACCTGTCTATAAAGAAATGGTCTAGTTTAATTAGGGGCAGCAGGTCCAATTCAGAGATTGCATTACTGAAGGCTACAATTTTTTCTATAGTCATGTTACAGGATCATCTTCATTCCAGCTGGCCCTAAAATGGAAGATTGATTCCCCTTTACAAAAAAGTCCTTTTTCAACACTGTCATTGTGCAAAGTAATCTTAAAATGCAGGCATAAGGCTCTGAACATATGCAAATAGTCAGCACTTGTCAGCATATGTGGAAAATCAGCATTTTTAGGCTATTGAGTTTCAAAATTTTTCACAATGTTCCAGTCTGAGGTTCAATCTACAGTGTAAAAGTTTCATGGTCTTCTGAGAAAGCAAAGTGTTTATCAGAGACTGCACAGTGCAAAAAAAATGTCAGAGACTTTGGAAGAAAATTTTATTTGAAGAAGAGAAAGTATTATTAAACAAACGGAAAAAACTCTGAAAAGGGTCAATGTAAATGACAATTCAAAAATACCTACTTCCCTTGTGGCTAGTCTTCCAGTGCTTTGAAATATCATAAAGAATAGTTACGAGACGTTTATTTTCTTCAGCCTGGAAAAAGGAAGTGGGAGGAAAATGCTGTCAAAGTAGATATAGTAAGTATCTGTTGAATAAACAGTGTCAAATATCCATATAGATTGCAAAAAGCACATTGATTGGTTTCTTAAACACGCTGTTCGGTGTAAACAGTCTGGTTATGCAAAAATGTCATGGTGTCTGGCAGGGTCATGAACAAAGCAAGTCCCCAGCAAAAACCCCAGATGCCCTTCCCCAAAGGGTCCTTTGAATCTAACTAACATGACACATGGGTGCAGGAGCGCTTCTTGGGGCATTCATAAAATGCTGCCACTGGTGCAGATGAGGGCATGTAAGTGAAAGGGTGCTCTGAGAGCATAAGCGCGTTAGTCAGCCCAGAGCAAATGCCGCCCCTGCAAACAGCAAGTTATGGGAATGACTGATTATGACTTAAATAGTTGGGACTACTGATAATCTACAGAAATCACACTAGGAGTGTATAATTATACCATGTGCTTGTATGCACACCCAAACGTGTTTGTACATATACACAGAATCACTCTGCAGCAAAAATACTGCTGATCAAAATCTTTGTTGTATGAATACTATGAGACTGTAACGGAGAAATAAGAGTTACTGTTTTGAGCAGTTAATTGCAAACTATTATTATTTAAGTGATGTAATTTGTTTTCTGAAATACAACTTAAAAGAGAGAACTTGAAGTTTTACAGCAGTTACTTACTTCAGATGATGAAGTTCAGATCTCTGAGGTTGTACTTAAATATGTGAAAAATAAAAAATGTTCCTAACATTGTTTTACAGAAAATGCAGATCACTGATGTGTTCTGTTAGTGCAAACACCAGGCAAAGCGAGGCAAACACTACCTTTCTGGGATACATACTGTGCTTTCTGAGCAACACATCTCAGATTCACATAAGGATGCTGTGCAACTTTTCCATGTGTTCAATATTTCACTGTAGTTTTAGATGACATAAGCGAAACGTGGAAATTACCATTACATAACATCATTTCTTTCCCTCTCCCACTCCAGGAAAACATTGCCTTTTGTTTGTTTGTTTGTTTGGGCTATTTTTTTTTATTTGCTTGCTATGAGAGGAACCCAAGGCACTACACAAAAGGCGTAGGACGATTGGCATCGGTATTTGTACTGATACTGCCTCTAGGGCCTCACCCCAGGCTCCAAGAATTGGGCCTCTTCCAAACTTCTTGTGTTCAAATGAAAAAATATAGTTCTTATGTTTAATAAAGGTATGAATTTTCACGCTCAGAGAAGTGAATGGAAGGAATTTCTGGGTATGAAATTGAAACTGTGGACTCAGTTGTATGTTTTAGCATGTTTTAGTTTAGCCAGTTGACTAGAGGGCGGTTCACAAATGAGGTAGCTCATCATAGATCCACAGCTCTTGATCTTATTTTGTGTAAATTTCATCCTTAATAATTTTAATTCATCAAAACTTAGTTCTATTAGCAAATATCACACATACTAACCATTATTGTCTATATGGTAAGAGCTTGTGAAGCTTGTTGCCTCCCTTTTCCTTCTCACTGCTAACAAGACCATAAACCCTTAAGAATAAAAATCTTCTGCTGCATTTGCATAAAAGCCTGATACAATGATGTGTTTTAAAGCATGAATATACTGAATAATCCATTTAATTTAACTTTAAGTAGTTTAAAAATAACCAGAATTGTTTATAATGCATTGACTAGAACAGATGATCCAAATCTGCATCTACTTGTCGCTTTTGCTCTGTAAAATACTGGAAGCGTTTAAGATACTTGAAAAAAGATTTATAGAACTTCTTTGACTTGCCTCATCACCTTAATTTCTTGCATAAACAACCCCGCACTTCCCCCCCCCCCCGAAGCCTATTAACCATAGTTAGTATGAGACCTAATAAAAAGTGAGTAAAGACAAGTGGTGGTTATAGTCTGCAAAAGGTCGCAGAAAGGTTATGAAACATGGCTTGTTTTACTGATTTAGTAAGTATTTAAATGAAAATCTGCAGTGGCTCCCTCCTTTATTAACATGAGCTCCTGATAAGAATGCACAATATGATTCCATTTTTTTCCTTTCCATTGCTCTTGTAAATTATACAAAAAGGCATGACAATGGTTAACCTGCCATTGTCCTAGGACTAAGGTCTGTCCTGCTGATCAATATTGTCTCCTTCTGCCTCAACTGCTTGTTTTCATCTGCTCTCAACTGCCTTTGGGGAAGAAGACAGCTTTTTGTTCTGGGTTTGTGCAATTTATATCAGAATGCAGGCCTGCTATGCAGTCATGGCTCTTAGTTATAGCAATAATGCAAATTATCACCATAGAAAGAAGGAGGTTTTCCTCTTCCTCAGTGAATCATCACTAGATGCAGGAGAATGAATGTCTTGACATAGTTCATTGTGTAAATGAAGATAATTGAGACAATCAGCATAGGAATTATGATAGTTGCCCTTAATCAATGTAAATAAGTCTGTAAGCAGATACAGGGTGCATCCACATTAACACTGTCATTTGGGTCAGGAATGTGATTCTAAAGTGAATGTATTGATTATCATGCATAGGCTGGCATTACAGAGTGGTCTCAGAGAACAGAATCAGGATTTCTTTGAAGTGAAATTAAACAAGGAAAGGGGTGCCCTGGTGCACTTGAACTTCTAATGAACATTTAGTTCACGTGACCAGAGTAACCATAGTATGACATAAAACCTTCAAAACCCATGCACTGTGGATGCTGAGTCCTGCAGATTTACTGCTATTGAACAATGGGATTTTTTAATATACACGTAGTTCCAGATAAAAAAAAAAATCTTTATAAACCTCAGTGACATCTACGGACATGAAAGAATAGCTAGAGTAATTTAAAAGAGAAATAGGAATTGAATGTACATTAAGTAAGTTTACCAATGATACTAAACTAGGAGGAGCTGTGGACTGGAGGACAGAGAAGCCTTACAGAGAGTTCTGGAGAGACTAGGATAACCCCATCTGATGTGGAGAGCTCTCTAGTCCGTACAAATCGGGGAAAGAGAGGCTGCAGAGCAGCTCTGCAGGAAGAGATCTGGTGGGTTGGGTTGATAGAAAGTTGAATATGAGTCAACAGTGTGCCCTGGCAGCCAAAAGGGCCAACTGTGTCCTGGGGCGCATCAAGCACAGCATAGCTAGCTGGTCGAGGGAGGTGATTGTCCCACTCTACAATGCACTAGTGTAGACCCACCTTGAGTTCTCTGTGCGGTTTTGTGTGCCTCAGTATAAGAACACCAAATTATTAGAGTGTGTCCAGAAGAGGGCAACCAAGATGGTGAAAGGCCTCAAGGGCAAGACCTACGAGGAGCAGCTGAGGTCACTTGGGCTTGTTCAGCTTGGAGAAGAGAAGACTGAGGGGTGATCCCATTGCAGTCTACAGCTTCCTCAAGGGGGGCAGTGGAGGCGGAGAAGCTGATCTCCTCTCTTTGGTGAGGACACGAGGAAATGGAATAAAGCTGCATCAGGAAAATTTCAGATTGGACATTAGGAAATGGTTCTTCCCTGGGAGGGTGGTCGGTCACTGGAACAGGCTCCCCAGGGAAGCGGTCACGGCACTAAATTCAAGGAGTGTCTGTATGATGCTCTTAGTCATATGGTTTAGTTTTAGGCAGTCCTGCGAGGAACAGGGAGTTGGACTCGATGATCCTTATGGGTCCCTTCCAACTTGAGATATTCTATGGTTCTATGATTCTATGATTTTGACCTAAACCCATGCTGTTTCTCTTTCACCTTATTCCTAATCTGACAGCGTCATGTGAATAGTATGTCAGATATCTTCAGAAAACTGTGGGGTTTTTTTTATTAATTCAGATGGCTTTGCAATATGTTCGCAGCTTTACAATTAACTCCTTGCAAAAGGAGGGAGGGATAGGTTAACGACAGAATTTAAGGATTTCTAGCTTCTAACACCTACAGTTTTCGTTCAGTGTGATATCAATGAACAGAGATGCCCTCTCTTAGTTAAGTATATTCTTGTCAGACTTCACCTTCCTTCCAACTATACATTTATGTTAGGGTTTGTGTTTTTTTTTTTTCCCCCAGTATGATATCCTTGGTTCACCTATGGAAGAGGTAGAATAACATTAGCAATACCTGAGCTTGCTATATCTCAATTCTAATTTGGAAGGACTGACTTCAGAAGAATGAACATATTGTAAGGGCTGTATATAATTTTGATTCTTGGCATAATTCCTGATTTTGTAAGTATATACATTTATATGTGTCTCTATATAAATCTCTCTAGGTATCAGTATATATATTCCTACTTCCTACATGGAAGTAGGAAGCCCTAGTCCCTTTCTACTTTAAAATTGACCATCTGGAAGATCTTGTCCAGAACAGATGCCGTTGTTTCTTTTAAATTAACATTTTAATTACTGTGTGATCAAAGGACTGTCCTGGAACAAGAAATTGTGCAGTATTTCTAGCAATATATGAAGGATAATCTTGCTATACAGTAATGTTACCTTTTTATATACAACCACCCACTAGTCTATTGATTTTTATTCTTAGAAGGTTTTGTTGAATGTTTTATTGTCTTTTCAAGGGCCTTATTCAAGGTGAATTTGTTGTCCTTATCTTTCATCTCATTGATTGCTCTCTGCAAAGCACTTCAAGAGAACAAATCAAGAGGTTAAAAAGAACTGCCCACAGCACTTATTTGGACCATGTGAATGCAATATCTTCTGTTCAGTGGGTATTGGCATCACAGTGACATGGTGGGAGTGACATGGTGGGAGTGACATCATAGTCACTCCTATGACTGGAGTGTTGCAATGGAAGGATACAGGCTCTTCAGGAAGGACAGCCAGGGGAAACGAGAAGGGGGTGTCACCCTCTATGTCAATGACCAGCTGGAATGTATGGAGCTCCACCTGGGGGTGGATGAGGAGCCAACAGAGAGCTTATGTGTCGAGACTAAAGAGAGGTCAGGTGATGTTACAGTGGGAGTCTGCTACAGGCCACTCAACCAAAAAGACCAAGCAGATGAGGCCCTCTATAGACCGATAGGAGCATCCTGACATTCACAAGCCCTGGTCCTCCTCATGGGGCTCTTCAACCACCTCAATACCTGTTGCAGGGACAACACAGCAGGACATAAGCAAGCCACAGTGCCTTGAATGCGTCGATGATAACTTCCTTTTCCAAGTGATAGAGGAGCCAATGAGGAGAGGTGCCATGCTGGACCTTGTTCTCACCAACAAGGAGGGGATTGTGGGGATTGTGAAGCTCAAGGGCCGCCTTGACTGCAGTGACCATGAAATGGTGGAGTTCAAGATCCTTAGGGTGGTGAGGAAGGCACAAAATAAGATAGACTTCAGGAGAGCAGGAGAGCAGACTTTGGCCTCTTCAGGAATATGCTTGGCAGGGTACCGAGGATACAGCCCTGGAGGGAAGAGGAGACGAAGAAAGCTGGTTAATAGTCAACATCAGGAACAGGGCCCAACAAAGTTGAGCAAAAACACCAGGAGGCCTGCATGGATGAACAAGGATCTCCTGAAGAAACTAAAACTCAAAGAGGAAGCCTACAGTGGGTGGAAGCAAGGACAGGGAGGAATACAGAGAAATTGTTCGGGCAGCCAGGGATAGATTAAGAAAGCTAAAGCACAGATAGATTTGAATCTGGACAGGGACATTAAGGGCAACAAGAAAAGCTTCTATTGTTATGTTGGTGATAAAAGGAAGACTCTTCATCAGAGAGTGTAGTGATAGGATGAGGGGTAATGGTTTTAAACTGAAAGGAGGTAGATTTAGATTAGATATTAGGAATAAATTCTGGAACAGGTTGCCCAGAGAGGTCGTGGATGCCCCATCCCTGGTGGTATTCAAAGACAGGTTAGACGGGTCTTGGAATAACCTGGACTAGTGGGAGGTGTCCCTGCCCATGGCAGAATGGTTGGAACAAGATGATCTTTAAGGTCCCTTTGAACCCAAACTTTTCTATGATTCTATGATTATTTTCTTTCCACTTTAAAAGGAGACAAGAATGATTTGTTCCTCATCTGAATAGGAAATATTTGTGCTTATCGGAATGTGCATTTGACTAAAGTTATGAAGCCATATATGTTCAAAAATCCCCTTCCAGAAATGGAGGCACAATTCTACATTTAGTATTTACTGCAGTGTAACACGTGCCTATAGACGTGTATGACCTTCTGAGCATGCTGAGCTCAGTTACCCTCATCCTGCATACGAGTGCTACCAGTGACAACTCTTTCCCAAGAGGGCCAGTTATCAGTCACAGAAAGTTGGAAATCTTACAGAAATCTGACCTGAATGAACTTGCAACTTTGGTCATGGGTAGATTCAGTACAGCACTGCCAGGCAAAAGCGATCAGAAATTAATTATCAGGCCCTCTTGACATAATCTTTACTCCTTTTGGATTGTGAACCCGTGAGAAGTGAATATTTATTTTTTTCTATGACCATGGTGGCTAAAAAGTTATGTATACGAAACATGTCTGTTGGGTTTTTTTGTTAGTTTTTTTTTGTTTGTTTAGAGGTTTTTGTTTGTGGTTTTGTTTTGGTTTTTTTTTCCCCATGTAAACTTGACCCAAGAACTGTGATCTGGAAAGAAAAGAAACTACCCTAACATTATGATTAAACTTTGACTGTTGAAAGTAATAGTACAGGGATGAGGAAGCTTTTCTAAAGGAGGTGATAAAGTCACAAAGAGGTTGCAAACGTCCACAGCATATATGGCAAGTATGGTAAGCACAGCAGAGGGAAGGTGAGACTAATTGAGAAATGCTTAAAAGGATACAATAGCTTTTTCCAACACGTGTGCAACCCCAACTAAAAAACATCTGAGAGAGCTCCAGCATGACACGGATGGACACGGATTTTCTGATTTCAAACATACCTAGCATCAAAGAACTGAGCGACAAATGCAAGGCAAGTATTTTAACAGAGGTGTTTGTCAAGAAATGTCCTGGATGTAAGAGAGGAGTGGACGATGGTTCTGTCCCCTTGGTGTGGTCTGTGGGAGGGGGAGAGCAGATCGATCTAACTCTTCTGATGTTGCCACCTCTGTAATGTATTGTCTCTAAAATTCCAGGGGTAAATCCAGATGCACTATTGACTTAAAAAATTGAAAATAGTGTCTGATAAGTGGGCAAGCTGGTGTCAGGATTTTCATCATCCTTTTTATAAAGATGGTGTAAATAAAAAAGAAGGTCTTTTGTTGCGGCATTTCTACATAAATGAACCTTTTTGAGTAAATAAAACTCGTATGAATGGAAGGTTTCACAAACGCTTTTGCTGTTGCCCTTAGATTTCCCAGACCCTCTGAGGGCACACATATCCATTAGCCTAGGGAAAGCCGCTGGCTCTGCTGCTTTCCAGGAGCACACAGGACACCTTCCCAGAGTGGCCGCTCCTCTTTTCATCTATGAAATGAAGAAATACTGTCATCCTCTGTGAAGTTTGAAATGAAATCTTTCTATGGTAAATCAGGAAAGGATCCAAAAACCTCCTGGCCATTTCACTCATCCTGGCTTCTGATAGTGTATTTTCAAGGTCTCTGGATACAACCCAATCTTTCCATCCTCAGATTCTACATAGTTCTTGTGTCCCTGTTAGACTGAAGCAGGGATAAAGTCCAGGTGGAAGTCCTCCAAGCTCTGTTATGTTGGTTTTGCAGACTGTTGCAGAAAGGATTTGTGGCTAAATGTCACTTCTGTTTAAAAGTACCAAGGGGTTAAAGCTGGTATTATAAATGTCATTTTCAGGGGAAGCATGCCAGATAAATGCTAATCTGCTCCTTAAGCACTCTCCAGTGATTTTCATAAGCGCTCTTCAAAGAGTAAAAATAAAAATATCATGGTACAATATAGGAATTACAGTGCAGACGCTCTTCAGCCAGTGTGGTTGTAAACCTCCTGGCCTGCAGCTATAAAAAGCAAGGGAGTCCCTGCCACCTTCTATGGATAAACAGAGGGAAGGACAGATACTGGGAGTTTTCTTTCTACTTAGAAATCCTCCAAGTAACATTTTGAGAAGCTGGCAATTTTTACACGAGCTTGGAAATAGGAAGGTGGTGAATCTGAAGTGAGACACAGAGAGAGAGAGAGAAAGAGAGACTTACCTAGACAGAAAGGACTGTTTATTCCCTTTCACTGAGGCTTTCATAGAAATATGCTATAGAGAGATTTTGTCTTGAAAGGGAGTTCTCCTGTGGCTCTTTGCTGAAGCTACAGATGGCAGCAATAGAAGTCAGGGATCTCCAATGAGGTCTCCTACATAGCAGAGCCCCATGAGAGAGAAATTAATTGTGTAGCTGGTTTATGGATGCAGTAAAAGTTGGAGTTTTCAGAATACAGCAGATAGTGTTTCCCACAGGGGAAGACACATTAGCATTCAACTCTACCATAGGACCATGGCTCCCTATTGCTTACTAACCATTTCATGTTCGATTAAGTATTTGTTTGAAGACCTTTCCCTGTGCAACATCTGTGGCCAGCACATGAAAACAGGATAGGGAATTTGTTCAGTTGCACCTGGAAATAAAAGGAATCTTTGGGGGGCTCCTTGCATGCCACAGCGCTCTCAACTACCTGTACACAATCCTGCTCTTCCCAATTTCTAAAGTGGTTTTGTTATTTTAAATAAGCACAATAAAAATGTAAGCGGTAGTGACATGGTGCTGCTGAGTGATCTGTGGACTGCACCACAGCTGTGGTTCTTTAAGAGTCAATAGGAAAATATTTTCATTTGTTGCAGAGCCCAGGACAACCCTCCTAGTCATATGTGTGTCTTCACATGTCATCTCCGTGTCCCTCAGGAGACCCACATTACAATTACAGCAATCCAGCTCACCAAGCAGTCAGGTGTGCCACAAGACTCCTGAAGACGAACAGAAACTTCAATGCTTCTCAAGAGCCAGGAACTCTGGAGTCTGGTCTTGACTTGCTAGAGTCCTGCTAGAAAACACACATTCCTTGGCTTAAATCTTGTGCCACAGATACATGATGTCTACAGTATCAATGGATGCTCTGTCGCATAACCTGATGTGAACACCTCCCTCATCATATGGTGGGTCACTATATGTCATTTCGCAATGGGTAGAAGGATAAATAGGACAAATGTTGAAAGAACACTTGGTAACTTCTGGTTGATATAAATTGACTGGGACTAGAGGTACTTCTGTCATTAAATAATGTTGAATATTATTCCCTCACCAATTATGAAATTATTTTGTGGTGTAGTAGTCAAAGTCATGGATTTGACAGAGGGAAAATGTTGCCTTATCAAGACTGCCTGGACTTGTAGGTAGAGGTTCGTGTTGGAAGGGTCCATGAATTTTCACAAATACCTTTGCCATTTGAACTAAGTAATTATACAGCTGAGATCACCTGCTTTCTGCAATAACAAGAGCAAGAAATCATGGTTGAAGACAAACAAATAAGATTTGCTGAACTGCCTGCCCATTCCTGTAACCTCCATTAATCTAAATCTGCTCTGAAGAAGATTGGATTTATCAGTCTGTTGTGGTGCTACTTTCATTATAATATCGGACACCTGGTTCTTTCCCTGACATGCCTAGATGAGTCTTGACCCTGCCTGATCCCAAACCAAAGTACTGATTTTGCATAGAAGAGCTGCAATAATCCAGCAAAGCATCAATATCCATCTCAGAAAACATAACTCCATTAGTCATTGTCAGGATACTCTTGACCAGCAGTTCTGTATCCCTCCAGAAGCACTCTAAGGTAAGAACAGCTGAAGGCCCACTTAGATAAAGGTGACGTTATCTCATATTTATAAAAGTTAGGTATCTAGTTAAATCAATCTGATTATCAAGATTTTCCAAACAGCCAAAGAAAAAAAGTAGATTTCCCAAGAAGACAATTCATCCTAATGCAAGCTGAAATCATTAATGCTATTTCTCCTCAAAGGAAGAATTTAGACGAGACACCCAAATTTTAGACAAGTAAAGACTTGCTCACTGTAACTGAAGAAGTTACGATTCACTGAGGTATACAATTCTTGCTTCTTTTTTCTTAACTGTAGAATGTGTAATTGATAACATGCACATAAATGTCTTTTTTACTTCCATTTGCCTTATTTTTCTGAAAATGTACTGATATTTTCATAAATTAGTTTACTGTTTTCAAGAGCTGTCCATTTCTGTGACTAATTTGTCTTTTTGAAATTTTTGTCTCATATTTTTTTGTAAGAATTGTAAGAATTTTCAAGGTTATAGAAAAATGTTTCTGGGCTGAAGTGAGATGAAAGATAAGATTCTCTGAAGTGTCCAGTAGAGAAAACAGGAGAGTTTGAGTTGGTCAGTCAAAACATTTCATTTTGATTGCTTTGAACAATTCCATTTTGATTTTTAGCTTTTTCTTTTATTACTTGTTTGCAGTATTTTAAGCTGAAAAGCAATTTAAGAGCAAAACCTTTGGTTTTCAACATTTTTCAGAATGTTGTTCAGGTTATTAAATAGAAAACAGGTCTTTTTTATGAATAGTTTTGTTTTGATGAGTCTCTCTTTTCCAATGAAAAAAAAATATTTTTACAAAATTCATATTTAAGAGTAATTGTTAATATAAAATTTTTTTATATGCATCTTAAATTCACTTTGTAACTTTCCTTTTAATTTTTGAACATACATCAATCTCTCCATAAATGCTTTGATCTATAAATTAATTCAAAAAATATTCCTTAAATGTGAAAACTTTATTGATCAAAATATATTAAAATTGAACTGTTGTTCTGTTTTTAAAATATTTGTTACATTCTATTGTTGTGGTAAGCAACAAAATGCATTGCCATCATAACCAGTATTAAAAGAAGTGCAATTTTCTTCATAAAAAAGGTAAAGAAGAAAGAAAATGAGAAAAGAAATTAGAACAAGGGACATTTAAAAAAAAATAGCCTATTGCTTGTTTAATGTACAAACAGCTCTTTGCAGCTTATTCATGGGTAAATATAGATTCCAGCAAATTAAAAACATAAATTAGAAGGTATAAAGGAAAACTCCACAAAGAAACGTATTTAATTAATCTTTAAAAAGTTAACTGCTTATTCAAGAGTAACAGTTAAAAATCTTAAGTCTTAAACTGAAAAATACCATAAATAATGACTTTAACTCAAAGAATCAAGGGTTTTTATAACCACAAGCAAGTAATACAATTACTGAGGATTTGCATGCCATCTTGCTTAGGGTAGACTAGACGAGTGATCAGGTGAACTGGATGACAGAGCAGGAGAAGGTGTTTTTTTTTTTTTTTTACTAAAACTAATATATCCTACAGAATATAATATAAGGTTACTTTATTACCTTTTTATTGTATTCTGGACATAATTCCATGGCTTCATACACTGAATAGTCATTTGTACATAAGGGAACTTCAATAGCATGCTGCAGCTGCTTCTCAAGAGACAAGTGAGAACAGGAGGTAGATAAAAAATACAGGAATTCTTGCAACTGTGCCTGGAAGCCTACTAATGATAAGTAATGACAATTAAATAATAAGAGACTATGAAAAACGAGAAGCGCTCCAAGCATCTGGTTTTTATGACCTGAAATACTGGATTGATCTCACCTAACTTTAGACTCATGTAGTGTAACTACCTACCTCTTTGTTAGTACTAAGGTTGTCTTCATAGTCAATGGTAAGAAGTATGCCTATTTATGGCGTAGTTCACCAATATTCTCCATTGCAGGCATCTTCTTCAAGATGAGATTCAATATTTGTTTGGAGAGCATTTCCTCTCCATTTAGGGGAGTTAAGGACAACTAGCTCAGGTATAAAAGTCTTCGTTTGGCAAGTTGAATCCCATCCAAAGCAGATGGTGAGCTGAAATTTTTGAAAGCATCTACATCCACATAAATTTGTACTTTCATTTTTGCATTTCAAGGAATATTCATGTACACAGACATTAGTCATGCACCTTTCACTGCTCTGAGTCATCCTGTGGTGGCACTTACTGCCTTTTTGGTCAGATTAGAAAAATTTTCTCATCCTGGTTGCTCTGATTTGCTTTGTGTATGACTGAGACAGACTAAAGGAATCAGAGTGTGGTCTCATGAGTGTATAACGGTCCTCAGACTTACATCCCTGTGCAATGGCTGAGGTTTTGACAGAAACACATTCTTATTTCAGTTATACTTTCCTGCCTATGTTTTCACATGGATGGGTGTAAATGAGATGAAATATTATCCTAGGCTAGTGACTATAAATTATTTATTTCTGTAAATCATGATAGGTAGTGATTGTCTTGTGTAAATCTCCTACTAAAAAAATATTACCAGTACTCTTCATTTATATCTCCACTGCAAATGAACAAAGGATGAAGGTGGAAAAAAAACAGACTGAAGATTGGATGAAAAGCTTACAAATAACACAGGAAAAACAAACAGTGCGCAACCACAGGAAAAAAGATAGCAAGGAAGCTAAAAAAGGAACAAGAAAGAGGTTTTACTCAAAACTTTGCTGAATTCATAATATCCCTGTTAAAAGCCAGGAGCAGAACCATACCACGTGATACTTGTATAGTAAATTAAAGAAACAGACACAAAGCCTCCATAAAACTTGGTTTTCAGCTTCCCACCCAACTGGAGACAACTATAATTCAGGGTGATCTCTTTTGTTTAGCTATTACCTCTCACAGTTTCTTCACCATTTGTTTTTCTAAATAAATTTACATACATTGTGTCTTCTAATTTGTGAAGTAGAGCGTAGCGGACAGCAGAGGACTGCACTGATATATTAATAACAATAAAAATAATATATGCAAATCAGACTTGCTAAGGCTGTTTTTCCTCCTACAGGGGGAAGAAGAGAGCTTCTTCTGTTACTTGTTTTGGGTCTTGCACGTACACTTTGGGAGCTCCCTTGTCATCTCTTTCCTCTTCTTTTTCTCTGTGTTTGGCTATTGACCATCTATATTGACTATTTTTGTAGTTAACTCTTTGAGATGTATGTCTGCACATTTGCCTGGAAATGTTTAGCAAAATATGTCTCCTATAAATAAAATGGGTAATTTGTTCATTGGAAAGTAGAGCTAGAGACTTCAGGACATCATCTGATCATATCTCCACTGTACGACTGGGTGCAATAATAAAGCATGTAAATAGCAACACAGCAACAAAATGTTAATCAGCAACTGCCTTCTTATGCATGTGTCTTTGTTGGACCTGATATAACACGTAAAACTTAATTTTATTAATATTTACCTATGCATGTGTATTTGTATATGTGTGCATTATAAACACTATGTGCACGTGGATATTTGCCTCGTCGGTAACTAATGCACTTAGTTCTTTCCCATACAGCATCCGTACACCAAATCACTAAAAAATCAAGTAATTATAAGAAGTGAAAAAGCATCACAAAAACCTTCTTGGCTGCTATTATCAGTATAAAATCCAAAAAGTAGCAACCTAAACAACTGACACGTAGCTTTTAGTCTTTATGTAATCCTCACGCCTTGTATCAGCTTTGGTGTTACCACCTACCTTTACCGTCCCCTTCCCTTTACAAAGAAATTATAATGACTAATTTGTCTATTCTCCCATGTGAAGCTTAAACTGTATTTCACTTCGCCAGCTGTGCTATTTTGTCAGAAAACCTTTCTAAACCTTCTTTTCAAAGTACAGGAGACCTTAAAAAAACATGAGGTATCACAAGCATTTGGACTTTATGCTGCAGTCTCTGGGTCTGTAGCTACTTAGCACTGTCCTTTACTTCATTTCTTGGAGAGTAAACAAAATACTGCATTGCAGCAAATCATATTTAAAGAGACACGATAGGGCAGAGGTCTGGATAAGAAAGGCTCCGTTTTGTTTTCCTCCTAGCAAAATATTAAAAGAAACAAGAGACTCAGAGAAGCAGCCTATTTGTTCTTTATTCTTTTTTTTAGTTATCAAAACTTAAATAGAGCCTGTTAGACACATCGTATTATAATAGAGGAAGCCAGGAATATGCATTATTGGAGGAATATCACAACGCTGCCCCTTAATATTTCTACAGTGAATACAGAAGGTATGAAAAACAGAGAAGTATATTAAAAAGGCAATAATTTATAACTGCTGCTAATAGGTGTTTGTTTTTATCTCTTAAAAGAATCAGAAGGTTTTAATAGTTTAAAAGTAAGCAATATTCTCCACTACAAAAGAGAGCACTGGTAGTTAGATGGATCATAGCTATCATATGAGAACTCCAGACAAGTGTACGGCAAATATTTTAAAATTCAGGGTTTTATTGTGCTGTATGTAGCACTAAGAGGCAGCATACACATTACTGGGGGAATAAGAACATGAAAAAATTAAGCTAAATGAGAATTATCTCTGTCTTATGTTTGCAACCATTGCAGTCCAATGGACAGGGAATGATGTGGAAATAGGCCAGTGTTGCTGTTGCATGGAGGTTAGCTCTGTCTGATTTGCTGCCTCTTTCCCTTACCAGTAGCATGCAGAAAATGTGCTTGGGACTGACAGCTTCTCCTACTGCTGTATGCCGTGACGGAGAATATCTCCCCCTGAGACCTGCTACTGTTATTGGGTCACACGAGACGAGGTTTGGGTCCAGGCAAGCACATCTGTTTGAAACTGACACAACGACTGAAAGAGGTATCTTGAGCCATGTTTCTCCAGCACACTCTCAGAGGGCTTGAAGCATCTGAGCCATTGGTGACTGTCTCAACAGCAGTGAGATTTCCTTCATCCCCTAGCCTTTCTGCTTCTGTTAATCTCAGCATAACATTGCATGGTGGTATCACAAAGGCATCCGTTTCCTTCAGAAGCACCTACAGACCCCACCTTCCAATCCACATCCTTAAAATACTGGATATGATGTGAGCCCCTGCTGTCCCTCTAGCTTATTTGGATACAGTTTGTGCTTTTAGCTCTCAGGCCGAAAGGTTAATACCTTGTATGATGTTTGTTTCTTATGAATTCACTTATATTTTCTTCCAAAAGCAAGTGGCCTGTGCCGAATCCTGCCATACCTTCATCATACCTACACAGAAAATAGACAAATGACCAGAGATAGCCTCCATTTACATGTTATTGTGCTCAGACCCTCACTACAGATATGTTATTGGGTAAATCAGAAATACTCGTTTGGCTCTGTCCCATCTCATCAGTACAAGGTAACACGACCAGGGCGGGTGGTCAGATGGGTGTTGCCCTGTGGGCTGAATATTCTGAGCCTTTTTCCAGTAACACAGAAATTGAAGTGAAGCTTCTTAAAAGGATGTTCAGCATATTGTACTTGAAATGGAAGTAAGATTAACCCACGTGCCATTCTGTTTACGTACCATGGACCTTAATTTCTGGACAGCTTAATGCATATGACTTTATACATCAGCTTCTTAAAGGTGAAGACTTTACAATGACACAACTGCTTTTAAGGTTTTCTATCCCTTTTGGAGGCCAGACCTGCAAAGAGCTGAACTCTCACCTCCCACGGCAATAGGTCTAGCACAAGATGGAAGTTGCTGAATTTACTATCTTTGCGTGTGGCAGTTTTGTTCCTTGAAAAGTGTGGTGTGCTATGGACAGCTGACAAAGGGTTTTATCTAACCAGGCAGGAGGAATCCCGATCTGTAAATATAGCCTACACTGCAGGGGCAGTTTTGTTCATGTTTTGGTAGGGACTAAATAGAATTTTCTTTGATGCTAGTACATTGAATATCAGCCTTTCAGGCATCCCAAACGTAAAAACAATTAAACTCCTTTATGCAATAGAGATTTATGAAACTATAATAAAAGCTGCGAAAATACAAGCCGGAGTAGGGAGTTAAGCCAAGCGTTGTCTCCAGAGTCTGAAGCCAAATGAGTGTTTATATTTTCAGGCCATAACGCTTACAAACTATACTTGCCTTAAATTGAAGGATATGAAGTAATGATTATACAGCATTTCACTGGGGTGAGTCTCCTCACCCACTAAGGTGCAGATGGGGCCACCAAGCTTACGTCAAACCTGTGGGCATTAGGTGCAAGCACAAAATCAAACCCGGTTTGAGCAGTCAGCCTGTTTAATGTTTATGTCTTCCTCACATCAACCTGATAGAGCACAGAAAGACCTTTTCCTCTACTTACGTGGCTCTAGACATACACTCACACTCCTGAAAAATTTCACTTCCTAGAGTGACTTCTGTTTGTGGGTGGGAATTTAGCATGACGTGCACTGGATTTTGCTTCCCTGTTCAAGCTATTGTCACATATACAACTTCAACATAAACCAATGGATAAGAAAGATTAGAAAACCCCAAATTATCTTCCTGAAATCATGTGCAACGCTTCAGCAATGGTGCAAAGATAAGTCCAAAGAAATGCTTTCAATAGCCAAGTGAAAAATTAATTGCAAAGAAATTTATGAATAAAACACAGAAAAATGGACAAAATTTCTAATTACTTGTTCTTATGATAAAAAAAGAACTCTTCAAATGGGCAACTCAGAGTTTGAGGCCACTGAGATTCAGTTTGTATTTAGAAATATCTTGTGGTTTGCTATTAGACTGGGATTAGCTTTCTTGGTTTTATGCTTGTTTTTCACAGTCTTAACTGAGCTTTTGTGTATTGAATATTCTCACAACACTTATTACAACTTTCTGATGTAATTCTTGTTACAGATGATTCAAAAGGCTTTTTAATATGCTTTGTAAATTGCAAACGATAAAAAAATATTTTTAATTCCAGAGAAAAGGAGAAAAGGAAATTGGTTGAATGGAGATGATAACCTGCATCGACTAGGTGAGACTGTAATAATTGCTTTCATTTTAAGGGGTAACAGCAGCAGGAGTTGTAGTGAAAGGTTTCTTTCTGTAGTTGTTTTCTTATCTCTCTTTTTTGTTGTCGTATTTTTGTTTTGTCTTATGAGTGCTTCAAAATTGTACGTATTTGTGCAGAGAGGAAAAGATAATGAGTCACGAGAGAAGCAGCAACTCAGGACACAATGAGGGCCCAACGATGAAGATGCTGTCTTGGGATTAAGTCAACCCAGGACCGATTCCCTGTTCTGCAACAAATTCAGCATACTGTGACCTTGAACAAGGTATTTCAGGCTATGTCCACAAAATAGTTTTTGGTGCCAATGACTGTTGCTTAAATCCAAAACATTGATCCTCGAAATCTTGCTGCTGTCTAACTGCAGAGCCCCCTGGATTTTCTTGGTCCCTGTAAATTCTACCATCAGTGGTGTTCCCAAGGCACTCTCCTTTCCTCTGCTCTCAAAGCTGAATATTGAAATAATCTTTGAGACAGATGGTGAGCAGGAGACTGATTCTGCAATCTGATGGTTATAGCACTCAAATGAGAATGTAAAAAGACCTTGATTCTAGTCCCCATAATCTGGGATTTACACAAACTAGAACAGCTTCAATAGTAAACTGAGGGAGTTACTCTTTCTCACCAATAAAATTTCATGGTCTGAAGGCAGGAAGAGTCATGTGGGAGACGAGGAAGAAAGACAGATTTAAAGTGTTTTTGCAGACCCAGCTGGTGTGCAAGTAAAGTGCTTATCATGAGAGCTGAAGGGAACAGAAGAGACAGTGTTTTGTGACCTATCTGCAGAGGGGACAAATTGATCTCTGGCAGTCCCAGTTTCACCTCCAAACTAAAAAGGATTATGTCAGCCTGGGAACCTCAATTGTGGACAGATAACAATAGGTAACTCAACCCCTTTTCCTCATTCTGGGAAATAGTATGCTTTGTGGGTTGCACACTAAGATGCCCACGGTTTCTCACTGAGGACTATGTATTCCAGATCTGATCCATTTTTAACAAAAGTATCAATGGCTTTGGTATAAATTTATGTCAGACCTTGTTTCTCCTATATTCTGGCTTGTTATGCTACACTGACTCAGCCTATCTAAACCAGGGTCGTGGATTCCACGAGATGTCTGGATAATTAAAATTTTGGTGCTTCAACGCCAAATGTGTGCACCTAGATCCCTGGTTGTTCATCTGTGAAATGTGAGTAGTTGCATTCCACCAAAGGATGCTGTGACCTATGGGGATAAATATTTTAATGACTGGGAGGCATTAGGGCAATGAGAGCCACATGAATACCTTTAGAATGGAAATGCTACTGAATCAGTCCATTGGCTTTTACTATTTTGCATGAAGATTCATGTATTTTTAGAGCGCTCCTTATCCCACTCTATTATTTTTTCTTGCATAAAATATGCATTAAAATATAGAAGATATTTCCATCTTGACTTTGAAAGCAGAAAAGTTACCTTGAAGCAGAAAGTAGCAAAGGTAACATGGTTCAGAAAGTCCAGTTAGACTACAGAGTTGATGTGTAATGGTTTGTTTTACTCTTAAAGTGCTTTTGAAGTGAACTGATTGAGGCTGAAAGATCTTACACAGACAATACAAAACCAGAAATTCAGCTATTTACTGGTATTTTTTTTTAAGTTTTATCTGTTGTGAAAACACTGTTGAGTGGAGTATTCAATAAATTTATTGACATTTATGTTTAAATGAGATGTTTTATGTTGAAAAATATTGTTCTATTAAAAACATGCTGACTCTAGTCTAGAATGGATTTTAAACCTTGATTTGTATTTGTTAAGATTAAATAGTATTAAAAGCCTATTTGGCATTGACTAAAGTTACTCAGTTGTCTTACAAGTTTCAGAGATGTATGTGAGATTTCCTAGGAATCCAATCCCAATTTCCATGAGAAGAAATTTTAAAGGTTAAATTTTATACATAGGCATGATCAAATCATACTGTTGGTATTACTGCTTTCATAGTGTGGGGTAGCATCGCAGTCTAGGGTGTTTAAGCTATAATGGATTGTCTCCACAAAATCTCTATCAATCTCAATACACACATTTGCCATTTCTCATTTCTCCTTTTTCAACAGGGTAGCTGAAGTCATGGTCGTTACTGGAATGCTTTCGTGTGTGGGAAGATAAAGTGTGGAAGATGGGATATTCTAAGCATCAGGATATATGGCAGACATAAAATTTCTCTCTGAACAGTTAAGTTTCTTATAGGACTCTTAACTGGAATAACTGCGTCTCACAGAAATCAAAGGAAACAGGACTGGAAGGGGCTCAGAGAGCCCTGCTTTGTCCCAGTGAGCTGCACCCTAACATGTTTGACTCACTGAAAGGCAAGGGCATTT
Source organism: Rissa tridactyla (assembly GCF_028500815.1). Taxonomy (NCBI): domain Eukaryota; kingdom Metazoa; phylum Chordata; class Aves; order Charadriiformes; family Laridae; genus Rissa; species Rissa tridactyla. Next base: position 114,517,164 of record NC_071468.1, on the reverse strand, counting down.
CCATCCTGTCCCAATGGGTACCGATAACGTTTTGTAATTTTCCCCTTTCTATCAACATTTGACATACCTGACTGTTCTCCTATCATCTCCTTTCCTTTCCTCTTCATATGCCTTTCACACTGTAATGTCTTCAAGATCGCTTCTCACTTTTGTTTCTTTTTTATGGATATCCCTGTACCTGATTAGTTGTTCCCCAGTATGCATTCATGTTGCTAATAATTCTGCTATTTCAATTAATTGCCTTGGATTGCACCATAATTTTTCACAGTTTTCTGCTTAGTAGGACGATTGTGAAATGTAATCCTGCCTTCCAAAGTGGTGGTCCTCCCTCCAAACTCAAAACATCAATATCATGCAGCTTACTAAGTAAAATAATCCATAGTACTGGATCTAGGACAGACTCATGTTAAATCCCTCTTGCTACCTTCTTCCATTTTTGTCGATAAACAAATGATATCCTCTTGTCAAGTAGCATTTTCAAGCCAACTGCATACTGACCTTACAGCTGCCTCACCCACACTCTAGTGCTTTTGTTCTCTTATGCAAATGTCATGTCAGAGAGTGTCAAAAGCCTTATTAAAGTCATGATATGTGACATCCACTGCTCTTCTCCTATCCATGAGGCCTGTTAGCCTGTCACAGAAAGAAATTAGGTTGTTTTGACATGATTTGTTCCTGACAATTCCGTGTTAGCTTTTAGCAGGTCCTTACAAATAGACTGATTACTCTGTAGAGACATACAGGCTGCATGGATTAACTTTAATCAAAGAGATCAGGAATAAGACGACAGCCATTTATTTCTCACAGAGGCCACCCGATCCAGAAATTGGGTAACAAAAAGGTGGTATTGCTTTGTGGCCCCAAACTTTACATTTCTTATACTCTGAGAAGTAGATTTTGAATGGCTATAGGAAGAATGCAAGTTGGGGCTTTCCTTGTGTTGTTATTTGCTTTATCGCATCCCTCTCAGCATCTCAGAAAAACAGGCAGCACAGTGATAAAAGTGATTTCTGGACTACCCTGAGGATAATTAGAGAAGTGTTTTGCTACTAGCCAAGACCTATGATCTAGTCTAAACTATATACTTATTTTTATTTCTCTTCCTCTTCAGCTGTTTGTTCTAGATTCTTTGAGGACAACGTCTTATTTGGTATATATTGACAATTGCTTTTCCAGTGCATACTGGGCCCTGTAGCTAGAGAGGGCTACAGCTAGAGAGATACTCTCCTTTTTGCACAGAGAACTGTCAGTATTAAGAAATTCAAACATCTTTCAAAACTAAGAATGGAATCTACAATTTGTGGGATTAAAAAATATATACTTATTCTGTGTGGTTTTTTATCTTTTTTGTCTTGGTTTGGTTTTGGTTTTGTTTGTTTTTAATTTTTAAATTTCTCTGACCATACGGACTTTGATTTACTTAGATTTTTTTATTTTCTAGGTAAGTGAAGAAAGAATTATTCCCAAGTCCTGGAGGCTGTGTTGAAGATCCCGTGTTATTAAACCATGAGAGCTGTTGATACTGTGCTAAGGTGACACAGTAGGAAATGAGTTTGCTCTTACCTGGTACATTTATGTTCCCAAGAAATCTGAAACTAGATATATTTTAAGTTATTCATGAATCAAATATATTTTTTCTTAATATATGTATGCAGGATTTTGAATGGCCAGCCTTGAAGCTGAAACTGTTGGTTTTGTGGATCCGGAGGGCAGGTGAAAAAACATGAAGAAAACATGTAAATGAGTATTTATGGCATCTACAGTGTGTTCACAGACCCGTCTCTCTAGCTGGTGAGCTGGGAATGATGTCTATTTAAGAAGTTATAGAATCATAGAATTACCTAGGTTGGAAGGGACCTTTCAGATCATTGAGTCCAACCATCAACGTAACTCTGACAAAATCCATCACTAAACCATATCTCTAAGCACTATGTCTACCCATCTTTTAGCTACCTCCAGGGATGGTGCCTCAACCACTTCCCTGAACAGCCTGTTCCAACGCTTAGTAACTCTTTCAGTGTAAAAATTTTTCCTAATATCCCCTGGCGCAACTTGAGGCCATTTCCTCTTGCCCTATCACTTGTTACTTGGGAGAAGAGACTGACCCCCACCTGGATACACCCTCCTTTCAGGTAGCTCTAGAGAGCAAGAAGGTCTCTCCTCAGCCTCCTTTTCTCCAGGCTGAACAACCCCAGCTCCCTCAGCTGCTCCTCATAAGACTTGTGCTCCAGACCCCTCACCAGCTTCGTTGTCCTTCTCTGGACACGCTCCAGTGCCTCGTCTTTTTTGTGGTGAGGGGCCCAAAACTGGACACAGTACTCAAGGTGGGGCTCGAGTATAAACTGGAAGCTTTCATCTCCTGCTTTCACAGCTGAGTATATTTAACTTCTCCTTCTGATGTGAAGATGAATGGTATACTGGACTTTATCAAATAGAATAACAATAGAGAGAATAAATCTTATGCAATTATCTGGGCGGGAGGGGGGCTGGGGGGGAGGCAATGGGACATGGAACACCAAATGAATACATTCAGTAACTATTGAGATGTAATGACAGAAATGTAAAGGTTTTGGCCTGTGCTTTGGAAAGATCTTCTCTTACTGTCAGCAAACCAAGTGGAGATCAGAGTAAAATATCTCCTAAAAATGGGATCTCAGCTTACAGACTGGCCCTGCCTAAGACAAAGAAACAATTATTCTGAAACAGACCTGCTATTTTAGGAATATCTTACCAGAAAAAGTTGGCTCCTTTTTCACTGTCGTTAAATTCTTTTTGCTGAGCCTCAGAGCTGCGCTGCCCTGTGTACGCAGCACTGTCCCTTCCTAGAAACTCAAAGGCCTTCGAAAGAAAGAAAGATTGCAAACTGTTCTCGTGACTGCAGCCGGTGAGGATCATGAAACAGCCCTACCCTGTCTTAAATATCCACTGCATAAGCATCCACAGACTTCACGGGAAGAACAATCCTTTTGTTTCCATTCCTTAAAAAAATACAACAAAGAAAACAAAACCAACCCAAATCCCATTATCTTATGCTGCATCTTCACTAGTCTTGAAATGCTTTTCTTCTCTCTTCTGCGGAAAGAAGCTTTTAGGTTTTCAATTGAACAGCATCAAGGCAAATTTTGAAAATCTTGAAGCTCTTAGTGTTTTGTAGAAAAGGATATAAATGTCATTAATCTCATTACCCCTGTTCCTAAAAACTTGATCCTGAAAAATACATGATGTGCCCTAAACCCGCAAATCATTATGCCTATAAAGTAATGCAACAAATTGTCTTTAGCAGAGATGTGACTATGCATTCCCTACACAGGAATTTAATAAAATATGTCACAATTAAACACACCTGTTTGAGAAAATAATCCTGTCTCATAACAAACACTGAAAGAGAAACATGAGGAGATTTGAGTTTATGGATTACTAGACCTGCATTTAGTTCAATAGAAAATAGATTGATCTGAGTCCTTTTGGAGGAGTCTTGCAAATACACTTCAGATGTTTTTTATCACTTATGGGAGTAAAGACAACTTCGTAGTTCTAACAAATAGGTCTGGCAATACAGTACATCAGATTTTATGAGCTTGGCCTTGTAATTGCAGAAACAACAAATGAGGGATGAGACTAAACAGCAAAAACTACCAGAACTCCATGTTCTCCTTGGTCCTGCAGCAGATGGTGAACCTTGCTGAACACTTACCTGTAGATGCGTCCTGCTTTGAGCTGAAGTGCCACGTTAAATGCATGATTGTCGTTTTTCTGATATGATTTAGGTGAATTACCTACATGCCATTTTTGTGGATTCAGTCTAACTAATTTCCACAGCCACATTGAATAGATTTTTTTTATAAATCTACTGTGCTGAATAAGTGCAACAATCCTTTCCAGAACTGAACAAATTTCAGACAGATACAACTCATCATTGCTAGAGAAAAAAATAGCTAAACTTATCATGCATTGTAGAGGCCATTTCTTCAAACTTTTCAGAAAATTCAGGAGGTACAAAAGGTCATAAATCTCTTCTGTGCTCAGCAAAGGGAGTCACCGATTGCACTTCAAAGCCAGGCAAACTGGGACATCAGTCTTTTTATGCCCCTTGAACTGGGACAGCCTGTTTCAACTAAGGGTTTGTCACTGGTGATGATCAGCAAGTTTTCTATTGTATGACATTTATATTTAGGAAAGAGATTGGGATAAAGGTTATCGGTTTGTTTTATATTGTAAAAAATATATGCCAAACTGCATTAGAAAATGTAGGCAGTAAACAGGAAAAATAGTCTCATGATAGATTAGGGCTCCACTGATCATCAGTTTATGAAATGTTAATAGATACTGGATGAAATGTTAATAGATGCTGGATTTAGACTGTTTGATAGCTTGCTTATACAACACCATAACTATATTATAACACTTGATAATATATATTAACTTCTATTGCTGTGTGTAGAATCTCCTATACTGTATAATACTTATGCGTGTAACAAACTTGAGATATACATCAGTATTTTACAAACTTGTTATCTATTTTTCTTTTAAAACTTAATATGAAATGCAACTGCAAAATTATAATTAAAGAAAGAGATGGGGGTACATACAAAGTTGGCGGAATGAGGTGGGACATTGAAGCTAGCCTACGTGAAGATGTTCTGTCATTAATTTCTACCATTATAAATTATTTTTAACATTTCTGAAACAAAGTAGTGCAATGTTTCTGGAGCTGTGAAAGATTACGAAGACGAAAAGGAATTTTATGTTCTATTTCCTCAGAATGTTGGAATTTCCATTTATTACAAGCATATTGGATGGCCTAGGGCTACCCAAAACCAAAAGGTAACCTTTATTACCCAGGAAGGGAGAGGGACAGAACAAGAAATATGCTAAATTCTGTTACAGATATAAAGAAGAAAACCAGGGGTGGTGATGAAAGCAAAGTGGGATCATACACAAAACTAAGAGGTGGTCTAAGAAGGGAACATTGCATAGCACGTGGTGCACAGAAAAGCTTTGCCAAGAGATTCCAATCGTGGTGGGAGTCAGTGTGGGAGAAGAAATGGACCAAAACCCCAAGGAGAGATTCTGGACCAATTGCAATTTGCAGAAGCTGCTGTGAAAAGGGCAATAAGTTCTCCCTCATGCCCAGGAGGGCTAGAGAGGAACATTGTGAATCATCTTCAGCACACTCATGTTCATAATTCTCTGCAAGAGCTGTCATACTATGTTTCTAACAGCTCATGGGATAAAACTGGTGTAAAAATTGTGCCAGTAGGACTGCTTGTATTCCACTGTGGACAGGTGGTCTCAGCCCTGGGGACAGAGATGAGAAAGTAGTCCTCATTCTTGCACATCTGTATGTGTTGAAGTGTTGAAGCGTTGAAGCTTCAGAGTGTTGAAGCTGAGAAGAGCAGGGTTTTGAAACAAATTTAGGTGGCACATTGATAAAAACTGTGTGGAAGGGAGGTTTGAGAGGCAAGAAAGGCTTGGTGACTGGTTCTAGAGGAACCAAGAGTTCTGTTCCTACCATCTCTTTCCTTCTCAACAGGTCAAAACCTCTCATTGATTCTTTAAATTCCAGGAGACTGCTACCAAAGAGGGTGAGAGGAATTCACAGCTAACGGTATGTGAACTGTGGAGCCCTCTAAAGCATAAAATTGTAAGCAAAGGCCAAAGCTTTTTTCATGAGACTTTTTTTTTTTCCCAACAGAACTCCTCCCTTAGAGGAGTCAAGTTGAAAAAGCCCCTTTGCCTTATCCCATATGTTAGAAGTGATAAAATAAAAGAAAATGAAAAAAAAAATATAAAAAAAAGATCTTTCAGGCTTCCAGTTACAAAATTGGAAGCAGATTTTTTTGTGCAGAACTGCTTTTTCTGGTGTATTTATAGGCCATCTGACACTTATAGGCATAAAAAATAAGATGAATCTTCCTATCTCGGCCTGAACAAGTTTGGTTACAGTCCCTCTGTGCTGAAAGGGCTTTTCCTTCTGGGCAGTTCTCACACAAAATCAGTACAAAGTTTGCATTACCACAACGTAACTGAACTGCTGAACAGAAAATATCTGTAGAAAATTTCTCTGGAAGATTGTGTAAGCTATGACTTTATGCCCTATTTAAGCCTTTAAACTCAGCTGCTTTGATTATTTTATTTTTTTAAAGAACCTAAAAAGAATAGAAGTGGTCCAAACTCTTCCATCACCTCCCTCTGGATTAGGACTGACAGGATTCCATATAAAACAGGACTTACCACTTTATGACTTGTTTTCACTCTTCTTAATAAGAAGAACTGATTCTATAGTGAGCACAGAGGTCCTTCAAGTGGGATAAAAAAGAAGATTGGAGAAAGGTAATGAAACTATAGATAAGATATATATAAAAATCATTTATCAACATTAAAGGAACAGAAGTTCCTTTCAGTTGGTTATTTATGTTTCTACTTTTTATGTTGAAGAAAACCACATCTTTTTCTCTAAGCTGATATCTGGGGGAGCGGAACCAAGCTGCTGTTGTTTATTTATGTCTTTGCTATGGTGGGAAAGCATCTTTTTTACCAAGTGCAGGCATTTCCTCTACTCCCTAGAGGAGTTAAAAGATGTTTTCTACATGCCAGAATTCATCAGGCAAGAGGAGGAAGGAGTAGGTTGCTGCAAAATAATGTATGTGCAATCTACATCTACCTACAGTTTAGGACTACAGCTACAAATTGCAATAAGATTATAGGAAAAGAAATAAACTAACTGTTCTCTGCATCTGACAGATCCTGGGTAGGAAAGCAGATAGGAGGCTCTGGCAGTTGTACCCTTGGGGCCATTTTCACAGGGGTCCTGGAAGAAATCTGTCTCAAAGCCTTTCTGGGACCATCAATGCAGGCTGTAACCACGAATGCTCAGTACTGCCTTTGCTTCTTCAGCTCCTCTTCTCCATACTGTAGCTGCTTTGACTGCTCTGCTTTGAGAGGACAGGCAGAGAAAGCACAACAGTGGGTATTTATGCTTTTATCTGCTTCTTGGCCTTATGGATTGTGGAGCATCACACTATTGGTAGCTTTTCTATGGATTGTAAAAGCATAAGTATAGTTTCAGTGGAGGTGCCTTTTCAAGGTCATCTGTATCAAGCTCAGAGCAGTGACTAGCAATAGCTGTGATTGTTCACAACTGCAGGACAATATTTTTCTTACAAGTGCGTTGCCGGGTTTCCCAAAAAGCTCTGTTTGTGGCGGTCCTGTGAGAAAGAAAACTGAGAATCTACAAGGTATTTGACAACTTCTGCACAATTAAAGCTTTGTACCCAAGGCGTGATGAAAGGTAACTGTGGGCATGCATGACAGACAGATCTTGGCAGCAAACCATGACACACACCAATGAGGGCACGCCATTGCTTTCGCTTTGGGCAGTGAGTGGAACAAGAGGAAAATACACAACATCATTTGTGACTTTAATAATTTTCAGGGGGCATCACTGCAGTTTTTAAAACTCCTTCCTGACCAAACGGGGAAAAGCAGCCTGCACAGTAACTCCTGCTCTGAGCAGCTTGACTCTGACAACGGTGGCGAGCCGCATGTTGTCATTGTTTCGTTATACTGACCCGACTTCAGCAGCCAGTATGGAAGAGAGGGCAACCTTGGATTTTGGGAGAAGGTGTTCAGCAATATCTTGGACTTGCTTTTATGTTTCAGATGCCACTAAGATTAAGTGACAGTTTTTTTCTGTGCCCTTTCAATCTGGCAAGTAAGCATTCAGCTCTTGGAACTTACTGCCATCTTTTCTTATTTCTTCCAGGTCAGCTTATTTCTATTTACAAATTCCCTTACTTAGCATCTTGATGACTGCATTTGCCTCTGACAGAAAACTTGGTTTGCAGAACTGGTTGGTTGAAGCCAAACTGAATTAATGAAAAAGATCTGATTTCTGGAAACTTTCACTATTGATTATTATTTTCTGTAGGTTAATGCTCATCAGAAACACACGATAAACATTTCCATAAATTTTTACAATTGTTATCTGGCAGAGAGACACTAGACAGAACTATTGCATTCTAGACTCTGCAGAAGCATCAGCAAGGGCTACTTCTTTGTGGAAAGTGTCACACAGCAATAAACCTTTGGGTGCTGTATATAAAATCTTCATAAATAGATGATAATCATTCTCATTCAAATTTCTGAGATACAGCACCATAAAATTTCTGAGTAAAACAAATATGTGATGCATGCAAAACTGAAGTAGTACTTAGAACACTGAATAGCTTTTAAACAAAATACTATCACTGGAAATTTGCTAGTGTACCTTATGCAGATTTTCTGTCATTGTTGCTGCTAATGTATCTAATGCAAACATCACATTTCAGCATAAGTACCCTTATTTTAGTATGTACTTATTAAGAATTTCCTCTTAATTTTCTCGTAGAGATGATGTGTTGATGTGACTGCAATACCCCATTCATATCTTTTGGCCTCCCTAGAACATGATGAGTAATTTCTTTTCCCCAGGATTTCCATGACTTCTGTCAAAGAACACCTAAAGTTTCTCCATAACTACCAGCAGTTTAATCTTTCATAGTGGACTGGTTTCAGGACATGGAAAAATGCACATCCTGCAAACTATATCCAAACTGAGTCCCAGTCTGTGGAGCAGGCATTTATTTAGGCCCTAGGTTTTGTAATAGTCTTCTGTTATACAATAAGCGCTCACTGGAATGAAGAATTGCTTGAAAGCATCATTTTCCTTGTGCAAGAGGCACCTCTCTGGCTAAAAATAAACACACAAACCAGGCAGTTTTAAATAGCTTAAAAATAACACTCTTCCATTTCTTCCAAGTGGAAAAATTATGTAAGAGCATTGCAACTGAAGTCAGGTAGTTGTATCATATAACAGGAGCCTGGAAGGTAGTCAGACACCACAGTGATAAGGGCCATGTAAGAATATAAATAGAACATTATATAGACTGCGCTAAAGCCCTGGAAGAGGCGTTCCCTGGCTTTAGAGGATTTGAAAATGGCAATATTCTGAACTAGTACTACGGGCCCCTTTAGAGGATTTGAAAATGACAATATTCTGAACTAGTAGTAGGGGCACACTTTGATACAACTTTTCATTACCCTTTCCAATTACCCAGGAAAATTAGTGGGAAGATTTGTAATGGAGAAACTGTTCCACAAATAGTGATGAGTCATAGCTGTGTGACTGATTTAACATGTTAAAATTAATAAAATATATACTTTAATACTGGGGGAACACGTTGTATCTTAAGAAACAATAAAAAGAAAACTCTGTGATCTCCATAAAGAAACTTTGCTTGCCTAGAAATGAAAATTATATCTTCGAAAATGATAAACCTGAGGTAGAATCAGCTTCCTTCTCTGCTACAAAATCTAATATATACTGTGGTCTCCATGTTAACTTCTGCATCCACACCAATAACCCATCGGCTTTTCTGATCTGTTCAAGGCCAGGCTGGATGGGGCTTTAAGCAGCCTGGTCTAGTGGGAGGTGTCCCTGCCCATGGAAGGGAGTTGGAACTAGATGATCTTTAAGCTCCCTTCCAACCTAAACCATTCTATGATTCTATAAATACTGCTTTCAAAAAGTCTCCATCACAGTTTGCTTGTATCATGGCAATATCATGACATAAACCAAATCTCACAGCTTCCCTTCCAGGTCTAATGCACCCTGATTCACTTTTTAAATGTTCCTGTAAGTATATAAAAATGTGACGTGTCTGCTGTATGTTCCTATCTGTAAACTCTTTCTGTTGTATCCTAGCTTGCAGCAGATTCAACACAGTTCTCACAAATTTTGCTGCCTGACATCCACATGGAGCTCGAGGCATTAATTAACTCATAGAACTTAAATTGCTTGTGATGTCTTCTTACTTCATTATGCTATGCTCTCATCCAAACTGAGCATTTCCCATGTAATTAGAAGTTAAACCGCTGCACGCACCAAAATGCCAGAGTAGGTGCACTGCACAGGTGGTAAGTTGATGCCTATCTTTCATTTCTTCTGAAAATAAATCTTACAAATGGCTGCAACATTGCACTTAAAATATTCACTCAAGGCACTATTTTATTTTCAAAGTCTGCCTGATTAGCACTTTGACAGTGTCAAGAACAGAACACGGAAATGAAATATGCACAATATTGCTAATTTCATGACATGGCAATTCAGTTTATGTACATTCTTTATTCTGTTTATTTTCTCCTACTTAAATTCCTTGAAAGGATTTAAAAAGTACTTTAAATGGCTTGCTGCTTTTCTGCTAAGTGTCATATTAAGTCAGCTATATCTCAGCAAATCTGTGTATCAGATGGGAGCCATGCAGCGGCCTTCCTGTGCGCTACTATTTCTTCACAAGAGCGTCTACTTAAATGACAGTTTGGATTTCCTCTATTTACTGTTTAGCACAGTTTATCATTAAAATTCTGTTTCCTCATATGCCTCGCTGCACATGCTGGACAAGTGCTTTAAGACAGTTTCCTGTATTTGCGTTGATTCAGTTGATGTAGGAGTATTTAAATATGGACAGTTCACATAAATAACTATCAATATATATCGAGCATTTTCTTTATAATCAACTTTCTTGTCCAAGATATTGTAAATAAGGTGCTTCTTACCAAAAGTGAGATAGCAGACAGAAAGAGGTAGAAAGAGGGAAAGACAGATAGCAGATATTTAAGATGTAGTAATGATTTGAAAGAAATAACTAGATGCCACTGGGAATTCCACAGACAAATTTCATTCCTTGCCATCTTTAGGTAAATGTCAAAAAAGAGAACTTTTTGAAGGAGAAAATACAGAACAATTCCACACAGTCACTAATCAGAAGTGCCTGCCAAAATCACAGGTAAATGTTGAGATTTTCCTTGGTTAAGTTAACTTTGTGAGAAAATCCGATTTTCCTTCATTATCGCAAAAATAATATCTCCTGTGAATATTACTGTTCTGCCCTTCTCACCCAACCATTTTTACAAAAGTAGGAAGGGGAAAATTTCTTCATTTGCTGTTTTGATGAGAAGCAGTCTTCCGTCCTCAGGGGGAAAAAAAAAAGAGAGGAAAAAAAAAGAGCAAAAAAAAAAGGAAATTCTGAGCTTTTTAGTAAGATGTCATCTGGGTTTTTTTTTAAGAACAGTCCAATTTTATCTTCAGGATTTAGAATTTTTTGTCTATGATTTTTAATTGCCTCTATGGTTTCAAGAAATTTATAATCAATAGGCTGTACGGTCAGTGGTTTTGTGTTCCTTTCTATTTTTTTTTAAGATCTTGCTTTTTTTCATTTTCTTTAGCAATGTCCTTGCATGACCTCACAGAGAAAGGAAGATATATCCGTCTTTTAGATCTGCCTACTCGCAGTTGTGCTGTCAATGCACATCTCAAGTTCCTCCAGCCACAGTTTGATTTTTCCTTTCCCTGTGTTAGCTACTGAATTTTCATTGGCACTCTGACTCTGCACAGCTTGAGTGACTTATGTATTCTTTTCCCCTGTAAGCTTTTTTTCACCAGTGCCTTCTTGTATTAATTACCAGTATTGTGTTTTCATGCCCCAGTTACTTGATTTTTTTCCCCAGAACCTTTCATCTTCTTTGTTTTGCTAACCAATTTCTTCCTCGTGGCACTCATTTGTGCATTTTGCACAAACTAAAGCACTAACTACGGAGTTATTTCTCATTCTCCATCATACCTGATATGTTGTTCATCTTTTTATTTTATTTTTAAAGTCTGTATGCTAGTAGACTGTCTTTTCATGCATTTGGTTTTGCTGGGGATACCTCACAGATCACAATCTGTTTTTCAGTCCTTGAGAAGTCACCCGGCTTAAATAATAAATAATAACTTCTAACAATAAAACTGTTGCTTCCAGCCTTTTGAGACAGCTGTTAAAGTTTTCCCATAGCACCCTGTTTCATCGACCTGAAAAGGCCCCAAGCTTACATGGTGGAGAACCACTTCATTCCCACATATCCTGGTTTGAGGTAAAACAGAACCAACTTTCTGTTCAGTAATTTTATTTTCTTAGTTAGGCCTCTTCTAACTCTCTGAAATTAACAGCATGTTGTGTCTAAAACAGTTTGTTCAGAGTGATAAGACAGTTTGTGCTGAGGAATGGTACGCAGAGAGGCTCTTGCTTATACTTATTTCTATAACAACCAAGGTCAGCTAATTTCGTTATTTGCCCCGTTGGAGGGTCGGAAGCAGAAAAGCATAGAGGGGTCCCACCTGCAGGGAGGAGTAGACAGGACAGGTGACCCAAAATTGACCAACAGGGTATTCCATTCCATCTGCCCCATGCTCAGTATAAAAGCTCAGGGATCAAAGTGTCAGGTCTCTTTCTTCAATATCCCACATCCGAGGAGGACCCTGTCTGTTCATCGGCCTTTGATCCCGATCCATGTGTTCCTGACTCCAGCTCTGGAACCCGGTTCCCACACGTCGCTGAGTCCAGTCTGGGACTTCCCCAGTGCCCACCGGTGACGTCATCCTGGGAGCTTAATATGGTTTTGTATATACTGTATTTATTTCATTATTTTCCTTTTTAATTTATTATTAATATTTCATTAAAGTAGTTTAGTTTCTTCTAAACTCATAAATCTCTCTTTATCTCTCCTTCTCCTCTCTGTGCATGAGAGGCTGGGGGGAAGAATCTATCACTGGCCATTAGCCAATTTGGGCAAAACCATGACACCACATCACTGGAATCCACATGCCAAGGGAACATTTCCCTTCCTGGGTCTTCAGATGCGAGCCACAGGTTACATGATCACACTGAGCAGACACCGCCTGTGGCCCTTCCAGGCTCATGAGCCACAAAGTCACCTATAGTCTGTACTGGAGAACTGTTATATGGGAAACCCATAAATCATTTAGATTTATTGCCAAGGGCTCTTGGATTCTTGACTGAGCAGGTCTGGTGGTAACACTTCGTTGGAAAGACTTCAACTTGTTCATTGCAGAAGGCTAGCATAGTGCTCCCCTGCTCTTTTAGTCTCAACAGAGTGTTACATAGAAATACCGATACTGGGGATCTATACCTTAAATAAGGCTACTCTTCAGACACAGATTTTCCAGGCTGGTCAAAAGATAAGCTGACTTTTAATACCCAGTGACAAACTCCCCGCCCTGTTTCTAGCCAACATCCACATAGGGTTAGGACTTTCTGGGCAGGTAGCTTATTGCAACTCAGCATGAACACCCAAATATCACTAGGTTTGTAAAAAGGCTCAGTCTGGATGGTTTTACTATGTGTTGTTGGCAAGATAAGGGAAGAAACCTGCAAAATGTTAAGCAATAATGACTAATAAAGCAGCTGCTTCTGGACTCCTGAGAAAGCTGTTAAAATTCTTCAAACGCAGTAGTTCTGAAAGGCACCCAGCTTACACAGATGAGCAAAGCTGCATTCATATTCCTGCTATCAGTGTGAATGGTGATTATCCTGTTTCCACTTGCTACTTTTAAAATCCACCTCCTCAGCTGTGATATGTCTAGTCTTGTGATTAGTACTAGAATACGACAAGAACACGGATGCCCTAATTCCCTGGCACCAAACCAAACAATATTAATGGCATTTCTGAAATACAGTGACTCCAGACTACTGCTTTCCATTATATATAAACTGCCTGCATGGGTGTTTAATGCTTTCTTCCAGCCTTTAAATAATAGGTAATCTCAAAATAAATGTGTAATTTGCCATAATATTCCTCTGCTCAAATCTTTTAAGAAACTATTTTAAAGGCATAGGGAAGGGAAGGGAAGGGAAGGGAAGGGAAGGGAAGGGAAGGGAAGGGAAGGGAAGGGAAGGGAAGGGAAGGGAAGGGAAGGGAAGGGAAGGGAAGAGAAGGGAAGGGAAGGGAAGGGAAGGGAAGGGAAGGGAAGGGAAGGGAAGGGAAGGGAAGGGAAGGGAAGGGAAGGGAAGGGAAGAGAAGAGAAGAGAAGAGAAGAGAAGAGAAGAGAAGAGAAGAGAAGAGAAGAGAAGAGAAGAGAAGAGAAGAGAAGAGAAGAGAAGAGAAGAGAAGAGAAGTATTTCAGTTGAAAGGGACCTACAATGATCATCTAGTCCAACTGCCTGACCAATTCAGGGCTGAGCAGAAGTTAAAGCATATTACTTAACGGCATTGTCCAAGTGCTTCTTAAACGCTGCCAGGCTTGGGGCATCAATCACATCTCTAGGAAGACTGTTCCAGTGTTTGACCACCCTCTCAGCAAAGAAATGCTTCCTAATGTGCAGCATAAACCTCCGCTGGTGCAGCTTTGAACCATTCCCATGCGTCTTATCACTGGATCAGCACTTCCTATTCCATGTCCCCTCCTCAGGAAGCTGTAGAGAGTAATGGGGTCATCCCTCAGCCTCCTTTTTCCCAAACTCAAAAAGTCCAAATTCCTTAGCCACTCCTCAAAGGACATTCCTTCCAGCCCTTTCACCAGCTTTGTTGCCCTCCTCTGGACACATTCAAGGACCTTCACATCCTTCTTAAATTGTGGGGCCCAGAACTGCACGCAGTGCTCAAGGTGAGGCCACACCAATGCTATATACAGTGGGATAATCCCCTCTTGACCAGCTGGTTATGCTGTGTTTTATCCGCCCCAGGACACGGGATGCCCTCTTGGCTGTCGACCAGCAGCCCCAGATCCCTTTCTGCAGGGCTCATCTCCAGCCATTCCTCTCCCAGTTTATACTCGTGCCTGGCATTATTCAGTTCTAGATGCATAATCCAGCATTTTGACTTGTTAAATTTTGTCCCATTAATCATAGTCCAATGCTCCAATCTATCTAGAACCCTCTGCAAGGCCTCTTGTCCCTCAAGAGCGTCAACAGTACCTCCCAGTTTGGTATCATCAGCAGACCTGCTAATGGTGTATTCAAATCCTGCATCTAGATCGTTGCTAACGACATAGACCAGAGCTGGCCCTAGCACTGAGGAACACGGCTGGTGACCAGTTGCCAGCCAGATGTAGCCTCACTCACTACAACCCTTTGAGCTCTGCCCTTCAGCCAGTTCTTCACCCAGCACACTGTGATCCCACTCATCCCACAGTTGGACAACTTGTCCAGAAGGATGCTGTGAGGGACAGTATCAAAAGCCTTACTAAAATCCAGAAAAAACTATCCACTGCCTTCCCTTCATTCATTGGGTGTGTGATCTTATCATAGAAGGCTATAAAATTAGTTAAATAAGCCTTTCCCTTTGTGAACCCACGTTGACTGTACCTGATGATTGCATTATTCTTCAAATGCCTTTCAATAGTACTCAGTATAATCTTCTCCATAATTTTTCCAGGAATGGACATTAGGCTAACAGGTCTGTAGTTCCCTGGGTCTCCCCTCGCACCTTTTGTAAACTGAAATAACATTGTCTGGCTTCCAATCAGTAGGGACCTCCGCAGACACCCAAGTCCTTTGGCAGAGGATCAAGATAGCCCTGCCATAACATCCGCTAGCTCCCTGAGAGATGTCTCTGATTGTAGAAAAACTTAATGTAAACCAGTAGAGTAGAAAACTTTTAAGAAATTAAAAATTACTACAGAAATTAGCAGGGTATTAAGGTTGTGCAAACAGTTTATGAAATATCACAAATATGAGGCTACTGCAAAGATAAATAGTGATATGAAATGACAGGGACAGAATGACCCCAGCACATACTCACCGGTGTGAGGTGAGGCTGTATCTACAAAATGATGGATTAATTCTGGAAAAAGTGTTTCTAACTGAGCGACCATAGTGAAGAAATAAGTCAACCTGAAACTCTTATTGCACGTCTCAGACACTAACAGAATATTATGATCTCTTATCATATAATGAATAATTATTCAGTATAAGTGGGATTTGGGAAGTGTAGTATTTCCTTTCTCCATATTTTTGCTAATATCTTGTGTCCTTACCAAGAAAAATTAAATAAAATAGAGCATGAGCAGAAGAAAAATTAAGCACAATTTTAGGTAGGTCCGAGAAAACACCTTGTAAAAAGACTTTAGGAGCTGAATCTGTTTAATTTATCTGTAATAAGATTGAGGTGGGAGATGACTATATTAGATATTCATGGGAGAAAATAACAAACATAATACTATGTTGTCCCATGAAAATAATTGTAAATGATAAATAAGTGGTACAGGGTCTTTTTTTTTTATCACTGATATTAACAGGCAGAGTCTGGCCAAGCCCATGCTATTAAACTCTTTAGGTTTCCAGTACAGGATGATTGCATCCAAGCTGTCTACTTTGAAAGTACCTGGACTGTGCCTGTGAACTGCTATTATACCTGTTATTATACCTCTTATTGGTAGATTTGGTGAGGACCAACTAACACTCAGCCATTCTAACAAGTTAACCGTGTGGGTGATGAAATTTCAGAACCTATGTTCAGGTAATGGCATCATTTAATTCACTGGTAACGACAACCTTTTCCCCCCTGAAATTTGGGCCCAAATGTATTGTGACTGCTTCTTGGGACTCAAAATGTGTTACCGTATTTTTTTACACACACATATCTTGATTTGGGGTTATTAAATATAGCCTCACCTCTTAATTATAAGGAAACATATTGAAACTTTCAGGAGAACAAGTTTTCTAGTAATTTCTCCAATAATTTTTAGTTTCAACCAGACTAAGGAAATGTAACAGTTGTCTCATAAGCCTAAACAGATGCTTCGGAATCCACGATATCATTTCATCCTCTTTTTCAACTCAGGGAGCTCTTCCTGGCACCAATACAAAAGACAAGAAACATCACACCAACGCTCCTATGGGAGTAATTTTGGATAATTTCTAGCCTTCAAATATACTCACTGGGTATTTGCTTAAAAAATACAACTTATTTGAAAAGTGTCTTTAATCTGCAGACAAGGTCCTATGTCACTGCATCAGCTACTGACTGTTGCTGAGTAACAGAGCAGAGAAAGCAGCTCACCCTTCGCTGCAGGATCCTGCACGTACCGCTGAGCTATTTGCACTTCTGAGTCCAATGGGATCAGAATGTGGTCATGTATGAAGTCCAGCTTCTGTGTGTAGGGCAAAATGGAAAAGCTTTAGAGTTGTAAATAGTGTACCCACACCCCACAACCCTCATCTGAGGCTGTGCTGCTCGCAAGCGCAGCTGGCACTGGATTTGCACCAGTATGGGTATTGTGGTGTTTGATATCTCACTGTGTCTCATTATCAGTAAAGAGAGAACAGGGACTGTTCTGCCAGGTGGCACCAAAGCTGACAGATTTGCTTTATTTAATAAGTAGGAAAAATTACTTTTTCTGTTCAGATAATTAGGAAGGCGAAAGGGAGGCTTTTTGCAGTGAGAGGTGAGGTACTTCTCTATTACAGCGTCCACTAAAGGCAAGGAAGAAAGTACTTGTCAATGCAAAGCAAAGGTGCACCATTTTTGGCTGCAGGGCATAGGTGTGTGTTAGCCTTGAAAGACAACGCACTTGTAAGAGCAGGCAGAAATGTTAAAACAGAGGGAAAAGATGGAACAGCTTCTGGAGGAGTCGAGGAAAAGAGACTGCAGACACTTATCAGAGCAGGAAGTGAATCAGTGGAAGGGAATGCACAATATACCATTTTTCAAACTCAGAAGTGTTGCTCAGTGCCTTAGGTGCCTTCACCTTTGGAAAGCAGAGGGACTTTTAGCTGCAGTTCTGCAGCCTGCCTTTTCCTTGAGTCTCTGCAATGTTTCACCCAGGCTGCTGTGGCAGTGATTTTTCCTTGTTGCTCTCATGCTGTTATGCTCGTGCTATTATTCTCCACGGCCTTATTCCTGGAAACACCAACAGGCCTGTTATGGAGGGTTCTCTTGGGAAACAATTTGCTTCCAGAATCAGAATCCAATCTCTTCCCCCTTCCCCATTTCCCCTTCCCCCTTCCCCCTTCCCCCTTCCCCCTTCCCCCTTCCCTTCCCTTCCCTTCGTCTGTAGCTTTTAGGTTGTGTTATGGGGAGCCAGTAAGATGCAAGCACATACCTTACCAATGACCCCATCTGCAGCACCAGCCCGTGTGAAAGCGTGCTCCAGCCAGCACTAACAGCATCAGAAGCAACAACCAATACAAGGGTCGAGTAGATCCTGATGAAAATTATATAGTACTGAAGGAAAAAGATTGCTGGGTTTTGCCTGCTGTGCTGAGAGGAGCCCAGGGGAGATGCTCAGTGGGGGTGCCAATTGCTTCTCTTCCCAGATGGCCACTGGGGAGGGTTTTCTTTTTTCTTTTTTCCTTTCTCTCTCTCCTCCTTACATTTTATTTTTTTACAGTTTTTCCCTGAAACTAACTTTATTACAGAGTTGATGTATGCCATCAGCTAGGTACCCCACTAATACATCTTTCTGCATGTAAGCCTATCTCAAAACACAAACATATATTTAATGAAGCTTTTCAAAGGAAAACAGCATTGCCGTATTTTTAAAGACGGCAAAACCCAAGAGGTTTCAAACAACATTTAAAGTCTCTTTCAACAGGAACCTCTTCTAGCAAGGCAAACAAAAGAGCCTTTCAGTGCCCTTTCAAATCTGTTACCTTTATTAACATCATGGTTTACAACTAACTTAAATACCTGTGTTGGGTGGTACAGACTCCTAGGAATCCCGAGGCTGGAAACTGATGTTATGATGGCCATCCAGTCCCTGGTGGGAAAGATGGATCCACTACACATCAATAATGGGATAGGAAAGCTTCATGAAGAAGCCAGAATCTAGCAGATGTAACTGGCTGTGGAATAAGATGAAACTTCATTAGTAGAAGCGCTTATGAAAAAGGAGCAACCACCAGAGAGGAAAGTTGCCTTCAGGAGTTCTTACAGCTTCTGCTAAATAACCCACTTGAGAAACACAGAGTGACTATCATGGCATTAGAGTTGAATTGCCCTTTAGATCTCAGATGAAACACTTATGAACCTGCTAATGGTAAGAGTTAATGACCAGATGATGTGGGGCCTTGCCCCACCTCCACCTGGAGACTAGTCTCTGTGAAGCAGCAAGAGAAATAAGAAGTACCTGAAGGTTCCCCTTGAGTCCTCTCTCCTCCCACTCTTCTTCCAGCCTTGTGTAGACCCTGCCTGATGAGCATGTCAAGAGGTATTGGAAAAGACGTGCTGGAGTCCTGTGCTTAGTAAGCCCATAGCTCCCTCAGGGGGGAAACGCGCCCTGACAAAAGCACTAGGTAGAGGTGCGGGAAATCATAGATTCATAGAATGGTTTGGGTTGGAAGGGACCTTAAAGATCATCTAGTTCCAACCGCCCTGCCATGGGCAGGGACACCTCCCACTAGACCAGGCTGCTCAAAGCCCCATCCAGCCTGGTCTTGAACACTTTCGGGGATGGGGCATCCACAACCTCTCTGGGCAAAGTGTTCCAGTGCCTCACCACCCTCATAGTGAAAAATTTCTTCCAGATATCTAATCTAAATCTCCTCTCTTCCAGTTTGAAGTCATTACCCCTTGTACTACCACTGCATGCCTTTGTAAATAGTCCCTCCCCAGCTTTCTTGTAGACCCTCTTCAGATACTGCAAGGCTCCTATAAGGTCTCCCCAGAGTCTTCTCTTCTCCAGGCTGAACAATGCCAACTCTCTCAGCTTCAGTAATCTTCATTAATATTGAGCCCCCTGATGCACAATAGACACTGGTCTGGACAGCCACTGCTGCTATTGTTTCCAAGAAAGCCTACCATCTACGTACTCATAAACAGTCATTTTGAAAGTGGCAGTTAGTCTGGCCAGGGTGCAGATGCCAAAACATGACGGCCAGGTCTGTGTGCATGCTTGGACATGAATGCCAAGCTGCTTGAAAAGGTGCTGTCAGCTTTGGGACCATTCAGCATCTCTCTGAATTTCGTCTTGTCCTTCCTTATTTGCTGCTATCCTGGGAGCTGCTGTCTCACCAGTGGAATTAAACCAAGACCTGGCACATTTCTCATGCTTATGCAGAGTTTTTTTCAGTCACAGCATTTAAAAAATCTTCTATAGCAAAACAAACATTACTGTGTCACTTATTGAAATAATTTGGGTTTAAAGCTGAATTCAACAACAAAATTTGTTTTTGCGCAGTGATGTATGTCTAGGAGAAATCACTATATAGAAAGAAGCTTGTAAAAATATCTCTTTTTCACAGTTTCTACAAGGAAGGTCAGACTGACTCTGCCTTGCTCAAGGGGGAAAGACCAAGTGCCCCTTCTGAGGTTCTTCCCAGTCCCAGTTTCTGATTCTCGTATTCCGCCCTCGTGTACAAGTGTAACCCCAGAGTTGAGGTCATGGTAAATATCCTGAATTTTCATCATTTCTCCTAAAATCAAAACTCTGGGTTTTGTTTTCGTAAGAGTCTCATGCTATTCTAGAAGCTAGGTTGTTAAGAAAATAATGGAAAAATTTCCTCCCTGTGGAACTTTGCATACTCTGTTTTCTATTGTTTACTTAAAACAAAGTATATTAAACTGCCAGTGTCAAGAGCAGCCTCATATTTTTTCTTTATATGAATAAAATATGAAGAAGAGAAAAAAATATTTCCCATCATACTGTTGAAGGGCAAGATGTGAAAAACCTGGCAAATGCTGAACAGTTTCATGAAATAATTGAATAACTGCTGAACAATAGGTCTGGAAAACAAAGGTAAATAGGTGCAATCGTGTAAGATACAGCTCCATAAAATGAAAACTAAATATATATGCATTAGTTCCATCATGTGAGAAACATTTTTAGTCATAAAAATAAGCAGAACCATCAAACTTCAGTAGAATGACACACAATTATACTTCAAGGCACACTTTCAGCAATGAAGAATCCATTTTATGGCAAGAAGGTTAAGTTTTTATATTTTTTCTCTGTAGTAAATATATGTCAGAGGATCTTAATCTGCCATTTGCTGTGCAGCCCTCGGAATCCTTCCCCCGTTACGAATTCCAGCAGCAGCTGGTGAAAACTGATGGTCCGCTGCATCTTTCAGCTTTTTTACCAGCCAGCACAGTCAGTCCCAATCTCTTTATTGACAGCGAATTAAAGAACTGCTGTAGAAGAATAATAGCTTTGTGTCTGATGTCTGGGACAGCCGGCTCATAATCTCACTTTCTGACATTAGTGAGTTGCTGCTTCTGTCTGTGCTGTACCTCACCGACAAATGGGGGAAAACATGTACTGGCTCTGATGTTGGATTTATTCTTTCTAGGTGTCTATAAAGCATAGGGATGAAAAACGCTGCCCATATACAAAGAATGAGCTTGGAATAGATTTTCAGTTGTTAACATGGACCCTGTTTTTCTCAGGTTTACTGCTCTGATGACAATGAAATTCATGTGAAAGTATATACATCAGCAGCAGGAACACGTCAGTTCATTTAGTAGTTTGAAAAAAACCAAGTCATATTTTCCCCTGCTGTTTCTACAAACAATTATAGGTTTTATTTTGATGACTATTCCACTGCGTATGGCCAGATGGGATTCCATTTGTGTTTTGTCAATACACTTTTGAATTTCTCAGCTACTTTAAAATGAGGAGTTGAGGGCTAATTCAGTGCCTGTAAAAGGGAAATTCACATGTCTATAATGACTTTCATCAAAGAGCTTATCATCATGGGACAGTTAATAAAGATCACTTAATGAGCCTTCACATGACCCCTTTGAAGCTGACATATTTATATGTTAAGCCCTTGCCAGATGAGGCAAGTAGGATGATAAAATTCATACATGCTGTGCAAAATCATCAGAGACTCTGAAAGATTCACTTTTACATTCTGCATTCTCAAACCTCTGACTTAAACCAAATGACAAATATGTTCATCCAGAACACTTTAGTGAGGAGTAGGTTTTGACAACATCACCTCTGATACCGTTTTTTTAAATTCCTTTACCTCCATTCAGTTAGTTAATAGGTTGAAAAGCAGTATATCACAGAAACTCAGGTGACATTCCTGAAAGTTATCAGCTCCCTGCATACAAACTTCCCACTACATTCTCCAGGCTTTATATCTATAGGTATCACTGCAAATAATATCTCATGGAAGGAGGGTGAGTATTCATCACATTTCCAGCTCTGAAAATGAAATGTCAGAGAGAGTTCTGTGGAAATGTCAAGAACACACGAGAAAAATTTCAGTGTGCTAAGATCTTGCATTCATTTGAAGTTTATTTAAAGAGCTCAAATTTGAATGCTGCGCTCAGAACCCAGGCCCTCTTGCAGCTGATGGGGGTAGAGGAATTTTTATGGAAAAACCCTTAACACCATGAACACAAGGCTGGGAATAGCCACACTGAAGCCAATGTTTCTCCTAGAAGTGTGCACTGGTGATGCATGATCAATATTTGAACACATGCCAAAGCCCAGTGTGAATCTTCACAAAATTCTTTAAAATAGACCTTAAATCAGACAGAAAGTACCTCAAAGGTTTAACTACCTTAGTGATATGCCATACTTTTAAAAATTTATGAAAGAAGAAAATCTGACAATCAACGTATTTGACATCCATCTAGGAACCGGAAAGGATTCTGAATGCCCCTAAAGGTGAAGTGACACAAACATCACCATGTGGACAGAAGGAGGAGGCATAACCAGAAGAAAATGAAGAACAATAACAACAACAGAACCCTGGTTGCACAATTTTGGCTTGCAAAGACTAAAAAAAACACCTTAAAAAGTGCTTGCCAAAAAGACAGGATAAGTAAGGAGAGGTTAGTGCCATCATTATACTAGCAAACAGAAATGACCTCTCACCTAGCAGAAGAGTCACAGAACACACTGATTCCTAGAAAACGGAATATGGTTTAGAGAAATGAACACGGTTTTCATGGTTACCAAGTGAGTTGCCTCTTAAATTTCTTTTTCTCCAGGGGTGCATTCCTCAGGCCAGCGATCAAAGTTCTTACATTTTCTTCCCAATATTTAGATCCAGATGATGCAATCACCCTATGTCTGACTTAGTGGATACAGGAGCACATCTTGAGCCTTAATTTCACCTAAAGGAGGTATGGAAGCATGACCCACCCCTTTTCTCCACATGCTCTCTTTTATGGTCAGGAATGTGATGCCCAGATGGGATCCAATGTGTCTAGCAGATATGGATCATCAGTGGACCAAGAATCTCAGCTATGCTTTAGCACCTATGCAGGCCAGATAAGACAGAGATTTGGCTCCTGGTCTCAGGTCTCCCAACACATGTAAACGTTGAATAGCCAGTGGTCCCCAAATTAATTTACTCACGAGACTTTGCAGTGACAAAAGCATTTTCAAAATAAAGATTAATTGTCCTCATTTTATAGTTTTACAGTATGTATGGTAAAGAATTACTGGGGAAAAAAATACTAAGTACTTGTTTACTGAATACTCTTGATGTAGTCTGTAGAGCATGTGTAAGATCCTGTTTATCAAAGTTAGTAGAATTTCTGGCTTGAGAAGGCAGGTTTTAATAGCAAGAAAAAGCTCTGCTTTAGTATTTATTTGACCTACACGCTTTTTAACTTCTCGGGTACCAACATTCCTCTCCAGCATCAGACAGAAGGTCAAGGATTCACCCTCATCTGCTTTTCACAAGCCTGAAAACTTAAATCATATTACCTTGGTGGAACTTGAGTTGGGACTTTTCCCAGCTAATGGCTCCTCTGTTTTGTTCCCTAAGGAAACCGTGTCATTGGTTTACCTTTTCCACTAGTCACCTCTAACAAGTTCTTGGATTTAGGTAGTACACTAGCACATGAGTATCAGGAGGGTTTTAAAGAAACTCTCTTTCTCACAAGGACAGATACATGTTTTGCCTTGGAGATAATCTTAACTGTCCCAGGCAAGCATCATAAGCTGTGATAAAGAACATACCTTAATATGGATATTGGAGCTGTGCGATTAGGAGAAGAGAGTAAAAACATGTCTATTTATGGTGCAGCGTAGCAGTCAAGTGATAGACTTTATACAAAGAAGAAAGAACCACTAATGCAAAAAATATTCTGAGTTTTTCCAAAGGATAGTGCCAACCAATGATACCACATGGGAATATTTACAGAAGAAAATTTTGCTTGAACCTCAAATGAGGCTATTTCAATTATACCACTCTCTGAGGTCCAGTCTTTGAGGAAGAACAGGCAGATGGTTGACCTTGGACAGTCAGTTACACCCAAGAGGGTGGGAGCAAAATGCTATCAGATAAGAGGATGAGATTTTATGCTTATTCATTATACACTTACAAAAGATTTCGTCTTCAGGCTTCAGTTCAAGAAAATACTTAAGCACATACTTAACATCAATTAAGACTGGAGGCTTTAAAGAAGTCCCTAAGTTATAAGAATACACTGAAGCAGCTCACTGAGGCAAAACTTAAACTCACTGACTCCAAGAGTGCAGAAGACTGTTGGATTTGTCTGCCTCTTACACATTCCCACTTATAATTTAATACTTTTATTATCCAAAAAAATACTTGATCTCACGCCACGCAGTTCAGATCACAATCTTCAGGAGCGCAAAGTATAGGACTAATAAGCTAGATTCAGTGCTCTTTTCTGGACTATTTGCAATTCTAAGTCAAATTATGGCAATGAGGGGGGAGTGAATTCAGCTCTTCTCCATTTTATTAAAGATTCATTCTTTTTTAGAAGTGCAGGAACAATCCCAGAAATTGACTGTCTGCTAACAATTGCATTAGTTTGCTTATTTGTTTTGATTTCCTAGTTTCATGGGAAGGGCTTTGGATTTAATTTACCCAGGGTACTTAAGAAAAAGGTCAGTGATACTGAGTTAGAAAATGTTTTTAAAATAGATATTCATTTGTACTAGTTTTCTCTTCAATCATCGCTACTCACCCCTTTCAATCTGTGACATTTTTATTTGTCCTGGGCTCTGAACAGTGGACGTTTCTTATGTTTT
Source organism: Rissa tridactyla (assembly GCF_028500815.1). Lineage (NCBI taxonomy): Eukaryota > Metazoa > Chordata > Aves > Charadriiformes > Laridae > Rissa > Rissa tridactyla. Next base: position 114,492,380 of record NC_071468.1, on the reverse strand, counting down.
ACTTTTTTCTAGCCTGGGAGGTCAAGCAAGTGGGAGGTGCAAACCTCTTGTAATAAGCTCTCTCTCCTTCAGCTTTAGGTTGCACTACTCTAGAGGTTTTACACCTTTTTGTAGAAGTGAGGGAGTTGTTTCCATCTCTGATACTTCCTCAAGAACACTTCTGAGCAGCTCTAGTGCAATATCTGCACCTACAACAGTTAACAAGGGAGAAGAGTAGAGGTGATTGGAGAGAGTCTGAAAAGAGCTAGGAGTATCTTTTCTTGGCTCTGAAAATAGATGTTTTGTCTTGGGTAGAATAACACAGTGGTACAATCCTTGTCTGGGCAAGGTCATCACTTGCCCAGATCTATTTTAAGGACCCTTTGGTCCTTAAGGTCTGTTGGCTTGCTTTTTCCCCTTAGTATGGTATAATTAGATATAATTTTACCTCTTCAGAAAAGCCATTCCTTAATGTCTTGATAATATGTTGTGTTTAAATTTCTTGAGGAAAAAAAAAGTCATCATATTTTACCAACATAATCAGTAGAAAAGAAACAAACTACCAATATTCAGACAGATATTTCCTACTTAGCTTCAATGGGAAAACTCTTTTAACTGCTGTCTTAGAAGGACCTTAAAGTTTTGTCTCACTTTTCACTTTTTATCCTCTTCTATGTTTTGTGTTACCCACGTTACTGCTTCTAAGCTTTTGTTTATCACTGTACAAGGAAAAAAAACAAACAAGGAAATAATCTGTTAACACACTGGTTCTCGTTTTAGAGGATTTGCTGGCCAGTGAGTCAGCAACAGAAACAGCTGTGTTCATTCTTCCTTCCTTTGTAAGTGTAATTTCTCTCTCCCACCCAAGTATGGTTTATGTGTTTGTTCCAGACTGTTAGCCCTTCAAACAAGATTTTGATGGAGGAACACAGAAATATCTGCAACAAAAGGAAATGAGAAGATGCTACTGGCATTTAGTGATGAGCCAAAATAAAAAATCTGTCCCCAGAGAATTCAGCAGTCTTATACCGCACTCCAAACATCCTTCCTGACCACAAAATAAATACATGGTGAGAAAAGAAAGAAGATAGAAGGCAAGTGCATTGACCTTGTCATTAGGACAACTAAAATTACTATAAATAGTCAAAATACCTATCTGCGGATTAGAAGACTAATGGATAGCTCTTGCACTTAGTAACAGAGTCTTCTATATACATTCACACTACCTCATTGTACTTTTAAATTTGTATTGAATGTCTAATTTCTTTTTCTTTTGCACTTAGACCCAATAGTCAACATAGGTAATACCCAGGTACCTGAAACTCATCATTTTTGAGTAAAAAGCACAAAGTAGAAATTAATTTAAAAAAGTAGTACCAGAACCCCCACATCACTTTCACCCAAGGAACTGTATTAGTAGGTAATCAGCCATCCTGCTTGCCTGTATGCCTATCTTTCTAATATTCCAGCCATTCAGTGAACAGAGAGGGAAACTGTCAGAAAGACCACACAGATGAGCAGGCCATGATGGGTTTAATTAGAATTTTTTTATATGGAATTTTTAGATTATTCTACCTTTTCATGTTTCTGGAAAAAACCTGCTCAGTTGAAAAAGAGGAGTAAGAAAAGGTTTTGTCTGTTGTCAACATCTGTATATTAGTCAGCAATTTGCACCATGCAGGAAATTAGCACGTTTCACAGTACTTAATCATGAACCAAGAGAATAGTATTTGCCATATTTGTTGAATGATAAATTTTTAGTGTTTTTTTTTTTTGCCATTTAGATGGTCACTGAGAAGGACAACATATATATAGACCAGGAGCTACATAAAATGTTTGTATAAAAGCAAACCGCACTTAATTTGAATTGACTCGCTTAGTTGATAATTCAATTGTAATATTCCAGCGTTCACTAAGAAAAGCTGTGTTTTCAATTAAAAAAAAAAAAGAAAGGTGGATTTCCATTACTGTAGATAGAAGTAATTTTTAACTTTACTGTGAATATTTCCACTGGTTTCAACTTGCTCTATTCACAAGGCTAAAGAACGAGTCCCTCCTGCATTTCCAGCAGTGGTGTGAACCCACGTTTGAGTATAAACTTACCTTGTTCCAAGCCAACTGACACAAAACTACCCTCTGGAACCTGGAGAACAAGGTAAGACAAGACACCTGAAGTGTGGACAGGGGGGCACAGTCATGGTCATCCCACTTTTGCTTCCACTCAGGTGTCCCACACATCCTTGAGGCAGCAGAAAGTTTGTCTGGGACCCTTCCTTGAAGAGGTCAGCTCATGTGCAGAAAGGCAATTTATAGCAGCTCAGACAAAAGTTTCTTTGCTGGCAGCTTAGACAGTCAATGACAGATGGGAGATCTGGCCTTCACCTTCTCCCTCACACATGTTGCTATGAAGAGCATAGCTATAGTTGTAGTATCAAATGAGGTTATTGTTTTTCCTTCTCTCACAAGTCAGACCCCTTCTTCCAAGCAGCCTCTCTGAACTGAATGGGACTCACTCATCTTGTGCGTGACTACATATGTGCTGTAAGGGAATGAGAACAACATCAACAGGAATAACTGAATCATCTTGCTGCTCTGAATTAGCAAATACATCAAATGGTGTAGTGGGCTGACTCTGACTGGCCACCAGGTGCCCAACAAACCATTCCAGCACTCACCCTCCTCAACAGGACAGTGGGAGAAAATACAACAAAAAGCTCATGGTCAAGATAAGGACAGGGAGATCACTTAGCAGTTACCGTCATGAGCCAAACAGGCTCAGTTTGGGGAAATTAATTTAGCTTATTGAGAATTAAACAGGGTAGGCTAGTGAGAAGTAAGAACAAATCTAATCTAAAGACACCTTCTTCCCACCCTTCCCTTCTTCCCAGGCACAACTTCACTCCTGACTCTTCTACTTCTTCCCCCCAGGTGGCTCAGGGGGAAAAGGAACGGGTGTTCATAACACTTCATCTCTCTGCTCCTTCCTCCTCACACTGTTTTCCTGCTCCAGAATGGGGTGCCTTCCACAGGAACAGGTACTTCAAGAACTGCCATAGCATGGGTCCTTTCCATGGGGTGCAGTCCTTCAGGAACAGACTGCTTCAGTGTGGGTCCTGCCAGGAGCCTGCTCCAGCACAGGCTCTGCACAGGGTCAGAGCTTCCTTCAGGGCACATCCACCTGCTCCAGCATGGGGTTCTCCATGGGCTGCAGGTGGAAATCTGCTCCACCATGGAACTCCATGGGCTGCAGGGGGACAGCCTGCCTCACTGTGGTCTTCACCACAGGCTGCAGGGGAATCTTGTTTTTCACTGCCCTTGGTGTCTGCGGGGTTGTTTCTCTCACATATTCTCATTCCTCTCTCAGTCATCATGCAGTATTTTTTGCGCTTTCCTAAATATATTATCACAAGTGCAGCCAATATTGCTGATTGACTCGGCTTTGGGCAGTGGCAGGTCCATCTGGGGGATGGCTGGAACTGGCTCTGTGTGACATGGGAGCAACTTCTGATGTCTTCCCTACAGCATCCCTGCTACCAAAACCTTGCCACATAAACCCAACACAAATGGCCATGGACATATGGCTGAGTGCTAAACACCACACCAGGACGTTCATCAGAGCACTGTGGTTTAGCACAAACGCAGCTTCGCCTCTTGCTGTGTTGTGCCCTGGCTTTGCCTGCTCTGCTCTTTGCAGTGTCTCATGAGTCCTTTTGGAACATCACTGCTGTGCTTCTGTCCAGCCTGTACCTTTTCGCACCACCCTTTGCATGTGCATCTTTGCAAAATGCATCCCTTCTGTCACGGTGTCTGTGCTTCCCTGCTTTCTGTTGGTGTAATACCTGAAGTCTGGTTATCCCTTGGATGGGTGAAATTTGTCAGGTGAAACCATTTCTTTAGAAAAAATCCTCATCTGGGTCGACTAAACCAGCCTCTCAGCTCATTTAAGTGTTTCAACTGGAAAAAATGTTTTCATGTCAAAACACATTAGTTGAAAAACATTATTTATTTTTAAAAAAAGGTTCTTTGATATTAAATGTACATAAATTAAATTTTAATAAAGGTTACATAATAATTTGTGTTGCTTTGACAGAAACTATTTTATGTAAGCAATTTCAATAATCTTTTCTTCCCAGGATCTAGACCAAAGAAAGAATAATTTTGGTTCAGTCTAAATATTTTCATTCTGTGATGTGACCATTAAAACCCAAGCACATTACAGTTCTCTAATTGTAACTTCATTGGGCTGAGAGTTTTGTTACTGGTAGCACTGAAAATGCTTACTGTAGTATTGTGCTATAAAACGCATAATAGCAGCAAGAGGTCTGTTTTGATAAAGGAAGACTTTCATTACTGTCATGAGCTATATTAGCAATGAAGATTCTGCCTTGTATGCTTCATCATACAGATGTAAGACAAGAAGGGAGCATCACCACATCCAAAGTCCCCACTGTTCCAGTCATCATGGAATAGTCATCAGTTCAGGAGTATTCATCCCACCACCAACCACACACAGACACACTATCCGCAAGATGCGGTTTCCTGATATCCCTTAAGACTCAACATTAGCAAAGTCTACAATATCCTGTTGGAAGACAGAAGATTAGGTAAGTACCCTTCAATGAGATCTGTTCTCTCATTCACAAACTATTCCAGTTCCCTGAATTTTAGAGAGCCATAACTGGTATAATCAAGGTCATTGCAGGTGAATATGAACAGCCTTGATAACCCACTCTTCTGCGTAGAAACTGCAGGACAGATTTTCCAAATGCAGCCTTAAAACTTCATTCAGTGTGTGCAAAGGACACTCTTTTGTACACAGTGGCGATTGTGCTTACACCAACAAATCCTGTCTGAATTTTGCAGGTAGAAATGACATGCCATTCATTAAACCAATATAGTCTTTCACCCACAAAATTAAATTACAGTAGCCCACAAAGATACTTGTAGGTGTGTTTGTTTATGAGTTTATATAGTAAAAGCATTCATCAAAATGATATATTATCTCATGGTCCTTTGCGTAATTATTTTCATTCATTATATCTGTCTTCCTCACTTTCTGTTGTTGTTTGCCTACAGTGCCTTCACCCCTGTGGATACAGGTGACATCACAATGCTGTAATAAAGATGTGGTTGATTTTACCATTACTGTTCTATTTGCGTTTATAAATATCCTTGTACCTGTTTTGTGCATACCAAGACATCATTTGAGGCATTTAACAAAGAACACACATTCTTGTGTCTTCATAAAACCAGTTTGTTGATAACAAACAGATTTTAACTAACATTTGGACCATCCATGATTTCAATAAAACAGATGGAATCAATAAATGTTACACAGCACACATAGCTGTTTGCTGTGTAACAGAATATGTCTAACATAACAAATATGCCCAGAGTGTAAAACAAGAAGAGAAAGAAAAGAATGCAGAGAATGAACTTGAATGAATCAGATAATAATGTTTGCATACCAGTATGTGGTTATCTTAGTCCTTGTACTCAATAAGAACATTTCCACGAGAAAAGAATTCCATGTAAATGAGATAAACTAATTCTCAAAGTTGACTAAAGAGAAAAATCATTGTAAGGTATGCATATGATACCTTATAAGTAAAGCATCTGTGCATTCCGGTTTGGTCAACCTAAACAAAAAAAAAAACCCACCACAACAAAACCCTAGTTTTGTGCACAATCTCTTAGATGTAAAGGACCATAAACATTTCCTCAGCTTTGAATCTTGAAAAATCTTTGAATTCAGGCTTCTTGTTATATTTTGGTGCACTTGTTGGTAAGGTGATTGTATTCTCCAGACCCTAGGCTAGTCTACATATTTGGAATAGCTGAGCCCTCTGTTGAAGGGACTCTTGACTCTGAATTTTTACCATAAGTGGGCGAAATTCAATTACATGGATCTCCTCCCAGCACTTGCAAGCACTTGAGATGAAGCGTTCTGATTTCACCAACGTGTACAAACAGATCTAATTGTTACAGGGACTTGACAATTTTTCTTTTATGGCTACTCATAGAAACGAATGTTTCACAAGAAGGATGCTTTCAAGAATTTGAACTTTGTTTGTTGATGAGTTCATAGAAACAGTATAAAAAAGGTCATTAAGTTTTTATAAAAGTGTCTTTTCCACAAGCGGAGAGCTAGCATGTCTACAGTTTAATGTAACACCTCTGCTACTTAATGTACCCCAAGACGAGCAATGGCAACACAGCATGAAATACATTATTTCCAGCATCCAGTCTTTCAGGTATAAGAAATCATAGTTGTCTCTTACTGGCTATCGTAAGCACAGAGAAACTTTGAAAATGAATTTTTAAAGGCACTGAAAGTGCCTTTTAATGGTTTAATTTTGAAGGAATGCTCACATTTAATATCTAGAGAGAGAGAAGCTGTTTTTTTATGATGCATTTCTCCGCTACAAGTAGTCTCTATTGGCACAATTTTCTAGTGAAAGAACATGTAAAATAATGAATACATAACATTTGTAAAGCTGTGGTAATGCATACATTTTAAATTTAAAGTAGCCTTTAAATTGTAGAGACAGAATATAGCTGAATTCAATTTTTACTTTCAGATTTAAATAACTGCTCTGCTCAAGTATTAAGTTTGCCATTACTTTCTAGCAGATAGTCAAATACAAAAATTCCAGAAGCCTGTTTCTTTCACTTTCTATGTTCCCTTAGCAATTTCAGATATAAATAATTAACATATGTATGTGGGTTAAAAATAGTTTAAAACAAACAGGACCGAATCCATTCGTATAATAATCACATTGAATAATTGTAGTACTACTTATTTTGTAGTGCTACTCATCATATAAAAATCTAGTCAGATTTGTCACAGGCTAAATTTCTTTGCTTCTTTCTTTTGAAACTTTCATCTTAGCCTAGGGGAGAAAAAAAATCATATTTATTCTATGTCTTTAAAACAGCAACATCTTTTGCCATTTTCACAATTAAATAAAGTACATACCAAAGTGTGTAGGAATAAATTATAAATAACATTCTGATGAAACTTGATTTTTTTTAGAGCACGTTTTGTACAACATGCTACTGAAAAGTTGCATCCTCCCCTGTCTTTCTAGGCACCAGAATTCCTTTTCTTAAAGTTTTGTGTTCAGGGAAATAGGAACACATGTTTTCCATTTAGGCATTTCCGCAATTACTGACGCCTGGAAAAAAATTCCAAACCACCACTTACCTCCTGGCAATACTGGACTCATTAGAATTACAGTCAGTGCCTTGGCTAAAGGCAACAGGTGAGCTTTAAAACTGCGCAGCTGAAGCCCAGACCTGGATCTAGCTCAGTGGAACAGGAACAGAGCCCTCGTCCGAAAAACCCCTACAACCCGCGATAAACCTTACAATCTCCAGAGGACCCTCGGTACCCCTTGCACACTGCTGCTGCAGCACCAACCGAGTGATTGCATGTCTAGCTGACACAGCCCTTAAGAGCTCAGCTTCACTTTTAAGAGTTCAGCTGCATTTTTAAGAGCCAGGGGCTTAAAGTGTGCTAAGGTAGACCAAGTGAATGGCACTGGTTTTGGTTTTGAAGTTGAGCATATATTTGAATATACTGACGGACTGAAGGCTAATGAGTGACATTCCCTACCCATTTCAAATTGCTTGGAAAAAGATTTCTTCTAGATTTCCTATCCTTTCTTCATCAATATCTCCAAAACTGTATTACCGGTCTGTGTAAAGATTTTCAGGATTTAGAAGGACAAAGGAAGCTACATGAAATGATGCTATAGGTTTTTTTTCTTTTTTTGGTCTTCTTTCTTTAACAGAGACCCAAAAATCACTGATTTTACTGTTTATTTTTTTTTACTTTAAACCTTTATTAAATTACAATGAGACTTTTTTCAGCTTAAAACTGAGCTTACTAAAACTGACCTTTGATTTTTTTCACTCAGTTTTATGATACTAAAAATCCATATGAAAGGCTGTAAGGTTATGCTTATTTAGCATGTACCTCTCCTGATAGTCTTAATTATGTTGTTTTCCTACTCCAATGTAATATTTTAAGCTTCCGTAACATTAAAAAATGTTAAGGGACTATTTTCAGATGTCACTATGACCTTTAAAAATACCTAATCTAGCTATTTAGAAGCTTTATAACTCATGGGCTTATTTTAAAAGGAGAGTGGGAGGATAATCAAAGAAAGTCATTTTGTACTGAGTAAAAAGAGAAGTGCACTAATTCTACATTAGTAAGCACGCTTCTTATAGAAAGTTGTCCTTCAGATTGAATACCACTGAATATTGTGGTACCACAATACCACTTGTGTCCTTCAAGGTGGCTTTATTTGAGGTTAGTCATCCATTTTAAAATTTCTTCCCATCAGAATTTTTTTCTTTTTTTTGAGTTATTTTTGTGATCCACAGGCTTTCAACTGCAAGATTTTTTTCCTGATTATGGGAAATATATGGCTGGTCTTAGTAGCTTTCTCTGCATATATACAGTAAAAGGTACCCAAATGCTTAGGCCGTGTACATTGCCTAGACACATACATTTGTGTGTTATATCCATGGGACCTACATATACTGTGTGCCACTCACAGACACACACACAGGTGTCGCACGTGAAAAATGCTTTTCTCATGGACTTCGAATCACATCAGAATTGAAGTGTATTGATTTATTAATAACATAATTAACTGGCAATTAGTGAACCATGCATTCAGGATAATTTTTGGTGGTAAAAAAAATAAAGTGTGAGACAAAACGTGGACAAACAGCTGCAGCTTTTGAAATACCTGCTGTAACTAAACTACCAGAATTTTAATCACACCCATACACACACCCACACACGCATCCTGACACAGGCTGTATGGTTTTCAGGCACACATACATGTCTGGGCAGCCCCTACTTGCACCCCCTTCCCACGGGAGACATAGGTGCTCCAGTGCTGCATGTGCCCAGGATGCTCCCTGGAACAGCCAAGCACATGCAGGGGATAAGCCCCCCTTGAGGTAGCACCTGAGGGTCCTTTATGGTCCCCCAGCTGTCCCTCATTCACCAGGTGCCTGCTCCTTGTGCCATCCCAGGGAAGGATGCTCGACCCAGCCCAAAGAAGGTGTCATTAGGAATTTTCATGCTGTTATCCACCCGTTACTAGAAGTTTTCACTTCCAATTACATATCTAAAGTCCAATTAAGAACCATTGTGGAATGTTCCCACTATCTATCCTGTGCAGAGTCACAAAGTGTGACAACAAAAAGGAATCCAGTGAAGCTTAAATATTTGAAGCTCTTCAGTTTTACCTAATTACTGCCTCTACAGATCGATAATCTCAGTTTGAAAAAAATATACGGTCCCAAGAGGCATCTGATCTTGCTGTGAACATATCAAGGGGCGGAAAATTGACATCTCTGCAGATTTCTGTTTCCACCAGTAGGTTCAGTTTGTGTATAATATATATACAACATACCTGCATATGTATACAAATATATACACTAATATATATGTATATTTATGCATTCCTCCCCATAAAACAGCATGTGCTTTGATTCTAACTACTTAGCATCCAGCATTAGGTGGTATATTCTTCAATACTTCAACATTTTAGCATTACAAAGGCACTCATCACTGGTAAGCTGAACTCTTTTAAGTCTCACACTTGGAGGCAGTTTATTCTATCATCCAATCATTTTCACACTGTTTTTATGGTATCTTTTACTAGTTTTGTTTTTATCAATGCTATAAAAAGAAGACAGATCACCTCCTGATCTTATTTTGTTTTCTGTTGGTTTTGTATAATTGCACTATGCCTCTGAATCACAAAAGTGCAGCGCAAACTCATTCTGAATTGTCCACTAAACATACAAATCCTTTTCCTAGTAGTTGTTTTCCAAAGTGTTACAGGTAAGAAAAAGTAAGCCACAGGCTGAAATGGGCTTGGGTGCTGGCGTTCATTTAAGAACCAACAAGATTACAGCTTTTCATATGGTTTAATTTTGGGTGGCCCTGCAAGGAACTGGGAGTTGGACTTGGTGATCCTTAAGAGTCCCTTCCAACTTGAGATATTCCATGATTCTATGGATTATTTAATGTGTTCACTCATTCCTTCCCACCGCACTACGCTCATAGGTGTCGTGGTTTGGGCCACGTTGGCCAACGACACGGCAACAGATGCTCTCCCCCACCTCTCGCTCTAAGGAGAGGAAGAAGAAAGATAAGAAGATTTGTGACTTTAGAAAAAATTAAACTACTTTAATGAAATATTAATAATAAAATAACAAAAGGAAATAACAAAATAGGTACAATATGTACAAAACCATATCAAGCTTCCAGGAAGACATCACTGGCAGGCACTGGGAAAGTTCCAGACCGGACTCAGTGACAAATGGGAACTGGAACACACTGAGCAGGATCCAAATGCAGATGAGCTGATGGGGTCCTCCTCAGACATCAGTCATGGAAGAAAGAGAGCCATTGCAGAAGCAGTCCATTGAAGAAGAGCCCACCAGAGAAGATCCAAAGAAGAACAGCCCATGGAAAAGAATCCTTCAAGAGGAGCCAGCCTGACCCCTTTGCTGCCTCAGCTTTTATACTGAGCATGGCAGATGGGATGGAACACCTGATTGATCAGTTTGGGTCACCTGACTGGGTTGTTCACCCTGCGGAAGGGTTACACCTGTGGACAGGTCAGGTGACCCTGGTGGCCATGGCAAGTGTGAGCAAGGGCCTCTCTCACAGAACGGGACGTTTGCTTTGCTCCACCCCGAACCAGGACAACAGGTCTCGACTTGTCTCCCCAGCAGGGAGATCGCTGTTGGTCCAGCAAGGCTGGGCAGAAAGTCACGTTGGTTCCTGCTGCACAGCTGCTCAGAGTTACCTAATTGAGGTGTTATTGGTCAAAATCCCTGGGCATCCCCAACACTTGACTCCATACGTCTCTGTGACCTTTCCTCTAGATGGCATCTTCACCTCCTGATTTCTAAGACCACTTTTCAGGAAGCTTTCTTTTCAGCATTGCCTCTTCCTTTCAGAACCCAAACCCCCATTTTCCCCAGTTTAAATAAAAAAACTTTGCAGAAGCAAATGTCTGATCAGCCTTATAATTAATTGGTAGTTCTGTCCCGTACCTCTTCATTAACTGGAGGATTTAGGATGTGTAAGTTATGTTTAGTCCAGGTGTTACAAAAATTTACAGCCAGTCCCTACCAGTTGTATGTAGGAAGTAGCAGGCTTGTGCCTGAGAGTTCAAAAGTTCGGTTTTGGACATTCACCCAGTTACACAGATATACCCAACTAGATGGTGCCTGCGGCATTCACCAGTTAAGCTATTTTTTCAACTATGACAGAAAGCAGGGCCTATACTCACCATCACTATGGCTGGTGTTCCTCACTCTCAGGTATCTAAATTTGCTATTGGTCGCCTTTCATCTTCATTTTGTTTAAATAGGTGAGTTTCCCAAAGCAATCCAATTCACGTTGTGTGATCCACCCAGCCTAGCTTTGGCCATTTAAAAAGGCAGTGACAGGGTTCAGTTTGAGGCTACACCTTCTTGTCCCTTCTCATGTGTCCATAGGTAAACCATGTGTCTAAGCTGTTGTTGTCATTTATAGAGATCCAGTTAATAAAGTCAGTAGAGACCAGACAAATTCATGTCGCTGTTGCCACCTTCACTTGGTCACCTGAATTTGCTCTAGACTCTCATGTCTGTATTGATTATATCTTCATTGACTGTAATGAGAGCCTAGACAGCTTTTAAGCTTCTGGACAAGCTAAATTTAGTCTGGCAAGTTAATTTATGCTGACACCTAAACGCAAATGTCTTGAATCGCATCCTGTCCCACCAGCCTAGTCTATCGGTTTATTATAGACTATATAGTCTATGTTTATTGTATCTCATCCTTCTCTAGTCTGGATAGGAAGAGGTGCCTCCAAAGGGTGATTCATCCCACTTGTTTGAGGATGAAGACACCATTCCCTCTCCCTTTCTTTAAACTGCAGAGAATCTGAAATCATTATCTGAAACTATATAGTCAATTCTTAGATAATTCAAATTAGGTGAGATGGGTTCCACTCTGTTCTGAAAGCATTGTCCTCCCAGCTATTTACTAATTTTTCATTTGTTGGTGATAATTTATATATCTATGTGTACGTATATTTCTGTATTTTTGAAATTCTATATTTCAGATATTTTTGTTTTCTTATTCAGGCCGTTCTAGCTGCTAGTAAAAATTTTTAATTGTAGGCAGACAGGTAGGTTACTTGGACTTGGAAGTCTTCCTAATGCAACCACACTCATCCTGAATATTATTCATACTCTTGACAAGCATACTTTGCCCAAGGGGTTTTTATCTGGGAATCTACAGCTGGTTGCAGTACAAATCCATAGTAATGCTGGTTTTGCACCTTGTATGATACTAGGAGCCTTTTGGATTGTAATTCATGGTGAAACATATGCTTAAAAATGTCCCTCATATAAATCCTGCAGTACATGGGACAAAACTGTGCTAATTATGTCATTTTTTATTTGTTCTGGTTCTAGTTTGTTTTTTAAGGCTGACAAATGAGGATATTAAGTTTGACACTTTTTACTGTATCTCTTTCCTTAATAGACTTCCCAGTGGACAACGTTGTTATTTAGAGCAACTCTCATACTAAAGCAAGATATAGATAAGAAATAAAGCCAAATATTAAACTGTCAAAGGTGAACAATGGTCCTTAAATAGGCACTTCTAAAATGCAAGAGTTTGTGTCTTTAAATTCAGACTGAAATTTAGTTTGACTGCTGCGTTTAAAGAAGTAAGCAATGTCATCTTAGTTTCTGCTTTAGATTTGTCTAGGACCCCGAGCTGACATATTTCATTTTAATTAGGTATTCTATATCTGCTCTCCTTACTTAAAGAAACATCAGTTCTCTCCATACCCAAACAAACTCTTCAGGTTACCTTGAGGTCGGCACCATAAATATAGCGAGGGAAGAACCACCACCTACGTAGAGAGATGGCTCACAGCTGTCAGCACTGCAAGCACAACTGAACCCTGCAAAACTGAATCGTCTTGCTCCGGGGATAAGGATCCAGGGCCTGATCAAAGCTGGGCCTTCCTGCCACACAGGCTGAAGAGGGGGAGGAACTGGGCTGAGGGAAAGAGGAGGGTCCTGGGGAGGCTTCTTTCTTTCTTTTGGTGGCTAGACTGAGAGAGTTAGAGACTATTTCTGTGGGATGCCACTAGCTCTTACCCCAGCTCTAGACAGCAACAGTTAGCCTGAGCTTGGGCATGCTGTAGCCCTATTTTTTTTGGTGTACACCACAGCCTGCTGACCGACTGTTAACTCCATGTGTGTCTGGAGCTGGACATGTCAACACCTTTATAGTAAACAGCTATCAGGAGTGCTAACCATCTTCCATTTCACAAACAAAATACAAGGAATCTTTTTCTTTTTAACTTAATTTATACGGTACCACACTGCTTCATATTGTAAGAATGAAAAGTCAAAGCAAAATCTTTCCTGAGGACACGATTGTGTTATTTTGGTGGCAGGTTCCAGTTAGGATGAAACAAGTCTTTTGGTTTTCCATGCCTGGATTTGAAACCCAAAGTCAAAAATCAACTTACTGTTTTCTGAAATAATCTCTAGAATGAAAAATTAATAAACTTATTAAATGTTTTCTATAAATGAAATATTCAGAAATAAGAATTACCATACGTCTTCTGAAATTATCGAGTCTGTAGCAAACAAACCCTTATTATGTGAAGAAAAAAGATCATGCTGTGATTAAAAAACATATAAAATAGTTTCAGGGACAGACACCACCTGGAAATCAAGAAACAATGTGCATAAGTTTAACCAGGAGGGGTTCATACTTTAAAAGTAAAGTAAAAAGTGAAAACTTTTTGCCCTGGAGGAAAGCCCAGCAGTGGAGCAGGTTGTCTGAAAAGGTAATGGCATCCCCACCTGTGGAGTGGGGATGAAACCTTGAGCAACCTGGTCTGACCCCACGGGTGACCCTGCTATGAGCAGGTGGTTGGACTCTAGACCTCCGGAGGTCCTTGCCCACCTGAGTGATCTCATGATCCTATGAACTCATGGCTATGTTTTACAGCACATGCTGAAGTCCGTGTGACCATAGCTGCACAGTTATGATTGCCCGTCTAATTTAAGTATGTTTATCTTCATTTGTGTCTATGGTGCAATGTATCCAAATCTCCAATAAATACAGAGCTGGAGGAGGGTGAAACTCTGCTTATTTTGTATGATAATTTTTACTGTTTCTGCCCTAAAGGACCTGAGATACAGATAAAACGTAGTCCAGATTTCCCAAATATAAATAAGGATAGAGATTCCGACAGTTTGCATGTGTTCTAGAGGAGGTGGAGTAATTTCCTGGAAAGCCATTTAGTTTACTAAATGCATAGAATACACCTCCATTTTTTAAAATCCTTGTGCTGTAAAGCAGAGACTGGGAAAATGTCAGGGAAAAGTACCCTGTGTGCTTGCTTTGTGTTTATACTCAGCATGAGCCTGCCTTAGTCAACTTTTGGAATCAGGATAGACCTTTAGTCTGAATCAGGCCGTTCTAATAATCATGTTCTAAATAATGAGTCACGATCCTAAAGGAATCTCAGGTTTTGCGACACACAGGTTGAAAGAAACCAGTAGAAGGGGTACTGTGACTCAACATTAATTCTCTTTGAGCTTACTTACTTTCATTCTAAATGTATTTTGGACAGAATCCAAACCAGAGCATTCAATGTTCCAAATTGAAATCCAAAACTGAGGGCATACTTCCTCAAATTCTAACATATTTGGACTTAATTCATTATAATAAATTAAAACTAAGCAAGTATCAAGTATTTGATACATGGCCTGTATCAAAGTTAAATTTCATATGCAGAAAAATTGCTGTGAGATATGGGAGCAGGAAAATTAAAAAGTCAACCCTCTAAAACAAAGAATGTATTAAAAATCAGTTCTTTTGATTTTAGCCTGGCAGCTGCCAATAAAAAAAGACTTCACCCAAAGAGAAAAGGTTGTTACATCCTCCAGCTGTAGAGTGTTTGGATGCCATTGGATTATTGGTGTTGTGATGGTTCACAAACTGGTCTTTATCACAGGGAAAAGAGATTCTAAACACAGACAGTACAAGTGGTAAGCAGAACTGCAGAATCGATATTACGTAGTAGTAAAACAAATTCTCCAAAGCTAACAAAGCAGACTTTGTTGGAGCTAGGTTTATACTAGATATGCCAACTAACTTTCATCTGTGAAGATGCCACAGGGCACAAACAAAGCTTTCTTTTCATTAGATACCGTGTTTGCTTCTGTCTTTCCAATGTGCACTGATTTTCTTAAAGGCTTTGACTCAAAAAGCCATTCTTTTATTTGAGAAATATTTTACATAATTACTTGGGAACAATGTTAATGAGGCTCATGAACCTATTTTAAGGCATCAGCAGTGCGGCTAGCTTTTCAGTACTGCAATGCAGAAACCAAGCCAGCAATGGACTGAATGGTAGTCTCTGATTAATTAGTAGCAATTAAAAAAACCCTTATCAGCAAGGTATGTACAGTTCAGCCTTTCAAAGGAAAGATTTTTTTGTTTCGTTGGTTGTTTTTGTTGTTTGGGGTTTTTTTGCGTGTGTTTTTTTTTTTTTTTCCCCCCAGACTATTCCTCTGAATTATATACAAAGTAATAAACAGCTAGGAATTAGTTTCTTGGTTGATGTGTATCCCTTTAGGCTCTTTTCACTTCACTATGGAGACATGTAGCTTCTTCAGGCTGGAAATATAGAACAGATTTTTGCTCTGATACTTGTATCCCAAATATAGATTATACACAGTTTTCTATTAAGGTAACTTACTCAAATGCCTGTATTTTTCAGTTGTAACTGTAAGCATGTGTCGAATATGTTGAATGTATGTCCTTTATAGGGGTTGTTTCATTGAATTCTGCTAGTCACCTTAATCCTTGGACTGTTAGATATCTTTCTTTCAGGAACTGACTATCCCAGAAGAAAAAAATACTCTGGACTAAAATGGAGTACTGAAGAGGAACAAATCACCTGAGTATGCCACATACCTGAATTATTTGCAGAAAATGCTAACAATAGATGCAGTCTTGGATAACACATTTTGTACTTGTCTTCAAGAAAGATCTTGGGGTTAAGGATAAGTTTCCTCAAATGGAACTGAATGCCTGAATTATATCTCAGTTAAGTTTGTCTGTCTTAAAATCAAATCCCTAGACTAAGGCTGTTATCTATTTTTCATATGAGGGGACTTCCAAAGTATGATCCAGGGCTTCTTAGGAGAGGTTGGATGAATTGCTACGTAGAGGTTCATACATCTCCCAAAGCACCCAGATGATTGTAAGGTTCCTTATTCTCTGAGGAACTTTAGAAAGTTCTGCTGAAATCACGAAAGGCTTTCCATTGTATTTTGTAGTTTGTCTAATGAGGACATCCATACGAGGTTAAAATAAGATTTTTTTTCATGCTGTTTGTAAAGATGGAAGCACGCCTTAATGTTTTAGGTGTCCCTGGGAAGTGAGTAGTATAGAATCATGAGACTTCTCAGGTTTCCATATTGAGAAAATCATCTTACACATAAGTGTAGTGGAAGTGGAAGTTGTATTGTTCAAATTTCTTAGACCAGAGGGACTGAAAACCACTATGCAAATAATCTCTTAGTTGAGAACTTAAGCCCAACTCTTATTCTGTCTAAGGAGTCTGATGCCAATCAGAGACCAATTTTGCTGTTACTCTCATGGTCTTACTGCTCATAAACCTGCATAGCAAAACTCAAAATGCCATACCGTATGTCTTCACAAACCTGAATGTTAATTTGCAAATTATGCATATAAATTCTACACCGTCTGAAAAATGCACACTGTGCTTATGATTCGTTTGGTTAATCAAATTGAGGCAGGGATCACTGCAGGGTGTCACCATCTTGGCTCTTGGGAATTCAGGGGCAGATTTTGTTGAATATGTACAGTGCCACAAAATTATGGTGGGACTCAGGGTACACAACGGTCTTTTTGGGCATCTATTCAGCAATTGTTCATGTCTTTCTCAACAAGTGGACAACTGAAAACCCCTTCTGCAGCTCTCATAGAAGATGATTCACTGTATGCGGAGATGATTCACTTGAGCTAAAGACCTACACAATACCAGTAAGAGTTGTAGAATCAGGCCTCAAAAAGTTCATTTTGCTCAGCAGGGAAATGAATAGTGAGTCTTATGTCTGTAACTCTTGGGACACTTGTATTTCTGTGCCACAAATACCTTCATTAAAGATTAATCATATCTTGTAGCAAAACTGCAGCTCTCTGGCTCTTATCACAGGAGAGTTTCCCAGTGGCATTAAAGGAAATTGTGCTGTAAATGTATGCGTAATCTCTAGAAGACATTATTCAAGTCCTTTCAGTTGTTTTACATCTTGACATTTTTAGCCTAAAGCTGATTTGTATGTTTTATGTACAAACATCCATATGCCTTTAAATTTCTGGAAACAAGTAAAGTCATTTAGTGTAAAGCAACTTGATAAGAAAGAGAATATATACACACTGCAAATGATTTAACTCTACCTATACTGTTTTATTTGCAATCATTAGTTATATCCTCCCCGAATATACTGAGGAATGAACGCTGTTGCCTCCAGGGTACTGCAACTAAACAAATACAGAATAATGCAGAAGAAGGTACTGCTAAACATACTCAAATCCTTAGAATCATGTAAAAGGCCTTCTCAGTAAAGAACTCCACAAAAGGCAAAATCCCTAAATGAGTCACCTTCACCTTCAAAATGTGAAGATGCTTTATTTGGATACCCCTGCCCCTCATGTTTTTAGCTTTCCATCTGCTTTAATCTGCTACTCTATTTCATGTTATTGATTCCGCAAGTACATAGTTGCTCTAGTTGCCACAGTACTGCTTATATTATAGTAAGCTAGCCAATAGTGGCTGTGAGTGCTGGGCAACAGGTTACTGAACAGTTTTGGAATGTACGTGTCTGAATCAGACCACCCATTATACATACCTCAGCTTGGTTTTACCACTCAGGAGTGTGTATTTGGTTCTAGAAGATTGGGTGTAGTTGGTTCTGGAAGTTGCCTACCTTTTCCCATTGACTGAGTACAGACACTGGCACCCATTGATTTTGGGGGTTACCTAATACTTGTAAATAAACAGTATGCATTTTTCCGAGGGCTGAGACTGGAACAGGTGAATTACTTTAATTTTATTATTCCTGTATTTCAGCTGTCAGTAGTTTTACTACCAGATGCTTTAACATACAGCCCAAGAACCTCTGTGGTTCGGTGCCCTGTTGTAATGAACAACACACGTTGCAAGGAACTCTGGAGCAGACAACTCACTACTGAGTCATTGTATTGCAATAGATTCTAAGGTGTCTTGATATATGTTGGGTTAAATTAGGTACAGCAAGATATTATTTGCTTTACATAATATTTTTCAAGATTACTGTATGAATAATGTTTACGGCAAGGCACAATCCTATTTGAACCTTCACTAATTAATAACTTGGGAATCATTAAATATTTTAATGAGGCATAATCAACTGCTATCTGCAGAAGGGACACAGATGGCAAGGCAGTAAGAAGAGGAGGTATGGAAGAAGTATTATTGTGTAGCCATGGAAACAATGTCTCTCTCTCTCTCCCTCTCCCCCTTCCTTCTCCCTTTTAGGTTCAGCAACGCTGCACATCATTAGGGCGTCTGCCTCTCCTGACAACGGCAACTTTGCAGTGTCAGTCAGTAAATCTTTGCATCCATTCATGCTGTCAGCACGAAGTGATAGAAAGCCTGGGGAAGATGTGAGATGCGTACCAAACAGGCTTCCACAATGTGACAGTCTAGTCACGGATTCTTATGCAACTGGCAATTTTGAGGCTCAATTCAATAAAGAAGAACAAAATGGAACAGGCCTGGCTAGACTTTGTTCTGTTAGTGTGGTTTCTAAAGTTAATTTCAGTGCTCATGTAAGTTAAAAAGCTGAGAAATGAGACTTGACTGGATAGGAACATAGGTGAGCACAGCGCACAAATGGAATAAGGCCATGGATGAGCTCTGGTTAGAAGCAGTTTTGTTAATCCACTGCAATCAGACTTTAGTACGTGTGTTTCATTGTACTAAACTGGATGGTGATATGCTTTTGAACTGGTAGCAAGAAAGAAAATGTTAAAACCCTTGAATGTCAGTTATTCTCACACAGAGTCGTTGCCATGTGTATTAAGAGCTTTTATTTATGCCTTGCAAAAAGCCCCATAATTATTAGAAGCTGAAGCAGAAACAAAAACGGCGAGTAAAAATAGAATAGGAATTCAGTTTAAAAGCACTGAAAGAAAATTTCAGCGTGAGGTCTACCCTTAACCTTTTTCCCTCAGTTTCATCAGTAATTAAACTAATTCTAAATGCCTTATTTAACTCATTTGTGGTTAGAGGTTCTAGCAGGGAGTGGAAATGTATGAATTTATGGATCTTCCAAGTAGAAAGGAATAAATGGCATACTTATTACCACAGATTTGTGTTTCTTAAATCTTTTAGCCCCAAAGAAGTGTGAGACACAAACGATGGCATCGTAAGAGACAAACATCAGAGTTTTTGCCAGCTATTCTAATAGAAAAAAAGGAGTGACTTGTGGCTTAATTTACAGAGGTAAATGAAGAAATACATCCCCTCCTTGGATTGCAGATACCTCTTATGTTGTGCATGGGGGAAACATGCTTTCTGCAGAACTTGTCTCTACATCTTCCTCTCTGGATAGGAGACAGTCCCCTTAGAATGTGCTCCTCCCACCTCAGACCCAGGAGGATGCTGATGAGACAACGTCTGAGTCACTGTCTGCTTCCTGGTCACCTTCTGGGTCATCACGAAAACACACAACCTAACAACCCCAACAGCACTGATTTATCCCAAACCATAAACCTAAATCAGGCACAGGACACATCTTGTAGATCAGACTATCCTGTGTTTCTGACCTGATGAGTTGCAGGTCAGTATCTTCTTCTGGCCAAAGGCCAATGGGAACGGTACATACTGTGGATCTTCAAGGACAAACCATGATCCAGGAGCAGCTTCCATCATGCAATGACAGCAAGCAGCTCCACGGGTATGGAGTGCAGGCTGGTTCTTGGCTTGACATGTTAGTTATTCCGGCATGATCAGTGATGTTTGCCTGAACAGTCCCTGATGACTTTCCCTTAGAGATCTGGATTACAAAACAGGAAAGCAGCCCACATGGAGCTGCACGTTTGGATGTTTGCTCAAAAAGAACATTTCAGGGGGCATCATGCGGCTCACAAGGGGATCTTTGCATCTAAACTTTTCTGTGGAGCTCTGAGATTGTGTCAAAAAAAGGGAACTAGCAGACAAACTGTCTGTGAGATCGTCTTCTATCTAAAGGGACTTTTTTCGTTCTCCTGATCTGAAAAAAAATTCAAACTCCTATGCAAGTTTCTAGTCAACCTATAACTTAACCCCTGTGCATTTTCCTTAGTAATTTGTTAAATTGGAGACAAAAAAATCTGCAGAATTTAGAAAAAGTTGGCTGTTACATACTTAGTTTACACAAGCATACATCCTTCCAACTTTTTTTCATTTCTCAAACACTCTGAACAGTTCTCTTTGGGAATCACATTTTTCTCTGCTATACTTCTGCCAATTACAACAGGCTTTGTATATTTAGAATACGCTGCGTTCGTGTCTGTTTTTAATTCAAGAGGTGCTTCACTTAGCTATCTAAACATAATTTAATTAGTAAATGGTTTTGACAATTGAAATTGAAATTGAAATTCTAGGTATTACACTTTGATTTCCTCAGTTGTAGTTCCTTTTTTATGTTTCAGAGCTTGGGAGCTCTGTCCCATGGGCTTTTTCTCATCTGGCCGGTCAAACTTTGAGAAACGACAAACTAGCAGGGCATATGAACCGCTGGTCAAACTGTAATTTCCATTATAATGTTAATGTAGGCCTCCAAAATCAAACCCACTGCATGAATGTCTCTATATCTTTTGATAGAGCCGTTAAAGCAAAATGATTTAAAACAGAAAGATTAATAGTATTCAGTTTTCATAAACTGCAATTTAGAAGTTCCAGATTAGAAGATCCAGGGCTTTCTTTACAAAAACATATCTACACATTTTTGAGTTTTTGGAAAAAATGAAATGTTATCTGGTTGGAAAAAAAAAAACTTGTAAGCTGACTAAAAAAATATTGTTTACATTTTTCATTTCAAATATTTTTGGGGTTTTTGTGTTTGGTTTTTTTTTCTGAAGCATGATGTTTGTGACAACTAGTTTTGGATTGTCAAAAACAAAATGAAAACCCTAAAAAATTACTTTGAAAATAAATATTTCAAGTGTAAATACTTCCTTTGAAGGCTCAGCAACTTTCACATGAAAAATTAAAATTACTTTCAAGCTGAACACAATGACCTTGCAAGGCAGTCACCATGTCAAGAAGGAAAGACAGCCTTGTGATTAAAGCATTGGACCGAGACCTAGAGAAATGGGTTCAACTCTTGAATCTGTTGGAGTCTTTCTTCTTAATTTGCTTCTCTTAAGAAACATTACATGGACTGGCATTGTGCAAAATACCAAGGCAAAAACTATGGGGGAGACAAGCACGCTAACAATTTTCAAGTACGTAGAAACCTCCAATAAAGAGGAGCTGGATAATTTGTTTTCCATGTGCATGGGTAAAGAAGTAACAGATTTGAATATGGGAATGACTCGGCTTAGAGGTTACAAAAAAATAGGGACAATAACAGCAGAAAGGAATAATGCAAGCCCATGGAAGCTGTAGAGATTTGTCGAGTATATTAAACATACTCTGCCAGAAATATCAACTAGATATAGTTGATCCCACTCTAGAAGAAGGAACTGCTTAGACAGTGTCTTGAGTGATCCCAGAATAGTCTCTAGCTATGTCTACAGTAGGAATTGCTTTGGTACAGTAGGAACAGATCAGAAGAGTGAGGCAGCTAGACTCTACATCTACACTATATGTGGTTTCGGGTTTTTAATTTAGAACGAACTTAATCAGAACCAAACATTCTCTCTGTGAGTGTGGATGACAGCTGACTCAACTTACCAACCTTCAGTTCAAATCATTATGTTTCCTTTGGGATTCAGAGAGTATTTGATATGTAGTTGAAGTAGAGTCTCTGGTATAGTTGCCTTTGGAATGAACCTAGTTTGAATATGTCAAAATTGCTACGCTAACTGAATTATTATGAAATAAGGATGATTGGCTTCCTGACCTTGCTACTACTCCAAACAAAATGTTAATGTATTTACAGCCTCCCTTATCTGGAAGGAGATTATCTGGGCTGTGCAGTAGCCAGGAGTTGCCTTCACTCAATGCCCTGGGTAAGGCACAGTGGCAGAGAGGGATTGTTGCAAGGCACATGCTGCTCACATCAGGGCTGGCTGTGCACAGTGCTGTTAAAAAGGCTTCTTCAAAACCTCTTTATGTTTTTACAAGGGTGAATATACTAAATAGATGCTTATAGCATAATACGCATATAAATTAACCATGGTTTTGCCTTTATCTGAGTTATGTCTTTTTTTTTTAATTGATAACAGTAACTCCTTTGTATTCGGTACTGAGAATATAAACGCTTCAGGTTTTATTCTTATATGTATCCAAGCATAGGACAGTCCACATGGAGAACTTGACTGAGATTTCTAGGTGCTCATATGCACATAATAGACAACAATACATGATAAGTTAAGGTGCATCTTACCTAACTTCCACTCTACAAAATACAGTTGTCTACAATTAAATTAGTCCTCTGGATAACCTTTTTAGTCACTTGAGACCAATGCCTTTAAAGCATGTGTCGTGGTTTAGGCCTCAAACCAGGACAGCATGATTCATTGCATCCTATGGTAGCCATCTAAGGCAGGTGAGATGCATGCAGGACATGCCAGTGTCTCCGCTGACTACAGAAAGTGTCTTGACATTTAGCTTAAAACTAAGATGACAACCTTCTAGCCAGTGGTAGAGTCTGCAGGGGGTTGATTTGTCTTTTTGGATGGGGCTCATAGGTTTGAGTGAACATACTTAGGTATGCTTAGCTCTCCTGCCTCCTATTTTTAGCGTCATTAATTAAAGCACTTGTACATATTTTTTCTGTCAATAAATTCAATTCCCAAGTACACATGTCTAATCAATTATATGTATGGAGAAATTCTATCTGCTTTATCTTTTGCTTTTACTTTTCCAAATTTACTTTCAATATTGGAAGCTTACATAAATTCATAACATTTTTTTCTCACCTCCATTCCTCTTTACATAATTTCAGATTTAAAATTAAAGTGGTCACTTTGCATGTAGCATTCAAAATAACAAAATTGTCCAGTTCACTCCTCTCAAGGATATTCTTATAGCTTCATCTATCAGAGGAATTACTACACGAAGCATAAAATGAACGATAACCAACCTGAGTAATATGCATGGAAATGGGATTGTTTTGATTTCTCTTTCACTAATTAACACTTAAGCTGCTTATATTAGTCAACACACCATTCATTCACCAGACACACAAATGTCTAGATTAGCTCCTGTTATGCCCAGGATCTCTGAGCTAAATATACAGAGCTCAGAGAAATAAAATGGCAGCTTTATTTATATAGCCCTTCCCTTTCATTTCTGGATTAGGGACATTGCCATCCTTGAAATTAAGGATGTCACACTACTGATGTCAACTTTGGTGTCACCAGTGGTCCCCAGAAGATATTTTTCTGTTTACTGAGCTGTGTGGTTTTTTGTTTGTTTGTTTTTCAATAGGTCTATGCAGCTCAGAATGCATCCTTTGTATCCATTGGTCACTATTTACTTGTTTGAGTAGAGGATGGCCTCTGAAGGTATCCCAGAGTCTCAATATATCAAGCTGCTACAGTATTAGGTGGGAAATACCTTGTTGTCTGGAGAATTTGAATTACATGTAATTTAAAATAGCTTAAGAAAAGTAGAAGATAAGCAATAGTGTCCAAAACTGATGAAACAGATCTGAAATGAAACAAAGCCAACATGTAATCTGGTTATCTCAAGGATCTTTTTTCCCTTTGATCGTAAAAAGGATGTTGGGGAGTGTTATGTGTGATTCTGTAACTCTTCTATTTCCCTTTCTGTTGGAGAACTGTTATTGTTCCCTGCTGCCCTTGCAAATAAAACAAGTTCAATGGTCAGCAGACATGTGCAACCTGATGGCTGAGGAATGAAAAATAATCCTTCACCTTCATTTTCTTTATCATTGGCCTCTTTTTGTGTGACACAGCAGAAGAGATAAACCAGAATTTTATAAAAGTCCCTCTGCTACTGTGTGCCAACATTTGAGGGTGACAAACTTTTTGGGATGACTTTAACTTGCTTTTTGGAAGCTTTGGGAGCAGTGAGGGCTAAGCATATTTTACAATCAACTGGGGCACTAAGACTGAGGGAACAGATTGACAGGCTGAGAGAGTTGGGGTCGTTCAGTCTGGAGAAGAAAAGGCTCTGGGGAGACCTTATAGCGGCCTTCCAGTACCTGAAGGGGGCCTACAGGAAAGCTGGGGAGGGGCTGTTTGCAAGGGCATGTAGCGATAGGACGAGGGGCAATGGTTTTAAACTAGCTCAGGGTAGGTTTAGATTAGACATTAGGAGGAAGTCCTTTACAATGAGGGTGGTGAGACACTGGAACAGGCTGCCCAGAGAGGTGGTGGAGGCCCCATCCCTGGAGACATTCAAGGCCAGGCTTGATGAGGCTCTGATCAACCTGATCTAGTTGAAGATGTCCCTGCTTACTGCAGGGGGTTTGGACTAGGTGACCTTTAAAGGTCCCTTCCAACCCAACACATTCTATGATTCTATGACTGCAGAAAGACCCCCCCTCTCTATATATACTTCATTCTCATGCACAGTTGTCTCCTGGCACCCGTAGATGAGGTCTGTGCTTTGCACTTACCTTAATCCTCAGGTTACATCTATCTTAAGGCTTTGTCACAGAACATACCTATAAGACAGAGCTCCATTAGACACTGCTTATCAGCAAAGACCTCAGAGTACACTTCCATAGTGGTTCAGGCCTTGCATTGCCTCTCTTTTATTCCTTCTTGTTATTGGGCATTAGCTCTTTTAGCTAATCTCTCCTTTGAAACATTTCAAAGGATCTAGAGAAGCTTAATTTTTTCAGTGTAAAATTAATTTTGTTCCCTCTCTAATCTGCAGATAGTCCAGCCCTCTTAAATGAAAATAAAAGATTTTTCTTTTTAAAAATATTTAAGTCTCTCTCTGCAAGACCAGTAGTCATGTTCTCTGCTTAGCTGGTCATTAAACAATGCTTTACTAAATTGAATGTAGGCAGCTTTGACAATAAATTACCTTTAGTAAATGTGAGGCAGGTATTCAATTAGACTTTGTGTACACTGTTTTGTCTTTGAGAGATTTTATTTGCCTACACATGGAGTTAAAAAATAATCTTTAGTAATTTATGCAGTTTCGAGATACTAGCAGATAAATTATGTTAAGAATCCTCTGAAGTCATAGGATCTAATATAAAACATGAAAAACCCCAAATACAAAACATGAAAAAAAAAACCCTGCTCCTTTATAGAGAAAAATCTTTGTTTTAAAGGAAGGTTGGAACTGTGATAGAGGTCAACCTGTACCTGGACCCCTCTGTACAAGAGGGACATTAAAGTGCTGGAGCATGTCCAGAGGAGAGCTACCAGGCTGGTGAGGGGTCTGGAGACCAGGTCATATGAGGAGAGGCTGAGGGAGCTGGGCATGTTTAGCTTGGAGAAGAGGAGGCTGAGGGGAGACCTCATTGCCCTCTACAACTACCTGAAAGGAGGTTGGAGAGAGGTGGGCGTTGGCCTCTTCTCCCAGGTGAATAATGACAGGACCAGAGGAAATGGTCTGAAGTTGCGGCAGGGGAGGTTTAGATTAGATATTAGGAAGAATTCCTTTACTGAAAGAGTGGTCAGGCACTGGAACAGCCTGCCCAGGGAGGTGGTTGAGTCACCATCCCTAGGGGTGTTTAAGAAACATGTAGATGTGGCACTTCAGGGCATGCTCTAGTGGCAGAGATTGTAGGGGTTTTTTTTGTGTGTGTATGGTTGGACTCGATGATTTCAAAGGTCCTTTCCAACCATGAAGACTCTATGATTCTACGATTCTATGATATTCTCCCAAACCACATTTTAGTTCCACAAAAAATTCATATTTGGAATACAACTCATCATGCTGTGATAGAACTCAAATCCTTTCCATCAAAGTGTATAAATGAATCCCAGTGATAAGAATCGTTCCATAAGGAATATGAATAAAATTTACCACTTCCATTTTCATGATACCAAAAAAAAATAATGTTATATTTTATTGGATTCCCCTGTAACAGTTGCCGAATCTGTAGATATTAAAAGTTTAGAAAAGTATTTGGAAGATTTGGATACATTGAATGGAAATATTAACCTCTTATTTTGTGTCTACAACCCATGTTATGTTGTAGTTGTATCTCAGTATAAAGCAGAAGTGAGTAGAAGTCAGCATTATCATTTAGGAAGAAACCTGTGCAATTTCAGAGTTGATTTTTGTTATAAATGAATAAGAAAACAAAGAATTTTATTATTTCCCATGGAACACTTGAAATATACATTTTAGATAAGATCAAAAACTTTATTTGTTGTCTCAAGTACTATTGATATTATTATTTAAAAAAAATCAAACCCCAAAATCATTCTAAAATGAAAAATGAAGGGATTACATTCAAGAAAATGTCAAAATGTAATCCATGACATAATAAGAGCACTTAAAGTGATGTTTTCTCTAGGTTAAATGCCATCTAAACCAATTTTTTGGGAGTTATAAACTTTCAGATTTGAAAGTGCAGCAATTTCTTTTTGAAAGTTGCAAGATAAGAGCCTTTAAATGAAAAAGAGCTTTCTTGCACAACTAGAAGGCTGGCTCAAGTCATGCTATGTTTTTTTCCCTGTTGTATTTGTTTTCTTTGTTTTTTGAGATGGGTAAAACAGTAATTCTATCCACTAATGCAATTTCACAGGATCAGGTTCTGCTGGTGGCTTGCAGTTTGTATGAAGCAATGATGTACAACGTAAAGAAGCCTTAGGGAACTTTGGTTTGAATCCCTGCTGAATAACTAGACAGAGCAGGATGTGTGGCAGTAGATTCAGCTTTTACAAAGCTGCTGTGATACACACAGGTCAAAGTTTGTCTTGTATGCATGCATTAGAGATTTATAATTTATTTATCTCCCTAACATACAAAAAAGGTGCTTCGTAGGATTTTTCGAAAGATTAATATTGAAAATATAAGGGCTGAAATAAAATGTTCCCCAATGAAAAACACCTCCTGATTCTCAGTGTTATCTGCATGATAATCACCGAGCTTCCAGAAAAGGGTTCATATGTCTGTTTTAAGGGCATGGGTTCCCTGTACTTTTTCTGGAAGACAAGTACGCTAGTATTCTAAATGCTAGCCAAAGCTTAGAGCACTGGGACATTAAAGCATTAAATAACAAGCAGGTGTGCCATAAATTACGTTCCAAGTTTAAGCTGAGGTATCACCAGGTCCCCAGAGCAGTTTTCTTAATGCTGATGGTGACTACAGCTACCTCTGGAGTTGGGGGGCCAGTGTGTTGAAATCTGCCCAAGATGTTAGGTCAGCCTCATGTTTTCTGCTAAATGCTCTTAAACCCACAATTTTTTTTGCAAAGAATACCTTCCTCCCTGAGTAGTCTAAAGGGCTTGATTTGAGTTGGTTTGGGCTGGGTGGAGATTTAAGTTCCTCAGATCCAGGGCTGTCTTCTGAGTCCTAAAGAGTTTTTAAAAAAACCCAAAATGGTCACTCAGGTCTCCTGCTAAACATTGTAAGGAAGTTTGCCAGGCATATCGGCAATGCAGTTAGAATTTTTTCTTTGAAACCATAATAGTGCATAGTAGGTTTAAGAATCAGTTTTTGCTTGCTTTTCTGAATCGTAGCTCTCAAAATACACCAAACTGGTTTGTTATTCCGCGTTGTTTTCTGATTCCTCAAAGTTCTGTTGAATGCCTGATTCAGTGCCAATGTTTCTTAGTTGCACTTATAGTTGATCCCCTGACTCCTGTCTTGAAGACACCTATAGCCATATGCATTCCCATCGGAAAAGGTGGGGAGTAATTATCCAACCTGTAATGGGAATGGGAAAGGGGAGGAAGTTCCTTTGTCACATCTACCATGCATAGGCCTGAGCCAAAACTGATGAAGTATTTCACCTTTGGTTTCATAACACAACTATAAGTATAAAGGCAGCAGTTTTCTGAAATGCAGAAAATTTGGCTCTGAACAGAACATCAGGACTGGGAACATTCTCCATGTCATGAAGCTGCGATAGTGAGGTTAAGGGAAGGAGAAGGAATGTGACAGTAAAGCATAATATGTGCTAAGCCATTGTAGCCACTAAATGCCATTGGCAAAATATCTAGCTAGCTCTTCCAGGGATGTATTTGGACCAGCACAGAGCAGAGAGCATCAGGCAGCCTCTATGTCTAGAAAACTTTCAGGTGCTCTATTTTTCTCTTCTAAACACTGGTAATGTAGCTTTTTTCTGAGATGGAGTTCAGTGCCTATCATCTTTGTGAGACAATTAATGTTAATTTGATTCCAAATGTGTTGAGACAAGGAATAAAATCATCAGGTCCTTCAGGAGAGCAAAGAAAAGGCACTGGCCTGCCAACTTTACTGATTTCTTCCTATGTGATAAGAGAAATGCCACTACTATAGAAAAAAAAGGCAAAGCAACTACGTTGGAAACAGAAGAATGAGTCTGCAACCCAGAAATATCCCTATAAAACCACTAGAAACATTTCTTAACAGTTTGTCCTCTTACAGATCACAGACACTAAGACCTTACAGTTATTGTATTGCCATTAGACTCTGCAGCAAAGTTACAATCTTGGGTGAGCTACAACACAGTACATGGAGTCTTGAATGCACTGTCCTGCAATGGCAACTCCAAGGAGTTCTTATGTTTCCTTAGGGTTCAAAATGTTCTATAACTTAGATGTAATATTGGTTTGAGTTTAAACTGCTAGTCATTTGACAAATTATAAGGTTTTTTTCTGTTTTTATGTGGAGTTGTTTTCATAGAATCATAGAATAGTATGGGCTGGAAGGGAACTTTAAAGGTCATCTAGTCCAGCCTCCCTTGCAAAGACCAGGGACATCTTCAACTGGATCAGGTTGCTCAGAGACCCTTTCAGCCTGACCTGGAGTGTTTTGAGAGAAGGCACATCTACCACCTCTCTGGGCAACCTGCGCCAGTATTTCACCATCCTCATTGTAAAAAAATGTCTTCCTTCTATCTAGCCTAAATCTACCCTCTTTTGCTTTAAACCCATTATCCCTTGTCTTATCACAACAGGCCCTGCTAAAAAATTTGTCCCCATCTCTCCTGTAGGCCCCCTTTAAGTACTGGAAGGCTACAATAAGGTCTCCCCAGAGCCTTCTCTTCTCCAGGCTGAACAACCCCAACTCTCTCAGCCTGTCCTCATAGCAGAGGTGCTCCAGCCCTCTGATCATCTTTGAGGCCCTCCCCTGGACCTTCTTCAACAGGTCCATGTCTTTCCTGTGCTGAGGACTCCAGAGCTGGATGCAGGACTCCAGTTGGGTTCTCAACAGAGCAGAGTATAGGGTCAGAATCAAATCCCTCAACCCTAAAATTCAGGGTCCTGACTTTACTCTTCCCCTGACCCATATCCCTCAGGACTGTGAACTGCACCAGTGCAGGATTACTGCAGCCCAGGCTGCCTCCAGTCTTGATGTCACCAATTAGCTCACTTGCATTGGTGACCATCAGGTCTAGTATTGCCTCTCCTCTGGAGGAGCTGTCTATTACCTGGCTTAAGAAGTTATCTTTGATGCGCTCCGGGAGTCTCTTGGACTGCCTGCGGCTCGCCGTACTACTTTTCTGGCAGATGTCGGGCTGGCTGAAGTCCCGCAGCAGGACAAGAGCCTGTGAGCATGATGCCTCCTGTAGCTGGAGTAAGGTGGCTTCATCAATAGACGCCCCTTGAGCAGGCAGCCTGGAGTAGACACCAGCCACAAGGTTCCCTTTGTTGCCTCAGTCTCTTATTCTTACCCGTAGGTTTTCAACCTGCTCATGGCTGTTCTTCAGAGACAGCTCTTCACACTCTATCCATTTCTTGATGCACAGGGCAACGCCTCTGCCCCTCCTTCCTCACCACTCTCCTGTCCACTGTTTTGTGATAATATGTTAGTAATTACCATATATAATAATAATAATAATTGTTTATTAATAAATAAATAAATTATTATTATTATTAAAAAAAATCTAGGAAACTTTTAGTTGTATCATTATTATTCTAAATAAAATATTTAGTGTTAAAAATTTTTTAATATAATGCCATATTCTGTAATAAAAAGTAGCAGATGTGTGATATATGAAATGGGGCAAAACATTTGGCTTTAGATCAAAGTAAAATTTCAAGAAACTTCTCAAAGTGAAATAGCACTGTTTTA
The DNA here is from genome assembly GCF_028500815.1 of Rissa tridactyla. NCBI lineage: Eukaryota > Metazoa > Chordata > Aves > Charadriiformes > Laridae > Rissa > Rissa tridactyla. The sequence goes on along the minus strand of NC_071468.1, from coordinate 114,461,889 downwards.
ATAGAAATATGCTGTTCTGGAATATATTTGCTTGTTAAAAAAATCTGGGTTTTCTGTTTTTCTTCATGATCGAAAGGAAATAATCATTTTAGATCTGAATATTTCCCTGAGGATATGCTCTGCTTTTGGAGAATTATAACGCATGAGTGTTAGCTTTTTCTCATCAGAGATAGCTTTTTTGGTTTCTTCATGGAATAATAGTAAACATTAGGTTACTCAGACAAATACTATTTTGAAGTTCAAATTCTCCAATATTTTAACTTTTCTGCTGAGAAGTGCCTATAAACCGTTTTCTGTTCTCCGTAAAGTGGAAAAGAGATGTGACAAAAGGGATCGTAAATCCATCTTTTCACTCATATGACAATATATAAAATTCTGAAGTTATTAGTAAGTTGAATTTCCGTCTTCTGTTGGAACTCTACATTTTAGGTACAAATGTAAATATTTATCAGATCAGGAGTACGGGAAAAAAATAAAACTTCAGGGCAAATTTTTTGTTTACAGGCTCTGAGCTATTTCTTGGTTGCCAACAAGCATATCTGAAATCCTATGGTTTTCTTCATGAAATAAGATTTTTTTTTATAACTGTAGAAACTTTCCCTGGATAAAAAAGCTGTTTTGTACATAGTTTTGGCACATTTAAATGCTCAGAATAAAACAAACAGAGGTAAGAATCACACAGTATAAGCAGAAACAACTTTGTAGAATCGCTCTGGTTCATTGAGAACCAATAAATGACAAAACCCGCTCCAATCTCTTTCTGATTTGTCATATTATACCGTTCCTTTTCCCTAAAGCAATATTTTCTTTAAGAGAGGTGGGACATGAAAATCTGATAGGTTCTGAGAAGCAAATATTCTCTGTTCTGAGCTGTTCCTGTCAAAGCACAGGTAATTGCAGGAGGAGATGTCCCCAGGATATCCGATGCATGATCATTTCAGTGTTTCTTCTTTCTACACAGTTCATGAATCGGTCACCTTTACTGTGTCATATGTTTATCATTTGCCGTGTTTCTCAAGAACTTGTTCCCAATATTAGGAAACTAAATTTCTGAGTACAAAGCAGTTGATGCCGATGTGTGTCTGTTGGGGAGCTGCTTAGTGGATGGGAATGGATCTTGGAAAAATAGTGCTTTTGGCAGGGTGATATGACATAGTGATAACAACGTGAGGTGAAAAGTTGAAAGACAAATAATATCTGAAAGGGTTCCAGCTGTGGGAGGCTGCCTATCAGTGCAACGGGCACAGAGCTTCAAACCACTCATGGAGCCAACACCTCAGAAGAGCAGAAATTAGCGGCAACCAGGAATGGAGGGATGGAGTGGGAAAGGGGGGTGCAGGGAGGAATGAATAAAGTGGTTCAGAGAAAATAATGCACCTGTGTGTGTCTGTCTTATGAGACTGCAAGCAAGAGATACCAGCTACTCACGATTTTGAGGTCAGCATCAACATATCATCAGCCTCATGTAAGAGAGCTGAGAAGTGCACACTTCAGAGCCAGCGTCACTTGCACAGGAATCATGGGGACTGAGCTCTCCTGCTTTGCTACCTGTGTTACTTCTCAGGCTGTTTCTGCCTGCAAAATACAGGAGAGAGTTTGCTGTTGCCAAGGCACCCTTGTACTTGCATTGGATTTATACAGTCAGTATGTAAGCAAAAACAAAGAGCGATGGACACCACATCCCAGCTCTCAATGAAAATGTAGCATGGGGTATCATTATCATTTCAAGGTTCTCTGTGTTGTAGGGCTGAGAGGAGCATGAACATTTCACTTATCAATACAAATTAATAGCATTAGATGGGTGAGTCAAACAACAGTTCATAAATCTGTATGCTGCTAAATGACATTGTAATTCATCAAATCAAGGGCGAATGGAAAATAACCAGCCTTTGAGTTCCAGCTCACTGCATCTCCACCAAGTGTGAGACTGTCTCCCAAGGCTTCTGATATCTTATACATACACATTGGTATTTAAGACAGCACTTCTATTCTCTGATAGTATTGATGATTGTGCTGCATAAACAGAGGTTATCCTCTCATCTAAACAAATCTTTGGGGATTTAAAAATCAATGTGGAATGCACGCTGTGGCTTTCCTGAATACTTCTTGATTTCTCATCCTTCTAACAAGAAAGACAGCGATTGACTGAGCACTGGCACAAGGTTGACACACCATCAGCCCAGGGTGTCTCTGGAGTGGGTGCTGCTCAGGCTGCTGTGAACAAGGAGCATAGCTATTTGTACAGCGGCACATTGTCCAAAACTACACTGCCTTTCCAGCATAGCTCCTGAATCGCTCCTCAGAAGACATGTTACCATACAGAGTGACTGAAGGGCTGAGTGCTCAAACAAGGGGTCAGGAATCAAATGAGGTTAGCTAGTGTGAAGCAACTAGCACACCAATACCCTGTGGCGGCTGCAAGGCAGCTCACGTTTTAATAAAGTGAAGAAAACTAATTCACATTTATTGTGGGGCAAAAGTGGGGACAGAAGCAGTCATGGCTTAGAAGAGAGTGACAGTCTTCCAAAGGCAGTCAGATCTACGTTTCCTCAGTCTTTAAGGATCCTGTAGTGTGTTTTAAGACTTATGAACCTTGGGATCTTTGATCTTGAACTGACTGCAGGATGCAACCCCACACTCACTGGTTACCTTAAGCCGTGAGATTTAGGATTTTTAGTTTTTCATAAACTGTTAGGGGAATAAATGAATGTGGACCCCCTAAGATTTCTGAGACAGTTAAAAATATTGTACTTCACAGAGATCAAAATTCAGACGGTATTAAGTGGAGGATAACAGGTTTTCTGTCACACTGCTGTAATTCCAGAGAGATTAAACTGAACTCAGTAGAGTCACAAACAATTTACCCCAGTGACAATGACAGCAAAAATGTATACTAGTAGCTACAGTAGTAGAAAAGATGACTTTATTTGCCTCCAGATTGAATGTGAGTCATTTATAGTATTTGTTGGCTAGTTTTTCAATGTCCCTGTGGAATAACACAAAATTGCATTTGTGAAACAGGAGCTTCTGGCAAACAATGCACAATCTTGCAAAAGAGGGTAAAAAATAGCACTGAGAATGCTACACTCCCAAAGGTGCATGGGATAAATATACCCAGTGCTTAAGACTTGGAAAAATGATCAGGAAGTGTTTCTTATAAAGCGGTTGATTAGTCAAAGTTACTGCATTGCAATGCTGAAATAAATGCCTTTTTTTGTTGTGTTTTTTTTTTTTTTCCTAGCACTCAGGAGTAATTGACAAACAAACAAATTATACATTGAAAAGCACATCAAGACATGATAAATTTTTTATTAATCCCAGTGGATAACAAATACGAAGAGCTTGATTTTCTGAATTCCCCTTTACATGTTACAAACCAGAAAACAAATAGTATTTTACTCTAAAATTTCAGCCCAGAGGGAAAGTCCTTGAGTGTAGATGCAAAGTCAAGTGACCTGTATAACTACATTTGATGCGAGTGATACATTTTGGGTTGCTATTTTTTCCATGGATTTTTATTGTTTGGGGTTTGGTTTTCTTTTTTGAGCAGAAAATGAAAGGCATAAGTACTTTTTTACTACTATGATTGGTTCATACTGGCTGGCTCTTCAGAGCTATGCATTTTGAACAAGTCAAAGGTATACAAATTTTCTCACGCACGTTCTCACCATATGTTTTTCCACAGATATGGTACAGGAAGAAAAAAAGAAAATGGTCAAACTATAATTTTATCCATTCATTCTGCACCTAGTGCAGTAGTAAGTGATAGAAGGTGGCTAGAAGATGCATTTTTGGGGAAGACAAAACACAGGCAGAGATTCTACTGTAAAAAGAAAAGGCTACTGCTAAATCAATATTTATTGATTTTATATACCACTTACTGGAACAGCCTGATAAATTATCCTTTAAGGGGATCATTCCTAATCATTCCTCTGTGTCCTAAGTTTATAATTCTCCTTTACAACATTAATCCTGTAAGTGTTGTCCCAAATAATTTGAAATTCTTTTCCAAGGCTTCTGCGTGGCATCTATAAGAATATTTGTTAATGTTGAAGTCTGATATTTTTTATTCAGTCATAGAATGTGGCATGCATTTCCATAGAAACATCTGTGGTCCAAGGACACCTCTAATCCTTTGACTCTTTTTGTGAGAGCACACGGAATGATGGTTTCAGTCTATCTTCCATTCCTCTGTACATTTTGCAGTATTAATATCTCTCTTGGTTATGTCTTTTCTGTTACATGAAACTTAATTTCGTGTGTTTCTTAACTTTATCCAACAATTTTCCCTCTTTCTAAGACTTTTAGCGATCTGGTCCTGATCCCCTACTGTTTTTGGTTTTGTTTTTTTTTTTCTGAGGTCAAAACAATTTATATTAATACATAACATACCTTCTGAATCATTCAGAATGTATTAAATTCTCTGAAAAAAAACAGTGAATTTTACCAAATAGCATCCAAGTAGCAGCCTGAGGAAACAGTTTCCCCCGAGGGGATTTGGGCAAGCACGAACAGGAGCCTTGTGCCAGTAGCTGTACTAGTGAAATCAGAAACACGTGGGGATATTCCTGAGCACTGAAAAGTCTTTTTTACCTACGCTAGTCAATGGCTAGAAGTTGTCCCTCACCGACCTTGGCCTATGCCAATGATGGCTTCCCCAAACAGTTCCCAGACTTGGCTCAGTAGCCAGAGTGCACCGAGGAGCATTTCCACGCAGGTGGTTTGGTTGTTGTTACTCTTTTTTGGAGGCAAAGCAACCCGGTACAGACATATGTTGTTCTGTGCCAGCTGGCCTCAGCAAAATGCTTTCACTGACGTAGAAGCAGCGTGGTTATGTTGGGGTATTTGTTAGTACCCAACCAAGGTTTTGTGCATATTTGAGGAGAAAAAGGAGGTATGAGTTCACAGATTTTTAGTTTAAAGAAACTTGTCTCCAGAGCCCCTGTTTAACTGGCAAATTTCTCTTCCAGTAGGTGACTGAGAGCAGGAACCCAGGACATGGTGTATCCTCCCTGAGGACTTGCCTGGCTTTGCTCCAACTACTCTTCTGAGGTAAGTATTCCCCTTTTGCAATGTTCTTTCTGCTCTGACTGACGGAGCAACGGGCACTTCCAGACCCTTTTCTGGAAGAGTGGGAGGAGCTACTCCAGGACACAACTGGGGAGCAGCTGAACCATTTCACTCTGGCTTTCCCTTTTACCTGGAGGGCATATCCAATCCCTCCTTCAGACTTTAACCTCTTGACCCTCCAGTAAAAACTTTCTCTTTACAAAAATAATGTCCTGATGGTCTTCTGGTGGCTGGGTTTTACTGATATTGCAAACTTACACCTTTTTCCAGTTACCTAGCCAGTATAAGCCACAGTTCCTTCTCTCATCTTGATTTTCTACTGCTTTTCTTTAATTTTTGTAATATTTATTTCAGATATCAACCATGCTTAGCTAACTTTGCCTCACTGAAAATGATTAAATAACTTGTTTACTTCAGGCTGATGGCCTGTTCACCTTCTCCTGAAATATTGCCCAATGATTTCATAAGGAATTCATCCAGTCCAGAGATGGTGTTATAATTCTCTCTATCCCTGCTGTGTACGTTATGCTGGCTTCTGCAAAGTGTTGTAGTCCACTGGGTTCTTGCAGCTTTTTCCAATGCCAGGAATCAAACTGAGTTGTGATATTTGCTGTTGTTTTCAAACTGACAGTGAATCCATTTACTTTCCAGCCTCAAATCCTTCACTGTAAAGCTATGGATGTTTCATATCATCCACAGTGTCAGAAAATAGCCTTTTCCTTTGGAGCATCACTTGCTGATTTCTCTGCTAGGTAAGTTCTAATTGTGTTGTTAAGGGTATATGCTGTGTCTTTAAGTAGTCAGTTTTTAAGTGCTCTTTCCAAAGTTACAACTTTTCCATTAAGAGGTCTGGGGCTGAAACAGGACTGGGGAATTCTAGTTAAAAGAAGAAGCTATTGTCAGCCTAAATGAGCCACTGCTTGTTCCATCATTACATGCTCTTTCCTCTAATGATTGTTATTTTATCTATTTTTAAAGACTCAGTTACTTGCTTCAGTGCTAACAATCAAAACAATCAAGGACTCAGTAAGTCCTCCCAAACTGCAAAATTTATAAACATAAAATCATAGAACAGTTTGGGTTGGAAGGAATCTTTGAAGGTCATCTAGTCCAACCCCTGCAATGAGCAGGGACATCTTCAGCTAGATCAGGTTCTCAGAGCCCCATCCAACCTGCCCTTGAATATTTCCAAGGATGGCACGTCTACCACCTCTCTGGGCAACCTGTGCCAGTATTTCACCATCCTCATTGTAAAAAATGTCTTCCTTCTATCTAGCCTAAATCTACCCTCTTATCACAACAGGCCCTGCTAAAAATTTGTCCCCATCTCTCCTGTACGCCCCCTTTAAGTACTGGAAGGCTACAATAAGGTCTCCCCAGAGCCTTCTCTTCTCCAGGCTGAACAACCCCAACTCTCTCAGCCTGTCCTCATAGCAGAGGTGCTCCAGCCCTCTGATCATCTTTGTGGCCCTTCCCTGGACCTTCTTCAACAGGTCCATGTCTTTCCTGTGCTGAGGACTCCATCAAATTTCCAATTCTGGGTACCATAGGCTGTCATATCCTAATTACAGGCCAAATTCTGCAGTCCTTAATTGGCATGAATTAATTACAATAGGTGCCAGAAAATGGGTGCGCATGAAGGTCTTATGTATTCAGAAAAATAGATTATATGGTAAAAGGAAGATCCTGACCAATTAGATCAACCTCCATTAGTTTCTTACTTGGGAAATTCCAGGGGATAAGTGGTTCAATGGCATTTCAGGAATAATCAAATAAAAAATATGGAGATTTCCTCACAGTACAATAGAAATGACTGCTCCTTCCTCTGTGTTCCCAATAGTAGAGAGAAAGGTTCAGCAAAGTCACATTTTAAATGAGCCGTTTCACATCAAAAGTTTTCAACATTTTAAAGGCAGATGAATAAAACTGTTTTGAATTCCAACACTTAACAAATTCTAAGGACGTCCATCTCAGCAGGGATCTGAGCTGAATTTCTGGATATCAAAAAGCAGTAACAGCAGTCTCATTCCTATCTTGCCATGTATTTAAAACAGTCCTATGAGACATACAGGTTTAATCTTGGAGGCCAAATGTGATTAAGCATGGTACATTTATGGTTACAAATGTACTGACATTTGTGCTACAAAATATTTTTAGGTGCTGCTGATGAACTGCTTATTACGAAATGAAATTCAGGTGCATGAAGTCCCTTCACTGATTTTGTATGGCATTTATCATATTAAATTTGAGCTAATCAGTGTTTTCCATACCATTTTCATTAGCATAAAAATTGTTGTTCATTCATTCGTTTATTAAACCAATGCCTTCTGGGTGTTGGAGCCACCAAAAACCACATCCTTATTTAATTAGGTTTATGGACTGGCATTGTCTAGCAGCCTATGTTACAAACAAGGCTACCATTCCATAGGCCTAAATACAGATTGAAAAGATAATTTCTATCTCAAAGACAAGGTAACTGGAAGGACCAGCACCCCGTACTTGAAATAAAATCGAGTTTGTAAGAAATCTCTCACCCCAGAATTAGTGCTATATTATTTCTAAATGGTGAGCGTAGTGTATTTCAGTAAAGATGAGAAGAAATGATTCAGTTGTCTTCAACTGGTTTCTTCATATGATTCAAGCTCTTGTTACCTCATGACTGGATTTTAAAACTTGGTGCTCCATGCAAACCAAAAATTTATAGGACTTCATCCTAATTCATGCAGCTACCAGAATTTTAATTTTAGCTTTAATTTTGTTGAATCATGCTTCTTAGCCCAAATATGGGGATGGTAGTACCTGTTGACCAAAACACGCTAGGTGCATGAGACAAGGATGTTTGATGACTCTGATGGTGTGAAGTGGGACTCAATTATGGACGATCTGTCAATACCAAAGACAAAAAAACTTTTGGAGACTTGTTGGAGAATTCTTTCTATAAGGACAAGTAAAATAGCACAGATGCTGGGAGAAACATGATGGCTGGGTGCTTCTGCTATTCAAGAAAGTGGCTTTATTATGGTAATAGAAAATATGAGGTTTGCTGCTGAGGAACAAATAGATTTATGAACACATGCACATCTGAGGTGACAAAGCAAATTTTATTGTCATTGCATTGCAGAGGATCTAGATATGTAAAACAGGGCAGGTGATGACAAATCACAAATAGGGGATCATAAGGAAATAAACTAATATCATTAGCATGAAAAAGGGTGAGCTAAATGTACTTGCAATCTTGTTGCAGTCAAGCTTTTTGAAAGTATAAGAGAGAAGAGGCATTTAGGGAATATGTGTATTGTTTTTATGGTGAGTTAGAAATTCCACCTAAAACATGAAGCCTACCCTGAAGAACATGGGAAAGTTTGCTTGAAAATTCATCAAGTAAGGGATATTTATATGAAAAGCACAGGGCAGATTTGATAAGAGCTTGAGAAAAGTTAACTGTCTAATTATAAGAACAAATGATGCTCTTGAAATGAAAAGTCAGTATGGGTTCTTATATTAAAAATCACCAGGCGAAATTGTGAATTTATCTGAGTTTTCTATTTCTGTGTTTTCTGGAGAAACGATGAGGAGAATGCATACATGTATACAATGTTGTTCATTAGGTCATTAGATAATCTTTAAAAAAGTATACTATTTTTGCTGATTATGAGTTTAATGCCTGTTATGTCACACATTAGCAAGAGATTCTTGTTATCAGCACAGACTCCTGAAGTGTTCTAAAGTGGGAAATGTTGTAAAAGTAGGGTTTATTCCATGGTGCAAATTTCACCAATGATCTCAGATCTAGAGATTTTCTGCTGTAGAGGTGAACCACAACGTTTGTATTGAATACTGAGTCTCCCAGTTATGGAAAACCATATTAGAGTTGTGCCTGAGTTAAAGCAAATCCAAAATTATCCTGATAAAATTAAAACTATGCAGGGAAAAAAAAAACCACAACCAACTGGGGCTTTTTTATTTCTCTCAGCATTGACAGTATCTGACAGCATTTGTATCTTGTGTTTTTTTGTTTGTTTGTTTGTTTGTTTGTTTTAGAAAAGGCCATTCAGTGGAAAAAGAGATGAACAAAATTTCACGGAATAACATGGTATAAGCTTTTAATGTGGCAATACATCCTGGGTATTTTCTGAGGTCCAGCCAACCCTATTTTACCTAATTCCAGAAAAAGAACAACAACCAAAATTAAGATCAAAAGTCATGGAGCAGAAATTAAAATTCTTTATTTTTATTTCAGTTTTAAGAAAATGACAACTTCACCTTTACTTTTTGCCTTATTTTTTAGTATAGCATGTGTGGAAAGTGTGAAGGTTTACAGGGACGGCACATTAAATAGCTTCTTGTTTACTTTGAGAAATCGGTCTTCATGTTAGGTAGTTGATTCTTCTGGGCTAAACACTATTCAAAAATTGCTATTTTGTCTAGGTGAAACCTTCCTATTTATGTTCAGTCAGTGTAGTGAGTCTGTGTTATTAAGCAAAGAGGGCAAATAAGAACAACAAACTAATAATGTATGATAACAATAAGATTTAGAGATGCAATATTTAAGTGGATTCACTGTAGGTACTCAGATTGCTCTGCTTCCTGTAGCTAAGTCAAGCTGTGATTATCGCCTGTTTGGGTGATTTAGCTTCACTAGCCAAATCAGCAGACTGTTCTGATTTGCATTGTTCTGTGTTATATTAGGTAAACAGAACTACTACAGCAATGTGGAGCAGGCTTGGCTAAGTATGCATTCCATCATGGTTATGCACATCTTTGCCTCTTCATTTGAACTAACAAAATGAACTCCAAAGATGCTACGTTTTCATATTACACTGAAAGGATCCCTAATGTAGAATGCAAGTCCCTGTTCATTGTCTCTGCCACCAGGACCCCTTGCAGGGCAAGGTGATAAAGAATGCAAATTAAATAGTTCAGCACTTAAACTAGATTTTCTCACTCCTGGACAAATTTGCATTAACTGAGAAAGGACTTAAACATTTCTTGTTAACTAAAATGCTAGGATTTTTTTATGCAAATATATTTTACCAAGTGTATTTAAGTAACGAGGTTTTTTCCCTGGGATTCTGGGATGCAGCAAATGCTAGCCTCCATGCACTCTGGAGAGCTTTGTCCAAGTTCACAGGTGCTAGTTTTACATAAGCATTTTTGAAACCAAAAATACACTTTAACTGACTGAAATTCTCACTTGTTTACAGGTTCTGGGTTCTGAAGTACAACAAGGTTTCCAGACAAAGCAGAAAACCCAGTGGAAGTGAGAAGTGAGGACTGTAGTGACACTGAAATGTTAACTGTCTTTATACATAGTATACAGCGTGTTACTTACCTTTCAAACAGCTTTTTATGCCAAGTGAACGAACTTAATGTGCCAGTTCATATGACCTTATAAAAGGCATTTCTGAACCTTAATCAAATACACATATTGGTTTGCAAACCTCTAAAGTGAATAGGTACATTAGGTCTGGAAATACGAATACTACATTGTCAATTTTGGGACGTTAGTTTCTTTAAGAATATAGAGGAGGATTTTTTTCTTTAACTTCTTTTAATCACTTTAAAAAAAGTACTTCAATTTTTATGCTTTTTCTTTAAGTTCAGGGATGAAGGAATTTTGGAAGCTTTGCTTCTTTTCGGCCTAACTGCAAGAAAAGCAGATGCAACAGGATTATAATAGAAAAATATATATTACTGATGTTCCAAAGGCCCTTGAAGAAGAGGGAAGGAAAGCAAAAGCACTGGTTTTGCCTCTCAATAAGTTTTTCATCTAGAAAAGACACTGCTCTTGCTCCTTATATCAAATGTTTTATTTTTCCACGTCAGTTTATATATATAAACCAAGTTATTAATAAGAGTAGTTGATTTTCTTTGAATGCGAGACTAATCCCTTCAGACTGCTTATTTGTGTTCTAATTAGCTGATTAGAAACACAGGCATTAGCTCCTCAGCTTGGATGCGGTGGAAGGCAGGAAGGGTTCATGCCCAGCCTGCCCACTTGGCTCCGTTCTTGAGTTGTGAAATGGAGACAGAAAAGATGGACTCAGAGGAATAAATGAGCAGAGATTATTTGTTGTTGTATTTTCAGATGTAATACTCCTGGTTTTGCTTTTGGCTAGTAATGCTATAAGTATCATAACTAGGACTTTTAAACTATATCTGTGTTAGTAAATTAAACAGGGCATGTGCACAGGTTTGAGCATTTGTAGAGGTCATCTGAGCTGCAGGATTTTCAGCATGGTTCTTGATGTGATTTTAACCTCTGCCAGACACAGTTCAAGCCCATGGGGGTAGCATGGACCACAGACCATTTCCACAAAGTAATTTGGATGTAACTATTCTGGTTCTTGGGGGCCAGCTGAGAAAGTTAAGCTGTAGAGAGGCAAGCAAAATGAAGTTGAAATTGGTTGAAATGTGTTGGAACTATTTTTTAAATGTGTGCTGGAGACTAAGACACCTTAGAAGTCTTGTTTTTATTTCTCTTCTCCCAGACTTAAATCATATTTGGTCTTTCTTACATATATCTGACACTTCAGATCTCTTTTGTTCAATATTTCATTAGATAAATGTTAAAATGGAGATACAGGAAAACTAGCGTCCAGAAGTGGAGTTATGAAGAGTAAATGTAGATGATGATATCTATTTTGTTTTGTTTAGTTTTGCCTTTTAAAATGAAGAAATAGAACAAAAAGTATCCATCTGATATTTATTATCAAAGAAAAACTCAGTTTTGAAAGGACCTTTCAAGGTTATCTGGTCCAAGCCTCTGATGAGAATGATGCCAAATTTGCAGTTAGACCAAGGTTTTAAGTTAAATCAGGTTTCCCAGGGGATTATGAAATTGAGTTTTAAATATCACTGAGGATGGAAATTCCTACAAAAATGTTACATAGCTGGTCTTCCTTTTTTTCCTTTAGAACAGCTGTTCAGGAAGTACCTAGACTGCTATACTGGACCCTAGTTAGCTTCTGAACAAAAAGGTGATGGTATTTTGAAGTGTTGATCTTGGCAATGCTCATTTGGGTTATTGCCATTGAGGTAAAGACAGTTGCTGCCTGCAAAGGACTATTATGAAATTCTGATACTATTAGACAAAGTATTACTTGTCTTGTAATAGTTGCATTGTAACTGTGATTGGTAGACAAAGAATACAGGAGAGGGAAGGCCTGCACAAAGTGGTGGTCTAGTAGATCACCTGATGAACCTGGTGTATGTTGGGGAAACAAAACAAAACAAAAAGATTTGAAAACACCAAAATCTTTCTTCTGGTTTTGCTGAACTCAAAAAACCCCAATTTCAATGACATGGGAATACATCAGCCGATAACTTTGTTCTGGTAAAATTTGAAAGCATAGAAAACTAACTTAATTGTGAAAGTCTCATAAAAATAGCAGTTAGTGAAAAATAAGCCAAATCAGGTATAAACAGAACAAAAATAAACCGCAAACAAAGCAAAGTAGTCCCAAGTGCTATATCTTATAACCTAGGAAAGTGTATGATGTTCATTGAGTAAGAAGCCTCCATATTTAGAATTGTGGAAATTTCCCAGTGTACCTTTGTTGACCTACTAGGAACGCCCTTCAGAAACAAGACCATCTGAAATGTAAATATATCTTGTCACAGCAAAAATAGTTAATGTCCTTTGCATTTTCAGTTTTTTGAATAGTTAAGGACTATATTTATATTGTAAAGAATAAATTTGAGTGATTCATCACTTATGAAAATGTCACATGAAGTCCTGTAGAGCTCTATGAAGGACTCAGTAGAGGGTGAACTGGATTTTACAAATCTGTTACGTTCCAGATACTTTTTTCTTTTTTTTTTTTTTGTGTGTCCTAATTCTGTCTATTTGCATAAATTAGAAAACCTATCTTCATATAGTCTATTGACCACATAAGATTAATGTATCTCTATTGACCTGCATATATACTTCATTATTTCGAACATTTTTTTTGAGCTTTATTCCTACTCATAAACTCTTACTCAAATGGACAGGCCACTTGAAATCAAGTCTAGCTGGCAGTTTTGATGGTAACATCAACAGAAAAACAGGGAGGTACCTAAACTTTACAACTGAAACTGCTCAGTTAATAGGCTTTGATCATCAATGTAAACCTCCAGCCTTACCCACACCAGCCTCTAGTAAGAAATTCGAGTTAGTTCAATTATGCTTGAAGAATAACTAAATGCTATATTTCACTTAGCCATTTACTTATTGATTTTATGTTTTTTTTGTGTGTGTGCCCCTGTATTGAGAAGCAAAATTAATTTGAGTTCTTTCTTCCCAATGTTACTCAATACCCATTTCTTCCCTCTGCGAAGTCTTTCTCATAAAACCCAAAATTTATATTTGGATCCCAATGGGTGAATTCACGTTCATGCAATTTAAATGAGATTTGACTTGCCTTTCTATTTTGTTGAAATTATGAAGACTTCTGAGTCACAACCTGTGAAAGTGATGGAAGATTTGCCTACAACCCTTAGTATCTCAAAATGTGCAACATCCAATTTACATATGTGCTAGAGTGAATAGGCCAAATCCTGAGGTACTTGCACAAAGCTGATCATTTCTTCTTTCAGAATTAACAACAGAAGTGTGGGATGGAAATGAATGGATAAAATTAAATTTTCATTTCAACTTTTTCCATGGGCTTTCTTCTTCCTGTCTCTTCCCTTTGTACCTTACTGTTGCATGGTTTCTGTCTCTCCAGTATTTTCTGTTCGTTTTTGTCTCCTCAGCTTTCTACATTGTTCTTTTTTGTCCCCTTTCTTTCATGATTTGATTAATTTTTCCTTTGTTACGATTTTTTGGTCTCTTTCCTCTGCTTTAAACCACCACGGCAGAAGGCCATAGCTGCCATAAAATGGTTTACAAAGTTTTACATAAGGAAACCACAGTTGAGAAGATATCTAGGGACATACAGGTGATAGAATGAAAGTTCTTGCCCATAAACCAATCCTGCAAAAATATATGATATAGATTGGTGCTGCTGGAGAGTAGTGCTGAAAAACTGCAAATCTCTTCAAAGAGTATTCTGGTAGAAGAGAAGGGATTTTTTTTTCCCTTTACTCATAGAGGTATAGTTGCAATTAGAAATTAGAGCCTTATTCTCCAAACGTGGCAGAATGACCCACAAGCTGCCAGCAGGCTATAGTCGTAAGAATCTGAAGATAATTCTGGTTTTGCTCATGAAGTTACTCACATCCTTCCAATCCCATTACCAGGCAGTAGTGCTGCCAAGTGGCTCAGTTCTTGTCTCATATTTATTGAAAAATTAGATGTACAAAACAGGAAAACTTCAGCTGAACCTCCCCATTCTGGTAGATATGTTACCTATCATATCAGAGCCACTAGTCAGAACCACTTCCATTAACCAGCCAACCAAACTAGACCAGAGATGTGGAGGTGGTTGCACAGGAGGAATGACATTTGAGCTCCCTCATTTCCTTACTATAAGGTGGCCTAATGATGCATCTACCTCCTTATGGGAGCCCTCACTGAGTAAGCAGTATGCAATATTTTCCAGTCCTGTTGTTGATGCTGTGCAAGCATGTAGGAAGGTAGGCAAGGTTTGCTGGACAAAGACGGAGCAGGCACCTGTGGCACTGTTTGGCGATGCAGATTCTCCCTGGAAGTCCAGAGCAGGTGGAAGGAAGGCCTGGGTTTTCTGTTGGGGGTTACATGATTTGGATTAAGGGGTTGTTGGATAAAACAAATGAACAGCATTAAAAAAGAGACCATATCTTGATCATACGACTTTCCCATTTATGTTTACCTCCCTGTTTGGCCTGATTTCTTCTTGGGAAGTCTGTATCCTCTCTCCAACGAGACAGTTGGGAAAATGAACAAGCAAATATTCATTTGCAGTTTTTGAATGTCATTATTTTGATAATATTAATGTCACATTTATGCAGAGAATCTCCATCTCTGTTTCAAGACCATGACGCTGAGGAGTACACAACCTAAGGAAAACCTAGAGCTCATAACTCAAATAGCAGAAGTAGAACAGCTTTTCAAATAAGACAGGCAGTCTGTGAGAAATATAGAACTATATGATGTTTTCTGATTTCACTGTCTTACCAGTGTATCCTTCCTTGCCACTACCAAATTCAATGTTAAGTAATTTTAATACAGTTCCTAAATGTTCTGCATAACTGAAAAAGCGAATATACCTGAGAACAACCAGTTATGTACTATGAATCTATTTTAGCAGAGAGCAATTGAAAACAAAATGTTTTAAAATCATTGCTCCTTGGTTTAAAATATTAAATTATGCAGAATGCACATTAATTTTGTAGCAAGTGTGTGTGTAATAATCATAGAATCATAGAATGCCAGTTTGGAAGGGATCTCAAGGATCATCTGGTCCAACCTTTCTTGGCAAAAGCACAGTCTAGACAAGACGGCCCAGCACCCTGTCCATCTGGATCTTAAAAGTGTTCAATGTTAGGGAATCCACCACTTCCTTGGGGAGGTTATTCCAATGGTTGATTGTTCTCATTGTTGAAAATTTTTCTCATCTCCAATCAGAATCTCTCTAGGAGTAAAATTCATCAAACCAACATTATTTTTCCCTCTCCTGTAGTTGGTGAGGGGAGGCTGAGGGGAGACCTTATTGCTTTCTACAAATACTTGAAAAGAGGTTGTAGCAAGGTAGGTGTTGGTCTCTTCTCCAAATTAACAAGTGATAGGATGAGAGGAAATGGCCTTAAGTTCCACCAGGAGAGGCTTAGATTGGGCATTAGGAACAATTTCT
The DNA here is from genome assembly GCF_028500815.1 of Rissa tridactyla. Lineage (NCBI taxonomy): Eukaryota > Metazoa > Chordata > Aves > Charadriiformes > Laridae > Rissa > Rissa tridactyla. The sequence continues at coordinate 114,446,062 of NC_071468.1, read as the reverse complement.
TCACTGAAAAGGTTGTCAAGCATTGGAACAGGCTACCCAGGGAAGTGGTGGAGACACCATCCTTGGAGGTATTTAAAAGACAGGTAGACATGATCCCTGGGGACATGGGTTAGTGGTGGACTTGGTAGAGTTAAGTTAATGGTTGGATGGCATGATCTCAAGGATCTTTTCCAACCTAAGTGATTCTATGATTCTTAAAAGTCCCTTGTCAAATCTGCCAGCCTTTTGTGTACATTTTGGTGTATATTCCAAATAAGGCAATCCACAAAGTAAAACACCATTTATTTCTTGATTTTTTTTTTTTTCATTCTTCTCATACTTTCCAAAGGGATATTATTGTAGTGTGTCACCCAATACACACATTCTATGGGTATGGTCTTTGTTTCCTTCAGCTGTCAGAACAGGGTTTTATAAGTTCTTCACAGTGCTTAGCTGTGTTTAGTTGTCCTTTTGTCACTTGGAACAAGTTTTCCTAAAAATTAAATGCATACTGAATAGACTATTTCAGTTGGAAGGCACCTACAACAATCATCTAGTCCAACTGCCTGACCAATTCAGGGCTGACTAGAAGTTAAAGTATGTTATTAAGGGCATTGTCCAAACGCTTCTTAAACACTGCCAGGCTTGGGGCATTGACCACCTCTCCAGGAAGACTGTTCCAGTGTTCTCAGTAAAGAAATGCTTCCTAATGTCCAATCTAAATCTCCCTTGGTGTAGCTTTGAACTATCATGCGTCCTATCACTGGATACCAGGGAGAAGAGATCAGCACCTCCCTCTCCACGTCCCCTCCTCAGGAAGATGAAGAGAGCAATTTGGTCGCCCCTCAGCCTCCTTTTTCCCAAACTCAAAAAGCCCAAAGTCCTTAGTCACTCCTCAAAGGACATTCCTTCCAGCCCTTTCACCAGCTTTGTTGCCCTCCTCTGGACACATTCAAGGACCTTCACATCCTTCTTAAATTGTGGGGCCCAGAACTGCACACAGTGCTCAAGGTGAGGCCACACCAACGCTGAATACAGAGGGATAATCCCCTCTTGACCGGCTGGTTATGCTGTGTTTTATCCACCCCAGGACACGGGATGCCCTCTTGGCTGCCAGGGCTCACTGCTGGCTCCTATTGAGCCTGCTGTCGACCAGCAGCCCCAGATCCCTTTCTGCAGGGCTCATCTCCAGCCATTCCTCTCCCAGTTTTTACTTGTGCCTGGCATTATTCAGTTCTAGATGCATAATCCAGCATTTTGACTTGTTAAATTTTGTCCCATTAATCATAGTCCAATGCTCCAATCTATCTAGAACCCTCTGCAAGGCCTCTTGTCCCTCAAGAGCGTCAACAGTACCTCCCAGTTTGGTATCATCAGCAGACCTGCTAATGGTGTATTCAAATCCTGCATCTAGATCGTTGCTAACGACATAGACCAGAGCTGGCCCTAGCACTGAGGAACACGGCTGGTGACCAGTTGCCAGCCAGATGTAGCCTCACTCACTACAACCCTTTGAGCTCTGCCCTTCAGCCAGTTCTTCACCCAGCACACTGTGATCCCACTCATCCCACAGTTGGACAACTTGTCCAGAAGGATGCTGTGAGGGACAGTATCAAAAGCCTTACTAAAATCCAGAAAAAAACTGTAACTACCACCTTCCCTTCATTCATTGGGTGTGTGATCTTATCATAGAAGGCTATGAAATTAGTTAAATAAGCCTTTCCCTTTGTGAACCCACGTTGACTGTACCTGATGATTGCGTTATTCTTCAAATGCCTTTCAATAGTACTCAGTATAATCTTCTCCATAATTTTTCCAGGAACGGCGATTAGACTAACAGGTCTGTGCTTCCCTGAGTCTTCCATCATGCCTTTTTTGTAGGGGCTTTTAAATATCATCTTGCATTAATGATTCATCCTGAAGCATGCAGAAGAAATTTTTCTTACATCACATCAGGTCAGAAGTATTTGAATTTTTCAATAAAGATTTACTAAGCACAAAACATTTTTCAGAAATCTGATTACTAGCTTTGACTCAACTGCTGCCTCTTGATGGATGAGTAGCTGTATACCTGTCTGCATTATCACTGACGGGACAGGATTAGAAAACTTGCTCTTTGCATAGAAAATAAGATATACTCTCTGTAGTAAGCAAGCCAGCGTAGAACCTTTGCACATCTTGAGAAATAGAGTTTGTTTGACTAAATGCACTTCACTGCAGTACTGTTAACCTCTGTCATCATTCCAGACACTGTCAATCAACAGTTTGGTGTATTATAGCCAAATGACTCCTTCAAAGGTGCCATGTATGTACAGGACTTTCTCAGGTGGAGAGAGGTTAACAGACAGCTAGACAGCTGACAAAGGATTCTGGTCATTCTAGACACCTTTGTGATTTTTTAGCTAGAATTTTTTACAAAGCTAGAATTGGCTGTGTACCTCAAGTAGATATGTGCTTTAACCTTTTTATTTACAGCATGTTTTGACAAGGGGTAGAAAAACCGTCATGGTCTTGGTGACCTCCTTGCTATGTGAAAGCCCCAGGAAGCCCGGGTTGCAGTGCCAAGAGGGGAGTGCAGGTGTCACAGGCAATAACCTCTGTAAATAATTTCTTTGAAACAATAATTAGTATTTCCACTCCTCTCACTGTAAGAACAGTCCAGGCTTCATCCTTGAGGCAGCAAAATTCAATTTTCCTTGGACAGTTGAAAAAACGGAGCTGATTCAGGACAATTCATACAATAGAAAGCCAAGCAAAATAACTCCTACTAGAGAAATTTTCTCTTAACACACTTTCTCTGTACCCTTTCAGCCGTGCTCCTCTAAGTGAATCAGTTTTCTCTGTGGGAAAGTGCAGAGTGAAAATAAGTATATGAGAAATGAGCATAATGGTACAAAAATCCAAAGTGAAAAGTTCACTACACTGAGTGATTTTTTTTTTTTCCATTATTATTTTCCTGCTAAAGTTATTTCACCTCCTTAGCAGGTTGCCAGAGAAATTTGAGGGATATAGTATTGTAATGGAGTATTTTCCAATAAAAAAGGTGTGGAAGATTGTTGATGTTTTTTTTTTTAATTACAGTCGCATGTTATGAAGTGAATATTTCAAGCTATATAGAAGAGTTGTCAAAGCTTGTCTATGAAAATGATTCCTGAAACTTGTGATAAAGCAGCTTCTTGGAATATTTCAACTCCACAATAGTATTTTTAATGAGATTGTTTAGAAAACCAATGTTTTCCTGTATGATTCAGTTTTCTAGCTTTATGAAACCTAGATTTAGTTTTATGAAACCATTTTTCCAAGAAATTGCACATCTGCTTCAAAATACCCAGAAGCCTGATCTCCAAGGTAGACAATCTTGTGCAGATGGCCAGTGTCCAGAACAGCACCACAAGTGTAGGCAGTCACAACTCTAACTCTGCCTATGTGTCAAGATAGTGGCAAACAAAACCAACTGCAATCCCAAAGCTCCTTTACTGTAGGAACTCAAAAAAACAATTGGTCTTAGCTGAAGCAGTGTAAAGTAAAAAAAGTCTTCCAGATGGGAACTGGGTTGTGTTCCAGGAGCTGGGACATTAATATGGCTGGTGCACATCTAGATATGACCAAGCAGACCAATAAAGAGCTACTCTGAAGATAATACTCAGAACACAAATAACTTCTACTAGGTATTGACCCTTTGCACTCTATCTGAATCAGAAGGAACCAATAAACTATATTTCCTCTCTCAGCACCTGCCTAGTGATGTCTTCAAATCAAGGCTTCCATGTTGACACAGAAAATCTGCTATAGCAAAAAGTAGAATTTCTGTAGTCAAAGACCTATTGCTGGCTCTGCATAAAGGTGAAATTTATGGTCTGTGATATGTACATGGGTTCAGAATAGATATCAAAGATCTTCATCGTTGTTAAACTCTGTCTGAGTATGAATTCATTTCACTTATTTTTAGTTGACAAGCCTTTAGTGTAAGTCTCCTAACCTTTGTCTATGGTAAGAAGAGCGAATCACCAGAAGATGATTTCCTGAGTCACACTCATGCATGTACTTGTGTCCGTCTACCGACTACATTGAGGTCTGGCTAGCAAGGCAGCTAACTGAAAACCTTTTAACTGAAAAAGCATCAAAAGAATTACACCTTTAATGTGTAATTTTTATGAGAAGAAATTCAAGCTGTCAATCTCAGAACGTTCCTACAGTCCTATATTTCTGAAAAACCAGGTCTCCATTTTTTCCCATGCAACTAACTCTTGAATTCAGTGTGTGAGTGAAGCTTTCCCACAGCATTCTCCTGGAGAAACTGGTTGCTCATGGCTTGTTTGGGTGTACTCTTCACTGGGTGAAAAACTGGCTGAATGTCCAGGCCCAAAGAGTGGTAGTGAATGGAGTTACATCCAGCTGGTGGCCATTCACGAGTGGTGTTCCCCAGGGCTTGGTTGGGGATGGTTCTCTTTAATGTCTTTATCAATGATCTGGATGAGGGGATTGAGTGCACCCTCAGGAATTTTGCAGATGACACCAAGTTGGGCGGGAGTGTTGATTTGCTTGAGGGTAGAAAGGCTTTGCAAAGGGATCTGGACAGGCTGGAGTGATGGGCTGAGGCCAATGGTATGAGGTTCAACAAGGCCAAGTGACAGGTCCTGCACTTGGGTCACAACAACCCCATGCAGCGCTGCAGGCTTGGAGAAGAGTGGCTGGAGAGCTGCCTGTCAGAAAAGGACCTGGGGGTTGAATATGAGCCAGCAGTGTGGCCAGGTGACCAAGAAGGCCAACAGCATCCTGGCCCGTAGCAGAAACTGTGGTGAGCAGGACTAGGGAAGTTATTGTCCCCCTGTACTCGGCACTGGTGTGGCACCACCTCGAGTACTGTGCCCAGTTTTGGGCCCCTCACTACAAAAGAGGCACATAACAGGGCCTGTTGTGATAGGACATGGGGTAATGATTTTAAACTAAAAGAGGGTAGATTCAGACTATATAGAAGGAAGACATTTTTTACAATGAGGGTGGTGAAACACTGGAAGAGGTTTCCCAGAGTGGTGGTAAATGTGCCATCCCTGGAAACATTCAAGGTCAGGTTGGATGGGGTTCTGAGCAGCCTGACCCAGTTGAATATGACCTGCTTATTTCAGGGAGGTTGGACTAATGACCGTTAAAGGTCCCTTCCACCTTCCAACCCAAACTATTCTATGATTCTCTCTCAACTATGTTATAGATACTATAGATACTACAGCATAGACGGGATACTACAGTGCAGAGCTATATTATAGATCTATAGATAGTATAGTGCTGTGTAGATCTATACTTAAGATATAGATCTGCTACTATAGATACTAAAGTGTCTAGTGGTAGGATTGAGCTATAGAAATGGGCATGGGCATTTGTAACCAATTCTGCAGAATCATAGCGGGACCGCAGTTCTGTATTCAGATCTGTGCTACTGTCTGCCATGAGGCAATTCAGTTTTAAATATAGTCTTGTAAGAGTGCTTAACCATTTTGAAACTTCTGTGAAATTCTTGGTAAGCAGCATTCAATATTGATTCAATGTCAAGTGTTGATTTCTGTCATAAGCAGAGGATCTACATAGCAATGCTCTCTTTTTCTGAAACTAAAGGATGTGGTGAAGTTAGGGCATCTCCCAGTAAAAAAACAAGCTGTGGACGTAGGCTCTTTAGTAAGAAAACGATTTTCTCCACCCCCATCCAGACTATTAATATGCTCATTAGAATTCAAAAGTCCCCAATTCCTTATTTAAATGAAGACCCTTCATGCTTGCTCTAGGGATGGCAGAACTGACTTTGGATAAAGGGATCTGTTGCAACATGAAGAAATGATTTTGGAAGTTTGAGATTCATCTCACTTAAGATATCTAAAGGTTATACATCTACTCTAAGCCCTTGGCTCTTTCTGTCATCGGTGGAAAGAGCTGGGGGCTCCAGAGAATGATTCATCTCAGCTGTCCTAGACATATGTCATGGAGAGATGAATCGCACTCTGAAGGTACTTGTTCTCTCCTGTGACTGTAAATGAATCACAATGTGACTAAATCAGACTTAAAAACTTTGACTTAAAACTATTTTTCTGATGCCTAACTGTGAGTAGATTAATCCCACTTCAATTGTCTTTTTGTTTTAACTTTTTTTCAGTGTGAAGAAAATAAACTATGTCAATGTAGTCTTTCAAAGAATGCAACCCTCATCAAAGTGAAATGGAGCAATGATTACAGATATAACAATTTTCATAGACTTTCACTAGTATTTTTATACTGTCAATAAGCATTTTTTGTTGTATCATGGAAAGTGAATACAAAGCACAAATCTTAAAAATGATTACTAGCCGTGCACTTTCAGCATAGTGTACCATAATTTCCTGCTGTGCTCATGATCAGGTTCAGCACACTTAACTTCACCAAACCTAAATGTTACCTGCTTAAAAGTTAGAAACCTATAAGTTAAATGCTTAAACTACTTATTTAGACTCTAGTGAGAGTTACTGTTGAAATAAAAGTACTTCCAGGAGTTTTTTATCATGCCATCCTAACAAATACACCCATAACAGGCAGAATAAATTGTCATTTTCAATGACAACTACAGAAAGGGCTTAAATAACTAGATTAGAACGGATTATCAGGAAGAGAGGGTAGCTGAAAACTACTATAAAACAAAGCCTCCTAACCACAGAACTTGGTACTCATGGACATCTTTAACTACACCAATACATGCTGGAAAAGCAGTGTCTGGGAACAAGCAATCTAGAAAATATTTGAAATATATTAATACAATTTCTTGATACAGGTGATCAATAAACTGAATAGAGAAGGTGCTCCGTTACACCTGCTACTCACAAACAAGAAAGTACTGGCTGAATGTACGAAGGTCAAGGGCAACCTTGGTTGCAGTAACTATGCAATTGTGAATTTTAAGATCCTAAGAGAACTGAGCAAGACAAAGAGCTGAATTGTGAACTTGCACTTCTGAAAAGGAGATTTCGGTCTGTTCAAGGATGTAGTAGAATCCCATGTGAAACTGTCCTGGAGGACAAGAGGCCTAAGAGAGCTGGCTGATTTTCAAGGACAGCAAGCCCCAGAGCTCAAGAATTGTCCACCCCTACATTCAGAAATTTGAACAAGGATGGCAGGAGGTCACCATGGATGGACATGGAGATCCTGACTGATCTCAGCACACAAAAAAAAAGCAGTATATAGAAAGTGGAAGTAGGGACAGGCTACCAGGAGATGTGGGGGGAGAGTACAAGGACATTGCTTGCACATGTAGGAACACAGTGAGGACAAACAAAGTTGAGCTGGATTTAAAAGGAGAAAGAGACATGAATGACTACAAGAAAGGTTTCTGTAAGTACTTTGAGAGCAAAAGAAAGGCTAAAGAGCTTAAGGGCCTGTTGTTCAGTCAGGCAGGGGATCTAATAGGAAAAGACTGAAATACTCAATACTTTTTTTTGCCTCAGTTTTCCCTTGTACAACTTGTCCCAAGGCCCTTCAGGTCACTGAGCCTCCTAGCAGGGTCTATGTGAGTGAAGGAATACCTGTTGCAGAGTAACATACATTTATACATAACTTAACCCTCTCATGTGTGCACAAATTAATGGGACCTGCTGTGATGCATCCAAGGGGTTGATGGAGGTGTCTACTGTCATTAGAAGACTGCTATCTATCACAACAAACAGTCCTGGCAGTCAGAGGAGGTTCCCAATGACTAGAAGAAATCAAATGTCTTGCCCTCTTTGGGAGGGAGGATACAGGGAACTACAGGTTGGTCAGCCTCTCTTCAGTTCCTGGGAAGGTGCAGTTCCTGGAAGGAGCAAATCCTCTTAGAAGACATTTCTAAAAATATGAAGGACAAGAAAGTGGTTGGAAGGAATCAGCGTGGATTTAAGAAGGGCCTGATAAACCTTATTTCCTTTTATGACAAGGTGTCTGGCGCAGTGGACAAAGGGAGGGCAATGAATCCTTTATACCTTGACTTTAGGAAGGCCTTTGGCAGTCTCCCATAGTCCACCATGATGGTCAGGCTGGAGCACAGGTTGTGCAAGAAGTGTCTGTGAGAGCTAGGTCTGTTCAGCGTGTAGAAAAAAAAGCTCGTGGAAACATTATTTCCGTCTGCAGCTATCTGATCAAAGCACACAGGAGAGGCAAACTCTCTTCTTGGAGGTGTCCAGCAATACGACAAGAGGCAATGGACACAAGTTGGAACACAGGAGATTCTGATAATGATGTAAAGAAAAATACTCGTAACCAAGGAGGTGATCAACACTGGCACAGACTGCCCGGAAAAGCTGGGGAATCTCCACCCTTGGAGGTTTTCAAGACTTGACCAGAAATGTCTCTGATCGCCCTAATGTGATTAAACCTGCTTTGAGGGTGGGGTTGGACTAGATAAACGCTGGATGTCCCTTACAACCTAAATTATTCTATGAGTCAATAATTCTGTTCAATTTCTAGATTTTTAAATTCAGGTGAAATGAATTCCAGTCTTAGGCAGCAGTCAGCTCAAGAGTAAATTTTTAAATTTGTGTGCCTATCTGTGGAATACATGTCTGAACTCCCATTGTAGTAATTGGTGATCTAATCAGTACAATGGAGCCTACTGAGCCGTGTCTTGAGGTTGAAGTCTAGTGTTTGGGAGCTCACTCCCATAATGATATGTAAGCACACAACATATTTAATGCGTGAGTGTAATACCCACCGATATTACTGGGTATTTGGTATGCTGGCTATCTAAGATCAGATTCAGGTAAGTGCAGTAAATGAACACAATCACATGCTACGAAATAAGCAACAAAGGGCCTAGACTATAATTAGTCATCTTCAGAGATTTATAATCATGTATTATTGCTTTACAATATCAGTTCAGTGAAAACATAACTCTGTTAACACCGAAAAGACTTTACAGACCTTTCTTGTATTTAGATTAGTATAAACCCCTATTTAGGCATTTTGCCCACTTTAGTTTCAGTGCCAAAATAAAACCAAAATGTTATTGAATTAAATTTGAATTAAATTTGACTTTATAACACTGCCATTTTGAACTGAGATTTCAGGCATGAATTGTTCAAGGTTAATTCAAAGTTCAGAGAAGCTATGGAAAAGATTAGATTAACTGGTAATAAATAAATAAATAAATAAATAAATAAATAAATAAATGGCATGAAATAAAATCTTTTTTTGTCATCTGTTTTTAAGTTTGGGCACCATGGCATTTTCATCCCCCAACACAACCTTCCTACAATGGTATCTGTCTGCTTTTAAAGTTTTTGAAAGTTTTAATCTTGTATACTTTCAAGCATGTGATCACATTTGATCTGGTTGTAAGGTTTCTCATGTAAAGTAACATCATAGAATCATAAAATCATAAAATCACAGAATGGTTTGGGTTGGAAGGGACTGTAAAGATCACCTTTTTACAACCCCCTGCCATGGGCAGGGACACCTCCCACTAGACCAGGCTGCTCAAAGCCCCATCCAGCCTGGCCTTGAACACTTCCAGGGATGGGGCATCCACAACCTCCCTGGGCAACCTGTTCCAGTGCTTCACCACCCTCACAGTAAAGAATTTCTTAATTTTAAGAAGAATTTAAAGAATTTAATCATTTTAAAGGAACCTTCAGTGAATTCTGACCATGTAGGCCATGAACTTATTCCCCTCAGTTCTGTCCTGCTTGTGATTGATATCAGGAATTCAACTTCTACTCCTTTGTGGTGTCTCTAAAATTATAGCTTTTCTTAAAAACCTTTAGCCATACCTTTAGAAATGCTTCTTTAATGAAAGTCCTCATAAGAGCTGCTGGGTCTTAATTTCTGCTCAGGATTGTGTCCAGTTGGGTTTTGAGTATCTCAAAGGATGGAGACTCCATAGCCTCTCAGAGAACCTGTTCCGGTATCTGACCACCCTCACAGTAAGTTTGTTATGTGTAAATAGAATTTCCTGTGTTTAAGTTTCCCTGTTGTCCTGTCACTGGACACCACTGAGAAGAGTCTGGCTCCATCTTCTTCATTCCCTCCCGTCAAGTAAGTATATGCATTGATAAGATCCTCTCTGAGCCTTCTCTTCTACATCTGGGTGCTGTGGCTCTTCACCCTGTCCTCATGTGACAGATGCTTCAATTTGTTAATCACTTTCATGGCTCTTAGCTGAACTCACTTCTGTATGTCCATGTCTCTCTTTTACTGGGGAGGCCAGAACCAGACCCAGCACTCCAAAAGTGTCTCACCAGCATGAGCAAGAGGGGAGGGATCACCTCTCCTAACCTGCTGATGACTCTTTACCTAATGAAGACCAGGGTGCTGTTGGCTGCACTTTTTTTTTTGCCGCAGGGATGCATTGCTGGCTCATTGTTCACCTTCTTTTCCACCAGGACCATGAGGTTTTTCTCTGTAGAGCTGCTTTCTAGATGGTTGATCCTCAGCTTGTACAAGTACATGGAGTTATTCCTGTCCAGGTGGAGGATTTCTCACTGCCTTTTAGTGAATTTCATGAGGTTCCTGTCAGCTTGCTTCTCCAACCTGTTGAGGCCCCTCCACATGGCAGTGCAATCATCTGGTGTATCAACCACACCTCCGAATTTTGTATCATCTGCAAAATTTCTGAGCGTACTCTCTGTCCCACTGTCCAGGGCAGTAATGAAGACGTCCACTTATCTAATCTGTACTTTCTTAGTTTGTCTGTGAAACAGTCTTGAAAGCCTTAGTAAAGTTGAGATAAACAGTATCTACCGCTCTCCCCTAACCCACCAAGTCAGTCATCTCATTTTAGAAGGCTATCAGGTTGGTCAAGCATGATTTTCATTTAGTAAATGTATGCTGACTACTCCTAATCACCTCCTTGTCTGTCCTTCATATGTTCTAAAACTGCTTTCAGCATGATTTACTCCCATCAGCTTCCCAGTGCCAGCTCACTTCAGCCCTGCTTTATGGTTTTCAAAGTCTTTCCTGTCTGCATCACCCTATGTCCTGTATTTGCCAAGCTGGTCCACTACTTCTTCATTTGACTTTTGGGTCGTCATGTCTGTCCCTCATTATTTCTAGTTTAAAGCTATCTTTACCAGGTTGGCTGTCCTTTGAGTAAAGATGCTTTTGCCTTCTGTGGTCAGATGGTTCCCATTTCTTCCTGGCAGTCCTCAATCCTCAAAGAGCATCTCATTGTTGTAAAACCTGAATTCCTATTGTCAACACCAGCTGTGCAAGCAACCACAATTGATAATAATCATAGTTTCAACTAATTTATAGATTATTCATCTATGCTACACAGTGCCTTGTTAATGAGAGGATGAGCTTCCTTTCCAAGAAGAGATTATGCAGTAAAAAAGGTATGAAGATGAGGGGATTTTATTCTTGTAACTGGCAGTTGACATTAGCTGTGTAGTATTTCTTGGAAATTCATGAGACTCCCCCAGAGGTCAATGCTCCTTTAGTACAAAAAGAAAAGAAAGAAAAAAAAAGTCTTTAAAAGCAAACTAACAAGTTTGTGTTTCCCACTGGGCTTGTGGATGCTTTGCTTGCCGTACCTTGTTAAATGTAAATTTTAAAAAAGTCAAGTAGATACCTGCTGAGAAACATGTAGTTTCACTTTCTAACTGGGTCATACCCAAATCTGTCACAAAGGGCATGACTTCCAAGTAAAAATGATGTTCATGTTCAATCCTCTTTCTATAAACAGACTGTTCTGCCCCTAAACTTCCCAGCAAAAACCCACCGTAGGGCTTAGAAGGCATCAGAAAGTCTGAGTTCAACCTTTATAATGAAGGAGGTTTATCTCTGACAATGGGATTTATCTCATCTAAATTTAGAGTTAGGACCCAGATGAAAGTTAAGACACCTGCATTTTGATATCTGTATGTAGTTGTCTTTATGGGAGTATAGGTGCCTAAACTCCTTGCCAAAGGAAAGCATAATTGTGCCATCACTGGATTTTGGGGGATGATTCGGCTGATCAGAAGCCTAATACATGATTTGGTTGCCTTAGTCTAGGCAGTTACCTAACCCGCTCAGGGCTGCCTAACCAGAGATACCAAATGCAAAAGGTTGGCAGTTATGGCACAGCAAATACATGAGACCTGTGTTCTTCTACAATGGCATCTGGAAGGTGGGATTGCCCCATATGGGTGTCCTCTGAGTATGATGAAGTTAAGGAGAGGAGCTGGCTAATTTTCCTGCCTAAACTTGCATAGGGTGAATAGTTTCCAGAATATGGTTTAAGTTATTTTATTTATTTCTTCCGCAGTTTTCACTCCTATAGGACAAAGCAGGCGCCTGCAGTGATCCAGCCTTTCTTTGTCACATGGCAGAAAATGCCCTGCAAGAAACAACACTAATGAGATACCTATAGCCTTTTCGTCCCTTGTAAATCTTTCTTTGCTGAGCATGCACGAACAGATAAAAGCAAGGCTCAACATTTCATTTTGTACTGATAGCTTTCAAGCAGTGTGAACCTTGATCCATTGTTAAGGCTGTTAATTACTACATAGTGTATATCAATATTAGCACCAAAGGCACATTGAAATATTTCCATTACATAGGCACTGCATCATGAAAATTATTGGATTTATTCTGAACAGTGCACAACAAACCAAATTACAGTTCTTTGTCAAAGATGCTCTGCTTCAGCAATTCTTTTTTGACAGACCTAAAAGGAATGCTTGCTGAATTCACAATCAAAAGAAGACAATATATCTATTTGAATATGAAAATCATTGATATTACAATGACTTTCCTTATGTATCATCATGATCAGGCAAAATATTTACTTCTATTCAAGCAACGTGAAATTTCAGAAAACAACAATTCTTACATTTGTCCACTGCTTCCCATCAGTTGTCTTAAGTAAGCCTTGTCATCTAGTGTGTGAAATTCTAATAGCATTTTTCAGTTTATGAAATTGAGGAAGAAATTATATAATTTGCCACAGCTAAAATTGTTGTTACTTTAAAACCAGAATAGGAGTTCCTGAAGAGCTAAATAAATAATTATATGAATGTGGAAGTAGAGTAACTGCAATATGTGTAACAATAGGTATGTATGCCAAATGCTCCTTATTGCACTTTAGTTTTGGTTTAAAATTATTTTAAACAACTTTCCCAACGTACTAAAATTTAACTTTATTTTTACAAGTATGCAAAATACTCAGGGTACCTGCACATTTATTTTGGTTTTCCATGATGTTTTTTTTCTAAATTCCATCAGTCCATGGAATTTTTCCTTCATTTTATGTTAATTGAGAATGAAAGACTGAGGTAATATAGGGAGTGTCTGTCTTTCAGGTGACTGGTGTAACCAAAATGGTTATGGTGACACAAATGTCTTCACTGCTGTGTTCTGCACCAAACACAAAACCCTCTCCTGTTCACAGAGGCAGAGCTGATGAGTTTACCAGTCGTGTACATACAGTGTTAAAACATAGTTTTCTTAAAACCAGAGAGATGCATTTGATAAATCAAGTTTTCAGTATGCCACTGCAGCTCTTGAATCCTGTTCTCGCGAGATATTTTCCATTCTCCTTCCTGTCTGGTGAACCACCCCAGTCTGCTCAAAGGAAAAATAGACCTACTTTGAGTTACTCAATAATAAATAAGAAAGTAAATCATCTTGTTCTGTAACATGGAACATTGCACAGTTTATGAGTGACATCCTTCTTTCTCTACACTGAGGTAACTATAGGCTGAAGTTGAAGTGACAGGTTATTGTGGACTCACTTGAAATGTAAAAGCGGTTCCAGATCAAACCTACGAGAATTACTACTAACCTAAGGGCAGGAATGCCTGGCACCTCAGCTGAGGCTGGCCCTCCACTTTGCCAGATTTGCTAAGCTCCCTGGAGATGGTTTGGGTTGTCTCAAATGGCGCCGGTTGCCTTTGTTGGACACCTGAGTCCTGCTGTCATGGCTAGTGGGTTTAATCCGTCTCTGGACACCCCTGACTACGTGCGTTCAATGTCAGTTGACTGCACTGGAGATTTAAACACACAGACCAAAAAATGTCTAAGTCTTTTTCTCCAGATGAATCTGACTTCCTTCACGCTCACTGTTTAGGGCATAAAAAGGCTAGAGAAATACAGTTGTATGAGATTATACTTCGTACACAGCTAAGGGTGGTGACTGTCAGAGGTAGCGTGGGCAATGAGGGTCCCTCAGAAGAGCTGCAGAGGAGCGAGGCTAAGCAGTTTGTTATTGCCATAGGCAACCTGACACAGCATGGTGTCCTTTCAGTCTCAACATGGCGCATTGACCACAAAGATAACCTTCCTCTCAAATGAAAACATAGGTTAAAAGCAAAGGATTAGGTTAAATTAGCAAAGGAAATATTTGCTATGTTGAAAGATATGGAAAGTTCTTACTCATCTATTTTCAGATAGCAGTGGGAAGGGGCTGGGGGATGTCTTCCTGGCAGTTGATATCATGCAGGCATATTCCTCTCCATCTGGCAAGCTGAGCATGCAAATTCAGTCCCTGAAAACTGAGAAAATGGCAGCAGTTCAGAAAACACATTTCTTTGTTCCACAGCTAGGTGTTTCTGATGTGGCTGTAGCTACAGAAGATCGTAGGAATTTCCATGCATCCCCTTTTCAAGGAAAACATTACTTATAGATAATTGGATATGAATTCTAGCAATATCTAATATGAAAGAAAAAGGAATATTTTTTTTTTAAGCAGTAATGTAGGGAATACATACTAAACGTGTAAGTTAAAACCAGGCTTCTTTTATGCTGTTGCAAACAAAGAAAAAGCCTATATTGGCTGAATATTAATCCTGTTTATAAAACAGAGATCGGGGGAATGATCTTTACTGTTCTTTACATTTTACTTGAATGCCGGCTTTTGTTTTAACTTGGTGATCCTGGTGTTTTCTTACCAGAAGACAGTATAAGAAATTAAGTCACCCATAGCAACATTCATCTTGCTCTATGTTTTGTTATTATACATTGTTCATTGATGTATATTCTGAGCTCAAGTTCTGCTGTCTAACTGAAATAATTTCTAACTTCATTTTGATTTCAGGTTTTCAAACTCTGGTGTTTTGCTCATAAATTCAATACTCTTGTATCCATAGCAACAAGAAGATGTGCATACTTTGTCTTAAATATTATCTCACTAAAAAGTCAAACGCTTGATATGGGAAGCACTTTGCATGTCAGAACTTCACTGGATTTCAGATAGACAGTTATGAACAAGAAATCAAATGTGTAGTGACTTTGCTGCTGGATGTACTATAATTTCATCTCTGCTTCACAATGCACTTTTATGGCTCAAGGTTCTTCAAAATGAAAAACAAAGTGCTGCATCTTTATTTATTAAATGCTAATACATTCCTAACAGGGAGACTTAACTCTACAAATGTTTAACAATTATGTAGAACACACTAAAGTGCTTTCAGCTTAATCAGTTTGTTTTCATCTTTTTTATTTTCATTTTCACTGTATTTCAACAACAAGAGGTTGGTTTTAACAAAAATACTGAGATAGGAATCAGCATATTTTATAAAGACTTCAACTGACCTCCAGGTTTCAGTGAACCAGAACAGTAAAGACCAGTATAGGCAGTGAAGAGAGGATAAAAGTACTCCTTTAATGTGATCTTCCCACCCAAAATAAGTCCTTAGATTTATTTAAACACAATTGTCTTTTGAAAGAAATTCTGACATATCCCCAATAACTGCAAACAAACTTAGGAACTTTCTTTACGAGCGTTGGCTTCTCAGGACCCTAAAATGTGCTTGGAAGATACGTGCACAAAATAAAGCTACTTGAGCCAAGGTTGGAATCCAAACAACTACAACTTCCAGAACAGGTTAGAGAGGCCTATCAGTTGCTAGTGTCCAAATATCTTCAAGAAGAATTAGGGAAGTCACTTAGTCATCAAAGTTTAAAGTCTTCATGTTTGAAAATGCCACCCACATATTTATTTCTTATGTAGAAGTAGTAAAACAAAGAAGAAATCATCAGGTGTGAATTACTTGTTAAAAAACTGGTTAGAATTACTTGTAGTAAAACACAAACAAGGAGATTCTGCGATGAAGAAGACTTTAATTGAACACTGCAGGGAATTGTCTGTATTGAATTCTTAAGAGGATATGCAGGAAAATATGCATCAATTAGAGATTTTTGCATACCATAAATCCTGTTTTGAGAACATACAGTTCTTCATCATTGTTTCTATCTGAATAAACAAGCTGCAAAGTTTGAACAAAATTTTAATATTTTTTTTTCTCATGATGTATTAGAATAATGGTACACCTTGGGTTCAGATGTCTTATTCCTCTTTTTTTTTTCTTTTTGTTCTCATTTTTTTCTATTCCTCTATTATTCTTCTCTTGGCATCTTTGTTTTTTTTATGCTTAACATGTATGTAAAGCACAAATTGAATGCCAAGCACAAATTGGAGGTCAACAGTTCTAAATGACGTCTGCAATAGTTTCTTCAATTTAATTTTCTCTTTGTGCTTTACCTACAGATCAGACCTAATTTTCAGAGATGCTGACTGCTCACAACATCCACTAGCTTGTTTTAAAATTGCTATAGACTCAGGCCTTAAAAAAACCCAGCAACTCAAAGGTTTCTTGAGTTTGGATTGACACAAGAACAACCCAACAACGTGACACTGAATCAACAAATGATTTTGGCTACCTTTATCTCCTGACATTCAAATCATAAAAATAAATTTTCAGGAAAAGACATGGACATTCAAGGTAAAAAGTTGCTTCTGAAACTCTTGTTTTTAGCTTCCAAAAGCAGAAGAGCCCAAAGACTGAACCATTCCATTCCATTCCTTAATAAGGTAGCAATATAAGTTATATTGGTCCTGTATTGGGACCAGCACTGTGTAATATCTTCATCAATGACACAGAAAGTGGAATCAAATGCACCCTCAGCAAGTTTGCAGATGACACCAAGCTGAGTGATGTGGTTGACACGCTCAGGGATGGGATGCCATCCAGAGGGACATGGACAAGCTCAAGTGGTCCCATGTGAACCTCATGAGGTTCAACAAGGCCATGTGCAGGTTTCTGCACATGGATCAGGGTAATACCTGGGTGTCAATACAGACTGAGGGATGAAGGGATGGATAGCAGCCCTGCAAGAAGGACTTGGGGGTACTGGTGGGTGAAAAGCTGGACATGAGCCAACGACAGTCCCTCACAGCCCAGAAAACTAACCATATCCTGGGCTGCATCAAAAGTGTGGCCAGCAGGTTGAGGTAGGTGATTCTGCCCCTCTACTCTGCTCTGGTGAGGCTCCACCTGGAGTCCTACATCTGGCTCTGGAGCCCTCAGCACAGGAAAGGCATGGACCTGTTGGAGCAGGTCCAGAGGAGGACCACAAAAATGATCAGAGGGCTGGAACACCTCTGCTATGAGGACAGGCTGAGAGAGTTGGGGTTGTTCAACCTGGAGAAGAGAAGGCTCCAGGGAGACCTTATTGTAGCCTTTCAGTACTTAAAGGGGGCCTACAGAAAGATGGGGACAAAGTTTTTAACAAGGCCTGTTGTGATAGGATCAGGGGTAATGATTTTAAACTTAAGGAGGGTAGATTTAGACTAGATAGACGGAAGACATTTTTTACCATAGAGTAGTAAAACACTGGAAGAGGTTTCCCAGAGAGGTGGTAGATGCCCCATCCCTGGAAACATTCAAGGTCAGGTTGGATGGGGCTCTGAGCAACCTGATCCAGTTGAAGATGTCCCTGGTCTTTGCAAGGGAGGCTGGACTAAATGACTTTAAAGTTCCCTTTTAAGCCAAACTATTCTATGGTTCTATGATTCTATATCCAAACTGTTCGAACTTCTAATTTTCCCTTTTTTTCCCCTACTCCCTAGTTACAGATTTTTAAAAAGAAAAGAAATTAGTAGAAGAAATTTTCAATAATAGACATATGAACTAACTGCTCTTTAGTGTAGCTTTCCTATGCTCATAGGACCGAATGCACATTTCTACAGGGGAGGACAGGCATTATTTCAAATTTCAGAAATTAGTTCTTAGATTAACTCATAAAAGCTATTGTAGAAAACCATGGTATTACTTATGTGCAGCAAAATTTTTAAAAAGCATTGTAATATTGTCTTTCCCTTTTGCCCTTCTCTTCTGTTCTAACAGTAATTTCTTCCCATCATATTGCTTTTTCTGTAATTTTTCTCAGTTTAGAGTATTTTATCATCGTTTTAAGTCTAGAGTTCTGGCAGTTCAATTACAATTATAAACAATTACTGTAGAAATCAATTAAACTAATGATGTTTCATACATCTTCTTCTTTGAAAGAAGAAAAGAAAACTTTCACCAGAACTCAAGACTTCAATAAACATCAGACTTGACACATACACTGTCTTTTATTTGACTAGAGCATTGTGTGCATACTGAAATGAGATTTGCTTTGTTTTCTTTTTTTTCTGGTGGAAGTGAGCCTCTTGAGACCTGATATCCCATAAGTAATTTGCCCCTTGTATTTCTTGTTTCAATCTTGGCTCTGAATGAAGGACTGCATCTAAAATAGTCATACTCGATTCTTGTGCCTTTAAAAATCATTATCCTACAAGAAGCTTAGACCGAAGTAAAAACTCATCCCACCCCTTGTTTATTCCTTTCTTTAACACCATTTGAAATATCACTGCAACCATTTTAATTGCTTCTTGGCCTAAAGTTCGCACCCTCACTATGTCCTCTAGATCAACTTGCTCATTCAATTTTTTGATGCAGCCCTGTGAATATTTTTCTGAAATAAAAAATTCCTTTGCCTTTAAGACCTTGATGTCACGGCTTGAAGGTAAGATGTTCCTTCCAAAGATCTTTCCCAGTCCCTGAGGCATACTCTTTTCAAAAGATAAGGCCACGGCTCCACACCTTTTTGGAATGATGTTCTGTTCTAGTGCTGCTCCAAAGAGGGTTGACATCTGGAAAAAAGTATATTATGCTCAGTTTGACTCTGCAAGTGATGGAAAGTAGAAAAAAAAGTGGCCAGGTGGCCAGCCACACTGATTTCCAGAATTCACTCCTGTATAAACTCTTTTATGTTTTGCAGGGTTTGCGCTTTCTGCTTACAAACATTTTGGGTTTTTCTCCCTATTTTTGAGAGTACTATGAGATGTTTGTAAAAAGTTGCCATGGAGCCACTTCTGTGCAAACATTAATACTTCACAAAAATCTTTCAGTATAATGAGAATTATGTGAATTATGTGAGGTAGAGTTTCCGAGAGCTTACATGAAGGGAAAGATAAGAGAAACACCATCTCTTTGGGACTGAAGTATACAAAACTGCTCTCCAGTGGATGAGCAACCAGACCAGAAGGAAAGCAGGAAGAAGACAAGGGATTTGAGAACTTGGGAAACGAAAAAACTGTTCCTGGACTATTTTTTGTATTTTGCTCTGGTGATCTGATAAAAATGCATGTACAGCTTGAGGAAAGAGGTATGAAAGCAAGGTTCTGCCTCACCCGGATAGACATTATCTAAGTAACCAGGGACAGAGGTCTGAAATGTAAGTAAACCTGCATCTAATATAAACTATAGGCCCATACTTCTAGCCTTGGGGCAGAAAGCACAGGTATAGACTAATATACTGAGGAATAGGATCAGTACAAAATAGCTATTAAACTTCTTAGTTTGTGTTGGGATATTTTGTGCCCTGGCTGTTTTGTTTCCTCTCTTGATTCCTTTGCACCCCTATAGAAATGTATTTGTCAGCAAAGAAGCCATTGGAGATCTATATTTAATTGCATTTTTATGCAGATATTATGCATTTAACTGTGAGCAATAAGTAAAATGCAGACATTTCTCAGTTCTCTACACCTGGGAGTAAGATATATTTCTTACCTTTTTTTTTTTTTTGGCGTGGTGGTGCTGTGGTGCTTCTCCCACAGTACTTCCCACTTCACACTTTGCAATAGCAATATTGTCACTTGTCTTCTAGAATATATGAATTTACTGAAGCTAAAGATCACTGTCTGTGTGTGACTGACAGAAGCAGTGTGTTGCATTGTAATGCTGATATCCCAGTTCCCTTTGGGATCTCATACATCCTTCACACAGAATTTGTAACTCTTTATGGCTTTGTTCCTGATGCATAAGCTAACTGAAAAAATTCTAGAAATCAGAATCAGACTGAAATTCAGTTTAAGTGAATGCAAAGATTCCCATTATTATGTGGTTTATAAAATTATTCTTGTCTGTAATTAGCTGTAATACTGTTTATAGTACAAAACAGTTGCTTACAAATGCAAAGGTAAAGCGTTATTTTTAGTGACGGCATGGGTCAGCCTGGTCTGAAATTCAGTATGAGATGTTTGTGTTTGTTGGGGTTTATTTGGTTATACAGATTCAGCTTTTTTCATCCAAGTACAGCGTATGTCTGGTAAACACCAAATATATTCTAATTTCTAGGATACATCAAGTTAAGTATAATTTAAATACAAATAAACCCAGATAATTCAGTAGTAATGATTAGGAATAAGAAAAAAAATCCATTTCAAAGAAGTGATATGGTTTTAATGGTTATCACTAATAAGGGGGAAAAAAAAAAAAAGAAACCACAGAGACGGAGGCTTTTGATTATGAAGAGAGTAAAAAACCAAATTGCATTGTATGGGATCTTTTTTCCAGCCCCTTGCTTTGGCCACAGATTTTTTTGCATGGAATTTAGGTAATGGACAAGAGTATTCATCAGAAAGATAGGATTCATCTCTCCTCATTTTACCCACCTGAAAGCTTAAGTCCTGGTCTAGGTTAGTCATCAGGTTCTCCGAAGTCAGTGAAGAGGGACAGACACTTCCTTTGGATGTGTAGAGACGCCAGAGCCAATTTAGGCACTTCCTTTAAATGAGCTAAATTGTTCCCTTAATAGCAATTCTGAGCCTAGATGGTTAACGTCAGGTTACCTCTTATCAGTGTGTTCAAAAAATTGTGATAACTTGAAAAACAGTTTCAACCGAGTGTTCACTGTGCAGGGAAGTAGCTCACAGACTCCACGGAGGTCTGACCTGTGACTTGTGCTGTTCAACATATTTATGAATATTGATAATTAGGTGAAAAAATTTGCTTATGAGCCTTGATTAATTGGGATAATAAAGATGATGGCTAATGCTGGAGAACTGCAGATGTTTGCAATATTGAATCACTAGGCAACAAATTGCTAACAAGACTCAAATGTAATATGTCACACAGGAAAAATAAAAGTACTTTTTTTTTTTATTTGCAGGGAAAAGATCTGAGTTAACTATTGCCACCCAGAGATGAGATCTTTGTGTCACAAATCATCATTGCATAGAAAAATCATCTCAGTATTCAGTAACAGTGAAAAAGTGAGTGAAACCATGAATTAATGGAGAGGATTAGGCAGGATGTCAGAAAGCCAGACTGTGGTGGTGTATAACTCTATGGTGCACCTGCATTTGGAGGCAGGTATTTTCCCTACTTCTCCAAAGAAACACATTCCAACTGGACAGATAACATGGAGGATCAAAAGTGTGGATGAGTCTTTGACTGAATAACCACTAAGTGGAATAGGACATTTCAGCTAGGGTGAGCTAACCGAGAAGTCATTTGGTACGTAAACAGCAGAAAGAAGATGAATAAGGATTGATTGTTCATTGTCCTTTCGACAAGAAGTAGAATAAACCAAATAAAACTATCAGCACACAGACTCAAAACAAGCAGAAGGAGACACTTCTTCTCAAAGGCATAGTTATATTGCAAAACTACCCCAGAGGGTAAAAGCTTACTATGGGTTCAAAACATGTTTTTTTCTGAAATTATGGAGGAAAAAGATGCTAGAGAGCATTACATAAAAATAAAATAGCTGTGGATTAGGCAGCTCTTGAGGAACAGTCTGCTGCATGATGAGAGAACGTGCTAGGAAGTCTCGTGTTGTGCTTTCTTGGTTGTAATCCTTCTCAGCATCTGCTACTTGGCCAGTGCCAGGGACAAGATAATTTTCTAGGTAGTCTGTTGGTCCTATTATTTTGGCTACTCCTATTGGTGCACTTATTTCCCTACCACCATCAGCCAGAGTGCATTTTGGGTCTTGCAGGTTTTCATAGAGTTTCATTAAATATAGCTTCTGAGATTTCAAAAGAAGTTTTTTCAGCTGGAAAATCCATTCTCTAACCATTTTATCTCTCTCCTTGCCGTTTCACAACCAGTTTGATATATGTCTTAGAGAATACTAAGTTTAGAGGATAGAACTGTTAAAAGTTTACTATTCAAGATAAAGTTAGTGATTAATTGTGGACATTCTGCAGTTTTCTACATGCGGTGCTTGTGCACAATTTTGTACACTAGCAAACTTACTGAGCTTCAGAAAGTTGACTAATGCATTTAATTATTTTTTTTATTAAAATTGAACTCTGAGGTTATGTTGAAAATTTTATTGAAGCCACTAGAGAAAGGGGAAAAAATAGTTCATGTTTCATGACTGTACAATATTTCATTTAATATTTTGTCTGGTACAATATTATCTTTGTGTGGGTTTTAACAGTTTATATACAGTTAGCTATTCAATTGCTTCTGTTATTTGCCCAGTAGTACTTTGGGCCAATTGTAGATTTTCCTCTATTTTTCTGGCTTTATGGTGACGTAGGAACAATTTATTCAGATTTTTTTGTACCTTGTCTTCCTCTAAATTCAGGACTATATGTATATCCAAATATCCCACATTAGAACTTTCTCCTACAGATATTTTAGAAGAATATTCAAGAGATAAATTATTTGTTTCTTATATGGAACAAGCAACACATTTTGTGCCTGCATTAAACACTGCAATACACTTTGTATACATTCACATGAGTTTCCCGTGTCCACTTGTGAATAAATTTTAGAAATAATTAGGGTCACATTGATGTAGATATTTGTAGTTATGCTGGATCCAGTCCCTGTCACCTGCTCAATCTGTAATACAGTAGCTTGTAAATTTTATTTATGAAACTAAAAGTAGAGATTAGCATGGATGGAACAATAGAAGTTGGGTGATACTGCACCAAATATTCTTCCAATTTTCACCTCATAATGTCATTTTAAATTCAGTTTCACATTTAATTTCCACTTGAATTCAAGTGAACTAAGTCTCTAACCCTCATTATCTGTCAATTCTGCTTAATCATCATCCTTTATTGTGGAAAATAAATTAACTCCACAAATAATCCCTCAGGAACTCTGGGTTTCTAAAGGAATCCTCTCTACTTCTCCATTTATTGTTCTCCCATCTGTTCGTTCACCCCTTTGCACACTAATAACAGTCACATTTGCAGGAAATAAGTGTAATCCTTCAGTGTGAAACATACAATAGAAACTGCACAGAGAAATCCCTACTGAAGTCTATGGTGTCCTATTTAGAAACATTGTCAGGCTTTGGGGGAATAAATGAAGGAATTTTATTGCAGTGACTTCTTTTGGGGGGTGCATGGGCAAAACAAAGTTAATAAAGGCCTTCTATCTTTAAATTGTTCATATCCTCTCCCTTCTGCCTCCTTGCCCTACATCCTGGTCTGTGTCCATGGTTTCTTATTTGCTTTCCTCCTGTGCCTCGACTCTTGCATTCTTGATTGCGGAGTCCCCCAGGCTCAGGGAAAAGGGTGAAGAATAATTTTCCTGCCCCTTCCACCTTTCTATAATAGGCTTTAAAGAATGGGTGAATGGGGATTTCAATCTTATTCTGATTGCAGATGTATTTGATCCATAGCAGATGAGTGCTGTTGGCCTTGAGTTCTTTCACAAGCGGTTCTGCTGCTCCCTGTCTGTGTATGCGTGTACTTTTTGAAGAGGACCTGACACTCAGTGGAAGGAGGCAAACTGTAACGTGGACATTTTTTCTTTAAAGGGAGCAAGTAATCCAACACATTGTTATATATCTCATTGGCCAGCTTTAAGCACTGTTCTTAAAGTTCAAGATCATCAATCTGAAACCGAAGTCTCTCCAATGAGTGTGCAGGAAACTTAAGCGGTTATTTAGGTAACTCACTCTGAATCACCCTACTGGCTCCAGATACCTATTTTTGGTTCACTGCGCCACTCAAGTTGGGCAACTGAGGAAGGCAATCTGACTCTCCCTCGTAATCTCCTTGTTTGCTGCACTGACTTCGTAGTGCTGGAATATGACACTTTAATTTTATTGAAGTGTCGTACTGCCAAAATATTCACACTATTTAGTGACCAGTTGAGCATCTGTGAAAAGTAGAAAATACTCATGTTGAGAGGTATCCTAAATTAACCACTCTTCTAATGCCTTCCCTTTGCACAAAATTGCATCTCCTACTCTATCACATTCCTCTGCTGAATGTCATTGAATCCTCAACTGGATTGCAAGCTTAAAGCACCCTAGAGGCTTCACTTAATGTATGTAAACAGAAATAATTGCTTCATTGAATTACTTCATTCTGGTAACTTGTTTTTAATATTTAGCTTTTAGAGTACAAGTAAGTTGGAAGTAATGCGTGGGGTCATGTTTTTCTTTTGTAAAGCAGTGGAAGTGATTACATTCTCAGTAAAGAAACAATCTTTCATCTTTTACCATAGTGTTATTGTAATCAGCCAGTATATTCCATAAGTTGACAAAACAGAGAGTCATTCATTATTTATGTTTGTAAATCATTTACATTTAGACAGTACAACAGACTGGTGGGGTTTCCACGCTGTGAAATAACAGCTTAGCATCATTTGGGGGCAAGAACTATTTTGCATGCTGTGCCATCATAAAAAACTCATTGCAATGGTTCATTTGAGGTCATGATTTGAATAATCTGAATCTCAAAACTGCTCTGTGTCTTCAGTGGATTCTTTCTGCCAAAAAAAATGTTTATCTGATCCATTTAGTGCATTAATTTCTGTAATGTCTCTGGATACATTATTCATTAACAATTAACACCTCTAAATTGTACTCTAACAAGAATATTAGAAACATTTTCCATAAATACATATGGGGAGAATTGTGTTGGGATTTAAAATAGATGTCAAGAAAATTGCAGTCAAGTGAAAATGACTCTTACTGCATTGCAGATCCTAAGCAACTACCTCATGAAAAACCACAGACTGCAATGAGCAGCACAGAAACAGGCAGCACCCAAACATTAACCAGCGTACTGTTAAATTAGATTTCATAAATGATCCCTGCCTGCTACTTTCTGTGTGTTCTACATACAGGTCACTATGCATCTTCATCTATTTTAGGACTGCTGTGTGCAAGTATTCAAAGAAGATCATCCGAGGAAAGCCACGAGATGGATGGCATAATAATTGAAGCAAATCAAATGAGGAAAGTAACAAGAGAGATGCTGGTGCCTGAAGGAAATACATCTGGTTGCTCAAACTGAAAAGAATGTTATGTCTGAGTGATACAATCAACAAGGAAAGGTTTTAAAGAAAATATTTTAGTGAAATATATAAGAATGGATGTTTCTTTCTTATTGAACAGTTTAGACAGAAAGAGACATTTGAGATGTTTCATTGGAATTAGCTGGACTTTCATCTCTGTGTGCTATTATTTAATTAAGAAGTCAACCTTATGCTCCAAAACTATCTTAAATTATGATATCTCCTTTCACAGAGATGGAGAAATTTCTATTACTTTCACATTTCAGATGGAAATTTTACATGTGTACCCGTAGAATGCAGCTATTATTCAGTACTGGAGTTTTTTTGTAATATTAGAACAAACTGCCTAGTGACAAGTGATGCTATTAAAGTTACAGTAACACACCGATGCCTATTGTGAGTGCGTTCTTTTATAGTTGTTTCCAAACCTGTCCATTGCTCGTTGCAATGGGCCATATTCATCCCAAGGATTTCCCTCAGGTGCTAACACTGGAAGGTGCTAGAGGTGAGATGAGAAGCTGTGATGACAGTCGTACAGACTGTGCATGTATTTGGTCACCCGGCTCTTAGTGGATGCAAGTGCACTGTGACTGGGGAAAGGACTTTCTCTTCTGGAGACGGGATCCAATGGGCCCCTGCAGTCCTGGTGGAGGACCTGTTCCCATCCCTTGCTCTCCTTGGAATTTAATTGTAAAATCATACAATACCGGGTCGGAAGGGACCTTAAAGACCATCTGGTCCAATTTTTCTTGGCAAAAGCATGGTCTAGAGAAGGCCTCCTGTAGCCCAGAGCAGTGAGTGGGGACTTCTGTGTTCTTCGTCCATCTTCAGCAAGTACTAGCACAGAGAATTACTTATTCTGAGCACCTTTAGACATTACTGTAATTCAGTTAAGGATTCAGCTTGTGTGAGCAAAGAATATGTGGAACAGACAGCGGGACCCTAAATGTGGTGGGTGGAGGGTCCGAACCAAATCCGATACAGAGCAAAAAGCATCATAGAATCACAGAATCACAGAATGGTTTGGGTTTCACAGTAAAGAATTTCTTCCAAATATCTATTCTACATCTACCCTCTTCCAGTTTAAAACCATTACCCCTTGTCCTATCACTACACTCCCTGATAAACAGTCCCTC
Source organism: Rissa tridactyla (assembly GCF_028500815.1). Taxonomy (NCBI): domain Eukaryota; kingdom Metazoa; phylum Chordata; class Aves; order Charadriiformes; family Laridae; genus Rissa; species Rissa tridactyla. The sequence continues at coordinate 114,419,658 of NC_071468.1, read as the reverse complement.
CCCATCTTTCCTATAGGCCCCTTTAGGTACTGGAAGGCTGCTATAAGGTCTCCCCAGAGCCTTCCCTTCTCCAGACTGAACAACCCCAACTCTCTCAGGCTGTCCTCATAGCAGAGATGCTTCAGCCCTCTGAGCATCTTCATGGCCCTCTTCTGGACTCACTCCAACAGGTCCATGTCTTTATTATGTTGCGGGCCCCAGAGCTGGATGCAGGACTCCAGATTGGGTCCCACTAGAGTGGAGCAGAGAGACAGAATCACCTCCCTCAACCTGCTGGCCATGCTTCTTTTGATGCAGCCCAGGATATGGTTGGCTTTCTGGGCTGCAAGCACACATTGCCACGTTGCTGGTTCATGTTGAGCTTCTCATCTACTAATACCCCCAAGTCTTTCTCCTCAGGGATGCTCTCAATCCGTTCTCCACTCAGCTGTATTTGTGCTTGGAATTGCCCCAACCCACAAGTAGGATCTTGCACTTGTCTTTGTTGAACTTCAAGAGGTTCTCATGGGCTGACTTCTCAAGCCTGCCCAGGTCCTTCTGGATGGCATTCCTTCCCTCCAGCATGTTGACCATACCGCACAGCTTGGTGTCATCAGCAAACTTGCTGACGGTGCACTCGATCCCACTGTTCATGTTGCCCACAAAGATGTTAAACAGCACTGGACCCCTGAGGAACACCACTCATCACTGGTCTCCACTTGGACATTGAGTAGTCGACCGCAACTCTTTGAGTGTGGCCATCCAGCCAATTCCTTATCCACTGGGTGCTCCATCCATCAAATCCTTTTCTCTCCAATTTAGAGATAAGGTTGTCATGCAGAACAGCGTCAAATGCTTTGCACAGGTCCAGGTAGATGATGTCAGTTGCTCAAGGCTTGTAGCTGATAATTAGCAAGAGCTTCAGGTACTAAAACATAGTTTAATCACATGAGGTGTTCTAGGATAGCTTGCTGGCCTCCCACTCTACATTCAGATGGCAGATGTCTCCAGCAGGTTTAGCGTCAAGCCCTATGAAAATATCTCAGGTAGCCTAGGTCACCTCAAAAGACAAGGACTGCCACATTTAGGCTGCAAAATCCCATTTATGTTGTTAGTCTTGGTTCTAGCAATGTCTATAAATATGATAGAAGTTTTTCTCACGTGGAAAGGATGAGTAAGAAGCAAAAGCAGAAAATGAGAGGCTGAGAGTTTTCCATCTTTGCAGAGTAAAGGTCGGATGTTGATGCTTCATCCCTCTAATTGAAATGTCAGAGGTACAAGATCCTTCACAGAAATGGCATATCATATCTGGGAAAGTGAATTAAGTCTCATTTTTGGAATAACCACTGAACAATCTGGACTGGGTGAAGTGTCAGGAGCTGGCAGGTGTGATAGGAAATGAAGTAGCCAGAGGGATCGTTTTCCAATACAGTTGTTCTCTGCGAACTGTAGAAATTCACTTGTTTGATTAAACAAAAGACAGATACAACTCACCAGAGCTTCACAGCTATAATTACCTTTGCTCTGATATGTTTGAGAGCTTCAGCAAAGACAAACTGAAACCAATCTTCATGGCTTTGTAAGTCTGCTAAAAGAAAACACACTCAATGAGTCCCCATATGTCTTCCTGCTCCACTGGGAGAAATAGAATTGTTTTACAGCAAGGGACATCAATTCCACACAAATCTTGCACTTGCTGAGGAACAGGCAGTGTGAAAATAAATTGAAATAATGCTTTAGAACTTGGCATCCTTGTAGATTAAAAGTAACATCCATAATTATAAAACTTTGGGATACTGTTGACCCAAAGAAAAGTGTAAATGGCTTGTTGGGAGATCATTACTCGTATAGGATGAATATTTTGTTTACAACTAGGAAAGTCACTTCCTTAAAGTGCTGACTCTGCAGAACAGAACATCTACATTAGCTTTGACAGTTCAAGACTCACTAGTGCTGTGAGCACCTTTTTCTTACAGAAAATCAGCACCATTTTCTTACAGAAAGCATTTCTTTTAATTTGATCCATTTGTACACAGCTGCCGATCAAACCCAAAACAAAGAAAATTCTTTCTGCCATGATTTTAAAAGGAATTGACACCTGACTATCAGCTGATAGAGGCCAGGTACATTTCAGAAACATTTATATGGAAAGTCCAAGTCCAAAATAGGCCTTCATATATTCATGAGTTCATGATATTCACCTATATTGCTGGCTGTCAACCTGATTCAAACACAGTAATTCATCTTTCTAACTCCACATGTCTACATCTGAGAAAGTCATCTGTTGTCTATTGATAATAAGGCAAAAGGATTTTAGGTATCTGTAATGAGATAGGTATGCCCTAAGAAATGTCTATTGATGGCTACAGCAAATTTCCAATTCAGAATAGTTTAATGATAGTGTGTATGTATAGCTACATACAGCTGCAGTGTAAATGTATGGTACAATGAATACCTTTTAAAGCACAGCATAAATTGGACTCTTGCTCCCATCCACATAGGAGCCATTCAGAGTGTATAAAAAGAGTTTGAACTTGTGTTAAGGTACCAGTCTAGAGTCTGAAGGCTGCTGCTCCAAAATTTGTCTATTGCCAGTAAAACTGTGTATTGAGTTCACGTGGCAAGATTTTGGTGGCAGGGCCAGAGGCTGCCAGAGTAGCCTCTGTAAGAAGACACCAAGGACTGCCCCTATGTCAGACAGTGACAATTCCAGCCAGATTGTCTCATGGAGGACCACACTGGAGCAGTGTTACACACCGAAGTCCATGGAGGACCCCACATCGGAGCAGGTGAATGTGCCCTGAAAGAAGCTGCAGCCCGTGGATAGCCTGCACTGGAGCAGGCTCTTGGCAGGAGCTGTGGCCTCTGGGGACTCATGCTGGAGCAGTCTGTTCCTGATGGACTGTACCCCATGGAAAGGATCCATGATGGAGCAGTTCTTGAAGAGCTGCAGCCCATGGGAAGCACCCCTATTGGAGAAGTTTGCAAAGGATTGTGCCCCGTGACAGGCACCCAGTGATGGAACACAGGAACAGTGTGAGGAGGAAGGAGCAGCAGAGATGAAGCATTATGGACTGACCACAACCCCCATTCCTGCACCGCTTAGGGGAAAGGAGGTAGAAGATTTAGGAGGAAAGTTGAGGCGGGGAAGGGGGGGGCGGGGAGTGGGGAAAAGCATTTTTTAGTTTAATTTTAGTTTTTAGTATGAGGCAAAAAAGTCTAGAATGCAGGTGTGATATCTAACATGTATGTAGTGATTATTGTTTATAGTTATTGTGGATCTTTACGGAGGTCTGGACTGTTACTCTTATTTGTAAGGCAAAAAATGAGGAGGCAATGTATGGCAAGGTCACAGCAGTAACATACCCAGGAGTGAGACCCAAATGTCCTCATATCCATGGCTTTGTCTTTTCAAGTACTTTTATGCATAGTGAAAAACACTAATGCTATTAAAAATTACAGTAAATTTTATTCATTGATGTTGTGAAGTGCGTATCTTCAGTCTAAAATGCTGTAATGCTGGAAAGTATTAGCATGATTAAAAATTTTCTTTACACTAAACTGGGCAAGCAAGACTAGAAGTTAGACATGAACAGGAAAAACAGAGAGACACGGGAGTGATTTTGGATTCCTTATTGCCAGACACTAGTTCATTCACCCTCGTCAAAAATAACGGGAGAAGCACAAAGGAAATGATGAGTCATTTTGTCATAAGATTTTTATGGGCAGGGTCCGCCCGTGTTCGGCACGCTCTCAGCTCTCACACACCACGAGCATACTGCAGTGCAGGTCTGGGGAGAGCTCACAGCGGTGCTGCATGCCATTACACGTATCAGAAAACTAAATCAAGCTGAGTTTAAAGCGGAGGCAAAAGATCCAAAATATTGCGTGGGAAAGCATATTTTTATTTATTTTTCATGAGCCATTTCAGAAGAGAACTTGTAACGACTTAACTCAGGCGCTTAATTATACCATTAGAGCCAAAAAGAAGCTCCAGGAGGGAAAAGAAAGCACCAATGTGGATTTACAAGACACCTTTTGAACTGAAAGTAGCTGTGTTTTTTCTTCTTGCAGATTTAGCAGTCTAGAAGCAAGACAGATAATAACACGTTAGACTGAGTTAGATCCTTTGCAGTTCTCAGTGATCATAACAACTACAGTCTGTGTAAGATTTAATGTATATTGGGTACCTTGCAGTATCACACAATGCCCTTAAATCAGCAATTGATTTATTTTAAGCAATATGTGTTTAAAAACAAAGAGGATTTTTTAAATTATTTTTTCCCCAAGGAAATGACTACTTCTTTTGGCCAGGAAATGGTACTTTTTTTGAAAGCAGAACTTTTTACAGCAATATATTGATTAGTGTAAGCCTTCTGTGGTGGAAGAGTGATTCAGTTCAGAATAAAATTCCCTGTTTTTCAGTAATTTACATTTCTTTCCTAGTAAGGTCAGAAGAAAATTCCTGTTGAATACAATAATTGCAAGAATAGATCTATTAAGTAATTACAATGATGGGTCTTAAAACTTTTGTTAAAAATTAGGTAGTTTGACACACACAACACTGGAAGAAATACATCATGTTATTCAGATACATAAGCTTTAAAGAAGCATGGAGTCAGTTTCCTTATACAAATAATCTCTTTTATTTTCCTTTGAAGATGAGCTCTTAAAAATGGTACAACAGGAACTTGTCACAGGAGGCAACCTAAAGAAAATACACCTTTTGCTCTTAAAGGGTCCTTCACATTAATGTCATTGCAAACTGGAAAGCCAGACATAAAAATTAAGATAAATACTGCACCCTTCATGCTCATTTAAATTAAAGGCTTTCTTTGATCTCTTTGTCTAAGCTTTGACAGCTTCCCCACAGAAGAGATCATTGTATAACATGCACAGCATTCAAAATTAATAAATTAGTGTGAAAGATAAGCCACTAGCATCAAACATGTCTGTAGCTTTGATGCTGGATTTGTGTTGCTAAGGCCCTTGTTGGAGTTTTGCTAATCGTTTTCTTTTTTCTTTTTTTTTTAAAGAACATGTTATTTTTCCATTACCAGGAGAGAACCAACTTCATTCTCCACATCTGAAATGAAGGAAAACTTTTGAAAGACTTGAATGCCAAACTGAGATCTGGGATGTTAGTTGTGCTTGGCTCCCTTCTGCCTCACTGGCTGGTTTACTGGCTGGTTGTTAAACCGATAAGCACAATCAGAGATTTGCCTTTCAGACCTGCCTCTAAGTTCAAATGGATGGATTGTATGTTCCCTTTGCAACCCTTAGATTTCAGTTTCACCTACAGAGCAGATCTTCACTTTCCAAAAATTGCTGGACTAATTCTGTGCATAAGGACAGATTTTAACTGTGGAAATTTGAAGTTTGTTCTCATGTTCATGCCAAGTAATCCTAATTGTATGAATATTTGTAGGGAGTGAACAAGGGTGCAAGGAAGACCACAGTAATTTACACCTAATCTGAAATGAGGAAGGACTCTTCTGTGAGGTATTCCCGTTTTAGTGATTTTTTTTTTTTTAATCCAAACATCAATAGTGCGGAAAGGCTGGTCTTGAAATACTGTCCTTGTAGACAAAGCTTAAGCTGTATTAAGTACATTTTTACAACATATAATGATTCCCATGCATAAATATTTATAGTTTTAATTCATAACAAAATATGAATGTATTCTATCCCTGTGATTTCTTCCGTTTGTTAAATTTGAGATTGCACTGAAAGATCCCTTTTTTCTGTGTCACTTAGGGTAGGGTTTTTCTCAGCTAACTTTAACCGTTTAGTTCCAACTGACCAATGAGTGGGGACCAACTTTGAAAGCGAGTGCCTAAAGGAAGTGGAAGAAGTCACTGTGTAGAGGCTCAGTTGTCCACAGAGGGGTCTTTTGTGAGATCTGAGATATCCTGGGATTTACAAGACATCCACAGGCGGCCACAGTATCTGGAAGCACTCACCTGGGTCAGCCCAGTCATGATGTCCTAAGACACCCAAGTGATATCAGATATCTATATTTAAATAACTGATCTGAGTCCTATTTCTACATTTCTACAGGCTGATTATGTTAGTGGGGCCCAGATGATGGACTTTGATGAAATGCTTAAACTTCTACAGTTATAAAAAGTTAATTCCATCTCTTACATTGGCCTAAGTCTATGTTCTACATCCTGAGCCTCACAACAAGGAACTATACAATTTTGGATACTTCATGCTCTTACTAAAATGTCAAAATTAATCTCTGCACACTTTGAAGAAAAAGCGTTGTTTCACAAATGGTACTTGCCTGCTACATGTCCCGGAACCACCCCATGTAGTCACATTTAGTGAAATGTGACAAAATCAGCAGTCAGTACTGATGACACAGGCAACATTCCTGTCTTCTGTATTCTCAAAAGAACACCTTTTTCCATAAGACCCACTTCTTTGACTATAAGAATTAAAAATATTTTAGTACATAGTAAAGCTGTAATACTAACTGTGAGAAAGGTCTGACTGACTCTCATCTCACAGGTTCCACCCAATTTTTAGCTTCCTAAACAATCTTGGCTTGGAACTTCACTGCTGACCTCTTTCTGAGCCCTCTGCTCACCCATGGGTCACAGAGTTCTTGCTGCAGGACAGCTTCAGCTTCTGAGGAAATGGCAAAATTCACTCCATGTAAATAAAAATGAACATTCTTTCACAGTAATAAGACGAGTAGGGGAAAAGTATTTGTCACTTTGGTAGCAGGTGTGATTTTTATGCTTAGCTGCTCTATGTAGTTTTTTAATTAATAATAAAAAAATACTGAAAATGTTTTAAGTAAATTATAAACTAATAGGAGAAAAGCATACATAAGTAACATAAAAGTGTACCTATATAAGCTACACTTGCAATGAACAGCAAAGCATCAAGTTTTAACATGACTGAAGCTTACAGTTTTGCAGAATGGTTTACAGTTTATTCTGTCCCTTTAGATGTATTTATACCATGCTGGTAATTACAAGTTAGCATTTGCAAACTGCTAGTACTGACTAGTACTGGTGGGCTGCTTTGGCACTGGTAACTATATTTGCATTACAAACTGAATTACTAGGCTATCTCAGGCAGGTTTTGACCTGAACCAAGTGCAGTGTTTGTATAAACTTACTAATTGCTAAAACATTACCAATTTTATAAACTGAAATTTAGTGGTCAGATTAATGTTTTCCACCATGAGTCAATTTACTATGTATGATGTAAACAACTGTCTTGAATATCAGTAAAATAAGAATTTTATAAAGGAAGTCTTTGCTTCTTACATAAGATGAGAGATTTTCTGGACCCATAAAGCCACTTGGGCAGAACCTCAGAAGAGTTTAATTTCTGCTATGCAGTCCTTTGCAAGGATGGATAATTAAAAATAAGCATCTCTTAATGTGTCAACCTGACGTGTCTTCATAGTTTGTGGGGGAGAGAGGCATCGTCAGTGTCTAACTCATCCCTCCAGCTTGAGAAGTCTGTCATCAGATGGAAGAATTGTCCCCCGAGAGATTTTATCTGTTCATTGATGCAGAACAGCTAATTGCCAAAGACCTGAGTCTCGTGATTAGGTGATGGACACTTTTCCATACTGAAAATTACTGAATGCCACTGGGAGTGTTGTGCTACCAACGGGACAGAGCCATGGTCTAAGACAAGGCACCAAAAATTTGGTTGTGCTTGGGTAAGGACTGGACTCTTTTGTCTGACTTCTGATTAAGACCAAGGCAGTAGTTGCCATGAAAAAGCCTTTATCAGCCCACAGGTACCACATTTATTCTTGGCAAAAGATTGTGTTATTGAAAATATCAGTGAGTGATGAATGCAGTTAAAATTTGACCTTTCAATATGACTGTTTTACATTATCCTATGAAAAAGGCTTCTCAAATGTTAATAGGATTAAATATTCTGTATTCCTTCTTTTGCAGACTTTTTGGTGGTGATCTGGTAAACAGTTACTTTCAGAAAAGATTGTCTTATCTTCATGTAGCTTCATATAAAAAAACCCACTAAACTTAACCCATTTTTTATTTATTTTTTATTTTCACATTATTTGACACAGTTTAATTTTTCTTTCTCTCTTTTAACTTAGGCTATTATAACATGAAAAATAACATCTCAAAATGAGGTATATCAGATAATGAAATTAAATTGCTGCCCTTTTCAATATCACTTTCCTATGATTTTTAAATCTAATTTTTAAATAGATTTTCCTTATCTGAAATAATAATTTTCCAGGCATTTTCTCTCTGTTGAAAATGTTGATGGCTCTGATGTCATTTGTGGATATTTAAGGACCACTGCATAACCTAGAAAATTTTAGAAGAACATTTTAATACAGATTGATGGTGGAGGGATCAATAGAAATGCAAAACATTGCAATCACTACTTTATACAACATCCTTACTTAATATAATAATGAGATAATGATTAAGGGATAAATTAAGTGCTGAAATGAACGTTAAGGTAAGTGACAGAGTGTAAGTTAGTCAATGACAGAGCTGGTTAAATAGCACTCAATGAATAATATATACGACTTGAACTCTCTTGAATGCATAATGCAGGGAATATTCTATTGAATTATTTATCCCGCCAGAAAACAGATACACGTGCCAAATTTGCAGCAGTTCTCTGAAAGGAGTCAAACTCCTGGGGTACAAAGTGATTTCTCACTGGAGAACCAGAGAGCGGCCAATCAAGAAGTCGATGTGCTGAGGTGATTTAGGAGGGAAAGTCTCCTATAAGCACCACGGGAAGTAAATCCTGAGAATAGTGACCTAAGAGGTGATGCAAGGGAAAGTGTCCTCCCATCTGTTAGAATGTGCACTTGTGATAGAGCCCACAAAATCCTAATACTGCCTTCAAATATCAAGGAAAGGCTTCTGCAGTAAGATCTCTTTCAATATTGAAGCATTAAAAACATACATATAAACTTGACTTCTTTTACAATGGGAACAAAGACACGTGATAATCTTAAAAAAAAATATAAGTGTATCTTTAGCTTGAAAATTTTAGAAAAATATGTTGTAATTTAGACACCTAAATCACTTCAAATTCTGATGGGATTTGGATGCTTCAATCCCTTAATCTTTTTATATTTTTTTTCCCTGAAATTAGCATTAGTCTCCATTAGGTATCGAAAAATGGCATGATTCTCTGAAATCCCAGCTCCAGAGTGATTTCATTAGGCACTGATGAATGCTTGGTTTCTATTGCAGATGTCTGAAAGCTAATGAGATTTGGGGTCTACTGTATGGGTCCCATTCAGAAAATCCCCTTAAGGTGCAGTTTTAGCACACTTTTCCCTCCTGCATGGGAAAATCTAGGATGATAACTAATGATCAGAATAATAACCAATTTTCTATACAAAAACTGGTTGAAAGACATAAAGCAATGTCTATGTAAAACTGCCTCAAGGTTTAGTCTGTCAAGCTAAGTCCAAATCTGGTCCAGCAACTAAAAAGGCAAAAGTTGTATCCTAGTGCCTGGGAAGGATGGCAGGAAAGCCATTGTTCTTGCTTGGCAAGGTAACAAAGGCTAATTGAATATTACCTCTTAAATAGAAAACTAAGTTTCAATTAAACACATCTTTTCACATGCAAAAACATTCTCAGTATTTTGAATTGTTCACAGTTGTTTGAATATGAAAATATTTAACATGAGATTGAAAATACTGCCATCTTCATAAATCTATTGCAGTGTTTTTTTATTTTTAAGAAGTAAAAATTTTTCATTTTGAAGTGTAATGATTTAAAATTTCATTTACTACAGAATGTTGTTAGGTAAAAATAACCACATTTTTAGAAAGGCTATCATGCATCAGACCCTCCTGAGAACAGAAGGAGAAGTCTGACTTAAAACTCTAGATGTTAATTACATTTTGCAATATTTGAAGGAAAATTTAAATGCAGCTGCTCCAGTTTAGCTCTGCTTCCACTGCTTGTAGTTTGCTAGGAGAATGACAATGAAATGAATAATATTAAACATAAAATTGAAAATAATCTGTTTAAATCCTAAAGCCAGCTCATGGAATTGATGGACACATTTCTGTGATATGTTTGAATTATTGGTCTCGTGGCAGAAAGGTTTGGGTTTGATCTGAACTGCAAAGACTATCCACCAAACTAAATCAAATGACCAGAAGAAGTGTCACTGGTGATTCCTGAAATAACAATTGCATCACAAAATAAATCACCTAATTGACAACCAGCATGGTGTTGGGAACATCAGAAGCACTTGGGTTTTGTTGTTGGTACTGGTATGGTTTTTGGTATGTTTGCTAGAATTCAAAATCCACAGTGAAAAAGGTCTCTACATCCATTCTTGTAAAAACCTGTGTATTCAGTGGTGTTTTCCTCCTTACGTTGTCTTTCCAATGGTTGTAAAGAAAGCTGGTAAACTTCAAAATGGTCCCATTGTTCTTCCTCAAGTATTAGAGAGTTACATTTTAGCAGCTGATACAGTGATTCTTATTGATTTTTGGGTTTCTTGGGATTTAGATTTGCCACTGGAGGACTGTAGATATAGGATAGAGTTTGCAAAGTGCTGCATAATTTCCCTTTACGACAGGTCTTTTATTTTTTCATCATATCTTCTGTGTGGGTCTGTGTATAGTAAAAAAAAACCTGTAAGAACTTGCTTCTTCTTTCTGTCTATTAATTTATCTGTTCCAGGACTCTAAGCTGTTTAAAAACCCCTTCCATTTACATCCTCTGACAGACAATTGAAAGTCAAAGACTCACATTTCAGTGTGCTAGGGAGTTTTATAGCATTACAAAGGGAAGGTTTGTGGCTTTCAAAAGTAAAAAAAATACATCACCTGCTTCAGGTTTGGTGAGTGGGCTTGCTCAGAGCAATGTTTGGGTTTGCCTGCAAAATACAAGCCACGTGCATTACTGCCAGTGTTGCCCACTGCAACATAAACAAATGCATTTAGGAGCTTGAATTGCCAGATGGAATCTGATTCCCCTACAGAAGGTTGCAAAAGTATTGAACCTATTGGAATGGCTTATTCAGTCCTTGTAGGGTTTTAGTTTGTGGTATGTTTTCCTGAATTTTGTCCAGCAGTTCCTGTTCATCCAATTTTCAACTATTGAGAAAAGGAACTGACACAGTGCAGTGGTTCAGTAAAGCCTTGTATTAAAAGGACTTATATTATGGCTCTACTATTTTTAATGAGGTGAAGTGGGGTTTGGATTCATAGGGTGTTACTTTCTCTGCAGTAATTGGCTGTGTAAGTACCCCTGCTCAGCAACAAATGCAAGTGGATTTAGAATCACAGAATCATAGAATTGTTCAGGTTGGAAGGGACCTTAAAGATCATGTAGTTCCAAACCCCCTGCCATGGGCAGGGACACCTCCCACTAGATCAGGTTGCTCAAAGCCCCATCCAGCCTGGCCTTAAAAAATTCCAGGGATGGGGCTTCCACCACCTCTCTGGGCAACCTGTTCCAGTGTCTCACCACCCTCATAGTGAAGAACTTCTTCCTAACGTCCAATCTGAATCGACCCCTCTCTAGTTTTAATCCATTCCTTCTAGTCCTACCATTATCCAACATCCTAAAAAGTCCCTCACCAGCTTTCTTGCAGGCCCCCTTAAGATACTGGTAGGCCACTATAAGGTCTCCTTGGAGCCTTCTCTTCTCCAGACTGAACAACCCAGCTCTCTCAGTCTGTCCTCATACGAGAGGTGCTCCAGCCCTCTGATCATCCCCGTGGCCCTTCTCTGGACACGTTCCAGCACATCCGTATCTCTCTTGTAGTAGGGGCTCCAGAATTGGATGCAGTACTTCAGGTGGGGTCTCACGAGAGTGGAGTAGAGGGGGAGAATCACCTCCCTCAACCTGCTGGCCACGCTTCTTCTGATGCAGCCAAGGATGCAGTTGGCTTTCTGGGCTGCTAGTGGACACTGATGGTTCATGTTGAGCCTCTCATCCACCAGCACCCCCAAGTCCTTTTCTTCAGGGCTAATTTATTTAATTTTTTATAAAGTACCCTCCACTGTCTTTGTCTTACTTTATCTTACTTTGTCTTACTTTGTCAAGGTAAAGTCTCCAGTAAACTTTAAAAGGAAATATCAGTTGTTGAGGTTGTTCCTCACTTTCATTTCTCATTTCTAGTTCTGTTTCATAATTTTTTTAATTACAAGGACAAGCAAGGAGGAAGACATGTATAAAAGATTCCAAAACTTTGGGGTAAGTATGTTTTCTAGTTTCCAGTTTTTGATTCTGGACATAGATGTTATTCTTCTCCATTTCGCTTAATCACCAAACACAGCATGTGTGTCTACATCACTGACTGGGGTGGAACAGGGGTAGAAGGAAGCGACTTCAGTTTGCTGTGATACATTATGGTACCTGCATTGTGGATCTATCTTTTCCAGCAGGGAAGTTCTTTCCAGTTCTTGGAGAAAGGTAACTGTTTACAGAGGGTTGCCCTCCCTTAATGGTACCTCCGTGTATGAGTATGGACGCAAGGCAAAGTCACACCTAAACCCAGCACTTCCAGGGCACCAAATGAGAAATATGGGCACAACTAAGGTTTCTTGGAAAAGTGTCATTCTGAATTGCTATGAAATGCTTTTTCATGATGTTAGACCAGTTAAGCATGCTAAAAATGTTAAAAAAGTCTCCAAAAGGCATACCAGGATAGGTTATTTATGATCAAACTTAAATACACTAGAATTGGTCTTTCTTGACTCTGTGGCTTAGCTATATCAGATTCTTACCAACATCTGTGCTATCTGTCTGTTTGCATAGCAACAGTTACTGTATGCGCAGTATCCGTATAGCTTTTGATGGAGACAGTTAAGGAGTTGTGACACAATTTTACAGAATGATTTGGAAGACAGAACGTTGTTCAGAGGAAAACTTGGAGCAGCACAAGGGGTGACTTAATTTCCTCTGAAGAAAACACATATTCTTTGATAACACAGCATGCCCGGCAGGGCTAGAATAAGTTGCTAGGGAACATGATGCTGTAGTGAAATTATGTAGGCTATTCAAACTAATTAGGCTAGGAATAATGTGGGGGTTTCTTTTAAATTGATAAGATGGCAGTTGCAAATAAAAAGATGACAGCCAATTATGTTTAAAAAGATCATTAATGTTCAGAGAGGTGGGTCAGATTCTCTCCAAATAAAAAGGGGTGTGAAAGCAATTCAAACTGAAAATGAGCTGAATTCCTTTGGAAGAGAATTAAAAAGGTAAATATGTCTCACCTAACTTTAGCAATTAAGTTAGAGACCAAGCATAAGTTAGCTGCCTGGGTTCCTTGTATATGCTGTGGAGACAGACAGGTATCTTCCGAGGATGATTCATTCCATTCTAATCATTTCTTTAAGGATGCCAGCATCTCTTTCTGAAGTTAGGTGATGGGAATACTTCTTACATCCACAAAGGAAGCCTTCTAAGAAGAAAGACACTTCCATACCTAACTGTACAACTTCTGTAGTTTTATTTTTTTGTCACTTATGGGTATGCTACTGCTGTGCTGCTTGGCAAATCCAGAAATAAATTTTTCACTTTTAATCTTCCCTTTCACACATTCACTGTTTTTTCTGAACTGTAAGGTTCAGAAAGGTAAGGCAGTAAGGTTTTCTTGCTTTATCAGCTGTTATCCCTGGGCACAGAAAAGATGGACAGTAAACTTTGCTCCTTTGGGCTATCTTCTGTCTTCCTATCTGCTCAAATTCATTTATCCTGTTAGACTGAATTGCCTTCATGTAGGCAGGCTGTGTTCGTGAAGCAGTCACTGTAAAGTGCACAGCAAAATTGTTGGGTAGATGTGCACTAACGATAAATGCCAATTGGTTCAGAAGACCCTCAGAATAGCACATGTGGGCTGCAGATGTTGAGCAGATGCCTCCAACGAAATATGGATTCTCAATGGAGAGTTTTCATGCCTCTTGTGCAGAATGTTTGGATTGATCTCTCATGCAAACAATAAAACCTTTAAGGCATTAAAAGGATTCATATTGTGCATAAACTAAATCACAAGTAGCAACGAAATTAAGCCAAGGAAGGGAAATAACAGTCCCGTCCGTCGTGTGTTTGTGCTGTCATTTAATGTTTACATCAATCTGTCTTGCGATAATAATAATATATTTTAGGTAAATTGTATGTTTTGGTGAGATAAAACAGTACTGGTACTATAAAAAGAAATGCAAATAATAAACAGAGGAGGATATGTAAATAATCATGGGGTTGATATTTCATTTTTTTAAAAGGATTGACATCTTTATTAAATGCTTCATCACATATTCCATTAACATTTGCACTCGTTCATTTTGCACAGTCTGCTGTGTCGGGTAAAACGCTGTTAATTCTTGGTTTTTACCCAGATCTCAGATATATTTTTCTCCATTTGTGCTGCTGCCGTCTGTCATTACCTTGGCAGGCTGTGCCTTAGTGCCCTTTTCTCTTCCTGTTCTCTCTCTGACAGCAGCTGCCACAAGGAGTTAAATCTGGCAGCTGCCCATTCCAGAGGCTAAATTCTTGGCTATATAACTCACTAGCAGTTTTTGTTTTTAAAACTGGCCTCACATGCAGGTCAACTTCTCTGTAAAGTTGCTGTGGAGGTCATATCAGTACTTATGAAACTGTCAAATTTTACCTTTTTAGTAGAGACACTTGAAAATGGATATTCTATGACCACTCTCCAGTACCTGTGAATTACTTCACAACACAAAAGACTTGAAGGTAAATATAACTGTTTGTCAAGGAAAATGTGAAAGAGTTCATGTCCAGATATAACTAAGAAGTTTTAAGGAAAAGTTTAGAGATGGTCAGTGACAATTTTTGGAGTCCTTTCTTTGAAATTAGTGAAAGGAGATATGATAACACTAGAATCATAGAATCATTTAGGTTGGAAAAGACCCTTGGGATCATCAAGTCCAACCATCAACCCCACTCTACAAAGTTCTCCCTTACACCATATCCCTTAACACCACATCTAAACGACTCCTAAACGCATTCAGGGATGGTGACTCCACCACCTCCCTGGGCAGCCTATTCCAGTGTCTGACCACTCTTTCTGTGAAGAATTTTTTCCTAATGTCCAGCCTAAACCTACCCTGCTGCAGCTTGAAGCCTTTCCCTCTTGTTCTATCGCTAATTACCTGTGAGAAGAGACCAGCACCAACCTCTCTACAATGGCCTTTCAAGTAGTTGTAGAGAGTGATGAGGTCTCCCCTCAGCCTCCTCTTCCTCAAACTAAACAGTCCCAGCTCCTTCAATCCCTCCTCATAAGATTTATTCTCCAGGCCCTTCACCAGCTTCGTTGCCCTCCTCTGCACTCGCTCCAGCACCTTGATATCTCTCTCATGTTGAGGTGCCCAGAACTGGACACAATTCTCAAGGTGTGGCCCCACCAGTGCTGAGTACAGGGGGACAATCACCTCCCTCCTTCTGCTGGTCACACTATTTCTAATAGAAGCCAGGATGCCATTGGCTTTCTTGGCCACCTGGGCACACTGCTGGCTCATGTTCAGCCGCTTGTCAATTAGAACCCCCAGGTCCTTTTCTGCCAGGCAGCTCTCCAGCCACACTTCCCCAAGCCTGTAGCGATGCATGGGGTTGTTGTGGCCCAAGTGCAGGACCTGGCACTTGGCCTTGTTGAAGCTCATACCGTTAGCATTGGCCCTTCGATCCAATTTATCCAAGTCTCTCTGTAGAGCCTCCCTATCCTCATGTAGATCAACACTCCCGCTTAGCTTCATGTCATCTGCAAACTTGCTGATGATACACTCTATGTCCTTATCAAGGTCGTCAATAAAGATGTTAAACAGAAATGGTCCCAACGCTGAGCCCTGAGGGACACCACTTGTGACCGGCCGCCAGCTGGATTTAACCCCATTGATCACCACTCTTTGGGACCGCCCATCCAGCCAGTGCTTGATCCAGCAGATCATATGCTCATCCAGGCCATGAGCCGCCAGTTTTTCCATGAGAATTCTGTGGGGGACAGTGTCAAATGCTTTTCGAAGGTCTAGGTAGACAATGTCCACAACCTTTCCCTCATCCAGTAATCGGGTCATCCTGTCATAGAAGGGGATCAGGTTCGTCAGGCAGGACCTGCCTTTCATAAACCCATGCTGACTAGGCCTGATCCCCTGCTTGTCCATTATATGACTTGTAATGGCACTCAAGATGATCTGCTCCATGACCTTCCCTGCTACCGAGGTCAGACTGACAGGCCTATAGTTTCCCGGATCCTCCTTTCTGCGTTTTTTGTAGATGGGTGCTACATTTGCTACCCTCCAGTCCATTGGGACCTCCCCAGTTAGCCATGACTTCAGGTAGATAATGGAAAGTGGCTTGGCGAGTACGTCTGCCAACTCTTTCAGCACTCTTGGATGTAACCCATCCGGTCCCATAGACTTGTGCACATCCAAGCGGTGTAGCAGGTCACTGATCACTTCCTCTTTAACTGTGATGACCTCGTCCAGCTTCCCCTCCCTGTCTCCTAGCTCACGAGGCTGGGTGCCCAGGGAACAGCTAGTTCCACTGCTAAAGACTGAGGCAAAGTAGGCATTGAGCACCTCAGCCTTTTCCTCATCCTTTGTGACTATGTTTCCCTCTGCATCCAGTAAGGGAGGGAGATTTTCCCTAATCCTTTTGTTGTTAATGAATTTATAGAAACCTTTTTTGTTGTCCTTAACAGCTGTAGCTAGGTTGAGCTCCAGCTGCGCTTTGGCTCTCCTAATTTTCTCCCTGCATAGCTTCGCTATATCCTTATAGTCTTCATGAGAGACCTGCCCCCTCTTCCAGAGGTTATAGACTCTCCTTTTGCTCTTGAGGTCCAGCCAAAGGTCCCTATTTAGCCAGGCCAGTCTCCTTCCCCGCCTACTTGTTTTTCAGCACACAGGGACAGCCTCCTCCTGTGCCTTTAAGACTTCTCTCTTGAAATATGTCCAGCCTTCCTGGGCTCCTGTATCCTTCAGGGCAGCCTCCCAAGGGATTTTGTCCAGCAGCCTTCTGAACAGGTCAAAGTTTGCCCTCCAGAAGTCTAAGGTGGCAGTTTTACTAACCCCTCTCCTTGTTTCTCCAAGAATCAGAAATTCGATCATCTCATGATCACTGTGCCCTAGACGGCCACCAACCTCTACTTCCCCCACAAGTTCTTCCCTGTTCACAAGAAGCAGGTCCAGGAGGGCACCTTCCCTCGTCTGCTCACTTACCAGCTGTGTGAGGAAGTTATCTTCCACACATTCCAGGAACCTCCTGGATTGTTTTCTCTCTGCTGTGGTGTATTCCCAGCAGATATCCGGGAGGTTAAAGTCCCCCACAAGAACAAAGGCAAGTGACCACGAGATTTCCCCCAGCTGCTTATAGAAAGCTCCATCCACCTCACTGCTTTGGTTGGGAGGTCTATAGCAGACTCCCACAGCGATATCAGCTTTATCGGCCCTTAACCTAATCCAAACACTCTCCACCCCATCATCAGTATACTTGATTTACTAAGCTACTCTAAACAATGCATGCAATAAAGAAAATAAACTCAGCATACCTTTTTGTCTTTTCTTAGAGTGTGAGAAGCAGGAAAAAACACAAAACTAATGAGAAGAAGCCACAGAAGTAATGATATGACTATTGCTGCTGAGTATCACAGAGGATAAAAGCCTAATCACCACATGCACAATTAAAATAGGCCCATATTGCAAAGGAATCAAACCCTTTGTGCTTTGGAGACTTTGGAGTCTTTGTCCATACAGATTAAAAGGAAACTTGCCTTTGGACAGGTTTTTCTGTAAGTACTCACTCTGACCTTTCTTTAGTCTCATTCTTGTACTGGATTTTTTCTCCTGTCTGGATATTAGATCACTTGGTTGAACCAGTCTACCAATTCCTCTGTGAATGACCTCCAGTTGAATTTTAAAGTTACCCTCCCTTGTCAGCACTAGAAATGATGTTTTCCTTTTTCTGGAAGGAAATGTATCTCAGTACATTCCTTTATATATATATCATATGTATGAAAATCTTCAGAACAGGCTGTGTTACTAGATAAGAACTGCTGCATTTTGTTTTTGATAAATACATTTTCTCTTTATCTCCTAACTAAGAACTGACATTTCTGAAACCAATTTTTTACCATAAACTGTAGCTTTCTTTGAATTAAAATAAGGGTGTATAACAGTTGGAGAAATAGAAAGAAAAATAAAAATATTTTAATGGCAGGTAGAAACACTGTCTGAAAATCCTGCTCAGAGATTATCACTGAATAATAGCAGATAATAACACATAATACCCCAGAACCAGGGTATCTACTGGGATATAGGGCCATTGTGCATGAATGACGATCAGCAAATTTTTTAGCTTCTTTATTAACACCAGCACTTTCCTATATGTCTGTTTCTGTACTGTGGACACACTTAGGCACATTCAGTTACTTTACGAACCATCTTGGACCATAGATAAGGATCATGACAGAAACCAGCTTCTGCTTTTATATGTTATATTTCCCCAAAACTTTATAAATAAAGATAACGGTTAAGGAACATTGACAGATTATATAGATAGTCAAAGATAAACAGTATAAATACAGATATAGGTAAAGGTAGACAATAACATGTAGATGAACACAACCCTGAAAACTGGATCTGTTGTGGGAAGTAGAACAAATTCTTTTGAATCATGTCTCACTTCTTTTGAAGTGAGCGTGTGAAAATGTAACAGGTAAAAATTCAGTATGATGACAGTAACTGTTAAAAATTCAACAAGGCTACTGCCTTGAAAAACATTTCAATAACTGATCATGATGAAATGTGACCCAAAAATTATAATAATTACCCTCAAATCACAAGTTGTGTCAGGCAAATTCTGCCCTCAATTGAGAATGATGAACTCAGATAAGACCCTTTGACCCATATTTGAAATCATCTGAAATGAAAAAAGAAGGGGAATTGGGGGACTGTCAAAACAGTCTTGGAACCTTATTAATTTATGGGAAAAGTCAAACAGTTCCAGCAGGCGAAACAGCAGAGTTGGGGGGATTTTTCTCACTAGGGAGGTGAGGACAAATACAAAGGGTGAGTTGTGAATCTGTGGAAATTTCAGAGGAGGCTGCCCTATAAACAAAACCATTTCATCACAATTTCACAGCTTGTGTAAACCTAATTTGGTTTTTTTGTTTGTTGTTTTTGGTTTGTTGTTGTGGGTTTTTTTTGTCTGGTTAGCTATTTTGAGGCAAGAAAAAGTCCTAGAAAAATTATTCTTGCCTTTCCCATTTGGATTATGATGCGCCTCCTTTTCTTTGAGGACTCACTGCCGCTTCTGTACTCCTACATTAAGTGATGCCAGAGGCCACTCTTTGGTCCTGCGACCAAAGAGTAAATGCCATCATGCCTACGCTGCTAAACGCTCGTAGTGTCCAGGAGAAGGTAACTGCACCCAAGGTGCTCTCTGTGAGTTGCCCTTTGGTTGTGTCAACTGCCGAGCTGTGTCGGGAACTGCTCAGGGCAGCACTTGCCAGCCTCTACCAACAGCATTGAGGACAGGGCTGAAATGCTCCTTGCCCCTGTTTAATCCACTGTAGACTCACCTGCGACAGTGCGTGACATGCTACAGTCTCTCATCAGTGAGCGTCTTATCAGAGAGGAGTGGAGCAGAGACACTTGCCTGCAAAATTACAGCTAGTCTTGTAACTCGCTGTAAATAAAAAGCTCAACAAGCTGTTGTTTGCCTTATCTTGAAGGGGTGAACACCACATTTGGTGGATTTTGTTACAGACAGTAGTGGTTACTGGAAGCGCTACTTTTTCTTGAATTGTATTTTTGTTGAGAAAAAAATGAAGAGACCCAGGTATAGGTTTCTAAATTATTATTTTTTTTTAATAAAATGCCTATCTATAAAGTGTGTCCTCACTTGATAGCTAAGATGCTGGTCAGGAAGGATGAATGAGATGTTGTAAGAAACCGCGTCAGAGGGTGTGGACTGCACTGATTACAAAGACAGTTTGCTTAAAATTTTCCTTTAAGACGCTCAAAGAAGAACAAAGGAAAACATAGAAACCTTTTCAATTTAAAATGGAAATTTATTCATGAAATGCAACACGAAGGAAATATCTCGTAAAACTTGAAGTCACAATGCAGATATTCCACTTCTTTTATTTATTTATTTATGTATTTTATTGGGGGTGGGGTGCTACATGCTTTAGGGAACTAACAACTTAGGAATGCTGAAGAAGAAAGAGGATAAGATAAAAAGAATGAAGGGGAAGGTCTCTCAGCTCTGTGAGAGCTGGGTGAGTGACAGGATGGGTAAAGGCATGAATTAGAAAAATCTGTGTGTTCACTGACATTAGCACCAAGGTTTAGAAATCCCTGCTATTGAAGCTGAAAATAACATGAGCACTAGAAAAGAAAATTATCTCTGCTTTTTCACTGTCTTGAAGCTATAAAGGACATTTTTGGTAAAGAAAAGAGTGACTTGGCTTTCAGTTACACAGAGTGGAAAGAGCGTAGCCATCAGGTCCAGGAAGGTGAGCCTTCCCCTCTATTTGACAGTGCTAAGACCAGATCTGGAGTGCTGCATTTAGATTTGGGCTCTTCTGTACAAGACAGATATTGATATTCTGCAGTGGAGGCCACCACGCTGAACAGGGAGCTGGAACGAGCACACGGCGTACAGGGAGAGGCTGAAAGAGCTGGGTCAGTTCACCCTGGAGAAGAGAAGGCTCAAGGGAGACCTTAGTGCTCTCTGCAACTACCTGCTGGGAAGACACAAAGATAGAGACAGATTCTTTTCTGGTTAGAGAAAAAGAAAAATATTTTTACTGTGAAAAGGATCAAATTCTGGACCACGTTGCCGAGAGAGTGTGAAGGGAACCCCCCTGAGAGGTGTTCAAGACTCAAAGAGACACTGCCCTGAGAAAACTCTTCTGGTTAGTTCTGCTTTGCGTAGTGGGTTGGCATAAGTGACCTCTGGACATCCCTCTCAACCTAAGCTATTCCATGGCCGTAGTATAAGTAAAATCAGAGTGCTCTTGCTAGCAATGTAAGGTTGCACCCACAGTACCAAGGCAGACAAACAGTACTCAAAGTGGAGGAAATAAAGCAAGAAGCACATGAGAACTGGGCACTCCTGCCTTGCAAAGAGACAAGCTGCCCCATGCAAAGCAGCAGCTTCCTCCCATTTAGAGAAATGAGTGAGATTTAGGTCCTGTCACCTCATGCAGGAGGAAATAGAGCCAATATTCCCTAGGAAGGAGCAGTTCCTATCTTTTGCTGCAGGGCAGAGCGCCTGTTACAGCAGAAAGCACCTTGCGGCAGCTGCTGATCCAGCCTGCTCTGCAGCACCCACTGGATGCAGGAGCTGCCTCCCTCAGGGAAACCCCTGGCTTTTTCACAAGGCAGCAGCTTCTGCTGAGGAGCATACCCACAGGTCACCAAAATGTGTCATTCCGAGAGCAGACAAAGGCATGTATGCTATAAAGTGGCAGCCGGGTTTGGATACTACATCTCGGACAGCTGTGAAGTGGGATTCATGTAATCCTAGAAAACCATAAGGCACTCATCTGCAGCTTAGGTAACCACTTCAATACCACTTATATTCAATGAGAATAAATCAGGGTGGGTTGTGTTTTGTTTTTTTTTATTTTATTTTGATAGGGTTTTTTCCTATTGCATAGTTTCCCTCACTGATTTTAATACAGTAGAATGAATTTCCCATTCTGGTGGTTATTTCTCTCTGTTGATACAGTGACTCAGTCAGCTGTAGGTCTCTGTGCTGTAGCTGTCCAGATATGATCAGACAAATCTCACCTAAATTGCTATAAAGTGCCACAGTTGTATTGGAAGAGCTGGGAGTTACTGATGTCCAACACCCCTGAAAATCACAGTTCAAAGTGTCCCAAGAGGGCATCAATTGGACAACATCCATCACAGCAAATAAAGACCATGTATTACAGCAAGAATAGGTACATCTACATGCATAAATACCTGAGGGGTATCTGGACTCTGTGTGCCACGTGTGCCATGTCTGTCCTCCTGCCTTGTATGGGAAAAGTGCTAAATAAATTTGTGCTATACTTACAAAGCACACAGGGGGAATTAGAGGGGTTTTTTCTTCGGTTTGATTTTAAAATACGTATTTTTATCCTGTAACAGTACGGCACAAGAAATCGTGCTACAGAGGATTGAATGAGGTCTGCATCCCACTACTATTGCTGCTGGCTTCCTAGTGCTAAAACGTTCCCTGTGATTCTGATAGCTCTGCAGGTTGGTGCAGTGTTCTCCGTGGCCAGTATGTAAAACACTGCTGCAAAAAAAAGTCTCTCCAATGAGAAAGAGTTTCTTTTAATAGGTGCGGCAAAGGTATTCACACTAACTGCGCTGCTCCTCTATTATTTCTGTTATGTATCTGAGAGGCTATTTCAGCCTATAGGTTTCAAAAATCTTTAAAGTGCTGTGTCCTTGAAAAGTCCTCAGTCTTGTCTGTCTAATGGAAAACTTAAAACTCTTGTGAAAGCAGTTAGTGGTGTAGCACATCTGCAAATAAACACCTAGGCTGGTCGCCAGCCAACAGTCTGCGCTAGCAAGGTGCTGGGTGTCCTTTGATCCCACTTAGTTTCTATGGGAACTGAAGGTACTCAGAACGTTGCAAGATGTACCGGGCAAGAAATGGTCCCTTTCTTTCCGCTTGAACATGGAATCTCACAGGAGATCAGGGTTAAAAAATAAAGAAGCTGGATGTTATTTTAGGATCTGTTTTTCTTATAGCTCATCATGGTTCCAAACCAAAGAGAAATTGGCACAACTAACTTTAGTCGTGAATCATGGGCTGGGCACTTTCGGGTAAGATCATAACAATTAACCCTTATGATCCCAAAGGAATACAAGTCTTGTGATGCATTTCAGCAAGACTGGATAATATTTGCAAAAAAACAACCACCAAGACAACAAAAAAACAATCTGCTGTTGTGAAGTTGTCTTGACTACCAGGACATTAAATGCCAATGTGACATCCTGTGGAAAACTTTCTATAGCAAAGCCAGCACTCTGTTAGGAAAAGACAAACCAGGTTAGAGTAGCGTAAGAACACTCACCTTATTGTCTTCCTATCCTGCAAAAAGACTTCAACATCAATCTTTTTTTCACAAAATTAAGCACGTTGGATATCTGACTGGGAACGTCAAAACATTTAGTAACACTCTATGTCAATCCCCAAAACAAGGTGATGTGCAATTTACATATTCTAAACTGACAGTCCTTTCTTATTTGAACTTTGGGAAACTCAGTGTTGCTTGATTAAACTAGTGATTTTGGACTGTTTCTTTGCCTTCCGAAAGGGGAAAGTGGCACCTGCTTCTGTGCACACAATCTCTCCCAAACACGGTTTTGATAAAGCTTTTTCAGGCATTATTTTTGGCCAGAAAATTTGACCCCCAAAAAACAAGTATTTTCCTGAGGGAGATGAACTCTATGAGAAATCTCTCAGGAACAAATGGTCTTTAGTCTAATCTTTACCTTAAGAGATTTAGTGTGAATGTTAATGTCCAGCTTTCACTCAGCACTCACGCTGATTTTGGTTTAATTATTCCTCAGTGAGATCTTTTCAGAATCTTGTACCCAAAACTTGCTGCTTTTGTGTGCTTGCTGCTTTGAACCCACTAGAAAAGGAAGCGCAGACAGGAGCTATTAGGTATGGAAATTCAATTCCTTTGAGTGTGATCCTCCGGCTTAAATCGGATAATCGCAGACATTGGGAAACTGCAGAAAAGGCAATTTCCAGATATGCCCTTTTCTGCGGGGTGAGCTGCCAAATAATTTCAAGGGGGAATTACAGCAGCTGCAAGAATTAACTGCAGAGTCATGCAGGCTGCTAAGCGGGGTGCAGTAGGCTGAGGTGGAAGCAGACTCTTACATAATTTAAATGCAGCAAAGGACTGAGAAATAGCAGACGATGAAGCTTTTCCCACATTATCACCACACTGCGGGTGTTTTCTCCTTATCAGGGCTGCCAAAGCAACACAATTCAAGAACTCAAATCCATTTTTTTCTATTAAAAGGATTCCACTTAATGTACCTCTCTCTCGGCAGCTAAACTATTGGGAACAAAGGGGGTGTGGGGGGTGAAACAGAGAGCCAAGCCAAACAACCTACAACAGATAGCTCCTACAGTAACTGTCAGTAATAAAAGCAATGAAAAAGTTAAATGAAAGCATTTGGAGGGTGGTCACTACATTTGGGGAGAGAGAATAATTTTCAGGGGCTGGTGGCAGGTTCTCTGGTGCACGAGCCTTGTGGCCACTTGAGGGAGGCTGGACCAAAGGAAGCCAGAGCAACTCCTCCCAGCTGATCAAAGCAGAAAGGCTGGTCTGCTTTTGCCACTTCACATAGATCATGCCACACACACCACCAATGTCTTGGAAGAGGTAAAAAAAAAAAAAAGGCAAAGTCAGACATGGGTACTGTTTTCCACCCTTATTCATGGAAAGAACATAACAGGAATGTATCCAAATCCAATACCTCAGCCACCCTGGAGGTACTTGCAGCTAATATAATCTGTGGATGCTGTCCCTTGTTGGGTGACAGATTTTTCTTTTTTCCACCATGTGGAAGTGGCTGCAACTTTCAATTGCAAATTCCTGGCCATCAAAACCTTGTCATATTCCTGAAAGCTGGATATGACAGACACATGGGTTACAGTGGGAGGCTTTCACTTGAATATAAGGTCTGAAATTTTCCTCAGGGACAGCTGTAGATAATTAGACAACAGGAGCCATCTTCAAATGCCCTATAACGTAGAAAAATGTCAAATTATTTCAGCTAAATACATGCCTCAAAATAGATTCATGCCACAGTCCAAAATAGCTCCATTAATAATTCTTCCACTTTTTGTAGGCTGGATGTCAGATCATTTGTTTTGAAAAATATCTGTCTTTTTGTGAGATTCTGGATCTAGACTTAAACAAAAGTAGAGGGAATGGTAATATTCAAAAGTATATGGGTTAATTTCCTCATATTGCAATGTTTCCCCCTGTGATTTCATATATAAATTGTATGGGATGACATTAAGGAGCTCATATGCAGGAGTCTGGGGCGTGCAAGCAACAGTTCAGCATGTTGTCTGTAGAACAATGAACCGTATTTGAGGGCAAAAAGAATAAAAATCTGGCAAGAGTCTATTCCTGGAGCCAGTCTTTTCCTGTTTATGAAACACACTTGCACAAAATATAGCCAGCAGCATTTGTTACAAAGCTGCTGGCATAAAATTTCTATCCTCTCGATAGTGTGTTTAAGAGATTTACATGACCTTTTTTTAGGCTAAGGTTAGTGTCGTCATTTGCCTAAGGTTAGTGTCACCCTGTTCCATATCTTCTAAGGACACACAGAGCAAATGTCATCGATATGACCTCCTCTTCAAGCATCCTCCTCAAAGGTGTCACTTAGCGACTAGCAATCGCAGTAATAACATTCATTCTCTGCAGAAAGGGGACGTGGCAGCAGTGAAGGACAATGACCCACCAGCAAGCTCACGTGCTCAAGAGCAGACGAAGGTGACATGACCACTTTTATCACCACCTCTCAGTTCCCAGCTTCCTAACACAGCTCCCTGCACAGGCATATGGATGTTGCTTCTGCCTGCTCTTCTCCTACTACTTCCTCAGCAATATGCTGCAGGATAATTTTAGGGTGGATGTGAATGAACCATATCCATCCCACTCTGAATATCAGCATATGTTCAAGCTGCCTTTCACTAGGCAGAAGCTGACTTCTGTGTGATACTGCAGTCTCTCTGCTGCTTGCATTTCTTCGTTTTGAGGAGAGCAATTTTCACACATGGTACATTAGATAATTCCCTAGGCAGCAGCACAATTTTGCTTTGTTTTCACTTGATCCTTTTTAGGAAGCCTTCTGTGTAGATGAAGGGTTATGTATTATAGCTATGTCTGTAAGTAATCCTTTCTCTGCACATTGCAGCTTTTTAGGAGTGAAAGGAAGTCAAGTGATAGTGAATGCACACAATACATGCTGTTTCCAAATCCTGTAGATTTCAAAGCACAAACACACATCATTTAATGCTGGTAGAGACCTTGGCTGTGGGCTTTAGATATCGTTCAATAGAAGAAAAGAAGAGATATTTCATTCCTGCATACAGCAGCATATTCCTTTCTCATAAGGGATAATTCCCAATTATTGGAGGATCTTGAGTGATAGTGGGGCGTGATCTGGTCTATTTTGAAATCTGGTCATCTTCCTGTCACTCAAGCAGTGGACCCACATTTCACCATGTTATGGGTATTTTCCACTAACACTTTCTTCTTTTTTTTTTTTCCCCCATTAAATTTTCCTTGAGGAGCTTGAAGATCTCTCTTTTGTTAATTAGGTGTATTCTTTTATCTCCATCACCACAAGCAGCCCACGCGGATATTGTCCAAGAGTTACAATGACAAAAATGCCTGTGCTAATGTCTTTGAAAAAATAGCTTTGGAAATTATCCAGCTCCTAGTTAATGGCAATCCATATAAGGAAAATCAAGCCCATTAATGAGTATGGTGTTCATCAGGCTTAGCATGTAGAGCAAGGACATGAGACACGAAGACCTTGTGAAGGCTGTAAATGGTTTACTGATAGAGGGCATGGAAGGAAGCTGGAGCATTGGTCATGGCTACGATAGGACATAGATCACAGGAGCCAGCTAAAACTATTTTTAAAATGCAGTGTTATTACCAAAATTTCTCTTTCATCAAATTATATCAGACAGAACTGTCTGTGGTGAAGACAAAAAGGTTGATGTGTATGCTAATTGTGGATTGGTCTTGTAATCCATTAAGAAATCTATTTTAATTTTTTTTTTAGTATTCCTTAATTGCACATATTCCCAAGTGATGGAAAAGGCATTTAGAAGATTTTGTCACAAGAATTCTGGAGGTTTTGATAACTTATTAAGGAGGATTCTAATCTATTTTAGTTCAAATTATGGGCCTATTTTTCATCCTGCAACTGGGGAGGGAAAATCCTCCTTTTTATTTAATTTCCTAAAGGTCAGAAGAAAAGGTTGTGCTTCAGAAGATGAATCTTTCAGATAGGAAAAATATGAAAGAAGCAAAAGAGGATGTGACATATGGTGGCTTTAGCAATTATTTTACAATTTATCGATTCTGTTTTCCTACGAGAGAATGTTGTTCTTTTAAAATGCTAGCAACCTTAGAAATTAGCATCAGTTCACCACAAAAAATAGAATGTGGCAGAGTAAGCCTTTCTAGTACATGATGATACATCTCCTATACGACCTGTCAAATGACTGGTTTGTTTATTAATTTCTTGCTATATCTGCTGAATGCATGCAGACATAAAAGTAGAAAATAATTCTGTGAAGAGGAGGACGTGGCCAAAGCTTGAATTTTGTGATGCATTTTATGTGCTTTACTTTTGTAACACACCAGTAAGCACGAGTTCCTTAAGATTATTTTCCCAAAGGTGACAGAAGAGCATTTTGGCTTCATCCAAAAAAATGTACTGTGAGCAACTGATTTGTAAAATCTTTAATTTAATCTCTCAGAAATATTAATAAAGCTGGTAGCTATAATGGTATTTTTGGTGGTACTTTGACGGTTTTCCTGAGGGAAAGGTTGTTTGTATTTACTAATATTTACTAATATAATCTCTGTAGCCATAATTATTTCATTCATTAAGAAGTGGTTTCAACTGTAGTAACCTCAAAACATTTTAAAAAAAAAGTGGAACAAACCTCTAGTCTCTAGCACACTATGAAAGGCAGGAAAACCTGTCAATATTTTTCAGAACTGAGTTATTATTTCAGGCCAATATTAATATCGTTGCTTATATTAGAAAATATGTCAATTCCTACTATTTCATATTGTATTTGGCAGTATTATTCCGGACCAAGAAATTACTGTAACTAAAAGTTTCATACTAGATTGTTCTAAAAATTGAGAGCAGCCAACCATCAAAAGGTTTATAATGTGGTTTACACCAATGAGAAAAACTGACAATTTCTTCCCACGTGACAAGAAATCAAGCCAGTATGCTATAGCCTCCTATGTAACTAACAGCAGCTACAAAACTGTCCAAAAGTTTTTTTGAAACTAACTACTTAGTTGATGCAAGATGGGATTTCTGTAGTACCTGGCAATCTCCTCCCATCTTGTTCTTAATGGTATTCTGCTTTTTCAATGTGACAATCATTACAA
This sequence comes from Rissa tridactyla, assembly GCF_028500815.1. NCBI lineage: Eukaryota > Metazoa > Chordata > Aves > Charadriiformes > Laridae > Rissa > Rissa tridactyla. The sequence continues at coordinate 114,391,518 of NC_071468.1, read as the reverse complement.
AGTGCAGAAAGTTGATCAAACTGCATCTATGAAATTGGACAACATGAGAAGACTTATCACTTGTGTCTTGAAAACACTCAGAATGATGATGTTTCAATTCTGCAATGAGGTGATATACATACTAACAGCAGAAATATTGAGCTGCAGCTGCAAAGGAGAGAATTGAGAGAACAAAGTCAGGTACGCAGAGTTCCTGTGGTGAAGTTAAAGGCACTCACAGGAAGACAAACTGTCATATTGAAATAAAATAAAAAAAATCCCACCATTGCCCAACTCCTTCCTGAGTCATTTTAAGAATTCATTAATTAAGGTAGAGTTATAACAAAAAAGAAAAGAACTGACTCAAAAGAAGTGGTCAAACTGAGAGACAAGTATGGGGGGATGACTTATGAATAGGCAATACGGTATAAAACTGTAAATAGACATATGGATTTCCCCTCGTACATTTTTAACCTATGGAACTCATTGCCCTGAGATCTTGTTCAGATAAGTTAAAAACTTATCAGTTTACTACTAAAAAGAAGATGTAGCAATAGATGAGACTTTAAGAATCAAGAAATTAAACAGAATCACAACTACCAGCAAGAACAAGAGAAATTAGATATTCCAAAACATTTGCCTAGCCTTCCTGTACTATATCCATCCATGACACGTGTGGGCGCAATTCTTTGGGTGCCTTTCAGTGATGTGCCTGGGGCACTGTATTCTGTAGGTCTCTGAAGCAGTGGATAAGTCCCTGGCTACATGCGCCCTGCTCTCTGGTTTGATTCTAGGTGGAGACAATGTTGGCATAAAGTTTCATGTTTCTTGTTCACCTGGATGTCCCTCTTTTCCAGGCACTGAGGGTGTATTACTTTCCCAACTTGTCTCTCCTTTTATGAGCCTTTCTCACTATTCTTCTCATACCTTGCATCTCTCTACCAATACTGAATGAAACAAAAATAAATGGAGCAAGTAAAGGTGATGGATTAGACAGATGTCTCCCACCTTCCTGCATTTAGCTCTCTTAATCCTGAGTCTCGCCAGGGAATGTACGCTTCTCTATGCACCTGATTTGAGGGGATTTTGACCTCTACAGCAGTCTGTGGGATACCCCACAATAAAATTGTATTTCAAGGAGTAGCTATCACTTCTGTGGAGAGTCTAGTATCACTCTCAAGCACACTTATCTGAGAACACGATCTCATTTTGTAAAAGGATTAATTACAGAGAGAGGTTAGATAGCTGCCAGTTTTATTAATTTGGTATAGTTGTGCTGGGATAGCAATTTTTATGGTCTTCCTTTACTTTACTTCACAGGTCCCCAAAGGAGATCTGCATGCAGATAAAATATCTTGTCCTCTACCAAGGTTTTAATACTGGCAGGCCTATATGTCATCCAGATCCCACCTTAAAAGAAGTTTGCTCCACTTATTTTATCCGTCTGTACTTAACCTGTCAGAAGCAACTATCAAATCCCAAACTCTCTTGAGTTCGATATGTAAATAAAGTGTTTACTTCCAGGTAAGCTTCACTTGGTCTGCCAGTTAGACCAAAGAAGATAGGTACTCTCTCTACCCATTTAAAGTAAATGATAAAATGTATAGGTAGGTGATTGAAGTTGCAAAATCATACCTATTTTCAAAAAGCTCCCCGAACTTCCCTCCTTTAGCTTGCATACATAAATTCAGAAATTTAGGTCATGAAAGTTCACAGGGAGATTTTTAAAGCAGCCTACAGGATTTAGGGGCAAGTAACCCCATCTACTTCACTCAGATTTGTGCTTCTTTTCCTTTAATTTTTTTGGATAATCTCTAACTGAGGACACTTGCTCCATTTTACAGATATGGTACAATTTGTGTTTGTAATCTTACCACCTTTTAGCTTTTCATCCATATAAGAAACCGGTTTATGTTTTGTGATGTTAAGGCCAGGTTCATCTGTGGTCTGGAAGAGAAGGAAGGACATGCTTATGGCACACAGCCTGGAGAACACCCTCCCTGTGAATGAGCAGGCAACAGACCCTCTTAACCTCCCCTGGGAAAAATGGACGTGTCAACAGAGCGGCCGCATTGCTTTGAGACATCCCGTACTTCTCACATAGCTTCCTCAGCACCCTGAAGAAATTATTATACTTCCAGCCCATTTGAACAGGTTTTTTTCACTGTCATGGAATCAAACCTGCCTGCCAGCTCATGAAGAATGCATTGCTTGGTAAATAAAAGTCTACCATCAATTACAGATCTGATCACCACCGTGTCAGGCTGTTCTACTTGTCTTAGAAACTCAAAGGATTGCACAAGAACAGCTGCAATTATTTCTTTGCAAAATCGATCACAATTTTTTTTTCAGTCTAGCTTTACTCCCTGGCATATTAATTAAACTATAATTGGGATGATCTTTAGTGACATTTTTTGTCAGATTGATACTGGCATGAGTTCATTTTTTAGCTTTATTAAGACTAGCTTGTGATAATCCTGATATAATTGAGTCACTTATCAGGGGACCTTCTGCCACTGTGTTAAAACTTGTCACTTTGGGTGAAGCAAAAAGTCCAGTTTGAATCCGTTTTAGTTTTGCATGTCCAATAAGGGATCTCAAGAGTTTGTTCTGGATTTATATCAGTTTATTTCCTACATGCCATTTGGCTCACAAAATGTCAGTATCTTTATTTTTTAAAAAAAGATTAGAAATGGATTCCTTTTAAGGGTGCCAAATTTATTGAGCCAAAACATGCATTAACACCAGCCTAGGTTTCATTTCTAGGTTTCATTTCTGCTCAGGAAAGTTAACTTCTGCTCAGCTTTACTTTCCACTGGCACAAACACACAGGGTAAAGTCTGTAAAGCTATGCCTCTTGGGAAACGTAAATTGGCAAATGGTTCACAGAAAGTCAAGTGAATACCTCTTGTGCTCATGCAACTGTGCTAAATTCCAGACTGAGGTCTCCCATTTTGTTGGACTCTTTTCTTTCCATGGTTGTCATAACACCCCAGAGAGTTGAGAGAGGTCTGCCCGCATCTTTTCCTTAGAAAGAAAAGAGCAAAAGTGATAAAAGCACTTTCCAACAGCAAAGCTAAGCTTTATTAAAAGAAGATAATTTTCTAATAGAAAATATCAGATTTTCTGGGTCAGCAAATACATCTGGTCCTAAAAAGCATCTCATGCTTCCTTGCCAGCTGTATCCCCTAAGGTACCTTCCTCTCTTGAGTCTTGCTCAATCTAAGTAGACAAAAGTTTGCCTGTTTCTGGATTCAAGTAAAATGTTTTTCTTTCCACAGATTTAGCTCAGTTTTTATCTGGTTATCAGATCTGTTCATCTCAAGCATCTCCCAGTGTCTTCTCATGCTCCAGATTCCCTGATTGCTCTGATTACCTCTCCACGCTGCAGCAGCTTCCTTGCCTTCTCTTTCCACAGGTCTTTCTTCTGGAAGAAACAATCTCCACCTCCCTCTGCAGGTTTCTGCACAGCATAGTGAAACAACCAGAACGAGGTGGTGTCTCCTTGCTACCTGTCCAACCCTTCAGCAAAATTAAATGCAGAACTGTATTCAACATATGGTGAACAAATCAATAAAACTGATTCCAGGCACAAAAATTGTGAACACCCCCTGTAACAACCTGGGATTTGAGGAGCAAACTTCACTAAGGATCATAGTCAGAACTAGGTTCTTTCTTACAATCCATAAACTTTCCCTCACAGATTACTTCAATACTGGCCATAATGTGGAATGGGTTTGAGCGACACAGAATACATTAGTAAAAAGTAAAACAAACAAACAAGCAAACAAACAGAAACAAACAAAACACCCCAAAACCCCAACAAGTAAAAAAGTAAAAGACTAAAAAGTGCTGTGGCATAACATCACTGATAAAAAGGGAGTTCTTTTTTATTAACCTTCCACCTTGACTAGGTGTCCCAAATATAAGAAAAGGATTTCAACTTCAGTCAATCACAATGAGAATTTTCTGCTTCCCCCTAAAATACTAAGCTTTAATAATATATCTATTAGTTTGAACTCTACTCATTTCAACCACCAGTGTCTGTGCTTTCATATGCCTTGTGTTAGCCTCATGAAAACGCTGCATAGTCCATATTTTCCCCACAAAATGGAGGATTAGCTGTGCATTTGCGATAAGATGGGTTTTCAGAACTGTAATGTAGGCCTATGACTTTCACAGATGCTGTGGGCTTAATGTACGTATAAGACAGAACTCCAGTGCAAGCCTTGTGCATCCAGTGTCCTCAAGAAGTAGATTTACTTGTGCCTGTTCAGCATTCAACTAATGCAGAGAAAATGTGGTGTGCAGAAGTGACAGATTTCCTTCCCACAAACAGACTGATACATTCTTCCCATGTTTGTGTAGGGTATGGCAGGGAAAGGCCACCAAGGAGGAAGATGACATAAAAGAGATGCTGCTGTTCTTAGAGCATCTCCTCTGGGCCATATTTCACAGCCATTTCTGTGTTGCATCCAGAAAGAAGGTTGCTGGGGCAGGACAAGAGGTGACGTGTGCTGCTTCAGTGGATTGTGCGCAGGTGTTGGACCGCAGGCTCAGCCTCTCTATCCTACTCTATCAGACAAAAAAAAAGTCACCTAAAGCCATTGGAACATCTTTCTTCGTTTCTGCTATTTTTGGGTGTAACTTGATGGAAATGCTTCAGTAGTAATAGTGCCAGATGCAATAACAGAAGCTGTGATAATGGCCCATTTTTTTCTCGTGAGGAAAATTCCAAGTACTCAAAAGAATGTGAAAACGAACCTCACGGCAGTAATAACTGAGATGTGCCACCATACCAACAACGACCCTGACAAGGAATCACTCCACATTACATTCAGTAAAATACCAACCTACAGCAGCTTTCTATTCAGATAGAAAAAGAGCCAGATAAATGACTACAGAAGTCAGAATAAAACAGAATAAGATGTTAGATTTCTGGGAGTTCCTCAATATTCCTTTAAAATGATATTAAAACCACTAATTAGATTAACCAATCTATTATTTGTCATGTTTGGCTGGGCCAGGGTATAGAGCACTTAGTTTGTCATGCTAATGTACTAATGTACTTGCACTCCAGTCTCTCCAGACTCTCACTGTGGAGAGATTGTTCTGAGAGAGCTCATTCTGGGCATCATCTCAAGGCATGTGGAGGAAAAGAAAGCTATCAGAAGTACTTAACATGGATTCACCAAGGGGAAATCATGTCTCACTAATCTGATAGCCTTCTATGATGGCATGACTGGATGGATAGATGAGGGGAGGGCGGTAGATGTGGTCTACCTTGACTTAAGCAAGGCGTTCGACACAGTCTCCCACAACATCCTCATAGGGAAGCTTAGGAAGAGTGGGCTTGATAAATGGACAGTAAGATGGGTAGATAACTGGTTGAAAGACAGAGCTCAGAGGGTCGTGATTAGGGGCACAGAGTCTAGTTGGAGGTCAGTGACGAGTGGTGCTCCCCAGGGGTCAGTACTGGGTCCAGTCCTCTTCAATATAGTCATCAATGACCTGGAGGAGGGGATAGAGTGCACCCTCAGCAAGTTCGCTGATGACACAAAGCTGGTGAGGTGGCTGACACACTGGAAGGCTGTGCTGCCATACAGAGAGACCTGGACAGGTTGGAGATATGGGCAAAGAGGAACCTTATGAAATTCAACAAGGGCAAGTGTAGGGTGCTGCACCTGGGGAGGAATAACCCCATGAACCAGTCCAGGTTGGGGGCTGACCTGCTGGAGAGCAGCTCAGTGGAAAGAGACCTGGGAGTCCTGGTGGACAAGAGGATGACCATGAGCCAGCAATGTGCCCTCGTGGCCAAAAAGGCCAATGGCATCCTGAGGTGCATCAAGAAGAGTGTGGCCAGCAGGTCGAGGGAGGTCATCCTCCCCCTCTACTCGGCCTTGGTGAGGCCACACCTGGAGTACTGTGTCCAGTTCTGGGCTCCCTGGCTCAAGAGGGGCAGGGAACTGCTGGAAAGGGTGCAGCAGAGAGCTACCAAGATGATGAGGGGACTGGAACACCTCTCTTATGAAGAAAGGCTGAGGGATTTGGGTCTCTTCAGTCTGGAAAACAGACGGCTGAGGGGGGATCTTATCAACACTTATAACTACCTAAAGGGTGGGTGTCAGGAGGATGGGGCCAGGATCTTTTCAGTGGTGCTCAGTGACAGGACAAGAGGTAATGGGCACAAACTTGAGCATAGGAAGTTCCATCTAAACATGAGGAGGAACTTCTTTCCTTTGAGGGTGGCAGAGCCCTGGCACAGGCTGCCCAGAGAGGTGGTGGAGTCTCCAACTCTGGAGACATTCAAAACCCGCCTGGATGCATTCCTTTGCAACCTGCTGTAGGTGACCCTGCTCTGGCAGGGGGGTTGGACTAGATGATCTCCAGAGGTTCCTTCCAACCCTATCATTCTATGGTTCTATAATTGGATGCTGTATGCTGAATAAAATTTTAATTTCAATTTTTCTAATTGCATTTGTCTGTTTCGTCTTGCTCAGACTATCTGCTGTCTGTTACTCCCTAGTTTTTTCCTCCATGATCATATATGTAAAAACAAATTCAGGTGCTTTTTCAGGCTTTTGGATTCAGAAAATAAACTCCAAAACTGCAAAGGAAGTATAAAAATAGTAAGTCAAACTTGTAATTTGGTATCTACATTGGCACTGCAAATACATTGAGCATTATGGGATATGACTAGTTGATGTGATAGAATGTTGGAATGATTTCATCAAAGTACTTTCAATAGAAATGATCTTTGGACCTACATGAAACAAAACACCCAAAGCATTTTTAGGATATCAAGCTCAATAATAAAGTTTATGTAGAAGTTTGTTTTTCAGGGTTTTTTTATTTTTAAAAATGCAGTGGTGGGTTAATTTTGCAAGCTGAGCATTCTGAGTCCTGAAAACTATTTCTCATCTTTCACAAATGCATAACATTTATATTCACTTCATTGGATTTTTGAAAAATGTTAACACATCTTTCACTGTTTTTTAACAAAATGCTACATTATGTTCATGAGGAGTTTGGAAATAAACAAAAAAAATGTTTTGAGTCCTTCTTGAGAAATGAATTGTAGTTACAACTAGTTTTATTATACTAACTAGTGTAAATTACCTATAAATAATAAGTGCCTGTGCTGAACACAATAGGAAAAAAAAGAAGCACAAATTGAAAGTTTGTGGTAATAAGAGATGATCCTTCTCAGAACAAGCTATCATGCTCTTCTGCATTCATTATTTGGTTATTGCCAAGAGGGGGAGAGAAAGAGAGAAGGGAGGAAGGGTGGGAGGGAAGGAGGGAGGAAGGAATCACAGAATCATAGAATCATAGAATGGTTGGGTTGGAAGGGACTGTAAAGATCCTCTAGTTCCAACCCCCCTGCCATGGGCAGGGACACCTCCCACTAGACCAGGCTGCTCAGAGCCTCATCCAGCCTGGCCTTGAACAATTCCAGGGATGGGGCATCCACAACTTCCCTGGGCAACCTGTTCCAGTGCCTCACCACCCTCACAGTAAAGAATTTCTTCCTGATAGTCAATCTAAATCTCCACTCTTTCAGGGTTTAAGAACATTACCCCGCGTCCTACCGCTCCACTCCCTGATAAAGAGTCCCTCCCCATCTCTCCTGTAGATACTGGAAGGGGCTATAAGGTCTCCCCGAAGCCTTCTCTTCTCCAGGCTGAGCAACCCCATCTCTCTCAGCTTGTCCTCATAGGAGAGGTGCTCCATCCCTTGGATCATCCTCAGAAGAAAGGAAGGAGGGAAGGAGGGAAGGAAGGAAGGGAGGAAAGGAGGGAGGAAGGGAGGATGGAAGGGAGGATGGAAGGAAGGGAGGAAGGGAGGAAGGGAGGAAGGGAGGAAGGGAGGAAGGGAGGAAGGAAGGAAGGAAGGAAGGAAGGAAGGAAGGAAGGAAGGAGGGAAGGAAGGAGACTAATAGATTTTTACAGTATTTGATTGCATAAACATCACCAGATCGCATCACACTGAGCTCCTTTGGAAACTCTAAACTATTTATCTTAATTCCCATGTTTATTTCTGACCAGCTGGTTCTTGGTATTTTTTTACTGAAGTCTGTGGCATCAAGCCTGAGCTGGGGGGAAGATATTAATAAGATCACTCTCTTTGTATATCCTTAAATTATGGGCTAAAGACAACACTGCAATTTTCTAATTTTTCATCTTGTATGCTTTTTTTTAAACTGCCAGATGCTGTTAGGCACTGCTGAATCTGGCAGCCTATAGACATGATGCTCCACCTTCCCAGGTCCAACCAGTAATGAAAGTGAACTTGGATTCCCAAAAAGCACACACGCAAACACATGTTGTATACAACACATATATACATACGTATCTATACATACATAGATCAACACATGGACAACACAGCTGGCACCAGTGGCCTTGTCCATTGGGTCCACCGGTCACCCTCCTGTGACAGCCCTGGTTATTAGGCTTGCCGTACTTGTCATTGTTCCTCTGTGCATCTCCGTATTTGTGGAAATAAGTCCTCAGTCACAAACCCAAACTCATATCTTTAAAGAAAACCCTGATGAAAACATTTTAAGGGATAGAAAATCCGGTGTAGAAGTTGATAAAAACCAGTGTATATGTCATTTATACTCAGAGGTAACATGGACATGTTTGTATCTTAAAACTGTCTAGTTGATTCTATATTAAAGCTATCTAGTTTGAATTTCCAGCCACTGGTTATATTACCTCGGTGAATTATACAATAGAAACTTCTGCTTTCAAATGACTCATCCACAAACAGCTACTTACAAAGACATCAAGTGATTTCACATTTTTTCCTCTCCAAATACATTGCATATGTTTTAGTTGAGATGAAGTGCTGTTTTGAAGGAAATCTTCTATCATCCCAACTTATGACTCCTAGCTTCTCCTCATGACAGAGCTTTGAATTGCAAACTGGACTCCAGATGAACCCAAATCTGGATGAGCACATGCTTCAGGAGACTTTTTAACATGATCTTGTCACGAGCATGTAAACAACAGAACCAGACTAGAAGTAGTATTAGATAAAACTTTCATCCATGTGTAGTATGGACATTTGGTGCCCAGCAGTAACTATATTATTCTGCAGATTCACTGCTACAACTTGCATATTACTACTTGTCAATGTGAACTCAGACAGGTCTGAGTCTCTCAAGTGAAGACATTGGCACCTCATCCCCATTGGTTTCTTCCAAATTGATTTCTAATTTTCACTGTCCATGAAATGAGTACAACCATCTTTCTCAGTGGCATCCACATCAAGGAAAATGCCTTATGGTTAACATGGAGCTAATCGTCTCTTACAGTCAAAAATGTTGTCCTGACTGATCATATGCAAATGCTGGTTCCTTGGACATTTAAATAATTTGCTAAGATCTTTCTTTCCAGAATAGCTTTCCATCCTTTAAAAGAAAAGGTTTTACAGGTGACCAATTTAAACTAAACATCCTATTTGCCTATATTAAATAAAGCATCCCTTTTAGCTGCTGGTCCCAATGTTCTGCTTCTTCGTAATCCATCGTTTTCATTCCTTATTACAGCCTCGACCTATGTGTCATCTCCAACTCTTTACCAGAAGTGCTTTTCCACTCTAATCCAAGTCACTCATACAAATAGCAAATAGCATAGAATCAAGAATTGATTGCTAGATGACGTCATTAGAAAGAGATTTTCTCCAAAAATAAAAGGGTCCCCCTCCCCCTTATAACACACCACTAATTAATCATTTGGTATTTATTGTGTACTGTATTTCTACAGTTTTGTTGAGGTTTTTAAATTAAAGGGCATGTGGTTCCAATCCAGATGCCTTACAGAAGTCTCTGTTAATAGCATTACTGCCTGTATGGTCAGTGATTTACACTTTGCCTATTCTGTTTCCTGTTAGGCACTTGCTAAGTGCCTTATGCAGTGTCCTGGCTCCTGACTGAGATGTTTCATGATAAAAGGTCAGTAAGTTGTGAACTTTCCATCCCATCGTCTTTATCTTGGATCTCCTTAAAGAACTGAAAAAGAAGTCTGTAATAACTGCAGATGATTAGCAGAGTAGGAATAAAACTTAGGTGTTTTTGCTTTGAACACTAGGTAATGCTATTTTCTCAGTGTTATATGAATTGTTAACACAAGAGTTTTAAACTCAGTTATAAAGAGACATCCTTTTGTGTCAAGCTTTTTATTCAAAATTTACAGTGATCTAACACTTTTTCCATTTTAAAAAAAAAGTCCTTAACTGGATTGTAAAATCCAAACAAGACATTAGAAGGTTAATACATGTTTTTGTTTGAAATTATTTGCCATTTTTGTGAGAGTGGTTCTGTGTGCATGCATTTTCTTTTCCTTTAGGGCTCAATAGCACACCAACCTGCAAAACTATTTGACAGCAGGAATGCGAGCTGTTGCTTAGTTACAGTTGGTCCATGATGATATGGGATCATTTCTGCTCCATGGTTGGATATATCTCCCCCCGACCACCTCCCACTGAAGCTTATAGGAAGGTGAATCCACCTTTTAATGACAAGCCATGTCAAAAGCCCCACTTGAGATCAGAAAAACATGGAACGGTAAGCAAATCAAGGAATTTTCCACTCCTCCTTTTCTGGGTCTAGTAAGATTTATTCAGCCTGAAAATATTTTGTAGTAGGTACAGAAATGAATCAATATTTAGGATTGGGTTTTTTTAAAGCATTGAAAAACTTACATGAAAAAGGGATCCAAATTATGAAGGACCAGATCCACCCTATTCAATTCTCTATCAGTGGGTTGCTCTAGGTACTTTGTGAATATGATCCCTCGGCATAATAATAATGTCCTGTCCATATAAAACATGCCATTGTTGCTCGGTTTCTGTGAGCATTGAGGAAGTTACAACAAATATTGGTGGAGGCTGAACACAAAAAGCCCAAATGTCACGAAATTCAAGCAAAGAGTTTTATGTGACCTATTTCACTGGCTTTAGTTTTTATTCATGCCTATTCTTCAAACATAACAAATCTAAACTACAGAGGGAGGGTTGAGGTTTCAAAACATAAGCACAGAAAAATTCACTTGGCTTTCTGCCATGTTGAGTGAAAGTGAAACTCATTTCATCTAATTTCAGTGATCTAAAAGACATATTGTGTAAGCAAGTGATCTAGCAGACCAGCGAAGAGTGATAAGCACATTCAGAGGCCATTCGTCCCACTCTTAAGATAAGTGACCAAGATAGATGGGATGAAACATCCTCTGATGTACCCTTTTTTCTCCACTGACATTAGTGGTAGTCTCAATGGCTAATTGGACATTTATCTTGGCTTAAATTAGGTGAGGTGAATTCCACCCCAATTTACCAAACAACTCTGGTGTAGAATTATATTTTCGAGCTGTGTATGTAAATATAAGTTAAATCTATAATGTTCTAATATGAAAAGTTTGCAATTCTGGCAATCTATGTCTATAGTACTGCGAAAGTTACAGTTGACAGCCTAAGATGAGGGAAATAAAACTTTCTTCTCAGTTCCTATCATTTTCCCTAGGGGAATACAGCCCATCATAAAAGCTTTCTCAGAGATATAACTAAGAAATACAGCAGTTAGGATTTTTTATATTTAAATGTCTTCATTTACTTAGTAAGACCAGGATTTTAAAGTGGATTTACTAACTAGCAAATCTGATTTGACCATTTTTTGCTTGAAAAGGCCATGTTTGACTCTGGATGTTAGGTGCAACCACACTATCTCTAATACTGCGGATACAATAATGAATAAATAATTTTATTAATTTTTTGGTCAGGCATAAGTGTATTAATACCAGGAGATAATGTAAATTGAAATTGGAGAAGGGAAATAAATAGTAGTACTGGTATATTCAATGAAGGAATAAAATGAATTGGGATTAAGCACACATCCACATAGGAAAGATGGTGAAATTTTATTACATGGGAAAAAACACACTCATAATCCACTTGCACTTGTTCTTTGTTTTCAAGTCTGTTACTCTGAAGATATTACACAAGGACAGTAGAACTGAGTTACAACTAGAAGCAATTTTCTCATATAGCCTGAATAAAGTAATTTCAGAAAACTTGAAGAAAGCACATCTTTAGGCAGAGAGTAATTGATATTCGTGGTTTAGTTCTATAAGTTTTCACTGTTGCTATTTGTGCTATGTTGATTCTGTTGACGAATAAAGCATCCTTATCTTCATCTGACTTATTTAGTGAATACTAACTTCAAAAGAATATATTTTAAAACCTCTCATAAAGAGATATTTAACAAAATAGTATGTACATCTTTTCCCCTCAGGTTATAAGACCATTCCTATTTGCGTGAAATAAAGGTAGTTTTCCAGAATGATAATGATGAAACTGGGGAAAAGATGGCAGGGCCCTACAAAGATTGGCATTTTGTGCTTAATCATGTGAGAGAAGAGACTGGCAGGAGAATAGACGCAGACTATGGCATTTCCAAGTACTGACACACGCAAAATCCCTTCTGCTCAGTTAATCAATCATATTCTGCTAGATGAACATATTATCCTTCCAAGGAAAGAATGAAAATAACAGATGCCAAGGAGAGGGCTGAAATGCTTAATAAGATATTTTTCTGTGATCTTCTCTCTCACTCACTCTCTGTCTATATATATAGACACACGTTAAAATAGTGGCAGAACACTTTGTGTAATGCCTTAGAAAGCTAAAAAGAGAAGGGAGGGGTCATAATAAAGGAAAGTGGATGCAAAGCACAGGCATAAGAGCATCTCTATGAACAACATAAAATGAAGTGCATTGCACAGCTACGAGGAATGACCTTATTTCTCCTAAAATTCTGGGAGAAGTTGCTGTAATGTAAGAAGGAACTGTCTAAAGTAGTTCATTACTTGTCAGACGTCTTCAGAAATACATGGGGAAAGCTATTCAGTAGAATATTCAGCAGGTATTTTTAAGAAAAAGGAATAGAGAAATAGCGGTAGTGTTGGCATCCCATTGGTTCACTAGGAATAACAGAGTTCATATAATTAGGCCCAAGATAATTATAAGGCAGTACATTTAAATTGCAATACTCTGCAATAGAGCAGAGAGTTTTTGTGCATATCAAGGAAAATGAGGAATTAGTAATATACAGGCAACATTTGAAATTACTATGACTCAGTCAAAGCCAACTTAGCTTTGGTAAAAACATTGCTCTTTCCATTTTTAGGTATGAAAAATTCCTCAGAAAAGAATAGGAAGTGTGAGTGTCCAAAGAACGTAGGACAGATCTTTGACAATTTGTTTCCATGTGAAAGATAATGAAGATTCAATGCTAAAATAGATCAAAATCCTGAGTATGAAACTGTCTTTGTTCGTAATTGACATGGCAAATTCTTTCAAGTCTAGTCTTTTAATAATCAGTACTAGAGATTTCCTCCGATTTTTCAATGACAATATTGATAACAATTATGTGAGCTGATATGAAGTCAAAAGAGACAATATATACTCATCAGATTACAGTCTTGAAAACCTCAATGCATAATAGAAATAGTAACAAATAAGATTCAATGAAGACAAGGTGTTTTACACAAGGAACATCTCTACTCAGCTGTTTTTCACATGGGCCTCACTTCTATATATGTATACTCTGATTTCATTCTTATTCATAATTTTGGGGTGATATATTTTTCTAATGCTGAGCAATTTTGCAAAAACTTGCAAACATTTTGTAAAATAAACTTTACGGCCCAGATGTGAAAAATGAACAACGGTGAAGCATAAAGCTATGCTTCCACAGTCAATTAAGTTTTCCTAAAAAAATTAGTGATGGTTTTATCACATGGATTATTCACCAATAATCAACATCCTGAAAAAACCCTACAATTTCCCACATTTTCCTGACCTTTTACTTTTATATCTAGAATATAAAATCAGACATGTTCCTCAGAGTGAAACCAGATAATTGTGCATCCCTGTGGACATTTCAACTTGCTCTGATTATAATCTGAATTATTTAATTGTTTACTGATGCTACCTCCCACCTCATTTGCTATTGAACAGTGTACATACTGTACCTACGTATCAGCACAGCAGAGCGGGTATCTTCTAGAACCATTGTTAGTTTGAGAACTTGGGAGAACCGGGATGCAGGCAAGGATACTTGTCCAGCCTACTGTATTAGCTTGTAAGAGGGTTGTAACAGAAGTGTGGTGTGGGTGATTTTGGAAACTGCTGAGTTATCTGGTCCTGATTTCCCACTTGCTTGTGACAGCTCTGCCTAGGGCATCCGGAAAGTTTTGTTTCTCCCACTCATTGTTAGGGCCCGTCACCACTAATCAGTCACTGTTGCGTATACACAAACAAAATCAGAAAGGACAGGCAGCTCCCAAGAATAGCTTCTTGGGAAACCATATATCTCAATGGATCCCTTGAATAACACAATGAAACGACTGCTCTAATTAGTCAGTGCTCATTGCTAGTGCTGAAATTCAGTTCTACAACATGTAAAAAACAGAAGAGGAATGTACATCTGTGGCCAATATTTGATGAACCGATAGATTCAATCAAGCATATAAGCTTTTTATACTTTTACATTTTCAAATTTATCACTTTTCTCTAGCAGAGTTTGATATAAATTCTTAATACCACTGGTTAATGTTGCTTTTTAATTAAAATGTTGGAATTTTAGTTCAATCCCATATATTTACCCTTCCGTACATTGTAATATCAAATGCCTGATGAACTAGTAGAGAAGAAATGTAGCCAAAATTCCTCCACAGTAATGCAATCATTAGTGTTTATTATGCTTGTAAAGGTAGAAATTTTAAAATGTCAGCGATCATTCTTACCTCATCATCTCCATTGAAGGGAATGGATCCCATCCCAACCTTTTTGTTGCTTGCTGTAGACAACTTATCATTAGCAGAGTCCCTTTGGTAAATTTCCTGCATTTTTGCCTACTCTGGCACAACATTTAAAAAAGCAGAAACCAAAAGTTGTGGCAAACCAAGCAAAAACGCAATCTGTTTCTCAGATGAAGCATGAATGGTAAAGTATCCTCATTGTTTTGGTAAGATTTCCCTGCTAAGTACAGGGATGTAGTTTGTTACTTTTGGGCTTTATGGCTTAGCACAAGAAAAGTGCATAGAAATGTAGTTTAGCCATGGAAAAGATGACAGTGTGTAATACAGAGGAGGAATGATTTACCAAGTCTGCATTCCTCAGAAAAATGACTACACTCACACAAGTAGAATTCACTTTACAAAACAAGAAATAATTAGGTTTGATTTGGCTCTAGCTTACTGGGTTGAGTCCCACCAAACAAAACAAGAGGTATTCCTTGATATCCCTAGTGGAATATCTTTTATGGTTGTGACTTGCCAACAAATGATCATTAAGTACGAATGTGACATTCTGCTGTACAGATCGGGAATCGTCAAGATTCCCTTGATCAGCGGTTCAGAAACCTTCAAAGGGTAATAAATGTTCAGATTTTTGCAGACTTCCTTTCAGATGAGGCTGACTTTCACGGAGAAATGGTCTTCCACTACTGCAGCCCTAATCGTTAGGAGGGACTGCATGGGAACCCTATTATTTCTTCCTATGTCACAGGTGCACAGCCTTCCTATAGGCCAGGAGCAAACTCTCTTTAAAAAACGTAATCTGTATTTGTGCTCTGTGTCACAGTTGTGTTTCGTATAAAACTGGTTCATACCAACAATGCTACTGTCTTAATTGGATTTTTCCAAAATACCCCCACCCACAATTTTTTATGTAAGCACAGTGCATATGTACAGTACTTTGAAAACAAGAGTAAAGACTAAAATCTCCTACACGTGTAGGAGCTGTGAAGGTGTTGTGATTCACATAACCTCAGTTGCTGCAGAGGCTCTGCAAAGTAATGGGAAGAGGTAAAAACCTCAGTAGCTTTGCTTCGTGTATTTTCTCACACCGTCATGTTACAACAACAACACAACTTTACAAGAAATTAGATTGCTTTCTTAAATTTTTCTGGGAAGGTAAACAAAGAACTTCACATATTTTCATCTGGTATCTGACCTTTCCTTGAGAGGAGGTCAGATTATATCCCTCCTTCGCTACAGCTGAATATTTGCTGGGGGTTTCTGTCTTATCAAACTCACTTCTGTATTTATCTCTTACAGACTCGGCTTCTATGCAGCTGTGACAGCCAAAAAAGATAGATTACAAAATTTCAACTTCTGCAAATGTGTGCAGCAAGGGTATTATATTATGCAAAGAATACCTTATGTCTTCCCTTTCATCATTTTTATTTTTTACCTATTAAAATGAAGGTTCATTTTTCAGATCTGTTGCTGAGCTATTGGTCTGTTCCTAACCTGATATTCTAAGATACATTTTTCAATGTAATTTTTTATTACTACTAATGTGTTTCAGCAAATCTTCAGTGACCATACTGATAATATACCACTTGATTCCTTACTTTTACATAATATGATTCTTTTAGATGGGTTATTGTGCTGCCTCAAGAATGGTTTCTGCTGACATATCATAGTGATGTGCACCAGTGTGACAAAGGGATTTAAATTGGTTAATCTGTCTATCTATATTGCAGAACAGAACTAACTGCCTTCAGTTTGGATATTCAAAATGCTTTCATTGCCTACGAAAGCCACTGAAGCCAAAATATAGCTCTTGGGGGATGGTGGGAGGGGGGTGCAGTCAGCACATTTTGGAAATGAAATGGTAATTGAAGGTGCTCTGGAGCTTACTATTGTAGGAAAGCGGTTCTGTTTGGTAAATTATGTTGATTGATTGAACAAGTGAAAGTAACGCAACCTTCCTCCCGAAGGTGAAACTCTGCAGTCTATTTTCAGGCTGACTGAAATGTGAAACAGGAAATAAAATGCTATCTCATAAACATCATGTCTGATAATACATCCAGTCAGAAGAACTAAGACAATTGTAGTAAAAGAAACACAATAATTTAGAGTTGACAGGGAAATAGAATGTTATTTTCTATTAAATCGGAAGGCACATATCTTGAACCGTAAGGTTAAAAATAAATACTGGAGTTGCATCAGCCATTGAATGTCATCCCATGGTTTTTTATGAATGACATAATTAGCGCCTTTTTCAAAGTACCAAGATTTTTTGAACATGGTTAAAGATGAAGATACTCAACAAGAATTTAATGCATGGAGTAAATGTGCTATGTTTGTCAGAAAATATAAGGCAATAGGAAATTCCAGTAGCTGTCACCTTGGAGTATTTTAAGGAAGGATTAAATATGTTTAGATCTGTCAACAACATCTGTGTTTACACTGCTGAAAAATCTCTAAAGTTTATAAACCATTTTTTCCAGAACATTGTTCTAGAGTATTTTTCATGGGGTTAAGAAGACACATCCCGACAGAGCATCTATTGAATAATTTCCTATTATGGCAGTTCCTCAGATGCCTGTGTTGAAGACTGAGTGCCCAGATTCAGTATGACAATTTATGTGTTTCATTTATTTTCATGCCTATTTGTCTGTCCCTGGTTTTACCAGAATTCTCCTAGCTATGGTTGCTTATGTGATATTATATATCGCATATATAGTGTTAGTGCCTTAGTGCAACGTATTACCTACATTTTTGCTGGACTATCAGACTCTTTTCCTCTTGTACCTTATATATCCTTGCTATGGCTCTTCTTCTTCCTTATCTTACTGAAGTGTATTTTCTCTGCCCAGCATGGGAAACCACCACCTTTCCCACGATGCATGAAGAGAATACATCGCAGTCTTTTTGCATTCCCTGAAAATTTTCCAATTTACTGCGCTCCTCTTATCAGTCTGTGCACACCTATGCTTTGTACTGAGGAATATCTGCTAGCCCCATATGATTACCTTAGATACACTGGGGATTTTCACATTGTTCTAGCTGCCTATGAATAGGGTTTAGATGGCTGAAGTAAAAGGCAATAAGATACCAAATGACTTGTATTCGAAGTGAAGTCACCAATCAGCTGAAAAGTAATTGGTGACCTTTATGGGTGTACATGGCAAGGTTTGGGAAGGTGGGGGGAGGCTGCAGGGGTGGCCTCTGGGAGGACGTCACCTCCCCGAACTGGTCAGCTGTCCAACCATCCAGCTGCAAGGTCAAAGCTGAGCCTGTCAGTGAAGACGGTGTGGCTTCTGTGAAAGCATATTTAAGAAAGGGCAAAAAACACCGGACAGAGAAAAGGGGGGGGGGGGCGGTGTGTGAAGAATGAGAAACAGTAGAGGAAACACTGGCATCAGAGGAGGAGGAGGACAAGGTGCTCCAGGTGCTGGAGCAGATATTCCCTACAGCCCATGGAGAATTCCCATGAGCTCCCATGGAGCCCATTCCCTGCCCACTGGAGCAGTTTTCCTGTAGGACTGCAGCCCATGGAGAGCCCCTGCCAGGGCAGTGGAAACAACAAAGAGAAATCACTATGACCATAACCTCTCCTTCATCCCCTCTATGCCATCTGGGGTGGGGATAGAAGAGGAATGAAGATGAACCTTGGACAAGGGAGAGAAAAGGTGCTGCTTTAATGTTTGTCTTTTTGCTTCACTCTACCTGGAACTATTATAATTGCGAGTAAATTAAGCTAATTTTCCCCAAGTCTGGTTTGCCAGTGACAGTAATTGCTAAGCGCGCTCCTTGTCTTTATCTTAACCCATGAGCTTTCTCCCTCCTGTTTTTTTCCTGTTGTCTCCCCTGTTCTGCCAAGGAGGGGGAGTGAGTGAGCAGCTGGGTGGGAGTTTGACTGTTAGACCCACCACAGAAACATGTAATTTGTATAAAGACAGAATGAAGATGTGACAGGTGCTCATTTTACATAGTTTGGGATAATGATGAGGAAAAAAAGAACTATAGGAAGTTTGAATTTTTTTAATTTTATATTTGCCTATTTTCATAATTAAAAAAAAAAAAACAAAAAACAAACAAACAGAAAAAAAAAAAAACAAACCCAAAACCAACCAAGTACAGATTTAATAGCACTGATAACACTGACAGGAATATTTAAGGCTATAAGAAGAATATACTTTTCTAACAGTGCCCAATGAGCTTGTGGAACTCATTGCTATGAATGCTAATGAGACTAAGACTAAAGCATGTTTATAAGAAAACTTAAGGATTTGCATACATGATGAGAACGTCCATATTTCAATTGGAAAGGATTAAAAGATCAGAAGAAGATGGCTGAAAGGATATAACTGTTGATGTTCCATGTCTCTATCTAAGGCTAAGGAGACAGCTTGAGTGTATGTGTCTTCATGCCAGCCTCCTGCAAGGTTTCTTGCATTTTGAAGAAGTTTATACTGGTGTCTGTATGTGACAGGCTAATATCTCTGTCAATGCTCTGGTTTGCTCCAGTTGTTTCTGTATTCCCAGTTGCTTGGTGAATAGTTAAAAATTCATTTGCAATAACAGGATTGAGTTCCAAATGGCTCAGCAGACTGATTATCTAATGAGGACAATTATTCTTTAATCAGCATGATGTAGTTATGAGTGTGAGACTTTGGAAAAGCAAGTCTGGAAAAGAAATCTGATAGAATTTGACAGAAGTCCATCACTGATGGTGACAACTAACTACTTCACAGAAACAGAGCAAAGGATGGTTTAAAAGGCTCAGAAAAGGTCTTTCTCATTTGAGACCAAATCAGCCCAGGGACACATTTACCTGACCTGTTCCCTGTATAGCCTGTGTGTTTCGCTACCCTTACCATGTCTAATGACAGTATCTTCCACAGTGTCCTAATATTTAACCTAATTTCTTCATGTGCTGCCTTGAGTGAGTGAAAAAGTGTTCTAATGATGTTTCATATACTGCAAGTTATCTAAGGTTGTTCTTTTATCGTCTACAAAGTCCAAACCCTTCAGCATTTTCTCCAGGGTTGTGTCTTCTGTATCTGTAATTCTTGAGCTCTTCCTGATTTACCTGGATTTTATTTAAAAGATCAGTGTCCAGAATGGACAGATTTTTTCAGATGAGGCTTCTACTAGAGAAAAGTAGGGTGGAAAAAATGACCTCTTCTTACATATATATAATAGTCATCAATATTTCAAATTAGGATCAGTTAAGATAAATTTATTCCCTTTACAATTCAGTGGCTAAATGAGGTTTGAGAACATGAAGGATAGTTCTATTCACAGTGCAGCTTTCACATCTTCAGTAACCATTTTTATACTTACTTTTTTAAAGAACTCCACCTTGTCTCATTGTATTGGTCAGCAACACTCACTTTGAAGGCTATTAGCTTTGTGTGCCTAACATGCTTGACTTTCAGAACATCATTTAAGAAAAATAAGTAATCATATTTTTGACTGAAGACTCCAGTTAAAGGAAAATATTATTATTTAATACACTAAGAAAGCATATTAATGAGAGGAAAAACTTTCAGGATCCCCGAGCTTTCTGTATTTAAAAAAAAAAATATGATACATGTTATTTAATTCAGTTAAGTGTATGCATCCCAATATGACCTCTCTTTAAATTAAAAAAAAGAAAATGCAATAATTTTTCACCACTTTTCTGAACACATAAAATGCCCTCCTTAATGAAAATGTTTATTTTCTCTTACACTTGTGGACCTCAGTGACAATTTGTTATTATCTCTCTAGGTTACAGTTCTTTTCTCTGACTCTCGCATCAGCAGAAACAGTGATTGTCATAAATTCCAACACCCCTCCCGCCCAAAAAAATAAAAGCAAGAATTTTATACCTATATATTTATGCAATATGGTCATCATAGAATAGATGGTAAGAACTTGGATACATAGGAAAATATCAAGGGATATTACTCAGGCATAACACAACCATGAATCAAGAAAAGTTTTCTGCCTTGTGTAGATTCCAGCTGTAGTAGGAATATTTCTGCACAGTTTTCTTCTGTCAAGATCACCGTGAGCCTGTACAACAGAAAATCAAGGCTGTTCTATAATTTACTGTAATAATTTAGCCTTCACATTTATTTCTACTTTGAGATCGATTTCCTAGAGAAAGAAAGTTTAAGTGATCATGCTGACTGGGTGTGTGTTTGTGCCCTAAACAGATTTTAAACCTCTTAGCCAGTGTCAAAAAAAAATAACACGTAGAATCATAGAATGGTTTAGGTTGGAAGGGACCTTAAAGATCATCTGCTTCCAACCCCTCTGCCATGGGCAGGGACACCTCCCACCAGACCAGGTTGCTCAAAGCCTCATCCAGCCTGGCCTTGAACACTTCCAGGGATGGGGCATCCACAACTTCTCTGGTCAACCTGTTCCAGTGCCTCACCACCCTTACAATAAAGAATTTCTTCCTGATAGCCAATCTAAATCTACCCTCTTTCAGTCTGAGGACGTTGCCCCGTGTCCTATCATTTGTGCCTGGGATTGCCATGACCCAGGTGCAGGACCTTGCACTTGGCCTGGTTGAATTTCATGAGGTTTGCACAGGCCCACCTCTCAAGCCTGTCCAGGTCTCTCTGCGTGACATCCCTTCCCTCCAGCGTGTCGACCGTGCCACACAGCTTGGTGTTGTCGGCAAACTTGCTGAGGGTGCACTCGATCCCACTGTCCATGTCACTGACAAAGATGTCAAACAGCACCATTCCCAGTATTGCACCCTGAGGAACACCACTCGTCACTGGACCTCAGAATAGTTCATTTCCTACCATTTCTGGGAAATGGGTAGCTGGGAAGAAGACAGAGATGTCTGTAATGAAAAGGCTCCAGTATGAGCTGGGAAGATTGCTGAGAGATTAAGTTATCAAATCAGTAACTAAACTGCCTTGATTCTTCCTCTGCTGCAGCCTAGCTCGGGGTCTGTGGTTATCATGCATGGCAGCACGAGGGAAAGGGACACAAATTCATCCATGTCTAATGACACAGATCTCTTTTACAGATCTGCAGCGTCTTAAATATATTTTGGTGAAGATTAGTGCAACAGGCATTTATAACTTGATTAGGACATACCCCTGCACAGCCAGCCTCTTGCCTTTCCTTGTAAGATATAGATCATTTCTCATGGAGAGGCTCCTCACGGTCTCATATCCTACTGGGCTACTTAATGGATTATCTGCTATACTACATAGGAGAGCAGTGATTTCCTGCTATTCAGTCTAAAATAAATTAGATAGTAATTAGCTTTGTAAGGCACTTGCTGAATGAATGATATGAGAAGAGAAAATATTATACATTTTAGAGCATTTAACCATTATTCTTAGCTTTCATAACCTCGTATTGATATAATTCTTTCTCAGGTATCTTATTAAAAAACTATGTCATTTTAACTTTAATTTTTGTCAGTGAAGTTCACTGTCCTGTTTCCCACTATCAATAAGAAAAAAATGCTAAATAATGTTAAAGATAAAGCAATGAGAGATGACAAAAAAGTAATCACCTTATCAAAGATGAAGACAGGACCTTATTTTTTGTGCAGTATTTTATATTGCTGCTTGTTCAGAAATATTCTGGTCTTTGAAGTATCAGCTATAAAAATAAGATTAAAATGTCATTTGTATCAACCACTGAGGTAGTGACTCTGTTACTTAGACAATTACAATGCAAATTTTTTTAGAAGAAAGCATAACATGATTTGCAGTCTGGAGGATGCAATACTGCAGGTTAAATGTAAATGGAAGTACTCAGAAGTATCCAGATAATTCTGAAGGTGTTTGAGATATTAAATGAAAACTGGTCGCAGATTGTAATCATGAGAATTATAGAACATATTAACATTCTAAAACATAGCTGAAAGGAGAAAGAATGACCTCACTTGAGGGGAAAAAAGCAGATCTTGAAGGAATGGAAGAACTATTTACAGAGGCACTGCTCTGGCTTGTGTAACAAGGTGAATATACTATTTAATTTCTTAGCACATCATATTAGTACTTCTGCATTATCAGTTAGATAAGGGATATGCACTGCCTTACAAACAATGCTTACAATGAGCAACAGTGCTGTGAAACAAGGTAATATTTCACATGGAGAAACAGTACACAGGTTAAACTACTTATTTTAATGTAATAGAGTGAGTGATACAGATGAGACCAAACAAACAAACAGATAATTTCTGACTCCAGCTCCCAGGCAGTAATTACTAGGCAAGAGGAATTCCCAGCTTTATAAAACTGTGATGAAATTATGTGGCACCTTTGTAACCAAATTATTTCACTCTCCATATTTCCCTGATGAAACCTCAAACACAGGGAACCTCCCAATTTCCGAGCATGTCATATCTCATCTTTTGTCATCTTTAGTTATGGATGCTATATTTCCATATTAATTCCATGGGAAATACAGGAAAGGCCTTTAGATATGAAAGTAAGAAATTCCTAACTGTCAAAAGAGCTTCTATAGCAACAAAAACGAAATCGAAGTGTATCAGATGAGGGAAAAGTGTTTGCATGAAAATATAAACAAAACTACACAGGTTGTGTGTGTTTCTGTATTCATTAGTTATGGCCTCAATATGTTTCATGATAGGAATGGAGAACGTGTTTTGTAATGATTTTCATGAAAATTTGGTATACCCATAGTGTGCACAACACAAGGCTACAGCACAGGCTTTTCTGTCCTGCAAGGTGTCAAAAATCACACAGGGCCCCAAAGTACAAGTAAACAACTGGAAAGAATCAGTCATCTTGGGGATTCTTGGTGGCTCCTTTTTAGTTTCTAAATACTCTGGATTATCATACACAGTTGTTTCCTTTGGGAACTGCAGAAAGAATTTTGTTTAACAACTTTGTTACGCCTCTATGCTAGTGATGGGCATATTCTTACTCCACCTTCTTTTTTTCATATTTTTAATTACAGGAGTTTGGTTTTTTTCTCCTTAGGTATGAATGGGAAGAATGTTTTAAATCTTTGCATTGTTCACAGAAAGAAAAAGAAAAAAAAATTCCAGCAAGTTCTGTTCCATCCATCAAGGTGCTATATTGCTATCTCTGCTTCTTCACAATAAGATAAGATAACCTTAATGCAATACTATACTAATTTACCACTTCTTTTCTTTCATGTTTTGGATCTGCTTGTGGCACAAAGCAATGGAATGTAGATAAGTAAAGCATCTCTAACCAGATATCTCATGTCCTCAGTGAGTTATTCAGTCAGGGTGGATGGGCATGCTAATACTGCTAATAAGTCTCAATCCAGTTCTGAGCATCAGGAGGTGTACCAGAACTAGCCTGTATAAAGCTCTACATTATTACCTTGCTACAACAGAAACATATTCTTTCTCCAGCTCCTCAAATATTGCTGCTAACTGAATGCATTTTCTCCTATAGCTGTAGTTATAACAGCAAAAATGTAAAGGCACAGCATGAAAGTCCCTATGAGACTCTGTTTACTTGCATGTTGTCAAACATCTTTGCTAGGATCAGGTAGCCTTGTCGCGCATAAGAATCTACCATACTCATTTCATCACCTGGCAGTATTTCCATTTTTCTGCTGTTATAAGAGAACCTTTCATAAATTTAATATGGCCTTACCAATGGCATTTTTTTATTAATTCTGCTCCTTTAACTTTTTCAAAGTAATTTCTTTCAAATGTCCAATTGCTTTGGAAAGATTAAAAATAAATGGCAAGCGGCAACAGAACTCATTTCTCAACTGTGCCAGATATTTTAATTATTTAAACATCTTCTCTCTGAATACTTCCCTTCATTAGTGTACTGTGTTTTTATAGCCAGATTTCTCCGCTCTAGGATTTATGAAAGGCAGAATTCTGTATATTGTGTGTCTCACAGAAAGTTCATGCTGGCACAGTCAATAAAAATAAATAAACAAAGAACTAATAAAAACTACTCCAGACATTTCTATTGCTGAATCTCTTTTTCCTTTCCTCAGCATTATGGTAATGCCATTCACCACTTCTAATGCAAACACTATTTTTGTTTCTTTTTATGCTTCCTTTGTTTCTGCTCATTTTATGGTGACTTGTATTATTCTAGCTCTTATGAAGAAAGGACAGAATCTCTCTGAATATGGCTAGGGACAGAAAGTAATTTTTTCATCTCTGTTCCCCTGGGCTCAATTGAAAACAAATCCTGGATTGAAAATTCATAGAAAAAAGACTTGCCCCAGACTTGTCCTACACAACCAGCTTTCCCCAGTGCCTCACACGCAAGCAGCATCTTCCTCCCCTTACCCTCCATGGCCAAGGAAGAGCCCATTGCACAACTCCCCTTTCCATGAATAAAACCATGGACAGATCAAACCTTCAGGTTGAGGAAGAGAATAAAATTTGGAAGAAGCTCCATTGCACTGGCTTCACTGGTTGAAGACTTCTGTTTCAGCTCTGCAAGATGCATGTCAAGCTGTTTCAAGAAAATGCATTAAATTTCTTCACAAATCAAAACCCAGTAGCTGTCCTTTAAGACATCATCTGCATGTTTTAACTCCAAGGTCTAAGAGGCTTCCTCTGTGTGGGAGAAGAAATTTTGAAAAATAACCTTCCAAAAGTTTCCTTTTTTGACATAGCCTATGGTGCATAACAAAAAGATTACCTTTTCTGAAGCTTGTAGTTTTATTAGCCTTCATTGTCCTTTACCCTGGGGAGTAGACAGCTAAGTTTCAAGCCGAAGTCCATGTGAAAATATTTAGCAGACACTTCATATTAATACAAAAACTGCAAGATTCATGTTCAGAAGCGATAACAGCAACCAAGACACTGAATTTCTGAAATGAAATATTTCCAAGGAAGCAACTGAACAAGGATAAGGATAAAGGTTATGGGAAACTCTCTTGTAGCATTTTTCAAGGGAATCCGTGTAATTCAGCATAAGGTTAAAATACGCCCATTGTAATACAGCACCATATCCCATAAATGGCCAGACTGTCAAACTTGGGTGGAAAACCTGTCACTAATGATCCTGAATGTAGGGAAATCGATGGATCTGATTGCAGTCTTTGTAACTGCTTGGTGCAAGGGCACTTAGATATGACTGTGAATCAGTCATGAACAGGTTCACTCTTTTGTCCGTGATACGCTGCGTACTCACTCATTTGCAGTTCCTGTCCATCATTTTTTTTCAGAAATGAGTCAAAGCGAAGTCTGGGGATAGGAGTGCTTCTCCTCAGCTGAGGTCATAGAATCATAGAATCACAGGGTTGGAAGGGACCTCTGGAGATCATCTAGTCCAACCCCCCTGCCAGAGCAGGGTCACCTACAGCAGGTCACACAGGAACGCGTCCAGGTGGGTTTTGAATGTCTCCAGAGTTGGAGACTCCACCACCTCT
Source organism: Rissa tridactyla (assembly GCF_028500815.1). Classification (NCBI taxonomy): domain Eukaryota; kingdom Metazoa; phylum Chordata; class Aves; order Charadriiformes; family Laridae; genus Rissa; species Rissa tridactyla. The sequence continues at coordinate 114,365,365 of NC_071468.1, read as the reverse complement.
CTGGGCAGCCTGTGCCAGGGCTCTGCCACCCTCAAAGGAAAGAAGTTCCTCCTCATGTTTAGATGGAACTTCCTATGCTCAAGTTTGTGCCCATTACCTCTTGTCCTGTCCCCAGGCACCACTGAAAAGAGCCTGGCCCCATCCTCCTGACACCCACCCTTTAAGTATTTATAAGTGTTGATAAGGTCCCCCCTCAGCCGTCTTTTTTCCAGACTGAAGAGACCCAAATCCCTCAGCCTTTCTTCATAAGAGAGGTGTTCCAGTCCCCTCATCATCTTGATAGCCCTTTGCTGCACCCTCTCCAGCAGTTCCCTGTCCCTCTTGAACCAGGGAGCCCAGAACTGGACACAGTACTCCAGGTGCAGCCTCACCGAGGCAGAGTAGAGGGGGAGGATGACCTCCCTCGACCTGCTGGCCACACTCTTCTTGATGCACCCCAGGATGCCATTGGCCTTCTTGGCCACAAGGGCACATTGCTGGCTCATGGTCATCCTGGTGTCCACCAGGACTCCCAGGTCTCTTTCCACTGAGCTGCTCTCCAGCAGGTCAGCCCCCAACCTGTACTGGTGCATGGGGTTATTCCTCCCCAGGTGCAGCACCCTACACTTGCCCTTGTTGAATTTCATAAGGTTCCTCTGCCCAAATTTTCAACCTATCCAGGTCTCTCTGTATGGCGGCACAGCCTTCCAGTGTGTCAGCCACCCCCCCAGCTTTGTGTCATCGGTGAACTTGCTGAGGGTGCACTCTATCCCTCTATTGATGACTATATTGAAGAGGACTGAACCCAGTACTGACCCCTGGGGAACACCACTCGTCACTGACCTCCAACTAGACTCTGTGCCCCTAATCACGACCCTCTGAGCTCTGTCTTTCAACCAGTTATCTATCCACCTTACTGTCCATTTATCAAGCCCACTCTTCCTAAGCTTCCCTATAAGGATGCTGTGGGAGACCGTGTCAAACGCCTTGCTTAAGTCAAGGTAGACCACATCTACCGCCCTCCCCTCATCTATCCATCCAGTCATGCCATCATAGAAGGCTATCAGATTAGTGAGACATGATTTCCCCTTGGTGAATCCATGTTAAGTACTTCTGATAGCTTTCTTTTCCTCCACATGCCTTGAGATGACGCCCAGAATGAGCTGTTCCATCATCTTTCCAGGGGTGGAGGCTGACCGGCCTGTTGTTCCCCGGCTCCTCCTTCTTGCCCTTTTTAAAGACTGGAGTGACATTAGCTTTCCTCCAGTCCTCAGGCACCCACCTGTTCTCCAGGACCTTTCAAAGATGATGGAGAACGGCCCAGCAATGACTTCCGCCAGCTCCCTCAGCAGTCTCAGGTGCATCCCATCGGGACCCATGGACTTGTGAATATCTAATTGATCTAATTGATCCCTTACTTGATCCTCCTCAACTCAGGGGAAGTCTTCTTTCCCCATTACTTTCCCCAAAGCCTGGGACTCCTGAGGGCTGGGCCGAGCAGTAAAGACCGAAGCAAAGAAGGCATTCAGTAACTCCGCCTTCTCTGCATCCTCCGTCATCATGGCTCCTGTCTCATTCAACAGTGGGCCCAGAACTTCTCTGGTCTTCCTTTTGCTTCCAATATACTTGTAGAAGCCCTTCCTGTTGAGCTTGATATCCCTGGCCAGGTTTAATTCCAAGGCGGCCTTGGCTTTCCTGTCATGTTCTCCAGCTTCGCTTCCTGTTTCATGGGACATCAAAGAAAGGAAAGGAGAAGGCAAGTGTGGACTTCCAATTCATATAGAGGCTACATGCATCCCCTGATTTTATACCAGTACTTTAAAGCCTGCTAATGTGTTTATTTGGAACTCATTGATTTGAACAACAACAGGAATTCATACATACACTGAGTCTGAAAATAGAAATATTTCAGGCCACATGGAGGGACTCAAGTCAAACAGGCAATGTTATTTTTGGAATGCAAGAACAGAAATCTAAATACAACAACGTAACTCGAGCTAGTCACAACACCTTGGGGACTTTTGCTTGCTCTCTTTTCTCAAAACTTAATGAAAACCTTTAACTAGCAGGTTCGGCTTCTCTTGTCACAAAATGGGACACCTATTTAGACTACTGATGTGGATATTTGATTGTAGGAAATTTGTATCTGTCTCACTGAATTAACTCACTCATGAAATCATAGAATCATAGAATCGCCTAGGTTGGAAGGGACCTTTCAGATCATCTAGTCCAACCATCAACCTAGCTCTGGCAAAAACCATCACTAAACCATATCTCTAACCACTACGTCTACCCGTCTTTTAAATACCACCAGGGATGGTGCCTCAATTACTTCCCTGGGCAGCCAGTTCCAATGCTTAATAACCCTTTCAGTGTAAAAATTTTTTCCTAATATTCAGTCTAAACCTCCCCTGGCACAACTTGAGGGCGTTTCCTCTTGTCCTAATGCCTGTCACTTGGGAGAAGAGACCAACCCCCAAGTCTCTACACCCTCCCTCCAGGCAGTTGTAGACAGCGATAAGGTCTCCCCTCAGCCCCCTTTTCTCCAGGCAGAACAACCCCAGCTCCCTCAGCCGCTCCTCACAAGACTTGTTCTCCAGACCCCTCACCAGCTTCACTGCCCTTCTCTGGACATGCTCCAGCACCTCAGTGTCTTTTTTGAACTGAGAAATATTGCTGGATGTGAGTGAAATACTTTTCCCCCTTAGTTCTCAAGAACTTTGCTATTTTTTTACACACTATGCATTTGACACAAGTTCTGAAATCTATAGAAGCTGATTTTTGTTTGGTTAACTGTTTTTAACAACAAGGTTTATGTGAGTTTAAAAATTCAAAACTGAAAGTACACTTTACTTCAGCCACAAGAAGAATGCTTTACAGTGACTTATTTTGTGTTTGGTTTTTAGTTATATTTCTTAACATTTAAGTTATTTCACTGTACCTACCTGGATTTCAGAATGAGAGAACATAGTATTAAGAATCTTATGTTTGATTTTATTTTTTTTTTAAATTAATTTCTTTCTGGCAAAATGAATCTTGCTGCATCTAGGTTGTTTATTCCAACAGGCAGAAACATGGCCATGTTCCTGCTCCATCACTGGAATACGGGTTTGGTCATATTTTTCTGACTCCAGAAAGAAGCCCTTTCACAAATAGATATTTTCCTGATGTACATTATCGAGAGGCAGGCTATGAAAATACACAATGATTTTAATTGACTGTTACCATGAAAGAATTTCTGAAGGACTAAAATTTTGTGAGATTAATTCACTAAACAAATACTGACTGCATTTTGTGGCTCTTATTCTTGTGATTGCTGCTTTGAAAAAGCAAAATGTTGTACTTACATTGCCCGTGTATTTGGACTGGATTTCAATTAGCCAAATATTTAAGGATGTTATGTACATTTAAAAGATATTATTGAAATATATGGAGAAATATTTAGAAATAAACTCCAGTATGATAAAGATTCAATAAAGATAGCAAAAAGGTCAATTGCAAGGGCAGTATTGACTAAACACTTCTTTTTTCTGCTTGGAAAAGAGCAGGTTTATGTCAATGTACCATTCAAAAATGAGGAAACTCGTCTTAATTACTGATCATAGAAAGTTTGTTAAGTAACAACTATCCAAGTTTAAAAAAATACCATTTGATTTGACAGATTGAAAAGTGAGCAAACTAACTTTTCCAAGACTAAAGAAAGCCTCCTCTAATGAAAAAAGCATATCATATGGTTAGAATGTTAAAGCAGAAATGATGCCTTATTTTGGTGACATCTTGTGCCTTGTGTCTATTTTTAGTCTGAAAGCATTCAGGGACCAGTAAACAGAACAATTACTCACTGGAACAACTCCGTCACCTCATTGGAATAAGTTTCATGACATACAGAAGATTCTCCATCACTTGAAGACTGTAAATCAGGATATTATTTTATTTTAAAAGATTCCTTCCTCAAATCACAGTCCTATGTCTTTGGTTATGCTTGAAGTTACTTGAGATTATCACAGTTATTTCTGATCTTCTTTCTATATTTCAAGATAAACACTCCATGAACAAACAAACATGAAGCATAATGGCTTAACTTCCATGTGAAAGTAACTTTGGGTTGCAAACAAAATAAATTGTATTCTTCTAACGAGTGTAAAATTAGCTGTTCATGAGTTAGCACTAGATCTCTCTTCACTTGATATGAGATGTTTTTAGTTTTCAAGATAGTTTTATGAATAAATTTTCAATATAATGTCATAAAAGGATACATGGGTATTTTATGTGATATAAACAAAAGGAAATTTGACAATACCCATGTAAACATGACAGAGTCATTGCAACTATAGTGTTTTCAACATAACAGGCCTTTAAGACATGTTTTCTGCTCTAGAATTAGAGAAATGGACCCAAACTCATTCCAAATGTCTTCAAAACATTCATACTTCTAAAAAAAAACCCTATTAACTGTATCTTTTTTTAAACTCCAGGGAATTATGCATTACCATCTCCATCTGGCACAAATCCTCCACTACAGTACTGCCTTTGAAACAATTCAGAAAGTCAGAACTTGAATCTTGAACTTTATCAAGTACCTTCAAATGGAGGGAGAGCGACTGACATCTCTTCGTGGGGAAATTTGGTTTTGCTGTGGGTTCTGTTCTTCGTCCGATCAATGACCTTGAACATATTTCAGGTTATTCACCTCCATACACTGGTTATCTTGGCACTTTTAAAACATATATTTCCAGCAGCACAAATTCCCTTTTTCATGGACATTCTGCAAACATATGCTGACTTACAGAAGAAGAATTGCATTTTGTCTGACGTTTTTTAAATATTTCACTTCTCTTCCTTGCTTTAGTTTTCTGGATTAAATGATATTTGGAAAAGGTAAACTGGTGCCACCTCCTCAAAAAAAAAAAAAAAAAAAAGTAGGAGAAAAACCCTTGTCTGAAGCTAATGCCTTTAAAAATATTGACAATGAGAATCCCAAGAGTAATTGATTGTAATTTTTCAGAAACAGTTTACCTTTGCAATGTCACAAATCCAGGAAGTCTTCCCTCAGAGTGAAAGGAATAGTTCAAAAGAAGCAGACAAGCTGGTAACAGCACATGCATTCCCAAATGCTATTTCCCACCTTCAAAGACATCTAAGAGATTGAGTGTGTTCCTTTCTCTCTCCTTTGAGATCAATATCATTAATCACACCAACATGGAAACAAACTTAGAAATCCAAGCGTTTGAGCTGTCTCCCAGCAAATACCCAACATTTTTTTAAACTGACCAGAAATGAGCTGGCAGAAATTACCAATTAACTTTAGGGCAGTGAAGGAGCAGGAGGTTTGTTAAGTATTAATGAATTCCATGTCCTTTTGGAATGGTGCAGTACAAAAATCTATCTCAGATGAAGGTGTAAAATTCAAAAATATGTACTGACAAAAGTCTGGAAAAATTCTTGAACCTTCTATGGTTCATTCATTCAAGGTATTCATCAATCAGTAATAACAATCATCTCCACTCTGTAGTTAAAAATTATGTTTTTTCCTGGATTTCATGATAAATCTTCTGTAAACAAATGAACACATGATGAAGTTACATAAAGAGTTTTCCCTTTTTATTTTTAGTCGGTAATTTAGTTTTCATTACTTCAAAAATTATACATGATTTCTGTTTTGTAATTGGAATATCAAGGGGGTTCTTGCCTGGAGATGGAAGAAGTGTTGAATGACCTGAAATGAGCTAATTAGGAAAACCCAGTGAGGCTGGAAAATGGAAAGCTGAGTCATACCTTCTACAACTGTTCCACTGTATGAAGGGGAAATCATTTTGCCTAACTGTAGGTAGCTAAAAGTCTGTTGTCAGGGTCTGAGTTAATTATCCCAAACCCCATTCTGAAGTTAGTGGAGGAAAAGAGGAATCTCTAAAATTTGTTCTGCTGCCCTGCTTTTGATGCCCCTCTTAACAAGAGTACCTCTGTTTTCTTTTCAACGACGAGAGTGTGAGACAAATCTATTTGGAGTAGGCAGTGGCTTTCTAGATGAATCTTGTTCCAAGCATGCATTACAATTTACTAAAGCATCACATAGTTCTCATGGGCAAGGTGAGAACGAAAACTGAGACATTTCGGTACATACCATTTCCTGCACTCAGCCAAAAATTGTAGTATGTATTTACATTGCATTACATGTAATGGCATCCAATTTGTTACACACCTGACAGTGAATCATTTTGACCCCTCTTTGTGTCATACAGCTCCCTGGAGCCCGGAGAGATTTGGTTACTTCTCATTTAATAAAAAACACTGAAGAATTCAGATATCCATGGAAGTCTGCTTCAAGAAAACACTTTTCTGGGCTCTGTATCATACCCAAGGCCCAAGGAGAAATGCAGCAAGGATACACTGAGAGATGTCTGCCACAAATGGTTACCAGAAAGCACAACCAGATGAAAGAAGAAAAAAAAAAAGGAAAAAATCCTATTAGTTGCTCTTGATGCTCAGGACTAGAAATTTTAGGCCAACTAGGAGGAGAATTGGGGAGAATACAGGAAGATTGGCTGCAGTTTCTTTGTACTTGGTCACCGTGACCAATATATATTTTATAACTGTTTATGTTGTATGGATGTAATTAAGCCTATTAAAATTTGTTTTGAGAAAGAAAGGCAATTTTACTGAGAGTGGTAGAAAAAACACAACAGCTTTAGCCAGGTTTTATTAAAGGAAAAAGCAAGCATAATGTGAATGCAAAAATTCTAATTCTTTTGAGTTTCTTTCAGATTTTTAGAGGAAAATCAATTCTTCCCTGTTTTCTGCTACTGGTGGTTTTTGCTTTTATTTGTAAAGCAGTCTTAACACTTTCAAAAAGACAGTATCAGGCTTTTTGGATTTAATCTAAAAAAATAAATTTGGAAGTGGAGACATATTTCTCAAATTTCAAATTTCAAAAAGACATAACTTGAAGTGGTTGCTTAAAAACTCATAAAATACACTAAGCTGGGAGAATTAAATCTCAGATTTTATTTCCATACAGAATTTTGAGTAACAATTGTGTTTACTTCTTTGAAATAATTGAGGTGATTTTTAGATAGTAACTGCTTCATTTCTATGCACAAACTGATTTCTGTCAAGAACCTCAAGCCATATAAATGAGAAAACAAATTCTGTTTAGTTTTCCAAAGCTTGTATTCCTCACAGGACTGGATTAATGTGTTGATCTACAATTCATTTTGATCAACACTTTAATACATTATGAAAGATTGCATGTAGCAAAATCTCTTAATGTGTTCTCTGAATTTCCCATTTGTGAGGCAGAAAATGTTCCAGAGGGTAGGGCTTTTCAAGTTGTATGTGGTGTTTATTTATTTTATGCCCACTTATAACTAATGCAAATGAATTTATGTGCCCTTCTATTTAAAGCTATGGGAATACACATTCACAAATTTTCTGATTCAAACCTCATTTGAAAATCAGTTAAATCATTTTGCTTCGAATGAACATGGCCAGGGCAGAATGTGTTGTTCAATGGGGGAAGCAAGAGCAGCTATCAGAGGTGCATTTTAACCAGGTTATCCCAATGCACTAGCCCAAAAGGTAGCCCACAGAGACAGAGGTTGGCCTGATGTAAATTGATGATGTAAATAGACTCAAGACATAAAACATTCATAGCTGTCCTTTAAATAAGCTTAATCTAACTGCCCTTTTTGGCTTTCAACCTACCAAACAGAAAAACCCAGTTAAAATCTGCCCAGGGTGTCCAGAATGCTAAAATGTTAGCTGTCATGACAGGTTTTTGTGGTGAGAATGAAAAAGCAATTTGTTTCTGTGACTGTGTCTGCAGTCAGCATCAGCAGTGCAGTGGGAATATCCAGGAGAGTTTGGAATTGCATGTCCATGAATCAGAGCACGCACAGAGAAAGGGGTTCCTCTGTTTCTTCTTTGACCAGTACCAAAACCAGGGCTCCAAGGTCTAATGTCACTCTCAGGAGCTAATAGAAAGTTGCCTTTGTGACCTACGTGGGTAGATGAAAGGGATGCTACTGCCAAAAGGGATCAGGCTTTGTGGCTTTTATTTCCACAAATAACTCTGACTCTCTGGTTTGATTTGACTTTCCCCATTTGTCCAGCTCAGGGCATATATATATAGACATGACAGCATGAAATCCTCATGGGAACACAGAGGACAGGGAGGTGGAGTGTGGTGGTCTCTTCTGCCCCTGCTTAGCATGGACACGCAGATGCTACCACAGGGATACGCTATGAACTGGAGTGACCATTACAGAGAAGTTCAGGCATTGAATTGCCAACTAGTACTGTACAAGTCTGACTTCAAGCATGCAGATAACTTGCAGAAGTAACCTGCAGACGTGGTAAACTGTTGGAGTTATGATAATTCCTATCAGCATGTGTAAATTCTGATCATTAAAAAAAAATAGTAAACTTGCCCTTTATCACACCACGACAGGTTTGTTATATCCCTTTATCAATCTTTCCCCAAAGTAGAAAAACTTCCAGATCTTCACAATAAAACATAAAAAAAAGAGAATCGTACTCTTTCATACTCTTACTTTTCTTTTTTTTGAACAAAACAGTAAAAGCAAATCAGTGTGTGAAGGAGGAAGAAAACAAGGAACATAAATTGAAGATGGTTTTCTTCAAATCTCTGGTTGATTATCATGGGAGTAGGAGGAAGATTTTTTTCCTTCTACAAAATAGAAACTTAATTCTTCGTATTCTTTGAGAGAAAAACTTTAGCCTTGCTCGTTTGTTTTCCCTTTAATGCCATGAGTTTTTCACAAAGAGAGAGAAAGAGAAAGCTTGTATACACATGGAGAATCCCTATAGAGTTAATGAATTTTCTGGTATTGCATATATTATTATTGCTTAGATGATTAAACTAACCATTTGAGATACCCTTCATAGAAGGCTATTGATCTCATAAATAGACTAAAAATTAAATTAATTCTTTTACCCTGATATCTACCAATATTCTTTGCCTTCTGTCTACAACTCTTCAGTTAGCATTTGTGCACTATTTATTCTCCTGCAGGCAACACCAAAAAATGTAAACTATATCTTTCTCATGCAACACGGTGTCTGAATTTTTATTGTATGTGCTAAACTTCAGAAAGCTGGAAACCTGTTTATCCTGGTGGAACAGCTATTTTTTAATTGCTTTGTAGACTTGAGTGTATAAAAAGAGCTCTGTCGCACTTCACAGATGAGATCCAGTACTGCTTCTCCCTATGACCTGTACTAAACCACCTTCCCTGGAAAGGAACAGCCAAGGTAGCATTCAAACATCAATTTAGGCATCTGTCTCCTGGATTGTTCTTAAATCTCGTTAATTCCCACAACACTGAGCCAAATGGACGTGCCCAGAACAACAGGCTGCCTTAAGAGTTGCTTGGAAACTCTACAATAGTCTACCCTGCAGCCTGTCTGACCCCAATCAACAGGCTCCCTGTTCTCGGAGTTGAGTGTTAACCTTAAGAATCAGCCTCATCTCCTGCAGTTTTTACTCAGACTAGGTCTTGCCCCAGAGAGACAAAGCTCTTACAACAATTTATTTAAAAAATAAAAAATAAAAAAAAATTGCTTAAACATGCAACAGAAAGAACAAATAAAGAACAACGCACTTTGGAAACCACACCCAAGGTGCTTGTACATTTCATAAGGCACTAAAAAACTGAACTGCACCTTGTGTGTCTACAGCACGTTGACTCCTCCTCTAGTTTCAGTTGACTCAGTAATACAATTTATACACTTAGATCATGTATAGACACTCAAATATATGTTAACATAGACCTTCATCCCACTGTACACATTCTGTCAAGGTCTTATGTCTTCTGCAAAGGGAAATGTGAGCACAAGCTTAATTAATAAGAGCGCAGTATTGCCATTCTTTCAATACATTATTTTACCTCTTAAGCCTATTTGTTAAGGTACACAAATCTGTTTTCCACTTTTTGTTTCTGATGTCTAATGGTTGTACTTTTTTTTTTTCTGACGTTTTACTTCTTGCTAGCCTGACTTTGTCCATCTGATGAGAAGATCAAGCCTACAATTTGATTCTTTATGTATTCCTCTGTGCAAAAGTAAGAAAACACCATCCTTGGGGACTTAGAATAGATCAAAATTTAAAAGGGCTGAGTATGTAAAGGGAATATTTTAAGACTAGCCTGAAACTTGTAAAGTGTATTTCTTTCAAAAGAAAGAATAAAAAGAGTTATTTCTGACAACTCAAGGATGTCATGCCTCGAAGCATCCACTAAGAAGGCTTATAAAAAAAGATGACCTTTGCACACTTCACAACGTAAAGCTACTCATAGCTTAACGCTATTTCACAGATTCTGCTAAACCCTGAAAAAGGACTAAGGAATGGTACACTGTAAAAGATGACTGAAGATGAAGCTGAGTTTCCTAATCGGACTTTCTGTGAGGATCATTTCAAGGAAAACAGTAAGATGACAATTTTTATCTTCCGTATTTTCAGATAGGTAATCTCATCAAATTAATGAGCCAAACTCTACCATCTGAAAAATATTCCCAACTCAATGACATTGGAGGCAAGATTTCATCAGCAGGAAAATACAGAATAAAACTTTCCCCTTGCATAAGTCTTCTTACAAGTAACAACAAAGTACAGCCAGTTAAGTATCCTTTCAGTAGGTCTGTCTATAGTATGTATTTATTAGAAATATAATTGACATTTTACAGAGGCATATTTCTGTTTGGTTTTTGTTTTGTTTTGTTTTGTTTGGCTTTTGTTTTGTTTTGTTTTGTTTTGTTTCCTTTCGTTTCGTTTCGTTTCGTTTTGTTTTTAATTGGCTGCAACATTTCACTGGAGTAATGGCCATAGTCTTGCATCACATCATGGAAGGTAATTGCCATAGCATAGTGATATTATTCCATTCTATAATCAATTATTAGATGAAAAACTAACAAATGGCTTCGAATAAAGACAAGTAAATGTAACAAAACACAGATAGGGTTGTGGTTTTTTGTAGTGTTTTTTTTTTCTAATAGGGTTATAAACAATAGGAAAAATACAGCTAAGCACAATACGGGTGTGTTTCATAAGGCAACAGTTGCACAGTGTTATCTCTTTCACTGCCTCCTTGCTGTGCCTGCAAATCATTATGCTATACGTGAAAAATTTTGTCTTGGAAGATTTAGAAACATTTCTTTCTCTGTTTGCTGCCGTCTTCCTTAAAAGAACAAGAGATACTAAACAGAAAGGGTGCTTGTGTACTGACAGATATGGACAGGAGGAGACTAGAGAAAAAGAGCCAAATAGTGGATTAATGCAAATGCATTTGTGTTTCTCTTAGATATTTCCATTTAATTCTATTGGCAGTTTCCTTCTTCAATCACTGAGCAATAGCTTCCTTTCAGTTTTATTCCACTTTCACTAATCACAAAGTGTTTTGTCACCCTAGTTTAAACTCTGTCAGCTTTATTTTCTTAATACACTTCTTTCTTTTCTAAAGTTCCTTTACACATACGCTTATAAGTATAATGCTTACAAAATGCACTTTTTTCCTTGCTATCTAGTAGGCAGTTAGGAATTTTACCTGTTTTCTCATATTTGTATGATAAAACCAAAGTAATTGTGTGCTTTGTTTTTCTTTTAATCACCTACAGGATAAGCAATAGTGTCTTTTTCATTACAGTACTGAAATGTTATTAAAATATGTCATGGTAGGGCAAACTTTTACCAGTTACTCTTACAGGTAATTATTGAGCTTCCTGGGGGAGATCAACGCTCATGAAACTTCCTTTCTGTTCTCTCTGATGCTAAAAGGAGAGGAGGCACAGGAACAGTTTGAGAAACAAGGAACTGGGTTTTCTTCTAGAGATAGGTACAAGATTGCCATCTCACCCTCCTCAGAGGGTCTCAGAGTAACAAGACACCAAAATTGGCACTGAGGCAGTTTCCAATGCAAAAAAGAAAGGAAGGGCAAGAGCAAGATAAATGCTTTAGAAAACTGTGCTCAGGAATGTTCACCACGATAAAAATAGTCTTGCTTGTTCTTGTGGATAGGATGCTTGTAGCCAGTTTTCATTTACAAACATGGAAAATATTCCAAAGAGCTAAATTCATTATCACTGAGTATTTCCTTGCAAAGAGTTGCGTGATGGTATTAAATTTCTTCCTGGAAATCTTTTCGTTGCCATTTCAGATTATGCTTTGCATCCATGGATCTCAGATTCATTTTGTTTTGTACAAGTTGACAGTTTGCATGCAAGTAGATAACTTTGAGATGGTTGTGTTATCTGTGTATCAAATACATGCTCAGTGATGGGGAAAGAAAAAGGCATGGAAATTCCTAAGAAAGGATTTGTAAGATATGTATTTTCTAAAAAAAGATACTGAGAAAGCCAGAATATGAATCAGAGTACCCCAAAGGCAAGGAAAAGTAGATTTTAGACATTTTTGGTTATCTCCGAGGAATCTGTGTTCATTTACAGTTTGATGCAGCTGTGTGGACTTGAAAAGCTGATTTTAAAGTTCTTCCATTTCATCCCTATTAGTGTTGATTCTCAGATTACTGTGTAACATGGACTTTAATTGTCTTCTTCCTGATAGCAAGGAAAAATTTTAAGGATATCAAAAATAGCTGTATTCTGATCAACAAAGGGAATCAGGAAGGACTGGCTTGTTGCAAGTAAGAAAAGATATAAAAAACATAGGTATATTTTATGTTCTGAAAAAAATCATTCTAAACAAGTTATTAATTAGCAGGGGAAACACCCTCAGCAGTCACTGGATGAAGATTCACAGGGCACCACCACTCTCCACTGTGAAAAAAGTAGGGAAAGATTTGAACAGAAATAAAGGTGACCAAAACTGAACTGGGAATAACAATCTTCCTTCTGTCCCGTTGTTTGTCATGAGAAAAACATAAATTGTGCTGCTGTGAGATTAAAAGAGTTTGTCTTGCTAGATCAACAGCTGGAGAATGGAAGTGAGATAGAGAAGCATGAGCTGGAAGTCTCGAGTTTCTTTTGTTTTTCCTAACTTGAAGTAATTTACTGTAAAGTCCAAATGGTCGTTAATAGTGGATTGTGACTTGAGGTTTGACTCCTGGATAGGCCTGTGGTATGCTGTAAGCCTCTGAGAAATTAATTCCTCACTTTTTTTTTCCTGCTTTTGTGGTACAAAATATTTTGATTTCTAGAGGGGCTCTGTGAAGTATAATAATAAAAATGAGAGCTTTACTGCCCGCTTAAGTGCCTTACTTTCCTTTATTTGTGATTTGGAGGTTAAGGTGCTCACGCGTTTCCTCTGACACATGCAGCAGTTTGGTAGCATGCCGTTCCACAAGGCCTTGATTTGCTTTCAAGTCCATTCCACTATAAGCTGTTGACACTACCTCTTTCTGCTATCCCAGGCATTGATGACGTATTCTTTGCTTTGTAAGCTCTATCTACACAACCTTGATTGTTTCAGCATCCAAGATTTGTGGCTATTTTTCTGTAAAACACCAATGTACTATGTGTATCAATCCAAGCTCAGTGATTAGGAAAGCACAGGTTTCTCCTCTTACCTGCTATCACAGTTGCCCCTAATTAAACCCACACTGTTTGAACCTACTGAGCACTGCCCTGTATCATTTGATTATCTAGACACTCGTGTCTTTTCATTAGTTTTGTGGTCACCTGCTTTCTTGATCTGCTGCTCCTCTCAACCTTTTCCAGTTTAAAGGCAGGCTAAAAGGTGCAAGGATGGCTAATTTAGGTCCCAATTAAGCCTAGCTTCCTTCGATTCCTGTGGAGTACTGATCCCTCATTAACGTCTCTTTCATCTTGACCTTTATACCTCCCTTGGCTGTTGACCCAGAAATGGGATCTTTGGGCAGAGATGCTGTGTGAATTCTGCAGTGAGAGGTAGAGAATATTTTTCCACCGAAGCTATAATGCTAGAACAATATGGCATGCACAGGTGCTTGCAGAAAAGGCTGAGACACTAAATTAATAATGGAGATATTATTTTCTTAAGAAACAGAAATAGTGGGAAGAAGGTTCATCAGGCAGCATAGTAGAAAACGTTCTTTAAGGTGATTTTTGTGATCAGTGGCCATATGCTCTTTTAAAAAGTCATAGAAACTCCATAGTTCTGTAACACATTATGAAATCATGTACTATCTGCCATTGAAATCATTCTATATGGTGTATCAATAGCATTTAATTTCTGTGTGAACTGAATAGGAAAAATACATAGAATTGTTTCTGCCATGAAATTAAGATTGCTGGGTCAACTTGGGTGAGGGCGCTATTCTGAAAATGTTCATCATTGTTGACTCGGACTTGGTGGGGTTGTGTGCCAATCCTCAGTAGTTTGGATTTAACATGAAAGGAAGTGTTGAAAGCAGTGTAGCATACCTGTTTTTAAACTAGATATGCTCCAGGAAACACTAAACTGTCTGGATATGTGGAAATATCTGCTGATGTCTGGTATCTTTGCAATATGATTTGGCATCAAATGATTCCTCAAAATTTATTTAATTATTTTAGAACTGTCATCACAAAACTTTGTATGTTAATTTTTTGACAAAACACCAAAATAGCTGGGGAAACTACATAGTTCCACAGAGCAAAGGGAAATCCCAGAAAATTAAATTTGCAGCTTTTGACAAGTAATTACCAGGAAAAATATATGGATTGAAAGCATACAATGAAAGCATGATAACAGTTATGTATGCTGATGACTCTGAACTATTTTTGATCTGAAATTCACATACTGTCTTTTAAATATTAGCCCTTATGACAGGGAAGAATTCTGCCTGATAGGGAGCATGGGATAATGTTGTACAGTCAGCGTCACTATTGAATATGTTTAATTATTTTAAAATTTAATTACTAATTTCAAAGGCAAGAAGCCTGAGCTAGGCAACTAATGCATGGTTACACAGAGGAGCTTAAACTGGATCTGATCACAGACAGTTTATAAATGATGCAGTCCTCGAATTAAAAGCCATTATACAGTGAGTCTGTAGTGTTGCAATATGTATATATAATATTGTTTACATTAGTATTCAGAATATGATTATTGACTCTACTTGATAAATACTAAGCAACAGTAAAGATGACCAACTAATCAATATAAAGGACAGGTTGTAATGAATGTAATTCATTTTTCTGTCAACCTCTCATTTCAAATTTAATTTCATATCCCAAAGTGTGTTTCAAATTGTTTGTCTTATTCAAAGTTAAGGAAGGTTATCAACCCTAATCCCTCAGTTTCGAATGACAGGTTCTACTTGCTTGAATTTAGACAACTTTTTCAATTTTTAGTGTCTTATTAATTTTCAGGGAATACTGCTAAGGCTTGTGGTATCTGGTTTCATGATCTGAGCCTGGAGTTAAGATTACAAAACTGTATTTTTAGAAGTAGTAGAATAAAATTCTTTCCTAAAGCCTTTATTCATGAAGATTGGAAAAAGGATTCTATCCACTGCCAAGAAAAAGCTGGTTACATTTTCATAGCTAGGTGAAACTGATTTTAACAAAGAATGAAACAATCAAGTCCAGTGCATTATGGTACAAGATGTGGGGTCAAGAAAGAACTCTTCACTCACATAAGGTACTGCACATAAAGTTAACCATAAGCTAGAAAAGTTCACAACACCTTCTTATCTTCAGGAAAAGGAAAAATAGTTAGTTACTTCAGTTTATCTGTTTCAAGTAGCATTGAGTACTATTTCCGTGATAATTTCTTGCTTATGGAATCACTCAGCATATTACAGGTGTAGGTGTACCTGGAGAGTGTTCTATAACAATTTCAATAAACTCCTTGGGAAATGTTTAATTGTTATGTGAATTTGGAAAAAAAATGCATTATTAGATTAATAACGGTCAGGTTAATGAATCAGAAGCAAACTGGAATTGGGCTGTTGTAGCAATTACTTTTCTTGATGCCTGCATTTTTTTTTTTTAGCACTGAAAAATGTCTTTCTATAAGTTTGAAGGTCCTACGGCATGACTAAGAAAGGTATAGTCCATAGTTTTACCAGACAGTCCATAACTTCAAAAGTCTGTTCAGTTGGTTTTAAAAAGAAAAACTGTCTTGAATGTAAATCGAACTGCCTTAAAAGTTCTAAACAGATTAAAGGCTATATTGAGAGCATTTTATTGTGAGAATTTTGATATTCTCCAGAGATTCAGGAAACTTCTTCTTGAGAGACTCAAAATGTTCTGAAATGAATACCACTCATTCTCTATATTATCTTGCTACCTGAAAATTAAACTTCATGTTTGACCAATTACAAATAGAAGGAAGGGAGTTAAAACTGCTTTTTCTGGAGTCATACAAACTCAAGGTCAGTAGTATGAACAGTTCAGCCACTTTCATTAATTACTAGTTGATGCCTTTGTTAGACAAAAATCATTGTGGTTTAGTGTCTAATGAGATTTGAAGTTATTATAGACAATACTAGAGAAATACTAGAAAAAAAGTAAATTCCTTACTGATGTAGCTATAATATAGCTTAAATATACCAAAGATATATTTTAATGATTAACTGTAAAATGCTTTAGGTCAGGATTCACTTTTTCTCTCTACCAGCAGTTTTCCACCCGTCATTCACTGACTCTTTGATCTCCCTTTGTTTGTTCATGTTACATTTTAAAAACTCTGATTATCTAAGCCTGTTGAGTATCTTCTTCCTGCAACACCACATGTGTCTGCTGTAACTTTCACGTTATTATCAAGGTGTTAATTTGCAATTTTCTCAAAGTCTTTTATACTCAAGTTACACTATTGTAACACTGGACTTCTGTGTCCTTGGGACTTGTTGGCTTTGCTTGAGCATCCAGGTGGAGTTGAGATTTCTCACATTTGTTGCTATTGAAAGGCTCCTAGGTCAGTGAAATAGAGAGTTAAGGATTTTCTTTGGTCTGTTATACCACAAATATTCTTACAACACCCCATAGGTTACTGAAATTCTTTCGGTGAGCAGCTGATTGCCAGAACAACTTAAATGTCTTGCGTAACTTATCTAAATCTATTGCCCTTGTCCTGGAGTACTGTGTCAAGTTTTGGGCCCCTCACTACAAAAAAGATTTTAAGGTATTGGAGCATGTCCAGAGAAGGGCAACGAAGCTGGTGAGGGCTCTGGAGAACAAGTCTTGTGAGGAGCAGCTGAGGGAGCTGGGATTGTTCAGCCTGGAGAAAAGGAGGCTGAGGGGAGACCTTCTCGCTCTCTACAACTACCTGAAAGGAGTTTGTAGAGAGGTGGGGGTCGATCTCTTCTCCCAAGTGACAGGCGATAGGACAAGTGGAAACGCCTTCAAGTTACACCAGGCGAGGTTTAGACTGGATATTAGGAAAAAATTTTTACATTGAAAGGATTGTCAAGCACTGGAACAGGCTGCCCAGGGAAGTAAATGAGGCACCATCCCTGTAGGTATTTAAAAGACGAGTAGACGTAGTGCTTAGAGATATGGTTTAGTGATGGTTTTTGTCAGAGTTAAGTTGATGGTTGGACTAGATGATCTGAAAGGTCCATTCCAACCTAGGCGATTCTATGATTCTACGAATTTAGCTGTTTAAGTGTTGGTCTGTTTGCAATTTTTCAGTATTGCTTCCATGAAGATTTGTAGGAGACTTTCTTTTCTTACAAAGAGTGGATATTGTTTCCTTTAAAGGCTGAAATACATTGGTTCAGTAGTAATTTGGATACTCCCTTAATAGCCTGGAATTTCTAGGTTACTTTCAAATTCAGTATTTGCCTGTAATGGTAGTCTCAGACAGATGGCTTTATCTTCATAGAAGGATTTCAGCTTCTTACTGAAGTTAGTCACAGGCCTCAGACTACTTTAATAGTTTCATTTTATCTCTCTTCTGATTCTACTTCTCATCTCACTAGTATAATGTGACCTCTAAGACACTGAGAAAGTAAACAATATTGTCTTTATTAGGCATTCAAAAGAGCTACTGCAGTTCTTCTCTCGATTAAAGACTTGCTGAAGGTGCTAACTGCGCAGGCTGCAGATAAATTCCCAAATATAGGCTGCCCTGATCATTCTCACAGTCCCTGCATTCCTGCCCAAAGATAAGGTGGTAGCTTGACTGGACTTACATAAACTTCATGGCTAGACTTGGTGCACAATGATGTTTCTGAGTGTACAGCCAAGACATTTTCCATGGTCTTCCAATTGAAAACACCAATGTTTTAGAAAAAATGCTGAACCCTGTAAAAACAGTCATTCATTTGGCTTAAATATAGCTGTGTTCATTACACATTACATAGGTTTTGTGACCTAGACAACTACTCATATTTTGCAACCTTATTCGCAGCATCGGGAAATAAAAATGACAGCATCAAGATGAGAGCTTGTCACCTTCTTTTGTATCTGAAACAGGAAGAAAAGTGAAGGAAGCAGAATGGTGGTTGCTGTTGAAGTGTGTACAGGATAAAGAAAGCATAAAAGCATTCTGAGGAGTAACAATGTGGCTTTTAGGAAAAACTTTAAATTCATTCCCGTTAGCAGAAAACTCCCAAATCCTCAGCAAACAGAACTGATTTCAAACACTCCATAAATATCTGCCTTGAGAATAAGGGCACATCCTATCAAAAAGTAAAAGCTTGTAAGGAAAAATACAACTGTATGACTGACATTGGAAGTCAGGGGAAAAAACTGAGGAGCGATAAACAAGAAATTATCATTCCCTTTTGCTCTATTACCTACCAGCCACTGCAAGAGCTCATTGCCTATGGCTCCTACAATTGGTTTTAGACTTCTGTTTAACAGAGTTTTGAAAAAAATATTTTGAAAGAAAATGGTTTGAAATCTACTAAATCAACCAAAGTAAATATACAAATACTCTTTCATTAAACTGGAAAATGTAATTAGTTGATTTAATGTTTTTCACCTGAAGAACATTAACTTTCAGTTTCTACCAATAACAGTCACAATAAAGATGATGAAGAAAAGGCATAAACAGTCCCTCGCCTATACTGACACAAATTTCTTACTTGTCCTTATTGAAAAGATTATAAGACAGGAAATGTACATTCAGGACATAGTTTAAAAACTTGGTTTCATTAAGCTAAGCAACCAGGAGGAGCAGCATTATTGTAGTGCTGAATACACAGAGAAAGGTATGTATGCGTTTCTTACATGCATATAAATACACTACTTGTAAGCTGTGATAATTGTAATTTGACATATAACAAAGTCAGCAAAGTACTTGAACAGTCAACATTTTAATAGTAGTAACAAATGCATCATTTGATTATACAGAGCACTGGGGCATTTGGTTGCAAGGATTAGTCTAGTAATAACTTACATGAAGTGCGCTCTATCTTACCTTTCAGGTAGCGTTAATTGGTTTACCACTGCTACTAGTTAATTGCAGCTTGATTGACAAGCACGACCTCAAAGTCAGAGAGGAATGCAGTCTGCCCTCATCAGGAGATGATGCACTTCACTGTGTCTGACTTAGAGCCCAGCGTTAACATCTTTGCCTGGAGAGATCATCTAGATCATATTTTGAAAAGGAATCGGCACCCAAGTCATAGAATACCACAAACATGATTACTTCACATTCCTGTGAAGATTCATTTATATATCTAAAATCAAATAATTGGGTTTTTATGTGCTGTCCCTACTTCATCGTACAAAGCACTATTCAGTATATGAGATGGATCCAGGTCATCCTTTAAAAATCTTGACTGAACTATTTGGATTACTTTAGTTCAGAGAGTTCGCGGCTCTGTAGCTGTGCTCCCCTGGAGCCTCTGATCAAAGAGCATGTACTCAGAGGGTCTTTGTGAGAAGGGTTGTCTCCATACCAGCGCTTAATCCAGGGAATCATAATGATAAAAAATAAACCCCAAAGTAATCAATAGATTTATGCCACAGACAAACCTACCATTGTGAGATTTCTTACACAGTTTGTATAAGGGTAGCGGGTAGATTTCCTTCTGGAATGAAACGGCCTTTTCACAGTTCGTGTCAAACATAAATAAAACTATTTGGGTTTGATTCACTCTCATTAAGCTTCTCTGCAAGGCTTTCATTATTAATCACCATGCATAACCATTCAGGTTTTTTTGTCTTATTCCTACATCATCTTTTCTTCTGTCAGAAATCCATGTGTGCAACATGTGCATTTATTTTAGCTACAGGCAGCAAACATATCATTCAGGAATGGAAAAATACTGAATTATGTGATGTTAGTTGATATGCCTATCCAGCCCTCCATCCTCTATACATCTTAATTCAGGATTTTACAAAACCATGTAGTCACAAACTCTTCCTCGTATCTCACTGCCGGGGTCCTGCTGTCTCACTGTTGGGGGCCTGAGTATCCTCATATCTAATGGACCAAAGTGATTTACAAGGGTATTCCCTTAACCAGCAGCCTGAGAAGCGGCACACCTGCTCTGCTGGAGAACTGCCAGTAAACAGATGCAGGGCTGTGCATTTCAGTGACACTGAACACGGTCATAGTGGCACGTATAGTCTGTTCTCACAAGTGAAACAGGTGTCGCCTACGAGCTTAACCACCATCATGAACAGATGCGAACTGGTGTTTTACTGGCATAAATGTCATGACTTTTATTATCATTGATCAAAACAAGCCCCGTTCTTGACTTGTTGTGATGGTTGAGGGCTCACCCAATGTTTACTGGCAGCCAGCCCACCTCTACAATTCTGAGAGAGATGGGGGGTGTGCAAGAAATGCAATTTTAGTCCAGAAATAAGTTACTTCATTACAGGGCTGAATTCTGCAGAATTGATTTTAAGCACAGCCCCCATTGAAGCAGAAATTATCTAACTGAAATAAATTGTCGTTTTACAATCCAAACAAAGACATAAGAGGACAAGACCTGAGCCCTGAAATCAGAGCGTTGCTCACATAACCCACCAGATGAGCTCAGTAAGATGTGCTTTCTAAGACATCCAGGAGACCCATGGGTGACGCAAACTGCTTTCTCTCCTGGGCTCCCAAACTCTGCGTTTCAGGACTTCAGGTATAGGGAAAGAAAAGAGGTGAATTCCGATCCATGTAGCCATTCAAGTAGTTGACCATATGGATGATGTGATGTACGCCCACTACAGCATGGCATGCAGCTGCCTGCACAGGCCCTACAGCAGAAAAGATTGCCGCACTCCAGGCACGCACTAAATCTGTGCTGGGTTGCACTGGCTGCAGTGAAAGACCGAGCCCATGACATAACTGCTCGATAAATACATCCCTCATGGTGCTACACTGTGGAGACAATCTCCAAAGGTGTCTGTATAAGTCTTATGGGCAAAGCCTCCTCCACCCTTCCCTTGCACCTCAGTTACTAACAGCTGATCTGTGCCGTGCCTAGGCGTGGAAGGGAGACACAGCAAATGGACCTTCAACAGGTCATGCATGGTGCAGACAGGTGGGGTGTGGCACTGGCTGCTAGAAGGAATGATTACTGGGACACAGGAATTTGAAAGGGGACAAATCTGGTTTGGAGTTGGAATTGGGGACCCTTAGAGATGCCTTTGATGCCAACGCGAGGAGTGCAGAACAGGTGCTCCAGTGTGGATAGTCCTCCCCCACAGAGCAGGATAGAGGCAGTCATTGATACCATGTTCAGAGCAACTTGAGCTATGCAAATGAGACTGAAGGAGTATTCATTTTAATGTCTTTTCAGCTTTGTGTTGTGCTGCAAACCACTTATTTGTCAGACAGAAAGACTGTGATAGTGGAAAATGGCATTGTAGCCTGACTTCAGACTACAAAAGATGCACTATATTATCCTGGTTAATCACAAAGCCAAAAAAAAAAAAAATCTAGATTCTATCTGTCTTTCTTTTAAAAAGAAAAAAACACGTTTAACAAGTGTATGCTAAATGCTCTCTTTTACAATTCCTCCTCACATCTAAGAGCTTCTCTAGCAACTTTGAGTGCTCAGAAGTTACCACCTTAACGATGAAACAGTGTGTATTAAAAATATTAAGAGCTAATTATAGATTAATTTTGAACATACAATTTTAAAGTTTCTGACCTGTATGATAAGTTATTAGCAAGGCTTTTAATTTTTTTTTCATCAATTTTGAAAAGGGATATCCAACCCAAAAGCCATGAAATTTCATTCGGTGTAGAAGGCTGAAAACTCTCTAATTTAAGGAAATGTGATTTAAAACTAATTATAGCAAATAGAAAAACCAAGAGGGACACGAAGAGCTTCTCAACAGATAGAAGGAAAAATATTGTTTGAGAAAGAATAATGTACAGTCAGAAAGGAATTAATGAATAGGACAGGTACATACTTGCCTAGAAATAGCTATTAATACTACAGAATTATGCACTACTCAGTCATTAACATCACATTGCACCTGGCAGTTTAACAGGCAGATTTTAGTTCTTTGAGAAAAGAAATTAAGGGCTCAATTATGGATCGGAGCCATGCTGAGAAAGGAGAAAGATAAATACTGTTTCATGGTTTGCTGGGAAGCCATATGCCTCTGGAAGGCACAAAAAAGTGGTCTGTCACTACACCTGCAATAAACAAACCGTGCTAATGGACCAGACCACTCATAGAGAAATATGTTAAAACCTCATTCTGAATGTAAGGAAGGAAACAATCTTAGATGTAAGGGAAGTTGTTCGTGCCCCTCTTCTGATGACTGTTCAGGGACGATCCTTCTCTATGAGAAGCAATGATAGTTCTGAGTGAAGTTTCAGTGTAAATTACTTGAGATTAGGAACTGAAGATTCGGGTTGGCATCCTTGGAGCCCTACAACAGGCAGATTTATGTCTAATTTTAGTCCAGTGATGTCTGAGCTGGACATTTGGAGGCATTGGTTTGCCTGGAAGGAGTGTTTTCAGAACAGGCAGCTCTGGTGATTTCATTAGACCACAGGATTCTGTTATCTTCAGATCCATCTTCTTAGGCTGGTCACACTGAAAATATGTCCCTGATTCCAGTGATCAAGATCGCACTGTACGTTCTGTATCCAAGCTTCGCACTGATGCATCTAGATGTGATTTGTGGAGTTCTATGCATTGCAAGCAATTCCTGATACACCTTTAACTTCCTTTCTTTTTGTAGTATAGAATGTATTTGTCTGATACGATGATGATTCATGCTGCTCTTGTCCTTGTATAGCGAAAACGTTCCCCCTTTCCCTTCTCAGTAAATTTTTCACGAGTACCTTTTTACTTCAGTATCACTCATCCACATATTTTAACTTCTGTGTTATCAAACTAATTTTTCTGTTTGCTTCTTATAAATACTCAATTCTTAATCATTAGAATGCTTTTTTTCTTTATGAAATAATTACAGATATTATATATGCAATGAAGCATTATTAAAGCAATTTGGTATTATTTTTGTCATTTAATTTTTTCCTCCTACTCTCTTGCACTCATGTTTCCAGTTTTGTGAAATTTGCCTTTCTTAAGTGCCGGGAACACATATATTGATTCACAAACTATATTTTTGCATGTAATAAATGCAATTTTATCATGATCACATACAATCATGGGATTATTATTATTAGAATGACTTGTTGGTTTTATCTCTTGGAAATGCCTCTTTAATAAGTAAAATACTTGTAAGATATCAAATCTTTCTACTTGAATGCTACTATCTGTTTTGTGCTTTTTATTCTTTTTTGTTATCAAGTCAGGGATATTTTAGTAGTGATGACATGGGACTTCAGAATAAATTTTTCATTTTATGCTTTGGAAAGGGCTGATCCTGTTGTTATTTCCTTGTGACTGACCCGTATTAGTCACCCGTGCTGAAACGTGTCGGTGAGAAAATCAGTCCCTAAACATTCCAAGATCTAGCTTTCTGATACGTCAATAATTCAGAAAACAAGCTATGATATTTTTTCAGGTGGAGTACAGCCTCCCCATTTCCACAGTAGGGAACATCCATAACATAACAGTATTGTGAGAGAGCCTGACAAATTATGGCTGATATCTAAACCTAATTATTACATTTCCTGACGAATAAATGATATGGCAATCCTTGGGCTAAGTCAAAACAGCGGTTTTCATTTTTACTCCAGAATTATAAATGTGCTACCATTGCTCTTCCTGTGTTATATTAGAAATCAAATTTCCTGATGTATAAATCCTTTCTACTATCAAGCCCTCTATAGTCTTAATTCTAGCATCACACTGATTTTTAGTTGTACTTCAAAGTATTATTTCTGAATGAGTGCCTTTTCCCCAGTAGAAAACAGGACATACAAGCTCTATCCTCAGAAACCTTCAGGCTTTCCCACGAGTTTGTCAGCCTCTCCCTATAGGGGTCAAAGTCCATATCCTCAACCCCCCTAATTCAGTAATCATATGACATATAACTATATATCCCCCAAAATATTAGCAAAGGTCTGTAAACTTCCAATATTTGTTTTTTGGCAAGCTGAGAACCGCTCAGTATTGAGCAGCAAGATATACCAAGCATTTACCTGCACAGGTCCTTACCTTACTGCAGTCCTGGGGCACGGTGACCACATCAGCCCCTGTGCAGAGCAGACCTGTATCCACACACCTCTAATCCAGAAACTCCATGTTTGGGGCATTCACCTGGGATAAAGACCCACATTTTTCTCCTGCTTCTGAAAAAAGACAAGCTCCACCTCCCATTTCTCACATCGACGTTACTTAACATAGGCACAACTGTTTTGGGGTTCTCTAGATTTGGCATTAGCTAACGTGCTTTTAACATTGCTCCCCTTTATGAAAAATAGTTGTATATTCTTAAGCCATGGGAAGAGGGAGATGAGTCTAAAACCTATCTGGTATTATACTTGGAATATCCACATCAAGTTTCTGTTGCCAACAAAGATTTCTATCTGGAGCGCCTAAGTGATGGGTGTGCTGTGCTATAGATAAAGATTTTATTCTTATTTTTCCTGTTTGTTTTGTTTGGGGTTTTTTTGGGAAAAAATGACTTGGACATTTTGCTGCAAAGGAAGATTCAGGGTGATGAATAGAGATTGGAAATAAGGTACTTAATTTTTTTTCCAGAGACAGACACTGAAGTCACAGCAATGGGCTCATTTTACCCAAAGCGTTGCTTCAGCATTTTCTATCAGCTAGCTTATATAGTCCTCCAGTTGTTCCAATAACTTATTGCCCACAAACACTGCCTACAAAATGAAAAGCAGCATGATTTTGAGAGTATTCAAGTACCTCTGTATGAGAAGCTGTGTCTGTACAAGATCTGAGAGAGGTACGAGCTCAGGCTGCCCTATAGCAGTGTAGCCAATCCATATGGTGTTGCATTCAGGCAAACTAACCATATGTACAGTGCCTTTAGTTTTGGAGCTTGAACAGCGTTGAACCGCAAGGGAAAAACTGCCTTAAATTACCCTATATATCATTCACAGAACGTAGGCACTTAATGAGGCCTAAAGCTTTCATCGGGCAAAAAAATATCTAAAAATTCTGCATGGCAATTTTTAAAGATTAAGGTAGCTTTGTCCTTCTATGGATCTTCCGTCAAGCTCCCTTAAGAGTGGCAGGTGAAACAGAAACATAACTGAGGTGGGTGGGAAGCTGGAGAAAGTGGACTGTTTTTCTCTCAAAGAGTTCAAAACACAGCCTCAGACATCAGACTACACTGCGGGGATCATGATTTGCAAATTCTTAGTGGGGAATAAAAATGGGAAAAAATGATAATCTGAGTAACAAGTATTCAATAGATATATAATTTAGAAGCTTCACTGGATCTTGTAAATTCTAACAACAACAAAAAAAATCTAAATTTTGCAAAAAGATTTTGGTTACTGAGGGATTTAGTCCCAGATAGCAAAGATTCTGATAATAGTGCTTATTTGGGGTTATTTCAAGATTATTTTTAATAGATTACTATAAATATGATGCAAAAACTTTTGTAGATCAGTTAAATGAAATAAGTGAATTCATAGTCTACAGAAGAGGGATACTGCTTTTAAATTCAAATATTAGAAGATGCCTAAAAGGGTTAGAGAAAGTGATTTCAATGGCTGCATGCCATTAACAATTAACAATTGTCATTAATGCAATTAACTTTTTGAGAGGACATCCTGTTTCTCAATGGTAAAAGAATACTTCATGTTAGACTCTTGTCCCCAAACTTTTGTTGTACAAAAATTTCTCATTTAAGCTAAACTAATTGTCTGGTTTCCTCCTGTAGGGAATGGAGAGAGAAAGTTCGTCCCACGGGATGATTTATCTTTTCCTAAAATAATGTTCCAGGAAGGTACATCATCCCCTATGGGATGTGAGGTTTTCTTCTTTGACTAGAACAGGTGGAGGTGTGAGGTCCAAGAGAAAGATTTCAGCCATAGATTTGTCCTTAGTGGTTAAAGCAGCTGCATACAGAATATCTTTGTGGGATCTCAAGTCATCAACAGCCTCAGACTGAAAGAGGGTAGATTTAGATTGGATATCCAGAAGAAATTCTTTACTGTTAAGGGTGGTAAGGCACTGGAACAGGTTGCCCAGGAAGATTGTGGATGCCCCCTGGAAGTGTTCAAGGCCAGGCTGGATGGGGCTTTGAGCAGCCTGGTCTAGTGGGAGGTGTCCCTGCCCATGGCAGGGGGGTTGGACTAGGTGATCTTTACAGTCCCTTCCAACCCAAACCATTCTGTGATTCTGTGATGTGATTCTGTGTAGGGAGCTGAAGTGCCGACCATAAACTTCTGCTGTGTTGTGGATTGCAGCATCTGCCTTTTGGTGTTTAAGTTATTCAGTGGTAAACATAATGCTCAAAACCCAGTACTTTACTAGGGCTGCCTGCACATTTTTCTATGAATGTAAAGTGATTTACCCTATGTCACCTTTACCACTTGCTAAAAGGTAACTGAATCCCTTCCATGAAATCATAAGGCAATTATTCGTAGTTACAGTATCCCTAAGCTACTGAAGCATAAAGTTAATTACAAACACACATGATTTGATTGGTCCCGTCCTAGTCCATGTCATGAATGGGAAAATCGGTAACGCTGTGAATAAATCTTCCACTGACACAATCAACAGACCTTTGAGGTGACAAAAGACCTTTAAAGACCTGTTTTGACTAGCTTTATTTTCTCAGCTTCATTTGAGACAAAATTAAGTAGACCTACACGCACTATCTTCAACTGTCAAATGCACTAATTCATTTATTTGGCAAGTGATCTCATTCCCTGGTTAAAAATGCTGCACCCGTGAGAGAATTAAAGAAGTGTAATGTACTGAAACCAGCACCGAGTGCAGAGGAGGCAGGCAATTTTTAAGGTAATTTTGTTTCTGGTCTGGCCAACTCCTACAAACAGGCCAGTTTGTACTCATCTGTACCCAAAACTCAACAGGGATGCATCCATATGAAGAATTAGCTGAATTGAGAGCTCACTTTTGAGTCTGAACTAAAAAAAAAATGCCCATTAATTTCAAATATCCTTTTCTTAGGAATGTTTTTGTCCAGTGACACCATCCATCTCTATCCGATTGGCGTTTGCAGAGGCTACATGCAGTTGGTGAAATGATTGATCATAGCTATTGTTTAGTATTTGCTTCAGCTGTACATTAACAAAACAACATTGGATGAGTGTGTTCCAAGACTGAAATTACTAGTTATTTCTAGGCATGACCTAGTGTCAAACCCAGAACATGGAAAAAGGTAAGCTTTCCTACCCAACTAGATCCCGAATCTCTTGTCTTAACCTCTGCTGGGGAACAAGCTTGTGAACAAGTTGCTCCAAGTTACTATTAAGTAAGGGTGGATGAAGCTCAGATCCTTTCTGTTACCTACCTGTGAATGTACTCAAGCCCTTCACTAAGTGCACTCATTCCTCAGTGAAAAGAGACAAGTTATTTCAGAGTTGCTGAGGAACAAGTGTTTGAACACTGGAAGTTACCAGGGGAATTGACTTACTGGAAGCTTTTAGCTTAGTTGATAGTGCATTAACTTGCCTTTACTATTTCTTGAACAATAATAAAAATAATAGCACACACTTCAGCTCCTTTCTTGCTTCTAGCATGTTTCCCTTCATGTTTCTGCTCTGACTCTTGCTTTCTTGTAGGATCAGTACTATCTTGCTCTCTTCACCTCTGGTCTTATTGACGCTTCATCAGGGTCTACGATTCCAAGTGTTCATGCACAGAAAAAAGAAATTTAGATTCAAACAGATGTAAAGATGTTTTGCGTGGATTTTTATTTGTTTTTCCCCTCATAATCTGTTTATGCAGGAACATCAAATAGAGGCTTTTTGCTGTTATCTATCTACTTTCTCTGTGGTTGGGCCATTCAGGCAGCAGATGGGAGCCCCTGATTTCAATCCCAGAGGCAATTTTAGGTAGTATACTACCAACAAAGCATTACCCATAAAGCTAAAGTAAGGTGTGTTTTCCCAGTAGTCCTCTTTATTGGAAATTTTATTAACAAAATAACCATTTTTCTCCAGTCTCCAGCTCACTTTCCCTGCCTTGAACCTACCTTCAGTTGATCTAGCCTAACTGAACAGTATCAAAATAAGTAGAGATCAGACCAATTATTCTCCAATTGCTTTGGGGAATGCTTTAGGGAATCCATAATGCTTTCAGCGTTATCTTCCTTCCTTCTCCAGGGAAGGGAGATAGGACAAAAGGCTGTGCCACTTCTTCATAAAAAATATCCTGTTCAAATAAAACAATGTCTTTTTACTTAATCTGTTTCCTAATGTCTCATTCTTAGTGAGGAAAATATCCATCCTAGGATTTCATTCCTTCTGCATCCCTTTATAGACTATTTTGCGCATGATTTGATCGTTTCTTGTGGTTTCATGTCTCCAGATCGTAATGAGCCACTATGTCAATGGAAGAAAATGAAGTGTCACCCTGAAATCTGTGTCTTCTTTTATGCTTTGTTAGACTTCACTATTCAAATCTTTTTCTATTCAAATATACTTCATCTATGAAAGAAACAAGATAGTGCTTCTGCTATGGTTAATGTGGTTAATGCCATAACCCACCTGGTATTCTATTCAAATTCTTCAGCTATGAGAATTTGCTACTGCAAATACTCACTCAAAACCTCTATATAAAAGCATTTAACATTCTTATTTGATGCTCTTGACTCTTTGTCCTTCAGCATGTTCACTGTAAAGCTGCTGGTGTTTGTGCCCATCTCTGCTTCATCTCTTGTGTTGTTAACATTTGCTTTCTACTTCAGGCTTTCATCCTGAGCACCACAGTGAATTGGAAAAAGCACCCTGCAAAACAGCTCCACCCCCGTAGCTAGGAATAAATAGTGCTAAGAAGACTAGCTAAGCAGCTGATAGGCCTTGACCATTGCTTTTTATGCTATTTATGAATATCCCTCATGTTCTACTCCTCATCTGGTTTCTATTTACTGGTTTTATATGCTGAGTGTCAGGCCTTGGGGTTGGGGACCACTTTTCATTTTGTGTGATGGCGCTTAGCAGCACAGGCTACCAGTGAGATTGTGTACTGCAAGTAAACAGCACCTTGATGGGAGTGCGGGTAGCAGAGCATTAGCTCCTCCTGTTATGAAAGCTGCTGCTGTGGTCCTCATTTACAGGCAGTCAGATCCCACGCTGCTGCTTTGGAATCACTCCGCTCTCAAGAGTTTGTTTTTTAACGACGAAGATCTAGAGCTGAACTTGGTGCAGCAAAGAACCATTTTATTACCTCATTTAGTGCCTTTAAAAGACCAGGACAGAAGCATAAGTACCATTTCTGTGCTTTTTTCACATGGAGAAGGAGCTCATTTTTTCTTAAAAATGTGGCCCTGATGTTACATCTTTGTTTCTGGCAAGCAGAGAACTTTCAGCCTACCAGTCGTGGGATGCTCTCTGGCAGGAGCTGCCAGTTCACAGGCTCTGGTAGGGCTTCGCTCCTAGATTTATTGGCTGGGAGAGCTACGTGCAGTGTTTTCTGCAAAATATTAAAAAAAAAGAAGTCTTGTTTTCTTGGACATGTGTAGGAAGATGAAACCTGATTTACATTTCACACTCCTGTTTGTTAGTCTTAAGACCTTGTACAGCTGTTCTTTAGTGGACCCATTTAACATTATATATTGTAGTGGTTAAAATTTTTCTAGCGGTACTTACGTATAAGCAAATATAAGGCTCATCTACATAGCGTAGTCTGATAAATACAGATATTATGATGGAAAACTTTATCACTTTTAGTCTATGAATTTAAACAATGAGAAACTAGTAAATTTTTTTCCAATAAGTAAGTTTGAAGGATCAAAGAAATCCGAGTGTGTAACAATACATGAAGTCTGTTATCATCTGCTATTTCAAGGCTCCTAAATATGACAATGAATATCAAGCAAAGTTAACAGATTCAAAATAGAATTATGGCTGTAGAGAACAGAACAATTAAAAAAATATTATCTTTACGTCTTTATGGCTTATGGTAGCCGTCACCTTTCATATGTGCCTGCCAGGAAGAACTCCAGGTTTTGATCTGAGCAAGATAATTTTTTCATGTCATATTTGGAAGCGACTGGCGTTTTAGGGGTTCCTCCCCACTACACTTTGGTAAGAAGATTGCAGAGGATGGAGCTAGGTTAACTCATTTCTTCACTTGGTTCAGACTAGGGGTTTAAACCTGGGTTTCTCACTCTCCTGGGAACAGCCAAGACACAAGGAACCATTTTTCTTAAAATCAGTTTTTATTCCCCCACAAAGATATTAATGTTAAAATTGAATTGAACATTCGAAATTTGAATACTCTCCTCTACCAAAAGTTTCACCAGCATGGCGTCTGCCTTTCAGAGTGCACTGTGATCAGCAATGTTTATGGTTTAATTTCTAAGCCACTCTTTCCACAGCTTTTCTCTTCAGTACTTTTTCTTAGCTCCATGTTCCTAATGCCAATAATATATTTTTTTCCTTATCCACTTTTTTTGCTTGGTTTTTCTACTCATTTTCTTACTGTATTTAATACTGCTTTAAATATCCCCTCTCTTGCTACTACTGCTCTGCAGGGTCCTGCTGTGCAAATTGGCACTTTAAGTGGAGGCACTTCATGTAAGTGAGTAACAGCCACCCCTGGTGTGATACTTAAAGAAACAATTGCACTAAACTGTACCTCTTGCTTTGAAGAAAAATTAGATAGAAGGGAAAGAACTCCAGCTAACAGGAGATTATGATTCGAGTTTCATAGAAAGTACGAAGCTATGTAAAGTCTTCAAGACCTGTAAAACTGCAAGAGGTTTTTCACAGTTAAAGGGAGAGATTAAATCTTTACTTGGGAACCAGGGCTGAAAGTCAGTGAAGCCCCACAGTGTTATTAAAATTTTACAACTCCTAAGACATCTGCCTTGGCATCGTTAAAGATATTCTGTACTCACAGAATTATTATTCTGTTCTATTTTACTTGGAGTAGCCCTTAAAGTCAGCTTTATTTTGATATTTTTATGCCTTTATCCCCCAGGATGGACAACAGAATTGTTGTGTTTCTCGTTCTGGATTATTTATGGTTGCCTGGGACTTTTTTGAAAAAAACATTTTTCATTGGCAAAGATCAGTTTGACACACTTCAGACTGATTTTTTTTTCAGAAAGGTTTTTAATTTCATTTCCATTAAGACCAGGTTCTTGGGGACACTTTATTTTTCAGGTCAAAATGAGGAAGTATTCTCTAGGTCAGTGAGTGGGATCATTACCCATAATGTTCAGTGGTTGATAGTCAAATCCATTATCTGAAACCAACAAAATCCATTATCTGAAACCAACAACGGATTAATAGTTACTTTGTGATGGCCCAATGCCTTCTTTTGGGGTTAGTTTCTTTTTTTTTTTTTTTTCTGGATACCCTTAAATTTTCCCTGCTGTTGAATTAGATAATGTTCTTTGTATATAGCTCAGAAATTAGAGTATTTTGCTAACCTAATTCTATTCTCCCCTTTTGTGTGGTGATTTCTAAGTGGAAAAAGAAGACATGATCGCCACAGCAGAATCACAGGTATGGACCAGCTCCAGGGAAGACAATCAGTTATTGTTTTACTAAAAGAAGATCCCCTTTTGTCTCGGATGTTTTTAGGTGTCCCATCCCTTCTTTCCCTTTTTACTTGGTATTCTGGATCTCTAGTACACGGAAGCGCAGACTTCGCAGCTTGAGATATTTCCTTAAGGCAGGCAAAGTACGGCCGTTGTTTTCTTTAGTTTTTATAGATACAAGGGTAGCTATTTCTTTTCAAGTGTTTAAATTTGCATACAGTCCAAATGTAATGCTGTTGAACTGTCAGGTTCTTATCCTTGAGGTTAATTCACTTATCTAATTAAAGCCATTCAGTCAGGATGAAAACGAAGTTTACCACCTCTGAGGTAAAATCTTGCTTCCACCGAAATCTGTGTATAAAGCTTTTACAGATGTCAGCAGAGCTGTGATTTCGCATCTAATTAGAAAATGTCATTTTAAAAATACATATTAGGGGTTTTTTTGGAGGGGAAAAGGGTATGAAGTTTTCCTCAACAGAATTACTGTCCAGGAGCCAAATCAGCAAACAGAAGAAATAGTTATTTTTTTCTTGATGATTTTATATTTTAATATAATGTTATATATAATATATATAATATAAAAATAAAATTTGTTTTTTCCCCTAGATATTTCAAAGCAATGGAATAAATATTTTTCTCTACAGTTTTGTATGCCAACTAATCATCAATTGACAATCTGTTTACAATGTTTTCTGCCAATATGAATATTTAGTTCATATCATTTTTTCCATTTCATTCCTAGCATAAAAAATAGAGAAAAAATACAGCAATAAAAAAGCATTTTAAGGGAAAGAAGAGAGTATAAAAGAGAGGTTCATACTAATTATGAGCAACTTGCTAGCAATATAGCAAATAGTCTCTGATTTATGTGGCTGAAGGTAAGGTACACTTTTAATATTTCTCATAGCATTATGAGGATGATGGATGACCTGTTTTGCTGTTGCAATTTTAGTAATTGCACAGAGCTAGGGTAAAATCCATTCCTCTGACTCAGTCTGGAGACAAAGGCATGAATAACCATGGCCATTTTGACATCACAGAAGTGCTGTTTTATCCTTTCTTCATAAACAGGAACCCGAACTCGTTTTTTTTTCAGAGCCACACATTTTCTGTCTAAAGTAACACAAGATTCCACACAACTTTCAAAATTAACATCTGAGTAGCACATAGTAGGCAGACCACAATCCATGAGGAAAGTAGCTAGTTTGCATGTTTTTACTTTATTTATCTGACAAGAACAGTGATATTTCATTATAAGCTTGG
This sequence comes from Rissa tridactyla, assembly GCF_028500815.1. Lineage (NCBI taxonomy): Eukaryota > Metazoa > Chordata > Aves > Charadriiformes > Laridae > Rissa > Rissa tridactyla. The sequence goes on along the minus strand of NC_071468.1, from coordinate 114,332,209 downwards.
CGGTGGCCTTTCAAAGGAGGGGAAGCAGGATTTACTTAAGCCATACTGTTTTACTATAAACTGCTTGCTTATTTTTAAGGTTTGTTGATCTGAAGTTGAAAAATAGAACAAAAATATGCTGTCCATTCTTTATAATAAAAATACATTTATTAGAATACCAATTGGGGGCAAAATTCAATAATGGTATTAAAAATTAAGTCATATTAAAATCTGCAAGTTATTTTCTAGTATTTGACCAACACAGATGAAGCTCAGAGGAAAAAAAAATGTGTAACTAGAGAAAAACAAGGAAAATAAGCATGCCACATTGATTTGTGATAGTGACATTAAAAAAATAATAAGGAAGAAACTTAGTCAATATTTCAACTTTTGTTGCATATTATATTAAATGAGGATATATGAGGAGAGGCTGAGGGAGCTGTGCATGTTTAGCTTGGAGAAGAAGAGGCTGAGGGGAGACCTCGTTGCCCTCTACAACTACCTGAAAGGAGGTTGGAGAGAGGTGGGCGTTGGCCTCTTCTCCCAGGTGAATAATGACAGGACCAGAGGAAATGGTCTGAAGTTGCGGCAGGGAAGGTTTAGGTTAGATATTAGGAAGAATTACTTTACTGAAAGAGTGGTCAGGCAGTGGAACAGGTATTGAAGAAGAGGTATTGAAGAAACGTCTAGATGTGGCACTTCAGGGCATGCTCCAGTGGAAGAGATTGTAGGGTTTTTTTTGTGTGTGTGTGGTTGGACTCGATGATCTCAAAGGTCCTTTCCAACCATGAAGATTCTATGATTGAAATCTTTGATTTCATAAGAACAATAAAATAAATAATGTTCTAAAGATGATGTAAGTACCAATATTAACTAAAAAAAAATCTTAAATTCCACCTCAAAAAATGATTTGGCAAAAGTGAATAAAACTCCAGCCAAACTAGGATGTTACTCCAGCTAAAGTAATGAAATATTTATCTCAGTTTGTTTCAAAGTTGCAACTGGTCAAACAGGGTAAAAAATGAGAGTATCAGACCACAGGTGACTTTTCGAAGATAGATCGGGAGAGCATTGAGAACCAGGACCAATTTAACGTTATTGATTGCAGGATGGGACATGCTGCCAGCCAGCTCCATCAGTTGCCCTCTGTATTGTTAATGTGTGTGCAGTGTATGCAGCTTTTAAATATCTATTGAATTTAGAGGATAGTGGGCAAATTGCTCATAGTCTATAATCTGTGTAGATATGTACACGTGATTTGCCTCTGAGGAGGGTGTTTGTAAAGTGTTATTTCTAATTACAGTTATTTTTAAAGTTTTCCACCTCCCCAGCATGTTCTTATGTAGCTTAGAAACAGCCAATACGTAAGACAATTTGTTAGAATCAGTTCATCTTTAACAGAGGCTTAAAAGAGTCATAGGTATCCTTGCCTGGTGTAAGGTTCATTGACAAATGCCCAGCTTGTTAAAAACAAAGGGGAATCATTATGCATTAATTATGCCAAATCATTTCCTGAAAACTCTTGCGAATGTCAGGAGCCGTTAGTATACTGTTAATTCCCAGAGTTGTCTGTCATCACGCAGAACTCCTGGAGATGTGGATGACATAGTAGGGTAGTCCAAAGAGCAGGGGCTCAGTTCTCTGGCATACGGGATGTGACTAACATGGCACTGGAGTCACGCTGATGGCATTCACTGTGGTTCTCCAGCAGGGCCAAAGATCCAGGCCTATAGCTCTCTGACTGCCTCTGGAGTCAGTGAAACTCCTCCTGAAATGGGGGGTGATGGTGAACGGCAGAGGAAGAAGCAAAATCAACACAGAATTTAAGCTGTGTGAGCGTAGCTTGCACTGACAAAGGCTTTGGTGAATCTGATTTTTGGCAAGTGTGAATAGTGCAGCACCTTGTAAGTACAATGGGCCCCGTTATTAATTTTTTTGTTGCAGTACGGTTCTGGGCAGCAACATTAGCCCAAGAACAAGTACCCAGGTGTAGTGCTCTGATTGTTTTTAGTGTGTGAAAGGGGCAGCCAGCTCAGGAGCCTGAGTGATGACCTGCGCTCCAGAGACTCATCACTGAAATAGGCTCCTGTTGTCTCTTCTAAAGTCTGCTAAGGAGGTTGAAATTGTTTGTATGGGCCTGAGATTAAGCCCTAAACTTGAGGTAATGTGAAAGCACTGACTTAACAAGTTGTTGACATTTAAAATAGATCTTTTTTGCAATAAAAATATGTCATAATTCTCTTGGCATTGTTGCTGCAATGAGCTTGGATGACTACATGTTCCAGACACTTTCAAAATCAAGTAACTCAAAGAGAGTTCAAGCTGTGTACTCTGATTTCTACTTCTTTTCATCCTAAATTTCAGTTTCTTAAAAAAAAAAATGCTTCTGAACCATTACATTAGCCTAAATGATATGGATGCTTACCGGATAAATTGCAGATGAAGACAGAGTGAAATGCAGTGAGTACTAGCAGGAGAAAGAATCAGCAAAGAAATACAATGATGGAACTTCCCAGTCAGATCGCATACAAAAGGAAGAATGAGTGTCATTTTCTTCTGTAGCCAGGAAACAAACATAATTGAGCTAAATTGATCCTGCAGGATTTTTTTAATTATTTTTTTTTATTTTATTTTTAAAATCAGAACTGTGGGGAAGCCTCCATTCTTCCTGTGAGCACGCAGGGATTGTGTCTAGCTCTGGGGGAAAAAAAAAAAAAAAAAAGTAAAAATAGACAGATAGATAGATACATAGATAGATAGATACATAGATAGATATGTACCATAGGCACATATACGTATCTATTCATATATATATGTAAATTCAGATAGCTGAAGAGTTAACTGTAGAAAGGTTTCTTTTAGCTGTGATTTTTTTTTTAATATTTAAGCTCTAAAAGCCACTAGAAACTGAGCTTCCTTGTTGGCTATTTCATTGCAAAAAAAAAAAAAACAAACTTTCTCTAAAGAATATATAATACATGCTACTGAGGAAAAATCCCTCCGAAGTATGATATTTTTTTTGCAGTTCATTTGCAACCAGAGAGGATCAAGTCCCAGTAAAGTTAACTGCAGATCAATAAATTATAACAGAGCATGACTAATTTTTTTTTCTGTAGATGGAAATCAGTTGTTGGATAATAATAATTATGAATAGATTTGTGTTTAACAGCTCTATTAGGGCACTATCAATCCTCTCAATTCCTCTCCTGTGTAGTGTGCAAGTACTGGAGGCAGATTACAGTTCAGAAAAAGAAACAGACAGCAGCGGATAGCTAAGCCATGGCAGCACGGTATGTTAGCACAGGGACTAAAACTGAAGATGTCTCAGCTTTTGGTTCTTGGCCAATTCTGATTTTGTATTCACCAAGCGTGGCATATGCAAACAGCAGTTGTCAGCTAAAATACAACAGGATGTAAACATCTTCAATAGAGGCCTGAATGTGAGTCTAAACTCTATATACCATCTATGAGAGGGGACAATGACCTAAAAATGTCGTAAATGGCAGCCAACACAAGTGGTTGGTGTCTTTCTCCTAAGAGGCAGAAACAACGGTAAAAGGTCATAAGCCATTTTCAAACAGGCTTTTTTCTTTCTCCTTTAGGTGCTGTGTCCTTGTCTTTCAAACCCCTGCATTTCCAGTTTGTGGGAAGAGGAGGTAACGGTGATTGTCACTTTATCTAGCAGCTCAGGTGTTAAAAGGTGCACAAGGTTAAAGTACACTTTCATATAAGAATATAAAATTAAAACCACAATATTTGGTGGGGACAGCTCAGAAATTGCAGGTTTTCTGTTTGCTATTTCCAGCGATGCTCAAAGGCCATTGGTAATCGACTGTCTCCCTTCAGCTTAAAGAGACAAGAGATTTTCAAAAGCACCTGCTTTTCACTGTAGATTATATAGGCATTTTAGGCGTTTGCTTTAAGGGGCTTTGTACATTAGGAGTCTAAAATTTTAGCATATCCTGGATTCACAGAAATTTTACCTTCTCCAGAATAGGCAACAGCTCTTCAGATTTTAAGAGAGTAACAGTTTTGACCCCAAGCTCCTAAAGTGTGAGTAAAAAAAAAGTAATAATAAAGGCAGTTTTGTACTGTCTTGTACAAATGGATGCAGCTGACATTTTCAACGCTTATTTCAAAGACCTGTCTGAAGCTCTGCACTCCACGCCAGTTGCAGACATAACTGAGAGGAACTGAACGGAGCTGGCAGTGATTTCAGTGATGACAATTGCCTTGCAATCAGAGCAGTTTTCCTTCAGTTACTTAAATGCCTGTTCCAATATTTAATTTCCGTGGGAATTACAGTAAATCTTAGGTTCATGATGTGATTCTAACCTAGAACCCTCCATTTTGATTATTTCTGTTCCATAGTAAGTAATAGCACTTTCTGCTTTTTGCCTTTGTGCTGTATCTTTCTCTCAGTCTGTTCATCAGAAATCTGTAGCCATTTTCTCAGAGGCTCACCTTGAATTGCAGATCACCAGGACTGACTCTATCAGTAGACTTTATGTGAGTTTATTTCTGCACAAAGCCCAGAGATAAACCATGGACAAAAGTTTACTCAACCCACTAATTTGTCAGCATTCAACATCCGTGAATATGAGAAAATAACATAGAACCAAACCTACAGATAAGAAAAATACTTGGTTTTCTCTTCCTAAAACTTTCCAAAGTAAATGGTTTCAAAAGAAAATACTTCAAAAATATCTTGGAATAAGATCTCAGAAGAAAGTTATTACTTTTACAGTCATGAGTTCTACACACTGTATCACTCTGAAATGACTCGCACAGCATCTGCTGTCCTGGCACAGGCTGGGAATCAGATGCTTTCAGTCAAGCACATGCTGATAGAAAAACCCACACCTGCAAGAAGACACTCATGATTATGTTAGGTTAACTGCAGGGACTCTGAAAGGGGTGTTGAACTCTAGGCAGGTATTAACAAAGTTGTTCTAACTATCACCTAGAGCTTGAGTAATGACCTTTATTCCTAAAAATGCGGCTTGACAAATTCTCATTTATTTATTTTCAGGACTGCGATGGGAGCTCCTTGTGTTCAACTAAGAAAACAAAATAATAATAAAAAAACCATGTCGAATAACAAAGTACTTTTTTAATAATGAAAACAAGTCACCACTTTTGCCTGAAGACCTAATCTAACTGGATTCATACTGTAAGAGAATGATAGATATTGAAGAGCTCCTAAAGAGGTTCTTTGTTTTGTGGACTGCGAAACAAATTACAGGAAATTGAAACAAAAAGAATCTTCCTGATGGAAAACAAGCCAACAAACAAACATACAAAAAAATCACAGCAATATTCAAACAGATTCGACTTCATTAATATGAGTAATTTGAAGGAGTCTATGATTTTAATCAACATGTCCTAGACAGATTCAGGTTCCTGTCTTTGATATATGTTGGGTATTTCACTGTTTCATTGTGACAGATATTAATTTTTCTGCATGTATAGTTTGCACAGTCACTTTTATGGTATATACATTTTATTGCAAATGTAAATACAAATTTCAATTTTTGCAGAGAATCACCCAGGGTCATAGCTTCTATTCTTGTTATAGTTTTAGTTGCTTGCTTATATTCTTGCCTCAATAACGATGCATTTTGTACGACTTAATTTTAGCAAGGCTTGACAGTATGAGTTGCCAAAATTTTTAGAATTTTCTCTTATTCTAGCAATAAATTTAGGTCCAAATTCTGAAACTTCAACTCATTTTACTCCTCTAACTGACCCTTTTTGACTACTTTCACCTCCCTTGAAGCCCCAAAGATTCAGGGATAAATATAGATTGTTTCTGTATTTGGCAGAACACTGTGAAAGGTAAGGCAGAGTCTGATTTCCACCTGTAATATAGCTTTACTGTGCATTTTTGTCTCAAATTTAGGATAAGAATACTATTGTGTGCTAGGGCTTCAATAGAATCATAGAATCATAGAATCATAGGGTTGGAAGGGACCTCTGGAGATCATCTAGTCCAACTCCCCTGCCAGAGCAGGGTCACCTACAGCAGGTCGCACAGGAACGCGTCCAGGCGAGTTTTCAATGTCTCCAGAGATGGAGACTCCACCACCTCTCTGGGCAGCCTGTGCCAGTGCTCTGCCACCCTCAAAGTAAAGAAGTTCCTCCTCATGTTTAGGTGGAACTTCCTATGCTCAAGTTTGTGCCCGTTACCTCTTGTCCTGTCCCTGGGCACCACTGAAAAGAGGCTGGCCCCATCCTCCTGACACCCACCCTTTCAGTATTTATAAGTGTTGATAAGGTCCCCCCTCAGCTGTCTGTTTTCCAGGCTGAAGAGACCCAAATCCCTCAGCCTTTCTTCATAAGAGAGGTGTTCCAGTCCCCTCATCATCTTGATAGCTCTCTGCTGCACCCTCTCCAGCAGTTCCCTGTCCAATACTGTAACGAAATTTTTGTGATACTGACCAAACAGCTCCCTCCTACATATTGGCATGACATTTCAAATTGTGTTAAGGTGGAGTTTTTAGCCCATGTTGTGGTTTGACTGCAGACAGCAACTAGGAGCATGCAAGTGCCCATTCACTTCCCCTCCTCCCCAGAAGGGTAGGGAGAAGAAGGAGAAAAGGAAGGGAAAGGGGAAAAAAAACCTTCATGGGTTGAGATAAAGGCACTTTAGTAGAACAATAATGGAAAAAGAAAATAACAATAATAATAACAATAATGGTAAAAGAATATATAAAATAAAGTAAAACAACACAAGTCGCTCTCATCACCCAATGATCAGTTGCCCAGCCCGTCCCAAGCAGTGATTGTGGATTCCTGCCCCCTGGCCAACCCCCATCTATATACTGAGCATGATATCTTATGGTGTGGAATGTTCCATTGTGCATCTTGTTCTGTCTATGCTCCCTCTCAGCTTCTGTGGGAAGGTGAAAAAGTCCTTGACTAATGTAAAACATCACCTGTCAACCACTAAACCAATATGGATTATCAGCATCCTTCTCCCACCAAACCCAAAACACAACAGCTACCAGAAAGAAAATTATTTTCAGCTGAAACCAGAACAGCCCAGTACTTTGAATTAATTTTCATTCTTTTGTGTTACACCTCAAAATTGGGACTTTGCAGTTAAAAGTCCTAGCTTTTTCTACTTATAATATCATTCTAGTATTAAAATATACTTTGGTTCCCATCAATGCCTCTGAAAGAACTTCTTATACTTATTTAATGACAGCCCAGTATTGGGCACAGTTGCTCTGCAGTTCAGGGCAGCACCCCAGGGGCTCGCGCCACTGACTCACACCAGAGTTAAGTCCCAAACACATCAACCGAGGTGTTGTTCACAATCCAAGCAACCGAGCAAGATGTAGCATACTGTGCTGCATACACATGGTTTGTATTCATTCTCTTTTCATCTCCTATTGAAAATTAACTAATAACAAGATTGCCATAAGTCCTCTGTTCAGTTTCCTTGCAATGGACAGCAAGGCATTTTAGCCAGGAACCCTTTGACCTAAGAAAAATAAGATCTTCTGGCAGGACTCTCTTCACAAAGTTCCCCTTGCTTTAGCATTTGTTTCAAACTTTTCTCTGAAAAGTTTGATCTCTGATTTTCATGCTAATTGCAGCTTGCAGCTCATTATTTTCAGGGGTGTTTAAAATAGGCTGCTGTTACATAAAAGGGCCATTTTGAAGGAGGACATATCTTATACGCTCTCTGCCTCACTACTCCCAATTATTTTGTTGTTGTTCTAATTGGTTATTACTCAGAGGTAGAAAATTTGCTGCCGTTTGATCTTTTACTTGTTTGAGTTTATTCTAGTGTTTCAGGTGCTCTAAAAATGGTTGAAAGCATCTAGAGATCAGGAGAAGACATCCCGTTCTGTTTTTTGCTGCTTGCAGCTGTGCAAAGCGCAGGCAATCACCTCCCAGGTGCAGAGACCAGTCGTGCCTTCTCCACCACAGCAACAGCTGTCATTTCTCTCCAATTCACTAAATCTGCTTGGGACTGGATTTTGACTTTCTCCAGCTGCCGAGATCAGAAGGAGAAAATTCTTTTTAGTTTACTCAGTCACCGCCTAAACTCCGTGTGCAGGATTATAGATGCTATACACTCTTTAGTTCTCTACCTTCCATGAGTAGCAGAACAGTGAAAATGGATGGGCATACAGTGCCAATGAAGGGAATGAGCTGAGTATGGAGTAGCTCAGCTTCATTAGCCTTTTCAAACGACATAGAGTAACTTTGTTTCCAGGAAAGGACTGTAACCATGAGATAGGCTCCTTTACGACAATCTGCTTTCCCAGGTTTCAGAGGAAGGTTGAGTTTCTTATTGCTGCTCTTTTCCACCCCCTCGTCTGTCTTACTTTTGGTTTAAACTTCAGTGATGTGGGCACAATGAAGTGCCTTCCCATCCCAGCCACTCATGCCCAGTGACAACACTGTACTACTGTCCTGGCTTGAGAAACATTATAATCCTGAATTTCCTGGCAGAGATAACTGCTTAAAACAGGACATCAAATTTCAAAGCTGACTTAACTGAGAAATGGCTTACACTCATGGACAGTTTTTTATGTCATTTAAAGTAAGCACGGGCAGCAGGAGTATGAGAGTGGTGAGCAGTGCGAAAGAGAAATGTAGAGCTCGGTAGAGAGGGCGCTGCAAGATAATGCCAGTTGACAAGGCATTACGGAACTAATTCTTGCAGCCCTCCCACAGGCATAAGTGGACCTCGCTGACAGTAGCCAATAATGACTGCGCCTGTTAAGACAGAGTGGGAGTGGACCACCTGCGTGGCTTTTGTGGTGGCACAGCGGTGACAGCAAAGTTAAGACTTCAAACTCTTTCTTTAAAATTAGCTATATTATTCTCCATTAAGAAAGGAAATGGGGTCTTGTGGGGAAGGTAAGAAGATAAACAGGTTTTTTTTAAGAAGAAAATGTTCTGGGTAACTTGTAACAGAATCAGAGGAGCCCTGGATCAGGCAAAAGAATGGAGAAATCTGTGGTGGTTCCTGTTCTCTTCAAGATGGAGAAATATTGTGGAAGGAAGGAGGGAGTAGGAGTATCCAATGCCTTTTCTGAATAAAGCCACCCAACCAACGCTCCTTTCTGAGTGAGGTAACAAGGAACGAGGAAGTGGGTATACAGTCTTGGTCTTACTACCATAAAGGCACTTTGGGACTTTCGGCCACTTTATGAAAACAAATATAACAAATTTTGCAAACATAGTTGGCCACCAAATGTTTAACTTGGGTTCATGATGACAAGTGATGCAGAATGCAACAGTAAATCAGCCAAACTGGGACTCCTTGCCACCCTTGCAGGTATATGTGAAACACACTCGTTTTCTTTATTTAAATGCCTGACAGCTACTCAATGTCACTATATGTTTCCAAACACATTGTCCAAATGATTCCTCAGTAATATGTTGTAAAAATGTGTTGTAAATCAGAACAAAGAATAGCAAAAATAAGGGAGCTCCTACTTTCAGGATTGCAAGTTGTCTGGAAAGGGCCATTTCAGACAGGCCTTTTGACACAATACTTCTTATTCCTGGATCTTTCAAAGGTCTTCTCATGTTTTTATCACAGACAGCACGCTCCTTCCCTTGGGAAGCGATATTATAAGGGTGCCAAAGATTTTCTTTTGCCTGACCCAAATAGCAGCACAAGACAATACCCTTAGAAATGGCTTGTTACTCTTTAAAAGCAGGAAACCTGCTGTTCCTAAAGACCTAATCTGTGCTGCTTATTATTACAAAAAATAAACATTACATATATACGTGTAAAATTAAAATGTAAATTTATTGAGAAAAAAAGGACACAATTCTTTAGCAATGAAATAGGAAACAAAAGCTTAAGAGATAACAGTTTATTTAAGAATCAATGCATACTCTTCTGAAATGGGGACTACAAACAAAAATATATAGTTATGGTTATGCTTTCATCTGTATTAGAAAAGTCACACTGTTCACTTTCTTGAGGAACAATAGTACAACTTTCGAAGAGGCAGTGTAACTTCTAACTATCACTTACATTCAGGAAATAACTACTGAGATTCACCTTCAGCCCAGGACTGTAAGGACCTTGCTGGATCCAGTCCCACGCTCACCACTGAAACCCTCCTTCACGTATGCCCGACACTAATCTCCCTCTACACTGGTAGTAACCCATGGTTAATTACTGATAGTCACTGCATGGTTGATTCCACTTGCTGCTCAGAATGTCAACTGCCAACATTTCTCCATGATCACCCTTTCTCCTGCCATGAAAGTACAAGACAGATGGGAAGGATACATAGTGGTCTGCAAGTATGAGTTTTTCCCAAGAAACATTAGCAGCCTTGTAACCAGGGACAGTGAGTCCTGTTGTGGTTTTGATGTCTTGTTGTATGTGCCTCGTGATGCTCAATAGCCCAGGTTTACCTGCCAGTCATTAAACACCTTGAGGGTAAGGGGCCAGCCCTCTGTCTGGAGTCTCCTGGCTCTGTCTCCAGGGGGTGACCACAGGTGCGGCAGCGAGGGCTGTCAGGTGAGAGAGTCCAGGGCCAACAAAGGCCAGGGATGTTTGTTGCTGTGGGGAGCCCATGACAGCATGGTAACAGAGGAGGAAGATCACAGGGCAGAGCCTGAGCAGGAGACGTGGCACCATCCTCTGGCACACACTCCCCCATGCAGCTCCCTTTATTTTTCTAGCTAAACCCCCCTTTTGTGGGGGGGAGGGTGTACATAAGTAAATGGCATTATTAAAGTAATGAGCTGCTGCTCAGGGCTGCTTCCAAATATATTTATTTTTTTCTACCAGCCTGTTAGCCTCACCTCTGTGCCTGGGAAGATGATGGAATAGGTCCTCCTAGAAGCTATGCTAAGGCACAAGGAGACCAGGGAGGTGATTAGAGACAGCCAGCATGGCTTCACCAAGGGCAAGTCCTGCCTGATCAAACTTGTGGCCTCCTGTGATGGAGGGACTACATCAGTGGACAAGGGGAAAGCTACGGATATCGTCTATCTGGACTTCTGTAATGCCTTTGACACAGTCCCCCACAACATCATTCTCTCTAAATTGGAGAGGAATGGATTTGATGGATGGACTGTTTGGTAGATGATGAATTGGTTGGATGGTCGCATCCAGAGGGTAGTGGTCAACGGCTCCATGTCCAGATGGAGATTGGTGACAAGTGGTGTCCCTCAGGGGTCTGTCTTGGCACAAGTACCGTTGAATATCTTCATTAATGGCATAGACAGTGTGATCGAGTACACCTTCAGTATATTTGCAAACAAAACCAAGCTTAGTGGTGTGGTTGACATGCCTGAAGGATGAGATGCCATCAAGAGGGACATGGACATGCTCAAGAAGTGGGCCCGTGTGAACATCCTGACATTCAACAAGGCCAAGTGCAGGGTCCTGCACCTGGGTCAGGACAACCCCTGGAATCAATACAGACTGGGGGATGAAGGGATGGGTAGCAGCCCTGCTGAGAAGGATATGGGAGTACTGGTGGATGAAAAGCTGGGCATGAGCCGACAATGTGTGCTCGCAGCCCAGAAAGCCAACCGCATCCTGGGCTGCATCAAAAGAAGCTTGGCCAGCAGGTCAAGGGAGGTGATTCTGCCCCTGTACTCTGCTCTGGTGAGACCCCACCTGGAGTCCTGCATCCAGCTCTGGAGCCCTGCATCCAGCTCTGGAGCCCTCAGAACAGGAAAGACATGGACCTTTTGCAGTGGGTCCAGAGAAGGGCCATGAAGATGATCAGAGGGCTGGAACACCTCTGCTATGAGGACAGGCTGAAAGAGTTGGGGTTGTTCAGCCTGGAGAAGATCTCTGGGGAGACCTTCTATCAGCCTTTATGTACTTAAAGAGGGCCTACAGGAAAGATGGGAACAAACATTTTAGCAGGGCCTGTTGTGATAGGACAAGGCGTAATGGCATTAAACTGAAAGAGGGAAGATTTAGACTAGATAGAAGGAAGAAATTTTTTACACTGAGGGTGGTGAAAAGCTGGAAGAAGTAGCCCAGAGAGGTGGTGGATGCCCCATCACTGGAAACATTCAAGGTGATGTTGGACTGAACAACGTGATCCAGTTGAAGATGTCCCTGCTCATTGAAGGGAGGGTTGGACTAAATGACCTTTAAAGATCCCTTCCAACCCAAACTTTCCTATGATTCTATGATTCTGTGATCATGTCTGCTTCAGCCTTTTTCAATCAATCTCTCTTGTCTCCCATTTACAACATTTTACGTCTCTTTGTAAGGTCCTGGTGAATAAAAATGCATACGTATTCCATCATTAAAAATAGTTCTCAAGGAACAATATTGGATTAATTTAGCATGGTATATCTTTGGTAATGCAATAGTACATCTTATTCCATTTACCTCCATGCCTTGATTCTTTTTTCAAAATTTATCCCAAAGTTTAGTTTAGATAGGCAAGCTACCTGTGTGACATGTTCTCTCTTTCTTACATTAAGGTACTTGCTGTTCTTTAGTCAGTTTTTTTATTCAAACTGGATGGCTATGATCTTAGAGCTTTTGATATCTAATGAAGGCTTATTTGTATTATATCCTTCTATAAGAAAAATAAGAAAATAAAAACCCCAATTAATCATCCTCAGTTTACTGTGAGAAAAGTTTTTTGAATTTAATTGATGTTATTCGGTTCTCATAAAAACAAACATCTTCACTTTTATCGTGCAAACCTCAAAGTCTTTCGGAAAAAACCTATTTCGATTACTGAATTGCCGGGCTTATAGCCATATTGAGAGTCTTCAAATAGGTGTTCCTGGTTATGTGTCTTCATTTCCGCTGACCTGAGCAGTTTTCATCAAATTTCTTAAAATCCAATAGATTTAGACTTGGAGGAGGACCATTGATCTAACAACAGTCAACCCTCCAAAACTGATTAAGCACTGGTAGAATTGATCAGGCTTTCAGAAGACTTAGTGAGATTATTTCAAACAATGTGACAGGGCACATAGAACAGCTGTTTGTGACAAACCCAATACAAAAGAAAAATCATTACAAAGATTTGACTGACATCATGTTAAACTGCATCAATTCTATAGGCATTTTGTTATTACCTTAGGACACAGTGCCAGCGTGCAAAATTTAATGAAAATGCTGTGTCTTTACTCATGCCTCGATCTGCTAACAAGTTTATAGGTAGCCAAAAGGACTTTTGATATTTTTCATGTATCTGAAAAATTTTTCTATTTAGAACTGGGTATTTTATATGAAAATGTAATAATAACGATAGGACAAAAAAGTAGTATCAGCTGCCCTGAAATGGATAGTGACCTTATGTCAAGCAGCTTTTGAAACTGTATTCCTGAAACTATAGAAGAAAGCAAGAGTTTGCCTTTTGAATACCACCGCTTTTGACCACCTTCCTTGTGTCCTGCTTTTCTCCCTCTAAAGAGACATTAATTCACTTCTGACACTTTCCACAGCTATTCTGTATTAGTTTAATCATTATTTGAACATGGGTTATGGGAAAAGATCTGAATTGGAGCCTCCTACCCATTGGGCGAATGCTCTAGGCACCCCAGCATAGGCTATATTGAAGTTTGTGTCCTTGGCTGCAGTTCCTTCAAAGTTGTTGAATATGTTTCTCACTGCGTGGTATTCTTCTCTCTGAACCGTTAAGATTCCAAACTTTCAGCTTAAATGTTTTCAGTCCCTGTTCTAGACAGTGAGAGGTCTTTAGGTAAACCTGAATAACACCAAGAAAAAGGTGTTCAACCATCAGCTTCTTGGTAGGACACCTTGGTTCATTTTCCCCAAGCAGACAAGGGATTTTAGCTTGGACTCCCGACATAATTGCTTTAGCCCCTAAGCTTTTTCAGATCCATCTTGTGAAGCTAGCCCCTTCATTCCCATCTTCTGTTTAGCTATGAGTCAACTGACGCTTTCCATTCACAAAAAGTTATTTTGGAATTTAATTTCATAAACAACAAAAAACTCTATTCTAGATAAACAAAAGGACTTTTTTTTGTTTACATGTTTTGTTTCACTTCTTGGCTGCTTGATCCCTCCTACCTAACCAACCCCCAAAACAACTAACATTTTTCCTACAGTCTTTGTAATAACCATTTTACTTTAATCACTGTACACCCTCACACAGACGTACACATCATATCCAGGCTAAAGTGTTCCAAGATGATGTAGCTGTGACCATAACATGTAAAATCTAGAAAACAATGACTGATGAAGAACGGATTAATTTACTTACATTTAGGTAGCTCATGGTAGCATTAGAAGGTGAATTGACCTCTCACTCGCTGCAGCTTGGTGCATCCTGTGGCTCATACCAGCTCATCTCCCTATACTAAGAACTGCTATTGTTCTAGTAACATTAATGTAAAGTCTTTCTACTACTGATTCTGAGACCTGTCATTCCAAAGAACATCATTTTAAGAATCCCTTGTAGCAGTCACATACATTGTACTGCAAATGAGAGGGTTTAGGAATATGTCTGTATTCTCAGAGTAATACTTGACCACGACAAACAGAGAGAGAACCCAAATGTGTTGTAAAACATATTCTGTAGCTGTATATTTAAAAGATACTCTAAGACAGTGATTTGTGTTAGTAAGGAAACAGTTCTTGTGAGCACCTCCAACTGTGCAGCTGAACTAGCATGGTCCTGTCAGATAGTCCCTTAACCTGGACAATGCAAAGGGCTCTCCTCCATTTGTAGTTCTGTTGTTTGCCTTTTGCTCGCAACTCCATAGCTTTTCACTTCAGCAATGCTTTCCAAAAGCCTTGAGGGCAGTATTTTCAACTTGCTTCATGCTGTCTTTCTCACATGTATTTCTCATTGCTTTGCACCTATAAGTCCAGGTATCTTTGCTACAACAGGCTTTTGCAAGAAGAAATTAACACCAGCGTGAGATTCACCCCTTCTCCGTGTCAACCTCATGTAGCTTTTAGTTTGTTAAAAAAAGCCTAGAACTTAGTGTATAACAAAATAGATAGTATAATTTAAATAATTATTAACTATTACCCAATAATATTCATGCACAAAAGCTTAGCAACCAGCCAGCATGCCATACCTGTGCCTGATTAAGCATACTCCAATCAGCATTAATAACATCATAAATAGGAACAACTAACAGGGAATTTGAATAGATCAAGTGGAAAGTGTATATTGCTAAGGGAGAAGCATGGCAAAAATGATCAATGTAGTCATCTTCATCTTCTTCACCTGCTGCAATGGAAGCACCTTGCTCAGAGGAGAACGCTTGTCTGCAGACCCCACTGCTGCTCTTTCTGCCTGGCCTTTCCTTCCACCTCCCACCCCGCACCTCTTTGTTTATCCCCTAAGGTAACTTTGAAGTCAATGTTGTCCTTTACCTACATACCCAAAAATAAACATCGTCCATATAAACCTTCCTCAAGATGCTTTGTGCAGCAGTCCTAGTTAAAATTCTTAATTTTCTCAAGAGGCCATCAGCTATGGGGAGTTGCTTGCTGTAGTAAGCTGATGTCTGTAACCGACATTTTGTGTTTGTCCCATCCCTGAGTATCTTGGGTCTCACCAGACACAGTCTAAGCTGGAGGTGAGGAAACAAATTCTTTCTCGAAAGGAGGGGAGTTGGGAGCAAAAAGAAGAAAGAAAATGGTTTTGTTCTTCAAGTAGCTCATTGACTTAATTTCTTGTGATACTCATTTTATGTCTTGGCATTGATCTCATTGTTTTACACCATATGACTGCCAGATACACTAGCGTGTCTCAGGTGACACTATACACCTGCATTTTAAGCACTTTAACTTGAGTAGCTCCGTACTTCAGTTGGGGACATGGATTGCTCCACAAGCCCCACCAGCTGTACTGACTGCAATGTGAATGCAAAACCTTAACACATTAGTAGGCACCTTATAGAATCATAGAGTTGCCTCGGTTGGAATGGACCCTTCAGATCATCTAGTCCAACCGTCAACTAACACTGACAAAAACCATCATTAAACGATACCTCTAAGCACTTTGTCTACCCACCCTTTAAGTATCTCCAGGGATGGTGCCTCAATTACTTCCCTGGGCAGCCTGTTCCAATGCTTAATAACCCTTTCAGTGTAAAAATAATGGAATCACACCTGTAGTACAGTATTTGGTTACCTAAACATAGACATCTAGTGCCTCTGAGGCACAACAAGGTATCTGAAAAACCTGCCTGGAGGGACAGTTACAACACAGTGTGGAAGGGGTGGCTGGAGGCCACGCAGGAGCCTTGCACAGTTCTCATTACATGCCTACAATTAAGCAACCAAATAGACTCTACATTGTGTATGCTTAAAACCAGACTTCTGCTTCATCTTCTGTGATGTGCTGGGCACTTTCTACCTTGTCAGTTTTCCTGGCACTGGTTTTCATTAATCTATCCCTTCCCTACCCCCTGTATATTTCCATTATCTTTTTATTAGTATGTCCCATAAACAATCCTTCTCATCCCTCTACCTGTTCTCTGCAGGGTTCCCCAGTACTTAGCCAATGGGGATTTTTCCCTCCATGCCTTATCCTGTTACTATCTCATTTATAAATAAAAATAATTTGCTATTACTTACATGAACAACTCACAGTTGTCTCTCAGAACTATATAACTGTCTTTCTGCTCAAATTAAAATTGTAACACCTTTGACGTTTTCTCATCATGTAGCAAGGAGCACAGATTCAACAAAAATTTGTTTCTTATTCCTAGCTTTCTCCTACCTCGTTTTCTTAAAAGTATAGCAGTTACTGTACTGAGTGATTATGCAGCCCAGTAATTTGAGCATCCTATTCAGCCCTGAATTTAAATTTTTTTAGATGCAAACTATGCTTAAATTCTGCATATTTTCTATACAAAACATCTATTTGAAACAGTTTTTCATCTCCATCTATGCATATATCTATGTGTATTCTCACATTTTATTAGAACAGCCTTTCCTCTGAACTTAGCAGATGCTATACTGTGGCTACAGGCATCCTCCTCATATCCAGCACATTTGAGCTTGTTATCCCTTTCTTTAAATGACTACTCTATATCTCTCTCACACGTCACATGAGATTTCAGAAACTGCCTTTTCAAGGCATCCCTGTCACACCCATCATCTCCTAATCACAATCGGAAAGTGGACTCTTGCCGCTGGTAGGTCTGTGGTGTCAGGCTCCCCTGCCCATGCTTTACATTTGCAGACAGGTGTCATGAGATTTTTTATTGCTTTCACAGCTGGGAGGATATCTCTGCAAGCATCAAGAGAGCTAGCTACCTTCAGAGATGTGGTTGAAAAACCATCCATTACTGTGATGCCTACACAAATATACAACAGTGAGGGGCTGCTGTGGTGCCGCTGCCAGGGCTGGCTATGCCTACTGATGGTGTCCCACAGTTTTCTTTGTGCTCCTGATCTGTGTCTGTGCTTGCTTAGAAATGTAAGCTCTCTACAGCAGGCACCATCCCCTCGCCTTCTGCAACAAATCAAGTCCCGTTCCACAGTAACCCTGTGCTTAGGCAAATAATAGTACGTGAGTCCGTGTCTCTTAGAGACATTCCAAAGCTTCCTCTGTCCTCATGTTGAACTGTAGCGGATTGCAGTGTGTTTCCCTACTGCCAGGTAGTGGTGGTTGTGCTGGCATATGACTAAAACGCTATTTAGAAGATCTCTGTTTCACCCAGGGATCTAGCAATGGAATGCTATCCAGGCAATTATTTTAATTGGAGATAATCACTTGGGAAATGGATGGATGAATTAATCAATTCCAGTTAATTGGGATAATGACATTATTTATGCTGGTCACCTTTTTTTACCACCATCTGTAGGAAGCATTCCAACGGCATGGCCAAATTCTTCTATGATACAGACACACTGAGGCTACTGCAATTAAAGCAGGAATGAATCTGGTGCATTGTAAGTATAGCATAAATTGCCTCACTTACTTATTTTTGGAGAAACCATGTGTGCAGCTGACCTGGGAATACTACAAATTACTCTCTTTATTCCACTGTTGCTATCCTGTCATTAGTAGTGTTGCAACAGGAGGTGTTCTTGGCACTTGTTCTAACAGAAATATATAACTTTTGTTTTGTTTGCATACTTATGCAGCTCATTACTATGTGAAAAACAATCTGCAGCTTAGCATTTGTTAATGGGATATGGAACAAGGAAACAGCAGATGGAGTATTGGGATACTGAATGCATAATAAGTTTGATCCTGAAAGTCCTTGTGTGATTTTTCAGCTCAAGATGGCTGTTAAATTCGACCGCAAAGCTGAGCGGAAACCACGCCTGTGTTCAAGCACTGAAGGCACAGTCCTCCACAGTAAACAGACTTAAGGGTCAAGCATTCCCTGCACCTGATCACCTCTTAAAGGGAAGCAAAAGACAAGATTTGGCTTTGTGATTAATACCTTGGTTTCTTCTACTGTTCAGACAGGAGCTCTGAAAATAGGATGGTTCATTCTCCATCAAGTGATTGAAGATAACCTTCGCTGTGATATTGTCCTACCTATTTCTGTCTTCAGCTGAAGAGAAATAGAGTTCTGAATGTCATCCTCTGCTCACCTGTGTGTCTAATGCTGACTGGTGCTCACGAGGTCCTCTAATCTGAGGACAAGCAAGCAGGGCGATAAGAATATAGATCTTGGGGCAAAATAATTTCTGTATAATCTCTTTGTCCATCCTCATCTCTGGGTCATACTGAGTGGCTCTTCAAGTCTGATGGAATAGACCCAAATCTTTTGTTAAATCGTTCTGTAACACTCATTGGATCAGGACACACTGAGCCTGGGTACATCAGTGACCGCAGCATGGATTAGACGTATCCACCAGGCTGCAGTGAGCCAGCTCAGATTTTAAGAGCCTTTTCTGAAGCAGAACAACTCTCCACTAATCTAACTTGTTTAATAAATCATAACCTTTCAAACTTCTGGAAAACAGCGAGGTGTGGCAAACGAGAGTTAAGAGTCTGAAGATCACTAGAGCTGAATCTGAAATAGCTACAATACAGTTTACTGCAAATACTACGTGAGATGAGAACGTGACAGAAGAAATATTTCCACGTTTTCAACAGCAAGTGAAAGTACTGCTCCAGCAAACTGTGAATTTGGAGGGGGGTAGAGGTTAGGAAATGTTAGGACAGGCATCAAACCTGGAATTTCTCACAGGCTTTTGGTTCCTCCATTGCAGGAGCTCCCTGAATTCAAGCAGGGTGTCTTGTGTGACTACAAAAGGGAAAGCATCATTTGTGAAAAGTCAGTGCCTTGGGGTTGCCTTATTTTTACACCAGGCTGAATACAGTTCTCCTGCCTCCCTCACAGACCTTGCAGCAAAGACAACACGTGACCCGCGACATGAGTAGCTCTGATGGGAGATAATGTTTTCAGTCAAATGGGACCCAACAGGCTCCTGTGCGTGTGACTTCTGTTTTCATACTCATATTGATCCTCCATCCAGCAGAGCACAGGGACAGGACACTGTAAGAGGCCACCTGAGTCACTGCGTGCAGGCCCGAACCTCAGTGCTAGCAAACAAATAACATTATCCCGCATAAGTGCAAACACCGTGGGACAGGGAATGCTACCTAAAAACACCTACCAAAGGACTATGTTGTGCCACAGGAAGAAAGCAGGAGGAAGTGAGATCATCATCCGCATAGCAGGTTCCTGGATCTTTGTCAATAAAATTCCCAGACGACAATGCTCCAGCCTACAAAAAAAAAAAAAAAAGGAAATTCTTCTTCTGCGGAAATTATTCCTAATTAGGAGAGAAACATTCCTCTGGACCCATGTCTGATGACTGGTTTAACACATGTTGAGCTGGGTCAGCAGCTGAACACGTGTAAGCATTTAATGTTACTAAGAACTAAATAGAATTGAGTCTTACAAGTGCTTATAATTTTGAAGTTACTTAAAGTTATTAAAGTTTTTATTTATAAAGAATCAGTGTATCTCAACTTTTGCTTGATCAAACTCAACAAATCTAACACACTCAGTGTTTCATAATACATTTCCAAAATCATCTTAGCACTCCATTGGCATCACTTTCCAGTTTTAGTTCATTTCAGTCTTGGTGACTAGAAAAGTCTGAACTATCTAAAATGAAGTTTTATCAGTATTTTCTATAGCAGTACTAATAATTTAATGGGTTTGCTAAAAAATACCTTAAAGAAGCCAAGATACAGTTTTAACACTGACTTTAATGAGGTCAGTATTTCGCTCCCACATTCATAAATAACCCCTTCTTTTTTACCTACCTGTGGTATGTGAAGCACATCCCAGAGTTTAATGCCAAAGCCTTTCTCCTAGGAGCATCTTGTTCCAACAAGTGTTGTGGAATGAGGCATGGTTCGGACACCACAACCAAACAGAAAACTGAATACCCGCATCTTGAAATAAAATACATTTCCATTAGCTTTTCCTTCTCTCAGCTCATTAACCTTGATGAAGCAAACATGTATATTCTAATGAAAAAATAATTGCTGAATAATTCAATCCAAACAAAACATACACAAATTTTCAATCATAATTATACGTTTCAAACACCATTCTGTGATTGAGAAACCAATTCAGAGGTAAAAGTGCTTACATAAACCACTCACATTCTGATATGTTGGATGAAGCATTGTTTTTATTTGAAAGCGAAGGAGTGGATTAGTTAGAGTTACCTCATGTTAAAGAAGACGATATTTGTTTGATTTTAGATGTAGAAATAAATAAATCTGAAATGCAAATAAAGCCCAAACTAAGAAAACAGGATCTCAGCTATACAGGGCTTTCAAGTTTCCTCAAGCACCACTGGAATAGTGAAATTTGTGTGACATGCTTACACGTTTGTTTCTTTCTTTCTCCCTTGTGTAGTTGAAAGAGCTTTACATTTTCTTCAGGAAATAAGCATTTGATTTCAAGCAAAATGCGATTCCTAAAGAAGGGAGATGCCTTCGTTGTGTGCTCCGTCAGCCACAGAAGTAAACACGGAACCTGTGGAAGGGCTGTAACAGGCATCTCGGCCGCAGCTGCTGCGCTCAGCGATGCCCTGTCTCCATGGAAACATTTCAGCAGACGCGGTACCTACTGGCGACCAGAGAAAGATTTTCCTATTGCTCTGCAGAAGAGGCACAATGTAAGCTGCAGTGAATATAGCATTTTTCCTTGACCCTGGATCTGCAAGCGTTGGCAGGCCAGAGGCATCAGGTCTTTCTTTTCTTTTTTTTCCCCCCTGAAAAACAAGCAGCGATTGGGGAAGAAAGGGGATTGGTAGTTTTTCAACAGAAATCTATCTATTTACAGCAGGATGCAAAATCTTGAAGTCAAATTCAGAGTCACAGCTCTTCTTTTAGAGAAACAGAGAGAAGCCCTCAAATCAACCACTCAGAGAGTTCAGAGAAGGGTGTTTTAAATTGCAACAGTGTGCTTGTTGGAATTATGATTCAAACAGAAAAAAATAAGAATAGTGAATATATCATTATATGAAAGAACAGTAACCTCCACTTCAATTTCAGCTACTTTGAGATGAATAATTGTATAGCGAAGGAAAAGTCTCTTTCCAACGTTAAAGTGACAGGACTGATTAGTGCTTTTGAATAGTGTTCAGTTTGAGAGCTGCTTAGAAGAGTAGGAAAAAACAATATATATCAGATCAGTAAAAATATAGGAAGAGGGAGGCCAGGTGAAATCATCTTGTCTTTTCTTCCAAGTTACAAAACAAAGAAATCAGACTTAAAACATACTTAGTTTAGCCTTTGGGATGACTCCTTCAGAGACTTGCAAGTTTGAATGAGATGAAACTGATTAATAAATGGGATTTTCTTCACGTTCTTCTCAAAGCCCTGTGCTGGTAACATGGGATGGAGCATTAATTCTCCTTTTTTCCTATATCTTCTAGTGACATAAGAAAACCATTTGCAATCACAAGAATAATTCAAAATTTACACTGATAAGTAAGACAGGCACAAATATCTCTGCCTTCTTTTCAGTTTCTGAGTACCCTTTGAATAGGGAAATGAAGAAAAATAAAAATTTCCACAGTGCTTCCATCCTTCTGTACAGGAAGGATATCAACATCATGTGTATCCTAATACAGATGCCAGTAGTATGCCTACTGTGCTACCTTTATGTTTTCACTAAGACAAAATAAACCTTGCTAAGTGGCAAGGACAAATCATTAGTTTGATTACCACTAACAGTCTGCAACTTCTGCATATAAAAAACATCCCGCAATTAAATTTGTCAAGCATGACGGAACATGTTTTATTTATTTTTTAAAATAATTATCACACTGATATTGTCAGATTTGTTTATCATAACATTGGTATTTTAGCAATTTATGATGATTATAGTTTCTTCTAATTATAATAGAGGTTTTATTTAAAGTTCTCTGCTCAAATGCTTTAGAGCAAAAGCTGATGTAGGTTGTAGCTGCTGTTAGAGACTTGTCACCAACAAAAGTAAAACCATAGTGCTGATATTCTTTCTGGAGAACCTGTGTTTTCTTAGGAGACCAGAACAATTTCAGACTTCCAGAACTAAATGATTATAATGGATGTGTGATAATAAAAGCTGGGTGTGATAACAAAATGCCTGTGCTACCTCCTGGGTGGGCAGGAGCCAGCTCGGAGCCGCACTGGTGGTGGTGGTACAGCTTGAACCGTTGAGTCCTGCTGAAGGCTCCTTAGCTGCAACTTAATGCCACAGATGCTGTGACTTTGCATCAAACCTGTGTTCTATGTCTGGGCATTTCAGACAGCATGGATTTGTGAGTGTCTGCTTGCAGAAGAGATGTTGATGGAGCTGGGCACAAGAGCACAGTCAGCTGCTTCACAGACCTAAGCAGGAAAAGAAAATCCTTTAAAATTCAAATTCAAAGCATGTTTTCTTAGTATGTCTCCCCTTACCTGAGATCCTGATAGAAATGAGATTTGGCTAAGGCCAGAACTGAGTGAGGATGCTCACATTCGGCTTTTAAGATGAATTAGTGTTAACATTTAGCTTTTTAATGTAAAAAGATGCAATTCTTTAACAAAAAGCTTCCAGCTGTGTTTAACTATATCTCTGTTAAGAAGACATTTCCTTCAAGAATTACTTTGCTGTGCTTCCCGACCTCATGATGGATTTGTTGCTGCCTTCATGGCCTGGAAAATACACTGCATTAACTGCCTTGATCAAACAGAATGGTCCCCGGTTTCTATATACTATAGACCATGAAAGGCAAGAATGAATGTGAAAACCTGCTGCTTAAATCAATCTTGCAAAGAATGACTGTGGAGTACAATACTTTTCTCTAAAAGTAGGATAATAATTTTCATTAATATTGCATGAATTTTAATTTTTGTGCCAACACAAGATTTGCCAATTATTTGTTCTGCTGTTATTTTCCCCCAAAATTGGTTTTAACCCTGAAAAATGATATGCCTGTTTTTATCACTATATGAATAATTTTGGATCCCTATATTTTGCTGCAATTCAATGGAGAGAAAGTGAGGAAAAAAGGATTCCTCTGCTCCAACTTTTGGAACTCTCAAAGAAAACCAAAATGTTTGCCTTTATTGCTGAATAGGAAACCTATCTTCATGGCATTTAAAACACTATCAAAAGGAGAATATACTTGCAAAACGTGTATCCAAAAGAAAAAGGAAAAAAAAAAAAAATTTCTTTATTATTCCATGGTTAATATTGAAACTTGAAAATTAATTTCCTATTCATATTCCAGATAGTTTATCACAGACACAGGAAGACTTTTCTTTTGAAAATGGTGCATACACCAAAAAGTGAGAGTTTCTATTTCAAAAAGCAGTAATGTTTTGAAAAAATCAAATGTCATTTTTCTTTTTTTTAAATGTCCTTTTGCATTTTTGTTTTGATATTTTCATTTCTTTTTTTTTTTTCAATAGAATGGAAAGAAAACTAGACAGACAAAGGGGGAAGAGTGAAAAATTGAAAGCAAAATGGCATTATAAATCAAAATGACAGAAAATTTAATTATGTTCATTTGAAATGTCTATATGTTACTGAATTTTATATTGTCAATGAAATTCTTTTAACAACATTAAGTTTAATATTTTATTTCCAAACACTTTGATTTTGACAGAAATACCTTTTTATAGAAATCTTTTCAAATAAAATGTTTTTGTCAATTTCTGGTTCTTCTGGAGTTTACTGCATTCTGATACAAGCAGAAAAAAAAATAAGCAGAATTAAAAGCCATTGAGCAGCCATATTTTTATAAAAAGATTACTCAGAAATGTTCAGAATATTTTTCTGAATTTCTAAACTCAACCGTTATTTAACTATTAAAGCAGAAATGTCCTTTCTATAGACCATAGCAGGTGTTCATTATTTAGAATTTACATGAAGCTAGTTAACTCATTGCTCTTTGCTGACCGTATTTTTTTTAAAAGTCATTATTTATTTAACCTTAAAAGTATGCAGTTTGCTTGACAGTCACAGAGTCATTTAGAGAACAGGAGAGAAGATTTTAAATGCTGTTCTTCTAAACAAAAACAATCACCAAAAGACACTAAGATACTTAAATATTTAACTGCTACTTCTTATTAAAAAAAACCAAAAAAACCAAAAAAACCCCACCCACCACTTTAAAATAACAATTAACCTTAATGCACATATAAAAAGCATCTGGTGTGTTACAGATCAAACACTAAGAAGCATAGCCTTGAACTTCCAGCAGGACACAATGATTTTTTAATTTTCCAACAGAAAGTAGAAAAAAATGCCTTCAAGTTCAGACTGTTTCACAGAATTAACATCTGTCCTTTTCCAAGTCTTCCTAAATCCTTACAGAGGTGAGAGTCATGGAATATCAATTTTCTAAGATTTCTTAAAAATAAACCATAAAAAATTGTTAAACGTAGGTTTCTCCCTGTGGTACAGAAAGGCTACTACTTTTTTATTTCTCTCATTTCTCATCTTGCTTTGCCAGCAGCTAGAACTAGTATTTCTGTAGTTATGCAATGTAATTTCCAGTCTTCATCTATGTACTCATCTCTTCACCTCACCTGTGCCATTTCCTTCCTGACTGAATTCTTTGGAGCTTTCCTGAGTGTAGGATAAGATTCTTAAATTTGGGAACCTATTCCCAAGTTATTGAAAAAACAGAAACCAAAAAGTTCTTCTTACTCTATCAAATCCATTTCTACTTAACTTAGATAACTACTCACATGTCTGTAGTATTCATACTCTTTTTCAGCTTAAGACAGAAAAAGACAGAATTGATTGAATATTTTTCTTAAAATGGTTTCATACTGAAGTGATTCAGCTTCTGGGGAAATGTTGTGATATTTTCCCAAGAATTATGTGCCGTATTGATCAGAAAGCAAAAATTCCACTACATGTACAATGTAGTAAAGATTTATTGGATTCCAATATACATAATACTTACACATAATAAGTATAAATAGACACCATCTTATATTTATTTGACAGGAGCAGACATCAAAGATTTAAAAGTCCTCTGCACAGCAGAGAAAGATCTTTTCTGGCCCCTTGCTATAGCTGAAGCTACGATTTTGTTGTCCTGTAAATCTGTTCAGCCACCTACCAGAAATGCTGCTATTAATTTTGGATTTGCCTTAACTCTTAATAAATAACACTTTTTCATATGCAAGCATTGTGCGCACACAGGTTTAAGGGGTTAGTTATAATGTCATCATCAATTTGTGGGGCATTACATCAGAATTGTAAGAAAAATGATTTGGAGAAGGCGTTACTGGCTGATGAATATATATAAATATTACATATGATGCTATGAACAATGTTGAAGTACCTAAAGTAGGTTTAAAGCCTTTCTCTCAAAATGTATCAAACAGAAAATGATTAATTGATGCAATATGTTTCAAAGATGCTGTACCTGAGTTTGGAGACAAAGGCTAGTCTAGATTCAGATAATCTGGTAGAACTCTATTGACTTCCAGAACAATCTGGCCACATATCTCAGGTTCTGTAGGGTTTTAAATGTTTATCTTCTACAGTGGTAAAATAACGTCTTTTCATTATTCATTCGTTGCCACTGAGCCATTAGAATACCATGGAAAACCCCAGTGTTCAAAAAACATTTGCTAACAAAGGTGGAAGGTTTTATATGTTAGTAATTTAACTAAAAATATTTCACCACTTTTTTCTTTCTTTTTTTTTTTTAAAAAATCAACATACAAAATATAATTATATTCTCTGGTTTTCAAAGTTTTTGAATCTATATTTCTTCACTTCTGAATTACACTGGAATTTAATTTCCTCTTCCATTTCCTATTTTAGAATTTCATTTGAAATGAAGCTTGTTACATTTTATCTTTTCATCTACATCCTGAGCTGCAGTAATTTGAGGCAGAATTGAGCACTATCCTAAAATAAACAAGTGTTCTTTTTACGGTCTCTTTTGCTCTCTGTCTCTTTATTTCACTGAACCTGAAAACAATCATGTGTGAAAGAGATACAGTCTAATGAACTTGTACTTTTTAGTACTCAGAATCGGAAAAAAAAAGGAAAAAAATACTAATTAAGACAGTCTTTAGTTCAGAACTGAGACTGAGACATACAATATAAATGAGCAAAGACTGTTCTGATATTTTTCGTACAGTCTTTGCTCTGTTGATTAATTTCAAGAATACATTGGTTAAATCCTAGAACTACTTCATGGAAATTTTTTTATGACATTATCCATACCTGTTATCTGAGCAATTACCGCTGGGTTTTCCTCTTCTGACCAATCGCTCTGATAAGAATTTGCAGTTGAGCTGATCCTGGATTGTCTAACTTAACCTTTATCAAATGGAGCCACCTTCAGGAAGGCCTGCAGATCTGTGAATATTTGTCATTCTGTATGTCCAGAGAAGCACCCTGGCATCTTCAGTTCCAAGAAACATTCAGGGACTTAAGACAAAACAAAACAATGAGACAGAGTTGCTTATCCGTAACCCTATTTCAGCATTTCATATATCATATCTCTTTTTTTATATGCATTATGGGAATTTTAAATTAAAATTCCACACACTTTGTTATGCCTTATTATCCAGGCTTTGCTTGTACAAGCATAAATATAAAATCCTTGAAGGAAATGGATTTACACAAAAGGAAATTGAAAAATGTAACTTTTTTAATGAGATGCCAGGATTGTTTTTACAGTAAGCTTTTATGTTTCTATAGGCAGAAATAGTGAAATGGCTTCCCACCATTGCATAAATAATATACAGAAAATATTATGTTGATGTAGACACAGGTATTAATTATTTAATAGATTAATTTCTTCTTAAGTCCAGCTGTTCCTGTGTTTCACAGAACAATCTCAGTATTTAGGTAGATATTGTATAAAAGAATAATTTTCATTAGCTTTTTCTTACCGGTCAGCTGTGAATGGCTTTTTGGGCACTGAGTATCATCATTGGGTAGTGACTAAGGGCTATTTGTCCTGTAAAAACTTTCCTTTTTTGCAGCTGATTTCGTTGGAACAAACTACCACTTCATGAAAACCTTTCATATTTGTCTTTCCAAGTAAACATAGTTAAAACTAGGAAAAAAATTGTTTCACCAAGAAGGACCTGAGAGGCTCTGATGGGATAATACATGGTAGCCTTCCTTAGCTACAAGAATTTAATTCTTTTTCTGTAGTTAAAATTAAAGAAAAATAACTTTTTCTTTATTTTTACACAAAAAAGGACAGTGACTGCTTTCCTGTAGCTCAAAATTTAAAAAAGAAAAACATGTGTCTTTCAACAGTATTAATCTTGTATTTGCTGCTGCAAGTCAGCACAAATTGACATAATGTAAAGAAGAGCTGAAAAAGACAGAAAGAACAAGAATGGGGGAAAAAACGTATCTAACCATAGGTATGGAAACCCAGTATCTCAGCCATTTTAAGTGTGGCGAACAATAGTATTAGTGGAAGAATTACAGAAATCCTGTAAAATAGAGGCTATCAATATAGGTCTGATTTCTTGTAACTGAAGGGAAATGGAGGAACCAACTCAATCATCACAAATTGATGGAATTAAAAATACAGGAATATAGGGGGAAAAAAGTCTTGGTGTTGAAGAATGTAGATCAGGGAATAAAGAAGTTTTGAGTGGTTTCATGGAAATGACAGCCAAAAGGAATATCTGGTTGATATTCTCTGCTGTTCTCTGTATTTCTGTTGTTTTATAGGGACGTTACAATGGACAAGACCTCATTGTGTTAATCCATGTAGAAAGAGAATAAAAAGATGTTCCACATCTCTTGAGTGCTTACGCACAAAATGTAGCTGAAAAAGAAAGAGTAAGTACAAGCAGAAAGATGAATGAGTCCAGTGAAAACTGAAACAAAGTTAATCAGAAATAAACAACAAAAAGGACAGTGACCTATGCAGGCTGCAGATCACCTGTTGCTGTATGACCTGGGCACACATTCTCTGCAGAGCTGTACTGCATGAGGTCTCATACCAGCACCTTTAGCGCTCATTTTCAAATGGAGGTGATCAAACTCGAAGGAAGGACCATTAATGTCAGCACTGTCTGGCTTCTATATCAATTAATAGTAATTAAAAAGGGAGAGAAGAATTTCACAAAAATCTTTCTTTAATTGATCAAAGAACAATAGATAGATAGATCTAAAAGCAACAGTTCCTTGTAGAGGTAAGAGGATCCAAGGAAACAGAATAAAACTGAACTGATGGGAACAGTGCTATCAGAATGAAAGAAGTATAACCAAAACTCTTCATGAGTGCTTTGCTATTAGACTGCAATGCTCATACTGTGCTGATTCAAGAGATAGACATCATACCTGAAACAACTACAAATATAAATGGAGATTTAATACGTTAAGTACTTCATAAAGTTACTATCTGTCTGCACAAAAATTGATCAGAAATTTGGTGTCATCTCTTTGTCATGCAGTATGAAGAATATTCCAAAGGACTACAGAATAAGGACCAATAAAGTTCTCATCATTCTTTAAAAATGTTACTGTTCTTACACTTCTTTCCATGTCAAATATTTCCATTTCATTATCATTGTATGTTTTATACAGATAGATCTCTTGAAATGGTTATGAGCTGTATTAGAGGTTTTTATGACTCATTTTCTCGGGTAATGGAAAAACGTATGGAAATAAGTAGTAGCAAGTGTTCCACAACAGTTCCATCAAATACTAGAAAACTTTCAGCAGAGGTCATGATGATAAAGTGAACGTGGATGTAATCCAATCCAGAAAGTAAGAAAAATAAAGTCATGACACTAAGTGTCCCAAATAGCAGTCTGAAATGGGCAGTGAATTCGTCTTGTGTATCTGCTGTGCCTTGTTAAGTATTTAATTTTGTATTGTGTTGCTCTTTAGCTTTCTTCCTGACACACTTCTGATTAGCTTCCTTCTGATACACTATCAAATTATTTTATTCTGTTGGCAGAACATGATTTTCTCCTGTTATTTGCACTTGAACTGAATGAATACCTTAATTAGCCTCTTTCTAAGTAAAGATGCTTTTCTATCCTGATCAAGATTTCATTTATGTTCTACCCAACAGAAGAAGGAAAATTCTGACCTTAAAAATTTGTGGCTTGATTATTGCTAACAAAAAACCAAACTTTGAAATAATAGATTTTTTCCAGTTGAGACTATTTTGTATGCTTTCTTCTTTACATCTTCCAACATGCCATTGAAGGATACTCTTATGTCTTATGATAGAATTAACCAGAAGTAATTTCATACAACACATTATTTCACAACACATATTGACACTATAGTTATTCTGATGTTTCTTTCTTGAATAAGTTTTTTTTTTTTTGCCCATGGATGGTGACTCACTGAAAATAAAGCACAGCTAAATGAAAACACAGCAGTATCTAATGTATGAATGAGCAATGAATTGAATGGAATTCATTCAGGAAAGACCTTCAGAAAAAACAGCACATATAATGCCATGACTGATGTCACACATTGTGTTCCCGGAGAACACACCACACATCACTGGACTCTGAATTGTTACATAAAAAGAATTAACTCCCACCAACTCTTTTCTCCAGTGGAAAGTAAATCTGTGCATGCATCACACTGACTAGAGATTTAAGTCTGATTTATTAGCAGAATTCTTTCCATCAGCCTCACCTAGTATGGGCCAGTGAATTCTTCTGCAATATAGTCTCTAGATTTCTTTTCCATCCTACCAGACTGACATCACAGGGTTGGGTCCATTCATTCCACATAAATAAATTAAAGAGCTATGAAGCTTCACAGGTTCTTTAAAATATTACAGTTCTTCCCCGTCACCCTCACAGACAACTTTGCAGAGGGCTAAGTTCGAAAGGGTTACAGACTCACTCATTTAGTACACCTTGAACTGTGCCCCAGTGAAAGTTAAGTATTTTTGCCAAATTTCTGCTGTCATGATGGGTGGAGGCATTCCATCTAAAGGTACTTTGTACTTCTCAACCTTCAGCTTTTTACAGGTGAGATTGAGATCTATTAAAAGGATGGATTCAGTGAATTTCCACCTACCTCTTTCCCTCCACATCCCTTCTCCAAGCTCCAGAACATTACCATTCAAGAGCAAGTGAACCTCAGTTGGCTTAAGGTAATTACCTTAAATCTGAGGCATAAAAATGTACATAAAGTCTGGAAGAGGACCTCGTGGCCTCCGGACTTCAGCTTAGATACCCACATTCTGGCCAGGATACAGTTCAGCACCAAAATGGTTTTGTGCATCTGGCCCATGTATGCTTTTTGATAGAGCTGTCAGTGCTTCAGCTGGAAGGCAACTGGAATTGTAAGATGACGGACAATATGATAAAATGAATTCTGCAGTTTAGCAGCTTAGAAATTAATCAATTTCATGAAAAAAAAAAAAACCCAAACAAACAAAAAAACCCCATGCAATTTTCTATGCATCACTTCTAGTTAAATAGGAAATGTAGACGTCATGGAAAACTGGCCATCTGAAAATTGTAGAAGTCGGCCCTGATGCTTTCAAAACAAAAATAACTGCTTACCTTGACTGCATAGCCTGTAGCTAACAAAGAGCTAGCAAGGTAAAGCACAATGGGGTCAAGACAACAAGTAAACTAGCATCCTCCTGTATGGATGGTAGAAATTGCTTGTCCAGTTGAGGATACACAGTACCTACCACCTACTTCCACTGCCTTTGCTGCTGACGAAAGACTCAAGAAAGGGAAGGTTATACAGAGAAATGGTTTATCAGATGCCTAATTTGGGCAGACTTGATCCCTTCCTCAGTCACACCTGAAATTTTGAGCTACATCCTGAGGGTTAATTGAAGAGTAAAACTAAATTACTGATTTGTACCCTAGTTAAATTGTTTGGGGAGATGTCATGAGAATTCTGGAGATTTGGTCTTTTAGTTATAAAAGCTTAGAAATACTGTGGCATATAGTTCTCACAAAATCATTATTTCAAATGAGGTATCTGCTTTATTTTCCTCAAGATATTGGTCATATTCCCAAAGTTTTTTCATCTGAGTCCTTCATAAAATGTGGTGTTCTTTCCTGCACTCCTGTATTTGCTGTTCCCCAGCCTCAGGCACACCATGTCCTTCATCTCTCTCTCTGCATGTATATTTACTCTATAACAATCAATCAAAGAATCGAGTAATAACATCTTTCATAAAACCTCAGAATATCAGTACAAAAGGCCACCAAAAAAATCTCTTTAGACAAAATGAGTAGGTGTAATTTCTCTATCTGACAAGCTATTTAGCTACCCTGACCTTTATTAAAAATGAATGATCATAACAGCTAGAAGAATCAAAGAATAGAAACATAGAATCATTTAGGTTGGAAAAGACCCTTGGGATCATCGAGTCCAACCATCAACCCCACTCTACAAAGTTCTCCCCTACACCATATCCCCTAACACCACATCTAAACAACTCTTAAACACATTCAGGGATGGTGACTCCACCACCTCCTCGGGCAGCCTATTCCAGTGTCTGACCACTCTTTCGGTGAAGAACTTTTTCCTAATGTCCAGCCTAAACCTACCCTGCTGCAGCTTGAACCCATTCCCTCCTGTTCTATCGCTAATGACCTGTGAGAAGAGACCAGCACCAACCTCTCTACAATGTCCTTTCAAGTAGTTGTAGAGAGGGATGAGGTGTCCCCTCAGCCTCCTCTTCCTCAAACTAAACAGTCCCAGCTCCTTCAATCGCTCCTCGTAAGATTTATTTTCCAGGCCCTTCACCAGCTTCGTTGCCCTCCTCTGCACTCGCTCCAGCACCTCGATATCTCTCTCGTGTTGAGGTGCCCAGAACTGGACACAATACTCAAGGTGTGGCCCCACCAGTGCTGAGTACAGGGGGACAATCACCTCCCTACTTCCTCCGGTCACACTATTTCTAATAGAAGCCAGGATGGCATTGGCTTTCTTGGCCACCTGGGCACACTGCTGGCTCATGTTCGGCCGCTTGTCAATTAGAACCCCCAGGTCCTTTTCTGCCAGGCAGCTCTCCAGCCACACTGCCCCAAGCCTGTAGCGATGCATGGGGTTGTTGTGGCCCAAGTGCAGGACCCGGCATTTGGCCTTGTTGAAGCTCATACCGTTAGCATTGGCCCATCAGTCCAATCTATCCAAGTCTCTCTGTAGAGCCTCCCTATTCGCATGCAGATCAACACTCCCGCTTAACTTGGTGTCATCTGCGAACTTGCTGATGATACACTCTATGTCCTTATCAAAATCATCAATCAAGACGTTAAACAGAAATGGTCCAACGCTGAGCCCCGAGGGACACCACTTGTGGCCGGCCGCCACCTGGATTTAGCTCCATTGACCACCACTCTTTGGGACCGTCCACGTAACCCATCTGGTCCCATAGACTTGTGTGCATCCAGGCGGTGTAGCAGGTCACTGATCGCTTCCTCTTTAATTGTGATGACCTCGTCCAGCTTCCCCTCCCTGTCTCCTAGCTCATGAGGCTGGGTGCACAGGGAACAGCTAGTTCCACCGCTAAAGACTGAGGCAAAAGAAGACTGAAAAAATGTAATTAAAAAAATCAAATAGAATATGTAAGAAAGCAACAAGTGAACATCATCTCTGCTGAAGTCATCAGCACTTCCAAACACTTTTTTTCCTTTGCAAACAATCTAAAATGAAGATGTACAGGAAAATGCTCTATTCAGCAGGTAACAAATGATTAAAAAAGTCCTTAAAGGTCAGCATTTTACAGTTCTGTATGTTGTAGATTCTGGCAGGGAGAAGGTCTGTTTTAAATAGCATTGCTAACGCTTATCACCCATAGCCCTGAGCACAAAAGCAATAATATTTCTTACCATAAACCTCATATAGTCTTGGGGCAGGGGAGGATGCTGGTGGTGATCCTGAGTCAGACATTATATAAACCTGAATATTTTTTTATTGTTCATTCAAAAATACACAGGAAAGAAAATTAAGAACTAAACATGAAACATTTTTCTACTTGTTTTCTTCCATACAAAATCAAGTGGCTACCCATAGGCTTGCCATTATTGTTTTTTCTGGTTGGAATAAGGATAAGTTTCATTACATTAGCTTTATTTCCCTTGCTGCTTCAGTTTGAGCTATTTCGGGCTGGAAGAAGATGATAAAAGGAAGCTATGTAAACTTGCAAATCAAAGTGTGACAATGCTCTATGGCTAAAGATTGGAGGAAAATCTCCAAAGAGAAAACTCATTAACAATCCATAAGC
The DNA here is from genome assembly GCF_028500815.1 of Rissa tridactyla. NCBI lineage: Eukaryota > Metazoa > Chordata > Aves > Charadriiformes > Laridae > Rissa > Rissa tridactyla. Next base: position 114,298,629 of record NC_071468.1, on the reverse strand, counting down.
TTTGACAAAATTGGAGTTTTTCCTGAAAAATAGGAACCAGTTAAACCTTCAGTTTAACTACTGAGTTAAGTGCAGATGCGCTTAATGATGTCTAATGAATGAATGGTTCTTTTCACACAAGTAACTACATTAAAATATCATTGTTGTCTGTCTCTTCTAGCCAATATGCTAAAAATATACACTTAATGTTAGAAAATGGATGAAAGTTTTTATTTAAGTCAAAGGCATTCTTCCTTTCTGTGGAGCATTTCTCTGAGTAGTTATGAAGAATAGGTGAAAGATATGAGATATGAGAATGATATGTCAAACAACACACAGAAAAATAGGTATCTCATTACAAGGTGATAAATAACGGTGAAACAAGTAAACTGCATTCTTCAAAAAGAATTCACTGAAGTTATCTAGTCAGAACATAGATGGAGTCCATCAAAAATAGATTTTCTCATTTGTAATTCCACCTTTTCCTTTCTTTAGAGAAGGAAAGAAGGTGCAGTAAAACTCATTCCTTTCTAACTACCAAAGACCATGGTTGCATTAATTTTAAAAAGAACAACTAGAGATAATAAAAGGATATTTTGCTAGTATTTTCATTAGTGGCTAATTTTATCCCCATAAAGAAAAAGTTTTCAAGTTCACAAGAAACCATTTTTATTTAATAGAGGAACAAAAATTAATTTCAAATTTAGCAAAGTTCTATGTGATTAACTAGTGAAACAGTTTTTCTGGTTAGTGTACCTGAAAGCAGATCAAACCCTGCACAACCAAATTGAATCATATACCATCAAGTGCATTGTGTCCAAAAGGAAGGATAACACAAACTCAAGAGAGGTGATTTGCAGATATTTGTCCATGAAAAAGTGAAAGGGTCCACATTGACACAGCAATATCTCCCAGGCAACCACTCCTTAGACAGAAATGACAACAAATACAAGATGACAATGCTGCCTATGGCATATTGATAATATTCTATTTCTTTATTCATTTGCTTGGCTGAAATATGTATTCCTGCTTGAAATATGGACATAATTTGTAATTGCTCAGTACTTAAGTATCTGGGTATTAGAGTACAAATAGACCTCAACCAACTGTATACAATTTACATCTTTACATTATAATTACCCTAGAAAACTACTATCCAGTACAAAATGTAAACGGGAGAAAAAATTACGGAATAATGAATGTAATGTGTATATATGTATTTACATGTATGAGTCTATAAGATATAGATATATATGGGATACAGGTTTATACATATATATTTTCATCTATGTACATGCTTATTTATGATAATCATATGTGTGCATAAAAACACACATGGACACACGCACACATATATGTATACACACCTATATACACTTACCACAGTCACAAAATACTTGAGGTTGGAACAGATGTCATCATTTTCAACCCTCCTTCTCTCATCCCAGAGTCAGTTATCAGGTTTTTAAATACCTCCAAGGATGGAGACTCCACCACCTCCCTGGGCAACCTGTGTGAGTGCTCGGTCATCCTCACAGCAACAGAGTGTTTCTTGATGTTCAGAGGGAACCTCCTGTGTTTCAGTTTGTGCCCGTTGCCTCTGGTCCTGTCACTGGACACCACTGAAAATAGCCTAGCTCTGTCCTCGTTGCACCCTCCCTCAGGTATTTATACACATTGATGAGATCCTCCCAAGCTTTCCTTTCTCTAGGCTGAACAGTCCCAGCTCTCTCAGTCTTTCTTCATAAGGGGGATGCTCCATCTCTTAATCGTCTTTGTGATTCTTCATTGGACTCCCTCCAGTACGTCCATGTCTCTTCTTGTACTGTGGAACCCAGAAGTGGTTGTAATACTCCAGGTGTGGCTTTACCAGTGCTGAGTCGAGGGGAAGGAGCACCTCCTTTGACCTGCTGGCAATACTTGGCATAATGCAGCCCAGGATAACATTCGCCTTCTTTAACACAAGGGCACACTCCTGGGTCATGTAAATATATACATACTTATATTCATACGTCCTGATTTATCTGGTTCTTGATACAAAGGGGAAAAAAAAGAAGAGGAAAAAAAAAAAAGATTTTAAATTTTACATGGAATAAAGTGCAGTATTTTTCTCTTCTTGAAATATAGTATTGTTTGGTATGCACTTACTGTTTCTCAAAGTGCCAGTTCTTATATAGAGATATAAAAACCTGGTTTTATTTCACCAAATTTTTACTTACTGACAGTATGAAGTTTAATAGCAGCTTTAATATTCAGTTTCAATAAAATAGGATAAAATATCCTTTGGGGAATGGAAATCTAAAGGGAATAGTATGTAACTATCAAATTTTCAAGCTTGCTGGAACTTGGAACTCAGCCCAGATTTATAGTGATTAATTCTCTGAATCTAAAAGTGCCTAAGTTTCACTTCAACTCAAGTTAAGGATTTAGATTCTCAATGGCACTTAGAGGCTTGCACCCAGTTTAAACTAAACCTAAATGGGAGGTAGGAGCCTAAATGACTTTGCGAACCTGTGTGTAGGTACGTAACATGGAGACTCAGAAGGTGAAATACTTGTCTACCTAAAAGTCCCAGCACCAAAGATACGCTATTTACCCTAGAAGACTTAGGAGACCGAATTTCTACTACATCTTACATTCTGGGAAATGCCAGCACCTCAGTTTACTCAAGGTTTAAAAACCTGTGTGTTTGTATCAAAATTCCCCATTTAGACTACTCCTGTGCATCCTGTCAATGCAGAGCCCCTCAGTTTGGTGAGTGAAATGTGAACCAAGCAGCAAAAGATTTAAATTTTAGGCTCTCAGCAGCAGGAGGGGCTTTGAACCCTGATCTTCTGCTCCCTTGGAAAGTTCACCAGGACTACGACTAAAGAGAGGTTAATAAGGAAAAAAAAGCCTGATTCAAAGATGGCACTAAAAGAGATGGTGTCAAGATGATTCTTATTTTTTTAGATCAAGATTGAGTAGAGGAGCTTGCACAGCAGGAATTTAAACTTCTGGATTTTAAACTTTTTTTGTACGCTTAGGCTCTTCACACCCACTGCTGCTAGGAGTCAGGATACTGTCCAAACTCACCCATTAGTCTTGTATAGGACCTCTGCAACCCCGTTGGGACACCCATGCAGAAAAGAATGAAAGACACCTGGGGAGAGGGAGAGACTAGGCAAGGCGTAGCCTAGATCACAGAATCACAGAATCACAGAATCGTTTGGGTTGGAAGGGACCTTAAAGATCATCTTGTTCCAACCCTCCTACTAGACCAGGCTGCTCAAAGCCTTGTCCAGCCTGGCCGTGAACACTTGCCCCAGGGATGGGCCATTCACAACGTCCCTGGGAAACCAAGATCTACAAGCCATGGTGGCAGTACGTCTCATCTTGCAACCCTGGGTTACAATCTCTTGTTAAGGAAGAGAACCTAAGACTTTCTCATTAGCCAAAAGCCCCTCAGTAACTGCATCTGAACTTAGCTTTCGCCTTTTCCTCACGGAGAATAATCTCACAGTTTGTGCTAAGTGGTAGCCTCTAAAGATCTGACAGAAAGTGTTCTAATCCTAGCTTTTCTGAAACCCTGACAGTTGATGCCATGATGAACTCCACCTCTGTATGGTGAAGCTGTAGATTCACCAAATCTCAGACTGAGATGAGTCTAGATGTCACTTCTTCCTCTTTTTGCAAGGGTAATCTAACCAGAGGATTTTTACATAAAAGATAGGGTCTGCTGCTGAAATTACATACACAACTAAGTTCTAAGGTGATTTCAAACTGACTTATTTCACAGATGTGCTTCACTGCATCTCAAGTAAACACCTAAATCTAAGTAGGTGGTGGATTTCCAGATACAATCCTCCCATCTATTCTTATTGCACCTGCTTAGTATATAGATCTCATTTTTCCTCTTCAGTAAATGTTTAACTTTCCCCACTGACTAGGGAAGACTTGAAAATCTGACACAAAAAAAATGGATATCAGTCCAAAAGTCGGATGTCTCATTTTCAGCTGTGGTAATACTTAATGGGTGAAAATCTGAACTGAAAAAGTTTTACTACACGTGAAAAATTTCTCATACGTGACTTGAGATGACAATCTTAGCTCAGTTCCTGGAAATTATACCTTCTCAAAAGTAACGTAACTGTTGTTTCCCCTTTCCTAATAACACCATAAGAAAGGCCTATTTATTTTACAAGTCGCACAGAAAGATCAAGGGTGGATTGGATTTATGAGCTGTTTTTCAACTGAGGAAATGACACCTATGGAAAGCAAATAAAAAATCCTCAGAAACTAATGTTTTCAGATTGGAACCATTCACAAACAGTAAACTTCCTTATTAACTCCCTTTGTATTTCAGGCTTGTGTTTAATTCAGCTGAGAGCAAAGTGAATGCTTTTCTGTTTGTTTTTTTTTCATTTGACCTTTACGGTTTTAACAAATGAAGATGTGTCATCTATTCTTCTAGCCACATACAGTGCCCACAGTGTAGGGGTGTGAAAGTTAGTTAGTTTCCATGGTTTGAAGTGAGGTGATCTTAAACATACAGTTTGTTTCTATTTGTCACACTACAAATTATTCACAAAGTGACCAGCCATCTCTCATACCAGCCATTGCTTTCAAGTGACCCTACAGATTTTGCCTTGTGCCTTCGTATGTGATAAAGGAAGGACATAGAATCTGGGTGGTTGCAGTAGATCCTTAAACAATGCCTATGATTGTCCAAATAAAATGAACTGAACTAAATGGATGAAACAAATTTGCAAATTTTTGTCCTAGTTCTGTCTGAAAATTCTGTAATTTCCCACAGGACGAATATGCTGATTTTTATCTATTCCAAGGTACAGCTCCAATGAGAACTCATGGCAGCAACCCAAGATGAAGTAAACTGGGTAACCAGAGAAAGTATCAGTGTAAAATCCCACTAGGCTGCACACAGCACATTACAACACACAAGCGTGGAAGACAAATGAATTCCAGCATCACAGACTGTTGCTCACACTTGGCCAAAGCCCTGTATGCCCTGCTGACCTTGTGTACAATATGTACTTCACAGGACAGACAACATACCAGATCTCTGGCTGTCATCATTAACATCTGCGTGCAACTATGGGCAGGGAAAAAAAAAGTCTTTTTACCTTTTCAGGATACAAAGCAGGGGGGGACATCAAAAGCTCAGTGGGACATCCCAACCTAGGTTAGCACTCCTCAATAAGTATGGGAATGGTTCAAAGCTGCACCAGGGGTGTTTAGACTGGACATCAGGAAGCATTTCTTTACCAAGAGGGTGGTCAAACACTGGAACAGGCTACCTAAGGAGGTGGTTGATGCCCCAAACCTGGCAGTGTTTAAGAAGCATTTGGACAATGGCCTTAATAACATGCTTTAACTTGGTCAGCCCTGAAGTGGTCTGGCAGTTGGGCTAGGTGATCATTGTGCATCTCTTCCAACTGAAATGTTCTGTTCTGTTCTGTTCTGTTCTGTTCTATTCTATTCTATTCTATTCTATTCTACAGTATCTGAGTGTAACAATTCTTGCAGATAGAAACTGGAAATGAATGAAGAGACCTCAGAAATAATCTCTTTACACATTTATTAAATAAGGTGCACCTGTTTCAATATCTGAAATACCCTTACTGAGTCATAGGAGTAAATCTACTCACAGGTAATTGAGTAGCCACCAGAACAAAAGTAGCAGTAGTGAAATAGCAGCAGACTGACAGAGATGCAGAGTAACCCATTTCCCAGGATCTCTTCTGCTGCTTCTGGCATCCTGGAAAGCAGGGTTTCAGGTACTGCAAAGGGACAGTATAGACCTGTGGCTACCTCTGAGATTTGATCAGTCTGTAAACAGAATTCAGTTTCACAGAATCACAGAATGACAGGGTTTGGAAGGGACCTCTGGAGAACATCTAGTCCAACCCCCCTGCCAGAGCAGGGTCACCTACAGCAGGTCGCACAGGAACGCGTCCAGGCGGGTTTGGAATGTCTCCAGAGTTGGAGACTCCACCACCTCTCTGGGCAGCCTGTGCCAGGGCTCTGCCACCCTCAAAGGAAAGAAGTTCCTCCTCATGTTTAGATGGAACTTCCTATGCTCAAGTTTGTGCCCATTACCCCTTGTCCTGTCCCTGGGCACCACTGAAAAGAGGCTGGCCCCATCCTCCTGACACCCACCCTTTCAGTATTTATAAGTGTTGATAAGGTCCCCCCTCAGCCGTCTGTTTTCCAGACTGAAGAGACCCAAACCCCTCAGTCTTTCTTCATAAGAGAGGTGTTCCAGTCCCCTCATCATCTTGGTAGCCCTTTGCTGCACCCTCTCCAGCAGTTCCCTGTCCTTCTTGAACTGGGGAGCCCAGAACTGGACACAGTACTCCAGGTGCGGCCTCACCAAGGCAGAGTAGAGGGGGAGGATGACCTCCCTTGACCTGCTGGCCACACTCTTCTTGATGCACCCCAGGATGCCATTGGCCTTCTTGGCCACGAGGGCGCATTGCTGACTTCCCTTCCTCTTTTCTGTACCGACATGAAGCCCTTTTCATTCCTTTTGCTTTACTCCTTTGCTCCACACAGACAGTCTAGGCTCTTGTTCTTCATCCTTAGAACGGAAAAATTCAGCTTGGTCTGCAGTGCTGAGCTGTTGGTGAGCACTTCAGGTCCCCTCTCCCCCGCCCCATTCAACTGAGTCTAATAGTTCTTTTACTCACTGCACAACACTTTTCTCTTTTTTCTTTTCTTTTTTTTTTTTCCTGGTCATAAAGCATAGCAGCTTTGACAACTACATAATATCCCTAAGTGTTTAAAAGTGCTCATTACAGAGTTCCTTCGGGAATAGCCAAGTTTTATTCTTACTAGTCACTTACTGCCTTTAAACATTCAGTATCTTTTGATGAAAAGGGAGGCTTTGAGGTAATGGGGGGAAAAAAAATCCATCTTTCTTTGCAGCTTTCTCCAATTCAACAAGACACCACTACAACTTTGCACTTCAAATGTTTGAAATTAGTTCTTTCTGCCATCAGAAATAAAACCCAAGGGTTCATATTACTAAACTTTACTAAAATGATCAGGAGTTCCACAACAGGACCTTTATTAAACCAAGGTCAAGAGACTTAGAAGAACCAGCTTCTCATAGGTCCTATGCTACTCCCCCCAGTCATTTTAGTGGCCCTTTGCTGGACTCTGCAGTTTCTCAGTGTCTCTTGTACTCAGAGAGGAGAGGACGAAGCTGCACACTTTTCCTGGTGCAACCATATGAGTGTAAAATAAAGAGGAAATATCACATCCTTCGACTGTCTGTCTGCCTATGTACTTCCTAGTTCAGCTCGCTATATGTTTAGCATTTACTGCTGTCAGGACATACTGCTGACTCACATCCACCAGGTGGCCAGGTCCTTTTCTGCAGATTTGCCCCTGAGCCCGTCAGCTCCAGGCCTGTATTAGAGCCTGTATTAGGGTGGTCCCAGACCAGGTGCAGAATTTTATCTTTGATGTTGTTGAACTTTATGCTTTATGTGGTTCTTGCTGGCCATTCCTTCAACCTGCTGAGCTTCCTCTGGAAGGCATCCATGTCCTACAGTGTATCCTCTGCTCCCCCAGGAAGCAATGCTGGAAATGGATTCTTACTTGTTACCTGTATAGGCAGATCTTGTCTTATGGGATGATTAATAGGTAGCTTCATTAAATAAGTCTTTTCTTGTTTGTGATTTGTTCATACACTGTTTTTGTAAAATTCATAAGTAGGGACTGTTAAGAGCAGCCGAATCAACAGACTTTAATACCCAGGAGTATTCGTCTCCAGTTGGCATTCTGGATGTAAGGCAGATGCTTCTCCTCACTCCCAGGCGTAACCAACAGTGATATCAAACACATATTTAAGGATATAAATAGGACTTAGAAAGTTTTACCCAAGACTGACCCGTCTATGCCTTTCAGTGGATATCAGAGTAGAGATTTGCAGAACTAGCTGATGCATTTGCAGAACAAGCACAGCACTACGCATGAAGTGCTAAGAACTTTAGCTTCCCTCAGCAAGTTTGCAGATGACACCAAGCTGAGTGGTGCGGTTGACAAGCCTGAGGGGTGGGATGCCATACAGAGGGACCTTTCATAAACCCATGCTGACCAGCAGAAGGAGGGAGGTGACTGTCCCCCTGTACTCAGCACTGGTGAGGCCACACCTTGAGTATTGTGTCCGGTTCTGGGCACCTCAATACGAGAGAGATATCGAGGTGCTGGAGCGAGTGCAGAGGAGGGCAACGAAGCTGGTGAAGGGCCTGCAGAATAAATCTTATGAGGAGTGACTGAAGTAGCTGGGACTGTTTAGTTTGAGGAAGAGGAGGCTGAGGGGAGACCTCATCCCTCTCTACAACTACTTGAAAGGACATTGTAGAGAGGTTGGTGCTGGTCTCTTCTCACAGGTGATTAGTGATAGAACAAGAGGGGATGGCTTCAAGTTGCAGCAAGGTAGGTTTAGGCTGGACATTAGGAAAAAATTCTTCACCGAAAGAGTGGTCAGACACTGGAATAGGCTGCCCAGGGAGGTGGTGGAGTAACCATCCCTGAAGAGTCATTTAGATGTGGTGTTAAAGGATATGGTGTAAGGGAGAACTTTGTAGAGTGGGGTTGATGGTTGGACTCGATGATCCCAAGGGTCTTTTCCAACCTAAATGATCCTATGATTCTATGACCAAGACAAGCTCGAGAAGTGGGCCTGTGTGAACCTCATGAGGCCAACTGCAAGGTCCTGCACCTGGATCAGGGCAACCACCGGTATCAGTATAGGCTGGGGGACAAAGGGATTGAGAGCAGCCCTGAAGAGAAGGACTTGGAGGTACTGGTGGATGAAAAGCTTGACATGAGCTGAAAATATGTGCTTGCAGCCCAGAAAGCCAACTGCATCCTGGGCTGCATCAAAAGAAGCATGGCCAGCAGGTTGAGACAGGTGATTGTGGTCCTCAACTCTGCTCTGATGAGACCCCACCTGGAGTCCTGCATCCAGCTCTGGGGTCCTCAGCACAGGAAAGACCTGTTGGAGAGGGTCCAGAGGAGAGCCACAAAGATGATCCGAGGGCTGGAGCACCTCTCCTATGAGGACAGGCTGAGAGAGTTGGGGTTGTTCAGGCTGGAGAAGAGAAGTCTTCAGGGAGAACTTGTTGTGGCCTTTGAGTACTTAAAGGGGGCCTACTAAAGATGGGGACAAACTTTTTAGCAGGGCCTGTTGCGATAGAACAAGGCGCAATGGTTTTAAACTGAAAGAGAGAAGATTTATACTAGAGAGAAGGAAGATTTTTTTTTTATGCTGAGGGTGATGAAACATTGGAACAGGTTTCTCAGAGAGGTGGTAGATGCCCCATTCCTGGAAACCATCCAGGTCAGGTTGGACGGGGCTCTGAGCAACTTGATCTAGTTGAAGATGTCTCTGTTCGTTGCGGGAGGGTTGGACTAGATGACCTTTAAAGGTCCCTTCCAACCCAAATTATTCTGCAATTCTATGATTCCCAGCAAAGGCTAGTCAGTATAGAGGCATTGCTGAAACAACCGTTGCTATTTCTACAGTGATGGATATACACAACAACTTAAAGGACTCTTATGCACTACCTATTGTATTGTGCCTATTGCCTTACATTATCTGCTTACATCTACTAAAACTGTAAATCATTCATTTTAGCAGCATGCTTTTGTGCCAATTATTTAACTACTAACCCTTATAAATCTACTGTTTAAAATCCTTTAGAATTTACAGTTCTTTAAAATGTCCCACTGAAAATAAATGGGTCATCTTCATGCTTGAAGTAAAGTCAGTGAAAGCAGTGACACCAGGGCTTAACTTTTACTGGGGTTTCAGTTTCTCTCTGAAGTAAAAGAAATAATAGTCTTTCATCTACAGGTATAGTTGAAATAACATATCATCCTAACTTAGATGTTATTGAATGTCTTTAAGAAGCTGACTCTTTAGAACAGAGCTATATTATTTAGATCATCCAGGATATATGCGATCTGTTAAGATTAAATGGAATTTTAAAACTTGAAATCTAGGAGTCTCACTAAACATTTGGCCCCTAGTTTTATAATCTGTTCAATAATTCTCTTTTTTGTAATTTTAATTTCCTGAATAGTAATTTTATTTTGTGATACAGAAAAGTCCATCATTTAGTAGAACAACAATAATTGTTATTATTATCCGAATATATTAAAAGTCAGCTTAGATTCATATAAACATGAAAATCGTCTCTATTTTCATTGGAGTACCATGTCCCAAAATAACAGCTCAGGTAATATTGCAAATGCTCAATAGAAATATCTGTGTGGCTAATATGGAAGGTCTTGGTCATTGCACTGAAGTGAGTAGACAGCTGTTGTCACAGCTGGTTGGCTGTTGCATTTCTTGGAATAGTAGCAGGAAGAATTATGTGCCTTTAACACAAGAGAAGCCTTTTTTTATTAATTAGGTAATGAGCAAAAAGCTGCTGTGCTGTGTCCATCTGTAGCATTATTGACTTTGTTCAAAGGAATGCAACGATGTTTTGACACGGTGATGAGCATGTCTCAATACAGCATATATCAAGGACTTGTGATGATACCATCAGGATCAATTAAGTCACTGTGACCCTAAAAGCCTTTGATAAAAATATTTTGAAATTCATTGTGACCCTTTTGATATTTCAAATAAATGAAAATATAAGGTAATTGAAGTTTAAGCAGCCAAAAATGTAGACAAATTGTATTGCATAACATATAAACATGCACAAACCACATAAATGCATGCGTTAGAGGTGTTGGAATATCAGAAGGAATTCTTGACAAACGGTTCTTTGATATTTTTAACAGATACTTTTGGCAATACTTACATTTAAAACCCGTTAGTCATTTTATTTTGCCATCTTAAAGAAGTCATGAGTGTAAATCAGAAAAGAAACAGGCAGTAAGGCTTTGCTTTTCAAGAACAACAAAACTAATTTTCTTTACCACTGATTCAGTGAAGTTAATCTTGCAGCTTGGATTCATGAATACTCTTCCCAGTAACCAAAGAGATATGGGACTCATGAAGCTTGGTAAAACTTAGAAAACACTTTTGTTTAATTAGATTGTTCCTGTTCATACTGATTAATTACCAAAATTTTGCTAATGGAGGTTACTTGGGCTATCTGAATAAACCCCCTAACTCTTTAGCAAAACACTTCAAAAAAGAATGAACCAAAAAAGGGAACTGGTTAATTAAAACCATTAACAACTCAACAGTATTAAGTTAGCAAAAGGGTTTCCACATGTGAAAATAACTTCGACTTCTACCATTCTTAACAGTAATGCACATGTCATTGCCTCATTCTCATTCTTCAGGGACCGTGCAACAGCGATCTAAGTACCCTGACAGGGAGCAGCCTTCACAGAGTTATTTTTTAGGAATTATACAGGGTAAAGTACAATCAACTATTTTATCTATAGTGGCACTTAATAAAACACAGGTTTATTTCAAGCTCCATTTTCTGCAGTACAGCTTGTCAGTCGTGTTAGATTATGGCACTCTTGAAAATGTCAAACAGAAATTTGAATATGCCTGAGGCATGTCACATGCTAAAAGGTTTCCATCATGAGCCTTTCATAATAGCTGGGGTTTTTTCTTAGAACAAAATTTAACTATTACTTTATGACTTCAAAATGCCCTTTTTAATCCTGAAATTATAGATATTCAGATGTGCCATAGCTGCACATTCCTTCCCCCATTCTGAGGATTGAAACAAATATATTGTATAAGTAATTACCTATTTCTATGAAAATACTGTGCGTTTCCTAACGCGAAATGGAGTGCAGGCATCAGTTTGTATTTTCACTTCAGATTGTCTCACATTCATTGGCTCATTATAATCTGATGAACTGTAGTATACTATACCCACCATCTGCGAAGCTATTTCACTTATTTAAAATGCTGCCTGCTCATCTCTTTCATCCAGGAAATATATTCCTTCTATTGTCAGTACATCTTGACAGTTGTACAAATAAGTGAGATGAGTTTGGGGAACTTTTTGTTCAATTACTTTGCTTTTGCAGAATCTTTGAAAGCTCTTGGGTATCCAGATTTTTGGAGCCAAATGTCTTGGCTGGATTTGGAAGAAGAAAGCTCAGCTATTACCACAGCCTGCTGGAATTTCCATGCTCCCACAGGATCAGGACCAGACTGCAGGTGTTTAGATCCAGTTTATTAGATCTAGGAGAGTTAAAAAACAGCTCCCAAAGCATCTGGTAAAAAGTACTTAGCAATGTGCACTTCGTGACACTGTTGCCACTCCTAGGAGTGCCAATAAGACTAGCATGTGCACCTCCAGGATCACTGTTGGCCTCTCCGTACCTACTCTTTCGGATGTGGTCAGTTGTTTTGCAGAGCAGTCCAACAGCGACTCAGCCAACTGGGACAGGAAGGTCTTTCTTACTGAGTAAATAACAAAGTAAGAGACAGAACTTCCATGTTATAATTGAACAGAATAATTGAGTACTCATTTAACTGTAAGTACATGATGAATCCTGAGGGCTTCAATGTACCTTCCTAAACGGGAATGTTATCACTTAATTCTTTGGAACTCTTCCTTGTTTAATACTTCTTGTTGCTTTCTAGTAGTTGGCAAATCTACTAGTGAATTACAGCAAGTGTATAACTATCAATTGTTGGTCTGTCATTGTGACGAGCAGATGTTACTGCTATCAGTGTTGTCATATACTTGAATTTTAAAGCAAAAACCCTTGTCTGGTTCCTAGTTATGGCAGTATCCGCTAATCTATTCATTGCAATTAAACTATTCCTCATTTTTTTTCTATCCTTTTGCCTTGTCTTGTTGTCCTTGATATACCTTGCATGTCTCAACTGCAGCTGATCTTTGACTTTTGTTGGGGAATTCACCCTTGAGGTGAATTAAACACACATTTGTGCTTAAATATATATATTTTAAAAATGAACAATGCATTGGACAGAGTCCTGTCACCATAAGAACTTCTACAAGGAGTCTGCAAAGGTGCATCATGAATCAATTCCTTATACACACTTACACATACACCAATCGTGAACATCAGCATAGGTACCTCAGCCCTGCGGTGGGTCCGTTCCCCAGCACCAGTTCTGCTGCCAAAAGTGGCCCCTGAGTACCTGAATACCAGGATTGCTGCAAGACAATCCTGCCCTGCTACAAGGGAAACTTCACTCTTTCACATGAAGTCATTCTGTCTCTGCCATTCCTGCTTGCAGCCAGTTTAACCCGTTCTGCAGTTGGGCCTTCTTGCCCTCCATACCAGATCATTCCTTGCTCACAGATTACCACTGCTAAGCAGTTATGATTTGAATTTGCCCTTCACTTTCCTAACAACTCCTCTCCAGCCTTCTTCAGCCTGCAGAAGAGGTATCTGGCAGGTGGGGTCTTAATGGCAGCCTTCCAAAACCTGTGAGGAGGTTATCATGAAGATGGAACCAGGGTCTTCACAGCAGTGCAACCTGGGAGGATAAGTGACACTGGGTGTAAATTGAAACAAAAGCAGTTCAGACTGCAAACGAAGAAAAGCCCATGAGGTCAGTCAAGCAGTGAAACAGGTTTTCCAAAAGGGTTGTTTGGTCTCCATCCTTGGAGGTTTTCAAGATCTGACAGGATAAAAACTGAAGCAACCTGGTCTGATCTCACAGCTGACCGTGTTGTGAGCAGAAGACTAGAGATCTCCAGAGGTCCCTTGCAATATGAAATATGTTATGATGCCATGATCCCATGTAAAAATAAAGACAGGATATGTCGTGATCTATATTTCTATTCTTTCGGAATGCAGGAGAATCCCACATGTGGAATATTTGTGTTCCAGGGTGTGGTAACAGACTTCCAAAGGACTTTAATGGAATTTCTTTGTATCTCAGGTGTATATTTGGGATTATACTATGTCCCTGAATTTTTTAGATGAAACTCTCCTTTTCATTTAAGATCTCTCTTTTTTTGTGTAACCTAATGGGTGCTTCAGACCTAAAGTTTTGCTTCTTCTAGAAAAATACTGTACCTGCTCTCACCCTCTTTACAGGCTATAAAAATTTAAAAGAAAAAAAAAAAAACACCAACAAAACAACCAGAATTTTTTCATCTCTGAACATTTAACTAGTAAAAAGAAATCAGGTCCTTATGTATGGCTCCGATTAAAGAAGTGCTTAAAATTCTTCAAACACTGTGTATTCAGTTTGATCTTTCACAGGAGTATTATGACAAGAAAATCTACACTATTGACAATGTTCATTAATTTTCTTTACATCTTGCCTAAATTTCCTCCCCTGGGTAACGAGAAAATAGCCAGAGAGTGTTCTGATCTACATATAAATCCACCAGCTGCTGACAAGGAGGAAAGAGGATGTTTTGGAAAGAGTGAAATTGGTGTGCGCTGTCTCTGGGAGCCTCAGGATAAGTATGGACAAAACGTTGTCTGAGCCTAAAAAGACCTTTTTAATGACATTCATTTTATATATCTTCATGACATTTAATCAGTTTATTTATCTTTTGGTTCTATAAACAACTGTCCTTTACTCTGTAGAACAGCATTTATTCCTTCCCTATTGCAATACAAAAATAGCCTCTTTGTCACAATATTTCTATGCTATATGTTCCTGTAGCTTTCTTTTTTCTTTTTTCACATCACTGCAATGAACAGTAGGAAGGCTAGTCTTTATTTTCTTATTTTTTTTACTTGGAATAAACTGATTTTAGTTACATTTATTTTCTTGTGCTTTATTTGTGGAGGAAAACATCTGTCTTAAAACTCACAAAGCATGTCTGGTCACAGTTCCAATGCTTAAGTCAACAGCTTACCAAAGAGACAGTAAGAAGGTTAGGTAAGGTAAGAAGGTTAAATTTGCAGAGTTGGCCTGAATGAAGGTAGGGAAAAGTAGGTTTGTGTAACTGTTCAAGTCATGAGACGGCATAACCCTGACCATACCAGGGGTTTTTGCTTTGTAGCAATAAGAAGATAAAGGTAGAGAGGGGAAGAAAATGAGAGAGGCAAATATCCAGGGAGTCTCCAATCCAAAGTCTAATTCTGAGCATGGAAAGACTACTTTATCTCAAAAATAAAATAAAACAATAAATTATGCGCTTCATTGTAGCACTTGAAGATGTCACTGCAGGAAAAGAAGACAGGAGTAAAAGATGACCCTTGACGTCCAGTATTCCAAAAATCTTTAAAAAAAAAATATATATATATAAGTCAGGAGTGGAGGGATGCACAAAGAAAATCTTGGTGCCCTGGAAGTTCTGGTGATATCACATGGTATGAGTGAAAGTTATTTGGAAAACAATTTGAATTTGAGATGATTATCTCATTTTCACAAAGCAGCCTGAGCCATGTATGTACATGTAGAACCAAATATTAATATTTATTTTTCCCTTGGCAGAAATGAAAAATCCCAAACACTTTTAACAGTTACTATGTTTTAAGTCTTTAATGTCTCAGCAAGACTGTTAAGTAAGCTGATAGATCAAAATACAGATCAGTAATGTAAAAGGTTCTGTTTTCATTGTGTTCTTTCTCAGATAACAGTTGCACATTCATTTCTTAAATCTTTCCAATGTTAATGTTAAACACCATCTAACCACGGACTTTTATTCTTTCTTCTGCACTGCTTTACCATATAAAATTCTAAAACCAGAGAAACACAGGAAGGACTGTCGGTCTCAGAAGTTTCCTGGTGGATTTCATGCCCTTCTGTGTGCAGTTTTGCTACCCCCAACCTAAACAAGACTCATATCTGAGCTAGTTAGATGCCTTCTTGCACCTGAGGTTGATGTCCTTGGACTCTGAGGGTTCTGCAGTATAAACACCAGCATCCAGGGTAAGGATCTCAGCTTCTTGTCATACAGTAAACAAACATTTTGAGGTGCCATTCTTCAGAAATTGTAAATACATCTTAAATTAGGCTTCTGAGACAAGTAGGATGAATCATCTTCTCATTCCTATTTGCCTACGTTGACTCTCGAAAGTGCCTGGATGACTTAAAGTAGAGGCCTATTTTTACAGTTAAAGTTGGATGCCGTAAACCCAACCCTTGCAGTTTTATCTTTATCTTGTCTTTATCCAAGACGCAAGATATCCAGCTCCTAACATGAATCACACTTTCATCTACCAATTAGGTAGAGCAGTGTGGGGTTTTTTAAATACCTTAAGATCGTTGGATGAAAGACACTACAGAAGTGTAAAGCTATTATCATCCTTAACTGCAGTTCCTTATAACATACTTGCAATGTTATTATTTCTAATGTCATTGCTGTTTTAGTCTCAGATGACATCTTTGATGTTAACGTGATTTACTGTCTAATGTTATTTTATTTAATATGCATGTGTCTGTGCTACCTTTTAAAAACAATTGATTGATTTCATGGTGCTCTTTGATCAGTGTTGTTTTGTCAACAGTTAAACTGTTAACTTTCTCAAACTGATTAATTTTACTAGAAGTAGTTTTCTAAATTCTTTCTGCTTGTCTGTCTGTGTTGACCTATTACAACAATCTATATTACCATCAAAGTATATTCTGAAAAGTATGTCATGACTTCAGGCTAGATAGGGGCAGAAGTTACAGTGAGCAGAGGGAGTCTTTCACCGTATCTTCATCTAGGTATTTCAGCTTGCTTTGAAACTGGATTTATGCCAGATAAGAAAAATGGTTGAACATCTTGAAATGCTTTCAGTGCACAAAGAATGCTCTGTAAGGACATCATACTTTAATATTTTGCTCTGGTGTTCGTTTCTCATAGCCTTTATTATTTTTTTTTGTAACTTTGAAAATATTCTCACAGTAACTGATATTAGAAAGCTAAAAGAATGATGGTTTTATCCAAACATATAATTTTCAATATTTTTAATGTATGGGACCCTAGCTGTTTTCAGGCAGGCTATGAGTGTTTATAGAGACTCCACATACACAGGATGTTATAGAGCTTTCTTTTTTCCTTTTGACATTAGTTACGAACTCCGTAAAAATATTTCACAAGTGTCAGGGGTATATAAATCCAAAGCTGTAAATGATTAAGTTGCATTTATGATTGTTAAGAATTTGCCAATATGCATCATTGCCCAGCAGTGGACAGAAATTTTTTACAGAACTACTTAAGAGTTAAGTAAGGAGTTTTTTAAGTATGTACTTCATCCTGAACAAGAATGCTGCAGTACTGCCATTAAAGATACTGTTATTCTTTAACACAGATTGCCAGATTTTGCTGGAACATAGAATTTCCATTCTTCAGAATAACTGGATTTTGTTTTTAATGACCTATGTCCTCCAAATTGGGACAAAAGTGCAAATTAAATGGAAAAAAAAAAAGGTGAAAGAAAAAAAAGAACAAAAAAAGAAGAAAAGAAGTAAAGAGAATTCCAGTTCTCAAAATGTCATTGAATTTTTTTAGCCTGAATTTTTCTTCCAGCTCCCCAACTTCGAGATACTTGAAAAGGCAGACAGCCTGGAGAGGTGAATGTTTGAGGTGCCAGGAACCCCTGAGTGACTGCTCCTGCACACTGCTTCATTCCCAAAGGGCTGGAAAGCGGGTCAGTGAGGTAGGTGGCTGTGGGGAGACATTGCCATGATAGCCAAGGAAAACCAGTAGAAGGCCAACCAGCCAGCTAACCTGGTTTCAATCAAGATTCAGAAATGTACATGCATCCCTGTAGGACCCTTTAATTCTATCATACTGTTATTATGCTACAGTGGAAAATGTTCAATGAGTATTGGGCTTTGATTTTTGAAAGCTGGGGACCTTTATGACTTATGAAGCAAGGGGGACAAATTTCATCCTTTTTGCACTATGAAAACTATGAAATTCTTTACCAGCCATGGAGACATGAAAATACTTACTATTCACATAGCACTTTCTAATCCTTAAGTCATTACCGAAGTCGACACCCAAACCTAACCTGAAGACTCATTACTCACATTTTATGTATGGTAAGAACTAGATAAAGCAAGGGAATGTGGTAATGCCTCAGTTGCAGCATTTATCTTTCAGATGAAATAGTTACGAATATATGTTGAGGGGAAGACTGAATGCTGAAATCTCTTGGCTGTATTTGAGCATCTGTTGGGCTCCAGAATGACTAAGTATGATTCATTGTCCAGAAAAATACAGAAACCCAATACAGAAATATTGTCTCCAGGAAAAAAAGCAACAACTAAGCAAAATGAAAATGTGATGTTTTGGTTACTGCTTATGTCCTAAAATAATGCAGCACACAATATTTTGCCTTCGGTGAAGCAAGTCATGAGCTAGATGAGCCAATGAACAACCTCTCATTCAAACTGGCTTTGATTCTTCAGGTTGCTGATGAGGTCAAACATGCTCACTTGCCCAGGTTTTCAAGAGTGATGGCACTGAATGATGGCAGACATGTTCTTATGGACGCATTCATTGGCATCTTTTCAACGTGGAGCAAGCTATATGCAACTCTGATTATGAAATGCTGTATCAATCTGTAAAGACTTTGGGACCTGGAGTCACAGCAGGGAGTAGCAAGGAGGAAAAATGACTTCGGGACATTTGCAGAACAGTATGGCCGTCTCTTCAGCCTGCTAATATTTTAAGAAAATGTATGAGAAAGATACTCTACAGTTCGGAAGTAGTGTACTGCAGAAGCCAATGGCTTAGGTCCTTAAAATCAGACTCAATGATTAATTCCCAGCATCAGGGCCTGGTTCTACCGCGTCTAACTTTACACTTTTTGAAATAGTGCCTAAATAACTATAACAATTTCTTATAGAATATCCCTAAACTCAGTGGGAAAAGGGAAAACATTTCAGCTGCCTTCTGGATATTACCAGCCTGCTTCTCTGACTGCAGCATAAGCATAGGATCATCCTAGATTAGGATGCTAATTGACGTTTCTCATACAAGAGTGTAACACTGGGTAGATTAATCCAGGATTTTATTCCCACTGTGGATTTCATACCTACATGTCACACTGCTACCTATACTTCATCTACAGCACACAGAAAGAGATAATGTCTCAGAAGGGCAGTTTGAAAATATCAAAGGCTGTGTGAGGAACTGCCAAACAATAATGAAGATGCCTAAAGCCACACTAGAGGAGATGGCAATGGTGTCACCACAACACAAAGACGAGGGACCACATCTGTGTTCCCAGCTTGAGAAGACTCAAGCCCTCTTCTGCTTCCTGGCAGAATGTCTCATCCATCAAAGTGCAGAAATGGCGGGGGGAGGGGGGCAGGGGAACGGGGCTTCACCCGGCTTCCCGCAGCTTGGAGCCAGGAGAAAGCCAAGCCTGGAAAAGCTTGATACCAGAAGAGGAATTACAAACCACGGACTCTGCAGCTTAGTGACTGCACTGCAGCTCCATCAGAGGTCACTTGCAGAAGTGGATCAAAACTGATGGGTGGGAAAGGGTTTTTGCTTCCTCCAGCTGTTGTCCAGAACTTTGAGTAATTTCATTAATTTAAACCAGAGTCCAAAATAAGACTCTGCAATGCAGAATTATGCTAATAGCATAGGGGCATGGGGACCTCACCACACTTTTGGTATGCAGCAGCCATTTTTCAGTGCTCTCAAACCACATCGTGCTGAGTTATGAGGAACTGAAGATTGGCAGCACTTGCCAGGACTGTGCTTTATGTCCGATTTACATTTCCTTCACTCAGGAATAAAGGGAATTTAACAGTGATAAATGGTGGCAATTTATCAAGGTCTGATTTTTTCTGGAATTCTGTTTTTTCTGTAGAATATTGTGAGGAAAAACTGCAAGGTTCTAAACCTTGCCTGCAGTGAACAGCCTTTTTGAGTATTAATCAGAACACACGCACAAAATAAAATTACAGGCAGAAATTACAATTGGGCTAAAATGAAAGAAAATAATTCTTTTACTACAAACAATGAACAAGCTGACCATCTTCCACTGCTTATGATAAATAAATCAAATAAGCAAACATAATAGGCGACTGATTTAAAAAATATTATTTAGGAATAAGTAGAAAACCCAGGTAAATAATTTCGTATTATAAAAAGTGATATATTACTCCTACTAGCAAAATGAACCATGAGGAAGAGCTTACTGCAAAAAACAGATTCATATGCTAAGCAGCATCATGACATTGAATCAGGACACCAACGGCACATTGCACATAGTGGCAGACTTGCTTGTGGTAATGTCACAAGTTAGGGCAGCTATAAGAGCTACACCAGCTCATTAAGTCTCTCTGCTTTTTCTACAGCTCTGAAGCCTGGGATTCCAAGTGGCTATGTGGGGCAACTACCAAGAATATTGATTGCCTGGAGAGGCTGCAGAGAGCCCTGGAGAAGAGCTGGAATTAGTTTTTGGTGAAATTTCATAAATTCTTATTTCAGTCTGATTTGGACTAGACAGGTAGTCCTGCTTTCTGGCCAGCTGTAGCCTGTAATGGCACTTTGAAATATATTAATATTTTCTTTGGTTTTTACCAGTACAGGCAAAATAGGGTTTTGAAGGATATGAAGGATAATGTAGGTTAAACTGATTATTTCCATGCCATTTATTGAATGATATCCTGCAAAAGGATTGATTAATTATAGAGATTCTGTGCAGTGTTATTCATTTATTTTATTTATGCCATTTTGTTAATCCTTGACTACTACGGATGAATACGAAAGGTAGTTTGGGCATCTATATTTTAATGTTGACATGATTACATGTGACTACAGTGAGTGAACTCAGGGGAAAAAGTTGTTGATATTAAACAAAAGAGAAATTCCTCTAGCAACTTCTGGGATAAAGTGAAGATTGCATAACTTAGAGCTGCCTACGTTCACATTGAATTTTCATTCACGGAATCACGGAATCTTCAGAGTTGGAAGGGACCTCTAGAGATCATCTAGTCCAACTCCCCTGCTAGAGCAGGATTGCCTAAAGCACATCCCTCAGGGCTGCATCCAGGCGGGTCTTGAAAATCTCCAGAGAAGGGGACTCCACAACCTCCCTGGGCAGCCTGTTCCAGTGCTCTGTCACCCTCACTGTAAAGAAGTTTTTCCGTGTATTTGAACGGAACTTCCTATGTTCTAGCTTGTGCCCATTGCCCCTTGTCCTGTCGCTGGGAACCATTGAAAAGAGCCTGGCTCCGTCCTCCTTAAACCCACCCTTTAGATACTTGTAAACATTAATCAGGTCCCCCCTCAACCTTCTCTTCTCCAGGCTAAAGAGTCCCAGCTCTTTCAGCCTTTCCTCATAAGGGAGGTGCTCCAGTCCCATAATCATCTTGGTTGCCCTACGCTGGACTCGCTCCAGTAGTTCCCTGTCCCTCTTGAACTGGGGAGCCCAGAACTGGACACAGTACTCCAGTTGTGGCCTCACCAGTGCAGAGTAGAGGGGGAGAATGACCTCCCTCGACCTACTGGCCACAGTCTTCCCTATGCAGCCCAGGATGCCATTTGGCCTTCTTGGCGACAAGGGCACACTGCTGGCTCATGGATAATTTGCTGTCTACCAGGACCCCCAGGTCCTTGTCCTCAGAGCTGCTTCCCAGCATGTCCGCCCCTAACATATACTGGTGTTTGGCATTCTTCCTTCCCAGGTGCAGGACCCTACACTTGCTTTTGTTGAACCTCATTAGGTTCTTCTCTGCCCAGCTCTCCAGCCTGTCCAGGTCACGCTGGATGGCAGCACGGCCCTCTGGAGTGTCGGCCACCCCTCCCAGCTTGGTATCATCAGCAAACTTGCTGAGGATACACTCTGTCCCCTCATCTAGGTCATTAATGAATATATTGAACAAAATTGGTCCAAGTATTGACCCCTGGGGGACACCACTCGTTACAGGCCTCCAACTGGACTCTGTGCCGCTGATCACAACCCTCTGAGTTCTGTCACTCAGCCAGCTCTCGATCCACCTCACTGTCACCTCGTCTAGCCCATACTTCCTCAGCTTCCTAATGAGGATGTTATGGGGGACAGTGTCAAAAGCCTTGCTAAGGTCAAGGTAGATGACATCTACGGCTCTCCCCTCATCCAGCCAACCCGTTATAACATCATAGAAAGCTATCAGATTGGTCAGGCATGATTTGTCCTTGGTAAATCCATGCTGACCACTTCCAATAACTTCCTGTTCCTCTATGTGTTTGGAGACGACATCCAGAATGAGTCGTTCCATTACCTTCCCAGGGACAGAGGTGAGACTAACCAGCCTGTAGTTCCCTGGGTCCTCCTTCTTGCCTTTTTTGAAGATTGGAGTGACGTTAGCCTTCCTCCAGTCCTCAGGCACCTCTCCTGTTCCCCATGACTTTTCAAAGACGATGGAGAGTGGTCTAGCGATAACATCTGCCAGCTCTCTCAGCACTCGCGGGTGCATCCCGTCAGGGCCCATGGATTTATGAATGTCCAGCTTGGCCAAGTGGTCTCTGACCCTGTCCTCCTCAACTAAGGGAAAATTCTGTCTGCTAAAAACACTTGATCACCCTGTAGTGAAGTTAGTGAATCCTGCTGGGCTCTGTAGTGTCGCTGTAGAAATATTTAGACGTTTGTCAGCACGCTTCATGGAGCCCAAGATCTAACTCCAACAGAGACCACCCCCACCGTGATTACCATCTTCTGCAACTCATCATAATACAGACAACCAAATATTTTTTGTTACTTCATGTTGTTTTAATAATGCTGATGCAGTTTCATGTGGTATATCCCTGCAGAGGTCAATAGCTGCACCGAAACTTGGCTTTCTAGAGCACAATCATTTATATGTTGCAATATTAAGAGGTACTTCCATGGTCTTGGCCCAATAAATTATGTCTTTTGTAAGGAAAATCCCATTTTCCCATATTTTTTTTTCCATTTTGGAACAATTTGATGAAAGTACAGTTACTGAAAATAGTACTGTACCATAAAATGAAAAGAAAAGGAAAAGTATAATGGAGAAAAAAATAAGTATTTCATATGTTGAAAACACACAAAATTCTGAATGCAGGCCTTTTGCTTTGAAAAAAACCCTGAAAATAAATCTGAACCAACTACTTTCTACTGTAAAACTAGGAACTTTATTGTTGCTATTAAAATCATCTTTCCATGGTCCTTGGTTGAAGAGCTAAATTTTTGCCTTTCTAGGGAGCAGTGAGCAATGGGGTAGAAAGGAAGGATGAAAAGGGACAAAATTCAGTGATGCAAAGCATGCTGTGAATCATGCTTTATACTCTGGTGGGTTGTGTATCTTGTCAGTCTATGGCATGACAGCAAAACTGAATCCCTCAGTGGACACTGGAGAGAGGTCACTCCTTTTATATATTTTAGGAAAACACTTTGAGGAAAAAAACAAAACAAAACAAAACAAAACAGAGATACTCCAAGGGCCACTGAAGTTAATCATGAGAACTGCATGAAGAGTTGTTTGCTCCAACCAATCTACTCCAGACTTGATCTTAAATCTTTTGTCCTTGCTGCATCAGGAAAAAGCAGACAGATCCCACTCCTGCATGGGTGGTGAGGAATGCATGAAGGGAGCCTCACGCTGTTATTCTTCCCCTCACATCAGTGAAGAGGAGATGGGGAGCCTTGGAGCTGACTAAGGATGCAAAGAGGCATCAGGTTTATGCACTAAGGAAGGACAGAAGTCCCAGGAGACCTGTTGGGTGGTTTTATTTGCAGGGTGTTTTTACTTACTCTAACATGGAACTGGGAAAGTCAAGGCTGGAGGCGCTTCTGCAAAGTAGGTGTGTAGTAACAAGACAAGAAAAGCTAGCAATTGGAGTCAGTGGTGAAACATTTTCATAGTTGACTCAGTTGCCTCCACATTTCTTATAAACATGGCAAAATTCACATTTTTGTTGAAGTCTAGTTTTATATTCTAATCCCAGGGCTGGGAAATGTCCAATAGCAAACAGGTTGGGTGTAAGCTAACAAGAACAAGAAAGTTTCTTAAATAACCTGTTGCCTTAGCACCCAATTTCTTCAGCAGTTCTTCATAGCCAAGGAACCAGCTTTGTGCAGTGTCTGATCAGCAATACAGTCTTGTGTGTTACATGGGAGCCAGTTTCTCACTGGTTCGGTACTTTTAGGTGCTCCTCTAGTGGCTAAAAAAGGAGGATTAGGAGCAGGGATGACAAACCCCATTACTCTTTTTAGATGGAAGATGGAAGAGATTAGAGTCAAGCTTACTGAGGAGAGAGATCTACTAACTCACATGCTGTCCCAGGGGCTCTGGAGCACCTGAAATGGCCCTCGGTGACTTCATGTGGAACCAGCCTCCTCTCCAGACACTTGGCACATTTGTAAACACCGACACTTAGACACCTCTGTTTAGCCATGTTAAACTAAACTCCCTCCTTCAACATAGGCACTTAATGCCATTGTAAAAATTTGACATTTTGACATCACCTCCCCTGGGCTTCGGCAGCCTCCTGATGGTATTCAGGCCCTCCATGCATCCAGCCTCAGGGAGGTGAATATATTACAACAGTTGAATTGAGCCTCTTGCAGTTGGTTGGCTTAAACACTCAATGACCCCGTTGGCTGTATTGACCATTGACTGATCACTTGTGAATGCTGACGTCTTTTCCTAGTTGGACGCACACACATCTGTAACACCACGTGAAATGCCCTCGGACGTGAGAGCTATCTGGACGGGACTGGCATATATAACACAGGACTTGTGAGAAATCAGCTGAAAAGCCAGGTAAGCTACATGAGCAAGTGACACAGAGCAATTGTGTATGGGCTGCTGAATCATGCTTTCAGGTGGCTTCATGGGGAGCTAAACCCCACATGACTTGGCAAAAAAGAAAACAATTACATTGTTATTCAAATATCTTTTGGTGTCCTTTCATGCTTATTGGAAAATTAGACTTTGATGATCTGTCTCTGAAAGCATCCTCATTTTAGATGCACAGTTTGGTACAAAAGATTGGTATCTCTAAGTAGCAAAGAATTTTTGTAAGGAATTATGTGATCTTGTATTTGAAATTTTAGTCCCCATTGATACTAACATGAAGGGATTCTGTCTAAAAATATATTTCAAAGTTTTAACTGTGGTTTAATTCATTATGGCAAAATTAATGAGATCAGCAATACATACTGCAGGATGGAAAATATTTAATTGAAATTAAGATTAATCATTTTTATTTTCAAGTGTTTGAGAAAATCTTTGACTTATTCATTTTGTATATGTCAAGCTCATCAGAAAGCAGAAAAGCCTTAGGTCAAAAAGTCTAGGTCAAATCCAACTCAGAGTGTTATATAAAAGCATATTGCCTCTTTCTTCAGTAGTTCACCTACATTTTGCCTGCAGGCCTGATCTCAAATGATTTGGTTTTTTGCTTTTTGAACCTCTGTCTAGATGAATCTACTATGGTTTTTTTTTTTATTATTATTTCATTTCAAACTAGCATGCGCTGTTCAGATAAATTGAATTGGTTTCCTGTTTAACATTTCAGGGTTAGTTTTTTGTGCCCTCTAGGCACTGGAACAAATTGATGAAAAGTAAATTATTAACGTACTTTCAGTCAGGCATATCTAATAAGCCCAATTTAAAGTCATTATGTCTTATATAAACAAGTACTGTATATATTTAAATATTTACCATAACAGTTTATGGAGTGACTAGGATGCAGAATACCCAGTGTGTTCTAAAGAGCATCTGAAATGTTGTATACAACTCCAGCAGCTATCAGCTCAAGGTCTCTAGAAGGAGAACAATGAATAGGTGGAGATCAGATTTATTTATGGTAAATTGGGCTGTGGTGTCTAAAAAAGGTCACAGTGATCTGTTGTGATGATGAGGTTATAAAACTTATTCCTGAGAGAATCTCTGATCTCTTGGGGCATTTCATTTCTAATTTGAACCTTATCAACCACTTTTTCCAAAATGTTCCTAATGACTGGGTGAGAAGCTAGAGAGCATGCAGGGCATCTGCCTCATTTGTTAGTTTACTTGTGACTGGATCAAATAAATGGAGAGAAACTAACTGTGTGATATGGCTGTGGAAAGGTGCCCGTATTTAAAATTTGGCAAAAATTTCTCTTTGATATATTCCAGGAGAGCACAGCAGCAGCAACACGTTGTCCTTAGAAAGATATTGCAAGGAAACATGAATACAGATGTAAAACTGCTAATACTTTCTTTAAGTTCTTCTTCAGAAGACATATTTTTTTTCAGAAGATGAGGTTTAAACCTGTCATAGAAAGGATTTTAAGCCAGTAAAATCTTCCAAGGAAGGAAAACAAAGGCAATAGAAGATATAAAAAGTCAATACTGGAATCCCCTTCTATTTCTTTCTGTGAAATTCACTAGTGCAAAAATATCTTTGAAAATATAGGATAAATTTTGATTTTCATATATCAGCTTTAAAACTGAAACAGAAATAACAAATGTGCTTGGTTTGTGCTTTGGGATGATCCCTCTTGGATCCCTTTTTTCCCAATTCCATTTTGGTCTCTTTTTTTCTTTATTTTCTCCTAAAAATATATTTTAAAAAAAAAAGGAAAGGAAATCTGTAACAAACTTTGAAATATTTTTTATAATTTTCAAATTGACAAAAAGTTGAAAATGATTGAAGTGGAATAGATAACCTATAAAAATAGTTCTTCAATAAAAATACATTTTTAAGTCAAACCATTCTTTTTCTTTTTTCTGCAATCATTTACTCCTCCTGAAATATGTAAAATCTCACGGTTATTTAAATATTCCTAATGCAAAATCTAACATGGAAACAGAATGAGAAATCACTATTAAAAATAAATATACATACTGGTCTCAAAATGAAGATTTAAAAACCTCATTTCAAGAAGTCTGTAAACCTGAGAAAGATAGATATTCATGGAATATTGCTAATATCTCTGCAACCTTAAGTTTTACAAATGGCATAAATCAAGATATCAAAAAGATTTTATCATAGAATCATAGAACAGCTTAGTTTGGAAAGGCTTTTAAAGGTCATCTGGTCCAACACCCCTGCAATAAGCAGGGACATCTTCAACAGGATCACGTTGCTCAGATCCCCATCCAACCTGACATGGAATGTTTACAGGGATGGGGCATCCACCACCTCTCTGGGCTACTTCTTCCAGTGTTTCACCACCCTCAGCATAAAAAAAATGTCTTCCTTCTATCTAGTATAAATCTTCCCTCTTTCAGTTTAAAATCATTATCCCTTGTTCTACCACAACAGGCCCTCCTAAAAGGTTTGTCTCCATCTTTCCTGTAGTCCCCCTTTAAAGTACTTAATGGCTGATAGATGGTTTCCCCAGAGATCTTCACCAGGCTGAACAACCCCAACTCTCTCAGCCTGTCCTCATAGCAGAGGTGCTCCAGCCCTCTGATCATTTTTGTGGCCCTCCTCTGGACGCACTGCAAAAGGTCCATGTCTTTCCTGTGCTGAGGGCTCCAGAGCTGGATGCAGGACTCCAGGTGGGGTCTCACCAGAGCAGAGCAGAGGACCACAATCGCCTGCCTCGGCCTGCTGGCCAAGCTTCTTTTGATGCAGTCCAGGATGCACTTTCTGAAGGTGCACTTGATCCCACTGTCTATGCCATTGATGAAGATATTCAACAGTACTGGTGCCAAGACAGACCCCTGAGGGACACCACTTGTCACCAGTCTCCATCTGGACATTGAGCTGTTGACCACTACCCTCTGGATACAACCATCCAACCAATTTCTCATCCACCGAACAGTCCACCCATCAAATCCATATCTGTCCAATGTAGAGAGAGGATGTTGTGGGGGACCGTGTCAAAGGCCTTAGAGAGGGCCAGATAGATGACATCGATAGCTCTTCTCTTGTCTACTGATGTAGTCACTCCATCATAGGAGGCCACGAGTTTGGTCAGGCAGGACTTGCCCTTGGTGAAGCCATGCTGGCTGTCTTGAATCACTTCCCTGTCCTCCATGTGCCTTAGCGTAGCTTCTAGGAGAATTTGTTCCATGATCTTCCCAGGCACAGAGGTGAGGCTCACAGGGTGGTAGTTCCCAGGTTTCTTCTTTTCTACCCTTGTTAAAAATCGGTACAATATTTCCCTTTTTCCAGTCACTGGAGACTCCACCTGACTGCCATTACTTTCCAAATATCATGGAGAGTGGCTTGGCAACTACATCAGCCAATTCCTTCAGGACTCTGGGATGCATCTCGTCAGGTCCCACAGACTTCCGTATGTGCAGGTTCCTCAGGTGGTCCCCAACCTGATATTCTTTTAAAGTGGGAGGGACTTTTCTCCCCCAGTCCCTGTCTTGTGGTCCAATATACTTTATGTTGAAGTATAAAATGGTAAAAAGGGATGTGAACCTTCAGATTTATGAGAGATTGCTAACATGAAGAAACTGAAAGGCTGGCAAAACATCAACAGCTATCCTTTTCCTTCCGAGTGCTATCACAAAGACAGAGCAAATGATGTGCCTAAATAAATCCAACACACACCAGAAGGAAGACCTCTACCACCTAGGATACGATTATGTTTTGCATTAGATGATTTTGCTGAAGTGTGGCAGGGGCTAATCAAAATATTGGCAAGCTCTCAGACTGAAGTATCAGCTTCATATGCAAATTGTAACAGTATAATTATTAAAAGACATTTTTCAAATATACTAATGAAAATAATATTATAATATAGAATCACTGAATCATAGATTGGTTTGGGTTGGAAGGGACTTTAAAGATCATCTTGTTACAACCCCCTGCCATGGGCTGGGACACCTCCCACTAGACCAGGTTGCTCAAAGTCCCATCCAGCCTGGCCTTGGACACCTCCAGGGAAGGAGCACTGACAGCTTCTCTGGGCAACCTGTTCCAGTGACTCATCACCCTCACAGTAAAGAATTCCTTCCTAATATCTATTCTAAATGTACCTTCTTTCGGTTGAAAACCATTACCCCTTGTTCTATCGCTACACTCCCTGATAAAGAGTCCCTCCCCATCCTTCCTGTAGGCCCCCTTTAGGTACTGGAAGGCTGCAATAAGGTCTCCTTGGAGCCTTCTCTTCTCCAGGCTGAACAGCCCCAACTCTCTCAGCTTGTCTTCATAGGAGAGGTATTCCAGCCCTCTGATCATCTTTGTGGCCCTCCTCTGGACCTGCTCCAACAGGCCCATGTCTTTCCTGGGCTGGACACCGTGCTCCAGGTGGGGTTTCACCAGAGCAGAGCAGAGGGAGAAAATCACCTCCCTTGACCCAATGGCCATGCTTCTTTTGATGCAGCCCAGGATGTGGTTGGCTTTCTGGGTGTTGGTTGAGCTTCTCATCCACCAGCACCCCCAAGTCTTTCTCCTCAGGGCTGCTCTCAATCCATTCTTCGCCCAACCTGTATTTGTGCCTGGGATTGCCCCAACCCAGGTGCAGGACCTTGCACTCAGTTTCTTGAACTTGCACTTGAACTGCATCAGGTTTGCACAGGCCCACCTCTCCAGCCTCTCCAGGTCCCTCTGGATGGCACCCCTTCCCTCCAGTGGGTCAACCGTGCCACACAGCTTGGTATCATTGGCAAACTTGCTGAGGGTGCACTCAATCCCACTGTCCATGTCTCTGACAAAGATGTTAAACAGCACTGGTCCCAGTACTGACCTCTGAGGAACACCACTCATCACTGGTCCCCACTTGGACATCGAGCCGTTGACCACAGCTCTTTGAGTGTGGCCATCTAGCCAGTCCTTTATCCACCCAGTGGTCCATCCATCAAATCCATTTCTTTCCAATTTAGAGACCAGGATGTTGTGCGGGACAGTGTCAAAAGCCTTGCAAAAGTCCAGGTAAATGACGTCTGCTGCTCTCCCCTTATTTACCAGCACTGTAACACCATTGTAGAAGGCCACCGAATTTGTCAGGCACCTTCCTTGCTGCTGTAAGGGTCTTGAACTCTACTGTTTAATGATCACTGCAGCCAATAAATTAGTGGCATTACTAAGATTTAGTCCATATTGGGAAGTAAATGGTTGTAGTGGCAGGCACTTTGTGGATAATTGAAAGGGATTTCTAAACACCACATATTTTTATTTTTTTGATGGATGTTTTGCTGAATTCTAAATTTATGTGTGACCATGTTTTAAATTAATGCTGCAGTGACAATAAAAATTGTGTAGTGATATTTGTAGGAGAATGATTGGCTGTGAAGACGTTCATGAATTTTTGCTTGACCAAGCAGGGTGAACAAGCACGCTTGTGTTATGCCACGTCTACAAGAGATGTGAGACTTGAGATACCTGGAAGGGGAAATCTCAATCGTTTCTGAAGCCAGACCAGGTAACAGGAAAACTTAAATGGAGACAAGTCTTTGGAGATGTCTCTGAAGTGTTACAACTCTTTAACCTAGAAAGTTCAACTTGAGCAAACAGTTACTCTGAAAGCTTTTAAAGACAAGCAGATATCTCGACGAACAGTAGAGAAACTTTAAACAATTCTTTTAGGAGGAGTATTTTACTAAGCACCTAAAGCTTAGATAAATATTAGGGACCTATGGAAGGTGACTGGGTCCCACCTGTAATTTCCTGCAAACTCATGCATGTTACAAAATACCCAGAAACCACAGACCAAAAGCAGAATAAGTGCTGGGTCTGTTTGTTCTCCAAATGAGGTACCTGAGAGACAGACATAGCATAACGCTTGACACTAAACTTTTCAGAGTGAGTAAGTCACTTCTGCTAGACCGAGGAAGCTGTGTGCCTGTGGAATAATAAAAAGTGCTGCAGTTTCTCTTCTCCTATTCCTGGCTCTTGTTTATTAACAAAACATGAGAAAGAATTAAATATTAAGTTAGCAAAATTGAGTTTCTAATTGCCTCTAGAGTTTGTGCATCAATCTGTTACCAAGAGAATTATTATAATCTCAGTCAGTTCTTTCAGGTTGCTTGGACAGGGCATTCAACGTCTTCAACCAAGTTACTCTGACAAGCACTGCAAAATTAAATCCTACACAAAAATGAGCAACACTGCTGAGGGGAAAAATGTAATTTTATAATTTCAAATTTAAAGCTGCATTTCATTCCATTGGAAAAAGACAGGTCTGTGAGTCTTTAATGGGCGAAACAAACAAACAAAAAAAAGCTGCTATTGCAAGTCCTTTGGAAAGCTAAAGGCCAGTTTAGATTAACCACAAAAGCTTTATTGTTTAGGCAGGGTCCCAAGAAAATATGATCCATGTAAATCTCACTTTAAAAATGCATTCTTTATCATATTTTCTCTCCCAGAGCAAACAATTAAACTTTTGTAACCCAGCTACTGGGAGTCCACCTACTGAAAATATTTGAGCAGATCTGACAGGAGAGGTAAGAAAGGTTGTTTACGTATGGGTTGTATTGAGTTTTCATTCCCTCTGCATTATTGAAAGGGGTGTTTGGAGGTTTCTGCCTTGGAAGATCAGAAAGCTGACAGCGAAAGCGGAGGCAGTGCATTCATTGCCATATTTTTTGTGAGGTCATTTGCTCTTGTATTCTTCCTGCAGTTCTTGAGGTGCACAGATGAAACACTGATATTCTCTGCTCATCCATACCTTTTTGCAATGCCAGCCCTAGAGGATTATGCAAAAAAACCTTTCACAGCCCTTGTACATATCAGGTTGCATTACCTCTATTTTTTTTTTTTTTTCTGTTTTATACCACTGACAAAAGGTGCAGGAATGGAAAAGTAAGAGAGGACAAGAGCTAGGGTGGTGGTGTGAAATATATTCCCTTCCATACACACTGTAAATATGCATAAAAACTGGGAAGAATTAGATGTTACAGTAGCAATTCTTCCATGTATGAGGGGGGGGAAAAAAAAAGACAACCCAGTATCTGGGCTGTGAAAAGATTACATGTAAGTTTTATACATTTAACTTGAGAATTATTAACATTTTTTAGACCAAAAAGACATTTAGTTATTAGAGTCGAATAAAACGTACTAACATTTGGTCTCACTCCAAGTTGTTTGGAAAGGGGTTACTTGTCTGATGGCTTCAGCTACGATACAGACTAGCAGATCATAACTCACGCTATTAAAATACGCTGGATGAACTCAGTTTATTTCCTGAGGGGGCTGATTGATTGTTTCTAGCGAGCCAAAAGACAGATCCTAAAGGAGACTTGGAGCCACTTTGAGTTCCCTTGTTTGTTAAAGAGACTGAGGGTGCACTGAGCCCCTGGCTAAACAGAAGAGGAGACTCCATGCAGAAACAACATGGGACCTCATGCTGTGCCAGCTAATACTAATGTGATAGTTTGCCCAGAAAATTGGTAGCTCATTTTCCCAGGGCACTGGATTTGAATTTTAAAAACTAATTTTAGGGGGTCAGTTCCACTGGGTCTCTGACGAGCTCCCAGTTCAGGACAGCAGGATGCAAACAGGTAACGCAGAGCCTGGACTGCTCTGGCAGGAGAGGGAGATTGTTGCCAAAGGGTAAAACTAATAAATGCCAAAAAGTGAATGCTCAAAGAACCAAAGCACCTCTACACAGGATCGTGAACTAATGTCAGTGGCCTCTCCCTCCTCCTACACACCTGGTATTTCCCCTAGAACAACTGTCTGATATTGCTGCAGACAAAATTTTCTAAATAAAAGAGAAAGAAGTGTTAGCAAATTATCTGAAAGATATATTTCCTTTTTTTTTCTTTTTTTTTTCCTCTTATATTTTGAGACAACTATTCCCTAACTGTATTCCCTTCTCCAAGTACTACAATACCTGAATTTATAGCTGGACTTGTGTGGTATTGAATGAAGGAAAAGATAATCATTCAACCAGTCCTTGCTGGTTCTAATACAGGGTGATTTGCAGAAATGCTTCGTCATCCACTGACGAAGATGTTATAACCTCCAAACCCACAAGTTCAGATAAATTTCTTCCTATTGTTTCTATTATAGTCACAAAACTTCCCAAACTTGGTATACCCAATTAATAGTTCTGGTTTAGTTAGAAAGGGTTCATAAAGTGTTCTTTACTTGCTGTGGAGGCTTTGTCCCATGATAACTCACATTTGAGTGCGAGGAAGCAATCAATCAAAAATTAATCTCTAGCAGCAATAGATTAGTGGAGGCAAATTGAAAGAAAACATGTTGCCATTTGAGTGAAGAAAACTACTGAAAATGCAGCTTCTCAGGCAGAACAAGAAACATTAGTATTTGGCAAACAGCATTCTAATTTTAAGATAACATATTTTGTAAATTGTTTGAGAAGTCTAGCAACTATTTTTTTTTTATTAACATGACAACATATGCTACAGGATGTAAAGCAGGGCTAATGCCTGGGTAATCTATAATCAACATCAGAATCTGGTATAAACTTGAATGCTAAAGCATTGTCTCCCTTGCAGTTATTATTATGACAAGATTTCAATACAAAAGTTCTATATATAATTGGAAAAATATGTCCCAGTTCTACTACCTAGATGTAATTCTTTTCAAGGATTTTTATCTTTCCTGAACACCTTGCAAGATAGTCATTGGTTTCCTGATGAGGCACAGAGGAGTTCAACATTTAAAACAAATGTTCATATTTTTAGATTCAGTTTATAAATACTTTATAATAAATACCATCTTAGAATCCATTAGACAAATCAACACCTTATAAATACTAATTAATGACAAAAAAAACGTAGCATACATCTGTATGGTGAATAAAAAGAGGAGGCTGATTCTCTTTTATTATTCTTTAACTTCCCTGCTGCCCCTCCTGGCTGATCTAGGAGATGCGATAAGTTTTAAGATATGTTTTCAGGCTGTCCTTAAAGCATTCAATGCTTTTTTACCTCAGTTTAATAATACTGGTAGGCTGTGGGCTGCTCAGTCCTCTCAGTTAGAGGGCCATCGCTATAGGAACAGTGATTTTTCGTTTGTGGACACTGAAATCATAAGGGACCAGTTGTATCAGTTAAAATTTCACAAGTCCAATGGGGCCTGATGGGATTCATCCCAGAGTACTGAAGTAGCTAGAAGTTACAGCAGGAGCCCTCTCAATCATCTATTGAAGGTCTTGGGAGTCCGTGCAGGTCTGCAGACGCACCCTGGGGTGCATCAAACACAGCATAACCAGGTGATCAAGAGAGGGGATTATCTCCCTGTATTCAGTGTTGGTGTGGCCTCGCCTTGAATACCGTGGGCAGTTCTGGGCCCCACAATTTAAGAAGGATGTGAAGGTACTCGAATGCATCCAGAGGGCAACAAAGCTGGCAAAAGGGCTGGAAGGAATGTCTTGTGAAGAGTGGCTAAGGACTTTGGGCTTGTCTAGTTTGGAGGAAAGGGGGCTGAGGGGCGACCTCACATTGCTCTCTCCAGCTTCCTGAGGAGGGGACGTGGAGAGGGAGGTGCTGTTCTCTTTTCCCTGGTATCCAGTGATAGGACACATGGGAATGGTTCAAAACTGTGTCTGGGGAGTTTTCGACTGAATATTAGGAATCATTTCTTTACCAAGGCAATTCCTTAACAACATGTTTTAACTTTTGGTCAGCCCTGAATAGGTCAGGAAGTTGGACTAGGTGATTGTTGTAGATCCCTTCCAACTGAAATAGTCTACTCTACTGTACTCTGTTCACCCATGTTTGCCAATTGGCTTTTGCCAGAAACAAGCTGATTGATTGTAAAAATTCTTTCTGGGAACACGGACACTTCTAACTATACACTATTGCCAGAACAGCAGGATTTTCTTCAGTGTTTGGGACAGAATTATGCTATTAGACGTGCAGTTCTGATGCATGCCAAATTACAGAAGCTGTGGGATATGTAATTTTAGGGAAAGATTAAGGTTGCCTGTCTGTCTCTTCTCAGAAAAAGACCATATTATGTCAACACAGAAACTGTCCTTTATCAATACACACAAACCATGCAGGCAGTAAAACTGATCTTGCTCTTGGTAATATCAAAAAGTACAAAGCTGTAGAGAAATCCAGGTGGATATCAACATTATCTTTGTTTTCTCATGCTCCAAACAAAATGCATAATATCCCAGGTTAAGATCTTGGTTGCCTACACTAGATTTTAGATCCAGCCAAAAAAGCCTCAGTATCTGCCATTAGGCAGAGCTTGAAGGGTTCTCTTGGAATCAATGGGAAAATACTCTGGGTTTAGAATCAGCTGCCTGGCTGGGGTATTGTGATTTCTGTTACTACTAATATATATAATGTTTATGCATATACATCAAGCCATAAGGACTATATGGTTTGTTTAGTTTTTCAGTCAACAATGCTAAGTCATAAGCAGTTCTTAGATAAGAAAAGCAGCATGAAAATTTAATTATTCATACATGCTAATAAGTCTATAAATTGGTGGAACACATACTTCTTTTATGAGGTACTGGAAAACATTTTTTTCCAGAAACTTTTCATCTGTAGAAACTCCAAGACCCAAGCAGAACTTCAAAGATAATTAGGTACTTAATCAACCAGTCAGCTGCCTGAGAGAGACAGAACCTCTTAAGATCTTCCCCTCACTGAAAGTTAAGTGACTAAAAGTTGGCTTCTAGTTTAAGCAAGCCATGATAGATCTTTCCATTGTCAATGGAGGTAATGAGGCACCCCTGGAGGGCTGTTCATCTTACTTGTCAGACAGATCTTTCTCAGTGTGGGAGGAATCTTCCAGTAGAGTTTCATTTATTTTTCCCCTTCATTGGCTATAAAGGAAACTTTTAAGCAGGTAGATTAATTGACTCAAACCTTGAACCAATCTAATTAACATCATGTCTCACGAAATTAAATATTTTGTCCAATTTCTAGATGTCTTGGAAAAAAATAAAATCCTCCACCTTCAGGTACGGTAGGTGAGCAAGCAGCTCAGCTGCCCACCAGGGCAGGGTTAACTCACAATATATTCTCCAACTGCCAGCACTATCAGTAAAAATATCACTAACTATAACAAACATTTTGAAAGACACATGTTTTCAAATAACTCTGAACTTTCTATTAACTTTCACTAATTCAAAGTCAGATCTCTTCATAATATATTGATTCATTTGTTCAATCTGATATCAATGTTTCTTGAATCTTGCATAAGCTGAATTGCATTTCTGTGCTGCTTGCAATACTGTGACATTGTAAAGTTAGCAGGGATCTTATTAAAGATGTAACAAGACGCATTTTTTTCCTGAGTGTAATACAGACTAATTTATACATAGATTTTTTTTAAATGTGGAAAAAAATATTATTTCATTAAGAGATCTCTTGCTGTTCAGGACATACTTAGTTTCAGTAAAATTCTTATTTCTTGAACATATTTGACATGCTTCCTATGTGCTTGTTCTTATCTACCGCTTTGAGAGATTGTTTTTTGATTACGTTGGTCCCTCTTAATGAAGTCTGAGATCACATGGGGAAAAACCAGGAGAGTGAGAAAAAACTGATTATTTTTTTTCCAAAATACTGATGAAAAACAAGGTAATTAATCAGTTACCTGGGAAAATGTGAAACTGTGGACTTAATCTTCCAGCTGTCTTAATCTTCCAGATTGCTAAACTAAGCTAAACATTGCTTTGCCTCTCTAGGTTCAGAATGAGATGTCCAAAATTTCCATTTAAGTTTAAACTTTTCACTAGCTTTACGTAAACTCACAGAGTTGTAAACAGCAGACCAAGAAGGCATTGGGTTTGTCTGTCCTATTTTATTCATCTAAAGGTTAGCCATATAAATCTGCACTAGCTATTTAAGCTTCCTCTATTGTCAGTGGAGAAAAATAAGTATGTCCAGATGGCAACTTATTTCATCCAAAGATAAGTATATGTGATAGGTCTAAAGCATACTAAAATCAGCAGGGAAAAAAAAAAATCCCTCTGGATTCAATTATCT
Source organism: Rissa tridactyla (assembly GCF_028500815.1). Taxonomy (NCBI): domain Eukaryota; kingdom Metazoa; phylum Chordata; class Aves; order Charadriiformes; family Laridae; genus Rissa; species Rissa tridactyla. Next base: position 114,261,995 of record NC_071468.1, on the reverse strand, counting down.
TTAGCTCTGATGTTAACACATAGATTAACCAATTCTTTTAGACCCAGAATGGAGAGAAATGAACGGGTCTTTGTGAGTTTTTGTGTCTGTACACAGATATTGGAGCAGTAAATGCAAAGAAACAATATAAAAATTTTGCAGATGTATATACAGAACTGAGGGTATATTCAAACACAAAGTAGTAATCAGTGAGAAGACTTTTCTGCTACTCTAGAAGCCTGGATTTTAGGGAACTGAAGACAATAGGCTGATTAACACAGTGCATGTAACTATCCCAATAACATATTACATACCCTGCAAACTTTTAATACCTGAAAGTACGTATGAGAGTGTTATACTGGATGACAAAAGCAACAAGATCTCTCTGTTGGGATTTAGTGCCTATAAAACAGGTATAATTTATTTTTTCCTCCTTCAGTAAAGGTTTTGTCTTTTGAAAAAGTGCAGTGTTCTGACATTTGTATTAAAATTTAAAAGGTGAACCTATGACTAAGTAAGTTGAATAGCCAGCTTGACAGAAATGTAATAAGCCTCTTGTGGTTGTTGTCAGATTGGAAAAAGTACAGTTTATAATCTCAGCAAAGATACAGACGCAAGTAAGGTCTGTCATTCATCTTCAGTAAAAAGGTGGCAGATATAAAAGGGACTATGATCAATGTACTAAATTAATAATTATTTCCTTATGTTAAAGCCAACCCAGTTGATCATATTATTTCGTGTTACACATCTGATAAGGCAAGTCATAGGATTTGGAAGTGTAATTTCAGATCTGGCAATAAAATGACTGGCGATTAAAAATGAAGTACATAGGATGTGAGCAACTTCATAATACTTATTAGGAAGTTATATTCAGATTGAACAGGACTAAATTAACATGCTACATTGTTAGGTACATCTCTGACCAGACACTGGAAAATTTGTCATGGAAGTCTCAGGCTTTATTAAACCTATATTGAACTATAGGCTATATGACATATATTAAACAGGTACAACACATGGAAATAGACAAAACTGGTTAGCAACTTCTTAATTGTCTCCATGCATTAACACAGCCTGGCACAGTGGATGCCCTGATATCAATAAACACTACCTCAGGAGACGCAGCAGGCATATCTCCTTCTTAAATATCTTTTATATCGTATGTTATTTACTTCATGTATTTGTTTATTTTAAATTTTCCAGTCTATATTTTTTTAAATAATTAGAGCACTGAATACTTACATCCTGTATTGGGGGGGTTGGACTAGATGATCTCTAGAGGTCCCTTCCCACCAAAACCATTCTATGATTCTATTTTAGATCAATTTATTTATTTACTTACTGCTTCCTTACTGCTTCTTAACAATGCTCTGTTAGAGGTGTAACATAACCTTACATGTGACCTTGTTGTACGGAACTAAAAACATTTCTAGAAAAAGACCTAAACTTCCTAAATTAATGAATCTTTCTTTTCTAACCACCACAATTTTTCTCTAAGATAGGAATGTGACCACCAGCATTTGCATACCCATACGTTAATCTACTTGTGTCAAGAAAACTTCTCCTCTTTCTTTTACAAAACTGAAATGTCAAAAGCATCAGCAATAGCAGTCATTCTAGGGCATCATTGCATGTTTTTGCCAAAGGTAATTAAACTGTCCTGCTTCAGCCTGTATTTCCTAGTGACAAAGTTGCAGTTCATTTTCCACAAAAAACTGTTCCTGACAAACTGCTTGGAGGGAGGATTCCCGTAGGTGTAACACCCAATTCTGTGCCCATATACCTACAGGAAAAAGAGTAGATGCCATGATAACTCTGGAGATGCATCTGGACATTTGTTCTACAGATTACACATGCTGATGGCCTCCCAGAAAAATTCATGTGACCCCATACTTTTTAGGTATGGATCTCCAGACTAAATCAAAAGTCCTTCAGGTTTGCCCTTTGCCGCTGAGTACAAAGGCAGAAACATGTAAATGGAGAAAGCTTCTGTTTTTTCATAACTTTGTGTTTTTCTTGGTTATTATAACCCATATTAAAATCAAGAAGCTCATTTGATTGCCTGTTTTTATAGTATCTTCTGATGTTGACATTCCCCAGTTATTCATGTGCTATTAACAGAAAAAAAGCAATTTACTGAATATTAAAAACTACAAAATGAAAAAACAAACCTACGAAAGAAAGGGTAAATGAAGGTCTCATCTGGAATTTTTATCCTTGCAAGCTATCTTTTCTTATCTTTATAGTCCTTTTGAGATGCAGATAGAGTTTCTAAGATGTTATGAAAGGCAATGAATTGGACAAAGTGGAAAAGACAGTAAAAGTAGCTGGGAAATAAGACTTGATGACTGGATCTTTTCAGTTTGGTATAAATCAAAGGAAAACTTTCCAGTTGCATAACAGACATAGCAATATTCTATAATATGTCTTAAATCTGATAAACAATGTTCACAGTCTGCTGATGAAATTAAACTGCTGACAGTCATTAAAATCCAGGAGAAGCAAATGCGTTCTGAATCAACGAGATTTCTTGCATACCCAAATTTGAATATGAGGGTGCATGCTGATCTGTAATGCTTACACACTGGTTAAAGTTAAAAATTAGCACCTAAACTTCCAATATATTTGGGTATAAAGACATGGAACTGATTTTATGTATGTGGATGAAAACTATAAATATACATATAAACTATTCATACATATAAACATGTATATAAAAATGTATTTATAGTTTATATATATATATATACACATGCACGTTTATAATTACAGAATTCACAGACTCATACCGGTGCTGCCATGTTGCTGGGCTGGATTTGCAGTATCCCTAATAGTGAAAAATGATGTTGCTAATACCCTAGACCTAGGTTTTGAGGAGTTTGTTGTAAATCCTGCAACACTTTGATTGTTTAATTCTATGTGCATCAAGGCCTGACTAACGGAGGGTGTGGGAAGAAGCCTGTTGCAGGATAAGGAGCAGTGGGTGAAATAATCCTCAGAGGTGGTCATAACTGTTGCACCATCTTTACACGATTATAAGTGGAAAAAGAGGCTGTTATGAAATATTGGCCTGCCTTCTGGCCAGAAAATTATTCTTTTTGAATGATCCAAGACTTAAATTAATTTTTTGCATGCACTGGGTATCACAGATTTTTTTTATTAGCTACGTGGGTCTCAGACAACAAATAAACTTGAAAGTGCATTGATCAAATAATTTTACATACTTCCAGGGGCTTAGTTATGCTTCTTTTCACCTTTCTTCCAGACTGACTGATCTGAGTATGAGTAGTGTTGGGGTTCCTCCACTAATAAATTATTTGCTAGTATTCCTTTAATGGAAGCTGTTGTTCCCTTTGAGCCAGTGTTGGTTAATTACCAGTGTCAAATGGAAATGTCCTGTGATCCCAAAAGCTGCAGCTGCTGCAGCAGCAGGACAGCAGCTACTTTGGAAGAGCTGCAAAATTAAGATCTTGGTTACTTTAAGCCCTGCATGTCCCATGGCGCTTTTACAAGCCCAGAGAGGCCTTGGCTTGGTTGTGCAGCTGAACTGCAAACATGTAATGAGATTTGGCCTAATTAAAACTCCTCTGTAGCTGCAGTCTGCCATATACAGCAACATCTTTATCTGCATTGTATAAAAATAATAAAATATTCAGCTACTAAATCTGGTATTTTGCACAAACTTCAGGAGAGGTATTTCTTTTTAGCAAGGGAAACACTGTCTGCATGTAAAGCGTTGGCAATATTCCCTTTTAATGGGCCCCTCACTACAGGAAAGACATTGAGGTGGAGTCTGTCCAAAGAAGAGCAACGAAGCTGGTGAGGGGTCTGGAGCACAAGTCTTATGAGGAGCAGCAGAGGGAGCTGGGGTTGTTCAGGCTGGAGAAAAGGAGGCTGAGGGGAGACCTTCCCGCCCTCTACAACTACCTGAAAGGAGGCTGTAGAGAGGTGGGGGTCGGTCTCTTCTCCCAAGTAACAGCCAATAGGACAAGAGGAATCACGGAATCACGGAGTCACAGAATCTTCAGAGTTGGAAGGGACCTCTAGAGATCATCTAGTCCAACTCCCCTGCTAGAGCAGGGTTGCCTAAAGCACATCCCTCAGGGCTGCATCCAGGCGGGTCTTGAAAATCTCCAGAGAAGGGGACTCCACAACCTCCCTGGGCAGCCTGTTCCAGTGCTCTGTCATCCTCACTGTAAAGAAGTTTTTCCGTGTATTTGAATGGAACTTCCTATGTTCTAGCTTGTGCCCATTGCCCCTTGTCCTGTCGCTGGGAACCATTGAAAAGAGCCTGGCTCCGTCCTCCTTAAACCCACCCTTTAGATACTTGTAAACATTAATCAGGTCCCCCCTCAACCTTCTCTTCTCCAGGCTAAAGAGTCCCAGGAAATGGCCTCAAGTTGCGCCAGGGGAGGTTTAGATTGGATATTAGGAAAAAAATCTTCACTGAAGGATTGTCAAGCATTGGAACAGGCTGTCCAGGTAAGTGGTGGAGTCACCATCCCTGGAAGTATTTAAAAGACGTGTAGATGTCATGGTGAGGGACATGGTTTAGTGGTGGACTTGGTAGTGTTAGGTTAATGGTTGGACGTGGTGATCTCAAAGGTCCTTTCCAAATTAAATGAATGATTTCATTTGCTATGATTTAATTCAACAGCAATTTTCCAGTTTATTTTATGGCCCCCAGTTCAATGTATTTTCCCCTTCAGGAAAATACTTAGACATGTGGTCATCTACAACTAACTTAAGCATAGTTAAAAGCACTTAACCACTGTTCAGAGATGCATTTGCATTGAAGGTGTAAACAGAAGACAGACTGGGAGAAATGCACATTGTGGTTAATTATTACATCCACACTAACTGCAGATGATAAAATCTGCACTAACTTCAAATGAAACAAAACTCTTGGGGAAAAGGTGCATAAACTATAAAACATTTGAAGTAAACTCCAAGGAGGCAGGCTACATAACAATAAGGCATCAACACTTAACATCCATTGCACCTACGTGAGTTTTTCTTTGAATGCTTTCACTTTTCTCTCTCCCAGGCTCCACCAAAGGAATGATTGAATTTTGTTCATCATTAACTTGATGTTTAAAAAAACCTGTCGTTTCCTCAGTCCTTTTTTTTTAGTGTATAACAAAACAGGGATTTTGCACGCAGGTTTGTAAAGGGCATAGTTTGGCTGAGCACAACACAAATTCACGTTTAACAATGGTTCTTATAGTTTATCGGCAATATGTTCTCTGCAAGATCCTCCAACACCACCAGAGGCCAAAGAAAGCTGTTGCTGCTAAAGCTGGATTATGCTTAGGCAGAGCAGTCAGATGTTGCTGACAGCACATTTCTTCGCAAGTACTGTTGCTAGCAAGTTAGGAAAAGTTGGAGACCACTGACTGAAAAAGAAAACTAATTTTTTTAAAATGTAAGGTCCTCTGCTTCAGTACAATTTCAGGATCCCTTCCAAGTAATGGACAATAAAAACAAAGAAGGGCAAAAAGTTTGTCCCAGGTCTCAAACTCTAATTATGAGATCAGTCTTCAGCTGTTTAAATGTGATCCGACTTTTTCATCTTAACCTAGGCATATATTTGATATCTAGTAGTTTAGAAGTACAATCAGAGCATTACAGAATTAACAACTGAAGGATGTTTGATGAAATTCAAGACTATGGTATGTAGCCGATGTTTGTCAGTGACAGTTGTTTTGTTCTCTCTGGTCACATGTAATATAACGCACTGCATGCAGAGAGAAAAAAAACCAAAACAACTCAAACTTTACATCTTTAAGATGTTTCAAGACATTATCATAAGACAGGTTACCCAGCCTGGAAAAGAGAAGGCTCCAGGGAGAACTTCTGTCAGTCTTTCAGTACTTAAAGGGGACCTACAGGAAAGATGGGGACAAACTTTTTAGCAGGGCCTGTTGAGATAGGACAAGGGGTAATGGTTTTAAACTATGAAAGAGTAGATTTGGACTAAATAGAAGGAAGAAATTTTTTACTCTGAGGGTGGTGAAACACTGGAACAGGTTGCCCACAGAGGCGATAGATGCCCTGTCCCTGGAAACATTCCAGGTCAGGTTGGATGGGGATCTGAGTAACGTGGTGTAGTTCAAGGCGGCCCTGATCATTGCAGGGGGGTTGGACAAGATGACCTTTAAAAGTCCCTTACAACCCCAACTATTCTATGATTTTACTGATCTTTGGAGTACAGGGCAATAATTTTTGAGCCTGATATTCAAATTTACTCAAAAATAAAATGCAGAGTATTTATCTTTTCTCCATCACAGCATGACTATGCATTTCCCTCTTGACAGGCAAATTAAGAAAAATACCTCATTTACAGGCTTTAGCAAAGATATGTAAGCCTCTGGACTGTCTCAGAAAAACAGGAAATAGTAACTTGACTGCTGTGATCGCAGTAGAAAAACATGTTGAAGTCTGGTCTAATGTCATAGTACCAAGAAATATTGAATTCCATAGAGTTTAAACACTTGTGTAGGGGACTATTAAAGTTTTTTCATTATTGCTGACTGTATTCAGCAAACTTTGAAGAGTCTATAGATCACCTCATTAGAATGCAGACCTGGAAGCCAGACCTTTGCAAGACGGATAAAGGGGAAGGACAGATTTTTTTTAAAAAAAGTGATTGATGACATGGGTAACACAGGTATTTAGTAGCAGCTGAAGAGAACAACAACTTGTTTGAAATAAAAATATGCTACTGCTTTTAGTATTGTGAAGGACTATACAAAAGAGCAGAAATTCTTTTGTTTACTTGTTGTTTTTTTTAAATAGAACACAGATATCTTCCTTCCTCCAGTCTTCATAAAGAATATTCACCACACAGATGTATCTAAATATGGATTTAGGTAATTACAGCCTTAGGAAGGCTGTCATCTTGCACGCACATATAGCTAACCTATGCTAGGATTTTACATGGGATGCACAACCGTACATATAAAAATTATTAAGGCAATCTAAGTCTTCCCTAAGATGTCATTAGCGCAGTTAATGAAATAATTGTCTGCTTAGCTTCCCTCCCTGATGGCCATTTGCATGCGATGTTGTACAGAGACCCCTCTGCCCTGCCCTTCTTCTCCAGACAAGGCTGCTGTGACCCCCTGTACCAGCTTCTGTGCAAGTGTGCTGTGCTTTATTCTAACTTGACAAGTCAGGGGAACAGAAGAGGGAAGGCTATTGTTACCCTTCTACAGAGGAGGCAAACCGAAGCACAGAAATATTAAGTAGCTAATGTCAGACTTCACAAGAAAACTCTGTCTGGCAGGAACTAAACACAGATCACGAGATCCTGCTACCCCCAGCTCCTCTGGCAGCCCATTCTCTCTGCCAGTCCCCATAAGTTCTAAGATGCTTTGATGTGCTGCTCTTGCTAAGGGAAATCATGAAACAACCTTAATACACATTGAACAAATTTATTCTGGGTTCGGTAGGGTTCAGACATGCCATAAACATCCACTGGAGTTCAGATCTGAATCTAGTAAAGCTTTTATGTGACACTATAAGGTCCCCCAAGAAAAAAAAAAAAGCTTTTGATACTAGAATAACTGGCCTTTTCAAGATCTTTCTTTTTTTTTTTTTTCCCCTACTTCCATTGCTTCCCAAAAGTGGTATAATGAGGTCTCTGATCAAAGTAATTAAGGCTTCTAATTAATAGGGGGAAATCACATTTACATATGGTATCACTCCCAATTTCAATTAATTACTCTAGACAAGAACTTATTCCAAATTCTCTTCCTGACAAGCTGCAAAAGTCTTTACTAATTAGTCATTTTTTCAAACATGATATCCTGACAGAAAAGGAGAATTGGTATTTTTCTAGCATTAGATAGCAACCAAAGTTTAAAGGAAAGAATACGCACATGACAGATCTTTCACATCTGTAAGTGACTATAGCTATCAGTAACAATTCTGTCATTTATCAGATAATTCTTCACCTGAGAATCCGGATCTGCTCCTGGAAATGACACTGTTTTTCCTGGTCATTTAAAACAGAAATTGAGTTATTTGTGTATATATATTTATCTATATAATCACACTTATTTACTTGCCATGAGGTCCCTGGAAACATTCTAAAACCATTTCTCACCAAAATAGGATCAGATCTCTGCACCTGTGGACAAGATGCCTTTGCAGCAAGTTATTTGTAAATAAGACATGCTCATATTTTGAAGGATCATCCTTTCTGCTTAACAAAATGAACATCTGACATGCAAAGACGAATTTGTTATTGGTTTTGGTTCTTTTTTCAGGACGAAAACTGAAATTGTCCTCCCGTCAATCATAAATCCCCCTGCATATTTAGGCAATCCTTATTCATGGGCAGAATTTCACTGGGAGGCAGACCAATATAATAAATACCCTTTTCTTGCACTGCTTATTCAAGACTCATTCACATAACTTAGGTTCTGGGCTAGCAATTAACTGAATTTGATTGAAGTCCCATTATTTTCTAGCTGTGCAGTTTCTCAAAGAAAGACTGATTAATGGTGATCTGAAAAATATTTTTATTTCTGATTCATGTTCAGCCCAGGATAAAATTCACTACAAGCTGTTACTAAGCAATGGTTATAGAAGATTGAGTAGAAGTTAAGGATCTATTTGCTTTTAAAACCCTCACAAAGCATCCATGACATCTCTGACACCTGAATATTCTTTGACAATCTGCCCCTAAGAATGTAACTCTTCCCAGATTAACAAACTACAACTAATTTTCTGATCCCAGATAATCACCCTAAATCACCCTAAATTGCACATAGTCAGTGGTGAGAACAAGATATCACCTAAAATGAGATTAATCTACTACTGCCCTATTTAGGTTAAGGGAGGCTCGTGTGGTCAGTTTAGGCTTGGCCTTTAAATTACATAAGATAAATTTTGATTTGAGACTACATCTGTTCCACTACTGTATCCGTAAACTAAATAGTGCCAACCATCTGGACCGTTTAATTATTACAACAGTCCTTGGCAAAGCATCGTCCCTGGGCAAATCACACTTTCCCAAATGGGTTCTGGAAAGATTCTGGGCTACGATGGGCCAGAAACCATCCTTAATAGAAATTCTGCAGCAGCATATCTTGTTTTGGAGGGTAAAAGAATTTAGTAGCCTGGATGTGCCAGCTGGCCCAGGGAATGGGTCCCAGCACCGCTCGGCTCACTAGTATAGATGCAGCCTCAGCCCACAGGCCAGTTCTAAAGAAGGATTTAAACGACTCCCCAAGCTGAGTACCACAACAATAACCTTCCTTGGCCTGCTCACGACAGTCTTCCTCATGCAGCCCAAGATGCTGTTGGCTGCCTTTGCCACAAGATCACACTGCTGGCTCTTAGTCACCAACTTGTCAATCACGATCCCCAAGTCCTTTTCTACAAAGCTGCTTTCCAACTGGTTGGCCTCCAGCCTGTCCCAGTGCCTGGGGTTATTCCTTTTTACGTACAGGTTTTTGCATTTCCCTTTACTTCATGAGATTCCAGTTTATCTGATTCTCCAGCCTGTCTCTGAATAGCAGCAAAACCCTCTGCTGTATCAGTAACTCCTCCGAGTTTTGTATCATTTGCAAAATTGCTGAGGTATGTTCTGCCCTACCTTCCAAGTTATGAAGATATTAAATACTGGCTCCAGTATTGATCCCTCAGGTGCACCACTAGTGACTAGACGCCAGCTGGACTTTATGCTGTTGATCACAACCCTTTGAGCCCAGCAGTTTAGTCTATCTCACTGGCCGCTTACCTAGTCTGTACTTCATCAGTACGTCTGTCAAGATGTTACAGGAAACAGTGTCAAAACCCTTAATGCAGTTGAGATGAAGCATCCACTACTTTCTTCTCCTCCAACAAGCCAGTTATTTCATCACAGAGGGCTATCAGTTTGGTTAAGCATGATTTCCCTTTCATATATCCATGTTGCCTCCTGCCAATCACCTCCTACTCCCTTGTATATCTGCTCTATCACCTTCCCAGGAATCAGTTTGAGGTTGACCAGCCTGTAGTCCCCAGATAGCATTCAAAAAACTTTGCTTCTGGATGAATACTTACCCTCTGTGAAAAAGGGTCTTCCACCTGGGTCATTATCTGATCATGTCATCCATCTATCTGCCTACCCTGGTTGGAGGTTGGAGGTCGTCTTGGGCAGAGTGACCATGAAATGATAGAGTTTTCAATTCTTGGTGAAGGGAGGCGGGGAGCCAGCAAAACTGCCACCTTGGATTTCCGAAGGGCAGACTTTAGCCTGTTTAGGAGCATGGTTGAGAGTATCCCTTGGGAGGCAGTTTTGAAGAGCAAAGGTGCCCAGGAAAGCTGGTCATACTTCAAGCAGGTGCTCTTAGAAGCACAGGAGAAGGCCATCCCCATGTCCCGAAAGACGAGCCGACGGGGAAGAAGGCCAGCCTGGCTAAATAGAGAGCTTTGGCTGGACCTCAGGAAAAAAAGGAAGGCTTACATTCTCTGGAAAAGGGGCTTAGCAACTTATGAGGATTATCAAGATATAACAAAGCTATGCAGGAGGAAGATTAGAAGGGCCAAAGCTCAATCAGAACTCAGCTTGGCCACTGCAGTTAAAGACAACAAGAAGAGATTTTTCCAGTATATCAACAGAAAAAGGAAAACTAGGGAAAATATAGGTCCACTGATGAATGAGACGGGTGCCCTAGTGGTGGAAGACACAGAGAAGGCAGAGTTACTGAATGCCTTCTTTTCTTCGGTCTTCACTGATAAAGCCGTCCCTCATGCATCCCATACCCTGGAGGCAAGGGGGAAGGTCTGGAGAGAGGAAGATTTTCCCTTAGTTGAGGAGGACCGGGTCAGAGACCACTTGGCCAAGCTGGACATTCATAAATCCATGGGCCCTGACGGGATGCACCCGCGAGTGCTGAGAGAGCTGGCAGATGTTATCGCTAGACCACTCTCCATTGTCTTTGAAAAGTCATGGGGAACAGGAGAGGTGCCTGAGGACTGGAGGAAGGCTAACGTCACTCCAATCTTCAAAAAAGGCAAGAAGGAGGACCCAGGGAACTACAGGCCGGTTAGTCTCACCTCTGTCCCTGGGAAGGTAATGGAGCGACTCATTCTGGATGTCGTCTCCAAACACATAGAGGAACAGGAAGTTATTGGAAGTGGTCAACATGGATTTACCAAGGGCAAATCATGCCTGACCAATCTGATAGCTTTCTATGATGTTATAACGGGTTGGCTGGATGAGGGGAGAGCCGTAGATGTCATCTACCTTGACCTTAGCAAGGCTTTTGACACTGTCTCCCATAACATCCTCATTAGGAAGCTGAGGAAGTATGGGCTAGACGAGGTGACAGTGAGGTGGATCGAGAGCTGGCTGAGTGACAGAACCCAGAGGGTTGTGATCAGCGGCACAGAGTCCAGTTGGAGGCCTGTAACGAGTGGTGTCCCCCAGGGGTCAATACTTGGACCAATTTTGTTCAATATATTCATTAATGACCTAGATGAGGGGACAGAGTGTATCCTCAGCAAGTTTGCTGATGATACCAAGCTGGGAGGGGTGGCCGACACTCCAGAGGGCCGTGCTGCCATCCAGCGTGACCTGGACAGGCTGGAGAGCTGGGCAGAGAAGAACCTAATGAGGTTCAACAAAAGCAAGTGTAGGGTCCTGCACCTGGGAAGGAAGAATGCCAAACACCAGTATATGTTAGGGGCGGACATGCTGGGAAGCAGCTCTGAGGAGAAGGACCTGGGGGTCCTGGTAGACAGCAAATTATCCATGAGCCAGCAGTGTGCCCTTGTCGCCAAGAAGGCCAATGGCATCCTGGGCTGCATAGGGAAGACTGTGGCCAGTAGGTCGAGGGAGGCCATTCTCCCCCTCTACTCTGCACTGGTGAGGCCACAACTGGAGTACTGTGTCCAGTTTTGGGCTCCCCAGTTCAAGAGGGACAGGGAACTACTGGAGCGAGTCCAGCATAGGGCAACCAAGATGATTGTGGGACTGGAGCACCTCCCTTATGAGGAAAGGCTGAAAGAGCTGGGACTCTTTAGCCTGGAGAAGAGAAGGTTGAGGGGGGACCTGATTAATGTTTACAAGTATCTAAAGGGTGGGTTTAAGGAGGACGGAGCCAGGCTCTTTTCAATGGTTCCCAGCGACAGGACAAGGGGCAATGGGCACAAGCTAGAACATAGGAAGTTCCGTTCAAATACACGGAAAAACTTCTTTACAGTGAGGGTGACAGAGCACTGGAACAGGCTGCCCAGGGAGGTTGTGGAGTCCCCTTCTCTGGAGATTTTCAAGACCCACCTGGATGCAGCCCTGAGGGATGTGCTTTAGGCAATCCTGCTCTAGCAGGGGAGTTGGACTAGATGATCTCTAGAGGTCCCTTCCAACTCTGAAGATTCCGTGATTCCGTGATCCCGTGATTACCCATTAAACATACAGTAAGTTTTGAAACTGGTTTTGGCACAGTTGACAAAAGGGTAGTAATATTAATTTGTCATAAGTTGCATGGAAACTAGTTCTGTTAATGTCTCTTTAAAGAATTGCTACTGAGGCTGGCAGAACCTGACCCATCAGTTGGGACCTTATTGTTCCAAAAGAGCTACGACTTATGTCAATTAACATCAGGCAGCAAGACAGAGAACAAACAGATAAGGGGGAGACAGGTATATTTTGAGGAAAAATTATAGGAAGGTATTTGTCATTAGAATTACAGAGCAGTTTGGGTTATGGCAACTCTGGAGTCCTCAGCACAAGAAGAACATGGAGCTGTTGGAACGTGTCCAGAGGAAGGCCACAAAGATTATCCGAGGGCTGGAGCACCTCTGCTATGAGGACAGGCTGAGAGAGTTGGGGTTGTTCAGCCTGGAGAAGAGAAGGCTCCAAGGAGACCTTATTGCAGCCTTCCAGTACCTAAAAGGGGCCTACAGGAAGGATGGGAAGGGACTTTTTATCAGGGAGTGTTATGATAGGACACGAGGTAACGGCTTCAAACTGAAAGAGGGTAGATTCAAATTGGATATCAGGAAGAAATTCTTTACTGTGAGGGTGGTGAGACACTGGGACAGGTTGCCCAGGGATGTTGTGGATGCCCCATCCCTGGAAGTGTCCAAGGCCAGGCTGGATGGGGCTTTGAGCAGCCTGGTCTAGTGGGAGGTGTCCCTGCCCATGGCAGGGGGGTTGGAACTAGATGATCTTTAAGGTCCCTTCCAACCCAAACCATTCTATGATTCTGTGAATATAGGCTACATAGGAGACATCTCCCATGCATATATAGGCCATTGGCCAACACTATCTCTGCTTCTCGTAGAAAAAATTGTTCTGATAAAAGTGGAGATGATGCTGAAGTGTTTGTGCTGCAGTGAATGTTAGTACTTGCTCAGTACAGTCTCAGTTGGTTTGCTGCCTTGCTGTAGAGCTGGGTGACTTTGGGCATGGCTAGATGGAAAACTAGGTATGAAAAGTCGGCTTTCAACTCTTAACACTGAGATGCTTTGAGAGTTCACATGCATCCAAGTTTAGGAATTCACATTTTAAAAAAAAGTTCATGGAATACAACTTTGGGCATAGAAGTGTAACTTTCAATTAAGTTTTATTGTATGTGCCGTTATCTTTTGTCTTTTTTTATCTCACCTCAATATCATCAATCACAATACATTGATACTTTGAGTAAAAACGTCCACTAAATAGATTTGGAAGTGCACTTCATAAACCTCATGCCACTGACATCTAGTTTTAAATTGTTTAAAACAAAAGAGTCAGACTAAAGCCATTAAACCTTAGCAAATATATTGCAGTAGGTAAGAAAGAAATTTGTGAAGCTTTGCTTCCTTTTATGAAGGCATGCGCAACTTAAAGCACATCTTTAAAAAGTGTAATTTAGTTCTTCTATTTGTTCTTGAGTTAAAATTTCATCGGCGGCTATATAAGACAGTTTAATACCTTTTAATTTTTCAATATCTCTCAGAAGGGATGAAATCTCCCTTCCTCCCTCTTATATCCATTTGCAAATGCACTTCCTAAGACTGGAAGTCTTCCTGAGAGGTCTGAGCTGCATAATGCCACACTGCAAGCCACTTAGGGGCAATCAGTTGGCACAGATGGTTCAAGGGACTGTATTATATCTGTGTATTTTCTACTGTATCTATTAAATACCTACTTTGTCCACAGCCTGTACAGTTCTGTTTCTGTAATGGAAATTTTCAACATGCAAAATTGCTGCTTCAATCCAAGAAAGTTCTGCTTGTGGAAAGCCTGATCAGGCCCTGCACACAAGGATAATAACACGTTATAATAACATGGAACATATGTAACGGTAGCATTGTACTAATAGTAACTAATTCAGACCATTTTGATAACAGTCTCTGAAACAAGGGTTAAAGTGCAATTTTGATATTGGCCAAGTTCTAGGCATGCAGTTCCTTTCTACTTTGGAACTATCAAGTTCACATACAAGTAATAATTTTAAATTTCTGGCACTTGCTTTCTTTGACGTCCAGAATTTTGAGAAAAAGAGGAGGAAGATGACACCCCTTACTTTTCTCATCAGCAGTTTTCTCTGTCTCTCTTCCTTCTTTTATTTCATACATTCTTGCTGTCCTTTTAGACCTGGTTCACTGCACCTGACAATGTTCCTCTGGATGATGCTGTCAGCTGCAGATAAAAAAAAAGAGAGGCTAGGAGGTGAATGCAAACAAATCACATTTGTTTGCATGGCTTGTAAAATGTGAATGACCTTCTTTTCCTTGTCTTACCTGTAAGGCTTGGAAACCAAAAGTGAAGACATGAATGTGGCAATGTGAAGGAGGAAAAAATATTGTAGGTACAGGTGTAGCTGATCAAAGAGCCTGTCTGTTGCTGACACCAGCTGGCAATAAGTGTAGAAATACTGTTTAAAACACTGAAGATTCTGAAATAATTATGCAGGTATACAAGTTAGTTCTTAGTGGTTGGAGAATATTTGTGATGCAGAACAAGATTTAGTTCCTAATCAATGCTACAATATCTAAGGGATGCCAGGAGACAACCTGAGCCAACAGAGGGTATGGAAAAGTCTCTGCATAAGGATGAAGTCTTGGGACCAGAGGTAAATAATAGCTATCAGAGGATGTGGAACAGGTTATCTTAAGACATAGAATTTTTAAATCAATTATATTAGAACATCTGTCCTAGGATATATTTCTTCACAGATTGTAATTGGGGATGTGTTTTGTCCAGCAACAGGAAGCTCCATCTCTTACATTTGTTTTACACTGTTTAACTAAAGTAATTGGAAAATATTATCCACCATATGCTACTTCATTTCAGTGAATTATAAAATGTACAGAAGCACAGGCAGAGCAATGATTAGTAGTTAGCCTTGTTTCAATGAACGCAGATGCTGGCATGCTGAAATAGAATGATATCAATGCTGCCTGGCTGGGATTCCTTACATCATTAGCACCAGTGCAGGAATAGGATGTTATTAACACTTCAGAGGAGGAACTATATTTCACTTTTGGTAGTAGAGGCAATCCTGAAATAACATCTCGTTATTTACCAGCATATGTAAAACTAGCGGTTTATTTTATGTTATAGCCTTGGCCTTTGTTTCACACTGAAGTTTAATGATTATCTACCATCCCCTCTTCACTGCAGTTCTGTAACCCGGTCCTTTATTTTAATGTGAATATTCTGAGGCATTTAACTGCAACTAGCTTACAACTGATAAAGCTTTTCTTTATGTCTGTGGCTCTTCACACCATGACTCAGTAGCCCAACAGGCTTTATCTTATTTTTATTAGGCGTTGTCCTATGCTCCCTGTCAACTCATTTGTAAAAGAGGCTTTGGCCAGCAACCAATCCCTATACTGCCTTTGGGAAGCACACAATATGGGTGTAGAGGAGCTACAACCATGTCTCACTTGATAAAGCAAAACAAAAGCCATTACCAGAGGAAACTGGAAAGACTGAACAGTGGACATGACATCTGGTCACTGTCTAATTTTCATGTGTCTGTACCAGCAAATTTTCTGTCCCAGCTGACATATTCTTTGTGTTAGGTTGCAGTGAAAAGCAAGCAGAACGAAGGTGGGAGATGAAAGGTGGGAAACAGCCAGACACAAATAGAGGAAAACCAGTTCCGTTCCTCAAGATCCAAACAAGTAAAACCCTTCTATCCAGAGTTAAAACACATGAAAATTGAAACTGGGACCTTACTCATTCCTCTTTTATACAACTACAAACCAATATGCCCTTCTGTAATTGCTTTTAAAAAATTCTGTGCTATCTTGTTAGTTTGAGAGAATAAATTGCTTCAGAGCTCTCTGCCTTTTTCCTTTTTTATAGTTTGTTCTTTTATTTTTTCATCTATGACTGCAAACTTCAAGTGATGTGGAATACGTGACTCTCGAAGTGACAGGGGAATAATTTCTTTGGTGGTTGGCTTAAGAGAGAAAAAGGAAAAATAGGAACACTGAGAGTCAAGGCTAGTTCCCTATTTCAGGGGACTACTTTTCCCTGTAGTACAAGCAGTATTTCTATGAGCTTTATTTCTTTTCCAAGAGAGTACAAGGGGTCAGCAGAAACCGGTAGCTAATGTTAAATTGCATTTCAAAACCTTAAGCTTCCTGTGCTAAAAATTCATCATTTCTGTGGAAACTTTGGTTCCCTCCAGCAACATTATACATCACTCTGGCTAACGCTGCAGCAAACTGCCAAAGGTATGGAACACATGCAGCATTAAGGGTGCTGTATATTCACACCTTTTGCTATGGGGAAAATCAGTGCTGACAACTCTTCTTTCAGAGGCCAGAAATTCCTCTGAAAACGCTTTCAGTGCAGGTCTCCGAAGACCATGAAATTGCTTGTATCTTTGGGAGATTTGAGAGCGATGCATATTCCTACTAGCAGGGCAGGAGAGGAAGCAATGCTGTATTTTCTAGGGTAACTGGCACAGTGTACTGATTGCTTCTGACCACATGAGGAGACACACGACCCGATCTGTGACACTATTTAGCAACAAAAAAAAAGATATGACTATGTATCGCCAGAGAAATGAAGGCTTTAATTCTCCATACACACACATGCACTCACCTCCCATAGTACAGCTATAGACCCCAGGGAAAAAGAGATGATTAAGATGAGAACAGGAGGCAGGAGTCCTCAGACTGATCCCGACTCACATTTCCACACTATGAGCATCGGGTGAACAACAGCAAAGCTCCACTTGGATGTCACAGGGGTCAGCTTCATGGGCAGAGGTGATGGAGCCATGACCACCCCTCTTGCTTCAGTTTTCTTCTGCCAGCTTCTCTCATCTTTTGTCACAAAAACACTAGGACTGGACCTATGAGCTAAAATGAGAAAATATCCCATCACCATTCCTTGCACGGCCAAGCATATGTTCAGGGACTTGCCATTTTATATCACACCTCGGTATCTGAGTAGCTCAAACTAATCCATAATTTTGAGGCAGAAGAAGAGTCCCTTGTGACTGGTTCAGATGATTGTGTATTTCAGCTGATCGTTTGTTCTCTTGTGATTTCTAAGTAACATTTATCTTGATATCCCTCTGGCAATCCTGCTCTTTCTATCCAACGTGATTTTATGCAGGCTTGTAAAGGTATATGGTCTTCTATGTCCGATCTCTGATGATTAACAATGCCTTCATTTGCATTTTACTTGTATCCGGGTGATGTGTGAATTTCTACTTTATCCAAATAAGACTGTGAAATGGTGCAGTATCAGAGAGACAATGTACTTATATGTGATGTGTGTGTGCTCGGAGTGGGAAGCATATTAAGCTAATTCTCCATATGGAAAAGATATCTTAATTGTGATGCTTCTTTTCAATCTCAGATTTTTTTTCCCATCTCCCTTTGCTAGACCAGAGGTGGCAAAAGGCAAATTCACAAACATGAAACATTTATTATTCTCTTGCAGTTTCTGGTTAAAATTGGCAAATTTACAAGTGATAAATCACCTTATTTTGGTATTCCATTGGAGAATTAGACTACTAAACAGGCCTTTTACTGTACAGAGACTGACTGTTCTGGGAAACGAAAAATTGGAGGAAACAATACAAGGAAGTAAATATATATTATATGTGTGCATGCGTACATCTAAACATATAATATGGATGTTTTTTGGTTTTTTTTTTAAACATAAAAAGTTTTTGGTTCTGCTTCAGATCCTGGTCCTTTCTGTCAGTCAGGGAAATATCAGTAATACTGCATATTAATGCTATAGATTTTATTGGAAAACAGCCTAGTTTAAGCAGATACTGTTGTTTTCCAAGTGTACAAGCATCTATTATTTAATAAATAAATGCTACTTCTCAGGTCATTATCACCATCTCTTCTTAATTACTGAGACTCAGGTCAGTCCTGCTAATTGCCCATGTGCATACTCTTCATAAAAGGCAAATCCAATATTGCCAAGTGTCCTTGGGATTTTGCCATCTCTCTTGCCTGTTCCCATTCAGTCACACTCAGCTATGAAGGAAGTAGACGATCTCAGCAGATACAGCTCTCTCCTCAGTGGTATCAGTTATTGAGCTGCTGTGCTCCCTGGAGTTGCATTTGCTTTTTTAGCTGACTGACAAGAAGAGTCTTGGCTTACTTTAACCTCTTGATTCCTTGATCATAAATCTGAATACTCAAGGCATCATGGGCCTGTACCTCGTTATTAGAGATACACAGTGGTGGCACCTGTAAGAACGTATATTCACCTAATAAGGCTGAGCACATGCAGAATTGCACAAGCAGATGCAAGGAGTAATCTAAAGAAGTTTCCGGTAATTGATTATAGCTGCCTTCTTATTCTTTCTCTCCTCCTACTCTACAGCAGATAATACAAGTTTATTCATATTCCAGGCAAATAATAAAGGTTGTGAAAATAGCTGAACTGGAAGATTTTATTATTATTTTTTTTTTATTAAAGGGTGTTGCAAAGCTCTTTTTGCCTGGAAATCACTTGTAATGTTGCTATGTGTGCATATTATTTACAGCACATTTGTTTCAAGAAGTAAAAAGTATATATTGCTCTATAAGTACATCCTCAGACACTGAGTGCCATTAGTCACAAATATGTGCTGTCAAGAAAGGCACCTCAGCACAAAGGAGCAGGAGCTGTTGTGCTAAATCTGTGGTGGTACATGTACAGCCTGTCATTTGTTATGGAGAAATAATAACGGCACAAAAATGCAACCCTAGCAGCCAGCAATGAACTGTCAGTGCTGAAGATGCTGTGAACGAATGAACTCCTGCTTGTTTTCTGGAGTTACCTCTGCGTGCGCCGTTATATTCGTTTCGCTGAACAAGCTTGACATAAAGATTGATGTAACCTAGTGGCTGCAGAGCCTCTTTGAAAAGCTGTTCTCAGTCTCTTTCAGGAGGAAGCTTGTGTTCCAGGGAATTACTCCATATATTTGGTGAGGTATGACCTATGCTTTGCTGAGGTCTGATGTACATCTGCATGTTTCTCCGGGTTCATTCCTTCATTGCCTTATTTCAGATGGACTTCATTTTATTTGTTGTTCAAAGTCTAGAGAAGATCAAAGAAATTTAAAGTCTGTCTCTTCAAGCATATACTTGTTTTAAGAATGATAATAATTTCCTCTGACTTCAACAGCACTGTTCACATATATAATGTTAAATGTACTCTTGCCCATCTGGACCTTTTTGTGAGTGTTCCTCAATTTTCAGTGAAGTTCGTGTGAACTTTTCTATTATATTTGATAAAGCTTTGGCTAAAGTCTTATATACATACAAGGAAATTAATGTCTACTAATTGCAAAGCTTTCAAAGTACCATAGAGGCTCATAGTGCTCTTACAGCTGATCTACTTCCAGTTAATTATCAGTCCCAGTAAATTTATGCTAAAAGCTTGGTACAAATAATGAGTCAAACAATAGGATTTTTACCTGAAGAAAGAGCGTGGAATTAAGTCCAAATTTAGATTCCCCATCTCTGGGAGAAAGAATTCAAATGTTTGTCTTAAACTGCTTGGAAAGGTGGATAAATTTGAATTGTGTCTCATTTGTCAAATCTGAAAGGAGATGAAATCTTATTAAGTTTTTATTCATATTACACTAGTCAGTTCATCTTAGACTAGTTTTGCTGAGTTAAAGAACTTACACTTTGCAACTGAATTTTATTATCAGCACAAGACCACAGGGCAGTCGTCTTTTATTTTGACACTATTAAAAAATTAAATGTTATGAAATATGTACTGAATATTATGATTTGGAATCTTTTTTTAAAAAATTTAAAAAAAAAGACATTTTTATTCTTTTATTAAATAAATCAACCTTAATTCAGATTATCTGCGTGCAATAAAATACTTTTTCAAATGATGGCAGATCATACAATTTAGCTCAATATTATAGGCTTTTAGACTAAATTTTGGTTAAAGAGAGATTGGTATGCCTACTTATGTCTTTACCTCTTGTGTATTGTGCTATATTTAAGTATTATATTTTAATGATCTATTAATTTTTTATAGGGATTGCTCATTTCTTGTTTATTTCAGCCATTTGTTTCTTCTTGTAGCAGAAATGAGAAAGGCAAATAGTAAATTAAACCCCCTCCTTTCTACAGGAACTTTCAACCTTACATTACTTAGCTGCTTCTGAAAATCACACCGATGGTCTCATATTAAAACCAGATCATTGCAGTAAAGCACCAATAATTACACAAGATCCTTTTAAAACCAAGACATCTGTCATATATCTTTGAAAGTATCTGGATCTGATTACAGAAGTTCAAAATCAGTATATCCCTTTTAAAATATCTTAGAAATTTCATGAGAACTAATTTCCAGTGGGTATTTTAAGTTCTTTACTTCTGAACAATTCTGCATATTTGACATATGGATAAACATACACACTTTGAATAAAGCAACATTTTTTTCTCAAAAAATTCCAAACTCAACTATACTTCTGAAGCCCTGCTTGAAAGATGCGTATTTCTGCTTTTGCAGATGAAGGTTTTAGGCCTTACTGCCTAATTTAATTTCTGCAAGAATCTCTGTACCCAACTTGAGCTTCAGTTATTTTTGAGACTCTTACGCAGACACTCATTTAGTCTTATGACAAATTTGCTTCGATGCACTGGATATTTAAGCAAAATTAAATACACATATTTTCTTTACAAGTACATGGTTTTGCTGTCACATGTTAGTTACATGTTGTCCCTTTAGTCTCTGTCATCTGCTAGTCTTTCTTTACACTTGTTTATAAATACATATGTAAGAAGTTGTGTATGGAGAAAGTCCAGCAGAGGGCTAAAAAGGTGATCAAGGCATTGGAGCAGCTCTCTTATGAGGAAAGGCTCGGAGACCTGGGTCTGTTTAGCCTGGAGAAGAGAAGGCTGAGAGGGGATCTCATCAATGCTTATCAATCTCCAAAGGGCGGGTGTCAAGAGGATGGGGTCAGGCTCTTCTCAGTGGTGCCCAGCGACAGGGCAAGAGGTAACAGACACTGACTTGAACATAGGAAGTTCCACCTAAACATGAGGAAAAACTTCTTTACTCTGAGGGTGGCAGAGCCCTGGCACAGGCTGCCCAGAGAGGTGGTGGAGTCTCCAACTCTGGAGACATTCCAAACCCGCCTGGACGCGTTCCTGTGAGACCTGCTCTGGGTGACCCTGCTCTGGCAGGGGGGTTGGACTAGATGATCTCTGAAGGTCCCTTCCCACCCTTACCATTCTGTGATTCTGTGATTCCGTGTATTTGAAGAAAGATTTAACTGTCAGGAAAACAAATGGCTGATTGTTCCCAGAGAATATCAGTGCAACACAGAGGCAAAGATCTATGCTGTTATATACCACTTTTTGCTCTTCAGAGCAAGCAGAGTGTCCATCAAGCTCCTTTGTCACTGGCCTGTTCTTCAGTCAGTGTTTATTTTTGAAAGGACAGACTGAAAATGCTTTTGTATTTCTTATGACACGAGTGACACATTTCCCAAGCGCTACACCTCAGATAGGCGTCTAATTACAGTATAAGGACTTGGGAAAAGTATAATCGTTTCAATTTGAGGCACAACATACTTTTTGTATGACCTTCAATAAGCTACTTAAGATAGTAAGACATATATTCACCAGAAAAATTGGATGTTTTATGCACCGACAAGGTATTTGGAGTATTATGGTAATGGAAAAAGAGTAAATATGTAAACCTTAGACAAAAACTTAACTTTTTGCTGTATTTCAATAGTCTAAATAGTTACAATCTCAGAAAAACAAATAAATAACAAAATAAAAACAAATAAATAACAAATAAAAAACAAAAGAATAAATTTGATCTGATGATAAGCATCTACTGTGATGTAGGTGTTTATATGCAGGGTTTGAGTATTTTGGCTCCACAGGGTGGCTCAAAAAAGCTGTGTCAGGTAAACAATGATAAATTTACACCTGACTCTGTAATCCCATGTGCATTTTCTTAGGCTTACAAGATGTTGGTGAAAGGTCTTGACTAGTGAACCATATAGTTTCATAATTGCCTTGATCTTTTTCAGTCTTTTTGGGGTCAGCTGCAGGGCCATCTCTTAACAGCTGGTTTACCTTCTGATATTCTATTTTAATGAAATGTTTTGTGTTTTCTCTATGAACTGTGTGAGCTCTTATTACACAAACATTACCCTATTACCATAGTGTGGAAAACTTGGAACAAAGCAATGGGTAGCTTCAAATTTTACATTCGGGCATTAAAAAACAAAACAAAACAAACAAACAAACAAAAAGACCAAACTAATTTCTAGACAGTAAGTTAAAATATACTGCTGCTGTTTCTTATAATGTACCAGAGAAATAGTCTAGTCAGCATATTTGATTTCTTACAAACATAATGCATACGAATAAGCTTTGAATAATAAGTAGATCCCATAAAATACAATAACTAACTCCTCTACACATTGAAGGTTTTATGCCTTTTTTTTTATTTCATAAAATTAGGATAACCATTCTTGTAGGAACCGAAAGCTTTCACAGTTGTGCTCATAAAGATGCAAAAGAGGCAGTCCAGGGGAAAGGCAGCAAAGAAAATGAGCCTACTGAGACTGAAGATGGATGTGACAATCAAAAGACGTATAGCTACGTGAAGTGAGTGACATACAGTGGCCATTTTTGATAGCGGACATCATAATTAGATCATATATTCCAGCAGAAGAAATTTAAGCTTATCAATTCATTAGATGAATATTAAACAGAGGGGAAAAGTATGAAAACTGAAAAACATAGAACCATATAATCATAGAATCATTTAGGTTGTAAAAGACCATTAAGGTCATCGAGTCCAGCTGTTAATATAAGTTTTTTGTAAAACATAATTCAGACATGAACAATAACAAAGGAACCAAAAAATGGAATCTCTCAAGCTTAGTGTAGAAAACACAGATATAATAGTGAGGGGTAATGGAGTCACCAAATTAATGAATCAGAAGGTGCAGCCTAAAAAGTCAATATTAAAGTTACAGAATCATCAAAACCTTCATAGGCAGCAAAGCAAATTATCATTACCATCAAAAGGAATATGAGAATATGCTTACATTGATGATTAATGCATAAAATAGGTAATTTTCAAGAGATTCTGAATAGATCAGGGTTATCTTTATAGATATTTCATTGCTCCACAACTCTTCTTATCTGCAAAGAATTATGCACTACAAAGAAAACTGCAAATGCTACTAAGAAGCCGAATTAACCTGCTCTTAATAAAGTGTAACAAACTTCTAAAGGTGACTAAAATATGACTGTCTACACCATTTCTGAAACAGAAGAGAAAGTAGTAACTACAGTGATTTTAATGGTCTAACTGCTGAAGAAAAAATACTTGTCAGATTGCAATTGCTGTCACAGCACATCTTTATTGGCAGTACCAAAGAATTCTTAGACAGATTATTGTCTACGGTGGAAGAAACTGTACAAAACAAGGAACAAAAAATTAAAAGTATGATATTTCAGAGGAGGAATATTATGTATTTTGAATCCTTTAGAAATGAATTGCTAGTCATCATTAACTGTACTCATTTTAATGCTTTGATGCTTTTCACCAGAGCACTTCATGGAAGGATAATGGAGAACTACGGAAGAAAGTAGAGAATTTTTTAATATAGAAGACAGCAGGGAATTCTATTCTCACATGTTATATTTGTTATTCCATGAATGGTATGCAAAAGTTTTCCAAATAAATTGTACAGTGGCTTAAAATAGCAACAGAAGACAAATAGTAATGTTAAGTGCTACTCTTGCATTTGAGACTGGCTTTAGATTGACTCACAGAAGTGGAGAAACTATGGAATTTGGAGTGACAATGGAAAGCTCAAAGATTTGTGGACAGTGTATCTCCTCCCTCTATTGCTTTATGCAATATATAGAGAAAACTCTAAAAACAAAGAAGACTAGCTATCTCAAATGAACAAGCATGAAAGTTTCAAATTGAAACGATCCTTAAAGAAAACAAAACACAAACCAACCCAAATATCATACCTATTAGAAAAGCTAAACCAAAATAGATGCTGAAGAATTTGTTTGTAGTTTGGTGTTTAAGAAAGGGAAGTTTGTAGGAAGAGGTATTAGATTGTATAAATGATGATAACTGATATAACTGAAAAAAGTTAACAAGCTATTAGCACAAAAGCCTTTGTTCAGGTCAAATTCATTATATGGATTATCTCTACCAGCATGCCATGATAGAACTACAGAAATGGAATAATAGAATGAATGGGCAAAACAACAGAAAATAAACATTATTTTTGCCTAAATCTAAAGTTTTTAAAGTATGACAAGAAGTACAGAAGTAATAAATAACTTCATCCAACACTATGAATTGCACAAAAGAATAGATGCTTTTGTTAGGTAGTGTTGGCCAAAAATTTTGAGCAATAAAATTCACAAGTGAAAGAACTGAGTGCTGAAAAGGAAGCTGGTCCCATTTATTCCAGACACAAATAAGACACCAAGGATTCCAGAATAAAGCATGAAGTAATGATGATAAAGATCAACTAAATTATGAGAGTACCTCTTTAGCAAAGAAGTAACAGTCTGGGTGATTATCTCATAAAAGCAGATGAATGTTGGATGCGATGATATTTTTGGAAAATCATCCTATGCCCCAGGATTCAGGAACAACAACAAAAAAAAAAGGTGAGGCCCACCTCCGTATAGACAGCCCTCACAATATCATGGCACTGTTCAAGCCCTAATCTCAGAACCTGAGGCTACGTCCTGCTAAAGGTTTCATCTTGACATAGTTTGCTGCAGAATGTGAATAGGACCTGCTGAAGCATGAAAACTGACATTTAATTCATTTATTTTAAATGGTTCTTGCCTGCAAGCCATCTACAAAGGAGTCATAAAGCACAAACATGATACAGAGGGAAAGATCAGTTTGTCTTCCAAATGGTAATTTTACAAGCCAAATAAACATACCAAGAAAAGTAGGGAGATATGAAAGATAGGCAGTACACCAGTTCATTCGAATACTGGTTTATCATTATGTACCATGACATATCATGACGTACCGCTAAAGGTACATCATGTAGATGTTCATGCACCCAAAAACCAGGCTGCTGAAGAACATTGAAACAATGAACAGGTAGCCAAGACTGTCAAAATTGAAGTGGCTCGGGTGGACCTGGACTGGGAGTGTAAGGGTGAGCCATTTGTAGATCTATGGGCCCACAAAACATCAGGGCATCTAGAGAGAGATGCAACATACAAATGGGCTTCTGATCAAGGGGTGGACCTGAGCATGGAGACCAACACATAAGTCACCCATGAACGTGAAGCATGTGCCACAATCAAGCAAGCCACATGAGTAAAGTCTCCCTAGAATAACAGGTGGTGGCTAGGTTTTTGATGTGGCAGGGCCTGGCAAATTAACTGTATTGGACCACTGTCTAATGTTTAACCACACGCCAAGGCAAGCACTACATACTTACCATGGTGGAAGCAACTTACCAGGTGGCTAGAAACATACCCTGTAAATCATGCCATTGCCTGAAATACCATCTTAGGCCTTGAAAGGCAAATTTGTGGTGACATGGTACCCCAGAAAGAATTAAGTGAGACAACGGGACTCATATCTGGAATTACCTCATAACCTCCTGGGCCAAGAAACATGGCATTGACTGGGTGTATCATATCCCCTATCACCCACAAGCCTCTATTAAATACTGGAAGAGATAATGGATCGTTAAGACTATACGGAAATCATCAGGCAATGGGACATGAAAGCACTGGGATATAAATTTAGCAGAATCCACTTGGTTGGTTGACACCAGAGGATCTGCTAGCCATTCTGGTCCTGCACCAAAAAAAAACCCTACATACTGTGGGAGGCGATGAGGTCCCAGTAGTGCTGTTATGGTTTAGCCCCAGTAGGCAGTTCAGCCCCACACAGCTGGTTGCTCATTTCCCCTGGTCAGACAGGGGAGAGAATTGGAGGGGTAAAACTGAGAAAACTCATGGGCTGAGGTAAAGGCAGTTTAATAGGTAAAGCAAAAGCCTCCTGCACAAGCAAAACAAAATAAGGAATTCATTCACTTCCCCTCAGCAGGCAGGTGTTCAGCCATCTCCAGGAAAGCAGGGCTCAATCATGTTTAACAGTTACAGGGAAACAAATTCCATAACTCTGAACATCTCTCCTTCCTTCTTTCCCCCCCAGCTTTTATTGCTGAGTATGACATCACATGGTATGGAATATTCCTTTGGTCAGTTGGGGTCAGTTTTCCCAGCCATGTTGCCTCCCAACTTCTTGTGCACCCCCAGTCTACTTGCTGGTGGGGTAGTCTGAGGAGCAGAAAAGAGACTGACACTGTGTAAGCACTGCTCAGCAATAACTAAAACTTTCCTGTATTATCAACACTGTTCTCAGCACAAATCCAAAACATAGCCCCATACTAGCTACTATAAAGAAAATTAACTCTATCCCAGACAAAATCAGCGCAAGTGCACACAGGGAAGTAGCTAGGGAGGGCAGCGTGGGTTTCTCCTCCCTTAAGAAAAGTCAAACCCATTCACAGGATTGTCTTCGCTCAAGGATCTGGGCGCACTTGGTGGGTAATGCAGAAGGATGGGGGGATCTGGTGTGTGCCTGGAGATTTAACCTTGGGGAAAAAGTAATTTGTGATGTGAGTTGTGTGTTGTGGGCAGCAATGTAGCAGGAATGACCTGACAACACCGTGAGCTTCACACAGAACCCCAAAAGCTCAACGATGACCCGAAAGAAACTGGTCTTGGCACCCAACACTTGAGCATGCTGCTTCTCCTGTACTGAGCACCCACCTTCATAGACGGGGCCCAAGTCATAGCCTGTTCTTATAAACATTTAGGGGAGTGGTGGAAACCCATGGAATGTGACATTAACATCTACTGATAAGGGACAGGGGATCTTAGTTAACGAGAACATATAAATCTGTATGATGGGTATAAAGATGGCTTAAGTATGCAGTATATATTGTAAATGTTGGTAAGAAGGGACTTGAGTTATAAGAAACAGCTACAATGGAATGTGTCTCATTTGAATATTTCTCATGCCCCACACATCAAGCTCTACAAAGCACTATTTCCCTGACCGGGAATCGAACCCAGGCCACAGTGGTGAGAGCGCTGAATCCTAGCCACTAGACCACTAGGGAATATAAAGATTTGATTAAAATAGATTTGATTAAAATAGATTAGATTACAATAGATTAGATTAGAATACTGGTTTATCAATCTCAGGGAGAGAATGATCTCACGTAAATTTAGATATATAAAATTTGTCTAATTTAGGGATTTTTGACATCCCTTTCAACCTGATATTCCATGATTCTATGATTTGAGTTCCCTCAGTAGTGTCTACAGAGAGAAAGGGAATTCTTCCCACCCTTCTAAAATACGTATCTTCAGATGGTATGAGTCGCCTCCCTGTTTCCCGTTTCTCTACCAGCTACTGTCTCGTGGACCAGATCAGACTAGTTATCTAATGTTTAAATGCCCAGAGGTACAGTAAATTATGCTTACCCTTGGGGTTGATTTAATTTGTGTAAAAACAGGCATCTAATGCTATCTGCACCACTTCTGTCAGACTAGGAGGGATTTGGAGGGGCCTGGGACAACCCTTTCAGGACTCTCGGAGATTAAATTGTACTGAATGCCTATGTTCAGGCAACTGAACACCATAATGGCAGTAGAGTACTCATGATGCAACATGGGTTTTAACATGATCTCTTCATTTCATAGTGCTAACATTTTAATTTTTTAATATTTTTTTTTTTTAATCTATGACTTGTCTACATTTGTTTTTCATTAGCAAAGCCAAACCCAGCTGCAATTAAGACCCAATGTGTACTGGGCATTCTGACAGAATTTCAGTGGAACCTGGATCAAGCAAGTTCTTGGTTTTTTTCAAGATGTCAATCCAGCCCTTCAGACTGAATCTGTATGGATCTAAAGGAGCTGTCTCCTTTGGAGTGTTTCACCTCTCATAATTCAAGTGCTAAGCTTCTAAAAGGAACCTTTTCAATCTCTCTGTGCCTTTACAAATACATCTGTATTTGTAATATATACTCACGGCACGTCAGGAGCCATGTGGAACTCTTGATTCTCTTTCTACGTACATTTGTGGCAATGAGCAGTCAAAGACATTATTCTCTTCCCTTCTGAATTTTAACAAGTATTATGGCAGTGAAGACTGTAAAAAATAGATAACCAATATTTTCCCTCTCTCCTATCAGTCAACATGCACTTTTCCAGAATGAGTTTTACAAGTCATTGAATATATTTTCTCAAATGGAGCAATTTGTCTGTTTCTCGCATATTGATTAAAGACAATTAGAAACACTTTGCATGTAACACTAAACCCCTACAGATTTGTTTGAGATGTATTTGGGTAATTTAGTCTTAGCTTGATAAATGTGTAACCATTAGTATATTACAAAGGTCACCAATATATCATTCATGCACAGAGTGATTTAAGCTCTTTCTCTCTTTTCTACATTATGCCATAGATAAAAACCTTTTTTTGGCTTGAGAAACTGCTTCTGAATACAGGAGTTGTTCGTTCATAATTTTTTCAGTATAATTCTACCAAGCATTGGGCTGCAAGGGGGGAAAAAAGGCTAAAAGGATTACAGACTAAAACTTAAGCTATGTCAATCATTGATCTGTGAAAAATTAAAAACTAGTTTCCTTTTGGAAAGAAGCTAATACTCTTAGGAAAACCTCATCTATTCAAGTTGGTGCACATCCTTTATATAAAATCACAGGCATACTTCCAAGATATGCAAACAAGTATATGCAGTTCATTACAAGTCTCCTTAGGTATTTTTTTTTTCCCTAACTAACAGAAGAATTTAAATTAGAAAAGTTATTTATCTTTAATTCTTCAGTTCTAGATATGTAAATACTATTCAGAATAATTTTCATAGAAGGGTAGTTAGGCATGTTGGAATGAATCAGTTTTACAAGTATAACAGAAGAAAGAATAGTTTATAGCTGGAAACATGCTGTGAAAAGCTCAATAGGGAATAATGTTGCACAGATCTGGGGAGGGAAAATGATGGTAAATGGCTTCTCCAGTGTTTAATTTCTCTGACATAAGAACACTAAACCAAACTAAACTGTGTAATTGATCTATCTACAAAAGAAAACTTGGGGCAAATACAAGAAAAGAGATTTATACTGTGCAATAGTGAGTACTGCAAAACCCCACTGATTTACAGAATCTGTAAGGGGAGAAGCATCTAAAAACAGAGCCCACAAATCCAGCACTGGGAGTGGGGAACCATCTCAACAGGGTTCAAGAGATATTTAGCAAGATAAGTGTTGACGCGGAAGGCTTGGACAATAACACAACGACCAATGTGATCAGGTTAATGCCAGTTTATTGCACAGATAGCTCAGTTATTATAGACGTTCTGATTCTGCATCACGCGCCGACAATTTGCTGATTGGTTGCACGAGCTGTGCATGCGGTAAGCAACATATTATAATTGGCTTAAAGCATCTGTCCACGCGGACAATCACCTCTCCTATATCCTGGGTGAAGTTCTACATTTTGCACGCTGAATTCAGCACACTTTCTCATATCTTGTTGTTCTCAGCATTTCTAACATCGCTACAATGTTTTCACATAGCCTTCAAACTAACAAAGCCTACATAGTTGTTAGCAATTCTTCGGTGCAAAGCCTACATAGTTGTTACCAATTCTTCGGTGCTTGGACTGTTCACAGGATGACCCCTTTGTACTAAAAATTCTCCAACAGATAAGTGTTAGGTTTTAGGTATCTTCTTTAGTGCTGCAAAAGGAAGCAGTGGTTAATGGTCTCTCAGAAATGCGTGATGGCGGTTTGAATCCCAGTAGGCTCAAGACAGGAATGAAGCAGGATCTCTGACATTCTCGATGAGTGTTTTAATCATTGAGTAGATTGGACAAAATAGGTCACCTTCACTCCAGTCGTGTGTGTGGAGCCCGTTAGCCATGGATGATCTGAGAACCTTTCTACACTGAGTCTGTCAGCAGATTTGGACAGAAAAAATATTGCTTTTTGTAATTTTGAGGAGATAGGTATGAAGCTGATGTATAACGTCAAAATCAAGGTGTTAACATGACTTCCACCTAACATTTGGAAACTGGAGACCTTCTGCTGCTTCTAGAATTGAATGGTAGCTGGAAAGGATTTTGTGAATCTAAGTTATAGATACAGAAGTCTAAAATGGAAGCTGAGAAACTCAAGATAGCTTTGTGATTCTGTGTTCACAAACAGTAGATTTGAGAGTGATCCCTAACATACTGAATTCTGTTATTTGCATGCGATTCAAGATACCAAAAATTAATGGATGAGATATGACCAGACCACTTTCTAGAAAGTCCTGTAGGAATAATTCGCTGCAATACTCACTGTGATCAGTGAAGGATTCAATTTGGAAATCAGAGAGCTAAATGTAGCTCTCCACACATCACTGCCTACAGACATGCAGCTGCAGTCAAGAGAGATCTGAGGCTTTGCTAAGTTGCCCACACATGGGTGTTTAGTGGAATTTGAAATACTGTAAGGTATACTGTCTGTCTTTCAGTTGCTGATCCCAAAGGGTACAAGTGTCCTGTACCAGATCCTCCAGCCTCGCAAGGTTGTCTTGGTTGTGCTAGAGCATGTCATATAGAATTAAGTGCGTATAGGTGGGCAATTGAATCAAAGACCTAGGTTTTTACTTTAGGGTCAACTTCTAGCAGAGTTCTAAGTTACACTGATTGTAGTAACTAGATATTCATCGACTCCATGGGGATTTAGATATGGGGCATACCTACACGTACCTATACATACAGAACTAAATTTAGACATTTTAATTTTGAACTGAATTCTGCTGTTGAAGTCTGACACTGAACATAACTGTAAAGGACATCATTTAGATATCACCTTGTAGACTTTTTTTTTTTTTTAAGAATATTGCTTTTTCTTTTTTTTTTTTTTTCCCTAAGACTCTAAAGACTGTACTGATCCAGTGGAAACCACAACAGTTGTATCAGACCAAGATATTAAGCATGAAATTCAAAAGATGTTTCTATGAAAAGAAGAAAATAATTTTTA
Source organism: Rissa tridactyla (assembly GCF_028500815.1). Taxonomy (NCBI): domain Eukaryota; kingdom Metazoa; phylum Chordata; class Aves; order Charadriiformes; family Laridae; genus Rissa; species Rissa tridactyla. The sequence continues at coordinate 114,230,490 of NC_071468.1, read as the reverse complement.
AAACACCCGTGTTCATTTCTATCTAATGTAGGATTAAAAAGGAATACCTAATGAAGTGATGATTCAGCTAAATTTAGTCAACTTTGTTTATGTCAGCATAAATTCTACAGAGCTTTCATTGACCTAAATGCATGTGAGCATATCAGTTATTCACGAGGGATTGCACTGCAGTCTTTTTTTTGTCTCAGAATCCTGAAGCACTGCATAAATGAAAAAAAAAACCAAACCATATGCTGAAGGATTTTTGAATTAAGACTCTTTCTTAAAAACAATTTGACTGATTTGTCAGGCTTGCAAGACAGAATAAGATTGCCCTTCCATCCTAAATAAAGTTTGCTGTTGTGGCATAATTATGAGTGTAAGAGAAGGAGAGCTTCAAGATGATGTACAGTAGTCATGAGAAGAGTGTTTTGATATATGACAGTCATTTGTGCCACTATCATCTGTTTGACTTTCTGAGTTCATACATTATTCCACCCTTTACAGGTTGAACATGTGCAGTCACAGCCTTGTATTTGTATTGTATTTCATCAGACTTATGAAAAATTTCGAAGCAGCATAAACAATTTTATTATTTTTCTTCCGGAAGCAATTAATTTTCATCCTATCATTCTACCTTCTTTGATGCAGAGATGATCTGCGTATTTTACAGACATAGCTGCATTTTATGTGCATTGTGATTATAAAAATAACTAATTTATATAGGAGATTGTATTGATAAATAAAAGTAATACGAATTAAACTCAAAACTCAAAATGCATGAATTTTTTAGTTGCTATTTCTAAAGATTTTGAAGAGGCCAGGAATAGAAATAGTGATCATCAGAATATCTTTCTATGCTGCCAAAGACTTTTACATGGACAAGATCTTCAAAATGTCTTCAACATTTTAAGACAAAGAGCACCTGGAAAATTGTGCATGAAAAGTAGTAAACAGAATGCTCCTCATGTTGATGACAGTTTATTTTAATTCCTTGTAAGAATACAATATATATATTGGATATTTAATGATACTTGTGTGGTGACAGATGAGAGTACTTGTTTTTATTAGGTTATGTGATTAAAAAGCTAATCACAGTGAAAAAAAAGAGACTCAGCAAGTATCCAAGGAACTAGGGCGGGTGAAGGTACCCAGCAAGTAATCTGATCGGTGAATATGGAGCACACCAAGTCAGATACTCCTAAGACTGTCAAAGTAGAACATTCAGATCATTTTCCCTTGTCCCACCTGCCAAGATGACAAGAAGTTCTCTTCCTGGAGCGCCATACAAACTAAGGGGGATTATTTTCCAAAGGTGTATAGGACTTATTTTGGGATGCAGGCAGAAGAGAATTTTGAGGTGGAGCAGACAGAATTTGAAGATGGTATAAGGCTACGGTGTGTCTTCAGGACACTGTGGGAATGTGCAAAACATTTAGAGGAAGGATCAAAAGTAGGGGAAAGGAGGGATCAAGATGGGTCAGGGAGAAAAAAGGAAATAAAAAGGGCAAGTAGGCAAAAGCCTGGCAAACCTGGTGGTTGATTAACACAGCCTGTTGTAACTTTTTATTAAATCCATTCTAACTATTTTCTGTGTGGGTCACGCCCGGAGCCTGTGTGTGCAAACTGCTTGTGGACTTCAGGTGGGACCAGCTGGTAAGTAGGAAGTGATCCATACAGGGAAACACCAAAAGCCTCAGTCTGCGTGAGGGAATGGACGACGGATATTGGATGGACTTAAAATCCGTCTTAGTATTCAAGGAACCCTCAGATGTGTGTTTGCTAATCAAGAGTGAGGGCACACATATATCCTGACTCCAATCCCAGCCACCCTGGGAGGAGGAACGGGATGAGTCCATCTGTGATGTTCATGTCTGCGTGAGTCCTGTGGGTGTTTATGTGGGTTCTGATAAGGGCACTGACCTCTCTCTCTGTTGGCCTGTGTGTTTGGCCATGTGTGTGTGCATGCGTGTGTGTGTGTGTGCATGCACCAGCTGGAACACATGCTCAACCTCACTGCTGGCACGTAGAGAACACAGATCTGCAGCAGCCTCCCTTCTATCACACTGAGATGAGAGGGACCCTGGGAGGATTCATGTAACCGTATGATTGCAATACATGACTAAACACCACATATTATTAGTCTGCTCCACCGTCTCAATCTTAAGTAGAACATTTAACCCCACCTGGCAAGGAAATGTCAAGCAGTTATAGGTAGGGAAATCATAGCAACTGAGAGCAAACTGACCTCAAACTGAAGGTATTATTCCTTTCCATTTCTGAGAAGAGCATGATTAAAAGCTTAGTGAATGAGTACTTTTCATTGCCAAGGACATTGGCAATGAACAGGCATCGAAGCAATGAGGAGATAGTCACGCGGTTCTAATGGCCACCCAGGACATGACCCTGTGTTGGTTACTTAGATGAATAGCAGTGAAGGACCTGAGAGGCAGCCTGTGTGAGAGAAATTGTGCCTCTGCGGATATTTCTTGTGGTGGCCCTCCATTTTAGTTTTAAAATTATGGAGCTTTTTCACGCTGCAAAGAGGGTGAGGATTAAAAAAATGAGGGTGTCTCCATCATAGCATTTCTGAAACAAGATTGCCAAGGGATATTTTGTGCACAGATTGACCAAGCAGAATACCCTGCTATTTCTCTGTTACTGACTGGGAAAAAAAAAAAAAAAAAAAAAAGAATAGCAAAAAGAATAGCATCTAAGCAGCTCATATCACTGCACCGAAGGCCTTAAATTCTTTATAAAAGTCTCTCATCGATGTATTGTATTATCCCATTCCTGCTTAACTGCAGGGACCAGATGGGATCATATGTTTCAGATATTTCTGGCATGTGCAGTGCTGTCAGAATTAAATGCGTGCCATTTCATTTCTGCGGTTATGCTGTTGACAGAAAACTGACTCTTGCTAGAGATATTGCAGAAAGTGCTCTTGGAATTAACTTATTTACAGATATCTTATCAATTAAAAACAGTAACAGCAATATGTCGGAAAGTGATGTGCTGCTGACAGTCTGTACTTGAGCTTTATTTGAGAGAACTCCATATAGCTTTGTAGTGTACACACTTAGCAGGTCAGAAGGACCCATGTAAAGCCACCCCATTCCTTTGATCTACTTAGCTACTTGCATGCATTTCTGTTGTTTGGGCGAAGTTGCCGAGTTTGGTGTGAATTTCTTCTACTTCATCACTCAAAAGTAAAGGCCACATGTTACTTATTTTCTGGTTTTCTCTTCAGAATTCGTTTGCTGTAGATTTTACATGGAGTTTTAAGGCATCTCCTGAAAAACTATTGCTGTTGATCGCTCTGAGTAAGTAGATTTTAGCATGGGTTATTAAACAACTACCAGATATATTTTTTTCCCTCAAACTTCAACACTCCCTCAGATTCTTTCACTGCGTTTCTCCTGCTTCATGAAATTAAGATTTTGAAACTCTTTAAAATCATGCTATCAAGCCTCTAATAACCTAGCCTGATTTTTCTATTTATCTGCTTTCTTTCCTAATTTGTCCTTATCTGCATTTTTCTTCTCTGGTTTCAAAACTGGTGTAGCTGTTAGTATACCAAAATTATCGAGGTTAATTCAAAAGACACGGTTATATATTCTCTAGGATCAAATTAGCACAGTGAAAACCTCAGTAGTTCACAGTACTTGTCCTTAGGATTTTGGGACAGGACTAAGCAAGGTTTGGTGGAAGGGAGAGTAATATAGAATCGTGTAATATAGTGTGTTACATAGAATCATGAATGTCACTTATGTGTGGGAAATACCAGTGGTAGACTATAAATTTGTTGTCTGAATACAGTTACGGAATAGAAAGACCATAAATGTTGATGGAGTAATGTGAAAGTTGGGTCGTAATTACTTCAGGCCCCTAATCCCTGTGCATGGAGCATAAAGCAACAGCAAGGTGTGCTACACTGGAAGTATAAAGCACGTCCATCACTGCACTACGGACTGAGGCAAGATTCCTTTTTCTTTAATTCCCATGTATCCCTTGGTTATTTGGGCTGCCGGCACGAATATTTGTGTGCCCAGTTTCAGATATCCAAGCAGTCCTATGAAATGAAAAGTTGCTGAATAAAAGTTTTCTGGAAGGAAGTAGAAGTCACGACTGAGAACACAGCACAGCACAAGCGCCTAAGAATGAGGAATAGAAAGGAAAGATGAAGGAAAAATACCACAGAATGCTTACATACATTCAAGGTATTTTGAAATAAATAAGAATCAAAAGCCACACAGTAATTCACCTGCCCAGATGAAAGATTTACATTTAAAAAGCAAGTTGGTAATGCTCTCTGCAATAACCCCATACCTCAAAGTTTAACCTTGGCAATATGCTCTCTTGCCCAGATAATAGCAAAATAAATAATTTCTTACAGTTGTTAGCAGCAAAATGACTTGTTATTCTCTCAGATTAGTGGGAGTTTTAGCACTTTTGCATAAACTTAAATCAGAACCTTAAAAGTTTGTGAAGGGTAAATTTGGTGCATCAATGGGACCATTTATTGATTGTTATAAAGAAAAAGCTTTGAACAAAAAAGAAATTAGATTAAAGTTAATTAAAAATTACTCTATCTGTTGCTAAACCATGAATCCTGTTAGAATTTTGCAACATCACGAATTATAAATTACCAGGAGAAGATGAAGAACCCTATCCACTAGGAATTTAAAAGACTTAATGCAATTGAAAAGTATGTGCTTTTAATTCTTTACTATTAAAAACTAAAACTAGGATAAGCCTTTCAATTTTCTGACTTGGAAGACAGAGAAAGAATATCACTCCATCAAATATCCTTTACCTTCCTAATGCATCCCACTGACGCAGTTATCTACTGACTTCAAACTGAGTAATATCAGGGTAATATTTACCTATCCATTAATATCCATTAGTAGGCAAACCTTAAATTCAGAATTTGAGACACATTGTGTACACACTAGATATTGCAAAACTGCTTTGCATTCAATAAGAATATGCCCTGTATTTCACTACCCAGGTTTTACTGACATTGTAGTGCGCTTTACTAAATCTAGAACAGATTGAACACATCGGGATATTTAGTTGTGTGCAGGTATATCTCAAATTATCTGTTGATCAGAAGGTTGAGTGGGGAACAATCAAGTATCAATAGCTGTTAAAAGACGCCCCACCCACAGAACAAGAAGTCAAGGAGTTTGGTGAATCATTGTGTTGACATGTTAGAGTCTTGGTAACCAACTCTTGTCTCTTAGACAGTCCTTCTCCTCATCTCCCACATAGATCGCCTGGGTTTTTGAACAGTTTTCACTACAGGAAGAGGCAGAGAAAGTGAGAAGTCAGGCTTCTCTAGAGGGAAGCAAACAGTGGAACAGATCTTACAAAATGTAAAGTGTTTTTCCCAAGCCCCACTCTGAGGATATGCAAGACAGCTAAAGCCTTTATCAACCTGCGCTGACGTTGCCAACTCCAAGGTAGGATTTATAGCAGGTAATAATTCTGAAAGCTGTAATCTGCAGCAGAATTAAGCACCGAGCACAGGGAAGAATATCATCCTCATTTGCTGGAAAGTTCAATTTTCTCGAATAAAGCACACTGCCAGCTACATTTCATCTGCCTAGAGAGAGAATGAGAGAAAAATATGTGGCAAATGGTAGTTAGATTGCTGAAAGAACTACTGGCAGGAACTCAGATGCTATGATGGTGACTGCAGAACAAGAGGCGATACAGAAACAGCGACAAAACTAATCTTCAATACACGGCCCACCAGTGACAGGAAAGGGGAATAAAGGGTACTGTATTAGGGAAAAGTAATTTCATGATTAATGGGATTCAGTATCCCTTTTGCTTTTCGTCTCCTTGTGTTGATTAATGTTATAGAATCTTTCGGTTCAAACACTGTGGCTGGATTCTCCCTGTGCACAGTTAAGTCATAAAAGGGACCATGTTCACTTTAATCCTTGTATCTTGCCAGCGTGGTATAAACTATAGTGAAAATTGCATTATGGGTTGTTTTATTGATATTTTAATTGCAGTAATATACTTCTGCTGCCATAAAATTTTAGACAGAATTTAAACTCGGTGGTGCAATGAGATATAAACTGGACGAAGGGGGAGATTTATAAATAAATTCAGCAGTGAACTGGTAGATTAATGAAAAATGAAGCATTCTGGTTGCAACATTAATCTCTGAAATGGTGTTAATAATGTTTTAGAGGAAAAATGATATTTTATATTATAATCAAAATTTCATTAGCATTTCAATAAAGTGAAAGTCAGCATTCTGAACTCTAGCAAAACTAAATCACCTATAAGGTCCACAGTAGGTCTGCTATTTGGTTCATTTATCCTAAATGTGCATTTTAATGTTTCGTTTTGCTTTTATGAAAACAAAAATTTTGAAAATTTTAAGATTAACCTTTTCAGTTTGAGGGTGTTGTAAATATAGAGGAAAATGGAAAAAACCTAAAATGTCCATCTCCCGCCTCTCCCCCCCTGCCAGGACCACACTTGAAAGCAGGACCCCCATTTTGTTATGTTTGGGTTATTTTTAAAGTAAAGTGCCTATGCATATTTGAGAGCAAAGAAAAAAGGAGAGAGTGCTGACTGATAAATCACTCAAATCAGTGGTCCAGCATTGCTGGGTTATTTTTTCCTGTTTGTCATGGGCTGGCCCTGGCTAGACACCAGGTGCCCACCAAGCTGCTCTGTCACTCCCCTCCTCAGCTGGGCAGAGGAGAGAAAACATAATGAAAGGCTCATGGGTTGTGATAAGGGCAAGGGGAGATCACTCAGCAATTATTGCCATGGGCAAAACAAACTTGACATGGCAAAAATCAGTTTAATTTATTAACAATACAATCAGAGTAGGATAATGAGAAATAAAAAATAGATCTTAAAAAAAAACCCTTCCCCCCACCCCTCCCTTCTTCCTGGGCTCAACTTCTCTCACTCCTCCCGCCGAGGGGCTCAGGGGGACAGGGAATGAGGGTTGTGGTCAGTTCATCACACATTGTCTCTGCCGCTCCTTCCTCCTCAGGGGGAGGACTCCTCACACTCTTCCCCTGCTTCAGCATAAGGTTCCTCCCACAGGAGACAGTCCTCCACCAACTTCTACAATGTGATTCCCTCCCATAGGCTGCAGTTCTTTGTGGACTGCTCCAGTGTGGGTCCCTTTCATGGGGTACAGTTCTTCAGGAACAGACTGCTCCAGCGTGGATCCCCCACAGGGTCACAAGTCCTGGCAGCAAACCTGCTCCATCGTGGGCTCCTCACTCCACAGGTCCACAGTTCCTGCCAGAAGCCTGCTCCAGTGTGGGCTTCCCATGGAGTCACAGTCTCCTTTGGGCATCCACCTGCTCCAGCATGGGGTCCTCCATGGGCTGCAGGTGGAAATCTGCTCAACCATTAACCTCCATGGGCTGCAGGGGTACAGCCTGCCTCACCATGGTCTTCACCATGGGCTGCCAGGGAATCTCTGCTCTGGCGCCCAGAGCACCTCCTCCCCCTCCTTCTACACTGGCCTTGGTGTCTGCAGAGTTGTTGCTCTCACCTATTCTCACTCCTCTATCTGTCTGCAGTTGCCCAGGTGGTTGTTTTTTTTTTTACCCCTCTTAACTATGTTATCCCACAGGTGCTACCACTGTCACTGATGGGCTCAGCCTTGGCCAGCGGTGGGTCCATCTTGGAGCTGGCTGCATTGGCTCTATCAGACAAGGGGGAAGCTTCTGGCAGCTTCTCACAGAAGCCACCCTGTAGCCCCCCACTACCAAAACCTTGCCATGCAAACCCATTAACTCAGTTTTAGTAACCATCTTCAGTCCTCAAACCACTAGTTAACCCGTAAAAATCAATAAAGGCCCTATAACCAAATAATCGTCTGCTATTGCATATTGAAGACCAAACAGATTTACCTTTAAGGTCAGTGGAGAGAAACAAACATTTCTGATGGTGATTCATCTAATCTAGCAGATGTCTGAAGTTAGGTGAGATGCAACTCATTCATGGACCCATACCACATAATTTGCGACACTGCAGTTCTGATGGCCACATGTGAGGAAGTCCTCTTTAAAAGGTGATTCCTGACCCATCTTTCCTCTCTCAGCTGACTGAAGATATCCACATTATAAACTCTTAATTTGGATAGATAATTTTCCTCCCCTCTAGCCCCTTGCAAAACATCTTCCATAAATAACCCTCTGTGTTCCTATGTGCTTCCCTTCGATACCTCGTTAATGCAGAGGGTCCTTAGGCAGACACAACAGCGTAGCAGCCCAAAGGGAGGTACTGACGCACGACCTGGGGAAACGAGGCCAACCCACGACTGCCATGCATGCATGATTGAGAATGAGAAAGGTTCACCAGGGCTCCATCCAGGTAATATCCCTAATCACAAAATCATTGAAGGATGTAATTTGGGTCAGAGGCCTGAATACATACTGAAGCTCATCAAATTAAGGCCAGCGTGTCTGACACTATTTTTTTCTAGATTAAGTGTACTTTATGGATAGAATGAAATTGGTGTGGATCAGGAAATTATTTACAGAACAGAATGCATTTAGAAGGATACCTCTTGTCTCCAGCATGATCAGAGGGAGACGATTACACTGAAAGGTGCCTCTATCAATCAGCCATGTAAGAAATCCTCCTCCCTGACTCCTTTCTTCCATATTTTCCTTTTAATTCCTACGTATCATAACACATACTATTAAAGAAAAAAAATTGAAGAGTTCTAAGATCTTTGTTTGTGTACTTTCTGTTTCTTTACCATTTCTCCCTTTGCCTGCATTACGTAAAGTCTGTTAGCCTGGTTCATGTTTGTCCTGTTTTTTTGTCTGTATTGTGTGTAGTTTCCTCCAAGCCAGAGAATTTACAAGGTGCCAGGAATGAAACCAGTCTTGTTTGATTTATGTGGAAGAAATAAAAATTGCACTTCCATAAGTGCTATTAAGTTCACTTCCATAAGTCCATGTGGCCAGCAGGTTGAGAGAGGTGGTTCTACCACTCTACTCTGCTCTGGAGTACTGCATCCAACTCTGGAGCCCTCAGCACAGGAAAGACATGGACCTGTTGGAGCCACAAAAATGATCAGAGGGCTGGAGCACCTCTGCTATAAGGACAGGCTGAAAGATTTGGGGTTGTTCAACCTGGAGAAGAGAAGGCTCTGGGGAGATCTTATAGCCCCTTCCAGTACCTAAAGGGGGCCTAGAAGGAAAGATGGGGACAAACTTTTTAGCAGGACCTGTTGTGATAGGACAAGGGGTAATGGTTTTAAACTAAAAGAGGGAAGATTTAGAATAGATAGAAGAAAGACATTTTTTACACTGAGGGTGGTGAAGCACTGGAAGAGGTTTCGCAGAGAGGTGGTAGGTGCTCCATACCTGTAAATATTCCAGGTCAGGTTGGACGGGGCTCTGAGCAACCTGATCTAGTTGAAGATGTCCCTGCTCATAGCAGAGGGGTTGGACTAGATGACCTTTAAAGGTCCCTTCCAACCCGATCTAGTTGAAGATGTCCCTGCTCATAGCAGAGGGGTTGGACTAGATGACCTTTAAAGGTCCCTTCCAACCCAAACTATTCTATGATTGTATAACTGTAATTTTTCTCTTGCAGCCCTGTGAACCCTTTAAGAGTCACACCACTCAAGTTACTAGTTTTCAGTTAACAGGTGGCTGGATATTGTTGTACTCACTCCTTCCTGATAATTCTGTAGCATCTACTACAATGATGTAGAAGAAAAATAAAATCTTGTGTATTCTCCCAATTGTTTAACTCTTTAGTAAAAATGAAGACATCTTTCCTATGGATTTTAGGATGGAGTATATTGCTAACATCAAATGTCATGTAAGATAGCTCTGAGACTACCACTTTACGCTTAGTGCCAGTTTTATTGTATTATTCAGGATTTAGTTATGGAAAGACCTACATTACTTATAAAATCCGATTTAGAAAAGCAGAGCTGGTGGACATTGCATGTTTTCACACAGGTAATTTGCAATGAACAAATATTTTTTTTCTGGAAATTTTTGTGGCAAAACCAAAGTGTTTTTTAAATGCCTTACCATTTTTTTTTTTTTTTTTTTTTTTTTTTTTTTTTTGCTAAAAAGGGGTAGGGAGGGAGGGAAATAAAAGCTACTGTGTGTCTGAACCAAGCTTCATACAAGAGACTTCAGGCTGAGAGTAGTCAGTCCATGAGAGTGCCTGCCAAGGGGAGACCCACAATTAGTCCCAGAGGCTTGACAAGTTACTGCCCTCACCCAGATCCTGTGGATGATTCCTACACTGCTGCAGTCAAAATAAGCTAAGCTAGCAAAGATCTGCTTATTTTTTGAGCCTTTTCTGACTGAAGCAGTTAAAGGCGTGCTGATACAAACAGTTCATCTCTCAGGTCAGCAGAGGTAGCAGCAGGAGGCAAAGAGGGCAGTGAGGAGGAGGAGAGGGCAACAGCAATTAGCAGGGGAAGGCTGGATATGCAACTTCTGATGGCAGCATATTTGCAACCCTATGAGTTTACTCTTTAGAGGAGTAGCCACCTCTAACCCCTGCTCCATTGTGTCACTACAAATATAATTAGTAGTCTTGCACTATGCAGTTTTCTGCAGCTAAACAAAGCTGTATAAATGAATATTAATTAGTTACCATCTACTTTCTACTCAAGAGGCATGTAGGAGCTAAAGGTCGTTTCTTTCATTAAATTGAACTCCAAAACTATGTTCTGTGCCATTAGATTTACAAAACTGCTTTCTTCCCTCAAAAATAATGTGGCAACCAAAAATGCCTTTAATTATCTCACCCACTGACCTCTGATTGCTGTCTTCATGAAGTTACAATCAAGCAAACATTTAATTTAATTTAATTTAATTTACTGGAGAGGTGCACACTTACTTCAGAAATCTGAATATATTATAGGTTGCCAGATGATAAATTTGATAACACAGCTGCTGTGTTCTGCTCAAATGAGTGAAGAAAACTGCCATGAGCATTTTCACTATCTGATTTCTCCCAGTATCAGATGGGTCTGTGGAAACAAATTTCATTTCAGTTGAACGAAGACTATATTTGATGTAGCCTATTAGTGAAAATTGCACATATTCTTTCTTATTTCTATCTTTAGTTAGGCTGCATTTCACTCCATTGACAGATTTAAATTTTCACTAATCTTAGTTTGCTAATGCTCCATGATATTCTTAACACTTTGACCTACTATGCTTTTCAGATTTTTCTGCTTTATGCTTGAAAGATGTCTGAAGAGATTCATTTTATCTTAAAAACTGCATATATATATTCACAAAGAAGTAAATGCATGCCCAGCCACAGCTGTCAGGACGGAACCTTAAGTTGCTAAGAGATATTTTCTAAAACCGTGTCTTATTTTTTGGGAGGTATTGGCTCTGAGCTACCATCTTCACCTTTTGCATCAACCTCTGACAATCTTTTAAACCCAGACCTTTTCACAGCTCTCCTTAGGAACTTTTTTATTTGAATGCATAAACACCAGGTGATGAGAGACACAGGATTTCAATATTTCTCACTCTTTGGAACAGGCTGTTCTGACTTCCGTGTGCAGACCTGGCTGGGACAGGGTGATGTGATCGCGCTCAGGAGCTCAGTTTATGTTAAAAAAGAGCAATGTGTTAAGAGCAGATTGAACATATGTCAGCAAGACTGTACCGGTGCCACGCTTGGCAAACAGTAGTAGGCACAAAATTGGGGCAGAGAAGGAAGATAATAAGGTATTTGATATTGCAAGGCCCAAGTAAAGCCACTGTAGCCCTGCCCTCTATTACAGGCCGTGTCCATGCTGTGCGCCATAGAGATCACGCTGAAAGTCACAGCCTTTGGCATACGCCGTGGCTCACCATGGCCAGGAGCCATGAGGGGTTCCCCAGGGCAGCAGGGCCAGGCAGCCAGGGTCTCTCCCAGCCCCGGCCAGGAGCGGGGCTCTGGTGGCAGCCCCAACCCCAGGCATCGGGTACCTTCCTGGGCTGGGACATGGGCCCATGGGTGGGCCTGGCTCAGTGGGGCCATGCCTGTGGGGAGCTGGAGGCCAGCCCTACTGCGGCATCGCCGGGGCAGGGGCTAATGGTCCTGGGCAGTTGACATGGGGTCCTGGGCTGGAGGAGAGTGGTGAGAGCCCTGGGGAGCTGGCATGGGGTCCTGGGCTGGGGCAGGGGCTGATGGCCCTGGGGAGCTGGCATGGGGTCCTGGGCTGGGGCAGGGTGGTGGGTCCTAGGGTGGCTGATTCAAAAAAACTCTCTCATACAGTAGTTGCTATTCCAGTGAAAAATCCTGGATGAGCGGGTGCTGGTGGTCTGTATTTTTTCCAATTTGATTTAAAACACCTGGTGATGATTCTTCAATTTGAGACAGGTTTTTCCAGCTGTGAAAATGAAAAACCCAGTGGGGGAAATCTCTGTAAGTTTCTATAAATGCAGGCAATGAAAATCTTACTTAATTGTTGTTGGGATCTTCTTTTAGCTTTACTGCTGTATATCTGTATATACTGTTTTAGCAATACTCCTTTATATGTATAAAATGCAACTCTCAAACATAGCTGTGGATATGGCTGAATTATGTTTTTTGGAAATAAATTCTATTATTGCATAGACATTATTAACATTTTCACTAATGAGGCAATATCTTTTTTTCCCTTTGCTTTAGATTTTATTAATTGAATTTTGGTTTAACACTTGAAAATTTTGTTAGCACAGGCTACATACGTTTGCACCAAATGCATGGTCTGTATCACCATGCAAGAGCTGCACTTTTTAAAGTAGTTATATGAAACATAATTAAGAAAATGTATTGCTTTAATTAGAGAAAACTAGAACTAAATGCTTAGGGAGTACAGATTGTATTGAAATCACATCAGAATTGCTTCTTACCATTATGAAATGATTTTGGGGTGATTTAGGGCAAATTGTACTTTGCTCAGAGACTGTAGAACTAGTTCTGATCAATTTACTTTCTCTGAGTTTCCTTGAATGGAGCTCTAACTTTCTTTGATATTCAAAATGTATTTCTCTTTATAGCATCGGTTTCTGCATTTGTTGCGTCTTGAAGAGAATTGCTCACATCCTAAAGAAAAAAGCTATCTGGACAGCCAAATATACCAAATTTATAGCTTGTATACTAAATGTACAAGCTATAATTTTTTTTTTTTTTGAGTTTTGTGTAAATATCCCAGTTTTTGAGAGCTCAGCCTAAACAGCCTGTGAACCCCTTGACATTAATTGACTTTCAGGACCATGCATTTGACCAATATAATTCACCATAAGTAGTATTCAGGGTGAGTTTTGATGTTCTGTTGCAGCAGGCGTACCCCAGAGAATTCTATTATTGGACATGTTAATAATTAATTCAGAGCTTTGACTTTTAATTTTTGTTCAATTGTTTGGTCAGTGTGGAGGGAGGGATGTTCCAAAGTAAGTCATAACTGGAGGGCCAGTTGCATCTCCAACTTATTCTACATAATTTGACTACGTTCACTGAGGGCTCTATCTTTGTCAGTACAATTGTTCTGTATCAAAATAATGCATGGGTCAGACAGACTTCCTTAGAAATTTTGAATGTGGGAAAAGCTTGTAATAATGTGTATTTTCTTTTATTGAACCTTGAACTTAAACTACCCCCTCCAGGAAATTGCAGCTAACTGCTCCCAGTCCCTCAGCTCTGGGTATGTATTTTTGATATTACACTCAATTTCTATTACTAGTACTGTAGGACTGCTTAGGTATTTCAACAGAGAAACTGGAGACTTTGGCAGTTCCATAGGAAAGAGTTGAGCTTTTCCTTTCCTGAAAGGCCCCAAATGTGATCTTTTTTAACAATATTATGTAAATTGTTTTTAATATCCATTAGATAGATGAGGATTCTCACATCAGGAATTTTGGTATTTGGCAAAGAAGGAGGCTTTACTATAAATCAAAGGACTGAAAAAAACCCCATATTCTTTATTTTGTATCCCTAGATTTTTGGCTATGACAACTAGTTTTCCTAGCATCTCCTCCTAACAAATGAATGCATGATCCTGGAGTTTCTTCCCAATGTTTAGCTGAGACACTGCCACTTATGGCTAAAGATAGTCAGAGTACAGACAGTTAAATTTTCAATAGATCATAAAATCATTATTTCCTCTTTTAATCTTTCTTCTTTCTACTTTTCTTTCTCAGCCACTGCAAATTAAAGCACATTATTAATAATTACCACTGCTATCCTTGTAGTCAGCATAGCTGTCCCCAGAATGAGGACAGAATAACCAGTGGTGTCCTGAAGAAAGTTAATGGACTGCATAACTCACTACTTTTTTTCCAGGTAGTAAAATGAAACCATCTCTCTGATATTGCTGTTCCTCTTGAAGAGATTCTGTAACTGGTGCAGGTGCTCTCACATCACAAGTGGGAGTGAGAAGGGATTACTGAAGAGGTGGCACATACTGAAGTTGTTAGAGAATTGTAGGCTTTTGGACTTTTAAATGAAAGTTATGTTCCAAAGTCCAATTATGTAGCACCATAAAAATAACCAGCAATTGTGAAGAAATTGGCAGGGATGTGTAACAAGAAGGACATGGACCTGTTGGAGCGGACCCAGAGGAGGGCCACGAAGATGATCAGAAGGCTGGAGCACCTCTCCTATGAAGACAGGCTGAGAGAGTTGGGGCTGTTCAGCCTGGAGAAGAGAAGGCTCCAGGGAGACCTTATAGCAGCCTTCCAGTACTTGAAGGGGGCCTACAAGAAAGCTGGGGAGGGGCTGTTTGCAAGGGCATGTAGCGATAGGACGAGGGGCAATGGTTTTAAACTAGAGCAGGGTAGGTTTAGATTAGACGTTAGGAAGAAGTTCTTTACAATGAGGGTGGTGAGACACTGGAACAGGTTGCCCAGAGAGGTGGTGGAGGCCCCATCCCTGGAGACATTCAAGGCCAGGCTGGATGAGGCTCTGAGCAACCTGATCTAGTTGAAGGTGTCCCTGCTGACTGCAGGGGGTTTGGACTAGGTGACCTTTAAAGGTCCCTTCCAACCCAACACATTCTATGATTCTAACATTGTGCACAGTGTAATGTATTGTTTATTTGTTGTCTATCAGCATTAAAGACTAAATTATTTTCTAGAGAAGCTTTTTATGCCTAAGAAATGTTAGAGTCAGAATAGTATTATTTACACTTAGGAGAAAAGCTCAGGGGTAAAAAATTGGCTATGGCTCCTTCTAGACTGTGAGAGTTATCCAAGTGATCACCTAGTGACACCGCTGGAGAACTGGCTAAACAGTATGACTCTGCAAGGGCTTTGACCTTGGTGAGGCAGACCTCTGGATGAAAAATAATAATAAAAGTTGTATATTGTTAGTAATTGTAGAAGAGCTAGTTTTGCGAAATCGTAATGAATATAAACATAATTAAGCCTCTTAAGACAGAATCACTGACTGCAAATTTCTAATAAGTATAAACATAATAAAGCCTCTTTAGATAGCATCATTCCTAACAGCGTCAGCCACAATGTCTCATGTGAATAGCATGAATATTATGAACATTTGTGGAGAAAAGATTGTTCACATAGCCTGTTATAAAGTCTGTTAGGATCACAAAATATATTTGGGGTAACGGTTTACTTATCAAAACTGAACTGGAACCTGAAGCTTATTGAATGAGTACTCACGTATAATTTAAAACCCATAACCGAAAAGCACGAGCTCTGAGCTCTAGCTTTGAGTTAGCCAATCCTATAATATCTTCTCCGTACCTTATTTTCCTAATTTTGGGTGGTAGGGTACTAATACTATTGCATCCTATGCATCCAATAGCACTATAAAAATTAAATATGTGGGTTAGTGATAACTGAATTTCTTAAGAACTTTAAATGGAAGATAGTAAGGTCACTATAAGGATAGTGGTCAAGATTATGCATGTATTTTATGAGTAGGATCTTACATACATCCTGAGGGGAGAATAGGAATTTAGGACCTATGTTCACAAAAGGATTTTGTTTTGGTTTTGTATTCTCATATGAATAGTTAGATTGAAGACAACATCAGTGTTTTAGAAATTTGAAATTGAATTCAATAAAATTAAGAACAAGGAGGGTACTTTCACCATATTTGCTGCTGCGCATCTGTACTTCGAAAGAAGTTTTTCTAAGTTAAGCATAAGCTTTGAACTGGAAGCATTCCACTTATTTTTATTTTTCCAAAATGAAAGAATATGTCCTTCCTGATCTTTAGGGGTACAAAATAGAAAAGATAAAGAAAAATCAGTCTTCTATAAACTTTTTCTTCTTGATGGGATGGAGTGACTTGGTTGTATTTTATGATTGATGTAACTGAAGGCAGATGGCAGTTTCATAGAATTATAGAGTCATGGAACAGTTTGGGTTGGAAGGGACCTGAAAGATCATCTAGTTCCAACCCCCCTGCCATGGGCAGGGACACCTCCCACTAGACCAGGCTGCTCAAAGCCCCATCCAGCCCGGCCTTGAACACTTCCAGGGATGGGGCATCCACAGCTTCTCTGGGCAACCTGTTCCAGTGTCTCACCACCATCACAATAAAGAATTCCTTCCTAATATCTAATCTAAATCTACCCTCTTGCAGTTTAAAACTCTTACCCCTCGTTCTATCGCTATACTCCCTCATAAAGTGTCCCTCCCCATCTTTCCTGTAAGCCCCCTTTAGGTACTGGAAGGCTGCAATAAGGTCTCCTCAGAGCCTTCTCTTCTCCAGGCTGAACAACCCCAACTCTCTCAGCCTGTCTTCATAGAGGTGGTGCTCCAGCTCTCTGATCATCTTCATGGCACTCCTCTGGATCCACTCCAACATGTTCATGTCCTTCTTAAGTTGGGGGCTACAGAGGTGGATGCAGTACTCCATGTGGGGTCTCACCAGAGCTGAGTACAGGAGCAGAATTGCCTTCCTCGACCTGCTAGCCATGCTTCTTTTGATGCAATTCAGGATATGGTTGACTTTCTGAGCTGTGAGCACACATTTCCTTCTCATGTTGAGCTTCTTATCTACCAACACCCCCAAATCCTTCTCCTCAGGGCTGCTCTTAATCCATTCTCTGCTCAACCTGTATTTGTGCCTGGGATTGCCCCAACCCAGGTGCAGGACCTTGCACTTTGCCTGATTGAACTTCATGAGGTTTGCACAGACCCACCTCTCCAGCCTGTCCAGGTCCCTCTGGATGACATCCCTTCCTTCCAGTGTGTCGACCGTGCCACACAGCGTGGTGTCATTGGCAAACTTGCTGAGAGTTCATTAATCCCACTGTCCATGTTGCCGACAAAGATGTTAAACAGCACCACTCCCAGTACTGCCCCCTGAGGAACGCCACTCATCGCTGGTCTCCACTTGGACATCTAACCATTGACCACGATTCTGATTGCAGACATCCAGCCAATTCCTTGAGTGGTCCTTCCATCAAATCCATGTCTCTCCAATTTAGAAATCAAGATGTCATGCAGGACAGTGTCAAATGCTTTGCACAAGTCCAGGCACATGACATCAATTGCTCTTCGCTTATCCACCAACACTGTAATGCCATTGCAGAAGGCCACCAAACATGTCAGGCACAATTAGATTTTAGTAAAGCCATGTCGGCTGTCACCAATCAATGCAGTGGTTTAATACCACTACAATTTCAACTGGATCTGAGAATTTAAATGAGCAAGATGCTGAGATCTAGATGAGCATTTATTTGGTGCATCAAATCTTTAATCAAAATACAGTCCTGCCAGATTTAAAATGGGAATGTGTTTTGGTGTAATATGTTTATCTCAACATTTGACAAGAAAACAAAAGTAACAAATTTTCATCTCTTATTTAGCTTTGAAATCCATGTCTGTGTGTTTCTGAGATGAAAAAATGACATCTTGATTTATTCTTTTATATAAAATATACTATTTATATATATCAGTGATGCAAATTTTAATTCAAAATGGTAAAGTCAAAATATGCTATCTAAATTAAATGATACAAATCAGTGAGAGCAGAGTTCCTTTTCTAAAGGAGATCTTAAGAGTCTTCCTCAGCTGTGTGACCCATCTCACTGTCTGTTGGCTTTTGCCAAGGGCAAGACACCAGTGCCCACCCCATGGGGAGCACAGGAATATGTACGCAGACCTTCTAGTGTCTCTGTGCGAAGTGCTTGATGGCTGGAAGATGAGCTACAAGTTGCTTCTCTGTTTATTCTAGAGCTCCGAAGACTGCCAAGATCATATTTAGTTTGTCTGGGAGATAAAAAGCATAGGGAGTTTTTCCACATCAAAACAAATTTTAATTGTTCTCTTTAATTTCCAAGTTAAAAAAAAAATGTGTATTAGGTATTTTTCATTAAAAACACATGAACAGCTTCTTAGGCTTGGTTTTGACCTCTCTGAAGACAAAAATCATATATCTTACTTAGAAATTATTTGTGTGCATATCTTATGAAAGTATTGAGTCCTTATGGAACTGATAAATACACAAACAGCTTTGAAACAAATTTAGTGAGGAACTATCTATGTGGTTTTTACTGCATAGATTACTTGCTGCCAGCAAACGAGTTTTTCGATAAAAGTTTCCAGTGAGGGAATTGGTTTTTGTTTGTTTGTTTGTTTGTTTCATTGTAAATCCTTAGGAAGCCTAAAAAGATTGCTTTAGTCAATTTGCTGAAGCAGGCTTTCATTAGAGATATACTGAGCAGTGTGTTAATCAGTACATGAATCCACCAATTTCAGATAATTGGTGCTAATCATCATTTCTCAGCATAAAAGGACTTGAGCAAGGATTTTTGTCAACAACATAATACGCGAAGGCACAAGGCCCTACAGGCATGATGCAAGCTCATCCTCTTTCATGGAACCTACCTGTTCACTGGGCTGAACTGGTGCTAGATGTGTCAAAGAACGCAGACTAATTAAAATTACATGCTCAGAATTATGGATCTTGGCCACCTTGAAAGAAATCTGTTGCCCAGAAGTAGGCACCCGTCTGCATTTGTACAGCAAGCAAATAAGACAGGGAGCACCTCTGCCGCTTTGTCTAACTGGCACCGCACGGCTGGCATTCAGGCAGCTACGCTTATGTAGGCTACGCTTACTCCCTCCTCATCAAAACAGGATGGCTGCATCCAGTCTGCTTTTCTTGGATGCTACTCACCCCTGAGCCTTGTCTGGAAGCCACATGAGTTCAGACAGGCCAGAGTCGTGCCATGGACTCTGTTAGCAACTCAGCAATATGTTTTGTGTTCTAATACAGATGTGGCCACGGGCTCCCTTTTCACAAAGGCTGAGGTGCCCCAAAAATGCCGTCCAAGATATTCCAGCCATTAAAAACCCCTGGGAACTGGTGAGGAACTGAAATCTCTTCTCTTCTGTCATATAATAAAGAGGCATAAGGACTAGAAAGTCCTTGCTGTTTTAAGAAGTGTTTGCTATCTTATTTGAAGATACATGAATTACTTCATAGAGCATTTGCTTGGAAAGAAAAATGGTGAGTGCAAAACCTTCGTTAGCCCTGAGAAAACTGAAATACACAGCTCTGCTTCTTTTAAAGGCTAGGCTTCCCTTGGGTCATTCTGGAACGAGAAAACAGGGAGGGTTATCCTATCTCCCTCCCACTAAAAATGGTCAGTTGTACAGCAAAAAGAATTACTTGTATGTGTGACACAGGGAAAAAAAAGTAATGTGTTGCCACACAGTGGGACATTAAGATTGCAATAGGACAACTGTGAACTAACCAACTGTTCTTGAATACGGCCTTACCCCCTACTCATACTGCAGACCTTCTAAAGCCAGAATGGGAGACTCCAAGCACACCTCGTACCTCACTGCAGACCTTGTTCATAAGGTTTGGGCTATAATCCTGTCTAAATGATTCTGCCAGTGTCCTTACCTGACCAAACACCAGGCTTTCGGTTAGGATTGTTACCTGTGATGGAATTATTTTGGGTTTGAATCCCTTCAAGGCTGAAGAGAGAATTTGACCCATCTCTTTTTCTTCAGGATAAGTGCTTTAAATCATAGTTTGTGATATAAAAGGTGGGAACAGTATGTTTATGTCGCTTTAAAATTAGATCCCTGCAGTGCATTTTGCAGCCAGCTTAATCATACGCAAGTTTGTTAACACTTTCTACAATCTCTTTCTAGAAGAGGTCTCAGCAGACTTGGGTAAATAAATGCTTAGTCCAGGAAGCTGGATTATTGAAAGCAGGTCTTTGAAAACTAATATGCTGGGGTTTGAAATGCAAATAATTTTTCACATTTGAGATTTAAATTATTTGAGTCTGGTTTTGTACCTTTCTGATTGCTTCTATGAGAAACAGATGGCATTAGTCTAACAATAACATACAGGACATGGTCTCCCTTGGTAAGTCATTTCAAAAAATTCCACTTACAGAATCCAAAAATTAGCAAATGTTGCCTCAAAATGTTTCTTCATGCTGCTCCACAGTACAGGAAGCATTCTTCACCCAGATGTCTGATCTTAAGGCGTCTTTTAGCTAAGGACATAAGAATTGCCTTCCTGGCTCAGATCAGTAGCTCATGCTGTCTGCCAGGGAGCAGTGTTAGATCCATAACATTGCATATGACAAACCAATGCAAAAACCATGCAGATTTTGCCTAGATAGCAATATGTGTAAAACAGTGTTCTTCTTGGTGTTTAAAATCCTTGAGATATGAAGTTTCATATTGCTTTTATGCATAGTCTTATACATGTTTCAATTTTAATTGTCCACTTTATAAAATATAAGTCAAAATTCCCCGAGCAAAATAGCATCCTCCCCAGAATCAGCTTTCTGTCTGCAAGATGCTGTAATCACCTCTTCACTGCAAAAATGACTGCGTGAAACGCTGCGGCCATTGAAAACCTGGAGATCAGAATAGATCAGAACACCACAACTGTGGTGTTTTCTGTCTTAAAAACTATTGTATACAATACCATAAACATGCATTGTATAATCCTAAACTACCTGAAATCCATGCGGATTTAGCTAAATGAATACACAGGCTTTACACTGTGTGTTGCCTTCCGTTTTGCAAAGTTCAGCTGGCAAAATATAACAGGATGAGCGTAAGACTTTATTAGGCGTATCTGAATGGAGAGAACATTCCATTTTTGAAGTAGAATGTGGAGCTTTAGCCACCTGCCTCCAATTATACTCAGTGTGACTGCAAGATTAAAATGCCATCTAGCTCACTGGGAAAATATGTCCTGTAGCACCTCCTTTTAGCTCAGAAGCACTAATGCCAATAACAGCCCAACGGAGAATCAATTTTATTTTGATACTTCCGATCACTAAATATTTTATACAGAGCTCTGGCAACATTGTTAAAAACTCTCAAACACAAAATTGGGGTTGAAAACTTGTACTGGCACTGCGAAAAACTGCGTGTGAAACAGTATGTGCTAATTTAATAACCAGCACAAATGGCAACAAAAAGAACTACGTTTGCCTGACAAATTCATATGAAGCAGAATGTGAAATCAAAGAGGCTGTGAAATAACTATGCTGATAAATATTGAAACGAAGTTAAATTAGCAGACTGCAGTTTTATTTTATTTTTATTACTATTTTGAATGTATGGCATGTTTTAAACATCTTTTGATCTTTAAAAAAAATCTATGCAAAACCAGCCAGCAATTTGGTAAATACTGTACATAAACTTTTGTAAATGGTATGATGTCAGACATATTTTCTAGACTTTCTCCATTCTTTTTCCGAGTTACAAGGCTTCAAAGCTGTATCACACTAAATAAATCAAGTGCAAGTCATAACCAAAGTTATGCACAGTTTTTCCATTTGATAGTTAAGTGTTTTTTCTGCAAACTCACACCTTGAAAGTAGAAAGATCAGCAAAATTGGACCGTCTTGATGCAAACGTTAGCTAAGGAGATCTACTGAAGGTGTCATTATTATAAGTGTTTGAATATGTGTTTAAATATCATTAAGTGTGTTTAAATATAATTATTTAGTGTTTAAATATGAATTCCCATTTTAAGTTCCAGGTGTTTTATTCCAATGTAGAAACAGGTCCTTTTTCATTAAATGTAGCTGACTAAGATTTCCTGTGCTGTTTCACAAGTGCTCCTCTTTAAATTCCTTTCTAGAACAAAAGGCCTACATAGTCTCTGAAAGAGGAATAATTGGTCTGTAGAGAAGTGGCCATTGGGTCAGACTCAGGAATTTTTACGCTGCATTTTTCATGTAGGATTCTGATGCTAAATAGGGCAGAGTTAGGACTGTCTTTATTGTCTCATACAGTAATACACTTTAGAGAAGTTAATTCTGTGGAATGTTAACAAGACAGGAATTAGACTTTTTCATAGCAGGGATCTTTGAATTATCTTTACATCAATGCCCGTTTTTCTAAATAATAATAATTAACAATAAATGCAAGGAAGAAATCTACAGGTCTACATTTGGTATACCAAACATTAGAGGTATTAATTGTATAGAAGCATCTATATTAGAAAAATGTTGTTGTAATTTGTTGCTTGTCATTCTGTTCCTTAATGTTTAAGCATTTAATCGGTTATTGCCTTTGGAAAAGTCATATCTCCTATTTTCAAATGGGGAAAACGAGACAAGCACAGCTGAATTTCTGAATGTTTTTAAAGTACAAATTCATCTTCAGATCTTTTAGATACCCTGTTCCAGTTCTGGAAACAGCAAAGAAGACCATAAATTACATGATATTTTGTTGTTGATAATTTTAATATGTCACCTCCCTGGGTGGTGCAGAAAGATTGTGACTGAGATAGAAATAGACCTCACGTCTCTTCTATACCTTTACATCATGCTTCATCCTTCAGCACTATACTCCGAATAAAATAAATTTCACTAAGAAAGGAGATGAATGGTCTATTTGCATTACCATCATTTTGCAGAATGACACAACCCTGATGCCATCCCCTGTTAAAAAGAAAGGCTGTCATCTATGCCAGCACCTTATTCAAACAAATGGATCCAAAAGATCATGTGTATAAAATATAATTAAATGTAGCAGAGTTTAAGCCATTGAAAACATCAACATGTAGAGGACTCTGTACAGACATCTAGCTGAAGTAAGGGGCTTTGTCATATCTTCTAATTGCTAATGGGGCTGTAGAATTGCTCTGAGTGCATGCCTCAGCACTTCCTTTTAATCCGCCTTTGTGCTTTTTGGACTTGTACTGCTAATCCACTGCCATCACTCAGCCAGCTTTGCTCTTATCACTCCTCACCTGAATTTTGTGCAGAATCATCAGTGCTGGAGAGTTTCTGAGATTGCTGTTGAGACACAGCAAAGGCACTTTTTCTTCTTGTGCATCTGCTGCACGTTTCCTTGCCTTTCTTTACAGGAGTTTTATATTAACTTGGGGGGATACTGACACACTCCAGTTAAACTACATAACTTTTTTTTTTTCATAAAATATTCCACTGTTGTGATGGATTGCGGGTTTTTATCATTATTATCTTTTCAATACCAAGTGCTCAAGCAACAGAGGAAAAACTCTTACGGTCGTCTTCTCTCTTATGTTCTTTAACGTTGCACCATTATACGGTTTGTGAGAAAAAGATTGCCCTCACGTCTATACAACTTTTGTACTTGAATACTCAGATAATAATCCTGACTCTGGGCTAATGTAGTGTGGCCATGCCCAAGTCACTTCACTTCTGCTTCTCCTCCTGCAAAACTTGGAGGAGAACATATTTCTCTGTTAATTGTTTTGATATACAAGAGTACAGTAGAGTATCTCTGTGCCACAGATGCTGAACAACATTTACGCCACTACTCTCAAACTGGAATTAAAACAGCAAATGTTATTTAGTACATATTTCATTCTGACTGAGCAGTAGTGTAAAAAGAGCAATCTGACTATTTTTAACCTTAGATCAGGGGAAATCACAGAGCCACATTTTTTATTTTCTTCAATATTATACAGTGTCACAGCCCTCTTATTTTAATAAAAAAAAATAGCTCCCTATTGCTACCATCTATGACCTGTCATTCAGAGTATTTTCACTAGAAAACAGGTTAAAAAAAAAAGCAACCTCTTCAGTAACAGAGATGGCACTCTCACTCCGGTTATTTTTCGTAATACCATAACCCTAACGGATTTAAATCTCATTTAGACATAAATATGAAATCAAATAGAAGATAGTTCAGTGTCTGGAGAATGTCTCAGATGTCCAATGGATATTTATAAAATAGATAGGCAATGAATGTCGAAATCTCTGCCAATTTATGTTTTTCTAAATTTCTGGGCTTTTAGCCATTTGCTGCTTGCTGCTTTCCTTGCTTCCTGCTGTGAAGTTGTATGTGCCTCACAGTCAGGAAGGGCTGGAAGGCGTGCTTACAAGTACTGCGTCTGCTGGTTTTGAACCTGTAGTTAAAATAACATTATTTTTTTCTTCCTCAGTAAGTGAAACACTAGTAACGATAGAACTGTCTTGTCAAATCTAAAGGTAAGAAAGAAAAATGTCAAAGCCTACTGTTGTAAGTCTTAGTGAGGATAAAACCCCATCTAATAAAGAGGAAACCTCGCTGCTGCAGAGGTCAGCATTAATAACTGACAAGTAAATTCGCATAAAAAAGGAAACTGTCAGGTCAGGGCTGGCCGCTGTGTGTGTGCAGCATCACTGGATGTGCTGACAATAGAACAAAACCAGTTCTTTTTTTATCTTTAGTTCAACCTGACTTATATCAACATCTTCAGGTGTATTGATAAGACTTAGTGTCCCTATGCTTCAAAACAAAATAAATATTTTGCTTCATGAAACATTTCTGTATATTGTTATGTCTAGAGATTTACCTATTTTCTAGGCTGTCACCAGACCCAGGCCAGAATTACAAAATGGATTATATCATCTGTACGTCAAGGGGTCAGCAACATCAAAATGTGTGTCACTTACTCACTTTGTTTTTCTCTGAAGATGAAAGATACAAAATAATAAAAAATTCCTAGACAAAATGAGGTGAAAATAGCCACTATAAGCAAACATATTTCATAATAAAATACACAAAATGAACTGAGTTAAATACAGAGATAGAGGACTCGAACACCTTGTAGATGGACAGCCACTCCAGCCCCTGTTGGATGCTGTTCTTGGTCTGACGCTCACATGTGGAGAAAGAATCACCGCCTCCTTTACTTTTGCCTAGGCGTTTTCTGATTTGCGTATAGGCTCTTCTTCCGTGTTTAGCAGGTGATCTGCACTGCTACCTCGTCAAATAAAACCTTCTATTGTACTACTTTATATTCTTTACTCGAGATGATTTGTAAGATTATTTAGTTTTTTGAAAACACAATGTAATTCAGTAATTAAGTGAAAATAGTTTTAACATGTATACATGGGACTTAAACACTGATTCTGAAATACCAATAATTCTCACAGTGACTAAATTGCTATCTACACTGAAGATTTTGAAAAAGGAAGTTTAAATAGAAAAATAAGGGACAATTTTGTGAAAGCACAAACAGTAACAAATGCAAAAGTCTGCTGGGGCATGGTACCTTGTGTACTGGAGCTAGCTCTGTAGACACATTAGAGTCCACAGTCACAGAATATTCAGCCTCTTCCGAAAAATCAGTACGTTTTGCTACATCACATTTTCAAGTTCTCTAGTTTGCAAACATGAGGAAGACCTTTGGATATGGAACTGAAAATTAACGTTGTTGAATGAACTGGGTAACACAGCACCTCATCAAGGAGACACTTGTAATAATGGTTAATACTCCAATGGAAAAAGCTACAATAAAATCTAACATTTGAAAAATGAAGCTGAAGGAATTCAGATTAATATTGAAACATAAAAGTTTAATCAAGGATAATTAATTGCAAAAACTAGCCTTATGCCATTTGTTGTAGTTTTAAACCAAGACTGAACGTCTTTCAAAAGTCTATGATGTAGAACCTGTTGAAATTACATGTCTGAGATTGATATTCATCACAATTTTGCCTTAAGAAATCTAAGAACCAACCACTAGTACTTACATTGTTTTATAATTTAAGTAATAAAAACTGACGTCAATATTTTGATTTATGGGGCAGCGAAAACTCCATTAATAAAGTAACATAGTTACAAATGCAAGTACTCAAAGTTACAAAATGTCAAAACCCCGTTTGCCGATACAGAGATTTATAAATTGGGCAAATCCAGCTATACTTTTCTGTTATCAGTCACTGACACATACCTAATGTTAACCAAGATAGCAGAATATTACATGGCTTTTCCTAAAGAAGGCAAGGCAATGGACATTTATTAAAAAATATATTTATTTTAATATAGAGAATGCAATATGATTTTGTAAATTTCATTTTAGACATGTCAAAAATTTTTGTGTTGAAACTTCAAAAATATTAAAGGAAAGTTTCAGTTCACATCATTAAGGTGGGCAAAGGTAGAAACAGTTGAAAATGCTTTCTTACAGTAGATCTTGATCAGTCTTATCTTCAGATAACCTCAGCTGCAAGTTTTTCTTATTTTGCACCTATAGAAATTTTCCTTAATAAATACTAAAAAACGACTATGCGTATTTTAGCCCTCTGTGTTTCCCCATTTAGAGAGGGATTAATCTTACCCACCTTCAGCTCTCAAATAGTTAGGCATCTATTCTAAGGAAGTCATACAGGCTCCTTCAACAGTCAGTGATAAGATGTAGGTGTCTCCAGTGAGTGATTTTTCCCATCGAAGTCTAGTGCTCAGGATGGCATGTATATAGCTTCTAGAAGTGCTTCTTCCCGGCTGACTGTAAAAACAGCATTGGTGATGAGCTTAATTTAAACTTCTGGCTTTTAAATTGCTAAAGTGAGATGTGAAACTCCAACAGTTTATGATCTCTCTTAACAAACCATTCATAAGAAATATCTCGCAGATCATAACCCAGTCCTTCAACATGTGTTTGTGTGAATAAATCCTAATTCATGCAAATGCTTGTGTACATGGGCATTGGCAATGGATCTGGTTCCTTCAGTAGTGGAATGACACCCGTGGATGGCAGAGCTGAGATGACAGCACCAACCCACGCTAACCTGTCTTCTCAGTAAACAGACCCAACTGCAAGTCCTCTGACGAGATCAGTGTCTTCTTATATTAACGACTTGACATTTTATGTGCATGCTTCTCTGTGAAATAAAGTGGTAATACAGCACCGAGTCTGTTTTATAGCAAGTCCAATAATAATTACCAACATCAGTTATGCAGTTGGTTCGTTAGTTTTCTTGTAGCATATTGAGCCAGACACCCCTCTGAAGTCCAAGTAATTCATTCTACAGTGTTTTTAATCTACCTGTGCTGTTTTGAGTTATCCTGCAATTTTGTTGATAAAAGAAGTATTTGTGTTCCCTGATTATATTGGAAAATTAATTAACCGAGTCCTTGGTTTATTATACTAGCAGCTGCACATACAACTGTGCATTTGTGTAAGATGTCCTCCAAACTTGCTATAGCACTAAATATATCCTAAATGTCACCTAAATTCCCCCTTGACAGCTGCTTTATAGTGCCAGTTTACCTATTAGTATCCTCCATTATGCATAAACAGAATAACAGATGTAACACTGTAAATGTTAATTTAGGATGTTTCTAACATGTTTTGTAAAATGGCAAACACTGTTATGCTGGAATCTACTTGTTGATTAGATAATGAGGGAAAAGGTGAGAGGCATGTTAGCTTTGGTACTGCAAAAGTAATATTTCCCTTACTGAAGGTGAGTCCAAGATATATATAAAAACCTGTCCCCACTGAAAGCAATGGCAAAGCTGTCACATTCTAAAGGGAACATGAATTTACTTTATTTGTATGAAATGTCTGTCTGTAAATCAACTAAAAATGATAATTCAAATCAATCAGCAAAGTGCAGAAAAGTAAAGGAGTAAGGCACAAATTTTTCAATAAGATTAGAACAGGAATCACCACATTGAAATTTAGCCACCTACAAATTCAGGATTTAATTCAGTCATCCTGTATTTCTCTCTAATCAATGGAAGGAAATATACATTTGCAAAGAAAAAGTCACCTACCTGAGTAGGAGTGAAGAGATACTTCTCTCCCTACACTGACTATAAGAGCCTAACTCAAACTCAACACGTGTCTTTGAGACAGTTACTTCAATTCCTTGGCATCAGGACTTACTCCTGCTGATGGGACAGGATCTGTCAACCGTATATAACAGATGGTCTGAATTTCTTATCGCTCTCTTGAATTTAGGTCTCGTCATAACTACCAAAGTTTTAGGTGCCCCAAGGAGTATGGTCTAACTTCTGGTTGGGGTCAGTGCTCTGAAGGAAAATTCAGCCCAGCCTGACGTGCAGAGAAGGTGTTTGCCGTGATTAACCTGCTGGAGGATTGGCTCTGGTAGGCAGTCTCAAGGCTTGCCATACCACACCAAAACACAGAGGAAGACAGTCCCTGCTCTTACCCTCCAGATACTGCCTTTTCTCTGTGCCAAATGACAGATAAACTTGTGATGCCTCAAGAAGCAATGGGAATAACTGTGGGGTTTTGTTTGTGAATAAGTGCTGTGCTTTTTCTTGTATGTGTGTGAGAGCATTGCTCAGCTCTAAAATAAATAAAGTATCAACCGATATTCCTAGAAGCTCTAAAAATGAGATGTCACTACCTTTTCCTTCCTCTGCTGGTACATTTTGGAAGCTACTAAATGAAGCTTAATTTTTCACTTAGACATTAACTTTAAAGTTTACTCTGTAACTGTGTTTTGCTGTCATAAGTTTCAAAAGCCTGAGAATCCACCCACCTCAAAAACTCAAAGTATGTGCTGTCTTGACAGCATCAGCTGGAAATAAGATACATCATCTGTGGTCATTCCTGGGCCCTTGTCGTTAGGCTGTAGGTCCGGCAGGCTTCTGTGTAAGGTTCACTTTTCTGATATTCCCCCAAGGAAGACCAAAGAATATGCTATTTCCTTGTCATCTGTGTTAAACTTAGTGAAAAAGATTTATACTGCAAATGCATCTGCAGTTCATGTAGGTGTTTACAATATACCTGTACCAGATAGCTTTTTTTTTTCCCCTGAAGATAATTGTTGTCATTTATTGCCGCAAAAATTTATTTCTTCTGTATGAAATGAGGTGAGATGATGCATGAGTGATCACACAGAGGGAGATACTGAGATTTTAAGTAGCAAGTGCATCTTTGGCAACAAAATAATTCAGAATAAAAAAGATTTACTGCATCCTGTGTTGTTGTGAGTGAGGGACTTACAGAAGCGGATTCAGGGGATGAAAAAAGAAGGAAGTGATTGATTTGTATTTATTTATGTGGGATGATGAAAGGGATAATGTGCATTACCTTGATGGACTGGCAGTCGTCTTAGCAGGTCTGATGAGTCATCTATGTGGTACCACGTTGAGTCACCATGTATTTGTTAGCCACCACCGCAATCACAGAAAGACTTATTGAAAAGAAGTAGATTATGTAAGAAAAGCAACTAAATCCCCATCAGAATTCTGCCTGAGACAGAGTAAATTCAGCCTGCGTGCTCACCGTTTGGAGAAGTCATGAGTAATTGGCAGCCTAGGCATATAATGCAATGTTCGGGGTGCCTCTGGGCTCCCCTGTTGGGGATAAAACTCTTGTAAAAAGCTCAGCTGCTCTGTGTCACATAGTGTGAAACGCAAGTTGGCTCTCGCTGTCGGAGCAGTGAAAGCTGCCCCTTTGTAAATCCACTCTGCTCTATACTCAGCACAGCAGTGTCACAAGCAGGAGCGATGTTCACCTGTAACAGGGAGCGCACAAAATACAGCAAGCAGGACAATTTATGGCATGTGTTTAATGCAACTTAATGCACTACTAAATTGTCTACTGAAAAAAAGCAAGCACGATTTTTCTTTTGTTTATCATTAAAGGTGGTTTATTGGCTAACTGAGATGTTGGCATGGAGTCCGGTGGCTGAATTTAGACTAATTTTCAGTGGGAACAGAGTCAGAGAGGAAAACAAGTTGTATGAAAACTGTAAGCATACCTGCTGCCTTTTATTCCAGGAAATCAATTATTCCTGTTGAATTCAAATGTTTTTATTGTTATCCCTTGAGCAAAGACTTGGTACACGATTAAGTAGATTTGTAGGTGATGACTCATTGTCTATGAGGGCAAATTTGCGTTTTGACAGTGAATTCAATAGAGTCAAGATAATTTACCTGATCTCAGGACAACATCCCCAGTCAATACTAAATTCCAGACACCCAGACAATATTAAATTCAGGACCCTGCATAAAGCAATACATGACTTCAGTGGAAGAAGCACCTGATTCTTTAATGAAACTTCAGGCCAACAATATCAGGCTTTTCTGTTCTTTGTTTCCAAAATAACTTTACAAAGGCTCTCAGAATAAAATTTTTAAAATCCAGCATAACTCAGTGAGATTAGAAATCAGAAGGAGTTTTGTCTGAGTCAGAAATTAGGATACTGGCTTTAACATACATGTTTATGCCCTATATTATTTTAGTTTCATTCTTTTTTAGGTATTGACTCAATGTCACCTGACTGTTGAACAAAACTACCCTAAAGGTTTTGCACATTGGGAAAAATTAATTAGATTATTCTGGGTTCTCCACTCAGTGAGCTCGGTTGTTATGACAACCAAACTTTTACCACTTTCTTAACCTCAGTCCTTCTATTTTTCTGCAGTTGTAAAAAAAAAAAAAAAAAAAAATCATCTAAACTGAAAAAAAAATCTATAATTTGCAATATTTTGAGCCATACAGTTCACCTTCGACAATAATGACCCTGGTTAGTAACTTTCTTAAAGTCTTCTAAGAGCCCAAGTGTTCTTCCAAGGTCCATTGAAAACTCAGTGTAAAAAGTACCTGCAACTCTCCACTGGTCCCACGTGCTCATTGATGAGGGCATCCTTTAGAGATTACAGACAAAATAAATGTAATTACTGCAGTTCTGAGGTCTGATCGGAAGATGGCTTGCAGGAGAACCCAGTTTGGCAAACAGGGGTTTTTATTACTATTATTTTGATTGAACTCAGGAAATGAGGCAGTTTTGTGTCAGGGGGTGACGTGATGCTTGTGTTTACATGTATAGCTTTTCCTGACAGAAACTTTCAGTTTGCTTCCAGCTTTTTCATTTTCTTGACATTACTGAAAAAAGCAATTTCACTTGCTAAGTATTTGAAGCATCCGTCTTTTAGAAATAATATGCTGTATGATTTTTCATTGATAGAGGTTAAAAACATTTGTGTGACAAAGGCTACAAGACTGGCTAGAAGACAGAGGAGTGTATTGTTCAGTGAAGTTTTGTGTAAGTTTTTGTAGAGTCTTTAGGTCCAGATAAAGTAAAAAACTTAGACGGGGCATACTTCCACTCACCTCCGGCATCCCCATGGAGTGTAAACCAAAGTTTGATGATTCCATACCTGCATCCCCTGAACACGGTCTGGGGAGAATTAGATGCTTCAAAGAACAGCTGCATTGAAGCACGTGGAATGAGCTGACAAAAATGGTCAACACAAAGGTATTTCTGAGAATCCCATCCCTGTGAACTTTTGTAATAAAATGGATGGGAAACTAAGGAATATCTGCCTGGTTCACTTTCTGGAGGAGAAGGAAGCATTTCAGAAGGAACTTCATACAAGAAGCTCCTATAATTTTTTAGTTGTATTGCACTAGATTGGATTCCAGTCTGGATTTACACAAAATGAAGCAAGGGCACAGGCCCAAGCAGTGACATGTGATTGTCCACATTGCTTAATTTTCACCCAGTTCCTGTTGTGGTTTTGGCTCATGGCTGCTGCCGCTCATACTCAGTTGTACCCATTTGTGAAGCCATCAGAAGCTGATGGGTGTGAAATGACTGAATGTACATTGCTGTATTGTAATGAGTATGGGGTTTTAAAGGCTTAAAAATATATTGACCTTTATTGCTGATTAATCAATAATCAATCCAATTTTTAAGCTATTAACTGCCGGTATAACAGCACAGTATATATAGATATATGCAGGAACTCTGCGTTGACCATTGGTGAGAGGCAGGAATGAGCCGCTTTCATGTTTTTTAGTGAAGATGTCTTTATAATAATGTGAAAGTAATACATTTTAAAACTTGCCTTCATTTTTAAGCCTCACAAAACACACAAGTCAAGGTTGAACAAGACAATTTCAGTAACTTAAAGTCAGCCATGTGAACTTCTGTATTAGTTTGTTTCAATACAAACTCAGAGAAATTTATTGTTTGTATAGAGACAAGAAAAAGGTATAGCAAAAAAGATGTGATTCAACAAGTATAATGAAGACACATGGAAAGCCTGCTGAAAATGATAGACATCCAAATAACAATCGGTCCCTCTGTAGTTTCAGTGTTTCTGTTTCTTCTTGATTAGC
The DNA here is from genome assembly GCF_028500815.1 of Rissa tridactyla. Classification (NCBI taxonomy): domain Eukaryota; kingdom Metazoa; phylum Chordata; class Aves; order Charadriiformes; family Laridae; genus Rissa; species Rissa tridactyla. The sequence goes on along the minus strand of NC_071468.1, from coordinate 114,198,216 downwards.
TTATCATACAAGACTTTGAATAACAAAGAAGATCAGCAAAAAAATGGAACTTAAGTGAAAGAACTGTCAGAAGCCACAATTTCTCATAAGCACTTCTTTAGGGGTAGTGAGGGCCAGGTCGTGCATGAAAAGACCATGAGACCACACCTGGAAAGGGGATGACACATGTGAATTCTGCTGCACGTCACTCCCTGCCCAGAAAGTATGAGCATGCTAAGAACACACGCAAGACTTACATAGGTGGGGATAGACAAGGGGGATGGGGCCAGGAGAAAGCACAACAGAAAAATGTCCAGTCTGACTTCTGCTGTTCATGTTTACTGGGATTCCACCTGTCTATTCCCCAAACCCTTCCTGTCTAAAGTCGTAAATTCCTTTGCCTAATAAATAGGAAATCACTGTGGAAAAAGGATGCCATCCACAGGGAACTGCAGGATTCACCCATACTTTTACCATCGGATTTACATCATGGTTTGCGTCAATATGTTCTAGGTCATGATCAATAAATTGAAAGACAGTTACAGAGAGGGCACTGAGTAGATGCCTGTTAAAAACGTTTGCTGTTAACTGTTTGAGAACTGAAAACTGTACTTAGTGTCCAGCTCTTAGGAGAGAGTATCCTGTGTGCACTGGTTGACGGGGACTTTTCATTCTCATTGGAGACCTCTTGAGGGCTCACGACCCTGTACCTAGTACAGCCCATCTCTGTCTAGTAACAATGAAAAATCTCATGAGTAGAGGATGCATTGTTATTACAAGGAAATTGGACCCAAAATGTAGTTTTCTCACACAACAGCCGTTGTCTGTGAGCAGCACCACTGTATTTGCATGTTTACATGCTCAAGGAAAAACCTTCTTCAGCTTTCTTTTCCTCATCCTCTATCATGCATATTTAAGTCTATCACATACCATCAGTCTCATACTGCCTGCCACTCTCTGCCTCGGCTGTGTTCTTTCATCCTGAGAAAATGTGGATCTCAGACCTGGATGGATTGCTTCATTAGGTGCCGCAGGCAGAGCACGCAAGGAAGTCAGGAAGCAGGGAGCTACGCCAGTTGTCTGATCAACTGTAAGTGCCTGTTCAATGCCTTCCTCAGGGCTGGTAGCTGCGTCCAGTCCCTGGCACAGTTAATTGTCCGTGTATAAGAACGTGGATAACTCTGAAAAGGTTCTCAAGTCTCACTTTAGGTGCCTGTGAATTTATCCTTCCTGTTTGGGAGCCTGGTTCAGTTCCCAAATTATCCAGTGAATATGTTACAGTTTCTCATTAACTGTTTGTTTTCTGTATTCCTTCATGTTCCTGTGTATGGACAAGGAGTAACACCCTAAAGAGGCGTTTGAGGGACAAAATATTGCTTTGTACTCAATGACATCAGTCATTCCATTTTTAATTTGCTGTCAGATGCATCCCAGGGCACAAGAAGAGCAATGAAGGAATCCCATAGAACCATCCTCTGAGTTACAGATTTCCTGCTACAGTGTGGTCAGCACATTGCAACACTGGCCTATTACCTCTGGAAGTTTTCCAAGTCATGTACGAATGTTCAGCTGCGTGACTTATATAGGGGATCAAATCCATTTTTTCAGCACAAGCCCAGTGGGTGCTAAAGGATGAAGATATGACCAGATGATTTTGCAGTCATTATAGGCACTTGCATATCTTATCCTCTGTTTTTTTATATGGGAAAAGATAAAGATTTTTTAAAAAAACATTAACATATTAAAGATGGGATGAAGTAATTGAAAAAAAGAGTAAGATAGAATATGCAGAATATGTATATTTTGTATACAGGTTGGAAACAGTAAGGCTTTTTAACAGTTTCTAAACGTGCTAAGAAATTCCTCTTAGCAGGATTCTGCTGCCAGTTTGATGACTACAACCACTTGGCCAAACATACAGACAAATGGATAGGCTTTGTAATACCTTCAAGAAACATTTCATGATGGTTTCCACCAAGAATAGGAAAAAGAATCATATTTGAAATAGTTTACCACTTTATGTTTTCATTCTGCTTCTCACAGTCCTGACAGCATCAGGATGAAGGAAAAAACCTTCCTGACTGTGCCCTTGTCTATCAGTCTTGAGTCTCTTGTCTATCCATTGAACTTTGCATGGCTTCCTCTATAGTGTTTTAATCAGAGCATGCACAGATAACGTAGTTGCTTCTTTTCTTCACTCATCCTTCATGTTATCTTCTTTTTGCCTCCTGTATATGGTTTCTTAAGCTGAAGGCTGTGATATTTAGTGAACAAGCTCACTCTTTTGCTGACAGTCAGATGAGATTGGCTGCAATCTTTCCAAAAGCACTGCTTCTTCATTCGTATGCACCGCAGCCACCCCTTTCTCTGCAGGCTAGATCAATCTCAGTATTAGGGAGATTATATTGCTGTCAGAAAGCCTTCAGCTTTTTCCTCACATTGCTGTAGCACAAGGCTACATAGTGAAGCCTGGATGAGCCTGACGTTTCATTTCACCCATTCAATATACCAAAAAGGAATTTTGCTTGAAGAAAAAGTGATTCCAATAGAACATTATGTAGTTTATAGGGAACAGCCCCTCTTCTTTGTGATCAAGTTAGAGACAAAGGTTCTCCTTAAGTATACATGTCCTTTCCCAAGATGTTTAGCCAAAACCAGCCTGCAAATACCATAAAGTCCTGTGGGCACCATTTGGTAGAGTAATGAAAAAATGGGGAAATAGAGTCAAGTTTTCTGAGTTCTGGTCCTAGCTATGACTCACTCTATGAATGTGGCTTAATCTGTCACAAAATATTTCTTTCTCTTCACCTCTAAAACTGGTGAGAACCTTGTAAGCCTTTTATTGATTTTTAATGAAAGCTTGCCAAATATTTTGAGATCAATGATGTTTTAAAAAATAAGAAGCTATATAAACTTACCTAATGTGTGTTCCCAGCAAAGCTGCATAAGCACGTCCAGCCTTGAGTATTCTGCTGCATAAGATTTGGAATATACAAACTATAAATTTTAAAAGAAACTTTCAGATTTAAAAAACCTCACATTTATTCAAGAGCTTCATATTAGATAGTAGCGTAGCTCAGTTACTTAACAATGGCTTAGTGGTTGCTGTATTTTTGTTTTGTTTTGTTTTGTTTTCTCTAATGTAAAACTTCCACCCTTGGGGAAAAAAAAAATCTAAACATCAGTAGTCTCAGCTATGTATTTAGATTAAAAAAAAAAATAAAAATCAGGAAAATAGAGGAAGAGTAATAAGGAGATTTTCCCAAGGTAATATATGGGCTGGATGATTTCCATTAAGGTCAAAAAAGATGTGATCAGAAGTGAGAGCAGCACTTAATTTACAGATAGCCACTCTCTAAGGCAAGATTCTTCCATCTTTCACTTTCTCACAGAATGGATAAGGCCTTAATTTGCTCAATTGGCTTTATGTTCTTTTTTTTTCTTTGAAAAGTAGAAGTTAGACAGAAAAAGTGGTGCGTTTACAGTCTCTCAGAGCATTTCTGGCTGCATCTCTTGAAATTGTATGTAATCTCTGTTTATGCGAGTGGCACAATTGCTGCTTTCAATGTGCCCATTTGGCTGTGTGAGAATCGCCAAAGTGGATTGCAGATCCAGGATCGGGCACTAAATTCTGCTTGCTCACTTACTTTGGGTGACTGTGCATGGATATGAAAGAAATTCAGGAACGTGGGGCAAATCACGGTGGCCTGTGGACTAGCGAGAGTAAACACACAGTTAGAGTTGTCCTAAAAGTCAGAGGATGTCAACGTGACGTTAATGAAAGATTGTGATGGACGGAGTCCTAGCCATACGTTGCTGTTTGGCAGCTTGCTTCTTTGTATTGTGATTAGCGTTATTAAACATCCACGCATTTCTCACCAGGTGTGTTACTAGGCAGAAGGAGCATGTATCTCCATTCAGAGTCCTGTCAAGGAACATTATCTTTTGTTTTGCAGTGGATTGGGTTTGCGGTGGGTTTTTTTCCTTCTCTCTTTCTTTTTTATTCTCTGTTTCTCAACTTCTGTTAGTCCTGTCCCCACCCACCCACACCCCCCCACACACCCCCCCAGCACTTCCTTCTCTAAAACATATTCCAGTCCTTTGGATATTCCACCTATTTCTTGTTGATTTGTGTAAGGGCAACATCTTTGTAATGGTCAGTGGTGAAATTCATTGCCCAATGTTATAACTGAGGCCACAGAAATATGTGGGCCAGATGTCTGGCCTCTAGAACACCTGTCATGTGAAGCGTTTGGGGTTTTATTGCTTTGTTTTGCAGCAGTAGAACGATTCCAGTTTGTGAGGAAAGTGCTGAAAGAAATGGGAAAATTTAATCCTGTCTTCTCCGCTGGAACTGCTGGCACATATATATGAGAGTAGAGACCTATGATAACAAGAAAATTACTACCTTTCTGTAATTCTGTTCTCATCTGAGCAGGAAATATGCAATGAAGCAGAGCAGTAACCACTAAGGAGGTTCAGGGACAGCCCTGGGAAGGTTGTTTTAGCACATGAAGACAAAGTGGAGGCTGTTCCTTTTGGCACAGCTGCGGGCCAAAGTGGTCACAGTGGCAAACCCCAAACCATATGTACGGGAACAAAGCAAGAAGTGTGTTAGTGGAGACCGGGATGGGTCACCAGAAAGATGAGCTTTCTTCCCACGCACTTGGTCTTACCTGCTGGATCATCCTAGGTAAGGCACCGCACTGCCTTGAGCTCTCTTCCTGTTGGCTGCAGGTAATAAGATTATCTTTAGAAATATTTGCAGAATTATGTGATTTCTAATTATGGAAAGTTGCATATTTATTATTATTTGTGAAATTATCTTTAGTTTACAAATGCAAAAAACTTTCTACACTCTTCCATGATTTTTTCCTCAAGGTTTACAACGTACGAATAGATTAAATACTCCAGTCAGCTAATGAAAGAGGGAAAAAACATGCAAAACTGAAGCTGTAGACATTAGGAAATGCAGTTTGTGAGAAAATTTTGGAAAAGTTTGGTTTCTGTGCCAGTCTTTTTGCTTGTTTTTATAGATTAAAATTTCATCTAAGAACAGCTGACTGGGGACTAGGTATTTATTTTTTAATTACAAACACCTATTTCGTTTAAGACAGAACAGCTCATTCAAGAGCTTACACTTGCTATTTCTCATTTTTCCCAGCAAGAGATCCACAAAAGTATTCAACACAGTCATATTTCTTCCAAACCTGCAGCACTTTGCAAGAGCCCAGCTTGACTGTCAGGAATTTGAGACGAATTCTCCATTTTCAGCCCTGAGCTGGAATGTCAGAGATTCTAAACTGGATTTGCTCTTTAGGTTGATGATTATGACTGGCTGGAGGAAGCTGGGGAAATCTGACCAGCCATTGTCTGAATTTAATTACTTCCATGTGTGCTAAACTCTGACAGTTAAAGGAGAATTTTTTTATTGCAGTGTTTTGTTTGGTTGTTGGGTTTTTTTTATATTGACATTATGACCCATGATAATAAAGCTACTTTTAGCAGATAGAAAGAGATGTCAGAAAGAAAGCAAAAAAATTAATTTAAAGGAACAATAGCAAGTTAAGAAGACCTTTGAATTAATGTATTGCATAGGTCTGACAGCCTGAATAATGGGAAAACTTTAGCTATGTTCCACAGTGCACAGTTGCAACAATGATGTGAAAATAGAGGAAGATCAGTCTGTGGAACTGTCACTCACATTTGTGACTTCTTATTAGTGTGAGAGTTCCCATACAAATGAACAGGAAACATCCTGAGTTCCCTGTTGCCAGTATTTAATAACAGTGCTTGAAATTTGAGCTGAGCTTCATAGAACCATAGAACAACAGAATCATAGGATGGTTTGGGTTGGAAGGGACCTTAAAGATCATCTAGTTCCAACCCCCCTGCCATGGGCAGGGACACCTCCCACTGGACCAGGTTGCTCAAAGCCCCATCAAGCCTGGCCTCGAACACCTCCAGGGATGGGGCATCCACAACTTCCCTGGGCAACCTGTGCCAGTGCCTCACCACCCTCACTTTTCCTTCCTTCCACAAGCATTCAACTCTTACTTGGATTTTGCTCAGAGCATGATCCTTTGAAAATAGTGATGTTGAATGCCTTCTCCCGTTCCCCTTTTAAACCAGGGCTACTGGGTACACAAGTATTTGCCGAAGCTATTACACAAATAGAACTAGGACATTTTCAGTTTAAGTGTACATAATACATTTGGCTTATACGAGCCATTTCAAACAAACCGGAAGAATTGATGGAGCCCCAATTGTCAATAAAGCCATTAGCTTCAGGGGAATTACTCACTGAAGCGGGATGTGTTTTGGATTCCACTGAGGTTTTTAAAGGGAAAATGTGAGCAGCTTGTCTTTCACTGAAAGAGCCCTCCTGACTTCAGCCAGTCCCTAAACTGCACGTATTAATCTTGTGTTTTAAAGTACTTCAAAGCCTCAGGACTACTTTAAGAAAAGCACACACTGGGTATCAATAAGTTATGCTATAGTAATTAATGTGGTTTAAGTTTTGAACATATACCAGAGCTATGAAATCATAAAAAATCTTCTAAAAAATTACAGACTGTGCTCCCACAGCTATGCAGAGCAGTCCTTGCCTTTTGTCCAGATGTAGTTGATTTCTTTAATTTCTTCAACGTAAGTAAGCGTCATAGTCAGTGTAAGAAACATTTGCAGTTTGAGTCTGATGGTTTTGGAGGAGGACAAAATCATGAAGACTACTTTACTTGCAAATGAAAGAGGATTTATATCCACATGACCATCCAATTCCCTTCTTCACCTTTGGTTTTTTTATTTATATATTAACTTACAGGTCATCCCTAAGTGGGTTTGTAATCTGAGTAGCTATTGCAAATCCTGTTCCTCTATTGTATTTTACCCTGTGCTGAGGGAGCTGACTGCCACACGAGAAATTGTGGTCTGACCATGGACCATGTTATGTCTATTCATTAAATACTACATAGGTCAAGGCTGAGAACATTATTATTCTCATGTCATACCATCACAGTTCACATCTGTAGATGTGAAAGAATGGAAAATTGACTTACCTGCATAAAATAGAGCTTTCAAATACATGTAAGCTGAAGATATTTTTTACTTTTAGAATATGTATTCTCTCTTCACCCAAAAAGCATTTTAATTGAATGACACACGGGGCTCATTTGAGCTGGTTAAACGCAGGTAACTGAAGCACTAGAGTTCACAAGTCTCCTATACAGCCATTTCAAGGTGGATGTCCCACATGCCTGACGGCATTTCAAATGGAAGTCAATACCTATGCTTTGTGAATTTGAAACAAGCTGCAAATATCATCTGTTCCCTAGGAATTAAAAATTTGAAACGGATAAAGAATTACTAAAAGGGATGTGACATTTTTTACACAGATCAACTCAGAAGCTGGCTGCTGCACTTCAATTATACCTGGATAAGTCAGGGAGTCATAACATTTAAAGATTTATGATTGTCTTCCTACATTGGAAAACAAATTATTTCAGACTCCTAGTTTTTGCATCTTGTCTGTAAAATATGGAAAAAACTTTCTATAAGAAAACTGCAAAACGTGAACAAAGGCTAGCCAAAGAGGAGACATATAGAATCACAGAATCATAGAACAGTTTGGGTTGGAAGGGACCTTTAAAGGTCATTTAGTTCAACCCCCCTGCAAGGGACATCTTCAGCTAGACCAGCTTGCCCAGAGCCCTGTCCAGCCTGACCTTGAATGCTTCCAAGGATGGGGCATCTACCACCTCTCTGGGCAACCTGTGCCAGTGTTTCACCACCCTCGTCTAAGGAAAAATAAGGTAGATTATAAGGTCCCTTCCAACCCCTACCATGCTGTGATTCTGTGATCTGTGATAATTATCCAACCTGTTTCTTGGATATCCTGAGCATACTGGGAGATCACAGTGTGTTTAGTCCATTCATAGAAAGAGGAGTTCTTCCAGATCCAGTGCCGAGCAGAGCTCAGGAGGGGTGACATCCATTACCTTTCTCCATAGCAAGTGGACTTCTTTTCTGGGGAAAACGTTCTCCAGCTCTACCTCCCCCACCCTGGAGGAAGCAGGTTCAGCACAGCAGTGGCATGTTTCCCCACTTGCTGTGCTCCTTTCCTTTCACAGTTCACGAACCTTCTTTCCTTCACTTTTCAGAGGGATACACAAATTGGCAACTTCTCCTGCCCAAGGCCCCTCTGAGAAGAATTTATTCAATGACCAGCGGCACTTCAGTGTAACCCCCAGGAGAGGGTAAAACAGAGCTGCTTCATTAAGAATCAGATCAAGAAACAAAGTGTGCGTTCGATCACTGTTTGATTCCTGATTAATTTTTTGGGATTATTTTTTTTTTTTATGGAAGTCTGGACGTAGGATGTGGCTCACCTCAGACCTCCATGTGGAACAGGACTGATGCTGATGAGTACTGGCCATGCTCTGTAGAAGTCAGACTGAGCACAATGCTGCTGTTATTTGGGATTTATCAGATAGTATTTTGGGAATGGCTGTAAAGCTGTATAGTCTCATTAAACTTCTTCCTGTGATACAACATGAGGCAACAATGCTTCTTCCTTGATGAAGGGAGAAAAGGAAACTGGAACATTAGTTAGTGTCCAGGAGAAGTATGCTTGCACCGTAATAGTTTCAGAAGTAGTATCATTTTATTTTGTATGGTAAACTTCATGTCACAACACAAGACCATTATGATGCAACGACAAATTCTCAAGCATATGCCTATAAATGCTCAAACAATATTGGCTGCAACGCAGCTCCTCCTAGGCAGGAGCAGAGCAATTGTATGGTCAGGGGCAGATGGGTTACAATCCCCAGAAACTTCCAGTATTGTGAAGGGAAAAGGGAAGTTTGTAAAGATTAAAAAAAAAAACAAAAACAAACAAAACCACCAAGCTGTTATTATTGCTGCTATGGAAACTGAACAAAGGACAATAACCACTTGCCAATTTCTTTGGCTCCTACAGTGAATAAGCCTAAAATGCTGAGATTTCAAGGCCAAGAATTGCTGTCAATAACTAAATATTTTGCTATTCTGGGATTTACGAGCACATTAAGAAACGTCTAGATTTGGCACTTCAGGGCATGCTCTAGTGGCAGAGATTGTAGGTTGTTTGAACTCGATGATCTCAAAGGTCCCTTCCAACCCTGAAGATTCTATAATTATTCTATGATTACCTTGGAGTTGTTTAGTTTCTAAACCTTTGTGAATTGTTTTTTTTTTCTGAAGGGCAATGCATTATAAGTACAGGAAGCATGCTGTTATGAAAAGGCAATTAATTTTACATGGAGAAATCAATTAAAGAGTTGATCTGGTCCTGAAATTAGGGATGTATTCACCGCATTTTATTTATATCTATGAAGGACAATGCTTTTATAAAACGAAGAATCATGTTAAATTTAAAGGTGTGCCTAGTCCTGCACAGCACCTGGGAACTTGTAAGGGATGGAACATCATTGTTCAGATGTTTATTGTCACGCAGTTATAACATGCTCATTGCAGTTGTATCCGTGTAAGAGGCTACGGCTGAGACACCCTTGCTTCTTACTCACACGTATTTCATCTCTGAAAGGGAGAAGCAGCCCATAATAACTTAAGTCATGAAATATTTTTTTAATAACCAGCACTTTTGACTTCATCTGGAAGTGAAGATGCAGCTAATTTAGGACATGGAGTATGAATTTCAGTATGGTTTCATCATGTTTTCCCACTCTGAAAACAGTAACTGAATCCTGAAGTTACTGGTATGAAATGGCAGCGTTCGTCACTCAGTTGGGAACAATGTATTAGTTGTTTATTAATTTAGAACAGTGCAGGCAAAGTTAACCACGGGAAGATTGCATCTGTGGGGAAAAAAACTATCTAGAGTCTTCTGGCAACTAAAATGTAAGGGAAGTCCCTTCTGTTCTCTTTTGCCTGGATTTTCAGTGGTTGTTCTTGTTGAAAAATATCTCTCAGTAAGAGATGGACATCTTCCCTTATTCAAGTTCCTCAAAATGCTCTCTACTGTCAGTCAGCATCATCTTCATCTTACCCAGTCTGTGTTTAAGGCATATGGTATTCTTCCAAGTAATTCTCTTTGCCAGATGTTAACTTGACTATCCTTCTATGGGAAAGAAAAAGAGATATAGTTTAAATATCACTCAGCTGTAATTTATCTTACAACATCTCGGTGACATGAATATTCTCGCTGTGGGAGTGCAGAGGAAAAGAAAAATGGTGGGGTAGAATGGGTGCTGAAGGTCTTTTAAACATGAAGGACCCCTTAATTATGATCTCTAAGAAATATTAAATAGTTGTCCAACACCATTTTTTAAGGATATCTTCAAGCAGAATAGATAAAAATATTCAAGGTCTGAATTCTGAAAGACTTTGAATAAAAAATAGTCATGGAAATCACAGATGGTAGAGGAGGCAACTCACCACCAGCAATGTTCCCTAGAAAGAGTTGGTGATTTTCCTGCAGTATCATTTCTAACTTGCCTTGCAAGTGCACCTCAGCCATAGCGAGTGTGATAATGCGGAGGAGGAGATGCTATCATTCAAAATAGTAGCAGCTATAAATCCCAAACCCCTCAAAATTAACACCTAAATTCCCAAGGATTTCCAATCCTATTAGGGACTCTCCTACTAAAGAGTTCCATAAATTCATTTTCAGCCAGTCATTTGCAGGAGCCTCTGCACTTTCTAATACAACCTTTAATGCAAAGGTTTCCTGAATATAATATAAATGCAATATGGTAGCACCAGTTGTTACCTTGTGCTTTTATTACATACTTATTTTTAAGATAGACAACTCTAAGGTGTTTTCCTGTCAAGAGTGCACAATTCTGGAAATCCCTTGCTATTATGCATATAACGTCCAAAGGCTGTGCTTTGAATTAGAAGGAGTTTCCAAATGTAGATTTCCTCATCGTTTTCCCAGTATAGCAGTGAATGCAAATGACACATCTGGCTGGGTTTTTCCACCTTACAATCCAGTTATGACACAAATCTGCCCCTGGTTTGCCATTCTAAGTCCACAGACAGTAGTCATTCAGTCAAATGTCGACATTTAAATTATGTACAAAACCCTAAAATTGCACCATTGCAGAACTGCTGGAGTAGGTGGATACAACCATGAATTTGAAATTCAACAACAGGCTAATTACCGTATTATTTTACTGTACCCGCAAAGCCCATACAGTACTTCTCTGCCATATATAAAGCTATATTTTAAACAAAGTTACTTGGATATCTTGTCTTTTCTTTGCTTTCTATTTTGTAGTAAATTCAGTTCCTTCTATATTGATATAACAGCAAAAGAACAGAGTAATATCGTATCTATAATTGATGACAGATATAGGTAAATTGTGGGGTGAGGCCAAATAAACAGTATTTTTTACTGATGCACTAAATGAAGATTCTTTCTTGTCTGTACTTGAATAAGTAGGGCTACTCTTAAAATACCCAACCTTTTATTTGGAAGTAAGTAAGGAGAGTGACGGGGGGAACCTCTGTGTTCACAGAGATATTTGCAACCCAAATCAGCTTAGTTTTGCCATGCTGGGAAAGGGAGGGGAACTGGTAATCTCTGCAGTCCTAAACATAGCTCCACTAAATTTGTCTACGATTCTGTCAAGACTAATCATAATTTTGTCTACTACAGAACGTGTTCTTCGCATGGCAGCAGCTCATTCTGACACTTAGAAAATTGCAGGTGGATTTTTGGCTGTGTGAAGCTGAAGAGTAAAATTCTTGCTATTTTTAGAGAAGTCAAAATTACACCCTGCATTTTTAGATGTTTGCGGAATAAAGGCTTCAGGACTGTTGGTCCAAAGGAAGTTATTTCCCTTAGGCCATATTTTCAGGTAAGTGTTAAATAATTAGTTTAAATGTCACCTCCATTTGCTGGATGACCCATCCTTTCCTCTGTAACAGATATAGTGGAACCATGGAGGAAAACATTGATGAAGAGTTCTTAAAAGGGTTAATAAAATTTTAGCCAAATTATTTTCAATGCAAAATTGGAGCTTTTACGTAAATGTTTCTATTTTGGTTATATCTTCTACAGAGAACAGGCAGTACAAATCATTCTAGTTTTGTTCTGACATATTTGACCTTGTTGCTTTTTCTTGACTTTTCCATTTTGACATTTCAAACTTCTTTTGAATGAAATGTTTGATAAATGTGAATCACTTTTTTTCCATTTTTCTTGTCCTAACAAAGTTAGATGCTTTAAATTTTTCTTCCCTTGAAGGATAAAAACTTTAAAATTCTGGTGCTTCCTACAGAAAGAGGATTCCACTTAAAAAAAAAATTCTTTCAATCTGTGGACCCGATGTCCAACAGTACCAAAACCTGTGTGGAACTGTCTTTGCAAAATAGTATGCTGTTTTGTGTACTCCATGACGTCTGGTTCCCTGGCACTCCTAACTCTTCTCCATGTCTATGTCTATGCTGGTAAACTGAACAGGGAATGGGCCTGAGCTCTGCCATGGAATCATCCATACTCATAACTTGCTATGGTCTATGGCATGGTTTTGGCTCCAGCTTCCTACCGCTCCCTCAGCCATTGCCTGGGCAGGCTTCAGGGTTTGCACCTGCCAGGAGCATGAGCAACAGAAAGTTTGGGTTTGAACCCTCTGTTTTACGGGAATAAGGAAGACCAGCTGTAAGGACACGGACTGCGTCATGGTCAAGAATGTGCATGATCTGTATTATCTGTGCAGATACAGCAAAGGAGAAGAGGGAAGACCTACTCTTTGAAATGTCTTTGTGGAAGAAAAATGTTCACTGGATAAAAATCATACTTCTGTTACAAGACATTCATTAACAGCAGTCTAATTTTTTATAAGATGAAATTGAATAGCACTATAGCAGCTTCTGCTCTCATGCCACACTCCCTCCCTGGGGCCTGAAAGAACTGGAGAATATTTGAGCTACTTGTTAGTGGGATCAGAAGACAACATTTGTTCTTCGGAGTGTATGCGAAGCCAAAAACCCAGAATGGCACAAGGGGTATGTGTGCGGTTAGAGGATTGAGGATTGATTTGTCACATCAAACAGGTAAGAAAAAAAGGGGAACCAAGAGAACAAAAGGATATTGTTGTGGTTTAAGTATTTATTTCTTGTATTGTTTTTTTTCTTTCAGTTCTTCCTAGGTACTAATCCTTCAGCTATATTCCTAATTTTTTGTTTCTCCTACCTGTTGATTTGGTCTTTATCTTTTGGAGGGAAGTTATGCAATAGTTGGTCTCTTATTGGGAAGCACGAAAACTCAGTATTTTATCATCAGTATTCACTGCACTATTCAGATAAGAATTCATTCTGAATATAGCTCTGTGAGAGGAGATTTACTGCAAACTACTGGTCTCTGCACAAGGCTACAAATGCCAATAAGATACTGGGGGCTCAAAGATAATGCTCGGTGCTCTGCAGCCAACATGCAAGGGTCAGCTAGATAAGTGAAAGGCAGATTGTTTTACATCATACTGGTAATTTCCATTTCATTTGGCATTTTGTTCCTGCTGAATTATATACTTCATCTAAATCATGTAGAATCTGAGAAACTTTTTCATTACCTTTTTTGCATCTAAATAAAAAATAATTAAAATAATTTCTAGGCAAAGGAGTGGAAAAATTTTAATTTCTATTGAACAGATCATGCCAATGCAAATAGCAACAGTGAAAAGATTTCTTTAAATTGTCTGTTCTTTCCCTCAAAGTGCAAGCAGTCATGCTGTCAGCACATTTTACTTGCACTTTCTTCGCTCAGATCTTAGTGCTGTTCAATAGTATTCAGCTCCAAAATGGATCAAAGTAATGCATCACCATCCAGTTCATTTCACTAGATTACTCAAGATTGTCAGTGTATAAGACCTGCTTGCCCTGACTCCCCTTTGTCTCCGTAAGTCCAAACTACATATGTCATACATAAAATCAAATGACAGTGTGGAGGGTAAATAGATTTGCATACTAAAGAACTTCAATCACAGATATATGCAATTTTATTGATTACATGACTTCCCTCTGCTGCGGTAGAGATGGTGCTTGGAGGGAGAGGAGCCAGATGGGTTGACATAGAGGGACCTACATGACCTCATTCCACGCAAGACACAGTGCAGGCCTGCAGGAAGGCTTGGTGGTGAGCGTAGTGGTTCCTCCTGTGTTATGCATAGTCCTGGTGCAGGCTTGTGGGGCTTCCCTGGGCTCTACTCTGCTCCATGCGTTCCCCAAAGGATGAAGAAATGGTCCTGAATCCTGGTGCATGGCTGCAGGACTCCCATCTCTGGAGCAGGTTTTCAGCCATCTTTGGTTATTCCAGGACTCTTCAGTGTTCTTAGCTGTAGAATTGACTAAAGAACACCTTGCTGATGATCAAACCAACTCCTTTCTGATTTGCTGTTAGTTTCTGATTTGCTTCACTATTGTTTGTGCTTACAATCTGCTTGTTCTGGACACTTCTGGACACTTTGGGTAGGAATTCTTGGTGTTCTACAAGTTTTCCTAATTTGGCTATTTCCTTGATCACACCACACCAACTATTTTGTTGTCTGAAACAGAAGGTTGATCATGTTTTCATCTACTTCTGCTACAGCAAGAAGTTGATTAAAGTTCACATGGAACAATGGTATTACAAGTTGGACCCATTGGGAGCAGTCGTGACTCCTAGATGTCAAGGAAAGAACATCTGAAAACATGCAGATCATCCAAAAAGGCAGAAAACCTTGGCAGCTCCATTTCTATATTCTCTGACGTTAATCTTAATGAAAAGGCTTAGACCCCTGATTTGGGAAGAACGAGGATCTCACTGACTGGGTTTCAACACAGCAATATATTTTACACTGTTCTAGAAGGAAATTCAGAAATTTAGCCTGGACTATATTAAACTGTATGTTTTTACTCTGTGCTTGAATTTCAATTTCTAAAGCCTTAAGTAGAGAGATTTGTAACCAAGGAAACAAGAAGTGGTATTTCTCTTATTATTCAGTAAATTTGACACAAACTACAGAAAGCATCTATCCATTAGCACTCTAAAGCTAGAATGTTGTCCTACTTCCTTTCCTATAATTTCTCTCTGCCTCTGATAAATGACTTATAGCTTCAGTGTCAGATATCACAGATATACAAACCACGGTAGGAGAAATAAAAAAAAAAAAGCAATTATTCTCCTTGGCATATATAAAGAAAGATTTATGATTTCTGTTCCCTCCGTAGATGAAATGCTTCTTGCAGAGCTGTAGTATATTACCCAGCAGTTCCCTCGGCAAAGGGTCATAAGGGGGGGTCAAAGATTCCAGAATGTTATCATTATCTCTGTTTTCAATTATTAACAGTTTTGACAGCTTTCAGTCATAGTTAATTCTAAGAAAGTGCTTCTAAGAATAGTGATGATGTTCTGATTAATACACATAATCAGGACTGAGGAGACGAAAGTTAATCCTATAAGCTGGTTAGAGAATTCTCTATTTTGTTTAAAGCAGTGTTCAAGATTTCTTATGGTTATTTAGACCCCAGCCAGGCTAAGTATTGAAAAGAGTATGAACATGGTTTTTTAGTGAAGCAGAGAAGATGGTTTGGACTAACTAATTAATGCCAAATGAACTCTTTGGCTTCCACTGCAGAAGTGAAAATAACATCCTCCATGACTTACAAATGTACCACGGAATTTTCCATTGTTTGGGGTTATGTTTTGTTTTCTTCTTTCTCTGTCCACAGCAGTCGGAAGTGTAC
Source organism: Rissa tridactyla (assembly GCF_028500815.1). NCBI lineage: Eukaryota > Metazoa > Chordata > Aves > Charadriiformes > Laridae > Rissa > Rissa tridactyla. The sequence goes on along the minus strand of NC_071468.1, from coordinate 114,182,508 downwards.
CAGGTAAACTATTCTGCCCAAACTAGAAGGGTTATCCATGTTGCTGTCAACGATGTGTATGCAGTTTGGGTTGCAGACACAAGTCATCCACCTGCCACTTGCGATGAAGGTTTTGAATTGTGAAGGTGCAAGCAGCAATCAAGTTATTCAGTGCCTTTTACTACGAGTATGTGATTTATTATATCTGTCATAGTACCAAAGCAATTGGTGATTAGTGGAAATAGGAGGAAGCTAGACTTGGTGCACATAGAAATTCAGATTAGATTAAAGTCTTCTGCAATAGCTATACCAGATTGGCAATATGATATGATTTATGAACTGTTAATTAAATCTACCTTCTCTGTGTCAGATTAAATATACGTCCATAAATATCTTTATCTAAATTGACAGCAGATAGCCAAGCTATAGCTTATATGATGACTGTGCATGGCATACTGATTAAAAACTAGACTCAAACAACTAAACAGTTTGTAAATATGACCATAAAAGACAATCACAAGCAGAATAAATTCCCACTTGTCAGCTACTCTTAAATAAAATTGAGCATAAGATCAATATATAGTTCTTGCATTTTCTGTAATCACGTAATGAAAATACTTTTATAAATACATTCAACATATTTTATTAAGGTAGAAACACCTATGGTAATTGCTAGAATAATATGAATTCCTTGATTCTAGTAGGCTGCTAAAGTTACCAAAGGGAATTTTGTTATTTGCTAATAATTTAAAAAAATATAAAATACCTGATTTTTATTATTGTATTATGATTAATTTTATGGCTATGATGTGTGAAATATGGGAAATAGCTTTGCCCGGCAAATAAAAGTCACACCTGTGACATTCAATTCTATATATTGTAATCTAAGCAATCTATTTTGTAAAATGAGTTGCACAAGGATGCATTTTTCATCACTTAATCCATTAAAGAAAACAACTTTCACCATGTGTTGTAATCTTTGTGCTTTGAGCTCTAGCAGCTTCAGATAGAAACTCAGTACTGTTACAGCAAATTCTATATTTTCTTCTACATAATCTCATCAACTGGTTCATAACTTCTAGTACACATATCATTAGACTCAATTACAAGAAGGAGGAAAATGGTGCAGTAGAATATTTTAACAGTTAATATGCAGAAGTTAGGGTTTTGTGCCTCTCGATGCACTTTAAATCTTGATTTTCTTATTCACTTGAGTAATTCCATTTTCATCTTTATGATGGTTCAGATAGCTAATGTGACTTCTTTTTGATGTAGTATTATGTATTTGCATAGCACCTCTCCTCTAAAAGGGTGACTACATGTGATAGTCTTGGTCTGTGTTTCTTGTTGCCTGCTATGTTACATCCTATTCAGAATTATTGAAGGCGTAATGCTGATGGCATTGCAATTGTGCTATTTACCAACAGACAATAATAGTGAAAAGGGAAATGATTATTAATGAATGTCAGAAAAGGGGACAGGTGAAATTTAGAAAGCATTCCATATTTCCAAGATTACTGATACCATATTTCTGGGAAGGAAACTCAAAATATTGTACTTCACAATATTGGCTGGTTGCAGTGCTATCACAATTTCTTTTGCAATAAAGGAAAAGTTATCACCTCAAAGTAATCAGATAATTAATTCTGGAAAAAGAATACAGGACAAAACGGAGGGTTCTTGTCCATGTTACAAAACTTTTACCACATCTGCACAACGTTGCTATCCATCACATCAATGTCATTTGATTCTGTGTGCTTTAGATTGGATTTATTTTGCCTGACTTGAATCTCTCAGTCTCTATCCAAAACAGAGAGACAACAGACTTAATTCAGTTGTCTGAACATAAGCATTCATGTCTATTTGAGATAGCCCAGAGAAGCCTTCAGCTGCTGCTACAGAAGGATGCAAGCCTCTGCCAAGTCGTGTGTTGCATTTATCAACCCCATGCAGATGTTTGGACAGAGCAGGACACCCCAAATGATGCTAGACAGCCTGTGTTTAGGTATCTGAATTGAGACCACACGTGGACATATTTTCAGAATATAAATCATCCCATTTGTTTGAGCCATGTAACTCACAACGATGAAACACAATGCGAGAAGGTACCCTTTCTCTGCATTTAGTAGAGGCAGTCTAGGGACTTCATTCAGTTCACTTCTGTGGTTATGTTTCCACTAAATATGTGTTCATCATAACAGATAAAAATGGAAAAAAATAATTCAGACAGTAATATTTCATAATATGGACTTTGAAAACTGAACGTTCTGCTTTATAAGAGCTGAAGTACAGCATAGGCTCCACTGACTGTATTTGTCTTGATCTCCATCGGGTATAATAGGAAGTCAGACATCTCTAGCTCAATCCAACAGCACATGCATAGATGTCTAGGGCATGCGAGGTGTCTTAGGAAGACCACAAGACATCTACAAGGGGCTAATAGATATGACACAGGACCTGTAGAAGACACATGCCTTTCCTTCTAGAATTGCAGCTACAGACCTTAAAGGATGGCCCTAGCCATCTGAAATGGTACTAGATAACTGTACAGGTAACTGAATTCCACTTACAGTGTTCACCCAACAAATGCAGTGATACTTTCCCTTCCCTTCTCTTACTATAGCAACTCAAGAGTTAGAAAATTAACTAGAGTTTAATTTCTACCTCTGGTTTAGGACCTTTTTTAAAAATTTGCAATAACGTATTGGCCACTAGGATACTACATCCTCTTACTCTTTCCAGACTGATCTGTTCATGTTTGTATAAATATGATTTAATAGGCTTTGGAGCATGGATTAGAAAGCCGGTGTTTGACTTCTCAGGGGACTGTCATAACCTCCAGCCTCCAGAGTCAGTTCAATGCCGCATCTCAGACCATGGCTGGCTTCCACGGCAGCCCCAGAATAAGGCAAGGCTCCAGTACAGTCACTGCAGGTAAATGCTATAATAACTCATCTTTTAGGCAGTATGAGAGGAACCCAAATACTTTTTGCTGGGGTTGGCAGGAAGATTCTGTCTATTAACATTAAATCCTATGAATCCTGGTTTACGTTACTAAAGAAAGCTTGTTTCAGTACAAAACACATTTTTTTAAAAGCGCACACGCTCACAGAAGTGCTGCATCTTTTCAAGATATTTTCCCCCTTAACTTTCCTTGCACAGGCATTTGCTATGGTCTTTGTATGGAAAATCAAACACAAAGCAATAGGTCCTGAATTGGATGTGTGATTTCTGTAGAAATACCTGTTATTTCTTCCTTATATCTAGATTCTCCAATGTTGGTATTGGACAATAAATTTAAAATGCATTACCTTAAATTTTATAATGTGCTGTTACGTATTTATAATAAGGAGTATTCATGAAAAAATGCAAAAGATTTTTGAAAACTCATCATATCAGAGAGGATAATTTTTCTAAATCCAAAGCAATTACTCAAACAGCTAATAATCCGTTGCTTATTAGTACAACATGTTTTTTTCAAGCATCTGGATGTGGGTGTTAATCCCTAACAGCTGTTAGTGATTCCCTGCTGTATTCCTGTATTTTTATTATTGTAATCCATGTATCTCTTGAATATTAGAAGCATTTTAATATGTAGAGTTACCAGGCAACTGCTCAAGACAGCTTTATTTTACGTTTCTTGCATGCTTCATGATACTGCTCTATGAACAGAATTATCAAAGCGAGAGAATAGAAAAGTAAACTGGAGAAGGAGATCAGCTAAAGGAGACAGCAACTTTAGAGGACTAATTCTACAAAATTCACTCTAATAAACCTCAAAGACTCAAAGGGTGTAGATGCTGGTAGCTTTCTACAGCTCCAGCCTTCACACTTGGCCGTGTGAGGTTGGCTGCAAGCTTCTTACCACAAATAAGTTTTTCAAGGACTTAAGTCCTTCCGTCTTGGCCCTGAAACTGTACCTGTGTGGAGCATGTTCTCAAACATACAACCTTAAACACAAATCTAATGACCTCAGCATGAAAAAACAGCTTAAAATGACAGAATTTGTATGTGGTGGTTGTACTCATAAAACAAGGTGTGTGTATCCCTCATTTTATTTACAATCTAGTTTTTGCACCTTTTAGGTGCATCTCAGCATATTTTTAGGCCCTTTCCCAATAACAAGGGAGCTCAAAGCTTACATCTTTTAGATAAATCTGATATTTCCTATAATCACGTGATTTCTTAAAGCTGCCATGTTTGGAAGGAAGCAACTACATATATTTGACATACACTAGTCAGTGTACTTTGGTTACGGTTAGACTGCCTATGGTTAGATACTAAGGAACTAGCATACCATGATGTTTTTGGAAAACTGCTATTTATCTACATGCTAAAGCTGGAACTTTAACAAAAATACAATTTAATAAGAGATACGAGGAGAAAGTGGCAAATAATATCCCCTTCTGGAAGACAAAGTATTTCTGAGAATGATGATACAAAACAGGACTACAGCACAAACAAATGAATATATGAAATATTGTTCATTGAAAGGGTTTTTGTTTTAAGGCTACGTACTTGTTAAGGCAACATGATTTGGTTCAGTCTAGAAAATAGAAACCGTGTTTCTTTGCTTCTGTACTTCTAACTCCACGTGTGGTATAGCATTGTAGCATGAATTTTCTGTAATATTTTTTTTTCTAGAAATAACACCCACAAGAGGCACTGCAGAGCTTGTGTTCGGGCAAAATTAATAAATCTTTCTGGATAAGAGCTGACATGCAATAAAGCCACGTGTCTTTTCCCTGCAAGCTCTAGAACTCCAGCTCCAGGTACTCAGCTTACTGCCACGATAACAGGGCTGTTACCCACAGGCAGTCGCCTTGGGCTTTGCAAAGTGGTTATGCTGCCGGCATCAGAAGCAATATAAATGCATTTACATGCTACTATGCTTGGACTCATAATTAATAGTCCAAGCAGAATAAGCTCCAGCATCTAATTTGCAAGCTGCATAAACCGTTTCTGCATAAATGAGAGTTTGTCATTGATAAATGCAACGGTATGCTTTCATGTAGTTAATCATATAGGATCTAAACATGCTGAAATGCAGTAACATCCATATTTCCCATTAAAAGGATGCTCACCTTACAGTTACAGTGAAAAGCCCTATATGATAGCTCGAAAAAAATAGCTGTGTGGTATTAGCAGGAGAAATCTGATAGTTTTTCCAAACTACAATTCAGGGTCAAATTGATTTCAGATTATCTGGATTGTGAATTCACATCAAAAACTGCAGCAATCCTTTCTTGAGCAACTCAGATCTGAGAGCTGCGCTAGTGGTTGCCATAAATTGCCACTGGGGAGAAAGAGGACTGAAGAAAAGACAGGATGACTTTCTCCGCCCCATCTAAAACCATTGCGGGAATCGGAGCAACAGCTGCACATGAGAATACAGCATGTCTCATACGGCATAAAGAACAAAATGGACCAGGTGGACTCACACTGGGAGCTTTTAATTTCTAAGTGTTTTATCACAACATGCAAAGCTTAGTTTTATGTTGCAAGGACACAAAGAAGATTTGCTTATAGGGGTGGCTTATTTGATCCGTTAGTAACTGGCCACACAATTTCAGACTTTAACATCCTGCTTTTCTACTGACAAGCAGCTGTGGAGTTCTACCTGCACCTGTGGGTCATAAACCATTAACCCTTCAGGCATTACCTGAAAGACTCGTCCACTGATTTTTGAAGATAGGCCAGCAAAACTTAGCACTAGAAGGGCACAAAGCATTATGATGATCATGCTGTTGCAGACGTCGTCTTCTCTGGAATTACACTCACCGGCCTTCCCCCAGTCCCCTGAGGAATTCTACAGGATAATAAAGATGATCTGGGCTTCATTTCTTAAGGCTACTCCATTTTAGCTGGAGACGGAACACGGCACTGTAGATAGAATATGCTTCTACTAAACTGTTTTTTGTGCAACATCTAGAAAAAGAAACCAGCTTTGTGTTTTCTTTTGCATAATACATTAACACCCTGTCACCTATAAATACTCAGACTCAACCTCCTGTCAGATTCCATTTGTATTTCTATTTAACGTTTTCTCCCCCTCCTTTCAGCACACTGGTACTCTGTTTTTTACTGGCTTCTTGAGAGCTTGTTTGCACATGAAATTAATTCAGCAACTCCTTCTGAATATTCCTGTTTTGAAATAAAAGTATCTTATTCTCATTTAGGTTGATCTGATTTCTGGACTAATCTGAATAAGTGATAAAATACTCTAGTCAAGGTTTCTAAATATATTGGTATTAAGGAATGACTACTGCAGATTAGTTTCATTCTCTACCTTAATCCAAAGTAACTTTTAACATTACTCTTAAAATAAAGTCTATTGCTATTAAGACTCATCCTGGTGAAATGAGACTATCCTTGATGATGAAATTATAATTAAATGAATAATATAATATAATATTATATTATATTATATTATATTATATTATATTATGTTATATTATGTTATGTTATGTTATGTTATATTATGTTATATATATAATATAATGTAATTAATATAATGTAATATATAAGTGCTAACATAGTCCTACCATAGTGAACTTTTTTAATTATACTTTAATCATATTTGATATAATTCTCAGAAGCTATGAATGATCCTGGGAACAGAAGACTTCTCATCTGATAGAGTTCCTACTTTTTGCATGGATGGAATGAACATTGCAATATGGAAGTGTCCAAAGAACTTCTACAATGAATACTTCTAATTTGATTAATATGATCTATTTAATTAATTTTGTTTCATCTATTCATTGCACCTCTGGTCACTTTGAGCCACTTTCAGCATGAGGGTCATAGAATCATAGAATCATAGAATCGCTGAGGTTGGAAGGGACCTTTAAGATCATCAAGTCCAACCTTTAACCTACCCTGACAAAAGCCACTTCTAAACCATGTCCCTAAGTGCCCCATCTACCCTTTTTTTAAACACCTCCAGGGATGGTGAATCCACCACCTCCCTGGGCAGCCTATTCCAATGTTTAATAACCCTTTCAGTGAAAAAACGTTTCCTAATATCCAATCTAAACCTCCCCTGACATAACTTGAACCCGTTTCCTCTCATCCTACCACTTGTCACCAGGGAGAAGAGGTCAGCCCCCATCTCTCTACATCTCCTTTCAGGTAGTTGTAGAGGGTGATAAGGTCTCCCCTCAGCCTCCTCTTCTCCAGGCTAAACAACCCCAGCTCCCTCAGTCGTTCTTCATAAGGTTTGTCCTCCAGACCCCTCACCAGCTTTGTAGCCCTTCTCTGGACACGCTCCAACACCTCAATGTCCCTCTTGTAGCGAGGGGCCCAAAACTGAACGCAGTACCCGAGGTGGGGCCTCACCAGTGCCAAGTACAGGGGGATCATCACTTCCCTAGTCCGGCTCACCACACTATTCCTGATACAGGCGAGGATGCTGTTGGCCTTCTTGGCCACCTGGCCACACTGCTGGCTCATATTCAGCCGGCTGTCAACCAACACCCCCAGGTCCTTTTCTGCCGGGCTGCTTTCGAGCCACTCTGCCCCAATCCTGTAGCGCTGCATGGGGTTGTTGTGACCCAAGTGCAGGACCCGGCACTTGGCCTTGTGGAACCTCATACCATTGGTCTCAGCCCATCGGTCCAGCCTGTCCAGATCCCTCTGCAGAGCCAACCTACCCTCAAGCAGATCAACACGCCCGCCCAGTTTAGTGTCATCTGAGAACTTACTGAGGGTGCATTCGATCCCTTCATCCAGATCATTGATAAAGATATTAAAGAGAACCGGCCCCAGCACCGAGCCCTGGGGGACACCACTTGTGACCAGACACCAAATGGATTTAACTCCATTTACCACCACTCTCTGGGCACAGCCATCCAGACAGTTTTTTACCCAGCGAAGAGTACACCTGTCCAGGCCATGAGCAGCCAGTTTCTCCAGGAGAATGCTGTGGGAAACAGTGTCAAAAGCCTTGCAAAAATCCAAGTAGATAACATCCACAGCTTTTCCCTCATCCACTAAGTGGGTCGCCTTATCATAGAAGGATATTAGGTTTGATAGGCATGACCTGCCCTTCACAAACCCATGCTGACTGGGCCTGATCACCCTGTTCTCCTGCATGTGCCATGTAACGTAATGTAATGGGTCCCCACACCATTGCATTGACTACGGATGAAGTCTGGAGGGTTTGACTCAGGAGAACTTGTTTCTCAATCTCTGCCCTTTTTTATGATGCAGACTGCTGTACCCATACACCTTCTCAGCTCTGGTGGATTGCCCTCATTTTTGGGATATTCAATCCACAGCTTCCTCCTCCTCCTCCACAGTGTCTTTCTGTGTCTGCACTGCAGAATGAGGCATGTCCTGGGAAGAACGCTGAGCACTGGGACCCTTTTTCCACGCTGCAGCACTGACCAATTCCCTTCCTTTTCCTGGAAAACTCCAACAACATCTCTTCAAGACGAATCCTAGGATGAGCTTGGGGGCAGTTTGCCCCCTAGAAGGCAATATCATTAAGTCTACCCCAAGTTTGGTTCCCTCTGCCCCACCCATTTCCCCATACCCAAGCACCCCTTGCTCATTCTGGGGCAGTGGGCAGGCTGCTCCGTACCTGCTTTTCCTCCTGGCCATGCTGCAGGCAGCCTGAACCAGGAGAAAAACTCTCTAAAAATGTTGTCTCTGGGCCACAGAGCCATCAAATGAGAACACATGGCCTACTGAGATGCTTTATGCTCTTGTGCAGTCTGTCGTGGAGGGAGCTAGGTCAGGACTGTGGGGTTTTGCTAAATAAATGAGTTTAATTTACTCTTTATTCTTACTCCTTCACCATCACCTCCCTAAAAAAAAAAAGAAAAAGGCTGTTATTATTATTATCTACTCCTACCAGTGAAACATTGCTTAGAACTGGCCTTAAAGAGACAGGAAATTACCTCAGTGCAATATTATATCAATTGTTGATGGCACTCCTGAAAATCTTAACATATCTTTTTGTTTGAAAAGTACATCTGTGTACGTATACGTGTATTACACCTGAGAAAAGCTACTGCTTAGTGAATAAAAGCATATCGTCAATGACAAATTTGTCAAAATCCCAATTTTCTACAGGCTTTTATGATGGTACATTTTTCTACCAGGTTTTATATGCCACCAGTGCAATTGCTGAGAGTAAACAGATTTTGGGGGTTCACACAGGTTAATTTACCTCATGACATTGTATGATTGCTTTGGAACACAGCAATATATCTGCTATACCCACTGCTTAGGTCCTAGGCGCTAGCAACATTATTTAAGGCAAGGACGTGTCATAGGGATTCTGCCCTCACTCTTAGTCCTGTATCAGGCAGGAAGAGCAAGGTCTCTGACTTCAGAAGATTTTTATTTAGCAAAAAAAAAGAAAGAGAAATCACTTTTTTATTCTACACTTTTTTTTTTCTCTTTCTGTTATTTCCACATCAATCTTTGAGCTAGGATACAGACCAGAATTAAGATTTCTTACATTTTAAATGTAGCGAGATCCGAGATTAACCTGATTTCTGAAGGGAGAGGATTCAGTATCTGTTGTTTTATTACCAGTAACTTCAAGCATCTGCCTCTGATCTCGCCCTGGGCCTGGGATTATAACAGTTATTTTCTGCGTTGATGGAGGGAGAAAAGAAAATAGGAGCAAATGTCAACACAGCAATGTCTTTGAAAGGTCAAAATGAAACACGACGTTAGATCCTCCACAGGAGAGGAGAGCAGTGCACAAGAAAGGGAATGGCCATCCCTGAGGAAGTGTCCTGGTATTCCTTGCCAACAGCAAGGAATTTTTACTGTGTTGCCAGCAAGGACACAGCTTCCAACATGGTGTCTTCAGAGACAAGGAAAAGCCAGTCTGTGACCTCTACATGGACTCCACAGCACTGCCCGACTGCTGGTGCCTCTGCACTGTTCCTTAGGCATGGAGATGTGACAGGTTCAGCCTCCTAAAAACCTTCTAGGCAGTTTCCAAGTCATTGTCAGCTCCCATTGACAACAGACCTCAAGGCTCTTTTTTCTTGTACAAAGGCAAAACAAATATCTGAGATTCATCTGGCTTTGCTTTACAATATCTAATTTGACTGGGAAGCAAGTCACTTGTAAATATAAACAATATTTGACTTATTTTTACTATTTTTTTCTAGTCAATATCCCAAGGAATATTCTAAGGATTTTTTTTTAATACTGACTTCAAGCATTTAAAAGATGTGAGTCTTACGACAAATATTATTTAATGTAGTGTAGTGAGCAGTTTGTACCAGCGCTAGATCTCTAAAGGATGTGCAGAATTTCTCTTTTAAAATCTGGTGCTTTTCCACAGCAATTAACTGTCATTTCTACTCACATTGTGATGGAGTCTGGTTTACAGGAATCTCAAAGCAGCCCGAATCCCGCAGGCTGCCATTAAGGAGCTTGCAGAAGATCTGTCAACAGCTAATCAACACCACTTCACCTATCCACCACCTAAAGCTCATTATGATCACTTGTGAACGACATTGTAATATTAGCCGCAGGGTGAAAAAGCACAAAAAAAAATGGCACCAAAATAGCTGTTAAGTCACAGGAAAATAGAAACAAAATTAAAAAAAAGCTTTCCCTGATTCTTCTTTTTTTTTTTTAATTTCTTTTTGTTAGTACTGAGCACCATCTGCTGGATGGTGCCAGCTTGCACTAATACCCATCCCGAGGGTGAAGAACAGATTATTCACGCACACACAAGCTGAGTGAGGCAGGTCTTGCCACCACATACAAAAGCAACACGTGTTTTATACAAATATCCTCCCAATCCTCATAAAACGTAGGCGACTGATGTATGTTTTATCATTTATTTCTAAACGCATGAGAGCCTGAGTATGTCAACAGATTGCATACTGTGGTTGAAGTGCTAAAATAAATCAGTGGTCAGTGGCACGGCTGTGGAAGGACAAGCTGTAATCCTAATTATTAGCCTCGTGTTTACTTGGCGCTAGAAGATACAGATGTAAACCAAGGGTTTTAACCTTCCACACTCATTTTAGGCTTATTACCCTGCCTTGTAACGTAGCAGCCATACTCTGGCATATTTGCTTCTTAGGAAATCCCAACCGAATTTCTCCAAAACATCTGGTTTCACTGACTCCGGTATTTCCCCATTAGAGACTGTTAGACTGGTATGAGTAAAACACAATCCCAACGATGCCTTACCAACTACATACATGTAAACTGCAACATTAAAGAAGTGTTACCGCTGGCTTTTATTAGTTGCTTCTTAAACATATATTTTTACATGCATTTTGTAAAGGTTAGTTTTATGTCAGGCATTTCATGCAAATCATTAGGGAAAAATGGCAATATATTTTTATTACCTGTTCTGAGTCACTAATGTACAATTATTGCCTGTGTGGAGCTGAGTACAGTTATGCAGAGAACTGTACCAAATATTTTTGAGCACAAAAGTAGCCTTGACCGAGTTATACCTTGAAGAGAAAATAAGATAAAGAAGGAAGGCTCTCTTCCAGAACTGCCCTTTTTTTTTGTCACAAACCCCCTAATTTCTCCCTGAAAATTGAGGCAACGTGGAGGTGTTGCTGAGGGCAAAGGCAATACTAAGTTATGCAGAGGGATGGAGCAAAATAGAGCCTGTCTAGAACCCCACTCGAGAGTGGTTCTATCCACATGCCCCAAAATTCAAGCTATTTACTCCATGAAAGACACGTGTCAAACAGAAATTGCCTTAGGAAAATTTCTATTTTTTTTATTTTTTCCCTTAGTAGCATAGGATATGTAGGCCAAATGCAATATACAATCTACAATGCTTACAGTAAATAAATTCCTTCTACTTTGGATTTTATTGCGACTATATCAAGAACATAAGACTCTAGATAATAGTATATACCTGCAAAGGGTAGAGCAAAAGCAATCATTAGGAATGCCAAAAATATTTTCATCCTAAAACATCCTCTTAATTTCCTTAGAGGCTTTGCTTTCTGGAATGAAAAATTGTTTGCCTTTTTTTTTTTTCTCTTTGTCCCAGTGTGACTGTTCCAGCAATCTGTATGATAATACTAAGAGTTTTATAAAGAAAGAAACACACTGCTGGGGGACAGAATAAAAAAGTGGGACATTATCTTATGCCATTGATATTCAAAAAAACAAAATCAGCAGCACTAGAGTTATTAGTGTGTTCCAGATGGCACAGTGCAATTGTCATTGTGCTCCAATAGAAGTGGAAACAAAAATACTAAGATTTACGGAAAGACGAAGGAGCCAATGCTCTTACTGCCTGAGAAGAATGTTCTTAACATTAAGACATGTTTACTGAGACCAAATCAGAATGTCATGGGATAATTTAGGTTGAAATGGAACTTTGGAAGTCGTGTGATGCAACTCCCCACTGAAAGTAGAGTCAATCTCATTGTTGAATCCAACTTTGAAACCATGAGGCTGCTCAGGGCCTTGCCAGGCCAAATTCTGTGTCTCTTTAAAGGTGGAGATTCCAGAGGTTTTCTGAGACACCCATTCCAGTATTTCATCACCTTCATTATGGCAATTGGTTTTGTCCTACTACTCAATTAGAATTTTAACTGTCTGCAATTTGTGTCCATTGCCCCTAGTGATGTAGGCTGTGCACCTCCAAGAGGAATCTGGCTCCATTTTCTCTATAAACACTCACTAAACAGTTGAAAAAAAGCAATTACATCCTCCTTGCCTACTCTTCTTCGGGCTAGATGAACACCTTTCTCTACAACTGTCTTCATGTCATGTCGGCCCCCTTATTGTCTTGCCGGCCCTCTGCTGCACTCATTTCATTTGATCTTTCTCTTATTTGTACTGAGGAGCACAAAATTGGACATAGTACTATAGATGCAGTCTGACAAGTGATACACTGAATAGAAAGCAGCAATCATGTCCCTCTTCCTGCTGGCTGTGGTCTTACTAATGCAGTCTGGTATTTTCTTAGGCTTCACTGCAATACATACACATTGGTTGCATATAAACTGAACACAGGTGGGTACTTTGTTGCTGTAATATAATTGTAATGTTGTTGTGGTGCATTGTAAGTGATTTTCCAGAGAAAAACCATAGTTAACTGCAGTTATTATTTAATTAATGATTATTTCATGTAAGCCATGGTATTTATTCTTGAGATAACGTCTTAGTGAAACTCTCAAAGCTGGAGAATCCCTCCTGTGGGCTGTACAGCAAAATATCATGCAGGCAGAAGCGCAGCAAATGTAACTGCAGTAGAAGCGCACACCGCTTTGCACTTCTGTAGTTAGTTTTATCCAACGCTAATGAAGCTTTGTAGAACTCCTACAGAGCAGGTAATTATTACATCCATTATGCCGAGGGGAGGAATTGAAGCATAAATAAGCAAGAGAACTAATTTTAAAGTCTGCAGTGATGGTCTAAATGACCTCTTACTGAGTGGGAGTTTCAGGAATGATTTAATTAGAGGAGAACTAGGTCAAAGCCAAGTGTTTTTGAAAATCTCACACTACCTTTTCCAACTCAAGGTCAAGCAAAGAACAGAAGTCAAGAGAAGGCCCTCCTAATCCTTTAACTTATTTTGAGTGCATATCATACTCATAAACAGTGAATCACATTCCTCCTCCTCAGGTGCTAACGTTCCCATCAGGAGCAACACAGAATAAAAAAAGGGAAAATTGGTTAGTTCCACAGTTGTGGGAGGGAAAAATAGACATCTAGCCAGACAGAAGTTAGAGTAGATAGCTTCTTGAAACCATTTGTGTAATTCAGATATTCAGTGCTTTCTCTGCAGTACGTTGGTGTCCAGAACACTCTTCACTCATTTCAAAGGGACTATTTTCCATGAACCCCATTTTTATAAGGGCAACCTGTCAAGCTACCCTTTTAACAACGTGTTTTCATAGCATGATTAGGCAGTTTGCTTACTTTCAAATCTTGAAATGTCTTTTAGAAAAGGTAGGGGTTTTTTTCTTTTTATTTAACAATATGAAAAATTTTGTCAAAAGCGAAATAAAAGATCTCAAAAATGTTCCTGGGTGAACAGGGAAATTTTTTTTTAATTGTTTCCTTGGAAAAAATTTCAGGAATAATCTTGAAGGTCTTAAAATTAGGGGTACTTGTTATATCACGACAAACATTAGCACTCTCGAAAATGTTGAAGTAATAACTGAAAAATCAGGAAATGGCTACACAACTGGTGATTGCCACTAGATGGCACTGGTTTATGGCACCTGATTTATTCTAAGTGTCCTAAAGCAATAAAAAGATTAACAAAGATTATAAAAACAGCAAAGGATGCATATACAGGCTTATAAAAATAAAATGAATAGTAATAAATGAGCAGGAAATATAAAAAAAAGTTAACTAAATAGCAGATACAGTAGAAATAGGGTAGAGTTCCTTCAGCAGTGACACCTCTGCCCCTTTGTTGTCAGGAGGTGGACAGGAGCTGGAAGTAAAGACAGCTGGTCTGGTTCAGATTAAGCAAGAACACATCAATATGATTACCTAGAATTTAAATTTTCATTGTAAGCCTTCAGGTTCAGGAAATAATACTCAACTGTCACCCCAGCGTTTCTCAACCTTTTCCTTTCTTTGAAAGTTAAAATTTATCCACGCTGATTATTATGGTCAGAAAAAAAGATATTTGACAAGAAAGGAGCGTGGCCACTTGCGCAGAATGTGTATTATTCGCAGCCCTAAAAACGATTTTACCCAGGCTTCCCAGAACAACAGCATGACACAAAGTACCGTGTTTTGATCCTGAGGAACAAGAATTTGTTTCACGTTGGGAGAAAGGAGGATCAAAAGAGCTTCTCGGGCACACCCAATGCACTCAGTTTGGTATTTCTGGTTGAAACAATGCTTATTCAGACCTAAAAAGTTGTGGCTCTTCTATTAGTGGATTGCTCCATAAACTTCAGGTAGCTTTCTTCTCCACATTCCTGCATGAATGTCAAGATCAATTCTACCTGGGAGGGCATGTCCTACACCACCTCTGCATTCCTCAGGGAACAGCTTGTTCCCAAAAGCATATGAAAGAAGGCATTCATTCCCACTGACCTGAGTGGGAAAATGTAAGTCATTAAATCTTTGATCAGCAATCTTAAATTCAACATACAAGTGCTGCTGGGGATCATGTCACACAATTAATATACAGCCTGTCTTTATATCAATGCAGGTGAGGGGAAACTTTTTTACTTTTTGGAAAATGTCTAACGGCAGTATTTTTTTAGGCATATCTTTGAAAGACAGGCCCAGGATATTTGTGTCTGAGTTTTCTGTTGCCACTCATCAGAAGTAGATCTGTGTCTTCACATGAAGCCAAAGATAATAGCAAAGTCCCTAAGGAATTTCAAGAAATCACTGCAATTTGTTCCTTTTTGGATTATGTAAATAGAACCATTATTTTTTCTATTTCTGTATTTGGAACATGCAAGAAAAGAAAATGCCTAAATACAACATAACATTGCATGTACAGCAATATTACCTCAACAAAGAAACATCAACCTTACAAGCACTGCAAGAGGCCTTTCTAAAAAGTATTCATTTGTTCATTTAAAACATTTTTCATCCTCTTCTTAATGGATTCATAGAATCGTAGAATCATTTAGGCTGGAAAAGACCTTTAAAGGTCTTTAAGATCTAAAGATCATCAAGTCCAACTGTTAACCTAACACTGACAAGTCCACCACTAAACCATGTCCCTCCGCACCACATCTACACATCTTTTAAATACCTCCAGGGATGGTGACTCCACCACTTCCCTGGACGGCCTATTCCAATGTTTGATAACGCTTTCAGTGAAGAAATTTTTCCTAATATCTAGTCTAAACTTCCCCTGGCACAACTTGAGGCTGTTTTGTCTCATCCAATCACCTGTCACTTGGGAAAACAAATTAACGCTCCCACCACCAACAACCATAGCGAAGTGCACTGCGATAGTCAGTCCTAAAAACTATGACTCCATTAATCCAAGGTCCACTCACCCCTAATATAGGAAACAAGCTTTGCAGCCATTATTTTAGCAGCCTTCATGGAAGAGGAAAGCAGAAAAAAAGGCGAGTAGGACGAGGGATTTGGGGTATATTTCAATCTATTCAAGTCAGGAAATGAATAATAAAGGAGAATCTTGGCAAAGGGTTTATCAGCTCGGATCTTTATGTGTTTGCTGGGAAGGGAGGAGAGACAGGAGGGGGTAACAAATGGACATAGTATTTGGAAGATTGTCTCAGAACCCTTGAATATTCTGCAGATAGTTCAGTCTTGTCATGTCTCTAAGCAACAAGATCTATAATATGCACTTGCACTAGCATAGAGTAAATTGCCTCAAATGCAAATAAATTTTAAGCCAGAACTGAATCTTTAGTGATTGCTTTATTATCGCAGTAAGTAGGGGAATAAATATTGTCATGGGTTTAAGACCCTCATAAAGCTTATTATTTTTCAGTATTCATAAGAGAATAATATCTAGAAATTATTTCTATTCAGAGTTCTGACTAATGCTCAAAATTACTCTGTGGGCAAGAGTCTTCACCCATAATATTCACCTCTCAATATTTTTCAGAGGTCAGTGATGGCAGAATGTAGAAATCTATGGACTACGTGTTATTCGGTTATGTTATACTTTTTTGTAAAAAAATGTATTTTTTCCAAAGCTTGTGATGTATATGACACTGAAGGTTATAAAAAAAATAAACTATATCTAGAAATAACTTGGGTCGAATTATGCAAAAAGTTATTTTGTCATTCTGTTAGAAGCAGGCTTCTAAATATCCACATGAAACATGAAGTATGTACATGGAACATGAAGTATGTTCATGGAAAGATGATGGAACAGCTTGTTCTGGGTGTCATCTCAAGGCATGTGGAGGGAAAGAAAGCTATCAGAAGTACTCAACATGGATTCACCAAGGGGAAATCATGTCTGACTAATATGATAGCCTCCTGTGATGGTATGACTGGATGGATAGATGAGGGGAGGGCGGTAGATGTGGTCTACCTTGACTTCATCAAGGCATTCGACACGGTCTCCCACAGCATCCTCATAGGGAAGCTTAGGAAGAGTGGGCTTGATGAATGGACAGTAAGGTGGATAGATAACTGGTTGAAAGACAGAGCTCAGAGGGTCGTGATTAGGGGCACAGAGTCTAGTTGGAGGTCAGTGAAGAGTGATGTTCCCCAGGGGTCAGTACTGGGTCCAGTCCTCTTCCATATAGTCATCAATGACCTGGATGAGGGGATAGAGTGCACCCTCAGCAAGTTCGCTGATGACACAAAGCTGGGGGGGTGGCTGACACACTGGAAGGCTGTGCCGCCATACAGAGAGACCTGGACAGGCTGGAGATATGGGCAAAGAGGAACCTTGTGAAATTCAATAAGGGCAAGTGTAGGGTGCTGCACCTGGGGAGGGATAACCCCATGCACCAGTACAGGTTGGGGGCTGACCTGCTGGAGAGCAGCTCAGTGGAAAGAGACCTGGGAGTCCTGGTGGACACCAGGATGACCATGAGCCAGCAATGTGCCCTTGTGGCCAAGAAGGCCAATGGCATCCTGGGGTGCATCAAGAAGAGTGTGGCCAGCAGGTCGAGGGAGGTCATCCTCCCCCTCTACTCTGCCTCGGTGAGGCTGCACCTGGAGTACTGTGTCCAGTTCTGGGCTCCCTGGTTCAAGAGGAACAGGGAACTGCTGGAGAGGGTGCAGCAAAGGGCTACCAAGATGATGAGGGGACTGGAACACCTCTCTTAAGAAGAAAGGCTGAGGGATTTGGGTCTCTTCAGTCTGGAAAACAGACGGCTGAGGGGGGACCTTATCAACACTTATAAATACTGAAAGGGTGGGTGTCAGGAGGATGGGGCCAGGCTCTTTTCAGTGGTGCCCGGGGACAGGACAAGAGGTAATGGGCACAAACTTGAGCATAGGAAGTTCCACCTAAACATGAGGAGGAACTTCTTTCCTTTGAGGGTGGCAGAGCACTGGCACAGGCTGCCCAGAGAGGTGGTGGAGTCTCCGTCTCTGGAGACATTCCAAACCCACCTGGACGCATTCCTGTGCAACCTGCTGTAGGTGACCCTGCTCTGGCAGGGGGATTGGACTAGATGATCTCCAGAGGTCCCTTCCAACCCTATAATTCTATGATTCTATGTTACCTGTATTCCAAGTGTTATAAAACATAGAATCATAGAATGGTTTGGGTTGGAAGGGACCTTAAAGGTCATCTTGTTCCAACCCTGCCATGGGCAGGGACATCTCCCACTAGATCAGGTTGCTCAGAGCCCCATCCAGCCTGGCCTTGAACACTTCCAGGGATGTGGCATAAATTAGATTTAAATCTTCCTGGTAATTCATGACATTCATCATAAAGTGTACAGGCAACAGGAGACAATATCTTAAAATGAGAAAATAATGTTTTGGAGATTAGAAACAAAAGAGTACATTTATCAGAATTGAAAATTGGACTTTTTTTGCATTTTTATACTCTGCTTTAAGGTCACTAAAAGCATTTCAAAATGACTGAGTAAGTCTACTATAAATGATCAAATTTTACACAACAGAAACAACATGCTATAGCACAAAGAATAAAGAGAGGATAGTAATGAGCCAAATGCTGCATTAAAAAGTTGTGAATTTGGCCATCAAAATAAAGTTGATGCTATTGAAGAAAGAATATTGGTCATGGGAGATTCATTTATTCATTAAACATGACAAAGTAGATGTATAGCAACAACATGTTGACCCGTTAACATCTGAGGCCAATATGTAATTGATAGGAATTGATATATGGTCTTATATACAGAGCAATACAAAATAGTTATGTTGGACATGAATCTGGAGAAGGCTTAGTACATTTACCTTACTTGATAAAGTCTCTTTTATTGACAGTTTTGTCTGAAGTGGATAGTCTTGTTAAATAATTCTAAAAATAATTTTTGCTTTAGATCATTACTTAGACTTCATAAAATATTCTCTCTCCTACACAGTTACTGAGTGACAGAATATACAAACAGGATTCAAATCCTGATTTGGACATCCTCAGCTCAATTAGATCATTGCAAAAATTGCCATCTGCTGCTGTTTAAGAAATGACGCAGGACTTGTGGAAGACTTGTGTTTTTGTAGTGGTGATTGGGGACAAGGCCTGATGCTCTGAGGCATCTCATACACCATTACCTACCTACGTGCAGGGGCCAAATCAAGCTGTAAGTTTTGTAAACTATAACCAGATCTTTAGACACCAAGCACACATGCACATTCCTACATGTAGAAACCTAAGCATAGGTGTCTCCATCTGGAGCTGAATCCCACCCTGGTTATCTTTTTATAAGGACAGTAGAGAGCTGATGTGGTTGCCCACACATTGGCATCTAGGATTGCTTGGCATGTCTTAGAGTGTTTGACCTGGTCCCTCCTGCAACTCCAAAATGGCCTGGATCACCTATGTCGTACTTGACAAATCTCTTTCAATTCTTTCAAACACCCGAGGCATCTCAAAAAGTAGTGGATGCTTATGTGTGAGCAAGTAAATGGGGGATATTTGGTGTTTATGAATCCCTTTACAACGCAAAAATGGCTCATCAAGCACCTGACACCTGTAATTTTTCCTGGCACAAAGTAGGTTTAAGATCCAATCCGTTGGGTTTTTTTTCCCCTTCCTTTGTACAATGTCTTACATAGTCTGGTCTCTGCTTTCAGATAGTTTAAATGGTATTAATCTGACCTATTTTAGACATTTTCATCTGATGAGGTCTCCATAGACTACTTTTATAGTCAAGGAGACTACGACACATTTCTAGACTGCAATTAAACTCATCCTAAAGTATGTGGCTAAAATAGGTCAGATGAATCATATGCCCATTTCTCTTCATTGTCTATGAAGTATGGCTAGCTTAGATGTAGACAACTGAAGTTAGGTCAGATGAATCATGTAATATGGTATCCCTCAAGGACAGAGTTGGAGGGAGGAGTTACATTCCTTCTGAAGTGACTTGCTACCATGTTGTCTGCGGTTGTCAGAAGTCAGAAAGATTAATTCTACTTACATATTTTTATAAAGTATGATTGTCATTTCACATGTTCTTATTATTTGTAAGTCTCAACACATGAAGAATTTCACACTGAGACAATAGGTATATGATTATCAATACTTGACTGAGCATTTTTTTGATAACACAAGAATTTTAAACTGGTTTGGATTAAAAACAGGAAGATAATCATGTTTCCATGGAGTTAGTCTTCAACACATGATACGAAATTTATGTTGGCTTTATGTCTTTCTGCCATCTTTATGCTGAACATGGGAGAACAGCAAGCATTTGATAGAGTATAAAGTGGATCAGATAGACAATGAGTTACTGTGCATAAAACCAACCCCTGCAAGGTCCATGCCTCACATAAATTAATCATTAAAAGAGACTTGAACTTACACAGATGGTTTATACTAGAATAATTATTGTTATCACGTGTTCCTGACATTTTGATCTCCTGCTAGGAATCCTAAACCTAAATTTACTATATCCTCTAAACAAAGACTGAGAGTTGAATAAGGCCTTGCTGGGATTAATATTTTACTAAATGCTTGGTTCAGCATAGAAGAATCCCCTTTATTGTTGCCCCAATTCATCAAATCTTCTGTTGTGCAAATACAGCTTGTGAAGCTGGATTGTAAGCAGATCAGTCAAATTATGGGAGTGTTGTGGTTTAACCCCAGCCGGCAACTAAAGACCACGCAGCCGCTCGCTCGCTCCCCCACAGCAGGATAGGGGAGAGAATCAGAAGGGTAAAAGTGAGAAAATTCATGCATTGAGATAAAGACAGTTCAATAGGTAGAGCAAAAGCCACACATGCAAGCAAAGCAACACAAGGAATTCATTCACTACTCCCCATCGGCAGGCAGGGGTTCAGCCATCTCCAGGAAAGCAGGGCTCCATCACGTCTAATGGTTACTTGGCAAGACAAATGCCGTAACTCCGAATGTCCCCCCTTCCTCCTTCTTTCCCCAGCTTTATATGCTGAGCATGACATCATATGGTATGAAATATCCCTTTGGTCAGTTGGGTCAGCTGTCCCAGCAACACTGTTTTCAGCACAAATCCAAAACATAGCCCCATACTAATCGCTATGAAGAAAATTAACTCTACCCCAGCCAAAGCCAGCACAGGAAGTTAAAAATAACTGGCATAATCTGAAAGTCCAGCAAACATGAGAAGAAGTACAAAGCAGGTATGAGGAGGAGGAGTAGGATTTACTGTCACGTTGGCTTCAGTGTCAAGAAAATGCCACGTTTACTACTAGGCAGCTAATACCCACATGTGGCCATGACAAAAGCAGATCATGTTTCTAAAACTCAAGGTGCTGAACAACCATGTAAAGACAGGAAAGTTGAAACATCTTTGTGATGGAATTGGGGACCAAGAATTCCATAAAGAAGGAAAAGACATGGAGGATGGAATCTGAATATTTTTCAAAGGGGATTCTGAAGAACTGCACCAGGATTCAGATAAGTCCCAGCTCTTGAGCAGTCTGGAGATTTAATATTGAAGGAGGGACATACATATCCTTAGCCAGAGGGCTGTGAAGCATCTATAAGTTAGTCAGATGAAAGATGAGAGAAATCTTTAGAATCTAAATATTACATAAATACATGTGTTCCTATATTTACATTAAAACTGTGGTTTATAAGCCTTTATGGCAGTATTGTTTACCTTTGCTCATACGCCTTCATAATGAGAAGACTGCTCGCTCTGGCAGCTCCCAGTTGGGTGACCTGGTTCTCTTCCCCATCCCCTAAGCCTGGAGCTTGTAACAGTTGGACACTATAGTAATGGATCAAAGTTCAGTTATGTTTAACAACTTGTGTTTTCACATTAATTGAAAACAGAGAGACCCAGAAAATGAAGTTTCAAAGACAGGAAAGAAAGTGAGACGGAGAAAATAACCTGAGTTTTGCAATATCACTTCATTAAAAATGATTTTATGTGGCTTAGGACTCTTTTTTGTCTCTACTTTTGAAGTACATTAGTGATTATTGTAATAATGTAATATTGCTTTTGTTGTTGCGCCTCCATGCATTCTGTATCTTCTATAACTACTGTATCTCTGGGAAACTTATGAATATTGCAATTTTTCTGCTGCCTTGAATTTTTCACCCTTGGTTTTCCATGAAAAACCAAGGGAACAATGGAAAGAGAAAACCCCCAAAACATTAAACAAGTATTCAAATGAAAGATGGTCTCTATAAAAAAGATCATCTTGAAATAAGCCAGTAGACCTCCCAGGAATGTTCTTTTACAAATACTGTGGCCGTTGGAATGAGTACCTCAGCAGCCTAAGCCTGCTACCATAACTGGCCTGACTTTGTTAGAAGGCATCCCAACGGGGGGGGGGGGGGGGGGGAAGAAAAAGAAAAGGAAAAAAAAAAAGTAGCGACATTTTAAAGACGTGCAACGATTCTTAAGGATTGTACTCATTGGCTATGACGCAAATATCTAATGTTCCTAGTGTCACTTCCTACAATCAGCACTTTAGTATGTGCAATAATTTGTTGGGTTTTTTTTAAAGAAGATCCTATTTCACTAGATCTTTTGTAAGGGCTTTTTAGAACTTAGGTTACATAGAAGCTGCCAAGACCTATATTTGCCAGTTCTTTGAACAGTTAAGCCTTCTCTCAAGTGACCTCTCTGGCCACAGTTGGGACACCAGCCCTCCACTTTGTTACTTTGCTTTTAGAATGTTTATGAACAAAAGCTAACGGAAAGTGTATACCTGTAAAGAAGAAAAGCCATACAAGGCTCGATCGAGAACCAACCTGTATGTTTACAAATGTCTACAAATATTTGACTTGTGACAGATCCCATGTTACATCTGAATGTCCGTAGTGCCACATATGGATCTCTGAGGCAAAAAGCGATGAAATGCCCCAACAGACATTGCAGGGCTGCCAGAAACGCCAGCCTCTGATGAAGATTCAGAACAGACTTGTACTAAAAAAGGATGACTGGATTTTTAAATCATTATTAAGAAAAATTATTATGATTTTCTGACATAACCAGTGAGAAGACAGAATTTAGGCGCTTTGCTTTCCTTAGGAAACTTTTTGCTCAAGCCCAGGGTATCCTAGTTTCCACTAAAATTCATATGTCTTATAGAGGTAGAGTTGTAAAACAATTGTAACAGGACAGAATTTTGCAGGCCTTGGCCTGGCTGCATCATGGAAGGGGCCGTGACTGACCCTGGTCCCCCATCCTGGGCTGTGGCCCTGGGGAGCTGTGCTGCGGTGTGAGGGCACCCTCGGCTCTCCACACTCCTGCCCCTGCCCTGCTGCTCCCTGACACATCCTTGGAAACACAGCCATTCCCAGCCTTTCCCAAGGCGTCTTCTGCAGAAAATGAATGGGAGAAGCTCAGCACCCCATACCCTTTGCAAGGGACCTCCAAGGGCAGCCTCGATGACAGGGAGCATCCAGGCTGGCAGGTAGAGCTCTGCTCTTGCGCCTTTGCCCTTGGTGCACATCAGGAATGTGTCGGCAGCTTGTGCTCCTCACACAGTTGAAGCAGAGTACCCATTTCTCCTTCCTAGAACGAGCTTAGTTTGTGCAATATGGGTCTTAATGCTTGCTCTAAAATGTCAGCAATTTTAAGCAAAGGCTCAAATCAAAACCGTAGGAAACACTACTGATGAAATGCTGAGGTATGTGTGACATAAAGTGGAGATTTTGAGAACTGCTTTCCAGATTAAGCCATCAAATTTCAGCCTTAGCCCCAGCTACGACAACTTGCATTCATCACTCCAGCCATCACCTGTATGTTTTGAGATGACAGCTGCTACAGGAAGGTAAATTTCTATTATCATGTTAAATTTGTGTCAAATACACTCTAAGATCTCTTCTTTCTCTTTCCTTCATAACAGGTACCATTCCTATAGCTGTGTCAATATTCCCGGCCCATTACTGCTGCTCTTGGCAACTTACCCAGGCCACCACAGCTGTCATGCCCTACTGAAATACACATGGCACAGCACAGTCCTAACGCGTCCAGCTGTGAATGGGAAAACAGGGATGAAGAGTCACCTTTTTCCTTACTGCACGTAGGCAGTCTCTCTGTAATTAAAGCGATCAGAGATTTTCTTCATCAGTTTTTCCCGTGGCTCCCTGAAGTTCCACTCCCAAACTTCATTAAAACTCAACCTGTGCAATGTTTTTCTGTGCAAGGTATATAAAGTCTCCCCTGAGAACAATTGTTTGCGAAGTGATGGGGTTTTGCTGCTCTGTAAAATAATCCTAATATTTCTGTATATACACAAACACAGGTTACTTTACACATGCACGTACTTCATAAGCAGTTCCTTTAATTTTGTTTGAGCTACATCAGTTTATGCTAGCATAAATTGGCCCTTGACCGCTATAGGACTATGTAGATACAGTGTTATAAACCTTGTAAGACTTCAAAGATGAATCCTCATTACTAGAGGTTTTTTATGTTCTATTATATGCACAAGAAAAGGCTTCAGCCTGAAGGGAAGGAAATCAGAATTCTCAGGTTTATTTAAGAAAATCCAATATCACTGTTCATTTTCAGCTCTTACTTTACAACTTCATGCTTCATGTTTTCTATATAAATCTCCTCTTGGTATGTCTGTGACTTTTCACAAACATTGCACTCTGGAAGTTCAGTGCCAGCTAACTTTGCCTTCTATCATTTTTTCAATGACAAGAACGTGCGCACATGTGTTTCCTGCTCGAGGTGAGGTTCATATTTACAGGATATGGAAAGTTAGCATGACAAAAGTAATGACTGTGTAGAAGGAAATTCACTTTCGTTAACAGGCATCCTATTTACTCTACTGTCGCCCCGCATGATACGTCGCTTACCATTTCAGACACCAAAGTTCTTCTGGTGAAAACTTCCTGCACAGAAAATGGAAACTTTGACAAAAAACAACAATAACAAAGAAGATATGGCTGAGTTTACCCTGGAAAAAAATATATCAGTTAGATCCTTTTCTCAGATACACCCATCTAGCTCCCATTGATTCCACTGGTCACATGTGAAATCCACCCCAGAAGACGATATTGAATTATTTGGTTTAATAAAAAATTGTTGAAAAAAACCCTTTTCTTTCTTTACCCACAGCATCCCACGCACTGAGATGCCTGGCTGTCTTCTAAATCTTCTAAAGTTTAATTCTTCTGGCGGTAGCTGAGGAAGGATTCCCAATCAGCAGAAAAACAACCAGGGAGGTCAGACAATGATCCTCAGCAGCTATCTATAGCATTACTGTGGGATGAAGAAGGAAAGGAGTAAGTTTGCCTTTATAAATCCTCAAAAAATGGACCCAGAGACCCAGTCATTGAGTAAGAAATATGACATTCAAACCTGTGGCTGGATTCACAGTATCGGGGGAACTGCAGCACTGACTGACGCTCTGCCTGAAGGCGGGCACCGCAGGAGCAAGTCATTCCAAGGAAATAACTTCCCATACACTTAACACTACCACAAGTCCTCCGCACTTAAAAACTATGCTCCACGTGATTGCAAGTCAAAGCATTGAAATTGGTATAAAAATGGGAGAAATTCCCATGAATTGGTACAAAGATTTTTTTTAAGTGTTTTTTTTTTAGGGTTTCTATAACAATAATGGGAAAAAAACTGTTTATTTGAGTGTTGCCAGAAATGGCATCCTTTGCATTTTTGTTTTAAAAATTAAATATTTGGATGCTAATTTCACTCACTATTATAATCACCTGCAACAGTCGCTTTGTGAAGGCTGTAACACAAAAAATTTAAAAGGCTGGAATTTGCCCTCATGAGAAATTATATTCTGTGAAGCAAGATGTGACCATAAGTAAACTCATATGAATGACTGGATTGAGAGTCATGGAATAATATTCTTCTCTGCTCTGTGATGCATGAATTTAATTTTACACAGTGATATGGATCACTGAAAATGATCATTTCCAGGGTTATGGAAGAGCTTGACACTGATTAGAAAGCATAGAGTGCAACTGAATTTAGGTACAAAAAGGCTGAGAATCAGCTTAAAGATCTGAAGCTTTAGCGTTTGAGAAAAAAAAAAAAAAGTGTGAATGGTTCACCGGTTACAAAAATAGACCGAGTGTTACAACAGCAAGAGCATATAGACGTTACTTGTGCAATAAAAATATGCGTGGTAACAAATTATATTGCTGTGAAGAGCAGATGAGGAGAGACGCCTACAGAAACCTGATGCTGCCTTTGAACTTTAAAATTTTAACTTAATAAGCACTCCGCTGGTGCCGCTTAGCAAAGAGCTGTCACGAAGGGCAGATTTGTTTCACAGCAGAGTTGCTTTATTAAAAATCCCCAGCATTTCCATAAAGTCCTGATTCAGAAGCAGAAGGAGGAGTTACGCTGAACTCGACTGCTGACCTGACAGTGAGAATGGAGCTATTGTACCCAGCACTGAATATGCATTGCTGGGCCGCTTCTTGCTGAGCTTCACACGGCAGTTCCCCTCCGAGGGAGAGGAACCCCTTACAGATCTGAAAGTTGCTGACTGCCAGACAGCTGAAACCCTGAAACGGACCCTGAAGTCAGTAGGTTTCACAGCCGTTAAGAGGTTAAAATACAACTTCTAACTTCTCCCTTTTTTTCTCCGTTGGCTGTAGGGCAATGGGTGGACTGCAAGCCCCGTGCAGCAGCATGGCCCAAGCCATCAACTTCATGCTATTCACACAACTGCAAGCTAGATGTGCTCAATTAATAGTAAAGATTGTCAGGGAAGCAGAGCTGGAAATGCTTATGTGGTAACGCGTGAATCGAACCTGCTTGTTTGAATAAAGCACTAATTGCCTCGCTGACTCTGTTGCGTTAAAGCCTCCTCTTGATACTGTGCTTTACTTGGTGGGAAGGAGTCAGTACAGTTCAGTACAAAATGTGATACAAACTAATGCTTAGGAAGGAAAAACTCTAATGGCACATTATGTGTCGTTCATTGCATGGCTTTCCCTATTACTGCTGAATATTCAGGATAAAGAAAACATCATCTGTAATCGCTCGTCACACAAATAAAACACAAGGAAAGGAAACTCATTCCCTCATCTTGATCCTCAGCAAAAGGCAGAGCTCCTTTCTGCCCTGCATGCACTACCAGGAAGACCAGCATCCAACCAAGTCATGCATTTTTTTCAGATTTTAACTGAATTTCAAACTGTGTGCTGAAGATAGATCTGCTCATGATTTGATCTAGTAATGATGGCAAGAAAAGATAACTCATTTGTTTTTTCCCTTGCTGTCTTTGAGACATAGAGGCTGTCTTACCCAGGAAATTTTTTCATGCTTTTTCAATCTTCATCCATGGTTTTCTTCTGTCTTCATCCTGATGGGAGCTGTGGCGCAGTTAGACATTTTCTTGTTGAAACTGCACTGAGATACAGCTCTCAGTTCAGTCCTACAGCTCCTTTTAAAAGTGGTACCTGCAGCAGTAAGCCATCTCTCGTAAGCAAAGAAATGTAGAAAATGCACTGAAAGACTTACAGCAGAGAATATGCTTCACTCCTGTAATGGAATCTATTAGGAGCCGACAACAAGATTTTTATGAGTTTCATTTGTCTTATGCAAAATTAATTGTTCCACAATTCAATGCTCAGTTGCTCCTTCTAAGAACTGAATGAACACAACTTTTGTCACAGGAGAAACAGCTTTCCGTTGCCACCTAATTTAATGAGCTAGAAAAGACTGTTTGCATATCATGTTGTCAGAGAAATATTTTGTTTTGCACCACAGTGACAAAGCTGAAATAACTGTACAAGGTTGAACTGCAGAATGTCAGACTAGGACTGTTGCAAGAAGCAATGCCAATGCGATGAGAGACGCTTTCTGACTCCTAGAATCTTCTTGTTGCTACTGGTAAGTGAGGAGGGAGCTCCTCTCCCTAGAATTAAAACTGAAGGCAACACCGTGATGTAAGATGGCTTTGGGGTGAATGAATCCCAAAAGACATGGGAGGGAGGGTGACAGGGGACTAAGTGAGGTGGCATTATTGGGTAAGCAGCAGAAAGCGAGATGAAATAAGATACTTATTTCCTATTTGTTGATGGGAAAAATGAGGCAAAGACTTACTCTCTGTTGTATAATGCTTTTAGGGGGGAACTAACAGCAGCTCTCTAATGCCCGTGAGAAGGTTATCAAGAAGACAGGGCCAGGCTCTTCAGAGTGATGTATGAAAGGAGGAAGAGATACGATGCATGTACATTGAAAAAAACCCAGGAGGTTCAGGTTGTAAGGACGAGCCTTTTCAACACAAGGAAGTCAGAGGCAGACGTCTTGCCCAGGGAGGTTGTGCAGTTTCCATTCTTGGGGGTTTTCAAGACCCGCCAGGATAAACACTGGAGTAACTCAGTCTCATGTCAGAGCTCACCACGCTTTGAGCAGGAGTTTGGATTAGAAACCGCCTGAGGCCCCTTCCAACATAAATTATGCTATGATCCTGCGATCCTATGATTGTTCAGTTTATTGTGGAAACAGGTCTTTTTCCATCCGTACAAACGAACTTTCCATTTATCCTTATAATTGACTCGGCATTAATTACTATTCATTATAAACATCTGCTTGACTGATGACTCTTGACTTTTCATAATTACTGCTGTATTTTTCAGATTATTAATATTTTATTTCATTTACATATAGACTCAATGTTTGCAAGAAGAGGTGTAATGGTTATTTAGAGAACTCAGGAAAATGTGTTTAGCTCTCCTAGACTAGATGCCAGAAAAGGATCAGCTAGTTTACTACCAATAAGGACATTTACCTTTTTTTAAGTAGTTTTAAGATCATCTAGCAGGAGGATGGTATATGGGCTACAATTATTCCGACTCTAATAAGACAGAAAAAGAATAATGCACTTTTGGAAATTGAAGAAAGCGTTATCTCAATGTTCCAAACACTTCTATTGCTGTGCTGTTTGTATTACAAACCAGACAAATGATAGTCTAAGCTTGGAATGCCTAGATTGTAGAGGACTTAAATTGTTTTCATGTTGGCACCATCTCAAATGGAGCCTTTCACAGTGCTGTTACACTTAAATTTTCTTTGAACTTTTTGACTAGAAGAGAGAAGCTCTCCTTTTGAAAGAGGCACCATTCTTGATTTTTCAGATTTTAGGTGAAAAAAAAAATTGTTAATGGAATGTGGGGTTTTTTGTCATATGACTAAAAAATGTAAGACAATTCTAAACTTATTTGTCCTCCTTGCTCTCGAATAAAAATGGAAAAGGAAACAAAGAAAACTGCCTTGCATGTAGTATAGTTCCTCTACGATTTGTGAAACATGGGTGAAAAGAGAACCCTGCAGGAAAAATCATTAGATTTACCTAGTGATTTATACCTACGCTGAGATTTGTTTTGACAGAGCAAACAACAGATAAATCCAAGTACCTTTAATAAAACTCATAGCATGTGCTTTAAGGTTTTTGCTGTATCAGAAGAGACAAATAATTGTAGAAGAGAGAACCCAGATTTGAATTCCTTAAGGCTGCTGAGCGCTAAGCAGATGCAGACCCCAGGATCAACCTGCCCGTTTCTCTCCATGTTGTGCTGCAAGTTGTCACATTTACTCATGTCTTCTCGCAGAGCTGGCAGGTTGAGCATATCTAATAGGGTTCAGTGAAAATGAAGTGACCCAGGAAAGACACACTATTTAAACTGTTTAACCTAACCTGCCTCATTTTGACTATATTAGCAAATCACCCCAGCAAATCTTTGGGGACAATAAAGGCAAGAATTTGACAAACAGCTGGGAGTGGTGATGTCCTTTACCGACACAGTGGAACTGAGAAGATAACGTCCATTCACAACTTAATGCTCCTACAAAGGAGAGCTTGGATCCTGCAAATCGTTTCTAAACAGTCTATGCAAGACAAGGTATCAGATCTTATTTGGTTTGATGTATTCCTTAAACAACTGTGCTGCATACATAAAGTATGTGTTAAATACAGTATTTAAAGTTGCAAAGTTAAGAATTCAAGAATTAGGAAATATCAGAATCAGGATTTTAATATAGCTTTCCTGCAGTCCAGTTGGGCACCTATCCTGCTTTCTGGCTGTGTGTGTTAGTTTATAAACATCAGACATTCATGTATACAGTTTGCAAAAATATCGTAATGTATATGTATGGGGATCCATACTGAGATTGTACAGGCAATTCAAACCCTGGCTTTTCCTCTTACAAAAGCTAAGAATCTAATTTAGCAACACAACCATTGCTTTAGCACACTTGTGTAATTTCCTGTAACAACCGCTCATCACTTCATATATTATCAAATTGGAGTCCTGACCTTTTAACTCTCTAACAAAGATTTCAGCCAAACTTAAGTTCACTGACTGTTGTGTAGCAATTGGGCAAAATGAGACGACGGACATTTCCATTTCCATCAGCTGTGTCCTCCTCTCCTTCGATTGAGCCTGCTGTACCCAGGGAAGGCTCTACTGGTTAGCTCACGACGCAGGTTCTGAAAAGTGTGTTGGTCAGGATGATGCATGAAGGTAAATTGAAAAAAGGCTCCTCTACCAGCTGAAATCTTCAGCGGCTCAGGAGTTGCTTCAGAAACAGGTCAACCACTCTTGCTATATGTACACTTAACTCTGATGTAAGGACAGGAAAAGTGACGGAGGCCCATTTCAGTTGTCCAGTTTGAATTTATTCTGGGTATAATTGAGTCCTACTGATCAGCAGTGGAAGATTATTGTCCTAGAGTGGAAAAACAATAGCTATCATGTTCACTGAGGACTAGCTGGTAGAGTCCAGGTTCGGTCAACCAGCTACGCTGCTACAGAAACTTTCATTTATTGTTGTTGCCTTAGAAAGAACTGTATAGGCCTGGCTGTAAGAGTATTCACGTTCAGTGATTTTGATCCAGGCTGAAAGTTCTTGAAGAACAGAAGTTTAAAAAAAAGGAATTAATTACTTTTATAGATGTTCTGCACTTATGAGGGTATTATATGCAGTACTTTCCTATAAACAGAGCTTTGTCCCAGCTGAACTCCTTAGATCTCAAAACAAACAAAAAAGGCTTTGATAATAATAGAATATACTGAAGATACACAGGTTTCTGTAAACCTTCTTCTGTAGCAAATGCAAACAAATCATTCACACACACCCACCAAAACCAGAAGACAGCTTTCTGAAAAATGTCCTTTCAATGCCG
This sequence comes from Rissa tridactyla, assembly GCF_028500815.1. Classification (NCBI taxonomy): domain Eukaryota; kingdom Metazoa; phylum Chordata; class Aves; order Charadriiformes; family Laridae; genus Rissa; species Rissa tridactyla. The sequence goes on along the minus strand of NC_071468.1, from coordinate 114,151,389 downwards.
TTCACATGAAATATGGTAGAAACTCCATATGTATATCACTTAAACTTAGTGTTTGCCGTAGATACTGCATTAGCTTATCAAGTTATCAAATCAGCGTGCATAGATGTGGTCAATGTCTGGAGCCTTTAATCTTCCTCTTCCCTCCACAAGTTCTATGTGAGTTTGGGGAAAAATGTGGCATTTTCAACTCAGAAAATAACAAAGCAGAAGCAGGGCTGTGGTGTGGGATAATCATTACTTCACAGGACACAGCTGGGGTTGCTACTGCTTTCCATTTTGGAGTAAAAGTATGTAAATCATACCAGATAAGCGTTTTAGCCGGGTAGATACATTGAAGGAAATCTTCAATAGATTATTAAAAAAAAAAAAAAAATGAGTCACATACATAGATTCCTAGCCATCTATCTATAGCTCTGAATGATGGAAATTATCCATCTTGAATTCTCATGATTCTTGCAGTATTGGTTACTTCATTTGCATAAAATGAATAGAATAAATTGTTACGAATCCAAAAATATACGGTTGCCAGGATACATCTTGCTAGATGCAAATGAAAATGGGTTTGTGCCGACCAGCTTAAAATAGTTTGGTACTTAGACATTTTCTTATTAACATTAATAGTGATAAATGAAATATTACATATCCAGTAAGCTGTTGAAATTATTACTATATTTTTTTTGCAATGGGAATATTATTACAAGCAAATCTGAAATATTTTTTGTACAATGTAATTCCACTAAAATACTCTGCAGTTGCATTGTAGAAGCAGCATACAGAATGAATAAATATTCCATGTTTGCTTCTTGATAAACTTTTGAATCCAAAATGTAAGCTTCCTGTTAATTGTTTTTATGATTTTCAGTGCTACAGCATTAACAACAAGCATCAATCCGTGTACAGGCACACTATTATTGGCACACTGTTATTATGCTTTGTCCATGTATGTGTGGATAATGTAGTCACAGTTGAGACCCATACCCAAAAATGTCCCTGGGTCTAACCACATTCCTATACAATTACACAGCCAAAGTCCCATTATTTAATGTATATTATTCTGACTTGCTAAAAAAAGGACAAAAATATAATTTATTTTTATTTTAAGCAATATACTTTATAAATCTCGACCATTTTTAAGCTGTGTGCATGCATCATCACTATCTTTAAAAGTCTATACCAGAAGCTTAATCATATCACTTTCCTGAGTAAAGTGGTTTAATTTGAGTAAGGCTGACAAAGAAAATGAGTCTGCATCGAATGCCTAATGAAGATAATTAACGTATAAAACAAATACTTTTTTATTGTGTGCCATTCGAGGTGTGTTCATGTATTTTAAAGGGGATTATATTTCCTATACATTTACTCCCAAACAGGTAGACAAACACAGGTCAGATTTCCAGCTGTATTTAGCCGAGACTGCTGTATTTTTGGTGAGCGGTGTAGCTGCTCTAATCTGCCATGGTTGGTCCCTTGCCAGCAAAGGGCTGGCTGCCCAAGCTTCTCCCAACGTCATGCATCAGTTGGTACAAGAAATAAACTGGGGGTTTACTGCAATAAAGGCGTAATGTATGCTGAGAAAGCAAGCCCTTCAAACTGAAGTTATCTACAAGAATCAAGATGCAGAAGTTTCCTCTACTCCTTTATTAATGGTGTGTTCTTTGAGAGGAGAGAAAAATACTGACAAAATCACAGCAGCACCAATTCTCTCATAGGAAACAATTTCAGACACAATGCAGAGTTGTAAAATGATAGATTAACTCTCTCCTCTCCTCTTTTGGTTTATTATGTCTCAAAAGTTACTGGCTTTATTCCTAATTTTCAGTGGTATAACTGAGAAGAAAATTATGTCCCTAAATTCAAAAATAGCACTGAGGTTCATCTTCACAAGTGATGAGCAGCTACAATTCCAAACAATATCAGTGGCACCGTGAATTATGCAAGTGATGACAGGATCGTACTGAATATTCATATAATTTACTTCATAGACTACATTAGCATTACCCTTTTTTTCTGTGTTAACCACAAAAATAAAGTACTTCCAGACTGAGATGATTAAGGGGCGGATTCAATGGCCACTGAAATTGAAGACGTTTTCCTTCGAATTTGGTAATCTCTGAACTAGGCTCTAAACCTTTCTTTTCTGAGAATGCTCTTTGTACCAACCTTCTTCATGTCAGTCTGCACAGAGCTAAAATGAGCATTAAGAAAGATGTCATTTTATTCCACAAATCAACTCCTACATGTAATACTTGAGAAAACTGCTAGATAAATACATTAGTTCTGCTTAGCAAGTTAAACATCAAAGGCTGAAAACTCATGTTTCCATCTGTTCTGAAGCCGCTGGTGGCATCCAGATGATTGTTAGAGCACTTCTGCATAAAACCATGAGTTTCAAGACTTGCATACTTTCACAGAAGTCTAGACAACACTGTTCCAGGTAGATAAAAACTCAAATATTTGCCAACGTTATAAATGACTTTACGAATCATTCCTATTTAAAAAAAAAAAAAAAAGATTCTCTATGTCACCGTTCAAGTCACAGCAGATGGTATAAGGCCAGCATCTTAAAAAATTGGGAGATTGCTGCTATGCTGCTATGTCCCAGTTGAGCCATGGCAACCGGCTGTGTATATATTGACATAACTGTGAAACAAAATGTGTTAAATTCCTCTGAGATTGGAGATTGCAGATCAGTTTGGATGGGATTCAGTGTGAGATTCAGACTCCTACATTTTACACATCTGTATGCAGGTGTCTTCAGACAGGTGTCTGAGTTTCCACTGTTGTGAAGACAGATTCGCTCTGAGCTATCTGAGCTACTGTATTGGTCACAGGACCTACAGGAGAGCTGATGCTTCTGGAAGAGCAGTAGAAAACATGCCAAGATACCCAGGGGCATCCTAAAAAGCCCTGAATGTTTCTGTTTACCCCACCTGTGGATTGGGACCTGGGTCAATAGAGCCTGGGTAGCTTTGAGTTGTGACAACACAGTCTCTTAGCAGCTGGTCCATTGCGTTGTCCAGCGAATAATTGTAGACACCTACCTGCTTCTTGTGATGTGTGAGACGCTCATACGAATGCACCAGATCTGGACCCTACTACTGAGTGCAATGGGAGATTAGACATCTAATTAATGCCTAAGAACATGCCGGTGTCTGTATACCTAAATTTAGAGGCACAATTCACCTGCGTATATGCAAGCACATCCTTCCACCTGGGAAAGTTTAGGGCATGTGAGGTACTGGGATGGGGGTGGTAGAGATGAGACAGAACTTTACGGGAATCCTGCACTTCTCCAAAGCAAAAACTGGGTGCTGTGTGAGATCCCTCACAGAGTCCAAGTGATTAGAGACGACTTCATTGAGGAACACGACCCCACGTGCCTCAAACCGACTATGTCTCACACCAGCACTGGGATGACAGTTTTGCACTGACAGTTACTGTAGCGTGGCTGATACACAAATAGCTGGTTAAACAATTACTTCCTGGTCTCTAACGTCATTGTCCAAAGCTGAGAATCTGAAATCTATCACTCGCCTGCCATTCTCCCTACAGGCTGGTCAACTTCACTCTTATGGCAGTACATGACGCTAAAGCTATGTAGATTTTTACGGTTCATTTCATCAATATATAGCGGTCCCTTTGTTTGGTCAGGATTTAAAAGTTGGACTTTTTTGACTCCTAAATACTATCCATATCCAGAATCGAAATACTCTTCTGGATAAGTTCCTGATGCATTCAGTGCAGACGATCTGAGAGCATTCATAACATGCACTAATAGAGTCAGAATATTTCCAAATGATGAGCGACATCTGCTTCTTCTTTTGTAAAAGCATCCAGTTAAAGACATGCCCATTATACAGCGGTCAGAAGGCATGCCCCAGAAAAATAAGTAAAAGGGAACATTAAGCTGCTAGCTGGGAATCTGGGGTTCAGTTCTCTCTCCTGGTTCAAGTTTTCCACGTGACTGTTCTTCACGCTTGAAAGTGGAGCAATGCTATTTACTTCTTTTAAAAGGTACTTTGAGACTTGCGGATCAAAACTGCAAGCCAGCAGCTTAGTGTTCTGCTAAGCTGGGTGCTGCAAGGGTAGCTATATTAAATATGTGCTACAGTAACAGACACCCAGCCTTTTAATAGACTAAGTATGTCACTCGAATTACTTTCTAACTAGAAAATTTGGAATTTTTGGAGCAAAGAAGAACGCTTCAAGGACATCTGGAGACAGCCTGGGTAAAGGCAAGAAGTTAAAGTAAGTGATGCTGCTCTGGGGAGTGACGGGCCAGAAGGTCAAGTCCGCGGCGGACCCGATGTTCCCGTAGGTCTACCAAACCGCTGGGCTTCAAGGGTGCTTCAAAACTTGCCTTACTCATGAGAATCACACCTCTCCGCGCGCGCAGGCCCTTTCTTCCACGCGTCGGAGCGCAGCTGTGAACTCTGGGGTTCGGTGTCACGGAGCTGTAATGGCTCTGTGGTCAGCATCATGGCTTCGCACGGTAAACGAGCTCGGCAAGCAAAATCCTGCTAGGAACAAATAACCAGATATTTCTATGCTGCACTTCCAATATTGGTATGTGTAGTCTCGTTTTCTCTCTTTTCTTTTTTCTTTTTTTCTTTTCTTTTCTTTTTTTTTTTCTTTTCTTTTCTTTTTTTCTTTTCCTTTTTCTTTTTCTTTTTCTTTTCTTTCTTCCTGTAAATGACTGACAGACTGGCCTTTGGGGAAGGGGGAAACCAAGCGCCGCACAGCCACTATGGCAAATTTTAACCTTATTTAACCCGCAGAAACAGCGAGAGGAAGTACAAAGCGTTTTCACGAGCTGTGAATGGGCTCAGATCTGGGTTTGACGTCTGGAGGAAGTGCTGCCTTCTGCAAAGCCAGAAATGCAAAAATATGTACTTGCAGTCCCGCTGCACTCAAGTATTTACACACGGTCCCGTCCCCCACCCAAAAATAGAGCCCCCCAGCTGGGAGGAGAAGGGATGGGATCTCTGCGAAACGGGAGGGATTTGGGTCAGGGCCGATGTCCCCGGGCGGGGGTGACAGCGGCACCTCTCCCTGCCCTTATTTCTAAAGCGGACACCCCGCACCCCCCACATGCCGGGCTGGGGCAGCCTGAGGGCCACCCCCCTCCCCGTCCCCCCTGCTCGCATCCGCGCCTCCCCTTCCCCCTCCGCCACCGTCCCCTCAACCCCCTCCCGCCCCCGGGAGCGGCCCTGGCCCCCCCCCGCCCCGCTCCTCAGCCCGCGGCGGAGGGGAGGCGGGTCCGAGGGAGCCGCGCCCGCCCGGGGACGGCCGCCGGCGGGAGCCGCACGCAGCCACCGCGGGGCGGGCCTGCGAGCGTCGCGCTGGGCCGGGTTGGGCCGCGCCGCGCTGCGCCGCCGGCTGTCGCTGAGGCGCGGGGGATGGACGAGGGTCCCTGCAGCGGCGAGCGGCGACGGGCGGCTCAGGTAACCGGGGCGAGGGATGCACAGCGGGGCCGGGGGCTGCGCAGGGGGCGGGCGCGCTGAGACGCTTCTTCCCGCACCAACCCCGCCGGCAGCCGGGCGGGGACGGGGCTTTCCCCTCCCGGAGGGCTCCCCTGCTATGTCTGCCGAGCCCCTCGCTGCCGCCTTTGTGGCCGCTCCTCGGCGCAGGGTGAGCCCTGTCCCCCAGCTGCCCCTGCCGCTCGCATCCGCCGCCGCGGCGGTGGGCTGGCGGTGGCGGGGGGACACACGCCGGGGGACACCGCCAACTGTTGCCGACCCCAGGCCGTTTCCAGCTGCGGGGCGGCGGGCGCCGGGAGGGCTCGCTTCGCCTATGCTACCGGCTGCGCTTGGAAAAGCGTGGGCTGCGGTGCGAGCCCCCGCGGAGCCGTGGGGGAGCCGCCGCCCCCGGGCGCAGGCCCTGCAGGCTGGAAGTCTCCGGGGTTTGGTTGCCGGCCGGTGGGTACCGGAGCCGCCGAGGGGGAGGGCAGCTGGGGTTCGGCGGGTGTCTGCGCCTGCCCGCCCCCCCCCTCCGGGAGAGCCTGGCTTCGCTCTGGCAGTCAGTCAGACAACAGGTCGTAGCGCCTTAGTGGAGTCAGTACGGGGGTGGAGGCGGGGGTGAGCGGGGGATTAAAGCTCACAACTTTGGTTATAGCCAAAACTTTGTGTTCCAGCCGCTGCGGGATGCAGGCTGCTCCAAGCGGGGTGTTTCCAGAGGGATGCACCTCGGCGTGAGGTGAAAAACGCGATCTGTGATACCACATCCATCTCGTTGTTTGAATCTCTCTGCCTGCGCCGCGTTGAGATGCGTTACAGTGAACAGATACCACCATTCCCCCCCCCCGCCCCCGCATCTATTCTTCCTAGTATTACTTTTTTCTCCAATTTAATTTCAAGACCGGTTCGCTTTAATTGTATTTATCTGGGTTTTGTTATGCTATGGTCTTGCTAATACATTGACGCCACCGTGTAAAATCGAATGCTGCATAATTCACTGGCAACACAGCAAGACTCTTAACCTGGCGTGCTTTCGGTGGTGGTGCTAATAACTTGCCGAGGGTGGTGATGCGGGTTGGTTTCCAGCCTGTTCCTGGTAGTCTCTGGTTGCCATTCAGACAATTTTTGCGCTCTGGTTTTATTTACCAGCTCCTAAAGGCAGTTTGTGTGTATGGGGAAAGGGTAAGTTAAAGGGGACAGGGATGTTTTTGCTTTGCTTCTGCTGTTCTTACCGTCTGCAAGGTCAGAAAAACCATAATACGGCTTTGGCTGTGAACTCTTAGGTGGGGAGATTGGGAATGAAATGCAGTCGTGACATGAGGTTTCTTTGTGGGCAAAGAATTTCACATGCTCAGCACTGCTCTGCAAAAATACCCCAACTCATATTACATGGGGAAGAACCGAGCTGATACTTCCCTTTTCTCTGTTATGCTAACTTTTATGTTTTTACAATATGTAAGGAAGACTTAGACATCAACAATGTACTACTTTATTTTTTTTTTAAGGAATAAACTTTGTAATTTCTCGCATTTGATTCTCCTTTCTACTCTCCTGTAATAGCCCTACCCCCCATCTCACCAGGCCCGAATTAAAAACTCGTGATAAAGCCCCATTACACGTGAATTTAGCTTTCCTAGGGCAGGCTTTTAAAAAGTGTTTAAATGAAATGAAATGACAGATTATAGGAATAGTGTGAAGAGTTTGACTTAAATTAATGAAAAACATTAAGTAGCAACCAAGAATAAAATTCTTCAGCTTCAATTTGAACCACTGTAGCATAGTCTATCTGATCTTTAAGGCTTCACTTGAAACTATGGTACGTATAGGAGAGGTTCTCTGGTTATTTATATGGTTTCTTAATGCCTGACCAATATTTTATTATATCCTGTGCTATAGTTTTTCCACTACCCTCCTGTGCTGTTTTTGCAGTGATGCTTCCTTTTTTTTATCCGTGAACCTCTGTTCTTTATTAAAAACAGAAAATAAACCACAAGTGATTGAAAAGACAATGTACGCCAGTAATTAGAATAAAAAATGCTTGGTTAATTTACAAGGGAAAAATGGTGATCATCTTGGGTACTACTGCATAGTTACTGTCAGCAGATGTCATTTCACCATAATAGTGAGTCTATTAGTGAATTTTACAGTGCTGGGAAGATAATTCATTGTTAGTGTGCTTAGCTTGTCTTCATGACATCATTTTTTGACACTGTTTTGTCAGGCTGAAATATCTTGTCCTCAGCAGTATGGTAGTCTCACAAAGACATTGAGGATTTGCATGTGCAGTATTGTTGCAGATGTCCACATCTTCGGTGTTGTACAAAATGAGAGCTTAAAATGTGTGTCAAAAATACTAGATGTTTTTTTAGATGAATAACAATTCCCATACTTTAACAGAAATAGTATTTTATAGGTGTATAGATACTATAAATAAGACCTCTTTAATTGATCATATTTATATGTATTTCCAAATACCCTTTTAATTAGAGTTTTTGGAGAAACTGTAAAAGAGTTTTGTAGAATCACTGGCAGCCTTTACCACTAGGTGCATAACGCATGCAGTAGCACACGAACTTGTTCATTCAGTTCACATATGATACAAACCAGAAAAATATTATTCTATATTCAAAACCTGTATGCAATCCAGACATCATTAGGTCTCCTGTTAAATCCCTGGAGACAAACTGAGCATGTCAATGTGACCTATAACATCAGTGGACAGGGGAATATGCATACTAATAATATATGTTGATTTGAAGGAGCCAAAACCTCTTAGTGTTTCCTCCGTACTGAATTCAGTATGTATTTGGATCTGTTTCAGTATTATCAATCATTCTTTTAGCAGTGCTTTCTACTCACGTTATCTAGGAATGCAAAACAGTAACATTAAATCAGAGAAAACAGTTTGAGAGGCATGAATTAAAATACGTAATATATGGGGCAGCTTGAGAGTTGCAAAAAACGCAGCCATAAATTTGAATTTTGTTGTTTAAATTAAAATTGTAATAGAAGCTGCTATGCACTCATGTGTGAATGATGATGAGAGGGATGTGAATGATGCAAGATGCACAGGTCCTAATTCTTGTGAAGTACTGAGTTTACCATTCTCCTGCTTTCACAGAATTCCAATTCACACTACCAAATAAAATGAAAAACTTCTGTTATTTTCTGTCTTTATGTACTGCTTGATACAAGTTCTTGATTTAAACTGGTAGCAGTAGTTGCTTCTACAGGAAAAATAACAGTAATAGATACAGGACAAATACCTTTTAGGACAGATATGACCTGGTGCAGCACTGACACACAGGAGCATGAAAGAATTTTATTTATTATTGTGGATTTGAAATGTTTAGAAATAATCTCATGATTGGCATCTTCATGTTTACATTAAGTTAACTATCAGTCAGTTTTACCTTAGTTCAGGAATGGCTAATTTCACATGCTAATGGCTGAAATACAGTTGTCTAATTTATGAACTTATCAGTAGACTACGTAACCAGTGCTCTATGGCGCTTTTTTGGGCATTTTATCCTTTTTTTTCTCCTGTCTCTGATAATACTTGGGTAGGGCTGTTCGTAGCAGCAATGTACAGGTTGAGTTTTAACATCATGGTTTGGATGAATGGCAGTGCAGAAGGTGAAGATACTGCGTAAGTCTGAAGGCTTATTTTTGAGTAAACCTGTGTAAGGAATTTGTGAGGTTTGTAAAATATGAAGAGTTCATCGTGAAGGTTCCAGCGGCAGTGCAACTTGTGCCTTATCACAAGCGATGGTCTGGTCTGGTTGAACTCTGAAGTTAATAAATGTCATTCATGAAGGTATCATGCTCAGACCTGTTGAAGAGCATCCATATGGCGTGGGACTGGTCATGTCTAGAATATACTGGAGCATACTGGGAGCTTGAGTTTGGTCCCCTGGTTATGTTGAGCTCTGGGTGACAGTCATGTCTGGGCATTGGAGTTTGCACAATTTAATAACACTGTGGAGGTGCTTTGGTGTTTTTAAGGGCATGTGTAGACTTACAGTGATGTTTTAGATAACAGCCATTCTGTACTCTCCTATAGCCCCTTATAGGTTTAATTTAAGTAGTTGTTAGAAGCTTTTTTAATATATAATTTATGGGATTTGGGGGGGAGAAATCCTCTTCCTTGTTGTAGTACAGCCTGAATTCATGAATTATTTCAGTGGCCTATTTTAGAATTAGATGCCTCAAAGCCAAGGTTGATGGTCTTAAAACTCACGTCTGAAAGCACACCGTTGTCTGTATCTTTTTACTGTGAAGAAAATGAGATGCACAGAGCTTCATTTTTGCAGCCATCTAGAGCTGTTACCACCGTGACTGTTCTGGAGAGTGGCATCTCTCTCCTGCCTAACTGCCTTTGGCATCCTGTGATGGGAATGTTCCCCCAGGATTTGAAAAGCTTGTTTTGCTAAGAAATAAGCAAGTGTAAGCTATTTTCTCAAACTCGAGGAAGAAGTGTTTGCAATGATGTTTATCTCTCCCTCTTCTCCTTACATTCAGTGGCGCATTAGTTCTGTCCCTTACCCATGAAGTGTGAAGCTTGATTCTCTGGGCCCTTTTCAGTTTAAAGCTGCCCTTCGTTTCACCTGCAACTGTGTTACTTCAGAGGAAAAAAAAAAAAAAAAAAGAATTAATTAGACCAGAGGGAGAGTGACTTCTGCCCTGTGATCAAGGCATTCAGCTGAGGTGAGGGAAATCTTGTTTGTATGGGTGTTGCCTTCCTTCATCCAGTAAATATTTTTCCATTTCGTAGTTTCAGCAGGAATACTCTAGGGTAGTCAGTGGGTTAGGGCACTACCCTGGCATGCGGAGATGTGGTTGTGAACCTGCCTCTTCGCTTGGGAAGAGCCTCCTGCCCACTTTTACATCCTCTGTGGTTGCTTTCCTGATGCTCTTAAATTGCTGCATGGTGCTTGGGGGCATGCTCCTGCCGTCTCATCCGAAACTGCAAAATTGCATGACTCCTTTCCTCATCAGCTTGTGAAAGGGATGACTTTGTATCTTGCTCCCAGGGAGGCCTGAAGGTTTTACAGCCCTTCTTAATAACGTAGGTACCTCTTGAGCTTCCAGCATAGGTGATTTTAAGGTACAGCCTTCACAACTTTGTTTCCTATTAGGTTAGATGGCTTCCTGCTTACTATCCAAGTTATATTTAATTTCCATTATATACCCAAATTTATCATTGCCACATTCAAAATTCTCTTGTGAGTCCATTTTGTGCTTCTAGTCTCGTATGGACTAATAAATCTAAGAAAAGTGTAGGTCTCTGGGGGATGAAGGTCAGAATTTGGCAAGACTGAGGTTTCCTTCAGAGAGGAAAGTTTTTATTTTGGGGTTAGAACACAATTTGAGCCTGGTCTGATTCAGTTGTCCAGCATAGGTATCTCATCCTTGCTGAGATGGTTTACAACATCCACTGCGTCTGCGCTTGGGTAGCGGATGCAGGACGGCCGGGAGACCCATGTCCTGCTTGGAGTAGCACCTACTGGGAAGACGGGATATTTTAAGACATTTTAAGTACTATTTGCCTCTCTGCAACTGAACTGAGCCCAGTGGTGTCCCAAGACTATTGTTGCCTAGGCTGAATGTGGTTAGACTGAGAAGCATGAGGAAGGGGTTGTTTTCTTGCTTTTCAAAGGCATTTCAAAGAAAACCTACTTTCTCTTCTGTTTTCATTATTGCCAGTGTATTTGGTGCCTAGCCTGACCATTATGATTTTCATTTTGCAGCCGCCCCAGATTAAGTCTGGGAGGTTAGCTTGAGTTAATGGCTTTCTGGGAAAGGAGGGGAGGAAGTTCGTCTTCTGGTTTCTCTCATGCATATTAATAGCAGCGTGGAGCTGTGGGGCAAAAATTCATTACTATCGGTTGTTAGCTGGTAGGGAAATGCTGAGTGATGGTGCCGCTTAAGGAGCTGAATTGGTTTTGGAGAAGAAGGAAAATTCTCTCTGGTAACTGATCCATATGATCCCGTCTCCAGTAAATTGATTCCAGAATTGTGTTTAATGAGAGATGCCTCCATGAGAGATGCGCAGTGGTATTTATCTGGTACAGATGATTTGCTGGCCCTAATATTTTGGAGGAGGTTCATTTAATGCTGTGGAAAATGGAGGAGGAAAGGAATGGTGAGGGGAAAATGTTATAATATTATTCCTCAGATTTGTTCAAACTTGCTTAGAATTTTAGAAGGCTAGATTGTTAAATTTGTTATGTTTTATTTCCAGGAACAGTCTAATTTTGTCTCAGTTATGCTTTCTTCCGCCCCCATATACATGGTCTGACTCCGTGTCCTGTTGCTTTGTAATTGCACAGTGTTTTGCTTCAAGGACTGTTGGTGACTCTTTCAGATAAAGATAAAGATTTCATGACGGACATGGGCATCTTTAGAAGCTTCTGGAGATAAGTCTGTAATCATCTCCCTAATAATTGATGGCAGCAGAGGAGATGGGAGCTGATGTTTCTGTAACCGTTTTCCCTATGTTTTTGTTATTAAAGCATAAATGCGCTGTAGGACTGGAACACTTCCCTCGCCCTCTCACAAGGCTGTGCTGCGGCAGAGCTCTGTAATTCCAATTACCGCGGGGACGGTTTGCCATTCCAAATGAGATCATGATGGGGATGCTGGAAAATGAGCCTCTCTCAAAATGTGTTTCATGCTCTGAATACTTGAGAGATTTTGTTAGAGTGCGATACTTAGGCCTACAGGGTTTTAATTAGAGAAGGTGTTAAAAAAAATAATCTACTTACTGTTTTGTATCAGTATCTCTTGTATTCAAGAGGAAAATAGAAAATATTTCCTGATCTTGAAGTATTTGGGAATATGTTGCCTGTAGAACTGCAGGCAGATTTCTGCAACTAGATAATCTTACTACTTTATTTTTTTCCCAAAAGACAAGGAGAGAGCACACATATTAGAGGCCAAAGAAGTACACATAAACTGCTTGTCCATTTTCATACTGTGAGACAAAAAAATGATTGGGGTCTGACCACTTACGCCTTTGTTTTACTGAGGTTTGGATTCATTATAGCACAGACAGTATCATGTTGTCCTTTACTGAACTAAAAGTAAATCAGACAAAAAAAAAAATCCCCTTTTGTTCTTGCTGCTGAGGAACACTGTGGGGCTGCCAAATCCTGGCAGTCTGAGTCACCACAATCGTAATAAAGTGTTTGTACTTTGCGGTTGCTGTTATTCAGTGTCTTCTAATTTATTCATAAGGCGAAGGGACACCTACAGGTTAAAATACTACTTTTTAAAGAAATATTCCATGTTTATACTGAAATAATATTTTGTCAAAAGAGAATTAAATACACACTGGTTACACTTTACCATTTGTTCCTTGGAAGCTTTAATCTTTAACAATAACAAATGCATATATTTGACAAATTCCATTTTCTGTGTAAGAGCATGATGGGATTATTTTAAGCTCCTTACTGAACTCTGCTGTTTTGGCCATCTGATCTGACCTGATAATGATCTGATAACCAGGGAGACTGTTTCCTTCCTTAAAAAAAAAAAAAAAAAAAAAAAAAAAGTTTTTAAGGACAGAGACTCTGACCCTGGAAATGCTTCTCTGTGTTTTATCTTTGATCCGTGGGCTGTGACCCAGCCAGCATAACTTGTGGAACTGAATTTGGTTGTTTTTCAGGATCGCTCCCAAACAAAGCAGGCAAATACCAAGCTGCGATATCCGAATAAAACTCCGAATGGCTGCACGTAAAGCTGAGGGAAGGCAAGGTGGTTCTGAATCAACGATGGGTACCTGTAAGGCTGAGACATAGGCTCCCCAACTCCAGAGAAGATGGGTGCAGGTGCCCATCTCTACGCTGGGGGGGTCTGGCTGACAGGCCCTGTCGCCCGTGCTTGGGCAGGAGATGGGAGTTCTTACAGATTCTTGATCCCATCACCTGTATGTGGAGAGGAAATGGGTTTCCATAGAATTTCTCAATTCTTTAGCTGTTTATGGGTAGGAGTCCTCGTGATTTAGGTATTTAACTCTAATATCGATTATTGAGGCAGAAACAATGATTTCTTTCTTTCTATTGATAAAAGAACAACGAGGCTTTTATTATTTTATTATTTTTTTTTTGCCTGATACATAGGGAATTCTGGATGTCATTTACATTTCCCCAGCATTGAGCTAATGAAATTTCCACAGTTCTCTTAAAAAAAAAAAAAAAAAAAAAAAAGCCAAATTTGCTAAGTCAGATCATTAGTAACTTTCTCTGACTCCGTCTTGTACAGCTGCTGAGCGAAGGAAGGTGGACCAAGCCGGGTGTGGGGGTGGTGGGCACCAGGGCGGTGTGGGACATGTATGGAAATAACATGTGGCAGAAAGTACTGTAATTTTAATCGCTGCTGTGAGTCATACCATCGCTACAGCTGTTTCCCAAAGAAGAGGTTTGCATGCTACTGGCAGGACATTCACACAAAGAAAGGAGATGGTAGATAAGCAAATGCAAATATGTTACATGCCCTCTGTCCTTTAGTTTTGAATACATTCTCTAGTGACGAGTTCAGCGTGAAACACTCGGTGACATGTAATTATATATGCATTAAGTAAATGGCAGTTGATTCATGGTATGCCTCTCTCGGGGTATGTATTCTTAATGTGCTGAGGTAGGGCCGGGTGAGTGGCAGTAGAGCTCTGAGCTTCTCGATTCATGTGGCAATGCAGTCTTGCTCGGCCTGCTGACTTCCTTTCTCCTTTTTTTACCCATAAAAGGAGAAAAGCGCTGCCATATGACTCGCTTTAGAGAGAATCACAAAGCGAGGGTTGGGGGGAGGTTATTCAGGTAGCTGTGTGTCTCTTACATGGTACGAGACATTCTGCTTTCTGTGTTTAATGGGATTTTACTAGCAGAGTATGGGGTAGTAGTTCCTTCAACTGACATTGAAGTAAAACATTTCATTCTTCTAATAACTTCTTTCTTTTTTTTCTGTATGGATGAGAGATTCTGAAGGGAAGTTGGCTCTAAACGATTTCGTAAAGAAGATAAAAATCCCAGTTGTCGGGGATTAGGCTGTCCGCCAAACCTGCAGACACTTTCCTGTTGGTGGTTAAAGAATGACTGTGTGTGGTATTCTCCCACCTTGTGCCAGTGACTGTAGGTAGGCATACCTAAGTTTATTGCTTAATTTTGCACTGTTAAAAAGTTTCATCTCCAGTTTTCCAGAAGACAGGCTGTTCAGGCGATCCTCTGATGGCTTACGCAGAAATCAAATCTGGACATCTTGGTGCTGTTCCATGTCTGGAGAAGTCCTTGAGCCCACTTGCTCTGCAGTCTTACAGTGACTTTCAGTGTACAGTAAAGGAAGAGTTGCCTGACTTCCTTTGGCATATTCTGACAAAAAGCATAGCCTTCCCACTGATGAGGGTCACACTTTCTCCACAGAGTGAAGGCAATTAACAGCTCTAAATAAGTTCCACCCAGCTTCTGCCGTGAATTACTAGGAGGTGTTTGATGGGCTCGTGATTAAGCATCGGAATGTGCAGGATGATCTTGAACTGTCAGCTTCAGCCATGCTGCCTGCTGATGTCCTCCATATGTGTTCAAAGCCATCTCTGAGTCAATAATTCATAGTATTGATCAGCTTGGCTTTAGTCAGCCTTGTATGCTCCCTTTGCTTACTGATGCTGTGGAACAGTTTGACTTGGGGGCATGTAGTCAGCTGTCTCTCTTCTTGCTCAGTCCAGCACAAGTCGTTGTAGAAATCACAGCAGACTGGATCTACCTGTAGAAACCAGACTTTTTTCTTTGACAACTGTGAAAAGCGTAGATCTTTGACCCAAACAATCACTCTCTTGTGAAAAGAAGCATTTTGTCAAGTAGTCCAGAGGGAGCTGGAGAAAATTAAGATCTTCATAACGAGCAGTCATTTCCCAGCATCATCCTTCTCTAGTGTCACCGTGGTTATCCAGGGAACAGAGCAAAAGGACCATACTAATTCTGGACCTAAAATCACATTTTCTTTTTCTTTCGAGCTGCTTTATTATTTTTTTTTCCACATCAGGAATAGGATGCCGGCCAAGATCTGTGAGAAGCAGATGTCTGTCTCATGCCAGCAGAGTTATCATCACTGGGATTTAATACATTTGTTACTTCACTTGTGTGGGAGGGTTTTTGTTGTGTTGTAGGTTTTTGGTTGTTTTTCTTGGAAGAGCTGATAGTGAGTTTTCTGTCTAATTGGAGTGATGGTCTTTAGTCGAGTGTTGATGTCACTGCTGGGGTAGATGTGTCATCTTATCATCTTTTTGAAAGACAGAAATTGTACCTGTAGTTCAAGGCACGATGATTAAAGTATTCCCTAGTAAATCAGGGTGTGGGAGTTCGTCATCTGTAACTATTATGTTGGAGCAGATGGCTATTAGGTGGACTATTAGGTGGACTCACTGGACCAGATTGGCAGCCAATACTCAACAGTTATAAATGGTTCATCAGGGTTTTACAGAATAATATGCAGTTTTGTCAGTACTGTGGTGGATTGACGCTGGGTGGATGCCAGGTGGCCACCAAGACGCTCTGTCACTCCTGTCCTCAGCTGGGCAGGGGAGAGAAAACATAATGAAAGGCTCGTGGGTCGAGATAAGGACGGAGAGATCGTTCAGCAATTATTGTCATGGGCAAAGCAGGCTTGACTTGGGGAAATGAATTTATTGCCAATCAAATAAAAGTAGGATAATGAGAAATAGGAAAAAACCTTAAACCACCTTCCCCTACCACTCCCTTCTTCCCAGGTTCAACTTCACTCCTGATTTTCTCTCCCTCCTCCCCCAGAGCAGTGCAGGGGGACGGGGAATGGGGGTTGTGGTCAGTTCATCACACATTGTCTCTGCTGCTCCTTCCTCCTCAGGGGGAGGACTCCTCACACTCCTCCCCTGTTCCATCATGGGGTCCCTCCCATGGGAGACAGTCCTCCACCAACTTCTCCAACATGGGTCCTTCCCACAGGCTGCAGTTCTTCATGAGCTGCTCCAGCGTGGACCCTTTCCACGGGGTGCAGTCCTTCAGGAACAGACTGCTCCAGCGTGGATCCCCCACGGGGTCACAAGTCCTGCCAGCAAACCTGCTCCAGCATGGGCTCCTCTCTCTGTGGGTCCACAGGTCCTGTCAGGAGCCTGCTCCAGTGTGGGCTCTCCACGGGGTCACAGCCTCCTTCAGGCATCCACCTGTTCCAGCATGGGGTCCTCCATGGGCTGCAGGGGGACAGCCTGCCTCACGGTGTTCTTCACCATGGGCTGCCAGGGAATCTCTGCTCCGGCGCCTCGAGCACCTCCTCCCCCTCCTTCTTCACTGACCTTGGTGTCTGCAGAGTTGTTGCTCTCACGTATTCTCACTCCTCTTTCCCAGCTGCTGTTCTGCACGGTTATTTTTCCCTTCTTAACTATGTTATCCCAGAGGCACTACCACCGTCGCTGATGGGCTCAGCCTTGGCCAGCGGTGGGTCCGTCTTGGAGCTGGCTGCATTGGCTCTATCGGACATGGGGGAAGCTTCTGGCAGCTTCTCACAGAATCCACCCCAGTAGCCCCCCTGCTACAAAAACCTTGCCACACAAACTCAATACTCAATACCATTACATTTTTAAGACTACTTCAAGGTAAGCAGAGTTGGGAATGGAGAAGCACGTTAGTGAGATGATCCGTAGGTAAGCAGGTGTGAAAGGGGTGGATGTTTTTGTAGTGTCAGCGTAATTTTTCAGTACCCTGTGACACCACATAATCAATTATATCTATACGAAGTTTTAAACACAGTGATTCTTGCTAAGTGTAATATTTACATTCAAATTTGCACCAGGGTAGTTGTGTTTTCCTTTGGAAAAAATTTATATCCCTTTGTTGTGTTTACAAAGATTTGTTGCTTGTGCTTCTTTTTGTGCAAAATAAGGGTAAATGTTTTTGATTTGGATTTGCATGAAATTTTTTGAAGTAAGTAATTTGGGATTTCTGACTTAGAAGAAAGAAACAAATTTGTGAAGACATATGTAAGTTTCTGAATTAACTAAAACCCCACAGATTTCTTCCCAAAATGCTAATCTTGTAAAGTGAATTTCTCCCTTGCTCGCCACCCCGATGTGGGTAAAGTTTGGAGGAGCAGCGTCTCGGCTGCTGTGCATTGGGATGCTGTCAGTAGAGCTATGCCCGCTTTATACCAGCGGACAGCCATGACCAATGTTCTACTGGCAGCAGTCCAGCCTTGCTGGAATTAAGAAGTCAGATGCTCACCTTCAGTCTGTCTGAACACATTAAAAAAACCTCCTAAACCTATAGAGTGCAGATTTTCACGTGTGCTGTATGTAATACATGTAGAAACAGAAAGGCTTAACTCTTACATGGTTATTTGGTTCGTGATTTTAAAGCAACAACCACCTAGGTGAGGATGTGATATTAAAGCCAGAAGCTATAACGCCTGGAAAAGGTGACCTGTTAATTCTGAAATGCATTGGCTACTTGTGGAATTAACTTCTAAAAATGACGTTCTCCAGAAGCAACTGGGTACTATAATCGTGATGCGTGTTCATAGTAGGAACTAAATAAGGAATGGATATGGCATGCGACTGTACTGTTACATTTTTAGTGCTGTTCGTGACACAGTTTTGTCCTGTGCCAACTAACGCTCTCCCAGATAATGCCCAAGCATAGTTCTGGTGTTAGGAGAGGCGGTGGACCATTTCCAAAAGGCTGTTTGGATCTGGCCAGGCTTTTTTGGAGGGTTTTAGTTGTACAGCCACGAGCTGTACCATGCTCGCTGGTTCCAAGCCCAGAGCATGGCTATGTGCCCTGGTCTGTTTTATTTTCTGACATATATATGGCCAGGGATCCTGCTTTCCAGGAAGCTGAGAATCCCAGAAGCTGGGATTCAGCAAGTTCTTTAGGAAAGCAATGGTAGGACAGTCTTTGCGTGCTTAGAAGGATAGGGGAAAAAAAAATAATCTACCAAACCTGAAAATGAGAAGCTGTGTCTGGAAGAATAATCCAGAGTAATTTAAAATCATAGAATAATTGAGTTTCATATTGGTTTTATAAGAAAAGCCCCAGGAAATACACAGGTGTAATTAGCCATTTTGAAAGTGCTATTTTATTTTTTTTTTTAATCTATTTATGAAGAATTATGGCCTGGCATTTTAAATCAAAATGAATAAATTAAATATAAGCAGATGGCATCTGCAGTGTCCTCAACCAGAGAATATATATCCTGGCAGTATTGTAAAATTTATCCCTGTCCTAAGCTTTGCCTTCTGTTAACTACAGGAGCAGTAGCAACCTGCTAGCCCAAACCTGAGTTGGCATGATATTTGTTTTCCCTGGGAATCCCTGTCTCAAGCAGTTGTTTCAGCCTGTTTCTAATTGCCCGATTGCCTTCTGTCAAGGAGCTGCAAGTCTAACTTTATATTTCGCAAAAACTGTAGGGCCTGGGGATTTTTTTTGTGGTTTGTTTTTTGTTGTTTGTTTTTGGGGTTTTTTAGGTTTTTGGGGTTTTTTGGTGTTTTTTTGTTTTTGTGTTTTTTTTTTTTTTAAGTAGTGTTAAAGCTATTAGCATCCTAATCACTTAACAGAGTCTGGTTCAGCAGACAATTTAACGGGTTGACACTGGTCCGTGGAGCGCTTCCATCTGTCTGGCAGCCTCTCCTCTATGGGAGATGAGGGATCGCTGTGGGGACAATGTAGGCTGCCTGCTGACCTGGCCCCCGGATCCCTCCACCTGACAGCGCTCCAGCGGTCAGGAAACCGAGCTCCTGGTCCCCACACGGACGGTGATGGGCCAAGTGCCATTCCTGGGCTGGGAATTCCTGGCGCGATTTGTGGTTTGAGGGTTGCGTGGGGAGAGGATCGAAGCTCAGGTCAGGATGCTCTAAGGATGAACTGCCCTGAATTACCTGTGTTACCATCGACATCTCTTACATCTTTCTGCATAGTATTTAAATAGTACCAGCTTGGTAGTAGAAGCTTTAATGAGCCTGTGCTTTTTCAGGATATACATTGATAGGGGTGTTCTGCTGCATCTCCGTTTGTTTGTTTTTTTTCCTGTATCTTAAATCAAAATACAGATCTGTAACTTCATTTTGGGACATATGCTTTGTACTTTTTGATTAAAGGACTTCTAAAACATGAAATAATATTACAGTTGCATAGTTAAGATTCAGTCTGGCCTCTGACACACGCTTCACTTTATTTAGCTCCTGTTTCACCTGTGAACTGCAACATCATGTAGCCCATTCTGTAATGCAACTTCACTTAACTCTTTATTTGCAAGCAGAATTAATTTAGCATCTTTGCTCTCAATGCTTTGTTGAATACTGATCATACAGCCTTAATTATTTCTTACACAGCAGGAAACTTTCAAAGTAGCAGCTGTGTTTTGCCTTAAGTCAAATTGGTTGTGGACTAAGTCTGCTGAAATCCCTGAGTGGATAATAAGCTTTACTCCCAGCAGGTCCCCCAGACTGCTACGCTGAGGGTACTGAGCTGACTTCTGCGTTTCCTTGTATAAATGCATTTTAACTAGGGATAAATCGACTTACTGGGTGTTGTCAAAACAATAAAAGAGAATTTTCTCGTCTGCATTAATACGTGACGGTTTGCCTCCTTGTTGACATCCTTCCCTTAAAGCAGCGTTAAGGTTTTTGCTAAGGTTTCCACAGTGTCTTATTTGTTTCTGTCCAGTTTTATCATGCTGGTCTTTAAGAAGCGATCACTTTCCTTTCTTCCTGACTCATGAATTCTCCGGAGAAGAAGAGCAGTTGCTTATAAACATGTTTCTTCACCCCGTGTTTAGGTCAGAGTGTTGAAAGGGGTATCTTGGTATTTAGTTATTTTATAAACGTGTTAAAGTGTTGTCCCTCTTGATTCCCCCCAGCTTTCCTATGGAAGACTCTGATACCAATCTTGGACTGTTTTTCTCCACTTTTAAAGAAATACCCTGTTTTAACGACCCAAACCTGGAAATTTGAAGCTCTTCAAGTCAGAGTAGTTCGTCCTCTTTTCTCTCCCATGGCACTTGCTTTCCTACTTAGCGTTTCTCTCAGTCCAAATGCCTTCCCTCAACGAACTTGCTTTACAGCCCGTTCCACGCAGTTATTGCTTACTGAGTAAGAATTGCTTCCTGGCATCTATTTGTAGTCCTTTTTTAATGCCTGTTTCATACTCCTGTGTCATATTAGCTTTACAAATTGGACCGACAGGATTTTTACGTCCCATCTGAGATTGTTTTTGGTTTGATTCTGGTTTAGACTGAAAGAAATTTGGGTATCTGGGATAAATTTTAAAAAAGGTTAAAAAGCAGACTTCCAGAATGTAATGTGTATTTTGTTAAAAATCTAATTCAGTGATGGCTACTACTTAAGTTGTGCTTAGGACAGCTATTCCATATAAGTTGCAAACTTTTTGTAATTTCATGAGTCAGGTGGCCAGGGGATACTCCTTTATAGTTGCTGGTTTTTTGTTTCCAAAATTCAGTTTTTCTATGTAAAAATGTGTTTGGACTTCCAAAGGTAACTGTTATAGTCTACTTCCCAGCCACAGTCTGTAAGCTTTTTGTGAGTATATTTTGCACCTGTTATGTGAGATCTTACTGTTGCCAGCAGTGTTAATTTTCTCCCCATAATGCAATTTATGTAACAGAACAAAGTGGTCTAACATAAAGATATGGAAATTATGAATGTAACTCAAGAAAATTCTCATTGACCTTTCTTTTGGTCTATGTTAGATCTCAAGATTTTTAATTAGTCTCACTAGGCTTATGTGCTCTGAACATACTTTTGTTTTTTTTAAAAAAAACAATCCGATTGTCTGGTTTTGCAATATACAAATTCTAAAGTTTCTATAAAATATATTTTATCTTCTGTTCTTGCATGTATTTCACAACTTTTATGCTAGTTTGTTTCTTATAGCAATCTTTTATTTTTATTATGTAGAGTTTTAGCCTGGATTTTTTTTCTGTCCCACTTGCAATTGGTTTAAAGGTTTCCGGCAATTTTTTACCATAATTAAATTTGTAAGTCTTGTTCTATAATTAATTAATTTTCTTGAAAAAGACATTTCAGTTCAAATACTTCTGTAGAATTTGTGGGATATGTCCTGTGCATTTGAAGGGGAAGCAGTAGTTGTTGTTCACTCTCAAATTATGATCTTTGTAGTCATATTTCCATTTAATACTTCTAGAAAGAAGCAGAAATTTAGTACCTTTTTCCCTTAGTAAGGTCCTTTTACTTCTGTTTTCATTCTTACGATAATGGGTCGTGAATTCAATTAAACTGTGTTGCCTGTGGCTTCCGTGACTAAAAATTTCTGATCTTTCCACATTGATGAACTCCTTCTGGAGTGGATCAAATAAATGGATCAAGTTGTGGCTCATATAAATACAGTTCTGCAGGTACCTACATTGGTTTGAGATTTTTAATTGATTAATTAATTTAATTTAGGTGTTTAGCAGCAAATACTTTCCTCCTCTTTCTCAAACTGACTTAGGGCCTCTTTTCGTTTTGTGACATTCCTCCAGAGCCAGTTGATGTTGTGTCAGCATAGTCTGTGCTAGACTTGCCCTTTCAAAGCTAAATTCCAACTTTTTTATTTCTGACGATCATCTGAATTTCACCATTCTCTTCCTTTACCTGCATTGTTTCTGTTTCTGTTCTTCCCAGTCTCCTTTTCCCACCTGTAATCCTTTCTCATCGTTTTCATCCACTCTGTTCTGGCACCTTTGCATTATCTCATTCCTGGTACTAAATCTGCTTTCATTTGTGTTCAGCATGAATCGTGCTGCGTTCTTGCTTAACCACCCTTTCCAGTTAACCTTAATTACATGAAGTTTGGAAAATACCTAAATGCTTACTAGCTTGAGAGTTAATGTGGTCCAATAAGTGGGATACCCTTTTTGAAAATTTCTCACGGGTGCTCACTTAATTAGTCCTGGAGTTCCTGTGTCCTTTAGACTTGTCATTTTTATTGTTGTTGGGTCAAGAGGGAAGGGGTCATAGAATCATAGGATGGTTTGGGTTGGAAGGGACCTTAAAGATCACCTTGTTACAACCCCCCTGCCATGGGCAGGGACACCTCCCACTAGACCAGGCTGCTCAAAGCCCATCCAGCCTGGCCTTGAACACCTCCAGGGATGGGGCATCCACAACCTCTCTGGGCAACGTGTCCCAGTGCCTTACCACCCTAACAGTAAGGAATTTCTTCCTGATAGCTAAATCTCCCCTCCTTCAGTTTAAAACCATCACCCCTAGTCCTATCACTACCCTCCCTGATAAAGAGTCCCTCCCCATCTTTCCTGTAGCCCCCTTCGGGTATTGGAAGGCCACTATAATGCCTCCCCAGAGCCTTCTCTTCACCAGGCTGAACAACCCCAACTGTCTCAGCCTGTCCTCGTAGCAGCGGTGCTCCGGCCCTCTGATCATCTTCGTGGCCCTCCTCTGGACCCATTCCAAGAGGTCCATGTCGTGTTTTCATGTATCTTCGACTAGTAAACGCTATAGAAAACAATGGTATCTAGAGCTGGGTTTTTCAACCCAGTGGGGCTGGAGGGTCAGAAGTTGTCTCTTCTTCTACATCGCCACTCTGTAGGAAATGGGGGTTTTCTGGGTTCTGTGAGGTGCTTCCAGTCCTTTCCCTGTCCCAAGGTGTTCCTGCTCGGAATGTTCTTCAGTGCCTGCTTCACAGCTTCTTTCCCATGTAACCCGTATCACTCTCTGGAGTTAGTAAAGTGTCCTGAACATGGTAACAGTAGTTTGCTATCTTGATGCGCTTTACTATGGGATTAGTTGACCTTTTGCTCTGGGGTATAATGCATAGTGGAAGATACGTTGCAGCAGTAGTCATTGCTTTAAAAAAAAAAAAAAAAAAATTGGGGGGGAATGACTATGTTTTGAAGGCATTTAAGTAAGTTTTCTGATTTTTACTTAGTCATTAAAGCAGTTTTGTTAATAACAATTCTTTTAAACAAATTTTTAAATCCACAGGTTGCAGCCTCTGTATAAGTATCGGGAAGGCTCTGGATCATCTTCGTCAAGGTAGGAGTTGACTCTAGTACTTTCTGTCTGCACAGAGCAGCTGTCTAGCAGATTTGAACGTCATAAATGATAAACGAATACTCAGCCTCCCTTGAATGGCTTCCTGTTATGTAGTTTTATTGTTGCACCTAACTGACGCTTTCAAAATGCTATCTGGGTGTAATCTTCTCGCCTTGAGGCTTTTATTTGTTTGCTTTTCTTATTATAGAACAACAACTGAGAATTCTTTTTCCCATGTACTTTTTTCATTTACTCCACTGTTTATTTTGAATCATTTCACTGGTATTGTTCTGGTTTTTGTAAACCCTTGGGATAGAATTGGCCTAGGCAGAGAACGGGATTTGTTCTCATCCCTTTTGACGTCCTAATTCTGTAATTTTTTTTTTTTTAGGCATTCTACTGCCTCTTTTTTTTTTTTTTTTTTCCCCCCCCAAATCTTGACCAGGTTCCCATCAAAGTCTCTGAAATGTAAGTTCTAAATACCCTCCGTTGCTACAGAACTGGAGAGAATTTGCAGCCAGCAGCAAAATAAAGCAATGCTGAAAATAGACTTTTTTCCCCTGGAGAAAGGGAGTTCCCTGACTTGACCAGCTACTAATTGGTACAAAGGTTTGTTTACACAGAGGAGCTATTCCTAATTAGTTCCCTATGTGGGTGCTCTACTTGAAAAATTAGTGTTACATTCTGTTTTAATTTAATCTGCTTTTATAATGAATAGTTACAATTTGCAGTAAAGAACATATTTTTAGATGGAAAAAAAAAAAATCTGCACCGCACCACCCCCGAGTTTCAAAAGATAATTCCTCTTTAGGCAGCGATCAAGTACTCTAATTATTTTGAAATTAAACGAATAAAAATCCATCATTAGTTTAGAACCAGTTTTTAGTCATATCTTTATAAATATAGCTGCAGAAATACAATCATGTTTTTCAAAGCCAAAACTTAATTCAGCTAATTTATGACCTGATGACTTGACCTCTGTTTTTCCATAGTCATAAGGATAGTGAACGAGAATATTTGGGAAGAAGAGTGTTTGTGGAGTTATATTAGCATTGTTGAGGTTATGGTTGGAAAGGAAGTTCATTTCCAAGCTTTTCTGTGGCGGATTTCTTTTTCTGAAGTTGACTTCACCTTTGTTCTGGGAGCAAGCTTATGTTGCTACGAGTTCTTTTATTTAGAGAGTTGAAAATGTGACACAAGAGACAGACCTTAAGAATAACTGTCCCTAAAAATCCTTATGAAGGGCCTGGTCCCCTTGTTTCTCTCTCAGCTTTCCCCCCCAACACTTGCAGAATG
The DNA here is from genome assembly GCF_028500815.1 of Rissa tridactyla. NCBI lineage: Eukaryota > Metazoa > Chordata > Aves > Charadriiformes > Laridae > Rissa > Rissa tridactyla. Next base: position 114,126,606 of record NC_071468.1, on the reverse strand, counting down.
AAATGATCACTTTTAAACATGTAAATTACATTCTTTATTTTGGTACTTTCAAAATATTGGAAAATTCATTTCTGAATTTTGATCTGCTTTAACCAGACCTCTTTCAATGTAAATATTGTTTTAAATAAATGTAGTCATTACAATAAATTGCTAAATGTTTTGGATGTGGGTTTGCGTTTTCATTATTTCAGTACTGTTTCGTTTAATTTTTAATATAATGAATACCAGTACCAGTGAGCGTTATTTTCCTTTGGCTGTACCAGTCTTGGCAACAGCTCATTATGAAATCCAAATTAAATTTAATCTGTTCTGCAGAACTATATGGGATAAAAAAATCAGTTTAAGTACCTGATCATTTCAACCCGGCAGCATTTTTGCATGGCATTACTTTAAAAGGTTTTGGAAGTTCCAAATTTTACTCTTAAAAGAATAATTTCAGTTTTCCATGGATATAATCTGGATATTTCCTTTCAAAGTCAGAAAGTATCATCTGAAAATTGAGAGAGACCCCAAGTGTAATCTTGAATGTTTTTCGTGACAGACAGACGTTGAATGTTTAGCATCACCTCTTTGGATTTTTGAATGTGAATTGGAACCACCCTATTTCGAGGTAAGACATAACCAAGTGCTTGTGTTAAGTACCCTCTTTCTTTTATACGTGATTTGTGAGAAAGCTGAAGAATGCAATGTGCTGGACTTCACTTTGTACAGGGTGTTTATGTCTTTGTTGAATGCTATTTGAGATTTTAAGTAATAACAGTTCGGTTATTTTAAATTTTTTATTCCTTGAGAGAAGCCACACCAGCAACTCTGCATCGTCTGTCTATGGGATTTAGTTTTATGATGGAGTATGTAGTTGTTTGATTAGCTTGTTGCCATTCAAAGTGGTGGTACAGCTCTGTCTGCCCCTTCTCTTGCATCAACACCTATTCATCTGGGATGTGCTGGCTTGGGGAATTTGCTGCTGAAAATCTACAGGATTGCAAAGACTTCTTGGAGGATTAATTTTCTGTCAGCTTTGACCTCTGCATCAGTTCACTGTGGACTCAAACAAGTACTGGTGTCAACACAGGGAAACTGGTGCCAGTACTTGCAGCAACAAATTGTTGTATTGGATTTAAACATCTTGCTTCTCTCTGCTCCAAGGAAGCATTTGATACATGAGGAAGACTATCAGGGGGTTGTGAACAGCTGCAAACTTCAATACCTGAGGAGGAAGCAGAGGGTGATAGAGAAAAGCTAGAAGGTTTTGATCTGTAGATGTAATTACAAGAGTATTTATTATTGAAGATTACCTTCTTCCTCGTAGTGAAATACCGGAGGTCGTGCCAATTTGGCTACTCGTGTTTACCGCATAGATTATAGGGAACAGATGGGAGATCTCAGTATCACACTTCACATGCGGCCAAGTTGTGATCGGCATTGCACCAGAGCTCCAAGGCTACAAGTCACAGACAGCGGTTCTGGTGGTTCTGACCCAAACACGCTCCTGCTTGTCAGCCCTTTCTGGGCTGCTGGGAAACATGAAGCAGACGTGACATTTGAACTGGGCGATTGTAGCATGTAACACTCAAAATCTGAAAGGGAATAGTATCTTACTATATTTATAAATAAATACTTGTTTATGGGAAGAAGGGCCATGCAAGATGGTAGCTTTCATCTGGCGGTTTCTCAGAGAGATGGAAGCCATTGAGTATGGAGAGGACTCTTTAAGCTAACCCTACGTTAGTAACAGTGAATGCTATCATTAATTTAGCTGGCACGAGAGTCATCCAACAAGTTGTGCTGTGGGCAAATGACCACAAAAAACTTCAATTTTTTTTTCAGGTAGAAACAAGCCCAAGGTGGCAGCAGCCTGGCTGGCTTTCTATCAGAGCAGGCTTGCAGTACCCAGGTGAACCCAGGGGTCTCGGTGGCAGTCTACAGAGTATAGGTGTTTGCTAATCGTGTGGATGCTTGTTCAAAAGAAATAAAGCCACCTGCAGAGGAATTTGGAAGGTGTAGAAATTCATTAATTTAAAGCCACAAAGGATTCTGGGGAATGTGGAGCTGGCGTAGTTGAAAGCCAGCAATATTCCTGTTTTATGTCATTGGCCGGGTGAACGAACTCAGGTCCAAGGGAGGAGGTGGGTGTGAGAGGTGGAAGGAAAGACTTATTAAGATTAGAGACTAATCATAGCTTTGACAGTTTCTGCAGTGTAGGAAATTATTCTTCTCTGCCTTATAAACTAATGACGTGATACTTGTAAGGACCATATACTTAACCAGTGAAGCTGCTATGTCTATTTTATTTTTACACTTTATTTTCTCCCTAAAAAGGCCTCCTAACCTTCTATTTTGTTGCAGTTGTAGGGAATTTAAAATAGGAATTATCTATATGCCATTTAATTTATTATTTTTTCTAAAAGTAGCATTTCAATTAAAATTTAGGGCCCATTCTACTTTTTAAGTGAAGAAAGATCTTTATGAGCTGGAGAGATCTCAAATGTAGTGCTCTGGATGGGCTTATCCACCATGGTGGGGGGACTGAGATGAGCTGAAGGGAGATCTTATGGATAGGATAAGTTGAGTGAAAAGAAAGAATTGAAGGAAAAAATGATGGGAATGGAGATGAACACTCTAACATCTCGGAAGAAACAGGCAGTGATGAGAAACAAGGAGTGTGAAATGAGGATCTGCTAAATTATGGACTCTTTTAAACTTAGTCTGTAGAAAGTCAGTATTACTACAGTGTAGTTCACTGCTTTTATCAGTTCCATTGGTAGGAGTTACAACTGGTAGGAAAATATTTTAGTAATTTTTTTTACCTGATACATTTTTGAAGTCCTACCTGTTTGCTATTGCAGACCTTTTAGAGGTGTTGAGACAAATTATTTTTTCAAAATGAAGCCCTTAAATATGCCTTTAATGACCTTAAAGATTCATTCTTTAAGAAGACTATGACAAAATATGGAGCATAGAAGCATCTAAACATTTTTTTTCTAAAATAAAAGGTTCTGAAAATCAAATCTTAATATGACAATGACAAGCCAATAATAATTTCTAAATACTAATGCAGCAGAAGCAGTTCTCTGTGCTCATACCTGTGAGCTGTTTGAGCTGTGCTGAATGTCTTGATAAGGTTTTAAATTTCTCCTAGTGCAAGGAGAAAGATGGAATCTCTTAGATGTTTTTCAAATGACCAGTATCCCTTACAACTGTTCTGAAAAGTATGACATGAATTATTGTTTCAGTTCTCCAGAATCTGAATTTTCTTACCAGTTTAAATATTTGTATAAACGTTTGCAGAAATGGCTTTGTGTGTACGTATGCATGTGTCGGGTGATCTATTAATGTTGTCTTTTAAAAGACCTTAGGGAGCAGGAGAACGTGGGGTGGGAAGAGAGTAAACTAGTCGTCATTTTCAATTTCCTGTTTTCTAAGAATACATAGGAGAGTTTCTTAATTGACTAATAATATAATAATAAACATAAGTTGAAAGATGAACTATGATGATATTACTCAAGTCTCTGGATGGTAAGTATATTTTAAAAATAGTAACTAGTTGACAAAAATTAGGCGTCATTTTGTACCAAAACTAGTGTGAGCTGTTAAGATGAAGGTAGCAGTGCAGAGAGAGCAACACCAAACGTTTAACCTAATTCTGACAATGAAATTGGATGCCTAGAGTGCATTTGGGAAGCTTCACTAACTGCATAAGGAGTCTGGATTCATGCTTAGGTGCCAGAATTAATAGCTAAAGCTGGATCTTTGGACTGAATCTGGAGTTCACACACGAATGTGCCCTTAGGTGTCACCTCAAGTACGGCATCTTTTACTAATTTTTCAGCTAACATGATAAAACAAAGAGCAATGTGGCTGTAGAACTTCAGAATGCATTTTTTGATGTTTTTTAGAAAATAATTCAAAGTTCAGAAACAAGATGATAATGTTTCACGTCTGTTACTTGGCAGTCTTTGAGAGATTGTTCTTTTTTATGCTTGCGGAACATCTTCTACAGGCGCGTTCTGTACCATCATGAGGAGTACCATGTAATGAAGTTTTCAACACAGATTACTACTTAATTCATTACCAGGTGTTTTACAGATAAAATGCAGAAACTTGTTTCAGGGAGAAATGTGAAGAAAAGTACAGCAGTAACTATAGTTTGTTGCCGTATGTTTTTGGCCAGATGTGTTTTCCAAAGAAGTGGGCACACTCTCAATCTGGAATTCAGCTTTAGACCTGGTTTTGGTGTGTAATGACAGACTGTGACTCAGTCAGAGCCTAAAATTAAAATGCTTTTCCTCCATTTTTGCGTCCTCAAAGGAAGATGGACTCCCAGCAGGTGTTAGTGATGAGGTGTTTGCTAATTTACAGCAGCGAAACTTCATGAAGTTCTTGAAATAAAGGGTAGAATATTTTTCAGAAGTAATAAAACCTGGAGTCTATTGACTTCTCCCAAAACAAAGAGTCTAATTTTTCACCAATAGCGAAAAGTAAGGCTCTGTAATACCTACTTATTAAATAAAAACCTCTTTCAAAGAGATTTTTCTTCGATGAAAAAAGATTGTGGACATCTTTTTTTGCCACGTTCACCTTCATTAACACAACTTGCTGACATCCTTCCTCAGCTGCAGTTCTTCCTACACTCAGAGGTCAGAAAAGAGCAAGATCAACAAGCCACACATCTGGCTGTCTCTCTTTCCAACTGGAACAAAGAAACGATTTTTTTTTTTTAATGGCTTTTTGAGTTAATTGTAAACAATTTGGTTTTGGAGTCGCTGACTTGCACCAAATGTTTGTCGTAGGCGGATGTAGGGAAAAAGGACTATGTCCTAATGCAATTCCTCTGTGGCCAGCAAGGAGGGGAAAAAAAAAAAAATCACACACACAGAAAAAAAAAGAAGGAATGTCTTGATCCTTCTAGCATTGAAGTATGCTCAGAATTTTGAGTGCGTGTGTAGGACATTTCGCAAGCTTAAAATATATACTTTGAAGAGGCAGAGCGACAGAAGGAGTTGCTCATTTCATTTTCCTTTACTCTTTGTATACAGTGATACTGATTCCTCCCCCCGCCTTGATTTTCAGTAGCTGTTTATATATGTACAAATTGACAGTGATAAAAGACCAGGCACAAACAACAGGAACAGGGGGAGAAAAAGCTATTTTACAATGAGAGTTTTGTTCTAGTATTTTTTTCTTATCTTTATACTGTTCCTAAATGCCTTGTTCCATTAAACATTTATCGAAACACTATATTTACAGTCATTAATCCTTAATTAACATTTTGAAAACTAATCCTTTACCAATTAGTGAAACGTAATACTTTTCTTACTTTCACAATTATTGTAATTTTTTAAATACCTTCCAGCATCAGGTAGCATCCATCTAATCTATTACATTTACTTTTTTTCTGAAGTGTTTTATCTAAAGTATATATCTGGTGTGGCATTTGGTACTTTCACACTTCACAACAGGAAATACTAGAATTGTTGATGTACAGCACTTCTGAAACTCCATCTACTTTTAAAATACTTTATTATACCTTTATGTGTCTGATTTGGGCTCATATTACTCTGATATTTTGGTTGCTTTGTTCAAGATGTCTGGCCTGATAGTTTTATTTCTAACCTGATCGTTCTCCTAAATATTTACAAATGTCTTGATGTGAAAGGTAAATCGGTAATGCCGGTTTACTAGTACATTTGACTGTCTGGAACGATGCCTAAATTTCTGACAATAAAGTGAATCATCCAGAGAAAATGTTTTCTATTAATTTGTCTGTAGGAGGAAAAAAGGCACTGCCCTACGATTATTTTTTGTCAAAATTAGGTGTTTGAGGTGATAATGCCACTTAGTGGATAGCAGCCTTAACTGCAGCCTTTTTTCCAAACCGAACCAGGTAGCAAATGGGAATCTTGATTTATATTGGAGTTTTCCTCCTGACTAAAATATGCTGATTGTAGCATGTTTTCAAATAACCTTTTATTATCAACTTCATTTCGGGAAGTTCATGATAACCAATTCAGTTTGTGGATGATATTAAAATGTGGGAGTCATTTATTACAGAATTTTGAACTTTTTATAGGAAAATAAGGATCATCTTATTTGTGTATTTAGTTTGATTGGAAAGATTAAACAACATTCTAGGTCTTCTTGCACTGGTTCTTTAAGTTAATGACATGTAATTAGCAGTATGGTGATAATTTTGGTGTTTTAGGTGATGCTTGGTTTTGGCACTCTAGGGCTGGAAGACTGGTGGCTGGGACAAGCCAGTTCTTCAGGAACTGAATTGAAGAGGACCTGGTGGGAAGGGGTTAGTGCCTTTTCTTGTGTGACATTGTGGAGGGCACATATAAAAGGGGAGTATAGGACTGGGCTGGGCCCTTTTTCAGTTGGGCTTTTGCAGAATTCAAATAATTCTACTTTGGAATATCAAAAAAGTGAGATAGACACCAAATGGCAATTCCACCACTGACGTGCAATTATTACTTCTTGACTATATTATTTTCATAAAGGCTCTTCTTTGCTAAGTAGTTTGGATGGTAGTATTAATAACTTGGTGTATTTGATATAAAATTTAAATATATAAAAATTCAAACTTCTTATCTGAGACCGTTGTATATATGCATATATATAGTTTATATCCTGTATATATTTTTTCTAATATCAGTGTATCAAAAAAATCCATTCTTTCTATAAAAAAAAAATATAATAAAAGAATACTACCCTGTGCAATTTAAAGGCTTTTTTATGGAAAAGATTTTTTGCACTGTTGAAACATATATTGATTTTAGGTCTTTCCATTCCTTTCCAGTCTTTAAACTGTGTTCTTTGAACTTTTTTTCCCTAAGTATATTTCCATTACTTCCCATCAACCCCCATCATCTTCAGTCACTGAGCATTTTTTTACTTAATCTCTCAGGCTTTTCTGAAGTTTTCAGTTACGCTGGTTTTGTTAGTAAGTCGGTTGAATAAACAGCAACTAAAAGAATGATTGGTTCAAAGGAGAAGGAAGAAAACGTAATTCAATTTCCAGGCATGTTTCTGTGCTGTATTACAAAACGGTTTTATTAATGGTAAATATTAACACATTTATTTCAGAAAATTACTATCTGCCATTTGTTCATTGTGGAATTGGGAATATTTGAGGGCTTTTTCTGCCCCATCCCATCCTCCAGAGAACTCACATCATCTAAGTCATAAGCTAAGAGGAACCCAAGTTTTAAGACCCCATTAGAGCTGAAATCACACGGGTTGTCTTCCTCCCCGTAAATCTGTACACTGTGCCACTGTACAACTGCTTGTGTCCCTGGACACCTGGAGCAGATGGCTTTGAGCCAGCAAACAGAAAGTTTAGTTAAGTCGATGATTTTAATCTTGATTTCTATTAGTGTTATGGTTTTAATCTTGAGTTATCAATTATTTTTTTTCCTGTAACAAGCAACTATTTCTCAGTTCTTGGTTAAACACACTGCTTTGCAGCTCTCTGTACATGTGTATATGCACGTACATTACGTACATTTCTGTGTGTGCCTGTGTAATTTTTACACAATTTAAGTTTTTTAACAAGTTACATGGCTGTTTCTAAAAATATTTTTAAATTATTTAAATATTTGTTTATAATTTGAATTTTTGTTAGAAAATGATGAATGATGCTTTTATGAGGGTCTATTTCTTTCACATTTGGCTTATGTCACCTCTGTTGAAGTGTGAACGGGGAGTTAGTTACGACTAAAAGTCAAACCAACAAGGCTGTTAGACCCTTTTTATGTAAAAATTAAACTTAAATTTTGCTCTAAACCTAAATACAGTGTTTTTTCCATAGTTTCTAGTTCTAAAAGGCTTGATTTGCCTTTTCAAACAGTGGTATTCAACAGAGCAAATAAGGAAATTTTGGATGTAACTACCTCGCTCCATTTTTGATTGCAGATAATTGACATTTTAAAGCCAGTGTATCTCATCCCGTGTATCTGGGTTTTAGCCAGAGACTACAAAAGGAAAACCAGATTTATTCCTTCTTTCAACTTTTAGTCTGCTTCTTAACTTCAAAAGAAATAATGCTAATCGAAACTTCTTGGATAAGGGCAAATAAAAATGGTATTTCTGTTCACATGGGGGAAAGAGGACAGCTGCCAAGGAGTGTCTTTGCAGGGCTGGGGTGCCCTACGAAGAACGCTCACCACCTTGGCTCACTATCTGCTAAGCCTGATCACCCCTACGCTGGTTAACATTCCAGTAGAAATCATGCTTTTCTCAATTTTGGATGCAAATTTACAGTCACAGTTACTTTTAAACTTAAATTCTGAGTTTTAAGTGGGAGGCAAAGGAAAGCGGTATAAATATTTTCTTTTTTTTTTAATGTTGTTGCTCGTTCTGAAATGTGATTATTTAAAACATGAACTAGCTTAGTTTGGCTTGATTTAGAAAAGTAGGAGTGGAACAGAAATTCATCCATGGGTAGTGGAGTTCTCGTCCCTGCAAAGGTTCAGGTTGGTGCGTGCATCTCCTGCAGCAGTGAGGTGGCACCGGTGATTGAGTGCAAATACAGACCCGTGGTTAGGTCCAGTTGTGGCCTTAATAGCTTTGCTCTCTACAGCTACCTGAAAGGAGGTTGTAACAAGGGTCGGTCTCTTCTCCCAAGTAAGAGGCCATAGCACAAGAGGAAATGGCCTCAAGTTGTGCCAGGGGACGTTTAGATTAGATATTAGTGGTGTTCCCCAGGGCTCAGTATTGGGGCCAGTTCTGTTTAATGTCTTTATCAATGATCTGGACGAGGGGATTGAGTGCACCCTCAGGACGTTTGCAGACAACACCAAGTTGGGTGGGACTGTTGATCTGCTTGAAGACAGGAAGGCTCTACAGAGGGATCTGGACAGGCTGGATCAATGGGCCAAGGACAATGGTATGAGGTTCAACGAGGCCAAGGGCCGGGTCCTGCACTTGGGTCACAACAACCCCATGCAGCGCTCCAGGCCTGGGGAGGTGTGTCTGGAGAGCTGCCTGGTGGAAAAGGACCTGTGGGTGTTGGTCAACACCTGGCTGAATATGAGCCAGCAGTGTGCCCAGGTGGCCAAGAAGGCCAACAGCATCCTGGTGTGTATCAGGAACAGTGTGGTGAGCAGGACTAGGGAGGTGATTGTCCTCCTGTACTCAGCACTGGTGAGGCCCCACCTCAAGTGCTGTGTCCAGTTTTGCCTTTCACTATAAGAAAGACACTGAGGTGCTGGAGTGGGTCCAGAGAAGGGCAGTGAAGCTGGTGAGGGGTCTGGAGAACAAGTCTTATGGGGAACAGCTGAGGGAGCTGGGGTTGTTCAGCCTGGAGAAGAGGAGGCTGAGGGGAGACCTTATTGCTCTCTACAACTACCTGAAAGGAGGCTGTAGCCAGGTGGGGGTCGGTCTCTTCTCCCAGGTAACAGGCATTAGGACAAGAGGAAACAGCCTCAAGTTGCACCAGGGGAGGTTTAGATTGGATATTAGGAAAAATGTTTACACTGAATTGTCAAGCATTGGAACGGGCTGCCCAGGAAAGCGGTGGAATCACCACCCTGTGGGTATTTAAGGCACGGGTAGAGGTGGTGCTGAGGGACACGTTTTAGTGATGGTTGATGGTCGGACTCGAGGATCCGAAAGGTCCCTTCCAGCCCACACGATGGGGTGCCGAGGCGTGCAGGCTGTAAGCATTTCGGAGGAATTAACCCAGTTTTTATTTAGAGCGTGAATTTCCCTCGGCTTTGTGTGAAAAGCGGCGGCGGCCGAGCGGCGGCAGGGGGCGCCCTTGCCTCGCTCCGCCCAGCGCGGGCCCCCCCCGGCCCTGCCCCCGCCGAAGGGGCGCCGCTCCGCGGGTTTTGCGCGTCCCCTGCGCGGTCACTGCGCCCGGCGGCGTTGCGGAGCTGTACGGCGCCCACCTTTGTGCCGGCCTTTAGCTTCTCTCACCGCAAAGTGGAACCAGTTCTCTGTGTTTTTTCCTTTTAATTCATCGTAAATTAAGTGGTGTAAAATGGGCTCGTGATTCATCGCCGCCCAAGTTTGTCAATTAGCTAAAAACAGATTTTATAGCAAAGCAGGAGTAGGGTGTAAAGTCGCTACTGCGCATCAATTTTATTGTCTTAATAAAAAGTTACTGTGCAAATTTCACTGCTAAATTAGGACTAGCTTCCAGTAGTCATTTGGATTAATCGCTGTGGAGCCTGACAGGGTCATTGCGTTATTTTAATTTTCATTTACACATACAAGAAATCTAATTGTTAATTAATTAAGGATGGTTTTAATTCAGCACCATCCACAGTATTCCTTCCTTACTTGTCATCTTAGGCAAATATCGGACTTCTTAACATACCGGAAAAAGTTGTAATGGCTTTTAGCAGCTCATGTTGGGTCACAAAAGCTTCTTTGGTATTCTGTGTAAATAAAACACAGTACTTGAAAATAGATTTACTAGGAGCTGCGCTTCTTAAAGTATTAGGCACAATGCAGAATTAAGAAACTCTTTATGTTTTCATCACTGAGAGGGCTAATGTGCTTGCCTATTAACTGCATGCCATTTTCAAGGCAGGCTAGTTTGCAGAAAAATGGCATGGTCCCAGTCTGCCCCTGTACTTTTTAATGAATTGAGTGTCCAGTGTGAAAGAATAGGAGTTAATAAAATAATATTAGAAATGATTAAAATATTACATAAAGCTAATTAAGAAAAAAGGAGGTGTTTTATTGGAATTTATACTTTTCTGTAACTCCTGCATAATTACAGATTAGCCTAGTGTTTCGGAGAAAACTTGTTCTTGTTCAGTATTCAGTCCCCTTGTCCCTTAACTTGACACTGAGAGCAATTTTTTGAAAAATTCTGGAGTTTAGCGACTTTCTTACCTGCTTTATGTTTAATTTATAGTCCAATGTAAAAATTAATATTTTTTTTTCTTAGTCTTTCTGCTTACCAGTCCATCTGCATTTGTGGGATTGATTTGGTTTTTTTTTCCTTGAGTGGAGTATTTTACATTCTTATTTACAGAATTTCTTCTACTTAGTACCTCCAGTTTATCAAAGTGATTTTTGAATTATGATCCTATTTTCCAGAATATTTTAATTCCCTTCTAGCTTAGTCCATATTTTAAAAAGGTATTTTCTTCTTCTCTGTCTGTCACTAATTAAAAGTATTGAACAAAAACCAGATCTATACAGCAGATACGAGATACTGTTTAAAAATACCATCCTCTTTTCCCAGTAAACCACTGACAACTCCTTTGTCAGATTTTTGGTGTTATGGCACTTTCTCTTTTCTCATCTTCAGTCATTTGTCAAATCTCCCTCCTTTACATATTTCTTTACTTCCTGCAATTCTTCCGGGTGCTTTTACAGACATATTGATTTCTAAGTCTTCATTTTATCTACTTTGTCCATTGGAATAACCTATTCTGTATTTTCATAACTGTTGAGTTTCCTGCACTCCCTTTATCCCTTAAATCAACTTTCCAAGAGACCAATTCTTCCAGATATATGACATTACTGAACCCGCTTTTCTTGAAATCATGATCTTGTTTGACGTTTTCTTCTTGTTTAGTGACCTCTGCTGTTTTTAATTAATTTCTCCTGTATTTCCATCCTTATATTCAGTTAATTCTCCCCATAAGTATTGAACAAGTCTAAAATAGCCATTCCTCTGGCAAACTCCTCTGTGTTCTAGAAAGAACATTTGTCACTCCAGGAGCTTGTACAGATACGTGGTTGTTAACGCTCCTCAAGCTTCTTCCCCAGTTCTGTTACTCAGATGCCTCCATAGTTCAGCAAAACCTTCTTTACCACTTTCTTAGGATTTGGTGGTCTCTCAAATTGCTGTCTGGGGATGATACCCATTCTTTCCTCCTTTACCCTCACCCAGAGACACATACGAAGTTTTTCTTTTACCCTTTCCTGAAATTTTAAATTAAAAAAAAAAAAAAAGTGTTATCCCTCAGTTTATGTACAGTGGGGTTTTGAATAATTTCTTTTTTCCTAGTGGAACTCTTGCTATTTCCATCAACTGCATTGTAATGTAAACTGGTCAGCAAATTTTCTCATTTTGTGTAATGAGATATGAAATAAGACCACTATTACACAAGTGGAAGTATTTTAAACCAATAGCAACTAATCCCTACAAAGATCCACATTTCATCTTTAATTCCTCAAATCTTGAGCTATTGATACATATAGTCAGCCACAGCTATCGCAATTCCAGTAATGTCGATACGTTTCTTTGATCAGAGTTAATTGTCTGCTTAGTATTTTAAGATATTGTTTGACTTCTCTCCCCTTTTCTGGAAAAGAATACTTGTAAAGATTGCTTCGGCTCTGCATCTTATATATTATTACCAAACCAGAAATATAAATTTAGCTGGCAAAATGCATTATGTCCTACATACTGCTGCATTCAGAGCAGATCACTAGCAAACATGCAGTAAGAAATCCAGTCACTGTAGGATTTATGCCTGGCTTGACTGAGATTAAATGTACTGTTTTGGCACTTATGTATTAAAAACAAAAGTAAAATAGATAAAGAAAAATTAACATGCAAAGACTTATTCCCGTTATCAGCTGGCACAAATAAAATCACTCTGAGGAAGGTCTTTACCAGAGTTGCGCGAAGAACTGGAATATGATGGTTTTCATCTTGTTTTTTCAGACACTTGCATTGGATTTTCTGTGAGCATAGTACAAAATACTCTGTGGCATAGTCAGAAGGCTGAATAATTGGCAGTCATTAACACGCAGAAAGGACCAGCAACATTTTTTTCTGTTCCTGATTTTTTACCTGAGAGTCCTGTTTCTGATTCTGTGTCAAATAATATATATGCTCTAGAATAGATTTTTTTCACTCATTATATTCACAAATGTTGAAACTAGATACCTTTTCAAATTCCCAAGTCCTTAGATTTCCAAAATTTGAGTGTATTCTAGGATGGTTTATTTCCTTTTTCACTATGATTTTGGGTGAGAGAAGGCAAGGACGAGGAAATTTTAAGCAGAAAAGGATGGTGTGGCTGCTCTTCTCTTACAAGAGTTCAGAAGAACTAAGTCAAACTCCACCTGGAAAAAAAATGAAGTGGTTTTGTTCAAAGGAAGAAACACTTAAACTAGTCAAACCTGTTCTGCTTCTGTTAAAGATATCTCTCTCCCATCTATCAGTTTGGTAAACACCAGCATCCTGCTTTGCTTACCGAACAGGATCCGCTGATAGAGGCTCCATTTATCCTGTGCAGGGAAATTGCGTCCCTGTTTTCTGTATAAGCATCTGTGCATGCGATGCCCTATGCAAACTGGGTTACTGTAGTTACTGTACACTCAGGTCGAAGGATCAAAGTACAGAAGTGTTTTTTTAATTTCAAATATAATTTCATTCTAATTACTTAATTTACTTCCATTCTACTTTTTTTGTTGGGGTTTGGGTTTTTTTTTTTGTTTATTATGACTCATGAATCAGAATGCAGATATTTTGGTTGCTTGGTTTTCATCCTTTCATGATGGTTCTTCTGACATTATGCACTTTGAAAATAGGAGTTCTGTTCAAAGTATGTTCAGGTGTGAGGGTTGGCATGTAGAAAAATCTCCCCCTTGGATAAGTTATAAGTTCATCGGAGGTAATCTTTTTTTTCTTTTTTTTTCTTTTATTTCACCTTTTGATTTTAGGGAAACCATGAGCCAAGATCTTTAATCCTTGGGGCTATGGATACTAATATTGTTGGCCAGCTCTTTTAATGTTTTATAATTAGTGAAAAATGTATTTGTCATTACAAACCATTTATTAACTCCCTTTGACTTGCCTCACCTTTTTTGTAGGTTTTAATTGTGTCCTGCAATCTGCGCATCAGTTAACAGCAAAAGCTCTTGGCTTGAAGCGTTGCTTATCTAGGAATTGTAATAAAATAATTGTTCAAAGCAGAAAGGATTCTTTTATCTTGGGTTACTTTCACCTTAAGCAACTTTCTTCTCCTACTCCACTTTTCACTGCTTTACGTCTGTTTTTTGCGTTTGAGTTTTATTGGAGTGTTTTAGTCTGCTTATACTTCACCTGTGTAAGGAGTGCGTGGCACTGGTTTTTCATCGCTTCTGTGTGTAGGTCACTTCTTGGTGTATCTTGTTCTGCGAGTATATTGCTTATATTATGAAAATCTTATAAATGCAGTATTTAGAGCCTAACATTGGGGATAATTTGATTATTTATTTTTTTCTGGAAAATTAATATAGCTTGCCCTCTGAAAAGAATTTGGATGTGTTTTTCCCTTATCCATGCCTTGTAGAGAATACTGTGGGTAGTTCACTGGGAAATATCTTTGGTGTTTTTTTGCAGTTAGCATCTCAAACACAAATGTATGACTATTTTCACTCTTTTGTTTTCTTAATATAATGATACAGTCTTATGCTTCTTTCTAGAATAAAGTCCACAGAGGAATAACACCACTTTTCAAAACTAACATCTAGTTGCAAAACTGAGGCTATTAAACATCAGTTGATATGTTTTTCTTAATCAATGCAACTACAGTTTATAAAATTTAAAGATTTACCAGTAAAACAACTGAAGATAATAATTCTACCATATCCATGAAAATATTCTTAACTACAAGAAAAAGGGAGAGAAGATTAAAAAAAAAAAACACCTCTACTGTGGAGTTTGATGAAGATATATAAAAGGTACTGTATAGAAGCAGGACTAATGAATTGACAAAACGCATAAAGGAAGGCAATTGGTAAAATAAGACTGTGCAAGTAATATTTGAGGGACATGTAAAGCACTGTTTTCTGCAATTCCTTCATTAGATTTGACACCATACTCAGGTGCGTTTGGAGCACTGTATCGAGAGTTGAGTGACCCATTGGAATTTGCACGGCTTGGAGAGGTTGCAGAGAAGGGCAGTGAGACTGGTCAGGTATAATAAAACATGAACTGTCATGATTGAGCTTAAAGGCCTTTTTGAAGAGCTTTAAGAATAGTTTAGACAAACATCTGGGCAGAATGACAGAGCTGCTGTTCCTGTTTTGGGGTCTATATAACCCCACCCCTAACTCCAATGACGGCATTGCTGTGAACAGGAATCAAAATGCTTGACTGTTCCTGACTCCAGCACTACACTTTTCACAGCAACAGTATTCCCGGTTTCTTACCTGTGGTAATGTCCATTCTTTTGCTTGACCCTTGCAGAGCTCAATTCCCATACTGATGGTGAGAGGGATAAGTAGGGGATGTGTGGGGGGGGGAACCCTTGTGAAAGCAGTCTCTGCCTGTACCTTCCCTCTGTGGATGGCTCCAAGCACTGCAGCATTCCAGTTTTCTTGGAGCTAGTCTTACACAAATACTTTAAGAGATCAGGGGGTTTTAATGTGTATTGCATAGGAAAAAAAAAAAGCAAAAACTTTAGTAATAGAGTGGGCAAATGCAATTAAAGATGATGTTTTATATTTTCCTTCCTCTCCCAAACAAAAAGAGTGAGTGATATAGGGCTTCCTTCAGAAAACAAAGTAAATTATCATTGTTAAGAAATTTCTGCATTTTTTTATTCTTCATTCATTTCTGAGTCTTCCATTCCTGCTATTTCCTTACAAGCTCTTCAGCAAACTTTATAGGTGAATATCGCAACAATTTGTAATTGTGCTTTTGATCTGAGAGTTCATCTTGGGTTCAGATGCTGGTGGTTTTTTGAAACCACAGTTAATAATTTATGCAGTAAGGTTAGTTCTACTGCTTTAATGGTGGTAATGTGCTTAGTACAGTACAGTTCCCTCAGACTGCAGACTGGATGCCTGTCTCCACCTGTGCCATTAGAAGTTACCGTTCCTCATCATTCATCATCACTCCTGAATTTGGGAGTCTCTGTTTCTCCTGAAAATCCTAATGGATCAGCTCACAGGAACACTCCCAGCCCAACTGCATTAGGATCATAGAATCATAGAATGGTTTGGATTGGAAGGGACCTTAAAGATCATCTTGTTCCTGCTATGGGCAGGGACACCTTCCACTAGACCAGGCTGCTCAAAGCCCCATCCAGCCTGGCCTTGAACACTTCCAGGGGTGGGGCATCCACAGCTTCTCTGGGCAACCTGTTCCAGTGTCTCACCACCCTCACAGGAAAGGATTTCTTCCTCATATCTAATCTAAGTCTCCCCTCTTCCAGTTTAACACTGTTACCCCTCATCCTATCGCTACACTCCCTGATAAAGAGTCCCTCCTTTAGGATGATCTAAATGAATTTAAGTAGTAGTTACTTGCTAATCCAGCTCATTTTGACAAAAGCCTTTTAAACTATGTTTATGTAAGCGGCCAGATTTAGGAAATAGTATCTGGCAAAGGAGCACCAATGAGCAGCAAAGGGTTGAGCTGGTGAACGTCTCCTTTTTCACTGGCACGAGGTTCAGATGCTTTGTCTGTGTGTTAAACTTTCAGTGTAGCTACAGTGATGCTGATGGTTTTGAGTTTGTACTGATTAAATTAGTCCTGTAAGGAAGGGGAAATAAAGTAGTATTTCTCTAGCAATTTATACAGTACTATAGCTAAAACTATAGTACAAAACTCCACACTTCAAATTTATGTAATTGCTTAAAAAAGTGTGTAAACAAAGATTTTAAAGAAGAGTTAAATAACAGGATACTTAGCTTTGGACGTGCAGTATTTAGTTGATAATGCTCAGTTTGTGAACATTTACTAAAGTTTCAAAATTGGATTTCAATATATAATAAATATATTCTTCAGTATATGTATATAAAATCCATGGCAGGTTTGAAGGGTTGCATTTTGATTTGGTTTGGGTGGGTAGTATTTTATTTCTCACAATTCAAAAATTAAATTGATTGGTTTAGTGGGGGAGAAGGAATTTATTTTCCCATTCTAGATAATGCCTCTAGAATGTCAAAACTAAATTAATTAAATTTTAGGAACAGAGTGGTATGTTAGAAAGCCACCCTGTGTTATTATTTTTAAAGGCTCAACATTTTTAAATGGGCTGCTGGATAATAATCTTGTTCATTACTGTTTTTACAGTTTATTTATGTCAGTGTGCCAGTAATTAAATGTTGAGCATGAAAAATCGAGTAATGAGTTTTAAACTGTCAACAGTAGCCTAGAAAGTATTTTCTATATGCTTATGCAATAAGCTTTAATGGTTTGGAAAAGAGTAGAAAACATGAAAACGCAAACATCGTTGTCATGTCAACATGTCATCATTTTTAAAGCGTACTGTTAAAAGTTGGAATTTTCAGGGATTTGGAGATCCCGTAAGAGAAGCTGCTATCATTTAGGAGTGCTGCAACAGCAATATTTTTATACATGCGTTGCGGCTCATTTCAACATTTAAACTGATTTAACAGTAAGTAAAATAAAATGCTTTTCAATTTAATGAAATGTAATTTTATGCTCTTAAGTTAAACCTTTCTGATTTGCTTCTGTGCATCAGCCGTTTATTTGCATTCGTGTTGCAACCACAGTATATATGCTGACCTGCTCAGAATTTAAATCATTAGTTAGTTTGAAATCTCATTAAAAATTACCCTGGAAGTGACTTGCAGTTCCTGAGGTTTGGAATACTTTATTAGAGTTTTCAGGGAAAGACAGTTTGGAAGATCCAAGTACTGGGAAGCAGCAAGCTATACAGAATAAAACAATTCAATCTGGGGCAAGGAATTATGTTTATTAGCACTTCCATTAAGGTGAAGGCTGGCCTTTTAATGTGGAGTTAAAAACTTAGTGTTAAATGATGAGTTACAGTTTGAAGTGAAAGTTTCTTGGAATAGATCTAGCTTTTAGTTTTGGTTTTTAGGAAACGGTAAAGAAATGATTTCAAATCGTGAAGCGTGTTTAGCAGCTACCTGAACCATATTTCTAGATGTTGATGTTGAATATTGCTATTTTTTGGTTTGATGTACATTGGAAATACATAGTGTCAAACCAATGCTTTCGAGATCGCTGGAAAACTAGAGGCTGAAATACTGTGAAGATGGGTATAAAGTTTGTGGCAGGGTTCTTGTTTCATACTTGTGACCTAAATAGCTGAATCAGTTTCTACACCGGGATTGAAGGGGGGGGGATAAAATGGGGAAAAAAAAAAAAAAGCTAAGAAATATAGTAAACTTCAGGGAAAATACTCAGAAATCTCCAGAGCCATGATGTGCTGTACTTCTGTAAGAAGGCTCAGAAACCAGAGCTTGGGCACATGGCCTCAAGCTACTCGATGCAGATGCGGGCGCGTATCCTCGGGTTTTTGGCAAAGGGAGCAGCTTTCCCGCTGTTGGAAGGATGCTGTCGACCAAACCGGTCTGGGGCTGCAGTCCTGACTTTGGCAGTAGAAGAAATGCTTGGATACTCTCTGAAGATCGAAGGCAATGAGGTAAGATACGGCTTAAAATGAGTTGAAAGCGAAGAATCCGAACTGAGTCAGTAATTTAGGTTGTGATAGTATTTTATAATAATATACATTATTTCTTTCAAGGTGATGAAAAGGAAAATAAGTGTATGCACATTATCTTGTTCCTCTTACACGATGCTGATAAAATGTATTATACCAGTGTGATGAAAATGTTAAATTATTGAAGATACAAGTTTTAATGCTGTATAAAATGTATTTTGCTTTGTTTGCATGTTTTTCCCCTTTGTAGGCTAATCAGAAAGTCAGACTCGGTTCATACAGTGCAGATCTTGTTCTGAAAGTAAAATTGTAAATTTTTTTCCTGCATATAAGTGTATGTAACTTTATGAATAATGGAGAATGTTTCTTCATGTTTCAATGTTGTATATGCAAGATGTTACTAATTGTAAAGGGCTTGACAGTCTGCTCACTGGATTTGTTCTGGAGAGAAAATGTTGAAGTATTTAATGCAAAACAAAACCATTTCTTTAACAAAAACCTGGTTCACGTGAAGCTGCATGCTCTGAATGGATTTTTGAGTAAATTTCTATCATTTTATGGAATCACTGTGACTGCTTTGAAATCTTCAATCCTTCCATTACCTTCCTAGGTTTTCCTGCTATAGAATATATCCCTTATATGCATATAGAAATTAGGGTTGGTGATACTTTTTCTTCTCTAGTGCTTGGGGGAAAATTTGAAAAAGCCTTTGTCTCCTCATCAGGAGTATCAGCCATGTACATGCTTAGAATAATTTTTTTGTGGTCTGTTTTCTTAAGTGGGAAAAAAGTTAAACTGAAAAATAGATGAGCATCAGATGTGAGCCCCAAGAGCCCCCCAAGGTTTAGAGTACTGAGAATACTTATCTTTGAGGCAAAAATCAGTTTTCAATCTGAGTTTTAAATCTAAAATTACATTTTTCTACATCCCTCCAGGCAGACCTCTTTATCCTTCTATGTGCTTTTCATGGTTTAATTTTTACGTTTTCTGAGAAATAGTTTAAGTTTACCCAAGAAAGCTGTACTTCTACGTAGTTTTAGAGTAATGTATCTTCCTAAGGACTGTACAGGTAAAAAAACTTTTCTTCAAATCTCCTTCCTTTTTGCCTTTTTTTGCCTTCCATAGAGACTTGCTTTTTTGAGCATTGGATATTTTTACTTTTGGGCGTTTTTCATGACTTGAAATGCAAAGATTTCCAAGATGATAAAATCTAGGAATAATAGATAAAAAGATAGAGTTTGTCCCTCTTCTTTTTTTTTTTCTTTTCTTTTTTCTTTTCCTTTTTTCTATTTCCAAAAATGCATACATGTATTTTTAAAAATTAAAAGGAGCAAGCTCTTTAGCTTTTTTCTGATAGATTTTTATAGTAATATTTTATAAAGCTTTACTGATTAGAAGCAATTAGATTTTTTTTTTTCTTAAATTGCGTTATTTTTGTGAAATAAGATGGATTTATGCTAAAGAATCCAAGTCAAGGATTAAGACCTCTTTTTTTACACTGGAATGGTATTCAGTAATCTTGAGTCCAGCAAAACAGAGGATTTACAAATACAGATATTGTTCTGAGTTTGTTTCTCTTGCGAAGTAATAAACTCATAAATATCTGTCTGTATTTCGTGATGTTATAATGATGTTTAATTTCCAGTTTGCTGAATAGAATTATTTCTGTATTCATCCAAGGTCTTACTCTCTCTGTCCCCATGCATAAATATCACAGAATTGACGACCAAAATGTTTCTCATGGTCCAGAACTTGCCATAATGTTTAATATTCGATGCAGACTGTGTCAAGCCCTTAGTTGTAGTATTCTAAGTTTACGTATGTAACTGTTTACGATTTTGTTGCATTTACTAGGTTTGCTGGGATGGGTAATCTTCTTAAGGTCCTTACCAGGGAAATTGAAAACTATCCACATTTTTTCCTGGATTTTGAAAGTAAGTTCAAACAATTACAAGACAATGAGAGAATCTTTTTCCTGACTTAACAGCAAACTGAGGAAAATCTTAAAATCTGATTGCTTGCAGTGTGTATTTTCCAGCACAACCAGTCTGTCCAAGTCCTTGTCGCGAAAATCATTTGCTTACTCAGGACTCCTTTTCTCTTCCTTTTCTATTTTTCAGGAACCAAATGGGAAATCTTTTAAAAGTTCTCACTTGCACAGAGCTTGATCAGGGGCCAAATTTTTTCCTTGACTTTGAAAGTGAGCAAAGCTTCTTGCCTGGCTTGCCTTCTTTGCTTATTATTTCCTAATAAACTGCATGCGCTTACGCATCATAAAGCAATTCAGAAGGGATTTGCAAACAAATCAAATTACACTTCAGTTCAATATGGCTTTTTTGATATTTATAAAACCACACAAAATTATTTAAATTGATTCTGAGCAGAGAAGGGGGCAGAATGATAGATACGGAAGTCAAACCTTACCTTGAATTAGTTTCAAAACATTTATGAGCCATTGTTAAATTTACATATGGATGAACTCAACCTCAGCTTTCTTTAACAAATCAGGGTTAAAAAAAACCCGTCTATGTTACTTCCTTGAATGGAAATATATATTGGAAATAAAAAGCTGAAAAAAGATAAGCAGTGGAGGTGGCACTGTTTTTGCCTGGTTCAGTGATGATGTAACTGTGATTATTATAGTTTCAAAAAAATAATGAAGTGGTCAAAGTGTATATGCTTGATTGCATCTCTCTTAATTGCATGGTTATCAGTTTGCAAAACAGTGTTTCGCATTCTGCAAAACAGTGTTTCGCATTCTAATTTCCTTGTCACATCTATATCTGATTCAAAGCTATTTCACTTTTGGTGGTTACAGTTTCCCTGCATGTACTTCTAGACATTGTCTTGAAAACTGGTCATCAAATCCTTAAATATAGGTTTAATCCTACTCCACCACTTAAGTGAAATGCTTTTTATTTAAAATGCTAACAGTGTGTGATATTTTAATACCTTTATTCTAAGAAATAATAAATAAATAACAAAATGTTTTGAGAGAAGCCAGTGCTTTTAAAATAACTTTGTTTTGAACCATGGTTTAAGAGAGAATTTCAGTGATTAGACACACGTTTTATCACCTTGAAATAGTTCTCTTGAATCATTAATTCCTGAATTATTTTTCTGAAAAAAAGTTACAGGCATGATATGAGGCACTATGTGTGTACGCACTCTGAAGCACTGGTTCAAAAAGTCAATTAAACACATACTTAAATCTCATGAAATTGTTCAAACATGCTTTCTTGGATAAGAGCTAGAGTGTATGACTGTAACTTTGCACATATCTTAATCTTCTTATCTAGATCTTATTTACCTCATTATGAAGAATCAGTTTTAAATCATGAAAAAAGTTAATTGGTTAGTTTGGGTTCAGGAGAAGGTGCTGCGAGCCGTGTATCCCTTTTTCTCTTCTGTCTATATCATTTGAGAATTTCATTGTAAACCTGGGATGTCAAACCTTTATCCAAACCACCACGTAGTATTTTTTTTTCCTATCAACTTTGTGAGTGCTTCAGTAGTGCTCTGTAGCTTTGCCAAGCTATTGTGAAGGTTTTCAGCTGCTCTGAGCTCCCAGGTTTGATCAGCCCCATCATGTCCTGGATGGTAAGAAAGTTCTCCTGACCCAGGCTTGTCAGAAACAGGTGGTCTGGCAGTGGGAAACCTCGGTGGAGTGGAAGGGGTGGTAAGAGGGGAAAATACCTGTTTTATTTGAGTCTTGGCAGCAAAGGTTGTTGTGTTGTTTTTTTTTTTCCATAAGTGCATTGCCAAGAAGTGAACGGGATGAAGCTCCCTCTCCCATGGGAGGTGACGGGTGGTTAGTGCAAACACGTGCGCACACTAGTCAGGCACATCCACCTAGAGAGGCACAGAACTATCAGCTCCAAATTGCAGTGAGTTTGATACTCCTGAGCGACAGGTTAAAATCTTTTACTTGTGAAATAAAGTCTTGGAGGGTTTTATGGCACTAAATCTGTATTGTGTCAAAGGGATGTGACTGAAAATGCCTGTAATTGCATGCTTTGGTCTCCTTTAATTAGCCATTGTATGGTGTAAAAGGACACTCTTAGTTAGTGGACATGAGTAAGAGCCTGCTTGTGTGCTCGCTGGACTTGAGACGTTCTGTGGTCTCAGTTTTAGGTTGGAGTTCATGCATGAATGGCCACTAGAGTTGGCCATTCAGAGGATGAGGGGTATGCCAAGTTGATGTGTTTACTGTATTTCATTGTTCGCATCAGGATATTGCTCTTTCTAGGTTTTTGTGCACTTTTCATTGGCGGAAAGCCGAAATCTCAAAGTAATCAGCACTGCTTATGAAATGTTTACAGATTTTTTGGATACTCCTGCCCTGGTAATTTTTGTATTGTACCTGAAAGGAAAGTGTGTGACATACTACTTCCTGCTGTGCGTACATTGTACTGCACAAATACTGCTTAAAAAAACAGAAGCTGCCCTTTTTCTCGTATGCAGGAGTAGAACAAATACAATCTGTCTCCATGCCTCAAAAATCAGAAGCTTTATGGGCTGATATTGGTCAAAAGTAATATAATTGTTTATACAAAGAAAGCGGGAAAAGGACATTCAGGCGTTAAATTCATTTGACAGTCGATTTGATCTGTGCTGCTTCAAAGGGGTCATCCCATGGGTGGTGCTTCGCGGTATAGTCTCATAGCCTTATGCTGGAATTGCAATGTACAGACACATGGTTGCACCCATCGTGAATGATAACTGTGGTGGGTTGACCCTGGCTGGACATCAGGTGCCCACCAAAGCCGCTCCTCAGCTCTGCAGGGCAGAGAACATAAAACAGAAGGCTCGTGGGTTGAGATAAGGGCAGGGAGAGATCATTCAGCAATTACTGTCATGGGCAAAACAGACTTGACTTAGGGAAAATGAGTTTATTTTATTACCAATCGAATCAGAGTAAGGTAATGAGAAATAGGACCAAAAGTTAAAGCACCTTCCCCCCCACCCCTCCCTTCTTCCTGGGCTCAACTTCACTGCCGATTTTTCTCTCCCTTCTCGCCCCGCGTGGATCAGGGGGACGGGGAATGGGGGTTGTGGTCAGTTCATCACACATTGTCTCTGCCGCTCCTTCCTCGTCGGGGGGAGGACTCCTCACACTCTTCCCCTGCTCCAGCCTGGGGTCCCTCCCACAGGAGAGACAGTCCTCCACCAACTTCTCCAATGTGATTCCCTCCCATGGGCTGCAGTTCTTCATGAACTGCTCCAGCGTGGGTCCCTTCCGTGGGCTACAGTTCTTCAGGAACAAACTGCTCGAGTGTGGGTCCCCCATGGGGTCACAAGTCCTGCCAGCAAACCTGCTCCAATATGGGCTCCTCTCTCCACAGTTCCTGCCAGGAGCCTGCTCCAGTGTGGGCTTGCCACAGGGTCACAGTCTCCTTTGGGCATCCACCTGCTCTGGTGTGGGGTCCTCCACGGGGTACAGGTGGAAATCTGCTCCATTGTTAACCCCCATGGGCTGCGGGGAGACAGCCTGCCTCACCGTGGTCTTAACCTTGGGCTGCAGGGGAATCTCTGGTGGAGTTCCTGGAGCACCTCCTCCCCCTCCTTCTTCACTGACCTTGGTGTCTGCAGAGTTGTTGCTCTCACACATTTTCACTTCTCTCTCCCAGCTGCTGCTGGGCAGCAGTTTTTCCCCCCTTCTTAACTATGTTATCCCACAGGTGCTACCACTGTTGCTGATGGGCTCAGCCTTGGCCAGCGGCGGGTCCGTCTTGGAGCCAGTTGCATTGGCTCCATCAGACATGGAGGAAGCTTCTGGCAGCTTCTCACAGAAAACACTCCTGTAACCCCCCAGCTACCAAAACCTTGGGTGCAAACCCAATACAGATAGCAATGTGGAAAAATGAAGTTGCTAAGAACTAGCTGTTCAAAAAAAGCCCCACCAAACTATCACTTTATCCGTCTCCCCCCACCTACTAAATACTCCTCCACTTAGATCAGGGTGATGCGGATGACGCCATGGTTGGAAGAGCCCCAGCAGTGACATGTGAATGGAACAGAAATGCAGGAGAGGATGGCAAGCAGTGGTACAGACTTACATATCTTAGGTCAGTCTTGAAGCTACACAGTAAGGTCAGCGTAGTAGATTTTTATTTTATTTTTTCCCTTTAGTATCCTTAATTAATGCACATTTTACAGGCACTGTGTTATAAGGTTGAGTTGTTCTGTGCAACAGGAATTAATTTATTTTCTTGTGAATTATTGTTCTCCCGGTCAGAATTCTATGTTTTGATGAAAATTTTGAGGAGGACATTTTGTATTGCATCTTTTGAAAAATGCCATTATGAGGGGGTTTTTGTTTATTTTAAAATATATTTAATTATTAAGTCGCTTTTCATCAGTTCCATTCTCACTTTTCTGTGTTTTTTACCAACTTGTTCTTTTCATAATTGGCCTTAGTCCCTCCAATACACCTCTTCTATGCAATACTTGAGGTCTCGAAAAATGGAGAGATAAAAACAGAAACACTTCAAAAAAAAATGTTTTCTCACCTAATTCAAATGCTGCCTTGTGCTGCACTTGAAAATTGGAAAGAATCATGAAAGAAAAAGAAATTAGTATGTTTCAAGATTTCACCTTCCATTTTT
This sequence comes from Rissa tridactyla, assembly GCF_028500815.1. NCBI lineage: Eukaryota > Metazoa > Chordata > Aves > Charadriiformes > Laridae > Rissa > Rissa tridactyla. Next base: position 114,101,657 of record NC_071468.1, on the reverse strand, counting down.
TTCTTTAAATAACTATTTTAATCTTTGCCCAGAAGATTTTAGGCTGGGGCAAAAAAAAAAGTTTAAAACTCCCCTTTTCTGCAGCTGTCTATATCATCAGTTGCAGTTCTTATGACACCTTTCTACTGGCGTTATTCTTGATTCAAAACTGGGAGCCAGGTTTCATAACTCCATGGTCATACTTGAAAAAGCTTGAATCCAGCATTAATTTCAGTTAATGTTGTATAGCAAAAGCGGTTCCGTCTGCTCTCCGGTAATCATTTTGGAGTTAGGCAGTTACTCTGCATCTGTACAAAGAGAAGCAGTTTGAAGATCCATTCAGTCCAGCCTTGAAAGCAAACAGGGAGAAATGGGAACTGTGGTAACTTCAGCAAGTGCTATGGAGAATAGTGTTCTCCTGTGCAAGTGAAAAAAAGCCTTTTTTAATTTGAGGTGAAATGAGAACTATATGCATTCAGCCAAATTACTCTTTTTTTTAAGGTTGACTGAAAGCTTTAAATAAAGAAAAGGATCTCTTAATTCCTAGAAAGTGAACTGTATTGCTATTTTGCACTTGAATCTTGGTGTGGTTATTCTTATTCAAACTGCTATATACTGGATTTGATTATATACCACTTATTTTGCCTTAATTCCTTCTTAGCTCTCAACTCAAAAATAATGTTGGGAAGAGTGAGTGCCTGGCCAGTCTCGAGTCAAATGGATTTTCTCAGCTCAAGAACTGTTTTGTTCTTTAGATATTGACCTTATTTAAATTAGTCACAGGTAAATGAATTCTGGGTACATGAGGCTCTTTCCATAGCAGCGTACAAGTGTTCTTTTTTTGCAGAAAATCTACTGTCAAATTACTGCTGCCCATAGAGGGCCTTTTTCAGGCAAAGTAAACAAATAATTCCACATGAATTCTTGGAAGTAATTTGAAGGTTGAGGTAACAACTGTTTGCTTTGAACCTAAAAGGCTAAAGCTCATAGGTTATCAGGAGGTCCCATCCTCTCCTCAGACACAAATAGTTTTTATAAGACAAAACTCTATAAACCTTAACCTGAGCAGGTGCCCCTTTTTACTAAATGTTAGCTGGGTGGGATCATTACTTGATCCTAATTTAATCCCACACCCCCAAGAATCAAGGACACACATTTTCTAGGATGTCCTCCCCCCATCTCCTGAAAGATTAATGAAATTTTCAGTTATCATTGTTCATGTATGATTAAAAGTGTCTATGATTAGAACATGTCTAGCAGCAGAACAACTTCCCACTTTTTCTGTAATAGGATATTAATTAATACCCTTGCTCCAAAGGCAGGAAGGCTGTAGATAGGCCTGTATCCAGCCTGTGGGAGAATAAACTCTTGTCTCCCGCGCTGCAGAGAGTGCCCTACGCGAGAAGCTGTGGCTCAGTCGGAGAAGGTCTGTCTACTCCGTGTCTGTAGTGGAGCTGATATCCCTGGCGCAGCACCATGCCCGTAGCAAGTATTAACAATTTAGGGAGCTTCACTTTGTTCTAGCTAGTTTAGAAAGGATGAAATTCAAAAACCCAGCATAGGCTGGGCAGGGTAGTGCTTCTACCTAATACTGTTCTTAATATATGGAGTGTAGCAGGTTGTGGTGCCCTCTGAAATATGTTATTCACTGCAGTTGTACTGCCTTTTGTCTTTTCTAAGGACATAAACTAGCTTTTCATCTAATTTTGTCCCAGATTGGAATGGGAAAAATCATTGTCATGATGAGAAAACTGAAATAGGATTTTAGCACGATACAGTAAAACACCTATACTGGTCTCTAACTTGCTGTCAGTGGCTGGTGGAGTTATTGCCCGTGTTCAGCAGTGGAACAGGGCAAGAAAAGCTGAAAACGGCTTGTAGTACCTCTCGTTTTACTCACTATTCTTTTTCAGGGCTGTCAAGGCCGGATGGCTATGATGTTTTTTACAAATAAGACTCCACATTCACTGAAATGCAACCACTGACTAGCTTCAGTGGGCATCCTGTTAACCTGCAGCCTGTTTGAGCAAGGGTGGAATAAAGTGCTGTGTTTTTGGTCTGCGTTTCAGACACAGGAAGGCTGTGTGGGTTGGAAGTACTTCTTTTAGTACTGTCTGGTATCTCTTCATTCAAATTAATTATTAAGATATTGTTATAACTCATAAAATTAATTACTGAGATATTGTTATACTTGATTTTGTATTGGTCAAGGCTTCATATCCATTCTTTTTACATTTAATCTTGTCCTATGAGTACTAATGTCTTACCTACATAGCAGTTTCTATGCTTTTTCTAACGTGCACTTGGTGAAGAATAAGGCAGATACATTGTGCTGTTACGGTTTTTGTGAAACAAACGATGGGTATTTTTCTAAGGAAAAAAAAAAAAAAGATGATTCTACCCTCCCACCCCACCATGCATCTGAAATATTTAATGCATCCACAAATGTATTGTAGTTGGTCCAGCTTCCCCCCCCCCCCTTTTTTTTTTTTTTTTAATGAAATCTGAAGCCCCATCCAAAACATGGAATAGACCATTGAAAGAGGGCATTTGTTCATGGAATGGATGAATTGTCATATCCTGGATATGTCTCGTAGAGCCAATAGAATTGCATTTCTCTCTAGAGCTAAAATTTTTGCTTTCTAAATGAAAATTTGCTGGTAGAATCCATATATGGAAGAGTAAAGCCTGCTTTGACTCTTGAATTAATATAACAGAGGATTCATTTAGTTGTCAGGTTTAAGGTTCATATTGGAAACACTTGGGCAAAGGAAGGTGAAAGAGTTTCCAATTTTGTCTTATTAAAGACAGCGTACTCTGAAGGTGTGGGTGCTGTAAAAACTCAGACTTGAAATGCAGTAAGTCCAGTGATTATGGTAACTTACTATTCAGAGGGCTTGCATTCAATGTGGCTTAGTCAGTGGCTACGGATTTATTTATAGATGGGCTCCAATGACTTAAGCGCGTGCTGGTTCTCTGGTGATGTGGGGTGAGAGGTGAGCACTGCCAAGCAGTGATTCCACGCTGTGATTCAGAAATGGCATTTTTTTTCTCAGAACAGAGACACAAGCTTTGGTATTATTGCATAGAAAAACAATTTGAGAAGCCAAAATCTGTCACGAAGAAGTCTATATTCCTTTTAATTGTTGCTGCTGCTGTTGTTGTTGACAGCAAGATGAAATCTTTTTCAAAGTGATTGATTACATGTTTTTTAGATGACCATTTTTGGCAGGCTCTTCATGTAAAATCCCTTTTGAAACATGGACATGGTCTTATCAGAACATCTGTTCGCATAACATATATTTCATAAGTAAGATGCATGTTTTGTTTTTTTTTTTTAAAAAAAGCCTGAATCATCCTCCCTACCTTTATTTTTAAGCTAAACGCTTCCACCATAAATATGAACCGCTTCTGCAAACGCAAGCTAAGCCTGTTGCTCTGTGGCCTTTGCAGCCCTTTCCCTCTCCCTTCCCTTTCTTTCCCTCTTCCACCCACCTACCTTCCTCCTACTCCTACTTCCCCACGTGCTGGGATACTACGGAAAGCTCGGTTGGTTTCAAACATTCAGCCTTCCCCCAATTTCCACAAGTTGAATTGGGAAAAATGGAGAAAGACCAACAATAAAGGGTGTTAGTCACGGTCATTTTTAAGTCCCAAAGTGCTGAGTGGTCTATAGTGTTTACATTTCTATCAGGAGCTAATGTTTTTTAAAGCAAATAAATTGGAAAAAGTAACATAGAAATACCTTGTTAACCAGCCCCTGCTTCAGGTGACCTGAACGTGCACATTTTACACTCATGAACTGTACTAATAAATTACTTATTCTCTTTTGTGTCTTAATAGTCACTGAAAATGTTATTTAATTTTTTATTTAGCCATTAAAATACATATATTGATTTATAGCTGACTCCTACCTTCTTTCTCTGTTGTTTTATGGTATGTAAGTGTTCAACAAGATTACTAGTTTCTTCGTTAAACTCCGAAGCATTTACTGTTTTGTTCCCCCCTTTATCAGAAGGTGACACACCTGTTACGGCGTGTACCTGAGATTTCTTGCAGCTTGGGGAAAGAACCAGTCAGCAACACTGTAAACTTAACGGGACTAATAGTTCATTTCAACAGCCGTGTCCCAGCTGGAGTTTTCCTGTTTGGGGTAGTTTTTCCCTTTGGTGCTACTCCCCTTCGCTTTTTGGAGGATGGTGGAATTTTTTAGTTATGCGAAGTATTTTGGATATAAAACCCAGCTGAGTAAGCACAGTTTATTTTGACTTTTACTTGTTCCATCTTTTAAACAAGATTAGGGAAAACTTACAGAAAAAAAGGAAACGTCAGATCAGTATTGTTTCCTATGCCCAGTCTCATGGGACTCACGGTGACCTGTGAATATAGAAAACATTTTAAGTATTAGTTGCCTCAGAGCTATGGATACATAAGTCTCAGCCATTCGTGTCTGGTTGGTGTAAGGTCCGTAGGTGACACATTTAAGCAAATGATCCTAACCCGAAACATCATGGGGAAGCTTTGAGGACGCCTGCTCTTTCCAGACTCTCCAAGTTAAACCAGTTCATTTGTTTCTAATGCGGGGTGGGTAAATGAATCCTGTACTGATATATGGGTGGGAAACTGTGTCTCATTTCTTAAAGAGAGTGAGAAAACTAAATAGGAAAGGTTATTTTAGTATTTCTTGTCTATTAATGTAGAGATGTATAAAGTATCTCTTCCTAATCGGCGAGTTTTTGAACTGTAGGTATCTCATTGCTTTTAATGAAAACAAGTAGTCCTTAAGTCCTAAGATTCACTTTCAGATATTTTTTTTTTCTTCCAAAAACATTAAAATTCTGTTAAAAGCTAATACAAGTTTAAGAAAAAGAAAAATTAAAAGTTGTGTCTCTAGAAGTCTGCTGGGACAATGTGTTATGGTTCAACCTCAGCTGGCAACTAAGCACCACACAGCTGCTCACTCACTCCCCCCACAGCGGGACGGGGGAGAGAATCAGAAGGGTAAAAGTGAGAAAACTCATGGGTTGAGGTAGAGGCAGTTTAATAGGTAGAGCAAAAGCCGCGCATGCAAGCAAAGCGAAATAAGGAATTCAATCACGACTCCCCATGAGCAGGCAGGGGTTCAGCCATCTCCAGGGAAGCAGGGCTCCATCACACATAACTGTTAGTTAGGAAGACAAACGCCATCTCTCCAAATGTGCCCCCTTCCTCCTCCTTCCCCCAGCTTTAATGCTGAGCATGACACCATATGGTGTGGGATATCCCTTTGGTCAGTGGGGTCAGCTCTCCCAGCTGTGTCCCCTCCCAGCTCCCTGTGCATCCCCAGCCCGCTTGGTGGTGGGGCGGCGTGAGGAGCAGAAAAGACCTTGACTCTGTGTAAGCACTGCTCAGCAGTAGCTAAAACATTCCTGTATTATCAACACTGTTTCCAGCACAAACCCAAAACACAGCCCCATACCAGCTACTATGAAGAAAATTGACTCCGCCCCAGACAAAATCGGCACAAAATGTGATTGCTTCTACAGATACTGACTACAATTCTATATATAGGTCATCCAGTCTTTAGTCAGTGCCAGTTGGCTTTATGTTTTAAAGCAAAAGAAGGGAGAAGATCTCTACCTTGTCTAACGTGTTGATCTTCTAGGGATAACATCACTCCCTGGGGTCACACTGCTGTGCAAATCCCATCGGGGGGGATCTGAATGGGAAAATTGATCTACTTCAAATGTCATTTCTCTGAACAAGAAAGATCTACAGGTCACTCCCACCTTGAAAACTCATCATTGACAGAGCTGGATTTATTTTAGTAGCAGGAATGATCTCTGACATACATAAGAAAAATGTTTTTAACAGTACTGTATCTGTGTTTTACAAAAGGAGAAATAAATTACCCTGGTTAGGGAAGCCTGGAGGAAAGTCAAAGTGGTGTAATATCCCACTGCTCCATCCACTGAAAGGCCTGATTTTATCCCCAAGCTGCAAGAAGAGTGAACAATTCTTTGTAATCGGGGCTGTGGAGCTCATGAAACAGAGGGACATTTTTACTAAAGGACTGGTGCATTATCCTATTCTAATAATATTGCTTTATGATACTGCTTCACTTTAAAATCCAATGTTTTTAGAAGAGGTATTATGAGCCAGAGCATACAAAAACTGCACTGCTTTTTTTTTTTTTTTGCTGTAGAAAGTAAAAACTTGAATGTTAGCAGAATGGCAGTGTAGGATAATTGTGTATTTTAAAAAAACACATGAGAATGGAGTTATGCATAGTCGATATGAATATAATGTATTAAGTAGAACTGAGTAATCTTGCCATTTGTATTGCAGCTACCTTTTGACTTCGTGCATTTTGCTTTTCTGTTTCTTAGATGCACAGCCCACAGATGGAGAAAGGGAGGTATGGAATCAGATCAGTGCAGTTTTACAGGACTCGGAAAGTATGCTTGCAGACCTTCAGGCTTACAAAGGAGCTGGACAAGAAATTAGAGATGTACGTTTGTTAAAGTTAATGACAGTTTTTTGGAAGCAGAATCAAGCAAAACTCAATGCGTTCCTCGCTTCTGTTCTGTATCCAAGCACATTCTATGAAACGATATGAAAATCTTCATTAAAATTGTGTTTACAAAATCTGTTACAGCCTAGGTGTAATGTTGAATATAAAGCCCTAATGTCAAATTGTTAAATGGTGGCTGCTGGAACTTCTCTTAAGTTTACTATTAGTAATTATTTTTCACTTTGAGAAACAGCATTTCATACGCCTCATTTCATATATCTTATGGTAGAAGTCAAAGTTGAGGACATGGAAGAAGTAATACTCAGATGTTAGAAATGCACTATTAAAAAGGTTGAAAACAGTTGTTCTTCTGTGTAAGTGAAATAATGAAACAAAGTAAATTATAACCTTACATCGACTTTGCAGGCATCTTACTTTATGAAATTGGTCCTGAAGTACAGTTCTGAACTGTAACGTAGAATTTGGCTCAACTGACCAAATCTTTGCCTGCATCAGCTTTGCAGTTACTGTGAGCTGTTGGTTACTTAAGAACCTGAAGATTTCAAGAGCATCGGAATCTTAAAAAAAGGCTATTTCTGTAACCTGTAATCATATAAAAGGTCTTCCTTGGTGTTTCTGACATATTTTTTCCCCAAATAACGTGTTAAAACATATTTCCTGTGTGTCAGTGGTGCATTTGAATGAATAATTTTAAATAACTATGTTACAAGGGGAAAGGGAAGGTGGAAAAAAATGGTATTTTTTTGACTCACTAATTTCCTATTCCTGCGCAATGTAATTTCTCGTAATTGTTCTGTGTTTCACAATACTTACTTTCTAAAATGGTGAACTAGAAAACTTCCGAACCATCTTTTGCTTGTTATTCACAGACCACAGTTCTTTACAGTAATATTTTCATTTCAGGCAATACAAAACCCCAATGATATCCAGTTGCAAGAAAAAGCATGGAATTCAGTATGTCCTCTGGTTGTAAGGCTGAAGCGCTTTTATGAGTTTTCACTCAGATTAGGTGAGCCCTGTTCTAGTCTGTCTGCTCATTCGGCTACTTTATATATAAAGAGGTAGGAAGTTTCTTTTTCCACAGACTTTTAAACGGTTATTATTCTTTCTGTTTGATATCAGCAGACATTTAACTGTAGTTACGTTTATCAAGGCCTGTTTTTAATCTTAATTTAATTTCAAATTTATCTTAGTTTGTTAGTCTATCACTTAAAATAAATCTGCATTATCTAAATAGAGTACAAGCAAAGAATGGATGAAGTTTTTCTCTGGTGCCTGACACTCTTCTGCACTCCACTGGTCCATATGGTACTAATGCAATTTATTTTTTGTGATTTGGATCCTTCCGAGTTTTAAAAGGAATGTAAACCAATAATATTTTGAGACTTTTTAAAAACAGGGATAACAGAGGGAGAAGGGTGTCAATAAACTCTCTCACAGGCTGAAAATCCGAAGTTGGGCATGTTTTACACTGGATTTGTCATCCCTACAAACCCCCAAAAATATGTAATTACTCCTTGAATTAGGACTCTGGAAGAGAACCAGTATGCAAAAATTTATGTATAAAGTGGGAGAGCTCCCAATGCAAGGGAATTCGTCTACACCATCCTGCTTACTGAGTCTTTCTCTTGTTGAGTTATGTTAGTAATTATAGCCGCGGGAGATGAATTACATTGCTATCGGTGCCTAAGAGGGCGCTTTTAGTAACAGAGATGCCAGAATAATCTCTGTACTGAGCTGGTGGCTAATTGGGAAAGATGAAAGAGTTGAATATCTGAATGCAATGAAAATGCTTTCTCGAGAATTTTCTGTAGGGAACCCGGATAAAGGGTGATATAAAGGGAAAAGAGGTCAGCGATACAAAACGGAGAGAAAATGGCAGAGAGCCCGAAGAGGCAGGTCTCTTTGACTAATGTTTCTTACCTTAGAATCGTATGAAAAAGCATTTCTGTTAAGGCTCTGCATGTTCAGAGGGTTTCTTCCCTTCAAGCAAAGTATATTTAGATACTTGCTTAAAGGTTTGTCATAGTGTGGACTGAATAGAATTTGTGCTTCTGATTTTTATTCAGAGAAGGCCCTGCAGAGCTTATTGGAGTCCTTGACGTGCCCGCCTTATACTCCAACTCAGCACCTGGAACGGGAACAGGCTCTAGCGAAAGAGTTTGCAGAAATCTTACATTTTACTCTTCGTTTTGATGAACTTAAGGTTAATAAAATCTTTTAATACCTCCTGAATTTTTTCCATGTATTTTGAACGGAAAGTGATTCTTTCCTATTTGTCTTCCTCTCAGATGAGAAACCCAGCAATTCAGAATGACTTCAGTTATTATAGGCGGACAATAAGTCGCAACAGAATAAACAACATGCACGTAAGTAAATAAAATCTGATCTGCTGTTCACACTGAGGTATTTATTACTATGCTTTTATACCATTAGTGGTAGTGGTTTTTCCTTTTGATTTGCTCGCTGTCATGTTCTCTCCTTCACGCCAAGAGTTAATCAGCAGTCCGGATGAAGTGATTAGAGTGGAACTATTTGTGCAACAATCTGCTTGCTGACATGAGCATGTACTGTGTCTTTATCTTGCTGCTGGCAACATTTTAAAGAGTTTTGTTGACTATTTTTTCTCATGTTCTCATCAGCTAGACATTGAGAATGAAGTAAACAATGAAATGGCCAATAGGATGTCCCTGTTTTATGCAGAAGCCACACCAATGCTGAAAACGCTCAGTAACGCAACTACGCATTTTGTGTCAGAAGTAGGTAATGGGGGAGAAAAGGTCTAACACAGACATTCGTGATTTTAATTTTGCAAGATGGTTTACTGAACGTTGTCTGTTTTTAACCCTTCTAGAACAAAACGTTACCAATTGAAAATACAACGGACTGTCTAAGTACTATGGCTAGTGTATGTAAAGTCATGTTGGAAACACCGTAAGTTCTACCTTAAATCTTGTTTTTCTTGCATGATAGAATTTGCATTGTATTTTAAGTAGCCACCTGGGATAAACACAGGTTTTTTCCAAATGAAATCCTGTATGTTTGCCTGAAGTTGTTATCACATTTGTATACGCAGTGTGACGTGGTATTAGAAAGCCTTGCCTCCTGTTTTAACCACCTTATGATACTCTTCATGAATCAGCATTGAGTTTTGTCAGGGAGAGCTTACAAGGTCAGCCTGTATTTCCACAAAAGGTTAAAATACAAGTGTAATGTTATGCACTCATGGGCTTCGGTGTCTGTGTCTTGTCTCACCAGGGCCATAGGCCAACTACTGTCTCTTGATTGCCCATGCCGCTGTTATTAGCACACTAAAGGGGCAAGATTTTGGCTTTTCCGAGTAGCGTTCTCACAAATGATACTATTTTGAGGATCCTTTGAGTTGATCTTTTTGGATGCAGCCATCTTATTCTGGATGCGAGAAACTTCAGCTGTATGAAAACTGTACAGTTGGTATAGCCAGTGGGGTTACTATTTAGCTATGCATTTAGTAAAGTCTTTTTTAGGTTAGATATCTCTTTGAGTGGAAAACACAAGATAGAGCCGAGGTAGTCTTCCTGTCTTTGAATTGTTTGTTCGTGGTGCCATGGAAAGGGTAAATTCCTGAGGTTATTGTGTTTGTTTGTGAAAATTCTGGAGAAGTGTATGTAGGTGGTGGAACTCATCTCACAATCCAGGGACATCTTAGAAGTAGTCATTGAAAACTAGCCTTAGGTATCAGTTCATTTTTTGGCAAAAGTAGAGAAACAGAAAGTTGTGAGTGATCTGCCAGAAGATTATCTGATATTTAGTTCTAATTGTGCGATAATCAAGCATTTTCACATCAAAATGTATGTAGCCTTTAAGTCTGTTCGTGTTACGGTGCTGTGTTATTTAAACAGAAGAATAAAAGTTGAAGTTATTGTAAACTGACAGGTAGTATAGTATAGATTTTAGTATTTTTAATGATATGTTTAAGTGAAAAAATCAAGTTTTATATTAAACCAGTGAATAACAGTAGACAAATCTATGTATTTTCTACTCAAAATAATATTTGCTAGAAAAATGGTGATAATTTCTGTTTTTCAGGATTTCTCTACTATAGTTCATTTTTCATTTTCTGATGATGGTTTCAGGGATTAGAGCTGATAGAGGCTGTCTTAACTGTTGTCATCCATATTCTTGGTTTGCAATTGAAAAGTCAAAGAAAAACTCCTTGGAATGAGCTCGGTCCAGTCCTCTCTAGTGGGCCTCCATGTTTTAGATGGTTAGTGAAGCTGGGCTGTTGAAGTTGCCTAGGAAATTGGTGGGGGGGAGAGAGAGAGAGATAGCAGTGACTGTGACCCACCTGAGTGAAGCCCTGGACTTACTAACTGCTGAAATTAGTCCCCACCTAAATGTTAATTGTTTCAAAGTAGGAATTTAAGCAAAAAAGAGTAGCTTTCCTTTGAGGTCCCAGTGTTCTGAGGTTCCGGTTTCTAAGATTAAACAGAAGTACAATCAGTCTCCATGATACTATGGAAGTCTTCTGTGCGGCCATCATCTTAGACATTTTGCTGAAGTGAGGATCCGAACTCTGGAGGGGTGTTAGAAGGGGTTTATGTATCTATTATGTATTCCTTCCTGCTAAATTAACAAAGACTTAAACAATTCAAAGATCTTTAAAATCTTACTAAGATTCATCTTCAACCTTAAAATACAATGTTCAGATTTCATGCGTTCATAGTCTAGCTTGCAAAATTTTCCAGTAAAAAGTCGACTGTTTGTTTCTTTTGTTCTGTTTTCCAGCGAGTACAGGAGTCGATTCACCAGTGAAGAGACCCTTATGTTCTGCATGCGAGTAATGGTGGGAGTTATTATTCTGTACGATCACGTTCATCCTGTGGGAGCTTTCTCAAAGACATCAAAGATTGATGTAAGAGTGACTTTTCTTTAACGATCTGTAGGTTTGAGAATACTAGTCTGCAGGTTTTTTTTCAGCCCAAGCTTATGCCTTTGTATAAATTACTGTAATTACTTTTGAATGGCAAAATTCAGAAATTATCTTCAACTGCATATTTTAATAGATCAGCTTGTTAGAAATCAAAATAAGGATCAGTCTTCTTTTCTTTGTATTTTCTCCCAGACACAGATACTCATTTGTCTTTGTTAGCTCTGCTTTCCTGACAACTTCATGGTTAACACTAAAATAATTTTGTATTACACTTACCCTCGAATAAGTTCATAAGGTCATAATTTTTTATTACTCATGTAATTTATTTATGCTGAAATGCTCATCTTTGGTAGTAGTTCTGTTGTAAATAAGCAGATATTCCACATTGTCTCTGCTTTGTCTGAGATCTGAAGTAGCAGAACTGAAATGTTATTGTTGTAATGTTGATAATGAGCCTTCAGTTTTAGCTTTGGCATCGCCAGTCACAGGGAAATCAACGTTCTTTTTACCTCTGAGATACTGCAAACAAAAAAAAAGTACTATTATTTGGGCTACATGGTTTTACAAACCTAAATCTCATGCACCACGTCTTTCAGCAGAAATAAACTGTAAGTCATGGAAAAAAGAAGCTAAGTCTTTCCCCTTGCAAGAGGAACCTACTTCAAAAGGGAAAAAATAATATATATATTATTGTGCTCCATGACACTAAGTCTTCGTTAGCGTTTTTCATCTACAGATATCAGTATTTTACCACGGCTCCTCTTTGGCTCTCTTTTACAGAGGGAAAGATACGGCACAAAGAGGTGAATTGATTTGCTCAAGGTCATGCAGCAGATAGAGCCTGGGAATTGAATGCAGACTTCCTGAATTCTAATTCACTCTCTTGCCTACAGAGACTGCACAAGTAAAATTTTGATAGGACCGACTCTACAGTGCTTGTACTTTGTTTCGCACGTTTATTGTAAAGCCCTGTAATCTTACAGGATAGTTAGTGGGATGTAAATGAGAGACAGGAGATGTATGACTCAGTTTTTAAAAATGAGTACGTGGTCCCAAATTTTAATTTGGTTAATTAGTTTAGTGATTCTTCTCTAATGAAAAAAAAGCCTTATAATATTTCAGATGATGAGTTTGTTTTACTGTGAAAAATGACTATTTTCTCCAAGCTAGTCAGTTCTTGGGAGCCATTTCAAAAGAATTTCAGGGACAATGGAACAAATTACCCTTTCCTTAACTCTTTCAAGACTGGAGACTTTATTTCAAGCTGTTATTTGCAGTCTCCTAGCTTAGACATCCTAACAGCTTTTCCTCTTCGACTGTTTTGGGGATTCTGATTCTAACAAAAAAAGAATGGTTTGAATTTTTATCTCCTTTGAGTTTGATCTGATGAGGCATGTAAACCTGTACTGAGTGATGTGAATAGAGTCTTGAGTTTCTCTAATTCAGGAGAAGTAACTGCATCACTTAAAAATGTGTGCTGCTGCCCTGAGAATTTCATCTGATCAACAATTTGCATAGCTAGTTTTGTCTTCCAGGTAGCAGTGAGCCATCTGAGCAGGGAGCAGTGATTGTTAGGCTGGTCATTGCACAGGAAGGTGTCACATTTTCCAAATAATTTTTAATGGCAAATACATGGACCCTGACTTCAGTTAAGTGTTTAATCTTCCACTTTCATAATAAGGCACAGTTGCTCCTTAGCTATGAAGAAAATACTGACATGTAGATTTAGCACTGAAATGTGACTTGAGAAAGTTCAAATCTTGACTCTGCCATTTTCTTTATCTGTTATTTTAAATAAAGTGGAATTCATCTAGACTAATTTCTGGATAGCTATTAGATGTCTTCATAGCAATTGGAAGAAGTAGGTACTTCTGGAGCACAATTCACTACATCTGAAAGTATATTCTAAATAGGCTAGAGAATATCTCTCTGTTAGGTTAGAGAATATTTCTCTCTGTTGACCAGATACGGAATCTGTGTAGGAGGTCAAATGAGTCCTACCTTTGCTTTCTCTGCTTCATTTCCTCTTTTGTAAATTTGGACAGAGTTTCAGCCTGTTTTTCACAGTATCCTCTCGTTCAGTACGGTGTTTAAAATCATGGTGGACTTCTTATCTCAGATTAAGTTTGTAACCACTAGTCAGGAAACTAATCATAAGTTATCGCCAGTTACGTTTACAACTAAAAACTGAATACTGAAAATTACTTCCTTGTGCGCAAGCATAAAAATAAAAGTCAAAGTTGAAACATCTCTTCTGATAGTTGCCAACAGCAATGACCTGGAACTCTCTTCCAGAATGTTTTTTTAGCTTATACCAGCTGTCCTTGGTATTTAAGTCGGAATTGGAGAAATCATATGCAAGTTAAAATATATACACTTGATATATAATTTACTATCTAAAAATGCTTATTAAAGTAGATGTCGTTTTCTCAAAAGTTAGGTTTTTAACTTAAGATAATTTTTAATAAGTTATAATGCTTTTATTCTGTCATATAAAGCAGCATTAATACTCAGTAGGAAAAATACCCTGCCTGTCTTTGGTGAAATTTTTCCTTGTTTTCAGCTAGTGCAATTCATATATTATTGTTCAATAGTGGCATGCTTCTGTTCCCAGATGAAGGGATGCATAAAAGTTTTAAAGGAACAACCACCTGACACTGTGGAAGGACTTCTGAATGCTCTCAGGTATGTGTGGAATAATTGCTTCATTCAGCCTTAACAAATTCCTCCTTTTTTTCTCTCAATTTAAGCCTTTTCACCTTAGAAGCTTGATCTATTAAGAAAATTGTCCTTTCAGGTTTGCCTTCATCACCTGGGGTTTTCTTAAGTAATACTCATTTCTTGCAGTTCTATTTCACTTTCATAAGCAATGACTATTAATATTGGAAGTTGTAACGTCCTTCTTCAAACGTACTTAAGATTTGTTTTATTCACTGAAATTTAGCCATCTAAAAGGTAGACAATACATCAAAGGTAAACAATATATCTGAGCTATGATTTGTTATATAAAATACCCCAGCAACTAGAACATTTCAGAAGCAAAGAGTAGAATTTATGTTTCTCAGAGGCTTGGTACTTCCTTTCTCTATTTCCCTGCTATTTTGTAACACTTTTTTTTTTTTTTTTAATTTTGCTAAATGATGCAACTTCAGGAAAACGGCAACCTAAATCGCAATCCCGTAGCTACGTGTTTAAGGTGCTGTCTTGGGAAGCAAGATGGAACAGTCTGACACTTCTCTGAAGCTGAGAAAGGAGTCTTAGTACCAAGTTTTTCAGAGGTGTATCGAATTCTCTAGCTGCTGAATGCTTGGATAGAGTCAGAACAGCAGCCATAACCATGCTTAGCATGTCTTTTGAATTAAAATTGATGTAGAGTTAAATCCTACAGATACATACAGATACATACATAAGCTCAAGCTTATGATTGGTCTCCCTACGAACATAAGCAGTGGAGAATGTGGTCTTAAATGGAAAAAAACACACTAAAGCTTTTAGGTCCTCCCAAGATATTCCCCAAAGTGTAACTCAGCACCAAACAAACTCTGCTGGTTACGAAATCCCCCCAAAATAGAAAATCCTCTGTGTGATGGTGCTTCGTAAGATGTAAAGCTACGGGACGTTTAAGAAAGCTGCTTAAAATTAGACTTATAGATTATGCCAAAATTCAGTCTAGATTCCTAAGTTCTTTTAGCATTTACCCTATTTTTATGTCTTTCCATATTTTTTACTTCTTTTGAGGCTTTTACCTGGAAAAAAAGAGGTAATTTCGACCCAAAATTATGACAGTGTCGTAGACTGATGGCAAACAGTATTTAGCCAGGATTTAGCCACAATTCTCCACCTATTAACAGGGAATAATTTATTGCAAGAGGTATTTAGAAGATAAGGAGTACCAGCCTATGAGCCGTTAAATTCCAGTGACTAGAGGAACATTTGAGTTCCTCCTTTGTGTAATTGAAGGAACCTCCTTTGTGTAATTCTGAAATCACAATTTCAAAAACAGGCACTGAAGTTTTCAAATTTTTCTAATCCCTATTCCTTTTGTAAAATACTGTTTTAACTTGCAATTTCTAGGTTCACTACAAAACACCTGAATGATGAATCTACTTCAAAACAAATTCGAGCTATGCTGCAGTAGTATCCTGAGACGAGTAGATGTTTGTATTGATCACAGAAGATGTGTATGTTTACATAATTTAATACAGTTTGATGTTAATACTTGTGTGTATTTACATAACCATTTTCTTCACATTGCTAAAATATACGAATCTGTTCATAACCTGACTGACTTTATATAGTGCAGCCTAAGTTTTTATGCTAGCCTTTATCTTTTGACTTTTAAAATACTTTTTTACTTAGATACTTCAGCTACAACAGTTTATCTGTGCATTTGAATTCTTAAACACCTTCTCTATCAGAGAAGTAAGTAGTAGTGAAGACAAAATGGAAATCAAATAAACTGAAATGTCAAAGGTGCCCCAGAAAAGGAACCTTAAAGAAGGAGAATGTTAATAGAATTAATTGGGTATGTTTTAAGAACGTGTGCACAGTTTTTTAGTTAGTCTTAGGATCTCCTCGAACTTGTATGAATAGGAGAATACCTGAATGTTCATCACTCTCATAAAATGCAATGTCTTTCCTGTAATAAGTGGAGATCCACCTGATTTTAAGTATTATGTGCTGGCTGACATCCAAAAATGTATTGCAAAGAGGTCATTTTACCTCTTTTATTAAGTATAAACTGTACCTTTCAACCATGAGGAAATTAATATCCTTTTTCAGATTCAATATAAATAAACATAAAATATGTTTTAAGACCATTGCTAGATTTTGAAAATTCTATATAATTTTATCAGATTTAGAAAGGAAGGGGGAAATGCTAATGCCTTGACTTAACTAGAAAGCGTTTGTCAGTGTAAATGTACCATGATGAACGTTATCTCTCAGACAGCTCTACCCAGCATGTAATTATTTTGCTGATATAAACCAGTATAAAACAGAACACTCTTGCGTAGCAGCAAACTTCCCTAGTGTCAAATTGGCCTCATCAGACTAGGGATGATAAAAATAAGTTTTAAGAGCTGAGCTGTTCTTAGGTACTTCGTCAAGTTCCTTGATAGTATGATGCATTAGATGAATCAGAGTCAACACAGAAGTACCTGTCAGCTGACTGCTCTTCATTGGGTTTCGAGATGTGATTGATGCTTCAAGGAGTTGAGTTCCTTGCCGAGTTGTTTGTTCTTATTTTCTAGTAATTTTTCCAGTAAATGGAATAGAAATGCTTTGCCAAAAGCAGCAAAGCTCATGCTCTGTTAACCGTGTCTTCTGGGTGGTCTGCAGTTGCTGTACATATTCTTGCAGAGGTCACGTTCGGAAAATGTGTTCGATTTTGTGTACTTTGCTTGCATGTATGTGTGAAAACGCCAGTGCTTGTGCACAGATTCAGATTTGTATTTGCTTATTCCTGTGTACGTAAATCAGGGTTTGTGTGCTCTCACTGGAATTTTCATGCATATCACTTCTAAAACCATTACCTTAAGACTTTGAAGATGCATTTGGTCTGCTGAAACTGGGCTGTGCTGTGACGAATTCAGTCATCGAACTCAGTCCTTAAACGGTATTAATATCGTAAGTTCTTTGGAGTAGGAATTGCCTAAAGAGTTTATTTCTGAGCAGAACCGCCACTATGAGGTTTCTCAAGGCTGGTCAGGACCCACAGGCGCCAGATACCGGGCAGCACCGCAGCTCCAGCGTTCGTGTCACACGGCAGCAGTTGCAGCCGCAGATCGCTATGTTGTTGTCAGGAACACAATTAGAAATCACACTAGGTTTTTTTTTTCTTTTCCTAGAAGCAGTGATCACACTGCTTTTTCACAGTAGTAAATCCACTGTTTACAAACTCCATTTCTAATGGGGGGACATTTACAAATGTGTATTAGGGGAAATCCTGCCTTGTTCATATTCACTTCCAGTTAGGTAAATCTAGGTGGATGGCACGTCACTCTGTTGAGCTTTGGTAACTGAAATTAATACACGCTTACCTGCAATTATTTGTCAAACAATGAAGTCTTATCTTTAAATAGCCCTGAGGAAAGCTATTTGTCACTTGTATAATAAAAATGTAAACCTTAAAGCATTCTGTGAGTTGTCATGTGCTGTGTGCCGAAGTCACTGAATTTCTTTGCCTGCCACGATGTTTTTGTACAGAAGTTTGTTTGAAATAATAAAAAGTTTGGTACAGTAAGCACTGGGGCTGTCTGTATTTAGAGACAACGTAAAGAGGCTGAGAAGTATCTCATGTAAAGTTTTGTATCTGAGGTATAGTGCGCTCACCTTTATGCTTCCAGTTTATAGTTTATTTTAAAAGCACTTAAAATATTTCACTCGTATGCCACAGCAATCTAACCTCACGTCACTTAAACAATTCCTGGGCTTTTCTGATGATTCTTGGCACTTATCTGTCATCTTGACATGGGGAAGTGGTTGATACTGCTTTACAGAGTGACTTTTGACAGTGTCGGTGACTTTTATATCTTCACATTAGTCATCCTAGGCTATGGTGGCCATCTCAGGTTGCATTTATAATCAATAAGGTCACCAGAGGATGATTCATTTAATCTTAAGTGCAAATGAATTTCTCTCTGAAGAAGAGTTATATAGACTAATGGTCAAAGTTACTGATCTCCATTTTGTCTGTGGTTCTCGTTATTTTGGTTCATCATTAGGTAAGGATACCTGTTTGTAGTATGGTAAATATTTAAACTTCATAATGACAGCATTTCTGCTGCTACTAAGTTGCTGTCACAAAGGATAGTTGCTGAGATTATATTTACTGGTATGTGACAGACCACATCACTCAGATAAATTATCTGGTGTTTTCCATGTCTACTAAAATTTACAGAGCAACAAAAAGTCTTCTTTGCTACTTTCTTTGTTGTATTTCAGCTAAATTTAAATGGGAAATGTGACGAAAGTAGCGTATAAGATGACTTGTGTTCTTACATTTACTCTGAACCAAACAAAGACAGACATAAATTCTTCATATCAAATGATCACTCTTCCCTCTCCCCATTTCCTTCTTGAGAAGTTTAATGGAATCAATATATTCCTACAAAAACATAATGTCAGTAGGTGGATGCAAACATTTGGGAAATGCTGCATCTTTTTTTATCCCACATCTGGTTTGGGCTATAGAGGGCTTTGTGTTCATGTTTAGATATCTCTGCAACCCATTTGAATGTAGGCAAGTATCCTCAGTGGCAGCTTCCATGTTTGCAGAACAGGGCTTAAAAGAACAATGAGAAATATAAAAGAACAATCTGCTTGTTACAACAGAACAGTCGTCTTCATGGCTCCTTGCTGGACATTCTCCGGTAAGTCCGTCCATGGACTTCTTGTACCAGGGAGCCCAGACCTGGTACCAGCATTCCAGATATTCTTACCAGTGGTGAGTAGAGGGGAAGGATCACCTCCCTGAGCCGGGTCCTGGCACTGTTCCGTCCTCAGTGGGGTGGCGAAGAGAATCGGAAGGGTAAAAGTGAGAAAACGCATGGGTTGAGAAAAAGGCAGTTTAATGGGTAAAGCAAGCGCTGTGCACGCAAGCAAAGCAAAATAAGGAATTATTCCAGTGCTTCCCATCAGCAGGCGATGTTTGGCCGTTTCCAGGAAAGCAGGGCTCCATCGCGGGTAACGGTTACGTGGGAAGACAAATGCCATGACTCCAAATGACTTATTGCTGATCATGACGTCACATGGTATGGAACGTCCCTTTGGTCAGTGGGGTCAGCTCCCCCAGCTGTGTCCCCTCCCAGCTCCCTGTGCACCCCCAGCCCGCTCGCTGGTGCGGTGGTGTCAGAAGCAGAAAAGTTCTTGTCTCTGTGTAAGCACTGCTCACCAATAGCTAAAACATCGGTGTGTTGTCAACACTGGTTTGGTCGCAAGCCCAAAACACGGCACCACGCGAGTTACTGTCTCTCCCAGACAAAACCAGTACAGATTCTTGCCTGTCCAATTCCATGAGTCTATGAACATCAGAAGTCAGGAAATACAAAGTTTTGCATATCCAAAAGTTTGTTAATAGTTGCAGATAGTTGGAAGAGGTGGTTTTTTGTGTTTGTTTTTTTTTTTCTTTAAAATGTAGGACACAAATTACCGTTCTCTTGCCCCAGGTGAATTCTCTAATGCAAAATCACAGAATGTATGAATTCACACGGTGAAGCAGATGAGGTAAAGCAATGGAAGCCAGTGAGCTGAAACAGGGACATGAATTCGATTCACCAGGAGGAGAGCAAAGCCCATTTTGGTTAAAAAGCCGATGTAGCAGATGTAGTATTTTAACTTGGTAGTCTGTAATGTTTCTTGCTACGGGCTAATAAAGGTGAATTCCAGACTGCCACGTAATGCAAATTCTGCAAACACAGAATTCTCTTTCACACCGATTTGACATAAATATAACTCAATTGATTTCAATAGAGCTGTTTCTGATTGACGTGGGTGTAAACGATACCCTTTGTCGTTTCTCAGTCGTGGCCTTTGACCTATGTTGCTTATTACTGAGCAAATTGAGTCTTCTGCTAGTGCAGATCAATGACGTGACACGATAATCTTGCAGAGATCTCTTGCGCTTGACTGCTTTGAAATTAAAACTAAAATGAACAGTGCTGTAGGTGTCCTAGAAAATCAATAAGTATGTAGTTAAAAAGTAGACCAAACAAGTGCTAATCCCGAGTTTAAGAGGAAGATCTATCATGATTTTTCAACAGATCTTAATTTGGGGTCCAGGTGGAATTAATATAACTCTCTTGGATATTTGGGCTGTGACAATTAAATATGTAGACTTGGGTATTAAGGACTTGACATACCTCTTGACATTTTAAAATTGCTACCAGAACTTAAAGGTTAGAATATTTCTATGTGGCTTGGATCAAAATTGCTGTTGCAGCTTGTGATTGTTCTCATTCTGATTCTGCATTCACTTCAGTGAAATCCTAGGGTTTAAAGAAATTTTCCATGGATTTTAATGAAGTGGCAAACAGCTACTCTCTTACTGCCTTGA
Organism: Rissa tridactyla; assembly: GCF_028500815.1. Lineage (NCBI taxonomy): Eukaryota > Metazoa > Chordata > Aves > Charadriiformes > Laridae > Rissa > Rissa tridactyla. The sequence goes on along the minus strand of NC_071468.1, from coordinate 114,081,197 downwards.
AACTGTGGAAGAGTTTCTCTGTCTTCTCTAGACACACGAAAGAAGTTGGAAGAGGACGGTGGAAGGTGATCAGCCTCAACTGGTTTAGATCTTCCGTAATGAAAAGAGGACAAAGTATGAGGCTTGACACGGATGCATTCAGAAATTACCCTGTCCCGTGGGTCGTGTGACATGGCAATGTCTGCAGGTCAGATCATGCGTGTGGACAGAGAACTTCTGAGGGGCTTTGAGCAGGAAAGGATCCTACCCAAAATGAAGAAACTTGTCTCTGTACAGACATGATTTTAAGATGCCATGGTAGGAGGAAGCTTAAGGGTTCTTACTAATCTTACCTCCCATTCCGTGGCAGCAGCACAACACTGTGCAGAGCCTCAGCTTCCACTCCAGTTGCTGCCTGAGGGCCCACCTCAGGATGTAACCTCTGCTCTTGGATGCTTGGCTTTATCCTGTTAGGAGCCTGTGAGGGAATGCAAGGTGGCCCACCTTAGCTCACCGCTGCGCAGCCTCCGTCTGCCTTCTGCTCCTGTGAATGGAGTCTTCCCAGTGAATTCAGAGAGATGGGAACTGAATCTCATTTTGGTAACATTTCTGAGAAGGTTATTGAAAAAAAAGTGATCTTACACTGATTTTGCAGCAGACGTAATGTTTGACAATTTCTGATACACTTCTAAATTCAATGCTATGCATTTATATGATTCTTTTTTTTTTCTGCAGTTCCTGCTTGTGTCTTTATAAACTCAAAGAAATGTCTGACAGTGAAATACAGCAGTTCCATGTTCTTCTGTATTTGATTTGGTTTTTAAGGTGGTTGGGGAAAAAAAAAAAAAAAACAAAATCCATTTAATGTCTTTTTTTGTCTTTTTTTTTTTCTTTCTATTGCACATAACGCTTTGATTAATTATAGGCACTTTAACTAGTAGACTCAGGCTTAAATATCATGCAGCGTCATAGCTCAAAGGCTCTTTAATAGAAACCTTCCTTACAGTGGGCTTGAAGTAAGATTCTTACACGAACTTCACGGAACAGGTATACGTGGTCCTATTTACTGAGATGCTGAATATATCAATATAAGACTGAACCAGGTATTACATCTCTGCGGCAGTTCTTAATTTGGAGAAAGAAAAGTTTTGTTATCTAGCCAAACTAATTAAAGGATTCTGTGGTGATTTCTGTTATGTGTATGATATGAAATGTACATATTTGTTCTTTTGATTAATTTTGGATTACACATACTCAGATGTACATTCATAGTAATAGCTATGATATTTATACAACAAAAGATTATTTGTAACCAATGACTTAGTTCTTTGCAGCTGTGTTTTAAAACTACAGGGTGAGTGCCGCATTTGGGGCTCTCATAGTGACCTTAGCTTTATTAAATTTGGAAGCCTGAAAAGTTAATGAAGATTCCTTTTGTTGTGTGGTTTCACATTCACATTGAGTCCCACTACTCTGATTATATGTTGTACAACGGTAATTACTTTAATTGAGATATGCAAATAAGACCAATTTTTTTTTTTCTTTATTTTTGTCATTCATGATATAATTGCCTGGATCTTCAAATAACACAATCCAGTGTAGGTTAAGCGAAGTCAGCAAAAGTCTCAAATTCATTCTGTCTGAAAATTAGTTTAAATTATTTTGTTGAAAAATACTGCTTCTGAGACAAGATTATTTTTCAAACAAGTATCAGTAGTCCTCCTTATTATATGTATTTTCCAAATAGAAACTGGAGTTTTATTGATGCAGGTATCACCTGAGTAACCAAATAGTTTGAATCAAGAGGCACAGTGTAACAGAGCTGAGAAAAAAACTGAACAATTTTGGTAAGAGTTTGACACAGGTGTCCAAGCCACTGATCATCGTTCATGTTGGAAAGTTCGAGATCCCTCAGGTCTTTCATACTTTCAAACTAAAATTTAAAAAAATATCTGTCCTCTCTTCCTTTAACTCTGACCCCAAGAACAATTTGAAATGCGGCATTTCATAAAAATCAGCCGATAAAGACTAACAAGCAAACACTCATGGGTTTTAGCTCTGCGAGGTGCAGGCTTCAATTTAATTCAGATTATTTTCACGCCAGGTAGTAGTGGGGCCGTTTCTGTGTAAAACAAAGGCCCATGAAATAGCAGGAATTCCCACTTTCCTCATGCGGAAAGCTGGTCTGGGATTTTGTGTGTATTTGGAAAGTCCATTTCTCCTGGGGCGTTCATTCAATTGTATCACAATTGTATTAGAAACTTCTGCTGAAAGAATTCCTCTGAGACGTCTTTTATTGACTTCATGGGTCAAGAAGCATAAAAATGAAAGATAGTGTTCTAGACTTTGCAGTGGCAGGTCATTTACCTCCCTGATCTTGAAAGGAGAATGAAAATAAAAATAATTCATGGTGAGAGTACTGGCATCAGAGCTGCTAAAAGGACATCCTCTCGCCTTCTTTTTAATGGCATTCATTTTTAATTTCTTTTTTTTTATCATCTCTTCTCAAAATTAGAAAATATGTTTTTGCCTCCATTTGAAGCAGATGAATTCTTTCACAGCTTTGTTCATCTTGACCTGATATGCTGTTTGAAGCACAGACTTTTTTGAGTCCTGCCTGCCACAGACGTCTTGAAAATACAGGTGGTGGGTGTTAACAACCTTAATTTTCATGTGGCATTTCAAGGGACACCACTCGCAACATCCATGGGCTTTGCCTGAGGTAGCAAATTATGTCCTCCTATGTGCAGTGCTCCAAAGACCATGGAGAGACAGACCTCTAAAGACCTTCGTTCTTTCTTGAACTCCGACATTAGGGTGGACTGAGTCACCCCCAGAAATGACTCTTTCTTCACTGTGGACACTCAATTATTAGCTTGGATGAAATGCCAGCTCTTACAGTGATACTCAGGAGGGTCAATGAAGCATCGAAGTGTTCCCAGTATCTGCAAGTTTTTGCTTTGAGCAATGTCTAGTGCTGTCCTCTGCTGGGGTTTCTGCAACTGCGAGAGAGAGACAACACAAACAGCAATATAAAATAGATGACTTGTGTTTCATTCTCATTTAGTTGTTTTTTGAGGATCTGATCCAGCAGAAGGAGGGAGGTGATTGTCCCCCTGTACTCAGCACTGGTGAGGCCACACCTTGAGAATTGTGTCCAGTTCTGGGCACCTCAATACGAGAGAGATATCGAGGTGCTGGAGCGAGTACAGAGGAGGGCAACGAAGCTGGTGAAGGGCCTGGAGAATAAATCTCATGAGGAGTGATTGAAGGAGCTGGGACTGTTTAGTTTGAGGAAGAGGAGGCTGAGGGGAGACCTCATCGCTCTCTACAACTACTTGAAAGGACACTGTAGAGAGGTTGGTGCTGGTCTCTTCTCACAGGTAATTAGCGATAGAACAAGAGGGAATGGGTTCAAGCTGCAGCAGGGTAGGTTTAGGCTGGACATTAGGAAAAAATTCTTCACAGAAAGAGTGGTCAGACACTGGAATAGGCTGCCCAGGGAGGTGGAGGAGTCACCATCCCTGGATGTGTTTAAGACTCGTTTAGATGTGGTGTTAGGGGATATGGTGTAAGGGAGAACTTTGTAGAGTGGGGTTGATGGTTGGACTCGATGGTCTTTTCCAACCTAAATGATTCTATGATTCAAAATTGATTCAAGTCATTAGCCTTCAAGTTGCCAAGCTGAAAACAAACCAAAAAAACCCAAAACAAAACCTCTTAATTCTTAGAAGTTGTAACTTTTTCTTCACGTGCACTAATAAATCATGTTTTCTGTCTGGTAGCACTCAGCTCCTGACAGCATCACCAGTGATGCTAATTTCCACAGCAGGGTTCAGCAGTTCAACCTTACTGGGTTACTCGAAACTGCATTTGACGTACTCTCTCTGGTCTCTTCCATCTGTGTCCACTTTGAATAAGCATCCTCTAAATAGCACGTTTTAAGACATGTTACCTTACATTTGCCAAAATGTGAATTTCGTGCTCTGCCACAGTAGTGGAATAACCCAAGATTTCCTTAGTAACGTCTGGTTGTGAGTCTGCAAACTCATTGTGCGTTGTAATCGCAAGAATCTTCACAGTTTTCTTTTATTGCCATAAATAACTCTTCAATTGGAAATATTCAGTAGACACTCAAAGCATTTACATCAGCAGCAATATGCAACAACTAATAAAATCACAGAGCTGTTTTATCACATACATTCTAAAAAAAGAAGTCTCTACTTTCAAAACTGCAGTGCTTACTAAAATAAAAACCTAAGAATAAATAAACCCTGAATAATACATATTTATATTATCATTTTCTGGGGTTTTGCTTGCATTTTAAAATAAATGTCTCCACCGTTTTATGCCCGTTGTTGTTTTTGCTTTCTTTGAGACGTGAGGAGGGTCTGCTGCTGGGGTGTGCGTATTCCAGAGCACACAGAGGAAAGATCTGCTCCTGAAACCGCTCCAAAAGTTTTGCTCGTCGAAGCAAAGAATAATAAACATTCACCTCAGCTGGGGAGCTCAGCATCGGAACAAACCGTTGTTCAGTGACAGCTTTCAAAGACGTGTTCATATTTTGCAGTTGAATCCATTGAAGGAAGTTGCAAACTACCGACGGGCAGACAAGTAACATAAAAGGATTCAGATTGAAGTTGAGCTCCAACTTGAGCTGCATTCAGTAGCAAGTCTGCATGAATCTTGGCTGACTTGGGATCAGGTTTAAACTGACTTTTCATGATTACCTTTATTTCGAAGACAGACCAGAAGCAAGTAAAGTGACAGCTCGTTCTCATCGAAAGTTTATTGCGATGATGTGAGTGAGAATTTGTCCGAGTAAAGTTGAGGGACTGAATCATTTACCAAGACTGAATTTGCTTTCATTGTTTGTATTTTTCCCTGAGTTAGACTTGGCTACTATAAATCGTTTTGACCTGAAAACATTCGGAAAACTGTGGGCAAAAAAGTCTCTTCTGGTATAACCCTATTAATATACGTGTCCCGGACATAAAAAAGCTTTTTACCACTGATATGGTATGTTGCCTGAGACAGACATCTGTAATGTGCTATTTATACATCATCAAACGCAAGACAGCGTAGGGAAGGACAGAATTTGCCCCTTAGTTTAATCTTGTTAGGCATTTTAATTTTTCTTGGTTTTCATTGCGAGGCAGATTTCTGCTTTATTGCCAGTGCTACTCTGGCAACTTTTTTTCCCCTGTACTTATATTTCATAGAATTTTATTTTTTTTTTACTTCTAGTCAGATCTGCTTTTGTCTTACAGGGAAAGAAAATAAAAAGGCCAGCCTGTTATCTCACGTTTCAGTTAAGTCTAACATATATTTGCTTTGGGGTAAAAAAGGTTGAAGAAAAAAGGGAAATGTCAAAAATGAATAATAAATGGCATATAAACAGAAGCAGATTTTCTGTGATACGTTACCCCTGATAAACTTGATAATGTTTCCCAAATGTGTTGCTTTGGTTCAGATCCAAATCTACTGGTCAGGTTTTATGTGCTATTTTTAATTTTACTGCTTAAAAAACTTTACATCATCTTGTAGGAATTCCCTCCTACTGCATAGCTGTATCTAGTTATTTGTAGGTTAAAATTCATCTTAATATAGATTCATATAAAACATGTGTTACCACAGAAGCAGCAAAAAGACAGATCTGGGTGGGTAAAACAAGCTGGATTTGCAAGGAAACTCTTTTTTTCTTTTTAATGAAATATGCTTTCCTTTGAGGTCACTCCCCTGTTTGATATTGTAGACTCCAAGGTCTTTCCATTCAGTAAACTTTCCTTGCCCTTTAAACAGTGAAATCGGAACGTGAGAGGCGAATACGAACAACCAGGGGCAGGGGGACCTGGAAACATTTGGGATCCGCAAAATACCTCTAGAACCAGGCAATGAAATCAAGAGGTATCGCAAAACAATTCAGCTCTCCGCAATACTTAAAACTAGAAATTGTTTCCTTCAGGTGCCGCCGCACTGACTTCGTGGGGTTACTCCTCTCTAGACTGATCGTAGTGGGCACATTTTTAGAGAAAGGATATTCCTCAACATAAAATATTAAAGATGTGGAAGCATTAAAATGGACAGGGGAAAGAAAGGAATGATGCTTCCCGTGGCACATAGCACTGGCAATACTGAGATGAGAAAACACAACCCTCGGAACGGAAAAGCTTTGCGGCGTTACTTGCTGATCAGTCCTTTAGCTGGTGTTTTCTCACCATTACCCCCCAGCAAGTAGTAGATACGCTGCAAGTAATATCCTTAAATACTGAGTTGATGCTTCGGTGCCCCAGCCTTGGCTAAATTCACTATTCTGGAGTAGGTTAGGCCTGACGAACTTCATCATTAAGTATTTGATGAACTGACTTAGCACAGACTGTAGTTATATGCCATTCCTTCTAAAGGGGAGGGGAGGCAAGTGCCGGCCCTTAAAAATCAGGAAAGGGTGTGAAAATGTTAGACCATGTCAAAGCAGTGTAGGGTCCTTAACAGAGAGGAAAAAGTAGCAGAAGGAGAAGCAGCAATATCAAGTCATTTGCCTCTGTGAGGTTTTGGTACTGCCCCTCACTGATTGCCTGTAAGTAGCTAAAGAAATGGAGTCTGGGAAACTCTGTTACAGGGTGAATAAAAGCCCTTTCTTGAGCGCAGACACTCCAGCCGGGCCAGGGCACGGGGGTGAGCACCGAGACCTCTCGGTGCCTGGCATGCTTTGGTCCCACCCCATATCCCAGTATCCAAGAAGGTCTCCTACAGCTCAAGCGTTTGCTCTGTCAGCTGGGACAAGGCTGGTTTGGAGGCAGGGAAGGAATAAGGGTGAATCGTGAAGCTTACCCCAGACAGCTGTGGTTCAGGAAGATGGAGATGCTGGGCAGGGAAAAATACAGTTCATTAGACGTTAGTTTGGTATTCCGTTTTACCTTTTGTGTAGTTATTCCTTTAAACAAACACCAAAATGTGTTCATTTGTATCAAGGAAAATGTTTAATTTTATTAAGTGGTATTATATAAAACCCTGGCTAGCTGATGAAATGCAAACTCTGCCATGCAGTCTAAAATACGAGGGACTTACATGTCACCTCTCATCCCCTGCTGAAACACCATAATTCATTTCAAATGTAAGAATGTATCCTGATTGAAGTTTGCAAACATTAAGGCAAAACGCTAACATTCTAACATTAACGTTTTTAAAGCTCCAGTGGAAATCAATGGATAATTTATCCCTATGCTGGCTCTCAGTAGGAAAGCCACCTTTTTGCCTTTGTTTACCAGTTCATATAGCAGGGATAATTATGCAAGGCTAGACCATTTAATAAGTGGGTTAACAGGGCTTGCATGAGTACATTGGAGTCAGAGATTATGTTTGTTTTTCTTCCTTATTTGAGTGCCCTTTAACTCTAAGAGTGGTTTGCTAAAGCCATGAATTATAATTAATATAATCTGAGAAAGGTGAAGTGTAGCATAATTGAATATGGGTAAAATGTTACTCTCTCTCTCATGCCTGCTATAGAATTATTATCAGCAGATAGTCAAAGTAAGTAAGAAAAGAACAAAAGAAAATCTAGTAGTTATAATGATGGATTTAAAAACTACAGGTGATGGACAAACACCGAATTTTGGGAACCCTTCTTTATCTCAGTTCCATCACTCCTTAGTCTTACCTGGGGAAGAAAAGACCCTTCTCTCTTTTCACGTAAGCTGTTGAGCACAATATTTTGGAAGCAAATTTAATTCCAGTATTACGTGGTTTGTGTTTTCTTTGGTTTTGTTTTGGGGTTTTTTTTTTATATGCCTGTGGGAGAGGTGGGAGTCCAAGCTCTGCCACATCCCGCAAAGAGGCCGAAGAAGGAAGGACAAGGACACAGCAGCAGCAAGAATAAAAAGAGAAAAATGGTCCGTATATAGGATTGGGGGGGAGGGGTAGAAGCAGCAAAAACACAAAAAGCCCTCTGAGTGAGTTGGAAGAGGGAACAATGCAGCTTTATACAATCCACGCTCCGTGGAGAATGATGTGTGCGCGGCTCAGAAAACGGGTTTCCTCACTCAGACGCCTGTGTAAACATGGCTTAGGAGCCCAAGTCGTCTTTTACGTACTGTTTATATTCTCGTGTAATTCCATTAGTTTAAATGACATCAGAAGGTAATTTAAAAAAAAAAAAAAAGTTTTCCTTTAATCTAAATGCTAGGAAAAGAAATTATTATCCCTCTGGTCAAAGCCTAAGAAAAGAAATCTCACGTGTTAGATATGGATAGCGTTGCTCCATTCATAGTGGGAAGGTCACGAGGGCAATATAGGAAACTACATAGGCCTTGTACCCTGTTGAAGTTTAGAAGGGCACAGGTACGTCCTTGGGGGGCCTCTCTATAAAAGCAAATTAATATAAAGCCTAGATATGAGAGAGAATGATATCTAGAGAAGGCAGCTGAGGTCTCTGGTGAGCTGAACCCTTCCACCTGAGTCAGGACTACTTGAAGACTGAGGAAAGACCTCGGTGTTGGATTTAGCTGTGGGTATACAACACCAGAGACATGAAGCCTTCTAACCATATTATTTAGGTTGTGATTTTCGCTTGTGAGAGCAGGTTTTTTGTTTGTTTTGTCTCCTGCCTTGTTTGGAAAGGCAGAAACTGGAGGCTGTAGGTGAAACAATTGTAGGACATAAGGATTACTTCAGATGTTATCTGCAGTAAGCATTGGCAGCAGGTTGAGTATCTGCTCCCTGACTTGTAGAACAGCCTTCTCTCTGCTTTGCCCTGATACTTAATCATAACCAAACTGGAAAGGCAACCCAAAATTCTTACAGGTGCCACAGAGGCACAAGATCAAGGTGTTGCACTCAGAAGTCAGCGTGGAAATAAAATAAACTTCAAAGGGGGAACTGCAATCTTGTAATCTCCCTACAAAGGCCATTTATATTACTTAAGTGCAATACTTTGCTCCTATCCTATTTAATCCTGTTTTCAGTGAATTTCCTATTTGTCGAGATTATTTTGAACTCGTATTTCTGTCCTTCAGTGTACTATTGGGGTTCAATTGCAGGGTCCCTTTACAGTGGCTGTGGCTGAAATGGGCATCTCCCCCACCCGCCCCCAGCTCTGTTCACGCATTCCCACCCTATCCCACCTTGTCACCTTGCAGCCTGCAATATGCAGTTGAAAACTAATCCTTTTGGGGTTTTTTAGTCAGGTTAGTTCCAACCGCTACATAAATGATTGTGTCTGAGGAAAAGAGTGGCCTGGGGAAAATGGGACCATTTTTCAGTAGCAAGCTGTGCCTGAGTCTTTTTGTTACACTCTCAGTCCTTCCCACATTGGTATTGTCTACAAATGTAATGAAAGTATTATCTAGCCAATTGTCCGTGACTTCTATAAATATATTGAAGAACACTGGGCATTAGGACAGGCCTTTTCAAGTCTCCTTTTGATACATACCTTCCTTCTGGCAATGAGTGACTGATGACTCTAAGTGTGTTTTTCTTATATGAGGTTCATTTAAGTGAATTATTTTGGATTAACCTGGATTTTTTTTTCCATTTTTGTAGGCAGGTTTGTCTATACAACCGTCTTCATGCTAATTTGGTAGTCTGTCAGGTCTCTACTAGATGAATGGATTTAAAATAAATAATTCCCCTTGGACAAACAGATGTTAGACTAAAGAGGTAATTCTTAAGCCTTCGCCCCTATCTGGAATTAATGCTCCTGGTATGGACAAGTGTAAATAAAGAAATTCTCTGCACCAAAAACAAGGAATATATTCCTTCATCAGTCTTCAAGAATGCTGTGTCTAATTTTTAGGAACTTTTTCTTCACATCATATCAAACAATCTCCCAAATTGGCACAAATCAGAATAGCTCTATTTAATGAGCAATTTTAATTTATCCAAGTGGAGGATGTGGCCTTACCAAGCACTGCATTCTGAGGCAAAATACTGGCAGTTTAGATTGACCCTGTTTAACTGCATGGTCTGTGTAGAAATGGAGGCTCCTATTTTAGTTATAAAACCAAAAAAAAAAAAAAAAAGAAGCAAAAATAGTAGAAGACAGGGAAGATTTCAGTGTGAGCTGAGGCTAAAAGGCAATTTTTACCTAATAGCAAGGTCACACCACCTACAGAATTGCTAAAACTCGAAGTGACGATCATTGGGACCCCTGGGCATCAGCAGCATCTTCATTGGTGCCAGGAAAGCAGAGCAATTTGCAAATTATACAGAATCCGCAGGATGGGTTTTAGTTGCACTAGTTTCATGCAAAGCATGGACTCTTTTAGATGTGTTGGTCTCTGAGGTCAAGCGTTAGGTGCTGCAGACGTAAGGTGTGCTCACACGCTCTGTGGTATGGTCCTCAGAGTAAGAATGGTAAAATAAGGGATGGGTATACTGCACCGAGCTCCCAGACAGGAATATAATTTCACCATGGTGCCCTATTCCACCAGTCTTTGCCAGGGTGTAAAACAAATTCAGGAAGTTTTCGTCATTCCCATGAAAAAGAGCTGTAGTAGCACCATAGTGCAACTCTTCAGAAGAGAGAGGGTTTATCTGGCTCTGATAGAATTTTTGATTCGATTCTCAAATTAAAAATGTTAGAGTAAACACAAAAACCCAGCAGGAAGTGGATGAGAGATATGTGCAACTTCACTGCAAGAGAGCAAGGGTTTTACCTGAGGAGACCCTGGTATTGGAAGGAAGAGAGCTTACGTGTATGGGTGTGAGACAAGCTGTGATCTTTGTCATGTTTTATTTTCAAGTGGAGACATAGCCTGAGGTCATCGGACACACATTTCCCACTTCCTTAATATCCAATCTGCAGATTAAGTCGAAGAAATGTGAGTTGCATTTACCACCTCTTCTCTTGCAAATGAGACCTGCGTGCGGTGGAGGCAGGACAGTTCTGGCTTTTTTTGCAAACACAATAGCCCACGGCTGGATCTAAGATGAGGGCGAGTGACATGGCAGAGTTTGCATCCGTATACAGCAGGCCCCATAATTAAACAATAATTAAGCAATATATTTGGGGGTGTCTGCATTAATTTTTTAATTTGGATCAGGGGAATGGGGTTTTTGAAGCAACTTGCTCGCCCATGTGGTAGAACTGTCTTGGAGCACGCGAAGCAACTCCTTTCCCCTGATATTAAACCAGGAGGTGTGCTCCAGAAGTTCACTTCACAGCTCTAGGTGCTAATAGAGGTGCTTAGGAAGAAGTTCTTTACAATGAGGGTGGTGAGACACTGGAACAGGTTGCCCAGAGAGGTGGTGGAGGCCCCATCCCTGGAGACATTCAAGGCCAGGCTTGATGAGGCTCTGAGCAACCTGATCTAGTTGAAGATGTCCCTGCTTACTGCAGGGGGGTTGGATTAGATGACCTTTAAAGGTCCCTTCCAACCCAACACATTCTATGATTCTATGATTTTAATGAACATTCAGTCTGTGACACCAGAATAGATTTAGACTTAGGTAAAAACTCCAAAATACATATACAGGGGACATCATGTCCTCAGCACCAAGAGTTTTGCTCTACAGGTCCAGTCCTCTTGGGCCACACAACTTCTTAAATTTGACCTAACCCAAGGATGAGAAGTCAGCATTGTCTGACTTCACACTTTGGGTCTGTTTAGTACAGACATGACTAAGAAAGGCACAAATTCATTGTTATTTAATGCTAGCCAGAACATTAGTATACACTTCTCTATTGTAATGCTGTTTACCACAATCGGCAGGACAATTTGGTAGAAGGCTCAGCATCTTCCTTGATTTCCCAGCAGTCACAGGAAGATGTAACTTGCATCAATATTCACATTAAGGAAATATTTGTATCAAGCAGACCAAAGCTGCAGCATCTCAAACAGGAACGAAAAAAAAAAAATAATAAAGCCTCTCAGAAAACTAAACCAAAAACTTGCAAAGCCCACCTTCCTCCCAACCAACTGAACTCCTGCCTGTGAACATCAGTTAGTAAAACTCACTGGTGTGCAGCATCTTACATCAAAAATAATTTGAGAAAAATAATCTTCCCTTTTAAAACCCTACTGTTGCAGTGTTGACTAATAAAACATAATGGAGAAGTGCTGTAAAAATTAGAATTCATAGAAAACCGGACCAAATTTTTATTTGTGTGTTGAGAGGTGCTCCATTGGAGGCAATTTCACCCAGGTGACTGAGCTGGGATCCAGTTTAGGATGACCATCCCAAGGTGCCAAGAGTAATTCAAGGAAAGAAAATTCTCTCTCCCCTTTTTCCCATATTCATTTTCTTGTTCCTAACAGTTGCTTGTAATAATCTCCAAGTGTGGGAGCCCGATAGGGTGAAAAAATTGAGAATTATTTGCTGTCAGCGGCAACCTGAACTAATTCTGCTTTATTAGCATTACGCAGGATAATTTCTTGCAGAAGGCTTTCTTGGGAATATTTCTGACGAAAACAAATTCGGTTTCATCATGAGATAAAGATGTTTTCCAAATTCTGTTCTGGATCTCTTCTGTCAGAAATATTTAACAGAGAATTATAATCTCATTAGGCAATCTCAGTGATCCAAAATTAATATATGTGTATAGAAAATTGCTCATAGCGATGTTTTTCGATGGTAAGAACACTAGGGAACAAGTGAGTTAAAGTTTCGACACATGGACAGGGACTGTATATAGAAAGATCAGATACTGAATGGAAACGTATTATCAGGGCAATTAAAAGTAAATATTGTGACACAGCTAACTTTTATCAGTGCAAGACAGCTGAGCATTAATGGCACAATGTTATATTATACAGTAGTGTTCCTCAGAAAATGGGATAAATGTTGCACAATTCCCCTCTGTGAATAGTTTCATTAAAAACATCAGAAACACATGTATGACAAAGCGAGCAGGTTTTTAATTTTAATTGAAGATTTTGACTATGCCCAGCAGTACCTCTCTGAGTCATAGTGAAGAGAAGTTTTCCCAGGGTTGCTGCTCAGCTGTATTCACTCATCCAGGCCAAATTCTCTGGACTGAATCCAGCAGCTTTACACAAGTGGAAGTTCCGCCTGCTGGAAATATCAAGATCACCTGTGATTTCAAAGCAAAATTTATGTGCTTGCAAACAATTGTGCTCCACCAACCCTACAGCCTCATTAAAGCTGGCCTCAGGAATGCAGAAATCACAGCACCTGAAAGTGAGCAAGTTAAAGGAGGGTGCGGGAGGGAACCTCTAAGGTAACAGTTACAGAACTTCTCCTGGGTCTCAAAACGATCTTGATTCGCTAATCATGGTAAAATACAAAATGTTTTTTTAATTAGATTAGAACTATTCCCGCTTTCTGCAAAGTATCACAGAAAAATTTTCATAAATGCCACCAGTTCATGCCTTAAACTGAGCAGAAGAGAGTATTCGCATCAACCAAACTCATCTAACAGCGTGGTGGAAATGCCAGCAATCGTTTGAGAATGGGCACAAACCTTACTGTCCATACAAAGTTATCTATTCCAAGTTACAGAAATAAAAGAATTAGGGTTTTTTGTTTTGTTTTTTAGACAAATCCATATGGCTTGCAGATGGCTTATTCAACGAGAAGGGCAACATTTGGTACACAATGGCAAACAGAGCTTGAATTTTTTGAAGGTCTCTCTAACATTGTATCAAATTCCAATTTTTGTCATTTAGAATAGTAGCATCACTGCCGAAAATGGCTTTACTGCACTGCTTTTTAAATGGACTGTTTATGTGCTGGCAATATCTAAATATAATCTGTTCATCAGTAATATGAAGTACTTCACAAAATTAGTAAGAACAGGTCCGTGTGTTTTGTGAGGTCAGGAAATTGCCAGTCTTAAGAAGCAAAACAATCCGAAAGCTGATGATCAGGTTTACCTTTTTACCTTTAAAAGCCACAGCAGTTGACCTCAACTTTCTATCTTGTTGCTTTTCCAGTCCATCTAGCTATCATTTACATTAATGCTTTCTTGTTCAACCTCATAGTGTTATTATTCACCTTAATGGCATGCATTCTTCATTGCTCACCCGAAGTCTGAATTTTTAAATCTGTCAGCTGTATAACACTGTGGACTCAAAGGCCCCTATATTAATCAGTTTCGCTGTGTTTTGCTGAAGTATTAGTTTTTGTGTATTGACTGATAACATAGGGAACAGTGGGCACATCAATCAAGGTCTATTTGGAACAAGCTCAGATGGTTTCTTGTTGCTTCCCCAAGCTTCTTTTTATGTCTCTGAATCACCATCTACAGGTGAAATGACTCCACTGTATGTGCACATCAAAGACAAAACATTTAGTCCTCTCTGTGATTTATCCCCGAAGAACAAAAAAACCGCCCAAAATTAGCTGTGCTCAATAACTGTGCTTGCAGGGAAGGCACACGCTTATGCTGATGCATAAATATTGTACACATAACCCTCCATTAAGTAAGATCACTCATTTTTCATTCAGTCCTTATCCCCTCCCAAGCCCAATTAATTACACTACTATCCCGTTTATAATATTTGTACTTAATCCTTCATGATCCTTCTTGTCTCATTATCTGAAATATAATAGAAAGTAAGCGAAAATATCCAGGTTGAACTGCAGGGAATTTTCTGCTTTCTAATCAGAGATCTTTTTTCAGCTTACAAAGTGGCACTACTGCTGTGCTACCAGAAGTTTTAAATCTTAATTTTTTTCTGAGTTAGTAAGTGTGTGTTTGAAGCACATATCCAAGAGGACTTTAGATACTTTAGAACATCTTAGACTTCAGACAATTTTGAGGGTAGTGATTGAATCACAGAGATAAATGTTTATATCACTGGAGAGCTAAACAAGCTGCTGTAAAGGTGCCTAATGGAAAATTCCTCATGTAGAAGCAACTAGACTGAAAAGTCTTGACCTGCCAAGAAGGTCAGATGATAGTTTTTGTCTTTTTGGACAAGCACGGTGTGCACAGGCTAAAATCCTCCTGGGCTGAGACTTGTGAAGGGCTGAATTCAGCTGTCCGGTGAAGGATGGAGCTGGAGGAATCCACCTCTTCAGCTCCTGTTCCTCTCTAAATGTCTCCCTCCTGGAACCTTGAGGGATATATTCCATAACGTTCATGCAATGGTCACATCTGATGGCAATTATGACCGCAAAGCATGGAGTAACTAAAGTGACAGAGGACTGAATAAGGCGCTTATTGCTTTAGGTGGCTAAAGGTGTGATGGGGGTGGTGGCAGCAAAGACTCAGGAACACGGATCACTGAAAGGTCTGCGGGCCTGGGTCCCTTCGCCACACACGGACGGAGCAATGTGGTACCCAGACAGCGATGTCACACACGGACGGAGCAATGTGGTACCCAGACAGCAACGTGACACACACGCACAGCAATGTGATAAATAGCAATGCACGCAGCAGCGCAACACCCACCCATCCATGCCACCCACACGCGTACGTCCCCTGCCTGCCCACTCCCCACCCGGCCGTAGCACTCAGTAGGTGTCTGTCTGTCCCCTCCACATGGTCCAGCCGCCCCCCCCATCACGGCCGGGCGAGGGGGCGGTGGGGCGGCCGGCGGGGGAGAGGAGGGCCGAGGAGAGCCGGGGGCGAGGGCTGGGATAATGGGCGCAGTGTGTCGGGCCATAAACCGCGCAGTGTTGGGGAGGACACGGGGAAGCCGTGTCGGTTTCTGCTCATCCATCACCTGTCAGGGCTTCGCTCCAGCAGCCCTGAGATGAAAGAGCCCCGCTTTGTCTATTGTCTCTCTCGCTGGTCACTCTGGAACCATTCCCGCACCGGAGCCTTGATGTTAATCCCAGTGAACCGGGGGGCTGTCAGGCCAACACGCCAGCAATTTAGTAAAAAATCATTTTTGGGGTAGACGCTCCGCTGAGTTATCTTCCCTATCGTGTTGCTCCGTGTCTTTGCAAGCCATGCTAATCTTTTTCCCATCAGTGACAGGGCTCCAGCGACTCGCTGACATGTGCCCGCAGCCTCCAGCCCTCTGTGGGATCACTGACAGTGCGGGCTGTGAAAAGCTGCACGTAACTTCCCGCAAGGTTAGGAGGGGGCAACTTTTAAATCTCTAAACCTACAGCAAATGGTCCATTTCTGAGCAGGCATCGCTGAGGAATGACTGACATGTCCTCACTACGTGATCCATGTAGTTTCCCTCTTTACATTTATTATTTTCCCTCTTTACATTTTTTACTAAGCCTTTTATCATGCTTATTTAAAAAAAGAAAAACCCACTCCGCCTCACATACATAATCTTTTTTTTTTTTCCTAGGGCATGCAATTTCCCTTCTTAACTGATGTTTAACACTTAAAGCTTGGCAACTTTATCTTTATCTTGGGAATCTTAATTAAAAAATAGATATAATCTCTCAACCTTGGAGAATCAAAGCTCAGTGTTATGGAGAAGTTGTAGTTGCAGAAATGCTAACCTCTGTCTTGGTAACCAGTTTAGGCCTTTTTCTTATCTCTCAACCCCTTTGCAGATGAATGCATTTACCATAGCTGTATTACAGATAAATACCAATGTGCCAGTTTTTCAGTATCTTTCAGGCAGATAATAAACTTCAGAATGACCTGTTAGGCATATAGTAGTAATGTGCCAGGAGCACTGGAGTGTCTGAACACTGAAGTTCAGTCATATGTACCGTTAGACCTGAGTTTGTCAGAGGCATCTTCCAAACGATTCTGCAGGAACAGCTTGTCCCAGTTGCAGTTTGAACACGGGCAACCTTTTTGGAAGCACCAAGAGTGGTGACAAGCAGAGTCCCTCAGGGGTCTGTACTGGGACCAGTACTGTTTAATTTCTTCATCAACAACATAGACAGTGAGATCGAATGCACCCTCAGCAAGTTTGCCGACGATATCAAGCTGAGTGCTGCAGTTGACACACCTGAGGGACGGGATGCCATCCAGAGGGACCTGAGGAACCTTGAGAAGTGGG
Organism: Rissa tridactyla; assembly: GCF_028500815.1. Taxonomy (NCBI): domain Eukaryota; kingdom Metazoa; phylum Chordata; class Aves; order Charadriiformes; family Laridae; genus Rissa; species Rissa tridactyla. Next base: position 114,064,335 of record NC_071468.1, on the reverse strand, counting down.
CCCATGAGGCCCTTATGAGGTTCAATAAGGCCAAGTGCGAGGTCCCGCATGTGGGTCGGGGCAAACTCCAGTATCAGTACAGACTGGGGGATGAAGGAATTGAGAGCAGCCCTGAGGAGAAGGACTTGGGGGTACAGGTGGATGAAAAGCTGGACATGATTGCAGCCAACTAAACTAAAGAACATGTTGCCATAGGTCAAGGGGTAATGGTTTTAAACTAAAAAAAGGTAGATTCAGACTAGATATAAGGAAGAAATTTTTTCCAACAAGGGTGGTGAAACACTGGAACAGGTTGCCCAGAGAGGTAATAGGTGCCCCATCCCTGGAAACATTGAAGGTTGGGTTGGATGGGGCTCTAGGCAACGTGATCCAGTTGAAGATGTCCCTGCTCATTGCAGGGGGGTCAGAGTAGATGAGCTTCCAACCCAAGCAATTCTATGATTCCACAATTCTAAGAGCTCAGACATGTGGACATGGTCAGCTCACGCCGGTTGACCTGGGAGCCCATGGAACGGGCTTTGGTGTGGTTTAATTTCTAAGTATAGACACCCTCTAGTGCCAAAGGGGAAAAAAAGGGCACAGGATTTTAGGTCCTCTGGTTTCAGATAAACAATGCATTTCTATTCTGCATGTAGTTCACAGAGGGCAGTAGACATCCCTAAGAAGATGTAAGGGCGCTGGGCATGACACCATGTGCTATGGGCACGATCAGTGTTTCTGCCTAGAAGCAGCCACTAGAGCCACTAGAGACACATCCTCGAAACTGCCTGTCAGGCGTGACCATTGTGTGACCATTGCAGGGCTCCTTCATGCTCTGGGATCCCTGGCTCCAAGAAACAGGCGTGAGCAGGGGACAGAAAGCGAGGCTGCAAAAAGTCCCTTGACATAGCAACGTACAAAAAGTGAAGGCTATTTGCAAAAATCGTGCCTTCATATAAGGTCTTGAACTGTCTTAAGTGGAAAGGGATAAAGTTCTCAGAGGGACAGAGTTCTGGAAATAAAATAAAATCATGTTTTCAATAGATATTTTTCCCGCATATCATTAGTATGGTATGGTAACAGAACTGGAATTTGAATGGTATGAAAAGAAGCAAATGTATTTTTCACATTGACATTAGCCTCAATATTATTTCTTCATGAGTCAAAACAGAGTGGACCTGTCTCACTTAGTGAAGTCATTTTGCAGTAACAATGGCAAAGGAGTTCTTGGTTAGTGATTCTTTGGATTCAATTTTTTGTTTTGTTTTGTTCTGAAAATACACTAGCTTTGCCATAACTCTTTTCTTTTTTACTTACTCTTTTTCCAGTGACTTTGGTTTGTGCAAAATTCATTTAATGGCATGCTTTTTGAAATCCCACCTTAGAATGTCTATTTAGAAGCTATTGGAGAATTTTCATGGGAAACTATCAATAAGGTTGACAGAATGCTAGGAATGCATATGTAGTAATGGAATATGATAATATTTTTTAATCAGTTTTTACAGAAAGTAGGGAGAATGGACTTCATAGAATGTCATAGAATGTGTTGAGTTGGAAGGGACCTGTAAAGGTCATCTAGTCCAAAAAGACTTGCAAAAAGATTTCTACAATGCAAATTGTCTCAGGCCAAACTAACCCTACCCAAGGAAATTTTGGGGATTATTGCAGAGGAGGTCTAGATGCACAGATGTCACAGACACACATGCATTGTACTGCGGTATTCGTATGTTGCTAGTTTGAATTAAGCTCAAAATGAGATTTTATCTCTCTTGAGTGCAGGCCCATAAGAATACTCAATTCCCTTAGAAAAGTGAGGCTGAACTGCATTAAATAAATTGCACAATGTCAAAATATGAACAAATATAAACATCTCTAAGTCATGTTGAAGTGCCACACTTGAAGCATATATTTCAGGGAAGGAATTTTGAAAACAACGATCTAGCGTGTCTTACACTGCAACACCTGGTAGCCCATAGGAACTTCTGTCCTAGCATTTGTGTTCGTAAGCTTTCGATGATCACTGTAGCATAGCATATTTACCCGATTTCCTCAGCAATACCATTTTAAGAGTGTTCAGTGGCTTCTGCCTCCTGAGATCACTGAAAATACCATTGCCTACTAGTGTTCTTATGCCCTGCCCCAACTGGCTGGTATTATCTAAAAGCAAAACATTTCCTGTGGACAGACCCCATGTGCCATTTTCTGCAGTAGCAAAAAGAAAACCCAGCAAAACAAAACCATCTACAAAATCCAGAAAGGCCACTTTTCTCAACTACCTACAAGGCTTGTTTGTGCAGCTTATTTAAAAGCTAAGCGGTGCTGCATACTGAATAGGAGAGAACCTGAGGTGTCTTACTGAGATGGGGCTGCACTGGTCTGCAAACGATCTCTTCATCCTCTTGTGAAGAGAATGGGGGCCATGCAAAGGAGTTCTGGTGAGAAACAAGCTCTTTTGGGGTGAGGTACAAGCTCTGAGGGTGGAGGGAGAGTTTAGGAACAGAGACACGGTATATACAAAGTCAAGGTAGTGCTCAGCACAACACTGTGGCCGCTCTCCTGGCAGTTGAAGGATGTCTTTTCTTAAGTCAGGAGATATTTGCTAGTTCATTTTCTACCGTACTGACATTTGATATGGCATTTCAGGAGAGCACGAGCAACTTTGATGAACCTGACGGCTGATTTCCCTATATCCCCTGTGACCCACGTGTCAGCTGAGCAGCTGGCTCTGTGTGTGTGCTTTTAGTTTGTAGCAAATGTAGATAAAATGAGTCACACCAGACCTCGGTGAAGAAGGTAATACTCTTATGTTATCCTTGGCTGTAGCAATGGGCTGCGGTGAAGTATGCAGTGAGCTGCTGTCGTTCACTTGATGCATGGTAACTCATTAATATTCAATACCGTGATCACGGGTCAGAGCCCCCAGTTTTCTTTAGCTCCTTTAAAAAGTCTTAGGCAGGGATTATGCCTTGGGAAGGACCTTCCACCTTGGAGAGGTATGATTTTCCCAGGAGTTTAAGCCTGCAGCAGCTGGGGGATGTTCTGCCCTTGAGACTCTGCTGTGAATCACATTTCGGCAAGAAAGAAATTCAAATCCCACCCTGGCCTCTGGCTGGCATAGTAAATCTGTAAAAATCACTCCAGCTGAGAGGTATGGATCCACATAGACCTATGCGGAATGTAAAGCACATAATCCTGTGAAAACTGCCTGAGCTGTGTAGGAGAGGAGCTGTAGCATGCCCAGAATACAGAAGAAGGACATGTGCAAAGACAGACTCTTCCCCCCACAGGTGATTTGTGAGAGTTAGCATTTGGTCTGTGAGTGATTTAACCGCTGCCTTCTCTTCCCTCAGTCTGTTTGATAACGACTGGGGGGAAAGGTGCAAGTTGCTCCTTGCAGCATAAAAGAAAAACAGAGCTGGGTGGCCCAGGCAAAAATAAGGTTTACAATGCAGATTTTTAAAAGGAGGCATTTAAAACAAGGGTATTGTACGCTTTCTGTCAGCTAAAGTGGCTTTTCATGGATATCAGCTCACGGGGCTTGACTGAAGGTATGCCAGGAATGCCGGATAGGTCAGCTGGGTGCTGAACTGACATGTCCTAAAGGAGTGAGGCATGATCCAAGAGCAACGCCAACATGAAAACATGTGTCAGGGTGTGTCAGGACAGAAAATGATCAATACCTACTACTTTTAATAGTCCCCAGTTCTGCGCAGCATCAGTGAGCAGTCCATGAGTTCTTTTATTGATGACACCATGGGATGTGAGACAAGATCCATGGATAAAGAATTTCAGGTTTGCTTTATGGCCTTTCCAATAAGGAGTAATCTTTTTTTCAATGAGATAAGAATTATTGGCAATCCTTTAAATTATAACAAATGCCTGAAACACACCTAAGCTAATTTAGATTTAATAGGAAAGTAATTACAAAGCCAATACAGACCTATTGATTTCTACAATTACATTTACTGGACTTCATCATCTACCTACTGTTACACGCACACAGTCAGCTAAATCTTTCAATTCATATTTTAAATTAGAGGGTCCCTTAGAGAGGGGCCTGTACCGTATTAAGGTTAAAGGCATTGCTGAGTACACGAATCCAAAGTTGTTTAGAATTTCCCCTATTTTCTGGGCTATTATTTTCTAAGCCAAGCATCTGCTTTACGTGGAATTCTGTGCATGCGCATAGAAAATTTTGTCCAAAATTCTTCAGCTGTTTCAGAAAACGAATATATCATTTGAGAAAAGTATATTATTTTGTTCACATTACAGAGGTGATTTAATTTAAGTAATCCAATTACCCACATTCCACGAGGCTTTAAATTTGGCAGGGAGGGATTGTGCCTTTTACAGCATCTCAGCCCTCATCTTCCCACAACAGCACGTCACCCCATTTTCTCTGTAAAGTCATTCCTTTTTCTCATTTCATTCTCTGCGCTTTTACAGACTCACTAGTTCTCAGGCCAAGTTTATTTTTTTGTGCCTGATCAGGACATTTGGCCAGAGACCTCCCAAAGCCCCCTCCCAGGCGGCTGGTTTGACCTCTGATTCCCCATCCAGGCTCAGCTCCTCTCCGGCACCGCTCTTCACATCCTGCTCACATTTTCCTCCCAGTCTCCTGCCGCAAGCTGCTTTTTTTATTTATTTTTTTGTTTCACAGAAACCCAGTGTCAAATTCAAACCCTCATTTCATATTTCTAAAGTTTTGCTGTTCCTGAACTTTACTGTGAATTCCTTCTCCCTATATTTTTTTTTTTCCTAGTTTTTACTGGGATCTTTTCCTTTTCTGCAGCACATTTAACCCTGTCTGGATGCTTCTAAATTCCTGTCGTACCACACTAAAAATACAGCCTTTTCCCTACAGGGGACCAAAAGGGTTACAGAGACTGGAGAAACTCCTTGCAGCTTCACCCACACACCTGGGCAAGGGTGAGGCTCCTTTTGCTTCCTCGAGGCTCACTCCTCATGACCTCATTCAAAATCCTGACTCAGATAAAACTCCCCTTGAAATCGATGGGGGATTATATAGACTAATTAAGAACTTCTGGCCTGGAACCAAACATCTTGTTGGAAGCCTAATTAGAGATGATTATAAGTTGATTGTCTACAGTTAATAAAATAGGCCTTCTTGATTTTCTTTCCTGCTCTTCTTGGAAAGTTGAGGGTGACTGCAGGAAAACTGTTTGTGTTGACGTGTTTTGTGCAGTGCTGTACGTAGTTGGCCACTCTTTGTGAGTGTTTAAGACTGTACGGATCTTCTTGCTAAAAAAGAAAAAAAAAACAACTTTTTTTTTTTTTTTAGAACATGCTAAAATTCACAAAATTATTTCAGTGAATCTACTTGGGCTCATTTCTCAGGAGACAGGGTAGAAACACCATTGCTTTACCCAGCTGTAACTTAAAAGTTCTTTTGAAAGGAGTGGTAGAAAAATTACTACATGAATCCTGTATGAGATTGTAAATCTGGTTCTATGCTTCATTTCCACTGCTTTTTCATCTCTTTGAATTCTGTAATAGGCTGTTGGCTTTAACTTCCCAATGGGATCTGACCAAGCCACAGTCCAAGCATCACCAAAGTCACGCTGGAAAACTCACAAGGAATTTCAATGGGGATTGAAACAGTTTATGTGTCTTGTGCTTTTTGTTAGACTCCAGAAAATAAGATTTCATTGTAAATTCAAACATGGCAACACAAACAGCCTTATGTAAAGAATTCAATAATAAATGCGTATAGTTTCTATAATCACAGGAATTGCATATGTAGCACTGGGATTATTATTTAAGAAAACTGTTGTTCTTCTGTATCAAAAAATGAAATCAGTTTGTGCTTAGGCCTGACCGCTGATGCCTTGAGTATTTACACTACAAACTAAAAGACATGGATTGTGTGACAAGTTTTCAATGAACAATACTAAAATGTTAAAAATTGTCATTTATAACTTTTTTTTCTCCCTCCATGACATGTAGAATTTCATTCATACTGACTTTCATGGACAGCAGTTTTCCAAAAATAAGCACAGAATAATAGGTTTTTGTTCAATGTATTTCAGATGTGGTAATCTGTTCTACCTCCATTTCTTTCCTTGACCAGGTGGGGGTGTTCTTGGCATAACATTTCTCAAGAATGAGATCCACAAATATATGGCAATTCTCTGCTGACATCTGGGAAGAGTTGGTTTTAGTCTATGGTCTAGCTCTGACAGCAAGCATATGGGATCACCATTTTGACTGGATCACAGGAATGGTCTTATTCTGAGAGTCTTATTACGCCAAAATCCACAGCAATGAGTCTGGGCCAACGGTTCTGGAGCAATGCATTACAATTAATATAATCACTGGACACAATGTGGAATAATTGCCGTAACAAAAGTGTTCTGTTTAGTGTTTAAGTTTCTAGCTGGGGGAAAATTTTTGGGGAAAAAAAGGAACTCTGTTATTTTGCTTTTGTTAAAATTATGAAACAAAATAAGAATTCTGCAAATAGTTTTCTGAAGTCTATAAGAAGTTAGCCTTTTTTCTGAATTCAGTTGTTTATCCTATACCTGTGAGTTACTAAGTACCTCCAGAACTGTATTAATGTTTAACTTAATATTTATATGGATGTATACAGACTTTTGTGCTTTAGTACCTGTATACCTAAAAAGAGAAAGGAGTAGCAGTTTACAATGATCCTGTTAGACAGTGAAAATTTTACAGGGTGAAAAATAGCACAAGATTTCAAGTTACACAGAAAGGCTGCGGCCGAGTCAGGAAATGAAGGCAGGGTAGTGCCAAATATAAGACCATCTTTCCTATCTTATTTTGTCACTCTTAAAGTTTACTAAAAATAGGAGATAAGTAGCTCAGAGAACTGGTCCACTTGTTACGGTGCCAAGAACTGAGTGTCAAGAAAATTCATTCAAATTTTGCAGACACATACATTAGAGCTGTGGACTTTCTCTTGGAGGTGACTTCTAGTTCCCAAAAATGAAAGTGCTGTCACCTGAAAGAGCCGCTCCCTGTTCATGCAGCTGAGGTGTGGATGGAAGGGACTGCTGTTTTCTTCTGTTGTAGTTGTAGCTGAAGTTGCTTTTCCAAAATTGCCCCCTAAAGTTAGATTTCGTGTTTCCTTTGTCCCACACAGTGACCTACCCACTAGCCTGTACTGACCCTTGTTAAGCCGAAAGAACTTCTTCTGCACTCACTGTCATCTCGGTAAACATCACCTTGATAGAGGGCATGTTTCAGCTTTTATTATTTAACTCAAAAGCCAACATTACCCAGGAGATGTAGACCAGGAGGTCTATATACGTACATTTGCAGCATATGATGTTCCCTGTGGAGTGAGCTCTATGAGATTACGCTGCATTTGTGTGTATGTGGGGATCTGTGCACATAGGTCTGCCCATCATTTTCATCTACCTCCCAATAACTTCTGAACCACTTAACTAGTTTCAACCCAGTATAACAGAATTTAGCAGGAATTAAATATCCAATTTTGTAGGAATAGGTGTCTGAGCAGAAAAGAGAGGTCATTAGTGGTCTAATCGAGTCAGACCTTCTCTGGTCACGAGGTTGCAGCATGCTCTCCACCCACTGGAGAATTCACACAGAAGACAGCTATTATGGCTGCCCCAACCACAGGAAAAGTTTTAATTGGTACTTACACCAGAGAACCCAACCACAAGACACAAAGCCATAAAAAAACCCCAGGTTTCATTATCTCTGCTGCAGATGGAACTGCCTGTCTCTCTGGGAACCGCTCTTTACTTTATTTGTGGCAATTTCACCAAACTTTTCATCTCCATTTCATTCGAGCTAATCTGTCCCCATCACAGCTGGCTCACTGAGCTCTGAGGAGCAGATGTATGAGGTCCCTGACTAGCGCTTGGTGAACTCGGCTTGGACCATTTCAATGCTAGTGCTGTGCTACGCCATTCCTCCCCATCCACTCTCCTTCTAATCTCCAAGTACTTTGAGCTATCACAATCTGGCTGTGGATTGTTGAAGGTTTCACAAAGAGACCTCTTACATTTATGAGGGAAAAGAATGTCTGCAACTCCTTTATTTGTCATCTTTTTCCAAAAAGACCACCTCCAGTTTCCCAATGTTGGCTAATGAAGCCAGTGAGCTGGTTTTGGAACAAAAGTGTTTCATCCCTAAACTAACTCCAGTTGTCTGAACAAGCTTGATACAACCTCCTTTTATCAATAAAGTGTTTTACCTGTCTCTGTGAAACCCGGATTTTTCCTGTCTTTGTGACTTGCCTAGAGAATCATCCTCTACAGAGAAAGGCCGGCATCTCTGCAGAGAGACATTCATGGCAGCTATTTTTTAGGACATTTTATATGCGCTATTTGGCAGTGCCTAAATATTTTACAGATACAAGGCAGGTCTAGATAAGTAGATTAGATTAGATATCTAATCTTGAACAGGGTTGAAAATGTGTTACAAAATTGCATTCAAAATACACGGACTATAACCTATCATGAACATAACATGTAGCAGAACAAAACATCCAATTGAGAAAGGAGATTTGGAAGTTAAGTAATTTCTTGATGACGGCCCAATCCTCATTTGAAACAAACTGGCATCAGCAGCCATCAAAATCAATTAAATCATGTTAATGAAACAGGAGCTAAGGGTGTGGACTTAAAATAACATTATTTTATTTTCACTAAATAGAAAATGCTAGGGCGACAGTTGTGCTCTTGAGAAGAGCCGTGCAAGTTGCCATACTCTCTATGCCCATCTCCTCTACTAGCAGGGGAAGAAATGCTGACACACAAAAGCCTTGTGAAGCTTAGCGTACTAGAGAGGAAAAAAAATTCTAAAGAGAAAGTCTCTGTTTTGCCAGTTAAGGGCTGTTCTAACACCAACTAAAATGGCCGAGATGCCGGTGAAGTCAGCCTGTTTCCAGACCAGATGGGAACTCCGCATTTTCTTTGCCAAGAGTGGGCAACAAGATACAGTCCCACATGATGACCATGGGCCCACGGAGATGTTAGCTGGCCCTTCACATTTAATTTATAGTGCTCTTTACCTGTGGAAGAAGGGAAACCTTTAAGCTGTCATCTTTAGGCTCAAATCAGATGTGCTACTTTAACTAGTACGTTCTTAAAATCCTCCAAATTCTCAGGCATTCTACATAAATTACAAGGAAATGGAAACACAACAGTTAATGTTTTTTTCAAAGTTCTATCTTACCCTTAGGAGATCTAATCAATCCTTTAAATCTCTAATTATAATAAATCCTATTTTATATTGACATACAAGTCTTCTTGATCCAGATTACTTTCCTAATTATTATAAAAATTATGGATAAAGATCCATCTTTAATATAAAATTCAGCAGTACATCACAATTGCATGACAGTACCGCTCTAGATTTTGATGCAGTCTATAGGAGAAAAGCATTAACATACTGAGATTGCTGAGAAATTTCAGAAGACTGCCTATGCCCAAACAAGTTTGGCTGCAGATTAATATCCTTTTGTTTTTGAAAAAATGCCTTGGGATATGCAAAGACCTCGGTCACAGTTTTATATGTTACCCAAGGGCAACAGCATGGAGGGCTTTAACACAATTTAGGAAAGTATCATCAGACTTTTCTGCAAGATTTGTCCTCTTGATAAAGTTATAAAAGTCCATGATTTAATTTGTAAATCTGATGGGATTGGTGAATACAGTGGAACATATTCCATCGTGTATGATGTATGCTCTTCTTTCATAAGATCAGCTAAATGGAAAGGTGGAACAAGAGCTACCATGGTAGACCCCTGGGAATCCTTCATGAGCTATCCAGGAATGTACCTATTATCTTTTTATTTTCTGAAAATCTCAGAGTACCAGAATTTCTCCAACATCTTCATGTGAATGTCAAGAAGGAAAGGAACCACTACTGGCAGATAAACGGTAATATTTTTCTACCTCCAATGGCTACTTTTGTACCTCCCAAAATCATGTGCACGGTCTTGGCAAAGTGCCAGACTTTTCTCCGCTGTTACATCGCAGCACTGGCAAAAAGCCAAGGAATCGGCAGTTTTGGTTTCTGTCAGGAAAAAATTCCTCCCAGAGAATTCAGATGTGATGGGATTTTAATGCGATCCAGGGTGTTTCTTAGGTCAGTGAGTCTTTTCTAGGTGGCGAAAGGACGCATTATGAAGAGGAAGGCCCCAAAACCTAGCATTCAGGGTGTTTTTCGAGGTGACTCTACCCCTGCTCTGGGCGTGTTGCCCCTCACTGCATGCAGGGAAACTGTATTCAGTTAACAATATCCATAACTGAGGAGTTCATAGAGTTGTGACAAATGCAGCTGATTGCTGTTCTCAGGCTTTGCTTGCTCTGTTTTTCAAGTGCAGACCAGCTGCTGATACATCAGTTCTTGCTGAAAGCCACAGCTCTTAGTAGCGAGGTGCTATCTCAGCCTTTTCTCAGAACATCAGTTCCCCCAAACTGAAACCACTGACACTGTACAGGGGCATTTGATTCATTTTACTTTTGTATTTTAAGCAGTATCTGTTAACATCCAAATTATTCTCTGCTTCCTGCAGTGCTCCCTAAGATAAGAGTGGTTCAAGAATGTACGTTTGTGGTAATTAAAGCATCATGAAAGTTGCAACATCAGGAAATATATGGTCCTCCACTCTTTTTTCCCCTTCTCTTTTTTTTCCCCCCTCTTGCCAGCTACTTGTCTATTTATAGAAATACACCTCACCATTTACTTAGGAGGCTGTGACATGGAGAAGCAGATATTTAGAGGAAGTCCATTTGCCTGAAAAAAACATCCATTACCTTTATCACCAGTGGAGCCCAAAAAAGAATCAATTACTATACTTCACTTGGGAATGACTAATTGAATTGTGAAATATACTGACACTCTGAAGTCACTGTGGTAAACTGAATACCGGTACTTGTAAAAGGCAGGAAATGTTGTAGATAAGGTGCTGATTCACATGATTAGAATGCATTTTCAGTTTGTGTTGATGCTCTAAGCTTGTCTTATTAATCAAGGGTCAGAGGATTAGCTCAGAAGAGAGAACTGCAGAGGATTTGCACCTGCTTGGTTCAACTATGAAATTAGCTCTGTGCTAAATACACTGCATTCCTATTCCACAGTTAGAAATGAGCTGGCAACTCCTTTTTCAACCATAGAACCACTTAAATTAGCCATCTGACTGGCTTTAGTGGTGCATCTGTCATAGGTACTCTGTTGTCCTCCTCCACGTGCGCTAGCACTTTCAAATCCTGCAGAGAACATAGGTGAGGGTCCTGCTGGACGGTGTCAGTGGGGATGTGCTCTGAGTCCTCACCCTGCAGCTGCTCAGCTGTGTCGAATAGCTCCACTGAACATCCCCAGGGACTGCAACTTCATCATCTGTGCTGTTAAATCGTTAGGAAAATCCTCGGCACGTCTTTAGCTGAGGCCAACCTCCCAATCCCCAATGCCTCAGAAATGGTTCAAAAGGTATCACGGGGCAAATACCATTTCCAGTAGTCTCTTCCGGTGAATGTCATCCATTTGGGTATTCACACTGAGTGCAATGTTCTCGATGCAGGTTTTACTGTGTCATTTGACCTCAGTGAGAGAGAACAATATAGGCCACATTTAATTTACAAGTGCAGACATTGTTTCCGTGTTGCAACAAATAACTGTTCAACATAAAATACTGTAACTCAGGAAGTCTAGCCCAAGAAATTGAAATTGTATAGATATATATACACACACATATATATGCTGCAAAATTAATCAAATAATATATTAATACTATTCAGTTAATTCAGATATAAAAAGCTGCACGTGGATATAATATAATTATTACACTTACTTAGCAAAATGCATGTGGTTCATTACTGAAGGAGACTTGCACGTGCTCAGGGGATCCTCGTTTTTGCATTCCCCCTGAGCTCCAGGAAGACAGGGGTGACCTTCCTGCCCTGGTGGAATCCACCCTACAGACACTTCCAAATCAAAAGGCAGCTTTTATTTCTAGGGCTTTCTGAAAAGCTTCTGAAGAGGAAAGTGCTTTGGTCTTTGCAATGTCCTAGGGGCCTGATCCAAGCACTTTGCAAGCAAAGAGAATTGCTGAGTTTGCTGCAGAAGGTGAAATCTCAGTGCCATTGAAATAAATGCCACCATCCCCTTGATCCACTGAAGTTAGGATTTCAGTCCATAATACTGAAGAAATGTACCTCCATATGTCTCTTCTTTAACTCTTTGAAATAGCAAAAAAATAGTTCAGCAACATGCTTCAGCAGTAATGTACTCAGTGTTGTGCTTTTTTCCCCCAAAGAAAATAAAAGCACGTACAGGCATACTTAACTGAAACTGGTTACTAATTGATTTTTCTAATGTATTTTATTTAAATGCTGGAAGGGCTGGCCTTGTTTACAAAATGCAATAAACTGTTAGATTCTCTGGATTCTCCCTCCTAAATTGACTCGGTCTCATTTGTATCTCGGCGATTTGTGATTCATCGTGGTGTCAGGAAAGCATGTCCCTGTTAGAACTGGTCAGGTTATTCGCTATAGCAGAAGAAAAAAAAAAGCATGAAAGAAATGTGTGCTTATGATCTGTGATCTGAAAGAGAGAAGGTTTGAGGAGCAGAAAGTAAGAGACTGTTTCTACTACTAAGCTCAAGGTGGAGGTGAAGGGAAGGGAGGAAGGGGAGGAGAGGTAAAAAGGGTAATTTGCTGCATATTTTTAGTGCATGTTTACATTGCTAGACGCTTTAACGCTGGACATCTCATGAGAAAGGATATTTTAGGTACTATCTGTCAGTGTGGAATAACTGGAATAGGTACTTTCCCTTTTTCAGGCAAGAACACAATGTAATTTTACATACTGAACACTTAATAACATATATGTGACCCACTGGATGTCATGATGCTATTGAGCAGGAGTCAGTGCTAATTCTGTGTCAAACACTGCTGAAGAGAGCAGTGTCCATAACTTAGATGGACAAATAACAAAGGAAGAAACAGATGAAGCTAAAGTAACTTGCCTATGGGCAGACAACAGCAAATTGGGAGGACTAGGGGTTAAACCTGGTTTTCTGACTCTTAATCCATGCCCTCCTTGCTCAGTGATAACGGGCAGAAGTATAAAAAGAAGCAGAAATTGCAACAAACTTCTGTGTCTCTCTTTTCCCTCCACTTTCCCTTTCCTTGCCTCCCTACTGACTTAACGTGAAGTTTTTTACTTAGAAAATTACTTCCTATCCAAACTGGTTCCTTAAGCCTAATAAAATAAGCTTTGAATCAACCATGATATGATTTTATACAGATAATTTATTTTGAGTAGTAATTTCTACTTGTGGATAAGATGCAATGCATTCATTAGTATATAGACAAAGCTAAGAGGACAAAATATAGCTTCAGAAAAATAACTTAAAGAATACAGACTTGCTAAATGGAGAGGCCAGGCCATTTGTGTACATAAATGCAGGGGACATAGCAACTGCCTAAATGCACATGCCCTAAAGCTCTTGAAATTCATCAAGGTTAGAAAACTTTAACGTCATCCTGAAAAATCAGATTTTTTTACAAGGAAGTTCTCAAAGTGTGTACAAGAACAAGTACACATTTTTTCAGTCATGTCACACACAAAAAATGACATACACTCCAATCTCATTTCCAAGGGTTTACACCACATATTTTCAGTGCACCTGTTATGCAAATAAAAATTGCACTTCCAACTGAAATTTTATCTGACCGTGTCCACATTCTGTAGTAAAAGTTGGCTTGCTACTCAAAAGTCAAACACTACGGCCTGAGGATGGTACTGAAGAAACACTAACGCAGATCCTCGCTTTTCCAATATTTTCAGTTAAGTAGAAGATGAGCTTCTCGGATGAAGTTAATTTTGCACAAAAAGGCAGTTATGAGTACAGATGCACTGTAGGAAAAGGAGTCTGGCCAATGAACTGGAATGAGATAGCCAGGAATGCAAACTGTAATTCCTGCAAACTCCTTTGCCAGCATCTAGTTACAAGTGTATCGCAAGACTAGAATGATATTCGCCACAGGAAAGCCTGTGTGTTTGTGTTCTCTTCCTGTATATCCTTATGCTAGCATCAATTCACAACACTTCCATTTCCTGAAAAATTACCTTTAGTATTCTCATCTGGGAATTACACCCATGTTGCTGTCAATATATTTTATATTGTCTGTAAGTGATGGCAAATGTGCAGTGTGCAGAGACCCCCAACAACTGCTTAGAGCCTTGACAACTGCAAAACAAAGATGTTCTGTGCTGGCCTAAGCTTGTGAGAATGAGAGAAGTGCTGGAGCCAACCGCATACTTTGGGAGTTTTCCAACTGTGGCAGGAAAAATTTCTTTTTTTTTTTCTTTTTTGGTAACAAATGGCACTAATGAGAACAATGAATTTCAGTAATTAGGTTAAGAGGCTTAGACAAACAAGCTAACTAGAACAATGAAAGATGAAGATGGGAATATAGATTATTGTAAGCTTATTGTCCTTGTAGACTGATAACAGTTTAGTAGGCTATCGGCATTATTCTAATTCATTCTGTCACAAGCTTCATTCCAGAGCTGCCCATTTCTCGATGTGCTGTTCAGATTTAGAAGCAAATAAGCTGTATAACAGGACTGGAAGAAAGTAAATCTGAGAGCTGCTGGGTGGTGAATTGACTGCACAGGAAGTAAATTCCTTGTTCAGTCAAAGAACAGCTGTAGTTTTTATAGAAAGGGAGCTCAGTCCATGAGTTAATGTCTCTAAGCTTTTGGAAAACAGCGTTCAAATCCCTGCTCTGCTGCACATTTTGTGTATGATCTTGAACAATTCACGTGAACTTCAGTTTCCCATTAGCTAAAAACTACAGTAAAATTTCTGTCTTGCAGCAGTGTGGCAAAGCCCATGACGTGCTCTGATAAGAGTAATGAGTTCGTTTAAACATCTTATGAACGACTGTAATATTTTGCAAATTACCCAACTAATTGGCTTCGGCTGAAACCTGAAGGATGCTCATTGTGAAGCCTGCCTTTGCATGCAGGCTGGTGTTTTCCATGAGGAATCAAGTTTTTCTTTCTCTGCTAACACTCATTCAATGGTTCTTTACATGTGAAGTTGCTATATGTTTTCCAAATTGGCCCTGTTTCTGCCGTGTAGTCAGTCATGGCAAACATGTTTGCAAAGAGATTTCTACAGATTTCAAGAGATTTCTACAGTCAGTAGAGAAACTAGGAGGGAGACTTGTACTGAAGTGGGGACAACTTCATTTTATTCTTCAGGACAAAGACTGCTGTGATCATAAAAGTTAGCGTTACTGATAAATTTCTTCAGGAACAAGTGGAGCCTCTTTCTGTGCTTTCAAGCTTCCACAGCAGTGTAACAGGATGAGTTAAGTGATGGATAAGTCACCTTGGGCTGCATCAAAAGAAGGGTGGCCAGCAGCTCGAAGGAGGTGATTCTGCCCCTCTACTCCACTCTGGTGAGATCCCACCTGGAGTACTGCATCCAGCTCTGGAGCCCTCAACATAAGAAGGACATCGACCTATTGGAATGGGTCCAGAGGAGGGCCATGAAGATGATCCGAGGGCTGGAGCACCTCTGCTATGAGGACAGGCTGAGAAAGTTGGGGGTGTTCAGCCTGGAGAAGAGAAGGCTCTGGGGAGACCTTATTGCAGCCTTCCAGTACCTAAAGGGGGCCCACAGGAAAGCTGGGGAGGGACTCTTTATCAGGGAGTGTAGTGATATGACAAGGGGTAACGGTTTTAAACTCAAAGAAGGCAGATTTAGATCAGAAATTAGGAAGAAAATCTTTACTGTGAGGGTGGTGAGGCACTGGAACAGGTTGCCCAGGGAAGCTGTGGATGCCCCATCCCTGGAAGTGTTCAAGGCCAGGCTGGATGGGGCTTTGAGCAGCCTGGTTTAGTGGGAGGTGTCCCGGCCCATGGCAGGGGGTTGGAACTAGATGATCTTTAAGGTCCCTTCCAACCCAAACAATCCTATGATTCTAGGAAAGGAGGGACTGGACAGAAAATTTAGGATGATAATGCATTTTGCTTTAACATATATTTTCTACATACCTAAAACTTCCAATGATTCACATCCAAGTCTCTAAATTGTTTATAAAAAGAAGCCTGGTTACATTAAGAAGTAAGGCGACAGGTAGGAAAAAAACCTCCACAATGATATATAATATGTAGAAATACCTACACCTGTAACTTGGAGGTTAAGAAAAATACTGAAAAGAGGATGTGAGCAGCTGAAAATACTGAGAGAAAATGTTAGCATGATAAAATGTATTTTCTTTGATGTATATTGGAAGAAAAGTATGTCTTAACATAGAATTGTGCTGATGTTGGAAACAAATAATTGAATTCTTATTAGAAGACACAGAATAGTTAAAATTCATAAAATAGATGGAGTCCTAGAAACAAAATACAGATAGGTACGTCTAACATATAAGAAGACAAAAATTCTTTCCGGCTTGTGATAGTCTGAGGGAAATATAAAGCAACTTTAAGTAGAATTAAACACTTCTAATTCACTGAACACAGATGGTTTGCACACAAATTTATCTGGGAAATCTTTACTCCTCATTTTTAACAAATTTTTGAATACTAGGGAAATTCCAGAAGACTGAAAGCGAACTTACGGTGTGCCAATATTCCAAAAAGTCTGACAAGATGACTGGAGTAAGTGTAGGTCAATTAGTCTGACATCTGTTCCAGAAAATATTACAGAAAAGCTGGGAAGAGAATCAGCTGAGAAATAATTAAAGGATAGAAAGAAAATCAATTCCAGACAACATGGTTTTATGAAAAGCAGATCATGTCAAAGAAATCTCACTTTATTCTTTGATGAAATTGCAAGCTTGTTTGAGTAATCTGATTTTTGTAAAATATTTGAATTTAGCAGCACAGGATGTTCTGATTTAAACATTGGCATCATATACTATTAATAAAGCAAATGTTTTATGAATTAAGAACTGGTTAAGTGATAGATCTTAAAAAGAGATTGTCTCCAGGAAATTATCAACAGCTGAACATACTTATAATGGAGTTTCATGGGGATCAGTAGCAGGCCTGATACCATTCAACGACTTCGCTGATTGTTTTTGAAAGTAAATAATAAATCACTTATGATAACATTTGTAATTAAAAGGGGGTGGGGGGGAAAGCCCTTGGTAAAATAGTAAATAAGGATAAGGCAATAAGGCAGGATGATCTGGATCTTTTCATAAACAGGACTCTGAAAAAGACCTGGGGATCAAAGTGAAGGAGCAACTTAATGTGAGGTCTCAGCATGGTAAAAGTGCTGATAATTAGCTCTAATTGTAGCCTGCCTGCAAATGCAACTACTCTGTTCTCTAGATTCAGGCTCTTCAGCGTGCAATCAGCTCTGGTGTCTCTGTGCTAGACTTCTCTACACTTCCTTTTCTGCTGGTTAGTATAAACTGAGACAGCTCAGATGCCTTGGATGCCTCTGCCAGCATGGTGTAGTTTTGCCCTTGATCACAATCACAGTACTTTCACAGGGAGAACGTAATGGGTATTAAATAACCCTTCAGCCTAGGAGAAAGGAAGTAACAGGAACCAATGGTTGGAAGTTGAAGACATGCACATTTGAGTTAAAATGTATTATAGTTAGTATGTGCACATCACTGGAAGAAATTATCAAGGGAACCTCCAGCTTTAGTCAACTCTGTGCCTTTGAAAGCATATAATTTTGTGAAAGGGGGTGGCTTTCCATGAGACCTAGGTGAAAAACACTGTATAATTCTCTCACTATTGCTTTTAAGAACAGCAATCTGGGAGTAATTTTTGTTTACTGCTCAGAACGATCAGCTTCCTAACACTAATTTCAGACTGGAAGAAGGTGAAATCTCATACTCACAGGCAGAAGAATATAACATATACAGAAGAATTTGCAAAGCAAAAGAAAGTTCATAATAGAAAGTACTAACAAGGTAAATCTGAAACTCTGCTTTCAGGCAACAAGCCTGCCAGTTGGAAAAAAAAGTCCTAGAATGGCCCATGGTTAATGCTTTTCAGATGACAGAAAGGCTATGACCTTGAGAGGTCATCCCCTATCTTAAGTCAAGATCAACTCCACTGAAAGCTGATTAAGAGAAAAATGAAATGCCAGTAATGTTAAGCTCACAGGTATAAAAAATGTCCTTGCTGCAACGTCAATGGCTTCTAATCCAACTGAACTTCCCCCCTAACCCAGGCATCTCAGAGAAATAATAGCAGCTTCTCATACAACTTGTGAATGCGTGACCCTTCCAGAAGAATCCTTAAAATTCCCCAAATGTGCTGTTTTCTCAGAGACTACAGACTACAAAACCAGAAGGCACCGCAGCTAAATCTGTGTGCTTGTAAGCTAGTTTGGGTCAAGGATTAAAGAGTGTCCTGACCCTGATTCAGCCCGGCTAGTGTGGAACTGCTGAACAGGTTGTATTTCAAGAGCAGCAGAACAATGAGATCAATTACAAGTGGCTGAACTTCTCAGCAGAGACAAGGCTCCTTATTTGGGAATATGCTTTTTTAAATTCAGATTTATAGGAGGATTCTGGTGTCAGCATCCTAACCTGCCTTTAACCCTCCTTCTGTCCACTGCTGAAACAATAAACCTTCAGGACTCTAGTTCCCATAGAATCGCTTATCCTAAGGATGAGCATACTTAAGGATCTTTAAATTAAAGGTTGTTGATTTAGAACACCACAGTAGTTTGCAATTAAAGAAAGATATTGAAATATTTTCTTCACAAAATGATCCTAAAAATCCCACCTTTTCCAGCATTTTTTAGTTGGTATATGTTTGTACTATATACAGCTTCTGTACAATTTCATTTAGGAAATATTGCCGTAAATTGGTCTAACTGGGGGAACATACCCCAGGCACTGTTCATTTTCCTTTATGAATTATTTTGGGATGTAGACTAATGCTCTCCCACTAATGATTTTCAAAGTTGAATACAAGAAATATTTGAAGAGATACGCTTCATCTTTCTAGATAAAATAATGTAAGAATTAAAAGAGTTCCAATGCAGCTGCTTCGGGAAATATCTGGTGTTACTTGTGTAAGACAACGGTTTACACAGTCTACTCAAATTATATTATACAAACCCCAGCCAAAGACCCTGAAATTGCACAAGTTAAAGAAATGTAAAATTTGACCACATTAGATCAATTTAAATAAACCAGACTTTACCTAAAAATAGTAATTACAACAGGCCTTTCCTGCTCCCACGCACTATCAACCATAGTGGTGTCAGTCAAGAATAATGTCTTTGGCTCCATGGGTTTGAATTTGCAAAGACTAAGAAATTGAAATTACTTTTTTACATTTTGTATTTGTTATCATAAAGGCCCTCGCACTGGCACGAGGGATTAGGTGGGGAAGAAGAAGTCGGGGTAGGGAGAGAGCAGGATTAGCCCATCAGCACAAGTGTAGATTAGCTCAAAGTGGCTGTGAAAGTTCACCCAAAGTCTCTCTTGTCAAGTCAGTCTGCACAGGAGCCCTGGCTCCTTGATGGCCCAGCTCTTGTCCTGCGCAAGCAGAGCATGTCTCTGGTCAGGGGCCCTGGCTTACAGAATCACAGAATCTTCAGAGTTGGAAGGGACCTCTAGAGATCATCTAGTCCAACTCCCCTGCTAGAGCAGGATTGCCCAGAGCACATTACTCAGGACTGCATTCAGGCCGGTCTTGAAAGTCTCCAGAGAAGGGGACTCCACAACCTCCCTGGGCAGCCTGTTCCAGTGCTCTGTCACCCTCACTATAAAGAAGTTTTTCCGTGTATTTGAACGGAACTTCCTATGTTCTAGCTTGTGCCCATTGCCCCTCGTCCTGTCACTGGGAACCATTGAAAAGAGGAGCTCTGGCCATATGTCTGGTATAGGCATGGTTGGCTCAGACCCAGGCTTGATCTTGAGCTGCTCCATCAAGCAGTGCAGATGTTGCCGTGCTTCACGGACACTCTCCTTGGGGTGTGTGATGGAAACACACAATGAAAAGATTGTGCCTGACCCAGTTTTAAGGATCTTAAAAGACAAGTCTGAAGTGAAAGACAGGAGGTGGCAGAAACCAACAGATGCAGCACAAACAGTGAGATGCGTGGGAATCGCCATGAGAACAGCGAATCACTCGTCCTTCCATTAGCAGCTATTTATACACAAGGTGAGAATCTTGCTTTAGTAGTTAACATATGGCATACAAATCACTTTTCAAACCCAGCTCACAAAGGCGGCGTTGTTGTTTTGTCCTGAGACTAAGGGCAGCAGCAACTTGTGTCCCTAGTGCTTTCTTTAATGGACATCACAAGCATTCTCCCTGTGGGTCTCCTCCACGTCTCCTAACGTTTGCTTTCCAGTGCCAAACACACTATAAATAAACGACTCTGTGTCAACAGGCTGGAAGCATTTTGTAATAATCTGTTGGCACTACCTGATGAGAAATGTTAAGAAGGTTATGCATTAACTATCCAAACTCCATGTCTAGATGATCAGGAGCATGGACACCAGCTGAAGTAGCCACTCCCCAGCAACTGTGGTGGACTACTTCTGCTCCTTTGTGGGCTCACCAGACTCTTCCCCAAGATAATAAACACAGATGGAGGAGATCAAACTGATAATGACAGAGGAGAAGAATTTAAATAGTCTCTCTGAAGGGAGAGATGCGTTGCTTTTGCTCAAGTAAAGCAAAACCTAGAGCCTAATATATCAAAAGAGAGGTATACGTAAAAGACCTCATGTAGAAGATAGAAGCGTTCTTCTAGACTGATGTTATATTAACCCTTTCCCTTGTTACTCACGTGGAGATTAAATTACTCTTAGCTTTAAGAAAACTCTGTTGGCTCATCAATGGCAGGCCCTGAAGGGAATCCTTTAAGCTGACCCAGGACTTGTTCAGTAAAATTATTTCTCAGTCCTCTATAGTGTGGATTGAATTTACCACTCTGTTCCTCTTCACAGAGGTTACCTAAAACGTATTCCTTAATAAATCTGTTGGAACACAACTCATACTATAAGCACGAGTTTATATTGCTATAAATTTCTGAGGAGTTATTTTGGCAAAAACTCACATACAGATTCAGTTACACGAGTGCACAATATCAGCATATTCTTGTGTCTACACTAGCAAACCTCATCTAACCACCTCTATACTGGCACTTCTTCCTTGCCTTGAATTGTAGCCATAGTGTGCTGAATACAACACTGTGTGCTATGCTGCTGTCTTGCCTGAGGCAAGAATTAACCCTGAATTTTTAACTTGAACCATTAAAAGCCGAAGGTGTGGAAACTGCAGAATGACAGCTTTTCCCCTACTCCTCCAACTGTCTGCATCACACTTAGATTTATAGAAGTCTTTGAACTTATGAGGTCCCTTTGGTGTAATGCTCAAGTAAAAAAAGAAAAGGCTTCAGCTCTGACTTTTCTTACATCTGCAGACTTCGACAGTCCTGAATGTTTAAACCTTACTAAACGTTATGCTGTTGATTCACTTAGTATTTATTAAGCATAAATATAAGCACAGTAGCAAGATCTTGCCATAGAATATTTGTATTTTCAGTGTAGCTTTAGGGCTTCGGTACTCAGACGTAATCGTTGCGAAACCAAAAGATAACTGCCAGCTCCGAAGATGAAGGGGTGGACGTCAAGTAGGAGGCCATTCGCCAGCAGAACATGAGAAAAGAATTAATGCATTTTGAGAGGAGAGCTGCTGGCCTCTGGGGGATGATACACAGGTCAGTGTTTCTGTCACTGCTCCAACTGGCTGACCTGCGGATTGGCTCCAGACCCGGGAACAGCTTGCCCAGTTGTCAGCCCAGAAATGAATGCTTCAGCAACGGAGTATGTGAAATAAAGGAGGAAGAAAGAAATGTGCTAATGAGGTTTTATACAAAATTTTATAAGTGGAATATAGAAATAATGAAATAACACATCAAAAGCGGTAGGACCTGGGAGGGGAGAAAAAAAAAAATTGTCTGGGTTTGGAAAGTGCTAAAGTTAAGAATTTAGAAAGTGGCAGTCATTAAATAAATAAATAATGAGGCCTGCATAAATTCCTGGTCCGAGAGATGAAAACTGAATAACCTTTCCAGCCTTACTTCATCAAGGATACTAAAATGAGTGTTAGTGATTATTAAATATACTTTCTGATTAATTGATAGCCTGGTTGGATCTGTTTATTTGGGAAATGCAGAGTCTCATTCTAAATCTGAATAAGGTGGCATATCTGCATGGGGACTGTGCAGCCTGTGCAGATGGGTTGCCTCAGTTTGCAGCTGTATAATTGCATCGGTTCGTGATGTGCCTAAGCAAATTAGCTCCTCGCAGGAGAAGGAATTAGCCAGTAGAGCTGGAGGATCAGCCCATGTGTTGTGTGCTCAAAGACTGAAAGGCATATAGTCTTACTTATTTCTACACACAGCATGTAAATCTTTATAAGTTATGTAAAAATGTGTGGAAGCTCTTATTTCCTCCATTGCCTGACTCGCTGAAAAATAAAATTTTGAGAAGTACAATAATCTAGAAAGTTTCCCTGCTATTTGGAGAAGTGAAGAACCCAGGAGAAAAGCGGAGTGTAGACTCATGAATGAATAAAACTGAAAGGCAGAATATGCCAGGAATATATGAAAGGTCGAATATGCCAGTTCTGTTAGCACAGGAAGGGCTAAACACATTTCCTCAGCGAGTGGAGGGTGCTGCCGTAAATGTCTCATGAATGTAGGTTGGTCACTGATACGTCTTCAGGGCTCTGTTCAGTAGCAATCTGCAGCATTGATGTGCTCAGTAAATGGATCCTGGATGATGCTTCCCTCAGCCTTTTGGGGGGTGCATTAGTGTCTTGAGGTCTTCTTTTCTGCCGACCCAGCTTCTCCTGAAGTTGTGAGAGCGTTTGCTGCCTTAAGTGCTGCAGTCACCTCTGCCATGGCCTGATCTGGTACCCAGTGAGTGCCAGTTAGAGGAATGAGCATAAACTGCTTTGTCTGTTAGTAATGACACAACAGGCCAAGCCACGTATCCAGAGCAGCAGAGCAAGAAGTTGGGCTACGTGATGGGGACCTTATTCTCCTCTCCTCTCTGCATTTAGAGTAGAGACTCTGCTTCAGAGAGAGGAACTCACAAGCTTGGCTTTAGGCAGTCTTTTCCCTTTGGGTTTCTGCAATAACCACAATAAACACAGATAGGAATAAGAAGGAAATAAGAAAAAATTGAGCACATCCAGAAACAAAGCAATTCTTGGAGGATGCATAAAATATGAATGTGTATGCAAAGCGAAAGAACTCAAACACCTGCAGTGACAAAGGTTCTTTTGCAAAAATACTTTTCAATATTTAAATAACCATTTCTGGTAGCCTCTGGGGTAACAATACAGCTTGATTGCTGTCCGTTCCTTACAATGGAAAGTTAAGGGGCATACAGTATAGTTTTACTGTAATAAATAGAATCTGAAAAAAACAAACTGTAAGGCTGCAAAAGCAGACTGTTTTCCTGAACTGCTTTGCCCTCTGAAATATTTTGATGGCATGACATACAATGTTTATTGTTTTACATGTCTTTATAGCCTTCGGCCTCTCTCTCTGTCAACACGTTACTCTTCAGCTTCATTGTGCTCTTCTCTCTTCTCTGGTGCCGTGGGAACATAAAGCAAATGATTCTACTGTTCTCAGCTAGAAATTGTTTTTCATTATAATTTCAAGAGGGGCTTTGAAGTATCTACTTAGGCTCTCGCAGCTAATAAGAGACAAGGCAGTTGCTATGCTACTTGTTGATTAAATGAAAACCAGACCTGATAACATGTGAAATCTTCCTACGGGAGGTGTTTCTCTTATGGAGATGAAAACTGAGCAGTTAAGACCTGAATTGCAAAGTTGTATGCCTGAGGTTAAATACTTAAATGGTCACTTTAAGTTCCCGAAGCAATGAGCTGGCTATCTGGAGCCCGAGTGTCAGCTGGTGTAACTCATCATTGACATGAGCTGAGCATTTGGGCACTCAGGGCTTTGTGGACAAAATGTCCATTTTGTATTCTGATCATTAAAAATCCTAAATTTTCAATTAAGAACTAAATGAAAGAAAACGTATTTTTCTGAGTTACAAGGTGACAGAAAATTCTAATGACACCCAGGAGAAGAGAAGATCCTCAGCTCTGCCCAAACCAGGATAATATATTTAAGTATAATATGTAGTTTCATACCGATAAGTTACAGTTTGAAAATTAGTTTCTAGGGAAAGATCCAAAATACAATTTGTGTTTCTGAAATAGAATATAGACCTCTAAATTCAGGACAGCACTGAATCTGTTCAGACATTGGAAGTCTCTTAAGTATGTTGTACCCCTTAAGTCAGATTTAACTATTCTGAGAGCATGGAGTTTGGAATAAAATATAAGTCACAATGACTTCGACTGTGAAACACAACAAAAAGAGGTTCCAGAGCATTTTATTCATTAAAGAGTCTGTACAGGGAATAGAATGTGTATAATTTCAAGTTTTGTACTAAAAACTACAACTCTATTTTTCCCCTTACTTTTGGAAATGGGCAACTCTGCAGCAAAGGAAATAAAAGCCATGAGACCAGAGAAAGAACAGGTAAGAGAAAGCATAATTTTGTAGTTCAGTGATTTAAACACTGTTGGGAGAGAGCAGAAATGGTTCTGCCTGTACATCGTTTCCTTTTATGTGTGTTTGTTTAAACTGAAATGCAGAAGCAATCAACAGCAGCAGAACAGAAAATGCTGTCACACCTTGTCTTTCTGTCTTTTTGGTCGCACACTTGTTAGCTGGACTGTGGTTACCATGTGAACTGCTTGAGGAGTGGTGAATGTAACTATAAGCTGACGACTATCCTCTTAGAGTAGAGGAGATCTGAGTTTAGCTCCCTTAAGCTGAGAAGGGCTTTCTTCTGTTCCAGTTATTGGCAGTAAAACACCTGATTTTGGGCCTGCTCACAAATCACCAGAGATAGCAAGGGTCTGCGTTCTGTCTTAACTGAGGGGCAAACATCAACTCTACAGACACACTGGACGTCAAAGCTCAAGAAAAGAGAGAAACGCACATTTTCAGACACATTTCTATCTCCAGCTGGAAGAACAAGCCCGCTGCTATCGGCACTCTTCTCTCCCACGTGTGAGCAGCTGATGTGTTTTCCACCCTTGCTCCAAGGAGTCTAGATTTTAAGTGATACATTGCTGTCTGTTGCAACATACATCTTTCTTTGAATGGGGTTCTACACAGAGGTCATCAAGATGTGCTACCTACCACGTTTATTTCATGCATACGATGTGTTAACATTTCAGTGATTGCCTTAATAATATATACTAGGTGAAGAAGTAACAGCTCACTGTCCATGTGTTGTTAGACAGTAACATTGGACTTTTTCTGAATATACCAGTTTCTGAAAGCAAAGATACTTAAGAAGGTAGAATAATAGGAAACTTATTCTATTAACTCATGCTTTCTGCAGAGGAGGTGAAAGTAGGGAGATTCTCCCAGGGCGGCACTGTCCACAGATATTTCACATTTTATACCTTTATTTCACCTTTCTTTTCATTTTCTATTTTATATTATGACGGGAGGTTGTTGTTTTATTTGGGGGGTTGGGGTTTCTTTTTTGTTTGAATAGCTTCCTTTTTTTAAAACAGGCACATCCTTTAACAGTTAGATACAGAGAAACAGATCAGTAATTTCAAGCTCATAAAAGGAAATTATGTGCAGGGATAATTTTTTGTTTATTGTTTCAGATTTTCTTTATTGCACTTGGCAATTTCATCCAATCCTGCACTGAAAAAAAGAAACCTTGTATTTCCAAAACAAACAAAAATTCCAGTTGCATGGTAACCAGCCCACATACGAAGCCCTGGAAATATCAGATCCAGAGGGCTCAGGACTTTGCCAAAGAATCAGAGTGCCTTTAACTGATTTCTTCTTATGATAATAACTGCAACAGGGATTTTAACCACTACACTACACAAAATGGTCCTGTAGCCAAATTCTTTGCTGTCACTGAACTCAAGGGAGTTACACCATTGGAGAAGGGGATTCTAGCTCTTTCTAAGCAGTTTGTCCTTGTGCAGCCTGCAGAGGGGAGTTTGCCTCCATCAGAGAGGGGAAGTGTCACCAAGCAACATGCTCTTTCCGTCAAAAAGAAAATTTACTTTAAAGACACTGTGGACTTTAGATCCATAGAGTAAGCAGCATAAGGATTAAGGGCATGGGGGGAACCAGGAAGGTCCCTCAATGTTTGCCATCCTTCTAATGTTACTGAAGAAAAAAAGGCAGACCCAGCTGCATGATTTTCCTCTGGGCATTTCACATTAACCTGACAGTTTCAAATGTTGTGGTTGCTTTGGCTGCCCCGATGATGTGGATCCACTGCAGATAGATAGATTTCAAGAAGCTGGAAGGAAGTCCTGAAACTGGTATAAATGCCTTGCTGAGGATCACAATATGGGTAACCATGATTAGAAAGATCTTCAGTGCTCTCTTGAGCAAGGAAAAAAGAAGGTCCCAAAACAAAAATTTCTTCCTCACAGTTCAGTTTATAATGCACTTTCATGAAGAAAAAGCTAACAAATTTTCTTACACATAGCGCGTGATTTCTCCAGAATGATGGGCTTAAGCTAAAGTGAGCTGGCATCAAAGCACTCATTGAGATATTCTCGATTTTCTGCCTAACATTGAACTCACCTCAGACTGGGGCTTTCACCTCAAAGTTTCACCCAATTATAGTTTTTAATTGACTTAAATCCCCCACTTTTAATCCATGGACAGTGGCTTGTAGAACACTGGGGCAATGAGCGGTGTCTGTGGCAATGTAGACATTGTGTATTGAAATCAATATTGTGTGTTCGACAGATGAAGCTGGGAATACCTGCCGTAATACAAAATTTCTAATAAGGTAAAGATCACCATCATTGCCGAATTCATGTTTCAGTGAGAAGGGAACACCCGACTTTCACTGCCAAAGTTGTTTCATTTTGAACAATGGAGTCAAAGTGTCATTTTTCAGCTGTGTTCTCAGCCTGAACACATACACAGTTTTCTAGCAATACGTTTCTTCACAAGTGTATGAACTCCAGAAGAGAATTGTTAATCTTTGGGAGGACTGGCAATTCAGCGGACTGACAGTGGTGAATCTTTGCAGAAATGAGCCATATTTCATTCACGCATATTGGTTTGCTTTCTACGTGCCCCCGGTTCTGTGAGCAGCACTCGGTCCTCAGATTTGCCACAGTTCAGCCTGACGCAGCTGCCCATGTGGTGTTTCTCATTGCCCCTTCATCTCTCCTTCCTGTGCCAATTCCTTTACTCACCGTATTTTTGACTCTGTGGATGTGACAGAAAACATCTCTTTTCACATCTTCGGCTCTGTAAATTTACCTCTTGATTTATGCGTCCTCTCTCTTGCTAGCTGCAAAATCACCATCTTTCCCTAATGCCAGTAGCACAGCTAGGCTCTGTCCCCGTAACACAGCCTGTCTGGACCCAAATCTGCATGGCACAAGGGCAATCCTCTCTTGCTCTGTGGCTGTGTATTGGGTTTACATGGCAAGGTTTTGGTAGCTGTGAGGCTACAGGAGTGTTTTCTGTGAGAAGCTGCCAGAAGCTTCCCCCCTGTCTGATACAGGGTCTAAGATGGACCTGCCGCTGGCCAAGGCTGAGCCCATCAGTGACGGTGGTAGTGCCTCTGGGATAACATAGTTAAGAAGGGGGAAAAAACTGCTGTGCAACAGCAGCTGGGAAAGAGGAGTGAGAATACGTGAGAGCAACAACTCTGCAGACACCAAGGTCAGTGAAGAAGGAGGGGGAGGAGGTGCTCGAGGCACCGGAGCAGAGATTCCCCAGCAGCCCACGGTGAAGAACACAGTGAGGCAGGCTGTCCCCCTGCAGCCCATGGAGGACCCCACGCTGGAACAGGTGGATGCCTGAAGGAGGCTGTGACCCCGTGGAGAGCCCACACTGGAGTAGGCTCCTGACAGGACCTGTGGACCCACAGAGAGAGGAGCCCATGCTGGAGCAGGTTTGCTGGCAGGACTTGTGACCCCGTGGGGGATCCACGCTGGAGCAGTCTGTTCCTGAAGGACTGCGCACCCCGTGGAAAGGGCCCACGCTGGAGCAGTTCATGAACTGCAGCCTGTGGGAAGGACCCATGTTGGAGAAGTTGGTGGAGGACTGTCTCCCATGGGAGGGACCCCATGATGGAACAGGGGAGGAGTGTGAGGAGTCCTCCCCCTGAGGAGGAAGGAGCAGCAGAGATGATGTGTGATGAACTGACCACAACCCCTATTCCCCGTCCCCCTGCGCCACTTGAGGGGACGAGGGAGAGAAAATCAGGAGTGAAGTTGAGCGTGGGAAGGAAGGAGGAGTGGGAGGAAGGTGTTCTAAGGTTTTTTCCTGTTCCTCATTATCCTACTTTTATTTTATTGGCAATAAATTAAATTAATTTCCCCAAGTCAAGCCTGCTTTTCCTGTGACAATAAATGCTGAATGATCTCTTGCTGTCCTTACCTCAGCCCACAAACCTTTCGTTATGTTTTCTCTCCCCTGCCCAGCTGAGGACAGGAGTGATAGAGAAGCTTGGTGGACGCTTGGTGGGCACTTGGCTTCCAAGGTTGTCACTGAAGGATCTATCCTACCTGTGCTCTCCAGGGTAGACTTCTAATGGTCCAGTTTCAACTGGTTGCTTGACCTGAAAAATAAAGGGATGAAACACAGACTCTTTGATCTAGGTATGGTACTCTTGGAGCAGATCTGCTTGGAATGAGACAGGATTCAACAGAAGCAGCTGGAGTCTGGTATGTATGATTTTCTGGACTAAAGCCAGGGAACTTAGTTAATAACTCTAGCGAGACAGACTGCTCCATCTTCTAATTGGCTGTCAACTTCAGGTCCTAAGTGCCCAATTATTCACACTGGGACCAGCAGAACTGGAAAAGATCTGTATTGGCTACCACCTTCATGGTTGGTTTATTCTGTCAAAAGAGGTTGAATTAATCTGTCTCTTTGCAGGCAAAACACAGGTTGCAAGTGGCTTGTGGCCTGCAGAACCTCTGAATCAAACCATGCATCTGTCTCAGTGTGAGCAGCTTCATCTTTATAAACAACCAGTGTGAAGTTCTGTATTGCTTTCTCAAGATAATATGAGACTTGAGGTACAGAAGGCCTACAACCTTCTGTATCGTCTCTGTCTTTAACCCTGAGCTGGAGGTTAAACAGCATATGTGATACTAGGCAGGAATATTCTGTTCCACAAAAGTGTCTACACTCCTAATAGTCTTTTCTAAGACTTATTTGCTTGAGTCTTTGCCTTTGAGCATTTTGTTTCAGAATTATGATCTGAGTTAAACCTCACTTAAAACCCACAGCCTATAAGGTCTGTTAGATAATATTCAGTTAAACACTTTGCAACAAGATGACCAAAACCTCCTGCAAACTACATGCATCAAAACGAATGCCTATGTGATGTTCATGTTGACATCTCTGATCTAGTTAAAGATGTCCCTGCTTACTGCAGGAGGGTTGTACTAGATGACCTTTAAAGATCCCTTCCAAACCAACACATTCTATGATTTGGGAGAATGGGGTGTGTGTGTGCAGGGCACTGAGGTGGGAAAGGCAACACCAAGGAAAGAAACACTAGTCACTCTCCAAACAAGTGCTGAGAGCCTGACCCTCAAAACAAACAAACAGACCTTATCGAGAATTGTTTTTTGGGTACAGTGCTGGCTGAAAGAGGCGTGAAACTGTTCTAACAGGAAGAAGTCTCCTCTTCTTTGCTTCCTCCTAAGTTAATTTAAACAGGGCTTTGTATAGCCTTTGTAAATAAAAGAGATTGGCAAAACACCTGACTTTAGCACTCGTATCTCCTCCAAACTGGAACAAGCTCCAGGGTTCATTTGTTTTGCTAACCAGAAAGGTCAAAGGAGGCACTGTAGAAAGTCCATTATGGAAGTGAATTGAGAAGAGACACAAAATCCTTGAGAGTCAAACAGAAAAGGATGTACCTGAATCACCCCCGTGGAAAATTCTGGCACTGGGGAACACAAAACAAGAAAAGCCACTGAGGCAGTAGGGGGACAGGCAAAAAACTGTCTGCAGCTGTATGTGAAATTATGTGGAAAACAAGGGAAGAAGGGATGGTCATGGTAGTTTAGAAGAGAAATTATGCCAAACAGGCAATATGTCCAGGCAGCAGGGATGATGACGAAAGGACTAATTTTGTAAGTATTGTAGAGAAAGAAGCAGCAGGACATTAGGGTGGGAAAAGTGGTGAAAGAAACGAAAGGTGACATGAAGGTTGGGAGCCTGAGAAGAGAAAGAAAATGTTCCAACCTCCAAAGATCCAACCCTGATTATGCAGCTGTCAGCCCTGCCCCTTTAATTAAGTAATTGATTAATTAAAATAAAGCACTTAATCTCTCCATTTACATATTATGCCTCCCGCTAACCAGTGCTGACTGCGGGGCCCTCATCAGAAATCTTCTTCCTATTTGAATTCATGTTGGTTCCCAAACATATTACTTTGTAAATAGGAAATGACAACATTGGCTCCGTGCCCCAGTATCGTCGCAGCGTTGCCATATGTCAGTATCATGCTAAACATAGTAAGCAGAAGACCCAACAATATAATTATTGAGGACATCTGTCAGCAGCACAAGCTACATCTGGGATTAGTAGCTGTAATGCTGGAAAGACCTATAAGAAGCAGAGAGGAAAGTCCTTTTGTGTTGGCTTGGATTTTCAAGAATAGGAGCCAGATCCTCAGCTGGTGTAAATTTAAGCCATTCAAAGAAGCTAATGAATCCAGCATCAGCTGACACTAGCTAAGAATCTGGCACGGAAAATGAGGCCAATGTCGTTAAGTATGAGATTTAATATTTTCTGTGTAAAGGTAGAAAGCCTCAAAACAGTCTGAGTTTACAACACGGAAGATCATTTATTAGTGGAGCCAGCAGTTACAGTCTTTTATCTCAGATCTGAAGGATTGTGGACAAGTTCAGAAAGCTCCTGAAGATCATTAATAATTCTCTTTAATGGTCTTTGTACATCAAGCACACAGTAATTTTATATTTCAAATAAATTATAGGTAGAAAAAAAAAATATTTTGAGCACATTTAACCCTCACTAAAGATTCTACATCCACAGCAGAGTTTATCTTGTTGTCTGCACAGGCAGACTGTCCGGTGAAACCAGTGACACATACAGATTATACCTATTTATTAATCTGAGGGCAAGCTCCTGTTGGGAAGCCAAGTAGCCGCATTAGTGAAATGCTGCATTTGAGTTAATATCCCCTGCAGAAACCCTATAGCCATGTCTGTGCCATGCTGTGCTCATTCTAACACACCATAGCTCTCAGCAAGACCTAATATTTCAAACACCAGGTTGCTCTAATATTGGTTATACGGCATCTGGGCTGGAGGTTATCCACGTTTAAATACATGGCAGAAAGACTTTGCTCCGCGTATCCGTATACAGGCCCTGAGGATTTCCAGTCAGTTCACACCCCTACTGTTTAAGGATCAAGTATGTGATGAGGCGTTGCATCACCATCTTCCGTAGAGAAGCCAACGGAGTTACAGCTAAGAAATGATGGCAAGCAGATTTTGAGCAAGAACAAGAGAAGCTGCTTTCCAAAGAAAGTGTCTCCTGATGTATTAGATGAGAAATAAAGAAGAAAGGTTAATCTACCCCCACTAAAAGCTTTACCTGCATGTGTCACACACAACTTTTCATTCATTTACACTGCAGATTAATGAACAAGGGCGTCTTTGCCCCTCAGTCAGGTTTCTAGTCAAGAGAAAATGAGCTCATATACTGATCTCTCTCTCCACTTTTTAATATTTTTTTTGCTTTGGAAGACTTGTTTGAGCCTAAATCTGAAATCTATATATAATGAGGGATTACAATAAATGCAGTAGATTACAGAATTGTCAGGATGTAGAATTTTTTTTCCCCTAAAACTGAGAAAAATCCTTCCTGATGTCAATACACAGAGAGTTTTGAGAGATCTAAGAGAGGTATGCCTCTTAATCTCACTCATTCAGCAGGAGGTTTACTGACACACTTATGCTTATGGGTGGATATATGTGTGCTTCTATATGAGCTAAGTGTTTAAACTCTTCCTGTAGTCAGTGAAGATATGGTCCATAAAGCCTGTAGGTCTAGAGAGTGGTTCAGCTGACTAAAGGGTCTACTTTAACTTTGATGCTTTGAATTGCTTTCCTGAGGTGTTTATTGCTCTCCCCTGACTGTAGAGGAAGCATATGGAGCCTAATGTCCTAACTGAATGCCTCTATACATTCCTGCTTCTCTCCAACAACATACCCTTTCCAGGCTGGCAAACAAGGTAGCCAAATAACTGAGGTTAAAAGTATTGGTTATTATGATGAGAGATGAAAAAATTAATTCAGAAGAAAAATAATCTGATACAAACCTGTGGCTGCACTCAAACCATCAGAATGTTTTCGTTTACATAACATGTAAAGAGCATTTTCTTTCCAGGATTCAGTTGTGCCTTTTCCAGACAGGACAGGAGGGAAAAGAGGCATGAGCACTGAAATGAAGAGGGGCAGGAGGACTGAACGCACATTTGCAGTGTCTTGCTACTGTTGGGCTGAACATTGCTTGAACCTTGTATGAATGTGATGGATGAAAGCATGTGATTATTCATTGACTGCACGTACTCCTCTGTCGAAGGCCGGGTCTGAATGAGAAGTTGTTTTATTTAATCCCATTTTCTTAATAAAGCAGAAAAAACATCATCTAAAATAATTTCAGGCTTCCGGCCTCACACTGTTTCATAGAATCATAGAATTATTTTGATTGGAAGGGACCTTTAGAGGTCATCTAGTCCAACCCTTCTGCAACAAGCAGGGACATCTTCACTAGATCAGGTTGCTCAGAGCCCCGTCCAACCTGACCTGGAACGTTTCCAGGGATGGGGCATCTACCACCTTTCTGGGCAACCTGGGCCAGTGTTTCACCACCCTCATTGTAAAAAATGTCTTCCTTCTATCTAGTCTGGATCTTCCATCATTTAGTTTAAAACCATTACCCCTTGTCCTATCATTACAGGCTCTGCTAAGAAGTTTGTCCCCATCTTTCTCATAAGCCTCCTTTAGTTGCTGAAAAGCTGCAGTAAGGTTTCCTGCAGTAAGTTGTAGACAGCAAATTATCCATGAGCCAGCAGTGTGCCCTTGTCGCCAAGAAGGCCAATGGCATCCTGGGCTGCATAGGGAAGACTGTGGCCAGTAGGTCGAGGGAGGTCATTCTTCCCCTCTACTCTGCACTGGTGAGGCCACAACTGGAGTACTGTGTCCAGTTCTGGGCTCCCCAGTTCAAGAGGGACAGGGAACTACTGGAGCGAGTCCAGTGAAGGGCAACCAAGATGATTGTGGGACTGGAGCACCTCCCTTACGAGGAAAGGCTGAAAGAGCTGGGACTCTTTAGCCTGGAGAAGAGAAGGTTGAGGGGGGACCTGATTAATGTTTACAAGTACCTAAAGGGTGGGTTTAAGGAGGACGGAGCCAGGCTCTTTTCAATGGTTCCCAGCGACAGGACAAGGGGCAATGGGCACAAGCTAGAACATAGGAAGTTCCGTTCAAATACACGGAAAAACTTCTTTACAGTGAGGGTGACAGAGCACTGGAACAGGCTGCCCAGGGAGGTTGTGGAGTCCCCTTCTCTGGAGATTTTCAAGACCCGCCTGGATGCAGCCCTGAGGGATGTGCTTTAGGCAACCCTGCTCTAGCAGGGGAGTTGGACTAGATGATCTCTAGAGGTCCCTTCCAACTCTGAAGATTCCGTGATTCCGTGATTCCGTGATTCCCCGGAGCCTTCTCTTCTCCAGGCATCCTCTCCTCTCTAGTTTATCCTCTCCTCTTCAAATGAAAGAGAGGCTAAGAAAAATTTTCTCCCAGGTTGAAAAATAATGAAAAAAGCCCTGAAGCCTGACACATTATTTAGATAGCAATGGAAAAATTCAGAAAATTAAAAATGGAAATTTTATATTTTTTCATTTTCAGGATTTTTTTCCCCTTAGATAACTAAGGATAGCTGGTTTTATTTTAGTATTAAAATGCAAGACAATACAGATGGCTCAAGCCAATGGCCTCACCCTGAATACACAAATTTATCTGCATCAGTAAACCTATCCACCTCATTGACATTACTTACATTTGGAAAATGTCTGTCTTGAATAATAGTTTGTAGGATCTGTTTCCAAGTGGGGCTGAAGCCAGACTGAGATACACACCCTTAGCTTGGGGGTAGATTTCGCTATTACTGGGAAAACACCCAGTTCAGAAAACTATTCTATTTCTTTCTAAAAATAAAAGACAGTTTAAGAAACACAGACATACAGAACGAATAACTTATTCTTGGCTGATTGCAGCTCTGTAGTGAATTTTGATGGTCGATTTGAAAATAGTGCTTGGATGAAAAGGAGTCTATAATGCAAACCATGCAGGAACTTTAACACCACCATCAGTGCCAGTGAGTCAGTGCTCTACCCAGAGACCTCGTAAGAATATTGGTTATGTAGGGAACCATGCACCTATTGGACTTGTTCACCAGAAGATTAACTTCAAAATCTATAGCCTCATTTTCATGCATTTAACTATATCTGAATGATCTGTGAATTTTAGGGAAATGTATATTTAACCTGCATCTCTATAGGAACTATTGGACCCATACAGCTTGTCTTTATTTGCAATGCTATAGACCTTATGAGCATTAGGTGTAGCATATTTAATTTTTTAATGGGCAAATGCGTGTTCTTTCAGGAGAGTTTCTCTATATACAAAGCAATTACTTAAACCAGTGCTTGTTTAGCTCACCTAACCAGAGCAGTCACGTAATCTTTAGGGCTTTTCATATCTTGCCAGCATTTTTATTAATGGAATAGGGTTGTTCCTGTCTTAAATATTCTTTTGCAAATGTTTCCAGGCAGAACAAGAATGTGAATAACCTAGTGTTCAGCAACAAGTTTTGAATAGATTCTTATTCTCCTGTGTGATTTTTGATAAGGGAAATACAGTAGCCATCACATAGACCACATTTATACCATTGCACTTGATTTTAAGGCGGTTAGCTAATATGTGTGTTTTTGCAGGGAGGATTTGAGGGAGAAATGGAGGATGGATTCAGGAATTTTCTTTGTTCACATTTCCAAAGCACTCCCCAAAGCACTATTCTTGTTTTTTCTTTGGGATCATACTGCAAAGCTTGGCTGAAATTTTGACTTCCATCTTATTTTCTCGATGTCCTGCTATAATATTTTGCTGCTTGGATTTCTTCCTCTGCTCCCCCTCATGAGGGCACATGCATGCACACACACTCACACAACTATATCAAAAAACAGAGAGCACTTCGGTTCAAACCTTTGCTAAGCCCCAAACTGTACGTCCTAATTCACACCCAGACTCTCACATGCAACAGCTGCTTTTCAGCTACCAGTTTCACAAAGGCATTTCATAACTCCCTATGACAGCTCTGTCTTTACAGAATTAATTCAGTTTCACACAGCCCTCAGGACAATGGCATTTACTAAAAATAAATGAATAAGTAGCATCATTATTCTATTTCTGTATTTGTAAAACCAGGGACTGACTCTCATTTTGGTCAAGCCCGTCTAAAATCATAACAGTTCTCCTGACATCAAAGGAACTACCTTCATGTCAAAGTGCTGTAAGCTAATAAAGAATTTGGCCAGACTGTTTCATATTGTATGGGAAACATGTTATTTGTGATTAAGCTTGTAAAAATGAAGCAGTCACAACCCCTTTTCTACTGTACATTCAGTAATCAGACTCACCCCTGCTGCATCTAACTCTCTGCCAGGGCGCACTAGGACGTGACTAACATCTATTATATATTTGTTTATTTCTCTCCTTCCCAGGCAATAATCATGTGCAATGACCAATGGAGTATTTAGAATACACCCTATATACTTATACCAGTCAAGGTAAGGTCAAAGATGTGCAGATTGCTTTTGCAGCAGGAGGTGGTGAGGTTTGTTGTAACTCTTTGTTCCCGTGGGAATTTATTTCCCACTTTGGGTCAACTCAGAGGGAACTCTGTCTCTTGCACTGACACACTTACAAATGTTTTACCAAAGCAGCTGCTCTGGCTGGGAAAATTTCAATGTGCTGGTTTTACGTGTGCTTTCCTCTCTGGATGTTACCACTGGGCTCGCTTTGCCTTTACTTTTTCCCTTCTTCAAACAAAATGAGGTCTTGCTTAATTTTGCACTTCCCACTTTTATAGTACACTTAAATCCTTCAAGTTGTATCAGTGGAAATGTCTTTATTTAGTACTGCATCATACTGAAAGCAACCCCTCCAAAGTACTGCTGTGTTCTACCTCATTAATAGCGATGTTATTCTCAGAAAGCATCACTTGGAGTTTTACAATTGTTGTAAACTAACCATCCAAAGGCATTAAATGCAGAGGAACATAAAAATATTTCACAGTGGGAAAGCAGGGAGAAGGAAAGCAAACAATGCAGAAAACCTAAATATATAGGGGAAATTCATCATAATGGAAGAAACACATTGAAAAAGAAAAGGGTACTTAAAAATAGAAGAACATTCCACATTTGAGTACAGCAATTGTGAAAAAAGATCATAAAAAATAAAATATAATTACAAGGTACAGAATTTGAACAAAACAGGTGTTTGAACAGTTAATGTGATGGCTTTGCTCACTGCTAGTGTTGTTATTTCAAAGTGGTGTTGAACAATGCTACAGTCAAGTCTAAGAGGAAGATTACAAACTGTTAGAGTGCTACCTGCGACACAGAACATTATTTGCCAGCAGACTGGTCCCAGGGTCTGATTTTAAAAAGAGCATTTGCACTGCTGTGAGCATGCTTAATTTTTATAGCAACACATTGCCTTCAAATTGGATTAATTGTTGCAGTGTTTTACGTTAAAAACTTGTGATCGATTCTGCAATTAAAAAAAAAAAATTACACGTTGGTGCTTTAGGTACAGCAGTTTCCTTTCATTTTCTTCTACAATGAAACACTTCAATACAATGGGTTCTGAAAACAATTTTTAATGCTGACTCCTCCGCATTCTAGCTTCATTTGTAGAGGTACACAAGCAGCCATAATAACAGCCTCAAACATAACTTTCAAAACACACTGCTTTTGTACTTCAAAAGCGATATGTCCCCATTTCTTTCTGATATGTCTTTTCTCAAGCTTTTTATTCTTCACAAAGAAATACAGAGCTGACCTGACAAAAACACTTTTCTTGACAGAGTAATCAAAATTATCCTTATGGAGGAAATCTGAGCTCTTTTCCTGATAGTGCTACCTGTGAGCGTAAAGGTCTAGATTTTGTTTGTATCTCTTGGAAAAAATGTGGACTGGGGTGTAAAAGCGGATAATTTTATTTAGACCTAGAGTCTTACCAGTCCCCTGACCTTCAAGAGGCAGATAGTTCTCATCCCAAATGGAGACCCATTGAATTTATTGAATGTACATAAGGGGGAATGAGGAATATAATCCTAACGGGGACCTAGATGTTCACCTGCTTCACACAAAACATCCCAACACCTTCTGCCCTGGAAGGCAATACACTCCCTGGGTTTTGACACCCTCCAGGTGCCCATACTTCTTGAAGGGTCAAAGTGGTAAGTGTATTATGAACTTATTTCCCAGAGTATCCCCAGAAAGAAAGAAAAACTGGTATAGCTCCTTCTTTCACTTATTCCCTCAAAATGAAAACATGCTTTGTGATGTAGAGGGCTCACTCTCATCTGCTTTATTGCATTCCTGTTATTAGATAAAGGCATAGAAAGCAGTTCTTTAGAATGACCTCTTTCCAACAGCCCACAGCTAAAGAAAGTGTAAGACGGGCAGATAGACATTTCTGAGGGAATGTAACTACTACGAGTTTTTATACAAAAAAACAAACCAAAACAAAACCAAAACCAAATGCCAACCCAACCAAGTAAAATTCCCCCTACCAAGAAAAACAGCTCACATATATTTGCAGCACCTTGTCCGAATTTATGTTGCATTTTCCCCCTCATCCTGGTCCTCTGTTCATCCATATGATCCTCAAGTCATCCAAACCTGTCTGGAGCAGCATACCTATGTTTTCTTTGCATGGAAACCAAGGGAGGGAAGAGCAATCGAGTTTCAATAAGGCCAAAGCACACACTTGAGATGCAGATCAAACACAGTCTAGACAGATTCCTTAGCTGTTGGGGTTTTTTTGAGAGTCTTTAACACTAAGCATTTGGTCCTTATAAAATATCCAAAATGTTGTATTAATATTCTTTGGGTGAAGCATCAAAAAAAATCTCTGCTTCAGAGTCTCCTGTTCTGTTCTGAGTCTGAGATTGTAATGTATGCAACATATTCTCCTGTTTCTTATATTATTTAAATAGAAACATTAAAAACATTCAAAAAGACTAATTGGAAAAATACATGTCTGAAAAAATGTTTTTGACTCATTTGAAGGAGGGCTGAGAGTAATGCTATGTGTACTTATTTATAAGACTTTAGTAAATGAAAGACTTTCAGATGGTGGCACTCACTCTCACATCCTTCATTGCCTCGTATAAACTATCTTGCACTTTAGGAAGGACAGAAGTTCCCAGAGCTTGTGCAGTACGATGGGAGTCTCTGTGCCATACACAACCGCTGCTGGCCACCTTCCCCGCACAAATCAGACGACAGCCTTGCAGTAATGTGGAAAGCAGTAAAGCTGATCAGTAGAACTTTGGTCAGCTGTTTTAACAATGCTGCCTTTAAATCCTGTATTGTTAAACCAGTTATGTATTTAAAAAGGCTCTATGAAGACAAGCCTGAAAGATAATGGCTTGGATAATGGGTCAATAGTTCCAGAGATTCTGAGAGACATGAGTCTAAGTCTGGAATTTATACACATTCCTGGTATTTTCCTGTCTCAATGGCAGAGTAAAGCTGCTTAAATAGAATGGAGTGGGGGAAATCAGCCACGCCAGATGATTCATGTATGCTTCTGCCTCCACTCAACTCATATTTTAAACAACATCTCATTGAAGCTTATAATCAAATGCTTATATATTTTTCTTTATGGTATTGGTAAGCAATGGTCCCTTTGTCTATAGTCTGTTTCATAAATATAAGGTCAACTGTTATTTCAAGTTGTATTAGATCTAGGTATAGGAGACCTTTGTTAACCTAAATAGTTTAAAAATCTCCTAGTTATTACTAATTTTCTTAGAACCCTGCAGTTAAATTTACATTGGCAAGTTCATAGATTGCTCTTTGCCAAGAGAAAACTTGTATGGAAAAAGACATTTCACATCCATATAGTGATGAATATGTCTGATAAAGCAATTGAATAATATGTTATCTTTAAAATACGTATGTTTTTACTCTGTGAGTGACAGTAAAGTTTAGGTAGTTTTAGCAGCAAATCTCCTTAGGAAATTGGAGGTGCAGAATCAAAATATTTTCTACTGTCATTCGTTCTATACTCTTTTCCTCTCTTCGAACAACCTGGATAACAAAATGCAGCTGTATTGGTCTTTGCTCTCTTTTGAATTTTCCAACTTAAAATGTATCACACTTATTACAATTATGGTGTTTTTCATTTGGGAAAACTGATTTTCCCAACCCTTTTTATATTTTGTTAGAATCATGCACAACTGTATGACTGTGGAAATTGTGTATTGTAGAAATTCAAAAGGGTACATATGAGACACTTCAATGAATGCTCCACATACACATAGAAAATAGCAAAAATGAAGGACTGTCAATTAAATCCATGCCAGGCCCCAGGTGAGAGCTAAGAGTGATCACACCATCATTCTCTATGTGGATATTTTCTTTTTATTCTGGTCTTATGATAAAATA
Source organism: Rissa tridactyla (assembly GCF_028500815.1). Classification (NCBI taxonomy): domain Eukaryota; kingdom Metazoa; phylum Chordata; class Aves; order Charadriiformes; family Laridae; genus Rissa; species Rissa tridactyla. The sequence continues at coordinate 114,024,541 of NC_071468.1, read as the reverse complement.
GAAGAATCAATAGAAGAATTACCCAGAGGGTTTCACACTGTAAAAGACAGTTAGAAAGATGTGGATCTACCAGACCTTTTGAATCTCTACTTTTAAAAAGGTTTCTCTACATCTGTATTGTAGGTCAAAAGCAAATCTGATTCAAAAATGGGATCTGAAAACAGCTGTAATCTTGTAACATGATGAGGGACCTCAGACAGACTGTACACAGGACTTCTGGCATAGATACGATGAGCCCACCTTGTTGGGCACTTGCAACAGCTGTTGTACATTTGAGACCAGCAAGCTCAACTTACCAAAACATAGCACACTGACCAGTGATCCGCAGGATGACTACATTCTGTGCTTTCAATAGGCCTGGCAACCACCACCAGAACATGTGCAGTGACCACCTCTGCGATTTCTGAATGTCAAACAGTCTAATCAGAGCCATCATTTTGAGTGGGGCATCAAGTATTTATCTTGAACAAACACATTTCATCTAGCAGGAGTGGCAAAAGGCTAACATACCATTAGCCCCTACAATAAATCAGGCTGTAGACTGATGTGTCCCAGTCTTGAGCTGGAGATGGCTCTGACTTTCAAGTGCTTTAACTTTCATTCTCAGACTTCTTCCACGTATCATTCCACAAAAGCTTGCTATGAAAGTAGGGCAGTTGCCACATAATCAGGGAATTCATCAAATACATCTCATTGTCAAGGAGTTTTTCTTGATATCACCCTCTTGAATTGCTCCAGTTTTATCTCTGTGTAGATACAGAAATAGCTCTGCGCTTCTTTGATATTTACATTATAAGGTTATTTATGAACTATAGAATTGTCTACCATTGTTCAAATACGTATAATTCAATCAGCATTTCAAGAAATGCGCTCATTGTTTCCACAGAGCAAGCATTACTTTTTACAGTTAAATATAGTACTGATAGAAGTTGTTCAAATATCAGTGACCAATTCCATCATCAGTTCACATTCTAGTAAAAACATTATAAAATTTATCATATATACTTATTTTTCAGTCAGTTCTTCTTGCAAACCAGATATCACATTCCTTTGGTAGTTACTACCTGGCCAGAGTATTTATTTTTTTTCTTTTAACCACTTTTAATGAGCAGATTTCATTGGTCCCTTTGAGATACACAGGAGGACATTAGAAATGTGCATAATAGTTATGCATACCATTATGCATGAATAACTGAAGGCTACTGTTAATTCTCCTGTTAAAACATTCCCAGCTTTAACTGAAATACGGCTTTATAACAGACGCGGCTCACTTACCCACCTCAGTCAACTGTTTGCAGGATACTTTTGTGATTTCTCATTAGCTAGCATGTCTGCCTTCTGCCACAAACTGACTTAGATTCCTTCCATCTGTTGCAAACCCAATTTAATTACCCATCACTACTACGAACACAACAACAAATACTTTTATGCATGGAGGGTCTGCCCTTTTCCCTGTTGTCAGAATTTTTGTGAGGTAGTGTTTTCAAGTAAAGTTTTCGTAACAGATTAGTTCAAAACACCTATTTCTGCATATATTATGTTTTTATTAATGTTAGGTTCTAGACCCAGTAAGATCAATCCGAAATTCAAATGAAACCGTATTTTCATACAGTTTTATCCATTTATTTTTTTATTTGAATGTTTGCAAAGTGAAACATTCTTTGGACTGTTTCTACAACTGTAATTAAGTTAGAGATTTTGCAGTTACTCAATACTGATATATTGCATGCATCACAGCATTATTTTTAATTATTTTTACGTATACTAGCAACAATTGACAAAACACAACCCCCCACACACTTTTTTCCTATTTAAAATTGGAAATTTTGAAATTAGCTGTGAAAATCAGGGAATCACAGAATTGTAGGGGGTGGAAGGCACCTTTGGAGATCATCTAGTCCAACCCCACTGCCAGAGCAGGGTCACCTAGAGCAGGCTGGACAGAAACACATCTAGGCAGGTTTTGAATATCTCCAGAGAAGGAGACTCCACAACCTCTCTGGGCAGCCTGTCCCAGTGCTCTGTCACTTTCAAAGTAAAGAAGTTTTTCCTCATGTTCAGATGGAATTTCCTGTGTTCCAGTTTGTGCCCATTGCCCCTTGTCCTGTCACTGGGCACCACTGAGAAGAGTCTGGCCCCATCCTCTTGACACCCGCCCTTTAAATATTGATAAGCACTGATGAGGTCCCTTCTCAGCCTTCTCCAGGCTAAACAGACCCAGATCTCTTAGCCTTTCCTTATAAGAAAGATGCTCCAGTCCTCTGATCATTTTCGTAGCTGCCCGTTGGACACTTTCCATTAGTTCCCTGTCCTTGAACTGGCAGAGTACTGGACACAGTACTCCAGATGTGGCCTCACAAGGGCAGAGTAGATGGTGAGGATGACCTCCCTCGACCTTCTGGTCACGCTCTTTTTAATGGACCTCAGGAGATGATTGGCCTTCTTGGCCACAGGGGCACATTACTGCCTCATGGTCAACGTGTTGTCCACCAGGACTCCCAGGTCTCTCTCTACAAGAGATGCGGCTTGGTGGGCATCTGTCAGCACCAAGGTGAACCCACCACACTATGTCTGAGTAGTATTTTCTGAAAGTAATTTCCATAACTGATTTGAGCCTTATGCTTAATTTCACAAAATGCATCCTTGTTTCTGTTTGCTATTCCTGAGAACAAAGTCCTTCAATCTTACTTCCTCAAACCATTCTTAATATACAGCAGGACTTCAGTGTCATTCCTAATGGATAAAGATGTCTGACATTATCTTTTAGACCCTGCTTTGGTTTATCTTTCATTGGTCATTTTGTGTGGGATGTCCCATGGTTAGCACTCTCTATACAACCACTCTTTTCTTTCTGGAAAATTTCACCTGACACGGTCCAAATTTTGGTCAGGCAAATGTATTGTCTTGGCTTTGTTCAACATTCTGGCAGCCCTTCCTCTGCAATGCTCTTAATCCTGCATTTTGGGGTCCCTGAGCTGGGTCAGATGTGAGTGCTAGCAAGGATTGTAGTGTATCATGTGATATGTTGTCAAAAACTGGAAGAAGGAGGTAGGTGAACTCCATATAAAGATGGAAGATGGAGATTGGAGAATGTGACTGGATATCAGTGGTTGAGGGAAGAGAGAAGCAGATCAGATGGGAAGCCAGGACTGATGCTAGGATAACAAGAGGCAAAAGTAGGTAGGCAGGGATAGGAAAGATGATTGTTTTGGAGGAGTCTGCTAATGGCTAAGCAAGAGACCTGGGGCTGAAAGTTGCTGTTGGAGGAAAAGGATGCATCTGAGTATTTTAGTTTAGATGTTAGCACTGGCAACCAGTTTAGCACTGGATCAAGAATGTACTTTTGAATGAAATCTCCTGGTGGTCCCTGCTATTATGTTCTGGTTCACATGGTACAACACACATCATAGATCCCTTTCAGATTAAACTGGGAAATGCACTACAGAACTTCAGATGCTGTGCACTACTAAGACTTTTGGCCTGGTAGGCTCTCTGTGGCCTTCAAGCCTAAGGAGCAAGGTGGCTTGCATTCTTGTTCTTAGAGTTGGCCTGAAGACTGTGTACTCACTATGCATAACGCTTGGCCTAGATCTTCTCTGGACTCCAGGTGACTTTAAGTCCTAGTAATTACTTATGAGTGAGAGCGTGAAATAATGTGAGAGTTTGCCACAATGATGTTTTTATAGCATCCCCGTGAGAATGTGTGGTGCATGTGCTAAGTGCATATGCACTTGAGAGGGCAAGGCCTGCAGGGATATGAGGATTGTCCTGGGTAGAGAAAGCTAAACCTGGCATAATTAATGTTCATATTATCTGGCTGGAACACGCTTTGCTATGCACTGCTCTGTCACTTGTAGTTGAGTTTCCTCTGGGAGAAAGCTGGATGAGTCATTTTCAGCAAAAAAACAGGAGAAGTGAGCTGGCACATATCCAATACAGATAAATGAGGCACTAGATCTGGGAGCAGTTGCAAGACCTGGAAGATAACTATTTCACAAATGCAGGTGCATCCTAAAGGGAGGATGTGAAGAGGCTGGCTACGTGACAGGGCACCAAGAAGGACGGTGAGGGAGTTGGGGGACTGAGAGGACTGGGACAGCATCTGTACAGAATGGACAAGGAAGGACCTTTTGAGGAAAAGGCAGGGAACCTCAAACATTAATAAAGTTTCTGTAATGCCTTTCTTCAGTTTCATGTTATTTTATTATTCCTGCTCTAATTTATTTGCTTTCTTTATGACCTGAACTACTGCAGCCCTTTCAGTTTCTCTGTCTATGAAGTGTTTTCCAGGTGTCTTTGTTTGAACATGCTCAAACACCATGGACACGTGAATGCGTTAGTCTGAAGAAAGTCTATTTGGCTTGCTACTAAATGATTTTGCATCACCTCCAAGAGTCAAATCTATCCCTGGATTTTCAGTACTCACCTTTCAAAGCAAAAGCTTTCCATCTTCTCTGCTTTAAAATGCAAAGTCTAATTTTTTTTTTCCCTTTTGAAGCGACTTGTCCACGTTTATGCCTCAGGCTTCACCTCTCTGTTCATTTATCGACAATCTGATCTTTCAATTTTTTAGATTGCCTTTACTGGCAAGCTCAGGAGAGGAACAAAAAAGACTTGGCATCCACTGAGAATGAACTGCTTTCCTACCTCTAATCCAGAGTAGGGCAAAAACACACTAGTGGTGTGCTTGCTGCTATGAAAAGCTTACTCCACCTAGGATATCCCCAGATAAGTCTGTCACAATACAAGCCTTAATAGCAACCGATATGCATATTAGCTGATTCCTTATCAAAACTTCAGTTGAAAGAAACACTTCTATGATCAGTATTTCAGCAAATAATACTTTTTAAGCTACATCTGATGTGTGAGATTTGCGAACTCATCCCTCATAATTGTTTGAATGAGTGGAGAAAGACACTGTTTAAATTTATTTATAAAAGGCAAGGAAGAGGATAAGTAGGCGGGATATTAAAAAGCAGTGTGAGGCAGGGAGGTGATCAGACTTCAACTGTCAAATATTTGAGTTTCTTTTGAGGTATTTGAAAATTCAGTGAAATTCTTGCATGCAATCAGTCAAACTCTTCTGGAAAGCAGAGATGGAAAGGGCACCTCTTCTTTTTGAGAGCAAATGCTTTTATTTTGATTAGGTCTTGTTTGACCTGATTTCTGTGTTTGTCAGCTGCTTGGGTTTTGGCTCTGAGGGGGCTGCATTTTGAAAGGAGAGAGGTGTCCCACACTCTGTCCCAAGCTGTATGGATAGATTTCAGCTACCTTAGCTATCACTCTGGCAAATCTACATTTCATCCAGAGAACTTCCAGTGAGAACCATGATTGGATTTTCTAATACAGGCTTTGAAATGTCTACGTATTGCAACATGTGGCCTTTATTTGTGGGTTTGTGTAATAAAATGCTTTTAAAAACCACAAAGTACAATTATAACTACTCATTTTTAATTTTTTTAATTTTAAACTTTAGTAGAAATCAATTTATTTAGGCTTAAATAGCTTTTTGGCACAATTGCAGTATTTCTGTAAGTGATGACGTTGCATGTTGCAAACTAGCTGTGCAGTGCTGACACCAGCAAGTCCAAATGCCAGCCAATACTACACACAGTAGTAGCCCTGGGAGAAGGGTAGCAAATGAGCATGTATCTAATTAAAGTTCTCTGATAGGATTAATCAGTTGACATTTTGCCACATAAATCAATAGCTGGATTTTCCTTCCACCAGAATGCCTCCTTTTCGCTGAGGAAGCTATTCACTCTTAGCTAGAAAGTCAATGTTTTAGGCAGATGATTGATTCGCCCTACATTTTATGCATTCAGATTCAAAATATAAACAACAGATGGCTTTCTCTACAGTCCTAAACCTAGATTTGATTGGTGTAATCCACTCAACACTGCTGGAATTCAAACCCTATAAACTTAGAATGACCTATGGATCTCCCTTCTACCCCAACTCAAACGTAACCAGTCCAATTTAGCAGGTGCTATATCAAGTGTTTAGACCTCCAAGAGGAGTATGGTTAGACAAGGACTATTCTGTCACTCTTAGTAGGTGTCACAACACTGAAGTAATGGGCAAAGTAACCTCACACTGAGTAGAACCTCATTAAGAGTGACCAGAAGAAACCAGGCCGCTGTCCAGATTATGGCCTTCATCAGCTGGATCCTCCAATTAGCGCACGTTACTCGGAGCTGTTACTTGTTTGAATGGAAACTCTTGGGCTGGGCCTGAGAGGATTTGGCTTTTAATTAGGTAATTATAAATCCCTAATTATAGGGTAATAATCTTTCCAATATCTCTTCTTAACTTTGGCGCCAACTAGACCAGATGACTCGGATTTATCCTCATCCTTGAGGAGAATGAGATTTTTCTCCAGAGATAAGAGTTGTTGTCTGTAGATCATGAGTGATTTGGTGTAAAGATTACTAGTATTTCTTAAGCTGCTTAGACAAGTCATTAAGGTTCATTTTTTTTAAATTATAAATAGTTAACATATCATAATGTGCTGGCTGAATCTGAATCTGCACAACTGCAATACCAAAATTTGTACGAACATTAGTACCCATGCATAGTAATTGTTATATTAACATGATTTTTCCATGTAGAATGTAGAATTTCACAAAATTCAATAAAAACCTATTGTGAACAAGAGGAAAATTGGACAAGTTATATATATAATTGAAATATCCTGCTGTTTCTTTAGTGAAAGCTGGCACTAATGAAAGATAACAGACTGTTACACTTACTCAGGGAAATTACTCACAGGATCAGTTTAGCTTCAGGAGTCAGTTATATTCAGAACTTTATCATAGAAAATAAAAAAAAGAAATACCCATTTCACCCCAAAATTGAGTTTAAGGACTATCAAACCTACTGAAGAATCAGAATAAGATTCAGGGAATAATCATGGAAAAAAAAGGGAGAAGTAAGAGGGATCTTAAAAATAATATGAAGGAGTGCTCCTTAGAAAAAGTGATCTAAATTAATGGGAACTCACATTGAACAACTAGGCTAAGTAACCCTAAAATTAAATTAAATGTTTAGTTTTGGGTCACATGAACTATATTTGTTTGCATAAAAACTTGAAATATTTACTTGGTTTTGAATAGCCTTTTTTACTTTTTCCTGTTCAGATTAATTCTTCAACCGATAGCTGAAACCCCCATGATTTGGCTTGATGAATACTTTCTGATGCAAACCTGACATTGCTCCTGCTTGTAGCATATAGTAGCTTTAGACTTATGCAAATTTATAGGACTTAGATCTTATATGCCAAGGCCTCTGTGTCAATATCTATGGCTAATCTGAGGCCTTGACTGATTTCACCATTAATACACACCAGCAGATTATCCTTTCTAATTGTTCACTCAAATACACCAAAAAAGGGCGTTGAAATGCTGAGAAGCCTAATAGGCAAAGAGATTTTGCAGTCATCTCCAAATGAAATCTGGAGTAGGGGACATGAACACCATAAACTGGATGTGAAGAAAAGAAAAGGCATAAAGAAGGCAGAAGGTGGAAATACATGTGGGATTTACTTTCTCTAAATTGGCTGTGCACCTTGAAATTGGGAAATCCAGCTCCTGACAGACATTACAGTTTTACATTCATTTTCGAACTAAGGGATGAAAACGCAGAGTTAAGGTCAGCAAACAAAATAAAAAATATTGCAGAACTAATTCACGTACACTGTGGGTGTTATTTTGTGTTTATGACCTCTCTTTGGAAGCTCATGCAAATCAGCAGTAAATAATTTAAATGAGGGGGTCAAATGTTTCTTTGCAGCTCCCTTTGGATTCAACTGAATGTATGGGAATGAATTTGAAGGCAAAGTCAGCTTATAAAAACTGCATTGCATTGGTGTATCCATATATCATTCTTATGAATATGGATAGAAAGCTATAGCTCCTTCATAGACAACCCAAAAAAATCACGGATCCTCAAAATGAATAAATTTTTTTGAATAGGAATTTTTAAATGGTTAAGATTCTTTTTTAATTAGGCTTCAGCTAGTTTTCTGGGTGCCTGAATTCACCAAAACTCACTATCCAAGTGCCACATATCTGACTTTTTAAAACCATCTGTAAAGAAATGTTATGAACCGAAAAGTAAACAGAAAGTACCTTTTCACACCTGGAAGAGTCTACATAGGATGGTTTGGGTTGTAAGGGACCTTTAAAGGTCATCTAGTCCAAACACCACAAGGGATATAAGGGGACACCACTTAAAAACCTACATTGCACTTGTAATTTCTACTTTTTTTCATACGTCTTGATGCACTGCTTTAGATTAGCATTTTATTTTACAGCATTCTTAGAAGACTTCTAACATAAAATAATGACTGAACAGGTGCAGTCTATGTGCCTCAATTTTTGTAATTACGTTTATTGACATGAATGGTGTGACATATATGAACTATTTTAGACCCTTCTCTGTAAAACCCTTTTTTTCTTCTGAAAATATAAGTTACTTTTAAATAGGTGGGTAAGATTATCAAGTGTTAAATTATGTTGTAACTCTTCTGATATCCACCCTGATACCCAGCTTATGGTAGCTAAGAAGCTGGCCCACATTAAAAAGATGCAAAATCTACAACAGTTCTCACCAAATTACTAAATGTGTTATGTGCAAGGTTGTTTCCTGATAATTTCAGAAGCTTTTTTTTTTTTTTATTTTTTTATCAGTTTTGGACACGCTTTCCTCTCTGGTTAACCTGCTTCTTACTAGGATGAAAAAGGCATTGTCCTCTGCTGGAAGAGTTATGTGACGAGGAAACCACTTCTGCAGGAGACAAGCTTGTGGTCAATTTTCTCCCTGTGTACAGAGCAAAGAAAAAGCTTTCTGTAAAGAAGAAATTAAAATAGGGTTTTCATTAATCATTGTTTGCTGGACATGACAGGGAAAGCTAAATTAAGGAAGACATCCTTTCACTTACTTAGGGAAAACCGCAGTTCATAATTCTTTCAGAAACACACAATGGCAAACTTTGTACTATTTAGATACTGAAAGCCAAGCAAGATTAGACTAAAAACTGGCTAGCTATATTTTATAATTCTCCAGGAAGTGCTTTTTATGAGAATTGGAGGGAAAAAACTTAACTGCAGTAGAACCGATCAGGAATTTTTGACTACATGGATTTTCATTGGAAAAGGTTAATGTTCAAAACCTAACTTTATACAGAAAAGGCAAGGTTTGGAAGGAATTACTTTTGGAAAACTTCACAGTGTCAAAAAGAGATTTCAGGCTTTATTACAATTAGATGAAAACTGCAGAGATCAAGAGCCTGGCTGATGTCCCATAGTCCTGAGGCATAGGAAAACAGGCTTCCAGTGTAAAACATGTATGACATGAAACAGGAACACAGATCTGCTAGGTGAATTCCAGGTGAACGTCCTTTGGACTTCAAGGAATTGATAATACTGACATTTTTCATCTGGGCTACTATGCTTTGTGTCTGAGTGATCAAGTATTGCCTAATTATTCACATGCTGATTCTATCTGCATGAAGAAAATTGACGTCGTAACTTGTTTGTGGTAAAAATGATGCAGGGGGGTTGGAAGTAGATGATCTATAAGGTCCCTTCCAACCCAAACCATTCTATGATTCTATGAAAGGGTACATATTCCATGTTTTTCTTGATCAAACAACGTTATTTTTACAAGACCAACCAACTCCCAACAGGAGTATTACACAGCTGCTGCTGAATAGACTGATGGAGAGACATTCACCCGAAATACGGGAGGCTGAGAAGTAGTTCCCTGCTCCATGAAGCCCAGAACAGTAACTTTCTCTCTGCTGTTTCATAAAAAGAGAGGGGGGTAACCTAATTAATCAAATCATCATCATTATTAACTATCAGTAATAGTATAACAGAAGTTGTTAACTGTGTGCAAGGCAGCTCTAAATTATAATACTTCACTAAACTGCTCTTTCACCATTCCTGCCACTTTGTTTATCTGGGAAATTGTTTATTTCTTTGTTTATGATGTGAAGTTTGAAATGCAACAAGGATGAATACAGTTGTCTCAGGGAAAGAGGTTTACCGAAATTAGCCCAAAATAAAACCAAGGTCTGAAGGATTACATCCTGAGAACTTATGTTTCCTTTACATCAAGATCTGGAACGAAACTTTACAGAGGCTCCTGGAGGAATGAATTATAAAACCCTCAATGATGAATTAAAAACCCTCAAATTGGGTGTGTTTTAAATTTGAATCAATATTATAGCAAGGCAATCATAAGTCTTAGAAATTTTCAAAACATAATAAAACCATGAAATAAAGTTAACCTATTTTTTTATTGATAATCTTTAAATTTACTCTTATTTTACTTATATTTGAACTTCATAATCATCATCTGAATCAGAAACAGGTATTCAGGAACGACTGGCAAGACATGAAAAACAAATGAATCCCATCATTATTAAATTTTGATGATTCATTATAATTTTTTATTAACTCATCCCTTAACTCTGACCTTTAGTATTGTTCTCTGAATTGGTATAAAATTCTACAAAACTTAGAAATGTTACTAGCTTTTTACTCAAAGTCAGGCAAAGCTTGAAACCAGTTTTATTTTCCTTGGATACGTTGAGTTCATTCATGGCTATGACTAAAAATTTGAGAAGATGCAAGTCTATATGGATGAAAAACCAAGGGCTGAGATACTTGCAGTTTCATTACTCAGCTTCAAAAATACTGTACGCCTCTAATTACTTTCCTCTGAATGTTCTTGCTTGGCAAACAGAGTAAATCTTAGTCTGACAATCCCCTACATTGAATGAGTCAAGCGTAAAAACTGTATTATTACATCCACAGCGGTATTAGGCTGTAAGAGAAAAAATGTTTGTGGAGAAAATTAATTGAACAGTTGCTACAGAGTTGAAAAACAAGGGCTTTGAGCAAGCCCTTTTTTAGTGCTCAAATAGAAGCAAGTTAAATACATGCTGAGAGTAACAACAACTCTATTTTAAACTTAACTGTGGTAGTCAAAGGAAAAGGACAGTTATTATCAGAGAGGAATATTAGCAGAAACAAAGTGATAAAAGCTGTCAGCTCCGTGAGTTACAGATGGTGACATAAGAGTTAGCTCCTGCAGAACTACAATGCAGGGAACGTAAAAATGTTTATATATGCCATGAAAATAACATCTCTTTTTTAGTCCACGGTTTTTAGAGTCACCACAAACAATAATGCCAAAAGCCATTCTTTGTAGATGTTTTAAGTATTAAGAGGTTGAAGAAAGACCAATTGTTTCGAAAAAGGTTTTCTTCCATAAGTCCTTCACTGGCTGCCTTTGTGAGCTCATTTGGGTGGATAGCTGTAGTTTCGCAGATGATTTTAGATGTATTAGCCGAAGGATGTTACATGCTGGTATGCACAGGTTTAAATCTGCTGGATTTAAATAGTTCTTCCACTGTTGGGGGCATTTTTCTGATGTCTGTAGACAGGTAACGGCAGGATTTGCTAATACAGAAACTAAGAAGTGATCCTGAAAGATCGTAAGATAGGACTTTCATCAAGCAGATTGCGCCCTTTACTAGGAAATCATGATTTTCCAAATTCTTTTAGGCATTATGGTAAGCATTGGATTTCTCTGTGGAAACACTCAACAGCCAAACCACAGATGTTTGCTTTAAATTCCACCAAAGCCAGTTCACAGCACTGAATGAGGTCTCAAATTGGACCTAGATATAATCAGCATAATTAAAAGTTGAATTCATAAGCAAGGGGCAGACTATAACTTCATAACAAATAAAGGCCGGAGAAACCAAGATGAAGCAATAAAAAAGTCTGTTCTCAATGTAGCAGCCTTGTTTCTGCAGTCCTTTTCCTACTGGTTTATATCATCCAGCTCCTGGGAAATCAGGTGCTTCCTGCCAATTGAAGATCATTAACACTCTAAAAACAAACACATGGTTTTCTGTAGATTCTTGTTAGCATAATGTTAAGGCTCTTGCTTTATGGGAATACATTTTGATCTAACCACAGACAGGCAGGCGCTTCAATGTGTCTTTTTAGCTTAAAAGAGACAAATGCTTAGTTTCTATCAGATCATAAAGAAATCAGGATAACACCAAAGAGAGACAAGAATGAAATTCATCTCATCTGACTTTGGACATCTGTAGTGGTAGATGTCTGTATCTACGCTAATAACTTCCCCAACCTCCTTTTATCATAAATGGAGAGGAAATAGGTACTTTTGGAACTCTAAACAATTAGCTCAGATGTCAATACTCACAGTGTAAATGTTTACGTTTAATCAGGTGAATCCCACTCTGAATTACTATAACATGTAACCCTTAAGTTATGATGTCATGCCCTTAAGTCTGAGTTGATTTCTGTGGCTTCAAATCAGCAATGCGCTAAAGCAATGTCCTAATTTTAAGCGTATAAATAGTCCTATTGAAGTCAATGGGATATTCATATATTAAAGATACACTTCAGCGCTTTGCTGAATCAAGGCCTACGTGAGTAATTTGCCACATGTGTTTTTTCTTGCAATAACTCTGTTACATCACTTTACCTTTAGGCAGTAATTTCACCATACAGTGGAATGAATGTTTTCAGAAAGGTCCTTTAAATTTTTAAGATTTTGGCACTTTTAAAGCAGATGCTAGTAAATTAGTAAGGCCTGTATTCTTTCCTGTGCTTCATAATAGCACTAAAAATCTAATAAAATATAATTCAATGTTTTGGCTACTGCATTAATTGAACACTAAAGCTGTTTCCATCTCTTAGTAAGGGTTCAAATTATAATTAGAGACATGCTAACTTTTTTTTTTCCATTTCATGTAAAAAAGATGAGCTCAAATAGTAACACCAGTTACCAAAGTAGTAAAGATCTTTTCAATCATTTATCCGTTAGACAGCCCAAGATATCCGTCACTCATCCATGTAATTTCTAATCCTTAAAAGCATAGATGATCCTAAAAAGTTCTGAGCGTATCTAAGTTTTTTTAACGGTTTTGTAACTGTCCTTCATATACAATTCATACAATCTAACTGAAGAAAGCCTAAAACTGGACCATATCTTAAGCTGTTGATTTTTTAAGTGGATCAGTTCACAGTTCAACTGAAAGAAGAGGGTTCAGTTATAGTGAAATGTAACCTGAAGTGGGAAATTACAAAGAAGTAAATCCCGCCTGAGAGGTGTTTGATGCTCTCTTTCGATCTTGGTGGACATCCAAACAGAACCCAATATTCTGGTCTCAGCGGCATCCCTGTCCCCTTGGATTGGGATGGAGGAATACCGCCAAGAACAGGTTGTCCCAGCCCCGCTGCTGCAAGGAAAGTGCAAGCTGTTCCACTGGATGCAAATTAAATGCAAGCCTTAGATTGCTGACAAATTCCCAACATGGCCTTTTGTAGGGCAGAACCTTGGCCTCTTCTCCAGCAGGTAAAAAACACTGGTTTGCTTGTAGTTAAACTTCCATATCAGTCAGCTACTCAGTATATTGAGATCTTCCCAAACAGGCCTCACTGTAAACTATTTTTATACTAAGATATCCTGTAGCAGTCATTATAAAAATAAATGAACTAGTGACATTAAGCTGAAAGGTAAGCAAAGGTGCTGAGTGTTAAACATATTAAGAGGGGGAAAAAAATCTGTTAATCGTTTTATTAATGTTTTTTTTTTCTGCAGAAATCCTTGAAAATGCTTGTAATTCTTTGCAGCTGACAGGCTGCTGATCTTGCAGAAAGAAGACCTTTTTGAGTCCCTTAACTCCAAGTCACAGTTGTTCCTTGTTTTGACTATTGGAGAATTAGTTCAATAACCTCCAAAATAGTAAGTGCCTATGCTCTTACACTTTAAGTATAAGAAGGTCTGCATCTGAGAAAAATTACAGTCAAACAAATGCTACATTGAAACACAAGCTTAATGAGTTACACTGAAGCTGTGTGAGAGACTGTCAAAGTCATTTTGCTCCCATATGGATTTTTACAACGCTATTGCTTTACTTGTTTCAGCAGATTTAGTCCCAATATGAAGGATTCCCCTCTTTCCCAGCACTAAGCGGCACTCGAGCGTTCCCATGCTCATGGGCAGTGGCAGATAGGGGTGAGGCTTTAGGTCTGCTCTGTCCTTTTACAGTGACCATGATATAGTCCATGAGGCGCAGCCCCCAGCGGTCCACTCCATTTAGCACTAGTGCTGTCTTGAGGACTCTCATGGTGGCACCTTTTTGAAACTCCAGTGGGGAACCTCCCACTTGTACGCATGCCTCTGACGCATGTCTCCAAAAAGACTGGATGTTCCCCACTTTGCGTATGTATGCACCTACCTGCCACAAGCTCCTGGTGCCCAAGTCCACCAACACATCTCCTGCAAGACGTGCTGGAGACCAGCAGCTTTCTCAGTGAAGCCAGCCTGTTCCCATGACCTCACTCACTGTTCAGAGCACATGGGGCACCAGGTTGTCCCAGCCAACCTCGCTGCCCACACCACAACATGACACCTGCCAAGGGGAAGACAAGCTCTTCTGAGGGAAGAGATGTGCTTTAGACCACACGTGGAGACAGAAGCACATTCTCTCTGCAATAATGAACAGAAAGTTATCCAGGGACACCATCCCTACCAAATCCCTGAGGCTTTTTGGCTTTTCTAAAGAGTGCGCTGAAGCGCATGAGGTTCCTGCTCTAGCCAGCCACCAAGACCAGGCTTGACCCAGGTCTGACTAGCAGTTGGCTTCATACAACATGGAAGTAATGAGAGCCATTCGCTATTTTACATGGTCGTACAGCTCTCCACCACTGAGTCATCTCCCCTTGCTCTGCTGCATCTGCCCCCTCCCTTCCCTGCACCTTCCAAGGCAGCTCAAAAGTGAGTAAGAGAATTTATTTTTCCCTTCCCAAAAGCTTCCCCCACAGATGAAGCAATTGCGTCTAATACTCTCACAGTAAAAATGAATTTGATAAATTTAGGTTATATTTTTAAAATACTTTGGGTCTTGTTCTGATTTTCTTTACATTTATATCTTATTCAATACGCCTCCAAATTTTGTCACGTCTAGCACTTTTGCTGAAGTGCTAGACAGGCTGAGGTTTCCGTACGAAAACACCTATGACATTTTTCACTGTCTAATGTTTTATGCTGACAGAATCATTCTGGCAGCTTTTTTTTCTTGTGGACCAACTCATTCCAGAGACACTGAAACAACAGACTCCAGGGTCTCAGGTTACAGCATTCTGGAACAGCCCTATCACACAAACAGCCTTCGTACACTTCCTAGGTTGTCTAAAAAGCAATGGCCCTTAACATATTGTTCTTGAAAGAAAAAGGCTAGATAAGCCCCAGCCTTCCTGGTGATAGAACAACAACACAAAAAAAAAAATCTTAAAATGAAAAAAGTAGTGTCAAATCATGCTCATTGTGCAGTGTCAGCGTGCTTTTCATAGTTATCTGAGGACGTTAAACTCTGATGGTGAATTGGGTTAAGAAAACTTTTTAAAGGCAAGATACGACTACAAGGTCAAGTATTATTTGGAAAAATGAGAAAATTTATTTTGTTTTATTTCACCCTCTAATTTCTGTGAACCATATAAAATAGGCAACCTTTCAATGTACTATGGTCTCACATGCATTTTTCTTGTCTCTGTCCTCTTTCTTGTTATCTGCACATTATATTATCCAGTGAATCAGGTGCGGATAGGCGCAATTATCTCAGGGACTTGATGAAATAAATGATGAAATGAATGATGAGATTGAAACAGACTTGCACCATCTTTCCTTTTTCTGCTTTCCTAACTTTTAAAATGTAGATTCTTTGTAATTGTTCTGAATCTAGCATCATTATGTATTATTCAAGCTCAGATAAAATACATACATTACACCAGAAAAAAAAGGTATTTTCCAAAAATCCTTCTTTTGCTACTTAAAGTATAATTACCTGGTCAATCTTAAATATTACATTCACCATAATCTCTTCTACACTCCCAAATTTCAGAAAAATTACTGGGTTAATTCAGGTCACTGCCTTTCTAAATTAAATATGAGAGCAACAGGAGTAGTAAAGGAAAGGAGTAAGCAGGAGTAAAGTACAGAGCAGACAGTTACAGCAATGTATAGGAATTATGAAGGGTTTGCCAGAAATACCAATCTCATGTGGAGACAGGAAGAATTACCGCGGGGTACATATCCTCACATGGGGAAGAATGGAAGAAAGAGTTCTTATTTCCAGCAAGAAGAGTGGAAGATAGAATAGTTTTTAAAAAATCTAATTTTAACCCAGAATTGAACAAAGAAAGATGATCAGAGCTGCCAGCAACCCTGAGGGTAGTGGCTCCATGGTTTTAGGACCATGCCGTCATATCACTCCTACAACCTGTTTTAACCCCCAACTCCCTTGTTATCCCCACAGAATCTCCCTGGGCTCTGTGGAATTCGTGTTTGTTTTCATGGCTAATGGGCATGGGGAAAAGCCAAACTCCAGTTTATGTTGGCATCTCTCTACTTCGCAATGAGAATGCAAAATCACTAATTATCCTCCTGTAACCTTCCTGTAGTTCACTGGACTTTTGTGTTTGAGACCTTTTGCAACTGGCACTATGGACTGTGAAGAGTTTAGAAATTTTAGCTGCTTCTGGTAACTGAGGACAAAGGAATGAAGGTGGGATTTCCCCATGGAAATCATCATACTCAGGATGGTTAACCTTGACACAAAACCAAAACAAAAATGTGGATGTTGGTGGTATAGAAGACATGAGCTGAGAGATGAGGCTAGCTTAGAAAGTATCATTCCTTTGGGTGGCAGATTGGGCTCAGTTTCTGCTTAGTTAATATAGATGTACTCTAAACATGGTGTCTGTGACATTCAAAAATCAAATGCTGCCAAAAGGAACGTAAAATGTTCTCAACATACAGTTAGGACATTCTTAAAATTAAATCCAGTACAGCGTTACCTCACTAGTTATGGATATTTGGGAGCTACATATTGTCTGTCTGTACCTAGTTATACCAAGTATTTTTGTGGTCCTTCTAGAACTTAAGCAGCATGTAATGATGGCTGGAAATGGTATTCAATATGTTCAGAAGAGGGCTATGCCTTTTTGATAACCACTGCAAAAACTTTAGGGAGTACTTTTTTCTCCAATATAGATCAAATTTTAAACTTAGAAAGTGATCCCTGCTGTGTTAACTCTCTTTACTTTGTTTTCAGTGAATTTAAGAAGCTTTTAGTAAAGCTTCAGGGGGGAAATGTTGACTGTTCTCTTATATCTGAAGAAAAAAAAAGAAACAGATGAGAGAATGAGAAAGAGATAAAATTGCTTGAAATTGAAGGGGATAAAAATGCCTTTCTAGTATTAACAATCAGTTTGGTTGGGAGCTGAACCTCAATGTAGGATGCAACCACATCTATTTTGGACAGTGAGCTTTAAATGACCCAGATATCAAGACTGCAAGTGGCGCCCCATTGTGCTAATGCTTTACCTGTCACTTGTTTACGCAGGTTCCAGTTAGGTGCAGACTTACGTGAAACCTCTTGGTCACATATTCTTACGCATCCACAGAATACAAACCCTTTGATAGATGGTTCTTTTGGTGCTTGGGATGAGAGTACTTAGACAATGGGATTTATCTTTCCTTAGTCTTCTCCTTTCTAGACTAAACATATTTCCTATATTTTCCTTAATATTGTTTCATTCTAAGTCTCTTTTTATACTTCTTTTTTTTGACTCTATCCAATTGGTCTACTTTGTTTTTATAGCAGTGTAGTCAAAACTGGACTCTAGCTGAGGTCTTATGTGTGCAGGATAAAGAATAATTACCTCCTCTGTGTTACTTGCCACAACCTGTTACTTGTTAATAGCATCACATTTTTCACCTGGATTTAGTTTGTGATCCACTCTAACTTCCTTTCCTCAATTTTTCTTTTAACTAGCATGTTGCCTAGCTAGTTATTCCTGATTTTCTGTTTGTGTTCAATGTCCTCTCTCAATTGTTGCCTTTTTTATTTTTCCATTTTGTTGTGTTGCTTTTGGACCATTTCTCAAATTTGTCAGGATCAGTTTGAACGGTAACTGCAGCCTCCAGTGTGCTTTCAGCTCTGTGTGACTACCAAATGGCATGGGCAGTCTCTGCACTGTCATTTATGTATTTAATGAAAGTAAGGAATAGAAGAAGGTGTCACAGAAATGTGTTGCCAATTTGTGAGAGAAATGTTGACAATGTCTCTTTGAGTATGTTTTTTTTCAATCAGTTGTGCTTTTATCATAGAGTCATTTGTTCAAGATAATATTTCCTTCTTTGGCTTAGGCGAATGTCACGCAAATCAATGTCAAAAAAACTTACTAAACCCAACTGGAATATGATACTTCTTTCGGTTTATCAAGCAGACCTTTCCAAAAGGAAAGGAGGCAAAATACAAGTGTTTATTACCTTCTTTTTGCTCTCTCTTTGTTTCCTTTTTGCTCATTTGTGCCATCTCTCTATTTTTCTTCCTCCTTCTCAACATCATTATCCAGTGGGTTTTGGTGGACTGGCTCAAAGATAATACAGAACACAGTGAAAGAGAAAATGTGTACCATAACAAAATGTAGCACTTCTGTATAGGGCAAGGGGAGATGGATTCAGCTGATTTGTTCAAAAATAACATTGAATTCAGAGGCAAACTCTACCACCTTTAATCATAGTACTCTGTACTTCAAATACTCCTATTGACTTCAGGGAGATGGGTATCTTGGCATGTCTTCCAAGAGCCTTGAGCAAAACTGTAATGCAAAGAATCCTGAGTAAGGAACTTCTGCATTTGCCCAGAGAAGGGTGGCTGTACAAGCATTTGAAGGGAAATCAGAGTAAGAAAAAGACACTTTATGTAAAATGAGTGTTTCTTGATACTTGGGAATACTTGCTTTTGAATTTGCATTGTTGTATGGCATTTATGGCATTTCATCCAGTACATCGTGTTCGGTGTTGATTTACCTGTCTCATAAAAGTTGTCTCATTCCTATCTCATTCTCCCAGTCCAAGAGCAAAAGGCAAGGTGACATTCAGTGAGCTGAAGAGTGTCAAATGTCCATCTGATGTAGAAGAAATGCTTGCTGCAGAATGCCAGATAATTCTGTGGAAATTGCTGCCACAGAAGATCAAAATGGCTAAGGGTTTTTTTAGGTGATATGACACATAGATGAACAACAGATGATCTATCACTTACAATGAATGATGATAGCAGTTTTGAAAAAAAAACTATTTAATTTAACATCTCAAGATTTGGAAAAAGGACTAGTCTGAGAATAAATGAAAAGGGAAGATTAGTGCTGACTACAGAGTTTTCAAACTGTAGCTCTGGTTTAGATGGACTTTGCATCTGAGCTGGTATGACAGTTCTTCTGCTTCAAAGTCCCCACATTGAGGACTACGAAGAAAATTATTAGCAAAACCATAAATGCCTTACTTTCCCTCCAGTGCACAAAACCAGTAGCATAGAACCAAACCGGTTTGCATGGCTTAGGATAAGCCAGTCACCTGAGCGTTGGGCTCTGAATCCTAGTTTTGTTACTTCCTTGCAAATGGCAATGGCAGCTACTGGCTCCGTGCTGGATGACCTTGTGTGCGGTTGCAGCCCCAGCACCTCTGCCTGGCTGGAGCAGCTGCATAGGCCTCTGGAGAAGCTGCATGTGATTCCTCAATAGGAATCCTGCTCCCTGCTTTCTTGGAGAGAAACTGTCAAACAGTTCAAAACTGACCAGCAGCTCGTCATCTAAACCAGAGATAATAGAGGATGATTAGAATCATAGAATCATACAATCATAGAATCATACAATCATAGAATCATAGGGTTTTAAGGGACTTCTGGAGATCATCTAGTCCAACCCCCCTGCTAGAGCAGGGTCACCTAAAGCAGGTGGCACAGGAACGCGTCCAGGCAGGTTTTGAATGTCTCCAGAGTTGGAGACTCCACCACCTCTCTGGGCAGCCTGTTCCAGTGCTCTGCCACCCTCAGGGTAAAGAAGTTCCTCCTCATGTTTAGGTGGAACTTCCTATGCTCAAGTTTGTGCCCATTACCTCTTGTCCTGTTGCTGGGCACCACTGAAAAGAGCCTGGCCCCATCCTTCCCTCACCCTCAGAAATTTGCAAGGAGAAAAAGAGCAAGAAAACAGTTCAATAAATCAAGACATGTGACTTCTCTGAGGTTTCAGTGGTATAACTAATATCAGATTGTGGATTGGTCTTTATTGATAAAAGGAACTTTTTAAAATTTCCAAGTGATTCAGATGTTGTGGAAAGGGAAAGGCCAAGGTAGCTGCAGAAATATTATCCCATATTTTGACTGGATGTATTTAAAAACAGATTCTAAGTTAGACTTTTGCATATTTACTCTCTGTGAATAAACGTTATTTTCTACATGGCAATAACAGAAATGAACTCAAGGGAAATTACTCACATATGTCAAGAAGGTAATGTGCCCCTTCACTTTCAAAGGGTTGGCATCAACGTAAATTATTGCTTACAGGTGTTAAGTAACCTCTTTGATGATTTTTTTTATTGGCTGACTCACATTTCTTGGGAAGATAAAAAGCTACTGTAATAGAGCAGTTATTTAATTAAAAAGAACTAAGGATTTTCACAGTAAAGAAATGGGTGTGGATGGGTGATTTTTGTTGAATGCACTTGGGCCAAGACTGAAAACATTTTGCCAGGTACTCTCTTTACCTTTCATTTCCACATTGACATTTGTATCACATGCCTGACTGTTCATTTTGATTGAATAAAGACTATTACACCGACTCTTTTTGTCATTCAGTTAACATAAATAATGATATTTAAAAATTGTGTAGGTGCTTTCTTACGATTTTAGGTCCTTCATGCAACATAGTCCTTCAGACTTACTGGTTTGGATCGTGTCCTAGATACTTTGCTTTCTGCAAGTTCAATGGAAATGAAACTTCAGTCAAATATAATGCATATGGACAAATTCCAAGAAGACTCTTGCTTGTGTATTCTCAAAGTGATCATCAAAAAGGCCCAATTTAAATAACTTCCTTTTCCTCCAAGTCCAAAATTTGTTAACACATTTGAAAGTGCAGAAGGCAAAAGCTAATTCTGTCTTGTTTAAATACCAGTAATTTCCCACTGAATTAATCGCTTTCCTTTGCAGTGAAGTAAAGATAGATAAGAAAATCACTTTATGAATTCCATACCTCCAAAATATATTTGCAACAATGCCTGTGATTCTTTGCAAGAAACTTTACGATGGAAAATTATAACAAAATTATGTTTTTCTCTCCCCTTCTCTAAGACAATATCCTCCTTCCCCCAAAAGAGGAACACATAAAGTCCTGCTGCTGGTTTGTGCTGCAATAAAACACCCAGACACATAGTTTTATCAACTGCTAGTATGCCTTTAACAAATCACAATTAAATATTAACAGCCCATGGAGCAGCATGGAGGGCTCTGCAATCCTTTGAAGGCATATTTGCCAATTAAACAAAGTCTGACATTAGAGTAAAGGTGGCAAGGATCCAAACCAGAGAAATGAAAGTCAACCACTTCAGTGGCATTCATTAGCTCAACAGACATTCTTTGTGTGGCCTGTTTCTTTACTACTGCCAAATCCACACCCTGTTCAGGAACTTACCCAGGCTCAGATAAGCTTATTATGGAAATAACACTTTGTCACCCTTTACAACTTGCTTCTTGTTAAATTATCTTTTATCTTCTTTGTAGTATTTGTCACCTCTCCTTGGGTGCCCCTTGTGTGGCCAAATGGTATTGTGTTTGATTTGGAATAATCAGGTTCTAAAGGTTAATTGAAGCTAATAGGATAATATTTTAAAGATTCCCTCTTCTGTATCATCACACAAGAGTGGTTATGGAGAGACATTTGTGCATATATACGACGTTGTTTTCTTTGGCAATGTGCGAATGTTTAGGAGCTTGTTTGGTAAGAGGCACCGATGGGGGTGTGAAGGAAAATTTGGATGGGAACTCTTTAGCCTGTATGTGGCCTTCCCAAATTTGTGTTGCAACCGCAAACCCAGTGCTGAAACGGCAGAAATGGCTAGTGCTGCCGCTCTGTACTGAGAACGTGAGAGGGAAAGAAGGAGCTTTTCCACCACTCCTTTTTCTGCTAGCTGAGACAAAAGCCAGCAACCCCTGGTGTCGGATGCTGAGCACCCTGGAGTAAGAGGCTCTGCCAGCCTGAATGTGCATCACCCACGAAACCTACAGACCACACACAGGCTCTTGTCCCCTTTCCTTCATTCTGCAGCTTCAGTTACCTTGCTAAAGGACTCTTCTCCAAAGGCTTGGTCTAGCTACTATCTACCTGGAAGAATAACCACACGAAGAAAGTGATTTCTGCTTTTGTGCCTCGAAGAGATAAAGATGTTGCATGAAAGAGTGGAACTCAGTCTTCTCAGAAACACTTCAAAGTTATAAAGGCAGAACTAAATATTACCATCCCCACTGGGAAAAGCTAAGGCTTGGCAGCGAGTAGGAAGAGGGATGGTGCTAGGATGGAGAAAGAAAGGAGGAGAACTGGGCTTGTTTCTCCCACCAGAAGATACAGAAGAGGCACATATGAAGGCCTTCTCCTGAAGCGGTCCTAATTCTGTGGCAATATCTAGCTTTCCACAAACCCTGACCCCAGCTTAGCAGACACCAAGGGCGCTGGCCTGTGTCTACGGGTCACAAAGCAGGCACAGGACTATTGCTGTTTTTCTGCACCCCTATACATATTTTGCCTGTGCATATCCCTGCCTGTTTGAGATCTACATTTCAATACAGAGTTGTCCAACCTTGCTGTGCTACACACACATCTTTGATGACATTCTCAGCAGTTAAATACCTTTTTTGTATTATTATTTTTTTTCTGGGCTGATACGCTGCATTTCATTTCACTCATCCTCCCACACAGACAGAGGGAAACAAGACATCCATCAGCAAGTAACTGCAAAAGACTGGAGAGCCAAGTGAAGAGAGAAAAGTGATTTCTTGGGCAGATACTTACTTAAATGACCATCATATTTTGAATGGTTCTTTGTATCTGCCATATTTAAGCTGATGGCCTAGTCTGTCTTATTATAATGTGTATCTGTTGGTTCCCAGGATTTATAATGACATGAAACCTTTACTGGCACGGAAATTATTTTAGAGGGTTTTTTTCCTATATTCTGTATTCGTTCATTTATATACATCATGCATATTCACTGTGGTCACATGAATTTCATTTTCCATAGACACATACAAATGTAGCTTTCACTGAAGCAAGAAAAAACAAGAATATCTTGACGTTGTACTGTTCTGCTTAGACCTCGTAGGCAACACTGCAATATGTCTCATTCAACAATATTGCTGCTCGTATCTCACATATTAGTTTGGTTTCTCTTTCACCATTTTTAAAAAAAAGACGCTATTTAGCATTCCATACACTGGAACATTCCTCACCCGAAGTCATAGGAGTATTCCCCTGCCTGAGACAGATATGAGAGAAAGGGAATTAAAAAATAATCTTTCTTTGTGAACATCAGGAAGAAAATGTATTTTTTTCCTTGCTTCAGTAAGGCAGGCTTCCTCTGAAGCTGCCGAACCAGTGCCTCAGCAGGTGTCTATCTGGCTCGAAGTTGCTGGCACTGTGCAGATTTGCAATAGCGAGGGGTTTTGCTTCTAATCTGCTGATTTTGACATCACCCTTACTGGTGATTTAATGAGCCCAGTGTCATAAATAGGATTACAGACCCCAGAGGTCTAATTCACAGCTCCTGCATACACTGAAGAGTAACAGTAACTATGGTAAATAATTACCTAAAATCAAATCAAAATTACAGCTTTAAAATTTGCATGCCGGAAACGCTTGTTCAGTGATCTGTACAGAGGGAGTCACTTGTCTTTATCGGGCTCCTAAAGGAACAAGATGGCACCCAACAAACAAATATCAACATCATCAAATAGCGCCTTTGTAGGAGGCAGCACTGAAATCAGCTGGAACCAGCTGAAACCCATGGTTTTGCTGTGGGAACATGGCCGAACTGTGACTGTTCTGTTCCCTCAATAGCTTTTTTTTTTGTTTTATTTTGGACTTGGGTAAAAACAGGATCTGATTCTCAGAGATGTACCATGCAGTTCTCACAGAGTGTGATGGGAATTAAACAAATGCTTCAGGAAGATAATCTTTATCAAGAGAGTTAAGGCTTGTTCTGCATTTGCTTTATGGCTCTAATTTTCAGATAGTGCCTGATTGCCAGGGTGTCTACATGGGATATTTGGTCACCCGGATAATTATAATAAACATTTCACTTTCGTCTCGCTATTTGTGGTAGATTTTAAATTGTAGTTTGTAAAGGAGAATATTTTATAGAAGTGGAGAGACAGTGAAGTCATATGCTAATAACGTGAGGAGGTTGGTAGAAGACCAAAGGATGGGACTCAGGCCTCCTATCTCTTGACTGGTGTCTTCAATCACGTTGTCTCTTACAATCATCAGCCAATTTTCAGCTGTTGTAAGTTGGTCTGATGTTCGTGAATGTGATCTGCTTTAGGATACATACATGTAAATTGTTCAGGGTGTTTTCCAGTATTCATCAGCAATGCGAAGTAAATGATATTTCTAGATGTGATTAGCTCTGTCTATCCCCAGATACTGAAGTGCATATGCAAAATAGATGCAGCTATATATTTTAGCACACACAAACATGCAGTCATGAGCACATAAAAGCACTTCCTCTCTCACACAGATATCCATACATATATACCACTTGTGGAAGATAAAAATAAATATGCCATAGGGAGGCTTTTTAGATGAGCATGTATTGTGCTTGCCTTATCAACTTGATGAATTTGATTATAATTTGTGCAGTACTACAGAACTTTTTTCTAAATGCAATTTAATACCATGAAGATACTTAGATTCTGTGTAAGACTGGTTTCCTAAGCAGAACAGCAGAGTTAAACCAAAGAAGGCAGGAAGTAGTCAAGCAGGAGAGGGAAAAGTGCACGGTTAAGCAAAAGACTTGAAAAATTAGGCAGCAAAGGAAGGAGCAAATTGAAAGCTGCTTAGATTTACTGTAGCTGTAATGTGTGTTCTGCTTATTTACGTAAGGTCTATGTGATTATCTTCTCTGCTGTTCAGTAAGAATAGTCCTTACTGTAGTATCTGCTGCAACACATGGTACTTTTGTTATCTCGGATATGCAGCCCTCTTATTAAAGAAACACACTAACCAATATGTAACTTGAACTTTTGACCATTCACAATGTTTGGAGATGAAGAATTTATCCCACCACTAACAGATGCAAAGGGCCAAGTTTGTATTCCCAAGTGTGAGGATAGCTCTGTTTTTATTTTAGGCTTTGCAAAATTTTTCTTGGTTCTTTTTTGACGCTGTCTATTTGCTTGTTTGAAGGTACATGTTCTCCATTCTTGACTTTATTTTAATGCAGTTCTGAGACCAAATATTGTACTCTATTACTTGCAAAACCAAAGTTTTTTTCATTAAAATCTGGACTCCCTTCTGGGCCTTAATTTCCCTCGAAGGTTCTTTACACACCCTGCATGCTTAAATCTCTCTCTTAAATGCTCTCCAAGTACCAGCCTTTAACATTCATTTGCTAAGGAAGAAGCTTTCCACTTTGCCCTCTTTCTGATTTACTGGTAGATGGGATGTATATCTACTCGATCTTGTCTATAGGGGGTGGGGTTGTGTGCCTCAGAAATCCTATTTGTATTGTATCTGGTATTTCGCTCACCTACAGGAAGCCCAGCATCATACTCTACCTTCTAGTCCTGGGAGCAATAGCTCTTTGGTGACCCATCTTTCATTTTACCAGTCCCGCAGACAGAAGAGGACAGGGGTCAGGTTCTCTACAACAGTGGTTGGACAAAGCATTGGGTCAGTTCTGGGCCAAATAACAATTTATTTGTAGTTCCACTGAACTTGCTATATGACACAATGAAACGTCCTCAGTTGTGCCAGGGGAGGTTTAGATTGGATATTAGGAAAAATTTTTACACTGAAAGGGTTATTAAGCATTGGAACAGGCTGCTCAGGGAAGTGGTGGAATCACCATCCCTGTGGGTATTTAAAAGACGGGTAGACATAGTGCCTGGAGATATGGTTTAGTGATGGGTTTTGTCAGAGTTAGGTTGATGGTTGGACTAGATGATCTGAAAGGTCCCTTCCAACCTAGGCGATTCTATGATTCTTATTTTTTATACCTGTGTTACATTGGGGCTGTTAAGTCCTTGCTGGTCCTTTACAGAAACATCAGTTTGACTTCAGGTAAATGGCTTCACGCCAAAGTAAAGGAATATATCTTTCAGGTACTGGGTTCTTCCTCATTCATTCTTTCGGAGTTTTACCATAGGTAGGAATGTGTAGTATGGCATGACTCATATGAGCACTTATAAATAAAACATGGATTTTTGTCTGGTAAGGTGGCTCCATAGTTTTCAGTTTTCAGTTGATCTTATTTTTTTGAGTTTTTTTTTAAACAGGGCAAAGCTGGAGTGAGCTGGAAAACAAGTTTTTCATACTCCAACAAATAAAGTTATGTCCTTCTATTTGGTAAAGCAACTTCTTAGAAAGAAGAGGTAGGCTTCTTAGTAGTGACTCACCCCTTTTTAGTCACCATTCAGACCAGGGTACTTTAAATGCCCATTTTTTTAACATTTCAAAATCTTGGTGTGTCTGAACCTCTAGGTAGGAATTAGTGAAATGACATTTTTATAGTAATTTAACCAGCTAAATGCCAAATACAAGCACATGAATTGAGATTACAAGACGGAAATGTGCGCAATTGCTCCAGAGTTAGGATCTTTTAAGTCAAACTGATTTTGCAGTCACTGAAGTAAAGACAAGGATATGTGATATTGCTTCAAGATCAGCAACTAGTGAAAAGCAACAGGGAAATATCTTCCTGGTTAAGATTTTTGTGAGCTTTTTTGCTTTTAAATATTCACAAGTTTTCTAAATGGCTCAAGAAGTTCCCATTAAAAATCAAATCCTTGATATAATTAGCAGATATTTGCTCCCATAGAATCTCACTTTAAAAAGTGACCAAAAAAGGTTCAGGTCTTTGTTATTTTTTTCCTAATCAACATTTGATTAAACCCTGGTTATTGTGGCTAGGCACTAGTTCCCAAAACAGGTCTCTACGTAACCATCTAGTCCATATCATAATTATTATGCTTCACT
Source organism: Rissa tridactyla (assembly GCF_028500815.1). NCBI lineage: Eukaryota > Metazoa > Chordata > Aves > Charadriiformes > Laridae > Rissa > Rissa tridactyla. Next base: position 113,997,401 of record NC_071468.1, on the reverse strand, counting down.
TGAGCTTTCCTTGTGTAATGACACCTACATGTAGAATTTTGCTTTGAAAAGTACGACTGCACAGCAGTATTCTGCACTCATTCAGTTACCCTCAACTTTTACCCACAGAAAGGAGAATGAGTGTGTGCACTTCTGCATATGTTAAAAATAACACACACAGTTTTTGCTGAGAACAGCATCATCATATGCTTCTAAGATGGGTACTCAGTTGCATACAGAGAAAGTAGTGCTCTGTCTTTCAAACCATTTGTGCTTTGTTTACTTGAAAGGGCTTTTTAATTTCTTTTTTTAAGTTTTGCATAGTTATAACTTGAAATATACAGGAATTGAGGCTCAGGTCCCATAAGGGAATAAATAAAAGACTCTAACATATCCTGTGGTGGCACAAGACTTTAAAGCTGTTTTAAGGATTTCTTCTTGGCAAAGCCATTCACATGGATATTAAATTAAAAAAAAAAAAGTGCTCGCCTTAAACCATCTTACGACATTCATGCTACATCAGATGAAGGGATTTTGAATTTGCTAGTGACAGAAAATAATTAACAGGTTATCCGTCCTTCCATCATGAGTGAGAGCTCTTTGTACTGTCTCTCAGACTGCTCTATGTTGAAGAACAACATTTCACACTTTCATGATTTCTTCTTGTTTCGTTTCCTTCCTAGAATGACAGAACCACACTGAAAAAATGTTACTGAGGCACTAGAAATTAGTCAGTCCATTGTTTGAATGCGAAGTTAGATAAAACAAAGCATGATATTGTTTAGTAGTTAGGTGCAGGAAATATTTTATCAACTGTGCAAGGAAAAAGGAAAGATTTTATTACCAGGAAAAAAAAATAGAGTAACTTTTATCACAAATATGACAAAGCAGTGGTGGGATAACCCTGGAAGATGTGAAGCATTGCAAAACCACACAAGTGTAAGTGCTGAAAAGCTGCATCTGAGAGCTCTCAGCTCTCAGTTATGAGGTCTTTAGTAACTCAAAATGAAGAACTCATAATAGCTTAGAGTAAATACTTCCTATTTAACCAGCCTGTACCAGGGCTGGTCTTCAGCCCATGTGTCTGGCCACATATGTATTATTAAACTGTCATTCCCTCGTGGTGGCCATCTTCATTCTCTCTGTTGGGTGCTAAATCTACACATTTCTTCTAGTATCAAACACAATAGGAAAATTACTAGAGTAGCTGCTCCACCAGCTAAGAATGGCCAGGTAGCACTACCCAAGAAATCAAGAAAAAAGCTAATATTCCTTCAATCCTGTCCATGCCTGAACAGGCAAGTTTTCCTATGTTGAATCAAATTTAGACTCAGACTCCATTCCTGGTAGTGCCTTCACAACACAACCTCCCCTCAGAACCCAAAAGCTTGGGTGTCCCAAGAGCTGCCTGGCGGGTGATGGGAGTAATGCCACCGGGTAGTCGGCTGGCCACAAGCCTCCAGCTTTTGTTCCTCAGTAATGAAAACATTCTTGGCAAATGCTTTTGCTTTAGTTCATCTTGCACAGGTTCAAGAATTTCAGTTGAAGTAGTACAATATGAATGTCCCCAGCCATTGCTCTTAATCACAGCCCTGCTTCCAAAAAACAACCAAAAAAAAAACCGATCCAGAGTCCTATTCTGTTATTCCTGGCTGGTGTGCACTGTTGGCCAGCCAGCTTTGAACACTTCAGTTTCTTCAGAAAAATGTATCAAACTTCTCAATGAGTGCACTCTAACATGTTGGTTTTTGTTAGTTTGGTTTTTTTAAGTAGTAGAAGTAGTACTATTTTCAGTGGAGGCTATTCCAGAGGAAAGGACAGTCTGGCCAACAGTGTTTTCTTACAGTCTCTGTGACTGACCTTCTTCTAACTAGCATGAGCAAGGGCGACTGTGGATTGGCAGTGAGAAAAGTTGTTTTTTCTTCAAAGCTTTCTTTCTAACCCACAATGTGAAATGCTCCCTGTTCTGTTCCTTCTTTGCCTCAGTTTACTTCGACTATAAAATGCAAGTGATAATTTCTGTCGTAAAATACTTACATCTGTGGATGGAAAGCATTACAGAAGAACTAATTACTGTTATGCTTAAACATTCCAGTGTTGCGATTAAGTGATTTTTATGCCTTGACAATTATATTTCACAAGGGAAGAGTGGGCAACCATCCGTCAAACTTCCTGGCTGTGACAAATTCTAAGATGACAGAAATTTTGTGGTACAGTCATTGATAACCATGGTTATGAATAGCTCTGAAACAAAGCTGTGAAAGAATTCACAGCCTCTTCAGATTGACATTATTTATAGCACACCCCTGGATGAGGTAAATTTAAGTCACGTACAGCTTGTTTAAAAGCAGAGTAAATTTTTATCAGTCTCCTGAACACTAACAGATGAAAGACTGTTCAAATCTTTAGGCCTTATACAGTAGATAGCATAGCAAGAGCTAATTGGTGCTGCTGGCATTCCGTGTCAAGGTTAACATGAAATAAAGCTGTTTTACAAAATTATTATTTATTGTTTTGTACAGATGGATTTGATTTGTAGCTTGGAAGTTTCACAAAGCATCTGTAGTACCCAGAGGAAAGTAAAAGGGGTAGAATAAATAGAAAGCGTAATAGGTACATAGCATGGTTTTAGAAATAGATCTACTTCAGACAGCTTCACTTTAAGTACAGCTTCTGAAGTCCTTATTTGGCATTCCTTCTTATTAAATCAATGTTGAGCAATGGCCACATGATTTTACTGATAATTAGGTAAGAGCAGTTTTTTCCAGGCTTATATGGAACACAGCCTCATTTTATAACTTCTTCCTTTCATTCCACTGAGATTTTTGAAGAGCGAAGATCTCAGTAAGGCAGGAGTTGCAAAGTGTTGGCCAAGGAGTAGTCATATCTCTGTCTGACTACTATATGGCTAAAACAGACCTTATGTCCCGACAACCCAAATTCCATGCATGCACATGTACACTGTTGTCCCTTACTGTGGCGTGACAATACCAGATCTCCCATCTCATCCAGAAAGCCCTTTTGTTGACCTTGACTGTCTTGTGGCAAAATAACACCTTTGAAAGCCTCTTCAGCAGAAAGTAGAGTATGCTTTGGTTCCCAGGAGGACGGATGCACAAGCGAGATCAGCCACTGATGATAGCAGTAATCAAAACAGGTATTGCCTGTTGGTGTGAAAGAGACCAGCAGAAAGACAAAACACTGTTCCTGCAAACCAATGCCACTGCAATGTGGAGCGAAGCTGACCAGTATGTCTAAATTCACAGTGAAGGAGAGCTAATATATATTGTATAACCTACAGAATTGTAGCTTTCAGTGCAATAAGTAATGAGTGACTTAGGCCTGGACTTCGCCATTGTAACCCAGAGCACTGTGTTGCTGAAAACTTGTGAAACTTCTACTCCAATGGTGTTGAAATTACTGTGTAAAGCATCTAAGTTGAAGAGGTAGAACTGCATGCCTAAAAATAGGATTTACCATCCCTAGCACACAGAATGGAGTGGAGTCTTAGCTAGCAAACAGAAAATGACTGAGAGAAAAAAAACCTGTTTATTCACCTTTTCTCCCCGCCTTGCCCACTGGCAGCTCTGTGGTAGGTGCTTATGTGAAATGAGGATTCAGAGCCAAAAGCTGCTTCCAGATTCCAGGAACCAACTTCATACATTTCCATAGAAATGACTGGCTCGCTCTCTTTCAAAACAGGCAATCAGTTCATCCTACTCTTTCCAAACTAATCTAATGGTTAAAACATTTACCTCCTCAGCCTGAAGCATTCAGAGCTGCACCTCCTGCACCTCCTACCCAGCATGTCGTGGGTAAGCGCTGGGGTGAGGGAAGTGTTTGCCACTTCTCCTCCTGCTTGTGGGCCACGCTGCATCCTGCGGCAGAAGGCCCCATGCTGGGAGCTGCTTCTACAAGCCCACAGACAGAGGACAAGATCTGAGCAGAGTTGAAAGCTGAGGGCTTCTTTCTTTTCAGGAATGCCCTATCCACAACCTTTAGCCTCACTTGTGTGTCAAAGCCCTGTCTGGTTCACGTGGGCTATTAATATGGGCAGCCTGTAGCTCTTAAGCATTAACTTAGGTGAACTAAGATATTTTATTGCTGTCCTTTATGTGTGAGCATTTGTCATTCTATACCTCTGACTAACTTTAACAAGAGTTGAGGGATTCACATTGAGAGAAGAATTAAACTTTTTCCAATGAATGACATCAATGCAGCCCTTGGCACATTTTCACAAATCACTTTTCTGTACTGCATAGTAGTACTGTATGGAGAAATAAGGGCAAGCTTTACTCCTGGAGTTCAGCTGGCTGCCCTCAAGACTCCTTGGAAATGAGCTGGATAATCCATCTCAAGAAAGAGTGCATGAAATAATAGCTGCTATAGGCAGTGAAGTTATAAAAGTTATTTATTTCTCTCATAATAACCCTAGTTGATTGGCGGGGGGGGAAGGGAAAAAAAACCCAAACAACTGAAAAAAACCCAACCCTGTTCAATAAAAGGCTCACATTGTGCATTACTGTAATTTCTTTTAACATCTAGACACCCATATGCATTTACTGTTTTGCTGGGAGGGTTTAAATACCCTGAGCTAATTATAGGGCAATATTTTCCAACTTACAAGGGTTAAATTGAAAGCACTGCTAATGATATGCTATTCCTGGCTATTAAACTGAAAGAAGAAGGGTCTATTTAATTATAAAGTATGTAAAAAAAGCATAATCATCTTGTAATGTAACAGCTCTCATCTGGATTATTATTTTTGTGCACATTTATAAACACTGCCTGACATATTATTGAATCGTTTAACATTTATGTGAATGCAGTTATTCTACAGAATAACAGTATTGACACCATGGGTTAGTCTTCTTTTTATTTCACCAAGAATATTTCATATGTACTGGATACGTTTTGCCCTTTATCAGAAATAGAAAGTATCAAAATGTGAAGGAGGTGGGTAAGACAGGAGGAACTATTAGTCTCATCTACCAACACCTCTGTATGTTTTCATGTGGCCACTTAAAATACTAATTCATTTCACTTTTAAGAGCTATGAAGTGTACTGCAACTAGGAATGCTCGGCAACTATTGAGATGAATTAAAAAGCAAATTAAGTTTTTTTCCTCATTCTAACTCAGTTACAAACCCATTTGTAGTTACAGGCTGCTCTTCCAGAATGACTCGTTCAGTAAAACTCACATTTCTAAAAAACTGAGATGCAAACAACTTTGAGAACTAATTACTGAAAATATGCCAAGGGTTGTTTGAATGTCATTTACTGGAAAGGTTTTGGTCCTCTTTTTCACAGCAGCCACATGAATTTTGTTAATTCTTTGCCTTCCTTCAGCTGCAAGATCTGCTGGGAGTCTTCAGGTGGCACTGGCTGTACCCACTGCAAGGTTGCCATGCATGGAAAAGTTAGCTGTGATTGAGACATGAGGCAACTGAGCTGAGCCATGGAAGGGAAGAAGGCGGAGGAAGGTGATCTCCGTAGTTTGGCTGATCTGCAGGTACCATGTGGTTAAAGGAGAGACACAAGTAACTTGAAAGTTTCAGAGCACATCACTGAGCTACTGCGTAGGGTCTCTGTCAGATTGCTGGGGACTTCTTGCTGCGGCAGCTGTCATCAGATAAGGTGGCGATGTTTATGCCTATGGGTTTAAGGACTAGTTTGTGAAATTAACTGCATACCTAATAGAGGCCTTTCTGAACTTCTTGAACACACTGAACTTCAGTGAAGTAAGCAAAGCTTTTGACTGGAGGGAGGCTGTACACAGCTCACAGTAGATCAAAGAGAAAGTAAAGTATATACATATCATGGCTGTACTGGGGCATATATATCACTTCAAGAGGATGAAGTATCTTAACTCTTTATTTCCTGGATTTAGAGACTGAGGTTTTACTAAACTAGGTGTTCTGAAAGGTCATAAGTAATTACCAACTGTCATTAGCTCCCTGTTAACAGCTTTTTTGTAGCAGAATTTCCTTGACTTTATAATAGAAAGACAACATGAATATAAAAAGTAATCTTGTACAGTTATCTCATGGGCCTACAATTGGAACCACTATTCTGACCAGATATAACTGGAAGACACTTCATCTTATTGGAGTGGAACAGAGATAAGGGCTATAATTTCATATATGTAGTTGTTCACATGCATGCTGAGAGGAATTATAAACAGCTGTGATTGTTCTTGTCTGGAGGTCAAGCATGTGAAAGAACTGACGTGTTCCTGTACTTCTGTCTTCCACCATCTCCTAAAACATATAGGTTCACATCTTTCTATAATTATTTTCCATCTGACTTTCATTGAATTCTTCTCTCATTAAGCCACTAATTACCATTTTAGAAGCTACTGGCATGCGAGATCTTGCTCCTTCAGGTGTGAGGCGCTCTCATGCTGTCCACATCTGTCACTTGCATCAGATGACTACTGACTGGTCACTTGGAGGTGGGATAACTCTTTGATCCGCTTGCCTGAACTTGCACATTAAGAAAGGAAACTCTCCCCAAAGAGTCTGCCCTATGAACAGGAACATGAGGAATTGTCACTCTAGATCAGCAAGCCTATGTGTCCATGTGGAGAGACTGGAAGAAGAAGAGCTAGTTCTCACTATATTCAGTCCAGGCTTTCCAGATCCCACTTCATGTGAGGGAAAAGGAGGATGCCTGGGATTTCCTGGTAGCTGCCTCATTTGGAGAAAAAAATAAGTTTTTTATGGAAGAAAAGAAATGGAACAAGTTGCAACACAGTCCTCCTATCCTTCTAATTACATGGGAAAGGAGAATGCATGGTTAATATTTCTACTCACAATTCTTTTACGTATTCTATTTCTCACCTATGTCATTTGCTTTAGCACTCCTTACCTTGTTTTTCCATTTCTCCCAGTTTGTTCCTTCTGTCTGAACTGTCTCCCATCTTCTTGCATCTTTTCCCTCTAACCTAGCCCACAGGCTTGCATCCTTTTGTGTGATCCCCATCTTGAAAGCATTTGCATGGGGATTGTAGTTTCTTTTCGAACATAATTTGGGCAGTTCTATGCTATACAGTGATTACATTTCCCCATGAAAAAAAAAAAAATAAAACAAAGCCAAAAAAGTGCTTTGCTAGAGGCACAGAAGTTGTCTACATTGAGCAAGTGGTATGACTAAACCTAATAGATGTGTATCTGTGGAGCAAAACAGTACAAAGGACCTGATGCCAGCAGTGAATGTACTTCAGGGCCTCTACTTTGGACTAGTTCTAGTCTGACCGTGTGGCTTAAATAATCAGTAACTGTTGAAGTGTGTTGCACGTACTCCTGAAGTACATCTTCCAGTTTAGTTTCATCCAAAAGGAGTACAGTTTGCACACTCTGAGACCACTCGATAACACAAGCCAAAGCACAGTAAAGGGGAGGATGAGGAGGCTCACTTCCACGCTAATACACTAATGTTGTTGCATCTATATTGAGGGAATAAGATCTTTCCTCTCCCTTCCCTCTTCTCCCCTAACCTCTGTTTTAGTATTCAAATGAACCCGACACAGCCTGCTCCAATTCGGTGAATATTCCATATTCCATTGGAGTACACAGCTCTTAGGGAAAAGGATAGTACATATTTCTTTTGGCAACTTTGTCTATGAAGGCTCAGTGTAGTATGTTGTGTTTTGCCTAGTCTTGTTCCTGTATGGAAATGTGATTTCTTTTTTTTTGTTAATATCATTTTTAGTTTGGCTCATGTTTCAGAAAAATAGAGAAAAGACATAGTTCTTTTAAAGCACTTCTCTGGAAATTATGGAACAATGTTTTTTTTTCCCATGTGCTTAAGTTGCTTAATTCACTTGGGTAAAGACATTAAAAGCATTTATAAATTTAGATTCTATTTCAGTAATACTAAGACACATTGTTGATTACAAAGTCATAATTATTATGTCTGGTCAGAAAAGATTAATGATGTTTTGCAAAATGTGTCATGTTTTTGCATTTGTTATAATTGCATATTCCCTCTTTAAGGTCCCTTCCAACCCAAACCAATCTATGATTCTACAATTCTATGAATTTTGCCTTCCCCTTGGAACTCTGACAGTTCACTTCAGGTCTGACTTTCTCCATAAAGCTTTTTGAGTGATATCACTGGCTTAAAAGAAATTTTTCCAATGAGACAGATATGTTTCTGTGAAGGCATGTGATCATTTTAAGATTAAAAAAAAAAAATCATCACAAAATCAGAAACAGTAATACATACAAGGGGACTTCGGGGACCACTGAGCTTATTTCCATGCTGCTGCAGGCAAACTTTTTAGGAATAACCTTTTTCCTAATCCAATTCAGTGTCATTTTATATGTAGTTCAGCTTTTTGTTCCCTTTGCTACCATTGGAAAACTGCTCAAGAATCTCATTTATTTCTGGGTGAATTAATTTTTAATCATTTATATCTACTTGTTCTCATGCCACACTGTTCTTCCCAACCTGATATTGAGTTACTTGATATATTAATAGAAAACTTTGTTATTTTCTCACAGCCTTTCGGCCTTCATTTTGACAGAATAATGCAACAAACATCACCAAATGAGGAAAAATTTACTGTATCATTTTGTAAAACAGCACAAGTACTTACCTATCTTAGCTGATTTAACTTAGGTTCTCATTTACTTTTTTCACAGGAACAGCTGGTTGGTGATGTAATCCTTTTGTTAATAAATGTATGTCTGGGTCTTTCTCCTCAGTTGATGAATATCTGGCTTATAACAGAGATGCTTTTTATTAGCCCCTAAGATCACTTACAGCCTGGACTATTGAATTTAGTCTATTACTCTGGTCCTTGACACCATTCTGCTCTTCAATGTGCCTGGTACTAATCATTAATGCACCCACTTCTTGGGCATTGAACTCTGTAATGATGCTTCTTTCAGCACCACCCATTGACCTCTCTGTCTTTAAACAATTTGTGTCCTGATTTACAATTCCTTATTGACATCACCTTTATTTTAATCTCCTACATGATACTTTAGAAAATTACTTACAGGAGTAAAATATACATTTTTTTAATCCACTGTTTCGTCACACTGTTTAACATCTTTGTCGGCAACATGGACAGCAGGATTGAGTACACCCTCAGCAAGTTTGCTGATGACACCAAGCTGTATGGCATGGTCAACACAATGGAGGGAAGGGGGACCTGGACCTGGGGATCCAGAGAGACCTGGAGAGGCTTGAGAGGTGGGTCGTGCAAACCTCATGAACTTCAACAGGGCCAACTGCAGGGTCTTACACATGGGTTGGGGCAATCCCAAGCACAAATACAGGCTGGGAGGAGAATGGAATGAGAGCAGCCCTGAGGAGAAGGACTAGGGAGTTCTGGTTAATGAGAAGCTCAACACGACCCAGAAATGTATGTTTGCAGCCCAGAAAGACAATTGCATCCTGGGGTGCATCAAAATAAGTGTGGCCAGCAGCTCGAAGGAGGTGATTCTGCCCCTCTACTCTGCTCTCATGAGACCCCACCTGGAGTCCTGTGTCCAGCTCTGGAGCCCTCAGCACAGAAAGGACATGGACCTGTTGGAACGGGTCCAGAGAAGGGCCATGAAGATGATCCGAGGACTGGAGCACCTCTGCTATGAGGACAGGCTGAGAGAGTTGGGGTTGTTCATCCTGGAGAAGAGAAGGCTCCAAGGAGACCTTATAGCGGCCTTCCAGTACCTGAAGGGGGCCCACAGGAAAGCTGGGGAGGGACTCTTTATGAGGGAGTGCAGCAATAGGATGAGGCGCGATGGTTTTAAACTGAAAGAGTGGAGATTTAGATTGGATATCAGGAGGAAATTCTTTACTGTGAGGGTGGTGAAACACAGTAACAGATTACCCATAGATGTTGTGGATGCCCCATCCCTGGAAGTGTTCAAGGCCAGGCTGGATGGGGCTTTGAGCAACCTGGTCTAGTGGAACGTGTCTCTGTCCATGGCAGGGGGATTGGAACTAGATGATTTTTAAGGTCCTTTCCAACCCAAACCATTCTATGATTTCTATATTCTATGATTCTATGGTATGGAACACCCCTTTGCCCAGTTTGGGGCAGCTGTCCTGGCTATGCTCCCTCCTAGATTCTTGTGCACCTTCTCACTGGCAGAGCATAGGAAGCTGAAACGTCCTTGACTTAGTATAAGCATTACTTAGCAACGACTAAAAACGCCAGTGTGTTATCAATGTTACTCTTGTACTAAATCCGAAACACTGCACTGTACCAGCTACTATGAAGAAAATTAACTCTATCTCAGTCAAAATCAGGACAAGTAGATAACTTAGAATCATAGAATCATAGAATTGCTGAGGTTGGAAGGGACCTTTAAGATCATCGAGTCCAACCATTAACCTACCCTGACAAAAAACACTTCTAAACCACATCCCTAAGTGCCCCATCTACCCTTTTTTTAAACACCTCCAGGGATGGTGATTCCACCACCTCCTTGGGCAGCCTATTCCAATGTTTAATAACCCTTTCAGTGAAAAAATGTTTCCTAATATCCAATCTAAACCTCCCCTGACGTAACTTCAACCCGTTTCCTCTTGTCCTATCACTTGTCACCAGGGAGAAGAGGTCAGCCCCCATCTCTCTACAACCTCCTTTCAGGTAGTTGTAGAGGGTGATGAGGTCTCCCCTCAGCCTCCTCTTCTCCAGGCTAAACAACCCCAGCTCCCTCAGTCGTTCTTCATAAGGTTTGTCCTCCAGACCCCTCACCAGCTTTGTAGCCCTTCTCTGGACACGCTCCAACACCTCAATGTGCTTCTTGTAGCGAGGGGCCCAAAACTGAACGCAGTACTCGAGGTGGGGCCTCACCAGTGCCGAGTACAGGGGGATGATCACTTCCCTAGTCCGGCTCACCACACTATTCCTGATACAGGCGAGGATGCTGTTGGCCAACTTAATTTGTCCTTTTTAAATTAAGAACCTTAGTTGTAACCCGTGGGTATCTTTCCTTTTCTTTTAAATGAATCAGACCAGAATTGTCTAATCTCTAATAGTTTTCTGTGAATATCTCTAAAGTTCATGAACTTTCAAAAAGTAAGGCTAAAATAATCTTCCCTGTTGTCTTTCTGTTTATTTGATTGGTTTTTTTTCTGTAAAGGAAAGGGCTAAGAAACAGTTGGGTCCTATCATTATTAGCACCATTTGTCTTCCTTGCTATACTGGGAAAGAGAAGTCATTTCTGCTACAATGCCAAATAGTGTTTAATGACTTTATACATTATTCAAGTTCATCATTAGGTTTAGAGGCACAGAACTTGTGCTACAGCTCTCTTCCAGAATGACACTGACACAGGCAGGCTTTACTGCCTTCTCAGTGTATGTGGTTATATTCATATTTCATTAGTCTACTTTAAAGTTAATGTTACAATTTGAATATGTTGATCTACAATTCCTGCTTTAGTTATAACTTTCCTGAGCAACACATATGCTTAAATACCTCTGTTTCAGTCATGTTTCCTATTTAACAATGTCTTTCTTGTCCTATAATATTTGCTGTCAGTTCTTTTTCAGTATTTCAGGTTTCTCCACTGGATTCTACAAACATTCCTATTATTTCCTACTGATCACACCAGTTTCTCCAGTAGATGAGATATAAGTTCTTTTGCTAATTATACTGCCCCAGATGAGTACTTTTTCTGCATTATTAATAATGTTATTTGGTGAGGATTGTTTCTGCTTGATATCTGTCCCCTACCTTCTGGAATTCCTTTCAAAAAAGCCGTGAGACTGACCACCCCCACTAGATAAATTAATGGAAAACTCATTGAGATACAGTTTCTTGCCTGTTTTAAAACATGCAGACAGAGTGTATGTCAGGGAGGCTATAGGAAGTTGTAGTTCCTAATTTAAAGTAATCCAAGCCCAGGGCAAAGCCTGAAGCTGCCTAAATATCTGCCAAGGGCCCTCCTTGCACCTGGTCTACAAATTGTGGAAGGGGCCTGGAGGAGGATCAGCTGCCCGGAGGAGAATAGTGTTCTCCATGCCAGATGACCACCCTGAGCAGAGGGGCATCTCCATTGGCAATCTCACTGCCCTGAAGGTGCTCTTTCTGCTTAGCAGTGCTCCATGACCTTAGTGGATCAGAGACTCTGGACATAAAAGGCACTTGATCTAAATGGCCGCTTGCTGCATACCATGCTTCAGCACATGTGCTCTAAAACACAACACACAGAGCAATGTTAGAGAAGAAAAATGACATCAAATGCTAGAGGCACAATCCACCACTGCAACCAGTCCAATGCCCAGAGTATGGGTAGACGCATTAACTTTTTCATCTGCTTTACTCGGTGGTAAAATACAAGTAGCTACTATGGCAACATCACATGGTACATTTGTTATCTCTGAACGAGAATGTGTTGAAGGAAGTAGCAGATCAGTATGCCATGTGTGCTTTCATTTTCTGGAATGTTTTCAAGGGAAAACATCTGTTCAGATATTTTTCCTGGGATTATGGCTTTAGTTAAAAAAATGTGAAGAGGAAGGGATGCAGTTCTCTGTCTCTCTGCACTCTTTTCTCGTATAAAACTGCATTTTTTTTGTAAGAAAGTACTGCTTTTATATCCTATACTATGTTGTTTTCCCTGAATGGACTCTATTATTTGGATCTTCAGTAGTTTCTTTAAATGAGTAAAAAGATAAATATTCCTTTGAACGCTTATGTAGAGATATTGTGGGTAGGTGGGAATGGAAGGTATGGCTGGGAGGTTAGCCAAAATCTTTCTGTACTTGCTGGAAGCATTATTTTAAGATGTGAAAATTTTTATACACTTACTCATAACATTTCATAGAAAAGATGATCTGTGATAAAAGTATTGACCTGGAATTCAAGAAATATGTATCCCATTCTTGGCATGGCTACTCAGGTGTCATCTGTGATGCTAGGCATGTTCTTTAATAGTTGTATGGTTCAGACCTTCCCCATATGATATCCTCATTCTTGGTTTTTGGATGTTATACTCCCTAAATTCCTTTCACTTAACTTCAGACATCTGCAGTATAGACATTTACATCTGAACAAGCTGTCTAGACTTCCTTTATAGTCAACGGAAAAATGTAGAAACTTAGGTTGCCATTCATCTGGACAAATTTAGACATCCAGGTTAGACTAAGATAAATTACATCCTAAAAGTGACTTTTTCGTTCCACTAATGAAGTCACAAGCAGAAATTCAGATTGTATATATCAAAATTTGGACAGATAAATCCTACCTTTGCAAAGAGTACTATCTGTTTATATGCATTAGTAAAGCACCTTCATTGATGTGCCCCTTTGTCGTGGCTGTGGTTTCTGTGTGATACTGAACACAAGCTACAATCAAAAAGTAAACTGTAGGAGGCCCCAGTGTTCTTTCTTTCTTAGAGACCAAGGCAAATCTCAATCAAACAGGCACACAGATGAGAAAACTGGTTGAGAGAAAGAAAAAAAAAAAAACAAACTGTTGGCCAGAATCCCAAGCATTAGCTTTTTTAAATACTAAAAAATAATCTTTTTGTCATTGCAAAATGTTTTTAGAAATTGCTGTTTGAAATAATATCTGTAGCACTGGTTAAGTATTTTAAAAGAAAAAAAAAACAAAAACAACACAAACCAGTTTTCTTTACTAGAAGGTGCCTGTTATTAGAAACTGAAATATCTTCTGCTGTGAAAGGTTTTCAGTTCTGTGCCAGGATGTCTAGCTGAAATGCAATTGACAGAATCTGATTGACATGGGACAAATGTTCAATTAATTTCTCTGTTCATGGGTACGTACTGCTATCTGAGTGCCCTAGTGTCCGAGATGCCCTGATGGGGCAGGCAGCTGGTACAATATGGGACCTATGAAAACTTGTGTCTGTCTGGGAGAGCACCTGGAAACCAGGTGAAACGCACTAGACATCTAAAATGGGACTGAGATGCTTAAGTTTGCACAACTGACCTGGGCACAAAGAGAAGGGGTAGTCCCAGTTCCTACATTAAGAACTGCTTTTTAGACACTTAAGTAAAGTAAGTAGTCTCTCTAAAAGCCAGGTACGTACTGTCAGAATATTATTCAGAAGAGAAAGCTAGGTCGGAGGTTCTGAATTGCTTTATCTAGGTTTTATCTCTTCCAAGTGACTGTAGCAAGTTAAAAGGGCAAGATCTGGAAATCCTGCTCTTTGAAAGACCAAAGTTAGGATATGACTCATGTTGCACTTCCACTGAAGTCTATAGGGAGAGGTGCTTCTTGCATGAAATACAAAGCTTATATAGGCAGAGGAAAACGTCTTACTCTGGAAGTTCACTTATTCTTCTTTCTCTGTCTAAGGTTAAGGTTCCATACCTATGTTAGTAAGAACCCTCTCACAAATAAAAACACACCAAATACGTAAGGGAATTAAATCTGAGGTGAATCTGAGAAAACTTAAGGACAAACTGTATCCATTTCTTTCAAGCTTATAACCAAAAGCTAAAATGTCATCCAGACGCAAAATTCAAAATTCTGAAATCTCAATCTTAATAATTATAAGATATTTAAACATTTACTTGAACAGTTTTGGCACAAATATCTGGTAACAACGGCCAATTTTGTGAAGACTTGTAGCTAATTTTCAGGTAAAGAAGCTTCAATTTTCACTTGAGATTTGCATCTCAAGTTAGTCACCTCCATGTCAACACTCCAAGAATTTGGATGCCTTTAACTGAAGGAACTGAAATAGAATTAATGAAAAAAAAACAAAAGAATAACTTAAATTCCAAGCCTTTAATTGTAGTCACAGTGGTTTAGAGAGGGCGTCTTCATGGTAGCTCCATTGACTTTAAAGGTATTGTAATGTAAAGAATCTATGAAGAAGCCAAAGAAGTTATCTTCTAAAATACGTAGGGTCAGTTTAAGGACAAGAGACAGTGAAATAAACCTGAAAAGATAAATAATAGAAATACAAAGAAAGTTTTAAGGAGGAAAAAAAAAACAAACTAGAGGAGCAAGAAAAAGCAGAATGGCTCTGCCCTTGACTACATTCTCAGAGCATTTAAGATGTCATGGGACAGGAAGACTCAAGATTCTTCATTACTGCATGAGCTGAAGGATGGGAGATAAGGAGACACTAACTGTTGCTACTAAGAAGGTCCAGTGCTCACACAGCAGTATATGCTACTCTTGACTTGTCCCTTTGGGACAGTAGCAGCTAAGTTTGGTTTTTCAGGTTCTGTCACAGGAAAAGCTGGAAATGGGACTGTGGCTGTTTTGCCACTGTCGATAACCCACTTCCTTAAATGACTGCCTGCTTTGCCTCTGCATGGAGCCAGCCCTGGTGGGAGGGTTTAGTTAAGTCTCAGTACAGGAAATACTTTAAAAGTCCCTTGTTAGTCTTCTGCCTTTGATGTCAGTCTCAAAATTCCTACCTTTCCTGAGGACTGTCGTGTGGTACTACATGTTAAAAGCTTGGCTTTCTGGCAGCCTGTGAATATCTGCAGGATCAGATCTTTTCCTGGTAAATATCAAAACAGAAGTTTTCTCCTGAATCATTTTACATTTTTGCATACTGTGCATTGAAAGAAGAAGGAAAGATTTGCTGATGGCAACCAAGCTTGGGCTGCAAGATGCTGCATTATCCTCTGCAAGGCTTTTGAAGTGGGTTGACATACAGAGACTCAATGAAGACTGAAGTTTCATGTCAGACAGAGATACTGTGAATCAGGTGAAAATTGGGATGGAGCCTAGACAGAACCAGCATGAACTGCCTGAAAAATGGAGAGCTTCTCTCTGTAACTCATCCATATTCAGTTCTATAGATGGACTGTATAGCCTATAATAGACTTCTTTTATGGGATCATGTAAAAATATCCCTGACAACAGATGGACGTTGAGTCAATGAAAGCTAATTACATTTTACAATTCTACAGACATGTAAATTTGTTAGGATGAAGGAAGGATTTTGGAACCATGTGCAATGTTTTTATTGAGTCTATATTTTGAATAGCAACCTGACAAATTATCAGGCTTATGTAAAAGCTAATAATATGATTGTTTTCTTCCCTGAGAAATTCACTTCTTCCTAACCTGATGTTGGTTCAACACATGCCTGTAATTCCCATTTATACACTGAGGTGCTGCTCTTGGAAATGGAGCAGTATTACCTTACAGGTCTTAAAAGTCAGAGGGTGCATTTCTGGGGAGGTAATATTGTGTATATGGCATATCACTTTAATTAGGGTGTCAACACTGGAAAAAATGTCAGAATACAAGAAATGCCCTAATGGGTCAGACCAGCAGTCCTTCTAACTGAAAATTCTGCTTCTGACAGTGGCAATATGAGATGCTGTTTTGGGAAAGAACATGAGCCTGATCACACTCTGTAGTCCATCTCCCATCAAAATTCGTTTTTAAGGAATGGGGAATAAACATCTCTGCTTGGTCCTGTCAGCATTGATTTGTGAATCTGTTGTCCACGAACATGTCTTACCTACTTTGAACCTGCTAAAACTGTCCTCTTCCACAACCTCATATGGCCATAAGTTTCAGAAGTTTAATTAGCTATTGCATAAAGGAACACTTTCCAGATAACAGTTCTACATACCATCAGGATTTTGCAGAAGTTCATTATATCCCTTCCAGTCTTTTCCTCTTGAAACAAAACTGTTCCAACCTTTCTAATATTTTCTTGTAAGATAGCTGTTCCACCGCCTACTTACTCTTCTCTATACTATTTCTAATTCCACTATGTCCTTCTTGAGATCACAAAACCACCTACAGCACTGAGGAGGCAGGTGCACCAAAGGTTTTATAAATACGCAAAATGATGGCATCTGCATGGTGTCCTTCCAATGATATCTGATGTCTTGCGGGCTGTTTTTAACTGCAGACAAACACACATGCGAGATCCTCCTGTTGTTTCTTACTGTTGGCACGATATTCAACTATCTGAAAGACCTTAATTTCATCTTCAGACTCGGAGATGTCATTGTTTACTCTCATTTTCAGGTCATTGATGAAGAAATTGAATAAAACAGGTTCTAGAACTGATCTCTGAAGGGACTGTTCACTCTTTTCCATCCTGAAAAGTAGCCATTAAGCCTTGCTTCCTATCTTTTCATTACCTTTCAGTCCTGAAAAGAACTCCACCCTCATGGCAAATGAGTCTTCTAATTAGCTTTAAGTTTCTTTAACAGTTTTTTGTCAAAATCATTTTGAAATTTCAAATACATTTTGTCCACTTCATTCCCTATATAGATTGGCATGCTCATAGACATGTACATTCCCTGGTTCAATACTCTGAAAAGCTTCCACTCTAAATAAAAGCCTAACTCTATCTGTTACCTTAAGAAGCTGAAACACAATATTTCTCTAAAAATTTCCTACTTGCTCAAGTGTGACTCAGTCAGGCCCATTTAATTATAGTAAGCTCTTCAAGGCAGAGCCAGGCTTTGCGCTCTCTGTTCCTACAGAACCAAAGACAAAGTTCCAACCCACAGTTGTGACTCTTGGGAACAGCAGTAGTACAACAATATCTAAATTCCATGTCAGGCTTTTAGTCAGTTGATTTCAAAGCATTCATCATTTCCCTTCCCAGGGAAGGGAAACCAAAGAAGGCAAGGCACAAAATGGGAGAAGCAGGAGTTGAACCCAGGTCACCCAAATCCTTGCTTGTACTACACTGGACTCTCTCCTAAGCCCAGGGATCCTAAATGTAAAGATGCGTTAGCATTTTGACCACTATCCTCTCTTTCTATTAATAGTGAGTTGAATTAAATTCCTGAACCTGAAGAATGAAGATACTCAAATTCTGTGGAAATTTAGATTTATATGCATTTCAGAATTTTTTCCAGTTTAAACTCATGCAGTATCTTAAAGAAATTTATTTTTTTTTTACTTAGCAAGGTCCCAGTCTTTACATTTTCCCCATCCTCAGACTTCCTGTTTACTTGGCAAGCCTTCCCACTCCCAACACTGAGCCAGCTTTTGACCGCTTCACACTTAATCACCATTCCTTTATTAAAAAGCTATTAATTATCTTCTCAGTGGCCCAATCTACTGACTATTGTGATAATTGTAAGACTTTTAGAGCTTTTCCCCCCACTTTGTTGACAGACTGTTGGGCTTAGAAACAGCACCACAAGGAATGCAGGCTCATCTTTGTTTCAACATACTTAAGGTGCTTTTATCTGTAGGTTTGCCTTGAACAAAATCCTGTTCAAATTGTATTAAGCCCCAGATAAACCTCTCTTTCAGATTATGGTTTCCAACTGAACTCCTGTGCACTGAAGAGAGGGCACCGAATTCTTGATTGTTTCAAGAAAACCTCTTTGAGTAATCCCTTGAGCTTGCCTACAGGGCTTGGATTTCCTAATGGATGCTTTGATGACAGGAGATAAGAGCCAAAGGTACCTTTATTCTCTTAGAAATTGCTCCAAACAAACAACCTCGATGATTAAAGCTAATAGAAATACCTGGAAGATTGATAGCTTGCAAAGCATTGCTGAGTGAATGAATAACTTCCCCTTTAGTTCCGAAAGCTAATATTTGTCCACATTTGCTGCCTTTTAAGAAAGTGCAACGTTTTTTGTATGCAGAGAGTTGATCAGGAACAAACAGACACCATTCAGCTATTATTTGAATTTTAAACAAAGTCTCCCTACTTCAGCTATTGAGGCAGCATTCTGCATGGGCCCATTTATAATAATTCAAACATGGCACGGGGAGGGTCGCTAGAGTAAAGTACATATAAGTGTGAACATGATACTCTTGTAAAAGTCTTTAATGATGTGAATGGGCAGCGCACTATGGTATTCTATACAGGGGTTTTAAATTGCACAAAGGGCCCGTAAAACTTCTATATCTGTTCCCAAGCAATACACCTATCAGAGAGGTGAACAAATGGAAACCAAACTCTGCAGCAAATAAAAGTCTTAAATTTACAATGCTGGATTATAAAACGGTGTCTTTCAACAGCAGCTCTGACTTATTTCATGTTCTGATGAAATCATTGCTTGCAAATGCCAAGAAATTCAGCTGTAAACTTTTGGCAATAAGTAGGCTCTCCTTGGAACTGCTGGTTTTGAAAACATCTGTAAGTAAGGAATCCACTGCAGAACCAATAAAAGGGGCTGAAGAGACCAAAACTTTCACTAACACCTCGTAACACAGGCAGTGCTCTGAGTGCCACCAAGCCCTGCTCCCTGGTATGTGGGTTATGTACATACCAGAGTTCATTTCCAAAATGGGGGTTTTATGATTCCCAGTGTCACAGAGCATGCAGTCAGGGAGTGTATCACATAACAAAGCAATCTAACAATAGAGCTGCAAAGAGTTGAACATTTGGTTTTGAAGTGATGCAGCCCAGGGGTGGGGTGTTCCGATATTGAAAATTCCTCAGCTTTCTTTCACGCAACAAAAGCAAAACCTTAAAAGGCTCTGCTCTGAGTGAGTGGTTTAAGGAATTTCCCCTTTTATAACCACATTGAGGAAGGATCCAAATTAATCTCATTTTCCCTACAAGATAATGGCGTATGGAGTTAGCAGTCACAAGAGAAGCCAGGAGGTTTCAGGGAGAGGAGGGTATGGGTATGTTTTGACAGTTGAAAAGGAAATTATAAGCTGATGTTGACTCAGAGCTTCCTTCCCTTAGTCCAGCCCATCATCTGAACTTTGGAGTTCAGCTAAAAGGACCTACTGAAACAGAAGCCAAAGTGCGAATGGAGATTTAAAATTATGTTCTATCCTCTGACTGAGGCTTGGATGTTCAACAGCCTTTAACATGTCTTCTCCAGAACCATTCTTGGGAAGGAATTCTGATATGGAGAAGGCACAGATTTCATTTAACTCTTCTTCCCCCTTGTTCCACTTGTCCCCCCTCAACTACTTTTGATACAATCTGTGGTCCACAGAGGACCAGGGTTCCCAGACAAGCCACGAAGGGAACCTGAGATCCTGTGCTCTGAGCAGTACTGCTCTGATTACAGCCAAAACTTAGTGATTGAATCCTTTCCCTGTCTTTTGCATTGCAAGGTGGGAAAAAGCTGCCTGTCCTCTCCTCTCCTCTCTCCCCCAGTTGCCTGACCCCTAGCAAACCACAAGCCCCCTGCAATCGGAAGCAGTGCAGCCTGTTCACTGATGCCTGCCCATGGCTCTTTCTGCCCCCTACACCAGTGCTTGGCAGAGAAGAGAATGAAACCCATTTTTTCATTACCATTGTCACCATTTAAGAAAACGTGATGAAAACAAATTAAAGATCTTACTGAAAGGAGTCAAAATAATATTTTTTTTCATATTAGTTTTTATGACTGGATTCATGAAACCCCTGTGTGAGAATTTTATTTTGTTGTCCAAAACAGCCTTGATTTCATGCTGAGGGACACAAGTGCACTTTTAGACTTCTTTTTTTTTACATAGCAAATGAGGGCAATATTTCATTTACAGCTTCCAGTTCAGGGTTAGATCACCCCTCTCTTTCACCAGCACTTCTTCCACAGAAAAGGGGTTATTGCTTGTAACAAAGACTGTAGATTTGATAGCATCTGAGGTTAGCATGTAGGACTCGTGAGATGTTGATAGCCTAGATGATCAATCAGATCTTTTTTCGTTTTGCAACCCCTTGGAAGAATGAAGCACAGAGCTCCCGTCCATCGGCAAAGCTTTTGGGAGCACAGTTCACCAGGCCAAGATGGAGACAGGGAGGCTGCGTGGAGAATGGGTATATGACCTCCATGCAGGTTTTGGGGAGTTCTATGTAAGGCAAATCTCAGGCTAATTGTAGATGTGCTGCCCCTTGTGTTTTTCTAAATCTTGGCAAATGCTTGCCTTTGGAGGATGCTCGGCATGGCAAAGCAAATCTTACTCCTCTGATTTTATGCCCTTCTGAAGGCTTGCACTGCAGGCTTTTGAAGTTAAATCTGTGCTTATCTTTCAGTCAGGCAGTGGGTCATAGCAGGTTAATCTGACCCATGACTCCCTTCATCCCCATCAGGGAAAAAATAAAAGTCCCTCATGGT
The DNA here is from genome assembly GCF_028500815.1 of Rissa tridactyla. Classification (NCBI taxonomy): domain Eukaryota; kingdom Metazoa; phylum Chordata; class Aves; order Charadriiformes; family Laridae; genus Rissa; species Rissa tridactyla. The sequence goes on along the minus strand of NC_071468.1, from coordinate 113,976,469 downwards.
ATACAGAATTCAGTAACTGAACATTTCAGAAGAAATCCTAATATATGTCTCATAAACTGTTCAGTGACAGCAGGAGAAGTATTAAAATATTACTTGGCTGACAAGGCATTATTGTGATATGCTTAAACTTGTGCTTTCTCTTTGTTTCCAGACTCCTGGTTGTTTGAGGTTTTTTCCACTTATATAGTGAACTAGAAGCAGTCACAATGACCCACTGCCAGTATTTTCTAATTCTCCTTAATGAGGACAACCTCCATGCCAAGTCTGATCCTGAAAACCTACATAGTTTGTGAGTATGAAAAAGTGGATTAGTATTTTAGAACTGTTGAGTTATTAGCAATATGAAATACAAATAAATATAGTTTCTCACCCCAAATGCTATGAATTGTGCTGTGTAAATATTTTCTAAAACGCACATCTCAAAAAACCTGAACATTGATTGAAATAAAAAGTTATTTGTAAAGGGGCAAGTTGGAAAAAAAAACCCCACAAACAAAGTATTTTTGTTAGCATACTCCATGATTTCATGTCTCATGGAAATTAACCAGTGCCAGTCAGAAAGTAGTTATTCAATTCAATTTTATGATACATTTTCAGATTTTGGCATCCTGTTTTTTTTTCACATTATCAAGAAACAATATTGCTTGTGATCCCTCAGAGACTTGACATAAAAACAATTCCACATACCAAAAATCACATTAAAGAAAGTGGGAAAGAAAAGCTCTTTTCTGGAATAATCAATAGCTTCCTAGTTTGGTCCCCCTTCTAAAACTGGTGGCTCAAACCCTTGGTCTACCCCTTTCAAGCCCGAAGGTAAATGCTGGTTTCCTGCATCTTGGAACTGTGTCTGAAACAGTCGCCTTGCTGGTTCTCCTAGGAGCAGAGAAACAGAATACTTTTTGAAGCATGCTTGTAAAAAACAGTATTTTCTCAACATCAACAAAAGTGGAACAGCTCTATAGCTACAGCTGAGCTTGGGAAAGTGCTGGAAGGACCCTGTGGAGTTTGGGATTTCTAAACGTCAGAACAAAGGTCTTCAGCCCTTTGAAGACCCTGACTCATATTTGTGACGATAGAAGCAGCGTCCACTCCCACTCCCTCTGGGCATATGCAGCCACTCTCCTCCATGGACAGGAAGAAGATGAAAGGTGAAAGTTGATGTTCCTTGTTATCAGGAGTACTTTTGCAGTGGTGCTCATTCACACGTGCTTACAAAGAACTATCCTTGCTTCTCTCTGACTAGTCACCTTCCTAGACATCTGTCGCACATACTTTGCATTCACAGCTCGTCTCTTTTCTACTTTTGCATCTGCATCATGCGTAGTGTTGCTGTCATGCTGTGGTCCATAGGGTGAAGTGGACGACCAGAGCTCACTCGCTTCCTTGTTAAAGGCTAGAAGTGTGTGTTGCACCCCAGCTAATCCTGTACTCCTTGCAGAAGCTGATTAAGGGGGTGGCTGCTGGGAGGGAAAGTCCTTTGATGTTCAGTTGGTTTCCCACATCTATAAGCCACCAGAGAGAAGGAGGTAGGGAATAAATTATATCAATAAATCTGTGCTATCCCATACTGAGAATTTTTGATGAAGCTCACGTCTATCACAAAGAGAAGGCATGAGAGATGAATAATAAAAGAATAAGCGGGTGTCTGAGTTTATTGTCATTATCCTAGCTGATGAGTAGGGGTTTACTAAGTCCTAAGCTTTTGACACCATTGATGTCAGCTCTTGGGAGCTGAGGTAGGCCACTGCTGAGGGCGCTTCAAAAATCCCACCCTACGAGTCAAACAAACTATATTAGTCTAATGACCTGCGTTTGAACTCACTTGCCTTTTAAAAATAAACCCCTGTACAAATCCCAAAAGCAGCATATGGTTAGTTCACATCATGGACTAATAATAGCTTACATCATCTTATTTTTAAAATCAGACCTTTTTTGAATTATAGGAACACCAAAAATAGTGTTGGAAAATTCCAGAGCCTACCAATCCTATAACTTAAAAGTAGCCAATCCATTTTTGAACCTTTTTAAAAAAATAAAAAAAAAAAATTAAAAAATCCCAGCCTCTAAAACTACAACCTTTGTCTGCCAAGTCTCAGCCTGGAACACATTTTTACAGCACTTATAATCCCCTGAACAAACTAGGTTTATAATGGAAGTGCTGACAGACCTTTAGCTATTCCAGCTATCTTAATAGCTCAGCTGTATTTATTTTTCATTACATTTAAATATAATTGGTTGAGGTTTAACTCTAGTTCAATTTGATGAGAACCTTTTCACTTAAATATCAGTTCTCGGAAATGGCTCATTTCTTGGGTGCCTTTTGGGGTTATTATGAACATCATTTTGGGGTTGCTTTTTAGACTTTTTTACTCCCCTATTTGTGTGGTTTTCCTTTTAATTCAAAGTGAAAGAGGAAAGATAAGCATTCTCATGGAGCATATCGTACTCAATTGTGGTTTGAATCCCAATGTGAGGGATTCCACTCCAAGTTTCACACATTCTGTTTTGCCCTCAATTAAGAAATATTTGAGCTGTCTCGGCACACCAGTGGAAAAGCAACATGCTGATGTGCATGGATCCTTGATGCTCTCCTGAACTCCTTTTGATAAGTCTGAGTGGGGGCAAACGGAAAAGAGGCAAGGTGTGAAACAACTGTGGAAACCCAGAAATGCCTGTGTCTGGTACTGCTGGTGGGATAGCTGTGGGACTAGTTTAAATATGAGGTGTCTGTACTCTCTAGATTGAAAAATATTTTTTCTGGGTGAAATATGACCAAGATGGAAGACCTTTGAAATTGAGAATCAGGAAGCAAGAAAAACAAACTCAGCAGAATGACTTTAAAATACCAAACCTAGCCAACTGTTACCCATAGGGAAAAATATCTTCTGAAGTGAGAAATGTGGGATTTGAACTTTATGTTTAACTACTGTCATACATGAAAGGTGGTGGCGGTAGAGATGGACTCAAAGTTATTAATACTATTACTGATATTAAGTAGAAGATAGAAGTGTAAATTTAAGGGGGAATTGGTACAATAATTTTTATATCATTTAAAGGAACCATTTAAATGACTCGGTTTAATATTTTTCATAATGTAGCATAAAGAACCAAACCCACTCTTTTCTAAATGAAGATTTTAGCCTTTTTTTTAAGGACTGTGGTCTTTTTCTAGAAGATGTGATTTAGATAGGAAGTCTTAAAGAGATGGACAATCCACTGGGGAATTTGTTCAAATTGCTCTTCTTCTGGTGAAAGTATTATTTGCAGTTTTATGATCTTTTAATGTCTTTGTCTGCACAAGTACAGAGTCTTCAGTATCTCTTTTCCTTTTGATTATATGAACAGTGATTATATGCAATGACCATTTTGTTTGTTAGCTTACTATACTATAAAGTAAATAGGCTGAACTCCTTAAATCTCTTGCCGACAAAGATATTTTTCCAAGCCTTGAATAATTTCTCAGTGCAAGCACTGAGATGACTTTCTTAGATATATTATTGCATAGGATGTTCATATTGACTTGGTTATCCAAGTGATTTGTAAAGCCTTTTCAGAATCACTGTCCCCAAAGACACGGTTTCACATTTTGTGGTAATGGCACCATTCTTTGCTCTTTGAACATGAATCTTCCTCTTGCCTGTACTGTGTCAGGGAACATGCTTGACTGCACTCACCTTATCAAGCAATCTAGATAGTTCAGTATATAGTGGGTTTTCATTATCAGTTTCTGAATTATCAGCAATAAGTGAATAGAATATCTTCTTTCAGACAGTTGGAAAAATATTTAATTGCAACTCGATTAGGAACAAGTCTCCACAGAAACTAACACTTTTAAGATTACCCATTCACACTTAAAATGAAATATATTTGTTTACAATTTTACTTTTCTTCACACGATTAAGAGTATTTTGGGGTAAGTGGTACGTCATAGAATGTGAAATGAGAGAGGACATTGGGAACTGGATAAGTTAGGTAAATCAGGGGAGAGGAACCAATAATATCTGGGGAAAAACAACCAACCAGCCGTATTCTTGTGTTTACTCATGCAATTCCAAAGCTTGCAGAACCTTTTTGCCCACATAAAATCAAAGTATTTGTTGAAAAACTGATTGATATTCCTTTTAGTAACAGTGTCTTTACTCTCAGAGTGGTCGTGCAATTTGACAGTGAGAAATTAAATACTAGGGTTCTTCAGCTTGGAACAGAGGTGATAGAGAGCATGAGAAAGGTGTACAAAATCACAAACAATATGAAAAAGGTGAACACAAACCAATGATTACTAAGCATTTGAAGAAGATGAAAACTGGTAGGTGAAGGGGAATTGCAGAATAACTGAACAGAAACAATAAATGAAAAAGAAATACTTTATCACTAGCATATGAGCAAAATGTGTAGGTGGGTTGGTTGGGTGGTTGTGCAGGCCAAATGTTTAAAAATATTAAAAATTTGATATTAACAGAAGTAGTTATTAAAAACAATCCAATTTTCCACTCAGAAGTGTCTGGTAATAAATTTCAGGGGAAGAGCTTCCTTCTACTCCTCTTTTCTTACATCTGCCAGAGATGAGATGACTAGATGGTCTCTTCGTATGACCCATTGTGTCAATTTTTGAAGTCTTATGTATGAGAACTTGGTACTTAACCTTTGATGAAATCTCTTGCACTTCAATACATCAATGAAACACATACTATACCTGACAAACATACAGAAACAGAGCCAGATGTTCTCTTGTAACCGCTAAGGTTCTGTGTTATCTAACAGAGTTCAGTAAGGGTTGACTCATGCACAAAAACTCTTGTAAATCAGGATATATAAAAGAGTCTGTAACCAGAGAAATTGGGCATAGGCATCTAACATATACTGTGAAGCTGACCAGAATGCAAAATAAAGGTAAAATACAGAGCTTCTAGAGTACATTATATGTTTGGTATAGGAAAAAGAAAAAACACCTCAAAGCTAGTCGTTAATACATACAATGCAATTTTTTACAGTGCTTGCTGTCACTTTGTTGGCAGAAAGCAGAAAACAGACATCAGACCATGATCAAAGAGGAAAGAAAATAAAGGGGTGTGGAAAAGAAAATAATGAATGGAAGGACTGGTGTTAAAGCAGAATGAGTCATATTGCATCCACTACGCTTATATCAGCCACTTGGTAGCCACACAAAGAGTGATTCGAAGCAATTAGCAGTGTCTCCTATCCTTGGCTGGATTTACTATGTTTGTGTTCTGCTCAATAACACACCCAAGATTTAACCTGGGACCTTTGAGATCTGCAGTCAGCAGTTCTGCCTAGAGAGCCAAAAATTAGCCTAAGCTTGCCAAGCCAGGAGGAGCTCTGTGCTCTGTTATGCCGATCTCAGCTGGCAGTTGCTTTTTTCCACCCCTGCTGATGCTTCCCTCCACATCAGCTCTGGGAGAACAGCAGAAGAATCAGGAGAGTTGCATGGGGCTGGGCTGATCCAGCAAGCGGATTTCTGGGCTGGGTGGTGATGGGAGCTGTGCCTCGCTTGCCACCCATCCAGCAATGGGGTACTGTGGCTGCCAGAGAGAGCCAGAGCCTAGGGCAGGATATGACAGATTTCCACTTCCAGAAATGGAACAGAAATTTTAAGTCTTGACATAATTCACAAAGACCATTCAGCTTAACTGGTTTGGTTTGGTTTTCATGTGTGTGTTCTTTTTTTTTCTTCATGGTTATTAAGATAAATATTAAGGCCAAGATTGTTTTATTGCTGGGAAAATCAAAAGAAAAAAGTAAGCTTGTTTCTGGAGCCAAGAAAGATTTTTCAATGTGCTTCTCACTTCCTATCTGGAAAAGAGTCAGTCACAGTACTATCACTACTTGATAATACATTAGTAAAGCTGTTTGAAGCTTATAATTTCCTACATTGTGATAGTTTGTAATATTCTGATTGAAAAAATAAACCTTTTTTTTTTTCTTTCTCAATATACACTTCCCTGTGTCACCAGTAAAGTACTGCCCAAGTGGATGTCAGGGTCTTGGTTGTTTTTTTTTTTTTCCATTTTAAAAGCTTCCCATTGTTGGAGAGTCACAGTAACATCCATGATGCCAAATACTTCACTCAGCAGAACTACTTGTCCAGAGCTTATGGCCACAGGGCAAGTGCAGCGTCTGAATTCTCCCAGGGATCCCAAGTCTGCCAGGATCGTAAGCAACTGACTCTCCTCATCACAAGGAATTCTTCCCTTCCAGAACCTTTTACATCTCCAAATATACAGTTTGAGACATCCAGGAGAACAGCTGCGGTGATTGCTGTAGAACTGTGAAATCCATAGTATATGTCCACCGCATTTTGAGTGACCCTGTCAAAGACCAAATTTCTGCTCCAGCCAGCCACCCATCGTTCCAGCTGAGGCTGGCAGAACTGCAGGGCTCCTGACACCCTTTAGCTGCGGAAAGCAGGTAGCTCAGGCCCACAAACGCAGAGTGTTGGCATTATTCAGTGGCACCGATGCCAGACCAAATGATGACACAGTTGCTAGTTCAAACCATTTGATTGCAGTTTCCTTTCTAACACAATCCTGATGCAATTTCATAGCTTTCTGGCAAGTAGCCAAGCAGTGCTGGATTATGAGCCTTCCAGCAATATAGCACTAAAAAGTTATCAAAAGCGTTTCAGGATTTTCAGGCATCAGATGCTGCAGAGAAAAATTATATCATTTTCTTTGTAGCACCCTCGATTGAAAAAAAAGCTAATAGACTACTGACAGTGCACAAAGCTACTATGGGTTTCATATTAAACTATCATTTTAGCTGCGGCTGGACCTTCAAATACATTAGTTAATTTATTATGATGACTATGATTATATGTTGATCTATTTAGATAATATCATTGGATGTTTTAATTTTTCCTGCAGTTATCACCATATTGTTTTGTGTTTCATGTTTTTAACTGTGAGAACTTTTAAAGGTTTCTATTTTTTTTTCTTAGATCTCAAGTAAGATTCTTTTAAAATAATTTGCTCTACTTCCATGCTGACACTACTGACAGCCTGTTATAAATAAATGAGAAATTCCTTCCGTAAAAAGTACATTAAGTTTTACTGTCAATTACTATTGTCTTTTTAAATCTATACCAAGTCATTTTCCTGGTCAAACAGGAAAACTAACTCTTTTGCTGAAGATTTTGACTTGTTTTCAAACTGTTGCTATTAGCAACTTGAACAAGTAAATGTACTAAGTTATGTTACATCATCTGCTGAGTCAATAGATTATCCAGACGTATCCAGGTATATCCAGGTATATACCATCCTTAGCCTGCAGTAAATACATAGGATAAAATAATCTCTAGCTATGAAAAAGTTGTATATCCTATCTGCAGTCTGTAAGCACAACTTTATGGAAATGCATTTCAATCTATCTTTTTCCATTTTAGAGGCATTAGCACTCATTCCATACAAAATTTGTAGAAAAACTAAAAATACATTAGTTTTTCAAGTGCTGTACCTTTATGCTAGTATACACAATGTTGGCATGGGGAAATGCAGCAGAATTCAGCCAAAATAGCTCAAATACAAACATTCACAAGTCCCCATAGAGGACTGAGCACTCACAATAGATCTTCAGCTTGAAGTTCTTTGCCTCACATTGTCCATATTCTTCAGTCTTCAATCACTATTTTTAATGTAGGATTTGTGGGAAACTCCATTAAGGGGTTTTCTACTTTAATACTTCTTTTATCACAGAATTTAACTTTTCTCTGTCTTTATCCCAAGCTCAAAAGGAGTCCATTTCTCATTCCAGTTTCAGTATTTGCTTTGAAACCCCATTGCAACTCACCAGCAGACTCTAAAAGCTTCAGTCCTCTAACTATGGAATTCTGGATTAGGATGAACACTTTCAAAGATCTCCATTAATGCCTCCACTTTGAAAGTGTGGATCCTTACAAAAGGAGGTAGTTCAAGTCTTCTTTAAAAGATCTGGTTTTATTCCACATTCATTCCTTCAGTTAAGGAGTTAATCAGCAGGCTTAATTCTTAGATTTGATGGAATGATTCAACCACCTTTTTTTCATGAGAAAAAATAATTAAATAAAGGCTGTCCACTACAACAAAACCAAAACAAAATAAAAAAAAAAGGATGTGTGGTTGTGCTTTCTTCTAATAGCCTTCAGTTACATAGAAAGCTGTTGCAGAGAAGGGGGGAATAAACTCTTCTATGTCCAAGTAGCTATAGCGAGAAGCAATGAACTTAAATTGCCATCAAGGGAGTTAAACTGGATACAGGGAAAAATATTTTCTGATGGTAAGACTAATTAAGCATTAGATGGTCTAGGCACTCTGTAAAATATAAATTATTGGAAGTTTAGAGAACATATTGGGCAGAGTGTTGGAATGGAAGGATACAGGCTCTTTAGGAAAGACAGACAGGGGACACAAGGAGGACATGTCTGTCAATGACCAGCTAGAGTGCATGGAGCTCCATCTGGGGATGGATGAGAAGCTGACTGAGAGCTTATGGGTCAGGATTAAAGGGAGGGCAGGGCCAGGAGACATTATAGTGGCGGTCTGCTACAGGCCACCCAACCAGGAAGACCGAGCGGATGAGGAACTCTACAGACACATAGGAGCAGCCTCTTGTTCACAAGTCCTGATCCTCATCAGGGACTTCAACCACCCTGATACCTGTTGGAGGGACAACACAGCAGGGCACACGCAATCCAGGAGGTTCCTGGAATACGTTGATGATAACTTCCTTCTCCAAGTGACAGAGGAGCCAACAAGAAGAGGTGCCATGCTGGACCATTTCTCACCAACAAGGAGGGGCTTGTGGGGAATGTGAAGCTCAAGGACAGTCTTGGCTGCAGTGAACATGAAATGGTGGAGTTCAAGATCCTTAGGGCAGCAAGGAGGGCACACAGCAAGTTCACTACCCTAGACTTCAGGAGAGCAGACTTTGGCCTCTTCAGGGATCTGCTTGGCAGAGTACCATGAGATAAAGCCCTGGAGGGAAGAGGGGCCCAAGAAAGCTGGCTAATATTCAAGGATCACCTCCTCATATTCAGGAGCAATGCATCCCAACAAACAGGAAGTTGGGCAAAAACACCAGGAGGCCTATGTTGATGAACAAGGAGCTCCTGGACACACTTAAACTCAAAAAGGAAACCTACAGAGGGTGGAAGCAAGAACATGTAGCCTGAGAGGAATACAAATCTTCTGAGCAGCCAGGGATCAGGTTAGGTAATCTAAAGCCTAGATAGAGTTAAATCTGTCCAAGGACATCAAGGGCAACAAGAAAAGCTTCTACAGGTATGTCAGTGATAAAAAGAAGACTAGGGAAAATGTGAGCCCTTCTGGAAGGAAACAGGAGACCTCTATGTGGAGAAGTCTGAGGTACTCAATAGCTTTTTTTACCTCAGTCTTCACTGGCAAATGATCTAGCCACACTGCCCAATTGCAGAAGGCAATGGCCAGGGAGAATGCGGAGCTGCCCACTGTAGAAGAAGACCAGGTTTGAGACCATCTAAGGAACCTGCAGGTGCTCAGGTCCATGGGACCTGATGAGATGCATCTGCAGGTCCTGGGGAAACTGGTGGATAAAGTTGCTAAGCCACATCGTTTGAGAAGTTGTGGCAGTTTGGTGAAGTTCCCACTGACTGGAAAAGGGGAAACATAACCTCTGTTTTTAAAAAGGGAAAAAGGAAGACCCGTAGAACTACAGGCTGGTCAATCTCACATCTGTGCCTGGCAAGATCATGGAGCAGACCCTCTGTGAGCTTTTTTATTGGTGGTGATTTGAATTTATTCACAGCTTGCCCAACACGAGATGTCTTTTTTGCTTACCTTTAACAGAGAAACCAATTGTAAGCTGAATAATTGAATGCATTTATACAATAAATGTATAATACTTTCATATAACAGTTAACTTTCTGTATGATTTTGCAGCCTATAACCCAGCATCAGATATTTTGTCAGGGTGAAATGAATTAGTTCACCTCTATTTTCCTTTCTGCGAGGTAGACAGTACAGCAATGCTTTCATCCTTTTGAGAAATTTTCAAGGTGTGAATTTTCTTTTTAAATCTGAAGTGAAGGTGAGGAAACAAATTCAATATCATGTGACAGCATTCAGGAAAGAGTTCTGCCACTTACCAGTCTTGAGAGGCCTTAGAAAATATTTTTTTTTCTTCTTTTATCTTTTAGCTTGCTGGGGACAGAACAGTCTTACTTTGTTTACATTATAAATAACACAAAGCAACTCCATTCTGGGATTCTGTTGCCCATTTTTCCAATGCACTTTTGCACTAAGGAAATAAATGCCTAATGACATAGTATCAAGCAAGCTGTGATGAAATATAATCAAAATGCAGTGTGGTGCCAATGTATCACGTTTTCAGAACAGCAGTAAAGAATAACATCTCTTTCTCTCCTTTTCCTATATTTTAACACACGCACTGACTGTGTGAAGCAGCTGTACAAGGCTTTTAGTGTTCCCTTGAAAACTGCCAGGAAAGCCCCCTGCACGCTTCGCAAAGAGCAGTGCTGAACAACTGCTGCTCTACTGATTTACACACTTCGTGCTATTGCATACACCCGGGCTTGCAGACACGGATTTTTAACTCTGAAGTAAGCAGAAACCTCTGTGACATGAAAAACCTTCATCGAGCAAAGCCTGTGTGAAAGCAAGTTTCCAATAACTTTTGCTTTGCCACCTTTTAACTGATTCACGGAAGCAGAATAGCAACAAACAGCGTTGTGTCATTACTTGTTATATCATGGAAATGCTTTCAGCACTACAAAGGGCAAGAAAAGGCAATCTAGAAGAGACATGATATAGATATAGTACACTGGGAAAACTTGAGAGTTCATTAAGGCCCTGATCCAAATATCAGAAAAGTCATTAGGAGTCTTTCCACTAACTTTTCTCACAGTCTTTTGAACATGTATATTTTAAGTTACTTTTGCCTTTCCTTCCCTAGGCAAATGTAGAGTGCTGTTGGGCTCTGTAGGGAAAATTATTAATAATTTCTTTTTTCTAAAGGTGATAACAATTAAATGTTAATATTATTATATCATTATGTATCTATCTAATTTATGACCATTGCCTCCTACAAGATAAACTATTTTGACATGCAACAGAAAAAGCTAAAGGAATTGTGACTGCTATACCATTGCTTTGACAGCAACATAATGAATTAATGTAACTCATTAATTACTGTAATTCATTGAGAGTTATTAACATATTGTGGCACAAATTTGGATCCACATTACTGCATAAGAGATGGATTAATTTCAGTTAATTCATTCCTTGGTGTAACTGAGATAAAAATCAAGACCACCAGGAGATGAGAAGATTTTCTAAGTACTAAAAAATTCTTTCTATTTTGTTTTTGTCTATTTTGTCTTTGAATCTGTGCACTATCATCTGCCTCTAGTTGGGTGGTCATTTTCTTCACTGCCTCCCTACTCAACTGCTGCTTCATGCTAAGGAACTTGATAGTGGTGTACTCTTCTCTCAGGAAGAAGAGTTAGGCAACTAGGGAACAGATATTCTTGTCGAGAAGGCTGCTAGTTCATTGCTCTTTTGTTCCAGCATTAAATAACCATACATATTCAAATTTAGTTAGAACTTTTTTGGAGGGGAGCAGAGGGGAAAGTTATATTTTCCACCAGTATTCACTTCAAACTGAAACAGAAAGTAAAAAAAAATTTGTGAACTGAAAAATTCCTAGGACTTTTGAGTTGGAAATATCAAAGAAGAGAAAACAGATTTTAAATCTAATTAAACGTAGTCATCAGAATTAAAAAAAAATATTAAATATAGAAATTTTTTTTGTTTAGGTTCTCCTGAGCAGGAAAAAATACTCCAAAAAATCTTAAAGCAGCATGACCGTTTTTTCCAAAGCTAGTATTATTTTAGTGTTGGAAAAATCTATTAACATTGATAATACTTCATTATTGATTTAAAATAACAATAACTTTTAAAATGTTGTTTACAAATCTAGCATTGTCAGATAATTCTCTCCAAAGAATTCCACTGACTGAAAACACAAACATTTCTTCCTGTTTCTCCTTCAATCTTTAAACTTCTGTCCAAGAAAGGCATCAAATTCAGGCTATTTTATACTAAAGGAAAAATCAAGTTCAAGAGTTGAAAAGTTTTCATACAATATGCTCCACTCACGCACCATTTCTATGTAATTTGAGGGATCTAGTTCATGTGTTCATGTGGGAGGGAAGGGACTAATGACCAAAGTTCTGACAAGATGGCACCGAAAAAGCTCATAACTTTCAGATAAGATAGACCCAAGCTTTCCATCTGCAGGAAAAATTTCTGGTCATTTACTGAAAAACAGTTGAATTGATTTTCCCTATTTCATACACAATAAGATGAGTCAGGTTAAGCATTTGCTTAAAACCCTGGGGGGTCAACAGAAAGCACTGGATCCACAAGACCACAAGGGTGAATTTACAAGACACTATTTTCTTCATATTAGTTGTCCATTTACAGTCTTACTCTAAGGAAATATGATGCAGCTTAAGATACTTTCATGAAGACATAGTCTTCTTTACATTGACTGTGAGGAAGAATATGTAGGAAGTAATCTACTGCAGAATAACTAATGAATAGCAAGTTTATAAGGTAGTTTACCTTACTTACAGACTTATTTGCTTTCAACAGAATCATACCCTGAACCAAAAGGAAAGTCTGTAAGGACCAATTGCCCAAACTTTAAGGTCGAAAGCTGGAATTCAATTAAACCTGTGCAAAAATATTTTAATTTTAACTCCAGCTTGCTAACTAAAAGGGCTGAAAACATGCAGAGGTAATTATCAATTATTCAAAAACTATTGCTAATGTGGCAATTCATAGTTGTGTTCTTTTGAGTGTCTCTCTACCTTCTTTGCTACACAAATAAGGTTATTTCCAGCATTGTTCTAACCTAATTAAATCCCCTATTATCTCTCAGACAAGCATAATTCACAGCCTGTTCTACCAACATCAGCCCTGGCAAGCATTACAAGGAGCATGCACCTTTCAGTGGAAAAGCTGGAGGATCTCAGCTTTCTACATTCAATTATCTGATACTGTGATGAATTTAAGGAGAGAGAGAGAGGTAGAGATAGAGATCACTATGGGATAGGAGGTGGTTGGATGTAGTGTTAATCAGTCAAGGACAACTATGTTCAGTAAAGGTTGCTATAGGTGAAAGACAAAGGCAAAAAATGACGTAATGGGAGAAGAAGAAATAGGGAACCGTTTCAAACCAGGATTGCTACTTAATCTTTGCTCTGGTTATTGTTTGGATCCTGTACATATGCATATTGCTACTATCTAAGGATGTATACAGGAGATTTTATCACTGATTTTTGAGAGACACATGCAGCAGAAAGGGCATATATCCATGGAAACGGAACAAACAGCTTCCACATCACATGCCTTTCATGTACCAGCTGCCATCTCTTTTTCCTGTCTATGCAAAACTAAAACCAAGAGGTGTAACCTTTCTGTTGGCTGGTACTGGCAGCAGCCAGCACTGTGTCTACTTTCACAATCCCATCTCAAGAATACTTATATCACATAATGGGAAATGAAAAAAGAAGTAAAATAGCCATTTCTTTTCATTTTTCCTAAGTGGTTCTTCCCTGCATAGAAGCACACTTGGGTATATTGGAAAGAACTAGACTGAAAAAAAAAAAGAACAGAAACAAAAATATATGGGGATCTCAAGTTTATTTATGCAGTTAAGAAACCTCAAAATAGTTCACAAGGACTCCGTTTGATGTCCATCTTATCCGTACATCCTTGAAGCCCTAGTGTATGTGTCAGAGTGGGTAACCCTGGTAATTCAAGAGCTATTCTCTGTGCCCATCTTAGCTATCCCGCTCACAGCTGCCTTCCCAGTTCTCCTAAATGTAGCTTCAGACTCTTCAGACCTTTATTCCCCTTGCTTAAAAAGACACTTGATCCCTTCTACCTGCTTATCAATCCAGATGAATCTTCTGGTAACTGCTGATTCTAAAGAATGAGAGATATAAGTTAGGAATAACTGACTGTTTCTTTCCCCTATCTCTTCCATATCAACTGAAGATGAGGGAAAGTGTTTCAAATGGGTTTCAACCTAGTTGAGATTCTTCCTTCAGATTTCCTCATCCTTTCAGAGTATTGCACAGGGAGTGTATTGTATGTCAAAAGGAGACGCAAGGACTGATGGGACCCAAGGACCCAACTGATTTTGAAAACCTGGCAGACCAAGTCATTTCTCCACCAGGTTTGTCTGTGAGCAGCTGAACATTTTTAAAAGTTAAGTAACTGCCATTGCACTTTGTATATTTTAGACATATACTTGAAGCAGACACTGAAGGAAATTTTTAAATCATTTTTGGATGAACTTCCAGTGATTTGGACCTTAGAGCTTGGAGCAGGACTGAAGGAGGGAGGGATGAAGAAAAGAAGGAAGGATGGAAGGAAGACATACCCTCTCCTTAGTTCAACCTTTCCGCTACTGCCACACAATCAGCAAAATTGTATTGAAAAGGAAAAGCATCCTTCAGGCATTCAAAGGGCTGTTTCTGGGAGTACTGGTGAGGAACCACCTTTCCATACGGTCTCTGCACTGAGGCAGGCATGGATTCTCATGAATTTTAAAGTATTTATTTTGTGGTTTTGGTTGTGGGTTTTTTTTTTCCAGAATTCTTTCAAACTAGACTAAGCTTTCCTGAAATGGTTGGTGGAGAGGAAGAAGAGGGAGTAGAGAGCACCAAGCTGTCAAAATGACGCATGGACAAGGAGAGGACTTAGCTTACTAGTGCAGCTAGTTCTCTAGCCAAAGGGAGAAATATCGAGATAAAGGATCTTTTTCCTTGCTGGCCTGAGGCCCTGGAAGTATGCTAGGAATGCTGCTTTCCTTCCAGAGGAGCTGATTCAGTTTCACTTGTGGCGGTTTAGTTCCCACTGTCATCACTCTCGCAGTGACAGTTGCTATAGTGAGTGAGAAAGTGCCTTGCCTGGTTTTGGGTACTAACACAAAAGGCTGCCTGTCTCCTCTGCAATTTGGCAGGAGACCCTTTCGTGCGGGATGATGTGTAGCTGTGCACTTACTCACTGCAGATCCCGCTGGAGCTTACCAGCACATTCCTGGAGACAGCAAGTACGAGCAGTGCTGACTGGCCATTTTCCTTAGAGGAAACCTACCACAGTATCTGCACTTGACCTGTGTGTTTTACCAGCTGTTTCCCCAGCACTTTATAGACTTCACACCTGTTTTACAAAAAGAGAAAATATTCGTTCATTTGAACGAAACATAAAATGACTCAGCTGGCCACCAAAGGTCCCCTTGCACGAAACCTGACCCATGTTTAAGAAGTCGGCAGTACAGAACAGCCCTTGGGATACAATTCAGTAAAAGACTGCACTGCATTTTTTTTGGGATCCCATCTCCCAAAGTGGAATTTAGGACACCTTATTTTACACCATTTATCTCCCTGTACACCAAGAAACCTAAAAAAAAAAGGCAATCTAAAAAGATACAGGTCTAAAAAGGGGTTTCACAAAGTCTTCATGCTGCTGTTTATCACTAGCTAAGAATACAGGCTTCCTCTCTGCTGTGAGGTTAGGTGCATCCAGCCATCTGGGAGCCAAAAAGTACAGAAGGTTACTCCAAAAGATACAGTAAGAATTTTTATTTTATGTAAGTGATTAGTGCTTTTCCTTTGGTGTTTTGAAAGCGTATTTTAGTACGCTAGCCCTGCACAGTATAGTATTTTAGAGACTGGGCCAACCCACCTACCAAGAAACCCCAGTTTCTATCGTTTCCTTAGACAGAAGAGTTCAAACCTGTATTCTCCCACCACCAGAGTAGCATAACCACCAAAATAAAGGTTTCTCATGGGAGGAAACTGGGTTACTTCCTTAAAAAAAAAAGACCAGTCATTTACCTGTAATGCTGTGGGCCAAGGGCAAGTTGCACAGATTCAGACATTCTGAGATGGGCAGCGAACCTGGAGTGAAAAAGCTGGAACTTCTTTTTCCATTGGAAATGAAAGGGTTGGCCACCACTGCTTTTTCTGAGTCTGCATTTTGTTATGCTCTGAGAATGTCTCCACACTAAGCATTTCAGAGAACTTGAACGAAAGAATATTTTGTTTCTAGCCTCTGAAAAGACATAGGTGCCAGCCCCGAGTCAGATACTCAGATCCAATAAGTTGAAGCGTTTCTAAGTATATATAAAGTGAAATTTCAAGGAAGTCAGATTTTTTTGTTCTTGTTTTTTGTTTTCTTGTTTTGAAGTGCTGTTAGACAAAGGGGTTATTATACTCCAAGAGGAGACATTGGTTGAAAAGAGCTTGAAAGCCACTTTAACAATGAGTCCTGTCAAAACGGACTCATTTTGGAATACCTAACACAGGTGCTTCTGAAAATATTCTGCTTTTCTGGTTTTGTGTATATCGCTTAAAAAAAAAAAAAAAAAAAGTAGAAAAAGCAGAAGAAAGATACGCCTTCATTTTACAAATACCTGACCCAAAACAGAACAAAAGAATGGCCTCATGCTTAAAGCCTTGAACTGTTATTCAGGAATGACCTGGAGCAAGTCACTTAATCTGTCTATACCCTGTTTCCATAGTGAAGGTCTCTTTTTCTTCCCCAGCAATTTAAGCAGTAAGGTTTTTATGAGAGAGTTTGTTTTACTTAGTGCCTTTGCATGTATATTACAGCAGAGAGCTTCTTTTTGCAAGAGCTTCCGAGCACCAGTTCAATATAAAAACATATAAATAGAACATAAACATAAACATGAGGAAAACTTTACAACTTTCATGATCAATTATGGGGACAAGAGTTTAGATTTCGGAAAACCAGGTTTTCCTCTGAATATATTTTTGGAGATGTTGTTTTAGATATATAAATCAAATATTGCAGAATAGAGTTTCATTGCACACATCTCAGTTTCCTCCAGTTTTAAATGAACACTGCATAATCTGGAAGGATGATCTACTGTCATCGTCATTTGGTGACAGTTTATCATGGGCCATATTCCCTGAAACCATCATTATTGAAGATGTTATTATTACTGCTTTAGAAATTAAATTATCTCCAAGAAGGAGCTATATATATAAAATGGAATCAAAGCTCCCTTATCTTCAGCAGTATTTATGTTATAAATTATCTCAGGGACCCAAATTAGAATGTCAAAGGAATTTGGCAGTGGAAAACAAAGGAAGTGCATGAACCTCCCTTAGGACAAATCTGATAGCTCATACTTGCATGTCAAATAGGCACTGCCCTTACCATATAATAATCAAACCCCAGATCCTCAGCTGGTGTAAGTTATCCTCTCTCTACCAGTGGAGCCCTGGCTGTTTACACCAGCTGAGGATCTGGCTCACTTGTAATTTATTGCAAGCTGCCATGCCTCAGACTATGCAGCACAGTGTCTTTATCCTGGGATTCTCACAGCAGTCATGATAGCTTTTATTGAAATGTGGTAATTAGGATTTTAGTGCTTGGAGACAAAATTTTGTTCTTCAGCTTATGTCAATGACATGTAAATGGACACGTTAGAAGTTTCATGTTTTAGTGTAGAGAGAAAAAATTAGGTAAGTGGGAAGTGGGCAAGTGGGCATAAAATGCTTTCTTCTCTTAAGGAAAGGTTATTATTTCTGGCTGCACTGAAATAAACTCCACTGTGTATCAAGTCTGCTGCCAGTGTATCATCTAAGAGGAACTGCATTGAATATTTTATTAATAAAATCAAAACTCAAATAAAAATTTTATGTCATGTGCAAACAACATTAAAATGGGCAACATTCCTATTTCCACATTGCTTCATGGTGAGTCAACTGGAAATTATGCACAAAGTATGGTATTTGTCAGAACAAAGGAAGAATGAGATAGGCAGCCTGGCATGCATTTTTTTGTATCTGCTATTATCAATCAGAGCAGTACATGCTGAGGAATAAGCAGGACTTGTAAATCTTGTTTGCCATGCAAGGGTGGGGAAAATAGGGAAATGCTTCTAAAAGTTGGTAGCAAGAGGCATTAAGCCTTATTCTGAGCAGCTATATTCCGTCATTTTTACTACAAAGATTTAAACATTCAGCATAGTTTCTTGCAGGGTATTATGGTGCCTATGTGCCCAGCTCTGAACTCCCGGGGTTAACATCGTCATGTTGGTTCTGTACAGGTAAGTTAAGGAAGGCAAAGCTCCACACAACACAATGGCCTGTGTGTTGGGTGATAGCACACATCAACCAGCCAATTGCCAAGGGGAGGGTATGTCTGAATTCTGCCTCTTAGAGGTACTCACTTCCTTTCCTTGACTCTGAGGATATCTCTGAACTTAAGATTTGGAACCTGAAAACACTCCTAGAATGTCTTCATTTGGAGAAATATCAGGATGTGGCCTTTTGCTCAGCGATCTAAAGGTCAATGTCTTTGTACAAAAGTGGGACATTTGACCTCCATGTCCTCTTCAACTTGAGTGGGTTTGAAGTTCTTGTCAGGTGAGTACTGCCACCAGCTGGCTATGCAGTTCCCTGGACAAAAGTGTTCTCCCCACCCCCCAGTCGAAGATGGGACACTCTGCGTATCATAGAAAGAAAGCTTTTTTGAATGCAGTTAAGTAGAAAAAGATGATGCCCACCTGTCCCAAAAAGAAGCAAATTCTTCACCTCTGATTATAGTTCTCACTATGGAATGAAAGGAAAGGGGACCAGTAGGAGCAAATGTGTATGAAAGAATGAAAATTGACACGGTGAAAAGGAAACCAAAACACGAACTTCTGAAGTTGGGAAATCCAAGCAGCTGGAAGCCCATTTCAGAATTCTGCAGGAATATCCCTATGGAATTACAAGCCCAGTAAGAGGATTTCATAAAATGCCATTGTACAAGACAACAGAAAGCAGCAGTGTCTGGAGCAATTGGTACAGTTCTAGTTCCTCAGGTTCAAAACAGATAAATTCAAAAGCAAAAAGACAAAGAGCTACCAAGATGTAAAATTAAAACACCTTGCTCTGGTTTGTCTGTGAAAAAGATATAAGATTGTTCCTTCTCTAAACATGTCGATAAAGTGAGTACAAGGAGGAGGTTTTTAAGCTACCGGTGTTGGCACAGGAACAGATAGATATAAACAAGCTATAAATAAATTATGCTGAAAACTTCACTACTGCATGAAAGGAGTGAGGTTCTGGGACAGCTACCCAGTAGCAGTTGTAGAGGCAACTCCCCCATATGAAAATAACAGCAAAATTAGTTTTTAAGAGGACTTTGATCACTTCATAAAGGGATTACCCACCATGGTTGCCTCGGGTAACAAGACATGGATTTCCATGATCCAAGAGGTCCCTTTCAGTCTTCTATTACTGTGAATTTAGAAGTTGTTACTAAAATAACATAAATACCTTAAGGTAATTTGAGTACTTAAGCAAATAGGTAGATACTGTTCCATGTATCTAAGACCGTTCATTAACAGCACAATAATTATCCCTTATCTGTATTTAAAAGGAAATGGTTTTCCATCTCCCACTGTTAATCTTTCCTCACTGTCTGTATTAATTATTAATGTCCATGGTTTAATTCTTTTTTTCACTTTTCTTAAATGTGTTGGATGCCAGATTGGTTTGCCCAAGGGACCCTGAGAGATGGATGAATTAGCTGCTACTTTTTCAGCTAGAAAGCATGTTCTGTAACAGATTCGTATTTTCTGTGGATCAAATGCACAGAGTTCAACTTGTAACAAAACAAAATAAAAAAAATCAATGGCCAGCAAGTCACATCTGAATCTCTGCCATACAGAACTGGCATATTTCCTTTTGTTGGCAAATTGTATTATTTTCAAGCCTGTAACACCAGTAGGCACGAGTTACTTTTGAGCTTAGAGAAAGCTCTACTTCTGCACCACGCTAAAGCCTAAAGGATTCAGTAACAGCTTTGTGACTGTGGAAATACAGCAGCAAAAAATGACCCAATGGGTGGATATACTGTATGGCTGCTACATGTACTTACCAACACCTTTTGTCTGAAAGTCACTGATTACCAGCAGAAACAATGTGGGAAGCACACAGAAAGTGTGTAATTAGATTACAATGCTTCCTTGTAGCTGGAGTTTCTTGTAACCCCTGACCATGCTTTGTTTTCAGGAGGAAGCTCACTGGAATCACATTACCATGTAACATAGATGCAGTTCGCTTTAGTCATAAGCAGCTGGGTCTTAAAACCTCACGTTGGCCCATATGTTCATAGTCCTTAAAAATTAATATTTTTTTTTTAAAGTTTGTACTAAAAACTTCTTCTCAGCCACTTTTCTAAGATTTTCTCAAGCTTCAGAAAGCTAAACCTAATGGGAAAATGCAAGAAGTCTACGACCTGGTTAATTTTACTTCAAACTGCAGTAAACTCCCCTCCATCTGAAGAAAGATATGATAATGGGTAGTCATCTCCACTCGCTTATGTATTGCGTTTCAGCTGCAGCAAGAAATTACAGCCATAATGGAACAGAATGGAGGTTGTCAGGACTGTGAAGAGAAGGAAAATGACTGATTCATAAGCTTTCTGAAAAATCGGCAGCAGCGGACCAATGGTGAGCCTATCTTGTGGTTTAGAGCCAGTACAGCCTATGAAGCTTTTCATCCTATTTCATACATTTAGTACCCTTTTGTGATGTTTACACATTCATAGGCTAATACTAGGTTTACGGAAGAAAATATTTTAACTTCTCTGCATTTTAAAAAAATATTTCTATTTGTCAGCTTTCTTCTCAGAACCAGTCGTTCTTCATGTAATTTGTAATGCTATTTTTTGCAGCAGAAAAAATAATAAATCAGAAGTCCCATATGACTATCTTTGTCTCGTTAGAGAAATTGATATGAACAAATAAATGAACAAAAATGAGTTAACGTTCCATATAATATTTTTGAATAGTTGATCCTTAAGTGGTTTTTGAACTCCAGGTTTTCTACCAAAAATAAACATATGTTTATCAAAAGTCCTGAGATGGAGTAGAAGGCCAAATTCAGAGCCCCAAGCCAGCTTCCACAAATTACAACTTTACACTGGTTTCATTAGTGTTAAACAATTTGGCAGGGCTGTCTTAATTTAATTTTATTTAAGCAGTTTTAATTTTATTGTCTATATTTTGTACAAGTTTATTAGTGATTAAGAAATACTGGCAGCTATTCTGGATTTCATTGTAACAACAGATTGCTACCTACAGCTTTCTAGCAGAAATTGTTGACGTTTCCTATGTCACAGGAGGTAACTCTGTCCTTTAATCTTTTATATAAAGGGTCAAATTCCACTTTTGAAACTCAGGATTTTTGTCTCTGCTATTCCTATTGGAAGAATGTGTTGGATCGCTCTGCTTTGATGGTTTTAAAGTATTTCTTGCCTCGTGGCCAGTTTATATTCATTTTTTTCTTGTGACAGCGCTGCCCTTTAATTTAAATAGTTTCGTTTTCCCCCCAGTTGCCACATTTATCATTCTGTTGAATCAACAGTTATATTACCTTTTCTTGTCCTTAATTTTATTTAATGGAATAAACCAATTTTCTCCAGTAACTATCTATCCTTCAAAGAATCATTCCCTTAAGATTTTTATAAGACCTGCTCATCTGCCAGTGAGAGGTAACATTTGATCATTAACCACAGAACAAAGCCAAAGTTTTCTCTCAAAGGTTTCCAGTCATGCTCTTCCAACATTTTCCAAGCATCAGATTAATAGCAATGTAGAGGAGGTGAATGTTTTTTCAGTGGATATACTATTAAAACCATCAGACAGACTTCAGGATTTCCTAACTGTGAGCAATGAATTTATGAACACCAAAAACTACTCCTAAAAACCCAATGACATGTGGAGCAAGCCAACTAAGGTTTCTGCTGTTGAAACCCTTTGTACGATGTTACCTCTGAATTCCTAGAACTGATTATGTTTTTTGGCTCTGGTTTCCTTCAGGGGCAACACGAATGTCTGTAGTTTCGTTTGAGACTTCTATTTTTGGTTACTGGCACACTGCTTCTAAAAACTACTTAAATTACCTCAGATACAACCTGACAGAATAAGTCTTAAGTCTGATAAGAAAATTATAAGATGTATGTCTGTATTTTATTCTGATACCATGTCCACCTGTCTTCCCACTTTTCTCCGTGTTCTATACTCTGAATTCATTCTACACTAAAACAATCACCGTATGTTAAAAATTTCTTAATGAAACAGCCACTTCTAAAATAATGGATTAGCCAAGAAATGGAGAACTTTAAACCTACCCAATTGTTTTATTATTTAAGTAATTTTAAATAATAATAATTAGAAAATAAGTGACTAATAACTAAATAAGTAATTTATTTTTATTATTTCTTCCTATCAGTCACACCACGCTGGACTGCTGCTGGATAAATACAAGCTCTTGAAACAGAGGAGCAGGGAAGGAGGGTTTATACAAAGCCTCCATGCATAAGCTTGTCAAGAACTTATGGATCAAACTCAAAGGAACTGCCAAAAAGAGGGGCATTGTGGCACCCCCACCTTGGTAAGTGTCTGCTGCTGACCAACCACTCAAAAATAGGGGGATGGATAGATCTTTAAGCAATTGGAAGGAGTCTTATGATCACAAACCCATATAGCATGGTGGACTTTAACTTCAGTATTTACTGGAAAGGCAACTCCAGGTGTGGGAATAACTGGTTGCATTATGATCTTGGGGGTAGCATTTAATGTTTCAAAGCCTAACTGATGACCAGCTGTGAGTAATGTTCCTTATAAGCTGATTCTGGAGTCAATGCTCTTTAGCATCATCAAAAACCTGGATAATGGACTGTATTCAAGTTTGCAGGTGGCATCAAACTGAGTTGGAACAGCTGATGTGCTGGAGGGCAGGGCTGTCTCAGGTTCTGATGGTTCTTCATTAAGTACTGGTACAGGTAACTCAGAGAGACTGGGAAACTTTAGGGTTTTTAACGTGTGACTGACTAGAGCCCTGAGCAGTCTCTTCTGACTTTGAGAAGGAGATTGGACTATGCCTCCATATATGCCAACATAGTATGGACTATGTTCTGAGTGCCCTTCCACCTGAAACTGTTCTATGATCATATTATGAACTTGGTTGGATAAGATCACAAGTCTAAACAGGTTCTGATTATTTTTTTTTTACTTTGGGGTTTGTGAATTTCTGGAAGACTTTTTTCTGTTTCTGATGCATCTGTCAAAGGTGTAACACAAACAACTTATTTTTCACTGGAAAATGTTGGGATCTAACAAAACCAAATTGGAAACCTGGAATAGATAAAGTCCAGATGAACTAGAAAAGGCATAGTTTTTCATGGGTGAATGGGATTTTAGGAAAACTCTTCCAGCCTTGGTAATCAAATTCAGAATGATGCCTTATTTCATAGAGCCATAGAATATTTCAAGTTGGAAGGGACCCATAAGGATCCTTGAGTTCAACTCTGTGCTCGCAGGACTACCTAAAACTGAATTGCATGACTGAGCGCACCATCCGGATGCTCCTTGAATTCTGACAGACCTCCCTACTGTGAGCACTTACCCTGGGATCCGGTTCCAGTGACCGACCACCCTCCCAGTGAAGAACCTTTTCTTAATGTCCAATCTGAACTTCTCCTGAAACAACTTCATTCTATTTCCTTGTGTCCTATCACCAGTCGCCAGAGAGAAAGGATAAGCATTTTGGAGTTTGACTCAATATGGCTAGCTCCCAGCCCTCTTACTTACCACTTCTTCACTGGCAAAGGCTAGTTTTCATGCTATTTCAACCCATCTCTTAAGTTAAAAGTTGTTGATAAAACAAATGCATTGCATAGCCTGTTTTTTTTATAATCAAAGAAGTTTTGTGCAAATATAAGTACCTGATAAGCACTTAGGCTTTGGGGTGATTCTATGAATTGAATTACATCTTTGTATAATTCATGGTTTGTTATCACTAGTCTGTTCGCACCTTGCTGTGTGGAAGTTTACAAGTAACTCCCTGTGGTGCAAAATGCAAATGAGCTTCTTTTTAAGAACAAACTCAACGTGGAGCTGTTCATTATGACTTTCCTAGAAAGTAAGAAAGATATTCTGGAGATAGTTTTGATACTGAAAATGCAGCCAGGTAATCATAAATTATAGAACTTTCAAAAACTTCCCCTTTTATTTGCAATTCCTTTTATTTGTAGTTTTGTGAGCTTGCATATGTCAGTACAGCAAAAGCCAGGAAGTCTCTGAGGGTTTAAGCAGTATAATATATTTAACAACTGTATTTCAATGTACAGAAAAAACAGGCAGTACAAAGGGAAAGAGTGTGAATGAAATAAAAATACCTTAGAAATAAGAAACTATAAAGATCAAAGGAAAACTATTACTTTTGAAGGAAAAAAAAAAAAAGCATTTCTAAGCAATCTTTAATTTTAAAAGTCCTGGCATCTATGCACAAGGGTTCTCTCTTCCCATGTCTGCCTAGAATTTATTTGCAATGGAAACATCGTAATTCGTTTGTACTATCATACTACTATCCTAGCTAATGAGAAATTTTGTTTTTCCGGTGACAAGGACTGCACATAAAAAGTAAGGAGATTGTGAACTGAGTCTGATTAGTTAGACAAAAACATGAATTAAGGCTTCTTACTTAACTTTAATTTGAGATGAAAACTAATAGCCTAAACTGTCAGAAATCATATGTGTGGTTTGTTTGTAATTGGATTGTGCTTCATATATTACAAAGTAAGATAGCCTTAACTTTATATAACCTGCTGGACCCACATTGCACTGTGCAGCAGGAAAAAATTATACAGAGACAAACAAAAAAAAAGAGGACTACAGAAGACTAGTAAATTGGAGAACGTTTGAACAAGTTAACTGTAAACCAGCACCACAGAAATCATCAGGTTAATATATTCAAATATAGGTGAGCCGTCAAATGTGTAAGGTTCTGATTGCGTAGTTGGGATTGTGTCTTCAAGAACACTTTTTCCACTAATTATCTATGTTCGAGTTACTCTTGAACTAGGAAAAGGTGACCGTCTCTCTTTTTACAGCCCGCCCCAGTACTGTACTAATTTTGTCTATTTTAGTATAACTTTTGGGGGCAACAACCAAGGCTCTTGGTACTTATTGTAAAGTAAGACGTCCCATGCATTATTGCCTTGAAATCTGAGGCATTCTTTTCAAAATACAAACGCTCCTGCGTCTTCCTAGAGCAAAACCATGAGATGTCACCAACTCATTAGGCATGCCGAAATGAGCCCAGAAAAGACCACTGAAAACCTGTGTTAGAAAGTCAACCAAATTTTAACCTGTAGCCTTTCTAAGGCCAATCTACATGAGCTACATAAATATCAAATATGGTCAAGCGCATTAGAAAAATATTTACCTTGAGAGACAAGCCAACAGGCAAAGACACCTACCTTGTGAACACATTCGAAATTCAAAGAGGAGCTTCTAAACCCAGACTGCATCAGTTAGTCCAATAGCAGACACACTGATTTTTTAAAAGGCTTTGTTGCAGACTCAGGCATCCCAGAAATCCCTTTGCTTTTTCCCCTGTGTGCCCATCCTGCCTGCCATAGAGATGGACCAGGAAAAGCCACTCCAGAGCCAACTCCAGACCTGAAATGAGCTACAGGGGTCCTGGCAGCATGGAAACAGCTACAGCTGAATTTCTTCTGCTTATTTGCCCCATTACCTTGAAGCTATTTCAGTAAGCTGAAATTGCAAGGCATTATTTGAAGACTCTTCTAGGAAAATGTTTGGATTAAGTTTATTGAATTGTTTAATGAATTTTGCACATATTTACACAGAGCTAAGTAAGAATTGTGATGTTTGCTCTATGTTCTGTTGCAAGGTGTGTGGTTTTAACTTCGAAAAACAGAATTTCTACCTAAAATTGCAAACTTTGTTAAATGATTAGATCTAGTTCATTTCCTGCTATTCTAGATTACCCGTCCTACAGAGATTTTTGTGCAGTTAGTGTCTGGAGAAAACGTGTGGCTTCCTTGCAGAATTCCTGTGTGACCTTGAGCAAGTATTTTGTTTTATCAAATAACACAGTGCTCTGACTGAGCACATGCTAATAAAACTTCCCTACCTCATAGGCAGGCTGTGGGAATCAACAGCATTAAATACCTGAGCTGCTCGATAGTCTGGTGATTAGGGCCATATAAGTAGTTGCATAGTCAGTCCCCCTATGGTTAGAACATTGTCAAAGCGTGTGCTCCATGTATCTGTGTCTGATGTGACATTTTCCTAGTACCAAATTATCTGGAGACATTACAAGCAGAATTGTGGAAGGATCAAAAACAGCTCGAGTGGTTCACCCAGTCCCTTGTTGCAAGATAAAATGGCATGCAGCTGACACAAAACATCTCAAAGCTCTTGATTTGCTTCAGTGCCTTTTAAAGTACTTCTTCTGAAGAAGGAATATGTGTGTGCACACAGGAGTTATTAGCAGCTAAAAACTCTGTCTGCTGATATCCCACCTTAGAACACTGCATGTATCTATTCTAAAATCAGATGCGACATTGAAAAAATATTTGACAGAGGTATGGTTGTCTTTTGATCTTTATGAATTCCTGACATACTTCTGCTGATCATGACCTTCCTGCTACTTTCAGAGGTGTACAGAAATGAGAACCATCCCTTATGTGCTGCCAATTTTTATCTTACCAGTGAATAGTGATAATTTTTTTCTTTTTGTACATTTACAGAAGGTCACTCGTAGACTTGCATGGGATTTTTAACTACATCAACTGGAATAAAACATAATAATATAATGATGATTATTAATGTAACATGCAATGACTGGTTCTATAAAACACAGTTAAGAGGCTTGCTGTCCTGTACATTAATATTGATTTGGAGGTGAGATCACTTTACACAGAATTTAATGCAGCTTTGGTCTCAATTGCAAGTAAAATTCTTAAAGCGTGTCTTATTTTTAAGAACAGGACCTTTCAGCTGCAATGGAGAGTTCCTCAGGGGCTGATCTCAACCAGTTCATACAGTAAATATAGGATCACTGGAGCTGTTCCAGTTTTGTGATGATGATGAGCCTGATAAGCAGATGGGAGGCACATTTGTAGATGCTTTTCATTGCTTCTCTGTCAAAGCTTTTCATTTGTCCACTTACCCCTCCTGAACAGAGGTTCAACCACAAATAAAAACCATCTGAGAACTTCTGACTGAGGTAGGAGCTTATGTTAAAAAACTAACCAATATGGTTGATGGATACATGTTTTGTCTGTTTACATTCCTTCATGCAAAGAACTACAATGCTGTGATATGTCTTCCATATAAGTTTTGAGTCCATCAATATATGACGAAATTCATCTGCTGTCTTTCCTAGTAAAGATTTTTGTGTGTTCTTTTGGATCATTGGCAAAGGTGTTATATAGCGTAAGAGCAAAACTGACCCCTGCATGACCCATTAAAGCAGATTCGCTCTGTTATACTTCCCTCTACATAAACTAACGAAGTTTTAACCCACTCATTTGATGACAAGTTGCTGATTTTGTTAATCACCATATCTTCTGAATTGAAATGTTGTCTAGTTCCAAATTCAGTACTTTGTCAAAGTCCATTAGAGCAGCAGTCTTGCTTGTAACAATCAAACATTCAAACTTGGGCTTGGTTTTTAGTTGCTCAGAGAGGATTTAGGCTTTTTTATTTATCTCTACTCATTTTCTTCAAATTGCGCATTAAACAAATAATCAGCCACTCTATTTTGCTCCAGGGTTGATGTCAGGCTAATGGACTCCTTGTTACTCATGCAAGTTAGCTGAAATATTAACAAAATGTTAGTTCCCTTGTAGTCTCCAGAACGTCTGCAGTTATCTTAGAGTCAATGAAAACCACCACCGAGGAACATAAGGGTTCCTTTCCCAGTGCTTCAGCTTGCTATAGACAAATTATCAGTACTTGCTGACATAAAAAATTTTAACTCAAGTAGTTGCTGTTTACCATCTTCTGAATTTTCCAACTGGAAAATGCGTGAAAAGCAAAATATAGTTGCCTTTCCACTTCCTTGTCTTTTTAACCCTTTATCCAACAAAACAAAAGAGAAATTGCATACAAAATAAAATAAATAGGCAAAATTGCCTTAATTTCCTTAACTTTGACAGTCAATAATTCTAACTGTGCCTCTCTTATCAGTTCTAAAATTCTAGAATATGAATATCAAATTAATTACTATTATCAATCATATCTTCTTTTTTACAATCTGTACAAACTCAGTTTGCTCATATGTGCGTACATATGTGTGAAAGAAGTTTTGCATATATGTGTGTGGAGCTGCTTTCACTTCTCATCAAAGTCAGTTTGTGGTTTCAACCGCTGTGGCCTTTCACAGAAGTGAGAATGTGGATTTCTGAATACCTATTAAACTGTTCTTAAACAATTTCTGATTATTATTCATATGTTTTTAATTAAATTCTGCCTCCTGCCTGATCTGGTTCATATCTGCTTTCAGCTTTTTGAAACTGTGCCTTTGAAAGTATGAAGTGTATGTAGCACTGTTTTGGTTTAACCCCAGCCAGCAACTAGGACAACGCAGCCACTTGCTCACTTCCCCCTGTTGCGAAGGGAGAGAGAATCAGAAGAGTAAAAGTGAGAAAAAAGTCATGGGTTGAGATAAAGACAGTTTAATAGGTAAAGCAAAAGCCATGCATGCAAGCAAAGCAAAACAAGAAATTCATTCACTACGTCCCATTGGCAGGCAGGTGTTCAACCATCTCCAGGAAAGCAGGGCTCCATCACGCCTAACAGTTACTTGGGAAGACAAATGCCATCACTCCAAATGTGCCTTCTTCTTTCTTCTTCCCCCAGCTTTATATACTGAGCACGACGTCACTTGGTATGCAATATCCCTTTGGTCAGTTGGGGTCAGCTGTCCCAGCTGTGTTTCCTCCCAACTTTTTGCTCACTCCCAGCCTGCTCGCTGGCAGGGTGATATGGGGAGCCAAAAAGGCCTTGACTGCTTAGAAACAAGCACAAACATCAGTGCACTGTCAACGCTGCTCTCATCCCAAATCCAAAACAGACCCCCATACCAGCTGCCAGCAAGAAAGTTAACTCCATCCCAGCTGAAACCATGACGATCATTGGTTTGGACTTTCTTCTTTTTAATCATTGCAAATATAATTAAACCAAAATCACCTCTCTCCCAGGCTAATGACATTCTCTATGAAGAATAACTAATATCAGGTAAATTGTTTCATATACTTGAGATTTCTGCATTTGCCCTCTTTGTCCCTGATGGGTTTATGTGAATGCCTCTGAGAAGAATTAGGATCTTGTAATGAAGCTTGTGTAAAAGTCAGGGCGAAGTAGAAGCATGTAAGGAGTGGCAGGAGCCAACTTATTTCTGAGGTGAAAACTCAAGACCAGTCTTTTTCCTAGAAGACTTGGCTTTTTCCCCATTAGCGCTAGCGTTGTTGGCTGAGTGCTGCGCTGACTACCTGTATGGGGCAGGAAGAACTTTGGGTCATTTTCCTGCCCTCTGTGCTCATGGGTCACCAGCATGCAGTTCTGTTACCTACGTGTTTTAAAAGTTGTGAAGTTTTAAAAGTTGTGATACTTTAAAAGTTGTGAGTCCCTCTTCACTTTTCCCTAAATACTGTAACACCTGCATAATCCTCAGCATCAAATGAAAAAAATATGTCTAGACTTTAAAAGGACACATCAGGTCAGATGTTAAAGTGTTGTTTGGTATTTTTTAACCAAATCGATGAAAGCTGGAAACTTGGATGAGGAGGACGCTCTTCTGTGATATCATAATTATACAATTATTTTGGTTCCTTCTGCTTTACGCCATATAACATAGAGCTCTCACAATTTTATCTTATAGTGATAAATTACTAATTATGGTTTGTTAGGACCATTCTGCTGGAATCTGACATATGTGGAAAACGATGCAATGGAAAAAGTAGGGTTGTTTTTTCCTCTGAAATATCTGCATTTTGGGTAGATCTTTTGATTATTTGTTGAACTCTGAAAGGCAGAAACTAATAGTACTGTAGACCTAAATAACCCCAGAGATATCAGCACTTGGCAGAAAGCTTTCGCAGAAAATCTGCCCCTCCTTCTTACACCTGGCTGCAGGTTGCATTAATTTCCAGAACTCCCCTCAGTAGGTCAGACACAGGTAGGTCTCCAGGTCATACTGACAGTACTGTATGGTCTTCTATAATCCTCACCCAAAGGACCTTGGGCCTCACAGGCATGAAGTCTGTGGCGTTTGCTGGTAAAGATGTCATCAGCTCACCCTCTTATCCATCTGGTTGTGGTCTCACAATTGCTTGCTACTGACAGACCTCTAACATCTTCCACCGAAATCTTTCCTTCACAGTACAAATACGACAAAATGAAGCCCACAATTGTAAAGGAAGCTACAGTGGAGGAAACAGGTTGGTTCAGCAGACGTGGATGGTTTTTGCCACACTTCTGTGCCTTTTGGGTATCTTTGTGGCGTCTCAGGTGCAACACAGAGAAGGACAGTGGCTTAGAGCATCACAAACCTCCATCTGTCACACAGTGGGTGCCTGAAGTAGGTCTACCCTGCTCAGAAGCAAAAAAGGGTAGATATGTGGTCAAACCTATATCCTCGTCTTTTGTGCTTCTGCCTCTCTGACTTGTGTGTCCTTGAATCAATCAGCTGGGTGACCAGCGTGGGAAATGCAGGTAAGGTGGGGAACCTGGGCCTCTCGGGCACCAGAGCTCTCACAGAGTGCCACAAGAGGTAAAGGGAACAGAAGTGAACTCTGAAATGTAGGTCTCAATCTCTGCCACATAAAAAATCCCAACCCAGGAAAACAAAAAACAAACCACATTATGATATCATTTGAAATAAAAGGTTTTGCTTCAACTTTCTTGAGACAAAATTACAGCATTGAATTTTGCAGTAAAGTGTAAGATATTCCCACAGAAGAATCCTCACTCAGCTGTAATGAAGATATTTCCCAGTTCTTTCCACCTCTGCTACAGCTTTCTGCACTTTGTGACTTAACATTTTGAAAGGAAAAAAAAAACCCACACAAAACCTGTGGCTTACTGAGTCACTTACTGGCACAGGGCCTTGTTTAAATATCTTCCTGAAGTGGTTGGCTTGGCGCTCCCTATCTCTGAGGATTTCTAATGGATCTTTCTGCCTGAAATTAGGGCAAGCAGTTTCCTCAAAAGAATTGAAGCTTTTTAAATGGTTACTAGCATTCCTTTTCAGTTTAAATTTATCAGCTGATTTCATCCATGGATTTGTAATGTTCTTCCCTTCCCCCCATCTAAAAAACTGGATTTCTGCTTCTGCCGTATTACATTGTCTCTGTTCTGAAAACAACTGAGAACTTCTTGAGCTCTGTTTCTACACTCATGGATCTGGTATTCACCCATGAAACAGGTGACTGCTGCTTCAGTAACATGGTATCAATTTAATAAATGAACATTTTCAGTGAGAATGTAGTTCCCTTGACCATGGAAGATGGTCAAGTGGTGGAGCAGGCTGCCCAGAGAGGCTGTACAGGCTCCATTCTTGAAGGTTTTTAAGCCCTGCACAGCCTGGTCTGACCCCATAGCTGTCCCTGTTGTGACAGGAGGGTGGACCAGACACCTCTGGGGGTCCGTTCCAGCCTGCACGATCCCATGATCCTTTCCTGATCGTCTGTTCAGCGATCAGTTTGTTTTCTTTTCAGTACTCTATTAGAATTCATTTACAGTTAAAGATCTTTGCCTAAATCCTTAAATTCACCCATGGCTTCCAAAATACGCAGCTATGCAAACATACATCATGCATCGTCAAATTGTGCTTTGGGGTTTTCTTCAAGTAAAATTAGGTTAATTATCAGAGCTATCTCAAGAAATGTTGTCTTAAACAGTCAGTGTTTTTCCCTTCTCTTAGTAGTTCTAAATTGATTCAGTCTCCAGCTTTTCCACCCGCCTGGCATCTTTTCTGCCCACATGGTCCTACCGATAAACAGCAGTAGCACAGAACACTATGATATAAATTGCCATTGAGTTGGAGCTGTGTTTTCCCACCATGAAAACGTTCCTCTTTTACAGATTCGCTCTTACCTTTGAATCTAATACTTTCTGGCATGGTCTGTGTGAGTCTAACTAAATGTGATTTTGTAGATTTTTTTGTGTTCAAAGTGAGTGTCAAATTTTCTAGTGACAACTGCTTCCCATCTCAAAAACATAAAGTAGCTCATCTCACAAAGGTATTTACATGAATGAGCACATTTTCCAACTCTACAGGAATGTTTTCCTTGACATGTGCCACAAATTAATATTTTTCCGGGAAATCAAAAGATTTTATTTCCACTTGAGATGCTCCTAAACAATTACCTTCATAGACCAATTGAGAGTAGGGACACTAAATAAATTATAAAGGGCCAAGTATCAAAGCCCTTGCTAAGGTCTTGATTGCACAGTAATGGCAGAACTGCATAATGTAATGTAGGGACCTGGCCAAGGGGAATATATGTAGGAATTCCACTTCCGTTTTTAAGTTCAGTATTATACATGGAAGCACTATTCTTAAGAGAACTCTCACTCTGAAATTTTCAAAGACGAGTTGCTAGGAATTCTGTTCTAGGAAAGAAGTATGCATAT
Source organism: Rissa tridactyla (assembly GCF_028500815.1). Taxonomy (NCBI): domain Eukaryota; kingdom Metazoa; phylum Chordata; class Aves; order Charadriiformes; family Laridae; genus Rissa; species Rissa tridactyla. The sequence continues at coordinate 113,943,925 of NC_071468.1, read as the reverse complement.
CCAATACTGTGAGGATTTGTATACAATCAGTTTCTGCTGTTTATTTCAATCTCACTACTCCTCATAATTTATTTTAAATATTCGTTGTATCTTTAGTGTTTGCCATAAAGCTATGAAATCACATTTACTTAGCTTAAACAAGCTAGAAACATAACTGCTGATGCTGCATAGTTGATGCTGAATTTTACTGGAAAATACAAAGTAAATTTTTTCTGGAAAACACAAGCGTAGTGAAAGTATCCCTGCAATATTTGTTAAAAATAGTTCCGAAGTTTGTACAAGACCAATTTGAGTTCTATATAGAACATCTAACACTTTTATACCAATTATGTTAATATATGACTGCTTATATAAAACCATAACAAAATCCGGGACTCATGAAATTGGTATGATTTTGGCATTCATTTCAGAGCACCAAAAATTCATTCAGTGTGAATTTCCAAAAGTAATACAATAACCTCTTAAAAGTGATAACATACTAGTTCTTAGCAAATTAATCAGAACTTCAAAATATATTGTAGAAGGGGAAAAAGGTCCTTAGTAGGCTTCTGTGTCTATTTTGTGTGTCAGCAGCAAATGTTCTAAACTGTAAATTATTTAAAAGTGTAGCACACTATGACATCTCTTTAGGTTCAGATCACTGAATTTGTAATGCAGTCGAGTTTGTAGACAGAAACATTTCTATGTGGTGCAGTGCATGCAAAACATTTCTTCACAGAATTATATGTAGCAAATTGCATGAAGTCCAATGGGACCACATATTAGGCTAATCTGAGCTGTCATGGAGTCATGGACTAATGAAGAAAAGATTGAAAGAATTAACCCAGTTTCTCTCCTTCTCTTATCAACTGTTGCTAGAGGAGCGTGAGTCAGGGGAAGGTTCTCACTCCTTGATTCTGACAAACCTACAGAAATGTTTAATATTATTATTACTTGTCCTTTAAATAGTATATTTTAATATTGTGTAGCTTCTATTCTTTTTTGGTCTATCTTAAAACACTTTGCAAATGGGACAAGTATCATTAATCTTTTTATATTAAAAATATACTTTTATTATATATCTTATTATTTCTTATTTCTTTTGTCTTGTAAAATATATGCAGAAAAAAATCTTTATAAAAGGAAAATAAATCAAGCCAGAGAAAGGAAAGCTGTCAGACGTCTCCTTTTGACGATGGGACTATTCATATTATTACAGTTCAGTATTTCTCTAAACTGGGGGGAATCAAGGGTGTGATTTGTTCCATCAAGGCACTGAGGTTGTGGTGGTGACATGTTTTCATTAAGAAAACCCAGCACCATCTTGAAGGCACATTTGTATCGCATTGCTACAGTGAAAAATGTTAAAGTAGAGGATCCATCTATTTTTTTTTCTTATATATTAATAAACCTTCTCCCTTTGGGGTAGCAGCAGGTTAGCAAGAATAACAAAAGCTTTTCAGTGCGTTGAAAGAAAAAGCCTTACCCAGTCAGTAGCTCTCCATTGCAGCTGTCCCTCATGGCACTTAAATGTCATTTCAAACTTCACTTCATCACCTTGGTGAGCTAATGCACTCTACGGCCTCACCAGATGTGTTTCTCTCAGATGCAGTAAGCACTTTACATGGCTTCACCCTCCCACCCGCCTCCTGGGAAGCTGTCTTGGGAGGATGTTTATATGTTAAATTGCAAGAGAACTATGGATGAGAAATATCAATTCTGCTATAGCCTATATAACTGATCTACATTTCTTTCAACTCACTGAAATGGGGTCACATAGTTAGAGACACACAAGCCAGGGAGGAAAAAACAGTGGAATGCCTATTGTAAAACAGGATCCAGATGCCAAGGATATACCTGACAGAGAAGCAAGAGATAAAGCACCAGAATTATACTGAAATGATATACAACACATACCTGCCTCCTCATATATATATGCAGTCAAGAATTGATTCTCTTCCAAAAATGTATTACCTACTAGTGTAAATCCATTTACTTTAATTATATTTTTTTCTGCTTTTTACCAATCTGATGGGTGATACAAGGTCATGTACTGGTGCCCGATCATTGACTCCTCTTCTGAGATCAGTATTGCCTTTCTGCAGAGTAAAGTACTTCCTTGGACACTTCTGCTTGACTTCTCGTAGAGTCATAGAATCATAGAATTATTTAGGTCGAAAAGACCTTTAAGATCATTGTTGTTGTGATGCAAGTGCAGGACCTGGCACTTGACCTCGTTGAACCTCATACCATTGGCCTCAGCCCATCAATCCAGCCTGTCCAGATCCCTCTGTAAAGCCTTCCTGCCCTCAAGCAAATTGATGCTCCTGCCCAGCTTGGTGTCATCTGCAAACTTACTGAGGGTGCACTTGACCCCCTCATCTAGGTGATTGATAAAAATATTAAACAGAACTGTACCCAATACTGAGCCCTGGGAAACACCACTTGCGACCAGCCACCAACTGGATTTAACTCCATTCACCACCACTCTTTGGGCCTGGCTATACAGCTAGTTTTCACCCATCAAAGAGTACACTTCTCCAAGCCATGAACAGCCAGTTTCTCCAGGAGGATGCAGTGGAAAATGGTATCAAAAGCTTTACTAAAGTCCAGGTAAACAACATACACAACCTTTCCCTCATCCACTAAGCAGGTCACGTTGTGGTAGAATGAGATCAGGTTAGTCAAGCAGGACCTGCCTTTCATAAAACTGTGCTGACTAGACCTGATCATCTGGTTATCCTGCATGTGCCATGTGATGGCACTCAAGACAATCTGTTCCATAACCTTCCCTTGCACCGATATCAGACTGACAGGCCTGTAGTTCCCTGGATCCCTCTTCTGCCCTTTTTGTAGGTGGGCATCATATTTGCTAACCTTCAGTCAACTGTGACCTGCCCGGTTAGCCAGGGCTGCTGATAAATGATGGAAAGTGGCTACAGTCGCTACAGTCCCTGATAGAGAGTCCCTCCCCAGCTTTCCTGTAGGCCCCCTTTAGGTACTGGAAGGCTGCTGTAAGGTCTCCCCGGAGCCTTCTCTTCTTCAGGCTGAACAACCCCAACTCTGTCAGCCTGTCTTTATAGATGTGGTGCTCCAGCCCTCTGACCATCTTCGTGTCCCTCGTCTGGACTCACTCCAACAGATCCTTCTTATGCCGGGGGCTCCAGAGCTACATGCAGTACTGCAGATGGGGTCTCACCAGAGTGGAGTAGAGGGGCAGAATCACCTCCCTTGACCTATTGGCTATACTCCTTTTGATGAAGCCCATTATGGGGACTTCATTCGGCTCCCCATCCCTGTCTTCCAGCTTAGGGGGCTGGGTACCCAGAGAGTAATCAGTCATACTGGTAAAGATTGAGGCAAAGGCAGCATCAAGTACCGCAGCCTTTTCCTCATCCTTTGTTACTATGTCTCCCCCCGCATCCAATAGTGGATGGACATTCTCATAAGCCGTCTTTTTGTTGTTAATTTATTTACAGAAACATTTTTAATTGTCTTTTACAGCAGTAGTGAGATTAAGTTCTAGTTGAGCTTTGGCCCTTCTAATTTTCTCCCTGCATAACCTCATGACGTCCTTGTAGTCCTTCTGAGTGTCCTGCCCCTTCTTCCAAAGGTCATAAACTCTCTTTTAAGCTCTCTGTTCAGCCAGATAGGTGTCCTTCCCCACTGACTTGTCTTTCAGCACATGGGAACAGCCAGCTCCTGTGCCTTTAAGATTTTCTTCTTGTTTCTTCATGTTGTCATTGTCAGCATAGTTTCTGATCATAGCTTCATGGAATTGCGTGTATGCATGGAACAGATAGGTGGAGAATTACTAAGCAACTATTACAGCCCCAATCTGGCCAGATTTCCAAAGTGCAACACTGCCTGGGAACAGCTCCAATCATATCTAACACAAGCACTTCTGGTGTTGACACCATACTTCCTCTACAGGATCTGTACATGGGAAACAAACAAACAAACAAATCCCCAATATTGGAACTGTCTTAAGTTTTCTGAAGATTGTACAATAACATTATTGATACTCTCATAACAGTATGCTATGTCTCATGCCATTGCTCTATAAGAAAATGTTTTAAACATATAGAAATGTACTTCCTCAAATATGCTGAACACGAGGCCTTTATTATTTTCATTCTTCTTGAAACATACTTCTGTAACTGCTCTTGGAGCAGCCACCAAACATTCCTTTCTGAGGCAATTTTGAGGAAACTTATGAAAAATTATCTAAAAAATCCACTGTCTTGGAGATCACTGGACAATAAGTGCTGACTTTGCTGACAGAAATTGTGTTTTGGCGACAATTCACACGCCTGGAGACAGATCCTTCCATGGATTTGAGATGGAATTGTTCCAGTGTTATCTCCATTCAAACCAGCTACAGGCCTGGACCACAGCTGAACTTCAGATTGACCTACTTAGTTAGCTGGCTACCTCAGGTTTGTCATAACTATGAAGTTATACAATTTTTTACACCATGCTCATAATTACTGAAAGGAGCAGCACAGAAAACAATGCTTATTAGAAACTTCTGTAAACTAGTTGCATTCCTAACATCTGGAGTATGATGTACTATTAACAAGAAAGTAAATGAGTAACAGATTACAGGAAGATTATAGCAATTATAACATGTTACCAAAGCAAGATTAAATAGTCTCAAGAATGTGGCATGGTGTGTATCTAAGCGGAATTATTCACAAGCTCAAGTAGTTTAGAGTAATGTCCTTAAAGGGCAGTGGTGGAAGGTTAGGGAATGAAAGTCAAATATTGCTTTTTTCTGTTTGCTTTCATTGTTCTGACTGGTTTCTTCCACTTTTTATCACAGCTGTTCTGAGAGTAACAATTATAAAAGTGATTAATATTAATGGAGAGAGAACTCTCATAGTACTTTACATCTCCTGCATGGTCTGATGTGTACATCCCACCGTCTGGGTCACTGTCACATGCTACCGCCGGCACGTAGCCCACACGTGGAGTCCGTCAGGTTTAGAAGAGAGGCTGGAATCAAAGCCTCTGACCATGACTCTCCACTGCCTTTAAACTGCCAAGCTGGATAATGCTCTTGTTTCACTTCCTGAACTGAGCTGGAAGGAAAGCATTTTGGCTTGCTCATCCCTCAAATGACTAGAACAAAAGATATCCATTTGTCTGTCAGCACTTATGAGACAGTCATTAAAATCTGTCCTTGAACACAGGCGTTCCCACTGATTTTACTGGAATCCCAAGGCAAGATTCTCAGTGAGGTTGCAGCATAATTTCATGGAAACTGGTGGAATTATACTCATTTATACTATCTAAAGAGATAACTATATATCTGAGGTTAAAATGCGGCATTTTGTTTCTGAAGCACTAAGAGAAATAACACAAGGCCAATTTCTGAGTTTGGTTTGATATTTGTGCCTTTTACCAACTTCTTTGTGAGCAGAATTGTGGAAATAATTTTCCAGCTCTTGGAGTAGGACACAAAGGTATCAGCAGTTATTTACTGCCACAAGGGTTAAATTGACGGAGGTGTTTGCAGCTTTTGCTTCTCTGTGAATGGGAAGTACTGTAAAGGTAGACAGAGATCTGTGCGTGCTGGTCGACAGCAGGCTCAATAGGAGCCAGCAGTGAGCCCTGGCAGCCAAGAGGGCATCCCGTGTCCTGGGGTGCATCGAACACAGCATAACCAGCCGGACAAGAGAGGGGATCACCCGGCTGTATTCAGTGTTGGTGTGGCCTCACCTTGAGCACTGTGTGCAGTTCTGGGCCCCACAGTTCAAGAAGAATGTGAAGGTCCTTGAATGTGTCCAGAGGTGGGCAACAAAGCTGGCAAAAGGGCTGGAAGGAATGTCTTGTGAAGAGCGGCTAAGGACTTTGGGCTTGTCTAGTTTGGAGGAAAGGGGGCTGAGGGGCGACCTCACATTGCCCTCTCCAGCTTCCTGAGAAGGGGACGTGGAGAGGGTGGGGTGGTGGTGATCTCTTTTCCCTGGTATCCAGTGATAGGACTTATGGGAATGGTTCAAAGCTGCACCAGGGGAGGTTTAAACTGGACATTAGGAAGCATTTATTTACTGAGAGGGTGGTCAAACACTGGAACAGGCTTCCTGAAGAGGTGGTCAATGCATGAGGCCTGGCAGTGTTTAAGAGGCATTTGGACAATGCCCTTAATAACATGCTGTAACTTGGTCAGCCCTGAAGTGGTCTGGGAGTTGGGCCGGGTGATCGTTGTACTGAACTAGATGATGTTTCCAACTGAAATAGTCTATTCTATTCTATTCTATTCTGTTCTATTCTATTCCTGTGTTGTAAGTTATTATTTTCTTATGTCTTACCGTACATACACATCAGTTTTCACTTTTTTCATTCATTGCAGTGACAGAGAATGTTGTTACAAAACTGTGTTTGAGATAAAATTCCAATGTTTCTGGAAACATGATGATAGGAATGTAACCATGGCCACAAGAGCATTCAATTCTGTTATAATTTAAGCACAACAAACTGCATTAAGCATCAAAAAGGGCTCTCCACATCTTCTGATTGGCATTTATAGTAGTCTATAATATGGCAAGCCTGACACCACAGAACAGGATAAAGTATTATAATAAGAAAACTGATTGATTAGTTAATGTCTGCACAGCACTTTTAAATATGAAGCACTGCCAACTTAATGCTAAGAAAGCATTTGGATAGGCATGTCATGTATAAGCTGAGACTGAAAATTAGCCTTCTGATGAAGTAATGTATTTGTTAGACTGTAGCATTTAGAATTCTTTTGTGTTCATTCCAATTATTATTATGGTCAAGCATTTTCTGGTGATCCACTGAATAAATGGTCAATTATCCTGTTGTATAAAATACAGAGAAGGTGATACTACAATTGCAATCTTTCTAGAGCAAGCTTTATTCATTAGCTAAACAAAATGTTATTCCTTAGAAAGCCAGTTGTGACTCTTCTTGAAGAAAGCACGTAGGAAATGACATCTCACAGCAGCAACTTCCTGCTTTCAAGTAGGTGGCTAGAGTTTGCAGGAAGATGGTGGAAGGTGGAAGTAGTAGGTAGAAGGTTTACAGGAATCGTTTACTCTGGATCCAGAGAAATTGCTTCCGTTTAATGAGGGGAGTTCTATTTAACAGAGTAAATACCAAGTCAATATATAAACATCCTTTAGAATATTTAATTTGCAAGAAAATGGAAGGGGCAGGGGGATGAAAGTAGAAATAATATAGAAGTTTCTTGATCAGGTGATTTTAGGAATCTGAATGATACAGCCAAGGACCGGTGACCTTCAGGACAAAGGTTTCCAGAATAGCAGATTAACAGCTTTTCATGCACTATCGAAATCTCAAGATTCAAGCAAATATTGTCCATATTCTTCATTCAGACATCACTAGCATGACCAAAGCAGCAGCATGAAAGGGAGATTTTGGCAGTAACATACAACTTTCTATAAGAGTCATAAAAATTATGATTATGGAATGTACTTTTTTTTGATACACCATGCAGCTACTCCAATTGAAAGTCTTGTTTTTTATTTTTATTAATAGTAAATTATGGGCAGAACTGATGGCACTGCCTTTATTACAGTTGTCAAACCCTGCACTACAAGAAGCTATTATCAGACCTCACATACTTTCCAAATTAATCCTTTGTTTAATGCTCCATTCTGGGTTTCCTCCTCAGGCTGGATCTTTCTGGGAAATTTCAGACAAAATTGTTTTCTCCTTATTACTTTCTGGTAACGTTTTCTCTCAAAAGCCATATGGCCCTTTTTTTCTGGATCAAGGTTTGGCAACTCGACAAGCTGTGTTTACTACTATCCCAGAAAAATAAACACAAATGAAGCCAAGGTAGAAGGCTTTGTAGCGGCTCTTTCTTCTCAGGGAGGACATGCTTGAGTGTCGTAGGCAGCTTTTGAGAAGACTCGGTCCTTGTTGTGTGTGTCTCACAACTGGCAGTGCTGCCCAGGCTGTATGTGTGCCAGATGCAGCCCCGCTGCAGCCAGAGATGGGATTGCAGCTGGCTTTCATCCTCAATGTCAGTAACACAGAGGCCAGACCACAGAGGCCTCCAGCACACATCCATACCGCGCTCCGTCAGGCTGCAAAGCTCATGCTGAAATCATGCTGAGTTCAGGCTCTCATAATGTGATTTTTATCCAGATAGCTGAGATTAAGCCAGCATAGGTACGTCAGTCCTGCATAACCACACTTGTGCTTTCTGGCCGCAAGGAAGACATGCTCCCAGTGACTGAGCACTGATGTAACTCTCAGCCTGTTCACCAGCCTTCTCGGAGTTGGCTTCATAGGTATATTTGAGATTTATCTTCATTTTGGAAATCAGAGCTGTTTGCAGTTTAATAGCAAAGATAGCTTGAAAGGAATTCTATATATGCCTGTTCTGATCTCTTCTTTAATGTGGCTTAAGTTACGACCCAGTCCTATATAAGATCTAGCTTCAGTGTCTTCCAGATGGGCAGTAAATCTGAACACCAGGGAGAGGTTCTCAGCTGCTCTAAGTCAGCACATATCCAGATGAAGCAGTTTGTGCTAAGGGTTATGTACTCCAGAGATTAGAAAGCCATAGTTTCTGTAAATTATATACACAATCATGTAGGTTTTTTGGCAGTGTGGCAGGCTAGGGGAAATCAAAGGCGAGGAAGCCCAAGCTGGAATACAGTTATGGACAATTCAGGACAGTGCAGGGAAATCATCATCTATTTCTTTACCTAGAATTTAGTCACTAATAATCACTCCTAAGAACATGTATTACAGACTTATACTGGTGTGCACCAGCAAAGATTTTGGCACAAGAGTAAAATTTGAAAGCAGGAAAAGTAAGTGGATATAAATGTAAAATGGAATAAAATCTCATCTTGATTTTCCATAACCACATCACTAATCTATTTTGGTTTTCTGATAAGAGGGTATTTTTTTTGACATAAAAGAAATGTGTAGGTATAAGATGTCTAGATTTTACTAAGGCATGAACTATTGAAAAATGTGATAATTATGAGCTGAACTGGGGAGGTGGTACTTAAGGTACACAAAAAGTGCAGAACAAATTAGCCAAAGAGATGGCTCATGACAGAGGTGTCCTGAAAGGGCAATGATTATCAGAGGAAGATTATTTGTGAAGTTCGCTGTGAATCACTCAGAAATCTTGTTTAATTTAACATTTTTCCACAGTGATCTATTTTACTCTAGTGACAGTGGAGATGTAAAGCCTATATAGGGATATGAGTGGTGCCTGAGCACAGCTGGGAGCCTGGTATATGCTCTTCACTTTTGAAATACCACAGGCAATGACTTGTAAATGCTTCTTGCTTACTCAAACATAAACCAAACGTATGTTTCGGTTTTTTTGCTTTTTGAAATGTGTACAAAAAAACCAACATTTTTGTTTCCATGCTCCTATTCTGTGAAAAGTCCAAACCATATCAATATCTGATGTCAAGACATAACAAAACTAATGACACTAAACCAAATTAAACTAGGATTCTCATTCAGAATAATGCAAAAAATGTGTACAGTCTTTAGCTCTCGCACCCAGACTTGTGGACAGCTGGACTGGGTGGAAGAGGATTGTTGAGAGGATTCTATTAATGACCTCAGAAAGGTAACTGACCTGCATCCCAGAAGCACACATACTTGATAAAGTGCCATGGATGCCTTTGGAGCCTGGATATATAAATAGTGAGGAAGCTTACTAAATGGAAAGAAAAAATTGCTTGGACTTGGTTACTTAAGCTATCAAAGAAAAAATAATTTCTCCAATGAAAAAAAGCAGGGCCATCGAAACAATTATGATGCATAATTAATTATAAAAGACTGGACATTTGGAGATGCGAGTGACTTATAAAAGGGCATTATGTTGATGAATATCAACAAGAAACAGTGGAGGGAAATTTAAAGAAGTTGTTGCAGTAGGCAAAACTCACGACTTATCCAAAAGGAGATGGAAGTCCTGCCAGAACCAAGCATGAGTTAAAGTGAAAGATCTGACTGGCAAGCAAACACTTGCACGAAAAAGAAACAATTGTACATGAACGGGGTCATATTCAACCAGGAAAGAGACATGCATAGTAAGGGCACAGATACATTAGACTTGCTTTCATATGGACATCGTCTTGCAAAACAAAAGGAATGCTTAGCATTATGGAAGATATGCATGAAATGCCACAGGTAATTTGTTTGTGTAAGCTTGCCACTAGGCAAATGCAAATGAAGAGACCTTTGTAGAACAGAAACATTTACATTGGTAGTACAGCATTTCTTTAAGCTCATATTGTAAACTAAGAAACAGACTAGACGTGACTATAACTACCTTCATAATTACAAAGAATATGCATCAACAATTCAGAAATTTCCTTTCAGGTCATTATTTTATATTGTTTCACTGATTTTCTTCACTGTGGCAACCTGAAGAATAGAAATTACACAGAATTCAACTTTGCGTGATCCTGTAAGGAGTTTAGTCACATCTCTGTGAGACTTTGACTCCATTCATCTTGGACTAGTTGGATGTGCCCAAGAAAGAAGTACCCCATTCTTCTGTTTTGGTACCCAATCTGTAATGCGGGTAAGCACCAGCAATTAAGAAAGCAGGAACGCATTTTTATATTTAAGTTAATTTAATGTAAGTAAATACTATAAATTAAGCACATAACAAAGCCTAGACCTGGGCTGAGGGTTTAGAACAAAGCCATCCTCCAGAAATGGTTGGGTTTTAACATTACTTATTGTAAGGACACCCTTCTGAGAGGTCACTTTCCTGGGAGGAAAATCACCAGAGAAGTAGGTGTTCCACAATCAAAGAGCAGAGAGATAGGTCACACTAGGCATGCAATAGCTGGGTTTGAATCAGGGCTGTAATATGAAGCCTGAGACTTTATAGCTTACACCAGTTATCCCCACATTCCTACTAATAGGAGCTGATGTGCTGTAGGCAATAGAAAGATGGAGCTTCTGAGAGGGAAAAGGTGGAGATAAAAGGAAAGAAATACCAAGGAACAACTCCACGTATATTAAATTTTGGGGGAGGTTGTTAGACAGATGCAAAGTTTAAGCATTTTAACAAAAAACAGGCCACTCCATGCTCTCTTTGCACTAGTGTGAGAACTTCAGTGTTCTGATACCTCTTAAAGTATTTGATGAGAGACTAATAGCCTGACAGGCTAACACTTCACTTCCTTCCAATTAGGAGACTTTAACATCAAAGCTAAGGTCCTCCACTCAGCAAGGGCTTACTTGAATGAATTATAGAGGAGAATAAGTCCAGTAGTTTCTTGTTTTTTCCCTCACGGAGACACAGTCCGGCATAGGCTTTAATAAGATGTTTGAGGTCAAAAGGTTCAGGTTCCTCACTGTGAGTGCTAGGAAGCTGCCAGAGTGTTTCAATATGTGTGGTGTTTGTAATGCAATCAGACAAAGCTGAAAACTCTATTACAGAGTGTCATGTGGCTGACTTCCTTTTGGAGTGCTCTCATGTATAGTTAACAGCAAAGAGTATGGGACCTTTAGTACGCTATGAATCTTCCATGATGCCATTTCAGTCTGCTGAAACAAATAATGCCTTCGCCACCATTCGTTTTGGGCTGGCAGGAGGGGTGCGATGGTGGCTTCCTCCAGGGTATTGTGTCAGTTGTTTAGGCATCGATTGGTCTTCAATGAGAAATGATGGCTATGTTTGATGTATGGTGTTATTTGACTTGCTAAGCATGAATCTCTGGCAGTGTCTAAAAAAGCTACCATTTACCCATTACGTTCTGCTCCTATTTACCTCACCAGCAAAGAGAAATATATTACAATCCCTTTGAGATAAGCATAGAAGATGTTTTGTTCCTTCTTTTGGTCAAAAAGGTTCTTAGATGCAAGATATTTTTCCTGTGCATAATATCTAGCTTTACTTCTTATTTTTCAGTGGTTCCTACCATCAGGTGGATCTCTCCACCTTCCAGAAACAGCTTTTGTTCTGAAGAAGTTTATAAAATCACAGAATCACAGAATCTTCAGAGTTGGAAGGGACCTCTAGAGATCATCTAGTCCAACTCCCCTGCTAGAGCAGGATTGCTTAGAGCACATTCCTCAGGACTGCATCCAGGCGGGTCTTGAAAATCTCCAGAGACGGGGACTCCACAACCTCCCTGGGCAGCCTGTTCCAGTGCTCTGTCACCCTCACTGTAAAGAAGTTTTTCCGTGTATTTGAACGGAACTTCCTATGTTCCAGCTTGTGCCCATTGCCCCTCATCCTGTCACTGGGAACCAATGAAGAGAGTCTGGCACCATCCTCCTTCAACCCACCCTTTAGATACTTGTATGCCAAGTAAAATGCATGTATGATTTATTTTAATACCTATTCCACACAGAAAAGCGGCACAACTGATAGTAATACAGCAATTGTTTGCTGTAATGTTACAATAGAATGAGAAAAAGAAGGAAAAAAAAAAAAGGAAATGTCTTCTGTTTAATCACACAAGGGACTGGATTCACCTCACCTTGCTTTATGTCCTCCGTGGTCAAAGGAGAGACCTCAGCATCCACTGAAGAGTAGTTAACGTCAAAGTTTCCTTCCATGCAGAACAGAACTGGGGGACACAAGACCTTTATCAGACATGAAGATCTCAAAATTAACATCTTCAGAAGATTTTCTACAGTATAAGGTTCTTATCCCAATAATCAGCAAATGTTTAGATGAAAATGATTTATGTAACCGTTCACTAGTCTCCAAGATAAATTCTTTTTCAATCCAGGTATTAGTTTCCAAACCACAGTATGTAAATCCATGCACCCTTACAGACTGCAAAAAACAATCCCATCAAGTGAAAGTGCTTTTAATTTCCTCCCATATTCCTAAATTCCCAGGTACATCTCTTTTTTTTTGAGTTGGTGTTGGGTTTTTTAGTTCCTTTTCGGTTTTTATTTTTCTCCATGTACTCCTAACATTTGTCTGCACAAAAAAAAAATAATGAACTGAGCTAGGTAAATTGATACAGAACATAATCCTCTAACACCAAAAGCAAATCCAACTGCAGTGGTATTACTTTATTTATACCATGCATATTCCATGTGGGAGGAACAAAAATCAGCTTCAATGTGAGGCACTTCCACAGCAATACAGCTGTAGCTATGCAAGTTTTGGAAAAGTATTACTATTTACATTCATTTTGGTTTCATTTGGAAATCACAGTTCCTAACTGAAATGCCATTACTGATAAAAAATGATCTATGTATATTCTGCGTCTTGCGTTTTTCCTCCAGTAATAGCATCCCCTAATTACTGCAACTAACTGAAAAATACTGTTTTACAAAACTTTTTGCTCAGTAGAAATAATGAAATTCTTCTAGATTTTCTCACTCCTGTAAAAGAAAAATCATAAAACCAAACCCTTTAAAAATTCTGTTTTCACTGTTTCTTTATGCCTCCGTTCATTTTGTTTCTTTTAAGTTTTGCTTTTTTTCCAACCTCCTTTCCCTTTCCCAACATACTTGTTTTTCTTTCTTTCCTTCATAATTTTTTGTGTGAAGAAGATAAGTGAGAAAGAATTTTTTTATTTTTTTTTTTTAATTTTACACTTGAGGATAGTGGTTGAAGCCAATTAAAACAGTAAACTATCTCTGAAGGACAGACCTTCAACATGAAGACTTTAGCCTTGAAAAGACTCCTGGCACTGCATGACTCATTCAGTGTTGACACATCCATAAGAGCTACGAAATTTAGCTTCCAGAAAGTTGCATCACAGATTATCTCAGGGATATGTCAGGCCAAATCCAAGGAAAACCTGAATGAGTATGGTTGAATGTTGGAAATAATATCTGGTGTACACAGAAGAGAATAGGAAGATGAACTCAGCTTCTTTTTTTTTTAGGAAAAGGCTAGCTGCTGTATTCTTACTGAAATTTAATTTCTTGAAAGTCTGCTTCTTTGTTACTGAATAAAAATGACCATGTGTAATTCATAGGAATTCATCACACGTGTGGCTCCCCCATAGGCGCCCAGCTTCCAATTCTTCTAAACCACTTTTGATGGAAGAAAACATTGACAAAGTTACAGCTGTTTGAAATTCAAAATACATCTAGTCGTGAGGTGGTCTAAAAACATCTTTTTTGTATTGTACAGTATCTTGAAAACATGAAGTGTGGGGAGTACATAAGTACTTTAAGACGTTCCTTTTCCACTATCATTTCTCCAAAGTTTCTTCATGCAAACACAAATGAAGTTCCCATGGCACTTCTGTATTTTTCATCAATCTTTAACTAGTATATCTTGAGTCTCCTGACTTATTCTTCACACCTAGAGACATTTTCAGTTTATATCTAACTCATAAAAAAGAAATGTAGGTAAAGGAAGTGTGCTCAATGATAAGGAATTAAAGAAGGCTCCCATATGTAGTTTAGGAAAAATGTATGCACTGAGGAGGATTAAATCTAATTAACATCAGCATCATATACTTTTTGCTATAAAAATAAATAAATCTTACAAAAAAAATTTTTATTAATGATCCATTACTGGACTAACTGTTGTTTTTTAACAGTGATAAAGTAACAAATCACAATTTCAAGGCAAAATAAGAAAAACTTTATTTTTCTTCTTCAGTTTTTGCTTTTTGAAATCAAAAAAAGAAATTTCCATAGGTAGATTTTTTGAATTAAGAATTCAATTAATTAAGAATTAAGAATTCTGAATTAAGATTTTCATGTGGTTTTGCAGTCTTGTATGAACATAGATATGACTCACACTGATTTTGCCATGTATATACTTCTTCTGCAAAGTAAAAATTGTCTGACACTACGGTAATCAGATAATATTTATCTGATAACCATTAATTTCCATGTGTAAGTGTGTCTACAAGGTTTTAATTTTAATTCAACAAAAATTAACTGGTTAAATTGAAAGTATACTATCAATAAGTGTTCCATAGGACCGACTTTAAGCTGATCAATCACGTGGCACAGTCCTCTATGGAAACACTTTTGCCTGTTTGCAGTACACCATGGAAGTCAGTCTTAGCAAGCTTTTGTTTGATTCCTTGATGCGGCTGAACAAAAGATCATCCTAAGTATTATTTACAGCCTGTTTCCATTTCCATACTAATCATATTATTCCAGAAACTCAGTCTATATTCACTTGCCAGTCCCCACCGGTGAAAGACAATCTTTATTATGTAAAAAAAGGGACATCACAATATTGGTTTTGAAGTATAATGAAATGATTTAATAACAATGTATCTTCATATTTCCTAAATGATTTTAAAACCGTAATGCACGGCAGGGGTCTGCCTCAGTGGCATAATGAAATGGGACAGTTCAGATTGCAACCTGCTGTTCGAGGGTCCCCCCGTGCACAGAGCAGCATGACAGCTCTGTCTCCTTTCCTTTTTATCTTTCTTTTCCTCTCCAAGTGCTGGGTAATATTCTTGGAGAGGGGGATGTCACTCAGTATCTCACACATCCAGCTGGTGATTAATTTACACAGAGTGAAGATGAGGTACTTCTTAGAAGTAAATCTACTGCTACAGTTTGATCATGGAAGTTGCCAAAAGATTCAATATATAGCTCTGCTAACTGTTGGATGTTAGTAGAAATCTTAGCCATTAACTTTTTATAACCAGCAAACTGGCCTCTACACACACACCCTGGACATATAGATATAAACACATAGCTAGGCATATAGATAAATATGTATTCAGAGAGAAAGTGGGAGTAAAAGAGACGTGCACACACATGCTTACATATACACTGCTGACATGATGATTTCACCTTGTCTAAGACTACAGGCAGCTGCAAGGGAAAAACGCATGCAAAAAAAAAAAGGCATAAGCAACATGAAATAACTTCACAAGAATTTGAGCAAGTCTTACAACTACAAACCCTCAGACCGATCTTTGTACATTTAAATGATCTGATACTTACTATACTACAACAATTTTTCTCTATGTCCTTTGGGTATAATCCTGGAGGCTTCTTTTAGCTGTGGTTGTGGCCTGGACAGAGCAAAATAATATCCTAAATAGAAGCAAATATACTGATTGCTGCTGCAACCTCCTAGAGAGAATGTTTGCAAATCAATAAAAATCATCAAGGGAGAAAGCAAGAGCAGTTGTGTCTGGAAGGGAGTTTAGCAGGGATGCTGAAGGGGTAATACTGGCCGACTTTGCCTGTGTGCCAAATTGTCTCATCGTAACTTTGCCCTGAGGCAAAAGTCCAGCTGAACCTACTGGAAAAGTAACAGCATTGAATTAGAGGCACTGCTTTGCTGAAGTGAGCAGAAGCACCAGTCCCCGGTTAAGTCTTGAGCTAAGATCTACTAGATACTGCACAAACTCAAAATAAAGGGGACATTTTACTTCCAAACTGTAGGTAGTTTTGACTAGACATTCAGGGTAAAAATCATTTCACCTAAATTTACAGCATGAATTTCTGCGTCTCCTAGGCTCCTGTTTGAATCAAACAGGTACTTCTGGGCATTTCTCAGACCTGTTTTAGATGTCTACTTAAGGACAAGATGGATTGCACCCTAGAAGTGCCAGTTTCTCTTCATTGATAGAGAGCGAGCCTGGGGTGACTGCCTTGTGTGTAGATGGATGAATCCCTACCTCTCTGTTCCTAGAACAGCACAGCAGCGGAATGAATGTGTCTGATGGCCCGCTCTCTAACAGAGTTGCATTACTGTATGAGTACTAATAATGTAGGTGATCCTACTCTGTGGAGGATGAACACACGCCTTTGCAACGAGATATATTTCTTTACCTGAAGATGAGCTAATAGTTACTGTAAGTCACAATTTAACATTAACAGTCTAATGTGTAATTTTGCTCTGCATCCATTGTGTAGCTGGCTTTTCCAGTCTTTGAATTGACACATCACAACACACGAATACTTCAACCCATAATGGGCTTAACCTGACCATCAGCAGCTCACCTATGTGCTAGTGACATGTAAAATAGCACAGGCTTTTTATTACCACCCTGCCCTTCCTGCCCGAAACTGCATCTAATTACACCATCATCTTTAGCACTGGATTTCATCTCCTTCGGGGTTGCACTTTGCACACACTGTTTAAACAGTGACAGATACTGCTTTGCTGTCAGGTAGGTGACAAAAAAGGGAATCCACTCCAGATCATTTGACTCTTTTGCCAGGTAATTTCCTATGAAATTTTCCTGACCCAAAGGGCATGAAGCAAGTCTTTCCATATATTTAAAACAACCTTAACTCAATCCCCTAATCATAACCTTGTATGATTATAGATATTCCATCACGTATTCTTTGCTAGCCTTTTGTACATGGTTCCTTTTATAGGACTAAGACCTATCTGTGCTTGAACTGTAAATGTGGAGATATTGCTTCTTCATAAACTTCTACAGACCTATAGACTAGGAGGTAGCTGCGTGACTCCTTCATCTGAAAGTACTCACTTTTAAGGGGTGATACACTTTTTAATGATCATTGCTGGTAGGCACAAATCAGAAGGAATGTGCCTTCATTTCAGTTTTGCTATTGCCTAACCTTTGTTTTCTTTTCCATTGCTGTTACATGTGGGCTGTGGAAGTAAGAAGAAATTAAAAAAAAAAACAACAAAACACCATCCTTCTACTGTCCTGAGGTAGATCTATTAAATTACAAGTAATAAAATGCTTGAGCTTGACCATAACCTAACCACTAATATCAATACCAAAAGTAAAGATAAGCTGTCCCCAAACTATCATCTGAAGACCTGATTTTGTGTCTCATGTATATTTGCAGAGATGAACAAGAAGTATGCTTGTAATCAGCTACTTCTTTCTATGCAGCATGACCTAATTTTTTTCAAGTTTTTTTGTCTGATGGCTAATAGGAGACAAAATGCCTAAATTTGCAATGTTGTGCAGGCGTGAATACAGATGACTTCAGCCATCAGGAGCTGGATTCCTTCTAATTAGCTGGGTGACTGATTGAGGTGCCTGACTTGCAAATATGGACATAGCATGCCTCCTCTGTATTTAACAACAAGAAATGAAAACCCCTAGAAGGTGATTCACGCCTCTTAAGATGTCAACCACCCTTGAGGAGTGGTGGCTTGCTCATACCATAGTGAGGTGACTGTGCCCCTCAGATGGGTGCCTGCACTTACATAGAATAACCCCAGGGGCAGCGTTCTGAAGCAGAGAAAATAAAAATCCACCCCCTCAAGCTGATGGCATTACCTGGGTTAACAATGCTGTGTGATGGCAGAATTGGGCTGGGTGGATCCTACAACATCTGGCTTTCGAAGACCTGGCAGGTAAAGGGGTTTGTCAGAGGAGGCAGGGCGAGACACAGCTGGCGATTTACTAGAGGGTACGAAAGTAATTCTCTGCTCGGGTCCAACATGTTCAGGCAGCATCAGATAAGGAAGCAATCGGTATGTTCACACCTGCTTACATTCAAGCTATCTGCTAACTGCTGACACAAGCCTTCTATCTTCCTACTGAGACACCAAGATAAATTCAGAGGAAATGGAGCTGTACAGAAAAAAAAGCTACTCTCCACAAAACTGAGTGATTCCTCTAGGCTCTGACCAACAGTTTGAGGTCAACGTGAGCAGGAAAGACAAAAGAGAGTCCCTCAGGGAATATTCAGAAGCTAAAATAGAAAATTTGCTCAGCTGTTTATCACCTGGGTTTGACCTCCCAAGCAATATTTTTTTTTTTTTTTTTTACGATAGGAAGGCAATGAAGGATTTGGCAGTGAATGAAAGGGAATTCATCTTCCCAACATTTTGTTAGTGACAGTCTGGGCCTCTATTTCTGACTTGCATTTCCTTTGGCGCTAGATCCTTAGGCTCATTCGGATTTTGTTGTTTGTTATTTGTTTTGGGTTTTTTTCTGTTTTTTGTACTGCACTACACCCATGAGCAGGCAGTGTCAGATACTGTGTATGTTTGTAAGCTATAACTGGGGCCAGGTTTTACCTGTGATTTTTTTTTTTTCACAATTCCTTCCAAATAAGCATATCAAAAGCTTTTTTTCTTTTGCCTTTTTTTTTTTCCTTTTCCCCCTTTTGCAAGTCTGTTGTCATTGAAAGCACTGATCTTAAAAGATGTCTCAAATCCTCCTCTCCCATAGATACTGCCACAGAAGCAGGTGCTTGGCATCTCTCAGGATCAAACCCTAAAATGCTAGTTGCCATGGTGACTGAATGTGAAAGAACAATAAAGAGCTGTTTACCAGGGAAACTTATCAGCAGGGCTCGACAAAGCACCACAAAACTGTAATTAGGGTCGCGTTGAAACACAGCTTTATTTCTGCAGCTAGAACTAGGCAACAGCCTTTGCCTTTGATTTCTTCCTGATCTTATCCCGTGTATATCTTTTGCATCCCTTGTGTAAGATCCCACCCAAACTCTAAGTAGATTATAGCAAAGTAGGCAAAAATTAGCATTTTGAAAAATCCATGAAAAACAAGGCTGCAAAACTGCATGCCAATGACTGTATGAAAAATGACGCTTTGAGAAGAAAGGTGCTTTGAAGTATCCTGCACACCCAGAGGTTGCTTTACTGCACAGCAGTCTGGAGAGGATCATGATATTTTCGCATACATTTTTTGGATGCAAGGATTCTTTTCATATTTGAATGGAAGGGCAATACCCCAAACAGCACATGGAGACCTTTGGGTTTTCATATTAGATTTTGCTTGGGTTTTCTGCTTCTTAGGATTCTGGTTTCCTCTGTTGCTAGTAATAGTGCTATCATAGCTGACAAGTTAAAGCAGATATTGTTAATGATAGTAATTGATGTTGGCTTGGCAACTCTATGTCCTGAATGAATTCAGAGGTGAGCTGTGAAAGGCATTTCACAAATGCCTGTGAAGGGAAGGTCTTTACAGTGAAGAGCTTTCACTTTAATTAAGGAAAACAGATGGTGCTGGAAGGGAAACAAAAGCACACATAGGTGAAGCATCTTGCTCACAGCTGATCAGTGGCAGCTCTCAAACAGTTATTCCCAAATTGTTAGGACTCTGAACCAATGTCAGCCATCATCGTGCACCTTTAGCATTCAGCTGAAACACCGTGTACGTGACTTGGAGCTTCAGGTCAGTGGTGGATGTCATGAATTACCACCAGCCCACAAGCAGCAGTTTGAGAGCCTCTGCCTTAGATGTGCGTTAATATTTCTATTCCTCCGTGCAGGGATTTCACGCTAAAGGAAGTTTTGTTCTTCTGTCGCAGCATTCAGGAGGGTGTCGGCAGATTTTGGCAGCTCAGCCGTGTGTCATTTTTGTGCTGAGTTATGTAACGAAAAAAGCAAAGAAAAAGAAAATTTATTTTAAAAAAATTATTTATTAAGGATGACATAGATAGAGATACTGCAGAATTCATCCTCACTACTCCCCTGTAAGGTGATTTTGTGATGCCCCCATTGTCCTTTTTTCTGCATATTGTGTTGCTTCTTCAAACTTTCATGCAAATTGTTCACCAGGTGATTGCCAGGCATGAGGAAGAAATGGAGAGTTTGTATCACTGTTTCTGTTAGTGCAGTGGTTGAATCAGTTAAAATCTGAAACACCAACACTGCTGGGTTTAGGTTTCAGTAGCAATAGATGCCTAATACGTCCACCTGAGAATAATTCTGCTGAATGTGTAAAAAGCATCTCTTGTGCATCTTCTAAACCCTGCTTTTATGTATATAGAAGAAATGAATCATCTGTAGTTCCAGGCAGCACCCCTCGTCATTAGATAGGGAATGATTTTCCAAGAAGGAAAAACTATTTCCTTTGAACATTCAAATCTCTGAACTGGTTTCTCTTCCATTTCAATGTAAATCCATTGCCTTTGCTTTGGTGTGTTGCAGCTGGATGACACAGGGGAAGGTCAAACTCTTTGAAGTGATATAACCTGAATTACAAACCATGTCTTGAAGAGAGCTAGTGGGTGGAAAGAACACAAGCCAGGGCTGATCTCTGCATAAACTGCAGCTGCTGTCAGTGCCAGGAACACTGAAATTTGTACCAGTGGTCTCTGCTAATTAGCTGCTACATGAAGTAAAATGTCTGGTGTGCCCCAGGTAACTGTTGTTGTTGTGAGAAAGTAGGAAAGATAATGGTATCTGTTTCCTGCAGTCCTTTCTAGTGTTCCCTCATCTCCATCACTCACCTTTCGTAATCAGCAGGAAATCTCCTCACATGCATTCCCCACGCCCCCAGGGCCCAGGGGTGCGCTGGTTCTCCGGGCAGGACATGGCCGCGCTGCCCTGCAGCAGCTGGCGGGACGCAGTTGTGGCTCATTTCCTAGCACGTTTTGAGAGACTTCAGAAGGAGTGTGGGAGGGAAGAAAACATACATCCTGCAGCAGGAAGAGTTGCCAAGATATCATGAGTAGGAATTAAGAGAAAGAAATAAAATGCTGGATCAGAGAGCTGCAAATGGCTGTCCTCTGTAATGTGCTGCTGTTCTCTAAAATACCTTTTGCCACTGATTACTTTCTTTTTTGTTTTTTGCTTTTTTTCCCAATATGGGACTCCATGCCTAAGTGTCCAAGCTTTCCTCGCAGTGAAAGCTGAAGTACAGGCTGGCCTCTAAGATCCCAAATACATGGGGCTTGGGGACTGCTACAGTTTTGCTGCTCCATTTGCAGATACTGCCTTGTTCCAACACAGGTATTCAGACATCTCTTCACCCCAGGTGAAGTCCTGCCATATTGGTCCGTGTGAGACTTGAAAGGACACAGAGATCCTTGTGTTAGTCCTCTCATAATGTGTTTCACCCATAATGAAGATGATTTCTTATGTCATTTAGCTAAGTAACATCTGAAATTAACTTATAGGAGCAAGGAAGTTGTCTTCTCACTAGTTCGTATGGGGCTCCAGGGGCTGAACACTAGTAACTGTTAGCTATCAGAGGCATCAAAACAGCATCAAACCAAAAAGAGTTATGTGAAAAAAAAAAATAATCAAAGAATCTATGATTCTATGAAAAAATCTTTTGCTTGAGAACGAGACCAAACGCTCAGTTTAGTGGGAGGCATCTCATACTGTTATAGCTGTTTTAAGTTAGGCTTCTGATGGAGAAGAAAGTGTTCAAGCTCACCCTACAATCAATGGGGGCTGGTGGATACCTCAGACAGTTCACTAATTTTAAAGGCACTTTAAAATGGACATATTTCTTGTCCTCTACAAGTTATGAAGTATGTCTACATGACTACCTTAAATTAGAGGCTTAATTTTGAAGGGTGACATGAATCCCATCTTGTAGAAGAGGCATAGTAAGTACTCATGAATCATAGAATCATAGAATGGTTTGGGTTGGAAGGGAGCTTAAAGATTATCTTGTTCCAACCCCCCTGATGTGGGCAGGGACACATCCCATTAGACCAGATTGCTCAAAGCCCCATGCAGCCTGGCCTTGAACACTTCCAGGGATGGGGCATCCACAACTACCGTGGGCAACCTGTTCCAATGTCTCATCACCCTCAGAGTAAAGAATTTCTCCCTAATATCTCATCTGAATCCATCCTCTTTCAGTTTAAAACAGTTACCCTTTGTCCTATCACTATGCTCCCTGATAAAGAGTCCCTCCCCAAATGGAAGGAGGGATGAAATGAGTTGGATGAAGTAACTTGAAAACATAAGTCAGCGAGAGCTTACCAACTTAACGTGATAGGTGAACCATAAAGCCTCATATGAATCCCTCTCTAACATATACACATACTAAACTTTTCCAATAAGTGTTATTTTTCTTAAAAATTGCATTTTCCTTCTAAGGTCAGGAGTATCATGAAAATGTATCAGTCTGGGAACCCATTAAGATCCCTTAAGCCAGATTGTACCTGGGTACCTCTGAAAAACAGTATATAGGGATGGATAGTTCAGTGGTGGCAAAAGAAATTAACTTCATCCAACTACTAGGAACTTGGAATTTTACTCATATGGCCATTTTTTACAACCAGTTTTCATATGTACACCCATGACAAAGAAAAAAAAGCATTTCTGAAACCAGAAAAATAACATAGAAAGAAGTAAAAAGTTACAAATATGTGTTGCAGTATGTTGAGTGTCAGCTTGTAAAACGGAAGCTATTACTTCTTGGAGAAAAGAATCCAAAATACAGATTTTCCGCAGTGTATAGAAGTCTGTGAAAGTAAGGGCAATACTGATGGACCAAGGCTGGTAGTAGACAGGAAATTAAACATAAGTTTACAGTGCATCCTAAAAAGGCAGCAGTCCGGGGCTCCAAGAAACACGTTCTTGCCTCGCAAAAAAAGGTCAAGTGTTGGTAAGACTTTTCCTGAAATACTGTTTTTAGTTATTGACACATAGTTAACAGATAAAAGCAAGAAAACAGCATAGAAATGATTGTGATAGAGGAGAAACTACCAGAAAAAAAAATGAAACACTGTATGCAGTTTCCTTGAGCTCCACGTTAACGGTGAAAGGGTGGCCCCACTGAATATCAGTTGCAAAACCTCTGGTCATCCTGGGTGGAGCGTCAACCCTGGTGTAGGGGAGCCAATGCAGAAACTCTATTAATATTTGTCAGAAATATGTGGAGTAAAAGGACAAAAGAGAAAGGAATTGCACAAGGGGAGCATGTCAAAGGAGAAATTCAGAGGAGATCTGAGTTATTTCCCAGATTTCCATAGACTTTCTATATTGTATTGATCAGAATCACCAAATTTGTTTTTCTTAACTTCCTTCTTCTAAAAAGCTATATTATTGTCTTCTGTTTTGCCTGTTAAGAATACAAGTATGATCAGTCTCTATGTACGTTTGTTCCTGTAACGGGACCTGGTCTATACTACTGCTACATGTTCTATTACTCCTTAATCACTTTCCCTAAGACATGGGGGGATGTAGAAAAGAGGAAATGAATGTGTTCTCATGATACCTAGGGGTGCTGGAAGACCTGTTGCTAGCTTTGTTTAAAACTGGACTCAATGAAATCCTGTGAAATTTGCTGTTAAGAACTCTCTGACAGTAGGAAATGGGAGACGAGTCATACAATGACATTTCTATCCTAGGGACATTAAACATAACCATGCGAGTCTTTCACTCTCTGCTATTCTATTTTTTAATATTTTTTTCATTTCTCTATGAAAAGAAATACAGAAATGACAGATCTGGTTGTCATAGTTTTCTAGTTTTCACTTACCATCAAATAATATTTAAACTGAAGGCTGCTAGGTAGAAAAGCTACTTGTAATTAATACACTATCAAAGAAAATTCATCAAAGCTCCTTTTCAGACTCCTGGATAAATCCTGAAAGTTTCCCTGTCATTGGTCCTGTTAAAGATTTCTAAGTGGAATTACCTGGCAAGGTTTTAGCCCACAGTCAAACAAAAAGTTAGAATCAAACTTCTGAGCTTCCTTGTTTGTTGTCTTTCCCCTTCTTTCACTTATGTCAAGATAAGAAGACAGAGGTAAACTCAGAACTCTTGGGCATTGACCTCCAGGGGAAAAAAACCACATGTGCACACAAAGAAAAAAACAAAAATACAACCCCCAGCTTCCCCCCAGAACCTTACTCAAGCACTAATTCCAACTTTAATCTGGCCTACATTATTTTCGTGAGCATTCAAACTTCTACAATAAAGCCATTTATAGAGTAAGCAGTTTTATTGTTGCACTAATCACACTAGGCTGTATGGTCTGTATGCTTTGAGTGAGCCTAGAAACAACAGTGGAAGAAAATACTAGATTATTAGGTTATACTCCACAATTTGTGTCAACAAATAGCTTCTACTTTTCTAGCTATGTTACCTGTCTTTCTCTGTCAGCTGTCAATGGCTTGCTTCTTTTTAATGAATGCTGGGGCCTCCAAAGTTCCCCCAGGCACACATACATCAAGAAAAATGCTGAGATTTGTCAATTCCCCTAACATCCATTTAGGATTATTGTCAACATTTATAAATCTATAAGCAAAACATTCCCTTGAGACTAATTCTTTTTGACGGTTAGTTGAGGTAGGTCACCCAGCAGGGAAAATCTTGTTGGTGTATAGCAAGGATGTGCTGCCTTTAATGCCTTCTTTTTATCAGTGATCTTTGAGCCTTTTGACTGTTTCTGGGATAGAATTTATCTATATGTGTCAAAAAGCTTGATTTTGTAATGGTGTCTGTGCATTTATATAGAAGTGCCCTTTTGAGATGGGAACAAAGCACAGAAAGGCATAGAAATGCATCTGTCCTTAAGCATAACAGACAATTTTTTATTTTTCTTTTTTGCTAAGGTTCCTACACAAATGCTATGTTTGCTCAGATAGAAAAAGAGTTATTGAGTAGATAGGAAATTGTTCTACTTTAAGTCCACTCAGAAATTTGCGAGTTCTTCAGAAAAGGGAAAGTACTCTATTATACAGGGTAAGGAAAGCAGATACATTCCGAGGAACAGGTATTGTCAAGCCATTGGTTATGGTAGGCTATATTAGTATCTTACATCTAATATCAAGAAATCAGTTTGGTGTAAAGGATCCCTGACGTACATAAGAATTATTCTCAGAGACATCTATCTCTACTTTTTCAATTGCTCAGACATATATCAATTTACGCGGTTTACAGTCTCATGGCATTTCAGTCAATGAACAAATGTCCTTATTAACAAATATTCTTAGAAAGTCCATTTAATATTTATACATAGGTCTATAGGTAGAATCAACACTCAGAAGCTAATTCAGATGCTTTCCAGCCTCCCTGAACATCCTCGTCAACGCAGTGCAGCTGGAAACTGGTTGAAAGACAGGTGAAGATTCCCAGTGTGTAGAGGACTCCTGCGTAGCACAAATCTTCAGGGTATAAATGAGTTTGTGATGATTCAGGTCAAAAGTTCATTTAGCTCAGTACTCTATCTGCTACAGCAGGAAGAACATAAGGACCGGGCAGGGTAGAGTAATTTGTCATCTGCATACGCTCCCAGCCTCCACAACCTGAGGTTCACGGGCTTCCTGAGCTGCACGTATGGGTGTAGCATCTCATTTCTCACATATAAAACTGTCCAGCTCAGTTTTGAGCGCCTGTGAATTGTTAACTTCAGTGTCCTGTGTTTAATTTCACATCATGTGAAGTAGAATTGTGTGAATCACAGCTATGTGGACCTACCATCTACTTGCTGCCTACTTCCTGGGGAGTCTCAATGAGCCTGATACATTTGCTTTCAAGGAGTCTTAAGTCTGGCAAAAGGAGAATGGTGCATCAGTTCAAAGACTGAGAAGACCATGAAGGATTAAACAAATAAACAAACAAAACCAACCAACCAAAAAAAAAGAGTACACGGACTTGAAGACTTGAGGTTTTAGCTGAATCTGAATGCTTGTTATCAGGAAAAGCAAGTACCACACCTACAAAATTAAAAAGTTTTTGAAAGTTTGATAAGTTGGGAAAGAAAAACAAAAATGTTCTGATTGTTGATCCAGTGCAGTAAATGGCGGGTTATATCTGTTTCTTCTCCTGTTAAGATATGCACACTTTTGAATTCTGATTCTGAAGTTGTTGTCCCATGCGCCCATTATTTTCATGCCTGTCCAGGTTGGTCTTCAGGCATTCAGTCGTGGCTGCTCAGGCTTCCTGAAAATCAGTGAATGCGAGAAAAAGGAAGACTTATGGGCAATCAGCAAAGCTTGCTTAAGAGCACAACATTTCCCCACAGATAGAACTGAACTCAGTATGTGATTTCTAGCATATAAAGTGCGCAATTTGGCTTCAGGATTTCTTACTAACAGTTGTAAGTGAACTTAATAACAACTATGAGAAATGCCTGGTTACTAGAGATAAGGAAGCCACCAAACCCAGTGTTGTAAGAGGAATTTAATGAGAGCTCATCTTTGATTGTGAGGCAGGATTTCAGGAATAGTGGAATATCTCTGCCTTATCCAGCTAATTAAAATTTGTGCCAAAAGCAAATGACTAACAGTGGCATGAAAGTCCACCACCTCAGTGAAGAAAGCTGGGCTACAGTGGAGAAAATTGCAATATTTAGTTTTGGCACTAGAAGAGTTTATTCTTTGTGCTGGAGTATACTGCCATCTCCTTAGGGAAGTTCTCAGTGGTACCTTAGTAAAGTGCTCAGGCAGCACGTTTATGTCTCTGTATCAGAGAGAAGGGGGAATTGGAGCAGAAAGTGAGGGAAAGAGACTTCAGAGCATGGCGAGAAAGAAAAGAAGAGCCTCAGTGTACAGCGAAGGAAAAGCAAAGAGAAAGCCATGAAGAAAAATGACCCATGAAAGGTTAGAGCTCACAAAGAAAGGGATCGTGTGTACGGCAATCAGGGGAGCAGAAAGTCCTCCTAGGTTGACTAAGCAGAGCCAGTTAAAAGGCATTCAGTCATACTAGTGATTATGAGTCCTTTGAAACCTATTAATCCCATTATGAGTCTGTGGAGCAATTTTAGAATTTAAACAGACAAGCAACTATATTTAATTTTTTTTTGCCATATATTTTCTTTTGTCTTATTTCTTTCCTTTCTGTATTTATTTCTTTCCAGTTTGTCTTTTTTTTTCTCCTTTGCATTTTTCCCTTTCTGTCTTCTTATTTCCTTACCCCTCCTGTTTCTTCCTACATTTTATTTAACGGGAGATTAAAGGGGAAAGGCTGTGTGCCCTTTACTACCAGCATTCCTCGCATTAGGAGGATGGGGAAGCAAAAGAAAGCTCCTGGAATCTTTCAAGCAAAACAGAGTATTATTGCATACACAGTAAAATAGTTCATAAAAGGAGTTTAGAAAAGATACAGTAAACACCAGCATTAGCGGCAGAGTTTGGCCTCAGCCCACAAGCTCTGCCAGGCAACTGAATGCTCATCAAGAAAACTGGTAATGTAGCCAAACAGCTGTGTGTTCCCCAGAGAAGCTGTAGAAACACATGGTCTTAAAAGAAAAGGGATCTTTCTCTTCTTTAGGTTCAGAGACATTCTAAATAAGAGTCAAATTTTTTAGTCTTGCCTTAACCAGATCTCTGTTTTGCACCTGAAGAACTGCGGGGGCACTTGGTGCATGGAGTCTAGATTTTAGATAGTTATGATTGACATGTAATATTGAACCTGTAATTAGTTGCTGAATTGTAGTGAGGGACATTTTGTCATCCCGGACACAGCCCATTCTCTAACTGCCCCTGGCCAACAGGAGTAGCCACTGTATCTCATCTACATTTGCTTCCACTTCAGAAGCCAAAGTCACAAGGCACGTAGGAAGTTGTTCTGGATCAATTTTAACCCACGTGTATATAAACAAACAGCTGCTTGCATACTACTTTATAAATGAGAGCTGGCATAGGAGAGACATTCACGTTGAGGAATCGGAGTTGCTGTGAAATACAAGAGCACTATGCACTGTCACCTGCTGGGATGAAGGACAGCTTGCCAATTTACTATAAGATCTCCATGATCTAAGTGGGTAATTGAGCCAAGGTGTCCCCAGCCCATTAGATGTAAGGTGAAGCCATGAGAGGCTCAGGAACACCTCCCTCCCAATCTGCAAAAAATATACAGCCATGGGGTTAGAAAACCAGCCAAGCAGCATTCGTGGAATTCACAAAGGGCAAAGTGCTATTCTCCATAGCATGCATATTTATTTTGATGTGGTTGGCCGTGGGCAGCAGGGTATGAAATCAAACCACACAACTGACATTTACACTATGGCAACTTCACTGCGGTCTGGCAAGCAGGAGAGACCTGAGCGCGAATATAACTAACTTTGCTCTCGTCGATGTTCCTTCTTATTACCAGGTGTAAATGAGAACAAGAGTCAAGCAATTGTATTAAGACCCTTGCTGTAACTATTGGAGAATTAACTGCTTTCCCATCCACTCCTTTTTTCTGCAACGACAAAAGGATAAATCCTTCAGGTAGATTGATTAGTGTAAGCACCCTCTGTTTCCCAGGGCCTTGCGTTTGAGGGAAGAATCCGGTGTGAAATGTGTACGACACTTTCCCTGTGCTAATGAGTGTCTATAAAGCCTACATATGGGTGAGGCTATCTATAAGGTAAGTTCATACCTGCTGTTCATCAGTGTCTATAGTGCTGAAAATGTAGCCAGTAGATATGTATGAGTCAGGCGGTGCTACTAGCATTGCTGAGATCTCATTACCCACATGATCCGTTCATTCACTTGCTATTAATTCATTAATAATTTTCTAGTGCAAAAAACTGTTTCACAGGAAAATAATAATTCTTTCTACACCACTTGTTCTCATGTATTCTACATTTCAAGAAGACAGAATTCTTATTTCATTTTTCTACACACCTAAAAGACCCATTTTCTAACTCGGTGTGTTCTGGAGTTTGCCATAATAATAGGGTATCTCAGCTCTTCTGCATGTGTTAATGCTTTTTATATGAGAAAGAAGGCACATTTCTGACAGGATGGTTAACCATTGAAACAAACTGCGAGTGGATTCTGTGTTTCCTGAGCTATTCAAATAAAGTCTGTAAACCTTGCCAAAAGATATGCTTTATTCAGATACAAGATATTGATCTCTACAGTAATAACTAGAAAACGTTATTTGACTAGATCATTTTATTGCCTCTTATATTCTTAAAATAAAAGAATGTGTGAGATCAGGACTTGAACAGAGGAAAGAAGAGATTCCTGTTTCTCTTTTAAAGCCTAAATTCTACATATGAATTTTATATATGAAGATGTATGATAATACCAATATAATTTGTTAGGCATTTTCTGAAGGGATGTAATGTTTTTGCAAGAAATATTGTGTTGCAGAGTAGTGCAAGTTTCAACAAACATGAAAAGGGAGAGAATAGGAAAAGCGTGGAATTTTGTTAAAACAAAAAATAATAAACTCGCTCATAATCAGTAGATAATTTACACTAAATACGTTTATAAAAAATAAGATGATCCCTTATTATTTAATCAAAGGGGGGTTTAATGTTTTGTCACTGAAATTTATCATAAATATTTCACTGGTATATGCCAGTGTTTAAATATTTATGGAAGGAGAAGAGCTCTACCACAAGAAATAGGGATCGTACTTAAAGCACTCAAACAGGATATTGGGGATCTAGGTTTAAATATCTGCTCTGAATCAGATGGTTAAATAACCTTGTCACTCTTTGAAAGTTCCTGATTTTCCTCCATTTCAAAACCAAGGAAGAAATTGGAAGCTCAACAAACGAAAACTATTTCCAGCCTTTGCCTGTCAGAAAAATTTCATGGCAAAATTAAAATATTTTATTTCACAAGCCTATGGACTTAGGTATTGTGAAGCTACTGTTTTTCCATGCTGTAAAAGTATCTATTTAGAAATAAAAAGCTGGTTTACTCTACATGCTGTATTTTATTGCCAATGTAATGATCAAACAGAATGAGGTCTACTTAGCCAAGCATCTGTTCTCTGACAGTGACCAATGTTTAATGCTTCACACAAAGGTACAAGAAAATCAATGGTCAGTTATGCCACATCCCTCCCAGAGTGAAAGACTTTTTCCTCTAATTCTTATTATTTGGTAGTTAGCATATACCCTTTAGTTTGCACTTTTACATCCCTTATATATTACTTGTCTGATGCATCTGTGATATTCCTAGTTACCATTCAGACACTTAATCTTTTTAAAAATCCTGTTACATTCCCAATCTTAACATCTTGTGTCAATGAGTTCCACAGATAACTCATATTTCTTAAAAAAAAATATTTCCTTTTTATCACCAAAAAAAACATTGCCTTTCAATTTAAGTGCATTCCCCTTTTGTTCTTATGATGTAGGAAAAAGCAAAGAGAAAATACATTGCTCGCAGAGATAATAGCGGTAGATATAGATTCGATCTACAGCTTTGTTCCTGATTTAGGAGACTTTAGCCATTCACTGGACCAGAAGCACTGGTTCCCACTAACTTTTTGGGTGTTTTGAACACTATGATCACTCCTGTTCTGTCTGACCCCATTATATGAACTTCAGATGCAGACAGCAGTGTCCTTTGGTACACATGGTTAAAGCAGGAAGGTGTTCGGAAAAACACTTTCTAGCCTTAGAGGTGGGGGAATGAATTGATCTTAGATTCACTGTTCACCAAGAACATCACTAGGTCACATTGTGAAGAGAAAACTGGAGGAAAACATAAATACGAACCTCAATCAGTTATAGGCATCAGTTACTCTGCAACATTCTAAGAGATACTTAATACAGCAATAGCCATGAGTTCAAGGAGATTTCGGAACCCCAAAGTCTTTAAGAATCAAGGCATCAATCACTCAGTGATAATATAGATATGTTTATGGGAATAAATATGGGAATAGATTTGGAGGCACCTTGGGAACTTCAGTAAAAAGAGGTTACTTAAGTCCTTCAGTACTTTAGCACTGCCTGGGCAGCCTCAGAGAGTGTGTTATGAGAGCCTATATTTAGTATGCAAATGTAGAAAATAACGTTTAAATATGAGTTGGGTTCCTACATAATTTCGTGGATGAAGGCCCAGACTCAGGAATGCATTAAGATTCATAACTCTTATTTAGACTTTAAATGTTGAACAAGGCTAAAGCCAAATTTGTTGTTGTTTTCTCATAACGCTTATAATTTCCATCATTAAATGAAAGTATTCTCATACATCTACCTCATAGACATAGTCTGGAGGTATGTAATGTGTATTTCCAATGGATGACTCTCTTATAGAGCAGTAGACCATGGACGAAGAGTGAACTTTGAATGCACCGTATGATCAATGGCATGATAATGGTATCTGTTTTCTTCTGTCTTTTCACATATACAGTCTTTATAGGCACACAGGTGTCTTTATAGTCTCAGAAGTGGTGAGAACAAAAGCAATTTGAGAGTCTAAGGTTTGTAGAAGGTGCTCTCTAGTTCTGCTCTGGCATTGACAGCAGGGAGATTTACTTTCTTACTAGCCTCTTAAGGGGAGCATTGTCTAAGGTTTTGAAAGGCCAAGCACTTCTCCTCTATTCACATGGGTTTGTTTTGTGGGGTTTTCTTGGAGGGGGGAAAGAGGAAATGGCTAAATAGTTCAACTGACTAGATACAAAGAGACAGATTTGCAGGATTCAGATCCTATTTAGGCACCTAAATAAGTGTCCAGATTCTTAAAAATCTTGGCATCCGGCAGGTCCCGCTAAGACCAGTTTGTTGGGAACAATGGCCACTGCTGCATGCCGAGCCCTTTTCAGAACCTGGCCTTTGTGCTCGACCAGTTTCAGTTCTCCTCCTATATGGTCAATTAATGAGTTCATTTCCCCTGGTATTTGTGTGGGCCTTTGACACGTCAATGAGGGAGAAAAGAAACATTTCCTAAGAGGAATTACAGTAATCACTGGCAGAGGCTTAGGAACAGCAATACTACTTGACCCAACTTTGAACGTTGCTATTCATGCCACTAAAAATATTTGTCGAGGTCTGGTACTCTTTTAGATAACCTTCTGCTGGTTTCCAGCCTCCAAATCTGAATGAGCGTCCCCTGACGCCTGCTGAGTTACTGGTCTTGGCTGAAATCGATGTACGTAATACTGATCCCTGCTTGTAACGAAGCCATTGCTTATATAGGGCAGATCTACGCACCTTCCTCTGAGAAAAGCAAAGCTCCTCTGAGCTCTGCACTTAAGCTTCGTAGAGGAGGGGCCTAGCCACCACGGGTGGATTCCTGTTACAATAGGATTAGACAAAAGATTCAGAATATAATGATACTCCTGATGCTTTCACTTTTGATGTCTTGAAAGCTGTCTTTGCATTATGTGCTGCTGGCTCCATTGCAGGCTCTGGGGCATTAGGGTAAGTGAACATGCAAGGAAAAGGAAAATCAATCTCCAGTCTCAGATAATGGAACTCTTGGTGCAGATGGTCACTAAACACCAGCAGTTTACAGGCTTCACTCTAGGGCTTGAGTTGCCGAGACGATTCCCAGTGGAAAAGAAAGAGGAAACTTTTGAAAAAATAAGGAATGTCCTTCTCCTTATTGGGATTTGTGTATTTCATCGCACTGATTTCTAGTATCTGCTTGTAGCCTGCTCTGAATTCACAGTTTGGTGCAAATTTGTGGAGGGCTCAGTTTTGTTTGTTTTAATTCCATGTTCAGTGTCTGCCTCTTTTAGGTCTCGGATATCACA
Source organism: Rissa tridactyla (assembly GCF_028500815.1). Classification (NCBI taxonomy): domain Eukaryota; kingdom Metazoa; phylum Chordata; class Aves; order Charadriiformes; family Laridae; genus Rissa; species Rissa tridactyla. Next base: position 113,910,963 of record NC_071468.1, on the reverse strand, counting down.
GTTCATACTGGAAAGTGTCAAATGCACGGCCAGTGTCCATGATGATGAATTGCAATGTTGTGCGAGTTACACAGGAGAGCGCCATTGTGTGAGGTTTTTCATGTAATTGGCCTTGTTGGGCACATACAGCCTTTGAAAACAGACTTTTTATACTTGCAGCTGACCCTTTCCAGGGGTCTCACCAAGGTTTCATTATCAATAGCAGTAATAAATACCGATATTCTTACATATAGGAAAAAGATCAGAACTTAATGAGCACAACTCCATATGTTTGAAATAAGTAGAAAACATATTTAGGAAATAAATAAAAATTTGAAAACATGTTTCCACTTGCTCCCTTAGCTAAACTGGCAATTCAGGTTCTCATGAGTAAAATTCAATGTCCAAATTCCTTTGTGATTCCAGTGACTTTTTTTTTGCTCAGATGTGTATATCTATTAATGAAGGTAAGGTTTGAAACCTGATTTTTAGAATGAACGCTTAGTTATTTCATTAACAACAGAATTGCTTTTCAGTGAACATCTTTGAAAACCCCGACTTAATATGAACTTCCTGAAAGTAATGAAATTCCAAGCTAGACAACGTGTGTGCACACAATTTAGGGGGAAGAAAAAAAAGACGGATAAGAAAATGTAAGATTTAAATACAGAATAAGAAGACATATTCAGAGGACATCTTTCTGCAGACTTTTTAGCTTCTAAACTTTTAAATAGTTTACATACTTTTTACATTATTTACAGCCATCACTACATGCATTTAGATAGAATAGATAATATAAGAATAGCAGGTTAAATGAACTAGTAGGTACATTTTGTGGATAAAATCAATGGAATTTCTCTATCTTTTGTTGTATCACACAATGCATTAATGAGGACCAGAACAATAATTACAGTGCCCTGTTAATTTTTATTTTCATTTTCACGTGGGATTTCTGTGGAAACAAAATTATTTGCTAAATTATTTTGCTACTTGCTATGTAATTTTCATTTAATTTAATACAGTCTACTTAGGCTTGTTTCATTTTTACAGACTTTTAAAATTAAATTATCTTTCATTCATGCATGTAGTCTGCATGGGTTTATTTTATTTTAAGTGCTCTTAAAAATGATATGTTAAAATATGTAATAAGGAATTTATATACACACGTTCCATTAGTTTTATTTGGAGTTTATTGATGCACAGCTCTTGGTGGGGCCTAGTTAGTTCAGCCTGGCATTTTCAGAAGGCTGTTCTGTTTTTTATCTTCTGCTGTTAAGTTTTTTTGGGCATCATTTTACACAGATCGATACAAACTTCTGCTAACAGACAGCCACAGGGAAGACATCCCGTAAGATGTCAGTATGGTTTCCTACATAGTTGATGGAGAAAGACAGGGTTCCCCAGGGAGCAATTCAAAAGCTAGGCTCTTTTCCCTTCCTCTCCTTCCTCTGTCTCCAAAATGTTACTGCAAAATCAAGGGAGTCTAAGAAAAATCAATAGTAATGGTCCAGAACCTGGAAAAAAAAAAAATCTTACAAAAAGTAATAGAAAGGGTAGGTATTTTAAATAGAGACAAATCAGGGGGCAATGTGATGAAATGATGTGGTCTGAAAATCAGAATGGCCTGAAAACGAAGAAAAGTGTAGGGAAGATGAATACGAACTTCTCTTCATTTCCTGGAATAAGAACAAGGAGGTATAAAAGATAGGAAATGCAAAACAGAAACAGCAAAATGTTTTTCCATGCAGCTTTTTGACTAAACAGTGGAACTTAGGAAGTAGATGAGAGAAGGCTCTTCGCCAGGTTAAAAAATGGATGTGTATTTATAAGACTGCCAGGACCTCAATTAAGAAAAATAAATACTTCAAAAGGATTTTTAAACATTCAGTTCTTAAACCTATTAGAAGATAAAAAGAGATGTTGCTGGAGATGTTTTATTCCATATATGCTTTCTACAGGGATTTGCTAGGTCTTATGAAGCAACAGTTTTAGTCCTGACGAGAAAGGTGCACTGCCGTAACCGGCTGGGACTGTCCCTGAGCCTGTGCTCCATTTCTAAATAAATACATAAAATTTCATGTACTTGTATTTGCTGAGATGCGAGCGTTGGCCCCGACATAATACAATGCTGTTTGTACATTGGGTTCCTCCAGTTTCTCCTGTGGCAGGGTTTCTCACATGCCGCTACTTCATTTAAGACGTTCGAGGAAGGAAAGGAAACATCTGGAGCAAAGGCAGAGGGTAAAGAGGTTAACGACTGATGGAAAATACCGTGCTTACCTCCAGTTCAGTAGCCACAAGGACTCCTCTAATTCTGCATTCCTTTCCACAGAAAAACTCACACACGTGTTCACAAAAGTGTCAGGGTTTGGTGTCGAAATGCCAGACCTCCTTCGCTTTCTTGTAGCAATTTGGATGTCAAGGTTTTTTGGGGTATCTAGGACCAGGCTAAGTGGCTACAAGGATGATGCTTAGTAAGCAGCAGAGGAATTTGGTTCTCAGTTTGATGTGGGAACTTGGTGGTCCCGGGGGTGCAAGGGTGATAAACTGGGCAGAAATCCTCTCTCTAACTGCAGCCCCCAAAATAGGCAAGGAACCTTCTGAAATCATCCAGTTTATAATACCAATCCATAATATAACACCAAATTATAATATAATACCAATTTATAATCCTTCTTATGTGGGGGACTTCTGTGCTAGATCTCCACTGGTATTTGATTTCAGTATTGAGAATAAACTCCCCTTGTGCTAAGTGAATTTAGAGGTAACAGTGCTTTTTAGGGAAACTATGCAATCGTTTTGGTTTCAAGCTGCTGCTTTCTCTGTTTAAAGGAAGTTTTATACTGTGCCTTCCCCGCGTTCTTTAGGTTCTTTGGAAAAGGCGAAAATGATAGCATAGCATAATTTGAAGTTGAGATGAGCCTTTTTTGCCTTTTAGGCAAACTACAGTACATTATAGAGTCAATTGCTCCCAGTTTTGATTCCAAAATTTCTCTCCTTTTAGCACATTAACTTTAGCAGCCCTGTGTTTTGCTAAGGCAGGCAGGCTGCCCTGGATTTATATTCCCCTCTGAAATCAATAAAATAGTAATGAAGCAGCAGAGGACACAGTCGGGCTCTTACACCACAGATTCAGACCCCATGCTGGGTTAATGTACTAAAAGATTTTGCAGCAGCCAGATTTTCAATTAATGAATTTCCTCTTTCTTTCCCCCCCCCCCCCTTTTTCCTGAACACCCCCACATTTCACTTTGCTGCCCTTGCTCTGGTCTGCTGGCTCCCTTTCATGTGACAGCAAGTCGAACTTTACCAGCTGTTGCAAAATAGGAGCTGTGGGAGAGATTGCCGGGCCAGGAGGGGCCATGACTGTCTCTCCTGGAGTGTGGGGTCCCAGGGAGGGGGTCAGGAGGATATGGTCACTTGCGAATATCTCCGCCTGGACCTCGCTGCCTGTCAGCCTCCAGAGGTGCGTGGTACAAATGGCATGAACCCCGCGACACCCATGGGAATTTGGCTTAGAGGAAAGGTCCCACCAATATTTTTGCACTTCAGGGACACCTAACAGGAAGGAGTCAGGGAGTGGGGGGGCGTTAGGATGCCTTGCAGAGGGCAGTGCAAGCAAATACGGGGCGCTTTGTGAGTAATCAATAATCAGCGTGGTGTGAGAGTAATCAGTGCCAGAGAAGTTAAAGAGCTACTGAAAAAAAAAAAAATAAAAAAAATAAAAAAAAAAATAAAAAAGCAGATTGCAGTTCAAGCTCTGGTGTTTGAAAGCGTGACTTCAGGGCATTTGATTGCAAACAGCAAAGGCGCACGCAAGAGGTGACACACCATGTCATAGACTGTTCCTGAGGGCTTATTACTACAAGAGCAGCAATCATTGCTGCTGCACCGAAGGGTGAACACTGTTCTATCTTCTCTCTCCTTGCCTGAAATGGTTTCAAACTTTGTGAAAATATTGCTTCTCAGGTTGAAAACCTCAAAACAAGGGTTGTGTCTTAGGTGAATTTAATTTTCTTAGACGTATTGGGGGTCAAAAACAGTTAACGAATTTATCTTCATATACCACAATTAAACTTTCTATTTTGAAAAAGTGCCATTTCCTCCCCTGAAAAAGGAGAAGAAAAGAAAAATTCCTGTTTCCAGAAATACTCACAAAGCTTCTGGTGTGTGATTCCATTCTTGCCAACACCATTACATTTGCATGTTTTCTCCCTACCTACCGAACATCTCTGAATCCCGGGCGTAAGGCTGGTGCGCAAGTAAAGAGCAATCCTGTCTGACGTGTGCAGCGACTGTTATACATCAGGGTGCATTTGAATATGCAGTCTGCACACCAGCCAGCTTACCTGCACTTGCCCAGCAATTCCAATACAATTCGGGTGTGTGTCAGAGTTGGTAGACTTTTCTTTTTGCCTAGGAAACGTCAGCTGAAGAGACAGGGTCCACCTCTGAATTGGAAAAGTTGGCAGGTATGATAGATTTGCTGAAACATTGGAAAAGATTGCTGGCTCTCAATGCGAAATCGCGTAAGCAGACTGTAATGTGTTTGGCAGGACGCTTCTTTGCATCTTCTGCGAAGTCTGTGCGCTCCACTTCACCTGGCCGGGAGAGTCCAGCCACGCTGCTCTGACACTGCTTGCACAAGCTCTTGGCATTCAAGCCCATCCTCGGAAACATAAAATATACTACTCTCATAACAGGTATATCTTGAAATACATTGTTAAAGCCGACCGCTGACCTTAAAACCAGCTGTGAAAGCAGGGAACTAGTTCAATCGTCCAGGGCATAATGAGTGTGTGCTGTCTTGACTGGTCTGCGAATAACCTTTCATATGGATCTATTTCTACCATCGCGGAGAGAATATTTTCGTTAAGATTAATCATTGTTGCACCTGTTCCCTCGTGTAATCACCACGATGATGCTTAACGAAGCCTTAAATTCCTTTGTGCCATATATTTTTGCCTATCTTATTTCACACACGCTTTTGCGGTGCGACCCAGCAATCTGCACTGGATTCTTAGTGAGGATGGGGAAATCTCACTGCTGAATCTGTAATTGTCTCAAACGGTATAGGACCAGAGACAACTGGATTTGTAGAGTGTAGAGTGTAGAGATATAAACCATCTTCTAAAAAATACCTCTTTCTTTCCATTTACAATAAAGGAAGTCATGCTGGTACCTAACTTTGCTGAAAGTGGCACACATAACAGACTGAGGCAAAATTAGGTAGGAAAACTCACTAGCTAGGTACCATTTTCTTGTTAGCTTTATACCCCCCAGCCTACGTCAAACTGATTCCCTATCTAAGGCAGATGTCTAACAGGAGGAAAAATAATCTTTTCTCTAGGAAGTACAGTGATTGCTTGGGAAGTGCAAGATCTGGATTTGGCATCTCCTCTGCTCCTCCTACTGAAGCTGTACAACTGGCCAGAAAAGTGTCAGGGGGGAGCAGCACGTGAAAGTGCATCTGACTGTAACACACAAAAAAGACTTTGTAAGGTGCTGTTCTTTACGCTGCTTGTACATTGTAATCTATGATATTCTAATGAAAAAACGCATAAGGAGTCTCTTGAGCAAAACAAGAATCTGACTTCCTTTCCTAGGTCAAACTAGAGGAACCGTAATAGTCTGTTGGGCTCACAATTAAATATTCACTAGTGTGGAAATAACAAAAAAAGTATCTGGGAAGATACTCTGTCTAATGGCATTTAACTATATGTAGTTTTATTTAATTCATGTCTCCCTATGTATGTATGCAACATGGGAACCCAGAGATAAGTGTTAAAAGTAGATAAGGTAAATGACAGTTTGATAAAAGTTAAATGCTGCCTAAGTATAAATAAAATGGGAAGTTGTACTATATAAGATTACAGACCTTGTCTCTGAATTATTCTTGTGGCACAGTCCGCTGGTAATAAGTGAAATTCATTGTGTCGTGAGAAGTATTTACATGCATCCCTCACCTGTGATAAACATCAGACAGCCACAGTACAGCAAATCTGGATTTGACATCACTGGCATCTTATAGAGGGAGGACAACTGCTCGCTGTGATCAAGAGATGACTTTTACATCCAGCTACAAATTATTTAAGTTATTCTGATCATTTTAAATGGAACATAGCAATCAGTATGTTTAAACCAGATTTTTTTGGTTTATTTCATCTGAGTAGAGAGCAAATAAAGAGGATATTTCAGTCTTTACCCAGGCAGAACTTTCATTATGCTTTAGACAATTTTGCCAAACTAAGGACGAGCAAAAGAAAGTAAAAATAACTCTGATGTAACTGAGATTTGCACACATGCTTAGAAAAAATGTAATAAGAGTAGTGTATTCAATGTGTTTAACATAAGGATATTGCTCACATGTTTAAAATTATGCACATTCTCAAGTCTTTGTGAGAGCAAGGACATAAGGTTGAGACAAAAATCTCGATCTACTTTTGTATATCATGCAATTATGTCATATAGAAATGCTTGCTATTACTGATCATACAAGTTTTCCATGTGCAAACCATATAATGAAAAAAAATGTCTGTATCCTTTGGTCCTTTTCAGAAATGTGTCCCGCAACACACTGTCCTGCTTTTTTAGATAGTAAGAATAGTGTGCATACATAATTTTTTTTTACTCCAACTTAGAATTCATTAAATTGCCTTTGCATATTGGCATATACATGTATATTTGCTCTTTGAAGCCTCATTTACTTTCTTGCTTTTTAAATAAGGGGAAAATAATTTTGTAGTTACAATTGCTTTTTTGGTATGGTTTGATTCAATCAGCTTTTAACTGTACTGACATTTACCGGATGGTCATAAAAAGAAAGCAAAGTGAAAATGACAAAAAGCCCCATGTTTTGCAGAAGTTCACATTCAGTGCATCCAATCTGCAGTCCCCGGAGACAAAAAGAGAAAAGAGCAGGTCTGTAATGCAGCTGCCAGTTTAGTGATCAAACCCAACAGATTGCGGTCTGGCCAGATCTGGTGTCCAGATAAAAATGGTATTCATGCTAACCATCTGCCTACAGGTCAGTAGGGACAAAAATTAAAAATAATTACCTCTAATGAATGAATAGACAATGACAGTCCTGTGTGAGGTATGGTATCATCTCTGTGCAAGCGCGCGCACACACACACACACACACACCCCAAAATTGGTGAAGAGTGGTTCAGTTATTTTTTTTAGAATGCTGTCAGCTACAGTTTTCATTTATGTTTTGCTTTAATTGTCTCACTGGCTTTATGATATTTTAATTGTCTCTGGCTTTATGTTATTGTAGTTTTAAAATACGTGGCTGTTTTTCCTGCAATTAAATTTTGTTAATGATGATGATGATAATTGAGTACCTCCATTATGTCCAGTGCAAGACTCAAAAGTCAGCTTCTTACTTCTAAAATCCAACTAAGTCTCAGTAAGCAGAATTCTAGACTCAAAATCTCCAAAAAGCAATTTGGACTTTCAGGTACAAACTGTGTGGAGAACTAGGAGCCCTGAAAGAGCTCAGCTGAGCATTGGCCACTGTAGCTGGGGCTACACAGAGAGGGAGAAAGGAGAGGTCCTGGAGTGGGGTGTAAAGCTGCCTGGGGCTGTAGGATCTGGCTTTCACATCCACAGATCCAAATCCACCATTCAGAGCTTCAGCTGGCACCTATGTGTCGCATATTCATTTTTTTAAGAAAAGGAAATGATTGTGTGTGATGAAAAATATAATAAATCACTGAGATTCACGAAGTCTCTTCTTAATAGCCCCTGAAATGGGGCTGTTGTTGCTACAGGGAGACTAGACAGTCAGTAGTCGAATTTCAAGACATTACACCTTTTTGTTTGTTTGTTTCTACGGCTATGGGACAAGATTTATGTCTATATTAATAAATACATTATCCAACCAAAATTATTCTATTGTCTTCTATACTGAGCAGCCACTACTAACTCAACTAAACTTGATGAGGGGCTAGAGTGCACCCTCAGCAAGTTCGCCGATGACACAAAGCTGGGGGTGTGGCTGACACACTGGAGGGCTGTCCTGCCACACAGAGAGACCTGGAGAGGTTGGAGATCTGGGCAAAGAGGAACCTTATGAAATTCAACAAGGGCAAGTGTTGGGCGCTGCACCTGGGGAGGGATAACCCCATGCACCAGTCCAGGTTGGGGGCTGACCTGCTGGAGAGCGGCTCAGTGGAAAGAGACCTGGGAGTCCTGGTGGACAAGAGGATGACCATGAGCCAGCAATGTGCCCTTGTGGCCAAGAAGGCCAATGGCATCCTGGGGTGCATCAAGAAGAGTGTGGCCAGCAGGTCGAGGGAGGTCATCCTCCCCCTCTACTCTGCCTCGGTGAGGCCGCACCTGGAGTACTGTGTCCAGTTCTGGGCTCCCCGGTTCAAGAGGGACAGGGAACTGCTGGAAAGGGTGCAGCAGAGAGCTACCAAGATGATGAGGGGACTGGAACACCTCTCTTATGAAGAAAGGCTGAGGGATTTGGGTCTCTTCAGTCTGGAAAAAAGATGGCTGAGGGGGGATCTTATCAACACTTATAAATACTTAAAGGGTGGGTGTCAGGAGGATGGGGCCAGGATCTTTTCAGTGGTGCCCAGGGACAGGACAAGAGGTAATGGGCACAAACTTGAGCATAAAAAGTTCCACCTAAACATGAGGAGGAACTTCTTTCCTTTGAGGGTGGCAGAGCACTGGCACAGGCTGCCCAGAGAGGTGGTGGAGTCTCCAACTCTGGAGACATTCAAAACCCGCCTGGATGCGTTCCCGTGCAACCTGCTGTAGGTGACCCTGCTCTGGCAGGGGGGTTGGACTAGATGATCTCCAGAGGTCCCTTCCAACCCTATGATTCATCATTTTGTCCAACTATTCTGGAATGAAACATGCTCTGAATATGTACTCCAGTTTAACCACTGCCTGCTGGAAGTGTCCTCTTTGTACATCTCCCATATAAACGAATCTGAGTGTCCGTGCAATTCATTTAGCTGTACAGGAGGGCAATAAGAAGTGCTTAAGAAGACTTTACTTACATCTTGATAGTATTCCCCCTGGATCTGCTTCCCTATTGTGTTAGCCGGACTCATTCAGTTAGGTAGGAGGTCACTGCGTAAAGGCTGCAAAATGCTGCTGTTTGTTTGTACTCACTGCTCATGTGTGCAAATCTCAATGCAGAGTTCAAGAGGGTGAAGAATAATAAGCAGGATGTGTTGTCAGGTGGCCAGAAAGTCAGTAAAGTGGACAAAAAAGAAACAAAACAAAAAACCAAAACCAAAAACAAGCCCAGAAAGAAACTAAAAGTGAGGAAGAACACTAAAGAAAAAGACAAAGTCAAAGCATATTATTTGGCTCTGCAACAATTTGTTGGGTTATCATACGTGAGAGCTGAGGCTGAAGCAAGTTAAAGGACACCTGCCCCTAAAAGAAGCTCATGAGGCCCATTATGGGCTTTATCTAGATATAAATTTTCACTTTTCTATATATATCTGTATTGCATAATGGTAAAAGATGAGTTAACTGATTGTAGAAGTCAGGAATGACAGAAACTGTATAAGGAATATATATGCTGAAATGCATATTACAGCTTTGATAGAAGAAGCTTAAATTTCCTGACTGCAGTTTCTTGGAATCAGAGTGAACTTGGCTTCATTATTCAAATTTGCACTATGCAAAAATTCAGCAGGAACTTCTAAGCTCAAGAAAGTTGTTGTAAATTAGATCTTCACCAAAGAAAGATGAACTTGTTTCTCTCAGCATCCAATATCCTCCCCAAGCCGAGCCTGCGCACAAATTGCTCCCAAAGAGTCTGTTCATAGCGAGTCTCCTCTGAAGGATTCAGAGCTGTTTCTGCAGGCTCAGAAGAGCCCACGTTGCAGAAGGCACTGCGCTACGTAGCTGGCTCCTATTTTGTATCAGCTGAAGTCCAAGGCCAAGCTGTTCGAGGGGTTCTGGGCTTGATGCATTGCCTACAGCTCCGCAAGAGCAGCACAGCTTCTGTCTAGCAGGACCCAGCAGAGATTTCTTACCAAACTGCTGCTCTGTGATCTTTGTTACGAGGCTGCTCGGATAATTTATTTTTTTCTTTTTTTTTTAATAGAACATTTTGCCATGGAAACCACAGAAATAAAAGTTTGGGCAATCAAATCTGTGAAACAAACAGAAGTACTGCACCTCACAGAATTACAGCTCTGTGCTAATTTCACAGCTGCCTTCACGTGCAAAGCTCGATTATTTGAACTAGTCTTCTCTGTACAGTCCAGAGAACAATATGTACCTATACCTAAGCAGACATATACAGACATTTATCTATAAAACTAAGGAAAAAACATTATCTATCAGAGCAAATTAGTGATGATGCATGTGATACCCCCTTCTTGGGACAGGATGAAAGAATTGCATGTGGGCAATACTACTACACTGTGTGATGCAGTACATATAAGGAGGCACTCAGACACAATACAAACTGAACTGATAGAAGAATGTGACCATAATGAAGTAGAATACTTAATTAACTTCTTAAAATAGTATTCAAAATATTATGTTGTGCCTGTCACCGTATAAGATCAGGATCCCAGAAATCCACAAGAAATATTACTGAGCTGAAATAGTTGTTTGCAAAACAACATGGTGAACAGGTTCCTCTTTGGTATTTTTCTTTACAGTTCTCCAAACAAATCAGGTTGATGACCAACCTAGCAACCAAATGTACTTTCACATGGCCAGTCCTCAATGATTTCAGTAAAACTTCACATCAACACAAAACCTAGTTTCCTGGGTTCGGTTAACATCACTTGGTCTGAAACACAAACAATACTCTTAGGTATAACAATAGGTTAGCAGAGTTTTCTGATAGTCACAGAAAACAAAAATCATAGAAACACAGTAAAAGCTACAACTCTAGCAATTTAAAAGTAAAATTATCCACAAAGCACTTCAACATAATGATCATGTAGTTACACTAAGAATTATTTTTTTTTTTTCTTCTAGAAACATTGGTGTTATTGATCAGTTTTCCAGAAAAGAAACAGAAGTGTAATAACACGCTAATGGTTAGATATGAGGATTCAAACTTGTAAATTTTAAATCAAATATTCAAAACTAAAATTCCTATAAAAAGAATGTTATTTTTCCATATGACTGCTTACATTCAGGATTTTCCTTTCTCTCATAGAAGTTTGCCAGATCAGTTTCTAAAGCATCCAAAAATCTGGAGACTTTTAGAAGTTCAGATTTGTGGTAATATTTCCATATGTATGCTATGAAAAAGTATGTATACAGTGTGGAGAAGTTAAATAAATTAAATAAAAATATAGCCCACAAATTTGGACTCGGAATCACAGTACTCATTTTTAGAAAATTTCCAGAATTTTTTCTTCTGCCTCTCCTGGAAATAAGTCACAGATTAACCTTCCCTTGACACGTACTGAGCAGATGTAAGAACTACAGGAATAAAGAAAGTTACCTTTCTAACTTAACCAAATTATTTAGAGCTCGGTAAATACGTTAGAGTTCAGTCTCTTTTCTTAATTTGTTTACTACTTATAATGTGTTCTCATTTGTCCTAAATCATTACTTTCTTTATGGCTGCTGTAGAGGGTCTTTTCCTACACTGTGGAGGAAGGAAATCATTATGTCTTCTTTATGAACGATAGGGTGTGCATAGACTATTAAAGCTGGGTCTTATTAGCACAATCTAGAACAAACTTCTAGAGAGTAAGAGGTGGTAGGAATAAAGCCAGTGAAAGCTTGCAGACCCAGAAGTCTGAGAGGAGATTAAGACACTGCTGAGAAGAACAAAGTGCAGACAGCCAGGCATGGAGGAGGTCATGGCAAGGAGGAGATTGCTAAAACTCCTCTCTGTAGAGTTTGCTGTATCTCAGAAAAAGTGCTAAATGTCAGTAGACTGAGAGCACGATTGCTGGAAAGAGCTCACCCTGCCTTACTCCGTGTGAGTCCGCTTCTCTGTTTTGAAAGTATCTACTTCTAGATTTTGTTAAAATAAAACTAGCTTTAAAATGTAATAGCACTACTCCATGGGTTTGTTGAAAGAGAAAAGGGCTTTGTAGTTCCATCTTAAGAACACTGGCATCACATCTACACATGCTCTTCTTACTGTTTTACTGCTTTTAACTCATTCCTATCAAAGCTATCCATAAAGACAATCTATGCAGTAGGACAAGTTCTCTTCTTTTGTCTTCTAGTTATTTCTCATGCAAATGTAGCATTTTTTTAAATTTCACGTGTTACTTTCTCTCAATATTTTCACATCCCTTCAGCTGCTGACTAACCAGGTTCTGATCCTTTCATAGACTGTACATTTTCCAGGAATGAAGACCATTTGCCTGAGACAGCAGCTGGCTCAGTGCTTCTGAAGTGGATTTCCCTGCTGTGTAGTTAGCAGTTGTCTTTGCAAGTAGTAGCTATGACCATCTTGTCACACAGTGTGCATCAGCCAAAATACTCTTCTGTCACATGGTAATCACTCTGAGCCCAACACCAACTTGTATGTGATATAGTGGTGACCCCAGAACATGGATTTTTTTAGGTAATATTTGCTTTCGGGGACTCTGTAATGCCAAATGATATATGAGGAGACATTTGTTTCCATGCTTCTGTGCCATGCTTGGCACAAAAAAGAAGCTTAAGACATTTTACATGCAGCGTTACACATACTGCCCATCTAAACCTATTGTTGCTCAGTGTCAATGCCCAAGGCAAAAGTTTTGGCCAGCTTCTGCCTGGGCACCATGCCATCCTGACAGATGGGTATGAGTGTAGACAATCAAGAAAGTATGTTTGTTCATCAAATAAGAGTGGTTGGGGCATTTTTCCCAGCTGACACTCTGAAAACAGCTGTCTTCCTTGAGCATGCTTGTTTCTGGTTAAAAGGTCTGTGATATTAGTAATTCTTCTCTGAACTACGCAAACTGTCAATAAATAAAAGAGTCGTTTTACAATTAGCTATGGTTACTATGTTTGAGGCTACTTTTAAAGAGTGGCCTCAGATAAGCATTTATTTTTGCTTCAAGAATTAGGAAGTGAGGCCCAAGTGTCCATGACTCATCCGAGCTGCAATTAAACAGAACTCACAAGTGTGTTCTCAGTTTTTAAGCAACACTGCAGGCTGCCCTTCCTATTGATTACTGAGGTAACTGGAACTGTGATACCTGCACCCTCTTCTCAGGTCTGCTGTTGGCATACTGCCTTACCTTAAACAACATGTTTGCTTTCTGTAACCCAGAAGGAGGAAATATGAAAGATTTATCTTTTTCTTTTTTTTTTTTTCCAATGAAATAACTCCTTAGATTTCGTTAAAAAAGAGTGATAAAATCCTTTATGCTCTACAGATGCATTTCAAAATTTTTCTTTCATGTTAAATAAGAGTCGCTCACAAATTTTTGCATTTCATAATGTTCACATGTAGCCATGTGATATTTATATTCCTGGGAAAAGATTTTATCCAACAGCAGGAGGGAATGAACAACTCAACATTGACTCATCTACCAAGACAACAACAGTGGTTATGCTGTTTCAGAGTGTCATAATGATCTATATGCTGAAGATTTTTACTGTATAGCATACAGTGATTTATAGACATCACGTGTTTATACAACGGCAAGCATAATGGCTCTTCGTGAAATTATTTACTTGCCATTTTGCAATCCTTTTAACACAGCTGGTCAAAATTATTCCTCCTGTAAATTGGTGGTATTTTACTAAAGTCAGTGGATTTACATGGGATTAAATAAATGATGAATGTATCCTAATGTACCTCAGACTACTGCCACAATAGCACATGATGTGTGTTCTGAAGCCTGTGTAATCCCAAATTGTTTTGAAGGACACTCCAGAAAAAAGATTTGAGACATCAAATTTCAAGGTTCAAATCTCAACAAACACATTTCACTACAAAGAGTCCTGTGTCACAATATGAAGACTGAGTAGCAGGATACATAATATGCACATATACGAGAGAATTCACAGCATATCGTGGTTTCCCACACCAAAATCTTTGAGAATTGAAGTTATGCAGAATGTTTTGTTTTCCCAGTGTTTAGCACAAGAAGCCCAAGCCTAAGAAGAAGTGGAATACATGGGGCCAATTGGCTGTCTTCTTGGGATGGCAGCATTCAGTTTCCTAAGGAAACATGCGGCTATATCTAACACACATCCACATTTGGACCAACATCTCCTTCTCAAAAAGCTTGAATATTTACAGTGAGAACCCCTGGGAATCAAAGCATTAATTCACATGGCTATTTTCCCACAGGTTTAATGGGGAATATCTTTGCCCTTGAAAATCTGCCAGGTCTGAGCCAGGCTCTGCAGCATTTATATACTACGGGGCACTCGCTGAGTAATCACAGGGATGAGTATGCCCCATTTGGTCCTTGCCATCCCACCAACATGTGCAGTTACTGGCTTCACCTGTGAGAGGCTGGCATTTGTCTTAGCCCTTCTGCATGTGACAGTGCTCAGTGTGTCCACCAGGCTGCCCTTGTCCCCCTGGTCTGCCACGCTCCCAGCAGTTCTCTTGCCAGAGGAAGATGCTGACCCACTTCCATTCCATCCTGATTTCCCTCAGAGCCTTGGAATGGGGGAAAGACTGAAAAACAAGAGCTCAGGTGAGCTAGGAAAGGATACTGGGCAGGAACGGGACACTGCTGTCTCTCTGGTGAGTGAGGCACAGGCATGTTGCAGTCATTTCGTGAATGGAAAAAAAATCTCATAAGGGAAAACTAATCCTGTGCATCCTTTTTTTTGTTAGTCAATAAAACCCTATTTTTAGCAGGACTGAGATTATATTGGGTCACTGCACCACAAGCATACCTTGGCAAAATGAAGAAAGGCCAGCAACTACAGCTCTTCCTTGTCTTTTAGTGGTACATCTCTGATCCTGGACAAATATGGAAAGGGGAGCTTTTTCCAGCAAGTTCATTCCTGAATTATCTGAAGATTTTTTAGCAGAACCGTGGAGCATCCAGGAAGGAAGGTAGTGGAAATAGTTTATTTTGCAAAGGCAGAAAAACTTTATTTGCTAATCCTTTTCCCCTACCCCCCATTCACGACTATACTTAAAAGGGGAACCTTCTCCCAGTTTCATGAGGAAACTAACTTCAGGACCACCCAGAGAGCTCTATTCCCTTCCCCTTGTCTAAATCACACAAAGAAAAATAAACAAATGAACACAACATTTGCCTTCTCATCCCTTCTTTTCACTAAAGGGTCAGGAGGGTCGGGGATCCTTCTTTTGCCATCTCTGGACACCCTCACTCTCTTCAACAACCAATCCAGATGGATCATGGCCTTTGAAATCTTAAATCCTTTAATCAGTTTCTCCAACTTTCTCTGTTGGCTCCTTTATGTCACATTCCTGGGCTAATTCAGGTACCTTCATACAGCGTAGGATTTGGGTGACAGAAAACACATGGGGAAGTACAAGTCCAGAGATCTGTGCAAGCGGTGCGTTGATTATCCTCAGCTTCATTAAGGTTGCTCAGCAACATGAGCTTGTATTAATCATTTCAGAGCCGCCGCATCCTGACAAGCTATCTGCACTGCCAGGATACAGACCCTTCCCGCACACTACCGAGAAAACGTTCCCATGAACTGTCCCTCTGCTGTCAGCAAGGTAACGGGTGAATAAAAACTTAGACTTGTCAAAAATTTCGCAAAGAATTATCCTCACTACGATAATGAGTTCAACAGGAAAGTAACAGAGGACGCTATGCAAAACAATTTTTTGATGACTGCAAAAGAAAGGCATGAAGAGCAGCAATTGAAATATTAAATAGTGTGGCTGGATGAGCTGGGTAATTAAACAAGAGGTAAAGAATTCCCTAATAGCGTAGGTCACTGGCTGCACAGTTCACAGCTTTGCTATGCCTGGAAAGATGGAGCCAACATAATTTTGAAAGATTCATCACTAAGTCCGCAGTCATCATTTCCAGCCGGATTTTTTCCATTTGATAATTTTATACTGTTAATCAGAGCTCATCAGATACTGCAGAAATAGCATTCAAGAACTTTGGTTTAAATTCCAAACAGCTTCCTTGTGTCTTTCTATTTCTTATTAATATGATTGTGTTGCACTCACAAATGTTCTTTTTTTATCTCTGTCATTTAATGATTTCAAATTACCAGCTGTTCAGTGGAGCAGCACCTAAAGTGGCATTACAGAACAAGGCTGAATTCTTCCATGAACTACTGTTATGCTGTCAAGCCAAGCAGGAACTTCTGAAGACTTCCAGATATTTCATATCGACACTATCAAGCTACATCTGGGGCTTTCAGTTTGGGGCAGGGGTTACTGAATTCATACTGGCATTTCTGGAAGTGGTTTTCCTTTAATGATATGTGGGTGGATTGAATGGGAATGCCATTAGCCTTTTTAAATTATGTGGGGGTTTCTCAGACACCTTGCAGATGGTTTTAGGGCCCCATCCCTAAAAATCCATGCAGATAGCACTGTACCAAAGCCCCCCTAAAGTCAAATGGGATTCTTGAAAAGCCATAGGGTTTATTCCCTTGCTACAAAGGGGAGAGCTTTGTGTTTAAATACTCTATAGGAGGTATATACCCATGTCTGCATACACATCTACTTTTATGGTCTACCACCACTTCATTCTGTACAAAGCAAGCTCTAATTATAAATTGAAGGATTGTACCCCAAGCAGTGTATAACTGACACGCCAGCTGCTAGTGCACAAAAGGTGGAAAACTGTCAGGAACAGCTTTCTTCCTTTTTTTTTTTTATTTTTTAAAAAAATCTCTCACTTCATGTAGTAGGAAAAACCAGCATGGAATAAATAAACAAACTCAGACTTCAAAAGACAGTTTGGAAACCTTAGGAAAGATTTGGCTCCTATATTCTTTGAGCAAAGAGAGAAAGATTCCTGTTAGTTTGTTCATACTTGAACATGTGAGTACTAAAATAGCACCTAAATCAGAAAGACAATTGAGGCAAGTGGGGTTTTTTGTTTGTTTATACAATTTTGCAAAGGCTTCAAATACTTTCAAATAAAAAACACTTCAGGTCATTGGGTATTATGTGTACTCCTCCATGCCTTTTTTTTTTTATTGAGTCACACACATTGAAAAAAAATGGTTACTGGTAAGGAAGACTACTCGGCCCACTGCTCTGCAGGATGAACTCCAGATCTCTGAATCTGCATTAGATTTAACAAGACACCTCAGCTCTATCTTGTCTAATATTTTTTTTTCCCAGCTGTAAAACTAGGGCAGTGCAGTTTCATTTGGCAGCCACTATTTACAGTCTAGACTGTGAATTTGAATGGTCAGGGACTGCCTCATCCTATACATAGAATTAACATGATGGATTTCTACTCTCAGTTGATTTTTTTTTGTGTGGCCAGTTTGTTAAATACTATTATTTCTAAAAGAACGTGGGCTGGGCAATAATTTTTAGCAGTTGAACATCTGAAGTATTAAAGAAATGTAATTTCTGATAGTGATGTGGTTACTAGTAACATGGCTATGGGTGAATCTGTTCAGTATTGAGAAATTCTATGTTGTTAATAACACTAAATGCCACATATTTCAGGTTTAAAGAATTACTATGTTGCCTGTCAAACAGATCCACCAGTTTTTACATTGAGTTTTCTTTTCTCTGCAGCCTGAAAAAATTACTTATAAAATAATGCAAATCAGAAAATCGATACAATATGTATATATCATTATTACGGTTTAACCCCAGCCAGCAGCTAGAAACATGCAGCTGCTCACTCAATGGTCACAGTTGGGATGGGGGAGAGAATCAGAAGAGTAAAAGTGAGGAAAAACTCCTGGGTTGAGATAAAGACAGTTTAATAGGTAGAGCAAAATCTGTGCACGCAAGCAAAGCAAAACAAGGAACTCATTCACCACTTCCCATCGGCAGGTGTTCAACCATCTCCAGGAAAGCAGGGCTCCATCACACGCAACGGTTACTTGGGAAGACAGATGCCATCAGTCCAAACATCCCTTCTTCCTCTTCCCCCTGCTTTATATACTGAGCGTGACATCATATGGTATGGGATATCCCTTTGGTCAGTTGGGATCAGTTGTCCCAGCTATGTCTCCTCCCAACTTTTTGTGCACCCCTCAGTCTACTCACTGGTGTGGTGGTGTGAGGAGCAGAAAAGCCCTTGAGTGCTTAGCAGCAATCAAAAACACCAGTTTGCTATCACACTGTTCCCATCTTAAATCCAAACCATAACACTATACCAGCTGCTAGTAAAAAACTTAACGCTATCCCAACTGAAATGACAACAACCATGTACCAACATTTTAGATCACTATTATGTTATTAATGCTTTATAAAAATAGTGTTTATCAGTATAAGTATTGGTTGATAAATGTATATGTATAGAATCATAGAATCATTTTCGTTGGATGGCATGGATAAAACTTTCATTTTCCATCTCAAATGTGTTTTCTTACAGAAAATTGGTCCATATGGTTCATAGAGTTCCTGCTCTTCCAGCTTTTATTTCAACCAATCTTTAATCTTAGACATCAGGATAAGATTTTACTCAGACCAGATCATCTGTATCTGTCAGCTACGGGGGCTCTTTACTTTCATCTGAAGAATGTATCAGTGGCCAGAGTTAAGATACTCAAGCAGATGTATCTGCCGTCTTGTTATATTAGGAGAATTTTAAGTTGGAAAAGTATTTTGCTACTGACTTAAAACATGTAGGAACTATCTAGCAGGGTAAGTAAATAAGCTCATGATGTACCCCTGCCTCACGCTTTACGACCTCAGTGACCAGGTCTGACAGTCACAGGGGTCAGTCTTTAGCCAGCTCAGCCTGTTCTGCTCCTGTTCAAGGGCAACATAGGCTTGCCAAGGGCAGAGCATTTTCACCTCCACACCCCACATCCAGGCAACAGGCACTGCCCTCTACTCACTGCATAGAGAGGGATTTAAGAAAAGTGAAACGAGAAAGGAGAAAAACAATTCAGGGAAACTAGGGAAACTATGGAAAAGCTTGAGTTAAAAAAAACAACCTTTGATGCACTGACTCTGGACATGTGACGTAGGACATAGCTAGAGAAATTCACAGGGCAGTGTCTCATTCTTATTTTCTCTTGTGTGGTCTATAAAAGAGTCAGTACTAAGTATAGGAAAAATCTGCAGGACAGGAGGAATGAAAGCAGAAACAAAACAAAAAAAAGCATTTGTCTTTCTGTAGGAGAGATAATGGAGTGCCAAACCTGGGAGGAACAACCATGCCAATCAGATCACAGATTTTGGAAGCTGAGAAAAGCTATAAACTGAAAACAGTTTGATTGATGGCTGGATAGCTGAAAGCACCTTGTGGCATTAGAAACTGTGTAGGAAGTGTTTTAGCTGTTCCACAGTTGCATTTAATCCTGGAAAAAGGTGTGATTTTTGTGAAAATTATTCAGAAAGGGTTAAATTCATCTGACATTTTGTTCAATCCACCAGGTATAATGATAAACTTATCCTCTCAGTAAGATAGGTAGAAATAGAATAACAAGCAAGTCACCCTAGGAAGGAGACATATGCTTGTGTCTGTGGGGAACGGGGGGATCCTGATTTTCAGTTGATGTCATTATTCCTCTTGTATTTATTCACAGAGGGTTTCCCCATCCAGCGCCCTTCAGGGGAAGCAACCTTTTCTATTTTCATATGTCTAATAGGTGAATCTCAGAAGAGGGACTGAAGAGTTCAAAAAGACCAAGCTGTCTTGTCTGTTACATGGGGTCGTTGCTTCCATCTGGCAGCTGAAGTACAGTAGTTGGATGGGAGAAAGAAGCTGGAATTACTGCTGCCCATGCTGCTTACCAAAATACTTCTCAGAGGCACCGCACATGAGGATGGCCAACTTTGTAAAACCCCAGAGAAGTAGAGGAATCTTGAAAGGGGGAACTGAGGACTTAGTCCTCTGCCCAGAGTGATGTAAAAAGTGCAGATGAGGGCAGGCAAGTTAGCTTGGGTGTCCTGTGACTTCATTCCACTGCCTTAGTAGGGACCATGGCTGCTCTTCTTCTCTGAGCAATCTGAGACTTCGTTTCTTCCAGACTGTCAGTGTGACTTTGTGCAAAGAACTTGATTCCGCACCCAAAATTTTCAGGAAAAAAAAACCACAGACAGTCTGCTTAAAAAATCTTTTTAAAATAATACAAATCAAAGTGTCTTTCCTTCCCCCTCTTTCTTTCCATCTCATATACACACTTTAATGAGGAGTATTATATTGAAAATACTGATGTAAAAATAATTTCATCCTTGAATTACTCTGAGCTATGAATTATCTGTGTCCTTCCTTCTAGCACTTTCTTTTGGATGGAGGAGTCTTTCCTCCCTTGCAACTGCTCTCATCGCGGGGGAACCCCGTCAGATTTCCTGCCTCTCCATGTCCTCCGCGATCCTTCCCCGGCAGCTCTCACTGGAGAGCTCACCCCTGAGACATTCCCATGCTGGTGGGAGTGGAGCAGGGCAGAGCCCTCCAGCTCCACCCTCTTCCAGAGGAAATGTCATGAGAAAATGTTTTCTTGAGGTCTTTCCTGTTAACATGCTATGAGAATGCTTGCTATCAACTGTGCATTTTTATGGCATTTTGACTGGAAGTAATGTGAGAATGTTCTTTCTCACATTATTTCCAGTAGAAATACCCTGAGAACATTGTTGTTTGTGATATTTCTACAAAATGTACTTAGAGATTGGATGTGACTAAATTTGCCTTTATAATTGTGGGGTTTTTTTCTCTTTCTTCCAGAGCTGAAATTTGGGCAGCATCTAATGTCTCTCCATTTTAAGCATTTCTTTTATCATTAAGCCTTGTCCAGATTTGTGCCAAATGAAGCCTTTAGCTGAAATAGCCGATTTGTTTCTTTTGTGCCCTAAGACCTATCCAAACTGAATCAAAGGTTAAGAAACCAGATTAAACTCCACAGCAATTACAGTATTTATAGGATTTCCTTCTGAGATGAAGTTGTTTCGACTGCCCTTTCTGTTTCAAAGTGGACCTACAATAGGGTTGAATAAAACTGTGGAGAAGTAGAGACCTGGAAGAATAAAGACCACATACTGTAAAAAAGCCATTCTAATTAAATCAGAATGAAAACACAAGAATGCCTTTGCTTTCAGAGAAACAAGTAAGCGACCTAGAGAACCTTATGACTTGGCAGTCTACACATTTCTTTTTTAAAAAGGAACTCGCATCTTTAAAAGGAAATAAATCCTGGAAAAAATATAAGATGTGTCAAGTCAATCAGCTATTTATGCCATTTCCTCCGATCCTGATGTTTCCCTCATGAATTATGCACTTTCAGCTGCCACTGCTTACATATGTGGGCCCTTGTGGCATGTTTCCCAGGACCAGCATGTGATTACGGATCATAAAAAATGAACATACACATTGCTCCTTCAATAAAGGCGGAGATGCACGATTCCAACTGCTCCACGTTAGAAATCTCTCTTCTATTTGAAAAATAGCAGCTGTTATTAAAAACATCTATAGCTATAATAGCTGCAGCCGTGAAGACTAATCACCATATTTTCATTTTAAATTGCAACAAAGGAATTAAGAAACAGATGCCCATTAAAAACAAAAAAGGTAAAGTAGCCACTAAGAGCTCCTCGATAGCCAGAAGGTGGTGCTACATTGTAATATAGTCGCAGGGGGCCAGGTTTGCATCTTTGATAACTTATGCCATTTGATTCACTTTTTTAAAGTGAAACAGAAGGAGAGATTAAACCATCACAACTGCGCTGCGGGGAAGTGTTCAGCAGAGGTAAAACGAACCGTAGAATTTAGTTCCTGTTATATTGAAACCCCGTGGCTGCGGTGAAAACTTTGTTATCTCCGTGTTTCTTCATTGCTGGTTATACTAAACTCTCCCGCTTCCTTAACTCTTCTGTTTCACAAGGGTAGTAAACAACACAAAACACAAAAATCCTTTCAACCATCCTGCGATGTGTTTCCTTGAAGAAATCTTTCTTCTTCTAGCATTTCATGTGATTTTTACTGAGAAACTCTCAGCTTTTTCCCTTTGTTGAGCCCAGATATTCAGCCCCAGAAGGACACTTTTGACTTTGATGAAACTCTGCCAGGTTTCTCCAGCCGAGGCGGTGCAATCGCCTTCTTTAAGAGCAGAAGAGAGCAGAGCCGCTCTCACATAGTGGATTTCGGCACAGTGGGGACCGGTGTTGTGCTGGGGTAGAGGGCTGGGTCCCGGTGGTTTAGCTCAGGTAAAGCAGCATGGGTGCCTTGTCACCTGGTTAGACTCCCTCAGTCACGCTGCTCCCCCAGTCTGCCTGGATCTGTTGGCATCACCATTTAATTTAGGGCCATGAGTGAGCTTTTGAACTAAATATCTGGATTGTCCCCACTTTCTGTGCCTTGTTCTTCACTTCAGAGTAGTCTTGGAGAGCAGGTGCTGGATGGCAGTAAATGGGCAAGACGTGCTCCGGGAGCTCACCCAGTGCACTGCAGCTCCGAGGGGCAGGCAGGACACAGGATCCATCCCTCCCTCTCCTGAGTGCTGTGGGGTCTGGATGTAGGGCCTCAGCACCAAATGTAGTTCTCCTACAGATTCACTCCTATTGATCTGCTTCACTGGCTCATGTGGGTATAGCCCATGGGTATCTCTGTATAGGCTTGGGCTCATATGGACAATTCCCCTGTGATCTCTGATGAGAAAGATACTCCAATTTTATGTGATTTTTTTTTTTTTTTGGTGGAAAAAAGGGTCACTGAGAATCAGGCAGCTGCCTCATGGGGATAAAGTTTTGACTGGGAGGAAAATGACCCTGACCATCAGAACAAATCATCTCAGGGACATGGAAAATTATTGCCAAGTAATGCCATCATTGTTGTTGTTTGCATTGCTGAGGCACATTGGAGTCATGGGCCAGCAGCCACTTATACTAACTACTAACAAAAACATGATGTATTCCACAGCAAGGGAACGACTCTGGATGTTAAAATTTTTCATGGATTAAAGGAGAGATGCTGCAAGTTCATGGAACTGAAATCCATTGAGAATTAACGAGTACGTAAAAAACACATCCAGTTCAGGAAACCACGGGGATGAAAGTAGCTGGAGGCTGGGAAAACAGTCAGGGGGATGTTAAGACAGACCTGCCCTTTTCCAGACACTGCTTTGACAGCTTCTCAGACTGGTCTGGGGCAGAAAAAAGAGATAGTCCTCTCCCTTGAGAGTGACAGCAGCCCCTTCACATGAGAGGGGCTTAGGGCTGAGCGCCTTCCTCCTCCTGATGCTTCCTGGGGAGGTGCCTGTGCAGCCCCTGCTGGGTTCAGCTGTACCAGCCTCTGTCCTGCTGGAAACCAAAAGAGGATTTGGTCCCTTGAACTTCCAGGAGAAAAATTTTCCATCAACTCATTATTAATTGAGGCTAATTCATCCTTGGCATGACCTCTCTGAGTGACGGCTACTCTCACTTCAGCACTGAACCTGTGGGTATGCAGTGAGTGAGATACGCTTACCTCAGCCACGGAGAGATTATCCAACATGGAAATCAGAGAAGCCCTTTTCCACAGGAGATGACACCTTTGCACTGTGCATAATGTGTGTGATGGGTTGTAGGACCCTTGTGGATCCACTGCAGATTTTCTCCTGAATTTACAGTGCCAGAAAGCTGCTTCCAGTTTGGTGGAAACATACCAGTTCTGCTGACTGGGGGGGCTAAGACATGTGCAAAAAAGGACACAGACTTTGATCCAGGTGGAGAATAAATAGTATTCTATTTCCTATGACAAGAATGTGTGGTCTGAACAGCCTTATGTAGAATAACTTCATGAAAATTTTGAGTTCCCTTTGAGAAATAGATATGGCTTCATTTTTTGGTGACTTTTTTCAATATAAATATATATATACACACACACACACAGTTATACAGTAGCTTTTAAACTCACCAGATGCTTAATGACTGCTTTCAATCAAAAAAGTGGCCCGTAGCAGATGGAATATGCCTAACCATTTCCAAAACCATGGAGTTTTATTGTCTTAAATAAAATGAATTTTGAACAATGAGGGGGGAAAATGAAACCTTTCTTTAACTTACATAATGACAAAATAGCCAAGCTATTTAAATAAAATATTGTTTAAAGCATCTATAGATCTAAGACCTGTGCTGGCAGAGATCATATTCAGCTTGGGATAAGTGCTTGTGTGAGAGTTTCTTATTGTTGGAAACAGAGGCCCATAATGGAAGTGGTGACAGACCTTAAATTAGTGCAGTGCTACTGTACAATAATGTGTATTCTCGGTGCCATATGGTTATGATATGCAGCCGTTTTCCTATGCTGATTATAAATTTGGACTGTCTGGCAGACATTATAGAAGGGAAAGACATCATTGATCATTTTATCCATCCACTCTGGGTCAGCGAAAGATCATTCCTGACAGTCTCAATTTCTATTTTTTAATTATTAGCATTGCTGTAGTGCCCCAAATCCCCAGGCAGGTCAGCGTCCCCTTGTTCTGTGCATTACACATCAGGGTAAGTGCTGCTTGCTTTGAAAATACAGCGGGGCTAACCTGCAGATGCAATCAGAGGCAAGTAGGAACTGAAGCTAAGGTGACACCATACTTAATGTAAAGGCTCTGAATTCTTAACCTTTGCTGCTTCACTTTTTGTTCTTTTAATATGACCCGACTATCTTGGTTTGCTTATTAGGTCACCTTAACTGGCTGAAGTTTCACAAGTATCATGGCAGACCATGGCAGCTCCCTATGAACAAATGCAGGAGGGATGCTCCAGAAGCAAGGACCATCGCAGGCAAATTTGAGTCATTTGTCTGAGAAGCAAACGAGACAGAGTATCCCAGGAAAAGCAGTGGAAAGGCAATGTGACGGGACAGAAGACTGTGTAAAAACATATGCAGAGATGTGAAAGACCTCAGTGCACAGAATTACTGAAAATTTGTCTATGCCATAAAATGGACCTGGGGTAGAAATCCCACAACTAGTGGAAACTCATGCCGTTAAGTCCAGAATGTGTATGTCACCCAGCATCGTGCCACAGTGACCCATCACTGCATTTTCTTGGCAGGGCTTATTAGCTTGGGCACAGCACTGTCTGATGTGGGAACAGCGCACCAGGTGTGAACTGGCTGGGGTCCAGGCATCTCCGTGCACCCCTGCATCACACACCCCAGCACACCAGCTCTGGGATTAGCTGGGATTAGACCTCACTTGGGTCTGTTTTAATTGGTCCATAAATGATAAGAAGTCCTCATTGCTTCTCTTACCCATCTAATCTCCAGTTTAATAAAGGAAATTCTTTCTGATGATCAGACAGGTCTTTTCCCTTTAAAAAAAAAATAAAAAAATATTTAATCCCAGTATAAATTAATTGCCTTCCAAAATCAGAGCAGAGTCCTTTGAAAAAGAGACATCCTAGCAAGCCAAGCAACTGTGTGTTTTGTTGCCATTTGAGGGGACTTGTGCTGAAATCCCAGCCTCTGCTGCCTTCATCCTGCTAAGGAAGAAGTACCTCATATCACAAACCAGCAGCCCCTTCAGGCAATTGCCATTTAAAGAGTGGCATTGATGGACTCTGTAAGGAGTCCTATTCAGTCCTCTCTGGCTGGCAGCATGATGTCAGTGATGTGGGCGGCAAACCCCTGAATTTGCTTTGATGGTATTTGTGCTCTTTTTTTTTCATTTTTCACGAATGAGTGATTCATTTCTTTGAAACAATGTGTTTGGAAAGCCTGCCCCGCTAAGGAATTGTCTACGCAGTGGGGGAGGCTTGGAACATTGTATGTCCTCATGGAAGTACCAACAGGGGTTGTGCCAGATCCCCAGTGCAAGAGGTAACAGGGATGCTTGTATCAAAGCCAAAACTTCATGAATCAAAGGCGCTGACTCTCGAGCACAAGTGCCAGCATTCGGGCAGATAACCCAGCCCGTGCCAATTTAGGGTGAGAGGAATGCCCCAGACTAATCCTGTGGATTCAAAGAAACGCAACATAATCAATTTTAAGTATCTCACAGCCCCAAGAGTCTTCTTTTCATTTATAGGTGTTAAAGGAAGAAATGAGGGTAATGATGTGGTCTCGTTTCATAAATAAGAAAAAGCAGATTTTTTTTTTGCACCGTTTTCTACCGAAAAACAAAGTTACCTTGGGTGGCTTTTTCTAAAACATAGCGAGGTGGGGGGAAGCACCACTGGAAGAAACCATGGAAGTCAAATCACATGCTTCACACACGAATGATGTACAACTGAAATGTTTATGTGACTGGTGACCAGAAACAGATTTTGGCCAGTATAAGGGCTGTTAAATAATTCTATGCCGTCTTCTAAGCACCTGACACTCAACGCTTGCTAGTAAGGTGAGTCAGACTGCTTAGATGAGGCTGGCTAAGGCAAAACACTATATGCAATGGAGAGAATAAGGCACCCACGAAAAATTATCAAATATCCTACATGCAGAATGGAGCTGGAGGCAGCATTAAATTAAACTCCAGAAGCAGGGTCACGTCTGAGCCTCTGTCATTCTCTATCAATAAAGTTCCTGACTTGGTCTGAAAATTATGTGCATGTGTTCACTCAGAAAGAAAATGTGGAATCCCCTTCTGCTCAGAGGTGTGTAATCAAGCACTTCTCATTCTCTTAAAAAGGTAGATAAAAGAAAAGATGACAGCCCAAGTTTTGCATAACATTTTTGTGATTCTAAAGAGGAGCATGAACATAGCTTTGCAGCTTCGGACAAATAAAAAGAGCATAATTACTTTAAATTTGCATTTAATATATAATGTTAAGTGGTTTGTGGCAACAGCTGATCTCTACCTTACTGAAACAAGAGGCTTCCTCTCCTAACAAGTCCCCATGAGAAATCTGATCGCCTGACTCCACAGCACACCTGACCTCTGGTTCTGATGATTGATCCGAAACAGTAGGACATAGGACTTTGTGTTAGTGGAATCCAATGCCATCATATATCTAATCAGTGTTTCCTTAACTCTTTGCATAATGACAAACTGCTTAGATTACTTGTTTGGGAAGTGGAAGACCTGACCACATCCTCTTCTAAAGTTTGAATGCATAACTACTACATTACAGAAAAATGCTTTCATCCAACTCTGTAATATTCTGGATTGGACAGTCTCCATGCCTTCTGTTAAGAGTAAGACACAGGAGGGGTGTCTTAAATTCAAGATTAATGTTGCTTTATTTCTGCTAAATGTGTCCTGGTTAGAAATGGATGCATATGCACTTTACACCACAAATGCAGAGCTTGACCCAAATCACTATTAAAATGGTCTATTACAGAAACCTAAAATTCAGTAAGTTGGTGCTCAGGTTCCATCTCTGCAACGCAGGATGAAACCAGTGAGTTTACAAACAGAGACACTAAATTTAATGGACTCTCCAATCAGAGAAGAGCAGAAAACATCCTGCTCTCCCCTGCTCTGCTTCCCGCTCCCAGAAGACAACCTGTGCAGGAAGATGCTATCCGCGACAGCTGCAGTGCTTTCGTTTTTCTAACCCAGTTTGTCCGTTGGTCTCCTTGAGCTCAGTGGTGCTCAATAAGAACAGAGAAAACACTATTCTTGTTAAACATTCAGAAGTAGCTCCCCATTTGTCCTGCAGTTATGTACACACCGCATAATGAGTAAAGACAAGGAAATGGTTTGAAATCAGACCCTTTTCTTATTTTTTGGCTCTGGAACTTGGTATTCCATCTGCACTGCGTAGATTTTTTCCTTCTGGCTTTAACAATAAGTGCCATTACGAGTCTGAGAAACCTGCCTTGGTTGAAAATGTTGTCAAAATGGCACTTACAAAAATTTACTTTCTGACAATCATTTTGGTAGGAAATCCCCAACCAACCCCCTTTATTTGCTTACAAAGTAATTTTGTATTCTCTAATGTGTGGAGAATTGGATTTTTCAATGCAAATTATATAAATATTGTTTTGAGTTGCAGGAGGAATATCCTTTCAAGAAGAAATCTTCCTGGAATCATGCTATTCCTTTTTTTTTTTTCTTTTCATAATTTTGGTGCAAAACAAAAAAAAAAACAAGTCTTTTGCAGAGCAGAAATTCTGAAAAAATTCAACCAAAAATTGTTACCTCGATATCGAATTGCTGTAATGTTAAAAATTAAGCATTGAACATTTAATGTTTATCTTTAAATAAATAAAACAGATTCTTTTATACCAGTGATACTTTATTAACATTATCAAATGAAAAACAAAGGACTTCCTTATTTAAAAAAAAAAAAAAACAACAAAACAACAACACACAAAACAAAACCCAAAACCCACATATATACCATCATTGCCAGATTCCTGACAAATGTTTTGGTTTTCATGGAACTGTATTTCCTGGTGAAAGTCAGCTTAGCTCAGCTCAAAAATTTTCAACCAACTCTAGAATTATACATAAAGGAAAAGACAACTGAGGCTGTGATTTTCAAAGCACTAGTGGAAATGAAAAACATATGTATCCTCCTGAAAGTTACTATGATTTGGGTACCATGCTCCCAGAGGATCCTTTGAAAATCCTGAAAGAGTGTCTCAAGCACAGTATGCACTCACTGCCTATTACTTGTTAAAAATAAAAAGTGACTGAGGCACATGTTTCGGAAAACTTGGAGCACTGTACTCTGTCTTTACCTTCCAAGTAGCTGTCGGACTTTTTTTTTTTTTTTTTTATCCTCATAGATAGTAGGACTTTCAACACTGCCATATGCTGTTCTTGGTGGCTTTTGCATTTTTGTCATACACTTTTATCTTAAAAAAAAAACCAGCAAACCAACAACAAGAAAAACAAATACATTGCTCTAATGATAAGCAAAGACAAACCACCATCCAGACCAGAAATGTTTTACAATTTTATTTGAAATCTATGAGATGCTTTGAAATTTTATTTCAAGCCCAGAAAGTGAGGTTAAATCATCAAATGAGATTCCCTGCATTAATATAACTGATTGCAATTCATTCTAAAGTTCAGTTGTGTCTCCGTGCATACTAACTTCACAAACACAAAACTTCCCACTGCACTTTTATTCACAGGCTTGTCAATCAGGTGCTCACCGTTCCCTTAAAGTTTAAGCCTTATTAACCTACACACTGGATTTGACTGATGATAGGCCACAACAAACAAAGAGCACCAACTCTCAGGTTCCAAATCCTGTCATCCTAGTTCAGAGGGTCCCGGCAAACCCCTGGAAGAGATGAAAGGATCACTCAAATGTCTGATTATTCAAACACACAGGCAATGAGGGCACATTGTGGAAAAAAAAAAAAAAAGAAAGTTAGCAGAGTCCCCTGCTGATTGAGATATCTTCTAAAAAAATAACTCAGTGCTGATCTTTGTACACAGATAGCATTGGTTTCTAGCCCGGGACTTCATGGGTTATGTCAAATGCATGCTGGGAACACCATGTGCAAGATCTGGATTGAACATATATTTGGCAAATATTGTTAAATTGAAATCACCTCATGCCAGTGTTGCCCAGATATGGTAGGAAGCCAGCATGTTAGCTTCTTCAGAGGAACTGAGAAATCACAGTACATCTAGCAAGAAGCATTTTAATTTCATTCATTTTTGTATGCAATTTCATAGTTTAGGGCTTCAGTATAGACATATACCTAAGCCCCACTTTTTGGTACATAGCAGCAAAGATTTTAGTACAAAAGCTCTTCTCATTAATGGCCTGGCATGTTAGACAAATGCAATTCCTGCTGACTAAGCCTCACTGTATTTATCAGAATTTTCATTACTGTTAATTAACATTACAGCGTTGCTCAGAGACCCCACTCAGGCATAGGGTCCTATACACAAAAAGTAACGATCCTTTCATGTTTTGAAGTACAAATCTAAATAATAATTATGCATTGCAGAACGCAAAGTAGAAGAGCTGAGGGGAAGAGAAGGATAACGTTAATGAAGAAATCTGTAAGGTGGTTGTTTTTTTTAAAAAAACCCTAACACTCTGTACTTTAATATGAGATAAGTCAAAGGACCAAGAAGCAAAAAAGGACCATGTACCATGAAGACAGACTACAAAATAGAAGCTGACCTCAGATTTTCTTCAAAAATATTATCTTATATTCCTGCTTTCCTGCTCTTTTTTATTTCAGTTTTCTCCTAAGTAAAGAATAATAACTGTGCAGGATACCAACAACTGTGGAGCCTGCATGCCAACAACGTTCAGCTTATGACCACAGTGGCTTGTTAGCTTCCCACTGAGCTAACTACCAGCTAGTAAAATTTAAAAGTCACAACAAACAGAGCTGATGAGAGGATCAGATCATAAGTACAACAATTTTACACAATGCCATTTGAGAAGGGGGAAACAAGTGCAGGTTATAGCTGAATAGTGCAGACAGCAAGTGGCAACGGTTCCTTTATTCTGTCTACCAAAGCAAACTTTTGCTTTTCTGGGGAAAAAAGGTATAGCAAACTGATGGGTGACATATTTTTGCCACTGAAAAACTAGTTTTCCATCCCCAAGTGGCAGATTCAAAATCCAGCTGGCTTTACGGACATGTCTCAAGACAGTACGTTCGAAAAGATATGAAAAAATGAGTGTGATAAGAGAAAAACAAGGACAAATATCTCATCAGGATGTGACTTTATTGTATCAAGTTGAGTACTTATACAGTACTAAGTCTTCTTTCCAAACCATATTGGTATAAATCAGATTATTTAATAATATTATATTTTGGTATGATGCCGTATCAACTCTAGAAGCCATAAAAATGTGTATTTTACACTTGTTTTCTGTCATCATTCAGTATGTTTGATCATTTCTCTAGAAAATGATAACACTAAGATTTTCATCTGTTTTCTGTGTTAGCTACATCTTAATACTTCTATCCTTTAAGAAGACTCCTGCCCATTCAATAAGCATGTTAAATAAGGGGTAAATGTATGAATAAACTTGTTCTTATATGATTCAGAAGCTCACAGCAAAAAAAGCAACCAAGCATATACAAGTAATACGCTGTTCCTCTGGGAATACAATACTTGTACCATAGCTTTGGCTTTATGTTGCAGTGTTGGACTGAGCCTGAGAGATGAATGTAAAAGATAAAGAAGCATTGTAAGGTCAGCAACTGAGCTCCTCTTTTTGCTAA
Source organism: Rissa tridactyla (assembly GCF_028500815.1). Taxonomy (NCBI): domain Eukaryota; kingdom Metazoa; phylum Chordata; class Aves; order Charadriiformes; family Laridae; genus Rissa; species Rissa tridactyla. The sequence goes on along the minus strand of NC_071468.1, from coordinate 113,879,908 downwards.
TCGGCTTCCCTTGTTATCCATCTAATTTACTAGAAAGTTAACCTTTTCACTACTGCTAGAAACTACAGTTTTCTGTGAAATGGCTGTGGTAACAAATTAAATTTATTACTGTTTATACTGCTCTGTAACAATAAATGATACTGTAAAAAAAAAAAAAAAGATCAGCAACTCAGAAGCACTTTTCCCTCTGAAGAGCATTCAAATGCAAATGGGTTTACATGAAAAGAGGTACCAGGCCTTCGTAGGTAAAATATTTCATGGAGATAGAGCTTCCAAGGCCATGGAAGGAATGCCAATGTCACATATTAATTAAGAAAGTATTTAAGATGGGTTGACTTGGAATTTTCCGAGGGAAAATAGTACTGTTAAAAAAGCATTTTCTTTTAAACTAAAACTTTATAAGAGACTTAAAAAAAAACCACTCCAAATGAATTTTAAACATAGAATAGTGTAATTTGGTATTTTTTAAATGTAAAAATTAATTTTCCAGGTTGAAATGATCACAAAAGACAGAAAAAAAAAAGCAGAATAGTTATAGATAAGTGAATCAAAACTCATTATGTATCCACAAGCTTTTATGAGGTTTTTCCTTTCTTCTTCAATCAAGACAAATACGTAAATTTGTTGAAAAAAAATTAAAAGTGCAAAAGTTAGTTTCTTTTAAGCTATGTTCTATATCCTAAGCATAAGAATGAAAGAAAAGTTTGAATCAGGATGGGTAATCCAAAGACGAGGGCCTTTGTCTACCAGTTGGAAGATCAAGGTTGAATGCTTGGTTCCATCACAAGTTATTTTTGAGGCTTTTGCCCAGACAGTTCATTCCATGTTCACCTGTCCTAAATTCAAAGAAGCTGTTAAATATCTAGATCTCTGAGAGCATCATTTGTCCCCTAGAAGCACATACAAGTAATTAGTACTTCTGTTCTGGAGCATACATACAAAAATGTCCCAAAGCCCCAAATGTAATGGGGCAGTTGGTTACATACTCCTTAGGAAGCTCTGGTTGTAGAAGAAGAACTGGTCCTAAGTTACAATTCAGGAATCTGAAGAGGCTGACAAGGAATAAATGTCCTCAGAAGGACCACGTTCATTAGATGTCCCCTGGCTATGGCTAATTTACATAGGCAGCACAAACTGCAATCACTCTGCATTACAATTTCTTGTATTAAGAAAAGGAAGGTGGTGTAAAAAAGGCATCCTTTACTCAAAAGTTCACTGATCACCCCAGTGATTAGTTGGACCCTCCTGGTATCTCCTGCCACAAAGGATCAGCCTAGAGATTAATATCCTAATTAATGTGACCTCTGTAGAGACTACAGTGATGGAAGGGAAGAATGGAAGTACCCTAATTCATAAAGGGACTGGGAAAAATGTCTATATTTTGCCCTTCTTTATATATATATATCTATATCTCAATGCAGAATATTAGGGAGAAGAACATATGAAAATATTTAAATTACAGTGAAGCAAAGCTGCAAGTGAAAACAAGAGAATTCAGACCAACAGTGATTACACGGCATATTAAGCAAATTCAGCTCTAAAGGCAAAGCAACTGATGCAATCAAACACCACAGAACAAAAAAAACCTCAGTGGCAGTTCCAGACTGAAAATTGAACCTTCAATGTTCTAAAAATGTGATCTTTACACTACAAAGATGATAAGAATTCTTAAATCCAAAAGAACTCTTTTCTAGGAAAATCTCCAGGGGCAAAGTCTATGTCTCATATTCTGTCTCAGTAGTAAAAGAAGAAAGTTGAGAATTTTTCTGAAAATCGTAACAAACCATTGGATTTTAGTCATGCCATTAACTTATCTTGCATCCTCAGTCTATATACCTTCACCTTCTCTTTGTCCTTTAGTTCTTACTATAGTACAAATAATGTTAGCTGCATCACTGAAAAATCTTTATTCTTTAAGTCAGGTTTGATTTTAATTATTCTTCTTAGAATGTCATAAAATCATGGTGAAAATAAGTTAACTATTCTGCCCTTTAATCACAAGAGTAATTTTTAGGCATTTGAATAGGCCTATTATTTTTGAAACACAATTAATTATTAAGAGTATAAAATAGAGAAGAAAACCTAAGTATTTGTAAGCACTGTATCAAGTCAAGAACAGGATCCTTAGGCAGAGGAAACAAGAAAGAGCTCTGGAATAATTTTCAAGCAAGACAAAAGGAAAGGATAGAAAGAAATTGCAGGAAAGTGTTCAGAAGCTTTAGTTTAGGATTTTAGCATCTGATAAATGCTCCCATGCACTTCACAAGCCTAACCTGACCCTTTGTACCTTCTGAGTGCACAAATTACTAATCAAGAAATAGTTTTGTGGTCTTTGCATAGTCAAAAATTTTCACCAGTTTTGAACTTTTAATTTTGGGATTCCAAAGCACAACATTTAGGGATAGGTTTTCATTCTAACCTCAGTATGTATTGCAGGTGCTTGATGTCTCTAAGTACTGCGACTCATCATCTCAGTTCGGATCCCCAACAGTTTAGCCTTACTATTTTGACTTAATGTTGGCATTTATTATAATCATGGATAATTATGTATAATTATAATTAAGCCCTAATCCTCCTCAATTACACTGACATAAATTAGGCATAAGGCATAATTTAATCAAAATTAATGGATTTGCGCCAGTGTAGAGCTGACACAAGGATAAACCCAGACCTTGTATCTTATTATGAAGTATAGCATTCTAAATATACCAGAGTAAACCCATCTTATAGGTAACTATTGTTCAGTTACATGAAGTATTTTTATTCACTGACTATCATTGCTAATAAAAAGGGTAAAGTGGATTAATTCAGAAAATAAAGCAAAAATTACAAAGCAAGCACTGAAATCTGAAAGATTTTCAAATCTTATACATAAGAAAAAAAATTTGTAAGATCGTAAGGATGTCTATAAAGATTACTTTTGTCTAAAAAAAAAAATCAAAGGAAAACTCATTCCCTTGGGCACTTGAAATGTATGTGCTAGAAATACTCACATCCAGATGCTAACTTTTCTAACTGACCAAGAGTGGCCTTAGAGAGGGTGGTTGGGGAAATGATCCTTTACAAAACATGGGATACAAAGCTTATGTTGTTGAAAGGAGAAGCATGTAATCAGCTAAAGAATTCCTGAGAAAGACCAAGGGCAGCAGATACTGAAACCTTGAACTTCCTTGCTTCAATGCATTTTTTGCATGCTTCCTGAAGAAAGGAGCAACCAAGGGAATTTATTAACTTTTAACTTAATTAGGTAGATGCCAAAAAAATGTTCATTCCTGGAGCAGTCTATTTAGACATTGCAGCCTTCAAAAAAATTGTAGCTCCACTCTAGGACTCCAGTGGAGATTTTTTTGAAGAGGCTATGTGAACTTTTTTGTCTTCTAAATATAACGCAAGCAGGCAGTGTGGTGTATATATGTGTGTAAGACATTACGTGGAAATCTAAAATAAACCTTTACAAAATAATAACAACAATCAGTTCCTTTGAAATCTAACATATCTCTATCTATCTATCTATCTATCTATCTATCTATCTATCTATCTATCTATCTACATATATATACAAACCTACTTTTTTTTATATATATATAACTGTTTCCTGTTCATTGCTCTCTGCGAGAATATATTCATCCTAACTCTACCTTTCCCCGGCAATGCTGTAGTAAATCTATAATATAATTTAGAATTATGGTCTCTCTTGACTGACTTGTGTAAAACTTGCTTTTTTTTTTTTTTAATTTACTTTGCTCTTATTGTGAAATTGTTGATGAAACAAAAAAGGGACATTATTTTAAACTTCTCTCCCACTTCATGCTCACAAACAATTTCTAACAGAAACAACAGCCCTTGAACACCTACTGCCTTTATTTAGAAGAGAGCAAAAGTACTCAGATTCCCGATTTCTTCCCAGAGCTACAACCTCTGTTTCACACGGTGTTTTCTGTGTCAATCAGCAAGGATGAGGAGCTGGTGCTGTCCCTGGCGATGGAAACTCAGTGCTGGCATTCCAGCCTGACAGCAGCCATGAACTGTCTGTGACTGTGTACAGGGCTAAGAAAGAAAACAGGATTTTAAGAACCACTTTTACAGCAAAAACAAGTTATAGGTGCACAACAATCACTGTATGCTAAACCATAATCAGATTAATTTCATTCACCGGGTTGATTTAGAGTATCAGCATTGCAAAGTAGGTTGAAACAAGTCCTGTTGACAGAAAGTGCCTAATTCTCTAGCCTAATTCACCAGCTACTGGTGGTGAATTCATTGGACTACTTCCAAATAAATTAAAATGTGTTTGAATTAAGAACAGACTAATTACAGTAAAGCCGCCAGACTTCCTCAAAGCCAGGGCCTAGAACGTCAAGGCTAAATTTATAAATAATAATTTCATTTTTATAATAGATTCTTAAGTCCGTTGACAAGCATTCTCTGTTGCACCCCTTTTGAGGCAAAAACATTTTACAAGGAACAAGACATAAATGAAGGACCTATATCACAGTACTGGGATAATAATAAAAAAGCCCAACTGTTGTTACTCCCATGTTATTAGAACTGCTTTTTGATTATCATTCACAGTGGATGCTAGTCTTGTCACCGATCTTGTGTCCCCACTAGCAAATGCTACTGTTTGCTACCAATGTTGCAGCCCTATTAATATTGTCACCAGCTGTATATCGGTCCCTAAATCAATAGCTTTAATCATCTTTATGGTTTCCCTTTTGTTCATATCTATTGATTACAGTACCCCAGTATAAAACAGCAGGGAATTAAATGGCAGAGAACTATTGAGAGAAAAAAAAAAAAATCAAAAAAAACAACAACACAAACAAAACCAAGAAAACTTTCAAATTGAGCAATTCTTCCAAAATGCTATCTCTGAAGAATTTTGATGCACCAGGCATTGCAGGAAATTCACTTATTTGTTTACAGGCCTTGGTAAAGTTTAAAACACAATATATTTCAGTGAAGTCAAAATTAATTTAATTTTGGTGAAAATTCATGTACACGATGAATTTTATTAACCATAAAAACTAAATAGCAGGTAGTAACTGAAAAGTTGAATGAGGTTAACCAGCATAATTGCAGGATGTCTTCTGTTCCATTTTTTTCTGTCACCAAACTGTTAAGAAACCCAAAATTCCTCCTTATTTATTTTTAAACATAATTACTTACCATGTCTGAAATTCTTCAGTAAACTACTCATCTGACTAGAACCACATCTATTCACATTGTACATTACTTGAACAATTCCTGAGTTATTCTACAGAGATTATCTTAATTTAGGTTCACAAAGGTAGAAGATGCCCATGTGTTCATTTACTCTTCTGTTTAACTCCTTTTTTTAAGTTAACTCCTTTGTTTGAGTCTTGGGGAAGCCCTTTGCTCCAGCTTCTTACGCTCCAGTTAGTTAGAAGAAAATCTTGAGGACATGACAGAAATTTTAATTTTCTGTTTCTATCAGCATTACAATACTATCCTTGGCAGTGGGAAATAACCGATAACAACACAAAAAGCAAACAGGAAAGATGTTGCATTGCAAGGATGTCTCAGAGCTTTGATGAGGTCTGGGTTACCTTTGGACTTGGAGAACTTCTACAGTAATCCTTGCTTAAGGCTGTGTCTGAGCAAATATAAGCCTGTCATCAGTTTCACTTGAGTGTCAGGAAACACTAGGTTCAAACCCTTAGATTTTACCTAGGAAAGTTCTCATATAGGTTCATAGGAGCTTCGATAGAATAAAAGATTTTGAGAAGGAGATACATGCACATACAGAGAGCTTACAGATTATATCCCTTGCAAAGGAAAGTGAAAGAATGAAATCTATTTTGATGTGCTGGAAGTCAAAACATCTTCCTGCATGTGATTCATCTGTCTCTGTTACATTACACAGAACTGGATCAAAACAAGCTTTCATTTTTTCCCAGATTGAAATGTGGGCGTCAGGGGGCTAAAAGAACAGTTTTCTCTCTTTTTTTCCCCAAACATTTTTTCCCCCCCTTCATTGGAAACATAATGCTGTCAGCTGTCCCTGCCATCTTCCAATTTCAAGTTCTCTCTCCATCTGTGTTCGTACTTTTTTTTAACTCTTAATCAGGTCCTGCCTTGTCTTTGTATAGGAATTCATCATCATATGGCACCAATTCAGATCTGTAACATGAATAAAGGTTGGTATTTATCATACCTGCTGTAAAGGAAGTGCCTTTAAAAGGAAAGGGAGCATGTAATTCCCTGCCCTTCACTTTCTCCTCAACCTTTCACCTTTTAATCAGTAGCCATAACCCGAGGAGATCTCACAATGGAAAGTTAATTATGAGGTCATGAAGATGAAAGCATCTGACTTGCATTTTCTGAAGGTACTTTACTTTTAAATTATCCCTGATTTACCTGCATAAAAGGAAAGGAAGTTCCCAAAGATTATTCTAAATGGACCAGACTTTCAGATGCCAGCATTTCCAACTGGAAATGGAAATGCAATCCCGTCAAAATGCCCTTTGAATATTTCTTATGACGGAGTCTTCCATTTACCAATATGACCTGACTCATAAATTGAAGATATGTTAATGGCCACGAGGCCATGGAACACTCAAGGGCAATACTTCATGGAGACTCCACAGCTGTAAGACTAGTGTGTAACGAGCAAGATGCCTGTGTGCATTTTCCTAAGAAACTAAGAAAAACACAGAATTTATGCATTGGTATCTATCAATCAGCTTTGAGAATATGGTATGTACTGCTGAGAATTGCAGGGAGAAGTGTGTTTGTAGAACATCGTTCCATTCTATGCTGAAAATTCCAGTCTTATTCTGTCTTAGTAATTGTACACATTGAAGGCAGCAGGAAAAAATGCAGAAAAAAAATTTTGTTTTATAGCATCTAGTATTCAGGATGGTAAGATGGAAAGTTTGCCAGTTGTATCAATGGCTGTAAATACTGATAACACATATTTAAAGTCATCTTTTATTACACAAGAATTAAGATACTCTGTTCAGATAGTGGTTAAAGCTGAAACCCTAAAGAGTATTAAATAGTTAAACAATGTGTTAATTTTAGAGCTACCCAAACTGAATTACCAGACTATTGAAAACATGGTTTATCCATCTGACTGGAGTCCTATCAAACTTGAAATGTATCCTGTCTGAAAAATGAGGTCTACTAGAGGGAAAGAGGGGCTCCATCAGACAAGAGGGGGCAAGCGCACCTTTGGCAAGGGGCCTGTTAATCCGGAGAGAAGACTTGTCAGTGTATGATGGCCAAAGCATGAGGAGAAGTGGAGGCAAGGAGTGGAGAGAGGCCTGGGAGCCACTCACACTTTCCTGGGGAAAGCAGCATGACTGGAGAGCCACCTCCTCTGCACCCAACACATGAACACTGGAAAGGACGGTCTTCTTTTCTTCTTGAGGATTTGACATTTTCTATAGGCAACAGTGTCTTTTCATTGAGTTTTCATATGAATTACTGACTAAGAAATGGACCACATTTCCCTCTCTGCTCATGAACAGTACAGAGATACCAGCTTCCTATGATGTTATTATTGGCTCCACTGTTCCTCTCCTAATACTACCTCAAATTGTGTCTACTTGGCTATTAATACTTCTTAAGTTGTTTTTGTTTCCCCTAAGGAATGAACAAAACATTTTCTTTGGACATTTTATGACAGTTAATGGTAGAGGATGAATGGAAAAAGAGAGGTTGTGTTTTGAGTTGGCAAGACATTAATTATATATTGCTTCTACTGAAATAGGGCTTAATTCCGAGAACTGAAATCAGCAAGTTAGTAGAAATCTCAGCTCTTCCAGGATCAAGCCCAGAGTGACTACGTTTGATAAAGTAATAATCTTTTAGCAAGTTTTTTAACATGAACAAGAAAATGTTTTGTGTGAATTTTTTTTTCCTTATAGTGCTATAAACCATGAGGTCAGCTGCAGTAAATAAATGAAAAGAAGCACGAAGCTTAAACAAGAGTCTCATGTCTCTGGCATTTCCTTGAAATGCCTTGAAATCGTCATTTGATAGCACTACCTCATATTCCCCTTCTGTAAAATGCAGATGCTGAGTGCATGTTTGTGCTCAGAGAACTGTATCTAAAATGCTATACGAGGATCACAGAGGATTTGGACTAATAAAAAGACGAAAAAACTGCACAAAACCAATCCCAATCTAGTTGATACAATTTGTTGTATAATATTACCATTCCATGAAGAAATAGAATGATGAAGCTCCTTTTCCTTACAATATTATCAGTTCAGCTGTGACAGGAAGCCCTCTGGATACCATTCTCACAGGCTTCTTGTTCACATTTTCAGATAAAACGAGTTTCTGATGGTTTTGAAGTTAGGCATGATTATTCAAACCAGAGTTTGCATGAATGAGCAATAGTGAGTTTATAATCTATGCAGCTGGTAATCCATGCCAATATCCCTCCAAACAGAAACAAGCCTCTTAAGTTCACCATGGAACTTGGATGTTTAGTAATTTAATAGGCTTAAGCTTTTTTCCTTCAAGGTAATTGTGCAGATACCTTTAATAAAATACACTCAACATTGCCAGCAAACATTCTAGATAAATGAACACAAGAAATGTTAGATGCAACTTTATTATACTGTTAATCCTTGCTGGAAGGCTTCCTGGACTGTTTGAGGGTAGTGTTAGTAGTGATGATAAACTAATTTGCCATGGCTCTTAAGTTCATGTTATCTTTTCTTATCAGCCTAAGGCTAGGTCAGGAAAAAAAAATTAGAAACATTTGCCAGAGATGGCAAAGTGGGTAATTCAAATACCTTTGCAGAGTGTCAATCTATCCATGTCTCCGTAATGGATAGTTTAATGGTCCATTTAATTCTTCAAAGCAATTGAATTTCCACCCATATCCTGATAAGGTGATATACCACAGTAGGGTTGCCAGAATTTATTTTTTTTATATGCAAGACAAGTTTTCCACTGTTTAATTTCTCCAACATAAGCTAAGAGCAACAAATTACTTGCGATTTATGTCCTTGCCTTTTCAGGACCAATAACATCTAAAATGGTGGGGGTTGTTGATTTGACTTGTTTCGTTTGGTTGGGTTTTTAACCGTCTCAAGATAGTAAGGCTCAAAACCATAAATACATTGTGGAGTAAGACAAAAAGAACAACATAGCAAATCACCAGCTGTTCCTAAATTTTAGGATGTAGGTTCAACTCAGTGAGAGTGACGCTGGTAAGTAAATCTCATTGCCTTCATCCTGTGGTGTTTGCTATACTCAGGATCTTCCACTGTTTGCAGTGGTCTGCAAGATAAAGGATTCTGAGCCTTCTGCCACCTTCTACTACTCCTTTTTAGGCCACTTCACAAGTTCTGCTCATGCTCGTACCATCATTGTGAAGTCAGTCCGTTGCTTGTCTGTACTTGCCATGATTCTTCTACTCTATTTAAGCCAGGTCAGCTTCCATGAAATCAAAACTACCAGATTAGGAACTATCAAAAAAGAGTGAAACAAGACTTCTAGATGAGGCCCTCGAGTCTTCTGCCAATTTATAGTTCTCACACAGTCCTTCCATTCCTGTTGGATTTGCATCTATTATGTGTCAGGAAACCTGCCTCCTATAGGCTGTGATATTTATTTCACGATTATCTTCAAGTGCAGGAGCACGTGCATATAATTTCCAAAAGCCGACGACAGGCTATTTCAAAAAGTTTTAATGTAAAATACTATATGGAGTGGAATTAGTACAACTGCAATAATTGCAGATAGACCTGCCAGAACGCAGTTTTCATATGTGGAATCAGAAGCACTCTTTTCTATGTAAGACTTTTACCTTTTAGGCTTATAATGAATGCTTTGGTGTAAATGACCTTCAGCTGAAATATATTTAATGAATATTCACTCCATTCTATTAATCAGCACAAAATTATAAGATTGTGTGCAATAAATTTGAAAATATTAAAATATATTATCTTATGTATGTTGTTACATATTTTTAAACTGTTATAATGTCTGATTTAATTCACATCAGTAATGTTACAGTAATAGCAGTCCATGAATATAAAAATACCTTTCCCAGATGAAGATATACTAAGAGTAATGACCTTTTTTTCAAGAAAGAAATTACATTGCACTCCATGCAGAGTGTGGTGAAGTTAAAAATAGTGTTACTTTCAAGGCAATATATATAAACAGTTTTCTAAAAATGTTTTTAAGATCTGTGTTTACCAGTTAAATTATTTTTGAAGTCTGGTCAGAAAGGCATCCTTCACACCTCAGTGTTGGCTCAGCAGAACTTTATTGAACCTGTGACATTGTTTTCAATAAAAGTAAAAGATCAGACCCAGATTACCACCTTGAAAACATACTGAAGTGTCATCATGACCCAAGTATGTTGTATATCCTTCTCATGAGATACTAATGAGGGCTGATAGTTTAGGGGAAAAGAGTGGTAAAAATGTTGAGATTTTCACAAACACGATTTGAGGATAGTAACAATAGTCTGGTTTGCTGTGATCTTTCCTGATTGTGGAGCATCATCTCCTGTGGCTCTGGCATTGGTTAATACTGAAAAATAGTAACATTCCAAAAGAAAGGAAACATATACCAAAACGGCTGAGAAACAATGACCAAACTGCAGACAATAATAATTTTCTCTTTAAATGGACTGGAATTTCGTCAGTGACGCGTTAGTTTCTCTCACTTACAACCTTGCTCCAACCTCCCAACTGCTTCCTTTCTCCTTTCAGAAAAATATGGGTTGAACTATTCAATTAAAAAAGAAAAGGCAAAAGCAAAGGCAAAAGTATAACTCAAAATCCTGCATGAGCACTTCTTAAACATTAATATTGGAAATCTGAATGTTATAAATATACATATGTTTATATATAAAACTATATAATAAGACATACCTTTATAAAATGCAGAAAGCGTCGTTTCAAACCAGTGAAATCTAGATTTGGATGTGCTTTCTTTGGCTTAATTCAAATTTTTGAGCTTAGAATTGATAAGCAACTAACACCATTAAAATAAGCACAAGAAATTAAATAGAGAAAAATATCCACTTTAAAGACCTATGAATTGTTTTTATTTCTTTGCTTTGATCAATAACATTTTCTTGTCTAGATGTCAGATTGGCATTTTTCTTTCCTAAAGATAATGCTCTGGCTTACAGTAGTCTCACCTTAAATATAGTATTCAGTAGAAGAGCTATTCTGAAACTTACCCCATCATTTTCTTTTATTTTTGAGTGCAGATAAGGAAATTTTGAAATCTTGGTGCCTTGTAGAAGGCATACTAAGAATGGGGAAGAAAAGTGGTATCTTTTGGTTAACATGAGTGTTAACCAAAAGGTCGTTAGCTTCTTTGCATCTCACATTGGAGTTTTCATTCAGAAACTACGTAGTATTTTAAAAAGTAAGCTGCAACAACATTGGAGTTTTACATTAAAGTTAACACCTAAACGCTTTTTCAAACTTTTTCATGTTCAAATGTACAAATTGCTGGACTTGTGATATGAGTAAATCCAGTCCTTCCTGCCCTTCAGAAGGATATCTAATCTTCATTGCAGGGCTTCTGTGTCCACTGAAGACCACATCCCGAGGCTGCATGTCTTTCTGGAAGGTTTCCTCTGCTCCCTGAAAGGCCTTTGGCAGGAATCACTGGATGAAGTCCTCAGGCCTGTGCTACACAGGACGTCAGAATGAGGTGGTCTTAAAAGTCATGATGGTTTAAGTCTGGAAGCCTGTTAGACTTAAGTCTTTTTAGAGAATGTTGGCTTTGAGGTGGAAAATCAAAAACTTCATTACCCTTGCCATCCACTGTCCCTAGCACTTCAGCAAGCCCATCTGATTTTCAGAGAAGTCTTGGGATGGTTTGATGCTTTGGAAAATAAAATTGCTTCATCCTTAGTTTATTTGTGACGTATGTATGCTCTACCAACAGTGAAAATGAACGCCGTATTTTTGGGGGTTCTCTACTCAAAGTTAATGAGTGAAATGAATACAGAACCTCTCAGAGCTCAATAGGGAATAACTTCTGCCTTAAACAAATACTGTGGATAACAGGGAACAAGCACTCTTAACGTGCTACAACAGGAGAGCTAGGGACTTACCCATGTTTCATTGTGGAGTCTCCATCAGGATTAGAGAACTTTGTTCCTTTAATTAATACAAGGCAAAAACTTTTACTCCATGGCTTCTCATCCTCTTCTGTTCTTTTTTTTATTTCTTTTTAATGTTAGTTCTTTAACAAATCCCTCTTTTCAAGGACCAAAAGCTGATATGTTCTGGGGAAATGCCAGCAAGATGTTAAAGATTGGCACAACTAGCTACTGTCATTCTATCAAGACAATAGGATTTGAGTGAAAGGGGTAGAGTTCTCCATGCAGAATTTAGCTGCTTAATCCTCTCTTGTGGGCTGGCACAAAATCAACAAAAGAAAGAAACCAAATTACCCAGCTCTGCTTTGGCAGATTTAGCCACTGTCAGCAGGCCAGAAGTTAATTCCCTCATATTCTTGTTTGCCACCAACTACGGCAGGCCTTGCTGAGCCAGGTTTCCTGTGTAAATCTGTCAGCTGAAATGATGCACAGCATGAAGAAGGAGAGAAAGGACATGCAAAGAGTGTGGTCCTTTCGCCAAATCAAGTCCCCAGAAGTCAGGGACTGGCATTGGAACTACCTCTTTGCCTTCAGCCTGAGTGACGTTTTTGACACAAGATGAGACAGATTTATAGTTTCTTAAACCACCATCACACACACACACACACACACACCCTTTCTTGCCAATAAGTAAGGATTGTTGTTACATTAAGCTCTGTGTGTGGGAGCCTGTTTCCCTTCTGGCACTCGGCACAAGCTTCCAGCTGCTTAGCATCTTTCTGAGACTCAACACTGTGTAGGGTATGATATGTTAATAATGAGGACTACATAGTCTTCAAGACCAGTAAAATTGCAGTGAGGGTAGGAAATGCATCATCAGTTTGCTCTGTCACAAATACTTACTGACTAGTCACAGCGTATGGTGCCTTTTATTGCGTGCCCAAACTAAGCTCTTGGGTGGATAATGTGACATAGGGGGAATCAGGCTGTTGCGTGCCATTCATTATTCTCCTCTTTCCTTAGAAATCAAGTAACAACACTACTGTGAGAAGAGGTAAGTCAGGTGCAAAATATTTGCAGCAACATGCAAAATGACTCAAATCACACAGCTTTCGGGATCTCGTTATGAACCTCAAAAGAGACAGCATTTCATGAAAATTTTTACTGAGGGATGCTTCTTTTAAAGCAAAGACAGTCTCACCAGTGAAAGTGAGAAAATCGGGAAGAAAAATACAATCTACTTGCAAATGAAGGAATATAGACCTTTTTATAAAAGGTAATGGTTTTCACATGAAAATCACAAATGCCCAGGGATTTCACATGTTCTTAGTGTGAAAATGGACGTTTCCTTAAAGTACTTACCGAAACATATTTGACAGAATGAGTAATCCTGCAAAAATGCAGATCTATGTGTGAATTTCTCTGATAGTCAAATTAGGTTTTTACAGTTCTGGATCCTTTTTTTCTGTACTGGAAGCAGTTTCTGCTTATATTAGACCAGTATACAGTATATATAGCGTACTACGGTAACAGTGTATGTCTGTAATAAGCAGTGTAATTTAGTGAGTTCTGTTTAAGTTCTGATAATTTATCTGTTTCAGATTATGTAAAAGTTAAATGATTTTGCAGTACAATTAGAAAAATCTTTTTTTTTTTGCCTGTGTTGAGGCAAATTTTTAGGCGCTCATCACAAACATATTTCTTGATTGTAGCAATTGGATGAAATGAAAGGGCAGATGAAGCATTGTTCTCCTAATATCTGGATTCCTTTCATGACTTCACCAAGCTACTTCTAGCTATAATCATACCACCTTATATAAGTGCCAGACCTCATAATTATGGCTACTGAACCTAAACAATAATGAGCAATTTCATACTATTCATGTATGCCAAATCTTGACACAACCAATGGAGAAAACTTGTTGCAATTCCTAAATTAAAGAGACAGAAAACTAGCACAAAGAAAGCCTCTCATGTATTTTGTTATTTCTAGCTCTAACCCAAGACAGATGTTCATGTTATTAAAAACACTATGGAAATGTTTAATGGAAAATTACCAACTCTCCCAAGCAGGTTAACCTGGATAAGACCCAGGATGCTACCTAACTGACACAAGTGCAAGATGACATACTTATGGGGAAATAATCAACTGCATAAATACAGGTTACAGAATATTTAAGGGAAGAGGTTCCCGTTCTGCAGAAAAGGATGCAATCTATCACTGGTCATGTCATAATTTTTTGTAACAGCCTTTCAGCACCAAAATTGGACTTTGGAGGTCATTTAAAAGGGAAGAAAAAGGGGCCAGATCCAACTTTGGCCTCAGCTCTAAATGTAAGCACTTCATTGAAACACCTGACCCTGGAGTGAAATCACTGTGCACTTCCTCTGTAGCTAATGAAGAGAAGAAGAACTTTTCCGGAAGAACAGAAAAGATTTTGATGAGACTTTGGAGATCTTCCCTAGCTATGTCAATAAAGTGCCTAAATTTCCATGGAATGGATCCAGATCTAAGTGTCTATGGAAACTGATTTTTAGAAATCCTGTGGCCTTGTTAGTTGCCTAAGTGATTTAGGCGTATTTTTGAACTGTGCTTCTGAACTCACATGCCAGCATTCTACCTAAACTTGTTTAAGGCCCATAGAGGAGACACAGTAGGCATTTTCAAGACATTGGACATGTTTACCTCATGCCTATGACTGTAAAGAGGTTTCAGTGATGGAAGACAATAAGCCAGCTCAGAAATTAGACACGACAAGGTTGCAATGCTGCAGTGCTGTACTTGCTGAGACAGTGAGTGTATTGTGCAGAGAGCCTGAAGTTGCCCAGCCTTACCAATAGCATAGGTGGCACTTTTCTGCACCTTGTAAATTATATATAATGCTGGCGAGATGCTTACCCAGTTGTGTCTTTTGCACTCTCCTACCTGATATAGACATACTTAACAGCTTGAGAGCTAGTCCAAAGGAAGAACAGTCAACGCAAAACCACTCTACAGAAAAGATCATGGTAGTCTCTTAAGCCTTATGTCTGTGGACATCCCTGTACAGCTCATCCAGTTGGGATTCATACTTAACAAAGACTTGGGGGAGGAAGGGGGGAGGAGGGTTGTGTGTAGAAACTTAGTCTGGACATTTTATTCTAAGCTTGATGTAGATTAAGAAATGCTTCAGAAAAGCAAAGCAAAGCTAGTTCTCTCTGTAGAGATGCCTGCACTCTCATGGTCTAGTCAATAGGAGTGCATGGGTGTAACTGAGAGCAAGTTTTGGCTCACATAGTTTGAAATCTATTTGAACTCTTAAAAAAATAAATTTTAAAAAGGATTTCCTTCCTGTCAGCAAAAAGCCACAGACATCAGAGGAGCAGAGTCAACCACATGTGTGTTTCTTTTCACGCTTCCTAATCAGATGTAACGATTGCTCACACTGTATAGATAGATAGTTTTTATTCAAGGATGTGCATTCCTGAGTCTTAGGAGCCTGCCAAGTGTAAAAGCAAACAGAACAAGCCACACATGAGGTGATGTATGCCCTTAGGCTTTCCTGACTGCAGCAGGACTAGGGGAATCTAAGAGAGTTCCTCTTCCATCCTGGCTGTTGTGAAGCCCTCAAGAGAAACCACAGCTGGCCTGTGTCCAGTAATCATCCTTTTATTGGTCTGGTAAGTTACATTTCTGAGAGCGCAGAAGAACAGCAGCAGAAGGAAATTCACTTACAGGGGCTATAAATAGTTCTGTAGAAAACCTAACAACAAAGGTGTCACAGTGAATGACTCAATCCATCACGTGTGACGCTGTTATTGACAGTGATCGTCCAGTCTATGACAGGG
Source organism: Rissa tridactyla (assembly GCF_028500815.1). Classification (NCBI taxonomy): domain Eukaryota; kingdom Metazoa; phylum Chordata; class Aves; order Charadriiformes; family Laridae; genus Rissa; species Rissa tridactyla. Next base: position 113,864,019 of record NC_071468.1, on the reverse strand, counting down.
AAGAAGGGGAGAAATGAAAAAGTATATTAATAAACAGAAGTGCTGAGGAATTATCAAAATTTTTTTATATAATAGGCTTGTAACTGAAGTCCACTTTTTCTAGATCTGCCTCTACCACAGATACCACAGCTTTCACAGATGTAGCTGAGCTACTTCACCTATTACCACTGAGCAGTAACAGCAATGCAAAATTTAGTATGAAAGAAGTGCCTAACTTTTCACCCAGTTTCTCAAGTAAATTTTGCAGCTCTATGAAGCTCTATGTTATTACAGACAGACTGGCAGTATTACCCAAAGTAGATCATGAAAGCCTTGCTCGATTAGGTATATCTACATGATCTTCAGTGATTATATGCCCTGTAGATCTATATATCCTAATAGTGTGGCTTTAGAGAGCTTGTAGCTTTGGTTGCTTAAGAAATCTAAAGAAATATATAAATTAACTACTGGGCTGAGAGTCAGGAGAGCTGGGATTTATTTGCATTTACTCATCTGTGATCTTAAATATATCATTTCTCTCTGTCTTTTCTCTTCTCTGTCAACTATCTTTGAAGAGGGAAGGTTGGTGCAGACACTGTATTCCAGAAAATATTTGCACAGTGCCTAATAAAATCGGCCTTAATCTTGGTGACTTCGAATCAGCTTTTCCACTTTAAGTCCTACTTAGTCCTACTTCTGGCCAGGACTGTGCACGTTGTTTCCCTGGTGCACATATGCACCCCAAAATGGCATAAAGAAATGAATTTCATTCAGGACTATGGTTAACGTCAAAACTGCTATTAGTCATGACCTTTGCATCAGGAATCACAACTGTAATACAAATACTTTTCTTCAAAGTGGGGGGAAAAGGCTTCTCAAGTTTAATAGTATGTTACACTTTTTCTGCATGGTTTAGCTTTGCGTGTATTTGCAGCTCCATTCATTCCACGTAATTAAGAGTGGCTGGTGATGGGCAGACAAAATGACATCAGGTGTCTGAAATGAGAAGACTGAGCTTGTGACATCACTAAATTTTTTCTCTGCTTTTGATTCTGAAGACATATGAAGACAGCGGTTCAGGAACACCAAATCCATTCTTCTTGTAGGAGGATATTAAAGCTGTCTGTTCTAAATGTTTGACTCAGCAAAACTAGGTAACGAAAAAAATTGCTATGATTTGTAGTTGTGATTATATGACCTGGAGAATAAATAGCTAAAGAAAATCTAGACTAACAGCATGAGCTATTTTTAACCTGAAATATACTAAAACTAATTTTAAAAAACACAAAGCTTTAGGTTGAAGAGTGTCAGCTTCAGTACAGCCTCACTTTACTGAACTATAATATTCTCCTACCTATGATCAGTGGATTCTACCTTGACTTCATGTGTTGGTTAGCTTTAATTGAGATTGCTTGAGGTAACTGAAAAAACAGTTGTTTAAGTAAGCACAATTAATATAGTTCCGAAAATTACGCTGCCTGACACAGCACTGATTTCCTAAAGAGGAGACACTACAGATAGGTGTCTATCTAATACAGCCACAGCACCCTACTAAACAAAACGTACCAAGGACTGTTCTTAGTTGTGGAGGCCAACTGGCCCAGAGCAGTCTGTGTACATAGCAATAAATTCTGCTAGCAGCCAAACTGCCCACTGGGAACAGTTCCTGCCCATATTAAATCCCAAACTGTGCCCAGGAATTTTTGGGGAGAGTGCTAGCTGGCTGAGGTCAAAATCATGCCAGGGACCATTCTGACATTTTCACAGTCTGGATCATTGAGTACCAGTACCCCAGAACACTCCTTGGCAGTGTTTAATTTATCAGTATAGATGTAGCCCAGGAGGTGTGTAGCTTATCTGAGATTTCTTTACAAAGAAGCGGAAATAGGCTTCTTTAGGATGCAATTCATCTCACACTTTCGAATACAGTCATGTAAAACAGGTCGGACAATCGAGCCCTGAAGGTGTCCATTCCTTTTCATTGCCTGCAAGGTGAACCTAGAGACACTTACTAAGATATAGAAGGGAACATTATAGCTGTCTAAAGGGATATATGATTAGAGGAACTAGTTAGTGACAATGCACAGGCAGCAAACATCTCTACTTTTCCAATATATGAGGCTACCAACTTGAATAGCAGCTTCTTATCCACTCTCAGTTTTCAGATATCAAAAGGCTTCTGTATAAATCAGTTTCTGCTTATTTACGTGTGCAGTACAGGTGTTTCAGGAATCTGACATGAGCTGTTATTCTTACAACTGTGGTATGAAATAATTAGACACATGGCAATAAGAACTTGCAGGATGATGAGCTAGAGTAGAAAAGTAGAAACATAAGACCAGAAAAGAACTTTCATGATACTAAGACCAGTCCCCTCCAGTGCAGCCAAATCACAGACATTACAAAATCCCTTTCTAAATATTTGTCTGTATGAATAGGTATTTGTTCCTGGACTCTTACTGAATGATTGAGACAAATAACTTCACTTCTCTCGTTCTTACAAAGCTTCTTCCAACTTCCAGCCTAATTTTATGCTTGACTAGTCTGTCATTACTTTTTCTTGTGCCACGTTCACCATTTATATTAAATAACCATTTTACCTCCCTGCTGTTTGCCTTCATGGCATCCTGTGTAGATAAATCATATCTTCTCTCAGTCTTAATTTCAGTGAGCTATACCAATGAGCGTCGTCTGGTCTACTACCTGTGTCTAGTCTACCTTCTATGTGTCTGTTCCAGTTTAAATTAGCCTTTCTTGAACACAGCTTTCAAAAAATGTACAGTTTAAGTTTCTCTAATTCCCTGCAAAATTATTTCAGCTTATTGTTTCTTTCAGCTGGAAATAAGCCATCAAGTGCATCTGTTGTCATTTGTCTTTTCTACACAGACATCACACTGAGTCTAGAGGTTATCCTGGTGCTTATTCTGTTCCTTTATTTGAACATAATGAGATCTCGGAGTTTTTCTCACATCTGAGGTGTGATTGTTTCCATCTTGTTTGCATTAGATAAGGGCCTTTGCCCCATGTTCAACTTCTTTGTGATTTTTGAAACCTGAGGCAAAAAAATCATATTGTTTTGGACAGGTTTTTACTATCTTTAGTCACACTTTCATCTTGAGCAGCAGAAATTTTGTTTCTTCTTTCTAAGGTACTTCTAGAGCTGAATAATTGTTTCAATATCTGCAAGGTTTAACTCATCTTTTTACCCAAATCTCTTGGTTTGAATTGTTTCTAAGTCATAAGGTTGGTTTGTTTATTTGTCCAGGTTTTCATTCTGTATGCTTTCTCTACTTAATCCTCATGTTCTTTTTGGAAGAAGTTATTCATTCATCCATTGATTAGCAAGTTTTTCTTTGGAAGTTATTTCTTTTGTTTGGGAAAAAAAACATCAAGGTAATTTCTGAGCCTTTAAAGATATCTGACCCTTTCTTCACATTTCAGTCACCGACTTCTGAAATTTAGTAGTAAGTTCTATAAGATCTAAGCTTTATTTGTGAGTGTTCTAAAACTGAAAATATTAGTTACTGACTTACTTTTGTTTATCTGTTAATGTAATTTAATTTGTGTGAGTTCATGATGACTTTACTTAAGGTTATTTTCTACAGCTATTGGACTACTAATAATGATAATATAATCTTTTTCAAGGTTCCATTACATTTTAGCAAAGTGTTGTACTGGTTGTTGCAACTATACCATTATTAGTAGAATATGTTTTCTAACATTTTTCTGTGAAGTAAAGTACCATAATGACTTACTTCTTACCAATATTTATCTTCCTGACAGCAATAAATCTGTTCCCATTCAAATCCCACCTCGGGATCCTACAGCACAACTGCAGTAATGAGAAGCCTTCCTTGCATTGAAAGAAATCTGTCAAACCTGAGATATATTGACATAAACACTTAAGGTTCAGTGAATAAGCGTACTTCTATAAAACTTTGTTTCATCAGGAATTTTTCTGACCAGCTCCATACACATCCCCCAGATAGATGATACAAACTTTAATCAAACACAGATCTTACAAACGACAACCAGACAAACTACCAAGCAACCGAGAAACAAAGACTTGCTCCTCCTTCCAAAGAACACATCTCGTGCTAATTCCAGAGCTTTCTGCTTTTTGCTCGCTGGTTCCTTTAAATTGCCTGAAACATTTTGTAAGGAGGGAAACTATGTGGAGCCCAACTATAAAAAGTCAATGGCAGACTCTTTTCCTATTTTGAGAGCTTACACAGAAGGAAACCATATTAAAAAGCTAGAAATATTAATAGAAGGTAGTTTGACAGTAGTCTGACTGGTAATAGACAGAAGTTTAACACATACAAATAGTTCTGCTAAAGTGATCTAAAGTAGAAAGCGATGTGTGTGTATGTATACGTGTATGTACATGTACATACACATATGTACATATTTGTATGAAGGATAGAGAGTCAGGACTCGGGAGCCTGAATGAAGGAATGGGCTAGTTCATCAGTATTTTTCCAACTGCCAAAACAGTAAGCCTACAAAATGTGGCATGACTTGATATGAGAAGCATGGCCTTATTGATTATCTCTGTAAGTGAGACATCAGGAGTAATTCCTGATACCAAGACTCAGTGGTGTTCATTCTGTGTCTACATTGCCTAGCACTAGCTCTTTCACATCTCCTCTGGACATCATGTAATGTTTCTTACACTAAGACATAACTATGAATTTGCTGTGTTTTCAAGGTCAAAATGTACAAAGTAATGGGAAAGATGTGTAGAAGCTCCCAAAACTATGTTTTCATGGCATGAAGCTCAGGATATGTGCTGTACTGGCTGGGGCAACGTATAAGGGCATGTAGGAGATGACTGATATCACTTTGAGATTGCGAAGTTTACTGGGAAAATACTGAATGACTATGCAATAAAGAACGAACCTGGTTCAGGTTCACGCATATTGCCTTTTAATTTAAGAGTCCTCCTTTACATTTCTGAAACCCTGTGCAGGCTTGTATCAGTCAACACCAGAGCAAACAAACAGTGAAACGCTGTTGACTATCAAGAGTCCAAGACTTTAGGCTGTGCGCTGATACTGCTATTTAGTAAAGCAGTATATCCCTTGGCTCTCTGGTAGCTCAGATGCTTCTACTTCTACATGTCACTCCCTTTCATTAAAAATCTCACTCCACTTCATGAAGCAGACTTGCCCTGCGTCTTTTAAAATTGTAAGACTAAGCCTAAACGAGGTCCACAGTCTAAAGACGCTCTTTCAGGGCTGGAAGAAACCTGTCAATTTGGGCACATTTTTGCTTAAACTGAGGAGTCCAGACAGTTCCAAGTCATCAGTGACCTTGTGGAAGAGGTCTCTGTCTAAGCTGAGGTCATAGACCATACTGACACTTTCACAACGACACTTTTTTTATATTTCTAAGTAGACAGTAATACATTTGTACTGTTGTCTGACAACTGACAAATACTATTTCCTACAGCTGTAGTGTACAGTTTCATGAGAAATAATGAAGGTCATGGCATTTTGTTCTTGATGACTGGAAGAAAGAAAATGTCCCTCCTATCTTATAAAAAGACAAAAAAGGATGATCTAGGGACCAACAAGCAGATAACTTTACCTCAGCCCACAGAAGGTGAGGGAGGAAATAATTCTGAAAACCATTTCCAGATATATGAAGGACTAGAGTATGGCTGAAACTATTCATCACAGATTTAAAAAAGGAGCAATCTTGCTTGACCAAACTGATAGCTTTCAGTGATAAGATGACTAACTCAGTGGATGAGGGGAGAGAAGTAGATGTTTATCTCAACTTTAGTAAGGCTTTCAATACTGTCTCCCATCATGTCCTCATTTACAAGCTGAAGTATAAACCAGAGAAATAGACAGCAAGGCCAACAAAGTATTGTATCCCTTAAGTATTTCCCTGACAAGAAGGAAATTATAGTTCAAGACCCTGAGCAACCTAATGTAACTTCAAGGTTGGCCTTGCAGGGCAGTGGTTCAAAATACTGCCAGAGGTTGCTTCCAACTGAAGTTATTCTTTACTTCCATGGTATAAGGCTAATACTATACAAGGATATAGGCAAAAATAGAGACTATAACTTTCACCGGCGTGTCACCAGTTCCAGTCCAACACAGGTCTACACTGCATGAAAAATTCTGTCTAATAATGATTGTTTTGTGGTTTGAAAGTTGGAGAATGAATCTTTTTCCACATCTGCTTCAGATGATAGAGACTCAGCAAGACTGATAGAAGCTGCAACACAGGAAAACTATGGTTCTTGGTATTTGTATTGTAAAATGTTAATGGAGTTCACAAGTACAAAGCTGCTTATGAGCTGAATTGTTCCCTTATTCAAGCTTGGGACATGCTAAATAGGTCTTGTGCCTCTGCTAGGCAGTGTCTCTCATCCTCTGGTAACCTTCTTGCAATCTTCAGGAAATAAAATCTGAAGTTTGGGCTCAGATCACTTTCCCTGACTTTCCACAATTTTGAAAATTTCTTTGCGATTTGTATTTTTACATTGTCTGGTGTACCTTCCAGCTCCTCCATCAGCTCCCTGCCTGGTGAATCCTGGGGGTATAACTTTAGTCGCTTACACTCTCCTTCCATTTTTCTATTGTGATATTTATAAAAAATACAGTCCCAGTGGCCAGTATCACAATTTTAGGAAAGCAAAGAATAAATTTTTCCACAAAAAATAAAATAAAGGTTTTCTCACTTTAGACCTGGAATCCACCTGAAATCAAATGTGTCTTATTAATGTTTAGAAGTATCTAAAGGGTGGGTTGAAGGAGGATGGAGCCAGACTCTTTTCAGTGGTTCCCAGTAACAGGATGAGGGGTAACGGGCACAAGCTGGAACATAGGAAGTTCCAATCAAATGTGAGAAAAAACTTCTTTACAGTGAGGGTGACAGAGCACTGGAACAGGCTGCCCAGGGTGGTTGTGGAGTCCCCGTCTCCAGAGACTTTCAAGATGCAGTCCTGAGTAATGGGCTCTGGGCGATCCTGCGTTAGCAGGGCAGTTGGACTATATGATCTCTAGAGGTCCCTCCTAACTCTGAAAATTCCGTGATTCTGTGATTAGGTAGCTTCAGCTGTATTCGGAGTTGAGGGTTTGGGTGGGAAAAAAACACAAAACAAACAAACTGGAAATGTGTCTGGATAGCTCTTTGCTGAGTGTCTGATTTTCTGACAAATGCTATGTATATATACATATATTAATATTTTTCTATAGCATCGTAACTATGTCTAATTGATAATATCTGTCTTTTATGTTTGCCAGGTTAAATATCAGTCCTGGTAACAGTTACCTATTCAGAACTCAGTCACCATGTTGTTTATGCACATAATTCCCATTGTTTTCCATAGGCACCACATGACCCAAACCAACAGGATAATTATGTTCCTGGATTGACTCCATTGATTGTAATGAAATTATCCCAGATTTACACTGGCATAACTCAGAGCAGAAGTTGACCTCCCAGTCTTTACACAAGCTGTGTCTTAACCCAGTAAGATTTTGGTCAATCCCTTTCAAATATAAAAAATGCCCTTTATAATAAAAGTCATGAGACTTTAGAGCATGACCCTCAGCTTTAACAATTCAGAAGCTCCCAGGGTCCTTCCCCTCTTTAAAGAACGAGGATAAATTCTGACAGCTGAATAAATATAAAGGGTCTAGTGTCAGTCTGAGGAAACAGGTTTTCATTTTGGCACAGATGACTTTGGTTCACAGGTCCTCAGTGGAAAGGGAAATCAGCGTCTACTTAACACAGGATTATTTGTTGTTCAGAACAGCCTATGGACAGAGACAAATAATCCCTGCCCCACATTTACTACGTTACTAAACAGGCAGCGACAGAATAGAAAACTTTTTTGTACCAAATGCAAAATGACAGACTCACCTCCCCCCACACTTTCTTTTTTTCTCTTCTCTAGCCTCCCCCACGCACTTATAAAGCATTATACCTTCCCTTATGCTGCCAAATTATCTCAGCTCGCTTGGCTGGTGTAAGGTTGCAAAACAGCTTCTGTGTCACTGAGTACCTGTTAGTGATTTCTATGTAAATGTGACTTTTCTTATCTTTGAGGGTTTTTTTGTTGTTTGTTTGTGGGTTTTTTTAGTAGAACTGTAAACATAGAAATAATTCTACGACCATTACCTTAGTCTTTAGTCACTGTTTAAATATACATCTGATAATATCTTTTCTATTAAAACTCTCCACATTATATTCAAGAAGTTGACATTTACTTTCACGATAAAGACATAGCAGCTGACATGTTCTGCAAAACACCTCTGTCCTTTTCTCTTATGGATGTATATGAGAGGGAAAGATGGGTTTGAAACCCTAATGCTGGAGGAGGCCCTGTCTTTTTTATGGATATTTTATTTTATGGTGGGCACATGATACCATTCTTCTTTTCTTCTCCCTCTGTCTCTATTTTAACAGAGAATAGTGAGACAGCCCTCCAACTGAGGGTCTTAAAACTCATCAGGGCATTTGCCGCACGAATGTGTCAGAGAACAGGGCGCTTAAATTTTTTATTTTCTTCAGCATGTTTGGCTATCTAGCTTAGACATTCCCCTGTTCACGTCCTCCTGTCATGAATGCCATTGTTCTCTAACTCTGCCCAGGATTTTTAAGACTTTTATTTGGCTCTACGGTTCTGCCCCTGCTGGGGTTATCTCATGTTTAGGTGCTGCACTGCTTTGTGTGGCAGGGTTTAAACCCGGGCATAGCTGCTATTATAAAATAAGTACTAATGATGGAGTTCTTATAGGACACAGCTGCCTTTCTGTGCAGTTTACAGCTTCTGCAGTCACATATGCAAACACACACCTTGAGGCATGCAGCCAAAAATCTACCTAATGTAGACGGTAGTAAATAATTCAGAATAACTCATTTATTTCAGAAAAGAGTAATGATATGGCCATGAACAATAGGAAACAGAGAGAGGCAGAATTCACTGAATACATTATTTTCTACTGATTATTTGTTCAGCTCCAGCCAGCACACATCATTCCTGATTTGCATTACGACAGAAAAATTAATATGAGTACAGTCACTCTTTCTTGTATCTTAAAATCTTTAGACCATGAAAAACATCCAGGAATGTGTGTGTTCTTTCCCACAACAGATGCTAAATAACAGCTTGTAAGTAAAAAAAGTGTTATCAAAGTCAGTGGTTCAAAAATCGCATGTGATTTTTCCTTTGAACACATTTAATATATAACAGAGGATTAAAAATTATAAAGAAGGAGGGTTAAGCTATATATCAATCACAACTTTGATTATGCAGCAAACAAAGGCTAGCAAATTATATAGAACATTTTGATCTAATAATATCTCTTTGCCTCCAAAACTTTAAAAAGTATGATTTAAAGGATATCGAAGGCCATAGGATACCTTCCACTGAACTAAGATAGCCCAGAACAGCTTCTCAATCACCATCAATGATCCGGTGAAGTAGGACAATTCAACTTGGCTCTAAGTCAACCAGCGGATTCCCAGTACGTCCATAGCCACCCACAGCTGGAGAATGGCTGAAGGAAGGGTGCATGGTTAATGTTAATGAAACAAACAATCAGAGTAATAGCAAAGAAATAATTGTATACACATGTTGAAATGCTTGTATTATATGTTCAGGATTTACATATGGTACATCTGTGCCATAGAAAATAATCAGGTACATTTTACTACCAGACTGTGTGAATGCCCAGAATCTCTAAGACCTCCATGAAGTCCCCACTGCTTTTTTCCATTACTGCTCCTCACATTTCGGATAATACAAATCCACATCTCTGTTACTTCAGATGGTCCTGTGGGGCCATTGTATGCAAACATAGGTCAGGATGGGCCTCAGATCTGGTAATGTGGTTGAGAGTCCAGCAAACAAACACCTGTCCTTTAATAAGGATGTCATTTTACATCCTCATTTAATCCCTGCATTACGCTAAGCATAACACCAATAATTAGGTTTTGCTACAAAACACACAGAAAAAAATATGTCCTAAACAGAAAGGAAGTGTAAAAATCATTGGGAAAACAAGAAAAGTATTCTGGTTTATGCTGGTATTTTTAGCTAGATTGTCTTCAATTTGTTTGGTTGTTTCAGTTTGGTTTTCCCATTAATTTTTGAACATCCTGAACAGTGTCAATCGATCTGACAGAGAAATAGAAGTTTTACAAAGCTCTTAAAACATCTGTGAAAACAGAGTCAAAAAGAGACCCAGAAGTCCGTTACAGTGCCCTGATGGCGAAAGAAGTAACAGCAGAAGTTCATAATTTATCAGACACCAGATACCCAACTGCAAGTGCCCAGCCACTGGGAAATTTCAATCAGAGCTTACAATGAGCAACAAAACACAAATCCCATAGGAGACCACGCTTCATTCGACCAAGATGAGTAAGTAGTTTGTGGAGCTATTTGTGTGTTGTTTGGTTTTTTTTCTTTTTGATATCAACGAGAAAATGTTCAGTCATGTGTAGTATAGATTATTTTGTTTAAATTTTATTTGATATCTTAAGCTTTAAGAGTTTAACTGATGAGCTGAAGTATAACCAGTATAGTGTCTTAAATTTTGATCTTTTGCAATTTCTTTTCCTTTACTCCTTGACGATTTTTCTTGTTGTTTTCTGAAGTGCACATTTACTAAATTATTGATATTTTATGAGACTTCCACTGAGATTTTTGTAGTGTACTTGATTCATGTTATGGCCTAAGTAGATTAACCACTACAAAATATGCTTACTGGAAATTATATTTAAAGATTTAAGTATTTCATGGGAAGACATATAATAATAAAATAAATGTCAAAGTACTTCCTACTTACAAACTCTTTATAACAAATCACAACCACAAAGACAAAAGTAAGGCTTTTGGTCTGTTTCCATGTCATTGGTATTTTATCAGCTATGGTGCAGAATCTAGCACAGCACAACACAGCTCTGCAGTTTAGGACAAGAAATGAGGATCAGTTGATTCAAATGGTCTTCATCTAAAATGTTGATAAAGCTCGTATTAAAACATACAGGTACCATACATGTGCAATCTTGCTATTCTAAATTAATCAGAACTTTTGTTTAACAATTTAAGAATTAAATACCGATAATCTTACATTTCATCGGAAATTTCACCTGAAACAAGGATTATAGGATTGGGTTCCAATTTATTTTTTTTTTAAAAGGTCTTTTAAAAAAAAAAAATCTATATCTAATTGCTCTAAAGTGAACCATGTATTTGGACCCTGACAAAAATAGGATTGAAGCTTAGTTTTAAAACATGAATCTCCCAAGTTTATGACATAAGGAATTCAAAGAATTCCAAAAAATTTCCAATGGAATGTACACAGATAGATTTGGGATTTTTTTTTTAAGGAAGATTTTCTGTCATATAAATTGCAAAGTACACTAACGTGATAGCCATGACATGTAATTCTGAATTACTATGAAATTCTTTCATAATATTTAACAAATAGTTTCTCATCATTTCTAGCCAAGCTGGAGGTATCTTTCAAAAGAGTTGGTTAGAATGAGCTATAAGGCATCTCACCACCACCCACTACTACTTTCTTAGCTACTATTGTTTTTTTATATGGGATTGCATTGTGTGAACCAGAAATCTGCAAGATGCCTAAAGTCACCACAGTGTCTTCCAGAGCACAATGGTATACCTACTGCAACAAGTAATTAATCTTGGGCTCAAGATTTCCTGATGGGAGCCTATTGACCCCAGCACAATAGATGAAAGTATTTTATCCTGTGTGTTCCCCAACTGACCCCTTGTCACCTTTTTTCATGCACTGTCTGCTCTCATACCAAACCAAAGAATTCATCCTTTACTGATATTCGAGGCTTGCTTGACCCTCTCTTGCTCTGTGGAAGCAGATTTCTTGATTTTGCTTAAGAAGATTATTCAGCACGAAAATCTGGCAAAGTTTTACCATACATTGCAACAAACAAGAATGAGCTCAGAAGTTAAGTGTCAGCGATGTTGGGCTTTACTCACAGCCCTGATCCCACACTGTTTTTAACAGGGAGCCATGGTGTGCAGTAAGGCTGCATCCCATCTGTGCATCCACTGGGAGGAAGGCTGGGGAACCACCAGGCACACTCGGGACCAACTGTGCCGAGGGGCCTCAGTACAGGCACTCCTAAATCACCACTGTGGTCTTTCTGGGATGGCTAATGCAAGCTTAGAAAATGAGCCTTTGAGCTGTCTGGAATGTTAAATACTCATAAGGGTGGATGAGAAAATGGCACATTGTACCACAGCCCGTCCCTCTGTGTTAACATGATTATCTGGGTCAACTCTAAATGGGCCCATAGGGTGTTCCTGTAGGCAGTTAAGACATGGACAATTTTGGCAATGAGTCCACTCTTGGGGCTAATGTACATAACAAGGTTAAAAAAGCTAGATCTAGTGTAGATATCTGAAGTGAACCTGATTTTTAAACGATGGCTGCTCAGATTGTTCTTCAATTCAGGTCTCTTTGGGGTGTCTCAGACTGCAGAGCCAGGAATGGAGATACTAAAACTCATTGGCGATTCCTGAGCACTGATAGAATATTTCGTCTCCCAGAGACTTACAGTTAAAGAAGGTGGACAGTAGTAGCTTACAGACCCCACCCAGACAGTGCAAGGAACGTGTGACTACTGCCATTTTCAGCTCTCGGGACAACACTGCAAAAGCTAAAGTTGCGTCTAAGAGTTTAAGCCTCTCTCCTGTAGCAGCAATTACCCTCTGCTAGGAAAGCTGTGCTGTAAATCTTCAGGGTCCCCTGACACTCTCAGTGACAGCAGACCTCCAACTGTTACCCACAAGACACTTCAAAGGCCATCTTGGATAAATATGTGAAAACTGTCCTAAACTCTTACAGTAACTGTAGACCCAGACTGAATATCCCCTCCCCCATTCCCACCCATCAGGCTCCCATCTACTGTAATTGCTTCATCTCCCTGCTCCTCTGTGTCTGTCATTGGGAATCCTTTCCAATGCAACACATCCACTCCCCCACACACGCTTGAAAGAGGGTGAATAAGAAAACACTGACAAATGTTTCCCCTGCAGATAATCATATTGTCATTAGAGCCTTTAAACTACTCCAGCGTCTTCCATATTCAATTAATAAATGACCTTGGGCCCAGATCCTCACTTTGCTAAATTAAAATAACATTCCTGTTATCAATGGTAATCCTCTCCTTTAGCGCAGCTGCGTATCTGGATTGCCTGGACTCAGAGGAAGTTTGCTACTGATTTGAGCAAAATGAGAACTTAAAATCTGGATCTTGATATTAACGAAAGATTTTACTCTCTTAAAGACTCTGCTTCTATCTACCAAATAAGAGTAATATAAGCAGAAGGCAGAAAATACAGTTCTCTACAATCATGCAACTTGGGGAGTCCGACTGAACAAAATAAAGTGCTGGAATCCTGGTTTGAGTGACTTACACCCTGCTGTGAAAGGGCAGTGACTAGCAGGTGACCTGCAGGACAAGGGGAGCGCATGAGATGCTGTGACTCCAAGCGACTGCCCAGGTGTGCTGAGAAAACTAATCACACTGTGGTTGTCCTTTCTCAGTTAACAACACGGTGAGTAAGTGGGAAACTTTTGATTGCGCTCTGCTGTCATCCCTGGAAAAAATACGGGTGAGAACAGACACATGGCTGAGTCCAAGGAGCTTTAGGAAAAAGAGGCAGTGACACATGGCTGTGGAGGAAGTTGAGGCATGTGAATATGGAAAAAGATTAGGTAGATATACATAGAAATGCATAAACAAGTTAAAACCTTCCTCTGGTGCTTTTTGGCAAGTTTAAAGAACATGGAGAAGTGGTACTGAGCACAGAGAAGCTGGGGGAAGGGTGGGCAGGAGATATGGCAGTGCGGGGGCAATATCTAGTTTGCTTCAGGGCCCAGAACAGCTCTTGTAGGGTCCTGCATGTTTGTGTACATCGATGCATGCATATGTGTTCAGAAAAGATGTATAAACCACAAAGTTTTATATTTCACATGTATCTTTTTCAGACTTTGAAGTCAGTGCTATGAAGCACCTGTGTCCTCCTTCCATAAATTTACTCAGTAGTCTTTTCTAAATGGAATTTGGTCCTTCTTTGCTCTTTTTCCCCTTGGATGAAAGGCTACCGACTTCCCTGTCCCACCAGTCAGCCTCTTCCTGGAGCAGATACTGGTGATGAGGACCTAGATTTTTTCTTTGAGCAACTTGTGTATTTACACAATGTTCATTGGGTTTATTCACCCCAAGGAGTGGCAACAAATGCCATGAAACATTTACATTATCATCTGTAAGGCCGGGCCTCTGGAGGCAGCTGTCTTAACATACTGTGTTTCTGTAAAGCTCATGCAATACTAATTGTTTGGCAGATAGTTGAAGTTCCTGACCCAGACCATGAGTTTTACAGGTGGAATTCTCCCAAGATGAGGCTATTCACAGAGATGGCAGAGGCCAGTGGGTGGGTGGTCTTGCATGTCCACTGGCATGATGCATTCAACCTGCCAGCAACACAAAGGAAACATAGGAGTTCTCCTAAGAGACAAATGCAAAGCATACAATGATTTTATAGACACAGTTATTCTGTGGCATCTTTGGGTCACCTAAGGGGAATTTCATCCTTAGTACTCATACATCACCAGTGCCTAACACAAAGACACTTCTCCTTTGCAATACTAAATGATGTAACCTTACTCACAAATGTAAAGCAAAGGGTATTACTTAATATTTATAACGTTATCTAGCGTACACATACTATATTTTTCTTCAAAATGTTTTGTGCTCTTTTTTGCCTTTTTTTTTTAATCAATGTCAAGTGAATAGTGACATGATAAATATTCAGTGAGGGTAGATAACAACCTTGCTATAGCTGAGGTACCTGATTCTGTCTAAATCATCTGTTCTTCTATGCTTATTCTTTTTCTTTTTTTTCTTTTTTTCCTGGGAACTTTGTTCCTAATATGAATTTGACTGAATTAAGTACTTGTCAAGATTTTGCACCACTGTATGAAAGAGTAATAGGCTGTATTTATTTACTCTTTTTCTGCTTCAATTACATACAACAGTTCTCCTCCTGCTACAGACCAAAGATGATCTTTGGTTTTTTAACAGCATCACAGTACTCTCTTGACAAATTTTGCCTGGAGTCACTGTTTCTAAATAATGACATATTTTTTTCATTGAATTGTATTTTATAAGCCAAAAAATAAACTATGTTCATGTTATATACACATTTGCAGTTGATCGTCTCTCAAGGAATTAAACTTTTCTATTCCTCCCTAAAATATTTTACTCATCTATAAAATGTTTCAGAAAAATGTTTCAGACATAAATTAGTTCGTACTGTGGCAAGAGCTGGTTTTGCATATGCTTGAGCAGCGAAAGAATGTTAAAATCATTGAACTGGATAATAAATACCATAAGAGCAGTTAGAAGACTATTGTTTGCAACATTCTGCTTACAAAAGATGTGTATATCTCAGACTCAGAGTGGTCATCCCAACAAATTTAATGACCCAAACTCTTCCACATGTACTTTAAAGAATGCTTTGGTTTACATGTCCATGCAAGGGGATATGAAGAGTAATGACTTTCACTTACAGCCTCATGCAGGCTGGTCTGGCTGAAGAGAAAGGAAAAAGAGTTCTAGCATAACTGATGTCCTCATAAGCACGGGAAGGAACACTGGAAAGGGGCTAAGCCTCGACATATCTTCCTTTCAGGTACATCAGTGATAAAAGGAAGACTAGGGAAAATGTGGGCCCTCTCCATAAGGAAACAGGAGACCTGGTTACCTGGGATATGGACAAGGCTGAGGTCCTCAATGACTTTTTTGCCTCAGTCTTCACCAGCAAGTGCTCTAGACACACCGACCAAGTCACAGAAGGCAAAGACAGGAACGGGGATAATGTGGAACCGACCACTGTAGGAGAAGAACAGGTTCAAGACCATCTGAAAAACCTGGATGTCCACAACTCCATGGGACCTGATGAGATACATCGGGGGGTCCTGAGGGAATCACAGAATCACAGAATTGTAGGGGTTAGAAGGGACCTTTGGAGATCATCTAGTCCAACCCTCCTGACAAAGCAGGTTCACCTAGAGCAGGTTGGACAGGAATGAATCCAGGTGGGTTTTGAATATCTCCAGAGAAGGAGACTCCACCACCTCTCTGGGCAGCCTGTTCCAGTGCTCTGTTACCCTCAAAGTTTTTCCTCTTGTTGAGATGGAATTTCCTGTGTTCTAGCTTGTGTCTGTTGCCCCTTGTCCTGTCACCAGGCACCACTGAGAAGAACTGGTGAATGGAGTTGCTAAGCCACTATCCATATTATTTGAGAAATTGTCAGTGCAGTGAAGTTCCCATCAACTGGAAAAGGCGGAACATAACACCTGTTTTTAAAAAGGCAAAAAGGAAGACCTGGGGAATTACAGGCCCGTCACTCTCACCTCTATTCCAGACAAAATCATGGAGCAAATCCTCCAGGAAACTATGTTAAGGCACATGGAAAATAAGTAAGTGATTGGTGATAGCCAACATGGCTTCACTAAAGGCAAATTGGTCTGACAAATTTAGTAGCCTTCTAGAACAAGGTTACAGCATTGGTGGATGAGGGAAGAGCAACGGATGTAATTTACCTGGACTTATGCAAAGCATTTGACACTGTCCTGCACGCCATCCTTGCTTCTTGTATGGGCAACAGTCAACAAAGACTTCAACTTTTCGAGTTAGGGAAAGATATGCTCACCATTAATAATTCTGGAACAGATGTGTAGAGAAAAATGGAAGAAACATGAGTGTTTTATTCAGTTTCCCTCTTTATTTCAAGCATTGTTAAACACTTTCATAGTAACTGAAAAAAGATCTATCCAAATCAGAATATTTATATCTTTTGTCTTATATATTGAATCTAGCTTTTGCTTACCTTTTAGCTCAGATAAAACAGTTTGATTCTGACCAAAGTAAATGGATGCTATGGATATTCAAAATACTGTATTACTGAACTTGATGTGCTTTGGTGGAAGTGAGATCAGACAATATAGGACATTTTTAGAGGTGATTTTTAAAGGTGTCTGGCCTTGATATGACTTTCCATAGATGTAACATAGTGGGAGGAGCTTTATAGCCTGTTCTTAAAAAAACCCTTCCAACATAAAAGCAGGATCAGATTCACACATTTTTCAAGGAAGCCGTTTTTCTTAAAATCCTGCAGAAAAAATTTAACTTATACAATGCAAATATAAAGAGAGTTTTCTAATGTTCATCACCTTCCGTAGTGATTCTTAACAATGATATTTTTTCCTGAGAAAAATGTAGTTAATTGGTTTCTCAGTTCATATTGAAGTAAAAGGTGAGCAGTGACCATTTCCTGGTTTATAGATTTAGTGACTCCAAGTGACTGTCTGAAATTTACGTTTATTTTTTCAAGAGATTGATCATCTTGATTTTGAGGCTTTACATTTTTCTTTGACTAAAAGTCATATTAATGCACCATTAGGCTCCTGAAAGTTAGTAATTTAAGTGATCACAACAGACTAGAGAGTTCTCATGACTATGACTCCGCTGGTCATTGCTGGGAAGAAAGTGATCAGGAATCACTTTCTAGCCTTGAACAAATGAGGATGAAAATGTTGGTTAGTGAGTGATCAATACCAAGCATGTACTGCTCTCCTGGTTACTTCTCCAAAGCAGAAGGTGGGGTTTGGTGGGTTCCTGAATTTGTGCAGACTGTGCCGCTGATGATCTCTGCAAATAGTCCACTCAAAGCTAGGTAAAAAATTGGTAGGAATTTCTGATATGGGAACTTATTTATTTTTGTACTGTATTCACTGGCAAATTACTATTTTTTTTCCAATTATGAGATGGTTTATTGTGAAAGTTTGCCACAGAAATCTATAATAATTACTTAATTTTACCATGTTAGTCTTTAAATCTTTCTTTAACCAGAGGTCACGTTAATTAAACTATACAATCTTCAGTGTTGTTAATTCAAGTAACTACAGTAGTGAAAGAGTGGCCACCTGGTTGGTGTTTCTCATTCCCTGCTGCATTAGTGGAGCCTGATCAGCTGTAATCAACTGTCTCTAGTACGTTCTTCCTCTCTCTCTCTCTCTCAGGGGGCACTGGTTCCACCTATAATGTTCTTAACTCTGGACCATCTAGCTGTCTGTGAAGAGAGTATCCAAGCTATGTATTTTATAGTGCCTATCACTGCCCTACATTTATTGATTGGCATCTTCATACTTTAGTTCAGTAACAGTTTACTGTAGGAAGGGATCTAGGAGAGGAGGAGGCAGGGTGAGGAACTGAGACACTAGGAGGCAGGGAAACGAGATAGTTGCATCCAAGCTAGTCTTATGTACCAAAACATAAGGGAATGTAATGCAAAGATATCCATATGGGCAACATGTCACATGAGGTTTTTTAACTTGGATTGCACATCACATCTAAAAGATGTTGATAAACTCTCTCAGTGGTGCACTTCACCATATGGACTCAATGGTTCCAAACTTCAAGGACGTCTTCTTTCTTTCCATTTCATGGTGTACACTTAATTAGAGAGAACATCTTGGAGAGAAGGAAGGTAAGTTAATGTTATCCTTATACTATCCATGGATAGTAATACTCAAGTTTAGCCAATTTGCAGCTTCTCATCAGACTACATCTAATTTTTCTTGTTACAGAATAATTGAAATTACCTTGGCTTTTGGCTTTCGGTCTTCACTCAGAAGAAAAGAAGGTATTCTCTGCACTTATGCTAATTCTATTTTGGCTTTTGGCTTTGGATAGACAGAGCTAGATGGAATATTCCATGTGGTATTTTTCTACCACTTTTTAAACTAACATAATTCCAATTCTGTACTGACAAAATCCTTTACTAGGATAATTCATAACTATCACTTGCTTTCAACTCACCGTGCAATCCTTATCATCTTTAAGGTCAGATTCATCACAGTTGAAATCAGGTTTGCAGAAATGTAAATTAGGAGCACAGTCATAATATTAACTTTAAATAAACAATGGTGTGACTGATTCAGATGAAAGGTGAATGATTGTTCCTTATCTCTGAGCCTCAAGTGGATATCTAAAATTCAGCAAACTCAATCCAAATTTACAATTCATCCATTTTTGAGTCAACATGTTCAACTAGCATAACTCCTGCATTTTGTGCCAAATTTGTTAGCAAAAATATTCAATGACATCATTACCATCATTGCCAAGGATAACCGTAGGAAAATTTTGTTAATAATTCTTTCAGTATGAACTATGGCTGTATAGCCTTGAGAAGTTGCCTTAATTTTACTACAGTGTTTCTGTTTAATACCATTTTTTTGCATGTAACTAACACTATAAGCCATAGTTGTATGGCATTGGAATACGGGCTTCACTGAAATTGTTTATTTAGAAATTCTGTTTTCTTATCAAAAAATATAAGGTTGCATTACACCTAAGATGAGAGTGTGAGCTTTTTTCAGGATCAGGCTACACTTTAGATATGCAAATGCATCTGTGACCAATATCTTTGACTCATTTTAATGATATCATTACAACAATAGAAGGTGTGAACAAAAGGCCTCTACATGTCTTTAGAAAACTCAGCACATATCTACCTGTCTTTAATAAATGCAATCAGCCTGATGGTTTTTGTTAATAATATTAACAATAATATTAAGTAGTAATGATAACAGCAATCATCATAACTCCCAAGCAATAAAGATATGCACATGATCTTTGTGTCAAGAGGAGTGTGAGGACAATTCAATTGATGTTTGCAAAGACTCTTGGATCAGTCCAGGTTATATAATAGAAGTATTATTGTTTGACAGCCAATGTATTTTGTAATTGTTGATGATTTTTAAGATATAAAAGAAGAGAATACTAATCTTCTTAAACTAGCATTAATCTTGCCAAAAAAGGAGTAGTGTTTTAAATTAATAAATCTGTCTTTCATTAATACTGTATTAATTTAGGAAAAAAATAATCCTGGTGTTCTTTTATTTAAGAATGCCAGCTGCATAATTTAATGACAAGAAGTAGCATGAGAATTGAAATATGTTTGCTCACCACTGCTATTAAGAAACAGAAGTACATTTTCACATTTCTCCAGCATATTCCTCCCTTTGAAGATTTTTCTCTCACAGAACCCAGAGTACAGTTAACCTCTCACAGCCTATAACTGCACACTCGAATAAATCAAAATTAAGCCTAATTCTTTTTTAACCCTACACTCAGCAACAGTAATGATTGAGTATTTGTGACAAAACTGCAGAAGAGAGCTCGTACTTTAAGGGTCCAAACATTGCCTGTGTTGAAGAAAATGGAAAGCTGAGGTGACCTGATCTGCCTCTGCCCATTAGGGACTTTTTGATAGTCATTGTCTTCAAGAAAAATAATTGCTTCCCAAGAATGCTCAGCTAAATCATTTTATTAGTGTGAACTGGATTAAGGTTATAGGAAGGTCCCTCTTGCTTCTTACCCAATAATATCTGACCATGCATATCAAAGAGTGGAGGAGGCAAATTATTCATTATTTCACCAGCATAATGAAAGCATAAGGGAGGTTTAAAAGGACGCTATCTGCAGCAGGAAACTGTCAAAGAACGTGGGAACACAGCCCTCCTGCATTTTTGTTTCAGCTCCGTTGATCAGAAGATTGAAAGGCCTGCTCTACCTACAGGGGTCCTCTGTTCAGGCCCCACAGTGCAATTATAATCCGTCCTCACCTCCTTTAGAATGACAGCCCAAAAACAAAGCCCAGAGCTTTTGTACAGCTTAGCATTCCTAAGAAACACAAATCTTCATTTCTTTCTTTCTCTTTTTTTTTTTTAACTCTTAAGAATTAATTAAAATTGCTCTTATATAATATCAAGGGATAAAACAGCTTAAAATTATCTAATACTTTTTAAGGGTGGGATTTTTTTTATAGAGTGCATAGAAGGCTCAGTTGCTAACTGCCACAAGGTAGAGCAGCTCTGCTTTTGTCTTCGTGCTGCCGGCAGGAAAAAGGGGTCCAGTTGACAGTATGTTGCATGAGGCTGTTTAATTTCATCTTTTTCTGCCGTTATTACTGTTGTTTACACATTTTAGTGACAGAAATTGCAAGTAGTTAAATCCTCGATGGCTCTTGCAGTTAATCTTGTTGCTGAACCTCTGCTTTTCAAAGGATATCTGAACAAAAGCCATGCACCTCCACAACTAATGTGGATACTAGATTGCTGTAAAAGCATCAAATGGTAGAAACTGTGATGGCCCGAGTATATTAAGAGATGTAGGGTTTATATGACAGAGTAACATTTTTAGTAGCTTCCAACAGCAAGCTATTTTGGAGGCAACAGAGACAATCCCAATTTTAAAAAAACAGCAGCAAGCTATTAAACGTGCTAAACATACTAGCTGTTTTATCTTCCTTCAGCTGGCCCACCACATCACTGCGGTTATCTGAGGAATGCTGTGGATTGCATGGCTATAACAGCTTGGAAAATTCTGTGTTTAACATTAAATCTTCAGGCTGCATTGCCTTACCCAGCGTAAACCAGCACCAAGCAGGCTAAAGTCAACTGTCAGGTTACATTGTAGAATGAGCACACTGAATGCGTTTGGCAAGCAAATCTCACATCATGTGTGTGACCTTTAAATGCATATATTTGCAGAAGGTTAGACAAGATTCCAGGCTGCTTGAAAGCTTTAGTGGGTGAGATCAATACGGGATGCCACAGTGTAGTCTAGCTATGCATGTGAAAATCTGCTTTGAAAATGCAAAAGCAGGTGATAATAAAAATGATCGTAATGGCATGAATTTGTTCCACTGTTCTCACCCTCTGATTTCTTATTTCCCATCGGGGACATCCTACAATTACTTTTAAGCTGATTTGGGGTGGGTTTTGTACCTTTAAAATGTGGTACAGCTACGATGCCAGGGATGAAATCTGGCTTCCAAGAATACAAATGCATCCACAGGTCAGGCTACATCACAACTGTTCTTAAGGTAAGTTCACACTCTTCTTGTATCACTTAACATTTTACAATTAACATTATTTAGTAATTACTTTACAAATTATTTTTTTAATGAGGAAGGAAATTCTTGACGTGTGTTCAGTTGACCAGTTAAAGACTCTTTGCAAGCATTTAGGAAGATCGCATTTCAGTGAAAGCACGCTTAAAAAGGGAAATATTTTAGTGTCCCTTTCAAGGTTTATTTTGCTGTTGGGCAGGTGTAAGGCAATGCAAATGAGAAACAGGCCTCTCATTCACAAAGCCGCTTCTTTTTGGTTTGTTATAGGTTGATTTCCTTTGTTTGAAAGGGACAAAGGCACGTTATTTTATTCTTTTTCACATATGGTTTATCTCTTTGCCCTTTAAGTGACACCAGTTGGATCGTTCCTGTAAGATACCCAGGAGCCTGAGGACAGAAGGGAACCAAGCAGTGAATAGCCAGTGGGGGAATATCAAAAGCCAAATGCCTGGTTTGTCATTCATTACCTATGCTATTACCTTCGGAAGTACCGTGGCATGGGGAATCGACTTCTGGAGCAAGAGACGTATTCAGGGATTTAGTGGAACATCTGTCCCTGATATATTTCTACATCAGAACCTGAGAAATTATCTGAAGCGTTTCTCTGCACTGGCCAGTGGAGTCCCACCCGCGATGCATTTGTGGGAAAACGTTCCGAAATGTGGCTTTCTTCAAACATGCAGAAATCCTGGCTTTTGGGATAAGGCATTAGCTATCTCTTGCTATATTTTAGCAACAATATTTAACACGTAGAACCTTTTATTTTCTTTTACTTAAAGTAATTATGCAAGTTTGTATATCAGAATAGAAGTAGTGCTCGACTGATGTTCAATTAACCGGTTCAAACCTATCCCTCTCTGGCATTCAGAAAACCTCTCTGATAACCTTTGATAATGTGCAGGACTTATCAGACTCCAGAGACTTGGCATGCCTTAATACTAAATGAAGGCTCAAATGAGATCAATCTATCTTGAGGAAGTATATAACTCACTGACCTCCACCTTCCAAGTCAACGTGGAGGTCTACTTGGAAACCCAGGAGCTTTAACTGAAGCTGGACTTCTTTATAACTTGCATATAATTCTTAAGAGCTTCAGGTCAAAGCTGGCTAAATGAGCCAATACCATGGCAGCTGTTATTTCTACAATCGTTAATGAAATAATTGTGAAAATTTCTAGCCATTTCCAGATTTCTATTCTACTACCTAACACCCATTTAGAGAGTCTAATACGCTACACAAACCTATTTATGAGGGAAAAAGAGTCTGTGGACATTACTTGTTCCTGGTAGACCTACGAGAATTAATAATTATTTTGTAATGTTTTCACACATGGGTTGTTTGATTTTTGGTTGGGTATTATTATTATTATTATTATTATTATTATTATTATTATTATTATTATTATTTTCTTTAATAGGAAATAGAACTAAAGACCTTTTAAGAAATTCTGAGACTCCTAAAGGAACTATGACAAATTTTTCAATTTAAGAAAATACACCACAGCCATAGTAAGCAGTCTTCATGCCCTGCTGCCATAAAAATATTGCCTGAAGAAGAATGTATAGTCCTAAAAGGTCAGTTTGAGCCAGTGTTTCCAGTTTTTTTCTACAGTGTTTTTTTACAATATGTTCCTCAAGTCAAATGCTTACATTTTTCTAGGAAACACTTTTAAAATTAACAAAAATATATATATATGAAATTATCTTACATTTTATTTCCCCCTTTTGTACAGCGTCATCTTTCAAGTATAGTTCCTGCAGAATGGCTTTTCAGATACAAAACCTTTCACAGTTTTAACTTTAAAACAGGATGGTAATGTCGTCCTTTCCCTGTAAACTGAGGGAATCAGAGGAACAAAGCAGTACCATTGACCCCACAGCTGAAGGCTGAAAGCCAGAAGGGACAGCCATCCCTAATGCTCTAGAAGTATCTGTCTGTGCTTCCTAATGCAAGGAAATTGCCTTGCGCTGCATTTCAATAGAAATACATCATTCAGAGTTGGTGGACTATTAGTAAGAAAGTAGGCATTTGGGGACTCAACTGAGATCTTCCTGAATACTCTTTGTTCCCCAGCTGTTTCATCTGTGAACTCCCTCTCTTTTTTTTCTTTTTTTTTTTCTTTTTTTTTTTTTTTAAATTTACTGAATTCATATTAGAAGGTTCTTTGGGTCATGGTAGATTTCAGGAGCTGGATAAACCAAAAGCTGATTTGCTCTGTAACACCTCTGTGCCACCAAAAGACCAGACGGTGTGTGTGTCCATGTGCACCCATGATCTCAAAGGGAAGACTCAGTTTCTAATAATATTGAGATTGCTTAGGTTAATCCAAGCTCAGCCAAGTCAGCCAACTGTTCCAGCTACCATGGCTACACCACCTCCCCCAGAAGTCTATAACTCTAATGGCCTCCAGGCACCCAGAATCTCTTGTCTCCCTAGTCTGAACTGTTGTTTGTATAAAAGCAAAGATATATTCTTACTCTGACCTCTTCTATTTTCTCTAAAGATAGGAAAACTCAAGACACAGATCCGACACTCTGCATCTTTGCTTTTTCTGACAAGATCTGAGCAAAAGGTGAATAGATTTTCTCCTGTAAGAGCTCTGATATTGGGATTAGCAAGAGGATCTTTAATTTTTTTTCCAAACACGCCTTGCATCTAAGTCTTACAGAAAGATTCAGAGACTCATGAAACTGCCATCAGTTTGTCCAAATTGCTACAGCTCCAGCCACAGCTAACTACGGATACATTTCTAGGACCTTAATTCCTCCAATCAATGCAAATGTTAATCCATTTCTTTCCATCCATATATGCTGGGGTGGGAGGGTCACATCTGTATTCTGAGCATTGTTTTTCATAACATACTGGAAAGTAACTGACACTCCAAATTTTTTCCTGCGCTTCAAAGATTTGTCCTGAATGCAGAGATTTACTCAGACAGAATGTTTTCAATACCTATTTGTCATCTTTGTTTCCTTTCATCTGTGAAAACTACGATTTGAAATTATTTCTTTACCAATTTAAATATGACTGAGAATGATTTTTTATTTGTCCATTAGTTAGAAGTTATTCATCTGGACACGTTCTCATCACAAATCACTTTCAAGTGTGAATACCTTAATGAAAGAAGTAAGCCAGCAGGTAATTGAATTAGGTGATGAATGTATCTAAAAATTCGCAAAGTAAACAAAAATTATTTCCTAGATTTTCAGTTTATTTTATTTCAGCACTGTCTTTTGGAATTGTACCTTACAGTTAGTTTTACCTCCAGAACGGAGACAAAGAATGCAAAAAATACAAGAAATGTGGACTATTCAAAAGTCTTCTTTGGTAAAACAACATAAGAAGGGACTACTGTCAGTGTCACAGGATTTATTCTTGTGAGCCTAGATCTAGGAACTCTTGAGTTGGAATTCAGCCTTTTAGGCAAAAGCAGTGTCAAGTCATTTCAGCACCAAACGGGCCAGATATGTTGAGATGGTTTCTTGAGGGCCACTCCGAAGATCAAAGTTTTTCATCAAACTTGCAAGTGTTGACTAGCCATGGCCAGAAGATGCATTCTGGATGCATATGCCCCAGCATACCCTGTGCCTGGCATACCTGATATACCACCAGACAGTTTAAACAAGTCTTCATAATCCATATATGTACTTGAAAAGTGAAGTCACAGAGCGTGATGTGCTTATGCCGTGTGTCCTGGAGCCTATCAGCTGTGATGGAGACATATTCTTGAGCTTCTGTGCTGTGAAATTGATACCTTTATGACTCTGAAAAGGTCCATGAGCTGTGCAAAGACTAAAAATACCATGGTACTCTCACTGTTATTTTGAAAAACCTGAGCTGTTGGTTTGGAAGGGAGAAGCATCTTCTCTTCCAAAATTACCTTCCCTCTTTGGATCTTCTGCAGAACGTAAAGATGCTTCTGAAATACTGCTTGGGTTGGTTGGGTTGAATTAGAAGTTCCTGATGGGTAATGTCAGTAAAAAAAATTTAAGTCATCTGCAGCTAATATTCATAGGGAGAAACTGCTTATGCTGATGAGAGGAGTAAGCATGTTGTTATATAGCATGTAATGCATTGTGATAGGCTGTATAGAAATTATGCTGAAGACAGTGATTCTAAGGCATACCAGTCAATGAAGCTGTAAAATATTACTGCTTAGTGAGAACATCCTAAGCATCTCTGTTTAATTGCTACAGTCATGGAGTTAATATCAAGCCGTTGCTTTTAGCACCTTTTTCTGAAACACTTCTACAAAGGTAGTTTGTTTCTTGGAGAATCAGGAACTACATTAGGGCTTTTGCTTCAAATACATATTTTTAGATCCAACATGCTAGTACATGCAGGGATCATCAACCATTTTTATTAAGCTTTAGCAAGGCTCTTCCCCTCTGGCAAGCGTTTCCCCTGCCTGTTGATGATTTTATGGACAGAGGAAACGACACATTTACTGGTTGTAGCCTGTCAGAGGAAGGACAGCTGTAGCATCAGCATGGTGAAATTTTGGAGATGGAATGAACAAAACTTCAGATCAAAAATTGAAATTTGGTACTAGTTTTTAAAGTGGAGCTCACTCAGCATGTTGAGAAGCAAAACAGCTGATTCACTGCTTCTTAGCCCTTTTGAAGTTATGTTGATACTTTCCATGTAAAGGCAACTTAAAAGGATACCTCAAAGATATCTGTTTGAAATCACACCCTGCTTTACTTTTGCCCACACCAACTGAAGCAAACATAAATGAAGATATCTGCTTTGTAGCATCAGATTTCTATTGCAGTGCCAGCAGTGGAAGCCAGGTTTCATGCCCATACTAACAGAAAGTAAAGCTGGAGAAGAGTTACAGCAGCACAAACCGCCAGATCTCCCAACTCCTTTGTAGAGGTGAAGGTGGACAGGGAAGATTTGTGGCCAGGGCGGTGCGGAAGCACCACAGGGTGTCTTGTTTAGATCCATGAGGTAAAATCCACTGCTGTAACCTGCATGAAAGACATCACAAAGGTTATTGCACCCTCCTACTGCCACAGATATATCATCTGTGCATACAGGAATGAATCAAATCAACTGTTTGAAAAATGCTTTTTATGCTTCTTTTTAAGTAGATAAAGCTTATGAAAATATTTTCTTTAATACCAGCTTCTCTGAAAGCATTCTGCTTTAAAGTGATAAAGAAGATACTTCCACTGCATGAGTTCCTCTCCCCACAGGCACTCTTTGGACTATCAGAGGAACTCTGTAAACTCTAGGGTAATATCCATAACAACACATGGCTTGTTATATCGTGCAGCTTAATCAACCATAAAATGATTCCAATTTGAATATGTTCTATTTTAATTGGCAATTGTGTTGCTATCTGTGCTTACAAATAGAAGTCAGAATAGTCATGTTAACTTCTGTCATGCTGCTCTGCAGAGTAATTTGAGCTATCTTAACAAAGAATTTTGATTATTCCAAAGTTAAAGGAATTGTTTACGTGTGAATATAATATAAGAATATGGATTTCTGGGTTTGTTAGCAGAAGTAGTAGAGGAAAAGGAATAAAATTAGGTGAAAGTGGGAAAACAAGAAAACATTTTAAATGCTGGTTGTTTTCCTCTTCAGGTAAATTGACAAACACGACTGAACGTATTATCTGACCTTATGCCTGATTCTCCTTTGAGAAGGAAGCTGGACTGGATGACCTCCTCAGTTCCCTTCCAATCTGAATTATCCCGCCTTTTAACATGCCAAAACCAATAGGTGGCCACAAAAATTCCAATTCTTCAGTCTGATTCTGCTTTCTGTTTGTTAACTCTGACATTTCTCATTTTCATTATTATTAACATAACTGCACCCTATGTCACATTTTTTATGTTATACTTGGTACAATTAAAGAAAATTCAATGCAATTTAAAATTATCAATCTGTTACATTTCTGTTCAAGATCTTTCTTACACTAGAGGAGAGGGTGAACTTCAGGGAAAACATGTACAGAAACTCTCTCTCTGTCCTCTACAGACTTTGTATTCCTTTAATCAAAGAGAAATTTCCTTCATACAATGATTCAGGATCACCCAAACCATCAAACTATGAAGGAAAACACTTGACATTCGATACACCTGATTAAAAGTGTAAGACTTCTCTTGCACAATTAGCCTCATTTTCCTACCCAACATTTTGGAGTGAATGCAAGAAAAATGTAAATGTAGACGGTGTGAAAATCATTCTGACTATTTACCAGGTGCTCTTTACTTTTCACTACTTTGTCACCAGCTGTTATATTGTCTTGATGGCTATGATACAAAAACAGAGATTAAAAAAAAGAGAGGAGAAAAAGGAGCAATTACTCCCCCACATGCATTATTATAGGTTCACAAGTTATAACAGCAGTAATTGGAATCAAGTCAGCCACCTCCTGACTTGACACTGTTTGCTGTAAAGAATAAAGATATACTTTGTTGCATTCTAATTAGGGAAAAAAATCTTGGGGTATGTTTGTAAAAAATGCTTTTTTAGAGCATGGAAGTCAGGTGCTCCTTGAACTCACTTTGCCTTCAAGCAGAAGCCTGGGAAGGTCAGAGCAGCCAGGCACCGGACTGCAGTAGGGGGAAACAGGGTGAGACAACCAACATTGCAATTTTGGCTCTAAACCAGCAAGGGTACAAAAGTAGGGTGAACTTTAAACACAGGTAACAACACACAGAGTAAACTGAAGGATCATTGCATTCAGGCAACACTGTTAAATAAGAACCCTTACAGAAAAATCACCTGGTTTTACAAGATAACAGTTATCTTTCTTTTACATATTTAAGCCAGGGTACAAAATCAAGAACTGGGATGTCACCGCCCCTTCAGCTTCCTCTGATTATTTCAGAACTCCACAGACCCACTCCTTTTCTGTAGTGTAAAGTGAGGCCCTTGCTGTGTAAACCAAAGTAGCTCCACTCAATTTTTGGAACTTCACTGGTAAAACTTTATTCACACTACCTATCCCTATTGTCTCTTCTGATTAGGATCACTTTCAGTGCCAAATCTCACAGTTCTTTCGTGAAAAAAAGTATTGCATTAAAGGGTTTTTAGAGCTGGCAGATTATCCAACAAATAAATGGCTTCAGTGGTGTAAGGATACAATATCCTCAAAGAGCACCCTTGCATGCACAAGCGTGCCCATGCAGATCTCTTGCCTGCAGCTTGACAGATTCACGCTATCATCACAAAAAGTACTAGTGTGTATGTGTAGACACTGTGAAATCATAAATTCTTCCTAAGCTTGTCAAAAGGCTAAAAATCTTTTTCCGGTGATGCAGCACCTGACGAAATCAGTCCCCACATTGACTATCGTACGACCGGGAGGTGCTGAGTCCTGGACACAGTCACCGTGTGAGACACGGTGTTGTTATGCTGACCCATAAGACCTATAAGGCTGTTCCTATTAGCAAGGTAGAGAAAAAGAGGCTGGATATGATAACACACCACACACACGTGAAAGGAGGCAGAAGAGGCAGTGACTGCCCTTGAATAGTCATGTAGACCATTACAGTTTTGGTTTCTTGGTATTTTGCGCAGAGAGCAGTCACCATCCAGCTCCTGTGCTCTATCCCTTAGAAGTGAGCATTCAGTGAGTAGAAGGAAAGAACAGATAATGCAAGAAGAAAAAGGAACAATCGTGGGGAGTACGGTAGAAAGGGAGCAGACTGGCAGGCCGCATGCCAGAATCTCCACGTCACACTATACCCTGGGCAGTTCCAGAAATCATAATTACGTGTGCTCAAAAGCCACAGTTCAGTTCCCTCAGCTTTAGGTCATTGCATCCAGTCAACTATTAACAACAGCAGCAGCCATACCATAAATATATATGGCTCAGCCTTTGAATTAGTTACATTTTCAGCTCTTGTTCCTATTGGAAGACTCTTGGCAAAAGACCAGGAAAGGACCTCCTGAGTTCCTAAATGTATTCACAGCCACAGCTCATTTGTACAGGTGCCAGCCATTCCTTCATTTTTAATGCTTTCATGGTATTTGCCAGTGTACATTTTAGAGAGCAGTTACGTCCCTTCTGTGCCTTCTTATGGTTAAGTCCTTCAAACCAAACTGTTCTAACATGAAGGATTCTCTCTTTTTAATGATTTTCTTAATAACATCTCACCACAAGCACAGATAATTCATACATTTTAGGAAGAAGTCTCCTTTCTGCTGTAGCTACATCTGTTCTGTTCCAGCTGCTCCCAAGGTGCAGTCTCTGTACCAGCTTCACGAACTGGTGTGGTACTGGAGGGAAGTGGTGTTTCCGTCCTGTCCTCGATAAAACTTTATGTTTGCCAGGACTGAGAGGCAGCCAAGGAAACTGAATGATCTCAGGGTCATTTTTTTTGCTTATTCAGCTCTTTCATCAAGCTCTGCAGAAAGCTTTTCAGCAAAGGGTCCCTTGCCCATCAGGACAGCAGGGGTCTCTGCATGAGATTAATACTTTGAAATATCCTAAGCTGCTTGAGCTTTTTCTGACAATTTAGGGAAGTGGGGGAAGTGGATGAGGTAGACCAGCTTGTTTCTTTTGCTATTACCATAATGATTTCACCAGCAGGTGAAAGGAAGTCCTGGCTTCCTGCTTTCCCTGTGTGATGGGGATGTGGCAATGTCCCCAGAGCGTTCCTAACCTGCCGCTTCTCACCCTAACCTGAAGTATGTCTCTGTATCATGTTAACAAATAAGTTGTCACAAAGATCCTGTGTCCCAGCCCTTTTTTCCACCTTGGCTATGTCACAACCAGTAATGTGATTCTGGGACTACAGCTTCCTCGCACTATGGGAAAATAGGTCAGTGATTCGCAGAAAAATATTAATAGGACTGAATCAAAATATGTGCCCATCTCTTGATGCAATTAAATTGTACCTTCTTGCTTCTGCACTGTCTTTTCCCTAACTCTGAATCAACCTGACTGCTGTGCACACATCTTAAGCTAAGAATGCAAAATGCCTTTTTTTTTCCACATCATTTTGCCTTCTAATTTGCCCTAAGAAGTTCCAGAAAGTAACTGTTTCTGGTGACTATGAAGAATTCAACATTTAAAGTATCTTCCTTTCGTGTAGTGTGCAATAAGAATGCATTAATTTGAACATTTTGCAAAATATAGACATGTTAAAAGACACATTGTCTGCAAATCTGGCATGCTAATTTCCCACGTGCGATTGGTTCAACGTGCAGATACCCAATGGTAAATAAAACCCAAGGTTTGCCGAAAAGAGTTTCTCAGTAAGTTTATTAGGTTAAAAACTGTTTTGTTTTGGTGTGCCACTGTTGTTGTTTTTTCTTGGTCCCACATGGAGAGCAAACATGGCCTGGAAGAGTGTTATGTCAAGTACCTCCCATCATGCATTGTCGCTGCTCAGTGAACTGGAGTCTAAAAAAAGTAATTCCTCATTTTCATCTTGACTAGGATTCCCCTTTTCTTTGCTGTGAAGCTGCACTAATCCTTCATTCAGCACAACCCACACCCTCTGGTTCCACTCGGAGTTCTCCCTTTCTAACATCATTGTATTCTTTATCTGGGCCTTCTTCTTCCAATAGTACTCCTTGAAAGCTCTTTCACAGACAAGAAAGGACCAGCTCCATAATGGCCAAGTTGGCCCTTTTCTTTTCTCTCTCTTTTTTTTAAGCTTCCGACTGAGCTTTGCTATTTAATCTTCTTGAGGCGTTCAAGATGTCACTTGCCTCTGATGACTATAGACAAAAGGGAAATCCATCCAACTTGAATGCAGTGTATACTTGAATACATTGGGTTGCTTTGAAGAGAGTTTCTTGAAGTCTCTGTGTTTCATTGGCTGTCCTGGTGGCCTCCGTGCAGGTCTTTATGTGAAATCATATGCCCTTTCAGAGATCACATTTCCTGGAATGTTACCTGAATTTATACAGCCCTAAATATTAGCAGGTGAGATATTCATCAACAGAGATTCTTTCAATAGGGTATTTTTAATAAGCTAATGAGAATTCCCTCTTCACCACAAGCATATATGAACACTTGATGCTTTGTGGATGCTTTGGCTGCTTGGTTTGCACATATTTTACAGGTAGCTATGCCATGTTCCCCCTTCTCACTGCTGCCGGCTGAAAAAAGGGAGAACGCACAGAGGACAAGGTGCAGCATCCCTTTGCTCCAGCCCCTCAACTCCCTGCTTGAACACTACAACTCTCTATAATGCATTACCTCAAGATTAATTTTACACTGTATTTTAATAGCTGTTATGGACAGTATAGGTAAAATGCATTTATTTATACTCATAAATGCTCTACATTATATGTATTCTTTAAAGGACACTGATTTTCCTGAAGTACTGAATGCCCCAAGACACATAATTCTTAAACTACTGGTTACCTATGAATATTTATACAGACTGACAGCAGAATAGTGGTATGGAGGACATAGCTTGAACAGGTATTTGTCCATATAGGTTATTAGTCTGTATAGATTCAGGGTTTTGAGCTTATTTTTATGTCTCATATACAGTTAAAGTTCTAGGAAAATAACAAAATTGATGATGCTCATTGCAATGCGAGTGTAAGCGCTAGCAATTTTATTAAATGGAAATATAGAATAGGAATTTCTGCATTAAAATATTAATCTACCGATTTGTAGCATTGGTTGGGAGAAGAGAACACGCAGTCTTTGGAGAGATATATACAACTTTTCATTTCCCATATCAATCATGAGAACAAGTTGAAGTTCAGATAATGGCCAGTTCAATTTACCCTAATTGTTAAGGACTTAGCCTGACTGTTTGCATTACAGACTGTGGCCACTGGGTTCTCAGTAGGGGTTTGCGGCCTACTCCATCCCGTAACAAACCCATGTTCATGCGTCGATTCAGATCCATCACCCTGAGATAAACTGTGAATATTGCCCTTTGTCCTGCGCTGCATTCTTTCATGCATTGTGTAGTGACTATTTAAGGATTTAAAGGCTCATTTGCACAATTCTTTTGTCAGCAGCCTCGGTGCAGAATGGAAAAGTGATGGCTTCTCTGTCTGGGTTATGCCCTGAAGCTCTTGTGAGAGAAATCTACATACATAAGTTTTTCTTACACATGCAGAATGTCAACACTAAAAAAAAAAAAAAAATGACCTGTCTTTTTCTGTAGCTTAAAAGGTTATGGGTTAATATATGATGTGATTTGTTTTCCTCTTTTGTGGTATTTAAGAAAAAATCAACACTTGAAAACAAACAGTAAAGGAATACAGAAACACTGGGTATTTAAAAATTCAGCTGATTAGGGTTGCTGGAATTTGCAAAATAAATCTCCTTTCCTGAAGGAGATTGATAACATTAATAATTTAGATGCCCTCAATTCTCAGGAAATGTCTGAGAAGTTAATATTTCAAAGGTCCATCTCATTCACCTATTATGCATGTCTGTTTTGTTAATACATGTTTATTGAAACAAAAAAAAAATGCTTGAAATGACAGTGGTTTTTAAAATATATATAAATACATATTTATTTATTTATTTATTTTGGAGAAGGTCTGGTTATTCTTCCCTTCAGAGCAAAGCTGACTGAAAGTTTGCAAAAAAGATTAAAATTTGGTACAGTCACCTCCTTGCACTCTAGCTGAGAACTCAGAAAGCTGTGCTAACTCCATCTGAACTATTTACCCGCCTCGTTTACTGTATTAAAGCTTTTTATTTGACATAGATGGATGTCTCATTATGTTCATGAAATTTAAAGTCATAGCTTACAAATAAGCATTGGGGATTTGAAATCAAGGTGGTATTTTAGCAAATTCAAGCTGCTTAGCTAGTACACCAGTATTGCAGAGGAATGGCATTGCTTTTTCACATACAGCATTTTTCGTTAACGTTTATGACTTAGAGCGCTTAGGAATAGGCTGTACTTTTTTTTCAACATTTTCAAAATACATTGTTTTGTAATGTGTCTCATAGCATTTGGTATGAATAAAATGTGCAAGGCAAGTAACTCATGCAGTTGGTTAAAAACCTGGAAACATGCAAGATTTTCACCTTCAAAAGAAATCTGGCTGATATTTTTAGACCATTATAACATTAACAATATGATTATAAAAAATGAATATTCTATAGATTGTATTATTTATCTATCTATTTTCCACCTACAAGTTATTATTATTAGACTTAACACTAAAATTTGTCCAGACTGGTTTTAATTGGACTTCATCTGATCTTAATCAAACTCAACAAATATGATTTTGTTGTTGCTGTTTAAAAATACACTGTTGGGGTATTCCAGTTTTATATCAGTCATCCATCCCCTCTGCTCTACAAACATTATGAGTTTTTCTCACCCAAATGTCCACTTTTCCTAGAGTTATTAACCATTGTCTTATCCAGCTGTGTGTGTGGGAAAAATCCCTACGGCTACCATATTCATCAAAATTCTCCTTTAAGCCTATATTTGCCATGATCCAAGTACCATCTGGTAACAAATGGTGATAAGTGATATATTCCAAATGATGTTATTATCAATAACAATTGGTTTAATCAGCCTACAACTCAGGCATATAGCCAGTGTAACCCTTGCTAAATCTTCTTCTGACTGTTTTGGTGACCATGTCTTTCCCCTGTCCCTTTGCCTACCTTCATGGTTTTGGTCCATGTTTCACCTTGTGTTGCAGACTCCAGGTTGTGTGGCACTAGGGCAGATACCAGCTCTGTAGGAGTCCTATGACCATGAAGCCTTGCCATGGAAAAGATACGTAACTGCCTCAACAATAGTCGAACAGCTAGTCTTAAATCCACTTCCAGGGAAACATCTACCCATTTGATCTTAATATAGAGATTTTTTTTTCTTTTGAACCAGTAAGATAAGAATTTAAATGCTGTGAAAACTAAGAATAAATAATTTGTAAAATTATTTCTTTTTATGGAACATATTAAAACTGCACTTCCAATATATATTTTTTCCATCTATTTGCTCAGCTTTAAGTAGGACATTGAGAACTATAAGGAGAATGAGAGCTCTTAAACTGGATACTTCTGATAGGATTGCAGATCCTTAGAAGTTATGTAGATCATAGTCTCTGCATATCTGAAGATTTGTCTGTCATCCTTAGCCATAATGTCAACCTTTGGTTCCCCCCTCCAGGGAATTCCATGAAATTTTATGCTATGATACATGTCTCGTTTAAACATTTGTATTACTCTGTCTTGTTTATTACATTCCTTAGCCTGAAGATATGCAAAATTATGTGAATCCCAATGTAATGCATTATCTCTGACAGACTGATGTCACTGACACGAGATAGCCTTTGAACGCTGGTTCATGGCCCTGGCTGTGAGAAACGGCTATATCAGAAAGGATTCTAAATATTGTCATAATTTTGGAATAATGGGGGCTGAGCTCGGTCTTAAATCCATTACCTCAGTTAAATGCAAATGACCATTTGAAAATCTATGTACCCAATACGTATCAATCGTATATACAACACATAAAATATTCTAGTGTCCAGGATTAAATTAACATTTATTACTAATTGCAACAGCAGAGTACAACAGTGTGTGAGAGTCCAGGTGAGCACCTGGACCAGATCATCAAGCATGAGGGAATTTAGCTGGTTGTATTTGTTCCCATCATAGGATGAAAATACATCCCATAGTCTTCCTCAGTCATAGACATAAAAAGAGATACACTTCCACATGTGCTCTGCCATTCTCTGATACGTTGAAGCAAGGCAGTTTTGAATCCAGGAACCTGCAGGAACAGTTTGTACATAAGGTCACATCAGTCCAAAAATTCACGTTTGTAGACCCAGCCTGTTCTAGCCCACATGAAGGCCCATCTCACTCATTTCTTCACTTTGCTGAAGGACCATCACTGTCTGAAACAGTAAATGAAACCTGGGTCACAGACAGAAAGTGGCTATTGAGCACTCTGCCAAAAAAGGAAGGGTTAGAAAGAATTTGAAGAAAGCATCCAATGAACACTGAGGAAGAGTAAATGCATCTCCTTGACAGATATTTGCCTAAACTGCTTCAAAAAATCTCCAATGAGTAACAATTTTAGACTTTCCCCAAGCAAGTTTGGAGTTTTATACCAGTAAAAGACTTTTATTTTACACTTCTAATACTTAGTAATATCTATCTGTTTTTATCTCACATTCAAATTTATAGGAAATACACAGGATAAAAACTCCAACACTGCTTGTGTTTTTTTCAGTATCTTTCATAATGTTGTCTATGAGTTTCTGTAGGTTACGCATTCACACAGGGGAGCCAAGCCACAGTGGAAGTGTTTTATGTTTTGATTTGAATGTGAGGAGATCCATTTTTGTTTTATTAACTTCTTGCAAAACAAACTCCCATAGTCATAATCTTCTTCCAAATTTGCAGGTGCTTTGCTGTCTTAAGGGGAACAAGAGCATCACAGTAGGTGTAAGTCATGGAGGAAAGGCTGTCACTAACTAGATGGATGACTTTGGCTTTTGGAGGCTTTATTTGATAATGTAGTGACCTTGAGTTGGATTTCATTCATGACAGTGCAGAAAGAGAAATACCTGGACTCCAGTGGACATGGCGACCTGTGAGCTGCTTGGCTACCTAGAGCTTCCCCACTGCATGTGGCTGAATCCCTCAGCCCAGAACAGAACTCCAGAATCCTGTGGGGTGCAGTTTAGAAAATATTGACTTTTTGCCTACGTAGGTTTTCGATCCAAGAGTGTCCCACGTTGTTGATTGAGGCAGCAATCTGCAGTGCCATTGGAATAAGCCTATTTTATGAAGAGGGTGAGATTTTTTTCCAAGACCTAACATCCTTTCCCTTGTCTAGCCTTGGTTCAGCATCAGCTAGCTATTGTTAATATAGAGGCTGATTTAAATTGAGTTTTAGAAAGATAAGTGATGGTTCTGTGTGTGAATGACATGAATACATATACATAATATATAGTGTATATGAGAAGTTCTATGACAATCTAAATCAATTTAAACAGATTCAGACCAAGTAAAGTCATAATAATATATTCCAGTATGTTACTATTCATTATATTAATATTAATGATGATTATGACGAACATCCCTTTTTTCATCTGAAGCCAGACTTCCAAATTCGTATCTAATTTTAACCCATGGTACTTACTTAATAGCATTTTCCGCAGTCTTTTATGGCAAGCTGAATATCAACCACAGTGATGAGACTTTTCTACAGTCTTGATTATTTGTTTAGCTCTTAAGATTCAAACTCATAAATTTTGTTAAAGTTACACTGGAATTATCCTTAATTGTCAAGGAAAGGAGGGCAACAGACCAGCATGGCTGAGTCCTGCTGGTCAAACTAAAGAGCAAGAAAGAGATGCACAGGCAGCGGAAGCCAGGACAGGTATCCTGGGAAGAGTATAGGAACACTGCCCAGATGTGTAGGGATGGGGTCAGGAAGGCCAAGGAACAGCTGGAGCTGAAGTGGCAAGGGATGCCAAGAATGATAAGAAGGGCTTCTACAAGTATGTCAGCCAGAAAAGGAAGGTCAAAAAAAGTGTATCCCCCCTATAAGCAAGACTGGCAAACTGGTAACAGCGGACAAGGAGAAGGCTGAGGTACTCAAGAGCTTCTTTGCCTCAGTCTTCATTGGAAACCTCTCTTCCCACACCTCTTGAGTGGATGGACCACAGGGGATGGACTGGGGGAGCAAAATGCCTCACACTGTAAGAGAAGATCAGGTTTGTGACCACCTGAGGAACCTGAACATAGAGAAACCTATGGGACCTGACAAGATGCATCCCAGAGTCCTGAAGGAATTGGCTGATGTAGTTGCCAAGCCACTCTCCATGATATTTGGGAAGTCATGGCAGTCAGGTGGAGTTTTCAGTGACTGGAAAAAGGGAAATATTTTGTCCATTTTTAAAAAGGGTAGAAAGGAGGGCCCTGTGAACTACTGACCTGTCACCTTACCTCTGTGCCTGTGAAGATCATGGAATAGATCCTCCTAGAAACTATGTTAAGGCACATGAAAGACAGGGAGGTGATTAGAGACAGCCAGCATGGCTTCACCAAGGGCAAATCCTGCCTGACCAACCTAGTGGCCTTCTATGGTGGTGTCACTACATCAGTGGACGAGGGAAGAGCTATGGATGTTGTCTATCTGGACTTCTGTAAGGCCTTTGACACAGTGCTCCACAACATCCTCTCTCTAAATCTGAGAGATATGGATTTGATGGGTGGACTGTTTGGTGGATGAGGAATTGGTTGGATGGCTACATCCAGAGGGCAGTGGTGGATGCCTCCATGTCCAGCTGGAGATAGGTGACAAGTGGTGTCCTTCAGGGGTCCGTCTTGGGACCAGTATTGTTCAATATCTTCCTCAATGACATAGACAGTGGGATCGAGTGCACTCTCAGCAAGTTTGCAGATGACACCAAACTGAGTGGTGCAGTTGACAAGCCTGAGGGATGGGATCCCATCCAGAGGGACCTGTGCAAGGTCAAGAAGTGGGCCTGTGTGAACATCATGAGGTTCAACAAGGCCAAGTGCAGGGTCCTGCACCTGGGTCGGGGGTTATGTGAATTGTGTGTAGTTTCCCAAGCCAGAGAATTTACGAATTGGCAGGGTTGAAAACAGTCCTGTTTGATTTATGTGGAAGAAATAAAAATTGTGCTTCTCTGAGTGCTGTTGAGCACACTTACATAAGTCCATGTGGCCAGCAGGTCGAGGGAGGTGATTCTGCTCCTCTACTCCGCTCTGGTGGGACCCCACCCGGAGTACTGCATCCAGCTCTGGAGCCCTCAGCACAGGAAAGACACGGACCTGTTGGAGTGGGTCCAGAGGAGGGCCACAAAAATGATCAGAGGAATGGAGCACCTCTGCTATGAGGACAGGCTGAGAGAGTTGGGGTTGTTCAGCCTGGAGAAGAGAAGGCTCAGGCGAGACTTTATAGCAGCCTTTCAGTACTTAAAGGGGGCCTATAGGAAAGACAAACAGGGGGCCTGTTGCAATAGGACAAGGGGTCAAGGAATAACATCTGAACCTCAACGATTATTAAGACTGGCTCGTTCACTCCATTTCCATACTATTAAACTTGTTGCCAAATCATGGTGACCATATCAAACTGCCTATAAGAAATGGTGCTTAGACTATGTTAGCTCCTGAACTGTGCCTCATATTCATTTGGGAGAGCGCTAGCTGGCTGACCAAAACAACATCAAGATCAATGCTAACAGTATTGATGGTGGTTGAGTTCCAGTGGTTCGGCTCTGGTGCATTTAACTACATTAGTATGGGTGTAGCCTGAGAAACGTCTTCCAGGGTGCAAAACAAATGGTCAGCTGGAGGATAATAAAGTCTACCAATTCATTACAATGCTGTCATATTGCTGATGGCAGCAGGGGTCCAAGCAATGAATTGACAAAAAGTAATACAAAGAACGGCAAAGACAGCAAAATAAATCCTGAGGCTATCTTTCTGTTTTCCCCTGAATACCTTAGCCAGGTCCCCATAGAGCATGTTGTCTTTTATGATCAGTCAGAAGTGCTTAACTGCGCAGAAACTCTAGGACCATGTCTGAACAGCAAACTATGTTGTGTGCTCCTGTGCACCCTTCCCACTCTCATCTGAAATCTGAAATGTTCACCTGTTGTTGTCCCCTGTCACACGAAGTGCTCATAGCACACTCTCAAAAACTTGGTTTGTGTTGCTTGGGGATTCGCCATTGTTAACAGGCCATTGGATGCAGCCAGCCTGTTTTAGAGGAGGTAGTGTCTAGCCATGTGTATGCTGGCCATGCCATGCCAGCTGGCCACTATGCATGCAACCATGTCTGGGTTATTTTATTTTCCAGCGCACGCACAGTCTAGGTGTCAGATTCAGAGCTGTAAATTCCCAGGACTGCGAATTTTAGTGAATCCCTTTACAGTTCCTGCCCTAACTGTCTAACCTCATTGACTTTGATAGAAGTTATGCACTTAGACAATTCTGCAAAAGGGCTCTTAGGCGATTTTTTTAGATGTTTCTGTATAAACATATATGATTTTAAAAACAAGGTCTGTAAACTGTAAATCTTTGGTCTATAGCTGTGGTTTAATTTGTCTTCAAAACTACAGTGTTGGTGACACTGTAGAAATAATGTCAGGGTAAAACACAGAGAATTACATCTATTATCCATGTTAGTTTATGACATCATTCTCATACAGCAGTCTTCAGTGTACAAGAAGTTAATTAGAGGAATTAGTATTCATAAATATGTATTTTGAAGGCATTATTTAATTTGGTTTTTTTTTCCCCTGTTATCTCTTCCTCCTGCCCTTTCACATTTTATTTAATTTTTATTTTCACTTTGGCACTTATAACTGATGATATAACATCATTTGCATTTAATAATTTGCATAATAGAATTGTAACAAACTTTAAAATATATGAAAGCTTGCAGATTATAAAAATGCAGAGCTCAGCAATACTTAAGCGTACACCGAGAAGAATGATGCTGATAAG
This sequence comes from Rissa tridactyla, assembly GCF_028500815.1. Lineage (NCBI taxonomy): Eukaryota > Metazoa > Chordata > Aves > Charadriiformes > Laridae > Rissa > Rissa tridactyla. The sequence goes on along the minus strand of NC_071468.1, from coordinate 113,823,631 downwards.
GCAGTCTGGCTTGCTAATAAGTATAGTAAAATCTGGCTCCTTAAGCCACAAAACAAAGCTAATTAAGACAGAAGAATTCAAACACAAATTGAAAGTGATTTTTTTTTTTTCCTAGCTGTAAAGAGGTTTTCTCTAAAAGTGGCATATATAATACAGTGTATCTTGGATTTATTCCAAAAAGAATTGTGAGCCAGTGCAGAAGGCCACACTGGGATTAGCAAATACATAAAAGCATTTGCGCCAGGAGTACAGCTGGAAATAAACAGTGTAAGATGACCTAACACTTAATTTATGTTTACAAGAGAAAGAGAAATACACTCAAGTTTGAAACGGAAGATGCCTGACTGTTCTGTTTGAAGTTGCAAGAATTTGAGAAGGAATTGAAGAAATTTGTTTCCTCCTCAGAGCAAAAGACTCTGCTGTGAGAATGATTAAGTTCTGCAGCCTTGATTAATTTTAAACTTTTACATGATATGAAAAGAGTATTTCTTACCCACAGAAATGCTATTCTGTGACTCTTTTTTGTAATACCACAATCTTGTCTTCCTGTTCCTTCTTGCCTAAGTTCTCACGCTTTGTATCCTTCTAGTCGTCTCCTGCCATTGACACCCATACTTCTGTGCCTGTTCAGTCCTCTGCTACTATTCCCTTTATTTTTACTGAGTCATTCTATACTTCCCTCCTCCCTACACTCCACTGACCAGCCCCTCTATCTTCCTGGATGCCGTATTCTCTAGGAACGTTACTGCCATGAAGCCTTTCTCTAGACAGTCCCTTTCTCCCTGCCTCCGCATCCCTTATCTTACTGCCCCTTGTTCACATGTACGCTCCTTATTCACTCTCAGCTTTTCATGGTCAACCACCCTCTACTAGTATATCTTCCTGTAAGAGGACTAGCATTTTCCTCAGGAAATCTTGGAATTAGTAAGCCTAACTTGTTCTGGAAACACTGCAAAATAGTGAATCCTCTTGTCAAAGTAACACTGAACTCCAAACGTCCACAATGTAGAGAAAAATCGAAGACATCTTGACTTTCAGTGAAGGAACACATGGATAAAATTCAGCATTTGGACCCAATTTGTTGGCTTTCAACCATTCCTGTACTAATTTATATTGATGTCTCCAGAAAGTTTGAAGAATGAATGCCTTGGGTAATTTCAGTAGAGATTACTGTAAATTGTCAGTGCTATAGTTATTCTGGGGACAGACAGAAGTTGTGGCTAGCTTGGCATCACTTTGCATTACCACAGAAGTGAATTTTAAAATGAACAAAGGGGGTCAGCACAGCCACGGATAATTGACTGTGGTGCAATAGCAGAATAAATAATGCTTAAGAGGAGCATGTTCATTGGGTAGGATGCTCAGTAAAACACAGCAAATATTCAGCCTTCATTCTGTAGCTTGCTAAATGAGTTAGCAAAGACACAAAGTGACCTGGAATTTAGACACATTTGCCTTCCTTTCTGAAACAGTGGTGTTTCCTCTTGCAGCCACAGATTTACAGGGGAAAGGAAGGTGGGACTTTTAGCTACTTTTTCAAACTGTACAATAAAGAAAGCAACTGGTGGAGAACCTTCATTCTGCTATATGACTGGAGCATAACTCAATAAGTTAAGAGTCAAAGTTTGACTTCTCATGCTTATTTCATGGTGGTATGGCTGTTGCCTTCAATATCATCAGCTTCTGTCATTGTAAACTCAGCTAGTTCAAAATCTGCAATGTATATATTTAGCCCATTCCTGAACTTTCAATCACACAGGCTGACCATTTATGGCAGCCGTATCAATAAAATTATTTGTGAAGAAAATAAAGTTGTCCATCGTCAGCTTGACCCCTAATCCTTCTCCTGTCCAAGTTAATAGAGATTCTTTTATTCACTCTTCCCAAAAGTTGCTGTGAGAGTTCTAATATGCAATATGAAGTCTTTTTAATGATAATGGTTAGAGCATCCATGAACTATGGATGGCACGTTAAAAAGGGTAGTCTTGGAAGAAACCTTAAATGACAGTGAACATCTGAACTTATATTCTATTTACCTAATGTTCTGTCCAGCCAAATACCACCATCATGTGTTTTCAACAAGCAAACTCACGAGAAAGATGAAAATTATTGACAGAAATTATGGTTTTAATTAAAGATATAAACTCTGATATATCTGTAAAATGTGTGCCATCTATCAGTACCTCTTCACTTCCTCTGTTTCACTATTTACAAGTTTAAAAGGAAAATTACTGCATGTTTTCTAAAATCGTATCAACAGCCTTGCCTCTTCGCAATAATTCATGTGGAATGTGCAGTTCAAACAACAAAGAGGAGCTGCCTGAATGAGATATTTTATTATCATAAAATGTTATTGCTGTTTAAAATATATTTTTTAACTCCTGTCCACTCTAAATACCTTATGGGGAATTTTTCTGACTTTCACAACATATTACTTCAAGTCACCTTTCAAAAACAGAAAAACTATGGTTTTCTTGGAAATACACAGGCTAGCAAAAAAATGCTGGTCTGCATTCATAAATAGTATGTAGGACAGGACTAACCCCAGGGGCCAGTTCACAGTGAGCGTGTGCTGCCCTGGAACCAGACAGCAGCAGCAGCAGAACAGAGGTCTTGTCAGAGCAACAGAGTAAATCCCCCGAGTAGTCTGGCCATGGCTGACTTGAATTTGTTGATTTACATTCTCTGAGACAATGTGCAATTTCTTCTAATAATTACATGACCAGTTTTCTTAATTATTCATCATCTTTAACATATGCCATTATGAGCCATTACTAAATGAGTCTTAAACATAAACATAATACTTTGTTTATTTTCCTCTTTCATATGTGATCCAAAAATAGACACTTGAAAGTACTCACAACTTCCCTTCTTTTAAAGGCAATTTCTTTCCAAATTGATTAAATTACTTCCATGAAAAAAGGCCCACGATAAAAAAGATGTTGAAAAATACCACTCCAGATTAGCATTTGTGTACACCTTGGGGAGCTGCCATGGGAAATGTTTACATAATTTACTTGAGTCCCAGCTGAATGAGCAGGGGAGAAACATCCTTAGCAATGAACATCATCTTGTTAGACTGTGCCTGAAGTCTGGAAATACTTGTAAAAATCAGTGTAAAAGATATAGGGCTAAATTCATCCTTGGCATAGGTTTAAGAATGTTAAATAAATGGACTCAGCAGAGAAAAATAAACTATAGATCTGATACAAATGGTCTTCAACTTTTCTGCTAGCAGACTGTAGGTAGCATAAAACCACGTCCCTTATCCTTAGTCACATTATACAATAATGTTATATCAAGAATAATTAGCCAGTTAAGTACTGAAATACACTGTTTGAATAGTATAAACATTCCATAGATTAAAAAGCAGAATATTTAAGTCTTCTATAACAAATTCTTGTTTAGTAAAATGCCATAGGGAAAAAAGATAATAAAACCAGGAAAAAAAAAAAAAAGATTAGATAGGGACAAGAAAAATTAGATCACCGGCAGTTATACTAGTTTTCAAATATTTCTATCTTGAAGGAATGAGCAATATGTTTGAGATCCGTAAGCAATCTAACAGCTACCTGTTTCTCTTAGGTAAATGCTGCATCAATGTAAAGAGTTTTGTCCAGGTGTTAGCCAAAAAAATGTTAACATACTAGGAGGATCTTTGCTATGACAACTCGTATCTCCACTATAGAAGTGTTTTATTTTGTGAGAACTGCTGAGTAAGTAAAACTGATGCTGAGAGAAAGGCTGCGAAGCCAAGTCAATGCCGTTGTCCTTGGTCTGTATGCCGAACAATCAGCAAGTTCTTTCCAGCTGGCTTAATACCACTTAATACCAACATGACTGCAGGCTCGCCATAGTACAACTGTCTCTTACACTCTGAGGATACAGAAGTACAATAAGGAATGTCCTGAGGTGACATGAGGAGAAATGAAAGCATCATGGGTGCACTGGAGAACATTAAGTTTAACTTATCCAATATCAGGACTCTTTCAAGTCTGGAGGACATCCCAGGAGTAAGCCAAAGGCACACCTCTTATAAACTCTATGTGGTTGGTAGATTTTAACGGACGCCTAAAAAAATCATTCATGTCTTGGTGAAGAGGATAAAAGTGGAAGTGCAACTGCATACTGAGGTGTGAACACTTATGCATAATCAGAAGATGGCAATCGTAATCCCCTGTTGTTTCACTAGTGATCAGTTAGGAAGCTGCTAGACAAAAAGATGATTCAGTAGTGCCATGTGTTTTTTGATAATTCCCTTCCCACACTATCTGTCTACAAGACACGTAAGTCATAGCAACTACTGCTCTCCTGGGCTTTCCCAGCTGTGTTGGGATCAGCGATGGGATGCTCATCTCTGTTCCTAATTTTTCTCACTGTCTCACGCTTCTATATCAATAAGAACAGATTGTTCTCCATCATGCTGCAAGCCACTGCATACCAACTCAGTTGTTCTAATGCAGGGTTTCACATGTTCTTCATGTCCCAAGACTTGCCAGCAAGCCAGTATCCCACATGCTGGATCCACTAAACTCACTACACTTTTATTCCATCCCTGTAGCTTGGCAAACCCCCATGATACGTGGTCCCATGAGATCTTTCAGCCTTGACTGACAGTCTTGACTAGGTTGTCTTTTCCTGAGCAGTTCTCAAGTTCCAGCGAAAAACATGAACTTGCCTGTCTGAAGGCAAATGGAAACCTCTCTGTGTTGATCAACAGTGTAACATCAATTCTCTTTGGTGACTATTACCTATTCAGAGTATTTTGGTCAACTTTGTTCTGAAAAAAAGTTACTTTATACAGTTCACCTCCTTGTGTTTTATGAATCTGGCACTTTTAATTTTGTAGCAAATAATCTGAAACTGAACTACCAGTGCGAAGATTAATATTTTACTTCTAAGCAGTATGGTTGCAAGTGATCAAGTTAAGTTACAACTTATTCGGTTGCTGTTAGTCTCTGTTGTTTGATCCTTTTCTTCTGTTTGCAAGTGTCTCTGTTGATGCTTGCCTTCTCTTCTCTTTTTGTTGCTTTATGTTCTTCCTAAAATGCATTTTAAGAGCTTTTCCATTCACTAAGTTTCTCACAGTCTGTAAGTGTAATAATATGTATTAAGCTGTAGGACTGTATGACTAACTACGTCTTTTAAAGTTAATGGGGAAAAAAAAAAGACAGAAATTTCAAACCCCAGAATAATAGAAATTGTAATTGAATGAGCATTTTACAGCCATGCATTTTCTTCATATACTGGAAAAAAATGCAGGCTAACTAACAGACACTTAAAACAAGTTTAGTCTAGAACTTTTTGAAGTTAATAATTTCGCAGTATTTGGGCTCTTACGTATATTTTTACAGCTAAAAAATAGTGACAATTTATTTCAGCAGTTTCATCTCTGTTCCTCATGCTCCAGTGGGGAACAATTGATTTACTTTTATGGATACATTTTTACAGTCATTTAGTCCATAATGCAGCCTATTCCTCTTTTTAGGTATCATTGAAACCAGAACTAAACAACCCAGTCAAAATGATCAGGTAACAAAATGTTACAGGGTATAGACAAGCTGCTACATGCAGGAAAAGCAATTGTACAGGCTTTAACTACGTTTGTGGTGTGATGACTTGTAACAGTAAGTTAATACTTCTTATAGCTGTTTATTAAAGTGACTACATTACAGTGACTACTGGGAAAACAAAAATAAACAACATTAAAAAAAAAATAAGCTTAGCTTCAGCAGAGAACCATAGGCAGGTTTTTGATGCTGTTACCTAGTTACCTGCTTTCAAAATCAATATAATCTCTCTTCTCAGGGGGATGGAAATTTTGCAATATCTTCCTCAGTGCCAGTTTTTCTGTGTTATTACATTCAAAGGGAAGGCTAGTGGGAGGAGGAAATGCAGGAAAAGTTTCTGCCCTGGACATGGTGCCATGACTGTCTTGTGAGTTACGCAAAAATTCAAAAAAAATTAAAAACAAGAAAAAAACCACAAAATACAGGTGTATTACACAACCACTGATATATAGGTCTAAAAAAGACCTTCTCACAGTCCAGCAGTTTTTAATCTGTAGTCAGACATGAAGGTCTGCCAACTGTTTTGAAGGAGTCTGTGAGAGGTTCTGGGCTGCATCAGAAGTGTGGCCAGCACGTTGAGGGAGGTGATTCTCCCCCTCTACTCCACTCTTGTGAGACCCCACCTGGAGTACCACGTCCAATTCTGGAGCCCCTACTACAATAAAGATATGGATGTGCTGGAACGTGTCCAGAGAAGGGCCACGAGGATGATCAGAGGGCTGGAGCACCACTCCTATGAGGAAAGACTGAGGGAGCTGGGGTTGTTCAGTCTGGAGAAGAGAAGGCTCCGAGGAGATCTTATAGTGGCCTACAAGAAAGCTGGTGAGGGACTTTTTAGGATGTCGGGTAATGGTAGGACTAGAGGGAATGGATTAAAACTAGAGAGGGGTCGATTCAGACTGGACGTTAGGAAGAAGTTCTTCACCATGAGGGTGGTGAGACACTGGAACAGCCAACCCTAACAATTTTATGATTCTATGATTCTAGGTAACTAAGAAGATCAAGTTCCTGTACACTATACATCAACTTAAGTGTAAATCATAGAATCATCAACTTATGTGTGTGAATTTTCTGCAGCTCCAATGGAATGTTTTAAGAGCCCACTAATCAAAAATAGTCGAAAATTTCTAGTTTCAGCTCAACATTGTGAATTGAGGCACGGTCCGATATCTGGTCCATCATTAACAGATGTTTGTCTACCTTGTACTTCCAGAGCCTTCACGGAAGAGGATTCTGCAACAAGCTTTAAAAAATGTTTTAGGGAAACATCTGTTATTCATGTTATCTACCTGTTTATGGCATTTATGTAAAACATGCATTTATAAAATATACCGTTCAAAGCTATTAATTCCCTCCAAATCTACAATAATTCAAAGGAAACTGAAACATTATCCAACTTATTGGATCTGGAAGGTTGCAAAGTGATCATGTAGAATGTGCCTGCAACGCTCTGAAGTATATGCAAAAATGTTAATTATAATAAACTTTTCATAGGAAAGTCTCCCACAAGCCTTGGGAGTCATCCTGGTGTAAAGCAGATGTTGAGGCATGTCTACCTACAAAGTAACAGCTGCAGCTTTTTCCATTAATTATAGCAGCATGAAAACGACACTCACATATTTACCCCAGATCCGGAGCTTATTTTCCTGGGGTGACGTAACTATTGGTACTCAAGCTAGCATATTTAAAGAGAATGTGGTGTCTAATCAGCAACAACTTTTTATTGAAGTGCCCTGATGCTGTAATTTGGTGGTCAGACTAATTCATCTAGAATGGGGAGGTTTCAAGATTTTGTTGCAGATTAGCTTGGACAGAAACTAGAAATATATCTCCACCTTCTTCTACCCTAAGGCAAGCTCCTCAGTTTTTTAACTCTCTTGGGTAGTCTCTTCTTGTTTTCTACACTGGGATAGAAATAAATACCAGACATTTTTCAGGAACATCATTTTTATTTTCCAGCCAGCTCTACTGAAACATGATAACTTCTGTCTTCCTTTGGTCTGGATTCTCATATCTTCTTTCAGAACTCTGGAGCCACATTTCTCTGGCCTAAGTGTATATTAAGCTGGTATATACACTCTCAATACTGTTATTTTTGATATGTATAATACAAAAACATCCCTGCATCATACTTCCTGAGGAAAACAGAGACTAAGTGTGATTCCAACAAGGTTGGACTCCACTGAAAATAAGGTAATGGCTGAAGGATTTGTACGTCATTGAGATCCTAAATTCAGAGGCATAATACCTAGAATTTGATCCAATTCTTAAAGCTAGTCATTTCAGTCCCTTTTTAATGTTTTCTGCTTGTTCTCTTTACTTTGCCGTGACCTAACTACTGGTCCAAAACACGTCAGTGGTTAGGTGATGTAAATATATCTCCCTATTGTACAACAAAGAGGAAGTAAATGGTCCAATTAGTTAATGTATGTTTAAGTCTTTGAAGATTTAACATTGAAGTGTTATTTAAGTCTTTTTTTGGCAAATAATCATAAAATGTTGCTGTTATTTTTGCACCTGCTAAAGAATTTGTCTGTGTTGTAGACCTTCTTCCCACAACTGATTTATTTTAATAGCTGAATCTCTAGAGAAGAGACTTAAATTGTTTACATGTGAACATCCATATATAAATAGTGGTGGACCCCTCAAAATATTCAAAACATTGAACTGATAGATAGACAACATTTTCAATGACAGTAAGAATCCTGCCGCTGTTATGACACAAACTTCATCTTGAATGAATAACTCTTTGCTATCTACAATGTACTTTCTACTTTTTATTTTTCCTACTCGTCTTAATCTTTTCTGTATGCCTTACATTTTCATGATGGCTGATATGGTCAATATAGATCACAGATTAAATGAAATCTGTCAAGCATATTTCAATCTTGTACCATGAAAGGCCTATGAAATATTTAGCACATATTAGGAAGAGCAGATAGGATTGTACAAACTGATTTCGTATAAAGTGGACTAGACCACTTTCCATAACTAGAAAGGTCATAAACAAATCATGTGTAAACAAATAGTTTTGTAGAGTATGATATAAACACCTTCTTTTCAAATCACTAGAGTCAATGAAGTTTATCCCTTTAGTTTCGAATAAGTCCCAATTTGAGCAAGTTTCACACGACAAACGACACATGCAGCTCATTTCTGCTCAAGTATTTTACTCTGACAGCCTAGGCCATTCTGACTTTTACAAAACCAGGTCTAATCCTCTGTAAGAACATTTTCCAGTTTGCATTCTGTAACCCAGACCTTCAAATCTGGTGGATGTTAATTGCTGCTTCTTTTAAGTGGATGTTTAAAAATGGCCTGTTGCTTTTGGCAGGCCCTTTTATTTTTTCTTTAATAATGCTCTTTTTTTTTTCTATTCTCCTTATTCCTAAAACAACAGCAGCTTGTCATTGTATTTGTGTTGGGTAAGTAAGGTAGCTAGGACTTGAATTATTAAGCAAAGCCATTCTTAACATATGGAAGCATCCATCTAAATATATACAATATATGTAACTTATAGATAGATATATGTTTGTGTGTGTGTGTGAAACAAACATTACTGTGAGTTTATTGTGATGTATTTGATAGGTAATGTTTCAGAAGGTTTTTCTTTTAGCAGAGGAATTAGCAAGCCATGCTGCTTGGTTACATTCACAATTTACTTAAATAAAGCAAAACTTTTTCACCTTTTTCTCTTCACCCTATACGCAGTACCAGCTAACTAAACTCAGGTAAGCATTCTGGATGAGTACAAAAATCACTTGTTTAATGTCTTCTCATGATGCTGTAATGTATTCATTTATTCTAGAGATCATTTATTCTAGAACAAACTTCATTTATATTGTTCTGGATTTGTGGGAAGACTTAACTACTTGAAAGAAACTAATTTGTATTGTGGTTTGATAAATGTTTTCAGTTGGTTAGATGTACAGGCAACGTGAGTATGGTTTCATCCTTTTCCTCTTGCCCTGCAAATTCTTGCTATTTCCTCTTTGAATTACAAGTGATCTCTTTTCCAGAGAAGGGCCTCAAATGCATATAAATTATGGTGGCAGTTGTTTGCTGCTTACTAAAATCATTGGGTGGCACACTCTGCATGTAAACATGCCAGTCTTCACTAAAGACAGGTTGTTCCAATAATTCCAAGTTGTTTATTTCACCTCCCAACCTTTGAATTTCACCTGCAATTATAATTCAGAGTTCATCTTATTACACTCGATCAAGCATATACTCTATTCTGGGCTGCTCAGCTGCAGGCTTTATTTTCACTTTGGGTTTAGACCTCTTTTTAATAAATACCTGTAAACCTACTAATGGTCTCTTTATTCCTAAGAAGAAATTTTGCTCCAATTCCAAATGACACAGATGAGACAGTTCTGCTACTTTGTGCATCCCAAGAGCATTTCAATAACAAAACATCTCTCCCTCATCACAACAACTGTTATTACTTCATGCTGATTCTTAGAAATTATTTAGAGAGGAAGCAAGGAGCTTGTGGCTTAGTCACTATATTCAGCTCCCGAGCTGGGCCACAAGCTTCCTGTGCGACCCTGAGAAATTCACTTCATCTTTGTCCTTTGTCCCAGGAAAGAGAGGCAATACAGACGTGCCACACTGGGGTCACGAGAATAACTTCATTAGTGTTTGAGGTACCGATAAACCTATTTGAAATACTTATTTCAGATGCTATTAATCTCATAGTATTTAGAATGCTTTACAGGGACATATCTGGAGGTTGTGATTGAAACAACCCTCCTTGGTCTTACGTTGAGGGATCCCAAAGCCGATGCAGCCGACACTTAGCATTACCATATTTTCCCTTCATCATCTGGTTACAGGTGGGAAGTTAGAGAAGAGCAGATCCTCGCAGAGGACTTCAGTATCACAGCATTCATTGAAGCCTAAATTCAGATTAACTCATAGCCCAAGGATTCCACAGACAGATGGGGTTGGAGGGTCATTGAGAGATCATATAATATGCATAGTATGATAAAACTACTGTCCTAATGCAGCAACAGATAAGACTATTCCCAACAGATATTTGTCTAACCAGTTCTTTAAAGCTATTGCAGCTTCTGACAAATTCTGTTTCAGTGCTTAAAAACCCCCACCTACAGAAAACTCTTCCCAAGCTAAATCTTCCTTGTTGCCTTTTTATCATGTTTACAATAGATGTAGTGAACAATATGCAACCTTTTAGCTACTGGCTACCTTTAGCATATGCAGACTCTTCAGTCTTCATTTCCTTATACTAAATAATTCCAGTCTTTTCAGACTTTTCTCATAGGTCATGTTTTTTCCAACTTCACTGCTCTCCTCTGGACTCTTCAGTTTGTCAACATCTCTCTTGAAAAGCACATCCCATGTTTCACATCACAGGCGCATAAGCTCCGCCAGTGAAGCACCTTGTGGATGGGGAAGCTCTGCAGCAAAGCAGGGCAGTAAGAATACTGAGTTAATGCTGTTGTGATGCCCCACTGCATTTCCAAAATGCGTCCAGCAACACCCCACTGTGTATCCTATAGCCGGGGGTTGACAACCCCCTCTTAAGAGGCTGTAATGAAGAAGTTCATCTCATTTGTGTGGAAAAACAAACTGAACACTAATCTCCCACATCCATTGTCCGTATCCTGACCATCGGGTATGAGCTAAAAGTAAGGGCTTCTCCTGTTTTGTGCAGTCTGGTTCAGTCAACAGGCTCTCAGAGCAACCTCAGCACCCTAAGCACCCGTAGGGTGCTCACCACTGCAGGACCGGTGAGGCATGTAGAGAAACAACTTAGCATGAGACAGGTAGAGGATTAATTTATCTGTGAATTCTGACAAGCTTTAAGTTCAAAAAAAGACACAAAACTGCTAAAAACCTTTCAGACGTAGACAGAAATAGAGTGGTAGACGCCTAGGGACTGCCAATGTCTAAAATTCAGACTGTGTCTAGGTTATGTCATTGATATTAATGCCATATTGGTATACCCATATTTATATTTGTACAAACTGGTGTATCTATAGGCATTAAAATAATGGGAAATTCATTTATTTAACTCTGAGAATCAGACCCTTCATCCACAAATCAGTTTTTCTTAAAGAAAAAAAAGGCTCTGCAGAAGATGGAGACGTAGAAGCTCATGACTTAAATCCATATCAATAAAGCATTTCACAAGGCAAGCTACAAATTCAGTTCCTTTCTATGAATGTTGATGGTTAATATAAAGTAATTTTCATGATAGAATTGCTGGATAACTTCACTGTAAATTTATAATTTATGTTCATATTACAAATTCATGTCAAGCTATAGATGCTGTTAAAATCAAAAAGCAGATCAGCAGACATTAAATTACGCTAGTTCCAGGGCATGGCTTTTCAATAATGTTGACCTAACCTGAATGAGGTGAACAGGTAGCTCTGTCAGCTCCTGTAAGGTTTTTATTATGTTACAGGCTTCTATAAAAATTACCCATGAGGAAATTAATTCTGTGTTTGACACAAAAGCTCAAACTGTAGGCTATGGAGCATTTCAAGAGTTATAGGCTACTCCGAGAGGCAATTTTATTCAGAGCCAGGGTTTTCCACTCCTCCTGATTTAAGATCACATCCTGGGATTCATTCACCTAACAAGGGACAGCAGAAGACCACCAGGAAACAAACTAATTCCTCATGTAAATCTAATTTTGTTGACACCTGAGATCAATTTGGATCAAATATTTAAAGATGTTGATTACAGTCCCATCGTGCTTTGTTACTGAGCAACACCAGAGGTCCATTTCAGGCTGTGCATGGGGCAAAGGTGACGTCTACAGGAGTTCTATTTATCTTCAGATCATTCCAAAATGTGCTGCTTTTTAATATGTTATTTAGATGGGTGTTGTTGCATCAAACCACTTTGCGTTTTACCCGTATTCCTCAATCTGGTGTTTCAGCACTCCCAGTGCTCAGCAGCACAGTACTGGGGGCTGACAGGTCCCTTGTCATTAACTGCAGAGGTTGCTCTTGACTGACTCCCTTCACACCCCGCTCCCCCTGCCAGCTGAAAGAAATGCTCTGATAGGAACAATTTAGCCAAAGGATGGGTTGTAAAAGGTCACTAATGGGAAACAGTGTTTTTCAACTTACCGTCATTAAGAGATCATAGATTATTAATTATCATAGAGTCATGAGCTTTACTCAAAAGAGACTTGACTGGTTCAAAACAAGAAGTCACTGCAAGATTACCGAGGAATTTATAATGCCAGAATGTTATCCGGTATTACAAGGGGACCGCAGACTTCAGTACGAAGGCCTTTGGGAGGTTTAATTTTCAGTCTGCTCATGTTCAAAAGGGAATCACTCTGATAATATTGCTGAGCTCCTCTGGTGAATGTATTCATCAAATAAATAATTTACATTATAAAGGCATAGGACAATAGATGCACAAAAGCCATCAAAGGCGATGTTTTAATACAGTCTTTCGATTTAGAAAATAGAGACAATGAGAACAACATTTTTCTCTCTCTCAAGGCCTCTGTTAATTCCTATGCAAACGTTGAAAAATACCTGTGACAGCGGAAGTGTTCTGGAATACAATGGCCCCGTGAACTGTTCATTAGGAAAAAATTTATTTGTAATCAAGTTACAGGCAGTTCACCAGGACATTGCTGTTAGCTGCCAACCAAGATAATATTCACCCTGGTGGTCCTGGTTATGTCACCTACAAGACAATATGAAACCAATTGCTCAGTAAGCTGAATGATTAATTTTTGCTGTAATTCAGTCACGGCATGATACTATTTTGTATATATCATTTCAGAGAAGGAAGGGGAGATGTCAGTGATGTTATGAACATTCTTAACTGCATAAGTTCTTTCATCCCCTCTTTCATCATTTGCACTACATATAGCTTTGTTGCAAGACATATACTAAATAAATGACTAGACCCAGGTAGATCTATGCAAAAGATCCTAGACTATTCTTCTGAGCCTGGAAGAGCAGTGTCTTGCATGTTTGGGAACAGATTTAGTAATGTTTTATTCTGACTAGCAATTACAAGCATTACTACGTGCCTGCATTGCAATACCACTACTAACCAAGTGAGAGTTATTCTGATACCTCCACACCAGGACTAGGCACATTTCAAATCCCCTTGTCTTTCACATCCTTGCTGGAGTTCTTGCACAGGGTGGGGGAAAACGCCACTTTGAGGTTTTTCTTTTGGAAAAACACATTTCACTTCTCAAGCGACAACTCTAAATGATAAACTAGAACCAGGTTCCCTTTTTTCTGTCCTTTAATTCATGCCCTTTCAAATACTAGCTTCATGATTGCCCAGCTCCAAGAGGGAAAATGGAATGGAGCAGGGGCATGTCCCTGTTCAGGATGTTTAAAAGCACACTGGTAAGGACAGTCTCTTGAACAAGATCCTATCACATTTTCAAGGAATATGTTGTAACCGGCAGATTATTACAAAATATAGATAGTGGCATGGTCTTTTTGTAACATACTGCGTTGGTAAAACAGCGAATTCCCTCTGCTAACCTGGGATTGGCAAATGTTGGAAGGAGAGGTCTATTTCCAAGAGCAGGTTGACTCATTAGGAGTTATTCTGTGAGTGTACACCTTCAAATAGCTGCTCTGGGAACATTAAGGCCAAGAGGAATAAATGCTAGCAATTTTAAACAACCAGGGTAAGCTCCTGAACAACCTACCAAGGGAAGCTTTCAGTTTGTTGAATGTCTACAGGGTGGATGTCTGTACCTGTGCTAGTCACTAGGTCCATTTTTAAGAAAAGATTGATCTAACCTAGTTTAGACATCTATTTCAGGTGATAGATTGCAACTTTTAAGTGTCTATTTCTCTCAGCTTATAAAAAAAAAAAGTAGAAAATTAACTGAGATGTAAATATCTACCTGATGTCAAACAAATAAATACATTCAGAATAATAGAATGTACACTGTGCCACTGTCTAAAACTTTCTAGGAATTTTAATTAAGGGTGAGCAATTTTCTAAAAGGTTAGCTTCAACCAGGAGTTGTCACCTTCATACAGAAATTACCGATGTACTGTGTTACGTAAATGATGCTTGATGGCCCATTCTGACCTCACCATTCATGAACTTATGAATCAGTAATTTTTTTAAAAAATGAATTCAGACAATTGGTACAGCAGCACAGATGCCAAGTGTTAAACAGGCAAAGATGAGAAGTTGATGCCCGACTGATGGCTGATAGCTGTGGACTGTAGTAATCAATATGGTTTTAGTATTTGTTACCTCTTTTATATAGTTACACAGATGACTTGTTTTTCAAGTGCCTTAGTATTGTCCCACTTCTCTAAGATAGCATTTTAAAAAGGGCAACAATAGTAAAAATAGCAGCAATACTAGTAATAGTAGTAATAATAATAATAGTAATAACCCCAATTCTCTTTCCCCATGTGTTGGTGCCTTTAAGAATAAATGGCACTTTTATGATAATTTTTATTGTTACTAATATCAATGCAACCTTTTATTAATTCTTAGGTTGAGATGGGTATGTGTGTGTTTAGTTGGTTGGTTGGTTTTTTTTCATTGCAGGAATGGGAGCTGAAAAACTAGGATTCCCTTTCTGATATGAAAATTGCGTAACACTGATGAGTCATTTAGCACTTAACAATTCAGTATTTCTGTGCTCCTGCAAGACAGCTGGAATTGTTTCATTTATCATTGTATAGAAACTGCTGGAAGCTCCGCGCATGGGAGTTGCTCTAAAACACCTGGTCTGCTTCAGAAAATGCCTGCTAAAATTTTGCAAGAGTGACATCGATTTCAGAACTAAGTAACAGAATGTTGATCATTGCTTAATTATCCTTATTTATAATTAGGAGATGGTTGTTTTACCTTCTTTGCAAGCTTTTTAACAACACTGGAGCATGGTAGAAACACATGAACGGTTTAAAATATATTCAGAGAAACACACCCACATCATAGGATGTAAGATAATTCAGGTTGGAAAGGACCTCAGGAGGTCTTTAATCCAACCTCCTGCTCAAAGCAGGGTCAGCTATGAGGTCAAACCAGGTTGCTCAGGCTTCAATTTATTTATTAGGTTATTTATTAGGTTTCCTGGCTTGAGGAAGAAGGGGTGGTTCGCAAATGCTTGAGAAATACGGGTTTCATTCACATCTCTTTTTGAACTTTTTTCACAGTCTGTCTGTCAGCTGCTGAGGTGTATAGAAATCCCTCCTTTGCCTGTAGGCATAGTAATAACCTGAGGAGTAAATTATTGAAAATATTTTCCGTTTCTATTATATTCACCGTTTATTATATCAGATTTATTGTTAGTATTAATAACAAGTAATAAATTATGTTGGGAAAACAGGTGGGTGTATTTATTTCTTGTGGTGTTTTTAGAAGATCCTCAAGGGACACCAGGAACCTAAGCTGATAATTTTTGTTCCAGCTTGCAAATATCCGGTTGAAATAAAAAAAATGTGCAATCTTCTAACAAGCATCCTATGTTGAGTTCTTTCTATATCTGTGCTTGTAACTCAGAAGAGTGAAGAAGAGGTAATTTGCCTACACATTTTGGTTGTATTTATGAAGCACAAAATTCCTGAGGACAAACTAGAAATGAAAACTACTTAGTTCTGAACATAAAGTCTTTTGCTTTCAATAACTTATTGCTGAATTCGATTGGGAAACAGGACATACAGGGCAAAGAATGTCATAATGTTATAAAGTGTCACTTGTAATCCTTATTGTTAAAATGGTTCTGACTCACCACTCGGTTATCATCAGAGAAAGGGATCATCTTAAGAACATCATGTCTTCATATTAGTAGAAACAGATTTTCACATCTTCATAAAGGTGTTACTTAGTATTTTTTATTTTTTAATTTATAATTATATTATTTTTTAATAACTACAACTAAGTTTAATTTAAATCTACATTTTTTCATCCAAAAGATCTACTGTTCTTGTTAACTAAACATAACATAACTATGTCCATTGATTAGCAGTACTGCATATAGCTGAAGTGTATTTATGGCATCTAATATAGAAAGAGCCTTCCATTTGAATATTTATTTGAGTATTTCATGAAATGAACATTGTGCAATGCAAACTTCCCCATTTTACTGTATTCTTATGGTTCACAAAGAAGCTAAGTCTTACAGTGTATCGTGTATCATTAAGTTGATGTTGGGAGGAGAGGGGGAAGTTTAATCCTGACCTTTTCATATTGCTTCAAACCATGGGTAAATCAAACTCTTTGTTCTTAATAGCTGTCAAACCAGTATTTCCATTTCCACTAAATTTACATTAAAAGTGTAAGTCTGTTTTATATAGTTTGTTAGGTTAAAACACACCAGAAAAACAATGTTCTGATTTAGCTACATGGTTTTATTCATCACAGAGAATTGAAATTGGGGTTGCCTGGTGTAACTTTATAGAATATAACAGAGACTTTTAACAAAATGGTTTGCATATTCTGTATCAAGGATGATTTGTTGTTGAGAAAGTTAAAAGCTTGTCAGATATCTCTTCTCAAAGTCCTGTAAATATCTTGAGGAGGCTCTTGTGCAGAAAACTTGTGGGAAGGTGCAGAGTAGATGCTACCAGGATAGCACTACTGGGTTTACTCCTCTTTCAGTCTCAATTTTCTTTTTAAAAGGTGATTCCTATGAACATATCCAAGTGGCGGACCAATATGAAATAGCGAGTATAATGAATACACTTGGTTTAATGAATGAATTAAGACAACTTTATAAAGGTTGGCATTATTCAGCATATGTTATTATTTGGTGTTATGGTTGTATTCAAGCAAAAAAAAAAAAGAAAAGAAAAAGAGCTTCAAATGTATAAGTTGTAAAAAGAGGAAAAAAATATAATTTTTATGTGTTTACTTGAAGGCATTGCCAAGATGACCTAGTTATTTTCTGTGCCAATATCAAAGATCATTGTTCCACCCTGGTATATTCACCTGTTTTTGTATTAAAAAACGAAGAACCAGCACTAGCAATTTCTGTGTTTGCAAGTGTCCAAATGTGAGATCTTGGTCCTTTCAATTATCAGTGGAAAATTTCCTACTGATTTAAGTAAGACTCATTTTGTACTCATCACTGTTTTTTTCAAACAAGCAAAACATATTTTAGCCCTGGAGAGTTAAAAAAAAAATCATAGTATCAGAAATGTCCAGAAGATAAAACTTCACAGCATGACAATCGGTTTTAAATGCTATCCACATACGTAGTCCTTCTGGTACAGTAAATATAGCATTTCCTAATTTGTATTTGTGTGGCAAATTGCAACACAAGTGGGAAGAAGAACAATTACAGATCCTTGTTAATTAAATTTCTAAAAATGAGTTATGCAAATAAACCTCAAAGGGCTTTTTAAGCTCTTTCCAAGATTTATTTGCAGTTTTTAATGAACATTTTTGAGTTACTATCTTTGCATTAAAGGCAGAACTTTAAAATAATTCAGCATACGTATTGTCATACTAACAAGATGATAACTCACTTTGCTCCAGCATAGAAAAAAAAAATATTTTCTTAGAATACTAGCTCAAGATGTTCTTGATTACATATTTTACACTCTAAGCACTAGACAGACTGATAGAATAAATAAATAAAATCAAACTTAGGAAGTTAAGTTTCATGGTCAGCTAGGAAATATCAGCAATAAAGATCAGAAGCATGGCAGTTTTAATGAAACTATGCTGAAAATGCTGGCAATGAAACAAAACCTTTCATGAAATCTTGTCAATCTCAGCAAATATGCTCAATCAAAAAGTAAATTATGTAGCATAAAAATATGTTCATGTATAGATCTAAGTGTTCTTTCTCTGTATGTTCAGAATGTAATACTTTCCCTTTTTGTTTGATGTAATTGACATAATTTATTTTGGTTGAATTTAAAAATTCAAGAAAACACAAAGCCAAGCAGAAGTTGTGCTATGTGGTCCCAAACATTTCCGTTCATTGCTCTGGTTCTCAAAAAAATCTGAAAAAAAAATAATAATCTAATAATTACTACATATTTTAGCTTGCTTTTTCTACTTAAATGCCAAAAAACTGAAAACATATTTCCTATGACTGAACATATCAGAGGTTCAATAGGGTATGTAACGCTGTGGTGGATTAATAATTTACTTCATAAAGCATCTACCTAAGATCAATGAATTAAAGCTTACTGGTAGCTTTAATTAATTAAGTAGCTTTAATAGCCTGTAGATAAGATGGTCAAGGTGCATCAGGTTGCTCAGTGTTCCTACTCTAACACGTAGAGGAAACTTAATTGGGAAATATAACAGAATGCAACATCTTCAATGAGACCTGATATTAGCAGAGCCTCTGCATGATGGTCTTCAGCCTGTACAAATCTGTACCGGAGTGTGGATCCTAGCTGGCAGCAGTAATAGAGGGAAGTCGAGGAAGAAAGCAGCAGCTTTAGAGAGAGAAGAAGAAGATTTGAGTTTTAAAAGGTTGGAAACTGTTATTTGTTGTGCATCTATACGTACTTGTACATTGGTGGGAAGATACCATATACGTGTCTTTATATTTGAGTTCTCTGAAACTGTGTAAGACCGACTAAGGAAAAGGGCAGTATTTTCACTGAAATAACTTACAGTGAATAATTATGCATCTTGATGGATCACAATTATTTTCTCTTTTTTTGCTTATGCCTTGATCACTGATAAAACATAGCAAAAGTGTTTATCCACACTGTAGTTAAGTTATGGTCCTTGTCCTCAGCTTTGATTGCTGACTGCCACCACTGGCGTCAGGACTGTCTGCAAGTGAAGGATACGAGCTTGGGGCTGATTTGGAAACCTTTCTCCCCAGAATCTGAATGACAGTGAAGATTAAAGAATGAATAGGGCTATTAAAAGTTTGGAAGGAATATTTATCTCTTCCTCTGCATTTTTTACTGTTAGTAGGTATAATTTTGATCATTTAGTGCTAGCAGCAATAGCCAAATTCAGGCCAAGGTCTTAAGCTAGGACTTCCTCTGACTCACTGAGCTGTGTTAGAACCACAGTTTCTCCTCACCTCTGCAAACCAGGCCAGTAAGCTGGGACTAAGGATATTACAAGAAATAATTTGCTGCAGTTACTAACTCTTGCTAGGCACTTTGAATATATGAAATGCTCCCCATATTCTAGCCAGTATAATACTGCAGTAGCTGTGTTGCTGTAGTCATCATAAATTAAGGATAAAGGAATAGAGTGTCTTGTCCATTTTTTCTGAACTACACCAACAGGTTTAACAACAGGCCATATATCCCTACAAAACTTGTTTTTCAAATGATACCTTACTATTGCTGTCCTTAAACACTTGTCGAGAGGCTCGTTGGAAAAATGAACATTTAAGGTTCAAAATCTTCATAAGAAAAAGGTTTGAAAGGGAGGGACCATCCCTACAGCAGGTTTATTTGGAGTAAGTCGAACTTGTACTGAGAAGACAGCAACAGGCATCCCAGTGCCATGGAAGCAGCCTGGAGCCTTTTGTCTCTCCCTGACGCAGATAATAGCGAGGAAGGCTCTTCTCTGTGAGGAGCAAACCCCAAGCTAGAACCTCAGAAATACATTTAAAGTGCCTAAAATGGAATTAAGCAGACAGACTTTTCCTTTGTGATCAGGAAGTACTGTATCATTTTAGGAACAGCCCTAAAATTTTGGAGGCCAGAAAGGCAGCACCATTTGAACCCGCCTCAAATAACATTGTGGCTTAGTAATAGAAACACAATTTCTTACTTTTATTCTGTATATGATGCTCATCATGTAAACGAGAGCATGGGGATGAGTAAATAACTCGTCTCAAGTTTCCATCATAAACTTTAAGTTATTGAGTTAGGATATTCTTAATTCCTTCCTAAATAGTGCAGTCTTCTAGACAGGTATGATACTCGTTTCCTGGTAATTTTTTTCAACATTATATTAAACACAATAATGTCCAAACAGCATCTGTGCAACCTGTATTCTCAGTAATATGTGACATGAAACATTCCCAGTTTCAAGACAACCTTGCCTTTATATTTCGGCTGTAGCAGTCATACAGCACAGACATAAAACAACATAAAATATTTACTGGCACTATTAATTTTGAATATTTTGCATAAATCCTAGTTCTGCCTGAAAGAGCTTCATCAGGAGTCAAAAAGCAAACCCACAGCAGCCACTATTAAGTGTCCTGTCTGTCTGTCTGTCTGTCAATCTATCTGTCTATCTCCTCGAATAAAAAATATTTTTCTTCTCATTGTAGCACTTCCTTAAAGAACTGTGAGTTGTCAATGGTTCGTTATACATTTGGTCCTCTGACGTCTGTTTCTTCAGTAAGGAGGATCTGCATACAGAGCGGTTTGTGGAAAAGTCCCTCCAAAGTTTCTAGTTAGATGCTACAGATATTGCATTATTCCTATATATATAATTCTACTTTCAGGATAATCTTCCACCTAGAACACTGCTTTATTTCCAATCACAGAAAAAAAATTAGTTATTTAGAAGGAAGTAGATGAAGTCTTCATAAACTAACCTGTTCACAAATAAAATGCCAATAAATAAACAGATAAAATGCCAAAAACCCAATTATGAACAATCATTTTGTGACACCGTGGGCAGCACAAGTGAATAAAAATGAAGACCTGCTTCATTAGCTAACAAATTGTCCCATAGCAAAGACTATTACATCCCAAGGGAAAAAAAAAAAAAGCATAATTTGACAAGCTTTTCTGCCTTCTTATCTGTGGTGTTTAAAGTACAAAATCACACCCACCCTCCGAGTGGTAAACCGGTAAGAATGGCCTCCACATAAATGTAATTGTTATTTTAATTCTACATTTACAAGACAATAAAATGCCAAGTCAGCAGTGACCATTTCCTTTTTTGATCATTACCTGTCAGCTTTCTGTTGCTTTATCACATGGCCTCCAGTTTCATTAAAAACAAAACAAAACAAAGAAAACCAACAACAAAAAGCCCAAAACAATACATACACAACAACAAGCCTACACATCAACAGCTAAAGGGAAGTCATTCATCCCATAATTGCCCTGGCCTCAAACAAGCCATGAAGTAGTGCACACAATAAAGGCAATCTGTCCTCTTTTAAAGGGAAGTTCAAACAGCTGCCTTGAGTTTTCTATTGCATATTCAAAGCGATAATGTATGAAATTATTAACTTCTGCACTGGGTTTATGGCATTAAGAACCCCCCATCAAGCAAACAAACTTACGATGTGGCTGGTTTTAAGGTTTGCTTTGTTAGAGACTTCTGGGTCAATTGGGCTTTCAGAAAGAGCCTGGATACTTGAAACATTTCGGAAGCTAACTTAATTGAAGACGGATGGTGTCTGACATCAGAAATGCCCATTTTCCTTTCTTTGCGTGTCATTCCCCATGTTGATTTGTAAGGATACCTAAGGGTTATATGCCAAGCTACCCAGGGGAGAGACTTTTTGGTTGTTTGACAGCTAGTGTGGCTCAGCTATAAGCCAGCGAGCTGCACAATTCATCAGGGGTCTGATCCAAAGCTTGTTAGTGTTAATGGGGGCATTTCCTTTGATTTTGTTACTATGGATCAGAACCACTGCAAGTATCACTGCAACCATATCATTGCATATGCTTTAGGTTTTCTAAGGCTGTCCAGCTTCTGTTTTATTTCATAAACCAGTTTCTGCAGTTCTTCTTTCATTTTAAAAATAAATATCACTGTTTACCGTCCCTTTTCTGGTCCTCTTGCCCTCTGCCAGCCCCCATACAAATGTTATCTTATCACTCAAAGGTGTTGACCCCTTCTTTGCTCCTCCCCCACCCTCACAGTTCTTACCCCAAAGGATTTGAAATCATTAAAGGGAAAATAAAAGGTTTTCCTCTCCCACATCAAGGTTCACTGGATTTTACTGTCATCTTCATGTGTGACACAAAACATAGCTTTCTACTGAGATTTCTGACTTCCCAGCATCTGTGCAAAGCTTCATGTAGAAAACATGTTTTATTCCATTTTTGGTAAACAGAAAGAATTTCCTTTATCATTGTCATTTTTCATCTTTGGAAAAACTTTATTTATGCAAAGGCACCAAGCCTGTCCACATCTTTTTTGTATAGCGGGGACCGAAACTGAACACAGTATTCCAGGTGTGGCCTGACAAGTCCTGAGTAGAGTGGGATAATGACTTCTTTATCTCCACTGGTGATGCAACCACCTCAAGCATGTGTAGACCAATGCACGCAGCCTGGGGAGCAAACAGGAGGAACTGGAGCTCCGCATCCAGTCAAAAAGTTATGGTATCATAGGAATAACTGAAACATGGTGGCCCAACTCACATGACTGGAGGATCACGATGTCTATACATCCATAATTTTTCCAAGGGTTAAAATAAGACTGATAGGCCTATAATTTCCTGGATCCTTCTTTAAGACCTTCTTGTAGATGGGGGTGACGTTAGCCGCCTTCTAGTCTTCTGGGACATCCCCCAATGTCCATGACTTCTCAAAGATTATGGAGAGAACCCTCACAACAATGTCAGCCAGCTTTTTTAACACACTCAGGTGGATACTGTCAGGGCTCATCCATTTGCAGGGGTCAAGCTCCTGCAAATAGTTCGCATACCAACTTGTCCTTCACTAATGGTGGGCCTGTGCTTGCATCAACCTGGATTGTTTTTTCCAAGACCTGGCGCACAACAATGCTGGTGAAGACAGAGGTGAAGAAAGCGCTGAGAACCTCTGCCTTTTCAGCATTGTTGGTGACTAATTCACCTCTCCTGTTTAACAGCAGGACAATATCTTCCTTCTGTTTCTGCTTTTTGTTCATGTACCTGAAGAATCCTTTCATGTAGTTTTTGACGCCTCTTGACAATTTCAATTTGAGCTGAGCTTTTGCTTTTCTAACTGCATCTCTGCATGCCCTAGCAATGCCCTTGTAGTTCTCAATGGGTATTCGTCTGCTTTTCCATCTCTGGTAAGCTTCTCTTTTGGTTTTGTGCAGACTCAGTAGCTTCCAGTTAAGCCAAGGGGGTCTCTTTCTCTGCCTACTTCCCTTACCTTTAAAGGGAATGAACTGGTTTTGTGCTTCCAGGAGAGCGATCTTGAAAAACTCCCCGCACTCGCTATCTCCTTTATCCTCCATGGAAGCGTCCCACAGAATCCCTCCCAACTGAACTCTGAGCGAGCTGAAGTTTGTTCTTCTAAAATCTAAAACCTTTATCATTTTAGTAACCTTCACTGTGCTCAGCAGGATCCCAAACTCTACAATATTGTGATCACTGCAGCCAAGGCTATCACTAACTAAGATATTACAAAGCCGGTTTTGTTGTTTTGTGAGTAGCAAGTCCAGCAGTGCCACGTCTAGCATTTGTATGAGGAAGCAGTCCTCTATGCATTCCAGGAACTTGATGGATGACGTGAGCCGTTGTGTTTTCTTCCAACAAATGTCTGAGTAGTTGAAGTCACCCATAAGAACCAGGTTCTGTTGACCTGAACCTTGCTTAAGTGACTCAAATAAAGCACAACTACTCCTCCTCTTCTTTACTGCCTGTCTTCATGAAACAGCCCGTAGCCATCCATTATAATCCTCCAGTCATGTGAGTTGGGCCACCATGTTTCAGTTATTCCTATGATATCATAACTTTCTGACTGGGTGCGGAGCTCCTGTTTGTTCCCCAGACTGCATGCATTGTTCTACATTCTCTTGAGGTGGTTTGTTCACATCTTGGGAGGCAGCCAAGGAATATTTGTCACTGCTCTGTTTGGCCTGGCTTATTCCCCAGTTGGTTGTAATGGTATGAGCGTGGACACTTTGGACCCCGCCTCCCAAGTCCTTGAGTGTACTTCAGAAAATACCACTTTCCATTAGGTTAGGTTTCACTCACATATCTGAAAAAAAATCTAAGTATTGCTTGAAGGAAAATAGAGCATCTATTTTATTAAATATTATTATCAATGTTGTTCTGAAAGAATACACCAATCGTTTGCCACATTCAGGTAGCCTGTACATTTAAACAAACATATGCAAAGACTGTGACCTCTGGGGCAGAATGTCTCCTTGATACTAATGCTTGCTCATTGTAGCACAAACTGGATGAGTCTCTAGGCACTAGCCTAACATAAGCATTACTTAAAGTATATTTGATAGAGAAATAACACACTTAAATTGGTTAATAAAGATTTTATTGATGAATAAACTTTTACATTCTCCTTTGTTGGTCCTTACTTCTCTTCAGTGAACAGCTGAAAACAATGCTTTATTCTGGTTGAAATTACATACAGTGTGAAATCTGCTCCTGGGAGATTTAAACAATAGGAACTTAAGGGCAACTCAATAATTTTAAGGCATGTTGCTTCAAACAGTCACTTTCACCTATAGCAATAGAATGCCCAATATACACAAGAAGATACAGAAGAAGCAGAACGGTCATCTCTATACTATTGAGTCCTGGCTCCAGGGGTTGTACCACTTTAGCCCGACGAGTGAAAACTCACGCTGCTCCGACAGTAGAGCCATCTGAGCGAGCACTACACACAGAATGAGCCTAATTGTCTGTGTGAAACAGGCAGGGACATTTGCAGATGTAAATTGAACCGTGCTGAAGGTAGTAGTAGAGTTGTAACGTTCTATAAATTACTTTCGCTGGCCTGGCTCACCACCCCTCACAGAGCTTTCAGCTTCATTCAACAGGGCTCTAAGCAACCAGGGAAGAAAATTTCTTTTAAAGAAATTTAATGCAGCAGAACTGATTAACTGGGGAACAGCCTACAAACAGGCAGCTGAGAGAATGTTCTCGGCAAGCCAAACAGCCCTGTTATGTTGGTTTTATTAATTAACATCTGGCTTCCTGCCTCTAAATTGGGTCCCCTTCTTTGCTGCTTTAATGTGATGTTTTCACCACTTTTACTCTGAAATGTACCCCGAGAATGTGAGATCAAATCCTTTGGCTGTTCAGCTTCTGAAACACAAGTCAATCCGCTCTAAATAGCGTACAGTAACACAGCTTTAGTGATCTCAGCAAACCTCATTTTCTTGCAGGGACTTGAGGAAGAACGGCAAAAGGGACGAAGAGATGAAGTCCTCCACTAAAGAGAGAAAAATAATTAGTGGAATATGCAGGGTTTATAGGAGACAGCTTTTAACTGAAGAAGCATTCTCTATCATTAGGAGAGCTCAGATAGGCATAGCAGGGTAGCATTATCTCTGTGGATTGGGATGGTCCTAGGCTGGAAAAACAGAATACATTTTATGGCTGTCGTTCTGAAAAAAAAACCCAACAAACAAACAAACAAACCAAAACAAACCTTTACAAATATTAGAAAGCAATGGGAGCCACTGCAAGCTGCTCCTTCAAATTCTGAATGTTATAGTCCAGCCTGCAAAAGTACAGGCTTTGATCTACCCAAAATAAAGTATACATCTTAAAAGAGATAGACTACATAATATAAACCCTTTTTAGCTGATGGTTTTCAAAACACATACCAGGAACCATACATGTAATTGAAGGCAAAACTTAATCTGAACAGGTTAGAAAGCTATATATTTTATCAGCTTCGCAATTGCTAGTCTCTTTTATGCTGTGTCCCCTACACATTGGTACATACAGTACCACCTTGGCTAATGACTATGTTTTTTTATTTGCTAAATACATTAAAAGCCTTACAACACAGGGCTTATTTTTAAATTGTAATTGATCATCTTGTATTTCCTTGTCTGTTTTTCTGTCATTTATTTTGTCAGGGAAGTGTGTACTTTTTGGGTACTGAAGAAGAATTTCTTCGGAAGTGACTCTATTATATCATTTTAATTATTCCTCCTGATATGCTGCTTCTTTGGGAATTTCTGTTAACACATAGGCTGTCTTTAATTTCACAAAATGCTTTGCCATTTTGCTTTTATCATTTTTTCTGGTCTCTCGCCATGTATAGCCCATCTTCTGCCACCCAACAAACTGCAAATCAGTGACTGGCTTGACAATAAATGACATCCTTACTTTAAAATAGCTTCCCTTAACATGCAATTGCATCAAGTGAAAGAACAGGATTGTAAATAGGTTCGCATAGCTTGTCCCCAGGTGACACGTTTGTTTGCTTACTGCTGAGCCACCAGTTCATCTGCTGTAAGATTAGTGGAGATTTACAGAAAGAAAAACATATCCTGTTAATGCTTCATAGTTAAGTTTTGTAGTTCAATGTTACCAAGTTTTTACAGTGTTAATGCACAAGTTGAAGCAGGTTATTAAGTGTTGGAGGACTGTTTTTATTCAGCCCTGAATTCTTCACATAAAAGGGTTTAAAATTATGCATTGGTAAGACCTTAGCTGATCCCACATTTGAAGCGTATGGACACGTCATGGTTTCAGTCCGCTTACTGCATTGCCTAAAGAAGCAACTAATGCCATCTTATCATGGGAAGAAGAGTGTTCCTGGGTCATGCATTCATGGCTGCACTTCACCATGAATGGAGCTGTAACAACGATGATCTCCTGCTATAAGAGATAAAAAATATATTACTGGCAATTTTACATGAATGCAGAAATCAAGGGCCAGCATAAACACTCACTGCAACTGGTAGAAAATTTTCTAGTGATTTCAGTAAGCATGAGATCTAGTTAGAAGGGAAATAGTTAAATATTCTCACAAATACAGCTCCAGCATTTTCAGTTTGCAGAATCCAAATG
This sequence comes from Rissa tridactyla, assembly GCF_028500815.1. Classification (NCBI taxonomy): domain Eukaryota; kingdom Metazoa; phylum Chordata; class Aves; order Charadriiformes; family Laridae; genus Rissa; species Rissa tridactyla. The sequence continues at coordinate 113,796,448 of NC_071468.1, read as the reverse complement.
GATGGATTCCTCTCATCTGTCTTTGGCCACCTCAGTGTTACACTTGTAGCCTGAGTTCATCTTCCTTGTTCCCCCTACAGTCGGTGGGAAGAGGCGGGTAATGTAGAGGAAGTCCATTTTCTGCATGGTTTGACAAGGGAAGGAAGCTAGAGCTTATACCGGCTGGTGAAGTTGAGATGAATTTCATCTAGTGCTACTGAGTTCCAGGACAATGAATGGGAGGATGAGGTCCGGTTGCGAGGAATGTCCTGCTTCTCTGCTTTTTTCTTTCCTGCTGACTTCCTTCATGGCATTGAAGTCTACACATTTTCAGATGGCACTACTTTTTTGTAACTGACCTCTATGTGCAAGGTCTATGCCGAACAGTACCCCACGTAGCCTCTTGCTATTCTTCAAATTGATATATGCTGAAAGAAGGCTTATACTTTCAGAAGGCTTCTACATGTGACTATTAATAACATTTCATAGTCTTACAGAGGTATAATTTGCATGGTAAGCATGTTGAGGGAGCAATATACATTAGTCTATAAAGACGATGAACCTTACTCAGTTGTCTAAAAAACTGTTTCAGATTTGTCAAACAAGCATTGCCACTACATCTGCTGTGTAATGTAAACTGCAAGCTGTCATTTTATTTTCAGTAAATAATACATTCTAGCCTGTTTCCGATTTCACTGAAACTAATGGTAAAACCCCCTTTGACTTCAGTGGGGATCAGGCAAAGTTTTAAAAGCATCTTGCAAGTTTTAAATGGAAACAAAGTTATTCTGTGGTTTTGGTCACTACTTCAAAATCTTTTCATGGATGTTATTGTTGCTGAATTGGGCTGAACATTCAGAGTTCTCTGAATTTCTGAGACGTTCTGAGATATTTTATCTTTTAAGACATATGTATCAACAAAGAGAAACTACTACCAAATTCTATTCTATGCAATGTAAATATTAAAAATGTGTTCTTCACTTACTAGTTGACAAAGGCAATTGTATTTGATTCTCCAAAAGATACAACAGTGAGATTCAATATTTTGCGGGAAGTTAAAAATAATTCTCCGTTACTTTAAGGAGGGAGATTTAAAGCCCTCCATATTACTGCCTGCAGCAAGAGCTTCATACAGCACAGGTCTCTTGAAGGCCTAGTTCTCCTTATGTAGATAGAGTAAATAATGTTATTTTTCCATTTCTTCATGTAAGCTAACCAAGCTAACATGATTTGAAATATTATTTAGTACTTTGTGTATACAGAACCTCCTTAGGGTGGTATTGGTGGCAGGTTTTGCAACTAAGATGATGTTCACGTTAGATGTAAAATGGTATTACAAATGAGCCTACTGAATTAAGTTCATTGCATGTGCTCAGACTCAATCTTCAGGGACTCAGAACGTCGTAGAATTAGACCCATAACTGGGAAAATAGATGTTCTTGCAGATTTAATTACCTGTTTGGATTTGTCCAACTTTTTCACAGCTGTGGATGGGATACCAGCTTTGGGGCACTTCCAAAGACTTCCATGCCCTCTGAAGTCACACGATAGCAAGCCCTTAAATACCCAGATATGAGCAGCTGCACAAAGAGGAATCCAACAGCTGTTCAGCTTCTCTGTCCTGCCAACTGCAAGCCAACACCACCAAGAAAAGGTGCTGGAGGGACTCATCCCAGGGAGCACAGTTGCTCCATGGATACCAGCCAGCATATGGATAATCTGGCTACAGTCATTCAGGGGACCAAGCGCTGGATGGGACCAGCAGGACATCCATACTTGTTGGATACCAGACACTTATTTTTTTCTCTTGCTCTTTGTTGGTCACACGTCTTAGATCACAAGCTTTTCAGGGTAAAGTTTTCCTCTTATTATGCACCCAGTGCAGTGAATATCCTCATGTCGGTGGCACTCTTCAAACCTGACATTTGTATATCTCCTTGGGAGGGTTAAAGGTCTAACTTACACTTCAAAAAATTCTTCCCGGAGTCATTCGGCGTGTTCTTAAAGACTGATCCACTTCAATTCATAGATTTTTGATGTTTCCTTCAGCTCCTTTCCTTTCCTGACCCCGTGGTCATCAAAACAGCACTGTATAGTTTTTTGATATAAGAATTATGTCATTTGGAGGCTTGGTTTTGGGGTTTTTTTTCTTACTAAAAGCCATGTTCCTTTGGGGGCAGAGGGAGGAACAGAGGATTTGCTTCTTTTTCACCATTTCTATTTCCATGTTTTGAGATAATAAAAACATTACCTAGTTTCAGTATTTAAAGTTTCTTCCTTTGTTACTACATACAGAAAATATACACAGGCAGTGGCTTTCCCCAGTGACAGTTTCAGGCTTTCAACAAACACCGTCAGACATCACTCAGTGTAGGTCCCCTTCTGAAATGAACTCCCAACAATAAGCAGCAAATGACTAAAGATATTAACAGAAACAGGAAATCTGGAGAATAACTAAGGTGTCCCTCACTATCCCCATGATGGGACCCGTGTCCCACAGTTGGAAAATATTATCTCCATACAATAAATAAATATCCTGGCATTCCTTCTCGCTCTCCACTTTTCTAAGATTATTGTTTCTTAACATGCTAGCATTCTCTTTTCATTTAAAGGAAGAAAATGAAACCATGGATTTTTAATATGATAATATGGAATATTTACCAAAAAAAAGTGAAAACAAACAGTCAAGAAAAAACACAAGCTTTTCTTTCTAGTGGAAGGGCAAAATTGTTTGTGCAGAGTGGAGTTTCTTTTGAGGGAGGGAAAGGAGAAGAGCGTTGCATTTTTTTGACCCTGTTTGACCTGATCTTCAAGAAAATAAACAAAATCCTTACAAATATCCCTTTCCCACTACTCTTTGATAACTCTTATCTAAGGGACAGAGTGAATGGCAACAAAGTTGTCGTTCAAAGTCTTGTTACCCATTGTGTTCAAATCAGTAAGTGAGACACTGCAGTAAACAAAAACCATACTGTTAAGCAATGCATCTTTCTTTTATGCCAGAATGAAAAAAATGAAATTTTCAGAACTGGAAATCATCTACAACAGTGGGGTGATCCACGGTGTATTTAAACATGGGAACACGATGATTCTTCGGTGTAACTGGTTACTGCATTCCAGCATAGGCCAGGCCACCTACCACACGCCCACCGAGACCCCACTCCAGTTCTGGCATAAAACATGGTAAATTAAAACCTTGTCCTTGAAAATTATACAGAACATGAATAGCTATTAGTGAATCAGTGGACTTTCTGGTAATTCATTAAATCATCATAACTCCCTTTTACTGTCAACCAATTCACAACTTTGATTCTGTAGATCACTGCCAGCAATGAGCTAACGTCTTGCAAGGCTGCTGTTGAATCAGGACTGAAAAGTGTGACCTAGATTTAAAAACCTGAGATCTCTTTCAAAATATAGTCGTTTAGGACTCATAAGCAGTATTATAAATCACATATCAAACCAGTTAATGAGATGAGTACTCTTTTAACAGCCAGATAAGACAAATATCTCTTTCCAGCACTCCCACTGTTGGCACTAACTTAGATCACTGACACCACAGAGCGCTCATCACTGCTTCAAAGGGTAAAGAATCTGCCCCTGAATTATTAAAACATTTCCTCTCTCACCTTGTTAATTTGATAAATACAGTTCAAAGAAAATTATTCTTTCTATAAGAAAAGTATGCTTATCTTTTAAAGCAGTATATTCCAGCAAAACTGCAAAGATCAAAATGTAGCAGTAAGTCGGAGGAAGAATGAAAAGGACACTCATCGCTGTGCCCTGCAGAAAAACAGAAGGCTTTTGTGCTTAGGAAGAGGAATTTAAAAATTCATTACACTGGAAGTGATACAGTGGCTTAATTCACTGCCCTTTGGAGACCTGCAATGTATTTGTGCAGAGAATGTGTTTTTCCAAATCCCCAAACCACCACCACACGACTTGGCACAGAGAGGAACAGCTGCAGTGCTGCAGGTCGGGGGACGTGCATTGGCAGAGGCTGAGCTGGGGAAGCTTGTTCAGCACCTGCCTGCGTCGTGCCTGGCTCGAGCCGGTGCTATCAGTTCCTGACTTTGTTAAAATCTTTCAAAACCAGCACATTCACAAATCTCTCTGCAAGATAGCTGTTGCCAATAGGAGACTGCATTTGCCTTCATGCCTACAATTTCTTCCCTCTGCATGTACTTCCAGTTTTGTAAGAGGAGGGAGTAGAAACACATATGTTGTTGTGTGATTTAAGTGGTAAAAAATGCTTTAAAACATTAAATTGTTACAAGTATTTAAGAACTGAATTAACATGTGCTATATTAATAAACTAGATCATCCAAATAGTCTCATCAAAGACAAAATCCATTGAATTCTGCTTGGATTGTTAAGGAATTTCTCTTCCAAAGGATTATTTACACAGGATCTGAACGATCAGCCAACCTTAGCTAGCCCCTTGAGTTATGTGGTTAAAACACATGAGACTCAGAGACTACACTTCGGAAGAGGTGAAGCGATTGCCTCTGACTGTCCAAAACTGTTTCACTGGCACAACATATGTGTCTTTACCAGGGAACTAGGCTGCTCACCTCTACTTCTGTGTAACAAAGAGATAAGGCACATGATTATCTTTAAAGATTCCAGTGGATCTGTTTCTAAACTGTGTATAAAAGCATCCGATTGCACGTTTCACTAAATAGGAGCCAAAGCCAGTGCAAAATTTCTTCTACAGACATTAAGAGGTGATCGATGCTCTCCATTAAACTGTCCCCCTCATTGGTGTGTTTTCTGTAACTATTCTGGCTCTACTAGTGCACTAGTTACCAGGGAGATGTATGAACTTCATGGTATCAGAAGTGCAAAATTAACAGAAAAATGCCATTTAGTACCTTTATTATCATTATCGTGTTGACCAAAGGTATTGGACTCATTAGCCACCAGAAAGGCAATATTATCAACCAGTCAACACAATATTCTTATTCATGAGTTCTTTTTTTTATACAAGGATTTATTTGTATATGCAGCATTTATTTAGCAAACAAGAAATAGGACTGGCAACAAGATCTGGGAGGAGATGATAAAATATTTGACTGCTAATAGTTATGTGTACAATTTGACAGTCATAGTCCTTAGTCATGGTTATAAGGGCAGTGTTCAGGGAGCAGTTGATTTAAATCTTCTCAGGTCAACAGGGTTTTTTTTAGAAGGTCACCTACTGCACAGAAGAAAGTAGGGAAACTACTAATTCTGTTCTTCAGCAAAAGTTCCTCCACAACGGCAGTGGCCATTAAGCTACACTTCTCTTTATGTGTGGTGTCTTTCTTGTGTTCTGAGCAGACCTGTCAGACTGGACCTCTCTGGAAATTTGCACAAAGCCTAGGTTGACTCTTAATCACTGAAACGCTAGTATGGGTAGCTAATGGGACAAAAAGGGTAATGTGAGGTTCAAAAATATTGAGGTTGAGTGAATGTGGGTACTAAGAAGTGCAGGTGATGCTCCATCTTACATCTGGAAACCTATTTTCTGCATTCGTCTTCTCTTGGGCAGGAAGCAATGTAGCAGACAGTCCGACTCTCCTCCTGGGCAGTTCAGCTGACCGAAAAATTCAGTTAAATTCATTTATATGTGGCTCAATTCCCTTTTTACAATGTAAGCATAATCCCTCTCTGTTTCACCAGAATCTTTGGAATGACTATATGCAGAAGGTGATAAGAATAAAACACATATACTTTTGCTTTTTAAGGCATCTATTGGTTAATCTTCAACTCAGCTCAAAGCAGGTATTGGTCTCCATATCATAGAAGGTGAGAAAACTGCAGGAAAGGGTGGAAAGTTATCTAAGGGCTAAATGAAGGTCATTTAAGCCAATAACTCATACACAAAGCATCATTAGTTGAGCATTAGAACCAGCATTATATTTCATACACTGGTACAAGAAATAGGGTGTACCTACTGAATTAATTAATACCGAAGCAGGTAAAATAGACTTCATATGTAAAGAAAAAAATAATAATTATCTTGAACTGGACAATGTTTTTCTAAATTTAACATGTGTAATGGCAATTTTATATGATTTTTACGTACATGAAACTTAGCTATATGAAACTTACATAACGCAACAACAAGCAGTAAAAGTGCTCAAATGACTATGTTCATTCCATAATATTTTTACAAGGCATAAGCCACAACTGCTGTAGTTGTACATGCCACTTTTCTCAGCTGCACTAAAAAGAGTAAAGTAACCATTATGTATTTTAAATGTTTATTCGGCCCACTGTTTCTGGGGAAAAGCAGAAATTTGCAAATGTTAATTTCATACTTGTGTCATTCATTTCTCTCTGTAATACTACACATATTTAGTGGGGAGAAAGTTATTGTAATTTGGCTGGTGTAGTCAGTACTTCTGTACACTTTTCAAGACAAATATTGTTTTATTTTCCCTGTTTGAAGCAGATTCTAATAACCTTATTCATATCCACCAGTATATTACCATATAACTAATTCCAATAAAGTCTATATAATTGCTTTTAAAGTGTTATTCACTGAAAATGGATCAACATTTTATCCTTTGTATAGATGTTACAAATCACTAAGACTTCAGCCTGCATTGCTTGTATAATTTAGCACCACTATAAATTTTGTGACATAACCACTAAGTTTCACTGAAGTAAATGAAAGAGCTTTTTATCAGCATCAAAGGGAATGGGGCTGTATCCTATGCCAACTTAGTCATAGTCTGGAATCTTCAAAAGCACTCAGCCTTCTTCCTAACCCTGCTCCAGATTATGTCAAAGTAAAAATCACAGGAAATCAAAGGAAACACATATAACCAGTATGAAGTGCTTTTGAAAATCCTACATGCAGTTAATATTTCAAATTTAGCACCTGAACTACATCTCATTACATATACTCACAGGAAACATATATTGACACCAGAGCTGTTTCTCTTAATGATCTTTCTGAGGCTCCTTAATACAAATGCTAATACAAAAGAATAGGAAGAAGAGTAGCATAGCCTTGTTGCATTTGTTTGAAAGAAGGCATAAAACAAGAAAAGTGATATCCTGCTCCTATTTAAATCAGTAGTGCAATTTCTATTGACTTCAGTAACTCCAGGATCTCCTCCTAAATATATTTCCAGTTACTTAAAAGCTTCAGAATAGTCCTTCACTGAAGTAGCTTAAAAAGAATAAAATCCCATTTAAATATTCATAGATGAAGCACTGTTGCACAAATATCATATGTAACAAAAATGTAGCAAAAATATACACTTGCTTGAAAGCACATTTTCCTAAAAACATGTTGGAAATATATTTCTGACAGCTAATTAAAGCTATTCCATTCCATCAGTCATGTTTGTCTGAGGTCCAATGAAATCTGAAATGAAAAGCATTATGAAGGCTACACTTTAACAGTCAAATTCATTTTTTCCTGGTATATCCAGAAGTTAAAATCTTGGTATCGATGACTCCAATGGAAATTTGGCACTTAATTTTAAAGAGATGGGGTTTTACCAGACGTTGGCCTGGTAAAATGTAGACATTATTCAGGTTCCCTTATTTCTAAAGCTATAGAGTTATAAACAAGACATTCTGGGAAAATTCTAGATGTCCTTAGGCAAACAGATTTTGACCATATAACCCTTTAGTCTGAGTTGAATCTCTTATACAGATCAAAAAGTTATCACAATTTACAACCAGAACAATTTCTTTCTTGCACAGAGCAGATTATTTCTGAGAAGACTGTTGTTGCCTCAATGCTCTTACTTTCAAGTTTACGCTTGAGTTTTCTGTCTGAGGGCCGTTCCATTCATGCAGCCATATCCCAAACCTATACATATCCCATGCAGAAAAAAAGAGACAAATCATTCTCCCGTGAAGCCGTAGGCACAATCTGTCTGCAGGTGTGTGGAATTAAGCTTATAAATATCTGGGTCTGTCCTCTGATAGGAACAATTGTTTCACTCTAGCAGCATGGTCTATAACCGTATTTAGTTCTCTGCAGTCCACTTGTATTTTTTCATAGAATCTCCACGTTCCAAGAGTCTCCATGTTTCATTCTTTTTTGGTGGAGGTGCACAATGTGGAAGCATTTCAGCCCTTGGCCTTTGTTTCTTTTCACAGTTATAAAAAAAAGGTCTATATAAATACCTGGGGAATGAGAATATCTCCTGCAAATGTGGTCGCATGAGGGAGAAGTAGAAAGGCAAGGAAAAATATCCCAGTAAAGAAGTTAATAGAATTCAGCAGCAGGTGTATCTGCATGTAAACCTGTAGGACGAACACAGAAAGGTAAAGATTGTTTTAAAATGCAGTAAATCAGCCATGTACTTTAACTTCAGCTGAAAAAGTGTGGAATTAAATGGATGTAGCAAAATGGACAGTTAGAAAGTAATTACTGTATAACCAAGCCAAAACCTTCTAAAATATTAAAGTATAAGAAGCATAAGAAGTTAAAGAAGTTAAAAGTAATTCAAACATTGCATTTAATTATTTTTTAATGTGAAATGGTTTTAATACGGGCATCAAAAGAACTGCTTCGTCAACATAATGGGGTTACACTGCCATTCATGTTTTGCGAGGAGATTACATAAAAAACCCACAAACATTTACCTTGCCCTGCCCATGTGCACACCTGCGGTGCTATAAGAAACCACCCTGACTCCTGCCCCATGCACTGGACTTGATCCTGACGGGTGCAGAGCGTCACTGGCTCAGTGAAGCAGAGCATGAACTGTCCTCATGAGTCTTCATGCGTGGCGCATAATTATTTGGGAATGCATGGAAGAATTCATAAAGGTATAAGAAATGTAAGCAAAGAATATCTTTACCAATTGCATTAGGAAGAGGCTTAAAATTTAATACAATTAACCTGTTTTGTGCTTCAGCTACAACGTGGTATTTTTGATCAGACAAGTTAAAGAACGAGCCCAAGAAGCCAATTTTTTCATTTAGCAAAAAAAATTGCTGAAGTCAACAGAACTTGTATTTGTATAGCAGAAATCAGCTATGTTAAAATTTTACTTTAACCACTAAATTTAATTTCTCTATATTTATTGCTATATTCCTCATATAACTAAAAGTTTCAAGTATCAAATATCAGGTATCCAATGTGATATACTATGGTGCATTTTAACAACAGTAAAGGCTTGGATCAATTAAATGTTTATTAAAACTGAAAGTTAGCCAGTGACACGCGAGACGGCTTCCCTTTTTATGAATTGACACACAGATCTCGTCTGAGAACAGAGGCTCTCTGTGGCTGGAAGAAAAAAAGGAAAACAGTAGTGGTACAGAGTCTTCTCTTGATCACTGTCTAAATCAACGAAAACTCTTGCATGACTGCTAATTCTTCTCGCATCAACTGACAGTGCATGTTCACTAAATCCATACATGTGATAAGATTCTTTCAGAGCATATGAAAGAATATTCCTATTAGCCTTTTCTTTTTGACAGTTCCCTGACAGATGTACCATTTGGATTAAAATATTTCTTTTAATTGCAAGAAAGAAGAAGAAGTAGCATCACTGGAGCTAGTTGTGCCATAGGACCACCATAAAATGACTGCTATTTGTTAATGTCATTTAGAAACTGCTAAAGTAACATTAGTAAGTGGAAGCACTTGATGCTAAGGGATTTAACCATATAGTAAAGAAACTTTATGAACAGATCATTAATCTCTGACTGCAAAGAGTTAGACTTGATTTTCTGCCAAATGTTTGACTCTAAAGAGTTTGCCAAATGGCAAAAGCTAAATTATAGAAGAAATACATATTAAAATAAGACCATTTAAACTTTACATCTACTGTGAGAATAGGCAAACACCATCACATCTTTAACATAATCTCAAAATGCAATTCCTAATCCAATAAAAACATCTAATAAAAATTGGCATAAAGTTGTAATAAAATTAATTAATGAGTTGTGTACCACATTATGTTTTCATTTCCAACTTGTTAAAACAGCAAGTTTCACCACTCATTCTCACGTGTTACATTTCTCTCACTTTTCTCAGTATTTGTGTGTGGGCACATAAACATGTTTCCCCCAAGAAAGTACCAGCCTGTAGTCGAAAAATATACATGTTCTGCTACTAACAACACCTGACAATCAGAAAATATTTCATCAGTGTTTCAAGGAGGAGGAAGAGTAATATTATTGCACTCTGCACATGGAGTGGGAGGGGCAGAGGGCTGTTCTCAGACCAACTACTGTAGCTATTTAAAGTGGCATCAATATTCCTGTGATGTTAAAAGTTTGACAGAAGACTGAACAATTTCTGTTGTCTAGTCTCTGTTTGGCCCTAGTTCCCCACACAGTTAAAAGGGGAAGAAAGTAAGTGTTGTGTTCCCCAAGAGAAGCTGTCTGCAGCGGCTGACCCATGGACTTTGGATCCCTCGGAAGAGAGGTGTGATGTGCAGAGGGTCCGTCAGCAGCCCAGGCTCCTGCCAGCATGGAAACAGGGTGCAGGCAAGTGCTCTACAGGGCCAAGACAGAAAGCTGCCTCATGAGGCAAGCTCGCTGAGTTGTCGATGTCTAGACCCATCAGTTAAAGAAACTGGGAGTCACCTCTCATCCTGGGAAGAACAGATGCACAGCGATCTTAAAAGCAGTGTGGCCTGCAGGTCAGGGGAGGTGATTCTTCCCCTCTACTCCAGTCTTGTGAGACCCCACCGGGAGTACTACATCCAGCTCTGGAAGCCCCAACATAAGAAGGACATGGACCTGTTAGAGCGGGTGCAGATGAAGGCCACAAAGATGATCAGAGGGCTGGAGCACCTCTCCTATGAAGACAGGCTAAAAGAGTTGGGGTTGTTCAGGCTGAAGAGAAGGGTCCAGGGAGACCTTATAGCATAGATTTCCAGTATCTGAAGGGGGCCTACAGAAAAGCTGGAGAGGGACTTTTTACAAGGGTATGTAGTGATGGCACAAGGGGTAATGACTTTAAACTGGAAAAGGGTAGATTTAGATTAGATATTAGGAAGAAATTTTTTACAATGAGGGTGGTGAGACACTGGACACTGGTTGCCCAGGGAGGTTGTGGATGCCCCGTCCCTGGAAGTGTCCAAGGCCAGGCTGGATGGGGCTTTGAGCAGCCTGGTCTAGTGGGAGGTGTCCTTACCCATGGCAGGGGGTTGGAACTGGATGATCTTTAAGGTCCCTAAACTGTTCTGATTCTATCAACTGCATCCATACAACTAAACTGTTTCATCACCTGCAGCAGTGGCTGCATCCAAGATGTTTTTGAAGCCAGTCTTTGGGCTTTTCTGTGCCCCAAGCCATGCTTGGCAATTATTTCAGAGAGTACTATTGGGCATAGGCCAACGTCATGAGAAAAGCCATGCCACAAATGAGCAGTGCCAAGCCCCATGCTTTCACACTGGTTAGTGAAGTGTTGCAGACATAACCTGTAAGTCCTCAGCTTGCCAAGAGGATGGGAAGGGATCGCATGCAGGGATCCAGCAAGAATTATTCCTCATTCACCTGTCTAAGGATAACAAACAACTGACGATATTTGGACACTGAACATTGTGCAAGGCTGTACACATACAGCAGTGTTTCAAAACCTAGAGAATGGTAAAGCAAGTTAATCAGCTAGCATGAAGAGTGCGGTGCTCTTAAAGCAGAGGCAAAGATCACAACAGAAAGAGGAAATCTCCAGTTTCTTGTGCTTCTTGGAAATTACTTTGACCAATATTAAACGTGTTTCAGAGAACAATTCCTTAACATCAGTGAATTGAGATTACTAGGCAGACAGTACGCAAATGAGAATGATTGGCATTTACAACTCAGTGAATAAAAAAAAGAAACTCACCTCAGTGTAATTAGATTATTTACAGGTGGTTGCTTTCATTTTATTACAAATACCTTGCATGTGTAATATCTGCAACATGTAGAACTGTTATGCTAAAGCAATTACATATTTCTGATGAGGAACAAGAAAAAAAGGTCCATTTCCACAAAATGTGCATGATAAAAAAAAGTCCTATAAAGGTTGTATTTTACCTCAGAAGTTTAATAAGAACCTACATTAAAAACAATTTTATTTTCTATAAATTTTTACCTCTGTTTCTCAAAGCACTTTATAAAACTGTTGTAGGAAGCATATTTACTTGGCTGTTCTGATAAGAAAAACACACTTAAGATGTGTTCTTCGACTTATGGTACTTGTCATAAACTGGTTAAAATTTTTTGTCCTTTCTTTTTTTTCCACTTACAGCATGAACTCCACTGTTCTGTAGCTGTGCAAACTAGTAAAGGAAACAGCAGTTTCCCTGGCAAGCTTCTCCTTTAGGGAGAGAGGTTTGGTGCCGGGACACAGAAGGGATCTGATAAAGTCGTAACTGGAATCCATTGAACCCATTCTTGCTTCAAGAAAAGTTCCTGATAGATTCCGATGATTTAGTTATGTTTGATACTGTAATCACTTGGATTAGTCTTGCTATGGCTCATCTTGGATTTTGACCAGACTAATCAAGGTATTATACTTCAGGAGATGTCTTTGTGTTAAAGCTAATCTGTTTAGGTACCTGGGGATATATTCAGCTGGCAGCGCACGGCCATGTAGGGCTGTTGAAACTCATGGGGCATCTGAGAGATACAACACAGGGACCATTGCTGCATTCACCTGGAAACGCAGGTGAGATACCATAGGCCATACCGATGGGTCCTCATCAGCTGTGTGTGAGCCCCTGGGTGAGAGGTCTCAGTCTCAAACTGAGTTCCAGCCTGACTGCTTTGGTATTTTAAATAAAAATCAATCCAGTGCTGTGCTGGGTTGACCCCCTGTGTCAAAACTCGAGATGGGGTAGACAACTTGGTTCCAGACTGCATGCAGAGTGTACAGGAGACTTGTGAGAGCACGAACGTGGTACTGGAAGTTCTTTGTTTTTTCATGCCATTTGCCTTTAAAGATCCCAAAGGTTTTAGAAATGATTAGCAGGATCTTAAACATGCAGATTCTATGCCAGTGCACAGAAATTTTGGGTTGAATGCCTCCTCCAGAAGCCATAAAGACAGGCAGTGCCTCTCAGGAGAAAGCCTGCTGGCAGGATAGCCCTTTATCAGAAGAAAGTTGTCTACAGTATGGATGTGTGAGTGTAAAAAAAAAGGACTGGCATCTCTTCAAAAACATTTTGGCGATAAACTGTAGTTTTTTATAAAGCTTTCTGTGCGGAAAGTGGAAGAAGATGTTCTCATGCCCCAGAAGGAGCTGGAAAGCAATGCTTTAATAAAACAAATCTCTAGTTCAAAAATAGGAAGCGGTACCTGCCAAAGTCACAACCTGAGGTTAGAAATCAGTAGTTTTAAACTTCTGGGTTTTAAACTTGCAGTGAGGATTCACTGGGATCACATTATCAAGTTTTTGCTGAAACCATGAAAGTGAAAAACATACTGAGAGAAAGACAGAGAGCAGAGAGAGAGCACTGATTCTTCTCTGGAAATTATTTGTCTCTGGGGGTCAGAGTCCTAAGCATTGAATGCAGTAAGATGCAGCACTGGAAAATGGAAATGAGGGAGGGAATGAAGGCAGGATGGGAGCATAAAACTGAAAAAAACAGCTGAAAGTTTTTGGGAGAGGGATAAGAGAGAGAAATAAAACCATGAAGGATCAGATATAAAATAGAAGGGAAAGCCCTCAGGGTTAATCCAGAACCACAAAGTAGCCTTGCTATGTTATTAAATACCAAGTTTTGTGTAAGCATCACTTAAGCCATCGCTTTAACGGGATACGGCAGCTGCATGCCAGGGCACAGTGACACTTTACAAACAGCTGAGGAGAGGACGGATAGAATACTTTCGACAGGATGAACTTTATGAGTTTATGATGTAATGAGCTGAATCAGAATCTGGCTAGGATGCTGTACTTAAGCCTTTTAATCTTGCAGAAAAATACTATTAAATAGTATTTAACAAGACAGTACTAATTTTATATCTCACCTGGGAAAAATCCTGTGCCCTCTGCCACTTAACAACTCTAGGACCAACTTGGACCTAGGTTCAGTAGCATCTCCAAGGGAAAAAAAAGAGCCACCAACATTGTTTCTTCCTGTTGTTTTTTGTTTGGGTTTTTTTCTTGGTATTCTTCCAAGTGGAACTGATCTCAGGGAATGTTACCAACTCCACAAGGTATGACAGAGTTGCATGCAAGGTGGTGCATCTCCTGGAAAAACCTGCCTAACAGTGAATATAACAAAGCCTTCTGCTCTCAGATCTTTAAACTTGTACAAGCCAAAACCTTGTGCTTAAATTGTTGGCTCTAATCTGATATAGGACAAAAGTTCAAATTTTTTCCCTCAGGAATAAACAGCAGTATTTGCCCTCAGTTATGTTTCTCACAATTTACTCAGTTTCTTTTAATTGCATTTATGAGGAAACTGGGAGGTGATATTACAAAAATAAACATTTTTATTTAAATAAATACTGTCACTACTATGATGACTACTGACATTTGGTCAAGAGGCATCCTGACTTCAATTTTTAAGCTCAGTTAAAATTTCTCTTTAAGGACTTCTCTACATTAAAAAATTACCAAAATTCAACTCAATTTGTTCAACCAAATGATGCAAACTTCAGGTGTAGACATACCAGTTTAAAACACATAAAGCAGCACTGGCTTGCATCCATTCTAATATGTCATTCCTTTCATCCCAGAGATGAAATTTTGGTAGGACTCAGTGATGGTCTTGCACCAGCATTGCTGAATATTTTCTCAAGTGTTCCATTTGGCACAAACACATGATGTTACACCCCACAGAGCTATTCCACTGCATTCCTGACATACTTTTGGTCAAAGGCTTTTGGATTTTAACTATCTTTGCCCTAAATAATTTAGTTTCTTTTTAGAGGTCAGAAGTGAAACCAGAGTTCAATTTTGAACAACTTGTAATTTCCAATAGGAAAAAATCTCCGTTTCCTGGCCAAACCTTGTTGGACCACTTACACAAACAATAAATTCTGTACTATATTTCCCCACTGCAACCACTAGAGATAAAATATTTCTATGTAATGAAATAAACTGCAAAGAATAAATCTGAAAGGCTCTTCTTTTCAGAGGACTGTAAAATCAGGTTTGGAACGCTGCTATGCCTGGCAGATGACCTAAATTCACATCCTCTACACGTAAGGTACCTAAACTCCACTCTAGGTATCTAAATTAAATCACTTTCATACCAAGCTCACGTATGGTGCTCTTGACTAAAACATAAGACCAGGAGGGCATCCAGTTTTGATCTGAAAACACCTTCAAGTAGATTTTTTTCTTAAGTTTACCACCCAAATATTCAAATTTCTTTTGAATAATAATTTCTTATGAATAATTTCTTTTGAATAATAATTTCTTATGTCTTTCGTAACACTGTTTTCTCTGAAGAATTTATGTAGTACCCTCTCATTGGTATACGGAAAAGGTTGAGATCCACAAGACCTGTTAATGATGGGGAGGGACAGCTATCCGTGTGTCTGTCAGCAGCACAGAGCTCACTGTGCCTGTGGTTCAAGTGCTCTTCCGAAGACCTGCCTGGGTGTTAAGGATCCCAACAGTGCTGTGACTTCATGAGGCACTTTTAATGATGTTATAGCTACGTTACTATCAATGGCAAATGCTAGCTGAAAGCCAGGCTATCTATACAAACTGCAATCTGTTTAGATTAACAGATAAGCACATATTAATTTTCTCTCTCTGTCAATTATTTTTCCTGTTCACAAAAGATTTTTGTGATTTTCCTTCTCTTTTTTTTTTTGTAATTTTTTAAAAAAAAATTTAGATAGATGCCAAAGTTGGATTTTATTCATTTGTAAAACATTTATTTGCACCTCCCTGAACTGCAGCCAACCTTGGAGCCTCCTTCAGTTCAGAATTTGGGCAGGTTTGGAAAGTAACACCATGCATTAAGCAGAATAGGAAACAATCCGGGTATACAGTTTTACTTGTCTCTCAAATCATACAAATGAAATTCAGTTTTATTTGTCATATCAGTAGACAATGTGTTTCCTAGCCTTATAAAAAGACAGAAGTGAGACTCTGGTATCCAGTGAGATTGTACATGTAATACAAGCATCATCAAGCTCAAGGGACTTATTTCAAATAGAAGTTAATATTTTTAGTTATGTATATAACAAATGGAGATGCTACTACCCATAGTTCCATGACTGCTATAGTGAGCCTTATTCTCCACCATCTTTTTGACCTTTACTCACAAATAAACACAGACAAACTAAGGGCTCCATGGCTAGAAATATCTTATAAGCAACCACACCTTGCTGAGAAGTTTCTGCATTGAAAAGATACAGACATATCTTTTAAATTTCCATTAGTCCTCTGCTTTTACTGAATAATGATATCCAAATGCAGAATAGTACGTACAAAATAGTACGTTTTAGCTATGTTTGGGGACAGGAGGAAAAGGATGAACAGAAGTCCCTTTTTGAACCTTTTACTATCTAGAATCATAGAATCATAGGATGATAAAATCATAGACTAGTTTGGGTTAGAAGGGACCTTTAAAGGCCATCTAGTCCAATCCCCCTGCAATGAGCAGGGACGTCTTCACTAGATCAGGTTGCTCAGAGCCCCGTACAACCTGACCTTGAATGCTTCCAGGGATGGGGCATCTACCACCTCTCCAGGCAACATGTGACAGTGTTTTACCACCTTCACAGTGAAAAATTTCTTCCTTATGTGTCGTACAAATCTACCGTCTTTTAGTTTAAAGCCATTACCCCCTGTCCTATCGCAACAGGCCCTGCTAAAAAGTCTGTCCCCATCTTTCCTGTAGGCCCCCTTCAGGTACTGGAAGGCCGCAATATGGTCTCCCTGGAGCCTTCTCTTCTTCAGGCTGAACAACACCCAACTCTCTCAGCCTGTCTCCAGCCCTTTGATCATCTTCGTGGCCCTCCTCTGGACCCACTCCAACAGGTCCATGATCTAGTTCTGTGAAACTTCTGGTTCAGTGGTGCCCAGTGTTGTGACAGATCAATCAACATTTTCTTCATACAGCAGTGGGTCAAATGTGCCTTTTTATAACTCATGCAACTTTATACTGCTATAACTTCACATATTCCAAAGATTCATCTCTGAGATAGAGAACTATCAAAAAGAAAGCAAATGGACCAAATTTCTGGAAACTAGCAGACTTCAGTTCCTCTTTAATATGCAACTGTTTGCATCCTGCTCCTTATGAGAAATTCTGAGAATTAAAGCAAACGTATTAAAATTTTAAACCTATTTTCTTTATTTGAGGAAACAACGAAACCATCAGAAGCTATCAGAACCCATCAGCAGCCTTCAGGTTTCGGTGTGTGTTCTTTCTAGTTTTCTCATTTTACAGACTTACTTATTGTTGAATTAAATATTTTAGTTAAATGCTGAGGTGGTTCTCAACTACTATTGAAATCTTTTTTCCTTATTACTCTTTGACATCCAGGAAATGAGAAGATGTGGACAGACAAAGAAGGGTCGACATGGACAAACCCTGATTCCATCTTTAGGTTTTATAGCCCGCCTGGATGTATGATAACATTGTGGACATTGTGAGAATTTAAATGTTCCTCAAAGATGAAAATTTTAAGGCATGAGATCACTCATGGATAAAAATACTTTTTAAAACCAACATGTTTTTCCTGACAAATATTTTTATGAGACAATTAGCAGCCCTTCCCTTTACAGTTCCCTTAGAAAATAAGCAGACACTGATTCTCTTCCAAGCTGCTGATGAAAAAATAAGGGCTCAGAGGAAAACAAAGCAGACAGGGACAATACTGTTGATATAAATGAATGAATACATTCCATTGACAATTCAGTTTGTTAGTGAGACTCTAAATAGCCAAAAAAACAGACTTGTAGGGAAAGTAAGTTTCCTGCTGAACTCTGGCATGGGGTAGGAAATCAAGATTACCATCTCAAAATATTTTTCAGAAGCCAAAATTCCTAAATTTTTTGATTTATAAATAACAAAGGGAGTTCATTAAACATTTATTTTTTCATAATGTTGAAATAAACTATTTTGAAATTATAAAAGTATTGAAGTATAATATTACATTTTAGAAGCACAAACCAAAATGTAATAAAATATAAAATACTACATATGCTTTCAAGTGATTAAATCAACTTCCTTAAATCAAACCCAAAATGTAACATAATTATTAGATTTGATTAAAGAGAAAATGCCCATAAAATCCTATATGTTAGTCTATAACTTAGTGTGACAGCAGTTTGAAGTGATTCCATTAGAAGCACATATTGACATATTCACTGGAAATGTTCTAATTTTGACAGAACATTTCACCTCAAAGAGTGTTGACTAACTCTCTAAAATACTTTTGGTCTCTTATGCTAAGAAAACAGCCTAATGCTGGGTTATGCATCATGGTAACTCATAAATTCATGGGAAATCTCATTTTATACACACTGCAGACAGTGTAGGACTCTGTTCTGCCATTGAAAGTGACTCACTGTGACACACACACAGACACATCTGGTATTTATAGTTTCTTTTGTCCCAGCCTTGGATGCCTTTGCTCTCATGTCAAGTCATAAAGATCCTAGGGCAATATAGAATTTCCTGAAAATAGTTTAATTGCTCACTGACATTATCTTGAGTGAAATCTAATTTAAAATGAAGACTTTGCAGGTCTTGCCAACTTGTGAAACATGCAACACTACATTTATTACTGAGTAAGAGAATATCTGCCATGGCATTTAATCCACTCAACATGAAACAAAAGGGTGGTATTCTTCATTTCCAGCTTTAACCATATAAAAGTTAGATGTCTCAGTCTAAGCTATTGACCTTAAACTGCCTCTGTGGTCAGTAGAGAGAAATAGCCATTTCACATGACAATTCATCTGACCTTTCTTAGGTACATATTTTAAGACGAGATGAACAGTCCTCTGGGGATTTAAAATGAGATAAACTGCCATCTAGAAATCTGATATCTATCTCTAACCTAATCACCTGAGGCTTCCTCTGCAGTCAATGGAGAGAAATAGGCTTCCTCATATGACCTTCATCGTCCCTAAGGAATCTAATATCCTGCAATATGCTTCAGCCAGGCTGCAGCACTGGGAAGTCTGGTAGCAGGCTAAAATCACGGAATCCTTGCATGCAGCATAACTTTGTAACCCGTCTGTCAAAGAGCGGAGCCCCACATCAGTCATCTCAAACGCTCTCACTGTTAAGGTCTGATCCCTCTAATTTCACCAGGGCACCACAGTTTCTACCCATGCTATTCCAAATGCTCGCACACATACTGCAGTAATGATACAACAAAGGACCACTAAAAAAAAAAAAAAAAGGTAAATAAGGAGCTAGGAAACATCCCGTCTGTATCTTGTACTGGATTAAAACTTAATGTTACAGTGGTGTAGTTCTGAATTAATCACGTCAACTTCAGTGCAGTTATTGTGGCCTGGAGCCAGTAGGAGAGCACAAAAGCGGTGTTTGTGAGTCTTTCCTCAGCTTACGGCAGCTGTTTAGCTCATCTTTGATCATACTTATTTTTTTGCAGTTAAGCTTTTTGGTCACACTATCTTTGTAGAGATAGCTGTTCCAAACAATACCCATGTTCATATGCTGGCAATGGTATTTGTGCCTGTGGATTAGGCGGTTTTCGCTTGTCATGCACTTATTCGCTTTTGTGCTGTTTTTGTTTTGTTTACAAAAAGATATTCAGCTACTCAAGGAACATAAGCAATGGCATATGACATAGCTGAGCAGCTGTACACGAGAGCTGACATTGGTGCAAAGTGCTCATTTGTAGCGGATAGGAAGAGCTATGCCATCTTAGGTCAAGACAAGAGGCTGGTAGCTAATTTAATACAACAATGAACAGCAGATGCTCTTAGCAAAGAGCATCAGGCCAGGGCACGCCTGGAGCAATGCATCCCTAGAACACACTTACAGTTTGCACTACGTTGTGGCTCAAAGACTTCCTGAGCTGGTGTGAGTGTCTTTGCATTTAACAGCCCTGGAAGGATTTTCTTCCATGTGAATTTATCACTTCTTTAATCCTTATAAACTTTCAGCATCGCAAGAGTCCCGCAGCACAAAGTTCCCCAGCTTAATTGTACACTGCCTGAAGAATCCCCTTCCTGTTTTCAATTGCCAGCTGTTAGTTTTATTTGATACTGCTTGGTTTTTATGGTCAAAGAGTTACAGAGTGATTGTTCCTTATTAACCTTCTCCAGCTTCTACATGATTTTGTAGACCTTCACCATATGTGCTCTCATTTATCGGTTCAGGAGGCTGAGTGCTAGTCAACTGAGTCACTTCTCATTTCGAAAGAGTCCATATATTGATCATTTTTGTTCTTTTTGGACCTTTTCCTGTTCTACTAAAATGCTTGTAAGCAAAAAGGAACCAAGAGAAATAAATGTTTATCAGGATGACAGATGAATAGAAAAGTTTATATTTTTAAGAAAAAATGCATATTTAGGGGACACACATTGAGAGTAAATAGAAGCCTGACTATGATTTGTTTTTCTTCCTAGGTAAAGGTGGTAGCAGGAGTTAAAACAGCTCAAAGAAGTCCAACATTTTCCTCAAATATCTCATCTTTTTTGGATAAAATCTAGACAAGCAGATTCCTCACAGGTGATAAGAAAACACTTCCATAGGAATTTAAGAAATTGTTACTAAGCAAGTATGAATTTTAATCCTCTCCAAATCCCATTTCAATAATATGCACAAGAGTTTCAAATGTGCTACCTAAGGCTACTTTGGTAGCCTTTTTGATGGTTTCCTATAGAAGTTCCAGAAGGTGAGAAAGATAAAATGCTATGCAAATATTTGGAAAGGATAACAAGAAGATTGTTGTAATGATAAGATGTCAGGTTGACATTGAACTCAGGTAAAACAAGCATTGAGTCCTGGCTGATACAGGACTAGGCAAAGAGCTAAAGGAAGGAAATATAATTGATGCCAGTCTAGCAAATTCTACAGAAAATAAATTCTGTCAAACTAGCAATATATTTTTATGGGATTATGGGTCTATCGATGAAGAACATTGTATTAACCCTGTCTTCCACCTTAGACTTTCAACTTTAAATTACCTTACATTTAATTAGATGATGCTAAATTAGCATGGCACATTACAATTTAACGAGGCATACATCTACGGATTAAAAATGGATAACAGACATCTCTCAAAATATTGTTATAAAATGAGACCATGTCCATGGAATTACTCTTGATTGTTATTTTACTTACACTTTATTAAAAATCTGGAACAAACCACAGAACAATTCCAGTTAAAGTTTGTAAGTGATCTTTGAAGCAGCAATAAATCATGAGGAGTTCAGTTCAGTGGTACATGGCTTGGAAGACTGCATGCAAATTTTAGTTTAATGTGGTCAGGTGTGAACAGTCATGTTGACCAAAGGTCCCTTGTGTCAGTGTTTCCAGGAGAGCCAACACAATCTTTCCATGCAGAAAGCGTCTTCAATAGGTGCTCAAAGTTCACGTTATCTCTGCATTTGACCTTCATGCAACGGCTTCTGTAATATTTTGTTTAGTTCTCGTGCCATTGTTTAAACGGTTTTCAAAGGACTGAGGAGATTCGGAGATGAACCATTAAAAAAGCTTTCCTTGTACCTAAAGATTCCAGAAACTCAGCCTGTTAGAGGGAAGGCTAAGGGACGAAAAAGTTTATAAACACACAATATAAAACTTTGGTCATGATATCTTAGGTCTAAGACATAACAAAATACAGTGGCTGAAAGCTGAAGCTAAAAAATCTAAGGCTATAAATGAAGAACAAATTTTTAACAGTGAGGGTAATTAGCCAATGGAACAACTAACAAATGCTTTCAATCAAGACCAAATGTTTTTCAAAACATTTCATACTCAAGTTCAAACTGAAAATATATAGGTCAGGCTAGATGATTGCAATGATCCCTTGTGACTTCATAAACTGTGGCTCTGAGGATCTAAGCATACCCTGAAGACTAAGTCTGAAAACCAACAAACAAGAAATAAACAATGTGTAAATACTTCTAAATAGTATGCTGTTTTCACCCAAACTAGAATTCAGAAATTATTCAGAAACAGAAAAAGGATTAATCATTCTTTAATAATTCATTTCAGGGTAATAAATCATTTTGCTCTACCCTGAATTTACCATTTTGCCACTCGAAGCTGAATAATGACCACTGAATATAGGTAAGGGTTGAGTAAAATAAGAAAAACAGAAAATGCTTCAGTGACTTTTTGAAGTTATTTTTACGTGATTTCTGGCATTTTCATTTTGAGTGCCATGTGATTTTCCCTAATCATTGTCAAAGCAAAACTCTCTAGGTAGAGATAACACATACGAATGTAAAGATGTTTTCTGTCTCTTTTGAAGTTGCCTCTCTGTACCCTCTTGAAAAGTTTTGTATTTGAAACTATCTGTTGGTCACTTACTAGAAAAATGATGTAGATGAGTTAGGGTTTTTCTAACACAGTAATATTTATTTTTCTCTATTTTTCTATTCAGACGATTTTTCATTAACGCTGTGTCTTGGTCTAAATGAGACCCATCTCCTTTACGGACACAAAGGAACAAATGATGTTTTTTCAAACTTTAGATGAACGGCAATCCTTACATAATGGTGGGCATTTCCTCTTTGGAGATCACCACTGAATCAGGACATTCAAACAAACTCACCGCTAAGCTGTTCCCTGGGGCTAGGCTCAGTTTGTCCAAAGCTATGCTTATTACATGTGCTTTGGTCAGCAGATATGCAATCTTAGACAATAGCTTCTTTCTGCAAACAATAGCCAGTATTAAGAATGTCATCAGATATAATGGCCATGAGTGGGACAATTCTGCTTTCTTATGAAAGCTTTCATAATGGGGCGGTCAAAGCGTGCGTGTGTGTGTGTCTGTGTGTGCGTCTGTGTGTCTGTGTGTGTTTTAAGAAAGATCCACCAGCACACTGCAGAAGCAGCCTGCTGGTCTCAGAAGAGCTGGTTCATGAAAGGTGCCATTTACAGTGCTTTCACAGTACCATAGAATGGAAACATTAGGTAATAGTAAAATCCCAGAGCTAGACTTACTAAATTCTGAAAACTTACTCACATTACCATGCTTTATAGGGCTTTAGGGACTTCATAACAACAATCTGTGCAACTGCAGACTTTGTTTAATGAAAAAATAAATAGAAATAGTTACCCAAAAATTAGCCTAAAGACTGGTATTCCCTTGTTAGTGCCCTTTAATAATTTTCACTACGCCTCCATTTGCACTCTGTCTAGAAAATAAAAGGCTTATTCATGCACAAAAACACAGATCTGCCTTCTCAGTGAGAAATTTTGTAACATTTCTGTAGTAGAATCAACTGTAGCAGCTCAAGGTCTTTTTCTGAAAGAGGAAAAACGGTTAGCTGGATATTGCATTACTTTCAGGAGATTTCTTCACTGTTGTGTAATTTATCTGACAGTTGCCACAGGGCTTACATGCCACTTCAGTTACCCTACTGATTTTTAAGGGATGGATATGCATGTGGAAATTAGGGGAGCATTCATTTTTCCCCCTAATTGCATCAAATTACATGCACTGTGATGTTAGATAAATCACACTATTACACTGTTTTCCCTTCCACATTTCCAGAGACTTGTGGGTTCACTTTGCCTTTAAGCAGCCACTATTTGCATCAACATCCCAACCGATTGGGTTAGTCTGAGTGTCCTCTAAACGGTGTCCCCTCAACAGCTCTCCTCGATGCTCTGTCATGAATTTGTTTGGGTTTTTCTTATCACGAGGTATCACAGCCAAAGCTCCAGAATGTCTCACTTTCCGTACAAGGCTTCCTGTGTATTTTAAATGAAACAGCTATAACAAAGAAAGCAATGTGAATTTATGCAGCTCTAGTGTGGCAGAAACAAAGAAGTTGGTTGAAAAGACAGACAGAAATACATCAGCCTCCCAATCTCAAGCGACCCTCAGGCAGGTACAGCACATATGCCTTCTGGCTTTAGTGCAGACAGAATTCAAAAGATCAGCCTTTTTCTGACCCCAGATATGAGCATCTGGCGAAGACCAGCATCCTTTACAATTCTGGCAGTTTGCAAAGACACAGACTGGCCTGGATTACAAATCGGAAACACTCATCACAGCTGAAAGTGTA
The DNA here is from genome assembly GCF_028500815.1 of Rissa tridactyla. Taxonomy (NCBI): domain Eukaryota; kingdom Metazoa; phylum Chordata; class Aves; order Charadriiformes; family Laridae; genus Rissa; species Rissa tridactyla. The sequence goes on along the minus strand of NC_071468.1, from coordinate 113,772,375 downwards.
TTTTTTGCCATTGGGATAGTAGAAAACTGAGAGAGAGAGGCACGCAGTTGGGGGAGGAGATGGCGAAGTAAGACTGCTTTTTCTCTGCTCTTGAAACATATGATGCAAATATTTATGCATGAGGCTGAAAGGAATTCTTGGGTCATCCTTCTACCTTGTCTAAAAACACACCCACATCTAAAAAGAGAGCTCACAACAGCGCCTAAGTTTGAAAACGTGCCGATGGCAGAATTTTGCTCTATTTACATGCCTTCGGCAAAGAGCAGCCAACTACCTGCTTATCATAAATCTCTCCTCTCCCTCCCTTCATCCTCTCCACTGAAACCCCTACAATTTTCAGCACAGAACACCAGGGCACAAGTAGATTATTCTGCGTATGAAAGCAGTGCTTGTGAAAGATGCTGAATGCACAGTCCCAGAGACCCACATCCTCTGCAGTATAGCAAAGGGAAAAAAAGATACATCATGGATAGCAGCACTGTCAGCTTCCTCGCCCTGACTCACCAGCTTCGCTGAGCTTGAAGAAACAGTCACTGAGGTGAAAGGATCATTCATCCTGTATAGCCAAATTGTTGTCCTAACTTCTAAAATTGCCATACAGGCTGCTAATTAGAGCCAGTTATGGTTATGGCGTTTGCAATGCTGACAGATGTGAACTGTTCACCCAAAGCTTACCCTTGAAGGTTGTGCCACTTATAAAAGCTATCGGATGTAACAATCTGCGAAACTGTGGTAGATTTATACCTGCCTAAAGATGAAATCAGAGAGAACAGAGCTGAAAACAATCCCTCCAGAGATTGCTTGATCCGTCTCCCTACACTAAAAGATCATGTCTGCTTCATTTTTGAGAGATGTGTTTGTCTAACCTGCTTTCATAGGCATCCCCTAACAGGGACTGAAGAACCTCTACATGTAACTCATTCCAGTGCTTTGTAAGAACTTCCAAAAGAAGGGGTTTTTTAATGGTTAACCTAAACTATGCCCATACTTCCTATTTGCTATATTCCTCTCCTCTTTGCAGGGTCCTGCCATACACCAGGTAAACAAGTCTCTCCAGTCTTTTCTCAGTTTTCAGTTCTTTCTATTTATCTCCAAGCGTGATGTTTTCTGGATTATTCTCTGATCATTTTACTATTCTTTTTGGACTGTGGCCAGATGGGTTACATTTTCTCTGAAACGCACGGCCCGAGCTAAGTTGGACACAGTTACAGTTGAGATTTTCCAAACTCAAAGAATGCAGGAGAGCAATTGCAATGTTTTACAGGTGGTGTTCCTGCCTATACATCCCAGACTATGCTTATGGGAATGCAGAAGCAAGATGCAGCTCACCCATGTCTATCGTGAGTCAAATGACTCATTGCTGTTACCACATTTCTTCTTCTCCTTTGTCTGACTCCTCCTCTCCCTCAAAAAGGGGATACTCTGACCACACCCCAAAATCTCTGCAAAAGCACTGAGAAGCTTGAGATGCCATTCAACGATGATATTAAGGGCAGAAATAAATAAAAGACAAGAAGAAACCTTCATAAGACTGCTACTTCTCACCAGTACCACTTGGTAAGTCTCCCTTTAGCAATATATTTACCAGCATAGGAGTAATCCTGGGTGATTTCTTTTCACCATCTATTTCTTGCCTTGGTCCTATGATAGAAAAACTACTTGTCATCCAGAAATGGTTTGTGTTATCTAAAACAGTACGTAACAGTAGAAATAACCATAGGTTTGGGGCCTGATTGTTTTTCTTAAAAGTGGTCTCTGAATACAGACAACACTCAAACTGCATTAAAACTGTTATTTTCATGACAGCAAATATTTCTGAGCTCCTGTATTAATCTGGAACTTTCATGTATCACAATGCCCCAAACGCACAGCTGTCAAACAGATTATTTCTGTGATTGATATAAGATGTATGGATATGACGTCGAGAAAAAGCTGCATTGTGGGACAAATGTCCCTGAGCTTTTGGTACTATAATTCCCAGACAACTGGTATACGTTTGAATTGCTTTATCTTGGCATAATGCAGAATTTCAGTAGAGGATATATCAACTCCCTTACTAGAAAACCGCAAGAATCCCTCAATGTAGTATTTAGAACTCACGTAATTTAGATTTTTTATAATCACCTGTGTAAATAAATATACACACAAACACAAATATATATGGAGAGAGGCACAAAATTATGTCTTAGCCATAGTATAGCAGTTAATCATATCCCATGCATTCTACTTAGAGCAAAGGGTTTCTGTAAAGATTCAAATGCATGGATATGGATGCCCTTTGGGAATTTCCCTGTTTAAATATTTGCATTTAGTAAGAAATGTTGAAGAAATCTGAACATGGGCATTACATTTGCTAAGGCATCAAAAAAACCCCCAACAAACCAAACCAAAACAAAACAAAAAAAACCCCAAAACAACAAAAGACCCACAAGAAAATCTATTGCACGTATCAAAAAACTTCCCACGTAAAAAGCAGGCTATAACAGCCTAGATTCTCCTTCAGAATGAGAAGTACACTTGTAACATTGTCAAACGATGTTAGCTTTATATCGTATTCACGTCAGATTCCTGATGAAGTAGAGGCCCGTATTTTGCCATCAGTGCTGAGCAGCATCCTTCCTCACAATTTGTTCCACTGAAATGAATAGTTATTTTGCTAGAAAGCAGTTTAGATTAACATAGTCTGAATCTATGTGATGAGTGGAAAGAAACAGCTTACCCTTCTATTGCTCCCTTGATGATGTTATCATTAAGCTTAGATGACATTAAGTATATATAATTAAGTGTATACAATTTTAGATTATTAAAATACTTGCTACTTTTCACAACGTTTGACCATAATTTCACATTTTCTATGGCATTATAGCTTAAAATAGTACAAAGATACATGGCATTTACGGCTCAGGGCGACCTTTGGCCTTTGACCTGAAAAGATCTTTATGCGGAGGCCCACAGTGGATTGATTTTTGACAGTACAGTGACAGAGCCATACAAAAAAGGTATTCATATTGACCAAGTCAGTGGATATTTCAGGTCAAAGTGTCAGCAGTTGTCTTTTTCAGATGACATCCTGGTCTGAGAAAGTTGAATTTAAGGTTTTCTTGACTCTCATATTTTGATTTCTTGCCATATATGGCTATGTCATTAGCTCCCTGGAATGCCTTTCAGTTTCTTCCTTGAAAAATGCTAAATAAGTTCTCACTTTACCTACTGGCTGAATAAGAATACAAAAACAACGGACAGCTGTGAGGCATCTGCGTGTCACACAAACACTGTTGGCACGGTTCCTGCATTCAAGAGATCAGCAAGAGCCTAGTAAATAAGCTTTCTTCACTAAAGACCACTTTTGTCCATGATCATTGGAGCTGTGCTTTACTCATACACCCTCTGAATTCCCCTTTTCTTCAGTAATCACACATGCCTAGCATGATGGCTGATTCTATTCTACAGTCCTGGGCCATGTAATTATGTGAGTAATTGGCAGACAAGATGTTGTGAATACCTGAATCCCAGGTTAATTGAAACTAACACCTGCCTGAACTGTGCTGTTGTAATGGATGCAATAATACAAGAAGATCAGGTCCTATTGAGTTGCGCAGTCTTTTCAAGACAGGGTTTTTGATCTCCCTCCTTTGATTTGAGGACGGTGGTAAACTAAAGTATTATGCCTTTGTTGAAGCTTATAAAAGATGAATCTGAGGCTGAAAATGAAGATCTTTCCAGTTAATCTGTATTGAGAAAAATCAGTGAGCACACATCTTTTGCATCTTTTAGTTAGAAAAGAAACAACAGATACAGCTGTCAACACAACTGTACTCAGTAACAACATTACAGTTCACCCTAGAGTAACCCCGGTCGTTACCCAGGTAGTACAAACTGCAAACTTTGGATTCCTGAGGCTTAGCGTGGCCAAAATTCCCACTAGCATCATCCAACACCCTGAGCTGGGCAAGAGTCATGGCATTATGCAGGAGACGGTATTCTCATATTCTTGGGCTGTGGTTGATTTTCTGCTGCCTTGATCCCTCGTACTGACAGAGCTCACCAGGCAATTCATTTCGATGTTTTCCGTGTTATTTTCTCATTGACAAAATGGTGATAACGGTACGGCCCTACAGCACAGGCAGACAGGCAGACAAGCAGACCTTCTGTCAGGAGAGCAGAGGAGGTATTCACACAAAGACTTCCAAGTCATAAAAAGGCCTTGAGAACAAGTATGCTTTATTTGATAAAATCTCTCAAGCAAACATAGCTTTTCTTGTTCTCTTGCTGAAACTACTGCAATCTTACTTCTTTTAAATCAAATCATATAGACTGTTTTAAACATACCTTTTATCTGACATAACTAGACTCTTGGAAGTATTTCAGTTCAAACAGACCTCCATTGCAAAGAGAATACTGGATCAGAGCACAAAATCTAAGCAGTTTGGCAATAGAACCTGATATATTTAGGAACAAAATAATATTTTACCTTTGCTAGTAAAAGCAGAAGACAGGACTTAATGACCCAAAAGGTCCTATTTTTCTAAGTTAAACAAGACATGATAGTTCTATGTTAGAATAAGTGTTGGTTTAACTTAAAATGGTGCAAACTGTATAAAGCTACTGAAATCTTTGTAAAGGGAAAGGTAGTATAAGAAATATTAAAAAGCCACAATGTAGCCAGAAGATTCGGGATTTTCAAAAGCCCACGGTCCTCAGATTACTTATGCAAGTAATCTTATTACAGACTTCTCTGGGAACTGCTTGACCACCCCAGTTGCCTCTGAAAATCACAATCAATTTATTTGTCTCAGGACTAATGGGGGGAAAAAAAGATTTCAGGAATGAAAAGATTTTACTGTAATGACCTGAAGCAAATGGAAGAACAAAATGCCTGCTTTAGAAGTCATGAGAAGCACAATCACTACAATTAAGGGCAAGAAAGACAAGTGAGGAGGAGGAAGGAGCTGGGAAAGTGGAGTTCCCAAATTTCAGCAGTTATGTAAGCCCCAGTTCAAATATCATATGGCTGCAAGAGAAAGGCAATGTACTTTGGCTGATACCTTTTCAGAGACATTTTGACATGAAAAACCTGATAGTCTTTTAAACAGGGACAGGTAGCTAAATGTGGGATATGGTATGTCTCTCTGGGAATCGTATAACTATAGAAAGGCTGTAATAAAAGTAACAAGAATATTTCACGATAGAAGATCAGTGCAGTTTTAGCAACTCAACAGCAAGCTTGAACACGTTCATCAGGCCAGTGTTTTCAAAACCTCTTTCAGTAAAAGGCTGTGTCCTCTATATGTCTTACTGTATCAATTTTTTTCACCTAACAGGGTCTGTTTTTTTTTTCAAGCTGAGCACTGTCTGAATAGCTTCCCTAATGTCTTTGTTTAGGTCTGGTGTATAGATTCCACCTTATCCTCACTGATGTTAGGAGGAAACTCTCCCAGCAGACATCCTGTGGGATGACAATACCTAATTCTTCGTTTCCAGCATCTCACAGTGTTACTTCCATCCCATCAAAAGTTGTGAATAATTCTTATTTCTGCTAATATATTCTTATTTGTGAGCACAAGGTCTAGTAAAGACATTCTCAGTACCTTTTTAAAGGTGTTTTTCTGCTAGGTTGTTGCTAAATCAGAATGTCTAATGTTAAACTCCTGGATATGAAACACAACAAATAAATAGAAAATGAGATGAAAGCTGTATGTGAATATAGCGTTAATCTGACTCAGCTGCTTCACAGTAAAAATGGCAGTATCCTGTCCAGATCAGATTTCACTGAGAAATATCTACGGTACACAAATGTTTTCTTATCAAGTGTGCCATCGTCTCACACCATCAACTTCCCTGTAGTAAAGACAGAAGCACGATCATCCTTTCCATCACACATCTTCTGGAAGAAAACACAGGGAGCAGTGGAAATTAAGTACTGTAGTATATATTTGGCTAAGATACTAACAAAACCCTGAGGTAATTCCCTGAAAGACTGCAAATGCTGAGGTGACAGGCGGGGGGGCCGAGGCAGGGATGTAGGGAGAAAGACACGGCACTGCTGGGAGAGAGCCATAGCTATGTTTCAGTCAAATCTGACCTACTTTAATGAAATCAGGTCATCTGTGAGCTCTTCATTACCCCCAGACTAAACAGTACAAAACACAGCAGCCAATGTCTCTGTCTTTTCAGAGTACCGCTAATTCTCATTACAACATTGTTATGTATTCCTTAATATATATTGACTTAGTCATCTCGCCACACCAAAGCTGGTAAACAGTGCTGGGGAAGGAAGTAAAGTAAACATGATTACTGACTTTTTTTAAAAAAGTAAATAAATAAAAAATTGTAGGGTAAACACAGCCATGCCTCCAGAATGTGTCCTCAAGGGAATACGGAAACAAAAGGAGGCACAACTGTCTCACAACATTAGCCATGACGGATGGAGCTCACCTATCACACCGGCAAACTCTTAACTGTTACCAGCCACGTTAGCAGACAAAGCGGAGGCTGGAGTCAAGCGGAAGCTGGTACTTTGGCTTACGCTCAAATTCTGCTCAGTGTTCAATCTTCTGTACACTAGGAAGGTGACAGCCCCACAACAAATAAAATCTACTGGTGAAGTTTTGACGTGATGCACACATCTGCGTTTTTGTTCATACGGAGACAGACTGTATATATGCATGTTGCAGGTATGGATGTGTCCCCACACATGTATTTTATTATGTGCATGTGTGTATCCACTTCCTCGTGCACCAATAAGTCTGTGCTTAGCGATAATGTACGCTGAGATGTGTGCACTGCTTTTAGATCCAGAAATATATACATTTGTGTGTCTAGCTGTATATGCATATATACCTAAAGATATATATACATATACATATATGTATAAAGGTATATTCAGCAACAGACATGTTCTTGTGAGGATCATATTAAACCTACACTATTTAGAGTATGAGCATGTCTCTATAGTAAATAGGGTATATGTATGAAAAGCTACTGTGTACCAAAGAGAAACATTCATCTAAATGGATTAATACGTTTTATTCCTGTTGTTTATCACAGAATTGTAATCTTCATGATTTCTGTTCAACACTAGTTAGAAGAGTATGTTCATTTTGTTTTGGAGACCAAAGGCTCCACTCCTTTGCCTACATAGGGCCATCTGGTGCTACATGGGATCTGGCACCTGGTGCCATAAGGAATGACACCCAGCCTCCTGCAATAAACCACAGGTCACCACAGGTCCCATGCCATACCCACAGCCTTGTGTGGACATCTCTGACACCTTAGCTCATCTCAAAAGGCACTATACAGTAATGTACAGGCAACTGCATTGGGCCTTTGCGTTCCTTTACCTCTAGACAGCTGTCATTAAAACATTTTCACTGCATCTCACTGATTTTCTGTTTTTTCTAACCCATGTTTTATTTGGAAAATCTATTTGGTACTTACTACAGGACTATCTTTCTATCACCTACTATCTCATTGTCCAAATTACTTCTCAGTCTGTCTCTGTCACCTATTTGTGGTGGCTCGATATACTCCACCTGGCTAAATGTAGGGGTCAAGGGTGTAGGAGTCCATGTGTGCCCATGCTTTGGACAGAATTATTTAGGTGAAATAAAGGCTTACAGAGATGACAACCTTGGCAGTACAGCCCTTGGGCCATGCCAAACTTTCTTAGGCAATGCCAAGTTAAGATAATTTAGATGGTTCTTGCCACTTTCACCTTTATCCTTTTGTTCCTGTTCCTATTTCATCCCCTGCCTTGTGTTTGGAGAACGGATTGCACAGCTATGTAGGGTCCAAATATTGGCTAAGTAAGTGCCTAATTCCCTTTGAAACCAGTATTCCTCATATAGGTACCCCTCAAGTTCTGAACCTTCATGGCATATAGAGTCATATTTTAAAATTATTATTTAGATGAACAGAACTAGAAGGAAGGGAAGCTCTCAGGAGTCCAGATGGCTGTGATAGATTCAATGATTACTGACTATTGTAAAATAGAGTAGTCATATTTTGATTTCTTGCAACATCTGGAGACTTATCTCCCTTTCATCTTCTGTTTTCTTATAGCCTTTGCTGCTACCCAAACTGCTCATTTCTTCTCATTCTAGCCAGCTGAAACTTCTGTGTCAGCTGTATGGTGGCTTTAAACTGACAGAGAAGCAGGATTGAGAGAAGCAGGGAAGGATGAAACACGCGGGAACAGGTGTATCCTATGCACTTTTAATAGAGGACTTATGACTGCCCAGGGAAGTGCTAGAATCGCCATCCCTGGAGGTATTTAAAAGATGGGTAGACGTGGTGCTTAGTGACATGGTTTAGTGATGGTTTTTGTCAGTGTTACATTGATGGTTGGACTCGATGATCTGAAAGGTCCCTTCCAAAATTGGCAATTCTGTGATTCTATGAGAGCAGCTAAAATACTGCAAAAATATACATCATTTAGAAAACCTGAAAATTCTTGAATAAGCATAACTAACAACTGCGTCTGAACAAAGATCTTTAATCTCCATTCTAGAAGAGCTGGTGATAGGAACTGCTGAGTCTCCTTTGCGGGCTGCAGTGATCCCTTCTCTGAAGGAGGCAGGGGGAAGGTAGGAGAGGAGAAGGTAGGGTAGAACAGTAATTAGTGTCTGTAAACCCCAGCTTTAAGCAGCATGCTTAACGGTAGGATTTTAGCAGACAAATATTGACAGCACACTCATGTTGCTAAGCTAGCAGTGCCCTGCTGAAGGGCTGGAATGTGCGAGCCGCACAAAAGCCTGACCATGGGACAACACAGAGCACCACTGCGCGAGCAGCACCTCTCGGTGCCACCGTGTGCATCAAAGGACAGGGCTTTCTGGCAAAATTTGCTCCTTCCACTGGGATAAGTCTATCCTTGGTTTTGATTGTGGCTGCTGTTGCTTTTTTCTGCAGAAGGAGCCAAAGAACAGGACTGAGGTAGTGATTTTTCCCTTGGGGGAAGCAAAGACTGGATACTGTTCTTTGACACAGGTGAAAGGCCTGACATGGTGTTAATCCCCGCAGGAGCAGATCACACTCTGGCCCCTGAATGTGCTGCAGCTTCAACAGAGGCTGCGTCTGGATCCACACCGTACCCAGACTCATATCCCACCTCGGTGTCACCTCATTTACAGGGGAATTTTACATCTGCAGCCTGCAGCTCTAAACCTATATTGATGAGGTCATTGGTGGAGTTTTGTCTTGTTACCATTGAAAAGCTGTAAGAAAAAAAACTGATGCAAGATAACTGTTGGTGTTCGAATGTCATATCTGAAACTCCACCTGGTAACTCAGTATATGCAATGATCTGCTTCGATTCACGCGGCTGGAACCTGAGATGTGCTTTCTGTGCACTGCGACTGACATAAAACACAGCTCATTTAGACAACTTGTATCTATGCTTTTCCATTAGAGGTTTTAGCCCTTAGGCATTTTCTCAAAAGAAATACTTTTATTTCAGTTTGTACATTATTTTGAAGTAAATAACTAATTGAGAAAATGAGGATTTTAGCACTGACCAAAACCAATATTGCTTTTTCTGAAAAGCTGTTCAGCTTATATTCATATTTACATCCAATTACAGGCTCCTCTGGACCACAGAAATGTTAATCCAACACTGAAGAGTGAATAGAAAGGCTCCTATCAATTTCCAACAGTTCGGCCCTGGTCAGTATTGGTAGCTAGGTCTGATTTTCTTAAAAACCTTCAGGAAAATGTCATTGTGGAGCTTCACATCCTCAATCACAGATCACTAGTCCATCCAGCATGGTTTAGGGTGTCTCCACAGAATGCAATTCAGGCCATGTAGTGCTACTTGAAATTGCAGAAAGGAAAGTACCGTAGTATTCAGACATATCCTCTGTCAAATTAGTCAGGAACTGTTGAATCAGAGATACAAAATGTCAGAGACCTTTTTTTTATTTTACCATAACCCAGGTATGTGCATGCATTTTTCTAAAATCTAGTGATATTTTTTCTCCTCTAGTATATCACTAAGAGGAGTAGGCAATCCTGTATGTACAACTCTATTCACAGCAAAAGCCAGATAAACCAAAAGAACCACTTATAACTAGGCAGATGTTTATAATCTTAATTTTATTACCTCCAAACAACAGTGTTTGAGTCGATACATGAAAAGCAATAAATCAGGAAATGTCATGATGCATCAAACAGTAAAAAAGAAACATGGCAATAATCTGGGAAAAACATTTCTGATTGGATTATCTGTGGCTTTCCTGATTTGTGGTTCAGAGATGTTCAGACTGTGGTATGGCATGGGCTATGTTTTGATAGCTATATTATATTATTGAGCACACCAGTGTATTAGCTAGCAGGGGAGAAGAGACAGTAGTCAGAATTGCATAGTCTGTCAGTTTTCTGAAGACAACAAGCAGTAGATACCATTTAATTTCAGAATGATAGAAAATCTAATGATATATAAAAGAATCAAACGTGTAATGTTGCCTAATACAGTCTTTTTCATTTTTTCACAAATTATTTTACTGTTTTGAATAAACGTAGAGAAATTATACTTTTGAACTCAGCTAAGACCAAAGAAGAGCCACATCATTGTTTGCTTCGGTTGTCATTCAAATTACCTCTAGGTCTTATCTGACATATTTATAGCTTTATATCCACATTAATCAAAAACTTTCATGGGATTTTTGTTTAAGTGATCATATATGCTAGCAACAGTACTAAGCATATACATGGAATTCATGTACACTCACAGTGTTTACAGCATGTATAACTCTCAGCAGTAATTTATAAATTTTATCAATATCATCACTGTGGACTGAGTTTGCCATCCATACAACAATTTCCATGAAATGACCTGTACGTACCTTCTGTAGCCAACAAGAGAGAAGACCATAACAAAACGTAAGAGTAGAGAAGAAACAGAACATGAAGTTCAACCAGCTCAAGTGCAAGGTCCTGCACCTGGGTCGGGACAATCCCAAGCACAAATAAAGGCTGAGTGGAGAATGTATTGAGAGCAGCCCTGAGGAGAAGGACTTGGGGGTACTGGTGGATGAGAAGCTCAACACGACCCAGCAATGTGTGCTTGCAGCCCAGAAAGCCAACTGCATCCTGGGCTGCATCAAAATCAGCGTGGCCAGCAGGTCGAGGGAGGTAATTCCCTGCCTCTGCTCCACTCTAGTGAGACCCCACCTGGAGTACTGTGTCCAGCTCTGGAGTCCTCAGCACAGGAAAGACATGGACCTATTAGAATGGGTCCAGTGGAGGGCCATGAAGATGATCCGAGGGCTGGAGCACCTCTGCTATGAAGACAAGCTGAGAGAATTGGGGTTGTTCATCCTGGAGAAGAGAAGTCTCCAGGGAGACTTTATAGCAGCCTTCCAGTACCTAAAGGGGGCCCACAGGAAAGCTGGAGAGGGACTCTTTATGAGGAAGTGTAGTGATAGGATGAGGGGTAACGGGTTCAAACTGCAAGAGGGGAGATTTAGATTAGATATCAGGAAGAAATTCTTTACTGTGAGGGTGGTGAGGCGCTGCAACAGGCTGCCCAGGGAAGCTGTGGATGCCCCATCCCTGGAAGTGTCCAAGGCCAGGCTGGATGGGGCTTTGAGCAACCTGGTCTAGTGGGAGATGTCCCTGCCGATGCAAGAGGGCTAGATGATCTTTAAGCTCCCTTCCAACCCAAATCATTCTATGATTCAATGATATCATGGATTGATGTACTGGCTGATGTGATTTCCTACAGGAGAATGGAGGCAAAGGAAGCTGGGAGGGAAGAAATAGACACAGGTAGATGTTATTTACAGTCATAACTTTTGCCCAAGAAAAGAGTCTGCCTGAGCTCTAGAAACAATAGAGAAAGCCTCAAGAGCTCCAGACGTAGCTCAGAGCATGAACCATAGATGTTCTTAATTGCTTCCAAAGGGTACTGTGTATATTGACCCTATGTTACAGTCAGCTTCTGCCAATACATTTCACAGTTTATACAGAACTGCCTTGAAATGAAACACTTCGATCTTGTTCAACAAAATAAAATATCTTGACCTGGACAGATCTGATCCCAAACCAAATATTTCATTTTGATTTTGCTGACATAAATATTTGATTTTCAGATGAAAGTTTTTGCTTTTCAGGTTAAAAATGTCAATAAATAAAAATTCAACATAGGTATCTTGTCAATGAAAACATACGTTTTTCTTCTAAAAATTTTCTAGAGTTTTTTTCTGTCTGAATGTTTCTGATAAATACACAACAGTGTATACATATATTCACATATACACAAGAGTATATCTGTTAGACACATGCACGTAATCTCATATTTATTCACTCTTTGGAAAGATATCAACAATCTGCTAGCTGATAGGTCAGGATTCTCCATTTCAGCTAGCTGAAGAAGATGTTAAAAACTGGGAAAGCTGGAAAAAATTCATAGAAACAAGCACAAAAAAAGCCCTCTTGCTTTTTTGGTATGTAAAGAAAATGCTAAATAAACAATTTGTGAACCCAGTAATGAAAGTCAACACTTAAATCTGTGTGAGTTCTCCCTATGTCTATTTATTTTTCTCTCTCCAAATATTAAATGCAAACTTCAATACAAAGCCAAGAATTAGGTTCCATACATGGAAATGCCTTGGTGATTGTAAAAAATAATGCTGTGGTGTCTCTAGTTGGGAGGTTTGGAAGAAAGGGAACTGAAAAAAAAAACCAAGAAAAAAAAAGAAAAAAAAAGAAACTGTTCCACTTCATCTAGCAGTGCTGCAATACATCACTCCAATTAAATCCCAGCCAATAAGCAAAGGGACGTGTTAAGTAAAATTCATGAGCTTTGAATGCATGTGAATGAATATGCCAATCAGAATCAATGCCACCCATTCATCTGGTGTAACACCATGGTGATGACAATGAGCTTGAAACCAGCCTTTGTTGTCATCAGCTGTGCAGTAGTTGCCACAGCCCCAGCCGGGATCAAATGTGTGGGACATTTAAATCTTCAGCATGGCACCAACACACAGAACATCTTATTCATGCCAAAAAAGGAGCTATAATCAGCCTCCGAGTAAATAATTCAGGATCAGTTCCTTAAGGGGCACAAATTGCCTTCTTTTAAATTGGCCAAAAGGCTGTTCCTCTCCTTGCTTGACTTTAGTATATGGACACAAGCACAGCTTTTTGTGACCACATAGTGTATTTGTCAATTTAGCAAATCTGTTGCTATATTAATGTCTGTAGCTGTGACTTCTGTGGGCCTTAGCTGATACTGCAATAGGAATATCTTTGCGGAGACCTTGCATTTCAGCCCTTTTGAGTGCTGCAGTGGCAGATGGCTAGCTCTCACTGCTTTTACAATAACCATTTCATTTGTGATGCTTGACCTGAATTCCATTCCTTGTTTAAAAGTGTGTCTCAGTTCTCAAATGGTATTTCACAGAATTGCCATTTCCATAGTGTTTCCACATGCTGTTCTCCAAATAACACATTTGCCCATAAAACGGGGTGGAAGAAAAGAATATGGAACTAAGTGTCACGATTCAAAATGTTTAATCTGAGTATATATATCCAAATACTGATGACAGCTTCATTTTTATTGAATTTAAATTATACCACTGATATTTTCTTATATGTCAGTTTATATCACTTACAGATCACATTGTATTTTTAGTTCTTTGTGCTATGAGTTACAGTTGTCTTTCTTCCATTGTGTTCTCAGTAGTTATAACATTGTAAATGTGAAACGCTATGCTAGAGAAACAGGTCTGTGAGTGGTGACATACACTCCACTTCTTTGAATAAATTAAGCATGCATGCTTTCAGTAATAGATCCACCCATTAATCAGTGTGTTTAAAACGATGTGACAGCCACTGCATAGAACTGATATTCCCCCAATTTACCAGCGGATATTACTTGCTGCTGAATATTTTCTCTGCACGTTTCTTGTGTTATTTCTTGGCTCCTGGGTAGGAATTTAATCTTAAGAGGAAGAAAAAGTGACCTTAAGGAACTTTATTTGGAAAGAGGTTCTTTCTGAGGTTTCTTCTGCAGCCAATTAATATCTGAAGCAAAGGGAGCTTAAGACATCATTCAAGTACATATTTGATTAAGAAATATTAAATATTAAGAAAAACATACATCCTTTGGCCATCCCACAAGCAGTAAGTTAAACTTAATAAGGGGAATAAATGTGAGGACCACAAAGAGACAGCAGAAACGATGCTGCAGAAACAATGCTGTCTGTCCTTTAACATCATCTACAGCCCTGTGTTGTCATTATTCTGTTAGTGAACCTAGTCTTTTCCTACTGGAAGTGACCTGGTCTTTTCCTACTGGAATTCCATGATGCATTACTTTAAAAAAAAAAAAAAAAATTTACCTTGCCTGAGCTTTTTGCAGCACCTTAAAGTGATCCACAGCAGTTCGATGCAAGTTCATGCAACAGGCCCAAATATAAGAGAACTATGAGACAAAAAGCAAAAATAAGTTCCACTTTATAGCAAAAGACATGTTTCTTTAGACTCAAAGTGAATGGCAGGTTATTTCCAGCTGTAACTAAACCCGCACTTTAGGGCATTTATATGCAGTTAATAACAACTCAAATGTAAATAAATTATGTATCTCTGAACATACGTTAATTTAGTTATTTTTAAAAAGAGTAATAAATGGTTGCTTTCATAATTTGAGACAGAAACATTGTACTTGGTCTGCAATAACACGAAAGCATGAGAATATCCTCTGTTGACACTCCAGTCGTTTAGTTTTTTTACCTAAGTGTGTTGACCTTCAAAGACCCAGAAAGCTCTCTGTTGTCCCAGTGAGTATAAAGGAAAAGGAGACCTAGAACCATGAGTCTTTTTCTCAGATTTATCCTCTAAGGATACCACTAGGTTTCCTTAGAGGGACTAAGGCAGGCAGCCACTAAGTAAAATGAAAAGCTGACAAAAATTCAAGTGTTAACAAGAAGTAACAGACATATTTCTCCAGCTATTCTTCACAATATACAACCATGACATTACCACCAAGGCAAAACCATCATGAATGTTTCAAGTTGATTGAAGAGAATGTAAGTACTCATCCTCATGGTAAGGAGGATTCGTAAGTCCATTGCCATGTGGAACTTAAGGTTAAGAGTACATATTCACAGTTCATAAACTTGCAAAGCTCTTGGAGAGGCTCATCGCCTCTTTGCTTGCAACAAGTGATCACATCGCACCTATGAAAAATACATTTTCCCACCAATGCCTTAGAGGACAGAATCTCCACCCAAAGCTGTCCATACTATTCATACATACCTGGGTGACAGCAGCACAATTGGCATGAAGCTACCAACTTCGAACCGACTCCAGGTCACCTGGACTACTGCACTGCTGTCCGCTCTGTATCACAAGTTGTCACAAGCTCCTTAGACCTGTGTCTATTTTATTCCACCAAAAAAATCTCAAGGTTTTGCTTCTTATCATCAAGACTGCATTGGACTCACACCAGCTGAATGATTGTATGAAGTCTCTGGTCAACAGCTCTTCTATAGTGAAATGGTATATGAAAAGTTTTTTTGTAATCTGGAAAGCTTTGTGAGAACTAATTGTTTCATGCTATTCTGTTTGCGTTTTGCAATAATAGACTCTGGACTGAAAGGCACTTACTTTCGGTTATACTGAAGTGGACCGATGGGAAATAAGTCACGAACTTTGCTGCTTCTTGTCTGTTGCTGTGATTTAAATGTCCATCCAATGAACTAAGCACCTTCTTGTATTTGAAATTATATGGCTAATTAGGCAGAAGATTAGATGGATTCTCTCTTTCTACAAGCATATACAAAAATGCACACATTCATATAGAGGACTCTAACAGTTTTAGATGTGATTATTTTCACACTTAACCTTACTTCCTGACAGGTGGTCAAAGAAATTCCATTGCATTTAATAAAACAGGTTTCACACAAAACTTACTTAATCAGAAGTTGCTTAATGTGTACGCAGAGGCAAATTCAAAACAAAGCAAAAAAAACCCCACCCACGCTGACAGCCCTCAAGAGCGATTCAAACTTGTCATAATTATTTCAATAACTTTCTTCAGCAACTCCCAAACCAAAGGTGACGTTATATTTTCATCTTTTGACCCATTCAGCCTTGGACTGCCTTATGAGAAAATTATGTAGAAAATAGTTAATGTTAATAGTTAGTTAATGTCGCCCATGATGGTATTTTCTGTATGTTATTGGGATACCTGTCTGTTAGTATTAACAAGAAAGCCCAAACTCATCCCTTTTTGCCTTCTAATTAGACACAATTTTAGTCATTAATGACTAAAGCTGGTGTTTTCAAAAAGTTTCTAAAGGAAATCTATAGATTTATACTGAGTTTTTAAAGCTGAACTCCTCTTGCTGCTTTGGGGATTTTGAAAAGTGACCGAATCTGAAGCTGTGACTGAGAGGTGCTGCATTTACGTTTAGTATAGACTCTCAGCATTAGACTGAATGTGGTACATCTCATAAATGAAGAGCTACTGTTGGAATATTTCTTTTACGGGTAATTCAATCACAAAATGTGTTCACATCCTATTTGCAGGGTGTCCTTTACGATCAGAAATATATTTTATTAGATTAGAAGATTTAGAATCATTATTCCTTACAACCACAACAGCATGCATATGCAAAGAAGTAGAAAATAAAATGACATTATTTTAAAAATATAACAAGTCACCAATTATTTCAGATTTAGGGGGCTGCTTATAGGCTAACTTGAGATGTAAGCAAATAAGTGCCAATTAATTAGAATCTGTGACAGTGTTCTGTACCATCTCTTTGATCTTTCACTAGTAGCTGACAACAAAGCACACATACTCACAGTCCTTTAGTTTCAGTCAAGTGATCAGCAAAACATGTTCAGCTCATTTAAATAACAGAAGCTGGTAAAATTCAGCTATCTTTTATAGCATTAAGCAAAGATTTAAGTTCAGACGACAGTATCTGGCATTTATAGAACAGATAACTTGGAGCCATTTGCATCAGAAGGATAACTTGAGTCAAACTTAAAAATCGATGAAGCCACAAGCCAGAGGCTAGAATAAATTCCAGAATAACTCCCCTGATCAACCATTGGTATTCTGTCTATTTAACCACAGATATAACATTGCTCTGTGAACAGTGTCACACAAACATCTGGGCAGAAAGACACACTGTGGACAGTTCACAAACAGAAGATGTATTTGTTTCAATGATATCAAAATTCAAAGGAAGCACAGAGCAACAAAAATAAGTGATGTGTACGGGCCAGAATCTAGATTTCTGTATATGCGGTTGTCACACCTTTTTGATCTGGAGTGTTGGGATTTTTCTGTACATGTGTACATATTTTTGAGACTTATTAAAAGGAATAGCTATTTGTCTGTGAAAATGGGAGACATTTGAAATATAATCAACAATATGTACAATGATATGAACCATGTTTACATTTTAGGGTTTTATTAACATAATTTTAGAATGGCATTATTATATACACACATTAGAAAAGTTTTTTCTAACATTGTCATATTTTAACCTACAAAGATAAGGCACTGTCTTGCTTGTATATTTTCTTCTTTATTGCTACAACTATTTTGGCCTAGTGGGATATGTGGTTCTCTTCTAGGAGGCAAACTGTTGAAAGGAAGCAGAAATTTAACTATACTGGTGTTCTAGTTCAGTGGAGCGCTTGCTCAAGTATGGAGTCAAATCCCACCTCTAATTAGCAATTTAAGTTGAAGCCATGCCTAAGTGCTCTGTGGAGTCAAGATTCAGAGAAGACAACAGCAGCAAGACGCTGGTTTTCTCCGGTGATGTGGGTCAGGTGATGGGGGGGACCATGGCAGCCGGGTGCTGCGGTGGTCCCCGGCCTCTGCTGACTCCCAGACTATTCTCTGGCTTTGTGTCTGTGCCAGCGACAGTTCAGCTGACTTGACAGCAGAGATTAGCAAGTCCCAGTGCCTGGGCCTGAGCGCTGGCACTGTTTAATTTGCTTGTATAGACTTAGCTTGTGTCTGTCTATGTGCCCTATGTGAAAAGGTCTTGAAAGTGGCAGATATTTTTTGCCATTCAAAAGATTAAAGACCCTTAGACCTAAATAATGCCTAATTATTTGTGTTTGTCCAGGGAATAAGAATGTTCTCCAGAATAAAAAAGCTTCGGGAAACTCTGAGATTTGGCTCTCTGGAGATACAGAAAGGTGTTTTGCTTTATTGTATGTATCTTCTTTATTTTTTTCCTTTTCTTTTTTTCATGGCTCAGCGTGCCCCTCTAATGTCCCAGAAGCAAACACACTCCTCTTCTTAGACAGTAGCCTGTAACTTACAGGCCATGAGCTCTCTCCACAACACTAATTTTGGTTTGTGAACCGGCTAATGTTCTGCATCAAAAACGTGATTTATCATATCCTCCCTCACTTTGAGTGTGAGAGCTCCAAGGACAGGAGACAGCTGCTGCTGGGGACAGCCACTCACTTTCCCCCAATGTAATAGGAGAGATGGCACCACACCTGAGTGGTGCCTCCTCCATTGTGGCCGTAGTCAGCCCTGAAAGCCCTCCCGTGATGGCATGCAACACACATCATGCAGGACATGTACAGGAGAAACATAGGGTGTACAAGGACTGCTGGTACAGGAAGATGAGCTTGTGCAGGGTTCAGAAATAAGTGCAGCCTCCATGGTATGGGGTGAGTGTCCTGAGTACCGGCGCTTAGCTGGCCCCTCGAGGACAGGCACTGAGAGGAGAGAGCTTTTGGAGAAGTGATGGCAGCTCTGGAGCTCTCTGAGAAAAAGTTGGAAGAAGCCTGGGAGAAGACTGCCCCAGGCAGCCCTGCTGAGGAGCCTCCAGGCCCTCCCCTTTCCCTCAGGAATGGCTTCCAGAGGAGGCTCTGGCTGGGCCCTGCCTGAGCTACCCTAGGTCATTCCATCCCCATCACCCTGCCCGGCCATTCCGGGACTGTCTAATCCCTGTTCCCCCACCAGGTCTGATCCTGATCCCCACCCACGGGCCAATGACCCACCCGGCCTTGGCCCATCTCCTGCCCCAGAGGGGTGACCAACACCCATGTGCGTCCACAGGTGATTAGTCAGTAATCAGCAATGCTTTAGTAGCTGTGCCAGAGTACATTCAGGTTGAAACTGCCTCTGCCTCCCTTCAAGAAATGTGTTCCTCCGTGTTCCCTTCCCACTTGCATTCGACCAAGCTTAGACAATTTTTGTAAAGGGATGGCTTGTTTCAAGAAAAATAATCTTCCTTATCACTTTCCTGTGTCCTGGGAAGTGAAGTCCAAAGGTCACCTTTTCCATGTAGAGCATAAGAGTGGCCACGTTGTGTCAAACCAGTAGTTCATCTTGCCCAGTATCCCTTTCCCATCAGTGGCCAACAGCAATGTCATGGAAAGAGATGGCAGCGCAAAATATATCTTATTTCCTACAGCAAAACCTTCCAACCATCAGTGGTTTAGTGGCGCTTTGAGATCTGACATAACTGAAATGGTGAAGTTGTGTCTTGCAGGGAGATTACAAAATCACTTCATGTATTTAGCTGAAATGTAGCTCAGGGCATTATTTCTTCCTTGTAGATCCAGGAGAATGGGAGATGGGAGTGGGGCAGGTGATGTGAATCTGTGGCACATTTTTTCACAGACACAGCCCCTGCTTTTATTAAGCTTGCCTGGTTACAATCATGTATTTTGACACTTGTTTCAAGAATTTCTTATTTTGGCTTAGCTTAGCGCTGTTCCAAACTGATTTAGATTAAAACATTGTAAGTTTAGCCTAAGCAAAAAGAATTTAAACAGAGTCTTTTCACATTAGATTAACCAAAGTAGTTGAAAAATATAATTTAACTTAAACTATTGTAGCATTGTAGATGTAGATAAAGTGAATGTGTAACTAAGAGAACATGGCCTCAGGCACACGTTAAAATATCCAGTTGATCACAGTAGTAAGATGACTATCCCAGCTCTCAGCCATAGCATGAATGAGCCTATCAGCTCTGGTACTTAATCAAATCAAAACATCACACTATTTTTTCAGCCACAGAACATAACATACAGCCTCAAACTACCCATCAGCAATAGACCAATGAAACAAATTCCCTTCTTAGCTTGTTTTGAAAACATTGAGGTCATCTACTCAAAGAAATATGGGGAAGTTAAACAGATCCTACCTGTGCAGCTAGATTTTCCCTTTCCTTAAAATAATGTATTTATTAGAGTAAAAAAAAGAAAACAGAGTCTACTAGTAGGAAGACTGAAGTTCATTGCAGCGGTCCCGTACTGCACTTCAGCCTTCTCCACGAAAACTCTTTTGTTTACTGTTAACACATGTAACAGTTCACATGAATACACCAACACAGATGAAGCAGCACAGGCTAATTCCCACTTCAGAGACCTGCCACATCAATTAAGAGATGGCTTATGCTTTCATTCTGAAACTTGAGATGCCACGCTGAAAAACTAAGCATTCTCATCATCACATTAACATTCAATTCAGCCTTTCCTGGCCCTTTTGCCATGCCTTAAGGTCATTTACAGCAGTAATAATAACAATGCTAGACACTCAGCCAAGGCAACGTTCAGCTAAATCTACACTAGAGAATCCACTGTTCTGCAGGACCACAAGCAATCCAGGTTTCCCTGCCTGGAAAAGGCCAAATCTTTTTAAGAAATTGGTTTGATACGCAGGAATCAGCATTAAAATTGTGCTACTGTGCTTCTAGTGAAGCATCTAAATAAATTATTTTAATTTTTCATTTATGATAAAATCATTCTTGCTCTTCCTGCCAATTGCTAAATTTAAATATGTAGGTGTTAAGCGATTTAAATTTCTTAATCTCAAGGATTTTAGTTCAAAGCAAATATTGCAAAATATTACTTTTATAATTCATTTGAAGTTTAAAGACATTCATTTTCAATGAGTCATGCATAGTTTGTCCTTCGTTTCTGTGAATATTCCAGTGATGGCTTGACAGGTAATAATATCAATAATGTAAAGAAATTACATTTTTAAATGAAATAATTTTTTGAAAACTTATGCTTAGAAGTTATGTTCACTCCATAAGGAAAAGCACTTCTGGAAACTGAACTGGTAAATGAAAATTGTTCCTAGAATTTTCAGTGTTAATTCTATCAAGCTCTCTTGAGAAAATTGTAAGCTTGTTTTTAAAATTTGTAAATAGAAAAAGGATTTGAGTGGCTTTTATTTAAGTGGGGTTTTTTTCTGAGATATTCATAATGTTTCAAATAAGATTGCCTTTTTTACTTTTTCTAAAGCCTATATAGCATAGCATAGCATTTGGATGATCTTTAATGGCTTTTATCATGACTATAGCTCACCTGTTAATTAAGGAAGCACTTAAAAAATAACTGACCCTATAGAAAATAATTCGGACCTCATAGAACAAGTCTGTGCTGCAATAGAAACAAAATGTAAGTCCCCTGCACCCTGGTCCAAAACCAAGTTGCAAAACCATCTTTCCACGCAGAACTGGACACAGGTGAGGATCAGCCCCCGTCCCACAGCGCTCACACACTGTAAAACAAGTCAGATAAAGGAAAGGAGGATGGGGAAGACAAAGAGAAGAGGGTGACATACACAGTGTCACTTACTGAGGAACTAGGAAATACAGCTGAACTGGTACTTCAAAAAGTGTAATACTTCTCTCTAAATACGGCTACGTGCAATACGTATCTAAGCTCTTCTCTCCAGGTTCCCTTTATAGGCAGTGAAGGGCTGGTCGCTACAGACCACATAGCAGACAGTGTAATTCTGTTCATTTTAAGGTAGATGTAGACACACATCATGGGCTGTACTCACTAGATCTCCACCGACAATGAGAAAATCCAAAGGTGATTAGCTGAGGAGTGTATATTACTCTTCCAGAGACTACAAACTAAGTGAGATGAATCTTACGCAGTGTGATGGTGTGATGTTCAGTCTATCCTTTAATACACATTGTCTTTCAAATACAGAAATATGCAGTAGATACACTATAAGAGCAACATGCTAACACCTCTGGAGATTTCTTTCATCAGCTGGGAAATATGGGCACTTCTGCTGCACAAAACGTGGGCAGTAAATATGTTATCTCCAGGGAACAAGATGTACGTCCTGGATGCAGCAGGCTTAATACCCATAGATATCAGAAAAGGTGCAGCAGACAGTTAGCTAGGACTTCTGGAGACTTTCATGGAACTGGAATGCCAAATATTTTCTACACAGAAAAAGATAATATGACGAGGAGAATCCCCATAAAGGATAGCCCCAAATGTGGCCTGTGAGGCTGTGTTTCTGAGCAGGGTTTAAAAAGACATCTTCTGGCAAGGCTTGTCTCAGTGCTGCTGCCTCCATCTCCTCTCTGCCCAAAAACTCTAGTGAGAAAAATGGGAGATATTCAAGTCTTGTGAATGGTTTGCTCAAGATTTCCAAGTTAGTTTTTAAAATAGGGAACATTAGAGCTGCCTCACAAAAGGAATCCCTGGCAATGGTGGAAATGGGGGCACTTCCCATTTGGTTTTGCATGTTGTGCTTCTTGAAAAGCTGGCAGTCCAGCAGCTGAGGCTGAAGGTAAGCTAAGCAGCTGCTAACAGCTTTGCTGTACTCATGAAAAACCAACAGCTTATCACATCAGTAATTGTGAGTCATACTCTTAATGCTCCATTTACACGTGCTGTTACTGATATAGTATGAACACTGCTTTCATATCATATTAGTCCATTAATATAGCACTGGCCAAATATAGCAGTTCACACTGATACAGCTCTCTGTGCTGTATAGTATTATCACTGAGTACATTATATGATCCTACTTTGGCCTATTTGATACCCTTTTCAGACAGAAAATTAAAAAAGAAAGAAGAAACACTGTATGTAGCAAGGAACAGATAGAGCACATTTTGAGAAAGGGATGGTTTAGTAGATAAATTGAGTACATAAAAGAACAATTAAATGGCCTAGAGCCCTTCCACCTGAAAAACAGAGAACTATACAGGGAACATGATGGAGGCCTGAAAGTCCAGTGTAGTTGTAGAAGGTCAGAGTTCCTCTGCTGTGTTCCTCCCAAAAAAAGAACCAGGCCTGCCAGCAACCAAAATGAAAAATTTCTTAAGTGGTTCATAAATAAGTTTGTATCTCCTTTGAACAGGGTGTAATGGATATTAAATCACACGATGTGAGACCACACCTGGAGTACTGTGTTCTCCCAACATAAGAAGGACATGGACCTTCTGGAGAGAGTCCAGAGGAGAGCCACAAAGACGTTCAGAGGGCTGGAGCACATCTCCTATGAAGACAGGCTGAGGGAGTTGGGGTTGTTCAGCCTGGAGAAGAGAAGGCTCCAGGGAGACCTTATAGCAGCCTTCCAGTACCTAAAGGGGGCCCACAGGAGAGACGGGGAGGGACTCTTTATCAGGGAGTGGAGTGGTAGGACGCGGGGTAAGGTTTCAAAGTAAAAGAGGGTAGATATAAATTAGATATCAGGAAGAAATTCTTTACTGTGAGGGTGGTGAGACACTGGAACAGGTTGCCCAGAGAAGTTGTGGATGCCCCATCCCTGGAGGTGTTCAAGGCCAGGCTGGATGGGGCTTTGAGCAGCCTGGTCTAGTGGGAGGTGTCCCTGCCCATGGCAGAGGGTTTGGAACTAGATGATCTTTAAGGTCCCTTCCAACTCTAACCATTTCATGAGTCTATGATTCTATTTTTAAAAGTAAAATTGAATGGAAAAAAAAACTATTTCAGGGATGATAGCTACAGACACACATACAGAATTCCCACATTTTTGCCTTGAGAAGTTCCTGACTATCAAAATGATGAAGGGTGAAAGAATCCCCCGAGGAAATATCATTACCTGCTTATTCTGTTCCTTAAACTTTTTTAAAGACAACCATTTTTGGTCTCTGTAGAAGAAAGGAGGCCTTTAGACTGACCCACAATGACCAATTTTTATGAAAGTAAACTGCAGTAGGATACAACAGCTGTTAAGTCCCAATTTCTGGCTCTCTTACACGTCTCCTGTGTGATCTGGCAAATCCTTTAGCAGATCCAGTCACTAGCACAAATGTTTGGGTTTTGGTTTGTTGTTTGTTGTTTGGTTTGTTTTGTTGGGTTTTTTTTCATATTGAAGTCTCTGGGAATGAAATGGCTTGTTCCTACTTGTAAACCTGAAAATCTGTCACCATTGCCTCAGTTGCAAGTTTTGCAATAAAATACTTCCCTACCTCCCTGACATATTGGTGAACTACAGTCTGCAAAAATCTCAGACACGCTCAGAGTTCAGGCCTTGGACAGAAAAACACAACTCTTACAAAACAGGCATATTGCATTCTGCTTCATCCCATTCCGTGCTCCCTGTGCCTAACCCACCGAGGGGCAAGCTGTGAGTGCTCTGAGGGACATTTGGATCACTTGGCATTTGTGTAACACAGGGACTAGAAGTCTGTGTTCTGGTGGCAATATCCTGGGATAGGAAATCCTATTTTCACTTTTAATAGTATTCACGTGACCTGCCAGGCAGAAGATAAAATGATTAATTTCAGGAAGTTAACCTGATCTGCAAGGAATTTGCCATATCAGATGTTGAGCATTTTGGTCCTGCTCAGGGCAAGTTTGGAAGGATATGCTTTAAACATTAAAAGTATTAAATCTCAGAGGTTGTAAGTGGCAAACTCTAACTGGAGAAGCGCCTGGTAAACAGTCCTTAGTTTTAAATGATAGGTAGTCTGGCTTTCACCACAAGGGTAATTACTTATCCACCTCTATGGCTACAAAAGCTCTCGGGCAACTCTTGATCTTTTTGTATGTTCTTAGTCTTCAGAAGATCTTAGTCTCTTGCCTCCCAGTAGCTTCCTTGAATTATCTGTAGTGAATGAATCAGTTTTGTATTTCTAAGGCAGGAAAGACCAGCTCTTCTTCAAAGGTTACAGTTACAGTGAGTGCCTCCATTTCCCCTAGGCTCTGACTTAGATGAAGAATATTTTACAGCTTTTAGCTCTATCAAACACCAATGTTATCAGATCTTGCATTGACAACAATCAGTAAGAAAACGGGAGATGCGTTAAAGACTGTAAATTGCTGGGGAAACGTCTGTGAGTTAAACACATTTGAAATCAAGACACTATGCAGTATGCAATTGTATAGCTTAAGAATTAAAATAGTTTATTTTGAAGTACACATGCAACACACAATACCCACATCCGGTTCACAAAACCACATGAGTAAATATACAGACATTTTAGCATATTGTTTACCCTATAGAAATGTCCATTACTACCACAGCTGCAGCAGACAGTGTTTTGCCTGCAAGCACCAAAGAAATAAGAACCTATGATGCTAATTATGCCAAGGCATACTAAGCCATTAAACTATTTCTGGTAGACCCAGCCTATACTATTCAGTGCAATTATGTAAAACAGTGAAATGGTAATTAGTGACAAAGCTTGGTACATGTGAGCTTTACAACATGACTCACATATCTGGAGATAACATTTCATTAGTCTGTAATTGACCATTAAAGCATGAAATTTTAGCAACACTTTCACCTTACTGAGATTACTGTTGCCACTTCACTATCAAAAGTCAGTTCCTGAAGCTATAATGCTATAATGCTATAATGCTAATGTCAGAAAAGCTGCAGTAAGAGTTTTCCCAGCAGTCAACCACATCAAGCTTGAGGTTAAAACAATATATAGTGATGTTAGATGCTTCCATTCAAAAATAGATTTTTATGCAGTTGTATGGAAACAGTGTGGCTGGGGATATTCACTTTAAACAAAAAGTAAAACCAACAAACAATTGAAAACCAAACAGTTTGAGAAAAGGAACAGATGAATGAAAGAAGAATAGAGAAAAGGAGAGAGAAAAGGAGGGAAGGAAGTGGGGAGGGAGAAGAAAAGAAGGAAGGCAGGGAGAGGTGAAGGCAGAAAGGCAGGAAGGAAGGAAGGCAGGAAGACAAGAAGGAAGGCAGGCAGGCCAGCAGGCAGGAAGGAAGGAATGAAGGAAGGAAGGAAGGAAGAAGAAAAGGTGGGTTTCTTTCATGTCTACATCTGTATGGCAGATCAGAGGATGAAATTCTCAACTAATTCAGTGTTCTCAAGCACTGAACACGGCAATACTTTGTCCTTAACAAAACCAACCCATTTTGTTTCACACACGTGCGAAGGGGAAAAATCAAAAGATATTGCACTGCTTGTATACATTTGAGTACAGTGTATATGTCAAACATATTTTAAATAAAACCAAAAATAATTTGACAAATATTCATAGATGTTTTGATCGTAACCATGTGCAAAGGGTGTTTACCTGGCTATTTGTGTGCATTTAGTTGAGGAGGCATGTAGTCGACACTAGCATATTTTAGAACTGTTCTCCTTGCAGCTTTTAGACATAAATCTTGGTCTGATAATAAAGCTGGATTTTACCACGCACCTTCACACTGAGTAGTGCCTTGTCTTCTGCAAATTAAAAGCAGTAAATCAGCAATAATGTTCTAATGGTTTTGAATGGGCTTCAGGTTTGTCCCTCTACAAAAGCCTCACTAACATCAGTGTGAGTTTTCACATAGAAAGGTTTTACACAGTACAAAATATATTGAAATTGATCATTACCATACATTATTCTCAGGCTATTTTAAGTACACTTTTAGTCTGAAAAGACTATGGTTACATGAGTATACGCTATTTTTAATTGGACGTCCTCCCTCCGCTTCTGTATCTTGTCCGTATCCTTCCTGCGTAGTGTAAAAGTTTGGTTTAAATGAGCTGGTGCTGTCAGTGTGACTTGTACTTCACATTGACTTATAATTCTGTACCTGTGTAAAACATGGCACAATAGGTGGCACAAAGGAAGCCTTAGAACTGAGGTCTGTGGCTTGAAGCTACCACCCATGCTAGAAAGGGTGAGTGAGGCCAGAAATATTCTCAAGGAAGAGGCACTTTCCTTGGACGTGACGCAAATGCCTGAGAAGCCACATGCTGCGGTACTTACCTTGTTCTGACCCTGGCCAATGACTAGTTGAGTGTAGTGTCAAAATCCTTCTAACATGCATCTTTTGTAGATGAAAATGCAAATAAGAAATGCCCCTATGAGGCAGTTTGACAAATTTTTCCAAATACACAGTATTGCATGTGCAGAGGTTTTGTCACAAAACATATGGATCCCACCATGCAGAGGTGGAGGTTCACTTCCTTGGTTCCTTCCAAGTCTGTTCTGTACAGCTCAGCCAGTACTATTTACATTTTTATGGGTTGACTTCCATGAGCTGAGTAGAACTTTGTCTCATACCCAACTTCAGAGATGTAAGCTGGATCCAGGTTTAGATTCGGTTCAACCTACACGACAGCAGCAGAGTCTGGTCCAGTTTTCTGCTTTGCTCAGAGCATCTACGCTGTAAACTACAGACAAGCTACATCACAGCAGGATCAGTGATTTGTTTTGCTTATGTTCCTGCCTAGAGTGACATTTTTATTGAAAGACAAAAATGTATAAAAATAAAATAAAATTGACAACTGAGTTGAATGTACAGGGGAGACAAAGGTATTATAAAGAAACAAGAGATATTTATAGAAAAGGTGCTATAAATATTTTTATAATTAGTATATGTTTTTTTTCTGCTGGTTAATTTGGTTTTCAGGATAGATGAAATAGTCTTTCAGTGGTGCTCTTCCAAATAATAGATATACAAATCTGCACTTGCTCCAGGAGAAATAAGACATATATATATATATGTAGAAATACAAAAATAAAATAGACTTCTTTGGTGTTTTTGAAACAAAACTGTACAATATACAAGATGATTCATGTGTGCAACTAAAAAGAAAATGATAAATGACAGCCAATTGGAAGAAACTTTTCAGTGACACCTGGCAAAGATTGGTCTTAGCTACCATGTCATTAAAAATCTTCATTAATGCTCTCAAACAAAAAGAAAACAGCATGTTGATAAATTCATGATTGATTTCACATTAGGAGGTACATGTTAGCACGGAGGAACGATGCACAAGACCTACAGAGACTAACAAAAATGAGTGACTTTGATAAATACACGTTAGCACTTCTCAGGGAAAAGAATCAGAAATACAAAATATTCAGTGGGAACAAAAATCTGGAAAATAATGCTGTCAACAAGCTAGTGAACAGCAATTATATGCGAAATGACATTACAAAAACTAATGAAAATGCTGCAGTTTGGCAGGGCAGGCACAGAAGTCTGATGACAGAATACAGCACTTCCACGTGGCTCCTGTCCAACCATACGTACAGTTTTGGATCATACCCTCATCCCACCATAACTAATGAAAAGTTGAGTTCTGTTGGGTTTTTCACTAACAAAAGGAAATTGTGGACACTGTGAAGTGGTTTTTTTTAATGCAGTCCTGTTTATTAGCACTGCTGTAGAGAGCCTTCTTTCCTTGAGCACCAAGGAAACTACAAACCACTTACCAAATTCCAAAGCCCATTTTGTGCCCAGCACCTGTTTGAGGGCTACCTGAAATTTTCTGTAGGCCATTAACTGTGCTCAGTCGCTGTGCCTACACTAGTAAATTTAGCAAGACCAGGGTGTAGGTCTGCATCCGTCCACATCACCACCATTGCATTGTCTCTATAGTTTCGGTTGTGACAACTAGCACTCTCCTAGCCAACTCTGAGGTACAGTTCAGGAGTTAGCATGGCACAGGGACCATGCCCAATAGAGAACTTTGATACAGTCAACGTATTTTGGGAAGGTATGAGAGTTTAGCTGTATGGGTAAGAACTATGCCATGCCTAGCTTAGTCACAGAACCAGATCGGTTCATGGACTGTTTTATTATTTAGTATATATCTAGGCATATGTCGAAAGGTCTTCTGCTTCAGATTGCTGGCATTTTCCCCTGCTTCTTGCTTCCTACAAACAAATTTATTTAGCTGCACAGTTTCTCTCTCTGTCCCTACCTTGTCTTCTACTCAGCTCTGCCATGCAGGTTTTGCTTAGACACAATCCTTATGTCAGATCTTTGTAAACAATCTATTTGCTTGTTTCTTCACTTAGCTTAAACAGACCTTATGCCCACAAATTCCTACGTTCCATACCCTCCTTGACACAAATTCACCATTTTCAAAACCAACAAAATTCCAAATTTACGGGTGGAACTCAGCTCTAAAGAAAAGGATCTGGGGATCTTGGTAGACAATAAATTATCCATGAGCCAGCAATGTGCCCTTGTCACCAAGAAGGCCAACGGAATTCTGGGCTGCACAGAGAAGAGTGTGGCCAGCAGGTCAAGGAAGGTCATTCTCCCCTTCTACTCTGCACTGGTGAGGCCACAACTGGAATACTGTGTCCAGTTCTGGGCTCCCCAGTTCAAGAGGGACAGGGAACTACTGGAGAGAGTCCAGCGTAGGGCAACAAAGATGATTGAGGGATTGGAGCATCTCCCTTATGAGGAAAGGCTGAGAGAGCTGGGACTCTTTAGCCTGGAGAAGAGAAGGCTGAGGGGAGACCTTGTTAATGTTTAGACGCATCTAAAGGGTGGGTTTAAGGAGGATGGTGCCAGACTCTTTTCAGTGGTTCCCAGTAACAGGACGAGGGGTAACGGGCACAAGCTGGAACATAGGAAGTTCCAATGAAATATGAGAAAAAACTTCTTTACAGTGAGTGTGACAGAGCACTGGAACAGGCTGCCCAGGGTGGTTGTGGAGTCCCCTTCTCTGGAGACTTTCAAGACTGTCCTGGATGCAGTCCTGAGTAATGTGCTCTGGGTGATCCTGCTTTAGCAGGGGAGTTGGACTAGATGATCTCTAGAGGTCCCTTCCAACTCTGAAAAATTCCATGATTCTGTGATCTCTCAAAGTCTCTTTCAGACAGAAAGAAAAGGTTAATTATGCATGTATACAGAAAATATCTTTTTATCAGGTATTTCCAGTCACCAAGCCAAATCATATCCCAATCCCTTTAGAGTTATTCCTGTCCATGTCCCACTTTTTTCTAACTATTGGGTGAGGTGGGAGTAGGGGGCTGCTTCTTATAAGCCCCTAGAGAGTTCCTGCTGTTTTCTGCAGAATTTCTTGGCTGTGATAAACAAGTCCAGACTATTTGGGTTGCCCTCTGCAATGTCTTGCAGAATCGCTTTGTCTGGGAAACTGTATTAGGCTTTAGCACCATGGTATATAGATTATCTTTTTGCATAAATTTAATTGTATTCATAATGCAAATATTAAAAACAGCTACCTTGGCAAGGGACTGTTATAATGGAGGATACCTTTCAAATTTAAACAAGTTTT
Source organism: Rissa tridactyla (assembly GCF_028500815.1). Lineage (NCBI taxonomy): Eukaryota > Metazoa > Chordata > Aves > Charadriiformes > Laridae > Rissa > Rissa tridactyla. The sequence goes on along the minus strand of NC_071468.1, from coordinate 113,742,148 downwards.
GAGCACTTACCTTATGCAAGGCAACCTTAGCAAACCAAACCTTCTGTTTTAACATTTTCTAGTCTCAAATCACAGAGACGTGCATTTTCTTTAATAAAACAGGACTTTTTATTTTCCAGTTTAAGTTAAAATAATCAAATGAATCACTCTGGGAAAGAAGCTGTCTTTATCTACACATTTCCAGGATCCCGCAGATGTGGGTCCCGTACCTCCATTTGAGGACTCAGGCATACCACCACACTGCAAATATTAAATTATTATAGTAATTTGATAGTGATAGTAGCAAATAGCACCAAAACAGCCTTTGAATAACAAGCTTTGGTACCTTTCTGTGTCTAACAATAGTGGAATGTCATTGAGAAGATTTCAGAAATTAATTTCAAGCTGATGCTTCCAAATGGAATCAAATGTCATAGAGGAACCATGGTTTTACTGAATGAAAATTGTGTGATTTTTCTTATTGAAATAGACTTATAAACTTGTTCTTCCATGTTCTCTAGCATGATTCATATATTATTTGGTTCTCCTGCATTTCAGACTGATATTCCTTGCTGAGGTCATTGGCATAGGAAGCAGAATATGGAGCAGCTTTTATTCCAGTTCATCTGATTTACTATTAGCAGCCACAGCTAAGGGTTAAGGTTCTAGACCACAGCCCATTATTATTAATTCAAGCCTTACAGTCACCATTAAAATAGGCAAAAGATTTGCCATACTTTTACCAGAAAAGTATGAGGTAAATGGCTGTACAGGGCTACTGGTCAACAAATGTTAAAAACTAAAGAATGGATCTCTTTTAAAAATATATTTTGAAATGAATGTTGAGCTCCCTCAGGTCATAAATCCTCTGGTTCCCCCCTGTGTGGTCCTTAAGCATAAATTAATAATTTTTTTATAAAAGCACCTGTGAATTAAAGCAATTTTAAGCAAAAAACATAGGTTTGATTACTAGTTCTCAATATCTTAGTCACAGCAGCAATGTAGGTTAGACTGACAGTGTTGGTAATATTTTCTGAGACTAATTAAAGCCATGAATTATTTAACCATCTAACAAATAAACAGGTCACATTAGCTTTCTATTATTATTACAACTTGTATCTATTATAAAACCTTTCCTCTCAAAAGTGCAATAACTGAGCAAAACTCTTTCCTGTGGAAGTTAGTGTATATCAATATAACTTTTGATCAGAAATCAGGAAACAAAGTACCTTACAAAATCCTGAAACACATGGTTGGCTCTTCTATTGTTGAGTTCTGGAGCTTTCTTTTGGGAAAAAACCCAAACACCTGTATTATAATGGGCAAAAGATGGTTCATCATTTCAGGTTTTCCTTTCTCCATTGTCATTAGTTATTATCTGGAAATATAGATTTTTCTTTTACTTGAGTCGGCATTAATTTATGAATTTTTATGAGCTACCAAGGAGCTTCATAGGAATTGTAATTCCTGCTCATTTATGTCACTAGACTACTTTCTGAATCATGCACCTTAGATAGAATATCTATCTAAAAGTGAGACATTCCAGTGTCCCATGAAGTTTAGCAGCCGAATCTTTTTCTGACAAAAATAAGGAATTTTTTTTTTTTTAACAACTTCCTGCCCTATTAAAAAAATGGGATCTGGACTAGAAGGATACATCTGTTGCTTTACTGAAATAAAAGCACTTTCCTTGTGGTCAAGAGGTTCTGCTGTGCTAAGAGCCAAAGGCATTTGATAATTCTGCAATGCACTGGTTAGTTCTTACATTGCCTCTCTGTAAAGGTATGTTTCAACTTCAGGAAGAAAAGATGCACCAGAAAAATAGCACATCCTCTAGGACCACTTTCCCAGTATGACCTGCAGGTGGAATTTTTCTAAACAGAGAACTGTGCTACAAGGAGAAAAAGGAAAAAAGTATTTGGCTTGAGGAGGGGGACCTTCTGTTCTACCAGGAATTCATTTATTCTTCCTCAGATTACCATACTGTGATCTGCATTCATGCCTTTGGAAAAAAGAAGTCTGTAAAAATTATGAGATATAACAACCTTTTTACAGATCTGCTACAACCTAGGAAAAAAAGTAAAAATCCAACTTGGGAAAAGTCAACTGTAGGGGGAAAAAACAGATTTAAACATTGTTACTGGCTTTAAACAATAATATTTGGAAAGAAATTTACTTCTCCACCCACCCCAAATAGTAAAATCTTATAGTCATTTTCAAATGTTCATGATTATTCTTATTATTTTACTAATTAAGGGCCAGCCTATTAGTAGGCACAGCCTCAGCCTATCTGAGGCACATTGTGTCTCAGATTTGTATTGTCCTTTATCACACTTTTCCTGCCTTATACATTGAAGGGCTATAAGCCACAGGTCCTTGGTCGCTTGTTTTAATCCACTGCCATCAGAAAAATCTCCTGGAAGCAATCACTCTTCTTCCAGTTAAATTGTGGAGGCTACAAATGGCAGAGGGGAGGGGACCAGAGCTGCCCACTTCTACCACAAATCCTCTAGTTTCTGGAGGCTGCTGGGGATATTGTCTCTGGTTCATCCCATCCTTCTTCCCCCTGGAAAACACTGCTTAAAAGGCATGAACCCTCACAAGAGGCTTTATAAAATTTGGGTGTCACTTCTGAAAGCACTGAAGGACTGAGCTCAGTTCTGCTCCCACTGAAATGAAAGCTAAAACTTGTTGACATCAAGGGGAAATAATAACCTCTTCGGCAGGGGCTAGCACACAGCATGTTTCAAAAAACCAGCTCCCCACAAGTTACACACATTACTGTAAAGCTCAAGATTTGAGGCACTTCTTTCAACACATTCATATTCTTCCATTCACATATATGTCTTGCAAATGGGAATACAGTCGCTTATGCTTGTAGCTAAAACAGTGCCTATTTTGTCAGCTCAGCAGCCAAAGAGTGGGGCAATAACAGGTAAGATCAAAGGGCTTAAATAGCCTCTGCGGTCAGAATGACAAAATGCTTACAGCCTCAAATAGGATGTAGTCATTAGACTGGGGAAATGAACGATTTTGCTGAATGGGCACAATGGTAACTGATTTGGAGTGAAACAATGGGCCTTCACCTCATTGTAAGATCAGGAAGATTTGCTAGGTACACAGGAACACTGCAGCTTCATTTTGAAGTTAATATGGGATGAATAAAACAATGGGAGAAATGATCCAAGCAGGGCAACATTAGAACAAGAACATTGATGGGGTCAGGGTATTTTGACCTTTAGGGTTAACCAGATCAAAGGGTTTGCTGATTAGCAAAGTTGCTTTTTTTCTTTTTTTAATTACCGTAAAATTGGCGTCTCCATGGTTATTCTTTTAGTTACCTTTGCAGGTAGACATTTTCTGTATGAAGCAGAAAAAATAATTCATGACAAGCTCTTTGTAATTTGAGAAGAGAAGGTGCATCCATGACAAGAAAACAAATCTGTGGAATGTGTTTTCTTCAGGATGATACTAATTCCTCCTATAACATAAATGCCTAATCAAGTGCCCACTGCAGTCAATGGAAAAGCTGCTTAATGGCTTCAGAGGAGTTTGTTTCAGCCTTTTAAAATAAGTTACCTAGCTTATTTTATCAAGTAACTAGGCCTCTTCTGCCATTTTGTCGCCAAGAAGGCCAATGGCATCCTGGGCTGCATAGGGAAGACTGTGGCCAGTAGGTCGAGGGAGGTCATTCTTCCCCTCTACTCTGCACTGGTGAGGCCACAACTGGAGTACTGTGTCCAGTTTTGGGCTCCCCAGTTCAAGAGGGACAGGGAACTACTGGAGCGAGTCCAGCGTAGGGCAACCAAGATGATTATGGGACTGGAGCACCTCCCTTATGAGGAAAGGCTGAAAGAGCTGGGACTCTTTAGCCTGGAGAAGAGAAGGTTGAGGGGGGACCTGATTAATGTTTACAAGTACCTAAAGGGTGGGTTTAAGGAGGACGGAGCCAGGCTCTTTTCAATGGTTCCCAGCGACAGGACAAGGGGCAACGGGCACAAGCTAGAACATAGGAAGTTCCGTTCAAATACACGGAAAAACTTCTTTACAGTGAGGGTGACAGAGCACTGGAACAGGCTGCCTAGGGAGGTTGTGGAGTCCCCTTCTCTGGAGATTTTCAAGACCCGCCTGGATGCAGCCCTGAGGGATGTGCTTTAGGCAACCCTGCTCTAGCAGGGGAGTTGGACTAGATGATCTCTAGAGGTCCCTTCCAACTCTGAAGATTCCGTGATTCCGTGATTCCGTGATTTTCACTCCATAATATTTTGAATGTATGAGAAAGTGAAGTCATTTTTTTGATTGCAAATATGGTGCCATAACAACAGAAGAGAGGAGGGCTAAGAAGGTGCATTTTTACAAATGAATGTAGTGTCCTACCATAACAATACATCATACTTCTATGGTCCTTTTTACTCCTGAAGTATGAGAGGTGGACCCACATTGTGGTCTGCTCTTTTTGCAAGACACTGAGAAGGTAGAATTAAAAGCTTCACTTACTAGAATTAGGCACCTCAATCCATATTTAGGCAAATGGATTTAAAATATGACCCTAAAAGACATGCCTATGGCCACCAAAATTTTCAGTGTTACTCTGCCTCTTTAGAGTTGTTTTAATTATCTAACATGAAAGAATTGCCCAAAGATAAACTTCAGTTCTCCTCATTTGCACAGCTAAGGAAAATTAGTGCAACCAAGGCATTTAAAAAATATTCCTTTACCTCTAAGTAATGTATTGTGTCCCTGGTTATTTGGAAGCAGTTTAAAGTTAGAACCAGTTGTTGAGGAAAAGAGGGAGCAGATTTAGATGTAAAACCGCATATACCATTTTGGAAAAGAGTGGGAGCTCTGCAGTCCTTCCTCCATTGTCTTCTGGCAACTTGTGATCCTGAAACCTCATATCATTCCCTAATATTTCTGTGAATGACCTAGAACCTTATCCTCTCTCCATCTGCAAGTGACCTCTTCTTCAGAAAATTCTGTTTATTACTTAAAGGTCTAGGTCCAAGGGAGCTGGTTCTGGAATCTTGGCTTTCTAATTAAAAACCAGCCCTTTGACATGGAAATCTCAAAAATCTAAACAAATGTAACATGCTTCTCCTATCACATGGTTCAGAAAGTAATTTTTATATTTTTAAGACAGCTGAAAAAAAAAAATCTGCCCAATTCAGACAAGGACCATCTCCCAGACGTTATTCAGCACATTTTGTGTGCATTTTGTACCCAACTGCATCTGTGCTTGCCTGCTGCAAGAGAGAAAGGTGTTTTCCAAGTTATATTTGTAACGGAAAAGTGGCAGAACAAAATTTTTTCATATCATAAAAGGGGCATGATTTATTAGAGGGTAATAATGCATTCGGATTACTCTTGAATTGGTACTGTTAGAAACCCAACATAGCTTTGCCTTTCATCTAGAAGTGATTGCTATTTAGGTATTGGTCCAGTATTGGTCTAGATATTTAGTCCAAAAGACTGATCCATTCTACTGACCCATTGATTTCAGATCTATACATGCTCACAAACAAGTCGTGCCTATTAGTGGTCATGCACCCACGGGATTTTTTTGTAAAGACTCCTTAATAGAAATATCTTCCAAATAAATATCTTTATTGTTGGGTGGGTTGACTTATTTTAAGTATTTATTTCAAACTGGCATTTCTCAAGTCATTTCTCTTTGAGAATTACAGGTCAAAATGGAAGTTTGGAGAAAAGTTATGGAATTGAGAGGAAGTGAAAATGTAATAAATCTTGACTCAGACATTAAATGCCTTTTATATATGTCCTATACTTTGTTCGAGAAAATTATTTATCTGTAACTCCATTTCCTTAGGAAGTAAGAAAAGTGAGAGAAATAAACTTTTCTCCTGTATTTGTTAAATGTTTCCTACTAACTGTGTTTTAAAAAGCAGGTATATATACTTTAAATATCTATCTTCATGAATTCTAGAATATTTTGTGAACTCAGCTCAAGTCATCTCCAAGAAAATTTGGGTTTACAATACGCTTCCATTGGTAGGAATTGACTAAATTCAACATCGACAGACGACATCAAAAGATGCTCTGAACTGGGACGTGTATATACACACTAAGAATTACCATAGCCTTTCTACACTGAACCAAAAAAAGAAAGCAGGCATTTTTCCAAAGAAGCTAGGAGAGCAAACACTGAGCTGTATATGAGTATCTCATAAATGTTAATGCATCTATCCTGAAGTAAGAAAGTTATGTTATTTCTGCTTTAGAGAAAGAGAACTGAGAACAGAAGTAGAAATTCTAATGCTACAGCTGTCAGTGGCCACCTTACTGCTTTGAGTGAAGCCAAGGTTTCATATAGAGACATTGAACAGAAACTTTCATTTAATTTCATTTCAGTTTCAGTAATTTAATTTCTAAGCTCTAAGCCTCAAAGTTTAGCTGCTGATTATAGATTTTACCAGGGACATCAAACTTTTTGGGGAGCTGAGTCTTAAAATTCGTATGGCATTTAATCACTTGTGATAAACATTTACTTCAAAATAATTTCCAGCTCTGTGATACTTCCTGAAGACATTGCACTGGACCAAAGCAACTCAGATGTACCGTTATGGGGGAGTGCCCGGGAGGACACTCCTCCCGGACACTCCTCCTAACCACTGTCCTCCTTCTGCTCAGGAGGACAGTGGTTAGGACATTCTTGGAGATCCTGTGATTGCTTTGAAAGATTTTGGAAAACTGCCTTTATGGAAAATATCTGGAACTCCCTCAGACTGGCATAATTTCAGCCCTCATAGACCAAGAAGGCATTCAAAGCAAAACCCAGCTCCTGAAGGGATAATTTATATGGAAATTTTGCAGTGTTTGGTATTTAGGAACCTGGATTCTATCCATTGCTAACTTATTATTTTTTTCTAATTTGCCTAGAAGGGTTATGAAATGCATCGTAAATCCTACATTTAAGAAAAGAGATACTATTGTGTTCTCCCGTAGTCATGCTGTCACTTAAGTATATGGCTCTCAAAAAGATCTCACCAGTTGTACCCATCCTTGTTCTAGACAGGATTTATAAGGAGTCCTATACAAAAGGAACAACATGTTCAAAGAAAAGATCAAGTCAAATGTGTAACTCAGGCTCCAGCTTGGCATCCACTGTGTTACATCCTAAATCAGCCGCTAGAACATACCTGGTGAGCAGCTGCAGACTGCTGCTGAGTTATCGGAGACCTCCCACTTGGTTGCTTTCTGTCTGCTGGATCTACCTCTACACCCTAATTGTACGTGAAGTGTCATGAAAGGGGAATTCCAGTGCTGAGAGGGGAGAGGTGGAGGTTTTCTTCGGAAAAGACGATATGACTTGCTGTGCAGGCACGATGGCTTAAAGAAGCACAATGTTGTGACTGCTGGTCAAATGAAAATCCCTTACACCAGGCAAATAAGAAAATTAAAGTATTGGGTTTAGTGCATGTAAATATTTCAAGTTTATTTTGCCTTTTAAAGTAGCAATTTTATGTAAGTGACAGATGATTTATTGATTTCAAATGCTAATGCAGTAACCAAGTGTAGTCTCAGGGAATCCTTGGCACGACTACAAAACCTGAGATGAAGTGTTTGAGACAGAAAATCTCTCCTTCCTCCCTGCAGTCCCAGGTATGATTACAGTTTCCCCTACTACTAGCTTTTGGAAGCCTAAAGGAAGCAATGCTTGTGACAAAACCAGTATTAGGGGCAGCAATGTGAATCTCCGGCACCCAGCTACTGAAAGCACAGAGGAGCGAATGGTCACTCCAGCTCTATGCTTTGCCCCAGGAGAAGCTGCTGCAGTGAAAGGATAAAGAAACATGCTCTAGGTAGCCACAAGGCGAGCACAAGAGGAGGCAGGGAGGAAAGCATCCACCCCTGCAGCAAGCAAAACTCTGGAAAAGCCTCTCGTCTGCTACCCTTTTCATCCTGCCCCAGACCTCAGCCCCACATTCTGCGGGAGACAAACAGCCCTGAAAATCATGCCTCTTTAAAGAGCTCATGCTAAGCAGTCAAAATCAATTAGCACTCTCAAAGTGGGATGAATGATAATGGATACAGAATTGCCTCGGTACTCAGGGGACTGGGATTCAAGTCTTACCTCTCTTAGACTTCCTCTGTGACCTTGGGCAAACCTATCTGTTGCTCTTTTCCTCTAAATCATGTTTTAGATATTTTTACCTCACAGAGCCTCTGCAAGGTTTTTGAATCCTTTGATTGCAAAGTACCCAAATTCTATACTTCACAAATCTATACAGAGTTTTGAAAATGTAAGGTTGTGTGAATTTCTCCTCTAGACACACTGAGCTAATTGCAGTATCTTTTGGAGCTGTATTATTATTCTCTAAAATGATCTATAAAAAAACATTTAAAGATGCAATGAAATAAGGTGGGTACAATAATTATGTTTTCTCAAGAGTGTCTGATAAGGGACAGGAAGAGAACGAATAGATTAATTCTATTACCATTTTTTTTCATTGAGACAGGTGAACAGCCTAGACAACTAATCCTCTTTTCTTTCAGAATCAGGAACTGATTCACAGGTATTGATGAAATCACCAGGGTGCAAACAGCAAGGATAAAACTGAACCACACACCTAGGATAGTAAACTGTTTCAAAGGTAAAAAATTATAGTTGGTCTTACTTGAAAATCCATAAAAGATGAGCAGCTTTGAAAACCACCCTCTATTCACATCTGATGTTTGTAGAGTCACCTACTATAGTGGTAACTAAATATTGACACCTGCCTGCCATAAGTGTTCTACACAAGGTAGCATCTTCCTGGATTTTGTGGTCAATAAGTCACGGATGTTTTCTAGGAAGAAAAAAAAATAAATTGTTCCATAAATTAATGACAAACTCTTATAGCAGTGTTTTCAAATTTAAAGCATCTAAATATATTAGAAAGAACCTACACATGCGTATGTATGCACACATATGCACACTTTCAGATCCACACATACACAAAGGAAATGCACTAAATTCGGGGTTTGTGTCTTCACGCTCTTAGTTGAAGGGAAATTTCTTGCTGCTTAACCTTTGGGTTTGTTTTATTTTAGGACAGTTACACTTTTCTTTATACTTTAAAAATTAGGGTGCTTTTTCTTCCCCCTATCCTTGTTTCATGCAGATGATGAACCCTTTGAAATGTGCTTGCTCTTGTTGCCCACTAGAAGGAGAGGGGTGAATGCCACATATCTAATTGTGTGTCTCCACAGAAACTTTCCTCTAATTCCTGGTTGCTAACCCACATTCTTTAAGTCCTCTGGCCTCTTTCCCAACACTCCTCCTCTGTCTCACAAAGAAAAGAATTTGCTTTTTTTCCCCCCTATCCAAGGTCTTTTCTCATTTCAAAGCAAGCTACTTGAATGACTATTCAGTGTGTGCAGAATGAGGTCTCTCCACAACACTATGCTATAGTAAAAGCCGTGTGTGCTTATAAAGGCTGCTTGAAGGCAGCCCTACCCCACAGTGGCCCAGGCGGCATACACAGCACCCTGACCTAGCCATCTGTATGCAAATCTCCACAGACTAAGTAAACTTTCATAAAAATGTTCTGGCCCCTCTTTCTGTGTGTTTAGCAATTATTAGTGCACATTGGTCCTTTGTGTTATATTATTATGCTTTGTGTGCAGAGGAGACTCCCTGGCACCTGCGCTTGTAGGTGGCAGATGGCAGTTCTTGGCAGCAATACGGAAGTTTTCCTGAATGCAGCTAAGCCACAAACTGGCATCTTTTATTTCTTTATGCATGTACTGAGGAGAAAGGATTAGTGGTAGATTACCAGTAGCCTATCAAGGTATTTAACAAAAAAAAAAAAAAAAAAAAAAAACAACCCCAAAAAAAAGAGGGAAAAAAATTCTAGTGAATGTTTTGAAAAAGAAAAGGGGAGAAAAAGAAGAAACTGTACAGCACTAACTTGCATTAAAAATTGCCAACAAATAGCTATGTATTAATTCAGTCTCTTACACACAGAGGTTACAATATTACCTTTCTCACAAGAGTGAAAAATGGATGCCTTGCTGCTAAATTCATGTTTCTGTAATATTTACTATGTTTTGCTCCTGTGTACTTACGTGGAGGTTTAACATAACTGCGATGTTATTGATAAACTGTCTGTGATCATAACGGATCACAAGGTGTCCGACCATCAGATAACACACAGAGCAATCAAAATGCAGCTGGCTCTGGGGTTTGGAGAACCATTAAATCAACCACTGCTGCTCAGGGTGCTGCACAGCACGGGTGGAAAAGAAATGTTGGCTAATAACATCTACTTGTGAATACTTAAAGGCAGGAGTGGTTTCTGCCTGAAATTAGACACTAAAGACATCAAGAAATCAATGAAGTGCACATAAAACTTGTAGATGCTAGAAGAGGGCATACATTATCGATGAGTATGAGCTAGGAATGGTGGGCCAAATAAAACAGAAGAGTGAATGATTCTTACGGAAAGAAATAGCCAGAAGGATGAGGATCTGGGAAGTTGTTCTTGGTCTCTTTCTAACTCTGTCAGCTCTCAGGCAGAAGGCCAGCTGTGATTTCTAAGAATGGGTGTTTCTATGGCTTATATCATCTTCCTCAGTAACCATGTTTCCAGGATTACAAACAGCATCTTAAAAGAGCCTTTTTCTGTATGTTTCTTTTTTATAGCATGTTTCCGTGGTACAGGATTTCTGCCTTTTAAACCATTTTTAATAAATGCTATCATTCTCTTTGACTACATCCAGTGTTAGACTTCTCAGAAGATCACACAGAAGCTTAATACTCAAGGGAGAAATAGTCTGCTATGGATAGAGCGGTTCTCACCCCATTAGGTGGGCAAAAGAGAGAGAGTTTGAACCACAGACCTCAGAGCACAGGGAAAAGTCTGTCTCATTCCATGGTAAGCCAGGGAGTCTGTACCACGGCAGTGCAACCTTAGATGGCCTTTTTAGAGCAAAGATATAAGAAAAATACATGGAAAGGGAGCAAGGCACATAAAACAGAAAAAAGGATGGAGAGAAAAAAGAAGGGGCAAAGAAGAGGGAAGGAAAATAAAAATAAAAGATCAAAATATTAAGTGACAAAAATAGTAAAACAAATCAAAGAAAATACGTACACATTCAAAAAAGCCTACGCCATGCAAAACAAAACAAACAACCAAACAAATGACCAAAACTCAAGATGGCTAAAAACACGCAGGGAGAGAAAAAGACTTAAGGGAGAACAGAGACAGAGTGAAACATAAACTGATGATATTGTACCCAGACATAGAAAAGAATAATGGGACTCTTCCCAAAAAAGAGTGGGAACAATTGTTGTCAGATTAGTATAACCACAGACAGAGTCTACCTACGCAAAAACCACTTGGGGTGGACACAGTAACTCTTAACTGGGCTGACCTTTGGAAGGGACGAGGAAGTCCAATACCTATCAGTATTAGCCAGTACGGAGCACACTACTATATGTTATGTGACAAAACCCCATGGCTGTGCAGATGCCTTCAGACCCCCCATTCAGGAACACACTTAACCTTGTTTCATGTGTATTTTAATTGTGACTCAATGTGGTTAATATTGTTGCCGTACGTTTCTTATTACCTTTCTGAAGATGCATATAGTCCAGCAAATGCAGGGCTGGAGCCACCGCAAAGACACAGCACCCGTCTTTCTGTTATTTCCATCCTTCCACGAAGGACATGGTGCTAATAGCACAGGTTAAACCTGTTAATTTATCTTTCAAAATTTCTGTCTGACTATGGAAAATGACATGGTCTTGAAAACACTGGGGCAATATTCCAGCTATGTTAATTATAGTAAAGGCTGAGAAGTGAGAAAAAAATGAAGGTATTTTGCAATTAGGCTAAAAGGAGAGAGATTCCTAGATTCAGCCTACCTGCTACAGTGAGATATATTGTACAATAACTTCAACAATTACTTTGATTTCCCATGTACAGGCAATAAAACTTTTTCCAGAAGCTAAATTAAAATGTGTATTTTAGAACGCTAAATGTATTTTAAGGACATCAGGGGGTAGTGTAAACCCTACAAAAGGAAGCTATCCTTCCTGCAGAAAGAAAGTGTTGATTTTATTGTAGTTCAGTTCATTCTTAAAGCCAGAGAATCCCCTCCAGGGCAGGCAGGACAGTAACTGCTGACACTGGCTTTCTTACTCAAAGAATTGCTTATCGTTATTTTTGGAATAAAAGCTATTTTGGTTGTATTTTAGAACTAGTAAACAGAAGACTCAGTAAGTATACATACATATATCTACATATATACATACACACACCCAAACACACACACATGTATGCTTATAAAAAGGCCTCTTGATGTAACATTTAAAAGGAATTTAGTTGAAGAACTTTACAAATGACAGCCCTAAGGCACTAGTAGAAATTGAGGAGCCTGTGACCCCTGCTAGACTGAGCTATTATGAATGTAACATACTGTAAAGCAGCTGTCCAGGCTCAGAAGTGCCTCAGGTGCATCATTCTTCCTCAAACATACGGCAGAGACATTGAGCTTACACCATCTGAAAACTTTTTGAGTTTAGTATTAATTCTGCCTCCCAACAGCAATTGTCTTATGCAGCTGTCAGAAACTACAGCATGACTGAAAGGAAGAGTTTTATTTCTGTTTCCATTTATTTATTTGTTTTCAGTGCTAAGAGGGTAAAGTGATTTTACAGAACACAGAACTGTATTCACTAAGGACCAGTGCTCACCATTGTTATCTGAGTGTGATGCTCTGGCAGTTAATAAAAAAGCAGGCAGTCTCCTTTGGAAGACTCAAAAAGCATCTGCTTCTCTCCAGTGGATAACAGGGCACCAGCCACTTACTTGAGTTTACCAAGTACTTGTACTGTAACTTCAAGTAAGGTGCAATTCAAAGCAAGCTCAAAGGCATTCAATGGGTACTAAAATGTTACTTCAACTTCACATTTTTGTTTATCCAAAGATACAGCAACTGAAATTCTGCTTGTTCTCTTGAGAAACTGTTCAATATGTTGGTTGACAACACTTTGGTATTTTTTCAGAAGATGCCTACAGTTCTGTGGTGTCACTGCTTCCTCCTCTGCTTTGATCTATCTGATGAACCAGGAGAAATAAAAACCCAAAACCCTTGGTCCTGATTCTTATCATAGAAGACGAATCTACGGTTTCTGTAACTTGTAGTTACAGAAAAAAAAGTATCATCTTGCAGGGTACCAAAACCACATGGCTCTCATTAAAATTACCATTTGTGACAGCACACAATGCTCCAATGTCCACACAGGCCTATCCAAAGGCTCTACTTTCCCCCTGCTCACTTCCCTCACCTCATTTGTGTACCAGGTAGTGGAGGCATCTGAGCTGAACACTTGCTCCAACACAAAGGCAAGGGCTAGTAGTGTCATCTGTGGAGATCAGGCAGCTTTTCAGTCTTGTCCCCTCTTCTGAAGTGTATGAGGCCATACTGAAAAGCACATTCATTTTTTCTGAATTAATACTGGAGGCTGCTGGTGCTACAGAAATCAGTTTTTAAATGCTGGATTGAGGTTTAAATCAGTAAAAAAGTAATTGCAGGTAAAAGATATTATTGCACCAAGATTATTAGATCACTTGAAATATACCCCTAGGAAAAAAAGTACCTTTTTTAATGGGAAATGTGTACTTTTATATAAACTGTCCTATATAAACTCCTCATCTTTTTGCCATTATTGATAGTTCTTGTGGGAAACTGTTCAATATATTGGTTGACATCACTTTGGTATCTTTTCAGAAGATGCCTACAGTTCTGTTGCATCACTGCTTCCTCCTCTGCTTTGATCTATCTGATGAACCAGGAGAAATAAAACCCCCAGACCTTTCGTCCTGATTCTTACAATATTTGTACTCTGAAGCCAAGGAAACATTTTTTCACATCACGCATACTGCGATCACAGCACACTGCTCCAGGAAATGACTAGTAACATCCCTACTGATAAACTGAACCTTGCCAGGGCTCATTCCCTGGCCCAGAGGCCAGCTGCTGTGGTCCGGTCAAGTCTAGGCTATTAAACTTTTGTAGTTTCCAAAGCAAGATAGCCACATCCGAACTACCTATTGGGAGTGGTCCCTGGCCTCTTCAAACTCTTCAACTTTGCCTGGGAATTGTCTGGGAGACTGTTAATTTGCCTTGACCAAAGTTGTGCCAGGGAATGTTTTTCAGCAGAATAAATTATTGAGTTTCAGTAACGGCTCCTGCTCCTGTTAGTTCACCAGTATAGATATAACCAATAAGAATGGAATAAGGATTGACCTTTACATGCATTTATTTCTTTTCCTTTCATGACATAAAGAAATCAAAGAACAGTATTTTATGCATTAGAAATCAGTGCTCACCAGAATGATCTGAATACAACCCTTTTAGATAACTCAGTAGAGCCATATATATACACATATACATATCTATATGTGGATATGGCTATATTTATTTATGTGTATATATATATATAGATAACAAAAATTTTGGAGAAGTCATTTGATTTCCCACTTGGAAGCTAATTTCAATCTTAGAGGCCAGGAAAAAATACAATATCAGGGCAGAGTCTCTCTGTGTTTTCATTTGATATTGGCCATTGCTGAAGATAGGATTCTGGACTTGATGAACCTTAGATCTTATCCCATGCAACAATACTGGTGTTTAGAAAGTCTGTCCAGGTCCTAGGAAATGTATTTTTTCAGTCATACAGGCATACATACACAAACCCATAATGTGACAATATTCCTTTTTTCGGTTTAATTTTCCATTTCAGTCCACCATTTTACATATCCTTTATGGTGAACATCCAAAAAAAATGAGCCAGTATAATAAGGCAAATGAAGTCTTGTCCCTTAGGTTTGACTGCAAAATTCTATTCCTAAATTATCTGCAGTTCATAAGAGTTCAAGATTTGATCATTAATGAAGATTTAAGTCATTCTGAGTCCTAATTCTGTGAGATGTGCATGCGTACAATGCTATTCAATAGAGTTAGTTTACTTCAGACTTTCCCAGTAAATTATTTGAAGTGCTTCAGACACGATGTCTAAGGTAGCTCGTCTTTTAAATAAAGCAAGGCATCCTCATGAATTAGCGTAGTAGTAGCCTCACCCAAATACCACTGAAACCATTGGAATTTTTCCACTGACATTGCGAGGTATGGTTCAGGCTCTATCGAATCTTATCCAGATATTGTCTGATGAGAAAATATGCGTGTGCTTCAAAACGCTCCGACATTTTGCAAAAGGGATGGGAGTGGAATGAAAAAAATGCAGGAAAAAATAATGGGAATACTTATGAGGGCAAGTAACCTTTGAAACTGATCATCATAAGTTAAAAGCCAGTATCTCACCAAAACTGTGAAACCCATCCAAATCTTGATTGAATAATTTTTGATCCAGGCTATCAAAATGCTTCATTCCTTTGATGAAGTAGTCAGCCCTGTAAAGTATTGCTGAACTCAAGTAACTCAGAAAGCACCTTGCAGAACTGAAGGAAAGCACCTCTTGAGGGAAGACACCATCTTACAAATACGCTTATGCAAAAGCTTATTATTTTCACACATCCAGTTGAAATGTGGGGGATTTGCCTCATTTTACTATAACCAATGAGAAGTTAGGCCTTATTCACCTTGGAATACCCTTTTCTCAAAGGAAAAAAGAGATTTCTCACCGCTCTCTTAGACATCTGCGTTGGAATTAGGTGAATTGCCTTCTGAGGGTGCCCGTCTCTCACCATTGGCTGCTGGGAGACCCTAGAAGATTTGCTTGGGATATACATATAACTGAAGTTAATCGAGATGGATCACAGTCTGAGAATATTGGTACTTTTCTGCATGTTATGTAAATTACTGCCCACTTTACTATGCAGATATGATCATTTGTGCCCCAGCTTTATAGGGTTGATAGGACAGTCCATTTCCATCCCACTATGATTTGTGATTTTCACACGGGACCTGATTCACCTCTGTAAAATCAATGAGTTGAATCAAGTATTGTGTCAAAAACAGAGCTCCAGAAAGTTTAAAGAAGACCTGTCCTGGGAATTCTCCTCTCTGCCAGGGGAATTCCACTGAATAAAGAAAAAAAAAAAAGAAAAGAAAAAAAAAACACCACCAAACAAAAAACCCCCACAAACAAACAAAAAAAAAACCCAAACCCACAACCATAAACATCAGCTTCCTGCAGAACAAGTGGAAACATAATGCTCCAGGATTGCATATCCAAGAGGAAAATTTTAGCAACTAAAAGCAGTGAATGGTGAGGAAATTTCTGGGGAAAAGATCACAAAGGTGAATGAAATGAGGAATGTAATGGTTTATCTTTAGAGAAAAAGCTGAATGATTCACCTTACCCCCTTTACAGTGAACATGAACAAACCTTGTGCCACAGTATGCTCCTAAATACAGGTAGTGAGCAACAAACTTAAAAACTCCTCTGAGATTACAGGTGAAACCACAGTCCTAACAAACTGAAAACCTGTAATGAAACTTGGTAGGCTAGTTAAAAGAAAAATAGCTTCAATTTTTACATAAGTCATACTGCATTATATCCATAACCTTGAGACTTACAGTATGTGAGAGA
This sequence comes from Rissa tridactyla, assembly GCF_028500815.1. Classification (NCBI taxonomy): domain Eukaryota; kingdom Metazoa; phylum Chordata; class Aves; order Charadriiformes; family Laridae; genus Rissa; species Rissa tridactyla. Next base: position 113,725,608 of record NC_071468.1, on the reverse strand, counting down.
TTTTTGAATGTTGCTCAGCAGTCATTCTTTGGGAGGAATTAACTCTACTGGCCTTGAGATAGATTGAGAGCAACAGGAGGATGTAAAAAGCAAGGCTCATATTCACTGGAGGTTCATGGCATTTACAGTGTTTTAAACAATCATGTTCTAAGGTTGATTTTGCAGGCTGTCTTAGTCACTATCTCCAGTCAAGGCTCTTGTGTAAATGGGGTTTGTTCTACCCTGACAGTGTGCCTATTGTAACTTGGGGCCACCTGTTAGACAGCATGCAGTGTTGCCTAAAAAAATGCACAATAAGCAGATTGTTTGTTACAGTTGTGCACAGACAACTGTATTAGTGTTCTTCACACCATATGTCTATATAAACAGAGCTGCAGTGAGCTATTCACCAGGGACTCAAACACTAATGAAGAAGCTTCTCTTAAAAGATCCAGGGCTTACAAGCATTGGTTCACCTGTTAGGCTTACATCAGGATTTCAAATGCTTGCCTTCAAAGGAGAAATATTTCTTCAGAAGTTTCTGCAGGAAGTTTTATGCTAGAAGCAAAAAAACAAAACAAAACAAAACAAAAACAAAGACACAAACCAAAAAACCCACCCCAAACCAACATAAACTCCACCTCTGATGGTTTTAGTAGTTCTGTGCAAAGGGAAGGAGAGGGAAATGGGCTTCATAGAATGTTTGACTGCCTTCTGAAGTAAAAGTAACATTATATCATTTTATAATACATATGATAATTGCTGTTGTTGCTATTATCAAATACACCTTCATCCATGCATCAAGACTAAATCTCAAGTCTCATAAGATGACTTTGTGAGCTCAGTCATATCCAGGATTCTTGCAGTCTTGGTGAGACTGCCTTGGACATCCTCTTCTATTCATTTCACTTTTTCACAAGGGGAGATTTTGGGGGACGGCAAGGAATGAAAATGTCTCTTTTTGTTTTGTGCAAGGAAAAATGTTAGAGTAAAAGAAGCAACAGACGCCACTGATAGCCATGGTGTAAGAAAGAATGGAATAGAATAGAATAGAATAGAATAGAATAGAATAGAATAGAATAGAATAGAAATTACACAAGTCTTTTGACAAGGTTCATGCAAGGATAATCAATTCTATAAACCCAGATCTCAGGAGTTATTGTTCGATGTGATCATAAAAGGCACATCAAGGCCTAACAAGCTCTGCTACACAACTGCCTGACAATACTGCAGGATATGTGAGGAGGCATATATTAATGTCTATTCCTTCTGTCGCTCTGGTAGCAGAGAAGAGGCATGGAGCAGAAGTCTCTTTGTCTGCCATCCTCCTGCATCAGCTTGCCTCCTGGAGCTGGTGCAGGTGTGGGACATAGACTCTTCCAGCAGAAAAGCCCACTGCAGCTAAGTCCTCCTGGAGCAAGGACACAGAACCAGAATGTGAAAAGGGGGTCACCGTCTGGTACCTGCTCTACTCCTACAGTAGCCTTGCTCTATATCACGCTCTCCAAGGCTAAATTATTCCATCACTCGCCAGCCCCTACAAAGAAGGATTTTTGTAGAGGCTAGCAGCACTCTTCCTACATCACTAAAGACGATCCCCAACATGCAAAACACCTATCAGAGAGAAAAAAAAAAAGAAAAAAAAAAAAAATTATGAGGGGATTTTGATTCTCCAGCATAGAACAAAAGAACTTTAGCAATTTATTTTCTAATGACTTATAAAACTTCACTTTACAGTTGAACTCCTCTAAGCAGCATAGGTCAACTGTTCTAGCTCCAAATACATATTGGAATTATCTTAAGCCTGTTTTCCATGTATGAAGTGCTTACTCTGATACTATTAAAAAGTAGCTGTGCAGGTTTTGGCTCCATTCAAAACAAAAATATTACGAACCCATCTTCTGTCTGTTTTGTCTTTCTTTTGTTTTGTTTTGTTTTTAGAAAAGAGTGTTTGCTCTAAGGAGCAGCATTAAAGAGAAGATTTTTAAAAGGTTCTGCTTCAAGGTTAGTTAACGCACATTTTTTCACAAATTACCATGAAAGCTTTTTCCCTGTGCTGGTTTCTTTCTATTAATACAAAGAATACAATGCCTCCCAGTTTTACACATTATATTGGTCTCAATTTGGAATAATATAGGCGTAATTTTTTTAAAAAATCAAGCTATTGTGTTTTCTCAGCACCATTCTGTATAATATTTCTGAATTTCTTTTTACTTCATTGTAGAAATGCTTTTTATATCCAGATGCATGTTAAAGTCTGAAGCTGCACATGTTTCATACCCTTCTTTCCCAAGTCAAATATCCAAACTAGTTCAGGGTTAATAAGTCCAGCTTGGAAACAATTTTCCTGACTGTGCATATGGCAGCACTTTGGATGGATGCTGAAATTAGTTCATAGTGGTAATACTTTGACATCATTAGCTGAGACATTATTGGGCATTGAACAATCTACAGCATGGAGAGCTACAGCATGAAGGACATGGCTGCGTGATAAATGGAGGAAGCATGATTATATCTCATGTACGGTTTTGGCCTACCTACTACAGTTAAGAGTAGCAATGAAGATACCATGGCATGATTTCTACTTTAACGTTAACAACCAGAGAAAGAGGTGCTTTAAGTTTTACAGCAGTGAATGCTGCTTTGAAACAAAGGAGCTCAGGCTCCTGGCTAAAAAAATGGCAGAAGGAGGGAAGTGAAAATGGGTAACAGGTTAGAGAGGCATTCCTGTTTTCTTTACTCTCCCAAGATCTGCTCCAACCATGACAACCAATGTCCACCAAGCAACTTATGTTTCATATTCTCATTAATAAAATATGCCGTGCTGCCCTTCTTCATTTTGTAACTAGAGATTAAGACCATCCTGACTATGAAAGCATGGACCATAATCCCACATACCGCATCTTTGCTGCACAACTCTCCCTAGAGAGATAAAAAGTGGACAGGAGAAGTTTTATTAACCCTATTTTATGAGCAATCTAAAAGACTGTGACCATGCCTGTACCAAATCACAGCCGGTCCCAGATACAGCAGGAAGCATGGGCAGGAGGAAGGGATGCAAAGTGGTGGGAATCCACCAGCCTGCCGGGATTGTTAGCCGGATTGTTCCAAAACTGAACTGAAGGAGTTTATGCAAACAAGCAATGCAGATGGATGACAAATTTGGCCTCAAAGCCCACTCCAGGATTGACACTCATACAAAGTCACTCAGACAGTTCATAGGAGAACTCACAGTGAATCCAAATCTCTAGTCAAGAGACCAGTCCTAGCACAAAATCCTAAATTTAAAAAAAAAAATAAAGGCGAAATGAGCTTCTGTACAGCAGCCAGACTTGTGAATGGAGTGAAATGTGTTCATTTTCCTGGCAGAACAAACAAAAGAGAATCCCCTTCCACCCCAAATTCTGTCTTGGGTTATATGAAATCTTTACTTTTGTTATCAAAACTGTTTTCTTATATACTTGTGTTTGCTTTGTTTTCTTATTTTTAAAATCTAAATTACATTTAGCATAGAAGCTTTAAAAATGAAAATCTGATACATTTATTAACAACATCAAAGTGAATGCTTGTTTTTTTCAATATTTTGGTTTTGGTAGATGAGAAGGAAATAAAGGGTAGGAAGCAGGAAGCTTTCACAGTTCAATCTAACAATTAGGTTAAATTTTTCAACTCCAAAACCACATTTCTTGATGATTTTAAAAGGTGCTACATATGGGATTCCTCTTTCATCACAAATCATTGCTAATACAATGAAACTGTAGATTTCAGCTCCTGAAGAAATTGCATTTTCCAATAGCAATTTTAAAATTTTATTCTGCAATTTAAGGTTTCCTTGAAAATGAAGCAGCAATGTCATGGTATACAGTGGAATTATAAAACTTGTATTTACTCAATGCTAAATATAACTGCAGACATATCTAATTCTGTCTGGAGATCTTTATATAAAATGGCCAACAGGACAGTTGCAAGGCTATGCATGACACCCCAGCACATGTGGCCATGCCCCTCCTTGCTTCATGAGGAACTTCATGCTACTTTCCCCACCACTTCTTCAAGTAGCTTTGCTCTGGGAGAGATGGGGACAGGGAATAAATAAAAAAAAAGGAAGGAATAGAGGCAGAGCAAAATATGAAGGGGTCTGGCAAAGGCAGTTAGCACAGCTCCTATAGCTCTGTGATAGCTGAGATGTCAAGAGCACGCATCAGAAATGGGGAAGGCAATATGCTAGAATCAGAGGCACTATGTGTTAGCAGCAGCCAACCTGGCTTCATAGTTGGCTAATGAATACATACACAGGTTTCAGGCCTGCTGGTGACATTCGCACAAGATGATGAGTAGGAAAATAGGAATTGTTTTTACTGAAAACAAAGATTTTTATTGAAATTGTCAATGTTCAATTAAAAAAAAAAAAGGAAAAGTCAAAATATGCAAATTTTTCTCATTTATTGATTTTTGCTTAAATCTTTTCATTTGAGCATTTAGAGGTTTTGACCAAAAAGAAAAAAGAAAAAAAAAACATGAAAAAAAAATAGAAAACCCAATACTTCTCTAGAAAGGCAGAGGGTTTTTTGCAATTTGGCAGAGGTTTTCTGGGATTTGTCCTTACCTAACTGAAATTTTATCAGCTTCCTCATTTGCTTGTTCGTTACTGGTTCAACACCAATTCTTTCAAGTTGTTAAATGACACAGGTCCTCTGTTATTTAGGTTGTAAGTACCCTGAATCAAAGCCTGTGTCAATGGGGGCTTGACAATATTCCTGGCATGCACATTATATTGAGAGCTTCCGGGCTGCTCCTTTAACATGCACGTCCATCATTATTTGTTCAGCTTCTTCTGGGATCAGAGTTTAGTAAACAACAGAACAAAAAGCAAGCAAACCAAACGAAGAAAACCTCAGACTAAGGCTGCATTTCCTTAAAACTGTCTACTTTCTTCTGTGTCATTAGGAGTTAGTTTCTTAGAGTCACTGCAGAGGTTTCTTAAGATACTGAAGCATTACTGGTAACCTGTGTCTAACATCTCCCCAGCAATAGTCCTGCTGTTGCAATAACTGGAATATTAAAAGACTGAACTCTTTTGGGCATGAAACTGGTCACTTTCTTTTATTTTACTTTTGCTTCTTTTTTTTTTTTTTTTTTGTCTTCTGAGTGCCTAAACATACACTGGAGCTCTAAAAATGCAGACCTGAATGATGCTAATGATGCGCTTGAATAGTTTTCTCTGACCCAAGTTTAGAGGTATATCCTTATACAGCACTACGTTGCGCTGACCAGTCTACTGGCTCCAGGAGCCAGTTGGGGTGTTTCTGTACAGGTCACAGTTTGTTGTGGTTAAGAAATTATTTTATTCAACTATTTGTATAAGAAATAGTGTGGCCAGCAGGACTAGGAAAGTGATCGTCCCCCTGTACTGGCACTGGTGAGGCCCCACCTCAATTACTGTGTCTTTAAGGTATTTAAAAGGTACGTAGGTATTTAAAGGTACAAGGTATTTAAAAGACACGTAGATGCAGTGCTGAGGGACATGGTTTAGTGGTGGACTTGGCAGCGTTAGGTTAACAGTTGGGCTTGATGATCTTAAAGGTCCTTTCCAACCTAAATGATTCCATGATTCCATGACTACTGTGTGATTTAGGAGAAATCACAGAAAATTAACCTTCTGCTAAAACTGAAGTCATTTATCTCTTAAGGATTTAGGACCCCATCTGCAAAATGTACACATATTGCTTTATTCTATTGTATTGCAAAAAAAGACTCAATTTGAATTTTTGGTGAGATGTTGAAACCTTGGACGGTGACATCAAAATTTTTCTACATTTGATCAAAGTGTGAATCATCTTGTCTAATGGTCTGTCTGGACACTGGAGAGTACTGTGTTACCACCAGACTAAGGTGACAAACTCTGTTCAAAATGTCATTTGAATTCCCATCCACAACTAAACCAAAACACATTTCCCCCCAATGAGAGAGAGAGGAAGTGGGGTGGGGATACAGGACAGACAGTTGGAAATTAATCCAGGTTTTCAGTTTTCCGACCATCTCCTATTATTATTGTCACATTTCAAAAGCGTTTAATAACTGCTTATTAGAAATCCTAAAACTTTTAAAAAACATTATTGCAACCTTTTGATTCTTTCTTGGAATGTTTCTTCGTATAATTGATTATAGTTACAAAAAATTACTATAATTCTCAGACTAGGGATAGAGAGATGGGATGAAGCATATGAATATGAATTTTTCATAAGACATTTTACCAAAGACCGAAATTTAATATCTATATTTAACTCTATGATTTCTTATTTTATATTTTTGACCCATTTCCAACACACTATTTCTGAAAAGTAGGCTTTCTAGGGACAAGATCCATGATGTGCTACTGATAATTAGGTGATACTGCTCTTTTCCATGGTTTTGTGTTAATATATCCATTTTACACTAGAAAGCCTTATATTCCTGGAGCTGGACATTCTAAATGCAAAGGAATATATAGAATAAGGAATATATTAATCCTAAAGTGGTCGCGTATATTTAAAGATTCCGATGCATTTTTACCGATACTCCTGTATTTAGTGCAATTTAAGTGATTACACTCTGCCTATCCAGAAACTTCCCTGTCATTTTGCTTACTTTAAACCATTCCTAGCTATTGCTGTATGGTGCTTATCTGCATTTTAAGAAGCAAGAGCCAGCTCCTGGGCTGGTGTAAGCATCATTGCTCTATGGGATTATACTGATTTACACCAGCTCAGGATCTGATCCATATTTTCTATCTCTGTGACATGATTTAGGCTAAGTTACACCCTATAAATCTATTCTCAGTTGTTATTTTCTGCCTCTCAAGCTTCCAATAGGAGAGCTTGTATTCAGGTTTCACAGCCAGGCAACAAAAGGCTTCCCCTGGGTACTATGCTACTCTTTTTAAAACTAAAGCACACGGGTTTGTGGAGGCAGAGCATTTAAATAGCAACATTCATTACCCAGGCTGAAGGAAAAAAGGTCAGCTCCAGCCGTAATCTCCTGCTGTAAATTTGCTAGAGAAACAACATGCCAGTAAAAGTACACATTAAACAATATTGTCAGCACAGGGACACTCGCTGCCTCCAGCCCCGCTGGCGATACCGATAGCGTTAAAGCTGACATTTGGGGGAACTTCTTGTGCCAGGAGAGACACCCCACCAGAGGGGCCCGGCCACCCGAGCACATAAGCACACCGTAAGTATGGATAGGTGTATGTCTATAGGCACAACACAAACGTGGTGGCCTGCGTGGAGTGGTGTGAGGAAGGATCCCTGGCGGGATGGCGAGCGGCGGTGGCGGCCCCCGCCTGACAGATTTTTCGGCACGTTGCAGGCAGGTTGGCCGGCTGCCTGGCAATCCACTAGGACTGACACATTTTGGGCAGAGCAGCAGTACGCAGGGAGCCATGTGGCCGATGTTAGTAAACATTATCCCGCACAGTCTGGCGTGCCACTGCCGGCAGCGGGGAGGGTGAGCGGTTGGCGGCGCGCAGGGCCCGGCCGGCCGGGGCGGCCGAGCTGCCCAGGGACGCCGGCCAAGGCCCCTCATCCAGCAGCTGCTCCCGTCTCCGCAGCAACGCCGAGGAACAATGGTTGGAAATCCAGCCGGCGGCCTGTATGGAGAGGGCCCAATGGAGGGAGAGGGCCCTGTGGAGGGAGAGGGCCCTATGGAGGGAGAGGGCCCGCTGCCCAGCCTGAGGGCAGCCTGCCCACCACCCCCCAAAAAGAGTACACCCTGAAATACACAAAAAGGCAAGACAAAACACCATCAGGCCATGTTATCTCCCTCAGCGCCCCTCCAGGCATGTTCTGCCTCTCCATCCAGGTGTTCAGGCTCCATTTTGGTTGTGCCTCCCCAGCCACCCATGCGGAGAAGCAGGTTTAACAGTAAAGGCTGGATGGCACAGCGTTAAAATAACAACGGATGGATGTCTGTGGAAATTTGTTGGGCTTTCTCTCTCCTGTTGCGATTTTAGACCGGGGTCTGGGTGGAAAAGATTAGACTTCAGTTTGTACCTCATCACTGCAGGAGACGGAGGGCCTTCTGTCCCTGCCTGAGGGTAGTCCTCTCAGTTTTACACCCAAATTGCCAGCTTTCAGCTTGATTCTACTTTCAAATTTAACCCTTTTCCCCACAGGTAATGAAAAAAGGCATGGATTTAATGCACCTCAGGACCCTCTTGACAAGCAGCTGAGCTGTCCTGAGGTTGCCACTCAGAAACCTGGGGAAAGCAAAGGCAGCCTCCCTCGTGCACTTGCAGCAGGAAGAATTTCTCCCACTTGTAAGACTTCTACAGCTGTGCACAAACAAAGTAATCTTTATAAGAGGAGTGGACACAGTCATAAACTTGGAAAAATACAGCAGCAGTCTCTATATGCAAATAAAAAACCCCATCCTCTCCTAGTAAGTCCAATATTAATTTACTGAAGTATTTTTCCTACCAAGCTAAAATATTTTCCTTCATCATTGCACCCAGACGACAAACCCCACTTGCCATTCGGACAGCAAGTCTGAATTTTGGGGAAGCTTCACAGAGATAAGCAACACTTCCGTGGAATACATTCAAATCTCCTGCCCCCTATCAGCTACAAAATCTTCAGAAAGCACAGTTTCTTGCAACACAGCCCTTTCTTCATACAAAATTAGGCCTTTGGGACCAATGTCTCTTGTTGTACAAGTATTCTGTGGAATATCTTATAACTTTTAGGAGCAATTGGTTCTTATTACACAACCAAGAAACATCCATGCTTTTCTCAAAACCTCTTGGGAATCTGTTACCCAGCAGTAATCTGTATCTTTGTATGATTATGTTGACTTACCAAGTGTCACTAAAGGAATTTTGTGTCATAAAGGATAAATGTCTTTGTGTGATGATAAAGGACTGTATGGAATTGTCTACTCCTTTTCTGCAGGAGTGCACCTAGGTGTGTGTGCAACTAAGCCTAACCTAAGGCATGGGGGGAAGTAATTAAGAAAAATCTCTCCAAATGCCAGGTATGTCGTCTCTATTGGTAATATGTCATAAGTAGTCCTATGAAGATCCAAATGAGAGCTAGAGCTTTTGAGTTTGATATAATGTATGTGCAATGAATATTTATTACAATCATGATTTATAAAATGTAGTAAAGCTCTTAGGAATGTTCTGAACTGAAGTTCACTGTGTGCAGAAAGAGTGTGCTAATTAAGAGATACCATACACATGTCACCGCAGGGAAGCTTTCAATCGGGAAAGCAATTCATTGACTGTATGTGCATTTTGCATCTGAGACCCAATTCTCAAAAAAAGGGAAGAAAGAAGGTAAGATGTTACAGCCTTGTCTGGCCACATTCCTGTTGCATAAAAGAACCAAAAAGAATGAGGAAGAGAGTCCCGGAGCAAGGCAGAGACAAGAGACAGAGCTGAGAGGCAAAACTGGTAGCTGGATTTCATACCTGGCTCTCTACATCAGCTGGGATCTGTAATGCCAGAACAGCAGGAGAGATCCTTTGACCTAGGAAAAACTCTTCTTGGCACCACATGTGAATATGAGCTGCAATTAATTAAATCATTTGGGATAAAAACAAAAGCTCTGTTAGAAGACATCTAAATTTGGGTGGGTCTGGTTGCTGTAAAAGTAACTGAAAGACTGAAATTGAAAGACCCTTTGTCCATTAGGGCATGAAAATTTATTGGTTATGTTTATTACAATAATTTCAGCAGCAGTCTCTGGACATAAGTCAAACTAACATAGCATGGTGCATCATAAACAGTTACACATAGCTGTTTGAAATGATACTGCTAAGTCCCCTTGCCTTCCAGCACATCTAGCCTCCTTTTATTGGGAGTGCTCGCTGGCCCATGCTAACCTCCAGCTGTCCCTGACCACTGGTTGTGTCAAAGCTCTGCCAGGACACATGCTGACCATGTAACAGTGGGGGCAATCACAGGCCACTGCCAGCATCTGTGCCCTGGGCCTCTTTCACTTGCTAGCTCATAGATAATCTGACAGATCCAAACGTGAAATCAATATGCTTCGGTGGGAACTGGGATAGGCTCCGCTGGTCTTTCCCTGTTTAATTTTTCTAATTATATTCTTAATTTCTGCAGGTCTAATTACTTATAGTACAATAACAACATTACCAAGAGAAAGAAAAAAGAAATGTGATTAAGAAGTTCAAAACAAAAAAAACAAATCTTGCATTTCTGAAAATGTGTAAAACAGACCTTTCTGTCAGGGATCAGTCCTGCTCTCTGCACCTAGACAACAAGACTATTTTATCCAGGGCTGAGTGACAACTTTAGTGCAGAAAACTGAGGACAGGTCATACTCTGAAGAAGGTTTTCAAAAGTTATTTAGTTTCTTGAAAGACAACTGGGGAAGAAAGACAACGAGAGAGGAGGAGGGAAGGTCTGGGCACAGGATTGGGAAACAACAGCTTCTACGTTGAAGCCACAATACCTTACTCTTCAATAGCTCTGCACAAGTCATCATAGAATCATAGAATGGTTTAGGTTGGAAGGGACCTTAAAGATCATCTAGTTCCAAACCCTCTGCCATGGGCAGGGACACCTCCCACTAGACCAGGCTGCTCAAAGCCTCATCCAGCCTGGCCTTGAACACTTCCAGGAATGGGGCATCCACAAATTCTCTTGGCAACCTGTTCCACTGCCTCATCATCCTCAGAGTGAAAAATTTCTTCCTGATATTTAATCTAAATCTACCCTCTTCCAGTTTGAAGCCATTACGCCTTGTCCTATCGCTACATGCCCTTGCAAAAAGTCCCTCTCCAGCTTTCTTGTAGGCCCCCTTCAGATACTAGAAAGCTTGTTCCTTGGTCCTTCTGCCTTACCTGCCCACCTCAGTGCAGCAGGGAGCAGAAAGCTTTGTGGAACATTTAGCAGTCTGGAATACTGATGTCTGTCCATGGAAGAGTACTCATAACTCCCATACAGCGAATGGTGCATCACAGATTTACTGGAGACCAAAAGCCTAGTGTGAAAGACCCTAAAAATGTTGTTCTGCTTGGGTATGGGGATGTACATGTCAAAATTTTTGGTAAACCAAGCACTGCATTGCATATTTAGGCAGAGAAAAATAATGAAACTGCCTTCCCCAAAGAAACAGCTCACTGTGGTTTAGGTCCTGATTCATAATCCAGTGAAGTAAAAAATATTCCTGCTGTTTCACCGGTTGGTTCACAGGTATTTGGTATTATTTTTGTTATTGTCCAATTGTTATTCCTTCTCTTATGGTCTTTCTACTCTCTTACTCTGGCTCATTCGTCAAGACATTACATGTAATGCTCATAATAACAAAGCACAATAAAAATCAAAATATACTGAATCGGCTCTACTTACAATAGAAAACAGACGGGATATTTTTCAGCATGTTTGAAAAATCAACATATTTCCCTTGTAATATCTAATAACTAGCATTATTCTCATTTTACAGTTTGTAGCAGAAATAGAGATTAACTCACTATGCGTGTTGAAGCATCTGTAGCTCTGTGAGTCTCGCTTTACAAGTTCTGGGTTGCACACCCTGCACGGAGGGCAGCGAATCCAGTTTTTTTCAAGGTTCCATTGCTGCTGTAAAGACTGCAATATCATTACTTAGTTTAAGTCAAGCAATTTGGAATGACATTGCCAGCTTTTTTTTTTGTACTAAGTTTCATTTTACTTTCTTCCTCTACAAAACTATACCCAATATCACATGAGGATAAAATCGTAAGGCTTACCTAATTACTACTGCATTACACTTGTATGAGCAGTGCAGATACTGAACATCGGACAAATTGCTAATACAACAATGCAGCAGTTCTTTCTGCAGCACAAGATTTCTCTGGGAATGTTATTTTATTGTATTTCATTTAATGCTTGTTTGTTTAAGGGGGAGGAACAGACATTGCTGTATTTCAGTTTGATTCAGCAAGCATTCTGGCCTCAGTCCAGCAAATCATTTAAGCGTGTGCTTAAATGTAATGAAATTAAATTTAAGTTCATAGTACTGCCTGTGTATGTAACATACAGCATGGGCTTAAGCGCTTTATACAAAGCAGGACCAGAATGATGAAAAACTTTAAAAATAAGGCCCATGCATTTTTACACACACAATTTTAAAAACCCTAATACTGCTAAAAGGGACATTTTCCATTGCCTAGGCTATGAAAACACTGTGTAGTTTCCCCCAAACCCCCCCTCCCCCCCCAAAAAAAAAAAGCCAACTAACTTTTCTTGATCGGACAATCTGACAGCTATATCCTGTGTAACTGCTAGTCTGGCCCTTTTTAAAAATATCCTATTAAGTTAAGTGGAAGCTTTGCCTGAGCAAGGTATGCAGAAATGAGTCACAGGGAGCATATGGAATTTTCTCAGGACTTAGGGCTGTGCCTGTTGTAGCCAAAGGCTAAATCTCCAGTGGAACTCAGTAGTGTTCCTCTGAGTACATTGACTTTCCATACCGATCTCTGTTTTAGTGGGAAACGTAAAACCAACATGAAAGTCATGCTGAAACACACCACAAAGAAAGGTGTGTTCTTAACTTGGGTTACCTAACCCAGGTTAGGTGATTTAAACTGCGGTTGCACAGCAATTTAAACCAATCTAACTACAGACTGCCAGAGAGGGTGGAACCACGTCAGCCATCAGTTAGATGTGCATCAGCCACTGCCGCGCCACAGCCCCAGTTTCGACCAGCAACCAAGATAGATAAGGTAACTGGAGTTAGCTAATATGGAACATGAAATATTAACAGTGCTTAAAGCCCCCACTGATTTAACCTGTCCGTGTAAAGATATTACTGAATTTTCATGAGTTTTTGCAGTGTAGACAGACCTGGAGAACCTTTCCAGAGACACAGAAACTCAGTAGAGCTGACTGCTGTCCATAGTAAAAGGAAAACACAGTTCCTTCCTCATAAGGTTTACAATCCATATGTTATATTTCCACTGTAAAGGCCCTAAGCTCTTAGCCAAAGGAAAAAAAAAGCTCAAAAGTTGGCTTTACTGTTTATGAGAAACTCGCAGTGAAAAAAAAAAAAAAAAGCTGTTTCGTTTTGCAGGTTAAATGCCTAGGGATTTATTTGTTTGTATGTTTGTTTGTTTGTCCCTGCCAAGAGCAGAAACAACCTTCTTGAATTGCTCTGCAGTGAATCGATCTCTTCTCAACAGAAACATTAAAAACCTCTAGGTTTCATTCATTAGCAGAATAATACATATACTTTGTTCAGTAGCGTTTGTTTGAATTACAACTGCACGGAATTCAGAACAAAGCTAGTGTGGCTGCATGGACCTGCTCAAAATTCTCAAAATTCTGTTTTAGATTGTTTCTGCTACAAGACCTGATTAAGCATACCAGTTATCTAAAACATACTAGTTTTTCTGCTGCTCCATTTTTCTTGCCGTCTCCATTCACTGCTTGCCAAAAATAATTTTTAAGTGTGTATTGTTTTGCATTTCTAGCACATCTCAAAAAAGTGAGGAAACAGTTATACTTTTGATCAAAGAACAGAGCATGAGCTTATCATACATATTCTCTCAGTTCTCCTCATGCCTTCATGCTAGTGAAAATGTCTTTCTCAAACTTGTCACTTGCTCAGCACAGACTAACATGCATTTTACACAATACAGCACATCCCCATGCATTTTACACAATACAGAGGAGTTGAGTGTCTTTGGCCCTGTTTCTGTAGCTTTCACTCATAAATAAAGAGGCGTGAAGAAAGAAAGCAGAGAAAAACATGCACAAGTACGTATGAACAGATGTTGGCTTTGATTTTTAAAATAATGTTACATTGTCCAACTTATCTGAAGATTTCTTGGTATTTTGAATGATAAAGGTGGATACAGATTTGCTTCTCTTGCCTTCTCTCATGTTTAAATTTAATTTCTGAATGCTGACTTCAGCACCAAGTTGCTCTGCACACCAGAGGTGTCGTCTCTGGGGACAGAGGGAAGGGGAAAGGGTTAAGATGTGGAACTTGTACATGGTCATATAAAATTGTTGTCCAAGGAGTTTATTCCAATGCAGGATGCTATACAGAAGAAAACAGGCATTATAAGCCCCAAGACACTCATCTGTGCCTCCTTGTGCAGAATGTCTATCCCTGAGGCTTTCAGGAACGCCCAAAACCAGGAGAAAGGATTTAGCCCAGCATTGAAAGACTGTAGTGTTAGGAAATGGAAAACACATTAGAAAGGTGTGTTAACTTGAACTGGAAAACCTAACTCACTCATTTTACTTCCAGCCAACAAAACCTTCAAGAGAACTCGTGCTGATTTAATGTTCAGTTATCTACATTTGGATCTCCATCTTATCCCTCTGGTTAAGCCTTCGGGTTTGATTCAGCATAAGGGTGAAGTGAGGCAATGTTCTAGGTGTTTGTATGTTGGCTTTTGCCTTGTTTATAAGAGCTATAGAATTTCCTGTCTGAAGATTGTCGGTTCACTTTCAACTTCTCATCCCTAATTGCATTTATTATATTCCAGAAGACTAGAAATAAACAAAATTCTATGCTAACCTGAAATTTAAGAGCAAAGGATGAGGATTAGGGCAGAGAATTTGTTTAGTTTTGATCTAAGATAGATCAAAACCAAACAAAATCTTTGGGGCCTGAGAAATGAATCCTACCGACTCTCAAAATTCCCTCATCCACTCCAGATCTTCTCCACCAACCTAGTGCTAAAATATCCTATCACTGAGCTAGAAGAAATTGGCTGTGTTTATATCCTTTTTTTGCTCCTTGCAGTTTCCTGTAGGTCAGTGAGCTGTACACCAGCCCCTCTGGTCTGGCATGGCCCAGGAAATTGCAAATATTTTCAGCTGTGTCAGGTTCTGCATATGCAAGTTAGGAGGTTCAAAGGGAAGCTTAATTGACACTAATCCTCATCTTGACTTTTGCTCACCTCCTCCTCTTTTCCCACTAAGCCTTCCCACCTTCCCACCTCAAAGCCACAGAAGCTTTACAATTTTTCTTATAAAAATATATATATTTAACCCTTTGGCAATCTCTTAATGCCCTTTTATTAAATCCCTTAACTCCTTTTATTAAGTCCAGGGTAATTAAAATGATTATAAACCTCTCTTGAGAGATTATACCCTTTAATCACAGTGCATATTTGCTGAGATGTAGGCGACATTTGTGGTATATCAAATACAAAAATACTTTGGGCAAAGATGTTTAATAACAATTTTTAAAACTAAGATCTTGATTAAGAAGGTTTAGGGCATTAAAAATCGTATCTACGTGTGGTCACAACGAAACATTGAAGGACTTCAAATACTTTTCCACATATACAATGGCACAGTTATAATCAGGTTTCTCAATTCATTTCAACTCCAGCTCCTCAGCTGGCATAATCTGTCCTAATGCCGTTGACTCCCAAGATGCCACACTACGTTATACCAGCTCAGTTTTCTGAGCAACCACAACAAATGCACAAGTAAAATCCCTTCTTGGGTTATTATTCCCCAGCCAATGAAAGAAAAATCAAAGACTTTTCTTCTGGAGTGAGCTTGGATCTCCTGTCTATGGCTCCCAAACTGTGCACTCATCCCATCAGCAGCAACAGTAAGATGAATGCATCCCCTTGAAAATACATATGTTTGGACGTTGTTGCAGTGTGGTGTGGAATAATTACTAAATTGGCCAAGAATACAAAAGTACAGCATGGTTCACACATTAAGGAAAGTCATAAAATCAAGAGGTTTCTGAGGTAGAGAATGCAACATCTGCAATTCCCTGTACAAGGTTGTTTGCAAAACTACACAAGGGATGGAACGGAACGCGATTCTTCCATGGCCTTCTCTTGTGATGAATAGCAGATATGGGAACGAGATGGTACTACGGAACAGATAAGTGAGCCGAGCCAGCATTTCAACAAATTTTGATGAAATGCTGTCCTTTGTGCGAACTTTGCTCATTACAATGTACCAAAACACACCTCCATCCCGGAGGCTACCCGCCCCCAAGGTGCAACCACTCCTCCTTGAGTACACCAATCATAATAAAAGTATTAATGACTAAAATAACCCAAACTCCACTTTGAAGATAAAAAAATAGTATAAAAATAGCCCAAGAGAGGGGGGATATCAGGGAAGGCACCATCGTGAACAAGCCAGAACTCCATCACTGACTTCTGGGACCAGTCGATGGGCTGAGCCTTTCTTCTCCCCCCATAGGGTCACCTTTGGGTAAGACTTAGATTATACCGAGTGTTTCCTTGGGGAACTTAGAAAATTCTCTAGAGAATCTCTATCCTACGTTTATAGTCAGGCTGTATTTATAACTTTGTCACGCTTTTTGTATACTTAACAATGTCTTTATTTGCACGTGCTTTGCAGACAGTGTATTTATCACCAACAATCCTAAAGAACCTGTATATCTCTTGTTTAAATAAACTGCACTGTTTAAGTAGCTGGTCGTTTCGATTTCTCACTGAATGCGACCAAAGACTCAAGAGTGGCCGTGCTAGTTCATGAGCACGACTAGAGTGAAGGTGCAGTCCACTATTAGTGTATCCAAATCGTAATAGTTTAATACATATTAAACACGATTGGACTGATAGTGCTGAATTGGGCATCACTCAGAATTTAAACCTAGCTGCACCTAGCCTCCCACCTCCGTGAGGAGTGTTAGAACGCAAGGGGATTTATCTTCTGCCAAAACCACTTTGCCCCTTTTCACACAACGTATGGTTGTGCACAAAGTAAGTTTAGAAACCCCTGTTCCAGTGTAAAATATGCACTAAACTTTTATCATCAAGGTTTGGGGTTTTATTCGGACATTATTGGTTAGAACTTCTCACTCACAAAAGTATGCTTCATTGTCACATGCATAGGTCATCAAATAGGACCAAGTGATATGAAGTCAGCCCTCAACAGTTATTAATCTTTAACTATTGGTAAATCATTTAATCTCTGTTGTTCCTTCTTTTTCTTTCTCCCCTGTTAATAGACAGCTTGAATTTCAGTTGACACTTCTAAGACCAGGCTCTCAAGTGTTCAAAAGCTGAGTCTTCTTTGAGGGAAACACATAAGTGATAATACACACTGTACAGGCCGAGGGCACTTTTATAAAGCTGTAGAATGACACAGATCAGTACAGAAAGTATTTGTTTACTCTGACACTTACTACTAGATTTATTTTCAAAATTACAGAGTTCTAATAAGAAACAAGCTAGGCATCCAAGATTTGTTTTGGTTTGGTTTGGGTTTTTTTTATTCTTTATTAAGAATAAAATATTCTTTATTTTTATTCTTTATTTTATTCTTTATTAACCGTGAGGAAAAGCATTAATTTGAAAAAAAAAATAAAAATCAATAGGATAGACAGCCAAATGCCTTACTCTTGACCACTTCTAATTGTTATTTATTTTCACTGGTACTTACATAGCTAAAGCATCCAGGCACTACATATTGTCAGCATCACCAACAGAAAAGAAAGGTATAATTTTCTTTACCAAAGGAGTTCATAATAACTTAACTGCCCCTAGGTTAATAGACAATGCATATCCTTAAACTACTCCGGAAAATAACATTCAGTCTTTAAAACATATTACTGACAAAAGTGAAACAATATTAATTAATCTGCACTATTATATCTATTTTATTTTAACTGCTTTCTTGTATTTTCATAAAGTAATCTTTAACAAACAAATGTCAGTAAGAAATTAAGAACTCAAAAAATGGGAAAGAATATAAATGACAGGGCAATTTAACTTGGCATGCCAATAATTTTCATTTAGAAGTCTTGGAAGGTCTTGAGTTCTTACTTTATACACTCCTACTGAAGTCAACAGACCTGTAGCCACTCAGCAAGTGTTCAGCAGCTCACAGAATGGGATGCTGTATTTTAGACTTAAATAAAAAAAAAATACATTGAGAAATAATATAACTAGTAGGAAATGCGAGACTGCAAAGCAAAAAAGAAGGTATGACTCATTTAAGTGTTTCAATGAAAGGAGGAACTGACGTAGGGTGATATGGAACAGTTACTGAAGACCACAGGAGCTGTGAAAAGAAGTAATTTTTTTTTAAAGGAACAGAGAAAGTTATAAGGACTACTGGAGTAAGGTTATAGAAACAAGTGAAGGGAAACACTAAAATAGTTAGAACTATACGAGGTCCAATAATATATCAAGCTGTTAAAGTTTATAGTGATTTTTTTAAATGCTCATCTACTTTCTGTTTTACTTCTGTAGTTTTTTTTACATTGAAAAGAATGTGATGTGTGCTATCATTTAATTTAATTTATAATCTTATCAGTATATCAACATCTGAAGTGTATCAACATGCCCCATAAATGAGCTTTGTGTAGGTGTGAGAAGGAGAAAATAAGGTCCTGCCCACCATGCAACAAGGTAACATGAGAGATGTTTTAGGAAATTTTATCAGTAACGCCAGCAATTTTCCAGCAATGATGAATATTGCTATATATTGATGATAAGTAGGACATGTGAGAGGATAAAAGAAATCCAAAGATGCTAAAGTTATGGAGATGCTATTATAGGTGATAAAAGCAAAAAGGAAGAGTGTTGTGGAAAAGATGAACTAGACGGAACTGGGTTTAAGATTACTTGACTTGTTCAAGAAAAATCTTAAAGATATAAAAAATATATTAAGTGAAATAAAATGAGTAGAAAACAGGAGTAGTAGGACTCAACTTGTAATTTAAAGCACTGAAATTAGGTGTTAATGCATAGGTGTTTACATGTTGGCTATATATCTGGAGTTCCTTGTATAGCCAATGGAGAACTAATCAATACAGTGAACTGAACCTAGAGAACTAATTCAGTTCATCCTAAAATAGACACCTACACTGAATGACTCTCCAGACTCCACTGACTTTAATAGCACCTAGATATCAAGCTTTCAGTTAGGTATCTACAAACAGACATCCAGATTTAGCTCTCTTAAGCTGAACCTCCAACTAGACATCTACAATGTTAGTACATGTATCTGGTCACCCAAGGCTCCTCTATAATCAACACAGAAAAATGACTATTTCTAGGGCAAGATTAATTTGTGTTATTTTAAATATTTATTTAAGGATTAAATTAATTGTGCACTAAAAATACCTGTTTTCTTTATTGACTAAAAATAGTTGGTATCTGGTCAGATGAATCCCTCTAGCCTCCTGCATGGCTACTTAGCTGAGGGAGGCAACAGGAAAGACTGGAAGGCCAGGCTGGATGGGGCTCTGAGCAACCTGGTCTAGTGGGAGTTGTCCCTGCCCATGGCAGGGGGTTGGAATGAGATGATCTTTAAGGTCCCTTCCAACCCAAACCATTCTGTGATTCTATGATTCTAACAAATCAGATCAGCATAAAAATGTTTAAAGGCTGAAGATAATAGAAATTATTGAAGTACATTGCACCATTACATAGCTTAATTAGCAGCATTAATGTATGTTTGAAAGAAGTATTCATAAATTTATAGGTTCCAATGTTATCTTGTACACCTATGTTCCTATTCCACTTATGAAAGAAATAACACATTGGGTTGAAGCACATTGTGGTTTACCCAGGCTTGTTTGGCCTGAAGCAGGGCTTTCAGAGAAATGTTTCTGATCGTAATTATTGAGGATGTGACTCAGGAATGGTGCCTGGGAACCCTGACCAGAACTAATGATTGTACGAAAAAATGAGAAACGAAAAGACCTCAGAAACAGAGTTTACAATACATTGTTGATGGCCATGTTTCTAGGTAAAACTGAATATATTTGCATCCCTATTAGATTTTGGGTTACACTGAGAATTTTCTCTTCCTGAAGAGTATGTGCAATTCTAAAGGGATCAACCAAACATGTTCCCAGCTTCTTAGACCGTAGGGGGGTTGGACTAGATGACCTTTAAAAGTCCCTTCCAACCCAAACTATTCTATGATTCTATGAAACATCCAGTTTTAATTCCTGCTGTGGAACACCTGCAAGAATACAGGGTTTCATCCCCTCATTTGCATGATTAGTTACTTTACATTTGTGGGGAAAATAATGAAGTGTTTTCATTTGCACATGGGGTTTGTTTTTCTTTTTTTTTTTCTTCACGTTCCTCATACCGACTCAACGTTTACCTCACAATCCCACACACAGATGAATTTCTACCTTAAAGACACTGGCACGTAACTCCAAGGATGCGAATAGCAAAGACAGTGCAATTTCCTTTCTTTGACATTGTTCCTTTCTGAACATTTGCTCCAAAGAGAATATTAATGAAGTGCACAATCTAATGACAATTTTAGAAGACAGAGGTAATTGCTAGACTAAAAAGCAAATTCATAACAATATTTAAAGGATACTTTAAGGTTGATCTTAGGAATTTAAAAGAAATAAATTATCTAAGTGGTTTTAAAAATGTTTTATGAGGGTTCCCAGCTACTAGCCACCAGCGTTCTGTATATGATATTAGATAGTTCCCTCATGTCCTACATCATGAATTGCAATATTAATTACATAGTAAAATTAAATTAATTACAACATTAATTACAATGTAGTTATTATTAAGTCTATGTCGTCCTGAAGAAACAAGGTTATGCCTAAATGTAATTGCCATGTATTGCATGAGAAAAAAGCTATTTGTATACAGATAGTAAAAATATCAGTCTAAATAATCTTCTAATTCGTTACACACATACACTGCTTTGTTCTATGAGGAAGTGAAATGTTTGAATGCTAAAACAGTACGTACTCATTTTTGATGGTGTTAGGAAGCAGAATGGAGATAAGTGCCATTGAAATATTTTATTTAATTGCGACTAGAATGACTGTGCCAGTTAAATTACCTATATAGACTATATTCATCCACTGTTTTATTCTAAGAAATAAATCTATTAACCTGCAGTTTTCTCCAAATCATTGCTTTAAATTTCATCTAGTAAGTCAGATCAGCTGTGAATCAAGCAACTTGGTGGTGGTACCCAGCAGCAATACAGGAGCCCTTAACATAGTTCATGTAATCACCCCTTTCATGTTGTAATCACTCTGTCTCCACGGTACACAGCAGTGTTTGGGCCCGGCCCAATGTAGATGCTCTGAACTGTCCCCTGGGAAGAGACGCTGTCTCTCTGGTGACTACATGAGGAGAATTAGGAAGCTGAACAGCTAGGTGTTTCAAACTCTGTAATGCTCATAATGCTTGTAGACTGGAAAGCGTAACTAAACAGATGCAGAAAACATGATTCATCCTGCCTCTGATATAAAACTACAATATATTTAGCTGTTAGACACTGTTCTTTTGGACAAGAGGACTCCTGTCATAACTTTGTAATGATTGATATAGCAACTCACCGGAACACAATCTAAGCTCAGCTTCAGACAGATAACATAGAAGACGGTTCCTCTCCCTAAACTCCTGCAGTATAGAAGATAGAAAGTAGATAGAAAGCAGTAAATAGACAGACAAATGAGGTTGGGAAATAGGGAGCCCAGAATAAGAAAAAAGAAATAATCTTACTGTAAAATGAAAATATCTCCACTTATCTAAACAATGTCAGACGGAAGAACTAGATCCTGGCCAATAATATAGCTCACAAATAGAGCAGCTGTAATAGTATATATGGAGCCTAACAAGGATTACATATGAAATGTAACTCAACAGTTCAGAGATCAGTAAAATAAGTCATAATTCAGTTGTAAGTTTGATAGATTTTAAGTCTGATAAATCTACACACCCCTCCATTTCATCGTGGGAGTTAAAAAATACTTGTCATTAATTGGACTTATTTTGTAGGTACCTTTTTTTTTCTTTTTTTTTCTGCATTATTTAAGGGTGTCATATTGTGATCATAAATACAGGAAACAAAATATCTTTTTTTGGTTTGCTTTTTCTTCAAAGGACCAAGTGGACAATCTTGTTACTTCCTCTGTTAAAATACACACTTGATTTTATTTAGCAGGGTCCAGGAATCAACACATATGGAATCCTTTGTGTGCATGTAGCATGTATGCTAACCTACTAACCTATACACACAGCATACACACGAGGAATCTTCACAGCTCAGAGGTCAAGAATTCATTTTATCTTCTCTGAGTTGACTGTTGCTCAAATATATATCTAACTAATCTCATTGAAAGAAGGATCTGGCTGGTAAGACACAAAGTTGGATGAGAATCACAGATCTGCAGGCAGGGGAAATTATCACCTCATGCAACCCAACAGCAAAAGCCCATTTTACTGTGTCCATGCCTCCTTGCAGGGTCAGCACAAGCAGAGAGGCAGCAAAAACTAGCATATGATGGCAGATTGGAAAAGGTAGCCCAGCAGAAGTGAAAGCTTGCCTGGGCACAGACCAAGGGCTCCGAATTTGGGCAATTGCTGAGGCAAGCTGGTGCTCGGCTTATCAATGCTTTGCTACCAGCCAGAAGTGCAAAAAGCGCCGTGCTGGCCCTACAATCGGCTCCTCTTCCACATTTTGCACCATTACTTTCCTGAGAGATTGCTGGAAGTGCTGTGTATCTCCTTTCTACTGAAATCCCTGCTTAAATGGGCTGTTCACACCTCAAATCCCTTTAAGTTTCATGGTTTTGGACTCCTGAGAGAAGAGACACCACATGTAGTTTAGGTACAAATGGGAAGAAAAAGGGAAAGAGGAAAGAGGAAAGAGGACATGGACACAAGGAAAAGAAAGGAACACAGGCATAAATCACAAAGCATTTGCCGGGAGTGTGATAACATGGTACATTAAAAAGTCATTAAATTCATGATCTCGAACTTAAAACTTTAAATAAAATGAAATCTTCTGATTTAAACCAGCCACAAGACAGGAAATTCAGGTTTAAGAGTGGGATCCTCTTAAAATCATTTTATTCTAGCTTGGTTTATCAGTATACTTACCAGGAGCAAACGTGCCCTCTGCGAATTATACACAACATGAAATCTCAAGCAGCCCTGCCAAGACCTGGTGATAAGTTGCTATAACAGCAGCTTGGGGTTTGAGCAATGCACTTTCCTTCGCACTCATGGCAACAGGTGACCTAGTGGTAATGACATCATTAACACATTTCACCTTTTTAAGCTCTCCCGCTGGTGTTTTACTTACACCAGTTTATGGAGGAATCATTTCATTTTGGTGTTTCAAGTCCCTTGTGTTCTTAGTGGTATTTTTAAGAAAATAAACAGAAAAGTGGAAGTAGACCATCCTCTGGGATATATGATTTGGAAGGAAACCATCTGATTCCACCAACAGATTCTGTCTTGTATGAAAAAGAACTTGGGAATTTTTATGGCAGATAAGATTGCGATCAATCTAATTCAGTTTTCCCTTCAGGAATTAGCTATACCCACTTTTTAATAAGCGGTTATTAGGTACTTGCTGCATTTTTCTAACAGATTCTCCAGACAGATACGTTTGCATTTGCTATGCAAATGTGTGTATATTTAAAAAAAAAAAGGAATAATATCTCAATTCCTTCTTTGGCTGAGTCCTTATGGACTCTTCACTCCAGATACGCAAGCAGAAGGATCTTTTGTTCCTGTTCTTGCCATGTCTTTATGTCCTTCTCTGTGCACCCTTCTGGGTACTGATTCTTCAGAAAAATATTACTAAATGAATTGTTTACCTCTTCTTTTCAAAAGCTATCTTTCCAACACGTCTCGATTCTTTTTTATCATGTAAATACAAAAGAATCAAACCCCACTAGCTTCTATTTAACAATTGCAACTTAATAACATCCTACAACTGAGATTTTTGTTTACAAAAACATTTGTCCTTGACAACTTGCTCCGTACAGCAACAATATGAAAACAAACTTATTAACTCCTGAAAGTTATTTAAAAGAAAAAGAAAAAAAAAAAAGAAAACAAAAGCTAACCCCAAAGTTCTAGTAGCACAGCATATAGCAGCAAGCAGTACAGTATATGGTAGCATTTCTGAACTATATAAGGCCAGGATCTGTCTCCATCGATATCAGTTGGGCCTTTATCGCTGAATTCAAAAGGATCAGGCCAAGACTTCCACAGTGAAAAAGAGCCTTTCAAATGGGATTTGTGTTGAATATCCAAACAAATCAGAGTATTTGACACCTTCATTATACTCTAAATGCTCGGATACCACAACAATACAAGACAGAACTGGGTTGTCTCAAGAAGAAATAGAAGTAATTGCTGTCTTCAACTACCTAACCGGAGGTTACAGAGAAGGTGGAGCCAAACTCTTCTGGGAGGTTAAACACAAAAGGACAGGAGGCAATGGACAGGGGTTGCAACAAGGAAAATTACAAACAGATAGTGGGAAAATTTCTGTCAGTCATCGTAGTCAAAAAATGAAATGCGTTGTCCACAAAGGCTGTGGAATCTCCATCCTTGAAGACATTCAAACCTTGGCTTCGTATGACCCTGAGCAACCTGATCTGACCTAGGATTTGGCCCTGCTCTGAGTGGAGGATTTGGACCAGATGTTCTTCAGGAGTGGGAAGGGAAGGGAAGGGAAGGGAAGGGAAGGGAAGGGAAGGGAAGGGAAGGGAAGGGAAGGGAAGGGAAGGAAAAGGGAAATCTCTGTTCAGTTTTGCATGTTCAATCCTTAGACAATACATTCCTAGACTGTAAAGACGCAGTGACAGATCATTCTGTGATTTATTTTTGCTCAGAATATGATTTGCATCTGCTAGGAAAGTATTTGGCCAGTATACAGTTGTAACTATTTTTTTTTAAAGATATACTAAGCCTAACTGTAAACTCAAGCAGTCCTTGTTGGAAGTCAAGCAGGCAGAGGTTAGAAAGACAATACAATGAATGTTTGAGAAGCTTTCCTTCTCCCTCAAGAAAACTCACGTGACTTGTACCTTGTTTGAAAATAGTACAACAGCAGTTCAACAAAAATTGCTAATAAAATTGGAGTTTGAAAACAGTTTGTTTGTTGTAGCTAGTAATATTAAATGTACCCTGTAATTGTGCACACCAATTGTCTCTGCTTAGGCTTAGTCTTTTACTGTTTTTCCACTGTACTGGGAAAGTGGAAGCATGATCAAGTCCACGTCAAGGGAATGAAAACAAGGATTCTATTTATGGAATGACTGTGGTCCTCAAGTCTGAATTTAAAAGATATTCAGTCCATTCAGGCCAATTCTTCAAGTGGCATAAACTTGTGTAGGCCTGGCTGCATCTAAACGGTGTTACACCAAATTTACGCCTGTTGAGGATCTGGATTTGCTGCGCTGAAAGATGAGCAAATACAATTCCCAGTGTTCCTGGTACAGAAGCTGGCCAGAGCCCAAGATACACACAGGTTATGGGTACACCAAAAAGCCATGGACGCACGGCACACCTATTACCATGGAGACTTTATCCCCATACTGCTTTTACTCTGTTACTTCATGGCTAATACGAGATATTCCATACCTCTGTCACCAAGCAAGTTACTTCCTTCGTGGCTGAAGTATGGGCAGATGTCCTAGACAGGCTCCTTGCGAGGTCATCCTTTAACTCCTTACTGGCCACTTGATCATTAATCCATACCTTATTTTTCAGGTTCAGTGTGGGGAAACACAATGTCAGAAACACCTGCACAGACATGCCATTTGACACACGCTTCATTGCTTTCCATACCTCAGAACTGTATCTTCCCTGGGATTTTTAATTTTACTAACTTAGCACAAGTAGTAACAAACAGGATCTTCAGCTGCAAACAAGAACATGAATTCTCCTACGCAATGATGGACCACTTCAAGGACAAGCCTTTTGTAATGCAGTTAAGAACAGCAGTCAAATAAGATCTTTGTTTACCACAAATACCTGCTACCTCCATCATGTACTTCTCTACCTGTCAACCACTGATGTCAGTCCCTTAGCAGAAGGATGCTAGCTGTGCTTCTGATCTTTCACAATTCTCTGCGTACAGTGGATATTCCACCAGAAGTCTTCACAAGACACAGGAGCCTTTCCATATATATGGAATGTTCCATATATGTGGTCTGTTCAGTCCCCTGGGATGACCAGACATCACAAAAGACATCTGAAGTACAAACAAATAGCAAAATTGTTCTTACTACAATTACTTTTTAACCAGAAATGAAAATTTCCTGCCTAGCTGACTTTTCATAGAGCGTCACCTATAGTTTGAGAGCTGAAGTGCCCAGGATATGGGACCATGTTTTTGTATTTCATGAACATTGTAAAGTTAAAGATTTTATTTAAAAGAATTTCATTTAAAAGAAAAATAGTAAATGGCACATCATGTAATTGCTATTTATTTTCATAAACATGAGGTATTTCAAAGTGCTATAAGACGCAGCACTAAATGTACATCGTTGGAAGAAATTAAACACAGAACTTTGCAGTTACCCAGTTCTATGCACCAAACATTAACAAATACATTAACTGGAAGAAACAGGCTAGGAAAAGGCTTATATAGTAAATTTCTTTACAAAAGTTTCTTAGTTCAAAAAAGTGATAAAGTAATATCTACTCAAAACTTTCACAACTCATTTTCATACGAAAATATAAGTATCAAATTTAGTTATGTATCAGCATCATACTAAAGTATACAGGCAATGTAAGAATTAGTACAGTACATAACAGAGATTAACAATATATTTGTATACAAAAACATGCTCCTCAAACATTGAGGTATTACAGTACTTAGGTATGAACTTCCAGTCTAATACTGGTAGCAAAAGCCACCTCTCATAACCCAAGACATGTACAAAAGGCAAGTGTGTAGATGGTATTTACAGAAAATTCCCACAGAGGTACAAATGCCAACCCCTAAAGTAACATCTGTTAGAACATAAGCACCATAAAACTTAGGAATGAACATTTCAAAACGCAACTAGATGTCATCAGCAGCTCCAAATGCTCACAATTTAAAAAAAAAAAAAAATCCCCACCATCTACAGTTCTTAAGAAGAAAAACAAAGGCAGTC
The DNA here is from genome assembly GCF_028500815.1 of Rissa tridactyla. NCBI lineage: Eukaryota > Metazoa > Chordata > Aves > Charadriiformes > Laridae > Rissa > Rissa tridactyla. The sequence continues at coordinate 113,698,777 of NC_071468.1, read as the reverse complement.
CATTGTTGTTTGGTAGTCTTGCAATAAACTCCTTGCAAGAACATCCATTTGCTCCGTACCCGGATAATATAGTTTGTCGATTACTTCAGGGACTGGATTGAAAGTAAAACCAACATTCTTAACGTCAAAAAACACAATTTTTTTTTAAAGAATCAAAAATGTGCAAAGTGGCAATGACTGTCCTGGTCAGCCAAAAAAAAAACAAAACAAAAAAATGTTTAGCAAGTCCGCTTGTATTCTATTTTCTTTAGCAATTGTTGTTGCCTGGCTTGCAATTTTTCCTTTTCTAGCAATAACTTCTGCTCCTCTGCCTGAAGGGAATGAACATATTCAGTGGCTTTTTTCAAGATCACAACTTTTGCAGCTTTCTCATTTTTAACCAGTTCTGGAACATGGTCCCTTAATGTGAGGAAACTTGACCGTAGATCATTACGCCGTTGACGCTCCAGGATATTATGGTTACGTCGACGTTCGCTATCCTCTGAATCAGAGTTTCGAGGACTTGAACTCTTAGACTTTGGTTGGATCGTGGGTTTTACTGGACGGGGCACCTCGGTTTTTAACTTTTTCTGCGGTGGAGCATCTTCACTCTCCATGTACGGAGAAGGAGCGGCATAATTATGCTGCTGGTGAATTGGTGCGCAACGCTTTAAAATCAGTTCATTCTGCTGTGTCCTGACTGATGGAAAAGTGGTATTTTTAGGACGCACTGTAATAGTAAGGGTGGTAACAGCCTTGTTGGAGGAGGAGCGTCTTTTCTCCACTGTCACAACATCTATTTCTTCTTCTTCTTCATCTTCTTCCTCCTCATCTTCATCATCTTTTGGGAATAGAAAATGGAAAATAAAGTAGACGTTATTCTCACAGAAAATACTCTGAACAAGTATCAACCCAGATGTATTTATTGGCAAAATATGTACAGTAAAAGCAGCAATGAAATAACTGATGGCAAAACCAGGGTGTGCCCACCATCTGCTGTCAGATATAGATCTCAAAAAGTATGCAATATACATGAAATGACTGAAGAACAGTGATTTCTGAAAGTTTAATGAGGGTTTTTTTTTAAAAACACTCCCAATTTTCAATCAAAGCAAGGCTACCACCCACATAATCGCGGTGGCACAAAAGAGTTTTTATACAGAATGTACGTATTCTGAATGGAATCGTGGAGCTGCGATACAAAAGGCATGCACAGTGCCACAACACAGCCCTTGCTTGGTAGAAAAGCAGCCGGAAAACGAAACAATCGCTGGGTTTGTTCTGAGGCAGAAGGTGAAGCTGCTCCAGCCGGGGACCCTTTAAGCCGGCGCTTGGTGCACTGCCAAGAAGACAGCTGTTGGAAGTGCTTCCTCACCCAAAGCTGTCAAACCAGACATTAAAGGGACAGCAGGCTTTGGAACCCGGGGCGGATCACCAACTTCATGGCGATGGTCATAGGGACCAGCACATCTGCACAGACGAGACCACGTTTCAGACCAAGTGGACTTCTCTGCGGGCACGGAGAGATGTTTTGGGGCATTTTAGGTTCTGTCAGTGCAAAGCGCTCTCTGAGGGGCTTTCCAAATCACGCCTAAGGGCACACACGATCATCCCCCCCCAAACCCCTCCCCAGGGTGACAGTGGCAGCCCGCTCTTCCCCACGCCCTCCCCCCCCGGCTGCTGGGATGGGGCAGAGGCTAAAGAAGCCCCGGGGGGGTCCCCAGCCCCACGCAGCCCCACGCGGCCGCGCTGTCCGGTGGGGCTCCTGCCCCTCCGCTCCCCCGGGGGCCAGGACAGGAGGCGGGGAGCCGGCTGCCCCCAGCTCCACTGTCCCCCGTGGGGCCGGGGCCGCGGGGTCCCCGCCGCGCCTGCTGCCGCCTGCCGGCCGCCCCGCGCCCCGCACCGCCCGTCGGCGTGGACCCAACCGGGGCGCCCGGGCAGCCCGCGGAGCCGCCACCCCCCCACCCCACGCAACCGCGGAGACTGGGCGAGCGCCTACCCGAGTCGCTGAGGGTGTCGTCCCCGGAGCTGCTGCTGGCCCGGCTGTCCCCGGCGGGGCGCGGCGGACGGCCGCCCCGCGGAGCCCCGCCGCCCGCCGCCGCCGCCGCCACCGCCCCGGCGCGGCCCGCCGCCGCCTCCCGCTTGTTGACGGGGAAGGGGAAGACCACGGCCGGGTCCACGCACTCGGGCACGGCGCCGCCCAGCTCCGCTCGGCCGCTGGCGGCGGCGGGGCTGCCCGCGGCGGCGGCCCCCGGGGGCGGCGGCGGGGCGGCGGCGGCGGGCGCCTTGCCCTGCAGCTTCTCGCTGACCGCCCGCTCCAGCTTCTCGCGGGCGGAGAAGCCGCTCCACATGCAGTCCTGAATGATGATGGAGTTGAGGTTGTTGGTCACGCCGAGGCCCGTCTCGAAGAAGTCCCCTCCGTCCGAGCCCCCCCACAGGTCGGCTTCGGGGGGCAGCAGGAGCAGCTCGGACGCCCAGTCCAGGGGGTCGGCGGGGCGGCAGCCCCCCAGGGCCGCCCCTCCCCACGGCACCGGGGCTCCCCCCGGGGGGTGCTCCTGCAGCCCGGCCCGGCTGGGAGACAGGGGAGGGGTGGGCAGCAGCTCAAACTTTTTCCAGATGTCCTCCCCGGGGGGAGCGGAGTCCGGCCCGCACAAATAAAAATCATCTTCGTCCGGGTAGAAACAGGGCTGCAAAGAGTCGAACTCGAGGTCTGGGTTTTTACTGACCATTCCTGGCATTACGGGTCTCTTCTCGCTGATCCCTGGGTCGGGCAATGGTTTTAGAGACAGGTTTTATGGGTATTTCCACCAAGGGGAAGAAGAGAGGTTCTCCCAAGACCTGAAACTAAACCAAAAATAAAATAAAATCAAAAAACACAATTAAAACACGAAGAAACAAACAAACACCGAAGGAAAAAAAAAAAACAACCCCATCATCAACAGCAAGAAAGAGGGAACCTTTTGCAAGTTGAGAAAAAAAAATGCTTCTCACACACCTTTCCTCCCGACTCAAGATATTCAAAGAAAAGCGATCAGGTAGCGCTCCCACATGCACAGCTTTCCGCCTCCCCCGGCGCTCCGTGAGGACACAAAACCAGCCGGCAAGGTACGGCGAGGATGCAAAGCACCCCTGTGCTCTTGCACATAGCACTCGCCTGCTCTCCCCAAACCGCTTCAAAACGCTCAGAACAGCAGAGTAACTGTCGACAGATGCAAGGCTTTGATACCGTAATCTCTCCAGAAAGCCCTCTTAATATGCCAGCAAAAGTAGAGGAAGTTTACTCCTTTTGTCATCTGCGGAGCAGCGCAAAGTGTTGGAGAGCGAAGGATGCAAAAAAGGGGGCGGAGGGGCTCTTTGCAACTTCGCAAATCGCCAGTTCATTCACTCAAACCGAGCCAGCGAAATCCGCACAAAACATAAGGGGGGGGGGGAAGAGGAGGAGGGAAAATCCAGCAGCAACAGAAATTATCAACCTTATGCAATAATCTCACGCACAAAAATGCATTAAAACCACCCCGGCGCCACCAACAAAGCCTCCTGATTTGCCAAGAAGGTACGGGAAGTTTTTCTCCCCCCTTTTTCCAGTTTAAGACGAGAGCAACGGAGAGCTTGCAAAGACAACAACTTTGTGCATTTTGCCACTTCATGCAATCAAACCTCCTGCAAACACAGCAGCTTTCCAGCCCTCTCACCTCCGGAAAATGCACGCTGCTGCTGCCCTTACCTCGGCCGGACCCCCCACTCACTAGCCACGACCAGTCAACCACAGCCCCATTCCTCTTCCGACACCTCAGTTGCATCAGACATTAAAAAAAAAAAAAAAAAAAAAAAAAAGACTTTAAGTCCAAAAGAGACATTCAGCGTCTCCCTTCAGCTCTGTTAAGGTAACGCGAAGGGAAATCGTTCTGCTGGGTTCAGAACAGCTGACGCTGAAACGGAGACCAAAAAGGGTAAAAAAAAAAATAATCCATTAAAAGCCTTATGATGAAATGCAAAGAAACGAGCCCGGCTCAGCTGCTCTCCCCCTGCCCCGCCCCCGATCACTTCCAGTATTGAACATTTTTCTACTCGTGAAATAACATTAAACCGTTAAAAATGCAAAGCAGCGGAGAGGCACCTACAAAACACAGGCGATCCCAATGCGACAGCTCCAAAACAAAAACAAAAATACCCTCCAGGATTTTCTTCTGCTCAATGAAAAACCCATTCACGCACTGCAATGCCCCTGCGCTTCCTTCCCCTTCCCATCCTCCCTTAGTTTAGCAACTCAAACGCGATGTGGAATTGTATTTATTTGATTGGGTTTTTGTCCTCCTGCTTATTACAGCCCGGACCCTGCAGCTTCCTCTTCTTACCTCCTTGGTGATGGTGGTGGGTGTTGCAAGGGGGAGGAGTGGCGGGGGGGGGGAAGGGGGAAAAGAAAAAAAAAGAAAAAAAGCAGATGATCTTGTATGTTGCACTTTACTGAGCGCCAGCCCGCCCGGCCCCCGCGGCTGGCCCGAGCCTCCGCATTCACCCTTTGCTTGCGGACAGATGACTGTCACTGGCTGCCTTTGAAGCTGCTGGATATTATTAACCCCCCAAAAAGGCATTAAAAAAAAAAAAAAAGAAGAAAAAAAAATAGCTGACACACCCGGGGAGGGGAGCATTAAAAAAAAAAGGAGAGGAAAGCGAGAGCAGCCTAACCCCTCCTCCCTTATTTCCATACAAGCAGGGAGGTGCCTGGCGTTTGGCGCCAAAAGCCCCATTCGCTCTTTATTCTCCGCGAGCAGAACGCGGTCCCGCCGCCGCCTCAGCGCCGGGCCCAGCCCGCGGAGCGGAGGGGCGGGCGGGCGGCCGCCGCGGGGGGCCGGGGCCGGGCGGGCCCGGAGCTGCCCCGCTCCGCTCCGCCCGCCGCCGCTGTCCCTTTGTGTCGCCCCCTCCCCGCGCCACCCCGAGCCTGGGGGAAACGTCGCCTCCGGGCCGCCGCTCTCCCTGCCCGCCGAAACACCCGGGGCGATTAAATAGTAATAAAAAAAATAAATACAAGAAGCATAAAGGATGTGGCTGGGCGAGGGAGTCGCGTCGACTCTGGGCTTTGTAAATAATTAGTAATAATCATCCTGCAGTGATCGCCTCCCCACGGGCCAGCGGGGCTTGCACGCCACCGCCGCTCGCCGGGCTGCCCCGGGTGGGGCGGGCCGCCGGCCAGGCCCGCGTTCCCCCGCGCACACCTCTCCGCCCCGGCCCGGCCCGGCCCGGCGGAACCGGCCGTCGCCGCTCGGCGGGAGCCGCCGCGGCCCCGCCGTTCCGCTGCCGACGGCGACACCTTGCGGAGGGCCGGCGGGAGCGGCGGCGAGGCGCGGCGCTCGCCCGGCCGCCTCCACGCATATCCCCCGGCGGCGCGGCACCCACCGCTCTCTCGCCTCCTTTCCCCGCGGGCGCGGCGGCGGGCGGCGGGGCCGGCCGCGGGACGGGACGCGGCAGGACGGGAGCGCGGCACTCTCCTCGGCGGGGCGGCGGGCGGTGGGTGCGATCCCGATCGCGATCCGGCCGCCGCTCGGGGCGGCGCCTACTCGCTCATAGGCTGCAGGTTGAGGCGGGGACTCGGGCGTCGCTCGCAGGAAGGGCCGGTGGCGGCGGGCGGCGGCTTTGTGTGCGGCGGCGGCGGGGACGTTGGGGCGCCGCCTCCCCAGCCCGCCTCGGCTGGCGGTGGGGGCGAGCCCAGGGGGTCTTCCACACCGGCGGCACCGGGAGAAGGCGAGCTCGACGTCGATGGGGGCGACGGAGGAGCGGGAGGCTCCTGAGGGAGGGGAGAGTCCGCCCCGAGAGAGGCAGGGTTGGCCCGTCCGCCCCTTCACAGCGACCCCAACAGGGGATTCTGGGCCAGTGGGGAGGTCCTGCCTCTCCTGTGTGGTGATCCCCCATGTCGCACTTCGGTGGCTGAGGCTGAGAGGCTCCATCGCCCTTTCAGTGTCCTGAGGCAGCCTTGAAAATTGTCTGGCCCTGAAGCCGGCCGGCGTCCAGGGCAGCAGCCGGGCCGGCCCCGTGCCCCTTGGCAGGCCTGTCTGCAGCGCAGGGCTGCTGGAGGTGGCAAGATGGCGGTGCGGCCAGCCTGTGCTGCCCGTGGAGGCCAGGCTGGTTGGGTTGGCTGACCAAAGGTGACAACTGCCTTGAAATGGCACCAGCCAGGGCAGTAAGCTTGTGCTGGACTCTTTGCCCTGCTAGCTGGCTCCCACCCACCTTTTCCCCTCAGCATGGAGGTGTCTGGCTGCCATTTTTCTGAGGAGCCTTTGGTTGTCTCTGACTGGGAGCAGAAAGGGCACCTGGGAGGCGAATCCTCTGTGCCAGAGCGTCCGAGCGAGCGTGGTTCAAGCAGGGGATGCTGCTCAGGTTTCCCACTCTGAGTTATCACTTTTTTGGGATGTAACAGCTGGCTGGAGTCAGCTGTGGAAAGGGGACCGTAAAGCAGAGGAGTGCTGGACCAGCTCCTGCCGGCGTGGCAGCCAGCCCCCGTGGCTACAAGCCGGTAAGATGTTTGAGGTCAGGTTTGCCTGAACTTTTGAGATTTGGCCTCCGTTCCTCTAATGCACTTTGGATTCAAGACAGGGGAATTCATTGATTAGCTAATGTGTACTCAGTACTTTGAAGATGTGAAGTCTTACGAAAGCGCTGAGCTTTATTAATTTCTGTTTGGATGATTTGGCTGGACAAAAAAGGTGTGGGTGGTTGGGATTTTTTTCCCCTCACATTTCAGTAGCCTTGAACAGGTTGCAGCTTGTGAGGAGACATGAACAGTTAGTATGTTTCTCACCAAATGTGTGAAACAACTTATTTATACTCATCATTCGGGGACCTTCCTGAATTTATGATTTGCTCCTTTAAAGTAAATCTTTTTGTCTTCCACATTTCCTTTAATGTTCTTGTATACGCAGATATTGATATATCCGTACCTTAGAGATGGACATGGGCTGCTATTTCATTTATTCATTATAAGTTTGCACCTAGATTTTCTCAGAAGCCTTTTTAAATTTTCCCTTTTTTTTTTTTTTTCCCCCTATGTATATGCATGGGAATAAACCCGTCAACTTCTAGGAAAGTACTGCTCTGGTGTGTTATATCTTTTTTAGTACCCTGGATGAGAACATTAAGGAGGGGTAACGTTCAAGACAGATTTTTTAAAGTAACTTTCATTGTCAAAAAAACCCCTCAACCTAACAAAAACCAAAACCCCACCAAACAGGAAATGGAAAGTAGTATGCTGAGAAACAGTGCCGTTTATGAGCACTAACTCGGTTTAGGTAAAAAGACTTGTTAAAAACCCAGATCTATTGGTTTGTCTTGTACAGTTGAGAAAGGCATGGGAAACATTGTGCAAAGCTTCGGAAGGACTACTCAAATCTTCGTGCTGTTTTGGCTGACACTTACTTTGGGCTATTTTATCAACATTTACTTTTTTTTTTTCTCTGATCCCTTCTGTCCCTGCAATGGCATATATCAAGAAGCCTCAAGGCAGATGGAAACCTGAAATTACTTGTAGTTACTGTGAATTTATTATTACGTCGCTTCACTGAAAAAACTTTGGAATTAAGACGTGCTGATTCTAGAACTGTGTTCCAATGTAGACCAGTTGTAGAGCAAATATTTTAAGGCATTGTAAGAATTCACTATCTGGAAAAGTAGAAAAAGATGTATAAAAAAGCGTATAAAAGGCAGAAAGGTACTTTTGCTTATACAGCGGTAAGAATCTAACTAGATCCTGTGATCTTTAATTTGGCCTAATAACGAGTCTGACAAAGCACTGTGCTGAGAGCTTGGACGTACACACCTGGGCAAAATACACGGGTAAGTTACTGCCGTTCAGGGCTACTGAACATTCTCCCTTTCGTCGTTATTGATTCATTGAGGAATGCTGTGTCAGGCAAATTTCTCTGGCCACACATACCTCTCTTTCACCCTTACAGCCTGCAGCCACCAAGAAGATCAAAAGAAATAGGACAGTATTACTTGATATGTGTGCACTTGTCTTCCTCAGAGGCACCCAAACTTTAGTACATATCTGAGTTTTCTTTGCTGGTCACAAGTACTGCGTATACTCTCATGACGCCACGTTAAATTGTAGAAAGGGTTTATAAAGGGTTTCCTTGATCGGGGGGGGAGGTGTGTGTTCTGAGTGCGCTTGGCAAAAGCATGACGGAATTGGAATGATTTATCCCTGTTCTGTCTAAAGCAGCCGAAATAACATGTAAAACTTTCTGTGTAGGACTAGAAGGATGTGAGTATGAACACTCATAGACCTGGGGTTTCTTTTTTTCTTAAGGCAGTAGTAACGTTTTCAGGTGGATTAAGTATTTGGAGGTAGCTGTTAACATAACAGTCACAAAAGCTGCCAGATTTAGAGCAGCAGATTTATTCCTGCATACCTTCAGTAAACTTGCTAGGCAGTTGTACTGATCCCTGCTGTGTAGCTGCTGAGTGTGTGCAATCTCAAATATTTCTCTTGACTCTCTCTGAAGGTAGAGTCCGGTATTACTTTTACCCTCATTCAGGTGAGACAGGGTAAGGGGCTTGCCCAGTGTCACATATGGAAATTGAAGCAGATTTCCCCGGTATGCTGATTGTAACAGTCTGAGGTAGCAATTGCTTTCCCACAAGTTCTTGCAGAGTGCGTCATCATCATCCATGAAGAAGAAAGAATAGCACAGCCCCTCAAAGCCATTGGATGTCACCTCTGCAAAGAACGCCACCCTCAGAGCTACATTCACAGGTGTTCTTGTGACGTGAAAGCTCTTGAATACCACCATAATACCTAGTGCTTCTGTAACGTTTCACATGACCAAGACATTGCACAAACACAGACATTGAAAAACTTGAGTTACTTCACTTACAGTCACTGCAGAGGTCACTAGCCAATCTCACCTCTGCATTCAGAAGTATTTTAAGGAGTACCTAGTACCTACTTTAAAGAGTACCTATTTTAAAGAGTACCTAGTAATCAGAAAACCAATTCTATTTAATTAAAACTAACTTTGAGGTCATTATTATTCATAAGAAACACCCTGATAATAGAATATCACCCTGTCTGTGAAGAAAAGAGGAAATATGGGATTTAACTGCGTGACTGTGGCTGAACGCTTTGCCTTTAAGTGTCCCTAGATATATCAGAAACCAAATTCGAAAACCAAATTTCGATAGTTAGTGAAAAGAAAAAGAGCTTTCTTCCTTGTGTGCTTTTTGTGTACATTGGATTTCTTCAAAAGAGATTGGTCAGACTGGCATTTGTGTACTGGACTTCTCCCTCAGCTTCCTTTCTAGCTGCTCTGAGAGCACTGGAAGATTTTCATTAAACCCAGAAGGACTAGCAATGTATTTTTTAGATTTGGCAGAAGTTGATAGCAGTTGCTCAGGAAAACATCCTACTTGCAACAGATTTTTCAAACCCTATATATGGCTAGATAAACATCTAAGCATTTGGTATCTTACAGTTGTATTCTAAAGCAAAACAAAACAAAACAAAAAGAACTTTAAAAAGTTGCGTGTAAAACCACTAAGTGAAATGTAATAGAAACGAGGAATTTTGAGTGCCTGGTTTCTGATGTCTCTTTCATGACAATTCTTGATGTCTAATTAAGAATGATCTCATTAACTTTTCTTGGTTGAAATATTAATAGGATCTCTTTTCTCTTTCCAGTTTCCAGTTTTAAAGAAAATTGTAAGAGTTTTAAGATTTTCTAGACCTTTTTCCCCTCAGTAAAATTTGGTTGAAACTGCCTGGTGATTTTAAAATTCACGTCAGGGAGTGACAGACAGATAACTGTTGAATGGTGGGGGGCTGTGTTTTTAGGAAACCAGGCCAAAAGGAAATCAAGTACCTGAATTTAAAAATTATGATTTTTTTTTCATAATTTCAGCATTCAAATATTTGTGCACAAAAAATGATTATAGAGAAAAATACCTCACTGCTCCTCTTAGTCAGGCTTCCACAAGAAGCCTTATTAATACAAAATCTGTGGATAAATTCCTTTTCACAATATTGTAACCCCCACACATTATTACAGTAATTTCTTCCTCCTAAATGTATACGAATTGCATGAAAATATATCCTATTTGTAAAATCACTTACAAGCATTTATCATTCTTGCAAGTATTCCTTCATGAGTAGGAAGGTATAACTTTCCTAAATTTAATTGTTGCAGAAGCGTCTGCTGCTTAATGACATACAGCATCAGTGACATAACAGTAGAGTAGGGTTGTTCTTGTGTTATTTTCCTGTTTTTATAAATACTTGTGGCACAATGAGCACATTTGAGATGCACATATATTTCAGGACAAAAGCTGTGGCGAAATATTTTTTCTGTAACAGGTGAGTAGGCCAGTGAAAAATGGCTTGATGGTACATAATCAGAGCCATGCTAAACTTGTTTTTTGTTAGAAAAATTTGTTAACTTTTGCAAAAAGTTAACAAAAGTAGATCAGTACAGTTGCTTCTTTTTCACTTTTTAAATTATGGTGAATGTAATTCAAGTTCAGCACACTGAGACACTAATCTGTATTACCGTGCTGCAAATAAACAGTAACTGTCATCTACCAGTAGTTCTGAAGATATCAACCATCCGAATTTATACTATATCCTTCAGCCACAGCAAATATGGTAGACCTTTTGCAGGGGTGGACCTCTTTATAAAATAATCTCATCACGGGTTCTTCGGTTTTTCTTTGAAAGCCGAGGGTTTGAGCCTATTCAGTCAATACCCACTCCACTGCCTGTTAAAGCTAGGGAAAAACTCTTTGGAAAATTAATTCAGTGAAGCCCTGGAGAGTCATTCTTATATTTTGCAGTTCATAAGCATGGAGAGAAGAGAACGACGCTGAAGGGCAGCTTCCTGCTTCTCTTGACCCAGTGCAAGTAGTAGGCAGGAGGGAAGAGGTCTGGTGCGCTCTGGCAGCTTCATCAAGTAAGTTTTTCTCCTCACAGCGGTCCATGCCACTTTATCAGGAAGACTTGTTGATCTTGCTAAGTTTAATTCTCTGAAAAGCTTAGTTTAGTTAAAGTCTTCTTAATGCTACAGCAAGAAAGATCAGGCAGTGGACACTGGAAGACCTTTGGGGTTGTTCATGTTGGCTTATAAAATGGGCTACTTACACAGTTTGTCCCTGATTCTTACCCAGTTCCTCTTCTGCCTGCCCCCCTCTGCTTTGTTGTCATATATTCGGCCATTTAGTGGTTTGAAGCATTACAGCATTTTATGTTTATATGTGCTCAAATGTTTTAACTTTTTTTTTTAAGCAATTAGCCATTTGTGCATTTTTATGCAAGCTCACTTTACTGACTGTTTTTGAAACTTCAGCTCAAAATATTTCACGGGTTGCAAAGCCTTTTAAAGAATTCATTATCATGAAATATTTTGCCAGATAATTCACTGAGACAAATGTGAAACGTGCAGTTGGGAAGGTAAAATTATAACCAGTCACATAAACCTGTCTTCATTAGCTCCCTTTCAAACATCTCCAAATGTTACCAATAGAGAAAGACATCATCGGAGAGTGGTTTGAAGCGTGAATTCTTTCGTTTTCAATTGGAATCTGCTTTATGTTTGAGAGGAAGGCTTTCATTTCCTGCATCTGAAATTCATTTTTAAATGCAAGCTAACAGGAAGATTAGCCTTTTAAGGACCATTAGAGACTGGCCAGAATGGTGTTGGTGACTAGAACATAAAAGGGGAAAAAAAGAAAAATACAGACTTAAGTGAGTGAATAAGGGGCTGCATCAAACTATATTCTCAGCTGGTGTCAATTGATATGGCTTCCTTCCATTGGGGCTGTGCCAGATGAGACCAGCAACAGATTTGTCCTGTCGTGATTCCGACTTTAGTCCTGGGCCACAACTTGGAAGTAGTTTTCTGGATTGTTTAGTTTGTTCTTATTTTATATGCAACAGATAGAGCCTTTACTGATAACCTGTGGGACATTCTTCAAAGCTTTGCCATAAAAACTGTTAACAGCAAAGGAAATGCTTAACACTTATTGCAGTAATCAAAATATCTTCAGACACATTAAAGGCCTTTATGGAGTTTTGATGGTTTTATTATTATTGCCATCCCTGCTTTAGTAAATCAGCGTGTCAAATTTTGTTTATTTATGTGTCACAGGAATTATTGATGTATCTCTGGCTGTGAGCAGAAATGTATGAAGGGCTATGCCACAATCTTTGGGTGTCTTACCATTTCCTCCTTCTTCTGCGTGCCTTTCATAGTCTCCCAGAGAGAGCTGGCCGAGTCCTTAATGTCACGGGCTAATTCTCATGGGCTTCTGTGGAACTCTCAGCTCCCTTCCCAAATCATGGACACCCAAGCCTTGAAGAAGGTGTTCGCCTCCCAGTAAAATAAGTGGTTGCTAGAGATGAGAAACCAGACTCAACAGACCCAGGTTTGCATCTGTTTTGGCAACTCCTACAATCTGTTCAGATGTTTAACATATTCATATGTTTTTCCAGGCAAATGCAAGAGGGTTTTTTATGAACCACAGTCTGTAAGTCGGAAAATTGCTTTGAAGTGAGCCATGATCAATAGGAGGCTGAAAGAGGTGTCTCGTTCTGATCATTGTACGTAATTATTGTAAAATTGTTTGACAGATTACAGACTTTCAGAAGTAGAGAGTTTTAGAAGCGAGTGCCACAACAAATGTGGTCTATGAACTTGAATTTTTTCCTCCTCAATGAACGATAAGCCATTTATTGTACTGATCATATTTAACATTGGATTCCAGTTGCTTGCAGTGTGCTACTTTGATTGTTTTAGGGCTCCTCATCATTGTAACTTTGGCCTTGTCTGTCCATGTGTCTTGGATTTTGTGTTGTCACATATTGCTGAACACATACTATAAAATCTAGACCTGTCAGCTTCCCTCTCAACCTGTCTTCATGGCATTATAAAGGCAGTTCTGCTCCCTCACTCCTCAGTACCTAAAGTGACGGGGAAAAAAGAGAGAAAAACTGAAGAAGCAGCAGCCAGTATGTGGCAAGCCAGGGTGCAGTCAGAAAAAAGACAGTACAAGACAGGAGACAGAGAGCATGTTACTCTTGTAGCCACCCAGAAGAAAAGGTTGTATGCAGTTTTGGCTGGATGATATTATAAAGCATCATAACAAACCAATTTTCCATTAAAATGAGTTTTAAAATATTGCTATTTAACTTTGAGCTGAGGAAAATGAAGGAAAAAAAAGTAAAAAAAAAGTGTTGTTTCCACTGTTCTGCAAGTATATCCTTGATATTTGACAGTTTGTTAATTTTTCTTTTGAGCATTGCATAGGAGGGACTTTCTTGTCTTATTGTTAACTGAAATACCCAAAACTGTAATCCTAGTTTGGTAGTGCAGAGCAATGTTCGTGTGATCAGACTTTACATGTTAAATGTTTTTTCATCAGTAATCTAATATTTATGAGCCATTACAGTATTATGGCTTAGCTAGAGGTTTTCTGTACTGATAATGCATATATTTGTTTTCCGGTGGCATAATTTCATTGCTTTGAACAATTTCTGTTTAACAGAACTGAAATGGTCTTGTTATCCGCAAATGTAATTCTTTATAATATCAAAGTTTACCATAGATGGGCCACATTAGCAAAGGAATACAGAAACGTACCTTATTTCAAAAGAGCAGAAATCTATATTAAAGGAAGAAAATAATGGTGAGAATTTATTACGTTTTGTTTCTATCCTGACATTACCCAAGTCTTCTAACAACAACTTTCATTGCATCAGTTCCAGAGTGCTAAATATGTAGTGTTTTGGCAAGATCATTGCCTCAAACATACTAGAACTGTGTTGGCATTCCTGCTCCTTTGACTTGTATTTTGGGTGCAGGCAGCATTAATCAGCGCAGAAAATCACGTTCGTGTGCCAGGCTTTCAGACTACTGGTAAAGACTTGTTCTTGGCAGGATAGTGGTACAGATAGAAGGTTGGAAGGCATCCTCCTTCCAGTGCATCAGGGTGTTGAAGACTAGTTTTCTGCCTACCCTGGAAAAAATAGTACTGAAATTATTATTTTATAAGCAATTAAGAAAAGACCGTGCTTTGGTAGTTTCGTATACTTACAAGAAGTAGCAACAAAGTGGATATAGATAAACATATCAGTGGCAAAAGAGTATTGTATTTATATAGAGGCATGTATCCATGTATATGTCGATGTACACATATATGTGTGTGTGTATGGGTGCGTTTTTAGACTCCAGCTTACCCTTCAGTCAATGTTTAAAGCTGTTTCTGTTCCAGAAATGTGGAAAAAAACCCCAAAAAACATTGAATCCTTGTTTATACTGTTTTTCTTTTTTATAGGATGACCTGCAGTATTATTTTAGTTAGCTGCTCTTACAGAGAATTTAGAATATGTCTACATGGGGCAGTAGAGCATGAAGACCATCCCCGGCTCACCTAGACTGGGCTGATAAATCTACGAAGCACATTGCACTGGTGATTGCTCAAGTACTAAAAGGTAAATAAACTGTGTTTGCCTGGCCCACTGCTGAGGATAGAAAATTTTGTCCCTTCACAAGGCTAATAATTTGGGCTCAGCATCATTTTGAAGCTGCTGTAGTGCATTTCATTCTGTCGCTAGCTTAACCAATGCTAACCAGGCAACTGCATCATGCTCCAGTGTGCTGTGTCATTGTGTTGCTGTGTGCATCGTGTCATAAACTGGGATAGTGTTGTAAGCTGTTAAAAGAAAATACGTATTTCATCTTGTTCGCTGCATATTTTATTTTTCTTGTTAATCTTTATACTCACCTTTCAGACCTATGAATTTGTCAAACAGTATGCAGCAGAGTTGCACTGATGGTAGGTGATGATAATTCTAAGGCAGGATGCAATGTAGTATGGAAGAGCGTGTCGTAGGATTTTGATTCTAGTTTCAGTTTAACCTTTTGACCTGTAGCAGATCATGGGCACGGTCGTGTTAACTTTCATGTTAACTTTCAGTTTTCCTCACTCGTAAAACTTGATGGCTAGCTCCTCTGTGAAGTGTTTTGAGAACTTCAGGAAAACTGGATGTTGCTAATTAAGGTAGTAAAAACCTACTAGATTTTTGGTTTGTAGTATGTTTCTACTAATATGATGGGGGAACAATACTCTGCAATGAAGGTAGAATTGCTCTACTGTGTAGGAAGTAAGGCTAAATGCTGGAGTGAAACAGGAATTCCTTTCACCTTAGGGGATGGCTACAGCACAGACATGTACATCTGAGGCAGTCATTATAGGCTGCCTTTCTAGTCAATGGAGAACACTTGCCACAAGCCATTTATTTGACTTTTTTAGATGTCTGCTTTAAGGTGAGATGAATAATGCCTTATGAATAATGCTCATTATATAATTTAATGTTACTTCCTGCCATAAGGTACTTCCAGCTGCTCTGTATTGGTTGTTCCTTTTGTTTGACTAAAGCACCACTTCCATAACGTCCTTTTTTAAGACTAATTTGGACAAGCAATCCAGTATTTGTAGTGGCGATACTATTTTTTTTCCCCTTTCCTTCCCACCCATATCTTATGTTAACCTTCAAAAGTAGTTAATGAAGCATATAAATAGCAGTTGAAACCACTTCTCATAGAATATCATCATGTTTGAAAATATGTGCTGAGTGTTGGTCAGCAAGTGCTGTGAAAAATGAAAGGTAAATTTGGCATGCAGCAGTGAAATGCTGAAGTGCTGATTAGTCTTTTGACAAATAGATGAGTCTGGCTTGGCCAGCTGTCAGGATGGTTGTACACACATTTTGCTGATTCTGATTGCGTTACTTTTGGATTTGAACTGAAGTCAGGGTAATTACATAGAAAGATGTGTCACTGTTTAACAAGGTTTTAAAAATGTGTGCTCTGTTCCTGCACCTCCTTCTGAGGTGCAGTTGCTTTTCTTACCTGGTCTGTGAATGGTGCCATTGCAGTCATTTACCTGTTAGTTGCAATGTGAATACAAGGTTTTTCAATATATTTCCAAAAAATCTATGTTTCGACCTCTTTGGAACTGGGATATTATTATATACAGAGAGTAACTACACGTTAAGACTGTGTTATTTGTGCAAGCTTGTTCTCATGAAATTACCATTGAGAGAGTTCCCATATACACATAAATGCTGGCATTTTTTCTTGGAGCTGGCTTGGGAATCTGAGTTAAAAATAAAGATGGATAATGAAACGTGATGTATGTGTACATTCCTTGTCCCATTATGCAGATAGTCCTGTATCTGGCATTTTTGAGAAAGTATGAAAAGGTAATGAGTAAGCCTTTGTGCATATCCCATGGCTCAGAGAAGAAAAAAGGCTCTTCTGAGACTTGCATGTTTTTAGTGGTGAGGATTGGAAGAACCCCCTCTGCTTGTCCTGCCTTGTGAGAAGTGAGACTTGAAAGGACTTTCACTTCTTTAACTGGTTTGAAAACATATTTAACCTCTGAGAAAGGAAACCAGGGAGAGCGTTGAATAAGTTGATTTACCATCTCTTGAAATACCTCCTTTACTGGTTCTGTGCCAAAATCTGAAGTACTGTAGTGACAGCAGCCAAAAGGGAGTGGCGATTTGGATGGAGATAAAGGGAAAGATTAAAAAAAAGAAGTCTAAACCTATATTTAATCCAATGGTCTCGTTATCTGAAGCTGGCCACTTCCAGGAGCTCTGCAAACTTTAGTGAATGAATTGAGCCCTATGTTATAATGACAAATACTTCTGGGAAATACTCATATTGTGTTACATTAATGCTATAGTGAAAAAGTACAAACTGAATTAGATATAAAAGATATAATTTTTTACATCTGTGATGCATGTGGATTATGGAGGCAAAGATGACCCAAGAAAATGGAAGCTTTGTGTCTGAGTTGTTGAAAAGCAGGTTTTGGAATGACATCCCAGGAACAGCTGCTGCTGAGCACATGGGAATGGGGGTGTGCGGTGTGATTATCAGTGAAATATCCAATTTTTTTTTAGTCCAAGAGAAAAAGGGGATTGATTAGTGTTTCTGATGGATTTACTACAAAATGTTGCTTCTTGAACATGATTCTAAGATTTTAATTCTCATTGTCGTAGTTGACTTTTAGCTGGTCGGTTTCAGTAAACTTCTACTGATTTAAACCAGCTGAGACACTTTTCCACAGTCATCACAGTATTATTCACTTGAAGTATGCTATAAGCTCTCTGGGGCAGAGAGCTCCAAAGTCCTAAGAAAAGTGGTTTAGGGTCTCTTTGGAAGCAGATGTTTGCCCCTAAGAATGACAGAAGTGAATTCAGCAGTACCTAGGCCACCCTTGTGATTTTGTGTTGCCTTTGGAAAATTTGGCATTGGGTGAGCTGTATGCTTCTTATAATTCTACTTGAGTTTCATATCCTTTTTTCCCAGTCGTTCATAGAAATTTCTGCTTGGTGGTTAAAGACTCATAAGGTAAACATATAAGGCTCTATTATATGTTCACTTTTCCCAGACATGACCTTTCTATTCTGCCATTACAGCCCTATGCAGGGTACGTGGTGAGTGCATCCCCATTCTAGATTTCCTGAAGTCCCATCAAAGCTGCAGCTGAATCAAGTGGACAAAGATGGACAGAGAAGCCTAAGCAGCGTCAGCAACAGTTTTGAGCCATCCGTAAGAGTGTGCATAATGACAATTCTGTGAGGAATGGTGGCACCCATAACATCAGAGCAGTCACAGCAGGAGGAGGCAACTGTTTTTTAACCAAAGTGAGGAGCAAGCCATGGCAAAAGTGAAGGCTTTGGAATGATGTGGGGACTTGAGAAGAGATTTTGAGTAAGGCTGAAGGCAGAGAGGCTTGGCATAAGAAGCTTTTGAGCGGCTGACTTGCTTTAATTAGGAGCAATGGATTTAAAGTTCAGCATGCTGATGGAAAATAATTCCCTTACAGAGCCCTTAGTGAGAATCTGAGTCCTTTCCTTTTGTTGTTATTTAAATATACTGGTGTTTGGGGTTGTCATCAGAAAGAATGTTTGTTGCTTCTTGTTTATTCAGGTCAGGAAAGATGTTCATGAAATATGTAGTCACATAGTAATTATGTCATCACATACACTGCTACAAAACTCTCCTCAGTGAAGAGGAATTTCCTTCACACCTGACGATAACATTTTTCAAAATAAAATATGTCAAAGCTTAGAAGTTTATCTTGGCAGAACATCATACCATTAAAGCAAGATTGAATGTATCCTGTCCAAATCTCTTGCTTCTTGTAATGGTGCCTAAGGCTACAGTCCTCCAGATGTTGATACTACCAGCATTTACATTTTGAATGAAAAAAACCTCTTGTTACCACAGACACTTTACAGTAGAAATTCTACCTTTTTTTTTTTTTTTGGAACAGTTTGTCTGATGTAATGCAAAAAAAATGTGATGGGGAAAAAAAGTAGATTTTTTTTCCCTCCTTCAGAATAATTTGCCCTTGTCAATAAGAATAAGAGAGGATGGGGCAGCAGCTCTTCCGTGCCCCTTGCTTCCCAGTCCAGGTTAAGATTTCACTATTTGTCCATAAATAGCTGAAAATTGCCTTAGTCTCGGCAAGAAAACAGAAAGTGCTGCAGTAGAAATAGTAGTGAAAGAGCAAGCAGAACTTTTCCTTGCACTAACACTGGCCAGACACCATCAGCATTAAACTTAATGAGCCTTATTTACACTGGGTCAGGTCACACTGCTTTAGCCTTAAAGGGGCCTTAAAACAAGTGAGAATGGGAACCATTTCCTCTAAGTTTTGGTAATTAGCACAACTAGTCCCACGGGGGATCAAGAGATGGTGGTAAGACAACTCCTTTTTCTTAGTTTTGTTGAATACCAAAGGCAGCTTTCAGCCTTCTTGCTGAGGTGGTGCAGTTTTATAAGATTCTATGGATGAAAGGCAGGACCAAGTGATCAAGGGATGACGAAGGGGTGAGATAACAGGACACTGAGAAGAGAAATAAATCCTTCTTGGTGTATATTATTACGAAAGCCGTATGTAGTTCAGCAAGAATGGCCAGGCTTCAATTGGAATTAGATTATATTATTTTTTTAAGAAAAACTGTGTTGCCACATGCAGATCTGCATTGATTGCTTTATCCTGCTCTTGCTCACGGGTTTAGCTATCTTATGTGCTTACGTTTTTTGCTGGGTTGGTACCTGAGGCTTGAATCTGGTGAAGAGATTCATGATGCAGCCACATAGACTAGTTTTCCAGTCTGTCACTACTATTTCTGTCCTGTAGACTCTAAATTGGAGCTTACAATTGAGTTTCAGCCTGAATAAGAATGGCGTGGAGGGTTCCTGATACTTTCAGGACCAGATGTTCAGCTCACCATCCTCCAACAAACATCTCGGGGTGAATTGGTCGGACCATTAATAACAGTTCCAAGGAAAGTCATGAAAACACTCACCAAGCAGAATGTGTGTATATTACATTTGTCATGCGTATGTGGTTTTGCGGTAGTGAGATATATATGAGAAGAAACAAAGGTGAGAAGTAACAAACCGAGTCTTCTATACAAGTAACTTATAAAGGTAAATGATTTTCCCAGCTCTGTTTCCCCCTGCACGGCACCTTTGCATGGGAACACCTTATTAGGAAAGATACTGGGATTGTGATGTGTACAGGGTTGATTTACAGGTTATACTTAGTCAAAATGAGAGGGATCAATCTTGTAAAAATCACTTTAGAGCGTGATTTTATATAGTGGCAGTAAGATCGGAGATGGTGCATTCAGCAAATCGACACACACACACGTATGCTGCATAATGTCGTGTACTCTTGGTTTTGTACTTGCACTTCAAATAATTTCTGTTCAACCATGATATCCTGTGGCATGGATGGATGCTTGTTAGTAGAACAAGTAACATAATTCCAAAGTTAGAAAGGTCGTAGATAGGGCAATGGGACTGGGGACCCGAAGCTGGAAAATGTATTAAAATAGTTTAATCAGTCATACTAAATTCCACTGTGGCATATTTCCTCAACAAATTAGTTAAAAGGTTTCTGGGTTCTGTCACTGGAAAAGAAAACACTTAATCTTTTATTCTAAAAAGAATATTTTTTTCTTTAATTATTGTGTCTGAAAGTTTGGGGATTTTTATTTTTTTTTTGTATTTTCATGAGTGTTTTGCTCTAATGTTTAAAACCTTGTATTAAGATATCTAGCTTTTCCTGTAAATTTTGCCAGAGCTTTGTTGTGCAGCCTTGACCAGATTACTCACTCCTTCTATGTCTCACTTTCACTGTATTCAGGTAATAGACTCTCCAGCGCTATCCTAAACTTCAGCATGTCTGTGAAGTGCATAGCACGATGTGATGTCGATATCAGGTGGAATTTCTAAGAATTACTGCAATTCAAACAAGTATTAATTATTTGGAGTTTGGCTAAACTACGTTATCCAGCATCTTCTCTGGTGAAGAGCCATTACTTCAAATATTGGAAGAACGTTCATGCAAACCATTGGCGAGCCAGTGTGGGTTTTGGCAGGATGGTATGTTTAGGTGAGCAATCCTAGTCAAGGAGCATGATTCAGATTCTGATTGTTCCCAAGCAAAGGAGTACAAAAGTGAAAGTGTATCAGTGAGATTCATCTGAATAATAACAGTGGTTGTTTCATTTCTTAGATGACCATGTAGGATTTTTGAGCTACCCCTTGAGTAGTTTGAAGCTAAAGTTGGAAACCAATTTAGAACTGCTTTAGTGTGGCCATTCTTATGCATTCGATGCAACTTGTACCCTTCCTTCTTCCCTATGGAGGAAGGATAAGAAAGGCACTTCAGGAGGGAATGCGGTTCCATTGCTATGTGGTGATTCTGTAATAATTAACAACAGCACTCTTGTTGAGTTGCACTCGTGGTACATTCAAATTGAAATTCCTCCTCTATTAGAGTGCTTGCTCTTTTTCACAAGTACCTTGTAGAGCTTTATAGCTTATAAGCTTCATAATGGTGACATCCCGCCCTGAAATACAACCGTAGTACAATTTGCCTTGTTGAAGAACTAAAGTACGATTACTTTTTTCTTAAGTAGATATGCCTAGTGGAGTTTTGAAAACTACAGAACTAATTCACAAAGTTCAATAATTAGTGATATGATATAAATAGGATTCCTCTAAATTACTTTAAAAGTTGGCCTATTTCCATCTACACCATTTAAATAGGTATTAATTTAAAGCTAGCTGCTTCTTGCCTGTTGCATTTTGAGGTTGCTCTGTTAGTTTTTCTTTCTTCCTCCTGAGGATTAAATGTGTGTCCTGTAGGCTTATCAGCCCTGACTTTTTGTATGTGACAACACTCACTGTGATCTCCTAACTCATCAATCAAATGGGAACCATAGTCTTTGAGAGTGTTTTAGAGAGCCTCTTGCTTGAATAGCGCACAGTATTTCTATACTAAGGGTATACTCTGCCATAAAATAATGTTTATGTTCCTTTAGGCTTAATACCATACCATTTGTGAGTGCAAGTGCTGAAGCAATTTAGAAAGAGATGTTAACTTTATATCCTACCAGGAAAGTAGTTTTATTACCGTGTATGCAAAGCAACAGGAAAGCAGAGCTTTGCTTTTATATTTTATTAGCTATCATTATCATGTTTCAGGGCCTCTTCTTGTATCAGTATTTGCAGACATAGAGAAGTATCTCTTTATGAGCAAACTAAAAAGAAATTAGGAAATTAATAACGTAGCTTCTGAATCCTTCGAAAAAGCACTTGCTTTAGAAAACAAAGAATTGTTTCAGCAGTGTATGTCCCAACAATGAGGTTTACAAATGCCAGATGTAGAAGAATAACATTGTGCTTTGGCATTGGATTATGAAAGTAGAATGGAAATGAAAGCAGTTAGCTTAACTGCCATGTAGAGGAATATCACTGTTGGTAATGCCAGACATTTAAATATGAATCAAGTCCCAACGTAGTCCTGACATATCCTAAAATCATTAAAATATACTTCAGGTTGTTTTGTATTTGCCCACTTTGAGGTGTGCTTTCAGAGTTTTCTGTCATAATTCTGAGATAGAGAAACTAATGCAGAGCTTTTTCAAGTAGTCACAAGTTGTCAGAAGCATGAATTTTAAGCAGATTACGAAGTATCATGAAATTCCATAGAACTGTGAGAGTTGATAATACTGTGATAAGCAGTGTTCTGGGGTGCAAATTTTACGGTCTCTGAAATGGCTTTTGACTGGTGTTTCGAAACTGAAATTCTACACTGAGAAAATTGTCCTGTTTTGGTAAGGTTTAAGGATATATTTATTTTTTCGTATGTTTTTTGTTTGTATTTATACTATAGAAGACAGCTCAAAACGTACTGTATAAGAATACTGAGAAATTACTTCCTAAAGGAGCTTTACCATGTTCAGTCCATCCTCCATAGAAATTCTGAAAGAACAGAATTTCCTATGGAAATAAGTGTTGTCCTTGTTGTGAAAATTCACTATGTAAGAGTATATTTGCTAGTCACATTCTTAATCCAAAATATTGAATACATCCAGAAAATGGAATGCCCTTGAATATAGATGGCCTTGGATTAACAAAAGAGAGCATGACTTTAGACCGTATTCTCTAGGAATCAGAAGAGTATTCTGTAGGAACCAGTCTGGAGAGCCATGCAGACCCCTCGATCATTGCTAACGAGTTATGAAAGTGGAGTCTAAATGAAAGCAGCTAATGATGACACAAATGTGGCACAAGAATAGCCACATCACAGTTGCTGCTTCTAAACATTTAGGTATCATGAGTCAGCTTTAGATTTCTGAAATTAGTCTTTAAAATGCTAATACATATGTGAGCTTGCTGGTCTTGCTTCTGAAAACATACAAGTTCTTCTCTCACTGGAGTTCACTGGGTGCTGATGTCTTTTTTGACATCATTAGGACTAGGTTAGAGCTTCCAAACCTTAAGAAACTGGAAATGATGTGCAGGTAATTTCACAATGGTTCAGAGCACAGTAAACTTAGATGCCCATGCTTATGTTTCTTGTGTTCAGAAAAAAAAAAAAGAAAAAGAAAAAAACCTCTCCATAAGATGCTTGGGTTTTGAGATGGGTAGTGAAATGACTGAGATAGCTTATAATTATCTGAAAAAAGATTATCCTGTCCAGTCTGAGATAACAGCAAGCATTACGTATGCTGCAGATTTAATTGGTTAACTGGGTATGTATATGATCATTAAACTCCCTCTAACTTAGCTATAAACTTTTGAAATGTTTTCTACTGAAATTAAATGCTTTTTGTCATTGTACCTCTTGTCTTCCTGAGGTTCGGTTTTGCTCTGCTGTTCTTTACCTAGGAACAGATTTTAAGTGCTGGGCTACGTTAATAATAATGAGGTAGTCAAATGTTGTAGAGGAAAAGTTACAGCTGCTTTTTGTCCCTTCTTGCTGACAGTGAATTGGTTCAATTGGTGTTACTTGTAAAATGCTGGAACAAACAGAGAAAGATGTGGTTCTAGGAGTGAGAGAGATTTCCCTACCACTGGTAGGGAAATGTGGCATGTCATTCCAGAGAAGACCAGGAACCCCTTAAACACACATGGTGGTTAAGGGTCTTGAGCACAAGTCTTATGAGGAGCGGCTGAAGGAACTGGGAATGTTTAGCCTGTAGAAAAGGAGGCTGAGGGGAGACCTTATCACTCTCCACAACCTCCACAAGGAGGTTGCAGAGAGGTGGGGGTTGGTCTCTTCTCCCAAGCAACAAGCGATAGAACAAAAGGAAATGGCTTCAAGTTGTGCCAGGGGAGGTTTAGATTGGATATTAGGAAAAAATTCTTCACTGAAGGGGTTATGAAGCATTGGCGCAGACTGTCCAGGGAAGTGGTGGAGTCACCATCCCTGGAGGTATTTAAAAGACGGGTAGATGCAGTGCTGAGGGACGTGGTTTATTGGTAACTTGGTAGTGCTTGGTTAACAGTTGGACTTGATCATCTTAAAGGTCTCTTCCAACCAAAATGATTCTATGATTCTATGTGGTGGTATCATACCATTTCTTCTCAATAAGGCAATAAGATTTTATGGTTGGCAAAGTTAAGCAGGAAAGAGATCCAAAATGGGAATGCTTCCTGTGCATTTGTAGTAGACCATTTCCAGCACCACTGTGGTATGTTCAGTTCTGGATCTTGGTATGAATCCACCAAATGCCAGGTCTACTTTCTTATCTTCACTTAGATGAACATTCACCGGTTTTGGCTAGTTTCTGAATGAGCTTGTTCAGGAAGGAGAGATTTGATGCGCTTTTTGGTTGGTTTGAAATCATTAAGGATTGCAAAGAGTCAGCCTTCTTCATTGCTAGTCAAACTAGTTTGGGCTTGAAAGATAAAAAGAGTTTCTTTCTTTGAAAGCCGTATTTGTAATTTCTGTAGAAAGGTCTTCTGTTCATAATTCTTTCATGAATCAGTAAAAACATTAATAAATACAGAAGATGTTTTAGGTTGGCGATATCTAAGTTTAATTTGTACAAGCAAAGTACCTCACCATGAAGTGTAAACTGAAGAGGGGTCACATGGAATTATCTTTGGAGTTCCTCAGTTGGTCCAGAATTCATTAGTCTGCTTGCATTCGCATCTTCTATTTGTAGTAGCTGCAGTTCCTCCAAGTGAAAAACTATGTCAGTGTCAGTGTTGAATGATAATTGAGGATTTTTTCTCTCATTATGCCTAAATATCCATCTTAAAGAAACATAAAATTTATAAGGAAACTTCACATTTAAAAATAACTGTGCAGTCCTAGTTCAGCTGTTGTCTGTTTATATCATGGTCTCTCCTGATGGCAACACATCCTATTTTTACTCCAGAGTCCCAGGCTTACACAGGGCTAAGGATGTTCTCCTCCAGAACCAGTATCAGTGTTATAAAGTGCATAATGTTGCTCAGAATGATTGCAGAAGTTGAAAGAGGCAGAATATTGCTGGAAGAGACAGATCTCAAGATGAAGTAAGTACGAAAATGCCCTGCAAAAAATTAATTTTATGCCAGTCCTCTTTCTGCTTGTCAAGTCACTTTTAATCAGTTTTTTCAAAGTTAGGGAGGGATTACATGTTCTTTATTTTAGAGGTGCCACAATATTTTTGGGCCTAAACTTGAAATAATACCAAGCACTACAGCTGCAACTGGAGTCTGTACTTGTACCATGTAAAATAGTACAAAAGAGAAGGTGCATATGTAACAAAACAGGCATCCAGGACTAATGATATTTTGATTGTTTTGGCATTCTTCCATAAAATGAGGGAATGATAATTCTTACACACAGAAGGGTGTGAGATAAATTCATTACCTTTTGTAAAGTTCTGAGGTGCTTTTATGGTATTGAAAAGGTTACGAGAAACCCATAACGATCCAGTGTTTAAATGGTGTGCATATTAAATAAGGGGTAGGGAAACTCAGTTGCGTGGCGTATGGTAGAGAACAGAGGAACAAATTTTACATTACCTATGGAGATGTAATCAGTGCCTTGAATGTTTTTGGTCATATCCTAAAGCATTTACTGCCAGACTATAGACCAAAACATGCTCTCTGTATCTTTTGCCTGTGTTTTGCTTTTACAGATACTTAGTTGAGCATGTGTTTAAGCTCATTTTTAAGCATAGAATAACTTTAAATACAAATTTAGTCATACTAAAATCAATCTATGAACAGATTCATAATCTTAAATAAATAAATACTGCATCACTATATCATTGGATTGGAGGTAAATGTCTAAACTGTTTCCTATTTCTCGTTAGTTATAACCATTTTGTAGGGCTTGTTGATCATCACGTTGCCAGGAGATGAGCAGAGAGAAGCAACTGGTTAACAGCTGGTTGCATCTGGTCACAGCCAGGAAAGCACAGCAATAGAATAAACAATTCAGTTTTCAACAGCTGCATTTGCAGTTACAGTCTACTGAATCAAATAAGTGCAGCTTTCCAAGTATCATTTGTGAGCTAGAAACATAAATTATCTTTAGAAACATTTAGAAGTAATAAGAGAAAAAAAAATTCTCCTTATTTTACCATCGTCTCCCTCTCTTACTGTTGTTATTTTTAATTCCCATCTTTGTTTTAAACATTGGAAACATGCTTAAACATGTTAATTCTTCTCTGTGTTTTGTACCTTAATGTACAGCGCTCTGTTTCAGTTCCTAAAGATTCTGTGCTCTCCTGTTTCACTTCTGGGAGCACTTGAGTGCTGTTAGATATTTCCTGATATCCACCAAGGACCTTGCTATAGGTTTTTATTGTCCCTGGAAAGTCACCACATGCAATATTGATGGCTAACAGTAGAAGACTTTAATAAAGAACAAAATGGACTTGGAACATACTTACGTAATGGATTGCCTGAATATGCTACTGAAAGCTGGACAGAAAGTGGGAGATATTTGGAGACGTCACACCTGGGGCCAAAAATGGTTGTATCGTTTCTCCATCAAGATGTCAGCAATCTCAGATGCTGAGATTAAAGGAGGTTAAGTTGGCCCAGGATATTATAGTACTACTGCGATTAGCTGCTGGTTCAGAAGCTCAGGGGAAGTTAATCTGCAACAAACAGTGAATCTAAGGCTGAACATTTGTGACAGGTAAAAGAAAGGGATTCTTTTACATCTGTGCTGGTAGTAAATGGTTAGAAAAGATGGTCATCACAGTCTGGCATCTGAATATACGTAATTGTTCTGAACTGATTTGAAATCTGTATATGTCTGAGGAAGTGCTGAACAAATTCTTGGTACAAAAAGTCTTAAAAAAGCAGTGATCGTGTGTTTTGGTCATTCACAGGACTGATTAATAATGTACATGAACAGCTACAGCTATGAGTACTCATGCTAACAGAGTTAGAGACGTCTTAAGGGCAGTTTATAGGTTGAAAGACATCAGCTGGGGAACAAGACCAGCCCAGAAGGGCATAAATGGCTGGGTGTTATTAGGAACAGTGAATGTTCAGAACAACCTGTGCCCAGCCCAGTCCTGTTCCTCACTTACTGACCGACTTACTGGATGGACTCTGGACCTGCACTGTGGTTTGCCCTGTCTCCAGTCCTGTCTGTGGCCCTTCCTCCTGCCATTCCTGACTGCATGGACCCCAGACATGACTCATTTCCTCACCGTGCCTGGGACTGATGGTGGGACTTGTCGCTGTGACCAGCCTGGTCGTGCTCAGATACCTCAGGACTGTGCCCTGGTCAGGGTGTTCACTGCCCTGCCTGTGCTGTGATCACTGTCAACTCCTGCTTCATCTCCCTTGTGCGCCAGTCCTGTTGTCAAAGACTTCTGTTGTCAAACATTGTGGAAGACCCAGATGTAGCCCACAGCCTGACCGAAATAGGTTCTATATGACTAAAAAGACAAACTCTGTTCTAGACAACTTAAACTATAGATATAAACAAAAGACAGGAAAGCCCAAATCACAAGTGATCAATGGACTTATGACTCAAAGAGCATCTTAATTGCAAGATGACGTTTGGGGTGAACTGCATACCCTGGGGAAGCATTGGTTTGTTAGAGAGATGTAGTGACTCAGAGTATCAGTCTGCTTCGTTAGAGGCTGCTGTACACCTCACAGTGCAGCGCAAACTGAATTTGCAGAATTTATTGTGAAATTGAACCAGAGTTACAAGAGAACTGCCTCAGTCTTTATGGCCATGTCAGTCCATATTATAAAGAATCATAGAATCTTCACAGTTGGAAAGGACCTTTGAGATCATCGAGTCCAACCATACACCCACCAAAAAAAAAAAATAAAAATCTACCTGTCTTGGAAAATAGTAGGTTGCAAACAACAAAAAGAACCATAAGATCACATGTATGATAGATTACTAAACCAGGGCATATCAAGTTTAGGTGAGATTTTGGCAAATCAAAAAGCCTTTCAGGTTACTTTTTGATCCACGTATGCTGTAGTTGCAGTTGCTGTTATGTAGTGCCTTTACCTGCGTTACATAAAGAGCTATTTCCAAAGCAGACAGACAGTAGACGGGAAAGTTTGTCTAAGTTCCCAAAGAGCCTTAACAGTTTCTTCAAGCTGTTCTTATCTCCTTGGTAAATAAAAACTGCCTAATTATATATTTACTTGGGAGACTGAAAGGCTTTCTTCAAATTCATTAGTACTGCTTGCATAACTGATCCATATTTTATAGTGTTCAGGACTTTTTATTCACTTTTTCTCATAAAATGAACAAACATTTGGGGTCTGATTTTATAATCCTTTATTTAACCTATTTTGGTTATGGTTGCTATTTTGTCTGAATAAGCACAGGAGGACTGTGCCTAAGGGTATATTGTAAAACTTCATATTACATGATGTTAAAATCATTTGAGTCTTTTAACAACAGTCTTTTCTATTTCAGATCGATGCAAACCAATACAACATTAAAAAAATTATTTCACTTGAAAAAAACCAACGCAGTAGTATGAGTGTTAGGTCCTCATACATGTCATATTAGTGCACCTTCTTCAATAGAGCATGCAGAATTTTATGATGTTTTGTTTACTTATTCATCTGAACTTAGATATGTAAAGCGTCATGCCACAGCCAGAAGAGCCAGTGATTTCCTAACTATGATTGTCACGTAGCTAGATGGACAGCTACATGTATTTTAAAAATGAACAATATTAAAGTCAATAATTGAGCATAAGCTATTTAACTTTCCACTCGTATGTGTGTATGGCTTTGGTTCATAAAGGTCGTCAGCCAGATGCCTGAAAACATCCCTCAATGAGTCCAGCTACCAAAATAGTGTTTTCTTCATCCATTCCATCTTCAGTCATAACCTAAAGAAATATTAAAGATTATTTTATTGGCCTTATAAGCACAAATTATCACAAATGTGTTGTTTGGGGTTTTTTTATTTATTTTATTTTATGCATAGTCACAAGATCAGCAAAAGTAACATCCTCTAGATGCAGAAGCTGGCTTGTGCTGGTGGAATAAATGTCTTCTGCTAGAACCAAGGTTGTAGGTAGGTTGAGTTGGTCTGCATTTATGTAACTTCGTGTTTCACTGGAAATGTGCTACAGCTTTAGAACTCATCTTTAGGTTAAATGTCTGAAGGAGCCCAAAATCTCAGCTCAGTCCATATAGAGCTCAGTTCAGCCCAGAATCCAAGAATCAAGGGTTTGAGCAGGTTGAGACACAAGGAACAAAATCAGGAGCCAAAAAAAAAAAGAAGAACAGACAAAAGAACTGTTTGTTTCACTCTTAGTAGAGTAATAAGCAGCTAGGATAGAGAACATGAACTATGTTGGGGTCCTTCAGTCTAGTACCTCTGCAGAGGGAATGAGGAAAAGTGTCTGGTCTGATCTCCCTGACTGCTCAGAACACCTACTAACTGCTAGAGAAAGGAATGGACCCAAGGTCTTTGATATCAGCCCATCATTACTGTCCACAGAGATTGCAGAAGCAGTTGCTTACTTTAGAGTAAATGTATTTCTCCTGATTTGTTACAGCGTTCCCAAAAGGACAGTCTGAGGAGTGAATGGAGCGTTTTGATCCAGGAGACCTATACAACAGTACTCCCCTGTGAGTGTGGACTTCAGCTCAGCTGGATTGAAAAAGGAAGGTGGGGACAGTGGTGATGTCTTGAAGCAGCATTTAAATGTGTAATTTTAGCCATCGGCGTTAGAAGAGCATGTTCCCATGCCATAAAACGACACTGATTAAACATGCACATGCACGGGAGTTGGACTAGATGATCTCTAGCGGTCCCTTCCAACTCTGAAGATTCCGTGATTCCGTGATATTTTTACTACATACTGTTGCTGTTTCTTGGTGTCAGTAACTCATATGCACAGGTACGACACGTTAATGGTAGTGTTTTACCGTGTGAGTAAATACACTGCTGGGGTTAGTCACAGGGTACAATTCTACTATTTGTGAGTGAGGCATGGCACAGTCTTATACAATTTTTTGGTCTTCCAAGAAAGCAGACCAATGCAAGGGACATTTCCCAGAGCCATACAACTTTAATGATAACTAAATCTACACTCACTGTCATCACATAACAACTTCTGATGTCAAACATTGTGACTACTTAAAGAAGAACAGCCTTTCAGAGAATAAATGGTATTATTAGAAAATGTTCTCTCTGTTTCCATTATCCTGTTGACCATTGCATTCTTTCCACACAATGTATAACTCACCGTGCCAGCACCGAATCTGGTCCTGATCCAAACACCGAAGGGTGGGGATTTTTAAATGCCAGTCATTTGTTTGCTCCTCAAAGGAATGTTGGTCACCTACGGAAGTCACATCAGTGGCAGGTAGAGGAATGTGAAGAATGCTTAGAAAAAATCCATAAAATGTATCTCGTGTTTTCTTATCTCTTCTCTCACAACAAGAAGACACTTAGCATCACCCCTGTAATTGTCTTTTGGCAAATCGTTTCATTAGTATTTCCTGCCATGGATAGAACAAATTGTCATTATTCTTCTCAGTTTCTCCTTATCTAGTTAAATAAACGTGGTGTGGCCACAAAAAATACCTTTACAAAATATGAACTATGGTCCGTAGGAGCATTGCAGTACCCCTATGAAAGCTGTCATTACCGTCTGATCCCATTGGGAACGGTGTGCATTCCTCTGCAACAAGTACAGCAGCACTGCCTATGGAAAAGACGTGCTTCTGTCAAGCTGGTGGACATGAAAAAGAGAGTTAGCGCTGAAAAAAAAAAGGATACGTGGGCTTTCAGCTAATGTATGTCGGCACAGTGCCATGAAGCTATGCGGGTTTATTAAACGTAAGAGCTGCTGCTTATGTGTAAATTAGGGCTGCCACCTGGCTGGTTTCCAGCTGTCTTGCCTGGTTTTATTCTGAACTTGCTGGCTGCTGTTGGAGCTACTGTACAGATTGGTCTGGACATTCTCAGCAGACGTTTTTTTGGAAGGTGGCTGGCTTTTTCTGTGTTGAAGGTGACTGCATTTTACCTGTATTTTAACAACAAAGTGCCACTGAAGTCACAGAGGTGATTATTCTGAAACTTTAATGGTAGTTATCACCCTGACACAAAAAATAAGTCACTTACTTAAAACAAAATGTAGTAAAACCAGGTTAGCTTCATCTAAATAAAATGATGGTGAAAAGGCACGCAATCTGTTTCTTTTTATAGCCTTTTCTGAATTATAACAGTTACATGGATGGATGTAGAAAATAAGTTATAACAGAAACATGTTTTGATGCTTACTGCATTATAGACCAACAGAAGCTAGTAGATAGAAGTTTCACTTTCTAAGAACTTTATAAATGTGTCTCTTCATCATTTCTTTCCTGGTTTTTGTTTTCTGTCTGGCTCTAGAGGTATACCAACTGATAAACTTTCTATGCTTAATTCAGTTACCATTTTCTTTGGTTTTTAAGAGAAAGTGCTCAAAACAGTGTGTTTCCAGACCAGTCAACATCCTTTCTTCTGCAGTGGCCAGTACAAACCAAATCAGACAAGACAGAGAGTGCAAGTGTTGGATCTTTTAGTTAATTTTGTGTCCAAAGTATCTGAAGAATTATTTTATGATCTCACTGAACTGCCATTTTTAGGACAGAGGTGACACTTCCAAAGTTCAGGTGGGTGCCCAAACTTGTCCTCACAATTCAAAGGCAGTGTTTGTATTCTGACCATAGATAGAAATGTGTGTCTGTGCCACACCATACGAAGCCTACCTGAGGTGTCTTTTGTCAATGGACCTTCTTGGCTGTCTGTTCTTGCGTTTGTGAAGTTGAACAATCTTTCTTCTGGCTTTGAAATAGTCTTAGCAACCTGTACTAGGCTACAAAAGATTTGCATTATCCTGCATAGATGAGAAAAAAGGGTGAACATTAATTCCAAGTAAGCCGTCAACCCTTTTTTTTTTCCCCGCATATAATAGTATCCGGATGTTCTACGTCTGCTAGGAACAGCTCACTAGCACCTAATACTTACAATGTGTGTATAAACAGAGAGGTCTTGTTTACATGCCAAATGCTTACACTCACCCTGCTGTCCGGTGTGGGAAATAGAGTTGTGTGGCTGTGAGTGATTCCGGTCCTTTGCATTTTTTTTCTGCAAAATGACTAATCAGATCATCATAGGTATTCGTCACATAAGGGGAAAAATGGAGATGGGTAACATGGGCATAATTAAAGGAAAATATGAGTGCTTTCTTCCAGATCTGATTAAGTCTTAGCCCTAAGCACAGTACAAGTGTTAAAAAAGACCTCCCCAAACAGAAAAAAAAAAAAAAAATCTGTTTTGTGCTTCTCTTAATGTTAGGTAATCTGCTGTGATCAGATGTTGAACACATCACAATATACTGCTCTAATTTCAATAATTTTGGGACAAAAAGCAGAGGGAATTTGATGAGACGTCCTTCTAGCTTTCAGGATCAAGATATTGTCTTCAGATAAGCTTTTAAATTCGTAAGTGCTTATTATCATCTTATATCCTAACAATTCATGCAACAAGTATAGCAATGTAAAGCTGAGACAGCTATACCTTGTAAAAATTTGTACATTCTTAACACAGTTTCCTAGCAATTCAGATAACATCAAATTTGTCACCTTTACAATATCTTGCTTTGATGTCTCTGGCATTTTTGTGTGTGGGAAAAAAGTCTTAAAGATGCTAAAGTTTATGAAACAACTTTGCCTTCAGGGGCACCAACAGTTCACAATCTGGAATGAATCAGCACAACCCCCCTAACAATTACAGGGTTTTTTTTTAAATTTTGCAACATTAAGACAGTCCGAAAGCACAAATTCTCTTAAAAGTATTTACTTGCTGTTTATGCCTGTTGGAATTATCTGGTAAGATAGTTTTAGCTAATGGATTTTAAAAGTTCTAGAACTTTTGATCACTCTTAATATATATGTTGAGTTTTATTCTTCCATCACTGAAGCTCATGCAATCTAGCTGACCTTTGTCAATTATAAACACTTAACTGCTGGCAGAGCCAGTTTTGCTGGCACCTCATATCAGATTCCTGAAAACATTTTGAGAAATATTTCAGATACCGGGGAAGTCACAACATTAGCATAGCATGTAGATCGATCTTGCTTGCTGTTCAGCAGCCATCTTTTTTTTTCGGTAAGAGAAATGCTTCTTTACAATGTTCTCACAGCTGCAAGAAGCTGAATGAGCTTGGTCATGGCAATACCTCTCTGAACCCAGGAGGGGAACTAGGATATAACCCTGCTCCTTTTCCCATTTAGGACAGTGTCAAAACTTCTACTAACCAAAATAAAGGCAAAAAAGGAGCCAGTGTTTTCTGCTTACCTGGCATGCTCTTAAGCATGAAAGAGCGATGTAGTTCTGGTTTGTCCCCATGAGATTGCGCATATTGCTGTTCAGATACTCTGCATGCAGTCTAATTGTGTGATGAACGTGTCTTAAGGTCCCTATTTAAATGTCTAATATTTACATTAGAAGCTTTTTACCGCTACAGATCAGCCAGTATTCTCTTTTGCTTCAAAACATCTCGTACTTGCCTTTCAATACTTATACATTTTTCATGTGTTTTTGACACTGGATTATGTCAAGCTTTTTAATCTATACAAAGTACAATATGGAAGACTGCTGAGGCTTTGGAAAGTGAGAAAGTACAGGGAGGAGGCAGAAAACTTTGTGCAGTAGAAGTTTTATTTTAGCAAAATGTTGAGCTATTTTCCAGCGGGAGAGAGAGATGTAAAAATAGGATGGTCTGTAAGTCACAGCCAGGGCATCAAATCTCACTAGAATGCAAATACAATGTACAGTCAAACTGAAGGAGATGGGAACAGACTAAATTGATGTGGTAAGGAAAATGAGGAGTCAAAGAGTTGCGTACTAATGCTAGGAACCTGGATGAAAAGAAGTAAGAATTGGAATTTCTAACGGTGAAGCACTTGGATATGATCAAAGTATTAATGATAAGGAAAATGCAGAATTGCTCAGTATATATATATTTTCCGCATTTGGAAAGGTGATCTATGGGTTTGTATCATTTGAGAAAGATTCAGTCCTTCATACAACCACCAGCCAACTGGAAACAAAAAGGCTTTGAAAAAACATCTTCCAGAGAAAATATTTTTTAAATCTTTTTTTGCATCAGAGAGTCCTTAAAGAATTGTTCCTCATATACCTTCCCTGATGTTATTTACTTGTAACCTCCAGAAAAAATGTGACAACTTCACGAAACTGCTAAAGAGTTAGTAGAGTACTATTATTCGTTAAAGGCAAATAGGAACACTGGAGTAACTACAGGCTGGATAGTGTGATACAAATCCTTGGAGGGAGGGGGCGAGAGGACTGGCATGGGATTCAGCTAAAAAGGTGAGGAACATAACTGATCAAGATCATTTTCTCAAAATCAGTTTTTCTCGAAGAATTTGATGTGGTGCTTTGACAAGATTATGATTATTTGGAAAAACAGTTGTGTGGCTATATTTGGACTCCTGTAGGGTGAAGGACTTCATATCACCTGACACTATTATTCAAAATACAGCACAGTACACTGAGACTAAAGCATAATGCCAGATTAAGAGAGGGCTAACTGACAGATCACAAAAATAGCTGTCAATAGAGAATCATCATGCAGGTGTCTGTATTTCTGCATTGGATATCATCTTTTTCAGCATTTTCATCAATGTCTTGGAAGTTGATAAAATCACTACTGATGAGATCTCCATCAAATACAATAAAGGGTGCTCTGCAAACTTCTGATTTCTTCAGAAAAAGAAATTGAAACTGCTCAGGAAGCTGGCCCGTGCCCAAATGTTTCTAACGCCAAGTACTCGGTTTGAAGATCCCTGAAGATTATCTCATCTTTCTTCAGTTTCTCTGATCCCTCTGCATCTCATCTCTGGGTGCTCTCATTGACGTAGAGGGGTTCAGATGCTAGATGTCTTATGAGTTTTCTGCACTCACAAATACACCAGTCTACTGCAGACATGATTACTCGGCTACAACCATACAAAAAAACCTAGCCACTCTCTCTCAGCCACTCTCTCTTTTTGATGGCAACTGTCACAGTCTGGCCACTTCCCTAGTGTTTCATTTTCTTCCTTTTCACATCAGGACGGTGTCATCTAAATGGCCCTTTGGGAGTGTTCCCTGACCTTTGCTAGTTCCCAGGCTGTTTTCTGGAGTAGTGGCAAGGGCAAAATGCTGGCAGGGACTGCTGAGTGGTTTGGCAGTATGGGTGGATGAATTCCAGGGACAGAACCTGCGCCTGCACTGTATACTAGTGCGGATACAACCTTTCTGTGCAAACGAAAGTCCTGCCTTCTCTCTTTGACATCTTCTAATGTATACTCATACACAAATCAAATTCAGCATGGATGAAGTGAAACATGTATTTCCCTGCCTGCCATCACCGCTTCTAACAAATACGTCCTCACAGCTACTGCTTTGCCTGATCTCTGCTGTCTCTGCCTGTCATGTAGAATGATAATCTCAACATCGCCTTCAACCCTAGACTCTCCCTCAAGCCTTGTATTCTGCTTTGGTCCATCAATAGCCCTACGCGGCTTACACTCATAGTACAAAAATTAATAGAATAAATAATGAAAAATAAGGATAAAATTGTCTGGGAGCAGGAAATTTGAAGTGCACCTTGGAACGGGGAAGGGATTTGGAGCACAGGGAGAGTCATAAAGTAGAAAGCATGATATGGATTTATAAACCATAACTGAAATACAGTTAAACATGAACTTTCAGAAAGATACGTGGATAGATAACCAGGGAATATGGGCAGGGAATTTATTTTATCTCTGCAAGTGACCCGTGCTCATTAGATGTAACTACCCGCCCATTCCTTTTCCCCTCAAGAGAAAAAAAAAATGTATGTACGCTTTTAATCTTCACATTTGCAAAGATAGAAAAGAATCATAATAATATTCAAGGACTGGAGAGAATACCGTAAAGCAGTCTGTTGATCAAAGCTGACTGGATAAAAACATGTAAATACCTTCATGTTACCTGATACTGAATGAAAAGTGCACTTACCCTTGACAACAGCTAAGAGGTGAATAGGAAGAACCTGTTCCAACCTGAAAAAATGTTAGAATGGAAAGGAATGTTAAGATATTTGCTTCTTTTGTATTTAACTATTACTGCTTTTGCATACTAAAATGTTTTTTCACTCAAAGTACTTAGTGTCACATAGGTTGCTTGGGCAAGCAACCAGAAAAGCAGTGGCACTTTTATCACTGAAACAGTCAGGCAAAAATAGTGCATAAATACAGAACAGCCTTTGTTTCTGAGTATTGATGATTTGTTGGAAGTAGTGCCTAAATAACTAATATAACTTTAATGTGGTACATTACCTCTACCTGCAGCTTTTCTCTACTATTTGTTTATCCTTCCGGGTGTCCAAAAATGTGTGTAAAACACATTGAAATCATGCACCACATGGAAAGATTGCTGGAGATCTATAATGTAAAGCCCCTAAGCCAATTCCTTGGTGCTGTAGCTCCATTTAATGCAACTGAGGTGAGCAAAATTTCACCAGTGATGAATCTAGCTGAAGCTGTTAATTTGCTAAACAACACAGAGAAGGGAGAAAATAGCTCTTTTCCTGAAGGTATTTCCTGAAGCTGTATATTAAATATCAATGAATACTGTAAAGAAAACTGCCTCACTGATTCATTAAGACCTTATAGAACAGTGCGCTGTGAGCAGATACTATAAAAATGAGGGATTTTTGGCTGTTTCATTTAGTTTCTCCAGTGTGAGATTTTTTTCTTTGAGAAAGGCCCTGCATCATGATAATGAGTGCAATATTAACAACTGCTGAATAATATCACATACTCATCACACCATCCGGTGCATATATTCCACAATAAATTTCACTGCAGGGATGTTTTTCCCTCTTCAAAAAAGAATAATAAAATTCTGCCTTAATGTCATCCAGTGGTTCTGCCCTTTGTACCAGGTTTTTGAGGGACAAGTATCCCCTACTTCCTTACTGAGGATAGATGAAGGGTAGGCAGGGTCCTAATGACATCCCAGTTAAGTGCCTAGAGATAAGGGGGATGAAGCCTGGCTTTCATTTGCTCGCCAATAAGTGTATGTAATGCACATTCAGTCCGGAAGAATGAAGGGAGATGTGAACTTGGGTGCACTCTACTGAAGTCAATAAATTCTGTGGGGCCAGTGTCTTACCCTTTTAAAAGTGTGGCTCCATTGATTCGCAGCACGATGAGGATCTCTCCCTGCATATTGTCATGGGCATTGAATAGTCTTCAGCTCTAGAAGAACTGAATATTAGAACTCTAATTTACAATCGGCACTGTAAAAAGCTTTGTCCTATTCACATTGTCTGGCAGCAGCGAGCACAAATGTGTTTATTGAAACCCATTCCAGGGCATTTTAATTGTCCTTATTTAGGCAGTCTTAAAAAGGGGGAAATATATAATTCATGGCAATCTTTAAAAACTGGCTGACCAAGGCTCATGACAAATGCTTACAAATGGGGATTAAAACCTGAGCTGTCAGTGAGATAATTAGTTTATTCCAGCACACTGAAAGGCTGTGGTTGTGATGATGATGGGTGCCATCTGATGAGTAAGGAGTCGTATTACAACACAAGCACATGCTCCCTCTTCCCCTCCCCTCTCCTCCAGTATAGACCTTATTTAGCCAGCTATGATACTGCTTTTACAGAGGGGAAAAAAAAGGAGTTGTTTTAACTCTGCTATTTTCTGGATCTTTTCAAATAGTGATTGACAGTCCCCATTTGGCTAGAGTAGCATCCGAGACCACAAGATGTCAAAGAGAAATATTTGCAAATTCTGTTCCCCCTCTTAAAGCAATTATTTTTAGTTTCTGACGAGCAGGCGACTATAGCCAGATATTCATAAACAGATTCCTAATGCAAAGGCTGACAGCAAATTGGCCGTATTACAAAACAAATTGTACCCTCTGTCAATAGGGTCCATACTCTGGATTTTCTTTCTACCAGCATTGCTGGTCACAACATGCGAAGACTGCAACTGGGTCATCATTTTCCCATCATTTTTATATAGATAGGACAGCTGTGGAGGCAAAGAAGGAGGGGAAAATTAGGTAGCTCTTCTGCTTTAGCATAATGCAGAGCATAGAATAATCTGCCTCTAGTCAGCAGCAAGTAGATTGAAGCTATCGCCACATGGGATAACGTGTACCTAGCGACATTATTTAAATGAAGTAGCTCAGCCTGAAAATTCTTATCCTTCAATCTATGGGAATTAAATACTCAAGATTAGACATATGATCACTAGGACACTTCTTACCGTGTGTCTTATCCCCAAAAAACAGGAGAACGAAGACAACTATGAATGTAAAAATAGATAAATAAGTGTATAGTCCTAATTGGAACAGCAACATTGCGTTATAGAACGTCAAATAATCGTTTATTCTTTTTGTTCCATATGACCTCCAATCTATTTAGGTTCCTAAATTTACTTTCTATATTATTACAGTGCTTTCCACATCTTTTGTAATCAATCATTGACACAAGGAAGTATTACTGGGCTTCTTATGGCAGACCCTCAGATAGTTAGTCCATTCTAGGGAGAGTAAGAGCAGAAACATAAACCAAGTATAGGAAAAAATATTATGATCTATTAAAAATGCTTCTGAGGGAAAAAAAAATCATAAGCAGTTAGCCTGCAGATGATAACAACAAGCACTGGGAAGAGAAGTAATAAAACTGGATCATGAGAACTAGAGCACTGGCAGCTCCATAGTTAAAGATTAAACCCTTCATGCTAAATGAAGTCAAAGCTTATTGTGACAGATAGACCTACTTCTGCAAAGGACAAGTCTAGTGAAAACAGTTTTCCCCAAGTGAAGATGTTAACAAGCAGTAGAGGAACTGAAAGGCATCCACTTCAAAATAAATTCCAAGCCATAGAGCAAGAATCCAAGTGTGAATAATGCTAGAGATGGGATTTATTTGCATTATTCAAGTAAACATAATGTAATACAAAAGCGTCCACTGGAAAGGCTGAGATGTTATTCGTGACATAAAAATAACCACTTCAGAAAAAGGTAAAGTTGCAAAAGGATAGCATGCATTTTATTGCTTTTCTTACTCATATAAGACTCACTTGAAGGAAGAAGTATGAATTGATTCAAATTTGAAACTCATGTCATGCTTACGTTGTGTTTGTGGGATTCCTGCTGATGTCACTAGGACATTAAAAGGAAAGGTATCTCCACATCATACAAGTGTAGTGACATTTGGGAAAAAAGTGAGATTTGTACCACAGATAAGAGAGCTGCATTGCAGCTGAGTGAAGGAAACTTTGTTCTTGGTCTTTACTAAACTTCCTGTCACATGTATCACTCCCGGTCTCAATAATTTCAATCCTAGTGAACTTCCTTCTTTCATGATTAGTGAAGTGCCTGTAGCTGGATAACAGAGGTTAGTTATTTTCTAAATGTCAGTTTTAGCAGAGTGTAAATGACTGGAGAAGACAAGGAGTGCAATGCGTGCATGTAATACTTTGATGTGTGGAGATTAAATATTTTATGAGATGAATCATTTCCTGATGCCTCAAACGTGTGGGATTTTTTTTCTTTTCCGTATTTTTAAAAAAGTGGATAGTTGTGTTACTACATTAGTGGTGATGAAAGCGAAGGCATTTCACTTGTGAACCCAGAGTCACACCTCACCATAACTCCTTTCATTTAAGTTAATGGGTGACCACATGACCCCGTGTTTATGTAGCACGATGTATTTTTGATATGGTAAGAGTTTACATGGAAACACGCACTCTTGGTTTGAGGAGATACGATCAATGTCCTTTCGCTGTGAGCGAGTTTCGTGAAATGAACCCACCAAGAGGTTTTCCTTGCAAGCTTAATTCGTAGAAACTGCTGTCAGCTTTTTCAGGTTTTGTTTCAGTAAAAAAGGTATTTGTGTAGTTACTGCCTCCATATACTGCTTTTGGACACATGCTAACATGACACGGTGTTGTGTGGATTGCTCTCTGGAAAGGTCCGGCAGCACTTTTATTGTGACGCCCTGTGCCAGCAGATGTGCTAAACTCTGTGACATGAAAATGTGCGAGCTAGCTGGGGTCACACCAGGTCAGTAGTAGGACAAGAGGTTTCTAAGCAAAAAATGGTATTGGTGGAATCAAACATTTATGATTTCTCCAATAATAGTCACTGCCTTTTAAATTCAGAAGCTAAGTAGAGTCAGGTTAAAACCTGGGTTTCTAATGGCGGAGATTTAAGTCTGGAAATTCTACAGCTTGGCTAACTCCATGACAGTGTATGTGGAACTGCAAATAAAGACAGCTCGGTTACAAACGGCTGTCAGACATGGCTTGCACTATCAGGAGTGAAGCAGAGACGGATGATTGGCATGAGCTGCATATTTTTAGTTAAGAAATGAAATATCCATATAATCACTATTTTTACCTTTTTAATTGTAGAAGAGGTTGAAATAAGAAACAACCAGATTTAGAAATGAATTTTTCATTGCATTAATTAATAAATGACTTTTTAAATTGCTTATTCATAATAAAATGTATTTGCTTCATTGACTTCTTCCCTTTCCCTCTTCAGATTTGTCTCCAGGGCAAACATCTCTTTAGCTACACACCTGGCCTAGAAGAAACCTCCCATTTCAGACTCTGCTTGTTATGACAGTGCCTGGTATGACGATCCTATTGCAGAGCCGGAGGTGTGACAAAGTAAGTTGCAGTTGATAAAACAGCTAACCCTTCCAGGTCATACTGCTGTTTCAAAGCAATTTTGTCTCGGTTCTAGAGGAAAAGGGTACGAGCTAGGAAAAGCAGTTCAGTGTAATTCTTTGTCTAGGGCTAGATGATTTTTTTATTGTCTACAGTAAGCTGTGCTAGCAGTGTTATTTGGGGCTGGGTTGCATGTCTATACTGTTGCCCTTGTGGAGGGCTGATGGAAAGAGGGATTACTGAAGGCGGCTTTGTGGATGGGGAAAAAGCATCCCACAGAAGTACCCGTGTGCAGGAAAAGCACTCATCCATGGCTTATGCAGCCTTCTATCATTGGCTTTTCCTGTCTTCACTGTATCTTCTTCTGCTGGTCTGAAGAAAGAAATAAGTCTTTATATGCTAGTCTGGTCTAATGTTGGTAAAGACCAACACTGTCAGTCCTCCGATTTATCCTTACATTTATGCATAGGTACAAGATGGGTCAGATTCTGCTCTTTACTCTCATGTCACACTTTCACCTTAGAGTATCCTCGAATATTTTATAAGTAAAATGGACCGTGTTTATTCCAGTTGTTATGTCCACCACAGGGTGAACCGTGGCTCCATTGTACCTGGGATGCAAAAGGGAAGGGAAAACATTAGGCACGGACCCTCCTTTTTATATTACACTGCTCAAGTGTCTTTTTTGTGTCTCTGAAAAGCGGCAAAAGCTCTGTCATATCCTGCCTTGCTCATCCCACTCCTTACACCCAGGTTGATGGATCAGGCAGGTTTCAGCAATGGGAAGTTACTATCTACAAACATACTGTTTCACTAGTTTCTTACAATAAAAACCTGCCGCGACACAGCACAAAGGACATAAACTGCAACAGAAAATCAAGCTAGGTTTGTGTTTGGTGCGGGGGGGGTGGGTGTGGTGGTGAGTGTTTCCTTTTACACTGTGGCATGAAAACAACCTAGGCCAACTGCTGCTGTTGGTGAAGGAACTTTCTTTGTGGTGTACGTGTTATCTTAAACTGTTGTGTTTTTTTTTTTCCCAAAACTGAGATTAACTAATAGTTGAAGATAGTACAGCCTGCTCAAGCTGATGTTGGTGATAGCGTTTCACAATGTCAGGAAATGAACGCTCCTTATGGTCCATGGGTACCACCACACTAATGAAGAGCTTATGCCCGTTGGCCCGGGCAGTGAGGGGGTCACGCAATGGTCAGTAATGCAGTGGCTGGTTTTCAAATGCAGCGATGCCACATAGCAGATGCTCTCTGAGGGCTTTTGGTTCTCACCTGCCCGCTCAGTGAGCTTAAACATCTGTTCTAACTCCATTTCCGTGACAGCACTGACACTGCAAGCCCTTGTCCCTCATGGCAGCGAGAATTAAGTCTTGAGGGAATATTTTAAGGGTCATAGAAGGAAGACTGAGGGGGAGAATACATATGCGATTTCCCCAAATTCAGTTACACACTTTTATCCTCAGAGCTTAAATTCAGTTAACATTGTGTGTTAGCAAGTTGTAATACTTAGCAATCTCAGCTGTATTATCTTTTTTAAAGAAAAAGTCCCACTTTAGGAAACAAGGCCACAAAGAGTACAGCACAGCTTAAGTATAACATTTATACAATATAAATGTGAATCTAAGAGGTCCTGAAAAAGAAAAACAAAACAAAACAAAACAGGGCTGAAACAACACATTCCTCTTAACTGGAAAGCAACCCTCACTTTCTACTGTTAGTTATTTAAGTCAGTCTTGCATTTCATTTCCATAAAAAGAGCATAAGAAAGGTTACAAATCCGTGTCATCTACTGTGAATGAATTCTCTTTTTGAAGTCTACGGTATTTAAATTATGCCATCACTGAATATTTTTCCCCAGTCAAAAACTAAGCCGAACCAGCCAAGAAGAGCACAGGCACATGTTTAGTCCCTAAGGAAGAATATGTATGCTCAAAGAGACCTGTGGAGCTCAGAAAACTATACAATCACCACTTAAAGGTCTGCAGAGCTGGCTCAAAGCAACAATTTGTACTGGTGATGCACAGAGTAAGAACTACTTTGAAAGCAGCTCCTGTAAACCAACTAACACTCTTCTGTTCTGTTTTACTTCCCATTCATTTCCATTACACCCTGAACTTTACGTTACTGAGAAAGAAGCAACTCTGCAATAGATATTTTGAGCTAAAGAGCAATTTCTAAGAGATATTCTTTATTTTTCTTTTAATGATATTACTTATATATAAAGGAATAGATTCTGCTTTCAGTTACACTCCACAGTTTTAACATGATTTACCATGGTTTTGCATACACGAAGACATAGTTTGTCAGGCTATATGCCAAACATCAAGACAGTTAAGTACAGCATCTCAAAGTTGAAAATTAATGTGAGTTTCAGCTATGGAGGTAACTAGATACTGTATACATAAGAATGTTCTAAATAGCATTCTTTTTATTTCTTACAGAGAAGCTGGATGGGGCTATTTAGTAAGAATCAGTAATTGAAAGAACAGGTTGCTGAAACATGTGCAAAGTTGTGAAA
This sequence comes from Rissa tridactyla, assembly GCF_028500815.1. Classification (NCBI taxonomy): domain Eukaryota; kingdom Metazoa; phylum Chordata; class Aves; order Charadriiformes; family Laridae; genus Rissa; species Rissa tridactyla. Next base: position 113,655,710 of record NC_071468.1, on the reverse strand, counting down.
AGCCTTCACCCAAATCGGCAGCTATAGTTAGGGACAGCCTTAGAATAAGGAAACAGTCAGTTTGTAGCTCAGTTTGGTACCACCTCAATGCCAAGAAATCTCCATAATGGTTTAAATGCCGCATGCAGTGCCCTCGTAGGCTTGCTGTTGTCATCCTGAGCAGGCCTTCAAAGAATCTGGATATTTCCAGGATGCGGGAAAGTTGCCTTTCTTGAGGGAGAAGGAAAGACGCTCCTACCAGTGCCAGCTATGCTTTCTATCAGCTGGGTCCCTAACATGCAGAGATGACACTTGGCCATGTGAAGAGGTATTCCCTCTTTATGTCACCTTACACTGGAGATGGCTTAAAAACCAGTTGTCTTACAGGAATCAAACAGTTGATTTATAATAGCAGAAGTTAATGACCCTTTCTTTTTCTCACAGAAACTGAAGACCAAAGAGGTTCCAACGTTTTATATGAGATTTTCTCAGTCTGAAGGTTTTGACAGGGTGCCCGTTCTGAATACTTGTTTTGGGGCTTTTTTATCTACGAGATCTATTCTTCTTCCTGTGAAAGAAGTGAAAAGCAAACAATAATAAAAGATTTTCATCTGAAAAAGACATGAGCACAAGTTAAACAAATGAGTATTTTTCTTTTGATTACCTCTCATTTGCTACTGAACTGTGAATTTGCTGCTTCGTTAGACATGAAGTGAACAAAGGGAAACCTAATTAGAGGTTGTTACCTCTCCACATCATTGGTGCCTAAAATCCATCATATCTCTATTCCCTGTTAGATAATGCATTCTAAAGATCTGATCACTGTTTTTGTTTCAAGGCACAAAATATGGTATGCCGGGTCATATGCTAAAAAAAAGTTTTGTCATAGATATGATAATTACACTTCAGGAGTAAGCTACTTTATTCTCATTTTAGTCATCTCACAGGATTGAAACCAGAACCCAGTCCTGTTGAAATTAATGAAACTTAGTGAAAGCAGGAGCAGATCTCCGAAGGAGAATTCTCCTGACACACAACGCCATGTATAGGCTGAAAACCAGGTTACTCACCTGGGCTTAGGGTGAATGTGCCCATTTGTTAAATCCCAGCTGAGGAAGCAGCCTTAATATAACTGAAAAATGCGTCCTCTGCTGTGCCCAGGACAAGGGATCCACTCGAGGACGTATGTCTTCTGAGGCATCGAGGCCAAACAGTGCGTGCGCTGGGTAGCACTGTTAGAGAAAAGACTTTTCATAGAAATATGGTACCATGACACGTGGAATGAAGCAGCCAGCTCCAAGCCCAACTACAAAAGCTGGTTTCATCTCTAACTACAACCCATATTCAGGGTTATACACACACATTTATATAGACATACGTATATAGACATTTCAAAGTATAGTCTATATAGATGAATGTATATATTTACAGCTGTGCATTGTTTGCATTTCACTTTCCAGTCTCGTCACATGCAGAGAAGCTGTGATATTCAATACATTTTAACTTATGTGTTCAAATGCCTGTTAGACTTCAGTCAGGACAAACAAAAATTCTTCAGTCTTTATAGTGTTTTGAATATTTTCAATGGTCCACTTCCCTTGCAAGAATTGTCCCACTCTAACAGAGGTGTCAAAGGACAGCCAGAGGTAAGCCACTTATAAGTAACTAGGTTTTCAGGAGGCAGAAAACAGTTACTAACTGTTCCTTGCAGGTCTGTCAAGGAGACCTGCTGTTAACTGCTACCTCGTTACTGAAACAATGTCCTGCCACTTTCAGGAAAGAAAAAAAAAAGGAAAAATACGCGGTAGCCTAAGAAGTTATAGAAGAAAAAGAAATGGGGAATTAATTTTACTAGGATAGAAAAGATACAAATTTTATATATTTTTTTTATATATATATATTTATATACATATTTTATATATATTTATATATATAAAAATATGTATATATAAAATATATTCAAATATTGTATATGTTTATATATTTTTATATACAAATATGTATATATTTTATATCTGTTTATATTTTTATATATTTTATATAGGTATATATTTCCATATATTATATACATTTTTATATATAAATATACACATATTTTTACATATAAATACATAAATATTTTATATCTATATAAATCTGTATAATTTTTTTATATATATATATTTATATAAAGTTATCTTTTGTTTTCCAGATTCTTTTTCACCATTAAACAGAGCTGTACCTCAGTTTCCATGGGTGTGTGCTACGTAGTTTTATTCCAGAACAGCACAAAGTAGGTGCAGTTTGCTGGTGAATCTGGCCAGCAGAAACATTTATATGTTTATATAGTCATTTACACTTGAGCAAAGTAAGAGTGAAGAGTGGGCAGAAGTCGAGCTGTAGCTATAAATTACTGTTAGACATAAGGATGTTCTGCCATAACTGATAGAGTTGTCTGGTCTGATGGTGTTCCTTTAAAGAACATGTAAAGGATTGTTGTAGTAACCTGTGACACCATAAAAGATATTTCAGATGTGTCTGCATTTTATATTGTGAACAACATTAGTTCATTGTGTCTACTCCAAGTGGAATAACAAAAAGACATGTATCCGCTTTCATATATATAACCAATCAAGCACTGTGACTCAACAAAGGTTTATTAGCTTGGGCTAAACATCACATTATATGGTCAGACAGTTTCTTCTCAGGCTGGAAGAGGACAAAGGCAAGCTTAAACTTGTCCAAAGAACGTGTGTCCTGGTTTCAGCTGGGAGAGAGTTAATTTTCTTCCCAGTAGCTGCTGTGGTTTGGATTTAGTATGGCAATTATGTTGGTAACACATATTGGTTTAGCTGTTGCTAAGTAATGCATGTATTAAGTCAAGGACTTTTTCAGTTTCCCATAGAAGCTGAGAGGGAGCATAGACAGGACAAACTGGCTAAAGGAACACTCCGTACCATAGATGTCATGCTCAGTATATAAATGGGGGTTGGCCACGGGGCAGGAATCCATGGTAACTGCTCAGGACAGGCCGGGCAATCAATCATTGGGTGGTGAGCAATTGCATGGCATCACAATTTTGTATATTCTTTTACCATCATTATTATTATTTTCTCTTCTGTTAGTGTTCTATTAAATTGTCTTTTTCTCAACCCATGAGGTTTTTTTTCCTTTTTCTCCCTATCCTACTGGGAGGGATCGTCTGCGTGGTCCCAATTGCCAGGTTAAACCCCAACAACACGGTATAAACTTACAGAGTTTCTCTCAAAGGAGCTTCAGGTATGGTCTGGTCTGTATGCAAAAGGTTTTGAGGGTAGGATACAAATAAACCCCAAACTGATCAGTCTTAATCCAATATCAGAGTGGATGTTTTTTGTCTGTTTATGCCTCTTAAGAAGAGGTTTAAGTTAAATTGAAAAGCTATACTTAAAGCAGAGCAAAGCTGTTTACATTGGGGATTATACCAGCATAGCTTCACCTAGACAGCTGTACAGCATGGCGGATAAAATGCAGACAAAGTCTGCAGATGTACTTGATAAAAGTGTAATAAGTGATAGGATGGAGAGGAGGAAGGACAAGAATAACAACAATAATTTGTTGTTTGTATTTCACAAGCTTTGAAAAACTTTTTTAGAAAAAAACATTTTTCTCTTTCCTGTTTCTGTGTGAAAGACTCAAACAGACAATAGGGTAAAATAATTCTGCCAGTGTTTAGGAAACTATGCTGCTGACTATATAGAAAACGCTGCCAAATTCAGGAAATAAACAGGCTGAAATAAACAGAAAAACAAGATTTTCTTTTCCCACATCTCTTTCTTTTAAAGTAAATCTTCTCTCATGACAACCATATGCAAAAATAAATAGTTCAGACTGACACACTACTTGTATGCCCAGGTTGCTGCAATGAAAATACATTGTGCAGAGCCGTTCACATCTGCGGCTCACTTCCCTGGAAAGCACTCGCCCCTTCACTCGCCAGCGAAATCAAGCATCCTGCATGTTGTTACGCGTGCTATCTTAGCCGGGACGAGAGCGTAGGATTTATGAATCTCCAGACAAGGGCTTAGAAGTTTGAGACAGCAACATTTTTAGGTTTTGGCAAAGGCGGTGCCAGCTGGCTGGCTCTCAGGATTTCCCCCGTCAAGTGATCCATGAAGCAGCGTTGGCACCAGCTGCGCAGGAAACCGAGTATACCTGGACCCTCAAAAGGAGGTCAAGTGCCTCACTGACAGCCTCCAGCAGACATGAAAGAAAGAGTGGGAATGCGAAAAGAAAAAGCAAGCAATTTGCTCTCAGAGAAAAGCTGGGGGAGAAGAGGTGTGTGCCGGTTTCAACTCAGCGTGTCCATCACCTTCACACCCAAGGGCTGGCCCTGTGAAAATGGAAACAACTCAGCTAGGACTGGAAATCCTCGTGTTTCGCTTCAGTCTTTGAGTACAATTAATATGTCTGAAAAGCGTAGTGTTATTGTTTATTGTCTATGTTGTACTGTCTACTGCTGAAATGAATTGCTTCCTAAATTTATTCAAATATATTCCAGCCAGCTATAATGGAGGGACATGGCTTACAGACTCCTGTGACAATGATTTCCCACCAGTGACATTCATCGCAATAACAGAGAGCCAGGACTTCACAGCTGAGCCCATTTTCACAACCCTCCTGTCCCGAGCAGAGCTCACTCATGCGTGCAGGAAGGAACAAGACTAACTGCTTTTGGGTGCTGTGCGAAATAAAGGCGGCAAGCGTTGAGTCCCTAGGACTCGCTCAGCTGAGATGCTGAACGATCTTGACTCCTGCTGACCACAGCGGGGGCATTCGGCATCTCTTTCAACCTGTCCCCTTAGAATGGGAGCGTCTGTTCTTGGCCGTGGTGGTCTCTGCTGCTCTTCTCTGTGGCGAGGCAGCCCAGCCTCCGGCCGCTGAGCGTAGCGGTGGGTGAGGAGGCTTACAATGGCTGGAGGTGTAGCTCAGGTTTTGGCATTTTCACAGGCTAGCTCGAGAAGTCTAAGGTTTGAAAAATTATGTTTGAAAAAATAGCACAGAAACACCATTTTTTTCAGGGAGGACTGCTCCTGGCAGTGAGTCTGACGGATGTTCTGAAGCAGAATAAGCAGCATTCAGCCTGTCCCCACCATCTGCCCAAGTCCTGTTTTCTTTCCCTCATTCAGTTCCATTGGAAAATATCAACAGAAAGTGGGGTTTTCTTTACCAAGAAAGGTCATGTGTTGGTTTATACTGAAACTCGTGGGTCCTTTGTATTCTGGGAGGATACAGCTGCAGCATAATGAATGGTAACCATTTGAACTCTCCGAGATAAACTGCTCCAAAACTTGATAAGGGCTCTTGAACTATGTTCATGCTACACTCAGGACTAATCTGGCAATTGGATAAATCTCATTTTCTGCTCAATTACAAACTAAAGGCAATACAGGAGATGTATTCAAGATATAAAACAGTGATTTGGGAGCAGATGGAAATCTGAGCAAGTATTGAGTTACGGACGGACTTTTTTTTTTTTTCCCCTGTGTGTTTTGTATGATGGCAGAAAATCCTTCTGAGGGAAGATCCAAGTTAAGGAGAACTGCATCGTTAGCTAAGCAAAACAGAGAGGCAAAAGGCACAGGTTATTATTTATTTGTAGCTGCTTATGGTAGCACCTTGAGGAACAACTGACCATGGAGACACTATTGCACTGGTTCACTGAGCAAATGCATAGACTCCTTGCTGTAAACAACTAATGCTTGAAAGAATGAATCACACAAAGTATAGAAGGATACAAATGTACATTTTTCATGTAGAATGCTGAACAACAGTCAATACTGAAACCCATTGTTTCTCAGTCTTTTAGATAAGGTTATCTTTCATTGCTATGGAGATACAATCGTACAGCTTTTAGCTTAATTCAAAGCAAAATATGGGGGAAATCACTCTAGCCTTGATAGCATTGCCTTCCTAAATAGTCTGTTCTGTTCCAGTTATTCACTTCCTTTCTGAAACTCTTTTTCACTATTTTTGTTTGAAATGTACGCTACATGGTTGAAATTTATTTCACCTGAAAATTTGGTCTCACGTCTTTTTATGACCACAGAAAGTGTCTGTAAATCCTCCGTAGAGTAATTGTACATCTCCCAAATGTCTACTTTGTCTGGGAGGAATCGCCTTCTGGAGGAGATTATCACGGTCCATAAGTGCAGCGAAAGCCTGTATTACTATATGGTAACCCTTATTTCTAGAGACCTAAAAGCAAATTAATTTCCATAAAGGTGATGCTGGCTTTTCTGGTACACCTTTCAACTCCCAAATCTCGTGAAAGAAATCCTTAATTAAACCTATTAAAGGGAAGGCAATGCCCAATGAAAACAGTATGCCAAACAGTTTGATCCTAGAGACCATGGAACCTGGTGGAGACTCTATCACTCCTACTGAGCTGTTGGGAAATGCTCCCATTCTGTAGTCACAGGTGACAGGATAAAATGTGGTGACACATTTTGAGATGGAGGACTGACAGACAGTATTTCATCTGACCCCATTTAATTGTCTGCAGCATCAACTAAAACAGATATGAATTTAAAAAAATGGTACCAGGCTTATTCTCTTGCAGTGAGGGCAGTGAGGCCAAACTGGGTTATTCTGACTAGGTCCATGCTTGAAGTTTCTCTTACCATCCAAAACAAACTGGCCATGAAGAAAATTAATTTTGGGGATGGTTCCTCACCCATGGTGACCTCTGATCTGTCCCGAGCAGATATTTGGTAAAGTGATAGCTGGTGCAGGCCAAAGCTGCACCAGAAAATTCCTTCATTTTTTTGGTAGGGATGATTGAACTCCAGTGCCCAGCACAGTTTCCTGGCCATGTTTAATTTGTTAGTGTGGAGATAGCCTTAAGGTGCAATTCATCTCCTCCCGATATAGACATCAAATGTAGATGAACGTTTCTCGAGCTATGATCTGTGGGCCATTTGCTGATCTGTAAGACATCACAAGGTGATTTCACAATTGTTTTGAAGGAACTTCAAAAGCTTTTAAATAAAAATGCACACACATATATTTCCAGGCATGCAAGCAAGAAAACAAAATGGGGAAAAATAAAAGTCACTGTAGAGTTTTCCCCGGGTAGCTGAATTTTATTAGGATACAAATGAAAACCATCATGGCAACGCTGCATAAGATGATCTTTGGCATAATTTCCAAAAGGTTCTCTGGAAGTAGGTTTAAAAAGAGTTGAGGAACTGCAGGCTAGGTGACCCCTCGGTGTCCAGCCAGACCCATGACTGTGTTCTGCCTGAAAGCCTGTGCAGATGCATCACCTTGGGTGGGAGCTGGTTTTAAGATTCCATGAAATACAGATATTTATCCCCTGTATTTAGGTGTAGAGTGAGGCAGAAGCAGGAGGTAGATGAGAATGAATATCATTAGGGGGTTGAACTGAGAATGTGCAGTGCACTGGTACCATGCTAGAGTCATAGAATTGCCTAGGTTGGAAGAGACCTTTCAGATCATCTAGTCCGACCATCAACCTACCACTGGCAAAAAACATCACCAGACTGTATCACTAAGCACTACGTCTACCCATCTTTTAAATACCTCCAATGATGGTGCCTCAACCACTTCCCTGGGCAGCTGTTCCAGTGCTTAATAACCCTTTCAATGTAAAAATTTTTCCTAATATCCAGTCTAAACCTCCCCTGGAGCAACCTGAGGCCATACTTACTGTTGTAAGTATGTATTGTACCAAAACACCACATTTTATTAGTTACCGTTTCTTAGTTACTATTTCAGCTGTGGTGTTCTTGATGCTAATCCTGTTCCTCATTCCTGATTGCCCTGTGTTTCTGACCCACACCTCTGTCCCCACCACACACTAAGGCACTGTTGCCTCTGTGAGGTCTTTGCTGCCCTTCTCTCTTTCCTCAGCCAAGTTCTGCTCTGGAGCAGAGTCTGGGATCGGGGAGATGATCAGTGGAGATCTTCAGCCCAAAGGCACAAGTGAGAAAGGAATATAGTTCTCATGTTGTATAAGCGAAGAGCAGAAAGTCCTGGGATAGCAGCTGGTGGACATAGAGATTTTGAAGGTAAGGGCGGATCATAGCTGGAAACTCAGAGCTTTTTTGCACTGCTGTTTCCATCGGAAACCACCATATGCAACTCCTAGTCCCCAGCAAAATCCAACTGGTTGAGGGATGGGAATTAGTGAGGGGAAAGAGACATCTATCGTCCTCCACGGTACTACTGCTGTCTCCCCAGCTAGCAAGACATCTTGGTTCAAAGTACCTCAATACTTTTTAAGATCACTACTGGGAAAGGTTTAAGTGAGGTCACTTGAGGTTAAATTTGGATTCAGCAGATAGACTTTACGTGAGACGTCCCTGATGCACCCATGTACCACATTTCTCCAGCCTGCATTGCTAAGTTTGTGAGAGGATCACTTAGACATTTCACTTTATATGAATTCATCCTTTTGTGGTCTGTTCCAATGTCATCTGAAATTTCTATTAACTAATTTGGCCATCAACCAGTTTGTCTGTGCCACATAATAGGGTTTTGTACAAAACGGATTTTTCGGTGTGTTAGGAATGTCATGTTTTAATCAATGTCTCTTTGAATGTTAAATCTAATGAAGGCTGTAAGTAAGAGACTATAAATGCACAGAGAGAGTTGCCATGGAAACCAGAGCAGTATCTGCTGGGTACCCCACACTGGTAACGCAGTGAAGCACAGCCCTGCGCACAAGGCAGAGGCCTCCAAAAACATTTTCAGCAGTTCGACCAAGATTTTTTGAAGCTCAGAGCAGAGAGCTGGATGCTTGTTTGGGGGTAGCTTGTAGGCTGGCCACAGTGTCGTGATGGTAGGGTGGCAGCTGGTAGAGTCACCCACTGAGCTAGCAGAGGAGGACCCTCCCTGTTCGGGGGTAGGTGCAGTAGTCCTCTTGGCCGCAGGCTGGACGGTCCTGACTGGAGGTAGAGGAGGTGAGGCTTCAGAAAAAAAAATCAGAGGCAGTATACAGATCTGGATTTGCAAGCCCCTGAAGTTGCAGCTTCTGAACTTTCTGGCTTGACACTCCTCTAAGAAGAAGGATTTAAGACCTGCAGGCTAAGAGGAGAAGCCTCATCATCCAGAGGATCCTGATGATGTGAGAAAGCCATTCTGGGAACTGGAGGGTATCTCCGGCCACTGCAGTGTGCATTGCTAAGGACCCAGGTGCTCTCTTCGATCACCGTGTGTGTCTACTCATTCACTCACCTATATTGCAGAGTATTAACTCCTCAGGAGCCTGTCTTGTCCTGGTCCCACGCATCCACAGAGTGTCCACAGAAGGCTGGTGCAACGACTCAGAGGAACCGTGGAGAAAAGCCAAATTCCTACAAAGAAAACAATTTTTTTTTTTTATTTTTGCTCCTTATTCTGAATGACAAAGTGCTAGGACACCTTTCTAGGTTATTAAAATTAAAGAGGTTTTCCAAATGCCATTTATTTATTGTCCTTTCTGTTTCATTTCCTTATTGCAGCTTCTCATGGCTTGGAAAATAAAACTACATTGAAAGCTCTTTGGGTCAAGGATCACTATTATATTTATTTTCAGTGCTGCATGATCTCAGTTCCTGCATAAATCGTGTAGTCGCTGTTATGCTATACGTGCAGTAATAATAGCCAGAACTGTCTAGTAAGTGTTGCTTATTACACGTGTTCATTCCCCCCTTGATGCTCCTGGGCTTGCACTAAGCTCTTTTATTCAGTCTCCGGCAGTAAATCCAATCCCAATTTTTAAAAAAATGTTTTTATTGTAACTTCCACAAATACTGGACACATTACTTTCTTTAAGACACATGAAGTATTTAATACATTTCAGCTCACAGGGAAATGAGCCTTCCACTTCCCAGCGTGTAAAGCAGGAGAGTGAAAGTGGGCATATTTCAAACAGACGTGAATGCTCTCTCAAGCTCAGTCTCTCTCCCTTGGCTCTCAGCCACAATTTTAAAGCAATTTGCCCTAATCTGCCATATGGTTTTCTTTCTTTGCATTTTATAAAACTGCAGGGCTAAGTGAATGCGCCTCCTCGATAGCACTGACACAAGCCTGATTTAATTTAGACTTCCGTATTAACATACCAACTAAATCAGTGCTGCAGCCTACGAGGGAAACTTCAGTGCCGTGCACAACCAGAGCTGTAATTAGTTTCCAAGTGATGCTAGCCTACAGCCCTCGAACTGGTCCTTCCTTATGATTATTATTTCTAGAGGTCAGCCCAAAAGAACATCAAGTCTACTCCAGCAGCATGTGACCCCCGCTCCCTTCCCCGGATCAAATCAGGCTTCCAGTAAGACATTCTTCAAGCCTGAAATCACTTCCAAACAGCAGACGTTCTTAGTAAATCTGATTCATCATGTGGAAGATCTATACGCCTGCTGTATGAAAAGCATCTCTGACTGCGATTTCCTGCAAGCCCTGCCAGCGAATCCTTTTATTCAAGGAGTCCGTGCAGTATACTTTTACATCACAGATGGCTCCAGGACTCGGAGACAATTTCCTTAAATAGGCTCTCACACCAGGCTTGTCTACACATTTTACTTTGGAATTTTTAGCCTGTAACAAGGATGTGACATGGTTCACTAAACATAGGCTCCGTGTGTGTTTTAAGCACACAAGTTGCCCCATAAGCTGCAGCGGGTCTGCTCCCCTGCCTGATGCCCGCGTACACTCCTCTGCGCGCCTGTTTATTCGCTTTGCTGGATCAGTTGTAATGTGCATCACAGGGTACCAAGCTAGCGTGGATTCCTATCTCCATAACAGCATGTTTGGCCTTTGTCATGGACACAATTTAGCTCAACTGCTTCAGTCAAGTAGAACATAAACAGCAACCCCAGAGGGAGGCATTACACGCTGCAACCCTCCCTCTTCCACAAGGGCCAGTGCGCCTGTGCCTGTCTTCAGAGGATGCTGGCTGACAGCACTGCCCCTCAGGGCTGGGAGACAGGGAAAAAAGGGGATTCTTCCCATTAGACTTAAAAGTTCTGAAGGCAAGGGTTATTTCCAAACTTGTCAGGAAATAAACCAACAGTTTAACAACTAGGAAAAATTCCGGATACCTGAACAAGAATACACTTACGCTATTTAGCTCACTTCCAAGTGGAGGCTTCCATGCTATTTTGTTCTACTCAACAGGCTTTCAAATTGGGAGTCTTTATAAAGACCTTTCGCTCACATTTTTCTCAGCCCTCCACAGTCAGTTTTTCCCATAAAGAACATCTTTGTCAGCTGTTGTATTTTTATACAATCCAGAAATGAAATGTTTACCAGATCTCAGAACATTTGTGGCAGATTTGGCTATTTTTTTCATTTGCATTTTGTTTCTGTATTTACCTTTTATTAAAAGCAGAAGTTAATATTGTGCTTCCCAGGGTCTGATCATTCTCTTTGATGTTAAAGGAAAATAGCACAGGAAAAAGTTGTTGTTAAAATTATTTGTACATAGGACACATGTAAACTTTATCCTCTCATCCTAAAGGGAGCTCCTCCACAAACCACTGCAGGAGCGATCAGCCGCTGTGGGGGATCTGGGCTCTGTTTGGGTTCACTGCTGGAGGAGAATGGTTTGTTCAGCTCAGCTTGGGTTGCTTCTTAATAAGAGAGAATTTCCACCCCATGGAAATTCTAAACTCTTTTGAAAAAAAAAAAAAAACAAAACAAAAAAGAAAAAACGAAACTTTTGAAATCAGAATAATATCTGTGATTTCTATTTGTCTGCAGGATGGAAATTCCAATAAAAGCAATTGAAAAAAAAAATGTCTAAGAAGTTTATCTTCACTACTCTTTGGCACCGAAAATATGCCAAAACATTTTGCTCCAAAGGGGAAAGATGTCTTTTCCTGGAGACAAACCAATGCTATAAATTATTAAATAAGTATTAAAAACTTGTAACACAAAATTTTAAATAAAATCAAGTGAGAAAATTTATGAAAAAGACAAAACAGCTCAGTCTGACAGTTTTTGATTAAAGCTTAGGTATCAAAAAGCTTTCCTGACTGACATGTATCTGCTCAGTTACATCATTCTCTAAATCCCCAGCTCTGTGGGCCAAAATGTCCTCAGGACGAGGAGGGCACTGAAACTGGATCTTCACTTCTGGGCAGAGGGCTCCAGGCACTCGGGCTTTGATGTTAACGGAGGAGAGGAGTTACTGGCTGCTAAAACGCATTAACCTCTCTCCTGTCCTAACCAGGTACCTCTGTTGTAGTAAGGAGCGAGGCTATGGAGATGTTCCTACCCTGGGGCTCCAGGTTTGCTTTGGGCAGATGAGCAGCAGCATCGTGCCTTACAGAGAAAAGTACACTACACAACAGAGCTAGAAGTGCCAATGAGTATGTCTTTGCCACAAAACAATTATGGTGCAGCAATCCCTAAACTCGTGCTGACCAAAGTCGGCAAGTCCATAGCTCTCATGCAAAGTTCTGTACAAATTTACCAAACTGAACCACCGTCGTGCAGTTCTGCACAGACACGGCTACAGATCTCTTCAGAAGCCGTATTTCATCTCTTGTCCAACTCCTTAGTTGACCCCTGCGGACACAGCAGTGCATGGCTCCACCCAAAGTGAAAACATGCACTTAAACTCCTTACTGACTAGACAGCACGCTAAATTATCCTGAGGTAAACTGGCACCTATGTTATAGACACAAAACTAATACACTAGATCTTGTATTTTTATACATACATTGTGAGGTTGGAAGGAGATAGAACTGTTTGTAAGTCAGAACAGGGCTACTTGCATGTTCATAATGCTCTTCACTGACCAGGAGGAATGTATTAAAGTTCTGGTTTAATAAGTTTCATGCTTACCTTTAAACCCTCAGGAGCTCCATCAAGGTAACTGGGTCTATCCACCTCTTTAATTCCAGGCTCTGTTGAATCAAGGAGTGAAGGAAATGAAAGACTCAACAAAGTCTATTAAAATAATGACAAAGAACAGTTTTGACTATCTACATACAGTGCTTAGATATCTCATCAGACAAGTCGTTCTTTGATGTCTCAAACTAACAAAGCTCAAGTCTTAGTCATCGAGCACTTCAGGGACCATCCTCTGTAGGCTGTTCCTTAGGTTTTTCTCCTTCCTCCTTACACTGTCATGCACTACTACCCAGGCAGACTTTGCATCCTTAAACACCCCTACATTCCATCATGCCACATCCCAGGGCGTGCAATACAAATGCTCGTCTCATGGTACAAAGCAAACACTCTTCCACTGCACAGCTCCACATTATTTCAGGTATTTTGAATGCAAAAACGTGCGTGCTAGCCACAGGATCCGTTCACAGGACTCAGAGGAGACTCGGAGCCAAGGTCTGCCCGCTATGGACACAACGAGAGCGTGCCATTTTCCAGAACATGGTGTGGATGGGTACAGTCGGGAAATCAATGGACAGTGGATCTCCGTCAGTTGATATTTTGGTTTGCTTGACAGGAACCACGCCATTCGACTTGGAATTGAAAAAAAAAATTAGTCATTTTCAATAAATGAAAGAAGAATATTATAATTTTTCAAGGAAATAATTATAATTCTGCAGTTAACTGTAGTAAAATTTTAGTACTGATATATAAAGAAACAAATAGTTTCAGAACTAGGGAGCAGAAGAAGATGCCAAGCTCCTGCCAGACTGATGTAATATGTTAACCAAGAATGAGGACAAACTTACAACTTAACCAACATGTTAATTAGTAAAACATGGATCTTTAAAGTGCCATACTGAAGTAGATATTTGTTTCCCTTTGCACTTTAGAAAAAGTAAGAACACTGATGCTTTTGCCTGTGTACTAACAAGCAAGGAGCAAAGAAAAATGCTGCCCTGTCTGATGGTGGTGCTGGATTTTTTAGGTGCAACAGATATTTTTTAAAAATCTAATTGAGAAAATGGAAAATCCCAAGAAAACACAAGGTATGAGCCAAAGCTGTCCTCACAGGTTAACATTTTTCAGCCAGGGGCCAAATTATGTAATGTTAACCCACTGCATTTATGAATTTCAGGTCCAAGACTACATGGGTATTTTTCAGTCTGATCCTGTGGTAGACCTGAACTGCTGCCTAATCAGTAAAAACATTTATGATATAGGGGCTAAGTTGTAAATATTCTTATATGCTGTCAGAAACGTACTTGAACTAGGCCCATAAACAATATACGGCCTTGGAACAATCTGACATTAAACAGAATTATCAAACTTGTTTTTATCAATTAATTCATCCAAAAAGGCAAGCAACAGCCAAAGATTAAAGTCTCAAACCTGTCACAGGAGGAGTTATTATAGGATGGTCCTGGGGTGACTGAACAGGATGCGATCCTTCCCTCACCAAGAAATCCTGACCTTACATTTCCCCCTCCGATATGGAGCGTTCTGCCACCTGCTTGTACTGGATTTTAATCTGGGTTTTCCTCAGTCCTGCCTGTTGGAACAGGTTCATTTTCCATTAAGTATTTAAATATGCGCTGAGTCAAGAAGGATGCATTGTGTACAAGAGTGGGTCTGGAGACTCACCTAAGACACTGCCCCAGACTGTAAGATGATGCATACTAAAGCCTTCTGCTGAGATGTGCATTCAGCATCCCTCAAAAAGAGGAAATTCAAGGAATTAAAGTTGAGAGCGCTTCAAAACCAACAGATGAAAGGTAGCTGGTTCCTTATCCAGCAGCTTTGCTAATGTAACATATCAAAGTTGGTTTTCCAGCCAAAACTATTTCATGAATTTGACCTAAATTTGTTAATAGTTTTGGGACAACCAGAATTGCATTTTTCCTCAAATAAACTATTCATCAGAAAGAAAATTACTGCTCTTGTCACAGAACACCAGCTGCCTACCCATTCAAAAAAAAAAAAGAAAAAGCTTTAAAATCAAAGAAGCAAAATTAAAAGTCTTAGAGTATCTCTTAACAGTCACAGAAGGCATGTAAAAAGAATAAAGTAAAAAAAAAAAGAATCAGGAAAGCAAAAGAAACATAGCACAGTATGGGATAATTGTAAAACTCAAGAGGTTATTCAACTGAACAGTTATCTTTTAGAAAATGGAAATCCAGCCCAAATGAAGCCACAAAAAATGTGTAAACTACAGCTTGTAAAACGGGTGTTGGAAATTAAAACTGGGTTCTGAAATACATGAACTTAAGTAAGTGCATCCTATTATCTCAAACACATCCCGCACAGTGGAGTTGTAGAGAGCTCAGAAGGAATGTGAACGGCAAGCAGAAAACTGAAGAACAAAAGACAAATTATGCAAATGTATCAGATTTGGGAAGCTGAGATTGTTGCCTCCCCAACAACTTGAATAACAGTGTTTAAATACAACTTTCTTTTTGTAGAAAGCACCACTTTCTAAGGCTGCCTTCCAAATGCTTTCCCATCTGCTTCAACAAATGTGATAATGAGGAGGTTATGCTGCAAGCTTTAAAAAAAAATCAAGTTATTTGTCCATACTAGGAAACACAAAGCAGGTAAAAGACTGTGTCGGTCACCGTACTCCAAGTGAGCATAATCCCAAATAGCCTTTCTTTTCTTATCTCCGTTTTGCGTCCTGAGAGAAAAGCGCTACCAATTTAGGTTTGACCAATTTAGGTTTGAAGGAAGAGCAGAGCAAAACAGATCACTTACAGCTCTGCCCTGCATGGATGCCTTAAGCAGCTATAAAAATGAACTATGCCTGGAAAAGGATTCAGCAACTAGAAGGTTTCATTTCCCTTAATGCGAGCTGTTAGTACAAGTCATGTCTGAAAACAGGCATTTTATTTAGCTGTGCATTCAAAATCGACAGAGGTTTTTAACTTTGTGCAAGAGCAAGGCACTCTTTCTGTGCAGTGATATTCTGCGAGAGCAGCGTTAAGAGCATCCAGGTTGCACTGTAGGAGCCTGACAAAAGCAATCCCGAGCAGCGAGCCTGTCGCCTTCCACATCCTCTCACCAGAAAGGGGACGCTGCCTCAGCTGCTGAAGCGGGAGCTGAACTCTGAACCTCTGCCCTTTGTATCCTGACTCCGTTCCAGTGTCATTTTGAAGTGATTCCAGCAGAAGTGACTAGATTTATCAGCGTGTGAATCTGGGATGTGTAGTCAGAAATCCGGCCAGGACCGATTCCTCTGCTTCTGCTCTTATTATTCTCAGTGCAGCTGAGATCAAAAAAAAGGTCAGGAGAAATGGTCAGAAAAGTTGTTGTGAGCATTTTCCAAAGTAGGCTAAGGAAACCTTATAAACACTATTGGGATCAAAAGAATAAGGTATATGAAAGCATGCGCATAAATACATCACCATGGCTTTAGGGCTAAGCTGTATCATTACAGACCTTTGATATAACATCCAACACCAGAGGCACAATGTGATCTTTTTGAAGCTGGCTGGGGTAGAAAGTCCACACTATCTAAATTTCCTTCAGTCTTTTCAGCATCCCTGTCATTTTCTCAGGTAGGAGAGGGTGGAGATTGTGATTCACTGATATCTATTTCCTAGGTAAACAGAAAGAAGTCAAGCAGAAAGAAATAAGGTTTTATGGATAAAGAGATTACAATGTGTCAGAACATGTTCTCTCTGGAAGTATGTTCTCTCTGGAAGTTTTCTGCTGGTGGTATGTAACTTTGCCCATCCATCCCAAATTTCCAGATGTTCAGTGATTCCCCTGGAGCAGCAAATCTAACCGGGTTTCTTTCTGAGCATCCCCCAAAATTCCAGAGAAACTGGTGACTCCAGGCCAATCAGCTATACGTGTGTGTCTGGAACGCATCGCACATACCACGTACGCACAGAGCAGATGGCCTTCACCCCACAGTAAATCTGAAGTCCTCCTAAATGCATGAGATTTACTACCCATATGCGGTGCAGCTCTGCAGAGCACGGCTGATGGGGCAACCGGTGCTCGGGAGTGCTGCAGCACGTGCTGCTGGCTGGGAAATCCCTGCCACAAATCCAGCAGCCTCTCTTCTCCTTGCGTTCAGGTAATGGAGGGTAGACAGCAGTTTGTTAGAAAGATCTTTACCTTGTGGACGCAGACAAGGAGAGCAGAAGAAACAGAGCTGGAGGTGGTAATATGGTGTTGTGGTTTTGGCCAAATTGTCCAATGGCCGGCAACAGATGCTCTCCCCCCAGCTCTCGCATATGGAGAGAAGGAGGAGAGGTAAAGAGGTTTACAGGTTTAGAAGAAACTAGACTACTTTAATGGAATATTAATAGTAAAATAAAAAGGAAATAATCAAATAGATACAGTATATACAAGACCGTATCAAGCTCCAGGATGACATCACCGGCAGGCATGGGCGAAGTCCCAGACTGGACTCAGTGTGGAATGGGAACTGGATTCCGGATTTGGAGTCAGGAACACATGGATCGGGATCAAAGGCAGACGAACAGACAGGGTCCTCCTCAGACACCGGCCATTGAAGAAAGAGACCTGACCCTTTGATCCCTCAGCTTTTATACTGAGCATGGGGCAGATGGGATGGAATACCCTGTTGGTCAGTTTTGGGTCACCTGTCCTGTCTGCTCCTCCCTGCAGGTGGGACCCCTCTATGCTTTTCTGCTTCTGACCCTCCAACGGGGCAAATAACAAAGCTAGCTGACCTTGGTTGTTATAGCAATAAGTATAAGCAAGAGCGTCCTCTGCGTACCATTCCTTGGCATTAATTGTAAACATCGGTCATATCACTCTCAGAACAGTTTTTGGTACAATATGCTGTTAATTTCAAAGAGTTAGAAGAAGCCTAGCTAAGAAGTAAAATTACTGAACAGAAAGTTGTTTCTGTTTTACCTCAAACCAGGACATATGGCTTGCATTGTTTCTGGCTTCAGCTTGGCTCTGCTGGTGGGAGCAGTCGGGGTACTCGCCCAGCTCCCCTGCCCTCCCACCTGTGTGTCCCCCGAACCTTCCCCATCCTCCGCTGCTCTGTGCCAGGAGAGGCTCTGCCGGGGTATCCCTGCAGGCTCCTGGCTCACGGGCTCCTCCCGGCCTCAGACTGTGCCCCACCATCAGCAGGCCGAGGAGCACAGTGCCACCACAGTCGTTCAGTGCCCAATTCCTGCTCACATTATCGAAAAGAGCGAGAAGCAGCAGAATGTGCTGCTTAAAGGCTCTGGGGGACTTTCTCCCTTTCCTAGTCTGGAATAGTCTGTCTAGCTACATACACTGCTGAGGATGATTTTGTGACTCATTTTTGAGGGAGGAGAAACGTGTGCTTCTCAGGAAGGGGGGAAATTGGATGCAACAGGTGGCCCAGTAGCCCAATTCCTGTTTGAATAAATGAGAGATGCATTTCTTGCTGGGAGATTATGGTTTTATTAACTGAGAATTACAATATTATTTGGCTAGGGTAGGCCTCTGCTTTAATTCAAATCTACAGAATACATACTAAATTCACTCTTTGGTATTTCTTTCCTGCCATGGTGACAAAGGAACGTCTGGGACAGTTTGTTTACTCTTTGTTTCGGCGTATTGCTGAATTTTTATGAGTCAATGCATTTCATTTCCAGAATTGTGCACTTCAGTAGGAAGAACACCACTTCAGAGCTGACAGGCATGCATCATGTCCATAAAGACAATCTTAACACACTAGACATTGCAATGAAACATACACATTCTTAATGATTTCTTGCTGGCTTCTGGACTCAATTCCTATCAGGCATTCACTTCTCTCCCCATGCTCACTGTCTATTCACTTCTGCTGCTATCAGGCAACACTATGCTTAATAGAAATCTTCTGCCTTTCTGGTAGCAAGTAATAGCCATGTGCAATCTGGCATGCGTTGGGTATAAAGAAGCTGGGAGAGTGCTTTTTCGTCGTTTAGGTAAACATTTCCTCTTTGATCCAACATCTGCCCTTTCTGCTGCTCGCACAGCAAATTGATGCAGATCTAGCAGAAGGATGGGAGACGTTTATAGGGTTTCCTGTTATGGAGTAATTTTGGGAGCATCATTTTCCCCTGCTCACTTTTTGCCTTCAGCAGCAACAGTCCAATTCTTTGTGTTTTTGATGGGAAACTGATCTCGCCCTTTCCTTCTAGTTCTCCCTGAAGGCTGTAGAAAGAAAGAACATGAATAACCAAGCAATGAAATCATAAAATAGTCCCGTTTACTGTTATCTTTCCAAGAACAGTGAAGGCATTAAAGTTCTGAAACCTTTTTTCTTGAAGCAAAGATTGCAGCTAGAACAGGAAATGGCACAACATAAATTCAATTCGTGACAATTATTATAACATGAAAGGGAAATGGTATAAATCACTGATGTCAAACACTCTGTTCATTGGCTAGATCTGGCCCATTTGAGCTATTTATCTAGTTCCTGTGACAGATTCAGATTTTGCACCACACGTGCTTCCATTTTTTAAAATACATGTTTCCAGTTTTCATGCTTCTGAAAAAGAGCTTCTGAGTATACACTGAGTAGAAGCTGGAGGAAGCTAATGCATAGTTGTCTTTTTTAAACTACAGAAAACAAGGTATGTTATATTTGAAGAGAAAACATCTATCTTTATTTATTTTAGTGGGTGTTAACACTTGCATTTAATGATAATTTTTGTGGTTGATGTTGAAACATTTCTCAGAAATTAATTTTAAGGAAAGATAAAGATGCAAATTGGTTTTGTTTTGGTTTGGTTTTTGTGTGTGTGTATAAAAAAAATAATGAAAAAATGCATACTTTTTGAGGAAAAGGAAGTAAGAAATATCATGCACATCTATAAAGCATGCCACCTAAGTCTGACAAAACTTTATGTTAAACTCCCATGCAGTTTTAGCTATCAGTGAGGTAGGTGTGAACCTTAAACAACTGAAGAGAAATAGACCCATCTGGGGAACCGTAAGAAAAGAGCTGTGTTGAATTCTCCACCCCAGCTGTATGCAAGCCTGACCCACAGAGTCTCCTGGGGGTCTCCCAGTTTTAGTCACTTCAAAGGGCACAGTGTAGTATTTTAGAACAAATAAAAGTTGCATAAAATACATTTTGGGCTTTTCATATTCATGCAAACATTGATTTGTATTGTTATAAATACAAATAGGACCACCTGGGTATTTTTCATAGATTAAATTTATGTTACAGCAGTAACCATTTGGTCAGATATTTTATTTGCTTCGCGCATAAACTGTAGTGCATGCCTGAGGCAGTTCCTCTCGGAGACAGAATACTGCCCTGATAGACCTTTGAAACAAAAACTAGGACCATGCTTATCTTATACTCTAATACATTAAAATTTACTGCTTGCTTTCCATGCTTTGAGTAAAGTTACTTGATTAGGAAGGGGAGGTATGTTTTTATGGTGTATTCAGAAATTCAGTATTTCAAAACGTATCATTCTTTCAACAAAGTAATTCAAGAAGTGTAGAGCTGTGAAATCTAAAAAAAAGATGGATTTTAAGAAAAAGATGTATTCTGGAGAATGGGATATTCTATTATAGAAAAAAAAAATTAAAGAATCTAAGAGTTATGTCTTCACACACTATTCCTAAATTAGCTTTGAAGTACTTTGCTTTAATTCTTACTCCTGTCTTGAAAAAGTCAATGATATATTGTGAATATTCCTATTTTTACACTGTAACTTACTGCATATTATACATAATGTGGACACCATAGAAAATATTAAAGCTCTTGGAAGTTTTGTGTATATCTATAATTCAGTATTGCACAGGCAGAGAGCTTCAGCAGAACCTTGACTTCAACATAAAAGAAATTCTTATCAGAATTTTTTGTATCATTATCATAGGATTTTTTTCTGTTTTTCTTTATGAATATTAAATGACATTAAAAACAGTGACATTGATTTATTACTGTAGTACTACTGTATAATAAAATTTAACTTCTATTGAAAACTAAGACTCTAAAATATTTTTTATTGTTCAGTAGAAATACATGTGATGGTTTACAGGTTGGTTACAAATCAGTAATTCTTAGTTATATGTATATGTTCATATATGTAACCCTACTGTGAGGCAGTTAACAGCAACTAAAGGAAGAGTATTCAACCTATACACAGCCTCTCCTGAGAAATAATTTTATTGTTCTGTCCCCAGCTAGAAACAGTCTCTAGATTCCCTTAAAAAGCTGAACTTCCTCCAATCATCAGCTCTCTGCTCCTGTACATGAACAAGGAAATCTTTTTTCAGGAGAAGGAGCAGTCGTGAACCCGGGAAAGCAGAGCAGCACAACATATACGAAGTAAGGAATCAAACAGAGCTTTCCATTCAGTGACACGATAATAGTTCATTTAATGCTGATCCTCTTTGCTGCGAGCTGCACTGTTTTGTCCATGCTGATCTGGAGGTCTGCCTTCATTCCCAGTGAACAGTTTGTCCCACAGATGCTTTGCAGTTCCCAGCTCCACTCCTGCCCTTGCAGCCCTGTAAACCCCACTGGTGTCTTTGGCCACAGCCTTGGCACAACGGGTCATTGCCATGGGACCAAGCTGGGACACCTGGGGACCCTCCCACAGGGCTGGAAGCAAGTCCTTACCACAGACAAATCTGTGCCTTTTCAAAATCTCTTGTAGGACCAGATCCTCCCAAAATCCAAAACTAGACCCCAGACAGTTGGCACAGATCATTCCTGCAGCTTCTGGGATGGATAGATTACACAAATGAAACTCTCTATAGGAATATTTAGGGGTTTTTCAGTAGTAGAGAACTTTCTACTTCTCTGGAACTCAAACATAAGTTTAATTTATATTGCAATAATTTCAAGCAAGAGAATCATAAGTATATTATTATCTTTGTATTATGCATTATGCCTTCTTCAAATTTATAATACTGATAATATTTTCTCACACTCAACTCCCCTCGTTATGGCAGTGGGGCAGTTAAAGCAGAAACTAGGTCGTTTGGTAGGGAAACCAAAGACAGATGGGTATGAGATTAGCCATCACTTTCTTTTAACTGCTCCTGGTTACAGGAATTACATTCTCTTCAAGCATGATAATTTTGATGGATCATTTTTGCCCTGGATTTATGCAGGAAGGTGTTCAAAACTGAAATCATCTCTTTATAATGAGGGAACAGCTTCAAGAGCCAGGATAACTGTATTTAAAACTACACCTAAAATTCCCTCCTTTCAATGTTCACGGTGTGTTTAACCTGGAGACTCCTATCGTGGAATTCTATCATCACAAAAGATCTTGTTTCTCCTTGGAAACTTTGCTTTCAACCCCTTGAAACCTGTTGAAATATACTACTGGAATTTACAGACACAGAGCTGCCTTTAAAGTTACATTCCCTATAGCAAACTGGGGCGTTAAATCAATGGGTCTATTAAGTGAGTCAACGTTCACTGTTCTGACTATCAAGGATGCTCCCTCAGAATAGCACACAGTTACTGAGGAGAAAGTCCACACTGAAATAAATCCTGCTGTGGTGAAATTCAGGCCTGGCTGATGTCAAGAAGTCTGGCATTGGCTGTAAAAGGCCAGGATTTCACCTTTAATTACACCACCCCCCTCCCGTGAGGAGATGGCATCATTGTTATTTATTTATGTGGTGCCATTAGTGTGCTGGGCACATCAGATGTGCTCCTTGGTTGGTGCAAAGTGTCAGTGCTCCATTAATTCCCATCCTGCTCCCGTTCTCCAGGGTGCAGTTCTCGCTGCCTGGAACAGCTGGTGCAGCCATGGGAATGATGGCAGAATTAAGACCTTAGTGCTAAATTTTCACACCTCCGTATGATCCCCCTTTCTAAGCCAGAGCTTTTAAGGAACACAAAGCAGCTCTCAAGAGACACCCTATTTATTTGTTTGCATATTTATAAAACAAAAATGTGTGTTGGGATAGTGTGCCAGCACTTATAGCCACCCACTGAATAGACATTAAAGCACTCTGGTAGTTATCAAATGTTGATAAAATTCCTATTACAAGCATGCAATATGAAAAGCAAATCAATGTCCTAGTCTGTCTTGGACCTAGTTGCATTGCTTCCATTCCTCTATCATTTTTTATTAGCAGAAATGATGTCAGTTTGGGAGCTGAGGACTGAATTTCAGAGATGACGTCCATGGGACACTGCTGAGAGTCCTCCGTGGACACACGGTTGGGCTAGAACAAGATAGTGACTTGCATGTGTCTCAGTCTTGAGTATTAACCTATTATGAACAAATGACATTATTTCTTCTATCTCCACCTGCTTGTGCTTTAGTTTGGCTATTCGGGTACAAGGTAGTATCAGGGTAGAATTTCTTGCTGAGTTTTTGTACTGGGCTTTGAACTGCTGAACTTCAATCTGGGGCTCTTTATTATTAATAAAAAACAACCAACCAAACAAAAACCAACTATGGCATTTTCAGAAGCTGTTTGGTTTTTTTTTTCAGGGTGAAAGCAAATCCCCAGTAATATAGAAGTCTATCTTACAGAATCAATATGTCAACTTTTAGCTAAAAATATAGCAAGTCTTGCAGATACTTTTCTTATCACGTCATCATCAAGTGACCCAAAGCTATTTTTTTCTGTTCTTTTAAACATTAAGTGTGGTTTCAAGATCAAATTCCTTTTATTCTGATGCTATGATACATCATCTAGCTCCATCTTGAAACAAGGATGAAAGCTCCTTTCTCCCCTGCAGTTGCTTTTATTTGGTCTGGTGAATAAATATAGTAAATCACCAGGTAAGGTGTTGAGGGGGTTTTGTGGGTTTGTTGGTTGCTGTTTGTTTTTTTTTTCCTTGATGGTAGTTAAACACTGGAATTCGTTGTCCAGGAAGGTGTGGAGGCTTCATCCCTGAGGATACTCAAAACTTGACTGAACAAGGTCCTGAGCAACCTGCTCTAGGTGGTCCTGCTTTGATGAGGGCATTGGACTTCATGTCCTTCAGAAGACCCTTCTAACACATTATTCTATAATTCTATGAGTCTAAGAGTAAATCACAAAATCAGATGAGCAATCACAGCTTCCTTATGTAAAAAAGGCCAGACTAACTTTCTTGTTGAGATATATTTTACTCAGTTTGCTCAGGGCAAAATTGGGCCTTTATAGTTCACAAAAATAGAGGGCTATTCTATCCCAGTGTACTGCAATACAATTATGCTTAACTATATGGTTAATATGCTATAGGGTAGAATGGTTAGTAACATATTAATATGTTTACACGCTAGAGCAAGTAAGCAGTGACTAAAAATGAAAAGCCAAATCTGAGATGAATTTTCCCCCAAAGCAGGACACATCCAACAGTTTCCACACACCTCTTTTCTGGTCCGACGTGGCCATGCTGATGCACTACAGTGCTCAGTGGCCAAGATGAAAGGAGAATTTGGACCTTGAGTCTGGCTAGTTCTGTGTCTTGCTGGGAAGCTTTTCAGGGATGACTTCTATCTTTCTGTAAGGAACCAGATCAAATTGACCCAAATCATTTTTCATAACCACTGAACCTCCACCTGACCTACAGTAAATCTCCATTATTACTTGATAAGCAGGAATTCAGACAACCCTAAAGAAAAAGCATGTTTTCATTATTCTCTTCTCTGGTCCTGACTCACCTTAACGAATTGTTATTTGCTACTTCTTGAGCCAAATTATCCCTTGCTGTAACTATGTCAAATTAAATGGTGCTACCAGGGATACCATTTCATAGAAAGAGTTACAAGGTTCAAAAGAGGCCCTACACATCACCTGGTCTAACCCTCTGCATAATAGAAGCTATGGGACCCCTTATCTAATTTCTATCTCTAACCCAACAGAGCATTGTCTTTGGCATAATCCTCATTTTAAATTTTCTAATGGATTAGAATCCATTATTTCTGTCTGCAGTTCTTTTCCTGTAATTAATGACTCTCAAAGTGAGAAGTGGACATTTAATTTTAGTCAGATTTTTTCAAGCTTCAGCTTCCAGCCCTTACATCTGCTAGAATGGAGAACTCTATGAACAAATTTTTATTCTTCAAGCAGGTACTTCAGGTCCCCTCCATCTTCTATCAGATATGCAAAGCAGGTTAAGCTCCTTACTATGTGGCATTTTTCTAATCCTTTCATTATTCTTCAAATGCTCCCTTAAGCTATTCAACAGGGAAAATCCTGAATTTCTGTATTATTCATGAAGTAGAACTGAACACAGTATTTCAGCAGCCATCATATCAGTGCCAAATACAAAATATTACCTACATACTCTATGTACCCCTTTTTAAAGATCAAAGCAATCACATTTCTTTAATGGAAGAATGAAAAATTACTCTTAACACATTCAGTTGAGATAAGCCAAAGTATTACATTCTGTTCTAAATGGATGCTTAAATACTTTTTATAAATGGGAGGGGGCGGGGGAATCAGCCAAAGTGCTGATCTTTATCTCAGAATATCCTAAAGCCCAGGGTAAAAGTATCTCAACTTAGATGCCAGATGTAGGTTTAAATTCCTGCTCCATAGGTTTACTAGGAATTCCTTCCCAGACCAACCTTAGCTTCAGAAGCTGACGGACATCTGGACGTCTCATGTGGAGAGAGTTGTCTTCCTCCATCCCTCCCCCACTAAATGAGGTGCTGAATTCTCTTGTGCTGAGACTCAGACTCTCTTTATGGTGTTTCCCACAGGGCCCCTGTTCAGCATACAACCTTCTGAGGACTGAATATACACTGTACCTCAAGTGTCCCTCTGGGTGCCCAGATTCACTTCATTTCAACCTGTTTGAAGGCATGGATTTAAGACAAGCTGCAGCTAACAAGAAGGTAAAAACCTATGCTGGAACCAAGCCGGCCCCTGACTCTTTTGGCATAGCCAGGAATGTCCCAGCACATATACACACAGCCAAATCTACCAGGCTCCATCATAGAAAGTCCTGATTTCATGTGTAGCAAGACACTATGAGCTGTGTAGACAGATGAGCAAAAGGCATCCTTTTGGCAGATTCATGTCATATTGGGAAGGTGGAACAGTTGCTGTAACCCAGTCTCTGGCCTGCCATCCTCTGGACTGCACAGACTATGAACTCCATCCTTCACACATCTGTGTGGCCTCATGCATTAGGTTAGGTAGCCCTGTGAATTCAGAGTTATAAATTCCAGCAGAGAGCAGGGATTGCAAACTGGAACCCTGCAGGTCTGAGCTCTATTCATGAATCTAATCATAAACTGTGGCCCTAACGCTCAGTCACCATAAACAGTGCTTTTGAGGAACACCCAGAAGACCTGTAACAATATCTTGCAGATCACAGTGAAGCCAAGAATGCCATTGTGGCTCCTAGACTCTCTTGACCCAGATGTAAATTACATGTGGGTAATAAGAACTACAGCTTACATGAAAGTGACTTCCTCTGTCTGACTTTAATTGTTTTATGGAGACAAATTGCCTAGGAACCTCACTGCTTCTTCAGCAATAACCATCGGATTTACGATAGATTCCAAGGTTTCCTCCTTTAAAGAAAGTTCATGAGTGTCTGAGCAGGTCTTGGGTTCTCTGCCGTAAGAGTCATGCAGACACTTCCATTGATATATATTAGCAAGTTTTAAGACACCTAGCTAATCATCACCGAGCAGCTACAGAAACATGGAGCGCTGCCTAGGTGCATGGCATTAACATTGATAGGACGATTTTTGCAGCGCATCTGAACGGCGTGCTACTGGAGCTACATTGCCTGCTATAGCCACAGTAGCTGTGCTAATGCATTATAGGTATTACTCCCTTACCACAAGCACAGTAACGGCTTCAATATACACATTCTCTTGTTTTATCTTCTTTAAAACGAAAGAAAATGTTGATGGCCTGATTGGTTTGTTATTATAACTCACAGCAAATCACCAACCAAAGTAAAAAACGTCGCTCTGTTGAATTCAGGGGAACGTATCTTCAGCAGGAGGATTTGAAAGGTAAAGGGGGGGTTTCTTTTGAAGATAGTGATATAAGCCAAGGATAAAGGACATGAAAGACCCTTCAGCAATACTGCTAATCTCTCCTCTGCCATTGCAGGATTGCTCTGCCATAATCACAAGACTGTGCCGACCTTCCTTTAGTTAAAAAAAATTAATAGGTTTAATTGAATAAAAAATAAAGAAGACCTCACATCCCTTAAATGTAGCATTTCTGACCCTCCTTTAATTTATTTAGATGTTATTCAGAGTATGAGTCTTTAAAGGACCGATTTTAATTCAGTTTCTGTCTGGTGAGAGGCAGTAGAAAGTATGATCTCTCTTCCATGGCAGAAGCAATCCTCTGCAACACACAATGTGAAAACTTCGACGTTAAAACAATAAAAAATGTTCAGCCTCTCCTCTGAGGAAGTGACAAAGTCATCCTGCGTCATGTTTGAAAAAAATAGCTTTTCAGAGGTGCAGTGGGACTGGTAAGATTTGAGGCCTGTTTTCTGCTCTGGCGTCAGCTTCTTTTTTGGCTGGGGGTAAGTAGCTTCGGATGACTTTACACCAAACGTCAAATCCAAACCGGAGCTATGGGCTTTATCCTGTTTCCCGTGAAAATTATTAAGACCCTTACACTCTAGTTTGAACAACTGTGCAAACTGAGCTGTGAAAACTTCTGGCACTACACGGGGCAGCCCAGTTAGGAGTTGTACCTGAAGTCTACAGGCATCCTTGGTCTCTCAGAGGTAATAATACTGCTCCAGAACTTTGAATGGCTAGACTGTACACTGTTACGTGTTTCTTCAACACTCAGCACAATTAGCTGAAAATCCAGCTTGGGGCCTTTGGAATGCTTTAGTACTGACAGCAAGACTAGTCTTAGTTCTAATTTTCATTAGCAAAATGAGTTAGCAAATTGTCAAACAGAAGATGCAAAGTACATCTTTTATAACAAGTGGAGAACTGCTTCAGCATTACTAGTTTTATTTTATTTGCTTTTGTTACTTTAATGGTTTTTCTTGGTTTTGCATTGCATTTTCTTTTTTGCCCTTTGGGTTGTGACTGCCTGTGTTTCATTTCTGACATAATTGTTGTATTCCAGGATGATTGATGCTGTATACATTAGGTTATAATATGTAGATATAGAAAAAATGAAGAGTGTTCAGATACTGTCCAGAGACATGAGTTTTATAGACTTACCTAAAAAACTAAGTTCAGTTTTTTAACTGAGTAAAAAAGAAGGAAGATAATAAACCTTGTCTCCACTTGCTAAGCAATTAACTGGTCTCCCGCACTCAATGAGATGCACTGTTCACTTCCTCTCCACAGAAAGGGAATGGCTATGCTCAAGCATGGAAGTCTAAGAGACATTTCAGGGCATGAGAAAGAGCTATCAAATTGTCTGTGTTAACTTAATTACTCATATTTAACTTAATTTGTCTTTTTCTTTCCATAAGATATTTATAGACTTCAGTAAGAACCCTCCCTAGCCATAAATTTGATAGGCTTTTTATTTCTGTGAAGTAAATAAGAATTGCAGAGAAAGATACAGGGTAGGACAGTAATCCAAAAGAAATAAAGAAAAAATTAAAGAAACAGTAGATGAAATTAAGAACTTTAAGAACAATAGCAACTGTCCTTAATGTCGGTGGGGATAGGATTTCACTCTGTCAGCAGTAAGTTTCTTTACTGCCTTCACTTCAACTGAAATGGCCTGAATCAGACTGCAGAGTGAGGACACTTGTGGAATTTGGCTATATTAAAGTAGGTACTTAAGCACGCGTGGTGAGATACAGAAAGCTGCCAGCTCTAAAGAACGCTAAATTCATAATGAAATTTTCTGAAAGAGACAAATCATCGGCAAATCTCAAAGGGCCGATTTCTGTAAGGCTGAATGCACTCAATACTCCTACTGAATTAAAAAGAAGTTCAAATTAGAGAGGGTTTGGGGGTTTGCTTTGGGGGGAGGGGGTGTAACGGTGAGAATAATTTAACCATTGGAAGCCTAAGGATGTGGCAAATTCTTAGTTTTGCAGTGCTTCAAGTGTTCCAAAAAGATAGTGTGAATCAGACTGAAATTGTGGCTGTAACAAAGGTGCTGTCGGTTGAAGATGAGTGCAGTGAGATGTACAGGAGGCCAGAGCAGGTCGTTCAAATCATTGTTTGAAATCACGCACTCAGTGTCTTATGGGGGAGGAACAAAATATGCAACTCATCTCATCTAAATTTAGCTGCATGCAATTTAGTTATCTAGATTAAATTAGTCATCCTTATTCTTAAAGAGTCACTGGAGGGACACAGTAAGATGAGGTGCCTTCAGGAGGTGTCTGTTTCTCTCCACTGACTCTACAGGAAGACCAGGATGGCTGAATTACATTGATTAACTCGTAAATGGTAAAATGAATTAAATCATCTCTGCTTATGTCAAACTAATCCTTTGGTCCTTTTCAGTTACTGAACGATGATTTATCTTCTTGGTTCCTCCTGTCTGGGCCAGTTGGGACTCTCTGGGTTTACTCCTGATTTATATTGCAGAAGGAAACCCAAAACCTCTCCTTCTGCATTCATCCATGCATAAAACATGCAATGAGTTTGTACAACTGGGAAAAGAGACTAGATAGATACAAACTACTGAGAAATTTCATTTATTTGCATAAAGTTCAACACCTACTTTTTATTGTTTACAATGTTATATTATTTATAACGTAAAAATAGGAAGGTTGGACCTCAGCAGTATACACTGACTTCAACTGAGGATCTGGTTTGTGTTAATTTGGTACCTGCCGGAAAAAGGAACATAGCTATTTTTGTTAGGATGGACACATCCTTTAAGAAAGGCCTATTCTTCTCTTATGCAAACATCTAACTATAGACCTAATCTACATTGCTCTCATGAAAGGATAATTCATTTTGCAACACCTGTCCTACATTAGCAAATAGCCATCTCTTGCAGCTAATTTTAACAAATTCAGAAATACATGAGGAAATGTAAAATATGTATTGCACGATTTGCTACAGGTCATGGAAGAACTGTTGGCTTTTGTCCTTAGATGTCTGATTTGTAAAAGAACATACAAGACTGTTAAGCAGCTCCAGATCTTACATTTCCTGCATTTAAATGATCTTATTTCATACTTAATGGGAGTAGTCTGGTACACATAAGCAAGTTTTTACACTAGCGGTTCTGTTTCAGTGCTGGAGGACTCAAATATCTGGGCAGCCAGTGCCAGTTGCCCATAGACAAGTAACCAGAATAAGTAATATCTGGTCCTGCTATTGTCCATGTAGTGTGTCTGAGAAAAATAAAGCCAAGTCTTGACATTTAAGTAAAACACAAAGGAGTTTCTCCCTTGATTGCAGTCGTTTTACACCATGGATAAAGCTGATCCTGACCAAAGAAAATCAAGTTCAGACATGGCTTTTTATTGATTGTGCAAAGCCAATGAGGAAAGTGCTTAGGAAAAGGCTGACCCAATGTAAGGGCTGATAGACAAGATAGATCTTCTCTACATAGCTTCTTTAGTTCTGTGCTTATGGCCAGGAAAAAAATGCCCAATTGACAGAGGATACAAGGGGAAGCCCCATTCTACTACCTCAGCCTGAGATTTGTGGAAAATTCAGTGTCAATTCTTCCTGCCTTATCAGAATTATTTGATTTCTTTGATTTTGCACAGCTTTGTCTAGACAAGTAATATAGTCATACAATGACATAGATATAGCCCGTTTCAAACTCTGTTTTGTTCTGGTGAAGAGTGTTAGTGGTCCGGTCATTTCAAAGGAATTTTGCTGTGATGTAAATGCAGATGATTTCAATATATCCGCAACTGTTTAAGAACATGGGAGCTTGTTTAACCCAGAGGTTGATCAATTTAGTGAAAACTGTGACCTGAGGGCTAATTTAGCTGAATCAACTCTTATTTTCCTCTAAACCAAATCTCTTTGGATTGGAATAAGTCAATTAGAAACAAGCTTGAGGTTACCAAAATGACGGCATCCTCATAGGAGTTTACACTGCTTTAATTAAACTGATAATATAAATAGGTGATAGTTAACATTAGTAGAAATACAGGAATTTGTAAAAGTCATCTAACATGTCAAAAACATGCATGTCTTTAGCCTAATACCTGTTGGCATACTTCCAACATATTCAGTGGAGCTGATGAACAGGAAAAGGCTAGACCAGAGATTTAGGAGGAGCAAGGGTTTGTTTCGGTCGTCCACATTACATAGAGTTTTTATGAACACCTTGAAAAAATAAGAAGCTAAAGAGAGCGTACTGTTTCAGTATGGGGCCATTAAATACAAGTGCCGTGAAGAGGTCCTGCATTATCAGCAGATGAATCTGTTGTAAAGCACCAACTGTGAAAATTACATTCAAAACCATGACCTGGCACTTGGACTTTGGACCAAGCACTAAGCTATGCTCAGAGGGGCATACTCTTTGCTACTATTCTTACAATACAATTATAAGCTTATAAAACAGACCAGTTGTCTGACAGGTATGTAGTTGGGCCCAGAGTTTTTCAGCAACAATCTGTTTGTTGAATGATGTATTTTGTATTTACATACTCAATTTCAATTATCTAAAACTTTTGAAAAAAATAAGTGAGGAACTAAAAACATTCAAACACTCAATATTTATTTCAAAGTACTGTTAGAAAAGTATTTTTTTAACTAATACTATAGCAAACCAAAACAGTTCGGACCCAACAGAATACTTCAAATTGACTGCAGTAACATTTTTTCATTTTGCCACAGGAAAAAAAAGGTGCCCTATTTCAGTCTGAACTATCTTTTCTTCCTCATCCCTTCTATTTCTTGTTTCAGAAAATGAAACAAACCAACCCTTAATTTGCACAGCTCCAGCTGTATGTCAGAATTTTTTTGTGACTACTGATAACCAAGACCGACTTACACTGACAGCAAAGCCATTATAAGGGCAAACAGGAGGTGAATGTTGATTCTGGGGGGGTAGTGGTAGAGATATGGTGCCAAAGAGCCTTCAAAGAAATAATGGCTCACGTTTGCATCTCCTTTCTTTATTTGTTAGTCTACATTTTCCAAGTAGCCTTTTAGCTGGGAAGAATTTACTGATATGCTGCATGAACCTGCTGCCTGGATCCAATGCCAGTTTGCTCTCTGTAGCAGGGATAACAGCAAAACCAGACAATGAATTTCTGGAATAGCACAAAATTCCTGCAACAAAACTACAGAAAAAGCCTCAGATGCCTACGAGGATCAACTTTCCAGCCTGAGGAAGTGCAGCGTGGCCAGTGTCTGATCAGCGCGTTCGCACTTGGAAGACTCTCCCCAATCTACCAGGGATTTTCAACAAAGGCCTGTGTTGGCTCAGTTTTGCTTTCACTGACTGTATCTATACTAGGAAATTAAACAGAACAGCACTGCCATGTTATTATCCATCCTGTTAAATAGTTGGCACATTCCCTGAAGCAATTTTGTCCTACTGCTTTCCCAGAGAGCGTCCAAGCTTGTCACAGGGGCACAAGACATTCACATCAGGCAGTTGGGGGGTATTTAGCCATGTGGATGCGCACTGTGTTATATCAATTGGCCTGTATCAGAGATTAGTCTCTTGGTCCTTTTATTTACAGTATGGTCCCTGAGACTATAGACAAATAGGAATGAACTTAGAGTATTTTTCCAAGTATAAAATTGTTTCAAAGCATCTAAATACTATTAATTGTCAAAAAAGCCTATGTTTTTACTAGTAATCCTTTCTAAAATGCATTCTAAATGCTTACAGACATCTTAACTCTGAAACATAACATTAACGATTGAATTGTCAAAATAAAATCAGATTTAGGACTTCCCTTTTCTCTGCTTCCTGTGTTTTAAAATGAACAGTGCCATGGACCTATTGGGTATTCTGAGGGGAGTTGCAGCAGCAGCAGCGCTGTGTCCGCTGCATCCTCAGATGCAACTGCACAGCTCCTCCCCTTCGCCAGCCTGCAGCTGGAATGGAACAACTTTGAATTGAACAAGGGAGACAAGCAGTGATTTAAGGAGAAACGTAAGATAGAGAGGCATAAGGTTCTGTTGTTATTATTTTAAAAATACTCTTCTTTGGAAAAATCTCTATAATAGACTGATGTTAAATGTGAACAGAAGCTCTTACAAGTAGAAACAAGACATTCAGACTGTAGGTCTACCAGTAAAGTAATCAGGACCAGGACCTGATACTGCACCCTTGAGGCCAGTTGGCATGGTCCGCCCATATTCATCCTGTTAAACTGTCCTAGTCTCCAAAGTAGTCTGGTTTCACCCAAACTGGCTACTGGGCAGGTTCCCAGCCTCAACTTTCTCTTGAAGTGATTTGACAGAGCACTGGGCGGCCACCGGCGATGCTGAACCAGGGCCCATGGTCTGGTCCTGTTTAGTTCGGTAGTGTAGATGTAGCCTTAAAGTATACATCAAGTCATCTGTTGCCTTAATTCCACAGATTTCAAAGGATTTGGGCCAGAAGGAAACTTGCCCTAAGCTGTGCATTCTTGCAGAATGCTCATTATCACATTTGCCTTTGACTTGCACAGCTGTAAATCCATGGAAACCAGAGTAATTCAGGGATGAATCAGGTCCATTATCTCCCTGTGTTTGTACAGCACTTAGCACAATGGTGCCCTGATCCTGATGGGAATTCATGTTATTTTAGGACAATCAGAGCTTTCATTCGTTAAAATAAAGTATATTTTTAGCCAGAGCTAGCTTCAATGGCAATGTATTGGGGGGGGGGGGGGGTGTGAATGAAGGGGAAAGCACAACTGATCCCCCACCACATGACTCTGAGCACACGTATCATATGCCTAAGAGATTATCTCTTCTCCTGGTCAGTACGGATGTGAAAATATGACTGATGGGGACCTTGGAAGCTCAGATAGAAGAGAAAGAGCAGAAACTCTGAATACTATTGCTTCTTTCTAAAATGAGTTGCATCATTTTTAGATTGCTCAGGATGTGAGGCCCAATGTCTGATTTTGGAGCATTTGGGGTTAATACTGGTATGTTTAGTGGCTTTGCTGAAAAGCAATAAATCAGATGCCGTGCCATTGCTTTCCATGGAAAGTTAGATCTCAAAGATGTATTTGCTCAACACTATTTTTTCCCCTCATGCAAATAAAATGAACCAGGAACACTTGAAAAAGCAAGCACTGTGCTTGCTCCATGTTCAGAGGTGCTTGTTTCAGCTCTTTTATGAAATCTTGTTAAGACCAGTAGGTCTTATAAATTCTAATGAGATACATATGTGGGACATATATAAAGACATTACACATGTCTTACAAAATATTTGCTGTATAAAGGACCCAACCGTGTGAAGTTATTATTCACAGCAGAGGTAAGTCCTAGGAGAAGACAGAAAAAAGCACCAGTTGCAGATCATAATCCTAGCATGGCTTTTTGCTAGTTCCTGTGAGTTAAAAGCTGAAATGCGTGTTCCAGCTTCAAGTTATTTTCACAGACATAAATGGGGAAGATTGAATATCAGCTGTCATTAATCTCAGTGTCCTGGCATGACAAAATCACCATTACTCCCAGTAAATGTGATCTGATGCTCACAGCTTAGAAACATTAGACGCACATACTTTTACAACCAAAAATTATGAGCAATTATTGCTAGAGTTGTAACAACAAGTTCTAAAAACTGACATGTGAAACGAGGGAGCTGGCTTTCCAGTCCTAACTTACCCGCTAGGAAAACATAAATGCAAAGATTAAGCTATTACAAAGCCACCAGCTTGTTTTCCTTCAAGTCACTTTATTATCTCGCTGAAACATAATCTTAAAAATCCTTGCAGTGAAAAGCCATGTCCAGAAAAGGCCGTTAATTTTATTTAACATTTGAAAGTGCTATTCTGATACCTGTTCTTCATTTGGCAGGCAGGCCCACTCATCCTGCTTTACCTGCTAATTAACAGAACAACATTTTGTTGGACGTGAGGGTAGACTATCTTGTGTGTGACTACTGGGGAAAGGTCTGACACTTCCATAGCTCTAAGAAACATTTGTTTCCTTCCAGACGTGAGTTGCCCGTGGATGCCCCTTCAGTGTGAATGCAAACCGAGGGGCCGTGGTGACAAAGGAGCACTGTGCCGCAGCGTTACCTGATGGCGTCTGCCCTTTCCCTGTTGTCCGGGTATTTGTTCTAGCACATCTGGAGCAGGCGAAGCCTGACAGCCTGGCTTTAATGTTCCCATGGCTGTGTCAGAATCCACAAGTTGTTGAAGGCCTTTGCATTTTAAGAACAATGATGTTTGCGGTTTAGTGAGCGAACAAAACCGGTGGTAGCGCTGCCTTTTCCCAAGCGTGAGAGCAGGCACCGCCTTTCACTGACATGCCCAGGAGTTCGTCAGCCTCTCTTTTAGCCCTCTGAAACCCAGTTAGTTCAGACCTTTGACAAACGAGGGGGGAAGCTATGAGTTGTATTAAATTAATTGTCGTGGTAGCATCATAGAATTGTAGAATGTAGCATCACAGAATGTGTTGGGTTGGAAGGGACCTTTAAAGGTCATCTAGTCCAACCCCCCTGCAGTAAGCAGGGACATCTTCAACTAGATCAGATTGCTCAGAGGCTCATGAAGCCTGGCCTTGAATGTCTCCAGGGGGAGAATCATGCAAATTCCATCTGAAAACTAGTCCTTGTAGATCACAATAGGTAGGTAGATCACAATTAAAAAAAATAAACTTTTTTTTTTTTACTAGCAATGTAAGTTGCTGTAAGTTTCTGCAAGGCTGTTTTTCAGCCCAGTGAAGCAGTTAAACATCTGTGATCTATTTGCTTTACAGAATGATGAGGTTCATCTGCCCTAACTGAAGTAATTAAAAGCAATGTCTCTAGGTTTGGACTGATCACCCTAGGCTTCTTTTACAGTCAGTAAAAAGGAGTGAGGTTCATGTGATGTTCCTTGAAATCTTTTCCTCTGCAATGAGTTACTCTGTGGAGATGCCACACTTCAGCTCTCCTTCTGACATATGTGTGGTGATGAGGGAAAAAACGCTCTTTATTTCTTGAAAAGTGTTTTTATTTCCGTTACTTGCTATTGATGCCACAAAAAGTATAATGAATTTGTATAAGCCATCTAAATTCAACGCAAGAACAGAAGACACAGAAATCTCACTCAGAACCCTCACGTTTACACAGATGGGAGACATAATTCCTTCCCTCTGTCCCAGCCACCATCCAACACACAGGCTGGGAGGCGGATGACAGGGTGATACCCATCAGCACCAGCATCCCGCTTTCTGCCGCGCACCCGCGCAGAGCTGCTGGAGATCAGAGCACAGCTTCACCAGGTGGCACAGCACAGAAACCAAGCTGGGAGAGACGTGCTGGCTCTGGAAATGCAAAAGATAGCGAACCAAGACCCATGCCACCGCAGCTCAGAAACTGAGCATAGGTTTTATACCCTCCAGGAAGAGGTGCACCACACCAAGGCAGATTCCTTAACAGACTAAACAGCAGTCAGAGTACAGATCTTTTATATCGTCTGGGACCCATGAAGGAAATAATATGTTAAAGCAGCAGAATTCCTTTAAAATGTGCTCAGTCAGTAAATGTTAAAATAAAGCTTTGTAAAACTGAAAATGAAGCTAGTCAGCATCAAATGAAGCTAATCAGCAAATTCCTTTTATTAACAAAAAAATCACACAAATGCTACTAAGAATTTAAAAACAGTCAAATTCAAAGAATACTAAATAGTTATATTCAAACTTCTTAGAATACTAAATATCAAGAATTTAATCTAATAAATTCTAAAGAGCGAATGTTAAAGAATACTGACAAATAATCTCTTATTCTCCTTATGGTCCCAAGCAGTGATGCTCATAAATGTGTGCTATTTTATAACAATGAATTTTCAAGCAGACAGAAAAAGGTCTAGATTGTTACAGGTCTGAGTAAATTTGCTTGCTGCTAATACAGCATTTAGCCCTGCCTGCTGGGCTATGACTCCATGCCCCTCCACCATCACAAAACAGTCCAGTAACAATATTGCTCTTAATAATACATCAAATTATTTCAGTTTACACCGTCACTGAGAGTGACAAAGCAAGACACAATATATTACGAAACAAGGAGGACTAGCAGTATTTGGTATAGCAGGATGCCTTTCTATCATAGGTACACCTGTGCTCCCCACCAGCAGCATATCTGTCACGGATGGGTGATTTAGATCGCTCAAAGAACCACTGTCAAAAGTGTTAGCAAAGCAGTTGTTTGGAAACTGTGTTGGAAAAGTGCAACTTCACAAAGTTCGATGGCAAGGTTTGCTCTGTTAATTACTGTGTGGGAAAGCATACAAGGGAACACTGAGTTACACTCGAGTTAGAATGATTCACAGAGAGACTGAGGACACAAAGGGTAAGGGAGGCCCTTCAGTTGAGTCATGAGGTTCAGAAAGGACCCCCTTGCTTTCTAAACTCCTTCTAAGAGAGGAGTCTAGGTGTGGCTGGATCCAGACTTAGTCACAGACTTGGTCAACAGTTTATGTCTAAAGGATTGCATACGTTTCATTAGCATCGATTCAGTAGTTAACGCAGTCAATGTTACCAAGGCAAAATCAAAATTATCATACTACAGAGTTATGCGCAATATCGGTCACTTACCAAAGATCTGCCGTTGGTAAAAGGTCTCTCTGCCTCGAGGAGCAACCTTGAGAGGGGTCCCAGCCCAAAGGGAGGTCACGGCCATGCAACCAGGTTATCTATCAGAAACAGCTCAAAGAAGTCTCACTTAGGCTGTTGTATTTATGGGATAAAGTGGTTGACTCATAATCAAATTACACACAATGGAAAAGCTAAGCATGAGACCTTGTACCCACATTTTTCTTCTTTTTTGATAAATGAGTTTTGCAAAAGCTACCTGTTATTTATGCATTAATCGCATGATCAGTGGTGTCCCAAACTCATCTGTATTGATGTTTGCTGTGTCCTTTGTGGGTTTTCGGAGAACAGGTTGAGCTAGAGGAGTTCTTGGCCTGGCTACAGCTCTTGGCCTGGCTACAGCTCAGGTTTTTACCTGCCTTGGAGCCTGTACGAAACTATCGCCAGTCACACGCTAGTCAAGCGCATCCATCACACTCCACCCTCAATCCACTTCATCAACTCATAGAGTGATAGTACGGTTACGTGTTGCCTCTATGTCATAAATATGCGGCGTGTTGCGCAGCAGTGATAAGAGTCCAATTATCTGATAAGCTGTTTAGTTTAAGTGTCATAACTAATATTAGTTATATACCATTTTACGTATGGAATCAGTTGATTGTATGCATTTTACGTGCTGGATTGATGTAATTTGTTTCATTTTTTGCCAAACTTTAATATGCAGAATTATTATAAGCAATAAACATAATAAGTTCAAAACTAACAAAACTACAATTGGTTGCAGCACCAAATTCAAAATTCCAGTTGCTGTTAGTGACTATCCAAAAAGAGTTTCCCACTAGTGATATTCTCCATCTTTCTTCACTCTTTCTAGGACACGGTGTGGTGTATGTTGGCTGCATCATGATGGATGGTAATCAGGGTTCTTTGTCCGTTGTTTTGAATTCATTTTAGCAGTTGACTGAGGGCATCATGTTGCAACAGTTTTCTCACCAATGGGACTTTCATTCCAATAGGGGTAGACAATAAATCTTGATACAATGAATATTTAGATTGTAGCAATTTGTGGGTTGTGACAGGAGCTAAATAGTTGAAGTCGCATCCCACAATCCTGGTAAAATTACAAATACACATATCTGAGTGATTATTTGTCTCTGCAGTGGTGTTGTCTATAAATATAGAATCACAAAGGGTTCTCATACAAACACATCCATTACCAGCATATATAAGTACAGTTTCAGGGGTTTCGTAGGGATGTATTTCAAAATGACAAATATTTAGTTCAGTGTCAAGACAAATGGTGTTACTTTCACAAATAAATCCTTGTTGTTACTGTACAACCCACACATTAACATCAACGGTTTGCCATTGCTCCCATTTTGTTGGGCCCATACTCTACGTTCTAATGGATAGAGTACAGTTTCATTGTGATTTAATCCCAGCGCAATGATGTATATGGTATATACTGAAGCATCGCATATTGTCAAAACAAAAGCTTTACTGTCGGTGTGGTCATAGGTAAAATTGACCAAGTTGATTAGCAGGAATAAAGGAAGTGAGGGTCTCTACCCTATGCTTCAGCTTTGCTGGCATATGAACCAAATTTGATTCAATCTGGTGATAATTACTCCTGTGAGAAAGATAAGCAATCCTTCGATGGTTAACTTGGTCTCCGGGGAATGTGTGTTGGTATTATTCCCATTATCCTTCCTGCAAAGGAAAACAATACAAGTATTGCACGTTTTTTCTGAATGGGTTACCCCTTAGTGGCTCAACTTATTTAACTGCTCAGACTAAAGACAAAAGTCCCTTTTCACACTTGGAATATCTCTGTTCTGTCTCTTTAAATGCAGTCAAGCTAAATATTAAAGGCCTTTTTGGTGTGCTTTGCCCTGTCTGGAATAGATTGCAATAAGTACTATGTTCTGCAAAACTCCATTCTGCTGTAATACCGTCACAGGGGCGTACTGGCCCCAGTGACTGATATGTCTTTAATACCTGTATTAGGGTTTTGACCACCTTTTCATGTTCTGGGTTCCATTTCTGACTGAATAGGTCTGAGAGGAGCAAGTTAAAAGCCTGGAAAAGGGACGTACAACAATCAGCCAGCAACATCATCAAATCGACATATCTAAAATTTTGCCTCATTCCATAAGTCTGGGTCTGTAAATGCATCCCTGAGCTGAATGCCCTATCAAGTTGAGATTTGGAGAGTGAAACTACTGGTGATTATGCACCTCAGCCAGGCATTCATACAGGCAAAACTCTGATTTTTTTCCTCAGGGAAGAGCTGGTAGTTAGAAAATACTGCCAGTCAGCATGCTGACCTCAGAATAGAAGACCCGAATTCTGCTTCTTCCTCAGTCTGAATGGTTTCAAAGTAATCTGCTTCACTTTATAAACAATTTTCCAGTTATGGAAGTTATAACCCAGTCCTGGTGGAACATCATCCTCCATATTGTTGAAGCTGGCTAGCTTTCCTTCACAAATAAAACCTGTAAAGACAGGAGAATAGGCTCAGACAGACTGTTTGGTGGTCTTACTCTCACCCAAGAAGTAAAATCTAGCACTGGATACTGTACTGTGGACTGCTTATGCATTTTAAGTTATATAAATATAGAAAATAATCCTGAAAGCAAAGACAGGCTGGGGGTTCAAGCCCAGCTAATTGTTCTAGCCCGTAGGTTAGGATTGAGTTTTCAAGGCTTGTAGGATGGAAGTTCAGCCCAGGTGGTAGCATGTCTTTTCTTTCTTTTCAGTCTTCCCATGGAGATCTTTATTGCTTGGGTTTGGACTTGGCTTTCCTAAATCATTCCAGACTTTTTTGCTGCTTTCTAGTGTTAGCTGTAGCTTTAAATGTCAAAGCAAAGCAAGCCTGTGTTGGAACATGTCCCTGTACAGGGCAAATGCTGTGTAAGTTTCATTTGTTTTATGTGATGATGTCTTGCAACATGCTGCATTTCTTTTTTTCTGTTTAAGTACAGTGCAAGGAATGCATCTGCAGAATTGAACTGAGAGCTTGGTCTTCTCTGAAAGAATCTTCTTTGAGTGATGTTCATGCACGGTTACTTTTACCAGCTAATTTCTTCTGTCCTCCACCTCTCTTTTATCTTTATTGGAAAAATTGTCTTCTGTTACTGTACAAACAATCAAGTATGTTCTGGCTACGTCTAGACAAACATACGGTAAAAGTGAACAGTAGAAGGGAAATGTAACACTGTCTCAAGTAAAAACATATTAAGGCAGATCTCTTCATTGAAGACTTCTTTCTGAATGATTATTCTATGCAATGGTGTTATGACAGTAAAGCTAAGAACTCATTAAGGAAATGTGAGATGTTTGTCCTGAGAACTTAAAAGGTAGAGGAGACCTCTTTTTTACCCTGATAATGTTCAAAGTTAGAGGAAAAAAAAAATAAAATAACCCATTGTCATTTTGCATTAGGAAATTAATTCTATCCTTGGTTGCACATGGCTCCCATTGACCTCCGAGTCATTTCCACAGACCCGCTAAGAAAATGTTATCCTAAATATATAACTGGCAGGAAAAAAATTCTAAATTTTCCAACACGAGGAAACAGTGCAATTTTATACTGAAGTCAAATCCAAGAGGTTGATGCACTTTATAAAGATTGCTTTTCAAGATGAAAAGAAAATCCTGGCCAATATTTCCAGAAATAAGAACTAGTGTAAAATCTCCGCTGAAGCCAGCTGTGCAGGCATGTGCAGAGGCACGTGATTTGTACGTGTGATGCCATCGCCTCCTTTTGGGAACCTGGTGGCTTTGGGCAACAGGGAGCCTGAAGAGGAAACGAGACCACAGTGTCATGTAAGATGAGGACCAAGCAGGAAATCTGGACATCTACTAGTTACAATGTGATTACAAAGAGGATTTTCATACCAACAGGCCAAATGTCACTATAATTGAAGCTGGAGAGAATGTTTATAGTCACGCTAGTAGGATCACAACCTGTTTCCTCATCCTTAGGCATAGAAGATAAAAAACCTCTGTTATTTTTCTCCCTCAAATGAGTCCTCTACACTGAAGATTCCACTGAAATAGCAAAAACAGTCACACGAGCTCACACTCATTAAAAGTTAGCAAAATGGCATTGACATTTTCAGAGATACACAATAATTACGATTCTGCATCAGAAGCCCTTTGAGTAGGTTTTCCTACGCATGTGGCCCTGTGAAGGCAGAGAGGTCACAAGCCTTCCTCTTGCCCAGAGCCATTGCATTCTTGCGTTCAGCATCCAACAACTCCATCGCTCCCACACTGCTGGCAATAGTGACGTTCAAATAGCTTTATTACTTGCATCTTTAAATATGAATAGGCTTCTAGTTGTCCTGAGAAGACTGTAGCATTAATACAGTAATTATACCATGAAATTGCTTCGTTCAGTCTTTGAGTTTGGCTTGGGTATAATGGTTATTTGACATCCCGAATAGAGGCAGAATAGTCATGATGTCACAGCATGGGATTCATCACAACCCACTGCTGATGTAGAGATAGTAGATCAAACACATTTTCGACAGAGTGCGCACACTCATACACACATGCGTATATATACACATCACTACCAGGGCATGCAAATATTTGCGCACATCAGAGTTAAATATGAATCGTTCTTTTAGAAAGTGTTTCCATCTATAGTGGTGACCTTCACCAAAACTGTGAACAAGAAGAAGACAGCATAAGACTCTTGTTGCCTAGTTATCTGATGAGTATATTTCCACTTAGATCTGACAAAAATGCTTTCCTTGACTTGGATTTCACAGTTGTGACCCCTAGTTTTTTGCTCTTTCTATTTGTTTTAAGGCAGAACCGACCCATTTAAAATTTAAAATTTAGTATTAGAGCAGAAGCTTTCTGTAAATATCTTCAACTGAATGTGTGATGATTGCTGCCCAAACCAGCTTATGTAAACTAACACACCTTTGTTATCGCAGTTTTAGGAGCTTAAGTAGCTGCTGAGTTTTCAGCAGACATTTCAGCAGACATCTATCTTTTATAGATATGTTTGAAGAGGGTTTTTTTTAATAGCAAACGTAGTAGTTCAGGAATTTGGTTTGATTCTGACTTAGAATAAATTCCAAGATTTTACACAAAGAAAATATTTTAAATATTTTAATTTCAGTATTCAGTATTCAGTTCAGTATTTGGGTGTAGTTTTATTTTTATTTGCCATATTTCTGTACCTTACATAAAATCTAATAAATCAACAAAACATTGTTCCAAATGCAAGGTCAAAATATTAATTTCACAAAGTGGGAACATAATATTTCAACATCAGAACACTTTGTCCTTAGAAGACTTCTTTTGTGAAAAAAGGCAAAATCAGCATCTTCCTTTTCTGATTTTTTTTTTTTTTTATTTCTATGAAAAGACAATTTCTGATGGAATTTCAATTGCCTATCTAATTGGCTCAATTTTCATTAGAATTAAGAG
Source organism: Rissa tridactyla (assembly GCF_028500815.1). Taxonomy (NCBI): domain Eukaryota; kingdom Metazoa; phylum Chordata; class Aves; order Charadriiformes; family Laridae; genus Rissa; species Rissa tridactyla. Next base: position 113,612,919 of record NC_071468.1, on the reverse strand, counting down.
AAGAAATTTTGTTGGATATACTGTTCCTTACAGCTACTTGAGTTCACATGTCCAAAAGAAAGGTGTGACCACGGACAATGTGTTTCTCTTTATTGAATTTTCCTCTAGATCCTCCATGAGACCTTCCTGGGATGCTTGTATGCTGATGACTTTTTTATTCATTTCTCAAACTGAGACAAAAAAACCAAACAAATAAACAGCCAAATTTACCTAGGGACCCAAAGGCTCACCAAAGTGCCTTTTAAAACCGCAATAAACTGTGGTCTATATTTCAGTGTCTTAGGTAAACAAAGTGATTATCATTTTATCTTAATTGTCACTAATTCTATTAAACCAGCTGCACAGCAAAGTTAAAATGACACACTATAATTTATCAACAAAGCTGAGCTAGATTTCTATGCAATTCACACGATTTTAACAGTATTTTTTGTGTATAACTGGACAGTTCTTTCTAATTCTGACTTGGTTTAGTAATCAGTTTCCAAGCAACGCAATATGTAAGGTTTGCTTACTGTATGTAAAAGCTACATTTAAAAAAAAAAAAGTCATCATCTATGTTAACACATATCAAACAAAACGGAATCTTGTTAAAATAACTGACAACTGAGCGGTTTAATCCTGATGGAAGTATTCTTAAAGACTGTTGTTTGGGCTCTGTTCTATCCATATGTTAATCATTTCATATTTTTACGAATATGGGTGAAAAAGCCATGATGTCACTTGAAATTAGAGGAAATAATGCTGGAGTAAATTGTCAGTACTGGACTTTTTTCAAGGGTTCTCAGCCATTTCTATAGGTCTGCCAGAATAGCTTGACAAAAGAAGGTTCTTGCAAATAGAATTCTACCTGTATATACCTCAATTTAGCTCATTATTATAGAATTTTCAGAGAATATATTGACTTTGCTGTGCCTATAAATGTAGTGTAACTCCAGAAATATGAAGAAAAATTATTCACTATCCACTAGCAGATCATCACGTACTTCTGAATGGAAAATGCATTCAGAAAACTAGTTGATTTATAGAATAAAGGGGAAAAAATGTCAAACAATTTATTTTTAAAGAACTATTTTCTGAGCTCTGGTCATGCCTGGTTGCTGAACTGAGCTGTTCTTTCTCTCTTCCCAAGAGATCTTATTGTATGTTGCTTTCCTGCTAAGACTTTATTTTGCTCCTAAAGCTTTTGTTTTATTTGTTTATCGGCCTCCATCAATTCAGCCATTCAGGTTTAATCTATGCTTTGTTGACTCCTATAGTAAGGTCTTGATATAGCTTGATAAGTGGTGTAATGATCTAAAGAAACCTTTAGACTTCCATTGCCACTGCTGTTCAGTCATAAGATGTTTCCATTTTAGACTCCCTCTTCTCTAATTGCAAACTGCAAATGGAGCTGGAATAATCACAGAGAATAAAATGCAGGAATAAAACACAGAGAAACACCCTCTGACACATACAAACCCCCTGTGCATATGTTTAGGGGGTCCTATAGGCAGAATAGTGCATCATCTCCCCTTCTTTAGTTACCTGCAGCCTGGGATGCATCAAAAGCAGCGTGGCCAGCAGGTCGAGGGACCTGATTCTGTCTCTCTACTCTGCTCTGGTGAGACCCCACCTGGAGTCCTGTGTCCCGCTCTGGAGCCCTCAGCACAGGAAGGATGTGGACGTGTTGGAGCGAGTCCAGAGGAGGGCCACAAAAATGATCCGAGGGCTGGAGCACCTCTGCTATGAGGACAGGCTGAGAGAATTGGGGTTGTTCAGCCTGGAGAAGAGAAGGCTCCGGGGAGACCTTATTGCGAACTTCCAGTACTTAAACTTGCCCTACAAGAAAGATGGGGACAGACTTTTTAGCAGGGCCTGTTGCAATAGGACAATGGATAATGGTTTTAATCTGAAGGAGGGAAGATTTAGACGATATAGAAGGAAGAAATTTTTTACAATGTGGGTTGTGAAACAGTGGAACAGGTTACCCAGGGAGGTTGTAGATGCCCCATCCCTGGAACATTCCAGGACAGGTTAGTTGGGGCTCTGAGCAACCTGATCTAGTTGAAGATGTCCCTGCTAATTGCAGGGGGGTTGGACTAGATGACCTTTAAAGGTCCCTTCCCACCCAAACTATTCTATTCTATGAACTTGCATTAGACAACAACTGAGAAAGCATACCTTTAACTTATTCTTTGAGAGGCATAACTTTGGTGATTAGATGCCTAATATGGAGTTTAGCATTTATGCATAAGTAAAATAGGTGTAGTGAATGACAGAAACAAGCACTTTATTGGGGAATTGTGCACTCTGTATTAATGGTGCATATAATTTTTAACCAGTCTGGTTCTTTGAACAATTTGTTCCAGCTAAGAACAGATTGAGCTGTTCTTTGAATCATTCTTCGGCAGGCAGTACAGTGTGAGTTTATGATGACTTTTCTTTGTGCTGTAGCTGAGTTCATTTGAGGTAAAACTTGCTGAAGTGCAGAAGGTTTGTAAAGGTACTGAGCACTGCCTATGATCCAGCAGACTTGATGTGAAGACAGCTACGTGGACTGTGTGCATTGCATTTAAGCAATCAACACACATAGTTTTCTGGCAATTTAATGGTTTGTTTTCAGTTGTATATCCCAGACATGTTTGACATTTAAACATTAATCCTGCATTGTATATAGTTTTCTCTGGATGAGTGTCACAGTAGAAAATATTCAAGAAACTGAATGTGAAGCTGGTCATATGAGATTTACCCCTTCCCACTGAATTGGTGTGAGTCTTGGAACGAGCATTGCCGGCTTTGTGTGGGGGGGAAGTGGATATAGTTGTGAAAGAGAGGACATAGCTGCTTTGATTATTCTTGGTAAGCAGTGCAATCTGGAGGTAGAAACTATTATACCAAGGGAAATGTTTGGATCTAAGGCAGCCCAGGAAAGGGCTATGGATTCCACGTATGACTTAAACGACTTTTGTACTCACAGGCACAGTTACTGCTATAAATTTTCTGCAGTCAGAGATTCTTGTTGTGGACTGATTTATAAGGGCAAATTAAAAATTACAAGACCAGATACAAATTCAGGGCTGCATAAATGTAAGATTTTAACTTTTCCCAGTTTAGAATACTAGTCCTTTTAATTCCTTTCTTTTTTGGTGGGAGGTGGGGAGGGGAGGAGGGCGGGCACTACAAAGGTCTCCCCGAAGCTACTGAGAACCAAAAGTAGAAGTCATAATTGCAGTTTAATGAAACCAATTTTAAAAGTTCCTTTTATCTCTGCTGGGATGTTTATTGTCACAGTTCAAGTTTTCTCTTTTTAGACAAATTCAAGCCATTTGCTAACCTGTTCATGCTAAATGTCACCCTGTAAAATAAGTAGCTTTGACAAATCTGCCCCCACTCTACTACCCCAGCATGTTAAAAATATCACAGTCACATTCCTGCTTTTTGAAATGAAAAAGGTGACTGTCGTTTGTCATTTCTGCCGAAAAATACCATTATGTTTCTTTTAGGAACTCTGGAGAAGCTCTGGATTTCAGTGAATACCTTAAACAAAACAAAACCCCATTGCTGAGTAAGTATTCATAGGATTTCTGTGCGCTGGTCTCAGGTAGCAACCACAGCAGAGTTTCTAAATTTGTTTAAAAGGCCAGGGTGAGATCCCAATAGCAGTTGTTTGCCTACTGTGCAGCTTTTCCAGAAAAAGGATGAACTTTCAGAAAAACCCCACCTACTCGCCGATGGACCAGATGGTGCATAAGCACTGAGATGTTTACTTAGCGACCTAATTAGACAATGAAAAGCTAGTACTACCTGTTAATGTGACAGGGACGCCAATATTTAATGAGTATTTAGGTACCTAGTATTTATGTAAAGCCATTTGGGATACACAAATGAGGACATCCATGTTTTCCAGGGAATCCAGTCTGGTGCGCGTGCTCTAGAGTGCCTAGTAAGACCCAAAAAACCTGGGGCTCACCAAAAGGTAGAGGTAGTAACAATGGCCACTTCTGCCCAAAACATGACCAAAGGAAGAAAAGAACATACGTCTTTTGCTTATTAGTGTGGTGTTGGATTATTCATCTAGAAACAGGTGTGTAAGCCTCACCTGCCTGAACTTGTGGAAGCTCAAACTTACCTCCCAGCTTCCAAGAAGACAAGCTAGGACAGAAGGCATGTCATGTATAGTCCTTGTGAGTTCACCCCCTTCTAGACTGTTGGAGCAATACCAAGAAGCCAAGAGGGTAGGGTTCGAGTTTCACAGAGAAAGAGAGAGAGATCGAGAGCAACCACTTGAGTTTAGAGGGGCTGGAAGGGGCATTTTGTTTTGGACCAAGGTGATGGACCTGTTTAACTTGTTCTGGTTAATGTTCCTGGAACTGTTTTTGTGAGGGCAGTGATTAAGACTAGCCAAAAATACATACTATTCTTTTTTTTATTTATTTATTTTTTAAAGATAGAAATAAAGCAAGACCTGTACAGAGCGTAGCATTAGTTTATGAGTGAATAATAGAATGATGATTTTTGCACCCTATGAAATAATAATGAGGCAATACTGTGGCTTCCAGCACTACAGTATTTAAACATTTCATGATTTTTAATACATTTAGGTTCACAAAACTTCTAGAAAGTAGGAAAATGGATAATTTATAACTCCCATTTTTAAAATGTTTACCAAGTTATTATCCAGCCTTTTAAATACCCAAAACACATACGCATTCACATAGACCATAAAAATATTAGTCAGAAAACGACATCTACAAATTAACAATGAAACTTTAATAGGTCCCTTTCTGACTTTTGGATTTTCAGCTTTTTGGTAAAGTCTGTTCTTCAGTCCTCAACTTATTTTAAAGTTTCACTTTCTGCCCTGAATGCTGTATTAGCCGTATAATGGATGCTATGGTACCACGGCTTTATTTCAAGGCTTACAACCCAGCTGGCAGCCACTCAGTGTGTGCCCCTGTGCCCTCATTTGAAATAAGCTGCATCCTGTGGCTCCTCCAGGTAGATTCTGTCAATTTAAGTATGAAAAATTATAAGGGACGAGCTCTGTCTTCTGAAGTTCTGATGCAAAAGGTAGCAATATTGCATGACCCTAGGGATGGTTGGATGGCTGCTTTGTACTGTAAGAGAGCTGAAAGAAATAGCTTGGCTTCAGGGAGTTTTATGTCTCTGAGGCAGAATATGAAGTACCTGATGAGGAAGTTATGGTTCAAAGGAAGGTTACAAAAATAACAGCAGCCATCCTAAACTTATCTAAAAGATTTACAAGAAGTCTGCTACAATGTGTGGGTTTTGACCCCCAGGAACACTAAATTTTATTCATCTTGTGCTGGGGAACAAAACACACTTGGTGCATTAAATCAGCTTCAGTTTTTTGCTTGAATGCTTATGGGATTTGGAGCAGAGGTTTAGATTATAAGGAAATAGTTGTCAAGTGTAAAGTATAATTAAGACAGTTTTGGTGCCAGAACCAAGATTTTATTTTTCCTGTGGACCAGGGATTTTAGGTTTTTTCAGCTCTTAATATAGAGAGGGCGAGGAAGGGGATAATTTTTCCTCTTTTATCTGAGCAGTCAGAAATGCAACAATATGACATTTGTGTTGCATAAGCAGAGAGTTTTACAGTGTTCACAGTCTACCATAGATTTACCTCCTGTTTAGGACTTAACCTCATACTTTAAAAATCTTCCATAGATTTGAAAGTATTCCTTATTACTCACTGTCAATTTTACTAGCCTCCCAGTGTTACACCGCGGGTGCTGCACGTAGAGCAAAGCCCACTAAATGTTTGGGTTCCCTTGAAAAATTGCTAACCACTGCAACATTAGGAGTTTTTATAACAGACCCAGTCTCTTTCAATCTGCCAAATCTGTGATATTCATAGTTATTTTGCTGGGGCGTATACCAAAGACATGAGAGTACCTCCAGCCGAGGACTTGGACTTCATGTACTCTATGATATATAGCTAAGGACAAGGTTTGTTCTAAGAGCTTGTAGTCTTAGTATAAAACTGCAGACAGGTATATAAAAGTGGATGGGATGGCAGAGACAGCAATGATCAGCCTGTGAATCAGGAGACACTGAACACTTCCTTGCGGTTCAATGACCAATACAGTCATGTAGTCAAGTAACGGGCCTTGTCTTTAAGAGCCACCAGTATAAATCAATTGACAACAGCAGTTGCATTATATGATTGAGCTCAAACAAATCCCCAAATTATTGCATCAACACTGGGCATTGAAATAGCAAAGCAGCAACTTTAGGTCTCAGATGTTCACCTGTCTCAGGTGATTTCTACCTTTGTACCTCTGAAACTGTGTCAGACAGACAAATATCTGAGAATATCTGTCTGTGTGGTGGCCTTGTAATGCCCTGGTGGGTGTAAGAGGGATGTGATTTTTTTCTGACCCTTCTTCATATTTAGCAGACATAAGTACTCAACAGCAATTGCAAATCTACTGAAGACCCTGAGAGCTAGATTAATCTCATTTCGCACCCTCGGAGGATGTATTAATTGTAAGGAGGAGCCTAGATGACAAACTTAGACTAAAGATGTAGAGTTTAGGTAGATGAAGGTAGGTGACATGAATCCAGTCTAGGATCTGTCTTCAATATTCCCCAAAATATTGGATAATACTATAAGCCAGTCTCTGACCTTAGCTACCTTCCAAGAGGATGATTTTCTTTTTCCCGTTGCAATCGGTAGAAGATACCACAGATAGTCTTTCGACTCTATTGCAAAACAAACAGGCCCTTTATTTGTAATTCACTTCAGTACAGAAAGGTACAATACAAGCACTTGAACTAACAGCAAAACATCCTCTGATGATTTGAAAAGTAACTAGGAATTGGGAGTTCAGTTCCTGTCCTTATTTGCTCACAGCCTTCCAGTGTCCTTGTCAGTAGGTTGCACGTGACGTATCTGTGCTGAGGAAGAGACCAAACCACTGGAACGACAAAATACTGTGTAAATGGGTCACACTAAACTAGGTGTCAGAAGTCTGTTCGGAATATCCTGAAACCAAAGGGTTGCAATTAATCTTTTTTTTTATTATTTATTTATTTATTTATCTATTTAATTGATGCAATGATGTAATTGAGCTCGTATTGTTTGGTGGGACAGAAGGATTGTGGGCGACTGTGGGAGGAAATTTGTTTCCTGTAGGAATTGCAGTAGGTGAGGAAAAAGATGTGTAAGACAAGGAGGCACAATGTAAAAGAGGAAATTTATGATAGAATCACATCTCTATTTATATCAATGTATATACAGAGAAACATTAAAAATATGTCTCTCTTAAAGCAAGAAATTCAGCTTATATGTCACCAGAAAGAAATACATATTGCCTGATATGTATGTTTAGGAAATGGGGTAGTTACTGTATGATGGTTTAGTCCAGCTCTCATGAATCCCTAGTTTTGCCGTTGTCACTAGAAGAACAGGCTTCAAAAACTTGGAGTCAGATGAATAGGAACATTTTGATACCAGAAGATTTTGACAGGTGTTTGGAGTATTTACCAAAAAAAAATCAAACACTCTAAGATTCAGATTTAAGGCATCTGATTTCCCTTGATTTAATTAGGAATTTTAAAATAACATTGTAACTTCTGGAAATAAATAACCTCAGGTGGAAATCAAGCACATAACCTGCTAAAACATGTTTCAAAATTTTAGAAGCGCTAACTTCTCAGCAGGACTCAAGTGCTGCAGTGCCACCTGCACTGGGCTTATGCCCAAGAGCACCTTCCCAGTTCACAGAATCACAGAATGGTAGGGGTTGGAATGGACCTTTGGAGATCATCTAGTTCAACCCCCCTGCCAAAGCAGGTTCACCCAGAGCAGGCTGGATAAAAAAGCATCCAGGCGGGTTTTGAATTTCTCCAGAGAAGGAGACTCCACATCCTCTCTGGGCAGCCTGTTCCAGTGCTCCTCACTCAGGAAGGTGCTCAGCAAACTGGTATTCCACCCCACAGAGTGCCCCAAAACACTATAACTCTGACAGCTCACTTAGGTTAAACAGCTCCCTCTTTACAAGAGTTCAAGCTTTAAGAAAGAAGATGAAGACATATCAACCCAACCGTCTTTTACAGTTGACTCTTTAACTGTAGATACAATGACAATGTGCACGAATATGTGAGCACAGCGATACATGTAAACCACATGCTTAAAGTTCAGCATGGACCCAAAGATAAGGTACAAATATAACATCCATCTAGGTACACCTTTACATACTCATACACACCTGCACTGAAAGCAGGTATCTACTGGTAGAGTCTGGTCTGGCAGATGAACATGTGTGGAGTGGTGTAGCCATGTACTAGGCAGTTACGCGGTCCATGTTTTTGTTGAGTTGTTTCCACCTCTGGTCAAACCAACTAAAAGTAGATGAAAAAATCAGAGCTTCTGAACTGGGTGCATAGGCTATCTGTGGAAAGAGAGGAGCATCTTGAGGGAAAGAGCATCCCACCATACTGGACCCTTATACTAAAAAGCAAAAGTAGCGAGAAGAAAGGGATTGATGCTCGTGTACCTGCTCTGTGGGTCAACATTACTGCAATTAATGAGTTGAATTCTAATAACCTCTCTCTTGTTTAGAGAGAACATAATGCATTGAGAGAATCTTCTTGCCTAAATTATTGGTGCTAACATAGGAAGCCTAGAAACAAAAATACAAAGATTTAAAAAAAAATACATAAGTGTACTGAGCTTTAGTCTAAAGAAAAGAAAACCGAGAGGAACATACTCATAAAAGCAAGAGAACAATCAGTTCTCCATGCCCCTTAGAGACAGAAAATAGGTAATGGATGGATCCTGTGGCAAGGGAAATGAAGACGGGCATCAGGAAATGTTTTTGCAATAGGCAGAACATGGAAAGAATAGCCTGCATTGTGACTCCACAGTTTCCCCAGGCAAGCAACAGAGATCTTTGAACGCAGCAGTATTTGTCAAGGTTAGCACAGTTTTAACTGACATTGTCCTGAGGTTCCTGCCCTCCCGATCCCCTTTGGTAATTTTCTTGCTCACAATTTCAGCTGGGTACATTTTCTTCAGTTCTTTCTTCTTGCATTTTTCTTTTTTTTTTTTTCCTTCTAACATTGTAAAATCATTGTTTTGCTGGGATATTTCAGGCCAAACATTTCAGGGTTGGATTAAGAGTGCCCTTTTTTTAGCTATATATTGGTTTACAATTGTTACTTTTTTTTTTCTTTTTTTAAACATGGATGTAGTTGATTGGAAGGCCAGAGAAACTACCATAACATCAGGGTTTTTTTGAAAGCAGAACATTTTTGATGCAGTGGAGACTGTTCATAGCCCAAAGAACTTAAGTCTTTAACTCATATCATTCTTCTGATGACCTAGTGTTACAATATGCTTTCTTTTCCTTGACGTTATTTGAATCCCAGGATAAACCTCAGGCCACTGTTCCTGTTTCTTCGTACCAGTAGAGGTTTATGTCCACAGAACAGGAAGTATGATTTTTTAGAAAAGAATGAATTCTGCTACATAATTTCATCCTGTAAAAAGATGCAATTCTAGAACATCTAAGAAACATGTCAGTATTGCTTCATCAGTAACATATAACGCCAATCTTCTTAGAATGTCACAAACACTTAACAAAATAGATTCTGCACAATCTTCAGTTTCTGCTGGTAAAGAAGTCAAAGACTTGTCTCTCACACAAGTAAGACTGATTGCAAGGCTGTATCTTAGTAACCAAGCAACAAATTTCGTAGCAGACTTAAACATTTATTTCCTATTGAAATTAAATAAAATTAGTCAATTAGGCATCCAAAAGCCTCGTCCCCACTTTTTTTTATTCCAAATGCCTCATTCTATTTGTTTTGGTCTATGTATCCGTTTCCCGTCTTCTGTTTAAAGCTAATACCCATGTGAGAAATTATGGAACTGTATGAACAAAATGTAGATACAGAAAAAAATAAAGTATAACTGTGTTGACATCATCCGAACACTTCCTATTTATCATTGTAGAATTGTCATTGCTGAAACCTGCAAAAATAAGGGAAAATCTGTGGCAAAGGGAAGACCTCTTCCTTCTGGAGTGCTTCATTTTAGGCCTGCAAAAGCCTAAAGTAATGAACTCTCAGGGACTGAGGTGATATTATTGTAGAAAACCTATTCATTTTAAAGTTTTATCACTATCCTTGAATAGGTGAATACAGTGAATAAAACATTCAAATGTATGTTTAATTTTAATTAAATGAATAGCATTAAATTATCTTTTATGGTTAACCTGTTTCATTATGTGGTGACTTCAGAAATGGCTGGTATTTTATTGCTACTTTGATACAAAACTTTTTGCAATAACCTCAAATGCAAATGAAGAAGTAGCTGTTGGCTTCTGTCACGTTCACTTTCTCTACAGGAGTGGAAGTACCTCCCTGGCAAGTGCTCATAGCCTGAGACACACCTCAAAGCAAAAGTTTCAGTTAGTTCCCACGTAAAATTAATCTCATGTCATCTCATCCACAGTGCAAGTAAAATTACTTTGGTTACAGATCCCTTCTATCTGTAAAACAGCTATTTCTCAATAGTAATAGAGACCTTTTCTACACCTTTTATAAGTATTTCCTTATGCTAGTCCACTAAAGTTCATCAACCAAGAAGTGAAGGGACTGTGTTTTGAGCCTATGGGGATAATTCAGATGCCTTGACTGCCAGAGCACATTTGAAAAAAAGATCCTGGGCAAAGAGATGAAAATGTTGTGCCCAAACTGACAGAACCCTTAAAAGGATCTTACCTGGTAAAATTCCTGCCTCAGAAGTGTGTCTCTCACTAACAAGACAAGAAGCTTGAAATAAATCAGTACAATTAATTTATGGCTATAAGCAATACCAAACATGTTACATCTCCCAGTAACTGGCATTCAGAGTTTCATTTCAATGCTTGATGCCTTCTTTTTCCTCTTATCCTTATAAAAGTAGTAAACTGTTTATACATTTTATTGATATTTTCAGTGGTATCCTCAGGGAAAGAAGTACAGGAAGAACAGGGCAGCACTAAAGAAAAATGTATAGAACAAAGCCATGATTTCCTTCAGTCACTGCACATCCACAGGGAAGAGTAATTTGTGGAAACATGGAGATGGAGAAGTAATGGATTTCTCTGTCAAAATGATGAGTGAAAGAAAGCAGTAATTACCATTAATGCACTTCAATTATGGCTCAACGGTTTTTTAGCTGTATGTTCCCTTTTAATTTTCATTTAAAACAAAACAGTTGCCACAGACCCAGAGCTAAAAACAGAAATCCCTTTCAGCTTCTGGCAAATTAGCGAGTAATGTTCTTATTATATAAGCAGAGGGAAGATTGGCTTCTTCCAGGCAAAGACGGGAAGTGCTTGTTTGTTTCAGCCACTACTCCTTCTCCCCCAAAACTTGCAGTTGAACTTTATTTCCAATGTTTTAATCAGCTAAGCATGATAATACTTTTTTTCTGGTTCCTATTTAGCTTTCAAAGCCCTCACAGGATTTCTGTCATGGATCAATGGCACCTTCCAGGAGGGAGTGAGGTCAGTGGACATCCTTGGTATACAGGAAGGCATGTTCTATTAGAAAAGGGAAATGTTTTCAAATCCCTCAGATCTTAAGCTACTAAAAATAAACTAATGAGCCTTAAATTAACTTTTTTTTTTTTTTCCACAGCTTTTCCAAGCCAAAAGAAAAGTATTTATTATCTGGGAGTGACACGCAGGAAATTAGGCTTATAAATTGTGTTTAAATGACTATAGTTTCCAACTTTCCTTAATTCTAATCTTAATATCAATCTATTGTAGAGTGTATGTTTCAATTTCAGTGAGTTGTTTTTTTTTTAAATTGGTTCCCATTGCACCATGTAAAATATTTATGGTGGAGGAGCTCCGAAAGATACATGATGTAGGAATCACCTGGTTATCAGTATTTGACTGTCTGCCTGGAACAGCTTTGAACTGGTGTCCGCGTTCAGTGCTACCTCTCTATATCACCCAATAACAAAAATGAACTTGAGAAATTACCTGTACGTTTGAAATGCTCCAGAATAAAGTCAGAGCTAGGATACCACCAAACAAATTTTTATGTAAGTGTGAATGGATGTGAACTTGTTTGGTGAAACTCATCCTTACTAGGACTCCACTGAAGCCAGTGGAGGTATTTCTATAGGAACAGTAGCCTTGAGAGTGACTGATTCACACCAGCCACTCTGACCCACCGAATTTCTGCCTGTTGTGGGCTGAAGGGCAGCCTTACAGTAATCCCTGTATGCTTATAGGAGCTGCATTAGCTCTATCTACTGCCTATAAGGGCTGAAGGTGATTTAAGCTTGGCCATGTTTGATCCATGCACACCAAACAATGAGAGCTTCTGGCAGAGTTTGGAGTAGACCAGCAAGCATTCCTCCAGCATTCCTTGGTCTGAGGCCTGCCTCCCCCAACAGCCACTTTGGATGTGGCCTTCTAGTTGAGGGGAGGATGGGAGAATAAGAATTTGAGTTATGCCTTGTCAGCTATCTTCAGCGACAGAGAGTGGGCCCTCACACATTTCATTTAGAACTATAAACTTAGCCTGAGCATAGAAGAGGTTAAAGAACATCAGGCTGTTTTTATACTGTATTCCCCTACGGCACATACCATAAAATCTCTTTGAGACCTTTTTCCTTGTTGAGTTATCCTGAAGTCAGTGCTGTTGCTGGCCCAAGCACCCAGAACTGGGAGTTTACAAACAGCCCTCATTTTAATAAGTTCACCACAGGCACAAAACCCCAAATGGGCTGGTACCTCCCCTTTGCAGTTACTTTTCGGGCTGGCTGTTCCCGGGCTGTATATCACAAGCCAGCCCGCCAGGTCTAAAAAGAGCGAGAGGCAGAGGAGGACTCTGGAGTGATACCATTCAATTCCAGGGAAAAGTTACAAAGTAAAGTGAGTTGCAGACTACTACACCCAGAAAACTTAACTACTGCTAGCTACCAGCTACAAAACTCATTGTGCGTTCAGGCAAGCTTCAAAACAAATCAGAATTTTTGCTCTTGCAGAACTTACAGTTTCTTACAAAAATTCAGATAGGTGAGGGCAAGTATGACACCAGCAAGATGTCAGGGAACATTTGTAAAACCTGTTATATCTGGACCAACTTGTGGTGAACAGCAATAGTTCATGCCTTGGGCTCAGCAGCCTCTTGAAAAGTCTTTACCTTTAAAATACAGTCACTAACAAATGAGAATGAGTCCTAGTCTCATCACAGGGGCATTTAAATGAAATGACTGTGAAACAGTGTCTGCAGAACTACATGTACTGTCTAAAATCCTTTAAAATCCTTTTAATTGAAAGCACAGAAGAGCGTCTGTAGCTCCTAAATGCCAGAACATAGTGCTGAGCCATTTGCAATGACATGAGCTTGATAGAGTGGGTGAGATGATCCCTTTGTTCCCCTGTGAAGAATTGTCTTTCTTTTTCCCCGCCTCTCCACAGAAGATCTCTAAGTTTCTTCCTCCACCTGCAGTGTTCCTGGAGGAAGCTGTCAATATTTCATACTAAGTTCAAACATACCATGTTTTTATCCTAAAGTTTATTTACATTTCTTGATTACACTTGTTCTGGCTCATTTCCTTTGTTTCACTCTTGCCAGAAAACCTTGCTAGAGTGCTTGTCGGTTATTAATAAATTGAGTCAAACAGTAGCAAGTGTGGTTCAACAATTTTGGCAAATATTAATGAATGTCATTTTCATTGTTAGGAGAATTTTTGGCCCGTTTTCAGATCAAACACACATTCCAGCCCTTTAACGTCTGTTTTTCCTATATTCAGATTGGCAAGAAAACAAATAAAAGGAAAATGAGACTTAAAGATACATTCTCAGCAAAAGATGAAGATGCTCCATCACTGAATGGGCTTTCAGAACTTTTTTTAAAAATGAAAGGAATAACTGAGTTTTATTTCGCTGTTGAGTGATTCTTCATAAAGTTTTAAATTATGAAATCAGAAAGAACCAATATAAGACATTCTTAGGTTAGATCCTGTGAGAAACTTCAGAAAAAAACCAAATCAATACTTGGTAAAGAAATTCTAGTGATGGGCACTCCACTGCTGCCATTGGTGAATTATTCCATTTAGTTATAGTGATCTTCTTTATTGTTAAAAGAAAATAATCTTATTTCTAGTCTGAATGTACCCTGCATCAACTTCAAACCTTTGTGTTGATTTTAGACTTTGTTTTAGAGCTCTCATTATCAACTTGGTGCCTCCCATGACTTGGAGCGTCATCACTTAAGCAAGGCATCACTTAACCTTTGGAATTTATAAAGTTCTCTGAAGCTGTTTTACAGTAATACACAGCTTTCAGTCTCAGATTTTCTTTGAATTGCGCACAGTTCATCAACATCCATTTTGAACTGGAAGTTGAAGGGAACTGGAAAGAGCAGTCAAGCAGCTTGGCACAGGTAGTAGCCACACGGAGCAGAACCTCTCTGTTCCCATGACTGTACATCTAGGGGTCTCTTTTACCCTTTTGGCCTTACTTTTTGCCTTCATCTGTCACAGTATGAAATAATTCTGTCTTTTGTGAAAATAATACAGTAAATTAAGGAAACCAACCTCTTTTCTGAAACTTAAAAGAATCTTATTCTAAAACAATATAGTACTAATTTCTCTTTGTAAAGGTAGATTTTTCTTAAGTATTTATCTCCCATCCCTGAAGAAAAGAAGTAGAACATTTTTTCCATTGGTAATTTAACTCATTTTAGAAGCTTTTACTGAAACGCTTATAACTTATTTCATCATATTTAGCTGTACAAAGACTCCTTCTTATTAAGTCTCCGTAGCCTCCTTTTTCCCTGGAAGTCGTTATTCATTACTGATACACTGTGAACATGTTGGGTCTTAATTTATTCACTGTATTCATAGACTGCTTTCTTGTTAAATTCACAGATGTTATCCATACTAATAAAGAAGGATGTAAACCTCCCCTTAAATATGAAAATATGCGGTTAGCAAGTAAGCCCAGGCTGGCCCAGCTCTTCCCAAGAAGGATCTCTGGCTTTGTCTGTAGTTAGACACTGACAGGTGAATTTCTGGACACTGAAGTGTGTTGTAGCCTGTTAGAGTTTATCAGAAGAGCAATCAGAAGTTTTGCCTGGGCAAACTAGCCATCTCCTGGGAGTTAGAATAGGCCCAAAAACCACATCCAGTAAGTATGATAAATGTGATAACAGCATTTAAAAGGGCAAGAGGCTTTACTCATATGGATGTAGACCATTCTGTGTCACTTGGTGTCAGGACCAGAGAATGGTACCAGGCACTCAATTCACTAGAAGTGCTTTCAGCCCCTTTGAAGGCTGAACATTTGTATTGTTTTAGCAGATTCTGAAATTCATAGACCTACTCAAGTGGATAACTTTTCCTTAGCAATTGCTAAATGTTCGCAATTGCCAGTGTTATGTCAGGAATGCATTTGAACATCTGAGACTGTCTGTGCTTTGGGCCTAGTGACGCAGCCTAAGTACACATTTGAGTATCCTTTTAACGAAAAACCTCTCAAATTACATTTCTAACTTTTACAGTGTCAGCTATGCACTTAGAGAAAAGACTGCTCAGTGCCTTTTTGAATAATCCATTGAACCTTCAAGTGCTCTTAAGTAGCATTAACTGACAGTTCCAACTGCACTTTCTAGACCTGAACCAGATGACTTATAACAGTAGTATTTAGTTATAAAAATACTTCTCTGTGAATTAGCAAAGCATCTAGTCTGTGTATGTAAAGATTCCAAAGCTAACCACCATAGCTGGTCTTTAATTTCATATATTCACAAGCTGTAATAGCTGCTATTCTGATGGCAGTTTAACATATGATACTTTTGGGGAAGAAAATAAAGTCTAGTAAATAAATTAAAGGACAGGTTGTCTCTTCAGATGCTTTTTGCAATACATGGGTTTATCTAATGAATGAGGATCTTGTAGGCAGAAAAAGCAAATTACCACGTTTTCCTGCTCATAGTACGAGGATGAATGAATTTAAGAAAATGAAACAAGTCTTTTCCATGATGGGTGATAACACTCTTTCTTATCAGTAACATGTTTCCCGAGGTCTCCCTAGACCCTCACACTCTCATCAGTATGGCTTTTAAAGCTGCTCAGGCAATGTGTCTGAAAGCTGTGACTAATATAGGATCATCCTTCCTGACTACACACCAAGTCTGATGGAAATTAATGTATCAGCAGGAGATAGCATATTTTCAGGCAGGAGACATCATTTTTCTATCAAAATCTTTGTGGAAAGGAGGGAAACAATGACATCCTGTCTAGCCCCACATTAAGATACATGAAACAGGAACTCATGCCTTTTCCCTTTGTCCATATAAATCCCTGTATCCACAGAGAACTTCCACAGATGCTGGGAAAAAGAGGTAAATCAGCAATGCTGTAAAACACTTAGTCGTAACTTTCATATTTGTATTTCTACACCCATGAAGATGGGAGACTCGAGATGCCACTTGTTTGGTTAAATGCAAAACTGTGTAGTGTAAAACATTCACATCTGAGACGATAATCTGGCCTCTCTTATTAGTTGTTGGTG
Source organism: Rissa tridactyla (assembly GCF_028500815.1). Lineage (NCBI taxonomy): Eukaryota > Metazoa > Chordata > Aves > Charadriiformes > Laridae > Rissa > Rissa tridactyla. The sequence continues at coordinate 113,596,384 of NC_071468.1, read as the reverse complement.
AGAAACAGACATTTGTAGAGGACAATACATTTTAACAAAGACCTCTTTGATTTCTAAATGAGAAACAGGAATCACAACCCATGCTTTTTTTTTTTTTTTTGCAAGTGTTAGACAGTTTATGGTGTTTATAAATGCTGATCTTCTGATCTTACATATACACAGATGTCTGTACAAGAGGTGCCTACAAATAGGTGAAATGAATCCCATCATTTGCATAAGGATTGCAGACTCATGATCAGGCCAAAAATTGTTTTGCTTTTTTTTTCCCCCCTCAAATAAGTCTTGGAGCAGTAGTGGTATGCGCACAACTTGGAATATTGATAATGTAATTGATCACATGGTTTCATGCAGTTTATTCTGAGAAATGGATCCAAAACAAAGCAAACTGTTTCCTGAATACTGAAAATAATGAATATTGATTTCTAGTTATTTTATGTGATGTGATTACGTGACTTTGAAAGAACTGCACTAGAGCTTTAGCATGACCTTACGCTTGCGTAGACATTGGAGAAGTGAAATTAGGTCAAGAATAGGCAAGGATAGGGATGAAAAAGAGAAGAGAATCTTTTCCCCAACTGCAGGAAAAGCTTCATTTGGAGCTCACACATTGTTATGTGCCTGAGGAAAGAAATCTTGACTCAAGAATGACAATTTGGTGTGTGATAAGGGACAGACTCAAAATGGAACTTTTCTTAGAGTTAAATCTTTCAGTCATACCAAGTTCTTTCCCTCGCAGTGGAATTAATAAGATGTCTATTCAGCTACATATTTCCACTATTTTTAAAGGAATTCCAGAATTTTTAGATCTTTTCTTAGCTGATAGCTTTGGTTCAAATTCACGCCAAAGTTTAAATGTTTGGGTGAGTAATGGGAGATAAAGAGAACAATGGACAAGCAGGCACACGTAGCCCATGGCATTATTTAGCCCTTGTTTCCACAGGTAAACAGGTTTCGAATTCCTGAACTGAAAGGCAGAAAATCTCTAGAATTGACTAATTTTGTATAATGAATATAAGAAAAATATCTATTTTACATGCCTCAGAAATCGAAAGTAAAAAAAAATAGAGTATATGTAGGGTGTCTTTTTTAGCATTGTAGAATGAATTCTACATAAGTTCCTGGCTTTTCTGTAAGAGCAGCTCCATGATCCAGACTTTGCTATTGTTTCCCTTTGCCAGGGACAGATCAATCCAAAATCCAAGATGCAAATGCTCAAGATCTTAGGACAAGTTTCTGTCTGCAGCTACTCTCCTAAGTTTTACAGCTATGGGACATTTTTCAAGATTACGTTAAAACCAGACTGCTCTGCTTACCCCATTCATGAGGTACGTGCCATTGCACAGAAAGCATTTGCTAGCTGGGGGTTGTCACAGAAGTCCTTGTGAGCAAACCTGAGGCTTTCCAACCTATTCTAGAGCTGGGGGCGGGGCGGGAAATGTTATCCCATTTTTCTTCTTTTTCTGCTCTTCTACTTTCCCCTACAAAAAATAAGGAAGGGAGCTTGCAAAACTGTAATGAATGTTTCTTTCTTCTAGAAGCAATTGCCCAGTGTAATCTCCAATCTGAGACTAAATCAAGGAGTTTCCCTTTAATCTTCCTTTATATTACACTCCAGAATCCTGCACCAGTTTGCTGAACTGTAGCCCCTATCACTGAAAGGAAGGTTAAAAAAAAGTTTCCCAATTTTCAAAACAATTCATAGGAGGTTAAGTGCAGAATTGAATAGATTCAACGTATACATATTCACTAAATGTTATACTGCCCGGTTAGAGCCTGGCAATTTTTTTTTGGCCCACATTTACTTTAAGAAGTCGCACAAATAATAATTAGATCCATAGAATCCTAAGAACCCAGTTACTATAGTGCAAACATAGGAATGGAACATTGAACAGGTATTTTTGGAGAGGAAAAAGTGTAACAAATATTTGGATAAAAGTATGTGTCCACTGAGGATATAAAAGGAATAGAATAAACTAACTTCCCTTTCCTTCCAGCTGGCCAAGAAGATCTTTTTGTAAATGTCTCATTTCTCCTGTGTGCTCCAGTATTCCCTTTGTTTACCTTTTCTCACCTGATCATGTCCTCCCAATTAAGTTAAATTAAGGGAGATGTTCATACTTTAGATTTCATAGTCTGCCTGGATTTATTGTAAGTAAATAAAATACTTCGGAATGAGATAGCAATTTTAAATATAAACCAGAAATGAATAAACATTAAACAGAAAAATAAAATCAAAACCTGGTGCTTTATCCTGTCAAAATAATTGTCAGTGAACTGCTCCAGAAGGTAACTCTTCAATCATACCGATTAATGTCCTGAGCTCACGTTGCACTTCTCCTATGCGTACTCTTGAGCACAATGCCATTTCATGGAATTGCCAAAAGTTTCACTGGTTTTTGTTCCCTTATGTGTACTCTGTCCAAACCCTGACGGACAGCTGTGTCAGGCAAAGTTGTCAGCACAGCTACCGCTCGTACTGCTGGTGAGTCTCATCGGTCTGTATGATTCATTTTAAAGAAGTTAGACTACAGAATTGCCGGGAAGATATGTTTTGTAAGGTAACACTTTGTTTTGCAAACTTATCCAGATGGTTTCTGTAGATTGCGGTATGTGAGCATAGAGCTGAATCAACAGGATGTCCAGCTCCCTCACCGTCTTCTCTCGTTCTGTAGGAATAGGTGCTCATCCTACCCTAGGAAATAAATACGGACTAAGCAAAAAGAAAAAGAGATATTTCCTCTCCCAGAAAAACAACAAACCCAAACCCAACCCAAAATGGTAGCACTCACAGTTAGAAAGTGTTTGAGCATATTTGGACCATGTGTGGCAGCACAAAAGACTGCAATGAAATTAAGTATTACAACAGTCTCATTCTCTCCTGTTTAAATCTCTGCATGAGTGCTTTAAGGTCATTATTCTCACACTGGTTAAATTAGGCACCTGTATTATTTCATTAATAGAAATATTACCTTTAATTTAGCTTGGAAGAAAGTGATTTGTTATAATGTATGAAAAGATAGGATTTTATTAATTGCCAACTCACTGTAAAGTATAAAAGAATGGAACTGCTGAGTTCTAAGTGTGTGACTCGTTCCTTTCGCAGGAGGCATTAACTCCTTTTTAACAATGAAAATATTTTAAATTCTGCCATTTATCTGGTAACTGGAGTCAGAGGTAGTGGTGGAGCACAAATCTTCCTCTTGGCTGTCTAAAGACTCAGCCTTGTTCTGGGACCTTTTTGGAGGAGATAGTTTTCCCGCTGCATACATCTTCCATCAATTAGGAAGAAAGCAAGATCATGAGATAAAAAACATCTTCCAGCAGCTTTTCTCCATGGTGAGCTCTCCAGAGCTTGTTTTTCGAATAATTTTCTCTCATCTTCAGTTCTGGTTCTGTTTTAAACAAGAGAGCAGGTCAGCTTTCTCCCTTGCCCTCCTGACTCGTATTTCTACCATAAATATGTGCCAGTTTATATCTCCTTGGTTCAGTCTGCACTCTCTTTTCTGTTAAGAGGCCTCCATCACTATTGCAACAAAAGATATAAAAAAATATTCTTTTAGGTGTCAGCTATATTTGGTATATGATGATCTACCATTTCATGTGCCACCTAGGCACATTTAGGCACAATTTGAGTCAGCGTTACAAGCTTAGAAACAGTGAAACAGACTTATTTTTAAATATATGACTTCATTAGTGATTTCCAAAGATAAATGCTGCTCCACCATTCTGAAAGGCCTGGCTCAGATGAAAGCAGATATAGACATTAAAAAGGATGCTTGTGCTGTGCACATCCAAGATTTAATTTCTGTTGAGCTTTTCTTCCTCTCGGCTTAAGAAATTTGTGTTATTCTTTGCATGTTTTTTTCCAAAAACAAATGCTTCAGAGCTTCCTTCTTCTACAAAACAAAAACAGACAGTGTCAACCCACAGCCCAGCATGTGAGCAGCCCAACAATAATAAGCTAAAGTGTGCATGTGATGGAGCAAAACTGCTGATAAGAAAAATATTTTTCAGTGACTAGTTTGAAATTAACAACTCAATCCTGTTTCCATTGAAGTCAATATTGACACACCCATTATAAAAAGAAGACTAAGTGGTGGTTTGATTACAATGGAGAGACAAAAAGGCCAAGCTTAAAAGGCTCTTTGTTTCTAGGGGAGAAACCACAATGGCCTTTCTGGAAGTTAACAGCTGGAAGTTGAATGCCACTAAATTCAAATGAAGAGCACTTTCCTAGCAGTGAGGATGGTTAGAAGCTGGGACCGACTTCCAGGGGAAGAATTACATTCAGTAACTTTTGAGGATTTTAGCTTGATCGTCTATCCTGCGATTTAGCCAGGATAACTAACTTGCGGCCAAACTTGTGGTTAAAGTGGTCTTAAACTTATTACATGTTGCTGAGGTATTTTGTGGTTTAGGGGGAGGATGAAATAGAAGGTCGGTGGACTCTTCTGGTTCAGACAAGGTTCCCTGCTGTTTCTGTATCAGTGGAAAGGAGTAAATGGTCCATTCCTGCCTTCTGTTCCTCAGTTCTGGGCTCTGTTTTATGCGGGAGATTAAACCAGGAGAGAGAAAGGCCCCTTTTGACATTCATGCCTATGATTCTGTAAAGTGGAGATAAGGACCATCTATATTAATTACTACAGTAATACTTGAATAAATGCTCTTTTAATCATATTCCAGACCTTTATGTATATATCACGCTACTGAATGCATGGTAGGAATTGTCCTTGTTGGCCCACCAAATGCATTGCCCAGTTCGCAGTCAAGGAGACATGCTGGTGTCAAGCCATCAGTGAGTTTCTATGTGCTAGTAAGTGAGGCATTTGGAAAACAGTGAGGCCCGCCCGGAGGGCAATGCATCCCATATATCGTACATACCTATCTTAACATGGGCGGCATCATTCTCTGAAAGTAGTTGTTCTTCACCATTGATTACAGGAGGAGCTTAAACAACTGTGAATAGCTGCCGAAATTTCGGATTTCTAATGCCAGGTGAGACAAATCTTGCGGTGGGAATAAAGGCTCTAAGTGCTGACAGCCTAATTCTGCCAAATGCTGGCAGACCGTCCAAAGTAGCAAAGAGCAAAGGAAATCCTTAGGAAATAGTTTGGGATCTAAGGCTGTATTTAAACAAATCATATAAATACTCTCACTGAAGACAAGAGAACTATATGCGTGAGGAAGCAAGCAACATTTTTTTCCTTAAACTAATAGTATCCCACCCCAAGTGTCTCAGAGGAAAAAAAGAAATATAATTAAGTAATTATATGATACATTGCCACAAGCACAATTTTCCTTCTTGAGTCTGTTAACAATCAGTTTAAGCTACAAGCACAATATTGTTTTTTCTTCAGCATTATCTTAAAATGTATATGAAAATACAAATAATACTATGGATAATAAAATTACAAAGATCTTTCTTAAAATCAGCAGTAGTATTTGCTTTGATGATCTCCTAGGGCAAACAATACACTACTTGGTTAAATGTCCCATTAAAAAAAAAAAAGTTTTTATTCTTTTTAACGCTACTTGGTATTTTTTCAAATTTCATTATTCAGGTTATGTTTTCAATTTTTTACACATTAGAAAGTCTATCTGCTATTCAGACCTTTTGTCACAAAGTAAATCCCTTTTACATAGTCCCAGTAATATAATACTAGTCATTGTCATCTCTTTCTTAAATACCATCACATTTCCAGTTCTTTCTTGTCCTTCTATTACTCTTTATAACCCATGATATTTCCTTTCTAACAAGACCTGATTTGAGTTCACAAAAGTATCTGAAACCATTTCAGAGGTTCCAGTCTTTATGTATATTTCTATATTTTGAGAAAGACATTTTTTTGATGCTAGCCACGTGCTTACGAATCTGCATCTTATGTGAAAAGCCACAAGGCTTTTAAATGCTCATCAGAATAGACCCGTGTTGTTTTAGTTGTTACAGTTACTTCAGGCTGCAACAGATAAATCATTAACAACAGGTTACTAGTTATTTCTTGGTTCTGACATCGGTTAGATTTGTCTGTAAGATCTACTATAAGGTGTTGTATTTGTTTAGATATTATACACCGACAAATGTGTAAATCTTAGTTTCTTAACCAATAGAGGTATCTCACATTGTAAAAACTAGGTTTTGCCAACGTTAAATTAACCTGAAAACTGACTGTGATGAACCTAAAACTATTTGCAAAATTTCTCTAAATTTAACCACCACATTTTTTGTTGATATTCCCCCTGGGGGTGAAACAGCCAGAGGAAGAGCATTTTCCTAGGAAACAGAAGTAGATTTAGCTGTGTCTTTTTAGGAAAGAATTTGACCCTTTATTTTCTCTCCTATTGAAGGCTGAAATCAGGTAAGTTTCCCTCGTTCGTTTTTGGTTAGAATTCTGGTTCATATAGCTGAATATTTTTCGGACAAGACAAGCATTGATTCTTGGCAGGAATTTGAACAGGCACTGACCTGTTTTGTAGGAAGCCAGTCAGGCTTTGGAGTCATTATTAGCTCTTTGATGCCTGGCACAATAACATTTTGCTGTTCCATGCAAAAAGTAGCATGTCCGACAAAAGGAATTGAAGCTGTAAGGCTTGTTGTTTGCAGGATGGAAGGATGTCACACACCCCAGTGAATGGTCTAACCGCTCACCAATGAGGTAAGAGGGATCAGCAGACTCTTTCAGAAACACAGCCCTTTTTCTTGATATTTTTTCCACAAGCTTTTCACTATATTTGAGTGAAACGTCCTATTTGATGTGAAAGAATGTATTTTTAGTGTTTCCTTTTTGTAATAAAACATTTAAAACTCTCTTTGGTTTAATCTGTTTTGTTTAGTTTTTGTTCAGATAAACTGAAAACATATAAACATATAAAAGTTGGTGTTTTTTTTCCCACATGGATTCACCTTAAAATATATTGCTAAGAGACTTGCCCACTTCCTCTTTCACAGATGTGACATACAAATTAAACAAAAAGCTTACTCCCTGAAGTGTCAGAGTTTTTTTTTTTTCTTTGCTTCTGAAAACAAGCACTGCTTAATTTCTTCAAGCATGTTTTTTTTTGCATCTTGGCAATCATTTGTATGTGCACACTCTCTTGGAGAATCTTTCAGGGGAGCAAGAAGAAGTCCTTACACAAGTAAGGGAAATATTTCTTTGATTTACATAAGACCATCAGCTAACTGGTGAATTTCATATAGAATTATAGAATCATAGAATCTTCTAGGTTGGAAGGGACCTTTAAGATGATCAAGTCCAACCATTAACCTAACACTGCCAAAAACACCACTAAACCATGTGCCTAATCACCACATCTACCCATCTTTTAAATACCTCCAGGGATGGTGATTCAACCACTTCCTTGGCACTCTGTCCAATGCTTGACAGCCCTTTTGGTGAGGAAGTTTTTCCTAATATCCATCCTAAACCTCCCCTGGTGCAACTTGAGGCCATTTCGTATGATAAAGCTAATCAGTTCACAGCATTCCAGACCAAGATTATAAAATTAAAAATATGGGTAGGATACAAAGAGCTAGGCGCACCTTCAGCCTAAGCTCTTCTTACTAAGTTTCCTGAATGTTCAGTGTGATCAAGGAAAAAACTACTGTTTTTGAAAACCTACAGAGAGAGAGCCTATCCACATAAGTTTATCAATCACAGCAGTGTAAATCTTGTATGTCCAACATGATGATGATATGAAACCAATAACAGTGCTCTGTATTTGATCACATTAATTGTATTGCTGCAGAAGAGAACTGAGAAATACCCTTCAGCTAGTTGGGTAAGGCCCAGTAAAAGTGGGGTTTGGCTCAGTTGTTCTTAGTTATGGAGGCTCAGAACAGGGTTCTGCTTGATTAATATACAAAAGGGAAAGCATTATTACTACTTCCCTCTAAGAGAAAACAATTTTCCAAATGCCCATTACAGAAATGATCAAATGATCCACTTGGGGTTTTTAGTTGCTTTGGAATATCCTATGTTTCAAAAACTATGCTGGAAATATGTTGTAAGAGGGCAAGTTCAGTCTGAAAGATCTGTTTTAGGTTGCACTCACACCATCTGGTTTGAGCAGCCTGACTTGGTTTGTTATTAACAAGTACAGGCTTTGGATAAGAGCTCTCAAAACCAAATATACCCAGCAAACAGAAACATATTAATAACAAGAGGAAAGAGGAAAGGAAAGATAGTGAAACGTGTTAATAAGAGAAAGGAAGGCGAGGCGAGGCGAGGCGAGGCGAGGCGAGGCGAGGCGAGGCGAGGCGAGGCGAGGCGAGGCAAGGAAAGGAAAGGAAAGGAAAGGAAAGGAAAGGAAAGGAAAGGAAAGGAAAGGAAAGGAAAGGAAAGGAAAGGAAAGGAAAGGAAAGGAAAGGAAAGGAAAGGAAAGGAAAGGAAAGGAAAGGAAAGGAAAGGAAAGGAAAGGAAAGGAAAGGAAAGGAAAGGAAAGGAAAGGAAAGGAAAGGAAAGGAAAGGAAAGGAAAGGAAAAGATTGTTGGATTGTTGTACAGAAGTTTTTGATGCTGTTTTTCTTTTACAAATAGCTCAATACAGTAGAAATATTTCATGAAGCACTAGGGTACTTCAGCATCCTCTGACATTCAAATAGAGTGGAAGAGAAGGCGGCTTCTGCATGCATTATTCTTGCTGACCATTTAAAGCTCCAGCGCACAAGGATATAAATATTTCAGTAAATGAGAGGATCAGAGTAAAGAAAATCAACAAATCAAAGAGACACCATATGGGTAAAGACACTCCTTTGTGTAAAGTTGTGTTGTAGAGAGATATTTTAATGTACAAGGAGGTGTTGAATGCTGTGCTTGAGGCAACAATGTGATACAGAAGCTGTTTCTATTTATATGGAACTATTTCAGTGCCTCCAGGACTGGAATAGTCATCCTGGGTTACGAAGGGCTGCTGACCCGGAAATTTATGAAAGACATTTCTGTTTGGAGAGTCCTTTGGAGAGGTTGCTCAAATTAGTTGACATCTTTCTGAAACAAGCAGCAGTTGTGTGTGCAAGTTGGGAGAAAATACCGTGTTACAATCAAATGCTTACTTTCTCATGGGAAGAAAGTGTGTGAACAGATCAGAAAGGCAGCAGAGCCTTTGCATCTGTGTCAGGGCAAACGAAAGCTGGCAGTCAGGTGGCTCCCCTTCTCACAAAAGGAACAAGTTGAGTAAGGTAATTACTGTTTAATATTTCCAACAGGATGTTTGAAGGGAGCATTTAATTATCCTGCCAACATCTAGTCAAATAAACATGAGGGATTTAGAACATTTTTTGGAGTTGCAGGCTTAAAAGGAATACCAAACATTCTGGGGCACTAAACCTCTTAGATCTCCTCTGTAATGTGGCATAGTAACATGTTTCTATTGACATTTTGCCTTTTACATGAAATGATGCCTGCCCTAGAGAACGCAGTAGTGATGTGTCTTCCTAAAGTAGCCTGCCTCCTCTTTCACCTTCCTAAATACTCTCTTGAAGTTTTACTGAAGTAGTACTTTCAGTAGAGCACATCAGGACAGTAGCTGAGCACATCTTTTTCTTTGTTTTCGGCTAATGGTCTTTTAAAACAAAGTAATTACTGAGAAATATTCTAAGCATCCTTCTCATGGGTTAAATCATGCTGCAAAATGCTGTACTGTTGAAATCGCCAACTGAAAATGGCTATATCTGGCTATATCAACACCTATTTGAAAAAGGTTAATACTTGTCTCCTTTATGTGTAGAGATTTTAATTTTTTCTAACAAAAAAAAAAGGAAAATGTAGTGAATCTGTTACTGACATTGCTCTATCTGCCCATATATCTTATGCTTTGTTTTTTATTTTTCATAAAACCTTTTTTCTGTTGCCTTAACTGTAAAATGTTCAGGGTTCAGAAGGCTGCCCAAAGTGGGAAGTGTTACACAAGCTGGTCAGTCTTTCCTGCTTAAAGCAGATGAAAGATCCTACAGAAAGTCTCTCATGAAATAGCAGCATCTTAAACCTAAAATGCAGACATCAGTCACCATCCAGTGAACACACCATGGGTGAACAAGCTCTGCAAGAAGATATTGTTTAGAATAGAGTTGTGAGTCTGACAGAGAAAAGCAAAAGAAGCCAACACAGAGAAAGGGTGTAAAATCAGACTGTGTGAGTAGGCGCTGAGGAAAGCTGGCTGAGAGATGCTTGGAAAAGACTACTAACTCTTTCCAAGGAGTGGGGAACAGTGACTGAGCATATGATCTGCTGGGGGTTGATTTTCTTTTCATACCTGAAAACAAAAGAAATATTTGTCTTATAGCTTTAGCTTCAGCTTCTTTTCATAATTGCAACAGCTATCAGACCTCTGATTCTTTTTTTCCTAACTGCTCGGACGAAATAAATTAACATTATCTTTGTTACTGTTAAAAGGATTTAGGAAGAATGGTAATCTAGGCCTTAATTGTAAAAATCAATATATCAAAACTAAGTGTGATCCTCCTCCACCCCCAGTAGTCTAAGCATGAACTCGTTTAGGACTAGTCTTTTAATTAGTAATTCACATAAAATCACTAACACCTCATCGTGTCTAAATTTTAAAAACCTAGAAACTGGCAGGATTAATGTGTCATTGTTCTTAGACATTACTTTGGACTCTGATTTGCTAGGTCTTTTCGTAGATGAGAAACAACTTTACAAGTTAGGCACATCCAAAGGGACCTTGTCTAATAGTTAATGGAGTCCTAAAAGAAAATTCCACCTCCTCCAGAAATTAAGTGAAGATCAAATTTGAAAGGATGGTTGATCTCAACGGGAGAGGGAAAAAAGGAGTAAGAAGAGCAGAATAGTGAAGACCAGCAAAAGATTTGGAAATGAGGCAATTCTAGTGTCTTCTGCTATTGTGGTGTCTTCTCAGTATGCAAGGAAATAGAACATGGAGCTATATATGGTGGTGTCTGAGGACACCCTTCCTGAGCTCTCTGGTAGTCAGAATCTTTTTTCTAATAATAAGTAGCCTCAAGGTGCCTTATGGTTATTCATTACAGTTCCATAAACAACAGATGAGAAAAATGAAGGAAAACCAAGGAAAAATACATTAAAGGAACTGCAAAACAGCAGAGACCTCTGTAAAATTTCATGGCTTAGACATGAGCTCAAATCTGAGCAGTCATTTAAATGTTCCTCTTAATTCTATACATTTTTGCCTGGGTATGTGTTTTAAGATATTACTGGTGTTCTTCTATGAGTTTTCTGTACAGTTCTGCAACAAGGAAAGTTATTCATGCATTATATTGGTGGGTCTCGCACATCCCCATAATACAAGTTTTACTCGGCCACCTCAAATTCTAAAACTAGTTTTATGCCTACCTACTCACCTATTTACGATATATGATTTTGTTTGTTGTGGAAAGTCATTGTAGCATTTATATTAATTTCAAAAGATGACACATAAAAGAGGGCCATTATTAATGAAGTAGAGTGGAAGTCCTAGTAAGGCAAGAATTCACTTGTGCAGTACCCTTGAAAACTCCAATTGCGTATGGGTTAATAGGAACCATAGCCTTGAAATCATATGCATTTTCCCATTTGAAAGGGTATTTCTGACACCTTTTTAACTCTTTTATTACTAAGATACCATACAATGTTGAAACTAAGGACACAGTAATTTTTTTTCTTGTTGTTTTGTTCTTTGAATGTGGCATGTGGTTTGAGTTTTAAAGCTTATTTCCTTTTGGTCTAATGAGCCTCTGAAAGTGATTAAATAGAAGAAAGGCAGGTTAAGCCAATGACATTTTGTCAGAGGAAACATTATCAAATCTAGTGCCTGAAAAACATTTTGTAGGTTCCCAAGATTTCTCACAATAAAATACTTAGGACTAGAGTAATCAGAAACTCAAGGCATTAAATGTTTGTCAGTCAGAGTTAAGACAAAATACAAGCAATGATCAGAAAAAATGTTCTTATGAGCTTATGTGTTATATTTTGTATGTCTGTCACTCCATTCTGGCTGCCTGCTTTTATTTTTGTGCTGAACCCAATGAGCCTCCTTCAAGCATGGGGAAATTCTACCCGGATCAAACCCTCAGCTATTGTTTTGAAGAACTTTTGAAAAGAAATGGATTAAGCTTACTCAGCATACCTTAGCGTTAGATCCAGGGTCCACAGATTAAAATGAGTTTACAATCAATTCATATTTTATGAAGATGTAGAGATATGATGGGTGGACAGCAATTGTTTGAGTAAATCACTTCAACTTTCAAAGTGCCGTCTGTGCCACATACATCTTGGTAGGGAAACGGTGGTTAGTGGAGTTGAATGGGATATTACTAAGATGATGGATAACAGTACATTTATCATTGTTTCAGACAGAGGCCTTGATCCACCACCAGAGCCTCACAGTGCAAGGCACTTCACATGCCTCTGTCAGTAGGAGAGCCTGGCTCAAAGGAAGACCTCCAGAGAGACTGCAGAAGTGAAGGACAGGGAAGTGGCATTGACCAGGACCAGGACAATGTCAATCCATCTGTCTACCCCTTGGGTGTTTTGAACTTATGCTTGTGTCCTGGAGTTATGTCCACTGTGTTATTGTTGGTCTTTATTAGGTTTATAGTAAAACATGCTGTGCCCTAACACACACAGATGATCAAAATACTGAGAAACATAGGCAGTAAGAAAACTAGATAAACAAATTGCTGACATTTCAAACCATTTTTTTTCCTCTCTACACCAGATTTAAAGCAAATGTCTTGGAATAAAGAAGTGAGCTTCAAAGTCTGTGTTCACAAGAGCCTCTTTGGTGTCCCTTAGTGATCTGTGTAGCTAAGTAACTAACGGCTGTCTGAATTTGGAAACTGCACCCTTCAGATCTCAGCCTGGGAGAAAGGTGCATAGCTGTACCATCCTTGAGCTTGCTGGAGACCACCATGGTCTTCTTGAGAGACTGGGAACAATGTTAATCTCATTTATCTTTGCCAACTAAAAGATAGACATTTGGTTTAAGAGGTCATTTGGAAGTTTTCCGTAGAGAAAGCCAGATGCCTCCAGTGGAAGCTTCACCCTATTCTAAGGTTGCCGTCTAATAGACAACGCCTAAATTGGCATTTAGAGGTCACTTCCTCTAATGTGTGTGCAGGCTACATTTTAATAATATGTACTTTCTTTACATGCCAAAACTTAAGCAAGGTGAATCTCGTCCTTACTGACCAATTTATCTTTATTTTTAATGATAAGTGTGAAATGCTATTTCATAAGTTTCAATTAGAATTAGCACAGATAAAACTTTACCCTTTCGTATCATGTGTCATATACACAGTAATGTAGCTTTCAGATTTTTTTTTTGTTAAATTATCCTTTAATGATAAATATCTTTTTGCATAACTACAGCAAGTTGTATAAAATGAAATAAAAGTATAGCAAGAAAGCCACATAAGTAACAACTAAATAAGGACAGGCTCTTGCACAATGCCAAGTATAATGTTTGTCAAAGACATGAATATCAAGATAACATTACTTTCACACTATTTCATCCTCATGATACATATCTTGATCAATCATACTAGATCTGCTATTACATGTCACTGTACATGAAAACACTAAAAATTATCTGAAACAAAAGAGAAACAAGCCATGGCAGAGTTGGAATGCCCAGCTGCCCAGCTACAAGTCATGTTTTCCTTTTTCTTATCAAAGACATTCATACAATCTCCAAACTTTTATCCTTGCTAAAAATAAACTTGCATCTTTTCTCTAAAAATAAATCCCTTTGCTCGAAGTGCAGTAAAATAAATCTTCTGTCTTGATTCTTGTTTCTAACTTGTTTGAGGAGGAAAGTTTGGGGAGTATTGCTGTTTCTTTAATTTAAAATCATCTGAACATGAAAGAATTAATAGATCTGTTGCCCTTTCCTTATGTCAAACATAAAATTAACTATATGATTGTAACCAATAAAATATATTGCCCTTAGCTGATTTCCCTCCTTCACACAAAGGTATGTAATAGATTCTCTATCTAGGTTTTGCCCACAAGTTTGTTAAGACACTCATTTTTCATCAGCATTTCGCTGTGACCTACTACATGCATAAAAATGTTGACAGTAACATGCTAGTAATGAAATCTCTGTGCTGCTGTTAACAAACCTGTCTTAATGCATTAACCTATGGCTTTATTATCCATATTAGTTTTCAAGCTGTAATTCTTTCCCTTGCTAGATTAATTCTTTTAGCAGTTACTTCTCTGGATACAAAAGAAAGAAAGAAACCTGAAGGAAAAGTTGTCTCTAGGAAAGACTAAAAGTGATAAAGTTAAAAAAAAAAGAAAAAAACAAACCTTAAGCCAATGGTGACTCAATAAAACTATGTGACATGACTGTTTGCTGGTAGTTGTACAAGATGATGTGATCATAGATGGTATGCTTTAGATGTGTGCCAAAGACAACCATAAAAAACATTTGGAGATAAATGTCAAAGAGTTAGTAAATCAAAAGTTATTAAGTAGGAGACTCAAAACAAATTGACTATGTGTTTGTTTGGTTTTTTTTCCTGTGCCACTTTAGGCATTGATTAGTTAACAATTCAGAAGTAATAAAAGACAATCATTCATTTATGCAACATGTAAGCAGCCTGGGCATCTTATAGTCATAAAATATATTTGGAGTCCAGACTGAAGGAAGAGTTAAATTCTTCAGAAACATCAATAATAGCTAAGGATTATTAGTGTACCTAGGATTCTGGCAAGGTTGCAAGCCCTAAAGATTATACGAGAATCTAAAAGCCTCTTTCTAAGTACTGGAAAGAAGAGGAAAGTTTTGTAGGCAAATTATTCAATAATTGCTCTTGGAGAAGTTTTTGTGCCTTCCTCTGAGGCAACTTGTTGTGTCATTATCATCTGAAGGACGAATCAGGATAACCAAGATGAACTATTGGTCTACCAGAAATAAGCGCTTCTACGCTGACCTTTCCATGGAAGACAGCAAGGTTTTACCAAAGCTGCCAAGGCCTGTTGCTCAAGTTGCGCTTTCATGAACACAGAACAGCAATGTTGGCCTGGACATGCTGAAGTCCATGGCATAACATTCATTATTGCCTCTCGTACAGCTCCGATATCGCATGTACTATGAATGGTTGCTTACACCTGCTAGTACAGACACACATGGATATCCAAAACTTGCAGGATGGCTATCTCAACAGTCAAAACCTGTAAAGTTTCATGGCTGTATCATTTTCTCTACAGAAATAATATTCACTCCAGGTAGCTCATAGGGGTTTATTCACCCTTTCTTCTCCCTTCCACTTGTAATAGAAGACAAATTGCCCAAATATCTCCTGATCACATTCCGCATACTTCTGTCAGCAGGAAAAGTGGAATTTAACAGAGAGCCCGGATACCGAGGGTGGTCAAACTCGCCACTTCCAGGATTCAGGGATGATGGAAAAGAACCCCCTGCTTGTCCTCCGGGGTGACCTTCCATCTGAGCTGTCGGGTTATCACCGATCCATCTGTAAACAAAGGATAGCAGGTTCCCTGGGCAGTGTCAGGATCACACTCAGTGTGACACTGTGTTTGGATGTTCAAAGAATCCCTCTCTCCTTGCTTTCTTTTCCAGGCTTAATAAAGGAACTGCTAAAACCTATGTAGCCTGATAAGATGACAAGACAGTCTTTTAGTGTTATTGATTGTATACAAGAGGTGGAATGATGAATTATTTCCTATAATGCAGCCTGAGTGGGTTTCATCTTTTTGAGAGATGTTCTTGAAATTCCTTATATGAATTCAGTTCTTAAACTTCCTGCTGGAAAGAAAAGGGGTTTCATTAGGCCAAAAGGGCTGGGGTAAGACAAATATCTTCTCCCTGATAACACAAGGGAGAGAACTTTCAGAGTGTGTGATGTGAGAGGCATAAAGATGTATAACATATAAAATAAACTGTGGATTGCTATCATGAGAACAATGTCAAAATGAACCAAGGGGACAAATTGTGTGCCTCTGAAGGCACTCCAACGTGTAATAAACTTCAACCTTTCACCACCTTCCTTTATGTGTGGTGACACAGCTGGCTGGCTGCAGCCTTTTTTCTCACTAAAGTGAAACACAGTTTTATTACTCAGCAAAAGAAGTTCCACTAGCAGGCCACAAGCATTAGTATCAATCGTATGCAGTCATCTGCAATACATAGGATATTGTGTGTAACTACCTTTCCTACACCTGTTTCTATATCTGTCATATTCAACCTTACCAAAATGGCTTAGAAACCTAATCCGTTATGGGGACTTGCCTCTTCAGGTTTCTGAGGAATAGTATCTTCTGTATTTATTCTGTGTGAAATAAACTAAGTTTAAGCCTCAAACTTAAACAGCAGTTTTTGCAATAAAGCCATTGAGAAAAGGATCCAAAGAGAGTGCCATTTTTATAGAATCATTCTCTGGGCCTCAACTACGATCCAAAGATTGCTGCTAGTCTGGCTATTGCGAAAAGCATCTGATATCAATGGATAACCCAGCGGAGCTACATGTAACTCTACAGTTCAAGCTTAAATAAATGTGTAACGCATTGGATCTTGAAGCAGTGTTGTTTGCTTGCTTTGGTATAGGTGATCTTTGCACAGAGGTTTGCAAGGGGTGAAGATTGTCTGTTTTCTTTTAAAGAAATTTGTGCTTTTGCCATTACTGTCTCACTCATTCTGAAACTAATTTTGAAACTTTCTAGCCTGACTGAAAATCTCTGAGGTACAGAGAGGTTGAGAATGAGCTGCAAACAAAGACCGTTACATGTTGCCCTATCCTTGGCTGTCACTATGATTTTAGATATTGCAAGTTATTTTTGATTATTCAGTTTAAAATAATATCTGAAAAGCTTTTAGTGGGTTTGGAAGAGAGCAGCAGGACAGACTGAGAAGTTGTTGAGATGCTCGAAGGGCAGCTAGGAACCCAGGCAACAGGGAAAGTTGCAGATGGTCCCAACCTGGGCTGTTTACTGGGCTCAGGCTCACTAAAGAGGTCTCAGAAACACACTTGGGAATGCAACTATAACTTTTATTTTTTTTTCTAGAAACAAGCATCAGAATTTTGGATCTCATTTTTTACTAAGGCCTTACTGTCCTTTGTGTGTAAAGGAATAGGCTGTTTTTCCCTGACAGAACAGCACAAGGAAGTCTTGGTGTAATTGTAAATCAGGTCAGAACATCCTTACACAGATGAAAAGATGCTATCTGTTATGGGCAAAGGTATCTTTAGGAAAGCTTTTGATCGGTTATGCTCACTAATATATTTAAATGTTTAATTACTGCTTAATCTAATTTCCCTGCATGATGAAAGCTTCATTTACATATTGTTCCTGTTGCTCAGATGTCAAGGAGTTTATCTGGGACCTTCAGACACTTGATCAGAGTTTGCTGATGAAAGCCTGACCCTGTTGTCTAAATCTGTCACCTCTCTGACTTTACCACCATCGTTGAAACTGCCAGCAATAGTTTGTCCGTAATGAGATTGCTTGGTGGTTTCTTTGTCAAACTTGTTTTTATTGACCCGCCCAATGTGAGGCACTGTCTCTCACTTACAGGTCAACCCGAGGTATTGTATACCAGTGAACGTATCATGACAGAAGAAAATAAACACTGGGGGAGGAGGAAGTTCTGATAACTTTCACAGCCTGATGGAAACCCAGGCCCTTTGTACTCCCATGAAGCATTGGCAGCGTGCAATGGGGGTGTGAGCACTGAGCTGTGGGGAGAGCTGTAACCCACCCTTCCAGGAATCCTTTCTCATCGTATACCACTCATGGTACAACTTAGACTAATATACCCATAGACAGAATTCTGTCTGAAATGGAGCTTGGCATAACTCATTATCAAAACTTATTATGTTTGTTAATTTTTCTATTGGTTTTAGGTTTCTATGTTACTTTTATGGTTTTTTCGGTCTTGAGTTTCATGTATTCACAAGGTTTATTCTCCACTGTTTAGAAGCATGGAACTCTGGTTTATGAAGCAGGAAACTGCAAGGTTTGTTGACTAACTGATGGAAAATGCAAGCTATCCTGGACCCTACAGTATGTTTTTCACAATACAAAATACAAGCCATAAAAAGCATAAAGTTTTCCGGGTATTGGTCCTTGGTGGTGGATGAAAGATCAGGTAATCATATGGGTCGAGCACTGGAGTAACAACTGCATTGAGTTACTATGAACGTCCTTTTAATGAAAAAGTAAATCTCAGACCTCTGGATTATCCTGCAGACATACTTCACATTTATTTATGTATCGCAAGGCAGTGATCTAGTAATTACTGCAGTATCCAGGGCAACAGTTAGGATTAGAAGAAATTTAAAGAAACTAAAAGAAGAGATAACCTGTCCGTCATCCTCCAGCACCTTCCTGGAGAATCCCTCAATGAAGTGGAATCAAAAACTCTCTCTATTATTCCTTAAACAAATGTTTTGATTTGCTAGTACATCTCTGTGCCAAGTGAAGTAAGCATAATACCATGTATTAATGTATATAACTTTATGTATATAAATATATATAACTTTATGAATGGACTTTCCTGTTCCCTCCCATTCCTGTATAGGTGCACATGCCACTTTTCTGTGGTTATGTCTTCATGTGCAACTCAGTCACTGACTACACAGTAGTGAAATACATTTTCCAGCAAGGACCTTTATCATTATTGTCATAGAAGGCATGAAAATCACAACAAAAATATGAAGAATTTCAAAACTACTTTAAACCTGAAACTTATTTGGTTTGTATTTGATTGTGGAAGACCATATTTGATTATTGAAGATCAATCCAAGCAGATTATTCTTTTTTTCCATTGATATATTTTAAGAATAGGTTATTACTCTAAAGGTAACCTAGCTGAGTTGTACTTACCCTGGAATGAAAGCATTATGGTAACATTTATATCGGCCATAGACTTGTATATCTCTTCTTAGATGTTAAGAAAACTAAAGTATCTTGGTAAACCAGGAAAATCCTTTTAGAGTTTTTTTTTTTAATCCAGAAATGTGTCAGTTTGTTTTTTACTAAATGCTTCACAACTGATGTGAGCTAGAACAGATTATCTGAAATTCACATCACTAACAAAATATTATATGGGTCAATTAGTGAGGTATAGATAAAGCCATTCTTAAGGACATTTAAAAAAACAGTTCCCTGTTCATTTCCCTGCCAACACATAGGATTCTGCATCAGATACCTCGCTAAGTCCTCGAACACTGTAGAGAAAAATACTTTGAATGTAGAGAGCTGGTTTCACTACATACAGAGTAGCTAAGGTTCCAAGATTAATGCATGTATTTCCAAGGATTTTTTTTAACCAGTTTTTTTGCATGAGTAAACAATGAAAATATTAAATATTTATCTGTGTGATCTGAATCGAGTGCACCTGCGGACTAGAATTTTTAGAATCATACATACTTTTTTTCCTTTTTACAAACCATTGCATTTCTTAGCTCCAAACAATATCACATTTGAGTAAAGGATTTTTGTAACTATTGTCAGATCTCCCAGTAGGAATCATATTTGTTAGCCTAAAATTGGAAATCTTTCTTCATTAGTGAAGGAAACCTCCATTTTCTGGGTATATGTTAAAACCATGTTAAAACAATACCCATTTTTTTGGTGTTTCTGAGAAAAATATAGTGTTTCAAAGAGTAGACATGTTGAGGAGAGTCATGATTTTGATAAGATCTGGAATCAGTACCTGAATTATCAAAACGCGTTCCTGGAATCAGAGTAGGTGACTCATCTTCACAGCCTGGAAGTGGAGGTACTGAGTCAGCTGTTGGCTGGGAGCACTGTTGACCAGAAAGAGCCAGACAGGATTTCTCCCTTTAATGCCAAATCCGAAGTATTTAGACATAGCCTGAGCGACAGCCCATAGACAATGGAAGGGCTTCAGTGACAAAGTGACATTATGAGCTGTGCACAATAAACAGAATTGACCGTGAAAATGATCAGAGGAAGAAGAGTGTAGATGTGGGAGTGCAAGGAAATGAAAGGAGGTGGATGTTATTCCCCTTGTTCCACTTCCAGAGTGTTGCAGAGGAGTCACAACTCACATGGAGGAGTAAGCTTGGGCAGCGAGGGTGGCATCCTGTGCAATGATGATACATTTGTGGTTTATGTGTAAATAAGACAGCACCCATATGGCCCAGAACCTCACTTTGGATACTGATCCCTCTTGTGAGCTCTGCAAAGGCATGTCTTCGCCTTTGGTGACAAAGGCAAAGGTGAGACAAGAAACTACACCAGGGCACAAAAAGCCCTGGGATGTGTTTGGTCGCAGAGAGACTTTTAAAAACTGCCCATCAGAGAGGAATACTCAAAGGTACGTATAGCTTTGTGTCTTTACAGGGCACAGATGATTTCCTCTGGCTGCTTTTATGCTGCATTCCATAATCTTTGAACTTGCTGTGCCTCCTGTCATCCATCTGTACCACAAGTTGTTTCTTGTCATGTTCAGTGCTGAGTGCTGAGCTACTAACCACTGCCTTACAGCCCGTAAGTGAAGCTCCTAGTATGTGTTACAATAGAAATTAACACAACAAATGTGGTACTAGCTTTCCATCACATAACATTTTGCTGCTAAAACCAAATCAATATGAAAGATCTTAATTAAGAAAGTTGAAACCTTATGCTATATAATGCTTCATTGATAGCTTTCATCTAAAAATTTGGATTTCGTACCTGTGTTCACAGCTTCAGCCAGAAGCACTGAGATTTGTCTCAGTGAATGAAAGGAAGACTTGCAGTATAATTAAAGATGAAAAAGTTTCATTCAACTAGTCCTGTTTTTATTGTCATGTGGACCAACAACCTTTTCTTCTCCTATCTCTTACAGCAGCAGTATTCCTGAAAGCATTGATGAATCAACACGTGGGTGGCATATTCAGTAGCTGTTGACAGGTGGTGGGAAATATAACACACCATAGTTCAACAGGTGCAGAAAAGTTGTAAGGCTGAGAGACAGGAAAATAATCAGAATCTTGCTATTACCTCTGTATCTTGCACGCCCTGTCTAACTTTTCTTTTCTGTTAGTAATAATCTTTATACACAGAATGAAATACCAGAAAGTGGCTGTCTGATTTATATACTCCCCCTTTTGCAGAATTCTATGGCATCTGGGGCTTTTTGGAAATTAATATTTTGATCGATGGACCACTCAGCTTCTCTCAGGTTTCTTGTCTTAATCTGTAGAACAAAAAAAACCCCACACAATACCAAAACCACATATGGAAAAACGTATATATGTCCCATATATTTGCCTAGTTACTCCAATACTAGCAATAAAAATATCACAAAAATGCACTGAGAAAAGTTAAATATATTCACGAAAAAAATTGCTTGTATTAATTATACACAGTTCCTGACGTTCTGGGGCTGGCACCTTTACTTTCAAAATCTGGTGATTGAATTGGTCATTCATCTTGAGACCAAGCCTTTTGGAGATGTTTCATATAAAACAAAGTTGAAGAACGTATTAAGAAAAGGTAAGAAAAAAAAAGTAGGTGTCATTCAGCTTCCCAAAAGAAGGGAGGACCTGTGTGACCGTATGATCAGAAAATGTGTCCATTACCTTTATATTTATTCTGTGAAGAAAGAAACATTCGCCTCCCTTATGCACAAGAATTGTCTATTTTATATATGGAGTTCTTAGAACCAATACACCAAACAGCTGTATTTGCAAATCCTAAGTAAGAAGTGTTTATTCCAGCCTAAGTCCAAAACAAAAAGCAGCTTCAGGCAGGAACAAACAATTTGCTTTGGAAACAGTGACCCTGACTTGTCTGAACATTTTTATATTTCTTTCCTGAAGATCAGACAAGTGAATGACCCAACAAGTTAGAACATAGGCATGGCTATGTACTAAGCCTTGAGAGAAAATAACACTTTACACAGTAAAAAGATAATAGCATAACTATGTTCCATTGAATATCGATGGTGATATGCTCCTAGGTGTCACTCAGGTGCTTTGAAAGTTGTATCTTAAGGTCCTGAGTCAGTCATCATGACCCTGTCAGTGCTTTAATAGAAATGAAATGCTTCTTTGCGCTAGGGACAACAGTGAGGTCAGTTTTTAACACAATATTTCTTCAAGTCTGTTCTTCAGGATTGCACTGACTTTTAGTCATGTGTTGGTATTTTCCTTGCTGCCTCTAGGTCATACTTTTTGTGACTTACATCAATCCATTGAAGCATTCCCATATTCGGTTTCACCATCTGTAAAATAAGGGAAATAATACCTATTTTTTTCTATGTAATCATTTTTATCTCTAGTGTAGGGGATCAAGAAACAGTTATTTAATAGTAGATGATTACGGTTTGCTTAAATTTATGAAACCACAAGGTGGCTGGACACCTGAAACTGAAGCAGATTTTTCTGTAAGTATTAATTCTGCATACAGCTTTTCGTAAGAGTTCAAGCAGCTTGCAGCCATTTCTCAGGCTCAAGGCTGTCTCTCAGGCTTTCTAAATCCTTGTTACTAGTATAGAAGCCCCAATCAAATTAAAAAAGAGATGAATCAGGTCAAGACTTCTCCCATTTTTCAGTGCTATTTGTTGTGAGTTCTCCCTGAAATTGTATCTTGCGAAAAACCTGCAGAAACTTTCTTGCACCAAAAATGGGATGTCAAAATATCATGTCGATGTGGCAAGAGCAGGTCTTTCTTGGATGCATTTACCCTTGCAAAACATTAATTCCGATGTATAATTTTGCCCACTCCTGGTTTCTGGATTATGTACTGACAACCTGCCCAGTTCCTGAAGCAAGAGGGTTTTTATTTCAAATTTATGACTGTGAGAGATTTCCAATGAGCACAATAATCATGGCTCATCTCTTTCCCTCCTCCTCGTGCAAATTTTTTGGACTGGGAATGCACTGATTTGGTTCTGCTGATTTATGTGCTACTTTGTTCTTTATCTGTTTGCACCTCGCCAGTAAAATAACATCGTGCTATCATTTCCAGGGTTCACAGGACCCTGTCAGCACTTAGCAGTCAAAGGTCAGCCAACTTCACAACTTATGGTTAAATAGGTTGAAAAATCTCAACTGGTATTAACCCCCAATACATCAAATGAAGAAAAATGGTACTGGCATCACTAATATAATAGCATTACCATATAGCAGGCTATTTTTGCTGTAGCGCGTTTGCAATACAGTGGTTGAGACATGACTGTTCTTGAGATGCCCAGTTCTAGGAGTGGACAATGAAACTTGTGTTCCTGATGGCCATTGATTTATGTTTTGCTTTGTTCTTTATCTGTTTATAAGTATCCAGGAGAGCCATCCACATGTTGCTATCTTTCTTTCATCTTCTGAGCTGTCTGTGACCAGTCCATCTTTCCCTGACGCTATCTCTCTGCCCTGTAAGCCCTTCAGCAGACGTTTCCTACACTCATTCGCAAGTTCACAGAACCCTGGCAATTCTTACTGGCCAAGCAGCAACAAACTTGCCTGAAAAAGTATAAATTATTCCACCTGATTTCCCTTAGTGAACACTCTTATTTTTGTACAATAGACCTACGTAGAGATGGCAAATACTTGGCTACATTGAAGACAATAACTTCACCGGCAATTTAATTTTCAGGTATTTGTGCCATTTCTATTCTAAAGTTTCATGGTTCCTCCAAACAGATGTTGTTATGCCAAAAAAGTTATTTCAAATGTAAAATAATTTATGTGGAAGTGTAGGTACTATGTTATCCAGATCATCTTTTCCTCTCACTCTAATCACTAAAAGAATTTTGAAGTCTTTAATCTAACTAGTACATACC
Source organism: Rissa tridactyla (assembly GCF_028500815.1). Taxonomy (NCBI): domain Eukaryota; kingdom Metazoa; phylum Chordata; class Aves; order Charadriiformes; family Laridae; genus Rissa; species Rissa tridactyla. The sequence goes on along the minus strand of NC_071468.1, from coordinate 113,572,658 downwards.
TTTCAGTTTTTAGCTTTTACTCCTGCCTTCCCCATCGTCTGTCTTTTAAACTGGAAAAATTTGGAAGGGAGAGAAAAAAGGAAAAGAGTGGGAAATTAAAGAAAAAAAAAATTACTACATATTCATCTAAATAATTAAATGTTTTAAAATTCTTAATTCCTACATACAAAAATACTATCAGAAAATAGATCACAGGAAAAAAAAAACAAACAAAACAACCCAGATTCAGGCATTTTCAATGAAAAGTGCATTTTGACACAAACGTTTAAAACAGTCCAGGTCAAACATATCCAGGCTCCACTCAGCTGTCCTGAGAAATAGTTTTAATATCCACTATTGACTGAGGCTTGTCTCTCCCACACGTAGGCACTTTTAACCAGAAGCCTAGGGAGCTGATCTGGAAGCCAACCAGCTGACAGCTGACTAGCAGCTTTGAAGTGTTCTCTGAAATCAGTAATCTTCGGATAACTGACAGTATGTGAACTCAGTGGATAACTCTGCGCCTCTGCAGTGCTGCCGGTAGCTGAAGGTTCTCCACGTAGACATCCTATGATGATATTCCAGAGGATAGGTCACTAGGTCATGATAATTCACCATGAACAGAGAGCAGTATTTTTCAGAAAGGGAAGACAAATATGTGAAGAGCTTAGCAACACTAAAATTTCTTGACAATCCAAGATTAAACATGGCAAAGAAAGCGGCTTTAGATATTCTTTCTGACAGGTGTCTCCACAGCTTAAAAATTACAGAATGAAAATCCCACTCAAGTAACTCACAACTATAAAATCATATTTGATCCTTTAAAGTGTCTTCATTTCCAGAATAAGGCACTAGGTTCTGAATGACGTATTTATTCCATGCTTCCTCACACACGCTGGACTACAATGACCTGTCTTGTAGTTTCTGTTTTGATTGTGCTGCCAGTCCTTCCCCCACTTTCCTATTTGTATGCTTACCAACCTGTGAACGGCAATATTTGATTTCTAAGGCTTTGGAATATTAAGGATATGCAAAAATGTAGTGAATCTGTCTCTTCAGATTTGCATGCATGGGTTGAGAAGGCCAATAAGCCAATAAGTCATTCTTTAAAACTCCCACAGCGTGGGAAATTCATTGGTGACAAACGTCAGCGTGATATTTGAGACACATTCAGACTGTTATGAAACTCCCGTTCCTCTAAGGACTGTTTGAGACTTCTTAGCATTGCTAATGCTCTACTGCCTTCATTATCTGCCCAGTCATTCCCTCTATGAAAATCTGTCTGTTGCTGCTGCCTTTTCTTACATAAAATTAAATACAAATACCACAAAATAAAAGCATTGGCAGTCAGACTGGCACAACACAGTTTATCTGTAAGAGGCAGTGGTAGGTATTATAATAATTTAGTCTGTGACGCCCTTCATCTTTCATTGCATTTACACACCCATACTTGCATGACGTTTTCAATGGATCGACAGGGTTGTTTTGCCGATGGGACCAGGGGATAGCAGCTATGTACCTATAAGGACTTCTGGGCACCTAATTCATCACTGTGAATTCCTATACAGAGTAGAATCGATGGTTTGGCACGGCTACACTGGTCTTGATTTTAGCAGCAAATGCTAAGCAGCTACTCAAGCAGTGTCATTAGAGTTTCACACAGACACAGGCAATATTTGTGTTATCTGTGCTCACTCCTCCTTCCCATCTGAATGAGCAACATGGGTTGAAATTTCAACATTCATTATCTGTCCTAGATCTATAAATCCTGTCCATATTGAAACTTATGCTTATATTTCCTTTGTCTGGCAGGTGAAGATTTCAACTGGGGAATTCTGCACTGGCGCAACAACGAATCTGGTCACTACTTGTTGCAGTCAATAGCAATATACAATGTAGATGAGACCTAACCAGAGACAGGACCAAAAGCAGACATGGAGTGTATTACATTGGAAACAGAGCAAGTAAAATCTATCTGGAGAGGCAGGTTAACACTACACTGAGAGCAAGTATACGGAATCCTCATTTAAAATAAAAAATCATTAAAATCCCATAAAACTGTATTTCCATTACACTTAGAATACAATCTTAAAGCAGGAAGTCTATGTTTAATATTAATATTATTGAACATTTATAGCTTGTTGCAGTGATTTGTTTATATCAAACTTTGTTGGGCAGTGATATAATAAAAGGCCACTTGATACTCCAGCAAACCCACTTTCTACAGCCTAACGCTACTAACCAAGGAACAAAGCCATGCCATGTGCTTTACATAGCTGGCCATGTAGGATGAAGATTCAGTGCTTACACTGATAGCTTGCAAACAATGTGTATAGCAGATTTGTTTGCATAACAGAACCGTGAAACAATTCTCAACGTTGAGTGAATTTACATGAATCAATCTGTTCATAAACAAGATCGTAGCCTTTAGATAATTTTTTTGTTCTCAAACTGACCTCCTCCCTCTGTCCTGTTTATGCAGCTATGCCATTATGCAACTATGTCATTAACCGATGGCCAAGCACACATACGGTGTGCTTGGTTATGTACTGGGTTCTCTGAAAAACTGAGGCCATTTTTGCTTGAATACTGTCAAAAATAATAATTAAAAAATAATAGGAGAATTTTCCATGAAGTGGGAGGCAGAATCATTAAACCCAACATTCTGTATCTAGACAGGCCTGTCCTGGTTCCGGTGGGGATAGGGTTAACTTTTCCTGGTATTCCATGCCATGTGAGCCACGCCCACCCTGAGCTGCCGGGGGAGGGGGCAGGAAGTTGCTGCTTAAAAGCGGGCTGGGGCGGCCCCGGTCCGGCCGGCGAGCGGCGAGCGGCGGGGGGAGCGGCGGTTCCGTAATCGCGTTTGTATATTCCCCTATCCGTGTTGTTGTTGTTGTTGTTGTTGTTGTTGTTTGCCTGTTCCCTTTGCTGTTCTGTTAAACTGCCTTTGTCTCAACCCAAGAGTCTTGCCTTTTCTTACGATTCTTCCTGTGTTGGAAGGCACGAGCGAGCGACACGTGGTTCTTTGTTGCCATCTGAGGCTAAACCACGGCAGTCCTTTTTGGCGCCCAACGTGGGGCTCGAAGGGTTGAGATAACGACAGAATCCAACTAGAACGTGGAAAAAACGGTTTTGGGTTTTTTTTGTATGCATTTATTTTATTAGGTAAGTAGTCACTGGTCATCATGTTGCTTGGTTTGTTCTCATGGCTGTGTTACATAAATTCCTATATGGCTTATGTACTCCCTGCAATGCTGTTTACCATGTCTGGAACAGGGATGAGGATTATCATTCTGCTGTCCTGTGCGATATCTGTTTATGATATGATAACATCACTGTTCAGACGGCTATTTTGGGGTGTTTATGCGGTTTTGCTGTCCTGTCCGTACATTGGACACCGTCTCTCAGAATTTGTTAATAATTTCCCCAGCCCTTTTGCCTCCCTTTTCTCCTTCGGGTCAGGTATGACAGCTTTTGAGAATTTTGAATATCCTTGGGATACTCAAACTAGCGTGTTCGTAGTGCTATGTCTCCTGAATACGTTCCAGGTCTTGTTTTGGGTTAAGCGACTATTTAAGACTACCACCCGGAGATCTGCTCCGAGGCTGGATAGTCAGGGGTGGCATGGCATGTGGGAGAGCATGGGCAGGTACCTAGAGAACTACTCACCTCCAATGGTCTGGGACTTCACCCCTGAACAATTACAGGACCCTGATAAAGTGGTAGAATATTTGAAGGGAAAATGCTGTGGCTATTCTAGAGAGGCACAACTCACCGCGCTGTGCTGGGCCCTGGCCAGTACTTTATCTCTACACTGACTCATGGATGGTGGCAAATGCTCTGTGGGGATGGTTACAGCAGTGGAAGCAGGGCAACTGGCAGCGCAGAGGCAAACCCATCTGGGCTGCTGACCTATGGCAAGATATTGCTGCCCGGATAGAGAACCTGGTTGTGAAAGTACGCCATGTAGATGCCCACGTACCAAAGAATCGGGCCACGGAGGAACATCAGAACAACCAGCAGGTGGATCGGGCCGCTAGGATTGAAGTGGCTCAGGTGGATCTGGACTGGCAACATAAGGGTGAACTATTCATAGCTCGGTGGGCCCATGACTCCTCAGGCCATCAAGGGAGAGATGCGACATATAGATGGGCTCGTGACCGAGGGGTGGACTTGACCATGGGCACTATTGCACAGGTCATCCATGAATGTGAGACATGCGCTGCGATCAAACAAGCCAAGCGTTTGAAGCCTCTTTGGTATGGAGGGCGATGGCTGAAATACAAATATGGGGAGGCCTGGCAGATTGATTATATCACGCTGCCACAAACCCGTCAAGGCAAGCGCTATGTGCTCACAATGGTGGAAGCAACCACTGGATGGCTGGAAACATACCCTGTGCCCCATGCCACTGCCCGGAACACTATCCTGGGCCTTGAAAAGCAAGTCCTGTGGCGACATGGTACCCCAGAGAGAATTGAGTCGGACAATGGGACTCATTTCCGAAACAGCCTCATAGACACCTGGGCCAAAGAGCATGGTATCGAGTGGGTGTATCACATCCCCTATCACGCCCCAGCCTCTGGGAAGATAGAACGATACAATGGACTGTTAAAAACTACACTGAGAGCAATGGGTGGTGGGACTTTCAAACACTGGGATACGCATTTAGCAAAAGCTACCTGGCTAGTTAACACCAGGGGATCTAACAATCGGGCTGGCCCTGCCCAATCAAAACTTCCACGTACTGTAGAAGGGGATAAAGTCCCCGTAGTGCACATGAAGAATATGCTAGGGAAGACAGTCTGGGTTAGTCCTGCCTCAGGCAAAGGCAAACCCATCCGTGGGATTGCTTTTGCCCAAGGACCTGGGTGCACTTGGTGGGTGATGCGGAAGGATGGGGAAGTCCGATGTGTACCTCATGGAGATCTGATTTTGGGCGAGAATAGCCAATGAATCAGATTGTGTGCTGTTATAGCAGTTTCCTCAAGATCTACATCTTCAGCCTACAGACTGCGTGCATGAGCCACACCAGGTGCACCAGTCACAAGCTCCGAAAAATACAGCATGCAACAGACCAGCACCACCCAGCATCTCACCTGCCCTGAGAGACTGTTCTAACAGATGGAGCCCAAAGCCGTGGATTAAAAGAACTCAACGGATACTTTGGAGGGATGACCCATAAACTAAGGGTATTATATGTGTGTATATATATATATATATAACAGGGGAAAGTGGTGGCAATTCATTGGAACCTGCTGGGCATGGCATAGATGGTATGGAATAAGGGGTGGATAATGTCCTGGTTCCGGTGGGGATAGGGTTAACTTTTCCTGGTATTCCATGCCATGTGAGCCACGCCCACCCTGAGCTGCCGGGGGAGGGGGCAGGAAGTTGCTGCTTAAAAGCGGGCTGGGGCGGCCCCGGTCCGGCCGGCGAGCGGCGAGCGGCGGGGGGAGCGGCGGTTCCGTAATCGCGTTTGTATATTCCCCTATCCGTGTTGTTGTTGTTGTTGTTGTTGTTGTTTGCCTGTTCCCTTTGCTGTTCTGTTAAACTGCCTTTGTCTCAACCCAAGAGTCTTGCCTTTTCTTACGATTCTTCCTGTGTTGGAAGGCACGAGCGAGCGACACGTGGTTCTTTGTTGCCATCTGAGGCTAAACCACGGCACCATTACACTTAGAATACAATCTTAAAGCAGGAAGTCTATGTTTAATATTAATATTATTGAACATTTATAGCTTGTTGCAGTGATTTGTTTATATCAAACTTTGTTGGGCAGTGATATAATAAAAGGCCACTTGATACTCCAGCAAACCCACTTTCTACAGCCTAACGCTACTAACCAAGGAACAAAGCCATGCCATGTGCTTTACATAGCTGGCCATGTAGGATGAAGATTCAGTGCTTACACTGATAGCTTGCAAACAATGTGTATAGCAGATTTGTTTGCATAACAGAACCGTGAAACAATTCTCAACGTTGAGTGAATTTACATGAATCAATCTGTTCATAAACAAGATCGTAGCCTTTAGATAATTTTTTTGTTCTCAAACTGACCTCCTCCCTCTGTCCTGTTTATGCAGCTATGCCATTATGCAACTATGTCATTAACCGATGGCCAAGCACACATACGGTGTGCTTGGTTATGTACTGGGTTCTCTGAAAAACTGAGGCCATTTTTGCTTGAATACTGTCAAAAATAATAATTAAAAAATAATAGGAGAATTTTCCATGAAGTGGGAGGCAGAATCATTAAACCCAACATTCTGTATCTAGACAGGCCTGTAATGCTCAGTACAAAGGCCCTTCAGTTGCGTTTTGAACTGCAATCCTTAACCCCTCAGAGGCTCTGAATTCGGGAATATCCCAAGGTATGAAATCATACGCAATTCAGGGCGCCACGCAATGCAGCTTGGAGGCCAGCTAAATGGTTATGTTCACATGTGCATTTTCTGTTCTCTATTTCTAACAAGTGAGCAGTGGCAAATGACGATTTAAAAAGAAAATACAGTTTTTCAAGGCAGTAAAATCAAATCGCGTGCATCATTAAAAAACAGACAATTACCATTCCAGAAACAAAGTGGTCCATTTCTGGATATCTTATCCTTATTGCTTGCAAGAAAACCGAAGAGCAACTCCCACTTATTGACAGCACCTCTGAGGAATACCTCTATGACCTTGCGGCTTGTCATAGTTTTATGATTTTTATCATCTTAAAACTAGTGATGGCCACACCCTTTTTTTCTTACTGCTCTACATTGTTAAGCTGCAGATTACTTTCTGGCAAAAATGCACAGTTGCAGCTTTCATATAGTTGTAGATCTCAGACCAGAAAAAAATGTTATACAAATCTGAGTTATTCCAGACTTACGTTAATATTTTTTTAAAAAAGACTGTCAATGACTTCCTAAGTTTTCAGAAAAGAGGAAGGTTTCGATACAAATATGTACATCACCTTGATACACAGGACTTCCACTCTTAAGCTATTACTCCTGTTGCTTATTGAGAAAAGATGATCTTCTATGGCGAAGTTGGTTGCAACATTATTTAGGTAGCTTTCTGGTGGGCAGCATATATTCCTGATAGTTCAAGACCACTTGAAAAGATTTAGAACAGGGTCTATTATACAAGTAAGACAAAAACAATGTTGACTAAGTACCTTATGAAGACTATGTCTGGGGAAATTTGTGGGAAATGCTACATAGTTGCAATAGATGAAACAGCAAGATCAACAAAACATTAGTGATGCTGGGTCCCATGATATGGAAACTATGGGCCATTAATTATGGGACAAATTATAGCAGCCTCATGGAGAGCTCATCGTATAGTGTAACCTGAACACTGGTTACAGTTAGATTAGTACATCAAAATCTGGTGATCAGAAAGGGTTTCAGAAAAAGCTCTGATGGAATCATAAGTAAAATGGACCTTAACTCTGGTACAATAACCTGAGGAACTATGAGGTGCATTTGTCTCTCTTTCAAGCATACTTAAAATTTGACCTTCCAGACTGCAGTTAAAAAAAAAAATTATTTTTTTCACCTAGAATTCCTTAGACCTGTGTAAGAATTAAATAATTAAATTAACAAAAAATTAAAATTTATTTTAAAGATTTAAAAAAAGATGGTTTAGGACACACTTTCCATGCAGAAGCATGTACTTTCATTACTAAGAAAACCCTTTCAGTTTTTGCTACCTGAAGGACTGCAGATGATAAAATGAACTTCCCTTAAATGAAAGGCTTTTTGGTGGCCTAGCAGGAAATATTCTGTCCCTCACATGGAAGTGAAGTAATCCAAACACGGCAAAAATCACAACAGATAGTTCAGTAAGGGAAAAAAAAAAGGAAAATTAAACAGTTCACTTCTATCTATTCAATTGCAGAAAGCTAAGAAAGCTCCTGGTGAATAAATTTACCAAAGAAGTGTAATACCAAATTTAATCAGAATATCTTAATTTCCAGGACAAATCCCACCTGGGACCAGTACACCAAATATGCAACATACTCAACACTGATATTTTAAAAATTCGTTTATTTCAAAATGAAAAGAATCCATTTTAAGTACCCAGCTCCAAATCGTTATGTGAATAGAAAAGCTAGAAAATTATTCACATTGTGAAAACTTCAGTAACAATTCAAAGCAGAAATGCTGCATGTGGTTTGGGTGTACAGTACCCATTTCAGCCATGAAGAGCCGAATACACAGCTTCATCTGTTACAAACACGTTGTCAGCTCGTTGACGTCAGATCAGGAGTATTGTGGTTCATTTTGCCAAAAGAAATGTCAGCTGTTTGCTGAAGCAAGGAAGTTGACAAAAATTATTTTGGTGGCATTAACAGCAAGGCTGTAAGTGAGCATAGCTTCAGCATCATGCATTTTTGCAAAACATGGCTTTGATCCACAATAGGACAATCAAGACTGAACTGGAGTATGATTTGACATGTACACAAGGACAAAACAGATGCCTAACAGCTTACATATGGTGCAGAATTCTTTAAAGAAAATCAGAGTGAGGATGTTGTTTGCAACTTTTCAGATTTAGAAAGCAAGTGTTTTAAATCAATTAGAAAAAAAACAATAATGCTTGCAGAATATTTTGTGACTGTGATTTAATTTTCCACTTTAAAAAGAAGACAAGTGAAATAGGCATTTGCTCATTTGACAGTGTTACCACTCATGCTTTGAGAAGTAGGGAACTAAAACCCTGATAAATTCTCCATAGTTTATTCTTGTGTTCTCTCTCCTATAGTAAAAGATATGATTCTATAGCTGCCACATCTGAAAATGGCACATTTCAGTAATAAATTTATTTTTAGAAAATCTCATAGCATTAAGACATCACATCTGTATTTGACAGCTGGAAAACACTGGCATAATCTAAGTTTAAGAACTTTCAGCCACATAATGATGCCCACAAATAGAGCAAGGGCTGAACATAAATTTCCCGAATCCCAGTTCTGTTCACCCCACAAGACCAAAGCTACTCTCAAGTCCTAAGCCTTCATATTCTTCATTCTTCAAAATTTACTGACATGGAAAAGCATTTGCTGAGCTCCACTGTGTAATTTTACACAATCTACATGAAGTATATATGCCGATCCCAGATTTCTTGCAGTGGTCACTCCTCTCCTGTGTGGTAACTGTTGTGGTCCCCCAGCAGTGGGACCACCTCCCACATCTATACAGCCCATTCTATGCGTATGCCTTTTGCATGATCCAAGAGTAATTTTTTCCAAGTCCACCCTTGGCCACAGATATCATTTCAGTCCCGTGCAGTATCAGCCTTCCTGTAATAAAAGGCACTTCGGTTTGTGCCTTTCTTTTCTTGGGAGAGACTAATCCCAAAGCTGTGTCACAAACTGGTGGTAGTAAGGTGATTGGTCATGTTGACTTCTGAAAACCGCAGTGAAAAGACCATCAGATAGAACAGAACTAATGTGAAGTTAAAATAAACTTGGAACATAGTCACACATTGGGATTGAATGCTCGAGAAGAGTGAATCAGAAATTATAACAGTGGATGAATAATGGCTTTGCTAACAGAAAACAGACTTGCTAGGCCTGATTTCAGTTTGGCATTATTGAGACACTGTTACTAGGAATAGTCTCTTTTCCTAAACAATCTTTACACTACATCAACTAACAAATCACTTGTCAATATTGAAAACACTATTTCTTTACAAGTAATGGGGCTTGTGTACATACATCTCACACATATTTTTGTTTGTTTAACTAAATCTCTGTGGCCTGAGGATTCCCAGCATATGATTTACTTCTTCACTGATCATTGGTTTATTACAATGTAGATCTGTCTAAAGTGTGATTAATGCAGAACAATCCTAGTAAACCTCCTTTCTGGACACATAGGGTAGGCCAAGATTATATGTATTACTACAGGCATGTGAGTGGCCTTTCCCAAGGCGCACATCACACTGATGTACATCCTAGTACACTGCAGGGAGAAGTTAATTTATGACATATATGGAAAATCACTTCAGTTCTTGAACATCAGAAGATGTTTTCTGGCTTACATATGGGGCTTGGGGCTTTATTTATAAGAAGTTAGATGTTTTTTCACAAACATAGCTACACAACTTTAATATGCCACAATGTAGTTCCCAGAATGTGTGAAACTATGATAGAGATGGAAAGAAGAACCAGGTAGGCAAGACAATACCTGTTGGTTAGATGCATATTCCAGTTAAAATCAGTGAATAATTTTTTAAGTAACAGCTATTGATACTACGCATTATTTATCACTGACCCCTTTGAAACCATCTTATGCCATGTTAAATTATCTCCCTTTTTCAGAATTATCTAATAAGACATTAAAGATATCTGGCTGGAAGCAAAAGCATGGAAAAGAGAACTGCACATATTCTATATGTGGTTTATGCAAAGATCAAGGCTCATTCCTTTTATCAGAAAAACAAAGCACATTTAGCTTCCCTAATTTTGATAACAATTGAGCTCTTAGGGACTGTTTACCTTATACATTTATGTTTCTACAAATGCTTGTGGGAAAAGTTTTTACTCTTTCCTTCTGCAGGCAGGCTTTCTGCCATTAATACTATTAAGCCTCAGGAAATTCTCATTTCATACTACACAATCCATGAGAATGAAGGCAAGCCAGTGCAAAAGCAGGGAACACAGCATTAGCATTAGCTTTACTCTCAGAGGAGGAGGAAAATCCTCAGATCCATCACTCAGATCACTTTCTATGGTTTACTGTTGTATTTACCTGTTGTCTTTCTAGCTCATTTTTACTGACATTTGCTCAACTACCACTGAGCAAAACTTCCTCTGCTCACTTGCATTTAGTTTTAAAGAAATGTTCTATATTTGCCTAAATGTTTTAATTTGAAGACTGTTGTTTAAATTAATAGACTTTAAGATCAGCAATCACTGGAACCTTTACTAATGGAGTGCTCTAGTCTAGTGAGAAATTTAACACATTTCTCAGTAAATATCCTAATCATTAATTATTCTTGTGGTTGAAAAACCTTGTCGCTTGTTTCAGTTTGAATCTTCTTTGTCTTGCTTTTATCTGGATCTTGTCAGGTTTTATCAGATTCTCCTAGCTCTGTACCGTGTTCTTGTCACCACTGCCTCTAGCTGCCATGTCCCTCTCATTCAGTCGTGTAACACAAGTAACTATCGAATGAAGCTGGTAGCCAGAAGAAGTGTATGTGTCAGTGTGTGACCCACTAATTGTAGATTTCTACATGCGTACGTGAATTTGTGCACACAAACACATACACATATGCAAAGGAAACTGCACATATGTACTCAAATATGTCGCTGAAGGAAAGAGATTGACCTTAAGGCAATGCCAGCAGATCCAGCAGTTAGAGAAAGAGACACAACACCAATGGCATATGGCCTCCGGGACTAAAAATGTACTAGGTGGGGATATTATTAAAACAAGTACCTTAATGATTGCAAAGAGTGTGAGTACATGAATATAACTTTTTTTTTCATTATATAGATATGGAATATGGTATATTCCCAGGAGTCTCTTGGTTTGTTTAGTGCTGACACTTATCTATATGCATTAGTTCCACTCTGGTGGAGCATTAGCCGTTGCTTTGTTATTCTGGAGAGGACATGAAGAAAGCCCAATAACATAGAAAATGTAGAACATATTGTCCTCAAATCTCCCTCATTGTTAAAACTACAGCAAGAAATATAGGAAATCAGAGGCTCAAAACACAGCTGAAAGAACTGAGAGATGAATTCAACCACCAGTGAATTGCACTCCCACACACGTACAGCCCCAGACAATAGCTGATTCAAGACAATGAAAGCACAAGAAAAAAGTCACTGTTCTCCCTTTTCTCTCTGCAATGCTAATTCTTTTCCTCAAACTGAATGCCTGAAAAACAGATCCAGTGTTGAAATCCTTTCTTTCGTAGTTGATAACATGAAATATAGTATGATATCACTTTGACTTCATCTTGACTCTGAACATAAACTTTTTCCTAAGAAACATGTACATTATCAAAATTTGTCTGCTGTGTGAATTGGTGCTCTGAATGTATCACCATATCAAGACCAAACCTGCTGAGAGATGAGAAATACAACTTCCTGATGATACCACTACCTTATATTAGCCAATATATGAAAGATCTGTTGTAAAGAATGAGTGTAACAACAGCATTTTTCATAAAAGGATCCTAAAGCCTTTTTATATACAAGATAAAGGAGTCAGCTATTAGTCTATTATTTTTGAAATCTTATGTACATAACAATCAAGGCCAGACGGTGCTACATGGTCAGATACAAGCAGAAACCAGGTTTGGCATGCAGTCTGATCTTTACTTAGCATCCTTTGGTGCATGGCGTACTATGTAATAGACAATTTAAGCCATATATATTCTCTCAGTATGCCTGCCACACTGATACCTCTAGCTTTTTTCCTTGTTTCTGACTGGCTGGGATTAATTTCTTCTTCCTTCAGCTGCCTGAGAGCGTGGCCAAGGCAATCATCGAGGTTCCTTCTTGAGGCAATGGGGAGAGATGAGCACCTCTGGAGGATGGCTCATCTCAGGGCAGCACATTAGGAGTGTAAAATATGTGGAACAGTTTGCCTTTGGAGATGCTTATCTCTACCCACTGACTGGAAATGGAGCTTTGCTTTGACGAAGAAGCTCTTTTGTCTGACAGAAGTTAGATGAAAGGAATCCCAGACATGTGGACCTAATTGGCCTCTCTCTGTGTATTATAATGTGTCACACTGGCCAGGTCTCAGCCAATGGCTCATTGTGTGAAGCTCACTATGGACACAGAGGTCCCTGTCCTGCGAAGCTTGCATTAGGAGATCCCATCATATGTGTGCTGTCTTCATATGCATAAAGTGACGTAAGCCTAGCTAGGCAGAATCTTCTTAATACTTCCTTTGGGAAGCTTAATTTATTATAATTTTTCTTGGCTTCCTGACATAAAAGGGGACTCAAGAAAGACGACAACACCTCTCAAGTAATTAAGCAAGGATTGGCTCTGATCTGATGAAGTGACAGCCTATTCTTCACTTCAGTTTCTCTGTTTAGGCATAAAACATGGGTACAATTTAGCAGCAGGGAGGCAAACAGCTGTAAATTAGAGAAGTGAAGGATAAATATGCCGAAATTTATGTATTTTACACATTCTCACATGCATGTTTACTTATTATTTTTGAAATTTCCAATGTGAACAAATTCAATAATTGTTCAAAGTAATAGTGCAAGAATATAATTTTAGCCTAGGAAGAGAAGAATGCTACAGTTTTAGTGGAAAGATAATATTGGGTGAACAAAAATAAAAGCAAATGAAACTAATCTATAAATTGATGTATTGTCATGTTCTGTCCCACCCCCCCACCCCCCAAAGAACAGATTCACCATATGGTCTTTTTATAAATATTTCGGAAGTAAAGTGACTTCTGGAAGGGATTGGAGACTGAGATATGCACAGTTATCAGCATTTTAGAAGATCCAATTTGAAACATCTGCTAACTCTTGAAAGAGTTATGTTGAAACAAAAACCAGTCCTTATTTAGGGGGGTTGTATGCTCAGAGTTTTCTGTTCTCCCCTCTTTTCTGCAAGGATAATGGGAAGAGGACAGAGCTGCACAAACATTTTCATTCCACCTTTTCCAGGTCCAAGATTTAAAGCTTTATGGTGAGGAAAATCAAGATGACAGATGCAAAGAGACAGTAAATTACTGACACACTCCTCTTCAATCATGCTTTGAAGTGCTAAAGAATTCAAACCAAATCTCAACCATGAAAGCTTTGTAAGAGGCAAGCTGCAATTTACTAGGCCAGTGGAATGTCACAGATACATTTTTAAAGAAAGTATTTTTTCAAAACTTGGGATTTAGAACAAGGCAAAAAATTTTAAAAGCAGTAAATGTTTTTGACCTCTGCAATGTTTATGTTTTTGGTTATATTGTTGTTATCAGTATGCAGTCACAATCCCTACAACTTGTACTTCTTCTAACCTTCCAGACAGACTATAAATATTTAACAGTTCTTGCAAGTTGATTTACATAGTACTTACTGGGTAAATAATACCTCACTTCTAAAAAATGTATGCACATATATAGTGCAGTGTAAATAATTAATCAAATATAATAACAGCAAAATAATAACAGAAAAAATATCAGTTTTCAGAAGACATACAGTCATCTTTTGATAAATTTCTTGAAACACTTGTCTTTTCCTTTCAATCACTATTTATTTTTCTCTTCCTTCCTTTATCTTTCCTCTAATGAGTTTATTATTGTTATCATCATAACATAAATTTCAATCAGAATGATTTTTTTTCAGAAATATTTTGCATGCTATAGGTAGAAAGCACAGCCATTCAGCATATTTGCTGATGTTTCCTGTATCATTCTGAATGATTAATTCTAATGTGGACTCAGATCTTGCAATAGGATCACAAACAGAAACAACTTCTATCCTTTTTGGAGCGACACTGAAGTCAGCGTAGATCTTTGCCAGTTCATGGGCCTGTACAATTTGATCCAATTAGTGAAGCCACCAGCAAATTCTCTAGCGGAGTGGTCTAGCTCTGAATCAAGCATAAAAATGCAAAATTAATTCTTTACTTTGCCACATAATATTAACACATAAACAGATCTTTGGAAATGTCTGGAGCAGTTCCATGTCCCGAGAGCTGTCTCTCACCCAATGTAGGCAGAATCACAGAAATATGCATCTTTGAGTGTGACGCTTGCAAAGTTCTTAGTTGAAAGGCTAGCAAGTAGTGACTGAGATCATCATCTGATCTGAAGAAGAACGCTAACATACACAACTTGATAGAAGCTACTGAAGAGCCGATAATATAAGTTTTCCAAATTATATGTGGAATTCCATATATGTGGAATCCAAATTAAATGTCTATATGTAGACATTTTCCAGGAATGTCTAAAATTCAAGGATAATTTCCTCCTTTGTCTGGTTCACACCAGGGAATTGACCGTCATCTAAGTCAAGTCCTTATGGCTTGGATGGGTGTATGCTTCGCTGCATGAAAAACCCATGGATGGCTGGGCCCAAAGGGTTGTGGTGAATGAAGATTAGTCCAGTTGGTGGCCTGTCACAAGTGGTGTTCCCGTTCCCCAGGGCTCAGTACTGGAGCCAGTTGTCTTTAATATCTTTGTCAACAATCTGGATGAGGGGATCGAGTTGCACCCTCAGTAAGTTTGCAGACGACACCAAATTGGGCAGGAGCGTCGATCTTCTTGAGGGTAGGTCTACAGTGGGATCTGGACAGGCTGGATCAATGGGCTAAAGCAACACTTAGAAGATAGGTGGTTTGAATCCATAGTTTGCTGTCAGAATTAAAACTCACCTTCCTTCCTTCAGGAGATACTATGGCCGCAGGTGAGGTTTCTCACACTTTCCTAGAAAAATATATTCAATAATGGAGCAATGTGCTCCAGTGGAGTGGTGTTGGACCACAGAGACCAGTGCTCTACTAATAAATTAAATCACAGCAAGTAACATTCCCAGGCACTAACATTCAGTTATCTGAACTTATAAATTGTTAAGACAATCACTATTTTGATTCAGGTCAGTTAGAAATCTCTCAAAAAACTCCTGGGCACGGTTAAGGACTTAGCATGAGGACATTCGCAGAAGGTGATAATGGTATAGACAAGTACAATTCTCTGACAACTGGCTTCAGGGTCAGAGGATAAACCCATCTACCTTTAATTTACATATTGGTGCAATCAGTAAGAACATCCCAGAAATGCATGGAGTTATTTCCAGGATTTCCTAGACAGCACAGAAATGTTTGTATCATATGTTCAAGACTACTTAAAAATCTTAAGGAGTTTGTTTGTTTGCTGGTTTATTTGTTTGTTTTTTAAAGAAAGAATAGTTTAGTGTAATCATATGCCTTCTGGAGCCGATGACATAGGCATAGGTTTATAAAATCTATACTTTAGCCTCATCATCTTGGATGTCCAGTCTTGTGTCCTCAAAAAAATCCCAGATGGCCATGCCCAAATGTTGTACTTGCAATTTATCTCCATGGTTTGTCTTGCCATTTGGGTCTGAACTAACTAAAAAAACAATGCTTAATATCTGTAATATCAGCAGAAGGGAAAAAGAAAATATGTTTGCAGTTAAAAATCAAAAGAGAGTGTTTGAAATGTCATTTCATTATGATGTCTTAGAGCAATACCTGTATTACACTAGAAAGTGCTAAAGGCCAAGCCTAAATAATTTCATTATATGGTTAGTGAATCTGAATTTTTCTGCTTGGAAGAAGGAAATCATATGGATACAATCATAATCTAAAGTCACCCTGTTCATATCTGGATTTGTATCAAAACCCTTTTCCTTATTTTTCATTATGTTTTTCTCCACATTGTTGCTATATAGAAGATCTAAACAAACAATAAGGAAACTAAGCAATAGTTGTAACTATCTATGTACATAGTACTGTAATATGAACAAAGTGATGACAGCTGGAAAAATGCTTTCCCATTGTTTTGTTTTTCATTTCTAGTAACATGGCACTTCTGCTCTTTAAAAAAAAGCATAGAAATCTGGCACAGACAGCTATTGTCATGGATGCCTCCTTTTTAATCAGTGGTTTAAAGTATACATATTAGGTTTTTTTATGTTTTAATGAAAGATTTTCCCAAACACTACCTTTTATGCTATGCTTTAGTTATGTTTTTGTAAAACATTTAATTGCAAATGATTACAGAGACAGTGAAACATTCTCATGGTGTTAAAAGCGTGAGCATAGATATATCATTTAGTCCTTGAAGACTCGAGATTCAAAAAGTTCCATACTGACATTTCAGAGAGAAGAGCTTAAGGACCATAGACACTCCAACTTTGTGGTGTTTTCACACCTGTAATGTTCTGACATGGTAGAAAAGTATTACAAAATAAAAGAAGTTCAACTTGAGTATAGCCTGAATTGAGCTCTTCTGAGCAGCACAGAGCACCCACTTCCTGGGTGAAATCCTAGTGTTTCTGAACTCTGCTTTCAGACAATGATTTTGTCCTTGTTTTCAACAGAGCTTGGACTTGAATCACTCATTCTTTACTCCCTGTAAAAAAAGTAAAACAATATGTTGATGAGGGAGAGAAAATTAGCTTTCTCAGCAAGGGGTGAGAAATTCTCTCCCCTCACAGGAGAGGGTTATTGCAGGGTAGTGAAGAAGCCGTGTGGAAGGTCCCAGCGTGGTTTTGTAAGAGTTCCCATAAGAACGGTAATGTAGCCCTGCACTGATTTTCATGATATTTCAGATGAGCTGTGCTGCAGCTCCCAATGGGAAGGACCTCAATCACAAGGTCACGCTGCAAAGCTGAGCCACCAAAAATGGTGCCAAACCCCATTGCTCCCTGCCAATCCTTAGAATTTGGAAAGGAAGCAGAATTGTGTCAGATGTTCCAAAGATTATGATCTGGACCAAGATCTGAATGAATTTATAACGTATTAAAATATTCTCAGTGAGGTGCTTTAATTCAGCTAGCATATTCCAGTTGAGTACCAGAATTTTTAAAAAGTAAAGGCAATTTACCATCAGGAGAGCAAAGACAATTCGAGAAAAAAGGCATATAAATTTACCCCTGGTAAATAAACAAATTACTGGGCTTTCAGTCACTAATCAGTTTAACTGCACTTTTCTAATTCATTTGGCTGGATCAGCTCTGGGGAATTACCAAACAAAGACAGAGAGAGGAAAATGTTATTTCACAGAGTGCCTTGTGATGTACCTAATAAATCCAATACTGGAGCCTGGCTGTTCACTGATGACAACAGACCGTGGCTTCGATGTCATGACCCCTGGTGGGCTAAGGGGCATGACTCTCAAAGGGTTAATCTTTTCCACCTGTTGTTGACCACAGAGCAAGCTCTCCTGGCAGGTCTCCTACCAGGAGAATGTGGCCCCTGACCTTTGCGGGAGTGGGACGTTGCAGTAAAGGCGCTCCCTAACATGCACTGCAATCTGGCACACTTGCCCAAACTGTCTAGTGGTTGAATCCGGTAGTAAAGCAAGCTGTGAATAACCAGCAAATCATTAATTTGAAAGGCAGGGGTAAAGACAGGGTACAACCCAAAAACAATCTGTCATCTCTCTGTGAGAGTTACCATGAGCTGCATATGCTATGTGGCTGGTTTGGAATTTTCCTTATGGAAATATTAGAATCAACCCAAGCTGAAACAACAGAAACAATTACTAGAAAAGTCAATAATATTGAAATTGAGATGCAATTTCAACCAAAACCGATGAGTTAAAAGCCAAAGCTGTTGCTCTCCTGAGGCAATACAACTGTTCTGATCTGTTAGGTACAAGCATGTAAAAAGCACATGTGAAAAGCAAAGGCGTAAGAACATTCTCACAAAGCTAGCCCCTATAAATATAGAGAACATATTCTGAAGATTCAAAGTATCTTCATGAAGCCCCAACTCTTCTTCTCTTGTGACTACTTTGGTATCTGGGTCATACCCACCTGGGAAGGGGGTTCCTAAGGTATCAAAAATATTTTACCTATAAAGTAACTGATGCAGAAGCATCTCTGCTATCTGCTAAGTTTTTCTACTGATGCCCTATGCTGCTTTGCTACCCAATTGTGTTGCCCATTTGAGCTTTTCTCTACCTGTGAAGAAGCTTTTGTTGTTTTCTTGTTGATCATGAGAAAGATCAGCAGAAAAAAAAAATTCTGTAGAGGTTCTTTCACCAAACTGCCTACCTAGAGAAAGGTTGGACCAGTACTTAAGGCACAAGCCTAGGACTTTGTAGGTCTTCCAGGCACTGCTGCACCACGTAGCTTGCAAGTGACCTTGATCAACACCCTCTAACTACAGCTTTAAAAGTACTTTAGTGTTTAATGCCTCATCTATGTGGTAGAAGTCTCAGCACCGAGGCAGAGAAGTTTAAATACGAATCTGATATTTATGCCAAGACAGTTGGGGAATTAAGGGAGATACTCTCATGAATTATGAAGTTGTGAAAAGCAAAGGAAAGGGTGTGCACTCTGGTGTCTAAAAAAAACCTGCCTGATCAGATACAGGCCACTGTCTCTAAGGTGAGAGGGGTCCAACTGTTGGAACCTGGCCTATGAATCTGCCTTCAAAGGCAGCTACTGCATTCCCACATGGAGAAAACAGCAGTAGTATCACAGAAAAGTACATATCCCAGACAAGCTGCGTCCAAGCTCACAATATTTGAATCAGGTCATGCAGTATTTGAAGGTGAATACTCTCACTACAGATCTTCAAACATTCACTGTAGTAGGGGCTTGAAAGTCCGTCTATTGCTTCTCACCATACTGATCAAGCCATGCTCACTTCCTCTGAATCCTAAGTGTAGGACGACACTTGAATTCACTGAATGCTATAGCCTAGTCCATATTACCCTTCTGACAGAGGCAAAAAGAGGGGAGAGACAAATACAATTCCTAACCCACTCGTTCCTCTGCCCTGTGTTTTCCTCCCTCAGTACTGGTCTCTATGCATAAATTTCTATAGGAAATCCCAAGTCAGCAAGGGGACTTAGAAAGGAAGATGCAGGTACAGGATGATGAACCACTGGAGTTTTGTCATTTGCTGTCCACTTGTTCTCCCTGTGCCATACTCTGCTTTCTTGCACGCACAGAACTGCTTCGATACTGGCAGCTTGGCTGCCTGTTCTCCAGGTCTCCTCCGGTGGAGTTCTGCCAGGGAACTTGATGGAAGCAAGATGAGGATCAGAGATCATTGAGATTCAAGTGAGGAAATTAACCAATAACATTCAATTATTATGTTAATATGGCAAAATTAGTTTGTCAAAGTATGCTTTGCTCATAATCACATTCTTTGATTCCTGTTCTTCATCCAGCGTTTCAAAGAGAGAATTAGATCTTTTTCCTTTTGTATTTTGTGGGGTTTTAGTATCCAAGACTGACTCAAATTCCAAAGCGACCAATCAGAGGTGACACATTAGAAATAAATCCTTCTTGGAGAATATTAATTACTGTTAATTTTATGAAGGAAAATAATGTCCTATGAAAAATTCACTATACATACCTCCACAGAAACAGTCCAGAAATATTTCTGACTGCACAGCATTTTACATTGGTTGAGTGCCCCGTAGAACCTGCTTATGTGCATTTTCTTGTAGAAGTCAAGTGACCATGTTTCCCACCTCTCTGAGGTTCCAAGAAACACAGAAAGCTTTATTTCTGGTAAGCTCTGTCAGGTTGGGCTTTTCTTCTTTAGGTTGGTGATCAACTGTGTCAACCTCTATGTAAGTGGATCTGGTATTAAATAAGAGATTTAAATCTGGAGCCCTAGGGAACTTCCTGAAAGGCACATGAAGAGGCAATGGGGCCTTATATCCTCCTGTGAGACTTCTGGGCATTCATCACCAATGGACCATGCAAGTGGGTTAAGGCTGCAGTTTACTTAAACCCACTTCAGAACAAACGCTGGAGGGTGCATGGGAAAACCAGGGAGAGGAAAGGGCAGAATAATGGGGCGGGGATTTGTTTCACTTCTGTTAAAGCCTGAGTCTTCTGCAGGGTACCTATTCCGCAGGGAAAAGAGAAGAGTAGAATATCAAAGTGCACTGGTGGATGTAGGGAGAAGAAAGTCAGGATTTCCAACGATAAACGTCGTGGGTTTTGCTGTGAAGGCTGTAATCTAACAGAAAACATTAAAAGAATGGAGGGGCAGAGAAATTTGCTTCCTCTATAGAGGACAAATAGTATCTTACTTACAGTTTAAATAGGCTAACATTTTCAACCCTTCACATTCAGATTTATGTATTAATATATTTAAGCCTGCAAATCTACACCATAGCTTTCTCACTCATGCTGTAAGCATTTTAGAAAAAACTAACTGGACCATTGAATGCAATTGCAGAGATTCCCAAGCTAGCATCAGTGCACGTTGGGAAGGCAAGTACCAGGTATAGTCACCAGTTCAAATTTAAAAGCAGTGTAGCCATGTACCTGCAACAGCTCCTCGTCACATTTGTCTTTTAATATAAATAAAGATATACTGCTTCCACATATGAGATGCTTCATAGGAGGATGGATGGCTCTGTACTTTATAACCTATAAATCACAATTTGGGAGTTGTCTGTGTGGACACTCTTCTGAGAATCTCTGAACCTGTAGTCTATTTATGTCCACCAAAAACTCTAAAGATTTTTAACACAATACTGAATGAAGTAACACTGCAACAAGTTTCTGTGACAGCGTTTAAATCCCCTCGTAGTATATGGTGACCAAGGATTCCTGATACATACTATATACAGATGTTTCCAGCTCTCACAAAGAAAGGGCATTTGGTTTATGAAAACAAGTCTTTTCTGCATCATTTGCACACTGTCATTTTCAGGAACAGCTCTGAAATATAGAAATTCTGTGTTACATTAAAAAAAAAAAAAGGGAGAATGTTTCTGTATTTCTCTTTTCAAACCCTTGTAAAATTTTACATACAAAGCACGAAAATATACTGTTATGCCTTAGAAAATGAAACATGTATTCCAAAGAATATTTAGAATATTTATTTATAATGATACTCTCCCACACATCCACACACACAAAATCCATATGTACCAGCTCAGGTTTTTGGGAAATGCATGTTAGCCTAGGATGGGAAAGCGTGAAGTCAGGACACCCATGATAGCAAATATAAGACATGGATCAGTAGCGTCACACTCAGGTTTGCAGGTAATTAGTAGTTTGGTATGAAAGGATGAAACTTCCCTCTAGAGGTTACTAGATTATATAGGTTTACAACATGTGGATCTCCTTTCAGTCCAATGGCTTTGAAATGTTCTCTGTGCAGAAAGTATGCATGTGAGATGAAAAAGCAAAATGTTAAGTAAAATGATCTTGCTTTCATGCTAAAAATCTGGTATACAGGCAAATATGTATTTTATTATGTACAGTTTCCAAATTGCATTATAATATTAAAAAAATACATTCTGATTGTTTCCTTTTCAAAAAAACCAAACAACTTATTGTAACTGAGGCTAATTTGATCTCATGCCAGCCTTCTGACATATTCTAATTCCACGTCATTTCAGATATTGCAGAGAATAAACAGAATCCACTGCAAATCTTCTCTGCAGCAGCGTATATTTTCTTTTACTTATCTGATACTAAGACTTTATGCAAGACATTTTATATAATCTTGTTGCTGATAGGAAGCATTTTATTGTTACTGCTACTGTTACTGTTATTGTATCGTTCAGATAATGCCATGCGAGATATATTAAAGAAGGTTATGAAAAGGAAAAGCTAGTTCTGAAACAGTGCTGAAATTACACCATTTTTATGACCTTCCAGTTCTGAGCCCAGCTAGAGGTAATTTTTTTCCCCACCAACCCAGCTCAGAGCCACTTCAAGATTACTGATTTCAAGTATGCATTGAGGTACACTGCAGCTGGTGGGCCCCTGGCTTTGTCCTCTCTTTTCCGCCACCATCAGCCAATATTCATACAGGGTGACAAGGATACAAGATGAATCTTTCATCTTTTTAATCTTGTGTTCTGTTTTCTTGCCTTATAGCACTGGATGAGAACATCATATCAACAATTGCTTGTATAATTTTCTTCTCTGAATTGTCAGTTGATCCCATAAAAGCAGAGTGTACCTAGACACCGTCACCTTTTCTCCTCAGTCTCACTGATCTTTGTCAGCACATGGTGTACTTCTAGGGGAAAGACACATCAAAAGCTGACATAAAAAGGGTGCTTCAAAACACCGTGAACAATAGACAACTATAACACATTTTACTGTGGAGAATACAACAATGCAGGCTGTGTCATATTGTCCAAGAGTTTTATACCGGGAATGGTCTAGTGGTGAAATCTGTTACCTATCAAAATCATAGGTAAACTCTTTCAGTGCCTGACATAATGAGTCCCTTGTCCTGCTTGATGTCCTAACATCTATTGCAACACCAAGAAATGACAAAAATAGAGCAAGTTTATTATTAATAACAAGAAAGATTGGAATATTAAATATTAATACACAGTTGGACACTGATGGAAAGAGGACTGGTAGGGCAGGAAGAAGTGAGCAGCTGGGTAGTCTCATCTACGGCGTGTGATCAGGGGTGTGCAAACCCTGCACCATGGTATTCATGGAACAGGGCACGGATCCTTTGTCTACCTACCACACAGTGGTAAAAGCACTTATGAAATCTATGTATACAAGTTTCCCCATTCCCCAAATCAGCTACGCTTGATTTTCTTAATCTAACATCACAGGATAGCACTTTCTCCATTCCCTGCTTAAATCCTTTCATCCCCTCGGCTGAGCCACATCACAGCAATTGCCACTGAGTCAAGCTTTGCTCACCTCTAACCGCTACCAATGTTTTGTTACCATAGATAGATATGGACTATTTTGGTAGAATGCCAAAAGGCTGCAGCAAGACTGCTACTGCATTCTCTTCTAGTGGAGTGAGATTTCAAAAAAAAAAAAAAAAAAGAAAGTAAAAAAATGAAAATAAATAGGTGTATCTGTAAGCATACGCTTGGAAAAGCTACTTTGCTATTTGATG
Organism: Rissa tridactyla; assembly: GCF_028500815.1. Classification (NCBI taxonomy): domain Eukaryota; kingdom Metazoa; phylum Chordata; class Aves; order Charadriiformes; family Laridae; genus Rissa; species Rissa tridactyla. Next base: position 113,549,158 of record NC_071468.1, on the reverse strand, counting down.
AGAATTGTAACTTGAACATCTCATTCCCTTAATCTCCAAAATAATGGCCAGATTCAAAGCATGGTGTTTATCATCACCAGTGCAACCAGGTTTTTGAGACACCTAGTGTATTTATTGTTATTACTTTTATCCAGACTATGGTTTATTACCATTTTCAATACCTCAGAAAGTTTTCAATTAAGAATAGCTTATTTTCTGTGCAGCTTTTACTCTGATATTCAGCGTCCATATAACCAAGGAGGTGTCTTCCCTCTCTGCAGGGTTGATCTTCATGGTATGTCTGATATATCAATGTCACTGACAGAGTGAAAGATCTATGGATAACATCCACAGAAGGGCTGAGGACACCAGTAGACTTTCAGCCTATGAAAGATAAGGTCACAGGCTTCACCAGCTTTAAGGAATATACTATTTTTCTGTTCTCTTTAGTTTTTCACCAATTTCTGCATGAAGGCCTGCAGAAGAATACTACAAAAGAAGCCAAATTGAGAATTGAAATCTGTTAGTAGTTTGGTGAGGTAGAAAAAGAAATGCTCTTCATCTGGGCTAAAAGGTAACGAATTAGTATCAGGGTGTTGGTATGGCTGCAGAAGGAAAGCAAATACTGACCATATGCTCAGTAAAAACGAAACAAGCAAACAAAAAAACCTAAAGCAAATATAACTCAAAAAAGCCTTATGAATTAACAAAGTAATTGGAGGAACTTTGAAATATTTGTGGCAAGAGTATTTCTTTCTAGTCATTCAGAATACTTTTCAGATACAGAATGAGCAACGTTGCAAACGTATGAAAATAATCTAACATATATCTGGGATTTTTTGCAACAAAGCTGTAGATAGTTCAAAGAAATGAAGACAGACTTTGTAAACATGGTGTACATTTGTGCTTCTTAAGTATGAAATGTCTCAGCTACCTGTGGCAGTTCAAAGCTTTCTGAACAGAAAAAGCCAAATGCTGCTGAATTTTATCAGTTTCTCACATTATGATAGATTTTATAAGTGTTATCAACCAAATCTGAGTCTACATCCAGATCTTCAATATTTATTAAAGTTGCAGGATGATCCTATCACCCTTGTTTGAGTGAGTAATCCTAATTCATCTAAGAACTTTTATTGATATCTTTTAATAGGATTTGTAAAATAAACCCCAGAGCTTGGTGAGAAGACTGATAATATGGTTGCCTAGAAAGGAAGAGTTAAAAACATTATCAACACTAAACCTGTGTGTCTTTTTGCTTTCTTTGCAATGGGGAATGAAGATGTAAATATGTTCTTCTCGGATTATTTGCCTCACAATGTGTAGGACACGGGCTTATAGAAACTGCTTGGAAAGTCAGTGGGAGAGACAGAACAGACAACAGAACCAAACCAGTTCTTGCACATATTTCAGTCTAGCATCCACCAAATGTTTTTGATAATGTCCTACCGGGTGCTACTGTACTGCAATTTCCTAGGTCATTGTTCATCTTTGCATTACATTCCCAAAGTGGAGACAGACCAGGTTCTCGTCATAGATCAGGGAAGATAAAGGCTTAAAGGAGGAGATATCTTTAATAAAATCCATTCTTTAAAGATCTTCCTGCTCATGGGTAATTTCAATGAAAACAAAAGCAGATTAATTATATTTGAAGTAAGACATGAGAATATTTAAGAATTCTAAATAGAAAAAAACTATGTAAATTTTGTTTCTTTGAGCAAATTCCATACCTTGGACTAGGTACTTATTACATACCTACAGATCAGTTTTCAAAAATGTGGTAGACATAGTCTGTTCCAAGGTTCTCTACCATGTGGGACTTAGATATAAGATCCTACGCCTCCAAAGCTGTTTGCTGTGCATTGGAAACGAAAGGAGTTTAGCATGTCAGTCTTGCTTAAATTTAGAAGTAAGTATCTCAAATCAGCCTCCTGAATCCAATTTTCAATCTCTCTGTTCTTTCATTCCCTGTCAAAAATAAAGCTAATACTATCCCTATCTCCTATCCACATACAAATCTTCAAAGGAGGAATTATTTTTTTTTGCATCTCCCAGCTCATCTGGGACGTCCAGATATGATCAAAACATTAATATCACAGGCTAAGCTTTTAACAGCTTCCTTATATCCCCATAAAATCATTCCCCTCATTTTCTAAGAACTCCAAAATGTATAAATACGTAAGAGAGATTGATCAGTTAAGCAACCTGGTACTACTCTACAGTACAGGGCATTTAAACAAAGTATTTCAAAAAAAGAAAAAGACGAAAACATCAAGCCTATCACCCCTTTTTAATTGATTTTCCATTTAAACACAAGGACAAGGAAAGCGATCACTTTGCATGTATCCCCATCTACACAATGCTTTGTAAAAATATTACTGTCTTCTGTAAACAAGGTAAATGAAATATATTAACAATGTAATTGAGATAAAATAAGAGTGTACAACAGTTTTCTAATTAATGAAATGTGAAACTCTAGAGCATTAGCAGCTGATCCAATTACAATATATTAGCTGCTCTGGAAGGGAGTCATGAACAGCAAGGTCACGGCACAAACCTCCTTGCAGATGTTAGATTGGTTGACACCTGCAAACTATTTGGAAGCATGTATTTATTTAAATGTCTTATTGTGCTACCAGTTTTTCTCTGTTTTCTTTCATGCTAAAGCTTTGCTCCCATGGGACCAAAAGAATAGAAGAAAATCAGTGCAATATTTTTTGCTATGTACAGGTCTAATTAGCATAATCACATTATATTTTATTTTTATTTTATTTTCTGGCCTCAGCAGACAAGTCAATAAACAACCCCCAAAATATTAGCAATAGGTTTATTTCCCAGTCTGATTCTCATTTCTTCACAAAAGAACTTTCTCTAGAGTCTATCACGTTTTCAGTTTATGCATGGGGTGTAAAATACTGATAAGCCCTTGAAAAATTCATTATTTGTCTCCATTCATACCAAACTCTTGTCCATATATTCGTCTACAAGTTGATGTAATTTCAGAAGCTTTCCTCCTCAGAGGCAGGAACAGTGAATAGAAACACAGATGATGAGGTGTCTTCAAAAGAATGGCATCACAGGAGCCCTCAGAGTTTCATGATTCCTAGGTAGGAATTTATCATCCATTGTTCAAAACAATGAAATGTTCAGAAGCATATTTGTAGGATACATTCACTTGTCAGCAGAATGGCTGGAGGTGGACAGATAGAAGATACACCCAGCAAACAAAAAAAACAGTAATTCTTTGTGTCCATATTTATGCATTGTAAAGGATCCTAGTTTATGGGAGGGGGATACATCATTTATGGCTTCCAGAAATGAAGGCACTAAAATCTGCAAATAAATCTTAAAATTAATAGTTAATTGAAATTGCCAGTTGAACAGTTGACTACTTTCTGTCCATGGATTCCAGAGACTTCTATAACTGTAAATGAACAGAATTTCCAATGGTCTTACAATATTAATGATAAATATGAATTCCTGGCTATCGTAAAGGTGATGCTTCAGAAACAATACCTGCAGAGGAACACTGATTTTCACAACCTAGATTTATCTACCATATCTGGATGCTGACTTAATACAAAACCTAAAAAATGTCAGTGAGATAAAGGTAGTGAGGGAGGGCAGATTATCTTTGCAATGCTACGACCAGGTAGGTAAGGTGACAGTACACAGCTCCAGAGCTACCATTTTCCTAGAAGTAGGATAATGCACTGAGGATGAAGGAAGAGACAGAAATTTATGGGGAACAAGGAAGGAGTCAGAAGCGCCTGGGCAGTTCAGAGAAGCATATAAGGCTGATATAGCAGACATAGTAATATTACCAGCGTACTAGCTCATAATGAGTCTAGTATCACATATGTTTGGGATTGTACTGCCCCTGATATTGGTCCATCGCTGGTCGCCAAAGTGTCTGGTTATATCTGCCTATACCAGACTATGTGCCTGAAATTATTCTTACTAAGTGTTGAAGTCCCCAAAACCAAATATGTGTAATGAATAGTGAAGAGTGGTAGACTGTACTGAGTCAGCTCAAATGATATTTAAGTTCTTTTGCACTTGGCGTTAAGAGGATTTTCAAGCCTGATTCACAACAGGAGTTGAGTGTTTTGTGCATCACTGAGACTATCACAGTCGTCTTCACCTTATGCCAGAACTGACTATAAAGTCTGAACACATGTGGTCAGACATGCACAAAGCCACTGAGGTCCTAAATTTACTCAGCAACTTGTCACCTGAACCTGTGTCTCCACTCCAGTGAGGTACTCAAGACAATTTTGAAGGAACTCTCCCAGGTCGTACCCAAACCCAGCCTGGATTTCTGAAGAACTGTCAGTCCACATGCTCATTTTACCTAAATCATCCTAGCTTATGCCGTCTGGTCAAGACCAAGTTTTGAATCACCACTCTGCCTGATTTGAATGGAGATTTTAGGAGGACAGTGTCCTAGTCACCAGACGGAGGAAATTTAGGACAGTATCTATAACATACAAGGATCTCTGAACTAGTGCCTGTCACTCTGCCAGCCCTGTGGCACAGGTTTAGGATGACAGGGCTTGGCCATCCAGGCTGAGCAGCCACACCAGGGCAATGCTACAAGCAGGATTCCTCTCTGAAGGGTTTGTAGCCTGGTCTGGCACTGCTCTGACACTATTCCAGCACCAAACATGGGTCTCTTGCACTTGCTTCCAGCTCTGTTGCCATGCCCAAACTTTCAGTTTGCCTTAATCAAGTTCTTCTATTCGGTCACTTATGACAGACTTTGCTACAAGGTTTTAAACCTGGTTTTCCCACCTTCTATTTTATGTCTTCCCGACTGAAAGATAAAATCAAAGCTTCTCTTTTTTTCCCTAAGTAAATAATTTCACTGAAAAGGTTATTAAGCATTGGAAGAGGCTGCCCAGGAAGGTGGTTGAGGCACCATCCCCGGAGGTATTTAAAAGACAGGTAGACAGAGTGCTTAGAGATATGGTTTAGTGATTTTTTTTTTCAAGGTTAGGTTGATGGTTGCACTACATGACCTGAAAGATCCCTTCCAACCTAGTCAATTCTATGATTCTATGATTTAATTATATGTACCAACCAGAGTCTCATCATTTTTGTGGCCATGATGTTGAGTTTCCCAGTCCATCAGCAGGAAGTCTGAAGACAAAATAAGCATGACACCGTGGTAGTTGCTGCCATCAGACTACTTCCCTTTCACCTTGCCAGCTGGATTACTCTGAAGTGTCATTATATACACAAAGGAAGCAAAAGCAAGCCTGGCAGTCGGCATAGCTAACCAGCGGAGGACTAAAGCTCCAAAGCAGAATCTATAGCTCACTGCCACCAGCTACTAAGACACTAATACAAAACATTATTAATCCAAGTACCCTAAACTGAGCAACGACAGTGGCTGCTGTATATGGATTTATTTATGATGTATGGACAAATAAATAGCAATACATGGAAATCAAAATACTTCAAGTTAACAAAGAAACACCATACTACTTGCTCCGGAAATATTGATATTGTTAGTAGTCATGACTGTGTTGGATCTGGGCTATAATTTTATTTTTATAGAATTTACAAAGGAGTTATAAACTTGCTTTCAGGCAGACAATGCCCAAATGAAATAGGCTTAACTTTCAGTCTGTGCTGAGTTTATCTGATATGACATCATCTTTTCCAAGTTAAAATATTGTGTGCTAACATTTGCAAACTTTGAAACGTGTGTTACCATGACTGCAGCAAACATTCTATTTTTAGATTCTGTTAATCTCTCATCTCAAAATATAGAACGGCAACCAATAACAGCAGTCAGTATCTTTCTCTCTTATAGCAATTCAGCTATATTTTTAAATAATTGCAGTCCACTCAGATGCACAAAAGTGTTTTTAGACACTTCTTTATGAAATTATATGTCAAGGAAAACCTTTTAACATGAAACTAATTTTCTGCACTATTTACTAACAAGACAGATTTTAGAGTTAAAATTAATAAATGCTATTAACATTCCATTTGTAAGTATCTTATTATGCAATGATAGATGTTCTAATCTGTTACCTAGGCAATAAAACCAGATTTAACTAAATATACTAAAAAGTCTACATTTAATAAAGAATCAAGACTTTTATATTCCTCTCCACATTAGACATACGAACGTGAATGCCCACATGCACATAAGCACTCCACCACAGAAACTACTGCAAACAGCCATCATGATTCACTTCACCAAAATGAAGACAAATGTTCAGAAAGAGAGCATTTCTTTGCTATCCACTGAAATATCCTACTGCAATCCTTAGTAAACTCAAAGCACAGCAATTCACAAAACTCAGCAAAAATTACATAGAATTGATGCGGAGGCTGTTATTTATGTATTTGGAATGTAGATATTGACTGTGATATAGTACTTACAGGCCTATTTCCGTGGTAGATCATACTAGAGTCAGTCAGATGGCATGTTTAGGGTTTCATTTGCCGTTTTGATAGGAGTCCAAAACTCTATCCTGTGAGAATCTCAGAAAACACCAAAACAACCACAGAATTTAAATACTGAACGTAGTTTAGATTTTCCATGTTCCCCCAGTTTTGTGACAGTGAAGCATTGTCTTTTGAAAATGTCATTTTCTACACCATAATATTCCTCATGCTGAGTCAGGAAATGTACAGAGTTTCTCTGTACAGGTAATTTTGTTCTGATTTGTGTAAACTTACATGTATAAATGCATGTCTGCTTCAACATGAACCTATACTTACAGTTTGAGTAAGGAGTGTACATTTGACGTGAATCCTTTGGTTGTCCTCTTGTACATTACTTCAGTTCGCTTCATGAAGCGGTTTCAGAACACCTGAAAAGGGATCATTCCAGTTGAAACTAAACCAGAAGATGCACTACAGAAGTGCAGTTCCACTTAGTAATGAACATTAGGTCCACAGAACCAGACTAGAGCTAATTCAACTTCCTCTCCTTTGTAGTACATACATTGGGACCTTGGCATCAACTATTGTTTTATTTTTATTTTTTTTACACGGAAAGGGTTATTAAGCTTGGAAGAGGCTGCCCAGGGAAGTGGTTGAGGCACCATCCCTGAAGGTATTTAAAAGACGGGTAGACGTAGTGCTTAGAGATATGGTTTAGTGATGGTTTTTGTCAGAGTTAGGCTGATGGTTGGACTCGATGATCTGAAAGGTCCCTTCCAACCTAGGCAATTCTATGATTCTATGATTCTATGATTTTGCTATAAAAGCTTTCTTCTGTTGGACTAAAATACTTAATAGGGTAGATGTATCCTGTGAGCAGTGGACTATGTGCATGCATGTGTTTACAGAGTGAAACACATGAAAAAAAACACACACAAAATTATTTAAAGTGTCACTATTCAGATGGAAAACAAACTATACCAAAGTGTGGAATTATTTGCCTAGGACATCTCAGTCCCTCTACTTTGGAGATGATGATTATGATATAGCCTTGAATTATATGTTTACATTCTTTCTCCATGGGACCCCCAGCTCATTACACATGATAGATGAGGATTGCTTGCAGAGGTGATCTACTCAATATTTCTTTTTATTCTCTGTCCTCAGTGTATGATTACACATTTATTTGCTGTACATTATTCAAATCCCGCTCTGAAGACAGATGTATTATCTATTAGACTTTCATACGGCACTCATCACCATAGGTTATATCTATTCTAGTAAATAAAATGGGCCAGGTCCTGTTTTCTGACCCTGAAAGCAAGGAGAGCAGGACAACTTGCATCCAGGCAGCTAAGCGTTCTTCCGTGTGGAACAAGATCACTGCATCCATACTGTGTCTTGGAAACAGTCCCTTGCCTGCACCATCCTGCAAACACATGAAACCTTCACTTTCCTGCAAGAATCTCCTGGCCACTCGTGACAAGAGATCTATGTGTCTCAGCCAAAATTATGAAAAGGAGCATGCTAACAATGCAATGAGAGGATTGCTGGTGTTCTAACATGCAAGTCTGTGTCCTGATCTTGCTTTATTTTCTTATATAAATGGAGAGAGTTACTGCACAGACTCTGGCTTGTGTTCCCAGATCCCAGTGAGCTGAAGGAGGGCTTGGACTGGCTTTATTTATGTGAGCATTAGACACAGAAATGTGAACATCAACATTCTCCAGTAATTTTGGATTCCCAGTCTGATATGTGAAGTATCGGAGTTTCCAGAGATTTTTCAAAAAATGCTTAGGAAATAGTGATATTGTGTCACACCCTTTGGTGTAACAACTTGTTCAATGTAATAATTTATACAATGGTCAATAATGTACATTTGGAGAAAGAATACAAAAAAGAAGGTAAATATAGAGCAAATCTTCCAATGGGGAAGACAATATTCAAAATATAGATGCGATCTCAGATTCAGTTTGTGATACAGCAGTATTTTTTCTTTATTCTTTTTCTCCCATTTCCTATTCTGTCTTTTGACCATCACAGACAATGAAACTGATGACATCTTCCAGATTTCTTTCCTAAGTAGTGATAATTAATTTAGAATCCTTTATTTAACATGTAATTAGAATAGGTGTTTGGGTTTTTTTTTTCTATTTGCATCACTTCAGATCCACTGACATAGAATTTCACCTGTGGTTTTATTGCCTTGTCATTCTGTGTTACCTCTGGAATTTTTTGCCAGTAGCTTCAGTTTAGGCTGTCTTGTATTATTTTGCATCAACACTCGTTTTATATGCTCAGAACACAATGGCTTGAGCAGCAGCTGTGAGCACTCAGCAGTTCTGCAAACAAGGCAGAAAAGTCTAAAAATGCACATTCTAAATGTGAGGGCTGTGTAATAAATGAGCAGAAAAGGAAAAGTTCAGTTTAGGTAACTTGCTAGCCAAACTTAGTGGCAGGGATAAAAATTGGTAGGCATTCTTCAAGTAAAGCAGATCTATTGAAAATTATTATTTTATTTAGTCATCTTTTGTTCAATGGACTCCATCAAACCTACAACACAGGTCTGAGAAAATCCCACCTATATTCATGACATCTGTAGAAGCTGGATGGTAGTGCTTTGTCCTAAAACCAGGCAATCCCATCAGCACAGGAACAAAACATTTCAAATTTCTCCAAGCTCCAATTCCAATCAGCTCTCCCTCATCTCACATGAAGTTCTTGGATATCTGATTTTGTGTTAGTCACAACTGGATGCTAGCACAGTCCCTGAAACATCCATCTACCAGCACATCAACCACACAACACCATGTATCTCAGAGGAGGAAGTCTAATCACTAAGTAAAACCAATAATGTGTGATTATTAGCAATCTACACCACTCTGTAGAATAATAATTTTTACAGTAAAGTTATGGAAGATCCTGATGCAGCTGATATTGCTGACAACATATATTTCCTCTTTTCAGTCATGTATCACGAAAAAGACAGCATCTTCTGTCTCACCTTACAAAGGAGCTTCTCAAAATAATCAAAACACAAAAAAAATATTGAAAATTTATGCTTGTCCTTTGTTCCTTAATTTACTGTAGCTGGTTAGGTCTGCTGCTTATGCCAAGACCACTTGTTTTTTTTACTTCCCATTTCTGTGCCACATGCAGCAGTGACCCAAGAGTTTTCCTCTCTTTTTCCAAGGATATTTAAGATACAAATCTCTGCAGTATTTTGGTGTGTGACACCACATGGAACCTGCAGGAGCTGCCACAGGGCAGAAGGCATGAATCCTTTCTCTAATTTGTCAAAGTCCTCCATGAAACAATTAGAGACACAGAACAGGAGACCTTTCTAACAAATTTTCCAAGAACTCATGAAAGCAACACTAATGACAAAAGAGCCAGAGTTATAAACACATATTAATTTTTCTAAGCACCAGTGGGGTCTAAAGGCAGAGAAGGAAATAAAATGTTATCAAACATCAGAGCTTTACAAAGGTTCTCATTCAAAATTCCTGATGGGATACTGGCAAGCAGTGAAATTTGTTTAATAAAACTGTCATACACTATTGGAGGCTTAAGTGGTAATATTGTTTCTTCTTTAACTGAAGAGATCAAATACTTGAAGAATTCAGAAATAATGCCAAATCTCTAAACTTTACATATAAGGTTTCTGTCCTGCACATTTCCAAAGTATACAAGGAATAAGTGGCACTATTCTCAGTTAAATAAAATTCAGGTCTGGGCTTCCATGTGGATAAAGCACTAAGTGCCATACCAAGCAGAGCAGACAGGCCTTCTCCAGGAAATATCACACAGGGAAAGGAGAAGCAGAATTCCTCTGAAGTGCAATATTTCAGGGAAATCTCTTCTTTGCATTCCTAAAACATAGCCTTTTTGTTGGTACTCTGTCCATGCACATAGTGGGATATGCAACTTACAGATAACTGAACTATGGATACTTCCACTGTCTTTTCACTGCAGCTCTAAGACATATTAAAACAGAAGATAGTTGAGTCACCATCCCTAGAGGTATTTAAGAAATGTCTAGATTGGGCACTTCAGGGCATGCGCTAGTGGCAGAGATTGTAGGGTTTTTTTGTGTGTGTGTATGGTTGGACATGATAACCTCAAAGGTCCTTCCCAACCATGAAGATGCTATGATTCTATGATTCTATGAATTCCATGCGTTGCTTCATGACAGTTTGGATCAGAGCTCCAGTTTGTTTCACATGGGGAACAACGTGGCCTTGTTATACTCACTTTGCACATCAGGTCACTCAGGGGAAGCCAGTTCTCCTGCAAACCCATATGTAGCTTCATTCTTCTGACACTCACAGCTAACTCACCTCCACCATGCCAACATTGTGGGCACCTAAACACACCAACAACCTCCACTTGCTGTAATTCCCTCAGTATTCACTCTCATTCTGTGGGCTAGATATGCTCCAAAAAATGCTGGTACTACCTGGCTGGAGAATGGAATGGAATGGAATGGAATGGAATGGAATAGAATAGAATAGAATAGAATAGAATAGAATAGAATAGAATATTTCAGTTGGAAGCAACATACTACGATCACCTGGCCCAACTCCCAGACCACTTCAAGGCGGAACAAGTTAAAGCATGTTATTAAGGGCATTTGTCCAAATGCCTCTTAAGCACTGACAGGCCTCAGGCATTGACCACCTCTTCAGGAAGCCTGTTCCAGTGTTTGACCACCCTCTTGGTAAAGAAATGCTTCCTGATGTCCAGTCTAAACCTCCCCTGGTGCAGCTTTGAATCATTCCCGTGTGTCCGATCACTGGATAGCAGGGAGAAGAGATCAGTACCTCCCTCTCCACGTCCCCTCCTCAGAAGAACTGAAGAAAGAGACTTAGCTGTGGTTTCACAAACTACGAGCAAGAGAAGCATGTAGATTCAGTACCTGGCACTGGAACTGCTTGCAGTACCTTGAGAAATAGCTCAGTCCATAGCGGTTGAGAAAGCAGAGGCTGCCATCTAATGCTAATTATGGTCCATGGGGTGTGTTTTGACTAGCAATGACTGTCTCACCTTTTCATGCACAAAGAAAGTTTCCTGTAATGACTTGAACCTACCTGTACAAGACTTATTTGTCTCCTTTAAGGTCAGCATCATAGTTCTCCAGGAACTGCAGAGATCCAGTGGGAAGTTTAGCAGTCAGCTCATATAAATTCATGACTCTCCAGCTGGCATTAGAAAGGCTTCATAATCATAACCTCCAGGGAGATCCTTCTTCAGGAAAAATGACTGTCATTATCTATGCTTAACTACCATTATGGATTTGTCTTCAAACTGGCCAGTCACCTAACATGTACGTCCACACCGAAACCACCCACATCCGAAGTCAGCGGATTACGCCTCCGTTACATAGAGATCAAATCCATCAGTTCAGTCTGGATTTGGTAGTTGTCTTTTCAAGAACTGAGATCATCACAGCAGGAGACAGGCTGGATTATGGTAAACCTGAGTCAACTGGACTAAGAACAAGGCCCAAGTGCCCTGGACTTGGGCAGGGCCTACAGGGCAACGCCTACAATGTCAAGCGTACCTTGGTCCTATAAATATGGTTATTGATATATGCTTTATACTGCATACATACTAGTAAATCAAGGACTGCATGGGCATGCGTACAAGTGCTGAATCTTGATCATCACCTCGAGTACTGTGTTCAGTTCTGGGCCCCTCTGTACAAGAGGGACATTGAAGTGCTGGAGCATGTTCAGAAGAGAGCTACCAAGCTGGTGAAGGGTCTGGAGACCAGGTCACATGAGGAGAGGCTGAGGGAGCTGGGCATGTTTAGCTTGGAGAAGAGGAAGCTGAGGGGAGACCTCATTGCCCTCTACAACTACCTGAAAGGAGGTTGGAGAGAAGCGGGTGTTGGCCTCTTCTCCCAGGTGAATAATGACAGGACCAGAGGAAATGGTCTGAAGTTGCGGCAGGGGAGGTTTAGATTAGATATTAGGAAGAATTACTTTACTGAACGAGTGGTCAGGCACTGGAACAGCCTGCCCAGGGAGGTGGTTGAGTCACCATTCCTAGAGGTGTTTAAGAAACGTCTAGATGTGGCACTTGAGGGCATGCTCTAGTGGCAGAGATTGCAGGTTGGTTGTTTGAGTTTTTTGGGGTTTTTTTTTGTGTGTGTATCATTGGACTCGATGATCTCAAAGTCCTTTCCAACCATGAAGATTCTATGATTCTATGATCTAAACCATTAAAATGCTTGAATGATCCCTTGCAAGGTTTTGGCCCAAATCAGCACTCACACATAGTGCATATGAGTTAGTGCATAGGTGAGGGATCACTCCCAACAGACAGTCTGGGCACGGCCACTTGGTTCCAAAGGCCAAGAGAGCTAAGTTATATGGGTATTGCCAGGCTGTAGCTGTTGGCCTCAGGTCCAGAGAATGGGCCCAATAATTATAATTTATTAGCATGAATGTAGTCCAACTGCCTCTGGAGTCATGCAGCACTGTGGAGAGTGTGGAAAACCACATGTTTTCCCTTCCTACAAAATGCTGTCATTTGAAGTCAGGGCTGAGAGGGACAAGGAAGGAGGGAAATGAAGAGCATAAGAGGAATAGAGAACAGTGGAGTCATAATGTAGCGCAGGGAATGGTTTATGGTCACACAGCCTGAGGAATGTTTGTACTTAAAGCCCGCTACCAGACTTTCCCCTACTTGCATACCTCACTGTTTTCACATATGATTTCCTGCAACAGAGTGTGCTCCAGGCAGGGGCACGTAGCCAAAATGCTCACTGAGCCCTGCTCCCGTGTCACTTGTGGCTGTGGGGGGCCTTCATGGGGTCTCTTAACTAGGGCAATGAGGTAGACTACAACAACATTTGTGGGTACATGAGAAGGCCTCCAGAAAGCAAAGAAAGTATAACATTTCTCTCATACCTACATGCCTGGTCTCCTTCAGGACCCTGAGGCTGCAGTCATGGTGAGAAACAGATGAATTTGTGAAGAAGCAGTAGGTACGGCAACGTTCCCAGTGCTGGAGTTTGGTATGAAAGTGTGGGTATGCGGGACTCAATTGGATGCAAAAAGTCAAATCACACAGTCAGGGTTTTTCACCTAGCTTCATGGTACCTAGCACCGTGAAGTCCTAATTTTGACCTCAAGAATACAGTTAGCAATGGTGATAGATGATGAATCCAGCCTCACTGCTGCTCCTACATGTGATACTGTCTGGATTTCCTTGCACCCTTCCCAAAGTCATGTTACTTTGATCAGTGTTGCAAGGGAACAGGGGACAGATCCTGCAGTAAGAAACTCCTTGTCAAGGAAGATATGAATCTTCCAGAAGTAGCTGACACTGGTCCTATCAGATATAAAGGAGCCAGAGGATCGAGAAGTGTGTCACACTTCATCTCTAGACAGTTCTACCACTTCTCAAGGTTTCTGACGGTGAATATCAGAGAACATTATATCATGATGTAAAAAAGGTACAGATTCCCACAAACTTTTTTGCCATAGATTTTTTATGTCATGTATATTCTGCAGCCAATCAAAGGGATGGATTTGTCTCTGAAATGGTAGCCCCAGACAAAATCCGAGACTGCTTTTGTACGATGCTTCCTTTCCTGTTATACAGAATAATAGTTACAAACCAGCAAGACAAAGAACTGATGCGATTACCAGTGTAAGAATACATTGCAGAGAGTCTGTGTTTCCCTCACCTTGTCTCTCTGGGATTGTCTTGACTGGTAAGCGCTGCTATTTATTATAAATCACCTAGGGAGATTTCAGTTCCTGCTGTCTTTCTCAGTATGACTACCTATGAATAACTTCTTTTCTTCCAGACAATCGTTCAGTTCATGGGGACTGATTTTGATGTAAAAAAGCTGTACATTTTTTTCCAAAAATACTTTTTCATATTAAGCTTTGCAACTGAACACGTACTAAAGAATTCTGAGCATGAAATGTTGCTTTTCTGTCTGACATCCTGGAACATATTTTGGTCTAAGTGTAATTACTAATTAGTCTGTAGAACAAAATGAAAGTGTAGTAACTAAGGGATTTCATTAGGCTGTCTTATTTTAGACATCCAATTTATGTGCCTCCGGGTGTAATTTCAGGAGATTCTAGTTTTGGAGGCAGAGACAGCTTAAAAAGCTGTGCTGCACTTCATCACTTCCTGAGCTGCGGTGACCCAACACTTTGTGAAACCATGGTGTAAAACAGATCACAGGGCAATCTGTTAAAAAATGGGGAGTAGTTATACTTAACACTGATAATTTCATCTCTTCAATGGCTGCATAGCCTTGTAAATCGAAGTAGCAAATGTTGGTTCAGCTGGTGCAGGAATAGAGCATGAAGGTTAGGAACTTCTTAATCTGGGCTTTCCCAAAAACACGTGTCTTGTAAAGTACTCCAGAAGACTGGAGCCTCATTCTCTTGAATTCCCACATTTTTCAGTGGACCGTGATAACGATTCAGAACATAAGTAAAAAGTGGATACTTTCTAAAGGAAGTTATTACAGTTCACTGGTGTTTTAGGAAGCTGAGGAAGAAAGGGGTACTTCTCAAGTCACCTGGCTGGAGCATCTATAATACACCTGAATTTTATGCCCCTGGTGAAGGCTTTTAAAGTAGATGCATACATTCCTCATGCAGTCAATAGAGAAAGCCAAACAATAACTACGATCTATATTTAGGGAGACAAGGTCTCATTGTGAGGGCTGCAGAGACATGTGTCTCTCTCCAATAGCTGGTCAGAGAAATAGTATTTTCCCTATGTTACTCTTTACACACCTAAAATTCTCATATGAATTACAGACTACGTGTCCCCACTATGGTCTTAATTCATCATCTAAATTAGGTGCTGTCAGTATGAGTATCTCCTATGAATGCTGCTGAGAACATTAGCTGGGAATAAAAAAGCAGCATCCTGAAATCAGTTATGCTCCTTATTTTTTTGTAAGCTAAATAGCACCACTGCTCTGAGAGTCTTTAGCTGTTCATTTTGCTGCAGCTTTCAGTTCCCTTTTCCCCCAAAGGGATGGTGTAAAGAGATTTAGTGTGGCAGAGCGCCTGGGCCCAGAGAGCTATGCTCTGTACAGTTGATGTGACAGCCATGCTGTGTAAAGGAAAGGTCTGATCATTTTTCCTCCGGTCATTTGGAATGTTCACTGAAAATACAGAGAAAAGCTTGCAGAATTAAACCCCAATGAGTTCATGCAGTGGAACAAATAAGAATATTAGCGCAACATATTTTTAAGCAGTCTAAATAATTTTTTTTTCCTCAAGTGGAACACGTTGTTGAACCTATGTGCACACCACCCCCCCCCCCCCCCCCCCATCATCTCTGTACACAGTCCTTCACAGAAATCTATGAAATGCAAAAGAGCTCTTTTTGGGCAATTTCACTGTCAGGGAAGAATGCAGGAAGGGTGGAACACCAGCTCTCTGATGGAGTAATTTTAGATTTTATTGTAATGCCTGGCAGTGAATATTCCACATGCAGAGATTACTAAAGCAAACTGTGAAAGGCCACAGCCTGCCCTGTAACCCTAAAAGGATGTTGGGCTTGGCTGTCTTCCAGGGCAGCAGGATGTGTGGCCTGGATTAGAACAGGAATATTCCTAACATTCATTGCTTTTTAATGATGTCATGCTTGCTAGCTATTGCAAGTCCTTTATGCTTTCCTCTGTAAAAGCTCTTCTAATACTACCAAAACTTCCTGATGAGAAAACATTTCAAAATAAGGCTGTAAGCATCGCATCCATTCAATGATAAAAGTACAGAGCTACTAAAATACATATCTTATGGAAAGAGTAACTCAGCCTTGATGATTGTACTTTTATTGCATGTGTATGTCAAATACTGTAAAATGAAGTCAACAATACATCTTAAGTGGTTATTTTAATGTTCCTGGTTTTACCAATAGAAAACTTTACATTTGAAAGGTCTTGCTTTGCTTTACTTTATACTCAGCTTTACTACATACTTGCTTTACTATATCTGAGCATGCAACCCGATGTTGAAAAAAGTGAACATTTTATTTAATATTGCAATCATTTTATTACGAGGAGGATGTAATCATTACATTACAAAATGAAACACGAATATTCACATTTTGCGAATCATGAAAAGCATGCTACCAACTTCTTTGCGTGATATATGAATTCTGGAAATCAACACAATTGTTAATTGTGTTATTAATCATAACTGTATTGATTAATTATCAATTGCTTTTAGCCAATTACAACCATCAGTAACAGAGGTGAACACAGCGGAGATGGAAGCCTCAAATATTCAAAATATTCTTACTTTGGTCATGAGTTTCTAGCAATGTTCCTATTGGTTCCACCAAAACTAAAGTTTTGAGTCAAAATGGCTCACTGTCCCACTGTAAATGGAAATAGATTTAGTCTATTACCTTTGAAAGGTCATTTTGTCTGCACCCTTTCTAACGAATTTCTGTTGACTAGAAGAAAGGTCCCTTGACACCTCTCTCCATCTCCACAGAACTGGCAAAGTTAAAGATTTAAGAGACGTGTTTATGTTTTGAGCTTCACTGTCTCCTTGCCTCTCCATGGCCGCTTGGCCTTCTGTCACCCTCACCAAGCAGGTGATTCCCCATCCTTCTGGCAGGGTCCGCTGCCTGCTGGAGCTGCTGGCAGGGTGCCCACGGGACCTGTGACTGCTTGCACAGGCCTGGTGTGCCTCCTGCCATGGCTGTCCTCACCTGGTACCTGCTTTCAGTGACAGGAGAGACACCCCTGCCATTCCCTGGGGAGACTGTTCCAGTGACCGACCACCCTCTCCATGAAGAACCTTTTCTAATGTCCAATCTGAACTTCCCCTGATGCACCTTCATTCCATTTCCTCATGTCCTGTCACTGGTCACCAGAGAGAGAAGATCAGCACCTCCTTCTCTGCTGCCCCACCAAAATTTAGTCAGGCTCAGTTCCAACTGAGCATAATCAGGTAACTCTTTCCTGGAAAGATGGGAGACTTTAATAAATCAATTGATCAACTCTGCCTTTCTTTCTCTGAAAACTTTAACAATATGGACTTGATCTATATTTTTAAGTCTAATGTGACTGAAACTGTTCCAAATTCTCCATATTATGTTGGGACCATTTCTGTTTAATGTCTTTATTGATCACCTTGATAAGGACATAGAGTGTATCATCATCAAGTTTGCAGATGACACGAAGCTAAGCGGGAGTGTTGATCTGCATGAGGATAGGGAGGCTCTACAGAGAGACTTGGATAGATTGGATCGAAGGGCCAATACTAACGGTATGAGCTTCAACAAGGCCAAGTGCCGGGTCCTGCACTTGGGCCACAACAACCCCATGCATCGCTACAGGCTTGGGGCAGTGTGGCTGGAGAGCTGCCTGGCAGAAAAGGACCTGGGGGTTCTAATTGACAAGCGGCTGAACATGAGCCAGCAGTGTGCCCAGGTGGCCAAGAAAGCCAATGGCATCCTGGCTTCTATTAGAAATAGCGTGACCAGCGGAAGGAGGGAGGTGATTGTCCCCCTGTACTCAGCACTGGTGAGGCCACACCTTGAGTATTTTGTCCAGTTCTGGGCACCTCAATACGAGAGAGATATCGAGGTGCTGGAGCGAGTGCAGAGGAGGGCAACGAAGCTGGTGAAGGGCCTGGAGAATAAATCTTATGAGGAGCGATTGAAGGAGCTGGGACTGTTTAGTTTGAGGAAGAGGAGGCTGAGGGGAGACCTCATCACTCTCTACAACTACTTGAAAGGCCATTGTAGAGAGGTTGGTGCTGGTCTCTTCTCACAGGTAATTAGCGATAGAACAAGAGGGAATGGGTTCAAGCTGCAGCAGGGTAGGTTTAGGCTGGACATCAGGAAAAAATTCTTCACAGGAAGAGTGGTCAGACACTGGAATAGGCTGCCCAGGGAGGTGGTGGAGTCACCATCCCTGGTGTGTTTAAGACTTGTTTAGGTGTGGTGTTAGGGGATATGGTGTAAGGGAGAACTTTGTAGAGTGGGGTTGATGGTTGGACTCGATGATCCCAAGGGTCTTTTCCAACCTAAGTGATCCTATGATTCTATAAGTAATTTAACACCATCAAAAGATTTTAAAAAGTATACACAAACAATTCCACAGTAACGAATATGTATGTTTGTGCAGAAGACTGAAGCAAATTAAGGAAATAAACTTTGTTGAGATCATAGGAACTAATCATGACAATCAGCAAGGAGAAGCAGAGTTCTGTACCCAGGGCAGGATAACCACGTGCTTCGGTACAGGCCAGGAATATTGGCCCTGCTGAAAGTGACCCAGGGGCTATGGCAAGTGGTACGCTGGATATAGCCAACAATGTGCTCTCATCATAAGGCAAACTGCTTATTTGGCTGCAACTGGAGGTGTATGGCGAGTCAGTCAGGGAAAGTTAGTATCCTCTGCATGGCAGTAGTGAGGCTGCACTTGGAATGCTTTGTTGGGGTTTTGGGGCACCCAGTTCAAAAAGGTTGTTCAGAAATTACATGGTCCAGCTACCAATATGATTGAGGGCAAATCTTTGAGAAGTTTGGATCCTTAAATCTGGCAAAAGTGGAAGCCAAGGCAATTTAACCCAAGCCTACAATCTGGAGGTGCAAATATGATGGACCCAAACTTTTCTTGGGAGTAGCATATGGTAAAACAAGGCACAAGAGCTACATGCTGCAGTTTGGGAGTGTCAGGCTTTGCATTAGGCAAAAACTTCTTCACTTGGAGGGTATGGCAGCAAGGGAACAGGTTACCCAGAGAGGCCGTTTTTCTGTTTCAGGTTTCTAAGATGTAGCTGGACAAATCGAGGACTAACCTGCCCCAACATGGTGACTAATTCTGCTGTGAGAGGGAGGGAGGGAGGCTGGAGCAGACCTCCAGCTGCCACTCCACCCAACTTGTCAGCAATTCTGTGAATTGCACACAGGGTCAGATCTGCAGCCCTTAATGCCATCTCCTTGGGCAGCATCCAGTAACAGATGTGTTGGAGGACAGCACAGAAAAACCTGATACAGATAATTATGGAACGATTTGCTTCAAGCTAAAAGTTTATTGTAAGCACAATGAATTTCTAAGAATTTACTGTAGATGTAGTTTGTAACAGGAATGTTAAGAAGTTGAAAACGCTTTTAGCAGCCTCCTTTCATTTTAAACACATGAGCATTCCAGACCAAGGGTTTCCAGGAAAAAAGTCTTTAAAACTGAAATCCTGGTCTTAAACTCCCCACCAGGAATAAAAGTTCTGATTCAGCTGATTCACGTTAAAGAAAAAACAAAGGCTTCCATTACAATCCAGCCCTTAAGGAGCAGTTAGTAGCAATTAGAAAATTATTGCCACATCACAATCCTAGGAGTATGCCCTGAGGGAAAAGCTTTTGACAGAAGACCACCATTCCTCTGATCTTGCTGCCAAAAGGGGTAAGCACTACTTTCTTATTCACACGGGAGAAAATTGTTCTGGCCCATGAATGGTAAGCTTTTGTACTTAAAGTCTAATACCTGCCTATCTGTCTAGCCAGATATTTAAAAATTTGTTCACATAATACCACTCTGGAAGACAATAGCTTCAGGAAAGGTATTGGGACTAATAAAACTTTCCTCCGTTTCTATTTCTCATTGCTCATGGAGATTTAGGAAATGGTTTAGTAAATATCACAGCCAAATTCTGTCACTGGTTCTAGGTATATACAGTTATAAAAGATATAGATGAAAGTAGACTTGGCCACTGAGAGGGGTAACACAGTCACATGTTTCTAACTGTAGCTCAGAGAAACTCAGGGAGAAACCAGATTATTCACACTTTAATATTCCACAGTCAGAACCTCTCAACTTGGTTCATGAGCATCTATTTTTTCTCATTTTAAAATCTTTCTGGAAGATGAATACTGTTTTAAAAAAAAAAAAAAAAAATGTGATCATCTAGTTGCAACTACAAGTGCATTAAGTATCCAGACATTTTAATAGACTGGAGATCACAATTATTAAATTCACAGTAACCCTTTGAAAATACTGTCTTCTTTGGTATTATTTTCTTTTTTTTTTTTTTGGAGGAGGAAACAAAGCGTATGTGACCTCCCAAAGTCAAACAGGAAATGAGTAACACTTCTGGAACAGAGTACAAAAAGGTCTCTTCACAAAATTCCTGGGTTCCTCCATCCCGCTTATTTCTGTATCTGAAAGGATATCTGCATTTAAAATACTGCTTACAAAGTAGATTTGATTGCACTATTATCAATTTGTTCTACATTGCATTTTATCCTATTCACAAGTTGCTCAGGGTCTCACAGCTAAGATTTATAAGGGGGACTTCTGACAAGAACGTTGACACTAATGTTACAAGCAGTAAGGCTGAATGTCAAGAGTTTCTTTCCAAAATATCATCTTGACATATTTTCAGCTGAAAGAAACAGTCTGTGAGCTGAGCAGTCGTTTAAGAGTAACTGTATGACCAACGCTGTCACTATATTGGTGCAATTAATGTACATATGCTCACACCAGGTAACTCCTGCTGTATGAGCTCATTTTACGAAGGAGTTGCCAAATAAATCAACATTGCTGAAGCGGAATGATATCTTTGGCCAACGCCAAATATCCTTCTACAGCATATTCCCAGTAAAACATCCCAGTAAGAGATTATGGAAGCAAATTTCAACCTTTAGTGCAAGATTTGACTGCTTTCAGCAATTGTTATTGTATTTTGAATGGAGGAAGCAGGGCAGAGCAACTGAGACATGAAAAATGGAAACCTTTCTGTACTTCAACTCATAGATACATTTTAAAGTTTCAGTTACAAAATTGTATTGGTAAAAGGAAGCTGGCCCACATGACAAGCAAACTGGTATTTATACACGTTCTTTTGCTTTCTGGCTGTTTACAGAGTCAGTAGGATGTACTTTCATGCACTTCTATCTAACATCCATTTAAAGGAGAAAAATAAATGCTGCAAATGGAGGTGGAGTTCTATTTCTACAGGTTTTTGCCTTTTATAATGCCAAGGACAAACTCTCATTAAGGTATTCTTCCCTCTTCTTGTTTTCATTACAAAACCACTAGCAATTTAGCACTGGTGACTGTTTCCAGAGCTAGAATGGCTCAAGACTGGAGTAGAAAGGGTGGAAGATATCATTATTAAGTACTAGCAGACCTGCAAGGTTGGGGCAGCGTCTGTCTGTGTTATGTCTGGCACTAATACATGCTATTAATCATTCACCTTCATAATCACCAAATTCACGCCCTTTGTTTCCTCTCTGCACTTCTAATGGACTCTTTTTCGATTATGGATCTTCTGTTTATCCACAAAACACTGCAGCAACCATGAGTATGACAAAATAGGCTTTGAATTTAAACGCATCAGATTCTTAAGGGAAATAGGCTTTAATTCAGATATACGCATTTATATCGGGAAACAGACTTGACTACAGTTGGGATTAGTGTAGGCCAGGCAGCTGGTTTTATGCATTCCTAACAGTGTGAGAACAGCAAAATCAGCTCCAGACTCAGTAGGATCTTAAACCTTTCTGTATCTTTACTTGTGCACCAAGCCCCAGGAGCACTGCTGTATCCAAGAGCCTGCTTTAGGCAGTTGTGATGAGTCTGTACAGTTGAAATTGCTACAGATTAATGTAGAACAGCTTCTTCCTTTTCTTTTGTTTCTCAATTCTGCCCTTCTGCTCTTTCTTCAGCCCAGCCTGGGCATCTGGGCTACCAAGATGGTTAGGGGACTGGAACACCTCTCTTATGAGGAAAGGCTGAGGGATTTGGGTCTCTTCAGTCTGGAAAAAAGACAGCTGAGGGGGGATCTTATCAATGCTTATAAATACTTAAAGGATGGGTGTCAGGAGGATGGGGCCAGGCTCTTTTCAGTGGTGCCCAGCAACAGGACAAGAGGTGATGGGCACAAAGTTGAACACAGGAAGTTCCATCTCAACATAAGGAGGAACTTCTTTACTCTGAGGGTGGCAGAGCCCTGGCACAGGCTGCCCAGAGAGGTGGTGGAGTCTCCAACTCTGGCGACATTCAAAGCCCACCTGGACGCGTTCCTGTGCAGCCTGCTGTAGGTGACCCTGCTCTGGCAGGGGGTTGGACTAGATGATCTCCAGAGGGCCCTTCCAACCCCTACCATTCTGTGATTCTGTGATCCAGCCCACAACCCAGTGTTGTGCTCCTCTGTAGCTGCTTACAGTAGCCTGTGACATTCATGGTGTCTTATGCATATCTGGGTACATATTACTGTATCATTCTGCACATTTGAGTCTTTCAGTTCAATGTTATCTGTGTGGTTTGGATGGGTAGAGGTACAAGCCTTGCATGTGGAAATCAGAAGTTCATTTTGTCACTCCAGTAACAGTAAAGTAGACATCTACTCCATGGTCACATTCTGATACTGGATCCAAATATCTGTCCTGCCTCGTTTGCATCTGCCACCATGGAATTAAATTATTCAGTCAGGTCTCAGTACTCAGAGTCAGTCTTGGGAAAACAGTGGAAAAATAGTATTGAAGGAACAGACATCCCCTTCCAGCAGTCACTTTTTGCATATAGCATCTACAGAACTGTTCTGACACTGCCATCAGGGGGGGTACTGCTGATGCGGGATGGGTCCTCGTGGCAGAAGAATTCAGTTTTGCTGAAGTTTCTGAGAAGTGTGACTCTGAGGCCCCATAACCATTTTCCATCACAATCTGGATGTGGACACTAGCATCTGCATTCAGATCATGAAACCACTTTTGTTTTGCAATTAAGCAGTTTTAGGGAAGAAAAAAAAAAAAAAGGAGAAATCTTTAAACACAGCCTGGCAATGAACCCATGACCTACAAGAATCTGTAGTCCATTAGCAATCAGTGACCCATCAAGTTCTCTGCTTTACAGTCCTCATTATCTCACAGTTGATTGAACTCATGCAACATGACATTTATTTATTAATTTACTTGGAAAAAAAAAGAACTTTATGGACTATTTAAAAATGGGACTAACTCAGCTATTCTAAGAACCTCATTTTTCAAACTCTGTCATTCAAAATTGAATAATACAATTATTTGTAATTTTCCTTGTAATTCTGTGTTCTTTAATGGAAATCTCATTGATTGCCTTATACAAGTCTTATAAGTCTTATAAGAAGTTTTTCACCTGTTCTGATATTTGAAGTCTTTCTCTGGACACAGTACCTAGCCAAGAAGATTCACCTAAAAGGAAAAATGGGCTACAGAGGGATCTGTTCCATGCTCCTGTGTTCTCCAGCTCAAACTTCTTCCAGAATATAAAGATTAACCTTAAAGCAGCAGTGTAACTCTTTGCCCTCTTCCCTCCCTGAAAAGGAAACTGTCACTTCCAACTATTTCAGAATGTTAATTCTGTAAAACAGCCATGCTACAACCCCGCAACAATGCACAGTTTATTCTGGGTGGCTTTGGAATTGCCTCTGACTCCTGCTCATTTCCCAATAATTACTGATAATTACACCACTCAAAACAAAATGAAACACAACAGACTCTTTCAAAGCTGTAGAAACAAAGTTTGTCCAGAAACTGACCTTCCCGTTTGGAGGTGAGAGGAAGTGTGCATGGAATTATATAGGCTTGATGAGTTGCTTTCTAACTCATTTTGATAGAAATCAACAAGCATAGGCAGGAGGAAAACCAAGGCAGTAGCTATGAGGAGCCCCAGGCAGCAAGCTACGTGCAGGCTTAGGTTTATTCAGTGGCTTTAGGAGCTGTCAATGTTCTGCCTCGCCTGTTATCTTAATGTACTGCAACAATGGCAATGATAAACAACATACATTTAATATAAACCCTTCTTTGCTTGTTTATAGAAAGAGTTTCTTTGGTCAGCATATAAACCTCTTTGAGGTCTTTTTAAGGCTCATTGCCAGAATAAAAAAGGGGAAAAAAAAGGCTGCTGGGGGAGCAGAGGAAGACCTGCCAAGTCTCACTTATACAGCAAAACAGTTTTTATGGCATTTCTCCTTTTTTTCTGCAGACTGGTTTTGCAGCATGTTTCAGCAAGACTCTCAAAATCGCACCCATCCTAAGTTTCAATCATCCTCATTTAAATCGCCCTGGCAGAAGCAAGGGCCTTGCAACTGCTTTTGAACTGCAGCTAGGAGTTTTGGCAGAAAGAGGCCTTGGACTTGTGATCCTGCGTTTCACATCCATATAAGAGCTGAGGCACAGAACAGCCTTGGAGCTACGATGCTGCGTCCATCGCGGGGTACGCCCACAGGCACGAGTGGGCCTTGGAGCTGTGACATTTGGGCAGGAGCTCTGACGCCGTATTTCCTTCAGCGCAAGAAATGATGGACGGAGGGGCCTTGGATTTCAGAGAATAGACAGGGAGCAGTGCTTGTGCACATCTTTCGCGTCCACAAATATTCCGTGAGCCACTGGGGTCCTGCAGTTCCCTCAAACGTTTGAAAAGCAAATCAAAATCCCTTTTCGTTTGAAGGCTGTGAAAGCTATCGTATGGATAACTTTGAGATATCGCTATACCACCTTTAAAGGCAATAGAAAACAACCAGCTGAATTCCTCAGCTTTTCAAAAATAGCTCCACAGCTGGTTAGATTCATTTGTTTTCCTTTTGGCATTCCTTCCCTGGATTCAGTAAGCATGATCAGCTGCTATCCACTGGAAGCACTATAGAAACAGTTCTATTATTATTATTATTATTTATCATTCGTAAATACTGACAATGTGCTGTATCGCAGTTTGTCATAGAGAAAGCAGATGGTTTATTATGAGGTTAACGTTCTGAAGCTTCAGAGATACTGCATCTGATTTCCCAGCCCCATCATTCCCACAAATACTACAGAATAATTGATGAATACTGGATTCAGCATAGTCAATAATTACAATTTTATTGTGTCCCACAACGGCTGAGCAATATTTTAATACCTCTGTGAAAGTTATGTTGCTCCTCAAACAGAAGACATGGGCTTGATGCAGAAATAATTGAAGGGAGATCTTTCGTTTGTCTTATGCAGAAGCTCAGAGAAGATGACTGTGATAGTCTCTGGTTCTAAACACATGATCATGACTTGGGTGTTTTTCTGATTCTAAGAATTCTATAAACCCAAGAATTTTTAATACAGATATGTCTCACTATTACAGTTATAGGTCAAATGTGGAAATAACAACCTCAGAGCCACCAAATGACCCCCACAGACCTGTGAAATCCTCCCCCCTCTCCCCATCACACACACAAAATTACTTTTAATGTAATTATTGTAAAACTAAAAATCAGGGAGGGAGGGGTCTCACTCATAGCTTTGCGCAACCTTTGCTGTGTGGTACATATTAATTCCATTTAAGCCAAAATAATTCAATGTCTGTGAAACAAGGTAATACCAGCCTGATTTTACTTGAGAGTCAAATGTAATAATGAAAAAATTTTTTCTGTCTATTAGCAGAGCAGTAATTTAGGCATGAACCAGTCAGTGTGTCAGCCTAGTAGATTTTAGCTCAAACTTCATATTTAATTAGTGGTGGAAGACTAAAGGAGCCTGTAATTGGTGCTGACATATGGTGCTTAGTCATCCACTAGAGAGAGGAGAGAATACATCGACAGGAACCATATTTGATCTGGCAGCACCGTCCACCTGAAAGAACAAAGAAACCATTAGAAATAAATCATAGCGAAAAGAAGCAAAGAAGAGAGGCCTTCTCCACAGGACTCCAAATTATATTTACTGATTATAAGATACATGCCACGGGTTTCCAAAATATCCTGGACCTGGGCTTCTCCTACCTAACTTGAGTAGGTTTACTCTCCTTTCTTAGTCAACAGCAAGAAATAGGCATCTCAATACACCAGGCATTGGATTGAATTTTATGGTGGCATGTTTTCCCCTGTTAGACTGTAGCTAGACTGTAACTAGACTGTATGAATCCACCTGTAAGTCATTATGGATCAAAATCTGGAATTAGCTGACAAATCCTCTGAGGTTGCTAGCCCTCATTTTAGGTGACATCTAATACTTTCAGAGAAGAACTGGAAGATAATAACAGTGCCAGAACTGAGTTCATGCACTGCAGGAACATTGGAGAATAAGTGCAGGGCTGGCCCTCTGAAGCCAGCCATGTCCCCTATGAAAAGTTCATGGAAACTTGAGCTGCTGGAGGCAGTTGTGACCGGACGCGCTTGGGGACCAGAGTAAAAGGATGATGTGACGCAGGGTTAGACTGCAGGCTGCTGGAGAAGTCTCTATTACTTTGTTGCTGTAGTAGTTGCTTGTTTCTCATTTTTCCCACCCGTCTTTTGGTGTTAAGAAACTTATCTCAGAGAGGGATGATTTGGGTAGCTGCATACAAGCTGTTCTGAAAACAAGGTGAAACAGATGAGCAGTGTGTAAAGAAATGACTGCGGTTAAAAAATAAAAACAATGACAAACACACACAGTTATGCGTACAATATTAACCATAATTAACTTTAATGAAAAAGTAATAATTTTTACATTCATGTGAAAAAACACGCCACACTGTGGTTTTATGCTATAATTTTAAAGAATTTCAGAAAACCTTGATTCTTTTAATTGGAAAAAATAGATTTTTCAGTCTTTTCCATTTTCCTCAAGACTGAGCTATTACTCACAATGAAGACTAGATGGAAATATTTTAAAAATATACAAATGGCTATCTTATCTAAGATTGACTTTAACTTCAGAGGGCCAAAATAAGAGAAAAAGACCTCTCCACTTCAGGGTTGTCAGAAAAAAAGGCCCAATCCTCAAGAAAGTAAGATACAAGAAGTTAACCTATTTAGGCAGCCAGCAGTGAGCTGTAGGAATAATAGTTTCCTGTATTTGATAGTATCATGTCAAACTGGGCAATACACTTTTGAATCAACTGGAGAATATATTTTTGTGGAAGAAATGATTGGATGGTTTTGCCTATGGCAACAATGAAGAAGCAACCATAGAAAAATACTATCTTGCATGGATCAGTGATATGGCTATGAATGAGGTTTTAATAAAGCTGTGTCTCTCCATCGTGAGATGACTCCTGCTTTTCATTGCTTGCAGCAGCTACTCTTTAAGCTGGACTAATAGCAATATAAATACTGCACGTCATAACGTAAACTGAGGCAAGCAGCACAGTGCATTTAATTTCTTAGAAGTAAGCTGCGTTTCCCAGGAGGAGTTTGGCGGCGAGAAGGTACAACTCAACAAGGGAGAAAGGGGCAGAAACTGAAGTCACCTTGATGAAATGGGCACAGCAGCTACACTGAAACCTCCTGTGCAGCTGCTGCAGGGAAATGCCCAAAGCCACTGGGTGCTGATGATGAGGTAGACAGGCAGGACATTCCTAGAGGATGGGGGGTGTCTCAGCATTGGGAACCATGTAACAGGGAAACATGCGTACATGCAAAAGAGGAGCAGGAAATAGGATGTTTTGAGGGAAACGGCGGAAGGAAACTGAGACGCAGAGAAACAAGAGAAGGGGAAGAAAGGAAGAAAGCAGCCGGGGGAAGAAATGAAATTAGGAAACAGAATTATTAACTATTATGAGATCTGGGTTTTAGGCAGCTAAAAAAAGAAAAGCGGGCTTTGTTTTTTCGTGTTCTTACAGTTACATTTAAGTCTCTGCTAAAGTTACCACAGGAATGTAAAAATGGGATTTTCCCAAGGCAGTCTCTCTATTAATTAATAATTGAATTTGAGAAACCATTGTAAAATTCTTGTATTCAATATTCTGAGGGCTTCTGAAGTCATTTTAGGTAAATAAGGTAGGCTTGTACTTGTGTTTCATACAAACGCATTATTTTGTTACAATTACTGTTATTCTACACATAGAGACGCATAGCTCTATGATAATGTCAGGTATTCCAGATGAATAGATAGAATAGGATGAACAGAGATAGGATGAATAGACACAATTTTTCACGGAAGTCTTCTTTAAAACATTAGACCACGGCCAAAATAATTCACTGTGTTTAACTGGCAGCAGTTTAAAATGTCAAAAAAACCCTATTCAATAACTTTTTAAAAGGGATCTGAGGCAAGATATTATTTCTGTGGCATACGCACACAGAGCAGTGATGTTAGCCTATTCCTTTCTTTAAAAGTGGAAAGAGTAACGGTTTTGACATCACCTACCTATCCCGGGTACAATATCCAGCCCATCGGTGCTGTGCAGAGTGACTCACAGAGCATGTGGTCCGCCGGCTGAAATGCAATGTCTCAGATGTTGTATCTACTTCACAGTTCCTTTGCCTCCTCCAGGGTGTGTGTATACGCGTATACGAGAAACATACCAGGGCAAAATATCATACGATCATATTGAATCGCTCCTGCTTTTTTCTCACACGGTTGAACATCCTGACACATGGTAAACTCAGCTGAATGTGCGCCAGGCCACAGCAATCTGCTTCTCCTGCGGCACTGACATTTCTCTGTGAACTCCCTAACCATCGCAGCAGAGGCTGGAAAAGGGTTACCAGGCTGTTTCCTGACTTTTTATTTTTCTGATCACTTAGGACAACTTAACCTGGTATTCTTCTAAGCTATGAATCAAGAAAATGCAGTCATACTGACTTCATACACATACATCAGGCTTAAAAGCTTTAGTCTTTAGTCTTATGAGTTAGGAACATAGTACACATATTTACCCACCAAAAAAAATAAGAATAAATGTGATGATGAAACACAAGATGGGACAAATTTGCTCTCAGTGGTAGTACTGTCACCCTATTGTTGCTGAGATATGGCCAAGGATAAAATTTTTCCCCACAGTGTGAACTGGTTTTGAAAGCCCCATGACACGTGCAAAGGATAAGAGAAACCTCTATGCACCATAAATACCCTTCCTCTGTTTTGTGGTAATAATACATCATAAAAATAGTTATGACTTAGCCATCTCAGCTTCCCTCCAGTTTTGTTAGCTTTCTTTTAACCATTAAATGTTAATGCAACTTCAAAGGTGGAACTTAGAGCAACCAAACTCAGCTTCGTGCATACAGCTCTATATTTCAATTAGTGATGGGCTGCCTCAAAAGGTTCAGGTTTCTGTTTAGGACACAGGAGTAGAAGAAACCTTGGGGTGAATCTCCAACATCACAGGCAAACATGTTGCTTACAGACTATTCATAAATACTTTACTTCTCCGTTTTGAACCAAGTTTAGAAATTATCTCTCACCATTCCACTCTGAAAGGCACCCTAGAACCTCATTTCTCTGCTCAGTCTTCAGTTTTCTCCTGTTACCCTGCTGAAACATATGTTGTAACCAGTCCTACCCACTTCTTGTAGAGTCAGCCAACCCTTGGCTTCATATCTCTTCTTTCTTCACACTGTTTAACCTACTAAAGTAAAAAAAAAACAACTAGAAATATTCACACTGGTCCAAAAAAAAAGATATAGAAAATATCTTCTTTTTGATGAGATTAACAAAAGATGTACAGAGAGAGGGTGTGTAGAGAGAGAATATAAGGGGCAAGTATAGACTGATCCTGCTTCTCATCTATTTCACAGTTTCTGGCAACAAGCATTTTAAGTTTGAGTTGGAAGTAGCATACGATCAATGTGATTAATAGCCCCTCTGCTATGAATCTGTTGAGTCCTTTGTGAATCCAGTGATAATTTTAGCTTCCATAACATCCTGTGGCAATGAATTCCATAAAGTAATTATACATTGTAAGGAAAAGTACTTCTTTTGTTTGCTTTAAAGGTCCTGGTCACCCTTAGTTCTTCTCTTAAACACAACAGTGGACAGTCATTCCCAACAAAACTTTTCCATGTCTTTTCTGACTTGATAGATCCTAATCAAATAGATGTACCCAAATAGACAGTAGATAGACCCCAATCTGAGACAGACAGTGGGATAGACTCCATTTTAAAGCATTTATTTTCAAAGCTGATTGGTTGTAGTTTTCCCTTATCTAGATGCCAAAATAAGTTCAAGCCACTTTGTCATCTTACAGATGGGATCACTATAACTACACATTGAACTCAAAACAGATTACTATAACCCCCATTACTGTGCAGTGGATATTTATGCAGTTTCTGTCTTGTTCCTAGTCTTCTCTTAATAATCCTAACTTTTTGTCAGTGTCTCAAACTACTGAGCAGAAGTTTTCAGGGAACCATCTACATTCACCATTATTAAGATCTCTTTCCCATATAGCAATGGCTACCTTAGATCCCAAGATTCTGTATATATAATTAACTGTAGGGGGAGAGGGGCTGTGTGACTTACTTTGTCTTTGACGACAGTTAATTTCATATTTTTTCTATTGTTCAGTCACTCAGCATCATGAAATTCTTCTGCAACTCTTCACAGTCAGGTTTAGCTTTGAGTACCCTGAATAATTTAGTTTCATAAGGAAACTTTATCACTTTGTTATTCAACATCATTTTCCGATCATTTATGAATATGTTGAACAGTACGTATCCTAGCAGAGATCCTGGGAGACTCACTTGGTAATCACCCTCCATTTATTTCTACCTTTTGTTTCCTAATTATTTATCAGTTAGTAATTCTGCAAAAAGACCTTTCCTCTGATCCCATGACAGCTAAAATTTCTTTGAGAGTCTTCAATGATGGTCCTTGTCAAAATCTTTTAGGAATTTCAAGGATACTGCGTCAGCTTCTTCATATGTTCATTGACTTCCCTCTACAAAAATCTTTCTGAAGCTTTCCAGCTATACAGGAGTGAGATCCAGCGTGCTTAAATCCTATGTTTATAACATAAGTCTCAAACAGCAATTCAGTTTTTAACTTTCCACCTAATGCTAAAGAATTGTTCTGGTTTATCATTCCTTGGGTGCTTGACTTTAGTCATGTTTTCATGGCCAGAAGGGCATGTCTCAGTTGAGTATATACCTACGCCACACCTACAGACCTGTCACAAGTTTGATGGTAGCTTTCACATATACTAGTTGACAAATAACTCACCCAAGATGAAGACAAACTGAGTATGGGGCATCCTGCAGTCTTGAGAAGGACTGAGCCTGTGCTCCATGTTCGTGCATCAACCACTAGATGATGCCATAACCTGGCCACAAACACACATCAGCCCTCTCTCATCCTTCTTCCTAAAATGCCTTTGTATAGACATGTATGCAAGAACCTTGGGTTGAAGCGAGCAAGAAAGAAGGAAAACAGCTAGTGCTAGTGCTAAGTAAAGATAGGAGAAGACTTGGGCTTTACAGTGTCCCTTTGATGCTCTCAGTCTATTTTTGAAAATAAATTCAAGATCTTTACTGTCTTCTTTAAAACAGTAAAGAACTGTTTCCCCAGTTGTCATCTTCTGCCCTTGCCCTAACAAACATGAGAGATTATTGCTTTCTGGATGAAATCATACCAGTGCCTTCTGCAAAGGTATTATAGCTTCCTTATCTGTACCGGTAGTATCCACCCTGCTACAAGCAAGACAAACCATGTAGTCTGATCGTCTGCATTTCCATACCTTTTTGTCAATCAGTCACCTTGATCTAAAAACTGAGAAAAAAAAAATAACATTTTCATTTGAATCTCGTTTCTTTCCCAGCTTCATGGAAAGTTTACTTCTTTTTTCTAGTCATATGGCTGAGAAGCTTTGTATTATTTGTTTTAACTTCCTTTGCAATGACAAGCTGAATTAGACTTCTGGCAAGAGTTTTGGACTTTACTCTTAAATTTCCTGTCCTCCAAGACATAGCTGTCATGATTTTTCCACTCCTTATAGAGTCTTAATATTCCTAAATACTTCTTATGTGATTATTCATTCAATTATAAATGGAGCCTTCCCTATTGGTTTTTAACCTTATTTAAAATTCCTCCTATCCTAAAAAATTCCTGATAGTTTACACAAATCTGATTGAAAGAAATTTCAGTCAACTTCACTTTTAAGTTCTTAATTCCTGCACATCCATTGACCTCACTAGTTAGGTCTCTTAATTGCTTGTGTTTGTCCTCTCAAATAGGAACCTTGATCTATTTTCTACCTATTCCTCAAAGTTATTTAATTGGAATAATCTTGATGTCACTTAATTCAAGTTATTTTCTATGGCCAGGTTTTCTATAACATCCTCGGTTTACCAAAGCAGATTCAAAAATAGATTTATTCCCTATACAGTCATGAAACCAGTGAGATATAAAACTATCTACTAATGCATCCAGGGATAACGGAGTTCTACCAAGATTAGTTACTCAAGTTTTTGAGTTAGTTGAATTGTCGAGAAATTACTCATTTGTTACTCATTTTATAACTGGGAAGTTTTCCCACAATGACACAATTCCCAGTAGGATTAATCACTGTAACAATTCTATATCCAAATACAATTCTGATCCTGGAATCTATAGCAGGTTCTTAATACCACCTCTAGAGAACTTGTTTTAGAGAACCTTTAAAGCAATTTTGATCCAAACGGAATGTCTATGAGTCCTTTTTTAGCTATACTGTCTCACTGAGATAGAATGCCAATCCACTGCTTTTGACTTTATTCCTGTCCTACCTGAATAAATTACACTTTTCAGTACCTCTGAGTATATTGAGTATATAATTAATTATGATATTTCACAATGTTTTTGAAATCCTTGTAATGGTTATTTTGTAATCCACACATCACCATCTTATTGCCCAGACTCCTTGCTTTAATAGAGAATATTTCCATTTCTTTTAGATTTCACTCTTCTTACTGAGTCTTTAAACTGACTGTTGACTATCAGACTGCAGTTACTAGAAGTATCAACACTTTCTTTTCTCTTCCAGTCAACATTCTGATGATCTAGCACACTTTTTCTCATCATGAAAATTTTTGTCATTGCTTGGTCAATGGGATGATGCCTTTTGCCCATCTTCAAGACTGTCCTCCTGTGTCCAAACACACAGTACAGGTAGGCCAACAGGAATACATTTATCTTTGGAAATTCAGACAGCTTGGACTGTTGAGGGAACAAGCAGGCTGGCTGTGAGGGGGAGTACATAAAAGGCATTTGGAGGAGAAGGAAAGCACTGAAACAACCTCAGTGGTATGGAAAAGAAATGTCATGGGCAAAATGGACCATGAATATGAAGGTGAGTGAGGAGTGTGGCACTAAGAGATAAAGAGACTGATCAGAGGGGAAAAAACAGGATTTAAAAGAAGTGCTAGGGAGGATGTGACTGGAATTATAAGAAGGAAAGAAGATAAGTAGCTTGGGACTGGTGTAAATATAGTTTGAAGGAAATGAAGAGGCGCTGAGGCAATGGGACTAAGCTGAAACCTTGAATTCCTGTTCTTCTGCATTAGTGTGCTGTGAGCAAATAAAATTCACTGGAGTGCTCTCCACTGTCTGGCCCACATGAAGAATGACAACCCACCAGCTGATGAACCATGTGACACCCAGTTAGACCCCTTGATAGAATATTTATTATTATTACCACTTTGGGAAGTTAAGAATTTGGGAAGCTTTACACTGAAACGCATGACATTAACAAAGCATTAAGACAGGTATTTATCCAGTAAAGATCTACCATCTACATATGCAACCTCTGCATGCTGCTAAAGCTTTAAATCATATAATTGCATACCACATTTCCAAGGACTAAAAGATTGCCACTATTCTATGTAGATTCAGTGCAGTCCTATGGTGAAAGCTTTTTCTCTCATTTTGAGTTTCTCTCACTTAAACTTATATACAGACAAAGGTGCATATACGTATTCATTTCCTGGTGCTGGGTACAATTACAGCTTATTCCTCTGGTAAATAAAATAAGCTTTTTTGAGTTCAGAAGAAAAAAAAACACATCACTTTATAGTAGTCACTATATTATTGATAATAATTAACTAATCTCTTTAATGCAGATGCAGCATACACTTCCACCAGGGTTTAGCAAACTGATGCAGATTTAAGTCACCATGTCCTTTGTGTTGCATGTCTTACTTTCAAAATTACTAGTTTTAACTGAACAATGGTGATGGTAATTCCTATGACTGGTTAC
Source organism: Rissa tridactyla (assembly GCF_028500815.1). Classification (NCBI taxonomy): domain Eukaryota; kingdom Metazoa; phylum Chordata; class Aves; order Charadriiformes; family Laridae; genus Rissa; species Rissa tridactyla. Next base: position 113,514,891 of record NC_071468.1, on the reverse strand, counting down.
GGCAAATGTGTTTACAAGGATGAATAAAAAGCTCTCATCTCATCTACAGATCTGTCTAACTTTGTCATTTAAGAATACCAGAATATCTATCATATTAAAAACACTGACATCGTCAGGTTCCCTGGGTAAAACAATCACGAATGAATAAACTACACAGAGGTGATTGAATGGCATTTTTTCTCAGAGTCATTCGCTTCGGTATCACAGACCTGAGATAAGATTATGCATAAAGTTTCTTTATATTCGTTCCTGCTAAGAAAAACACCAAACGTAATAGGGTTGAAACTTTCTGGAGATGTTGATTTCTGTCTAAGTGTAGAGGGAGCCCAAGTGAACAGGATTAGATCACATCTATATCTTTTAGAGGGAAAAATAGTTTGACAATTTCTCCCTTTGTGTTCTTAAAAATTGGTATTTTTGTATCATAAACTATGTTTTAAGACTGTAATCCATAGTGACCAATTACAGGCTACCGATTGGAATCATATGGATATTAATATTATAATTTATTCCCTCATTTTTCAGATAAAGCATAATTCTATCAGAAACAGAGAGTCAAAAGGACTAAAACTCCAAAATGAAATATATTTTTTCTGGTGACAAATCCAAAGGTCTTTCTTTCATGAGGAAACAGTTGTGTGACAGCTATTGTTTTCCCCATAAAGTACAATACGCATGTCTAATTTTTTTTCATTTTGATTCATCTGAAACTTATGGTGGTGAGCAACTTAACCAAACAGTGATGACTGGTGGGGAGTGTGTGTTACAGGAACTGTGCTTTATTACAGAGAGTTTGGAAAAAAATCCTTTTGTTCAGGTAGTTGCAGCCTCTATAATTTTAACAGTTTACTATCGCATTTCTTCAAACAAACAAGATTTTCTTATATAATTTTCTGTTCTTTCATGCCCTTCTCCCTTTTTATGCCTTGCATCTTCATCTGCTGCTTTCTAATTGCTAGGGAAGGCAGACAAGATGCCCCATTGGGAACAGATGGCTTTCTGGAAATCTACCAACAAGGACTACTCCTGGAATAGATTTCATCTGCAGGCCCCACACAGAGGTAATATATGATACCTACAAATAGATAGTGCTCCAAAGGCTTAGGAAGGAAAAAAATATATCCTGCTGGAGTTCTTAAGCCTGTTATGACTACAACTTGCCAACAGAAAGGCAGGCATAAGAATGAATCCTATATATAGCATTCAATTTTTGCAGCTAATTTCCTTTACTTGTATTATCAGTCCCTATGATAGGGACAGATATGCTTAAAATGCGTTGTTTCTAAAGGGCTGTGTTTTCCCTCTCTGGGATGGATTTAATACAAAGTTTGCAATCAGCTATAATGTTATCCTACTTTACAAAAATGGTGTGAGATGTACGATAATATATGAAAAGAATGTTGAAGTCTTCACGGGAGTAAGAATAAATAATATAGGAACAAATATGTTGGATTACGGTAAATGTGAAGAATTTTCTTTGTCAATGTTATGCCTTTCTCTTCTGTGTTCTGCACCTTTACTTTACTCTCTTTCGTCATAGACAGGAGAGGTACTATTTGTAACATTTTATAAAATACGTATTTGTTTTGGTTTGGTTTTCCTCAATCTAAAATAAAATTGATGATAACCATATTGTATATGGCTGTTCTGTGTGTCTGGAAAATATTATTCTGAGGTTATGGATGGGGCTATAAAACTGAGAGATCAGAGATATACTGTTTATGGTAAAAAAATACAAACTACAAATAGTAAAGTGACAATAGTACTCTGTATCCTCAGGATTCTAGCCTCAGCCTTGAAATAATGTGTGCTTTATTTATTGTTCCTGTTCACAAAGCAAAATTATTATTAGGAAATTTCATTTTTCATTATTTATGAAACAAAAAGAAATTATGTTCTGTCTTTTTTGGCTATGGCTAAGAGTTAGTGAAAAGGAATCCTAAAAATTCGAGTGCTAGAATGCAAGTACCAGAAAGAAAATATCAATGTTACTAATTTTATCATAGTTTTTAACAATTCAGACATGTTGGTGTTTTGAGAAGGAAAACTGGCTTGACTGCTTTTTGCCCAAGTTCATGATGGGGTTGCCAATGTTATGACCACTTTTGGAAACTTGAAGAGGTTCCTTTTTATAATAAAGTGAAACTGCATGGAAACAAAATCACAAATTAGATGCATATTAGGAGTACAAGAAAAAAAAAAAAAGACAGGAAGATACAATTTTTTCATAGAGGTAGAAAAAGTGATACTTGTTTTCCTGAAGAGTTTTCAGGAGAAATGGCAAACATTGAATAGTAAGTGTTAGTCAGTGTTTATATTACCTTTACAATATAAACTAGAAACAGGTATTTAGGCTATAAATTTAGGGGAATAACTGTAGAAAACCCATGTCAGGAAAGGAATATTCTTCAACTTTTGAGGCAATCTGTTATGATTTGAGAAAACCCATAACAATGTTATTGTGATTAGACAATTATTCTATCACCTGATGACCCCTCCCCACCTGGAAAGGGGAACCAGTGAAAACAAGGAAACACGAGGGTTGAAATATAAATAGATTTAATAGGATAAGTCTAAACAACTAACAATACCACTAAAGAACCAGTATTGATCCCGATACTAATATAAGATACACAAGAATTATCCCATTCTATCAGCAGGAAGCTGTGCACTCCCAGCAGTGGACAGCAAATGTCAGACATTGCAAGCGCTACGGCTTCGGGAGGAAGGGAAGAGCTCACGGTCTGGCACCAGGCAAAAAGTTGTCTGGACCGCCGCCATCACGGGAGAGACCAACTATGGAGCAGACTTTATAATTTATGTTGAATGTGACGTTCATGGTGTGAAATAATCCTGTTGGTCAGCCTGACTCAAGTGCCCAGGCCTTGCTCCTCCTCATCCCTGCACCTGGTAAGGCTCAAAACCACCCAGACCTTGAATCCATCATAGCATAGCTGGTTATAAAGTAGGTATTTTAATGAACTCAGACACTAGAGTCTTCTAAAAGTGCAGTTTTCCCAGGACTCACTCAACCCAGGACACAATCTTTGGGCATTTTTGCCTACCCACTATTTGATTAAAGCTCATTTTGTTTTTGAGATAAGAAGCTGTCAATTAAGGGAGAAGAGAAGGCTCCGGGGAGACCTTATAGCAGCCTTCCAGTACTTAAGGGGGCCTACAGGAAAGATGGGGAGGGAGTCTTCATGAGGGAGTGTAACGATAGGACAAGGGATAACGGTTTCAAACTGAAAGAGGGGAGATTTAGATTGTGTAGTAGGAAGAAATTCTTTCCTGTGAGGGTGGTGAGGCACTGGAACAGGTTGCCCAGAGAAGCTGTGGATGCCCCATCCCTGGAAGTGTTCAAGGCCAGGCTGGATGGGGCTTTGAGCAACCTGGTCTAGTGGGAGGTGTCCCTGCCCATGGCAGAGGGCTTGGAACTAGATGAACTTTAAGGTCTCTTCCAACTGCAATCATTTTAGGATTCTAAGATGCCAAGCTGTAAGATAGCTACATGCACACAGCCATGCCATGACTGGTGTTCTGGATACAGTACAGGAGCAGATCCTCAGGTGCAAACAAGGAGCCCTTGGTACATCTGAGATGGTTTGGTTTAGCTTGTGTCAGTTGCTAATAGCCCCAAGGAGCTGTTACATGACCCAGACACGGCTATGTTCCTTCTTTGTCCACACCTTCTTTTCCTTGGCTGAGCATCATGGCCATGGGCAAATTTTTCTGAGAGTGTCATGATGCACAGTGCAGGGGAGCAGTGGAGTCCCAGTGACTGAATCAATAAAGACTGTTGCAGATTAGCCAAGTCCCAGGTACTGGGTATGAAATTTGCTTCCTTCACCCAGGTTGATGATTTCTTCTACCCTGAAAGAGCTCTACAGTGCAGTAATGGTGCTTCTCTCCCGTTCCAGGAATTGACGTGATCACGACAGCTTGGCCACATGAGCTTCTGGAGCAGGAGGAAAGCATCAGCAAAGTATCCAGAAGGATGAGCATATTTCAATGAGCATATTTCCCATAAGCAGCCTTGCATCAAGCACTTTCACCCATCACGTAGCCAAAATACCCTGCCTTGGAGCACATGCTATGGCATATCTGTGTATGCCTCTCACAAGAAAATGGTCATCATACAGCCAGAGGCCCGTCATCTTTGTGAGACCTCACGTATAAGTCTTGCATACCAGGGTTTCAAAAATTAGACAGGATTTATAATATCTTGTCTCTGTTAAAATTGTTTAAGTAAACAGAAAAGCATGTCAGCAAGGATTTATCTGACCAAAGGTACTTGTCTGGAGTTCATCTCATCCTTATGTAGATGACTAGCGGAGATCAGATTAATTGCACTCCAAGAGTCTCAAATGACTAGAGATAACGTTCGTTGACTCCAATATGACTCTGAACTGTGCCATGGTATTATCACTATTATTTACATTCTTGTACCATATATATTGTGTTATCCCACTTATCCTACATGTGTAAAAGTAGAGTCACTACATACTCAGAATAAATTAATAAATACAGTGCATAACTGAGAAAAAAATAAAGGAATTCCCAGTTAGATCTGGTCACTGTGAGTCATGTAGAGCCATTACAGATCACCTGTAATGGTATAATGCTTATACACATTCAAGACTATTGCTGCAGAAGTGAGGGAAAGGCTTGAAGGAAGCTGTTGCAAACACGTTGAGCTGGGGGGTGTAGGAATGACTTTTCCATTGATGCCAGTGTGTGAAAAACCTTTCTCTAAGTGTGGTTCTTTATCTGTGCACCTCAGAGGAATGTGCAGACTGCACTAATAATTTGACTAAAAGATCTGAAATTGTCTTGTGAATGTTTTATTGACAAAATGCACTAGATTAGAACATAAAGAAGTATATCACAAGCCGCAGAGGTGTAATTTCTTGGGGATCATTCTATTAGTTTGTCTGATAAAACCACCACCAAAGACATCAGAGATCACCCATTACAGGAAAGGCTGTCCATGTTCTCAGATGGTTCTTCCACTGCATTTCCAATGATGGCAAAGTCTGGGAGTGAAAAGTGCAAGTAATTTTCCACAGATAGCTTTCTCCACAAAAGCTGTATCCGCTGAGGCTTTTGTCAGAGAAACACTCACTTGATCAGTCATGACTTTCAGCTCTGTTGACCTCGTCTGTGTTTGAGTCACCAGTCCAAAGGTAAAAAGCTCTTCCCAACAATTCATTTCTCCAACAAGATTATAATCTTTAAACTGAAGCAAGATCATGTTGCTGCATTTCCCAGTCTCTTAACAATCTCTGTCAGGAAAAGTAGATGAATGTTGTTCCATTTCCTTTTATTATAGCTTTTGACATGGGAGGAAGTGGAATCTTTGCTCTTAACTCTTGGTTGGCAATCACAGCTTTGGGAGGAACACAGCCTTGAATACAGTAATTAAAATTCAATGCAACTATTCCAGTTTATGTGCATTAATTTGGGCACATTAAACTACTGGGTATATGGGGGACACATTCTTTTTATTAGCAATAACAAAGACATCATCTTTAGCAGTGTCACAGATACTGTTAAGCAGAAACTGTGATCTAAATAACTTGTTAATAAACAGGATTATGTGGTAATTTTGTCAGTGGCAGAACATTTGTCTTGATAATGCAGGGTATTTCATCATTTCCAAAGTTTTTACACTTCCAATCTAGGTTACAAATTCTGATTTCTAACAACTCAGAGTTGCTAAATCTGAGTCCAAGCAGTTGACTGTTAAGGAAGAGCCAGAGACAAAAGTGATCAGGAGATGATCTTAAAGGTTTTCCTGGGCTTCAGCTTTTGTGGTTCATAACTTTTAAGCTACAACTCAATAATGAAACTTCTACAGTTTTGAAATCTCAGCTCAGATTTGCCTAAAATATTAGGCTGAGATTCATGTTGATCAGATTCAGTAAGTGTTTTCTAGTAACACATTGATCAGGCTTTGAAATGGTGCATTTAATCTGCATAATTTCTTTATGTTCCTCTGTATTCACTATGGAAAACACCTGATGTATTACAATTGCTGGAATAACATTGCAGCATATACATATAGTCATTTAGAGCACCTGAAAGTTTTCAGTGGCTGCAGTAAGGCACTGTGACAGAATAACAAGTGCAATGTCTAATTGATCTGTCTTTATTGATGGAATAATTAACAGGTAAGTCAATAGGAAAAACAAAAAAAATTAAGCTTCCTCATCCTGGTTACCATCATTTATGTGGTAGATTTCATGTGTTTTTCACCTATTATAGTAGATAATTATTGAAAGTTACTACCTTCAACTTTAAATAGATACTGTAATTTGAATCTACTTGTGAGTGCTACTGTGTAAAATTTAGGAATGAGCATACATAAAGCTAATCAAACACGCCTTCTGCAGTCAAACTGGTAAAATGGTTCAGTACCTTTTAGGAAAGAAACTAGAAATGCAAATTTCTTTTGTTTTCCACAGAATCATTCAAATTAGGGTAAACATGATCAATTAGGTTACCTTGTCTGGTAAGATTATTCCAACAATTATTTTCAAGTATGGATTTTAAATGCTGTGCAAGGATGCACAGCAGGCTTCCAACAATTCATATAGCCAATGGCCCGTTCCTTGATTCTCACTGAATCATTCTAGTCTCCCTTGTCATGGAAGTATTTTTGTTTCATGACAAAATGTAGGTTTTCCATATCAGATCGTAGGAAATCTGGTCACACAAAGGTAGAGTACATTCATATTGGTATATCTGACCCATATATTATCTGCACATCACAACATATGACTGACCACGTGCCTCATATGGCTCAAAATTTCTTCAGTTTATTAAATTTTGTTAAATAAAGTGATATCTCTAACATGTGATGAGAGGCAGGGGGTATCATGTGCTTGAATTACTCTGTAAGAATCTATCCTAAGGTGCAGCACTGTAGAGATACCTCATCACTTTATAGCCAATTTATCTTTGCTATTAGAATAGCTTTTTTCAACATTCATCCAAGATTTGCCTTTTTCCATTTCCATTGTGTTATTCTCTTTGGATATTCTTAGTATTTAGCATTCTCTCCAGTATCTACACCTCAAATACATATGGAGAGCTAGCAAATACCATTGTAGTTACTCTGTAACCAAGCAGCTATACTCGATTTGTAAGAGCTTTCCATCTGAAATAACACTTTCATCTGCACAGCTGTTTATATTTTTCCTCTTTGATCTTCCTTTGTTTGTTTACAGCTTTCTCCTATTTTAGAGCCCATATTATACACTCACTCCTTACTGCTCTAGAGAAAAAAAACCACAAAACACTCCAATTTCTATTACCTATTATTTAAGTCATGCTGAGTTATTTTGCTGTGAGATGTATTAACATAAATATCACAATTTCATTTACCAGCACACAGATCTACAGGTCTGCAAAGTAGCCATATAAATATCCAAGCTAACTTCAAATAGGCAACAGAAGTCTGTAGTTAGAAGAAAGATGACTAAAAGGGAAAGCTCTCACCTAAGGATTTTGTGCTAAATCATTCTTACACGTAGTTATTCCTACATATGCTCTGGTCTCTTGTCAAATTCAGAGAATATTCAAGAAATTCAACCCTAGGATAAAATCCAATGTGTAGGCTTTTTTGTTCTATCAGTAGTCTACAACAAGTCAATATATGTCACAACCAAAAAAAAGAGTCTGACTTATTGAATTTCTAAATGTCCTGAAGCAAGATGATTTCAGAATTTACAAAGAAATTTATGGTTGCTGCAAAAGACAGTTGAAATTGGCATATATTGTGTTTCTAGTACAATATCCGCACAATCCTCCATCTCAATGCAGCATGAAATATTTATTTATAGTAGCTACAAAATGCAATATTCTTCTTTCCGATGTAATCTGTAGACCATACTCTTCTTTTATTTTGGGTTTCAATTTTTACCCTAAGATTTCAGATAAACCCACCTTTCGTGAATTGTCAATTTTGAAAAAAAGTTAGTTACCATCATTTATTAAATATAATTTTTAAATAACATGAAGGAGAAAAATTGTATTACAATAATTTTTAAAATGTAAAGAAGATGTACACAATACCAAAAGATGAAGTTTTAATAGATACTAAATAGCTTTGCCCTCAGTCTTATGTAAGCAAGTACTTTGTAACTTCATTTGGCACTTTATAGTCATTGTCAACAAGAACTCATTTGCAGTCTTTCATCTACAGGAAGTTAAACAAGGTTGGATGAACGGAATAATATTTTTCATTAAAATGTATCATCTACTTATCTATCTACAAACATCATTCATTGTTTTATAAACAATACGAATGTTTCAAGAATTCAGTTAAGATCCTGAAATGAAATAAACCAATCTTTTCTGAAAAGGGAATGTGCCAAAACCAAAATGGGGCTGTGAACTATTTGAACGCAAACTAGAAAAAAAAAGTCACTTTAAAACAGAGAAAAAACAAATTCATTGCTGTTAAGTTGAAATTCTTTATCTTTCTTTTCTGGATCTAAATTTCATCGGTTCTTATTATCTGATAAATAGTATTTTTTTCTGATTTTATATTTATGGTTAGAGGCATGGTCAAAAAAATATAAAAATATTAAAGAATCTATAAAAAGAGAACTTATAAAATGAAATTGAAATGAAACGTTGACACCACCCAAAAAGGTGGGTGTCACTCTGAAATTTTAATAAAGTTTTTTTCTTTTTTTAAGAATAAAATAAAAACAAATTTGTATAAAAAAAACCCTGAAACAACAAAACAAACAAGCAAACAAACAAAAAAACAACACAAAACACAAACCAAACCAACAAAAAAAAAAATCAAAAATACCCAGAAGAGAAGCATTACATTCTGGCCAATTCTTTGATACTCTGTATCAGAAATCCCTATTATGAAAAGTAGGGGGCATAGGGGGCATTTCCAGCTGCAAAGCTCCTAGCCAACACTGAAACGAAACAGTGTGTCTAAAAAAACACACTGTTTTTTACTCTAAAAAAAAACCAAAACAAAACCAAACCTTTTTTTTTTTTTTCTCCCCCCAGTAATCAGGGAATCTAAATATCATACTTTCTCAAGGAAAACCTTCAAAGATTAACTGATAGCCAAGGGTAACTTTGAAGAGTCACTTAGAAGTGCCTACAATGCTGGCTGACTGCTTTCAAGGATCTTGAGGCTTTAAGCCGTACAATGATGGATCAGCAATGCCTAAACACCTGGGACTGAGCTCAACACAATTTGCAGTTTCTGATTCTCTGTGTCTCGTTAGAACTAGAGAGAATTTCCATCTGACTCACCTGGATCTGTAATCAAATCAATTAGCATTTGTAAAGTACTCTGGGAACATCAGCAGATAAATTCTACAGAAAATAAAATACCCACATTAAAATTGTCAAACATTTCATGTATCTGGAAGTCTCTTTAGAAGTTAGTTAAATTGGTTGAAAGAAAGAATCTATATGGCAAAAATGTACAATCAAAATAAACAGACAGCCTTTGTTATAAGCATTACATAATTTTGGTTTACAGACATATTCTGCTGCAGCTGATAATAAGCCATGCAGTGTGAATGTGGATGTAAATGAAGTGCTAAATGATGAATTACACCACTCCGATTACACATCAGAAACAACATCCTTTATCTAGGCTTTTAGTGCCAAGAATATTACTTAATACAACAGGAAGGGTTGAAGGGAAATGGGGAAAAATGCAGCGTAAGTACAGCATTATTCAACAGCAAATGCAATGTGTAGACAGGGTATTCTTTTGTACAAGTGTGTTCAGAGTATGCATTTGCATTATTCTCCAGGTTCTTTAAAGATATTTTTGGAGAAAATGTTTGATGAAAGATTGTGTTTGATTCATTCCATATTTTCCTTTGGATCATCAATAAAAGCCTTTAAACCAGATGGAAAGAAGAGGTAACCAATACCATAGCCTCAAACTAAGTACTCAAATTCTGATCTAGTTAAACACTTAAGCATATGTTTAACTTTAAATATGTGTGTCCCATTTTGAGGTTATTTGGTGCTTAAAGTTAAGCATATATCCACATGCTTTGCTTATCAAAGCTGAACTGAGCCGCATTCAGGCACAATACACATGTAATACTTAGACCTCTAAAACACTTAGCATAGTCCTAACCATTTTTGGTCTAATTACCAGCAAAAAAAGTATTCTCAATTCATTAACTTTCTGTATCTTCTCTGTTTCCAGCATGTTCCACATTATCAATCTACCTCTTAATCAGCTCTTCATTCATTATAAGCGTATATAACATTGCACGAAACATAAACAAACTCTTCTGGTTTCCTCTCCTAAATCAGCAGAAGCGTTTGTCCAAAGCCAGGTGTTCTACGCAAATGATTGCTCTTAGTCTCTAGTATCTCTAAAGCAGAGGGTCATATCAATGCACTTCTTCCAAGTCTGGGTTATCTTTCTCTAAGTATTGTCACGTGCTGGTCACCACTGATATCTACAGAAAGTCCTTAAAGACCTATTTCTGTCTATCTTTCTTCTCTATTTCTTTAACTTTCACTGGAAGAAGACATCATCTACCATCTCTGCAATAATTTCTGTTGTTTCAAGGAGAATATTCTACGTTGTATAACACATTTTGAACCTTTCTCAAATGAAGAGGACACTGTCACTGCTCATGCATTTTTGAGCCAGATAATCTATCCTAAGTAAAAGTACTCCACTCATTATATGAGAGAGACAATGGACTAAAGTGTCACTCCTGCTTGCTCAATTCTCGTAGTCCTTTTCACTGGGATAATAATACTGTGCAGAAAACCTGCATTTACTCCTTGGCTTGCTCTTTGTCACTGCCACAGGGGAGCAGCCATAGCCATTACAACAATGAGACACTGGGAGAAAAATTGTTGAAGAGGTCAGGTCCACCAGCTAAACCCTGAATATCTGCCCAGCTCTTTGAAAGGGCTTGCCTTGGTGTACCACTTACCACTTTGAAAATAAAGCTTCGAATGCAACACAAAGCAAAACATACCCTAGCTCTAGAATCGGCACTGGCTCCACCAAGATAACAGGAGGATCATGGAGTAAAAAAAATGTTTAGTCACATCAGCCACCTGGTATTAAAGGGAACGCACGCAGGGAGCTGATCTGGAGGAGTAAGTGCCTTTGTTACTATGCCGCATTTGAGAGTAGACAACTTTTTAAACCATCTTATTGCTTTTACTTTCCTTTCATCTGCGGCCCATAGCCAAGGCTTTTGAGGAACTCAAACTGGGAATGTGGCCAACTGCTACAAAGGTTGTTACATGGTTTCCGAATTATGTTCTTGGGTAAGGCAGATGTTGTTTGAAATACTGCATGCAAAACGCTAAAATAAGAATGACCAGTAAAGCAAGTAACTACAACAGCACATTCCCCAGAATAGATTTTATCCATCATGTATGTTTGGCAGCTGGTCTCTGGGTGTTGGATTAAGTGAGAAAAGAAAAAGAAAAAAAAAAAAAAAAAAAAAGGAACAGTTGAAAAAGAATCCGAACCTCCTAAAGGCCAAGATGGAAAAGTGCATTTCCTCAAGAAAATGCCAGGAACTATTCTTCTTACTGTCCCATACTTTTCCAATTGCTCATTATTTAATTATAGTAATTTTATGGCATCTATTGTTACATTTCCTTACAGGCAGAAAGAGAACAGAAAGTCTTTATCTAAAATTGCATTTATTTTAAACTGAGAGAATCACAAAACAAGGAAGAACAAAACTAAAGATTTGAAGTGTTTAATGTACCATGAGCTGGATGAAAGCAGAAAATAACTCATTTCTTATTAAACTGGTTTTTTACAAATGTGGAAAATACACATAGCCACTCCTACTTCAACTGAAGCCTTTGTACAGTGCCTCACTTGCCTGAAGGAGGTTTCTCCAAAATCTTCCTTCTTGCAGCCAATGGTCTTTACCCCAAGCTTTATGAAGGTTATCGTATCTGGAGGCAGCACTGTGAGAATTATGCCCTCTAAGTTTCAATAGTTTGCACTGAGATTTAGGAATGAAAAATTTGCCCAACTTTTTACAGACAGAAATTTAATTGTTGGAGTTATTCTAGAGACATTATGTTAGACTGGCAGGGACAATTAGACTCCAAGTACTTGTATATAGTATTTGTGATGTAAACATATGTATACATAATTCACATGCAAACCTAGTATCCTATAACAATAAGGCAAAGCCTGAGAAAATAATTGCTCCATTTTCAGCAGAATCGTACCTGGCTGAACATGTTCAGCACACTTTTTATGTATCTAACAATCTGGCTGTCACCCATACAACCTGCTTCCATTTCAAATTGTGCCTTGGAAATGAGTGTCCCCATTCCTTCAGATAAACCAGGCAAAATCAGGGGAGAAACAGGGAGGGACAGTCAGCACTGAGGTTGAGTGATTTTTCAACTTCTGGTCTGTAGATCCGTGGGTTACTAAGAAAAAGAAAATCACTACTCATAGCCTCTATCCAGATCTGAAGTTCCTGCAAAAAGCAAGTGATCTACAGAAAGAGAAGGAATTCTGCAGCAAGCTTCCCCTCATAATACTCTCTCATGTAAATAACCTGCCCTGCTGATAACCTGCAGATCCTTTCACAGATAACCTGCAGGTTACAAGCAGGGACAACAGCACTACTGACTCATACTCCCAGCCCCCACCTATCCCTAAATCTCTAACAGCTAATAAAAAAAAGGAAATTGCTAAAATGAAAAACAAGAGCATTCTTTCTCAAGGAAAATCTTGTTCCCACAGAAAACAAAAATACTGGAGACTCTCTAGTGACATCTAGGCTGTGCTACAGGTATATGCCACGATACCTCCTGGTGTTTGGTGGCTCAGGCCAAAAAAATCCATGTCTCTCCTTCAACAGAATTGCTTTGGATTCAACAGGGCTGGGAGGCAGACAAAGTGTCCATCCAGACCTGGGTGTTGGGCATTGTTCCTGTGTCCCACAATTCAGACATAGTATAGGGAATCTACTAGATATTCTATTGCTTTAGATTTTATCTGCTAAGTGTTCAGAGATGATAGCACTGGGTATATACACATCCATTGTTATCAGAGACAGGTATGCCATACTGGGTTTATAGAGCCATAAAAGCATTTGTTGGAATAGAAAGAAAAAAAAAAGGCTTCTCTTCCCATCTGTACGCTTGCTAACATTTGTCATGCTGCTAACAATGAACAATGTAGGAAGATAACCTTGAAATGGACAATATTATCTACAGACCCTGAGGGTGATTTAGTATGAGTATTTGTCTCTTTTGAAGGCAGAGACATCTCAGTCTTTTTCCTTCTTCTCCTCCTTCTACAGAATGTTTTGGCAAATTGCATGTTCCCTGCTGTAGCTTCTGCTGTTATCTCTTTTCCCTTGAACTTACGTGCCAAACAGGCCACTGTAGTTCTGATGGATGATACTCTGCTATAGGGTTGAGTTAATGTGCCTCGTGAAGGGATGATGAAATTATTTCTTCTTGTTCACTCTTCTTCTGCAAAGAGTGTATCAGTTCGATAATTTTGTTCTTTTTTCACTCTAATATTGTCTCTGCTCAACCCTGTCTTCCTTGCACACAGCGTACTCTGCAATGTTGAGTTCTAAAACTCAACCTGGAAAATTATAGTGCAAAAAGATGATGATCAGCCTGGGACAAAAGGGAACAATTTCAGTCAGCCTCTACAGCTTAGACAGTATGTCTCCAGAATACTTTCAAGTTTTCAAGGGCAGGAGAAGGTCTTCACATCCCTTCAGTTGTATAGATAAAAAACAGAGAAAGGTTTATGTAAGTCCACTGTCAAGCCCCAATGCTCCAAAAGCATTTTGCACATTACTAAACTGTGCACATATAAAGAGGCCTTGCAGAGATTGCCTAACTGTGTTTGTAGAATCAGTCCTTAAAAAAAGATGTGGAAAAGTAAAACAGAAGTAGTAGTCAGAATCACAGTATAGTTGAGGTCAGAAGGGATGTCTGGATATTGTCTAGTCCAATACCCACGCTCAAAGCAGGGTCACCTACAGCAGGTTACCCAGGACTGCATGTGGTTTGGTTTTTAATATCTCCACAGATGGATACTCTGAGCAATCTGTTCCAGCGTCTGACCACTTTCATAGGAAAAAGAAGGGGGTTTGTTGTGTTTAAATAGAGTTTAGGGTATTTCAATTGCTTCAAAGTCTGGCTTCATCTTTTTTGCACCTTTCCATCAGCTATTTATACACTTGGATAAGATCCCCTTGAGTATTCTCCCTGCTCTCTCAGCCTCTCCTCATACGCTCCAGATGCTTCATCATCTTTGTGGTCCTACACTGAACTTGCTCCAGTAAGTCCACACCTGTCTTGTCCTGGGGAGCCCAGAACTGCTGCCAGCACTGCAGATACATCTGTGCAGAACAGAGAGGAAAGATTACCTTGCTTGACCTGCCTTCCTCATGTAGCCCAGGGTACTGTTGGCAGCTCAGGGTGCTGCAACTCGTCTTTTTGTCCACCAGAACCTCAAGATCCTTCTCTGCAAACTTGCTTCCAGCTATATATCCCCCATCCTACTCTGGTGCATGGAGTTATTCCTCTCATGATTCAGGACTTTGCATTTCCCTTGGTTGAACTTCATGAGGTTCCTGTCAGCATGTTTCTCAACCTTATCCATGGTCTCTGAACGGCTGCACACCCATCTGGGTATATCAAGCACTACTCCCGGTTTTATATCATCTGCAAACTTGCTAATGGTGGACTCTGTCCCAACATCCAGGTCATTAATGAAGACATTAAACAGTATTGGTCCCAGTATCAGCCCCCAGGGCACACCATCTGGATATTGTATCACTGATCACAACCTTTGAGCCTGGCACATCAGGCCAGTAGTTTTTACTGTACCTCACTGTCCTCTTATCTAGTCCTGCTTCATCAGTTTTTTAGGAGGATCTTATGGAAGATGGTGTCAAAAGTCTTACTAAAGTTAAGATGAGCAACATCCACTGCTGTCCTCTCATTCTCCAAGCCAGTTATCTCATCGTAGAAAGCTATTGGATTAGTTAGATATGAAATGTTAGTTAAGAGATCCCACACTCATTTGTACGTGTGTGTGTATGTTCATATATGTGCATATTTAAAATATGTATTGAGACATAAAAAGGTGCAGAAAATAATAAACCCACAAGTTAACAATATGTATCTCATTTTAAAAATCAAAGTCTTGATAGGACAGGATACTCAGGAAATCTTCACCTCTGCCCAGGTTGGATGTAACAGGCAGACACCATTCCAAGCACAAGCTGCCAATAGAAAGATTTCCGCAAAGTCACAGCTATGATACAGTAAAAATATGATCATGATTTTGAGCACTGGCACAGAACAAAATGTCTTTGAATCCAGGAAAGAGCATCTTTTCACCCCCTCAGAGAAGCACAGCTGATGTTATGGCATGGACTTTCCCCTGGAAGCAGAGACAACAGTCCGTGCATGCGTCGTTTCTCCCCTGGAAGGGAACCTCATTTTCTCAGCAGCAGACAGCCTTAAAGCTCCAGTGCAGCTAGTTTGGTCTGACTATTTGTCAGTGGAACTGAACAACCAGATTCTAACTCAAAGCCCTCTGTTCTCAAGGGGATGGTGTTGTGGTCTTAAGAAGATTTACAAGAGCAGAAGAGACTTTAATATCAAAATAATCAAGGTAAAAAGAGAGGAAGGAAGGAAGGAAGGAAGGAAGGAAGGAAGGAAGGAAGGAAGGAAGGAAGGAAGGAAGGAAGGAAGGAAGGAAGGAAGGAAGGAAGGAAGGAAGGAAGGAAGGAAGGAAGGAAGGAAGGAAGGAAGGAGGGCTTTAGATAACTAAGTCATCTCTACTTAAAGCACTTCCAAATTGAGTCAGTTGGAACCTTAGAGCATGAAATAAATATCCCTGTACATAGTTTCAAACACCAGCATTTTTAGCTCTACAGAGTAATTTCTGGAAGTCTCTCCAACACATTCATAATTTGAAACATATCTACTTATAGTATATGTGTTGTATAAAAGTAGAAGATGAAAAGGAAAGGGTTAAGCAGAGAGTATTGTATGCCACAAGCAAATGCAGAATAAAGGGGGGAAGTGTGGAAGAAGGTGCAGAAAGACAAGTCTGTGTCTGTCAAAACATGAGAATCAGAAATGATTAGAGTCCAAATTACAAGTCTGTCTGTCATGAAGCATGATAGATTTAAAATACAGGAGAAGGCAAATGACAGTTAAAGAACAAGCTGGAAAAACTTTTGCCAAAAAAGAAAAATCACAGAAAAGTAGCCTGACACAGCCAATCAAATTAAGAGAGTTCATCTTGGTGGAAAATTACTTACTGCAAATGTAGACAAATAACTATCTAGATGAGAAACAGACAATGGAACTTAATGAACGCTCTGAACATCACTGTTTATTGTATGAATCATTATCACTGAATCCATAGCCAACTAGATTGGAAAGAATTTCAGAAATTATCAGAAATATTCTGTCCACCTGGTTTGTTTGACACAGCATAGTGAAGGACACAGTCTTTCTGCTAATGCTCCTGAATATATCGCAATTGTCTAACATTCTTTAAATAAAGTGATACATAGGATAGATATTTTAAAAGATGGGATATCCTAGAAGTTAATTTTCAGTGTGACTGGAAAGGACACTCACTTCATAGCCATCTTTTATATATGGTCTGCCTTATAAAACACTCACCTCATCTTTTATCCAGGTTTCAGGTTATGATGTAAAATAATATTGGCTTTGAAAATAAGTTTGTGGAACAAATACTCACAGAAAATTGAGGCTGAATGTCAAAATTCCACTTCCAATTTAGACTTGCCAAACTGTCAGAATATTTGTTATTTTTCTTAAAACCCCAGCTGTTAAAATCAAGAGAAAGTAGAATAATTTAAACTTTTGTTTAAAGAGATGTTTTAGACGCCTTAGAGAGTGAGTAGCCTGAAATTGTGAAATAAGCAATGCAAATTTCTCAGAAACCAGAAAGGAAAGAGAAAAAATGCAACATTCATTAAAAAAAAATCAAACCAAACTAAACTAAAACACACACACACACAAAAAAAAAAAACAACAAAAAACCCACAAAAAACAAAAACAACAAAAGCAACCACAAAACAAACCCTACATAAATAAAACCAACATTGAATGATTTTTAGGGCAAATTCATTATTTTCAGAACCTTGCTTATCAATTTGGCAACACTTCACATCTGGGGCACTTCAGTAATCTGGAGGAGATAGGTGGAAATTATTGTATTGATTTTTAAAGAAATATGAGCTAGGTCATAAATTTGAATTTGTGTCCCAGTTCAGATTGTAAATTTGGAGGTTTCTGGATCCAATATTTTGCTCTGCACTCACCACTAATTTGTCTTGATGTGTAGATAAGATTGAGTGGGAGAGTGGGGGGATAAGGAGGGAAACTCAATGCTATCACCATGTACACTCACAACTTTTCTATCAGCCCTTTTGTTCAGTAGACAACAACAATCTTTTGTGCATAGAGATTGCTGAGAAGAGGTAGCAAAGTTACTCCTCTGGGAATATGATAAGCCAGCTTTTAGATGATGTGTCTAAGTCTACTTTTTTTGCTGCTCCCCCCTCTTCTTACTGTGAATGGATATCTCACTTTAACCCGAAAGGATGTATTTCCATTCTGCCTCAACCACCTACAGCTGTGAATATCCTTTAGAGACACAGCTTCCAGCAGTCATATCACCTTGTTGAGTCTCATCTACCATTACAGCTGACAAATCAGTAGATAATGATATTTGCTGAGGTTATATCATCCATAATAAGTTTCAAATTTGCCCTTATCTAAAGAAAGCTGAATAAGCTAGGCTGCTTTTGCACTGCAAATTCTGGAGGATGCAATTCAGGAGATGGTCTATTTATGTTGATTAATAATGGCCTTCCACTGCCCCTGAAGACAGTACTCCTCTAAAGCACAGGAAGAGCTAGTATCTGTAGCAGATGTCTTTTAAAGTTATACCAGTAGTTATCATATATTCACACACAATATAAAATGAAACAATCATGCCTAGAACGGCTTCATCTTGCCAATCTCTAACACCTTGCACATAAGGAAATCCTTTAACAATGGAATGAAGTCCAAACTAAACAGAGCAGAATTGTTTTGAAGGATGGCTCATTTCCTACTTCTGGCTCTTTACTGTTGATTATTTAAGCACTCATTTCACTTTATAAATGGAAACTGAATCACAGTTTACCACTGGAAAATTATTGGAAATCAGAGTCCATTCGAGTCACAGACATGGCCATTTCCTCTCTGAACAGGAAGACTATGCTCAAATGGTCCTTTCGGGAGCTCTGAATGATAAAAAACCTGTTTCTAGCCTCTTTCAAAAAGATCTGTGTAGTGTTTGCATATTTCACTTGAAAAAAAAAAGTCAGGATGTCCCTCTACAAACATGGATGTTAGAGCAGGAAAAAGGAAAGGTGAATATACATTTTTCTACTTATCTAGACAGCATAAAGTCTGTTTGCAAACCTGGAATGAGACAGGCCCTCTAGCTTTTCACTTCCCTCTTTATAACTTATTCATCTTTATTTATTTTCATTTATATACAAAAGAAGACTGGAAAAGGCAGGCTTATGGCTGTAGGCACATGCGACAGTACTTCTGTAACCAGTTATTATAATAGACAATTCCTTTCAGCTCATCTAAAAATGCTAGCAGTTTCCAGATAGAAGATAAATAGTAAAAAACCCTACCATTTCCCTCTTGGTCTAGCCTCTGTCCTTCTCTAAGAGCCGGAGAAAGTAGATAGATTTCCCTGTTTGTCTTAAAAAGGAGGTGCAGGATATTTATGATAAGTTCTAAAGTCCTGAGACCATAGAGGGAGATTTGGAGTCATCCAAGCTGGTATTTTCAGTGAATCTGAGAGCAGAGGTGGCAGAATTGGATTGGGGAAGCCTAGGGAAAACAGTGGCTGCTGATGGGGTGGACAAGGCAGACACCAGCCATTTCACAAGTACTGCAAGGCTGTAGCTCAGACTATTCAAACCACAGCCATGCCAGTATCATACGCACAGAGAAGTTGTTTCCTGTCACATGAAGCACTTGATCAAATACTAGCTTCTGCATCCTAGATGTCTACAGTTGTCTAGACTCCTTCATTATCAGTGGAGAAAGATAGGCACTTCCTATAGCACAGTTTAGTTCCTCTTCAATTAGGTGTCCCTAACAGGTCAGCTGAGTCACGTTTTAAAAATATTTTTTTTTTCTTTTTCCTGTACAGGGACACAGGTTGACTGGCTTAGACATAAACATCCACACTAAAGGCTTCTGAGGTTTTTGACCACTTTAATGGCAAACACTTGTCACAGTACTCCAAACACCCTTTTCACAAGCGCTGAAAAGGGTAAAGTGCTCACTCAGGTCCTTTTCTTCAAAGTTACTTTCTAGTCAGCTGGTTCCCAGACTCTACTGTTGCATGGGGTTACTCTATCCCAGATGCAGGACTTTGCAATTACCATGATTGAACTTCATGAGGTTTATGTCATTCCATTTCTCCAGCTTCTGGGGTTCCAGCTGTACTCTCCAGAATATTGACTGTTCCTCCCACATCACTGATCTTGCTGAGGGTGCGCTCCATCTGATCGCCCAGGTCACCAATGAAGATGTTAAAGAGTACTGGTCTCAATATTGACCCCCTGAGGAAACTGGCTGCTACTTGGACTTCATAGCACGGTTCAAAACCCTTTGAGACTAGTCGTCCAGGTAATTTTCAATGAATTTACAAGTCCAAATACCCTGACAGTATCTTATCCTCTTAGCCACAGAAAGTAACTGTTGCTCTCCTCACATCTGCTGAGCACCTGTCTCATCAGAGAAGCCTATTAGACTGGTCACAAAAGATTTGTAAATTCATGCTGGCTGTTCCCAGTTTTCTTGTCCTTCCCATGCCCGGACATGATTCCCAGGAGGATACGTTTCATCATGTTTCATCATCTCCCCTGCCCAGCTCCAGCCCTGGGCATTGGGCACCTCCCTGGGGATGGGGACAGACTGGGATGTGGGCCCATGGTTGGACCTGGCTTGGCAGGGCCCAGGGCTGGGCAGGGCTGAGCTGTGGAGAGCTGGAGACCAGCCCTGCTGTGGCATCACTGGGGCAGAGGCTGATGGCCCCAGGGGGTTGACATGGGGTCCTGGGCTGTGGGGAGGTGGGGGGAGCCCTGGGGAGGCTGGTGGTGCCCTCAGGACCCTGACAAAAGGGAGGATGAGAGGTATCCGCACAGGCTCCAAGATTTGGAGGTGAAGTCATGACCAGGAGAGGAAATCCCAGCTATATAAGGTAACAGAAAGGGAGAGAATGAGAATCAACTTTTTAAGTGCTGTTCAAGTGATCCGGCCCAAACCACAACATCAGGAGGGAAGGTTGGGCATACTTTGCAGATCAAAGTAATTTCTGTACTGGGACTGTCGTTTAGAGAATCATGGAGGGCATGATCCTCTTCTGCCCATCATGCTCATTTGTATCTGCTAAGCCACCCTGCTGTGGAGGACTTGGCCACTCACCTGGTCCTGCCGCCACTGATCCCCCCACAGAGAGGTGGGGGGGGTGGACAGAGAGGAGTCACAGAGCGAGCTGCGTTATTTCCATCTGTCCCCCAAACAGCTATTCAGATCACCATTGTGCTTTCCACACATGCACACACCTCAGGAAGAAAAGCAAAAAAAAATCATCATTCTAGTTTCTACATATTTTTTGTTTTATTTGTCACTTGTGATGCCGTTCTGCAGAGCAGGTATAAAGAAGCCTCTGTTAACAGTTTCCACACGTTTTTCTGAGAAACACCTTGAACTAGGCACTCTAGGCAGCTGTTTACTTAATTCGTCCTTGAGATCCATTTCCTGATCTTTCTGCTTCCAAGAAAGTTTGTATATTTTGTATGGCCAGTAGAATTCACTGCTTGATATAGAACTAATGTTTTTGATGTAGGAGATATCAGAAAAATGCAAGAATAAGTTAGCAAATGCCTATGTCTTCCATGCCCTCAGGATGAAGCAAGAAAAATAGTTAGGAAAAAAATTTGTTTAAATAGAATGATGAATTCTCTAAAGGGAGCATTGTCCCCGTCCATAAAACATAGAATCAGAAAAGGAAATCTGCTGTTGTAAACACAAGTTTGATTCTTGGCATTACTCTACTGGGTTTTGGCTCAGATAGAGTTAAATTTCTACATTGTAGCTTGTATGGTGATATGTTTTGGAGTTGTGACCAAAACAGTGTTGATAACTCACCAATGTTTTAGTTACTGCTGAGCAGTGCTTACACAGAGTCAAGGCCTTTTCTACTCCTCACGCTGCCGCACCAGTGAGTAGGCCGGGGGTGCACAAGAAGTTAGGAGGAGACACAGCCAGGATGGCTGACCCCCAACTGCCCAAAGGGATATTCCATACCATATGATGTCATGCTTAGTATATAAAGCATGGGAGGACATCCAGAGTGATGGTGTTTGTCTTCCCAAGTAACTGTTACACGTGATGGAGCCCTGCTTTCCTGGAGATGGCTGAACACTATCCTGCTGATGGGAAGTAGTGAATGAATTCCTTGTTTTGCTTTGTGTTTGTGGACAGCATTTGCTTTACCTATTGAACTGCCTTTATCTCAACCCAAAAGTTTTGTCCCTTTTGACCCTTCCGATTCTCTTCCCCATCCCCACCGGTGGGGGAGTGCGCGAGCAGCTGTGTGGGGCTGAGCTGCCTACCGGGGTCAAATCACGACAATTACTAATATCCTGTATTTCCATACCTTCATCACGGTGCTCAGAGATCTCAGGTGTCATGGGATACTTGTTATAACATGTGCAGAAGCACTTTTATCATCTCCTCCCTCCACACCTCCAGTTTAGGAATTTGTTGTCAAATATCAAGGGGATTAGTTTCAAACGTCAAAAGCAGATGTGGGGTTATGAGTAAAGTTTTTTGTTTTTTTTTTTAAAAAAAGAAATACATAAACCTGCATTTCAGACACCTTAAATAAAGAAATGTGAATCACTTCAAACAATCCCTGTTTTGCAAAGCTATTTAATATTCTAGACTGTTGGTCTGCAGGCGTCCAAATGGAATGCTAATTATCCACTTTCTTCCCCAGCTAAAAGCTTCACAGAGGCTGACAGAAGGAAAGGCACTAGACTGTTGAACAACAATACCATGCTTTCAGTGGGAAAGACAACTATAAAATGTTTCCTGCAGCCTAATTCTTCTAGCATCAGCTGATCCTTTACTAGTCCCTACTTGACACCAATTAATCTCTCCTCTACAGCTTACTATTCCTCGGGGCCTTAGCTGATATTCCTTTACTTTATGCTGAGTTTAAAATAGAGGTTGGGAAGAACACATTGAGTCTCAAACACAGCAGAGTGATACATTTAAATTCCTCCTGAGCTGATGACATGTCTTTCATTCCAGTCTTTCATTGCCCGGCAAAGGTATTTCCAGGATTGCTAGTTCACTGGAATGTCTCCATCATCTTTTCCTTAAAACAATTGATGTCTCAACTAAAAACCAGAGGGAAGCTCACCTCTTACTTTCCATCAAGCCAAAAAGACACTGAGGTAACATACTGCATAATTTTTAATATGCCTTCCCAACTTACTGCCTCTAAGTTTAATTATTTGTTAATGAACATAGTTTTGCAAGGTTTCTGGAAGGCCAGAATATTTAGGCAAGGCTTGTCAGGAGAGGTAATATCACCTGATACATTTGGAAAACAGTCAAACTTTGGACTTTTCCTATCAATAACATACATGCATGAAAGGTTTTCTTATTCTCCAGCAAAACATGTTACATCTTTTGACAATTTCATTTCACCTCACTTGGTCCATGGTATTCAAAACAGATTTATTGTTATTGAAGAGCTATCAATATCAATATTCTGCAAGACACTTTTATTTTATATAGTAATGCCCTTGGATAACATGCAGGTTAACATGCATAACATAATCTATTTGTAATGATTTTTTTTTTCTATAAAATGCAGGGTTCTTATAGATGTTAAGTATAGATTAGACTTTAAATTCACATTCCAACCATTTGTTCCTAAACTTCCTATTTAATGCTTTTGGAGAACAGCCTATGGGTAAACTAAGCAAAAGGTAGTAGCTCAAAGCTGTCTGTAACCACCGGAAAGGCAAATTATCATCATTTAGGTGATAAGTACACAAAATGGACTCCAAGCCAGTACATGGACCTACCGTCAATATTTCCTCTGTCTGGATTTGTAAGGATTTGTTTGAACTGAACCCTGTTATGTCAGTGTCACTGCCAAGTACTGAGGCTTCAAGAGTTGCAGTGATCTGATCTAACCGCTCATGTTCTCTGAAACGAGGAGTTCAGGCTTCTGTCTCCCTTTCTCCTCTTCTGCGTGGTCCTGGCCACACACTCCCATTTGGTGCCAGTTCTGAGCTGAGATAACTCACCAACCTACAAAAAACACCCCAAACAACCTACCAAAAAATGCCCACACCCCAAAGCAGAAAAAGAGGGATAATTTTTTATTGGTCTATGAAATTGAACTGTTTATGGAAAAGTCCAGAAAGTGTCTTGACCAATACAAAGAAGGGCATATTGTTTTGATTCCCGGAGCTGGGAAGAAGGGAGGGAAACATCTGAGAGGGAGAAGTGAATGACAACCCTGCCCTTTTGGAGAGTGCACTCCATTAGGCCCGCACAAGTGTTCGTGAAAACACGGGCTGAGGTTGCACAGGGAACAGTAGTTCTTCCCAGAGGTTCAATTAGGCCATTCTCTGAAGTCTAGTATCCCTCTTTATGTTTTATTTATGTTTTCTTTTAATATGCATCTCTTCTGAAAATTCTGAGCCCAGGAGATGGGGTCGGGAGCGATCGTGGCAGGAACCAGAGCACGTCCTCCTCGTCTACCCCATTCTCATGTTGCACAGCTCATTTCAATCTGGAGCACTGACTGTCTTCACTCTTCTCTTCTGAATCTATCTGATCTCCAAAGTTCTATCAACTGTGTTAGCTCCTAAAAGAAACATCCACTGCTCAAAGCTTTTAAATAATCTTTGCCATACCCAGTCTACAATGGAACACACACTTCCATAGGGCTCCTCCTACCAATGTGCCCACTTTCTTCCATGTTTTTTACACTTTTGCTCCCAAGTGGTTTTTCCTCATTTGCACCAATTCAGCTCTGCTGATTCTGAAAAATAAAAATATTATTTACACTTCATTTGTATGTGCTCAGTATGGAGAATTGGAACAACAGCTGAGAAACTGTGTTTTGTTTCCTGGCCAATATGGCACGTGTAAAACTTGTGGAGCAGCAGCTGAAAGGTTGTGTTTTTAGTTTTGGGACCAATTTGACATCTTTTAGCAATTTTTTTGGGCAGCAATTCAGAAGACTCTGATTCTTCCCCCACCCCAGACACCAATCTGGTATCTTTCCATCTAAGATTTTTGACACCTTTTGTCTGTGGAAATCAATAAACAAAGTCTGAAAATAATTTTCTCTGCAAAAATAAACTATTATGGAGATTTATGATACCATTTTTGGACATTTTGACTTTAAAATCCAGACTTTTTGTCTTCCCTTGCCTACGTTATGGTACATTTATTATAATTTATTTTAAAATTTAATGACTTTTTCTTTTCATAGAATCATAGATTAGTTTGGGTTGGAAGGGACTTTTAAAGGTCATCTAGTGCAACCCCCCTGCAATGAGCCGGGACATCTTCAACTAGACTGGGTTGCTCAGAACCCCGTCCAACCTGACCTTGAATGTTTCCAGGGATGGGTCATCTACCACCTCTCTGGGCAACATGGGCCAGTGTTTCATCACCCCCATTGTAAAAAATTTCTTCCTTCTATCTAGTCTAAATTTTTCATCTTTTAGTTTAAAGCCATTACCCCTTGTTCTATCGCAACAGGCCCTGTTAAAAAGTTTTTGAAATATGAATCTTAGAATGGATACGTTCCAGCCATTGTAAAGTGAATAATTAGTAAAATGTTATTACAGAATTGGAAAGGTGATTGTTTAAGCTATTGGGAATTTCTGTTATAAGGCTTCAGATATTTTTCATAAGCCTGATCTCTTTAATGTGTTTTTTTATAAATCTGTGATTCATGAAAGGTGCCAAACAACAACCTTGTAACAGGACTTCACTGAGCATCAAAAGTTAGTGCCTCTCTTGATAATCTTCTGCATATTTTTGTCTCCTAGCCACATTTAGGAGATCGAAAATAGTGCAGTTTTCATATCTAAAAGCCTTTGTCCAGCAAAAAAATCTATTTCTAGGGTAAGATATATAACACAGGCTTCTGCTTATTAGGGACAGGGCTGACAATAACTTTAATTTTGTGTGGCTATCAAACAGTTCTTTATATCATGGCAATAACATTATTATCTTATTTTATTTGATATAGTCTACACTAAAATATAAATGATATTTAGAGCCCCATTGGAATGGGTAGGATTTGAAATCTTTTGCTTCACCATTTAAACCCACTGAGAACTATGAGACTCGTATAAGGAGACAGATCGTTTTACACTGAACTACTTAGTAGTTTCTTTGATGTACTGAGATTTTTTGGCACTAGCTATTTGGGGGGCATATTGCTGAACTAGGTACATAACTTGCCTGGCAGTGTTATTTCCCATGTCCCAGTATAGTCATTCCTATGTGCTTACAACATATGCAAAGCGGAAGGGTAACATTAACAATTCTCTTTGACTGCCTTGATTTCATCTGCACAACCATTCTGCAGATAAAAATGTTAAATTCTTTCCAATTTTTTTTTTACTTCAATTAAATTTTATGTCTCTGCAGAATGTTGGCATACTCAACAAACATAAATCCAAAGAAGGATTCAAATTTTCTTATCCCCTCTTCCGGGGGATGCAGTAGAAAGATAAAAATCTTTCCTAGTCTGACATAGGGGGCAAATAATAGAATCAAAAGCTAATCCTGTACTTGAACAAAGAAACCACAGTTTCCCTTGAATCTCAAAACTCACAGTGAATAAAAAACCCCACCTTGTAGTCTCACCTGAGCTTGGGAACCGAACTTGTATATATTATTATTTAATATCTTTACCTGGATGAATACACACAGAATACTGTTCTAGCTGGTCAGATCCTTTATCATGGCCAAAAGGGTCCCTATGGATGCCAGGGAGCAGCAGAGCATCAGTGGGATGAGCCTAGATTGGAACGTGGTGCCACTGTACACTGAATGCTGGTTGCTAACAGCTCCTCACCCATGGCAGGAACACAGTTCATAAAACTGCAGTCTGAAGGGGGGGTGGGCAGGGGGACTGAAGGCTGTGTGATCAGAGGTCCTCCGCTTCTCCACAGTGGGACAATCTGCCTGAGGCTTCATATACTGCTTCTAGGATCACAGACTTCCAATGACATAATGCTAAATGTTCACTTTGCACGGAAAGACTTCTTTCCAGTAATTCCTTTCTTGAGTATCATGAATTTTCACTGGGATTTCTGTTTAGGGTCATTCCTGGATTAGGCAAAATTATTCATAGGGACTGCATGAGTTATCTATTTACAGACTTTTGTTCCTTTACAATTTGATTTAAAAATACTTTCCTCAGTTTATAACGACAATAATTTTCCACCACAAGTTCCATTCAGTCCTCAAAGCTGTACTTCAGAACACTAGTTCATAATTACGAACTTTGTTTCCTCCTTAGTTACTATTTTCCTTCTTTGCACTGCTTCACTTTAGCGATTTCGCACACAAAGATCACCCCGTTGGCCTGTGCCATCATTCAATTAATAAAAGAAAATGAAAAAAACAATGAAAAAGGGATCCATAAGCAAAGTCACGTTGATCTATGAATAAAATAATTTAACCTGTAAAAGCCTTTTCAATTGCCCAGACAACTTTCATATGCCTTGGCTCACGTTGTAGGCATGTTTGCATGTAAAATGAGAGAGAGAGAGAGAAGAACAATATGTAATATTATATTGCATAAAAGGAGAGGCAGTCAAAAGTATGTGCACGGCTAATTAAGGACTCTTCTCAGAAATAGAGTTAGTCCCATGAAGCTTATAAATTCTTTTATTTTGGTCTTCAGCTCTTTGCATCCTATTGTTTATTAGACAGGCTGGTGCAGGCAGGTGGTTCTGACCTGTAGTACTCGTCACACTAAGTCACTCAGCTGAATCGTGCATACAGATTACAGTTTTACCACTTGTGAGACTTGCCCTCCTTTGCATGGGGTTGTTTTATTTGCTTCTTATTGCTTATGCACATTTGGTCTCGGCTTTCTAGGAGGAACTGATAAAAAGCGACTTACAGATCCCCTATTGCCAAATCTCAGTAGCCAAAATTTAAACCCTCAGATCTAACCCAAAATCATTGCCTGATTTTCAGATATACCATTTCCTGCCCTATATATGTTACAGACAATAGGGTTGTATTCTGACAGGTTTTAAGGGTTAGATGTGTTCTAGCAGTTGGTAGCTGTTGACTTTGCCCCTACAGCTGACCAATTTTAGGTCAGTTGACTCTACTCTTTTGGACTTGTATCAAAAGAAATGAGGGATCGTTGCTTTGCATACAGGAAATGCTGTTCCTTTTTTTAATTTTTTTTTGGCGGGGGGATGCAAGTAACTCTTGTCCTTGTGCAAAAGGCTGGAATAAAGCCTATATAGCGTTTACATCATAATTATATCCTGTTTGGAGGATATAAATTGGATGGCCCACAGAAAAAGAATAGTTTCATCCTAACAAGAAAATATTTAAGATCTGACTCCTCAAAAAAAATCTTTGTATCTACTCTGCTACTTGGAATGTCATGCAGTAATTCTTAGGGGCAGCTGTAATGTGTGCTGACATATCAGCTACAATTTTGAAAATCTTTACACAATAGCAGATATTATTTTGCTCCTGACTTTCTGAAATTACTTACGGAGAGTCACAGCTCTCACCACAGGGAGAGACTCTTTCTCATCCCAGGTGAAAGTCTGACAATCTCTAAATGAAGTCTCTGTTAGATTCGAAAGTTGTTCTCACAAATATCTTTCCTTTTAGCTACATTTGCCCACTAAGCAGTGTCAGAGCACAGGCACAGACACTGGGACTCAGTCATCTGTATTTTCTTT
Organism: Rissa tridactyla; assembly: GCF_028500815.1. Lineage (NCBI taxonomy): Eukaryota > Metazoa > Chordata > Aves > Charadriiformes > Laridae > Rissa > Rissa tridactyla. The sequence continues at coordinate 113,486,785 of NC_071468.1, read as the reverse complement.
ATTGCTAGGATAGTCCCTCACATAGTTTTGGTCAGCTGGAACTCTTCCAAATTATTCCAAATGAGGCACAGTTTTGGGTTGCCACATGGTAAGGATCACTCCTGATAAGCATTTTGGATGGAGCTACCCGGCTCTAAAAGCAAAGAGAGTTCAACAGTATGGACATGACCAGACCATGCCAGCTGGCCTCAGTCCAGGGCATGGGCCCTAGGCCTGTTTGGTTGACTACTTTCAGTAGATGTAGTTTCTGAGTCTCATATATATGGCTATATATATATATATATAGCAAATACATGGCCATCCTTGTAAAATGGCTGGAAGACCAGTTGAATAGGCTGTAACTTTTCTATTAAGAAAGTGCTAAAGCATTAAAATTAAGTACTTAATGCAGGATACCAAAAAGTATATTTTGAACTCGCTTTCAGTTATCAATATGTCCTATTCTGCATTGCTGCGCTCTGTTCTGTTTAATTGAATATCCAAGTAAAAAGTGACAAAAAGAAAAGAAAATTTAATCCAGAATGAACACTTTGCTGGCAAACTGTATTCGCTTAACTATAACAATTGCGTTCAAGTAGAGTTGCTTTCATTTTTGAAAGAAAGGTCAAATGCATCTTCCTGGAGAAAAAGACCATTCCACTGTCTCTAATAAATGACAATAGCATACTGCAGGAAGAGGTTAGACTATTGTTACATTCATTTAGTTCCTACATTCATTGTGACCCCACTGTGATTATACAAAATGCTTTATCACACGTAAAGGCATAATTTCCTCAGTCCAAGAAGGCTGAACAGAAGTGCCGTTAGCAAGTACAACCATAATTTAAGAGACTCTTAATGTGGCATCTTTTATAGATTTTAGTTACTTCATTATGTGAAATGAAATATAAGGCATACCCACATATGGTGTTGAATTTAGGCCTTATGAAATAAAGATACCCCTTGATAATGTGATAAATGCATAAGATACAGGAAAAACATGAACAAACCTCCCAATATAGTTTAGTTCTTCTACTCCATAGAAGAAGAAACAGGGCATATGCAGGTCACAGTCTTTTCCCCCTTTGTAACAGAGCCTGAATTTTCTATCAGCGTTGAACAAATTTTAGTGTTTCTGGTATGTTTCCTGAGCAAACTCTTGTGAAGCGGTAAACACTATGGAAGACCGAGTTCATTATATCTCTGACGGTGTCTGAGTTTTCCATGCTTACTCTGAGGTAGCTATCAAGATCTATTTTCAAGATAAATTATTTAATTTCCTTCCCTAAATCTTTTTTCCAGGCAAGATACACCAGCTGCTTTGAAAAGGGAGTTGTTTTTTCCTTTTTTTTCCCAGAGAGCTTTCACTTCAACAGATCAGCCACTGACATCTCAGGTTAAGCTATCTCAGCATAATCACTGATACCACAGGGTCTGCAGGAAGTGAAATGAGCTCTGTGAAGGTTTCAGGTCAAATATTAATCTACCTGACAGTAGCATGTCTGGAAAGTTTCATCTTCAGCATTCCAATGATGCCTAAATCCTTCCCACCTGCTGGGGTGGCACTGATTCCCAAATTATAAGATAATTTAGAACTTAAAATTTGCATTTAAAAGTCTATTTGAAGAAGGGATTTTATCTGCTTCCTTTAACTTCGTATACTTAGTAGTGAGCAAGGGCTGGAAACTCAGTGTTATATATTCTTTTTAACTGATTCTTAGTTTGTTTTTCCTGCTTCAAAGAAAAGCCAGGTCTCAGACGCAAACTTCTTGAGTCGGTGAAAGATACCATCTCTCAGTTCTGTGGCTGGGAATGGATAATGCTCATTTAATCAATGTACATGGAATTTTTCTTCACTGGTGTAAAAGACTGCAACAGTAGTTATATTGTTCCATAAAATGATTCCTCTTTAACAAAAAAATCAGGCAGAATTAAGAATATTAGTACTAGGCTGCATAACAGATGCACTGTGTCAAAGAAGTAAAATGTTTCTGCCATAAAAAACTTCCCATGCGAAGAACACTTGAAGAACTTTGCCTAATTTACTTCTGGAAAAATCAAGGCGAGATCAACAGAAACAATAATGCAAAATTTACTTATTCTTTCAGCACAAAAAGATAGGGTATGGTTAGCTCACAAAGCTGAAACATGTTATGGGAAGTGGAAAAGATAATTTTCTTAGAACACCCAAATCCAGAACAGATGGAGCACTAATGAATACAATATCAGCCATTTTGATAATGGTTGAAAAATGGATCAGCTGCCAACTAGTTCCTACAAGCATAATGGAATATATCTTATAAGGTTCCCATGCTCCATACTTACAGGTGTTTGTGCAGTCCTGTGTATAGCTCTTTCATTCCATTTTCTATATTGTCTTGCCATCCTATAAAAACATGCAAAAATATATCTGCTAGTATGCGTCCAGTGGAGGGCCACGAAGATGATCGGCTGGGTCATCCGATACATCCATAGGCTGGAGCAGGCTGAGATAGTTGGGGCTGTTCAGCCTGGAGAAGAGAAGGCTCCAGGGAGACCTTACAGCAGCCTTCCAGTACCTGAAGGGGGCCTACAGGAAAAATGGGGAGGGACTCTTTATGAGGGAGTGTAACGATAGGAAAAGGGATAATGGTTTCAAACTGAAAGAGGGTAGATTTAGATTGTCTAGTAGGAAGAAATTCTCTCCTGTGAGGGTGGCGAGACACTGGAACACATTGCCCAGGGAAGTTGTGGATGCCCCATCCCTGGAAGTGTTCAAGGCCAGGCTGGATGGGGCTTTGAGCAACCTGGTCTAGTGGGAGGTGTCCCTGCCCATGGCAGGGGGATTTGAACTAGGTGATCTTTAAGATCCCTTCCAACCTGAACCATTCTATGATAAATTATTTGATAATCATCATACACAAGCTGTGTGGGGTGGCTGACATGCTGGAGGGAAGGGATGCCATCCAGAGGCACCTTGACAGGCTGGAGAGGTGGGCCCATGCCAACCTCATGAAGTTCAACAAGACCAAGTGCAAGGTCCTCCATCTGAGTCGTAGCAATCCCAAGCACCGATATAGGCTGGGCAGTGACTGGCTTGAGAGCAGCCCTGAGGAGAAGGACTTGGGGGTGCTGGTGGACGAGAGGCTCAACATGAGCCATCAGGGTGCACTAGCAGCCCAGAAAGCCAATTGTATCCTGGGCTGCATCAGGAGAAGCATGGCCAGCAGGTCGAGGGAGGTGATTCTCCCCCTCTACTCCACTCTCGTGAGACCCCACCTGGAGTACTGCATCCAATTCTGGAGCCCCTACTACAGGAAAGACATGGATGTGCTGGAACATGTCCAGAGAAGGGCCACGAGGATGATCAGAGGGCTGGAGCACCTCTCCTATGAGGACAGACTGAGAGAGCTGGGGTTGTTCAGTCTGCAGAAAAGAAGGCTCCGAGGAGACCTTATAGTGGCCTACCAGTATCTTAAGGGTGCCTACAAGAAAGCTGGCAAGGGACTTTTTAGGATGTCGGGTAATGGTAGGACTAGAGGGAATGGATTAAAACTAGAGATGGGACAATTCAGACTGGACGTTAGGAAGCAGTTCTCCGCCATGGGGGTGGTGAAACAATGGCACAGGTTGCCCAGAGAGGTGGTAGATACCCCATCTCTGGAAACATTCAAGGCCAGTCTGGATGGGGCTCTGAGCAACCTGATCTAGTGGGAGATGTCCCTGCCCATGGCAGGGGGGTTGGAACTAGATGATCTTTAAGGTCTCTTCCAACCCTAACAATTCTATGATTCTATGATTCTATGATTCTGTATAATGTGCTGTTATTGACAGAAGAGCTAATCTGATCTACTACACACATTTTATGTTGATGTAAACCTGTCCATTTCAGGAAAGTTACAAAATTCATTTATGAGTGAGGCTCTATCTTCATCTATTATGAGGCTCTACCTTCATCTCTTTCACCTTCATTGATTTGGAGTTATCAGCTAATACTCTCTCATTTTAAATACTTACACATATAAACCTATATATTATTAATGTGTGAGTTGAGTATATACGTCAGTTGAATTGTGTGCCAGGGCATTCTATTCTACCTCTAAACCAAGGGTAGAAATAACTGTGGAAATAATTTTGTAGTCTATGATCACCTTCAATTTGTCCAAGATTTTTTTCTTAATCGTTGTCTCCAACAGCACCTTTACCCAGTATTTTAGAACTATCTTTAAGGCATTGTTTTGGAGGAATTCAGAAGCCTATTCAGAAGAGCAGTTTGGGAAAACTCTGCCTGTTTAGATGACTGAGAGATGCTAAATGTGTACAGTAAGAGTTATCTCTGCTACCTTTAAACATAAAATGGAGACATCTACACCTGATCTAGTTGTTCTCTTTGAGCTTGTCATTGGAGAGATGTAAGGGTATGGCTCATCTGGTCTATTTTAAAGTCTAGTTTACACTGAGATTAAACACAATAAGTGTGCCAATTTCTTCACAATGACTATGAAAGAAGTAAAGATGACTACCTGAGGCATAAACGTCTACATCCCAGGTAACTAAAACCAGCCGCTATGTCTCCCACACCAGACATCTCAAACAAGTACCCTTGTAGTTAATCAACAAAAAGAACCATGTTCAGGATATGTCTAAAATAAGGAAACAAACCTTCTGTATGGCATGATACTTGAAATTATAATGGTAGAACACAACGCAGGCGTTGTTGGAAGAATTGAAGGTGGATAAAGCTGGATTGGCTGAAAGAGAAAAAAGTACAGGTTAAAACTTTTGGGATGAAATGAGGTTTGTAGCATGGTTTCTCAAGGCCTCATTCTGTACCTAATTTTATTTATTATATATAAAAATAATTTATGTGCATGACTAATAGACTAACTGGGCCTATGTATGAAAACCACAGATTTTTGTACTAAGCGGTTCTTCATGACACAGCAAGGAGGAAATCTGTGCCACAAGGGTCAGCTCAGTTACCTAGGGCACCTCTGTCACTGACAGCACGTTGGCTACCTGGATTACCTCAGGCATATGAATAAGGGACGTTCCTTAATGTCCATCCATCACCTGTGTCATTTTTGTCAGTCGCCTCAGAAGGCCCAGAGAAGAAAAAGAGGTGGGATGTAATTTTATCATCAAAAGTTACGTCCTGAAAAGAGTTCTTCTATAAAATAAATTTTCATCAGCTTGAAATAGCAGAAGGCAAAAAAGACCTGAATATCCTCACTCAATCAAGTAGTGTCACGTGACTATAAGCAGGCAAAAATAATCCTAACGCGCTTCAGGCAAAGTGATAGAAATAGAGATGTGTTGATGTCATTACATAAGGCACTAGAAAATTCTCCTGTGAAATACTGGATCCACTCCATGTTCAAGAACTCCAAATTTAAACTAGAACTAACTTGGAGAATAACCTTTATACAGATCTGTAAAATAGAAGTGGAGGTAATATATATGAAAAAACATAAATATCTGTAAGCACGCATGGTGAAAACCACCAGGAAGAAAAAAGAGCTATTAAGCTAAAAGATACTATTGGCACAGTAATAAAGTGGTGCAAAATGGTCCCAAATACTTTTAAACTGGAAGTTAGGAGATTTCTAATATCAGGAACAGCTTACAAGCAGAAACAGGGGTATGAGAAATCTGAGTGCATTTTATAATGAGTCTTACAGCATTTATAAACAGGTTTCAGTTGCCCATAACAACAGGGAACAGGGCTTTATGACCCACTAAGTTTTTCCAGTCTTATGCCCAAGAACACCAAAGGCATCGGCAAAAGAAATTCTGCTTTTTTTCAGAAAGTTTTTTTCAGAAAACTTTCGTAGGTTTGAACACTGATAATACATTTACTTTCATTATATTAAATGCATGCATTCATTGATCACTGTTATACTGAAAATCTGGTAATATATTTTAGCATTGTGTTTCATTGTAACAGTAAAAATACTGTTTTTCATTTATAGTTGGGTTATAGTGGACATGGATGTTAGGTGCAGCTTTGTATTTACATTTCACCATAATACAAAAGAGAAGGGAGAGATGCTTACATTGGTTTTCTTTGTTTGCTTTTTTGCTTGTCCCATATTTCTATTTGTTGAAACACAGTTTTATTCACTGGATGCTAATGTTCCATTTTTGTTTCTGAGAAAAGGCTTCTTTAAACTTGAGTAAACTACGTTGTAAGTTTTAAACATCTGCAGTATGTCATATAATTGATTCTATGTGTTTTGTTTAAGATAATTTTTGTCAACATTGTTTTGCTTATTTATGTTTAATGAGGATTGAAGTTACTTTTTATAAAAATGAATAAACTCAGGAAACCCATGTCAGTTATTTATGACTGTAAAAACCATTTTAAGATTATCTTTTAACAAACAAGCACTTCAATAAAACCTAAGTAAAGGTTCTTTCATTGCTACTGTCAGATAGTATGTTTTCCAGGTCTGGTTACAGGTGTTAAGAGTAATAGCCATGAAGTGTTACTAATAATTTCAATAGCAATGAAGTTAATATAATAATAGCAATAAAAATAGTAATCAGTCATATGTATTAGCACAGTCTCATTCATATCACTGCCTCCTACACTGATTTGCTCTTTCTTTTTTTTCCAGTTATATTCCAAATTCAGTCTACAGGTACAGGTGGCTTGAAGTCACAGAAACTAAATGGCGAATGAGCTGAAATCAGTGGAAGGGATATGAATTTTATTTATATTCATCTCATTGAGGACAAGGTCCTAAACAAATAACAAAATTGCTTTAGGAGTGATCTAGGAGACTGGGATAGCAGTATGGCTGGAGATAGTGGATATAACTAACTAAAATTAGGATTTTAGTAAGCAGTGGTGCTTACTTCTGCGTTTGAGCAGGAAAACAGCACAAGCGACATCTGCTTTCTCAGATAACTCCTATCATCCTTTCTCTGAAAGAATAAAGTGCATTGAAGATTTAAAAGCTGTGGAAAAGGCAAGAAGATATTAGGTCACTTGGCCCAAATCCCAGATTAAGTTAACTACTGCCCCTAGAAGAGAACCCTGAATTCCCAGCTCTCAAAGAGCCATGCCAGCCGCTGGGAAGCATCGTTTCCTTATATGAAGTTTATTTAAAGGAAAGCAAGCAAGAAAAAGAATCCGAGATTCAAAATTCCAGGAAGAAAAGCTTCAATTTTTCTTGTAAACCTGAGGAAAAGTGTGCTGGTTCTGCATTTTTTGTGTATTTCAGGTCTACTAATTCTAGTTCTTATGCACTGAATGTTGTAATACTTCACTGATGTTTGATTTTTACTGAAGCAAAAAGTGCCCACTGTTGGAAAATGATGAGTACTTTTTTCATTACAGGATGCCAAGTTACTCTGTGGGAGTGTACTGAAGTGTACATAAAAGCTGCAGGCAATCATTAGGAATGTGTACAGATGTGCATGACTCTCAACAGGTATGCCCATAAAAAAGGTTGCCACATGCTAGCCCACATCCAGCTGGTCGTTACTGCCCCTTTTGCAGAAGTTATTACCCCCACTTTAATTTGCTTGCAAAGATGCTCACACGAGCACTTTGTACCCTCTAAAGTAAGGGGCTGTGAGCTGAAATATTTTGGATAATGGCTCTTGGCATATCCAGCTCATTAGGACTTAAGCAGAACAGGCACCATCCACATACAAGCAGCAACTGTATCCAGACCAGAAAGAAATAACCCAGTGGTTGTCTCCAGGGGATACATCTAAACAATTCAGTGTCACAGAGTTTAATTCTTCACCAAATCTGAATGACAAATTTAGAAATTACATATAGGATGAGGCCTGGAGGAGACCTTAAGAGGCCAGCTCTTCCCTTCCTATGCCCAAAGAGAAGATCAGGTATTTCTATGGAATTCCTGACCGGTTCTTGTCCAACTTGTTTTTCAACAACCTCCAGTGACGGAAACTTCACAACCTGCCCAGGCAATGCATTCCAGCACTGCACTAACCTTTCTGTTAGGAGGTTTTTCCTGTCATCTGATCTAATCTCCCTTGAGCTAATTAGAAATCCTTGTTGTAATCACAATACATTATTCAGTTGATCCACATCCCTCTTGAACTGTACACAAAATCAGACATTAGTACTCCAGCTGACACCTTACTAGTGCCAAATACAGCAAATATTTCAGCTGAATTAGAGATAACAGTCCTATTTACTTTTTTCAGAAAAGCATAACATTCTTGACTCATGTCCAGCTTGTGAGCCACAGTAACTCTCAGATCCTTTTGTTTAGCCAGACTTTTTTCAGTTTGTACTTGCAGAGAAGAATTCTGTGTGTGTCCTTGTAGAACTGCATCTTTTCTGCAGTATGTAGATTTTGAATGACCCTGATCAGCTTGATCTAATGTTCTAGTTAGCCCCGCAATGAGCCAGAGGCTGGACGGGTGACCTCCTTAAACCCCTTTCAGCTTAACTAATTCTATGATTCTTTTATTTTCCGAGATCACTATGAACTTAAATTCTCTTCTACAGTGTACTTAAAGCTTTCTCAGCTTGTATCATTTGCAACTTTAATAAAATTACTTTATTCTTTCCTCACAATTAGCACAAAAAATTGGCATGGTTTCTAATTCAGGACAGACCAAAAACTGAATATATTCTTCCGGATTGACTATGAACCACTGTTAAAACACTCATTGTGTGATAACTGCCATGTAATAGTAGCTTCACCACTTTCCCCATTCATCACAAGTTAGACATAACTGTAAGAAGTCTGAAACCTTCCTAATGACACCATAAACTCAGCAAAGGCTTCATCTTCAGGATACATCTGCACTCTCCCCAGACTTTTACCTTCTCCCAGAAGGTCTAACCAAATATTGTCTGAGTCTAGCTCTTTCAGCCTCCTTCCCAGAGGTAGATGATGATTTCTCATCTATTCAGTGTGATTACTGGCACTATCACAAGTTCCTAGATGGATGAGAAGCAGCATGAAGTAATAACCACTGGGCCAGATGAGCCTCGGTAAGCTTTCCATACCATCTGGGGTTTAGAGTGCTGGCAGGGTACATATCTCATGGGATGTCAAGTCCAGTAACCGCATGGATCACTTCAACTCTCTCAGGACCCAACTACTAAACAACTTTGTCTTTCATTTCCTCTTCGGAGCTCTGTACTGCATCTCATGACCCCTTACTCCTTCACTACTGGAATTATTCTTCGCTGACTCTCAGGACAGCATGCTGGTACCAGATTGCATCAGGACTCTTCATGGAGGTAAACCCTCTGCCTTAAATAGAGACTGTCAGACTCTAAAGAGCACCCAGCTGTAGTCAGCTTCAAAAATTCCTTTCCTCTTTTCTTTTCCATCCCCTATAGCTTCCTAGGGAACCATGTTTCTTCTAATTAGACCTGACAGTCAGCGACTGCATTACATCCATCCAGACTCGTGTGCTGCACCTCATGGCCTCTAAATCTCATTGCAGAAACAATGAATGGAGTATTGCAGCTTTAAACAGCAGTCTGGTTTTTTTCATGACTTGGCTGCTATGGGTTCATGCAAGCTCGCCAGTTCCCAGGTTTCACGCCAAAACGATGGCCTTGGGCCTCAAAGTTTTTTGCTCCATGTACCTCAGAAGCAGAATTCTAGGAAGAAGAATGTGATTTCTGTGAATAAAGACATCTTCAGTTTGGGAGGTGAAGAGCTCAGAATATGTCACAAAACTTCACTCCTCAATAGCTTTTACTTGACGCTCAGAGAAATTCCTCATTCATGAATTTTCCCTCACCCAAAAGTCCATTTCTCCAGTTTGAACATGGTCTCTAAAAATTCAGTAGTTATTTCACTGTTGATATCTTTTTAACTGCCGAAGAAATGGAAAACAACTCAGCTATATGGATGCATAGATATATAGTTGGCTATTTGGACAGCCACAGACAGAAATAAATAGTATCATGTGAGGAAAAAGAGTGAACAGGAAAAAAAGTTAAAAGCTTTGTTACTGTGAATAAATCTGAGTAAATCCAGTCCAAAGCTCACACAGACAAAACGACAGACGAAACAATAGTTTTTAACTGTGCCAGTGTGGCTTTGTAGCCACTGCTCAGGTGTTGTCCTAGATATGTGTGATACTGGACTGAGAGACGATGTACCAAAGATGTCTTTCACAGGATCAAAGTGGCTGAATGGGCACCTACTTGTACATGTGGTTTCTTTTTTAGAGGGACTGATGGAAGTTCAGTCAGCATGTAGCACTCAGGGAACGCTGTTAATTTCTGTTTCTGACATCAAAAAAAAAGCCAAAACATCCCTTTGAAAGATATCCTGACAAAGAAAATCCACTTCCATCCTTGCAGCACTCTCATTATCTGTCTTAATCTGGAAAAGATCACATGATGGTACAGCTAGTGCTATCTTCTTTTCATCAGCTGAAATGACTTTACATATGACGTGAGATTGTCTTCATTGAGATTTGCTTGAGAAGTCAAATGCAGAAAGCAGAATTCAAAGATTATGATCTTCAAAATTTAAAGATTTAAATCTCTTCGGAATTATATAAGTACCCCTTATTTCCTCACAGGATAATTTTGGGACATTTTGAGCCAAATGTTCTGCATTTGAGATTTGCAAAAGCTATTCTAAGACTTGGTAATACTCAACTCTGTGTGTATGGAGGAAAACAATGTGTTTATTTGCTAAAAAAAAAAAAAAAGAAAAAGGAAAACTGTTGGTGTTAGAAGGGAAGGTCTTTAATTCTTGTTTTTCCTCCCTCCCTTCCTAAATCCTGGGATCAGCCAAACCTGTGTGTGCTTTTATCTAAGCTGAGTGACCGCATTGTAAACCTAACCTCGTCAACATGCTGTAAATGGTTTGAATTAATTAATTTCCTCTGGAAATCTGTTGTATCCTGTATCCTGCTTTAACCCCCTATGAAGAAGGCCCAACGTGGAAGTATCAGTTAGCACCATAAGCACAGTTCAGTGACAACTTACTTTGTTGTTAATGAAAAATGGTTACTGTTCCATGCGGAAGCCTATTGATGTTAATATGTCCAATGCTCTTGTGGGCTAACATCTGGTCTGTGTTAGATGTTAATTCTAATTCTCAGTCAATATTTTTGGACACTGCTACTGTTGGCAATTTATTGATATTACCTGTGTGTTCTGCAAAGCTTTGTTTTGATGTATGTAAAGCACATTTATTTTGCAATGATTCATTAGTATTACTTCCACTTATTTCATCATGTTGGTAGGGTTTGTAAAGACCCACACCACTAATACCTACTTTCTTGTTTAAGCCCCGTTTGATTCTCTTAAATGTTCCCATTTGAAGCACCCCATTGTTGTTCACATGTATGTTCCGTGGCCTGCCAAATGTGGTAGCAAAAGTATGTAAAAAGAAGATTTCCCTACCCCCAAAAAAACATTATTAAACTAAGCCTTAGTGGTCCACATCATAGGAGAAAGGGGAATGGAGAGAGAAGAAATATCCACACTCCTGAAGTTTAAGTACTTGCCTGTAATACCTGTATTTGGAAGGTAGTTCTACTAACAGCTCACTGTTGCTGATTTAATTATATAAAATAATTAAATAATTTTCCTATTTATTAGATATTAAGGAAGGAGATGCCATCTTCCAGACATTTGTAAATAAAACTATATTGGAATCCATGCTGCTGATATTATAAATGATAAAAATAGTGTTCTGATATTAATAATAATGTTCACAGAATCACAGAATGGCAGGGGTTGGAAGGGGCCTCTGGAGATCATCTAGTCCAACCCCCCTGCCAGAGCAGGGTCACCCAGAGCAGGTCACACAGGAACGCATCCAGGCGGGTTTTGAATGTCTCCAGGGACAGAGACTCCACCACCTCTCTGGGCAGCCTGTGCCAGGGCTCTGCCACCCTCAAAGAAGTTCCTCCTCATGTTGAGGTGGAACTTCCTATGCTCAATTTTGTGCCCCTTACCTCTTGTCCTGTCACTGGGCACCACTGAAAAGAGCCTGGCCCCATCCTCCTGACACCCACCCTTTAAGGATTTATAAGTGTTGATAAGGTGCCCCCTCAGCCGTCTTTTTTCCAGGCTGAAGAGACCCAAATCCTTCAGCCTTTCTTCGGTCCTCTAATCATCTTTGTAGCCCTTTGCTGTACCCTCTCCAGCAGTTAAGGTACAGTTAAGGGCTACAAAGATGTTCTGATATTTTAAGCAATAGTAAACTTAATTGATAAAACAAAAGAACTGCTTAAGTAAGAAGAGTCCACAGTGAGGAACCTGTTAGAGCAAATGGGACCATTTGATAGATAGACCAAGGAGGGAAGACAGAACTGAGGTTAGGAGCAACTCGGATGGAATAAATTTCCATCTAGACAATTGGAATAGAGTGGACAAAGGAGAAGCGACAGGAAGGCAAAATGGCTTATCAGCCCAGACAAGAGAAGGCAGAGAATGGGGGCAAAAGTTAAAAGGTGGTGGGACAAAGAAAATTAAGACTGAACAAGGAGTTAAAAAAGGAGTTAGATGAAGGGTAAAGTAAGACACTAGACTGGGAGTGGAGGAAGGAATAGAACTTGGCTTGAATCCTAGGCAGGGCTGGAAACCAGGTGAGAAAAGAGTTGAGGACTGGGATGAGGTTAAGTGGAGAGTTTGTGAATAGAAAATAAGAACGGATGTGTGCTGAACCTGTAGAAATGGCTGGACTAAAGGGATTCAAAAGAAGTTCACTAGGGAGAAGCAATTCATACTGACAGCTCAAATATGAGGATGGGGCTGGTACTAGGAACCTGGTGCCACTGAGACGAGGGTAAAGGTGGGGAGAAAAAATAGAATGGCCTTAGTAAAAAACCTTAACTGTCCCTTTCCTAATTTTAGACTGCCTAACTTTACATCTTTAGTATATTAATATGGGGGGTGATGGGGGTGAGGTGTGCACTGTAAATGTAGTTCATTAGAATGGGGGCTGTGGTTTGCAACACATTGTTAAGCAGTGAGGAGATCTTAAACATCCCCTTTTACAAAGAATCCTTGGTTGCTATGGAGGCAGTTTCAAAAGTCCTTTGTTAGAATACGTGTTTTTTGCTAATGAAAAAAGAGGTCACACATTTTTGGCTCAAAGATGATAACCCAGAAAGAAAAAAATATCACTGAAGGGGTGGAGAATTAGAAAGTCAGGCAAAAGCACGCTGCCCATAGGGAAAAGGCAGTCTGTAACTAAGGAAAGGGGAGACAGGTAGGAAACAAAGAGTCTACATTTTAAGAATATTTTCCACTTTTTACTGGTTATCTATTTGCAGAATTAAAACAAACTACCTAGGGAGGGGAAGGGCATGCCTGCTCTTGCAGCTGGAAAATAAGAGCTATGCAAACCAAAAGCAAACTGAAAGCTTCAGAATAATCCGTCCATCTGTTCCAGCAGGCACCTTTCTTACACTGCACAGAAAGGTGTCTGAGCAGTTTTCAAGGAAAGAGAAACCGTCAGTTCATCCCAAGGTCTTTCTCTTTTCTTACTCCCCAGTAGCAAGGGACTGTGTTTAGCATTAGTCTACAGTTGTTGCTTACAGGAAAAGAGAGAGGAAGGTGTGGGATTGTTTTTTTAATTTTTTTTTAATGGGTTAGAAACCCCTAGTCACAGGATCACCAGTGAAAAATCTTCCTCGACGGTTTTATGCTGGATAAGCTGCATTGCTTTTGGGGAGCGCTGCTGTCACAGAAGGTCCTGCATAGTCAATGTGAGCTGGAGAGTCTATTGCTGAAGACCAGCTACGCTGGAACAGGGATGGGGACAATCTAGGCGTATTCTCCAAACCATCCGAGGCCGATTTGATCGCACCGTGCTTCTGTTAGTGCTACAGCCCCATTGTGTGTCTGCATCTTGAGGATTGGGAGGAGGGGCACATACTGCTGCGAATGGGGCCCATGTGGGTGGACTGGGGCTGGAGAGCATATGTGAAAAGCAGATGTGGTGTGTGTTCCTGAGCAGAGCGGAGTGTGACAGCAGGGGCTTGGGAAAGAAGTCTCTGTAATGACTGTGTTAAGATATTTTAATAAAGAAGTTACCTAGTGTAAATAAATCCATATGTTTTGTAATCCAAAGTCGCATTCTGCTTCAGCATCTGGCAGTGTGGGGATTTAGCAGTGATAGAATTAATGGTATAGCTTCCTATTATATTTAATGGGGGGTGGAAAACAATTAATGACTTATTTTAAATGACAGTTTCTAGAATAGCCTTCATTAAGGAAGACTCACAATTAAAGGAGATTATGCTTGCTAAAAGCCAGAAAGAATTACACTAACCAACAAGACCAACTTGGAAGAGGGAACCATATGCACAAGCAGTTTGTTGTTGTGTATGTATTATAACTAGGAAAGCTCAAAACTTCTTATAGAAGTGATTTGGGGAAGAAGGGAAATATTTTGACAAAATCTTGGTTTCCGTGTAAAAAGTACCTAATTTATCTGACTTTTATTTACCTTTTTCCAATCTTTTCCTACCCTCTTAACTCCCTCTACCACAACCCAGAAGTGACTTTCTCTAAAGAAAGCAAAGGTTTTGTGGAAAGATGTGGAACAGGTATTGGGGTTTTTACTAGAAAATACTGACAAAAAGTGTTTCTAATTTGCTTGCTTTAGCAGTGAACTTTTTCAGAAGAAATAAATAACCGGCTATATCTGCAGTCTTTATGGACGTACTGGGTAAAGTAGCTTGTATACAGGTTTCCTGTTTCCCTCTAGTTCTTACCCTGTAAAATACTGACCTTTTATTTCAAGAAAGCAAGGCACAGTTTCTAGGTGAGCACTCTCAACCTATTGTTTAATTTTTTAAAGTATATTGGTCTTTAAAACACAGACTGAAGAGACCACTAGAGAGAAAACTGGAAATTACTCCTTTATAATCATTAGGAGTCTGACCATGAATATTCAAATATGCACTGTTTCCCCTGACTTTTTTTCTTCCTTTGGTGTTGCATTCACTACCATTTGTCATTTTCTTAAGGCTCACTATGTCTTAGATTATGTGGGATACACTTTAAATGCCACTGAGAATGTTTTGAAAGCAGGCAAGTTCGTAACAGTAATGAGAGTTGCAACAGTACTTTAGCTTACCCAAGGAATCCCGTGACTCTTCTTCAAAAGGGATGGTACACTGCCAAGGGGATTTAAACAATGTTGTCCAGAAAGCTGTTTATCATTTCTGTAGCTGTCTGAACATCCTTGCCGATACAAGTGTTCTGCAGTTTTCAGTCAGTTTGTTCCCAATTTCACACATCTGTCGCATTGCTGGGGGGAAAAATAACTACAAATTTAATAAAAAATAAAAATGTGAAATGTGACCGTTTATTTGTAGCTTGCTTACCATCACTACAATAGTGATTCCCGTGTGTATTCTGGGGAATTACAGTTTCAACGGGGCACAACATTGCCCAGCTATTTCCTACTCCTGTTTTTGTCCCTTCAGGAAAAGGAGTGTCAGGACTTTCCTCTCCCCACTGGCTGGTTTGCAGGAGGGTGGGGTTAGCAAAATGATAAAAGGGAGTGAAAAGTTACCTTGTTTTTATAGTTTTGCTGCCAGTAGCTAGCCCTAGGGGAGACAGATGTATTGGTAGTTAGAGCTTTGGCCATGTAAGAGATCCCTGGATTTAAAGAAAAGTGCTTGTTCCTCACTCAGACAGGTACCCCAGAGGCTTCAGTGGATACTAAACAAATGCGCTACCTGCTGCTACAAATCTTTACACTCATGCTAGCTTGAATTTCCCCAGCAAAAAAATGCAGTCCTACGAGATTTCTAAAAAAAATAGTCATTTCTGTTGCACTGTACACAGTGAAGGATGGAGGGCTGGGCTCCCCTCCTCTCCCTGCCCCGGCGCAGGCAGCGGGACGGCGGTGCCGGGGGCTCGGCACAGCTCTCCCACGGTCCACGTTGGCTAGTGTGGACTGGAGGGCCCGAGGGCAGCCATGAGCAGCTGCCAGATGGATCTGAGTGGCATAGGCTCCTTAATGGCCGCCGTGCCGTTGGGAGATTAGTGTGGCAGAACGCTGCCATATGCCTCCCTGCCCCGACAAATCCCCTTCGCTCCCCTGACACACATACGAAACCCTTTTCCCAAGCAACCCGTGGGGCAGGGAAGCATCTGCCTTTGGGTCGGCTGCCCTCATAAAACCTGGGCTATCTGGTGTTTTGCTGAGTCTCAAAACAGATTGGCTCACTGTCACTTTATTTATACTCTCCTATTTCCATACTTCCGGGCTCTGCTGATCTGCTGCTTTGGCTTCAGAGATAGTTATGACGGGTATGAGGACACATTGACCTTCTACCAAGGTTCAGAAGATTGGCCAGAGCTAGATAGGTTGCTCTGGTGTCCCTGGAACATTGCATTCTCTCCAGCGGCTAAGCTGTACAGGAGAATATGTGTAGCTTGCTTACACACTCAGATCACCAGATTTGGCTGAGTATTTCATTCCCTGGGTCATATTAGCAGGGACGGTTGTGTGCTTGCTTTTTACCTCTCTGCAGCGTGGGTCACGATTTCCTATCTAGGATCATCTAGAGGGTTTAATGAGTCCCAGCACCTTCTCAGGCAGTGGCAGTCTACACTTTCTGTGACACATTGTCATTGTAGCTTTTCCTCTCATACTACAGATCTTCAGCATCTGCCATAGGGTGCTGGAGAGGGGTTTGCAGAGACATACAGAATAGGATCTTCCTAACTAAGCCATGCTTGGTTTCCTGTAGCTGTTAATGTCTGGGTCTGCTGACATAGACCATCCCTCCCAGTCCACGTGCAATAAAAGTAGTAAAACAGGGCCAAAATTTGTAATATGAGTGATATCATTTAAGTATTATGGTACAGTAGCAGAATTATGCCATATAGAGAAAGAGGAAGCCATACATTTGTTAATAGCTTTTAAGACACGCCTCAAATAGGATCCATCTCACCTGTGACTTCAGTTGCCCTGAAGTCATGATTATCATGTTCATCACTGATGACAGATGAAGCAAAAAGTGTCCATGCTCTGGAGCAAGAAGTGGCCATGCTCTTAATTTAGTTGTCTCTGTAAGGTTCTTGCATCCACACCTTTCTGCATGCTAGTTCTGCCAGGCTTCTAAGGAAGAGCCTTTGTCTCCTTCCAAGAAGCTAACAAACACACCAATGTCATGTCTATCCCTGATAGGCACGACTAAGCCATGTTCCTCAAACACAGTTGCTGGAGCAATACTAAAATTTCTATTTATGTGAACAGATTTATCTAATGAGGACCGAAAGACACTTTTTACTGCTTCTTTATCTGGCTGCAGTGGGAAAAAGGAGACATGTCGAATTTGCTCCTTCTGTGGTTCTGGTGCTTCTGCACAAATGTATTTTCCTGTAACATTTTTACTGTTATGCCCTAGGGAGGAGTGTTAGCAGAATCCAGATATTTAGATGTTTATTATCCCCTGCACATGTATTTTCCATTAGCATCAATGGAATTTAAACCTGTACATAGGGAAAGGAAAACAAACAGTTAATGATTTAAGTGAGAGAAAGGAAACACAGGGCCCCCAGAAAACAAGTTAGCTGTAGAGGGGAGGAAAATTATTTTCCTGAATTAATTATACATAACAGCAATGGAAAAGACCTGATGGACTTGGATCATCTCTCTCTGCCCTCTACAGGAAAGGGATTGCATCTATATTTGTCTCTCATTCTTTCTACATAACCTAGTCCTAGAAACCTTTAGTGACAGTGAATCAAATGCCTTATCATTGGCAACTAATTACCATGACTGTCAAGAAATGTTTTGCTGATGTGCAACTTTACCGGAAAGAGAATTGCTTCCTCAGCTCAGAAAATACATGGAGAGTTATTTGTTCACTTAACTGTGACAGAGAGAAAGCAAAGAGGTAATACTAAGTGATCATAGAATCATAGAATGTCTCAAGTTGGAAGGGACCCATAAGGATCATTGAGATGCTCCCAGAAGGAGAATTACCTCCCTGCAGATCAGCCTGTTTCAGAGTGGCCATAATGGGGAACTTTGGAGCATTACAAAACCCACAGCTTTGCTTTAATTTATGTCCCTGTGAAAGCAAATCAAAAATACAGAAGTCAGACTCATAATGAAAGAATGTATGTTGTGAAGTGTGTTGTCTCTGAAAATCCCAAATAAGCAAAGAAATACCGTGGATGAGTACTGAGTCACAAGGAGTTTACTCTTCCACTGTTTAGATGAAAACAGTGGAACAGTCAAGTGTGAGATACCGAAACTTCGGTGAGGGGTTCTGGCCATTTCCACAGGCAGACAATTGGATGGCAGAACAACACAGCAGTATTTTTTCCTCCCATACTGGTCCTTCTAACATTTCATATGGTGACTCCTGATGTCTCATTTAAACCAGTGACAAGTAGACACAGTTGAGCAACCAGACCACAGCAACTGCCGGTGCCCCTGCCTCCCCCAGTACCGCATTACCCATGTCACCAGTGTAACAAGCAGCTAATGGGCACCAACGTACAGCTTGGGGAAACTGGATGCTCCGACACAGACCATAGCCTCTCAAATGACCATGGAAAAGACACTGCCTGGCACAGAACATCTGAAAATATTTATGTTCGTCTATTTGTTATGCACACCTTTCGGAGGAATTAACTATTCCGCCTGGTGACAGCCATTCCCACAAAAGTGGAGGTGGAGGAGTTGCATATATCACTACATCCACCTGTGGGAGAGGTTGTTTCTTCTAGAGAGACTTCTTGCTTTGCTTCAAAAGTGGTTAGTCAAGAACATATTCTGAGATGTGCTAAAAGACAAGTTTTCTGTACTGTTAATTTAGCTAAGCTCATCATACCTTGTAATTTTGCTGCGGTGTCCAGCCAGTCTATTTCCCTCTTTTCATTAAACTTACAGTAAAAATGTTAGGGGAACTTAAATGAAATAGGTAACTGACTCATTTCTGGAATATCCGCTGACCTATATACTCAGAGGAATAAGAGAGCTTTGATGTCAGGTTAGGAACAGAGCGGTGCATTTGACTGTCTAAGCTCAGAAGGACAGAGAAAGCTGAGGGAGAGCCTCGGTGGATTAATACCATTAGGGATATTCATGATGTGATAGTGACACTTTTATTAAAGGGTAAAAAGTAATGCTTTACTTTGGAAATATAATTTTGCCTGATATTTTAACATTTATATCTCTGGGATGATCGTTATCCTTTATTCACTTCTTAATTTCAGTATTATTTTTCCACAATGGAACCTATTGAGGTTTCCATATTAAATTTCTAAATTGTTACTGGAGGAATGAAGCAGAATACAGTCATTCAGAACAAATGAGAACTGATAATTAAAAATAAATACTTCAGTAACTACAAGGTGGTTCAATTAAGGTAACAAAGAGAACCAATTGTGATTGATCCATTCACAGTCTATTGTTACAAATTGGATTTGAATTCTGTCTAGATGGGAACCGGCAAATGATCTCAAGGTTGTGAGCACCAGATAAAGAATGATGAATTACTTGAATTACTTGCATTCAACCTTCACTTATTTTCAAGGTAGAGCTGATGTTAGGGTACCAACTTTGCACTGGTGATTTCAGCAAGACTTCGGCAGCTTTTTTGGGGGATTTGTTTGGGTCTTTTTATTTCCAGTAGGTAATTTTCAGTCAGACTCTATGGAGAAATATATGCAATGAAGCAAGCAAAAATCTTACAAAGTTGGAAGCATGAGATAGCAAAGAAAAAAAAAGTCCCTGCTAGTTCTATACTTGGAGAACAGTTACAAGGAAGACAGATGGACGTAGACAGACTGCTGTCACAATTACAAAGCCTGGAGGACTGCAAAGGCCAGAGTACTGATCATCTCATTAATGATCCAATAACTTCATAGATGTTTTGTTAACAGATGATTTCATGTACTTCTTTCCACTGTTAAAGAGTAATTCAAATAAAAGAAACTTAGATATGAAGTAGGCATTGCACCACCTAATTTGTTGAATTAAGGACACAGGACTAGACTCCTTCTCTTCTTTATATGATGACTGAGAAGAGTCACACACCTCAGAAAGGCAGTGACAAACCTGACACGCTGAGCAAGAAGCTATTTGGAAATCCCAATTTCTGAAATTCCAGCCTGCTTTGAGTTCTTTAGGCCAACTCCAAGAGACCTCTTGATGTATCTGAAACCAAAGACAAGGATTCTCTCTGGAGAAATACCAGGTACCATCTAAAATAACTGATCACAGCTACAGCTTACCCTTTAAAACATCACCAAAACAGCTGTTGCTACCCAGTTTTTCTGTAACAAAAAGGTGATTATAGTATTCAGACAAGAGGAAGTGCAAAAGCCAGATTCTGTTCTTTTCAGTCTGAGAAATTTTAAATTTATACTTTTCATCTCAGTAAGCATTTTTCGCCTGGAAATAAACAGTTATTCTAACACTTTACTGGGTAGAAACAATATTCTGCAACTTTCTCGGTGAAGATAGACCACTGTCTAGTAAAGAAGATAAGTTCAGCAGGTTTTTTTCCCTTAGCAAAGTGAAAAAAAATCTGGAAATGGAGGTATTTAGTATTGATGCAACAACATTGCTATAAGATGATGTCACAAAAAAAAAAGAAAATACGTTAAAAAAATCCCAGTTGTGAGGTGTCTCTTTCTCTCTTGAAAAGAACTTTCTTTGTCTTCCATTTATTAGCAGTAAATAACATCCCTGTGTATTAATGCAGGAGGATAAATTTCAATATGTTTTCCTGCTTCCTCATCTTTGTGAGATCATTCCCACTAAACCTTTCAAAAATAATTACTGAAAATCAATTGTCCATAACTCACCTAAGGGACTGTACATGTAAAGGTATTTTGGGGAACATAATCGTTTGTGAGTTGTAATATTTGTAGCCTGCCCAGTCAATAAAAGCTGGGTTTTTATACTATGTCTTTACCTGCTAGTCTTTCTTTTTTAAGTCTGTTTCTTCTTTCCTCAGAGAGGAGACATGAGGTAAAGTGATCAAACACAATCTTCAGGAGCAGCGTTTGCAGGATGATTTGTCAGGCACAATGAATGGAATATTTCATTCCATTAAGTGAAAGGAATCTTAATTGATACTTGAAAGCAATTCCTTTGACAAGAGGAGGGGTTTTTACAAAGTTCTCCTACCCTATCCTGAATATTATGCAGTTTAGCGATGCTAAATACCAGAATATAAACTATTTTCAGCTAGGTCTGAGGGAGTAATAATTTCTGTAGGAGTTAAGTATCTTGTTACATGCATTTCAAAACAGAAACATAAAGGAAGCAACAGCTAATAGGGGAATGTGTAGAAGATGTTAGACTGCTGGTCCTCTCTGCCTCCACCCTCCCGCCATGCTTCAGAATCCATCTGAATGACTTGAAATGTACTGTTGTTTTGTCTTTGCTATATACAGAATGATAACTCACATACTTCATATAATATTTGTTTTTCAGATTTTTCCCCCCAATGGATTTGTTTTATAGGTCCGTATCGATAACAGAATGAAGGAAAATTCTCTTTATTTTAAAATTCATTTTCTTCTCACAGTACAGCTGACATTGCCAAGTTATTTTAAATCAGAGAAATTAAAAATGCAAGACTTCAGAAGATGCCAAGAGACCACCTAGTCCATCCTGTGTTCTAGGAAGCATAAGAATATGTACACAACAGCGATAAAAATGATTGAAAAACCTTGCTGATTATCCCAAAATCTTCCTCATAGCAGAAGTCAACTTCATGGGCATGTTGCTCTTACTAATTTCTTAGTGTCAGGAATTGAGTTAGCCATCTGTCCCTTTCTCTGGGGTCACTGTCATCCTTGGCAAGTTTACAAAACTCTTGCCAAGGTTTTTCCTATTTCTTCCCTCACTGCTTCCCCTTCAGACTCGAGGATGATATTTGTGTAGGCCTGGAGGAGCTCTGTCCACTTAAAACAGCTATAATTGCCATTCAGTATTTTGCTACCTCTGCCCTCAGGAAATTTCCTGTGGTTGTCTTTAGACAGTCTTTACGAACAGTCCTGCAGCAAGCTGACTGGCTGATGATAGTTCTCGTTTTCTATCTTGCCCTCTGACCCTTCCTTCTCACATACTCATCCTATTTTAAGCAGGGTTTCAGCAAAGCTCTCTTCCTAGCCTTCTTTCTTACCTGTATTCCTCTTTCATCTGTCTTTGTCTTCCATAGAAAGTGTTCCAGGTGTTTAGTGTTTAGGAATACATCCTCTGTTGACAGCTTCTTTTGTCCCTTTTCACTACGTCATGACCGTAACAGGCAGATAGAGGGTGGCAGTAGAAGTGCTCAGCTTGCTAAGCACTGTTTCCTTATGTTATCAATACTATTACCTAGATTTAGTTCTTTACTGATACAGAAAACAGAAAACAAATCTTTTCCAAAATGTAAGTGTATACTTGTATACCTAAATCCCATTGCCTATCATTTTTTGCCCCCAGTGTCTTTAGTTTCTGCTTTTAACATTACATTGAACTAGACAGAACTGGTCTTAAACATCTTAATTTTTACGTAAAAGGCAATTTGTAGCTTTTTAAAAAAAATAAAACAAGTAAACATGGCTAGAACAAGCTGCTATGGTATATGAAATTAATGCTACTGCTCTACATCAGGAGACATCTCAAAGATCATTGACATTAGATTCTCAAGCCTATAGTATATTTCCATTTGTAATTCACACCTGCAACGTAGAAATGTCTGGTGAATCAATGCAAAAAGCCAGCGAAGTCTACTCTTTTCTATCTGTTTCTTCTTCGAGCATTCCTCACATACAAGGATCCTGCCAAAATGCAGTGGGACTCAAAACTCCAAAAGCCTCAAGTCATCAGAAGCTCTGTTTCACCTGAGAATCCAGTTCAGTGGGAAGAAGCTCATCTGCCACTTAAATTCTGTCACCACCTGTGGTACACTGTGCCGCAGCTGCTCAAAATTACATATTATTATAGTGCAGAGGTGGAAGAAGAACCAACTGCACTTAGAGGGATTTTAAAGAGCTAGAACGTATTTAGCCCTCTGAAACTTTACAAGTTTATTACCATTAAAATGCTCAGGGCTAATTAATGATGAGAGCTCAGAGTTTTCATCTTGTTGGTTGCAGCAGCAGCTGTCAGTTAGCCCTATATAAATTATATTTTGTTCAGTAAATTCTGTTATTCTTACATTGGGTGAAGATTCAAAGAACGTATACACTTCTGATGCTCTCTGCATACCTTTCATGTTCAAATGCTTCATATATGATATATAATTATCCTTATTTTACTGAAGGAGAAGAGATATTCAGAGATATGCACAACCCAAGCAGAATGTCAGTCAAAACCTAAAAGCTTAACTAAAATTTCTGAGCTTTTGCACAGTCCGTAATCTTCCTTATCATAACATCTGTTGTAGCTGCAGATACAAAAGCACAAAGATGTTGCTATCAGCAGGCACTTCTGTGCAGGTAGGAAGGGAGGTTTTGATTGATAAGTTAAACCAATTAAGCACTTCATGGAAAATTCACTCTATTCAAGTTCACTCACCCTGCCCCAGAAATCTCAGGTTTTAATCAAGCAGCCCATATAGCTCAAGTTTTCTGACTGTGTGGTCTCTGTGGTCCTACATTTATTAATACTGGATCCAAGCACTTCCCAGTCACATACAGTACAAATTCAGCTTGGATCATCATCACAGAATCACACCGCTGCTGAATTGGCCAGCATATATGGTATAAAGTTTATATTGGGTTTATGTTGGGTACGTGAAAACAGCTGATACCTGTTGTGGCTGAAGTAAGGAGCACGTGTAGATTATACTT
Organism: Rissa tridactyla; assembly: GCF_028500815.1. Lineage (NCBI taxonomy): Eukaryota > Metazoa > Chordata > Aves > Charadriiformes > Laridae > Rissa > Rissa tridactyla. The sequence continues at coordinate 113,463,075 of NC_071468.1, read as the reverse complement.
GATACTGCCGGAACAGTATCCACACACACAAAATAAGTTGTTTGGTTCAACACTTCTCACTTCTAGAGATTCTATTTCAAGTATATCACATAGTTACAGCAGTCACATATCACATTCTTTTTTTTTTTTTTCTTTTTTTTTCCTGTTCTGAATTATGTCACAAATTTGGGCCCATTGAAGTCTGGCTGCCTACAGAAATATTTAAGAGGTGCTTGGATATACCCAATGTCTTTTTATGCTTTCGAGCCTCTTTTACTTAAAAGTCAGTACAGTCCTTAGCAGACACCATGGCATTCCCTGGCACTCTGCTTTTTGGAACTGATTCCACACTTAAGGTCATTCGGGGCACTTCCTTCCTTGGTTTGAAGGTTTCTTGACAGCGTACACAAAAACGACATTTTGACTGCAGAAATGAGGACAAGGCGCTTTGGAGGGGAAGGAGCAGGGCCAGGCCAGAAAGCTGGGAAGAAACCAAGCCATTTAAGCTTCCTACTCCCACTGCTTCTCTCTTGTTGCTGTAAAAACACAGTCCCTTGCTCAGCGACAGCATGGAAAGAGCAGAAGGCTGTGCAGGTAGGAGGCAGAGACCAGCTATTCAAGCAATGCACTGCATGTCCTCATCTGCCATCTCAGGCAGTCTGTCATTGAGGGCTACTGTTTACTTGCCCTGTGACTAAATAAGCGCTGTTGGTTTGGGCTCAAACTATTATTCTTTCCCCGCAGAAGGGCTTCGTGAAAATTGCCACCTCCCTCGCAAAGTTGTGGGTTTCACCGCTGCGTGTTTCCTATAAGTACTTCTAAATCACTCGCAAGCATTCTGAAGATCTGTAGCATCACATGAATATCTAAACGTGCAGGGTTCAGATTAACAGCCCCGTGGTTGAGGATTGCCGATTCTAATACCGGGGAGAGCTTTTTAATACAAATAATGGTAAAGTCCTACAAAGGGCTTATGCAACCTGATTTTATTTGACTTACTTGCCTTTTACACACACATACCCTGGTTTGGATGGTTAGTTAATCATTACTGCCATAGTTCAGGAAAACTGCCACTTCAGGATAAAAAAACGTATTTGCAGCTCTCTTCTCTTAACACAGTGATGTTCCACAGCATGCTAATACATGTACAAGAATTACGCTGATGCTATAAGCCCTGTTGCCAGGATACTTTTGCAAGATGTTTTTTCTTTGACTGTCAGTTGAAAATGGTGTGAAATAGCTGTTATTTGAAGTATTTCAAACTACTGTTCACCCATAATGCCTTAAGTAGCACAATAGCTAGAAAGCCTGAAGTGGAACATCAAAATCTATATGAACAATGCTTACTATTAATATTATACCTACAGGATGATTTCAAATCCCTCAGTGAGCTGAGAGAGAGGTATGACCCCCTGAAGTACAATCCCTTTCAAAATTCACATGCATAATTCTGTCTCCACCATCTGCTTTATAGCACTGTGCTTTCATATATAATGGAGTTTGAGTCTTGTGGGTTACAAAGAAGATGTAGAACTAGGCTACAAGACCCATTATGTACCCATTATGTAAGGCAGGAGTAGATCTTGCAAACCAGTTTTCCCACAAAACTTCATTTTTTTTTAACGGAATTTAAAAATTTCTCAAGCATGCTTTACTCTTCAGTGAGCTACCATGAGTCACAGTGTTCAAGATTTCAGAGACTGTCTTATCGTCATGAATCTCAAAAGCTGTGCTGCTATCTGATATTATAAACTGAAGTACCAAGACAGAAATTATATCTCTATGGCATGGAGCTCAAAGTGCTCTGCGCAAAGGCGAGCTATGGGGAAAGGCAGGAGGTGGGCTGAATACCTTATACTGAGCATCGCTCTCCACTGAATTGCGAAGTGATACAAAAATTCCAGGGATACTTGGCTGAAAGCAGTGGTGAAGTCTGAGATTTAGACAACAGCAAAACCCAAGGGGATATAATTTGGCTAATCTATCTTCAGCATGTAAGAGAGCAATCCCTGCTGCACCAGTCCCTCCCTTGTCACAATCATTTTTACCCTGTTACTGCAAGAACCTGAAGAGCTTGGATTATGACAGAAGAAACTGTGGGTTAAGGAGAGCATTTGGCGTTGCGTAGCAGCTCATACTGCTTTACATAGCTCTTAAACGTAGATACAAATGTGCTGTGTGAGCTATTACTGTCATTATCTGTACAATCACATTTGAGCAGACAGCCTGGCTAACTGAAAAGGTGTGTGGAATCTTTTTCATCCTCCTTGGTGGCCCCAAAAGCAAAGAAATACAAAATCACTGCACCTTTGCCTTTCTTCTGATAGTTAAATCCCCATTCTGCTGGCATGAGCCAAGAGATCACAACTCAGTCTGCTGACATGGTGTAAAACTGAATTGGAAAACTCTGTGTAAACAAGTTATCCTTGTGTATAATAGAAGATCTGGGGAGCTTGTGCACACAAGACAACCGTGTGAGCATTAATCCACAGAATGATGACAAAAGGAAAACGCTAAAGCAAAAGGTAAACACAGGATTAAATGGATTTTTTTTTTTAATATTTATAACATGATACAGAGTGTAAGGACATGAACTATTGAAGTAATCCCGACATCGCAGACACTGCAGTGATACAGATTTACTGTGGATCCTCATCTCCAAGGGCTGTAAGGATTGGTGGATGTTCAGTAGCTCTTTTTCCTTAGTTGTAAAACACACTGTGAGAGAGATCCTGCCTGCCTTTGTGCTCTGCTCCAGTTTTGAGTGTGCAGATTGAATCTCATTTACCTCTGAGACCTGGTGACCTTCTGCCAGCAGTGAATGATCCTTCCTGGTGCCAAAACCCACAGGTTGCCAAAACAGGAGGAGACAAAATCCAGTGAGATTATATACAGTATATCTGCATGACTGGAAAGATGATGCCATCCCTCTGTTCTGGCCAGGAGTGGCTCCTTGACAGTACAAGCAACTGGCCAAACTGCCAAGACACCGAGTAAAATTCCACTTCATGACCCCTTTTCTGCACAGAATTCACCCCTCCTCCACGGGGTTTCTCTGCAGAGTAATATGAAGAGATGAGTGAAGATTGGCTTTAGAAGATATCAGACATTCATTGCTGCACTGATTTTACAGTATTTCTTTCCGGATGAACCGATACTAGAGGTATAACTACAACCAACTGGTGAGACCAACGAACTTCTTGGAAGAAGGGAGTGTGCGTGTTTAGCTTCATTTAACAAGGACTGCATTCTGTCAGTCTGTACAACACAGTGACAGTGAATAATCCACTGCAAGTAAGAATACAGTTGCCATTTCTGCCTAAGACTGGATCATAATATTGGTGGCAAAGTTATTTACAGAAAAATAGACCATTCCTGAATCCCTGAATACAACAGTAGCAATTAGCTTTATATAATTTCCTCATTCAAAAACCCACACTTTCTTTCCTGATAGTCATGCTCCCTCCCTTCTGCCTGCTTTTCCTGAAGAAAAAAAAAGACTCTTTCATTTTTGGATTCCTTGTACTTCCAGGTACACTGTCCTCTTCTGCTGTGACTGTATACCTTCTCCTGTGACACATGGCTCTGGTCACATCCTTCTGTCACGTGTGGTTATGTGCCAATCATAGAATCATAGAATGTGTTGGGTTGGAAGGGACCTTTAAAGGTCATCTAGTCCAACCCCCCTGCAGTAAGCAGGGACATCTTCAACTAGATCAGGTTGATCAGAGCCTCATCAAGCCTGGCCTTGAATGTCTCCAGGGATGGGGCCTCCACCACCTCTCTGGGCAACCTGTTCCAGTGTCTCACCACCCTCATTGTAAAGAACTTCTTCCTAATGTCTAATCTAAACCTACCCTGCTCTCGTTTAAAACCATTGCCCCTCATCCTATCACTACATGTAATTGCAAACAGCCCCCCCCCAGCTTTCTTGTAGGCCCCCTTCAGGTACTGGAAGGCCGCTATAAGGTCTTCCTGGAGCCTTCTCTTCTCCAGACTGAACAACCCCAACTCTCTCAGCCTGTCCTCATAGCAAAGGTGCTCCAGCCCTCGGCTCATCTTCATGGCCCTCCTCTGGACCTGCTCCAACAGGTCCACATCCTTCCTGTGCTGAGGGCTCCATAGTCAGACACAGTACTGCAGGTGGGGTCTCACAGAGCAGAGTAGAGGGGGAGAATCACCTCTCTGTATCTGCTGACCATGCTTCTTTTGGTGCAGCCCAGGGTGCGATTTGCCTTCTGGGCTGCAAGCACATGTTGTTGGCTCATGTCCAGCTTTTCATCCACCAGTACCCCCAAGTCCTTTTCTGCAGGGCTGCTCTCTATCCTATCATTCCCCAGCCTGTATTGATAATGAAGATTGTGCCGACTCAAATGCAGGACCTTGCACTTGGCCTTGTTGAACTCCACCAGTGCATGTCCAGGCCAGTGAAGCAATCAAAGACAGCTCTTCTGTCCTCTCTTAGTTTTTCCCCAGTCACAACTTCCCTTATAGTCCAATGCATATTTAATCATTCCGTGATTTATTCTCACCTAATGTGGTAAGCACACCCATTAGCTCCAAAGATTTCTGTGATTGCCTATAGAACATGAACATAATTTCAGGATGCTGTCAAATACTCCAACATCAGACTGTCATTGCAGATAGGATGGCTGGCATTTTAAAGTAATCTTTCTCCTTTTTTTTCTCTGTGCCCATTGTACAAGGATTCTTTCTTTCAAATTTGGTATTTACATTGCGTATTTCCAATACTGTTTAAGTTTGTGGGCAGTGTCGAGCTGGGGGCCAGTCACCAGTGGTGTGCCCCAGGGGACAACACTGGGGTCAATATTGTTTAGTATCCTCATTAATGACCTGGAGCGTGGGACAGAGTTTGCAGATGATACAGAACCGGCATGAATGTTGATATACCATGTCTGTCACAGCAGGCTGGAGAAATGGGCCAATAGGCCATAACATGAAGTTCAACAAAGGGAAGTGCCAAGTCCTGCATGTGTGGAGGAATAATCCCATTCGCCAAGGCGGGGACTAACTGTATGGAAGGCAGATTTGCAGAGAAGGACCTGGAGGTCCTGACAGCCAGCAAGTTGAACATGAGCCAGCAATGTGCCTTTGCAGCAAAGGTGGCCAACGGCATCCTGGGCTGCATGAGGAAAAGCATTGCCAGCAGGTTGAACGAGGTGATCCTTCCCCTCTGCTCCACACTGGTGAGACACACCTAGAGTGTTAGCTCCAGTTCTGGGCTCCTTGGTATGAGAGAGACATGGACATCCTTGAGAGAATCCAGTAGAGGGCCGCTGAGGTGAAGAAGGGACTGGAGCATCGTTCCTATGAGGAAAGGCTGAGAGAGCTGTGACTCTTCAGCCTGGAGAAGAGAAGGCTTGGGGGGGATCTCATTGAGGTGTAGGAATACCTGATGGGGGGAGCAAGAAGAGCGAGCCAGACTCTCCTCAATGGTGCTCAGTGAAAGGACAAGCAACAATGGGCACAAATCGTGTTATTTATATTTAAACATGAGAAAAAACACTTTTACTGCGTGAGCAATCACCGGAACAGATTGCTGAGAGAGTCTGTGAAGTCTCGATTCTTGCAGATATTCAGAAGCCAACTGGACATGGCCCTCAGCAAACTGCTGTTGCTGACTCTGTTTTGAGCAGGAAGCTTGGACTTGATGATCTCCAGAAGTCCCTTCTAACTTCAGTTCATTTCAGTTTCCTCCCACACTACCCATCATGATGTTCATACTACATACCAGAGGCATCAGCTAATTTCTAGTTTTTCACTTTACCATTTACAGTCACAGTTACCACTCATTGCACTAAGAAGGTACCCTATAGTACAGTGCAAAAGTGAGAGTCTGTTGGAGATTACACTTACAAAGCGATGGACTACAGTGGTAGCAGGCCACCAGACACCAGTGCAGAACATAAAGCGGTGTCATTTTTAATATCTTGTTTTAATAGAATTATGTAAGGAGGATTTTATAAGTAAGAACTCTACAGATAGAAGAAAGTAGTTCTAGTGAAACAACTAACTAGCTTTGGAAGCTGAAATACAGAAAAATCTTTAATATCCAAGTTCCTTCTTACTTTTCTCCATCTTTTCGGCCTGACAGTCTTTGCACAAGGACAGCGTCCTCTAAAAAAAGAAGAAATGTTGCTATTAATTATCGACTGCTCTCTAGAGTTTCCATCCCTTTAGCAGCAACATGCTTTCCAGGCAAATTATTTACTACATCACAGTTCTTCACTGAAGCAACTTCAACAAGTTCAGAACAACATAGCTTCAAGACCTTAATGCAGAACCGAAAGCTGCAGCAGCCTGTGGAGTTACAGCCACCCCTATAAACACCAGTAAGCCAAAACGTTGGAGGATCTAGATTTTGTTAAAGTGCTCTTAACCCATAAATTCGCAAGCCTGCTTGGCTGGAGGATAATACCCACATAAGCTATTAGATAGTAACTAAATACTTTTTTTTTTTCTTTTTTTCTCAAGCGGAGAGTAATTAGCTGACAACAGCATAGGATTCTCCTCATGCATATCCAACCACTTATTACTATGTATCTGCAGCTCAAATAAACTGGTCACACTGCAGTGGAGGTACCTGTTCCTCTAGATGGAGGGAAGAACAACAGTCATTCGTGTTTCTTTTTTCCTTGCAAACTAAGACCATCAGTTTCTGATTGTGAAGCTGTGCCTTGCAAAGCAAGATCAACAATTCTGTTATTTAAATGAAGGTCATGAAAATCTCAGGATTCTGGGAAACCTCAGAATTCCTCAGCCAGTAAGAAATATCTTTAAGTATGTCATAAATTGAATGACATGAAGTTCTGTCTCAAAAAGATAACTTGATTACATGGAAATGCCTGATGCCTTCTCCGTTAAGATATTAACAGAACAAACCGTGTTTGACTGATCTCTAACACATGCCAGTGCTTGAAGAGTTAATAGCAAATGCAGTGCAAGGAAGAATGTTAAAAGGGATATTATACCACTTGGGGGGACTAACAGAGAAAATAAAACAGTTCTGCCTGTGTAAGCAGACTATGCAACACAGGCAGAGCTCATATGTGTTCTTATTCAAACCCCCGTCAAAAATTGCATTTCATACACATACAGGTAATTTTTCAGGAAAGGACAGTGTTGTGTTCTCTGACATATTTATTTATTTCTTTTAAGGGTTTCTGCTTCTAATAACATCAAGTTGTTCGGTTTCAACATAACTCTTTTCTGTAACTATCCAAACTGTCCTGATGTTTATAGTAACTATAAGAAGTTCGATGCAGGGTAAAGACAAATTGGTCAGGGAAACTCTTAATTTTACATTTTTAAGCCCTGCCTTGTCTGAATCACAGGCTTCTCAGTTTTTCACTTTTACTACTCCAGTTCTCCCTTCAACCTGTACAGGCTTGTACCTGGCTGGATGCCAGGTGCCCACCAAGCCACTCTGTCACTCTCCACAGGTGGGCAGGGGAGAGAAAAGATAATGAAAGGCTCGTGGGTTGAGATAAGGACAGGGAGAGATCACTCACCAGTTACCATCACAGGCAAAACAGACTCAACTTGGGGAAAATTAATTTACTTTATTATCAATCCAATCAGAGTAGGGTAATGAGAAATAAAAACTAAATCTTAAAGCACTTCCCCCGCACCCTTCCCTTCTTCCCCGGGTCCCGATTTCTCTCCGTCCTCCCCAGAGCAGTGCACGGGGACGGGGAATGGGGGTTGTGGTCAGTTCATCGCACATTGTCTCTGCCGCTCCTTCCTCCTCAGGGGGAGGACTCCTCACACTCTTCCCCTGCTCCAGCCTGGGGTCCCTCCCACGGGAGACAGTCCTCCACCAACTTCTCCAACATGGGTCCTTCCATGGGCTGCAGTTCTTCATGAACTGCTCCAGCGTGGGCCCTTTCCACGGGGTGCAGTCCTTCAGGAACAGACTGCTCCAGCGTGGATCCCCCACGGGGTCACAAATCCTGCCAGCAAACCTGCTCCAGCATGGGCTCCTCTCTCCATGGGTCCACAGGTCCTGCCATGAGCCTGCTCCAACCAGGACTTCCCATGGTGTCACAGCCTCCTTCTGGTGCATCTACCTGTTCCAGCACAGTCTCCTCCATGGGCTGCAGGTGGAAATCTTCTCCACCATTAACCTCCATGGGTTGCAGGGGGACAGCCTGCCTCACCATGGTCTTCACCGCAGGCTGCAGGGGGAATCTCTGTTCTGACACCTGGAGCACCTCCTCCCCCTCCTTCTTCACTGACCTGGCTGTCTGCAGAGTTGTTGCTCTCACATATTCTCACTCCTTTCTGGCTGCTGCCCTGCACCTTCTTAACTATGTTATCCCAGAGGCACTACCACCGTCGCTGATGGGCTTGGCCTTGGCCAGTGGTGGGTCCATCTTGGAGCCAGCTGGCATTGGCTCTATCAGACACGGGGGAAGCTTCTGGCAGCTTCTTACAGAAACCACGCCTGTAGCTCCCCCGCTACCAAAAACCCAACACACCATTGATCAGAGAATCCCTGTTTTAAGTCTCAAGTTATTGCATAGCAAGGCTTTTTCATATTTTAAAGGTTTTTTTCTTTCAAAATATTAAATAAACCATGGCACTTTTGCAACAACTACCCTTTTTCTTAAATATATGTCTCTTTTTAATCATCTTTTCTCTGTAAAAGGAAGCAAAAGGTTTGATTGACCAGGGAATAAAACCTTAGCTACATGATTTTCATTAAAAAGCTATACCTTACATCTTTCAGAAAACTTCACAAATAACTTCAAACCTTGAAATAATATTTCTTTTCAAATTAAGAAATGAAAACTACTCCAAGGTATTTGTTGAAAAAAAATCTTAACATATCTCAACCAGTTCTAGTCAGTCCTCCATATTGTCAAGTGGTCAAAATTGCTCATATTTACTGGCCATATTTTTAAGAAGAAATTAAAATTACATTTGGAAAATGAAATTGTCTCCTTTAGAAGGCTATTCTAGAAAAAGAGAGAGAGAACTGGATCAACAAAAGCTCAAGACAATGACAATGAGTGGTTAATATGCAGTAATAAAAAGTAAAAAAAAAAAAAAAGAAAATATACAAATGACCATTTGTAATCTTTTGTTTTTCACTTTACTTTGATTCAGCTGTGTTATTGCCCTCATGCCACCTGGAAATTTGCAAAATTGAGCATCACTTCTCCTCCCACTGTGTCAGAAACCAGCATGTGGAAAACACTTCCCTTCCTGACTTTGAAGAGGATGGAATGGAAGAAAGCCTTTACATTTTAATTCAGTCTTTACTTAAAGGACACAATTCATACTCAGTTTTAGTAATTCTGCCAGTCATCCTGTCCTGTTAACTTGAAAATTCATAGTAGATCCTGATTAAATGTTCTGGACAACCCCACATCTTCCCAGATATTTTTTATTACTTCCGTACATCTAGAGTGTACAGCTGCAAGATCGTCCTAATTTTGCTCCTGTTAAGACTTGATCTACTCAAAATATCACCCTGGCTTTTTTGTGTTCGAATCTAAAGAAAATGCTAAATTGCCTGCCATGGCAAAAATAAAAGGAATTTCAGTTTCCACTTCCACCAGACTCTGAATTGTTTCATGAAGACTTTCCAAGTTTTTCATGTCCAAGCCAAGCGAATAATTTTTTTCTTGACTTTTGGGGTGCATTTAGCAAAATTTATTTTTGTCCTCTTGCTATTCGTTTTCCTATGCTCTGTCATCCATTTTACCTTTGAATATACCCTTTGTGAATGACCTTTCATGTCTTGTTTGAAGAATATCAGACACTCTTTTCATTCATGAAAATTCTCAAATGGTGGGAAATTAAAACATTTAGATAACAGCTCCTATATGTTTTCAGTATGCAATCAAGGAAATAACAGACAAAAATTAAGTCGATCAGCTCTATAATGTTCAAGAAAATTAACGTTTCTATAAATACTCTTCAGGAAAATTTAGGATTCAATTTCAATATCGTAGTAATTTTATTCAAGGAAAGAGTAATGTCAGATAAGTGCCTCCAAAATATCTTCAGAATATTACCTGGGTTATAAATATTATTATATAAATCAAATATGTGCTTCTATGGAGAACACATCTGGCCATAACATGAAATTTAAACAAATTCCAGTAGCACTGCTACCAAAATAATTCACTCCAGTGAGGGGAGGAAATGACTCATAATCAAAGAGGGAACTGCAAGTAAAAATTCTTCAGATCCTGTTTCTGATACTGATACTCTGTGTCATCTTCTGGAAAGTCACTGAACTAGTTTTATTAATGATAAAGCAGAGATTATTATGATACTTTCTTCACAGGGGAGTTGTGAGGATGCTTTGTATCTGCAGGAAGAAAGTCACTGAGCAAGTACAAAGTGTCAGCAACTTCCTATCATTTCTGTTATAAATAACTGATCTACTTGCTTATTGCTACAAGACGGATAATTGTTCGTTGCTTCTTTATGGGATATAAACTAGTTGCTCTGTTAAACAACAGTAAAATTTAAATCTTACAGATATTTTGAAGTGCATCAATATGGAAAAGGAGGGGGGGAGAGGGGAGTAGACTGCCCCCACCATCAAAGTATATCCTTTGCACATTCCTGGCACTACATCAAGGTTAAGTTAAAAGCAGCACTTGAAGGCAGTTGCATGTGGTAGATTGTACAACAAGGCTCATTAGCCAATGGTGAGTCTTATGTAAAGGTCTTTAATGTGGTACAATGGCATTTTTCAGCCTCTTTTAAAAGGGAAAAAGTTAATAATGTGAAAGTTTTATTACTTTTCTTCTTTTAAAGAAGTGCCTTTTTGTAGTGAAACATTGTGGCTAGTTAGAGCAAAAGCTCAGGGAATTTCCTTCACTCTGGGAATGACTGTAATTATACAAGGGGAAGGGACCACAGCAGTAAACTGGCAACATACCAAGGTCTTAACCCCTGAGACAGGAGGTGGAGAAATAGGTGTTAGCAGTCTTACACAAGTCCTTAAAGCATAAACATATGGTAAATCCATTACCTAAACTACAAAGAATGGAACCTTGCTAATAAACCTATTTACTAGGTTAAATAAATACTGAAAGTGTTTAAAAAAGGCGATCTGTGTGACTTTTTAAAATCAAACATTTTTCACTTGTCAGAATTTGTTGTTGGGAATCTGTGAAACATGATGGCCCTTCCAACCCCATGAACACACACAGTCATGTTCTCCCCCCTCGCCCCCAGCTCAGGGCTCGCCGCCGCCACATGAAACCAGCGGCATTTATTTGTGAACTGCCTGTGCCACTGTCTGCAATGACACACTTCTCCATCACCCAACCTGGATGCTGGCTCTCATCATGAAAAATAAAATGTAAGTGGGATTCAAGCCCCTTGCTGTCCAGCCCCGTGCTCCACGGCATGCTTGATTGTATCCAGCACAAATAAGGTCTAATTTCAGAAGCAATAAATGGCTTTAAACTGAAAGAGGGGAGATTTTGCTTAGATATTAGGAAGAAATTCTTTACTCTGAGGATGGTGAGGCACTGGAACAGTGGATGCCCCATCCCTGGAAGTGTTCAAGGCCAGGTTGGATGGGGCTTTGAGCAGCCTGGTCTAGTGGGAGGTGTCCCTGCCCATGGCAGGGGGATTGGACTAGATGATCTTTAAGGTCCCTTCCAACCCAAACCATTCTATGATTCTGTGATTCTAATATTCAGTAGGAAAAGAATATGAATCTTCTAGAGTCTTTAGAAGTGGCGTACTGCCAGTAGCTCTAGCAGCAGTTCCAGTGAATATTTTTGTACCATCCTTATAACAAAAATGTTATACAACAGACAATAAAGGGCACCAAAACTAAGGAGAAACATGTTTTACAGAAGTAATACTAAACTGGCAATTGCTTTGCCAAATAATTGCCCTTCTGCAAGATGTGGTAATGGGGTATCTAGTGATATATTTTAAAGCCTCTCATAGTGGTTTTGTGGATTTGTAGCAAAGAGGTGGCATTGATCTAACGCAGCTGAAGTCAACGGGCTGATTACCTGCTTAATTCCCTGCCCTTTGAAACAAGGTGGTACAGATGATAGATGTTTGAGATGGCAGTGTGGTAGTTTTACAATCAGGTGTCTCCTCGCTGGGGTGGCTGCTCGGTGCCTCCCCTCTCTCCTGCAGAATGCACATGAATTTGCCCTCTGATTTACCAGCCTGTGAAAGGTACTCCTCTCCCGCTGCTGACGAGTGACATCCTTGTGATCCGATCTGTGCTGCATCAGGTTCAAACAAAGTATTATTCAGGAAAAAAAGGAAAAAAAAAGTTTTAAAATTTCATGTGCCTGTGGAAATTCAGTGATATTTGGCCATTAGCTTGACTGAAATCTGTCTAAGTCTATACCCAAACACAAGCCACTTGTTCTCAAGCAGTGTTTATGGCGAAGGAAGCAAGGTGGGAGATCTATTACTTCTGCCCATACTCCCCATCAAACCGCCCTCTGTAAATACACAGTCAAACATTAACGATGACCCTCATCTGCTTCAGGTTCATTAGTGGAGATTCCTGTGCCTGCATGGAATGCCACTGACATCTAGCATGGAGCCCTGATGCTAGCAGAGTGGAGAGTATCAGATTTAAAAGCACTGAATTATTGTAATTTGACAAGGTTATTGCAGAAGATAGGTAACAAGCTCCAATTTAAAGAAAGTGTTTCAAATTGTGTAATTATGATGGTTTTATTTGGAAAAAAAAAAAAGAAAAAAGGTCAGTATAAAGCTGCAGTTGTAACCATTAGTTATGTGATTTAAAAGAGTGGCAATATATAAATAGTTGCCTTGTGGTAATTTTAGGTTAGGAGTAATCTATTGTTTAACAAATGCTGAGGGAAAATTATTTGGTTTTGCAATTAAAATATATCAAAGCAGAAAACAATCTATGTAGATTATAAGGCTCATTCTTTTAAATAGTGCCATTATTTGTGATGAACTTTTATCCAGCGGCTGATGTGGCTTTATTAACTGACAACATCAATATTGCACTGCACTCAAAAAGAAACAGGTAAATAGAGAAACCAAGTGAATGTTTTAACTAATGCTATTCCAGAACCGTTCAAATATTTTACACAGGTGAGTACACCAGGAGCTGGTATTGGACAAGATACTTCTTTGCATTTTAAAGGTATTTCAATACTGCAGAACATAATACGATATTTAGAGAAAATTTAGGAGCTATATGGAGAAGGTGTCTCAGAAAGCTCTTCTTTGATTTGCTCTCCAATTTTCTTCTTGGGCAAAATTTGTTACTTTTTTAGCCACCACATATTCTTCATGAACACAAAAAAACCCCTGCTACTGGATACAGAATAAGGCAGAGCTGTGAAGGGTGATCAGTGACCATCAGGAGTTATAAAGATGCAGAGAGCATCAAAGCATTATTTTTTTTTTTTAAAAAAATAGTATTCTGTATGTTTTTCATATAACATAATAGTTGCAAATGTAACGATGTGGATGTTGCTGATATCTGGCTGGGAGGACATCACAGCCTTTACTGTTTTCAATTGATGCTGAGCATACCTGTAGCATCTGAGGGTGTTGACAGGGAGGAAAGGGCACACAACCCTTTCTTTTTACCACCTCTCCCTCCAAATGTGCATGGGGTGATGGCGGTCATTTGCTCAGCGGTCATCTGAAGTTGTCACTTCAGCTAGGCACAAAAGGGTGGGAACCCTCTGGCCAAACACAGACATTTGGACCTGAGCAAATCAGGTAATAAAATAAGGTGTGATTCACCCCAAGAATAGAAAGCGATGAATTGCTTGCTGGAAATGCCTGTCTCTGTGGACTATAAAAGAGACAGTATGGGTAGCCCAGGGGTAACCATCTATCTCATGGACTTCTAAAGCTGTCATGAATCTTGCTTGGAGGGTGGAACAACAGACTGTGTTTCCACGAAGTCTCATGAGAGCCTGGGGGGTGAGAGAAATGAATCTCCTCTCTGTAAAGAGATGGTGTCTCACAGGCAATGTCTACTAGAGCAGGCGGATGCAGCAGAATCCCCTGCTTATCGCAAATCATGGAAACGAGCAGCAGAAGTAGCCACAGGGCTCTGGCTAATAGCCCAGGAGAGCTCTGCTGGGACAAACGGCTGAGCAAAAACTGGACATACAAGTGCATTTAGTTTTGGGGTTGCTTGTAGGTTATTACAACCATGCCGAAAATCACTGGTAGTACCTCTACGAGCTAAATATCCCATACAGAAGTGCTATTATGCACAGTAAGTTGGAGCAAGATGTACACTACAACAGATCCTATCAGGCACAAAGTGTGAAAAGCTGAAAACAGCAGCTTAGATGAGTGATCCACAAAATCCCCACATAGCTGCTTAATCACATAGGGACTTGCAAGGTACCTTAGCTGTTTGTATATTCCACATTTAGCAAGCATTGGATAAAACCATAAACACAGAGGGAATCACTGAAACCCCAAAACTTTCTTCCTTCAGCAAAGTAGCCTAATCATTTGCTTACAGAACTAACCCACCTCTTGCTTGCTCTCCTTAGTCCCATAAGACATAAAAGCCAGTCATCTCAGATTCTCAGCAAGCTCTGTAGCCATTACGCTCTTGTGTGAAAGGCGTGCAGCTCTGCTTCTTCTGCCTGTGCCCTAAAATATATATAAAATAGCTGCCTGCACTCTAAGAGATGTCTTATTGTAAGGCTTAGTTTGGTTTTTTTTTTAATTTAGCCTTTAAATACATCTAAGTCACAGCTGCGGGTAGGCATCTAAGCCCAAGATGAAACACCAAACTTCACAGACATCCCTCTTCTTTGCATTTCTTGGATGCCTTAAGCTGTCAATAATTCCACTGCCAGCAGAACAGCTATTTCAGGGGACACTGTCCAGTTTGACGTGCTGGATGTTCAAACCTATCTATCTCCTCCTGTTCACTATACTTTGAACGATGGTATCTGAGTCAGGTTGGTGAATTGTACTCCTGGAGCGAGCACCAAGACACGAGGAGTGGCAGCAATAGACTATGGCTTGCCTGTGGTGGTTTTGGGGGGATATTCTTAGGCTAATCACTCATTATCTCTTTTCTTTCTCAAAAGCAAAGGTTATTTTCCTTGACGAGACATCTGTGAGGCAAACTGAGTAACAGCAATAAGCCAAATGCCCACACAGGCAGGACTTTGAGGAACCTAAGTGGGTTGAGCAAACCCCTTTTCTTTGCATGGCTGTGATGTGTCCCAGTCCCCTCTCCAGTCTGCAGCAGGTTCCCACGCTCCCCTCACTGGGACGGGGGCTCCCAGAAGCACAGGGGGCTGCAGGAAAACCTCTTTCTTGGTAGATTTTGTGCACAGCACTTCCGGGGTGCTGAGCTGCTCAGGTGTCCAAATGCAGATATGAAACTGTCTATTCCTGCTGTCTTTATAAAAGAGTGATTGGAGACAAACATCACGTGCAACAGTCTAAATGAGTTTGAGGTTAACCTTAAACTGTGCACTGCAGTAGGTATTTGTTTATTTTCCTTTCGGACTCTTTTTGCAAGCACTTTCTAGCTGGGTACCAGAGCCTCTTTTATTCCAGTTTCCATACAAAACCCCAAAGCTCTCATCTCTTTGAATGCCATGGTAGACAAATCACCAGTGTCATCGGCCATTGTTGCATGTAATTTTCTGGGAAAGAAAATATGGTTTTCTAGAATAAACACTTACAAAGGATTATTTGTTTAAACAGCTCACATTTTTCAGAAGGAATTATGATATTCATAAGTTCAAATATAGTTGTTTGTATGTTCTGAACAGTATATTCTCCTTTTCTCAAGGCGCCTGTGCTGCTATACGTAACCATTTGCAGTGATACACAGCAGGTGCCAGTGCAGCAGAAATGTTACTTCACTGTGAATTGAAGCAAAATAACATAAGCAGAAGATCAAATTGTATGTTAGATGTTTCTGGTAGGTTTTCTGTTTTTAGGATTGCTTTTGTTTTCCACAGTTACATCAGTCTAAAGTCTGACAACAAAGAAAACCTATACTCAAGTTTCTTCCTTGTTGAACTCTGTTAGGGACAGTGAAGTTAATGCAGAGAATGTATTTATCTGAGCATTCTTATTATTCTGGTACAGGTGCCTTCAGTGAAAAAAAGAATACATATAAATCATAAAGTCAGCTGATGGTAAAGCAACCCTATTAGTACACATTTTAAACATTAAACAAAAGGAAAAAGAAGAGCAACAACTACAAAGTCTTGTTTCCTGCATTCCTTGAGAATACCAAGCTCTTGCAGTTTTTGCTGGGCATTTCAGACATGTGAAGAATGTGCGATTGGATCCTTAAAATAAAAATTATGATCATGTCTGTGAATGCCATTTTAAAACAAGGAAACACACTCCGTCTGCCAGAGGCAGTTAGAGGCACAGTCGATCTAAGGACATACAATTTTTCCAGTGGAGGTGTTGTTTTCTAATGGGTAAACTATACTGTTCAACTACATTGTTATATGAGTGGCAAAGCAGATTCAGCTGTTACTTTTTCAAAACAAATACGGCTCTGCATTTTACACCTTAGTGTGTTCATGCGCTTGACTAAACGTGTTTATATATTGCTCCCCTCATCTTCCTTACAAACACTTTGGGTTCAGAGACAACATCTGGTTCATAGTGCAGGCTACTGCAATGAAACCAAGACGCAAAATGTGAGCAAAAATTCTGTAACACAGAAAATTCAGAGGAGCTGAGGTCAGGAGTTTGGCTTTTGGGTTCATTGTTCCATTTTCTTACGCAAACAGTGTACTAGACTGCTTAGTAATTCAGGCGGAATAGTCTCTTGAGATTGATTTTGATTTTCTCTTATTTTATAGCCTTTCTGGGTGTTTGCTGAAAACCAAATTATGCTCCTAGGAGGAAATGAATAGGTGCTGTAGCAGGAACAATTCCTAAGCTTTTAATAGGTATGAAAGAGCCACTAATAATTTGTACTACTCAATATAGTTTTCCAACAACAAGAATGAAAGCCATTGCATCTTCTTTACCTTTTTACAAAAGGTCATCAATTAAAATAGCAATGATCAGTCTTCCAGAGAAATCACTGACTCCCAAATGAGAAGTCTGCGCTGCAACGCTACCTGTTTCGGCTATCCGTCGACAGAAGTGTTCACACAGCACAAAGCCCTCCCACAGGCCTAGGCTGCCAGATTTGGCAACCAATTTTTTGGTGCCTCCGTACTGCATTCATAACTGGAGGTTTGGAAGAATCCGTTTTCAGGGGTGCTGAGCAGCTGCTGTCCCTACTGATGTTAGTTTATTCAGGAAAGTCTTTTTGGATTCAATCAACGATGAGGTTTTTGTTCCCTTTCCTCAGGGGCAGCTCAAGAGGATGTCCATCTTCTACTTATGACTTGAATAAGCAGTGAATTATCCCTGCCTAACAACCCTGATTCTCCTTGACTTTTAATAGGGATGCTTCTCTTGCTATTTCAGTCTGCTAAAACCAAGTTCAACAACTGAATGTAATAAGATTAAGACTGTATAATAAATAATACGCTGCAGTTTTATGACACAAAGCATTATTGCAAATATAATTTCACCAAGACATGGAATTTGATATTGCAAATGAATGTACAGTAAGTTCTTTGTGCAAATTAGGACCTGTGTGCATTCCTTATGAAATGCCAGCAATTAAAATGAAAAGGCAACATGTATAGCAGCTTGATGGTTTTTTTTTTTTTTTTCCTAGCAAGCTGGATGAAAAGGAGTAGAATATACTTGGCAAAGAAAATCTAACCAGCTTCAGAAGACTGTGTAATCCAATTGCTAATAGATGATTTGTGATTGTTTTCTTGGCATTCCATAAAATACATAAACGGCTTCCAGTGTAGGCTAAGGGTAAAAAGGGAAATGAATGTTTATTGCAGCAATGCGTGAAAAGCTACAGATTACTTTACAAAGGGACAAATCTCAGAATTACTGTGTTATTACTGAGGCTAAACTTCCACTAACTCCAGTATGAAGCTTTGACTCGGTAAGGATCACAGGATTTGACTCTAGAAATAGATGATATGATTATGTGAAATGAAAAATAAATGCAGCTACATGAGGGAAAGCACTACTTAAATGTATTGAAACAAGTGAACTTTGAAGTCAATACAGTCTTCAAGAAAGCAGTGATGTTAATTCAGTGGAAGGTTTTTCCATCAGAAAGGTGCTGTGCTGCAAAATTCACATTTCTAAGTCCTTTTCCAATAAATGCTCTGTAGAACTTTTTCTCCCCTTGTAACAAGCAGTGCTAAATTCACCAGCGAGAAAAACCTACCACCTACCAGTACAAAAGAAAAGTGGGAGGGAGGGAATCTGGGGTGTCTGATGAAGAGAAGATGGGTGGACACAGCTGATGTTCAGTGTCCTATTGCCACTGACAGAGGCAGAGTATGTCATGTTGGTCATGTTGGCCATTAGTCTGATCAGCATGAGATTTCTTATATTCGTACGGAATATTTCAGATGTGATTGGTACATAGCAAGAAGGCTTAGCATAGTTAGGGACCAAGTCAAGGATGAGCGTGCAAAGTTTAATATGCTATTTATGTACAAAGACAATTGGTTATTTCAGATTTTCTGTGGAGAAATCTGGGCCTACAAAAACATACCGACTGAACAAACAAGAATTCTGTATTTGAGATATGGAAGATTAGTCTGCTGGACCACCGCCAATTTAAAACAGAAATTCATTTTCACTCCTTCGGTCAGCTGAATGGATTATTTTATCACTCTTCTACCAGAAGACCATGATCTTAGAAAATCCCAACAGTTTGGGAAAGAGCAATGGCAAGAGCTCCTTTAGCCCTACATGCAGCAATTGCAAAGGAAACCAGAACCTTCCTCACCAGTCCTAGTTCCTTAACTAGACCCTAAAACTCTGTAACAAGCTCATAATTGACTCACAGCACCAACATGTTATCTTAGACTTAAGCCACAGCTTCTGCGAAGAACTGACTTTTCCCCTCAGCCAGTAAAAATTAACAGAACTGAAAAAAATTTCTCCTAAGCTAAGGAATAATTCAGAGCCATTAGATGATGATTTCAGTGGTCCAGATGGGTTAATTCCCTCACTAAGCTTGTGCCCATTATTTGAACAGAAGTCACAGAAGTCTTGAAAGCTCCTAAGCACTCTAAAATGAGCCCTCACGGTATGTGGTAGCAAAACAATTAGCCTGAGAGTTTCTCAGGCCCCAAGATTAATATATCATCTGATGTGGAAGAAACCTACATGTGGCAGCCAATAAACAACTGCAATTATATTCTTATTTCCACCTTCCCTTTTTTTGACATGGTCATGGAGAAGATGGCAACATTCAAGTTCCATCTCTCATGAACAATGTTCTGCAGCTTGGGGTCATGGTGAGCAGCAGGGACATTTCCTACAAGCTCAGTACCACATTTCAACATCTTCACATATTTTATCCTGATGGTGGTGCAGAAACAAGTGAAGTCCCACTGCATTGGATGCAATGAAAACCTGAGAAATCATGGAGGCACAGATTTCTGTGACAGCGGCGCTGTTATTGTTCGCTAACGGCACTTGAAACAATACAAAATACTGGGAGAGAAGCACCTTATACCTACCCGCAACATAGATTCCTTTGTCATGTGTTTATAGCCTGTCTTAATTTTCTCATTGCAGATATCCCGATATCTGAAATAAGTTAATTGTTAGCAGCAACTGACATGTTCCTTGGTTCTTCCTCTGTTTGATCTTTGCTACTGTGCGTGGGGAAAAAACAGACAAAAGGAGGGTATTTTGGAAACATTGTTATGTGCAAGGGGAGAGCTGTTCTTTGTTTTTATAGGTGTTATGCATTCCCACTGTTAGATTTATATGGGATGTATATCCTTTACATTGATATGTGTTGGAACCATCCACATACAGCCGTAGCCATACCTATAAACAAAGTACACTTCCTAACTGTACAATTGTTCTTTCCATATCTATACATTCCAATAAATATATCAGATTTATATATTTTATATAGATAATATATATTCTATATATCCAAAATATTTCCCGCTAAATTGAGTACACTACTACACTGTAAGAATAGTAGAAGTGAAAGTATTTATACTAAATAAATATAAAAATTAATCAGTAACCGAGGTTACTATCAGAGCATTTACACTCAGCTAAGCTAACATAATGAAATGTTCCTATTCTTGTATCTAGACCAACTATGAAAAATAGGTTTTAACTAGTTCTCACCAGCTTTAGCCAGTGCTTAAAATTTTTGCCCGTCTTTTCCATAGTAAACAGCTAGCAAATATTCCTCCACGATGCTTGACTTTAGTTGTATTTATTAATTGTTTATATAATTGCAATTGTAAATGGAACGCTTCACTGATTCTGTAATTAGGGAGTCTGAATTTAAAATAATTTATTAGGTCTTAATTTATGTGCTGTGAAATCTGTTAGATCATTTGCTAGTCAGTATGTTGTCTAGAATAAAGGCATTTCTACAAAGGGATTTTAGGGTGAGGGTCACCAGCATAATCAGAAACATACTCAGTCTGGCCTCCAGCTAAAGATTATATGCTTTTAAGTGTATTTCTGTTTTGCAAAATGGCCTTTTGAAGACTTAGGCATTTCAACAAAATTCCTTTTTTCTATATAAAAAGAGAAAGAGCAATTATTTTGCACTGTTGTCTGACTTCCCACCACCACCACCCTTTCCCCTAGATATAGATGACCCAGCTGATCAAGTGTAAGAAGTACATAGCTCTCTGGACTGACTTGCCTGAACCTCTGCAATGAAATCTTCAAAGTTAGGAGCAAAAGTTGGCATTGAGACTAAGCAGGGATTTGATTAAAGATTTGGATTTACCCGCACAATAAATTGAGCCAAACCAATTCTTGTCTCGTACAAAGGCACAGTCATGTTTTCTGCCATGGAGGGAAGGAAGTGACATTGGTTGGCTTTCAATTGTAATTTATTGTATTCATCCGTACACTTATTATAACACAGAGGATTTGTCAGTATGTCCATTATAAGAACAGGACTGGGGCCTTTTTGTTGCTAAGCTCAGCTGTTACAAATGATATTTGGCTGAAGTCTCAAAGCATGTCTGCTTGTACATGTCACTCTGAAACTGAAACCTTATACTTTGAACGTCTTTAGAAATGTACATGTAGGGGGCTTTAGGGAAAAAGGTGGGGCTGCTGAATATATTTCTTTGAGCAGGATTTATCTGACCAAAAATATATGTCTATATACCAATACAGACATGTGTAGAAGTCTATATTGTAGACTTATGTAGATGTCCATATGTAGATGTCTGTATTTCAATAAATCATGTGCCCTACACAACCAAAGAAGAAAAGAGGTGTGATTCATTTTAACCAAAGACTTCAACTAGAGTGAGATAAATCATGCTATAGGCACACGTAAGAGTACCTGTAAGAAGAGAATTAAAGGGGACCAAGTTGTAGTCATCTAAAGTGATGTGAGATGAATTTCACCCCCATCAGTATGGTAGGCCAGAATGACCTGAAGTTTGATGCTCTCAAGGTACTTCTTTTATCCTAGTAATAACCTGTGTAGGCTTTTTTTCCCCCCATTGTTAGTGACTTTTAATAGTCAAGTAACTTATTCTCCATTAATCTCATCTACAAATATTCTGTCTCTGGACAAGGATTGAATTTACAGCTTTTGGATCTATGACCGTGGTCTTCAAACGCGCGTATTCAGCTTCACTGTCTTTGGTGTAAATAATAAACTTAAAATACAGAATAGGGGCAGGAATCTGAGCCTTTCACTCTATTTTTCTTTCCAAAACTAGCTCTTCACATACTTACACTCACGACTTATTCAACCCTCCTTTACTCTATAGTACGTATTCAGAGGAAACTCCTAATGGACATCATACGGGAATATGCTTCAATAAGAAAAAGTGATAAGCAGATTGTTGTCTTTCTGGAGTCTTTTTCTTGAGCATGGAGAAAGTTAAAAATAATTTTAATGGAATTTAGGAAAAGAAAGAAAATGTGCATAATAATAGTACAGTAGGGTGAAGAGCAGAGTGAAAGACACGAGTAATAAACATCTGAAGAATAATTTTAAACAGGAAACATAAAGAATATATTAAAATATTTCATTGAATTTTATTTATGCAGTCATTTAAAATTTCCCTCAAATGCAATTCAGCTCTTGGTTATATTAATAGGTTCGAAACCAGTGAGTTAATAATGAAGAGCATAATTTCTCTCTCTTAAAGTAAATGAGATAGGTTTGATCTCAGTGCAATCTGCAAGGAATGCACTCTTCTTCTGTAAGAGCTCTAAGATTAGTTCCTAAAAGGATATCTGAGAAGGCAGGCATGGGAGAGACATTAATAAGTACAAAGGAAATTGTTCTTTATGTCATCAGATTCAAAAAATCTATCAGAATAAAAAAAGAAAACCAGAAAAAATATAAATTGTGGGTAGCAGTTTTCAGAAGTGTCCTTTTGGACCTTGTGAATCACAGGTGAATTTTATTTTATAATTTTACAATTCACTTATTATAGATTCATGACTTATTCTTCTTTTGCCATTATGCCTCTTTCAATGTTACCTTCTTTAAGAATATCTAAGCAAAGCTATCTACACAAGACCAAAAGTTGAAGCAAGAGTATGGATTACCTCAGGGCCAACAAAATGCTTATCAGAAGACAAAAATCATTATTATTTCTTTTATATGCTTGCTTTTATTCCTTACTTGACTTGCTGTTTTCTACCCTGTTACTATATTTCCTGGATTCCCAGGAGTTTTCCAGCTCCCGGCCAACAATCCTCATGGAGGAGGAGGAAGAGGAGGAGGAGGAGGAGGAGGAGGAGGAGGGACTGTTACATGCCTGTGAGAAACTTTGCAGTTTGTTGCCACTGAGTGAATTGGAACAATTTAGCTTTGAGGAAGTGATTTATACACACACATCCATCACACATAACCTGCTCTGCTCTGTTAACTCTCTGTTTGATCTCTGGAGGGTTGAGTAGATTAAGGAGGGTCTTCACACGGAGGTTTCATTAACAGCCAATCAGTTAACCTGCCACGACTCCTGTTTGTGCATTTGGATACTTTAAAGCTGGAAGAAAAAGAAAAAAATTGTTAATTGGTATCATTATTTCCCAGTTCAGGAAACACCAATCATGCTGTTAGAGAGAATTTGCTTCCTATTTCCTTGATTTTATTAATTTATTATTTTTTTTTTTACCGGCGTAGAAAACAGAATTGAGGGTTACAATTTAAGCCATTCAAAAACGCTGATCACAATATGTGAATACTGGCAGCTTGAAGTACATCAGTAATCAAAGAGCACATTGAACATCCAACCATAAGCCACAAAAACTTGGATATTACAATCCACTTTAATGAGAGAGGGAATGCAGGCCAAGCAGTTGCACTTTTCAAATGTACCAGGTTAATGGGGCTCTGCTCACTATCACTGGTCTGTCTGCTTGGAGCGGGAGGGGGCAATCTGATCAACTGAAAAGGTTGATACGATTATAAAACAAAGTTAAAAAACTAAGGCAGTATCATATAGCAATATGACTATTATTGTTATCAAAGGGAAATTTTGAGGTATTAGCGGCATATGGTTTTGGAACAGAATAACCAGAGTTCCAGCAGTGACTCCCTGTGCAGAGCACAGCGCACCATGTCCCTGTGGTTTACAGAACAGTGATATATTATTAATGAAAGGATTAAATTTAGTACTTCATGGTATCCTTAGAAACCAAATGGCTGGTTGCAAACCGGAGAAGTGCTCGTGATAGTTTTACAGTTTATAAATTGATGAAAGTACATAAAAATTTCCAGTTTCTTATTGGTCCAAAGAACTTGGAATAAAATAAACAAGTTTCGGTAATTTTAGAGAAATATGCAGAAAAAGTTGACAGAGGAACTGTGTGGGCTTATTAGTTGTAACTGCAACAACAAGATGGAAAAAATTTGCAATGGATATTAATATTTCTTTCAATAACAAAAAACAAAGGTCTGATGCCACCTTCTATACAAGCTGTCACAATCTTTGAATGTTTAAGTATTTATCTGTTATTAATGAATACCAATAGTCCACTGTATGTCAGACTCTGTCCACACCATGCTCTCTCACCCCCCCACCTCCCAGATGTCCAGAAAAACAGATGCGTTCTGTAACTTGCCCTGATATTTAAACGATAGCAGACTACTTAGTACAAAGTTTTGGAAATTTAGTCTCTTTCATACTAAGGTTACAATTCAAACCTCACTGGCATTTGCAAACGTAGTGATAGCACACAAGAGAGAGAGACTGCTGGAGGGAAAGACTAGATTTAGGGCTTCATGGATAAAAAGCGTGAACCTTAATACAGAATTTTATTGGTAGTAAGATGCTTTTCCTGCTGAATTGTTTCCTGTATTTCCTTTACTTTTCATTACCTGTCTCTTTTAAGCCTCTGCAAGAAACATACAACAGTCCTATCATGCAAAATAAGCAGTCTCTTTTCCATGATGGCAAGGACATGAGCGCAGCTACCGCCTTATGTGAACCAACCAGAGATTCTTTTAATCCAATAAAAACCAGAAAATTTTGTATACATCACAATGTTTTTGTTATTGTGAACAATCACATCGCCGCATGGGTGTTTATTATCCATACACAAATATCATATATATTCATATGCTCTTTATAATATCTTGAATTATCTTCTCTATTTTCTGTGGTGATGAATTCTACAGTGCCAGCAGCAACAGGCAGAATGCCTCTCCGCAACTAACGCTGCCAACACGCCGCCACTATTCCTCTGCTTTTTATCCATCTTACCTATTTTCTGTTGTCTTATATTATAGTCACATCAAAACTCTGTGTACCTGGTGCTGACTCTTTGTTCTGGACCTGGGACTAGAGGTTTTATCCTTTAGCAGGACACAGAATGACAGGATATAAGTTCATTTCATTTTCAGTCAAAGTAATTTTATTCCTGTGTTAGAAGACACGGGAAGAAAAAGGTTGTGATCTATGATTTCTATATTTAATTTATATGTCTTTTATAGATTTGTGTGAGATTGAAAGGCATCCGAGGACGTTTAAAATCTTAAAAAGTGATTTTTAGCAGTTTTGTAAGAGTAGTGTATCTTTCCTTATAGCGTCTTTCCCTGGTAATGTTGCTCATTTCTCTATGCTTTTTAATGTGCTTTGACTGAATGAAAAGCACTGTATAAACACTATTTGTGTGTTTGTTTGTTTCCTGTACTGAAATTGAGCTTTCCATGACAATAACATGAAGCGAAGCTATGTAAGTATCATGTCTTTGGAGATTTGATTGCCAGAATAAGGAATGCCTCCTCTGACCTCTCCCGGCTGTAGCAGGCTTTGGGTCTAGCCCCTTAGAAAGAGAAAGCGCATTGTTACGAAATAATGGGGTTTGTTTTCATTATGAAGTTACCAAAGTCAGACACTGAATAGTATGTATTTCTGGTAAAATCTGAACCTTTTGTTACCTTGTTTTAAGCCAACATTTTACAGTGGTTTGTACAAGGATTATTATTGGAAATTGAGCAGTAGGATGCATTGGCTTCTTAGGTTTACCTTTAACTGAATGTGACTCCACTGTCTTAACAAAAAGAGGCTGGGAAAAAGACTGAAAAAAAGGCTGTTAATCCATCTGGGCAGATGTAGCCAGCAGAGAGAGAAAGTTACTGCCACAAAGTGATAAAGGATGCACATAATCTTCTGTCTGAAGCGAGGTGCACTCAACCTGCTTTGGAAATTAAAATAAAGATAACATCCATTTTATACAAAAGATGGCACGAGATTTCGCGTCTGTCGCTTTTCAGACGGACGCCCCCCTTCACCCCCAGCCAGCTCACACTGTGTTGAAACGGAGATTGATGCAGAGATGGAAACAATCAAGTGGAGCAGCGAAGGCCACAGCCTATTTCAAAAGCATTCCTTTTCCAGGCCATCAGCCGCAGCAGCAGCGCGGGAAGCCTCTCCCGATCTCACCACTACTGAGCGGCAGCTTGATGGTGTTTATGCATGGCGGGACCCCACCGGCGAGGAGACCTGCAGCTCCGGAGCACCAGAAGTGACATTAAGAGAAACGGGTACAATTGACAATGGAGCTGTTCATGGCACGAAGGCTGCGAGCCCATCAAGCATCCCCTCTATCACGTTTATTGCTCGTTACTCAGCTTTAAAGAGGCTATTTTATCGTGGAGAATTTAATGGAAATATTTGCTTTTCTGATATTTCTCTTATTCAGTGAATGAGCATCAGGTTTGACAGACATCAGTGGGTCGAGGAGTTCACGGGTAACATTTATCTTCAAACTATGCTACAAGGCTTATGCAACGCTTCAGCTCAGGCTGTCAAACGTGTTTGTCCTCCCCATTACACTAACTAGAACTGTTGTGTCACTGGGCACTTTGTGTCCCCTTCTCAGCTCTGTTAGGAGTCCCTTACCTTATATTTTGACGGCATGTTATCTGATGCTGAAACCATACAGAGACTTAAGTCTTGTTTGTGGCCTCCAGGTGAGCCTATAACACCATAAATATAATGTTTACCTCAAAACTTCATCCTCTTTCACTCTTGTCCTCTGACACTGCTGCTCTAGTCCTAAGCCTGGGATGTTACAGTGATTTCCGTGGCAAATGAATGTCAAACACAGCAACTGGGTTTTGCTTGATCCTACGAGGAAGCGAGACTGGGAATCAGAAAACCTTTATCAAAAGATTAAGAAAAGGTCTATAACAGAAACAAAATAATATGAGTAACAGTAGTGAAAAGGCAGAAGTGTTTTCCAAATATTTCCAAAATACATTAATGAAAAAGGCCTCCCAGCATGTTCAGCTGCTGATGATGACAAACGACTTTCCATTTTAATAGTAGCTCAAAAAGATACTAAAAGGTAGCTCCTAAAAGCAGACATCGGCATGTCCAAATAACTTACATTTAAAGGTTTCAGAGACAGCTTGTGAAGGAACTCTCTAGGCTATTCATTTTGATTTCCAATACATTGTGGAACACCAGAGACATTGCAGGGAGCTGAAAGACAGCTAATGTTGTGCCAATATTTTAAAAGGGCAAATAAGGCGACCCGGGTAATTATAAGCCTGTCACACTGACATTGATCCTAAGCAAAATAGCTGGCTGATACAGGATTTGATTAATAAATTAAAGGAAGGTAATATAATTAATGCCAATCAACATGGGTTTGCGTCAAGCTAAACTGTTATCTTTTATGATGAAATTACAAGTTTAGTTAAAAAGGGAATAATGGAGAATTCATATATTTAGACCTCTTTACGGGATTGATTTTGTACTCCCCAATTTATTTATTTATTAACTAAGAAACTATGGTGACAAAAATACAGCATAGCACATATCAACAAAACTATCTATCTGACTAACAGGTCTCCAAGCATAACTGCAAATGGACACGCATCATTGAGAATGTAGGGGTTTGGGGTTTTTTGGATCACCACAAGTTACTTGTATCAAAAACCTGAAAAAAATACTTCCTCTATAAATATATACGTCTACTCACATACATATATGAATCCACCAGGGTTAGCAACTAATGAAGAGAACAACAAAGTGGTACAAGCCACCTCATAACCTAAGCATCAGCAAGCACTTTGATCCTAAATACGGCCACATGTGTAGTAGTACCTCTGAGAATAATAACTTATTCTGGGTTACAACCTCAAACAGTCTCTGAAAGAAAAAAAGAAAGAGAGAGAGAGAAAAAGATAGATAGAAAAAAAGAAAAGGAATGAGAGAGAGAAGTACCAGTGAATTATGAGCTGAGCTCAAGTTTCCAGTGTGATTCTCTACTTGAAAGGGCAAATACAAGCAGTGACTACAGGAAAAGTATGTTCAAATAGGAAGGGAGGTGGCACCAACTCTGTGCTTGGAAACTGTGCTGCTGAATTTGGAGCAATGCCCAGCACTAGTACCCAGAGGTAAAGAATCATCCTGGGGAATTAAGAATTTGAATAGAAGTCATGAGAATGATGTGAGGGTTAGAAAATTTACTTCTTTTTGAGGTACTTGAGAGCTCAGTTAAATAATTTATGTCAAAGAAAGCAAAGACGTGACCATACCATACTCTTTAGGCACTTATTTAAGGAACAAAATTGCATAAGAGAAGGCTTTTCAGTCCAGACGAGGATTTAACAGGCTCCCATTTCTGTGAGCTTAAGTTGGCAAGGTCAGACGAGCAATAATCTAAAACTGAAAAAATAACTGAAAAAATAACTTAAATTATTGTTTATAGAGTCCTTCCTTTTCTCTCTGGCATCTCCCTCAGATCAATGAGTATTGACCTCTACTCTGCACAGTTGTGCAGGGAGGTAAACATGTTCTCACCCCAAACTAGCCTCACGCTGAACAGGTGGTGTAGTCTCCTGGGACAGACAAGATTTTGAGCCTTCTACGCAGAAGGAAGGATGTGCCTTTCATTCTCCTATACCTTGGCTAATGCTCTAACTACTCACAGCTACAGGGCAAAAACTAGAATGGGTGATGACGCCACTTTTTGAAGAGAAAGCAAAGCATGCTGCCACACTTGATGTGGAACACAGTTCTCTAAGAAGATCCCCATTGGCTATTCTCTAACAGCATTTGCAGGTAATTTAGATGGAGAAAGAAAAAATACTTAGTTTGTGGCTCTTGAATATGCACTGAACAGTCTCCAGCTTCTCCACTGCCCCGTTGATCCACTTTTGGTTACTGGCTGAAGGAAGACTTCAGGCTCCTGGAAAACTTGCAGTTTGGTATAGAAATTATTTGTAGAACTGAGGTAACCTTGGACTTAGTCATCATCTGAAAAATATTTTTCCAGGGCATCAGGAACTTAACCCAAAAAGTAAGCTGCACTTCGCTGCTGTTCTAGATCTAGTCCAGAATCCCTTATGCTCTATCATGGGTGCAATTCTTACCTTGTAATCAATTCAGAAGTGTACTCGGAAGAAAAGAAATTAAAATAAAATAAAACCATGTATTTTTTCATACAGATTTGAACATTGTCTTCTCCGATAGGCATATGCTTTTCCAAAAAAAACCCCATATAAGGAAATAAATGCAAATTAATACAATGATCTATTATTTTGCCTCATTACATAAATATATCTGATAGGCAGCTTCCTGTAAACTTCAAAATACAAATTTTAAATCCATATTTCCACTTCTCTCTTTAAAAAAAATACATTTCACAAATGGAACTTACGTATAGTTATTCCTAGGGCAATGCAAGATTAGACAAAGCAGCCTACTCTGTAGTGCTCAATAGTGGTCTTGAAAATCCTGAAGAATATAATATAGACCAGAATTTCCTATCTGAGCTTTAAATTTCTTTGCTTTACATTTTATTCAGACCTTTAACTTTATTTAAACGTATTTTTGATTGCATTTATAAAATATTTAAGTTTTAATATACACAGCGTCATTAGCCTTCACTGTGAGAAGTGTAAAAGCCTATGAAAGTAATAGCTTTCTTGACATACAAGAGGATTCATATGTATGAATTGAATTTTTCTGTATTCTATGAACTCACATTTCATGGAGAGACCAAATTTATAGAAAGGGGAAATCCCTCATCCAGTTCCAAGTTCATAGCAGCTTAACATAGAAACATGAGGTATGTGTGGTCCTAGTATCACCTTTGCAAATTAAATTTCAAGATGGAGATCATTAGAGAGTATTGCTTGCAGGAGTGATTTTTTTTTTTTTTAATGTTATAATTTAATTTTTAAACCTGAGAGTTTGCTTTTTTCTGTGCTGTTTCAGAAAGTTGCAGTCCAGGAATAAAGCTTTTTAGATAGTTGTTTAGCAACACAGCAAGCAATTTGGGTTAAAGAATGACCACTTTTGGTCATCAGCATATTAGTACCTTCTAGTCTTCTATGACTTAAAACCTTCCACTAAAAAATCCACTGCTAAAGACACAAGCATTTAAAATCGCTTGTTATTAGCATTGTAGCATTTTTGAAACAAATCCCCTGTATTTGCAGAGGAACAATACAAACCATCAGTATTACACAGCCCTTTTGGGGTACCTTCATGATCCAAATGCCGCCCATGTATGAAGTACACTAGCATGCAATGAGTTTTTAAAAAGTGATCATACAGGCTGGGTCTCACTGTTTGAAATAAAGTTTTGAAGAGTTATTCCCGTATTTCTTTCCAGTGCTTACGTAGAATGGCCACTGGACTAGTATTGCTTTATTGCTCCCCCTCATCACGTCAGCAAGAGAAGGGTTTTGTTCGGGTACAATTCCTTAACTAAGGAATAATTTCACTCAAACAAAATGACAGCAAGGGAATGTTGAGGTCAACTAAACCGTCCAAAGGCAATTTTTGAAATTTGCCATTTTGAAAACTTTTGCAAATATATATGGCTATAATTAAAAGCCAAATCCAGCACAACAGCTGAAAATGGAGCCTAAAGAGCAGCCATGGCTACAATTCTTCACGAGGGTCCCTCTCCCAGACAGGCTGCAATGTCATTCCCAGCTAATATATGGTAGCAGTCAAGCATGTAATGTATCTGGGAGTCTTAGTGGCAACACAAACAGGCTACATCCTCCCACTCTTCTTTAAGGACATATCGACATGCACTTAGTTAATAAACATCAGCATTCCTTAAATTTCATCTCACCTGTCTGGGAGATTTTTATTTGGTGTGAAGCACGATCGAACCGGTTCAGACCCATCCGGGCTGATCCCTTGTTCCTAGTCTGTCAGTCTGGATACACAATAAAACGCCACTTGCTCACTCTGCCCTCAGCTGTCCCTTTTGAACCAGAGACCAACGGAAAGTGTGGAAAACAGTAAGTGTTTTTTACCAGAATGGTAAAAAAACTGGAGTCAAAGCAATCAGGTTCTGAATGCAGTTGCCTGCAGCTTCTCGTTTTGATCTCTGCTTCAGCACTTTTGAACTGTAAGGAGCTCCAGTTGAGGGCTAAAGCATCTTAGGAATCAAAGCTGTTCTTGAAAATTTTATTTGGAGTTTGACCTTGAAAATATTATTTTCCTTGGTACTTACGCACGCACTTCTTTCATGACACCTGCACATTATAATAAAGCCCTTGTCAAAGAGGAAATGAAGAGCAAAAAAAAAAGATTTTTACCAACACCATAGTTGCCCATTAAAAAATAATGAAATAAAAGTCATCAGGCCTCAAAAAAATTTGAATGTGCAAACATTTCAAACTAACATCTCTTACCACTTGTGTGTTAACTCCCAAACTTATGCACTTATGAACACACGTTATTTGGAGAAGGAAATAAAAAAAAAAAATAAATAAGTAGATCAGTCTTGTAACTTTGTTCTAGACCTTTACACCATACAAACTGTGCAAATCTGACCTTTGCTATGACAGAAAGCATAAAACAAAATACAGTCCTTGTGCTGGTCCTTGGCTGTGTGACAGCCCACTCCTTAGCACAAGAGGGAATTTAGCGAGTCTTCCAAACACAGAGCAACCTCCATCGTCTGCAACCACACACACAGCCAGCCAGCTAACCCACAATTTAGGTATTCCCATAAATTCTTGTCAGTGTGCACAAGTAGTGTTATCACCTATAACTGACTACAGGCAATTTATGCTGGCAAATTTAGCAATAATTACACATCTTTGCCACCATTTAGGAATGACCTCTCAGGGCATGACATCTCTTTATCATAGAATCATAGAATCTTCATGGTTGGAAGGGAACTTTGAGATCATTGAGTCTAACCATACACACACAAAAAAAACCCCACCTACAATCTCTGCCACTAGAGCATGCCCTGAAGTGCCACATCTAGACATTTCTTAAACACCTCTAGGGATGGTGACTCAACCACCTCCCTGGGCAGGTTGTTCCAGTGCCTGACCACTCTTTCAGTAAAGGAATTCTTCCTAATATCTAACCTAAACCTCCCCTGCCACAACTTCAGACCATTTCCTCTGGTCCTGTCATTATTCACCTGGGAGAAGAGGCGAACACCCACCTCTCTCCAACCTCCTTTCAGGCAGTTGTAGAGGGCAATGAGGTCTCCCCTCAGCTTCCTCTTCTCCAAGCTAAACATGCCCAGCTCCCTCAGCCTCTCCTCATATGACCTGGTCTCCAGACCCCTCACCAGCCTGGTAGCTCTCCTCTGGACACGCTACAGCACTTCTATGTCCCTCTTGTACAGCGGGGCCCAGAACTGAACACAGCACTCGAGGTGAGGCCTCACCAGTGCCGAGTACAGAGGCACCATCACTTCCCTGCTCCTGCTGGCCACGCTATTCCTGATACAAGCCAGAATGCTGTTGGCCCTCTTGGCCACCTGGGCACACTGCTGGCTCATGTTAAGCTGGCCGTCCACCAGCACCCCCAGGTCCTTTTCTGCTGGGCAGCTTTCCAGCCACTCTGCCCCAAGCCTGTAGCGTTGCTTGGGATTGTTGTGACCGAAATGCAGGACCCGGCACTTACTTGGCCTTATTAAACCTCATACAGTTGGCCTTGGGCCATCGGTCCAGCCTGTCCAGGTCCCTCTGTAGAGCCTTCCTACCCTCAAGCAGATCAACACTCCCACCTAGTTTGGTGTCGTCTGCAAACTTACTAAGGTTGCACTCAATCCCCTCATCCAGATGATTGATAAAGATATTAAACAAAACTCACTTATACTCACTTTATATAACATAATACTCACTTTATACAACTTTATACTCCCTTTATACTAACTTTATACTCACTTCATACTAACTTTATACTCACTTCCAATAAATTCAGAGTGTTTGCTCAGCTATGCGGGTTCATTCGGCTGTAACGATCTCATTCGTTACATGAAGCGTTCCATGAAAAAGTATCTTGATCCACTTCTTGGTTTCTCAAAGAAACCAGTGTACCTAAAGGACAGTTTGGCACAGAAAGGAAAAACATCTCTCTCCTTCTGACAGAGCAGAGCTTTCTCACACCATAACATAATTTCCACTGGCATAGGAACCGGGTTTTGTGGTGGACAGAGTGGCTGCTTAGAGAAATCTAGGATCGTCTTAAATTCATTACTTTCTTCATTAAGCTCACTACTTGTCTACCTCTACCTTCCTGCTTTTTCATTTAAAAGAATGTTTTTGAGCCTAAGAGCTCATATAATTCTCTCCTTGGAGAGGCAGAGAGGAAAAGGAGCCACTCTTGACAGGTAACAGAAGGCATCACCTCAATTCGGGAAAGCAGTCGCTCATCACAGTGGCAATACAAGAATTTTAGAAGAATAAAGCAGACTGTGCCACCTGATTCCCCAATTTTTCTGCCTCCATCATATCCAGAATGATTTACAGTAGCCTGCTGCTGCTCTCAATTTCACCCCTTTATTAGGTCTCACATTAGCAACTTTCCTCGGTGAAACAATGTCCTGCGGTACCCCACTGCGCTGGTCCCCAGGCATCTTCCCTCCTCCCCCGCGCATGTCCCCTGCGCCACTGGAGAGGGAGACAACACCACGGCACCCGGGACATGCAGATCAACCAAGGGCAAGGAAATACAACTTATTATCTAAAGGGAAGGCTGAAATAGGGCAACTTCATAGGCTAGTATTGGAGGAAAAGGGAGGGCTTACACATAGCACACAGACTGCGTAAACAGCACTCCAGGTGAAAACTATTTCAAACTGGAAGAGGGGAGATTTAGATTAGATATTAGGAAGAAGTTCTTCACTGTGAAGGTGGTGAGGCACTGGAACAGGCTGCCCAGAGATGCTGTGGATGCCCCATCCCTGGAAGTGTTCAAGGCCAGGCTGGATGGGGCTTTGAGCAGCCTGGTCTAGTGGGAGGTGTCCCTGCCCAGGGCAGGGGGTTGGAACTAGGTGATCTTTAAGGTCCCTCCCAACCCAAACCATTCTGATTCTATTTCACATCACTGCATTAGATTAAGCCCCAGCTGGTTTACCATTCCCCATTGCTGTGTCCCATCCCCCCTTTCATTTAGTTTTGGGTTTGGTTTTTGTTTTTTTTTTTTTTTTTTTTCTTAAGGGAACCGATTAAATTATTAAAACTAAAGCCATTTCTGATATTGACTCCACAAAATGATATGTGAATAAGAGTAGTTTGGGTTGGAAGGGACCTTTAAAGGCGATCTAGTCCAACCCCCCTGCAATAAGCAGGGATGTCTTCAATGAGATCAGGTTGCTCAGAGCCCCAGTCAACCTGTCCTGGAATGTTCCAGGGATGGGGCATCTACAACCTCCCTGGGTAACCTGTTCCACTGTTTCACAACCCACATTGTAAAAAATTTCTTCCTTATATTTAATCTAAGTCTATCCTCTTTTAGTTTAAAGCCATTACCCCTGTCACAAAAGGACTTACTAAAAGTTTGTCTCCATCTCTCCCATAGGCCCCCTTCAGGTACTGGAAGGGGCTATAAGGTCTCCCCGGAGCCTTCTCTTCTCCAGGCTGAACAACCCCAGCTCTCCCAGCCTGTCCTCATAGCAGAGGTGCTCAAGCCTGGCAGGGCTGCTCTCAATCCCTTCATCCCCCAGCCTGTATTGATTCCGGGGGCTGCCTGGTGTATAATACCTTTTGCTATAAAAACTTTGCAGAATAAAACCTTTTCAAGCCCTTCTAGCAAACATAACATCAATGCTTGCTGCTGATGCAACAAAAAGTATCTTGCTATATAGCAAAGATAAGCAAGGAGTGCATGTAATACTGGAAATTGTTTCTCATCACAGCAGCACCTTTGGAAATTAACTCATTCTTCTTGAAAACCTCTTTCTCCACATCAAACGCTTGTCAGGAATGCTGCGGCTGCTCTCTTAGGAAACATAACCACCTCTGCAAGACCTAATTTCTCTGTGAAGGTTAATTGGTTTAATGCAGGAAATAGTCTAGTGGAGTTGGGGATTCTTCTTCAAATAAATGAGTTAGACTTGAGTTTGGTAAATACCGCCTGAGAAACATGGCTTTTGGATGTAATGCTTTGCACAACAGATCATAGCACTATTAGAGGAGACAGAATAACATCCTACAAGTTCTACCTGAGTTGGCAATTTGTTAAGCTTCTTATGAAACGCTTACAAAAACTGGAATGGCCTCATTTGGGGGGTGGAATTGCTTCCTGCTTACTTTTGTTACACTCTATTTTGTTCAGTACAAACCTAATCTGAACCAGAACATAGCTGAGGTTGGGATTTCTGAGCGAGCTGCAGACTGACATCTTGCTGAGATACAGATGCTTCGGTGAGAAGATTTTTCATCATGGCATATCAAACCACATTATTTTAATTTGCTCTAGACAATAGCAGTATGCAAGACAGTAAACAGAATTTATTTTTGTTGCATATCCATTTGCATAGTCAAGACTATCACATACATTTAAGATTGTCAGACACTGATCTCTGAAGCTCATAACCTTAAACCACAGTTTATTTGGACATCACAAACTTAATTACCCCAAATCATGTCACTTATGGAAACACTTACTTAGAAGATTATTTTCAAACTGGCAATTTAGGTCTCAGTCAGGGTTTGATTTGCATTCCTTCTTCAATTTTAGGGAGCTTACATTTCTTCCCTGTCTTTCCCCCCCAGCCCCTGGTTGATTTTCAAGAGTTGTAAACTGAAAGCCACCACACAAACAATTCTGTTGATACAGGAGTAAAAGTTAACTCCCTTTTCATCAGCAGGGTAACAGGAGAGGCAACTGGATACACACATGGTCTGACAAGTAGAAAGGTCACTTTATTGGATGTCTTCTCAGAAAAAAAAGATGACTTTTAAGGGGGTATTATATAGGCTTGATGAAAATATTTCATATACAAGCCCGTATTTCTCATTGTTTCGGTAGCCTGTGCAGTGTTTATTTGGATAGTTTCCCAGGGATTTCCTGCTTTATTAAGGAGACAGCATCCTGGAGCGTAGCGTTTACATAAGTTACCTACGCGATTAAAAGAGGTAAGTAAAATACAGGAGGAAGCCTCTGATACCATAGGCATTATACTGAAAAAAAAGACTAGCTTAATTGGGAAAGATTAACAGCAAGCCTTTTCCTTCTTTAGCTCTAAAGACTATTTTTAAGCTACCAGTAAAAGTCAGTTTTATATACATACCAGAAAAGTTAAAGCTTAGTAAGAAAATACAGAAAAGTTAAGTGTATTTACCTTACACTAAGAATTAGTGTGTTCTAGAAACTTGGACTAAACGGAGACACAGAGTGTAAAAGCACCACCCGGCAACAATGGCTGCTGGCAAAACCCCGAACTGGAGTTTGGGCTGCTGAGAGAAAACTTCAGATGACTTACTTTCATTTTACAGATTTATTTTTTTTTTTTACTAAATTTAAATTATCTTCTCATTCGTTTAGGACATTGGAAATACCACCAAAGATCAGTGCCTCTCATTGAATAGACAGTCTTTTTGTAAAACTTACTTATTTTTAAGTATTTCACCCAAACGCTGCTTAAACTGTCATTGTAAGGGAGCGAAGAGCAATTTAAGTGTTTTTCAAAAAGAGGTTAAAACTCAACGCAATCTCCCCCACCCCCTTGTATTTAGAACAGGGCTGCTAAAGCATAACGCAATGAAGCATAACTGCTACTGCTGAATGCTAACAAATTCTCTGCTTCCTATTTTGAAGCACTTAATTTAAAAATGTTCAGAAAAACTAAATTTCATAACACAAGATTCACAAAAGCGATTACAATAGAACACATTGCTTGAAACCTACATAACAGATAGCATACATAATGCTGATGATATGCCAGATAGTCACAAATGGCAACAGAAGCAATTTGGATATAATTTCTATTTGGGTTTTGTTCTTTGTGTTAGTCTTCATAGGTCATAGAATAAATGAAACTAATTCTAGCACAGTCACAGCTCTGGTTAAAAGGGTGCTGGTTCTCAAAAACAGATCTGTAGGACGGTTTTAATTGATATTGTCCAAATCACCCATTTTGAGTTTTGTGTATTGTAACAATCAGCGAACAGAAGCAAGTCACCATTGGACAATTCTGCAACACCTCAGTGCTTTTACTGAGTCCGAAGACAGCAAACAAAGCGAGACTACCGTGGCAACACGGTTTGTGAAATACAAGTAATACGACATTTCCATATATGTTAGAATTTTTAAATTCAACTTACATACATAGGATGGTTCAAGTTACCTAAACATAAGTTTTTGATGCTGTTTAGGTGCTTTGGGCTACCTGAATTTTCTGTACCGCGCTGGCAGGTACAACACAGCACCTACAGGCGGGAGACCTGTGCCATTCTGGAGTAGCAGCGTATCCCGTCACCCACAATGGTATTAACTCAGTGTTAACCAGAATCAGCTGACTTCCAGCAGTCTGTTCTCCCTGTATCAGTTAGCTATTCTCATCCTTTTAATTTTTCTGCCAAATATTAGACCAAGGAAATCCCTTCAGGACAAGAGAAGTACGCTGCTATACGCCTCAGGCGCTCCAGTAAGCGGTGGTGCTCAGCAGATATAGGATAAGCTCCATGAACATGCCATTTATGTTCTCCAATAATAACAGCCCTTACGAAAGACTATTTCGTTCACGTGCCGAGTATCATGAAATAGCCTTTAATATATCATTGCTGCAAAGAAATTATGAGAGTTCTTTCCAGTCTTGGCTGGCGTTCAGCAGATTACTCCATCCTTTTACCTCAGTTTCTCCATCTGTGGATCTGGCCACATTTGTTGAGAAACCAGGAACTACAGACAAAAAAAGCACTGCAAGATGCAACGTGGCTTCTGAAAACATCTTAATAAGAAGTAATTAAGAGCTCGCTCATCATTCACACAATGAGTTAGTATCTGGCAACTAGCAGCAACTCTGCAAAGTAGCAACTTTTCTTCCAAGCAGCTTGTCAAAGAAATACTGTTGTAAGAAGATTCTTGACACAAGCCACAGGTTTTCCTCTCCCTCAACCCTTGGATATCTTCATCTTTGTCTATTGGCAAGTGCTGGTGTAACTGCAGTTATAAAAGGTTTCTTTAAGCTTTTACGCTTTTTCCTACCCATAAACAGAGGTGCAAGGCAGAAGGGTACGCACTCCTCAGTAAAGATTTCCCCCTTTCTTACGTTTACCGAACCTACCTGAGACGCGGCTGCTTTGCTAACTGGCTTAAGTAGGAGCCCAGCTTATTGCATTATAGGGGATATTCACACATGGAAGTGACCACAGGCCAATTACCTCTTCAAATTGACCAGGCGCATTTATTTGTATGTGTGATTCCATAAACGTGAGAAGACATGGAGTACAAGTTTGTATTGCCAGCAGCAATTTTGCCTGCTTTCACAGTAGCAAACCAGAACCGCGCTTACAGCGCAAGAGCCCAGTGAACTCCTGCCTTTGGAGGATACTAAAAGGGGGCCCCAGCTCAGCAGTTTGGACGCCGAGTGGCAAACACCATCTGTATCCTTTTCCCTTCCATAAAAGGAACCTTTATAGGAGTGTAAAGGAAAACAAAGAAAGATTACCACCAGTAGTTATAAATACTCAAATGAATAGTTAATCATCCAATAAGAATGTGAGTTCTCTCAAGACATTGTACTAAAGCAAATTAGTCAAAAATGTAAAACTACTGAACAAGGGTGCTCCAAAAAGCAAGTGATAAACTCAGCCAAACAAAAATCTCTCCCTACCCTAACTGTACAACTGTTACTAAAATATAACTACGAAGAAAAAAACCAACCAACTTAAAACTAGTATTTTTATTTTGCTTTATTTCACTTTGGTTAACCTTGAATTTCCCATACCTTCCCCTTTTGGTCAGAAAAGCTGAAGCACAGCAAACATGCCTACATGGGATTTGCTTACAGAGTTCTAAAGCCAGTAATTTGCAACAAAGACTGCCAGGGGCACTTGTGGAAGCCTATCTTTTGGTGCTGTTTTCAGTTAAGCCAGCCCTAGAAATCAACACTGAGAAGAAAAATAAACATAGTTTTGACATGTACAGTAGCAAGAATTAGCGTTGTACCCAGACAAGGAACAAGCCCTTTAAACCAGAAGTTAGTGGATTAACCATGCTAACAGCTTAAACTGCATCTTTATTCAAGCTGCGACAAGTCAGCCAGTGAAGCAAGGGCCCTTCATTGAGAGTTTGTGTTCCACAAACAGAACAGCTTTAAGTTCTTATTTTTGTTTTGGGGTTTGTTTGTTTCTAAGGAGGGGAAAAAAAAAAAAAAAAAAAAAGAAGTAGTAGGCTGATGTACTAACGGCCTCCTCAGCCGTACATGAAACACCAGCACCACCAAGAGGCAGCCAATGGTTAGTCCACTAACAAAAAAAAAAAATAAAAAAAAAATCACAAAGCACATTGGAACATTCATCCCCCATCATATACATGTTTATACATACATATACAGAGCAGTCTATACATATTTATACACATATGTATAAAGACACACATTAGGTACTTAATTTCAATGAGAAATTATTTTTTTTTTATTATCAGTTGGAATATTCCTGACAACAAGATGTGCAACATCACCTGATCCCGAGAAATTCTGTTCTTATACATCTGTTGACTTTAACTGCCAATTGAAAACGTCTTCCTATCTTGACTGCGGATGTGAAAGAAAGTCAGTGCTTGGTTCAAGAAAGGTAGTTACAGCTCTTAGTTGGAATCTTGCCTATCCAGCTACACCCGGTTTATCACTTCCTGGTACTAGGGAGAAAGGCATGTGCATTCTGAAACAAAAATAAAAGGCAATGCACATCCTAGGACTTTATGCCAGGGACAAATGTCTGAACTTAATTTGGTGTAACTCCATTTAGCTTTCTGGTTAATTTTTTTTTTTTTTTTTTAAAAATCACCTTACTTGCTTTCTGAGGAAATGTGGTGTTTTCTAGAAAGATCATCTTTTTAGTGTTTTAAGACAGCAGTAACTGGAAGTTAATATAAAAAAAAAAAAAACAGGTCAGATTCCTCAAAACAATTGCAAGTAGTTCGTGCCATCTCATCTAAATACTTTTCCTAAAGATTACTCATTAGGGCAGAGGAAATTTTCTGTTTAGCACAAGATACAGTTAAATTCTTGACATCTCAGTCAACCATTAAAGTTTCTGAACCAGAAAGTCTTTCCCCCTGTACCTCCCTCATGCTGCAACCTTTGAAGGCACATCAGCAAAACCCTCCCAAAAAAAAAAACCAAAACGTATACAGTAGGTCATTTTAGTAATTTCAGATCCTACACCAGGGAAACAGAAGTTTTGGTATGCCTAAGGTTATACACCTAAAGGTACTTTCATTTTTAGGACTGAAAAAAGCAATGCTACGTAGTCAGAATTTGAAATTATGTACTGAAGTTTGGATCCAATAGCTAATGTCAAAAGACGTCAGCACTTTGAACATGTAAGCAGATTTATTCCAAATGCCACTTCCTAACACAAAGAACAATGCTGGTAAGATTTTTGACTCCACATACCCACCGTTCCCCTCTGATTTAAAAGTTATCTCCAACTTAAAATTAAATGTATAAGCACCCCATCCCACTGTTTAAAGGTACTGAAAAGGTACTAAAGGAAGGAGTCCACAATTAACCAGTCTGGGATCAGATAACACCACGTAGTCACAGTAAATTAATACTGAAATTAGGTTATCTTAATGAGAAATCTATGTATTTTATTATGTTAGCTAGGACACTCAGTCTGCTCAACACGAGTTTAATCTGGTTCTCGTGGATTGAATGTTTTGTGACTAGAAGTCTTGACAAGGAGAGCAAAAAGTTACTTCCATTCTGGGTTGTCAGGCATTCCCAATGACCTTTCATACTTTAGGTGACAATCTGCAGGCAAAGTCATTGAAATTTGTGAAGTATCTTTACAGGAGTCACTAGAGGAAAAAAGGAACCTAAAAAATATCCAAATCAGACTACAGTAACTTCATTTGAACAAATACAACCTGCCTGAAAGCAGCACTAGAGGCACTGTGTACTTCAACCTATACCGCTGCATGAAAAACATTTTTCTGAAGACTTATGAACTGCTTTGATACTAGTGTGTTACTTTCCTATGAAGTCAGAGTATTGTAGAATTCTTTGTACAAGATCAACTGTAAAAGTTTAAGACACATTAACTTTGAGAAGCCTAGTTTTACAGAATGAAAATGCAGTTATCAGCCTAGATTTAGGGTTTTAGGATAACCAAGAGCTTCAAATACATACTGCAGGAAGTTAGGATTTTTTCTTCATTGTCTTAAATATATACAGCTGTCTGAGTATGGATGCATCTTGAAAAAGCACAGCATTAAAAAAAAAAAGAAATCACAGTCCACAGCTAGTTAAATAGTTTTAACATATGTTCTCCAAAGAAATGAATTAAACTCTTATTCTTCCAGATTTGCTTAATTACACTTGTATTTTCAATAAATCAAAAGGCTATGCAAAGAACAACTCCACAAATTAATCCTCAAAGCAAGGCAAAAGAAGAGCAAAAGAAACCATTTCACCTTTGACTTGTTTTATTTTATCAAGACAACAGCTAATACAGAGTTAACAATGTGTTGAACATACTGTTCATCATGCAAGAAGTATATTTAATTTTAATCCTTTTCTAACTACTGCTACTCAGAGACAGTATGGGATTTTTGTATTTGCAGGGTAGAGCATTTATTAACTCAAGCCTTGTCTCAAGTGTGGTGCAATCAGAATGTTCTGAACAGCTGGTTAGGAAGATAGCCAAGATGCAAGAAAGATGTCTGAGCCTCCTTTTCAAGGGCAGCCAACTCTTGTACTGTAGGTGCCAGAATATCCACATGGCCTTTATACAGTCCACCTGCCAAGACAGACTCAAACTAAATGATGTGTTCAAAAAACATTTTTCAGCAGAATTAATAACGCTCAACCACAATCATTCAGAAAGCTGAAGTAACTTTGTTAACTTGTTAAAAAAACCCACACAAACAAATACAACAAAATACAGGCATACACATGCTTCGGTCACTTGCAACCCATAGACTGCATGTAACAAATCCAGAAGACAGCAAAGATCTATCAGAGTCTTTTTAAACCTACCTATTCTGTAGTTACACA
This sequence comes from Rissa tridactyla, assembly GCF_028500815.1. NCBI lineage: Eukaryota > Metazoa > Chordata > Aves > Charadriiformes > Laridae > Rissa > Rissa tridactyla. Next base: position 113,421,105 of record NC_071468.1, on the reverse strand, counting down.
GCAGATAACCAAGAAACTGAGCATTGCATAGCAAGGTAGCTCAAGAGTAGTTCATTACTTACCACCCAGAGCTCTCTTCTGCCCATATGTAACTTTTCCATCAAAATCATCTACTGGTACTTTTATGTCTGGTTCAACTTGGGCAATAGTGCAGTTTAAGTGTTCTTCAATCTCCCCCAGCAACTAAAAAGAAAAAAAAAATATTAGAGTGTCTTAAAGTACTCTTATGGTCCAAGACTTCAGTCAGACTAGTGTTCTGAATAGTCATTCAAGTAGTTTCCACACGAACTGTGCACTGAAAACAATTCGGTCACAGACACCAAAGACTAACACATTTTTGCTCAAACAGATTATATTTCCAGACTCATTTCCAATCTCAGTATGTTTTTACCCTACCTACAAACCTTTATTTTACATCCTACCCTACTTATGCAAGTGGGGCTACTTTACAATAAAAAGCTCACAGCCTGAGCTTATTTTACCACAGATGATGTATCATTCACCCTTCTCTTAACACAGAAAAGGAGGGAAACACCGTGAATTTAAAAAGCATTCATACTTAGTATGCAAATCCCAATAAAAATGTACTCAAGCAACACACTATTTCCAGGTTAGAGGAACAACAGTTTAAAGTTACTTACAGTTTTGCAACAAGCCATCTAAACAAAAATACGTAACTAACATACTGTAACTCTTAACAGCATTTGATCAGGAAGACCATAGAGAAGCTGAAAATAAGACTCCCAACAGAATTTGCTAGGAGTATTAAAATAAACTTTTATAACTAAATAACAAACTAACAGAAAGTATAACTTGCAAGAGTTTTCCATATTCTTCTTTAAATTAAATCAAAGGTTTATAAACATCCCAAAGCCAGCTTTGTACTGCAACTACACAGCTAAAACAAGAACTATATCCCACAGTCTTTTAGAGTGGTTTGAACATTCTGGTTAAGCAAAACATTTACCTGCATCTCATTGTACCATATGGTACAACCTCCTTCTTCCTTCAGTCTAGTATTATAGCACCCTTTTCCACGACTACTGCATACATGATACCAAACCTAAAAATAAAAGAAACGGCTTCTAAACTTTGTGAAATAGTTTAGTACATTCATTTTGATTAATTATAGCATGAAAAAAGAATTCAGAGATCTATTTAATTCCCTTTCAATTAAGCAAGAACAAACAAGCAGTTTTCCAATGCAGGACATTGAAGTCAGACATCAGCTGTGGATAGAACTTCAGTAAATAACGTCTGTTCCATTTTGCTTTGGAGCATATTTACCTTTTCTTTCTCTTTTGCCACAAGGGAGATTGCCAAACCCATCCTGAAGTATTAAGGGAGAGAGAAAAATGTATTTCAATAACTATTGCCAATTTATGAAACAACAACAACAAAATAATCAAGGAAACATAGTGACTACTCAGAACACATACATACCTCTCAGCTCTGCCTACTCTCCCAATTCGATGAACATAGTTCTGTTTTTCATCAGGGAGTGTGACATTGATAACTGTATAAGAAACGCACAATCCACACAGAATACAAGTTTGTTTTTTTTAAAGACATACAAGCTAAGGTCACAGACCAGGCACCTAAAATAAATATGATTTTGATTGCTGCAATCCCTCTCCTTAACCCATATAGATAGTTTATGTTCTGTTACAGCAGTTACAGGTGTCGTTACCTGCAATACCTACACTTAAGGCCTCCATTGTAAAACTGCTTTCTCCATGATTACTTTTTGACAAGAGCAGAAAAAGAAATGAAGAATCCCCAATAATGCAGAATATTATCAGGTATTTGAGAAGGTATGGTGAACAATCAAATTACAAGTTGCCTAGATCAAGCCTTTAACATCTACAACTTTTTAAAGTGAAGCTGTAAGTCATACGCTCGTTTTAACTGCAAATATACTGAGGCTGTATGCAATTCAATAGCTTAGTGTAAGCGTTATGTCTTACCATACGGGACACCGTGAATATCAATTCCTCTAGCAGCAACATCTGTGCAGATCAAGAAACGGACATCTCCTCTCTGCAAAAAACACAGTTGTAAAGAAGCGTACTAAATAAAGCAAACAAAATCCCAGGCAATGAAAACAGTAGTCTTTCCCATTTACTTCACCTTGAAGTGTCTCTGTACATTTAAGACACTTCAAATAAAGCTCTTCCCCAGTGCAATAATGCTTTTTGAACACGGATAGCGTGGCCAATTTACACCCTTATTTCTTTCCCCAACAGCATAAAACCAGTATAAATCAAAAAATGGCTTAAAACCAAACTGTCCAATATTTAAATAACTTTTTTTAATAGTCAAGACCCAAAGACTCTAAAAAACAATGTAATCTGTTACAAAGCTTAAGTTTAGGTTTTATTTAAAAGTAAGCCCTCTCAATGAAAACTCACTAAGGTCATATTGACTAACAGTATAGATTTCCACCTACAGAAACTGTGCCTCACAGCATTTTAGGAAGTGGGTCAGACAGCATTTGAATGCAATTTAATTTAAATGGATAACTAGAAAAACAAATTAACATATGATATCAGATATTGGGAAGTAAGAGAAAAGCCTTCAACAATCTGCTCCATCACCTTAAATCTTTCCAGGTTTTGCTTTCTTTCTTGAGGTTTTCTGTCACCATGCAGGCAGACACATGAGAACTGATGTCCCTTCCTATCAGGACCTGAAAGAATTGCTATGCATTAATAACACCATATATAAGTTATGACACAATACCATACAGAACTGGAAAGAAGTACATTTTGTGGGCAAAAGTCTGGACTCAGGGGAATTTCATTGAATTTATTACCAGTAAACATAAACTTCTGATTACTGATAGAGGCATTGGGGAAAAACAAGACAAACGATTAAACACCTTTCCTCCCTCCTCCCCAGAAGAGGTCTGTGTAGTCATGTCTGCTCACTCCTTAAAATTCCTTCATTTCTCTAGATGTGTGTCTTCAACCTACCTCCTCACATATTCCCTTTCAGTGTCCCCTGTGTTTTCTCTCACACTTCTCCTTCCATGTCTCCTTATGTGCGTACTTTTGTACACACATTTTCTTTCTATGTCTCCTGCCCATAGCAACTATCACTTTTTCTTATATACATTTCAGCAGAGGCAGCATATGCTCTTCTCGTTGGTTCAAATTTTGGTGCACGATGTGTTGTTTCCAGCCATTTCCAAGCTGTCTGGAACAGGTACAGGGCAGTTTATTGCCTTCACAAAAGGCCACGCCTGCAACTCCCTACTACCAAACCCTGACTTTTATGCCCAGCCAATATTTCAAAAAACATATGCACAATTTTATTTCTGGGGTGTCTGAATATCAGTGACCTCTATCATACAATTTCAGCTTTGAAATAAACAGGAAAATGAGGAGAATAAGGTTTCCAGGAAAAATACTACCTCCGCCCTGCTGGATGAAGTACTGCTCCATATTATCACAATCAATTTTAGTCCTGCAGAAAATAATGGCTTGGTCCATCTTGTGTTCTTTGATTGCCCGAACAGTGTATTCTCCTTTTAGAATTTTAATAGCTTCAGACCACATTTCTAAGTAAAAGTAAAGAAGTTATTTCACTCAACTGTTTAAAAATATGAAAAGCCTTTGAATAGCACACATTTAAAGCTTTCTCTAGCCTTTCAGTAGACAGTTAAACTTTTATTAGCAGAGCAAGTGAAGCAGACCTTCAGTTTTTTCTGCTCCCCTGCTACAAGGTAATATAATACAGAAAGAACGAAACTCAGGAGTTTCAGGTTACCTATACACACACTGACAAACATTTGTTGTTTAAATACCCGCAAAATATCTATTTCTCTCAACCCTAATTACAGAAACACATTTATCTTCACAACTACAAAAACGTAGATATAAAAATTCGGAGGAACATGACTCTCAAGGCCGATACCTACTATAATTCAGATTTACTTCATAACATTTACAAAGGATTATTTCACAAGCTATTACTCAACTACTATTGCTGATTACCTGGAGTGTTAGCACCAGGTCGTGTATTGTCTTTTGCATGTACTTCATCAGTCTAGGAAGAAAACAAACAAATAAACCCCCTGAAATCATTAGTCCATACTTCACAGAGGAAATACTTAACTCCCTTAACTTATAATTATCAAGAAATTAAAGTTTAAAAGTAATCTTAGCATTCTGTTCTCCCACCAGATAAGCTAACAGACCTTTAGCTAAGAAAAGCCTTAAGTGTAAGCACACAAAACTTGTTCATATAAAAGGACAATAAAATTATTTATGTAGACACTGGATAGAAACCACCTTTGTACAAAGTGATGAATTAAAAAAACCAAAACAAACGTACACCAAACCTGAAAACAACGCACTACAAACATCACTAAATAATATGCAGCTGTTCCGTATGTTTTCCCCTATGCTAGCCTGAACCAGATATAAACCTAAAACCCAAGAGAAACAAATTCATGCTAACACTTAATGAAATAGTTCTAACAGACCTAACAAAGGGAGGTTCCAGAGGTAACGAGGAGTTAAGAAAATTTATTGATTGTAGCTGCTTAAGAGTTGCTGGAATGAAATACAGTCCCAGGTTATTCAAAACTTGAAAACTAAAGACTTCAACAACAACTACCACCTCACACGAACAGGTGTGCAGTATTTAAACTAGAGTCTCAAATGTATTCTGAGACTAAATTCATTCCTCTAAAAATTGCTCGTCTCACATACAGACAAAACTACTTTACAGAATGATCTGTCTTGGAAGGTTTACTTCCTCCTGATCAATCAGGAAAGACAGGTACTAACTACAATTAGGCTACAGACGATCAGCTGGGAAATGAGTGAAAAAGCAGTGCAGTGCCACTGTTCTCCCATACAAATCACAACGTTACTCTATCAAGATCTTCCTCAATCACGTTTGTAAGACTGAGCTGTTCAGAAACAGTGTTACGACATCATAAATAGCATGATGCTGACTACTGTAGAACAAACCATTTCAGATAACTAAGCTGTTTCAATAGCTGGCAAAGATCCTACAATATTAGGCCACAATTTTGAAGGCTAAATAAGTAAACGTGGGCAAGTAATCTTAATTTTCACTTTTAGACCACTTACTCTGATATGATTCTTGCCGAGCCTTTCCCAGAGTTTGTCAGCTTTTGGATTTACAGGCACAACTACATGGTGTACAGTTTCAGGTACAGAATCTTCTCCTTTCAGATCAACCCAGGTGGGAAAATGCATGATCTTTTCAGATAGTTTTTTCACATCGAAAGAATGTAGTGTTGCAGAGCACACAATCACCTGAGAATAAAAAGAGCCATATGGATACCACTGAAGATCAGATTCTCCCAGCAGAATGCTCAGAGTAAAACGGGAAGAATGTTATGTAGTTGAATAGCATAACGTAGCACAACAGAAAGAGTCCCTGACTGGCTTTCCTCATCACAGGAACTACCCACCTGAACAGTCAAGGGACAAAATAAGTTACTTAACTATTCTCTTACAAAACCCAAATCGTTTGAGAGGAAGAAAGCAGAATTACTGAGAGTCGTTGAATCAAGATCGTTAGAGCATTAGAAATCATAATATATGCACTCACTCTTTTTTCAAATACTTTTATATCTGCTAAATACGGGACTTCAAGATCTAGAATCCTAAAAATACATGTTCACAGGTATTACTGAACCCAATGGACAAGTGTCACTTTTGAGCAAGAGGCGTAACAAACTCTACTTCAAATAAGCAGTAGTCAACAAGTAAAAGCAGTGCATACCACGCAAAAAAAACCCCAAACCCCTACCAACACAAAACAACCTAAGAACACACACACATAAAAAACCCTCAAACCCACAAAACCAAGAACAAACTTTATACCTGAAGTCTCTTTCCATCCGAAGTTATCTGAGGAATCTGACTGTGGATCCTGTTTATGAAATCTGAATAACCTTGGAGGAGAAGGCCATCCTACATGGGAACAAAATAAAAGAAAACAAACTGCAATTCTTACATTGAACAAGCAATACGCTTGTAGCCTTAGAAGTCCTCTGGCAGGGATATGATTACTAAGCACCAAAAAAAAAAAAGGAAAAAATGGAGTATTTATAAAGTACAGCTGCTGTGCTTCACAAGAAATTGAACATCTGTCTCAGCAGCTTCTCCTAGCTAATACCCCAAGGCATTCCATCTTTGTGAATATTCAGTTGTACTAAAACAGATCAGAGAGAGGGGCATTCATTTCACAGCATACTGAGTAGAGAATTCACTGGCTTTGAGACCTGCTGGGTAATCAAAAATGCTTATCTCGTCTTTGTCCTTTCAAGTTCCCTGTACAGGGAAAGGCACAGACTTCACTAATCTTGTGAATACCGCCTGAAATATATTTCTCTATTAGAAAAAAATCAAACAGCTTTACCAGAGAAGCTACAAGGCGGGGGGGGGGAGGAGGGAATGTGTAGGTCACTGTGTTCAGAAATTGACCTGAAAAAGATTGACCTGAAGTAGACTATAGGTAGCTAACTGTTGTTCCACTGAAGTACCAAATGATATAGGACAATGACATTTCACTGACTCTCTTAGGAAATGTTATATTGCATTCAAGAACAGAACTTAAGCACCACTTAGTTCTCTACGTACAGCTTCATCCAGAACCAGGAATCTAACTTGAGATAAATTAAGCTTTCCTGTTGAGACCAGGTCATCCAGTCTTCCAGGAGTTCCAACAACAATATCCACCTATGAAATACATAAGAATATTAATTAGTCCTGTAACTAACTAGAGACATTTAAGATTATGAGGCAATTATCAGTATAATGCCCTATTTTCTATTAATTATAACTTCACAGAATCCTAGAGTAATTTGGCTTGGAGGCATCTCTTGAGGTCATCTGGTCCCCGCTCCCACCATCACATGTAAAACAAGGAAAATTTCCAAGCTGCTTTAGAGGACTCAGGAAGTTGCCCAGCAAAATTTTCAGTATCTCCAAAGACAGAGATCCCACAGCCTCTCTGGGCAACCTGTATTTCAGTTCTATGGCCATTTCAATAGTAGAACCTGCTTTAGGCAGGAAGTCTTCCCTTATATTGGGAAATGTTGTTGTTCCTGCTCCCTTCTTCCCCTTCCACACCCACACTCCCCCTCCCCCATAAAAAAAAAAAAAAGAAAAGAAAAAGCTGTGCAACTATATTATCTGAAGCCAACAAATCTGTTTTTACTTGGGAATAAAATAAATTAAACTTTTCCTACTGTGCAAGTATACCTATCAAGTCTATCAACCATAGAAATAACTTAAGATTTTGACAGATGGAAGGGTTCACCATCATGAATTTAGCTTTCACATGAAAGTCTAGCAATCTTCCAGTTCAAGCCTGCTTAGGAGAAAATTTGTATTTTGGCAGATAAAAATCACTGAAAAAAAAAAATATCAATAGAGACATGGTCTCACTTCCAAAAGTGAGTCTTAAAAAAAAATTACTATGCTATCCCTACAGCATGACTGAATTGATTGTACATCCCACGCTGCTGAAGCTGGACCAGTTCGTTCTACATGGAACTGGTTTGTGGTGGAGGTTGACCCCAATAATCATACAACAGTTTTATTCACACAAGTGTGACACAGAAGTTAAGAGGAAAACTGTCTCTGTCTTGTTAGTTAAGGACAAATGGCAAAAGATACACCTTTATTTTTAAAATTTTCAGAGTTACTCAGCCTTCAATAGGATTTGACCAAGTACTAGAAGCATTTGTATTGACAATTGCCATAAAAATAAAGAAACAAATCCTAGACCAGTGCAACATGAGCTTGCTATCAACTGCACAATTTCTTATTATCAGGTTTACAGAAGCTACAAGAAGCACCATTTCTATTCTCTAGCAATATCCTGAGTTATTCAGAACCCAAACTATTAGATCATATGAACAAAAATACAACTTACTCCTTGTTCCAGTACAGACAGCTGATCTCTTGCAGCAACTCCACCAATAATCAACAGTTCCCTAAAATTACATCGATATAGTTTAACACTTGCTAATTTTTTTATTATATTCGGAAGGTATATTAAACATTCAGAAGACTGATTCTTTTATTAGTAGTTGACAATTAACAGTTCTGAATGGTAATTTTAAGAACCAGAGAACAGGAAAACAAGTTTAAATTTCGGCCCTTCATATGTAGCATATTGTATTTTGATTTGAGAAGTGAAAGTTTTGTTACTGAATTGTTGAATCAAATTTGATTACTCTGTCATTGTTGTATTAAACACCTTAACCAATTTCATCTTAAAGAATCTGTTCCTGAAAGATCTCAAACACAAGTTAGCTTGGTAAGTTTCTTATGTTCTTGAAAGCTAGAAATGCAAGTAACAGTAAATTAAATGAATCTTACATCATAGCTTGCCTCTCCCCATTGCTACTTCTCTGCAATTCTACTTGTAAATTGACTGTAGTTTAGAATATGGAGATAGTTGTTTAAGTTTTATAAGCAGTCAAAAGAGAAACAACTTTTGACAAAAGCAGCTTGCAGACGATTTTTTTCGTAATTGCATCCCATGCCAATCATTGCAAGAGTTGTCCTGTGAGCACACTGATGTAAACAGCACAGACCTTGTACAGAACTATTTGTTGGAGAATAAAAACAAAGTTAGCGCAGGGGGATGTGAGGGGCACAGGAAGATGCTCAGAAAAGAAGGGCACTAAGCAGATGTGTTTTTCTTGATTAAAAAAATTAGCTATCGTACACCTTTGATAATCCGAAGGAAAAAACAAATAGATTTGTCATACCAGAAAGATGTAGTCTTTAGACAAAACTCATCAAAACAACCCTAACTGGTCTGACTGTAGCTGAGAAGTCAGGAGGTTGGTTGGTAGCAGATACTACTGAGGCCATTATCAGTAGCACTGCAGATTCAGGTCCATTTAGCTAGAGGAACACTCTTCATCCCCCTGCAAAATCATGTCCATGTACAATACCGTAAATACAATTAGTACAGAGGCACCGTTACCTTAGTTTGGGATTATCAACATATTTTTTGAACTGCTTCACATTGTTCAAAGTTTGTTCTGCCAGCTCTCTTGAGGGTTCTACAATCAATGCTTTTGGAGCATTTGGAAGATTCTGTGTTTGAACCACTTGTGCATTTCCTAAGTGAAAAAAATATGCCATTAAGATAAATTCCTATCCTGGATTTTTTTTTTTTACTGGAAACGAACTTGAATTTTCTACTAATAATCTAAAACCTCATGATTCTACCTGCTCCATGTTATTGCTCACTGAATTATGAATAGCTTCAGATTAATATTCAGAGATTACAAATCAATCTTGACACAATAGTTAGTATACTGGCCATGCAGTATAATTAATTTTATTGCAGCGCTAACGCACACACATGTATTTTTAAGATGACACTGCTGAGCAACTTAGCTGAACTTCTCTTTTTATCTGATGCATTTCTAAATTCAAAATATTAGACTATTTGTGGCTTAAGATGAAGAAATTTTGGAATACATTATAAAAATACTAGTATTTCTATCAGTAAGATCATTGTAAGACCCTAAATACAGCAGTAATGAAGCAATTTAAGTGATGAAAACATGCTCTATAACACAACCTGAATATAGAACTGAGAGAAGTTTAAAAATCCTAACCTACCTGAGTGTTGTGATTTTACAACACTACCATCAGGAGCCTTGCAAAGACCAATATAGCCATCTTTTGGTGGAAACTTGAAGTCGTCTTCGCCAAAATTGAATTTCAACTCAGCATTCTAGATGTCAACAAAGGTGTGTCACACAAATTCAAGAGACCACATAAAATGAGAAACAATTCTGTAATTCACTTCCCCAGGAGAAATCAGCCAGACGAGGAGAAGGGAAAGATGTGTTTTCTCCCATCATACACATTCCCGTTCGCCAAGTCATCTAAAACCTGCCAGACCTTTCATGTGTGGTTCTAGCTCTTAAAACTCTTTTCCTCTCCATCACAGTATCCCCACATTCTTTTGAACTTTCACCTTCCATTCATTTTCAGTGACAAACCAAAATTAAAAAACCAACACAAAAAAAAACCAAACAAGAAATCAAACACTTTTTAAACTTGTACATTGCTCTGACCACCAAAAGGTTTGCTGAAACCTTTACTTGGTAATAAATCGCCCCAAAGAAACTAACTCCACAAAGACATAACACTACAGTACTGTCATGTTAGAGTTGAGAATAAACGAAACGAGAATTTTGGCACTTATAAGCAAATAACTTGAATCTGCTGAATCACAGTATATTGAATTTTAATACTGGCAAGATAGCACTGGTATTAGGAATTAGTCATCTGTGCTATTTTATTCTTATAGTCAAGTTTAAGTATTTAAATTTGAATTTAAACATTCAATATTTAACTTGAACAGTATTCCTCAAGGCTAACATCCTGTGGTGACCACTCCAGTAGTGAAACACTAGTAGACCAAAGGAAACAGGGAGCATACAAGCACAACTACAGTAATTTTAGGTGGCTATGCAAGTTTTATACTTAAGTAGTTAGTTACCAAAACTAGAACAATTTTCATGATCTTACACCTCTGTGATATTCTTAAGTTACCTTCAGTACACAAGCTGCAAAAAGTGCTTGGTTCCTTATGTGTGGTGGGATTTCAAACGCAAGGCCAAGGTCCTTCCCTGAAAGAAGGGTTCATTCAGTCAGACACCACATACATGCATTCCTCTCCTTGCCCCTCTCCCAGTACAAGCACCCCAGTAAAATACCAAAGAAAAAGTGAGTAAAACTTACCATTTTTGGAAAATTTTATTTGTCCTTTATCTATGTCTAGATAACACCCAATTGTATCATGCATAGTGAATTCCTGTAGCAAGAAGAAGTTTGTGAAGCTAAGAGATTTTCGTCTTCAGTCTATTAAGAAAACTTAGTGCTTACATTCCATCGACTTTTAGTTTTCACACTTCTCCCTACTCAATGCTAATTTTTGCGAAGTTCAGTTTATTCCAATACAGACAGATTGGTGTTGTTCAAGCTAAGACTGAACTAAGTCAAGAATTAAATCCAAGACATCAGTTAAACCTTTTCTGTATGTTACAGGTTAGAGGTTATCTTCTAAATAGGCGTCAATATTTGCAGTCTAGCCACAATCATAAGCCTCAAGCCGACAAATGCTTTTTTTCAATCTATTAATATGCTTTTATCCAAAAATGGCTCAATGTTTCATTGTACTTCTGCCCAGTGACCTTCCCTTAAAATTTGGCACTATTATGAAAGACAGTTGGATTGTCACAGCACAGAACCAACATGCAAAACTTTTACTCAGTTTCTACCATGATAATAATGTTTCTGCTATGATTCTACCAATAAGCAATTCAAACTTACCTCACCATAGCTGTCAAACTGCTTGTTGTGAGACTTCTTACCAGTGCCACCAAAGCCAAAGCCAAATTTATCAGTGCCTGAAGAAAAGACAAACTATAGCTTTTTATCTTTTGGCTGACAGGTTACTTTTTTTCCTCCTTGTACCAGCAACCGAAACCTCTAACACTATCAGGTAAAAAAATAATACACAGGGCTAACTAAAGACTTCTAGCTTTGATATACACTAAACTAGCATTTTTGTACCAGTACATTTATTGATTTTACTAGTCTCCAGTCACCTTCATTAGAAAATTGAAATAAAAGGAAAAAAGTTGCCAAGAGACAAGAAACACTGCCACCACCTCAGCAGATTTCCTCTTAACAGGAAGAGCATTATTTTGACAAAAAGTTTTAAACTCCCCAATATTGATGTCCTTCCCAAGGAACCCACTCTCTGCAAGACTATGAAAACAGTCTATGGGATTCTTCTTTTGAAGGAAACTCACCCAAATCTAGTGAAGCCTGCATAGTTGACCAACCAACTCTGCACAGGCCTTGGTCATGGCAGGAAACTTCATAGTAGTATTTCCCTTGAAAAGAGAAAGAAAGAATCTGAAACACCACCTACATTTCAATTTCATCAAGGTGGTTCAAGTTTGACTGCTTCCAAGACCATACAAGTTTAACATTTCCTCCCCTTCCGAAAGCGTCATAAAATCCCCTACTGTGTTAGTGCGAGAAGGTTCTGCAGGCACCTATGTATGTAATATAAACAACAGGTTATCAGAGAACAACAGGCAAAAGGAAGAAGTACAGGCTGAGAGGTTGTGTGTGAAAGGTTCCAAAGCTAGAGAGACCAATGGTTCCATTGAATCCACAAGAACACAAACTCAGAACACCAGGGGTCTGCCAAATTAGTAGAAGATCACCAGCACGCACTAGCATCAACAACTGGTAGTGTAACTTCAACCACATCCAACTGGCTGCTACGTACAGACAGACTACAGGATTATCTGCTGTACTGCTGAATGAGACTGAGGGTCTTTCTGAACACACACCTAGAACCACTGCAGTATCAGTATAACTGCTTCTGAGTAAAGACTTGGGGTTGGCCTCTCATCTGTTGCTCCAACCACATAACCATAAAATTTGTGCATGCATGTGCCTGTGTGAAGTGTGCGAGGAAACAACTGAAAGTACTGTGTGAGTATCTATTTCCTATTAATAACACCTTAATAAAATGTGTTCTAAAAAATATTACTTGTGATTCTGTCTCCTCTGACTCAATCCCCCATCAAGGAAAAAGGTGATTTACAACACCAGGAGAGCAAGACAAAGGTATTTGTCATTCCAAAGTCTTCAGCTAGCAGTAAATAGAGTAATGCACATTTGCTCAGATGGATAGTAAGTTTTAAATGCAAGCATCTACATTAACAATGGGTGACAAACAGGCATTTTAGTTTAAACTTCTAGAAGAGTCTCCAAAATACATAACTTGATATCTACCTTTAGTCACGCCTCTAGTTGCTCTGCATCCGTGCCATTCTTTTACTTCTCTGCTTTGACAACACAAACCATCTGATCCAATTGCTGAAAATTACAAGACAGTTTTAGTTAAAGAAATTGCCTCTCTACTTTTAAAGAAATTTTCATGAACACTTTCTTCTAGTTTATTCTTTTTTCCACCAAGTGAACATTTTCAAGGGAATATTTACAGCAGCATTAGGACAACTCACCAAAAGCTGATCCTCTATCATACGGGTTCATTTGCCATTTATTCAGCACTAGGTTTGAAACAAACAGCAACCAAAAAAGCATTAAATCAACAAGGTAAGCCTGGAAAACTCAAATTAGAAGTTCACATTGGCTCTACAGTGTTTGGCTTAATTTTCTAGGGAGACAGCTTTGCTCCAGAGCAATTCATACAAAGTCAAAATAAAGGACATAGGAGGGGCACAGGTGCATAATGCAAACGTATTCTATGAAAGTTTAGATTCTTCCATTAAGGAGAGCGCAGATTAAGTTACTTAAAAACACAACTGAAAACACTAGAGATCCACATCATCACAATCAAATTCAGCTGCACCCCAGTTCTTACGACTCCATCAGTAAATTTATATTCCTGTTTTATAATATCTGGATGATGATATTCTGACTTACATTATGCCACAATAAGGTAAAAATACTTATGTAATGGCAAGCTAGGTTAATTTTGCTTTCGAAGGTGACTGAATCGACATGAATTAACAGTGTTCCAAACTTCAGGAGTGCGACATACAAAAACTTACCTGCCCCACCAGTTTTAATAGTTGCTTTCCCTTTCTTGCCTTCCATCTGGTCCTTCAGTGTTTCATAAACAATCTGGATAACTGGAATGCTAAAAGCCTAAAACGGAAAGTTATTTTTAATTCCACAATTTATACAGATATTTCCAGATATACACTTGGCCTAGTTTTCAGGTGCAATACTCAAAGTCAGAAACACTTTAAAACATGCCTACATGTGTTTGTAAAGACTATTAATAATACTGCTTAAATACATATACACATATATAAGCAGACACAAACACACACACCACCTCTCACCACTTAAAAGGCTTTTACTTTGTACTAATTTAAATTTGATTACTTACACCAGTTTTTCCACTCCCTGTTTCAGCAGCCTATAAGAAGAAAAAATTAAGAGTTTAACCAGAGTTGCAACTTAAACTGTAAGGACTGTTCTACAGTTCTATTTTAATAAACTATAAACTAAGTTTACTTTTATGTCTGCATAATACAGAAGATCTCAGAGAGTAATACCATTGCACAAATTGCACGTAAATACAAACACAGAAAACCTTTACAACAGACTTCAAAAATTAAAAAAAAAAAGATTAAATCAGATAGCTCTCATTGATGTGCCAGTGCCTGTCAAGCAGCCAAAAAATAAAGCCTAAAAAGAATGAATCCCATCTGCAAGAACGGCTGGAAACACACTGGGATTTCAAAGAGGTTTTTAGATGAAGAATATACTTTCTATCGAAGCAGGACAGGAGACCTCGTCTAACTATGGACCCTTCTGGAAAGAAGGGAACTGACCGCACAAACAATTAAAAGACACAGGCTTTCTTGGAACAGGGCTATCCTGTATACATACCATAAGTACATCACCACCTCCCAGGATCAGTGGGATGGATTCTGCTTGGATATCCGTAGGAAGACTGTAGGAAAGAACACAATAACATAAATTGATCTTTGCAGTAGAAAAAAGCTTATATAGGAATTCATAGAAACCTCAGTCATCTGCAAGATGGGAAATACCAGGTAAATGTTATTCTTCCTGGCTTGCAGCTAAGGAAATGAAAAGGATTCCATTTACAAGAAGAGCTTGGAACAGGAGATGTACCTTTACCGGAAGTGACTAGTGGATGCAGCAGATTCTGCTGCACCCTGACAAAGAGGGCTACATCCCACATCGCTATGATGAACTATAGAAGAAACAGATTAATCACAGCTAATTAATACCACTCATATGAGAAAAGAACTACATACACTAAGATTGTCCATTCTGATAATATTCTGAATGACAGTTCGAAACAAGCTCTGACAAAATGTTTTAGCCAAACAAGTAACTAAAATCAGAAAGAATACTTGTAGAAGACCGCCACACAAGCATCAACTCTGAGGAACACAAATTGTGAGCACAGTCTGGAAAACATTTACTAAACTAGCATTAATTATGTGACAGTATTTCATCCAATAAACCCACAATTTCATCCAATAAACCAGAAGCACAGAGGCAGAAGCACAAAGGCTTTTATCAAAGAAATGAACCTGAAGTATAAGCAGGTATGCTTTGCTTGTCCAAATTTAAATCTTACTACTGCAGTCACAATTTGTGTTCTTCAGTCATTTACACAAAAAGAGAAGTGCATGAGATGCAATGACAGTTAAAGGAAAACACATATCTGCTTTGTTTTAATGTGACAGCAGAGGTATTTTAAGACACATGTCATATATTGCTGAAAGACAAATTAGATTTTGCCAGGCCCAAACGCATTCCTACTTACAGCCAGTCCATCTCCTCCACTGCTTGAGCTATCTCAGGCATAACACCCATTTCTGCAAGACAAGAAAAAGGAACAAGCAGTGTTATTTACCTCAACATAGTCCAAAAGATTTCCAAGTGTCAACACTTCCAACTACAGACAAAAATAAAAAGTGTTCTTTTCAGCTACAAAACATGCAGCCTTCTCTGTAAAACTCAAGTGACAGATAAGAAATATTCTCCCTTCCCAACATACAGTTTTGACAGTTGTCCCCGCTTACAGTAGGGTAAGTCAGGCTTATGCTAGGCATAGGGGCAGGTGCTGACATAACCACAAAGCAAACACACTGGGAACTCAGTACCATTTCAAGGGCAAGCTACTTATCTTTGCACATTTAAGGAAACCGCCTACACAAACAACAGGGAAGACTTTGTTAGTCACAAATATCCTGACTCCCTCTACAGTTGTGATACAAATAGTTTTCAAAAAAGAAGAAAAACCTGTACCATATAGGGACTCAAATTTGAGATGTTTAAGTTTCTTTTCACCAAATCTTGCCTTACACACTTACAGCATGTATATTAACTAGACAATGCTTTTATTTTCATACAGTTACTAACCACATCCAGCTTTTTTTCTTTGATACACCTTCTAGCAAACTCATATTAAAGTCTGATATCAACACCTCCCTCAGACACAAGTTAAATATGAAGCACATAATAATGTTTGTACATTAATGTTGATAAGCAATTTTTCTTTATCTAAAAAAGAAGAAAACCCACACCTGCAGCTATTCAATAAGGGCAAGAAGAAAGCAGATCTTAACCAACCCATGTGATAGCATTATACCATCAAAATAACAATTTAGCTACTGGTTATCTTTTCAGGTGCATAGCGTTACTCTAAATCCGTTTCTTTAAGTATAAATATGTACCTATCTAAAGGGAGCTTTTACATGCTAGCCTATGCACTGTCATATGCTGGGTTTCACATGTACCACACACATATACACCCATAGAGAGCTGGGCTGACATATATGGATGTATGCAGCCAGAACTGATTCTTCCACTTGCTATAATAAAAGTGCTACAAGAAACACATTTGTAACATCATTTCAGAAAGCTTTAACATTTTCAAGTATTAGTCTGCATTCCTAGAAAATTAGACAATCCACGTAAGTAAAAAGCTTTTTCAGAGCTATTGACTGCTAATTATGCATAGATCCCTATATTATTTTTCCATTTTTAATATGCTTCTAGTTCACATAGTTTAATTCCATATACTGCACAAAGGTTTAATCGAACAATGGCATTATATTTTCCTCAACTACTGTCAAATTAATCCTGCAGCCTAGCATCTAAACTCATCACTAGATCTACAGAAGAAGCTTCATCATTTTCCCTCATGATTAGATATAAAGAATTCAGTCAAAAGAAACAAATTATAAACCCATACACATTAAAATTTTACAGTATCCTAATGCTGATTGGTCACCTATGTGTGCATATATGTGCATGGAGGGAATAAACGGTGATGTTTCCTCCTTCACAGTAAATTTTTAGATTACAGTTCACACACATTTCAAACGATATCACAGATTAGAGCTACGCTTATAATAACCAATTATCACCCCCGGCAATACATAGAACAGTCATGATGAACCGAGGAAGGAGTATGACCGAGCAATCCCAGTTGCCAGACACGCACGTACCCCTCCCCCCCCAGAACAGCAAATCCATATTGGTAGCCGCTTCTGAAGGCCCGCAAGAGCCCCAGGAGCCAGGAAGAGCACCCACATCCCCACAGGCCTCTCCACCTTAGGCCGCGGTACGTCCCACACCACGGAGGGCCCGCGCCGGGGCAGGCCCGGGAGCCGGGGTAGGCGCTGCCAGGGCCCCTGGGCCGCAGGGAGCGCGGGACCCACCGCCCCCACAGAGCACCGGCAGGTCCGGAGGGCGAGGGACTCTCCCGGAGCTCCGCTGACAACACCCACCACCCGCCCCAGCACCACGTACCCGAAAAGGCCGCCATCTTCGCACCACAAACACCGCCAACCACCGCACAGCACAAGCGCTCGGCCCGTCCGCGACTTTATGGCGCCGGCTGGGAGCGGGAGGCGCCGCGACGCGTTCCGACCCCGGCCCGTTTGTGCCCCCTCCGGGCACAGGGCTGCCCTGCAGCCGACACACCGAGGGCGAAACTGCAGCAGGAGTTATTTTTGCTCTGTTTGCGGATTTTTAGGTTACGCTCCTGTCACCTGCTCGCGATTTCCTCACTTTTCCTAAAGCTTCCAAAAGTTTTTTTTCCCCGTTTTTCCTCCCTGGGGTCCGCCTGTGGTGCCGACCTCGCTGCTGCGGCTTCGCACAGACAGGCAAGTCTCCAGAACCCATAGTCTAGCTTACACCCAGGCTAATTTATATTTTAAACACTAAATGTGTGTTTGCAATGAGAATCTGCTTTGCACTTGCATACGACACTGCAGTCCTTTCGTCAGTGTAATTCACATTTGCATGGTTTTCTATAATAAACGTACTTCATAGAATCATAGAATTGCCTAGGTTGGAAGGGACATCTCAGATCATCGAGTCCAACCATCAGCCTAACTCTGACAAAAACCATCACTAAACCATATCTCTAAGCACTATGTCTACCTGTCTTTTAAATACCTCCAGGGATGGTGCCTCAACCACTTCCCTGGGCAGCCTGTTCCAGTGCTTAATAACCAATGCTTAAAAATATTTGGCAGAAAGTATTCAGAGTTTTATATGAACAACAGTACCTTCACACATTGATAGCACACCAATTTATTTTTTTAGACATACGTTAATGGGGACACAGTCTTCTCCAGTTTGTACAGAAGTTTCCCCAAATTCTGCACAACCTTTTTCCAGGATAACTTCTAATGAAGTTAAAGGCAAGAATTTCTGGGGCGTTATTGTAAAAATGAAATTAGATTACAAATGAAAAAAATGCAGCTTCTACAGTTACACCGTGAATCAGCGGTGCATTTCTCTGCTAAGTGGAAGACACAGCATAATACATTTTTCCATCGGGAAACACAACTTAAATCTTTTCTAAGGCAGTCCTCAGATGCAGACACGTCTGGTTCAAAGACCAAACAGACGACAGCATCTCAGAGAATGTAGTTCTACTGTGTCGCAATTTGAGTACTGGTTTTGTCCTGGAGCTTTATTTCAGGACCCTTGTAAAAATGCTTACTGTGCCCTACTGCCTGTTAACTTATGCTGTAGAAATCAGGTGCTCTGCAAAGAAAAATACAGCAGGTATTTTACATCTTCAGTACCAGGATGTTTGTATCATGATGGCTTCCCATATATTAGTAATTCCTTCGGGAGTATCTTCATTTTATGTGCTGCCTTTCTTTCACTATTATTTGCTATTATCTGTCAATCATAATTTTGCTTGCTTTTGGATAAATGACAAATCTAATAATTTTTAAAGACACAGATATGAATAATCTACAGATTCAACCGTGATTCTGATAAAATGTGTATGTTGGCAGACTCCGATATCGATACATAGTGCTGCTTGTTAGCGGGGAACCCAGAATGTAATTTATTATAAATCTCCCACAGTTCTTTTGAAGATATGAACATGATGTTATACTATTTGTTATTGCTTTACAAACTACATTGTTAAATACAGCTAAAGAAATGTTATTAAAGAGACAAGCAGAAAGCATTTTTTCTCAGTAGTTTCTTCCTGAAGTGTTTTCCAAGTATTCAACACAGCTTGTATATTGCTCTGAGTTCCTACTTTCAGAATTTAATTTTTAGTTTAAACTGACTCTAGGCTGCACAGTTGCCTACAAGACTGAGAGGCTACTAAATACAAGCTAAAGTTATAGTACAGAGCAGAACTGGCAAGGTGTGAGGTAATCTTCTTTAAATTTTACAAACGCTTTATAAAATTAATAGGAAATTGGCAGGAAAGAGACTGAAACCTTAGTTCTTTCATAATAAACAGGCTCATTTTTATCTGCTTGAGAGAGCTGAACTCTATAAGTACAAACATTTGTAGAACTGAAATATTTATAAGTTCTACTTAGCATCATTAAAGTTGGAAGAATGATCTGTGAGAAATATATAACTTGCTTTTCTCCCCTTTTTTCTCCTATTCAGTAAGACTTTAATTAATATACCCAGGCTTTGCTTACTTAGGTGTTCCTTACCCTAAATTCTCTCACCCCCAGCTTTCTGGACTGCCAACACCAGGCCGCAGCCGCAGGTATGTCCTAGGGCAGCCCGGCTGAGGCAGCCATGCTAGGAGGGCCGCCATGTCGGCGGGGTGGCCCTGATGGTGGCACCTTGCTGCGGAGCAGTGGTGGGCGCCGGATGAAAGGCCTCCAGGGGCTCCCCTGGGCAGCAGACAAGCTATGGATCTAAAGGCTCTCTATAGGCATACATCATATGTCATATTCACTAGCTGTCTCCTCGTTTCTTGCCCAAAAGTGCATCCCACCCCTCACGGCTTTAGAGGGGAGGCTGAGGTCTCTGAATGCGACTGCTGTCCTTCACAAGAGCTGCTGAGGCGCTGAGGGCTCCTCGGCCTCCGCTGAGGCGCTGAGGGCTCCTCGGCCTTCATCCCTTCCCCTCAGCTCCGACCTTCCCGCGGCGCAGCCCTCCCACACAGCGGGGAAGGCAGCGGCCTCTCGCGGGCGAGGCGCGGCGCCCGGCGGGCCGGGCCGGCGGCAGCGCTGAAGGAGTTAAAGGCCGCCGGCTGCGCGGAGCTGCCGGTCGTGACTGGTTTGGCCTCTGTCGGGCACCGTCGTCGCTGCGGCGCTGGGTGGGCGGGGAGCGGGCCAGCATGGCCGCCGCCGGCGGGGAGCCCGGTGAAGCGGCGCCTAAAGAGGGGATAGCCGGTGCCGGCGAGGAGGAGAAGGAGGAGGACGGGGAGGAGAATATCTTGTACGACCTGCTGGTTAACACCGAGTGGCCTCCGGAGACGGAGGTACAGGTGAGTGTCGCCGCGGCATGGCCGGGGTGCGGGGGAGGGAACTGGCCACGTAGGCGCGGGCGGGGATGCGCCCCGGGGGCCGGGCGGCCCTGAGGGCCGTGGGGCCGGGCTCTTGTCTCCAGGGAGGATTCGCCGGGTTGCGAGCCCCGTCCCTGACGGGCAGAAGGGCGGGGAGGGCAGCAGGGGCGAGCACAAGGGGTGTCCCTGCGGTCATCCTGCCCCTGCCATGGTCTCGTGTCACTTAATTCCCACGTTGTCGCCCTTGTTTGTGTGGCCTGGGGTGCCTCGAAGTCTTCCTTGCTTACTAAATTTTACTGTTGAGCTGATATGAGGGCAGTGGGGGCCGTTCAGCCCGGAGAGGTCTCCGGGGAGACCTTATAGCAGCCTTCCAGTACCTGAGGAGGGCCTACAGGAGAGATGGGGAGGGATTCTTTATCAGGGAGTGGAGTGATAGGATGAGGAATAACGGTTTCAAACTGAAAGAGGGTAGATTTAGGTTGTATGGTAGGAAGCAATTCTTTACTGTGAGGGTGGTGAGGCACTGGAACAGGTTGCCCAGAGAAGCTGTGGATGCCCCATCCCTGGAAGTGTTCAAGGCCAGGCTGGATGGGGCTTTGAGCAACCTGGTCTAGTGGGAGGTGTCCCTGCCCATGGCAGGATGATCTTTGAGGTCCCTTCCAACTCTAATCATTCTGTAATTCTATGATTCTATAAACTGTGATGAAGTCCAGGTCTCATCTCCAGAAACAGCTGTATTGAGAGCACCGGAACCTATCCTGGCGAAAACAAGGTCTTTATCGAGCTTACCTTGCATGAGGGAAAAACTAGGTCCCTCTCTAGGCTTGTATATTGGAATGGCTGAATATATATTTTCAGGAATGGGTTAAAAGAAGTATATCACTTTGTGTCTACAAGGCACACAAATGGATTACAAAGCTTAAAAGATTGGAAAACACAGTTCTTGTGTTACAAGTTTTGGCTTGGTTCTGTCTATTCTTCGTGGGTCGGTGGAAAAGCTGAGAAGCCCTTACATCTTTGCTTTTTCCTCTGCAAGGTGCTTAGCTAGCTGCTTCTATGTCTACTTTTGTCTGATTTGGACATAGAAGATGCAAGCAATGTGGTTTTATTTCTTTCTGGTAGTGACTTTCAAGTCTGCTGCAGTTGTTAATGCATTTCCCACTAAAAGTAGTTTATGGAGATATTTTAACAAAGTTTTATGCTTAATGAGAACATCTGAACAGAGAAGATGTAAAAACATCTCAGGTGGAAGAATGTACCTATTAATAATTACTAAAGCCATTCTCATAAAAATGTATTTTTGTGAGACTTTTTTGTTGTTTCTCTTGATCTGTAAATCCTCAGGGCTTTTTTTGTTTTGTTTTGTTTTTTTGATCTGTAAATCCTCAGTTGCAGCAACAGTGTTTGGAAAATATGATTGCAGTGTTACCAATTACTAACTTTATAGATTGCTTATATAGATGAGTAGACAGTTTCACCTATTCTTATTTAACTGAATTTTGAGAGATGGTAAATAGTTGTTCCTAGTAACATATGAAAGCAATTTACACATCTGCAAACCACGAGGAGGACTTAGGTGTGCTGGCATGAGACTGTGGCTCTACAAATGCATTAAGAGAGCATATTTCAGACAAGTATCACTTCTCTTGTGCTGCCATTAGTATTCTTCAAGTTGTATGGTAAGTTGATGAAAGAACTGATTAGTTTGAGAAACAATAGCGTTGTTTCATTTACTTTTGTTGAGGGGTTGAGGGGTCACGTTAGTGCTCATGTAGGTACCAAGGGGGGTGAATATGTGTCAGTCAAAGACGAGTGATGTGTGAGACCTCTCTTTAGTGGCAGCATGTGGGTATGCCAGTTTAAATTGATCGTGAACCACAGTCTGAAGGTCCTCATCTGCCTTGATAGTCAGAATTTCTAAACCTCATAGAATTCTTGTCAACTTCAGTAAATGGTATAGGCTCTTTTAAAACTTGGTATTTTCAAGATAATTCCCATTTTGAATGTCAGAAATAGGAAGACTTGAAAATATCATGTCATGTAGTTTGTTTGGATTTGCATCTTTCTTGAAAACTGCCAGTAGCTAAGGACACTTCTGATATTCTTTTTGCAATTTTAGTGTGAGGTTGATTTTACACTGACATACATAGGCAAACAAGTTATTTTGTCAGCATGATTCAGTTCTTGCCTTAAGGTGTCTTAACAGTGATATTATTTAGGTGATTGTGACTTTCCCTTTGGAATATCTATCTCTTAATCCTAGTTTATTCACACTTTTCAGAAAAAAGTCACAAAACACTCCCTGCCTTACATCTTGTAGAACTGAATGGTTTGGAATGAATGAGGTGAGGGACAGCAGAAAGGGAAAGGAAGTTGAATGCTGCACTGGGAAATTAAATGAAGTGTCTTCTTATGCAGTCATCTAGGATACAAAGCAAGGCCTTAAAACAAATTTTGCACAGGTCTCTATTGACTTTGTTTTATTTTTCTGTTATGTCATTTGGGATGATTAATTTTTAATTACAGACTACACTGCACTTACAACTGTAGTTACAACCGTTGGAAGATGAATCCTGTGATGAATATGTGAAGTCATGTTAAATTCAAGACACTGATAAAACTGGCATGGATTTCTTAAATTGGAACCCCAAATTAGCTTTAATTTTAGTTCTTGCTAGTGTTTTCATTCATGTGTATTGAATTTCCCAATAAGAATTTTTTTGGGGTGGGAAAATAACAGGTATTTGTAAAGGAAATGCACAAGGCCAGAGAAGAGAGTGGTGTGGAAATCAAGCAGGCTGTATTCAGTTTAGTGATGTGATTGGATGTAAAGCACTGTTTGGGAACCCTGAAATATGTAATGAATGAATGAAAGGAATTACTGATTAGTTGATCAGTGAAAATAGTGAACGAGGCAGTGGTTGTGGAGGAGGTTGCAGGAGAGGACTCATGGAATCATTTGTGTAAATACAGGCAGACTGAAGTTTTCCTTTTCTCCAGTAGACAAATGCTGTCTATCTTCTGAAATGTATTGAATGTATCACTTGATTCTGTATTTGGTTTTTTGTGTGTTTTGTGTTTTTTTTTTTTTTTTTCCATTGTTAATGGTTTGAGATTTCCCCAGCACTCCCCTGCAAGCTTGCTGGGCGTGCAACAAAATCCAAAACTAAGTGGGTGTCTTGTCAGCAAGGAAGTTACTTGGGTTTTATTTATGGAATGCTGTAGTGAAGGAGAACTTGAAGTTGTTTTCCCAAGTGGAAATTAATTAAAAAAGAAATATAGCAGATCTGGTAGCCGTTGCTGAAGTGATAGGAATATATTACAAAAAGTAAAATTCAGGTTTATAGAGTATAATAATAAATCAGCTTGGTGAAGGGTTTAAGATGTGTGAAATAGTGGCCTGTAGTTTAGGCTCAGGAGTGGACACGAAGAATATTCAAAAAAGTTCTAAAGAGGTACATGCAATTTTTGGAAATGTTTTTACTGGGAGCTCTTCTTAATCCAAAGACTTTAATAGGCTCTGCTTTTAACCTCCCTAGGAAATTGCAGCTCTCCCTGAGGCGATATGATAACTGTAAGAAATAATTTATACTCTCAGTTAATGTGTTGCCTTGTTATTTCCTGATTGATCAACCTGAATTTGTAACGCTGTCTATTGGTACAGCTGTGTTGGCTTCTTACACGCTGTGAGACAACAGCCTGATTATTTGAAAGACTTTCTGGATCGCATACTTTGCATAGAAGACTGCTAATCTTTACTACAATAACTTATGTTTGGGAGCCCAAATATTTTTTTTTAAACATAGACATATTCTCTAATTTTGATAAATTTATGCATCTTTCAGTGTTTGTTGCTCACTTGGAATAAGAGGTCTGAATATTTTGGTTAACGAGTAACGATCTGCTTTATGTATTCTATACCGAAGGGAAGAGAAAATTCATTCATTACCTACTCTAATGCTCAGTTTGTGATGCTCTAATATTTTCACTATAAAAGCATAAGCATGACTGCTTATTTTGGAGATTGGGGTGTGATGCCTTCCTTATTGGTTCTCTTTCTTGTCTTCTTAGTTTAATCCCTTTTTCCTACTTTCTTATTGGCAAATAGTTTTACCTCTTCTTATAGCTAAGAATATGCATCCTACGTTGTTTTGTATTTTTTTTTTTCTGTGTTTGGATAGTGCTGTCATTTATAGAGTGACTGTAGCTATTCCCCTCTGCCTTAAGTAGAGCAGGACTGATGGAAAGGCTAGGTGAGATGATACGGAGTAGAGGTGGTAATCTGAGTGACTGTGTTACTTGGTACAAATTGACATAAAAAGAGTTTTTCTTCAGGAGGTCTTTTGTTTTTCTTAATATTTCTGAAACTTTCATGAGGAGTCTTTATGTAGCTTAGCAGTTGTATATTAGCATAATGTGTTGAAACACCAATTGCTTCGACTTCTGGGTATTACGGATCAATCTGGCATTCATTTGGCATAGAAAGAATGATTTATAATACCTTACAGGAGAACATAATCAGAAGTCAGTGTCTTTTGTTACTGCCCAAAGATCAAGGCAAAGCTGAATCAATAGGCAGTCTGTAGTATGTTTTGTTTATTACATCTTGGCACTTAAAATATTTGGCTTTATAGCCTGTTTTAGCTTATGCAGTTAAATTACTCACTATATGAAGCTGCAAGTAATAGAAAATACATAAAGAACTTGTAGGCTAGCAGGCAACTTAAATTTAATCAGTGAATATATGTATGACTGTAGTATTTAAGTTAAAATGTATAACAGTGTTTGACTGTTATTGTTGTAATTGCAGCCAAGAGGCAACAGAAAACATGGTGCATCATTTATCATCACTAGAGCAATTACAGGTAAGTATGACTTGTTCTTATGTTCATGACTCATGAGAATGATGTGTGGATCGCTTATAAAATTTACAGTTTCTGCACTTCAGGATGGCTAGTGTAATGGAATTAGAGTGCAGTATGTGTTTTCAGGAAGATGTTTTCTGATTATCAATATTGCTATGTTATTTTATACATTTTTGTGAACTTTCTTGTCTCTGTTAGCTTATTGGAACAAATTAATAAACCATACATCTAAGAAGTTTAGAAGCTCTGTTGTATCTTGCAAAATGATGAGGTGGTTTTTTTTTTTCTATACCAGCTCTTGCATTGGGTTGTTTGCTAGTTAAATGATTCTATAAGGAAGCTTTAAATTCCGATTGTATTACATTGCCATTAAACGCTTGGTTTATGCAGTAACTGAGTTGCATTTTCATACAGTAGGAATTTATTTTAGAATTTCCAGAAATGTGTAGTGATTTTTTTTATCTGCCATTTGCATTTACTCTTAAGAATTCATTGTCCAAGGATACAGCATTTTTCCCATAATGCCTTTTTCTTTTGTGAGAATTTCTGAGGCTTTGTGTCCAGTAAGCTGGAGAGTGTTTTAAAACCACTAGAGATGTAATTTTTGCCTCTCTTTCCGTTGTAGGTCCTGCATTGTTTTTGCTTCGGTACATCTGGTACAGGTAGGTTTGATGGAAATAGTGCATAGTCTTTTTATTTGGTAATAATTCTACAGCTTTTTGATTTGATGGAAAGGTATTTCTAATGAGAGTAAAATTGAATGCTCACTTAGAATATTGTCCAAGCAATGCTTAAATATTCTCTTTTCATAAGTTTAAGTTGCAACCACTTGAGTTGCAGCTGAAGCCTATCTAGAAAAAAACCTGGTGTATACTAGTTTCACTTTTTGCTTTCATCAGAAGCCTAAGTAAAATTGCAGTTTGAACATCATCTTTCTCAAAACACTCCCCACTCTCAACTGAGATATTGCAGGTTAAGCTTCTTTTTTTTTTTTTTTTTCTTAAGCCTCAATGACAGGTGTGATAGCATAGCAGGATTTACTTCCTTTGGAGTAATAATTTGGAATTTATTTTTTTTAGTGGCAATTCAAACTGTCATACAAAAAGTTGAATAACTCGTTCAGCAACATTCATGCCAATTATATATTTAACTTCTGATTCAAAAGGCACTTAAATGGCCCAAGAAACATTTTAGGGTAAATACAGTGTTCCTGAAGAATTTCAACTCCATGGTTATACTACTCTGATGCATTTGGCAGGTTTGAAGATATCAGTTCTCCCTTTTTAGGGTATTCTGTTTGTTTTGAGATATGGAGAGACATGAATTTGGCTCCCTGTGAAACAATACTATACTTGAATTCAGCAGGCAATGGTTGCAGGTGTTCTACTTTTTGCCCCCCGCAACCGCCTCCCCCTCCCTGCCTTTTTTTTTCTGTCTGTGTGTGGTGTTTATGGGCTCCATACCATCATATAAGTCTAGTTGTAAGGATTCACTTGCAGACAGAATTAATTTATCTTTCCCCTTCCCCTCCTCCCCCGCCCCCCGTAGTCATGTTTAAAATCTGATTTCTAGCTTTTATAATTGGTTCTAGTTGTTATTTTTATGTATTTAATAAAAGCATTTGGGAGGGAACTTGAGTCCTCTAGTTTAAAGTCCTGCTAAAAGCAGGGAGAATTCAGACAAGGTTCCTTAGGGCTCTGTTCAGATAGGTCTTGAAAAGCTTAAAGGATGGAGACCCCAAAGACCCTCTGGGTAGCCTGTTCCAGTGCCTGAGTGCCTTTGTGGTGAAGGATTCCTTATGTCAGCTTGGAACCTCCTCTGTTTTAGAATCGTAGAATCATTTACGTTAGAAAGGACCTTTAAGATCATCAAGTCCAACCACTGCCCTAACACTGCCAAGTCCACCAAAGGATTGATGATGTTTTTTTGTGCTCCTGCCATGCACCTCAGTGGCTCCCATCTTTGTGGTAACCTCCGAGGTATCAAAGAGCTGCTGTTCAATCCCTCTGAAGCCTTTCCTTCTCCAACCTAAACAAGTACAGTTCCCTCAGTATCTTGTAGGGCAAGTGCTCCAGTCCTCTGACTGTCTTGGTGGCCCTCCAGTTTATTAGTGGTGTTCTTGTAATGGGGGGCCCAAAACTGGCTGCTGACCGGATTATAAAGAGTGATGAGTAAATAACCAGTCCCCTTAATATGTGGTTTTGTTCTTTTAGTACAAACAGGGATGTTGTTAGCCTTCATCATTGTTGATTCATGTTTAGTTGCTGAAACCTCCCAGGTCACTGATGGTTGCCTTTAAAGCTAAGTAGTCTGTCTGGCATGTGTATCTCAGGTACTGCTTTCGTTACATGTATGTTCTGATTTAGCCTAATGTTTTTGTTGTTTCAGCCCTGCAAAGTTTTCTTTGCCTGCTGGACTGGTTCGTCTAGTTAGTAAGCAGATCAACTGGCACCTAGTACTTGCAAGGTAACCATCTTACATGCTTTTCCACTTTTGGCAGAAGTGAATGTATTAATGCTTCCTTTCCTCCCCCTGCCGTCCCCATTGGTAATAATGCTGAGTTAATATTGTGCTAAAGTCATGTTGTTATTCTTGGTCAAGAGAAATACTGGAGGCTTTCATGGGGAGCCTTGGGAAAGAAAGCTCAGTCTGCTGCCTAAGGGCTTCCACGCTGCTTCCCTTAATTTAATGCATCGCTCAGTAAGGTCTGAACATCCTTCTGGCTTTTGAGGCAAAGTGTCTTGCAGTGCAGTTGTTCTCAAAGTCAAGTCCTGAATTTGATCAGTTAAAGACCTATAACTTGGCAGGATATATAATATAAATTGCTTATTTTAAAATTTGTGGAAAGTGAATGCATTCCCTCAAGACTTGTCTGCTATTAGAAGTGTTGCCCCAAGGCTAGACCCAGCTGTTCTGCAGTCATTTTAGCAGCATTGGTGAGATCACTGGCTTTTAAAAATAAGCAAAATATGTACAGAAAAATGGTTCAATAACATGAAGGTAGTATGGAATGTTTTAGTTTATTATGTATTATCGCTGAATATGATCAGTGGTTCTGCAAGAGCTCTGTACTGTTGAGAGAGATGGCGATTCTTTGAGGGAAGTGATGATCCCTTCTGATGCACAACAGGCTAGTTGCAATGTTGTATTTTAGGTACAAAGAGAGGAGACCTGCTCCTAAGGAGATGACGTAACTTGCTGAAATATGATAGTTGTTTATTACAGATAAAGCAATGCGTAGTTTTAGATATTGCCGTTATAAAATTATGCATAAGCAACTTCTGATTCTGACCTCACCCGCGGCAAGATTTTTAGACATGGTTTCTGTTTTCTTAGTGCTACTAGAAAAAAGTGACAGATAATTTCAGTGACGTGAAGGGAATCTTATTATAGCACTGTGGGGTTTTTTGGTATAAAAAATCAAAACAAATGGGGAAATATCAATTATGAAAAGGGAATTTTATATCTAACCTTGCAGAAAAGCACATACATCTCTAATGCATATTCTGTAAGGACTGGACTTTAAATGAACTTTCACACCTGTATTTTTCTCTTTCAGCAACGGTAAATTGTTGGCGGTTGTTCAAGACCAATGTGTAGAAATCAGGTAACTTCATGTTATCTATTACTTCATGACCACAGTTATGGAGGTCTGAGAAAGTGTTTCTAGTCATTCACTAACTGTACTTCTAAAGATTTTTTTTTTAATATTATATATTGTGAAAGTAATCTATGGAATTATATTTTAACTTAGAAAGCGGAAGCCTTCTATTTCTTCTTAGTTCTTCACCATTCCCCATTTGAATGCCCCCCAATTTATATACGTCATAGGTAAATTTATTTAAGTATCTATCTGTATCTCTCTCTTTCTTTCTTCAAGATGTGAAAGAAAAACAATTAAGATGCTTCAAAATACTAAATCCAAATAATGGTCTTTCTAACCTTTGCCCTTCTGTTCCCCCTAGAAATTCTTTCTTAATAAATGGGACAAGGAGCTAGTGTTCTGCTTCTCTGTAGAGTAGCTGGCATGTATAATACTTCACCTTATTTTACAAGTAATGTGGATTGCCGTAAAGACTGATGCTTTCCTTTTTTCTTCCGCTCTCTAACAACAAGCTCTCCTTTGCCAGTTCAAGAACACATTTAGCTGTAGAACGGATCTTGATTGAATGTGTTTACTTGCTTCACAAAAATCCATTTGCTAGAAGGTCAGACCTTCTATTTATATGTAAAAGAAGCAAGTGTATGAAAATTTTTCAATCAGAAGTGGTGTGAACACCATAAATGTCAGCTTATAGACTATAAAATAAATCTTGTGTTTCAACTGTATTAATGTAACTATATTCTTGCATTGTTTCTAAAATTGTAACCTAGAGAATACTGACTAAGTTTTTTTTTCTAAAGTTACATGCTGAAGTTCTGAAATGCTGCTATCCTAATTTGAACCGCATTACTACTAAATGAGGGATATTAGTATTCTAAAATACTATTGTTAGTTACTGTAGTTGCCTAAGGGTGAAGGCTACTATGTGCCTTTTTGAACAAGTAGTTAAATACATGCAGGCCTTTGAATATACTTAGAGTATTTTTATAGTGTTCCGTTTATTCTGGAAAATTAAATATTGTGCTCTTCTAATTAAAACCATATGAGTCTTTTTCTGCAGGTCTGCAAAAGATGACTTTGGATCCATAGTTGGAAAATGTCAAGGTATACGATATGGCAACATCTATATCATTACTTAGTGTCATCATTGTTTATTATTCATGCATTGCTAAGTGGTGGTGTTGGTTTACTTTAAAGATAATGTTTTAACTTCGTAAAAGCATTTGGAAGAATCTCTTAATAGTTTTGCTTTGTGAATAGCTCCGTTACCCTCCCTCCCCCTTCTTCTTTTCGTGGTGATTAACATATTAAACCTGAATCTGAAATTAAATGATAGTTAAAATTAATGGGTTTAGGAGATGTAACAGATGTTGGAGGTGGTGAGGTTTTTTGGGGGGATGAAATTTAGCAAGTCGAAATACCAGATTCTGCACCTAGGATGCAGTAACGCTGGGCACAAGTATAAACTGGGAGAGGAGTGGCTGGAGATGAGCCCTGCAGAAAGGGATCTGGGGCTGCTGGTCGACAGCAGGCTCAATAGGAGCCAGCAGTGAGCCCTGGCAGCCAAGAGGGCATCCCGTGTCCTGGGGTGCATCGAACACAGCATAACCAGCCGGACAAGAGAGGGGATCACCCGGCTGCATTCAGCGTTGGTGTGGCCTCACCTTGAGCACTGTGTGCAGTTCTGAGCCCCACAATGCCCTTAATAACATGCGTTAACTCGTTCAGCCCTGAATTGGTCAGGCAGCTGGACAAGATGATTGTTGTAGGTCCCTTCCAACTGAAATAGTCCTATTTATTATATTCCATTTTTTTCTCCTCTGAGATAAGCTTGTAATGGTGGTAGGCACCCTGCATTTTTTAATGCAGTTGATTTTTTATTTTGTTTAACAATTATATTTATATTTTAGTTTTTAATAACTTTTTTCCCTTTTCATAGTGCCAAAGGATCCTAACCCTCAGTGGAGGCGAGTGGCATGGAGTCATGATTGTACGTTACTGGCTTATGCTGAAAGTACTGGAACAGTAAGAGTGTTTGACCTAATGGGTAGTGAGCTTCTGGTCATTTCACCGGTAAGTGCTCTCTTAGATTAAAGACAAATATCGTAGAATTTGTTGTAAGGATAAAAGGTAACTCCCACTCTTTGGCCTTTTTTTTAAATGATGTCTTACCTTGATATAAAGGCTTACAATATGAATGCCATGCAGAAATGTACCATGAATTGTTTATCGTGACGGGTGTATTATAGTTAAGTGATGTGTAGCACTTGCAAAGCATATCCTTTGTGGTGTTGTATCTAGTCAGAATCTTCATCTTTCTTTTCATTTTCTTAAAATTGTGGTAGATCTGCAGGTACATCAGATTGTGACAGTGTAGAATCCTCTACTTAGTATGTATGCAAATAATTAGTTTGTAGTAGTAGATGACAAATGTGCAGTTTGTATGCGGAGTCACTTACAAATCAAGAGATATTGCTGATTGAGCAGTAAGAGTAAATTTTTTTAGGGGTATGAGAATAGATAATTGCTGTTGGCTTGCCATGCACAACATATTTTATATTGTATATTCAAATGTTAAATTAAACTAGTTTGGGGAAGTATGTTTCCTTGGTTTATTGTCTTTGCAGACCTTATAGTAATAAGATTTCTTTAAAAATAAAGATAAGTATATATTTGTTCTTTCAGTAATCGGGACGCTTTCTCTCTCTCTCTGTGTTTTTGTTGTTTTCTTCTTTTTTTTTTTTTTTTTAAAAAAAAAACAAACAAAAACAACATCCCTTTTCTCTCTCAATGCCTGTCTGCATTTTTGGGTAAAGACAGCAAGTTTTCCAGGAGATCTGAGTTATGCTATTGCTGGATTGATCTTTCTAGAATACAAAGCAAGTGCCCAATGGTCAGCCGAACTGCTTGTTGTCAATTATCGTGGAGAACTGAGAAGTTATCTTGTAAGGTAAGCATAAATTTTGACTTCCTTCGAGAAGGCACTGTGAACTTCAAAAGAATTCTTTCCACTTTTTAAAGAAAATAAATCTGAAATAATATATGTACTTTTTTCCTCCCCATACTTAGTGTTGGAACAAATCAAAGCTTTCAAGAAAGTCACAGTTTCAGCTTTAACAGCCATTATGCCCATGGAATAACTACTGTCATTTATCATCCTGGTCACAGGTAAGTGTTCCGTTTGCTACCTGCCAGTAATATGGAAATGATGAACAAAAGTGGCAAAACAAACACTGACGTGTGTTGCATAGGGAAGGGGAGAAAAAATGTATTTTAACATTGGTATTTAGTGAATCAGTAATAAGTAGTAGTACATCATTGGACCTATGAAAGAAGCCCTAGGTGGTGATGGAATGGTGAAGGTTGTGTCCTTTACTATTTGAGTACCTTGCATAATCGGCATTTTTTTTAGAATGTCAGGAATAGTTTCAAAAGGCATCTCTGAATTTGCTGGGAGTAAGGGCTGATGTATAGTTTGTTTTTTTTTTTTTTTTTTTTTTTTTTCTGTCTGGATTTGATTGCTGGACTCACTGGCCAGCCCACTTTCCCTAGTGTTCTGACTGGAACTGCCAGGCTTTGATATTTGAAGTTGTCTTGCGATTCGTTTTCTTTATTAGTAATATGTAGGATGTAGGTACCAGACTTGAAAGATGGACTAATTGACTGACTGCTCTTGAACCAGATGTAGTTGGAATAAGTCCTGGTTAGCCAATTACTTATGTTAAAAATGTGTCTGCCTTTTTAATATCTACTTGCTAAGATAACCAGGATAAACTTAGTGACTTATTTTTCTATTTCTTTTCAATTGTAGGAACTAAACTTCCTTCTAGATATTTTTCTGCTCTTAGATCTACTAGGATTTGTCAGAACAATAAGTGATATCGCTGTATTGTTTTAAATGGCAATTAGGCGTGGCTATGGTATACCACAAGAAACTCACTATTTCAAAACTTGTTCTCATTCTTCAATGTTAAGTGAGCTGTCCTATCTATCTTAGGTAAAAAAAAAAGTTATTAATAAGACGTAATGTTCTTTTAGCTTATTACTTTGAGAGATTAATTTTGAGTATGATTTCTTTATACTACCAAGTTCATATCTAGTAATTCCACATAATTAATACTCAGTATACTAAATCTAGAGTTTTGAGGTAGTAGGTGTGTGTTATGAAGCTTTGGTAGCACTATCTGACCAGGCAGCAGAACCTACTCATTCTTTCCTTTGGTCAGACCAGGGTTAGTGGCTCTTGACACGTGTTTCCAAAGTTATCTTTTCTGCTCCTAATATTAGGAAGCAGGTTGATTATAACAGTGAGTGTTGCAAAGAATATTGGTTAACATTCAACGTATGGTCAAATAATTATTCTGACAATTATAATAGATGGATGCGCTTGCTTTTCATTTTTGGTTAATTTCTGAGCAAATGATGTCAGAACTATTAAACTCTTATAATGGATGAACCCATTAACAAGGAAATATGTAGAAAATTGGTTGACAACCATGCCAATTCAATAGCATGGACATTGCTTTGTGTGTGCTAATGTCAACTTATTGTCATAGAGGTTTAAAAGAGAGGGGGAGGGAGGGGGAAAATTTCAAGTTTTGTTTTCCTTCTTTCCTCCCACCTCCAAGAGAAGTAATAGCTTTGATTTTCCTACTAATCTTATATGATCATAGATTAATGTTTTTAAAACTTAATATTAGTGTGACATAAAAGGGCATGAGACAATGCTTGTGCTTTGTGCTTAGAACAGTTTATTCATAATATTAGTAATTAAAGTTGTTTTTTTATGGAAGCTTAGGGCTGGCATATTTTTTTTGTTGTCTGTACTCCGTATTTTCTAGGGAGAGAAATGCCCTATATGTGGTTATATCTGCTGTGAAGTAATAAGTTTGTGTAATGTGTGTGGTGTAC
The DNA here is from genome assembly GCF_028500815.1 of Rissa tridactyla. Lineage (NCBI taxonomy): Eukaryota > Metazoa > Chordata > Aves > Charadriiformes > Laridae > Rissa > Rissa tridactyla. The sequence goes on along the minus strand of NC_071468.1, from coordinate 113,387,361 downwards.
ACATTCAGGAATTACTTGTTTTTATCACGAAATATTAGGACTCATTCCATGAAAATAAAAATAGTCAGGTGGAGTCCCTTGTGATCATAGTGTCTCCTGCTCTGTGCAGTCAGTTGACTTGCCTAGTAAAGTTGAAAAATTGATACTTGAAAGAATGCACAATTGGATGGAAAGAACCAATGTTTTGCCCTTTGTGTAGGCAAGTCTTCTCTGTTTTGAATTTATTCTGTGGTAGAAAGCTTCTAAATTTGACATTGGAGAACTCTTAAACTCTTGAGCAGAGTCTCTTGCTGAAATTGTCTTGTTATTCAAAACAGCCCAGAAGGAGTTGAAGGGAGGCAGTTTTTTTAAAATTGTGTGTTAAAGAAAATTGTAGATACATATGAACGCTTCATAGTTTTCCATATTGTGAACTTTGATCACTTAACATAAGTTCAACTTTATCACTTTGTGCTTTCTTGCATTTCATTTAGTTTCAGATGGTGAAGTTATAAAGTTACACTGGTCTATCTCCACTGCTTGTAAGCCTTGACTCACTGCACTCTGCATTGCTATGTATTTGCACATTCCATATTACAGTGCAGTTAAATCGTGCTTAAGAACTTAATATGTGGTTTGTTTTCTTTTCCAACTACATGTATGATAATTGCAAAGAGAATATTTCAGTAGGGAATATATCTGAATCTGTAGGGAAACTTGAAACAATAGCTTTGGGAAAAAGTCTAATAATGAGTTTCAGTGCTGTTGAAAAGTGTTACGTACCTTAATTTAAATGCCTAACGGTGGTGTTCTCATGTGATTCAGCTTTCATCTATGATAGAATTTATGGTGCACTTTAGTTGATAAAACTTAGATGTCTGCTTCAATGTGAGCTCTCTGTAAACTGTAATGGTAAAGGCTCAACACCTTGCTTATTTTGAGTATCTTACTCTAGAGCTTAATGTCTGTCTTCAGGGTTATTTGCCATTGCTACAGAAAATGTTTGATGTTAGAGCCTAAAATATGTGTTGGCTTTAGGAGATGAAGGGTTTTGGATTCAGTTGGAATTTGATTGTTATACCAAAATTGATGAGTGAAGAATTGTGTAGAAGTCTCAAACTTTTCTTGGATGCCTCAATTGCAGTTGCTGTCCTTGAGACTGGTATTATACTAGTAGTCTTCAGCCCAACATTGTAGAAACTTCTGAAATAGTGTACAGTTGAGGTACTGCAAGGGCAGCCACTTTTTTGAGACTGAAAGAACCTCTGGAGATCATCTAATCCATTCCCCTGGGTTCCTGACCCTTGCTAATCAGGATTCAGCTGGAACAAAAGCTCAAAGCATGCTTTGATCAGGAACAGCTGGCAGACCTTGTTAAAAGTTTCTGAAGCCTGCTAGCCAGCTCTTCCTGGTAATGGCAGGTATGGTGAAGTTCCTCAAAGACTTCACAGGTGTCCTCTGATGATCACAGAAGTATGTAGAGTATTAAGAGGATCTAGAAATGGAGCACAGAAACTGCTGCACGCTAGCTGTACTCTGCATAGAAAACATATGAAACAGTAAAAATTATTTTAATTATTTTAACACTTTAAGTACTAAAGGATGTTGCATTGATCTTGATATCCCTAACAGCATGATAGACAAAACTTTCCCTTCTAGGGAGTTACTATAGTCTCATATATTAACTTAACGTTGCTTTGTGACCTATCCAGAGTGGCATAAAACTGCAGCTGATAATGGTGTGGTTTAAGAACCCAAGTATTTGGCCAGGAAAAATAGTTATTCACATTACTGGGACAGAGGAAGTTACTGGCTTGGTATCTTCTTCAGGCTGAGACTAACTTAAAAAATAAAATAAAATAGTAAACAGGAAAAAACTGTCTCTGGTTGCTGTTCCCAGTCTACCTGTCAACTCTTTATTTTGGAGTCATCTCCTGCCTAGTCCTGAAAAAATAATTGGTAAACAAGTCCAGATCTTTGTCGAGGCTCTCAGGAGGACCTTTCATTTTCTTTTGATGCCAGTTGTGTTATTCATCTTAATAGTTTCTGTCCCTGCTGTTGCATTTTGGTCTCTGAAAAGCTTTTTAAAATTTTAAGTACGTGCTGCCATGATGAATTTCTCTTGCAGTCCTGGGAGACGGCTTTTTGTCTTGAGGTTGTGTATTTTGTGTGTGTCTAAACTGATATGACATCGTCATTCCAGCTGTCATTGAGTTTCATTTATCCTAAAAGATGCTTCAGAACTATAAATACGTTGCACTGCATGTGACAGTTTTCCCAAAATTTCTTTGAAAAGATTTATCTTGATGGAGTTTTTGAGAGCTAGTTCAGGCAGTTTTGGAGCTACTGCTGTCACTGTTATTGACAATTCTTCTCTTGGTCTTTGTGCTACTATTTGTCTCTTAGTCACTTCTGGCACATTGCGGTCAACTGTAATTGAGTTTTAGTCACTGCTGCTGTTGAAATTTTTAATTCAGTGGCATGTTGCAATGGAAGTTGGAGCTTATGGAAGAAACTAGGTGCCTATGGATGGACAAGACTATAGATAAATTAATCTTCCAGAGGACTGTGCCTGCAGTCTTTTGACTGTTAGGAATTCACAGCTGTGTTGTAGCAATTTCATGAAGTTCTTGTTTACCTATTTTCAAATTTATTTTTTCTTAAACTTTTGTCATGCAAGGCTGTGAAAGACACACGTGAAACTTGCTTTCTGTGCTAAAAAAAAGTTAAGAAATTGATTACTTTATGCATAATGATCTATGTAACATTGATCTTGCCAACATCTTTCAGAATTTGAAGATGTGATTTCATGATGCTAGACTGTGTACTCAGATGTTCGAGTACCCAAACATATTTATTCTTGGCTAACTAAAACAGACTGCATCATGTACAACAGGGTAGATGAAGTATTCTGCCCTAAAACCTAGAAGGTTGCTGGGAAAGAATCTTCATGTGGTATGCTGTGTCTCTGAAAGTTTTTTTGGTTTTGTGTGGAATTTTTTTTTTGGTGTGGGTTTTTTGTTTGTTTTGATAGAGGTATGTGCTGCAAGATATTTGAAAACTTATTAGTTCCTTGTTTTTTTTGCTGAAGTTCCTCAGAAGAACTCCATAGCATGTCTAAAAGATGACTTTTGTACGAGTTGGGGGCGGTTCTTATGTTCTTTGATCAGTGGCAGTGTGTCAAGCTTCTCTGACAGAATGATTGTAGACAGAGGAAAGTTGCAGAAGGGAAATGTCAGGGAGAAGGAAAATAAAAAATATACAGAAAGGAAACAAACAAATGCATTATTAACTATATGACACTTAATTTTTGAAATTTGTCTTCTAAAGTACAATCTTCCCTCAGTAATCAGCAGAAAATTTGGTACTAAAATGCTTTGTGTAGTTCTGAAAACTGTGGTGTTTGTTGGTGGCTGTACCTCATGTTCTTCTCTGCAAGCCTATCTCAGTTACAGTAACTTTCTTCATGAAAGAATAACAAGACTGTTCAAGTAGTTATTAATATTTGCTGCTGTCCCAAAGCTGAATGAAATTAAACTTGCTGTGTTGTCCTGCTTGTTGCTTCTGACTTCCTCAGTTGCTTGAGTATGGAATTGCTTAAATATTCTGGTTTTCAATGTCTCCCTTTCCTTTATTGTTATTTTAAACCAACCCCTGTAGTGTTTTGAGGGTCCTGGCACCAGAGACATCTTCAGATTGAGCTGATGCTTAGTATGACTTGCAGAACAAAGTACTCTTTCTTACTGTTATTTTGGGTTGAAGTGATGTTTTGGTAAGTTCCTCAGAGTTCCTTTCCAAATATTTACCTAAGAATTGTCCCACCAGTTGGCCAGGATGAGCAACCAGTATCAAAACCAAACAGTTGTTGTTGATTGGAAACTGTTGAAATGTAAAGCATCTTGGGTTCATTTGAGATATAAAGTTTGTTGCATAAAAGGCTTAATGCAGTTCTATATTACTAGCCTCTTCAGAAAAGAGGTATGCACTGTAGGAGTTCTTTGGTATTGTGACACTGGGATTTCTGTGCTCACCAAGTCATGGTCGTATTCTTTGCTTAACAAGTAGTAGTCATGGTGAAGTTTCTTCTGCGACCTCCCTTGCTGCTGTGTCTGTGTTGGAGTTCTCTCACTCATTGTCTAATACCATGCTTTGCTAATTGTTGGCATCTTCATAACCCAATTGCTTTGCCTAAGTATCTTTGGGAAAGCTATGATAGGGTAATTTTATGTCTGCTTTTTTCCTATGTTATTGCTACAGAAAATGTATGCTAATTACTCGAAATACGTTTGCTTCCACGTGCTCTTCGGGTTACTGGTTTTAAGGAGTCTGAAATATGATCTGCGCTACTCGTGGTTGATTTCCATGACTGACAGGAATCCGTTTGTTCCTTAAATGATAATGTGGTTTCTTCTCGGTATACTACAGCAAGAAACCACCACATCATGAATGCTCAATTAGAAACTTTACATATTCTAAAGTTAAACAGCTCCTCCTTAAGGGAGAAGTAATTGCTCTTGGCTGTGCTATGCTTTACTTTCTGATCAGTTACCCATTTTCCTATTAATTATGGTGGTAGACTGAGAGCCCCCTGTTGCTGCTGTTGTGGGAAAATGGTAAAAGTGATTTCTGTTTTTCTGTCTCAGGCAACTCTTTACACCACAAAATAACTACACCTCTTAAGAACTGTAACAAACTGTAAGCATCTGTGGTAGAGGTCATCTTGCTGTACGTTTGTGAGTAGCACGAGACCTGGGAATGTTAAATAAGTTTTAGTGACCTCCTAAAGTGAATAAAATGTGGAAGGAAAATACTTTTATTTTTCCTCTCTCTCCTCCCCACCCCCCCCTTTTTTTTTTTTTCTTTTAGTTGACTCTTGCAGGGAATGTTTTGAAATACACTCAAATCCCAGCTGAGAGCTATATGAACATCAGCCACTAGGTGGTAGAGTATTTCAAGAGTAATGCAGACTTTGATAAGGAGTGTTCTGTGGCTTTTCTAATCTGTCTTTTTTGCAGATATTTTTCGATGGGTTGTTCACTAAAATAAGGCTTCTAAACAAATTTAGGCATCTGTTCTCAAAGTTTTCATCAATGTAATCATCAGTTAAATATAAAATGGCTTGTTTATGAGGTGAAAGGGCTTCAAGGGAAGCCCTTGATGCATTTTAGTGGTAATCAGCAATAATGGTAAGAGTTCCCTCAAATTTTAAGAATATCATCTACTGTGTGTGACAAAATTATTGCATGCACACTTATAATTGGTAGAGTGGCTTTAGAAAACAAAATTGAAAAACCTTGACGCGTTCTGTTCCTTGGTAAAAGACAAGTAGCTTTTATACCACATCTGAATAAATGGAAACTTAATGCTTAAGCAGAATGACCAAAACTTTTCATAAGCTTAGGCTGTAATTGTTATCATTCTTTGAGGGTAGGGGAGAAACTCAAATTGTAGACAGACATATTTTCTTTTAAATATTGTGAATTTTGCCTTGTTTGGAAAGCTAGAGATGCAAATGGATAGGGATAAATGCCAAAAATAGCAAGTAATATTTAAGTCTTGTTGTCTGTGAACACCCTGGAGTTTAAAACTTATTGTGGCTGTTCGGTATCTTAATATACTTAGTCTTTTTGTTACTGCAAGCAAACTGCTATAGTTGTGACTTAAAACAATTAAAATCATTTACAGTATATAAAATCACAATATGCTTTTATGTATTTCAGACTTCTGCTTGTGGGAGGCTGTGAAACAGATGAAGATGGAGTATCTAAAGCAACTGGTTGTGGGATATCTGCTTGGAGAGTTCTGTCAGGCTCTCCCCATTACAAACAGGTTACTAGTTACGAAGATGACATTAGAACAGTAAGTGTGTTTCCTCATTTTATTGGATGAATAGTGTCAGCGGCAGAATTATCTAACTGGAAGTTCAATACGAATCTCTTTTTGAAAGAAGAATTTAATGTGATGTTTAGCCATTTTGTAATCTGTGATGTGAACTTCTCATAAGCTATCTCTTCCTCCCCCAGCATCTATTTTTACTTTTTCTGTAGTATGATTTGAACTTTTAAGTTCTTGATTATCACTTGTTTTAAAAAAAAAAAACAATCAAAATAAGAAGAAACAACAACAAAAAATATAGGGTGGTAATATACAAACTCCTTAGTTGTGTGCTGTGGTATGTTTCCTATCTTTATTGTAAAAATTCCAGTTATTTTTGGTTTTTTATTACTTCATAACAAAAGACAGCACACTGGAAAAAAATGTTTCAATTTAAATTTGCCTCATGATTTCTTTTGCTTTTATTGGAAGTATGTCTGATTTGTTAACAACTACCATGTGAACATTCTGAAATCAATTTACAGTATATTAGGATAAATTAAAGTATTTACTCTTATATAGGTATTGCTTAGTATTAAAAGAGCTGTTAATTTTTGTTTTAATGGATAGTGCTTTTCTGTGGCATGATGCATACCTAATGAAATGAGCAAAGTTACACAAACTGTGTTTTATTATCCTTGCATTATTTTAAAATAGGCAGTCTTATGGAAGTTTAAAGAATCCTGCAGAGTTGCGTTAGTACTTCAGATATGACTTAGTTTTAGGTGCATAAAACAATATATGAGATTGTTTTTCATTGTATGATATGTTTCTGTTCTTACAGGCACAGAGAAGAGGATTATTAAGGATTATGAATTTAAGGCTTTACAGCAGGCGGGGAACAGAACAGGTATTAAGGTCTAGGTCTACCTCAGAAATGTTTTTTACTAACATAATTGTCCATTAATGACTGCCTGAGAGACTGGTTGAAAGTAGTTTTTAATTTATGCATCTTAAGAATTAACATTTGTATAGGACCTATAAAAAAATAATAAGCTTTTAGTGTTAAATGGAGTAGCTTGCAATTTATTTGGTTTGATTAAAAATCCAATTAGTTCATCTGCCGAAGCTTGAACCTTGGGTTTTCAGCATCCTGACAGGAACAAGTCTAGAGATGTAGAGTTCAATATTAAATGTAAACTCTTATTCAAAAAGGAAGCACGTAAGTAGCTTCAAATGTTTATTATGGGTCAAACTTCTACTACCAGGATGCATGTGAAACTAATGAATCTGCTGATCAGAACCAACTTGTTCTTAACAAACCCTGGGTGTGGGTCTTCTATTCTTCTCTCCCCTGAATGAGTGAGTGTTAAATCTGAGCATCATGCTGAGGTGTAGGTGCGTGCTTTCTGTATTTCTAAGGCTTTGTACTGCTCTACATGCCTTAGGAGCAACCCATGCAGTACTGCACCACCTTCTTCTATCGCTTGTCTACTAGTTATGTGTAGCCTTTGTTTGATTCTTTTTTTTATCCCCCTTTCCCTCCTTGTAAAAAAACTTGTTTCCCTTCTTTTGCTTTACAAGGAAAGAACAGTGAAAAAAATCTTTCTGCCACCCTCACTGCATCCTCCTGAGAGGGAAAAATGGCTGATCTGAAGCAATATGGACTTTGGAAATGCCTCAATAGATTTTTTTTTTTTTTTTTTTTTGGGGGGGGGGGATGAGGATGTGTAGGTGACTGGTTAAAGAAGAAACTGCATGCTTGATTGGAAGGGGGGGGGAATCTTTCTGAATCTCTTTCAAGGGTGGAATGGGGAGAGATTTTATTTCCTTCACTGAAAATATAAAAGAGAAGGCTGAAGTAAACCCCCTTACTGGAAGGCTAGCGCTGAGTGTAGCTGTACTGAACTTCAACTGCACTGCAGTTGCCAGTACTAAATTTACAAAGAAAAGGAGAGATTGTTATTCACCCTTGAATGTTTTAATCCAATTTCAGAGATTATGGTTTAAATATATGAGGTATATCTTACATTCTTAGTGGGAAACTGGCAATAGTGTTAAGGGATGACAGGCACAGCAGCTAGGGGCCTTGTACATTAGAACTAGCTATTTGGGATTTGAATCTTAGTGTTGTGAACTTAAATGATACTTGTAAAATGTGAAGTGCCAACCTGCTGAGGTTTTCAGTATCTTGTTCTGCAGTTCCCTGAAGCTGACAAGCTGTTTACTGAGGCAGCGTTGCCTGCTTTTCCAAAGGACTGATTAATGTCTATAGATAACAATGGTCAGGTGCTAAATTTGAATGTGTTAATGGCCATCCAACATCTAAATTTAACGGCAAGAGAATTATTACTGACTACTGAGAAAATGTTTAATTCTTTAAGATCTGTGATGTATATACTCCTGATCATTTATCTGAATGGGTTAAATATTTTAGCTATATGTTTTGAAGTCCTGTCACAGTCTTTTGTTCTTTGCCCTCTGTGTCTGCAAATTGATTGTAAAGAGACAATTGCCATCAGTAGGCATGTACTTTTCCTTGGCAAACTACAGTAGAGGTTGCAGCACTCTAGCTGCTTAAGAATATAATCAGAATACTTATGAAATTTTTCTAATATAAATAATTCTTAATTGCTTTGGGGAAAAAAACTAATAATGCTCTCCTTTTCAGTTAAAAACACGCTTTAAGCTGGGATTTAAGCAGTGCTCTCAATAGCTGCAAACCACTGTACAACAATGAGCAGATTCCTTTGCCATCGTCGTTTCTGCGGCATAGCTAGAACTTAGAACCGCCTAGGAAATAAAATAAAGAACACCCCAAAGAAATAAACAAACCCTAAAAGAATATTGTTATTTTTGAATTATACCTACCATTCATGTGCTGTAGAAACGCCATTAAAACATCTTAATCATCTAGATATCTAGTAACTTTTCTGTACTTCATTTTGTTAAGGTATTTTCAAGAGGGGAGGTGCTGGCCTAAAAATTGATTATCTGCAGACTTGGAGAGTTCTAACATTACTGTAGGATGAATCTTTATCAGGAAGTTTTTAAAAACAAACTACACTAACAAAATGGTTTTTTATAAACAATATAATTTGGAGAATCTACATCCTGCTGTCTTTCAGTGAAGACTAGACTCTGCGAACCTAATGATCTTTCTAAAAACACAGAAGTTGTGTTGGGGAGGGAATGAATATAAATGGTGTTGTCAGAAATTGTTATGCATTGCCAGTGGCACTAAGTTTGACTTTAAAATTTGAGTGTATATTTAGAGGCTCTTGTCTCGTGGAAATATTGTATAGATCCAGTTGTAATTGCGTGGGAGTTTGGGAATCCTTAAGGAAATATTTTGTTAGAAGTACATTTTGCCTCTTAGGTTATCCAGAACTCAAAGAAAACTTAATCCAGGCGAATTTTTGCAGCCTTGGTGAAGTTAACTTACAGATGTTGAGTTACTTCATCTGTATGGACTTAGTCTGTTGTTTGTTATGTTGCTGCTTAGTTTATTGTTATCCAAGGGATTCTTAAATTCTGATTCAGTGTCCTGAAATGAATGTGCTCCCATCTATCTATCTCTTGTACCACACACCCCCCCCATTTTTTTAAAATTTTTTTTAATTGTAATAATGCCTACCTAAAAGTTTGCTCCCGGGGAGGAAGAGCTGTAGTAAATTGTGTTTTGGTAACAGTCTTTGGGTGAACCTGAGAGGTAGGCCAGCAGAAAAGTGAGGCTGCTGAATGTTTTCTCTGAACAGCTGATTTGAAAACAACCTGCAGTTTTTCCTCCAGGTAGCTCTGCGTTGCTGACTGCAGTGTTCTCCTAGGAATGCCACGCTTCAGATTTTATTTGCTGTATAACAATGTGATACAGAAGTTCACAGTCCTAAAGATTTCTTAGTTTTATGGTAGTGTTCTTCCTTTACATAGGCTGTTTTTACTCTTCCATGCCACAGTTGATACTTTACCTTTATTCTGTTCTTAGCTTTTTTTTAAAATTTAAAGCATGTTAAATTTTCAGGATGGAAGACTGTACAATCTTTTTTTTTTCCTAAAATATAAAAAAATACTTTGGGGCTTGGGGATTTTTTTCTGTATTCCTTGATGTGTGTGAGGTGGTTTTTTTTTTTGTTGCTTGCTTGGTTGTGTTTGGTGGTTTGTGTATGTGTTGGTGTTTTTTTGTTTGTTTGTTATTTTTAAACTCTTCTGACATAATGTCTGGCAGGATGGAGTTTTCAAGATGAATCTTTCTCCTGACGGAGCTCTTCTGGCAGCTATTCATTTCTCGGGAAAACTGACAATCTGGTCTATTCCATCTCTCAGACAACAAGGAGAATGGGACCAAACTGATCAGGTAAGAAGGATGTAGATGTCTAGAAACTTGCAGTGTATATCTTAATTATCTGGAGATGTGCTTTTCTAGGAGATGGGAGTAGTTCAGATAACTGTGCTTTAGCTACATTCTATCTTTCCAGTCAACTCCATATTTTTCAAGATCCCTATACGTACTTTCATAATAATCTTTCTATGTTTTAACCTTAAGCCTTAAACTTTAAAAGTTAAGAAAAAGAACCAGTTGTTTTGCAGTGAAGTTTTCATGAGGCTTTTTGGTGCCAAGTGGGTAACACTGGTAGAGGTAGACTGAAATGCTATTTTAAAATATAAGTGGAGGCCAACACGGGTAACTTTAAATGGTTGAAACCAAATTCTACTGGATGTCTAATGTGTTCGTCTATTCCTCCCTCAAAATTTACCCTGCCTTCTGCCAGATAATGCTCCAGAATAATTTGGTATTAGTAAGCCACACACTTTCTACAGGAATTATTTGCAAAACTAAGTAGGGGAACTTAAGTTAGGAATTGCCCAAACGCTGGCAAACTTTTACGTGACTACCGTGAATTGAAAACTGATTAGTTTTTCAAGAAAATTCCAACTAACTAATGCACTCTCTGGGTAAAGAGAACGCTTTATTTTAGTGAGGAAAATACATCTGCATTTTGAAGAATGACAAATCTGAAATTATGCATGCTCTTATGTGAAGTATTCTGAATTTACTCACATTAATTTCTTGACTAATAGATAGGGAAGGGCTTTTCACTTGAAGTACTCTGTATTATGTTCTAAACTTACAAGACATGAATCGACATCAAGTCCAAACAGGGTAACCAGTCACTAGACATATATGGCACGAATTACCACCAATATTTCCTATGCAGTATTGATCTCAGGTGGTTTTATTGTAGTGTTTCTTATTAGAAAATCATTGTAGAATGAAACATTTGCTACTTGGTAGTAAACTGAGTTTTAGGGCATATGCTGATTAATAAATCCAAGTGTGACTTTACCATTAAATATTTGTAGTTTTTGATTCTTGTCTATAATTTCTTTTGCAGGGTAAATTTTTGCACAGTGTATTGACTCCTTTAGAAATTCCAATGAAAAAAAATATTTCCTACAGTTTTTTGCTACTGTTTTTAAATGCTTCAAGTTTATGCATTCATATGAAACACAGACAGCTTTTTCACCATGCTATATTGAATTAATCTACAGTCTAAGCATTGAGCAGTAGGTACTATAAGGTCCACAGCAAAACATTTCATTGACATTAGATATAGGCACAGGCCTCTATAATGAGTAAGAGTACAAAATGAAGGAAGATGTCTGTCTTTGGGTATCATGGTGACTATGAGCTTAAATAAACGTTTTCAAGAAAAACTACAAAAAAGATAAGTCAAACTTTGACTATAGGAAAGACTTAAATCAAGAAATACTTGTAGAGATAATGGTATATTGCTATGCTGAACACCACTTGTGTGCTGTTATCTTCTTGATCTGATGGCAAGAGCAAGACTACTGACTTGGAAACATGGCTGGGGTGTTGTGTAGCTTGTTTGGGTTTTTACAGGTAAGCACTCAGATCTGATTGGGCTGTATTGACTGTGAAACTCTTCCGGGTCCTGCCGGGATGGATTAATTTTCTTCGCAGCAGCCTGTGTGGTGCTAGGTTTTGGATTTGTGAACAAAACAGTGTTGATAACTCACCAGTATTTTAGCTATTGCTCAATAGGGCTTACACAGCTTTAAGGCCGTCTGTTTCTCACTGTTGTCTCCCAGTGAGTAGTTTAGGGGTGCACAACAACCTGGGAGGGGACACAGCCGGTACAGCTGACCCCAGATGACAGAAGGGATATTCCATGCCACCTAATGTTATGATCAGCAATGGAAACAGAGCAGGGGGAGGTTCTGGGTAGGTAGCCATGGTTCGGAGACTGGGTGCACATCAGTCAGCTTGTGGGAGATGTGATGCAAAGGCAATCATTCATCTTGTTTTTCTCCCCCCCGCCCTGGGCTTTCCTTTGCTTATAAAACTGTCTTTACCTTGACCCATGACTGTTCTTGCTTTTACTTTATGCTGTCCCACTGGGGAGGCGAGTGAGCGAGCGGCTCTGTGATGCTTAGCTGCCAGCTGGTGTCAGCCCACCACAGAAATGGTTTATTTATTATTTAGGAAAGTACTTTTAAAAAACCAAAATAAAATCCCAAGAATTCTGCTCCAGTGTTGGCAGAAGTGTTGTGTGTGCTTGTACGTATGTGTATGTATACATATCTATTTTTAATGTACACTTGAGATTTTTGTGACAATACAGGTTTTTGCTCCAGCATGTATACAGTGAATTTTTGTATTTTTCCTTTGTTTTTAAAAATAATGAATGTGTATTCTGAAGCAGTTTTCAGGACTTTATCCTCTAGTGAGGGTGATATAAAGGAGTAGCCAGTATTTGACTGTTTTCAGAATGATTTTTATAGATGAAACTAGTATCCAGGTGTAATGGGTATTTTCATAGTGTGTGCATTTCCTACAATTGTCACCCTAACATATTTGTTAAATTAACTTAAAGTGGCCTCATGTTTACTTTTAATTAGTAGACCCTTTTCTGTCTACTAAAATATTAAGTCTAAAAATCACCTTCTACTTGACCCAAGACTGTTTTGGTTGTCTGAGCTGTATAATCTACCTGTACTTCGTTACATTGCAGCTGGGGGCAGGATTACTGGCATCTGTATTTGTGTGGTTCACATGTATTCTGCTATTATTAAGTAAAGCTTAAAAAACCAGCACAGCAACAGTTTACTGATTCTAAACATTGCAGTGCATCATTAAATAATGCTGCTTCTCTGGCTGCACTAGGCTTGAACGGGGCTTTATAATTATGAAAATAACCAGAGTAAATATTTACAGCACTGTACAAAGCTGGTACTCAGGACCACTACACAGAGTGAACAGGAGGACTGTTTTGAAGATTCTCTTTAATATGCTTGCAGTTCTATGTACAGACATGAAAAGCAAACACTTGGTGGGCTTCTGGTTGCTGGAGAGCCTTTATTTCAGAAATCTTTAGGGTATGATTATTCTTTAATGCTGACTAGGCCAGGTCTTGATGGTACTCTTGTTTTCTAATACGTTGTTTTAGAAATACAGAAGTCTTATTTTGTTATGATTTTTTTAATTTAACTGTCTGGAGAAAAGTACAGTGTTGCTGCAGCAGCTGTATGTTTTACATTCAGGAAAAGTTTGAATTTATGTGTAGTATTTTCATTGAAAAATGAATGGGTCAGCAATAGAGTAAATAAGCAGATTGTCTGTGTTACAAAAGTTTACTTGCATATAATCCATTTCTTTTTTTGTCCCCCCCCCCCCCTTTTTTTTTTTTAGCCAGGTTATGATGAGATCAACCCAGACTGGAGACTCTCTAGTGAAAAAAGAAAGAAAATAAGAGGTGTGTGGCACAGTTAGATCGTTATTTTATACCACTGTGTAATTAAAAATATTTATACAAATATACAAAGACCTAAAATGGCTTAATTAAATCTCGATTAGAATAGTTGCAAAAATTGTATGTTTGATTTGAATTTGTAGCATGGCATAGCTAAATGAATGTCACAATAAATCTTTTTTTTTTTTAATCCTGTTTTAAGAACACTTTTTTAGCCATAACCATAAATAAGATGATATTTCAATTAGTACCGGACTTCATTTATTATTAATAATGTGATTATGACTCTGTAGAATGCTGAACACTCAGCAAATGTCTCAGCTTGTATCAGAAGCCACTACATCATAATTTGTAGGTAACACATCAGAGTCCACAGTCTAAAACCTAAATTTACCTTTACCTTTTTTTTCTATGAATGTCTAATAAATCTTGAAAGGTAATGTAATCTAAAGATAATTAGTTTGAAATTCTAAAACAAAAGGGCTTTGTTTGCTCTGACTGGATTTGCCTCATGTCAGTCTCTCTATTCTTTTCCCAAAATTCAGGCCACCATGTGCAACCATTTATCACCTTTATTGCACGTCTCTTCCAAGAGTGCAGAGATCAATAGCTATTCCATGATCCATTCGCTACTGCTTGTATACATGTATATTATTAAAAGATCTCTGTTTCTTTGTACTGTTTTTCTTGGTGATTCTGTCTTTGGGTTAACTCCTCTGACCTTCCTGGGTAGGCTGCTGACTAAGCACTGGAGTAGCAGAAAAGTGATAAACTGATCTGTTTCGCAGTGCTGTTTGTGGAAAGGCCGTTGTCATCGGAGAGGTGGGAAATGACACTGTGGTGAACAAATTGAGCTAACTTTCTCGTGAACGTTTTGTCCCAGTTATCACAGTCAAGACAGTCTTAGAAATGACACAGCTTCCATCTTCGGTTGTGGTGACTTTCTGTTTTGTTCGTTTAGTCTTAACAACCTCATCGTGTAGGCTCTTTCACAAGCCTTGGTCATAGTTGTCATGTATCCTCAAAAGCAGTGTAACCTTTTCTGATTTTCATCAGTATTATGTTTGTTGCCAGTGAGACTTGGTTAAGGATGGCCTGGGAAGTATTGAAGCAGATCTTTATGAAATATCATATTTTATGCAAGTAAATCAGTTTACTGTGAATTCTTTTTCCAAATAATATTAAAAAAATAATTACAAAAAAAGACTTATTTTTTCTGCTCAACAGCTTTATTTGATGCAGAACTGATTTAGTAAAATATAATTAATCTAAAATACAAACTTAGTGACCCAAGGATGCATATGCAATAATAAACAACTGTTAAATTAGGCCATCAGATAAAATCTCTTAGTAATTGAAGTCACTTTTGTTCTTACCTGGTGTTTAAAATAAGATTTCCTTGTATTAGTGCATTCTTGTTTGTTTGTTTATTTTAGATAAAGAATCCTATTACCCATTGATAGATGTAAATTGGTGGGCAGATAATTCTGTCATCCTGGCTCGCTGCTCTGGTGCACTGACTGTGTCCTCAGTCAAGACGTTAAAAAACTTGCTGGGAAAGTCATGTGAATGGTTTGAGAGTTCTCCTCAGGTCACTTCAGCTCATGATGGAGGATTTCTAAGTCTGGAGGTGAGGAATGTGCACAAGCAGGTACCTTTTTGGAATGCAGTAGAAACAGTTCGCTTTTGTGTATGTAATCTCAAGGGTGGGGAGTGTGGGGGTGTGTGTGTGGGGGGTGGTGGTTAAAAAAGAAGAAAAATTATTGTTTAATAGAAAAAGTGATTCTGTTTCCAAGTTCAGGGAAATTCTGAACTTGCGGCAACTTAGCTGTCTTAATAAAAACTTGTTTGTCAAATAACTTCTGGGGAGTAGAAACAAAACTCCTAGAAGGCTGAATCTGAATGAGAGGAATCTGCAGGAAGATATTTTTTGTTCATCTATAGTAGGATTCCAGGAGGGAGCAGAACATAAAGAAAATTCCTGGTTAACTTCATTGAAACTAGGAAAATTACTCTTTCCCAAATCTTACACTGAAATAGGTCTTAAACATATTAAATAAAAGTTTAAAATAATTTTTATCAGAATATCTCAATACATACCAAAGCTTGTGCATATGTTTTTGGAAAGGTTTATTATTCTGGAAATAAGATACAGCCAGTGACTGGCATATTACAGCCTAAGGATGGAGGCGATATTACATTTGCATTGAACAGAAGACCTTGCTTTGAATAGCCAAGAGTTGAAAACACTGCTGTACACTGCAGTAAGCTATATAACAGTGTACAGAAGATGTCTCCATAGCTCTGTCCCATCTGGGGTAGTATAAGATGTTTTGTGTAATAGTTGGTTACTATTATGAAGCCCTCACTCTTGCTTCAGTAGGTAAGGGATGAAGCCTCAGATGTAGGAGACAGACCCAGTCAGGGTTTGTGGAGCATGTTAAGCAAGCTGAGAAATAAAGGGTTTAAAGGAGAAAGGGAGGAAGGGTGTTGATTCTGAAATGTGAAGTATTGGAAGTGGAGATGTATTCAGTTCTCACCAAACTAGCTGAGGTGTACTAGGTGGATGCTTCATGTTCATATTTTCTGTGCAGTGCGAAATAAAACTCGTTCCAAAAAGATTACGCTTGGAGAGCAGGCCTGGTGATGACGATGAGGGAGATGACGACTCTGATTCAGATGATGAAACTTCTGCTAAGGACAGATACTTCAGCTACCTGAAGCAAGGCCTGTACTTTGTGACAGAAATGGAACGATTTGCTCCTCCACGGAAACGTCCACGTACTATTACAAAGAATTTTCGCCTTGTCAGTTTAAGATCCACGACTCCAGAGGAACTGTACCAGAGAAAAGTAAGTAGAGAAGGAAAGGTCATTTCTCTCATAAGCAACTTTATTTAGAAAGACCTTTCAATTCTTGCTATGTTAACAGAAGGATTTAGGCACATATTTCTAAGGGTCTCTTAGTTGACAGTGTACTGTGTTACCCAATCGAAGGGATCGTTGTTTAAATCTAGAGTTATAATAATTCAAATGAGATGATGTTTGCAGGTCACTGAGGAGACACTGTGCATCTTTAGTTTGGCCAAACTTGGAAGTGTGCTCATGTGAGTATTTACAAATATTGAAAGACCTGGCAAATATATTGAATGGAATCAGTTGAGCTTGTTATTGGCCAGGGAATGGGTTAACTTATATTCTGATGTGAATGTAGTTTACTTGCACGTTTTTTTCAGGCATACGTACAGATGAGGCCTGTGACTCACTCTTACTGAACGGATACTTCTTAATTTTTAAGACTGCTCGAGTCAGTACTTTGTCTAGGCTGTTTCAATTATTCTGGCGGTAAACCAGACCACTCTAGAGCTCTTAAAAGTTCCCAGGGAGTGCTGATGTCGTACTGGTTACCTAAATAACTTCTTCCTTCTTCTTGAGGGGGAAAAAAAAAAAAAATCTCTGATTTTCTAGAGGTGTCCATCAGCTCCAAGTATTACTCATCTGTATATTGAGCCATTCTTTTCCCTACCTGCTTAAGCATACCACAATAATTATCCCTCTACTGTTTCAACACATGTGTGGTTGTTTAATATGGAAATCAGATGACTTTCATGTGTTTGCTTTTTAGATTGATAATGAAGAATATGGGGAAGCTTTGTCTTTGGCTCAAGCATATGGCCTTGATTCTGATCTTGTCTATCAAAGACAGTGGAGGAAGTCGGCTGTTAATGTCGCTTCAATTCAAGACTACTTGGTGGGTTTATTTTTTGTGACTTCTAGGCTTTCTTATCAGAATGGCTGCGTTATCTCTACAGAAATTGAATTCTGAATTGTGTTCTAATTTATACAACACAAATTGGTGGCAATTTTGAGAGCTGTCCTGCAAATTCCATTACACGTCATGTAAAAGGGAGTGATTCTGTTAGCTTAACTGAAGGTCTGATCTGGAGACCTTGGAAGGTAATGGCAACCTTTCCTTCCAAGTATCTTCTAATTTCTGTTAATAGCAGCATGCTTTCTGTAGTATAATCTCTCCCCCACATGCAGCAGTAGATTGTTGCCTGGCAAATTAATAAAAATAATAATTGGAAATATAAAACATTTGAAGAACTTCCAAGTACTTTGGAAAATTAAACGGGAAGGTGAAGTTATTATCAGTTGCTATATAGCAAAGTTTGAATAACAAAATTTACAGCGAATTCTGCTAACTGTAACTGGAGCTTTGCAGTAGATTCCAACATGGCTTCTTTTGGCTTGGAAAAAATACTTCAAACTCAGTAGACACTGTAGTGTAAAATCTTCCAAGAGATGAAGAGAAATATTGTCTAACTTTTGTTTTCAAGTCAGATATTAACTGAATGTCAAAATAAGATTTTTACAAGTAGCCATTCTCCATGTGCTATGTAATTTCAACTGAAGATCAGTAGATAAGGCCAGTAAAATTTTCTGACCCAGGCGTGTCCTTTCTGTCACAGAATCCTATTTGATACTGAAAATTACTCTAGTGCTATTGTGGAATAAACTCTGTTTGTAACAACTATGTTCTAGCCCCAAACCATCACATTTTATTTAGTGTAAGGAGGTGTGATACTAATTAAGGAATACAAATAATAACTTCTGTTCCATTTGTTGTGAAAGTTCTGCCAAATCACTTGGTATTTCTGTGCCTTTTTCTGCCATATATACTCTGAAGGAATGATGGGTTTTGCATTCTCGCCTCTTTTCTTGGTTGACGTTCTCAGTCATAAAAGTAACTTGACATTTTCTTAAGTGGAAGAAACACATTAGAAGACTTTAACATCTCCCAGTTTCATTGCTTTGGATTAAAGCATTTAACATTGTATCTATGCTGTTGTTCTTTGACAGAGCAAAATTAAGAAGCGTGCATGGGTTCTTCATGAGTGCTTGGAAAGAGTTCCAGAGAATGTGGATGCTGCTAAGAAGCTGCTTCAGTATGGCTTGAAAGGCACAGACTTGGAGGCTCTTGTGGCCATAGGAAAAGGAGAAGATGGCGGCAGGTTTGGGAAGAGTATTTGTTTGTTTGTTTTCTTTTTCTAAAGAATGGTGTATGAAATCCTTACTAATAATTTGGTACAACTTGTTTATCAACCACTAATGAAAATGTTAAGGTGCTTTTGCAGGACAGAAAGAAAAGTAACGCTTTGAATCAAACTATTTTAAAGATGCCCACAAGATATCTATTCTCATTTTACCTTTTACAAAGGTAAAATCATTGTTTATTTTGTACTGCACTTTCCTTCTTCTTTTGATGCTCTTTATTTTCTTCATCATAAAGAACATCTGATGTCACTATTTTTCTGTGAGATTCTGTTTCTGTTGCCTCTTCTGGAAGCTGCAACTACTACTATAAATACACTTTGTTGCATGTCTTAATTGTTGTAATGATCTTCTGTTGCTCAAGTGGGGAGCAGAACAAAGCAAAACACAGCGGGTCAGTGGGGAAATAAATGCAGAGACAATTCTCTTCAGTATTCAGTTCCTGGTGGTAGAAATAGAAGAGGCTGTTCGTTTGTCGTGCAGTCATCTATTATCGTGGTATGCTGTAGAGCTGCTGCCGATCCCAGTGCTACCTGTGGAATTTAGAAACTTCTATCAACCATCATAGCTGTGTAGTTGGTGGTTTATTTTTTTCTGTTTGTTTTAGGGAGAGGGTGGAAACAAGAGGTGATGGTCCTGTTGGCTTGTGATGAGTGCCTGCTGCTTTACAACAGCAAAATTCACTATTATTTTTTTCTATAAAAATCTAGATTTTTAGTAAAGACATATACGGAAAGCTGTTTTAGTATGTTTATTCAAAAATTAGTTTGTTATAATCTGTTTTTTAGTTTTTTGGGTTTTTTTAATCAACATTGATTACACTGTTGGCTTTGTCTTCCAGATTTATCTTACCGGGGGAGATGGACATTGAAATTCCCTATGAAGACTTTTTGTCACCAGATGAAGAAGTGGATACTAGAAGGGAAAAAGAGGCCAAGAAGCGTCAAGAACTGCTATTATCAGTAAACTTCTCAAAGTAAATGAAATGTTAGGCAATGTTTTATTCAGAGTTATAGGTTTATTATAATACACAGTTGCAATAATGTGATTTCTCTCATGTATGTTATTCCTAATAGGAAAGTGGTTTAAATTTAAATTGGCATTATATTGCATCAAAATTCTTGGTTTACTTAATTTCTTGGTATATTCCAGCGCAGAAAGCTGTTAAAATGTGTAACTGTTGTCTTCATGTGCACGTGGTGTACAGTACCAATTGCAAGCGTGAAAATTCCTGTTTTGAATGCAGGCTGACACTGGAACAGAAAGAACTCTGCCGCAGCAGGCTGAAGCTCTTAACTTACCTTGATCGCCTTGAAACCTATGAGGTGAGGACACTGGGTAGCTGGTTGCACTTCTTTTGAGTTCTCATTCCATAGGTATTCCTGTAACCTTTTTGTCACATTGTCGTATCTCTTTTTTTTGTTATATATTGCAATATTAATGCTTATGGTCTTCTTGAAATGCTACAGTCTCTCCCTTATGAAAAATAAGCTGTTTTCTGTTCAAGCTACCGTGTTTCTCCTGCTTTACTGTTGCAAATGGCTGGCTTCTAGTGTTGAGAGGTATAGTTGGGCAGAGGCCTGCTTTGAACATTCTGTGTCTGCAGCGAATTAAGGTATACAACAGCATGGGATGTGGAGTTGGCATGGGATTATTATTATTTCCCTCTGTCAGTCTAGTTAGGAAGTTCTATTCAGATTCTCTAAGGAATCTTTTTCTTCCATGAACTTACTGAAGTGAAAGTCCTTGGAATGTCAAACTGTCTTTTGCTTAGTTTTTTTTTAATTTTAACTTTGCAGTTAGCGCTAGTCACGTAATGACTTTTACCACGTCTTTTTGTAACTAATGTTGTCTAAACCCTAACCAAAATAAGACAGAGAATTGTCTTACCTTATGCATCTGTGTTTTTCATACTGAAACAAATGAAAACCAGCATACTTTTCCACATATATCTCATATTTATTCATCCTCAGATAAAGAAACATGTAGGCTTTTTGATGCTTTTGTAAGTCTTGCATAAAACCAAATCTTTTATAAGGTCTTTTGTTGTTGTTTTGTGTGTGGTTTTTTTTTTTTTTTTCATTTAAAGGAAATCCTTGGAGGGCCTCATGCAGCTGAACAGCACTATGATGGAGAATTCTTCAAGAAGTTCAGAAATCAGAATATTGTACTTTCTGCAAGAACTTATGCTCGGGTATTAATATTTATTTTGCTAGAATGTCATTTTGTTTTGGTACGCACTTAAGTGCAGTTTTTTACTCACTTTGAACTTGGTTGAATCTCAAAGGGAATTTAAGAGGTGGGGGGTGTATTTGTCTGATTGTAAATGAATAAATGCAGTGACCCTGAGCTAATTTTCTTTATTGCTAAAGAAAATTTTTAAATTAAATGTTTGTTGCATGACATGTTGCATTAGATTTCTTGCTCATTTGCTGTCTAAATCAATCTTAAGATAGTTCTACAAGTTAATGTTTTGCTCTTCAGGAAAGCAATGTCAGAGCCCTGGAAATTTTATTCACTTTCCATGGATCAGCTTTACTTCCACACAGACAGGCAATTCTGTCCAATTTTCCGGAGACTACTTCACCACATGAATATGCTTTCTTGTTGCCTGAAGCTTGGTAAGGATGCATCTATGGATATTAACTAAAAAAAAAAAAAAAGATTTTTATGTTAATACTTACAATATTTTCCATATATGGCAGTCTGCTGTTGGTTATTATGTGTAATCAAGAGAGCAGGTTTGTCTTTATGTAGTTGACCATATGTACTTGGCATTTTCGGCTTTACTTTGTGCCATTCCTGGAAGCTTTTTGGTCTCTTTCGGTTATTACCGGGAAAGTAGGGACTTCAAACGTTCTTGCCTTCGTGACACATAAGAGGAGGCATGATCTTTTCTGATCCGAAACTGCCAAGATTTTCACAAGTGTTAAGTACAAGTCTGTAATTGGTTTGTAGTAACAGCCAGTGTTAGGAAATTAATAACACAAGTGTTTAGCTCCCTGGAAGCAATTATGTTTTTCTGGATTTGTTTTGAAATGTAATTTAACACTTAAGCAGTCAGTAACTTCAGTATCATTCATCTTCTTGTTACTGATTCTTATGCGGCTTGCTAAGGTAGAATTATGAAAAGCTTTAAATCCAGACTTTCCTACTCTTTTATTTCAGCATCAGATGTTAGTTTACTGTCAATTTCATATAAATTTTCATAAGAGAGTCTTCCTTGAATGTCATAAGTGTTCTGTGTATTAATGAAAAGAATTTTTTGCTTCCAGAGTGTTTCTTTCAAACACTTCAATTACGAAATTAGTTCTGAAGCATATTGTTCAGTGGCCATAAAGAATCAGGAAAGACTTCATTGTTTAATATTTCACAATAGGACTTTGAAGCCTTACTTCAGAGGGGTAGTTTTATTATTAATTTTTGTGGTTTGTTTTTTTTTTAATCTTCCAGCATTATAGTTAAGTTTTTCACTTCAAAGTTTTAATAGTCCCATTTGGATAATTCTCTATGTAGATAAAGAGGTGTTTTTTTTTTAATTCATCAAGTTATTCCCCTGATGTTCTTTCCTAGCTTATAATACTTACCACTTTTGTCCTTTCTGAACAGGAGTTAATCTTTATTTCATGATATCTAATACTTACCAGTGCCCTTTTTATTGTGTTGGTAGTATTAGGAACACAGTTATTTAGTTCTGGTGTGAAAACACTTGTTTTATCCTTTTCTCTCAGGTAATAGTTAGGACCATGCAGAGAAATTATTGCAGTGTTTATAAAATTGGTAAAATATAATCCAATTTTTCTCTTTTGATAAGATTTATAATGTGAGAGGGAGGGAAGAACGGGCTTCTTAAATGTGGTGATGGCATTTCGTTGGTGTTCATAAACATGTTCCCCTTCTTTATGAAAGGTTGTTTGTTCTTAGTTTTTTTTTTTTTTTATTTTCTTATTGTGATTGGTTGGTTTGTTTAAGAAACTGACTTATGTGCCAAGAGGCAAAATGACGGTCAAAATAAAACATTTCACCAGTGATGTAGTAGTAAAGATGCGAAGTTATGGGTGAAGAACTTAGTTTTGTCTGCTGTTGAAAAATGGAAGTATGTAGTTTGAATCTTTATTCCTGTGGCAGACGGAACTTTCTAGTGCTAGGATCAGGTATGTGTAGGTTCACACTTTTTTTTTTTTTCAGGTTGCAGAACAGATAATACTGTATGGCTTTGCAATGTTTGTCTTTGGACAACTACAAAATGGGGATGAGGGCAAATCCGATCTACGCAAATCCCATATAATTATAAAAATATACTCTGTTTTATCTAATGTTTTTCTAAAACTGTTTCTGTGTTGCAAAAGTGATTATTTGCAAAACATTGCTAATTACGCTCCCTAAAACTCTATTTTATTAATGTAATAGAACTAAATAAGTATTGATGAAGATGTATCTATTAATGAGAATAATAGACTAATGAAACAGATTTAAGTTGTACAAAGTAACACTTTCTTATTAATGTAAAAAGTGTGGATTTTTTTTTTTTTTAAATGGGATGAGTCTCCCCCCCTCCCCTCCCAGTTCAGCTTCTGGCAATTCTTGTTTCATGTGAATCAAAGAGAATTGAAGTTCTTGGTCATTTTAAGTGAATTTATTGGGCCTTTCAGTTCTAGCATTTATTTTTTAAGTGAGTTATTAGTATGGCTACGATTACTGGCATGCTGTAGATACGTAGTTGTTATGAAATCCAGTTTAAATGAATGTGCTATCTAGTTTATGTCTACGTATTGTGTTGTATGGAGAAGTAATTTGCCTTAAATTAACTGATTGAACAAGGCTATGATGCAACTACAAAACCATTTCATTCCCACATAAAATTAAAAAGTTGCGAGTGCTGACTAATTAATAAACTTCTGAACAAAAGGAAAGCATTACAAAAATACAAACCCCATTGTTTTAATTGCTAGAAAATTGACTCTAGCATTACAATTTACAAGTGTTTCTACAGCTAATGCCACTTGTAATTACAATGGTCTTGGAATAGGGAGTGAGAATGATTCAATCTGTCCTCATGAACTTTGACTCTAGACAAATTTTATAAAGGATTCTGAGTCAGAAAATGACTTAGTCTGGTTTTCCTTTTTAAATTCCACACTGTTGCAGTTATGAAGTAGAGTGTATGCTGGATATCAGAAGTAATTTTTTACTCTCAGCTGCAAAAAAGACAGATCTCTCTTATGATTTCTTCTAGCTCGTTGTTTTTCTGAAAATTCAAGGCCATAATTGTCTGTACTAGGAGATTCCAATGGGGTAATTGGTTCCTGTGGTGCACATCATGAGACCACTAACATGGACCAACTGTATGCCAGTGCCCATGTTAAGAGTGCAGCCTGCCCTGGTGGCCTTGCTTAAAGAATGCCTTGTTCAGTGCTTTGTTGATGCCTCCTGCAGCTCAGGCCTCTTGCCGAGCAGTGTGCAGCTCTGCAGGCAGAAAAGATTTTAGCGGAGGAAAAAAAATCCTGTAGTTTGTCTCCTAGGTGTTTGTATATGGCCCTGTATGTGTGTAGGATGAAGTGCTGCTGGTAACTGCCCATATTCTGTCTGTGTATACGGAGCATTTTAAGTAAGAGTGTTGGTTCCCAGCTGGAGCTCTCTGAGGTGACACTTACCCTTATAGAACTTCACCACATTGCTCTGTGTCCTCCTAGTTCCTCCATCTGCAGGGGAATCTGGTTGAGGATTAGGATTGTGTAGCAGGTGGTGCCTTTGTGCATGGAACAGGTGAGGTGGGACAAATAGGCACCTGTAGCTATTGACACGGCAAAAGCATCGAATGACAATTGCTTGCTACATACCACCACAAATGCACATAGAAGTCCTATATCTGAAGAATTTCATTACCTGTAAGAAATGTTTTTGTAAAGGTTACATTGTAACTGCCGCTTTTGTCTGGAGACTCCAGTTCGGCTGCAGATAGTAAATTCTAAGTGCCTAGTGAAAGAAAGGCTTGTTTTGCTAGGGCATTTTATAGGCATAAAGCACTTATTTCTCATGTTACTGACACATGTCATTTACATTAGGATGACATTTAGAGGCCAGTGTCATAAGAATTTTAAGGCCTTATCAGTCAAGGAAAAGTTGGTATGACATACGGGGGGAAAAAAGGTAGGAGAATTTACTTATTTTTTTTTTTTTCCTTTTTTCTTCTGGGCCAGGTTGTTAGGAAATACATACATAGTTTTTTCCTGTATCTGCTTGTAAAAAGTCTCAAGTGGTAGATATTCTTTTGTTTCTTGTTTATGGCACATGTTTTGTAGCTTAGTACCTTTAGGGATCACTCTCAGAACTGTTCAGGAGGAGGTTTGTCGTGTCTGAGCAGATGATTTATGTATTCATGAGACTCTCAAAAAGGGCTGCAAGTTGTATAAGCTCAACAGCCCCCAGAGTTGAGAAGGAATCTAAAATATTATGATGCATCAGTGGCTGTACGTGCCTGGCAGCTTCAAATTGGTATTGTGATAGGATGACATTACTCCGTAATGTGTTTTTGCGGAATTGTGATTGTAATGTTTTCCTAATTCTTTTCGTATTATTTCTCAGCTTCTTTTATAATGATGGCTTCTGAATCTCTGCTGTCTCTTAGTCATTGGGATTCATACTACTTCTCAAAGATCCATCAGATGCGCAGGCTTCAGAGTGAAGGTGGTAAAAGTTCAGATAGTCAAAGGAGTTGATAGCTCTTCCTAATCTCTATTTTAATACCTACAGCTAGTGTTCTTAGCCTCTAGTTAAGACTGTTGCCCTCAGGTTTTTAAAGGTGATCTCAGAGGAAAATAATGCTTTACCACCATTATAAGTATATAACCAGAGTCTTTTTCCTTTTCTTCTAATTTTCTTATTCCTTTTACTGCATTTAACTGCTATATTGCAACATTAATGCTCACATTTTAAACCCATAGATGCTGGCAAATTCAAATGTATGGTTCCCTCAGCAGCCGTAAGTCTGCTATATTGCACATTACACTAGTAGTAAAAAATCTTCCCTCTAAGATAGCAACTTTTTATATGTTTTTTTACTCCTTAACTTTCTCTAACACTGGTTTTCAGTCGTGGCTTAAAGTGAATTTTTACTGGAGAGTTGTGGATGAACTCCATTTGCCTGATGAACTGGGGTGTGGGAGTGGATATACCTTCCAAAATCTTCCTGAAGCTTTCAAAGCCTGAAAATTTCCATGTAGTAGACTCTCAACTATGAATAGATAAATACTACACAATTAAACTAAGAGGTTAACTTTGTCTTTTCATAATGATGTCTCCTTCTGAACTAGGTTTTTAGTTATTGCCTGTGGCGCTGCAGTTTCGATGAAGCTCTTACAGCTTCATCTCTTCTCTTCTTAGTATTTGTATGTAAATAGGTTTGATGACTGAACATCTGCAGAACTGTCTAATACATAGTCCTCATTAGTTTTTCTTATCTTCTGAAGCTGAACTGCTTTTGGTTTTAGTGTAGTTCAGAAGTATTCCTGTTAAAAGAATTAATCCCGTGGTCAGTTCTTCTTATTTATTCATTGTATCATTATACAAGTGAATTCAAATAAAGAAAAAGGACATAAGTTTTATATGTTCTTTATATATTCTTTTCCTTTTCACTAAGTGAAAGAAGAAAAACAGTTCAGAGGTAGAGGGATCAACGTAGTTAATACTAGTTCAAGGATGTGTTTGGGGAAATAAAATCTTACCTTCTACCATGGATTAGAAAAAATAACTTCTGAGGGAAAGATTAACTTGTCATGATGTCACTTGTGTTCCATCTGGATTGACTTCTGGTAGGAGGGGGGGAAGGTTATTGTGGTCCATGTAAAAATTAAAGCAAGTGGTTTGGAGGAAAAGAAACTCTTTATAAACTGGCCTATGCAAGGATCTGGGAAAGTAGCAGGAGCAGCTCACTGCAGCCAGAAGGCTGCTGCAGAAAGTGAGCTGGCAAAAGGTATTAGTCAGGAGGAGTTTTTGAAGAGGAGAATGAGAACTTGAAGCTGAGGGAGCTGTGGAGGACATGAGCTGTCACCAAGGAAGGAGGGCAGTTTCACAGGAGTTGCTATGCTGGAGCTGAACTGCTGTTCAGAGGGACCTAAACGGACTGGAGAAGTGGGCCAGCAAGAGCCACGGGGAGTTCAAGAAGGGCAAATGCAAAATCTTGTTCCTGCAACTGAAGAAGCTCTTGCAACAATAAAGGCTGGAGGCTGGCTGGGAAGCAGCTCTACTGAAAAGGGCCTGGAGGTCCTGGTGGGCACAAAGAGGACATGAGCCAGCGGGGGAGGCCAGCAGCATCTTGTCCTGCATGAACAAGCACAGCCAGGAGACTGAGCGATCGGACTACTGCGTTTGTTCAACTGCATCTAGAATACTGGCCCCCAGTACAGGAAAGACATCAGTAAACTTGGTGTCCCCCTGCTGAACTGGCTCCAGGTGATTGAGAACCGGAGCATTTGAAGGCTGAGGGAGCTGGGTATGTTCAGCCTGGAGAAGGTTTCAGGTGGGCCAGTAGCAGCCTTTGCGTCCCTTCCTATAGCATGTGAACTGAACTATGTCTGTGCTGTTTATCCACAGAGCATTAACAGGATTTTCTTTTTATTTCTGGCTTGTTCATGCCTGACTTGATCTGTCTTCATTTACGATGTGTGTCTTTTGCCTGCATAGTCCTGAACTGTACCTTGGCTTGCCTTCCCCAGTCCTCTCATGGAAGTGTATTGCTGCTGTTGTCTTATTTGTTGCCTTTTTACAGGGTTTAGAACAAAGTTTCTTCCATGAACATTCTTTATGCTTTATACATATACCATTGTGAAGGAGTATTTTCACTATATTGTGACAGACAACTTTGATCTTATTCAGAGTTCAGCTGTGTCTTTAAAATAGCCCATTTGGATTTTGTGAAAGCTGTTGCCTCATGATTTTAATTGTATACAGCAAGAAAAAAAAGAACACAGCAAGCTTCCAAACTGCACTTATATAGTGTTGGCTGAGTTTTCTGATGTTTGGATTATTCAGTCTAGGTTGTTTTAGGAGAAGAAAAAGTTCCCCTCTCCCAAAATTCAGTTAGAAGTTAACCATGTCATTAAAACATTGCTTGCTTTGTTTATACAAAATCAAACATAGCATTTCTCCTCTGCTGCCAGAGTTGCTTCTGAAGACCCGTCATCACAATATGCACAGTAGGAATTCTGAAGGGTAGTTAACTGGCACCCAAAAGCAACTGGGGTATCTCTTCCACCAGTTTATTTAGATCAGTTTTCCCAAAATGTGTGGTGTTTTTGGCATTCTGTTTTAGGCATCAGCTGTACTTCAGACTTGATGAATTTGTCATATGGCCTGTGGATATTCCTGGAAAATGAAGAGCTTACCTCTCTGGCCAGCACTGTTGTATCACATAGATTTCCAGTTATTCAATATACTAAAAATATGCAGTCAGCTACATAATTGCATTTACTCATTTACTACTGATCTACTATAATGGAGGAAAAGAATATTTTCACACAGTATAAAAAGTGCAATACATATCATAGCTTTGTAAGACTACATATCTGGGATCCATTTCTTATTATATTTCATCCTCAGTTATAGAATAATCGTGACATAATAAAACTGTTTCAGAGCCGTAGGATTTCAGAGCAACGGAAACTGGCATTGATTTCCCCATTGCTGTCTGAGAAGTTACAGACTTTGGACAAATGAGTTTCTGGATTAAATGAAAAAATAATATTTTATAGAACTTCCCTTGCAGATCCTGTATTATATACAGCTACATGTATTTATATACAGTATATATTTGGAGGAAATATATACTCTGGAAATATATATACTGTATATATACAGTATATTATATATACTGTATATATACAGTATATTATATATACTGTATATATACAGTATATTATATATACTGTATATATACTGTATATTATATATACTGTATATATACTGTATATTGTAATATATATATTATATATACTGTAGGTAGTGGGATTATGGAAGTGCTAATTTGAATGTGAAGTCTAAAACAATTTACAGTGTACTTGCTTACACCTGTACACTTACTAGAAGTATGTTTTCCAGATTTTACTGCAAGAGGAAAAGAATATTTGAAGGTTCCTCTTCTCACAAAACATCTAGCGTTCCTCTTTTCCCGAAACGCAAATTTAAGATAACTTTAAAAGTAAACATAATAAAATTGGAATCAAGCAACATTTTGAGTGGATAACGGAACCGTTTCATGGGAACACTACCTTATTTCATGGTTCCGTATCTCTCATCTGTAGCTTTCTCACCTCTAACAGATCAGTGCTTGGTGTCTTACGTAAATACGTTATGTTCAGAACTATTCCAGTATGTAACACACAAGCTTTTAAATGCAGAATTAATGTTTATAACATTTCGTCAGCCAGTGAGACATGATTTGAAAAGAAAAAGCAAAGGTTTATCCCCAAAATATTTTTAGAAAAAAAAAACAAAACAAACCTACTCTTAAAAATGTGCATGTCTTTCAACAAAAAGATATTGTTTCTTAAATGTGTTGGGGTGAATTGCCTTTTGCCTTGGACTCTGTGCACAAGTTTATAAGAAAAAGGATTTAAAAAAAAAATATATAAATTTCTAATCCTCAGCTAGATGAGTCTTGGAGACAGGCCTGCTGTATGAAATGCTTAAAGGAAAAAAAAAAAAAAAACACACAGAGATGCCATTGGTAATAGAAAGAATTGGACTCTGACCTTAAAACTGAATTAGACCTTCCCCTTTTGAAAGGCTGTCCTTGGAGAGAAAAATAAGCTGCAGGTTTGAATAAATGCAGTTGGTAGGATATGGAAACTACAATGGTACGGACCTCTTTTGTCGAAGCAAAGAATGGGAAAAATTGCCAAGCCAATGTAAACAATAGCGTGAAAAGAGCAATACAGGAAAAGTCAGCTCTTTCTGAAGAAATAGAGTTGAATACCTCCGTATTCTGTCAATTTACTGAGATCCAATCATATTTATTCTACTGCTCAAAAGAAAAGAGAGAAGGGTAAAGGCGGGGGGTGGGGAGGGAAGCAGTGTCTCAGGGAAAAAAACAAATCCAAATAAAAGCCTCCACACTACTATTTGTGTAGAGTTATGGTATGGCACAGGTGAGAGTTTCTTTTAATTGGAAAAGAGGGACACCTGCATTAACGACTGCAGCGATCTGTCCCCATATCTGGAATTTTGGGTGAGCGCCCCCCCGTGTAGTAATGCAGTCTTAACCTGCGTGTGTCTTTGACCTCTGTGGGATTTCAGTTTCTAAATCAAAACAAGACTAATGAATTCTGGATACAGTAGCACGGAGTGTATGTTGCACATACGGTGAGCTACCTACGCGTGCCAAATTCACCGCTTCCAGCCCAGTTAGACTCATCTATTGTGTGCCGGGCATATGCCGCGGTTCAGCTGGATTTGCTGCACACACATTGTAAACAGGAGCATGATAGAAAAATGGAAGCCCGGCTTTTTGCATACGTGTGTTCATGTCTGTATCTTTCTTCCCTGTCTCATCGGCGTTTACAGGTTTGAGTTTGCAGAATGCAATGGTGTTTTGATGCCTGAAATCCTTCTCAGCTGACTTGCTTCCATTTTAACAGCTACTTTTCCAAAGTTTTGATGCGCTCTGTTTCTGCGTGAGTCACTGGAGTTACTGATGGGGAAATTTGAGGGGAAAAAAAAAAATCTCTGCTAAAACATAACTTTCAGTTAAGAAAAACCTTGTGATAAATTTTGAGATAAATACAGTGTTTTAATAATTTCTTTGCCTTTATAAAGGACTTGGGTACAGGGATCTCCCATCCTTTGCTAGTGTCGAGACTGATTTATTCCAGTTCTTGTATTTGGATTCAAATACAAAGAGGTTTTTGTAAACTCTTCAGGATGGGAAGACAAAGTAAGGACAGTTGTTGAAAACGTGAATGAAGTTGGCAGTCAGTTCTCAGTGGTGTGGAGTTTGCTGGTTTTTTGTGAACTTACCAAGAAATCTATCTGTTAAGACTGACTTTCTGTAATTGCTGATTTCTACTAGGATGAGGTATTTTGCAGTTGTATCTTTTTTGGTATTGCTTTCTTTAAGCATTTGGAGGAGACAGTTACTGAGTGCTGCTTGACTCTTGGTGATAGTTGATTTAAAAATCAAAAATTCCCCTCTCCACTTATTCCTATGATGGGCCTGAATACCTTTAAAATGGCAAAGTGAGCCAGAGCAGAAAATACTTAAAAAATAATTTTCCGTGGCTTATCCATACACCTGACTTAAAGTATTCTTTTTCTGCTGTGAGAAGGGAAAAAAGATGGAGTAGACATTTTCCAGTCAAGATAGCAGTGCACAATGGTTCTTTCCCGTGAACTGAACAATCTTCTCTTCAGTATTTCGTGGTGAGGTCTATTAAAACTTTTGAAGTATGCATATAGTACTTCTTGAACTGATGTGCCTGGACAACTGTAGGTTTCACTCCTTCAAAATCTTGTGGTGAAATGTGAGATTGATCTTGGTAGATTGGGCCAGAAGGTAAAAGGCCAACAGCGGGTGCCAAGGGGGAAAAAAAAAATAGGTACAGGCAGGTACAGTGCAACGTTTACCTGAAGTTTCTTAAGTGTCTATAATATGTAGCTCAAATATTCCTGAGCTAGGTATTTTCTAGACATAGTAGACTTTTGTGACAGTTTATCACAAGAGTTCTTCCTATGTTTGAATGCAAATACACCTTTTTTTTTTTAATCCTCTTTGTCACGCAGCGAGTAGCTAACAGCTTAGCTGCATATGGTGTAAAACAGTATCTGCTGTTGTTTATTTTAAATGAGACCCTGCTAATCTCATCAGTGCTTACAGTGTTGTAGGAAGTAAAAACAGTGAAATGTCATTTCCTATTTAAGTGAAATGAAAAAAATGAGCAACTTAATATCAATCTTAGCCTATTGGTGGTTTTCTTTCTTCTGAGATTCTTCAGTCTGCTCTGGCTTTCACAGAAGGGGTGATCAGACACTTCTTACCTTTGATCATTCACGTTGCTTGTCTCTGTACTCTTCAAGTTCTTTTCTGTCATACCCTGTTGAGTAAGGTGGGCAGAGTGGCACGTTGCTTCCTCACTTGGTGGATTTTGGAGGTGAGGGGAAAGGAGGAAGCAAAGCAACTGTCAAACAAAGAGAGCAAAGCCTGGGAACTTGAGCGAGATCTTTCTCAGCAAGCAGTTTTTTAAGCAATAAACTTTTCAACTTCAGTTGAAACTGTAAGCCATAGTGGGGTGTTGGAGAAGTTCGTTTGAATGGAGTCTGTACTTAATCCATGACTTCTGTTAATTGGAAAGGATTCTTTTTTAAAACGTATTTTAAAAAAAAATATTCAAAGCAGTTGCAATTTAAAGGCAAACCCAGGTATGTTTTGAGTTACAAGAATAGGGAAGAAAATACCTATTTTTAGATAGGTAGAAGGAAATACAGATTATTTTCTGAAATGAGTTGCCAAGAAGGAGCCAGACAGTCTGCAAAAAGAAGTATTTTCTAGTAACTTTTGATTTTAGGCTGGGTTGATAACTCTTTGCTTGCATAAAAATGAAACTGTTTAGTCTCATAATTGTTTATCAGGGTCAGGGAAGTGATTCGACTATGTTAAGAATAGTTGGAGGGAAGAAACATGTAATTCATCCTGATATTCAGGTTAGTTAAGAAAACTTGCAAGTTTTGCCAACTTTAATTATAAACCTTTTGTGCTACTGGAACTGTAATTCCAGAATGCAACTTTGCATACTTGTCATGGACATGGCAGGATGTGGTGGCTTAATGAAGAAGAACCTGTCCAATGTAGTATTTGGCAGTACAGGCTTGGATCAGTAGATTTTGTTAATAACCTAAAAAAAACCCAAACAAACAAACAAAAAAAACAAAACCAAAAAAAACCAAAAACACCAAACCAAAAAATACCCAAGACAAAACCAAAACACAACCCAGAGAAAAACACAAAAAAAGACCCTCCCGAAACAAAACCCCAAACAAACCAACTAACCAGTCCTTCCTGAAATGTCTTCTTAAGCCTACTTGGGAAGGAAATGGAAAAATTTTGCCATGAAAAGAAATTAGGCAATAAAATTTTGTCCAGTTTTCTTTTATGTTTAATAGAACATGGAAAAATAGATCATTATTGATTGTAACATCAAAAACTTGCTCATATTGTCTTGATTTTATATTTTGGAAGGGAGTGTTAATCACACTTTGGCTTTTCTGTTACTTGACATTTCAACTGATAATGAGAGCTTTTTCACTACAAACTGGGCCTTCCATAATAACATTTTCATGTATGACATTTGAAATAGGACCATATTAATTTAGTTTATGCACACAGTTTTAAACATTAATATTTAAAATTAATTGATAAATTGTGTTATCTAAGACTTGATCAAACAAACAACAGCCCTCCACCTTAGTGGGCTGATGATGAATCTTTGCAAAAATCAGAAAATGTCTTTGTTCCTGGTGCTTATACCATAAATGCTATTTTGGAATTCTCTTTATTAATTATTTTTCAGTCATGGTGTCTAATTATATTATATCATTTTTCTACATGGTGTCTAATTATAAAGATAATTGTGGAGTGTTTTGTCCAACTGAACTGGAATTGAACGCAGATGTTACTATAACTGAGCCATCGGAATTAGCAATTTCCAGTCTTCTCCCCTCGTTTTGTTTGACTGTCAGAGCCTGCAAATCTGTCTCTGCCAATTTATTGCTGGATTTCTACTGTATGTTTCATTTGGAGGGTTGGAATTACTGTGATAAAACGTGGTATTATTTGTTAGTGCACAGAGGAGGGAAAGAAAGGGTGTCTGACCTTCTGGGAGATGCGTGTGTGTACAGGGCAGTCAGTGTGGATGTGCTTCACTTTGTTAACAATGTGTTTAATGGCATTTGCTAAATGGGATGAAGTTGCTGGTGTTTTTTGTTTGTTTTTTTAACTCTTACTATCTCGTGAAATTGATTTCATTGTTGGAATTGTGTTTCTTTTTAAGCTGCCAAGTTACAGGGCTGCTCTTCAAGGGATGAGGAGACCGTGTCAGTTGATAACTTATAAATAGGGATTGCCCGCGTAGTATTGCTATTGCTGTTCATTATTGGGGTCAGGAGAAAATGAATGAGACTTAAAAAGCTTATTGCTCCAGGATGCTGAAATTTTAACATCTTTACTTTGTACATGGTTTGTTTCTTATTTCTACAAATGCCAGAACCTATACGTTGCTTTTCTTCTCCCTTAGTTTATGTTCAGCATAGCTTGACATGGTTTTCTTGGGTTTTGTGCTGCTTAAAACAACTAGCCTACAACAGCAAACCATAACTAATCATTCTAGTAATAGCCCATGGTCATCTTAACCTGCATCTTAAACAGATTTGGTTTTTGTGTTTGTTTTTTTTTTTTTTTTCTGTTCAACCTCAATATTTAGAGAATGTTTCACTGTGGAAGTTTATAGTCAGAAAACCACATTAAACTTAATGGAGAAGATCAATACAGTAGGGCATATCTTGTTTCGTTTCAGCACAAGGATTTGTGCTAAAATTTGAAGAATTATTATTTTTTCTTGTAAGCTGTGAAGAACATTGCTTTTACTCATTTCAGTCTTCTGTGACAGCATATGAAGTCAGAATACACAGTTTGAGGCAGTAAAAATTCTAAAAGCATGTAATGGGTTTTTTCCTTTTTAAGGTAGAGTCAGTAAGAAGATCAATTTAGTAATTATTTTTTTAGCGGATCTTTAATGTCATAAGTAGAATATGTGTTTGTACAGATAATGTCACAGAGGCAAAATCACAATTGTAAAGCTGCATTAAGAAGTGATAAACTGTAAAGAATTGATACTGTAATTGAATGACATACTCATTATGAATTCACTGAAATACTTGTATATGCTCTGTATTCCATTAATTGAATGCCATCACAATTTAAAAAAAAACAAACGATAAAATTGTGTAAAGCTTCCCTTTTCTGTTCTACTAGTTACAAGCAGGGGACATTGAAAATTCTTCCCTGGAATGAGCAGAAACATCGTGAAGAAGACTGGTGTGAAAAAGCAGAATGCAGGTAAGTATGTAGAAAAATCAAAAAGTTTTTTCTATATTTATGTACATTTCAGATAAAGAATTTACTTACTAATTCTTAAAATGTGGGAAATACCCAGTAAGACTCACTACTTATTTTTGTACACGTTAACTTGTGTTTTCAGCTTTCTTAGTGAGGCTGGCTGAGCAAACACTCATAACATAACGTTATAGCACTACGTTCAGTGTGATTATGGGATGAGTAACTTTTGCAAATGTATGCGAGGGAGGTTACTGTTGGAAATCCTGATTTATTTATTTATTTATTCCTTCTGCCCTGTTACCTGTCAGCCATAACATCCCAGCAGCAGAACTGGGTCACAAAATGCCTTTCACTGTGTGAGGAACAGATGGAAAGCAGAGGCTGGGCATACCTGTGTCTTTAGCAGAGAGGATTCTTTCTTTCATGATCTGTCTCGTGTTTGGAATCTCGTAGTAGTTACTTTGCTGACAAAACTTTGACACTTAACTGTGATTGGCATTTGAGTCTCATATTATTGGTGGAATGGTAGGCTGATTGTGTCATTTTCTTTCCGAACGACGAGAAGTTTTAGGAACAAGACTGATGTGAAAAAAAAAATGCAAGCAAATGTATACTTAAACATATACTTTTTTTTTTTTTAAAAGGATGATTGTTGAACCAACTTTACAAGATGAAGGCGAATTTCTTTATGAAATGCAACCTGAGTTACTGAAGTACAGGACTACTGACCTTTCAGTAGATCTCGTTACAGATTGGTATTTGAGCAGAGCACAGGAAATTGAAAAATATGCAATGCAGGTGAGAATAGCGGTGAGGAAATGGGAAATGATGGGGGCTGACCAGCTTTCTTCAACAGAATCCTGTCTTAATGCGTATTGATGGGATGCTTTTCCCTCAGTAATATACACCGTGTCTCAATCGTCATTATGGCTTTTGAAGTATTTTTTTTTTTTCTTTTGCAGTGTACTTATGCTTGCTTTAAAGTTTACTCAGCCAAATAACTGATCCATAGGAATGAACAGGAAGCCACTAGATTCCCTTTTGCTTGACTTCCATAGCAGACAGTAACACTTTCATAGTTTGTGGAAAATGTTTACCATTACATTTTATGCTTGTAACTAAGGGAGGAAATGTGCACAGGGTATCAGGAAATGTGTTTTATTACCTGTCACATGATAGTGTGCCATATATATCGATATATGGCAGTCACACGTGTCACTCGTATGTCAGTATGTAATACTGTTGTGACTTATTCGTGGCAGGTTTACTGTGTGTCTGTGGGACTACCATACAGCTTATTTTTGCTTTATTTACTCCATATGTTAAAAATGTTTGAAGCTCTGTGTGGTAGAGATAAGCATTGCAAGTAAGAAAAGAACTTATCACTGACGTGCTCCAGAATTTTACTGCTTCTCAAGCCAATTTAGCTGCATGAAAAGGGAGTTGACTGGAAGTATCACTGTGAGTTAGTTCTGATGGGCGAGCTTTTTTATGCCTAAGTTTGCAGTCCTCCAAGGCTTTTTAATCATAGTTTCCTATGATTCTTAACAGCCTAACAGTAGGTATGGAAGTAAAAGCAACTTTCAAAGATCAATTAAATTACTAACATCTAAAAGAAATTGCACTCTACTCTTCCAGACTTACATCTGCTTCACTGAATGTGCACTGGTGATATTGCATTCTTTGAAATTGAAACAGTATCTTTCATGTAAAAGTATTTTCAGTCACCAGGGAAAAAGACTGTCATTATCTTCTGTGAAATAAACTGCAACAATTAAAATAATTAATTCATGGTCAGCTAGGAAAGTCATGTTACATGCAGAGGTATGCATAACTTTAATCAGTTAAACGATTATCTTAGTTTAAAGCGATCCTTTATATTCCATGCAGTGAGGTGAGGTGTGTGATCTCCAGAAGGAATAAAAAATAGTATTCTCCTAATGACTAAGAATAAACATTTTATTTGGTCTTTATGAAGCTGAGAAGAGCAATCCATTTAGGAATATACAGGCCGCAGAAACTTCCAGGAATTTAGAACTGTCTATTAAGCAAAAGGAACAGGGAAAGAAAATAAACACATAAATAGGACATAGATTGGACTTGAAGTTGTTTTTTGGCAAACAGGGTTTTATTATTATTATTATTATTATTATTATTATTATTATTATTATTATTATTATTCAGGTGGACTGTGCTCTGTCCCTTGTCCGTCTTGGCATGGAGAGGAGTATTCCTGGTCTGCAGGTGCTTTGTGACAATCTGATCACTCTTGAGACAGTAGTTTATGAGACTGATGGTGATCGAACCTTAACTTTGAAGGAACTTGTAGACATGAAAGACATTGAAAAGCTGAGACTGTTGATGAAGAATGTAAGTATTTTGAATTAATCAAGTAAGTATACCTTCATTTCCAGTAATTCAGGTTACCCTAGATCCTATGTATATAAAGATACTGTTAGTGGCTGACATTTTTCTGAATGAACCTCCGACTTTAATTCAATGGGAATTCAGCACTTTCACTGTTCCTTTTTTGTTGTGGTAGGTTTTTTGTTTTCTTTATTTACTTGTTTTTAACAAAAGCTAAAATGGCTCAGTTTTCTCAAAGACCTGTTTTGTTTTTTTTTTTTTTTTTGTCCTAAGCACTGGACTAAACATGAATAAATTCAGTCTTTTAAAAGCTGTGAATTGCTTTTTCATTGGCCCTTCCTAAAGGATCTTCAGTGTAGCTGTCGATGATGCTGCAGATATAACAACATTGAATGTTTTCCTTGGGCGCTTTTCGGTGTCATTGGATATTGCCAACTAATCTTAATATTTGTCTCTGCACCATATGTGTGTTTTTCATCTTCTCTGCGTTCAGCCTGTGCATGTCACTTCAGAATAGAAAAAGACCTTTTGGAAAGGTTGAAAAATACCTAGAGATTGAACAGGGCTCTGAAATTCAGGCAAAGAATACAGAAGCACCAGAGGAGAATACTCATGCACTTGAAGCGCATCAGAATTTTCAAAATTTTGCTAGGATTTATGTAACCACTCGTCATTTGTCTTTCTGTCTTGCATCCTTGCATACTGAAAGTAATACTACTCTGACATGAACGCAAGCCGATCTTGCTAATTCTGAAATTGCAGGAGGAAGACAGCTGGGCTTTCCTCATGTAGTGGGCTTTCCTCCTGTACTGCTTGGTTTCCCCAAGCCATCGGGTAACAGAAAGATGATGGATTGTTTCAGTGCTTCATGATGTAGGGATCTGTGCAGCATGGGCGAATGTCAGGCTTCAGCTGTCGTTTATGATAGATGAAGATACTGTTTCAGTTATATTGATCAAAATTTGTTCTCTTTGTTTTGGACAATGAAGCTGAACTTGTTCTTTTTTCCTTTCTGTAACGCATTGCGCTTTCCAGTCCTCTGATGAAAAATATGTGAAGAATGTGTATCAGTGGATGATACCTTTTCTCCACCGCTGTGAAAATCAGTCCCCTGGTCTAGCAAATTCACTTTTTAAAGAATATTTAGTAACATTAGCAAAGGAGGACCTGACTCTACCTCTGAAGATATTTCAGAATTCAAAACCTGCTGTAAGTATATAACCCTGATGATTCTTCTTTGGTGTTGTGTGGTTTTTTTTTTTTTTGGAAATTCTTATCCTGAAAAGGTGCATTCATAAATAGGGTTAGTTCATCTTCTAAATCAGATCATCTCTCTGATCTTTCCATTCTTCTTGGACCCAGGATTTGTTATGTTTTAGAAAACATTAATTAAAAAGTATGCTAGCATAAGTTATGATGCAATTAAACTGTCCTTGGTGAGACTGTTAAACTAATGTAATTATGATCTTGACCTACGAGAACAAAAATCATTGTGAATGTTCTTCTTTGAAGTGATTTTATGGTGACATGTTTAAAGTAAATTCCTGGTGTATTTGCTTTTTAAAAAAGAGATATGAGAGAGTTTGATCTCACTATATTTTTTTCCTGAGGAATTTACTAGCAGTGGAGTTCAAGTTATTTCTCCCTGCCTCACCCCTCATTCCCCCCGCCCCAAGCCAAGAGTTCAATGAGTAAGGGTGGAAGTTATGGTCCATGTATTTCATGCTGCTTCTACAGTTTAAATAATTATTCCAGGGCACATAGGCATGTTTTTGCATACTACTGAATGTTCTAAGTGTCTGGGGAGAAATCAACCAGTGAAGGAAAAACACAGCTATTTTCTCTATATTAATACTGTTGTGCATATTAAATAAATCTGACAAGTGTTTGCAGCAGTTGCCTTCCTCTGCCCTGCACCCTCTCCACCTCTCAAATTCAAAAAGGATATAAAGCATGCCACTGTTCTTTCCAGTGTCTGCAGTGTAGGAAACTAACCTGAGTTATGTTTCAGGTTATAACTTGAACAGGTACTTCACTAAGTTGTCATCAAGAGACCTTACTACAACTAAAGGCAACTTACTTACTTGGAGTACACATCTTTTTTTGTATTCAGAAGAAACTGAGCTACTGAATTAAAAACAGAAAACTAAAGATAATGTGCTTTCTCTTCTTGTTAGTGTCAGCAAAAAATTATTCCTGATCAAGACCAGCTTATGATTATGGCATTGGAATGTATTTATAGTTGTGAACGGGATAACCAGCTTGCTCTCTGTTACGATATTTTGGAATGCCTTCCACAAAGAGGATATGGGTAAGCATTTTCAGCTAGTTATTTGTAAATATTTTAGACATGTTAAATATAGTTGTGAATTAATGCTTTAAAAATAGTTGTTAAGTCATTAAGGGGTAGGTAATGTTACTGGAATATTTTGTTCCTGTCTGAGTTGCTGTGCTCATAGATATGCTTGTGCTGTATACGTATGCTTGTGCTATACATGTACTCTACCAAATAATTCAACGAAACATGATTTAAAGCAGAAGTCTTGGTCTAGGCTGCTATGTTAGTTCTTTAGAATTTTATGTCCTGCTGAATCGAAACCAAGTGTTAATGCTACCTTACTGGTCTTGTTACAGTTAGTGGCATCTTGCACTTAGTTTATAAACAGCAGTATGGCCCTGTGAGAGTGGTCTCTATATGGAAAATCTCCATGAAGGAAGTCATTGTCGAAAAAGTGAAAGTATGAGATGTGGACTATTCTCCCAATACCTTTTACATATAGGAAGGAGAGCGCCTGAGGAAAGCGTAAGGAAGAAGGAAAAGCTCTGTTCTTGGAAGACTGAGGGACTCTCTCAATTTTTTCTGTCCTTCCAGCCAGAAGCTGGAAGGTTTTAATCTTTTCAAGCTAACATTTATTTGATTTTCATCAAGGAATGTTTCGAACTGCTTATCTTCATATGTAATATGAATTATATGAAGAAATTACAAGAAGTATAGATATATATATATTTAATACTAATTGTATAATATCTTTGCAGGCCTGAAACAGATAAAACTAACGCTCTTCATGATGAAGTAGACGAACTGGAACATATTCTTAGGTATTTAATTTTGCTAAAATTAAATAAATGATGTATTCTTACAGAATTCACTAAGCATAGCCAAGAACTTTGTTATGACAAGAAAGCAGCAAGAATATTTATCTTGTTTTTAGTGCTGTCAACAAGATAATATGTATGAATTTATATTCAGAACTTAAAAATTTTGAATGGTTTTAACCATTTAAATGTTATAAGACACTTTTTTTTTTGAAGGGGAGGAAGTTTGATTCTGAAATGTCTGAGGAATTTGTTTTGACCTTGATAATCTAATGCTTTGAGTGTTCAAAAACTAAAGCTGTGAAGATATGTCATCAGGTTATCGGTGATACACATTTACCCACAGTATTAATTTGTTTTGAGTAAATAATGTTACTCTGACTAATCCATACTGTTACAGACTTTATGGAGACTGTTTACATTTGTAGTACATTGTCTGAGATGGCTTTAAGACTGCTGCAGCAGAGGTGGTTGTACAACTGTGCAGAATTAAAGTGTTGACTGTTCACTTACAGTGTGGCAGAGCTGTTGGAGAAACATGGACTTCAGAAACCTGTTTCCTTTGTGAAAGACACAAAGGACAATGTGGAGGAGGCAAGGAAGCTGATGATTAGGCTGACCAGGCACACAGGTCGCAAGTTAGTATTCAAAGGGGGATGGGAGATAAGAGGGAAAGGACAGTAAGAGTGTACCTGCCTGTTTTGTTGCAGTAGGGAACCGTAGTGTTCAAACTGAACATGGTGTACTTAAAACACATTTGTTAAACCTATAACTAACATTAGTGTTTGGTCTGCATTCTCCACATTCAAAAAAACTGTCTTGTTTCAAACCTGTTCCAATATGTTTGTGTTCAAGTAAACAATCCTAAAAGGCGTACTGGCTGTAAAATACTGCAAGATGATGAACAGTATAAGTTAATATATTGTAAATGAGGTCCTTTATGACCTATTTAATTTTATTGAGAGTGTAGGATTTGTGAAATAACACTTTCTTGGTTTTTTGGTGTGTTTTCTTAGGAGCTCTTGTAATAAGGTAATCTATTGATTTTACGTATTGATTCTACCTCTTATATTTCCAGTATAATTTTTCAGTTTAAGAACTACCTCATTTAACTAGTCTTCTGACTGTAGATGAATTATTACATGGCTCTTGGCATAAGCAGATAAAACGATTGAACCCTGGGAAAAGCAGCCCTTGCTGTGTTGTGTGGTTTTGTTTTTTTGGTTTTTTTTTTTTCTTATTAGTAATAAGTAAACATGCACAACAGTATTGGTGATGGTAGGGTAGCTTGGACATGGTGAAAGCCTTTTGTCTTCTAAAAACCTTTCTTTAGGAAGACCAAGTCAATGCCTCTGTAGGAAAAATGTTGATTTTTCACTTTCTGTAGAGACATTTACTTTGCCAAAATGAAAGCTAATGCCACATGAGGAAAATCACTATTAGCTGGACTAGCTTGTTTAGCTTCAAGTCTTTTTTTAATCTGAAAGGCTCAAGGTAATGTCAAAAAACATTCATAGTGTTTTTACTAGTAAAAGTCTTGACAGAGCTCATGAAGTTGTATAGGAAGCTTTGCAGGTAAACAGAGATCCATGGATCCAGAGGGTCAAGAATCTGAATACCATTCTAATTTAAGAAACAAAATAAACTTGCAACTCTATTTGCCTGTGATTGCATGCAATTGATTAGTCCTTTGAGATTGCCTACAACGAACAGCATTTTAATGATTCTCAGTTGCTGTTACAAACTTGTTTTTACTTAGCTGGTCTTGGATCAGCAGGAAGATAGCATTTCCAACTTTCTGATGTACTATTGGAAGTTATCAAAACCTACTTGGGGGATCTTGATAAAGATTGCTTAAATCCCTGTCTTATCCCACAAGGAGAAAAAACACTTTGGGTACTGCATTGTTGTCATCAGACTATTTTATCCCACAGACACTGTTTTAATGTTATTTAATATTAAAAACATTCTGTCTTTAAATCACTTTTGGTTAAAAGTCCAGTTACAGATTGAAATAGCGTTTGAAAACTCATATTTTTGGTGATAGTGTTATCTACAGCTTTTCTTTAAATTTGTTGAGGAAGAGAATACTTAATGTTAAAAATGTTTGTAGGCAACCATCAGTCAGTGAGACGCACTGGAAGGAATTGCTCCAGGATATGTTAGACATGCAGCAGAAAGTATATACATGCTTACACTCAGATACTTGTTATGAGGTGAGTTTTATGGTTTCTTACTGATTTATGTCCTAAGTAAGCTACAAATTCTTATTTTGTATTGTTGCTCACAAATGTAAATACATTTTCATGTGTCATGTTGCTTGGTTGTCTACTGGCTCTTTTATGGTATTTTCATTCAAATTGGAAGCTTCCTGTGTTAATTAATTTCATTGAAAGCCCCTCTAAGAAATATCCTTATATATCTTTTACTAGACTTCATGGTTCTACATACAAATGTGTTTAATAATAAACACTTAACATCTGTTTATTGTCATTAGTTTTATCTTCAACCAAGCATTTCTTAAACATGAAGTTCTGGTTTGATAATATTATACAAGATTATAAGATTATAGCCTCTCTACTGCTTGCAGTTGAAGTAAAATAATGTGAGATGAGGTATCGAATTGAAGGAAAAAAATGCCTGCATGTGCATAAAACTCAAACCAATGTCATTAATATTTGCAAAGGACAGCTATTAAACTGATGTGGAATTTTCTGTGACCTTTATTGTTTATCTAAGTTTTCACTTCAATATACTGCAGTTTATTACCAAGACAGTGCCGTGTCCACTATAAACGGTGTTTAAATAGTCAAATCTTTTCAAAGTTTTTTTGTAATATTACAGTTTGCAAATTTACTTGCTTGTGGCTACCAATCTGATTAGCTCTTGTGAGAAGTTTTGAAAGCAAATTAGGAAAAAAAAATAATTGAAGGGCAAAAAGCAATGCTATTTGACCTATACCTAAAAAACCCTCACTCATTCTCTGTAGTTGTACAATAGTGTATTTAATGGTCATGGTTTTGTGATAGGCTAAGGCTTAGTGTACTTGGAATTTTTTTTAAGTGCATTTAAAAAAATTACAGTACTAGAGCACTCTGAAAATAATAGCATTTTATTTTCTCTGATCTGAGTTTTTTATTAATATTAAATTGTTCTTTAACCTCTACCATATGACTAAAAAAAAAAAAACAAAGGAGAAGGTTTTGGAAAAATGATCTAGGAATGATGAAAATGCTTTGATATTTAGTGCAGTCGTATGCAATTATACTTTGGTAACTTCAAAACTAAGAACTTGATGAGGCAGTAAGGATTTGCAATCACATGTGAGATTTGCAGTGGGATTTTTTTTTTTTAGCATGATGCTTACTCTATTCTTGCAAGCACAATGGATCCTGTCCTCTTGAAGAAGGACTTCATGCCCATAAATTTTGAGAGGGGTAAATTGTATGTATGTGATCTTTAAGAAAGAAGGGTCTGCTATCATATTTTGCATCTTTAACTGTTCCTTGAGGATTAATATATTGTGAAATGGAAGAGGATACAATTGTATGATGTTTTTTAAGAAACACTAAACTGTGTTCCTTTCCAGAGCATGAGATGGTTTAGAGAGGTTCTTCCTAATGAAAAAATACTTCAATTTCAAGATGTGATTGGATAGGGTGCTAGATAATCTCATCTATGCCCCCTTCCCCATGAAACGTCATAGCAGATGATCTTGTGAGATTCCAGCCTTGGCTGTTCTATGATTCATTGATTCTATTTAATTTGTTGTGAAACTTAAAACTTTCGATAACGGCTGTAACGTATTGTTGCAGCTGTGATGTTTTCTGAAATTATTAAATGCATATGTTGCTCTTCATTAGGACAATACCTACCATGTTTTAAAAAAAAATAATTATTTTTGTATGGAATTTAAATTATTTTGAATGTCTTAAAGTGGGCAAAACTTTGACCCGAAAATAATTTGTGTTTTGTGGGAAATGCAGCATTATATTAGTATGCATTCTTTGAAGATAATCTTGATTGAAACTTAGAAAAAATCTTAT
Organism: Rissa tridactyla; assembly: GCF_028500815.1. NCBI lineage: Eukaryota > Metazoa > Chordata > Aves > Charadriiformes > Laridae > Rissa > Rissa tridactyla. The sequence continues at coordinate 113,343,128 of NC_071468.1, read as the reverse complement.
ATGCTCAGTTCTAAATATTTTTCTGGAATACAAAATTTCAGTTTCTTCAGGAATCCAGAATTTCTTCTAATACATTCTTGGTTTTAAGTTCTTAATACTGAACTGCATTTTCAGATTCTTACATCCCATTAACAATTCAGAATATAGGTGTAAATAATTTCTGATCTCTAAGTCATACTGTAAAAAGGCAGTTAATAAGCTTTTTTTTTTTTCTGCAGGAAGTAGAAATAACTAGCTAGTAGTTAATTTTAGCTTTACTTAAATAAATTGTCCTAATTCTCTCCTTGGTAGAAGTTACATTTTCTGCTTGGGCTGAATATATTCTTTTGACTTCAAAGATCCTTTTGTTCAAAGGGGCTGGTTCCATACAATGCAGATAAGCGTCCTTGGAGCTGCTGCTGCAGATTATTGAATTATTGTTTTTTGTTTTAGATATTCACAGAGAGTCTTTTATGCTCAAGCAATATAGACAATATCCACTTGGCTGGGCAAATGATGCACTGCAGTATTTGGTCAGTGGATCTTCCAAGCTCATCAAAAGGGAAGCCACAGTACCGAGTCAGCTTTGCAAAAAGTATCGAACTGGTTTTGGCTGCTGGCAGAGAATATTTCAATTCTTCAACGAGTTTGACTGATAGCTGTATGGATTTGGCCAGGTATATTTACAATTATTATATATGTACATACATGTTGCTCTTTTAATTGAAACTTGAATTTTGTTTTCCCCTGTAAGAGCAGGTGAATCTTACGTGGGTTTATTTCTCTTCATGTAAAATTTCGTGGTAAACAGAAACGATATCTTTGGCATCTGTAAGATTTTTTGGTTTTTGTATATTCCCCCCACACCCCTTGCTTTAAGTATGTGTATACCGTTGCTGTCCTTGGTTGCTGGAATGATCTCGTACAGAATTCAGGTTGGAGAAGAAGAAATGTGCAAGACTCTCTGTGGATAAGAAACTTTGTGTGTGTCATTTGAACCTTTTCCACATTATGGCATTGAACCATAATTGTGGGCCCCAGCTACTATCACAATAGAAAAGAGCATTTTCCTGATTCAATAATTTCTTTTCTTACATTGCTCTTTCCTGATTATGGGAGTTCATTTGAGGATATCTGTCTGTTTGTTACATTAAGAAAAAAGTCAAATAATTCTTCAGAAAGGAATCAGGCATAGAGCAGCCTTGGGGGTTGCAGTGTGGGCGTTCATACTTCTATAGATGTAGATATGGAAGTATTTTCTTTTACAGTTTAGATGCAGATAGGTAAAATAATCAGGTATTACTTATGTAGAAGATTGATGCCTTGACTTACCGTAAATACTTAAAATAGAGACATGTCTTAATATTTCCAGCCTTTCCCTATTATTCTAAGAATTTGCTGTTTCATTGGTAGTGTTATGTTTTAATCCAAATGAGTTTTTCTTTTTCCTTCAGGCACTTATTAAAAATCAACCAAACAAACCAAATAACAAAACCAAAACAAAATCCTATATCCAAACAAAATACTTATGTCTCAATTACAATGGAAGAAGTGTCTTTATAAAGTACTACATTCACTTAGCCATGAGTACACTTACCTTCTAATTATAAGAAAAAGATTAAATTATTTTTCTTCCCCTCAACATAAAATTTCCTCTTGACCCATAATGGTACATAAATATACATTACCAGTTTTTTTTTTTTAGTACTGAATACAGTAATAGTTTCAAACTATTTGTAATTAATTATCCTTTTTCAAATTAATTCTTAATTCTCACTCTAAATTGGAGAGATAAGGATTTGATGGGTGGACTGTTTGGCGGATGAGGAATTGGTTGGATGGTCGCATCCACAGGGTAGTGGTCAACAGCTCAATGTCCAGGTGGAGATCGGTGACATGTGGTGTCTCTCAGGGCTCCATATCGTGACCAGTACCGCTTAATATCCTTATCAATGATGTAGACAGTTGGATTGAGTGCCCTCTCACCAAATTTGCAGACAACACCAAGATGAGTGGTGTGGTTGACATGCCTGAGGGATGATGGGATGCCATCCAGAGGGACCTGGATAGGCTTGAGAAATGGGCCCATGTGAACCTCGTAAGGTTCAACAAGACCAAAGGCAAGGCCCTGCAGCTGGGTCAGGGCAACCCTTGGTATCAATACAGGCTGGTGGATGAAGGGATTGAGAGCAGCCCCGCTGAGAAGGACTTGGGGGTACCAGTGGATAATAAGGTGGACGTGAGCTGACAATCTGTGCTGACAATGTGAGCTCCCAGCCCAGAAAGCCAACTGTATCCTGAGCCGCATCGAAAGAAGCATGGTCAGCAGGTTGAGGGAGGTGATTCTGCCCCTCTACTTCACTCTGGTGAGAGCCCACCTGGAGTCCTGCGTCTAGCTCTGGGGCCCTCAGCACAGGAAAGACATGGACCTGTTGGAGCGGGTCCAGAGGAGGGCCACAAAAATGATCAGAGGGCTGGAGCCCCTCTCATGTAAGGACAGGCTGAGAGAGTTGGGGTTTTCAGCCTGGAAAAGAGAAGGCTTTGGACCTTATTGCAGCCTTCCAGTACTTAAAGGGGCCCTATAGTAAAGATGCAGACAAACGTTTTAGCAGGGCCTGTTGTGATAGGACAAGGGGTAATGGTTTTAAACTAAAAGAAGGTAGATTTAAACTAGAGAGGGAAGACATTTTTTATGATGAGGGTGGTGAAACAGTGGGACAGGTTGCCCAGAGAGGTGGCAGATGCCCCATTCCTGGAAACATTGAAGGTCAGGTTGGATGGGGCTCTAGTTGAAGATGTCCCTGTTCATTGCAGGGGGGGTTGGACTAGATGGCCTTTAAAGGTCCCTTCCAACCCAAAGTATTCTATGATCAGTATGAAAAACTGTTTTAATGTTATCATAAAATTAGTATTTATTTACTAATTTATTCCCCCCTCATCTCCTGTTGAGACTCTTGTCCACTATCAGGCTCTGGGAATAAAGGATAATTGCTTTTAATATCTCATAAGGGTCCCATGATCAACTCTTATCTTATGGTTTTATGGTGATATTTCAAAATATGCACTTTATAGTTTGAATCCTTGCGATGAATGTGTGACCATGTGTTTATTCTGTTTAATAAGATGTTTTGGTCCTTCTCTGACTTTTCTCCAGTTGGTTGTTTAATGGTAACAACTTATTTCCGTGAGTGATTATCACAGTGTGTAGGTCTCCTAGTAACCTTCCTCTGTGAGTTGTTTTAGATGGAACATATTTATCTTATCTTTAGCTAGTTCTCTTGCCTTCCACTCCTGTTTTAATCTCCACTTTACCTGAAATGTTTGTCAGTGCTCCTGAAAAATGTGATGGCTTCAAATGGGGATATAGCTAACCTACAACTTTGATGTAAGCATGTCTATTTCTTAATTAACACGTGGAGATAAAAGCCATATGACAAATTGCACAAATAAAATGTTTTCACAATTTAACGTGCATGATGAATTAAGCCGTTTAAAATCATTGGGACTATTTTGCATTTGGATTTTTATTAAACATGTATTACTAAAACTATGTAAGAACATAGTGTACTAGAATGCAAGTTTTGTTTAAAAAATTTGGTCTAAAACCTGATGATGTCAATATAATATCCATAAAACGTGATTTAAAAAAGGTTTATTTTAAATAATGTCTTAATAACTGTATGCATCGATTATTCTTCAGAGCAATTTTGTGTGGGTGTTTTTTTTAATCAGCTTTGTTTTCATTTGCTGAATCTACTTGAGGAGACTGAATTTGTGACAATGGCTCTAACATTTCATGTCCAATCAACGTTTTATGGAATTTTGCTTTTATCTTCTAGTATATTGCAGCACCAAATTGCAATAGTGATAGGATATTTCCCTAAGTAATTACATATTTAAGTACATACATCTTCAATGTCTTCCGTTAAATTCATTGCAGGTCTAAATTCAAGAGAGTTTAGGTGATGTTCTTATCACAACTAGGTGAAGAAGATTGTGGCAATCCAAGAATAGAATTTGGTTAAAATGTTTAGCCAGACGTAACAGAGAAATAGTGCCAAACACTTACAATATGTGTTACAGGACTAGTGAGTATTTTGACATTTCATAAACCCAGGAAGTGAGTGGGGTTTGGGTTTTTCGTGTTTTTTTGGGGCTTTTTTTTTTTTATTCACAGGTGAACTTTTTCCATAAATGTAACTTTGAATTTATTCAGCAATCTTTAGAAAAAAAATATTTCCTTCCTATTTAGGTGCTGCCTACAACTTATTGTAGACTGTCCGAGTGCTATTCAGGAGGAGCTTGATCTCATTCGTGCTCTTGGCTACCTTGAAGAATTTGGAGTGAAAATATTACCGTTACAAGGTACTGCATATTTTTATATGCATAAATACGCATGACAAATAGTTTACTACTGCATGACTGTTGCGTGAGTAAACTAAAAGGTCTGTTCCCTGCCTCAAAGAGGCACATATCAAAAAATGATTTATTTAAAAACATTTTTCAGCTTATCTAGGTGTCTGCATATGGAATCTGTGTTTTGGGACTTATTTTTAGCAGGACTTTTTAACAATTACAGCACTGAGTATCTGAAGCTCCTGGTAACTTCAGAAATAGTTTGAGCTCATCTTTTATTTGCAAAATAGTCTGCGCTTGCTGATGAGCTTTAAAATAATGGGTGGGAGAGGGGTATTTTATGCGTAGGCAGTTTTCATGTCTCCACTAAGCTGTTTCAGTTTGAAGTATATAAAACCCAGTGGCAATGGAAGTAAACTTTTACAAAGTGTTTCTTTTGACAACTTGATTAAAATTTTAAATCTGGTTTCGAGCTCTGACTCCAACGGTATGGAGAGTTGTTGGACAGAAGTTGTAAAAAAAAAAAAAAAAAAAAAAAAAAAAAAAAAAAAAAAAAAAATGATTATGGGCAATAAGTATATTTTATTGCTTATAGATTGTGCCAAGCTAACTAACCTAGTTTTTTAAGTGAAAGAAATAAGAGAGCTCATCTAACTGGCATTCAGTGAAGCTTGAAGGTATGGTATGTGGGCAACTGTGTGAACCTGTGTGGACACTGATATTGAAAACACTCTAAAAGAACTGGCTGAGAAGAGCACTGGGTACCAATGAAACGTGCTGATGGTAGAGCTTTAGTTCTGGCATTGTGCAGAGACATACTGGGATTTATGGAAAACACTTGTGGCTCTGTGAAAAATGAACTGGATGTTCTTAGTGGCTGTTGTTACTTCACTTTCGTGTCGTCTTTTTTCCTTTTTTTTTTTCTTTTTCTTTTCCAAGTATTCCTTTAAAGTGATCTGATGCTCCATACATTATATTCAGGAGTATTACCATTTCTGACTGAGAATAAGTATGGTTTCTAGATCTTGCAACATTGCACAGCTGGCTTCTAGAGGAGAATTACTCTTTTTAGTCAGTTTGGTCAGACTGCAGAAAATACACATTTATTTTCTTCATCTTTTTCAGTGTGGATGTCAAGGTATCTCTTAAAAAAAAAAGGTGGAAACATAATATTGCATTAACAGTATGTGTAATACAACTGATCTAGATTAATTAGCATATGTGAAATCATTCCTGTAATATCATTAATGATCCTTACTTACCCTTTCTTCAGTATCTTTCATGTAAATCAAATTAATCTAATAAGATTAAAATTATGTTTTAAAGTTTTAATGAAAGCCTTTAAATGGTCAGTTACTTTGATAGAATTTCATTAAAATAACATTAAGGATCTGCTATTCCCACAGTAAGAATTAGCAATAGACTTTTATTGGCACTTTTATGTTTAGCTCTCTGTAGAGCTTTTCCCCTGCTTGTATTTTTAGCAAACTCAGCGGTTAAGGTTGTGAACTACTATTATGGTATATTCTAATAAAACATGGGTTGGAGAGTCCTTATTAACATAAAAGGTGAAGAAAAGTCTGTATTTATTGAAAGTGTTTGACCCATGGTATTTCAGATTACTTTCAGTTATGTTAGATATTTCAAAAAATCTTGCTTACACAATCATTGCTGTATACTACTAATACATGTGTGTGATAGAATAGTAAAAATGAAACTAAAAGTTTAGCCTTTTCCTGCTTCTGCATTCTTAATCTGTTTTGGTCTAATTTGACTTCCAGAATTTATTAAGAATTTTCATTATGCGAGTGCCTTTTTGCTCTTGCTGAGAGGCCTTATATCACACGTTTTAGGCCCAATATGCTAATGGAGAGTTTATCCCCCCCATGCAGATATTACTGTCTTGCTGAGTGTTAAGTGGAAGATCCACATGCTGTTTCTCTGTGTTCTTAGAACTTGCATGGTATGAAAATGTTACCTTTTTAAAGCAGCAGCCTGAAGTTAGCCACTTGCGAAGTAGCTAAAAAGGAGCACTGAAATTGGTTCATGATATTAAATTATACAGCTAAGGTTTTTGTTTAATTCCTGGTAAAATATTTTTTGAAACACAGTACTAATTGTAAGTTTCTCAGGATATGGTTGATACAACCTGGTGATTTGCAGCTATCCTTCCACTTGCTCAGAAAATATTCATGTAAATTAAAACAGCCTAAAAATTTTGCCTCTGACGGTTCTTTCAGTCTGTGTGGTGTATCCTGTCCACCCTAAAATCAAATGTTGCATGAAAAGGTAGTTATTTACAACATTCTGAATTAAAAGTTAATGTCTGTTGTAGCAGTTTTTCTGAGAATATTGCAAAAATGATGTTTCAAAAAAACATTGTATGAAGGCATGTGGTTAGTCATATAAATTTAAAAACTTTGAGTCAGATCAGTCTCCCTCTTCTTCCTCCCTTCCCAGCCTGACTTGCTAGTGATTAGGGCTGATTATATTGTAGTGTTATTTTAACTTTCTGTTTATAGGTATAATTGAGGATCTGCACGCAAGTAACTTCATGCTGGTTTACAGTTTATGTTTGCATTCTTATACTCCCTAGCACTCTTTCTGTGTCTTCTTTGTTTAACCAGAAATACAGCAGTAGGGTTCATTTGTACAGTCTCTAACACCAGTTCTTCTTTCAACAGTGCGTTTATGTTCGGATCGACTTAGTCTCATCAAGGACTGTCTTGCTCAGATGCCGACGAACTATAAGCAGTCTGCTAAGCTCCTGGGACTTGCAAATTTGCTAAGGGTTGCAGGTAAGCTGTAAGCTAATAAGACACTGAATTGCAATGCAGCATGCATTTGTGTTATGCTTTAGAACATTTGAGCTGATCATTAGAATGTGTGTTCAAGGATATCACTAAAAAGTCATCTGGTAGAGCGGTCATTGGGGAGGAATGAAATATTTTACATGAATGAAGTATTTTATCTGTAAAATAGCTGATATTGTCAGTGCTCTGACGTTCCACTAATACCTAAAATAAAAAAAGCCTTGCCTAATCTGGATTTTGAGTAAAAGTTTATTTCAGATTGGAGAGTTATGGCTGAGAATATTTTGTCCTACAGTTAATTGGTAGTACTAAAATTCCGGTAAATCTTATTGTCTCTGTCAAATAACATAGTTTAAATGGGACTATTATTAAATCAGAGGAGAAAAGAAGTCATCTGTAATGCATAAACTTCAGCTGTTAGACTTTTTTCTAAGTTCGTGTATCTCCTTTGTGCACTAAAAATAACGTGTTAGCCTAAATATTCATTTGAGGAGCTGAACATCTTCAAGAATTGAATCCTAAGGATAGCATATTTATTTATTTTTTTAGATGGGCTATCTAAAGTGTATGGCAGACCTTCTGCTTTTTGAAAAATATTTCATCAATGCAGCTGCAAATACAATACTGCTGTATTTTGATGATGTAGAAATACAATGTAGAAATACAAAATATGAAATAGAAATGCATATTTCACGCAGTGTGGTGTGTAAAATCAACGTATTGCGCCTTTGCCACTGATGCATGCTTGGCTAGTTTCTCTATCCGTTAAATCATCTAAGAATATTTTGTTATGTTTTCAGGAAGCTTAGTAGTGGTAATTTTTGCATAATATTATGTATAGGGAGGGAGATATTCAGGGGGGTTGGGTGAGGTTATGAACAGAGGTACAGAAGTTAGAATGTTGACCTCTTGAGATGCCTAGATACTAAAGAAGGGAATCGCTGGGAAAGTCGTCGTGACTCTGGTAAGCTCAGTGCTTCTGTTAGGTAGTGCTACTATTTGAAAGATGGCAGGGGATGGTACCATGTTTGGTAGCTTGATTCAATCGACATATCTGTTCATTTTACATGTAATCTCTCTCCTGTTCTTTAGAAAAGTTAGAATGACAGTCAAAACTTCTCTTATTTTTTCTTTGGTTGCAAGACTTTTGGAAAAAAAATAATCTCCATATTGATTCAGAAGACAAGATTGCTGTACAGCTCTTTCCCTCTCCTTTCTGCTTCCTCCCGCATCAAGTTAAAATCTGTCAATTTTTCTTCTTAATATTCTGGGTTCTTTAGGCTAATGCTGCTGATTTTTTGGCATACCTTCTTATTGAATCTAAATGTTTCTCTTTGTATGAAAGAAGGAAAAACAAAATCCACAGTGATTCTGTGAAGCTTAAAAACAAAGTATTTTGTCCAGTTTATCCATATTAGGTAGAGAACTTCAGGGAATTCATTGATGTGGTAATGTCTGTGTGTTGGTGTTACAATCACAGTGGCACTTACTGAGACGCCACTGAAAACAGAGAAAACCAGAAGATGAATGTGTGAGGTAGTTAATATTTAAGCAGGTGAATGACTTAAAAACTGCTACTTACACTACAAAGTACGTATTTATTCTGAGAGTGGGCTCTGACTTTAATGGTTAATCTCAGGAATAACTCTAGTGGTTGTTCCTGTGGTAAGTATGGAGTTTTAGTAGTAAAAGTGTATTTCAAGAGTGAATCTTGGTAAGTAATATGCTGCTTTCATAGAATCATAGGGTTGGAAGGGACCTCTGGAGATCATCTAGTCCAACCCCCCTGCCAGAGCAGGGTCACCCAGAGCGGGTTGCACAGGAATGCATCCAGGTGGGTTTTGAATGTCTCTGGAGACGGAGACTCCACCACCTCTCTGGGCAGCCTGTGCCAGTGCTCTGCCACCCTCAAAGGAAAGAAGTTCCTCCTCATGTTGAGATGGAACTTCCTATGCTCAAGTTTGTGCCCATTACCTCTTGTCCTGTCACTGGGCACCACTGAAAAGAGCCTGGCCCCATCCTCCTGACACCCACCCTTTAAGGATTTATAAGCGTTGATAAGATCCCCCCTCAGCTGTCTGTTTTCCAGACTGAAGAGACCCAAATCCCTCAGTCTTTCTTCTTAAGAGAGGTGTTCCAGTCCCCTCATCATCTTGGTAGCCCTTTGCTGCACCCTCTCCAGCAGTTCCCTGTCCTTCCTGAACCAGGGAGCCCAGAACTGGACACAGTACTCAGGTGCGACCTCACCAGGGCAGAGTAGAGGGGGAGGGTGACCTCCCTCGACCTGCTGACCACACTCTTCTTGATGCACCCCAGGATGCTATTGGCCTTCTTGGCCACGAGGGCCCATTGCTGGCTCATGGTCATCCTGTTGTCCACCAGGACTCCCAGGTCTCTTTCCACTGAGCTGCTCTCCAGCAGGTCAGCCCCCAACCTGTACTGGTGCATGGGGTTATTCCTCCCCACGTGCAGCACCCTACACTTGCCCTTGTTGAATTTCATAAGGTTCCTCTTTGCCCAGATCTCCAACCTGTCCAGGTATTGCTGTATGGCGGCACAGCCTTCCGGTGTGTCAGCCACCCCCCCAGCTTTGTGTCATCTGCGAACTTGCTGAGGGTGCACTCTATCCCCTCCTCCAGGTCATTCATAAATATATTGAAGAGGACTGGACCCAGTACTGACCCTGGGGAACACCACTCGTCACTGACCTCCAACTAGACTCTGTGCCCCTAATCACGACCCTCTGAGCTCTGTCTTTCAACCAGTTATCTACCCACCTTACTGTCCATTCATCAAGCCCACTCTTCCTAAGCTTCCCTATGAGGACGCTGTGGGAGACCGTGTCAAATGCCTTACTTAAGTCAAGGTAGACCACATCTACCACCCTCCCCTCATCTATCCATCCAGTCATGCCATCATAGAAGGCTATCAGATTAGTGAGACATGATTTCCCCTTGGTGAATCCATGTTGAGTACTTCTGATAGCTTTCTTTTCCTCCACACGCCTTGAGATGACGCCCAGAACGAGCTGTTCCATCAGCTTCCCAGGGATGGAGGTGAGGGCCTGTGGTTCCCCGGCTCCTCCTTCTTGCCTTTTTTGAAGACTGGAGTGACAGTGGCTTTCCTCCAGTCCTCAGGCATGTAGCCTGTTCTCCAGGACCTTTCAAAGATGATGGAGGGCGGCCCAGCAGTGACTTCTGCCAGCTCCCTCAGCACTCTTGGGTGCATCCCATTGGGGCCCATGGACTTGCGAATATCTAATTGATCCCTCACTCGATCCTCCTCAACTCAGGGGAAGTCTTCTTCTTTCCCCGTTACTTCCCCCAAAGCCTGGGACTCCTGAGGGCTGGGCCGAGCAGTAAAGACCGAAGCAAAGAAGGCATTCAGTAACTTCGCCTTCTCCTCATTCTCTGTCACCATGGCTCCTGTCTCATTCAACAGTGGGCCCACAACTTCTCTGGTGTTCCTTTTGCTTCCAATATACTTGTAGAAGCCCTTCCTGTTGAGCTTGATATCCCTGGCCAGGTTTAATTCCCAGGTGGCCTTGGCTTTCCTTGTCTCATCCCTGCACGCTCTGGCAGCATTCTTGTAATCCTCCCAAGGGGTCAGTCCCTTCTTCCACTTATTGTAGGCTTCCTTCTTCCACTTGAGCTTTTTCAGAAGCTCCTTGCTCAACCATACTTTGACACTTGCTTTTCTTATGTCTTATGCTAAATAAATAAGTCAGTCACTTCCAAAATTATCTTTTGGTTATAGATTAACATTTATTTGAAAGGGAAAAAACAGTAAGAAAACACTTCCAGTGGTGACTTTCTGTGGTGGTGACTGTGCTGGGAGTTGTTTTGTGGTTTTTCTTTTTTGGTTTTGTTTTGGTTTTTTTTTATAAGTAGTTTTAAGCTTTTGTGATTAAAACTTTTGTGATTTCACTCTCACTGAGGGATGACTAATTGTATGACTTATCTAGAAATACTATTTTCTGTACAGGATATTCATTTATAAGCAAGATATGGATTCAGTGTGAGAATGCCTTAGCTGTGAATTTTGTCTAAACTTACTTGTTGCAGGAGATGGGCTATGGAAAACAGGTTACTTTCATTTTAAGAAACTCAGTATTTCTTTTAACTTCTTTTTTTTTTAGTTTTTCTGGACTTGAAAGCTATAAACGGCATACCACTATTACTGCAGGTTTTTTGTGCCTGACATTCCATCCCATTGACAAGTATCCACAAGAGTAACCAAAAGCATACAATGAAAGCATGATTGCCATCACTGTTTTAAGTCATGCATGCAAATGTAGTATTTTCCCAACAAATTAAAGAACGTCTGTAGATCTTCACTCTGTGGTCCTCAATTACTGCCGTATGTACTTCCAGTGAGTGTTGGAATAGGTAACCCTACTCTGAATTTAAAATTGTTTATGATTTATGTTTAATAATACCTTTAAAAACAGTGGAATGCTTAATCATAGTCTGCAAATGAAGAGTTTCGTAAAATTCAATAGTAGGGATAAAAAAAAAATTAATTAAAGAAAAACACGTAGAAATGATATTTCTGTATCCGTTGACTTGTAATTTAAGTTATTGATTTACAATTAATTACTAGTATGATTAAGAGTTATTTTAGGAGTTGGTAGCCATAACAATGGTAACAAATGCTAATATTATTCCACAAATTAGTTTGTAGCCAAAAGGACACCTCACACATACAGATTTTAAGATTTGTGAATGAGCATAATTTGTTTTAAACTGAATATTAGAAAAGGAAAACCTTCCTTGCAGATTTAGCACAGATAGTCTTTGTTAGCAGGTTTAAAACTACTGAGAAAGGGTAACTTGATTTCTAACAGCTTATGATGAAAGCTTTATGGAGATTTATTGGGATGAGTCTGGATGTTGAAAAAGAATCTAGGGATTGAACTTTATGGACTTGCTTAATGAAGAATTAGATAAAGCGCTTCTGGGAGAAAGAATTGTTTTTTGTCCCTAATTGGTTTTCACTACTTACACAATTATCCTGATGTATGAGCCACCTTTGCTGTGAAGGAAGTTGTCTTGCGGAACATACTTATTGGTATTGGTTATGCATGCTCAAATTTACAGTCCCTTCCATTCCCGATCCACCGTGCATATCTACGAGTAGAGTGCTTTCTTGTGCTTTATCTGCTAACTGCGGGAATTTGTTTTGGCATTTCCCCCTCTTTACTCCCCCTGCCACCCACCACACATGGTCACTGATTGTGAAAGACGTGCTTACTACATCTATCCATACTTATATAAATTTTATACATATTTGTGTGTATGTATAGAGTATATAGTATGTGCTATGCTATACTATATATAATACATAGCTTATAAAATAATATGAGCATTTATATTTTAATTTCAATTCTAAAAGAATGCATTTCCTGTGCACCCGAGAGTAGAGTGCACATGGTCATCCTCAAAGAGCTTTGGGAACCGTGTTCCCTGAATACGGTTTTTTAGAGAGCAGCACTGAGAGTGAGTAATAGAATTTATATTCATACTTACCAAAGCTGAAATATTGCTTAGGTAATGATATATCAGCTAGGTTCTTAATTGCTTTAAAGTACTTGATTAATGACAGTAAACTCTAGTTAAGCTTCACATCACTACCTCTGTAAAGTAAGCATATGAGTGTTATCTTAATTTCACAGATGGGCAAAGTGAGTGGGGGAGAATGTGCTCAGGATGACAGCCAGAAAATCTTCACCTGCTCAGGGAGCTGGAGCTGTTCGGTGTCTCGCGATCCTCACTTAATCCACACTCTTGGTTAAGAAATGGTGTGAAAGAATTCACTTTATGTAAATACTTGCTTACAAAATAGAGGAGCAAAAAAGAGTAAAAACATCCCACGAACTTACGTATTAGAAATTAAGAGCATCTTCTCTACTGTGATTGTGTATCAAAAACATCTAGGGAGCGTTGCTCTTTATTTCTTGAGTCACGTTCTCAAGAAATGTTTTCTGTTCATTATTCTGTTTTCTCACCACTTTCTGTGGTAATTTAGTTAATTTTAATATCCATAGGCTAATTCTGGTAACTCTAAGCTTTGTGCATGTTCCTAAGTCAGAGCTTATTTTTGAAATCCAGCTTCCTCAACACTGACTTTCCTGCTTTACATGTGTGGAAGTAACCATACAGCTGGTTTCTGATCTCCTAAATGTAGGTGACATGGAATTTCTGGAGTATACGTACAATTTTGAGACCATTTGACTTTTAAGTTTTTATGACATGGTTTCACTCAGGATAATGTTTCATCCACTCACAAATACAGCATGCATCTTACTCAAAGTGTTTCAACAAGCTTTTATTTTTTTCTTTATACGACCCAAATTGGATCCAAACTTTTAAAAAGTATTTGAACATCTTTTATTTCTCAAGAAAAAAATACTTTCTGTTATTTCTGAGCTTCGGTATTTTTCCTGTCATCATTTCTAATAGAATCATTAGGTTGGAAAGGACCTTTAAGATCATTGAGTCCAAACGTTAACGAAATACTGCCAAGTTACCACTAAAGCAAGTCCCTAAGCACCACATCTACACATCTTTTAAATGCCTCCAGGGATGATGACTCAACCACTTCCCTGGGCAGCCTGTTCCAATGATAACCCTTTCAGTGAAGAAACTTTTCCTAATATCCAATCTGAACTTCCCCTGGTGCCACTTGGGGCCTTTTCCTCTTGTCCTATCACTTGTTACTTGGGAGAAGTGACCAACCCCCACCTTTCTACAACCTCCTTTCAGACAATGTCATATCTGCTTGTATCAACTTCTAGTTGAATGCTAGACATTGTAACGAAAGGAGATGGAAAGAATTTTGGAGACTTAAATCTTACTGAGTGGAATAACTATTAGAATATAAATGCATTTTCCTTACAACATAAGAAGGTAATAGTCCCAAGGAGCTGAACACGCACAAATTTTCACAATTAATAAAGGGAAACAAAAACTAAGATATCCATTCCAGTTCCTGAACTTGATTTGTTTGAGTCTGGATGTCAGACATTAACATTGAGGCTTAGTGCAGAATTACTGTGTAATATAATAAGGTCACCATTTTAATGTCTTCTCATTGAACCTTTCTTGGTTTAAAATCTTGGATGTCTGTCAAAATTGCAAGAGGAGCAATTTAGAATTCAAAACTTCCACTTTTATAAGACTTTGTAATTAAAAATACCTTCAAATGAGGGGTCATGAATCTGAAGCAGTGAATTTTTTTCACGTTTGAATAGAAGAACAAGAATGTGCTGCTAATCTGCAGCAGGTAGTGTTTTAAGTGACTGAACAGTTGAGGCAACAAAAGCTGCATTGGAAAAAGGGCTGGGGCTGTGCTTCTGTCTCAGGTGGTGTGGGAGCTGAGGGCTGTTTGGCATGGATAATGGTGTGACTTTATCAAGACAATGGGAGTTTAAATGAGTGAACGGTGGAGATAAGATGAGCAAGTATAGCCATGGACTGGAAGGAAAACGATCCTTATGTTATATGCTTGTGCTTTTGTAAAACATGCAGAGATGTATCCTACTGCATCAGAACTAATTAGCTAAAACATTGGGGATGGGGGACTTTTCAGCACGTGTCTCTCAAGCACAGTTAGGAAGAAAACCATTCCTTGCTTTGAGTATTTCTCCTCTCTTCCCTCCAATCCCACTCACTTATTACTACCCATTTATTACTACTCCCAACTAGTCATAAATAGCAGTGATTATTTTGTCTAGCTGAAATTTGAGGGACAATCGTTTAATTATTTCTCTTGCCTTGCCTTTTATTTGTGTCTGCTACTTAGTCAAATCTCTCTGTAAGTAGTAAAGCTGTCAGGGTGAAGTGGGCATCGGAAGGTGAGTGCCAAGAACGGATCTCTTGCATATAGAAATGACAGTTCACATTTAGCTCGTGTAGATGGAAGCACCTCTTTGTCATCTGTAATTGCTTTGCTGGGATGAGAAGTTCCCAGGTTCCAGAGGGCAAAATTCTACAACAGAAGAGCCTTGGATGTGATTAATTTGCAACATTGTGTGTTGGCAGTACATAGAGCAAGAGGCCAAAAGATAAAATGATGGGAAGCCAACCTGTTCTCCCAGCTGAGTTAGTTACGACGTGCCGGGATTAGGGGAAATCTTGATTGAGTTCAATAATTAGGATAACTTCACTTCTCTGAATGTCATTCTAGTGCAACTGCTAGATCTTCTCTTTTGAGAAAGCTTTAAAAAGAAATTTGCTTGGCCTGCATGTACGGACCTACAAAGTAGAGTTAAAAATGACGGCTTTAAATTTAAAAACCTGTACTCTTTAAATGGTTTTTGGAACCGGGTCTGTTTAACCTTCTGAAGTATTTGCATTTCACAAGTTGTAGTAATACAGTTTCATAAAGCAGTGCCCTTTTCAAATGACTGTAACAACAGTGACTGCGTTAAATCGCTTCTGATAATAGGGGAGAAACACGAGCAAAGAGCTTGTATTGAAAAAATCCATGCACTTTTATTAGCTTCTTGCCATCCTTCTTTCCTAAATTATAATGAATAGCGTGAGATTAATTTTTTCCTGCATATGTTTAGTCACCTTCTCATCTAATGCATGGGCATACACGCTCTTTTGAGCTCAAGACTGGACCAACTGGTGTCAGTAAATAACTCTCATGAGATCATTAGTATCTGAAGTGTTACTTTCGACTTGTAACTGGGGGAAGAGGCATTGTCCAGAGGGTCTGGTGACCAAGATGCATCTTTGGTGTGGAAAAAATAGTTTCAGTTTTACTCACTCAATTTATGAGGGTAGGAATTCCTAAATACCTGTGTTTTCCACATATCATGAATTATTTGGTTCTGTGACGTGGGAGTTTAAATTGGGGCTTTGTATACTGTAACAAAGCAATTAAAAACTTCAAAATTCTTCTTCTGTTACAGTTCACAGAAGTCTTTTTTCAATGTCAGGATCTTGATTTATATGTCACATACTTTAAATATCAGTTTTGATCTATGTCTTGGCCATCACATAAATACAGTTTTCAAAACATTTTTTTTAACCTAGCCATAATATGCTGTGTAGTTTCTTTAGCCAGCTATGATGCCAATGTTTTTAAAAATACATAACTGGTTTTATTGTTTCCTTCAGGAAAAAGCAGATAATTTTATTTCTGCTACAATTTCAAGATGGGCTTTTCACGTTGTGACATACAGTTTTCTATAAGAAATAAAGTTGACCATTAATTCCAATTAACTAATAAAAATGCTGAATTTTTCTTACAGGAGATGATCAGATGGAGAGAAAAGGTCAAGTTCTCATACTTCTAGTGGAACAAGCTCTCAGCTTCCAGGACTACAAAGCAGCTAGTATGCATTGCCAGGAGCTTATGGCCACAGGTGAAGAGAAATGGGGGTGGCGTGGGGTGATGGGAGTGGAAATCTGAGTGCTGACTCTCAGCTTACTGTGAAGTACGCTGCTTCGGATCGGTCCATTTAATTCAAAAATCAGTTACGTCTTGTTTGTGGAAATCAGCTGACATAAACATGTCAAATGTAAAAGGCAGGTGGTTTTAAATATGACAAATCCTTTTGTCATGGAGGAGGAACTCCATTTAGTTACAGAATTACAAAATACTTAAGCCACGGTGACTTCTGGAGCAACGCTGGTCCAGATTTAGTTCACTGGGATCTCTCAACTGAAGTTGCATACTGTCATTCAGATAATCCTTTATTTTTTACATCAGAAGCTCAAAATATATCCCAGTGGGGATTCCATTTTTAATTGTCTCCTCGTTACTTTTTTTTTTCTTGTAAGAATGCAAAGGAAAAAAGTTTCAATTTGTCATGTTTTTTAAATTCCATTTGCTATGTTCGGGTATTATGTTTTTGTTAATGTATGCTCATGTGTAACTCTATTGAGGTTAAACATGTATATTGGTCCATGCTTCATAACACACACATTCATGTTTCTTTTTAAAATTCTTTATGAAAAGAAGATATTTCAATATCTTTCTTAAGATTTATTCAATTTGCAAAAGCTCATTCACATAGCGTAAAATCTTTCTCTGCAGTTGCTGTCCCACTTGTTCATCTCTGTAAATAATTATAAGAAATAAAATTTTGTTACCCAGCTTGACAGGGGGCTTGTATTTAGTTTTCAATCTGAAAACAATAACGTAGGCTGTAGTAGTAAGTGCTGATATTTGTGTGTACATTATAAATGACAGTTCAGGTATCTTTAAACTGGACCTAGGCTTCTGGAGAGACACTTGCCACATCTGTTTGGGTATCTCCAAACTTAATTTCTTGGCTTTCTGACAAAAGATGTGTGTGAGTATAGGAGCTGACAAGATGAGGTGACAGCCAGATTCCTTTAATCTCCTCCTAAAGCAGGAAAAATGTATCCTAGCTGTTTGTGATCATTCTTTTGCAAGACAAAACCCACGCAAATGTGTTTTTTGCCATATGTAATGCACAAATACATGGAATAGAGATGTACACTGGAAATGCTGTGTGTACTAAGACAGTTACTGAAGTATTAGACATGTAACCTTAGGGAGCTTTTCTGTATGCCTCTGGGAACCACAATTTCTCGTTCTTCCTGCACTGTATCCCTTCCAAACAGGTAAAAATATGTGACTGCAGCTGGTAGGAGCATGCAGATCTTTTACATATCTACCTTTCTATCAAAACTCTTGAAATATTTGTGGTATTTAAGTAATTTGTATGTATGAGAGTATGAGTGGAGGTAAATGGCACATATGTGTCAAGATACTAAGGAAGATGGGATTTGTTTCTTCAGCTCTTTTTTCTGCCGTGAGGTTGAGAGGAGAAACTCTGAGATTAATTGAGGTTCTGATAATTATATTAAGCAGTATATTTTACTTTTTGGTTTTGTTTAGCACATTAATGTGTTTAATATCATGCTGTGAAGTATATTATGAATTTCTTATTGCAGTATGTAAAAAATACTGTTTGTAGGTTGACAGATGCCTATTGTACGGATATCTACAATATGATAATAATGAATCGTCTATGTACTTGGTCAGTCTAAAGTTGAGTTGCATCTGTGTCTTATGGAGCCTTTAGGGTTCCTTTCTCAGGGGATGTTAAGTGTTGGCAGGAATGCCATATGCCCTCCTTTATCTCATTCAGTAAGAATTATGCAGCATCCTGCTGTGACTTGTGAAGCTTATCAACCTTGGAAGTATGCTTTCTTTTCCCTTGCAGGTTATTCGAAAAGCTGGGAGGTATGCAGTCAGCTTGGGCAATCGGAAGGCTACCATGATTTGGGTATGCGTCAGGAACTCATGGCTTTTGCTCTGACACACTGTCCCCCAAGTGCCATAGAGGCGTTGTTGGGAGTGAGCAGTGCATTGCAAACCCAGGTGGGTGTTTCTGAAACTTCTTCTCTGCAAGTTCGGTGCTTAACAAAGTAAAGGGGACTTGTGCTCATTTTTGAGTTTGTTCCCTTAAGTTCCACCTCCCAACAAGTTTATATTTGTTCTACTCTATTTTTCTACTTTCACTGCTATATTTCAATAAATGAGGTCTCTCTATAAGCATTTCTGTATAATGAGTTGACTTATCATGTAGAAGTGCAATTATGTTCTCTATCTTTAGTACTCCTAATTTCTTCATTTATTGCCTGATTTAAACATTTTATTTGTAAATGCAGTTAAATAACTTTTTCAGTGTTTTCCAGGTGCTTACACCTTGTAATGTAACTTCATTAAATGCCCACATAAATGTCTATTCTTACATTTTTATGATCTCTACCCAATATACAATGAAATTCTTTTCTCAGCGATTTCAACCATGTAATGGTTTTAACAACTACAGCAGGTTTTATGTCTGAGACATCTTTATTAACTTTGCAACGACGGACTTCTTAACAGAATCAGATCTTAGATATTCAGCTGATTATATTATATTTGCGAGAACACGTAATTGTGGCATTTAAATACAAGGTATGGCAAGATGACATAGCAAACCTTTTGAAAAGTTTCATTTGAAACTGCAGTGCAGTAATTTAGGTTGTCAAAATGTTAAATTTCTGTTCAGTGTAATTGTGGTTTGGCCTACGTTCTCTTACTTGTTTAAGAGTTCATATTTGTCTTAGTTGTCTAAGAGTTCACAATGTTCATAAATTCATCTTTATGTAATAAAAACATCTTAGAGGGCTTGCTGAAGAATGGGTGAGAAAGGAGCAATAGCTACAGTACATCTGCACTCTAATTAAGGCAGCTGCAAGTGCGTAGCCTTTTTCTTTACAAAATTGCTTGTATAGCAATGCGTATGAGAAAAACTTGTTTCCTCCCTTACGTGCCTATACCTGGAATTAGAATTTGAAGACTCTTGGTGCTGTATACATCAGAATTTGTTAGGCTTACTGCAGTTCACTGCCTTTATATCACTGTCTCTTTCCTTCTAAAGGCTCCATATCCCATTTAGTCATAGTGCAGTGCAGCTGCTCAGCCACTGGGTATTACCCTCTTGCATCCCACTTCTCCAAGGCAAACAACTTTCTGTCTTCTCCATTCACAAAACTTGAGACTGAATTTGTTACTTAGATTTCTTTATTAGTACAATATCATTTGTAGCAAAAGGTCAGTGATGATTAATTTGGTATTTGCCCCAGGAAGCCAAACCCAATTCATGATTTCTGTCAAATCATGTTTAATCAGTTTCTTCTGTGATTACTTTCTCCATAAACTAAGCATAAGCTCTTCAGCTCTTGTTCATTAATGGTCCCACGTGTTCGGTCCAAGCACTCTGTCTTTTTATGTAGTTAGAGAGATGCAAAAAATATTTATCAGAGGGTCACGCTGACCAGATGATATATACAAGTGTCTTTTGTGGACCTTCCAGCAGTTGTATGGCCTGTGGAAATTCTGCTCATGAAACTGTTATCGTGTGTAACACTTGTCTCTGTGGAGTTGCCCAAAACCTCAGAGGCACAGTTCAGGTAATGGATATTTTTCACGGAAGTTCTTTAGCGTATGTAGTACAGCAGGGTACATACAATAAAAAAATAAAATAAAAGTACATTGCGTGAAAACTAGCAAAAAAAATCATAGAGAATGGAAGATTATTTTGTCTAGGACTAAAACAGTGAGACAATGTCAAAAATACTTACGTGTTCTTTTCCCTGTCTTCCCCTGCACCCTTGTTTTTCTATAGCGAAAGCTTTTACATCAGAATTTCTTGGCTTTCCTATAAAATCAGTCATAATTCTTACATTTGATTGTTTGACTGGTAAGAGAGCTGTATTTATTTTGTATTTACAGATTCTGTATCAGGCTGTGAATTACCAGTTCCTTCCTTCCGAAGGAGGTGAGAATACAAATATCTCAGGACTTTCTTCATTGAACAGTAAGGATACCGAGGTAAGCTTTAAAGAGAGTTTTATAAAAATGATTTTGTTCTGCATTGTGCTGAAGAGCTGCGTTTGAGCTTTTAGAAACATCTACCTGTTTACTAGATAAAACTCACAACACTAAATACATCTACTAATTACTGTTTTTAGATTGTTTTAAGTTGAAAGTTTTGCTTGTTATACTTGGTCTGTTCCGATTTTTTTGTTGCTTCTTCCTACACAGTCTTAGCACCATAGGAAAAAAATAAACCTAGAGGCCGAAGAGGAAACTGCAACAAAACTTAACACAATAAAATACATAAATGGTGGTTTGATTTTTGATCTGTCACAATTGCAAAGCAAGACATTTGAAAATAAACCTGAGCTACATATTTAATTTAAAAATGTCTTGAATTACACTTATTTTTTTCCTTTGTTCTGTGCATCATGAAGTTTATGACTTCTTTGCTATTTTATAACTTTCATACGCTGCATATGAAATTATTTTTGTGTCTACGATCAGAAGGAACATTGAGTCTTTTGTGGGAAATAGAGGCAGGGCAGCAGGAAAAAAGTTACAATTATTCTTTCTACTTTTCGTGTTTATTATTTTTAAAAAGATAAGTATGTACATGTACAATTACAAGTACATTTCTCTCTTTAAAGAAGATGTAATAACCGTAATAACCTACTTATGAAGGAAAGGAATGTCTTTTTCATCCTATTGAGAGTGGAAAATTCTAAATTTAATTTTTTTTCTGTTTTTTCGAGTTTTTCTACAGGTGATAAACGGGGCGGGGAGCGGGGGGGGGCGGCACAAAAACCTTGAAGAAATACAGGAAAGAATAGATAAAGAAAGAAGGTGGATCACATTGCATAGTCTGGCTTTTTGAGAAAAGTAACTGAATTGCAGCCTCCTCAGTGCCATTATACACTTGGGGGATTTTTACCAATGGCAGCTGTAGATGGAATACACTAGTCTTTGCCTTTGGTATATTTAACACCATGTGGCTTCAAAAAACACACCTCTCCTTCATGTTCTTGGAATAGCAACAGGCAACTCCTATGTATATGTCTGTCTTTTGCTATGTTTTTCTATATATGTACAGACATACATGCATACTTTGTATACACATATGCATATGTAAACATGCATATACGTATTTGCATATATAAAAAATAAATGGGCAGGAAAGTAAAACAGCACTGAAAACAGAATTCGGAGGAAGAGAGCTAAACACTGTATCTGCTAGAATCATTGATAAGAAGCACAGGTCTGTTCACTGGTGTGAATGCTTTTTTATTTTCTGGAAAATGATAAATGAATCTCTCCGAGAGGAAGATTATTAAGTAGATGTTAATAAAATGAAACCTTCTGATGTGGGTGTGGATACATATGTTTACAATATTTTAATGTATGTAACAAACTTGTTATGCATCGCTTTTCATATGCTGTAATACTATTAACTGTATGTTGTGACAGAGCAATTATACATGCATATAAATGATTCAAAAACTTATTCAAGAGTTTGCTCACTAATTAACTGCATTATCAATTCAGTTTGGGTATCCGAAGCAATTTTCGTTATGCTGGGGAATTCACATTTAGAAAATTATCCGCTCTTATTTTCTGCAATATATCTTTCTTTCCCTCCCCCCGCCCCTCAGTTGAGGCTGGTTGTCTGTTTAGAATTGGAAGCAGGCAGACAGTTGACCTGGCAAGCCTGTATGGTGCTGCATTGAGGGGTTTTTTTTCTTTCTGTTTTAATACAACTTCTTGGCATGTTATATTTCAGGCTGTTACACTCTGAAATGAGTTCTGTATATTTGCTAATTCTGTCTTTTTGTTCTCTCCCAGTTGACTTAATAGGGATTTATAGCTTCTTTCATTTCTTGCAATGACACAGGAGGAAACATAGCCAAGAATTTAGACACTGTATAACCCTTCCTTTGTTACAGACATCTGAAATGTTAGAAAAGCAATATATTCAGTAACTCAGTTTCTCTGACTTAACTGAATCCTATAACTGCAATTCCCATAGTTCCACTTCAGCTAATTCCTCGTGCTTCACCTTCATTGTCTTGCACAGAACTTCAGTTTCTTCAAAGAAAAAACAAACTGTAAGATTTTTCTTTGTCATTTCTTTTTACTCCTTTCTTTTTCGCTTATGTCCTGATTAACTTATAGCACCCTTTTCTCAAGGAGTCAACAAACGTTCTTCTTTCTCACTTATTGATACCTTTTCAAATTGTGGCTTAAGTGTAATTTTCCTTATCGTTACTTGACTAAGCTTCTTCTAACATACATGTGTTTGGGCATCCCTTTCTCTGTTGTATTAAAAATACCTCTCTGTAAGTATATCAATTTTTCCTTTCAAGGCTTTAGTGACCTTTTCCTACCTCTTCTTACCTTTATCTAGCATTGAATCATTAATTGCTACTACCATTTTTTTCATTTTACCAACCCACAACACTAGCTGGTCATGCCTGTCATGCTGGTCATGCTTCTGTTGATGAGCTCCTCTCTAGAAATGTCTAAAACTAATTTAATTCTTGTTGTTTTAAGTTTTTCCTCTGAGACTTTTTTTTCTTACAAAACTTGCAGAAATCTCGATAGCAGCTGGCTACATATCTTCACAGATTGCATAGAAATGTGTTGTTTAACGTTGCTCTGGTATTGACTTCACTATAACTTTTCTCCAAGTTTTTCGTGGCCCTACTCTGAAGGAAATTCCTGATTGCTATGAGAAAGCTGCACGTAATTATTCTGTAGGAACTAGTGCATTTGCACAAGGATGTACGTCATTACCTTAGTGCCAGCTTGTCACTGTTGATTGAACTCATGGGATCTGTTGGAGAAATTATCTTCTGGAAGCTACAATGTTTCCCACATAGCAGATTAATCTTAAGCAAAATGTTAAATTTTCCGAATCCCCACCTTTTTTTTTCTTTTGGTTGTATGCGACCAATGCCTCAACAACTGATCTGGTGCTTCTCAAACAAAATATCTCAGAAAATTCAGGTCTTGATTCATGAAAAGCATTTCAGAATATTATTACTAACATTATTAAAGTAGTCACGAGATGCTGTGCTGTGTAGAAACGATAACCATCAGTTGCCTTGTAAATGAGCTCTGACTTTATGTTAAATCTGCTTACCACTTAAAATGTGCAATATGTCTATTATATATAAAATCATTCTTTTACATATTTGAATATGAAAACTTAATTATTATAAAGTGGCACATCAGCACAAGAGAAATTTGCAGTTTCAAGTTTCCTTGAAACCGGACTCTTTGATAGGAGAGCAGACATAATTTCTAGAGCAGAGTATCTTCAAATTATAGAAATGATTTCTTAAACTTTGCTTAAGAAAAGAAAATTTCTGATTAACAGAGTCTTAGCATCTTCTTTGCTTTTGCATTTTTTCCCAAGCACTAGATCTGGGAAAAGACAGGATCTCTTAAAATATTTGTGTACATTTAATTGGTTTGTCATGCATTTTTTCACTGCTGGTTAGAAGTTATTAGGGAGTGTTGTACTTATGCAACATGCGTGTATTATTACTATTGTGTATTTTTGTGGGAAGTCTTCCACTTGGAGTCTTTGGAACCTCAGGGCAAAAATAATGCTCCAGCTGCTATTTCAAATAGTAGCGACCCTTCTTTTTAATTTTATTTTTTTATTTTACAATTAACTGGAGCTGTCTTTTGTGGCTTAGTAAATGTACTGGGATCTATTCTTTAATAACTAAATTAGAATTCTTCTTATAGGAAGAGGTGCCTGTAATTCCTGAAGGAATCACGTTCATTTACAGTGTCACTGAACTCTTGTGCAGAGGATAAAAATCTGTGTGGAACTCTATGCGCACTGCTTAAACTCCTGTTGTAGTCAGTGGAGATCCAGTCAATGGTGCCGAGAGAACAATGCAGTTAATTAGCCATCAGGTGCTTGATTCAGTTACTTAATCATAGCTAACAACAATTTAAGATACTCTAAGTTATTCTCCTGTCCTTTAGCTACTGACCCCAAAAGTCTGGGTCCTCTGTCGGATCTACAAGTGTTAAGCAGATATCTTAATTACTGCTATACCTCTCAGACAGTCATCAAAGCCTGTGTTTGAGCAGCTGAATCAAAGGCATTGTGTGTGCTTAAGGCTGGGTTACTCTTTTCAGTTCCACCGACATATAACCCTAATAAGGGCTTAGACATCCAATGACACCTGAATTTCAGTGTTGACATCTTGAGATGGCTCTTTTTCTTAGTCTCTCATCTAGGGTCTGGTTTATCTTTGCAGGACTGGAGTTTTCAATTAGGCTTGTTCATTAACTCTAACATACACTACAAAAAGAAAAAAAAAACAAAACCAAAAAACCAAAACCAACCAACCAAACAAAAAACCCACCCCAAACAAAAACTCTCCAAACCAAAACCCTTCAAGGTACAAAACATAAATGTAGAATATTTATGTAAAACACTACTTAAAATTTCTCTTTTCCAGTGGGAGTACCAAAAAGGGAAAAAGGAATGTTAATACTTGATGTTCAGTCTTATGAACAGAATCTGTTCCACCTCGCCCTGTTTCCTTCATAATCTTAATGCATAATGACTCTTACTGGATGAAGTGCACACAGCGTATGGTTTTGGCATGTTTTGATCCTTGCACCTTGTCTAATTGGCTTTGTTATTTGTCCTTGAATTAAGACTGTTTAGAATTATATATATGTGTATGTATGAGCATATGTATATATACAAATGTTTTAGCTGTTATTTTAGAGTATCTTGATAATTCAGAATTTGTTGGCTCACTTTTTTATATCAATTTAGATTCTGCTAATTTAGGATTAAGAAGTTGTTTTTCTTATTTTTTTTTTTATCAGAAGTGCTTACTTTTATAAAGGATATCAGCAAGGAATAATATAAGAAAATCATTTCCCCCAAACACTTCTCAAAACCTCCAAACTATAACTTTTTCCCGAAGGTACAGTTATACAATTAAAGTTGTCTTCTTAAAATGGGACCCCCAGCAGTCTTTAAGAAATAATTTATTTTATGAGAGGTTGATTCGGGATAACAAAAAGTTATAGCCTGAAAGTGTTGCTGTTCCAGACACACAGAGGAATGGCTTTTCAGAAAACAGAATTCTTATTTGTGCAGAAAAGACTGTAATTACTCATAAGAGTTGAAATTCTTTTTAGAAAGAATCAATAGTTTATTTGATATAGCAGTAGAGCTGTAGAAACATACTCACCAGCATACAAGTTAATCCGTTAGTTTTCATGATACTGAAGGAAGTTTATTTTTAAAAATGTGTTTTGCTCAAATGCAGTTGACGACTTGGGGGGATTTTTTTTTTCTGGTTCTGTTTTGGTTTGGTTTATTTTTTCCCCTTGAAAAATCAGTTAGGTGTCCTGCAGCGCCTGCTTGAAAATGGAGGCAGAGAGACAAATTAGTACAAGAGATTTTTGTAATATATTTTAAATATTATATACAGGATACTAAATGCCAAGAGTGGTTTAGTTAAAAAACCACGCAAACAAGAAATTCTCCCCCACCACACCAAGCCACCAGACCTAGGATTTTCTTTTGCTTTTTACTTTTCAAAGGCATAAAAATCATGACTTCTCGTAGTTGGCACGTTCTTTCTTCATTTGGTGAAGTAAGAGCTGAAATTTCCAGTTTAGCCAGTGAGTTCATTAGTGGTGCATCTGTGAAATGCAGAATGTCATTTCAGAAAAGATTGAAAAAAATGCTGAAGCCTTAATGGAAAGAAGGACGTAAGATAGAACTGCTACTTCAGTGGTCAGCTTGAGGCAGTGGTTTAATGCATACTGCAGTAAAAGGTATTAAAAATAAGTTTGTCTACAGTGCAATTCTGCCTTATTGAAGCTGACGTGTTTTGTCACTGAAGTTATGGTGGGACATAAATCACGAGCATAACTTGGCATCCTTTTGCTCTGATGTCTGAAGGTTTGTCATGAGTTAGTAAGTTGTAAACTAATACTTCACATTCAGTTATACAGGTAGAATTTTTCTATTTCAATACACTTTGCTGTATGGGGAAATGAATAATAGTGTTTTTAGGGAGAAACATTGGCTATAAAGCTATTGAAATTTGCTGTATGGAGGAAATATTTATATTTTCTATTGCTGAAGACAATGTGTTTACCTTAGCATGCTGATTATATATTTGTCTAATGTGTAAGCTCTGTAAAGCATGCAATTAACACAAACCTTTCAGGATTGGAATAGCACAGCGCAATCAACATGGATGTTGTGGGTGTTTTTAAATGCTTTACATGAGGGAGAGCTGGTAAAGGAAACCTCCATTTGTGGAACATGTCTTTTACTTTTAAGAAATGTGAGTTTACTGAGACTGGGTGAAGATGTTTTGCAGGATAACGTGTAGATGTATACGTATTGCAGAAGCAGTTTGGGATTGAGAATAGGCTGGGGTCTCAATTCTTCTTAAAGTCTTTCAGGTTTACCGTATTTGGTACCTTGTAAGTGCTGACTGCAGAATTTCAAATCTTGATGATACATTTTCACTTGGTGTGGAGATGAATGTTTACATCTCTTCACCATTTTCCCTACTGAGAATTCAACTTAATTAGTGCTACCTCTGTGCAAATACAAGATTGTCTCTGCTGTAAACCCTCTTGAGTTATTGAAGATTAATTTTAGCATGCTCAATCTCCTCATTTGTACAGAGATCATTATTTTAACAGAAGCATTCGACAATTATGTAAAACATTACCATTATAAACTTTTGAATTAAAAACAGCTGGTGTCTGTGGAAACGAGATTATAGTTGAATAAGGGGCAAAATGTTCTACTGATCACGCTACTCACTTCAGACTGAAACTCCTAAATCACTTTTAACTTGTCTTTTTTTTTTTTTTGACAGCTGCTGCTTAAATTGATGATCATTAAAATATGTTATTAACATAGTGTGCCTGAACACTAATGCATTTGGCTTTAGGTCATTAAGCTAATTAAAGCATGAGTCTAACACTTGCACTTGTGTGTTGGATGTGCTCACAGGATGAAACCAGCGTCTCCTCTAGCCAGTCTGCTGATTTGTTGTACTGGACGACATCAAAAACCATGAAGGTGTTGTCTAACACAACTATGACCACAAAAGCCATGCTGCATGCTGTCAGTGATGGACAGTGGTGGAAGAGATCATTAACTTATCTTCGACCATTACATGTAAGGGATTGCTGATGTGCCTCAGATGTTTACACGTTCACTGATATATTAATAGACAAGCTAGGCTTCTTTGTAGGTATCTGATAACTGAAGACCCCAAATCAGTAAATAAACTAGAGACATTACGGGACTGTTTGCAAGCAAATCCAATGAGAGAAGGGGTCTAAAGCTGTTTACTTTCCTTGTTTTCTAATCTGTTTTCTCCAGCTTTCTTTGCATAGTGTGAGAAGGCATATTTGAAATTTGGCAGAACTTCACAACTTTGGGGAAGAAAGCACAGTGAAGTCCACTCTTTCAATACTCTTATGTTCAAAGCTGTTCCTTTTCAGTTTCTTTTTTCTACCTTCTCTATTTCAGTGGATTTTCTATAATGTTTATGATACGCTTTCTCTGCTTTTGAACATGATTCTCTTTTTTTTTTTTTAAGAATACTGGACCTCATTCAGCATTGGTTTCTGTAAAATGACTCCTGTCTTGCTATCCACTGAATTCAGTGATATTTTCATTTAGTGTTGCTTCCTTTCTGATAAGCAGTTACAGCCTTTTTAATATTTTTTTTTTTAAATGAGTAGGCTAAACTATACTTATTTTTCCCAGGGCCAAGAATTTGGAGGCGCACTAAAAAGCGGGCCTGGAGAAAACGCCACTGTGGAAAAGCAAGGCTGTCATCCGTTTTATGAGTCTCTAATTGCTGATGCATATGTTGCAGAAGTAAGTTTCTGTTACAGAATTCGAGAATGTTAGTTTTTGTGGGATCTTATAATTAACTAACAGTATGGATTTTGGATTAATTGTGTGACTTGCAAGGACTTGAAATTTTGTGCAATAGTAGGAAAAATTTCAGCATTAAACAGAAAAGAAAGCAAACGCAGGAACTGAGGTAGGTAATTGCATCTGGTACAAGTGAGCTAAATATAACTGCAGGGTATAGTGCACATGTGTCAGTTATCTTATTTTACTTCTAGTCTGAAATCAGCTATGGCACGTACCAGAACAATTCTTTGGAAAGCTTTGCAGAAGTATTGCTGAGAACACAGAAACTTACAGAAACAAAAAGCGAAGGAAAAGACTTACTTCCAACAACAGAAGGTATGGCTATGTGTGTATTCACTCCTCTATTTACTATAGATAGTAAATAGGAGAATCCATGGATGAGTTTAAATATGGAGAATTGTACACAATGATCAACGTAATGTCTGGGTGTTTTGTATGAATTGTGATCTGGTTCAACATCTTATGTTGGTAAGTAGTCTCAATAGAATTAGCTGCAGAGTTTTCAAGAGAACTGTTTTTTTTAAAAGGAGTTGTTCAGTTAAGACCAGAAATCTGCAATCTGAAAGTTGGCTTTAAATAAGCAGAAACTGATATTTGGGGGCTGACAAAGATACGAAGATTGTGTGTGTGGGGAAACTGTTGAAGGTTTTCTGAGTTACTACCATGTACAGATATTTAAATGGAAATTTGCAATCCACTGCTAAGTGTTATTTGTATGTATGCCCGTGTATTCACTTGTTCAGATTCTGTGCCAATTTGTATACAGCTTTCAGTATTGCAGGGTCACTACAGTATTTTACTTAGTAACTAATGCTTAACTGCAGCTTCTGGAGTCATCAGAACGTTTTGTCTTCTGAAACGTCTGCATTTTATAGGTTATTTTGTTAACTGAAACAGTTTCACTTTTAAAAAAAAGAAAAAAAAACCACAAAAAACCCCACTCAAAACCACCTATGATTGTCTTTCCTTTTTGCTGTCTCCTGCTGGTTTAAGAAATGAACTGTTGAAATACTTACATGCTGTTAGTGTCTTTTGAAGGAAGATATCTCTATTATATGTTACTCTGTGGTAAGTTCTGCCATGAAAAATGAGTATATTAAATCACTTGCAATATGACAAAAGTTTCAAGCGAGACTTTCTTCATAAGCCACGCATTTTATTTCAACTGTTTGGTGAAAACCAGCATATTTGTGTTCCATTCAATAATTTAAGATATGTGATATTTCTACAGATAACCTGTACAGTTGTAATATAATAACATTGTGAATTAGAAAAGGTCAGCAACAGGTTCTATAAATGTGGATGTATTCACATTTCATTCCTTTCATGCTCTCTTAATGCAAAAATTGTTTTAAATCAGTACTTAGGATCTCTTCTCTTGCATGCTGAAAGCCCATAGGCTTCTAGCTCTGATTCCTGTGTCTTAAAGGAGAGGGAGGCAAGGATTAAAAAAGTATTAATTGCTTTCTTAGGGCAAATGATGTTAGTTGGCAGATCTTTAGTAATACTTCCAGCTCCAACTTGAGTAATTGGAACTGGTTGTTTACAATTCAGTGGCTGCCTTTGAGATGGAAATTTCAGCTTTGGGGACTTTTTCTTGAAGAAAAAAAGAAATTTTAGATTCCAGCCTCGGTTTTTGAGCCTCTGTCATCCTCCTCTTAAGTGTGCAGACTACTGTTTTTTCCATTTTAATACTTCTGTTCTCTTCCATGACTCTTAGTCAATCTGAATTTCGCTTATGAGTCCCTCCAGCTGTGCTATGGAGCTGTTTTGTGTGTTTTCCTCTGGAAAACTGAGCTATACTTATTCTGTACTCAGCAGTCCTGCTGTATAGTACCTTTTGGTAGTCAGTAGACAGCATTCCTACACTTAAGTGTAATGTAGCTTTCTGTAAATGAATAGATTGGTAACTTGCTAATTCTAATGCATTTAGCCCTGGATTAACAGTATTGGATCCTACTTCTTCCCCCTTCTTAATGCTTTGCTCTATCAATTCCAGTGAAAGACATAATAAGTTAACACTTTCAGGATTGTGGAGCTTGAAAAATGTGCGTATTAATAGCACACCACCAAAATTTAAAAGAAAAAAGTCAGGCAGGTGTGATTCCCCAGTTATTCTTCCGTGTTTTTCCCATATTTTCAGGTTTACTCTAAGGTTTTGGGAGGATTTTGCCATATGACACTTGAATGTAATATGAGCTATTAGCTACTATACTAGTAACTAATAAACATAACAGATTTTATTTTTCAGACAAGTTTGAATCCTGTTTGTTTCCCTGTAGTTGTCTTCTAGGCAGCAGGTTTCAGCTCTGCTGGAAGAATCGATGAACCTGAAAGAAGATGCAGTTCAGCAAAGAAACCCTAGTGGTACTTAGCACACTGTCTTAGGAGAAGTTGCAGTACGCATCAAACTCTGATTCTAGTACTGTAGCAGTGTCATGCCTCAGGTGTCAGGGAATGGCTAAATGCTTTCCCCAGAGGCAGTGCGTGTGATAAAACTCAGGATAATGTTTGCTGCTTCTTTTGTGGATTTGGTAGGTTCACAAGCCTTGGACTTTGACTTTTCTTGTCTTTTCTGTCTGGAGGTAGGTGGTACGCTGAGGATTTTCCATGAACTGGTAACACCCATCACTGTGGGTTCAGTAAAACATTCTTACCAAGGCAATGTTGTGCGTCTCTGTTTAAATATAGTTGTCTTTCTCCATTGCCCTTAGGGATTTGATGGGGTGGTTGAAGATGAAATCTGAATGCAAAGTTACTAAAATCGATGGCTACATTTTGTTGTAACCGTATTAGGTACTAAAATCAAAGTAAACCCAAGAAAGTTGGTCAGACCTATTAATGCTTAGGAGTTTTAGAACAAAGAATAGCTTGATATTTTCCATGATTTTGTAATTGCTTGCAGGTATGGCTGTTTAACTACAATATATACTTTTAAGTTTAGTGAGATTTTATCACATCCAAAAGAACAATGGAAGATTTGAAGTGGGTTTTGCATTTTTTTCAGAGAATAAATGGGAAAAATTGAAACTTCCTAGGTATATATTCCAGTTTTCACAAATAAACCATTTTTTTCCCTACTTTGCCTTCCAAACAGGCTTGTGGCATAAAGACAATACCTGCACAGGAGATAAAAATTATTCATAAACCCAATATTTTTTTGTGTTTTCTTAAGGAAATATTGCTTGTGGAACAGCAGCATTGGCTCTTTGCTTGTCACTGCCTGTCCTCCCTGGTTTGACAGCCCTGCAACGTTTAATCCCTTTGGTAAACTTCAGATTTGGCAGTGGTCTGAAATGATACCAAGTTCCTGTAAATTTTGTGAAGATTTGTGAGAGGACAGAATGGCATCCTGCTAACGTCTGTAGCTTGTGATTTGAACTTAGCCCTGTTAGATGTGAGAGAATTCCTGTAGGGCTTCACTGGGAGACAGAAAAATGTATGAAATTAGTCTTTGTGTGTACACATGCGTTTATGTCCATGTAAAGTAGGCTTATAACTATATATGGGTACATGAGCACATATCTGCACACAAGCGCAGAGAAAACTTATATTTATTGAACCAGTACAGGGAATGTTTTCTACTCAGAAGCGATGACAATGGAGGCAGGTCTTTCTTCTTAAGTGTATTCTGTCAACTGGGATGCCTTTGTGTTGAGCTTCATGAAAGAGTATGAATAAATTCATATTGTTTTCTGGCCTTGTATTGGTGCCATTTTCTTTGTCATGATTGCTATCTGAAGGGTGAAGATAAATTTTTGCTAGTGTGGCAGTTGTCATGTTGGGGATGTTCAGTTGGAAGAGAACCCACAATTTGTGGCGTATTTCCAAGGCTTTGCAGTCATTAATTTTCTGGAGGAAGGGAGTAGAGGGTAGAGCCCAAATTCTTTCCCATTTGTTTTCTGTTCTACTACAGGTGGTTTTAAGAATATAGAAAGAAACTTTATGTGTGCTCAGAGTGGGGAAATACCAGTTTTGCAAGCTAATTCATCAAGATTTTAATATCACGTATTTCTAGAGTCCTGTTATTTTTGCTTGGACTGCATACAGGTTATTTTGAATGTAGCAGAAAAAAGCTGTCAGCAGCAAGAAACTATTGGTAAAAGCTATTTGACGCGCAGAGCATAGGTGCTGTTGGGCAGGCTTGTATTTGCAGTAGGTGGGACGTATTGCCATGTAGGCAGCCTCTGTGATGACCTGTCACATAGAAATTTGTTTTTTTTTTTCTCTCTGGCCGAGGGCCAGCATGTAAATCCACTTCAGGCTGATGGCAAATTAATGATAATCTTAACTTTGTAATTGGTCATTCAAGCCTTTTATAAATCAACAAAGAATTCACTGGGGGGCTGTGCATGTAAAGTAATCAAGTTTCTTGCCAGCGTGCCCTCAAGAGTAGTTTGTGTAATGTGGGAATATAGGTATTTGAGACTTCCTGAAAATAAAAAAAGAGCTAAGTTTCTGGAAGATGGCTTTTAATTGATCGGAGCAACAACAATAATTATATCATCATCATCTATAAAAAAGGAAACCATAATATTATTTTCCTGGTATACTTTCAATTCTTTATGCAATTTCTGGTCCAGGTTTCATAAGACTTTTGAAGCTGTCCCTGGAACTAATCATTTAAATTCTCTACCCTCAAACCTGAGAATTAAATGTATCATGAGAATTGTTATTCTGTAATTGTTTGTTGGAACTTCTGTGGCAACTGCAGTGATGCTTGACTTTAGTACAGAAGGAGGAACTGCATGAAGGAGAGCTCCTGTTGCTAATTAACAAATCTTGGGTGTTCACATTGTGTCTGTGTATTGGTTCTCCTGTTTGTGTAATGTAAAATATAGTGGGTTTTTTAAACAAAAAGAAAGTTTGATTTCTAAATGTAGGAAAAGCAGGTAATTTTGGTGTCAGTTTTACCAGAAGTATTTCTTCTTATAATCAGAATAATTCTTCAATGCATTAATTTCAAATGTCATGCTGATACTTCTATTTGCAGCTGGGTTTGTTTTTTTAAATTAAGACAAGTTTTTTATATTGTTTGTTGTGTTCAGTGGTAAGTTAATTAGAGCTCAGGCTTGAAGAGAAGACATGTTGTACTGTTCCTTACGTTGGTATCTTCGAATGCTTACAACATTACATTACCGCCTTGATTTTTACAAGCAAAAGATTTACTTGTCGTAAATCAGTAGAGGTGATATTTTAGTGGCTTTGTTTAGCATCTGTTACTGCATAGTCTCGTTTGGTTAATGCATCAGCCACTTTGCCTGGAAGTCAAGGTAAAGGTGTGCTGCAGTTTAATTACATATTATCTGCTTCTGGATTGCACTGATAAGTGTTTAATTAAGTACGTATAGAGTGCTTCAAGCTAGTGTCTAATAAAATATGGTTACACTGAAAACATTTCATTTGCTAACTGTCAAGGCTAGATGGGTCAGTAATCAAAGCTTTATTTCCACTCCCTGTATGTTGCAGTTCTGCTACAACTGGCAAGTGATGCATTACCGAATGATATGGCCTTGTCTCTTGCCTATCTACTTGCACTGCCGCAGGTATGTCGATAGTGATTTTGTTTCTATGTTTTTGCCAGGAAAGGCTATTCATAGCATTTCAAAAGTCCATAAGAAAATGTAACTTCTTTATGGTTTTAAAATCTAAGTCTTTGAATTCATTTAAATACAGATTTTTTTATAGATCAGGCTGAAGCATTTAAAGGAAACTCTGAACAAATGCCATTGAATTGGCTTAGGAGCATGGCACTGACAAAAAGACATATTTTCTTAAAATAGTAGTTGGGCCACCTGACTGACATTTATGGATATATAAATAGGGATAATAACTTTGTGGTATAGAAGCATCAAAACTGTAGTTGGAAAAAAATTTTGGTTAGGAGTTTATGCAAGGGGAGAAAAGCATTATAAAGTTGAACTATCTTTGTGTGTGTGTGTAGGTTACTGATTTACTTCTGTGCCAGAAAAACGTAGTCAGAGCTATTTCTAAATCACAGCAAGTAGCTTTGTAAAAGTTTGTGCACTTAGTGTTGTATGCTTGCTAATTCTTTCATCTAAATTAACGTTCTCTTTCTCCTAGGTGGTAGATGCCAACAAATGCTTTGAAAAGCAATTACACTCTGCGTTATCTCTCCAGCTGGCAAGTTATTACTATAGCCTGCAGATCTATGCTCGTTTGGCACCATGTTTCAAGGACAAATGCCACCCTCTCTACAGGGTTAGTACTCTTTCTTTTTAAAGCCATATTCATTAACGTGCAGCATTAAAGCTGTTCTAAAAAGCCAGTACGTGAGTTAAGCCTGTTAAGGAGCTGATCTGACTTACACTGTGAGCAGCCTGTTAAGTTACACATAATTATTCTTCTACAGTGCTGTAAACAGACAAGTACTTCACAATTTGTGGAAGAGTTTTTGAAGCACAGTATCGAGTGTCATTTATAGGTAATAGCACTCTCAGTCTTCAAAGTAGCTTATAAACACTGAGCAATAATGAGCATAGCCTATGCTGTCATCTTGCGATACTGATATTGTACTTCCTCAGAAGAGTCAAGTGTCCATTTAAACCAGAAAGCTGCTATTGAGAAAGCTTCCATACTCTTCCTTGAGGTGTGTTGTTTTGTATTTTAGTTTACATATGTCTTTTTGAAAAGTCATCCTCGTTCATTGATGAGTTTGTTGATTTCCTTTGACAGCTGTCTCTTTTTGAAATTGCACAGCTTCGCTGCTTATTCGTCGCCTGTGATTAAAGCAGCTGCATGGTAAACTCCAAAATAAATTGAAGGTGTGGCATGCGAAAGTTTAGTAAGGTATCAATTGCCATTCCTACTAAGATGCCTGAGTAAAAACTCTTTTTTGCCTCTCCAAGAGAGCCTTTCTGAATTTACACCAGTTCTTTTCTCCTGTACAGAAGGTCTCTGGAGTGTTCAGTTTTCAGCCTAGCTCTACTTTACGGCTAAAAGGACACTTCT
Organism: Rissa tridactyla; assembly: GCF_028500815.1. Lineage (NCBI taxonomy): Eukaryota > Metazoa > Chordata > Aves > Charadriiformes > Laridae > Rissa > Rissa tridactyla. The sequence goes on along the minus strand of NC_071468.1, from coordinate 113,307,686 downwards.
GGCTACAAGTTTAATGAAAAGAGAGAGTGTGAATCACCACTGTGGCATGAGAGGAGATTTGTTCTTTTTTTCTGTGTTCAGAATGGCTCCTGATTTACAGAGGAAGGCTTGTTTTGATATTTGCCCAGTTCTGCAGTTGGGCAGCCTTTTGTGTTCCTGCTGAGATTTGCATTCCTGCTGTCTTCTGTTTAGAAGCTAAAAGAAAACTTAGGCCACAACTGAAAGTTGTGGGGCTTGCAAAATATGTTGGTGGTGAGGAATTCATTCGTATTTGTTCAGTAGCTTTCTTTGAGCCTAGGTACCTGCTGCAAGGCACCTTTGATGAAAAAATGTTGTTTTTTTTTTTTTAGTTTAGCTTTTTTTAGGCAGTCTTATTTTATAGAAAGAGCTATGAAGCCTTTTGAAAGAGTAAGTCATAAGAATGAGGATGGAGATGTTAAAGATTAAACTATTTCTACTACAATTGCCATTTAATAAGTGAAGTCTTATCAACAGCACCATGTAGTTTATCTCTTCCTGTTATGATCTTTGGCTAAATCTTTTGTTCCGTCTTGGTAAAATACTGTATTGGAATGTGATAAGCAGTGGATTTTAAGTTGTTTGCTAAAAAGAATACATGCTATGATTAAGAACTACTCTTAAGCAGTAGCTTTTGAAGACAGCTATATGAGAAAATCCTGAGTGAACAGCACACCAAGAAAAAGAAGAAAGAAAGGGGAAAAAAAAAAAAGCCCTGAATGCTCAGTAAGAAAACAATGTGGGAGAATACAGTCATTGTTACGAAGGGTATCCAGTGAGAGAATGTCACAGAGGTAGAAAAGGAGACATAGAAACAGATGCTTTTGAGCAAAAGAAATGCTCTTCTCTTCTCCACTCCCCCCCCCCACCCCCCCTCCCGTAAAATCCCCAGACTTAAACACTCAGTTTCCACTGCAAAACAGCTGTTTGTTCAAATGTACATCTTAGATGCTGGTAATAAAAATGGCTCTGCTTGCAAGTTGCTTTCCTCAATGATATACCATTTGCTTTCCATGGGCATAGATCTAGGCATGGCTTTTATTTTTGTATTTCCTAAGAGCTTGGTGGGCAAAGTTGATCTTAAACTTTTATGGTGCAAATTTTTATGAAGATGGTAAACTCAATTGTAGATGTTGTTCCGTAATAGATTGTCTTTCAGCTCATGCCACTGGTGTCTTGTATCAACTTTACCTTCTGACCGTTTCTCAAAACAGAAACGCGTCCCTGGCTCCTTTAAATGTATAATTCAAAGCTATGCATTATTCTTGGAAGATAGCTGTGTGTTTGTGGGTGAAGATGTATAGCCAAGTCTTTTTTCCCCGCCTGTTCTAAACCTTTACATATTCAGTAAGGATCTAAATCTGGCACTTCAGCCACATGCCTAGATGGTGGATCCTCAAGATCATAGAGTATATGTTTCTGTATAACAGCATCTGAGTCACAGTAGGTGGGATTTCTCTGGTCTACTGAATCAACTATCCTGTCTGAAAACTCTAGCTGAATTTGTAAGAAGCTGTATAGAAGCATGGAAAAGTCTACACTTCCTGTGTCTACTTTTAAAATAACATTATGTAAATCTTTCAAAAGAGTACATGAGTACCTCTGGCATAATGAGAGAAATGTTCTCAGAATGAAAATGATGGATGTGTTAGAAGGATAATGGTGAGTGGGGGTGGGAGTTCCTCTTCCACTGGCTAAGGAAGAATTTTAGGACTTGCTAGTTAGTTAAGAAAAACGTTTTGAAGGAATGATTGGGTCTGGTGGATAAAGGCTGATTTTTTTTTTTAATTTTTATTTTTTTAGCTGTGATGTGAAATACTGGTAACTAATATCTGCACATCAAAAACAGAATCGTAAATTATCAGAAATTCTCATTAACTTTTTTGTATTGTTGATGTCCCAAAGGAAATCATCTTGATAATTTCTATTTCTGATGAAGTTATTACTTTGCTTTAAGGAGAAACAAAGGGATTTGGGTGTAAAGTACTTCTTTAGTTTTGTACCCAAGAGACAATTTTGAAGTTTAGTTGTTACAATAATATAAACATGATAGTTATAGTTCAGGGCATCTGAGCTATATTAGTTTCTTATCCTGAGGAAGACGTTAAAGGAGCTCTACAACAAAATAAAACCACAGATAAAGGTCTATAAGAATAATGCCAGACAGGAGAGGAGAACAAGATTTCCAGAAATGGACTGACTGTGGGAAGCATTGGTGTGAGGAGACTCATTACCCTTTGAGAACCTATATTTATTTTTGGTTGGTCTGTACCGGGCCTGTCAGGGATGAGGTTAACTTTTTCTTCACAGAAAGAAGCCCCTATGGGGCTGTGTTTTGCCTTTGTGGCTAGAAGTGTTGATAAGACACTGATTTTTTTTTTTTTTTTTTTTTTTTCTTTCCTTTTTTTTTTTTGGCTGCTGCTGCCTGCTTGGGCAGCATCAAGGCTGTCTCCCCCCTGCCATTCTCATTCACCACTCGCTACTTCCCAGTCTTGTTGAGTGAGAGGAAAAGCTGTACAGCTGAGCAAGAGATTTTCTAGATAATTTTTGCTGTTAATGGCTTATCTCCTCATTTGTCCTATCCTGGTCATCTGATAAGTCACCAGAATAAATATATCTGAGGGATTGTTTACTCCAGAAAGGACTGAAAAAGTTTAATTACCCTAAGGTTAATTAATATGTTATGTTCCTGTTCTCGTGCTAATCTAATGCTGAGGTGCTTCTATGGTTTTGGAGAGGAGTATTTTACTGACAAATACTGCTGAGTTGCAGAGGGAAATGTGAATTTTGCAATTAATAGCAGATGAGGAAAGTTGCTGTTAGCAGAAAAGCCATAGGTTTTTATTTTATTCCCTTGCCTGTTATTTTCATTCAAGAAAATGAATTTGATTCCTGGGCTTTTGTGCATTGCAACTGGCAATACGTTGAAATGATAACCTCGGAGATTCTCCTTTGTGATGCTTTTGATGCAGCCTAGAGTTGGTGAAGAAGCTGGGAGTTCAATTCCACAGAGTTAAGTAGCCTGATGTAAGTGGCCTTTGAGTCACTCTGTGAAAGAGTGCATTTACGCAGTGAACTTGTGCTCTGTGCACTTGATCTGCTTCCCTTTTCTGTTGCTTGCTGCTTAGGGAAGCCTCTATCAGTCTCTGTGTAAGAGGCAGAATTAGGTCTGCTTTCACCTCACGTAAAGTCACTGTTTACAAAATAGGGGTCTCTTTTTTTTTTTTTTGGTTTTGTTTTCATTTTCTCTCTCTGTTTGTCACAACTGTTGCGTATTCTAGTTCCTGTGCTGTTTCTCTTTATTTCTGTCATTTAGACCATTGTCTCTGTTCACATGTTCTTTTGCAAGACTGTATTTAGTCTCTGTACTGCCCTCACCACAGTGGCATCTGTAGGCTTTAAGTGCATTAAGTTGCTGTGACAAACATGTCACGTCTGTCTTACTGTCTCTCATCTCCCTTCACATAAGGGCATGTTCCCAGCATGTGGAACAGGGTTTTTCTTGTTTGGTGGTTTTTTTTTTTTTTTAATTGTTACTTGCTGATATGTGTTTATCTATCTCTTGTTTTAATGAAAACAAGGTCAAAAGAAGAACTTGGGACTGAATATGTAGAAGTTTGTGTTGATCTTACCAGGAGTTCATTCTGCAGGCTTGACCTGGCTCCCAAGGCAGTTCTGTTGCTTATTTGTATAAGGTTGCCCTTAATTATACATACAGCTGTATTAAGCCGGAGAAGCAGAACTCCCAGCTGTGGTCCTTATGCTACAGCTTTAGGTAATATTCTGAATGTAGGATGTTGAAAATAAAGTTTGAACTGGAAATAAAAACTGTATAAGTAGTCTGTATACAGGAGGAGGGAGAGAGGCAGATCTTATGGGCTAACAGATGTATTACCCATGTTGTATGAGGTCTGATGGCTTTAACCTTATTACATGGCACTGTAGTGCAGCTGGAAGTAAAGTCTATACACATGAGGTCATCTCTCATTGGAAATCAAATGCTCATTAAATGGTTGCATGTTGGTTTGTGTTTAATAATAATATCCTGTCACATTCCTAAATTATGAATTTAACTCACTAGAAATTATATATGCATTTTTAATCTCAAATTGGATTTGTGTACTTCAGGTTTTATTGGAGTCTGTAAACATTGACTGCAATATGGACAAACTGTCAAGACAGTCTTGTTTCATTTTGTCTCAACATTCAACTTTTTATCCATAAACACAATGGCTAGCACTAAGTCTGTTGTAGCTGGTAAAATGGTAGTGCTCTTTATTTTTGACTTATGATGGACTTAAACATGACCTTCTTTACTCATTTAAGTTCTGATTCAAGCTATTGGCTCCTCGTTAGCCCTTCTTTATGTTTAGCTAGTGATGGTGAAAACTAGCAAATTTCCTTTGACGGTGTAATTTGTCCCCTTTGCTTCACTGTTTGAATTTTCTGTTGTATGTTCTGCATCAAGTTCAACTTTCTTTGCTGGTCTTTAAGTTGCTCCGCTTCCTTTTCATGCCGCTGTTTATGCCTAGCGCTTCCTATCTTTTTATTTACCAGGCTGTTTGCTCGTACGTGTTCAGATACTGTTAGTCATTAATACCTGGGGTGGGAACCTATCTCATTTAGTGTATGCTTCTGTTTCGAAGTCCAGTGTGTATCTTATGGTTCCTAAAGGAAAATTGGGAGAGTAGAACTCCTTGAATCTGTTCTGCGCTGTTCTCTCTTCTTTTGACCTTCCTGCATGTGTGTGGAGTCTGTGACTGAGAGAACTGTGGAGAGGGAGGGCAGTGGGGGAAGGCACCGTGAAATGAGGCATTATCTGGCAGACTAAGAACTGATCTTGGAAGAAGTTTTCTTTGGGTTTTTTTGGGTTTGGATTTTTTTTTTTTAAATACAAAAGTAGGCCAGACAGCTTAGTCTTGATATGTAGCGTGACATTTGAATAGTTCAAAGAGCTCAGTGTCATCATAAAACTTAAATATTTATCGCTCATCCCTTCTCCAGGTCATTGATAAGAGATTCTGAATAGAAGGGGTCTCAAAACCTGCTCCTAGAGGACTTGCTGCTGGCTCTCCCCTACCTGAAAAGCGATCACTGAGCTTTGGCCTCTCCTTTCACCAGGTTTCAGTTTATAAAAGCACATTTCTTCCAATCCGTTGGCACCTTAAGCTTCCTGACTGGACTTTGGTGGGGAAACTTGTCAAAGACTTTTGGAAGATCTGTATGTATTTTGCCACAGCATTCCTCTTGTCCATGTGTTTATTGACACCCTCATAGCCCTCCAGCAAGCAAAGTGGATTTCCCTTTACAGAGGCCATGCTGACTCTTGCCCACCCAGCTCTGTTAATGCATGTGCTCAGTGGTTTTATTCTTTGTTACAGGGTCTGCCATCTTACCAGGGACGGAAATCAGACCCGCTGGTCTGTGCTGCCTGTGAGGATCCCCTTGAGATCCATTTTTTAGATGGGATTTGCATTCTGGCACAGTGGTTTTTTTAACATTCATTGATGCACCTTAGCCTGCCATTTAATGTAACTTCACATTTGTCTTCCTTGGGAACTGAGGGATGAAGCCATCTGGTCATGGAGGTGTGCAAGCACATAACTTACCTAATTGGCCTGACGCTTCCCAGGTGTCGTCTTCCAACACATCAAGGTCTTCTGAGCTCTGTCCCCTATACCTTCAGCAGTGAGGGCTGACACAAAGATCTCACTGATTTCCTCTGCTATGGACTTACCAGTGAGTGTCCCTGTCACACCTTGTCACCAAGTGATCCTACCGCTTCTCGAACTGATTTACCGATTTGGAGTGACTTTTCAGAACTTTTTGCTGTCAGCTTTACTGTTCTTTATAAGGTGCTTTTCAGGATGCTTTTCAGGTACTTTTTTAATCCTTTTAGCTTCCTTTTTGGCCTATCACTTTTTGTGAATTTTCCTCATTGATTTGCTTGTTCCTCAGTGATAGCTCAACAAATAAACTCAGATTTTTTTAAAAAATGAATGAACATCTAAGCTAACAAAAATTGAGAAGTCACTAAATGCTACTACGTTTGAAGGCTTAAAACTCAAGTAAGCTCTCGTGAACTAGCAGTCTTTGTGGACACTTTTGAACACCTCCCAGTGTGATCCCTGAATTAGTAATCCAGCAATTAGCGACGCTGCAGTCAGGTTGTGACAACTATGTTCCGTTGGCTGAGGTGTGGTTGATGTAGTTAAATCATGGTTTCACAGATCCTCATATTTCTTCGTTAAGCACACAGCACTACAAAGCATTACCATTCTTAGTCGGGACAAAATAGTATTTAGATGACTCATAAAAGAGCTGTTGTTAAATAGCTGTGGTTTTCCCTGGTTTTATTTATTCAAGATAAATAGTGCCTAAGAAAAGGAGATGGTTACAGTGTTTCTTATTTTCATTTCTCAAGGGTTGTATAAGCTATTCTGTTAAATCCTACTTCTGAAAGCCGAGTGAGTGTTGTTCTTGAGCCAGCTATTCAGAAATACTCTTTTTTAAAAAGAGGATCTTCAAAACAGGCTTTCATTTCAGGAGAGGTTTGAGGTCCAGCTTTCCTGTGTGCCTCTGGAGGCACATTTGTGGTTTTTCATGCAAGGGAGGTAGTTGAGATAAGTACTAATGCTTTCCTTCTTGCAAAGGGTTTTGTCCTTCTCTGGGAACCAGTGTAAAAATGACCAACACTTTTTCTGAAGCAGTCTTCCCCTAGTCAATTGGCTCTATCTTTATTTTACCTTCTTTTTCTGTGCTTCTGTTAATATTTTCTCCAGTCAGTAAACATCATTAATTTTGCAAGCAGCCTGACTGAAATTTTCTGTTCATCTTAGAACACAAAATATTTTAGCAAAATTTTATTCATCTGGGTTGGCAATATAGGTAACGTTTCAGACAATGCTGAATTCTCATCACGTGAGAGAGCGGTCTCCTCCATCTCTTGGTTTTGGTGGTTTGGTTGTTGGGTGGGTTGTTTTTGTTGTTTGTTTCTTTGTTTGTCGTCTTGGAGAGTTGAGGATAAATGCTAGATTGGCCTCTCTAAATTTAGTGTAAGAAGCTATTCATGAAAACATACATCATAGTAAGAGAAGGTGGTCACTGAGAAATTCATGCTTCTAATCAGAAGTGCTAGCAGTGCTCCTGGAGTAGGATGAAAAAATATTTTACTTCTGGCATCTTAATAATGGTCAGGGAATAGGAAATTGTGTGTTTTGTTTTGTCATGTAGCTCATGGAATATTTAGTTTTCAAGCTTTAAATTTGTAAGATACAGAAATATGTGCATGTATCCAGTCAAGTAACTACAAATTAAAAGGATACCGTATTGTACTTCAACTAAAACTGTATCATATTGTAATGAAGTTTTACAGAATGAGTGTGTGTTTGTGCCAAAGTCTGCATATGACTAGAACTGCTGCCACATAGATCAAGATTAAAGATATATTCTAAAAGAATATAGAATAACATAATTTATTCGAAAAGAAAGCACAATGACTTTTTAGATAAAAGGGAGATGGACAGAAGGTTAGGACAATTGCCTAAACTGTGATGTTATTTACTGAGAGTAATCCTGACTGTAAATGGAAAATGAATTATGTACTATGAATTAGTAGACACTTCACTCAAAACTAAGTGGTAATTTTCTGTTTTCAGACGTGTTCTTTCAGTTGACACTTCAACCTTTTATATATCGTGTTAGTTCCACTAAAGCAGCTTTCGGGTGAAATGATGAGATGAGATTTTTCTATCTAAACCTGACTTGTCAATATCTTGCCGAGTAAGAGAGAGTCTGAAGAATAGAAGGTAGAAAAGAAACTATGAAAACATTTTCTCTTGGGACTAATTATTTGTCGTTCTTGCTGGAATAGCTGATAGAAAACAAAGCAAAAAAGTATTTAAAACAGAGCACTAGAACAATTTGTTCAACTCTTCAGACACAAGTAATTTAACATAACTGTAAAAACAACTGCCTGGACAACTTTTCAAATTATTTTTATGTTTTATTTCTTAACAGCAGCCTGTTGCATTATCTTTTTTTTTTTTTTTTTTTTTCTTCCTGTAGCAGTACTGGCTTCTGTATTGGAAACTATGTTGATTTAGCTTATACCAGGTGGTTTTGTTTGGGCTTAAAGTCACTTTATTGTCATTGTTCCTCCTTCTGCTGGCTGTTAAAAGATCATGTGTTACTTTTGTAACCAAGTTTCACCTATTAGGAATTTACCTTAAAACATCTTCAGTAAAAATGCAAGGTAATTTGTAGACTAACATGCAGATATTAACATTCAATAGTCTATAAACACTGCAGATATCCCGGCTGGCTGTATGATTCAATCTTGTGACAGGGTGGCTGTTTGACCTTAAAACAAAATGTATAGATGAAATCAAATTTGTTAACTGTATTTTCTTCCTGGTTTTTGAGTATTCTGATATTTCTAGACAGTGATTGTAGTACATCTGCAAATAGAGTTAAAAAAATCCCGCAGAACATGGTTTTGTATAATAGATGTTGCACACTGCTTAGCCCAATTCTAATACCGTCTTTAGTGTAATTTCTGAAGCAGAAATAAAAGCAGCAGGTAATGTTATTTTTGTGTGCTAGCAACATCTGATTCAAAATTCAAAACTAACAGCTTAACTCTCAGTCCTTCCTTATTCAGTCTCTTCTGGTGGATTTGTTTTAGAAAATATTCCTGGGACTCCACTTACGTCCTATCTTTAATCATACCAGCATCTTGGGCAACCTTTTGTCCTTATAAGTTTCAGTTAGTTTCCAGCATAATGGCCTTGAAGCAGCAGTGGCGTATGCTGCCTTCTTATGCAAGTTTTTCAGTTTTCAACTATTGCATTTCAACATTGCTTGTTCAAAACATACAATATTTCTTCTATTAAAACAAACAAAAACAACACAGAGATGGTTTGTTCTTGGTGTACTGTGATGACAAGCATTTTTTAAGAGTATGAATGGGATTTAAAATCCTTAAATATACTTGAGACATTACAGTATGTTACAAAAACTTCTGATGGATCATTTAAGATTATAAATATGAAGTAGAAAATTGCTTTAATATTGGCTGAATGTAAAAGACCTGCCTATCGATTCAATAATTGAGGATTTGTTGGTCAGCTCATCTCTACTTCATTTTTTTTTTTCTTAGTTTGTGCAACTTTATTCTGATGCATCTTCCAGCTTATAAAAGGTATTGTAGTAGGTATCCTTATATGTTGACTTGGTGTGGTTTCACTGGTGGGTGATGGGATTTGCTGCTTCCTGTATCCATTTAAAAAAATGGTTGTTAAAGCTGATCGTGAACAAATCATTGTTGTCACCCAACAACATAAGTAGCTGCTGCAGCAGTGGGAGGGCAAAGTTGAGGTATCCTTGTACTTGAGTGATGTGACAGTACAGGTTTTATTTCTGAGATGCTCTGGTCTTCCATCTCAGCCATACACTTTATCCTTGGCTTGGAGCAGATCAGGCGTGAGACAGCTGTGTTCTGAAAGGTGGGCCACCCCAAATTCATGCGGTGCTTTGTCTAACGTAATGTATCTTGACTCACGCTGTGACAGCAGACTCAATTGAGGACAAGTGTCATCGATTTAATTAATGAAAAGCTGTTCTATGGAGGGATGGATTTTACTTCTTGAGTGAACTATTTCTTTCCTATAAATCTTCTTTCTTGCTTTTGTACATGAGGAAAAGTGTCGCCTATAGGTGCTTCTCTTCATTCTTCTTTTTCTTTTTTTCTTGCCTTCCCCTTCATCAAATTTATAGCATATTGAATCTTTTGCTACAGGGATTGTAGCACTTGCTACGAGGATTAGGGAAGGTTCTCCTCCCTGAAATGTAAGTGCTTTCCAGAGGTGTGGTTTGCTTTCCTTAGAAGTGCTGGAGATGGGCAACAGCTAGACACAGGATAGTGATCAAAGCGCAGCTGTGTCTGTAGCAGGAATTTTACACCGTGCTCCCTGGTGTCTCTTGCTGTGTGCTGTCATCTCTTAGTTTTGCTAACTAAGAGATCTCCTTAAGAGATCAAAGGTTTTGCTTGGTGTACGCGTCTTCCTCTGCAGCATCATCTCCTTTCTGAGGCCCACTGAAGACGGTACAGAACAGATGCGGTGTTACAAGGCACAACTGACATGTCCTCTGCATTCCCATTCGGACTCCTGTGGTTCACTGTGGTTGCAGCTTTTGATCGTTACCAAAAGTCTGTAGTTCAAAAGGTGATGGAAACATTTTGCAACTTCAATCCAGAAGGGTCCACAACATCACTTACGTATCTGAGGTGGCTATGAGTGGATTAGCCTTGGTGATCTAAGCAGCTTTTCTCATCAGTGTTCCTCGTCATTTCTGTATCACAGTCTGAAGATCATTTACATTAAAAAGAAAACTGAAAGAATAGTATTCCTTTTTAGAACAATTGGAAGGATTCTTGGTCTTAAATAAGTAAACAAGCTAAATAGCCTCACAATGATCTAATATTATCTCAATGATATGTTCCCAGTAGAGCTTTTTATTTTTTATCTCTCTTACTATAGCTGTAAGGTTGTTGCTGCTCCCTGAGCAGGAGACGAACAGGAGAAAAACAGACTCGGATTCATTTTTTTCTTCCTGATATGTATGGCTGAATTAAGACTTTTCTTTTTTCTTTCAAATCTCTTTAAATAGAAACTTGCCAGGAAAAAAAAATAATTGAAGATTATTTTAGGGATCAGGGTGAAAAAATTAGAAGATCAAAACCTCTTATCTCTTTTTTTTTTTTTTTTTTTTAAACCGGTGTTGCTTTTATAATACCACAGTGACATACAGACTCTGAAGGGGTTTACAGGTGTGCCTCCCAGAGGATGGTCAAAGAGAAATACTGCTTTAAAACATCTAGTCAGGTGGATGCTGATCTCCAGCTGGGGCTTTACTGGTAACGGCTGGTGTTGCAGTATTGACAGCAGCTTGTCTTTGTTTGTGCTGAGTGAATCACATCTAATATCATGGAATTAAATTAGATTTATGCTGAAGTGATGGATGTGGGGGTTTTTTGTTTTGTTTTTTTCTTTTCTCTCCTCTCCTTTTTTTTTTTTTTTTAATTCCTAAGCAAAGTTTTTGCCACTATTGCCAAGACAACACTGTTGTAAAACGTAGCACTAGTCCCAGAGATGAGTAAAACGCATTGGTGGGTAGTTCATGAGGGATTTCCCTTGGCAATGCTGTGGAGGCCCACGAGTTAAGGATATGATACATTCAGGTCAGCTCTTGTGGCTTCTCTGGAAAGTTATCCTACGTTTGCTGCTGTGTTCCTGTGTAAAATACCCTTCCTGAATGAGCAGGGAGGGGAAGCTGTGTTCAAATGTCTGTCTAGAAGTGTAGGAGGAGATTTATCTGGCAGAGCAGGGAGTTGGGACACCTACGCACAATTTCTAACTATCTGAAAGACTCTGGAAAGCCAACAAAGATAATAGTGTATTAGGTAGCAGTTTGGGGTTTTTTCTTGGGTTTTTTTTTTTGACAGATAACATCAGAAAGAAGACAAGTTGAGTATGACTTCTTATCAGTTTTACCTGTCATAGTTTGTATTTACACAAATTGTTGTAGGGATTATTTTTTTAAGCACCTGTTAAAATTTTACCAAAGTCAAAGAATTTGTACACCCTATGAATGATGCAGTAAGAGCCAGCCTTTACAGATTTTGCTAATTTTCTTTGTCGCCAGCTACTATTACTAGCTAGTTGTTATCGCCTTTTCAATCAAAAATGGTTAAGGCTTTTTTGAATACTGGCAATATAGCTTTCTGTATTAGTGTTTTTAGAACAAGCATCATCTCTAATTGAATTAGGTATTGAATGGATGTAGAAATATTTGTGTTTACCTTTAAAAAAACATGTATTAAAAATGTGGAGATGTTAAATAATACTTAAAATCATGAAATACAAGTTCTGCGCAACTTGATACCGAACACATCGTCTGTTTATGTTGTTTCATTGAGCTTGTGTTGAATGCCTGATAAGTACTGCACAAGCAGCACTGTTACTTAAGAAAACACTTTAAATCTGTAGGATAACAAATCTGAGAGAAGGAAAGCTGTGCGTCATTCCAGTAAATTAGTTTTGCAAGCAACTGCAACTTGGGAAAGATTGTTTTTTATAGATTAAAAAACCCTAAAAGTCTCGCATCAGATATCAGTATAGGCTTTGCATGAAGCAGGCTGTGGGATTTCTCTAAACTAATTTTTGATTTCACATGCTCTGATAGTTTGGAGCATAGGTCTTGTAAGGGATAAAACAGGACAACGCTTGATTGAAAGATTTTTGTTGGTGAAGAGTTCAACACAATCCTTGGCAACTGCTTGCAATAAAAAAACAACTCGTGTCTTCTTTAGTCTGAATATATATGTGTTAATTTGATAGCTGGCAAATCTTGTTCTTTTATCTCCTAGACTGAAGAGTTTGTTACACATTTTCGCCTTACATATGTCTGGATATAGATACACGGATATGATTCTATTATTCTATTCTAACTCTGTCATTAATAAGCTCAATAGACCCTCCTTCCAAAGACATTGTTTGTATATTACTGTAAGTCACGTTTCTTAAATGCTTTAAATAATTTTTGTGGTACTTCTCAGAGCCATCCCTTTTATAACGTGTTTCAGAACTTCAAAGCTGGAAAAGAACCTAGTAGTGGGAATTAATTACCTTGGTGAAAAACATCAATCTGAATTTTTGTTTCTCATTCCTCATACTTACATCCAAGGATCATGTTGTCCATTTAAGCAACATGTACATCAAATTATCTTCCACTTCCGTCTCTTTCCCTCCTTGTAACAGTTTGTCATCATTATTATTTGTTGTGGTACTCCTGTATCACACAGTGGTCCTTGATCCAGGTTTTTTAATTTTATTTTTATTATAACCTGGTGTTGAAATAAGAGATAGAAGAGGTTCAGATAAGAAAAACAGTGAAATAGTGATGACCAATTTGGTAGAGAGCAGTCCTGGCGAAACCGCACGCTTATTATTGCATCTTTGTAGGTATTATTTGGCAGAAGTATTAGCAGGAAAATGCTGATTAAATAGCCTTAAGGTGTTCTTGTGAAGCATAAACAGGCAGCATGAAAGATTGCACACAGATGCTCTTTGGGAAATGTAACAAATGGGGAATGAAGGTTGGCACTAGAGATAGATGTCGTTTGAGAGGGTGACAGCTTTGTCAGAATATTATCACTGGAAGTAAGGTAGCAGATTACTTTTTTTAAAAAGGAATTTCACACTTAAAGATGATGATTGCCCAATGTATTGAAGACAACAATGGACCAAAAATTAAATGGTCTTAGTAATTAATATTATTTTAAGTTATTGTAAATACTCAAGTTTAGTTCTGCCTCAAGGTGAAAAATTATGTGCTATTCAGGAAACCTATTAAAAATGTTATCTTTTCATCTTCAGAAGCTATTTTTGAAGAAGGAGTTCTGGTGTATTTGTTTGAAAATACTTTCCAGTTTGTCTTTGTGTACTTTTTGAACAATCCCATGGGCTGTGCACGGGAAGAAGAGTGCTGACATTGGATTCTACTCTTCTTAACGAAGAGAGGGGAAACTTAGTAAAAGAGAGCAAATTTACCCTCGTAGGTTGTCAGAGGGACCTGCCTTTCTCAGTGGACTGTACAGAGGATGCAGGCAATTATGTTAAACAGGTTTCCTCGTCTTGCTCTGACTTCCCCTGTCTCCATGCTCACATTCTAGTGTATCACTTAAAATGAGATACCAGGGTACATAATAAACAGTGGATTGGTTTCCAGCTGATATAATTGTATTGCAGAGGCACTGCTCTGCTTGCCTGTCTCTTTTCTGAGGTTTTATTATCCTGTTACCAATCTCCTAAGCAACCTTGAAAGAACTACTGATGTTGTTTGTAAAATCAAAGAGTTTGCATTTTTAGAGGGCTTCAAAAAAATATCATGTGGAGAGGAAAAAGGATGCCCTGTGGCATTTAATATGACTTGGTGAGCAGCCTGTCAGCTCAGACTTGAAAAGAAAAAAAGGAAAAATATAAATCAATTTAGAATGACCAGCAAGTCATAGAAAGATTCAAGCATGCCTCAAGGTTCAGACATTTGGTACATGTTTTACCCTGCTGTGCACTCTAGTTAATGTTCATAAGTTTAGCTTCTAATTTAGCAGAATTATTCTGTAATAAAAACAAAGTAAATCTGTTCAGTACACTCAACATTCTTGAGATCACATCAGTTAAATTAGCTGCTTCTTTTAGGAAGTATTTCAATTGCAGTTGGCTCTCTTAGCAGCGCTCCTTCCTCGGTGGGTGCCACACGAGAAGTCACGGTGCTTCCTTGTGGGCATAGTGCTGCTGGTGGCCTCCTTTTTCCTGGAAGAGAGAAATGAAGGCATTGAGTGTGCGGAGTGATTACGTATTGCACACAGCTGCGTTCAAGTGGAGGTGCCTAGCCATAGCCTAGCCATAGGAAAGTATTTGTGTTTGACACTTAAAATGCAAAGCTATTCCTTTTATCACTTCTATATAATAGAAGTGTATAAGAAATTTCAGTAGCAAAAAAAAGCCCAATTTGCAATATTGCTTCCGTTCTTTCTTTTAAAGTAGAATCTCTGGTTTTGAGTAAACTTATAGTGTTTGTAACTGAGGAGGGATTTGGTAAGTTTTCTTTGATTTGTTGAAGTGTTTTACCAATCATTTGCCTAATTCAGTATTGATTAAAATGAGGGTTTTGAAAAACAAATTAATTCAGTCATAGTGAGGTGCTTGTTAGTATTAATTTGATTCGGTAAGTTTGTGTGAATTTTTGTAGCATATGGAACAGTCTAAAACTTTCCAAAAGGACAAATTTTAAAGTCATAGCAAATAGCCTTTACAGAAAATTTAGAATTCTGTTGTACTTAAAAATTCTCAAAAATGGAAAAAAGCTTTTTACTTCTGAACACAGGGATCAATTACAAAATGGTAATTTTTTCTCAGAAATCTACAGGGCTTTTTTTAGTTTGTCTTAAATTACTTTCACAGGCTGATCCAAAAGAGCTGATTCAGATGGTCACAAAGCATGTTACTCAGTATGGCTATGCAGACTGGCCTGAAGAAATTGCAACTTTGATAAATCAGCTGCATTACTATAACGAACGATTACTGGATTTCACTCAAGCTCAGATTCTGCAAGGACTTGGCAAAGGAGTGGATGTGCAGAGATTTACAGCAGATGGACAGTACAAGAGAGAAACAATACTAGGATTGGCAGAGTAAGTAATGTCTATTATGTTTATTTCCTTTACTTTGAAATGGAATTACTTTAATCTTTAAATCATGAAAGAAAATTGAAAGTAGTGCTGACCTTTAGAAGGGATAAGTTGCCAGTTGCTTTAGATATTTACATTGTAATGCTGCTACAACTGGAGCTTTTTCTATTCAACTACTCCCCTTAAATGAAATGTTGCTCAAATAAATGTATTGATAACTTTTAATGGAAGCTATGACTCTTTGTTTATTAACTACTATCATTAAAGTTAATAAGAGGTGAATGAAATCAGAGCATAAGCAGAGATCTCATCTCTTCCTTTAATCTCTTGTAAACCTGCTCTGGCAATCTATTGGGGTATGGCCAAGCATCAAAGTTTGTAATGAACTATAATTTAAAAAAAAAAGGTTAATAATCTGTGTTTTATTTTTAACATACAGTCGGCTTAACTAAATTATTACAATATTTTTTCCCCTGTAGTCATTTGTAAGTGACTCCCGCCAGTAAAAAGGAGAAAGGACCTATAGCCCAGCTGAAGTGCTTATACACTAATGCACGTAGCATGGGCAACAAACAGGAGGAGCTGGAAGCCATTGTGCAGCAGGATAATTATGATGTAGTCGCCATCACAGAAACGTGGTGGGATAACTCACATAGCTATAGTGCTGCCATGGATGCCTATAGGCTCTTCAGGAAGGATAGGCAAGCAAGGAGAGGCGGGGGTGTGGCCCTGTATGTTAAGGAGTGTTATGAATGCTTTGAACTTAATGATGGTGATAATGAGACTGAGTGTTTATGGGTAAGAATCAGGGGCAGGGCTAACAAGGCAGATATCGTAGTAGGAGTCTGTTATAGACCGCCCAATCAGGATGAGGAGGCAGATGAAATATTCTATAAACGGCTGGGAGAAGTCTCAAGATCGCGAGCTCTTGTCCTCGTGGGGGACTTCAATTTGCCGGACATCTGCTGGGAATACAATACAGCAGGGAGGGAACAGGCTAGAAGGTTCCTGGAATGTGCAGGGGATAACTTCCTGACACAGCTAGTGAGAGAGCCAACTAGGGAAGGTGCCCTGCTGGATCTGTTGTTTGTAAACAGGGAAGGTCTTGTGGGGGATGTGAAGGTTGGAGGCTGTCTTGGGAACAGTGACCATGAAATGATAGAGTTTTCGATTCTGCGAGAAGCAAGGAGAGGGGTCAGCAGAACTGCTACCTTGGGCTTCCGGAGGGCGGACTTTGGGCTTTTCAGGAGCCTGGTTGACAAAGTCCCCTGGGAGGCAGTCCTCCAGGGCAAAGGAGCCCAGGAAGCCTGGATGATTTTCAAGCAGGAGTTCTTAAAGGTGCAGGAGCAGGCTGTCCCCATGTGCCAGAAGACAAGCCGTCGGGGAAAAAGGCCGGCCTGGCTAAACAGGGAGCTAGGGTTGCAACTTAGGGAAAAAAAGAGGATCTATGGCCTCTGGAAGGAAGGGCAGGCCACTCAAGACGACTACAAAGAGGTAGTGAAGCTATGTAGGGAAAAAATCAGGAGGGCCAAAGCCCAGCTAGAACTAAACCTGGCTTCTGTTGTCAAGGACAACAAAAAAAGTTTCTATAAATATATTAGCAATAAGAAGAGGACTAAGGATTATCTCTGTCCTCTAGTAGATGGGGCCGGCAACATAGTGACCAAGGAAGAGGAAAAGGCTGAGGTACTTAATGAAGTCTTTGCCTCAGTCTTCAGCAGTAGGACCAGTTGTTCCCTGAGTACCTAGACTCCTGAGCTAGGAGACAGGGATGGGGAGCAGAATGAAGCCCCTGTAATCCAAAGGGAAACGGTGAGGGACCTGCTTCAGCACCTGGAGGTGCACAAATCTATGGGGCCGGATGGGATCCACCCAAGGTATTGAAAGAGCTGGCGGAAGTGCTCACCAGGCCACTTGGTATCATTTATGAGCAGTCCTGGACAACCGGGGAGGTCCCAGCTGACTGGAGGTTAGCAAATGTGACACCCATCCACAAGAAGGGCCGGAAGGAGGATCTGGGGAACTACAGGCCAGTCAGTCTGACCTCGGTGCCTGGGAAGGTCATGGAACAGATCCTCCTCAGTGCCATTACACGGCACATGCAGGAGAACAGGGTGATCAGGCCCAGTCAGCATGGGTTTGTGAAGGGCAGGTCATGCCTATCAAACCTGATCTCCTTCTATGATAAGGCGACCCACTTAGTGGATGAGGGAAAGGCTGTGGATGTTATCTACTTGGATTTTTGCAAAGCTTTTGACACCGTTTCCCACAGCATTCTCCTGGAGAAACTGGCTGCTCATGGCCTGGACAGGTGTACTCTGCGCTGGGTAAAAAACTGGCTGGATGGCCGTGCCCAGAGAGTGGTGGTAAATGGAGTTAAATCCAGTTGGTGTCCAATCACAAGTGGTGTCCCCCAGGGCTCGGTGCTGGGGCCGGTTCTCTTTAATATCTTTATCAATGATCTGGATGAAGGGATCGAATGCACCCTCAGTAAGTTCGCAGATGACACTAAACTGGGTGGGCGTGTTGATCTGCTTGAGGGGAGGTTGGCTCTGCAGAGGGATCTGGACAGGCTGGACCGATGGGCTGAGACCAATGGTATGAGGTTCAACAAGGCCAAGTGCCGGGTCCTGCACTTGGGTCACAACAACCCCATGCAGCGCTACAGGCTTGGGGCAGAGTGGCTCGAAAGCAGCCCGGCAGAAAAGGACCTGGGGGTGTTGGTTGACAGACGGCTGAATATGAGCCAGCAGTGTGCCCAGGTGGCCAAGAAGGCCAACAGCATCCTGGCCTGTATCAGGAATAGTGTGGTGAGCCGGACTAGGGAAGCGATGATCCCCCTGTACTCGGCACTGGTGAGGCCCCACCTCGAGTACTGCGTTCAGTTTTGGGCCCCTCGCTACAAGAGGGACATTGAGGTGTTGGAGCGTGTCCAGAGAAGGGCTACAAAGCTGGTGAGGGGTCTGGAGGACAAACCTTATGAAGAACGACTGAGGGAGCTGGGGTTGTTTAGCCTGGAGAAGAGGAGGCTGAGGGGAGACCTTATCACCCTCTACAACTACCTGAAAGGAGGTTGTAGAGAGATGGGGGCTGACCTCTTCTCCCTGGTGACAAGTGATAGGACGAAAGGAAACAGGTTCAAGTTACGTCGGGGGAGGTTTAGATTGGATATTAGGAAACACTTTTTCACTGAAAGGGTTATTAAACATTGGAATAGGCTGCCCAGGGAGGTGGTGGATTCACCATCCCTGGAGGTGTTTAAAAAAAGGGTAGATGGGGCACTTGGGGACATGGTTTAGAAGTGGCTTTTGTCAGGGTAGGTTAAAGGTTGGACTCGATGATCTTAAAGGTCCCTTCCAACCTCAGCAATTCTATGATTCTAAGTACTGAAGCCTTCACTGCATGTTCTAATATTTAGAATGTTTTTGTCTCACTTCCAGTTATCCAGAATAGAAAAAAAAAAGAAAGATATAGGATAGTACTGTCTTTTAATATTAAAAATACCTTTAATTAACATCTGTATGCAGGTACTTTAAGCTGTGAAGAAGTCATGAATATACTTAAATTCTATATGTTTTGAAGGCAATCATAGTTGAATAGCTGCTGGACTGTCAAAGGAAGAGTTCTGTGCAATAGGAAACTTTTAATATATTTTTTTAACCTAATTTTGAACTACTCTGTGCATAAAGCTTTTGAAGAGTATATTTGGATGTTTACAGTCTTCCACCTATGTAGCTACTCATAGCTGGAATTCCAATAGGAATTTGTTAGTAAAAAAACATTGATATGAAATGCTGAATAAGAATAATAGTATAACTCAGGTTTTGAACACTAAGCTGCTGCTTTGCATCTATAAAATCTACGCCTGCATAGATTTTGGCATCTTTTAACGTTTCCATAAGAGTTACCTGTTTTGTATATGTTTTTCATTGAACACCTATCAGTAGGTGGACATTACATCTTGATGTTTGTCTACAGTAACTTCAGTACGAAAATCCTTCTGTTACTGTAGGTGTTTGTTTTGGATGCAGCCTGCTTGCTTACTGTCTCAACCAAGAGTCCTTTAGATACTGTCTTTCATAAACACAAAGTAAATATCACAAAGACAAAGTTCCTTACAGTAAGTAGAGATCGAAACACAGTATGAAAGGGGTAGTAAAAATAAGGCTTCATAGCATGGGGATGAGAGTGGTAGTTCTGTATTAGGGTGTTGGAAAGATCCAATTAATTACTACTTCAGCTTGCAGTTTCCTTGCTTTAATCTTCTCAGTTGACTCTTAATCTTCATTTTTCTCATGGAAACAATGTGCGAATTAAATATAATTGTGTAGCATATTTTTTCTTATTTTTGAATTATCATTAAGTGCCTCATGTTTTTAATCTTTTATGAAGTGCTGTTTGCAGGAACACCACCTGGAAGAGATGGTATCTTATTTACAAAACAGCTTTGTACTAGAATGAGCAATTTGCTAAAACCACTTAACAAATAGTTGTCAATTTTTTCTTCAATATTTGGTATATTGACATTAGAGCTCATTATGCATTATTTATCAAGCATTTAAAGATCTGGGTGCCTCACAGACTTAGCCAAGGTTAGTTCTCAAGCAGTTAACAATTTATTTGGGCAAAATATATCCAGAATGTATCTGGAAAGGAATTTGTGAAGCTAGAGCAAGACTGAGTGGGAATTCTGGAGTAATCAGGTGAAGTCCCATGTAGCTTCAGGCCAACTATGTTGTATAAGGTTTCTAAATTATTCTTTTACCTGAGGCCAGCTTTTGGGTGGCTGCCTTTTTTTTTTTTTTTTTTTTTCATTCACCTGCTCTGAGGTCTTCAGCCCTTCACTCCTTCTCTTAAAATGTTGAAATCGGAAGTTGATTTTAATGATTTAGCACCAACTTCTTCCTTGTCTTATATAACTGATCTGAAATATTTACTGTAGATTTTTGGAAAAGTTGTGCAATTATCAAGCAATCTGAATTTTATAACTCAGCTTGTGCTTATTGGTTTCTCAGAATGATATTGGTGCGTGTGAACTAGGTCCCTTTCTAGAAGACTAAACCAGAAGGTCCTGTATCAAACCACTTTGAATATACTTCAGCTTTTATTAGTGACATTAGCTTCTGAACCATTGTGTATGCTTTTGCTGTGCTGCTGTGCTCTCTGGCCAGTGTAGACACGGCCTTTTCTCCCCGATGCATTGCTGCTGCAGAACGTAACAAACCACTGTAGCCTTCCATCTCCTTTTTCCACTTCAAACATGAGCGGAAACTAGAGGCTCTTGGCTTGAATCTTCAGTTCACTTCTCCAAATTGGACTTTTTTTTTTTTTTTAAATCATCTTATGAGGATGGGCAACTGGAAAAGCGCATCTCACTTCCCTTTATTGTGATTGAATCTAGTGGTGGTTCTAACGCTTTGTAGCTGATTGATGTCAACAGAAAATGTTAAAGACAGTGATTGTGAGCAAACACATGCACATGTATGATACAACAGAGGTTTTAGAGACCAAGATAGAAAAAAAAAAAAATTGCTCTGAGCTGCCAAATCTTTATTTCTGTGAGGTTGAAGGTAGTCAGCAAACTTCCAGCTGAATGCTATTGCACAGCTACGTATATTTTTTTCATATAATTTTATAGGCATATTTTTTGATACTTTGGAAATACATGCTAGCACACAGGCAGGGTGGCCAAGAACTGCTTCTGAATTTGTTTTTGCACCAGTCTTGGTGCAGCATAACACAGGAGGTACATCCAAACTGTGCCTGCATCCTTTCAGTGGGGATTTCTCTGGCAGTCCTCAGGCTTGCAGAGACAAGCAGTTAAGGGCTGGGCATGAAAAGGGGGGTGAAAAAAAAAAAAAAGTCTTTCACAAGGTAATGGACATTCTTACATTCTTTGAGCTTTTCATTGCGTAAGAACTACTTGTTCTTGTCTTGTCAATGTTATCTTTTTATAACATTATACATATATAACATTATCTTGTTTTAAATAGTTTGTTACTGTTCTTTACTTGTACAATATCATTTCCTTAAATGTCCATTGCCTTATGCTGCCACTGCATGCCACTGTTAAGGCAGAAGGATAGGATTTTAGTAAGGTTTATGAAGTGCTAGGGGGAATGGATCCCAGTAGGTCCCAGAGCCACTGCTGATTATATGGTTGACTGAGTTAACATGGTACTAAAGCATTTGTATCATCTTCCTCTTTCACTGAATCATAAATGGTTGAGGTTCAAGTGACTTCTGGAGACTGTATGGTCCGACCCCTCTGGTAAAGCAGGGTCACCTAGAGCCAGTTGCCCAGGACTGTGTCCAGATGGCTTTTTAATAACTCCCTGGATACAGACTCCATAGCCTCCTAGACAACTTGTGCAAGTACTTGGTCACCCTCACAGTAACAACGTGTTTCCTGATGTTCAGAGGGAACCTCCTGTGTTTCAGTTTGTGCCCATTGTCTCTGGTCCTGTCACTGGGCACCACTGAAAGGAGCCTGGCTCTGTCCTCCTTGCACCCTCCCTTCAGGTATTTATATACATTGATGAGATCCTCCCTGAGCCTTCTCTTCTCCAGGCTGAACAGTCCCAGCTCCCTCATCCTTTCCTCACAGGAGCGATGCTCCAGGACATTCATCATCTTTGTGGCCCTTCACTGGACTCTCTCCAGTAGCTCCATTGTTCGTTTCAGAGGTCACTGTAGCATTTACTTCTTAAGCAGAGGGTTATTGGAGCATTCCTAAAGATCATCTTTTTCTTCTGTTAAGATATCCTGTATCTGAATTGATGATACAAGGAAAGTAATGTATTGTACTTTTGGTTTTGTTTTTTTAATAAATGAAAGTATTGAGATCAGTGTTGAGGACTAGCCTACAGAATAGTTCTGTTAACCTCATCATCTCCAGTGTAGCTTTACCTGAATATCCTCTGTTATCTTCCCCTTAGCCAGTGGCATAGTCACTGTGCAGTTCTTGCAGGAATCTTTGTTTTCATTTCAACTAGTTACCCCCTTGAGAGTACAGCAAATGATTTCTGGAAAAGGCAAAGGAATGTAAGTTTGTGTGTTATGATTTGCAACAGCTGTTATGTATCCCTGGTTAAAAAAAAAATCTGCTTTTATGTGCTTAATGACAACCTGCACAAACTGTGGCTACTAATCTGGAATTTACAATGCAGTGTTGTCATGGTGCTTCTCCTTAATGTCAAAAAATAGACTAGAGCATCTGCCTCTAAGGACTAGATGACTCTTACTGAGTATTTTTGAAAAAGTTTAGATCATCGTCCTCTTATATGTACGTCATTGCTGGCTGGGTTAAAAAGTGCTCTTCTGTTTTCATTCAAGTATTGAGTCTAGTTTCAAGAGGTTGGGTACAGGGAGCTTTGCAGTGCTGGAAACTCAGAGGGAAGGTGCTGCGGCTATTGGAACAGAAGACACAGGGTAGAGTGTGTTTTTTTTGTTTCAGTTTGGTGTTTTTTTGTTGTTTTGGTTTGGTTTTGTGGTAAGTTTTTTGTTTTGTTTTGCCTTCTTCCTAAATATATTTCAGTAAATACTTTTATTTTTGTCAAAATTGATTTCTCTTAATGCTTGTGTTCAACCTGGAGTCCTATATCCAGCTCTGGAGCCCTCAGCACAGGAAAGACATGGGCCTGTTGGAGCGGGTCCAGAGGAGGGATGCAAAAATGATCAGAGGAATGGAGCACCTCTGCTATGAGGACAGGCTGAGAGAATTGGGGTTGTTCAGCCTGGAGAAGAGAAGGCTCCAGGGAGACCTTATAGCGGCCTTGCAGTACCTAAAGGGGACTTACAGGAAAGATGGGGACAGACTTTTTAGCAGGGCCTGTAGTTGCGATAGGACAAGGTGTAATGCTTTTAAACTAAAAGTGTACATTCAGACTAGATAGAAGGAAAACATTGTTTACAATGAACGTGCTGAAACACTGACACAGGTTGCCCATAGAAATAGTACATGCTTCATCCCTGGAAACATTTCAGGTCAGGTTGGACGGGGCTCTGAGCAACCTGGTCTAGTTGAAGGTGTCCCTGCTCACTGCAGGGGGTTGGGACTAGGTGACCTTTAAAGGTCCCTTCCAACCCAGACTAGTCTGTGATTCTGTTCTGCCTCCTTTAATTTACATGCATGTTATTCAATGTAAAGTGCATAATATTTTTCAGGTTTTGTTATTACTAAGAGTCATCATGAGAAGGTTATTGGTTTTGGGGGGTTTTGGGGGGCTTTTTGTTGTGTTTTTTGTTTGTGGTTTGTTGGTTTTGGTTTTGCTTTAGCTATTAGGGCAGTAGTTATAATGCAAAGACTGTTCTGATAGCTGGTTGTGAAGATTTTTCAGTGTTATGTTTTTTTCTTGGCATTTTGCTTTTCTGCTCTGTATCCTAGATTTATTTTAATTCTGCAGTATCTGTAGTAACTGTTGCAGTAGAATGTAATGATACGTTTGAGCATCTAAAAATCAGAATTAAAGTGTATGGATGTGTCAGGTGTTCATGTTCCCCAAGGACGGCGAGAAGATCATAGACTCTAGCTGTAAGCTTTATTTAGCATAGATCAAGATGCATAAATGACAGAAAGAAAGAAAAAAAAAAGAACTGTGAGGATATGGTCTCTAATCTGGGAGTGGTGGTGTTCTGCTTTCCTTTTATTGTCATACATTCATTGTGATAATAGCGTAGAAAATTTTGTACTAAAGGTTACTGTTGCTTCGCAGTGTCTCTGTTCCACCCTCCCAGTATTACAGAAAACAATGTAATCAATCTAGGAAGGTGTTAAACATAATATGCTAAAGTCACTCAAGTTTATGGAGTAAACTCTTTTTAACATGGGTCCAAAAAAGTGTCATGTGAATATAATTTTGTAAGCTAATTTACTGACAGTTGCAATTGTATTTTGTAATAGTTCATGTTGTGTAAGGCGCTTTTCCTTAGTCTCTCATGATGTTTTAATTAAAAAGAATCTAAACTAACATAGTCAGCAGTATTCCCTCTTTTAAAAAAAGTTGTTCGTGACAGGTCTATTAGGATGTAATTATAAACAAGTAGTATTTTTCTTGGAATTATTCTAAAAAAAACCAAAACAAACCGCAACCAACCCAAAACCCAGCATCAGCCTTAATATTTTTGTATTGCACCTGTACCAACATAAAACCAAAAACTCTGTGTGTCTATTTGAGCCATGCTAGGATTAGTAAAAATTAATAATGAAGTTAACTTCAGACTTTGGTCACTTCGCAGATTCACCATGTGTTCCGTTGAAGGGATATACAATAACAGAAAACTAGCTTTTAATAATTCCTGGACATTTACAGAGTGGAGCTGAACACTTTCACACCTTATTTCAGTCTGCAAATACGAAGAGTGTTTGTGTCTGAACTCATAGGAAGAGCTTGGAGGACCTACCTACCACTGGTGCTAAAATACTGTAGGTGTCACAACTAAATCAAATAAACGCTGTGACACGTTACATCCTTTGCCGCTTTATAATTGAAATGAAATGAAAACTGAGGTTTTTGCTTTAGCACAAAGGTTAAGCAGAAACTGTCATTGAGAACCAGAGTGTATGTGGAGCAGGTGCCTGTCTTTGGAATAGCTCTGTAGTTTGAGGTTTGGGGTGGGTTTTTTTTCCTATTTTTTATTTTTTCTGCAAATGCAGCTCTGAGCGTAAGCAAATACAAGAAGATGCACTTCATGTGTTTTTATTTAACTGTGGTTCTATTTTCTTGGTTTATGAAAAGAAAAAACAATTAAAAAGAAATTGTTACTTTTGTAATATAAATATTTATTTTCATGTTGTGTCTCTTGGGGCTTAGTGTTTCTTTTCCTTGTTTTCTTTCATGTCTTTTCTACATAAGAACACTGGAAGAAAATGTCTACAAGATTGCTGTTTCTTTGGCTCAGCGATACAACGTTCCACTTTGGGAAGTTTATATGACCCATCTGGAATTTCTGTTCACCGACAGCGGGTATGTTGTCTCCCCTGCAAATACACGTAGAATTCTGTTACACAGAAATATGTGCTAATCTATGAGAAAATTTAAGCACATTGGGGGCAGAGTTTGGTTTGTGTTTTTGTGTTCATTGTGTTGTGTTAGCTTGGTAATGTTTGTCTTTTCCATGTGATGCTTTTGTAATCATCCACGGAAACAGGTGTTACAAGCAAGGGTAGAAATCCGTATGTGTCTTACTGTTCTTAAGAGTATCCTGGGACTTGGTTTCAGTGTTTAGGTTTCCACGGCTTTGAATGCTTAGTGCTCTCTTCTGACAGCAACTCATCTTGTAGGTAGTTTTACAGTTCTTAGAATATGTCCTGAGGCTTGATCATTTTTATGTAATTATTTATTTTTTAAAAAAGTTTTGCTATTTATTGATTTCTCTTCTACATAATAGCAAAGGAAATAAATGTATTGGAGTTTACCATTCACATTATTCATCTATTCATCTCAGTTTCAGTTTTGGAGCTGTTCTAGCCTACAAGATTATGGCAGACCAGACCTGGCATTGGTGGGGGCATGGGGAGAGGGATGCTTTTCTTTTCTATTCCAGAGTTGGTTCCAGAGCTGCTTTTTTTTTTTTTTTTAAACTTTGACATCTTGTCAGTCAGACACGTATTTTTTGCCCACTGAAAGGTGAATAAACCCATTCAATGAATCACTAAGCTACTTGCCTGAAAGTGCATTTGGATGACAGTGATGTAGAGCCCCCTGTGTAATAGAGCAGCTCTTATCTGCTGTCCTGACAGATGTGATCAAATTTGTCTCGTTTGTTTCAGATTTTAAATTGTGAAAGCACCTTTAGCTTACAGCAGTATTTGTACCTCTCTTAACATTAACTATTAATTAAAAAGCCTTAAAATGTTTTATAAAACATGAGGCATAAAAAAAACCCAACACCTGATAGATGCTGGTGCAAGATCTGAGAAGATGAAATAACATTCTGAGATTTTCTTTGCTTCCTCTAGAAAACAGAGGAGTCATACACTCTAAATTTTGATGCTGCTAAATTATGTAGTGCTTTAAACAAAATAGACAGTCAGGGTATAAACATGGCAACACTGGGGTGAATGTGAAAGAGCCAACTGACTTCTCTGGGACTGGAATATTACCTAAGGTATTTTGCAACAGTTTTCTCTCATTTTCTTTGTTCTTGTCCTCCATGAGTTAGCATTCATAGAATTCTGAAATCACTGAAGTACAAAGTAACAACCTTTTCCCTAATGAAATTCAAAAAAAGTTTTGAAAATTGATGTATAATAGCATAATGTGCTGCTGAGCATGTTTTTGTTGTATCATAATCTCATTTTAAAGTTGATTGACAGCATATGGCCATTACAGTATATTTTAGTCTTGGGATTATGTTATTAATAATGCATGCCTCGTTATGCATTCATTCTGAACTGAAAGAAGTTTATTCTAAGACTTAATCTCTTTAACCAAATATGTGGTATTTCTATAAGCCACTTTATGTAGGAGAAGCTCAAAAGAAGCACTAGGGTAGTTTCTATTAACTATTTCTTTGATTACTTTATGGCAAATAAACATCACAAGTTTTTCTCTTGTGCTGTGAATTTGACTCTGAAAATTATTTAGAATTACATTTTTTTTTTAAATTCAGTGAAAATTTAATTGCTTCTTCTGAAGAGTCTGATCACATTTGATTACCAAAAAGCTATAAAATGCATTTTAAGATTTCAGTGACAGGAAATGTTATGTTTTCTTGTGGCAGAATCTGTTATTCTGTTTCTGAACAGCATAATGAACCCTTCCTATCCACCACCAGCCCTGCCCCAAAACCACGTGGCAAACCTCAGTAGATCCTGTTTATATAATTTAATGTCCATCTAGCCTTTAGTTTGAACTTTGGGTGAGGACAGAAAAATGTATTCAAATCACACTCTTGAAATACATCACATCCAAGTGTCTGTTTTGTCTGATATTAAGAGTGAATGATGCTTTATTTCCATTAATATCATACTTATTTCAATCAATATGGTAGAACACTTAACAAATAACAAGAATTTAGATAATTAAAATAATGTTTGCAAGGTTAACAGCCTACCTGGGGTAGGTTCTAGGTGTAAAAATAACTCAAAGGTAATTTATTCTCCCTCAGAAATCAGAGAATCTGAGATGAATGAGAGAAGGTTGTGTTTGTGGTATTTGCTGTAAGAAAATAATCTTTAGGAATGAAACTGAGACAAATTTTACTCGGATATCAAAGAGAAACACTAACTTACACGTGGCATTTATACTTAGGAAAAATTGATGTTGAAATTCTAATTTAATCAATTTTAAAGGTAGAAGAAAATCAAATGGGATTAGAAGACATCTGATTTCCAAATGAAATGTACTACTTAACGTGGCATGTGATTGAACTCTGGGGATAGTCAAGGTGGTAGTCATCTGTATGTTACTTCTTTCCTCAGTTTTTAGGTAAAACTTTGATTTGAGAAGGGTATAAAGTTAAGATGAGACTTCCTTGATATGCACCCATTTTTCTTCTAGCTGAGGAAAAAAGGAGTGATTGCATTCAGTGATCTTTTATGTAGTCAGCTGGAGGTGTCTGAATTCATGCTGTGAAAGAGCTAATGTATTCTTTTCAAAAAGGGTCAGGAAAAAATTTCCTGAAGCAGTGAGACTGGCTGAGGTCAACCCAAGACTTGCTGATCTTTTCATAAGCTTTCATGGATGACAATTTGAGAAGCAACTTGATAAAACTGTCAAATGAAATATGCTAAGCATGAATAATAGTGTCAAATAGATTAACTAGTGGGCAAGAGCCAATTTTCAGTGATAATACCTCTCAAAGCATTCACAGGTGCCTGTCAATTATAGAAAATAGAAAGTAATAGATAATAGATCAGGCGAACTTCCAATTGGGCAATGGGATTTTCTAGCATCATGCAGCCACAAGTCTGGTTGGGTTTGTTTTTTTTCCTTGTCTTCTTATTTTTTTTTAAGTCTTGCTGTACACATCCTCTGGACATATGTCTACTTTTACATATAGCTGTACTTACAGATGTGAAATGCTGTTTTCAATCCCACGTCAGCATTCATGACCTTTAATCTGCGCGTCCAAGTCAACACATAACAAGATCAGGAAATACAAGAGCTCTTTAGCTTTTGTTTATGCAGAATAACGACTGTCTAAATATTTATGAATGAGTATTTACTCTTTCAAAATGTTTTTAAAAGTTAACCAGAAGCCAAGGAAAGTATTGTCCTGTCTCCCAAGTGTGCAGCTGAAGAGTCTCTCATGGCATTTCCAGGCCTTTAAAGCCAAACTCCTTTCTAAATGCAGGTTATCGACGCTGGAAATAGAAGAAAGAGCACAAAGTCTTGGTCTCTTTGAGACTTTGAAAACCAGTCCTGAAACCTTACATGAACGCATGGTTAAATATGTTTACCCAAGTATTGAAGGTAGAGATCACCAGCGGTTGCTCTATTATTTTACGCTCCTTGAAAATTGTGGTTGCTCAGAAGTGGTGAAGCATGCTGTTAAACCTGAAACTCACATCCGACTCCTGAAAAAATTCAAAGCAGTTGCACCAGGTAGGAGAGTTCCTGTTTCTTTTCTTCATAGCTGTATTTATTATACTATTATGTGAGTGTGGACATGACGATGCTTATCTAGGTTATGCTCCAGGTAATTTTTTTCAATAAGCATATCAGATGAATGCAAGTAATTTAGTAAGTTAGTCATATCTTATAGGAGCAAGTTCCTTCTCTTACTGTTACTGAAAATCCAGTTTCCTCTATCACAGCAAGCAGAAAGTACTTAAAACCAGGTTTCTACTGGTGATGCAGATTAAAATTATTGGCAGTGGTTCATAGACAATTTTGAAAGGAAAAAATACAGACCACCTAGAGCAGAATTTTTAACACTGTAAGCTTAACGTGAATATTCTCAAACAACTCAAAGAAAATTTCCCTTTCAAAAGTCTGAACTACGTAATACATCAGGAACTTTAAGCATTTTGTGTGTTTGTTTTAAAGAGGATAATTTTATTTTGTGTTTTATCCTTGACGTTACCTTTTGCTTTTGAAGAACCACAACATTATTTGTCCTCGTGCATTATCAGACGATGATTATAAAAGTGAGCTGCTGGAAAGCACTCTGAAATTTTGAATACTAGTTTCAATTTGCTTGTTAGTCAAGTATTAGCAGTATCTTGAATTTCAGTTGAATAACTCCAAATCCAGTTTCAGAATGAAAAATACGCACTGTGTGAGATTACCTGCTGCGTGGATGAATTGATTGTTCAATACTGCAACCATAGCAGACATTAACTTTGCTGCAGAATTTGGAGAGATTGTGCATATGAAGTCATGTATTGCAGGAAGAAAAAAAGGCAATAATTTTTTGTGGGGGTCACCTTCACGTCTTATCGGTGTGTTTAAACACTCAAGTTCAGCGGTGCTTGTTGAAGAAAAACCTGTCAAGAAGTTATTGGTTTCCCTTCAAAATTATTTTTAAATGTTGCTCAAAAAAAAGTCCTAGGACCATACATCAGACACAAATTAGTAACTTTGTATGGTAGAAAATTAAATTTATTGTATTACACCCTTAATTAAAATTCTCAGTATTCAGCATAGTTTATAGATAGTAGGCAAGGGGTAGGATCAAAGTGTTTGTAGAGGTTACGGGCCCAAAGTATGTGAAGAAAAACATGGCAATAGAGGTCCGTTGTCTTAAGAATTATATGCATAGAGAATAAAATAGTATTGCTGCTAGAAATATTTTGTTGTTGCTAGAATAATTTGCAAGATTTTTCTTCCTGTAGGAACTGAAGTAGTAGGACTCTTGTATTATATAAATATTCATGTAAATGGATCTACGTGTCCTATCTCTAATTGAGCTTAGCTTACTTGTGGTTAGTGCCTTGCATTTTTGTTGAGATGGGTAGTAAGTGCCAATTGTTACATGATCAGGATACATCTTTCTTTAATTAATGAAGACTTATGTCTTGAGGTTTTCTAGGCTTTCTATTAAAAAAATAGTAGCATGATTCTATATACTATATATATATTCTTGCTTTTTTGAGAATCTCGTTTTTTGGTTTGTATCGATATGTAATGTTAAAATATATTCCAGGCACTGAGAGGTTTTGCACACATCAGGACATCATAAAATCCCAGTGTTACCCGTACACAAACCTGTCTTGCTCCCCAGTTTGTCAGTATGTACGGTTGTAAAAAGAGATGGAGTAGAGTCTTCCTAGTTATGCAGATACTGGTTTAGCACTGATTGTTTTACACATAAATGTAGAGTTTGAGTATATTTAACTATTAATAACTCTTATTTTATTTTCCTCTTTCTCCTTATGTCAATAGGTCTTAATTATAAAAAGCTAACAAATGAAAATGAAGACCCCCTGGAAACACTGGAGCCCATCCTTACAAGTCAAAATATCTTATCTATTTCCAAACTGGCTCCCAAAATTCCTAAAAAAGATGGTGGCATGCTGTCACCAAGCTCTATTTATGCTGTCTGGCTACAAAAACTTTTTTGGAATGGTGATCATCATCTCATTAAAAAAATACCAGAAACCATGGATGAATGGCTACATGCATATGATATGTGTTCAAAGTACTTGGATAGACTTGATCCAGATGATATTGTCACTTTTATTGATGAAATTACCTTTTCCTCAAAAGCTGTCACAAAGGTAAGCAGATATATATTGAAGAATTTCAGGCCTCGGGTGAGGCACAGCTGAATATAGTATCAACGAGAAAGTCTCAGCAAATTTTTACATTTTTCATTTTACAGTTTTTAAAGATAAATTCATAAACCTGCCTTCCTCTGCCTACTTCTTCTTTTTATGACTGCTAGTATAAAAAAGGATTATTTTTTTTTTATTCAGTTAGAGGAGTTAGCTCTGTGAATAAGAGTTTTGCATGGAATCCCGA
The DNA here is from genome assembly GCF_028500815.1 of Rissa tridactyla. Classification (NCBI taxonomy): domain Eukaryota; kingdom Metazoa; phylum Chordata; class Aves; order Charadriiformes; family Laridae; genus Rissa; species Rissa tridactyla. Next base: position 113,276,504 of record NC_071468.1, on the reverse strand, counting down.
AGTCTCTGCATTCTGCTTCAGCAGAAAATCAGTTATTCTTCTTGTGTATTTGTTTATTTTACTTGTGCTCATCCTAAAATTTGTTGTGCCGCAGGCTTGTGTTCACTACCAGACTTTTGCATTCTGAATAGGATCCTCCACAGAGAAGCTTTCTGGGCCAATGCATATGGTTTCTAGGCACTGTAATAATATAAATGATAAACTCTGTCATAATCTCCATCTGGCTGAAAGCCTGTTATTGAAAGAACGTGTTATTGGAAGAACAGATCTCCAGTTTCTTTTTGCCCAGTGCAACCTCCTTAAAAGGATGTTTCTAACAAAGTTTTGCCTGTGCTTTCTTGTATGTCTTTACTGTCAAGCATACAAAAATAGATGAGATTTCTTGGATATTTCCTTATTAAAAGATCTTGAGATGTCTTTACTAATCTCTTTACTAATCTTTATTAATCTGAAATGAAAAGATGATAAAGAGGAGGTGTTTTGTGGGGGTTTTTTGGCGCCTTTATCTTTTTTATTCTGAGTTGTGCTTATTTTCCAGAGGTGTTTATTCACCACATTCAATGAGGTGTCATTTGTTCCCTCCCTGGGTATTGTTTTAGCGTTCCCACAATATTAATATAAATTTATTAGAACCCATCTAACCTGTATCTATACCAGAATTTGTTGAAAAAAAAAAAAAATAAATTGCTGTTCATTGAAATCCTGAGAAAATGAAAAGCTTCGTCAGCACCAAATTTATGCTTTGATCTGTCTGTCATGCTAGACCAACATATTTTATCACTAGTTGTATCAGCTGTCTCTTACGTGTGTTCAGCAGAACCACTGTCTTGTTTGGACGTTTTGATCCTTTTTATCATATACGGAGTGTTTCATGCTTGTCAGGAAAGACTGACACGCTCCCCGAGATCTCAGTTGCCAGACCTGACCCTGGGCTGAGGTAGCCAGGGGATGACTGTTGTCTAATGAGAAGGAACCACTGTCCTCACGTATGATCACCACTAGTGACTACTTGAAACTCATGCTGTTAATGTATCTTGGGCATTTCAAGATTATTTCTCATTTGTCCCAGACGATTGATGCAGGGAGAGGATGGATAGCCTCCATTCTGTATCTGTTCCGAAAAACATTGTTTATTTTCATTTGCTTACTTCTGTTCAAGATTGTAATACAGTTTCTCTACTCTCTTACGATGAGTAGGAGTAGCAGGAAGGAGATATTGATGGCAGAGTTATTGTGGTTGGTGGCCAAGCAGAACTTCGTAGCAGAAATCTGTTAGCTTTTTGGCCATGAAAGGTACTCAAGTAGTGTTTGAAACAGCTGATTAAATCAGCTGATTTAGTGTGTCCCCTGCACTGGGTTTGGGAATGAAACAGCTGGTTAACCAGCTTGCAACTAGGTTTGCCTCAGGATCCCACCCAATTTCCACGCGGAAGCGTACAATGAAAAATTAGCATTGTAGAACTTGAAAATTTAATTCTCAGAGATCTCTTTCCTCTAACTTTCATCTGAAAAATGCATCATACATAAAAGCTGCCTTTTGGTTTGCATCTTTTACTTAAAATTTTATCCTGTGCTTAGGCTGCACTCATCATGCGATCACTCTTTTAATCTCTGATTTAGCACTTTCTTCCCAGCCCAGTTCTACGGCCAAGTACTTTAGTACTTTGCCATCAGTTTCGCACCCCCATAACAGATGCCCATTTCTTTATTTTATGGAAGCACTGATACTTAACATACAAAAAGGACCCAAAAAACCCCATGGTCATTACCGTGAAATAATTTCTGCTGTCACTGAGACATCTGAGTTTTCTCACATACAGAAAATTGGTGGAGTTCTTTGAAGTGGACATTGAGAGGGAGCTTAAAGTGAGAGAAAGTCGTCCAGGGAGGTTATGAAATGCACTCTGTTGTCATCATGGGACAGCACTTCCATCTAAAAGCCCCTCTTGGTCAGCAACGATGAAGAAGAGTCTTGAGTGATCATAGAATCATTTAGGTTAGAAAAGACCCTTGGGATCATCGAGTCCAACCATCAACCCCACTCTACAAAGTTTTCCCTTACACCATATCCCTTAACACCACATCTAAATGAGTCTTAAACACATTCAGAGATGGTGACTCCACCACCTCCCTGGGCAGCCTATTCCAGTGTCTGACCACTCTTTCTGTGTTTGATGTGGACTTCTGTTTGTTTATAGAATCATTTAGGTTGGAAAAGACCCTTGGGATCATCGAGTCCAACCATCATCTCCACTCTACAAAGTTCTCCCTTACACCATATCCCTTAACACCACATCTAAATGAGTCTTAAACATCATCACAGGCTTTCTTTTTTTGTCAACACCCCAGCCCTGAGTAGGTTGCAGATAGGCAAAAAGTGGGAAGGGGAGACAGCCACGACCTGGGCTCGCCAAAGGGGCGATCTGTGCCATATAATGTCATGCGCAGCAGTAACAAAGAGGAGGTTGGAAGGGTGTCTTCAGAGATGGTTGTTGCTTGGAGATTGGCTTCACATTGGTCTGCTTGTGGGAGGTGGTGAGTAATTACCTTTGCATCAGTTAGTTTTGGTTGGTTCACTCCCCACCCCCCACCCCCCATTATGTATTAAACTATCTTTATCTTGATCCACAAATTTTCTTGCTTTTGCTCTTCTTTTTCTCTCTGCCCATAGGAATTGGGAACCAGCTTTTGTTGTTCAATAACTGTTTAACTTACTTCTGAATTAACTGAAGTAATTTGCTTTCCATTCTAGTATAGCTGGTTGGCTTGTAGCTACAGGACTTTTGGGTGGTGGAATACATAAAGCTGGGATTTAGTGGCAGAGACGGGAACCGGAACAAACTGTTCCATCTGAGCATCAGGAAACATTTTTCATTAAGAGGGTGACCGATCACTGGCACAGGTGGAGCAGAGAGGTGGTGGAGTCTCCCACATTGGAGATATTAAAAATCCATCTCGACATGGTCCTAGGCAACTGGCTGTAGATGGCAGGGGATTTGGACCAGATGCCCTCCAGAGGTCCCTTCCAACCATTCTGTGTTTCAGTGTTGCCCGGATCCCAGGTTCCTGTGGCATTAAAAGGAGGGGAGCTGTTTCCATCATCTCAAAGCTGTGTGCTAATCACTGGCAATAAGAGTGGCAGGGTCAGCTTCTTCATGTGTGAGTGAATGCTACTTGTACAATAATTTATTAAGAAATACTTACGTATTCTGAAGGAAATTGGCTTCTGAGATGAGTTTTACCCTGAGGAGTGAAATCTTTTCAGCTGAAATAGTATGTGGTGTTCCTTGCTTTGAAAATGAAAGAAAACAGATTTTTAGGACTTTTCGTTACACTTTATAGCCTATAGAATTAAAAATCTTTTTAAACCGTAAAAGCTTCTTAAAAAGAAAACTTCTCTTCACATGCAAACAAGGATTGAACTAGCCCTTAAGCTAGCTTTTTTTGTTACTGGGTATGATACCAAATCTCATTACTGAAACTGACTACAAGTACAGAGGATAGGCATTCGTGTTTTGGAATAAAACAACCAGAGAAATGATATGTTGGTAGTGCTGCATTTTGGCACTATGCAAATATGAATGCAAAATTAAAATAGTGTTTGGAAGAACCTGTATTCTCTTTTTTTAATGTTCTATTCTGTGTATGCTTATGGCACCATGACTTCTAAACTAGCAGTATATTCACAGTGTTCTAGGATACAACAGTTAGGTGGAATACTTAAATTGTTTTCCTTTTGCATCTTTTAATTGCATTTTGAACATTAGAATGTACAGTAGAAGGGGAAAAAATGAAGTATGTATCTGTTTTTATCTTTTTATCAGATTTACAAAATGCATATAGAAATCCTAGTCATTAAATTTTAATGTGACGTGAAGAGTATCACCTTCTCCCTGCTTATAGTAAAACCTGATATTGAGACAAGCAAGGGCAGCTAGCTGGGGAGGAACACAGAGAAATTTTCCGAGCAGCCAGGGATCAGATCAGGAAAGCTAAAGCCCGGATAGAGTTAAATCTGGCCAGGGATGCCAAGGGCAACAAGAAAAGCTTCTGCAAGTATGTCAATGATAAAAGGGAGATATGGGAATATGTGGGCCCTCTCTGGAAGGAAACGGGAGATCTGGTTACCCAGGATATGGAGAAGGCTGAGGTACTCAATGACTTTTTTGCCTCAGTCTTCACTGGCAAGTGCTCTAGCCGCACTTCCCAAGTCACACAAGGCAAAGGAAGGGACTAGGAGAATGAATAATCACCCACTGTAGGAGAAGACTGGGTTCAAGACCATCTAAGGAACCTGAAGGTGCACAAATCCATGGGGCCTGATAAAATGCATATACTAGTCCTGAGGGAATTGGTGGATGAAGTTGCTAAGCCACTATCCATCATATTTAAGAAGTCGTGGCAGTCTGGTAAAGTTCCTGCTGACTGGAAAAGGGGAAAGATAACCTTCATTTTTTAAAAAGGGATAAAAGGAAGACCCGGGGAACTACAGACTGGTCAGTCTCACCTCTGTGCCGAGCAAGGTCATGGAGCAGATTCTCCTGGAAACTCTGCTAAGGCACATGGAAAATAAGGAGGTGATTGGTGACGGCTAACATGGCTTCAACTAAAGGCAAATCGTGTTTGGCAAATTCCGTGGCCTCCTATGATGGGGTTACAGGTTGGTGGATAAGGGAAGAGCAATTGACATCACCTACCTTGACTTGTGCAAAGCATTTGACACTGCCCTGCATGACATCCCTTGGGGGAGGTGATTCTCTCCCTTTACTTCGCTTTTATGAGACCCCACCTGGAGTACTGCACCCAGCTCTGGGGGCCTCAACATAAGAACAACAGGGACCTTTTGGAGTGAGTCCAGAGGAGGGCCATGAAGATGATCAGAGGGCTGAGCACCTCTCCTATGAAGACAGGCTGAGAGAGTTGGGGTTGTTCAGCCTGGAGAAGAGAAGGCTCCAGGGAGACTTTACAGCAGCCTTCCAGTACAGAAAGGGGTCCTACAGGAAAGATGGGGCGGGATGCTTTATGAGGGAGTGTAGCAATAGGACAAGGGGTAACAGTTTTAAACCGTTTTAAAACTCAAAGAGGGTAGATTTAGGTTAGGTATTAGGAAGAAATTCTTTACTGTGAGGGTGGTGAGGCACTGGGACAGGTTGCCCAGGGAAGCTGCGGATGCCCCATCCCTGGAAGTGTTCAAGGCCAGGCTGGATGGGGCTTTGAGCAGCCTGATCTAGTGGGAGGTGTCCCTGCCCAGGGTGGTTAAAACTAGATGATCTTTAAGGTCCCTTCGAACCCAAACCATTCTACGATTCTATGAGACCTTGTTCAAAGTAACAAAATCATACTTAATTTCTTTTGGTGGGAACAGAACTGAGTTGAGTTTGAAACCGAGTGGTAAAATACCCTTTGTATTTACCCCGTTAGAGTTGGCAAGTTTTCTTAGCTTTTGCCACAATGTCCACCATTTTGCTTTTATCTTTAAAAAAGTCCAGTACACCATTACTGTGGCTTGCGGCAGCGCTAAAAAACAGGAGTAAACACCTTTCGCTGTGTTGTTTTTTTTTTTTTGTTTGGTGTTGTTTTTCTGTGGGTTTTTTTTGGGGGGGGATAATTTAAATATATAAACTGTAAAACTTTCTGCTACATAATCCTTGTCAAGCTTTCTGTGTCTTTACAAGTAGATAGTTTAATTTGTGATATAAACATCAATTTGACTTCCTTATGAGAAATTCTGTGGCGGTCTAATTTTCTTCTTTCTGTGGTATATCAGCCTCTTTCCTATTCAGATTTAAGCATGATTTAAGATTTTTTTTTTTAAGATTTTAAATCATACAGATTTAAGCATGGTTTTCTATTTCTGGTGTATTTCAAATTTAAAATTAAAGATTTGTTCTTTGTCTTGTATTCCAGTAACTGAAACACCTGATATTAAAAGTACCTAATGCCTGTGGGTTTAGGCAGAGACCCCCACCCATTAGAAAGTATATTGCAAGCATCCTTAAAACTGTGCTTGAAGTTATAAACTAACAAATAATACATGAATTTTTAAATCATATTTCAAACTTTGAGCTGAAGCTGTGTTTTTTTTCCTGACTTAAAAGCACAACAGTTTGCTACAAGTACTGTCTATGTAGACTATTTCTGTCTGCATCCCTTTCCAAAATAATCTTGGTTTCTGGAAGCTTGGGAATCTGTGATCATTGCCCAGGCTCCCTTCTGAGATCCTAAATTCCATTCTAATGCACTACAATGACTCTTTCATGCGAAGTGTGGGAGAAACTTCATTCAATGTATATATGACTCTATATTTAGGAATTCGAACTTTATGAGAAGTTTAATGGAAAAAAAACCAAAAAAACAACGAGGATTTTCTTATTTCAGTTTAATGGCTAGATACATCTAGTTGTACAGGTCTTTCAAGTAGTAACTTGCTAGTTTGTGTAATTTGTGCTTTAAATAGGTTGATTTAAAAGTTGTAGACCTCCTACTGTTTTTTGCTTATGATTATAGTCTTAGTGATACACTCTACACAATGATCTAAACCTAACAAAACTAACCTTAAGTTAATTTTCAGCAGTTAGGATTTTCAGTTAATCTTGTAAAATGATCCCCAGACATCTCTCAATGCAGAATTAAAAAACAAAGATTAGAAGGTGGCACTCACAAAAATAATGGATATTACTAGGGAAAATAAGCTTCATATGGTTTAATATGAATCAGGTTCAACATCAAGAAAAGAAAGGACAGCACAAGAAATTAATGGAATACTGATCCTTTTAAAATAAATTACTAATAAGAAATAAAGTTGCTTTTCATAAAATACTTCATTTAGTTTTATGCTGTGCTGTACAACAGTGGAGCCACTTGACCTCTAGGCACTGCTGTAATACAAATTTTAGTGAACAGATGATGAATGATTAAATATTGAGTAATCTTTTTCAGCTGCCAGTTGAAACCAGGACAGATGTGACAAAGAAGGCTATTAAGGCAGTAAAACATCTTTCTGAAAAATCAAGAAAAAAAACTTCTGAGAATGACATGGAAGATGCTGAAAATCCATCTGTTGCTTATGAAGAAGCTCTGAATCATTTACAGCAATCCCTTGCTCATCTGGAAACACTCACTCATAGTTTTATCACTTATTTGAAAAACAGCGAACAGGTAATGATTACTGATCAGGCACTTATTTTGAGTGTTGCCATGACTAGCAGTGATGGATATCAATCTTCTGTCATATTTTATTAATGTTTTGTAGCTTTGTTTTTGCTGACCTGGTCTTTCAAAATTCAATTCCATCAATCTTTTCCATAGTATGTTTTAAATCCTGTAGGAAGAAAGACTCTGAATGATACATCCATGTAAATAAAGAGTACGCTGATTCATGTTCAGAAATTATCTGTTCACAGGATACACTACAGAAGTATGGCTATTTATATGATTTATCAAGGTCAGAGAAAGAAAAAATCCACGACCAAGCAGTAGCTATGTGTATAGATGGTCAACCCCTGGACATGATACAGCAGTTGTTACAAGTGGCTGTTGGAGATCTTGGTCTTTCTCCCAAGGATATTGTCCAATGTGCTATTAAAAAAATCGTATGTACGTTAAGGTAAGTACACTGCCACAATTAAACCCAAAAACATTCCTTCTGTTTTTTCGGGGGCTTTTTTTTGTTGGTTGGTTTGATGTGGACTTTTGTTTATTTGGTTATCTTTTTTTTGTAGTGAGTATTTGTTTGCTTTCAAATGTCTGGATTTTGCAGAAAATTGAGCAGTAACAAGAAATGAGTTCTTGGATTGTTTATGCTCCTGTTTACCTACAATTTCTTATTCAGATAAGACAGTTAGAGTTTTCTGAGTTTGGGAAGCCTGGGCAGTCATAGAATCATTTAGGTTGGAAAAGACCCTTGGGATCATCGAGTCCAACCATCAACCCCACTCTACAAAGTTCTCCCTTACACCATATCCCTTAACACCACACCTAAACAAGTCTTAAACACATCCAGGGATGGTGACTCCACCACCTCCCTGGGCAGCCTATTCCAGTGTCTGACCACTCTTTCTGGGAAGAATTTTTTCCTAATGTCCAGCCTAAACCTACCCTGCTGCAGCTTGAAGCCATTCCCTCTTGTTCTATCACTAATGACCTGTGAGAAGAGACCAGCACAAACCTCTCTACAATGTCCTTTCAAGTAGTTGTAGAGAGTGATGAGGTCTCCCCTCAGCCTCCTCTTCCTCAAACTAACCAGTCCCAGCTCTTTCAATCCCTCCTTGTAAGATTTATTCTCCAGGCCCTTCACCAGCTTCGTTGCCCTCCTCTGCACTCGCTCCAGCACCTCGATATCTCTCTCGTATTGAGGTGCCCAGAACTGGACACAATACTCAAGGTGTGGCCTCACCAGTGCTGAGTACAGGGGGACAATCACCTCCCTCCTTCTGCTGGTCACACTATTTCTAATAGAAGCCAGGATGGCATTGGCTTTCTTGGCCACCTGGGCACACTGCTGGCTCATGTTCAGCCGCTTGTCAGTTAGAACCCCCAGGTCCTTTTCTGCCAGGCAGCTCTCCAGCCACACTTCTCCAAGCCTGTAGCGATGCATGGGGTTGTTGTGGCCCAAGTGCAGGACCCGGCACTTGGCCTTGTTGAAGCTCATACCGTTAGCGTTGGCCCTTCGATCCAATCTATCCAAGTCTCTCTGTAGAGCCTCCCTGTCCTCATGCAGATCAACACTCCCGCTTAGCTTCGTGTCATCTGCAAACTTGCTGATGATACAATGTCCTTATCAAGGTCATCAATCAAGACGTTAAACAGAAATGGTCCCAACGCTGAGCCCCGAGGGACACGACTTGTGGCCGGCCGCCAGCTGGATTTAGCTCCATTGACCACCACTCTTTGGGACCACCCATCCAGCCAGTGCTCGATCCAGCAGATCGTATGCTCATCCACGCCATGAGCTGCCAGTTTTTCCATGAGAATTCTATGGGGGACAGTGTCAAATGCTTTTCGAAGGTCTAGGTAGACAATGTCCACAACCTTTCCCTCATCCAATAATCGGGTCATCCTGTCATAGAAGGAGATCAAGTTCGTCAGGCAGGACCTGCCTTTCGTAAACCCATGCTGACTAGGCCTGATCCCCTGCTTGTCCATTATATGACTTGTAATGGCACTCAAGATGATCTGCTCCATGACCTTCCCTGCTACCGAGGTCAGACTGACAGGCCTATAGTTTCCCGGATCCTCCTTTCTGCGTTTTTTGTAGATGGGCGCTACATTTGCTACCCTCCAGTCCATTGGGACCTCCCCAGTTAGCCATGACTTCAGGTAGATAATGGAAAGTGGCTTGGAGAGCACGTCTGCCAACTCTTTCAGCACTCTTGGGTGTAACCCATCCGGTCCCATAGACTTGTGCACATCCAAGTGGCATAGCAGGTCACTGATCACGTCCTCTTTCATTGTGATGACCTCATTCAGCTTCCCCTCCCTGTCTTCTCGCTCATGAGGCTGGGTGCCCAGGGAACAGCTAGTTCCACTGCTAAAGACTGAGGCAAAGTAGGCATTGAGCACCTCAGCCTTTTCCTCATCCTTTGTGACTATGTTTCCCTCTGCATCCGGTAAGGGAGGGAGATTTTCCCTAATCCTCCTTTTGTTGTTAATGAATTTATAGAAGCCTTTTTTGTTATCCTTAACAGCTGTAGCTAGGTTGAGCTCTAGCTGCGCTTTGGCTCTCCTAATTTTCTCCCTGCATAGCTTCACTATATCCTTATAGTCTTCATGAGAGACCTGCCCCCTCTTCCAGAGGTGATAGACTCTCTTTTTGTTCTTGAGGTCCAGCCAAAGGTCCCTATTTAGCCAGGTCGGTCTCCTTCCCCACCTACTTGTTTTTCGGCACATGGGGACAGCCTCCTCCTGTGCCTTTTAAGACTTCTCTCTTGAAGTATGTCCAGCCTTCCTGGGCTCCTATATCCTTCAGGGCAGCCTCCCAAGGGATTTTGTCCAGCAGCCTTCTGAACAGGTCAAAGTTTGCCCTCTGGAAGTCTAAGGTGGCAGTTTTACTAACCCCTCTCCTTGTTTCTCCAAGAATCAGAAATTTGATCATCTCATGATCACTGTGCCCTAGACGGCCACCAACCTCTACTTCCCCCACAAGTTCTTCCCTGTTCACAAGAAGCAGGTCCAGGAGGGCACCTTCCCTCATCTGCTCACTTACCAGCTGTGTGAGGAAGTTATCTTCCACACATTCCAGGAACCTCCTGGATTGTTCCCTCTCTGCTGTGGTGTATTCCCAGCAGATATCCGGGAGGTTAAAGTCCCCCACAAGAACAACGGCAAGTCTGAACAAAACAAGCCACTGAACTCAACCTAATCACTGGAGGGAGTTTTTAAGTTAAAAGCTGCGGCTTTACAATATTGTTCCATTATACGTATTTGCACGTGTGAATTTTTTGCCAAATTTACAATTACACATAAATCCTCCCTCTTAAACTGAGTCAAAAGGCATGTTTGTTGGAAATGGTGGGTACAAAAAGAGTTCATACAGGTATTTGTGTAGCAGAGACCTAGCAATGACTGTTGCTACAACAGGTGTTCCTACATGAAGAAGTACAATTTCCATCTTCGGAGTAACCTGATGGGCTATTTCTGGGAGTTGTTTTGGTTTTTTGGGGTTTTTAACAAATTTTCTTATTTGCAAGGCTCTGAAAAATGTGCCTGTCTGTCCATTAAAATGTAGGCCATAAATTTTTGCTCTTCGTTCTCATAAAGAATGCTTCTTAAGAGTTTTTGCTCTTCTTCCATCTCCCTTTGTGTTACACCCTGCCTCCAAATTAAACAGCAGGTGTGAGTGCTCTGCGCTTCCTACAGCGCTTGAAAGCAACAACGATACCTAAAAAAAACTCCAACCCACTAACCTCTTGGAGAGAAATAGATTTCTAATGTGAGGAAGGGGGTTGTTTTGCTCAACTTCCAGTGTTATCATTGTTACGGTTTCTTGCTGTTATTAGTGCCATCGTACTACAGTCAATCCCACACATGGAGACTGAGCCTTGCTTCTAGTACTATTTTTTTTCTAGGATTCACAGCTCCAGAACTCAGCCATTGCCTCTTCCATGGCATTACAGAAACCAAGTAACCAACCTGTTCATGCAGTGCCAGCAAACTGAGTCATTGCTTATTTTAAAATTACAGAGAAACAGGCTAGGAGACCAAAAAATGCAAAATAACTAGCTTCCACGCAGTTTATACTTACACGTCCCTGAATAATTCTGTTGAGATCTGGGTGGGGTGCAGATGATACAGAGAACATGAAATACAGTTGATGCTGACCATCTTCGTCTTGTTACCAGGCAGATTAAAGTAGCTGTAAGTTCAATACAATGATCTTTTAGTTGAACGTGTCCTTTGAGGTTCGACCTTTTCCTGCCACAGTGAAAATGAGGATATTTATTAAGATGGTGAATTGATAGGGGATGTGGTTTGGGGGCTCAAATGACAATCTGTGGATCAAGTGTACATTGAAAATGATTTGTTGGCATTGAATGCACCTGTGAAGGTGCTGTTGTTCTTTAACAAGGTTTAGGATACGTGGAAGTCCATGAATTTTTGTAGCCAGATAAAAGCATCCTGTCCCCTTTCCTACCAAGAATTAGTGGTGTTCTGACCCATCCCTTAGTGCAGTGGAATCCATGTGTCTGTCTTGATGTTCTCTGTCGGAACAACATAACCAGGCAGCACACTCAGTCTCCGTTGCTGTGGGACTAAAGCTGAGATGTGGAATTCTCAAGACAGCAAGCAGAGAATGAAGTTCTGGGATTTTACATCTACATCCCTGTCAGTATTTTTGTTCCCAGGATGAAAAGAATCCAAGACTTTCTTTTGACATCATTGTTGACAGAATATTAATGGGCTCTTAAGAAACCTTCTGTCCGTGATGCCTCTTTCTCCTCTGTGATGTCTCTTTCTCCTTCAGAGCAGCATAAAATTATTCACTCCAGCTTTTTTCTTTTTCTGCAGTCAGGTGAAATTAATTCATCAGGGATTATTTTTTTTTTTTTTTTTCCATTCAGAGAAGCTCTCTTAGATTTAGTGTTGCTGAGTGCTACCTGTTGCCTCTTCCTGGCTGGGTCTTTGATGTCCCGAGTATCCTAAATGGAATATCACTGTAGCTGTACACACACCCCCCACAACCCGCCCCCCCTCTTTTTTTTTTTTTTTCTTGGGGGGGGTGGTAATTTTATATCATCCATGATAAATGAACAGATACTTATAACTTTAACTATTCATGCAAAACTCTTCTGAAGTATTTCTGTTCCAAAGAGATACATGCAATAAGTACAAAAGAGTATTCTGCTGTTAGATGGCTGCTAGACGCTGTTTATTACTTCTAAGACCAATTTAGGTAGATAAAACTTTGAGAATTGATCTTGTGCCTCTGCATTTTATGTGAGCAAATTATTTGGGCAGGGTGATCTGAATGCACATACCAGAAATAGAGAAACAAGTCTGGCATGGAAAATAATCTATGGCTCTACCTTTTCTTCAGCATGTATGTGTACGTTACAGCAGATTGAAGTGCCACAGATGAAAAGAAGGCACCTGTCAAAGCGTCTGCAGTCTTCCTTGGCAGAAAATTGATTTCTCTTGTCACTCAGTTTAAGAGTGTTCATGCATGCTCAATGATGGTAGAGCTCTTGCACAGCAACATAATAGTAACTTTCTTGTCTGGGTTTGTCCAGTTGATGAAGAATAATTTGGGTTTAGATAATCACTGTTCTTCTGGTTCTGACTGGAATATAGCAGTGTGATGCATCTGGATATAAAGCTCACAAAGTCCAGTTATTTCAACTGTAATGAGTCTCGTTAATATGCAGAGTATGAGAAACCTATCAAAATTCTCCTTTCTACTCTACCTATGCAAAGTTTGTCTACCACAGTGATAAAGAGCATGAAGTGAAAATCTAGTATAAAATAAAATAGAAAATACTTGAAATAATATCCTCCCTATTATGAAATTCAGTAGGAGGTTAATATTCTAAAGTAGCATCGCTCTAAATATAGGAAGCAGTTAAAATAAAGGTTGGTTGTTTGGCATCTCTTAAGCCTGTTGGTATTAATGTTGTTGCTGTGAATAAAAATGGATGCATCTCTATCCTACGCTCAGATGTTCGCTTTCAAGCTAGACCGTAACACGTATTAAAAGATATTAACCACATTTAGTGCAATACTTGCATTTCAGGGTTAATGGGCAAAAACTCAAATTAAACAAGTAGTCTTGCCTCTGTACCTGGAACAACAAACTTCTATTCAATAAATGTAACATTTCAAGGGAAAACTCCTCAGGTTTATTTATTGGAGCTTTGTTATGTTATACAGTGTTGTTATTTTATATGACAGTTTTGAAGGAGGTCATGTTGGAAAATTCCTTCTTTGACAATTATCCTTCAAAGCAGCAGTTGTAAGTGTCCAGGTGGATGTAGCATTTCATTAAATTTTGGAAGTATTCACCAGGCAACGCACAGGAAAGGTCTGGTGAAATTTTGAGTTCTTCTTTAATGGCCAGTGTTCTGTGAAGGAAGGTAAAACCAGCTTTATTAGACTGAGTAGCTAACTTGGAAGGAAAAAATCCCAGATTTTTTTATTATCTTGTTTCACTTGAGCACGGATTCTAAAGAGTAATTCTGTAACTTGGATATGATAATTTCATCGTATTTCTGATGGAAATGATGATTCAGCATTGTGACTTTTTTCCCCAGCTTTGAATGAGCACACCCACATTGTATTATTTTCTTATTTTCCTGATATTTAAAGGAAGCACAAACAGAAAGAAGAAAATAAGGCTGGAGAAATAAGACGATATCAAGTATTTTTAATGAGTACCATAATTAGGTTAAAAGATTTAGAGGAAGTTAATTTATTCTCCTTTCAAACATTCTTTGTACTTTATTGGGTTTGAGGAACTTGATTAAATATGCATCACTTTTTCTGAACCTGAACTGAAATCAAAATAAGCCTTTATCAGTGTAATTACACCAGGCTCATACTTATGAGTTTTGAGGTGAACACTGAATCCTGTTCTGTTGTTTAAAACATGCATAAAATAGCATATAATCTGTGTGGAAGACTAATCCTTCATTAATTATGTTTGTTTCTGTTAGTAGCTGCTTATTTTTAATCATTAATTATTAAGAAAAGAACAAGCCAACAATCTGTGGAAACTTGACATGATTATTTGTCTCATGAGCTGTAATCTCTTTTTAGTTTGATCATTAGGCAGTAAAGGCAATATTAAGCTTAAAAAATGCTAGCTTCCAATCTTTCTAGTTTTCTCTTTAAAATACTTTCTTATTCCAAATAGCTGTAACTTACTGTTTAGATTGTCCTTTCCTCCTGCTTAATAGGATAGTACCTGTCTGCGTACGACAAACTCGAAGCTTTTGTTCATGCGTCTACTGGACTTGAGAACTGACTTCACAGATTTATTGTCTGAAACGGTGGTTTTCCATTTTCGGAAATGCCCATTAATTTTTTGGGATATGTTTCTTTTGACCCAAGTTTTTTGAGGTGCTCAGAGCCTGGTTATGGTAGGAGCTAAAGACTTTCATTTCTAATTAGAAAGATGAAGGGCTTCTGAAGAGCAAGGGCTAAGACTGTTCAGAACCAATGTCCAAAATTGAGGGTACCCAAAATACAAGGTTTGCTGGTCATTCTCCTTTGATATGAAAGTTGTTTACGTACACTAAAGATAATTTGGGGTAAGTACGTCTAGTAAGATCTCCATTTCTGTAGTCCGTGTCCTATTCTTTTCTATTTCAGACAGTCATCATTCTCTTCTTAGTATGTAAGCTTTATAAGTATTCTTCTAGTTTTCTTTAGATATGCCATGTTAATGCCTTTTGGTGCTGTCTTTTTATTACAAACTTAATTAAAACACCACAAAAAGCAAATATTACAGAAAAATTTAAATTTGACCTGTAAGCAGAACATTAATGAAGTGGCTTATATCTGTCTTCACTATGGGAATGTGTCTTAAGTTTTCTTGGCTTTTTTTTTATTTTAAAACAAGCTTGAAAGCATGTCCTAGTGCGTGTACCTGCTTGCATAAAAAGATTACTTTAATACTGCCGGTCTTTTTACCGTTTGCACACTTCTGTACTATTGGTGTAAACTGAATTAGGAGGGGGTTTAATTTCCTTTTTTTATTTTTTTTTTTTTTTTTTTTACTGGAGCTTCCAGTTCTACTGTTTCTCATTTTCTGGGAAAAATATAATTTTTCTTTTTTTTTCCTCTCCCTTCCCCCCCCCCCCCCCCCCCGACTGAAATCATTGATGTCAATTTTGGTTTGTTTGTTTGTTTGTTTTTTGAAAATAGATTTTATCTTTTGAACTGACATTCTCTGTCTTTGGGAATCTGAAATCCCGGGTATTTCTGTACCATAAATTACAAAAAATTATAATTTGATTGTTACAAGTTGTTCTGAAGATGGTTAGAAAAATACCTAGATTTAAACTTCACTTTTCTAAAATTTGTTTAGATGCCATGTGGTGGTATTGGTATTAACAATCACATTTCTCACACAGTCGTATATAACTTTTTTTTTTTTAGAGGAAAAGGCTACTGTTATGAGCTTTCTCCTCCTACTTTGAACTTTTGAGTGCGGTATAGCAATATAAAATGCCAACAATAAACCAAGGTTTTGTCATGCAACAAATTATCTTGTGTCTGTTCTGAATGGAGTCACATGTCAATTTTAAATCTAGTGTTGTTCACTGAAGTGCTGGTCACCTATTAAGATAAAAATAGAAAAGGTGAAAGCTCTGAATGCAGGAAGCCATTAAAGGCTATAAAAATTCAGGTCTCTGCTGTATAGTGTAATCATTTTTTAGGCAATAGATTTATCTTACTGAAGTAATAAATGACAAAATTATTCTTGACAAATTTGAGAAATATTGTAGTTATTTTTACACATTACAATCAGCTATATGGCATGTTTTGGCTTTAGAACAGTCAGAGTAGTCTGGACGTGTTCATTTTTATTAAGAGAACATACTGGAAGAGGCTGCCATTTTTAGTAGCAGAAGAGCTTTGATATGCTGATGAGCTGTAGAGCAAATACACTTTATCTCTAGGTTTAGTAAGCTAACTTTGGAACTATTTGCCCTTCTTTCTCTTTGTTCAGGGCAGCACTGACAAACTCTAAGATAGGTAAAACGTTGCTTTTCTAGTTCAGTCCGGGCATCATTGACGCTGCTGTGGTTTCCATGAAGAGCCACAGTGTAAAATCCCTCCCTCTTTCAGCACCAAGTCACATCTCAAGTTTGTTTTGCTGAAAATCTTAGCAGAAAACGTCACTTTCATTGCATTAGGAGTTGAAGCTTTTATTCCTACCAAAGTGGGTTTTTTTCCCAATATTTACTGCCCTTCGACCTGCAGAACACCACTGTAACTGGAACATCTGGTGGGCAGTGTGATTTAGCTTTTTCTCTTTCTCTTCCTACCCATGTATAGCTGATGCCATTTGATGGTTGGCTTAATCCTGCCCTTTCCCACGTGCTGTTCTTGACCACGTGTTCCTTTTTAGTTTTGTTAGTTCTGGTAAACATCAACCTGATTAATCCAACTGAAGATGAGTCTCAGAGAGGTTGCGGGGGGAAAATGCTGAATCAGCAGATAGGATTCTTTTGAGTCAAGTTACAGTCAAGTTGGTTTAAACCAGTAGTGATACTGCAAGATATTTCAAAAGAAAAGATGGTGACATTTGTATGTAACCTTTAATCTGTTTAGTCAATATTGATGAGCTCTTTAAGACAATGAGATTACATGTGGATATTTTGCTGAGCTAATCTGTGTTGGAAGTGCTAAATTTTAACTGTTCTTCTTTCTTTCAAGTTTCACTTCAAGTATTTTAGTATGTCTCTTTCCCACTTTTTTCTTGTTGCTCCTCATATTAGTTTAACATAAAAATAAAAGTACTAGTTAAGCAGTGAAAGTGGAAAATTGCTATAATTATTGAACAAGTCGTGTAAGTCCTAGAGGTGGATAGAATTAGATACAATATTAAGGACCAGTTTTATGGTAATTTTATGTCTTCCCTTGACAGTGGAAATGGTGGCTCATCTACAACAGTGAAAGATCCACTTGGAATCCTAGGAGGCATCGTTTCTGCAGTGCATGCAAGTGTTGAGAAAGGGTAAGAACGTACTGTATGGATTCTTTGGTTAAGACTTTGAAAGATACTTCTCATGAAAGCACTGAAGGTACGATTCTAAATATGGGTGATTTTTCTTCATGGGTATATATAATGGGTTTGCACTTAATTTCCTAAGACTTTATTTTGGAGCAGGCTGTCATTTATCTGGTTCAAAATCTGAGCGCTGACAGAAGCCTTTACTTGATCATTTGGAAGAAAGCAAGTCACTGAATCTAAAATTTAGATAACTGTGTATTATGGTGACTCGAGAAAATGTTTTTTATGCTATGACTAATGCAGATTGTACAACTACCAGGAGAACTTCACTGCATTTTTTTTCAGTTTAGTAGGTAAATTACAAATAATGACGACTCACTTTCAGATATCTGAATTTAGATATCTGAGTTTGTCAACGCTTGTAGGGTATAGTGCAGAAACAATTTCACAAGTGCTGTATAATGCTTCACCACACTTTTTTGTCCTCTTTCTGGGTTGTCCTTATTTTAGGTCACATAGCGGTCTGGATGTCTCGCTGACATTTTCCATTGCATTTCTAGTAAAGACGAAGAAGGAAAAAAAAGTCAGTTTTTTTTCTAGATGTGCAAACTAAGAACTTGTGTATGATAAAAATAAAACAACCCATACTCTCTGGTAGCCAACACAAACCAATTACACTATTGTGTGGAGGCTTCTCCACTGATATTAAATTAGTTAAATATTGGATATTGAAATAGACTGATGTCAAAATCTACAGCAAATCTCATTTGCGATATAAGGTAGAATGGGAGAGTCAATACTGTTTTATTCTGAGATACACTTTCTGGACTCTCTTATTTGTATACTTCATCAATATTTAACTGCTGAAACAGTAAGTTGGAGTCAAAGTCATTGTGATTACGGGAGATTGTTTACATCCATTTAAATACTTGTTCTTATTTATCTCTCTAAACCTGAGCTATTTAATTTATAAAATATAAATATTTCCCTTAGGAAAAAATATATAAACGTCAGATGTGAGCTCTACAAAACTCTTGAAATACTCCAGATCATCCTCTTAATTCCCAAACTTTTAATTTACAGTTTGAATGCCGCCTGTTCAGCAGAGGCATGTCTAATTTAGCTGAAGTTCTGAGCTAACAGCATCATTCAGACAATATAAAGCCTAAGTAAAATTGAAATCCTTGTAATATGAAAACCTAAGCTGTCAATGTTTATTATTTCAGAGCTGCAAGACAGGTTAAATTGGTGTTTTCTGTCTGATATTGCTTTCCCATCTGTCTTGTTAAGACAAATAAGGGAACATTAGTTATAAATCACACTCCACCTGGAACCACTTTCTGGATTTTTAAATTTTTTTTTAAGAAAAGAAAATTAGTTTAAAATACTACTCAGAGATAGCAGAGTAACATTTACTGATTTGTTACATGTTAGTTTAGGCACATGACAGATTATTCTGTCCAGAACTGATGACTGGTTGGTGAGCTCATGGTAATCTGTGTACTGTAAGTGCTTTCACACAGTTAGAATGTATTCAGTATAATACACTTTTTAAATAGAATGATTTAATTAAGAGTTTTTCTAATTAGCCAAGTGAGGAAAATTCAAAAACTTAAATTTTCTTTTTTTTCTTTTTTTTTCCCTTAACATCTCTTTTTTTTCTTTCTTGGGTTTATGGGCATTCTGCAATCATTATCATATTAGAAGATACAATAATCACGCTGGGTAGAGGTGGTGCAGAAAAAAAATAAGAAATGGCTTGAGCTACAATGAGGAGAAACTAATTTGTGTGTGTGTAGTGTAAAGGAGGGACTTGTAAGGAAAGAAAGAGAATATGGGGCAATATGAATAAGCGTTAGATATAAAAACGTCGTACTTTATGGAAAAGCGGCTCGACTGCTTGCATTTTAAGTCAGATGGCGTAGAAGTACAGGCATCAGTCAGGACCAGGCATCGTGAAAGGCCTGGATTTTCAGGTGCTGAAATCCAGCACCATTACGATACGATTGGCAGTCAAGCTACTACGTGAGAGAATATATAACTGTATAGATGGATTTCTGTGGTATTACATGGTTATTTGAAGTTCAAAAAAAGTTCTTACCCCACTTAGCTTTAGGTACCTGATTTACGAGGGCTCGTTTCTCTGCATCCTCACAGAGGTGAGCTGTTCCGTTTCCAGTGTTACATATTTGTTAAGTATTGAATGTACTTGTCAACAGCTTTGAAAATATATGTAGTACTTTGATTAGGATTACCAAAGACTGTTTAACACAGCATTGTTTAATTACAGGGAGAAAGTAGTTTCTTCAGATGACCTTCTGGAGTGGTTGAGACCTTTCTGTGGTGATGACTCCCTAGCAGTGAAGCCTCGCATCAGAGTATTGCAAATTCTGGAGCAAGCCTTCCATCTCAGTGATGAGGATAGCAAGCTACTCGTGTACTTCAGGACGCAAGCTGTTCTCAAAGCTTGCTGGCCGGAAACAAAGGTATTAATGTTGATTGCTATAAATGATAGCATAAGACTGGTTTTATACAAGGATTATATGATGAAATGCTGGTTTGCAATATGTGGTTGCGATGCATGCTGTTGTTACGGGAACTCATCCTACTTTCCTTTTGACTCAGGTTTCTAATACATTCCTTGAAAAAACATAGATATAAAGTTAATGGGTTCCTCAGCTTTTGTTTGGGATGAGGAGTACATAATACCAAACTTGATTAAGCACTAATGACTTTCCTCCATGTGAAGCACTGACTTTGAAGTTTTTGTATCTTCTTCCCTTTTTGACTATTTTTTCTGTCAATTCTATTCTCCCTATTTATCTTCTACTTGGTGTAACGTTATAGTCAGAATTAGAATGAGAATTACTGGCTATTCTCTTTTTTTTTTTTTTTCCCCTGGGATCTTATTCCATGAATGTGTAGGTGGAACATTAAGGACACTATCAAATGCAAACCCTTAATTAATAGGGAATGCATTCAGTCACAGTTAGTCTGCTGTTGTCTCTTAGGGGGCAGCACCTAACAACTGAAAGACAGTAGTAGCTTAAAAACAGTTCACACCTTTAATTAGCCATGTGATGATTTTAAGATTTTTTCAGTGTGAAATCAGGAAAAAAAATAAGGTAAAATCATTGGTGAAAGAAGTTACTCTTAGTTATTTATTTCCACCTGAGAGAGACAGAGTACTTCTTGCTCAAGTTTTCGAGTCTAAACCAGATTAACCTTCCTTCTGAATTAAAGAGTGACATTTTTTAAGTATAAGCAAAAGTTATCTGAGACTAATAAGGATTATCTAGTGAATGCTCTCAGGAGAGAAAACACTTGAGTTTGTTAAGTAGAATATTAAAAAACATCCATCTATACAAAAAGGCTCTTGTTGGTTATTCATTAATGTTTTAACTGCTTTATTTCATGACTCATTTTGGTGAAGTGCTTAATATCAACATGCATATTTTTAGAGGTTGTACATTTCTAAGTACAATAAAAATATACGAAAGAGTTAAGAGGAAAAAGTAATCTTGTCTTTGAAGCCTGTGCTGTTTTGAAGTCACGTGAGTATCACTTGCTGCATGTAGAATTATGCAGAAGCAGAGTTACTTTTCATCCGTTTTCTAAATGACTCCCCGCCATGGCAAGACCTTATGGAACTAAAATAGAATGTTTCTAATAGTTCCTCAAAAAAAATCTATGCACAAAAATATTTTGTATTCGTATCAAACAAAAGCAATATCTCAGTTTTGACTCACTGTGCGAAGATCATCCAAGGGAATAATCATAGTAAAAATCTTAAAAGAAAAAGAAAATGCTTATCTCTTGCTTTCTTTAGAAATTACTTTTTCTTTTGCATTCACAATGATACCAGCACTTAACTCCTCAGCTGCTCTTCAGGTGTCTGTCTGTGAATGGATTTTTCGTCTTCACTTCAGTCCTTTGTCAATATTTGTGTTGCCTGTGACCACTTTCCAATCCAAAAGCATTTCAAGTCTGAAAGAGTCAACTAGAGTATGTCTTAAGAAAAAAAGTTACAGATAGATAATAGCTTTCATCCATTTCTGTAGAAGGCAGAAAAAGAACCTGTATTTGACAGAAACCTTGTGAGACTCATTACACTTGTTTGAGAAATAGATAAGATAACTTTTATTTTCTTCCATAATCTGATAAATCAAAATGTATATAACTTTACAACATGAAAGTCGCATCCATTTGCTTTTATCTCGGGAATGAATGGAATGCATTGCATATGCTGCTGGCTCAGGTGTAGCTCTCTGCCCACCTGGACCCCCAAGGCCCCCTCAGCCAGGCTGTCCCAGGTGCAGCATACCTGTTAAACCTCCTGTCGTTCTTCTTGGCCCAATCTTCCAGCCTGTTTAGGTTTCTCCATATACTATGTTAATAATTTCTGTTTCCTGAAGTGGTGGTTTTTTAGAATACTCTTTGTTTTGGAAAGGAAAACGCCTGTTTTTTGTGAGGGAAGAAGTTTGTACTTAGTACAAGCAGCGCTCCATTTGTTCCTAAAACAGAGTTGCTGATCACTTCAGTGCTCTACTCTTTTGCTGGTGAGCAAGCAAGTAGTGCAAGCAGCCATGTAGTAAAAAGCTCAAGTACTGTGCTAGATAAGCTCAAACCTTTCAGAGCTAATTATATGAAGATGCGCATACAACACTGTAATAAAGGTGTGCTTGGGATGGGATGCTATGTCAGTCTGTGCCTCGTCTGTAGGTATCAATTTCTCTAACATCACTGCACCTTTATTAATTTGGTCATCCTTTCTCATCCAGTGAGGTAGTAAACCCCTTGATCACATTTAAAAAAAAAAAAAAAAAAAAAAAAAGAGGTATTTTTAGGTTGTGGGGCAGGTGTGCTGGTTTGGTTTGTTGGTTTGGTTTCTTTTGGGTTTTGGGTTTTTTTTGTTTTTAAAGAACTTTAAATTGTAAGTATTTCAAAAAATGTATTCATTATCTTACTTCCAGATTGTTTTGTCCTTACTTGCTTGACTTTTCTTAAATGATTTTAAGGGATTCTTCTTTTCCTTTACCATTCCTTGGTACAAAGAGGGACAGCAGATTTTGTAAAGGATGAATGTGGATTTCTATTGAGTAAAGATAAGTTTAATGATATTGCAGTGTTCAATTACCAGAAAATGTGTGAAAGCCACCCTCTGTGTGTCTACTAATCCTCTTAGTCAGACTTTGCATACATCAAGGAGGGACTTAATATTTAATTATGCTCTAGGTGCTGTAAGTAGTGGTCCCACAAATCAATGTGCTGCTGGGAAACAGGCCAGCTCTTACAAAATTAAAAATGTGCTTTATGGAAGCAGCTACCTATCAAACAGTCAGAAACGCAGCAATTTCCAGTTCTTTAATGATTAGTTAACAAAATTAAAAATTCAGGGGTCCTCATTTTTCAAAGGCGTGAGAGTCCTTAATTCATATTCCAGTAGTATCCCATGCTACTGGAGGGAGGAGGCATGCGTTGTTTTAATCCCCTTGATGAATTTTATCTGAGCTCTTCAGGTTCTGTAATTTTCTAGTTAACTGGTGCATGAAAAATATGGGTCAAAATACTGCCTTTTTTATATATATAAAAAAATGTTGGGTGGGGCTGAGAAGAACATGGTTTAGAATATTCATATCAAATTTTAGCTGTATCAATCTAAGATGGGAAATCCATTTGTTTTCATATATTATATAAAAATGTAGTCTGTAATGACTCGCAGCACTGTCTAACATATGCAAGGTACCAACTAACAGTTATGTGTTGTGTACATTGTCGTTCAGTTCAGTGACCAGTTACAAGGCATAAGTTACAGTAATAAGAGTTGGGGTTTTGCCCCAGGAAGTTAGAGCAGCACTGACAAAGCTTCTCTAGGTAAACCAAGGGTTAGTTTAAGATAAGAAGTTAGTAATTGTGAAGCTTATATAAGACACACCTTGTCTTGAAGGGATTGTGTAATTATTATGCAAATGCAAAATGTAATTACTGTTTGCATGCTACTTAAATGCAAATAGCTTTGTCATTTAGAGAAGGTAATTTCATTTAGCCTTTCCCCTCATATTGTTATATTATGTTTTTTTCATGATCTTGTGGTATACAGAGCTGCTGAGCGCTAAGCATTTTTGAAATTTGGAAAGGATATCTAATACGAATTTAAGATTCTAACTTGAGGCACCTTTCTTATTTTATCTGGCTTTTTTTTTCCTTTTCCTGGTTTCACCTGGGATAGAGTTACTTTTCTTTCTAGTAACTGCTGATGTGAGAATGGTGCTGGTAATGCATATTGTTTTAGTTGTTGCCAGATGATGTTAGTCAAGGACTCTTTCAGCTTCCTATAGAAGCTGAGAGGAAGCATGGACAGGACAAGCTGGCCAAAGGAATATTCCATACCACAGACGCCATGCTCAGTATATAGATGGGGGTTGGCTGGGGGACAGGAATCTGCAGTCACTGCTTGGGATGGACTGGGCAACTGATCATCGGGTGGCGAGAGCAACTTGTGTTATATCACCTTATTTTGTATATTCTTTTACCATTATTATTGTTATTTTCCTTTTCTGTGATTGTTCTATTAAACTGTCTTTATCTCAGCCCACAAGGTTTTGGGTTTTTTTTCCCCTTTCCCTTCCTTTTCTTCTTCTTCTCCTACCCTTGTGGGGGGAGTGAGCGAGTGGCTGTGTGGTCCTACTTGCTGGCTGGGGTTAAACCCTGACATTCCCAAAAGTTTAGCTTTAAAAAATGCATGATTAATTTGTACTTGTGTTGTGTACATCCCGTGCACGTTTGCCCTTCCTTCATATAGGCAATTTATGTATGCCTTATCCAAGTTTTCTGTCTCAGCAACCTAAGTAACATAATGACTTTCTGAGAACTTGGGTATGGCTTGTCAAGCCTCCATTGCTCTTTTGTCCTTCTTCCCCAGTTATATCAAAAATGTATATCTGCTTACATGATGTTTCTTCATATAACTTTATAAAGAAAGGTCTCAATGGGAATAAGTCAACATACGATGATTTTCAGCTTTTTCCAATTGCCTCTACTTGTGTCAGAGAGATTTAAATGTAAGGATTTGGAAAGCACAGTGAGATGTAAGAATTCCCAAGTCATTTTGCTGAAGTCAGGTAACAATGACCTGTATTTAGCCTGATCTGGCAAAATACAAGTGAAGAAGCTGTATCTCTTTAATCCTCAGCCATCTTTTATTTGTGAAAAATGCTTAAGTAGAAGAAAGATTTATGGTCCTATCAACTTTGAGTAGATTTGTTATGATGTTGTTTATAATTCTTGAGACATTGTTTCTCTAGTGGTAATGCATAAAAATTAAGTTTAAGAAATTTAATTTAAGTTTTAATTAATATTTTAAAACACTAATTTCCGTTCCTTGAAGGTGCAATTTATCCATATGAGAACATGTGAAATGTATTTTTTCTGGGAACATAAATTGTAGCCTGTATGATTAATTAAATACTTTAAGATGCAAATGAAATATTTTCCATTAACTACACAAGTAAAATGGATAAGACAAAGTGGAGAGAAAAGCAGTATAGCTCCAGTGAACACGATGGTTTTGAATGCACGCCCTGGGTACTACGGTATTCTGTGGCTAGCAGCAGTTGCTTCAGAGGAAGATAAGAGCGCTCTGGAGTGGATTCATGGAGGATAATTCACCTTCTGTAATAAATCTTTTGTAATGAAGGTATAAGTGGAGAATGGTTTAAACATAGCATATGCTGCTTTTATCTCAGTTTCAGAAAAATTAAGAGTCATTAGTGATGTACTTAGAGTTTATTAGTATGTTGCAAAGAAATTGGTGGATGAACTGTGATTCAGCCTTGGGTGTCGTGCCGAATTCATCGAGTGCAAAACATGCTGAAACTTTGTGGAAGGATTTTATTTTTTTTGTTACCTCTTTATGTGGTGGTGTTCTGTTTTACAGGATAGTAAAATCCAGAAAATCAAAATCCCTCCTCTGTTTTACGCACTTCATCACTTTTTTTTCCTTATTCTGTTGTTTACTCAGTCTAAATAAACAATTCCAATCACGTACCTCATCCACAGTGCTTTCTACATCTAAGTATTCTCCCCTCTGTCTCGGAGCCCACTGTGATACTCAGTATACCTCCTGAAAGGAGGCAATTGGAGAAGTGAATGTGATGTTCTTGTGGAAATTAACAGCCTGTGTTTATGCATCCCAACACCTTGATTGCTCTCTTGACTTCAGCTACATTAACCAGAGGTCTTTGAATTTCATTCAGTGGGGCTCAGGTTCCTGTTTTGACTCGATGAGGCTAATTTAGCATATCTTAAAATGTGATGGTTTTACCTTTGTTACATTTTATTTGCCATCATAGGGTCATTTACTTATCCTAGATTTTTTTTTTTTAAATCAATTGAAGATTTTTTTCTATGGTGTCCTTGACAAACAGAAACTAGCTCTTTTGTGTGCAGTATTATCTGTTCAATGCTTGCAGTCCTCCAAAACCATCATTTTATTTAGATAAGCAAAGAAGCAGTCATAAAATCATGAGAAATTCTACTTTTTAGCTTCACTATGTGATCATAAACTGTTTTTTTTGCTTTGTGTTTTTTGGTTTTGTTCCTGTTAGCAGATCAAGTTCTTCAGTGGTTTCTAGTCAGCAATGTTGATAAAAGCCTTTTGAAAATATAAGTAAATTGTAAAACTTCTTTTCTTTATGTATTATTTTGTTAATATCTAAATGAGTATTTTGTATTAATAATTATGATGCCATGCTTTTTTTTCCAAACAGCCTTTTCTTATTCTGTCAACTGTCTTGCTAGCTGACACTTTTTATTTAGAGGTCTGTAAACTCTGTATCATCTGAGGAGCCCCACTCAGATATTCTTAAAATAGTTCATACTTCATAGTAATTTCATAGTTCATGTTGATTGAGAGAGTGAGGGTTTTTCCCATATTGTTGCTGTTATGACATAGGGACTCGGCTGTGATGACTGACCTCTAGGACTTTCACTACATCAAATCGAAAGGAAAACCACCAATTGCCATTTGGTGTGACAGTGCATGATGCTGCCTATCTTTTTCTGATTATTTTTATGGCTGCATCTGAGCTACTTGTTTTTTTTCAGTTTTTACAGCTTAAATAATTTTTTGGTGTCCATCCACTTGGTACTTTATGTGCTCCTGGTCTAGGTCATAAATATGGATGGAATTTTGCTTTAAAAGTTGAAGTCTTTCTTTTCTATTTTTTACTGAAAATAGTAGTACTGAAATATTATTTAAAACTTGAGTCAACATCAACATCCTGTTGTTCCCAAAAGAGAGTATCACAGTTTATTGTGGGTTGTTCTTTCTAAAAATGCATCTTTTGCTTTGTCAGTTTAGCCTATTTGCAGGATGACATTTTGGAAAGATTAATTTTGAGAGGTTTTCCTTTACATGAAAACAGCTTTTAAAATCGTTTTTCCTCTATTAGCAAGAATTGCAGACTTACCAAGACAACAGTTACACATACAGCTGAGTACTGGGAGCTTGTGCATGCACTGCTGCTTGATGGTAGTGATGGTCAGAAAAGGTAAATTGAAGAGCCACTTGCATAAGATACGGCGGGAAATGGCTGTCGTTGATTTAACAGCCTAAAGTTAAAAGTAATACTTAAGAATTAAAATCTTGCCACTTCTAGGCGTGTCTTCCAACACTCTGTTCTGTTCTAAATGTAGATTGTACTAATTATTACCTAGATTATGAATTATGAAACTGAATAGTAGCTGGTGCATACAAGTAAACTGACTTACATGTTTTTAAGTCCCTCATGTTGCACAGATGTTAGTTTTAGCCATGATTTACAAAGATCCAAAATTTTACCTATTAACTGACACCTAGTCAATATGCATTTTAAATTACACATCTATTAATCCTGTCTCTTTCAGTTCTAGCTAGGTAGATACATAAATCTTTCAAATGCATATTTTTTTTTCTTTATTTGCCCTTATCTCTCTGTCAATATCTATGTACAGTCTTCAGAGGCTTTCTCTGTGCTGAAATGTGTTTGCAGATTAGGACATAGTCTCCTGCAGAATACAAATGAATGGATTTTATTTTCTGCACGAGTTACGCATTTTTATGCATTTGGCAACGCATTTGTGTTTACTGAATCTATATGCACTTCTTAGTGAGCTGCATATCAAGCAGATAAGGAATTAAACAATATATAAATCACTTGAGAAGGAAAAAAGTTCCTAGGTGTTTCTACAAGACATGTGGCTGAGCCTTTGTTTATTTCATCACCAGTAGGCTTCTGGTTGATTTGTTTTTAAACTTGAATCCCATAATTTGCTTATCCTGTTCACTGGCTTTGGTTTGAGCAGGATTTGACCTATGAGATTATGCGCATCCCGTTAGTATCTGTGTGCAGCAGGCTTTCATTTGTGGTCAGCACTCATGGTCGTAAGCCCAGCTTTGGGGGAAAGTGCAAGAAAGCCTGACCTCAGAGTTCTCCCTCCTTTGGGGTGCAACGTACGTGTTGTGAACTCTGAGTTTGTCGTGCAAAACTCTTGACTTCAGTTTTAATTTTGTGGTGGTTGCTCTAAGATTGTTGTTTTGATAGCAGACAGTTCTCTCCTCTCCAGTCTGTCAGGCAGTGGCTCTTTTTCCAAAGTCGGGGTCATAGCAGCCCACGTTCTCATTGTCAGTTCAGGACTTGGAATACGCTCCATGAAGAGCTCCTGTCTCCTTGTTGGTATTAAACTTAAATGGAGGGGAGATGTGAGGTAAGCCTATGCATCACTGTCTCACATTACATTCCCTCTAGTAAAGGAAATCAACAGTACTTTGAATGTGGTGGGGGTTTTTTGGGTTTTTTGGTTTTCTTTTTTTAAGTGGCTATTCCTTAATAAAGCTGTTGCATTTTATTAACTGGAGTAACTCCATAAGCATAACTTCAGAATTGCTTCTTTCAAGCCAGGAAATTTAATCTGCGGCATTGGTCCAGCCTCCAAACTAGGTCATGTTTTTCCTACAGTGTTATTTCATAAAATAGAACTAAATTCCATCATTATGTGGGGGCATTTGTGAGCCCAGTAGAACAGTTTTTAAAAAGTTACCATCTCTCAGCTGTGACTTACTACCATGTAATACGTTTCCATTTACCAAGATCCAAAATGGATTGGAAGTAGGATTATCCACATACGAACGCGGGCAGATGGAGAAAATAAGATGAAAAAGTCTCATTTAAAACTGACAGGTTCCTCTGCCATGAGGGGAATGTATTTGGAATATATTTCTGAGAAGGCAAAACTCACTCGTGCTAAAGGAAAGACGGACTTCTCAAATGACACGCATTGGCATACTTTTTTTTTTTAATGGAACTTAGTGCACAGGAAATCTTTGAACTTGCCAGGTTTACAATTTAGTTGTACATATGTGCTCATTAAATTGCACTTCTCTGATCCAACAGTGGTGTGAGTAAACTAACACTTTTATAATCTAAACCACAACTTTCCATGGGTTTTCTCAAAAGTTTTTATCAGCTTTCCAAAAATAGGAAGTGCAGCACCAAGACTGAATGCTCATTAAGGGAACAGATTATGTCAGTGCCTCATAGTAGTCATTTGGCAGTATTCCTTTTCCTAGGAAATCTTTTGAATTTAATTCTAAAGCATTGTGAATATTTAAAGTATATAACGCCTAGTGCTATATAAATGTGTTCTTAATTGCCTTTAACTGTATATATGGCAATATAATGTCAATTTTAATTAGTGCATGAGTACATAAAAAATGTCAATGCTAGTTCAGGTCAAGGTCCGGTTCAGCCCAGTATTTTGTCTCCAACAGTGGACAAAAAAAACAGACATGGAAGGAAGAGTAGAAAAAGTAAAAGTATATGTGAAACTTACTCCCATATTGCCCTCTTCTGTGGGCAGTCAGAGGGGGTTAATTAGGAATGAGAACTGGAAACAACTCTGTGTAGAGAAGCTGTAAATTCAAGTGTTACTGTGGCAAGATCAAGTAAGTGGAATCTTTATAAAATCAAATAAAGATGATTGATAGGCGGGAATAATTTACTGGAAAGATTTTACACGTTTACACCTTGAACTTGTTTACTTAAGTCAAAAGACTGTCTCTTAGGAAGCATTCTAGCTCAAACAGAAGTTACAATTTTAGTGCAAAATTATGGGATAAAATTGTGCACAGAGCTATGTAGATTATCAGAATAGATTGCAGTAATGGCTTCCTCCACCACTGAAATCTCTAAAACTTTGGAGAATTATACTATAAATATAGTGAGGAGAAAGAGCAGTAGTGTGAGAAATAAGTTCTGGTCCAAATGAAGTAGGCTCAGGCAGAATCCTCTGTGAAGCACATTTTTATTCACGTTCTTGCAAGAGCGGGTGACCTAGCAAGTAGGCACACTTTCAGTTCTTGAAACACACCTTTTTATTTCCTAATCCCAGCCAAATTTTTCCCTCCCCTGTTTCCCATTGGTTAGGTACTCCAGGGTTCAGAGCCTGTCCGAGGCGCCTAAAATTCTTCCCGGATGTCTTGCCTCTGTTTACTTCTCTTTATGCTAGACCTAAAGGGATTATCTGGCTAGTTTATTTCTTTCCTTTTTGGTAAAAAAATTGCTCAATGTCATTAGCCCTGGTTAAATGTTTGCCTACCCTTCTAGACACTAATCCAGTATGAATCAGTTTGTCCTTTTGTCTGTGTGATAAGAGATGTTCTACAAGCTTTGCTGGAGCCTCTTTGTCTTAGTCATTCCCTTATCATGTCACCTCTGATGGAAATGGCTTTTCTCCTCTGCAAAAGCAACACCTGCCTTTCTTACAGTAGTTCCCTGCTTTTCCTCCTTCTTGTGATCTCTGACTTCCAGTGTATGTCTCACAAAAGAGACTCACTCGCCAGTTGTTAACCTCTCCGGCTATATGTAAGGTCTCCCCCTAACCTGCCTTTAACCAGGTATCTCAAACTGCCCGTGCCCAAGCTTGCAGTTCTGCTCTCATGGTTACTCTTGACTCCTTTCTTCATGTACAGTCTTGCCCCTGCACTGGTAGACGGGTGGCTGAGTGACATGATTGTTCATTCTTCCAAGCCTATTACTACTCTCCCCAGCCTCACCCTGTTGTGTCTTTGAGGATTTCCCTCTCAATCACAACTTAAAAGTTTTCTTTTAAAAGAAACCCTGGTTTAGAAATAATGGGATGCTGGTCGTCTGTTGGGGAGTAGAGCGCTTGTGGTTTTGCCTTTAAAAAAGGTTTGCTCTTGCTCTGGGGTGTGAAGGTTTTGAATAAGATGTTTCAATATGTGCTTGTGCTTTTGCTTTGTTTCACAAGTATATAATGTGTCTAACATCAAGGTTGACAGGATTTCTAGCATCTTGAAACAGTTTGAAGAGAATGAAAGGAGCCTTTAAAAGCTCCTAATCTTATCTTTGCTGGGTCCGTACCTATACAATTTCAGGAACAGTTGTACACTTTTGCAGTTTGTTTTTTACTGGTGATTTTTCACATTTGTGTTCATTTTGTGAGTAATTAACTTTTAAATACCTGTTTAACCTAGGTTGTAATTTGATATGTCCTTTGTAGCAAGCTTTTAACTTTGCGACCTTCTACTGTAAGTTGGTTTCAGTAACTTAACGTTTATGCAGACTTTTCAGTAGCCACACAGATCCCAGCAGAATAGGGGACGGCAGACTACAAGTTCACCCACAAAATGGGAAGATTATTTTCTTCGGTGACCAACCCCATCTGGCCTGTTTGTTTAGGAAGGGCAGTATTTTCTTTGCTGATTTATCTAATTCGATTGTAAGCTCCTTGAGGCAAGACTGTTGTATTTTTCTGCCTTGAACAGCACACCAAAATGACAATTACAGAAATTCTATCAAATTGTTATCAGTCCTTTCAGTCACTGTTTACAAACCATGTTAAGCCCTGTCTAATGAGTGGAAGCAAGTTTTAGCATCAGCATTCCCTATCTTGAAACTGAATAAAATCTTTCACGTCAGATCTACCTATTATTTTAAAGTGCAGCATAGATGAATTCTCTACCACTAGAACTTGGAGAGCGGGGGATGATAAATAAAAGTGTAGTGTATTTTACAAGGGAGTCCTGACATACTGAAAACGTAGTGTAGCAAGAAGGGACTACTCAAATGCCTGCTTAGTATTTCTATTTTCAATGCTATATTAATTCAAATTGATGCTGCAGTGTCGAACACAAACATATTTTGAAATATTTACATCTACAATCTGGTGGGTGTAAAAAAATGAATTTTATGATCACGTAAATCAGTAGGTTTTTGGTGGCAGCTCTTGGAAACTGCAAATGTCTGCCTTTAATATAGTGGGTTGGGTTTAAGCATGGATGTAGCTTTTCTCAATAAACAAGCAATTATAATGAAGGGAAATACTTTTCTGAGTTCTATATCTTGATTCTTTGGTTACAATTATCAATTATTTCCTTAAAACATTAGTAGTGAACAAAATCTGTTTGATGAAAACCATGGCTCTGCTGTGCTCACAGGGAGTAAAAATGTAATTGGCAGAACAGATTTCCTTGGGCAGAGGGAGGTGGTGGTCTGTCTGCGTTAGTTTTTCTGCTCACCGTTCTTGTATGTAAATAGGCAGCATTTTGTATTTTATCTCAGGGGAAAGAGAGGACTGGATTGGCTGGATCTTTTTATTGGCATTTCAGTTTTTTAAACAAAACTCTAGGTTATCAGCCAAGTCAGTCAGCACCAGATTCTCAAATTATATAGCTATAGCAATAAAGCATTTACAACTCTATTAGATGTCTCTGTCCTTTAGGATCAGGAGAACATTATATAGTGGATATTAATGCCTCAGGGACACAATTTAGATACAGCAACATTCCGCTGTTGCTGTAAGTACTGATTTTAAGCTAACTTCAAGAGTGAGATAATGTACTGAACTAAACAACTGATCCTGCAGTCTGCCATGCCGAAGGTTTTATTTATCATTTCATGTATGATGTCCACAGCTTTATTTATCATTCTTCATGTGTACCGTCTTATAATTTTTATAAAATACTAGGTTTCTGAAAGCTACAGAACAAACTTTTGAGGGAACTTTTCATATTTCAATACTCATATGGTGAGTACCTGTAAAGTAATAACAAATCTATGGAACGAGATGATAAGTCAAAAGTTTGTGCATTGAAAGTGGATAAAGCATATTATGCGGTTTCAATATTTTGGGCATCTAGTAGGATCTAATCTGTGAGGGAAGAGAACTATATAAATCTTTGAAAGATTTTATCATCAGGCAGAACAGTGTGGGGTTTTATTTGAGGAGGGATTGTAAGTGCATTAAGTTTTTATTTCAGCACTGGATAAAAAAACCATGCCTTCCAATTTTGCTCACGGTGGCTGAGTTCAGATAAAAAGGGTATGTTTGTGCTCAGGTGATGTACTCTTGAAGAGACTACAAGTTACTCAACCAACGGCCAAGTTCTTATCATTTATACTTTAGCGGTAAAAGCATACATACTTATATGCTTCACGTGTTTTTTATATAAAACCAAATGTGTTTTTTTTTTTAAAGTTTCTGGGAATCTTATCTGATGTAGCTTCCTACTAGCAAAATGATGTCAAAACTGAGAGAGATATGGTCTGAAGTTGCGGCAGGGGGGGTTTAGGTTAGGTATTAGGAAGAATGACTTTACTGAAAGAGTGGTCAGGCACTGGAACAGCCTGCCCAGGGAGGTGCTTGAGTCACCATCCCTAGAGGTATTTAAGAAACGTCTAGATGTGGCACTTCAGGGCATGCTCTAGTGGCAGAGATTGTAGATTGTTTGGTTGGACTCGATCTTAAGGGTCCTTCCCAACCATGAAGATTCTGTGATTCTGTGATATTTTGGCCAATTGTTTGATAAATAAGTGGACTCCAGGAATATATTTTTCAGCAATGTTTTAATTTTCTCAAGATTTGCAAGTTACAGCAAGTTCACAACTGTCCCTGTAAGAGGATGGGTGACTGAACTAATGCTGTGTCAAGTCTCTGCTATTGGTAAGCAGACCATAACTACTTGAGGAAAAATAGCTGTTTTGGTGGCTAAACTCAAGTAATTCAATAAGGTGTATTATGTGGCTGTGCTTAAAAACTGGCCTGGCAAGATGATGGAGCAGATCCTCCTGGGATCTCAGCTAAGGCAGATGGAAAATAAGGAGGTGATTGGTGACAGCCAACTTGGCTTCACCAAAGGCAAATTGTGCCTGACAAATTTGGTGGCCTTCTATGATGTTGCCACAGCATTGGTAGATAAGGAGAGAGCAACCGACGTCATCTACCTGGACTTACGCAAAACGTTTGACAGTGTCCCCCATGAAATCCTGTTGTCCAAATTGGAAAAGCATGGATTTGATGGATGGACCACTCAATGGATAAGGAACTGGCTAGATGGCCACACCTGGCGTTCCTCAGGGGTCAGTACTAGGACCGGCACTGTTTAACATCTATGTTGGCGACATGGACAGTGGGATTGAGTGCACCCTCAGCAAGTTTGCCAACAACACCAAGCTGTGTGGCACGGTCGACACACTGGAGGGAAGGGGTGCCATCCAGAGGGACCTTGACAGGCTTGAGAGGTGGGCACAGGCAAACCTCATGAAGTTCAGCCAGGCCAAGTGCAAGGTCCTGCACCTGGGTCATGGCAATCCCAGGCACAAATACAGGTTGGGTGGAGAATGGCTTGAGCGCAGCCCTGAGGAGAAGGACTTGGGGGTGCTGGTGGATGAGAAGCTCAACATGAGCAGGCAACGTGCACTTGCAGCCCAGAAAGCCAACCACGTCCTGGGCCGCATCAAAAGAAGCGTGGCCAGCAGTTTGAGGGAGGTGATTCTGTCCCTCTACTCCACTCTGGTGAGACCCCACCTGGAGTACTGCATCCAGCTCTGGAGTCCCCAGCACAAGAAGGACATGGACCTGTTGGAACTGGTCCAGCAGAGGGCCATGAAGATGATCCGAGGGCTGGAGCATCTCTCCTATGAGGACAGGCTGAGAGAGTTGGGGCTATTCAGCCTGGAGAAGAGAAGACTCTGGGGAGACCTTATAGCGGCCTTCCAATACCTGAAGGGGGCCTACAGGAAAGCTGGGGAGGGACTCTTTATCAGGGACTGTAATGATAGGACACTGGGTAACAGCTTCAAACTGAAAGAGGGGAGATTTAGGTAAGATATCAGGAAGAAATTGTTTACTGTGAGGGTGGTGAGACACTGGATCAGGTTGCCCAGGGAAGCTGTGGATGCCCCATCCCTGGAAGTGTTCAAGGCCAGGCTGGATGGGGCTTTGAGCAACCCGGAGGTGTCCCTGCCCATGGCAGGGGGGTTGGAACCAGATGATCGTTAAGGTAGGTCCCTTCCAACCTGAACCATTCTATGATTCTGTACATCTCCGACAAAAAGAAAATCTGGCTTTTGTCTTCTGGCATGCCATAGCTGCTACACACTGTAGCTGCAGTTGGCATTCCCATTCAGGAATGTGGTTAATTTTGTGTCATGGACAACTTTTGAGAAAGGCGGACTAATTTTTGCCTTTATTAAGCGGTGATAGTATGGGATGAGTCAGAACTACTTTATGAGCCATCCTAAAGGCTGCTAATTAATAACAGGAGAAACTGGGAAAAGATGTAAAATCAAAGTCCTCAGGAGGAGAACGTACAATGAAGAGGAGTTTGCACTGGTTCAGACAGCTGCTAGTATCTAATGCAGTTTTAAGCATCACTCAGTACTGTTTCTGTAGCCTGTATTTTGTTTTCTTAGTTTCCTATATATTCTTTTAAGGAACATTAGCATATGCAGATGTTTGCATAATCTTGCTTTTTAAACATATGTCGTCCCTCATCGATAATGAAATTGTGTATTTTAACAGTTTAACATAAGGTTTAGTTTTACTTAATTTGTATTTCGTTTTATAATCTATCATGAGTATAATTTCTGAAATTAATTCCCCTAATTGATTTTCCCGTAGTGGTAAATATTTGTGCAGCCTTTTATTTTCATGAAAAACATGACACCAGCTGTGTTCCACTGCCAAAGAGAAGGCATGAAACTAGGGAAAAATCAGGACAGAGTTGAGCAAATCTGTTGTTAAAACTGAAAGTCTTTGCTTTACTTTTCCTTGCTTTTGTGTCTTTGTTGTGGGTTTTTTTTTTTTTATTTCATATTCCTTTGGGATCATCTGAAGTTCAAGCATGCTCCTTACTGCACGCCTCATTATTCTCTTTAGTGACAGATTCTTCTTTACAGGCACTTGCGCTATCAGGGCTGTGAGCAGTTCGTGGCAGGTTATCTTTGCATAGCCTTTGAGTATTTTAGAAGGATTATTTTGATTTTTGGTTTTTAAAAAAAAAAAAAGGGAGGAAGGGAAAGCTGAGTTGTAGTATCCATTACCATGGTTTAAAGATACTGGTAGAAATGTGGTGCCTTGTTGCATTGCAATGTTCAGAGTTATCTGAATAGATCGTTCAGAGTCGCTGCAAAGGAAGTGTTTAGTTAAAAGTGGAAATTTTGATCTTTTTGCTGTGTTATTGCAACAAAACAACAGGCTTAACTAACCATGGCAACTTCATCTCAGGTAGCTTTCACCTCTGTTAAGATGAAATTTCTACTTTTTGACAGAGCATGCGCTGTTTCTGCTGCCTGAGGTGGCTGCTTCCTCACCGTGCTCTCCCTCAGCCTTGGAAAGAGGAGACAATACAGAGGAAAGTGTATGTTGCCTCTGTGTGTGTGTGTATATTATACCTATGTATGTGTATATATATATACACACACATGTATATGTGTACCAAATATAAATAAACAAAAACCTCATTCCAATGTGCTGCTTCAAGTTACTGCTTTCTTGTAGCAAGGAACTATCACTTTTTGTCATGCTTTGACTGTAATTTCTATTTCTGGAGAATTATAAGGAAAGAATTAGAGACAGGGCAAGGTATCTTGTCATTCAAACTATAAAGCAGTGCAGAAACTATCTAAGGCAAGTGCCTTGATTTACTTCATAGCACTGATGTTAACTTAAAACGGACTCTTCTGTTATATAGGAATAACAATACCTTGGAGGTTTTAAATGTTTTATTGTTGTTTGTGTTTCCAGTACGTAGTGTTGATCTTCTGCTCATTAGGATTTTTCTAGTGTTGCTAGTGGGCAAATCGTGCATAGATTTCAATCACCTTGATTGTCTAAAGGCATATACACACAAGTTAAATACAGTTGCTTCTCAGAAGGTACAATTTTGGACATTGTGCGATCTTCTTTAAACAAGTGGGGCTACTTATCAACACGTAGTGTGAAGTGTGGACACAGTCTTTGCAGAATCAGCTTGTATTTGATGATGTTTCAACTGAAAGATGCTTTTGAAAAACATTCCTGATACAGTTTTTTTGTGTGGCCATTGTCACACACAGTCAGGCATTCTCGGTGTTAAAGGATGGGTGTACATCTGAATCTTGGCTTCTCTTTTTCAGAAAAAAAGTTATTTTAACAACCATGTTGTCACAGGAGTATCATCGTGCTTAAAACTTATTTGAAACAGATGTATGTGGAGCATAGGGATGACTGATAGATGCACAGAGGCTTAAAATATGTTGAAGAAGGGGAAATAGCTAGGACTTAAAAGATGGAGTGGTGGGGAGTTTTGGGGGTTTTTTTTGTTTTGGTTTGTTGTTTTTTTTTTTTTTTAAAGCAATCATACTTCTCATCTACCTATCAATACTTAGGTATTTTCCATTTTATTAACCTTCCTTGGCCCCTCTGTACAAGAGGGACATTGAAGTGCTGGAGCGTGTCCAGAGGAGAGCTACCAGGCTGGTGAAGGGTCTGGAGACCAGATCATATGAGGAGGGGCTGAGGGAGCTGGGCATGTTTAGCTTGGAGAAGAGGAGGCTGAGGGGAGACCTCATTGCCCTCTACAACTACCTGAAAGGAGGTTGGAGAGAGGTGGGTGTTGGCCTCTTCTCCCAAGTGAATAATGACAGGACCAGAGGAAATGGTCTGAAGTTGCGGCAGGAAGGATTACTTTACTGAAAGAGTGGTCAGGCACTGGAACAGCCTGCCCAGGGAGGTGCTTGAGTCACCATCCCTAGAGGTATTTAAGAAACATCTAGATGTGGCACTTCAGAGCATGCTCCAGTGGAAGAGATTGTAGGGGTTTTTTTGTGTGTGTGTGGTTGGACTCGATGATCTCAAAGGTCCTTTCCAATCATGAAGATTCTATGATTCTGATTCCCTTTTATTAACCTTCCATTTCCTCTATCCTTAGTGCTGCATTTTTTACGTCACCACATGCACTCTTAAAAGTGTGCATTCTTACACACTGTGTTGCTAATTTCTAATCTCACCTGTTTCATGTTAAATGGAAGTGCTGAGCATTTAAAATGCTATATAAAAAGTGGATTTTCAATAGTTTTCTTAAAAACTATAAATAACTAACACTGTAGAAAGTTCACGTTATTACTCTTAGTGGGAAATGTAGGCAACTTGAAAAAGGCCATTGTAGAAAGAAATACACACCATATTTAAGAAGAGAAAGATAATTCTTCTGAGTTACTTTGATCACATTAATATGTGGGTTTTTTATGAGCAATCACATTGCAAGGATCCAGCTGTCCAAAACACAATAGTATAATGTTAGATTAATCAATCTCATTAAAAAAAAAAAAACTAAACCCGAGTCTGTAAAGATGTGTTATTAGGTAGAATTACTGGAATTTAGTTCATGTTGAATAGGATGCCTGCTACTAATGGCTCAATTTCTGTGACAGCTCTTCTCATCTATTAATGTTGTCTGTGCTATTTCTTTCCATTTTTACAGTTATCATTACAGAGATCTGTACATTTAGCCTGTTTTGAAGTAACGTGCTGTTTGTGCAAATATATTAAAATATACTCAATGGACCATCCAGAATGCTACTTACTTGCTTTAAATATTTAGAGCTAGTTGTCTAAAAAAGGAGTTTGGGGACAGATGAAGCAATGGCAGAGGTTCTGTTGCTAGATAGTACGTAATTTGCTAATTGCTAAATATTTTCGATACTTAGAGGTTAGCATGTCTTTTGTCCCTTTTACCCTTTCCTGTTCTTTTCCCTTCTCTTTTTAGCCTTGTGATTTAAATATTGTAGATGATAATATTTTGTATTAGTAGCTATAGACGGAATTTAGTGATATTACAGGTGGGTAACTGATGTTTGCTATGTGACATTTGCAGTACAGCGAAGTGTTTTAAATGGACAGATCTCAGAAACATTTCTTCGCTATCTGAAGTGTTTTAGTATGTGGTGCTTTCAGATGTACTCTGGAGAGAGAAGCGAACAGGTTTTCTGCACTAAATATTTTAAAGTCACAAACTATGTAGGCAACTCAATAAATGCATCAGTAATCTTTGTTTTCCAGCCTCTTTTGAAAGATTTGCCCTTGATGTATCAGAGTCGCTTTGAAAAAATGGGAATGCAATCTTTAATCTTTTAGAGTTGCTGTAGAAGTAAGGAAAACTTGGTCCATGTTTGATGTCTCAGAACTACTTGGGCTGAAACAGAGAAGTTAACAGTTAATGCTGTGTGTCTTCAACAGAATTATAAGATGAAACTGAAGTGTTTGATATCCTGGAACTTTTCGAAGTTTGAAGGAAAAATTCAGTGTTAGAATGTGGTAATAACGCAGAGGAAGTTACCTTGTTATTATAACAAATTATTTTTAAACTTCCAAGAACTTTTTGTATGTCAGGTAGGTAGTGAATAGATATTGCATTTGTGAAAGCCCTCCTAGCGTGATAGACAAACTTTTAAACAGAAGCTGCTTCTCATTTAGTAGCAAGTTGGTTCTCATTTATAGCAACCTTCCTTCAACAGTCAGACCTTTTACTTCTTTACCATACAAACTGCAAGCAGTAATTATCTGTAAAAGAACCTGTCATCAACTAAAGTGAATTCAAGTCCTGGCAGAAGCTGCAGGTTTTAAACTTAGATGGACACTTTTCCTGAAATAGAGTTGTCTGGTGGCTGGCTGATGGGGTGTGGGTTTTCGTTTCTTAGGTTCAAACACCTATACAGAGAAATATTACAGTACTTGTCAGCAGATGTTCTTCACTGGGTAAATTAATTTAGAATCATCTTTCAAGGCTTTTTCCTGTGGGAGAAAAGGTTAGATGCTGTAAATTCAGGTAAAACTATTGAATTTTCATAGGCGAGTGAGAGTAATATGTA
Organism: Rissa tridactyla; assembly: GCF_028500815.1. Classification (NCBI taxonomy): domain Eukaryota; kingdom Metazoa; phylum Chordata; class Aves; order Charadriiformes; family Laridae; genus Rissa; species Rissa tridactyla. The sequence goes on along the minus strand of NC_071468.1, from coordinate 113,237,138 downwards.
ATAGGGAAGCACTAGACATACCCGTTCTTTAAAAATACATATATGTGTGTATATGTGTCTATATACTGAGAAAAAGGAATTTAAGGAATTTTTGGTTGTTTGAAGAAGACAGAGATAAGATCCTCTGAACAATGAATGTACTTGTGGGGGTTACATTCTTTTAGGAGTGTACACCTAAGTCATTCCCCATCATCTGTGTACTCTCCTGTTTTATTTGCAGAGGTAAGAAAATGAGTTTCTGGGAAAAATATGTTCACTGTGTTCCTGCATTATTTTACAGCAGTGATGTCCTTCATAGATTCTTGATTTGCTTTTAAATCCTTGATTTCTTAAGAAATCTGTTTTGTTTTTTTTTCTTTTTTTGTTGTGTTGTTTTTAGGTAGAGATAACAGATATTGAAAATGAAGAAAAAAGGTATGATCTCTTCCTGGGACTTCTGGAGTCTAGTCACAGTCCATCTGAGTTTCAGCACTTGGTTTTGCTCCTTCAAGCTTGGCCACCAGTGGACATGAGCAACAGGTAAGCATTTCTTCAAACAGTAGTTAAATACTGGAACATGGTGATAAGGTCTCCCCCAAGCCTTCTTTTCTCAAGGCTGAACAAACTCAGTTCTCTAAGCCTTTCCTTGTGTGGCAGGCTTCCCAGCCCTTTGATCATCTTGATGACCCCTCCCTGGACCCTCTCCAGCCTGTCCATATCTTTTTTGCATAGTGGGGATCAAAACTGAACACAGTATTCCTGGTGTAGCCTGAGTAGAGCAGGATAATGACTTCCTTATCTCTGCTCGATGCCCTTGCTGATGTAACCTGGCATCGTGTTGGCTGCCTTTGCCACAGCAGCACACTGTTCACTCATACTGAGCTGCTTGTCCACCAGGACCCCCAGGTCCCTTTCCACAGAGCTGCTCCCCAGCCGGGTAGATCCCAGCCTGTGCTGCACTCCTGGATTATGTTTTCTGAGGTGCAGGACCTTACAGTTATCCTTGTTGAACTGCATAAGGTTCTTGTGAGCCCACTCTTCCAGCCTATCCACGTCTTCTAAAATGTCCACTTCCCCACTCAGTTTGGTATCATCAGCAAACTTCAGGGTACACTCAATCCCATCATCCAGATCACTTACGAAGATATTAAACAGCATTGGGCCCGGTATTGATCCCTGGGGCACCCCACTTGTGACAGGTTGCCAGATTGAAAAGGAGTTATTGACCACCACCCTCTGCATGCGGCCTGTCAGCCAGTTCCCCACCCACTGCACAGACCATTTGTCTAGACCGTAATGCATCAGTTTCTCTAGGAGGAGGCTGTGGGGAACCGTGTCGAAACCTTTGAAAGGTAATGTTCAGGTGGATGTGCCCCCGCCTGCAGGAGAGATCTAGGAAAGTAATGCTACCAAGCAATGGTGCCTCTCTTTTCTAGATTCACTACCTATTCTTTCTGTCTCTGAATAAAGTATCCAAAAGTAAAGAATATATACTAGGGCAGGCATATCCTAGCCAACAATTCAAACCAAAAATAATTATTTTAAAATTCAGCATTGCACCCATCAGAATAGGTATTTATTGAAAGTGTTAATTTGGAACATTTTGACTACATTATTTTTCACTAGTTCTTTGGGTTTTGTCTGTGACTTTCTGAACACATTTAAAGGTAAAAATTTTAGCTGTTCTATTCTATAACAGATGATCACTTCTAAGATATAAGGATTCATATAATCTTATTAGGGAAAAGTCACATATCTTTCAAGGAGAGCAATAATATTAATACATTTTTGGCTAGCAAGTACAATGTGCCATGTTTTATCTGACAGTAGTTAGGTTAGAGACATCAAGTGATGCTTCCTTTGGATTACTTTGGGGTATTGCTTACAACCTGTTTTAACTTGAAGACTACGCTCCCCAAAGTGTTTGTGTATTGATTTGTCAGAAAAGTTAAGGCTTATCTTGTTACGAGAAGTAACTCTTTTCTGTACTTCTAGAGAACTATTCCATTAGAAGGTAATCTGTTAGAGTTATTCGCTTTCAAGCCTGCAGCTTGTTTGCAATTTCTGGATGAGCATTAACCAGTTTTATGAGCCAAAAATAGTCTTCAGTGCATTAAGTACAAGGACTGCTGTGTGTTCTGTCACAAATTGATGTTGCAACTTATCTTTTTAGTTTTGTTTTGTTGCAATTAAAAATTGGGTGCCTAACATTTTGTGGGTACTGTCAAACTTAAGGTAGTGTTTAGATTAAAAAAAAAAGTTAAATGTATGGAACAAAGGGTCAAGTGAAATATTGCTGCAGTTAGCAATATTGTTTTTCCTTGAGTTGAAAAGAAAGACTAAAGATTTTGTGAAAGGAGAACTCTTCTGGTATATAGATAGTTCTTGTCTACTGCTCCGTAACAGAGGAAATTAAAAATGATTTAATTTTATCTCCCATTTAGTGTTCTGTTCCTTCAGGCAGACCTCCTAAAGTGAAGAAGAAAAAACTAAATAATGATTAAATGTGATTTGTAGTCAAAACTAACAGTGGTTTAAATTTCAGAGGTGAAATACCTCTTAGTTCCAAGATCTGTGAAATCTGAAAGTTTGCACAAAATACTTTGATCACCTGTATCATAACTCATTTAGGGCCTAAAGTAGTTAGTATAGCTCCTAGGCATTTACGTAGTCACAATTTTGACATTAAAAATACCAAGTGGGCTAAGATAAGAGGCAAGAGAACAGGGTAAATTAATTCACAACCTTGTATGTGATTTTGTGATTTTCATGTATTTAGCAATAGTTGGGGTCAGAAGGGATCTGTAGAGATGTCTACTCCACCCCGCCTTGCTCAAAGCAGGGTCAGCTAGAGTAGCCTGCTCGAGGCATGTAGTTTTGAATAGCTCCAAGACTGGAGACTCCACAACAACTACGATAAAAACATTTTTCTTACATTTTGGTAAAATGTACCGTGTTTCTATTTGTGCCCATTGCTTCTTTGCCTCATTGGACATCAGTGAGAAAAGTCACACTTCCTCTTTACTTTCCCCATCAGGCATTTATACAATTGATAAAATTCCACCAATCCTTCTCTTTTCCAGGCTGAACTAGTCCCAACTCTCTTATCTCTCTCAGCCTCTGCTCATGGGACAGATACTCCAATCCCTTCATCATCTTTGTGGCACTTTACTGAACTCAGATCAGTATCTCAGTGTCACTTTTGTACTGGGCAGCCCAGCACTGGACTCAGCACTCCAGATGTCTCACTAGTGCTAAGCAGAGGAGAAGGTTCACCTCCCTCCGCCTACTGGCAACGCTCTTCCTGATGCAGACCAGGATACTGTTGTCCTTCTTTGCTGTGAGGGCACATGGCTTACTCATGGTCACCTTGTTGTCCAGGCTCCTTTCCAGCTGGTTGTCTCTCAGCCAGTACTGATGGTTATTTCTTCCCAGGCAGGGGGTGGGCTTTGCATTTCCCTTTGAGTTTCATGTGATTGATCTCTGCCCATTGCTTCAGGCTCTTAAGGTACCACTGAATGGCAGCACAACCATCTGGTGTTTCAGCACTCTCTCCCAGTTTTGTATCATCTGTAAACTTCCTGACAGTGCACTCTGTCTGATGGTCATCCTGTCAAACTTAATGAAGATGTTAGACTGTTGGCCTCAGTATAGACCCCTGGGATCCACCAGTGGTCACTGGTCTCCAACTGGACTTTGTGCCACTGATCACAACCATTTGAGCTTGGCAGTTCAGCCAATTTTGAGTCTGCCTCACTAGCCCATACTTCATCAGTTTGTCAATGAGGCTGTTGTGGGAGGCAGTGTCAAGCCTTGATGAATGAATTCTAGGTACATAATATCAGCTGTCATCCACCAAGCCATTCATTTCATCAAAGAAGGGTATCAGGTTGATGAGGCATGATTTCCCCTTTTTATGTCCCTGCTGACTACTCTTAGTCTACTTCATGTCCTTTATTTGCTTGGAAATGCTTCCAGGGGGATTTGCTTCATCTTCGCAGGAACTGAGGTGAGGCTGACCAGCTCATGTTCTTGAGGCTTTATGCTAAGAACAAACTGCAGATTTTATCCTGTGATTAGATTTATTTATTTATATAGTAATTTTTGTTATTACTAAAACTTCAATGTCTCTTTTCACTGCTTTGGTTTTGCCAGGAGGCTTTGGAAAGCCTTCAGGAGAAAGTTGCTCTCTTCTCTTTCACTAGTAATAGCCACCTGTAGTGGTTTCATGGAGAACCTCTGCCTCTTATGATTCCCAAATGTGATCTACCGTGCAGGCTCCCAGCTAGTTTTCCTGAACTCAGCACTAAAGTGACAGAAACTCTAGACAACTAAAAAATGAAAACGGATTTAATTAGTGGAGCAAGCAATTGAGTTCATAGTGTAGGAATGTAGGAAACGATCTGTTTGGTTTGGGTTTGTTGTTGTGGTTTTTTGTTTGTTTGTTTTTAAAGGGGGCTGGGCACAGAGCATAGTTACCACCCTTGTTTCGTCCTTCAGTTCTCTCTGCTGGGCTGAAGGGTGGGGAAAAAACATCTAGTCTGTTCTCTTCCTTGCCATATCAGTGTTTTGTTTGGGGAGAAGAGTTGAGGCAGCATCTTGAAAGAAGTGACAGAGATTAAATTCTCCTTTTGCCCCCTTCCCTCTTGTATTTCTTGGTTGTTTTCTCAGTAAGAAAGTTGCCTGTTCTGTTTGTTCCTTTATTTAATGAGTAAGTCAATGATGGTTCAGTTTTCCTTTCCTTACTAAGAGTTTTCCTGATAAAAAAAAATATATCAAGGGGGTGGGGATATTTTTCACTCTGGGGTCTTTCTGTGTTTATATTTGCATTGCTTTCCTTTTATTATCACTGTTGTTTCTAACAGTACTTGCTAGACTGAGCGAATGCTTTATAAATCCTGTGTCAGCAGGAATACTCATTGTGGCTTGAAAGTCCTTCTTTCTAGCTCATTGCGAGTGCTTTCAAAAAACATATATGATGTTCTAATAGTAGACAGCATGTGATCATAGTTGGGAGTCTTTTTTGTAAATTTCTTCCACTTACTTGTATTGACTCAGTCAAATATGTTTTGGAGTTGTTTTGGGTTTTATTTTTGTGGGGATGCTTTGCTATTTTTTTTTTTTGTCATTCAGTTTTTTTACAAAGTCTAAAGGACAAACATCAAGTCCTTGTTATAAGGATTCAACCTAAATTTAAATCTAGGCTATGTAGTTCTGTATACAACTAAAATGTGTATTTTTGTACTTCTGTCTACAGGAATAATATATTTGATGTGCAGAAGTGTTCTCAACTTGAATTTTGACTTTTATAATCAGTGTGCTGTCATTAAAATGAATTTGAGTGAACTCAAAACATCTGTCTTAACAGCTAATAGTGCTCCTGAAATGAAGTTCTGTCCTTATTCCACCCTCAATCCCGCCACCTCAAGCGCCACCTCAGTTGACACAAACTCCTGTCAAGTAGATAGTTAGACTTTATTTTATTTTTTTCAACTAACTCCTGTTATAGTGTGCTGGGAATAGTTTACATTTCTTTTTAATTATTTTGGCTTGCATTAATTTGAATTAGTTTGCTTTGTAAATCCTGACATGATTCATGCCAGCCAGGAAGCAGAGATTGTGCTCTAAGTATGAGGCCCAACAGCAATCCAAAAAAATCTCTGGTATTTTCTGTCTTCTTTATCTGAACCTTCTCTTCTCTCTCTCCCCATTGTCACTGGCAGTCGCTATCGTACACCCATCTCTGCACCTTTGGGAAGGCTGCTGCAGGCGTGCCCTGCTCTGCTCTGGGGTCTTCTCCTCCTCTTGCGTTGCTCATTCTTCCCTCTTCTGTTAACATGGAAATATGCAACAGAGGCAACATTCAATTATTCTTACCAGCCTAGCCTTTTTTAATATATATGTTCCTGAAATTGTGTTTCTGAAAAAGCCACCTTGATGACTGGGTTGGAGTAAGGAGCAGGAACTGTTTTGTTAGGAAAGTTTTCAACAATCTCATTTTAAAACAAGGTATATTAAGAAATTCTTCAGCAAGTAGGAGAGCTGCGAGCAGTTAAGCCAATTGTTTAGCCATACGTATTAAGGTTTTTGTTTAATCTTTACTTATTTGTTCCTGCTCTGCTTCAGAAAAGAGATGCCGTTGCTAACTGATTGTTTAGTGCCAATGTAACGATATGTGCAGGAACAGGGGAATTTAAGACTGAGTCATTTGAATACTTAGGGGTTTGGTTTTCAGCCTAACAGTAAATATCTAATACTTATAATGGAATATAAAGCTAGAAAATACAATTTACATTCTATAAAGGCTCAAAAAGGAAGGAGAAGTAAAATAACTGAAGTTTGGGGTTTTTTTCAGTAGCCTTTTATTTTTTTTAAAGAACTTTTGTGACCTTTCTGTTAATGATAAGTCTGTGCTTTTTAATGTTTTTTTGAGTTCTTGTATTTTAAAACACTCTGGCTAGAATAGTGCTCATTATTCACCTGCAAATATGATTCTCTTCATATCACAATATCCCATGTTGACTGTGAGGAAACAGAGAGGAGGTAGCTCGGTTTTTTTCAGTCAGTACTCAAAATCATATACTTTTTAAAATTTTACTTTCACATCCTTGTTATGCATTCATGCGTTCGTGTCTAGGTGTCTCATATTCAGATGTCATTTTAAGCACTTCATAAAGATTTTTAAAAAAAAAAAAAAAAAAGATTGACAGTACCTGAAGCTCTGCAGTCCTTTGGAACTTGCTGCCTACGTTCAAAAAGCACTTGCTGCCATTTTTTTATATTTATTTTAAAAATTGATAAGGTGTTTTTGAACATTTTGAGCATTTAGGGACTTAATAGTTCAATTCACCTTTCTTTTTTTTTTTCAGCTTAATCCAAAAATTCCCTCTCTTGATTCTGAGCAAAAAAATAACATGTTCATGCTGAGGTTTTGAAATATTTCCTTTTTTCATGTTGCGAAATAACTTTTTTTTTTTTGACCATAGTTGAACTAAAGCAAAACCCAGGAGAGAACAAAACTGAATTTTACCTGTAGGTGTCAGATTTTGGTAACTGAATCTTGTTTTTATTTAGAGATGGCAGATAACAGATATTTGTTAATAGATCACACAAGTATTCGAAATAATTATAAAGAATTGTGTTGAGAAAAGATTTATCTATGTAAAGTATATATTTGATATTTTACTTAAAAAAATAAACCCACACATGGCAAGTCTTGTGGCCTTGCATCTTTCTGGTTATTTCTGACTTCTGGTTTTTGTAGTGGGATTTTTGTTTTCTTTTTCTACTGGGAAATTCTTATAGGTTTTCTTAATGTACTCTGGAGGCACCAGCTATAAAAATGGAAATTCATTATGACTCTCCGTGCCTTTAGGCAAGAGATGGATCACATAGCAGGAGCTATCAATTTAACTGGTGGCAAAGATGAAGTTGCAGGGTTTTGTTTTTTCGTCTCCTAACCTTACTGGGGGTTCATAGATTAAGTGCATCATGTTCTGCCTGTTGAATAAGCCGGCATCTTTGGGTTCGACCCACCAGGTTGGAAGGAGAGGAGAGGAGGAGCTCTGCTGTTGCCAGCTGGAGTTGTGGCGGCTCTGTGCTCAGTGACTGTGACTGATAGAAAGGCTCAATTAAGTTGTCAGAAGGAATAAAGATAATGATTTCTGTTTGGTTTGCATTCAAAGTTACTCATTCCTAGCATCTCTGTCTGGTTTTCATGTTAGGATGTAATGTCAGCTTCATGTGGAGCTTGCTTTATTTGTTTACAGTATCTACTTTTGAAAGTGGAAGATGATCAGGAGAGAGTTTTTATATATGAAATAGTAGATATTGGTCATTGTCCTTTCCAGAGTTGTCGGACCTATTCCTTGATATATGTCAATCCAACAGACTCTCCTAACAGACTCAGTTTATAGTGATATTAATGTGTTACTTTCAACAATTAATGCCAAGTAATATCTTTGAAAAGCAGTGCTTTGACAACACTTTACTACTCCTTCCCACATGTGCTGGATGAGTATCTTAATTTACACTAAATTTTAAGACGAACCTGACAGATTTGGTCTTCCTGTGATTTTTCGTTTTTTTTCCTTCAAGCTAAAATGAAAAGTTTCCCATGACTTTGGGTTGCTAATTAATGGCCAAAGAGATTGATGGGGTGATTTTTAAACCACCTTTTATGCCTTCCTAAGGTTATGCACAGGTGAACATAGTGCTTGTGTTACTGTGGCTCAATGTAATCATGATCTAAGCTGTGATCGTGCATGATTTTAGCCCATTGTAGATGGGAATTGAAATGCATTAACTTAATTCACATTAGGAAAATGGCAGGTAGATGTGGTCCGGTGTTATACTTCATGCTTTCCTTTAAAAGCTCCAATCTGCTACCCATTTTTGTCAGTACGTGCAGTCCTAGCAAGCACACCTACCCCTAACAAAAGTAGCCAGGCATTTCCATCATCTAGCAAATAGCGGCTTTGGGCCAAGAAATGTTTCAGCAACAAAACTTTATGATAAACATTGCCTTTGCCATCATGTGTGATTAAATTCACTTGTATCTACTGTCTGCCATCTGCTTAAGTCTGACTTTGTAATGGTGACGTGACATTTAAAATGTTCTTCTAATTCCACACAGAACTTCATATCTAAAACAAATGTATCTGCATCCATATCTACTAACGGATAAGTACAGATGCATGTACTTCCATTTTCCCACCCTGTTTGGATGGGCTATAAGAAAAGTTTATTTTTGTTTGTACTTGTTGGACTTGAAAATTAGAATGTGAATCTTGGAAATATTTTCTTCACTGAGAAACAAGAGATACTTGAGAGACAGATGCTGTTAGAATGTGATCAAAGCAAACAAAATTACAAATGCTGGATTCTTGTCACCCCTCCCTCGATACCATTCTGCTTGGGAAATTAGCTGGTATAAAGCCAGGAGAAGCTGTTCCTATGCTATTCCAATTTGATCGATCTTCATCTGGTGCGTGATCCATCAGGGATTGTAACAACATATCATAATTCAAAATACTTTAAGCTTCTTTGCATGGGAAGAATGATGGCATCGGGATAGTAACTTGTCTCAAAACTTCGTCCTCTCTCTTTCATGAGATTATACTTTACTTCACCAAAAAAAAAAAAGAGAGGAAAAAAGGTAAAAAAAAAAAAAAATACCTACAGAAAATGGTAGGGGTGTGTATGCATATTTATATTCTCTGTACAACTCTGTTTTTTCTGGGCAGATCATGCACAGATGATAATCCCTGGGTGAAACTGGGGACTGCTATGCTACAGAGATGCCCACCTGAGGAAAAGGAGAACACAGGAAACGAAATTTTGAAAATCTGCCGTTCTTTGTATGACACAAAGCACATGATCCCTGTCAAGGTAAGTTTTAACTTCAGATATGATGGGTATGAGTCCTGTTTTGAGGTCCCAAGTACAAGAAAGATGTTACCATATTGGATCAAGCCTGATGGAGAGCTAACAGGATGATTAGGGTGATGGAGCACAATAAATGTAGAGAGCCTGAGAGAATTGGGTTTATTCTGTCTTAAGAAGAAATGACTGTGGGAGATCATATTGCTGTCTTAAAATATGCAGATGAGGAAACATGTAGAGGAGTTGGAGCCAGCCTCTTCTCAGAGATGCTTAGTGACAGGACAAGAGGCAATGGAGACAAGTTACGTCATCAAAAACTCTCAGTACATGCAAGGAAAACGTTTTTCACCATTGAAGTGGTGAAACATTGGAATAGGTGGATGCCTAGAAGAGATATGGAGTCGCTGTCCTTGGAGGAATTCAGAACTTGACTGGATCATGTCATGGGCAGTTTGGTCTTGTTGGGCTTGCTTTGAGTGGGGGCTATTTGGATTAGCTGACCTTTAGAGGTCTGTTTCAGTGTAAATTATTCTTTGAAGTACTTATGGAAGGTCTTTAGTAGTGCATTGTCATTGATGCTAGTGTGGCAAAGGCTGTTAGTTTAAAGATTTAGCGGAGAATCCTTGAAAAAATGTGTTGGTGATGGGGAAAAAACCCCTACTACACAAGTAATTGCTCTGTAATAACCATGATGTTTTTGTCTTCCTTAACTATGTATGCATACTTCAATACAAGCATTTCTTAAGTATAAAATTATTGAAGCATTTTGTACGTAAACATTGTATACTAATGAAGACAGATTTGAGAAATGCTTAATAAACTTCACACAACTTCAGAGTAGTGTGTGCATATTTTTAGTAGGCTGATTAATCCCTTATAATCATCTTCAGGCAATCACAGTCTGTTATAGAAAACAGCTGATGTTAAGACTAGAAGCAAAATAGAAACAAAACATTTTGTTTAAAATGCAGACAGGTGGGCTGTGTGTTGTTTTTTTTAAATAGTCCAACAGACTGATTTAAGTCAAGTTCAAAATTTATGCAGAACATGATTCCAGAAGGTGTCAGTAAACTGAAATGATAAATGCACTTCATTCATTCATTCCAACAAAAAATTTAGTGGAAGGCAGGTCTCCCTATCCCTGGGACTGGCGTAAGTATATATAGCTTTTCTTTACAAGGCGTTGAATGGCCCATCATAGCTTGTAAATTCATGACCTTACTCATGTGTAGGAGTAGTCAAACTGTCAAAGCAGAATTTTTGAACTCACCTCAGTGAACCACGAAGACAAATCCCACTGAAGGTCACTGTCATTCAGCAGTCAGTTTACCAAGAGTTCTGCTCAAGGATGGGTCGTGGTTTGATTGATTCTCTCAATTGAGTAAAATTTTTCTTGAATTCTTTATTTACACACAGTTCTGATACTGGTTGGCAGCTTTGCTTGGAGGTGCCTTCCTTTTTAATGTTGGAAGAGCCCTCTGTGTGAGTGTGAATATACATAATACGAAGACATTCTGGTCCTCAAGCTTTACCAACGTGAAATACTGTTTTTGTGACTAGAATGCTGTATGTCAACAGGAATCGCACTAAAATGTGGAATTGTATAGTTATCTACAAACACAGGCTATATTGCTTCAAGTCTCTGCTTGGGAAGAGGGGGAATGACATGGATAATTTAAGTAACTTATTTGTATGCACAGCTACGGTACTTAAGTACAAAATTAGAGAGCTGAGATCGTGTGGCTGAATAAGATCAAAATCTGATTACTGACAATTAACCTGTTTAGATGACTTCACATTTCAATACATACACTGATTAAGAAGACAGACCTAGAATGATGGAATTCTAAAAACTGAGAGATCAATTTATCACCATGAATTACATTTGCCATTCTGAAGTCCAGAGGCTGTGATGGAAGAAACATTTAACTTCAAGTCATGATGGTCTAGAAGTTAGACTGTTTCTTCAGATGTATTTAGAAAGGTTTCTCTCTTCCTTTATTCCACCTCCTGCTGGTCTTTCTAGTTTTTTAGGGGCAAGTTCTTTTTTTAATGTTTTTTGAGGAGTTGCACAGCTTTAATCTTTGCATCCGTGTGTGTGTCTGTCGTGGTTTTTATTTGCATTATGCAGTGGATAGATTTTTCTTTTTTTTTTTCCATTCCTCTTAGTTGAAATAAGCATTGTTTTATTTGCTTGGAATGCACATGTGTTTGGACTGTCTGATATCCCCTGCACTGCCTGATTAATCTCTTGAGAAAGGGGCAAATCCTTCTCCCCCCAGTAAGTGTTAAAGTGTGGGTCGTGTGTCAGTTAATGTAGAGACCTAAATGGGAGGATGCATCTAGTCTCTTACCTGTAGTCACCCTGGGGTCCTAGTGGCTATAAGATGTTTATCTCCTGGAATAATATAGCAGCCAGTTGGTCTCGTTTTTTCTATTTCTGTAGCTAGTTGTTCCCATTTTTTATATATGAGTTTACATTGTATGTTTTTCTTCATTCACGGTTGTCTCTGATCGTTTTGTTCAGATAATTTTGAATTTAAATGCTGCCCTTTGGTCTGCTTTCAGCCTCTCCAGACACAATACTGTTTGTACTCATTATCCAGCCCTTAAAGCCATCCATGAAAATACTGAATAATATTGGACCCAAAACAGACTCTTAGGAAATCCATTTTATGAGTCTCACTGGTGTTACAGTGAACCATTCATAGCTGCATAACTAGATAGAAGACAAAAGTTTCAGCTAAATCATGGTAATCCAGATTTTGATTTATGACTTCCCTTGTCCCTCTCACAGGTAACATCATACCCGCTCTAAGTGCAGCCTCTCACGGCAGGCAGGCACTCAAGTGTTTTAAAGTGCTTATTCCAGAAAAGAAAGGCACTTGTGTTGCTCTGAGAAGCACCGTGAGTGGTGGCTTGCTGCCTAGGGTTGGATTTCCAGTTGCTGCCCAGAGCAGCAGTGCAGCCATACGACGAGCAATAGACATACGAGAAGGTGTTTGTACTATTTGGACAGTCTATTTGGCAAGTTGTCCAGCCCCTTCCTGTGGGAAAAGGGATGGAGGCCACTCCAGGGGTTTGCAAGTTGGACCACACTATCCTACACCTCATTTCCCTGGTGCCTCTGACAGCGTTTTGTGTCACGTTTTCAAAGTGTTGCTAAACTTAAAATATGCCATAGTCATGGCCTTACTCTTAACCGCAGAACCTGTTGCAGGGGTCTTTAGGAACATATTTCTGTACAATGTTTTTGTTTGTGTTTTTTTCACTATGTGTTTTGATGATTTTCATGAACTGGGAGTATCCGATAGGTCCATAATACTTTCCCCCTTGCATGCCTGCTTTCTTCCATGTCTGAAAGACAGACTGTATTTCTCTTTTCCAGTCCTGTGTAACCTGTCGTGTTCTCAAGGGTGATGTCCCTTAACTCGACTTACTATTTCTTTAGGTGTTCTGGGGTGAATTTTTTATAGCCCCAGAAATACGTTTTTTTTTTTTTATTATTTGAGACTGAATTTTCAATGCTGAAGTCTCACCCATTATTATTATTGTCAACTGTTAATTGTTCATTTGCCTGAAATCTTTTAACAAGAATTGAAACAAAATATTTAACACTTTGCATTTCTTACCTTTTGGTTACTGACTTTTTTGTATCACTGTGTCATTAATCGTGATGTTGTATCGTAAGTGTACCAGGAAAATAGGCAGTGGAGTCTTACTGATAAGAGACATCAAGTGAAGAAGAGTGGATAAGAAGTACCCTTCTCCATAAACCACTAGTAAAAATGGCATTAAAATAAAACACTTTGTTAGTATAGCTGCATTTCGGGAGGACACTGAAAAATGAGGCAAAAGAGAAAACCTGCAAAAATTAGTGCACGGATGAGAGTGGAAGACTGAAGGACTGCAGTGTGTTAGCTTATCAGAGATCAAGAGGTGATTGGTTTTATTCTGCAGATATTTTTTAGATGGAACAGAAGCTATAAAATGCTTTAATTACAAAGAAAGGCATAACAAGAAACAATTGAGTTTAATTTATAACATTTCAAATTTTAGCATAAGGCATGGTATTTTGACAGTAAGTAAAATTAACTGTTGGAGCGTATACTTCTCCTTCAAGAGAGATGATGGTTTTATAGGTGACACTTGGATATGTCTGCTGGACACGTTGTCAGGCACAAACTCAAGTCATCTGACTGGTACCTACCTGAAATCTAACGCCCTTTGGCTTCAAAATCTGCTAGTGTAAGGTAAACAGAAGTTAATCGGATAGCTAAACGTGTGTTTTCTTGTGTGGAGGCCTTTATGCATCTGTGATGAGCAAAGCGGATTGTGTTAGAACACGTCCCGTTGGCATGTGTAACCAATACTAGAGTGTAATTGTGAAGTATCTAAGAAGAAAACAAAATGCTGGCATATCATCTGAGTTAAATGCTATTTCTTTGAAAATAGCAGTGTTAATATCTATATTACTGCATTTGCTTGCTGAGAGATTTAATTTTTTTTATCTTAAAGCAGCTCATTGGGAGAACAAACTGATTCAACATCAGCATATTTTCTCTCCCTGCCCTGTTGCTGTAAAAATGTACAGTACCTAGTTACATTTTCCAATTTGCTTAGTTTCTTTTTCTTCCCCACACAACTGAAAAATATGATTTGGAGCTCTTCTAAAGAGCCTTTTTATACTGAAGGGTTATTTCTTAAGCACTGCTTCTCCATTTAGTTTTGAGAGGCTTTCAGACAGAAAAAGCAAGCATGGTAAAATTGCTGTTTTGTTCAGGTTATGTATGTTCTGACTCTAGGAATTTATGTTACTGAACATAAGCTGCATTTATTGCCGTGGATACACCCTTTCAAGAAAAGGAGATGTGTAGTGTGACTATCTAACTTTGCGTTCAGTAAGTTTGCTGGTATGGCAGCCATACTGCTCAAAAGAAATACAATGGAATATGAAATTATCAAAAGTTTAATAAGCATACGACCGATCAGACAAAGCTTAACGTATGTATTTAATCTTCTTATTCCTTGATCCTGTATCATACCCTTCACTGAAAACATTATCAGTAGCAGTACAGATTACAAGTTTAAAGGAACGAGTCCAGGCAAGAGAACAAGCCTCAGTGACTCAGAGCTCAGCGTGATAGAATATATCCTTCTAGGTAGTGTTTCTTGAAAGTATAAATTTAGAAAAGAGTGAGCAACGTGCAGCCAGATACCTGCCTGTGCTACCAAGCAAGGCCAGGTGTCTCTGCAGTATGCTACAATTGGAGCGTTTAACATCTCTTCATCTTCAAATAATTCTTAGGCTTTTAGGTTCACAGCTACTAAAACAGTGCTGGTCCCTTCCAACCTAAACCATTCTATGATTTTGGTCATTAAATTGTAACACTTGTCATTAAACTTCAAAAGATGTTTAAAAAAAAAAAAAAAAGGGGAGGGGGGAAGACTTGCGTTCTCCCAACTTAGTATTTAGCTGATGAGCTCCTTCAACAATTGCTCTTTAAATGTTGGAGTGAAACAGAGAGCACCTCTGAGTTGGGTACCACCTTCAAGGTGACTATCACACAATACCCAGAGCACTTAGTGTAGGTTGTCCTGGAATATGGGACATCTCTGGACCTCATTGGGAAGTGGTTGTGGCCAATGACCAAAATTCTTGAAAAATGACCAAAAGGGATAGGGAAGTTGTTATTTGATTTATAACATAATTTGTTAGTCGAAATATTTTTTAATGTATAAATGAATAAATCACTGTGGTGTTGAGGCGGGGGGGGGGGGGAAGCCACAAGTTTCATGTACGAGGTTTTCTTTGTTTGCTTTAAATAAAGGCCAAGGCAAAGATTTGGAAATACACAGTAGGTTTGTTAGGTTTGTGGGTTTTGGGAGTTTTCTGGGGGTGGTTTTTTTTTTTTTTTTTCAAAAAAACTTTTTCTCTGCACAGTTTCTTCCTGCAGAAGATTAATGACGCTAAATTTGTGCTGTATTATAAAAGATGAGAAATTAGATGAATGAGGGAAAGTTAATTTGCCAAGCTTTAATTGTGTATAAAAATTGGTATAAAATTTGAAAATGTTTTACAACAGAGCTTTATGATGTTGAACTCTGGTATGTACTGTGATTTCCTCTTTATTTTGTTCCACTTTTATGATTGCATAATTGACTTACAGAAATGTCACAGGTGTCCATTAAGTTTCTTCCTGTGCTTTGCAGGATTTCAGGAAGCACAAATATATTAGTCCCACAGAGAGCTGTGATTGCTCTGTTGTTCTTTCAGTAAAACTCTGGTTTGTAATGGTGATGCAGTACCTGCCTTGTCTTAATATAATAAATGTTGCACTTATAACCCTGTATTCCACATTTTTTAAAAATTTGTCCTTTCAAGTTTCTGAAGAGTTATTTTCAACTGGGAGTTCATTTGTTTTAAAAGTTTGTTTTCATTTTGCATTTGACATAGAATTTTCATAAATTTTAGTGTGAATGATGATGCTAGTATCTCCAGAGATCTCACCGAATGAGTTTACTTTTATTTTCAGTGCATAAAAGAATTATGTTTGCTGCTGCTTAACCAGTCCCTCCTGCTGCCATCACTGAAACTGCTGCTAGAAAGCAAAGATCAAGATCTTCACGCTGTGGCACTGGAGCAAATAAAAGCTGTTGCTAAGGTATGAGCAATTGAATTAACCACCTTTCAGAGTTTCAGGTAATAAATTAGCTCCTTTATCTTCATGTAGTAAGCAGAAACTATTGAGACCCTTATCATTATTAATGTTTTCCACATCTATTGTGTCCACAGTGAGCAGTAACACGGGGCTAGTAAGATCTTTTATATATACTTGAGGTGATTAAACATCATAGCACTTTCTTTAAATTATGTAGTATGCTATTTTAAGTCAGTGTGCTGGAACAGAAGCTATTTTATTATATAAAGTAGATTGTTATCTCTGGGTTCATATTCTAGCTCTTTTGGGTTTTTTTTTTAAGTGATAATAGTACATCAGATGAGGTAGCTTGTTTCTGACATACTTGTTCGTGTACACATGGAGAGCTGTTACATCGCTGGTCTTGTTGTAGAAAGGTTAAAATGCAAGATGTTTGGGGACTTTCATGCAATTCTAAACAGATTTTATTCGATACTGCAGCGAAGTTTCTGGGGGGAAAAAAGCTCACCAAAACTCTGTCTTTTTTCTTTGGACAAGAACTGAAAGACATTACTGTGAATTTTTCAATTGTTAATATAAAATTACATTACTCTTTTTCCTGTGTATTTGCTCTTGAGTTAAGAAGGAACACCTAAAAAAATGAAAGCTAGTCTCCTAGACAAAAGCATTATATTATCTTTTATCTTTTTTTTTTTTCTTTCCTGAAAACTGAGGTGGGTTGAAAACATCTTCAAGCTCTTAAATGAACTTGTGCATGTACAACCTGACTTTCTTGGATTTTATGTTGGCTGTGGTCTACGACCTAGCACTCGATCAGAAAAGAGAAGGGAAGTATTGTCTCAGACCTTTACATGAAAGGAACGGCTTTCTTACCTGGCTGAATTAACTGGGTTGAACATTTGAGAGTGACAATATTTCAGTGGAAAAACCACATATCTTAATATTTCCAAATTCTGCACTGTATCTTAGGGAGCTCTTGGTTGTGTATTACAATATAAATTATAATTGATGGTAAATTTCCCATATGCTACTTAAAAATGAAACTGCTCATACGGAAACAGAAATGAAACTGTGTATATCTTTTTAAAATCACCATCCACAAAACACAAAAGCTTTAAAAATATGATTGCTAAGAATTCAAATTGAAATTATAATTTTTTTCTGAGACACACAAAGTAGGCAAACATTCCCCGTTTCTGCAGGAGCCTTCTAGGACAGGCCTTCTGCTCTAGTTACAGAAGTCGCAACAAATTTTTCGGATTCCTTGGTTGCAACAAACTGCAGTGCTGTTCCCTACTTTCACACTGTTCTGTGTTCCCTAGAAAAGATGTTCTGTATCCTGCTTTTGTCAGGTTTCTCCCTTAAGTCTCTCTTCCTCACTTATTCCTCCTCATGCGCTGTGTCTTTCCTTCTTAATGCTGCACGTTGTATTCCAGAAGCTTTCTCTTTTTATTCCCATTGGATAGCCTGTGAAAGGAATTATTCCCTTCCCCTTCTGGAGGACTCCGGAACACAGTGGTGAAGACCAGTCAGAGAAACAAAATATCTGGAAGCGCAGGCTCCATCTCAAATGTTGCTAACTTTCTTTCAGAAGGAATTAGCTACCAAAATGGATGAAGCACCAGCTTTTTTTAACCTGTCCTCTATGAACATTTAAAATGGTTGTATGGAAGGAGGCAGGGCGTATGATACGTAATGCACATCTGCCGGTATCAAAATTCCTATGTCATAGTTAGCATTCAGTATTAATTTGGAGCGTTTCTAGTTGAGTTTGGCATTCTAAACAAAGAACAACAGGTTTTTGTGAAGGTGTTCCTATTCCTTTTTTGATTTCATACAGATACACGACAAATATTTGGAATTTTCCACAAAAAAGTAATTTTATAAATATTAACCGCCAAAACAATAGTAGATGATCTTTAGCATATTGATAGTTTTCTTTTACAACTGCAACTTCAGATTTTGTGTCTGCAAAGCAAGGGGGTTTTGTGACTATTTTTTAAACAAGACGGTCTCACAGAAAAGCAACCGGCGATCTGATATATGCGTGCACGTTCTCGTCTGTATGTTCTTGTTAACCTTTTAAAATTGACTTTTTTGTGAACAGATGAAAGCTGCTATGCAAGTGACTAGCTCTAAAGCTTGCCAGCAGGAATTTGTGTCCGAGTACATTTTGTTTAACTATTTTTAAAGCACAATGCTGTGCAGTAGCACTTTCTGAATGGCTGCTAATTGTATTGCTCTCTTAACTGGCCTTTTCTTTCTAGTGTGCTACGGCTTTCAATTTTCTACACTCTAGGTTGATTGCATTATATCGAACTTTTAGGGCCAGGAGCCATATTATCTTCTTACTAATAAAAACACTTTGTAAACCTGTGCATGCCTAAAATAATATTCTTTTTGGCCTTCTTATGCAGGAGGCAGATTGATAAGCTGTTTTTAATTTTTCCTTCTAACTTCAGTATTCACTTGAGCGCATAGTTCTGTAAGAGTGCTGCATAACCTAGAATTTTCAAAGCACTTAGCTTTGGCCTGATGTTTTCTTTTAAGTCAATGAAAATTTAACTATTGACTTCATTACGTCAGGCATAGAGTTTATCCAGTACCTTGAATGTGACAGTCCACTGCCAGTGTTAGAAAAGCAGCTAGTACAGAAGAGTGCCATGGTGAACTTAAAAGCTGTTCATATATTGTTTAGAAAGTATATTTGCTGCTTGTTTTATATGCATCTCTGATGAACATATTAGTTGGTGTTGTACTAAAAGTGCATATATCGCCTAGCTACGTCAATGTTGTTTATTCAGTATAATTTTGTATGCGTATTTTTTGCTTTTTAAAAACAGTATTTGGGCTGTTAATGCTTTTTGTAGAATTCTTAATGAATTTTT
Source organism: Rissa tridactyla (assembly GCF_028500815.1). Classification (NCBI taxonomy): domain Eukaryota; kingdom Metazoa; phylum Chordata; class Aves; order Charadriiformes; family Laridae; genus Rissa; species Rissa tridactyla. Next base: position 113,218,225 of record NC_071468.1, on the reverse strand, counting down.
CATAGGAAGCCCACTTCTGCTTACATTAAACAGGAAAAGGACGAATAACATCTGGCAAAGGGAAATCATAGCTATTGATTCCCTGACATAGTGCTAACACAGCTCACAAATGCGGCTGTGAGAAAAATACAGCACTTGCTTGCTGATACTAAGTATTAGTTAGCCATTTGTTGTATGTTGCTGACAGCTTTATGGATGTTTACAGTTAAGGATGATGCTGAAGTGCTGATACTAGGAATTGTATAGCTTTTGCCTGTAATAAAACAACCAAGCTTTTGTGTAAGCTTTTTTGAAATTGCAGACCTCTCTCTTTATTGTGTATCTTTTTATAATCTGCCACTTGTCTTTTTTGGATAACAGAAATAACTGTTCTTCCTCTCTGTTGTGTGGTGCGTGAATAATTTTAAAAATCAGTTTACTTAAATAAGCTTATTACTGCCAATAGCACTTCGTTTGCCCTTGGGAGTCAGATTGGTTTTGAGAATGGTTTCAGTGTTGTCTGTTCAGTTGGTTATCTTTTGAAGATTAAGATGGATTTCTATACTTCTGACAGAGCAAGTAAATATTCTATTACCTGTTGGTAGTTACATTGTTTAAACAGCCAACAAATGGGAGTTAATATAATCAGTGCAAATACTTCTTCAACCAAGACTTTAATAGAAACTAGAACTGGAAAATGGTTTTAGTTAATCTAAAATAGTGTTTTAGCTCAGTTTACATGATATACTTTCAGTGATGAAGTACTGAGACTACCTTTGCAACATGATTTATTGAAAAATGTGGTACAAAAAAATCCAAAAGAATGTGTAAAATAATGGAATCTCCAGTTGTCTCCATTGCCATTTATGTCTACTCACTTGGTGTGGCTTACCTTTTAAAAGAAATCTTGTTATATTATGTGTATATAAGCTAACGGTGATTACGGTAAAATATCTCTCTCTGGGTTAGTTTTCTAGCGGTTTTTTTTAATATATCTTTGTTTTCTTCTCCCCCTTATTTATTTGCCCTATATAGACTCCATTCAAGAATAAAATGAAAAGCATCGTTACCTCCAGTAGTAGTGGAGAGCTAATACTCTGGGAAACAGCAGGTTCCGTTCTTTGCTGCTGTTACATCAGCAGCAGCTCTTATCTTCCCATTAGTATCCATATTTCATAATGCATAAGTTATGGGTGAAATATTGCCTATTGCTAATACCAGACCCTCTAGACACCTGCACAAACAGTGCTGCCAGGGAATTGCCCAGACCCTGATTTGCTCTTTAGGAGAGATTTTTTTTTTTTTTCTTTTCAGATATACTGCATCATAGCAAGTACAGGTACAATGTCCATGTAGGCTATATTAGCAACCAGAAAAAATACTGGATGCTGATACAAGATGCCTCCTTGGTCTTTGGAGAGCAGATCCACAAAATTCTTAGGTTCATGGTTGCATGAATTTGTGGAGGCCTCAGTGATTTATCAGTAAAGCCTTTTAGATGCCTCAAGTTCCTCTTCTAAGTACATCAGAGGAGGTGCCACCTATGGCAAAGCTGACCTTCACCCACCTGTTTCACACACAAGCTTTCTTAAAACTTGCAGGCTCCCAGTCTCTGCTTTCCCAGGAGACCTGCTGCCTTGGTAGAGGTGAGTGCCTCAAGCCTGAGCCCATTTGCAGCTCGTAACATGAGTGTGCTGATGGCAGAGCCTCAGGCAGGCATGCTTAACCCTTACCAATTATGCACTGATGGCGCTGAGTTCAGCGTAAGACGCAAACTGTCATTCCGATTCAGAAATACAGCAGTCAGTGTAGGGGTGAATACAGGTTGTACAACTGCTTCGTGTTGGGATCATTTGCCAAGGGCAGTGGGGAAACAGCTTGGATCCCGTGTCCTCTTCAAGAACAGCACTTACAGGTCTGGGATAAGGCTCCTACCCGTCATGCTGAAGACGTGCAGAAAGAGTTCAGGACTCGCGGAGGCAGAGTACAAGTGGGTCCTCACTTCCATACCTGTTGAGGGGAACCTTGCTGAGATGAGGTTTTCCATCTATACATGCAGATCCATTTATAAATTCTGGGTTAAAGAAACCTTTGATAAAATGCACAAGCCCCATCTGAAGCAGAGTGCTGTAGCACTGCTTCAGTGGAAATTGTGAGTGCATCTGTGGCAGTTTTGTTTCTGTTCGGTCTCACTTCTCAAATGACTATGTGTGTCTCTAGCAAGGAAAGGTATTGATCGTCACAGTCTAAAGGAGTGAGCTAGTCATCAGAGACACCACTTGAGTGCCTACATCTTGAAAGTAGATTTCAGCCAATACCTAAATAGGTGTGGAAGTCAAGAAAAAAAAAAGCGAGGATTTCCTCTCCTTAGCATAATTATCCCTCTTAGTTCTTTTACTTGTGTGCATTGTGCCTGGGCACCACACTAAATCTGCACCGTCAGATCCTACTGAAGGAGAGATGGGTAAGAAAAGTGTTCTCCCCTTTAAGCCTTCCAGAAGTAACAGGTTTTACACTGATGAAAAATTTAGCACCCTCAACATGGAAGTCCAGATAGGCATAATGTACTCTGAGTTTGTCATTATTGTGCTTTATAGTTTATTCACATGTTCACACAATATGGAAAGTGGTTTTATATTCATTTGTGCAGAAGATACCTGCACCTCTGAGACTTGCTTAAACTGCAGTCAGCTGCATCCCATATCACTGGAACAGTGTTTCTGGGATCAGTGATAAACTTTGCTGGAACCAGTGTTTTTAGAGTTAGTTAGGATCTTGGGATAGTGAGGGCTCTGCATATGCAGGCAGATCAGAAGTGACTCGTTAATAAGATCCTACCACTGCTGTCTGCCCAGAAACAGCAGCTTTTTAACACGGGGATGGTAAAATTGCTTTTTAGTAATGATCTTAACTGGGTTCTACTCTCTTGTTTACAACTCTTGTCAAAAGAGTGATTTTGGACAAGAAAATATAACGCCATTTAGAGAGTCTGTATCTACTGTAGGCTAATATTTGGTATGCGGTTGCTGTCTGCTCTATGCCCTCTAAGCTGCCTTTTTTATAGATTGACGAGTCCTAGTTTTGCTGAGTCATTTCTTGTACAGCCGTCATTATACTCTCTGTGGTGTACTTTACTTTTAAATAGATGCTGTGTGTTTACCTTTCTAGTGTTTTAGTAGTTTTTTGCGTTAATCCTTGTTGTTCTAATTTAAAATTGATTTTAAACAGATTTAGTCTTAATTTAAATTTAAATTGATTTAATTTTTAAAAATCTTACAGCTTATACCCTGAGCAGTGATACTTAAATAAAACTATCTTAATAGTTTTGAAATATGCATTGATTTATTAGAATAGGATAGAGTAGACTACTTCAGTTGGAAGGGCCCTGCAATGATCCTCTTGTCCAACTGCCTGATCACTTCAGGGCTGACCAAGTTACAGCATGTTACTAAGGGCATTGTCCAAGCGCTTCTTAAACACTGACAGGCTCAAGGCAGCGACCCCCTCTCTAGGAAGCCTGTTCCAGTGTTTGACCACCCTCTTGGTAAAGAAATGCTTCCTAATGTGCAGTGTAAGCTTCCCCTGGTGCAGCTTTGAACTGTTCCCACGTGTCCTATGACTGGATAGCAGGGAGAAGAAATCAGCACCTCCGTCTCCACGTCCCCTTCTCAGGAAGCTGGAGAGAGCAATGTGAGGTCACCCCTCAGCCCTCTGTTCTCCAAACTAGACAAATCGTTAGCCACTCCTCAAAGAACATTCCTTCCAGCCCTTTTGCCAGCTTTGTTGCGCTCCTCTGGACACATTCAAGGACCTTCACATTCTTCTTGAACTGTGGGGCTCAGAACTGCACACAGTGCTCAAGGTGAGGCCACACCAACGCTGAATACAGCCGGGTGATCCCCTCTCTTGTCCGGCTGGTTATGCTGTGTTCGATGCACCCCAGGACACGGGATGCCCTCTTGGCTGCCAGGGCTCACTGCTGGCTCCTATTGAGCCTGCTGTCGACCAGCAGCCCCAGATCCCTTGCTGCAGGGCTCATCTCCAGCCACTCCTCTCCCAGTTTATACTTGTGCCTGGCATTACTTTGTCCTAGCTGCAGAATCTGGTATTTCGACTTGTTAAGTTTCATCCCATTGATGACTGCCCAGTGCTCCAGTCTGTCGAGACCTCTCTGCAAGGCCTCTTGTCCCTTAAGAGACTCATCAGCACCTCCTGGTTTGGTATCATCAGCAGACTTGCTAATGTGCATTCAAATCCCACATCCAGATTGTTGATAAAGATATTGAACAGAACCAGTCCTAGAATTGAACCCTGAGGAATACCACTGGCGATGGGGACTCCAGCCAGATGTGCCCCCATTATTGACAATCTGCATAGGTGCTGGTAAGGAATTTCTGCTTGTGCATTTGGTTTTAGTTAAATTAATGACTGTTTCTTCATATGCAATTGATACCCAAAATGTTGGCATGATCTAGAATTGCAAAACTGATAAAAACAAACAGTTAATCTATCTTTCTCAGCTGCCTATTTTTATATAGATTTCTCATTAAACCTTGGCTTCTCTGTGTTCTTCCCCCACCTGTCAGACTCTGCTTGGATTTAAGGAAGAGTTGCAGAATAGACAGGGGCCTTAGCTGCTGAAATGTGTTCACAGGGTCTGGTTGCCATCTTGTGTCTCCATCCAGAGACAATTACATTACAAAGATACAAAGGTTTCCTCTTTCTGACCAGGTCTTCAGACAGCCTTGAAGTCAGAAACTGGGAAATGTTAATCAATTTAAACCTACTGGACTATTTGAGCTTAAGGATGAGCTGTCAGACACAACCCAAGAGCCTTTTGTGTGCTCTTTTGTTATGTGTAAGGACACAAGGAGCATGAGTACAGACAGGTTGCTTTGCTTCTGTGTTGCATGCAGACATCTTCATCCCCACAGTATAGCTCAGATGTTTAATGATTTCATGCTAGAAAAGGTCTTTTACTTTCAGACTCGTCTCTCTCCAGTTGTAGGTTTTTGGCGTATGAAATTGTACTAATCTATAGGACTTTTTCGTTAACTGAATAATAGCCTAGAAAACTGATTTCAATCAGACTTCCCATCTGTTGTTAATCTCATTATTGTAATTACTGTTTGCGTTTTATGTTCGTGGAATCAAACACTGAAGCCCTGTGTAAAGTTGCATCCTACATACCAGTCAAGAATAGAGCACAGGGAGCTTGGAGGCGGGGGAGAATGTCCCTCCAGCCTCCCATTTCAGAAAAGACGAGAGCTGTTTGGATAATGGCTTAGCATACTGCATGGTATGCTGCAAGATGCTAACACTAGGAATTTTATTTAATCATCAGCCCGTCTTCAACAGGAAAACACATCAGTAATTAGCATATGACAATTTAGAGGTAATATTGAATAATTAAAGACTTAAAGTGGCCAGCCTAAAGACTGGGCATCCCTACTGTTCTTAGAACTGATTAGTAAACTGGACCTGGAACTGCTACCCTACACTACTGCATTAGCTTTGTAATCCATGAGAGGTTCGTGTAACTAAGTATGAAAACATTGAAGACTTGGAGGAAATCAAGTTTATTTTTAAGTTTTCAATGGAAAGAAAAACACAAATATCTAAATGAAGTAATGGAAGAAGTAGCGTGATGGTGAAACAGCAAACAGTCTTCCTGGTTAACATGATGAAGCCATTCTGTTTTTCTGGAAAGCTTCTGAAGTTCCAAAGCAAGTGAAAAGAGTAAATTGAAAGCAATGATCATGTATTATTAATGGTAAATTGAAGGCAATAAAAAGACTTATTTGGACAATAGCTTCACCTGGAGTCTACTATCTAAGGATTCATACTTGATAAAGCATAGCAACTTATCATGCTACAATATTTCATGTTCTGTCCTTTTCCTTTTTTAATTATATTTTATATTTCATAGAGTGCATCTTCTAAAATAGAGCAACAAATTATTCTGTTTCTGTTGCTTATCACATACGAGCTTTCAGTCATCATGATGGCTTTTCAGCTCTTTCACAGGAGAGAAACTTATGTTCGTAATTCTAATATTATTTATGTACAGTAAAGACCTTTCTCCTAAAATAATTTGTAATTTCAAAGGAAGTTCTTTCTCCTGAAGCTAGTGGCAGATTTCTCATCTACTTCAATTCAAGGAGCTACCTGGTAGTTCCTTACGAATTCTGTGTTCCTCTACGTGCAAATGTAATATTGATTCCTCCCAAGTAACGAGTGATAGGACAAGAGGAGACGGCCTCAAGTTGCACCAGGGGAGGTTTAAACTGGATATTAGGAAAAATTTTTACACCGAAAGGGTTATTAAGCACTGGAACAGGCTGCCCAGGGAAGTGGTTGAGTCGCCATCCCTGGAGGTATTTAAAAGACAGGTAGACGTGGTGCTCCGAGATATGGTTTAGTGGTGTTTTTTGTCAGAGTTTGATTGATGGACAATGGTTGGACTAGATGATCTGAAAGGTCCCTTCCAACCTAGGCGATTCTATGATTCTGTGAAATAAGGTGCCAAACCTTGGTAGTCTTGCAATGCCGTGCATTCAAGAGAAAATTATGTACCTCTTCTGATTTATGTTTTGAGGATTGTGTTTCTGGTTTGACTACGTGTATGGGAAATATGGAGAGAGTAGCCTCCTACATTAGGTGGTCCATGTTAAATTGTGTGCACGGTCTCTCACAGTGTATGTGTCTGAGTAGATAAGATTTTTACTAGTACGTTTGGTTGTTTATGTTTAATCTTTCTGGGAAAAATCATAATTAAAAAACAAAAAAACAACAACAACCTGCAAACAGACACTGTTACCTGTTACTAAGAAATGGTTGTGGAAACTTCATGGGACAGAGAATTGGCTTATAAGCAAGATGTGCCTGTTGCAATGTGCTCATGGTGACAGTGGTGGGGGCAAGGAGTGGATGCAGCCCATTGTCCATGAATGTGAGGAAGAGAAGCTCTGCACTGTTTTAGCTTGAACGAAAACAGAGAGACAAGGAAGCTTTAAATGGTGTCCTGAAAAGAGTCGGGGTTAAATGGTTTGTTACAATAATTAGATTTAAAATTGCTTCATTTCAAGATTTCAAGTGTCAGTGCCAAATCTGGATATACAGTAGTCACGTCATGTGGTCACACAACAGTAGTAGTTGAATTGGTCTTCACGGGTACCAAATCACTGGATCACAGGATCTTTATTACTTGTTGGTACCTCATTTTTTATGGAAAATGAAACAGAGGCTAAACAGGTAATTTTTTTTTTTTTAAACTGAGAAGTTGTTTTGTAAATGTAGCACAATTTTGATTAGTTTATTTGTAACTCGATAGAATGCATTCATTGAAGACTGACTGTTGTCTACCCTTCCTTTGGCTGGTGTTATTGTTGTATGTATTTGGTTTTTTGCACTTCGTGAAGCGGTAAGACACCTAAGCTGATTAAAACAACGCTGCATTTCAAGCAACCTAGGAGAGACAGGTCAAAATTAACTGAAATAGGATTTAAAGTATTCTGTAGTGTTATTTGTAAAGCTATAGATGGGATTTTCAAGAGGATATCTGCTTTCATGTATCAAGTAACCATATTTTTCTAAGGCATCCAGGATGTCTCACAGAGGTAGGAGATCTGTGCTCCAAATCTTTTAAAATACAAGTTGTAGTCTTCTGAAAATCTCATCCTTGCTGTGAGTGATGAAATTTTGGGAAATCTGGTTGACTCTGAGAATGTTGTGTATTACATTAATAGGTGAAAGGTAACATATACTAATGAAAGTGACCAAAATTTAATATATTCTGCTCTGTCCTTCCTCAGGTTGTCATTCTTGATATGGAGGTAGGTGGTGTGGTCTGTTCTGTACTGGGGATGAAACCCTGTGAAAAGTCTGTAAAGCTGTTCATGGAATCCTAGCCAGGTTGTTAACTGCAGGTCAAATATTTATATTAATGTGATAGAGACTGTTAAAGATATAGCTTTACATATTCTGATATCGGCAAAGTGTGTATCCGGGTTGTTAAGCCGTACAGAATACTCATCTTGCTTTCAAGGTCGCTCTGTGCAGTTAGAACAGTCATGACATGTTCTAGTTGATGGACGTATCTGGTAATTAATTTTTAATTACTTTGGATTTTTCTTTCTTCGTAGGTTGATGATTCCAGTTGTGATGCTGAAATACTTTCCTTGCTCCTCAATGCCAAGTTAGTGGTGAAGTGCGTACCTACCGCCTTCTATCCTCGCCTGATCGACCACTTACTGGCCGACCAGGGAGAAGGAGGCTGGGATGTAGAGGAAATAGCAAAACAACTGAAAGAAGCGGGGTTCAATGCAGAGGCCGGGTCCCTCCTGATGTCTCATCGAGGGACTCATCCTGCACTCAGGACTTTCACTGCTGCCCTCCAGGCTGTTCAGCATTGGATCTAGAAGCGTTGCGTTTGTGCATTTGTCTGCTTTTTTTGCTGGAAATCTCACACAAAAGGGAGAAATTGTTGTTCTAGTGAAGCAACAAAGTTATTTACCTATGTTTTGTAGACAATACAAACAGCACGCTTAAACGGTGAATTCCCATATACTTCTAATAGTTTCAAAGAAATTATTGGTGCGGACCATATCATTCTGTTATATGACTAGAAAAGCATTGAATCTAATAATCCTTTTCAGATCAAAGTGTTAAATGATTACACTCTATGACATATAAATGAAATATTAGTAAGATGGCAGGTTATATACAATTTGTCTTAATTTCTGTAAGTAATTTTCTCTTGTTGTAATGTAAAACTAATGTAAAAATATAAAGATATATGGAGGAAAAAAAATCAATCACAACAAAGACTAATTTCTGAGAATTTCAAAACCTTAAAATTTGGTATTGTGCAATGTTGTTACCACAGCTTTTGTTTGCAATGAATAAAATATTTTACATTTACTGTAGTCTCTTTTCCCCCCCTTTTAGACAGATAAGAAAAATATTTTCTTTCTTCAGCCACTTTTTCTGAAATTCTTGTCTCTCTTCACTGATGTTTATTCATAAAGACAAGCTGAACTCTTCTATACTTGGAGACAGTTCTAGTCTTTGAGGTATATTCCTCTGCAATTTGGGAAGCCCCATCTCAAATACAAAACGTGTGAATGCACTTCCAAAGTATTTTACTTCTATTTTTCCTGAGTTCTGAAAAATTAAGTAGGTGTGTTTATTTTCAAATGCCTTTCTGTCTTACTAAGGCAAAGTATTTCTGATTGTTTTCTGAGGTTTTTTTAACAAGGGGACTGGCTGTTTATTACACTACGTTACCAGAAGGTTTTGGATGTTTCCACGTTTTTATAGGAATTTGTTGTTGAAATTAATCTGTAAATCTTTTGTCTAATCTTGTGTTGAGATCCAATTTTGATTAAATAATGTGCAGGAACAGTACACATGATATGATCATAGGATAATACAGGTTTTAAGCGATCTGTAGAGGTAATGTAGTCCAGCCTCCTCCTCAGGGCAGGGTTCCTTTAATGGTTGAGTGGGTTGCCCAGGGCTGTATTCAGTTGGCTCTTGAAAACCTCCAAGGGTGGATGTCCCACTGCTTGGCTGTCCCAATGTTGAAAAGCTTTTTAAGTATATCCTCTTTTTTGAACCTGTCTCATTGCAGCTTCTGCCCGTCATCTCTCATCCTCCCACCATACGTGCTGTGAAGAGCCTGTCTCCGTCATCTGGAGAACTTTCTTGTGTGGGTATTGGGGGTCCCCCTACAGTCTCCTCTCCTCAAAAGAAATGAAACACAAGAAAAACATTCTAGCGCAGTGATTGCGGCTCATATAGGTGATTTAGCTGTCTGTACCATGCCCACAGTACAGACCCTGGTGATGGATCCCATTAACACTGGTAATACTCAGTCAAAATTTGGCGACGGAGGGATCCAGTTCAGGCGTGGTTGCTCTCTGCTTCAGTAATAACACTCTTATCTCAGCTTTCTGCTAATTGGCGTAGCCAGCCCCTTCATTATGCAATATAGTAACATATAGACTATTATTGAGACAGTAGTTTCTAAAATCCCCCTTTTTCCTAAATGTGAGCCTAAACCATAAAGAATGAAGATGAATGCGTTAAAAGCTTGAAGTAGATATTTCATTATAAATTTGTATTCCTGAGTTCTTTCCTAGACTTCAGGGTTTAGAAACTGATGATGACATTTGTGGAACCAAAACTGACTCTTTACTAGCATCGTCTTCGACTTGGGATCTGCTTTGTTGTATCAGCTTTTACCGACTCTGAAAATTGTTCAGGTGTTAGCCTTACCTCCCACCTTACGTAGGATTCTTAACAAGATTTCTAAACAATGCTTTAATTCTTCAGATTGTTAATTTATTTTTTTGTACATGCTGGTCGCAGCTGTCCTGCAGTGTTGTATGGAAGGTTATCTCATCCATATATCTGACATACCTATCAAATTTATATCATTCAGCTATATTGCCTTAATACTGTTCTCTTATGTTAGCTTAAGCCTCAGACTAGTAAAGCAAAGTATATGGGAGTTGCGGAGAAAAGAAAGGAAAAATTTAAAAAAGGTAACATAACTGGAAAACAGTAGATGCAGGCAAACCACAAAGGCGTACCTCCTGCAAGAGAACCTTGGATTATTATATAAAAGATATTTCCATACTTTACGATGGAGCTTTTTGGTCTGTCTGCATGTTTTGCTCTCAGGTTAATAAGTTCAGTGCTTGATTTTTCTGACCATTCTCATTCAGGATCTTGAAAAGTTTGTGTTTAGTGTCACTTTAGAGCTGAGCTGTAGATAAAGCTCTAATGAGTGTTATTGATCTTCTGTCCATTTTCTGGTTTGCTGGCATTACAAATCCATGATAAATGTTTTCCTTGCAGCCGGGACTACTCCTGATTTATGCTTTATTCAAAACTTTTATCTATAAGGAACAGCTTCAGTATATATATCCAAAATGTATGTTCCAAATAAAATAAAATTTAAGGAAAAAAAAAAAGTGAAAGATGATGCACATAACAAGTATATGTGTATCCCAATGCCAGCCTTTTAGTATTTTCTGTATGGTGGAATAACATTTGAGGCTCTGGGAGCGAGGAAGACACACTAGCAAATGTTATTGTGTTGGGTTTGGGTTTTTTTGTTTTGTTTTGTATTGGTCTTAAGGCTAAGAAACTCACCTTGGATTACTTAGGACCAAAAAAAAAATATAAATCACAAAGTGCTGAACTGGCACTTGAGACAGTTCGGTTTTGTCAGTTTGTTTGCTTTGCAGTTGGGCTCTATTCAGAATACAGCATGAGCTGAGGGGTTTTTTTTACCCAAAACAAGTCCATCCTCTGGAGATGCTTGAGCTCCCTAGAGCAGGTGAATGAAGAGTTCAGTTGTGTCTCCAGGAGCAATGCTTCCTAGGGCAATTAATCCTCTTTTGCTTGAAAAGCGCTGATGGTGTTTGCATCTTTGAGGAGCATTTTGCTGCCTGGGAGGTGTACCAAAGCAGCAAAATATATCACCTTTCTTTTGGATAAGTAGAACCAGAGATTAGGGAAGAAAGATCATAACTCACAGTTTCTTTCTCTGCTGGAAATCGTAAGCAGAGGCAGTATGTCATTGCAACAGATGTAGAGTAGACATTTCTGTATTTATAAACAAAGCAGTGCAATTCAGCGAGGGGGGTGGCCACATACGATTCAGATAGTTTCCTTGTATAATAATTCTTTCTGTGATTTATTGTATTTGACATTCTGTACTGTGAAAACACGCTTTGAGAGGATGGCCATAGAATATGGATACCTTCACTGGGGGCGGGGGGGTAAAACTCCTACGCTTGCGAAAACACAATCACTTTTCAAGCTTGTTTTATTTACCTCTGCTTTCCCTTCAAAACCCAGCCTCTGGGCAGGTATTCTGTGCAAGGTCAGATTTCACGGCACAGTTTGCAGACAGTAACCGTGTCTGTGTTACCCACAAAAACAGGGGTGAAACTGTGGGCCGTTTACTCCTGAGAGCGATGGTGGGTGACCATCCAGCCAGCTCTTCTCAATAAGAACATGTTCCCTATGCAGAAGCAGAGGATGACAGCAGGCCACATAGGAAATGAAGATCTTTTTTACCTGCTTTCGTCAGTCAGCAGATGAGTACTGAAGGGGAAAGCTCTGGCTAGAGAGCAAACCAAGGGCAGGACAACATTGAAACAGCCACAGCAATTGAAGCAAGTGAAAAACGGGGCCGAGGCAAGGATTTTGTTTGGGTTATATTTCACTGCAAAACACGCAGCGAGTAACATCTAACACCTTGCTGGCTTATCGTACTGATTGATGATAGACTGAGGGATTCTGAAGGAAGGGAATGAACACAAAACTAGAAGTGTTCCACCTTCAAAATGGATTTATTATTGTAGCATTGCCCACCATGTCTGCCACGTTTTCTACTTACAAATTTCCAGGTTCCTAAAGTCTAGTGTTTTTTAAAAAAGAGTACACTTCAAACAAGAGACAAGCCCTGCGACTTGTCTCACTTCCAAGGTTGTGGGACTTTATGTGTCTTCCCCAACTTGTCATAAACTTGTCTATCAACCAGATGAGCCACCTCCATTATTTATGTGTTTTCATCTTTGATTTGTTTCAAACCATGTCCCCACTCCTTATATCAGAAAAGAAATAAAAAACTAAATCTCTGTTCACTCTTCCTGTTTTTGTGGGCATCTAATACGCTCAGTCTCAGTTGTGTTTTTCCAGCCTGTTGAGTTCTGGTGTGCTTTATTTACCTCTATCTTTTTCTGTGTATTTTCTGAGACATGGAAGGCAGGAGCAGAGCCATGCCTTGTATGAAATGTTGTAGACATGCCAAAGGTTCATCTAGTAGCATAAAAACGTTTTCCAATTTGATTATTTAACCATCACTGAGAACTTGAGGTAGTGTTTACGTAGGATTATTTGGGTTGACCCTGAGCTCTCTTTCCACGTTAGTAGCACTCATCTGGCGTTATATTACTTTATATGTGTTTACAGGGTTTTTTTTAAGACTTTTTTTGCCATGTACATCATGGTTATTAAAGATCAAAGTTCTTTTACCAGTTGATCACTCAGACAGTACATTTCACAAAGACTTTCAACAGTTTTTCATCCAACCCTCGTTCTTACTCAAAAGCTTGTCTTCATCAGCACTCTGACATCTTTACTATTGTCCCATTTTTTAGACACAGAAAATAGTAAACTTGAGTCTCTTTAGCAACTGCCCGCACTTGAAAACAGCTAGCTCATTTTGCTGAAGATGAGGCACATATATAAAAGCAGAAGAGTAGATAAAGGCCCTATGGATGGTCAGAAACGGCGTCTTTCCTTTAGCTTGGTTAAATCAGCTGCTGAGATGGTTCCATTCTCCAGAAGAGCTCAGTGCCTTAAACTTGCCTAGCTTTGTCCTCAGTGATGCTCTGTTGCACTATATGGAGATGGAGAACTGAGTTTCCAGAGTGAATGAGCATCCCATCATAGAGCAGGAAGACTTGAGCAACATGGTTACAGAACCAAATCTTTCCTTAGTGCTTAGGAGAGTTGTTTTTTAACTACAACTGTATTTTCCTTAGGTAATTATAACAGCAAAGACTTCATAGAAAAAAAATAAAAATCCCTCTCTCAACCTCTCTGACTACTGTGACATTCAGAAATGTGAAAATCTTATTTACTTTGATTTCTCCTCATAGTGATAAATTTCGTCTGTCATTTTTCTTCACTGGCTTTGGGATTGGCTAACGAAGGGGATGGCTCAGCGCTCATGCTAATGACTATGCTATTTGAACAAAGCGGGGTATTTTATCATGTTGACTGAACCTTCGTAGGATACACTAAGCTGTGCAAACAGAAGATAAAGTCTGAGGCTATGTCCAGCTCAGTCATAGCCAGATCTGACAGCCTGGTCAGCATTTCTACCTAAAAATAGAGACTGTGCTTTCTGAAGCTGTCTGGGAGCAGGTGGCAGAGACCCCAACGGCCGTGCACGGCCATGTCATTACCAAACCCCGGCTCCCAGTATCGCTTGTCGATGCCAGATACATGACAGTTAGTAGAATTTTTTTTATGTATAATCAATTTATATGTGGTTGTTACTGCAATAGCTGCAGAAGCTGAAATACCTGATTTAGTCGCTGGTCAGCATCCCTAATTCCCGCAAAGCTGAGTATTAAACCAAGATTTATTCTTCTGAAGATACGAAATGCTAAAAGGTTTCCTGACAGCAGCTGGTGCAAGTCGGCCTCTTTTCTCAAGGCACAAAGGTAATAAAATACTAGACCTGGTGCGGTGTTTATGAGGAAATAAGAGGGAAACAATGCGTTAGTGGTAATCTCCAAGGGAAATAAGACTTACTGGTGAAAGTCAGTATATATAAACCTTAACATAAAAAATGTAATTGCCGTTAAAAATGAATTGTCTACTTATTGTGTATTCCTCTCCGTCTGAAACCGGCATCTCCTGCCAAGCTGTGCTGACACCCTGTCACTGAATGTCCCCTTCGCCTGCCCTCCCAGCCTTCCCTCGCTTGCAAGGCACGGTAACGGGGAAACCAGCTTCACACAGAGCGCTGATTCACAGTCCAACGTCCTTCCCAACCCAGGTACCGAAAGCTGCGTGACGGCCTTTTTCTCTGAGAATCTTTATCTGCACAATGTGCATGTAAAATATTTATTCTAATGAGCAAAGCAGATGTATGCTGTTTAAATATAAAAAGTAACACTTGAAAACAAAGAAGCAGAAGGAGTTTAGTCTAAATGGGAGAACAATACAGAACGCAAACTGCGAACGCAACCGGGGGGGGTGATTTTAATTAATCTGGTAGTACCATCTGCGCTGGTTTGGGTTATAGAGGAAAAAAGACACAACAGTATCTGAATGCAACTTTCATTAGTAAGTGTGTGAACTACATATAGGCAGGATCCTGCATAATCTCAAAAAGGGAATGGTAGTGCAATTTAAGGTCCAGTCCTGGAAGTGTTTCTTTTGTGACCTCTTCCACTCACTTAAGCTCTTAATGAGTGTTTGTCACATGCTGCTTTCAATGTTATTTCTGGTAAAGACATTGCAGAGAAAAATGGAGCAAAAACCAGCCTAGGCCAAATTGGACTACGGAGTTATAAATGCTGCAGCTGTTCTGTAGCAAAGTGTTCCTGAGATGTGATTTTTTTCAATCTTTGGCTCTTTCTTAAACTGTTCAAAATTGTTGGATGCAAGTGGATGAAAAACTAAGAGTGATTGTGAGATACGGCTTCCCATACGAAGTAAGATTCAGTTTGAGGTGGTTCAAGAGTCAAGATATTTAAAGAGTTAAGTTCCAGTTATAACCTATATCTCTTCAATGACTTGATAGATCTCCAGAGGAAGGAAACTCCTAGGTAAATATTTAAGTGGTGTGATTACATTACTTTTCTTTTTCATAATGATGGAAAAAACAATTGGCATGACCACACCAAACAGCTTGTACTAATAGTGAGATTATGTAAAATATTGTATTTAACACGTACAGTTCAGGAGTTTGAGGGTCTTGGTCTGGAGGGAAATGAAAGTAGTATACCTTGCTTATAGAAATGAGGAATGAATAAATTAATAAAAGGGACTACAAGACACCGTTTGTAATTAGAGCTCTAGTTTGTTTGTTTGCTTTTTTTTAAATTAGCTGATGATTCTTTCCGATCATTTTGCTTTTAGAGGGCAGTATTTATTCTAGTGGTATTCCCTGGAGGCCCCAGTAAAGATTCATACTGTGAAAGCACTGCACCTGTATGCAACAAAATATTTACATTACATGTTAAAGATGATGCGCTTAGAGAAAATAAGCAGTGAAGATGTGGCAGTAACATGATTTTTGCATAGATTCTTCTCAACGTTTGCTTGGCCTTACCAACATGAACCATACCAGGCTGAAGATGCCTTTTTCATTTTGTTCACCAAATTTGGTTTGTTTCTTTCACCACCTTTATCTGATGATTCTTGGCTCGAACAGAAGAGCGATATTTTAGGAGTGAAAACAGAGGAAAAGACTTGGTGTTGACTCAAGATTAGTTTGTAGAAGTCATAGTACATCAGTCATCTCTGAAGCCAGAAAGAGTAGTTCCTTCTTATCATTCAATAATCATCTTTATGTATAAAATTGGCAGTATTAAAAAAAAAAAAAGGGGTAAAGGAAGAATAACTTTTGCACTTCGCACTTTACTAGCTGCAGGAGCTTTTTAACACATTTACATTTAATTTCATGAAATACCAATAAAATACTTTTCAGTTGCCCACATGAGGCCTCTAAAAATAGCTGGTATTTTTGATAACTTCTCTGTACTGCAAGATTCTGCTTGAAATGTAGTGAGTATTATTGACTTAAAAAGTTAGTTTTTTCCATCCTGTAAGATGAAAAGTCAGAGAAGAAAGGAAAGACAGCAGAGGTAGTGTTTATGCCAATGTCTCAGTTTTGGCTTTATTGTAGAGTAACACCCCTGAAAACTCTTATATAGGCAGAAAAGTACAAGTAGCCACAGCTCAGTCTGTTAAACTTCAGACCTGAAATGCAGGGAGCACCTTCCAGAGCGTTTCCTCGTTCACTCAGGTGCTCACTGACCTCGATCTCCAGCACCTATTGGAAAAGTGTTAAGGTCCTTAGGATTATCGTCAGTGAAACAAAACGGAGAGCAGAATTACCTCTCTATGTTAAATTCCCTGCTATTGCTGTGACTGAAGACACTGGCAATGTTCTGCATGTTTCTTGTTTGTTTTTCATGACATTTTGTGACATTTAGCAAGAATGTAATGCTGTTCGGTGCTGTTGGGAGAGGCCTCTGAGACCATGGAGTAAATATTCTTCCTGGCTTGCAATGCCCGTCCAATCTATTGTCCTATGGCTGTAATCTGTCCCAAGAGAAAGCCAATTGGTACCAATAACTAACTTATTTGGGAAAACCTCCTTTCATTACCGTGTTATTTATTGCAGCTGCTAGTTTCAGCTTCTGGTTTTAGTCACAGTTCAATAATTAAGGATTAAATCTGCAGATGAACAGAAATCAGCAAGCTGGATTTTATAATCCTAAAACACCTCTATGCTTCACCATATTTCAAATCTACGAAGGCTTAACCAGAGGAATATGGACAGATGAAGCAGCATCCTAATTGTGGGGAAAAGCATGGTATCATTCCTGGCATCCCTAGGGTAAGTTTGAATAACACAACCTCCAGTGTTTACAGAGCTGCCACTGAAGATTACTGAGAAGCATCACACAACCGTGCGTGGGAAGTGGTGGTTGACAGCCAACATCTCAGAGCCCTACTTTACTGATGAGATTGGCTTAACCCTAGGCCTGAGAGCTCTCCCCTCTATTAAAGACTAGTATTTAGCATTGCTGTGGAAAATAGCATTTAGTGGGTGTTTGTTGTCAAGAGCCTTATCTTTCAGTTCTTGGAGCTGGCAGCTTTTCCAGCTCCTAAGAGCTGCAGATCAGTTTGCATTGCTTAATACATTTGTAACTTTGAGATGTTGACCTTACGGGATGAAATTTGCCGTGCCTGTTCTTTGCAGTTAGTGGTTTGCATGGTGAGCTATAAAAAGTTCACTGGGGCAGAGGAAGAAGGACTTTGTGGTTGCTTGTTCTCTTGTAGTCTGACAAGATTTTTCCTTATTGGCCTGTAGAATTTTAACACTTGTTACTACTCCCATAGCACAAGGGAGACATTACCAAAAATTAAGCAATCTGAAGTGAGACAAAGTCTTTGTATCAAAACTGTAACTGTAAGTTTATCAACGTATTTTTGGTAGTCACTTTTAGAAACATCCTCTTAGGAGAGGCTTCATCCTACCGCTTAATGAAGAGGATATGTAGCTCTAAGATTGACTGAACCAACCAAAATCTGAATCACGGAATCATAGAATCGTAGAATGGTTGGAGTTGGAAGGGACCTTAAAGATCATCTAGTTCCAACCCCCTGCCATGGGCAGGGACACCTCCCACTAGACCAGGCTGCTCAAAGCCCCATCCAGCCTGGCCTTGAACACCTCCAGGGATGGGGCATCCACAACTTCCCTGGGCAACCTGCTCCAGTGCCTCACCACCTTCATAGTGAAAAATTTATTTTTGATATCTAATCTAAATCTACCCCCTTCCAGTTTGAAGCCAGAATCATGTTTTCTCTTTCGAGTGACTCTATAGGATGCCTTATTGATGTCATTTTTACAAGGACTACACTGTACGCAGCTTCCTATTTGTAGAGTTGATGAGTGAAAAGAAGGTTGTTGTCCAGAAGTGTCCAGAGACTTTTGCGGCTTGGCCAGCCTGATCCCCTCTTTTAGAGCAGCCCCTAGGAAACATACCTCCAGTCAGACCACCTCTTACCTCTTTTTAAGAAGTTAGAGAACAAAGTGAAGAGAAGATGGACTAGATACAGGTAAATTATTTTTCTGTAAATAATACCTTTATTTTATAAGTGGTCATGTGGCTACTTTGTTTGTGGGTGCCTATCCCAGTTTTTCTCCTTTGCCATTTAACATCAGTGTAAACCATCTGACGGCTTCGAACCTGGGCCTGAAAGACTGGAAGGAGGTTGCTCTTTTTAGAGCTAGTCCAGCCATTAGTGATGGAAAATTAAATGAACGAATGTAGCCTGGTTTTCCTGTTTGAATTACTTGCAGGCAAGCTTAGATTTTTACTGATTTTTCTGATTTCAAATATGTCAGTGGCTATTTTTACACGAGTTTTATACTCCAGACTGCTTACAAAAACCTGTTACTTTTCTGAGCTTCTAGTATTTTAAATTCATCTAATTGTTTGGCTAACAGGATTTAAAAGCCCAACATGTGCCGTTGTTTTGCTCCTGGATTACTTATCTAAAGGTCTTTTAATTTTATGTAAGAGGAAGACAAGATGGTGATAGAAGTGCATCAGAATCTGAGATATGTAAATTACATAGATAGCCCTGTGTATAACAGCAAAAATCTCCTTTACAGATGTTTAGAATAAAATGACTTGAAAAGAGCTTCAGACCCCAGTGCTGTGAATTCATGGCTTGTATCCCAAAGCATGTTTGTGAATTGTTTATGACTCGGCCTGGGGGAATACTGTGCAATAATCTATCTGCCAATAATTAGATGATGTTACACAGACGCATTAGCTCTGTGCTTTGATTTGGCAATGATTTCTGTCTGGTCTAGAACTAACTCCATATGGTGCTTTTTTCTTAACCTGTTCGAAGTCACAGGGCTTGTCCAGCCTTCTGTGTGTAGGTGCCAGTGTGAGAAAAGATGAGTTAAAGCTCTTTCTCTTAAGTTTCTGGACAGTTTCTGATGTTCCTGTGCAAAGGTAGAGGTCAACAAAACACTGTCCTGACTTGTACTTTCCCACCTAGGTCTGGTGATTTCTATAAGTTTGAAGTTCCAGGTCTGAATGGTCCTAGGCAGAGAGCTGAGCCTCAGCAGGAGGGACAGAGGCTCAGGTCCCAAAGCGTCGAGCCCAGCAGCGCAGCACTGAAATGCCCCATTTCCCCCTCTCTCACCTTAAGCTTGGAGCTGTGGCTGGAGGGCAGCCAAGGAGAGACTCGTGAAATGAGTCCCCAGTGAAAGAGGTAAGCAATGGAAAGAGATATTCCTGGAGAACATTTTCATTTGGACCACTTGAGGATCCATGGCTGAGGCTCAGGCAGGCCCTTGGGTGCACTGGTGGTTAAGAGCAGGGTTTGGAGAGAGATGAAGCCTGGAGCTCTGGTTACAATGGGGCTCCAGAGGGCTTTTAAGTGGCACGTCAACTGCTGTGAGACTTCTCCCCTGAGGTTTTTCAACTGGGCCAGTGTTGGAGGTCCTTGAACAGAGGATCCACCTGTGCCCTAGGTTTAGATTTTTCTTTTGGGCTACTGATGTTGGCTTATTGGTTAATGTCCTTTTAAGCTTAGCCCCACATTATTATGATTAGACATCTTCCAACCTGGTTGGTTTCCCAAAATGCAGGCAGAAAGGGCATCCAGTGTCAGCTTGTGCCCCACTATAAAATATTATATAGTCCTGTACTCTGTGGAACCCAAAATGGACATGCATGATTAGTTAGTTAGTTAGTTAGTTATTAGCAGTTCTCTTTTTGTAGGTAGCTATTATAAATGTTTATCCCTAACAGGGAATAGATTTACATGGGAGAGATTTGTTAATACCCCTTGATATTGAATGTACAAGTCCATGACATAGTCCTGGCACATTTCTGCAATGCAGAATGAGAAGCTCCTTGACCTGTGGGCAGGGATTTCCCTGGAGTTTTGCCTTGCATCAGATCTGCACATTTCAATTTCTGTAACCCTGTTAGCTGTCCTAGCTCCCCTCCCATAGTCATCACCATCCTTTTGCTAGAAACTGTGTAGCTCAATTTCCAGTGGAAAGCAGTTCCGTATTTTTTGCCTCATTTGTTTTTGCAAAATGTTGGGAAACCTTTTCCTATTTAATACCTTTCAAAAATTCTAGCTCACTCTAAGTTTTATCAAGTATCACTTTATTCTTATGCGTCATCAACTATAAGATGCATCTGTCTCTGCTAAATGAGCCTTTTCCTCATGGTCCTTTCCTGGACTTTGAGATGTTATTTTGTCTGACTCCAAATCCAACTTTTCAAGGATATTCTGGTATCTTGTTTGACATAACAGTGCAAAATGTTTAGATGAGGTGATAATATCTGCTATCTAGAATGCAAAACCTTGGAAAAACCATGCCCTTTTTCACTCCGGAGGAAGTGGCACACCGTATCTGCCACTCTGCTGCTGTGCTATTTCCTGAGTCAACATAGGAAGCGTTCAGTCTGATGCATGTAACAAATAGCCAATCCTTGCCCTTAAAGTTTGTTAGTTTAAAACTATCTCTTGCAGCCTCTTGTGAGTAAGCAACTGCAAATATATGGTACAAATAAATTCCCTGCAGATATCAATCCTTTTTCTTCCCAGTCATTGCCTAAAAAAACCCATGTCAAACACCTTCAACATTGAGAAAGTCAACCCAGCGACAAGAGCCAGACTCTAGGCTCTGCATTATTGGGTATTTACCCTGCCACTCTCGTTTCAAGCAGTGATTTGACATTAACAGAGGGCAAATTAGAAGCCGTGATAGGTACTCTCCATGGATAATTAGTCCTAGTAGTCAACTGTCATTGTGTTGAAAAGCTTTGTTTTGTTTAATTTTCCTCAGAGCATAATAGAAAAATATCCCTTACTGAAATTAACTGTTAGCATCTTGGAGAATCTCAATGTTGCCTCCTTCATTATTATGACTATTTATATTTTGAAAGGGTTTTAAAAAAAATCTTCTCTAGTTTAAACAAATATACTTCTTCCTTTGTTTTTTTTTCTATCCTTTTTGTGTCCCCCCTCCCCCTGCCTTTTTTAGAACACCTCCTTTGGTTTCTCCTTGATTTGTCAAAATTTGTTTCCAATATTGTACCACAGCTATGGCCTTGTCAGTATTTTGCAGAATGGAAGAGCTGCTTTTCATGACCTTCATGCAATGCACCTCTACTTTTATTTTTAACTTTTGCTCTGTAATCATGTTCTCAACTCATTTTGTTTGTGGTTTACTGTAACCCCAGCTACATTTCTGCAGTGGCATTGTGTAAACAGTTATTCTGCTTTTTTTTTTGGTATTTATAATTTTAATTCTTCTTTTGCAGGTGTACCATCTTTTTGGTTATATTTCATGCCATTTCTTTGATAAGAGGCTTTAACCACATCCTTGAGAAACTTTAAAGCATTTGCAGCATCCACAAATTGTTTCTGCTCTATCAACCATATCACGCCTGGAAATTCAGAATATAATTCAAAACCTATGACAGATCTTCCATTTCATCTCCCACATTTACAGGCTAAAAGTAACTATTAATAACTATTCTACGAATATGTTGTCATCTTATTATTTTCAATTGGTTGTGCAGGCATTTAATATTAGTTTCACCTAAATGATATATCCTTAATTTTCCTATGTAAACAGCAAATGCCAGAAGCTTTACTAAAGGCAAGATGCATATGTTAAACTTCTTCCCACTAGTCTGGTAGCCCTGTCAGGGAAGTAACTTTGATTAGTATGACACCATGTATTTTAGACAACGCATTTTTGTATTTCTTGTCATGTTAATATCATCTACTAGCTTACAAAATAATTATTGTGATTGACGTATTTTTACTTCTTTTCATTTAAAGGTAGGTACTTTTTACCCTGGAATATCTCTTACCTTCCTTGAGGTCTTGAAGATAATCGTATATTGGGGGTTGCCTTGGCTTGTTTCTTAAATACATAGCGTGAATTTTCATGAGGCTTAGCTGCCTTGACTGTATCTCACTTATCTTTAACAAAGTCTTTCATTGTTTTGGCTTGTCTTACTATTGCCAGTTACAAATGATAATTGTGTTGAATGGCTAGTTGCACTTAATTTTTCTTAGGAAAATTGGAGTAAAAAGGCAGTGAATATTTCAGTTCTTCTCATCATCTGCTATTTACTTTCCTTTGCCAATGAATGCTGCTTCTTTCTGATTAGTAATATCTAATTCACAGTCCATCACTATGAATGGATACGTATTTCTTGGAATTCAGTTTTACTTGCCATTATATCACCAGTTGCTCACTATTACAGGATTCTCCTGCAGCTTTTCCCATTCAGGATTTTAGTACTCTGAAAATTCTGCTGTGTGATGACGATCTTGCCTGGATCATTCAGTATGCAATAAAGATCCTGGCATAAGTTCCTAGACTGCAAAGGTCAGACCCTATACTGAGAAAACTGACAACTTACTTAGGCCCTTTATTTTTATTTATTTATTTATTTACCTCCCCTTTCACTGTCTAATTGATGAGACAACTTATTCTCTGGAATAAATCTCTTGGAATCAAATCTCTGTGTCCATACATTTTTTGACTCTTGCAAAGAACTTTAACAGATTTTTGAGGCACGGCCTCTCTTCGTGGCATATTCATGGCACCAAACATTAGACATCTACTGCACAGATAGCTACCTCTGAAGAAACCATCCTGTTCTTCCACAGAGGAAAATAAATTCTCTCCGGGCAAAATTCAATTTAATGACATAAGTAAAACTCTGGTGTTTATTCAGAAATGGTAATCTTTCCCAATACTCGGTATTTATCTGTATGTCTGTTTAACTACATTATTTTTAACTGTTTCAGTTGTGCTATTTGTGATACAAACACTAGCCTTACTGGTCAGTTTTTCTTTGAGACCTCTGTCTCCTCTCTGATTTCTTTGCCCTGATGAGCACAGTTACAAGGAACTTGTGTATCTTTTCTGCTATGACTGTATATTTTCTGAGTATTTCTTTTACACTGATCACCTAGAGACATTCTTATCAGGCTTTCTGCTGGCTTTCCACTTCTTCTTTGAATGAATAATTACTACTTGTTTTTATGCCTTAATGAACGTTTTCCTCTGCATTTTTTTATTTCCTTAATTTTTCTTCCAGAGTTTCCTCTTTTCTACTTCCTCATTTGGATGTGACTCTAAACACCATCTTATTTCTAGCAGCTTCCCTAACCCTATGCTTCATCTCTGTCTAAACTAGTTTAGAACAGTTGTGGGGAACAGTTGGTTATCTTTTCAACCTTTAAGATGGTGTATTTAAACAATCATCTCTGTTGTCACTGCAAAATTTTAATATATAACAATCTTCCGTATTTTTATGCAGTGTCCCTTTTGAGATTAACCACTTCATAAGGGATTTGGGGGAGAAGAGGCTATGTCTTTTTAATATCTTGATTAAATGAGTGCGTGTATGAAAACCAAGCATGTTGGCTAATACAGCTGTGGGTTTGGTTTTTGTGGTGGTGGTGGGTTGTTTTGATTTGGGGTTTGGGTGTTTTGGGGGGGGGATTGTTTTTGTGGGTTTTGACGTTTTGTTTTGTTTTGTTTTTTTAAAGTTTTCTAATCTCTGTGTAGTTGTATGTGTGTACTTCATCCAGTTTCCCAAATTTTCAGGTGCTGTTTAAAGGGTACTCTCTTTGTTCAAGTCTGGTCAAAATATTTTCCTGTTTGAGTTTTGTCATCCTCTGTTCTAAGCTTTATTTGAAGGTACACAGTTTTTAATGACTTCATCTAATTTTTCAGCTTTGCATTATGATTCTTGATAAATGAATCTTCCACCTCTATAACCTACCTCTCCTTGCACTGTGAAGGTAAATGTATTGCAGGGCAGCACCTGGCCATCGTGTGGAGAAGCCATCACCTTGTATAGAATCACAAACCTCATGATCCTTCTGAAACTTGCATGAGTATTGTGAGTCTGGAGTGAGATCACTTTATATCATCTCTGGACAGCAATCTTCCTTTTACTCATAAACTCTACAAAGAGGAAGCTGCATGGATAAGTATAGTCTTAATACAAATGTCATTGATAATGTGTCCTATAGAGTTACTTAAGAGAGGAAAAAACCATTCAAATCTGGGTTGATCCAGTCAATCTTAGAGCTACACATCCCTCTCACTTGACTGTAGGGAAAGTTTAGGGTGCTGGTAGTCCTCAGACAGGCAAGGTCAGCGTAAAGTACCTCAGTTCCACTGACATGAATGTGAATAAAGTTCTCAGCCTGTTTGGGAGCTGAACAAATCCCACCAGCTATAGTTTCAGGACTCTAAATACCTTTGAAAATCGAATCCATCAGACTTATATAGTGCTGTACATAGATGAACGAGCTCTTACTCTGGGAAAGGCTGGTCCATGTGTTATATGAGTGGAGGCTTGATGTTCAAATGATTTCTGGCACAAGAGAACTAGAACCATGTTAGGCAATCCAAGAGGTCCTGATTCCCACATCAATTTCTGAACTGTTCTTTTTCTTCTGTTGTTTCTTCTGAACTCAGTGACCTGTAATAGAATTTATTTCTGTTTCAGTGCCCTCTGGTGTTTGTATTTTTCTTTTGTTTAGTTCTGTTTTCTTCTTCTTTTTTTCTGGCATACTTATACACTGAGATATCTTTCAGCTAAATCCCTTTGTCCCCTGCAATGTTCTTCCTGACAGATCACATTTAACAATACTATCCTGTCCTCCTTTCAAAAGTGTTTGCAATGCCCTTGGTTTGTGATATTTATTTCACTCTCTGTCTTCTTTTCCTTTCTTCCTTATTTTTTTTTATAAACTCTAAAAGTCCTGGGTTTATTATTCCTTGGACCACGCACCTGCAGTGGTTTCCATGGCAACACGATTCTGCAGCCCCCAGCTGTTTCATTCCTGATTCTTATTAGCGGTTTGCTGGATGCTAGTAAAAGCGCTGTTGGTTTGGAGAAGCAACCTTGCAGCTGGTATCACAAGCGTTTAATTACTTTGAAACTGATTGTCTGGTTGCAAGTCCAGTCCCTTTGCCTGGGATGAGAACGTAAGTCAGCTATGACTACTTAGTAATCTCATTAGTTGGGCTTTCTTGTTATCATTGTAATTACGTGCTTAAGTTGATAACTCATACTCAGTCCAATTATTTCTTATTATCTAGGCATATTTAGATTTCTCTGGTTCTTCCTCTATCCTTTGGTAAAGCTGAAAAATAACTGCATTCCTTTAAATAATGTGTTTAAACAACTTCCTGTAGACAAGTAGAAGCTGGGCTGTCAAACCTCTTAAGTACCTTCACAAAAATACCTCCATCATGTCCCTGAAAGTAACGCCCATATTACTTTGAGATGGGTTTGACCAGAGATTGTGTTGAAATAATACAGTGATCTTCCTGTCTGCAAATGTCAGTTTTATGCCCCTCATCACAGTGGGATCTGAATATCTAATGAAGAGAAACGATCAGTGAGGATTCAAGGAGAAAATCAATCTTCTTTTGCTTAGGTCCTGCCTAGTTTCTAGTGGTAAAAGTCTAGTGGATTAACATCCGTAGTGTTCTTGCCTGTAAAAGCCATGGTATTGTAACGACAGTGCCTTCAATTTGGCCAAGCTTATTTGTGTCATTATTCCCACAAAACTAAATAAATGCTGACACTATGAAAAACATAAATAACCTATTCTATTTTATTTATAACTAAAATCTTTTAATCTCATAAAATTATATATATAAAATTATGTGGCTAAACAAAAGTACAAATGCACACACAATTTGAAGTACCAGTAATATACAAGATAAGTTGTAGCTAAAAGAGGAATATTTTTACCGGTCAAGCAAAAAGGAAAAAAAACCCCACACCGTAAAAACCCTGATGTCAAACTTTGAAGAATCAAGTTGTAAGAGAAAGCAATAGAGAGGAACAGTCTGCGAAACTGGGAATTTTAAGATGGCTTGGTAGAACTTTTTTGAAATCTAGACAGATGCCAGGTAAAGCTGGCTAGCTGAACCACATTTTTACCTTAGTATAAGTACTAATTAATTGAAATAGAGACTTTTCCCTGAAAAGGGCTGCTTTGATGATTCTTTCAAATAATCTTTTAAAGTAGTTTAAAAAATACGTATAAGCTTTATTTCAAAAAGACTTCACAAAATGAATTACTTCGGCTATTTTTATGTCAACATTAAATTATAAGAATTATTCAAATGAGATATTATCAATGATACAAACAACTTTATTACAGTTATTGTTTTGTTTTGGTTAGAATTTGTTTCTGCACAGCTTCACAAAATAATTTGATATAGGGCGGAACAACAGTCTCCTGGTTTTGGATATGTTTATGAATTTGTTGGTACAGGTATTTGGGTTTTATTCTAATAAACTGTAAAATAGATGGATTTAATTCGTATTTTACATGAAGAAAATATATTCTGTGTACTCTAAAGAAAAAAAAAAAAGTGAGAGACTCTGAATGATCCGTTTCCATCATTCTTAATGTGAAGGTAACACTTGGTAAAGTTTTTGGTATTTTCCAGTTCACTCTTTTCCACCTGCTGGAATGAAGACTTGATTTTGAATTAAGAATTCTTCCCTTCCTGTTTTAGTGAGATTCTTAATGGCTTTTAGCACAGTAAAGTGTTTTTTATTAGGTCAGATAAAATCATTAAAAATTGTTCTCTAATATTACCCATGCATTTAATTTTATATTCATCACGTCTTGGGCTTTCAGTTGAAAAAACCCTTTGCATCCACAGACTTCTGCGGAGATAAGCTCTGGCGTTTCTGAACATTCAAAGTGTTGTTGGCTGCTATTTATAGTAACGTATATTTATTTCTGTATTCCTGCAAACATTGAAACAAAAGGCTGGAACTGGCTGAAATGTAGGTGGTGTTAACAGCTTCAGCATCACTCCATTTTTACAGATGCTGGAAAGGTGCAAGTGCAAATGTCTCTCCAGTTTCCGACCCAGAAGATTTCACTAAGCAAATAGACAAAAATGTTACTGCTCTCTTCTAACCCACAAAACAACCTGGGATCTGCAAGCCCAGCTTGATTCCCCTCTCATGTTGCCTGGTGACCTGTAAAAAGGTTTGACACCTCAAGCACACTCTACCATGTGTTTTTTACTGGTTTTGGTGCGTATTTCCTGCGCCACAGACACAGGTTTGTAGTCACAACCTCTTCAAGTGAATCCTCGGGTGTATCTGTGTAACCCAACAGAAAAAGAAAAATGTTCTGAACAAGTCTTACTGCAGATATCCTATAACTTTTTCATGGAGGGGAAATAAAGAAGAAAACCTGAAAACTGTCTACTACATATGGCCAATGTAGGACTTTTCTAGTCTTGGGTATACAACTGAGATATATAAATGATTGCAAATCTTTATTCTTTGTTTCGTATATGTAACTATATACACACTTACAATAGAATTAGAGGTCCATAAGCACAATTTTTGACAAGTCACAGTTTTGTTGGTGTTCTGAGACTACTACAAAAGCCTGCCATTGATCTTGAGTGGGAGGCGTTCGCTGCAAAAGAGAGTGTCTCGGTAGGTTTGGTGTGTGGTTTTTACGGAAGGCTGAACAGGTTGGTCAGGTTGGACAGCTGTAGCCAGGCTGAGGATGTGAGCACAGCGTGGTTCAGAGGGTGCAGGTAACGACAAATGGCCATTGCCCAAGGAGAAGTGACCAAAGGCCGGAGGGGAGAAAGCATGTTTTTTACGGCACAGATATACCTTGCTGAATCTGTGTTTCTTGGGATGGCCTCGCTATTCCTGTGAACTCCATTTTGAGTGGAAAGTCAGAGCTGTGTGCTATTCTGACTGGATGGATCTATCTGGCTGCTTTTTGAGTCAATATTTATTCACTTAAATTAATTTTGTTTTCAGAAAGATGTAGCGTGTGATGTGTTTCCCTTCTGGCAATAGGGCTGAACAGCGTCAGCTTGCATCTGCTAGAACTTTCTCTGCTTCAGCAACATCTTTTTTCTTTAAAGGATCCTCCAGTAGAGTGGACAAAAGACCTGGAGAAGTAATTAATTATTTTAAAATTAATTCTAATTTTTGCTTCACAAGGGAGAAGCTGTGCAAGTTTTAGTCTATTGCCTTTATTTCCAGCCCAGTACAGAATAGTACAGCTGGATTGTATTGAAAACCATTTAGCTAATATTAGTGAACCTTTTTGAGGCTACACTGAACCCCTTACTAAGTTGTGGAGAGTAGTGATTTGTGTATATATTCCAGTGTGGATTATGATGGTTTATCTATCGGGGCAACTTTGCACAACGTGGTAAACACAGATTCAAAAGTTCAGCACTTGCAAGAAAAAAAGTGTACGTGTGTTGAATATCCTCTTTTGCATCCTCAAAACCCATAAGCATTAGATTAGCAGATATTTCAGGGAGGGACGTGCCTTGTTTTTGGTTTTGTTTTGTCTGACATCAAATTGGAAAGAGTCACAGAAGACAGAGAAGAGGGGTGTGGATCAACCATGCATAAACACCACCTTCGCCCCTGCTGCCCCCTGCAACATCAGCCTGCTGCAGGTCAGCACTTGACTTCGTAGTGGTGAATTTTGTTTTTAAATGGAAAGGGATCCTATCAACAGTACTTGCAGAATTCAAGTCTTCTGCTGGAAATGAGAGAAATAATAGTTGTAAGCTGACAAAGTAGGCTCTGACATAGTCACACTACTGCTTTATATCAACATACTTCTACAGATTTATTTTTTTTAATGTTTATGAGTGGAAGAATACAAAAATGAAGAAGGACTTTGGTCCTGACATTAGAGATGAAAGCAGCTAAAAAAAGCCACTGACATCTTTGGGGATCCTTGTGAATATTTGGTGCCACTGCACCTCAGCCTGCACTCTGAACTCATTTGTACTACAAAGTTTTCTGTGGCTATTTTTTTTTTAATTTTATTATTATTATGCTACCATAAGTGCCACCTGCTGTGTGTACAGAGCATCGGCGTCATCTGCCAATGGGGGGAATGATGCTCTGTATGCAATGCTCACGCTTCATGCAATATGGAGAGATCGCGTGGCCAACGTGCTGATGGGTCTCGTCACAGGCAGGCCCTGACAAAACCATCAAACAAACTAAAGAGAACCCCAGGGACTCGCTGAGAGTTGCGGAATAGTTGTAGAACCATATGTGTGATGCGAGAGGAACAAAAGCAGTTACAAGTTAATTGGTTTGGTGAAATAGGAAGAAAATGCTGAGCCGCATGCTGAGAGGCAGGTAGTGATGCGTGCACAGCTGGGGCAAGGAGGCAGTGACTTCAGCTGGCCATAGCTATCTGTCACCTTGAAGTGACATGATCCGGATTTTCTCTCCTGTCAACTGGGCAGCTCAGCACAACAGCTAGTTTGGCTTTGCACCCCTTCGGTAAGCACTTTCAAGAACTTTCAGCAGGTGTGCAAATATTAACGAAGAGGATAGCTGCGTAGTGAACGTCCACGCTTACAGAGGCTGTCCTGGTAGAAATAAGAGTTTTGAATGACTTAGCTACGACAGCACAGAAAGTGGTCTCTGAACCTCTTCCCAGTCTTGGTTATAACACAAGTTCATTCCTATTCACGAAAGCTCTTCAGACTTACTGGGACAACTCATCTGTCCCAATAGAACGGAGTGCTGCTTTAAGCAGGGGATGCTTATCTTGATTTCAGACTTGGATGAGGATTAGATTTATAAAAGTGTATGCTGTCTTGACAGGAGTGCTTTTAAAATTAAAACCAGAGCTTTTAATATCTGAGACTAGAGCCTGCCTGTCCCCGAGCACAGGGCTATGTCCCATGCAGGGGAATAACCTCTCTTGGCTCTTCTGAGTGCAGAGCTAGCAGTTACGTTTCTCATCAGATTGCTGTGGCTGTGATTTACGTGAATTCGAACAGGTTGTTAGGAAAGTCAAGAATGGTCATGAGAAACGTGTTCAGTTTAACAAACTATTTAGAAGTGCTGATGCTTCTGGAAAGAAAGTTCATTTTTATTGTCCATTGAACACCTAGTGAGATCCAGGTAACCGCTACCCTTGTGAAAGAGAAGATGAAATAAAAGACTATTTTATTACCTAAGAAACAGCCTTACTTCAGAGTCTTACCTTTCCAGAGTGGCATATAAACCTTCTGTATGTCTTGGCACCAGAAACGTATAACAATGAGTAGTTTTTGTTGTTCTGTTTTTTGGAGAGACCATCTGTGCAACAAAATGCAGATCTGCAGGAATGCTTACGTTGCGGAAAATGGAGCAGGGAAATGGAGTTGCACTTTACAAACAGTTGGGTTTAATCTACATATAGCAATTACTTTTGCTGTCAGCAGTTTAAATTTACCAATTCAGAAAGGTCTAAGAGAATCAGATTTCTTCTTTTAAAATGAAGCATAAGCTACCTGTAAATGAGGTTGTGCTGCCCCAAACCTCCCGTTTAGTTCTACCACATAAGACAGGCTTACAGGGACTTCTTATTAATTACCTGACTTCACTGTGGTAGGAGATCCCAGTGGAGCCTGAAGGTCCATTATATTGGCTTTATGCACAAATACATCATCTACTGGTGTCTGTGCCACGAGGAAATAATTCAAGGTAGGCAGGTAGACAGAGAAGGGAAGTCAGTCCCAAGAATTCATTTGCAGGAGAAAAAAAAAAATGCAATTGGAGATATGCACTGCACGTGCACAACTTACTCCTTATTTGTATTTACTAGCGATAGCACCCGGTGTGCTTGGCTGCTAAACGAAGTCAGAAGGAGCAGGGTGAAACAACCTCAACACACTCAGGGTGGGAATGGGCCCATTTAAAGTATAATAAGATTCAGTGACTTAATTTGGCCCTCAAGACTTAAAATGGATCTAATTGCCACTAAGCACATTGCTCTTCAATAAAAGGCCAGCATTATTTTATCACAAATGTTGTATGAGATAGTAAATTTTGCACTGTTTATATTTTGAATGCCCAATAGATGCTTAATAATTAAAAACCCCAAACCTCTGACACCATTCCAAACTACTGTTGAGTATGCCTAAAAAACATCCCTGATATTTCTGTAAGGTGGACAAGGCACAGACATATCTAGGTTAAGATTCTCTTGGAAGAGCAAGAACAGAAAGTCTGTTCCCTATGAAGAGAACCCAGTGGAGGTATGTAGGAAGAATCTGATTTACTGTTGTATTGCACATTTGTCTTAAGTGTAGAGCAAATGAAATTGTGCAAGGGACCTTTGTAAGCTCAAGTTGCCGTCTGTAGCAAGAAAAAAATATCTTATGCTGGAACTAATTACATGACTTCAGGGATCTTGCAAAAGGAATATCCAGGTACCCAGGGATCCTCTTGGTGATCCATTCTTTCTCACAAATCAAAGAAGGTGAATAAAAGAAAAACCTGGAGCCAAGCCAGTGGTTATGTGAATGATTTAAAACTATAAGTCTTGTTTCTGAAGGGAAAAAAAAAAAAGCAAAGCAGTGCCCTGGTCTGGTGCTTCAGCCAAAAATGGTTGTAAAATTGTAATTGTTCATTTTCTCTTGAGGGCACTAATTCTGTCAGCTAGCAACTATCTGGGACAGCCACAAGTGTTTTAAAATAGCAGCATGAAAGGAGACAAAGTAAGTGTTAGACAAACTCAGCCTTCCATGAATGAGTTGAACAAAGAATCATTTGGCTGGAAGTTCCCATTTCCAGGGCTAAGGAGTTGATTACATGCAATAAAGTAAAGCAAGGCAGCAGTTTTCTTCTATGCAGTTAGAATAAATATTTGCTATGCATATAACAAACCTGAAATATATTTAGAAGTCTTCCATTTTTCAAGTTTCTAGTAACATGCTTTGTCATGTGAAATGTTCAATTTTTCACTAGCTGAAGTGTTTCCAGTTTTCCTCAGGCACTTCTAAGAGCAACAATTGAAATGAAACATTTGATTCACAAAAGAGAGTTTCTCCCCAACCTTCATCGAACAGTGAAGTGCTGACAGTACTCTGACTGGTTGAGGCACCTGCCGGAATCAACACCTTCCTCTTTCCAGGCTGTGAAAAAAGTTTTGCCACAGACTACTTTGAATAGTATCTTTAAAAGAAGGTTTAGAGGCAAGTCATCTCCATCATCAATCATTTGTTTGGAGGGATTTTTCAAGTAAATCCAGAGCTGCATATCTATTTTTAGACAAAATTTTCTCAAATTTTAAAAGCCTTCTGAGAATCTGACTTACGTATATCAGTAAGCGTGAATCAACTTTCTAGTGCTGTTGTGCACGTCTGTGTATTGGCATCTAAATGTAGCTGTCTTAGTGTCCTGGTTTGAGGTAAAACAGAACCAATTTTCTTTTCAGTAATTTTACTTTTCAGTTAAGCCTCTTCTAACTAAATAACTCTCTGAAATTAACAGCATATTCTCCAGACAGTGTCTGCCTCCAGAGTGATAAGGCCTGATGTTTATAGTTAATACCAAGGAACGGTATGCACAGAGGCTCTTGCTTATACTTATTGCTATAACAATCAAGGTCAGCTAACTTTGTTATTTGCCCTGTTGGAGGGTTGGAAGATGAAAAGCGTAGACGGGGTCCTACCTGCAGGGAGGAGCAGGTGACCCAAAATTGGCCAAGAGGGTATTCCATTCCATCTGTGCCATGCTCAGTATAAAAGCTGAGGGATCAAAGGGTCAGCCCCCTTTCTTCAATGGCCGTCAGCTGAGGAGGCCTCTGTCTGTTTGTCTGCCTTTGATCCCAATCCGTGCATTCTGGAGTCCAGATCTGGAATCCAGCTCCCATCTGTTGCTGAGTCCAGTTTGGGACTTTCTCCATACCTGTCAGTGATGTGATCGTCATCCTGGGAACTCCATATGTTTTTTTATAAATTGTATATATTTCATCATTTTCTTATTAACATGATTCTCTTTTCTTTTTTGTATTTTATTATTAATATATAACTAAAGTAGTTTAGTTTCTTTTTCAACTCATAAATCTCTCTCTCTTTTTCACTCCTCTCCTCTGAGAGGAGATACTCTCCCGTCTCTGAAGGGGGAGAGGTTAAACAGAGCAGCTATCGTTCATTTTAGGGGCCAGTCCAGCTCACACCACAACAGTTAATCTTTAACTGAATCATGATTCTAGCTTGCATATATAAATATTTATGTAGAGAGCAGTGTTTGGGTGTCATAAGCTAGAGGTGAATCCCACTTATAAGGTTACTCTGAAAGATGGTGTTCTTAGAAAGCAGTGCCGATGAAGGGACAGCAGTTAGTTAGTATATTGGCAGAACCTTGCAGTGCAATGTGCTGTGGTGGAAAAGGTTAACGATCCTTGGATGCTGGATGAGGATAGTAGCGAGTAGGATAAGAATTTTTTCTGGCATTGCTGACTCAATGGATTTATCACTTAGGTCTTCAGAAATACAATAAAATTTGTGAGAATGTAGAACTGATTTATGACTATAAAAATGTCTTATAGTGAAAGATTTAAGCATCT
Source organism: Rissa tridactyla (assembly GCF_028500815.1). Classification (NCBI taxonomy): domain Eukaryota; kingdom Metazoa; phylum Chordata; class Aves; order Charadriiformes; family Laridae; genus Rissa; species Rissa tridactyla. The sequence goes on along the minus strand of NC_071468.1, from coordinate 113,184,496 downwards.
GAAGGCTCTGTAAAAAAAGATTATGAGGTGATTTAGTTGTTGGGGATAGGATTCTTCTAAGTAGAGAACCGGGAGTGCTGAAGAGTTTTTATTTTTGCAGAGAAAGGTTGAAATATCAATACTTTAAAGAGTTTGGCTTAGTCACAGAGATTTCTTTTTTAACAGTAGATATAATTAACCACTTGAACCAATATTTAGAAAAAGATGATTTCTCTACCCTTTTAATATTTTTATCTGTCTTCTCTCCCTTAGCTAACAAACCTTTAGTAAAACTCAGATACAAGTTTCTGCAGTAAATGCAAGGAATAACCAGTAACATCTTGTCAGACAAGCTGGTCTCCAAAATTCTTTCCTCTAGATCCTAAATCTAATTTGATGCCATCTTAGACTCAGTGACTTTCTGTGCGTAGGTGTAGATCTAGGCATGTGGACATCATTCTACACTACCAGGCACTGTTACTTACATGTAAAGTCATGTAGATGTTCATTGTTCAAGCACAATATATCTCCTTTCTTACTTTATATGAGCAGTTTTCAGAGCTACTTTTTGAATTATTTTGTCTGCTTGCTATGATTTTATCAGCTGAAATAAAAACTATCATGCTTTCAGGTTATATTACCTGTACTCATGCGATTTATTTTACATACTTGTTTCCATTTGGAGATTTCACTGCTCACTAAAATCAGCTTGTGGTATTGCACTTTTATAACTCATAGAGGTCCAGAATGAAAGATTTACTTTGGGATGAAAGCTAAGACACAGAACTTCAAGACATGTATTTGTTAATATTTAGTAGAAATAGCCCTTTTCTTTGGTACTGCAACAACCCCGCAGCATCAAACTAATGCCATTATGTCTGGCAATAGAGACCCCCCCTGTATCAGAGAGCTATTTAGAAAAGGCTTTTCTGTCCCTTGTGGCTGAATTCTATTTTGCTCTTCACAGCTGTGACCCTGCAGTCACCCAGTAAGACTGTCCTGGAGGAAAAACTCTGACCGTAACGGGAGAGCAGAGTTGTAAGCATCATAAGTCATCCCCGAGAAAGTGAGCAGGGAGGAATAATGAAAGCCCCGGCTCCTTCCCTTTCATACACTGGAGGTCCAGACACATTGTGTAACGCGTGTCTTGTAAGTCACAAAAAGCAATCGTTGATCCAGAGGTTAAGTAGACAAGAGAAAGGAGAAGAAAGATGTGATTGCAAGGAGAGATTAAATGGTTCACCTGCTCTGAAACCCGACAGAGGAGGAACGCTGCTCCTGAGACCTCTGCAGGGGCAGAGGCACGGGGGTTAGAAGCACTATAGTGGCGCCTGAGCGGGAGTGAGAAGATATGTCTGGTTTATAACATTTGGCTGTATTTCTGTTAAAGGTAGCTGTGTTGTAAAGGTGAGAGAGCTGTAAAGAGTTATAAACATGTTGGGAAAAGCTTTTAAAACCCAGCTACTTTGCTTAAACCTGCCTGCCTAGCAAGGCAGGGGCCTTAGGGGGAAGAGCACACAGGCAAGAAAGATAAAGATTGTTTCAAAAGAAAGAGAAGGAGTCTAGAAAGCTGATTTTTGTGGCATTCAGTGTGTGTGTGTTGCAGGTAATTTTATGCTTTATAAAAGAATTAAAACTTCTGTGCGAGGAGGCACAGCAGACTGAAACCTGAAACCAAGATGGCTGACAGAGCGCAGCAGCAGAGCCGACCGCATCAGGGTCTGAAACCTCGAACGCTTCTGGTTCAGCCCCCTGACCAAGCATCAACGTCATGATTATTTAGGCTGGGGTAGGGTCATCCTTTTTATCATAACAAACTGCGTCGGGGAAATCCACATTGTTATGTCAGTAAACACACCAGGAATAAGAGGTAGACTTGGTCTGAAGTGGTCAATATTGTGCCATTAATTATCTTTGCCTTTTGAATTATTTTGGATTTCCAGTGTGCTGTGGTGTCGTGTTGCCATTTTCTCTCCTTAGCCTTTCCTGAACATTTAAATACTTGTTTGCAAAATTCAGAAGACAGCATGTACACATAATCCCCTTCTTTTCTGTTCGTTTATTTTTAAGTAGGAACTCCGAGAAATGAGAACCGGGAATTGATGCCACTCGCTGCATGCCAACATGGAAGATGACCATCTGGAAAGCAACTTTGCAGAAAAGGACCTGAAGGTCCTGGTGGACACCAGGTTGAACACGGGTCACAATGTGCCCTCACAGCAAAGAGGCCAAATGGTGTCCTGGGCTGCGTTAGGAGGAGCGCTGCCTGCAGGTGGAGGGAGGTGACCCTTCCCCTCTACTCAGCACTGGTGAGGCCACACCTGAAGCACTGTGTCCAGTTATGGGCTTCCTGGTACAAGAGAGAGAAGGACATACTGGATAGAGTCTGATGACAGGCAGCAAAGAGAGGGCTCAAGGGCATCTTTTCCATGTGTATAAACACCCGAAGTAAGACTGCAAAGAAGATGGAGCCAGGCTCTTTTTGGTGGTGCCCAGTGACAGAACAAGAACCAACAGGCACAAACTGAAACTGCCATAGTGTGACCCCAGCCAGCAACTAGGACCATGTAGCAGTTGACGCACTACACCCCTCCCCGCAGTAGGACAGGGAGAAGAGGGAGAAAAAGGAAAAAAAACCAACCCTCGTGGGTTGAGGTAAAGACAGTTTAATAGAACAGTAACAGAAGAGAAAATAATAATAATAATAGTGGTAAAAGAACATACAAAATTGTGATGCAATACAATTGCTCACCACACAATGATGGGTTGTCCACCCCCATGTTGAGCAGCAATTGCAGATTCCTGCCCCCTGGCCAACCCCCATTTATATACTGAGCATGATGTCTATGGTATGGAATATTCCTTTGGCCAGCCTGTCCTGTCTATGCTCCCTCTCAGTTTCTATGGGAACATGAAAAAGTCCTTGACTTAATATAAGAATTACTTAGCAACAGCTAAAACAATATGTGTTATCAACAATATTCTCATACTAAATCCAAAGCACAGCAGCTATCAGGAAGAAAATTAACTCTATCCCAGCTGAAACCAGGACAGAAACACAGGAGGGTCCATCTGAACATCAGGAAACACTTTTTCACTGTGAGGGTGACTGACGGCTGGGACAGGTTGCCCAGGGAGGTGATGGAGTCTCCCTCCTTGAATATATTTAAAAGCCACCTGGACATGGTCCTGGGCAACTGGCTTTGGGTGACCCTGCTTAAGCAGGAGGGCTGGGCAAGATGACCTCCAGAGGTCACTTTCAATCTCAACCATTCTGTGATTTGGTGATGACACCTAGGTATGTACAAACATTTTCTGTCCTCTTGCTGACACCTTTCATCTATTGTATAGCTACCAACGGCAATACCGGCATAGTCATATCTGCAGGCACATGCATTCTCACCAGATGCAGACGTTGAATTGGCCAGCCCATACTGCAGGCTGGCCAGACTCCCTTTCAGATTCAGTGCGCAAGTATTTTGATAATTTCTTCATGGTGCGGTTCCTTTGGTAATGTATCAAATGCTTCATGGGGTGTTTTAACCCGATCATGGTGCTATGCTCTGCTTCATGTAGCAGATGTAGGAAGTGGTTGGAGTTCATGCAGAGGATGGATATAGACCCACCAGAATAGATAAGCCTTTGATCTTCTTAGTATGTGTTTTAACCTCTAATGTTAACTAGTTGTGTGATGGATTTTTGTTACTTGTGTGTGCAATTCGTTTGTTTCTGAGGTGAGAAACGTCTTCACAGAACCTTCAAAACTGGTGTTATGCTTTTAAAAACCTTAGAAGCATTAAAGAAAAATAAGAAAGAAAAACATGAGGATTCTGCTTGTGGAAGCTTATTCTGTTGCTGGAAGGAAATTGTATTATCCATTGCATATGTGCTTAACCGGATCTGCATGATCCTCCTGAAAATAAAGCAAAATGTCCTTTTTCTGTATGAAAAGCACTTCAGTAAAGCCGGTGAGTGGGACTATTACGATGTTATTTGGATTCAAGCAAAGTGTTTTCATGCTAAAGAAATTATTTTTGGCAGTATTTGAAAAACGACAGAGGATATGGTGTTTAAAATGCAGCACCAGAGGAGGTTAGAATTTGGAAGGAAAAGCAGTTGGTGTCCTCCTTCCCTTTCCTTGTCTCACACTGTTGTGTTCCATGTAATTAATAACAATGATATTGGCTCCCTGGTAAAATGACTATATTCAATTTTGTGGATCAATAATAAACAATATAGTATATATCAAATGTGTGATAGCATATCTGTGCAGGCATTATTTACAGATTAAATTCCAGGTCTTGGTTCTAGCAAGTAGCTTGGTAAAATGAACCTGTTAAAAAGCATCTTTTTCAAATACTTTAAGAACTGTGGAAGAGAAGCACTGTAAGATCTAAGTATTTTTACTATAATTATTTACATTTCATCTTTAAACTTTTGTGCAGGATAGACATGAAAAACTACTTGTTAAATACTGTAGCCAATTCCACTTTGCAGCTAATTTCAAATTGCTTGCAAATGAGTATTCAATAATTTCTGTTAATAATTCTTAATCTGCAAATTTCTGAAAAAATGTTTTTATTGATTCTGCAGGCAGTGGTGAGCTTTTTTATTCTTAGTATGACATAAATATTTGGAATCTTACTAGATATTTTACTTTTCCTTTTTTTTTTTTTGAAATGAAATTACTTTCTCGAACGTTCTCTTCCTACAAACTTGCCCTTGCTACAGATATTAGCTAGGTTAGCATATCAAATCAATACCAATGATGCAGGGATATGAAAAAATTAAGCCAATAATTTGTTTATCTTTTTAATAGGAGCCAGTACTCAGAGTGTTATAATTGCAGTTTCCCTTTGCCTGGTTGCCTAAACTGAATTTTGATCTGTTAAGCACACAGTCCTAATACTGTTGTGAGTTTTTATTTTCAGAACATGTTCCACTGAAAACTCCTGGGGAGTTTTTACACTTTTTTAGAATGAAAGGGGTTCCACTTCATCTGCAAAATGCAGCAAATCTAGATCCTCATAGCTGAATCAGCTGAAAAAGAAAAGGCAGAAATCTTAAACCTCTAATACTGTCATAAATTACTAATACAAAGGAAGACTGCCAGCAAAACTAGAAAATATTAGCATTTTCCCAAAACATTAACTAGCCAGGAATCTGAAGTATTTTATGCTGAGCATTTAAGAAGTAAATAATTTATACTGCAAATAATGGCATCATTCTGTGATGGCAGGACTTGTACAAATTGAAACCTGCGTTATACTAGGTGATCTTGCATTAACATAATTCTTCATTATAGCTTGTACACACAGATCATTAAAGATTTAATTCCAAGGGAAACAAGGTGGTGGCAGAATAGTGGCTATCTTCTGGTCTCATGTATCCATTACAATGCTTATTTCTACTTTGGTTCTATTCTTGTTGTAGCAAGAATATTATCAAAGAATAAACCTAAACTTGCTGATAATGTGAGGATATGTTAAAGAGCCATGGACAAAGAAAGCTATGCCATAACCTTACCTGTTTCAGGCTAATTTGGTAGGTTTATTTTGGACTTTAATTTTAAATGGAAGGATATAAAACAAATAAAATGGGACAGATGATTACCACAGTAGAAGTCTGCAACTGCTGTAAAAGCGCACTCCAGAGCAATGTTGTTGAACTTCCCCAGATGCTTGAATCTGTTCTCCCTCTGCCAATACACCACCGTTTCCCTGGAAGAGGAGCAAGGAAGCCATGGCGTTGGGGCTTGGTGCAATCTATGACTGCCAATTCATGCACCTTCCCAACCAGGAGTTTTTTGTTTTTTTTTTTTTTTTAATGTCATTATGGGGCAAAACTAATGATTCATAGCTGCCAAAAGTGTTTGAAAATGATAGTTCCTTATTCTTGGGTTTTTTGCGATTTGGTGGTCTCACAGTACACTTTTGTCTTCCCCCACAAAACTGTGGGTTGCAATTGCGTTAGTTGACCTGAACCTACCTAAAGATGACAACATAATGGAGAATGGCACATTTAACTGTGCTCCTCAGACATGATGACAAATATATCCACTCATGTAACAGCCATGGACTGCACTGTGTGCGAAAACAGGATTTTTGGAAACCGTGAGCACAAAGCAATACAACCATACTTCCAGAGAGGCCCTGCAGAGCCCCAGCAAGCTGCACTCCATCCTCACCTTTACCAAGCCATGAGCACAAGTTTCTGCAATGCATCTCAGCTCTGTCTACCTCCTTCTCAGGCCTCCATATGTCATGTGCTTGCTTCATTCAGGCACTGCTATTGGCTGGCTTTGCTCCCGCTTTTACTGTGTTATAAAGCAGACCTAGCAGCATTTTTGAAATACATATTCATAAGAATATATATTGGCATTTGCAAACTCCCAGAATGTGCAAAATTAACTTTCTCATGCTCTGTTCACTCTGGCACCTCTTCAGCTTCCCTCCCTGGGGAAAGAAGAGCAGCCTTACCTCTTGCCCTGGAAGGCATGGTATGCGTTTTCTCTAAGACAAAGGGAGAAGATGTGAATTCCAGAGGGTTTTTATAATTTCGCAGGCTTCTAGTAACCTCTGGCTGTTGGAGAATGCTACAGACTTTGCACTCCTTGATTATAATGTCAGACAGGCAACATAATTTTTAATCTAGCATACTCTGTATTACTTCTGAGGTTTTTATTTTTCCTATGAGAAACTAGAATAATTGGAATGTTTCCTTATTCTCATGGCTATCATCTGCCTATATTAATTATTTAGTAGCTATGGTAATTCCTTGTCATATTATTTAAAAAAATCATTTTACTGTCTTAGTTTCTATGTGATTGAGAAAGTTTTGGGCTTGAAGAACAAGCTATTTCCTTTGTTAATGAGATGTATGCACACATACAGGATATGCATCCCTGCTATTGCTTTGAACAAAAATTAATATTCAATTAAAAAAAAATCTGCTGGAGACAACTTAGAAATTACATAGAACAGTTCTATTTTTTCTTTCATTTGGCTATAGACTTCCACTTGCCTCTGGCCCCCAAAGGCCATAACCAAATCACAAACACCACTTCAAAGGAAATCACAAAGCCATTGGTAATACCAGTAGAAAAGATGGTTTTCAGTATGAACTCTGGTAGAAAGAGCCGAGTATTTCCAGAATCTATGGGGTTTGCATTTATCCAGTTGCTCTCATGAACCTCAGCTTGGCTGTTCCTCACTTCTAGCAGCATCAGGCCAAAGGCAACCAAACCAGTAAAGGTGACTCAGCTCACTGGAGAAAGGGCAGCATGGTTTAAATAGTGATGCTTGACTATGGCAATTCAGGGTCACTGACATTTCTTAATCCTCTTCAAAGACTTAATTTAGAGCTTTTTATTTTGGGAGATCTGTTTTACAGTTTAATACTATGTACCACCTACACTGGGCTGATGAAGGTGAATAGTGCACTCCTTCCTGGGTTGGAGGCTCAGCCTAACCCAGCTCCTGATGCAGCCTGAGGCCTCAATAGCTTATCAGGGTGGTAAGAGTTCCCTCAAAAAGCAGTTTAGAATGTTTGCAGATCGCTACACCCATACTCAAGTCATAACTCTGTCCTCTTGTGCTGGCACTGTAGAGATTTTTATTCTATGCGTAGAGGACAGAGAAACTCTGTTAAGGCCACTGAGATTGTTTTCTCTGTTGTGCATATAGGGATCTTTCAATTGATAGGTTATGATGGCTGAGTTTGTTTAGTTTATAAGCTCTGAAGCACAGTCTGTTGTGTTGTTTTTTTGTTTGGCGGGTGTTTTGTTTTTTTTTTTCTGAATGCACATCTGTCCTGGTTTGAGGTAAAACAGAACCAACTTTCTGTTCAGCAATTTTACTTTTAGCTAAGCCTCTTCTAACTCTCTGAAATTAACAACATATCGTGCAGAAAACTGTTCTCAGCGTGATTAGACCTATGTTTATAGTTAATACCAAGGAATGGTATGCAGAGAGGTTCTTGCTTATACTTATTGCTATAACAACCAAGGTCAGCTAGCTTTGTTATTTGCCCCATTGGAGGGTCAGGAGTGGACAGGAGAGATGACCCAAAACTGTCCAACAGGGGTATCCCATCCCATCTTTCCCATGCTCAGTATAAAAGCTGAGGGATCAAAGGGTCAGCTCTTTCTTCAATGGCCAATGTCCGAGGAGGACTCTGTTTGTCTACCTTTGATCCTGATCCGTGCATTCCTGACTCCAGATCTGGAATCCAGTTCCCGTCCATTGATGAGTCTAGTCTGGGACTTTCTCTGTGCCTGCTGGTGATGTTATCTTCATCCTGTGAGCTTGATACAGTTTTTTATATGTTGTATCTATTTCATTATTTCCTTTTATTTTATTATTAATATGTTAATTAAAGTAGTTTAGTTCCTTCTAAACTCATAAATCTCTTTATCTCTCCTCCTCTCCTCAGAGCTAGAGGTGAGGGAAAGCATCTGTCATCTCATCATTGGCCAATCCGGCCCAAACCACAACAACATAACTATTTTCATCTTACACTAGCAAACTGGTTACATCATCTTCCCTCTTGTTCTTCAGAAGCTTTCAGAGATGCTAACTAAACATGGAGTCTGTCAGACAAATTCTGAAAAAAACCTCCTGGAAATTAAAAACTTTAAATGCTGCTAAATTTTATATTTAGCAATCAACAGTAGGCTTCATTAGTTTTGTACCTTTTAAAGACACTATGCTATAGATTATTAAGGCAAATCAATTTGACTAAAAGAACAAAAAATAAATACACTTTGGCTGAAAATATCCAAGAGTAAATTGAGGCAACAGAAAAGGAAAGGAACAGTTTCCAAAACCAAAACACCCGCAGTGGAACATGACACCATTTAGTATTGCTTTATTTTTCTTTGAATTCTTTGTTTTGCTTTGCTTGCGTACATGGCTTTTGCTTTACCTATTAAACTGTCTTTATGTCAAGGCACAAGTTTTTCCTCACTTTAACTCTTATGATTCTCTCCCCCACCGCATCTGGGGGAAGCGAGCAAGTGGCTGCATGGTTCTAGCTGCTGGCTGGGGTTAAACCACAACAGAAAGAAATTGAAAATATGATACAGTCTAACTTCATGTTGCTTCTAGAACACAGTCTGCTGTTTCTAGCCATCATCTGCTTTATTTCTGTTAGCTTACGTGGATCTTCCGGTCATGGATATGCCGTTGGAAGTTGAATCTATTACAACAGTTGTGGCAAGGACTGGGTGTAATTCACAAGTTAGTATACATATAGTCCTTCTTCTTCCCATCATGGAGGATATAAATCTTTTGCATGTTCTGCATGTACAGCCTGATTTGTTAGCTCAGACTGCTCATGTTCTCTCCTTTCAAAGACTCTTATGTCAGTGAAGTAGGCAATCAGCCCATAAACAATGTCATTTACTAGTATTTAAGAGGATCTAATGTTTCTTTTCTCTGCAAGATTTTTGCTACTTGCTGAGAAATAATCCACCAGGCTGGTTTTTGCCATGAGGATTAATATTTGCCTGGAAGATCAATATTAAACTGTAAAGAAGTCATTCCTGCCCTTGTCAGTGGCCTTAATTTTGCCTTTTTTTTTGCTGCTCAAGAAGTTGAAAACAAACAGCCTTCTGAGTCTAATTTCAGAAAATTTGCATGATGTGTATAGAAACATGTGTATAGAATAATGAACAATACACGCAAATTGTCAATTTCTTGCTTTAAAGGCTGATCTTATAAACTACTGGTTTTACTTTTTACAGTAAATTGGAAGCTATTTTCCCCACATTTTCATTACATATTCTCCTAATTAAGGTTGAATAAAATGCATTTTGGACCCGAAATAAGCTATTTCTTTGCTGCAGTCTACAGTTATAAATTGAATTAGCTCATTTCAATCAACTGCACCCTCTAATTTAAAACTGTCAGCATAAACCTTAATCACAAAAGATATCTCAATAAGCAGGCTCTGATAATCTAATTCCTCAGGTGACATTTCAGAGTTAGTATACTTTGCTTCACTATCTTTTTTCTTGAGGAATGTTTGAATATAGGCTTCTACAAATGAAACTTTACAAGAGTAAGACCAAAACTCTTTGGAGAAGATGATATTTTTTTCTTTTATAATTGACCATCTTATGTGCACTTTCAAGTAAGCAAAAAACCCAATTGATCTTAACTGTGATCCGTTGGTTGGCTTCAACAACTAAATGCACAAACTAGTACAGCTACGGGTCAGAGAGTTTCAGTTTTTCAGACCATGTTGACTTTGTCTTAATCTGCTATGAAACTAGGCCTTCATGAAACTAATTGCATATTTTGGTAAGAGGTGTTGCGTTTAACTTGTTTGGGCTCTTCAGAGTTCACGTGTTCCGTCTCAGACAGAAAAGCTGCCAAATCCCTATAGTCCTCAGGGACTAAAGCCATCTGTGATAAAAGTAACCGAGTTTGGCGTTTCTGGTTTAGGTTTACTGCTGTTCCTGGAATGAAGACACTTCCATGCTCCAACGTCTCACATTACGTATTGTCCTTCCTCTTCGCAGATGAAGTACAAGTAGTCCTCAATCCGTATAGAAGCTGGATGCTTAGAATCCATGACTTTGCATTATTCATTCAATCTTTCTTGGTCTGTCTCTGAGCAGAAACAGGTAAGAATAAAGATGTGCCTATGGTCAGTTCCCTAAGCATCTCTCACGTATAAAAGAATTATAACGTAATTTAGGTTGGAAGAAGCCTTCAGAGATCATTTAGTTCAACCCACTCTCAAAGCAGAGCCACTCCCAAAACTGCACCAGCTTGTTTGGAGCCTTCTCCAGGTGACATATGAATATTCACAGGAACACTGTTTAATTTTACAACCTTTAGGGGAATCGTATCCCGGCACCCAGCCACTCTTACTGTGAAACACATTACCTTACATTTAAGCTGTATATTAGAGGTGGTTTAAGACGTGTTTTGATCTTTAATTTAGGGTTATTCAGGAATTTCAGAATCTAGGCTAGGAGGAACTGTAGCCTAGGATTAAGGTTTTGAAATGTTATGGGACTGTAAATTTACCTCAAAACAGGACTATGGCCTGTTCTAATACATATTTTGACTTCATTTTGTCAAAGTCCACCAGTCATCAGTCCACTGCTGTCTACTGACTCCTTTTTTTTGCCATCTCCTGTGCTGAATTAAGTCTTCTTGCCTGCTCCTGTCCTTCCCCTCCAAAGAAAGAACACAACAGAGGTGTAAGTGATGCAGATGCTATGCTAAAGAAAGTGCTCATGCTGTCTGTTGTTTTGGTATATGGGAGATCAGTTCCCAGATCTATAATCAAATGTGAAGGTAAATGGTGGTGAAGTGGATGGCTAACCAGCCAGAGAGTACACGGCCATGAGAACTGAAGTTATAAAAGCTGAACGTGGGAGAATGTGAGGGGAAGGAGAAAGCAGAATGCCAGAAAGATTAAATGGAGAAAAATAAGCATGGTTTGGTCTTGTCACATAGAGTCATAAAATAGATATATACTTGATTTCATAACCAAATGGTTTCACTTCTTGTATCACGTTCTATAACAAACGAGAAGCGCTTTCAAATACAGTCAGGTAATTTTAAAATATAAATACAAAGTGTGTAGCATTGACATTCTTTAAACATGTGACTTTGAAATTGTAATTCTGCCAAATCTGAGAAATATAAATCTTCATGCAGCATGCCGTTTTATAATCCAAATATTTTGACTGAAACGGGATATGTGCCTCCCTCCTTTTGCTACAGTGTTAAGTAGTTGTGCTGCCGAAGGCATAAAATGGTACTGTTTGACTTTCATCCTGGTCAGTCTTTGTTACAGTTTTTCTCTGGATCTGTAGCATCACATGCTGTAGCTCCTGTAAGGAATACATACATAAATACATACATACAAACCTGAAGTTTGTATGGCTAAACACCCCTGTGCAGCTCAGAAGAGAAATAAAAGACAGACTTTGGTGATGATAATTTGAATTTTGCAGTCAGCCAGTGGTGCCAAGGTAGAGAAAAATATTGTAAATGGAGTAACAAAATGAGGTTTATGATAATCCTGTAAAAATATACTGATGACAAAACTTTCCATATTCTGACTTTAAAAAACAATGTTTTCCATAAACTCAGTTTCATGTTTTATCTCAGTTATAGCAATGAAAAATGGAATACGAGTAAATTGTGAAGCAAAAAGAAATAGAGGTAGAGACAGCTTTAAAAAAGGATAATTCCAATTTATAAGCAAACGATAGGAAAAGAAAACAGTATCAGGATCATTTTCCAGATGAAATATCATAACCTTGATTTTCTATCTAAATAATAATAATAATAAAAATTATAGATCGTTAATGGTTTTGCCACATAAAAGTTAAAAAGTGGCATTAAAATAAACTCTTTATCTTATGAGAAATCATATATTTTCCAATATGAATTTGTTTTTAAACTATTATACTTGTTAATTCCAACAGAAACTTAGTGAATTTATCTTTGGAGGTTAAGTGACTTCTTAGCCAAATGTTTACTAACTATAAACAAGATTTAAAGAAATAGAATTTTTTTCTTGCTTTTATCAGTGCTTCAGATATTAGAAAAACTTCTAATTTATTTTTTTAATTAACATAAAAACAGGTACATGAATATATAAAACAGAACAACAGGTGCCCATCAGTTCTTAAGAGGGCTATTGTATTTTTATTATCTTTTTATCATTTTGGACTGTTAATTTCACTATTCCCTGACAAAAATCTTCTGTATAAAGGAAGAAATTTCAGACACCAGGCTTTCATTTGTTTTTAGCATGTTTTTTTTTTCTCAATGTAGACCAACATGCCTGAAGAGGAGAGATGATGAAGATATGTATCTGAAATAAGGATGGCTGTAGCACATAGAAACATGTTAATTGATGGTGCAGATTCCCACAGTTATTTATGGTAAAATGTGTTAAGTTGCAGCTGGATACTTAGTTAGGAAATGATCTTTAAAAAATTGTATCACTTTGATGGAGATGATAGAGAAGGAGCTTCCCCTCTGTCTGGTACTTTTGAATGTCTTTGCTTTTGTTTTTCTACCAGGTAATTCAGGAGTGAATGAAACTTTCACTTACGCATAATGAAGACCATACTAACTAGAACTAACAAAAACTTGAATTGTTGGAGCTCTGGGTTTTGGGTCTGCCTTTTAGTGGCATTGGTTCCTTGGCCATCTATTCTAAAATTTAAATCTAATAATAATTTATGTGCATTCTTCACTAGAAATTCAATAGAAGATCTTAATTTAAATTATAAATAAATGATATTACATAAATACAATATACCTTTTCCCCATTCCAACATTTATTTCCCAAGCATTTCTATTTCTAATTTTTAGGCCTATAATAATTTGCTGTCCAAAAATACAGCTGTGTTTCATAAGAAGAGAGATATATCTTCTATTACGGTATGTACAATGTGAAACAAATCAGAATAAAAAACATCACCAACACAGTTTTAGGTTTAAAGATTAAAGAAAACTTGGGGGCAGTTTTTTTCTGTAATTTACTACACCCTTATGGCTTACTCTACACTGATTTAGTCACAGTTGCATACGCTTTATCCACCCGTAATGTTTGACCTAGCCTTGCATATAGAAGAAGAAGAAGATATTCTAAGAAAATTACAAATGTTATTAAACATTTCACTGTGCAAGTTAATAAAAGGGCCCTTCTGCAGTCCAGGACAAATTTCACATGCAGCTTAGGGCTGTGTAATTCCCATCTTCCGCAACAGTGCACACACTGCCGTGTTTGCATATCTGCTATTTCCTTGTGGACTTCCAACACGGAGCTTTGCTATGGAGGTTTAAGCTGCCTGTGCTCAGCTTCCAAGTTACTGTTGCCCAGCATGGGCTTTACTTGAGCTTCCCTAGTTTTTGTTTCTCAGGTGAATTGAGTATACAAAATCTCCGATGTCAGCTATGTAAAAAAAAGTCTCCAATGCGTTTAGAAACAAATGTGTACTTCGTGATGTCACCCTCAAAGCCCACGGGGTCTGTAAGGCGATGGTAAAGTGTGTTCCACTTTGAGAATATCAATATTAGGTGTTTTACCGGTCGAAACTGGGGAAGCCTCACCTCCACTAGTACCTACAAGAGCCGCTGTAGACACGCTATTAGCTGGATTTGAGCTGGTGACCTTGACATGAAAGCCTATATATCTGAAAATGAATCTCCAGATCCAACTGATTCTTGACACTTCTGCTCTTTATCGCCTGTGCTTTTCCTCCGCCGAGAAAATGCTGGGGTCGTTCACATGTCAGTAAGTCCCGGTCCCGTGGATATAGCTCCGGAATTGCAGCCTTTGTCGTGCTGTCTGCTTATCTGCAGGTGGCAGCAGGACAACTCCGTGCGCCCGGCCACCGCCGGGCCCAGGGTGGTGGGTGCAGAGCTCTTCCCTTCAGCGGCACTTCCTCCTTCAAATGCCAATTGTTTTGATACCTCGTTCGTGGGTAGAGCAGCTGTTCTTTTGCCTTTGCGAGGGCTGTTAGTAGTTCTACAGTGTTGCTGCTATAGTAATGGCTTGTCGTTTTTACAGAATACAGCAAATTGCCTTTGTATCCTTGTGAGCTCAGTGGCTCAGAAGAAAGACTTCAGCCTCTCCCTGCCTTCTGGAGTGGTATGAACATTTGAATTTCTTTGGATTTGTCAGACTGTCTCAGGAAAGAAACTTTCAAGGTAATGTTCAACCGATTTAAGATTAAACACAGTTTCATAGCTCTTTCCTGAGTGTGAAGAAAGACAAAGCGCTCTTGAGGTAATGCATCTGGGATGTGATGATCTTAAAGGAAAACTTTAGTTCTGTGATGTGGTCTAACACGTAAAGCAGATGGCTCAATGGTCCTGACTGTCCCAAAGAAACTTCTCTTAGGTCTACATCTAGGTTTCTTTACCTCTGTTGAGGAAATCAAACCTTTCCTATGTCCTAAGGAAGAAATGTGGAGGAATCCCACTCTCAATCACATTGTCTCATGTGTTTTCCTCTATCAACTAATGGCTATAGCCAGACTGATAAATAAAATGATAACAGGGGCTGTTCTCTCGCCTAAGACCAACTGGCACGACACAGATCATATCCCTCCAGCTGAATTCTCTTACGCCCCCCAAAACAGGATGGTTGCATAAAACATGTCTGTTGGGGCTCAGCTAACCCCCAAGCTGTGCCCAGGCACTGGGGGGAGCCTGCACTAATGGTGCGACGCAGAGCTTGCTAAATGTCAAACGCTATGGGCAATTGCATGCCAGTGCTTGGGCCTGTGCCCTCACCCTTTTATTTCCTGGAATAGATATGGCTAATTTGGATGATCGCACTGGTCTCACCCCAAATATTGCCTTTTCATTTTAAGATTTCATGTAAGAGAAATTGTTATGATTCAGTCCTAGATTAAGGATCAAACACATAAACATTTCAGTAATATTATTTTTTCAACATAATTTGTCTTCCTCCTTTGTGTTTTATGGAGAAAAAAAAAACAACCAACAACCAAACAAAAATACCCCACAACTCTTCCGCCCTCTGCAAAACCCAACCAACCTGTTACCAGCCAGTCTGCAGAAGCAACATATTTCTAACATTACTTAAGAGCTATCTTTGTCCACTTCAGAATGACTTCAGCTAACAGGTGCTTTTCGGTTCAGTGTGATTGCCGCCTTCATACTCTCAGGGAAAAGGACAGCTCGGTATGTTTCTGAATTAGACTTTGAAAAACAACAAATTAATCTAGCTCTGTTGCCTAGCTGTCTGTGTGATTGAAAGCCAGTCCTGCAGAGGCTGATGCAAATTGAGTGCCTGTGATTGGGAATTGCATGTGTGCCTGAACAAAGAGATGGAAATCAGTGAAAGAAACACTAATTAGCTCTTATGAATGTTTTTGTTTTTAAATTACCTCTCGAGGAAAAAAAAATAAATCTTTCTTTTGGTTATAATGAAACTAAAGAATAAACAGATCTCATTTCATATATTAAGTAATTTGTAGAATTTCTGTTGATATAGCATACAGAGAAAGCTAATACGTGTGTGATAAGGTAATATCAATCCGTGTCTGTGCATGTGTGTACATGGATTTGAGCAGTCACATTTTAAGAGTAACCAACAGTGGTTTATATGATACAGCATGTAGATGATGTCATTTACGTTTTCTCCAGTATGCCAGGCAGGATATCAATATAATACGTAATGTCTCTATCCGTATTTGCGGCTGTAAAACATGACTAAAGAGGAAATAAAGGAAAAAAAAAATATCCCATGGTTTTAATGTTATTTTCTACATGCCTACCCATCTTTGAGCTTAAATATTAATAAAGCCATTTTACATGAGTGAATTATTAAAGCCTTCAGACCTAGTCAGAACAAAGACATGTCAAAGCAAGGTTTTGATTTCAAGCTTTGTCAGTTTTGAATGTAGGACTCAGGTTTTGTTCTGTCATTAGTCAATTTTATCATAGATTCTCTGTCAGAAAATTCACCGGTGTTACTTATCTCCTGTAAAACAGATTTTGGGTCTCTTTCCCTGGCTGAGGTTTGTTTAAAAGAGAAATTAGTGTGCAGTAAGGTAGGCTGTGCAGTCTGCATTAACTCCCCATCGAGCTCTGCCTGGCTCTATCGCAGTAAACCATCAGGGGGACAAGACCTTGAGCACTGTTTTGTGATTATATTGGTAAACTGTTTTCATGGTCCCTAGTATGGTTTTGGCCAGTGTCAATCCGAAATGTCCCAAACAATGTGTGGTCACAAGTTAGCAGTTTGCAGAGGTGAGGGGCAAATCCCATGGAACCCTCATTTGGGTGGGAAGAAGTTCATCTCTGCCCTGCCACCCTCAGAGCATAAGAATGGAGGCTTACTTCTTATTTCCTTCTGTACATGTACCTTCTCACTCTATGCTAAATGTAAGCAAGATTCCTCCACTTTTAAAGTGAACTGATGTATTTCATAAAAAGACTTTTAGGCATTGGAGTTGTTTGCAGGAGGTAGTAGTGCAGTGTAGAGACTCTGCTGTAAAAATCACATTCCAAATTGCTGCAAAAGAACTGCTGGGTGAAGATACGCCCTTACTAGGTAAAAGCTAAGAAGAACTTTCTTAAATGTAAAAAGGATGTTTTATTAGCCAGTTAAAAAGAATAAGATAATTTACTTTTTAACTAGGATGTTTTGATAGGAAGTTCCAATCAGCAGTGATAATCCATAACCACTTTGGATTCATTTTATAGGCAGCAAAAATTCTGTTTCACTACTTAATTGTGAATGTTCTTGTTTTTTTCCTTTTTTTTTAAAATTTCTTTCTTTCTTTCTTTCTTTTTTTTTAATTCAGCAAAAAATGGACTCCAAGTCAGTTCCGTTCTAATTACGCATGTATTTTTCTGCTGAGTTTCTGTTTCTGGGATTATCAACCAGAGATCCTATTTTCCATGAACAAAAATCTGAGTTTTCCTTCCTCACATGATGCAAATGTTTTTGAGCTGCTGGCTGATATTTTTAACCTTCTGTCTCGCATTTCTGAATCTTGTACTCACTAACAAAATCTGCTGAATGTCTTGTCTTGCTGTGTTAACTGACTGCTGTGTTATCCCAGGGTTACCTCTGCAAAACTTTGTTCCTGGTATTTCCCGCAGTCCATGTTATTAACTCACAGAAGGAACTGATCAAATTTAGTTTGAAGACTTTGAGCTGACGAGTCTTCAGGTGTCCACGTCTTTTCTTTCTCTCTCTGTGTTTCCTGACACTGAAGGTGAAAGCTAGGGCAAGAAAAAAAATTATCTCTGCTAGGATGTGATATTTTTACTTTTTAGTCATCTTCAAGGTTTATGTCAGGAAGACTTTTCCTATTAAACTACACTTGATGATTACGGGAGAAAAACTAAGGGTAGTTCAGAAAAATATTAAACTATCCTGGTCCATTATAAGTGTATTCTAAGGGCGGGATCATCTCACCTGACTTAAGAGGTTTTATTGCAGGATTTACTCTCTCTGGGTTCTCTTTTTAGTTACTGGGAGCAAGATGATCTGATTTAGACTTTTAGAAGGAAAAGAATTCCTGAAGTCATAAAAATAATGTGAAAACTATGGACAGGAGGAGGACAAATGCAAGAGAATCTTGTCCTCGACAGAGGCTGGAGTGTGGGTTTCTTTGATGGTGGGCAGCAGAGAAGTCACATGCAAGACAGCCTTTTTAAGTTATTCCCAATTTTGAGAAAAGATACAATCACAGCATCAGTCAACAACAGGCATAAATCCAGACAAACCAGATTTCATCACCTTCTGTGATCATGGAACTATTTGTTTTATAAAGCAAAGTCTGCGATTCAGATGACCAGAAAATGAAATGTTGAAATTGAAACAACAACATGGTGTAAAAATATGCTTATTCAGTCCTGCTATCAGGTTTGGAATAGACCAGGATACAATTTTATGAATGCAACATTTCATTTAATACATTTTTCCCCCTAATTTTTTCCTGTTTTCCGTCATATTTTCTGTGTAGCCCAAATTGAATCTAGACAGTTCTAAACAAGTCACTGTAGTCCTGAGATGCTACTGTGATCAGTACCCAACTCTGCCACAAAGCAGAAATTAAGCTTGTCTGCCCTGGAATGTAGTGATATACAACTAGGGGCATAGATTTATTTTTTTAATATAAACTGTAATTTCTCATATTGACCATAACAAAATAATTAGGACCTTGGAGATCTCTTTCATCTTGGGGTTTGTAAAGCATTATCTGAGGCAATTTCAGAAAATTTCTCACTGAATTTCTGAAAAAATATATGAAATACCAGAAGGCTAAGAAAAAAGGCAAATATGATGTCCATCTTTGAAGAGGTAGGAAAAGAAAAAGGAGATGGGGTTTATAAACCAGACACTTATCTTCAGTTTCCTCAATAATTCTGGAAGGTAAAAGACCTCTTTACAGAAATAAATTGTAGATGTCATATATCTTAGCTTCAGAAAGATTTTCGGCACTGGTTCACCCAGTTTACTTATAAACAAGCTATTGAGACATGTGCCTGAGAAAAGCACTATAGCATGGGTGCAAAGTGGTTGCACAAATATACAGAGAGAGTAGTTTTCACTGATTTTTTTCAAAATGGAAACATAAGGTATCTGGATCTTGTGTTATTAAAAACTTTTATTAACCACTTGAATTATTGCTGTTTCAGACTATCTGAAACTAGGAGAGAATTAAATTATTTTGGAGGAAGGATTAGAATTCAGCGTGCCTTAACAGATCAGAGATATGATATGAAAATAATACAAACCTCTTCAAGACAACACAAGGTACTGTAATTTAATGGGAACAACACATTCTAAAGATATGCATCTGTGAAGTAATATGCCTGCACTGTCTAGCACTGGAAAGCTTTTCAGAGGAGTGCTGTGTTCTCTGCTGGGCACTGAATGAACTTCAGGAAAGATACAGCCCAACAGGAGATGGTTGAGACAACATGACATATAATAAAAATGATTGAGACTGTGAATGTTTACTGGACTTAAGAGATATTAAATAGGAACATGATTACTGCCCAGAGTTAGACAATTTTGTCGTAAAGAAGAAGAGGTGACCTTTCCCACAGGTTCAGGGCAGATAAGACAAGAAGTAATCTGCTTGAGTTGCAGCAAGAAAAATTCAGTTTTCACATTTGGAAAAATATTTGAACTGTAAGCATAATGTAGTGCTGGAATAAATCTCCTGGAAACATTGTAGATTCCCTGCCACTGAATATCTTTAATAAGAGAAAACATCTGAAACCTGTCAGCTTAGAATAGTTTTTGAGGTCCATTTTTGCACCATTTTTACTAAAGTATGTGAATTTAGTGGATTGTGTTTTCAGTGGGAAGCATAATTTGAATATTTGCTGAATATGTGTGAGTTGCGTGGCTTCATTTCTGCCTGAACGTAACTTTTGGCATTGGCCAATTTTCACTCCATATTTGCCCATAGCAAAGGCAAAATAGCAATAGCTGTGGGTATGCTCTTTCTTCAAAAAATGTTTAATTTTTTTTTTTTAATCTATTGATTTTATGAGTAATATTGAAAAAAAAAATTTACAGTGGCTGTAAAATCCCATGTGATAGTTCCTAATTAGAATATGTTTCTTGGCCCAAGCCAATGATTCACATTAGCGGAATTACCAGCCAGGTTTTGAAAATGCTCATTTGTTGTATACAAGGTAGAATGTGGTTGACTTGTTACCAGTCTCTTCCTACACTTTATATTCCAGGGTCATTGCTTATATCCTGATATCTTCCCTAATACAGTATTTTTTATCAGCTCCTTGTACGCTGGAAATAACCGATGGCTTAACAGTATCTTCAGAGAAAGTAAATGTTTCTGTTAGTCTTTTTCTGACTTAAGAAAAATTTTTACTGCTTCACTAGCACAGGGAGTAAACTAAATGAAATATGAAGAACACAGGATGGAAGAAATACAGCTCAAAATTAAAAATATAAATGATACATGGCACATGTTTGATGGGATAAGAAGGATCTATCTGTTAAAGAGTCAAAGCGCATTTTGTAGAACACTTCACGTATGCTCATTTGCTCACGGATATATCCTTATTAGCTCTTTCTACTGATCCTCAGCATGGCTACATGGTTCCAGCACAGGATACTGCTGTTACCTGTTGCAACCAAGACTGTGAGTAACAGACTATATGTCTGCCTACTTGAACTAGGTATAGGTTACAACAGGATGTTGTGTAGGTTACGACAGGATGTTGTGGGAGTTTTTGTTAAAAAGAATGGGGATGTTTTTGGTATGTTTTCTTTCTTTATGGGTCCATAATGAAGAAAGATATTGACCCAACTTTGGGTGAAGACTCTTAGTCCTGGTTATCTTCTATGCCTTTACACATCCTTTACATGTTCATAAAGCTTTTGTAGATGGTGATCAGGGTGGTTTTTTTTTGCTATCTATGGAAGATATGGCTGCTCAGCACCTCACCACAGGCAATGCAATCAACCATTATGTAAGGCAGACAACCCGAGTTTCATAATAAAACTGATCTCTGTTTTGAAGTTTAATCTAATTTGAATCTTTGGAGCAGAAACAAGGACATTTAATACTTACTTCTATTTATAGTTTATTTAACAATTTACATTGGGTTTCTGTGCATTTTTATTTATATTTCTAGATATATTTTGGTGACTCTCTAGTACCTCTCATCTGTTGAGTGGTTATTTGAACTTTTGACATTTGTAAGGGAGAAAGGGCTCGAGCTTTATTCTATACCTTTTGTCATATGTATATTCATTGCTTGTGCACCTTTAAAAATTGAGGTTTCCATCCTCAGTTGCATTTCCTAGGAAAGATTTAGCAGTCTAGTGAAACAATAGTGAAGCAAAGAGAACATTTATACGCCTGAAATACACCACTGCAAAAACAGTAGTAACAAAAATTATTGTACTGGAACTTGTCAGAACAGCTGTTGTGGGGCTGAGTTTGGAGGGGACAAGGTGAAAACCAGGCAGGCCAGTCTGCCTTCTTGAATCTGTTCCTGAAGTTCATACACAGGTGCAACTTCTCTTCTGCCCATTGTATGGGAACAATGAACGATCGAAACTGCATCAGGTTCTGCTCATTATACCTGGAACCAGAACCACATCCTCTCTTTACCTCTTAACCTCTCTCTTAACCTCTAGGTTAACAACTTCCTTGGGACAGATAAGTTGTAAACAATATTGTTAACAACCTCCTTGCCATGTGTAAGTTGTACAGTCAAATAGTGAAAAATTAGAAAACGAACATATCTATTTGTCCGTTTCACAGTTTCAAGTCAGAAGCTCTGTGTATATACAGTGTGTAGTTGACTCTAAATATACACTTATGTTGCTTTTTTTTCCCACAGAATGCCAACTTCCCTCAAAATTAATTTTAGTTATGTAAACAAGCGTAATAAGCAAAAAAAGTAACTGTACAGGGGACATATTAATGTACAAGAGATTTATGGGTTACCTTTGACAGCTGTGACTTCTTGTGTAGTTATTCCCCAAAGTGAAACATGTTTTTCTTTCCTGCTTCTTTGCTTATTTACCCTATTCCCAGAAAAAAACCAACCTGTATAGTGTACCTGGGATACAGAAAGTCTTCACCATACTTACGTATTTATGTCTTGTATTTCTTTGCCTTTAGGTTGCATAGCTCTGGGGCTTGATTTTTTTTCCTGTCTTATGTGCAGTGTAAAAGAACAGTATAAAGAAGCAAATTGTGGACTTTTTGTGAATCATAAGATAAATATTTATGCGTCTAATAAACAATCTAGCTTTGGGTTTGACACACCTCACCCATAACTATGTAGAAAAATGAAATTAAATATAGTAAGTTACTGATGGAAGAAGAGGATCTGTTTAAAACGTAGAAGCTTAGAAAGACATGAGATGTGCTTTTGGTTGAGAGAAAATTCCACTTGATTTTTCACACATATTTTCTGCATGGGTTACAAGTCCATTAGGGATCAAACTGAGACTTCAACCCAACTCACATAAGTAATCAGATGTCTTTAATAAAGATTTTTAGTTCCTTTTGAGATGGTCTAACTCTGAAACAGAGATTTTGGAGAGAAAGGGTTCATGTCCCATTAATCTCTTGATATTATATCCATCTTGTAGCACAATGGGCGTTTTGTTCAGTTTTTATAATCATTAATTTTTATGAGAGTAGTTGGTTAATCTTGTTCTCTCCTTTTTTTTTTTTTTTTTTTTTTTCTTATTTCTTCTCCCTCCTCCTTTTTTTCTGGTCTTGGTTTGGAGAATATAATGAAGTAGAGTAGGGAGAGTTATTAATCTATTTAAGAGGAAATTAATTTGACATGAAGTGCCTTTGTTTAGAAGAGTACAACTGCATTGTCCTGCATGCTGTGGGCTTTGTGCTTTGAAAATTTATTCTTTTGACAAGATTTAATTAAAGTCAATTCCACATACACTTGAATGTTTTACAATTTCATAACAAATGGTGTGATTACTAGTGGCTGCAATTTTTAGCATGTAACTGCCTTTATGATGTTATAAACAGGAGCCTATGACTTCCCATTATAAACCAGAAGAAGGAGGAGGTAAAGATTTGATTATATGACAGAGAGAGATGAAGCTTTATGTCTTGAAAGTGCTATCTTAGTACCTAACAAACTTTGGACAAGAAGTACAACAACACCTGTTCACAAGCCTTCTGAATGAATATGAAATCAATACTTTCTTTGATGCTTTTATTTCTTTCAAAAGCTAACCATATATATATTTAACTAGCGTAAGCTGTTAAAGATGTGTATCTTAAAATATCTGCATTATTTACTCAGTGGTATTCCTAAATATCCAATGTATTTTGGTTAGGACCACAACAGAATATGACTTCATAGCAGAATTGAAACAATGTACTATATCCACATTATGGCAAAGTAAAAGGTTACTGATTAAATTCAGGGCTAAATGAATAATTTGTAATGGATATTAATGAATCTTTCAGACAGGGTAGCTTCAGCTGTAACTTAGCATCTCTAGGAGCTATTGTTCTCAAATGTTATTGTTGGGCCCCTTTGTTGTGTTATTACCTGGGTCATCCTCCCTGCTGCTGCTGCTCCCTGAGCCCCTGGCACCACTGCTGTCCCGACACATCCAGCCTCCTCCGGAGTGACATCCACTGCTCCCTGTTCCTTTCCAGAACCGACCTGGGCCTGACATCTGGCAAAGCTGGCGCTGGCCTCAGTGCAGTACACTCCCCTTACAAATATCATGGTTCAACTTCCAATATTTCCAGGTTACACCCTGCTCTCCCACCCAGACTTCTTCCATGGTGCGTCCAGTCCAGGTTTAGGGAGGACTAGCACTTTGATCCAACTGTCGCCTCTGTACATCTCCTCTGCAGCCCTATTTCCAGCAATTCCCTTAATTCCTGCGCCCTCTTGCAATCTTGCCCCAAAACTGTTTTCCTCTAATCACTGACCCTGAATTGGTTCCACCAGAAAAGGAGAAATAACCTTTCTGATGTCTTGTCATGTGACCATGGCAGAGGATGGATGGAGGAGCTGGTGATGAACGAGAGCTGCTTTTGTCCCTACTCACATCCTTGCTCCTAGTGCCTGTTGGCTGTAGGTAAGTACTGGGCTCTTGCTGGGGCAGTCACAGGGTAGAGAACTTCCAGTGAATGGAGTGATCAAGGGAGAGAGAGACATCAAAAAGAGCAAAAATGAGAGTTGGGTGGAGTTTTCTTGGGATTTCTCACAGTATGGAGAAGAATCACCTCCCACTTCGAAATATTCTTATGGAAAGATGGTCTATCTAAATGCCAGCTGTTACATCTTACGAGAATCAGAAGGACTGTTTGAGCTACACAGAACCCAGATTAAGGAGTGAATTTTTCAGGAGCATTACATTTCTTTTCCTGTGTTTTAAAAAATAACAGTTCTGGAGTTTGACATGAGCATTTGAGATAATTATCTGTGTAATGAATGTACTAGAATGAAAAAGGTGACTTATGACATGATGTCTACCACCCTGAAGTGGTCTGGTGTGTAATCAAGAAGTCTATACCACAATGAAAGCATCACAGTGAGCTAAAATCTAGAAAGAAAATGTTGGGGTTTTTTTCATTTCAATTAGTGAATAAACAACTTCAAACTTTCTGGTTAGTGGAAGAGTTCCAGTTCAAAGATAACTCCAATTTTTAAATGGTCTCAATAGTTATCAGGAGGAAATATTATTGGCTTTGTTAAGATATATTCATATAATATAAGGTTTTTCCTGGTCTGTTGATACTTGTTCATAACAACTAACTTCAGATTAAGCGTATCTATAGAGATTACAGAAACATCAAGAATATTTTTGTGGATGTCACAGTCTAACGTTCCATTTCACATTTCTAAATCCCGAAAGCACTTGAGAAAATAATAGGTGTTATTTTTCTTCCTTTTATACCTGCACAAAATAAGCTGCAGTGAATCCTACACAGATTTCACAAACTGTCAAGACAAGGCTGGGATGAGAATCCAGCTTTCCACTCCAGTGACCTATACCTTGGACTTTGGCTCTTTATTTTCAGAGACATGTAGACTGTACAAATACGATGAAATTTTATATTGCTTGCAAATTCAGTATTTGTACTGAACAACTGAAGGCAGAGGAAGAAGGGGGGAACAGAGGCTTGGATTTGAAGAATTCCAGGGTAAAATCTATTAATTGTAATTTGATGTTCTTTCCCGGTTTAAAGGCAAAAATCTGTCAAATGTAACAAGTGGTTCTTAAGAAGAGCAATTTGTAGCTACCCTGTATAGTTTCAAATACAAATTCCTGCTCACACAAAAGCCAAGCCATAATTAATTTGCTCAGCATCAACTTAAATAAATTAATCAGGATGCAACAAAAGAAATAACAACAAAATAATACTTATTCTACAGCTGAAGTGAAGATATCCTTTTCCATTAGCATGATTATTGTCTTCAAGGACAATTTGCTACATCTGAGAAAAGGCTCATGTGCATTAGTTCCTAGAAAAACAGAGGGACTTCAAAGAATGAGGCATCAGTTTTTCTAAGAGACTATCTGAATTTAAAGTGTTTGAATTACAGTTTTATAGCCAACATTGACTGTATTACAAAACAAGAACTGCACATATAAAATTATATTTTAAGAAGTTGTAATTATCCATGTATTGGAGTATTTGAAGAACTTGTACCATTGCTTGACACTGAGAAACAAGAGACTAGATTTGTCAAAACCATGACTAATATTGTAAGAATATAGATCTTTAAACTTCATAGCAGTGCAGTCAGAAGGAAAGCAAAGAATCGTAATACATTTGCGGACTTAAACATAAAGTTGAGCTGACTAATTTCCTTTGGCGAATGTGTGAATGACAAATCTCTGCCTTAAACTATACAAAGCTTTCTGTCTTTGTTCTTTGCCCAGCATTACTGATATTGCTTATACCTAATTATAATGCGTATTTCCCTTTAATCAGTGATGCATAATTTATTTTGTCAGGCTCATAAATGTGCTTCTCAGGCATGTTTATTGAAATACATACAAAACATCTTCCTACAAAACAAACTGTTCAGGCTTTGACAATATAAATGTCCATAGAATTCAAGGAAAAATAGTTATAGCTTCATTAATAGTATTTTCAGTTTTTTATAGTGGGCCTCAAAAGCACAGCAGAAAGCTTTTAAATCCTTAAATGTAATGTATGAAAAAAAATCCATAAAAGTCTTAAATCCATAAAAATCTTATATAATAAATGAAAATATTGGTTAGGTACCAAACCCAGGGCATCACTAGAGGCTTTAGAGCCAAAAACGGTGTTGCTAAGGAAATTAATACTTAACATTAATACAGTGAAATTAAAGCTATATTTTATATATTCCTTTATTTTGTTATAAATATAAAAGCTACATCTATACAATTAAGCTGAACAAGGTCAGAACATTGGCCCAGCATTGGCATGGGGTTGGTCATACTGCTTAATCATTAGTGCGCTCCTTGGCACAATTTTAGTTTTTGCTGATTAGCAGTATCCCAAACAATGCCATTTTTGGGGTTAATATAAGTCAGGGACCATTCCTAAAAGACAGTATGGGTGAAGGCACCTTATGTGAGCAAAAAGGGAGTAGAGCTCTATAGAAGTAACTAAACTGCACTGCTTGGTCTCATGATGAACAAACAAACCGTCACACATTTTATTTACTACTGCAGATATAGTTGAGGTCGCTGCTCAGACTGGCAGACAACCACGAACTCTTTAATGTACAAACTGCACAAGAGAGTCACAGAATGGTTGAGGTTTGAAGGCACCTCTGAAAGTCATCTTGCCCAAACCTCTACTCAAGCAGGGTCACCTAAAATCAATTGCCCAGGACTGTGTCCAGGTGGCTTTTGTATATATCCAAGGAGGGAGACTCCACCATGTCCCTGGGCAACCTGTCCCAGTCCTTGGTCACCCTTACAGGGGAAAAATGTTTCCTGATATTCAGATGGTCCCTCCTGTGTTTCAATTTGTGCCCATTGCCTCTTGTCCTGTCACTGGGTACCACTGAGAAGAGCCTGGCTCTATCTTTGCATTCTTACTTCAGGTATTTATATACACTGATGAGGTCCCACTGAATATTCTCTTCTCTTCTCCAGGCGGAAGAAATGGTTGCAGTTCTGTCAGCCTTTTCTTATAGGAGAGATGCTTTAGTCCCTTAATCACTTTCGCATCCCCTTCACGGGACTCTCACCACTGTGTCCATGTCTCTCTTGGGCAGTCCATAACTGGATGCAGTATTGCAGGTCTGGCATCACCAGTGCTGAGTAGAAGGGAAAGCATATTGTCTTTCTCACTGTGAGCTCCAGTTTCTACATAACAGTTTATATGCTTTCACAAAATCCCAATCTTCTAATCTAGAAATGTCTTTATCTGTCTCTCTATTCTGAAGAACTATAAGGTAGGTTTTGATGTTTATCTAACTCAGGATTCAGTCAAAAGATAGAAAGTTAGTATCACCTGTGAGATAATCTGCTACTCACTGGTTCTGGGCCCTGCCACTGTCATAACTCCTTCATCACTGACATCTCACTTAGGGTCTGCTGTGACTAACTTTTAGGTTGCTTCTTTCAGCATTGTGATCCACACCTGGATCGAACTATTTGGTTTCCTGAACAACAAATGGGAAGAAAATTTATGTTTCAGACTGGGTTCCACAAAAAGTGGCAGACTGAGCAGGCAGCCTGCTGAGGATGAAGATGAGTCCCAAATCTTGCCCCTTTTTGCATTCAGATGCCTTGGTCATTGCCTCTTTCCAGCTTCTTTCCAGTCATGAACTGCTGCCCAATGTCTTCTCTTTTAAAACATATTTCAGAGAATCAGTCTATGCTAAAAAAAGCAACTTAGAACACGTATTTTCAGAAGAAGTGATGATATTCTGCTCGGATTTTAGTGTGTGCAAGGTGATGGAAGACATTCCCAGTCTTTCTGAAGAAGCAGGAACAGTGTGACATGAGAAGCAGGGACATAAGCCGTGTGGGTATTGCCAGTCTCCAGCTGGACCTTGAGGTAGCCCATTTAAAGCAGGCTTGTCTCTGCACTGTCTTCATGGGAGCCATCTAAATTTTATGTATCTGTCTAAAATTGTCATCTGGACGTAACAGTTCTGTGCGGGGAAAAAAAAATCACCTCTGGAGAGCAATCATCTCCTCATTGATGAGGAAACATAGATAACTAGGTTGATTTAGACCTTAATTAACAATCTTGCCAAGCTCTCTATTTCCTACTGGGGAAAGCACCAGATATATTTACAGTCCAATTTAGCCAAACACAGCACATATTTAAAGCAATCATTATTCAGGCTCTTAAGCACATGCTTAAGTGACACAATGTAATGAAATCTGTAGATGTGTATGAAGCTAAGGAAATGTTTAAAGATGCTTTTGAAGAGTGGCTCAGTCAGGAACCTTATGAGATTCAGCTCACTGCTTTTCTAGCCATATTTAGAAAGATGAGCTGAATAGACATAGGATTTTGTCAGGAGTCTTGTTGCATTTCATCTAACTTTACCGGTTGGAGATACTACTTTATCCTGCATTACAAAATGTGCTGGGTTTCCAGTTTTCAAGGACGGATTTTTTTCTTTTTTCTTTTATTTTTTGTAGGCTGGTTTATTTCTGCACACCATATAATCAGTAATAACTGTTAACGACCTATTCAAATTCCTCTTCGTACAAGCGTTCAGACTTTATCAGTGTGCTCCTTCGCATCTGTTTTTTAAGACGAAGTTGCTTCAAACAGATTCAAATCAGTAACTCTTCTTTTTCTGACTGCTTTTTCATTGACATATACTTTATCTGAAATGCAGTCATCTTGAACTTAGATGCTGGCAGTGAATAAGGTAACCTTGTTCCTCCTAATTCTGCCTTTTCTTCACATTAGATGCTGCCAGCAATTATTTTATATATAGTTACACTATTATCCTCACAATCCATCTTCCTGCTTGCTTCTCAAGCAAATCAATTTACTAATATATTTCTATAAATGCCAATTCAGAATTACTTAGTTCAAGACTCTGCTCATGAGCCAAACTTATTTAATGGATCAATCATTTAATTTTCTTTTTATTACAATAATTTGGTCTATTTTGGGCCAGGCAGTTTAGAGGAAACTATCATTTTTTTTGGCTGCCAGGAATATTTCTGCTGTCAGTAGAAACCTGCTCAAACCTAAGAAAGTACTGTAGTTATTTGGCTTAGATGTCAGCCAAAGAAATGCTTTCCTGATTTCTGATCTCTGCCTGAATTCTGCCCTTCCCAGAAAATGACAGAAATTTCAGAAGATATGCTATGAGTCCGATAATTTTGTCTAAAAAATTTGCTCACATTTAATGTTTCTAATTTTAGCAATCTGAAACAGACATCTTAAATTTGAGCAACAGGTAGAAAAATGTGGAAAACGTTGTTTTGTTCTTTAAGAAAGTGCACGCGTCACTTAAGTCTTTGCTGTGGTTTAAACCCAGCCAGCAACCAAGTACCACACAGCTGCTTGCTCACTACCCCCAGCTGTTATGGGGGAGAGAATTGGAAGAGTAAAAGTAAGAAAACTCGTGGCTTGAGATATAGACAGTTTAGTAGGTAAAGCAAAAGCTGCACATGCAAGTAAAGCAAACCAAGAAAGTCATTCACTGCTTCTCGTCAGCAGGCAGGGGTTCAGGCATCTCCAGGAAAGCAGGGCTCCATCAAACGTAACAGTTACTTGGGAAGACAAATGCCATCACTCCAAATGTCTCCCCTTCCTCCTTCTTCCCACAGCTTTTATTGCTCAGCATGATGTCATATGGTATGGAATATACCTTTGGTCAGCTGGGGTCAGCTGTGCTAGCTGTGTCCCCTCCCAGCTCCCTGTGCACCCCCAGCCTACTCGATGGTGGGGTGGTACTGAGAAAAAGAAAAGGCCTTGACTCTGTGTAAGCACTGCTCGGCAGTAACTAAAAAAACCCCTGTGTTATCAACACTGTTTCGGTCACAAATCCAAAACATAGCCCCATACCAGCTACTATGAAGAAATTTAACTCTGCCTCAGCCAAAACCAGTACAGTCTTCAACATTTGTAAACTTTCACTTTTCACAATTTACAAAAATCTAAATGCCAAGATGATGTTATCACAGTAAGTCATTGCATTTTCCAGTCATTTCACGGGCGACAAGTGTAATATCCTGAAAGACTAGCAGGTGTCTGAACAAAAAAGCAGGATGGCGGTAGTGGTAAGGACTGTTGATCTATGTCGATGATAAATGCAGCAAGCTAAGCCCATGAAGGAGGCATGACTGGATCCTCTGGCAGGTGTTTCCTAAAAGCAAGTTGTTACAGACAGTGGGAAATTAAAATAAGTTTACCTCTAATTTCACTTTCCATGGCATCAGATTTTGTCAATATATGGATGATCACAGAAAAAGGGTAGCTATTAATCTAAAAATAGCTTCTCAAAATGAACTTTTACTTTTGCATCTTTAGTAGGCTACAGTGAGCAGGGAGAGGCCAGGAATGGTGCTAGTAAAGACACAGACTAGTTTCTTAAACAGAGGAATAAAACTCTCTGGATTGTCCCTTGCTTTACTGTATTGTATTATGATGCACAAGCACAGGGAATAAGAAAATAAGCTTTCATGAGAGGAAAATAAGAAAGAGTAGGTCTTTTTTGTTACAAACACATAGGGAGAGGGTCATACCTCTGTAAAGTCCCTTTCCATTGGAAGAAGGGAAAAGGACAACACAGTAACCAACTTATCTGACAAAGTTAAGAAAAAGTTTATTTTAAGCTGAGAAAGAGCAGCCAGGGAGAACGAAAGGCTTAAGACAGGAAAATGCAAAACAGAATTTTCACAGTTTTACCATTTTGTTATCTTGTCAAATGAAAGCAGCTTACTTCCAGAGCAGCCTGGTCTTTACTTGCAAGAGGTTGTACTGAAGGCATCAGGAGAGAAAGGTATGTCTGACTACACTAAAACCCAAATACAGTCAGGCCTCTGAACTAGCAGCTGGAGGCCAGGCCAGGTAACTATGTCTTAAAATGAAAACAGATGACCATGCTGAGGCAACTCAATCTTGCTCAAGGGTTGACATGCACAGAATATTTAAGTTCCTCTAGTAGTCATTGAGCTGCTAACCTTCCCTCACTGTGTTACTGGTGTTCGGGTGCCTTTTGTCACGCGCAAAAATCACTTTGGAAGCAGAACATAGACAGGAATATGAGTCAGTTATTTATTTGCTAACACAGGCAACATGTATCTGGGACTCATGGTGTACCAGACTGAGCAGGAGTATGATTGCCACCCAAAGCGCCCAGAGCGTCTTTGCTGGTTGGGCAGTCATCAGCCAGGTGGGGAGAGGTGGGTCTGCTTGGCTCCTTGGAAGAGGCTCCTTGGTTGATGCTGCTTGGTTGCCTTCCTCATCTCTGCCTTTTTTTATTCCCCCAGGAACGTATTTTTCCACTTGGATTCTAAAACAGCTTTTACCATCTCAGGAATTACCCTCTGTGTTTTCACTTATCCTGCCTTGCAGAATTCCAGTTCACATACTCTCACCTTTGCAACAATTTTTTCTTAGTAAAATCTTTTCTTAGTAAGGCCGAGCCAATGCCACGCAGTTGTGCTGCATCAGTGCCACCTCATGGCAGCTCACCCTCTGGGCAGAAAGCCACCAGCTTGTCCTCCAGTACATGCCCAGTCGCTGATCAGCCAAGTGCTCTTTTGGCACCCAGGCTTGATTGACCAGATATTCCTCATCTATAATGGGTGCTTAGATATTTCAGCTATACCTAAATCCCTCGGTAGCTATCCTGACCTTGAATAGAATCTCAGTTTGTCTATTCAGTCTCTTTCTACCCAGTTCTTAGCTACAGCCCAGTCCCAGAGATCTGATTATAGTCACGCATATGCTGTTTCTTTCTGGCGTTCTTTAGTACAGTGTTAAGATTATTTATGTAGAATCCATTGTCACCAGAATACCAGCATTACAAAGAGGGTCATTATGCACCACTCTTGTCTTCATATTAATTATGGAGTTTTATTGTTGGTGACTTTTGTTATTAAGCGCTTTCTAAGAAAATGCTAACAAGTTTCCTCTATTGAAAAATGTGGATAACTTTTTCTTTGGCTAGAATAAGTCCATTCTCCTTTCCAGTTTACAATTAATTTCTTGTACCTCTTCAGTTATCCTCCAGATGTTTGCAGCTGTTTCTACCAAGGTATTCTGAACATAGTATTTATACCTGCTCAGACACTGTAATTTGCATTTTCTATACCTAATGGAACCAGTTGAATTATTTTGCATTTTAATATGTTTATTTTTTATATTTATTTTTAATTTAATGCCACAGTGATGGTCCCTGATGGCCCAAGAGGATGTTTGGAAATGGTCAGCATATCTTCACCATGGACAAATTTGTCTGACTAACGTCATTGATTTCTGATTAAGTGCTTTTGATGTGGCCTCCCACGGCATCTTTACAGACAAATTTGTGAGATACAGATTGAGTGTATGGACTGTAAGGTGGGCAGAAGACTGGCTGGTGAGTATAGGAGAGGACCTGGACAGTGAAACATCAGGTGCTAAGTACTCATTCCCCACTCTGGGGACTTTAGCTTTGATGAGCTCTTATCTGATCCGGGGACTGTACGTCTCTCAACCACAGGAGCAGAGTCAGCGTTCCTGAAATGCACCTTCCAGTTTTGTTTCATCTGTGAAGATTGAAGTTTGCCTGAACAATTAAGTGGGGACAATCTGGAGATTAGCTTGAAAAAGCTCACTTCTGATCTGAGCTAAAACAAGGTAAAGGTTATGTCATGAGGTAGAGTTACGTCATGCTAGGAGGAAGCTGGAGAATTTTTCTCCCAAGAAGAATTTTTTCTGAAGACACCAAATCTTCAGAATTGCATGTGCCATCAATCTGGTTCAAAAAGTTGTATAACAACGTTAGTCTTGTTTCTCATCCACTAATTCCTTCTCGGCAGAGTTTTGGGTTGGGGTTTTTTTGTTTGTTTGTTTCAGATTTCTTTAACCTGGAGTTTTTGTGGCTGTAAGATTTTGGGTTTGTTCTTGGTTTTGTTTTCCAAAGATACACACAAAATTGTTTAGCTGCTAGAAGTCACATCACAAGCAACTGCTTACATGGATTGAATGCTACTCTGCAGCTTCCCTGGGGACGTATTGCAGCACTGATATATTAGAAAAAATAGTAAGAATCATTTAACATTACAGCTCAGGACACAGGCATCTGTAAACATCTTTGCTTTCTCATGAGACCTCTGAGAAAACAAAACATTGGGAGCCACTGAGCAGAAGTAAGGTAGAAAGAGCATTTATTTAATAGCACAGGTTGTATTTGGTCAGTTAGAAAACTAGTGCATGTGGCACTTAACTTTAAAGCACTTTGAAATAGCGTGATGTGCTGATAGATAGCTATCCAGTTCCTCTGTAAAAAGATACTCGCTAGGGATAAAAAGAGCCAGGAACATTATACTTGTGATTCTTATTTTGGGAAAAAATTGTCCCTTTCTTTACACTAATCAGTATATTTATCTTAGAAATGCTCTGATGTTTTATGCTATCGTTTGCTGATCAGCTGTTCCTACATTAGAAGTGTGCTTCAGTACTTTACGTATCTTCTTTTGGGGGAGATGGGGAGCAGGGGAACGTGAAGGAGAGGACAAAGCCTTTCCTGGAAAAATAAAAAAATGCTAAAGCAAATTGCATTTATTTCAAATAGTATTTCTAAAGTAAGGTTAGACATTATCTGTAAATCTTTTATCTGCATTGAAAAGAGAGAGGAGAAGTTACAGTTTTTTAGTCAAGTATTAAATATGGCATCAGTGCTAATACAGACCCTTGTTACCTGCTTCCTTGCGCCATTAATATTTGGCCAGTGTTTCCTGGTACATTCTTTCAATTCTTGAAAAAATTTTTTTTGCTTTGTGCAGTACTGTAGCTTGACGTTTATTGATTTATGTTCCAGTGTGTAACATTAAAAGAGTTTGTAGTTGTGGAAGAAATATTTTTTTAATTTTACGAGGATTTTAGTGCTAATCAAAAACATGTAAAATAGGATTATTTTTCATAAAAATGTAATATGAAAAAGAAACTGGAAGACTGAAGAAAACTAACCAGCTTAATTGTCTGAGAATTTTAATAAACAGTGATATATAGTTATTCTTTTGAGCAACTAATCATAAATGTTGAGCAGTTAATTCAGCTATAGCCTGTAATTGTGGGAAGCAGGAGTTTGATAATACCATAACTAGAAGAAAAGAAACAACAGGAAACACCAATTAAGCAATCTCCTCTCAGCTGTCCTC
This sequence comes from Rissa tridactyla, assembly GCF_028500815.1. Lineage (NCBI taxonomy): Eukaryota > Metazoa > Chordata > Aves > Charadriiformes > Laridae > Rissa > Rissa tridactyla. The sequence goes on along the minus strand of NC_071468.1, from coordinate 113,150,200 downwards.
TTGAGGAGACAATTTTTTTTCCTGTATGACAAAACAATAGATTTAAAAGAAGAAAAGGACAAAAAAGAATGGATGTGTGAAATACAGACAATGAAAACAAGCTCTCTTTTGGCACCATCTGCTATATAAGGTGTCTCCATTCTCACTAGAGAATGTAGGGAACTAAGTGTGGTGCCTTAACAATTGTTTGGAACACCACCCAGCATCAGCCAGTGAAAATGGTGATTCAACACTGTCCAATACTATCCAGTATTGCCATTCTCTGAGTTACTGAAACGCTAGCTGTCTCGGTTGAGAAGTGCTTTTGGGAATTCTGGCTTTGAGTCATTACAAGCAGCACCATTTCCTAAACTGAAGCGTGACCATCACTGTTGTAGTATCGGCTTTCTGGTTCAGTGGTATGGTAGCCGTGAAATACAAAAAACCTCAGTCACTGTATTTCCTGTTTCCTTTTTTTTTTTCCTTCCCCATTTACCCTACCAGTCATGCTCCTCAGCCACTAGGAGCTCATGGATATCCTGCTTTCTCAGCAATATGGAAGAGAGACTGTGATTCAGGTGATTGATTCTACCTACCCTGTACCATAGGAATATCTTCACATTATGCAGCAAGGTCATTACTGTCCTATTACAATGTGTCATTTTTTTTTTTCTTCATATGTTCTGCATCATTAACTGAAGCACTATTCTGTACAAGTCTTTGGAATAGGTCTACTGTGCGGTTTAGATGTACATTCTCTCAACAGCCTCCGCTATGCTCAATTTCATAAAAAAAATATTAATTCCTTTTTCCTTTGGTCCTGATGCATTTAATATGATTGGAAGTCTAAGCTGGTCTTTTGTCTTTGTTTATGAGCACATAACAAATCTCTGTAACTACAGCGAAGCTTCATATGCCATCCCATTGTCTTCATATATTGTGTCACTGTCTACCTCCTGTGTTATAAGTGGTGTTGCACATACAGTGGTGTGGTCTACAGTGGTGATCCAGGCACAGCACCTGTCCCGCTGATGATAATCAAGTCGGAAGAAAGTCCACTTTACTGCACCTGTTGGGTACTACAGTGGTTGGGTTAATAGAAATAAGATCGAGTAAGGAATTGCTTTTCTCTCTTAAAATCAGGGAATCAGATTCCCAAAGTAAATAAGGTACATGTTGTCTTGGCCACATTTCAGTATGCATTAACTTCACCATAATGCTCTGCTCAAAATTAACGTGTATTCAGAATCATTATTGAACTTGGGTTCGAATCCTTGATCTTGCCAGGATAAATGGATTTTGATTGAGATACTGAAATAGGATAAGCTTGTCTCTCTTAAAAAAAAAAAGAAATAAAAAAATAGACACAGTCCATTATTACAGAACTAGATTTCTGTCCCTTAGCCATTATTTCTGTGTTTTATCCAATCAATGCCTCATTTCAAAAGCATAAAGAGACGGGGTAACTGGAACTCCAGCCCAAATATCTTGCCCTGGTCTGTTGTTGAATATCCTAACCACTAAATTTAAAAGGTTACACTGTTATGATAGCTCGCATGTTACTAGTGTCCTGGTACCACTTAAATAGAATGAGGAAAGGCACTTCTGTTCAGAGTACTCTCTAGCTCACTGGTATAGACCCACTTTCCCCTGGGAAATAGGGGATGTAGATTTGAATTCCCTCATGCTGATGAGTGAATTACTCACAAAAACAGGTACCTCTCTATGTTGTTTCTGAATGGTAATGGCAAGGAGCTGTGTTTCTTGATGGATCTAGTGCCGTTTGTGTGATTTGGTATGCTCCCAGTATGCTTGCCAGGCTTAGGGCTCTCTGCATTGTCTCTGGGTTACAATAGCATTCCGAAAAGAGGAGTGTGAGTAAAATGTTTTCCTGAGAATTATTAGAACATTAGAGAGAATAGCTATTTTAAACTCTCCTGTATTTTAATAGGCACAGCAAATTGGATTTTTTTCCCTATCTTGTTCCTATGGTTTTGTTTTTCATCCATCTCTTTTTCATCTTGACTGAAACCACAATAAGGGTTGTAGCTCTAGCAACGAACCATAGCTCCCAAGCTCAGTAATCTGCGAGAAAAGAAACTTATTAAAATGAGTCCAGAGATCTTTTTATATTGAAAAGATGAGGGTAGAAGGGTGAAGAAAGGGGGAAGACAGGTGCTTTATACGGGACTGAAGAAAACCTGCATCAAATATGGGTGACTTGGCAAATTTGGATTAAGTGTTACTGCCAAGCATTGTGGCTGTAAAGCTATTTTAGGGATTTCTACATTTTCTACAGTAAGCAGTATGACAAACAAATGTATAAAGGAATTAATTCTTAGTGTTCCAACATTCTGTCACTGATGGTAAATAAAGAACTGCTCTGCATAAGACTGACAATCTTATACATTTACTGTGGACTGATTTAATGGTCCATAATTAAGTGTAAAATTGGAAAGGAGAAAAATTTAATGATCAAAATTTCATAGCTGGGTTTCTGAGTTGCCAAATGCTTCAGAAGGCTGCAATTTCACAGCAGGATTGGTTCCAGAAGTGGAAATTGGGCATAAATATTTCCCGAGAGTGGAAATGTAAATTAAAAAAAAAAAATTAATTAAGAAACACATTTTGTCCTAATACAGTCTCTATTAATAATTATAAACTAATCACATAGATATGGTTTAGAAATCAACTTATTAAAAAAAAATCTTTAATGAATTAACTTCAATTGTAAATCTCTGTCTAGGAATATTTCAAACAGTTGGTCAATTTTGGTGCATTATTTCATGATAATTGCACATAAAATGCTCTGGGTGTGTTGGCTGCTGAACAAGAAATGTTATGACTATTACAAATCAGTCTTTTTCAAGTGTTGTACAAATACTCCAGCACCCTAACACATCTATTGTTACTGACTAATAGTGCATTAACTTATTCTTTTTTTGCTATTGTTTTTGACCAATGGGCTGTATTTTCCATTAAGGATCTTTTTAGCATTAGATCATGTTTATCAAAGAAAGCTATAGGACAGAAAGACTCTTCCTTTGTTCCCAAACTAGCTGTGCCTAGGGGATATAATGGATACTATGGCAGCAAAAGGAAATAGCTATTCTACACTCAAACAATTGGCTTGGAGACATATTTAAGTCTTTGGAATGGCTTTGGGGTAGGTTTGTTATAGTGCCAACTCAGCACTACGAGTGTTTACATTAATGTATTTTTGTTATCAGATGTAAGTTCGATGGAGCCTTTAAGACAGGTAGTGAAATGCATAGTGATTCTGAAGATACACAAATAAAGCAGTCTGCTTGAGCCAGTGATGGACTCGACATGAAAACATGTACTCTTTCTTAAGAGGATTTGTGTCAATACCAGGTGTACGATGTATTTGAAATTCCTGTCAAACAAAGGGGCTCTGGCACAGAAAAGTGCTGATTATAGGAGGTAGCGATAGATCCAACTCTGTTCTATTTCTGTTTGATTAAAAATCTATTATTGATGGGACAGAATGACGGCCTGGCTTCGCTGTTGGGCTGAATACCAGCAAGTTTTAGGAGCCAATCTCACTAACTAGTAGCTAAGTGCCACCAGCATGTCTGAGATAGGAAGCATGCAAGAATGAAAACAGTACATGTGGGAAAGAGTGCAATTTGAGCGTGCCAATACATAATGAAAAAGAAGTCCAGAAAAGATAGAGAGTAGCAAAGGGTGAGCAAATTTATATGTTAAATTGTTCCAGTTAGACAAACGTCTTCAAAGTTTTAGAAAACATAGTTTACATTTAAATAGGAGTACTTTATTCTTTTTTATGGACCGCTTTGGGCTTTGTGGGTTTTTTTGGGAGGGGATTTTTTCATTTTGGTTTGGGTTTTTTTTTTGTTTTGTTATGTTTTGTTTTTTAATTAAATGGACCAAAATGATGTTTTGAGGTGAAGGAAGAATGAGAATGAAGAGAGAGTGAACCAAAACTAGAAGTTCAAATAATGCTTACTTGGAAACCTTTATGAAAAGTCTGGATAATGCTGACAAAATTTTTCATTGGAGGAGCTATTTTAGTAAATCCAAATAACAAGAAAAATGTTTTTTACAAAAGAACTGAGCCTTCAAATACTTTTATTGCAACTGCCTTGGCACAGGACTTGATAGTTCAGTGGAAGAAACTGTATACTTTCTGTATTTTTCTTCTGCTTATTTATTCTGGTTATTTTTGAGAATGAGTTATTTTTATTTATTTTTTGAGATTATAGTGTTTGCATTATTATAGTAGCTAAAGGATGTAACTTGGCTGGGTGCTGTTTCCAACACTACGTAAATATGAGTGGGATGGACTGTTGAGAAAGGTGACGAAGGTAAGAGTCTTATTTATAGCTACAGAAGAGATAGGAGAAAAGGCCAGGAGATTATTAGGGTGTCTCAAGGACTCTGCAGAGAGGTTTCCCTAAAGACATTCCGGGAGATGAGGCAAACTCCATGGGTTAACCTCTTCTTTCCCATTACAGCATCCTCCACAGGGTCAGCCAACCACATGGGAACTACTTTGTACAGATTGGGACTGTAAAATAAAGCTGGACAATATCCTAAATTTTAACCACAAATGCTTATTTTACCATGGTCACTTTCTTTAAATCTGGCCTTAAAAATCCTTCCATTTTAAAACTTACTACGAAACTTACAGATCACAGAATCATAGAATGGTAGTGGTTGGAAGGGACCTCTGGAGATCATCTAGTCCAACCCCCCTGCCAGAGCAGGGTCACCCAGAGCAGGTTGGGTAGGAACGCATCCAAGCGGGTTTTTAATGTCTCCAGAGAAGAAGACTCCACCACCTCTCTGGGCAGCCTGTGCCAGTGCTCTGCCACCCTCAAAGTAAAGAAGTTTTCCCTCATGTTCAGACGGAATTTCCTGTGTTCCAGTTTGTGCCTGTTGCCCCTTGTCCTGTCACTGGGCACCACTGAAAAGAGTCTGGCCCCATCCCCTTGACACCTGCCCTTTAGATATTTATAAGCATTGATTAGATCCCCTCTCAGCCTTCTCTTCTCCAGGCTAAACAGACCCAGATCTCTCATCCTTTCCTCATAAGAGAGATTCTCCATTACCATGATCATCTGTGTAGCTCTCTGCTGGACTCTCTCCAGTAGTTCCCCAGGAGACCATTTGCCTTCTTGTCCACAAGATAAACTTTCTATATATAAGTAAGCTTTGTAATATATTTAAGAAAAGGTCAAAGTGTAGTAGATGAACTATCTACAGCTCACAAAAGAGCTGATGTGAAAACTCACTGCAAACACTGCATTATTTTTTTTGTTTTGACACTTAGACTTCATGCACAGGTGTCATGTATAAATCTCTATTATTCGGGCATATGCCCATACGTGTATAGCAATGGGCATTCATCTAATTGCACAGGGTAGTTCCCTATACAGCACTCTGGTTATGGCTGTAATCTTGTTTTGGCTCATGTCTTAGTGTGACAAGTGAACATGCCTCATTCCTAGGAAATGCTTCCAAAATATTCCACATCCTAATACACCTATGAAATACTTTATTTATTCGTATTTGTGTGTGTGTGTATATATATACACACACATATAGATAGACAGATAAATAGATCCCATTTAAGTAGGAGTTTTTCAGTTCAGATATCTTCACTTACTTTCCTAAGTGTCTAGATGTTGTACAAAAGAAAAATTTATTTAAAAATCTAGAGCTCATACTGTGGAAAAATTACTGTGTGCAGAGTAATGACTGTCTGAGTAGTTAGTCATAACAGCTTCTGTCTTACATTAGCTAATGTATATCTCTAAATTTAAAGTAGCAGCAGTTATTATAATTATTATAATTCATGTTTTATTTTATAAGTACAATTGGGCATACCATTCACTTGTAACAACACTAAGTTTAGCAAATATAAACTGAATTCTGCTTTAATGTCTTATCTGATCGCAGTCAATATCTCCTCTCTTTTAAACAGAGAAAAGAGAGCAGTTTCGTGGCTATTAGATGAAGAGGAAGAATTCAATGCCAGGCACTGAATTAAATTACACAGTCGAACTAGTAGAATGAGCTTAAGATAAAAACCGGTGCAGGTATTTGCAATGTCTACAGGCAAACATCTGGCTATGTCTTTGTCCTTCAGGTATGATAGATTTTGCTAAGAACAGCACCATCAAAAAATCCCATAAGAGCAAATTGGCCTGGGAGAAAATTAGAAGGTAAGAAAAAAAATCTTTATTTATTCATCTTACCTTGACTTTTTCTGCCACTAGGTTCGCTTGCAGTGAAATATTTCAGAAGTGAATTCTGCTTAGTGCTTACCTTAAAAATGATTCTATTCTGTGTATTTTTTTAATATTTTCTGCTAAAAGAAAAATGTACTAGCACTTTCCAATAATTGTTGTTGGTTAATGTTCAATGTACTAGGGCTGTGGATAGTGATCCCATTTAAGAACCTAAAATGTATGTCAGATAACAGATATATTTCTTATTTGCAAAAAGAAATGGGTGTAGGCTAGAGGCTAGAGACTGTCAGTTATTTCAGACAGTTTAACGGAGATCATACTAGCATCCAAAATCCATTTTACCCCTCCCTTTAGTGTCCTATGTATTTCTGCTGTATTTACCTTCCATGTAGAACAAAGTGACACATGCCATTCATAGAACTTCATGGTTAGGTGAAATATTTTAACCATCTTTTCCAGGAATGAAAATCAGTAGTACTAGGGCACCCATTTTAGCATGTACAAACAAAAATGTGTCTATCTGCTATTTGCACTGTACTGGACCCAGTAGGTAGGCTGAAGAACATATTGAGCCTATAAAATGTTCAGGGAGAGTTTGTACAAACTGTAAATGTCCATTAGGTACCCATTTCCTTTGAAAGTAAGTTTTTATTTTACTTAAATATTTGAACATTTATTTTTATTACAGTAATGATGAAGGTACTTAAAGATGTGGGCATATTCTTAAATTTGGTTGCATATCTGAATTACTTCTTTATTTTAAGTATAAGAGACAGTAATATCACCATTCCTTTAGGAATCAGGCTCTCTGATCAGATTATGCTGTGCTTTGTTTTCTATAGACTGCATTCACCTATGTCCAGGCTAGAGATCAAAATAACAAATTTTCTTCATGTATGACACCAAAGACTCTGTTATCGCTATTGCTTTAGCACAGTAAATTAAAGACTGTGACATAACATATGAACAAAATAAGCCTATGTTAAGCTGCATAAAACTGCCCAGATATCTTGATTTCCTCTGCAGATTTCAGTGGGAAATATCTCTAGTAGGTACAGTCCTTTCTGCTTCCATTCACAGAAAGCCTACTTGTCCTGTCATAGTCCCTCCAGCGTGTCCACGCCTTGGTCTCTCTCTTCTTTCCTACATACTCATGCTTCCAGCAAATCTCAAACAATGAATTCTGATGCCTCCCTGCTCTAATGCAAGTCCATGCGATGTCCAAATTTACTGTGTACTGTGTGTTTCACACAGGCTAGATACTTGCTTTTACTCTGCCTATTACTTCTAAAACAGTTTGGCGCAGATCTTAATTTCCTTAACTGACCACGGGGAAGTTGTTTACAGCTGTGGGATCACCTTTGTGAGCCTGGTCCCATTTTATCGTCCCATGCCTGTACTCTGCTACAATGCAGCATGCCCCAACTTTTCAAGTCACTTACTGTCATACCAGTAGAGCTCATATAGCTATAAAGATAACCTGGTTCAGAGCACAAAGCTCTGAACTGGATAATACACAAAACAGACAAAACATGTGAAACTATAGCGCGTAAGCTCCAGAAAGCATCTACAGAGCATATAGACATCGAGGTCGAATTCAGACATCCCATTTAAGATTTAAGTATAATAGGTGAAAAGGTTTTTGCCCTGGAGCATTGCTTGATGGCTAGAGAAAACTGGTCTCTTCCACCTGCTGATGGAAGGACTGTTTGAGCTCTCCAAATTTGTCACGCTGCCTGTTTATACTTACCTGGCTGATTTTGTGTGAAATGGATTAGGCTGTCTTTTCCACCAGGATAGTAACCCACTAAAGCGGTAACACATAGCTGGGAGAGGATACCACCTTTGATAGATACTGTTTGCAATGCAGATGCTGTGGAATTTCTAAGAATTTTTTTTTTAATATACAAAATTTGGTCCATTTTTTGTAGTTAAATATTTTGGGCATCATGTTCGATCCACTCATAAATTTTACGTTCTTATATTCACATCAGAGGTACCAACATATCTTTAAAAACTAGTAATTCTCGTTCATTCTCCAGTCTTATTGTTCTAACTTAAATATAAAATAAATTAATAAATACCTGCTTGAGGCAGACATCCAGAATTCAGGCTTTCACCCTCACTACTTGCAAGCAGCGATAACAAAGGAGATCAGCAAGTGGAATCATCGAATTGCAATTGGAAGTGAAGGGTAACCAGCTATAGTTTCAATAGATTTGATAATTAGGTAGAGCTAGAACAGGTATTGGATATGTTTGTCCTCTAGAGATCTGTTTCAAATTATTATTTATTTTTCTATACCTAAATTTAAACATGAAAGGTTAAATAAATCATTTCACCTTATGTCTGTTATAAAGGCTAAGGAGAGAAATATAAAAACGTGGAATGTTTGGGTTGATTATCAGGAAAGCGTTATTTGACAGTGAAATGTATTACGCTTTGGGATTGTCCCGGAAGACAAATAACTGAGTCCTAACTTCTTGGGTCTCATAAAGCAGGAATAGGAGGCGATGATCTCAGAATCCCATTCATCTGTAAATGCTGTGATTCTGTGATCCACTTTTATTTAATTTAACGAATGTTTAGTGCTTCATGGAGAAGTTTCTGCATTATCAAGGCAAGATGAGAGGCATTAACACAAAAGAAAGAAAAAGAGCAGCAGCAAGGGAAAAACTTCTCGTTACTGATTAATCATGGTGTGAGTTTTCTTCCAATGGCACCTTCTTTCCAATCACTGGCATATGGTGCTCATACAACCAGCTTATTTGCAGTATCACATCCGTACATCTGGATGTCAGACAGGTGTTTTGCTTTTATAAGCTGGTGGCCAGGATTCTGTGAGGGGGTGTTTAAGACAAAGGTCACCCAGAGGTACTATACAGGTTTAGGTGAGGGAAGGCAGGAGAGAGCATGTGTTCCCTTAATCCTCCCTTCTCCTATTCAGTCCATTATTTGCACGTTTTTGGGGCAGATGTGCAATCTGGGAAGTTTTCCAAATTAATTTTTCAGAACATTAGGTGCTCTCAACATTAGGCGCACTAAGCAAATCCCTCTTTGTAACAGTTTTGCCACCAGCATTGAAGATGAGCTGCTTTCAGGATGAAAATAGATGGCCGAGAACTTGGGCCAAACCAAGCAATTTGGGGATAAAATTACTTAGAAAAGTTTTTTTTAGCTGGTTTTAACATATCTTCTCTGTTCTACTTAGAGTTCTTCAAGCCTTTGAGCACTTACATAAAAAGTCTTCTTACATGGAGGGCTTCTGAAAAAAAAGAAAAAAAAAAGATAGTACACGACAAGAGGCTGAGAAATGTTTCTAGAATAATTCTATGTATGGGATGATGAATCACCCACCCCAAGCTATTGATCTGATTCAAGAGTTTCTAAATATCTAGACTTTCTCCTACTTAGCCTTGTTATTTTTGTATTTTGTTGGGGTTCTTTCTGCAGTTTCTCATGCCCTAGAAGAGTGATTTTTTTTCTTTTCTCCGATAAGGGGGACAGAATTTTGGAAGACTAAGAAGCAGTATTGAAATAGACTGCTGTTTATCATTCAGCAGCCTCACTTTTTGTTTTCTTTTCATACTGCTTTAATGAGACTCCCTAGTGGAGTTTAGGTTTCTTGCTGCAGAGTCCTTGAGTCTGGAGCAGACTCCCCTCTATCTGCAGTAGTGCAGATGTGTGGACATTTGATACAGTTCAACTGTTTTCCTGTGTTTTTAGCTAAGAGGTTGGAGAGGCTGGAGTTGTATATCATCTGATTGTTCTGTTTTGTCTTATGCCTACAGGGAAGCAGTAGAGAAGACACTGACTAGTTAGATGGGTAACTTTTTATTAGCTTTGTTTCTTGAAAAGGATTTTAAAAGGTCATAACGAAAGTGAGAGAATGAAAGACAGACTGTCGAGCTTGCGGTTAAGCCTTAACCCCCCTCCTGAGTCGTTCAGTGTGAGCATGACCAGGTGGGGGACAGATTGTATATGCTGTTGTCCTTTATACATTAGCAGAATGTGGACGTACTTGATTCCTCCAGTACTGGTTGTACACATCTTCTGCTTTCGATATAATTGATCTTCTACATCCTTTAAACCAAAGTGGGAAAGTTAACTTTAAAACTGAACCACAAACCTCAGTAATTTCATAAAGATGATGAATTCTCATATTGCTGAAGGGGCATATGGAGAGTCTAAATTATCATAATCATAAAACATCATAATCATAAATCACACTTCCGATGATGGGGCATCCACAACTTCTCTGGGCACCCTGTTCCAGCGTCTCACCAAAAATTCTTCCTTATGTCTAACCTAAGTCTACCCTCTTTCAGGTTAAAACCAGTGCCCTTTGTCCTGTCTCTACAGGCCCCAGTAAAAATTTTCTCTCAGTCTTTCTTATAAGCCCCCTCTATATGTTGAAACGCTGCAATAAGGTCTCCCCGGAGCCTTCTCTTCTCCAGGCTGAACAACCCCAGTTCTCTCATCCTGTCCTCACAGGGGAGGACTTCCAGCCCTCTGATGACTTTTGTTGCCCTCTGTTCCCAATCCAATGGTCCATTTCTTTTTTGTACTGGGGACCCCAGAACTGGATGAAGTAGAGGGGAGGATCACCTCCCTTGAACTGCTGGCCATATTGTTTTTTATGCAGTGAAAATGAGTAAGCATTTTAAGTCTTTTTTTTTTTTTGCTGTTGTTTCTGTGTAATGTCCAATATAATGAATTGCTACAGTATTTATGGTACAAGTTACAGCCCCATATCAAGTGACAGTTAAATAAGAAAATGGCCTATAAACATAACCACAGAAAGACAGATGTTTCCATTAAACAGTCTTCCACTATTTGAGAACCCTACCAGTCTAGCAAAGAAACTAAGTGACCTTACATCAATAACCTCAGTAACGCCCAGAAGTTGTTGGTTTAATCATGTGCTTTCAAGTTAAGCACATGAATCAACATTGCTTAAACCGGAGCTGTGTTCAGCAGAGGGAAGAACAGTATTATATTCAAATATTTCTCCATAATAAATTTTAGCCCATATTGGCTTCTTAATGCTGGTCACTGTATTGCATAATTAAGAGAGGATTCAACACAGATCTCAACAGTAATGAAAAAGGTTCCCTGTGTTTTATAAACGGATCACATTAATTACTCGTGCTCACAGCATCTCTAATAGTTCCCAGAGCAGAAACAACATGCCCATTCTAATAACTCTAAGGGGGATTCTATGTTTACACCATTCATATACAAAAAAGCTATGTAGTCCTCCAAGGCTCTTTAGCTCTAACTAATTAAACAGTGACTTTGCTGCTTGTGTCAGAAAATGGCTGGTGCCTCATGGACATGAGCAGCTACGGAAAAGTCTTCTAACTGTGCAATTGCCTTTGGGCATCATGCCACTGAGCAAGAGAAAAGGGAAATGGAGGTGGGGAGCTGAGTCAGGGGGAATCTATACCAAAAACCATAGAATGAATTCACCTAGGAACCAAGGGTAACCTCAAGCCTCATTGCTTATGGTTTCCAGAATGTGGCACATTTCTTTGACCTTATCATTTCTATTACAACAGTACAAGAATATGCACATAGATGTTATTAAAAAAAGCAAACAAGAAACAAACCAAATGTAAAAACATTATGCAGCTATTTTTTGTCCCCTGGGGAGATGGTACGAGGAGAAACAAGTCAAGCATATCAGATATTAGACACATGCTTTCAGGCAGAGCTGATACTGTTCCACTTTGCATAAAAAATGTTAGTGATGGACGTGGATGTACATGATAATGTAGATTATCTGCGGCCCTTAGCATAGCTGAAACTAGTCTTTAGTGTATTTAATGTCACAACACTGTATGCAGTTCACATTTAGATGTAGTAAATCATAGAATCATAGAACTATAGAATAGTTTGAGTTGGAAGGAACCTTTAGAGGTCATCTAGTCCAATCCCTTTGCAATAAGCAGGGACATCTTCAACTAGACCAGGTTGCTCAGAGCCCCGTCCAACCTGACCTGGAATGTTTCCAGGGGTGGGGCATCTACCACCTCTCTGGGTAACCCGTTCCAGTGTCTCACCACCCTCATGGTAAAAAATGTCTTCCTTATATCTAGTCTAAATCTACTCTCCCTTTAAGTACAGGAAGGCCACAACAAGGTTTCCTCAGAGCCTTCTCTTGTCCACGTTGAACAACCCCAACTCTCTCAGCCTTTCCTCATAGGAAATGTGTTACAGCCCTCTGATCATCTTCGTGGCCCTCCTCTGGACTCGCTCCAACAGGCCCATGTCTTTCCTGTGCTGAGGGCCCCAGAGTTGGACACAATATTGCAGGTGGGGTCTCATAAGAGCAGAGTAGAGGGGCAGAATCACCTGCCTCAACTTGCTGGCCACGCTTCTTTTGATTCAGACCAGGATACGGTTGGCCTTCTGGTCTGCAAGCTCACATTGTCAACATATGTCCACCTGTTCATCCACCAGTACCCCAAGTCCTTCTTCTCGGGGCTGCCCTCAGTCCCTGCATCCCTCAGCTTGTATTGATACCAGGTGTTGCCCCGACCCAATTGCAGGACCCTGAACATGGCTTTGTTGAACCTCATGAGATTCACATGGGCCCAATTCTCGAGCTTGTCCAGGTCCCTCTGGATGGCATCCCATCCCTCAGGTGCGTCAACTGCACCACTCAGCTTGGTGTCATCTGCAAACTTGCTGATGGTGAACTTGATCCTACTGTCTATGGCATTGATGAAGATATCAAACAGTACTTGTCCCAATATGGGCCCCTGAGGAACACCACCTATCAGCAATCTCCATCTGGACATTGAACTGTTGACCACTACCATTTGGATGCGACCATCCAACCAATTCCTCATGCACCAAACAGTCCACCGATCAAATCCATATCTCTCAGATTTAGAGAGAAAGATGTTGTGGGGGACTGTGTCAAAGGCCTTAGAACTAAGGTCCAAAGTGCTGTGCTTACTTCTTATGTACTTCCCCTTGAAGTTATCAGCCTCGATAGATGCCCTTTTTTCCCATAACAGTCAGGCAGAGAATGGTCATGACAGATGCATATTTTCAGTAGCCAGCTTTGAGGAGAGCTACCTGAACCATCCAGAAGGGAACAATGCAGGAAGACTTTGATGTGATGCCTAAATAGTGGCCTAACTCAGAACAGTTATTATTTTTTCTTCCTTTCTCTGGGTATCTGAAATATTAATCTGCTTATAATGTTAATCTGGTAATTCTCATTTGTGAAAAAAAAAAAGAAAAAAAGAAAAAAGAAAAAACAGAAAAAATGAGAGAGAGAACTACTACTTCACTGCTTCAACATAGTCTAATATTCTACTGGCTAGCTGATTCAAACACGGAAATGTGACTTTAAACTCTTTATTGAGCGTACGGGCTTGAATTATACCACTAACACCCTCAGGAGGTTATTCCTCCGACTACAAACCTACTTGGCTGCAGCTGGCAACTTTGGTCAGGTTTCACTTCATTTAGCTTTAGACATTTAACATCTAGGCAAAAAATCTAAGCCAATTTTGTTATGTGCATTCTGCTTAAAAGACCTGAAGAGTGACTTCAAGTGACTCATTTCAAAGGCAGCTGAGACAGGAAGACAAATAAGCTTTTTAATTTTTTGGGTGATCAAACCCTGGCACAGGCTGCCTAGAGAGGCAGTGGAGTCTCCGTCCTTGGAGATATTCAAAACCCAACTGCAATGTTACTTTGCACTTTATTTTCCTCTAGAGCGTACTCACTTTAACTTTAGATTCCTAACATAGATGAGATTAATCTCAGTTGATATCATCTGTACCTGGAAGCCAGACAGGCATGCTGAGAGATAGCTAGAGGTGGAGGAAAATGCTTAGGTATATGGTGAATCGAAGAACACAGACAGCAAATTAAACTAGTCTCCTGAGATCCAAGCTAGAGCACTCTAACTGCAGAGCTACACTTCCCATGTGTAACATGTCAACACACAGCTTTCAATTAGAAGCCTTAATGTGAACATTATATATACATACATATACAGGAATATAAGATATGCACTTGTGAAATGTCACAAGACAAGACATGCAGCAAAATCTCACAGCTGTTTCAGTACTGAAACACAATAATTACAGATTCCTGATCATGACAGATACATCACACTGAAATATTTTCTCTTATTTCTTCCTTGCTATTCTGATTAGATAAGATTTAATAACTAATGTACCTTTTCCATACCTGACAGTTCTTATTACTTTCTTCTACAAGGAAATTAAATCAGATAGAAATCAGAACAAAAATAAAAGTCTGGTGTTTAAAAACAAAGGAGAAAAATAATGCTACTAATTCTATATTATGTATCATGTTTATTTTTGTTGCAACAAGGTATAATTTCTTCAAGATTGAGGAGTAAAATTGATTAAAAAAATTTGTGTTTACACTTATACGCATGTCCAAGACTTGATTTAGTAGAAATTCTCACATGATTATCTTTTTAAAGGAATTTCTTTTCTTTTCCTGACATACAAAACATTGTTATTTTACATTCTTCAATTATGTTAAGTGTAAATAAATTTGGGAAGTAGCTTTTGAACATATTTCTGGCTTAATGCAGCTACAACATAAGATTTGAAAGAATCAGAGAAACCAAAATGAGAATTGCGTATTGCTTTCTCTGAAGAAAGAAAGAAAATAGCCTGAATGAGAACAGACGTGTTGAGCGGATAAAGCCGGGTATACTTTGGTACTGAAGCAGTCTCAAAAGGCCAGGTACTTTGCTTAGTTATTTGAAATCTCAGTTTAAAATCTAAATCAGTGTGGGAGATTTTATTTTTGTTCTTTTGTTGCAGTGGAAGCTTCCACTTTTACATAGAAAATCCACAGTTTTCAGATTTTTTTGGGGGGGTCTTACAACCTATTGTCAAATGAAGGCTGGCTAATAGCCCTAAAGGCTTCCCTTTTTTCGTTAGAATACAAAAAAAAATCTATCATACTTGTTTTGTTTTTCTGCAAGGGTCATACCCCGTGAAACTGATAGTACTGTTGGTTAGCGTCTCTGAAAAGCAGGAGAGTTTTTCAGTGAATGACTTTCTTTACAGAAAGGCTATAGAAAAGGTTATGGCAGGCCACTGTCACATGGAGTGTCACCTCTTTGGCTCAGCTCTTGATTTTGCCATCCTCTGTGTGGCTTGGGACATCTCATTTGGCCCTTTCTGAGCCCTAAAATAGTTAGCCAGTCTCTTAAGAGTTTTGTGTGGCTTCCCTAATTAAGACAAAACAAAATGAAGACGACTACAATGTTGCAGAGGTCTATTTTCGTCATAATAAAATAGACAAATATTGTTTATTTTATTCTGTACTCCCTACCCCTCTTTTTCCAGGAAAGTCTGCACAAACCACACCAAACTCTGACGATCTGTTGCTATACAGCTGGCCACGCTCACTGGAAAATATTTTGTCAGTGACTGTGTTCGGTGTATGATTGTTGACGCTACTGAATCTCTTCATTAATGTTCGATATTTATGCTTTTATTTTTAATAGATAATACACTTTTGCAACCTTTTTTAGCAATAAACTGTACCCTTTCAGGCATACTAACCAATCCTAGAGAATTAAAATGGTTTTATTGCTTGCAGTCCTAAAGTTCTCAGTACCTTGAGCAGGCAAAGAGAGTGAAAAGGACCTGAACGTATCTGTGCTGCTACTTTGGGAGCATCTTCCCCAGTGTTGCAGATGAAGTTATTTGGATTTCTACCAAGGATCCTTTAAGTGGGAGAGAGATCCTTATTGGCTTCCGAAATTTCTGGCAGCTGCATTTAAACAGTATATTTGAGATGTGAATTTTACTTACATGTCTCTGATAAATGCTAGTAGAAACACGGAGTCTTCTGTTAGTAAGAAGTTTGCTATTTTTAACCTCAGAGAAAGCTTGTAGTCTTATTCATGTTTTGATTGGAGATGGCTATCTTGGCAGCAGGTTTTTGGTGAGATGCTACAGGAAAAAATATGAAAAAAAAAATTGTGTCTTTCGTTCAGAGTTATGGGGTAGGTCCTGACTAGCCACAAGGGCTCAGTGCCTGAGAGCAGTCCATTGGATTCCCCTGGAATGCAACACATGAAGATAAATAGCACCGCAGTTGAGAAGCACAGTACTGGTCCAGTTCTTACAGTTTTATTTCAAGAAGCAGATGAGATGAGTCACTGCTGTGAATAGAAATCATCGATATCACCACATGCATGCCCACGTGTATAGGATTTAAACTGTCATTTAATTTGCTCTCTATTAACGTTCATGTACTTGCTCAGCAATGGTAAAAACTTCTGAGGGCTGGGGCAGAGGAATAAATTCTATCTAGAACTATTTTGCCTGCTTTTTATTACCCTAATTGTTCCTTTCATCCCATTTTATAATTTCAGAGAGCTTTAAAACATTAATTCACCTTAGGAAAGGAGATCCTGCATAGCACAGATCAATTCACTAGTATTTAGGCTGTTTATCGAGATTTAGAATATTTGTATCTCTCTTTCCTTTTAAACTTAATGAAACCGAATAAATTACAGGGAATCTGTACACATATGTGACACAGTTCCGATGTACATGGATATAGAAATGTAGTAGTGGTTAAAAATATACATCCCTATTTCATTTGCTTCAAAAGTGTTTTTAATAAGGGAACATGCACCCAAAAGGGTGCCTACTTGGAATATCTCTTTCTTTTAACAACAAAAAACTTGATTTATTACACCTGCCTTTTTGCGGCACAGTGAAATCTGACATTGGATATCTACTATCCTCTAATATCCCTTATTCCATCTGGCAATGAAGTGAGACTGAGGAAAAAAAAGTTATTTATTCAGTCTTTGGTTATGTGTTTTAGTGAATAATACAGTATACAGTGGTCCTGGGATCCGCAATGATATAAAGAGTAGTTCACTACACACAGATGCTAGAGAGGCTACTAAGTCTTGAACTGATTATATTGTTTTTCTCCACGACAAACAGGGCAAGTCCCATTTTCTATCAGCAGCTTGCAAAGCCCCAACTCTTACATGAAAAGCCACAAACTTCACACCAAACTGTGGTCTACTAAATGGAATGTACTAACAGTGACAGGAGAAGTGATATTACCCCGGGAAAGGCAAAAGCACTGTTTTGAAGATCCTGCTGAGAGGCAGTGCTAGGGTGAGCTTACACAGACGATTTCTTTAGCAGTTTCCATTTTGTGGCACTTTTTAAGTTTCTGATTGTTGAATGACAGCTGAAGTACAGTTCAGCTGGATAAACACAGTTTGAGCTGGCTGATGTAGAGATCATCAGGTTAAAAAAATTGCTCGCAGTGGAAGGTAAAGAATTTTCCAGTCGCATAATGATAGAATGCTGGAAGTTGGAAGGCACTTCTGGAGATCATCTTGTCCAACCCTTTTGCTTAAGGAGGGCCACACAAAGCCGGTTGTGCAGGACTGTGTCCATGTAGCTTTTGAATATCTCCAAGGAGAGATACTCCAACACCTCTCTGGGCAACCTGTGACGGTGCTCAGTCATCCTCCCAGTGAAAAATTTTTTGCTGATGTTCAGACATCTTTGTGTCTATCTGTGCGCATTTGTCTTGTATCCTTGTCAGGTTTTCTGAGCTGAGAAAAAAAAATGGACGCTTGGTTCTTTCAGTTACGCTTTTGGGAAGAGAAGAAGGACTCGTGATAGTCTTGTGCATTGGGGTAACCTTCACTTTAAAACAACCTGATTACTAGACTAAGATCTGTAGGGGCAAAAATAAGCCTAAGGAGCTTAAAATAACGTGTCAGACCTCATAATACTATATACTGAACAAATTTCAGCTTTCAAAATACGTATAGGTTAAATTGATTAATCTTAATTGATCCCTCTCATATTTGTCCTCTGCAGTGCAACTCAGGGACTTCAGTCCACATAGACGTATCTACACCAAGAACCCCACATGTCAATAGCAATCCTGCTATTGATTCAAAAAGGGCTGTAAAATCTAACCTCCGTATTGCTGCTGTTGCACTGCGATCAGTGCCTGAGCTAGCTAAATTAAAGACAGCTAGATGTAGCTAACCATTAGAGTCTGTCCTTTGGATTCTATGGCAGACCTACCTTTAAAATATAAAGCTTTTACTTAAACACAGGGACTGAAAAGTCAAAACACAATTAAACATAGCAGTAGCAGCCAGTATTGCTCCTACTACAACTGGTAGTAGAATAGGAAAGGTTACAGTTCATTACATTGTTCTGACTCTATTTTATTAGAGAAAAGAGTTAAAAACCTGCAGTGCACTGTGATGCTAGAATGCTGCTCCAAAAGGCACAGGGCACATCTTGACAGCATGATGTTCCTGTTTGGCCAAACTCAGCATTCATTAAATCATTTTAAAAGTGGTGCATGGATTCTATTTGTAAATGATGTTAATGGAGCCCGACTGCCATAGGCTGACTTGTTTGTCCTGGGTAAAATATCTGCATACTTTTCCTGTGCTCTGTGCTGTGTTTGACTGATGACAATGAATATGGTTTGTACAGTGCAAGTTCATAGACAGAGATATTGGGGTGAGAAAGAAAACTCCCTATTAAGTTTAATGATAGCTACTCATGAATAAAACCAAAAAACTTTTAAAAAATTATTTTCTTCATTTTCTATTCCCCTCTCCCAGTTCTTCAACTGGAAGATTTTCCTTTCCAGATAAAGTCTGCAAGGAAAAGGCACAAGTAACAAACACTTATTAAAGACACCAAAAGACTTTTACGTTAATTAAGAAGAAAGAATACATTAGAGAAATTTCCTCCTGGAAATATAAAAGAAGATCTAAGCCAAAGCATTATCCATGTTAGAAAAAGTAGTCTTTCAAAAGATCTAAATTATTTATGTTTTTCAAAGTGCCTAGCCTTTTTAAAAAAGACAAATCCATCAGAGACAATTAGATATGGAAAGTCTGCCTCCAATTCAAGAGGTGATTGTTTTCCAATTCCCTGGTGTCTATGAGCGTATTCTGAGGAAATACTGCCATTTGCTTGCAGGGTACACACATCCTCTCACCAGTCATGCTTGGAGTTTACCAGAGGGGATGCTGGAGTGGGTGTCTCCAGGTATAGCTATTCGTTGTTGTGGTTAGACAGGAAGTTTGCCCCCTTCCAATAAATAAAGAATATAATTGTCTTGTGACAGGTGCACTGATAAACCACGGCGCGCGTCAGAAACTGAAGTGTGGCGTAGCATTTTTATGATGCCCAAGACTTACTTTCCTTACTCTCATAACAGCCTGCTACTCCATGGATGAAGCTGGAGAATATCCTCTTCGTGCTGTGCTAAGCCATCCCTCAGTGATCCGCTGAAATTGGGAGGCAGCTTAACACAACACAGAGAGCACCAGTTCGGTAACACAATGCACATTTTTCACAAATTTCAACAGGAATGATGCCACAGTCAGCTCTCTGCAGAGTTCTTTAAATGCTGCAATTCTAATAAAAAAGCCCTTTTTACTATCTTATGGCTCCATTTACCCACCCACCATAAGTTTTGTAAGCTAAAAAAAAAAGAAAAGGAAACTCTTTGACAGCTGTAGCATTAGAAAGCCTGCCCACCTGTAGCTCATCCTCAGAAGCTGACAGTCTACACGGTCAAATGGCAGGACAATTATAACATACTTTATTACTCTCTGGAGGACTGTAACTTTACTGAAATACTTCACACAGAAATTGACTTGAATAGAAGTTAGACCATTAAGTCTTTCTTCTTGTTGTACATTATGTTAATGCCTATTTTAAATTAGAACTTTGCCTGCGAGAAAGAATACAAATATAGCAGAAAATTATGAGTAAAATCTTGCTTTAATTAAAGCAACTTTTTTCATACACAGTCCAGGCTAAAAAAAAAAAAAGTGTTCAAGCAAATAAAATGTATGTCAACTTCTGCAAGAAAGATATTAAAAGTATCTGGGTTGACTGTATTTAAATCTTCTCGTATGTGTTGAAATTGTTAGCCTCATTTATTTTATATTTTTGGGAAAGAAAAAGCATAACTCCACTGATTCCCTGGTTTTGGACTTCCGAGAGGGTCCCCTTTTTTGTTTTGAAGTAATTCTGACTTAATTCTGTAGTATTTCTGTAGCACAGAAAGAAGTCTGTAGACTTCTGAAGTAATTCTAACAAAACATGAAGAAATGTTTTGAAGTAATTCTGCTTTAATTATATAAATGATAACAAATTCTCAGCCTATAGTACATTTCTGTTGGTAATTTTGTACCAAAACTAAGTCCTGTAGCTAGCAGTAAATGAATAGGTTCAGCACCATAGAAACAGTATTAGTTTAGGTGATCTGAACAAAATATCAGTAGTTCACCTTATTTTTAGGTGCATGCAATTTTATTATTCCTAGAGAACTGTTAAAACTCTTTTAAAAAAGACAAAATCAGACATATTTTTCAACTGTCAAACCTTTGGTCTTTGTTTTCATAGTGATGGAAAAAAGCCCATTATATTGACTTTGCCTCTGGTCTTAAAAAAATCTTGCCACATAAAACTATAACCTTGAGGTTGAAGTATTTTTATGCTAATAGATTATGCATAATGACTTTGTAGACACTAGTACAGCTTCTGCAATTAGCAGTTGCACAGTCCAAACTTTTCATGAATACTTCCATAAATTAGATCTTAATTTCCTATTTTATGTACAACTATTGTTATATCATATGGGAAACTCAATTTGCCTTTATCTGCACACTGCAGTTCAACTAATTTTCTTAAAACAATAAATAATGCATAATTATTGAACAATAGTATCTTTATTACAACTTAGCTAAAATTTTACACTGTTGGTTTAATTCATTACCAATCAATCCGTTAGTTTATTGTAATTTTCAATCTAACTGCAAATAGTCATAAATTATTTAAAAAATAATTTAGTCATGGTTTGATTTAATAACAAAATACTTCTATGAAGCATTACGTTTCTAGATGCAGAATGATTTTCAGGTGGTTGGGATGCTATAAGCATATCCTTTAATGGTTATTATCGTGACTGATTGACAAGCCTTACGTCATGCACAGCTTTACTCCTTTTTAATAGCAGTCTCTAAAATTCTAGGAATGAAGAAAAGACTGTGACTGTTGAAGAACTATAAAAGATATGGTATTCAGAAAAAAAAACCAAAAACATCAGGTGCAAATATTTGAATAATCACAGAATAAAATAATCTGGAGAACTTCAGCCAGATGGCTGCAAGAATGAGGACAGCATAGCTATTTCACTTTTCTCTGGAACAATATTTACTCTGTCACATCCATTACAATAACTTACATCCACTAGCACATGACACTTAACATTTCAGACACTGCTATCCATGGAATAATGCCCTTAGGAATACTCTTTAGGGATTAATATCCTCGAACTTTATTGTTTGCGTGTCATAGTGGGAGTGAGAGGTTCTAAATACATATACAAATTATGTTTTATCACAGATTAATCATGGATACTCTAATCAGGCCCTGGGAGGAACAGTTCAGGCTTCTGAGTATTGTTCTTTAATGTCTCATGAGAGTAAAATTTAAAAGACAACTTGAAACTTAGGAACATCCATTTTGAAGGCTACAGACCACTTGGAGAGAAACCAGAGTACAATATGAATAATCAAAGCTCTAGGAGAGGTGACCTATTACAGCTGTGCTACCTAGAGAAGACAGGCATGAATGAGTAATGGTAATGGACTTCAAGTGCAGAAAAGTTGGCTGCAGACAGAAAGAGGATGAAGTGGTCTTCGTAATTACCAAGCATAGTATAAGAAGTAATGAGATCATATTTCAATAAGGGAGAATTAGTTTAAAGATTAAAAAAACTTTCTAGTTGCAGAAATAGGTAAGCAGTGGAACAGACTGCTGCGGCAGATTGTAGGATCGCTGTCACTGGAAGATGTTCTGAACAAGGTAAGAAAACATATGTCGCTATTTAGGTTGCTCAGGTAATCTTCTAGGGGAGAAGGAAGGTAACTGATGTCATGCTGCCTGTTTTTCCTTGGTTCTGTGATGTAGTTCAGATATATATCAAAAGGCCAGATGGCATTCAGAGCATTATCATCTCGCAGACTGAAACAGGAACAGGACAGTGGCATCTCCTGCATGAAACGCCAATAGCAGTGTCCTCCACCCTTCCATCCCGTGCGCATTTTACCATGAACAGGAAGATAGTAAAGAAGACTCTCAGATTCTTCAAATTCTCAAGGACTGTCTCATTACACATCTCTGTGTTATGAACCTCTTTAAATGGAGTAGTTTCTGGCAACAGTTGATGGCTGAAGAGGTTACGCAGTAAAGAGTCCATGGCAGTGGAAGGTAGAGTAGGAACTCTTTTCTGCTAAAAAAACCTACCTTTTTTTCCTCTATAATTGGTACATATAACCACCTTGTAATTTTTCTCATACAAGTAAGACAAACCATCCCCCAAGTCTGAAAAAAATCCCCTCATATAAAGCTTGTCCCTATGGGTTTTTAGCAAAGGGTGAGGGAAGGGGGAATATCCTGAGGATGTTTGTATTCAATTGATCAAGCATGGCTTTGTTGACTTGTTACACTAAATATTAATCAATTTAATTTAGGTAAGTTTATTTCTTTAGTTAGCTAATAAATATAACTTGACTGTAGGCACTGGGTACGACTCATTCAAAATAACAACTATAAGAAATGAACAGATTTCTAAATATGGAGCCTAGAATAAGGCATTAATTTGTGGTAAAATCTTGTAGCCTACATCCATAGATAAGCTCCTCAAACCTGCTCCTTCATGGAAGGATTTATGAGCCTGGTAATATGATGTGAAAATCAGCTGTCTCAATTACCCAAGCTACAATCAACTCTCAAGAGATCTGGATGTGAGCTTTATGACTACTGAGTACCTCCAATGAAAGAAAATGTGTGTTGCCTTGTCCAGCAATCTACTAAATAGCTGTTGTTTTTTTTTTTAATTGCCAGTTAAACAGTGACATTTTCTCTTACACTGGAAGTTGGAAAAATATTCTGAGTCCTTTTGTTGTAACTTGACACAGATGAAGTTTTCAGTTCTATAGTTAGTGACAAGCATATGTCACCTTGCATGGGGATAAATTGATACCTAGATCGTCTTTTACAACACATTCCTGAAACGTAGCAGTGGTTCTACTGCATAGAGAAATAATGTTATTATAAACCTCCACCATAACAGACAGGAGTTTCTTTGGAAAGAAAATGACTGTAGTGGTGATCTGTGTGCAAGAGAGTAGGGTACTAATCGATACTATATCCAGCTTACTCCACAATCAATAAACTGAAGTAAAGAAGAAGTAGGAAAAAGAAAAAGAGACCAAAAGGTTGGATTACAACCAACCTTTATTATATATTGGCTGCAGAACAGAGAAATGAAGCAGCTACTATAAAAAAAAAAAAAAAAAGCCATGCTGCTTCTCTCTTCAGGTAAAACATAACATCATAGCTAATGTTTATAAATTGCATACAGTGTGATGCAAAGTATGCAAAAGTTTCTGAAGCCTGACCACTCCTGCATGCACAGGAGCGCTGAAGTCTTTTAATATGAGAGAAACACTCACCGATGGTCTGACCTAAATGAAAGAAAGAGGCTTGTAGTCTCCTGTTCAGAATCTTGGTTAAAACCTACTTTTTGGTGAAAAGGCATTGGTGATTTGTCAATAAAAGTGAAGCTTTCTGTGAGAACACGACAGTTTCCTTGAAACTTTCTCCGTGGATCTGCACTTCTCAGCAGCAGTGTGAAGCCAGAGGAAAAGGAGCGCGGAGAGGAACAGGCAGCCTCTCCCTGATGGATCTGGTATGAGATTTACATTTCCAGCCTGGATCACAGAGATAAGGGAATTAGATGTCTTCCAGCTTCCTCAACCACTGAGTTATTTATCCACCTGGAAAGAAGATTTTTTTTCTGCAGTATTTTGTTTTGCTTTTAAAAATATGTTTGTCTTATTTTTTGCCCCAATGGGGCAGTGATACAGGCTGAAGGTTTGCAAGTATTTGGATGCCTATGTGGATGTGTATTCAACATCATCCTTATAACCAGGCCTTTTTATCCCAGAATCATGTTTCTGGGATAAAATTATAACAGAATCAGGGCACGATACCAGTCACAAAGACATACGTATTCAAATATGCAGGCATGCAGGCACACACTCTTGAGTGAATTGAACTGCTCTCTACAGTTTGAAACAGATTGATATATTCTTCTATTTTTTAAATTCTTTCCAGGATTTGTGGAGAAAGTTATAAAACAAGGCCTTTGAGAGAAAGATAATTACGGAGTTCAAAGCTAAACAAATAGATGTTAACAACATCTTTTTATTCTCAGGCTCAGTCTCTTTCTAAAGGCTGTATTTATGGGGCCCAAAGTATCTCTCTTTTCTTTAGTATGGATTGTTTCGCATTTACTGCCTGAAGCAATCAGTAGCTATTGGATGCTACTTAAGACTTCTTGTGAATTCAGGAAACTGAAAAAAAAATAGCTCAAAGTTTGACTTTGTTTATCCTGGACTCCCTAGTCTGAAGAAATGCATTGTTACAATACATGATCTGAACAAGACTTCAGAAATCATTAAAATGAGACTTTTATGGGAAAACTCAGGTTACCTAAATTGAGGTTTTAGGTACATAAATTTCAGTGATTCAGATGGGCTGTTCTCAAGCAGCAACACTTCTGAAGGTATCTAAAAAGAGAGAAAGAGCTAACATATAGTTGTGGATCCCAGGTTCCATCTGTGACCGAGCAGAGCCCAGGAGTGTCTGTTGCGAAGTGCTGACTTTGCCAGGTAGCTAATGCCGGATGGGGTATCTGAACACAGGAAAATACTGCAGTCAAAAGGTGAGCGAGTGGCAAAACCCAAACGAGCACCCAACATTTTGAATCTCGGGTGGAAGTTATTATTGTGAAGCATTGAGTCAGACGTGGCATGCTGCCCGCAAATGGGCGGCAATCTAGAATGCTCCTCAATCAGTGTCCAGGATGTTAATTTGCTTATTCCCATATACAGGTGAGAGGGAGCGTTAGGCCTTCAGGAGTTTTCAGAGACACCCAACGCCCTCCATTGACCGTGCATGGGCCTCAAACCTGTATGATCTAATTTGTACTTTGAGTGGCAGGTACCTCATTTTTAATCAAGTTTAGAAGAAATTTGAGAGGCTTCAGAGAAATTTGAATATTTCCCTTGCTTTTTATTAGATATCAATAACCATGATTTTCATAAAAAGATGAATGTTACACCACCATTTCCTTTCCCCCCACCATACTAGCATTATCTGAATCTTTGATGCTTGTAACTTTTGAGCCACTTATTGATATGAACTCAATATGAACCTCAAGTCACCAGCTTTCTAAAATATTGGTTTGACTCAACATAACACATTTTTCCTTCAAGCCACTAAGTAAGTACAGTTTAAACAGTGCTTAAGTGCCAATGATGAGATTGACACAATGGTCTGATCATGCCAAATAGCCATTTTTGATAGAGATTTGTGAGTCCTTCACTATGACTTTGTTCAGTCAAGAGGCAAGAGCTGGAAATTACAGTTACCTCAACACAAGGTAAAGCACGCACCAGAGTCAGAAAAGCTTTTGCGTAACTAAAGCAAGATTCAGGCATTTAAGTTCAACCTGCTGTTGCACCCGCGGCCTTACCTTGAAAAAAAGACTGTTTTACAAATTTACCTTTTCTATCCAATTCATTTCAACATATTCCTCTAAACATACCTAGTGCTGTGCAAAACTTTACGTGCTCCACCAGTTACAGCTTAGTTTCCTGTAGCTCTCTCCTGTTTGATTTCTCCTGTGCATAATTAGATAACTACTTTCACATTTCAGCCTTAGCCACAGGGATGAAGGAGAATGATAATTTGGATTTCTCTTTTTTTAATCTGTTACCTATTTTCAGGCAGCGGTTATCACTGAGGCCTCCAGGCATCTCTCAGGTTTGACTAAAATTAGCAAGTAGGTTCAAAAATTACTGTGGTTGGCTCCTAGGCTGACATAGCCTGACAGAAGAGAAGGCGGGCTGAGAGAACACCACACCTGCAGATGGACACGGCAGCCACACAGTCCTTGTCAGCAGCCAACTAGAGGAATGAGTTATAACCAAATAGGTTCAATCTGATTTAATTAAATTAAACAGATTAATGACAGGTTCGTGGTCTCTGTTCAGATAGATGAAAGTCATAGCTATGGTTACGGTCATGGTGGTTTTTTGATGCTTTTTTTGCTTTCTTTTTTTGTCTTTGGAAGTGAGCACTAAGAATTCATAATAGCCCAGTTAACCATTCAGTGCCATGAAATATACTAATAGTGTGCCCATGGGGAAAAAAGAAATCTATCAAAGAAAGAAATTTGTATGATTGTGCCATTTCTGTTCACATTCGTGTGTACATAGTTACTGTGGGAGGAATTCTCATGAAAAAGATGGACATTTTCTTTCATTGTGTCCTGGCAGTTGAATTACTGTAGGACGGACCACCATCATAGGGTATGTACATAATGAAAAAGTCCTTCAGCAAGTAGGCTTACAGTATGTTACTGATAAACATATGAACATTGATAAACACAATAACTATAATAACAGGTTACATGCTTTTTTTTTCTATTCTATTATAATATTAATGAAAAGACAATGGTGTTTTTGCACATTTCTAGTTCAATTAAATAATTATTTTTTTCTTTTTCCTCCTTAACAAATATTTGAACTAGAAAATAACTAAAACCAATCCTTGCATTAGTTTAGACATTAGTTATCAAACTCAGGATCTCGAAATGATCTCGAGAATGATAATTCACTTTTCATTCATTCTCAGCAATAATTGTGTGGAATTAAGATCCTTTTCAAGGTGTTTTCCAAGGATCTCAACAGAAGTTATATAGCCATTTTTGTGCATCATATTTGAAAAATATGCAAAAAGTGAAAAGACTACAAAGGCAAAAATGACAAGAAGTTTAGAAATTGTGACTGCATGAGAAAGCAGTGAAGGACTTGGACTTGATTAATCTAGGAAAGGGAAGAGAAAAACCTAATAAGTATCTCTCATAAAAAGCTGTACGTCTTGTCTGTTGCAATAGAGCAATGAAGAAGGTTTGCCTCAGAGAAGATTTGGTTTGAACACTGAAAAGCTTTCTCATTACACAGGTATTGAAACACTACAGGAAGGAGACTATGCAATCCCTTCACTGGAAATTCTTACTACTAGGTGAACACTAGCCTGTCTAGGTGAAGAAATGGTCTAGCTATCTTCAGTCCCACTTCAATGCAGATAACTAAGGTACATCATCTCCTGCAGTCCCTCCCAGGTCTTCATTTTCATACTTTTGTGTATGATTGTTTACTCCCTATGACTTTTGCACTACATTCTCCTTGAACTTCAAAATATTATTTTACTTATTTCAAGAATAGCGTGTGTGAAAGGAGACATTCTTTTCCTAGGAAAGTTTTAGCTGTACAGAAATCACTCTTCTTTACTTAAATCTCCATTGTTTAATTTGACAGTTAAATTGCAATGTGAGCAGAACAAAATTGGTGATCAGAAAATTACTTCACAGTTTTCAAACTGTTCTTCCATAGTTGCAGGATGAACAACAACGGACTTCCCCCACTCCCCTCCCCAGCTCGCTAGAGATGCAAGAAAAGTAGAGCACTGCAGCAAGAAGAAAAAAGTCTTTGTAAGTATTCCCAGCCTTTCCCTGCTCTACTGCTTGTCAAGAAGGCCAGCTGAGTTAGAATAGCCTTACAGTATGCTCAAAAGTGAGGCTTGGGGAATATCCAACAATTAACATTTCTCACAGACCATAAGGGAAAGTGGCAAAATGATCTCAAGAATGATAGTGGAGTCACGAGATGTTGCTGAAAAGCAGGTGGCCTAAATTCTTAAGGTTTGGCTTGAAATTTGTTTGGCTTGGAGCCATTTAAGAAACTGAATCCCACCAGCAGCCTCGAGTTATGACATGTGAGCCTGATGCAGTTTCCTGTGCGCATTCTTGAGGCCAAACCTGCAATATGAATATTTTGGTGGCTGTACATGAACAATAAAAGGTAAATGAGGTTAATGGACCTGGGTGAATTTAAACGAAAAATGTACTCTCTTCCAACACTTTTTACAATTTTAGAACATTGTGAAGAGGCTTTACTATGGAGGAAAAACAGATAACCACATGACCTGTAAAGTGTTGTTTTTACTATTATTTGAAAATATATCACCCACCACTGTTTTTTAAGCTGTTTTCCTTATTCCCCTATCCCCTTTCTTTGTTTTCGAGCCCTCTGGTTAAAAACAGATTCTGGGTGTAAATTTAAATTGCCACTGGAATCATTGTCTAAAAGCTTGATCTGCTAAATTTAGTAAGGGAATCGGTTAACTTGTGGGGAGTTGCTGTTGCACCTACAAATGGATGAGGTCTGTTACCTCTCCAAAGAATATCTTCATCTCATAAAATGAGGTCTTTTGTACTGGCAGAATATCTGACCTACTAAGGTTTGGTGTTTGTTTCGGGTTTTTTAAAGACAAAAAAGTAGTGTGTGTATTTGACATATTATTAAAACCACAATTTAATTTTGATTGTGCGGTTGGCACAGCTATGATAGGATGACCTTCAAGAAACTGATTTATCCTATGGGTACTGAGTATATTTTATTTCTATTAAACTGAAACTATATCACAGATTATTACCTGCTGTGAAGTATTTCCTAGTGAGTGACTAGCTATGAGTTCTAGCCTCTGATTTCTATTTAGCAGACCCAGTCGTTACAAGATAAATATTTTCAGATGGTAAGATCAGCGGACTTCATATTTAAATTCTGGTAGCGATAACTTCTTTTTCTGTGTTTTCTTCTTTTTATACTTCTTAAATAAAATCTAAAATGTGTTAGTAAATTTTTGTGAAGGTCCTAATACAACACAGATATGCAGCTAAAGCTGAAACAGGTACTGACATTCGCTACTTTTTGTCACTGTTTGGACTGATAAGCCGTGCACACACAACTTTGTTTACTCATTTAATGTTTAGATGGAATAAAGTAAGTGATAGAAAACTTTTACTTAGCCTTGTACGTGAACAGAATCTTCAATAGTAAGTTTAAGTTCCTGAATCCCTATGCTTACTGGTCTGTTAGCTATACAAAATCCTCTAGGTTTTTGGACTTTGTATCTCATCTGAAGGCCTTGTGATTAAGAAATAAAATGCCTAGTTTTTAACTGTTACATGCTTGATATGGAAATCATTGTGATCTTTGGTATGAAATTATGTCCTTTTTTACAGAAGCAATTTTCAGTCTATAACAACAGTGTAAAAGGAACAAAAGCATATTTGCCCTTGAGTGTAACTTTCTAAATACAATATTTAAATAGTTGAATGCATTCATTATCCTCTGTTCAAGTGCCATCCATCCTTAACAGTTGATGTTGTGAATGTTTCATGTTGTTACTTGATCACCAAGTGTTTGGGTAATCATCTCACCAATCCTATAATCAAAACCAGAAATTAGTCTAACACACCTGACACATTAGACACACCTTTCTAGTCTGTGGAAGGAGATAAACAGTCTCCGTCTAGCACTGTGGAGGGATAAGTACAAATCAGGTTTTATAATTCTAGCATAGATGTTTAATGTATGTTGGATGAAATGACCCTTGGAAGTGTCTGTCTGTCTTAGATGATGACTTGAGAGAGAAGGGATAACTTCCAGTTTAGATAAATCTGACTTTGTTGCTAAATATTGTTTTATATGTTCTTTGTAAGTCTTCTGTCTCCTTCACACATTCCTTAAATACCTTTTGTATGTAAACTCTTGGCAAAGTAGGCAAAATATTGACTCTTTGAGATTTAAAGTCAATTACTCTCAATCTTAAAAGTTCATTTGCCATCTCATTTTGTCCCTGCCTTGAAATTAGACAGGCTTCTCAAAGGCCTTGCATAAGCAAATAACTTCCACCTCCTTTTCTAGAATGAAAGACGTCTATTAAACAGAGAGGAAGACACAGCTATTAACCTGTCTTCCCTCTTTCTTCCTAACTCTCAGACAACTGGGAGTCAAACACACTTCAGCAAATAATTTGGAACTATGTTATGCATTCTCACGAAAGTCAGGCAAGGATAAGTAAAATGACATTCCAAATAAATTGAAAATGCCTTCATGTATAATCAAAAGGAGAGCTTTTAAGTGGCAAGATAAAGAAAGTGGAAGGTTGGTATGCAATTGAGAGGATTCTTGGAGATTAGATTCACTGCACATCAGAAATCTGCAATATTCTAACACCAGGCTTTTTAGCCCTGTGCTGAATATGACATCTCCATGGATTCCTATTATTATTTCTAATCCCAGCTGATTTCGGCTACAAATCATATTTCAACACAATATGATCTGATCGTATTTCACAGTCATATTGGTCTCACTTTGCCAATATGTCTATAAATGCACAGGCGTAAAGGAAATTAGATGCTTAGGCTAGAACGTTTCATTTCACTTAGTCCAAATTTAATCCATTTAAAATACTTTATATTACATCTAACAGGAGAACTCCCTACTGCCTGAGTTCAGGTAATACTAATTGCACATTATGCAAAAGCAAATTATCTAAACTTGTCAACTCAGCAAAGATATATTCAAAAGGACTTCCATAAGCACTTGTAACAGAAAATTCTACTCCAAATTGCATTTACTTCATAGGTTTCACTGCTTCCTTCAGGAATGTTCAGCTTGTAATATTTCTTTTTCAGCTCTGTTTATTTTTGCCAGACAAGGGAATTTCAGCCATCGAGCTTATCAATGGACTGTTCAGTCACTGAATGAAACACTAAGCACCCCAAGAATTGTGCACAGGGCACAGAGAAGGTTGACATTTCTTTGTCTTCATCTCACATTAGCCAAACATTCACACTTTCCGTGCTGCTTTCAGCAGTATCCCTTCTACCATCTCAAAAGAGATGCTCAGTGACTATGGCTATACCAATACATTTAGTGATGCCAGGATCCAAGGCTGAACACTGAATCTTGATCATCTATGTTGTTAAATTGTTATGATGACTTGCTCTTGGCTTTTTTCAATCAAATTTTGTGTATGGTCTTGAAGTCAGACTGGACAAGGGTACATTGCCAACAGCAGTCTGCACGTAGTCACCCTCTTTTGGAAGCTAAGAGACCTTAACAATACATATATAATCAGTGTTGTGTCAGATGACTTCAGTGCCTGAGAACATGTCTTGTCACTATCTACTTTACTAGTACCCACTAGAAAGAATAAATCAGATTGATACAGATGTACTATATTAAACTAAACAATATCACTATAAACAACTTTATCAGGGAGTGTAATAATAGGATGAGGGGTAACAGTTTCAAACTGAAGAAGGGTAGATTTAGATTGGCTGTTAGGATTAAATTCTTTACTGTGAAGGTGGTGAGGCTGTGGAACAGGTTGCCCAGGGAGGTTGTGGATGTCCCATCCCTGGAGGTGTTCAAGGCCAGGTTGGATGGGGCTTTGAGCAGCCTGGTCTAGTGGGAGGTGTCCCTGCCCATGGCAGGGGGTTGGAACTAGATGATCTTTAAGTTCCCTTCCAACCCCAACCATTCTATGGTTCTATGAATATATCAAGAGCCTTGAAAGTATCTCCTTTGTGTGTGTGAAGTTTAATTCCCATGAGATGTTTGAAAGCCTGGGAAACTTTTTCCTCACCATGTAAATCACCAAATAGATGTGGAAACAGACGCTCTCAATTATTCTGGTCTAGATTATTGTAATACTGTGATATCAACACTTTTTCAGAATCTCTTCCCAAAGGATAGTCTTGGTGGTGTCCATGCCCTGGCATAGGTCACCCATGACTGCGATAGCTCAGGGGTGTCCCTGTCCTGCTGTGTGTCACCCATGGACTGCTGATCCTCAGGAGTGTCCCTGCCCTGGTGTGGGTCACCCGTGGCTGTAGTGTCTGAGGGATATCCCTGCTGTTCCTTGGAGCTCCTTCTTCCAAGAACACATCTCCAGCTGTACCCCCCAATAACATCCCTATCCATATGTCTCCTCCAGTTTCTCCTCCCTTGTCTCCTCATGTGTTTCTTACTCTGGCAGCTACCACTTAGCAGAGGCACCACATGCCCCTCTCTTTTGTTTAAATTTTGGTGGGTGTTGGGTTGTTTTCATCTGTTTCAGAGATGTCTGGCACAGAGCAGTTCATGGCCTCATGCCACACAGGACACCCTGCAGCTCCTGCTACCAAATCCAGCCAGCTATGCCTAATACATGTGAGGGAACTTTTTCTTACTCTCGTTCAGTTCCCAAAATTTCAGAAAATTTCAAAGGTGCTCTACACAGAAATAAGCTCTCTATTAAAGCTAGCTTTTAGAGCACTACCCTGTAAGTAAAGCTATACTGTTATGCATAAAGCTTTTGCAGGTGACTGAGAGCCTCATATGCACTCAAAGTGCAAAAATGAAACTGTTTTGGGTAAATTAGTTCAAGTGTCTTCTAATGTCAAGGACAGGCTAAGGTCTGCATTCCTAGTGAGACACACACACATGCACACGCACAGAGAGGATGATTGTCATAAATTCAGAGTCTTATTTGACATAAAAATTAAATACAGGCAAGAGATATCATACACATTTGGTTATAAGGTATCCTAAAAATAGTTGCTGGCATAACAGGATTTCTACTATGAACAGCGAGTCATATCTTTAGCCAGTCCTTGTTCATTTAGAAACTCTCAATTTCCTTAAACAGGGACTGTATCTCAGTAATTCCTCTGACAAAAGTGTCCCCTGGAATCTGGAAGATTATTCAGTGTCAATTTAAGGAAATTTACAGCAGGGATGACTGACTAAAGATAGAAGTCTTTGAGAGCATCAGGAAAAGCAAAAGGAAGAGTGTGAGAGAGTGTGGGTGGGAAAGTGAGCACTTCACTTTTTCATATGAGTAAAGTGAGGACACCTATACCTGTCCTTAAGTTTTGTTACGAGTGGAGTCAAGGTCCTTGGTGTCAGGTTTGGACCTGTTTGCTTTCCTTCCTTTGCTTTGTCTCTCTTGCTCACTCACTCCTCTTTTGTTACGTGCAGACCTCATATTTATTTGAAAATTTTACTTTGATTCTTCCAGAAGCTTTTTAGACTTACATGTGCTAACACAAAAGGACTCCCAAGTTAAAAAACTCTGGGGCAGTGCCAGCAGTGAATAACAGATTGCTGTTAATCCTGGGCTGAGTTGGGGATGGTAGACGGCTGCTTCTGGTACCAAAAAGGAGTTTCCAGGGAGACATTACCTTGGAAAACCTACCCAGGGCAGGATCATCAAGAGCTACCACGTCTTCTTCTCTTCCTCTCTAGGTAGGGGGATGCATTCCCATCCCATTGATTCAGAAGCCTCTGAGATTAACTGCTGATCAAGCCCATTTAGTCACCTTCATTGCTAACAGCTCCTGCCCAACTCACCCTCAATCATGGTTGGGACAACCTTACCGTTTAACCCTTACAGCTTTGGATCTGACCTTCTGCGTCAGCCAGCATGGGTGTGAGTCGGTGCATTGCCTGTGTGCAAGCTGGGAGCTCTCTGTTACAGTGTACAAAACCTTTATGTCAATAAATATATGCTTTCTTCTTCTTTCCTCCCTGATCATACTAAGGCCTAGCAAAAATCATCATTTAGCCATGTATTTCTTGAGGAGGAGGTTTTGGGGTTTGTGGGTTTGTCTTTCTTTTTTCTTGTCTTTTTTTTTTTTTTTTTGGTCTTTTTTTCCTCCTGCTAGTACTAGATCATTAGTTTAGAAAAATCTCAATATCATAAATCTGGCATGAAGTCTCTTGTTGTTACACTGTAATACTTCTGGGTTTATAAATGCATCAGATGTTTCCTCATGGTGCCTCAGATCAGTCCACAGTGGTGGAAATCCTCATAGGTAGGTACACAAGAAATTGCCAAAGATACGTGTTGCTCTCCATTTGCTGCATACTGACTTTCAGTTTGTGCCTTAGGAAGACGACCATTGCTGGCCCCTTTTTGCTCAGGTGAGGTACTTTTAGATGCCTAAATTAGTTATTATAGAATACAGTCTGAGATTTTCAGTTGGAACCTGTGTCATTTAAGTTGTCCTTTAATTTCTTATTTAGGAATATTTAGGAATGTCTTGGTGGTTATTTCTGTATATGGACCCTAAAGAAGCTTTGATGGCATATGCTTTGCAATTTCTTTTCTTTCTATGGGAATGTTCAAGGATGAAAGTGAGGTTTTGTGAAATTTAAATTACTTCTAAGTTTAAGGATGTCTGTTTTGAATCAAGATGAACAACTCTGCTTACTGTTGTATCTGTACGTACTTACAACAGCCAATTTCAAAAGACAGTTGCTATTTCAGTCTCCAGGTTTTAAATATTTTATTCTACTTTCATTTCTGGCAAGTGAAGTGGAATCCCAAAGAATGACTATTCCTTGGTCATGAAAATTTCTTAGGTTTTCTTTATCTTAGCTGTTCTTAAGAGCATGAAGTTTCTGCACTGTCCAGAAGGTAACAAAATTCAGATGCCCTGGATTTCGTTTCTAACTTTAATTTGGTACACTGTTGAAAGCATGTATTCTGACCTGAATAACATGGGTCATAGAATTTAACAAGCGAGTGAGGTATTAAATCCATTGCTACTTCTTCTGGGCCTGCTACTTTTATGATTCTGTACTTTTATCAGTACAGAATGCACAGCTTCAACACTGTGATTGAGCAGATCATTTAAAGATACATTTTCTCTTCCTTTAAAGATTTCAAAACTATTTTTTCAGGATGACACATACCGGATTTTTATAAAAAATTCAGTAATAACCCAAAGTCCTATTTAGCAAAACTAGGTAGCGAAGCAAAGAAAGATGTTTAAGTCTCTTTTTGTTCTTGATAACAATAAAAAACAGAATTAGAAATAAATTGTCAGCTGAGCGGAATATGGTTTTCCATTACCTGCATTTATATCTCCCTGGCCTTTCAACCTAAATTTAGGTTGTTTATTCTCGGGATAGATTACATGCACCTTATTTTAAATGAGGCCATTCAGATGAAAGATATTACATTTTAATATCACAATAGATTACAAAAATAAATGGTTGTGAAAGAAAAGGCAATTCATCCTGACAAAGTGTGGTACTCTCTGTAGCATACCTCCTCTCATCAATAATTAGCAAACAAATGCTTATATGCTTTGTTATGATTCTATCATGTCTGTGTTCCTAATTATTTATACAGCCTAGATCTGGCTCTCCTTCAGATAGCTGAGATGTGCAGTGCATAACTCTTTGCTGGGAATTACACATTGTTACCTCCTCCGATAGTCAGTGGGGATTCCTAACCATGATAGATTTTGAAACAGATATTTTACTGTTGGTTAAAGAAAAAAAAAAGGCAGAAGCTATGAGATGTGAATGTGAACTTTGATTATATTCAGCTAATTACATATGGGGTTGAGTTTTCAAAATCAAACAGAGCTTAAAATTTTAAGGATATCTTAGCTACCCATTTTTGGCACTGTATTATCTAATTGATATGGGAGACTATGATTCTATGACTACCTGTTTTAGCGTACATTTTAAAATGCAAAGATAATGAGTCCAGCTTCCTGTGATTCCAGGACCTGTGAAAACTATTTGACACTGAATGATACCATCTACATATACCATTAAGGACTTTGAAGAGATGTGTTTGTAAGAAGCCACTTATCAGTGGCTGGCTCAGTTTGAAGTGCTGTATTTTGATGGATTTCTGCTATCTTGCTGTGGTAGAGAATTATTACCAACATATACTAAGTTTCTAAACATACCAGCAAATTAAAACTTGCCCTATAATTATTGACTTTGTTCCTCTATATTGATCTCCGCTTTTGACCCATTAGAAATGAATAATAATTTATTCATATAGTTCATATCTATAAGAAAGCTGCCAGTAAAATGATCATTTAAATATAATAAAGACTTTATTTTGAAGGTTGTACATATTTCTGCTTCTCTCTTACACAGGTAGGTGCTTTCACAGGGACACTTTGTCCTATTTACACATAAAGTTATCACAGATCAGCTAATGCTTGGTTTTCTTTGGGTCTTTTTGCAGTACCTCTTTCAATACATTCAGATTTGTTTGAAAGATTTTTTTCCTGTGATATCTCCTGATTTTAAGATCATAGAGAGATGTGAACCATATTCAAAATGGTGTTTGGAGTCTCATTTCTTTTTCTTCCACTAAAATTCAACATAGAAAAATGTTCCATTGTACCATATTGTCACTTATACAGTCAATTTAAAGTCAGTGTGAACACTGACTTTTCATATTGTATCTGTTGCTGATGCTTTACTTCTGTAACATATCAAAAGGATCTTCTTTAGCAAACTCATTATCCTCAGGATTTTTTAATGTGCATGCAGTTTGCATCTACCATTACAAAGGCATTCAAGCCTAAAAAGCGATTCCAGACTCAATGATATACAACAGAAAAAAAGAACTTCTTTAATTGTCTAGATTGAAAACTCTGGACAATATTCTTTATCGAGCATACTTTATTATCTTGACTAATAAATTAATTAGGTCTTCATTATAAAATCATTCTTATGAATCATATTTATCTGTAACATCACACTTGCTCTCTGAAAGTCTGTGGAAATTAGTGGATATGGCATGTAAAACCAACAAACAATGGTACTTATTTCATCATCATACCATACTTAATCACAGTTCCTAACGAATATAATTTTAGTGCCCTGTTGCTTGTTAACTGTTCTTTTTCTGAATGGTGAGAAATGTTAGCTTCTCACAAATTACTTTTTAATCCTACCTATATTATTTCAGTGACTTTATATTATTTCTGTGACTTCACATTAAGTTTGTTGTCTCCATTGCTTATGACTGCAAAGTATTATTAACGGACTGCTTTGATGATGAAAAATAAATTGGGTTTTGGCCATGTCATAAG
Organism: Rissa tridactyla; assembly: GCF_028500815.1. Classification (NCBI taxonomy): domain Eukaryota; kingdom Metazoa; phylum Chordata; class Aves; order Charadriiformes; family Laridae; genus Rissa; species Rissa tridactyla. The sequence continues at coordinate 113,113,049 of NC_071468.1, read as the reverse complement.
TGCAGGTGTTCTTAACATCACGTTGCCATTACAATTAACAACCCTTCTGGCATATGTAAAAGAAAGGTCCTCAAACATTACAATAATGAGTAACGAATAATCTAAGCTGGAGCTGCATGGGCACGCAGACTGAACTACATTTCAGACCCTAAAATAAATCTCTCCATTATTAGAATGATTCATCTTGGTGAATCAAAGTGGAGAACTATATTGTTACAACTCTAGTGTTGTATTTTGTTCTGTAATAATTAAAAAGTTCTTTCTCCATTCTTGTTCATTTCTAGCACTTTACATAAATTTCAAGCTCATTTAACAATGACTAAAAACTCATGACTCTTGATAATAGCCACTTCATTCTATAGTTAACAGAGGAATAGCTCCTCCTCCAACTCTCCTCCGAAATGGCCTGAAGCACCACTATAATGACATGCATTTTTCTTCTCAGATGATACATATAATATGAAGCATCTGTGAAAAGCTTTTTTCTGGCAAGAAAGGTTCTGGTTTTGAGAGCATTGTGATTTTACCCTGGAGGCTATTTGTATTATCTCAGCTTTAAGAATATCTGTAGTCCAGGCCTCTTTTCAGCAGTGCCCAGTGACAGGACCAGAGACAATGGGCACAAACTGAAACACAGCAGGTGCCACATGAACATCACAAAACACTTTCAGTGTGAGGGTGACCCAGCACTGTTACAGGTTGCCCAGAGAGGTTGTGGAGTCTCCAACCTTGGAAGTATTCAAAAATCACCTAGACATGGTCCTGGTCAACTGGCTCTAGGTGGCCCTGCTTGAGCAGGGGATTGGTCAAGATGACCTCCAGAGGTCACTTCCAACCTCAACAATTCTGTAATTCATAGGAATTAACATGTCATGTAGTCTTTTAAGCAATAAGACATTTTATAAATAATAATTTAATCATAACTCCTATTTTTTTTCCTTTTTTTGTCCTTTTTTTCATGTACTTGTGTTAATATTCATTATTCCTTACAAATTGGGTAAATTTGTAATTTGCTGAACATAATTCTCAGTTAATTTGAGATATACCAGCTAACTGGCTTACAACATATGTTATTGTACCTCTCAGATCTCAGTGTTCAAAGATGAATGCTATCTTATTTATTTATAATGAATACATATTTATTTATAATAAATAAATAATAGCTTACCTCCTCTGGAACCATTTAGACTGTACGATACTTGAGATTATCAACGCCACAGTAATGATTAATATTTTAAAACTAAGAAGTACTGTTTCTGCTATTATCTTCATTTTCTATCATTTTCACTCCTTTCTCATTTGTTTTCTAGAGTCACAGTCTTGTACCAGGAGAGATCTGGGACAGACAGTATCTTTATATTATCCCAATGCTTCATAATACAGAGTCATGATTTTTATATTGTTTGGAAATCATCATCACGATTAGCAATTAATAATGTAATAATTATTTTATATAGTGACCTGATTTTATTTTATTTAGAAGGGATCTCTTTGAACGTTTCAACTTTGCAGAACTAAGTTTCTCCTGGCTTTGTTTTTAAAAGCCATGTATATAGCAGTTTTCTGTCCTTTCTCAATTGCATTTTTATCCATAATGCTCCAGATGCTCAGGTGTGTCATGCTAGTGATCATTATACACTGGGGAAGATACTTAAATAGTTTTCTGCTGCCTTTCTAGCCTGTGACCTGATTGTTGCAAGAGTTTTCCTGCCTACAAACGTGTCAGTGTTAGTATCCAGTTTCCCTCTGGATGTGCTTACTCTCCATCACGACTCTGAGCACTACAGCAGAGCCAAGAACAGGTATGTATGTCAGGGCAAACACCCAGAGATGTTTAGGCCAGTGATCAGTATTCCACAAAGACTGGAAAGCATCTGAGGTTCTGGCCCATGACTTAGAAATGTTTATTCTTTGAAAAACTGATTGGGATTGTCCCTCCCTTGATACTGGGGACCTTAACTTTAAAAACTCATGCTGCAAAATTGGCTTGTGTGGCCTCAGGCAGAAACAAACCCACATTCTTTGTGAATTATTTTTAGACTATTAGCATACTCTGGTAGTATCCAGGTAATCACTGTGAGGTAATGAAAAGTTTCTGTCCTAGGGGAACTTAGAAAAAATCTTATTCCAATAGAACAGAGCTATAGTGTGGATCGATGTACTTAGTTAAACTGTAAGTAGCCTAAGAGTTGCTCAATATTTCTAAACAATCAAAGAAAATACCAGGAAGCTGATTGCAAAGTGATATTTATAGGCAGGGAAGTGAATTTTCATCCTATAGAACTGGTAAAGTTAGACTCAAAGAAACAGTTTAATAGGTTTTATACTGAGATTATTACCAGGGGATAATTTTGCAGTCATAATCCATGATCGGTCTGTTACGATTTTTGTTTTGTTTTTCTTTTGGGGGGTGAGGTAGTTGATTTTCTGTTTGGTTGTTGGTTGGTTGGTTGGTTGGTGGTTTTTTTTTGTTTGGTTGGTTTTGGTTTTTTCCTGAAAAGTCCTGAAAAGAAAGTTGTTTAACGTATAATTTACTGAACATAAACATCTTTGATCCATGGAATAATAATAACTGATGGTAGCTCAAACCTTCCGCACGTCAGGTAGCTCAGATCTGAAAGATTAAGAGAATGATAGCGTTGCTGAAAAAATAATTTTTCTTTCATTAAGTGAATGCATTTCAGTGTACCTTGAGTTTACATCCATTTGGAAGAGTGAAGAATTCACTGTGTGCGAATAATTTTCAGCAAGATCCTACTTGGTGGTACTAAATGTGTTTTACTGCTGGACTATTGTAGATTTAATGGGTTTTTCTATCTGTTGGCAGGAGATATTAATGCCATAATGATAATGAGATCTACTAATCCTTATCTTTTTGTTTAGTGACTGAACTTAAGATTCTTATTTTTTTTTCCAATTTTGCTGCATCCAAGTTATACTTACAAGAAATTTAAACAGCTGAGACCGAACAATTCAACCCTATAGTACTTATAGACTATTTCCTTGGATAAAATTGGGATTTCCTAGAAATTTTCATTATTGCAATGAATAGAGATTACAATTTCTTGAGTATCTACTACTTCTACCCAAAGAGTCATAGAATCGCCTAGGATCAAAGGGATCTTTCAGATCATCGAGTCCAACCATTAACCTAACACTGACAAAAGCACCACTAAACCATGTCCCTATGCACCATGTCTACCTGTCTCTTAAATACCTTCAGGGATGGTGACTCAAACACTTCCCTGGGCAGCCTGTTCCAAAGTCTGACAACCCTTTCAGTGTAAAAATTTTTCCTCATATCCAGTCTAACCCTCCCCTGGTGCAACCTGAAGACATTTCCACTTGTCCTATTGTTTGTTACTTGGGAGAGGAGACCGACCCCGACCTCTCTACAGCCTCCTTTCAGGCAGTTGTAGAGAGCGAGAAGGTCTCCCCTCAGCCTCCTTTTCTCCAGGCTGAACAACCCCAGCTCCCTCAGCCGCTCCCCATAAGGCTTGTTCTCCAGACCCCTCACCAGCTTCGTTGCCCTTCTCTGGAGCCGCTCCAGCACCTCAGTGTCTTTCCTGTAGTGAGAGGCCCAAAACTGAACATGGTATTTGAGATGGGGCCTCACTGGTGATGAGTACGAGGGGGCGATCACTTCCTTGGTCCTTTTATGGTAGTGGGGAAAATAGATTTCATCTACAGTTAATGACTAATTACTTGCTTTAACCACTTTGAGAGTTTGAGAGACTTGTAGGTACAGGACAAGATTTCTTTTCTGTTTCATCTTCTGCTTATACCACTTCATACAGACATTTCTGAATGAATTCAGCAAATACAGTGCATAAAGGACGTAGCAGATGGATTAGCTAAGCAAGCTTTAATAATAATTGAAATTAAATGAATAACATTATGTCATTTAGATTAGATTTAATCTGTATGAAATATTTCCCACTGATGAGGACTGCCAACGTGAGAGTATTCTATATTCAGTGTAAATTAAAAATTGGCAGTAAGGGTTTATTGACAAAATAAATTTCAATTAGCAAGTACTAAATATCTGCCCCTAACTAGAAAAGGGTAAGGTTGTTAGAGATTAATTTTGAAAAAGTTTATATGAGGCTATTATGTTTATTGTGCGTCATTTATCTTGTTTACAAGGCAGTTCATACAAAGGTAGCTAACAGAAAAGCTTGGTCACACACCAGTCAATCTGAAATGAACATATCCAATTTTACTACAGAAATGACCCAGCTTCCATATTTTTCTGATTCCTTTCTCTTTAACATTCCTCATGAGGGCTCATGTTCTTCTAGTGGATCTCCTTGAGTTACAGAATAGTCAATACCTCATGGGAAGAATATCTCATTATTATTTTTCTACCTCTTACGAAGTTGAGATACAGTGAAAATGTGGTTTTGATAAGGCATATGTGACTTTTCTACTTTCCTACTTCACTATTTCTTCCCAAGCATATTTTTTGTCTAAGCCAGGTTTTCCAGTCAGAGCCTGTTCAGCAAAAAGGAGAGAGAGTCCCATCTACAGCTGCAGCTCTCAAATATAGACCTCCAAAACTTACAGGTAGCCGTCATATTTACTCTGATTGCTAAACCTGGAAGAATCCTTATTTTCAGATGGTAAGTAAAGGAAGCAGAAGAAGGTTCCAGAGCACCTTTAAAATAAATTAAAGCAAACAAACAAGCAACAAGATTTAAAAAACAAAACAAACCAAAACAAACCCTACTAACAAGATGAGGAGAAAAAGGTTAGGACTCAGTGCATAACACTGAATTAAAGAGACTCAAACAAGTAGTTCCAAGGAAAATGGAGGGCTCAGCCTCAGTTTTCATTTCGTCTCTGTCAAGCTTTAGTACCTACAAGTGCATGATGCCTTTGGGGGATTTTCTTTGGAAGTAAACTTTCAGACTCCTAGAGTTCGAAGAGATGTGTCCCACTGACCTAACAGGTCGAACATTTATTGCACTGCACTAACTGACACTAGTCTCCGCAGGGCACAGAACTCACTTATTCATAAAGTGCTTGTTGCCACCAAGACCACCGTTCCTGGAACAATGCCTTTCTTGCCTCTGTTTGTCAGTCACCTATCAGCATGTTTAGCAGACTGACAGCATCTCAGTAGATCCAGGACTTGGACTATTCCTTAAAATTGAACAAAAAGAATACTTCCCCCAGAAAAATCAACAAAACTATTTTGAACATCCAGCTAATTTACACTTTATATGAATACAGCATTCAAGAAAACATCTTGCTGATAAAAGGAAAACTAACTCCTTTACTTTTGTAGTTCAGCTTCTTACAACTCTAACTCTGTAGCATTGCTTTGTCTGTGGGTGAAAGGATAATTCATGAGCCAACCTGTTCAGACGTTGTTGTCATATTGATTTCACCAACTGTGCTACCAAACATTTAAAATCTGTGTAAAGTGAAAAAATAAAACATTCATTAAATATCGCTTCTCTTATCTAGGAGTATTCCATGTTAAAGTCCAGTTTTACAATGATTTGTGCATGGAATTGACATACGATATTATAATACTATATATAGCCATTTATCTGACCCCAAAATGACGTGTTTGAAAGGCTTTAATGTAATACAAGTGGTAAATATGACAAAGCAGTGAACTTTCTGAGGCCAGTAAATTGTTAGGAATAACATTTTAAAGAACTCTGCCGAGGAGAGGTATCATTTGTTACTTCCTGGAGTTAATGATCTCATGTCACAGATAAACTAGGTTATAATCTGTTCTTATGACTCCAGAGAAATATCTAAGAAAATACGAATAAATCATGGCCACTGTCAGGTCATTTGCCAGAGCATTCCTTAAGAGCTTAGTTTAAAGCAACCTCAAGGCACTTTCTAGTACACTGCAAAGGGCTATCCCTTTCTGAGGACACAATTATAGTTTTTGTCTTTGTGATACTGTTTTGATCCCTAACTATAGCTGGGTAACAATAATGCCCTGACTCCTCCTAAAAGGAATTGCTTGCTCTGTTAAAACAGCTCTTAAACTGGCAGACTTCAGATGGTGACTTGCTAAGTAACCTTATTCGACTACTTAATGACACACTAAAATAAAAACCTCCCTTGTACATGCTTTGTGTCTAATCTGAATCCACGAGCTTCTTAATACTTTTAGAAGCACATGACAGAGAAATAATAGTTACTTTGAACAGCTTTGGGGATGCAGTCCTCAGTTCTGACAACTTTCACAACCATAGGCACTTCCTCCAAAAAAATAGAGCCTATTTATAAATAACCAGATTATAGTATGTTAATAGTATAAAAGCATAGATGATTACATAGAGATATACATAGATATAAAGCATAGATGATTACAGATTTAGAGATAATATGTCAAAAAGGTTTGTAAAGCCAAGACACTGGATCGTTTGATTACTAACTTTAATGGGAACAGGAGTGCACCAGGCACTCATTTCTTACGGAGTCGAATCACCTCGGTTTCTTTGGAAAAGAAAGAACTGAGGATAATCAGCACTTTGTACCAAGAGGTTTGCAAGACTCTGTGTAAACACCGTAAATCAGAGAAGCATCTCAGTTCAAGGTAACAAATACCTGTATCAACACAGGCACTGATGCTAACGGGGCTTAAGCTTCTGTTTAAAGCTGTGCTAAATACAGATGTCTAAGTACAAACGGTTAAGGGTAAGTTCCACAATAGATGGGTCTTGGTGCCTGAACAGCTCAGTTCAGCTGCCAAGCTGGTTTTCAAATACCTTACTGCCCTAACTGTGGAAGTTAAGGATGAAAACTCTTTCAGGCAGTGCATGAATAGGTCAAGTCCAATTTGCCTTTTGTTTGTTCACTTTTATTTGGTGGAGAAATTTGGTGGCTATCATCAGACCAACAGCCTGGATTAAGCAGTTGTATTTAAAATCTAGTTGCTGTTAATGTTGCTGACCAGAAACAGTGGGTGGGAAGGATTAAGAAGGGACAAAGTGAAGATAACAAAAAGGAGAGGAGCTGAAACATGGGGGTGGGTATTTAGTCTGGGCATATAGGCAAAATATGGGCACTAAATTGTGTAACTACAGTTGTGATTGTCACTTACAGGTATATCTCTACAATCACTGTTTTCCTGCTTATACTCTGGAGGATATAGTTTACCATAAATTCAGGTAAAGTTTACCATAAATTCAGGTAAAGTTTATCATTCTTTTTACTAACATTATAAAAATATTCAGACTTACCAAAAAACCTCATTATTTTTTTCCCTCAAAGTAATTTTTTTCCAGACAAATGTTGATTAATCCATGCTATTCTAAATCTCTTCTTTAAAAATAAAACTTCCTTCCTTGGCTACAGTTTGCAATTCCTTCTTTTTGCTTTTTTTTCTGTCTTTTCTAAACAGTGGAAAAATGGTAGCATATAGCTCCAGTCACGATTGCCCTTCCACAATTTTTTTTTATTTTTCTTTCATTATGAAATTTCACATTCCCTTAGTTTAAGTCACTGTCTTTCACTGTCTGTAGCTGTTCCGTCTTCTCCTCCATAGCCAATATTATCAACCAAATTGAAAATTGATGCACATCAGTCACCTGTTTAGTAGATAATACCTACATTATTTTAAATCATGGCTCCATTCTCACATCTTAAGATCTGTTTCTACATGCTTTGTTCTCTTTCGCACTTTTTAGTGAATAACCTTTTACTATTTGTTTTGATTTATTTTATAAGAGGTGAATTTAGTTGAGTTTCGGCATCTATTTTATTTTATTCTCTCTCTCTCTTTTTTTTTTTTTCCTGTTGAATCCCCAGGGTTTTTTTAACTTCTTGGTTTTATGTTTATTCCCTCTTTATTTCTGGAATACTAGACAGACAGTTTGAGGTCCTTTTATGCAGTATTTCCCCTTGTAATTTTAGAAGTTCCACAGCACCTTAAAAGAAGTTCCAAACTTCACTATGTTTTTGTCTTTTGTTTTTCAGTTACACTGAATTTAATAAATAGTTCAAAGTCATCCCTCTTGAAACAGAGTGCCTTAACTACAGACTATTTAATTTAAATTTGTGATTACTGCTTCCAAGGTCATTTTTTTCTAACTAGCTCTTCTGAAATGTCTTTACTTGTAACCAAAGCCAAGTCCAAGACACCATTAACTCCTAAAATTTAGGATGCAATTTATCTTAATTGTAGCGGACATCCGCAATATCTACTTTACAATGTGATAGATGGTGTTCTAGAAATGACCGTTACTCAACAGTGGCTGTCAAGGGAATGTAGAATAACTAGCCCAGATGTTGGCGATTTATAGTGTCATTTAGCTGAATGAGTCCTTCATTTACCGCTTATCCCAAAATCATAGAATTATAGAATTGTGTGGGTTGGAAGGGACCTTGATGATCATCTAGTTACAAGCCCCCTGCCATGGGCATGGACACCTTCCACTAGACCAGGTTGTTCAGAGCTCCATCCAACCTGGCCCTGAACACCTCCAGGGATGGGGCATCCACAACTTCCCCGGGCGACCTGTTCCAGTGCCTCACCGCCCTTACAGTAAAGAATTTCTTTATGATATCTAATCTAAATCTACCCTCTTTCAGTTTAAAGCCTTACCCTTGTCCTATCGCTAAATGCCCTTGTAAAAAGTCTCTCTCTAGCTTTCTTGTAGGCCCTATTTAAGTACTGGAAGGTCTCCCCAGAGCCTTCTCTTCTCCGTGCTGAGCAACACCAACTCTCTCAGCCTGCCTTCATAGGACAAGTATTCCAGCCCTTGGATCATCTTTCTAGCACTTTTCTGGACTTGTTCCATCGGGTCCATGTCCTTCTTATGTCGGGGGCCTCAGAGCTGGACAAAGTACTCCAGGGGGGGTCTCACCACAGTCGAGCAGAGGGGCAGAATCACCTCCCTTGACCTGCTAGTCACACTTCTTTTGATGCAGCCTAGGATACGGTGGACCTTCTGGGCTGCGAAAGTACACTGCCAGGTCATGTTATCCAGTGAACATTGCCATCATCAGAAAGAATTCACCAATTGTTTTTTTCCTTTGTATTTTGCCTGTACAACCTCACCTAATAAGGTATCTCACAGCATCCTTTTTCACAAAGCAAATAACAATAGATTTTCAAGTGTGATATGTGCACAAGCTTTCTTCCTAGGAGCCTTACGACATGGTGCATCCTACTGAATATGTCTAAGAGACAATAAAGCCCATGCTTAATTTCTGAGAGCGACAGGTGTCCAAAGAGGCTTCTAAGGCAAAGGGATTAGGACCTTGTCAGACTGTGTGCACAATACAGACTGTTGATGTCTGTCAGGAGTGATGGGGGCAGTGCACAGAGAATGTTTTATTTATGTCATTAAAGTGTCATGAGCAGTTTTGTCTGAAGAACTACAAGGCTTTCTGTCTATTCTTTATTTAGGGTTCTTCAACGGTCATTTTCTGTCCAAAGACTCCCCTTCCTCCCTGTTCCCTTGTGAAGTGTTTCAAATCCCCTTCTGTCCACTTCCTCAAGATTAAGTTTGTTAGAAAAGATAAGATGAACTACATAAAAATAACAAATAATTTATACTTCAGGTTGTGTAGGGCTAAGTATGCTTTGGGTCAGGAAGGTAGAAACATTGTGAAAAACATGCCTGTGTTTTACATACAACAGAAATGACAGAATAACTACATGAAGACAAACAGTGCTCGGTGTCTGCATCTGGAGCTGTAAAAGCTCTGGAGGAAAGAATCTGTCATAGCCATGTTGAAGAAAGTGATGTTTTGAGGGGATGAATGCATACAATTTTCCAAGCATTTCTGTCATCTTGCGAGACAAAGCTCTGTTTATCCTATTTTTTGTGTTCTTCATTCATAGACATCTATGGGCAATTCTGTATATTGCAGGACAGAGTTCCTAGGTTGCTGTTAAATGAGCCTGAAATAGGAAATCATTAGCTTGGCTGCAGAACTGTTATTTTTAATTCAGACTGTTTTTCAGGCCCGAGCCACTGCCCATACAGTGCTCATCATTCTGTCTTAAACAGATCTTCTCTCGGGCTCCCCTGCATAGCATACACACAACTGATCTCATCCATATATCCCATCCTCTCATGGGATGGGATATCCCTCCCATATATCTCATCCAGTATCCCATTCTATAGGAAGAGTGGATTACAAGAGATATCAGGGTATCTATGACTAGATGACTTTCTTTTTTAGTTCCTTGATTGATGAATTCATTCCAATGATAGGAGAGGGTAGAAGGGATTGGAACTGGAGGAGTAGTAGGAAGTACTTCTTGTGGAGAGCCATGGATAGAAATTAGAAATAGATTGTCTTGATGAGGACGTGTAAGCACTCAGCAGAAGCGAAATTGAGATGAAGATTTTGTACCCTGAAAAGGTGGGAAAGGATGAGTATAACTAAGAAAGGCTGGGACGGATCACAGAATTGTAGGGGTTGGAAGGGACCTTCAGAGATCATCTACTCCATGGAGAGGGAGAAGAGGCAAAAAAGAGAGGTATCCACAGCCAGGCTACTGCAGAAAGAACTTATTGAGACTTTCCATCCCTATTCCTTTTTAAATGTACTCATCCCCAGTCAAGCATCCTGGTCTGCAGATTCTCCCATTCCTTGTTCTTATGCATTTAATGCCACTGAATATTAAAAAAATAAAGCCCTTCTCAAAAGCCCTGTCAGTGGCTTTTATACACCTCCACATCCTGGCATCCCACTTACCCTTTGTAGCTCAGTGCCATCGACCTTGCAGTCTTTTCAATCCCTTGTCCCCAGATCATCATTGCTACACCTGCAAAATTCAGCTACCTTTTTTGAGGAATCTCTAAATTAGGCATAATGGAAAGATAACAGTGAAGTTTTTGCTGTCTGAGTCACATCTAAAATACTCTACAAATAAATAACAATGCCTCAGTCTCCCAAACAATTCAATCCTCCCCACCTTTTTTTCCAGATCAAAAAACTGAAATGAAAATATTTCAAAGAAAAACATATCCCTTTTCTGCTTATAGAAGCCGTATACCTCAAGAAGCTTTAACAAAAAAGAAATTCTCTACAATCCAGGAAGTAACTAAAGGGAGTCATTATTCTGGCTTTAAATTAGAGATTCATATTGCTGTCTGGTTTTCTTAGCTCTATTACAATGGATGAAGACTCTATTTCCATGCTGATTTTTGGTATTAGAAATCTTGCACTTAGAAAAATCAACTTATTTTCAAATTCAAAATGGGTTTTAAATAAGGTCTTTGAAGTAAGTGTTAAAACCAGGTGTTTTCAAATGAATGTAAAATCATTTAAAATATACAGAAAATTAAATTTTCCACTTTGGTGACATTGTATCTGAGGGCAAAAATTGAAAGACTTGTTCCTATACAACGCACCGTATTCAACTCCAAAAATTATGTACAAAACCAACCCCATCAGTCTAATTATAGACACTTCAGTTACCTAAACATAGGTATCCAGCGGACATAGGTGTCTTAGGGTATCTCTTCTGTCTGAAGTCAGCTGAATCACTCTGTGCATGTATTGACTTTCTCTCCATTAACTGCCCTAAAGTTTACACACCTAGAGTCCATGCAGATACATACATGAAGATACCCCAGTTCAGAAGTTTTGATCTCAGCTTTATTGTAGACATATTTAAGTACTGGACTGTACACAATACATTGATTTATGGAGTGAAGCCAACTCAAGGAATTCTCCAACTCCACAACACAATTCTTGGCCTCCCCCGTTATGCTGAGACAACTGTTTATGAGTCTGTAGTAGAAGCGGATGACAGCAATGGCCTGCATTAAAAATAGTCCTTTGTTTCAGATGGCTACTTTTTATCTAGATTGTTTCAGTCTTCTGGTTCACCAGCGCAGCCAGACAAATGGCAGTTTTAGCACAGCTGAAGAGGTGGTAAATCACATCAGTGGTACAGGATTGATAATACAGGGAAGTGAAGGGGGTTGAAATTTTTCAAAATTGTTTTGCTGCTGAAGTCAGAATAAGTATTCCTTCAGAAAGTGGAGGCTTTGTGTAAAAAAAGTGTTCCCACTTTAGTAAGCACTCAATAAAATGAAATCCTTGAAGAGAAAAGTAAGCGCCCATGAAATGTTAACAATAGATTTCGTTCAGATTTCACTTCTGCAGCACAGTTTTCTAGTACAATTGTATGCTGCAGACCTTATGTTGATATGTCAGTTGGTGTTCAGAGACCTACACATGCTCCAAGACTGATAGTACTCTCCGGTGGACAGGGGTAGGAAAGGAGTCTTTTAGATGAGATCACAAATGACTAAGTCAGATTGATAGTCCAAAGTTGCTCTTGAAAGAGGGAGTTACCACTTCTTACCTCTTCCTACACCTGTCTCAATTTCCTTCTATTTATTCTGGGGCTCATTTGAGATCATAGTAGAAATTTTTGTTCTGGTTTTTTTTTTGTTGTTTGTTTGTTTTGTTTTGTTTTTTTAATTCTTCTTGGGTTTAATAAGTGAGTTTACATCACAGAAGGTGCTGAGAAACACCAGAGGAGTCTGAGGAATCACACCACGTGGATCACAGAGAGAGAGGACAATGGAAAAATAAACCCTATCTTTTGGTGGTAGAGGACTATCAATTCTATTTACCAACCCACAGCACTTGTGCAAGGCAGAGGTAGAGAAAATGTAGCCAAGGCAAGCAGAAAGGTAGAAGTGTGTATACATAACCTGAAGTTCCCTGATAGTTTCAGGCCAATATAGTTGCAGGTCATTGCTGATGGGATGGTACTTCTCTTGCTCTTAACTGCAGCTGCACATTCATAACTTTTATGTTGGTACTACATGGAGTACAGCTGAACTGCAACTGAGAAAGGGCTTCACCTGGAAAAGTATAATGCATTTTCCTAAAATATATTTTCATATGGATGAGTTCACCAAACTGACTCATCACATAGCTATATAGAATCATAGAATCATAGAACAGTTAGGGTTGGAAAGGACCTTAACGATCATCTAGTTCCAACCCATGGGCAGGGACATCTCCCACTAGATCAGGTTGCTCAGAGCCCCATCCAGACTGGCCTTAAAAACTTCCAAGGATGGGGCTTCCACCGTCTCTCTGGGCAACCTGTTCCAGTGTCTCGCCACCGTCATGGTGAAGAACTTCTTCCTAACGTCCAGTCTGAATCGTCCCATCTCTAGTTTTAATCCATTCCCTCTAGTCCTACCATTACCTGACATCCTAAAAAGTCCCTCACCAGCTTTCTTGTAGGCCCCCTTAAGATACTGGTAGGCCACTATAAGGTCTCCTCGGAGCCTTCTTTTCTCCAGACTGAACAAACCCAACTCCCTCAGTCTGTCCTCATAGGAGAGGTGCTCCAGCCCTCTGATCATCCTCATGGCCGTTCTCTGGACGCGTTCCAGCACGTCCATATCTCTCTTGTAGTAAGGGCTCCAGAGCTGGATGCAGTACGCCAGGTGGGGTCTCACGAGAGTGGAGTAGAGGGGGAGAATCACCTCCCTCGACCTGCTGGCCACGCTTCTCCTGATGCAGCCCAGGATACAATTGGCTTTCTGGGCTGCTAGTGCACACTGACGGCTCATGTTGAGCCTCTCGTCCACCAGCACCCCCAAGTCCTTCTCTTCAGGGCTGCTCTCACGCCAGTCACTGGCCAGCCTATATCGGTGCTTGGGATTGCCACGACTCAGATGGAGGACCTTGCACTTGGTCTTGTTGAACTTCATGAGGTTGGCATGGGCCAACCTCTCCAGCCTGTTAAGGTCCCTCTGGATGGCATCCCTTCCCTCCAGTGTGTCAGCCGCCCCACACAGCTTGGTGTCGTTGGCAAACTTGCTGAGGGTGCACTCTATGCCACTGTCCATGTCGCTGACAAAGATGTTAAACAAGACCGGTCCCGGTACTGATCCTTGAGGGACTCCACTTGTCACTGGCCTCCACTTGGACATGGACCCATTGACAGCCACTCTTTGGGTGCGGCCGTCAAGCCAGTTCTTTATCCACTGAATTGTCAGTCCATCAAACCCATATTTTATCAGCTTGGAGACCAGGATGTCATGCGGGACAGTGTCAAAGGCTTTGCTCAGGTCCAGCTAAATGACGTCAGTTGCTCTCCCCTTGTCTATTGATGTTGTGACCTTCTCATAGAAGGCCACCAGGTTTGTCAGGCATGATTTGCCCTTGGTGAAGCCGTGTTGAATGTACCTAATCACCTCTTCATTATTCTTCTGCCTCAGCAGCGCCTCCAGGAGGATCTGCTTCATAATCTTACCAGGCACGGAGGTGAGACTGACAGGCCTATAGTTCCCTGGCTCCTTCTTCTTTCCCTTTTTTAAAATGGGGATTATGTTTCTGCTTTTCCAGTCGGTGGGGACTTCACCAAACTGCCATGATTTTTGGAATATAATAGAGAGCGGTTTAGCAACCTCATCCGCCAGTTCCTTCAGTACCTGTGGGTGTAACCCATCAGGTCCCATGGACTTGTTCACTTTCAGGTTCATCAGATGGTCATAGCATATATAAGCATATTAACATATATATAATATAAGTATATTAGCATATATAAGCATAATGCTGGCACTTGGACGATGGTAAGGATATGTAATTGGAGGCAGAACATCAGACTGCATTGGTGTTTGTCTTTCAGGAACCTCAAGGTCCCAAGTGGGAAAAATTATTTATGTTACAGATCGGCTTTCATCATCTTGGCTTTTCACCTGTGTCACATCCCACTGCCAGGAAAGAGGGGGCATGACTCAGATTTGTAAATCCTCTATGGTGCAGACTAAAGTGAGATAAACCTCAAGGTCCGTATACAAACATTTACTAGTTTCCCAAAATGATTAGTATAGGTCTTAATAAGTCCATGAGAATTGGTTAGGTATATAACAAATCATGGCAAGTGGTGAGGTGTGCATTGTGTTACTTAACAGGTATAAAACAACTTAAGGCAAGCGGTACTTAAGATCCTTACTTAACAACTTTAGTTGTTACTTAACAACTCTAAACGAATAGAGGAAGGAAAAGATAGAAAAAACAGTGATAAAGAGATCACTGGTCCTGGTTCCAATGTCTTTTTCAGGGAATTTTCTCAGGCATAATTTTTCTTGGAAAAATCTTCCTAGGTACGGTTTTCTTTCTTGGTAAAAATCTGCCCAGGCACTATCTTTCTCCGTGTTCTCTCTAGGGGCAGTTACTTTTCCCTTTTAAGGTTGCTGAATTAGCATGGTCCACTTCCCTTGCCAAGGACAGCCTAGTCTCAGGTTTCTCCCTTCTCTCAGGTGACATGTAGAATGATTTGGGTGGAGAGACAAGTGCCATAGTCATACATGTTTAGCATGATCTCTATAATCTTCATTAGCATATGCAGGGTTGTGCACTTTCATATAATGAAGCAAAGGTCACTTATCTGACACAATGGCCTTGAGAACAGAGAACTAGCAAGCTCATCACATGAGTGGCAGAAGTACCTTGTCTTCACAAGACAGTCCTCCCACTGCTTTTCCGGTGCCTGAAATGTTAGCCTTATCAGTTCTTTGAACGCCAGCCCTGCATTATTTATTTCCTTGTGAGTGTTTGAGGCATTCCATTGAAGGCTTGGAGGGCCCTCTCCCCCTCATCAGGGAATTTACAGCCATCGCTTACAACCTGTGTGACAACATTTTGAGTCTGCTTCTCTACTCACTTTACTCGCTTCATAACATTTGCTGTCTGCCATGATTTCCTTGTTTGGCCATTCAAAGCATGAGGGCCTATGACCATACTTTACAAGAAGGTGCCATGCCCTATGAGTCCCCACAGCTGATGCAAACACAGACTTTGTCTGTTAGCATTCATCTATTCCTGCTCACTGTATCTGTTGCTCCTCCTCAAGTATTGAAGGAGATGCGTTGCACAAGATGGGCCTGGGTAAGCCTTTACTTCAGGGAGGTTGGGGAGGTAATTGTCCCCTCCTGGAGCAACTAGTAGGGTGGGGAGACAGTGCCTACTCGCAGCCTCCTTTGTTTCAACAAGGCAGATGATGGCTACATAAATGTCAATTTCAGTAAATTCTACAGGTGAAACCACAACTGATTTCTACTGAATAGACAGAACTTCAGCCACAGTTAGTTTGTTACAATTAAATGCTTTTCCCCTGACAAGAGTGAGAAAGGGTACCTTGATAAAACAGCAGCTAATTTCATTAAGACTAAATGTAAAGTAACAGCTGAATCCATTAAGACTACATCTTAATGTATACCTTCAGCTCCAAGAAGAGGAGGAGAAAACAGGAAAATCCCCTGTAAATCATAGTCAACATGTATTGGGTGGAGTAAAAACTGGATGGAGAACCAAATGATTCCGTTTAAGCATTCAAAGGAAAACCCTATTCTTAAATATTTTCTGGCAATCTGAATTGAGAGAAATATCTAAAGGAAAAATTCTAGTTGTGTGAATTTTAGACTGTAACTCTACAGCGGTAGTGAGAAGTGCTGAAGATGGCAAGACAGGCATTGACTATGCCTTTCTCAAAATTTATCTTATTATTTATATCATAGGGTTTTAACTCAATGTATGACCTGAGTGTATGCATTAAAAATAGAATCATAGAATGGTTTGGGTTGGAATGGATCTTAAAGACCATCTAGTTCCAACCCCCCTGCCATGGGCAGGGATACCTCCCACTAGACCAGGTTGCTCAAAACCCCATCCAGCCTGGCCTTGAACACTTCCAGGGATGGGGCATCCACAACGTTCCTGGGCAACCTGTTCCAGCACCTCACCACCCTAATATCTTCTAAATCTAACCTCTTCCTTTCTTCCTAATATCTAATCTAAATCTATCATCATTCAGTTTAAAGCCATTACCCACCTTCCTATCGCTACACTCCCTGATAAAGAGTCCCTCCCCATCTTTTCTGTAGGCACCCTTTCAGATACTGGAAGGCTGCTATAAGGTCTCCCCAAACCCTATAAGTTCTCCCCAAACCCTTCTTGTCCCCAGGCTGAACAACCCCAACTCTCTCAGCCTGTCCTCATAGCATAAGTGCTCCAGCCCTCTGATCATCTTCGTGGCTATCCTCTGGACTCTGTCCAACAGGTCCCTGGGGGCTCCAGAGCTGGATGCAGTACTCCAGGTGGGGTGTCACCAGAGTGGAGTAGAGGGACAGAATCACCTCCCTCGACCTGCTGGCCATATTTCTTCTTCACATTGCAGCCCAAGGTATGGTTGGCCTTCTGGGTTGTAAGCGCACGTTGCAGGCTCCTGTTGAGCTTCTCATCCACCAACACCCTCAAGTCCTCTTCAGGACTGCTCTCAGTCCATTCTCTGCCCAGCCTGTATTTGTGCTTGGGGTTGCCCCGACCCACATGCAGGACCTTGCACTTGGCCTTGTTGAACTTCATGAGCTTTGCACGGGCCCACCTCTCAAGCCTGCCCAGGTCTGTCTGGATGGCATCCCTTCACTCCAGGGTGTTGACTACGCCACACAGCTTGGTTTCATTGGCAAACTTGCTGAGGGTGCACTCAATCCCACTGTCCATGTTGCTGATAAAGATGTTAAACCACATCAGTCCCAGTACCGACCCCTGAAGAATGCCTGCCCCTCATCACTGGTTTCCAGCTGGACATTGAGCCATTGACTGCATCTCTTTTTATGTGGCCACCCAGCCAACTCCTTATCCAGCGAGTAGTCCATCCATCAAATCCATAGGTCTCGAATTTAGAGACAAGGAATGTCAAATGCTTTGCATGAGTCCAGGTAGATGACATCAGTTGCTCTTCCCTTATCCACCAATGCTGTAGCCCCATTACAGAAGGACACCAAGTTTTTCAGGCATGATTTACCTTTGGTGAAGCCATGTTGGCTGTCACCAGTCACCTCCTTATTTTCCATGTGCCTTAGCAGAATTTCCAGGAGGATCCGCTCCACGGTCTTGCTGGGCACAGAGGTGAGACTGACCAGCCTGTAGTTCCCCGGGTCTTCCTTTTTTCCCTTTTTAAAAATAGGGCTTTTTTTTCCCCTCTTCCAGTCAGTGGGAACATCACCGGACTGCCATGACTTCTCAAGTATGATGGATAGTGGCTTAGCAACTTCATCTGCCAGTTCCGTCAGGACCCATGGATATATCTCATCAGGTCCCCTGGATTTGTACACCTTCAGGTTCTTTAAATGCTCTTGAACCTAATATTCTCCTAGAGTAGTTGGTTCTTCATTCTCCCAGCCCTTTGTCTTCTGCAACTTGATCAGTGTGGCTACAGCACTTGCTGGTGAAGACTCAGGCAAAGAAGTCGTTGGGTACTTCAGCCTTCTCCATACCCCAGGTAACCAGGTATCCTGTTTCCTTCCGGAGAGGGCTCCCATTTTCCCTAGTCTTCCTTTTATCACCACCATACTTGTAGAAGCTTTTCTTGTTGCCCTTGACATCCTTGGCCAGATTTAACTCTATCTGTGATTTAGCTTTCCTGACCTGATCCCTCACTACTCAGACAATTTCTCTTTATTCCACCCAAGCTACCTGTCCTTGCTTCTACTCTCTGTAGACTTTCTTTTCGTGTTTGAGTTTTCCCAGGAGCTCCTTGTTCATCCATGCAGTAAGTTTTTGCTTGACTTCGTCTTTGTTGCAATGCATTGCTCCTGATCTGTGAGGAGGTGATCCTTGAATATTAACCAGCATCCTCGGGCCCCTCTTCCCTCCAGTGCTTTCTCCCATGGTACTCTGCCAGCACATCCCTGAAGAGGCCAAAGTCTACTCTCCTCAAGTCCAGGGTAGTTAACATGATGTTGTGTGCCTGCCTTGCCACCCTAAGGATCTTGAACTCCACCATCTCATGGTCACTGCAGTCAAGGCTGCCCTTGAGCTTCACATTCCCCACCAGCCCCTCCTTGTTGGTGAGAACAAGTTCCAGCATGGTGCCTCTCCTCTTTGGCTCCTCTGTCACTTGGAGAAGGAAGTTATCATCAACACATTCCAGGAACCTCCTGGATTGCTTATGCCTTGCTCTGCTGCCCCTCCAACAGATATCAGTGTGGTTGAAGTCCCTCATGAGGCCCAGAGCTCGTGAATGTGAGTCTACTCCTATCTGTCTATAGAGGGCCTCATCTGCTTGGTCTTCCTGGACAAGTGACCTAAAATAATATTCTTTTGTTTTGAAATTGTTACCTAGGAAATATTCTGACAATAAAAAGCAGAAAAAACTAATACTATCATCTGATTAAAGTTATGTAGGAAGAATCCACAGATTTGAGTTAACTTTAATAGCGTTAAGGGCAAAAAATACCCTCTGGGTAAAAGATATAAAAATGTCTTCTAGAGAGATAAAATGGGAAGGTTGCTAAGAGATGAATAAGCTACATGACTCTGCTATTCATTGAAATCCTACATTCACTGCAACAACAAAAAAGCTTCTTTTGCCACATTAATCTCTCAACTACAATATTCTTTATTTAAATTATGAACTAATGGCCTGCATAATTTCATTCATTAAAAAAGCCCATTTCCTTTTACAGATTATGACAGTGAAGAGGAACAGTTGTCGAGGCTCCAACATTGTAGACTTGGTTTGAAGTTCAGAGTTTTGAAGAATGATGAAGGTGAGGGGGATGCCTTTGACTTGTATACCTAATTGTCTTTACCACAGTGCCCTGACTTCTCAGTCAGAAAACCAAGGTGTAGGAAGTAAAAAATTTAGAAGTATCTTTTATTCTGTGTCTACTTTATTTAAAAAAATAAAAACCTGTTTAAAGGAAGAAGGCATTATAGCCCGTAATAGAAACTTACCTAACTAGGAAAAACATAATTGAACGTGTTATTTAAATGCTCAGTATTCAATGTGAACTATCTACTTTTAATTAAGATTCGTGTGCATTAATTTAATGGTAAACTTAACACAGTTCATGTGTTAAAAGGATATTGAAGAAGGATGGACCTTCCTGCTTGACCATTGATTTCTTCATCTTATTATGAAGATTAAAAAATATTAATTTTATTAAATACTTGGAAGATATAGCACCGAAAGTGTTCCAGATTTTAGACTACTATCAAAAATTAATCTCCCATGTAAACAGGTAGTAAAGGAATAACCATTTTTTTTGGCTACAGTAATTTCTGTACTTGGTCTTGAATTCATAAAGCTATGCTCTCTTTTTAGTGTCTAACCTACCCATTCACAGATTATTTTAACCTCTGCTTCTGACAAACAGGAAGTAAAACTTAGGCCAGTACATTTCTCCATAATCTAAAGTGCTCTCTGCTAGATCGTATGTGCTGGGCTGTGTAACAGGTGTAAGCATATTAAAAGACATGGGCATGTTTCCCAAATGTGGTAGCTGGAGAATAAGGCTTCAATTTCTGTCAGAGCCACATTGCCTAAGTGTGGTACAGTTTTCTGTCATCTCCCTGATACTCATATAGGTCTTGGAGTGGGACAGAGGTCGTGTTGTGGCCTAAAGTGTGGCCTAAACCGGGGACATGGGGAAACACTGAACCTTGTGTTCAAAAAATGACCTGTGAGATATCTAGACCACTTAAAGACAGGGTGAGAGTGCATCAAAAATAATATAGTTGCACTAAAACTAGTAACTAAAATGAAACTAATCCACTTATCCTGGTGAATCTGAATGATATCAATGTCCCAGATGAATGTTTGGCATATTTCCAGTGATATAGTTTTAATTGCATCAGTTTTAATTAAGTATGGCACATGTGTATTCAGATTCTGCTTGGTTCCTTTCCACTGTGCTGATGCTGTAACTATGTTCCTGCAGGATGACCATGCATGTGCTGAACAACATGTTATGGCAGAAGTTGTCCTTTGACAGAGGTTGTTCTTTTTGATCATCATTATCGACACTTTCTATAAGCCTACTGCCTTCACGACACTCTCCTGCCTTTGGCAAACTGTAGTGAATGGTTGAACCACATGATTTGATTTCACAGGTGACTGTAAATACTGTATATTGCACCCCGTAGGGACGAAGGCTGCTGGTTTGCCTGTCTTGGCTGCTGTGACCAGGGCCAGGGAAAGCCATATGGAGGGAGCAGGAAATTGTGCCTTCCTGACAAGTAACTGGACACACTAAGCTGGGAAATATGTGCAAGAAATAGAAGCATGGGAAATGATGAACCATCAACACTGCTAGAAACCAGCAGACACCTTGCTGGGGAAAAGGACTGGCATCCAGGAAGAGAGTTGCAGGATGCCTTAGAGTTGACTAAAACAGAAAATTCATAGGAAACTAAGAAGAGTTTCTTGGAGTTTATATAAACCCAGAAAGCCACTGAAGTCTGCCAGAAAGGCAGACTTGTGGAGGACACCTCCCTTGAAAAGGCACAGATGGAAGGTGAAAGATCTTCGTTAATCCTTTGTTTAGGATTACCCCATAGTTGAACCTCATAGTCCTGTTTTCTCAGCTTGAAGTCTTCTCCTGTTCCAGTGTGTAAAGTTGTGTTGTAACAAAATATTGTGCCTGATTATGCAGACATATGGCACGTTGCTGAGATACAGAGTCTCATGATGCGCTCACTTTAAAGAAGAAATATAGATGTCTTCCCAGCTCTGCCTGGTTTGGGGTCTCGGCATTCATTACTGTTCCCAAATTCCTGGTGTGGTTTGTAGAGTATGCATGGTGATATTTCATTACTTTAAAGAAGGACTTTGAGTAGGAAAGCCTTCTTCTGTCTAGAGCAGCAACCTAAATCAGAAGGATGCGTATAGCTAGCTTCTTTGTATTTGGGAAATCTCTGGCCATTACACTCCTGATTTGCTTTGCACCTGATCCTTAATCTTTATATTTCCTTGTACTTTACAAAGAGGGAGCTTGTTCACATTACTCCTCCTCCTCCTCCTCTCCCCTACACCACCATCACCACCCCCCCACCCCCCGCCAGCATTTTTATAAGAAACAAATTAATTTTAGTAAATCTTTCAGTAGCTCTAAAGATTCCATCTGAACTGGGATTGTGCCTCTGTCCCTTTATACTGTTGCTATTGGCGGTTATGTGGAAGTCTCAGTTTCTACTTCACTTTCTGGATCTTCATGTGATGTTTTACTGGAAGACATATTTATTTATAGTGATTTCACTTTCACACAGAAAGCTCTAATTCCATATCACCTGTTCTGAATGAATTCCTCACAAATGTTACCTTTTTGTCCTTTTACAATGTTGTTTTGTATATTTCACTTCACTTGAGAAAGAACTTCCGTAGTATCTGCACCATTTTGAGTCAAAAAGGGTCAGTAAGTATGTTAACTGTATCTCTACACCTAAGTGTTATTAATAGTCACAAATTTCTGTCTTAACTTTGGTATTTCTCTTTCAGATTTTTTTCTAATTATATGCATCAGCTCAGTCCTAATTTCGGCTATTGATTTGCTTAACCCAAGAGGCCTGTTTCTCAGCCTTCTTATGTGTAAATTTTCAACCGGTTATAGCACATATTTTATGATATTGCTCTCCAGCGGGTCCTGAATCTGTTTCCTATTCCATAGGGTTTCTTAACAATCTTTTTGTTATCTGACAAGCATTTTAATCAATCTATTCAGCTTGAAGTTTTCTATGTTTGCACAGGTTTGGCTGAATTGTGGACCTTTCTCAAATACCACAGGGGGTTCAGTATGTGGTGATCATACTCACTTTGGTTCTCTAATACCAGGATAATGTGAATAATAATTGTGTACTAAAAAGCAATCTTTGCTGGTATATGCAAATATATTCCTAATGGCAACCATGACTTCCCCATTTGATAGACATAAGATTATGTAATTTTCATTTTTCTCAATTTTATGGTCCTTTTTAACCAGTCTATTAAGTCTTCTCTGAAGTGTCATTACCTTTGGTCCCACTGCCCTCTAACTCCTAAGTGGTATACCATCAGTTACAGATACTTCTGTTTCAGCTCTGTGGATAACACAGACATGGTTACATGCCAATTTATTCCCAAGCTGCCTCCAAGCAATAGCTGTTAATGATTTTTTAAAATGTTTCACCTGTGTGAAACTGTGGAACAGATTTTCAGGTTCACTCTTCTTACGAGATGTTTAAAGAGACAGTCTACAATCCACACTGTTCTTTCAGCACAACATTTACAATCATCTTTGGACTGTGTTCCTCTCTACTGCATCTTGAATGAACTCTCTACAATTTTCCTCTTCCCTGCAGATTCGGTGCTATAGATGACAGGGATATGCTGGTGAATAATTTGCTCTCTGGTCTCTGAATGACAAGTTATAGGAATTATTACTGCACCTTAATAAAATGAGAGGGCTATAGTCAAAAGATTGAAATGGCCAAGCTGCTTAGCTCTTAAAGTCCTACTTCTTTGTGTAGGGATATGTGATTCTTGTAGTTTCTTTCTCTAAACTTTTCTGGTGTTCAGGAAATTTTGCTACTTCAAACAAACTACTGCCTTCCAAGGTCTGTGTTTGGTTTACTGGTAGTTCTCTTAACCTTTTTTGATAATTCCTAGGCACACAGACAAACCTCTCAGATTTCTCGCTCACAGTGAGGGAAATCCCGTGCTCTGATCTTGCAGGATCACAAACAGAAGAGAGGTCATAGCTCAGCCCTGCGAGTGAATGAAATGCAGGCCTATGTGTTGGGGAAACAATGTGATATATCAGTTGTCTGAAGTTCACTCTTTTTATGCAAGACTTGACAAATCTCTCTGTGCTCTGCAGCATTTAATGCTCCAGCAAGGAAATCAATGGTGGCCGTCATTTTGAGAGGGGTAGAAGCAGAAACTTCATCATTTGCAATTAGTTACAGGTTCCTAAGGCTATGACAGAGCCGACAGGGAGAGTCCAGCATTATCTTTGCTGTTTACATGCTTTAGTGTCCAGAAGCCATGGAAATCAAAGCATTTTATTTCTTAGAGGTTCTGTGACTAATTTTGTGCTGTTGCCTTTTATTGTCTTGTTTGTGGTATTAATGAAATTGCTAATGCAGACTTACTACAGTAAGAGTCTTATACTAAGTACTAACATAAACACAAATTTACTTGAGTGATACGGTGCAATTATTTTCTTTGGTTACATACAGGCTAATGCGTAAAGTAAATGGAAAACTATTACTTCCCACTTTGATGGAAAACACTTTAATTGTTAAAAAACTTTTTAAATTCGGAGCTGCATGTCATATCATTAATCACTCCACCCTTGCAACTTGCTCACCTTATAAATGGACCTCTTTGCAGGATGCTGTGTACCAATACGTTCTACAGGGACTTCACAAAATGCAGGCTGAATCTGGCTGTTTCTGCAAAGTATTAGCAGTTTAAAGAAGCATCAGCAAATAGAGATTTTTTTCTTTCCTATTATTATTTATCAGTTTTCTATTTTACAATCTCTGTTACTGTAGTAACTATTTAACAGCTAGGTCTTTTTAAGGTTTTTTTCCTTTTCCTTTCTTTGCTTCTGACAATTTACCCTTCTTTTGTTGCCATTTGAGTGATATAACAGAAACTTAAAAAAGGAGCTAGTAGAGCACTCTAAAAGCTGTCAGATTTTAGATTGTCAAATCTCTTCTGGCAGCTCATTCCACAGCTGAGCAAACTTGAGTATGAACACTTTATCTTTCCTATTTTGTTCATGATTAAAAAGGTACTTAAGCTTTATGCATAACTTTGAACCATGTCAGTAGTTCAATTGACTTTTGGGGACAGCAGACATGTCTCAGGTTTTATAACTTTAAATTCCCTCTCTGAATTGGAGCTTTGGTTGAATGTTTGGGCATCTGTTATATCGCAAAGAAAAAAAGTTCTCTTACCGTGACATAGGAGGATGAGAGTGTGGTTGCTGAGATACCTGGATTTTCCAAACACAAACAGCTGAAAACCAGTCTAAAGTCTTCAGGTGGTAATAGAAGAAGATTAAAGGGAGCAATATTGTTTTGGTTCATTGTGATGAGAAGGGCAGTAATGTGCTCCACATTTGCTAAAGACTTTTCTTGAGCTCCATCATTAGCTTCAGGCACAACGTGCTGCACAAAATCATTGCTGAGTGACGGCGGTTTTAGCAGTGTGACCTGACTTCTGCTTTTATTGACAGAGAATGAAATGCCTGTGTGCCACAGCTACTCCATAAGGGGAGATAAGCCAGGAGACAAGAGCCATGTTGAGGCAGGCAGGGCAGGAGCCTCACGGTCACAGTGAGGGCACAGTCCCACAGTACCTGAACAAGAAAAGCAGAGTGGATCTGATGAGAGTAACCAGAGTCATCCAAGAGTCCAGATCATTAGGTGCACCCACAGTGACAAGGCACATCTGAGATCAAGCCAGGGAGTCAAGGTGATGGGTTGAGGTCCAGTCCAGAACAGTAAGGTACACAGCCAGGCATGGCCATGACAGCAGGGGCAAGGGTTTGAACTTAAGTGCAGCTCCTGCTGAAGGGGACAGGCTCTTGCTTGTCAGAGCATTTTCTCATACAGCTCTTTGTACAAGCGCTCTGATTCAAGGCTGTACAGCTGCGCCATTGAGGCTGACCCTGAGCCCAGGCAAACCCTCGGGTGCTCAGTGCCCTGGCATAGAGAACTGTAATGGAAAAGTTAGTTAATGAGTATTCTAGTTAGATCTCTGTTTGGTCTTCCTGGTATTTGGATAGTGTAAGTTTAGCCTTGTTTGAATTCATATGGATAGTCTGTAAGCTTTTATTTCCAGGACGAGATTCAAGTTGCCTGTTAAGGTAGTGAATAGTCACTTTTACGGGGCAATCTATACACACTGAAATAGGTAGGCTTTTTGTCCAGCTGATAGTGAGAAATATGCTTTTCAAAGGTGATTTAGAAAGCTAGCGTGCTGTACAGAAATACTGCTATAGCCAGCCATTACCTTTGGGTGCAGGAATCTGTCAAAGATCTGGCTCCACTCAGAATAACACTGCAAATTACATGCTGCCATTCACTCAGGAGCCAAAGAGTAAAGGTCTGTTCTGGGAAGAGGTATCAAATTAGTTTGATACCTTTTTCTATGACAGCAGGTGCTGATGGTGTTATCTACCTTTTTGGACCTAGCCTGGTTGTTGGAGAGCTAGTCTAGGGGAAGAGAGTTGCAGGCTGTCCTCACCTGGGAAATGCATCCAGGGAGAGACTGATCCCTGAGCTTTTATTTATCAGGACCATGTTAGAACTATAGAGTCTTTTACTATAGCGCCTTTTACTATAACTCTTCCTACTGAGTCTGCACTGCCTTGCAACAAAGCTTGCAAGTCATGAAGGTGAAGGAGAACAAGTAAAAAGAGCATGATTCTAGCCTAGAGCTCAGGGCACTTGGTTGAGAGCCTGGATCCTAGCTTTGCAGTCACTGTTGCCTTGCAGTGTATTTACATTGAACAGTAATCGAACAAAACAAAAAATACATCAGCAAAGAGTTTTAAAGAGATGACTCAACATCACAGGAGCCCTCTGCCAGCAATTAGTGGCATCAGCAAGGATAGTTCAGCAAACGAGCCTTTTTCTCAAGTGAATAACACTGCAGCCTGAGCCCTCCTTTCTCCTCCTTCCTCCAACTCATAGCCATTCTCTTCCTTTTACCTCAGTATATCAGCATAAGGAGGTTTTATTTGAAAGTTTTTCTTACCACTTACCACAAACCTTCAGGAGTCCGTGGAGATAAAGAACAAGTACTTGCTATTTGAAGGGAAAAGAAAGCAGCCAAAGGGGAAAGGGAGTCAATACATTCAATAACATGAACAAAAGTTACTCAGGTTTTTGTTGAATGCTCTCATCATCACAGTTCTATCAGTTGCCCATCTTGATAAAAACAAGATTTGTTACATAAAGTCCTTACATACAGAAAAGTCCTCATCTACTTAAAATCTCATTACCAGACCACTTAGCGTTTAAGTCTGCATTGCTGAAGGCATTCATTCCTGTTCTCAGAAATTATCCCTAGATAGTTTTTTTGTATCCCCAGATAAAAAGTGTCTTGCACTCACGTTGTTCAGAACCAACCTCTTCTAGGCAGAAAAGCCATACCTACTCAGCATAGAAGACAGATGACTGCGGTTGCTATTTTGGGTTTCATGTGGCAGTGGTTCTCAGGGAAAAAAAAATAGAAAAGGAAAAGGAAAAGGAAAAGGAAAAGGAAAAGGAAAAGGAAAAGGAAAAGGAAAAGGAAAAGGAAAAGGAAAAGGAAAAGGAAAAGGAAAATAAAGGAAAGAAAAAAAAAGAAAAAGAGAAAAAGGTTTCTCCAGTTCAGAGGAGTGAAATAACATGATGCTGTCACAGTTCTTCAAAGTAGTACTTGTATAACACTTCTGTTATTGATATTGAGTTCCCTGGAGAGGCATGACATGTTTTGTGGGTTGTGTGTTGTGTTGATGACAATGTAGAATGAGAACATGAGTATCTTCTGCTCTTGACAATGTCACTTTTAGGCAGTGGTGCATGGAGTAAGCTATCTCCAGCATTCTGGTTTCATCTGAGAGCAAATTAATATATTAGTAGTGTGAATATTCCAGGGACCAGGATCCAAGAGACAACTGGGGATTTAAATAATTTGATGATGTAGATGTATCCTGTCTAGGTACAGACAACTAGGTCATGGCGTGCTATCAGTTCGGTCAGCTATTGTCTTGGTTACAATTCACAAAGTCACTGTTGTGAGGTCACAAGGAAGTGGAGTTTGAACCATGCACTAAGCCTGTTCTAGGCTCACAAAACTACTTCAAAGGAGACAGAAGCTTGCAATGGGAAACCCGGAGCAAACCTATAACTATTATGAAACTTCTCCTTCCTAGGAAAACAATTCTTAGTCTTTAGGAAACTCTCTGTATTTTCTCAGTTTCTGTTATATCTCAACTCCACATTCACTGAAAGTCTTTTAGCACTTAATCCTGTATCTATTTTACATACTTGGACTCCTCTATGAATATCATTACATTAGCAATTATGATATAAGGAAGATGAAGGAATAAGACTGCATGTGAAAATTTTGTACATACAGCACCATAATTAGTGAAATTGGACCTGGTGGGAACTGCCTTTTTCTTAATATTTCTAATAGGTACTGAATTGGGAATGGTCAGTGCAACTCTTCCATCTTTGAGCTTGCATTATATGCTGGTTGAAATATGCTGACTTCAGATACTAAAAAAATTAATAATATATTTCTGGAAGATTTATATTTATAATTATTAAACATGAGCAATATGTTTAAATTACATGTTTCTTTTCTCTGAAAACTAATACAACATTTAAATAATAGTGTCATTTCAAATTACTGTCTTGAGTAAATAAATAACCTGAAGGTTTAAATTGGATTTTA
The DNA here is from genome assembly GCF_028500815.1 of Rissa tridactyla. NCBI lineage: Eukaryota > Metazoa > Chordata > Aves > Charadriiformes > Laridae > Rissa > Rissa tridactyla. The sequence goes on along the minus strand of NC_071468.1, from coordinate 113,084,854 downwards.
TATCTTCTTTCTTTTGGCTGTAATTCATGTCTTTTATTATTTCTATTTATGTCTCTTAAGGCTTTTTAAGATGCCTGTTCAAATAGTAGACCTTTCTGAGTACAGAACACTAAAATCCTTGTAGTATCAGTGTTACATATTCTCAGAGCTAGTCATTTGGAAGCACTGTACCTCAGAATGCATTATGCTTTTAAGGTTCATAGGTTTGTTGTTTTTTCTTTTTGCTTCTCAGGGTTAATTTTGCATGACAGAAAGTGCCAGAGTAAGTGGCCAAAATGCAGCTTCATATGACAAGAAAACACCATCAACCAACATCCCCAAGTCATTCTCTTCAGGGCTGCTCTCAGTCCATTCTCTGCCCAGCCTGTATTTGTGCTTGGGGTTGCCCCGACCCACATGCAGGACCTTGCACTTGGTCTTGTTGAACTTCATGAGGTTTGCACAGGCCCACCTCTCAAGCCTGCCCAGGTGTGTCTGGATGGCATCCCTTCCCTCCAGCACGTCGATTGCACCACACAGCTTGGTGTCTTCGGCAAACTTGCTGAGGGTGAGCTTGATCCCACTGTCCATGTTGCTGATAAATCAAAGACTGTTGTATGTATGTATTTTGTTAAAGATTTGAGTTTCTTCTGTTGCCAGTGTACTCTTGGAAAAAAATATTCTGAATCTGTTACAGGTATAGGAGGGGTGTGTTCCTAGGTATATGCAGCTGTGAGGACCTATGGCTTTTAAATGTGCAAAAGATCCTATCAGGGAGAAGTGCTATGACCAGCTTGTGATCACTTGACTGTCTCTAAAGTCATACTTCGGAACTCTTTGTCCAGACCCTATGCTCCCCGCCCCACCACATCTTTTGTGGAACCTATCAGTATTTACATATGTGAAGCAGAGGATTCATCTAAACAAATATGGACAACAAAAACATTCAATTCAAATATTCATCTGATCCTCAATCAGAAATTTAAATTACAGTAAATGAAAACGTGCTGCTTTCCACTGACTGTAAAAGGAATCTAGACAATCAGTTCAAATTTGTACTTCTGTACACAGTGAACACTGAAATTTCATTGAAATGAATGTAATCAAAGGTGGCACTACATGATTTTAAAACTTGGGTTTTTTTAGAAAAACAGTCAACTCAAAAGAAGACAGACAGTGAATCCATCGTGGGGAACAGTTCATATTTATTCCACACCATATTCTGGCTTGAATTTTGACTCAGAAATGGCAACAGTGCTTATAGATACTTAGTTCCCACGACATCTCAGAAAGTGACACACCTTACTTCGTGGTCCAGAATTACTGATATTCACAGTGAAAGGATGAAGATTATGAGACTTTAGGTGTTACAGCAATGGGACAGTGAATGTGTGGGTAGATAGGCTCTTTTTCATCTCTTCTGTTACAAGTGTACCCTATGAAATTTGCAGCTTTCATTTAACTTAAATACTAGAACCTGTAAAACAATAAAAAGACTTCTTTATTATTAACTAAGAAAGAATCATTTCATATATCAATGCCAATCTCAGAACTTGTACTGTTCATTCCATGTAAACCATAACAGCACATCAACAAGAATAATTATGTTCCCAAATTGAAAGGTGACCTGTTAATTAGTAACAGCTGAACTGGGTGATGACTTCTCATTTAATTTAGCCAATAAGAAACCTAATAAGAAGGTTGATTATAGGTGCTCTAAACAAAACTGATTAGTGGTTGTGGTCTGGAACAATCACTTTATGTTACAGTAGCTGAGAGGAGTCTTAAACAGAAAGGTTATGATTCAGAAATGCCTCATCCAGGCAATTCTGGATCTGAAGTGACAATCTTATGTGATTCACCAAGAGGAGCATTGTTATTTTTTTTCATGTTTTTTTTTGTCATATAAAGTGAACTTGAGAACAAGGTATACTAATTATCCTCAGACTATTCTGGGCTATCCTGACCAGCTAGAAGCAGCTTAGCTTTCAGTTTAAACTTCGCATCACAGGAAAGGAAAGTAACAAATTCTATTTGGACTACTTTAATTACTCTACCTCTCCTTTTGGTACCTTCCATTGTCTCATCTGTGACCACCATGTTCACATCCTTTCTGTCATTCTTAAATGTCCAAGACATTGACATACTTATCCAGTCATCAGAAAAGTTGACAATTTCTTTGTACATGAGTGAACTGTGCTTTGATGCTATGATGTTAAGTGGATATGATCAGACCCTCTTTATGAATGGATTGCAGGTTGCTTCAGTATTTTTTAAAATACCAATCTCGATGTTAAGCCACAGGACAGAGTATCATGGGGCTAGTGTCAAGGTCTACATGACTCCTTCATCTTTGAGGTATTCATGATAAAAAATACTGCCAATAATGCTTTTCTTACAAGGGAAACTATGGTAATTAAACATTTCATAAGCTGTAATGACTTTCATGCAGTTGACCAAATATTTCAAATTTCTTTAATTCAAACAAGACAGTGATTTCAGAAAATTACTCCAGAGACAGTTTCTAATGATGTTCCTTTCTTCACTTGAGGGTACAAAATTTATCTTTATACTCCGTGTCTTGGACATAAAAAAAAAAGAAAAAGAAAAAGAAGAAGAAAAAAGTTTTAGTCGTTTAGGACTTGGCATAATAGTGGGTATAGCTGGCTTAAACACTCTGTTCTCTTTGATAGCCTGCCTGAGTGGACTTAAGCTACTCATTTAAATCCAGATCATCCAATAAATGTATTTAGCTGTATAAACTTTGGTGCCTAAATACTATATGACATTTCATTTTTAATTTCTTTCACCTTATTTACTTGTCTGTCAAATGGTAATGGAAGCAATTCCTCACTGCACAAGACCTGTGTTGGAACATGCTGTGAAGCTCTTGGTTGTTGTTGCGAAGGGTCAACAAGTACTGTGAATTGATAATGGAATGCAAGAGTTGTAACCAGGCAATTGATGGATGTTTTCTGGCCTAAGAGAGAACTTCTGTGTTCCTAAGGCAGAAATTGCCAATTTATCTAAGTCCAGTAGGCAGCGATCCATTTAAAAAACAAAATTCCTTTACAACTAGCAACCTCCTGAGAAGACTTAGAAAAGAGAACTTGGACTAAATACCTTATCAGTGGCCTTTCAAGGGAAGCTGAGATACCTTGATAAAATCTTTTATTGCTCCAACTTGCTCAAATCCTGTAAGCATACAAATGGGACTTCCACTTCCAAGGCTGTCAATCTGCTGTCTTTCAGAGCACTAAAATATCATAAAAAGAAGCAGGTGTTGCTGAACAAGAGAAAGAAAAGAAACTGGATGGTGAGCTTTGTTAGAGCAGTTAAAACCCCACAAACTGCATTCACAGAAAGTAAAAAGGAATGAAGAAAATAAGCCAGATACCAGAATAAAGCAATAATTGTAAAGTGAAATGAGAACACTAAATTCAGAAGGTGATAATAGTTTTTAGCTTTAAAAAAACAGAAAATGAATAGAAATAAATGTGTAATCAACACAGAGGGAAAAAAGGAAATCAGACTCTGTAGAAGTATGATCAGCAAGTTTTTAGGAGCCTAATTTGGCATAATAATACTTAGCATTATACACTGGGTGTTGAACAGTCCTTGCTTTTAAATGTTCTAAGATGTGCTTTGAATCTTTCAGCAAGTTACCTCCTGTATCTTTTTTTTTTTTCCTTGTGGTGGTAATTACAGACTTACACAGAGTTGATTAGAAATCGAAGTTGATTTTTTTAAATTTATTTTTAGGGGATTAGTTTCCTTAAAAATGTCATAATTCCTGTTACACCTGGAAATGGACACTGAAGAGCAGAAATGGTGTTCTGAGCTTAGTGAAGCAAACTAATCTATTATTTAGGTATGTAGTTACTGTGTTAAATATTAGTTCATGGTCTGCTAAATTCTGTAGTGTTTCCACCTTGGAAAGGAACTACAAAGGAGATCTGCAAGAGTTTCTGACATTGATTAATTCCATTCTGAAAACAATTAATCAGGATATACAACCTCCGCTTTTATTCCCACAGCAGAAGGAGAAAAAGCAATAAGATATAGTATGTCCATGAAAAATCAGTGAAAGAGTTAAACTGCCAAGTGGGTGATCGTGAGTAATGGGAGCCAAATTTAGTGCAGCATGTGCTGTGTGTATGAACATCAAAGGGAAATTTTAAAAGGAAGGCTGGCCAAATGAGAAAACTTGGCCATGTGAAATATATATGTTACTGAAATATAGCTGAAAGAAAAGAATCAATGGTACATTGTGATCTAGCCGTAAACTATTCCTAAGAGAAGGGATGTGGGTAACAAAGATGGACATGTGGAACTAAACCTTCTGGAGAGCAGACAAAATGTGATAGATTTGTGCTGTTGACCTCATAATCAGAGCAAATGAAGAATAACGTGTTGCAAGACATTTAAAAGAGCTAAAACTAATAGAGCCATAATAATGAATGATTTCAATGGTACACACACAAATTGATCGAATATCACAATAAATGTTAGAAGTAGTTTCCTAATGATATTAAACAATTACCTCTTAGAACAATTATTTCTTATGTGTAGTAGTTAAGAAATTCCTCTCAGCCTACTATTTTGTACTTCATGGAAAATAATGTAAAAAGAAACAGCTAAGGTGAAGGCTTTAATAAATACTGACCATAACAGATTTAGAAAAAAAAATATCCTTAATTCAGGATATCAATGCTTTCCAAACACATAATAGAGGGGAATTTCACTCTTTTGCAAGCCCTAGTTAAAATACCAGTATATGGAGGCTTCCTAAGTCCATTATTAAAAAATCATGGAGAAATGGAAGTCACTAGATAAGACAGAATAGATAATTGATGTAAAAAGCCCCATGAACTTTTGAAAGTAAAATATGAGTTGAAGTATAATCTCAAGCTCATTTTATCTGTGATGGGTTTAACTGGGGTAGGGATTGGAATGGAAATGACTTTACAGAAACCTGTTTGCATTTCCTGAAACTCACCTTTTCTGAAATCTGGTCCAGTCTCAGAAATGATTCATAGCATTCTATCCTACTTAAAAATTGATTAGGAATAACCTCAAGGGGTCAGTATACTTATTTCTATACCATATTTAAAGCTTTGTAACAGCATGTCTAGTAGTTTTTCTGCAATTCCCTTTTGTCCTTATGACAGTTGATACCAGAGTCCTTCTAGGAAAGTCCATCTGGATATGCAAAATGCTTAGGAAGCCAGATGGCATATGAGATAGAGTCACACTATGCCTTAATAAGACCAAACATACAACTAGTTGCAGCATGAATTAAGTTTTCTCTCCAATTTGTATTGAATTGTTCAAAGCATTATAGAATAATTTAGGTTGAAAAGGACTTTTAAGATCACATCCAACCATTAATGTAACACTGACAAGTCCACCACTACATCGTGTCCCTCAGCACCACATCTACACGTCTTTTAAATACCTCCAGGGATGGTGACTCAGCCACTTCCATGGGCAGCCTGTTCCAATGCTTGATAAGCCTTTCAGTGAAGAAATTTTTCCTAATATCCAGTGTAAACCTCCCCTGATGCAACTTGAGGCTGTTTCCTCTTGTCCTATCGCTTGTTATGGCTAAACAGTTCCCTCCATCGCTCTTCATAAGACTTGTGCTCCAGACCCCTCACCAGCTTCATTACCCTTCTCTGGACCTGCTCCAGCACCTCAATGTCTTTCTTTTAGTGAGGGGCCGAAAACCGAACACAGTGCTCAAGGAGCAGCCTCACCAGTGCTGAGTACAGGCGGACAATCACTTCCCTAATCTTGCTGGCCACACTATTTCTGATACAAGCTATTGGCCTTCTTGGGCAGTTGGGCACACTACCGGCTCATATTCCACGAGTCCTTTTCCACCAGGCAGCTTTCAGCTATTTTTCCCCAAGCCTGTAGTATTGCATGGGGTGGTTGTGACCCAAGTGGAGGACCTGGCACTTAGCCTTGTTGAATCTCATACAATGCTGAATCTCACTTTTCCTTAGTGTGAACATGCTTACAGTAAGAAGGACACAGAATAAGTGAGACATGAAAAAAGATACAAGACAGTACTTAAAATGTACAATAGACACAGTCGGTATCAATGAACAACTGTTAGGTTCAGCACTTCAGTGCTTTTTTTCATGTCTCCTCTCAGTCCTAACACAATGCCATATGCAATGCTGAGGATTCATTTATCTTCCACCAGAGATTCTCCTGTATGCCAGGTGGCACAAGCAAGATATATGCCAACACATGGAAGACACATCTCAAAGTGTTCAAGATAAAGTACTGCCTGGAAGGAAGCAGTAGCTGAACCCTGAAACCTGTAGTAGCAAAGCTGGAAGATCTCTGAGCAGTAGCAAGTTTGATCAAAGACACATTCAAGGTATCACTAATCATTCCCACTTGTGGGATAGCAACCCCAGTGCTACCAAGGGGAACAAATGCCTTATGACTTCAACTTGGTTTGGATAAGTTTGTGATTGTTGGTCATGATTCATGTGGGTACTAGTCACGGAGGAAAGGAGATTGACTCTTTTAGAAGAACTGGAAGAACTGAGGCAAATGAAGAAGTTTCCTGGTGGTGATCTCTGAAATGTTCCCAGGCCACCATATAACAGATAAATGTTAAATTAATGAGTCTAAATTTTTAAACCTCTCAAATGAACTGTTAATGGAATAGCTCAAAGTAGCCCACAAAGGGAGACTTGTTTTTGAGCAGTATGTATGCTTTGGTTACAAATGTGGCTATTACTAAAGCACTATACATCAGTGGCTATAACGTACATACGTTCCAGAAATAGGAACAGAAACCCTTCAACCACTGTGGTAATGCTTATTTTTAAGAAGAGTAGCTGCCTAAAATAGAAAAGCATGTTAAACATCAATTAGAAGGAACAGCTACATGCACGTCACGTGTAGACTGTTGTGCCACAATGATACCACATTGGTATTTTCAAACAGATTGAGAATAAATACAAATAATTTTAAAGCACAGAATCATAGAACAGTGGAATAGTTTGGGTTGGAAGGGACCTTTAAAGGTTATCTAGTCCAACCTCCCCTGCAATAAGCAGGGATGTCTTCAACTAGATCAGGTTGCTCAGAGCCCCATCCAACCTGACCTTGAACGTTTCCAGGGATGGGGCATCTACCACCTCTCTGGGCAACCTGCGCCAGTGTCTCACCACTCTCACTGTAAAAAAATGTATTCCTTATATCTCATCTAATTCTCCCCTCTTTTAGTTTAAAACTGTTACCCTTGTTCTATTGCAACAGGCCCTGCTAAAAAGTTTGTCCCTGTCTTTCCTGTAGGCCCCCTTTAAGTACTAATAGGGGTCTTTGAGTCCTGAAGGTCTCCCCAGAGCCTTCTCTTCTCCAGACTGAACAACCGCAACGCTTTCAGTCTGTCTTCACAGGAGAGATGTTCCAGCCCTCTGATCATCTTTGTGGCCCTCCTCTGGATCCACTTCAACAGGTCCGTGTCTATTCTGTGCTGAGGGCTCCACAGCTGGACGCAGGACTCCAGGTTGGCTCTCACCAGAGTGAGAAATAAAAACCTTTGCAAAACAGTCAAAACAGACATGTAGAAAACCATACAGAAGACATAAAACAAACACCAAAAAATGATTTTTCAAACACATTGGAATAAGGGGAAGCCAGAGAATCTTTAGGGGAAAAAAAGATCAAAGTATAAAAAGTCTGTCTTGAAGACATAAAGCCTTGGAATAAAAACTAATTTTTACACCTGTGTTCAGTGAGGAGGAGATGCAGAAGAGCATATGACAGAACTTTTTTTCATGCAAAGTGAATTTGGACATTTGTCTAAGGTGGAAATGTCAATAAAAGACACTATACTACAAATGAAAACAACTAACAGATCAAAAGATCCAAAGAGCTGTAGTGGAAATAAAGTATGAACTAGCCGAATTATCCATCATGGTATGCAAAATCTTGCTTAAATTTACGTCAGTACCAGTGATTTAGAAGGTGGCAGATATGATGTCAATTTCCAAAAATGTTACCAGAGAGAATTCAAACTACTGTAGACAGGGAAATCTGTATCAGATAAATTATCCAGAACAGTGTTATGGGGCACATGGATAAAAGAAAAGAGTTAATACCGATTTTGTTATGGGAAGTCATCTATTGTGAATCTATTGGACTTCTTTGAGTGAATGAATAAGCATAATTAAGGGATATACTGATTATATACTCAGGTTTCTAAAAGGGATCACCATTACCAAAGTCTTTTAATAAAGCTGATGTAAGAAAAGAAAGATAGTCTTTCCAAAGATAAACATTTATAAGGTAGGAAGCAAACTGTGGGAATATTTGGCCTTTACTGGCACTTACGGCATTTTATGGGAATCTATCTTGTGTTGACAATATTAGCTGCTGGTAGTCGGTTGTTCTGATTGTCAAGTTTTTTAGAAACACAGAAGCTGAGAGTGAAGAACTGGAGAAGGACCTCTCGACGTTGAGTAATTGAGTGATAAAGTGTCAGATAAATGGATCAGAAAACGAGGCATTACCTTTACATAGAGGTGAGCTTTGAACTGACCATCCATTTCCAACTAGTATGATTGAGGAATGAGATTCTAGTTTTTTAACAGTAAAATTTCAGATAAATGCCCAGTAACTTTAAAAATATTACAAATTTAATAAAGAGAACAAAACAAAGAAGAAACCCAAAATATAATGCACTAGTAGCGGGCATCCTGAATGGTATGTAGTGTTCGGGTTCTCTATGTCTAAAAGATAGAATTGAAAAGTGTCTAGAGAAAGTTATCAAGGTAATCAAAGATCTGGTATGAATCTCCTTATAGAGGGTCCCATGCAAAAAGAGAAGATGGTTTCAGGAGGGATGTACTGCGGAACTCTATAGAATCATGAGTGGTATGGAGAAAGTGAACAGGGAACAATGGCTCTTGACTCATCAGAAACAAACAAAAGAAAGAATTGCTTTACACAGAACGTAGTCGAGATGCTTGCCAGAGAATATTTTGGATAGTAAAAGCTAACTAAGGTTCAAGGAAGAGAAAAACATGGATTAAAAGTGGAAATCGGGTTTGGGAAATTCATGAGCTGTTAACTGCTGGAGACCGATTCCCTTTCATTGGCCTTGTCTCACTGGAGACTAACCTGAAGAGGCTTTTGGTTTTTCTTCTACAAACTTTCTTATGCTTTTATACGTCCTACAGATCACTGATAGAGTTTCCTGAGTGCTCTTTGTCAAGCCCAAAGAATTCTTTCCTTCCCTGTAAGATTGAAAGTGTAGTATATCAATGGTTGCACTCCACTAGGTAAAGGGGAGTAGAGGACATTGTCTCTGTATAATAGCACCATCTAATTTAATGTTTTGTGTTCTCTGGGTTCTAACTGTTCCAATATGAAACGATAAGTAAGGTTGTGGATGCAGGTTTAACTTCAGACTCAGCCTTCTAGATTTAAGCTGTGCCACGTGCTGTACATAGCAAACTTACTAACATGCACATGACTTATTCATGCTTATTCTTCTTGATTGACGTATTTCTCAGCTTGACCTAGAGGTTAAGAATAAAATCAGGGGAATCTTAAATGAGAGGTTCTTCCAAGAATAGAGTTGAAGCATAGCTGGAGAGGGTCTATATAGCCAAGAAATGAAGTGAATTGTCCAGGTCATGTATATGTAGAGAAATATTATTCTGTAAATAATTTTATTTTATCTTAAAAAATAGTTGATTAAAACCTATGCAGTAAAAGGTTGTCACATAGGAACCATTTCCTAGACTCTTGTAATTCAGGCATGACTTAGGTGTCTTTAAGTTACTTAAAAAAAAAACAAAACAAAATTAGAGTCTTTTCTTCTTCTGTTGATTTGAAAATGTACAAAGAATAAAAGCAGGAAAATACTTTGTGTAAGGATCTGAAATATTGGATATTGTAATGTGTCAACTTGTCAGAAGGGTACTACTGAAAATGGTTTCTGGGAACATCAAGAAATATCTCAGCATCATAGACATAGCCTATTGTCATTGTGTTTTGAGACAGGAAAAAATAGTTGCAATCTATCCTTCCTGTTAATGGAATTATACCGTCGCAATTATTTCTCTCTTTTTTTAGAACAGTTTCCATATCTATATGATTTTCATAGAGTTTTTCCTCTACCCATCTAAAATTTTGTAAAAATAGTATTGGAATGATATTTTTGAACCATTTTATGGTTCATAATAAGTATAGCATTTCAGAAGACAACAAATTCTCAAAGCTATATTTTGCTCTAGGTGCAATGCATACGTTTCAGTGGACTGTTGAAAGATTCTGTGATAATATGTGGATTTCCATGTTTAACGTTAAAAAACAAATTATGTTGAATAAACACTGAATCAATATCTCATCAACATGACAAAACGGTGATTCTAATTGGAAATTACAGTCTTGCAGAGCAACACAGAAAAGGTTAATCTTAAAAAAGAAAAGCAATTAGTAATTCATGTTTAACTCTAAATGCTAGTTTCTTGTCCAATTAAGATCCATCTGCTCATAGCCTTTTTTGTTCATATCAAACACAATGTTCAAACAAAAAAATATTCAAAAGTCTTCATGCAGAGAGGAAATAACATCCTCATTAATGAGAATTGTGCATCATTCCTATTATTCTGGCACACAAAATATAGCAATCTAATGAGTTATCTGTGCTTGTTGTAAGATGACTTGAAGATTAATATTTGTTAAATACTTGTTTAATGTTACAGTTAATAATTAGTTGCCTTGTAGCCCTATATCATCCATCACTTTGCTGAAATGAATCAGTTCTTTATTTAACTTATAAGAGGTTGTTTATCTTTGCTTAAGGCTACTTTGGATAAAAGATATCTGAAAGGTTATAGAGTGCTGACTCTGTGAGAGTTTATTTTGCATACAAACCACAAATCATTCTTTATAAGTTTCCATGTTTATTGGTTTCTACAATGAAAAAGAACTTTTTATTGCGATTTCTTCAACATAAATGGCAACCACATAACTTTTTATCATGTTGACTTATAAATATTTTCACACATTCTTCTGTGGAGATGGGACTAATATGAATTAGCATAATCTATTATGCACTACAAATATTTTCTGAAATCTGTAAAGATTTAATTCTAATTGCTTTTATTTTGGCAGATAATTTCCCCAACTTTGTCTTAGAAACTAGTAACAATTTAGAAACAAAATATTTAATACCACTGGTCTTTAAGAATTAGATTTTGCTTCTAGTAGGACCTTGACTTGAAGAGGGCCATGTGATTTTGGCTTTTCTGCCTAGAACTGTATTCCAGTATTTGACATGTTGCTGATTTGTGAATTATCCTCCATGTTCACATTATATAAATTATTTTTACGTCAAAGAAATTTCTCTCAAGAGCTGGAGACAAAATGTTTGATTAATAGACAATTTTTTTCTAGTAAAGTAGAAATAATTATAATAAACCTAAAAAGGTAAAATAATAAATAAATAAATAAATAAATAAATGAAAATAATGCCAAAGGTTAGCATTTATTTTCAATAAAATCAGAAAATTACAAGTTACAGTTACCACTGTGATGATATTTCAATCCCCTAGCACATATGTTGCATTCTGTTTTGCAGCACATGATATTAGCTTTAATACTTTAATATATTTATACAAAGCAGCTGAGTTAAAATTGCTTGGGGGACTATAATTTTAAATATGTTGTCTTTTGTGTGCATAACAGCACAGCCATAATGCTCCATTAATGTATTTTCCCTCATTTAATTATGTAAAGAATTTATTATACACCGTCTGGTGTGCTGCTTAGTGCACTATAGAATGATTAGCTGGATCTTCAGATAGTGAGAAGGGTATAACTCAGGTGAAATCTTGAATCTACAATCATTTGCAGCAGCTGAGATTCTGTTCTGGTATGATTAGCATGGAGGGGATACAGCACATTAACATCAAGACGTTGCAAGGTCTTTACTTGCCTTGCAATAGATTTTCCCTGAAATTGGAATGTTAATTCTAGTCTCTTGGGAAAGAACAGCTGCCTGATCTCCTGCTGCATTACAGGGGTGTAAATCAGAAAGAACTCCCTGAAGTCAGTTAAGTTATTCAAGTATGAAAAGCAGTGTGACACACTCATCAGGCCTGAAAGATTGCATAAGGTGACCTGAAATACACTTGTAGTGGAATAAAAGAAGTGCCTATAATGTACTTTTATTTGGTTTATAAGTAAAGAATAATTTTAGACCGGCACTCTTTGCCTTCTCATCAGAGATGTTCTTGGTGCAGTAAGAGCTGACAAGGTACATTTATTTTTCTTCTTGACTTATAAAGCAGAGGCTGATTAGAGGAATTTTGGAGGTGATGTGGAACAAAGACTGTTTTTAATAGTAAATATTTATTGAGCTATTTATTCTTCGGTTTAGTACTTTCTTTAACATACATCACCTAGTCTATGTTAAAATTAATTAAGGCCAACTGAAATAAAACGTATTTCAGGAATTTCAGGTATAAAATATTGCTGTTTGGTTTTCAAGATATTGTAGTACAGGGCAATTTTGCAAAGTGGGAAGCATTTCTTCAGAAAGGCACTCTGCTACTTTAGGAAAGGAAGCTATTAATTTACAGTAGTGAAAGGAGCAGGTTGTGGGAATGGCTGTCAAGAGAATGAAAGGGGCATTTAGCCTTCTACAACAGAATGACTGACTGCGTGGATGGGGAGAAAGCAGTGGATGTTGTCTACCCTGGCTTCAGCAAGGCTTTTGACACTATCTCCCATAACATCCTCATAGGTGAGCTTAGGAAGTGTGGGTTAGATGAGCGGACAGTGAGGTGGATTGAGAACTGGCTAAATGGCAGAGCTCAGAGGGTTGTGACCAGCAGTGCAGAGTCCAGTTGGAGGCCTGTAACTAGCAGTGTTCTCCAGGGGCAGTACTGTGTCTGGTCTTGTTCAATATATTCATCAATGACCTGGATGAGGGGACAGAGTGTACCCTCAGCAAGTTTGCTGATGATACAAAACTGGGAGGAGTGGCTGACACATCAGAAGGCTGTGCTGTCGTTCAGGGAGACCTAGACAGGCTAGAAAGTTGGGTGGTGAGGAACCTAATGAAATTCAACAAGGGAAGTGTAGGGTCCTGCACCTAGGAAGGAATAACCCCATACACCAATACAAGTTAGGGCCTGACCTGCTGGAAAGCAGGTCTGTATAGAGAGACCTTGGAGTCCTGGTGGACACCAAGATGACCAAGAGCCAGCAAATGTGCCCTTGTGGTCTCCTGGGGTGCACCACGAAGAGCATGGCCAGCAGGTTGAGGGAAGTTATCCTCCCCCTCTGCCCTGATGAGGCCACATATGGAGTACTGTATCCAGTTCTGGGCTCCCCAGTTCAAGGACAGGGAATTGCTGGAGAGAGTCCAGCGGAGGGCTACAAAGATAATCAAGGGACTAGGGCATCTCTCTTATGAGGAAACGCTGAAAGACATAGGACTGTTTAGCCTGGAGAAGAGAAGACTGAGATGGGATCTCATCAATGCTTATAAATATCTAAAAGGCAGGTGTCAAGAGGATGGGGTCAGGCTCTTCTCAGTGGTGTTTGGTGACAGGACAAGGGGCAACAGACACAAACAGGAACTCAGGAAGTTCCATTTCAACATGAGGAAAAACTTCTTTACTTTGAGGGTGGCAGAGCACTGGCACAGGCTGCCCAGAGAGGTGGTGGAATCTCCTTCTCTGTAGATATTCAAAACCCGCCTGGATGCATTCCTGCCCAACCTGCTCTAGGTGACCCTGCTCTGTCAGGGGGGTTGGACTAGATGACCTCTGAAGGTCCCTTCCAACCCCTACCATTCTGTGATTTGGTAGAAAAACATCCAGGTATAGCTGTGAACCTAGGCTGTTTCTCTGATCTCAAATGATTTGTACGGCAAAAGCAAAGGTGGTAGAAAGTGGGAATAACGGTGTAGGTGTATGTCCATGAAGGGAAAAATGAAGATGCCCTATGATTCCATAACATCAATTCCTTTCTACAGGATGAGAGTGCAATTCAAGGAATAGATATGAACTTCATTTTGCTTGATCGCATTTCTGAGGAGTTATTATACAGTCTAAAGGGCTATTATAAGCTAATTTGACAATTTTATTTGCTGCCTAGCTTCCTGTGGCTGATGGTAGAGTTGAAACCATGGTTGAAATTTTCATTCATTTCTCTGTTTATAAGAATATAAGAACAAAATCCACCCACAGTGAATGCAAGCATTACACTGGAAATGAATAAAGTGACTGCACGTGGAAAGGTCCTGGGTTATGTGACATGCATGAAGCAGTAGATGACACTCACACCTTTCCCTCCAGTTTCTGTGGGGAGTTATATGAGATGAGGTCAGTACCCAGTGGAAAGAGCTTTTTTTCCTTATTTAACTGAAAATTCCATGCATGTAGTTAACTTCCACAAGAAACAAACCTGGTGTGAGTTAGCCACCATATTCTGTGATCTGACATATAACTTACATCAGAATGATTCAAGAAAGATTAAAAAAAAAAAAAAGTTGTTTATTTAGATATTGTCCCTTGAGTGTGTAATATTTTACCAGAGCCAGATTTTCCCCTTTACTTTAGAAAACACTGTTTTGCTTAACAAATTACTAATACTTTCTAGAATGTAAAGCTTTATTAAATTTTTAAAAAAGTTTCAAACACTATGCTCTGTATATTTCTGATAAACCATAGTATCATGTAAGTACTACTACAATATAAACCATAAATGCTCATTTTCAGCTAAGGAGAGAGCACAACTCCATACTGCTATCAATGAGTAAGAAAACATCAGATTTTAATTTTTTCTTGCATAAAAGTTTTTACAGTCTTTAATAAAGGACAGACTGATTCTTCCCCTCTTCATGATAATTCCTCACTGTTATTGGGAAGTTTGGCAAATGTTTTGTCCACAATGAAGTCAGGTATGACATCAAAATTAGTGTTGTTTCATTTTACTCATACTGCAATGATATTTCCCACCAAGATTGCTCTTTTAGGTTAATAGTAGTCTACATTTGAATGTATCAGTGTTTGTTTATAGAAAGATTAATTGAATTATAAGGGCAAAAGTTTTACGTAAAAATACAAAGATGTATATTTTTCCTCCCTTGTTTTATGCATGGTGTAAATTTGATGGGATCTAAAAATGCCCTTGAAAATGTTGACATTGACAAGATCCCCTTGATTCTCACTTTTGAATCTCTGTTGATAATCTGCACAGGTAGTCAGCTACCTTGTTGTCCATCTTTAAAAACCACAGAAAGTAGAGTAAATATTGTCACCTACTTCTCTAAGAATGTGAGAGTAGAAGTGATGTACCCCAGTCATGCAGCAAAGGCAGGTGAGTCATGGAGCAAGGTCAGCAGTGACTCAGTCTCTGTTCCACAACCACTTCAACATCTGTGATGGCAGAAAAACAGTTTCCCCACTGGCATAAATTTTGTCTTGCAGGTATGGTGTGTCTTTCATTAATTCGTATGCATGTTTCTGCTTCTCATACAGACAGGCTTCATCCATCACAACTGTTTTCTCTTTAGAGACATATTAAAACTTACTGCCTTAAGTATCCCAGGGGAAATCTACAGTCCTATATGCAAGGAAATCATGGCACTGCTCTTGACTTTTCCTGATATATGCTCTGTCTCTGACTTTGGAGATGGTTAGCCTGGTAAAGGCACGTCCCACAGCATAGCCTTCACAGAAAGCACCTGGTTTTCATTGGTCACATGAGTCTCTGAAAGTTACAGCTACTGTAAAGCCCAATAGTTTCTATCTGTGAAAACTAAATTAATTCTAAGATGTTGTCAATAAATTAACTTTTCACCTCTTCACAACTTGCCAAGACTGGATGAGGGTATTTTGCAACCTGGTACTGCATGTTATTTCCAAAGGAACAGACTTTGCTGTAGTGACTTAGGTGCACTCACTTAAATTATCAATTTATCGATTATCAGTCACAGAGATAAATGCCTTATTACCCATTAAAAAGGGTAATAAGGCACAGTACCAAAAAGATTAGGAGAATTTTTCACTTAACTGAAACCTTCGGCTATAATTTGTCCCTTTACATCTGAGATGGACTGAGAGATTTACCTCCTGGAATGGAGAAGTGCAGCTGTTTCATTCTCTGTTATCAACAGTGAATATAAATTTTGCATTATGGTATGAAATTTTGATATAAAAATAAGGGACGAATACGCTCTTTATAGACTGGCTTAATCATCTGGCTATTGATAAAAATTTTCATAATTGCCTGACTACTGAGTTACCTCATTGCGGAGGTTCTTAATTAACAATGTAAGCATGGGAAACAAGAAGGGACCAACCTTCCAAGAGGAAGTTGGAAGGATAGGAAGTCACCAACCACTTAGGTGTTTTGAGTAGAAGTTGAGCACCTTGTCCATGAAATAAATTGATTAGTGTTTCAGTTCTCTAGCTACTTTTTAAAAAAGTGAAAAAAAAATTTCATTTTAACAAACTGTTAAAAGATTGTCATTCACCTACATCTTGTGTGACTCTCTCTTCTACTCTGTAACCAAGTCATCAGAGGTGGGAATTATTCTGACCTGACTTTACCCACTTAAAAATCAGTTTGAACCATTCAGTTCAGCCCCTTATATTACCATGGAGGCACTTCCAAAAGCAGTATGTTCCCCACCTATCTTTTTGATTGAAGTTTAAACTCCACTTTTTTTTTTCTTTTTTTCTTTTTTTTTTTTTTGTTTCCTTAAACTCTAGTTGCTAATCATTACTTTGGATACAGGGCTCTGTCAGTGAGTTAGTACACCTATCTCCACAAACAACTCTGCAATTTCCAGTAAGAAAATAAAATCCGAACTACCAAACTGGATTTTGTTTTCTTTTGTTTTTCAAAGGAAAGTAAGAGTAAGTTTATTATTTATTTTGAGAGTCTGTGAAGGTGAGAGCTACCTGACTCAAAGGATGTTATTTTTTAAAAGTCACATTTTTTTGTAGTCTTATGAAGACAGTACTAATAAATAAAAGCTTTCAACAAAACTGCACCCTGTAGTCATAATCCAAGCTGGTACCTCTACAGAGCCTCCAGCAAACAGATGTGGGAAAGGGGAGGATCAGATGGGTTTCATTTGTGATAAACTGTACTTGAGAATAGTGCAAATAGTTTCATTTAGTTCTCTATTTAGGATCATATGATGAATCAGTGTGTGAGTGAGGAGTAGGTAACAGGGGTCAGATTTTTTGGTATATGTGACTTGTAGCTGCTTTATCATGTGAAGCTCAGGTTAGCAACTCTCTAGGGGCTTGATATACAATGACTGCAATTCTTGGGTGATATTTTTGGGTGATATGAAATTCCTTATGTCTCCTGTTGTCCTGATGTTGGCAAAGCTAATCAGGGTTGTGGGTTGTCTGTGATACAATGATTTTAAGAAGATTATTAGAATCATAGAATCATAGAATTGTTCAGCTTGGAAGGGACCTTAAAAATCAACTAGTTCAAACCCCCCTGCCATGGGCAGGGACACCTCCCACTAGACCAGGCTGCTCAAAGCCCCATCCAGCCTGGCCTTGAACACTTCCAGGGATGGGGCATCCACAACCTCCCTGGGCAACCTGTTTCATAGCCTCACCACCTTCACAGTAAAGAATTTTTTCCTAATAGCCAATCTAAATCTACCCTTCTTCAGTTTGAAACCGTTACCCCTTGTCCTATCATTACACTCCCTGATAAAGAGTCCCTCCCCATCTCTCCTGTGGGCTCCCTTCAGGTACTGGAAGGCTGCTATAAGGGTCTCCCTGGAGCCTTCTCTTCTCCAGGCTGAACAACCCCAACTATCTCAGCCTGTCCTCATAGCACAGGTACTCCCAGCCCTCTGATCATCTTTGTGTCCCTCCTCTGGACCCATTCCAACAGGTCCATGTCCTTCTTGTGCTGCGGACTCCAGAGCTAGATGCAGTACTCCAGGTGGGGTCTCACCGGAGTGGAGTAGAGGGGCAGAATCACCTCCTTCAACCTGCTGGCCACGTTTCTTTTGATGCAGCCCAGGACGTGGTTGGCTTTCTGGGCTGCAAGTGCACATTGCCTGCTCATGTTGAGCTTCTCGTCCACCAGCATCCCCAAGTTCTTCTCCTCAGAGCTGCTCTCAAGCCATTCTCCACCCAACCTGTATTTGTGCCTGGGATTGCCATGACCCAGGTGCAGGACCTTGCACTTGGCCTTGTTGAACTTCATGAGGTTCACACGGGCCCACCTCAATACTTTCCTTATTTCTTATTCTCTCTTATATATATTTCTCATTCTTATATATTCTCTTAATATTCTTATTCTCTCTCTCTATTTTTTTCTTTTTTCTTCTTTTCTTTTCACTACGTACTGAATAGGAACAAAGGCGGCTTTTTTAGACTTTCACTTTTGTTTAAATTTTCTCTCTTTTCCTCCTCACCTCCTCAGTGATTGTAAACCTATTACAGCAACTGAACTGAGGTGTAATGGTGCAGCAGAGGTGTACGAATATATTTTGAGTGATAAATGACTACTGAAATGCCATTACAAACGAGAACTGCTGTAATGCTTTCTTCACTATGTCTTCAATTGGTGGTGTGTTTTTGTTTGTTTGTTTGTTTTTGTTTGTTTGCTTTTTTTTTAATAATCTAATCACTCTCAGAATTCACCTACTTCAGAGGGGGGGACATGTTGCATATTAAAAGATGCCTTCTTTCATTTCTCTTCTCACCTTTCATGCTCAGGATCTTGTAAATTCATAAGCTGGAAAGGAGATAAGCTGCTGTCCTTGAGCAGTCAGTCATGATTTCTGCTAACAAAATCTGCACTGATATTTACACCACCAAATTGGCTGTGCAGTTTCTCAGTTTCATTAGGTTAATTGGATGACATTTCATACCTGTTTAGATCATTAGAAATCTCAGAATACTTTTTTGTTCATTTTGTTCATTTCAAAATGAAATGATCTAATCTTACATCCATCTCCCTTTATTCCTTTTCATTTCCCCTCTTTCATTACTATATCCTCTCTTTGTATTCATTACTAACTTCACATCCCTGTTTTGTCTAGTAACCATCCTTTCATGATAACAATTCAACAGTTTTAATCCATTTATTTACCTTCCTTTAAGTTAATTTGTGTGTCCAGTTTCAAATGGATTTCTTACAGTTTATGTTGCACCTTTAAGTTAGTTATTCATCCAGAAGACCAGTTTTGTTTATATTTGATTTTTTACTGCCCAGAACATCACGCTTATCAAACAATGTACTTCTCAAACATCAAACAATGGTTCATGCAAACCTCATGAAGCCCATGAAAACCTCATGAAGTTCAACAATGACAAGTGCAGGGTCCTGCACCTGGGTCAGGGCAATCCCCAGTATACAGACAGCGGGGATGAGTGGATTGAGAGCAGCCCTGTCAAGAAGGACTTGAACGTGTTGGTTGATGAGAAGCTCAACATGACCCGGCAATGTGAACTCACTGCCCAGAAAATCAATCATGTTCTGGGCTGCATCAAAAGAAGGGTAGCCAGCAGGTCGAGGGAGGTGATTCTACCCCTCTACTCCACTCTGGTAAGATCCCCCTTGGAGTCCTGCATCCAGATCTGGGTTCCCCAGTACAAGGAAGAAATGGAGCTGTTGGAATGGGTCCAGAGGAGGGACACAAAGATGATCAGAGGGCTGGAGCACCTCTCCTATGAGGACAGACTGAGACAGTTGGGGTTATTCAGCCTGGAGAAGAGAAGGCTCCGGGGAGACCTTATTGTGGCCTTTCAGTACTTAAAGGGAGATTATAAGAAAGATGGGGACAGACTTTTTAACACTACATTCTATATGTTTTAAATATATACCATTTTTTGGTATCAAGATATTTATTTTCTTTCTACTTGCTATTTTTGATTAATTATATTGTTGCAGTCTTTATGTACCTATTCTTCCAATAGCTGCTTTCCCTTCCCACGGACTCAGTTTCTCCCACTTCAGTGGTTTATGTCATCATTACTTCTTTTCTTCTTCTATGATGTGACCCAGTGCTGTACTTTGCCAGCACAATCAGACAGAATTTCCAGCTTCCCTTTCACCTTTTAACATGTTCTTCTCCTGTCACTCTCACAGCTCATTTGTCCAAGAGAATTACTCATAGGACACCAAAGTAAAAAGTGCAACTTGTTACATCTGTGTGTTCTCAATGCAACTATTATTGTGAATTATACAGTTACATAATCATTAATTACTCTTGAAAAACTTATGTCATATAATTGATCCCTTGTATCCAGGCAGAATCAACCACAGATAAGCTTTTCCTGTCAGATATTTGTCTAACCTACTTCAAAAAAAAAAAAGAAAAAAAGAAAAAAAGAAAAAAACCTCCAAACCTTAAACCTTTTTAATGAAGATGTTGCTGTCTACTACATTGGCAATCTACCCCTTGCACAGGTATCATTACACCTGAAATGGCTGACCTAATCCCTTTTATTGCAGTAAAGCTTATCATTTTTGTGGAAATCAATGAAATGAACTACACATTTAGGTTCATTTACCATGCATGGGTATTTGCATTGTTCTGAGCCCTTCCAAAATCCAGACAGAATCACACAGTGCGTAAGTTTCATCTGCAGGAAGATTTACAGTATTTTGTTCATTTTATGAATAAAGAAACCAGTGATAGGATTGGGATTTCTGGTCCACAACTTACTGGATATTACTGTTAACTTATCTTATGAAGTTGTCTAATTTTCGCTGTCTTCAGATCTCTGATTATTGTTAATTGTATCTTCTTAGACTGCACAAAATAGTTCCCCTCTATTCATGACACATATGATTGTGGAAGTCTCTTAGACAAGGTATAAATTTTTAGTCCCTTGATCTTAATTTCGGTTTCCTAAGCATGGTTGTTGATATTCTCGAGGAACTTCAGCTAACAGTAAGTGACAAAGTTCAACCTCCGAAAATATTTGCAAGTTATTTTTTCACAAAAATGTTTTGCCTCTGCAGATTAAGAATTTCAGAGACTAAGGATACTGGGCAGCTGAAAAGACACATTGGACGGTAATCGTACATAATTTCCAAAATTATCTAATACTCTTTTGCCCCAGCTGAAGGGTCTCTCTACGTCTCTAAAAAGGAAATATATTCAATTTCAATGGCTTACCACTGATGTTGTTAAAATGTCTTGGATATTATTTGTATGATGTAGAAAGTAGATGTAGAAAGTAGAATATGAAAAATGTTTGGGAAACACTAAATATTGTTATAGCTACCAAGGTAAAACATCTTGATGTCACTGTGGATCTCTTCTGCTTTTTAACCCCCCCTCTGAAAAATAAGAGGCTCAAAAGCACATTTCACATGCCCTTGAGAGCCATCCATTTCTGTTAGCCTAAGCTTTTGCTAGAAATTCCGTTCATAGTGTTACAGAGATGAAAGAGTAATTTTTTTTTCTAGTATTAGTTTTTGCCCAGAGGCTAAACAGATCCTGTGTGAATTTCAAAATGTTTCTCAGATCTGTGAGTTGACATTATTTTTAAAATCTTGTTTTTCTTTCTTTTGCTCTTTTCTTCCTTTTACAATCTTCAACATTATAGGCAGTTATTAAGTCTTTCTATTATTAAGGTTGACTGACATTTTCTATTATAACACCTTGTTTCCAAGGCCTGTAATTTTGACAAAGCGTAACCATAGGGGCTAAAAATTTACTTGCCAAACTACTGCATAAGGTTGATTTCCTGCTTGCTTGTTTCAGAAAAATCAATTCTTCCATTTCCTAACAATAAAACAAAGTGAAATATTGTTTTCATATATTATAAACATTATTGCAAACATTGTTAAAGAAGGTCTAGCACCTTCATTTGTAGAAAGCAGAAATCGAAATTTACAGGAGTTACATTTCTGTGAAAAAAGGTGATTTATTATTCTTATGAATATCCTCTAAGTGGGATCAAGTCTACAAAACTTTGTGAAAAAATGAGAAGTTTCTTCTTTTTTGTGTGTAAAGATTTTTTTTTTAAAAAGTAGCTAAATTTGCAATTCAAATCCACCTAAACTGAACCAACCAGACAGAGTAAAGAAAACGATGGAGCAATGCACTGTGAGTTGGATGAATACTCAGATAACATAAGAACCCCATGCCTTTGCTAACCTTTGCTTTAGAGCTCCAGGCATTAGATCACTTAACATTATGATACATTGTTTAAAAGGATGATTTCTGAAAATCCAGATCATTAATTAGAACTCTAATAAAGGACCAGATTTCTAAAAAAAATATTTTTTTTATCCCCCCCACCCCCTCTTTTCCCCTTCCCTTCAATGAAAGAAGAATTTTGCTGTTTGGGGACTCAGAGTTTCTCAGAGAAATGTAAAGATCATGTATCTTCTACTTCAGCTATTTTTTTTTGGGAAAAGGTCTGTGAAGCTCCCCCTGCTCAGTGAATACCATCCACCTTCCACACTTGGTTCCTGTGTTTGCTCCCACCCAGCTTACAAGGAGTCCTAGATCGTCTTTTTCCTCCATTGATCACTAATCAGAAAATGAATCCAGCTCTAGGTTCCTCAAACCTGTTTTTTCTGTGCTCCACAGGTGCTGGTTCTGGAGAAAAAAGGAACACAGAGCAGTGAAATAAAGGTTTGTGGTAATCTTTGTCCTATGAAATTATGTCGATCTAAAATTGAATGGAGAACAAGCAATAACGGGATTTCATGCAGTTCACTGGCAATAAGAGAACTTCACCCTGAGATGAGAGACCAAACCAGGTAGCTACGTCTACACTTTTAAAATAGATAGTCAGAGCATAAGCTCAATCATTGTTTTATAATAGTCCTAGCTGATAAATTGTTAGCCTGTATGTATGGGTTTTGCCTGAGTTAGGAAACAATCCCTGGGCAATTCCCAGGCATGGGGAATTACCGTCGGCCACAGAACTTCCCTGTGTGCAATATGAATGTAACCACCCTGTTTTAGTGACCAAGAGAGTTTAGCTATGTGGATGCAAGATGCATTATATCATCTTGCCTAAGGACTAGAAAACACTCCCCATTCAATATTACTCTCTAGTATAGATGTAGCCTTTATACCACATGTAATCTCCTGATCAGAGAGAGTTTTGAAATATTTAATTTTTAATAAGATTGTGGCATAAGATTGAATGTGGCATAAGATTATAGCTTCCTACAATCTGAGAATACACGTCTGGTGTGTGTGCCAAGCTCTCAAGGCTGAGGCTAGGGTGGGACATTAAGAACAGCCAGGCTTATAAAGCACTGTCAAAGATGAGCACAGCCTTGGCTGTCATCATAGAAAGTGCCATATTCAGTGACAAAGACAATTAGAAAATTCCTGCCCTCCTTTCCTGTGCCACTTTTTCTGCCATTACTCTTCAATTTAGCGTACCCTCCACTGTACCTATAGACCTGTCTGCAAATTCATGTTGTAAACTGTTCCATTGAGCCAATCTGGGTCAAATGTGAGAGGATTTATTCTGGGGGATTATTTTCAATAGAGTTCCTTCTTTGCCACTCAGTTTTGGACAAATAGTGCTCAGCCCTGACTTTCAGCTATGTTAAACTTCCCTATGTTTTGAGTTAAACGAGGTATTCCTTTGCAATGCAGCATGACTATAGGTTACTGAGGAGTGTCATGGCAGAGTGACTGCATCTCAGTGGCAGATATGATTTGTGATGTCCTTGGGTATCCGAATGGTGAATATTAAATGTTAATAGGTATTATCGATAAAGACGATGATGTGAATGTTCTCTTTTTTAAAGAAATTGTGAATTAAATTAAGACATTAAATCAAGAATAAAAACACTTGAAGATCAGCAGAGATTCAATTTTGTAATTAGTAGATGGATATTATTTCCATCATTATGGTCTATTTTCTTTTCTCTTTAAAGTTAGACTAAACTGATGGAATTCAAAAAGTCCAAATGTATAGACACAGCTCTTACAGGCTATTTAAAAACTTCTACATCTTTGAAACATAATTCAATATATGATACATTTGTATTGCTCACTTACTGCATAACAAATATGGGACAGTTTACAGCTCTTTCATGTGCAAATTACCTCAAATATATTACAGAGAAAGAACACAGGCTTGGGTCTTATAACAAACTAACAGAACAGGAAAGTGGCAATCATAAATATTGAAGTCAAGTGTTACTCTTCTAGTCCCCTAACAAATTATAAAACGAATTATATATTAACCAGCCACCAGTGGAATATCCAATGTTGTTTTCAGGTGAGGGAAAACCTCACTGCATTATCTTTTAACACTTCCTAAGCACACTGTCTGTAGCACTTTGTTCTACACAAGTAAATACTCCAAAGTGTGCCAGGCAAGAAATTTTTATGAGCAGCAGGAGAGGATCAGCTCGCTCCTAGAAAGACATCAGCACAACCTGGTGTGAACAGCAGGGGCCTGGAAATTCTTATTTACACAACTCTATCTGTTCAGTGCTGTTTAGTAAATGGCTATTTGTTGTAAAAGCTTGTGTCACAGCCTCACCAAGGTCTCTGTTGTGTGTCAGCTCCTCTAAAAAGCCAGAATAGAAGAATGCAAATAGAATAATAATAATTATAAAAAAACTTTTAGAAATAAAAAAACATGGAATTGCTGTGCTATGTAGACACAGATTACTGAAAAGGTCAATGTAGTTCATTAGTTTCCTCTGGTGCATTGAATATAATCTGTATCTTAGAAACTGACACAGGAAACTACTGCAGCTTGCTGTTTCTTAAACAGATATCAAAGTCTGAGAAACACAAATTATTCTGGCATTAGAATAATTTGCTTTTGTGACCCAAAATTTACCCCTTGACAGCACTAAATTTCATCACTACGTTGTTTTTCTGTGTACGCAGATGTATATGTAATGATGCTATTTAATTTTCTATGTTCTTTCAAAATGTATTATTAAAAGACAGTATTAGATAAATGGCTTGAACATAAGGCAATATGACATATCACTTTTTCAAGCTGAAATATGGCCCTAGTGCAATTAGCCACCTCACATGCTATTCTGATATATCATTCTAACATTTTTCCAATTAAGAATTTCTAAAAAAAACCAACCAGATCTCAAAATATATTTTTGGGTAAACCACTTTACTCATCAGCTGTATCCTCCCTACTTCATAAAAGGAAGTTTAGGTAAATAGTTGCCTCATAAAATGTTGTGTGTAGAATAGTATTTTGGAAGAGACTTTTTTATAACAGTAAGTAAATGCAAACTTACTGAAACAATGTTTGTGATGACACAGAACTCGGATCTGTGGCAGTAACAGACAACGTTACACTAAAGTTCAACATTTA
Source organism: Rissa tridactyla (assembly GCF_028500815.1). Lineage (NCBI taxonomy): Eukaryota > Metazoa > Chordata > Aves > Charadriiformes > Laridae > Rissa > Rissa tridactyla. The sequence goes on along the minus strand of NC_071468.1, from coordinate 113,059,544 downwards.
CTCAGTTGAAGAAACAGAGTATAAGCTATGAATAAGATATTGTGCTTTTTTTTTTTACTATTCTCTGGTTTCATAAATATTGTTCAGGGAATGATTTTTTTTTTTTTTTCTTTCTCCTGTATGAGTGTTTCTTCACTTATACTTCCTGCTTGAACTAGTGGCCATCATAAAGTTAGTCCTGGACAAGCAACATGCAACTGGTCAAGAGCTCTGCCTCGTACAATGGACTCAGCTGTATGGGAGGAATAGCATTAACCTGGCTTGTTCGCTGCTCTCAGGTATGTCTCTGATGGGCAAGAGTCTCTCTTTTCAGGGAGCATTCACTAGTGCTATTCTGCAAGAAACAATTCTTGCCAACTGCACTGAGTGTGCGTGCCTGAAAAATCCAGAAGAGATTGTGTTGTTTCACACGGCACTGACAAATACCTGGCCTGATGCTAACATACAGGAGATGTGAATATCCAGTGATCTCAGAGCCCATATAAGAAAGTTGTAAACCCCATTGGCAGAAAAATGGAAACGCTCATCAGACTGTTGGCTTCGCTGTTGTCTCTGAGTGCTTGTTCAACAGAGGACCAGCAGGACTAAAAAACTGATGAGGTCTGCAGATGCATTATTAATACCAGTTTTTCAGAACAAAATGAAGGTGGTGCTTCCTTGCCATATCTTTTCCACTGATGTTTTAAAAAACTGATCCCGCAAGTTTTCTCAGTATAACCTGAAAGACATGAAGACATATTAATTGTCATACATCGTGCCTTTGATACACATTTTCATCAATACCTGATATAGTATTGCAAAGTTCAGCGTAAAACATAGTAAGGCAAAAGGTATAAATCTTCAAGAACCAAAGGTAAATTATCCTCCCAATGGCAGGCAGTTTACTGTCTCTCTCCTCCCTGAGGTGTGAAACTTCCTATTTCCCATAAATCCCATTCAATGTAGTATCAGATGACCACAATCAATTCTGTTGAAACAGAGTCATACAGTATTTCTGTGATACCTAAGTTACAGTATTTCTGTGATACCTAAGTTCAGCATCAGGGCTGAAGAGGGTATTACTCTAGAAAGTAGTAACATGCAATAATATGGAAAGGATACTCAAGGAAAATAAGTAATTGCTACACACTGTGGAAAAAACAAATATGTGCATAAAGTGAAATAATTCATTAAAACAGGTGTACAGATATTGTCCAAAGTGCCTTCTAACCTGGGTCCCTTCTATTTAAGAGGCCGGCTTCTGTGTTTTAGATTTAATTTCCCAGAATCACAGAATGGTTGAGGCTGGCAGGGACCTTTGCAGACTTGTCTACTCCAAATCCCTGCTCAAAGCAGGGTCAGCCAGAGCAGGTTGCTCAGGGCTGTGTCAAGTCAAATTTTTAATATTTTCGAGGACAGAGACTCCACAACTCCTTTGGGTGACATGTTCCAGTGTTTGACCATCTTCACAGTAAAAACTGGATTTTCTTCCTTATATTTAACTGGAATCTCCTGTACTTATGCTTGCGCTCATTGCCTCTTGTCCTTTCTCTGGGCACCAGTGAGAAAAGTCTGGCTCTGTTCTCTTTTCACTGTGCCTTCAGATATTTATATGCATTAATTAGGTCACCCCCAGAGTCTTCTCTTCTTCAGGCTAAAAAGACCCAGCTCTAAGCCTTTTCTCAGAGAAGAGATGCTCCAGACCCTTAATCATCTTTATGGCCCTCCAGTATCTCCATGTCTCTCCTGTACTGGGGCGCCTGGAACTGGACCCAGTACTCCCTATGTGGCATCACCAGTGTGGAGCAGAGAGGAAAGATCACCTCCCTCGACCTGCTGGCAATCCTGGGCTCATGCAGCCCAGGATGCTGTTGGCCTCCTTTGCTTCCAAGGTGCATTTCTGGCTCATGGTCAGCTGTTGGCAGCTCTCAAAACCAAAACCAGTTAATTGTACAGAAGTGTTTGGAATTAAATATCTTTTGAATGAGCCACTTGAACCTGTCTTTCCTTCATCTTTTTTTAGGCAGACATCCCAGATGTGTCCCAAATTAATTATTTACAGAAGGTGTAGTGGCTTCATGAGGAAAACTTGAGATTTGTCCCAGAATACTGTGTAGCTTATTAGTCTGTGATGTGGCATTAGGGCATACTGAATTAAGTAAATGAGATATTAGAAAGCAAATTACCCCACTTTGAAATGAAATTGTTGTCTTGCAATGTGATAAAAAATTATTGTCTCATTTTTTTCCTAATTGGAAAAGTCTGCTCGACAACCGTCTTTTTAACGAAGATGTATTCTGAAGGTGTATTTTGATAAAGTGTGTCTCTTCGTAAGCTAAGGAGTTCAGTGAAATTAAGAATTGGACAGTTATACACACGCACATAAAGAAGAAACAGGTGACACAACTGTTTGCTGAAAACTAAATTTCTAGCGCTTTTAGAAATATAAAGGGTAAAAGAGCCAAAATGGGAAAATTCAGTATCCTTTCATTACCTAAAACTGAGTCACTTTATGGTAATACTCTAAAACTGAAAAAATACAAAAAAAAGACCTGTTAAAAATAAGGATTATGTTAAAAAATGTTATTTGATCAAATTCTTTATGATTTAATGCTGATGGTGGTGATTCCTTCCCTTTTGTTGGAATTAAAGTGTGTTTGTATTGATTCTGAGAGGAAACTGAGGTGTTCAAGCACAGGCAGGTATGTGTTGGTGATTTATTTCATACTGTCTCTGCTCTTTGGATTTGAAACAAGTAATAATGAACTCCTTCCAATTCCATTGTAAGCTTAGGCCAGGGCTTTGTTGTTCTACAGCCCACTCATCACACATAATGATATGGGGCAATTATACGATATAGCTTGCTGCCCATAAGGGACAATATTCACATTTCATTTTTGATTCTCAGGCTGAATTTAAGTAGTATACAAGGAAAGTTCATCCTGGTCTGATTCTTAATGAGCATAATAGCTTCTGGAATTCATGCCAGAGTACTTAAAGGTGGTAAATTTGATTACATTATAAATATCTTAGAATGCTCATTGCCCCTGCTACTTAAATATGCCTCTATTTTCACAAAAATAATGCTTGTGGCTAGTACTCTGTAGTACTCCAGAGTTATGTTCCATCATTATCTTTCAGTGATGTAGTTGTGTAGCATGTAAAACACAGAGAAATTTGGTGATGTGGTTTTAAAAGTTCAAATTAATGAGTCAAGGTTCATGATCTACAGTGTATGAAGAATTTTATTTTCTCCTCGTTACTACTTGGTAAACTACTGTAGGGCTTTAAGAAAAGAAGAGTACAAAGGTATTGGCAATTTTCACATTGCTAATGCAGGCATCTTTGGAAGGTGCCCTTCATAAGCAAGACTCACAATGAGACTGCCCTGTGAATTCTTATGCCGCCCTTCTCTTATTTTGCCTGTAGGGATGCTATGTTCTGTCCACAATGTACAGAGGTTAGGGGCAGGTTAGGGATGCCAGGAATCTCACACTTTATGCTTACAGGCACTTCTGGCATTGTTACCCATGTTGACCTTGCAGCCCCCAAGATCTGCGTGTAACAAGGTTCCCAGATGCCTCATCTCAGCAGTCATATGCTTTTGGCAGCTCAACGTGCAAGGAGGACCTTAATTTGTCTGATGCCTTCAGAGACTTCCAACTTTTGTAGTGCCTGTGAGGTCAGCATCTGTTGCTATGACACTGGACTACAGTTAGTCTTGCTTGCCAGCTCAGTAGTTTCATACCTTGCTATTTATGTAAATAGCATTGAACCATACTTGAGGAAAAATGCTTTTCTGTCTGGCTTGAATGGGAGACAGTTCATTCTTCTTTCTTTTACTTCCCTATCTAGAAGGAAACCAACATCTTAAGAGCATCTTTTAAGAGATTCTGAGCACACAAAATGGACCTTCTTTGGTCTACGTTCCTTGAATGCTGTTTTTCTTCCATCTAAGTCTGTCTATGATACAACTTGGTATTTGAAAAGGGACAACCAGTTAGGGTTAAATCCTCTGTGTCCTTCTCCATTGTGTCCTCAGGGACTGTTTATATATGTATTAAATTGCAAACCAAGCCTGCTCCCCCAGGTCTGTACAGTCTAAATCCTTCTCAAAATCTCTTGCTCACTTTATCTCTCCAATGATTCCTTGGCTAATTAAAATCTCTTGCTCACTTTATCTCTCCAGTGATTCCTTGGCTAATTCACGCTATTTTGCTAATCTTAACGTTAGTTTTCATCTAGATAGCCTCTCTCTTAGAGGAGATATTGAGTTATCCAAGCAGCAGCAGATGTTCTTCATCACTCAAGAGCTAGAAGGGACTTCAGTGTTCAGACTTGCGTGCTACTCGTTGCCAAGACAGTAAAGAGGGAAAACGTATGACTGGAATCAAAGCTGCTCTAGAAGTCTAGTGAATTACAAGTCAATTTGTCAAATGCTTTTTTTACTGGATTTACATAAAAGTAGTGTTTTTAAGACATGTGTCTTATAAGCAGGCACATATCTTTAAGGTATGTGTCTTATAATTCAGGGCTTTTTGACCCTATTTTTCTTAAAGACCTTATGTTTCTATGCCAACCCTTGTAGACACTTTCCATTGCTTCCAGAAAGTTGTCTTTATAGCAGTATGTGTGTAGCCTGAGTGTTTGAAGCCTAGCTCAAGCACAAACACATGGGCAAGTCTTGAAGGGGGTTGGCAGGGTCAAAGACAGTCATGTCAAGAAAACATCACAATAAAGAAACATTTTTATGCAGAGGCATTTTTTCAATCATTCTAAACATGCGTATCATTTGTCACAACATTTTAAGCTTGCTAAGAAGGGAGTAAAATTCACAGCAGTGCCAACACTCCTGTCTGACTAAGATTAATTTCTATTCCAGTTTCTGAATGGCATTTTCTTTAGCTGTCAGATAAAGGGTCAAACCTAGGGTGTGCGTCAGCTGCATGGAATGTGGTCCTCCATATTTCTATATGACTGCACGCATGTTACAGATGGATGGAGCGTGAGATGGAATCTGATCAAAAGCAGTTGAAGGATGTTTCATGGGGACCTGACAGATTAAAAGCTGATGGCACTACTGTCACAATCTCAGTGGAAATCCAGCTTGAACTCATTAACAACAAAGAGGTAGAGATACAGAAGAACAGTAATGAAAAGAAATGATTCAGAATGCAATGGAAACTTATTTAGATGCCAGGGCTGCTCCTGTGTGCACAGGCCATAGACAAACCCAGAACAGGAGAAAAAGCCATGATAATGTAAGAGATGAATGAGTTAATGTAACTCAGAGTTTAGCCTTTTTTTGAAGCATTTAAGAAACAGGTTTCTGCAGTAAATCTGTATCTACAAGGGAGTTTGTGTCATTATAAATTGTATCAAAACCATGAGAAATTGTAAGAAGAAAATCGCAGAAGTCAAGATGGTTAAATTTAAAATGTTTTCAATTTTTAAAAGATTTTAACTTCCGTCCATCCAGCTCAAACTTAAAGCATTTTTAACTTCTCTGGGTGGTATAGATGAGATAACTTCTTAATAAGCCAACTACTAACCCCCCCCCCCAAAAAAAATATTTGGCAAAAGACTACAATCTTTTCCATATTCATGCATGATGTAAGACTGTAAATCCTACCCACTTAATAAGAAACCAACTCTGTAAGTGTGTGGTGATGCTTTACATTTTAGTTTGATAAGTATCTTTTGGTGTTTTAGGAAGAAAATATTACTAAAGAGTAATTTAAATTTCTGTGTTTGAGGTTTTTTATGTGTGTAATATACCTTTGTTTGTTCCCCCTCACCCTCGAGAACATAGTTGTAATCATTAGGTTTTATTGCATTTAGAAGTCCTTAAATGAGATTTTATAGGGAAAATTAGAAATCAATATCTGCTAAATATTATTTGAGATACGCAGCTCTAAAGATGAACCCTAATTGTCTTATTTTGTGACCAAGAAAAAGACACTGTAAAATTATCATCCCAAGTAAAAGACTTTCATATAAAATTTTGAGATTGAAAGCTGAACTAAAGATCAAGGATGGCTTTTCGTATACTTTTTTTTGTTGTAAATAGTCCTCTTTTTGTGGTGCTTTAAGATGTCATGTGAATTTCTACCATTGCCTTATAAAACTATAACATAAACTTTAAATAATAGCAATAGTAGGTTTTATTCTGTTCATAAAAGGATATTTCTGAGGTTACTAGAGTGACTCATTAAGCCTCTTAACTGATCCTTTTCTTTTCCATGAATTTTTGAAAAAATGCTTCACAGTTATACAGCTCCTAATGCAATAAGACCATTGCCTCTCATCCTGATTAGTCCTGTCTTACCGTTGCTTTAACACTCACCAGCCAGTGTGTGTTTAATTAGAGCGTAACTTCTTGAATAGGACCTTTTTGGTTCTTGTGTTTGTCCTCTAGTTACTGGGTACTCTTACTATGCAAAGAAAAAAAAAGTGAAAACTATATAGATAGCTCTTCATTGTGTAACTGATGGAGAGACAGGTTTTTCTGGTCAGGTACCTCTTGACTTCTATGGCTCAATTTGTTTGCCTAAATAAAGGTGTCCAGTGTCCTCTGGGATCATCAAGAGTATCTGACCCATTCCAATGGGTCTAGTAGTAATGGAAAAAGACCTATGAAAGACTCATTGAGTGGACAGGAAAAATGAATTAAGGCATCTGAAACTGTAGTAGATGCCAACTTTCAGGCAACAGGACAGCACTAGGCACCTGAATTCCTAGTATCTTAAATGGAACATGATATTTTTCAACAATGTGCACAAGATAGCTGAACTGTTATATTCATTCCTCTAATTCTAATGTATTCAAATTCTTTATCATTAGAATAAATTATAGATTTTTTTGTTTTCCATCAATGAACGTCAGCCTCTCTGGTTCAGAGTGCCGGTCACTGTTGTTTCAGGAGTTACTATTTCACAGCTCCTGAGCTGTGCCACATGGACACGTACAGACAATGAAGGATGACCTGCATGTTTTAATCAAGCCCTGAATTCGTAGCAAGATGTCTGGGGAATGTGCACCCAGGGAATGACCAGGATCTCTGAGGAAAAGGCTGCATGCTCTGAGAATCACAGTGGCCTTTGTATAATGCCAAGTCTGTGCCACTACTCTCTAACTGTCACACATTATGCCACAACCAGCTTGACTGCTTGTGAAATTTTAAGCTAAAAACTTCAATACTTACCTCTGTGGCCACAGACCACAGTCTCAAAATAAAGTGCCACCTTACTGTGAACCTAATACTTCTATTCGATGCAGATTTCCATCTGCACATTTGAGCCAAATCAGGGATCTGATTTGTTTGTTTGTCTGTTTGTTTGTTTATTCATCCATTTTTGTGACCTTCACAGAAACCACCTCTCTGGTCCCAAGAAATTTTTAAACGTTGTTTTTTTTTAATTTCAAAGAAAAATGAGAGGCCTGCTTTATAGTCTGCCACAAAAGTGTTTTATATCATCATAACAGGGTGTATGATGTATTCCACAGGGCATGCCATGGAGGTATGGGTGTCGTGTATGCGTGCAAAGTCTGATAGAACAGTGCTGAAGAACAGTACTGGTTAAAAGAAGACAAATGTAATATTTCATCCTCTACAGTACCTGTAGAGGTTAGCCTCTAAAGCAATCTACTTCATCAGTTGCTCTTAAGGTTTCTTTTTGAAGTGAAATGGTGTCTCCCAAAAGAAACCTAGATATTGACTCTTTGGGTATAGCTGTAAATGGATAGTGAACAGGGAGTGAAACGGTTAATGGGTCTATGATTCTTAGCCCATGCAAATGGACAACATCAGCTCCCCATTCAGCTGCTGTGACATTTAAAACTAGAGCGAGTAAAACACTAGAAAAGAAGATATCTATAATAAGAACAACGACATAAAGTAGCACAAAATAAGGAAGTATCTGCAAATCCTTATTGAATGTCAAAGCTATTCAGTAGCATCACCTGTAGGGCAAAAATCCAAAAAGGCATGCTCTTTATCTCCGTAGCTATAATTTCCATAATGCTCAGAGGACTTTAGGTCAATTCTAAAAATAAAATGTATCTTCGGTAGTTAGCCAAGATTTGAGTTTAATTCACTTCAAACAGCAGTTGCAGAGGTGGAAGAGACTGGACGGTTCTGACCTCCCATTGTTAAGAATCAGGACCACTGAAAGCAATTGGTTGAACTAGTGACAGTGGTGAGATAGGGGTCAGCTCACAAAGAATCTTTAATTAAAATTATAAAGAAAATTTTCAAAGTACCTCTTAGCAAGAATTGACAAATCTTTTATACACTGACCCCAGCAATATACACCAACACGTAAGACAATGATGCATTAATTAATCTCCAGTGGCATACTGTCAAGAATTAACAGTGTGTGATAACTACTGTAGCATAAGCGACCTTGTTTTTAATGCTGCTGGTTAGTCTGATGTAATTGCTAGTCCTATCGTGTATTTTCTGAGTTATTTCTGCTGTATTGCAGAAATGTCATTGTGGGTAGATATGAAAAGGGAACTGAATTTACAGCATGTATTAAGGATTAGCACTCAGCTTTACAAGTTTCCCTTATTCTGCATTAGCAGTGATACATACGACTCTGTTGCTGTTATAATTTAAAAGACCATTTTAAGGTACATTGCATTTTTTTTTATTTTCACTTACTGACTGAATGAAAATGTTAAGGGTCGCCAGCCTACTAGTTTGCCTCTTACTGCAAGACAGTGGAATTTGCAATGCAAATGTAACAGGCAATCGTAAAATAGGAAGATCCCTTGCATCGAAGTGGAACATTGAAAAATGTCCATATTGTCCTGATGGACCTATATTTTTTTAAACTTAGAGTAAGTAGATAGATTGTGAAATATTCATAGATTCTCACTGTCCATGACATGAAAAAGGCACTAGCTTTTGTTAGATATTGACTTTCTATTTAATTTTTGAGAATTTGTTCCTTTTTAAAATACTTCAAGTTACTGTATTTTTATGAATGTATTTTCCTGTTTGATAATAATAATAGAATATTAAAATTATTTCTTATATGAATGAACAACTTTTCCCCAAGGGTTTGGCATGTTTTTTAATGTTCTGTAGCTTTTGGGTAAGGTTTACCATTTTGGCATGTGGGATTGAACCCCCTTGCATTTCTAGGAAAGATTCCACATGGAATTGGTAGATACAGTCCCTTTTAGGACACCTTAAATTAAAGGTTGAAGTTAAATCAGGTAACCTGCAGTCAGTGTCAGATTCCTAGTCAGTAACAGAAACTTTTGGATGCAGACTTATTGGATCAAATTTTGCTTCCAGCCTTCACGAGCCATGTACTCATTATTTTGCAGTTGCAGTTTTGCAGACACAACTTACAGTACGTGTGGCTACAATTTCTGGTGCGTTAGGCTTTTGAAAGTCTGCCTGCTCTTACACATTTATCTGTTAGGTCTCATCTATAGGGAAAGTTTCACAGCTTTAACCTGAGATGTTAACTTCCATGGGTTTCAGTAATCCAGAATGCATCACTTCTACTTAAATTTATGGATCATAACTTGGACTAGTTTAGAAAAGACATGGAGAAAGCTGAAAAAAAAGGCACTCCAAAATCAAACTTAGATTGACTAAAATAAATTACAAGAATATTGCTTTTAGTTCAGCTTAACAGTTAAAGATCCTATAAACACTTAATCGTATATTGAATTATTAACTTGACTTCCATGTAATTGCTCATAAACTTGAAGTTGGGCATGTCCTCAAGTGTCTGCAGAACCAAGGACTAACTGTTCTGAATTTAGACCATAATTCAAAGGCAAGCCTAGAGTGTAGATCTTGAAAAGTTAGCTCATCTAGCAGTAATAGAAATATATGTGGTTCATGCTTGTTTGTTTTTCTTCCTTATGTATGTGTGTATGAAATTCTCCCTTGTTGCTAGTTATTTCACAGTATGAAGTGTTTTTAATTTGTCAAAATAATAAAAAAATATAAATCAAAAGTACTGCAGGTGGTGAAAAGCATTTGGGGAGTGGGAAAAGTCAAAAAAAGGACAATCAATATTTCATCATCATACCTCCAGAGGCTTCTGAAACACCATTTACAAAATATGAGACATTTTAAGACAGAAAAACGTCGCATATAAAGGGCATTAAAAAGTGAGCATTTGCCAATTTTTATTAAGAGAAAGCATAGCATATATTTTCTGCTGAATAGTTGTATGTTTTAATAATTTATTACATCCTCAGCACGCAAAAATAGTAGCTATTTTTTTTTTTCTGTTTTTTTTCCTTTCACAGAGATGTAGAAAAGAAATATGAAAAAAAAAAAAAGCATCCCTGGAAGGCCAGTGGACTACATGATACCAACATAGCGCTAGCACTTTCTCGCCCATAGATGTCAGGAGACAGAACCAACAAATCTACTCATCCTAAGGAGCCTGACTGAACTGTCCTGGTTATTTTTCCTGTAGGAAAGTGATAGTAAGTGTATGCATCAACGTGAGGTGAAGCTGAGAAGATGATGGGTAGAGTAAGATGCACTGTGGTCCACTGACACTACTGCGAGAGGTTTATTTTATACATAGCACATAGTGAACAGTGCACGTGTGCATTTTGGGCAACCTAAGCCTGACTTCTGTATATTCACAGGTGGATGCTGCCAGTTCCGTCCCCTGTGTGGCTATAGGTGTGTGGATACACTGTGTGTCTGGCTAATGCAGAAAGATGTGATTTCATGTTTTCTTGCATTAGCCAGCTAGCTGTAAATTGCTTCTTCACTAGGGGGATCTGTAGCTGATTAACTGTGGCATTTTTTGAGTCATCATAATGTATATAAGGCATCGACATAGGTATGGCAAATATAACAGGAGCCCATGGGATGCTCATGCCTTTCCAGAACAACAGCTGGAGGCCAGATGGGATAAACTGTGGTATTACAAATAGCACTAGATGCCTTTTTTATGCAGCCGAACCTAGCTTCCAGAATGCAGTTCATACAATCTATTTTAAATTCCTGGTTGAGGAGGAGATAAATCAGCCTCTGGAAACTTTTAATTCTTTCCATAATTATAAAGGGAACCTGGCATGGTCTTACCATGACTATCTGGATGACTTCAGCTGAAAGGATCTACAAGCAGATAAGATCAAGCATCTGCCCATATGTTTGAACCTCACCACTGCATTGAAAACGAGTATGCGCTTTAATAATTTTGCTGGTAAGAAATGAAAGATTCTTTGTAATGATTCTGCTTTCATTCTAATATATAAGTAAAGGAGATAAGCTGTGATATGCAGGAGATGATGGGAAAACCAGACCTGGACATGTGCAAAGGTAAGAATTCATTTCTGACTTTTTTACAATAGGATCAGCTTATACAGTGTCACTTGCAAGGATCTCCTGTGTTATCATGTAAGGAAGATCTGAGCTTCTCTCATCACCATTTATGACAGCATGAAAGGAAGACTTCTGAGCAGTATGGGAATGACTGCCTAGCTGATTAAATTCTGTTCTCATTATGTCTTTTGGACAGATTCACTGCTGAATTCAAATTATAGAGGGACTGTTTGGATGCAAATGATAGATTTGTGAGCTGGTTTTGATTTCTTTTTTTTTTTTTCTTTTTCTCCTGTTTCCTTTGGCTTCTGTTGCATATAGGTGTCAAGATGTTGGCAGTGGGAGGGTCTGCAGGGTAGACCTTTGTGGGAAGAGATTAAGGTCTACCCCATGCGGGACACAGCTGGTTCCATTTGGTTCCAGCCGACTCTCATAGAAGCTGGTGGCACCTCTGTGAAAACATCTTTAAGAGGGCAAAAAGTGATTGATGATTGACAGGCAGAAGAAGAGGGAAAGAAAAATAGTGGGAAACAGCAGAGGGAACACCAATGTCAGAGGAGGAGGTGCTTCATGGTGCTCCATGGAGTAGATATCTACTGCAGCCTATGGAAGAGCCACACCAGAGCAGATTAATATTTCCTGATGGAACAGCAGCCTTTGGAAAACTCATGCCGAAGCAGGGGTTTTTTTTGAACAGGACTGCAGCACATGGGAAAGCCAGTTCTGGAGCAGCAGAAAGTGTGAAAACAGTGACAGAGAGGAACCATTATGTACTGACCTTGATCCCCCATCCAACTTCCCCCTTGCGCTGCTTGGGGCAGTGGATAGAGGAGTTGAGCGTGAAGGAGTGAAGTTGAGCCTGGAAAAGAGGGAAGGAAAGGTGCTGTTTTAATGTTTGTATTTGTTTCTCACAACACAGAACTTTTTTAATTGACTATACATCAATTTTCTCCAAGCTGAGTCTGTTTCACCTGCGACAGTAATCGGTAAGCAATCTGCGTGTCTTTATCTCACCCCATGAGCTTTCTCATCCTATTTGCTTCCCCTGCCCCTTTCAGAAGAAGGAGCGAGTGAGCAGCTGGGTGGGCTTTTAGCTGTTTGCCAGGGCTAAACTGCCATTTCAAACAGAGTTGAGATTATCATGGAATATAACGTTTTATGTACCCTTTACTAATGATTTCTAAGAAAGCATCCCGAAAACATTATATAGATACTGAGTTTCTTCATGATACCATAACTAACATTTTTAATGTACACTAATTACTTTGCCTAAATTGTGGCTAAAGCACAGGAGCAGCTATTATAGGCTTGACCCCCTTGTCCATACATAGGCATGTGAAGTGTTCTGGGGGACATCTGACAAATCAGAAGGGCATCAGTTTCCTGTAGCTTTTATGTCTTATCTGAGAGTTGCATGCACATATCTTTCACATCTTATGACCCCTCATATGACACCAGATGCTAACAGCTGGTAAAATAAATATCTCTTTAGACGCTGCTAACTGAACTAACTACATTTATTTGGACTAACTTAGCAAAACTTTAAACACCTAGGTATGGACACTTGCATTTAAATAACAATATTAAATTGAATGTTACCCTTCATATCCAGTCCTCTGTGTTTTTGAGTTCTTTTTCTGTCTGCTTTTTTGTTGAGATTATTCATTGCAGATGTGAAAAATATGAGGTCAGTACCTTCTTTAGCCTGACAGTTACATTTTCATCTCCAAATTCACAAGTGGTGTTTCCAAACTGAGCTCCATTTTTTGAAACAGTTGTAGAAATGTGGTTGTAATTTGAATGAATCCGTGTTTGTTGTACATCCCAGAAAACTTATTTTCTACATTAAAATACATTCTGGCAAATTCACTCAGCCTTAGGCAGAATATTATGTACACTGATGCCCTTTGTAGTTTAAAAGTTTGGGAAATCGCTTTAAGTAAGTTAAAACTAATCATCTTTAATTTAGGCTGTAGGTCTTTTCAGAGTGACTCATACCCTCATCATTATCTTACCCTTACAGCATTACTAAAATACTAGTGTAATTAAGATGAGTATCTTACAAGAGTTCTCCTGAGGAAATTTATTAAAGAAAAAAGAATACTTTCCCATTTTTGAACAGGAGAAGACATAACTTCCCTTTATTTTCATAAAATTGACAATATATGATTCCACTACATGGTAAAGAAGTTTTCTATATGATTAATGTCTTTAAATACAATGCTAATAATTGCAGAATACCAAATGGGTAAAACTACTGTACTACTGTATTATGAATAATGTGACTTCACAGTCAGAATTAAAATGCTTAATAGAGTTGATACAATGTCAAGCTTCATTTGCAGTCACTTCAAGTATACATTATTATCAAGGAATGTAAATGGAGGCAATATTTTAAAAGACATAAAAAGCAAATAGCAAGATAAAGAAGTAAGCATGCACACACACACATGCACATTGAGCAGCTTTTCCCCACAGTTTTACAAAAGTATTTAATATTGGTATTGAGCACTAAGCAAATCAGGTAGATATATGCATGACATCACACACCCCTGAGATGTTTTTTTTAATTGAAACTACATAAAAAATAATAATAAAAAAAGCCCTTGATGTTCACAATCAACTTTAGGGACATAAGTAGGCATTTTCATCCAACTGTGTGAGAAGTGGTGGTAGCTAGCTGCATAATCAACTGTGTGACCAGTTTGCTTTATCAGCTCAAGAAGCACAGAATTTTTAGATTAAGGTTATCACTATGTTTATAGAGTAGTAGGATTGGTATACCTGAGAACAAAATTTATCATTAGAGTTCTTGTGGCCGTTTTGTACCTTTTGTCCATGTAGTAACAGTATTTTTATGTACTGCCATAAAGACTGAGATACCTGTATTTTTTCCGCTCAACATATACATGCAGTCATCTCCATTACACACAGAAACACAAAATATGAGGTTATCTTATGACCCCTGCTATTTTGTCCGGTTGCTTTGCAAACAGATATTGATGTAAGTGAATACGATTAGGTGATAAAAGTGAAGAGTGACCAATGGTATTCCAGTATAATAGTTAATCCCTTAAATTTCTACTGATGTTTGTGTTTTCATATGTATTCTACAATGCAATGCACAAGGTGACAGAGCAGGAACTGCTACAAAAATAAGAAATTAATAAAATAAAAGCTAACAGTTAAGTAGAAATTTTTGGTTTTGGAAAACCTCATGAGTTAATATTAAGGATACTCCTGACACTGGCTTTTGACAAATTCGTATTAGAAGCATAACACCTTGACGTCAACAGTCTAAAATACAGCAGCTGGTTTTGCTTCCCCAAATTTTATTTTTATGTTACAAAACTTGATAGATATTTTTATATTACATGTGGGATCTAGAACTAAAACCACAGCTATTATTGTAGTTAGCACTTTTTGGTCTATCCTGACAGAAATGCCAAAGCAAGGAAGAAAATTTAAGAGATGTGTCTGGCCTGTAAAGACATTTGTGGTGTTTAGGTGGACTTTTAATTGCCTTTAAATAAGCTAACTTCAGTTCTTGAAATAACTTAGCATCAGGGAAAGGGATTGTAGTGGGTTTCTTCACTTCAGATTTGCTGTCCTGATTTCAAAGAAATCCCAAGGAATAAATATATGAGAAGATTATATGAATATACCAATTCAGGAATTGCAGGCTTGGTTTTTTTTTTCCCACATAGAAAAGTAGAAAAATAGTCTCTTAACAGTTCCCTTATAGAAAAATGGAGGAGAAGGAATGTTCCTAACTCTAAAGATGTGTCTGAAAAAAAGCTTCCATTATCCCTTTTGAGATGTGATTGAAATACCGTACCAACAGATCTGCATTGAAGACAAACAACAAAATGGAATTGAATATAACAAATTTACCAACTTCACCATTTGGGGAGAGGCCCTTGCTCTGTTCTTCATTTCTTTGTGCAATCTTAACCTTATGAAAGTTTTAAATCATGGTCAGTGAGATAGTAGATTACAGAGGCAGCACTTCAAAGCTGCAGGAGCTTGATCCATTTTCA
Source organism: Rissa tridactyla (assembly GCF_028500815.1). NCBI lineage: Eukaryota > Metazoa > Chordata > Aves > Charadriiformes > Laridae > Rissa > Rissa tridactyla. The sequence continues at coordinate 113,044,208 of NC_071468.1, read as the reverse complement.
CTTTCTTTTGAAGACACGCGCTAGAGTTATTCCAGCCAGTTCAAACAGCAGAGAAACAGAGAAATCAAAGCGGTAATAGACAGAACCAACAAAGCCTAATATCTGCTGGTCCTGATTCCCATACTTCAGCCCTTCCAACCACAAAAGGTTGACACTTCTTGTCCTTTACGTTTAAAGGCCAGTTTTTCCTCCCTTGTAGGTAAGAGACAAAGGAGTCAGTAGCGTACAAGGGCCTGCTCTTTCTTCTTCTCTGGGTTGCTCCTACCTTTGTCTTCTAATAGGTATCACTTACTTTTGTGTTCTCTGTGATATTTTTTTTTTAAAAACTACGTATATTACCTGAGGCCCTTTTCCGAAATACACCCTGACCCCTCTGGCTGCTCTTCCTTTTTAAACTGGGCTGCAGTCTTCTATGTCAGCTACTGCTAATTGGTCCCTTAGTTGCAGCTAGAGAAATAATTGGTTTATATCGGCCTTTTTGAGCTGGGATAGGCTCTTTACATCTTATCTTATTCACAATACTCCTGAATACCCATCACGCTGAAAGATTCAGAAGATCAGAGCTTTAAAAATTCAAATACATTTGGTATTAAAAATTAGTCCTCAGAGTGTATCTTTGGATTTGAGTACAGTTGTCGGTTTTAACTTTTATATTCTGTGGTGATTATAGATGGAGATTGTGCAAAATTCATTCAAGTGGGTTCAGCGATCAAAGGATCCGCTGCTGTCTGACCAAGCAGAATGCAGTATAACTGGTTTCCCCATAGAAATATATGTACACCCTTCACAGAAATCCTGCCAAATGAGGTAACATTCATCTTTATAGTGGACTGTGACCATACCAAGTGAATACTTAAAGATCACAGTCAAAGCTCTGAAAAAAGACACTGATAGATTATGATTCAGAGAGGTGACAGGATGTATTGTTTGTGGAAAAAAATAAATGGTGGCAGTATGCCTGCTTCCCAGGTCCTGGAGCACAGCCAGCTACATTGATATTATGACACAAATGAGTTTGTAAAGTACATTTAATGGTGTATCAACTTGTTTCGTTTACCTGATAGCAGCTTTTTATCATTCTTAAGAGTTTGCAATTTATTCTGTTCGCTTTTCATTTTTCTTTGTAGTGCATAAGCCATCCAAAATTTTTTGGCATGAATTTCAATGATGTTTACATTACTAGACCAGAAAATGTATGAGTATATTGCACTTTATGGGATCATTTTGATTTGTTGTTTGTTCAGCTTCTCTTTTTATCAGTGTCCAGCAATAGTGTTCTCTAATTGTCCCATTTATTTTGTTGAAATTGTAATCAACCATGCATCTGAAGTAATCAGCTTTAGGAAAACTAATATTTTTTTTATGAGTTTCACCTATATACTTTCATTGTAACTTGCAAGGTGTGACTTTAATGATGTTTAGTGCATTTTTTGGCATACTTCCATTAAGTTTCATGAAGCCTCTTTAAATCAAAAAGTATTTCAGCAAAATGAAAGATGAGAAACCAAAACAAGTGGACTATTTTCTGAGTTCTCTTCCAGCTCTCTCTGGGCACATATACTTACACAGAGAACAATGCAAATGTAGCTTCTTATATTGAAGTAACCTGTCCGTGTTCAGCTCTCTGTACTGCACCTGACCTATTAAGACCAGCAGTGAATTTGATTTCTGGATTCACGTTGCCTCTTCTAGATTCAACCTGAGTACAGGCCACGGCTTCCAAGTACTTTGGATTCTGTGTTTAGTTGGGGCAAAGTCACTCTGGACTCATGTGTAAGTATTTCTCATGCAACCTTAAACTCTCTGTATTCCTAACTTTTGAAATGTGGAGCAGAGGGAATGATGGTGGCTGGGCCCCCGGCTTCAGCATACGGGCTGGTCTGGCTCCTCTGTTGATAATGTGTTACAACCTCTTGTTGTAGCTTATGACACAAGCATGTCCCCTGTCTTCCTCAAGAAACACTGTTTTGCTCAACCCACAGTTGGTGAGGAAGGCTATGGCCAATATTACCTATCTTCTCTGATAAATCCACTCATGCAATAGGCTTTGGCTCCATCTCTTAATTAAGCAGTGACCATATGGATGTAACATATATTGGTTGTACCATTCTGGCAAACCTGGGAGACTGCAGAAGGACAAATCAAATAGCACAACTTTAACTCATTTTGGTAAATTAATAGTTAACTGACTTTTTCAGAGGGTATTTAAAAAGTAAAATAAATATTTCGTACCTTGTTTATTCTTAGTTTAAATATATACATTATTGCTATTTGACAGAACCCAAAAGAATTCAGCATTAATCTCAACTTTGTAGTAAAGCACAAGCATCCAAACAGCAAGGTAGCTGGATTATTGAAAGGAGAACTTTATAATGGGGTTTCTCAGAGGAGCACTTCATGAAAAGCCATATTAACTATTGATGGCTACAACAAACTGTAATGAGATTTAAAGACTTGTCTACCTATTCTTTCACAGCAACCAAAAGATCATGTCCTCAGAGAATTTACTACAAACCCAGGAATGCTACAACCAATTTAACAATACAAGTGTATAAAAAGAGATATTTGTACCCTCTTTTAAGATGAAGTTCCCTCCTATGTTTGAAGTATAAAAATTTTAGGATTCTCTGGCATGATATATATTAATATTTTATCTTTGCCTTGAGGATATTGATCTTGAATGAAAATTGCAGCATCTGCACTATTCAGTTCCTAAGTTATCAACAAGTCAGATTGATCTGCACTTATTATAGAGGTTATTGTGAAGCTTTCTTCAATTGATTCATTTTATTCAGCAAATGAGTTGGAAAAGGACAGAATTTTAGAATTTGTGACCTGACACTACGAATACTGAATACTAAGCTCTCTGTGGTTGATTGATTGAAATATATTTTAAAGTGGATTTTATTTGTTTGTGTTTTATGTATCTGTTGTGCACAACTCCATTGTGTTAAATTACAAAACAATAATTACTGAGACCCTAAAGGAGAAGTTGAAAACATTAGTACACGAACACTCTTTCAAGATGTCTTTAATTCAGTGTAGCAGAACAACACAGTCAATAGGCAAAGCAACTACCCTAAGCTGAACTGAAAACTGAGAACTACCATGCAATAAATTAAATTAACCATTGAACACATAATGCAACAAGCCTGAATAAAGATGGATCCAAAACACAGAAGAGGCTGCAAACATAGGGATTGTATCTGTACTATTGCTTTATTATGACTGAAACTAAAAAATAATTTCTGTTGAAAAGAGCTGTTACTGAAGAGACTGGAGTATTTTACTTGTTGATTCCATGCAACCTAAAATGAAGAAAATGGAAATTTAACAAGCAAAAAACAACCTTGTGAGAAAATGTTTTGTCATTCATGCACACATCCTTTCATGGTCTTTGAATGGAATTTCAGAAGGTAAATAAGTTGTCCTATATCTTTAAAGCCACCTGTACAATTTAATGCACTGTCTTCAGTGCTGAGACATTTAAATCAGTTTGTCTTTAATCTATTGAAGGGTTGCAGGGTTGTTCCTTTGTCCCCAATAGTACTACGATCTAGGTCACCGTGGGATATGCCATCCTGGGAGGGTCAGCACAACCGGGTGGAAGACAAACGGTTTAGGATTGCAATGGATTTTGTGCTTGTGGGGTGATAAAGTTAGGTGGAGAAAAAGGAACTGGGCTAAGAATGCCTTAACTGTAGATATAACTCAAATAGATACAATTAGCATTGAAAGAAGATGTAATTAGTTCCTTAGCGTATATGAAATACTATGGTGACATTCTTTTCTTAGGTTGTTATTAATGGCTTAATTATTCTTCTATGTGATCTTAGCAATAATACGGAAGGATGATTAGCCAAAGACTCTAATAGCAGAAATGGAGGATATAATCAATGACGTATTTCAATATTTTTACCTTCAGGTTATGTGTAGGGTTTTTTTTGTTTTTTTTTTTTTTTTAGCAAGATCTATATGTCACCTAAAGTAATTAGCAGTGCATTACAAGCTTTGACACTATATTACTTAAACATATTTATTTTTAGAATGCAAGAAGGAATTACAGATTTCTGTAGTTCAAAACACAAGCTGATTAGTTTAAAATTATACCTACCAAGAACAATGTCTCTCTCAAACCAGTCTTTTCTGTAGGTGGTGTTATGGAATTCGTGCCATATATTATCAGATTAATTTGAAACATTTTTGCTCCCTAAGGTAAGCTCAGATCATCTACTGATGATTTGTTTTGATGAAACAATATTTCTAAGTTTGGTTCCTGAGTACCTTGTCACTTAATGCATTTTCTCCAAGATGTTCTGGTTTGTTTTTTTTTTTTTTTTTTTTTTAACTCCACTGTCTGAATCATTGCAGACAGGTTGATTTTATTTAAAACATATGAAAGGACTGAAATCTCAGTAGATTGATTAATCTTTTTTTTTTTTCTTCTATTTTCTTTTCTCTGTGAGGTTGGAAATAAGAGCTGTTCCTACCACTTTTCCAGCATTTTAGGCTGAAATCAAAGGAGATGACATCATACAAGATTTCAAGGGCAAACAAACTCAGAGCATAATGTATGTCCATTTTGGATTAGTATTTGGCTCATAATAATAATTTTGGGTGAAGTTGTTCCTGAATCTTACTTTACTGTTTTGTCATACTTCCGGGAGATTCAGCAGTTAAACTACACTGATTTGCACAAGCTGAAGATCTGGTATTGACAATGTTGACCAATGGATGGTATGTGCAGACAGGGAATACACTTAATGAAAACTTGAAGAGGAAAATGACTTCTTTCAAAATGATGGTATGAACGTAAACAAACAACTTGAACAGATCTTGAGTTAATGAAGAAAGTCATTCCAGACCCTTGAAACTAGTCTGTCTCCTCATGTGCATGTGAGAACAGGAAACTCAAGGAAGTAGTAATGAAACACAGAGAGAGCAGATGCGAATTCAAAGTTTCTTCCTTTCTTTTGTCACCTGAGCTGGCTGGTTCTATTCTAGATTGGGTATTTCTGCTTAGTGCAGCAATCTGTCATATAAATATACCCTTAAGTCACTTTGTGCCTGATGTTTGGTGCTCTTCTGTATGATTACATAGTTTTCATAGAAGCCTATTGGATTTTTTCTTTATAACCTTGAAAGTAACTTTTGTCTGGAGATGGAAATGCACAACCCAACTGATGTTTTGATTGCTGTGGTTAAAGAGGAATAAGAAATAGAGACATCAGACCTTATCAAAAGGTTAAGCTTAATTTTATTTTTTCTGATGGGTGAATGTTGATTGACTGGTTTTACTACTTGAGATTTTATTTCCAATAGCAACTTTACAGTATTTTGGTATTGGTTGCCTGCTGATGTAGTAACATTTTCAAAGCATTTTTGAAATTTTTAATGCATTTTATGGTAAGCAGACTCACAAACTTAGTTTCCTCATACAAATCTTCAAGTATTTTATGCAATGCTGATTGCAATAGAACTTTTACAATCTGGAGTCTGTAAATTACAATTCATGCCATCCGGTGGGAACCAAATAGTATATCACCAAAGTTTGTTTGATGTTGATTTGCCTGCAGAAGTTAGAGTGCAATCTCATAAAGCAATGAGAGTACTTAAAATCCACAAACTATAACAGAAGAGGGTAAAAATCAGGATTTATGAGGTCACAGACCCATTTAGATCAAAATTTACCCTCAGATCAACAAATCAAATGAAATGAAATTCACGATGAATTCAAAGCCAGGGACAGGCTATATGAAGATCAGGGGAAGCCTAGGTGATATATGTTGCTGGGACAGAGTTGAGCTCCTGCAATTTAAGGAACATTGTCTACTTCAACTGAAGCGATATCAACACTGAGGGGAAAACGCAGTGTCTTCTGCTTTCCTCTTCAGTACTTAAATACAGCAGTTAAGTAAGAAGTTCATTGTTTACCTTCTTGGTAGTGTTTGCAGCAACTACGCTATGAGAATGCAGAAAGCATCAGAAATTAAGGCCTGAAAGCCTTTACAGTTTAATTTTATGTTTACTACTGGGGATGCCCAAGCCATTTACTGCCTGAATTTTTTAGGTATGAAAAAGAGGGGAATGTGTGCTTGCATATTACATTTGGGGAAGCCCAATCTGAATTTGAGAGCTGAGAAGTCAGGAATTCATCATATTATACAGAAGACAGGGAAAGAATGGAACCTTTTTAGCCTACCTGCTTAAATGTGTGGCTGGATGAGGAGGCACAACCATAAAACATATAGTAGAAATTAAAGTAATAGAAAGCTTGAACATCTTCCAATTAAAAAAAAAACAAAACAAAAAAACCCAAAAAACCAAAAACCCACAAAAAATGCCCTCCAAAAACAAACGCCACAAAATAAAGAATAGGAAATGTAAAAGGGAACTCTCAGAATTTAAATAACTCATCTATTCCTTACAAAATTAGCTGAAATATACAATATACTTGACATAAAAAAAAAATCTGTCTTGAAATTTCTGATATGAAAAATTTACCCTTCTAATCAACAGGATTATATTAAAATCTAAGATACCTCAACTTTCCAAAGAAAAGAGAAAACAATATCCTATACAATTATAGGAAAAATCTGCAAATGATACTTATAACTATATTTCGTGGTTAGGGATTTTTACCAGAAGGTAGGTGTCAACAATGTCTGTCTATATGGTAGTCTCTTTAAACTACTCTTCAATTTGGTGAAAAGTGTAAGGTATTTCTATTATATGATCCATCTTGCCTTTAAATACTGTGGACAAGCAGAGAGGAGTGTTGGATAAGTAATTTCTTAAACTGCCTTTGCCAAAGGACACTTCATTTCGGGCAATTCCAGGTTAGTAGGTCTGATAAAGCATTCAGAATATAGAGAACACTTTGGGCCTCTAACACTATCACAAAATGCACATGAAATACTGTGAAGAGAACACAAATATTCATCTAAACTACACAGGACAAAATTTTGTCTGGCCTCCTTTTTGTCTCTGATCATCTTATGGAAATCAAATGGAAAGTCTCTCATTGACTTTACTGAATTTTAAATTAGACCATAATGTGTTTCAAAAAGATAACTGCAAAATCAAGCATGAAGTGTGCATGTGCAAATGTCCTTTTTTTTGTGCAAAATTGGCAACTAAAGAGATTTTGTATGAACACATTAAGAGAAGCAGCTGAAAATGTTGTCACAAAGCACTTGGTTTGATAATTTTTCTATACACTTGACATGAAATCATTTTTCCTGATATTTCTATCTTGAGGAAAACAAAAAACCAACCAAATAAAACCAAACAAACAAAATAAAAGACATTATGAGGAAAAAAAGCATTTAGAAGAAAATGAAAAATAGAAAAAAACCCTACTTTTCCACAATGCTGTTCATTAATGTCAATATTGTCTTCCATGAAAGGTCAGTTTTGGAAATTAAAGTACTATTTTTTAAATAACTTTTTGTGTTTTTACTCTTACTGAACTATGTCTGGTTATAATTTTGCTTCATTACTCGGTATTTAAAAGAAAAAGAAAACACTGACATTTATGTTTTCTGTCCTAGAAAACACTGATATTTATGTTTTCTGTCCCATTTGCACACTCTTTTTTGTTTGCTCCAACTATCTTTCTGTTTTGTCACACAAAGCTCACTTGCATTAGTTTCTGTATAGGTTATAGATTATTTAGGACAGAAACAGTGCCGCATGGTATTGGTTTTGGCTGGTATAGAGTTAATTTTGTTCATAGTAACTCATATGATGTTGTGTTTTGGATTTGTCACTGAAACAGTGTTGATAATACACCCAAGTTTTAACTGTTGCTGAGCAGGGCTTACAAAGCATCAAGGTGATCTCTGCTTCTCACACCACCCACCAGTCAGTAGGCTGGGAGCGCACAAGCAGTTGGGAGAGGACGCAGCTGGGATAGCTGACCCCAATTAATATCCCATAACATATGATGCCGCGCTCAGCAGTAGAAGCTGGGGGAAGAAGAAGGAAGGGGGGGATGTTTGGAGTGACGGCATTTGGCTTCCCAAGTCACTGTTATGCGTGGATGGAGCCCTGCCTTCCTGGAGATGGCTGAACACCTCCCTGCTGATGGGAAGTAGTGAATGAATTCCTTGTTTCGCTTTGCTTGTGCAGGCAGCTTTTCACTTTATCGACTAAACTGTCTTTATCTCAACCACTAAGTTTTCTCCCTTTTACCTTCCAATTCTCTCCCTATCCCACTGGTGGAAAGGCAGCAAGTGACTGTGTGCGGCTGAGCTGCCTACCAGGGTTAACCCACCACAGTTGTGTTCTTATCAGGTATTTGAAACACTTCGGTTTGCCAATAGAACTTAAATAATTGCTAATATCTCAATGGGGAAATCTGATACTGGCTGTATGTGTACATATACTATTTTCTGGTAGGTACCTGTGTTTATTACTGCATTTCAAAGAATGCGAGGAACTTTGGCTTTTTTACACATTTAGAGGTTGTAGATCTTGCTTAAGACTAGAATGATGCTCTAATCTGGTCTGCTGTACAACACAGTTTATTGGAATATCCTTGTCATTGGAATATCTGCTGTGGAATAGATATCCAACACGAAGAAGAGCTGGTAAATTCTCCATAGCTCTTGTTTCGATGACTAATGACAACAGGTGTTAAATATAATTTCTTTTTTCTGAGACAGATTTCATCTAGTTTCAGCTACTACATCTTTGTCTGCCAATTTGATGAGTCCATTTACTAAGGTTTTCTTTCCTCTGTAAGGATTTATACTGATTGACCAACTCTTGCTTTGCAGGACAGAATGGAAAGGCTAAACACTATTATAAAGGTCAAGGTTGATATTTATAGTGATGCATTTGCAGTTCAGGCTTGAAAGGCAGGAGTTCTGTCTCAGCTCTGATCCACAGTGATGTAACTAATGAACAGATCCAAACTGCACACATTACCTGAAACATGAAGCGAGAACGACTAAGGCAGTTCTATTTAGAAAAGAAAAATATAAAGAATTTTCTCATAGATCAAACTAGTGTTTTGTCTAACCCAGCATTTTGTCTCCAAAAGTGTCAATAAATGATTTAATTCAGGCCTACTGCAAAAGGAGGTCCCTTTCCTCAAACTGATCCAGCATCTAGAACTGCTGTATTAAGATATGAGAGAATACCCTCTTACATTTTCCTCTTAACATCCACTTTCAGACCTATGAATGTGTCTATGAAGCTGTATAAATTCATACTTTTTATGGGATATAAGTGTAGAATCATAGAATCACAGAATGTGTTGGGTTGGAAGAGACCTTAAAGATCATCTAGTTCCAACCCCCCTGCCATAGGCAGGGACACCTTCCACTAAACCAGGTTGTCCAGAGCTCCATCCAGCCTGGCCTTGAACAATTCCACGGGTGGGGCATCCACAGCCTCTCTGACAAACCTGTTCCAGTGTCTCATCACCCTCAGAGTAAAGAATTTCTTCCTTATATCTAATATAAATCTACCTGAATAAAAATTCAGTTTAAAACTGTTACCCCTCAACCTGTCACTACACTCCCTCATAAAGAGTCCCTCCTCAGCTTTCCTGTAGGCCCCCTTTAAGAACTGAAAGGCCACAATGAGGTCTCCCCAGAGCCTTTTCTTCTCCAGGCTGAACAACCCCAACTCTCTCAGCCTGTCTTCATAGCAGAGGTGCTCCAGCCCTCTGATCATTTTTGTGGCCCTCCTCTGGACCCGCTCCAACAGGTCCATGTTTCCTCAACTGAGGACTCCAGAGCTGGATTCAGTACTCAAGGGGAATTCTCACCAGAGCAAAGTAGGGGGACAGAATCACCTCTCTCTATTCAAGATGTGAAATCGCCAAGTTTCAGGTAGCAGCAAAATGATGACGTCTGCCTTGCTCATACTATTATTCCTGCTGAACACTTTTTATCATTTTTTTTTAGCTGCTGCTGCACATTATGATGATGATAAATCTTTGAAATCAATGATGACCTCGAGATCTCTTTCTCACATTGTAACTGTCAGTGCCAAGTGTAGTTTTACATATGGATGACATATATAATTTTTCCACGCATTACTTTACAGCTATTCATGATGAACCCCTTCTGCCACCTCTTTGACCATTCAGATCTTTTTATGAAGTCCTTCTGGAGTTCCTAAACCTAGGCATGACATCTGAATACTTATAGACCTTAGTATCATCCTAGAACTTGGATATTCATTGATTGCTCCCTTTTTCAGTTCACTGATAGAAAAGGTGTATAGAACTGGCCTCAAAAATTGTCCTTGTAGGACTCACTGATGACTCTTCCTCATGCTGAAAAGTGTCCATGGAAATATACTGTTACTTCCCTGTCCAACTAAATTGGGCCTGAGAGAGGTTCGCAATGATTTCAAGTGTGAAATTAAGACACAAATGAGGTCAGATGCCGCTCACTGCAGATTTATTGTTATTCCCCAGCAAAAGCCACTGAGACAAGCAATAGAGTAAAGGCAGAAATAGAGGAAAGGCAGAAAAGAGAAGCAGTATTACGGAGCGTAGCAAGAGTATAGTCACCACCACAGGCCCAATGACGTCTCAGCGGTCCTCTGGAAGTTCAGTGGCATCCTGTTGATCCATGGTTGATGGTGGCAGGGGTCTCTGTCCCAATTCCCAAATTGTGGTGGGTCACCGTGCCAGTTATAGTCCAGGTAGGTCCATAGCTGACCAATCAGTGTGATGGTGGCCTTTGCCCAGCTAACTGTCATTCTACATGGTTGCCATATAAGCTTTTCCTGCCCCCTTGTTGTTTGGGCAGTGCTTGGCTTCAGCAATTTTGGAGTTAACAACATAGGCTTGGGTGGGCCCCAGGCTAGGCAGGGTCTGGCCACTCTGATAGCCAGAGGCATGCACCCTCTCCAGCTGGGGGGGAGCAACACACCCTCTTCAGCTGGTGGCAATCTTGGGTGGTGACTGGCAAGCAAGAGGATGGTCTGCAGAAGGTGCTAAATAGATACAAGCAAGATTCTTATCAGCCTGCAAGCCTTCCATGGATTTGCAGAAGCTTAAGCAAGATTTGAAACAATTATTTTAAAGTTCCAGTCTTTCACACATACCCTATACTTTCTGCCCTTTCTCCAGATTTTAGTCTATAAAAGGGCTTTTCTTCCAACCCCATGACAACTTATATTTCTTGACTGGACTTTTTTTATTTCTTTTTTATCCTTGTCCATGTGATACCCTATATCCGTATGTTCATCGACATCCTCATAACTCCAGCATGCTAATGAGGCCCTTTACAGAGGCCACGATGACTCTTTTGCACCAAAATGTGTTTATGCATTTGCTCAGTGGTCTTATTCTTTATTACTGAGTCTGTCATCTCACCAGGGGTGGAAGTCATACTCACTGGTCTGTGACCCCTGTGAAGATCCCTTTGTGGTCTCCTTTTTAGACAGGAGTTACACGATGGCACAGTGGTAATTTATAATATTTGATGAAAATTGAATAATCTCAGGATTTTTTCCAGGTGCTAAACAACTTCTTGGTCTTCCTTATAAGTCATGTACTTTGAGAATGATTTTTACTTTTGATACCCTAGCTGGAACTTCTTTTGTGCTTTGCCCTACATTCTTGGCCACACTGTCATATAAAGAGATAGTGTTCATCTGACTATCAACCATCAGTCTTAATTTTTTTCAGGATCATTTTTCAGAGCTACTGCGTTTCCCACCCTACAAATATTCCTAACCCAGCTATCAATCTTCACTTTTGGGCATATCTTTGTACTTCAATCTAATTTAGGTAATTTCGTAATTATAATTTCAGTGTATAAAATATTATCATTAGTATATAAATTATTTTTACCTACTTATTTTATCATTTAATTACATGTTTTACATACTGAGAGTCCATGCAAATGAGTGTACTATAAATAAGTAAACTCCAAATATATAAGATGGACAAAAAAAGAGGTTGTCTAAAACTGTTACTATGCAAAAAAGAAGTGTGCTTCATATTATTTTTTTATTGTTTTGTGACAAACAATGTTAACGTTTATGCCTGTTTTAGTAATAAAACTAAAATTATTGGTAAAATTTCAACATTGGGAACAAAACTACAAGTATTGTTATTTTATTCCCTAATGTTTGAATCTTGTGAATATTTAGACCAATATTTATCCGTTGATACAGGATTAGTTCTATGAATTGAAATCAAACTAAATATTGGCAGAGATAAACAGACATAAACAGAAAGGAGTTAGGGAGCATTAAGAATCTAAGCAATCTCTATTTGGAAGTTTGACTTTTCTTTCAAATGCCTCTAACATATAACTATATATGCTGAGTGCATATATAAAAAGTAGGACACGTGAGAAATTCCTGTTACATGTTTCTCAGTGTGGTTTAAAATGTGTCTAGAAAAAAGCTGATTCTCAGGATGACTCTCTAGTTTTCTCAATTGATTGATTGCTATAGAATTTAAAAACATTTCTACAGATCTAATTTGTTTCACTCCTACTAAATTACGAAGCATACAGAAAATTTGTCCAGTATGTGGAAAATGACAGGTTGTTTGCTTCCTGGAAAAGAGGTACAAATATAACTTACTTGTGCAATATGCAGTCAGTTCTGTAGCTCACTGAGAACTCTGCCTCCCCCTGTTATATGAATCAGGAATTTGAAAAGGAGAAATTACATTTTGAGAACGTTTCTCTCTTGAGATGGTTCCATATGCATAAATTCCACTACAGATGAAGGGGTTGAATGCAGAGATGAGTAAGCAGGACAATTTTCCAAACAACAGGTCTTGAATGGTCCTATTTAAATTTATATAAGAAAGCTCTAAAAGCTGACCAGTCTAGCGAGAAATGGGAGATGCCCATAGCTTGTTCTTGTGTGCCAACTATTTCATTCTACTTATGCCATTTTTCAACACCAGAATAGAAAATTCTCCATCTCACTTTCTTGAGAAGACAGAATAGAGAATAGAGGAATCCAAATTTAGCGCAAATTCCTTCTTCTGCCAGAAGAATTTCTGACACAACACATATCATTTACCAACATTTAATTCCTGAATTTTGAATTTCCTTAATCTTCATGTGTTTCTCTTAATGATTCAATTGCCAGTATAGATTTCAAAGTATCAAACTAAATGCAAGAAATAAAGTTATAACTTCATTCACAGGTGTAACTAGTTTATGACTAGGGATTGCCTTTGAAATATTTGCCTTTGAAATTGCCTTTGAAATTTGGAGCCCCTACTACAAGAAAGATATGAACATGCTGGAATGTGTACAGAGAAGGGCCACGAGGATGATCAGAGGGCTGGAGCACCTCTCCTATGAGGACAGACTGAGAGAGCTGGGGTTGTTCAGTCTGCAGAAAAGAAGGCTCCGAGGAGACCTTATAGTGGCCTACCAGTATCTTAAAGGGGCCTACAAGAAAGCTGGTGAGGGACTTTTTAGGATGTCGGGTAATGGTAAGACTAGAGGGAATGGATTAAAACTAGAGATGGGATGATTCAGACTGGACGTTAGGAAGAAGTTCTTCACCATGACGGTGGCGAGACACTGGAACAGGTTGCCCAGAGAGATGGTGGAAGCCCCATCCCTGGAAGTTTTTAAGGCCAGTCTGGATGGGGCTCTGAGCAACCTGATCTAGTGGGAGGTGTCCCTGCCCATGGCAGGGGGGTTGGAACTAGATGATCTTTAAGGTCCCTTCCAACCCTGACAATTCTATGATTCTAATAAAATGACAATCCTAAATCAGTCTCATTTATCAGAGGTCTTAGAGAACAGATTAGTTAAATATCTGTGAAGAACAGTATAACTATAGGCGGTATTGTCTTGAAGAGGATGAACTAGACAATCTCTTGAAATTCCTTCCAGAGCCACCCTCTGTGAACATTTCTTCTAAAGTTACACTACCTCTAAATGTTTACCAGATCATCTTTAACTTCCCTGCATCTAGGAGATACTGTAGGGTAAATCTGCAGTGGTTCCAAACTTGCTGCAAAAAGACATGAATCATCTGAAAAAAGTTGAAAAGTTTTTTCCACTATCCATGTCATGGTGATGAATTTCAATCTTTTGCCTAGATATCTTACAAAGGAAAAAAAGGGAGAAAAAAATGAAAAAAAAGAAAAAAGAAAGGAGCTGCTTAGTAGGAAGATTTATTGCAGCTTGGGTAGATTTGAGGAAAATAATTGCTTCATATTTTATTTAAAATGACTACTTGTTGCTTAGAAGTCAGAATGACTGTACATGGTAAATCTGATGTAGTTCAGACCATGTATACAGTATGAGAAAAAGGATTTAATTTACATACATTTATCCAACACGGCATTCAGTGATCTCATTTGTCCATAGTTCAAATACTAAGGCATTTACTTGCAACTTAAAGTGACTTTTAAGAACTTTCCACCCTTTGCATACATGATACTCCCTCTCAAATGGTCATAATTTCAACTGAAATGCTGTAATTAATCATAGTTTCTTAAAATATGCTAACATGAGTCATTTTTAACCATGCATATTGAATAGGATGCAATATTTTCCACGCTGTAAATATTATTTTTGTAACAACAGTAATTGCCATTAGAAATCAGAGGCTATATCAGTTTTGATATTTTCCCAATAAAAGGACTCCTTCTGTTAATGTAATATTAAAAGACAAAGACAGCATTTATCTAAACCCAAGATGTTCAAATGAAGTAGGCAAATCAGTTCTGTTTTCTGATTATAATAACACATTTGTGTAGTCCTTTTTAAGGTTAATCAATGACTCACCTCTTTCTTATTTCCTATGAATGCTAAAAATGCTGTATTTTTCTATTCTCCAGGCTTTCAAGTTTGCATTTAATTATAAAGGGAAAGCCAATGAAAGAGAAGGAAAAAACCTCACATTATACTTGTATATGTGTTTGTTGCAAATAATTTGTTCTGAGCTAAGCACAGGTACTTATTTTAAACATTTTTGGATAATTATCATGTATTTATTAAATTTTCATAAATGCTGAAAGATTGAGGAATTTAAGATTAATGGTTATTTTCCTAAAACATATATTAATACTATTTGATCATCAATATTCTTTTGTCTAGGAAAACTGAGTAATGAAAACTCACAGAACTAACACACTTAGAGCATATAGAAGAAAAGGAAAGCAATGTATGCAATAGAAATTATTATGGAGCATATTCTATAAATTCTCCAAACTAAGTGTAGTTGCAGGAAAAAGGATTATAGAAATTTCCTTAGCGCTGGGTGGCAAGCTCATACAGGTAATCCTACTGCAACTGAATGAAAATCTACTAAACTCTAGAGGCTTGACTTAGTTTGATTCACGTGTTGAGTGCTGTTTGACGTATTGTAGGATGTGCTTCCTGGTATCCTGCTCTTGTTGAAAAGGTCAGGTATCTCCCACTGCTTTTGTGTTATACCTGCCAGCCCATTATGGATGTTTTGGGGATCTTACGATACTGCAAAGGACCCATTGACTTGAGTGATAGGTGTTCATGGTGCACAATAGTCATCTAGAAGCTTGAACTCAGCTTAAAGTCATCATCTAAAATACAATTAACTGTCCTTACATAGATATCTAGCACCATTTAAGATAAAATCCTTTGTAGAGCTTTTAGTTGCAGATCCACAAGGATTCATGTCTCCTATATCATATGTACTAGCTCTGTGCAAACCTCTTGCACACCCAAGGGCAACATGTATCTGTGACTTAAATAACAATAGATATTTATTTGCTGGAATAAGCAAATTGGAACTGGAAAAGACCCAAAATTTCAGTATTTTGTTCCTAAATTGAAGCCTAACTCAACCTCATAAATACAGTCTAATTTCAACTGAGAGATGAGGATCAGATTCAATTCCTCTATTTCCTAAATCAATCTCTTTTCTTTGTAATTCCTGCTACATTTTTCACACATTCAATACTTGGCCTTCCATCTCTGTTTTTCCAAGTTTGAAATCCCACTTTATTCAGAACACATTATTGCAGTAGAACATGTAGAAATACATTCTCTAAGTTATCCAAAGTAGTAGTTTAGGTCTGTGATTTCTAAGCCATTTTCATAATTCCTCACCATTCTTAATAAAGTATTTTCTGGTCTCCAACTTCTGTTTAATTTAAATTAATTGGATATTAACTTCACATCATTTATTTCATTACTGACTATGGTTTCCAATAACTTAGACTTAGAATATTATGTACCATACAGGTCAACTCAGAATTTGAAATGGGGTAATTTCTTTAAAATTAAAAATACAAAAAGGAAAAAATGGATTCTAAGCTAATGGAGTTCAATTTGAAATGCATAGTCTGCTTCTTTTCCTCATTATATAGGAAAGGTGATTAGAAGTCTATAGTCTTCCAGCTGACACTCTTCTAATGATAGTGAACCAGATTTTGCCATTCTTACTCATACATCCGTAGAATTCTCTGCTATGAGCAGTCTCAAAGATTTATGAAGATGGCCACCACTGGAAGTTAATGACAATGACATAACTGGGGTATCTCAGATGTTTTCATATTGAAACAGACAAATTGGATGAAAAATAACACGTTAAAATTAGGGTGAATGCATAAATGCTAAACTAAGATAACATTCTTTTGAATACGAAATTACAAGTTCCTGCATTTTAGCCAAGTACATTAACAAGTTGGAGTGGTTTTAGACAATTATCTCTGAGATCATGCCTGGGCATGGTGGTGGCCAACACACTGTGTTTGATTTAGAGCAGGGATGAAATCTCTGTGTTTGAAATACAACAGCCAAAGGTCTAGGGTTCAAAGACCAGGAGATACAACTTTCCTCTTCTGAGATGAAATTGTATATTGTTGGCAGCGTTAGCATTATCATATATGTTGAAAAACAGAAAATTAACAAAGCTAAAAATAGTAGTACAGTTATTCTATTAAGTAACTATTAATAATAGATCACTGAATTGCATGAAAAGTATTTTCAGCATCCTGTCAGTTCCAAACTCCAATAACGGTTGTTTAATGTAAACACTTATGAAATCAATTGTACATTTCACTATATACAAAATGAGGATAACAGAAAATTATCTTGGAAAACAGAGCATTTTAGAAAGACAACACTGTCTACAATTATTTTGTAATTGAATTATTTGGTCTTCAAGTCTTCATCAGGCTGTATTTTTCTAGAAGTTGAAAAGAACTAAAGGGATGAAATACTATTTTATAGATGCTTTCTTGAATAAGAGATATATATCTCATTGACAATCAGTGTTACCAACAATTTATAGCATAACAGCACAATACAAAAACACTTAATTTCCACATCAGTTAAAAATAAGACATTGGAAGAGAATTTTCATTTTGCTAGCACTAAATTTGAATGAATATTTTTAATGACGTACCAAGAAATACTTGAAATATTATACTAATTTTCTTGTTTAAAATGTTCAAGTATATATATGTATATTTAGATCATATATATGTCACATACATGATCTATCTGATGCACAGTTTTGGTAATTATTAAACACAAAAAAATGCTTGATGATCCAATTATTATAAATTAATTACTATAAAGGTGGAATTGCCAACGGACTTCCACTAAGCTGATAAGTTCAGGCTTTCTCTTGGCAGTAGCTTTCATGTATTCATTAAGGTATATATTGCAAGTTAAAGTATTATGTTGATGGAGACTCATGCTATATTTCTAATTCTCTGTGTCACTTTGGGGATGAATGTGGAAGGAATGGGTTAGTATCTGTTACACCCAGGGCAGCACCTATTTGTGCTGGCAGAAACTTTGACAGAGGGAAGGCTTTGGAGCAGCATCAGTGCTCCATGGACTTTCTTCTGTCTTCCTGTGTCTCAAAATAGGTATATAGTAATATTGTTGAACTTGATTCTCTTCTGTTTCAAGTTAAGCTGAAAAATAATACGCCTCTTTACCTTAAAATGCAGCCCCATTGATTCACAATCTGACTCTTTGAGATACACTCTTTCTACCATTCTTAGGTCACTTTCAAAGATGAAGATAATTGAAAGAAATCCTAATGTCATCTTTTCTTTTTTTGCATTTAAAAATATAGACATATATCAAGACACTTATTGGGGTATGACTGTATGTATGACTAATGAATTGAAATCAAGGGCATCACTGTGGAAGAGGTTCAAGATAAAACTTTGTCATAAAAAAAACCACCTCAAAGTGTCTAGGAAATAATGTCTCAGTAGCTGAAGATTAACCAGAAAGCTATTATCTTCCACAACCAGACATAGTTTGTTTTATTTATTCTAGAAATAAAAAAAATAAATCAGCCGAAACAGAAAACCTCTGCAGCATAAAAATAGTATCTTTTAGGTAAATGGGAATGTAATTTTTTAGGAGGCAGTAAAAGGAGACAAATTCTCTGGTAGAAAGGTTATCAAAGAGATCTTTATATAACCCATGACATGACCCACCCCCTCCCCAGCTTTTTTCTATATTTTACGGTTTATTTCTCTGGTTAAAATAGAGTGGTGTTCTAGTTGAATCACAAGTGCTAGATCATGTTGGACATGTCTGAACAGAGGTTGATTGAGTCCAGATCTGTGTTTATACAAATTTACCTGAGGAAATAATAGTAATGAGAGTTGATGCCAACGACAGTACTTTGAGGAAAAACAAAGTGATCATGCAGATAAAATGAGGCTCAAGTAGGATTTGGATAAGTATAATGAAGAGAATGATTTATGAAACTCTCTCCTCCACTGCTGAACACGTTTAATTACTGTTTATGATCTGGTCCATGCCCAGAATTAGCAGTGCACTGAATAAACTGACCATGCAAATGCTTCTCTCTCGCCCTTGTTTGGGTTATAGTACCCAAGTATCCTTCTAAGTCCATGAATATTTCTGTATCACAACTTTCAAATGTAAAGATTTTAAACAGTCCATGAAAAAGAAAGTAGATTTGCAGGACACATTTGCAGGCCTCACAAGAACGGAGTAGAGGTACAGAATCACCTCCCTTGACCTGCTGGCCAGTCTTCTTTTGATGCAGCCCACCATACAGTTGGCCTTTTGGGCTGCTAGCACATATAAAAAGCCATGTTAACAGCTTTAGAGAACTAGACTGTGCAATATGATGTCATAAAATGTTACTGTGAAGGTTGCTTGCACTTTTGGACCTTTGTGTGTATATTAGAGCATAGCTTCCCTTCAGGGCTCAGTCTCATTTATTGCACAGCTAATGAACAGATATTGATGTGATCTCATTTTATCTTTACTACACTGAAGACAGAAGTGATAATATTCCCCACAGGTTTTCTATAGAGATCCTTACTATAATATGCAAGTGCTTCACAAACACTGATTTATTTTATTTTTTCCCAGCAGCTTCATAATATGAAAAATAGTTATTTGACATATGGGGAATCTGGACACAGAGGCAGGACAGACAGAAACATCCACTGTTTTCAGATGCCAATTTTGAATATCTAGATATCTAGATTGTTGCATTGTATAGTACTCTATTTAAATATAACACAGCTCCTATAATTTCAATTGCAGTTTAAAAAATTCAAACCAAACAATCACAGCCTTTAATTAAAAACACAGGAAATGAGGAACATACAATTAACGATCACCTGTGAAATGCTTGAGTAGAGAGATTTTTCCAATACATAGCCAGAACTCAATTCCCCAAAGCAACATTTATCTTCTTTTTTCATAAAACTGTTGCTTTCTTTTCCCCAAGTATTACACATTTCCAACTTCTGTAGTAAATGGCACAGGACTGTATAAGTTTCCCTTCTGCATAGTTCTGCTTCATCTGCAGTCTAGTTCTTGTGCAATAGTGGGAAGAGCTGTTATATAATCACATAAAAATACTATTGTGCATACAAAAAATTGGTGAAATTATTACAGATGTCAGCATTTGGCAAAAGTAGTATGGAAGATTCCCAGCTAAACAGTTCACATTGACAAAATTATCGTTGGGTTATGATGGTCTCTCAATTCTCCCCTAGAGCCTCTTCAGTTAGATGACATGTTTGTTAAAATTTGATGCTCAATAATTGTATGAAGTATTCCAACCAAGGTGTAACCAGTGCTGAGTAGGGTAGAGTGATTACTTCATGTATTCTCCAGACTTTAGTCTTTATGTGTATAGCTATGTCCTCTTTATTTCAACTGTATGACCTTGTTGACTTATTCTTGCCTTGGGACCCCAGCAACTCCTATACCTTGTAATGCTACTCCCTAATCAACGGTATTGTGTTCTGCTTTTGTGCCCATAAGCTATATCTTGTACTTGTGTACCTTAATATCATCCTATTTCTACCTCAGTATGTCTTCAGTTTCACAGAATTACAGAATGGTAGGGGTTGGAAGGGACCTCTGGAGACCATCTAGTCCAACCCCCCTGCCAGAGCAGAGTCACCCAGAACGGGTTGCACAGGAACGCATCCAGGTGGGTTTTGAATGTCTCCAGAGTTGGAGACTCCACCACCTCTCTGGGCAGCCTGTGCCAGTGCTCTGCCACCTTCAAAGGAAAGAAGTTCCTCCTCATGTTGAGATGGAACTTCCTATGCTCAAGTTTGTGCCCGTTACCTCTTGTCCTGTCACTGGGCACCACTGAAAAGAGCCTGGCCCCATCCTCCTGACACCCACCCTTTCAGTATTTATGTCGACAAGATCCCCCCTCAGCCATCTTTTTTCCAGCCTAAAAAGACCCAAGTCCCTCAGCCTTTCTTCATAAGAGAGGTGTTCCAGTCCCCTCATCATCTTGGTAGCTCTCTGCTGCACCCTCTCCAGCAGTTCCCTGTCCTTCTTGAACTGGGGAGCCCAGAACTGGATACAGTACTCCAGGTGCGGCCTCACCAAGGCAGAGTAGAGGGGGAGGATGACCTCCCTCAATCTGCTAGAATTGTCAAGATCAATCTGAACCCTAATTTTTTTTTCAAACACGCCTCTAAGCTTGGCATGAGGATTTAATTTTTTTCATTTTAGCATCCACTTTATTAATTAAAATATTGAATAGTTCCATATGCAGGGCCTAGGAGAGATCTCTCAGGAGCTATATTCAGCAAATCTTTCCATTCTGATAGCCAGTCTACAGTAAGTACACTCTAAGAATGGTTTTTCAATCATCCTTCTTTAAAAATACATGTGTTTCATCTCAGCTACATTTATTTGGTCAAGTTGCTTATGAGAAAGACATCCGAGACACAGCCAAAAAATCATACATCAGTCAAAATAACTGATTTACAGTCTTCCTTTCCCATGCTCACAACACTAGCTACTATGTTGCAGAAGTAACTTAGACTGATTTGCAAGTTGTTCTTGCAAGTAGGCTATTACTCATCTCTATGTTGTCTTGTAGGTAATTAGGAATAGTTTGACTCCATTTTACAGGATTTTTCTGTAAATAGAAGCCAACTGGTCTATAATGATTCTTTTATATTTTGATACGCACCATGTTTGCTTTTTCCAGTCTTCCAGTGTATTTGGGAGTACACAAAGTATGTCAACAGATCTGAAATTTTGTTAACCTGTTTTGTAGCTATCCATAAAAAAAAAGTTAAAAAGAGCTTTCTAAACTAAAAGAGCTTTCTAACTGTGCCTTCCTTTTCCTTGGCCTAATTCATAGTCTTTTATCTGGCTTCCTTACTACTGCAATTAATGTTCTTATGTTTATATGGTTATAAGAATTATTTGAGGTGAAGACATATGAAAAGATTTAAAAAAAGGTATTAGACACTTCGGTATTTTAGAGACCAAATTCTTCCCTGTTCTTATTTAGAAATGTATTTGCAGAAAGATTTCTTGCTAGTGACAACAATCCTTTCTACTTCCATGTCATTGTTATCTTGTTATTTCTGATTTTCTTACGTACTTAAACAATCCTCCTGCACTTCTGTTTAATAAACCGTCCTTAATTTAAACTTCCTATGTAATCTTTTCTTTTTGAATTTTGAATATTAACTTCTTTCTATACTTTCTGTCTTTCCTCTGCAATAAAGCAGTTAGTACCTTCATCCTTTAAATTAAACTCCTGCTTTCTCTTTTTTTTTTTCTTTTTGGTTGACTTTCAAGATTATTATTTTTTTAAACCTGGGTTTCTAAAATCTATTTTTGTCATTTTGTCTTTATTTTCTGTCCATTCTTAATGTAATGAATTCCCTTCACTTTATGATCTTTTTCATACAAATTCTGTTCTCATTGACATTGTTGACCAGTTCCTTCTGCTGGAAATGGCAATCATATTTTGTTATTTCTCTATCTTCTATATCAAAAAATTACCTGAAAGAAAATACTCGTTTGCAAGAAAGCAATTGGAAGCAGAGAATTGCTCATAACTGCTTTCTATTTCTGTTCTTGCTCCCTTGGTCACTTAGAGTTTTCTCCATTTAAAATGTTAAGTATTCTAACTTTTTTACTGGAGTAAAACTTGGGCAGAGAGTTCATTTTAAAGGAATTGGGATTTCTTTTGATAGTGAACTCAAGGAGAAGCTCAAAGCTCTGGCTAACTGAGGTCTCATCACAAGTTTTGTATTTCTCCATAATATGGCCTGAGAGAAATTATAAAAGCACTTTGATATATAGGCAACATTTCTTTTTCATCTTCCCTACAGGCAGAGAATATATTCAGTGTGTTTGCCACAGAGATGGAAGAATATTTGGGTTAACATAAAAGCATATGGAGAGAAGGTTAATAGAATAGCATATGGAGAGAAGATACATTTTATAAATACAAAGTTAGTATCACACCAAGTAGACAGATGACTGAAAGGGAACTAGTTTATATTTAATAGCTGCCTCTTTGCTGGGACACATCTCATTTCAAAAATCAGAAGGGATTTGGCTTCATTAAAAAGCCAGAACTCTCTCCTGCCACTCTTTTTAGGCGTGGTTCCTAAAAGGCAGTAAGAAATTCCCGAGTGATCTCCATTCCCATTGATTTCTCAAGAGGCATTTGGAACTTTGCAGGAAAAGGCCAATAATTAGCAAACCATAGACCTAATTTGACCTAATCAGCCATCCTTTGTCTTGTTTGCAGATGTTTGGGTTTTGTTAGACTAAAAATTCTTCAGAAGGGAGAATGTGACTTAGCGCTCATGTGACTTTAGAGAATACACAAATTACATATATTTGTGACTATTATTTATTACCATAGAATATATTTAGAATCATAATTCCATGGCACTCATTTAACCTTACACATATGTCAGGGAAGTGCATCATTTAATCTGGAAAATGATATTTGAAGTTGAATTTGAGATACTGTAGAAGGTGCTGGATACGCATTTCTATGTAAATATTTCAAGCTGGACCTCCCACAGCCTAAGAGGGGCTCTAATGACTGAGCTATCATTGCAGAAGCCTTGAGAGAAGGGCTATTTTCAGAAAGCTTCCCACACAATCTTTTCTGGGGAAAGGAGTTTAGACAGTTGCAGTACCTTTTATTATGTCACCATTCAGGGTATTTCACTCAAAACTTACTGATCTAATAATAATAATTTGCAGACAAGAACTTTTCATGGCTGACCTAGCAAGTCCTGCTAATGCCAAAGCTTTAATAGTGACTGTTTGGAGCGTAATCTAGTCACGTTGGGAATATCTTGAAGTAGCACTAAGTAAAATACTTGAAGGAATCTTTTTCCAGAGATGAAAGGAGTATATATAATGGTGGCACAAATCTGAATGTGAATTATCATGCAAGAAAATGTAAAATCAGAGGTCAAGAATAATGGAAAAAGGGAATTGATTTAGGCATCTAAATAAAAAATGGATATGCCTACACCTCTGAGTTTCAGCAGTTAATCTCTGAAACCTCAGTTAATATTAAATTAGCTAAAAAATATAAAGTTAAGTACCCTAAATACCAGGGTAAAGAACTGTGTTATTCATGCACGTCTTCCTTAGGCTGCCAGTGATTAATTACCTGCATGACCAGGAGATTCAAAGGAAAGTTAGGTAGTATCTCCACACCACATTGTTTACATCATGGTTAGGGTTGTAGGGAGATGGCAGAGGCAAGATTTTAAATTGGATATTCCCAAGTCCGTGTGAGAGCTTTGACCACTGAATTACTGTACTAAGTGCACAGAAGGAGGCTGATTTTTAAAATGCTCCTGAGGACTTCTTTGAAGATTAAAAATCTGCAGTGTGATTTAGATGCCTACTTTTCTCCTTGGATTTGGGATTTATTGGAAATAAGGCCAGTTAGACTGAGCGGGCATAGAAAATCACATAAATTACTTTCAGGAACAGGAAAGCAGTAGGATGGAAGGCAGCCATAGTGGGGACGAGCCAGAAGTGGTGCTTCTGCCCCCCGCATCTTATGACCTACAGCTCATACACTGCACACAGCAGAGTTTAAAAGGCAGGGAGGTAAAGGCCTCCTGGTTCCTGTCTATGAATTTACTTCTGAAAAATCTGATGGAAGTGACTTTAAAGGGAAGGCATTTGCTGAAGGAGCAATGACTTTTTCAAGCCTGTGTAGTTTGCAGTGCAGGATTTGGAAAGCCATAAAAGAAATAGAGCTACTCTAATGGAAAATGATAAAGAAATGGATTTCAGTTAGGCTTGCACTTCAGAAAGAGAAAATTCTGGCTACTTCCCAGAAGTCGCGCTAGAGAGATTTCAAGCCAACAAAATGTAAGAGGAAAAGGTAAATTTAAAAAAGATAACGTGTATTCTGACCTCCAAAAAGAACTTGCATTTTACAGCCCAACCATTCCCCAGTTCATCTCTGTGTATTCATATGTTCTACTTATATTTCTCCCTCCTTTCCATGTCTACAAAGTAATTAGTTACTCATATCTTGCAGTCTTCAAGTATATTAAGATCAGGGATTTATTTGTGGAGTGTACTATTATTAGCATTATTAATGGACCTACAGCTTTAAGTAAGGAATGTTTACTCAGACACATCAAGTATTCACTATGAAAGCAATTAAAGAGTTTGATGTTCACTGCTAAGTATTAATATTAATGTGTGAGAAACTGCATCCAAATCATTTAGAGGTGGTTAGGAAGGCCTCTGGGAGTGAGACAGCCATAGAAAGCAGTGACATGATTATAGCTGTATGGGAAAATAATGGAGACAGCTACTCTCTAAGCATCCTCAATAGGGAAGGAGGATCCTCAAAACCTAAATGAATGTGACTATAAGTGGCAGCTTTTAAGTTTGATTTGCCTGCTGTAAAACATTTTACATTAGTAAGTGTCTAGAGTCTTTGCGCTCAAATGTATTTTTATCACTTGTCTCCAAATCCCTTTATGGATAGTACAATTAATGGCACACATGAAACAAAATTGCATGACAATAATTTGCAGATCATTATGATCTCAGGACTGGAACTGTAATTCTCATCTTCTGTTCCTGACACTGACCTACTGCCAGACTTAGGGTGAGCCATTCAGCTATTGGCTTGATTTTACTAGCTCTAAAATTGATGGGAAATTTCTAATGTCTCAAGGTGTATTTGGAGGGTTAATCAATAACGCTTGTAAAGTTCTCTGAATGTTGTATCAATAGTATATAAACTTAATTTGCTGAAAATGTGTTTGTGCTGACTAGCAATCTACGGCCACTCCACTTACTATGCAGTCTAAGAGGATAAAATTGAACTAAAAATAATAAAAAAAATTAGGAAAAAAATTATGATCTCTGAAGGATGACAGGAAATCAGTTTTGTTACAAGGATCTGTGACAATCCTCCCTTTTCCCCTGCTTCAAGAGATTTGCTTTCAGATTACTGTTTCTTCATTTCTAGATAACTCCACAGGAGTTATTTTGGCTTGAGAACAGGGTAAATCTTTTTCGTGAACCTTTTTCAGTTCTGATTGCCTTGCTGGAACAGGTTTTGCATTTTGACATTCAGCATGTATTTTATGCATTTCTTTACTGCTTTACTGTATGCTTGTTGTCATGACTGTGTATGCAAAAAAGTACAAATGCATTGCTGAGGGATGTATTTAAGTCAGCGGTTGTGGGGGAACAGTGTAATGAAGAGAAACATGACATTCCCATAGCAACAGTGGCAAAGCTCTTTATGCTGATGTTGAGTAGAAAATTACCAATGATTTAAAGGACAGCAGAAATAAGCCGTATGTGATTCCAAAAGAATTTCTTACCTTGCCAGAAAGAAGTCAATTTAAGGTCAGTGTCAAACCCCAGTGGCTGAATAACGTCAATATAGAGCTGAAGGAAGAGATTTACTACTTACATCACTTAGGTAGAGTATATTGCCCTACAAATTAAAATACAAAATTTATGCAAGTATTTCAGAATAATATTACCTGTCATTCCACAAATATCAGTTTTTATTTAAAACAAAATGCATGGCTTTCTGAACAGTCTTAATATCAAGCCTGATATGTTCCCTTTTTGGCTGTCTTAAAGACACATTAATATAATTTCGTAATGTTTACTAAAACCCATACTTATTCCCCAATGGGTTTTACATCTTGCATAGCATCCATCTATTCAACTTTACAGCTAGAGATGTTCTTACTTTTATGAGACCAATATTTTTGTAGGTGTAGAAACAAATTTCTAGATGCCAAATGCAAAATAATGTTGCCTTTCGCAAAGATTTCTGTAAAACCTAAGTCGTTGCATTAGCATCTGTATTTCTACTTCTGATTAAAATTGCAGACAGACCAGTGATATTTCTGGAGAATCTGCAAGTGGCAGAAAAGCCTGCAAAAACCCTGTTTTAGTGTTTCTATCAAAATCTTAGCTGGTTATAATTTTCCAAACCAGTCATTTCATGCAGTGCACCAGTGTTAATTACACCATGTTGTATCACAACAAGAGCAAAACAGCTATTTAGAAGTTTGTGCATGAAGCTACTGTCCAACACAAAAAAATAATTTTATTTCCAGTTAATAGCAGCCTCCCAAACAATTTTAAAAAAATCATATTGGAAAGAGGTGCTAACAGTTACCAACTCATAAAAATCTCAGTCTTTTGACAATGATGTGCAGCCATTTATTTTTACAACCCTTTTCCAGCTACCCCTTATCCCTTCAGCTATGTTTTATTCTAAAAAGGAGATTTAAGGTAAAGCTTTTAAACTTAAAAAATTAAAGCTACCACTTGGAGTGCTTCAGGGAGTATCACTTCACCATGAAACTACAAAATTACAGGGATTGTATTTTGTGTCCGTGTAGTTAAACATCACCTACAGGCTGGTGGTTTATTGGCAATGCATTTGATGTTGATTCTACCTATCCCATCACTTGCATAAAAGTAAAAATGAAAAAGATTTTCCTTCTTTAGACAAAATAATGTCAAAACAGGCATAAACTAGTAAGTCGATCTGAAGCCCATTAGGCCCAATGATAGTACATCTGTATTAGTTCTTTGATTATAGTGAGTACCAGTTCTTTAATAATTCCCATCATAATCCATGCATGGCAGGTCAGGTCCTGTGCCACAGTCATAAATAGTTCTTAGTATGAGTATTTATGGAGATATGTGTGAGATGCTTCTGTAAAACTGACACATGAAATTCAACTAATTTCATATGGTCGGTTGTAGATACGTATTGTTTTATGGCCCGCCCTTCGTTCTTGGAAACTTTGAATTTCTTCCTTGTTATCTTTGCCATCTCATTTGTAAATAAATTCCCTGCCTTCTTTGCAATGTGATCCCAGCCCCTTGTGCAAATCTCACATTTCCCCAGTCTTTCCTTTACCTGTGTCTTAAAAAATTGTTGGAATTAGACCAAAACATATTTTATTTCATTGAATACTATGCCACTTTTAGCAGTATTAATTTTTCAGACATGTAGAATACTACCAAACACTTTTACTGTTCTGCACACTACAATCAGAAAGACTATAACCTCTCATGCTCCCCATAAACCCAGGAAATCCAAACCTACTATCAGCTACCACTTCAGTATGTGTTGTAACAGTGTTGGTGCAGTCTAAGTCAGTAGCATGTTTATCAGCTTCTGTAAAATTCTCTAAATGATTGGACTGAAAATTGATATGTTATATGAGTGTTGTTATTATAACTTTGCAAAATTTGAGATTAATTGAAGGATTAGTTTCAAAGTGCTCTAGTGCCTGAGTTTGCAGATTGCCTGTGAAGTGGGGGCAAAAAAGTGTTCCTCCATTTACAGTGTAATGCTCTCATAGTCAAGTAGGTAATTTTACAGGTAGGAGACAGAAATTAGGGATTTTTATCACAACACAGCATGAAACACTGAACCTCCAGTCAAAATTGTATAGGTGAATTTCCTGTAGATTAATTCCACAGTCTTTATCACTCCATAAATGTAAAAAAGACATTTGACCTGTTAATTTGCTCTATTAACACTCATGAAAGTGCTAAAAATCTGTTTAGTGAGGCACTGGAAAGAAATGCTTAAAACAATGGGTAGGAACCACAGGAAAACTTCCACACTTATTTCTTTCTGGGTTTTGGTTAAACCAGAGGATGATCAAATGATTTGTAAGCAAATATAAAATGCCCTAAAATGGAAATATCTGATATTTGAAGGAAAAAAGGACAGGAAATCTGACGCAAGGCTAGTCACAGTATATTACTTCTGTTCAAAAGGCTCGGTCATTTTTTATATTATCTGCTCAGTATTAATTTTGCAATAAAGTGCATTCTCAATACAGCTATAGGTAAAATTATTAACAATCTTTTCAGTGTTACAAGGATTATTCTTGGCTGAAAAGGGGATTACTTATTAGTGGAATATTTTTCCCCAGTCTTTTTAGTGATGCTGAGTTTTCTACACCATACTGTGTCTTCCTGTCTCCTCATTGTTTGGTATCTGTTGCTTTATTAAAACTATATTTTGGAGGTCTACTGTCTTTCTCTGTGTAATCAGGAAAAGAAAAGAAAACCAGTGAACTTTGATCTTTGTATTCCTCAACGGAATAATGTGCAATTTGCTGCCTTACCTTTGGTACTGTTTTCATTTACATTACACTTTTTAATTTACAGCAGGGCAAGCACAAGTGAAATACGTTACTAG
Organism: Rissa tridactyla; assembly: GCF_028500815.1. Lineage (NCBI taxonomy): Eukaryota > Metazoa > Chordata > Aves > Charadriiformes > Laridae > Rissa > Rissa tridactyla. The sequence continues at coordinate 113,015,270 of NC_071468.1, read as the reverse complement.
TTTCCGATTAATTTCCTCCATATGCTATTGGAAGAGTACAATACTGCCTTTATGTGAAGATGAAATCCTAAACTTATGTCTTTTCAGCATTAATGATGGAACTTGCTGACCAATATATTAAAATGACGTACAAGAAAAACTGTATCCTTGGCTGTTCATTTTGAGTCACTCTCATTCATTATGATTCTATATCTGCAAGTACAGACTGCAAAATGTGGGTTTTTAGAATCAAATAACTACTAATATTTACAGAAAATGTATGTCTTTTGACATTTGGGAGTAATGATTTTTGGAACAAAGTTATGTCTTCGCTGAAATCAACAGAAATTTTGCCTCTGACTAATAGGAACAGAATGTCACGGTCATGTCAGCCTCTGACCTTTCGGCTGATTTGCCCTGACACCTTAAGGAATCACTTCACCATGAACTAGTTTATGTTTTTGTAAAATCAACTTGTGAAAGGTTGCTCACCTGCTTTTGCTGCAACATGGTGAGATGTGGAGCTCACTGAATTGACTGTAATTCACTTCAGCTTCTTCAGTGATGGACACTGTTTTAGAACTCATTCATCAAGAATCATGTCCTATACATACACAGTTTTGGCCAGACAGATAATTCAGGTTTCAGATTTAATATGGTTTTGTAGGTTCCATCACTTGCTATGTTCCTAAACTTTATACTTTAAGAGCATTTTTATAAGACTATTTCTCAAAAAAAACCTTAAACATTATGACTTTAGCACTACAGTGCTGCAATGTAGGTCCTCAGTGCCAGGAGTGTAAGACTTTGGCACCTAGCTCCTGTACATTGTGTGGAAGAAAGTTTCATTCATGTGTCGGCATTTTAAAAAGACAGAATGCTAAATGCTTGAGTGCCTCAGGCAATAAGAAACAAGAAAACAAGATTCTTTCAAATCCTTTGGAATCTGACATATTAAATTCCAGGACTTTCAGGTGGATTTACGTTTGTTTACACAGCCACAGGGCCACCTACCATGCAACTAGATCAGGCCCTGTGCAGTCATCTCAGGGAAAAAGTTTCTGGAGAAAATGTCTGTACCCAGCGCAGTCTTACCAGAATTCAGTGCGACTGAATGCAGCACTTTGCCCAGTGATGTAGCAGGGGAGACCTTTGGTACCTCCAGCTTCAGAGGTGGTACCTGACCTCTGACGTTGGAAACACCTGGACTTTGCATTTTGGCATTGTCCTTGTCTTCATTTTCTCAGACGTTGTCGTAAAGTAGAAGGATGATGGTGGCAGTGCTTTCTAGAGTTCAGCCATCCTAAGCGTTAGAATAGGGCTGCATGCCTAACACTGAAGCAACGCCTTGTTGCAATTTACTTTTTCTACACCTGCATCTTCTGATGCTACCAGCTGCATAATAACCCAACTTTAGCACACAAGGTACAGGACATCCTCTTCCCTCTTATGCACCTTTGACTACTTTAGATCCACTAAGCAAGAGGTGCAAATCCTTTAACTGGGGGATTCACAAATGATTCAAATTGGAGAAGATGACTTAGGTATTTTTCTTCTGGAGTCAGGACTCTGGGGTTTGGGGAAAGAGGACACTGGGCTATTATATTAAAAACAGGTAGTGGTACCTGTTGGTGAAAGTGTCTCTGACTGTGATTTTTTATGCTAAACTTCATAATGTCAAAGCCAGATATCTCAGGTAGATACTTCAGATACATGAGATGGATCGTCTTCTGGAGAGGTACCTCCACAATCACCATAAAGGGAGCTTAAGGTGTCTGGCTTCAAATCTGGTTACTAAAAGCTACATGCCTAGAGTTTGATGTCTTTTGCTTTTTGCTTTTTATTTTAAGACATGATGCATCACATTAGTGAACCTGGCTACAGAGGAGAATGCAAAGGAGATGGGTAACAATATGCTCAGGTACACTTAGCAGGAATGCTGTGCCAGCTGGTGGTCTGTACTGACAACTCTCAGATCTGCAAGGTCCCAAATGTGAGTACCAAACACAATGCCTGCAAAGCCAGCAGTCTCTGATCTGATCCCCGTCTTGTCCTAAAGATTCAGGTGTGCCTGGAGGCCTCTGATAGCTGTATGCAAGTGAAAAACATAGTATCGGATCTCAACAGAAGAGGAAAAAAGTTAGAATTACATAGAGAAAAAAACAAAAAACCCTCAAACATGAACTGAAAGGTTGAGGCTGATGACTAAAAAGATCCCACAGGTTTGTAAACAATAGCAAATAAGTGTCTGAAAGCATACGGTCCCCATAACCTTAGCGCTTCTCAGTCTGTAATCAGAACAAGCCTTAGGCTTATTAGCTTGGACAGATATTTGTTGCAGGACTGTCATTACAGTGTGTCATTAATTCCCTGCACCTGATTCAATAGTTTCTTCAGTTATCATTGTGCATCATTCATCACTGCCCTACTGCCTCAAAAACATCACCTCCAGAAACAGAGAGATGAATGGTTTGAAAGCAAAAGGCTTCTGTGTACATTTTAACAATTTAAAGTTTTTCAGCTCTTTATTTGCTGCACTACACTCTACACTTTATCTGCTACACTGACATTTATTTTGAGCAAAAATGTTACTGTAAATAATTATATTTTTTAAAAAGCAAAACAGGGTGAAACTTGAAAACCAGTGTTCAATAACCAGCTATCCCACTACATGCCCTTGTTTGTACTAAAGATAACTGGATCAACACTTCCACAAGTTGCATGCTCAGGTGCCTTCTAGAGAGATTATCTTATTTTGCATACATATACATGTATATAAAGACTGTATAAGACCTTTTTCCCTGGAACCCTTCTAGGCTTGACTTTTATGATAAACAAGTATATCCTGTGCAAAATTAACAGTAATGATTTGTAATTCAGGAAAATATAAAAAAAAACATAGAAGAAACTAGCATCTTATTTTGCTAAGTGCTGTGCAAAAATTACAAGAAAGCAGTTTCAGTCCATTAGTTTATAAATTAACTCACAGCATGTAAATCTGTTATTCAGAGCTTACGAAATGGTTTGTAAGATCAAGCAAGGCAGAGGCTCTGTTTGTAAACAGAACTTCAATTCTGTTAAATGAGTAAATAACCCACAATGGACACCTTTATCTTGTTTCAGTTTAGTTTATATTCGTCCCCTGCAAACTCTACAGTCTAGGTAGGACTTTCTACCTCTTATTTGCTAAGCTAACCACAGATGTCAGGAGGGAAACCTTCTCCACCACAGATAAATCCTAGTTAGACTCCGGGAAAGGCTACACTGAAGAACATGAACCACACAAAGTAATCCAGCAACCCAGCATAACTATAAAACTCCATGAACTCCTAACTCAGTGACTTGCATTGACAGTATCTCCTACCATGCATTTCTGTTAAAGCACTGCTGGCCAAACTAAGATTGGGTTTCACAGGTGATGTAAATGTAGCTAACAAGTCATCTCATATTTGAGCCTGGAACGATGCCAGTCTTAGCACAACCACATGGCCCATGCAAGCATGTGCAGAGCTATTCAGCATTTACAATGCTCGACCATGAGAGGTGCCTTCTGAGCCCTGCCTTCATCCTGGCAGAGGATGGCTGAGTCAATGATACTGTTTTGGGGCCAGCAGTAATGCTCTACATAACCTACACAAACAATTATCCGTTTCTTGCTGGTGCACTGAATATTCCCTCTTTGTGGAGTCCACATCAGAACTCAGTGGACAGTGAGTGTGTACCACAGCAGGAAGTTCCAGTGAGAACTTTTGGGATACAGGGCTGGGCCTGGAGAGCATCCTGCAGCGAACCTCCCTGCAGCAAGCAGAAAGAAGTATTGGCTTGGCACTGACTTACTGTTGAAAATACATTTCTCTGTCCATAATAACTGCTGAATGCAGCCATTGTCCCTCTCAGCCCCTTTTGCTGGCTCCCCAGGCCAGGTGGGAAAGGATGGTCTTACTGAAATGGTGTCCTCTGCCTACTAGTTTACTTAGTCATGTGCATACTCAGCCACTTCTGTTTGTGCATCTTTCACCATGTAAAAAAAGTCTCTACAAGCAGGATTCATGTAACTTGCTAGTGCATGGCAGGTTTTTTCTGTTAATAATAGATGGCAAGGATTGTTGTCTTACTGACCTAAGCATTAATATGTTCCCCACTCCCACCGAAACACCTAATGAGTCCCTGTTAGCTGGCAGGTATCAGCCAGTTAGAGTAGAATCAACCTCCATTATTCTTTGGGACAATTCCTCCTTGAACTTGTTATTTTTTTTCTGATTCACTATTCTTTTCTGTCCTAGTATTTTATGTCTTTTCATGAAAGCATTTGAATCCTTGAGCTGATAATCATCTGTCTCCCAACATTCTTTCTATTATTTCCTTGTCTTGCATATCTTTACCTTACGTACTGTCTTACAGCTCAAGCAGCTGATCTCTTTGTAAAATTGAGCCAATATCACACAGTTGTGATTCACAAACTTGAATCTTTGGTCACAGACAGCTGAACCTCAAGGCTGTGGGTTACTGGCCTATTCAGAAAGCCTCTGTGTAGCAGTTTCTCTAGTATAGCCTTGACATTTTGAAGAGGGAGTCATGCAGAGGAATGTTTTGAAAATATACAGGTCACTACCAGAATTGCAGTTTGTTTGTGTGTGAAGAATCATTTTGTAGAGAAAGCAGCACTGCAAAATACACTTGCATCCCTGAAGCGCGGAGCACAGTACTGGGTGTGTAGGTGTCTGATAACAAGAGGCATGGGGCCCAAAAGACAGAAACATGTAGATCTGTGAGGGACTACTAGCTTCATATTCATAGGCTGGTAATCTGCCTTGAACTTTCCTTGATCTCCCCAAATGCCTTTCCCCTTTTTTTTTTTTAAGCAGACAACTGTCTCATATTCCTAGGTTTGCTGAAGCCACCATCCCAGGTCATGATTGCCCAAGAATTAATAATTCCTTAACTGCTGAAACGGACGAAGAAAGCCGGAGCCTCCAATTCATCTTACACTTTTCATTGCCTTTCATAGGCATCACTACAGGATGGAAAAGGACACGCTGCTGAGAAACACTCAGAGAAATTTGTGTGTTGCATCCCTTTTGCTTGGCACTGGTTCAAAGGATCTGGTAACAACAGGACTTGTTCTCTCCAGGACCTTTGGATAAACATCTGAACAGACTGCCCTTGTTCCAGTTTATAGGCTGATCTAGAAGAAAGAGTGGACTTTCACACTTCTTTAGTGGAGTTATCCCTCGGACAGAAATATTGTTTTTTGGGGGGCGGACATAATCATGGTCAGACAGAGACAAAAATACCATCTTCATTGTTTTCTTTCTCTTTCGCTTTCACAGAGTCTCAGAGCCCAGCTGGCACCATAGGCTCAGCTCCTTGGCATGTACAGGAACTGATGGGTCTGGGGCACATCTAAATATCTATTTCTGGATGACTATAGCCACTTCCAATCCTACAGTGGAGCTATTCCATGTGAAGTGTAAACATATGTCTAGAAACTGAAACCGCACCTGAAAATCCACCAGTCTCCTCTTCTGCAGCCTTCCTCCTATGTTTTGCTTTGTGTAAGAAGAAATCCTGGTCTTGTGCACTATAATGTAGTTGCAGAATGACCCAGAGCTCTCTAGCATTTTCCAGGAGATAGAGTTTACTTTTTTTCTTCTTTTTGTCTTTGCATGGCTGCTAGATGACTAAATGATGTCAGACTCATGGAGGTAGTATTCATTAGAGTAAGTAGCTGAGCAGCATATTCTTTGCACACATCTGGTGTGAAAGAAGAGAATGAGTCCCTTAAGTAAGAGATGTAATAGTAGCATTTATTTTTGTCTACTGTGTGTGTGTTGCATGACTTCTGTCCCAACTCCTTCTCTAAAAAAAGTATCTGATCTCATATTCCCTCTGTTCTCTATCAAGTCAAAAATAATACCAAAAAGAACCGCTTAAAAAGTTAAAGTAGTTTCTGTATGTCATAAAATTCCTAGCTCTCTGAAGGTTTCACCTTATTAGATTTAGAAAATGATAACATGGGTCTGTTTTGAAATATTTTGCTTACATGAATATCTTTTGTACTGGTTGCAAAAATGTGCTTTTCCTGTTTAATTTCTTGAACATTTGACCAAAACTGAATCATTAATATTATGACTAGAAAAACTTTCCCACGCTGTTTTGAGAATGTGGGAAAAAATGAGTCTAAATACATTATTGTGACTAAATAAGTCTTACTCTTGAGATGACAATGCGTTGGATTTTTCTGATTTATTTAGAATTCAGTCACTCATCACCTTTATATAGAATTGAAGTTTTAAAGGACTTCTGGAATTCAAGCTCTGCTTTTTTGTTTAAAATGGGCTGCCTATTTACAGTTTTGATTTTTTGGTATAGAGTCTGTGTGTTCCTCAGCCCTGCTGAGCATTAACTCTCCAGGGAGATAACAAATAAAAGAGGAAGATCTGGACAGATGCATTTGCAGAACTGACATCATTATCACTGTAATGAGGCTAGATTGAGCACTAGTAGAGGCTTGGTAATTTCCCAAATTGGGGAATAAAATGTTTCATAATCTGTATCTTTCAGACTATGTGATACATACATACAGTGTACAGAATGTTACAGCTGTGCTCCAGGCCTTCCTGGGAGTTTGTTGTACATTTTTTGTGGTTATTTTTGGGTAACGGCACAATTCCACATTACTGTTCTGTCCTCTTTAGGATGCTGGCAGCCATTTCACAGTCTGACAGAAGTTACTTCTCCCGGTTTCAAAATTCTTCTCCTTATGGGAGAGCTTTACTTCTTGCTCTCTCACATTAACACTGGGAACATTGTAGTTTTATTGGTTCCTCTATTTTCTAGTGTTCATTTTTTATGTAGGCTATTCCATATGAAGTGCAAAGATAAGTCGAGAAACTGAATGAATTTTTCACAGTTCCACCAAATTTCAGCAGCTCATAGCTATTTAGCTTATTTATAACTGTCTGGTACTCTGTTTTATGTAACATTTAGTACAGGCTTTCACAGTTCCCAAGACAAATACTCCTGTTTATTGAAATGACCAGCAGAAACACAAAGCAGCTTTAAACTTATTCATTTATTTATTACATTTTTTTAATGAACTGGGGGTCCTTTCCAAATTGTTATTCATGTGAAAACCTTGATACATTTCCTAAGCAGAAATTTTTGAAGGTCAGCAAAGAAAATCCGAAGAACTAATAGGAAAGTTTCACTTTTTGGTCACTTTTAGCAAATGAGCTTTTAGAAAAACTGAGGTTGTCATCATATACTCAGCAGTAAAACTAACTTTTTGAGTTACTCTACTTTCCCTTATGAAGAGAAATTCTTAAAGATCCTCCAAAATCAGTTTTCCCTGATATTGCCTTGGTAATTCTTTCCTATATTTCACTGCATGGTATTCCATGCTGACTGCCAGGAAACATGGTGATTTATCTGCTGAGATAGGGGAAGGTCATTGACTTATGAATCATTTTAAAGTTTAAAGTATGAACAGGGGATGAGTGACATAGTGTGTTAAAAAAAGTCATGTTTAAAAAAAAAAAGAAAAAGAAAAAGAAAAACAGCTTGACCCATAGATTGAAATCTCACTGAGAAAAAGAATAGAAATGGCTCCAAGATTATCAAAGAGATACAACGGGACATATCTTGTTGCAATCTTACTTATCTGTGCATTGTTATAGGGAAAAAAAAACCACAAAAAAACCCAAACCAAAACAACTCAAAAAGAAATCTTAATGTCAGTATACACAACCTCTAAACAAACAAAATAGCCCTTTGGCATCACTTATATTTAATGAGATAAGGTCAGGACTGGAATATTAGTATACAGCCTGATCAGGAAAGATGTCAAGAAGAAAGTATTGTATATAGAGCACTCCAGAGATATGAGAGAGAAGCACAGTGAGATTTGCTGAGTAATATACAAAAGGAAGGGAACTGAGAGATGTTGTGGGAGAAGTCTATCCTACATCCTTGCACTAGTAGATAAAGTCTGTTTTTCTTTGAACACAGAATAAATATTAGAAGGTGGGATTGGTAATAAAAATAAACTTTCATTACTTGATTGCCTGTTGGAGAAACATTAGATCAGATATATTTTGTTTTAAAGAGAGACTTCCAAAGTTCTTACAAAGCGCAGGAATAATAAAAAAAAGATCAAGGATTGGTAGTGAAGATCAGTTATTTTAGATTTGATTCTAATTTGACTAAGTCCCAATGACTGATTGAAAATTGGAAAATGGGCAAGGCAATTTATGTGTAAGTGATCATGAAATGATAGCATTCATGCTACTAAAGAAAAGAAGCTGCAGCAGAATAATAGCAATGGATTTAAAAAAAACCAAGAAAACAAAACAGACCTCAGACTCATGTTCTGTAAATATGTCCTGACAAGAGGGGGGAGTTCTCAAGACACAAGAGAGTTTAGGACAGGTGGCAGTTTCCAAAAGACACAGTATGAAAAAAATCTTCTAAATACATGTGCTATTAAACTTGAAGATGCAAATACAACCACCACCTTAAGAAGACTTTGCACTGAATACTACTGAAACTGCAGATTAGGCATTCTTTCTCAGTGCCTCTACCTGAGGCATAACGGTGCCTGTTAGGAGATGAATCTTTCCTCTGATCCAGTGTGACTATTCGTCTTACGTTCTCATGATGATAGTGATTTACTTACCTCCAAGAAAGTGAAGAATGATGTAGACCGTAATCTAGCTGCCTATTCTAAGTACATAATCTGGATATTGTAACATTTAGAAAGGGCACATGGCCAGTACAGAATGATTCAAATTAACTGACCTTTTTTTTTCACTTTGTCATAATTCCCTGAATTCTATGATATTGCAAATACCACTTTTTTTTTTTTAGCTGCACCCTGAACTTACCATGCAATCCATTATGTCAGAAAGAAATTGCTGTAATGACCGTCAAGTCTCTTTTTCTAATGGCAAGATTAGTTTGAATTCTTTCCACTCTTTCCATGATAAGAAAAAAAAAACAAAAAAATGCTGGTAAGAAAACCCTCAGAACAGTTTTAGTTATCATTGTAATCTTTTTAGTGATAATTTTAGTGCTTCATTTTTAAAAAAAAATAATCTTCGTTTTGTTTTACTTACAGACAAACAGTTCTATGCTTTATTTGTCCTTTATTTCTTACCGTAGTCAATACGAATAATTGAGTTCTGCCCTCTTTATATTTGTACAATTATTTGCAGAAAGCTATTGTGTCTTCTCTAGACATGTTTCTCTCATAATAACCTCTCTGGTTCTCGGTCTTTTTTCCCCCCCTCTCCCCCCGCTTTAGCTCTGTGTATTTTCCATGACATTTATTATTGTGCAGCTATGGTCTGAAGTCTGTCTTTGTATCACTTTGTGTGAACCACTGCAGAGGAGTTCAGGATTACTTAAATCCATTCTAACACCTTGACAGCATGAACGTAGTTTTGATTGTTCTGGCAGCTCTCTTGAGATTAGTTTTGTTGTAGAAATAGAGTAATTTCCAAAATTAATATTGCTTCCTTTCTCCCACTAGGGTGGCTCTGTTGGCCTGCTGATCCATAGTTCAGTATGATCTTGTAGTTTCCCTTTTCAAGACGTACAGTTCAAAAGCTCAGTAAAACCGGCTGGCTGGTTAAAGCTTAATAGCCTAATTTCCGAGAGTACAAAATTGCAGAGTATCCAGAGATATGAAATTATCCACTGAGGCCAAAATCTGCCAGTGCATTGTTGTACCCAAAACATTCAATTTCATAGATGTTGCACCTGTTAGAAAATTACAGTGGCCTTTACTATGGGAAGGGAATCTTTAGGATTCAATGCCAAATCACAAAATGGTTGTCAAAATGAAGTGTTTAAAGAATTAGTCATTTTTATAGCATGTTTTCTTCTTACTGTGGTTCTCGTATAACAATCTGATTTGATGAAACATCATTGATTTTTCCTGAGTGAAGATGAAAAGACACCCTACGAATTCTTTAACCCTTTTCATAAATCATTTTCAATAACCTTGTACACCATCAACTTTCTATACAGACATATCAGAAAATAGAGCATTAATTAATAGAACATTAATATTCAGAAGGAAATAACATCCACAGAGCACTCAAGAAAAGTGTGAGCTGCTATCACTTGTGGACTCAGTATGCAATCCTAAAATCTCAGTCCTAAAACTGACCATAAGGGCTAGTAGGAAACATATTGTTACTGGGGTTTGCATATCAGCACTTCAAAACATCAACATTAATTGTCTGATGTATGGTATGAAGTCTTGATGCACCCCTCAAGAAGTTCTGATAACATATTCTTATTAAAGACTTATTTAACCCTTTATCTTACTCAGGCTTTAAGCAGGTGCGAAGGGAGGTGATATTCTGAGGTCTCCTCAGACCATATGGTGCCAGCCCTTACACCAGTACTAACCCAGGAGGTTTTGTGGCTGGCACAAAGTATGCTCCTCCAGGTGGCAAAAATAAGGTTGGACTTCTTAACAGTGAGCAGGCAAAGAGCAAACAATGTTTATTTGAACATGTCAGTAAAATAATGTCAGCAGGGAAAAAGAACAGACCAGATGCTGCACAAGTGGAGGAGAGTCATGATCACCAGCTAGCTCTGCAATCAGTCCAAGTGGAAACCCCTGAACGAGCAACCATTTCTGCCTATTACCTGAATGTAAGCACAGCATGCAAGTCATTTGTTTTGTACTTAGGCTTTTAGACTGGAAAACCTCTCTCCAATAATCCCACTACAGCATTTCTGTTAAATTGTGCAGCCTGAACGCCAGTCAGTGAATTGTGTGCAAATACTCTTTTGTATTTTTATTTTTTTAGTTTTAATACTCAGGTGCAGATTTTAACGTCTTTCCTTGTTAGTTGCAAATGCATAAAATCTGAACATGAATTATTTTTTTATTTTACTTGAAATTTTTTCTGCCTGTGAAAATTTACTCTGAGCACATCAAAGGCTTCTGCCAAAAATATACATATATATGTATATATATACACATACACACTTTTGGTAACCAAGTGTATATACAGAAACGAAATATAATTATTTTGTTCCCCTTAGAAATTCCGGGGTATGCTTTTAAAGAAAATTGGTTTGGTTTTTTTTTCTTTTTTTTAATTATTACTATTCTCAGGTAAATTTGGATTTGGCTGACATTTATATGTGGACAGAGTAGAAGATGAACTGTTAGGACAACGAGGAAATTTAATATGAATTGTCCTGGTTTGGGGTGGAGCAGATCCAACCTTCTGTTCAGGGAAAAGCGGCCCTTGCTCACGCTTGTTGCCGTGGCAACCGGGGTCAGCTGACTTGGGTGGTTACCCTGCGGAAGGGTTACACCTGTGGACAGGTCAGGTGACCCAAACTGACCAATCGGGTGTTCCATCCCATCTGCCATGCTCAGTATAAAAGCTGAGGGACCAAGGTGGGGGTCAGGTTGGTCTGTTGTTTTCAGCTGTTGTGTGTTGGGGTGTGTCTGTGATGGGCTGCTTCTTCAGTGTCTCTCTTGTTGGTGGCTCTCTTTCGTTCGTGACTGATGTCTGAGGAGGACCCTCTCAGCTCATCTGCCTTTTGATCCCGGTCGGTGTGTTCCGGTTCCCATTTGTCACTGAGTGCAGTCTGGAACTTTCCCAGTGCCTGACAGTGACATCTCCCTAAGAATTTGATCTAGTTTTGTATATACTTTTTTGTATTGTATCTATTTCATTATTTTTTTTTTTGTTAAAGTAGTTTAGGCTTTTTTCTAAACTCATAAATGTCTTTATCTCTCTTCTTTCTCTCCTTGGAGCAAGAGCTGGGGGAGAGCATCTGTAATCTTGTCATTGGCCACCCCGGCCCAAGCTATAACATTCATATAAAATACTGTTTACAGGGTTTTTTTTGTCATTCCTTTGTTCTTGTGGGTCAGGGTGGGGCACCTCAGACTGAAGTTTAACTTTAGGCACTGTCAGTAGGGTTCTAAGATTACTGCCAGATTAACAGATTATCAATATTACAAATCCATATCGGTGACAAGTTTTACAGTATGCTTTTCTAGCGCCACTTTGCCCTTAGATGTAATTGCCATAGAGGTAGTCTATTCTGCTTTTGATAAGTTAAAGCAGTGCAAACTGCATTCTCTGCTACTTCTAGCGCTGGAGCTAGCTAGTTAATCATAGAAGGATCTTTTCTCCTGAAGTCTCATCATGCAAATAGGATGCAAGAGAGAGAACAGCAGTTCTACTGTATTATGCACAAAAAGTGAGCGCTTCTGCTTGCCAATGGCAGTGCTGTCTACCTCCTACCAGTAGGCTGAGCTTGAAGGAAAATGCACTATGAGATTACTAATTAATTATAGTTTCTATGTGGTACCTAATTAAATTAATAACTTGACCAAGATCAGCTTTCTGGAAGACTGCTAGAGCGATTAAAAACCAGCCCTATAGCCTTACAGTTTTATTTCTTCCATTTGCTTTATCAAGGAGCTCCTGTAATGAATTAAATCTTGATCCATCACTGACTCTAGACAGGGGTAGCTTTTGATCCAAATGCTCACAGTACACAGCTCACATATATGTTAGAGGTTATATGCTTGAAGTGTGAAAAAGGGAAGGAGGAGAGGGCTTCTGCTATTTGACTGGTAGGCAGTGGTTTTTCTTTCTTATGCCCTTGGGGCTCAATCTTTACTTTTGAAACTTGAAAAAGAGTGCAGCTGAGAGCTGAAGCCTGTTGCAGAGCAATTATCCTTGATGCTCCCATTTCCTGCAGTTCCTTTCAAGGGAGTGACATTGTACAGAACTATGAATCAAGCATCACTTACCTTGAAGCCAGGCATTCATCTATTTAGATGAGCTAAAAATCAACATTTGAGAAAACTGGTCTAGCTGCAAATGGCAATAAAACCAAAACTCTGTTTTCAAAGCATTCAAAACTAACTGCAGTTAAGCAAGCTGATGAACTGATGACCCATCACTGAAATGTCAGGGATCAGCAACTGGGAAAAGCCATGCTATTTGATGGAGTTCACTCTTGAAGTGTGTGAAAGGCTGGAAGGGTCTTATTCTAGCTGGTATGTGTGCACAGGCAAGTGTTCCTGCACCTCAGGGATTTGAAGCAATTTTATACCTTGATAAACTACAAGAATTTGAGTACTGAAATCTATTCCAATGCAATTGTCCTGGCTGTTCTTGATCCTTTTCTGTCCTTCTGAAAAGTTGAGGTACCTACATGAAGCATTTTATTACTCATTAGGATGTCTTTCCTCTTGAATAGACTTATTTAAACAAAACCAACTCAAAACCTTAAATATGCATGTCATTCCCATTTCAAGATCATATGATAAATATTGAAGTGAGAGAATTTAAAGTACCTCAGTATATGTTCCCAAAATACGCTGTAATTGAAAGTAGCATCAGACATTAATTACTTAAAATTTACTGTTAGCTTTATAACTACCTATTTATACATAGAATCCTTTCAAAGCAAAATATTCACGCAATAAATAGACAAAGTTTTCAAAGAGGTAAGAAATTGCCAAAGGTTTACCTTTTACCATAAAGACAGAAGGGAGAAAACAGGAGTCAGAAAATAAGACTTTTTTTTGCTAATACTCCTGTTACATTATCATAAGGTGCATTCAAGCAAAATTACTTAAGATTTTAAACCCTAAGTGAGGGCAAGTTGCACCTCCTGATTAAAATCTACCACTTTTAAATGTTAATATGGTGTCTGAAAATTATGAGGGTGAGCTTATCACTAGACATTAACCAGATCCTTGTAGTAGTAAGAATAAAATATTGACCTTCTGTAAAACCTTTTCTCCACAGATCACAGGTGCAATCATCGGACATCTAGACCTTGTCATTGTTAGTTTTGTGTGTACTTATGATTCATGTGGAATCTCAATATGCTCAATAGAAATTCCTATCTGAATGAGTACAGGTCACAGCATAACCTAGCTTAATTAAGACTTCCAAAATGCTTTTTTGGTTAACTGTGTAGTTGCACAGTTTGGAGAGAGAACTTGGACGTACTTACTGTTTACAAGAAGTAACATGGCTGGAAATAAATTACAGGGATTTTTTCTTTATTTCAGGTTTTACCTTTTTTTCAGGTATTGATGAAAACATTCAACTAGATTTTAAAAATGCCTTTTTTTTTTAAATGTCAGTGAATCAACTACTTTTTTTATGTGTTTGAGGAAGGATGAAGCAAGGTAGTCAGGCAAGCATATGCTTGCAGAGTTTCTGCAGTGATGAAACGAAGAGACATGCAAGGACAGAGCCAATAGGAATGCAGTGGAAATATGTTCTTAACTACATAATAACCTAGCGTGTTCTATGTGTGGGTTGATTTTTTCTTTCTTTCTTCCCTGTGGATTAGCTTCTGCAGGAGAGTAAAACCTGCTTAAGGATAGCAGGTCACTTTGCTTAATCTTCATTTTGTTATCATGCAAGTGGGAAAAAAGATTATTTCACTGGTATTGTCTGGTGCATAGATTAAGTCAGAGGCATATTCTAAATGGTAATGGTTATGAAGAGGTCCAAGAAATCTTTTTCTTTAAGCAAATTTGATTTCTTCTGAAATATCTGCTCTATGGTTACACATAAGCCCTGTTCTTTACTGTGAAACTAGAATATGGCATTGCTCTGCTGATTTGTCACAGCTGCAAGGTACTTAAAATACTAATTAAAAGCATTAAGGGAAAATATGTCTCAAGGAACATGCATGAGCACTAAGGTAGAAGCAGCAAGGAGGAAGGTTTTACATTGCCCCATTGTAAATACAGAAGAGTGAATAGTGGCACAGTTTAGAAGGGTATTGTTTACAGTCTTACATCACCATTTTCTGTAACTAATAGATTCTAATAACTAGGAGATACCAAAATACTATGACTATATCTATATTTTCCAATGGACTAATATCTGTACAGTGAAATGTTCAATGACCTTAGGACAAGGGCCATGAATGTTTGTGCTGTTCTAGCTATAACCCCTAAATGTTCAAAACATATGCACAAATGTTGATTACTGGTTATTAAAAAAAAAAGCAACCTTCAGAGCTGCTTAAAACCTCTTTTGGCATATAACGTGCCTAGTATTTTGTGAAAGCCTATTGCAGCTTCCCATGGTTGCAGGCATAAATGGGGACATCCTTTGACTGTACGTAAGATCATAACAAATCAAACAGATGCGCTGGCATCTACTTCAGAACCAGGAATGCAGAATTAATTACTCTGGCATCCTCTGTGTGTGTACATGTTTGTGTGCACCTTATTTTTTTTATAAAAAGGGAAACAGATGTCTGTTGCCATTTGGTCTTGTAGCCTGTTCCTTATTACTTACTCTATTGGTCATGTTTTTGTCTAGTACTCCACCCTTGAGCTTTTATTATAACTTGAATGCCAAACAGCTCCTTTTGAGCTCAGGGGTACACAGAAACGTAACATGATATCATTAATGCTTTAGTGCCTACATAAATAATGGCTTTCTTTTGAAGAGCTTGCAGGAATTTGGAGAAGAGCTTTCGCTCCTTTTAATACTTGTGAATCCAAATGATGCCACAACTCTTTTATACAACTGGAAGTGAGTCCAACTGTATTTTCGTAGGGCCATTTACACATCTAGAGAAGTATGTGGACTGCTGCAGGAAACGTTCATACTTTTATACTTGCAACATTTAAAAAAAGATTACAGTTACCAATGAAAACAGAGGTTTTCCAGATTACAAGTGATTTGTCATAAAATGTGTTTCTGTAACAACAGGCATATAGCACAACAAACTGGTGTAAGAAGGCAATCAGATAATTGGTTTTATAACTGAACTGCTTTTCATACAAAGAAAAGTGTATGTTTTTAAGTGAAAGTGAACATTATGTTGATCAAGATCACATCAGCTGTTTGCAATAGTGTGGGAAAAACTTGTTCCAAGATACGGGAAATATTTGTTCTGCAAAAAACAAAAAGGAAGATTAAAACAACTTTCCAAAATACAGCAATATTAGAAATTCTCTTTCCCCTTTACAGACTCATACATAAGTTTATAAACCACGAAATTCAGGTGTGATTCGCATCTTGTTCTGACAATTTATTATCACTGCTGAAGAACAAGTGTTTCTGTTGCCTTTGACAACTGGGGATAAGGGGATAATAATGCTTATGAAATGAGAAAGAAAATTAATTGTCAGCAAAACAGCACATATGCTACTTCGCTGTTTCTACTCGAGTCACTTTGTGCTAGAAGCTCATTTGCACATGACTCCTGGAACAATATCTTTCTAGTGTAAATACCATGCAATAATGCTACTATTTCTTTCTACCGTAAGGATTCACTCTTTCATAACATAGTGTGTGTGTTTTAACCCTCACAAGTCCATTGAGAAGACGGAGGCCCCGTGCCTGGAGACATTCAAGACCAGGGTTGATGAGGCTCTGAGCAACCTGATCTAGTTAAAGATGTCCCTGCTTACTGCAGGGGGGTTGGACTAGATGACCTTTAAAGGTCCCTTCCGACCCAACAGATTCTATGAAAAGTTTCTAGAAATTATTTCAGTTTCCTATTTCATGTGTATTCTTGCCTTAGGTTGTAATTTGTATGTGTATATATGTATACACAGACATGTGATTTAATATAGTTTATCATAACATATGTAAAGCGTAACAAAAGCATGCATAAGCATTGAAGTCCAATTGTACTGATAGATATTAAAGCAATCATTTTAAACATACCAAGAAATTGGGAATAACTTTATAAACACAGCCTTTTCTTGAAGATAATGTTGCTGTAGTAGCTGAAGGAGCTGGAGAGAATTCATTTTGTTGGCTTTGTGTATTTGAAGCACTTTACATCTGGTGAATTTCATGCTTTCTCTTGCATAGTCAGTTTTGATGAAATGTGCCCTGGTTAGACCTCCTGAATGCTATCTTTCCAGGAGTTCCTCATTCAAGCCTTTTGTATGGCTCACCTTATGCAATTTCTGTGTATTCAAAATTCAGGATACTTGGTCTTCTTAAAGTTCTAGCTCCTGCAATCTTTTCCTCGTATTCAGGTCTTCGTAAAATAAAGACATATTTTAACCTTTCTGTCTCTTGAACAAAGCTTGAAAATATGAACTTGAAAAAATTAAGCAGTCAATTAAAGAAGACACCGATTTTTGCTGAAAAGAGCTCTTCATTTTCAGGACCCAAATCACAGTTTTCATAGGCAATGGTTTCCTTGGTATTACAGTGCAGGTGAGATAATAGTGCTTGATTTTTGAGGAAGCAAACCCAATAATTTTTCTTATATGACGGATAATACTTCTAGGGATATTTTTCATGTTTCTATATCAGATGTCAGTAGAAGCATTTTAAGAAGTTTTCAAGTAGGCCAAATTATCCATACAGTATGTAAAGTATAATCAGTATTATAGGAAAAGTACTCAGTTTTTAAATCAGATGTGTAAGTAGAAGTGGTCATTTCAAACAAAGTTTGTGTGACATTTTTATAACACTCTTAAACAGTGTTTCTTCATAAAAGCACTTACGCTTTGCTTTCTGTTATCAGGAAAAGTAAAAAAAAAGAAGTTTGCAAAATGCAGTTAGGTTTTTGTTATATAGATTAGCATGGTGATTTACATCATAAAAATTAAAATGTAAATATCTTGGTACTCATGTATTGAGAAAACAACCCCTCTACACATGTACTGTGCCTTAGGAGCATTAAAACATGAATGATTAATTTGATACGAAAATTAATTAAGCAATTTGACATTTAAAACAATCCCCAGTTGTCATTGTCACTTCCAATGCATGTGTATTAAAAATAAACAAATTACTAGCTTGTTAGATAAATTAATGGAAATGTTTAAAATTTCTTCTAAAAGTCTTTCTGATTGCTTTTGAGAATTTTCCTGTGTAGTTGAATACAGTCTGAAAAATTAATCAGGAAACCCCCCAAATATTCCAAAGATACTTCCAGTTCCCACCCTGATACAGACAATGTAGGTGAAAAAACCTGCAAATAATAATGTTTTTCAGTTTAAAAAAGTGAGTTTCTCAAAATTTTCAAAACTGTTTTTTTACTTTTGTCCATTTTTAAAAGTCAGATAAATAACAGATAATTTTTAAAGAGCTTAGTTGACTTTGTTGGCTACACAAGGAAGATGGGCTTTTATCTGTCTATCTCGGGCGTCCTGTTTCATCAAACAGTTAAAATTGCGTGAGGCAGACTGTAATTAAGCATCAGTTTTTTTCCTAAAGAAAGTAAGTGATAAGAGGAACAAGATAAACGTTTAATAGTTTCCAGATATTAAGATGCAGATTTCAAAGCAATTGACATAAGCAATTGATGTCAGGTTTGTTTTTTTTTTTTTTTTTTTTTAAGATCTTGAATCCCACTTAAGAAAAATTGACCTAAATTGAATTCTTAACTTAAAGTTACCAGATTTTCAAACACCCAAATATGGCAAAAACCAGTGGGAGTTGCGATGAGCTGAACCCTAGGGTACCTTAATCATGTCATGTAGATGCTGAAACAGGAAGCCTGATGTGCAAAAATGTTTCTGAAATATAACACAAAAACTTTATTTTCCAACCAGTGTCATTTCATAAAGATTTACTTGCTGTGATGTCTGGGTTAAGGATGTGGAGTACCAGTTTATCTAATGGGGAATTGAACCTGCATGTAAATTTTTGGCACTGAGAGAAGGGGTGGTATCTTTGGGAGTGCCTATGCCACGTGCGTGTGACCACACCATGTATGACACCACACATGTACATAAAGACCAATGAGAAGAGGTGGATACCTGTGAAGCTCTCCAGAGGAAGATCCTGTCTGCAAACTTCTGTGACAGAAATGAAGCAGATGGCATCTCTTCCCTGAGACCTTCATGGCATCTTACCTAATTCCATCAACAGTATTTGAAATTACCTTAACCAGTTCTGACTGGATACCTAAAAATTAGGCATAGCTACTTCCTTTATTCAAGCTTCAGCCCTTTCTCACTGAGACAGTAAAGTATCTTTAACCCTCTCTTTAAGGCACTGTAGAGACAATCACCAAACCACAAAAAGTATAAATGAAGCATCTGCTCAAAAATGAATAGCAAGTTGTGTCCCTATTTGTAGGTGTATATATAGCTACAAATGCCAAGTCATAATTATTTGGGTCACATTGCTGTGGGCATTTATGTACATATTTGTCTGTCACAATGGATGTCTTGTGTTAATTTTATTAATTGGCTGTGGGTGGATGTTTGTAGGCTTATGTGCCTTGTGTTGAGAAAAGCTGAATGAGGAAAAGGCAGACAGGAATGTATCTATGCCACCACTTAAGAGGTCTGCCAGTGATAAGTGACTCTGGAACCTGGAAGTATACAAGAATATGGTAAAAATATGTGTGACGTAGAAAGCGGCATTATAAGAACTAAAACTGAATTCTGACTTTTAAGATTCCTTGTTCAGCCATGAACATGTATATAAAATCTTCAGATTTTGAGTTTCATCTTCTGGTTAAGTTAGTGTCAAAGAAGCCCAGTAAATTTTATGATGCTCTAATTAGCACTTTCACAAGCTGTTAACATTTTTACTTGCAGTCAAGTGGCATTCAGAGAAATGTGAAATTCTGCTGCCTTTGAAAATATTAAGGAATCAGTCCTACTGAAATTGAGAAGTCCCCTTAAAAGCCTGTAAATACATCAATGGAAACTGAAATTAATTCTCAACAAGGCACGTTGGATGTCTACTGTTGAATGAATTTGATGAATAATACTCCTTAAAACTGTAACTTTCCTGTATGCCTACTTCTTATAAAAACAGTTAGTTTATTAACTAATAGCAAAGTATATAACTCGTAGCAGTCTGATGACGTGCCTTCCTCTCATTTACTCAGCTATCTCAGTTGAGCCATCTAAAGTAGGTCTTTACTGCTCAGGCCAGCCCTCAGGAGTCCCAGACTTTGGAGGTAACAGGGAAAGTCTGGATGAAGGAATACTTCCCCTTGGTTGAAGAGGATCGAGTTAGAGATCAGTTAAGTAAACTGGATATCCACAAGTCCATAGGTCCTGATGGGATGCACCTGAGAGTGCTGAGGGAGCTGGCAGAAGTCATTGCTGGGCTGCTCTCCATCATCTTTGAAAAGTCCTGGAGAACAGGTGAGGTGCCTGAGGACTGCAGGAAAGCCACTGTCACTCCAGTCTTCAAAATGGGCAAGAAGGAAGACCCAGGAAACTACAGGCTGGTCAACCTCACCACCATGCCTGGAAAGGTGATGGAACAGCTCATTCTGGGCATCATCTTAAAGCAAGTGGAGGAAAAGAAAGCTATAAGAAGTAGTCAACATGGATTCACCAAGGGGAAATCATGTCTGACTAATCTGATAGCCTTCTATGATGGCATGACTGGATGGATAGATGAGGGGAGGGCAGTGGATGTTGTCTACCTTGACTTCATCAAGGCTTTCGGCATGGTCTCCCACAGCATCCTCATACGGAAGCTTAGGAAGAGTGGGTTAGATGAATGGACAGTGGGGTGGATTGAAAGCTGGTTGAAAGATAGAGCTCAGGTGGTCCTGATTATGGGCAGACTCTAGTTGGAGGTCTGTAACAGGTGGTGTTCCCCAGGGTCAGTACTGGGTCCAGTCCTGTTCAATATGTTTATGAATGACCTGGACGAGGGGATAGAGTGCGCCCTCAGCAAGTTCGCTGATGATACAAAACTGGGAGGGGTAGCTGACACACCGAAAGTCTCTGCCACCATACAGCGAGACCTGGACAGGCTAGAGAGTTGGGCAGAGAGGAACCTGATGAAATTCAACAAGGGCAAGTGTAGGGTGCTGCACCTGTGGAGGAATAACCCCATGCACCAGTACAGGTTGGGGGCTGACCTGCTGGAGAGCGGCTCAGTGAAAAGAGACCTGGGAGTCCTGGTGGACAACAGGATGACCATGAGCCAGCAATGTGCCTTTGTGGCCAAGAAGGCCAATGGCATCCTGGCGTGCATCAAGAAGAGTGTGGTCAGCATGTCGAGGGAGGTCATCCTCCCCCTCTACTCTGCCTTGGTGAGGCTGCACCTGGAGTACTGTGTCCAGTTCTGGGCTCCCCGGTTCAAGAAGGACAGGGAACTGCTGGAGAGGGTGCAACAGAGAGCTACCAAGATGATGAGGGGACTGGAACACCTCTCTTAAGAAGAAAGGCTGAGGGATTTGGGTCTCTTCAGTCTGGAAAACAGACGGCTGAGGGGGGACCTTATCAACACTTATAAATACTTAAAGGGTGTGTGTCAGGAGGATGGGGCCAGGCTCTTTTCAGTGGTGCCCGGGGACAGGACAAGAGGTAACAGGCACAAACTTGAGCATAGGAAGTTCCACCTAAACATGAGGAGGAACTTCTTTACTTTGAGGGTGGCAGAGCACTGGCACAGGCTGCCCAGAGAGGTGGTGGAGTCCCCATCTCTGGAGATATTCAAAGCCCACCTGGACGCGTGCCTGTGCAACGTGCTCTAGGTGACCCCCTTCTGGCGGATGATCTCCAGAGGCCCCTTCCAACCCCTGTGGTTCTGTGTGATTCTGTGAGATGCCTCACTGTCTGGAAATCCAAGGAGGAAGGCAGATCTTCCTTTCAAGTTAATGAGGGCTAGGACTTAATCCTCTAATCTGTCTTCTCATCAGTTTCCCGATCAAGAAGAGTTGGCTTAAGCAATTTAAAGTACCTAAAATTAAGTGTGCAACATGGAACCCATAATTTCTTTTGTAAAAAAAAAACCTTAAAATTAAATCAGTTTTTTCCCTGTTAGGTGCTTCTTTTAGAGAATCAGTTATCAAAGACTTTAGATTACACTTTCTCAATGTTTCATTCCTCAAGAAAATTTGTAGTGTGACGGTCATAGTGCAAATGAAACAATTTGTCATGTTGTGTAGCTCTGTGATTGTATTTAGTGGTGACACAGCTCCCCAACTCTTCAGGGTTGATTGAAAGTACATTGACATAAAAAATGGCAAAGTTCAGATTCAGAAAACCAGTCGTTCATGACATTGTAACTAAAACCTCCAGGGGTGAAATAATGAGAGAAAATTCTGCAAAAATCCAGTGGTCTTTAAGGAAACGATGATTTTTTTCAAATGTAAAGTGAGGGGCAATTGGGACGCAGTTTTTATCCCGAGAACGTTTTTAAGGTGTATGTGTTTTTACCTCACTGTTTCTAATATTTTGTACTTTAGCTGTAGTTTTCAGCAGAGCTTAAAATATCTTATTTCCGTGAAGCATGGTCCTTCTGACTCAGATGTAATCACATTTGCAGGCAGTAGGGGAAGCTAACACAGCTGCTGCTCCTGTTAAATTCATTCTGGACAAAAGGAAGAGGTTTTGGGTTTGTTTCTTGTTTCTAAAGTCTCGATGTTTGTAAGAATGTATGCCTTACTATTACTGTTTTAATGTAATAATGTTCAGTTTCTAAGGATGCAATATTTTGATAGGATAAACCTCAAGTACTAAAGAATACTAACATGAATTAATTAGAGCTATAACTGGGATTGTAAATTATATCAGTTTGACATTGATTTTAGGCAGCCATACGAGTTTATATGGAGGGGAGGGTTTTTTCACACTTCTAAGAAAAAAGTGAAAGAGGGAGGAAAAGAAAAGGCAGTAGGATTTAAATAGACGGTTTGCATTTGTTAAATAGTCAGATCTGTTAATTAACAGTTACAGTAGGAATGTAGAATTCTGTGACTGTAATTAAACAAAAATAGTAGAAGAACTGATGACCGTGTCACTATGAATGAGGGGGAAAAAAACAGCAACAGAAGGATGGCAGAAGAAAAACAAGCTGACATCTTTGAGTACCTCCTCCATGCGGACCAAAGACAGGCCAATGAATCAACACACCATTCATCTCAGTGGCAGAAGACCTCCCAAGATGAGTGATTGAACAGAGCAAGCAATACTGACAGAGGTGACAAAAATGGAATACATTTCAGCTTCTGGGCTGAAAGCAACTTGGCTAAAGATTTTCAGAGGCAGAAGGGGCACAGACACAGAAATAAACTGTAAAGCTCCAATGCACCCCAGATATCTTGTTAATGTGCTAACAGAGAAGGTACTCTGTTGCATGCACATTTCTCTTTTCCTTAGCTTGTACCAAAGACTGGCAGTCAGTGCACCCTCCAGTCCACACCCCAGGCCTCCACTTATCAGTGTCAGGAAGGGAAAACCT
Source organism: Rissa tridactyla (assembly GCF_028500815.1). NCBI lineage: Eukaryota > Metazoa > Chordata > Aves > Charadriiformes > Laridae > Rissa > Rissa tridactyla. The sequence continues at coordinate 112,992,120 of NC_071468.1, read as the reverse complement.
ATTTAATTTACTTACTGTAATAACAGCAGCAGAAGGCAGCACTTACTGATGTAGAACGAAGACAAGAAAACAGGATTAGTTTTGAGATCTGATATCTTTCAGCTCCCCGGGCCTGGCTTGAATTCTAAGAGCCATGACAGGTAATGAGATACCAGAACTTAAAACTACATTATCCTGATTTATCAGATACTTTCCTCTCAGCACTTTGCTCTGCTTAAGGACCCCTGAAGCCAGAGATTATTCCTGTATACACCAACAAAAACTTGGGATCACAGCTTTGAAGCGCTGCATATCAGTTCCTAACTCAGGCAGTATCAGACTTAAAACTTTCATTAGTTCCTCACGCTTACAGCACGTTGTTGCTTTTTTTTTTTTTTCTTGCCACTACACTATAAGCAGAAAACATGCTTCTGAATCCTGCCATAAGCAATAGCTTTTGAGTTCAAGGCATGAACCATGAGAAAGGGACAGATAAGAAGGGGAGTCCAAAACTACCCAACTGCTAGATAACCTCGCCCCTCTCATTAATGCCCCACTCTGTTTCTATGACATACAAGAAACTCATACAGGTTCTGAATTTCTTTCTCCCAACTGGCAACGCAAGAATCCTATAGAGGCTGTTCCTGCTGTATGGTCCTGCAGATGCCTGGATCTATACAGTAGAAACACTTCCTCAAATGCCAGCAGATCATGCCTGAGGCTGGAGAAGCACATATCTTTTATAAATTTACATTAGCAATGACTTAATCACAGAAGAGCCTGAAAGAGGGTTTTTAACTACCAGATAAATGACAACTGCATACATCAAAATAGTTAGAAACCTGGAGGAAAAGAAAAATGCAAATTTCCTGTTGCCTTCTGTTGGTGCAAGTCTATTAAAGTAAAGGGATGTAAAAGGACACTTCAGAGCATAACAGAAGTTGGTGGGAAATGCACAGCATGTTTAATCATCTGTAAAGAAATACTAATAAGATTATTGTTTTCATTTCACTTTTCAGTGTAGGTGTTAACTCCTATGAGTGAATGGAATCTGATCCCCATTTATATGAATTAGTTTTATGAGTTAAATGAAGCATCAAATTAACTTCCCTTGGAATTATTTAAGATCTTACAACATAAATAAACAACTTGGAAAGAACAGAAATGAAACTATTTGGATGACTGGAAAAGTCATGTGCCTTATTATGTATAATTTCTGAGGAAAGAGCCTAAAATCAATCTGTTATAAAGTTTTACGTGTTTATTGACATATCTCTTCTGCTCTAGGTTTTGGTACCATCATTGGCTTGTATCTGTGTGTGCAATTACAGTTGTTCGTACAGCTGGCAGATGGTATGCAACAAGAAAGTCTTCTCATAATAGCAAAAGGATGGGAAGAAGGCTGATTCTGTGAATTATTATGTATTCCATCTTCCTGCCTTTCATTTCCAACTGGATTATGAGGCTGCTTCTATGCATAACATTAGTAACAAAGCTGAAGAATCAGTGTTTGGTCTGTGAGGGGTTCCTGACTTCATTTGTAAAGAAATCTTTTCTCTCTGGTGAACCTACAGTTTGCTTGGCCAAACTGAAGCTAGCACATATCATGTAGCTTTATCACTGTCAAGTGGTTTTACAGGCTGAGGTTCTTTTAACTTGCAGCAGAGCAGAGATGATTTGGGGTCTTTTGTTTTTTACTTTAAATAAAAGGCTTTTTTGAACCACTGCACTTCATCTTTTAACTATAAAGAAAACCACATTAGGAATAAGCTAAGTGGAATCAGACCAGGGGAGAAATTACTTCCACCAAAAGAACCCCAATTACTCCCCTAGAAATGTTGGTTCATTAAAAAAATGTACTTTATTAATTCTCCTTTACTATGAGGTGCGATCTATCCCTCCCACAAGGTACCTAGAGGCAACAGTAATTGAATCGATCAGGAGAAGTGACATATTTGTCAGCAAATGGGAAACTGCCATGGGCAACAGAATGAAGGGAAAAGCAGCACAAGCCAAAAGGGGACCTATTCAGCAGATTTAGAATTAGAAAAATTGAGCAAAAAGGGGGTTTGGTAACAGATGGGTTTTTCTGGGAATGGAGCCCTGTGAGATACTAGCCAGGCTGAACGTGTGGAAAAAAAAAGGAGGCACTTCAGCTTCTAGTTGTGGTGCAGGGCTTTACAGCAGTTCATAAGCATGCTCACTGTGACATTTTGTTGCTGGAGTTCTAATTTTCTCCTTACTCTCAGCTTATTTTCAGATAGCTGTCTGCTGCTGCGTTTACTGCTTCTGCGCCTCCTTGACCACCTTTGGTTTTTAAGAGGCGGGATACCAAGATTCAGGTCACTGATCAGGTCACCTTAGGCAATGGGGTGAGATGGAATTTTAAAGGGAACAGAAAGAAACAGACACTTTTAGGATCTACTGGTGTACAAGTTGGTTGCCATCATCGAGTGTCTATTTTTCTGCGTTCACTGTTGGCCACGTGTCACATGCTCGTTTAGCCAGATGTATCCAAATCTTACTGTCATATGATAGTGGTAAATTCCTACTGAAGACCATAAGGGCTGAACAAGGAAAACGTGAGTCCTTTGCTGAATGGGGTAGGTATTTTTGTGACAGCAGACACAGACAAGGCCTTCTTAGCCTTAGTCTTCGCTGCTTCAGTCTCCCAGGCCTCTGTGCTTGCAGGATTGGTTCAAGGAGAAGAGGAGGATAAGGACTGAGCCCGGGATTATGTGAAACAACTTGACCAATTCAGGTCCATGGAACCTGAAGGTGAAGGTGCTGAGAGGACTGGCAATGCTCTTGCAAGGCTTCTCTCTACCATCTTTTAAGTGTTGTGAAGACTGAGGGAGGACCCCAGTGACTGGAGAAATGCAAATATTGTACCCATCTTCACAAAAGGCCAGGATGCTCCACAACACTGGAGGCATGGAAGTCTCAGTTTGGTCCCTCAGAAAAGTCATAGAGAAAATCCTCTTGGAAGTCATTTTTTGGCATGTGATGGAGCAGAAGAAGGCAGCATGGATTTACCAAAGGTAAATCATGCTCGACCGACCTGATTGCTGTGGACAAAGGGAGAGCAAAATGGATAAAAATAAACCAGGCTACTACATGGGAGAATTATTCATGGTTTAAAGTTCTGATTGTATAAAACTCCATTCTCATGGCTCTAGAAGTGTCATTAAATCCCACTGATTTGTGTAGCTTTAGAACTAAGCTACCATTAAAGCTGCCTAAAAGTCTTCTCCTGTGCAGTTCCAGCAAAGGAGATTAAAGTCTGCGTTGCATAGTGTTGGTTCTGCAGTGGGTACCATGGCAATGCAAATTCACTTAAGCTGCTCTCCATAAACCATATACTCCATAGGAACCATGAAATATCAATGTGACATTTATTAGAAAAAAAATGTGGTTTTAAAGCTTCTGAACTGGCACAGATGTGTAACTCTCCATCTTGTTGTATTGTAAAATACTCACTTTTAATACTTTATTATTCCCAGGGCTCATAGATTATAAGTGAAATTTTACACAGCCATACTGATATTAGTCACAAACATGACTCTCATTAATATTTTTTCTCCAGTTAATTATGTACTGAAATAGTATGAAATTGTAAAAGCTCGAGACAAGGTCAATCTAATTTCTCAGTGATGTAGAAAATATTAATTTCTCATAAGGAGTTCTGGGTTTGAGAACTCAGAGTTCGATCATTTAGCTAATTATGCCATTAATTTACATGGAACAGTTCCTCATCAAGGCCTGTCTGATGCTAGATTTTTTCACTGATACTTAATGTATTACATTTAATCCTACTGAAGTTCTATTTAAAATCAATATCAAATTTTGGTAATACATGACAGGGCAAAAGATACATTTTGTAGCCTTATTGAACCAAGTTCCATTCCATGAGCTCACCTTAAATAGTTCATAGAATCATAGAATTGTTGGGGTTGGAAGGAACCTTAAAGATCATCTAGTTCCAACCCCCTGCCATGCGCAGGGACATCTCCCACTAGATCAGGTTGTTCCTTTTCCTTGCATGTCCATAGATATTACCATAGGTTATTTATAGTGTTAAGCACTATTGAAAGCACTCAGCTGTGATCTTTGTTTCATGCCTACTCAGAGGATTTGAGGAACTCCTTTATTCCTGCTGTGTTGATAAAAGAGATTTTTGAGATAAGAGATTAATAACATCTTTACTCATTGTTACAGTATTAAAATGTGAGATTTAGTTTGGGGTGTCATGCTAAAGCATTGGTGGAAACTGTCACTGTAACAGCTACCAGTGCACATTCTTTAAATCTTTCATTAAACATGGGGGGTGAGGGGAAAAAGGATATAAAACAGGTTAAGTATTTGTAATTAAAAGAAGAAAGGAAAGCTGCTTTTTTTTTTTTTTTTTTTTGGATGGGCGTATATGTGTTAACTACATCCATTATTCACTTTCTATTTAGCAGGAAAAAAGTGCTTCTTTTATCTGGTAGTCTTCATTTCATAATGACCCTCTTTTTCTTGGGATGAAGACAAAGACAGTTAGAGAATCTCAGTCTATTGTTGAACTTCCCTCTAAGAGAAGGCAGGATGATCTTAAATAAAATGCTAGGAAGAACAGTATCAGAGAGAGAAAATGGAAATGGTTTTCTTTCATTTGAACCTTACTGATGGATATTACTGACCCAGCATAGGGTCTTAGTAGCCAGTCTGAGGACGGAAAAACTTCTTCCAGTGTCAATCTATTTAAGTCATTGCTTTTTGTTTGCTCTTCTAGTCATATATTCCCAGCAGTAATAGAAGAAGTAGAATTGATTTGGCAGTCTGAGCCAGGCTATTAGGCAGGAATCAGAAAGAAAAAGAATAGGAAAGAAAAAGAATAAGCTGGGAGGAAAATGATGCATCAGGGAGGGGAAAACAGCAGAACACTGAGCATCATATCCTAAATGAAACTTAGGATTCAGCCAAAGCTATTTTCCACCCTCTAAAAAAACATACTCTATAATAAGACCTAGAAGAGCGAGTAGAGAGCTAATTCTTTTTTAAGAAGTCTTTTAATGATTAAACATTTAGTTTAGTTGCTATTTGGAGAACAAACCTCAATCCCCAAACTCACTAGAAAAAAAGGGGAGTTTAACCCTGGTTACGAGGCAGTTCACACAACTGCTGCCTCAGTCCTATGGGCAGTGGTGGTGCCCCCTCCTGAAGCAGCCCAAATGTCAGGACTGGAGCAGAGAGGTCTGCGAGATCACGCTTTTGAGGAGCTGTGAGGGACTCTGAGTCTCTTGGTTTCTTCCTAGCCAACCAGGCAGGCAGCCAAATCGAGATAAACTTAACAGCACCGCTCTTTCATCAGTCTCTTGGACAGGCTGCTTGAAGAGAAGAGTGAATGGGATGAAGAAATCTGGGTAAGCTGTGGTGCATATGTTTTATGTCAGCGCTGTTGGAAGGTGGTCAAAATTAAGCTATCTCTGCTTTTGATTTTGAAGGTAACAAAAAAAAAAAAAGGGTATATATTTCATTGTTGATTTCAACGGGGATGATGAAGCTGCCTAATATTAGAATAGAGCACTGAACCAGGAGGCTGAGATAACACAGCACAAAAGCAGCAGTGTCCCAGATCTCAAGTTCCTAAAATACTACCTTGTTCTTCAAGAGATTCACAAAAATGGGCATATCCATCTTTTTATTACTAAACATATTTACTGGGGGGGTTTTATTAATTATTTTTATTTTTTAAACTTCCAATAGGTGTAGAAATATATAATGTTCAAAAATCCTAATTATTTGTTCTAATATAGGGGAATAATTACTGAAATAAAAGACACTGAAATGACTCTGGAAAGACAAACATTCCTAAAAATATGCTCCGTGTAACTAGTTGTTTAGCAATTATCACAAGCACCACCATATGATGCGAACATGGGCAATGGATTACTGTGACAAAATATTTCTGAAGGAATGAAACACTCTTTCTGTGAGAAAGACTCAGCATGACCTGTGCATGAAAGCCAATTGACAGAATTTCTCCTAAAAAGGCTGGAGAGGAAGGATGATGCTGATTGCTCAGAGCTCCGGAATTTCAATCCTACATACCTCATGTAGTGGGATCTGCTCCAGGTGACCAGATTCACCCCTTATCTTTAAACAGTTTATCTTTAAATGTTTATCTTTACACTTAGTGCACATAAATGAGAAGCCTATAACAAAAAATCACTTCCAATCTTCGGTAAAATAACACCCTCTGGAGATAATTTTTTACAGCACTGCCTGTAGAAGAAGCAATGGTGCTCCTGACATAGGTGGCTTGATTAAATGATTAACCTTAGCTGGGATGAGTGTGTGAGAATACAGGTCTGTAACCCATGTATGAGTCTGAGCTGGCTGAAATAAAAATAAACCCACCTCTCTATTGATATTTCCCACCATAACCCTGTGTAAGAAGTTACTCCATATGTAACTAACCTGGTTTTGGGGTAGGGAGTTAACTTTTCCTAACATTTTCCTAACATTTCCTAATCTGTTTCAATCCTAATGAGTTGGGTTAGCCAAAGCAGCCTCCATTAACTGTTTATCAGGTCTTTTCGATCTATATGTTAAAAAGCGAAGAGGAGATAGAAAGCGTTGGGTTGGAAGGGACCTTTAAAGGTCATCTAGATACCTGAGGAGGAGTCAATATCTGGGGCAGCAGTCAACTCTCATAGGTTCAAAACCTGTGGTGGAGGAGCAGTGCAGCCAGCTCAGCTGCATCTGAAATGGGTGCCAACTTAGTTCACCTTTAAGGATCTATGGAGATCTTTCCATTTCTATTTGCAGGTGAGTGAGTGTGATTTTTTCATACCAATCACCTATATTTCTGAAAATGTTTAATGTAAAATGTTTGTGTAATTCCCTCTTTTTGATGGTTTTGAATAATGGGAGCCTATGCAGAACTGAATCTCTGTCTTGACTTTTTTATGGAGCTAAGTTTGTGGACCAATCAGTGGAAAACAGTAAAGATATAAACCACTTCCATGCTTGATCAGACAGAAACCTGCATTTTTTAAGTCAGCTTCTGTTCTGCACCAGGCAAGGAGGTGAGGTGAGAGGGAAACACGATGTGGGGTTGTTTCTGGATCTCAATAAGAAAGGCACGACAGCAAGTCACTTAATAAAATAGCTGTTTTAATAAGATAGAATAAAAAGAGGAATACAGATAGCAAGTAAATCTTCTGTCCCTTCAGGTGCTGGGCACCCTGCACTTGTGCAGCCTCGGATGGACCCCAGATGGATTTTCCCACAGCATACTGTGCAGATGCCTTCTGTGCAGTGAAGGTCCCCTTTGTTGGTTTTTCAAGCTATTGTCTAATTTTCTTACAGGGAAACAACTCTGTTCATAAAGGGTGCTTGCATGAGAACTTCTTGCTGCCCTTTTAGATAAAAGCAAGGCCACAGAAGTGGCATAATTGCAAGTTACCAAGTGGGAGCTGCCTGCAGCCTTCTCTATTGCAATGAGCTGGCTGAGTTTACCCTCAAGGTGTCCAAGGGGTTTGTGCAGCACAGCACAGCCTGAAGGTCATGCTGTACGTGCAGCACAACACAGACCCGGTCCTGCTCAGGTTAACTGTTATCTGGATCGCTCACACCTCGACGTGCAGTGGTCTCCTGGTCAGGATGACAACACTTCACCCCTTGACCCACGTACAGTTCGCCTTTCTCAGAGATACAGATTATATTAGTAAACTGTTCAGCTAGGAGAAAGTTTACTGACTGGTTGAGCTGTTATCTCTGTCACAACACCCACCAACATGCGGCACAGCTGGGCATGGAACACTCCAGCAGGTTCCCATACAGTGGCTACTCATGCTACCGTGGGCTTCTCAAGTCCTAAGGAGGCCAAATACAGCAGACCTGGCCTGCTCAAAATCATTAACTCGTCAAATACAATGTCTTCCTCAAGGCTCCCAATACAGCTTCTAACTTCACTTAGCCAGAGTCACCTAGTCCTAAACAATTTTATGAAAAAGAATTTCATGGTAAGGTAATTATGATCAGAGAAATCCCATCTCACATAACCTCTGCGGTCACAGAAGGCCTGGAATGCAGCAGAATCAATGTGAGCAACAGCAAGGTAAGGCACACAACATGGTGTCAGTGATCCATAACCACTATATATCATCAAAATGTAACATTTATTCTACTGCATTAACAGGGGGAAAGCAACAGGACATGGATCTTCAGCTATACGGATCAGCTGTCTGATCTCTTCAGTCCTTGAGAAGGAATGCACAAAATCCTGGGTAGCTATGGCAACCTTGAAACTACCTAGGTCATGATTTGAGAAATGGCAGCCTAAATGTCTCGAGCACTTCCAGCAGAAGGAAGTGTCAGCAGAATAAGTGCTTGAGTAAAATGTAAAATCCACATTATCATTAATGGATATAGAATAAGGTGTAAAACAATTGCTTTGGAAACTAAAATACAGAATTTGATGTTACAAATAACTCGAAGGCTAAGATTTTTACAAGAATGTATGCTTTTCCTAAGTTTCTACATCCATGGGAATACTCTAGCCATACAAACTATCCCACCACATCTGTATGATCCCGCTGGTGTCAGTTCTGTGACTGCACATGGGCTTCCAGTTCCTCCCATGTGTTTCCCAGGCTACATTCATTTGTGTAAAGGCAGTTCAGTTTCCTCACTTTTCCTAGGAAACTGTGAAAGCCTCCTTCTTTGCTATGTGCCATTCATGCTTCCTTAAAACATCACCTGGACTCCTGCTCCTTTCAGTCTAGCCCCCAGCGTCATATTGAATTCATCCGAAGTCTTTCTCACACATGGGTGCACTCACATACAAACAGCAAAAGCTGAGGGTTGGAAGAGACACAGCACTTTCTCCATGATGTCCTTGGTTGCAGACAAACAGCAAGCCCCTGGAAGCAGCAGGTCTGATTTGCAGAGAAATGCCTCCATTGTGTGCAGAAGGGAGTATGACATCTCCATTGCATGGTGCATTCTGTTGGTGGGACTAGTGTGAATCTGTTGATCATGCATGGCCAGCTCAGATGCTTGTTCTCACCTTCAGTATGGGGCTTTGTACCTCTTCTCCAACTGAATATCTGTAGATGGAGAACAAATATTCTGATCTCTGGAAGTCACAAGCTTCTGCCCCCAATGTCAAAGCAGACCCTATCTTCACTCTTCTTAAATGTTGTCTCAGGGCGTCCCTCCTTATGTACAATGTAGGACTTACGTTCTTGCCCCTGCAGAGTTTTCATAAAGATCCTGTTAAGTTACCATGCCTCTTCCTCTTTGCTTCCTTGTCTGGTCTCCCCCCTCTCAGCAATGCCACAGTTGCTGCAGGACGGTCACTGCCATCCCCAGTTCCTATCAAAGGATGGAGCGCTGGGTATAACCTGTAGACCACAAAATGGATGGAGTTGTCCTGCTACTGTAGGTCAGTCTGGTCTGAAGGCTCTGGCACATCAGAGGTGGTCACATCAGGCAGGAAGACCTGTTTTGCCACATGTCTCCACCACTGCTGTACCTGGTCTGGCAGCTTCACTCAGTCTCCAGCAGCGCTTCCCCCGTTTGCACCAGCTGCCACATTTAACCGCCTGGTTTCTCTCTGCACACCTTCATCACTGGTGCTCCCTTAGATATCTTTTGGCCAGGGAGGCAAACATGAGTTTGCCCTCCTCCCAGTGAGACTTCCTGCTCACCAGCATCTGCTCACGCTGTCTCAGTTCTTGGCTGTTGTCCCTCACTCGTGAATGTGGGGTTCGCCACATGCAGTTTCCTTCCATACTGTGTTCCCTACAGGAATCAGAAGCCTGACATTAAATTGCTTCTTTTTAATGCTAGGCACCAGAGCTGAGACGGTTGTTTTGGTGATGCAAGATAATAATTTAGGAACTCATAGTATCCAATACTATTGCATTCACACTCACTTGAGTACCTATTCTGTAAATAGTTCATGTTACTACCACTTGCTTCACTCTCAAAAACTAACTTAAATCACAGTCTGTGGAGAATGGATTACTTACTTTTTGAAGAAACCTATTTCAACAGAAATGAACTGATGTTTCCGTAGCATTGAATCATTATTGTTTAACGTTTAAAGCTCTGTTTAAGGAAATACAACTGCTTATCCATATGAAAACAATTTCAGGTGTGATCCGACTTCCACTGAAGCTGGCAAGATGCTTTCTTTTTCTTTCCTAAGTAGAAAACATGGAATTTTGTGAGCAATTTACAGCTTCTTCCCTAAAGACAAAAAGGTCCCAAATATTTTCCCTGTCATTTAATCTATATTTAGATACAGTCTCTCCATTATAAGTCTACACTGCACTTTAATTTGCACTAAATATTTGCCTTGTTTTGTTAGACATTCAGAAGTCATTCAGAAAACCTCAGGATCAACATAAAGATTTTAGTTTTGAAACAAGAAAAAGGAATATTTTTTTTTTTCCCAAAGAGAATACTATAAATTGAGTTACAGTAATTAAAAGCAGCAGAAATAGATGTCTTCAAACTATAGTATGGATTTCTATTTTCAAGTTTATATTGTTTAAAAATGGTAACAAAACAATAGCAATAAAAATGCAAGCAAGCAGAGACCCCTGGAAACTATCATTCCATAACCAGAGCTAAAGAAAAAAATGTAGGACCATCCTCCCACGTAACTAAGAAAATGGTTTCCTTATTTTATTTTCCGTTGTAATTTTACTTGAGTATATTTATGAGTTTCAGCGTAGAAGAGAGGAGAGGGGATGCATGCATCTGTGCGTGTGTCTGTTTAGACTGGAGCCTGTCATATAGGTTTTATGCACAGCAAGTAATCCAAGATGGGCTACTGCCACTGGCAATGCAAATAAAATCTATGATGCAATATTCCAGTTAAAAGTAATTATGAGATTAGTATAAACTGTAAAAGCTATTTTTAATTCCAATTATACTTCTTTACAAAAACAGACATACAGATGTTTGTAGAGGCATATAGTTGATAAAAATAGTTTTCATAAATTAACTTTTCTTACTATTCTTAAATGTTGTATAAAGGAGATTTTTTTGTTTGTTTTGTTGCTGGTGTTGTTCAGCCTGGAGAAGAGAGGGGAGACCTCATAGCAGCCTTCCAGTATCTGAAGGGGGCCTATAAGAAAGCTGGAGAGGGACTTTTTACGAGGGTATGTAGTGATAGGACAAGGGGTAGTGGTTTCAAACTGAAAGAGGGTAGATTTAGATTAGATATTAGGAAGAAATTCTTCACTATGAGGGTGGTGAGGCACTGGAACAGGCTGCCCAGGGAAGTTGTGCATGCCCCATCCCTGGAAGTGTTCAAGGCCAGGTTGGGTGAAGCTTTGAGAGACCTGGTCTAGTGGGAGGTGTCCCTGCCCATGGCAGGGGGTTGGAACTAGATGATCTTTAAGGTCCCTTCCAACCTAAACCATTCTATGATTCTATGATTCCATATTGTTGTTTTTTTTTGAGGGGGGAGGTTGGTTCGTTGGTCTTTGGGTTTTTGGTTTGTTTTTTTTTTCCTGCAACTTGCGAAACCCATTCTCCAGAAAATATCTGAGGTAGGCACTTAGATGATTTTAATGGCCATGTGATTTAAACACCTATTTTTCACAATTTGTAAAGGTCTGGTTATAACATTAAAAATAGCAGCCTACCTTGTATTTCAACATCTCCTTCTATGCCTGGAGGGTGTGGTGGTCTGTGCACCTGAATAGCACTACGAGTTGTATTTAGGCTGCCTGCTATAAATTTGGTGCCGTAACTGCGGTGAGAGGTTCTGGCTGCCTTTTAGGCAGATGTCCCTGAGAATGGCTTCTTTTACACTCAGTGGAAAATAATATGTTTAAATTGGGCAGTCTGTTGATGATGAGGCATATCTATGGTAGTAAATTAAGCATCAGTTGGCCTGCTTTTGGCCCTGAGATCAACTGGCATGATCATAGAATCATAGAATCTTCATGGTTGGAAAGGACCTTTGAGGTCATTGAGTCCAACCATACACACAAAAAGAACCCCAAACAAACAAACAACTCCCCCCCTACAATCTCTGTCACTAGAGCATGCCCTGGAGTGCCAAATCTAGACGTTTCTTAAATACCTCCCTGGGCAGGCTGTTCCAGTGCCTGACCACTCTTTCAGTAAAGGAATTCTTCCTAATACCTAATCTAAACCTCCCCTGCCGCAGCTTCAGACCATTTCCTCTGGTCCTGTCATTATTCACCCAGGAGAAGAGGCCAACACCCACCTCTCTCCAACCTCCTTTCAGGCAGTTGTAGAGGGCAATGAGGTCTCCCCTCAGCCTCCTCTTCTCCAAGCTAAACATGCCCAGCTCCCTCAGCCTCTCCTCATATGACCTGGTCTCCAGACCCCTCACCAGCCTGGTAGCTCTCCTCTGGACACGCTACAGCACTTCTATGTCCCTCTTGGACAGAGGGGCCCAGAACTCAGAATTTTCTATGCTTTTAATCTCCAGACCAGGATGGTCTGTTTTAATGTTATAACCGTGCTTCATATTGGGAACTTTTCGTTCGAACTTTGGGAACTTTTCGAACTAGACCCTGCACGGTGACTGGGAGTAGACTGGGAGAAAAGTGCTAGTGGATATAGGCTGAAACCATACCAAGTACACTTCTGACTGTTTATAAGTGTAGATGATAGTGTGCTGGAGCTCAGGAACATTCTCAGGCATGGTTTAATTTACTTAATATACATATTGCCACGCTTGATAAGTTAGGTGTCATGACTTCTCTTCAACGACTTTAAATGTCAGACAGCATTAAATAGTAGGCAATCTAAATTGCCCATAACTCTTTGTCTTTAAGCACTGTCATAGCTAAAATGCCTAGGTAGCCACTTATAATAGATAGCATGAGTATATCCTTATGTGACTTCCTAATGTGTGAGTGCCTGGGAAGTATCCATTTCCATACCGTACTCTGAACACTCAGCAGATTGCTGAAGGAGATGGGATGGGCCAGATGCTCACCTGCCTGAGAAAACTCACAAGGGCAAGATTCACTCTCCTTGTTAAGCAAGGAGCAGGTAGAGTCGATCCACACCTGTGGATCTCAGGATATCTGTCCACTGCTCTCAGGGTCCCCTGAGTAGCTGTTTTCTCATGTAATCCCTGGGATATGAGTGGTAATCTCATACTCTCCAACATTATGAATGCAGGAGAGGAGCTACTCCTGGACAGCTCAGGGTGACTCAGATTTTCATATGGAAACCTGTCTAAACAGAAAATCCACCATGAAGTGTGGCTTATCCACAGTTAGAAGGGATCTATTACAGTTAAGAAGGAGAACAGCAAACCTTTATTCCAAATATTGATGTCATTGTTCTGTGCAGAGGGAGGGGTGTTGCAGTCTTGCTTTGCTTTCCTCCTTGAGTCCCAATCTTCCATCTTCTTTAATTCTTCACACCAGGTAGCAGAGGATACCTTAAATAATCTTTTAATGCTCAGCTAACTGATTGCGTGAGTTACCATTTAGCAAACAGGCAGTATATTCTTCCTGCTCTCCCAGAGAAAAGAAAATGAAAAACCCCAAACACCACCACACTGGCTTTTTTGAAACAAAACAGCAGTGAAAAACATTGTCAGTAATTTAATTATCTTTTAGGCTGACAGCTTTAGCTGTATTTAAAAATTACCAACCGAGGGCTTTACATTAAGCCTGCCAAAAAAGGAACAGTGACTAACAGATGTGCTTTACTCTTCTTGGGCTCATCACCAGTGAGGTGCAGCTGCTGCTTTGACTTTGTCTTTTGTGGCTTGCTTTGAAATGTTGTCCTTTTTTTTATCACTATACACTAGTTTTATTACCTTGCATTTTTCTAAAACCTAACATTTTTTTTGACAACATCATGCTGATGAGCTGCAAGAAGGATGCTCTGTGGATCTTGTGGTACGTTAAAATTGTGCTAGTGGTGCAGAGAACAGGTTTAGGCAATATACATATGTCTACAGGATGCAGCAGAGTGATGCTCATTTTTAATTAATGGGATACCTCTCAATGAAAAGATGGCAGTTGTTTTATAACCAAGGCAGGAATATCAGCTGGAACACACTGAGTGTGTTTGTTTGTGTTTGTTCACCTTGGAAGAGAAACTGGAGTGTTGCATTTGTTTTATTTAAACTGCATTTAGGAGTATAAAGAGATGGCAACTCTGGGAAAATGATTTGGCTGGCAAAATTATTAAAGCGAACATTCCTCAGCTTGGCATTATTCATATTTGAATAGAATGAATTAGATGTAGAGAATTTTCACTGTTCTAGCTCTTAGCACATCTGGTAATTACAACAGGAGAAAATACAGAAGTGAAGATGAAATAAAATCTCAACGTTAAAAAATTTCTTATTTATTTTCCAGGAATGCAGGGAGTGTGGAAACACACTGGAAGACATTTACTTAGAGAATAAACAAGCTATTGGAGAATTTTGCAAAGGAGACAACAGTTCCTTTTCTTTGTTCTGTGGAATTAATTATTATTTTTTTAGTGCTGTTGGAGATCCGTACACAGCTTCAGACTAAGCTAGGTATTTTTATCTGGAAAAAAGAACATTTTGTGGGTAATGAAAGGAGTAATTACAATTAGCTGAGATGCTGACATCCAATGGGGTAGAACTGTTATTTCATTTTACATCCATAGCAAAAATATCTTACTTGATTCTTAGCCAGAAAATGTGAGCCTCATGCTGAGAACTAAGTATGATATTCAACATTGGCCACAGCTTTGAGTAAGGGAGTGGGTGGCAGGAATGAACAAGGAGAGCCTGAGAGAGCTGGGAGCAGGGAGGAAGAGGAAAAGAGTTGATACAAATACTGAGAGCTGTGAGCACATTCTTCATCTCCTAGTCCATACACACTGTCTGACTCTATCTGTGGTGTGGGACCAGTGTCAAGCCTCTATTTTCCAGCCTTTCTTCCTGGGCAGAAGAATAGGAGCTGATCCTGGGTAGCAGACTAGGGCAGGGGAAGATGTCGGGGAAAAGCAGGGTTAGAAGAATGGTCTGACAGCAGAAAAATCCATCATTTTACCCCTTCTCCCACCCACAGTATATCTGTTTACATACAGCTCAGCTCTGTATGTTTTGTTATTACAGCATCTTCTGGGTCACGCTTAGTTACCTCTCACTAGTATCTAAGTTGCCATGCAGTTCTGCACACGCAGGGGACTTACAACCCCAGAGCCTGTAAGACCTCAGGCTTCTCAGCCTCTGGTGAGCCAAAGGGGAGCAGGAAGGGAAGCGGGTACGTACCCTTCCATGCTCCGTGACCACGCAGGAGAGAAACATAAGGCCTGGAGAGACTAAACTATTTAATTAGTTTGTCTGTGGGACTGGGTTCTGAGTATTGTGGCAGAGATTGCTGTTTGGCAGTGACCCAAGAGAGAACCCATGTCAGTTGAAAAAGACGTTTTAGATTATGCAGTCTCTCCTAAGTCTTCCTACAGAGGAAGTAGAGATCGGTCCTTTTCTTACGCCAAATCCACCTGACACCATCTAAATAACCCAGCTTTCCAGTTCTATCCCTCCAAGGTTAGTCCAAAGTCTTCATAGCTTTGAGGAGTTATAAATGAAATTTAAATTTTCTTTTGTTTTAACAAATACCTGGTCTTGATTACAGGTCATTACGTTTCATAAAGACTTTAAACATAATTATCATGGAAATAGGAGGTAACTGCAAATTTGAAAGCCAGACGCTGCAAATACATGTTCATAAAAGTAGTTCTTTTATGAACTGTGTTTCCCTGGGAATATTCACCTCATTAAGAGGTGACACAGCATGAGCAGGAGATCTGAATACTGCTGTATTTAATGTGTAGATGGGCAGGAATCTGGTAGAATACTCACCCTTAAATACAATGCAGACAACGCCTTGATATAGCACAGAAGAATAATCTCTAGAACCCCCTTGCTGAACCTGGAGACACCTTGGGTGAATAACAAAAGGTGCAGCTGGCGGAGGTGGGGGAGGGAGGGGGAAATGCCTAACTCTTGCCACTTTGAGGCAAAAAGCCTTGCAGCCTTTTCTTTTGGCTGTACCCTTTAAACATACCTGCTGGTACGATTTCATATTCTGAACCACTTTCTTATAGATGTTTAACCTAGGATTAGGTGGAACCAATTTTGGATTGTCTCATACTGCGTTTTTCAATAGCTCCTAATGGCTACCTACCCATAACTTATTGTGGTAGCAACTGTGAATTCCTATTTCAGGTGTCAGGTTGAAACTTCCCATTCATCAGGCACAAGATGTAGGCACTTGGCAATGGCTAATTCCAGGACTACAGGAATACAGATAAATTCCCAGCATTGCAATATTGAGTGTTAGTACACTGACAATCCTCTTTAGATCACTGAGGTTTGAATTTGTCTTATATAACTTTATTACATTAAAGTTTTATTCTACTGTGGATATAATTAACAGTGAGTATGTATCTTTCTGCATCAGTCCTGTAATTCACAATGTGGCTTGCATGATAGCAACACTGTTTGGAACAGGAAGTGTACAAGACCATCTACCATATAAAGCTATCCATTTCTTATCTCATATTAAATACTACATCATTAATTAGTTAGTCTAAGTGAAGAATGCTCATTTAATAATTTAGTTGACCTATTTGGTCACATTTTCTGCCTGTTGAAATACCACAAGCAGATTTCAGTTTCGCCATAAATAATTCACGAATGGAATTAGATATGTAACAGATGTACACACCTATAAAATGTATGGATTCATCATGACTTATTTATTATGGCTACTCAGTACTTGAACTTTGATTTTTGAAACTTGAGTGAGCATGATTTTGACTGTACCTTGATATTTCACATACTGATGAGGTAAGATTAAGATTTACAGCTTAATCTCTCAAAAGAGTACATGTGAATTGTCATCTTCAAAAGAATACAGTTAAGGGGAAAATTAGAGGAATGGATGTCAAAAGCAGCAAACATCAAAATCCTCTTCTGAAAATTAAGAATAAAAATAAGCTGATTTTGCTTTTTCTTTTTTTTTTTAATGAATATTGCAACATTAGTGCTAAGCACGAACATTTTCATTTGCTTATCACTCTCAGAGTGATGTTTTTTGTCTCTGGATGGACTGTAGTAAAGTCCATGGCAATTGCATTTTTGCATAGGCGTATGCAGTAGAGCAGGAAAAGGGGTTAAGCAGAAACTTATTTGGCTTGTTTTATTGCTTCTGTGTCAGGACCTTGGTCATAGTGTTTCCATCCAACATGTCATTCATTCAGTGCCTCCTTTTAAAAGTAGCATCCCTTTTTAAGCTTATGCAATTCAGTCTTGGGAAGCATGTGTGCCTCAAGAACGTGGATCTGTTCTCAAGAACAGATAGAGAAAGGAAAGGAATTGAGCCTTTCTCAATTATTTGCTTTAAAATGTAGCTGTCTGATTTTGCAAAACATCTCACCAAAAAAGGTATGGCTATGATCCATAAAAGATTTAAATGCAGTGCAAATAGATCAATGACAACCTATGCTAGTTTCTCAAATATTTTCCAATAACACCCTGTTTTTTGCACCTCCTGCTGTTTTCTCACATGTTCTTTCTTACCTTTCCTAGCTTTCCTCCCCACCTGAGGCTCCAGTGAGACACAGGAGCTCTTCATGAGCTCTCGCCAAGCCATGGCCCACCTGGTCACCCATGACACTGGGAGGACGAATCTCCTGGGGTGGGTGTCCTGCCTATGCTGCCTTGACTGCTGGTGTCTCTGAGCAGACCACCACCGCTGGGTGCCAGCCACCCACTAGCCTGGCCCTAGAGGAAGAAAGACAGCAGTCAAGGCTATTTCTCTCTACAACAGATATGATCCTGGACCTCTCCTCATTCCCCTCCTAGCATTGCTACTGCTAGCCTATTCTGGTCTCAGTTGCCTTCACCCATTTAACGCTTAACTGTTTTCATCACAAATCCAAAACATATCACCATACAGGCTACTCTGAAGAAAATTAACTCTATCCAGCCAAAAGCAGCACAGTCGTCTTCAGGTCTAACTAACATTTTGCCTTCTCTCAGCTTCCTGGGATCACCGTGCACCTTCTACAGCTCCACTCTGATTTTTAGCTTCTCACAGTCCTTTCTGTCTCTCCTTTTCTCCTGAAGCCATACATAAAGGAATCAATATATAACCTTATGTGAATAGGGTCTGAAAAGGACCTACACCATTTTCTCCTAACTAGTATTTACTATGCGCTTGATAGAAATTAACTTGGAGGTAATTTTTCAATAGAAAAAAACCCTGAACCTGGAAGAAGGAGAAAAAAACAAAAACAAAACAAAACAAAACAAAAGGCGCACCTAATTGGAATACTTATAGACAGTGAAGTGAGATTTTTCTAATGGACTCATTCTACCTCATTTTAGGTAGTGCAACTGCCATGTGGCATATAGTACAGATGGATAACATCACAACAGCAGTACACTTTTATAACTGGAAAACAGGTGTCTGGGTTTATTTAACAATCTAGCTAGCATAAACCAGATTTCTATTTATTATTGGAATAGTTGGTGCATATGATGTTGTTTCAAGGAAGCAGGGAAGCCAAATCTCTGTGAAGCATTTGCAGATTTAAGGTATTCCTGCAGATATTGTTTCATCTTCCAGAAAATTTAAAAAGTGCTATTTTCATCTCTTTTTAGTATACACCATCCATTCACTCCCTGTAGTAATACCCTAAGCCTATGATGTCTGCATCCTTGAGATATGAGCAGGATTTGCCCCTTTGCATGTGTAATATGTGTATTGTGCATGAGTGAGAGAAAGAGAAAACATACTCTTTTTTTCGAAATATAATATGGAGCTTATTTTTATTTGTGTACAAACCATATTCAGTACTCACACGGATAATTCTGCTCTCCAGGTAAGCCTTTCATTATTATATGCTACACTGATGTTAGGCATGTAAACAGCTGTTTGTTGTGCCAGGGTGACTAACGGCTGTGGCTTTACACATATCTTGAACAACCCTATTAGTCTTTCAGTCCTCTTCGGACTCGAACATGATAGAGATGATAAAGCTCAGGACACCCACCGCTGGTAATGTAAGCATTTGGAAATGTTATTCATAGAAATGAGGGCTATATCTATAGTGACACACTGAACAGGAGCAGGTATGGGTGTGCCCACTGGCCAGCAGTAGACTATAAGGAATAATAGTCAGCATGTTCTCTCTTATGGCTTTGGCTCAGGCCAAAGAGCACTTTCTCAAGCAATACCTAATTTAGGCTAGAACACTTCCGCTATGAGAACAAGTTGAGAGAGTTGGGGTTGTTCAGCCTGGAGAAGAGAGGCTCTGGGGAGACCTTATTGTGGCCTTTCAGTAATTAAAGGGGGCCTACAGGAAAGATGGAGACAGACCTTTTAGCAGGGCCTTTTCTAAAAGGACAAGGTAATGGTTTTAAACTAAAAGAGGGAAGATTAATAGTAGATGGAAGGAATTTTTTACAATGAGGCTGGTGAAACACTGGAGGAGGTTGCCTGGAGAGGTGGTAGATACACCATCCCTGGGAACATTCAAGGTCAGGTTGGATGGGGCTCTGAGCAACCTGATCTAGTTGAAGGTGTCCCTGCTCATTGCAGGGGGGTTGGACTAGATGACCTTTAAAGGTCTGTTCCAACCCAAAGTATTCTGTGATTCTACGATTGTCAAGGCATGGCTCTAGTAGGCAATACAGATGAAGCTACTCTATTTTGGGTAGGGAGAAAAGAGAGTTCCATAGTTTGTGTGCGACTCAGGGACAGAAATCCAGACAAGGGTATAGAAAGAGCCAAAGGTGCCAGACATCTCAGCTCATTTGAGTGTTGGACTGGATACCTGATGGGACAAAGGAGTGCCTCAGCACTCCTGTGAGTCTGTTCAGAAGTGCCACAGTAGGGAGAAAACATGTTGATTACTGCTAACCCCATTGGCATGCAGTTCTATGGAAGAACATACTCTGATGGCTAATCGTTGAAAACAGATACACTAAGATAAGATATGAGGATTTTTATAGCTAGTGGAGCAAATCATTAAGAAAAATGGTAGGTTTTTCACTTCCTAATGTCTCCAGCTTAAGACATTTATGGAAAATCTGTGTTAGTCAAAAACGAAGTATGAGACCGAGAACAAAAAATAACTGGTTGAAAATGAAGGGTCTGTGGTGCACAGGGGCAAAGACCGCAGGTCTAAGTAGTGCTATGACTAAACCTTATAAATACCCCAGTGAAAACCCCCCATTATTGTTCTTAATTTACCCATGAGGAAAATGATCGGTGTTGAAGTTGTTTATCTGGCATGACACAGGGCAGTGGCAGAGTTTAAAGCAGCGTAAAGGGGTCTCTGAAATTTAGTAGCAGGTGCTGTTTTTCCAAAATTCGTTGCCTGTCCTACTGGAAAAGAGCTGCAGAGCATAAGCAACTTAGAGGTTACAGGCATTTTGATTTATTCCAACAAAAAAGGGATTTTTCCCCATGCACTTCCTGAAGATTATAGACTGCATTATTCCCTTTAGCAGTGCACAGGTTCATGAATGATTAATGAAGTTTTAGGTCCAAAATCACTGAGTAGTGGTATATTGCAAGTTTTACAGTGTGATCTGTTACCAGCAAATGTATCTTTTGGTGTTTCATTTGTCGGATATACTGTGCTGTGAACTGGATAATCCTTCCAGTTTTTCCCTCTTCTAGAAATTACCAGTTAGGTCGGAGTGAGAACAAAATTTCACTGCATAAAATGGATATTGCTGTTAAGCACCTTGTTTCTTGTTTGTATGCTTGGTAGGTGAAGAGTCGGGGGAGAGGATTTAGCTCTCATTTTCTGGCATTTTTCTTCTAGTAGTAAGGTATAATTTGCATAGCTTATCACTGATGCTTTTTCTGATGCTTTATTAATGGCCTTTTAAGGAAGCTAGCAATACTCATCTAAGTAGCTTTGTTTGGAAACCCTTGTCATGATTGAGTTTTAGAAGCTGAAAGAAAAGGATGAGTCACAGCAAGCTTCAAGATGTGAGTGATCCTGCAGTAAAGATGAATGGAAGAGTACAGGAGTTAATTTTTTTTTTTTTTTTGAGACATTAACCACTGCTTGTGAGTGTGGTAAGCTAAAGAAATGAAATTCTTGTATTTATTAGTGATGCAACATACCCTTCTTGAGTGATTTTATTCAATTGCTATGAACACCATTGCAGAAGTCCATTAAAAAGGTGTTGTTTAACTCACTAATTTTAAAATTAGAAAATGTCAATATGGTTTCCTTCCCAAGAATGTCAAAATTCTGGAGCAAATATTGGAAACATTCCAAAGAAGGTAACAAAAATACCCTTCGGAGGAAGTGTCAGGCAACCTCAGTATAAAGGTGAATGTGACATGCAGGCAACAAGAATATGTAAAAGAAGGTAAAAAAAGTCAATAGAAAAATGATAAAGTTATAAATATATTCAACTGAGACTGGCCTGAGTTTCAAGTTCAAGCAGAAATGATCAGATTTGACTTCCCACAGGTCTACAATTGTGTTTTTTGGATACCTGCTCTGCCCTATAATGACTGTAACAGCCTGCAGAAGAGTTTGTTCTTTAAACGAGCAGTCAGACTAAAGGTCTGTACCATCTACATATAATTCTTGATATGGAAATTTTCTCTCTAACCAGTAAGAAAAATACTGTATTTCAACTTCCAGTAAGACAGAGTTTTCTCTGTGATTTTAAAATGTATTAGCTGTAGGTTATCACAACCGTTACCAATGGTAAGTAACAATGACTGGAAAAAGGATATGAGAGCAATTCAGATGGGATGAGATGGAAGTGTCTTCACAGTGATTATTTTCTTTGATTAGTTTAAACAAAATTCTATGATTCTATCATTCTATGAAAATGTATTACATGTAGTTTTGAACTATACTGATCGTGACTACGCACTTCTGCTTCAGCTTGGCCGCTGTGCTTTGCTGTTTGCAGCTAGAAGAGACAAGA
Organism: Rissa tridactyla; assembly: GCF_028500815.1. NCBI lineage: Eukaryota > Metazoa > Chordata > Aves > Charadriiformes > Laridae > Rissa > Rissa tridactyla. Next base: position 112,970,174 of record NC_071468.1, on the reverse strand, counting down.
GGGCAGAGGGGGAGTTCATGAATGGCAACACAGCAAAGTCTGGTGTGAGGAGGATTTGAAAAATATATTCACTACAAATTAAAGTGATAAAATTGGCCGAGTTCAGGGGGTCATTAATGACTAAAGTACAACAGAAGTTAATTATAATCTTTAACTGAATTTATACAAAATAATTGATTTCTAAACTAGAGAAATAGATTAAACAATATTTATACAAAGCATGTACAGCATATCCTGACAAGAAATGAATGTCTATTTTGAACTTATTACTTCTACAGTGTTCTTCATATTCTTAACCCTATTACAAACCAGCTGAAAACTATCTGGGAATCTTATAGAAAAAAAATCTAAAAAAAAACCCCAAACAAAACCAAAAAAAAACCCACTTAATGAATATGAGATATTTTTCTTGTGTTTAATAACCAAAAATGGTACCACATGAAAAAGAAAGGGGAATTTCAAGCACTAAGCTGACTGATGGTTTAGATAGTTCCAATGGGAAAAATAGGGTGGAGGGAAAAGAGCTGGTAAAGTTGTAATTCAGGGTGTTACACGTTACATATAAAACCAGGAGTGGGACTGAATTTTTATCTGCAACCTGAAGCATATATAATATATATAATTTTGCAAACTCTAGCACCCTGGCAGAGCATGTATTCCTGTTAGCAAACTCACTGGCACCAGATTCCATTTTTTTATATTTTTTTTTCAGGAGTAGATATTATCTGGAGAAGAATTTTTCCTAAAGCCCATGCAATGATAAATTAAAAGTTTCTCAAGAAATGGTTGATGTGCTTTCTAGATAATCTTTTCTTAGAAAGCAAAAAGCAATAGAAAATTTTTAACTAGTTAAGAATTAAGATATTTTAGATTTGCAAAATTAAACCGATTTAATGTTTGTTTTGAATGTGACGGTCTAACTAAAAAAATATGAGATGTTCTTCCTGCTTCACATTTAGGATTTGGAGATACCAAATTAGAATCAGTCTTCAGCTCAGTAGAGGCGAATCCTTTTCCTGAAATCTTTCAGTGTCAGGTTGATGCAGAAGTTACGGCAAGCTGACTGAAAGGATACGGAGCTATCCTATAATTACTCAGTTAGCCCTCAAGTGGTTTGGATCAGGCCCTTATGTAGTTTAATGAAAAATACGTAGCACACTTCATGACGAGATTTGCAAATACTTGTTCTTCATTAAAAAAAAAAAAGAACACCAAAAAAAATCAACAACAAAACCTAAACCACTGTCCGTCAGGAAAAGGTCATTCACAGATAATTGTGGAGGGTTATTCTATACTGAATACCATCATTCAAACGGCATAATTCTTGGCCATACAGCTGTTCAAAAAAGGTTACTGTTGTTTTCTTCTGTAGCCACCGTAATGGATAAATTGTATTTTCTTACTTTTATCTCCCTCAAAATAATCACACTATTTTACCATAACTTCCACAAAAATCCTTTATCCCTTGGAAAACAACAAGGATGGAGAAAAATAATATAAAGATTAAACCCACCTACCCCACCCCAGTCCTCCCAACCTCCCCAAAACAAACGCATGACTCAAAGTTGTTTTTTATTTTAATACTGAATTGTATTTTACCTAGGGCATGACAATGGTAAGAAACTGTTGAACTATGTTATCTTAAATCCTGCCTAAAATGGGGATCAGGAACCCAAGTTCTACTTAGGTCGAACACTACAATGTCATAACATATTCTCCCACGCTGTCCATGTAGATAAATACATAATCTTTGCTTTTCTGGATGGTCCATAGTTTGCCTTGATGCTTGACTACAGATATGAAAGCTAGAAGTGCCCTGATTTGGAAAGACGGATACCAGCTTAACTTCCTTGGCAATTCAGGCCTAAGAAAACCTAGTTGCCTAGGAAAATCTAAACTTTTGAGGTCTTGATCATGATGTTGAATGTAACTATAAGAACTGATACAAGAGATGTGAGGATGATGATGGATTACTTATGGGCTTGTTGCATCATGTATTTAACCAAGAAGCAAGATATGCTTGGCCTGGAGCGAATTAAATCCATACAATTCAAAAAGAGTTCTTTTTGAACCCAGAAGAGTTCTGTTAGTGTTAAGTGCTTAGTGTAATGGGTAGCCGTCACATAAGAATTTTCACAAGAGAAGTATCCTTGAAGCTTATGTAGTTAAGTGCACAGGGTATATGCAAGTCAAGACATAAAAAGGACTTGTAGTTATCACGACAGAATGATGGTGTTTGCAGTTACCTAGTTACTCTTACTGATCTTCCAAGTGGTTTTGTTTACATTTATTCTTTTAATCCTGTAACAAACTAGTATAAAAAGCACATTCTAAGGACACACATTTTGTGGACACCCATTTTCTTTTAAACATATCTCTCCTTTCAGTGAAAATCAGTTTTACGACAACTGGTCTCTTTCAGGAAGATTGTGGATCTTGCAACCTTGTATGTGAGACATTTGAGCTGCATATTGCTTAGTGAAAAGTATGACTTAGAAATGCTAGAACAAAAGGAGTGAAGTACTTTCTTAGGAAGCAGAAGTAATATATTCAAGCCTGCTTAGACTGAGGATACTCTAAAATTACAGTTCTTTTATTCCTGGCAAGTGTTGTAAACAGTAGGATATTGTAGAATAGTAAGACCACATTTTCTGCTCATCGTCTTCCTTTTAGTAGAGCCAACCCTACTCTATTAGGTGTTGATGCTAAGAAAAGGATCAGACAGCCTGTATGCAAAGACTAGGTGGAGGATGCCTGATATTTCCTCCTTATTTCTTATACACTTAGTGAAAAGAGGCAGAATTAAATCTACTTTTCCCATTTCATTTACTCAGCTTTTTCTTCCCTCTAAAATAAAATACTAAATTGCACACAAAATCTAAATTCTGATCTACCCTACTAGGAAGATTAAGGTAAGTTTATGTTTTATACAACTGGATTATCCAGTTCTCAGAATGGGGAGTTTTCTTGTTCATATCTTCTGTGCTGTGCTTTTTTTAATAGTTTGGGAATGTTTAGTCATTTCCTGGAGGAAATGAATCTGATAGTATGGATGGGTTTCATCACACCTCAGTCCTGATGTGCAGCATGTAAACTTACGTGACTGAACTAATCACCTTAAATCCACTTTATGATCAGTGGAGAGAAATAATAATTTCTAGGACTTGATTCATCAGGCCCGTTTTGGATATCCACTTCAGGAAATACTGAATTGTATCTAAAATTGCCTATTTTTCTCCATTGAATATACAGGGATTCCAAGGTGACTTGGTCAGATCTTTAGTAGACATCTGTCATCATCTGTACTGCATGTAGATATGAATACATGGGTAGATGAATCCTTTCCAACTTACCTTTGAAGTTACAAATTCTGCACTTGGCCAAGTGGCTAACTTGTTACATTCCTACACAATGCACATTTTTCATTCTCTTTGCACTACAATTTTAATGCACTTTCCCATTAAATAAATCACATATTTACAGTTCAGAAAAAGGAATACTTTGTCTATCGAACAGTTTAAAGGAGGTCAGATTACTCTGTATTCTGACAGGATAGTCAGGGATGTGGGATCTGGCCTAATCATTCAGTTTGGAATGGACATCTAATCCAGCCTTCTGCTCAAACTGCTTCAACATTGATTTCAGACCGAGATGCTCAGGGCTTTATCCAGTCAGGTCTACAAGACCACTGAGAACAGAGAATTTGCAGGCTCTTTGGATAACCTGTTCCACTGTTTGACCATCCTAATGGGGAAAAGTTTTCTTATCTCCAGTTGGAATCTCTCCCGATATAGTGTTATCACTCACTCTTTCACCACGCACAGCTATGAAGGCTATGGCTCTATCTTCTTGATGACCTCCTCGTAGATATTGGCTGCTGCTCTTAGGTCCATTGAAAGACATCTCTTCTGCAGACTGAAAAAGCCCCATTTCTTCAGATCTTCTCATGGGACAGTGCTCCAGCCCTCCAACCATCCAATGAGCACTGGCCTCTTAGTGCAGCCCAGTATGCTAAGATGCACTGCTGACTCATGTTTACTCTGCTGTCCATCTTTGCAGCAGAGCTGCTACCCAGCCAGTGCATCCCCAGCTTGTGTCATTGCAACGGTTTCTTCCTTCCCAGGTGCAGAGCTTCACCTGAATCCTTGCTGAATTTCATGAACCCATTCCTCCAGCCTGTCTAGGTCTCCCTGAATGGCAGCTTTGCCTTCAAGCATATTAATTAGCTAATACTCAAACTACTATACATTTGTATTTATAATACTATCATAATCTACATTCATATATTTTAATTCATCTCCCATAAGAGAGGAAGTAAGTTAGGAAGGAAGAAAGAAAGACAATCTAGACCTCAAAACTGAGAAAAGTAGTATTTCAAGCTATTTTTTTTTCTTTGTAGTGGTATGACCATAGTCTTTCAGTGCTTAGCAACACACTGAGTCTGACCAAAAGACACAGGGTTATCTTTCCGTTCCTGATTACTATCTTTTCAATAACATTTAGTAAAAAACCTGCTAGCATCTAGCATCAACTTTAGAAAAAAAAAAAAATCCCCTGGTTGTTAAAAATCTCATCTGAAATGTCAAAATCCAGGTTTAAATTTCAAGACAGAGTAGATTGACCCTATAGACTGCAACATGGTGTTTGAGTATTTGTGCCTGCTAAGACAAAAAAATAATTAAGCTGTAGGTGCACATAGTTCCAGATAGTCTAGCTATTCTAGGCCATGCAGATTTCCATGCTCATTGCAGAAGACTGTTGATGTCAAAATGTTCTCTGATGCCTCTACTGTGTAGCTGTATAACCAGCAGGACAAACTAGGGATTCAGAAAGATGCCTACTAATCCTAGTGTGAAAGCCCTAAGTAGTATCTATTCTGAAATCTATCCTTTTATTTCTTAAATGTTTTCTCTTAGGAAAAAAGTCTTCCAACACATGCAGAACAAAACCACATTTCACAACTGCAATTTTTTTAATAGAGCTGATTTTCTGCTTTGTAGCCAGATTTACCTATAAATATTGCTACATAGCTTCCAGCAGTTTAGCTCCACAAATACGACTATTTCCCAGATTGTCTGCCAAAGTGATATGGTGTATAAAACACAGAACCAAAAATAATTTATATAATTTAACTGATGTTATTTTAGCTGATTTTGCAAATCAGCAAGAATTAATTTACTGTGGTTATTTCTAGTAAAATAGATGAAATAGATTAATCTCTTTTCCCTAACACTTAATTTCCCTGAAGAGACCAGCTGGGACTGAGAAAATAATTTAACATATATAAGGAAATGTTCAGGATGACTATATCATTCATTTCTCCTCCAGTGGGCTAATGATCTGTTTCTGATGTAAAGAAACTGTTTCTTTCTGTTAAGATGCTGGAGCTACATTTGTAAACCTCAAAATCTTTGGCCTTCCTTTGGATGCCGGGAATGAGGGACTTTGCTACTTATAGAACCATAGAACGGTTTAGATTGGAAAGGATCTTAAATATCACCTAGTTCCAACCCCCCTGCCATGTGCGGGGACACCTCCCATGAGGCCAGGCTGCTCAAAGCCCCATCCAACCCACTCTTGAACACTTCCAGGGATGGGCAGGGATGACTTCTTCAGAGAACTGGTTCATGGATTTCTTGCAATGCAAGACAGACAGTGATGTGAACTCTGGTGAAAATGCATGTAGGCTCACTGCCAAAGCTTAATAGAGCATTGCTGTTTGATGGTTCTGCTATGTGTAAGCTACTGGACTGAGGGAGAAAGAGGTGGTCTGAGGGAAACTTGTATGAGAGGTGAAAATCTGTACTAATCACAAGTCCTGCTATGCAGACTGAGGAATACTGCATAGAAATATAGCAGTATCCACTTTTTATCCAGCAAAACGTAAAGCTACTTATACTGGCAAACCCATGGGTTTGAGATAAGCTACCAGGAAAGGTTTAATAAATATCCTCAGACAGGTGTTTGGAGATTACAATAGTGATTTGAATTAACAAGGTTGTCAATAGCTGCAATACTATAGTGGAAAGTTAAATGACCTAAACTAGAAGTCTAACTTTTAAATTTTAAAATTAACTTTTAAATTAATGGAGGTATTCCATTAATCACGTGATTCCGTGATTCCGTATGTGACTGAACCATAGCCCTAACTCTTTTCCACCCATATAAACATCTGCTGATCCAGGGACAGCATGTGTTGAGGCTAACTTAAACATATAGGTTCACTTATAAATGTTCTCATTGGTCACCTAGCTGCTGCCAAAGCAAATGCGAAGTAGCTGAGCTCTGCCTGAGCTGCCTTCAGAAGGCACAGCCCATGCATTGTGAAAATCACTGAAATTCCACCAAAGCGCAACAGGTAACAGAAAGAAAGGTCAGTCGAGTAGCACTCCATTTCACAAGAGCAACCCTGCTTTTCCAGTAACTCAGAAAAGCTGCTTCAAGTTTTCAAAGCAGTGTAGGCAAAACTGAATTTTGCCACCCCAAAGATGAAAAACTGCCATAGTTAAAAGGAGGGGGCTGAAGAGAGATAAAAAGTCCTGTTAATGGTCAGAGAACTGCAAGGAAGGAAAACTCTGGAGGTTCAGGTTGTTCTGTCAGTTGTTGCTGCTGCTAGGTGGAAATACTCTTTGAACACCTGTGCATTTTCTGATTTACCACACTTTCTGACTTCATCCTCAGCTGTGGGGAATCAGTGTTGTAAGGCACAGTGAGTAACACATCCTAGATGATTTGTCTCTAGGTATTTAGTTGCTTATATTGCTACCGCTTAGTACCAGGTTTGACTCCCAGTATGATTGCATTGCCTTACAGAAGCTAAAGCTTTGTTCACTAAAACTGAGTTTTGCATGTCTGGAGGACAAAACAGATTAGAAAAGTCACTGTGTGATTTGTAGGGTTTTGCCCTTTGCTGCAAAATTTCATACTGCTGCTGTGTCGTGCTCCTTTTTAATTGAAATTAGGTATCATTTTTAGGGGAAAGTATTTGTTTAATTGCAGCTTTTTAAACTCTCCTTGGACTTTCTCTCTCCCTTTTTCCTTTCTTTTTTTGAGGTACAACCAGATGAACGGCATTCCAGTGATGACCCTGACTTTACACCATGCTAATCATGATACACTGTGTCGGCTTGAGTGGTACAATTAATGCGACATGACCTTATGCCATACTGAATGTCACAGCAACATTTTGTTTTTTCCCCTTCATTCCAGGAATAACTGTCAGAAATCATTTTTTATTGTGTCAGCTTACTCAAACACTTATATCCACAATGGTATGCGTTACAAAATACTTTATCTTCAAACAGTCTGGCAGTTAACCCCTGGAAAGTTTTCTCTAACCTTTAGATACTCACAGTGTTTTTCCAAATTACTGTATTTTATTTACCTCAGTAAGTTGCCCAGTTCAGTGCTAGTAACAAGCTCTCCTGATTATTTAACCGATCTGTACCATGCACGGGGCTTCTGTGTTTTGCTTTCACATTTTTCTGGCCAGTCCAGAAGATTTGGCATATTCTTTCTTGGCAGATCATGATTTCAGGATGCTTGTTCTCCAGATCAATCTGATGTTTAAATCAAATTTCTTTTTCAGTATCCATATGACTACCCTTGCTTGGTATGCGGGAAATGGTTGTTGACAACCCTGTGAGGTCCTGAGCGGGTAAGCAGGGCAGTGCATGGACTCAAGAGCCATCCCGCAGGCCTCCAAGAAGAATTTGAATGAAACACTGATCAAAGCTGTGGAGGAAAAAAGCCTGCCATTTTAATTCAAACCTTTTATTGGAAGACGGTAAGGGTTTTTTTTGTCAGATATTAGTATAAATTATTACAGTCAATGAAACTTTGGTGGTTTGTGTTCCCTGAACATCTGTTTTGGCTGAGCTCAGGCAAACTGGTCACATTGATATTAGCCAACTGATGATTACTTTATTTCTATGCTACAAAGTTTTTCTTTTCCCCCAACTGATGATACTTCAAGTACTTGCTGCAAATATTTGGCTTTCTTCACTCCACTGAAATAATGGCCCCCACTGTAATAATATTCTTATTTTGGGACATAGTGCAACTCCCATTAGAGCTATTTATTGAATTAGAGGAGAACTGAAGTAGTATTCTTGTGGTGACCTTTTGCTCTGCAGTACAGTGAGCTGATGTCTGTCATCCTTCAATTTGTTTATTGCTAAGATACTCCTGTTGAGTTTGCTTTAGTGTTGTTAGCATAAAGTAGCTCCCAGCTAATTGAGGAATCGATCCTTCCAATTTATCTCTTCACTGCATAAGTGAACTAATCTGAAAAACTTCAGATCATATATATTGTTCATTTTTGAAGTAGGAAAGAAAATAATTCATTTTTCCTTAATTAAAATGATAAACATTTCTGTTCATCTTTGATACAAAGAAAGGTAAAGGGATTTCACCATGCTGCCCAGCTTTGGAAACCTTGATTTATTTGCCTTAGTTAGGACACGAGTCCTCCCAGGCCCTCTGTACAGATGGGCTTTTAAGCATGACTCCTTGTAAAAGATTACCTTCTGTGTTTTCGATCAGCCTTTGGATGAACCCCTCACTCTTTCTGCCTCAACTCTGCTAATGACCCCACAGAAAAAAAAAAAAAGAAAGAAAAATTATAGTAGATACTGAAGGCATCCTGATCCTTCCCCAATATACTCTCCAGCTCCTAGCAGTAGTGTTTTAGGTAGCTGCTGAACTAGAGTTTTAATCTGGACCACTAATAGACTATGAAATAGTTCTATATGTTGGCTTTGCACGTTTTTTTCCCCCAGCAGTTTTTTAGTGCTTGCTTATGCTTTAATAATGTTGTATACAGGATTCAGGATGCAGCTGCACACAGAGGAAACACCAAGTTTTCTGTTTCACTCTCAATTTGTTTGTCAATAATTTCTTAACTTTATATTTCTTCTTTGACTTCTGTTAAGCAGGCATTTCCTTAGAAATATCTGCAGTGACTCCAAAAATTTGTCCTCTAAGTGATAATAGCTCATTTAGAACCTATCATTTTACATACAGTTTTTCCCATGCTTGTTACTTTGTATTTGTCAACACTGACTCGTTTGTATATTTTATTACTCACTCACTTCTGTAACTCCGTAATCAGCATTAGCATAGATTTTCTTGAGTAACTGTGTATCATCAGCAAACTTTGTCACCTCACTGTTCATGTCCTTAACTGAATTATTTTTATTGATACAGTGAACTCATATTCTAGTTCCAGTAACGTTCTTCCTTTTTGATTATTAGTAATTTTTTTTAGGCTTGAACTTATTTTCTTATTTTAATCAGTTACTAATTCATAAGTGAAACTTGTTTCTTACCAATGATAATTCATTTTTCTAAAAGCCTTCTGACAATAATATTGTCAAAAGCTTGTAAGAGCCTTGTGCATGCAAGTCTGAATGGACAACCCATATTCGTGTGCTATTTCACTTCACAGAAATCAAATAGCTCTGTGAGGCACACCTTTCATCTGTAAGAAAGCTGTTTAATTATTGATATTGTACTCTCTATGTCATATTTATCCATGTATCTCTTCATACTTGTTCAACTGTTTATCCCTGCATCATCTCCCAAACCTTTTCTTAAACATCATTTTCTTGTTCTATTACCAGTAATAGTTACCTATCATCATTAGGATCATGAACTATCCTAGAATACCTATCATCATCACTTTAAATTTATAAATATGAATTATCTAATTATAAATGAGTTAATTTAGACCTCTTGAGTAATTCCGTGTGGTCCTTGAAATTTATTTCTCTTCATTTTATTAATTGATTCTGAATCCAGCTCTACTACCGAGATTTCACTTCCAGGCAGTTACTCATTTCTACCCCCATATAAACAAACCCCAGTCTGTCAGATTCACTTAGCTATTTGTAGCATATACTGATCTAAAAATGTCTGTATATTTAATTTTACTAAAAGGTCTAGCGAATGTCTTTTCTATTCTTGATCCCTTATTTGTGCTACAGGCTCTGTATCAAGCTTCATATTTTTGGGAAATCTTCTGTTATTAAATTTTAAGTCATTGGCAGATTGCATCTCAAAATCTTTGTGGCTCTGACTTACTGTGATTTTGTACTTAATTTTCCATGTTATACTTTCTTGGTTGTTTTTTTTAATTATTATTTTATTTTATTTTTTTAAGAATATCAGACCCTAATTTAGGCATTTAGCTTCAGTGCCCTTCATTGGGCTGCAAAGCTGTCATCTGTAAAGTGACTAGTAGACATGAGTAGTAGGAGTAGATCCAAGTGCTTTGGATCATCCCAGCAGAATTAACTGTTTGTTCAACATAATCAAGAATATTTTCCAGTGCATAAAGACTTGTGCATTAGCGTTATAAACACTAAGTGTTGGATTCAACTACAGCTGTACATGTTATTAATTTGATCAAAAGTACAGTTTCTGTGTATTTTTTGCACAATAAAAGTGTTGTGTTTGCACAATAAAAATATGTTGTTGCTGAACTCAAACTCATCTAATAAAAGCAGGAAGCAAACTCTTTGAAATCTTTCAATGATGCTCCATAACCTGTTTTTGAGGCCTCAGTGGTCATAGCCTTGATCTATGGAACGTAATATTGACAGTGCAAGTCAAATTTTTCAGACTATGGAATTGGAATTAGAATGGAGTGGGATGGAGTGGGATGGAGTGGGATGGAGTGGAATAGAATAGAATAGAATAGAATAGAATAGAATAGAATAGAATAGAATAGAATAGACTATTTCAGTTGGAAACCGCCGAGTAGACCCGCTCCAGTGCAGGTAAGTCTGTTCTGGGGAAGGGAGTCGCGGCAAAAAAGGGTCGGCCAGGGGCTCGTTTTTGAGGCTTTTTAAAGACAGGAAAAGCAGCCAGCCCGAGCTGGTACCCGGTGCTTCTGTGGGGCGGAGGCAGCTGAGGAGCCGAGGGCAGAGCCACCACCCCCGGTAGCAGGTGTGAACGAGCAGGGGGTGGGACCACTCTCCCCCCTCATAAAAGAAGCCCCTCGGGAGTGCAGCAACCGGGTCACTGGGCACTGGGCAAACAAGCAGCGAGTGGGTGTTCCCTGGGCATCACCCGCAGAACCACCCAGGAGCACCACGACAAGGGTGTACTTCCTGGGCTGGAGAAAAGGGTGGCCAAACAGGGAATGACACACCAGTCCAGTCACAGCAGTCTGCACAGCAGTTCGCGCAGGACAGAGCTGAAAGACTGCCAACCCGGCCAGGTAGCCATGATAACTACTCGCAAGAAGACTGTGGCATCCATGAGATCCACAACCACCAGGTCTGATGCAGCCTCTCAGACGGAACTCTTGTGGGAACATGCTACCACACAGACATCAGGCTGTAGGGTGTGCCCTGCTCTCACGCTGGTGTCAGATGGCAGTGATGGGCATGCCTGTGGAAGATGTGCCCAGGTAGAGGATCTCCTCCAATTAGTCATGGAGCTCAGGGAGGAGGTAAGTAGGTTGAGAAGCATCAGGGAATGCTAGAGGGAGATAGATTCTTGGAGTAAAATCCTGCATCCCACGACAGAAACCCAGCAGGCAGACGGAACCCCTGCAACAGAGAACTCCCTATCTGCTGGCACCTCAACTGAAGGTGGTAACCTGGAGGACAGGGGGCAATGGCAGGAATTTCCTGCACGGCGCAACAGGCGCCGCACTCGAGACAGCCCGGCGACTACCCCTTCTTCCCAGGTGCTATTATTTAACAGGTACAGTGCTCTGCAGAGGAACCTGGATGATGATAAGCACAATAGTTCTCCTACCTCGGAGCCGTCAGCGAGGTCTAGTCAGACCTCCACCCGCATTAAAACCTCTGCGGTAAAGAAGAAAAGATGTATCTTTGTCATAGGTGACTCCCTACTGAAGGGAGCAGAAGGCCCAATATGCAGGCCAGACCCAGTACATAGGGATGTCTGCTGCCTCCCTGGGGCCTGGGTCAAGGACGTGAAGAGGATGCTTCCTTCCCTGGTACGGCCCTCAGACTACTACCCACTTTTGCTCTTTCAGGTAGGCAGCGACGAGGTGACAAGAAGTCGTCCAAGGGCAATGAAGAAAGATTTCAAGACCCTGGGACGCCTGGTCAAGGGATCGGGAGCACAAGTTGTGTTCTCGTCTATCCCCCCAGTTGCGGGGTATGACAAGGGGGTAAATAGGAGGAGCCAGCAGATCAGTGCCTGGCTTCAAGCCTGGTGCTACTGGCAGGACTTTGGGTTCTTTGATCATGGCCTGATCTACAAAACGCCTGGCCTCCTGGTAACAGGCGGGAATACCTTGACTTCCAGGGGAAAAAGGGTTCTAGGACAAGCGTTATCAGGGCTCATTGAGAGGGCTTTAAACTAGATTTGAAGTGGGGAGGGGACAGTACTGGCCTTGCTGGTGAGGTGCCAGGGCGTAGTTGCTCAGCGCTCGTGGGCCAGTGTGCCAGTATTTCTGCAAGCCAGAAGGCCTACCACGTCTCAAGGGTCAAAACTACACACACAACTCCCTCTCTGAAATGCTTATACACCAATGCACGCAGCATGGAGAATAAGCAGGAAGAGCTGGAGATCTGTGTGCGGTTGCAGGACCACGATCTCATTGCAATTACTGAGATGTGGTGGGACAGCTCGCATGACTGGAATGCTGTCATGGATGGCTACGTCCTTTTCAGGAAAGACCAGGGAGGCGTGGTAGTGGAATTGCACTCTATGTGAAAGAGCATTTGGAATGCATTGAGCTCTCACTAGGGGCGGATGAAGAGAGGGTCGAGAGCTTATGGGTAAGGATTAAGGGGCAGGCAAATATGAGGGACACTGTTGTGTGTGTTTATTACAGGCCACCTGATCAGGATGGGGAAGCTGATGAGGCTTCTACAAACAGCTGAAGGTAGCCTCGCAATCGCAGGCCTTGGTTCTCATGGGGGACTTCAATCACCCCGATATCTGCTGGGAAGACCACGCAGCCAGGTATGCACAGTCCAGGAGGCTCCTCCAGTGCATTGATGATAAATTTTTGACACAGGTGGTACAGGAGCCAACAAGGCGAGGAGCACTCCTGGACCTGGTACTGACAAACACAGAGGGACTGGTGGAGGACATTAAGGTTGGGGGCACCCTAGGTTGTAGTGACCATGAAATGATAGAGTTCAGGGTCATGGGTACTGCACACAAAACAACAAGAAGCAAAATTACAAACTTGCATTTCAGGAGGGCTAACTTCGACCTCTTCAAGAAACTGCTTGGAGAGATCCCATGGGCTAGGGCTCTGGAAGGCAAAGGGGCTCAAGAAAGCTGGTTGATATTCAAAGACCACTTCATCCAAGCCCAGGATCAGTGCATCCCTAAGAGAAATAAATCGGTCAAGGGATGCAGGAGACCTGCGTGGTTGAGCAGGGAGCTTCTGAAAAAGCTCAAGTGGAAGAAAGTCTACAATAAGTGGAAGAAGGGACTGACCCCTTGGGAGGATTACAAGAATGCTGCCAGAGCATGCAGGGATGAAACAAGGAAAGCCAAGGCCGCCTTGGAATTAAACCTGGCCAGGGATATCAAGCTCAACAGGAAGGGCTTCTACAAGTATATTGGAAGCAAAAGGAAGATCAGAGAAGTTGTGGGCCCACTGTTGAATGAGACAGGAGTCATGGTGATAGAAGATGCGGAGAAGGTGGAGTTACTGAATGCCTTCTTTGCTTCGGTCTTTACTTCTCGGCCCAGCCCTCAGGAGTACCAGGCATTGGGGGAAGTAACAGGGAAAGAAGAAGACTTCCTTGGGTTGAGGAGGATTGAGTGAGGGAACAATTAGATCAACTAGATATTCACAAGTCCATGGGTCCCGATGGGATGCACCCAAGAGTGCTGAGGGAGCTGGCGGAAGTCATTGCTGGGCCGCTCTCTATCATCTTTGAAAGGTCCTGGAGAACAGGCTAGGTGCCTGAGGACTGGAGGAAAGCCACTGTCACTCCAGTCTTCAAAAAAGGCAAGAAGGAGGAGCCGGGGAACCACAGGCTGGTCAGCCTCACCTCCATCCCTGGAAAGATGATGGAACAGCTCGTTCTGGGCGTCATCTCAAGGCGTGTGGAAGAAAAGAAAGCTATAAGAAGTAGTCAACATGGATTCACCAAGGGGAAATCATGTCTGACTAATCTGATAGCCTTCTATGATGGCATGACTGGATGGATAGATGAGGGGAGGGCGGTAGATGTGGTCTACCTTGACTTAAGCAAGGCGTTCGACACCGTCTCCCACAGCATCCTCATAGGGAAGCTTAGGAAGAGTGGGCTTGATGAATGGACAGTAAGGTGGATAGATAACTGGTTGAAAGACAGAGCTCAGAGGGTCGTGATTAGGGGCACAGAGTCTAGTTGGAGGTCAGTGACGAGTGGTGTTCCCCAGGGTCAGTACTGGGTCCAGTCCTCTTCAATATAGTCATCAATGACCTGGAGGAGGGGATAGAGTACACCCTCAGCAAGTTCGCTGATGACACAAAGCTGGGGGGCGTAGCTGACACACCAGAAGGCTGTGCCACCATACAGCAATACCTGGACAGGCTGGAGAGTTGGGCAGAGAGGAATCTGATGAAATTCAATAAGGGCAAGTGTAGGGTGCTGCACGTGGGGAGGAGTAACCACTTGCACCAGTACAGGTTGGGGCTGACATGCTGGAGAGCAGCTCAGTGGAAAGCAATCTGGGAGTCCTGGTGGACAACAAAATGACCATAAGCCAGCAATGTGCCCTCATGGCCAAGAAGGCCAATGGCATCCTGGGGTGCATCAAGAAGAGTGTGGCCAGCAGGTCAAGGGAGGTCATCCTCCCCCTCTACTCTGCCTTGGTGAGGCTGCACCTGGAGTACTGTGTCCAGTTCTGGGCTCCCCAGTTCAAGAGGGACAGGGAACTGCTGGAGAGGGTGCAGCAGACAGCTACCAAGATGATTAGGGGACTGGAACACCTCTTTTATGAAGAAAGACTGAGGGATTTGGGTCTCTTCATTCTGGGAAAAAGATGGCTGAGGGGGGATCTTATCAATGCTTATAAATACTTAAAGGGTGGGTGTCAGGAGGATGGGGCCAGGCTCTTTTCAGTGGTGCCCAGTGACAGGACAAGAGGTAATGGGCACAAACTTGAGCATAGGAAGTTCCATCTCAATATGAGGAGGAACTTCTTTCCTTTGAGGGTGGCAGAGCACTGGAACAGGCTGCCCAGAGAGGTGGTGGAGTCTCCAACTCTGGAGACATTCAAAACCCACCTGGACGCGTTCCTGTGCAACCCACTCTGGGTGACCCTGCTCTGGCAGGGGGCTGGACTAGATGATCTCCAGAGGTCCCTTCCAACCCTATGATTCTATGATTCTATGAAGGGACCCATAATGCTCACCTAGTCCAACTGCCTGATCAATTCAGCATTGACCAAGTTAAAGCATGTTATTAAGGGCATTGTCCAAATGCTTCTTAAAGACTGCCAGGCTTGGGGCATCGACCACCTCCCTAGGAAACCTGTTCTAGTGTTTGACCACCTTCTTGGTAAGAAATGCTTCCTAATTTCCTGTTTAAACCTCCCCCGGTGCAGCTCTGAACTGTTCCCCTGCATCCTATCACAGGATACCAGAGAGAAATCAACATCTCCCTCTCCACTTTGTTTACATCTTTGTTTAATAAGGTAAGGAAAAGTAATTTGAAGAAAAATAGCTAAGACAAAGACAAATCTATACTAACTAAACTAAGCAATCATCAGTCAAAAATGAAAAGGTTGTATTCCAACCTTAAAGCCATTGTATGTGTGAATTCTAATGCATTTATAGCCAAATATATGTACTTTCATGTGTACATAGCAGAGAAAATGGATTCCAAAAGGATCTTTACAGTGCTGAGTTTCTTCTTATTTAGGTTAGGAAATTTCAACACTATCCAGTTGCAGAATGTTTTTTCGGGTTTGTTTTTTTTTTTTTTTTTAAATTCCAAACCCAAGAACTTCTATTATCCCCTCTCCCAACAACAACTCATTTTTAAAATGCCTTAAATAATCCTATTTTAAGTTTATACAAGAATTTAAATGTGAGAACATAATTTTGAGTGTGGATGGCTAACGTGTCTCAGGATGAGACTGCTATCATTGTGCTCTAATCAACGTTTCTGATGTTTACTCAGGCAGTATAATTGTGATTTATTGTCTTGTTATTTCTGTCACGTCACCTCTTTAAAATGAAAATAAAGTAAGTGTCTGTTGCCAGAAGTTGGCAGTGAATGACCATAAATAGAGAATTACAATGCTCCTCAAAAACATCATTTTAACACAACATCAAACCCGTTACTGTACAGAATACAAACATGGCATTTTGCCGGATACCTACAACCTACAGATTTAGGAGTGGCAGCTATTAAACAAACAAGTATCAAATGTGTGAAGTGTCATTTATCACCAATCGGAAGGCGTTCATGGAGCAATGAATTTAAATTATTAGCAACCAGCTACAGCTGAACATTAAAAAGAAAAAAATGAAAAAAGAGGGACACATAGACAGAGAGAGAGGGAGGGAGAGGAAAAAAGAGAAAGAATGAGAGGGAATGAGAGAGAATAAGAGGGAGAACAATGTACTGCTTTCCAGGACCAGTATATAACTATACCAAAGGATAGACATGGGAACATTGTCTCCATTCATTTTCATTTATTTTCTTTAGGGGAAAAAAAAAAAAAGTCATTGCCAGCGTTATTTTCCCCACTTGCAGCTGCCCATTTGTGTATTTCTGTATGTTGTCTTGCTGCCCTTGGTGTTATGACTTGTAGTCCTCCATTCAAGGACTGCCACAGACTGATCATAGAGTCATGGAATGGTTTAGGTTGGAAGCCAATGAGACTGTAAATTCTTCAGAATGCTTCCTCATGCGTCATATTTTGTTTCTTCACAGAATGGCCCTATGAAATTTGTGAACACTAGTGTAATCGAAGCAATGAAATATAATAAAGGTTTCAAGTACTTAGAAAGAGAAAATTAGGGGAGGGATATACCATTCTCTTCTTGAAGGCTTCTTTCCATAGCTTGATGTTTAAGAAGGGAGAAATATATTAATTCATACTTTCTGGAGCAGGCTCCTGACCTACTTGACAGTAGAATCATAGAATCATAGAATAACTTGGGTTGCAAGGGACCTTTAAAGGTTATCTAGTCCAGCCCCTTTGCCATGGGCAGGGACATCTTCAACTAGATACAGTTGCTCAGAGCCCCGTCCAACCTGACCTTGAATGTTTCCAGAGATGGCACATCTACCATCTCTGGGCATCCTCTTCCAGTGTTTCACCACTCATAAAAAATGTCTTTCTTATATCTACTCTCAATCTACCCTCTTTTAGTTTAAAGCCATTATCCCTTGTCCTATTGCAGCAGGCCCTGCTAAAAAGTTTGTCCCCATCATTCCTGTAGGTCCCCTTTAAGAACTGAAAGATCAAAATAAGGTTTTCCTGAAGCCTTCTCCAGGCTAAACTCTGTCAGCCTGTCCTCAGGAGAGGTGTTCCATCCCTCTGATCATTTTTGTGGCCCTCCTCTGGACCCACTCCAACAGGTCCATGTCTTTCCTGTGATGAGGGCTCCAGAGCTGGATGCAGGGCTCCAGACGTGGACACAGGGCTCCACACCTGGACGCAGGACTCCACGTGGGGTTTCACCAGAGCAGAGTAGAGGGGCAGAATCACCTCCCTTGACCAGCTGGCCATGCTTCTTTTGATGCAACCCAGGATACAGTTGGCCTTCTAGTTAAGGCATTGTAGATCAAGTTCATGATGACTCAGGTTTACAGGATCTGCTGTTCCTCAGAATGGTGCCTACATGAACCATTTATTTTATTTGCACTTTCCTGAAGTAGCTTATGCTTTTATTCTCTGTCAAGACAGGCTTGTTACTTTCCTGTTCTTGCTCTCTATTAATAAATAGCTTCCAACTCCGACAAAAAGTTAAGAGAAACATTCAAAACATAGCATACAATTTATTTGGGTAGATCCCAAGGGCATTACAAAAATAGTGATCCTATACTGTGCTATTTTGTTAGGAACAGATATTGACATTTCATTCCCCCTGTGATTCATTGGCAGAAGAAAAAAACTAAATGCAAGGCCAAAAATCATACGTTGAGTAATATCATACTCTATGGCTAGTTTAGCTAAAGTCAGTATACCTACTGAAAGATGTGGTTTAGCTTTCCATCAGTGAGGGTAAAAATATCACCCTAAGAAAGAGGACTGTAATTGGTTGATTGTGAGATGTGAATTCTTCAAAACTCCTATTTGGGTTCTTTTTTCTTTCACAAAACAGGGTGCGTAGAGCCTTGTATAGTCCTTTTGGGCAGAAAATGACCACAGAGCACATTAATTAGCACAGAGAGTTTTATCCTCCTATATCATTAATGACCTCAGATTTACTTTCTCTGTTTTCTGTTTGCAAGCTTTTGTATGACAGCTGAACTCTTGGCTAATACGACAGGGACCGAGTCAGGAGCCTCAAGAGCTAAAAACATTAAACGCAACAGCTTGATCTAAGAAACCAACCATCTGTAGCTGGGAGCTGCAAACTCTGTGAATAACTTGCTAGTATGTTGCAGTTGCTCTGACTGCCCAGCTCTGATTTATTTTGCATAATTTCAAACTAAACTTTTGTTCACATATTTACACCCAAATAGCTTATTAATTTTTTGCTGGGACTTTAGCTCTTTGTAAATGGCAGACAAGCTTTTCAAATGGCAGACACACCTAAATGATTTTCTCTGATTTCTAGTAAGGCTTACTCCAAGGATATGAGGCACCATTTAGATTCAGCTATGTAAAACAAAATCATAGAATCATTTAGGTTGGAAAGGACCTTTAAGAACATTGAGTCCAACTGTTAATCTAACACTGCCAAGTCCACCACTAAACCATGTCCCTAAGCACTGTCTTTTAAATACCTACCGGGATGCTGACTCCACCACTTCCCTGGGCAGCCTGTTCCAATGCCCAACAACACTTTCAGTGTAAAAAATTTTCCTAATATCCAATCTAAACCTCTCCTGGTGCAACTTCAGGCCATTTCCTCTTGTCCTACTGCTTGTTACTTGGGAGAAGAGACTGACCCCCACCTCTCTACAACTTCCTTTCAGGTAGTCATAGACAGCGATAAGGTCTCCCCTCAGCCTCCTTTTCTCCAGGCTAAACAACTCCAGTTCCCTCATCCGCTTCTCATAGGACTTGTTCGCTAGACCCCTCACCAGCTTCATTGCCCTTCTCTAGACTCGCTCCAGCACTTCAATGTCTTTCTTGTAGTGAGGGGCCCAAAACTGAACACAGCACTCGAGGTGCAGCCTCACCAGTGCCGAGTAAAAGGGGATGATCATTTCCCTAGTCCTGTTCACCACACTGTTCCTGATACAGGCCAGGATGCTGTTGGCCCTCTTTGCCACCTGGGCACACTGATGGCTCATATTCAGCTGGCTGTCAACCAACACTCCCAGGTCCTTTTCCACCTGACAGCTTTCCAGCCACTCTTCCCCAAGCCTGTAGCATTGCATGGGGTTGTTGTGACCCAAGTGCAGGACCTGACACTTGGCCTTGTAGAATCTCATACATTTAGCCTCGGCTCATTGATCCAGCCTGTCCAGATCCCTCTGTAGATCCTTTCTACCCTCAAGCAGATTAAGATTCTCGCCCACCCTGCTGTCATATGCAAGCTTACTCAATCCCCTCATCCAGATCGTTGATAAAGATATTAAAGAGAACCAGCCCCAATACTGAGCCCTGGGGAACACCACTCATGACAAGCCACCAACTGGATTTAGTTCCATGCACCACAACTCTTTGGGCCAGGCCATCCAACCATTTTTTTACCCAGCAAAGTGTATGCCTGTCTGAGCCATGAGCAGCCAGTTTCTTCAGGGGAATGCTGTGGGAAATGGTTTCAAAAGCATTACTAAAGTCTAGGTAGGCGACATCCACAGGCTTTCCCTCATCCACTAAGTGGGTCACCTTGTCATAGAGATCAGATTAGTCAAGGAGGACCTGCCTTTAATAAACCCATGCTGACTGGGCCTGATCACCTGGTTGTCCTGTACATGGGCATGTGATGGCACTCAAGTTGATCTGCTCCATAACCTTCCCCAGCACCGAGGTCAGACTGACAGGCCTGTAGTTCCCCAGATCCTCCTTCCAGCCCTTCTTGTAGATGGGCATCACATTTGCTAACCTCCAGTCAACTGGAATCTCCCTGCTTAACCAGGACTGTTGATAAACGATGGAAAGTGGCTTGGTGAGCACTTCCACCAGCTCCGTCAGTACCCTTGGGTGGATCCTATCTGGCCCCATAGACTTCTGTGTGTCTAAGTGGTGTAGCAGGTTATTAATCATTTCCTCTCGGATTATGAGGGCTTCATTCTGCTCCCTGTCCCGGTCTTCCAACTTGGGGGGCTGGGTACCCAGAGAACAACTGGTCTGGCTGTTAAAGACTGAGACAAAAAAGGCATTAAGTATCTCAGCCTTTTCCTCATCCTTTGTCACTATGTTTCCCCCCACATCCAATAAAGGATGGAGACTCTCCTTAGCTCTCCTTTTGTTGCTAATATATTTATAGAAATATTTCTTGTCTTTTACAGCAGTAACCAGATTAAGTTCTAGTTGGGTTTTAGCCCTTCAAATTTTCCCCTGCATAATCTCATGACATCTTAAGTCCTCCTGAGTTGCCTGCCCATTCTTCCAAATGTCATAAGCTCTTTTTTTTTTTTTTTCCTGAGTTCAAGCCAAAATGTCTAACTGAAAATAGTCAACTAAGCTACCTTTACATGCAATGGAGAGAAACAAGGAAAACTGTTCATCTAACTATTTGCTTACTATAGAGACAGCACTCCCTCCTTTGGGTGATGGTCTTTCCCACCCACAATGAGTACCAGGTTCTGAAATACGGGTGTTCAGTGCTGTTTGAGATAACATTTCCACTTGGCTTCCAACCGTCACTCCAGAATGGTGGTCTTGGATAGCATTTGTGTTATGTCTGCCAACCCTGGGCTGATGCCTCAGATATCCTACAACACCTGAAATAGCAGTGCACAACTATGGCTAGGTACCTGCATTATTCCCCTGACTACAGGCAATGAAGAGTGGTAAGGGAATTAGCTACCCTTTAAATCCTCATTTCATTGACACCACCAGCAAAACCGATTTAATTTTAGTTGTGCAGGTGCAGACCATTACCTCCCATGAGCCTCAGATTAACAAAAAATACACCTGAGTAGACAGTCTAGGCAGATAGCAGAGAGTATTTGCAAATATTTGTCTCCTTTACTGTAAAATGGTAAGTATCAAAGATAGCTATGCATGATCATTTTTCAGTAGAGAAAAGGACTCCAAGTAAGTTTACCATCTGGGCTTGAGCATTTTGTGTGTTAAATACCCAAAAAAAAAAAAAGACAAAAAAAACCCCAGTTGGCTCAGAACATGAGTGAGTAGTGAATGTGCAATTTTCAAGTTTGAAGTTTCACTGCTTGGAATATCTTTGTTTCTAATCAGTAGAACAAAGCCACATAGTTTTAAAAAGAAATGCGCATGATTTCATTATACAGTCATACAATCTATGCCTGCACAGTTTTGTTACGGAAAGCTATTTGCTTTGTTTATTAGGAAACTGTATAGTGTCTGATTCAAATGAAATGAATAGGAGTCTGACAAATAGTGGGGGGACTGAAATCTCAGGGCTGTCCTCTACTTTGAAGTTTAAGTCCCTTTAAGATGAGATCATGTCTACATAGAGTTTTTGAGATTTTTTTACACTCCCCATAATATCATCCTCTTTACTACTCAATGCAAAACTACTTCAAAGCAAAAGAAAAAGGCATGTATGTAATGTACATATTGTAGCAAAACCAAAAGAATTCATGTGTTTGTAAAAAGATTTATGAAAATGTTTTAGTTGCTTACAATGCTGGAGGTTTTCTGAAAATTTTAAGAACGTGATCATAAGCCCTTCTCAGGCTAAAGACTGTCTTAAACAGTATCTTAGCTAAATGACAACAATGAAGCAAGACATAATCATTTACACAGTTCTAGTGGCAGATGAAAGCCAGAAATAAATGAAATTCCTTTGAAAAAATGTTCTGTAAATACTAATCATGCATAATGATAAACACCAGTTCTCCAAAGTCTCAATAGATTTATCTCCCTCCTCCTAACAAAAATAAAAAACAGAGAGCAGTTTACATCTAAGTTCAACTTGTTTCAGGAAAAAAAAATAAATGGCTAGAGTAGTCTTCTCTGTAGATTAATATGCCATTTCATTGAAAAACAGAATTGGTGTATTCCCAAATCCCTGGTTTAAAACCAGGTTCATACAGAAAAACAGGAGGTTTTCAGAAGAGCCTTAGAGTTTTAAAGCATTCAATTTAAACAGGGAATGTCTGCATTACTTTGCCTGTCACTAGAAGCTGTTGTTCTTATGATGATACTTTCCATATTTATCTTTTCCACTGAATTTTTATGTTTTTGTTATGTAAGTTACTCAGAAGAGGACTCTTTCTGAATGTGCACTAATGATACTAAATCTTCATAAATGCATAGAAGAAGAAACAGGACATCAATTAAAAGTACCTGAAGTGGAAAGAGTTTTGACAATAAACAATTTTTTAAAAATTAAAACTAAATTAGCAACCGCCATTCAGACACTAACCTGAATCGTTGATCAGACATATAACTCTCCATGTAATTATTTTCCCCTTAAATCTTGCAGACATAATTCAAGTCTGGAATTCCCTACTGGGCTACCTTGGCTATTTCAAACTCTTGGAGTGTTTAAATTGAGTAATGTCTGATGAATTATTTTCTTATGAGAAGCAGAAACCCTCTTGACAACCAAGATGAAGACTCAGGTTTCTGAAAGCCATGGATTTCAGGAGCTTTCCACACCCAGAGCCGCTGTGTGATGGACAAT
Organism: Rissa tridactyla; assembly: GCF_028500815.1. Lineage (NCBI taxonomy): Eukaryota > Metazoa > Chordata > Aves > Charadriiformes > Laridae > Rissa > Rissa tridactyla. The sequence continues at coordinate 112,947,268 of NC_071468.1, read as the reverse complement.
GTAAGCTACTTTCTGCACGTCTAGATGTTTGTGGCTCTCACCCATTGGTCTGCCTTCTCCCAACAGGCTGAGAGGGATGATGAGGGAGAGTTAAAATAATGATGTTGTCTTCATTGTTATCTTACTGATCCCATATGGATTTGCAGAAGATCTAAATTTTCTAAATCCTCCACAGTCCTGCAACTGATATTTAACATCTTCATAGGCCAAATACTAAAATTCTTCCCTGAATACTATTTCTGCCTAATTCTTCCTTCATATTTTAGAAAATTCTGGAAGCTTCTCCCTTTCTGAGCTGTTTAGCCCTCTAAACACTTTGGCAACAGATCAAAGTTGACACCTGCCTGGAAAAGCAAAAATCGTGTAACTCCCAAAATGGGCAGTTCTCTGAGCACAGATGGGTGAACAAAGTATAAAGTGAGTCAGTGTTGAACATTACAAAGTTCCTTAGCCTGGGATGTTCTTTAACTTCAGTGAAAACAAAAACTAATTCCTTTCCTGAAGGGGAAACATTTTACCTACACCAGATTCAATGTCTGGAGACAGGAATGTCACATTTTACTGACGCTCACCCTGCATGTAAAGCAGCTCACATGCTCTCCTAACAGCTTTTTAGCCACTGTCTATGACAGCATTACTCCTACTGAAGCATAAAGTAAGTTGTCAGTTTTTGCATATTGTAGGCTGAGTTCTTTCAGTTCTCTAGCCATTAGTACTGCCATTAGTACTTTTTGAAAAACTTACTATGTAATTGTGGATACTGCTGATCACAACAAATTTTTAAAAAATGTAGCCCCACATCTATTTATTTCCCTAATGACTAATTTTCACATCATTCTTTTGCTGTCAATTTGCTCCTTAGAAAACTAGGATTTTATTTATTTATTTAATAATTTTTGTATGTGCTTAAGGCAGCTTGACTCAATTGCCACTCAGTTTAGGGATAATTACACATTAGATGCTATAAATGGACACAAAGAATATATTTCCCTAAGAATCCAGAAGAAGAGGAAAAAGAATAACAAAGAGCAGACTTTAGAAACACTTGTAAGCCACTTGTCTATCCATACCAGCTGTCTGACACTAGCGCTCTCCTTGAAATCATTTTTAGACTGAAATCACACAGCGATGCTGCTTCTGAAATGTTAATGTTTTCACGTCTAAGGCAAGACTAGATTATCCTCCCCTGAAGTTTTTTAGCAGGCAGTTAGGTCCTTGCCAGCACCAACAATGTTTTGGACCCCTACTGATGATAGAGTAGAACAACTGCTTTCTGTCTTGCTTTCAGGGAATAAATGCTCCTTGTGACTCACACTGCCTTATTCCTCTTGAATGCAGCTGTCTTTTTCTCATCAGAGTTCAAGTAAATTTACAAGGGTGCTTTAGTGAGAGAAAACTGAAAAGGCTGCTTATCCTCCAAGCTCACTATGTTGGTTTTTTTCTGAGAAAGACTCATTGTTCAGTAATGATATTCCCTGCCGAACTCACAAATTGAATCTAGGGGAGAGACAGGGAGGATTAAATTAAATGACAAGTTTTGTCAGTGTGGTCCATAAAGATCATAATGTGTTATTTATTCCAGGCTTTTGCTGGCACTGGGATTGTACAATGTGGAATATTTGGAAGATTTGTCCCATGTGTTTGAAGCCTAACAACTCCAGAAATCTACCATGTAGAGCCTATGGCTTTCTAGTGGTCCATTAGTGTAATGAAAAAGTGGTTATATACTTCTAATTGGGCATGATGGGTCATAGCCATTTCTCACCACCCACGCTGAACCAAGCAAGCAGGGGGGTCTTATCTTCTTTACTTGGCTCTAGCACTGTCTGACAAAGAAACTGTATTTAATTACAGCTGTGTGTCCATCCATTCCTGGTGGTGGGGTTGCTGAAGGTATCCTGCATGGGTGTCTGGAGAGGTGACCATATGGATCCTCAGGGGAAGAGCAAAGACAAGATTACAGGAAAATAGGAAAGAACAAAACACCAACTCTGTGTTACTCCCTTACCAGCACTGTTGGGGTTTTTTTGTAAGCTCCCACAAGCAGCACTTGCCAAAGTTGTGCTTTTTATGCCTTGGCAACATCCTGAATGCCCCATGGAGCCAGTCAGTACCATTTGTCACTGTTAGAGGAATAGTGAAGTAGCACCTTTGCTCCATCTTTCTTAGCAAACCTCGTGAACGAGAGCTCAAAACACATGCTACGTTTTTCTCATAGCCAGCCTGTTCCCTCAGAGCACCGAAGGACAACACACCTTTGTCTCTTAGGCCCTGGGTGAGCACTTTGAAAGAAGAAAACAGAAGCTCATCAGCTTGTGTGAACCTGTAGCCCAAGCTAGATCAAAAGAAGCAGCAAGCGAAGCTTTTGGATGCACTCTTGGGAGGAAGGGAAACGTGGGAGAAAGTGATGGCAGATATTAAAACACTGTATGTAGTGTTTTGCAAGTGAAAAATTGAGATTTCAGATGTTTCTGCAATAGACCTGGTTTAGTGTTACACAGGTGATTGCAGAAAATGTTTCAAATTAATGTGGCTAGTTTGCTACGCTCTTATTTATGAGTTGTAACTATTTTAATTTCCCTGTAACACTGAATTATTCCAGCCATTTTGGATTAAGGCCTAACAGCTTCTATAAACCTTTAATAATTGAAAACTTGCAATTCATTTATTGCTTTCCTCTGAAAATTTTAAACTGCTGTGGAAGAAAAAAGTCCTTATCTGGAACTAATTTTAAATTTCATCTGTATTTTGCCAAGGTCTTGAGTACAATGTTTTATAATGTGATCTGACAGTTGGACCCTGAGGACAGAGAAGCAGTTTGCTTAGAGCAACTGTGTAAGTTACATCTCCAAACCACTTCATCTGTCCTTTTCCTACTGGTCCTCAATTTGTGTCAGATAATGTGAAAGGCCTGCCAGTGTTCTTTATAATCTCTAAGAGAAAAATAAAACTAGGGAAGAATCTTAGTAATTATCTTAAGAATTTAAGAATTTGCTTTAAGCAAGCAAGTTTGCTTTAAAAGCAAGGAAAATGTTAATATGTATATTAAAAATATCATAGTGTACACAGGGAACTTTACAATGTCTTTATACAAAACCATGATGCAAATTAGTAAAGAATATTTGAAGCCTTGTCTCAGGTATCTAGCAGTCTCAAGAAAAGCATTACTAAAGTGGAAGGACTCAGAAAAGAGTCACAAAAATGAGACCTAGAAAAACTCATAATAAAACCACAATGTGTTTCCTTTCCTTAGCATGGAGAAAAAACTAAAGATAGAAAATCATTAGTAATATATCGAAAGTAGATTGTGAACTTCTTGCTGTATCATAGAAAAAGAATTGATTTTACATGAGAAATAGGGGTGGGGTAATAAGATGCAGAAAATGCTGAGACAAGAACTTAATTGAAAACAAAGGAGGAGCGACATTTGTAAGTTCTCCAGACTGTTCAGAGTTATAATTAATTATAACAAATCTTGTGGAAAGAATATCGTGCCTTTTTAAAAATTAGAGAAGAAGAAGATATATATCTATATTCTCTTACAGCCTCTGGTGTTCGTCACCATAAAAAGATGGGTTAGTGAGTTAGAAAAACACATAGATTGATCTAGTAAGACCAAAATGCTTTCAAAATTAAATGTAAATAATATAAAATTTGTCTGTTAAAGTCTGAAATTGTAAACTCAATTTGGAGACTAAACAGTTCATTGATCAAAGGGAGAGGAAGCCCAGTTTAGGGGATACAGTAGGACAAAGCACAAAAACGAATAACTTAGGGAAATGCCTCACGCTTTTTTGTTGATTTGCTTTGTGTGCCTACAGAGGGAAACTGAAAAGATAAATTCTGGAGGCTTTCATTTCCCTGTCATGACTAGTATCTACCTGTCAGTTATGGGTGCACACAATCCAGTCACTAGTTGCCATTGGTGTCACCATATCATGGATATTCTCTATGGTTAAGCTAAGATTCTAACTCTTGGTACTCTAAAGTGGCTGATATGGTCATGCTCAAATTTTCAGCTGACATTAATGATAAAATGGTCACGAGTGAGTACACTGTTTTATTTCTGCAGCAGAGGATAGATTTTATCTCCTTTCTTATTTTATCCTAATGACCATTTCAACCACTGCTGCCTGATTCCCATCTGTGTCTGAGGCAGCCCATGAGAGCTGAGGAGAGGCGAGGCCTACTGAGTAGAAAATTTACTCAAAATTCCTTTGTTTGGCCACTAGATGACTCTCTGATCTATTGAAATTTAGCAGGAAAAGCAGTAGACTCTGGGAACACAAAAATGGATGCCAAGTTTGTTTTGTTTTGTTTTGGGTTGTTTCTTCATTTGTTGTTGATATCAGTAGTTCAGTATGCTACAACAGTGTGGGACACTCTACCTAGAGGTCAAGACAAAATTCAAGCTTACACATTTTTACAGCCTAACTCCTTTTTTGTTTGTTTGTGGTTTTTTTTCTCTCCAAGAGTCTCCCAAGACTTAAAGATAAGGAATCATACACACACAAAAGAGGAGAAAATAAGCAACCTTGACAAACCTAACAGGCAAGGGTGAGGTATCAGTGTTGATATCATTACATGAAAACAGGTGATGGTAGTAACCGGTGTCTGATGGTCATTTTACTGATGTTATTTGGTCCTGAAAGCTCCATATAGTTTCAATTCATTCTGTCAGCAATTTCAGTCTCTTCATGAGAAATGGTATTGTTATTCCTCAACTTCTACCACAAAAGCTTCAGGAAGCTGGTGTAGCATAAAAGTTGTCGTTACTCTGCTTCCCACTTTTCTCCCTTCTGCATTCCTCTTCCCCGCAGTAGAGAGATAGTATGGTTTCTAATGATAGGGACTGGAATGCAGATGTATGGAAGCAAAAAGTTCAGCTCTAATTAGGCATTCCACAACTGAGCCATGTCTTGATGGAGGTCATTCTGAATCATGAATTGTAAGGCTGGCTGCAGAGCTGACATCTGCAGCATTTTAGAGCTTGAGGTAGCTGACCAGGTAGACCATGCAGCCCTCTGAAGAGAACCAGTGGACAAGGATTTACAACAAATTACAAGATGCAGCCTGTTCTGGATGGCAATAGGCAACTCAACAAACCAAGTTTTGGTAGGAGTACTTCTATTTGCTTATGAAAAGTCCAGGAACTAGCAGTCCTACAGCAGATGTTTATTCTTTTTGGATGTTTACATTTGTTCCCAATGTAAATTATTGTCACATGGTATAAAAAAATCCAACATGCCCTAAAATCAAAATACATTTAACTGTGTCATTGTTTACCACTTATGTCTGATGGAGTAAATGGGATAAATTTGAAGATCATGTGAAGTGAATACTTACCTGGCTTAGTTTTTGATAGCATAACCAGAATCAACAGTGAACTAACACCCTTATTTGTTCAGCTCTAGAGATTATCATATTTTCAGAAGATCATATATGAAAAGAGAATTTTTTGATCAGCAGAAGTTGAGTGTGATAGCTGAAAGTAGGAGAAAAAAGATTTATTTTGGTTCTCTATTAAAATGTTCTAATCCTCAAATGCAAGCAGGAAGTAAAACTAATTATATCTACTCATTACAACTGAAAAAGTGTTTTCATCAAAGTGTTGAGGATTTCAGAAGTATTTGAATTCTCATATGCATTTTCAAAACTTATTCTAAAATGCACTCATAATGAGTGAATGAATAAATAACAAGTTCAATTTAATAAAACAAATGTTAACTATTACATCTTTCCAAGAATAGGTATTACCACTTTTTATTTCAAGATGAGATTATTTAAATATATTTGTAAATTCTTGCAGTAATTAAAAAAAAAAAAAATGAGTAAAGGTCAAGCCTTAGAATAAAGACCTGGTGCCAATTTTATCACTGTAAATGATATTTCAGTTTCATTCCCTTCTTTATCTCTAGTCTACTCTTTATGCTTCATGAGGAATGACTTAAGCAGGGACCACAGAGAGGCATTGGAATTTCTCGGGTAGCCATTTTCATTAGATAATTTTCAGTCAAGTGTGAAGTTCACCAAGGGAGCATGTAAGACTTCTTCATCTCATTTTTTAATCTGGATATCCTTAATTCATCTGTCTTTCTAGATAGCAAATGTCATTACTTGATAGAGTGATTTATGGAGTCTGATCAATCAGAGCTTATACCATCACAACAAATTTGAAGAAGTATAGATGAGCATTGAAATAACGATATGCAAGTGCTTCCTGTCATTGTCTTGCATTGTAAAATTTGTCAGCTAGGACCTAAAATTCAATACTGAAAAATCAAAAGGTCAAGAAGAGAACCTGCAGAAAGGTAGCTAGAATCTTTTATTACATAAATTCACCTTTGATACTAGAGAATTGTGCAACATTAGCACTTGAATGTCTTCTTCATTTTAAATAGTTTCTTTTATATTCTGTGCCATGGCAGCTACAGACAGACTATAGCCACGGACAAATTGAGTCTAGAGAGAGCTTCAGAAGCAAGTCTGGCCCTCATTTAAAATCCTTTGAAATGAATGTAAGAGTGTCTATTGACTTTGATGGACTTTGGCTTGAACTTTTCCATCTTCTACAGGCAGTAGTTCTGATCATGACTCCAGATGATGTTCATGTATTTTATTCAATTGATGCTTACTTATGTGTATTGAACAGCACTTGGAATAGGTCCAGGAATACAGGACTTTTGCATTCCAAGAGTATGCTTTAACAGTGAGTGCAAGAAAATAATTCTTTTTTTTTTTTTTTTTCAATACCTGTGAATTTTCTGTGATTTCCTGCACAGTAACACAAATTTTGCATTAAGGACATCTTCCATCACTCCACAATTAGGCCAGGGGTTACTGGATGAGTGAGGTAAGAGGGAATGCTCATGGACAAAAGACGAAAGGAATTACTGTTGACATCAAAATTACTTCAGTAACCATTCAGGCTCGGATCATAATTGCACATATCGAGTTGTAGCAGAAAACAGTTTTCATTGCATTTCACTGGATTACAAAGCTGCCTGACTGTAGGAAAAGGAAGGACTGCAAGCATTATAAGGAATTGTCAAACCAAAAGCAAGATACCTGGGAAATAACAGCTTTTCTGCTTTAGAAAAGCCAAAGAGGTGTGACTAAGTGTTTCTGTGATTTTAGAAAGTGAGGCTAAGTCTTTGAAACTTTGTGACCTTTATCTCCACTTCTGTGAGTGGAATGTGCTGATCGAGGAACACAACAAGGAGGACAAATGGTCTACCACCTGCTGCCTGAATTGAGCGCTCACCCGCAGGTCACCAGTCTTGTCAAAGAGATTTGCATTGATGGAATATGAAATGGCATTACCATCAAAACATATAAGATTGTCTTGCCTTTGAAGAAAAGCAACAGCTTTACTAACTTTGAAGTTTGAGGACAGGAAGGCAATTAGTTCAAAAGTACTAGACATAAAATGGGGAAATGAATTCAATGTTGCCACCAATAGGAACTGGCAGTTTCAAACCCTGGAAGACAGGCTTCTTACAACACTTTCAATGACAAGTCCACAGCTAGTAAACTGATTTGGACCATAAGAATGGAATCACTTGAACAACCATGTCCAGTCCTCAAAAAAGCAAATCTTTCTGCTGAATAGATTCACAGAACATCTACTCTGTGTGCCACCATACCCTCACGAGCCACAGATTGTGTTCCAATAATCCACATGTCACAGGAATAAAGCAGAGGAGATTGTGGGAATTGCACAAATTCTGTTAAATAAAACTTTGCAGATAACCTTAGAAAGTGGACTAATCTATATGCTACAGAAGAGCAAACTCCCTCCTCTGATTGCAAAAGCCTAAACAAGAATCTGGTTAATGGAGCAGTCCTTGAACATATGAACAAAATACAGCAATTAAGCACTCGAGAAATTACAGCGCTATTAAGGGTATCAAATTTGGGGTTTCTGCCTGCCTTTAGCTCTGTCTTAACTTCAGCTTTCTTCAGCTAACATTAGCTTAACATCAGGGCCTCAACTTTGAATTTATTTTGAGATTTTTCTGTTACAATCTCTTGCATCCCTTTCAACTCTTTTTATTCCATTGTTTTGAATAAAAACTAAGCTGAGCTGTTAAACTTAAAACATGTTAACTCAATCACAAATGGTTACATTCACTTCTTACACTTCTTTCTCCTGAAATGCAGTCTGCTGTCTTGCTGCTGCACTGGCCATAACTAACAGTAACTAAATAATATTCGATGAAGACAAGCGAATACATCTCTGGCTGACTGTAATAAATGATAAAGCCTTTACTAGTACGGTTACCAGCTGATATCCTAGAGGATCTATCACTGTATAAGGATTCATAATTTAATAATGCTTATTTTTCTCACTAACACAAGACATCTTTTTAAATGTAATCTGTATTAGTTACCCATATCTTTTCTGCCTGTCCATAGGTATGCCACCTAAGACTATGGTAAGACTAACATCAACAATCAACAATCAACAACTTGCTGAGAATTTTCAGCAAGTACAAAATGTACCTGTTCTTTTTTTAACAGAATCTGCTATAACTATCATAAAACATATATTCATAAACATGTGCTGATAATTTATTTTTGTTCAAACAAACTTGAAGATGTCATTAACAGTATTTAAAACCAAATGGTATGGAAATGAGTTTTACATTAGAACACCTCTCACACTATTTCCCCTCATAAAAGCTAAAAGGAGCTGCATATCTCCTAAAATGAGCCATCAGATTAACATTTTCTAAGATATCAGTGGTGGGTTCTCACACTGGAAATCTATTCCTCTGGCAGGCCACCAGAATTCAAATTTGGCAGGCTGTAGTGTAGTGTAAGGTTTACTTGTTCAATCAAGCATTCAATTAACTAACATGTCAGTATGTTGGTCCTTTGTGAGACAAATAAAAGGCAGCTAAAGTGTTTTGAGCCATCTGAATGGATAGTTGGTAATTAATATTTGTTTTTAATTTATTGTAAGATGTCCAGATGCTCTGGCAATCAGTTCCTGGGAAATCTTTAAATAATTGACTGAGTTCTGTAAACTTACTAGAGGGCAGCAGGTTTTCCTCTGTGTGTGATTAGAATTGGGCAAATGATTCAGGAGACCTTTTCAAAATTATTTTTTTGGCTTTTTTTTTTATTAATACATTGTTTACTGTTATGACATAATTTCAGTGTAATTTCCTATTTGTTAAATATTAGAATTTATCAATTATCTGCAGTCTTTCTAAGACTGTCATCATTTTGGGATCACACAGCATTTTCCAACTCAGTAAGCCAAGATTTATTAGTCTGAGGTTTGAAAAAGCAGTGGAGCTCTTCTTGGGGCAGAATAAAGCATGTAATTTCAGGACAATTTTTTCTCAGTTATCTCACCTTTGTACCTACTCCAGCAGTAGGTTAATCTTAGTTGTATAAGTGTAAACAGAGTAAGATTATAAACAGAGTGAGAAAAGCATTTGAAGTGTGTGATTTCATTAGATATGTGTTGAGATAGGATGAGTTGTCCTCTGAAAGTATGGCTTCATTTCTACTTCTCAGATGAGCAACTTAGACTATACGTACAACTTTTAGGTAAAAAACTTAGAGGTGGGGGTGAATCAGAGCCTTTCAGTCTGTTTTTGTCCTACTTAACTACAGCATGCAAATTAAGAGCATTGCTACTCTAGACAAGTCCTATAGCCAATGGAGACACAACCATCTTCAGAGAAGGATGTAGCTTGGACACCCCATTCCTATTAAGCACTGAAAACACTTAAGTCTATATTGATAATTGAAATCAGATGATCCAGATCTTTATGTAACAAAAGGTTTCATTTTACCAAGGTCTCAGAGTAAACGTGATGCTTCTTAGCTAATCAAAGGACATAGGAAGCTGGGCTGATTGGCTTTATTGCAGATTTTATACTTATGTTCCCTGATGACACTGACATCGTGGGAATTGCAAGGACATTTCTAAACACCATTTCATTGGTGACTGTTTGTCAGGCTCATGTGATACTACAGGCCCTAGTAGGAGGACCATTATGTGCTCCACTGTGCCATCATGAATATACTATTTCGTATGTCTGGTAAATCCCAGAATTTATTTTTAAAATCTCCATTCCCTGTTGCATTTGATCATTCGGTTATGCATTCACCCCACTCATACACTGGATGAAACATTTGCAGAAGGATCATTCCCACTACTGTCACTCTGGTTTATTTTTCCTCTGACCAAAGTTGCATTGATTTTTCTACTGCCTTTGTCCTGGCTAACAGTTAATGATCACACTCAATGTACGAATAGTAGAGATGCCAGTATCCTTGTAGCAATTAGCTGTGATCACACAGAGCCATTGTCACACACAAACACAAACAAAAGTAATAACAGAGATCCCACAAGCATTCATGTACATAGACACATTTATTTGAATGATAATGGAAACCTCACCAAGAGAGGGTAGATTAGCTCATAAATCAGATTTAAGGAATACCTTTTCAACCTCTACATCTCTCCTTCAAGATATAGTGGGTTCATTTTTAAGATAAACTGCTTAGCAGCTACCTTTTTTGCATGTAACACACTAGTGCTAACTTGTATGTTTAAAAATCCTAAACTATTTAATGTTTAGTAGAATATGATATTGAATTCTATGTTTTGTAAGATTTACGTTACAGCTATGAAAGCTTTTTAAAATATGTGAGTAATATTTTTCCAACCTCTACTTAAGCTGTCTTCAACGATGGGTTTCTGACTGGAGTCTGCTTGGGGACTTCATTTTCAGGCGGCAGAAGTTTGACATTGTCTGGAAAAAGTAACCAATTTGGAGATCTTCAGTAAAGTACTGAGAAGGCAGACGAGGTACCACAAATGACTAGTCGTATTTGTAAAACTCTGACCTTGTGAACAAAACTAATACAAAATTAAGTGTTTCCTGGTTTTGAGCTATTTAGTCTATAACTAGTTCATATAAGATTAGGAACAACTAAAGAATAAGACTTGAGTTTTCCTGACAATGTGACAACTCTATTAAACTGAAAATGGTACATTTTCCTTTTCCTTAGCATTGTTTGTTTCAGTAAAACATACTTGAATTTTGAAAAAAAGGTCTATGGGTCTTGCAAACTGAACTGCTCCCTAAATATCGATACAAATCTTATTCCTGTTTCAAGAAAATAAGAAATATATTACAGTCCATAGCTGAACATGAAACAAATTCTTCCTCTGACATTTTATGTTCCTGCTTTATTTCCATTCATGTTATCTTGGACTTTATTCTTAGGAAAGTCATTAAAAGCTCAAAGGTATGTATGAGATTAAGGATTTCAGGAGAATGAAATTAAAGATAGGTTTTCAGCACTGATATCACTTGCAGTATGCAAACATTTGACATTTCTATTGCTGTTGGGGTACATTATCAGCAGACAGTGAACTCAACTTTGTGTTCCTATGGATTAAGAAGAGTTGCTAGCATGCTGTGAAATGGAAAAGCAAAAGATTATCCTCTTTACTCAGCATACGTATGCAAGCTTCTAGCATTCCAAAATTTAAAGGGTATCATTTCTATAATTGTTGCTCCTAACACAGTGAAAGTTTTATCTGCATGTTTCTGAGTTTATCTGTATACAAAGCATAAATATAAAAGAACAGCCCAAGATTTCTGCTGAGGATGACCTTTTTTTGTAGAACCTTTTTTCTTCTGCCAATCTTTTTTCCCTTATCCTTTCAAATCAAAAGAGAGATAAAGAAGTAGGAAACTCTTAACAGTCCTCAGCTAGAGCTAATGGGACCCAGGCAACATTCCTGCCAGGCTGAATCTGCATATTAACTGACCCTTTGTGTAGGGGTCTAGCACTTGACACTCTTTTATATTGCCATAATTAAAATGAGTCGATGGGTCAATTAAAGTGAACTTTTCAATATTAATGACCTTTGATTACACCTAACAGAAGAATCAATGGTATAAAGTCAGCACAGGCTGGAAATACTAATCCAGAGAGTCTGTCAGGTAGGCAGACATACCATGTAACGAGGTTTGAATTTAAAGATGAAGTAGGGCTGCGTCATATTAGCAAATAAGCATTTGTATCATATAGTTCTATGATAAACATTAACAGGTCTTTGCATTCATCTAAGATACCTCTGTACAATGAAGTTGTAGCTTAACACGCAATCTAAGTTTCTTAAGAGTATCTGTTGCTGATGCTCAGTCAGATGTTTTAATTACCAGCAATGTTATGGTGGTCCATGATTTGTTATACTGGATCTGCTTTCAGTAGCAATATACTTATTTATTTATTTAAATAAAAATTCTTTCATTAAAGGACTTTAGCAAGATAGGCGAGTGAGTTACTCTTCTTCCACAACCTCTGGAAATGACAATATTCTCTGGGCAAGGATTCAGTTCTGACAGTCCCTGTAACAGTGATTTCAAGTGATGGACTTGTTCAGGGAAAAGGGCCCTTATATCACCCACAGGTGGTTTGATGAGGAGGAAGACTTTTGGACAGGTAAAAAGTTCCATAATCTTATATCAGGTGAGACAAAAACTTCATGGGTGAGGACGTGGAATAACTGGGCTATTCTAGTTCTTGAAATTAAATTTCATCTGTGAAGGACTCAGCAATCCAGTCCACGCGCAGCACTCACAGGTCTTGACAGAGATGATTTTTACCCTGTATCCATGAGGTAAAATTTCTAAAAGTGGCCAGTGTTAGCCTGAATGTGCCCCAGATAACTTTAGTGAAAGTTCACCAATGAGTTCAATGGGGAAAACGTCAAGTCAATAGTAAGTGCTGTTCAAAGTCCCACAATTTAGCTTTTGAAATAAACATATCAGTTCAAAGAAAGATAAGATGAGAAAAGTCAAGAAATATCAATGCCAGCCACCTCTTTACTTAGGAACAACTATACAACAATAGGTGAGTCTGTCTGAACAACAGAACAGAGCTAATTTCAGTGTTATGCTTTCAAAATATTACAGTGAGGGGAAAAACATTCAAATTATGAAAAAAAAAAACAACCTTTGTGGCACTATCCATTAAAATATGCCAAAGAGAAAGATGGATGGATACTTCACTGGAGCATTCTTTTATTTATACATACACAAGTCAGTAGCAGCATAGTTCATTCTAAAAGGGTACTTCATTATTGCAAAGTGTAGTGCTCCTTGATATTTTTCCTCCAGTAAGTAGCAATATGTCAAACCCCACATATTTAACTCACTTCTCTTGATGTCAGAAGACCATGGCATACCCTAAAGAACAAATATTTGAATAGTGTTAAAATCCTGTCAGTGAAGTCTTGGGTATCCATCTGTTGCACAGATAATATACATACCGAAATGACTGCCATTTAATACCAATGCTAACAAAATAATCAAGACTTCTTGTGTGTGTGTATATGCATAATATATACACACACGATGTGCATATGTATATTATATACAATTATATCTATTAGTTATATATCAATATGCATATAAATTTCTGCTTAAATATTTACAAACAACTAGTATATTTTTCAGACTCAGTTCTCATATTGCTTTCAGCTAACTGAAAGGGCATATGGAAACAATAGGAACATATGGAAAAAAGATCTGTTTTAAGACCAGATTGTGATATGTTTACTCATGTTGAATAACATACGAGGAATATTCCTTCTGTGGCATAAAGTACTCTGCTGTGAAGAAATGTCACAATGCAGCACTTTGCATTTACTCACACTGTTAGATCTTTGCCATTTATTTACCTGCAGCAGCCATAGTGTCACATCAGAACTAAATCTGGAGTTTGATTGTTTCATTTATTTGCAAATTTGGCCCCATGATAATTTTCTTGAGTCAGAGTTACTCTTTTATTTACACAAACTAGGAACAAGCTCTTACCTCTACTGTATAGGAATTACCAATAAAGATTATTGAGGTGTCCCATTTATTAGCATTATGCTGCTTACTTTATGAGCTTAAAAATACAACTTTTCAAAAGGGATTGGCAATGCCACCCTGTATCAAAATAGTGTTTAAACTGTGAAAAATTATTTGCTACTTGAGACTGATGAGACACTGCGTATTTTACTCACCCTATTTTGCCTAGGCAGTAGCATGGTTCTCCAAAGTGTGAATGGTTTTATGTATGAAGGGTGCATGGTTACTCACCCTCATGCACCTTGGAGAAGAGAAAGAAAGAATTGAATTTCAATCTTATCTCTGAACATCTTCCTTGAACAGCCTGAAGTTTAGCTGTGAACTCTCCCACCCTTTTTATTGTACCCACATTAGTTCCAAATTCCACCTGAGTTCCTGCCAAAATAGCTGGAAATATTGGCTCTACAGCACTGCAGAAGCTCAAGCCCATAAAATAAACTCCAATCTTCTATTTGTACCCAACACATGTACCCAAACGGCCACACAACAGAAAATCAAAGGGATGTTTGAAAAGCATTAACCCACTTTATCTAGGAAAATGCCAATTTGCATAGATGATTGTATGTACAAACAAAAATATGTGATTAAGGCCCTTCTGGTAGGCATCACACACATGAGCCTTCCATTGAATTCTTCAGAAGGTTGATGCTGAGATCTTGATCCTGGAGAGCCCTACTCCTTGGTTTTAGCCCAAAATAAATGCCAAATGAAGGGGGTAGATCTTTTATGTTAAAGATCCTGATCCTACAGACACTTGAAGAGGGAGTTTTACGTACATGAATCATCTGCAGAATCAGAAATGCCCCGAAGCCCCAAAATAAAAATATGAAAAAAAAAAAGCAAACAAGTGTCACCAACATAAAAGCATGATCTCAATCTGAATGGCCTCTGCTAATGGAAGGTTTATGATTCCTCTAGACACATCCACCTGAATATGTTTGTATTTGATGCAAAATATTTAAAATTAAGAAATGAAAATGCATATTACTAGCTGCTCAATTATAAATCCTATCAGAAAAATACTAGTTTATTTCTTGAAGGTAAATATGCTTAAAGTAACTTCTAATTTCAATGGCATGGTGGCATTTCAATATACAAAAAAATAGAACTTAACAGGGGATTTGTATTATTTAGACTAGACAATACTATTTTGCAAAAGAGATAATGCAGAGTACCACCACCACTTTAAAAAAAATACAGCACTGGTAGTTTACATCTCTATAGATTACATCTATATAATCTGGAGTAAACCCACTGATACACCAAGTAACAGAAGACTCTTAGTTCATTGCCTTTTTCCAACCTAACATCTACACTATCCTCTTTTTGATTTATAAGCAGTTCAGTAAAGTATCTGATCCCAGTATTCATTAATTTTCTTTACAATAAAGCTGTAAAAAAATCTGACAGATTAAACTAACATTGTGTCAGAGGATCCATGATCCTAGGGCAGTTTTACATGTCAAATCTGAACTCAAAGTACAGAGAAGTTAAATATTTCATAATAATAAACTAAGCAAATAAATTCCAGACTTGCCATGGAAACACTGACACTCATGAACTATCAGCGGCACTTGATCACACTCTAGTCATATATTATTATCCTTTAGACCCTAATTCTGTAGTGAAACTGCCCTCAGCGTGGTAGCCCAATCATACTTCCTTACATATTTCTGGATTAGTACTTTGGGACTGGGATTTTCATCTTTCTCCTGGGTTATAAAGCAGAAAACACAGTTTGCACAGCCTAAGCAGCACCATATACAACTTTTTAATCACAGCCAAATATAATTATGGGCAGAACACTGTTAGCTGCTCTAGTAGATATCTTTCATAGAAAATAACCAAATCCTAAAACTAGCAGTATCTCTCCCAGCCCACTACCTCCTCTGTAGCTGCAGACAGAGGGTTAGGAACTAGGCGGGCTGAGGTACCTGATCCCACAAGATGCTGCGTGTCTCTGGTGGGATCCAGCGTTCTCTCAACTCCAGGCAACATTGGCTGGAGTTACAGATGTTCAACACATCGCATAAACAGGTCTATAAACTCTGACAGATTTTTGCACATCACTTACCTGAATATGAAAGACACTAAAATGAAATGAGGCAGGATAATTAAGGCTGTGCACGCTCTAGCACAGACTGAAAGCCATTTCTTGTCACACCCTGAAGGCCGTACCTTGTTACACCTTGCTTTTAATCTGAAGTTCACATACAGCATACGGATCAATAGCATATTGCCCTTAAAAAATATGCTGGGAGGGGTTGTCTTTTTGGTTTTGTTTTTTTTTGGTTTTGTTTTTGTTTTTTTTTTCCATTTTATACAACCATAATGAGAGGGGAAAAAAATTCTAACAAACAAAACCAAAGTAACCTGGAAACATATGATGGAGATGGAGACAAAATTTGACAATGACAAAACCTATTTTGCTACCCATCCTTACAGTCCTCTACCTACATGCACAGCCAATAGCCAGCAAACATTTGGGTCATGACAGTAAAACATTTCACAAAGGTTGTCTATGTTTCAAGAGGACATGAATTGAATTTTTAATAAAATGTTAGCCTCAAAGCAATTCAAAAGATTGCATTTTGGAAAGACAAAGAAAATCATATCCAAGCAATAGAGATTCTATAAAACTGCTACCCAAATAGCTAACAGAAAGCTTGAAACGTGACACAAAAGAAGGATGTGCAAAGCATCTTAACATTGCAGTCATATTACATGTCAGCACTTCAAGAGCAATGAATGAGATATAAATATTTACCCTAGGTAGCTAGACTGAAGAAAGTAAACAGATTCCGCAGATATAATATAATTTGTCAATATCTTTACTGCTGGAAATGGAAATGTTAACTCAGGCAGGTCACTGATCCTGAAAGATGAGTATAATCAATTACATTTTTTACCTGTCAGTCATTCACATCATTGCCTTTCTTGCAGCTGACTGCTCCTCGCCCTTCCATTTCTTGTTTCAAGGCACTGAACAACTTCTTACATCCACTTTTCACTCGGTCGGTTTCCCTTCTCCCATCTCAGATTAAGACTGCTTGTTTCAGAACTAGTCTGTTTTCTTCCCTTACTTTCACAGTATTGCCTGTTTCCACTGTCTCCCATCTCAGAAAGGTGGCCCTTCTGCTCTCTGAAATGCCATCTTAAATCTCACTTCTTCTCAAGGTCCACAAATTTTAACCACCTCCTAAACAATAAAATCTGATCCAAGGCTCACTGAAGTCAGTGAGAGCCTTTCCATTAACTTCAATGGACTATGAATCAGGACCGGATTGCTGTCAGGAGCTCTGGGCTGAAATCTAGCAAAAGGCAAAAAACCAAACCCAAAGGATCTGTATGGGTATCTTTGTTGTTAATAACAGCCTGCTACTTAAACATAGTCATGACAATACTATATCCTAGGTTAATACCACCTGCGAATATTTCCAATACATTTTCTCCACACCCTATGCAAAGGACTCAGGCCTTAATTTTGTTGTTACCTCTCCCTTGGTAGAGGTACAAACTTGTTACAAACTTGGAGCAATGCCAAAGACTTCTGACAGAGCTTACATAAATAAGCATAGACTAGTTCCTGTCACTTCCTTTATAATACTACAAAATACCATTCTACATCCAGCTAAGTAAAACAAAGGAAACTGTCGTGTTTGTGAACCAGGTTAGTAAATCATTACCAACAAAAAACCCCGAGTTAAAATGGCTGTTTAGATAGAGTGATGGAGTATTTGGAAAGCACAGTGAAAAGTCTAAAGCCAGTATGTTTTAAATTCTCACTAGCGGAGATGTGCAATGTTCTTCTTGCAAGAATCCTCTTTCTAATCCTATATTATTCATCTAAAAGCAATTTGAAGAAAAGGCATTCCAGAAATCAAAAATAACAATGTGACTCCACTTCATTTTTCCTATCTTCATAAACACTCTGCTATTTATTCCCTCTTCATGTAATTCTCCCTGCCCCTGCCTGTCTCAGTTCTCTAATGTATGTTTTTACAAGGGGAAATTAAACAAAATTACTTTTTGCCCACTATTCCTTCTCCTACCATTTAATTTTTTTTGTAAGTGCGTTGGGTGTAAAGCTAAGTGCCTTTCTGCAATCCCACAGTGCTCCCACCAAGTGATATAGCTCTAACAGACAGTTTGGGAGATCTAATGCAGTATACTTATTAAGATACCCAAATACTATGTAGAAGACTGTTCATGTTATGGAAAAAAACTGTCATGATCAGACAGTTGCCAATATAGAGCTAAAATATTACAAATTTATTAAAAGGTATGTTGTGATTCAAGGCTAATTCAGTAGGAGTTTGACAGTAATGATAGTTCACGTTTTTCAAAGGTTTACCCTATATTGTACTAATGAAGGTCCTTTAGCGAAGGGGATAAAAGTAACACTGCCCATTACTAGATAACTTTGCCAAGTATATCAGCAAACACAAAGCCAGTTAGATGGCTTTCACTGAAGGGTTGCAATCGGGGGGTGGGGGAACGGATGGGGTGTGGGGGTGTTTTTGGTTTGTTTTTTTTTTAATAAAGATATTTATGCTGACATTTTTATTAGAATGAAGTACACTCCACCCTCACAGCTTCAGCTACAGGAGGCAAACACTTCATAGAAATGAAATTACTGTTGCAACAAGGTTGCTTATGACATTGTTTAATACAAAAAGGAGCCAGGATACAGTACATTGATAGGGGGTGGAGTGTATTTTTTTATATATATATATATACAGAGGAGGGGTATTACTTCTGTTCTGCCATCTGACATTGATGTGGGAAGAGGGGACAAAAACAAACGCATTTTCTTTCCAGTACTGAAACATGCAGAGACAAATTGCTTATTACAAATTGTATGCAGCTCAGAATAATGATTAAAAGAAATAAAATAGACAGGTCTAGAAATGCCCCAGTATACTTAATTTGTTTAGATTTTTAAAATATATATTTAAAACTCTGATCTTTCACTTCAAAACTTATAATTAAGCAATGAGCGAATAGGATCTGAAATACAGGCAAGGCATTGCTCACATCACATTAAAAGGCATCTTTTAAATGCAGCTGTGGATTTCTAAACTTAGACTGAACAGGATTTTTGGTTGCTTGGAATTTGAAATACAAGATGAACTTGACCACATTACATCTATTGTCTTTAAGTGGAATTGTAGATATGCAATAAATTGCTGTTTCAAAGAGGCAACATGCAGAATTCACACCCATTTGTTTCTTGCAGGATTCTGTTGACCTGTGCATGAAGAGGTATTGAAGCAGTGGTGCAGTGAGAATCACTACAGCGGTACAAATCCACAGCTCAAGCATGAGATCCTAGAGGCTGGATCTCTGAGGAGCAACACTGAGTATACTGTTCTCCAAAATACACCACCTCCTTTAACCAATGAATTTAGTTTGAGGAAAACTGCTGCTCACGAACTTTTTTCCCAAAGGAAAAAAAAAAAAAGGCAGGGAGGCTGGGGGGAGGGAAGAGGTGGAAAGAGCTTATGCATTATGATGATATTTAGCAGGGAGCTGCAAACAAAAAAGCAAAGACAACAAATATTTTAAATATGATAGATTTCAACCACAAATGTGAAAGCATTTTCCCCTGTTAATATCTTGCCGGAGTTGGAACAAAATTGGGTTTTGTATCTTGCTGGAACAAAATTTGGGTTGCAGCTACAGACTGAAGCAACAGTGTTGAGAAACAAAACAAACAGGCATTTACCCCCTCCACTCCCCCTCAGCCCTCCCTTCCCCTCCCAGCCAGCAAAGTATGATTGATGCTTTTGGTTGGCTGCAAGGCAAATATTAGCTAGAAACTCATTTAGCTAGATCCACATCCATGGCCCCAGATGTTCAAAACTTATCATGGATTAAAGCCATGAAATAAAAATTAAAAAAAAATATTTCAATTTGAAATTTTATTGGCGTGTTGCTAGAATGGTCAACATCGATCTACAGGAGAGACTTTGTCCACATACTCTGAGAACAGCCTTCCTGCACCTCCCCCCTCTTTTCTTCCTCTCTCTCGCTCTTTCAGCATTAATGCTATTAAAAGCCAAACAAAATACTGGCTATGGGTGTAAAGAATGCTGGTTTTTTCAGAATGTTGCCATGGATCCTGCTTCCAGTTGCGTCCCATGAAAAGAGGGTGCAGCCTCCTGTCTCTGTGGCAGGGCAGAAGGAAGATAGCCACGTACCCCTGCTTCTCCCTATTCTTTCCCATCCACTATAGCCAGGTCTTTGATCACCCTCAGTTTGCCACTGGCATCGATCCTGCGCTTCTCGCGTATTAGATCCTCCAGGCTGTGGAACCTCACCGTGTGCACCTTGTTCTCCGCCAAGTGGATCTTGAGATAGTACTGCTGCTGGTGCTGGGTGCCGGCAGCAGCCTGCAGCTCCCCCCCGGCTTTGAACTCCCTTTTCCCGAAGCGGCACCAGGCGGCGAAGCTCTCGGAGTTAGTCCAGCAGATCTCGTCGCTTTTTAAGCCCAGGTGCCCGCAGGCGTTTTGCACCACCAGCTCAGCCACCAGCGGGCGAAAGCGGTACCAGCTATTCACCACCCGGCCCACGTTGCCCGCGGCCGCCTCGTACAAGCTGTCCTGCCGGATCTGCCCCTGGTGCAGGTGGATGATCTGCCCGCTGCCCACGTACACTGCCCAGTGCGGCGGCGGGTGCTCCGACGGCCCCAGGTAGAGCAGCTCCAGCAGGTCCCCCGGCTTGCAGAGGGCAGGCAGGGCTGACACCGAGTAGACGCTGAGGTCCCCAGCCTGGGGGCCGCTGCTGACCTTGGAGAAGATGCATTCCTGGCCGCGGAAAGCGGAGAACTGGGTCTCGTTCAGCACCAGCTGGTGGTGGAGGTGGTGGGTGGGCGTCTCCTGGCCAGGGCTGCCGGAGCCCTTCACGCTGTACTTGTCTGGCTGGCCTCGCTCGTCCAGGTCCTCCTCCTCATCCGAAAAGAAGTAAGCCACCCCGACGCGCAGCTCGTCTTTCTCGATCCCCGAGGGGTCCCCGGTCGGCAGCTCGCTGTAATTCAGGTGGGTGATGCGATCCAGTTGATTTCCCATCAATGACAGGGCGAGGCGAGGGCAGGAATCGCCGGATCTGAAGGAAGGGTGGGGTGGGCAGGGACACAGAGAACAAGAGAAGGGAAGCAGAGTGCAAACGGAGGGAGGAAAAGAAAGGAAAAAATAAATAAATCAAGGCACATACAAAAGACTTCAGCGATTCCGCTCTAAGCCCCCATCCCTCCCCCACTCCTTCCCTCCGCTCCGTGCAAGGAAGAAACTCCCGGTGCGGATCCTTCCCCCTGCCCTCGGGGTGCGGGGCAGGGCAGAGCCCGTCTCCCCGGCGCTCGCCGGGCCGCACCGTGCGGAGCTGCCCGAGCCCCACGGTCCCGGAGCGCCCGACTCCCACCGCCGCGGGAGAAGGCGGCTCCCCGCCGCCCGCCAGCACGGCGCGGGGGCACGGAGTTAGCCCGGGAGCCTCCGTTCCCTGCTCTGCAAGGGGAGAGGGCTCCCGGGGCGCGGAGAGGGGCCGGGCCGGAGGGTCCCGAGTCCTTCCCTCCGCTGCCGAGCCGGGCAGCGCTGCATGCGGGAAGGCGGCTGGAGCAGCACACGGCCTGGGAGCTGGTACCCCTGCCTGCCCCCACCCCGATCCCCGGAGCGCGGCCGGGACCCCGCATAGAACAGGCAAAGAGCAGGCGATCAGCATCCCCCACCTCCCACCCCCGCTCTCGCCCCCCTCCGTACCCGTGGTCGCCCAGCGCCAGAAACACCCCCCCCTCTCAAAACTCCTTTAAAGTCGTCCTGTCCCCATGGGCGCTGCAGAGGAGGTGAGCTCCGTCCTCCCCGCTGCGCGCCCGGCTCCTCCGCCGCCGCCCCGCTCCGCTTGTGGGCTGCCCGGCCCCTCCGGCGGGCCTAAGTACCGGCGGCGCCGCTCCCGAGCCCGCCCCGGCCCCGCTCATTGGCCGCGCCGCGATGCGCTGCGCCCGCCGGCGGCGGCGGCGGCGGCAGCGGGGATCCGCGGCGTCACTTGCCCGGCCGGGCCCCGCCGCCGCCCCCCGGGGCCAGTCCCGGGGTTGCGGGACAGCGCGGCGGCTCGGTGTAGGGGAGACGGGGCTTCCCTGGGGGGATTACAGAGCGTGGCCACCGCGGTGCGACGGTGACAAGCGACCCAGGCACCGAAAAGAAAGAAAAAGGAGGGAGGAAAAAAGAAAGTAATTTTCATTAAAAAACCCCCACAAACAACCCGCCCAGCTGCACGTGTCAAAGAGTTGCTTGGAGGGGTGGTGCCCCTCGCCTAACTTTAGCAACCTCAGGTTGTACCTGTGCAGTCTAAACTCATCCTCTGCGTTTCCTTAAGTCAGAAGAGATGGGCATCTCTAGAGGCATGGTCCTCCCGCCTGTTGCACGGCCTGTTTTAGGAAGGGATGAATTGCCCTGAGATGTCCATCTCTTCCCATCACTTAGATGGGACACAAATGTTAGATGGTTGACGTTGAGATGACTCCCCGTATTTGTCTTTCCACATCTGGCTGAAACAGTGGTCGTGGGTTGTCCTTATATGTAACTAGAAGACGTGCTATGACCTGTCTTAAGTAAAAAATGAGACTGCCTGACAGTAGCAGTCCACGCCTTCCTAAAATGTATGAAATCTAAAAACTGTGATCTATAGTAGTTAATACCACTGCACACTTTTACAACTAATTTTGCACATTATGGAAATGAAACTCAGAAATTATTAACTCATTTGACCACAATTTCCCAGTCAGGCAGTGTCAGTGATGGGATTGTAACCTAGTTCTGAGTTCCTAGTCTTGTGCTCTAATGTGAACTTCTGAGAAGTGAGCATTTAAATATTTTAAGACACTTCATGAAAAAATCTAATGATGTTCTTTGGTTCATATGTGAATCATCTTAAAGTATCATTTTTATCTAGAAGTTAATTTACTACTTTCTTCACAGTGGAAATATTTTGTCTTTTAGACATAAGTATTTCTGCTTTCAGTGTTTGTGGATAATATCTCTCTTCACTGCTGGCCTTTTTTCAGTTTTCAGGTTTAATTAGCTGAGAACAATAATGCCACCACTTTATTCTCAAGATAGAAACCCATACATCCTTAAATAAATATAGTGAATTCCAGTTTCTTGGGGTACAAGTTGTATACCTAAGATCCTATGGGTCAAATAACAAGTTTCTTACACAGACGTGTTTACTTTGAATGGCCCTTTTATTTTTCCATTCAAATATTTATATGGTTGTCTTTCTAGAACAGCATATTTTTGGTCTTATTATTTTCTAACGTAAGCAAAGGTATCACATCATAAATGGAACAGAAAAAAAGGTGCATTTAGTGATACGACATTCTAAGACTGACATCAATTATTTTTCACTGTGGCAATTATACTAATCTGTTGATGGTTACAGACTTCCCATGTCTCATAAACCCAGGGGCCGCAGCCTGACAGTCACAGGAATTAAGCTTATTTACAGTAGTTAAGGATGTAACATCCAGGGTCTGTAGAACTAGAAAGTGAATTTGAAAAAAAAATATATAAAAAGGGTTCTATTCAAATGCATGCATTTAAAAGTTTCACAGGACTAAGCATAACAGATGGATGCTATTAATCTCTGGAATTGTGTAAATGCTTTTCTAATGATTGTCAGAAATTATATGTTCTTTTATGGCATGACCTTCACCAACTGCAACATTTTAAATTAAATTATGAAAACACTCTAATAGGTTTATAGTTAAGGCTGTAAAACAGTGGTTAAATATTTTGATTTATTTTTTTTTTTATAACTGTTAATGTGCTTCATTGTTAAAGCTAGTCCAAGTTGAAGGACATTTTCCGTAGGTACATCTTTCATCACCAGTTTCTGTTTTCTAAACACTTTACATTTCCCCGTTTAAAGTCTGCATCTTTTTAGGTTGCACTCGCACAGTTCACACTTCCCACATTTGCCAATCATCAAGGCTACGTGGAGTAATTTTTAGATAGTTCTAAACAAACAAAGCATTATTTCATCTTTTCCATGCAAAATAGTGGAGAACAGACTGCTTCAGTAAACTGCAGGTGCAGAAGGAAGGAATCCTGGTCTAAGGAAGCTCTCCACTTCTAACTAAGTGGAATATCTCCTGCCAAATTTTAACCATTTTCTTTCTGTCTTCCATGCTTTTGCCAGTCTGCTCAGTGAGGGTATTCTGTCTCTTGCTGAAGCACTTACAACCCACATCTCTTCCTGACCTCTACGCAACACATTTACAACACCCGTTTTCTCATTTCATGTCAGTTCTCTTGGCTGCACAGTCTCTCATCAGTGCTTCATGCCCTACCTCCATCCCTCAAGAAGGACTTTTTCTCTCATTTTCTCACCAATCTCAAATTTAAATTATAAATGCAAAGAACTTGCCTTAAAAAATCCCAACAAACACAAAAAAAACCCCTCCAACCCAAACTTATAAGCATAGTTATATAAAACTGTGATTAAAGGACACTACAGAAAACTCATAGGAATTATGTAAATCAACGGCTTGAAATAAACCTCTCAGTTTGAAGGCTTCTGTTGATGTTAGAGGATGTTACAAAAGCAGTGCAGGGTGTCCACAGAAGTGTATTGTCCAGTAGTGGCCTTCTGGAGATGCTTATTTTGCCTGAGCTATTGTGATTGATAGGCTTGCTTTAGATGTTTTACTTCTAGGAGCTCATGGAGGCTTACTCAGCAAGGCAGTGAGTGCAGACTTAGCTGCTCTCAGCCCAGGGCAGTGGCAATGCAGTGTCACTCTGCCCACACTCCCATTGACCAGCTTCAGCCTCATTAACCAGAGCCATAATCATGGAATCAGGGAATTTTCAGAGTTGGAAGGGACCTCTAGAGATTACTTAGTCCAACTCCCCTGCTAGAGCAGGATTGCCCAGAGCACATTACTCAGGACTGCATCCAGGCCAGTCTTGAAAGGCTTCAGAGAAGGGGACTCCACAACCACCCTGGGCAGCCTGTTCCAGTGCTCTGTCACCCTCACCGTAAAAAAGTTTTTTCTTATATTTGATCGGAACTTCCTGTGTTCCAGCTTGTGCCTGTGACCCCTCGTCCTGTTACTGGGAACCACTAAAAAGAGTCTGGCACCATCCTCCTTAAACCCACCCTTTAGATACTTGTATGCCATAATAAGGCCTCCCCTCAACCTTCTCTTCTCCAGGCTAAAGAGTCCCAGCTCTCTCAGCCTTTCCTCATAAGGGAGATGCTCCAATCCCTCGATCCTCTTTGTTGCCCTACGCTGGACCCGCTCCAGTAGTTCCCTGTCTCTCTTGAACTGGGGAGCCCAAAACTGGACACAGTATTCCAGTTGTGGCCTCACCAGTGCAGAGTAGAGGGGGAGAATGACCTCCCTTGACCTGCTGGCCACACTCTTCCCTATGTGGCCCAGAATTCCGTTGGCCTTCTTGGTGACAAGGGCACATTGCTGGCTCATGGATAATTTACTGTCTACCAAGACCCCCAGATCCTTTTCTTCAGAGCTGCTTTCCAGCAGGTCCATCCCTAACCTATACTGGTGCCTGACATTCTTCCTTCCCAGGTGCAGGACCCTACACTTGTCCTTGTTGAACCTCATGAGGTGCTTCTCTGCACAGCTCTCCAGCCCGTCTATGTCACACTGGCTGGCAGCACGGCCCTCTGGGGTGTCAGCCACCCCTCCCAGTTTGGTATCATCAGCGAACTTGCTGAGCATACACTCTGTCCTCTCGTCCAGGTCGTTGATGAATACATTAAACAATGTTCAAGGGGTTCAAGTATCGACCCCTGGGGGACACCACTGGTTATAGGCCTCCAACTCGACCCTGCTCCATTAATCAAAACTCTCTGAGTCCTGTCACACAGCCAGCTCTTAATCCACCTCACTGTCCCCTCGTCTAGTCCACATTTCCTCAGTTTCCTAAGGAAGATGTTATGAGCGGCAATGTCAAAAGCCTTGCTGAAGTCAACGTAGATGACATCTGCTGCTCTGCCTTCATCCAGTCAACCAGTTATAACATCATAGAAGGCTATGAGGTTGGTCAAGCATGATTTACCCTTGGTAAATCCATGTTGACCACTTCCAGTAACTTCCTGCTCCTGAATGTGCTTGGATATGACATCCAGAATGAGTCGCTCCATTACCTTCCCAGGTAATAATAATCTCTCCTTGCACCAGGTCATGGTAATTTGCCATGTTTCTAACCCAAGCCCATTGCTACTAACCCTGACAATTTTTTCCTCATTCCTCATTCCAGGAAAAGAAACGTGGTAACATCATCATCTTTGGCTCTGTCCTGGTCTACTCCGAGGGAGTGAACTTACATTTTTCCATTGCTATTTTTTCCTTTTGTGTCTTTTTTTTATCCTTGGCATTTTGACACTGTTGCATTTATGTTTAATTTACGACAGTGAAAACTCTTAAAATATGTAACAAAATAGATACCCAGTAGCTTGTTTTTTAAACCTTATTTTTTAAATGTTCTTATCATCTTGCCTTGAGCTGAGCTTTGGAGCCTTGGACCCCTGTTGCTAAAAGTGGAGCTGAAACCTCTGTTGATTTGAATGAGTGGAGGACATTTGTGCAGAAAAATTTAGAAACGCCTGTTTCAATAAACAACCAGAGATAAAAAAAGTGATGATAAGAGTGGGAACCTTTCTGTGTCTTATAAACTTTCTCTAGACTGTAGAAATCTGCCCATTACAATCCTGTTCATGCTGAATCTCAGATGCCCAGAAACTCACCTCTGTTTCAGATTACAATCTGATCTGCCCATAGGCACCTAGACATAAAAGGTACCTGGGAGGATCTTCTTCACCTGAAATTCTCTAAAGTGGCGTACTCCATGTGTACTTCTTCTGTGCCTATACCTCTAATACAATCTCAGTGTACCAAAGGCCTTAGAGACGTGTTAGTCCTTTGAGAAACCTGTGATCTGGAGCACAACTGATGTAGGTGGTAGAGTTTCTCACTTTTTGCAAACAGCTTGTCCACAGCTTGTGGACAACATATTGTCCACTTACAAAGGCAAGGCCATAATGCCCAGATCTGGGATATTCTGGGTAAACGTGTGCCTGCCAGCCCTATAGCAGCAGGCACAGTACATGACTAAGCACAGTTTCTACATCTAACTAGTCTGGAAGCGTCCTGAGATTTTGATCCTTGAGATCTGGACATCTTCTGTCACTTTAATCAGATGATGGTGTAATATAAAATGGGAAAATTCACTGAAGAAGATAACTGTGGCCACAAATTTGCCCTTTGCCTCTTTTCTGCTCTTCTCCTGGCTTCTGATGCCTTCATGACTCTTGCATTCATGGGTCACTTGTAAGCGAAACTGGCCAGGGACACTTCTCTGGCCCTGAAGTATGGTGTAATGATACAATTGTCCAGCTGAATTCTCTACAGCCTAAAACCGAGTGGCTGCATCCAAGCTGCCTATTAGGAATTGTTCCTAGCCCATTTTAATCCCTAACCTGTGTGGAAGAATAGTAGCTGGCCTGTGCCAAAACTTCACAAAAGGCCATGCTACCAATTTAATAGTATGAATAATACCGTACTGGTCCGTGGACCTGTGACCTGGCCCTTTGTAGCCTGCTGTTTAGATTAAACCTAGCTCCTGAAGCAGAGGTGAAGCACGACCAAGTGTATTTTTTGTCAGATAGCACTTGTAAAGACCCCAAACTTAATTTCTCTCTCCTGATCAAGTGATGCAACCAAAAAGATATTGTAGCAGAAAAGGCTGTGAGGAGGAACCGGAAGAAACTACCTTCCTTTAAACATGTTTATCCTTGGAAGACTGTTAGGTAGACAGGATCCCAAAGAGGGAAGCCTCTTCATGTTTCAGCTGTCAGGGAGCAGCAGGGCAGGGTGCTGGGCAGGGGCAGGGTGTGGGGAGCCAGGAGTGCCCCCGCCCCCCAGTGCAGCCTCCCCGTGCTCCGGTGAAAGGAGCAGAGCAGGGGTGGGGGACTGCGGACAACTGAGGCCCAGCCAGGAGATAGTGGAGCCACGCATGGCCATCCCAATACAGGAAGCCTAGCCGAGGCATGGGCCTGAGCTTCAGTGCAACTCCCAAATCAGGGGCTGAAGCACCATCCAAGCCTCCTCAAAGCTCTTCATCATTAACTTTGCTTTTCTCCCAGACTTATGATCCGAAGTTCATCTTATCAAAGCTGATCTTGAACACAGGCAGCAAACCCTGAGGAAGCTGGGGAAGAGCTTGTAGATCTTGCTGGTGCACTCAGAGCCCTGACAGTGGCATCATATTCATTCATTTGAGTATGAAAGAAAAATAGCTGAGGGACTAGATTTTCATTTAGATGTCTGTCGCTCTACACTGAATGGAAACAGAATGCATAGGCTTTTTTTTGGGGGTGGCAGTGGTGGTGGTGGTTAATCTTAAATTACCTACTATGATATGCAAAGAAGCCTTCCCCAGGATTACAACAACATGCTTTATGACCTTTTGAAGAATTGGACGTTGATGAGCATAAAGTTAGACAATTAATAATGAATCTAATTTCTTGGTCCTTGTATTTCCAGGATGATCTGCTTCTCAGTGTTACTTTGCACATGCCAAAATGCTCTCACATGCCACCATTTTCATATAGAGATAGAAGAAACAAAACAGCAACAACAACAACAACAAAACCCTCTAAGCAGACATGACCACAGTCAAATGGGAAAATTTGCTTATACATAGAAGAATATTTATACTTATGCAGACTGCTGTTTGGTTCAAGAACATAGTCTAAAAGTTCATACTGTTCACATAAATTTCATTTTAATCTCTGTTAGGAAATACAATAAAATATAGTCTCGCCTTGTGGTGAGCCTAACCAAGTGACTGTAGCCACAGACTCTGTTTTTCAGTGGCTATATGTTTGAAAGCTTTTGGTATAGTAAGCTTGATCTTAAATTTGCTAATTAAATCATATATTCATCCAAGTAGGTTCAATATAAGAGAATTTTTATTCAGGGTGGGGTTTTTCTGTTGTGGTTTTTTTTTTTTTTCCAGTAAAGGTGCAGTTTCATATTGTATTTAATCATAAATAAGAGGATTCCAGTTGATAGTGAACTTTAACCCCAACTACCTACTCCTTCAACTTCTTTTATAGTTGATCTTGTGATCATGTAGTTACAGGGAGAGTTTAAATTTACAGCACTGCTGTAACAAGATGTTGAATATGTGCCAGATGAAAAACATCTTTTTTAAAGGTGTTGGCACTACATAGCTGGTACTCTGAAACTGAAACAGTCATGATTATTGGTCCCTTCGGAATATATGATTTTGACATGGCCTTAATAAAGGTGGTTACATTGTTCCTTCTGTAAAAGAAGGGTGATAATGGCAGACTAGTAGGAAAATTCCCACAGTCCCCTCTAGCTCTAGCTACAAATAAATCTGAAATAAAAATGACATCATAACATTTGTACAGGAAAAAAAATATCTCCAGAAACTAGAACTAGTGCAACTTTAGAAAATAAGCTGTCAAGAGAAAAAAAAAAAGAAAGAAAGAAAAAAAAAAGTATTTGTAACTGTCTTCTAACGCAATCTTATTAGGTGGACTACTGCCATGAGACAAATCAACTTTTTGATGTCTGTCTTCAACTAACATTTTACAACTGTAGGCAGCACGTTCCTAATCAGTTTTGTAGATTGGATGCCTTTTCAGAAACACTGACCATAAGGAGTAAAGTAGTGGTTCCCCACAAAAATTACATTTTCAGTGTATGACTCTCCACTAATGAAGTGTTAACTCCGTCCCTAAATGACCTAATGAGAAATACATATATAAATATGTATCTACGTGCACATAGGTTACTTTATTATTATTGTCTTATTATTAGCTGTTTTCCAAGGTCCTGAAAGAGAAAAGGCAAAATGGTTTCTCTAGTATAAGACATGAAGTTTTCTTGCATTTTCCCTGTAAAACTGGAGGGATTGTCCATTATACTTAAGATTTTGGTTTTTTGTTTTTTTTTTTGTTGAAAAGCTGTTGGCAACTTACAATTTGCCTGCATGTATTATAACAAGGTTATTTACTTGGCCCTTCCATTTTTCATATGTGCTTTGGGATCCTTTATTAAGTCATTGTTCTGCAACTGCATTCTATTATAATTCTGCTCATTTTTAATAATATGGATGATATTTCTTCTGCCCTGAAGGACTCCCATGAAAATTAAATGTTTAAATAAAATGACTACCCAATGCTTCTTTCAGTTAGGCTAGTTAATATTTTATAAAATATTTTTATCTGTGAGGCTTTCGATACCTCAACTCCAAAATGACTTTCTAAATATTATAAGCAATAACAAATACCCCTTGACTGAATAGCTAAGAAGAAATTCAATCTGGGTGACAGTTGCTATTCATAAATTGTTCAAGCTTCACTCTCATGGTTTATGATGTTAGCTGAACCCTTTTGACTGAGTCACAGAACTAGATTCAGTTAGGGAATCCTACCTTGCTATATATAAACACCTTTTGTAGTTAGCCTCTATTTTTCTTTTTCAAATACAGAGCCCGATCCTGTAGACCAAAGTCATTCAAAATTCATATCAATTTTACTGACAGACCAGCATCATCCTGCCTATAATACAGAAAAGGCTGTCACCAGATACATGCACACAGTTGCCTTTGAATCCAATGAGAATTCTGTGTGCATTCAAAGAAAGAATACAGCCTTAGATGCTTAGAAATGATAAATGTATACAATTAGAATTCATTCAGCTTGCTAAGGTGTATAAGTATTGAATAAAATCATTGAGACTGCACTGTGATGCTTTTAAAAAATAAGTTTCTGCTGAACAGAAATTGAATAGTCCAAATTTGTAAATTCAATACTATTTCCATTAATAATTTCCAAATAACATTTTTCCAGCCTCTAAACTAAACCTTGGGCCTCAAATACAAATAAGTGTCTATTCATGTATATCATTCTTCAAGCTAAAAGTTTGGCTGACCTATTTAGACTCACAGGTTAACCCTGTTATCTTCATATATATTTTTTTTTTGTAATCATATCCATACACACCTATTGTTTACCAAGATTTTTTAGAAATGCAGCATACTAAACTTTAACCAACTACTTTATGTATAATGCATAAATGAGTGTAGACTACAGCTCATTTTACTTAGCTGTGTTGTTCAATCAATAATAACAGAAGTAAAAAACCATGCAAAATTCATGTTTACCCCTAAGTTTAGAAGATGCAGCATGACTTGAATATACACAGGATAAGTTGTATAAAGTATGACAGTACTTGAACTTGACTTCCTCCTCCCCGCTAAAGAAAAAAAAAAAAAGGCAAAATAAAAAAGGAGAAATTAATGGGATTTTTGTAGAGGAAAATATGCACTTAAAGGAAAGAAAAAAATACCTGATTTGAGACAAGACTGGCTTTGTACATGTTTTTTTTTTTTATTCTTAGCTGTGCTACAAAGTCTTTTAGTGACTCTGACTCTAGTCATGGTGCCATCAATTATTATTTAAAGTGAAAGAACTAGAAGCACTTTTTGGTTTTAAAACATGGGTGTGTTGCTCATCTTAGGTGTGAAAAATCTGGGTTCAGTTCCATATATAGCCACAATGGTTTAAATTTGTGTCATTTAGTTTAAGTGTATCTACTAGTTAGACACTACAGGCTATCTGGCTATTCTCCAGTCATCGTGTTGTAACCTTGCCCTTGTTAAGAAAATAATTCAAGGAAACATGAGCAAAACTTTTGACTAAGTGATTAGAGTACTCACCTGAAGGCAAAGAAACCTGGGTTCCTATTTCTGTTCCCGTAGTTCAAAGGCTGTTTAATGTAAAAATGGAAATAGCCTTGAGATGAGAGTGTTCCTCCAAAAATAGATGCTTCATCCTTTCCTACAAAGTAGAAAAAAGTACTGGATCCTAATTTCCTGAAGACTGGTTTCTCATTTGACTGCTGATTACAAAAATGGGTGGTTAAGTGCATCGCCATGGCATGTCTTAAAAACCATGGTTTTGTGTGGTGGACAGCTGGTGTTGCAGAGGAGAGCACAGAGCCCCAAGGAGGACCCCCAGGGATTTAGCATGAGTTCACAGCAGGCCACTGTTGATAGATGCTGTGCTGCTTACGCTCAGGAATCTTCAGGCATGCTTATAATGAGAAATGCTAACCTCTTGTAAGCTCGAATCTACGGTCTCCCTTGGGTTTAAGTGCCTCCAAGTTTAGGGAGCAGCCGTTACTTTGCTTTGCAGATTGCAGTTTTCTTCCTAAACATCTCCATTTTCTTTAAATCCTGCTTTAGATGTGTAAATCCGTTATTGGCTCCATCCCTTAATCTCTGTACAGCTTACCTTCCCCTACGTAAATGTGAATATTTGTGCTTCTTTCACCTCCCTTTACCTTCTGTGTTGTCCGATAGCAGTTATATAGGACAAGGGCTGTCTGTTTGTTCACAGTAATTTGCACAAGTCTGTTTCTTTGGGGGACCGTTCAGACCTTTACTGAAACAAACTTGTACTAGAAGAGTTAGGTGCTAAATAGTATAGTAAACATAGCTCTTCCTTCCTAGGAAAAAAAGTAAAAAACTGTGGCGATGCGAGATGGTAATTTAGGACATGAAAGATGATAGAGCTACAATGTCAGTGCTGGTCTGGGGAGACAATGTAGTGCTGTTAATGAAACAGGTGATGTTGATACATCTCTGCAGGGGACATGCAGTAAGTGAAATGCAACAAACATGGGATAGGGATGTATCGTCAATCCGAAATGAATTTAAATAATATAACTGCATGTTCATTTCATTTCACTCACCTGTTCCCTAGACTGTCGCTGATTTTTCACACACAGTGCTATAAGAATTATATTATTTGGATGCCATCAAGTTTGGGGGTGTAACAGTCCACAATATAGATGAAATTCTGGGTCTGAAAGCACAGCCCATGCAGCCCCTGTGTTGTGCTTGCAGAGTAAGAGAGAATTGCTAATGATAAAAGGCCTTGGAAGACTCTGATCCCTTGTAAGTTTGCAGAGATTGTTGTTCTGTGGGAGATACTCATAGGGAGATACTCACCTGAGGCTGAGATGGTAACCCTGTGTCCAGAATATGACAAAATTCACAATTATAGAGCCCTGATATGGCCGGTGATTCTTTTAGCTCAGTTAAAAAAAAAAAAAAAAAAGCAGCTGTTTATGAGTTGTGCTGCATACAAGACTTTACCAGACATTGAAAAAAACATCCCAAACAAAAATTTAACTAACGAAAAAAGTAATTTTCTATTAAGTCAAATGTTTTCGATCTGAAGAGTGGGATTTTTTAAACATGCGCTTTTTTACATGAAAAAAAAAATAAATAATTAAATATGAAGCATAAGTAGGTGGAAAGTGAAGTTTTCTTTTGAAAGATGAGGGGTTTTTCCTCTCTTAATTAGAAAGACTAAATGCTAATGTCCAAACGAAATATTTAGGTTCTTCAAAAATGCTGAATATTTTTGGGCTGAAAGGTCTTGCTGAATTTAACTTGGACTTGAAAAATATTTTTGATGACTGAGTAATATATTTCTTGGTACACAGAGTATTTGTCAAAAGGAAAAAAAAAAAAAGTAGCTGTTCTAATAAGCCATCCTGACTATAGCATGTGAGCTGGGCTTATGACTACAATCATACGTGGTATGGACACATGAAATGCTTTTCCAAGATCAGAAACAAATAACTCCTTGCAACCCCAGAGACACCTGTACAGGAGAACTGGGCTTTGATAACCTCCCCTCTCCAAATATGACTAAGCTTTGTTATGTGGCTTGTTGAGGATTACAGAAACAGAAAGGATTACAGAAATGAAGTTAATAAAGAGGAAAGAGTCTGCAAAGAACCAACTGTAGTAAATTAAACTGAAAATGGTGTAAATCACGTATGTTCATCTCAGCTTTAACTGGGCTCGTGATTCTTAGCGAATCATTTATTTGACACTTTGTTTCTTTTTCTTTTTCATTTTTTTTCTTCTTCATTTTTTTTTCTTCAGTTCACAAATAGCTTATGAAAAAAATAACTATTTCATCAAATGTATTGATCGGGCAAAATTATTTTCTTGAATAATTTCCATGAGCAGAAATTGCTTCTTGCTTTCGTATTAAATTTCTTGATTATTACTTTTGCTCATGAGCAGAAGCTTGTAAAAAGTACAATATGAAAATGTTTGGGGCACACAATTCAAACTCCTAAGTCCTCTGTGTAAATGAAATAGTGGGAGTTTCCATGGTTCCAGGATAAAGTCCCATCAGTACAAGACAGCTGGAAGAAAGATAAATCCAAACAAATACAAAGGAGAAACAAAATGTTATGTTTTTTTAAAAAGAAAATTATTAATTCTTAGGAAAAAAATCAAACCACACAGTAATGCAATGCTTGTAATATCTAATGTTCAAGACCGAGTATATTGTATGGAACAGTCAAATACTGTCATTGGTTTCCATATAGTCAGAGAAAAATAAAAATAACCACTTTCATTATCGAATCTGCCCCTTTCCTCTGTGAGTACTGGTAGCTCACGTACATTGGTTTGAAGGTCTCTACAGATCCAGAGTCCGTAATCTCCCAGAAGATCTATTTCAGCACTTCACTATTCTTATCATTGTGTTACTATAATATTCTAATTTCAAATTTTGATGCCGTTTAAACACATAATTTCTTGTTCTACCTCTTAAGTCATGAGCAACAACTTATTCCTTCTCTTCTACCCGCAGCCTTTTACATATTTGAAGAATTTCCCCTTTTAGTCTTCTCTCTCTCTCTCTCTCTCTTTTTTTTTTTTTTTTTTTAGGTTAAAGAATCGTAATTCATTCAGGAATTTTCTCTCCATTTAAGTTTTCTAGAATCCCAGTTGTTCTTATTATTCTACTGAGCTCTCTTCAATTTTACATCTTTCACAAACCGTGGTGCCCAAAATTGGAAAAAGAAGCCCAGCTGAGGCTGTAACAGAGCAGAGTATAACAGAAGAACTGTTTACAGGCTGTCTGTCTATTTATACCTTTCGTTACATTCTATGCCTTTTTGCAACAGAGTGGCATTGTTGATTCATGTTTAGATTATCATCCAACTACACCTTTTCCTGTGAAACCATTACTTTGTCAGGTTATTTCCCACATCCCTGTCTCTGACCTTAAAATTTTTGAATCTGTGAGTCTTGTAAATTGCTACAACTTACTTATTGCCCTGGTGATTATATTCACGAATTCTTTTGTTTTAGCAGACCTCTGTATCAATACATCTCTTGTTGTCAAAGCAGTCCATCTGTATAAACTGAATGACCCTGAAGAGAAGTCAAACTCTGCAGAGAGAGTTTGAATAAGGTTTAAGTAGTAGATGGCTGTCTACAGAGGAAAAATGTACTTGCCATAGGAGATGTCCAGTAGTTAGAACTCATTGAATCTTTCTCCAGGTAAAATTCAACTGCAGAAATGGAGTGAAAAAATAGTTGCTAACACAATTAGTATAAAAGCTTTTAAGAATGGAATATGTATTCATGGAAATTATTAGTAATGGTTGCCCAGCTGTATTCTTATTCCTAGGCAATTCAGATTTCCTCAAGTACGCTATTTGGAAGAACTAAGGTTTAGCAGCATGAGTTTCTTTCTGTCCCAGACTCGTAGAAGTAGTTGGAAGTGATATCTGGTAGTGTATCTAGTGCACCTCCTGCTCAAAGTGAGGCTAATATCAATCCTGGGTGTACGTCAGGTGTGGCTTTTTTCTAACCACTTATTAGAAAGGATAGAGATTTCACCGCTTTGAAGACTGCTCCAGAGCTGTTCTATCTGTATAGTGAGAAAGTTTTTTGTAACGTCCAGTTTGAATTTCTCAAGCTGCAACTTGTCACAGCTGCTTCTTGTTAAATAGTCTGACACTACAAAAAAAGAGTTTGGCCATGTCATCTTTGTGACTTCCCTTCTTCTGACAGTAGGCTGCTTTTGGAGGTCCTTAGCCTCCTTTTTGCCAGACTTACAGGTGCCTCCATTTCTTGTAGGCCATATGCTCCAGGCTCCCAAACAGCTCGTTTGCTTTCTGATGGACCCTTTCCAGTTTCACGACACTCATTTTGAGCTGTGGAGCCCAAAACCGCGCATGGTAGTCCAGTTGCAGCCTTGTTAATGCTGTCTAGAACACCATGCTAAGTGCTCGCTTCTGCTAGTGTAGTCCAATATGCACTTTATCTTATTCATGTCGGCAGTCCACTTGTGCTCATATTCAGCTTGATACCCACTGTAATCGCCAGGTCCTTTTAGGGAGGTGCCACTCAGGCAGTACTGCTGCATGAGGTTATTCCACCCCACATGCAGAACTTAGCACTTCTCCCTTTTGAGCTTCACAACACTTCTGTAGGCCTGCTCCTCAGTTTTCTTAAGGTCTCTAGAGCTGAATCCGTATCATCTGGTGTGTCAAACACTTCAGAAAATTTCCTGAGGGAGCATTATGCATCATCATCCAGGAGAAGCTATTGAATTGCAATGTCACTGCTTTCAAGCAGCACTTGTTTCATTACCAACCTTTCGACCTCAAATCATTGAATACTGCCTTGGATCCTAGTGGTGCAGCCAGTTTTCAGTCCAGTTAAAAGACTACTTATCCCACCACAATTTCTCAGCTTCCAAACAAGAATGTGGTGAAAGGCACTGCAAAATGCCTCAGTGGAGTGAAAGTTACAGGAACTCCTACGCCTTATCTTCCCAGCCAGTCATTTTGTCATAAAAGGCAATCAAGTTGGTCAGGTATTATTTGCCTTTGTAAATCTGTGCTGACTGTTCTTTATTGCCTTCTTGTCCTTTGCATGTTCATAAGTGGATGCT
Source organism: Rissa tridactyla (assembly GCF_028500815.1). Classification (NCBI taxonomy): domain Eukaryota; kingdom Metazoa; phylum Chordata; class Aves; order Charadriiformes; family Laridae; genus Rissa; species Rissa tridactyla. The sequence goes on along the minus strand of NC_071468.1, from coordinate 112,910,534 downwards.
AGGATGACATACATCCTCCATCCTACCAGGGACTGCGTTTGTCCACCTGATAGTTCCCTGGGTTTTCCTTCTTATCTTTCTTAAATCTGGGCCTGATCTGTCATTGCCATGATTTTTAATAGCGAGTAAACAGTTTTATAATTACATTGGCCAACTGTTCTACAGCCTTGGGTATCTTTTCAGGCTCTATAGATTGAATAATCCAGTTTTTTAAGTAATCCTTTGCCTGTTGCTATCCAATCAGTCTTCTTTCCAAAGCATGCTGGTATGAGCAGAGGGCTGGAAGCAAGCTTGCCTGGTAAGTGTGAAGCAAAACCAAAGTAAATATTTTAGTTTTCCTTGCCATTCATTGCTAGGCTATCATCCCTGTCCATCATTCGTTCATTTGGTTGCTGACTTAACTTTTCTCCATTGCTGTGTCACCGAAATAGATATTTAGGTCATCAAGCATGTTGAATGCTGCACTACTATTTACCTTAGAAATAATGTGGCATCTCCTTGTGAGCAGTGGCCTCACTATCCCCTAAAAATGATCCTGTTATCGTGTTCTGTGGGAGAGACCTGTTATCAGTAAGTTATATGATACTCAGCATTCAAGAAATAAAGAAGGGTGTTGGTATTTCAGATCAGGTGACTAAGTTTAGTGGATACTTTTGACACTGATCTCTCTGAAACTTTTTTTTCTTTTTGCCAGTAGGATAGTCATTAACCACACAGGAGATTCTGGGTCCTTGCCTTCTAGTATGGTGTCTGGTTAACATCATCGCACTCCAGCCTTTCCCCCTTAGCCATGGGCAAGCTACAGCAAATGTTGTGCAGGCCTGTGATGTGCAGGAACCACGTGTGCAGGGGGATAAAGTGTGCTTTTTCGTTCAGTTGGGATGACACACGCATGGTGGAGCCATGTGCAGCATCCTCAGTCATTCTGAGGCCTAGAACATGTGCAACTCTGCACACAGCACTGAGAACTGTGTTAGGTCAAAACAAGTTCTAACAAGCTTTTTTCCAGAATATGCAGCCATGAGTTTATAATTTTCTTTTCAAGTGTTTGGAATTGGTCAAATTTCTATATATTTTCCAAAAAGTGGTAAAAGGCACCTTGACTGCAATTGTGCTGTCTGGGCTTCAAAGCATTGTTCTGCTTTATAAAATGAGGGAGCCAGCACTTTTTTATGTTAATTTTCCCCTAATTCAATTCCCCAAAATGGTTGAGTTGTTTGACTGAATGTTGCTCACCAAAGAAACAGCCTCAGGCAGGCATCTGCCATAGAAAATTTCAGCCCAAATCATTAATATTTTGCAAAATTACAAGCAGTGAAAACAGGGATTTGTAATATGAAGTTTCAGGGAGACTGTGTAGTACATTATGCTACTATCTTCCTGCACCACTAAGTTACTGGTATGTGACGGGGTATTTAATAAAATTCTTGAACTACATATGTCTTTTTTTTTTTTTTTAAATAAATGGGTGCAATAATTTGGTTCAAAAGTGCTTTGGTTATGTGTAGTTCTTTGTAACAACACCTAGGCACAAAAGATCTGTAATAAAAGTGAAATGGCAGTCTGAATTCAGAATGCCCATGCTTTTGTGTTTTGATGTCTCAGCTTTCATGCTATTTTTATGTTGTTTCTTTCATCTTTAATTTTACCAAGAGATTCATATTAGATGCATTATTAATCCCTGTAACATTGCCTTCCCTTTTTCTGCACAGTATGAGAGATTTCTGGCTTCAATAGAAATAATAATGTGTGAGATTATTTTCTACATTTAATATGCAAATAAACAAATAAACAATGTGGATTTTCTAAAATCTCCATGCATTGTAATTTTCTTCCAAAGGTTTCACTGATGCATTAGGACTGAGAGGCATGAGCAATCACCAAAAGCTTTTAAGGAATGATTTTAGTTGTGTGCTTTATAACCTGAGAATTCTCAGCATGCAGCACATTATAACTCATACTGCACTGGAAAATAAACAGAAAAGTGAAGAATAGTAACTGGACTTTCTGTAGGGGTTTGACATAGATTAAATGAAGCACAATTCCGACATGTTGATGAACTGCAGAAGCAGCAATTAAATGTCTCACTGATGATGGTTAATGGGAGCAATTAGAGAATGTGTTTTGAAATGTGACTGGTACAGTTATGATGCCTGCGACTGAGAGGGAGAGGCAGGAGGAAAGGGAATAAGGGATTTAGAATGGCTAGTGGAGAGACTGCTAGTTAGGGAGCTGGGTTTTTTTTTTTTTTTGATCATTGGGTAAAGGGGAAGCTGATTACAAATACTGTTCCACTTTGAATTAAAATGTGTATCATATTCTTTTGATGGTGTTATTTATTTTGTAGACAGTATCACAGCTGCACAAACTGGTCAAAGAAAAAGAAGCAGCAGGTAGTAGTGAAAGCCTGGCCATAGTATTTCTACATAACTACAATAAAAAAGGAGCTCAGAGGGCTTCTACAGTGTTGATCACAGTTAGCAAAAACATCTGATGGACATCAGGCTTCCATTCAAGCTGGGGAGCAACAGCAATAATCCACTTAAACAGAAAATTAATACTGAAGGAATATTTTGGGCCCCAACTGTCAGCTAGCAAAAGGTACTGTGTTTCTATGTAAGGTAATGTAGCACCTTTGTAGCTGACTTTTTTTCTTCTATTAGAAACAACAATCATTGCTGTGGTTAATGTTTCCTAAAATCTCTAAGCAATTTGAAATCTGTCTCATTTGCAACAGTGCTGCAGGACTTCTCCCACTGGCCTTCCACAGAGACAGAGATGTGGTGCAGCTCTAGGTGTGAAGGCAACACAATTGCTCCTGTGTGAGTCAGCCCCGCAGCTGAAAGTACTGGGAGAGGTATGGTGGACCCCCTGTGAACAAGCCCTTTCCACACAACCCAATTAGGATCTGGAAGCAGAATTGACACGTCCTCAAAGCATGCTTCCCACACCAACAATAAAAGCTCCTCTAAGGTTCTGGGTCCGTTTTTCTGGTTACCAGCACTCAGTTCAGGTCTCTCTCCTATTTGTGTTCCTACCTAGAAATGAGAAAGGCCTATCTTAGCAGCATAGTCCCTCTCTTCTCGGCGTGGTTCATAAGGTCTGTGAAGTCAGCTGCAGTGGGCCCGTGTGCCCAGATTGCCCTCCAGAGAAGACCAGTCACTGGTGCTTCAGAATACAGCACAAAACTCTAAAGTGTGTTCCATGTTCCAAAAATACCATGAAAACTTACTAAAATTATACTCTTAAGGAACATGTGCGTTCATCTAAAGCCACAAGAGTGGTTGGCTTTTCTTTAGCAATGCTAAAGCACACAGAAATTAAAGTATGCAATATGTTTCATTTGCTCTGTATGCATAATATATGACCACATATATTTGACTGGGTTTTTTTCTGGGTTGTTTTTTTTTTTTTTCAGAAAAAGTGCCAGGATGATTTAGAACACTTATAAAAGTGGTAATTATTCCACAGTTCAATTAGAAACTGGCTAATAGTAGTTTAAACTGAGAAGAGAAAATAAATTATATTATTTTTAAATAACATAGTTTCAAACAACACAGACGTAAGTATTGACCTATGTAAACTAAATTCTAATTTCACTCACCAGTTATTATAATTCCAGTTTAAATCCAATGAAATCAGAAGAATTATTCCATTTTATAATAAGGCAGTTGTACTGGGTCTGGCTAGGATAGAGTTAATTTTCTTTATAGGATCTTATATGGTGCTACGTTCTAGATTTGTGGTCAAAACAGTACTGTTAACACGCTAATCTTCTAGCTTTTTCTGAACAGTGTTTGCACAGCACAAAGGCCTTCTCTGGTTCTCACTCTACCCCATCCCAGAGAATAGACTGGGGGATGTGCAATAGGTTGGGAGGGGACACAACTGGGCAGATGACCCCAACTAACCAACATGATAATCCTTACCACATAACATCATGCTTAGCAATAAGGAGGAAAAGAGCAAGGTTTAGGGAGGTTAACCGCCTTTTGCTCGCGAACTGGCTGGACATTGGTCTACTCATGGGAGGTGGTGAGTGATTGCCTTTGCATCACTTGGATTTTTTTTTTCTTTTTTTCTCTCTTCTTCTACTTACCTTTCACTTATTTAACTTTTTTATTTTTTATTTTTTTTTATCTTGACTCCCAAGTTTTCTTGCTTTAATTCTTCCTTTCCTCATTCCTCATCCTACTGAGAGTTAGGGAAGTGAGCAAGCAGCTGTGTGGCACTTAGCTGCACCAGGGTTAAACCACAACAGGCAGTAAGTACAGAAAGACTGTGTCAGATCTGCCTTGTTATGAGCTTGTTTCATGGAACAGCACTAAATGAGTGTAAAATGTCCACATTCTGCTTTTGAAAGATATTACTTACATTACAAGGCAATGGGGATCAGTGCTGTTGGTTTCAGTGAAGCTACTTCTATCTCAAGCCGTTCTACCTGAGATGAGATTATTGCCTATTAAGGTTTCATTTAGACTTACTCTCATTGTACTCCTCAGTGAAAAATATTTTACAACAGAAAACAAACGTAATTGGGGATAATTCATGATTCATGGAACAACACCTGCTGTTCCAAGTCGGAACTGAAAAACACTAGGAGACGTGTTAACATAATGTGAGACAAATGCTGAAATGGTGTAAATGACTGTAGCTCCCTTGTTTTCAATGTGTGTACATGCATTCAGCCTTGTTTATGTGTATTTGGACTGGAATTCAGCAGAGTTATTAACAAGTTTTAATAAGAAATATAAGTACGAGGCAGCTGGAGCTGGTGCATTCTGCTGCTCTTGCTTTTGTTGTGGCTGGTATTTCTCATACAATAAACAAGCACTGTTAGAAATATCCTCTTCTTAAAATTTTAATAGAATTTAATCCATAAATACTTCTCTAAATACCTCTGTTTTACTAATCATAATGGAATATATTCACTGCAAGAGTCATAAAATAGATGAGGCAGTGAAAATGTTTAGGGAATGTTAGAACTAATAACGATAATGATGCTACTAGAACAGTTGGAGCACAGCACACAAAGACACAGCAAGATGTTCTACTAAACTCCATGTCCTCTACGCAGATTCAGTGGTAATCCAGGATTGTATAACTGGTATTACAGGCTGCACTGGAGTTGGTGTCTACCTCTGGGATTGGTTTGTGTTAGCAGAGCCAAAAATAACATAAATGTTCGTTTGATGTTTAAAGTACTTTCTCTCAGCATCCATTCTCTTTTCTGACTCAACAGTGCTTAGATTGAAGCTTTTTGTTTTATCATCTTCTTTGGTCTTTAGCTTCAGTTTGTGAAAGAAAGAAGGTTCATCTTTTCTATTCCATTTGGAGGTGCAATACTCAGTAGACCAGCACTTTTACACCACATCAGGTCTGAGTATATCACCCAGAGCTGCAGAGCTGTGCTGCTGACTCACCTGGCTGGTAGGTGTTAGGTGCTTTTACAGAAAGGCGCACTTAATATGATGACCTCTTTTGGCAGGCAACCGAGAAATATAAGCAAATTTAAGTTTCTGAGTTTGCGAGAACTAAAGAATAAAGAAAAATCAAAATGGAATAAAGTCCTGGCATGAAAGAAGCAAAACTAGCATTCAAGAGTATATACTTTTTTAATGCATAGTGGGTCATTTTGGATGACGTTGTGTACATGTTGCATGCATGACTGTGCATGTTCATGTGCATGTGTGTTAGGAGCCCAGTGGAATTGCCACCAATTAAGGACACATTTTAGCTTGGAATACCCCAGAAGAAGAATTTACCAGATGGACTTTTTGCTGGAATTTATTGTTAAATGCAACATCAATAAAATGATCAGCAAGACCAGTTACGCTGCAATATGGAAGATGGTTGAAGAACCTAAATAGAATAAACCATAAATAGAATAACTTCATTAAAAACACAGAACTATGAAAGAGGTGTTTGCTGTGAATTAGGTGTGTTCCTAGTCCAGGGTAGATGTATTACAAAATCACCATACCTGGTCTGCACCAAGTATCCACAGTTACTTTAAGCTCAGACATTTGTGCAGCCGCTGTGAAGGCTTTGTTTGCTATGTAGAAATTAATCCTGGATTTGCTAACACATAATTAACTAATGGTGACCTATACTTCAGAAGATTATCAATGTTGATATTGTCATAAATAACTGATAACCTGAAAACAATACAGTAAAAAGTTAATTAGTGCACAGCACTATATGCCTCAGGAAGAAAATAGTGTCTTTCAAAGACTCCGCTTTCCTAACTCTGATTGATGATTCCCTTTGAGCTTAGTAACAGTTCAAAAGTGGGATCAAAAATTGCATCCTTGCTAATGTCTTGAAGTTATTGAGTTATTGTGTAGAGTATTGTAACTACTCTAAAATAATGATCGACTATGGGTTTGCTGCTTCTGGGTTGTTGGTTTTTTTTGTGTTGTTGTTCTCGCTGCTAATTTTAGTGTTTACTATAACACTATAATAATTCAAAGAAATTCAGAGATTCTGGCAACGGAGACAATGTACATGTTCAGAAGAGAACTGGAAATAAATGAAAAGTCAGTGAAGATGAGGGATGCAGGGAAATGCAAATCTAAGTAATAATGCAAAATATAGCGAAACGTGAAAACCACACACAGACAAGCAAAGCCTAACTACAGAATACCCCATTTTCCAGATGGCAGTGGTAGCATTTTGTATTTCTTTGTCTTCCACTCTCAGAAGGGGATATTTAATGCAAGTTTCTGTTCTAATTATTTAAAGTATGTAAAACTACCAGGTTACATTTTGAGTTGAATGGATGTATCCATTCTTTTTCTGCCTAGGGCCTTCTTCTGCTCCTATTGCAATCATGGATAAAATTAATAGTAAATCTTGGTATGTGATTGGGACTTGGAAAAAGAGTGCTAAATAAAGATAAAATTAATATCATTCAAGAGTTAGTATTTTTAGCACTTATTCATCCATAATGGGAAAAGGGAGAAATGCTTCAGAGTACGAAGAGAAGCAAAATGAACCAAAATAAAAACAATTTATCTTGCATTTGTTATGATTTTTTTTTCCTTTTCCTTGTTAAAAACACTCCAAAGATGGGAACTTATGTTGCTTTGACCATGAATGAGTCTAAGAGCACATTTGTTTTTCTGTGGGGTGGAAATGACTTAACCTCTCCATCTGGGTTATTAAAGTAGACAGGCTGTGCTAGGCTCAGAGGGCAACAGCAGAGCACAGGTGTGTATGCAGATGTGTGTATATGTGTATACATACATATTAATATACATATGTGTATATGCATATGTATATCACAGAATCACAGATTCACAGAGTGGTAGGGGTTGGAAGGGATGTCTGGAGATCATCTAGTCCAACCCCTCTTCCAAAGCAGGTTCATCTAGACTAGGTTGCACAGGAACGCGTCCAGGCGAGTTTTGAATGTGTCCAGAGACAGAGACTCCACCACCTCTCTGTTCCAGTGCTCTGCCACCCTCAAAATAAAGAAGTTCCTCCTCATGTTTAGACGGAACTTCATGTGTTCAAGTTAGTGTCCGTTACCTCTTGTCCTGTCCCCGGGCACCACTGAAAAGAGCCTGGCCCCACCCTCCTGACACCCACGCTGTAAGTATTTATAAGCATTGATAAGATCCCCCCTCAGTCTTCTTTTTTCCAGCCTAAAAAGACCTAAGTCCCTCAGCCGGTCTTCATAAGAGAGATGTTCCAGTCTCCTAATCATCTTTGTACCCTCTCCAGCAGTTCCCTGTCCTTCTTGAACCGGGGAGCCCAAAACTGGACACACTACTCCAGATGCGGCCTCCCCAGGGCAGAGTAGAGGGGGAGGATGACCTCCCTCATCCTGCTGGCCACACTCTTCTTGATGCACCCCAGGATGTCACATGTGTGTCTGCATATATATATTTTTATATCTATACATATATCTGTATGATGATACCATCTCCCAGTCCAAGCAAGATGGCTTTCACCTGCTGGGAACAGTCCCTTGCCTGTGCTACTGTACCTCCTAAATGTGTCCAGGGTTGCCTGGGGGCATGCTAGGTAGCAGGGACCAAAGCTGTACTAGTGAGAGTGCTGACAATAATATTGATTACAAGAATCCAGTTCCCGTCTCTGTCCTCCCTCAGTTCTATTCAGTCATATGAGCATAGTCCTTGAGATCACCTTTCAGTGCATGGGGAAGTGGTGAGTCAGAGGGACTTTCCCAGTTGCTAACTAGCAGGCTGGAAGACTACACTGTGGAGAAAAGACGGTAATTGCAGCAGAAAAGGGTACTAAACAGCAGAGGAAGATCTGAGAGACAATGCCCAAGGCATCCCTCAGTCAGCTTTCTGTCTGGTGACTTACTGGGGGGCAGTGAAGCATATCTTAGAGTAATTTACAGGGACTTGTTGAAGATGTTCTGGAAGACTGCGATCCAGCACGCTATGAGATGAGCCAGCTAGACTTTCACCAGGTGAAAGATAGTGGCAGCTCCAGGTACAGCCTCTCCTCTGCAGCACTGGTACCACAGCTTATGCAGGTCATGGAGGCTACATATACCCTTATGATGGCATGAAGAAGAGGATTAAGGGAGAAAGAAGGGAGAAGTGGTAATCAGACACTTTGGGAGACACAGATGTAATTCCTTCGGGAAGAAATATTTAGCTTTGCTAAATATGCTATTGTACATTCTGTTTATATCTGTGAATAGATTTATTATTCTTTTTTGGCTTAGTGGTTGAGCTGAAAAATTGCTCAGAGAAATAGTTTAGTGTTGACCTGTTGTTTAATAGTTATTAAGGTGGTTTTTGATATTCATTAATTGTGTCAGACTCAACAGGATTTTAAAATGAAAAAATAAAGCATTCAGCATAACAACCTTTTTAGCAAAACTCTTTCATAAAGAGTAACTTTTAATTCTGAAGTTATAGATTTCTCAGGTGAAATTATTTGCTGTAATTTAACTAAATGGATAAATACTTTCCTTTCTCTTAAAATTACAATTTCTGACAGATTTTGTAAGAACAAAAGTCATGTATTTGGACTTAAGGAAGATTATGACATGCCAGTGAAGCCTAACAGAGTTACATGGCCTGTAGGCACTCAAAGTAATAGATATAATATGAAAGCTATTACCAAAGTTAATTTGATTCTGGTACATTAAAAATAGACTGTTGTACAGATTTCAAACACCGTTCCACTTCCTACCCTTTGCAGTTTGTGGCTACTGAACCCTTCTACATGCAGATGCAGAAGAGTGGCTGCTTGCAGTTTTACTTCTGCCGTGTCTTGAAGTAAGGAATGAGTTTGAGCTCAGTCTTACAAGGGCTAAAATTTGTTCTTTCCAGCAACTTGTTAAAGTGGTGTATTATTCCTGACAAGCAATCCGAACAGGTCAACTCAGCCAGACTATCCTGTAATCAATTTTGTATTTTATATTTTCATGCAATTTTCGTGTGAGGACCTCCTCACATGGCATGGTTAAATACATGTAATTAGTATTTGTATAGCAACCTGTAACTGTTATTTCAATAATATGTAATTATTATTTCAATAATATGAATATTGGCTATTTTTATAAACAATAAAAAATTGTTTTGTGGTAGATAAGAGAAATTTTATTTAAAATATTTTGCTCATGATAACAGAAGGGGCTTCTTTCCCCCTCAGTGTCCAGCTTGAAAAACAGTTTCTGTCCCAAAGTAAGTAAAATATATGATTTTATCGGATGAGTGGAAAGCTTAAATTTGTTTCTTTTTCTTAGACGTGATAAAAGAGGTTGAAAATTCTGAAAAGCCCAAGGGGAAAATGAATATTTTTTCTTAACTTGCATTCCATTCTATATTCTAAAAGGCTCCAGGGTCCATTTATATTAATTTACTTACAGTAATTTTTCCTCTTCTCAGTCTTTGATACCTCATGTGTAAGCAGAACATATGCATGCAGAAGTTGACAGTAGTGTTTTATTAATTCCTTCAAGCAGGCAGAATGTTCATGGCAATTAAAGATAATTCAGCACTCAAATATGAACAAAGGAAATGTTAATATGTCTGTCAAAAACTCAGCTCAAAGATATAAAAAGGAAAAAAAGAAAAGAAATAATTAAATGATTTCCAACAACTTTTAAAATATACTACAAAACCTGTAATAGCAGTGCCAGACAGTGCATGTCAACGTTCCTTTTTAAATCTTCCTTTCATGATTTTTAGTTGGCTGTGAAAATTCACTGGAGCTGGATGCTTGGTTTTGAAGAGCTTAATTGGGAAAAGATATTGCTTGTTGCTGGAAAAATTTTCAGAAAAAAACCCCACACCACACTACTGAGATCAACATTTCTTTTACAGCCACTGAGATTTGAACAATATTGAATTTTTGAGTTTTGTATGACTCTCTTAGATGCATGGAAAATTGCAGGGTTGGGTATTTTTCCTATTTTCTTCCAGTAATAATGCAACTATTGATGCATTTTAAAGCTCATGATTTTTCACTTTTTAATGTGTGTGTAAATCAAACAGGAGGGTTGCACAGCTCAGAACTGAGTGTAATAGCCATGCCTTGCACAGTGAACACCAAGTAGTCATGAAAGAGTGTACTCTACCTGAAGATGTCTAAAATGAGTGTAATGGATCTTCTGTTTCACTGTTCTTCCAGAAAAAGACGTGGAGTTCTGAAATATTTTATATTTTAACATGCCATCAAAAACATTGAAGTGAACAACCCCCGCGTAATGCACAAGAACAATATAACAAAGAAAATGGGCAGCAAGGTCATCAAACTAAGCCTCATTCACTGGAGATGGATCTCATGATCTCCTCATGCTAGATGAATACAGAAACACCTCCACTTCAGGAAGTAGCCTTAGCCTCATGGTGTAGTCTATGGGGAGAAGCAGACACTGAAAATACAGTTTCTCATGTCTGTTTTATAAATTTATGTTAGGAAATTATGAATGGCACCTAGAAATACCTATTTCTCTTCACTATCAGGGGAGTCTAGACCACTAGTTCAGATGTCAACTACTCTGTAAATGCCTGCGGTTACTTAGATGTATTTGACTTATATTCATTTCTAGGTGGGATTTTCATTTTCCTGGATAACTTTCTGTGGCTGTCTTAAGTTATGAGGATCTGAATCAGTGAATATTGAGGTAGCTTTATGGCTTTATGGATGTTCATTTAAGTTTAGAAGGTAAGTTAGATCAGGAACCGTGGTTGGTCATCGTGTATCTTATTAGCTGTATTTCCTACCCTCAAATCAAGAAATTTGCTGAGAGCAATGAAAAGTGTGTATTTTCTTATTACTTCAGTGAGATATACACCTTGTTTGAAAATGTCCCTAACCCGGAGACTACTGTCCACAGCCTTGCAGGCAGAAGTTGACCTGACCACCAAATGCTCAGCTCCAACGGCAGCTCCTCCTCAGATTTCAGCATGAAGGAAATGCCCAGGATGTTCCTCACCCTGCAGTTTCTGACTGCAGAGGGCCTGAGGCAATAGGCAGCAAGGAGACAGAGCCACTCCTCAGCTGATCTGTACGAGCTTGCCACCAGTTTAGTCCTTCCAGCTTGGGAAGTTCAAAGTACCTGCACAGTTCCCCTTCCCTGAAATGCATCAAGCTCCTTTTGGGTCCATCACATTCTGTCACAGTGTTCTGCAGTGTTATTTATGCCACTAAGTGAAGAATTACATACAGGTAGGCTTCTAAGTATTTTTATTTTTACTTTTTTCACATAATGTTTTTACTCCATCCCCCTTTCCCCATCAAGGGAACAGAATTTCAGAGATTTCCTTTGATGAGTTCAAATCATTATGCTTTCTAAATTTGTTCTTATGCGATGACTAGCAGAAGCTAATTTGCTCATTGGGTTTTCATTTCTTGCTTAGGCGTGCCTTGTGCTCTCGTGTTTTCCCAGGCACAGTTATGCAACATTCCAAAGGCAGATTAGTGATGGACAAGGGCATGGTTACTCTATGTTAAGCAACAGCTAACTGCATGGTATTTGTCAAGATTCCTGTTAAGACATGTAGCTCAGCTTTCAGTTTGAAAAGATATGGACGCGTTTCGTAGTGATGGCATAGGTTATCGTCAATCAACATTTTTAAATGAAAAAACTGTATGGTTCAAAAACCCACTTCAATCAATAGGTTTGATTTTTATTGTTTTCACTGAAATTGGAGTTCAAGTTCCCTACAAATTTGATTTTACTGTATTTCTAGTCATTTTAAGTAACAAAGTAAGACTGCAAATGAAAACTACTCCAGATTTTCTCTACATTTAAGTGACCTGAGACATTCTTACTATCTCCAGAATTATTGTCTTCCCATTTTTGTTAATTTTAAATCTTATTTTAAAAACACATAGGGCATTTAGAATAAAAAAATCCCACCACTGTTCCCCAAACCCCCACACTAGGATTTTATCCTGCCAAGTGAATCTCAAAGTAAGCTCACTTAAATCACAGATTTCTCCTGAGGTTAACGAGAACTGAAGGTATTTTGAGTATTAGATGCACAATAGCATTAATGAGAAAAGTAGTAGCTGCTATGATAACTACCCGTCTTGGGTGAAGACCAAGAAATTAGCATAAAAAATTTACCTGACTCTGGCATGCTAACCAAAGACTTTAAATCAACTTTTCACTTTTACAGCTTTTCGTTGGAATTTGTTTTGACAAAGTATATTTTAGAATGGAGCCTTCTAAGATTTCTTATGGTCCCTGCAATCTGGAATCTTCACTAGACTGTTGAATGACGATGATAGGTGAAAATGATATGATTGCAGCAATTACAGATGCCCAAACAAATACATTGGCATAGACAACGTTTCTGTAGTGCAAGCCCCAACAGGAATGTGCTTCTGACTCAGAGGAAAAGCAACGTGTTCCCTGCAAAGTTTGGAGCACTGTGGAGACAATGCACCTTAGCAGATAAACATGGTTCACAGGCAAAGAGCCATGAATCCCTGGAAGCTCCACTGGCTGCGGAAGTCCCAGGAGGGATCTGTCAGGTCCCCCCAACCTCTCCAAGCTGAGTGTCAGGAAAAGTAAATTATGATCTTGTATCACATGTAATGAAAGGGTCTAAAGCATAAAAATTCAGAGTGATAAAGATTGACGATGCACAGACTTTCCAGATGGGTAAGCTGCATTCCATATTTTCAGTGCGGAAGAAGGCCTTTCTGCTCCCCTGCAAGATTGGATCAGCTATGCAGTGCCTACATAACGAGTGTGAGGATGTGCAAAGAAGAGGGACTACAGAAAGGTGATAACTAGAAATGGACCTGCTTTCGCTCATGAAGCCCACAAGCTGGTTCCCAAAAGTACTTTGTGCACTGATGGACCACTGGAAAGCAGCTGCCAAGAGCCCACTACAGGTTGCCGGTCAGATGGAGGCGAGTGCAACCTGTTTGTTTGGTTTTTCACTTTGTTTGGTCTCAGGTGTTTCCTATCGCTCCTCCTGTGGAAATGAACTTTAAGGGCACCTTTATGCTGTCAGAAACAATGTATAGAGGAGAAGGGAGAACAGGTACTTGAATTCATACATGTGCTTCTACTTGAGCAGCTCTATGTCGATGGCAGTTCCCAGGGCCCTTTTTTCCCCTGGTTTTTATTTCCTGTGTTTGGCAACACAGGCTCTAACTGATCATCTTATGCTGACATCAGTGACAGTCTCATATTACATTGGAATATATTTTTACTGTTTGTTTAGGAAAGGCAATCCGACGCGATGAGTTTGATCACATGGTCAATTTGTGTCAAAATTTACATCTAGAAATGTAACTTTATTGCCATACTGTCATGTCAATGAAGTTGTGTACTTTAAGACTGCAAATTCCAGTATACCACAGAGAACAATCTCATAAATGTAATTCGTTCCTGAAATGAGCTAAAGACCTTACAGAGGCTCTGTATATTTTCATCCACATGTCTTTTGTGCCAGCTTACTCATTAATTCACACAGGTCAATAACTTGGACTGGAAGTGGAGCTCTAACATTCAGGAGTAACCTATACAAGCATAGAGACAACATCGCAGTTTAGGAAGGTTGCATACAAAATGGGCATGCTGTGCTTCCCCAGCACACCTGACGCTCTGAAAATACACCTACTGTCTAGTCTGCACATCATGGAAGACTTCAGAAAAAGTATCTAGTCCTTTCACTTCACTGTCTAGCACGAGCTTTCAGCATGTACCAGGTCATGTTTTTGTTTTTTTTTTTCCTGCTACATAGACAAGAGTTTGGATTATAGATTTCACTGGTTTAAAAAAAAAAAAAAAGAAAAAAGAACCAAGCCCCCCAAATGATAGGGTTTAGGATTATAAAGTAGTTGCCTGGTCCATTTTGAAATAGTGACAGCGTCAGACTGTGGGCTAATAGGAATGACACTACTTGTTGTCATAAGCATATACCTTACAAAGTATTACAGTAGGTAAATAATCCTTTTTCATAGCTTCCCAAATTTATATTCCTATATGAAAAAAAAACCCTTACAATGTCTAAAGAGATATATAGTTCAGAGCAAAAACATAGTAAGTATACACCTTAATACACCGAAGTGCAAAATTCATAATTCTTTGAGAATTAAGAGGTCTCAGAGGCCTTTCCATTTGTCCTTGACTTTGGACAGGTATTTCAGTCACAGCTGTATGGTTCCATCAAATCCAGGCTGCTGTCAGAGCAGTTGCTTAGTGGAAAAGTTGATGGAAGCCCAATTCACACCATCCTCCAGGTCTGCACCAGTGTAGCTAACTCAAACCACTGGAATTCAGAAGCAGTGATTCATAGGTAAATGAGTTCCAAATGGTTATGAGGAAAAGAAGAAACCTATAGCACTGAAAGATTTCTGCAGGTGTGAAAAATGTACCATTTGATAGATTTATTTTTACAAAAATATAAGCCCATATCTGCTGAGAGAACTAATGCATTTCCATGTTTGACACCCCATGAAAATGTTCTATTATGCTTCAAATTAAGAGCAGGAAATTGTACATTTAGATGTTGCTAATAGCCACTGAAAATCTTTGGACTGCTAATTTTTTTCATCAGGAAATATGGACAGTAGGAAGCTGAGCTCCTCATTAAATTCTGCTAGCTAATTCATGATACATCATTAAAAATTTAAAATCTACCCTTTTTGTCAAGTACTTTTCCTTGTATTAATTATCTAATCACAACAGACTCAATTGATTAATAGTCCTTGTAAAATGTGGTTCCAGCCTGTTGGAAAGGTCCATCTGGTTAGAAAATTTGTCCTTATTATGAGAACTGTTGTGAGGAGGTCTATTTCTATTAAATGTTAGTAGAGTATTTAAAACAGGGGGTATATAGAGTTGTGGTGGAGAACGACAAGAAAACCATGAAGAAAATGAGAAGATCTTTCCACTTTATTTGCATGCACAACACCTCTGAGACTCCATGTACAGTATAGAGCACAGAATAACAGGTTGCCCAGGGAAGCTGTGGATGCCCCATCCCTGGAAGCGTTCAAGGCCAGGCTGGATGAGGCTTTGAGCAGCCTGGTCTAGTGGGAGGTGTCCCTGCCCATGGCAGGGGGGTTGGAACCAGGTGATCATTAAGGACTCTTCCAACTCAAACCCTTCTACTATTCTACTTCAAGCAGTATGAAGACTTCAAGCTTCATGAGTTTTGAGAAGTTGAATCCAGAATACAAGTCTTTCTCTTTGAACCAATGTAAAGTGCAACCAAGTGACATCTACGAAGTTTTCCAAAACCATGGTTAATATTGAATAAATCAAAAACCAAAGCAAAAAATATCTATAAATATTACTTCAGTGCAGATGTCAGACAAATACTACCAACACAATTGCACCATGACTAGTGTCCCCTTTTCTAAAAAAACACACACATGGGATTGATTTAAAAATTATGATAACAATACCTCCCCTGCCTCCCTACCCCTGCCATCCTGACTGCTAATCCCTGTTTTTTTTATTTCACTGGTTTACAAACTCTTGTTTGCCAACGTGAGGGACAGAAACTTACTTTAACAGTAAAAGCTGATTTGATTCCAGCAGCTTTGGTTTAAGACACCATACGTCGTGAGATTCCCAGTAAAATCATTTTATCCAGCAATAGAGACACATACAGGCAATGCCAAACTGTATCAGAAGTGAAGGTTCATTAAATTAGCAGTGTAATTTCAGTGCTTATTCTCAAAAGCACTTTGTTTTCCATGCATATGTAAAACACAAGGAACAGAAATTGGTGCAGTATCCCTCCAATTTACAGAGCAATTAATTATCATCCTAAATTCAGAACATTTTGCCTGAGTTTAAAATTAATTTTAAAATACCTGATCCTTTCATAAAGTGAGAATATGCTGATTTGAGATAACATTTCCTTCAAATATATTAGAAAAGTTCTATCCTGATCAACACAG
Organism: Rissa tridactyla; assembly: GCF_028500815.1. Taxonomy (NCBI): domain Eukaryota; kingdom Metazoa; phylum Chordata; class Aves; order Charadriiformes; family Laridae; genus Rissa; species Rissa tridactyla. Next base: position 112,894,163 of record NC_071468.1, on the reverse strand, counting down.
AGAGGACATTGGGGTGATTTCTGACACACCCAGATGAGACACTCTTAATGCTGAACACAGTTTCATGGAAAAAACCTATACAGTAGCCCAGAATATCAATTGTTCATCTCATTTATTTCTTCCTATTGGGTATATGTGGAGTGGCATCCTAATTGAGTGTTAATGAGGAGTTAATTAGAATTAAGTGCTTCAATAGCAGTTGGTGATTATTAGCTTTTTTAGGATGGGGTGATTTCATTCTGAAGCAATTCCCTCACATTTTCAAAATGGGTATAAAATAAATAGAAAGGCCATTAGTTCTCCCTTCTCCCCTCAAGCCTTGAATTTGCATTCCTTCATACAGTGACCTTTTTTTTTTGTGATTTTTAATGACAGTACTAGAAACCCGTCTCTCCTGCCTATACGAAGGAAAAGGACTATCCAGGTTTCCATAAGCTTTTTATATGTAGCTTCCACCACCATGTTTCATCTCTGTTATGAAGAAGCCATTTCTAAAAGAGCAAAGGTGTTGTTCAGTGTCCAAATTCTCAACCTGTCTGCTTAGCTGACAAGCCTTGCATAGGAAATTTAGCATCTTACAGGAGATGGAGTTTGAGAACAAACTGATTTCCCATAGGTCAGAAGACACCTGCCAGGTGATAATGACTTAAGGTCACTGTGGAACCAAACTAGATATGACCCAGAGACCGCAGCTGAGAGATTTTGTATTCCTTCAACCTAGCATAGATTAGACTTCCTGTCAGTAGCATCTCTGTATTTTCAGATGTTGATGAGAGTGGCTATTTTAATTTATTCTATATCGACCTAATACAAGAAAATAAGCAGTAACACATTTTTAAAGAATTAATTTCTAAATGTTCTGGGAAATACAAGAAAAAGTAACAAGGTATAAATCAAAAGCAGCAGAAATTACAAAACAGGGAAACTTCCACATTCTCAATTATTTTTTTTTTTTTTTTTTTAAAAGGCTAACATTTCTCTCAGGAAGTTTACAGCCAGATACAAGGTCTGATTTTTTTTTTTTCTTCAAAGTATTTTATGGATATTACTGTTAGGGAAGGGGGAACACAATGACTCTCTGACGTGGAAACAAGATGAGGTAAAAATAAGATACTGTCTTTCTACATTACATTACTTTTCCAGTTCCTCAGTTTCTGTAGTGGCAATGCTGCCTGAGCTTTCCATGGCAAGTCAGAGATATGGAAGTGTGGAACAGGATTTAAAACTTGCACACTGCTCTGGGCGGTACTGGTGGGGAGACCACAGCTCTGTTTAGAACTGCTAAACCTGCATCTGCACATGTAAATGGAAACTTAAAAAATCAGCATTTTTAAGTCAGCCAAGTTGAAGAGTTAAACCTAAAAGGTAATTTGAATTTTACTAATTTCATATCACTAAGAAATGAAAAAATAAAATAAATCTATAGCAGTTTTTAAAAAAGTAAAATGGACTATGCATCTAAGTATAAGCTGTTTTGCTTGACCTCACTCCCCCAAAAAAATATAATGAACATGTAATGTACGTACAATGAAAGGAAGATAGGCCAACATGGGCTTATGGAAGATGAGATGACAAGCATGATTAATAAAAGCAACAGGAGTTAAATAATGTACTCACAATTTTGTGAGGTATTTACCATGGTCAGGTATTGCACTCTAACACAACATTAAGATGGTCTTCATAATATTAAAATCTGGCTAACTAACAACGCCAGCTTTGAGCTGGACTAGATGATCACCAGAGCTCTCTTCCAATCTCAGCTATTCTTTGTGATTTTGCGATTCTGTAGTAAAAGGGAAATCTTAAGCTTTATCTTGGACACAAGAATGACTATCTAGCATGGAGCTGAGTATTGATCTACTCATTCTGAAGTATTGAAGATAGAGACCAATCCAGAAAGGGTCTTATAAAAGTATCCCCTCCTTTTTTTAACCTAGGCATTGCTAGCTGTACACATGTTACTGTGAACCTGCTCTAGGTGACCCTGCTCTGGCAGGGGGGTAGGACTAGATGATCTCCAGAGGTCCCTTCCAACCCCTACCATTCTGTGATTCTGTGTGATTCGTGCTTAACATAGAAGACCCACCAATGTCATGTTATTTCTCGTAGAGTTAAAGATTATTGCTAATAGCCTTTCTCCTTTTTCCTGATTAGTGTGTATTGCAGGAGTTGGAGACCAAAGTCTCCTACTAATGTCTGTAAATCTACATGGTAATTACCACTCATTTTGCTAGCTTTTAAGAATATGCAAGTTAGGTACTTAAAATTTAAAAGGTCTTTTTGTGAAATAAGAAATGTTTGCAGCACTGAATGAAGAAAGCATGTCTGTGTTGACTCAAGCTTAAAAAGAAAGGAAAAAAAGTATACTGCTTACTGATAAGTACATACGGTTTCTAACACAGAGCTTCAATTTAATCAAAGAGGATGAAAAGTCTTGTGTATACTATTTTTTAAGTTCTACCCTAAACGTTATTCATCTTAGTGAACCAGAATATTTATGAATCATGGGAAAAATTACTGTTGCAGAGTCTATAACTTCATAACAGTTTCATGCACACAAACAGTGTACACTTATTTGTGTGTATATATATGTAAACTTTTTACTGATGGATAATTGGAATAGACAACTGGAAAATATTTAGTTCTAACTAATCCTCTTACTGACATAGAAGAGATACATGTGTATGTAAAAAAGATCCTCCAGCTTAGAATGTCTCGGATGGAAGAGTGCTGTCTTTATAAGGTTGTCTTCACTAATCAGATTAACAGTGAAATTACTATTGAGTTAAGAGAATTTTTGGAAATTTTGAACTCCAAAAACACCACAGTAATTTTCATTAATGGAGGAAGGAAAAAAAATAATGAAAAAAAAAATAAAAATGAACAATGTCAATCTGAGGCCAACAAGCAATCTTGTAAGCAATGAAAATAACAAACAAATGATGAGCCTTTATGGACAAACTGGCAAAGCAATATCCATCTGAAGCCAGGGAAAATGAAGGAAGTCTTGCTGAAAGCCCATTTTGTAAGAAAGAATTATAGCATGTCACAATCATGTGGGAATACGTTCCTGTGGCAAGGACATCAGTGGGAAAGAAAGGGCAAGTGCCATAGTTGCATGGAATAACTTTTTACACCCGATACATGGCTGAATCAATATCACATAGTGATTAAAGCCACGAAGGAAAAGAGATCATCCTTATTTGAAGACCTACATAAACAAGGGTCTGTTTTTCAAGAACTGAAATGTAACACACCACTATGAAACATTCGTCCCATGTTGAGACAGGCCTTGGAGACCCCAGGCACTGCGTAATACAAATTTATTATTTTAAGACAGGATCTTACTTTGAGCTATTAAAAAGAAAAATTATTTACAAGATAATGTAAGAATAGCACTGCTGGGTCAGACCCAATATCTACCAATATCCTGTCTTTGAGTGCAGCCAGAAACAGATGCTTGGAAAAAGATTGTAAGAATACAGTAAGCATGCAGTAATGGTTTCCTGTAACACCCTCTCACCTTCCAGAATTCTGTACTTCATCCACTTTCTGAGCCCCAGCGTGAAACTTTATGGTTATAGTAATGTGAAATATTCAGAAACACATTAAAAACTGATATATACCAATATACATTCATATATACAGAACCACAGAATCATTTAGGCTGGAAAAGACCTTTAAGATCATCAAGTCCGACTGAAAACCTAACACTTACAAGTCCACCACTAAACCATGTCCCTAAATGCCACACCATCAGCTGCTCTGTAGGAGACCAAAAGGGCCAAGAGCACGTGAAGGCTGTGTCATGATTGATGATGAACTAGTGCCAGATGCCAGCCATGGGAACTCAACAGACCGTGCTCTTCAATCGTTAGCACGGTCCCTGGCATGGTCCAAGCACCTCAGCCTGACCCAAGCACCTCCTGGTGCAGATCCTGGAAAGCAGTTTGGATGTGACCACTGTAGGCTGGGGTCTGCGAGCATCTGAACACAGCCAGACTCTGCTATCTGGGCTTAGGGTCAGGGTTCACCAGTTACCCAGTAACTGGCCCTGGTTCACCAGTTACCCAGTAGCCATAAGGCCAGTTCCCATGGCTCAGCCATGGAGCAGCAGCTTGGCATGTCTCCACAGCACACCTGCTTGTGGTCCCCTGTGGGTAAACCAGACATGGCTGTAAGTGTTGGAGATGGTCTGTTGCCTGTGCCCAACTCAGAAACAGCTGCTCATGTGGCATGTAAATACATGAACAATTGTGTATACGTGTAAGTATACATGCATGCATACAGGCAGTTTCATATTAATATTTGTATATGTATACATCTGGCATAGATCATCCCCTTACATTTTTTCCCCTTTTTCGAAAATTTGATGTTACTTTAATAAGTATCATGAATGTTCTGCTGTGCAAAACACACATCATATAGTGGATCATCAAGCCAATTTACTTGAATATATTAGCTTGTTCTTGCCTTCCCACTTCCTTTGGTGTTCATGAGAACATTTTTGACTTAAGAATGTTATAACGTCCTCAGTTTGCAATAAGCTTTCTGTACAGGGAATTTTACATCTGGTTAAAGCCCAATAAGTTGGATATAAGTATGACCTGGATAGAGCTCTTCCTGGTTTTAGTGGCTGATTTTGTAAATTTTATGTTTTGTATTCATTTTATATTTCACTTTTTCCAGGGGAGAAATTGTCAAATTTTAAAGTTATTAATTTTAATTCTCTCGAGAATAAGAACGAATATGTTTAAATTTAATTGTAAATTATTTAAATTTAAATTGTTTAAATTAAATTGGTAATGAGAGGTTTGTCTAAAATGAACTTTCTGATTTATCAAAAATGAATCATCCAGTTATCTCCATGCCAAATATTCGTAGCTACAAGGGTCACCCTTGGCTATGCGTGTGGGTATATGTGTGGGAGTGCGTACAAAGCAGTGCTTTATAAAGCTACAAAACTGCAACAAGTATAAAATAATTCACAATACTAATATCTATACAATCAGAAAAAAGGATTTTCACTGAAATAGATTCTTTAATCTTATAACCCCCATATCAACAAAACTAAGCATATCACATTTAAGAGAATACAGTCTGTCATATTAAAATCAGTAAATACTGTGCTTGACAAATTACGATTCAAAAATCGGCTATATATGCCTTTCTTTCAAGCGGTACCTATTAGTTTATTGATAGACCTTCCATTGACTTCATGGCTCAATAGCTGACAGTTCAATCTATGCAGACAGGCCTCCTATAGCAAGATTTTCAACAACACTTGGAGAACAACATGTGGAAAACAAACTAGTTATTGAATGTTTTTCATTTATAATGAAATGTATTTGTCCTAATCCAGCCAGTGCCTAAGAGATGGCAAATTATGGCATCAATACCAAAGTAGATGCCAGTCTCTCCTAGAAGACCTCAGAAGAAGAAAATTAGGTATCTCTAAGAGCTCCCTATTTCCATGAGACTTCATTGGCAATGCTTTGCTGTTGGGATGGACTTAGTAATATCTACAGCTAAATGAAACAAAAATATAAACAAAGAAATGCTAGCGGCTAAACTAGCCGCATAAGAGGGCTTCTGAGCTCATTCTTTAGTAGTGCCAGCAAGAAAATGATTCTTTTAAAAATTCATTTCCCTCTTCCATTTCAGAGAGGGATGGTTTTCTGAGTCCATCCTGACACTAGAAGAGTTGTTGGTCTATGTAGTTGGCCAAACACAGACCAAGAAGTTGATACACATTGTGTTTCACTTCTAAGCTCCCAGTGCTGAACTTGGTGCAGAGGATTGATGCTTTGTCAGAAAGGCAGAGTAATAGGGGAAGGGGAATTAAAGGAGATTTTCAAATTTTGAAAAATTTCAATTCATGTCTTGGACTCTTTTTGTAGAAAAGCTGTGCAGCTCAATAAACAACTGTCTACTCAAACTATCACATGCAAGAACATAACGCTTTTTTTAACTGCAGCACAGATTGTGTGTGGGAAAACTCCTACAGATTAAAGAAATAAAGGAAAGGTGGAGCATAACTTCATCCCTTGATACCTGGAATGACCATCCTACTGGAATTCCACCACATGACATCGAAATAATTTCAGACTAGAAATGTATTTATTCTAATATACTTCCATTTTGTGTTTTAACTTACAATGTGGTCTTGCTTTTGTTAGCTGCAGATGACGAGAGCCTTTTTTCATTAGCATATGAACTACACAAAGGTGTTGAAATGTCCCAAGGAATTCAGAATGAATGTTTACTTACACAGATTTGTAGTACATAAAGCAGTTTGTATTACATATGGCTGGTATCTACAAAACACAAAAAATCCTTTAGGAATAGGAAAGAGCTCAATTCTAATTATTGATTTTTTTTCCTTCACTGTGATAAAAGTTCTATTTATTTGAATGTAAACATGCACACAGACACACTGTTGTAGAATTTCCAAAAGTGCATAAGCAACTTGGGAGTACGTAACTTTCAATTTTGCCCAGATTAGTGGTGCTAAGTGTAGTGTTTTCTGAAACCTTACTTTACATTTTCTTCCCTTGTACCACCTCTCTAAGCGTCTCTCTTCTTTTAATCGTGTCTCTTCCATCTGATTAATAACGGCACACAGTGCACCTCGTATATTCCTTATCTCAGTATATTTAATACCTATGAATGAATTTGTTTCAGCACTGCAGCATGCCAAATATGAGCTCACAGACATATCAGTTTTAAATGAGCACTTCCTCAGCATTTTCACAGTGTCATAAACAGTGGGTGGAAGGCAGGTTTCCAGAAGATTCTTGACATCCGAGAGTCGTTTTCTACAGCACGGAGCCAGGAGGGTTTAATTCATAACGAAACTTCACTCTATGGAGCAATCACTCCCGGAGGCTGAATTTGCAGTTAGCAGTTTCCCTTTTTAAGTTTTTTTTTTTTGTTGTTGCCACAGGGGAACACCAGGAACAGTGCACACACAAGAGTGTAAGGAGGGGAAGAGTGCACCTTCTCTTCTCTGACAACTACCCTGCTCCTCCAGGTACGCCAGCCTTTCTAAAATTCAGATTATAACTGTTCTTCTAATATGCGGCAATGCCTTCTTTCTAACTTATCTTACAGTATACCTTCAATTTCCCAGTTTCTTTTCCATGACTTTTCTCTGTCTTGCCTCCTGACCCAGGCAGACAGTCAAGGCACGTTTGTAACTGTAGCTGAGTTTCTGGCTGTTAACTTCCTTAACTCCCAAGTGCAAGAAATAAGACATTAAATACTACCTATTTTACACTACATCCCCATGAGCTGGGGCAAAGTCAAAACAGAATTACTGAGAAGGCTGACAGGAAGCACTAAGGAGTTATAAATACCAAAATGCCTCTTTAAGTACGTTGTTCGGACCTTTTTGTGGTTCAGTCATCTGTTATTTCAGAAATATTTCATAACCCTACTCATTATCAAACTCCATTTTTGCTATTAGTGTTTCTAATTGCAAATATACGTGGTGTCCCCTGAACATCGACCAAGTTGTTAGAGATGTGAAACCCACTCAAGGTCCAGACAATAATGTAGTCTACCTGCTGCACATCAGTGCTAAACCCTGTAAGCATCTTTGTTAAATGCGTGGCTTTTACTTAGCTAAAAATCCTTTTCACCTAGTATTTCCTTCTGGTTCCCATTACCCTCCACAAGGAGTGGATGTATATTTAAATATGTAGAGTTGACTCATACAGAGAGGGAAGAACACAAAATGGGATGGGACATCTCCCTTGTGAACATTTTCAGCAGTTTCTGTCTCCGTCCATCAAGTATATGGCAAGGAGACCGGATCATCAAGTACAACTCACCTCCAAGACAGACACTTAGGAGGTTGGTAAAACTACATGTTGGGTAAGGTGTCTGAATAACCCGGGCTAAATTTTACCCAAGTTCATTTCTGCTTTTTATTGCAGTTGATTTTAATATAACTAAGTTTTTATTACATGTAGTGTTTCCTTTTGCTTCTTTCATCCTTGAAAATGTGTTTATTTGCTGTTTTTTGCATTTGCTGTGACAATCAACAGTATTTTAACAGGTATTTGAAATATTTCTCCTTAATGGTCCCAAATTCTGAAGCCAACAGTGCTGCTAAGTGCTGAAAATTCCTCTGTTTTATTAATGTTCTCTAGAGTTAGATAATCCTTATGATCCTCCTGCCTAAAACTGCTCTGGAACAGATACCTGATGAATTTCAAACAATGAAAAGGCCAACACTTTAGCTAAGCTCCTGGTCTATCTCACGTTTAAAATTCATGAATTTGCTTTGCACATTTGCTAACTTCCTGATGTAAAATCAAGGGAAAAAAAAGAAGGAAGATTGAAAACTCCATGTTCATATGTCATAAGATTATAAGATAAACAAAAATGAAAAACAAAGCACAGAACAATGTCTTTTCTACTGATTTCTGTAATTTTGTAACACAAATTCTAGGTGAAAAAAAGAATTATTTCTTTCATTATGAAAACATGCACCGTTTAGAATACTTTCATCCAAATATACTTAAAAAGGTTTAATATTCAATTACAGTTATCATTTAGATCACCATTAACCAAGCAATTAGATGTGTGTGTTTAAACTAGATGTTTATATCCTTAGTTTGTAACGATGATTGCTGTGTCTCAATAAGTATCACTCCGTACCAAATGGCTACATCTAATATGCCAAAATAACAAATGCAGTTGTAACACTTAAAAATTAAATTAAATTGAATTTCAAGATAGCTAAATGTGGGACTCCATTTCAGTTGCTGATAATTTTGCCAGGCTTGAATAATTTGGGCTAAAATCATCCACAGGTGTTTGTAGCAGCCTGGTTTTGTTTCATTAGGAAAAGAAAGGGAATTTTTCTTTTCCTTTCCTTTCTTTTTTTCCTTTTTTCCTTCTTTTTTTTTTTTTTTTTCCAAAAAAAAAAAGAGAGTAGTTCGCTCAGGAGAGCTGTCCCTAAAGCACTCAAAGAAATGGCAGTGCTATCTTAATTTGTCTTCCTAGTGCCTAGGCTTTTTGATATAGTTACATAATTACACACTATTTTTTTTTTTCCCACTGAGCATTGCTTCATTCAGGGTAGAGGAAGGATGCACCTTGGGGTGCAGGGTGCAGGGATCAGGATGATGCAGTTAGAAAAAGCCCTCCTTGTCATTGTCACAGGCCCTTCAGAATCATTTGCTGCAGATGTCGGGTGTACAGTGAGTGAGGCAGGAGGCCACGAGATGGGGTGAGAAGGTCTTGGGAGAAAAGCAGCAAAAAGATGCAGCAGGCTTGAAATATCCTGCTTGTCAGAGCTAAATAGTTAAGTCAGAATGTTGTATTAGCACAACTACACTGCTTCTTGTATCCAAATTGTTCATTCCTGGCCGGGATATCTCTCAGAGATCTGCAACGTACCATGTAGACACAAGTAATTGTGTGATCCTTATTTTCTAACTGCCTGCATTGAGGCTCTGGGGTCTGATTTGCAGAAATTGTGTACACTCACAGCTGCCACGGCTGTCTGTGGGATGCTGCTTTGAACATCTAATCTGCTGTGTAATTCTTTGTACTCCACAAAATCAGGTTCTGTGTATCTCTGATTGAATGAGAAAATTAGTGGGCACTTTGGATGTTTGTGTCTGTGGGCCTCAGTTCTCAATCTGTAAAATGGGGGTGATAATTTCATCAGATGGTTGGGGAAGTAAAGTCATTATTCTAAGCAGAGCACTCAGATACTACACTGATGAGTACCAGAAGAAAAGCCACAGGAAATGAATAACTCTGTATTCAGAGCAGGGTTTAAATAACGTGCAGTAAGTAGTGTGTTGAACAACTCATTGAGCATAAGCGAGAAAACAGCTATTGAATAGTTGCTCATTACATGGACAGTTGCCATTCTCTGCACTGACAGCAACAGTAAAGAAAAAAATACTGAGTGAACCTGTAATTAAAGACTGCATCAAATTCCAAATACACAAAAAAGGCATCTCACTATATTTGCTTTGAAAATGGTAATATTGATGTTCCCTCACTTCTGACTGCTTCATTCTGTGCTCTTCCTTTTTTTGTTTTTTCTTTTCTTTTTTTTTCTATGTTAAAAATTTGGAAAAATTTGGGCTATGGTAACTGCTATGGCATTTTGACTGAATTTTATTTCTCCATAAGCAGCTGGATAACAAATTTTAAATTACTTGTGTAATGTTTACCTGGTCTCTGGACTGCTTTGTTTAGCTTGGAAGAGTGATTTGAGCAAAATGTGGACAAAATCTGTTTCTGATTCATCAAGTCCTATGCTCATTTTTTCATAATCTATTTAACATGGATTTAATTTCCTGTGATCCTAATTTTGCTTGTGCAATCCTGTTTAGGCTTCCTATCCATCTCTTTCCTGGGAGTAAAACAGAATTTGAGGAAAAAGACTCTGTGACTGTCACTATACAGTATGGACACCTTAGTGAATATACCTATGCATACCAAATATAATTCTCTTTTTCATTCTGAAGTTTATTTAAGTGCTGTTGATATAACATTCGGAAATATAATCAACAAATCTCTATAGAAACGTTCTGTTGGTATAGTTACAACAATTATAGACTGCAGAACTGTTCTTATTAAAATGTGAGGTGAGACCATAAACTACCCCTTTGACAGGGACGTGCCGCTGCAAATGTGTTATACTTCAGTCAATAGGATTAGAAGGGACACACTTGACGAATCACTGACAAGCACCTCTTAAAATACAGCAAAGCTTTTTCCTAAGTTATTGCCATTTTCTTTCGTTCCATCACAAGTGGTAGAACAAAATGATACCTTTCACATTGATTTATTCCCAACAGACAGCTTAACTAAATTCAGCAAGGCATTAAACATTGTAAATAAGCAAAGCTTTTGCCTCAAACTTCCCAGAATTAGCAACAAATGTTCATGATCCCATGCAATTTCTTTCCAACTCTGAATAAGCTGAAGCATGTGTGATATCACCTATAAGTAGCCAGAATGGGATTAATTTGATTGAAGTTCAGAAATGTGCTGTGTATACTTTGACATCTCTGACAACCAACTTCATCTCCCTTCATAGTCAATGAAAGCATTTTAGACCCCAATCTATCTAACAGGTTAGGATGTTTATCTCCAGATGAGACAGGCAACACCCAGAAATTCTTATTTCGTGGTTCACTTTGAGAAACTCAGGGAATCTGGACAACAAATTCAGACAGAAAAATGCACATTTGGTTCCAATTTGTTGTTAAATTGATAGATATGGACAATCCAATATAATCAATGTATTAGAGCTATTAGTAAATTAAACTGGTGGTCTGCATGGGCAGTGGAATACCCACAGCTGGACTGCTAAATTATTCAAACAGTCCCTACCATGAGTAGGACTGGAGCCAGCTGGCATTTACCCAACTGGTCCTTTTGTACGAAGTGGGAGTCAGCACATGGCCTGGCCTAAGGGCAAGACAGCAAGTCCAACATTATTTAGTTTACAAGTATGGATGTGGTTTATATATACTGTATCCCAGTAAGCGAGAAGCATCCATTCTGCTCTTGAAAGGGACTTTGTTAGCTGGAGCCAACTAGAAACATGGCAATAACAAATGCACAGTACTAAATCTTTGAAATGACAAACAAATTTTAGTATTTGTGCCTGTCTTGTAGTAGCAATCATACTATCTTCCCTTCTTAAGTAGGATTTGAGTCTTTAAATATATTTTTAATGATCTCTGCTCTTGCAAGTAATGTTTACGGTTAGGCATACTAAGTAAATATCTTTGAGGTCAAGATGTCATCTATTGTATCAGTAAAATTGATATAAGGCTTCCTATGTGGCAGATATTACTCAGATAGGTACATGTCCTAATTTCTCTTTCTTTTATTTCTATGTGCGTGATAATCTGAGATGAGCAGTAAACACACCAGGAAAATAAATCTCCCTCTTAATGCGATTAAGTCTCAAGTAAGTGGAGCTATATCCAGGGAATGTGTTTGGTACGTTTCAACTACCAAACCAAAAAGAGATCAGGGTAAAGAAAATCAGTGTAGTGCACATCAGAATTTTTAATATTTCAGCTATTCGAGCAGTAACATCCTAAATCTCATCTCATGTATATTCTGGGAACACCATTAAGGATCCAGACACTACTGATAATGGCGTCTCAGATATTTCAGACTCTGAAATATGCATACTAAATTTAGAACGGGAAGGTAATGGTAAAACCCAGTAACTATATATACTTTCTTATGTACAGCAATATATACTGACATATCTGATCCATGGAAAAAAGATGAAAAAGAAGCTAGAGGGTCACATTAAGTGAGACAAAGCCAGATCAGACAGTCAAAGGCCACAAAGGCCACATTTTTGAATGAAAGGGTAATAAGATAGGCAGGCAGAGAGTGGATTAAAAAAGAGTGATGATAATAGAGACAGTAGGGAAATGTACTGCCATTCTGAGTTCTGCAGCTACAAAGATTAGAAAGCAAAGGTGATAACAGTAAGCAGTTTCCATTCAATGCTTTATATTCTTCTTTTCTAGCTGGGCACTATTATTTATCATTTATTTGCAGTTTCACATTCCTTTCCCTTTCTGTCCCCAACCCCCCTCACACCTTCCCTTTTTTAACCTCTTCAACTTGCATCTTCACTTTTTATTATATTGTCCTCTTACTTCTACATCATTCCCCTTTTTTCACTTCTTGTAAACTGACTCTCTCAGTTCTCTGGTTGGTGCTTGTCGGTTTGGTGTGCATTATGGATATGACTCTAACTCTGAAGGCAAATATGTTTTGCAAAAATAACTGCAATTCATCAGGAGTTTTTGGCTGTTCATGATTACAGCCTTCGTTTCCAAAGGAACCTTTGGCCCCTGCCTTCCTGTGTCATTAGCTTAGCCCTTAGCACTGCTGACACAGGTTTCTCCGAAGGAATCAGAATGGAATTGCTTCTGGAAGCCTGAGATGTGATGAAGGCTGATCCAAACCCTTGCTCCAAGCTGGACCAACTTTAAAGTTAGAACAGGTTACTTTGGGCCTTGTTTTAAATATCTCCAAGGATGGATATTCTTCTGCCTTTCTGGGCAGCCTATTTCAGTGTTTAACCACTTGAGCCTGGCAAGGCTGAGAGCAGACTTTGCCAGTAAAGACCGAGGCAAAGAAGGCATCGGGTACCTGTCTCTTTTTCTTTTCTTTTGGATATAAATAATATGAGATTAGTATGATATATAAGTAAGGTTTCATCTTTTAACTCATTATGAAACCAAGTGAGAAAAGTCCAGATACTTAATCTTAGTGATCACACAGGGCTAAATGTAAGTAATGTGGGAAGTAAATACCAGCTAGTGTTCACCGTCATGTGGACTAACTCATCACTTAGGATAATTGGATTATAACAGATTGTGAAACTGATTACATTTTCTAAATTCATGCTGCGATAAGTTTCCCAGAAATTAGCCGTCCCCCTGCAAAGATATGACAGAATTTGTACTCAATTTACACATGGTAAAACTAACACACGTTGAGGTTATCATAATATAATTATTAGTAGCCTAAGTCTGTAAATGTAGGAGGAGATAAAATATGGGAAGTTGAAAGATCATTCAAAATTCCCTTTATTGAAATGTCTTAGGTCTTCAGAAAGGGGCAACATTTGATAAGGCAACATTCTTTTCCTTGATTTGTTTTGAATTTTATTTAACTTATGCAAAAAATGACCTTGGTTTTAAAATTTAGATCGAATATTACAAATGAAAATTTGGGCCCTGGAAAGTCACCAAAGAGAAATGTGTCTAAGTTTTCATGTGGCATATGCAGTACATACTTCAGTATTTTTAGTACATCTTAAGTAGGGTTGCAAAGCATTTTGCCAACAGACTGCCAATACTTATAGCAAGTTAGATCTTTCACTAAGAAAATCTTCCAAAAATAGACAGAGAGAAAAACATATGTGTTAATAAAGTATTGTCCTACCTATTAGAAGCAGCATTTGCTTGCACTTAGAGCTTATGATTGCGAGTTAATCGATCCATAATTTTGTTTCTGACATGAAAATCAACTTTGTACAAGAAATTATATAGTATGGTCCTCAATCTTAGATTTAAAAAAAAAGAAACAAACTCACAAAAGAAAAAAAAACCAACAAAAAATTTCCAGAAAACAAAAGACAGAAATAAACAGAAAAAAGGGCAACATACCAATCAATTCATAGAACTATTAAGGGTAAAGCAGCCAAATTGAATTATTCCTATTAGATACCTGCCGTACTTTATACTAAGAACTCAAAAGCTGAGGTCTATGAAAGCAAAGGTCATTTCTGTAATTTTAACAGTAAAAAGGTTTCAGTTAACCTACGTCTTAAAAGTACTGATATATAAATCTTTCAAAGTTAGAATGGTTGTGAAATATATTAAATCAATATCATTTATTCAGAAAAAAAGCTTAAATGTACAATCTTACAAAGGTGAAACATGTTGATGTCACCATTATTCTGTGATAACTCAGTTCTTAATGCATTCAGCTGTGAACTGCCTACTGAATAGAAACAATGCCTCATAATAGCAAAATCCATTTTCAGATCAAGTGAAGAAAAGACAATTTACATGTCAGCTCTACTCCACTGCCTGGCATTGTCATTAAAGAAACACTCTCAATCAATATTGCTCATTTGTAAATTAAGTATTTGAATATATAAAAGACATTAACATTTGTCAGACTCTACCCCTTTTAGTACATTTGGGGGTCTGACATTGTTCTCATGTATTCAAAAACCTTGTAAAAGCCTACTTATTAAAAGCATTTATCAACTTTCTCAAACTTTCAATTCCAAGTCACAGTAATACAAAGACCTGGGATACTACAGAAGGCTTTGCGTCGTGGACTGAAGCTAGTCACAGATTAATTGCATATACAACACATTTATTGAGTGACTCATACACAAAATTCTCAACAGCTGGATTTGGCTGTGCAGCCATGGAAAGGCTGATCTTTGTGCTATTTAGGTAAAGCCTAGAGGGAGTCTGAAGACCTCTTGGACTCCTGGATGCAGTCCTGAAAGCCCATGGGGAGAATTTATTTGAAATATGTGCTGTTTGCGAGGTTGGCAATTCAACAGCTTAAAATATAATAAAACTGATGTATAAGGGACTACTGCGAATCCAGGGTTTTCATGCAGACAAAACAGTCAGTCCTTCTAATTGTGACAGTGCAGATGGTGTGATTCTGACTTTGTCTTATTCTACCTCTGTTAAACATTTCCAGCATGCATTTATATGAGGGTAGGTCTGTAATTTAGCTCATATATTTAACTACAGTTATCCATCATCGTTATTTAGACAAGGAAGAGAATTACTGTACACTATCCATAAATATCTTGGAGAGGTTTTTGTTTGTTTATTTGTTTGGTGGTTTTTTTGCTTTGTAGTGTGGTTTTGGTTTGTTGTTGTTGTTTTTTTTCCCCAAGCACCTGACCATATACAGGGCTGAATTTGTAGGTATTCATTTTCTGGCTGCAAGACCAATATGTGTTGAATCAATGATACTAAACTCTCTTAAGATCAAAAATCTAGGACGATTGCATTCAATCTGTGTGTTTGCTGGTATCAAACCAATTGACAGATGTTCCCCACCCAAGATCAATTTCAAATTACTTGAAGGACTTGTTTGTGAGAGTGCTAGATGGCCTAGGCCAAAAGCTGATCAGAAAGGATGCTAACATTTCAACAGTAGACAACTAAGTTACAGTGATCTGGAATTTATTAGCTGCAGGGTGGGAAAGGATGCAAAAGTACAACCATTCCTGATACAGCTCTGTGACTTCAAATATATATGTTAAAAGACAAAGCACATTAATAATATTTTTAGTAATGAAGAATAATCTTAGACCCACTTTCCCAGCCAACAAACCTTACTGAAGGTCACGAATGTCTAATATTTAAAAACACAAGTTGGGCAAATCAAAATGTTACAATAGGAGCATTTCATAATACTAAGGATGTGCTGAGAAATGTTATGTGTTGCTTTTTCTTTTTTAAAGAAATTAAATATTTCAGCCAGAAACTATTGACATAAGACTTAATAGCTGAAATTCTGTGCCCTGTATTATAAAGGAGGGTACAACAATCACAGCAATTCCTTCTTCAATTAAAACTTTTCTTAAAGAAAGGTACTAAAAATAAGGAATAATATAAAATATATTTCTAACTTTATTTAACTAAATTTTAATGGGTTTCTGATATTTCTTTTGGGAAAAAAAAAAAAAAAAAGCACTCCCGAAGACTCCTGCTTGAGCAGCTTCAAAACGGGTAATATTAGATAAAAACTATACAATAATCCAAAACATCTACTTCCTGAAAGAGTACTATGCTCCTCTGCAACACTAAGTATTTAATAAGAAACAGCCAATATCACCCTTAGAAGTTCATCCCTTAACTATGTTTCAACAAATGAGTCATGCCATGTGAGATATCTTCTATCAGAAGGGAACTCCAGTTATGGACCTCCCGTGTGTATCTAGCATGAACGCCTAACTCATGTAGCCTGGGTACCAGTGGACTGTTCTGTGTTGTTTGCAGAATGTCTCTTTCTTCGTGTACCTTTTAGAGAGCCTGGATGTCTGACTGTATTAATTGAATCACCCATGAGGCTAATTTTAGATACCATGAAATCTAAATTGGAAGCACCTCAGGGGCCTATTTGGGTCTTGTTTCTGTTCTCTGAAATAAATATTTAAATATTCCAAATATCTCTATAAGAATACAAAGAATTAGAAACACAGCTTAATTCCAATACATGAATACTACCGTAATTCTATCTCAAACATTATTTTCTCTCCTCTACAAGCCTTTATAGTCTGAGTTTGAATCATGACTTTAATAGGGATATTTTGCAAAGCAGTTTATCATGTTTAGTCTGGAAGAAAACACAAGCTAATATACTGATTTTACAAAGCTCTAGTTTCCTCTTCATGTTATCTTCACTGATGACTGCAAAGGCCTAGCATTTTCCATGTTTTTCACTTGACAACTCAGTTATGGTTTTATGATCTCCATCACTTCTTCCTTCACCAGTTCTGCACTGTCTTGTCTCCCTGATAATTCCACACAGAAGTGAGTCTGAGAGTGAATAAACAACTAAGTGAATGGGTTTCTGAGACGAAACCAGAGAACTAAGATCTTTGACAGATTAAATGTACATTTAGCTTAAAAACTGAAGTCTTATGACTTTGTTATCTGAGATCTTCTCTGCCAGGTTTACTGGCAGAGGAGAGAGGAGCGGAAAGCACAAAGATGCCTAGCACAGCTCTCTAAACTTCAACATAAAAAGATAGTCCAGAATATGTATTTTCAGGGATGTTGCATGTCCCTGGTGGGTACAGGGTGGTGTCAGAACAGAAGTTTCTTTACAGCTAAACAAAAAGGGCTTCAAACTTTTGTAAGTTATAACATATAAAAAGCTAGAAAACGTTGTTCTAGAGGAAGGCAAACTCAAAGCATTAGAATTTGAATTAAGGGTTATACTGTTTACATGAAGGGACTTTTTTAATAGTGTGATTATTAATGGTTTGATCCAAAATAATTCTGCAAAAAAGTATAAAGATGGACAAGAAGCATGAAATCTACAGAATAGAGCAGGTGGAAAATCAAGTGTGAAATTGGCCATTTTTTGAGTTACATGGGGAGTCTAGGGCTTTATTGTTAGACACGGTGTGACTGGAACTGAGTTGCTGAGGCTATGCTATCTAAACAATGACAATTTATCATGTTGGAGTAACAGGATCTTTAACCCAGATTTGAAAAATGTGCAAAATTATGATTTAATTGAACCGAGCTAGACAAGGCATGACCAACAAACGGCTTAGACCTATGTAATGGGAATTTTACTAGGAATGGAGATAAAATATAACATCTCATTTCCTAAGCTTTCCATGGGTTTCTCTCCTGACACGTCTGCACAGAACAAAGGGGACAGGGATAGAGAATGATGGAAAGACAGTTAGGAAGACAGGTTTATTCCTGTTGCTCGGGTTTACTCTGTCACATTGTGACTGTATTAACTTATAAGCAGGAAGACTGGATGATATATGAATGGAAAGTGTTGAATTAAGAAGTGGCTATTGTTAATATATATCACTGATCCAGGAGATATCTATTGTTTGTGGTAAATTTATTATACTTACTGTGCCTTCAGATTCTGTTTTGTGTTGACACATTTATGGCTGAGGACAGACTACTACCTGAATTACTGGAAAAAAACAAAATGAATGGAATGAAAAAAAATTCTTTAATTAATTACTGTTAAATAACATTATCTGCCTCTTTAGTTTGTTGTTGTTGTTGTTGCTGTTGTTGTTGCTGTTGTCATGCTGTACAGCGGGAAGATCGTATTCAGAGGGACTGTGACTTTGGTTTGCTCACTTCAGAGGCATACCCTGAACAATCTTAACTCTTTTCTTGTTTTGCTTATAAATCCAGAAACTAATGTATCAGAACAACTCACATGACATCCTTATTAATGGTATGAACATAATTAGGCTTAAAAACAAAGGTAGTGATAAGAAGTAACTACAGATCCTCGAGTCTACAATGTTTCTGATTCCAGTTGTGTCAGAGTTGTAACCATACAGTTGGTTTGGACTAATTATAAAATTAAAAAAAAGCGTAGAAAAGTGTAGAAAGAAACATTTTTTGTCTCCTGATTGTTCTTTTCTTGAATGTGCAAAGCACTTGTTCATCTGGGATGGGAGTTGCAGGATTGCACCTTCTAGACTGTACTTTATATGGTTGGTTTATAGGACCAAAGAATAACCAGCAACTAAACAATGACACCACGGAGCAAGAGCACCTGAAAATATAGTTGTACAATTTTTAAGCAGGAAGATCAATACAGGCTTCTGAGAGCGTATCATGCCAGTGTGCAGCACCCATCATTCTCTCCCTTTGGATTACGAGGTTATCAATGAAGCTGTCGGTCACAACAGCGCATTTCATTTGCAGGAGCCGAAGCTGCATCACCAAACTCTCCACAGATCTGGGAAACTGCCAGGGGAGAAAGGAAAATGACTGAGACTAAATGCCACCTACAGGCTAAAGTGGGAGACCTTGATCCATGCTCATGGGTGTCTTTGACAGACTTCCTGTGTTCCCCAGAGAAAGCAGATTTTACTCAGATTCCCTTCAATAACAAAATGGGGATAATAATATTGCTAAAGTCAGGAGTTTTTAGCAGATTATTAAGTATATAGGTATTACAGTGATGGGGAATGCCATAGATAAAGTCTTTGATGGAGTTTTCTCTTCAGTATGAAAAGGAAAATAAAGCAAACAAAATCCACGTTTTCCATCTCAAAAAAAAAGTTCCCACCCCCACCCTCACACACTCCCCCCCGGCCCAGGTCACTGCAAACTGAAGATGGCTATGCCCAGATAGGTACACTTCAGAATTTTGTTACATCCTCAGATATCTCCTTAATGAAAACCATTACAAAATCCATTTAAAAAGGGAAATGTGCCATATAAATCTTATGCACTACTGCCGTGATAAGTGATTATTTCTAGTTGTACTGCACTTTTTAGGTTGTTTTCAAGCACCAAGCTTCATTTGAGAGGGTGGTTATTAATAAAGAAGGCTTCATAATTTAGCACTGCTATTTAGTCCCATATCTATATCTAAAAAACTGAAAAGTCCTGATGAGGACTTGGATGTTACTTGAAGCTGGAAATGCAGTTACATTAACTAAATTTTAAATGATAGTACACTGTAAGAAAAAGGTGTTATAGTCATGCTTGAAAAAGCTAGTTTTTCTTTTCTGTTAAGCTGTAACTGTTTTGGTTCTCACAATCTGTGACTGCTGACAACATAGGAGTACAGTCTGCATCTATCCCTTTGACTGTGAAGTTTTATTTTCTGGTGGAAATCAATGGCTTTTGCTTTATAACACAGAAAGAAATCTCAACAGCATTTGTGGTAGTTTAAGCATGTAATTTCTGTTAATGTTAAGGGGAACTGCATGTGTAATCTACCATGCACAGCCCTAAAAAGTTACTTCAGTACATCTTTTTTCCAGAAGTGCCATTTGTGATATTGCTTGTCACAGTGAGTTGATATGCAATTTTACTTTTTCTGTTACAAGAAACAGGCATTGACATTTCTCTACCTAATTCATGTCATCATTATAAATAGTTACATTTATAACTATTACATGAACATACTATTTATACAAGAGAAGACAGGGAACCAAAGCCAATGTTTCCCTGTGAAGGATGCAAAACCAGAAGCACATTTTCTCTTAAACAGATGAGATCAAACAGTGTAGGTTAATGTGTATTTTTGGTAATGTCTGTCCTTATTCTACCCTGTGGAACCCTCTTGTAGCTGATTTCAGCAACATGAAGTGCATTTTCAGGGCACCTGGAAAGCAAACAGACAGCCTTATAGAAGCCAGATATTCCTTGTTTCAGGTTATCATGGATCCACGCATTTGCACCTTTTCCTCCCAGAATTCTTCGTTTTCAAAATCTGGAGTTAAAATTTTCTGCTCTTCCATTTGCACAATGTCCTTTCACTATGGTTTTACTGGTAGGTCGCCTATTAAAGATAGTCTGTCCTGTTCCTAGCAGACAGTTCTTTCAATCTGATGGAGAAATAAAATTATTTTCCAGCCTAACTTCAGTTCCCAGGAAATGAGGTGCAGTTCCCAAAGAATATGCTCAGTAAAAACCAACAGAATTGACACCGTGGTGTATTGGCAGTCTTCCTTAAAGAGGCCAATTACTATCTGACCTGAGTCACATTATCACCGTGAAGAGTACTACTCTAGAAAATAATATTATGTACTATTGGATACTTCTAAAGCTCTCCTTAATTTTTTACCCCAAATTTATTCATGCCTATTAAAAATTCATTACAAAACATGTTGAGTGGTTATTCCTTCAGAAAGAACTAGCACTGACTTTTCAGATGCAAGTGTAGCCATTATAAGGGCAAGAAACTGTTTTATATTCAAAAGATATTTGCAGTTACGTACACAGCTTAATCTAATTTAGGTAGCTAAGCATTAGCTGTTACAGTTCAAACTAATTACTTTAGGCTCCTAAAATATGTGTGTTGAATCATCCTTGGGAATTACCTATTTCTTTCCACTGACCAAAATAAATTTTTAGGTGCCCAAATTAGATCAGATAAATCCTATGCAGTTTGTTTAGACTGTTAAGTGCTGATAGCCATAGGTCATTTCCCCTGTGTCCCAAAACACTGGGGCGTAAGGCAACTCTGGTGCTGATACAATTTAGATGAATTCGCATGCACTGACATGACATGGCTGTGCAGAGTGCTAATGCATTCTGCCTCTCAGGTGGCTCACTAGCCTCTAGGCATATTCCTGCATTTCTAACACATTACTTTGGGACCAGAACTGGTTCGCACTATCCTGGTTTGGCTTGTAGATAGAGTTAGTCGTGTTGAAAAAGCTGTATAATTTGATCCCATCTGGGCTGGGAACTAGGTGTAAAGGCAGCTTCTTCTGAGCATGCAGATAGATAAAAAACTATCCAGCCTTTATTTGACTGCATATGAGGATTTGTGGGAGCCCATTTAAGACTACATTCAACATATACATTGCAATTTTCCTTTACTGTTTGGGTTCAGATCTTTCTTTCAAGGATTTCAGCGGAAGCTTCAGCGGAAGCTTTCTATATTGATGAAAGTGTATTCTTGCCCACGTCAGGAGAGAGGTTGTCAGGAGATTAGGGATTGAGTTCTTGTATATCCAGCTTGAAAATAACTTTTGCAGCCAAGCATTTCAAATTGATTTGGCTGTTTTACTGTTCCCCTGTTTTTATATACTAACATTTGCCAGCAATGAAAATAATCTTATTTATTGTTTTGGACTACACTGCTTTTTTTCCTGGACATAAAATATAGTGTGTTTGTGTTGCTTTGTTTTAAAAATCCCGCCCCCCCAAATCCCCCCAAAATGGAAGAGGATGATCAGACTAATGAAAATACAGTTTTCCCCTTACCTGTCCTCAAAGTACCATCCAGCTGAATCTTCTCTCATCTGTGTTGAAAGTACAGAGATTATCAGGCTGGTCAGTCTGACTACATAGAATATTACTGGTAGGAAAGCATTTGGGCATCCTCTTTTTACTCTACAGATGTGGACTCCTAACAAGAAGAAATTCCAGTCAGTGGGAGAGTTCTTTTCTATCTTGAATCATAGAATGGTTAGAGTTGGAAGGGACCTTAAAGATCATCTAGTTCAAATCCCCCTGCCATGGGCAGGGACACCTTCTACTAGACCAGGTTGCCCCATCCAACCTGGCCTTGAACATTTCCAGGGATGGGGCCTCCACAACTTCTTCGGGCAACCTGTTCCAGTGCCTCACCACCCTCATAGTGAAAAATTTCTGCCTGATATCTAATCTATATCTATCCTCTTCCAGTTTGAAGCCATTGACCCTCATCCTGTCACTACATGACCTTGTAAAAAGTCCCTCACCAGCTTTCTTTTAGGCCCCCTTTAGACACTGGAAGGCTGCTATAAGGCCACCCTGGAGCCTTCTCTTCTCCAATCTGAACAACCCCAACTCTCTCAGCCTCTCTTCATAGGAGAGGTGCTCCAGCCCTCTGATCATCTTCGTGGCCCTCTTCTGGACCCCCTCCAACAGGTCAACGTCCTTCCTGTGCTGAGGACTCCAGCACTGGATGCAGGACTCCAGGTGGGGTCTCACAAGAGCAGAGTGGAGGGGCAGAATCACCTCCCTTGACCTGCTGGCCACATTTGTTTTGATGCAGCCTGAATTCTTCATTTTCCTCTTTTTTCCTAAACAAGACTTCTGACTGTGTCTCAATGCCCCCTTAAGCATCCAAATCTCAAATACCTATCGTAGCTTCTCAGTCCTAAAGTCTGTCCCATCTTAGATTTTCAGGATCTCTCCCATCTTATCAGCTCATGTTTTTCTTCTGTTCCCAAAGATGCTCCTCAGCCTCAGGTCCTCAAAAGAACCATCAGCCTCTCACTGCAGTCTTTTAACCTTGACTTCAGATATTACTGAATACTGTTCACGTGCAGGCTGAGCTTTTCTGTTCTTCCCTTACAGCCACCTGGTAGAGCAGAAAGCAAATAAGCAACAGTAATGGCTCAGCAGAATAGGAATTTTCCCTTTCCATAAGAAGCAGCTCCCATCCTTTCTCCCTCCTTCACCTTCTTCACACTGTAGTTTGGTTTCCTTTCTTTGCTTGGCTCAACATACGATTACAGCATCATTAGCCATATGTGCTACAATAGCATTATCTGCAGATCTCATCCAGGGTAGAATTACAGTACTATTCCTCTTATGTGGGCATTAGAACTCAGTTGCTTATGCTCCTTATTTGATTGTTGCAATATTCCCTAGTCTGTTTTTCACCTTGGCAGACTAACACTCTCCAAATAGTTTCTCAGGTTTCCCAGCATAAACTAAGTACACAGTTTGAATGTAGCCAGATTGCTAGGGAGGGCGCTAAGAGAGTTTCATAGAATGGATACAACCAAACCATGCCAGTTGTTTTGGGGACCAGAGAGAAGGCCCTAGTGTTATTTCCTTTACAGATATAGTAAAAATTCTTCACCTACCCAGTTCCAGTTCTGTTCTAAAAGTAGTCCAGTGATATCTTTGCACTTACGTATGCAATGCCCAAATGGCCTGTGGATGTGTACCAATAAGGTTCTACTGATATCCAAGAGTTCCACCAGTGCCATAGTTGTAAGTTATAGGACTGTATATACAGCCGTTCAACATGCAGTGTTTTCCTGAAGCCTACATTCATGTGACCATGTGAGGATCTCAGTTTTCATTGATAAATTAATAGGTTGCCAGAAAAATTTGAAAGTATGGCTCTTGAAGTCTTAGCCTTAGAAACACAGAGTCTAGAATATACAAATAAGAAACAAGACAACATTTCTAATAAGGAAAAAAAGTTTTTCATACATAATTTTAAATTTTTTTCATTACTTTTAAAAAATTGGTAATGTTTTGTACCCGCACAATTTACTAGATTTATCCAATGTGTTTTAACTTACCATCCAAAGTACTTCTGACTCAACCAGCATATATGTGTGCTTGTTCTTCTGGAGTTAAGATTAGATTGTTTTCTGTTACAAGTCTATAGCATACTTCAGCTGCCCAAAACAGTAATTTGACCCCCTTGCTCAATAGTGTTCATTTTAAACTATTTGTTCTGTTAAATAATCCCACGTTACTCACTGTTATGGGTGACAGAGTTTTGGAATAGAATGTTCTTTTGTGCAGGGTGTTTGAAATTTACTCAGTTGCACTTTTTTTATAGGCATACACTTGTATGACTCTCAGAAGATAAGATGACTCTTTTTTTCTGTCAAGTGGCATTTTTTTTCTGTGCTAATGACTGGCATTTCTGAGCTGACGTTTTTGGCTTCTCTTTAGAAGAATTTCAGGCATGGGCAGTCTGTATGACTGTACATTGTTAGCTTAGTCCCTCCTTTTTTCCCCTAATTTTTGTTCAATGATGATGCACATTAGCAGGTCCTCAGATTCCCATCTGGTGTGAAACAACTAGGTCTTCCCAGTAACATGCCTGACTGAAGTCAAAAGAAGCTTACTTCATGAAGAATCCAGTCCACAGCTGCTGGGGTAGATGGCCTACAGCAGCGTTCACTCATTCTGTTAGGGGAGTCCCCCGGTAGGATGCCAGCAGATCTTGGACCTCCACTGGCACCCATGGTTATCATGGTTTGCAAGCAATCTCCAGTATTTGGTCTAGTGACTTTTGGTTTTTTGGGCCTTGTGTGGTGAAATGATCTGTAAATAATATTGTCTCAAGCTTTTACAGAGGAGAGAGATGGAGAATATTAAATATTTATTATATATATGGGAAGACATGGGTTGTGCATGTGATGTGAAAGGGAGACAGTTCTGTTGTAAGGAAGACTCCTCTATGTATATATATGTGGAAGTAGTTTAGTGAGGTGGTACTGCCCGTTCTGACTGCAATCTGAGCACAGAAAAGCCAAGTGGAAATGCTGTGCATATCCAATATTTTTTTCACAATATAATATGAAATTCATGTAGTAGTACATACAGTAAAAATTCAGGGACATAAATCCAAAATCTCCATATGGCAATGGAGACCATTAACTGTAACAGGAATTGTTCTCAAATGTACGATGTAGATCACAATTATCCAATTTAACCACCTTTACTAATATGAACAGATATTTCTTTGTAAGTAGGCCAACTGAAATCAATGAAAATTTTTTTAGTGTAAGGTACTGCTTGTTTGTAATACTGAAGCAGACAAGGCAAGATAAATATACCGTAAACTTGACTTGAATATACAGCAATATGAAAAGCTTTTAATTGATGAGATTAAACTCTTAAAATAAGTATGTAATTGCTGAGTAGTAGATTATTGAAATTCCACAATGATTTTTCTGGTACTTCTGTTTTGTCTATTTTTCATTCAGTTATGAATTTGTTTTTCATTTCTGGACAGAATAATTGCTTTAATTGTGTGTTAATATAATCAATTTCCTTTTGAGTCTACAACACCCAGTACTGTTGCAAAATAATCAGTATTAACAAACAGATAGGGAAATAGACAAATCCCAGTCTAATAAAAAAAAACCAACAAAAACCAACAACCCACATCCCAAAAATCAAGCAAATTCATCACTCAACTACCTGGCATAAGGACATTAAAAGTGTAGCTTAAACCATGACATAGCTAAAGCTCACAATTTAGGCACAGCAAGGGTCCAGTTATGTTCTTTAACATGCTCCCTGTTGTGCCTAAAGCCTTGAAGTCAGGTCTTTAATTTTGATTTTTCATGCTTTCATGGGTCTGAATACAGTTCTTTTAATGCAGTTTTTGTCTATAAAGTATGTTGCTAAGAAATTACATATTTTTGTGTTTTGGTAAGGAAAAAGTACAATTAAGTGATTTGTCATGAAAATAAGGTATGAATTGTTATATCAGATCTAAAATCTGATATACAACAGTAACACCATGTGATAGTTGTACTGTTTATCAAATTAATCAATAGAGAAATATGTGCTGAACAGAAATGTTTGATTTGCTTATGAGCTTTCTGTAGAACACAAGCCACAAGAACACAAGTCTGATATGTTCTCTTAGACTGAGTAGTGGACTTTTTCACCAAAGATGAAAGATAATGCTTATGAGATATAGCACAATTTAATACAGTCTGAATACTGAAAGTCAGTCTGTATTGACACAATGTTATCTCCTTTGTTTTCCTTCAAAATTACAACACTTTCTCAGCTACTTCATTCTTGCTGTTTCTCCATGTAGCTGCTGCATAAAATTCTGCTCCTATCAAAGTTAAAATTAAAATTCACAAAGACTTCAGCAGAGCTGGGATTTTACTCTGAGAATTGTGAATTCTTGGTATTAATCTAGTAGGATTTCTTTTTTTTTTAATTAGAATTCTTGGTATTAATCTATTTGGAGTTTTTATTAAAATGAAGGAAAACATTGACATAAAAAAATAACATTTCCCTGTTTTCTACATTAACTACATATCTGTGTGTATTTTTCCACTGTGTTAGAAGACTGTTGTGCAATCAGTTTTACACAAAACTTGCCCTCCAGGTCAAAGTGGAATTCCACTTCTGACCTGACCAGGAATGAGTCAATATAGACAGATAAACACATAAAAGCAGAAGACAAAATATAGCAGCTTTACAAGGAGTAATACATCCTTCTATCACAAGTACAATATATTCCAAAAGGATTCAAAGATAGAACTTTTCTATAAATATCAAAAGGTTAGTGTTTTCAAGATGACATGTTACAGTTACAGTGAAAGTCAACCTTGTATAAGCAATATTTTTCTGTTGGACACACGTGTGCCCACACACACACATACATGTATACACAGAAATACCATGAAGGTTATCAGTTTCCAGTGCAAAAAGCGATTATCAGTGGCATGGTTTGGGGAAAAGTTTCCATTGTTTAAGTTACTTTTGCCATTATTAATCACATAAGACGACCATTCTATAAGTACCTATAGAAATAAAACAAAGTTTCTGCGAGGCACTTCATAACTGCATAAAAATTGTTTCTCTTTAAGTATGATGCATAAGTCTCACAGCTTTTAGTCATCTCACCTGTAAATATGAATGTAAATTGCACCAGATCCAATATTAAATTGTCAGATAAATATGTAGGAAAATACTGAACATTTGCATGCCTTTGAGGTATGTATATGAAGCATAGAGATCATTGCAAACTTGAAGTATCTAACAGGAGGTAAATCCCTTGGCTCTGTTTCCCCTATGGGAAACAGAAACTCCTAGCCTAGTTATCTATGAGGATGACTCTTAAGATGATGTATAAAATAGACGGGAGGAGAGCTGTCTAAGATGAGTAGGGGAAAAATGCCTCAGTCTAACAAGGTCTCAATAATCTTCTAAATTCTTACTATGCAAAGATTAGAAATAGATAATTTACATTATTATTTAGACAGGAAGCATAATTTTTAGATTACTAGCTTTATGAGTCTCAATTCATTCATCCTACCTACCTCGGCTTCTTTTGCAAAATATCTTGACATCATATACGTATATGATATATTTGACAAGGACCGATTCAAGCATTAACTTAACCGTTTTCAAAGCATTCTTACATTCCTTCTCCATAGAGACTGAGTAGAGAAATTGTGATCAGATTAAGCACCTAGTGCTGAATCTTTTCAACTTGCATTCATAGAGTCATAGAATGGTGAGAGTTGGAAAGGACCTTAAAGATCATCTAGTTCCAACACCCCTGCCGTGGGCAGGGACATCTCCCGCTAGAAAAGGGATGGGGCATCCACAACTTCTCTGGGCAGCCTGTTCCAGTGTTCCATTGCCCAGCAACCAGGCAACATTCTGTGACCATCTGCACAGGTCAAGGGCACTCATCCTACCTAACCCTCAATGGTAGAATGGTGGGCACTCACCTGGAAGCAAAAGCTGCAGCTGCGGCTGGGGGAGTCCGCACCATCTACCCCAGCAGTGGCTGATGCCTCCACCCAGATGGAGCTGCTGAAGGGAGAGGCTGCAGTGCAGACCTCAGACTGTGGAAGGTGCCAAGACCTTTCTCCTGGGGTAGGGATGGGCGGCAGACCTGCCTGCAAAAGTTGTGCCCAGGTGTAGGATCTCCTGCAGCAGATGGCTGAGCTGCCAGAGACGGTGAGGAGGCTGCGTAGCATCAGAGAGGTTGAGAAGGAGTTATATAGCTGGTTCCAAGTGTAGTCTGCAGTGGACTCACAGCCCACGACCAAACAACTAAAACTCCTCCCCCACCAGAACACACTGGGAACATATCTGGAGGGGGAGCAATAATGCAGAAGAACGGAAGCTTGCAATGGCAAGGACCAGCAGGAGGAAGAGACTTCCTCTGAAGCCTGAGGTACCTTTGCAGAACCACTTCACGGCTCTGCAGAGTGAAGAAAGACCAGTCACGTTAGGAGACATGCTGGAGCTGAGTAAGGCAGCCAGATCAGCTCCCCAAGTAGCAACCAGTGCAACTAAGAAAAGGTGATGGGTGATAGTAGTAGGCAACTCTTCTCTGAGAGGTACAGAGGCACCCATTTGATCACCTGATGCACTTTCTAGAGAGGTGTGCTTCTTGCTAGGGGCTTGTATCAAGGATGTCACCAAGACACTACCAAGCCTTGTACAAGCCACTATTATCTGCTGCTGTCACTTCACATGGGCACAAGTGATATTGCCAGGAGCAGTCTGAGGAGTATCAAGAAGGATTATAGAGCCCTGCGAGTGGTGGTAAAGGACTTTGGATTGCAGGAAGTTTTTTCAGTCCTCCCAGTCAAAGGGACAGGGTCTGAAAGGGCCAGTCAAATCTGTCAAATCAACAAATGGTTACAGAACAGGGTCATTAGGAAGGACAGGCAGGGGAGACAAGGAGGGGGTGACATCCTCTGTGCCAATGATGAGCTGGAGTGCATGGAGCTCCGCTTGGGGATGGATGAGGAGCCGACAGAAAGCTTATGGGTCAGGATTAAAGGGAGGACAGGGACAGGTAACATTACTGTGGGGGTCTGCTACAGGCCACCCAACCAAGAAAACCAAGCAGATGAGGCTCTCCATAGGTAGATAGGAGTAGACTCACATTAACAAGACCTGATCTTCATGGGGGACTTCTACCACCCTGATATCTGTTGGAGGGACAACACAGCAGGGCATAAGCATTCCAGGAGGTTCCTGGAATGCGTTGATGATAACTTTTTTCTCCAAGTGATACAGGAGTCAGCGAGGAGAGGTGTCATGCTGGACCTTGTTCTCACCACGAGGGGCTGGTGGGGAATGTGAAGCTCAAGGATAGCCTTGGCTGCAGTGACCATGAATTGGTGGAGTTCAAGATCCTTAATGATAATTGTACAATAATCTGATGCATTTGGAAAAGTTTCATGGAAACACAGATTTGCTTTTATAAAATCCAGAGCACCTCTACTCAGTAACATTTGTGGGTGCCTAAGAGAAGAATTTAAACTATCAATATGAGACTACGTCACCAGATGGTTTAGAGCACTTTCTTCCTCTGAAATTGCAAGAGTTAAGCCTCTTATATATCAGAACTATCTGAGAATAGCTACTGTTAGCTTCTAGCACCACTGGAAGTAACTTCTGGATTCTAGACAGCAGTATAGAGCTAAGTTTAAATGAGCTAACTTTGCTCTTTGCAGCAGAGAAGCTGATTTTGCAAGCCAAGAGGATCTGCATATCGCCACAGCCAGACTGCTTTCAGTACCTGACCTGGTTCCTTTGATGCAAGCTCTATTCTCATGAGGATAATTCCTGGGAGAACTGATCTGTGGCCAAATGAGAGAATCCCGTGACATATTTGTTAACTACAAATATATGGATCAGAAATACTTCCTTCTGTTGCCAAACAGTGCCTTCAATCAGAAGTGCTCAGATCAGTTGGGAAAATATAAAACCTTTTGGCTTAGCTTGTGCTCTTAGACTGCAGAAAATGTGATTCATGCTTCTCTGTGTCCATACATAAAAGAATATTCAGGCCTGTGTCTGGTACTTGATATCTGATCTTCAGGGAAAAGTGGGGTAGTACTTAGATTAGACATCTGGCATTCCACCTAGCATGGAATTTAGCATGGAGTTTAATCCTTAATAGGAGCATTTCCAAATCTTGCTTTGTTCACATGAAAAGCAATAACATAGTCACTACCTTTGTTTTTCTTAAAGACAGCAAGTCAAACTGCTTGAAAATAACCTCTTCATCGCCCATCCTTCCCTCCTGCTTCCAGAAATAACCCAGTAGTGAAGGAAACTTCTTAAAAGCAGCATAATTTCACACCAACTGAATCACTATTTTCTGACAATGTCGCATGATAATTTTTGAGTATCTTGTTACTTTAAAATACTTTGTATACATTTGTGTGAGTTTGATCTCTTCTAGTTCTAAAAGGCTGTCAAAGAGACCTGACAGTGATCTAATGCAGAGAGAAGAAGTGAATTGTTAACAGTACAATATCCTTTGCTGTCTGGATGGGCTAAGCACTTTGTAAGACATTAGATTTTGTGATACTTGAAGAAGAACCCTACCAGGTGCTTAATGTGGCATTTTACTCTTTGAAGAGATAGGTAGGGCAATCAGCAGCTGCCAATTCCTTGTAATCCTGAAACACAAAAAGAAGCTACTAAAACTGTACATATCCTGTAAAAGGACTGGATTTTAGCTTTTAAAATGACTGGGGGAATTAGACCCATGTAACTGTTTATGATTAGCTGCAACACCTTTAATTTCAAGCTGTAGCCCTGAAGGCATTAACAGAGATTTTCTTGCCATCACCTTTATTGAAGCAATGCTAAAACTGGGGAGAAAGGGAAGAGAAAGGGGGAAATGAAAGGAAATCTCTGTTTCTGTTAGGAAAAAGGAGTATTGTGTCTAGTTCTAGGATCCCCAGTTCAAGAAGGACAGGGAACTACTGGAAAGAGTCCAGCAGAGGGCTACAAAGATGATCAAGGCAATAGAGCACCTCTATTACGAGGAAAGGCTGAGAGACCTGTTTAGCCTGGAGAAGAATGAGAGGGGAATCTTATCAGTGCTTATAAATATCTAAAGGGTGGGTGTCAAGAGTATGGGGTCAAACTCTTCTCAGTAGTGCCCAGTGACGGGACAAGGAGCAACGGACACAAGCTAGAAAACAGGAAATGCCATCTCAACATGAGGAGGAACTTCTTTCCTTTGAGGGTGGCAGAGCCCTGGCACAGGCTGCCCAGAGAGGTGGTGGAGTCTCCGTCTCTGGAGACATTCAAAACCTGCCTTGGTGCGTTCCTGTGCAACCTGCTCTGGGTGACCCTGCTCTGGCAGGGGGGTTGGATTAGGTGATCTCTGAAGGTCCTTCCAACCCCTACAATTCTGTGATTATGTGATTCTGTGAAAGGAAAAAAAAAAAAAAAAAAGGCATGCAACAATATAGGAATGATATGAAGTTTAGAGAGCAATTAATGAAAAGTAGTGATGACACATACACAGACTTACCACACTACCAAAAAAGTTGCTCTGAGAAATTGCATATGCTAGAAGATTCCCTGTTCAAAGCTTGCCTGTCAGACATCACTTTCAACATAGGCTACCTGAAATCATAAAATAGAATTTCTTTGTACAAGATCAGGATGACTATAGGTGCTGGTTTTGCAATAAGCGCTATATTCAGTGAAAAGATCTGCCTACTGTTATGTAAGTAACTTCGTTCTCCCCTTTGTGTTGCCCTGTCTGTGAGACGAAATCGCTTGCCTTCAATTAGTCTTCCAGATCATAGTGAGGTTGGTGCAAAAAATTTCAACAGTGAGATTTTTTTCACTGCCCAACATACGTTTTGTTTGATTGAAACCATCTGTGACCTTACATTGAATTCATTGTATTGTTAGATCCTCTGATATGTAAGAAAGGAAAATGATGCAACAACTCAGAGAAAAATAATCTTTCTTACCAGAACCAAAACATCTGCTCTGACAATTTCTAATTGGAGAATATCTTTACAATTCATTTTTTTCAATTCACTTGAATTTTATTTATTTGAAAAATAGAAATTCCGTAAACAAAAGGTTTCATTGTTTGACTGTTCTAGTAACCTGTCTCTTTCAGCTACCTTCTTGACCCCCCCATTAACCAAACTACTTGTATAAGTTGCTATAACTCACCCACTTTACTCTAGGCCAAAATGACTACAGACAGCTGAGTCAGCATCCAGCTTTATTTGCCTGTTGATGTGAGCTCATTAGATTTGTTGTGTGGTCCCCCAGCTTTGAGTTTTGTTGCCTCTTTTTAAATAAATTGGAGTTTTGCCGTTGGCTTACATTTTAAGTGCCTTCAGCTGATAAGCTATGAGCACAGTAAACTAGGGGTTTCTGAAGGAACAACATTGCAACTATTTCTGCATTAAAACCACTGCTGTCCCATTATCAATTATATTTTTGCAGATGGCTTCCTACCTTTCTCTCCAGGAGGCGGGAACAGTCACAGTTTCCACTGGAGCGGCTGTAGTCTACAATGTCTCCTGGTGCTTCTCTGTCTGACGAGACAAGTTCAAAATGTCAGAAACAAGCTGAGAACAGTGTTGCAGCATAGCACAGTAGAGTTTTTCTATAAAAGAAGGTAAAAATTACATGCCTTAGTGTAGGAAGTGTCTCAGGGTGAAAAGCCTTCTGGGGAATTATAAGGGCATTATAGGGTAGAGAATGCTAATTGGCATGGGTGAAATTGTAGTGAGATACCTGCTTGTACTTAAGTAGCACTGAAAGCCCGTGCTTGAGCCTGTGCCTAGGATATGGCTTAGATACTAGAGTAACTACACACCATAAGCTACATGATTCCTATTATTATGATCTGAGGATCACTGGATCAAAGACATTTCACTTGTATCAGGGCCAAAAGAGCAACATCTTTTTTGAATAAATTGTTTTTTCCAAGCCTTTTTCTTCTGGAGGAAAGTTACTTACTCTGCCATACTCCTCTGTCTGGCCTGCCACTACTACTGTATGGCCTGTAGAAGTTTGTCTCCATTTACATAAACCAAAAAAAAAAAAAAAGGTAGGCAGATTTCATTTTAGAGGAAGATGAATTTTAACGATGCCTGTGTTTTCTACAAAATTCAACCGTAAAATCTGTGCTTCTTTTTAGTATCACAAAATATCTCATTTGTTGTATTGACCCAGAATACTAAACGTTGTGATGCATAAACCTGGCTTTCAGTGTCATGCTTTATGTCAGCCGAGCTGTTTTGGCAGAAGAGAGATAAATGTTTCCTGACGTCCTTTACGGTCTCTACCAGTTCGTTTTTACCTCTGACATGTAAAACAGAAGTCAATTAAATGATCTTGCTGTGATGGTCTTGCAACTAATTAAGAAAACAAAGGAGATTTTGAAGTTTTCCATGTGACTCTGTGCTATCATATTAGACATGCAAAGTAAGTCTAAATAATTGTTCCACAGTCTTCTAATATTATTTTAATATATTAATTTTTCATTTTATTTATGTATTTATACATTTATTCTAATTCTTGCTAAGTTGTTTGGGTTTTTTTTTTTTGGTCTGTTTGCTTATATGGAAATTATTTTGCTCAGAGTCAGGCTTTCATTAGCAACACAGGATTCTAGTTTTCCTCTTGCAATTTTTCATCAATAAATTCAGAAGAGACCAATGAATGGAATGATTGCTCTGCTGATTGTTGCACTGCAGCTCACGTACACTGAAGCGTGAATAATTTAAACTGTGCTGGCTTGTCAGTATTGGATTTGTATGTGGTGTGAGGAGAGCACAGAGAGAGGCGTCAGATAAATCATACAGCAGAAAAAGAAGCTAAAATAAAAAATTCTCCCAAAAGGGTGGATCAAGGGTGAAGAGGAAAAAAGGGCTCTATTGTACATACAGCGTGAAAAGAGAGGGGAGGGTAAATCCTAGCCTTCTTGTCAGGGAACTGTTTTGGATACTCAGTAAGTTTAAAACAAATTGCATCAGCCTACAGCATTGTTCAGATCTTCTGGGAGGAAAGCGTTTTCTGAATTCAGTGGGAGTGAAACCATTTTGAAAGATTCTTTAAAAAAGTCATTACTTTTTTTTTTTCTTTTGAAATCATTACTTTATATAGTAACAGTCTAATAGGACATGGTAACAGAAAGGAAAAAAAAAACCCAGCTCAGCATTAGGAAAATAACACACTCAAGGTTAAATGTCAATAATCTGTCAGTTGTTATGATTAAAGATTGGGGAGAAAAAAGACTTCATTATACGCCCATTTCTAACCTTATCCATTTCAAAAGATCCTGTGAAATCTTCCCCTTACAGAAGAATCAAGTGGAACAAAAGGATTTCTGTGTAAGCATTTTACTGTGATCGTTTATTATTTATATTCTGGGTAACCCATAAATACGGTTGGTCCACAGAGCCAGACAGCAGTCTTCTGCTTCCCATGATGGGCAGTTGCTCCTGCGTGAAAACGTATTGACTGAAACCAATGTGCACATTTTAGTACCAGCCTAAGTGATCAGTAGTGTCCCAGAGTCACTCCAAGGATTTCTCTGTGTCCTGCAGGTAGCACAACTGAATATAAAAAAAACAACAATAAAAAAAAGTTTTAAGTAGCCCGAAATGTTGATTTGCGCATCAAGTATTTTGACTGTCACACTTTACCTTACTTACCCATATATTAATTTATTTCTCCTCTCTGTTTTGTCAAAGCCTGACATGTCCTTTACTCTGTGCCTCAGACTTAAAATAGAGACAGCAACCCTGTCCTTGCCATGTTCTATCACAAGGTTTCAGTTATTTCCAGTCCTCTTTATATCAGAGCATCTGATTAACCTCAATGAGGGGTCAAACCAGATTTGTGGGTTTGGCTATGGACTGAACATGATATCTTTACAGAAATAAAATACTATGAGATGCAAAATGTCAGGTCCCTCAAGCAACCACTGATGATTAAATGCTGGTTTTCCGCAGTGGAAGCTACAATTGCTATGCTGCACAGATGATAAAAAACTAGCTCAGGATTAAAAAAAAAAAGAAAAAAATGAAAAAACCTATCTGTTTCTTCATGTCCAATATTAAGTTCTGCTTACTTGTAATAAAAATGTGTTGCTTAAATAAGCATACATGAGGAGGATGGTTTTAGAATTTTAGAAGTCTCAAGCTGTTACAAAAACTGGAAAAGACACCAGGGGAGAGCAACTAAGCAGTTTACAATTTTCAATGTAGTGTCATGAAATAATGTCCGCAATAGCCCCTATTACAAAGACACAAGAAGCATGTCATGGGGTAACAGTTAAATGGAAGCCTTTTCAGAGAAATTTTCCCTTTTATCGTCTCATTTCATACCAGGTATGCTTGTGAAGAAGGGTCATTTCTGGTTGCCTACAATTCATGCCAATTCAGTTCTCAGCATTTTTAGACGTTACCTAAGACTTGCCCTTAAAATCAAGGTACCACTGTACCAAGAATACACTTTAAATGTTTTCTTTTATTTTTTCAGTTCCGAAAAGTACAGTAAAAAGGGTCTATTAATATTTATTCATAGCTATATTTATATGAAACTGAGCAGTGCCAGAGTTTTTCTCCAGTTCTGAGTCCAGCTGGCAGAATTTGAGTACATCCATACTATGAAATTATCTTAGCCTGCATCCAGCATATTCCTGCTAACTTCTGAGCCATGCCTCGAAGGTTTTTTAGGAAGTCACTGGCCCAGGCCAAAAAGCGTGCCAAGTACTTCTCTGAAGATGTAGCATTACAGGCATTTCAGTTTCATTTCACTAACTTGTTTACAGCCTGACACTTTAATATACTGATAACCCATAAGTCCAGTGCATAGAATTGTGCATAAGATTGATGCTTTAGGTACCGTAGAGGTAGAGAGACTGCCTTGATTTAGGTGGTAACATTCACTGTTAATTTGTGTTAGCTTATTTGATTTAGAAATAGAAATAAGCTTGTTAAAATTGTAAGATTTTCATGATCTTACTGATGAAATATATCATATTTTTAGGTCATATCACTGTAGAGCTAAATACTGCTGAAATTGTCCTGGGTCACGCTAGAACAGATAATTTGGAAACACTGCTGTTCTTCAGATACAAAATATGATTTTTGTTTATATCAAAGAACAACATTATGATACCAAATTTAATTAAAAAAAATATTTTAAAAAGAGTTCCACTTCCCAAAACCTTTATGGAACCAAAGCCAAAAGTGACCATTTAGGTGACCATTTTGGAAAAAGGCAATCTCCTCCCAATTTTCGTAGGACTAAATAGTCCCCATTTCTTCACACAGTTGGTGGTCATCATCTTTCCCGAAAGCTGCTTAAGTGACCTAATTTTGATAAATAGACATTTGAAAAAAGCAATCGTTCCTTATTTTCTGTGAAACCAGGAGAAAAAATATTGTGAATACTAAATATTTACTTTCTAACCTTTCTGATTACAAGAACTCTTATGAACTGTGAATGTAGACAGAACAGGAAAGTTAATATACTAATATGGCTACATGCTTACAATGAAATAAGGGTGCAGCAGGCAGATGTATTCTATCGAGTTAACGATAGGAGGAATACAGGGTATTTACCCAGTTACTTGTTCTGCTCCAATGAAACAAAGAAATTTTGAACCCACCTGCTTTGTTTGCAAAGCTCTATCTTTTCATGGTGTCCCAAGAAACATAAAGTACACAGAACATACAAATGAATATCTTACAGCATTTTAATTGCTTTTACAATTTTAAATCTCATGGTTAATATCTTAATATGCTAAGCTGCACAAATGCAGTTAAACCAATTAAAAGTCTTACCTCTGCTTTGTAGTTAAACCATGAAGGTTATAATATGCATTTTATAAATATAAAATTTATACATTAAAAAAGACTCTATAGTCTTAACAGTTTACATTTTAGACTTAGAATATTTAGTTTTTCTGTAATACAACATTACCTTGATGTTGTAGTCACATTTCTTTTCAGCCTTAACTTTTGCTTGCAAGCATACCTGGATGATATTATTTACGTAGGATAATTTTCTTCACAGCAGATAAGAAGGTGAAGCTTGCGCAAAGTGAATACAGAAGAAATTGGTTTCTTTGTTGTTCTTAGATTCAGTGCTTAGTTACAGGGTTTAGTTACATTATCAGACTGCATCTGAGTTTACTGGTGTGGCTCATTTCTTCAAAATTTGTATGCTATTACAATATTGCTGCATTTATCATTAAGAAGTATGTGTGTTACATTAGCATAAAGTAAAGAAAGAGAAGAATATTAATTTATTTTTTGTGACCAGGCAAGTCAGGCTACCAGACAGATTGGAGAATGGGATACCAGAAAAAACATATGCCTTAACTAAGACTGAAAAATTATTGTTAACAACTAATTTTTCTCTGATGTTCTCTGATGCAGTGTTCCATAAATTTGGTGGATGCTTTTAGCAAAGTCATGCATTCAATGCTCTCAGACCCTGAGAGCCTTCCCACTGATCCCACTGAGCTTTGGTTTATAATACAGTTAAACTAGTCACAGTTTGAATTAACTTTCTGACTCAGTGGTATCAATTGGTGTTGTTTCTACTCAGTCAGAATAGGAAGGGATTGCACCACTACTGTGTTAGATACTCCCCATTTCCCTTCTGAAATAAGTGGCATACCGTGTACTTACATCAGAGCATATAGGATACTTGGTCTGTTTTTTCTTGCATGGTCTTTGCGTCTGCAATGTCTATAGACTCATTGCTTCCATGAAGCTGACCATGGCAGAAGAGTGGAGAAGAAATAAGATAAAATGGTCTCATGGAATTGTTCAATTTGGAGAGAGAAAAATGGATATTTTGCACTAAGAATGACTAATAAGTCAAAGCCAGCATTTCCTCCACTTTTACTGCAACCATTTCACTGTACTGACCATTCCCAAGGCCATTTTGGGTGCTTGTAGTCCCCTAACATATGCTTCTTAATTTTTTAGCCCTTCCAGTACTCTTAGTAAGAAGTTCTTTACAGTGAGGGTGGTGAGGCACTGGAACAGGTTGCTCAGAGAGGTGTTGGAGGCCCCATTCCTGGAAGTGTTCAAGGCCAGGCTGGATGGGGCTTTGAGCAACCTGATCTAGCGGAAGATGTCCCTGCTTACTGCAGGGGGGGGTTGGACTAGATGACCTTTAAAGGTCCCTTCCAACCCAACACATTCTATGATTCTATGTTTCTACACTCCAAGAGCACAATCACCTCATCTATGGTACTGACTTGCAAAGCTGATTTAAAAGGAAAGGAGGCATGTTCCACTGTAGCAGGCATTTGCACTGCAGGAGTTTCACCCAAAATGCAGCTCTGTGCAAGGCAAAACACTAAGCCATTGGGACCAAAGCAATCCCCAGTGCCCACAAGAACACTCAGAGGCGTGAAGTTCTATTATTTTATTAGGCATGTGAGATGGTATTAGGGATTTGTGGGTGCAGCTATGGTTCACAAGGCCAGGACGTAAGTGCATACAGTTAACACTTCAGACAACAAGTTGAAAATTTATACTCGTTTTCCTGTTGTGTGTTTTGTTGTTTTGGTTTTTTTTAATAAATCTTTTACTTGTGGCTTAAAATAAAACTCAATTTCTCCCTTTTCTGAACTTTCTGACTTGAGGGATTTTAAAACCACTATGTACTTGAAATCCAGTTTAAGACTAAACAGGTGTGGAGGCAGGAGAAAAAAGTGCCAGTTTTCATCCTGTCTGGTGTGCCATTTGGGATGTCAATAATAGTTTAATATCAGAGGTAGGATGAAAGCTGTGTGGGCTTTCTATCAACAGTACTCAGGCCTCATCGGTGAACCGAACTTAACATCTACGGTTCCAAAAATAAGTGAATAAACTTACTTGAAACTTACTTATCATACAGAAAAGCGCCCCCTCCCCCAGTTTAATTGTATCATTGTGTTTATTTGTCTCTCGGAAAATATCTCTACTTCTTAAATAGCCAGTTATCCACCCTGCAATTAAGATTTTAAAATATGTACTTTTAATAAATTGATTAAAGGTTAATGTGATTTTACTATGCTTAACTTCTCTTTTCATATGGAAAATGCTTTTGCCCTGTTACTAATATGCTAATTTAACAATTGCCATTCAACTTTCAAACTGGTTATTTTTTTGCCATGCATGACCATAGCTTAGAGGCAACTGAGCATTTTCACTTGCAACAAAACCATACATTTTTCTTGCAAGTTTCATATAATTTTAGTCAAATTAACAGCAGTTAAAAATTTTGCTCTGCCAAAGACAGTGTGAGTTTCTGATCACGGAGCTGAGGACTGCATCTGTAAAACACTTTTAGGTGATTGTTTAAAACTGCCAGTCTCAGGGACCATAATAATGGGTTGAGTGGCCTTAGTGTTTCAAAGTATCTGCATATAATCTGTATAAAATGCACCTGATTTATAGTCTTTTCAACTTCTCTCCTTTGGATGCCTGTAGAAATAACCCACCCAGAAGGTTCTTGCTCACTATTACCTGAGCTGGGTGAAGGTGGGAGTTGGACATTTTCTCATCTAATATTAGATGACCGTTTTTATCACTTAGGCTTTCTTTAAAAAAAAAGCTACCAACACATTATAAAAAGGTGTAGCGTGAGCATTAGCAACTGCATCTGAAGATGCAGAAGTGTTAATTACCAATCGAGAGAAACTGCTTTATTGTGGGCTGCTGCTATTGATACTTGAGGATGTATAGTTGTGAAATATATGGAGTAAAGCTTTTGTTTTCTTAATTTAGAAACTGGCAAGGGCCAGTTTATTTTTTTTTTTTAAACAGAAATATCTGGAGGCTCAAGTGCATATGCGTATCTGTTGACTATGTAATCACACTGCCAAAAAAATGAGTGTAAAACAACAAAGAGCCTGAATGTGTGTTTAAGGCTAAGCATATGTATATCTGCTTTCCTGATCCAGAAATGTCACCCTTTATTCAGTTTAAGTAGGACGAACATTTATTACAACAGCACAAGGTAAACACAGAGTAGATAAAGAATATATTGAGGCCCTTGCAGTACGCCTGTATGACCATTAACTATTAGGAAGTACAGAGTGTTTTCTAAAGCAGGGCAAAAGAAATAATCATACCTAATAATTTAAATATTATGATCACTGCCTATATGTGATCAGAGGTTTATCACTGTTTATATTTGATTCTAAACATTCACATTTAGAGTCAAACAGAAGTATTAACGGAGTGGAATAAAAAGTGAAAAAAATTACTTGTTTTACTAGTCTTTATACCTTCATGTAATCTAATACTTTTCATTTATGCATCTCTGTGATACCCATATGCCATGTTTACCGTGTGCAATCTGACTGAGCAACACTTTTTGATTAAACTTCACCTTCAAAGATATGATTCAGAGTGGACATACAAGGACACTCCGATTTTATAGTAGTAAAGCAACAACAACTTGGAAACTGCATTTTATTAACATTTGCCCCCATTTCATTTTGTATTAAATACTAATTCTAGTCTTGTGCTGAGATATTTGACATCAGGATTGTTTATTCCACACTGAGAGAACACACATCAGGGTTTTAATTATGCAGTTGTAAAAAGTGTTATAGATAACCCGTATTATTTTAACACAAAATTCTTTTGCATTTCTCTAGGCACCTCACTGGGTTCCTGGAATATCAAAGTGCAATATCAAAACCCCTTTACTGCTGACTTTTGAAGAGCTTGAAAAAGAACAACTTCAGCTTACTGAGACATTAACAAGTATATGGAGCTGAAAGGGACCCTATGCGGTAACTGAGGCAATCTCTGTGCTCTGACAGAGATGTGCCAAAAAAATGCCTCTTAGCTGTTCGCCTGCCATTTTTCTGTGCACCTCAGTGAAAAGATTCCACATCTTTCCTAGTCCATCTTTTCTAGTTCTTGCAGATCTTCTTATGACTGTTTTCCTTATAACTAGGCTATTAATTATTTTCCTGCTAATAAATTAATGACTGCTTCATACCTTACTTCCAGGGGACATGGAAAACAATCATTATTATCTCATTTTATGAATGGAAGGAAGAGGCAGGAAAAGTTCAATACATGCATTTATGAAGATATTGACACATATAGCTCCAGATGACTTTAATTCCCTGACATTATACCTGAACTTGGCTGTCAAATAAAACAAGCTGAGGTGCCTGCATCAGTCCCCAGACCCTTTACTGTGTCCACAGTTAGTAACCCATGTAAAGATTAGCTGTTTAAGTAGGAACCTTAGCAAGTAAACACTTTGGTTTAAAATACACAAAAGAAAATATCTCTTAACACAATAATTATTTTTATAGTTAAACTCATTGTTGGAATGCTGTAGATACCAAAAGTGTAATTGAATTTTAAAAAGTGATTAAGTCAATTTATGGTGCTAAAGTTCTCAAGGGTTATTAAATTTAATAAGAGGAAGAAAAATGTTATTCTCTACCTAAACTGCGATTTGTCAGAAATTGGGTACTTTGCGTGTATCACTCTATATTTGCCGCCTTCTTCTTATACTAGCCACTGTCAAAGTATCTGATTGAGGATATGTGTTCTTATCTCCTTATGTACGTTCTTATCTGTAAAAGCAACACATTTAAATATGGTTTCTGTACTGTGCTAGATAACATTTCCTTCCAAGATCTATGATTTTTGTTCTAAAAATAACTCAGCTAATGAGACACTCGCTTATTTAAAGAGTTTGAGTACTTTATATAAATGCAAATTATATCTATAGATATACATATATATATATGTATGGAGAAGGATATATATCGATATCCATATTAATAGATATATAAAATACTCTTTCCAAACAAATTTTGTAATCAAATGAGTTATAGTAGTTATAAAATATTCTCACTGAGTCATAAAAATAAATAATGCTATCCATCCCAAATTGTTTATCTGACACCATATTCAATGATTCTGTTTTGATTTTCTACAGTGAATAGTTTTGGATAAAATAGTAATTTTATTCAGCCTGCATTTTAGCTATCAGAAAAAAAAAAAAACAAAACCCAGGGCAAAATCCTTCTTAAACATTGTAGGTATAAATTATGTATGCCTTTTTGTATATGTGTGAATTTATGAAGGGTATAAATAAATATATATCTGGGTAGATCTTCCAATCCTTTCCTGGATGCCAAGGAAAAGTCTGGATGTTCCTATGCACACTAAACCTGAGACTAGCATTTCTCCTCACTATCTTTCAGCTTCAAAAGTATGGATGTTCTCACTAAAAAACAATACAAAGTCAATGTAACAGTTTGGCCCAAAGGCGATTTAGTGAGAACTTCTGTAGA
The DNA here is from genome assembly GCF_028500815.1 of Rissa tridactyla. Taxonomy (NCBI): domain Eukaryota; kingdom Metazoa; phylum Chordata; class Aves; order Charadriiformes; family Laridae; genus Rissa; species Rissa tridactyla. The sequence goes on along the minus strand of NC_071468.1, from coordinate 112,851,830 downwards.
AGTATGTACCAGCTATAAATTATTTCAAAGGTAATTTGTAAAAGTGACAGCAGAATACACATATGTAGATTCTCCAGCTGTTTGTAAGTCTTTGCCAAAAAATAGGAAGCTAAAGTACATTCCTTAATACAGAATTCTTAATTCAAATATTTTAAAAATAGTTTCTATACCAGATTATAAGGTTAAGTTAGCCACAGAAAACTGTGGCGTATATTTTTCTGATGACTAAAGGATTAAAATTTTTCATTTGAAAATTAAACTGAGTTTTCATTTTTGTTTGTCTAGATTTCTGATATTCTCCCAGAACTACGTCTTTTTGCAAGTCTTGACGGTCTGCAATCTGGATTAATTTTGGATCATATACCATATCAGAATATGGATTTTCAGGGCTTTTATTTCCCTGAATCACAGTTTACAAAGCTTACCCAGAGTCCTGGATTACCTACCTGCATATTATCTGAACAGGAACACTTTCATTGTCTCAGTATGTGCCTTCTTATCTATTTTTGCTTATCATAGAAATGGTGTTGACTTTCAGTTTATTGAGAACCAAACCAATTGTACAAGTCTTTACAGATCTAAGTTTACTTTTTAATTAGGATTAACTGAAATTACTTACACAGCCTGGAAGAGACAACAGAAATTGCCAGCTAAACACAAGCCTGTAAAAATCAATAGTCCCTTAAAATAGATCCTCCTCAATCACAATCCTTAAAATGATAAAAGACACTTTTTTTTTCTTTTTTTTTTTTTTCCCCCAGGTTGACCATTTTCATTTCTTTAAATCATACCTTGGAAGAAAAATTGTACCTTACCTGCAGTAAGAAGTGTTTCCTTTGTCTCCACCCTTCAATCTAAATGGCAGTGTTAGAAGGAAATGATCTTAGAGGTTTTGTTTGAAGAACTTCAATAGAGGCGGGCATCTGGGCTTTCTCCAAGAATCAGGAAGAATAAGAATCTGAAGAGCAACACCATGCGATTCCTCCTGCACTGGCAACAACAAAATATGTTTAGTTCAACTTCAGCTCTTCATGTGTCTGAAGTGAGCTATATGGAACACACGTCATGTTATATCCTCCAGCGTGGCGAGTGGAGAGGAGATGTTACTTCCTAGTTGGACACAGGCATATTGCTTGGGCTTCTCATTAGGTTCAGTTAAATTTTGCCTTAACCTTAAACATTCATGTTTCTATCTAGATCATTTTCGTCAATGGCATTGTTTGGCCATTTCTGTAGAAGAATAACAAATATTACTGAAGAGAAAACAAGCTTTTCTAAAAATACATTTATTTAAAAAATTGTTTTCAATAATTTGTAATAAGTAATCATTCCGTTATTTTAAATGTCTTATGTTTCCACACCCATTTCTAAACTAGCTATTTTTAACTCCTACATAAAGCAGATATTAGATCTACAAAAACTGTATATGTACCTGCTTCTATATGCAAAACAACTTCTGTCTAGATGAAAAATTTAAATCCAGATAATCTTCACAGTCACAGCTGACTATGACTGTTTCTTCTGTTGTTACAGGATTTAGTCATAAACTAAATTTGTAACCCTGTTAATCTTAAAGACCTGTCATTCTCCTTAGTAAATATAACATTGTTTAAAATAAATATTTTAGAAATGTACTAACTTGATTAACCCAGACCAAAAGGTTTATGTGATCAGATTTTGTCCAGAATGCAGGACAGCCCTAAGCAGAAGAAGGAGAGAACTGAAAGTAGGTCTGTTCATCCATATTTGTATGGACAGTATTTCACAAAATGTGGCCTTCATTCCTTTTCGCATTTAAAAAAAATCCCTTCCTTTTCCATCCCATTCCTCAAAGAGAACCATGTAGCTGTATATTCAATTCATAAATAGTAGTGCGATTTTATCTTTTAAAAGAAAAAGTGAATGAAGACATGAAGTTCAAGTCATGAAAGAGAAGAGTCATGTAATGTCAAGTGTAAACAGGCTGGTTCTTCTTTGAATAGCAGGAGCTTCAAAGTGTGAAATGACTTGATTCTGTCATTTAGAACAGGTGCCACAGGTTAGGACAATCTACAGCGTGTGCTGTAGTGAGTTCTCAGCTTTATTACTCTGTCAGATTAACTTGTCTAGTTTTACCCATTTTTATCTCCTTATAAAAAGCCTTAGATGCTGGAGACAAAGTAGGCTCTCCTGTAGAAGAGAGAGGCATTTCTGAGATGTAAACATGCTGAAACTAAATGCATTAAATACCAGTGAACTGTAGCTGCTTCCATAATTGGAGGAAGGCGTGTGGTGAACATTTGCCCTATGCAATATTCCTATTCATCAAACCCTGGATTTTAGGAACTTGTATGAAAGGCTGCTTTCTGAATACAGGCCACTAAAAATAATTGATGCCCACAGAAGAAATTGAGTCTATGGATCCAGCTTACGTAATTTGTGACTTTTGGTCTACAAAACCATTTTGTGTGACATAGGGTCACCCTATAAATCAGTTTTGGCTGATAAACAATTTTATGTTTTGGTATAAATTTTAAAATATGAGGAAATACTTAACTTCCTGGTTTCTAAAGAAAGCTGAGAGCAAATACACGTAAGTACTGCTAGGAACACAGTTACAAAAAACATAAGAAACATTTCCATGAGAAGAAAGCATGAATTTATAGGTATTACAGAAAAAATACATATTTTCAGACAAGAACATTAGTCTTGTATATTTTGTATGGATATGAAAGGGAAGCTTGAAAAGTGCTAGCCTACAGTCTATATGAAATACATAGTACACATATAATCAGATACAGCTCTATAAGGAACACAACACTGAATGCTGAAGCTTTTTAGACAAGGTTAAGAGAAATTAAAAGCCTCAAGCTATCAAGTTATAGAAAAAAGGGGAAAATAACACAAACCTGCAAAAAACCCCAAACAACTGAAAGCACCTCCCCACTGCAAACCACTGGCAATACGTAAAATACCTGAAATGTTTAAAAGACACAAAGTCAGATAGGGAGAGCTTAATTACTCAATTTTATGCTGCAGAAGCATTAACAAAAAAAAGAAGATATGTATGGGGGGGGTAGTAACAATTCTAATTTTCTGCTTTAAGGAGTAGAAAAAGATGAGTAGAGTTACATTTGAATTAATTTATGAGTAATAGAAAGAGCTAAGGACTTGGGAATTTTGTGATTATCCTGAATGACTAGAAATAAGCAAACCAAGTTAGAAGTTAGGCAGCAAGAAGTTAGAAGTTAGGCAGCACGAAGTAGGACATGGATGTTTAGCAGTAGAAAAAGAAAAGAAAAATTCAACCCCGATACATTTCATAGAAACATAGAATTGTAGAATAGTTTGAGTGGGAAGGGACCTTTAAATGTCATCTAGTCCAAAGCCCCTAAAATGAGCAGGGACATCTTCAACTAGACCACATTGCTCAGAGCCCTGTCCAAACTGGCCTTGAATGTTTCCAGGGGTGGGGCATCTACCACCTCTCTGGGCAACCTGTTCCACTGTTTCACCACCCTCATGGTAAAAAATTTCTTCCATCTTCTCTCAATCTACTCTCTTTTAGTTTAAAGCCCTTACCCCTTGTCCTATTGTAACAGGCCCTGCTAAAATGTCTGTCCCCATCCCCATCTTTCTTATAAGCCCCCTCTAAGTACTGAAAGGCCTCAGTAAGGTCTCCCCGGAGCCTTCTCTTCTCCAGGATGAACAACCCCAGCTCTTTCAGCCTGTCTTCATAGGTGAGATGCTCCAATCCTCTGATCATTTTGGTGGCCCTTCTCTAGACCTGCCCCAACAGGTCATGTCTTTCCTGTGCAGAGGGCTCCAGAACTGGATGCAGTACTCCAGATAGGATCTTACGAGAGCAGAGTAGAGCAGGAGAATCAGCTCCTGGCCTTGCTTCTTTTGATGCAGCCAAGGATACGGTTAGCTTTCTGGGCTGCGAGTGCACATTGTCAGCACATGTCCAGCTTTTCATCCACCAGTACCCCCAAATCCTTCTTGGTAAATATTAGACAGTCACTGTAGTTAATGTGTTGTTTGCGATACTTTCATTGAATTGTGTATACATTTCCATTGAATTATGTATACACTTCCATTATGTTAGACTTTGCAAATGCTCCAAGTCACACGAGTAGAGATGTATATATGTATAAATGAATAAAAAGATAAAATCAGAGTGGACAATGTTACAGTGAAGGTAGAAAAGTAAAGCAATGCACTAAGAATATGCAACAGAGGAAGAATGTGTGAGAACTATAGAAAGAGTTAATTAAAGAATTGAGACATAACAGTGAATCATATACAGTATAGTACAGAAGAGTACAGAATAAGGAAAAGAGATCCCAATAGACCGCCAAGGAAGCAATCAAAGTTTGTGGTAACAGATATAGGAAGCAAACTAGAGCACTAAGAAAACCATAGAAAACCATACTGACTTAATGCATTGTTGACATTAAGCTGCTAAAAACAGTGAATACTAGAGTTGAAAATATATTTAAATGAAATATCAGGAGTGATGGAAGCAACTATAGACTGTGCTACGGCATGGTTAAATGAATGTGGTAAGAAGAAATAATGCAAGTGGGGCACCAGTTCTGAATCTCTGGCATTAATCTGTGAAGTGAGAAGTAAGGTGGTAAATAGAGTAGTGTAAGAAAAGTAGTAACTCTTTCTAGTGACTGTTAGGAAGAAAATTACTTACGGTGTTTTTAGCTTATGGACTAGCCATGGAAAAATAGAAACTTGTTTGTTCAGAATAAAACTTCAATTTCACTAGTTGTTTTCTGCCTTGTTGCATCTGTAAAGTTTTCTTCGCAAGTTCCACACAAACAATCATAGCCACACATATATATTTTCATAAAGAATGGCATCAATTACATTAAATGTTAATTTTTAAGAAAGGTAAGTTACATTCCTTGTTCCTATTGTAAAGTAATCATATTGTCCTGCTTCTCAGGATAGTCAGGCAACTAAAACCAGGAATTAGTCAAGAAAAGGACTATAATATGGGTACAATAAGAAACTACATATGTGTTGAACATCATTCGCAAACTAAATTTGTCTTACCATCTGCGTTGCAGGGTCATGGTCCGGTTTCTGGTATTGACTGCATCCAAAGTTTCTACTAAAATACTTAAATTTCCATACATAGTTCCGAAGTACGATTCAGTTTCTTAGTTGACATATGACTTTTAGTAACTGCAATCAACCAAGCCCTGTAAGCTTTTCTGTTCCTTTGTGATGGAAAGTCTATAGACAAGTTGAAATTATATTGTCTAGGCATCTGAAAGATAGTTTATTTATAGAGAATACCACAATTATAGAGAAAGTGTTAGGACTCGGTACTGCCCTACATCCTTCTGACGGATGCATCAGAAATTACTGAGCACTGATGCAAGCAAGTGCTGGCAAATTTCATATCTGGTAGGGTGACAAAGCACTGTGTAGGTTAGCCCTTAACCTGCAGCTGTATTATTTCCAGCAGTGATGTCAGCAGTTCACACAAGTTAAACAACTTTGCAATTGCCTGGGAGTTGCCTCACAGAGGAGAGCTGATTGTGATTTCTCTTTTTTCTAATTTTTTTTCAGAATATTTTCTCAGTATCTCTGGGGATTATTTGCTTGCCTCAGTTCTTTTCAAGTGCAATACTGCTTTTAGTATCTGCTAAATTCTAAACCACTCCATCCAGCCTCACAGTAATACTGTAAGCAAAAGGACAGAGTTTGTATGGATAATTGTGCCTTTCTTATTATTAAAATTATTTTTGGACAGGCATGTAATGGTGCCAGAAATCAAGTTTTGGACTCTTAAGTGTCTTCAACAAACTGGAAAAAGGAAAAAAACAACATATGTAGATATGTAGATTATGTTTCCAAGTGTTTTTTATACATTTCAGGGGCAAAGATAAAAATTTTCAGGAGAAACAAAAACCAAGAGAATGGATTCAGATGGATCTTATGTAAAAACCTAGTGGGTAGATGCCAGGGAGAATGATTATCTAATTTTTTAGCTCTACCCTATCAGAGAATTCTCTGTACAGGAAAAGCAGAAAAGAATCACAGACACTTGTGGCTAGCAGATAAGACTTGACTTCCCAGTGTGTTGCTCCAACAAAATTTTACTATCTTCCTTCAGTGAATTTAAATGAGAATTAACACAGGAACATTTGTAGGTCCTAGTAATCTGTGGCCTGTTGCTGTTACTGCACTTTAAATCTTCTGTGAATATACTTAATATAGAAAAAAGATTTCATAAATTAAAAAAAAAAAAAAATTCCAGAGAGAAGGATTAGATCTGTGACATATGAGAAGAGATTAAGACAATTTAATATACTATGCAACTGCTTGAAGGAAAGACTACAAAGAATGATATGACTGCTCACAAATACCTCAGAGCTAAAGCATCAGCGTTACAGGGGTTGTTATAACTTTATTTATTGTAGTGTTTCTTCCACCGTCAACATAGACTATTAACTCTCTGAGGAATATAAATTAAACACAATGAGGCCTGCTAAATAGGGACATTTCAAAAAAAATCTAGAAATTGAAGATACTGTACAGGAATATTTAGGTTATATTTTAGGAAGTAACTTTAAAGAGTAAGGCTTTTAATGCTTCATCTTGCACCATTAATGTCTTTGGGGATTTAAAAAGTGACTTGAATAAAAAATTAAGATAGGCCCCCTCAGGCAACAGTATGAGCAACCCAAAAAGTAGTTAATATGTGAAATTCATTTCCATCAAGGATATTTTTAAAGAGCTGCATGTGAGGGAATATCAGAGAAAGGATTATAATGGGAAATCCTGATTTTTCTGTAGAGGTCTTTGCTAGCTGACCTCAAAGGCTTCCAGAATGACTTTCATCTGATATTTTAGAAGTGTCAAATGAGGGTATTCTGGAGAGTGAGCAGATCAATTACTATGTATACTATAAGATGTTGATGCTGTCTCCTGTTAGATATGCCACAGGTGAAGGAGGCTTCTTTTCACAACTTAATTCTAGTTAGTGCAGACGAAGAATAAAGCTATCGATATATTAATTACACACGGTTGCAAACTGTCTTGTTTCTATAAATCTTACTGTGCGACAGACCATTTTCCTGTAGGTGTTTTCACAACCTTAGGTGTTTCCATACCCTAGATGCCCATTACAAAACAATAAAGCTGCTGCACAAGGGCACACCGTGAAGATACAACTGAAAATATACACGATTTCAATGGTCTGTTTTCCATGTGACAGCTATTTCATTTGAAACATTTACCTATTTTGCATTCTAAACTGTTCTCAGTGTCACAATTTCAGAGCACAGCCTTTGATTTTATTGAAATTACTCTAGTTCTAAGATTTATGGTAGAAAACTGGTTTGAATAACAGCCAAACTACAGTAAGACTTAGTTTTCCAATCATACTAAACACTGACCCTTGTGATTTAGTGCAAGTTTTGGGTGGCATAGGATGTATTGTAAGTTTCTAATGTAATTTACAGGTGAGCTCTGGAAATCATTGTTTCTGGGTGCTGTGGTTGCTAAAAGCTTACACATTTCATAGGGAGATTGGAAAAATTAATGGAATAGAAATCTGCTGTGAGTTACTAAATACTGACAAACCACTTTTGATAGAGGTCCTAATCCACACATGATTCAAGACTAACATAGTACTCGGTAGAAGTGTCCTTACCTTGTTTTTACCCTTAACTCTAGGCATTAATTTTGGTCATTGTCTGAGAAAAGATTTCATGCTGGGTGCTGTGAGTATGGCTGCTGTCATGAGTGAAGAATTTTCATCACTAAAAGCTACTCACTTTGCTGTTTGTGTATGCCTGCACTTCACGGGTAATTATCTGACTGTCTCTATGTATGATTCTGTTTCAGTCCTCACATTGTACTGTGGTGTCTGAGAGCTCTTTTTTTAACAAGTGGGAGACTGATTTTATAGCGTATACACAAACAAAATCTGATGGATGATCCATTTGGCAGGGCAGGGTGTTGAAATGCACTGAATGTTTTCCTTCTGTGACAAAAATAATTCCGTGTGATAAGCTCTTTTTTATCTGTATACAATTTTGATATATGCTCAAATGCTTCTGTCCATGACTATTATAAAATGTGTTACATATATTTTTCTTTGGATTCTTGCAGGACAATAGTTAGCATTCATGAAAAGCTTAGTGTCAGGAAAGCTAGTCAAGTGCTGGTCAGATTTGATAAAACAAGGTAAGTGTTTCCTGAAAGTTAAAGAAGAAAAACTGGAAAGAAACAATGCTGAAAAATATTGTACTGACAACAGTCCACGAACAGATTACATATAATTAGACTACATTGTAAATAGTGGTATAAGAAAACACAACTGCTTCATCAGTTGTCTTCATTGGACAATTTGGCTGCCAACTGACCAGTGTTATCCCTTAGACATACCACATTATGTACATTTCTCTGGGAAGAACATATCCTCTTATTGACCTTCATGCAGTTACATGTCTATTAGTGATTTCCTTAAGGCTTTGGCAAGGTGCATACATTGCTTCTGCATTTGAAATTAAATAGAATAATGACCATTTTCTTTTCAATATTGTTTCTTAATTCTTAGACATATTTATACATTTTTTTCAAACACCTTCAAAATGAAATCCATTTCAAAGCAGACCTTTGTTCTGTTGACTTTGCCTCAAAATTATATAACCATTCTTAAAACGATTTGAATTTGTAAAGGGATTCCTCTGAATAGTTCCTTTAGCTGCAAACTAAAGCTCTCTAAAGCTGGTACCACAGTGGAAAAGCTCTCAGAGTGAAGCCTAGTTCTACTACTCTTACACTGAGCAGCACCTTAGTCAATGAATAAATCCATATGATTTCTTTACACTTTTGTGCTCTCTGTCTTATACTTACTAAATTGACAAAACTCAGTCCATAAAGATGAAAGCATTTTCTCAGACCAAGGTTTGTTATAAGTTTTTTGCTAGAGATAACTTTCATTGACCTCCAAAACCCGGAAAGGAATTAGAATATGCTTAATAGGTTATGTTATATATTTAAATATAACTTGCCTATATAAATTTATAATACTTAAATTATATAGAATCATAGGATGAGGAAAGACCTGCAGTATATTACTTTATTTTTTACTCAAGTATTCTACACCACTATGTTAAGGGAACTTGAATTGGTATCTGAAAGTACCTATTTCTCTGCATAGACTGAAAACATGGCAATCTCATACAACCCATATTGGCCTTAGACAACATACCTTAAGATACCTGCGTTAATTGAAACCTATTGAAAATTCTGGTGAAATAGGGTGGAGCAGAGTTTCAACCAACCCACAGCATCAACTAGTGGCAAGATACAGGGCAGTTTTTACTTATAGTCTTGACCTGAAGTAATTAAATGACATTTAGCATTCTCTTGTATACACAGTCTTTTTGACAGCATCATATCAGATGATTAACCATATTAACATTCTAGTCTTTTAAATTTGGATGGGCATTCTGAGACAGAGTGAACAACAATTTAACTCTCTTGTATTAAGAGGCCAGTCTACCAAAATATCACATATATTTGTCATGGTACTTTAATGGCCTTTGGTGGATTTGAAGTACCAGTAGAATTAGATATTATTTGAGATGAGGCCACACTTGAACTTCAGTAAATGAAAAAGCAGTTCTTTGGATACTTGCATGCTATTTGTACATCTCACTGTGGCAGCACAACTGGAAATGTATCATCTTTGCTGCTTTGAAGTTTTAATGTCATCCTCTTTCATTTATGTCATTAAATATAAATGTTGTTGAAGGTTAAAGCTCTTTGTGATATCTTATTTGAAAAAGTGTTTCACAACTGGGCAACTGTTTATGAATATATTTGAATGATACATTTACATTTTATTTTGTGGTAAGGTTGACAATGATATGCAATTATACTAAACAGACTAAAATTGGTAGTTTGGGGTGAAAAAAAAAGGGATCAAAGATGGTATCAAAGGAACTATAATTCAAACTCTATTATCAGATTTAACAATTCCTTTGCTCCTTTGCGAAAGGAAAGGGTGAGACTTTTTGATAGTAAGTCTGGTAAGTACTTAATCACATCTGAAAGGAAATTTCTGGTTTCAGTTTCTGAGAATGGTTCTGGAAAGAAAAAAAAACACGAATTATGCAACAAAGAAAAGTCCACAAAATATATGGGGAAAAAAATCTGAAAGTGCTATTTTACAAATGTTTCATGACATGTTTTTTATTTTTGATATAGATTTTCTTCAGAATAGAATGATAATTAAAACTAAAGACTGATTACCAGTCGTAAATCCAACGTAAAAGCTCTAGGTCATGGGAATAAAGCTAAGAATAGTAATATGACTAAAGATGACAACTATCATGTGAGGAAAATAGGCAGTTTAATTTCTGCCAGGCAATTTTATTAGTGTAAATTTTGCCTTTGGCTATAAACTTACTTATGTATGATGATTTCAGCTATTGACTTTGAGGGAAAGAAGAGGAAGCTGTCCTCTAATATTAATTGTTTTTCAATTATTCCATATTTGAGAAACACAGCCTAAGCTTACCAACTCAGAAATTAATCTCTGTATTCCTTACCTAGAGACCCCAATCACTCTTATGGTTTTAGTTTCTTTTCTTTCAGAGAACAGAACTAAACCCAGGGCCTCTGCCTGAGAACACCCAAACTCCATGATTTGTGTCACTTGGCATGAAAACACTAATGGAAAATCCTTGCAATTTTATATTAAAAAAAAATGATAGCCTTTATTCCAGTTTAAATTAGCATTAGCCACACTGGTTCTCAAGCTCTCAAAGTGAACTAAAAAATCTTCTTGAGGAGGATACTTCATGTATTTAAACATGCTACTGCTCATTGCATTTAACTGACAATTTGCAAAGTACTTTAATTCCATGGAGGCTGCTGTCAGTCCAAAACTTTGATGATGTCCATTTATGTCTCTTCTAAGCTGATTCTGACCAGCATCCATGGAAACTGTCTATGCACTAGCATTTTGATTTCATAGTTTTCAAATTTGTAAAAGTTACTGGCTGTCCCCCTGAGAATTTATTCCAGGTTACAAATGTGAAGATAGGAAGCCTCTGGCAGTCTCCTATGCACCGTTGACATGACAGCCATGGGGAATGCAGTCCTTCGGAGAGACGACACCACCATGAGACCTTTAGTTTTTAACTAGAAGTTTCAGTTCAGGAGTTTTGGAGGCATTCTTTTTGCAATTCTCTTATGCACAGCTTTATAATATTCCCAATTCCCCCTCCTTGCCCACAGAATCATTCACTTCCCTCAAACCAATGTAATTTGACAGAAAGACATTGAATGACTAATGCCATTGGGGGCACAGCTAGATTTTAGTAGCATCAGTGAGCACCATGGCTATGTCTATACCACTCTGAAAAAGAGTACTCAAGATGGGCCGTCAGCTCTTGGCTCTGCTTGTTTGCTGCCTAAAGATAAGATGCCTCTCATGATATGATAACTTATTATCTACCAGTGAGCCAGGCCCAGCCCCAGGGCTGACATCCTGCCTGGCTTTGGTCTGTCCCCATCCCCAGGGAGGTGCATGATGCCCAGGGCTGGGGCTGTCCCCAGGTGCCCCTCGGCTACCATGGAGCTGGCTCAGGCAGTGGGAGGGGTCCTGGATGCCAGAACCTGCCCTAATATCTCTGGAGAGCCCCTGCTGCTCCTGGCCCCAGGGAGCTACTGGCCTGTGCTGCAGCCTGACATTTTTTACATTGTTTCATAAAATAAAAATTCAGCCAAGATTCTGTCTTGGCCAACTGCTTGTCTCTGAGGTCAAAGACTAAAGATGCCTTGAAGACATTCAGAGAGGAATGGGCAGCCTACTGAAGTCAGCCTGCACATATACGATATACAAAGGGTGCATCAAAGATGTAGATGTAGACAGGAATACCAATAAGAGCCATGCAGGCTGCTCCGACTGCAATTATGCTCTTCAAATACACAGTCCTCTGTACTCACTATTTTCATATTGCAAATGCATGAGGATCTTCAGAGTAAATCTGTTTGCCTTTCAAATACTTATTCCATTATCTACATGAAAACAATGTTTATTTTTTAAAAAAAGAGATATGTTAGCTCCAAACTTCTATGGGGTCTGAAGACTTAATCAGTGAGAAATAAATATTGTGTTAATGTTTACATGTTTAAAAAAAGATGAATAGCTGTTAAGTCCTCCAATTTCTTTTGTGCTCTCTGACAATATCTAGCTTTGTGCAGATTTGGTCAGTGTTGTTAAAGGGATCATATATTTCATGCTTTTCTTTATTTCTGAAATTTTACTGCTTTGTGGAAATACCTTTTACGTGTGATGCAAAGCTTCAACTTTTTGGCATAAAAATCATCCACTTTCTAAAAAGAATTTCCAAGAAGTTCACAATTAGCTCCACATTCTAAACCCCTTTATGTGAGATTTCCAAAGAGCAGAGACTAAACTCCAAAAACATTTGCTCTGTAGAGTGGGATGCAGTACTAGCCTCCAACATGTCAGAAAAAAGGTCACAAGTTGAAATAATATTTTGATAAGTTCCAGTGATAAAATGCTCTGTGCATTTTTTTGTCCTTAACACAATTTTTAATTCTGTCTCACAATGAGTAAGTGATCAAAATGAACTCATACTAGCAAAGCAAGTTGATGTTAACATAAATGTAATTATGGATTATGGAATAACACAGATTTTTTTATTATTTTTTTTTCCTTCTTCCTAAATAACTTTTCTTCTGCACCAGTAACAAGAAGCACTCATGAACATATCTTCAGATATTTTCACAATTACCTATTATAAGTCATGGAAACAATTCTATTTTTTTTCTAGCCATTTTGAAGATGATCATTCCAACCTGAGGGAGAAAGGAAATGGTGCTTCTCTCATCCTCCAAAAAAAAAAAAGTGGAGTCTGATGTTTATTGAAAATGAAAAAGAGGCATCACTGGTAAAATCTGAACTCTAATTTAGGGGTGAACTTCACCATTTCAGTGAATGTCATGTAAAATATGATTGTTCTGTACAACATTTCACTCGGGGTATCAAATAAACTTATTCTGTGTCTCGAATCTCACCAATAGATGCAAACCAGTGCCTTCAATTTACCTAAACTGAATATCAGATTTTTCTGTACTCATTACAGATATATTCCTTCCTGTACTTTATTCTAAAAACGCTGTACATTTTTCTGTATGTAGGCCAAAAGCAGCTTATGAATAAGCGCAGTGTCTTGAAGAGACAGACGTAGCAATTCTTGCCTGTGCAAACCTCTCAGTGAATAAAGACTTGCTTTTTAATGATTTGGATGTGCTTTTGCTTTTGCTACATGCTCTCTGAGTCTTTCTCAAGCAGCAATTCAAATAGTTTGTTCCGAGGCACAACGGAAACTTTATACCCAACTACCGTACATTTTCTTTATGTGTTTCAGAGTCAAGTACTCTACGACACAGGCCTCTTGATTACAGCCTACACGAGTTCATGATTGACACAAAGGATCATCTTGCAAGCAGCAAAAAATGTACTATGCTTCAATCTAATATGTTCTCTTTCACGTTTACCATAAACCAAGAGATGACCTTTTGGTTAGTGCTTGTCTTTCGATTTCCAAATTGGAAAAAAGAGATCCTAACAGAATCAGGCAGGTTTTGTATTTGCTATTTAATATCTTTTAAATTTGGCTGAACTCCCCAGATTATTTGTACCACTAATAAATATAAAAGTCAAATGTTTTTCAACCTCTACTCTACTGTGACTGTAGAAGGCCTGTAGCACAGCTCATATGAAAACTTTGCCTGTAGGAAGCTAGAAACCAAATGAAATCTTTATAGCAAAACTGCATAGGACTTTTTAAAATTGCGACCATCCTCAGAAGTTCTACATAAGCACTGTGCCTCCAGTGCCTACATAATTTTTTGAATTATTTCTTTTTTTAGCTAATCAAGGTGATCTTAAAGCTCTACAGTTGAACAAACCAGGATGCAACTGCTCTAACTAACCTTTCCTAGCACCAAAAGCCGCCTGCTGAGTTTGTTCCCACTGGCCTTCTTTCCAATACCCCAGAATATTTTAGTGACAAAGCTGTCGCTTTTCTTTGTATTCATTATCTGGTGCCCTTTGACAAAAATTTAGCAGACTTCTCCCACACTTGGGCACCGGTTTCTTATATACACTATTCCTACAGCTGAATGCAGAAACTTTGTGTTTAGATACCAAAATCCTGACTGTATCCAAAGCTAAAAAAACACCTTGTCTTTTATTTCTAAAACTATTTTTCAAGGCACAGAAAGAAAAAAACCTCTCTTGCAGTTCTCGGCAATCAGCATTTCTTTGAAGTTGCTGCTTTATTGTGTGACATTGCAAAGATTTTTCTGCAAGATTGACAGCAGATTAAATCACAGATTAGACAGCTGCTTTCTTTGAAGTTTGCATGAGTGGGTGATTTATTCAGGAATGTCTAACAGGTAAGAGACTGATAGATCAATTTTTATATCATGTGTCACCTAAACAGTTTCTGTAGTGACCAACTATTTATTGAGAAAAGGCTTGGCAGAACATACCAGACTGGAATGAATCACAAAAATCTGCTTACAAAATAACAATATATGTACTGCTATCACCTTCCTACAGACTCGCCTGAAGCTAAAGATTATAGTGGTGTTCTCATGCAAAAGATATATCACAGAGTTCACAGGCACTGTGGTATCATCCTCCTGTACCTTAGTATTCTTAGTATTCAGTCTGAAACCTTGACTATACACTTAGTAAAACATACAGCTAAAAGGACAAGCAATATGGGACAAAGATATCTTTTCTTTGCAGAGGATTTCTGGTTTCTACAAAACATACCAGTTCTGGAAAGAATTGGAGGTTTGGCTGTGGAAGAGCTTTAGACTTGCAAAGGAATTGTGCATTTGGTTTGTTTCAGCAAATCTTGAACTGCTCTGTAATAGATGTAGCAGAAAGTATAATCGAAAAATGGCCCCTTTCAAAACTTTGTCTTTGTATCTGCAATTAAATTATAGCAGTTCTGAGTCTTAAAATAATATATTTAATTGACTTTATTATATTGCTTTTGGTCCATGCTATGCTTTGCTCCCTATGGTGGAGTAATGAAAACAAAATATTGAATTTTAAATATAAAACAAATACTGTAGCAATTAATTTGACAAAAATTATAACTGACAGTTATATGATATTTTTATTCTCGAGGTTCCCAAAGCAGACCAGAACTTTAACCACTGTTCAATCAACTTAGAAAGAAATTATGAAAGCCAAGTATAGTCTGGTCTGAAGCTGAGCAGTTTCAAAAAAGTACAAAAAATTTTCATTAAACAACTGC
The DNA here is from genome assembly GCF_028500815.1 of Rissa tridactyla. Taxonomy (NCBI): domain Eukaryota; kingdom Metazoa; phylum Chordata; class Aves; order Charadriiformes; family Laridae; genus Rissa; species Rissa tridactyla. The sequence goes on along the minus strand of NC_071468.1, from coordinate 112,836,495 downwards.
CAGTTTCAAAACCGCTGCAAGAAAGTGATGGGTTGTCAGACTGCAGCTCTACGTAAATGTACATAAGTAAGCAAATAAATAAATAAATATAAAGATTATGTCTGTGCATCTCAAGTTTCAAAAATGAAAAATTAATTTTTTTTCTGAATCTACATCAGCGCAGGAACATCACTGGAACATCAGTGTTTCATGCAGCATTTCATTCTTTACAAAAAATGCATCTATGAATGTTTGAGATGTACAATTTGTTCAAAAATACAGCATATCCAATGGTTATTTCAGTCTGTAGTGATGGATCACGGCCAATTCAGATGGAGGTGTGCCACTGATGAACTACCACAGCCACACTGTACATTTTGGTAATTCAGGTATGGATCAGCTCAAATTGAGGAATCTCACCGGATCACAGCACATGGAGGAACAACTCACGCAACACATTCACCTATTGCATGATTTCTCCTGTTTTCAGGCCCTCTATTCATCAGTGTGCCAATAATACTAATAAAAAGTAGTGAGTTGATGCTAATGATCTTTGGAAATTCTAATAGGTATACACTGCAGGAGTGAAAGAGATTCTAAGAAATGGGAAGATAATTATGAGAGAGTTCAAAAGGATCTTATACTTAAGCAGTCTTCCTTCTGTGATGGAAGAGACAAATTCTTATCCCATGCCAGGCATTGGATTCTTAACTAATATGGGTACTGTAGGTCACCCCATTGTTATTATTTCTCTACAGCTGAGAGTAGCTATGTGTTTGATCATTAAATATAAGGCTGCAATCCATATCTTGATGTGTTAACAATTTATTTTTTCAGAGACGTCAATGTATTCTTTACAGTGTTGTCTTAGGGACAATAGCTTTTCAGCATCTTCATTGTGATTATCTTCTATCTGAGAAAAAAGATAAATTCCCACATTTTCTGAAAAAAACACCCTGTCAACATTTTTTTTTTCCTACATAGCCAATCAACTAAAGCAAAGAAAACAGAATAACAAAAAAATCTAACATTCCTACTGCAGTACACCTCATTAGGAGTTGAATTCATACTGAGACACATAAATATCCAAATACATATCAAAAGATAGGAATAATTACTTGGTATTTAAAGGGCATTTAAAGATGGTGGACATGAATATTTCAAATGATTTCTGATGAGATTTGGAGGCGGTAAACAACCTTGAAAACTAGAAAAGTATTTTAAAGCCATGAGTATGCATCTTGTCTTCAAAAGAGGCCTTGATTAGTATGCAATAATAAAACATGGAACCACATAGATAACAATGAAAAGAAACAAAATCTTGAACAGCTGTTCCTAAATGAGCATCATCAAACCTACACATTGAATGAGTCAGGGGTCTTGAGAAAAAAAAATAATCATGTTTTGATTATATCATTGAACATCAAGTACACACAAGAGAAACTGAATAATTTTGTTTTTCTGACTTTGACTTCTCAACTTCGGTAAGACACATCCAAGATAAGTTTTAAGGTACGCTGCTGTGATTTATTGTTCTCTCATCAAACACCTTGGCATTATTGCTAGCTTATAGAACCTCTTGCAATATTCTACTTCTATACCGCCTCATGAATATTAAGTTTGAGGAATATTTTGGATCATCATAAGATTTTAAAAATTAATCTATTCTGGTATATTTACCACCACTTTCTGTTTGCTTTCCTTGGACAGTCATCTGACTGAGCTTAGTTACAAGGTCATTCAAAAAGAACATTGGTCTTAAAAGTTCACAGAATCCATTAAAAAGGTCTTACCCTGTTTTTCAGTCAGGATTTTGAGCCTTAGATCAGATATCATGTTCAACAAGTCGTGGATTTAAAATAAGATAATTGCAGCCAACTAAACTAAAGAACACGTTGCGATAGGACAAGGGGTAATGGCTTTAAGCTAAAAGAGGATAGATTTAGAATAGATACAAGGAAGACATTTTTTACCATGAGAGTGGTGAAACACTGGCCCAGGTTGCCCAGAGAGGTGGTAGATGCCCCATCCCTGGAAACATTCCAGGTCAGGTTGGACGGGGCTCTGAGCAACCTGGTCTAGTTGAAGATGTCCCTGCTTATTGCAGGGGGGGTTGAACTAGATGACCTTCCAAGCCAAACTAGTATATGATTCTATGATTCTGTGTTTCTAATATGACTTACACTTGAAATAATAAGCCATTGAATCAAATATATTTGTAAAAATAGCAAAACGAGTCAATAAAAACATATGCTTGAGAGACTCATTGCATTTACAAATACATGAAAAAAAGAAGCACGAGCAATTTTCGATTCCTCTATTAAGGTCTGTTTATACAAGTTTATAGTAAGCACAATATTTATGGTAAAAAATAAAACAAATTAGCGTATCTCAAAACTTTAATTGTATTTACTTTTTTTACATGTCTGAATTTCAAATACCTTTTAAATACTGTTGATTTTTTAAAGTAACAGTCTAATGTCATGACTATGGCAAAATTAGGAGAACTTCCGACAGAAGACTTTCAAAGTTGTCAACATTTTTTTAAAAAAACAATCTGTTTCAGTTTCCCTGCACATGGTATTTTCATTAGCTTGGTAAAAATCTGCACTGCTCTTTCAAGCTGTGTATTGCAGGGATCATTTGACTGAAAGGAAAGATGCTTAAAGTTACTGTTAACTTTTTTGGTTACTTTTTTTTTTTCTTTCCACAAAAGCATCATCTTTTTTTACATAGTTATTTATTCATTGCTTGTGCCAACGCACGCATATTGTCAGCCAGAGGAGTGACTTTTATAACACATGCCTGTACATGTTTTCAAATTAAACTGTCATTCTCATAAGGAAGTCAATAACAGCAAAGGAATTAACTGATAATTAACAATATTTTGATAATCTATCCTTCATTTATCTGTTTTCTGAAAATCTGTGTCTGTTTACAGCCAGGCAAACATATTTAGAAAATCTTCATGTGTACAAATAGTTATATAACAAGTACACTTCTAGCTCTTATACCTCAGGCTACAGATGTCCCTCTGAAGTTTAAAGCCATATGTCAACGTGAATTTACTGTGTATTAATGATAAACCTCCCTCCTGCCATTCATAGATCTACCTTTCTATAGAGATCTGAAGAATATGGTGTCTAATTTCAAAATGAAATTAAGATAACTTAACCATAAACCTCTCCAGACTCTGGACTTCAACCAGCAAAACAGAAATTCCCATCAGTATCAGCAATATCCAGTGCTTCAATAGTCGGGTGAGGCAATGACCTTAATCAAATTCCAAGGATTTTTCTTTAATTTTGGTTTTACCCATGACATTTTGCCTAATCCTTCCTCACCTAATACAGTATTGGAGAACTGGTAAAGAAGAAGAAAAAAGATTTCTTTTTGAAAATACTTTTCCAATTCCTTCTTTAGTATATAACTTTCCTTGGAAATCCTTACTTTTTCTGGGTCAATACATTCCCATAACTTCAGTGCTTTGTCCTGTCTTTGGCTTTCTTGCACCAGGGTTTCTGCAAATGAATAAACGTATCTAGAGCTGTAAGTGGAAATGTTATATACTTATATAAACATATAATATTTAAATTACATAAATATATATAATTTCCACTTCCATTTATGTATACAGTATATATAACTATATGTGTTGTATTTTGAACAACATATTCGTACACTGCAACTATATAAATACAGAACTAAAGGAAATTCCACCGAGTCTTGGAAATCTGTGCTTTATGCCTCTTTCACCTGAGTAGGCAGAGGTAGACATAATATATTTTCTTATTTACTTGATGCAGTTTTGCAGGGATTATATGTAGTTTTGTAATCTCACAAATAGGTGGCACTAATGAATTCTACATTTGCAGTAATTTCTATGTTCCCAACTAAGAAAGTGCAATTCCTTTGTGCCCTCTGACACACTCCTTATTGACCTTTGCTACCAATAGCAACTTTGAACTCGGTTATGAGGGCTGAAACTATTAAATAGAGAGTTTTCCACTTCCAGGAGATAAGTAACTTCTACTGAATGTAACAGGAGTTACTCACTCATGAGTGTAGGAGAAGAGTGCCTACGTGCCGCATTAAAATAAGAAAAGCATATTGCTCTTTAATATAAAACATGTTTAGGGTGACATAATGTATTGACAGCTCTTATGAAAGACCTGATTAAACTAGTTGGACCTGAAATATTACCTGGCACACTAGAAGCGTCAAATAGAAATCACCTTGAAATGTGAATTAGAGTCACATTCCCTGATGGTTTACACTAGGGTAACCTTGTGAGTGTCAACATAATTAGGGGTGTTATTCAACTTCAGCCAGCACAGACTTTGGTTTATTAGTGTTTTCTAAACAGGATGCTTCCACAGATATTATTAGGTCCCCAGGCAGAGTCAATCAGTTTATCAAAAACTCTTTGGTGCTTCCAAGGAGGGAATCTGACCTCTCTCCGTACATTGTATGTGCATATCTGTATATAGGTACACACATACACCTACATACGTAGATATGGAATTAAATTATATATATAGAAATCTTGTTTTATTTAATTGTATCATACAATTTTATCCTGTTTGGATAGTAATATGACTGGGTCTTCATAGACAAAGAAACTATGAAAACATAAAGATTATTGTGAAGCCAGCCCTACATTTTAACACTCTTCCTATTTTGGAGGCCATGAGAGAAAGTATTTTAAAGCAAATTAGTAATTTTTTTCATCAAGAAAAAGAAAGACCTAGAAATTTCTTTGGAAACAAATGAAACCCCTAGTAAAACTGGTACAGAGCTATCAGTACTGCTCAAAATTTTAAAAAATAATTTTTCAATTAATTATATTTTTGGTAGATTAGGGATTTTAAATCAGTACGATCTTCCAAAAAATATTATTTTGTGAACAAAGTAGCAAAAGCAGTTGAGCAAGAGATTAAAATAAGAATCAGAAAACAAGACATACTCACACAGCACACAGCCCACATTAATGTGCGTATGCAGCACAGCTGAAGGAACACAAGGAAACATCGTCGATCAGAAAAAGAATACTTCATGGGTCTTCCTCACCATAACGAAGGTGGGAGAAATACACGTTATTCTTCTTTGTTTTAACCCCAATTTCTGTCTTATATAGTGATGTGAATATTAATACATCAAGCAGTTTCTGGGTCACTTCTTTGAGTTTGAAGGTAGCAGACAAGGTCTGGTCATGCCCAGAACAGTAGATGCTCTTACCCCCTAAAACAAGATGGCAACTTTCAAAATATCCATTGAAAATGACTGTGGGGGCGTGTTGACCCTGGCTGGGTGCCAGGTGCCAACCAAGCTCTTCTATCACCTTCCCCTCCCTCAACTGGACAGGGAACAGAAAATATGATGAAAGGCTCATGTGTCAAGGTAAGGAGAGTGTGAGATCACTCATCGATTACTGTCATGGACAAAACAGATTTGATTAGGGGAAATTAATTTAATTTATGGGCTATCAAAAGTCAGAGTGAGATAATGAGAAAAAAACCAAATCTTAAAACACTTTCCCCCCTACCCCTCCCTTCTTATTCACTCACAACTTTTCTCTCTCCTCCGTCTGAGTGGCTCAGGGGGATGGGGAATGGGGGTTGCAGTCAGTTCATCACGCATTGTCTCTGCCACTCCTTCCTCCTCAGGGGGAGGACCCCTCACACTCTTCCCCTGCTCCAGCCTGGGGTCCCTCCCACAGGAGATAGTCCTCTACTAACTTCTCCAACATGAGTCCTTTCTGTGGGTTGCAGTTCTTCACAAAATTCTCCAGAGTGGGTCCCTTACCACGGGGTGCAGTCCTGCTGCAGACCTCTCCAGCTTAGGTCCTTCGGGCATCCACCGGCTCTGGCTTGGGGTTCTCCATTGGCTGCAGGTGGATATCTGCTCCATCATTAACCTCCATGGACTGCAGGGGGACAGCCTGCCACACCATGGTCTTCACCATGGGCTGCAGGGGAATCTTTTCCAGCACCTGGAGTACCTCCTCCCCCTCCTTCTTCACTGACATTGGTGTCTGCAGAGTTGTTGCTCTCACTCTTCTCTTCTGGATGCTGTTGCATGGCAGTTTTTCCACTTCTTAACTATGTTATCCCTGAGGCATTACCACCATTGTTGATGGGCTCGACCTTGGCCAGTGATGGGTCTGTCTTGGAGCCGTCTGGGATTGGTTCAGACATTGTCCATCAGACATAGAGGAAGCTTCTGTCAGCTTCTCACAGAAGCTACCCCTGCAGCCCCAATGCTACTGAAACCTCACCACACGAAACTAATACACATTTTGTATTATCTCCAGAAATGTACTCATGTATTCCCTGGAAGCATGGTTGCTAGCCCAGGCCAAAAATGTGCCAAAACCACTGCAAGAGATGGCAGAAAAACAGTGCTTGGGCTCTGACAGAGTTTAACTGAATTTAATTCATAGAATAATAGAATTGTTATGGTTGGAAGAGAAATTTAAGCTCATCAAGTTCAACCGTTAACCTAGAACTGCCAAGTTACTACTAAACCATGTTTCTCAGCACTGCATCTACATGTCTTGTAAATATCTCCATGGACGGTGACTCAACCGCTTCCCTGGGCAGCCTGTTCCAATGCTTGATAACCCTTTCAGTGAAGAAATGTTTCCTAATATTCAATCTAAACCTCCCCTAATGCAACTTGAAGCCATTTTCTCTTGTCCTGTCGCCTGTTACTTGGGAGAAGAGACTGACCCCCACTTTGCTACAACCTCCTTTCAGGTAGCTGTAGAGAGTGAGAAGGTCTCCCCTCAGCCTCCTTTTCTCCAGGCTGAACAACCCCAGCTCCCTCAGCTGCTCCTCATAAGACTTGTTCTCCAGACCCCTCACTAGCTTCGTTGCCCTTCTCTGGACTTGTTCCAGCACCTCAATGTCTTTCTTGTAGTGAGGGGCCCAAAACTGAACACAGTATTTGATGTGAGGCCTCACCAGTGCTGAGTACAGGGGGACAATCACTTCCCTAATCCTGCTGGTTATTTCTGATACAAGCCAGGATGCTATTGACCTTCTTGGCCACCTGGGCACACTGATGGCTCATATTCAGCCAGCTGTCGACCAACACCCCCAGGCCCTTTTCTGCCAGGCAGCTCTCCAATCATTCTTACCCAAGCCTGTAGTGTTGCATGGTGTTGTTGTGACCCAAGTCCAGGACCTGGCACTTGGCCTTGTTGAACCTCATACCATTGGCCTCAGCCCACCGATCCATCTTGTCCAGATCCCTCTGCAAAGCCTTCCTACCCTCACGCACATCAACACTCTCACGCAACTTGGTGTCATCTGTAAACTTACTGTGGGTGCACTTGATCCCCTCATCCAGATCATTGATAAAGATATTAAAGAAAACTGGCCCCAATACTGAGCCCTGCGGAACACCACTTGTGACTGGCCCCCAACTGTATTTAACTCCATTCACCACAAGTTTTTGGGTCCCATAACCAGCCAGTTTTTCACCCAGCAAAGAGTATACCCATCCAGGCCATAAGCAGACAGTTTCTCCAGGGAAACCGTGGGAAACAGTATCAAAGGCTTTACTAAAGTCTAGGTAGACAACATCCACAGCCTTTCCCTCATCTACTAAGCAGGTCACATTGTCATAGAAGATCAGGTTAATCAAGAAGGACCTGCCTTTCATAAACCCGTGCTGACTGGACCTGGTAATCTGGCTGTCCTGTACATGCTGTGTGGTGGCACTCAAGATGATCTGTTCCATAATCTTCCCCAGCACCGAGGTCAGACTGAAAGTCCTGTAGTTCCCCAGGGTCCTCCTTCTGGCCCTTGTCAATTCTTCCATTACTGTTTGAAACAGTTTGTCATTTTTTTAGAAACATGTATCCTGTTGCAGTGAAACTCAAAGTCCTTCTCAATTAACTAGTGTTTATCCTATTTCATCTGAAAGATCTCTGCAAAGAAAATAAGTGAAAGTTAGCAGTTAAAATACCTGCAAAAAAAGGATACTGTAGAAAGAATAATCTAATGACATATTTCATTTACTGCAGTTTCATGGGTCAGGGGTGCCACTAGAAAATTATATGTTCAGGATAATGGAGTGAACTTGATTGTGAGTATCACAGGACCCTGAGGTGGCTACAGTTGTGAAGTGGAGGTACTTTCTTTATTTAAACATTTAAAAATGGAAATGCAGCCCATATATTGTTAGGGAACGTTTGCAGTATTATTTCAGGCAGTATTGGTGTCAAGATTTGGCCACAGAGATTAAAATCTCAAAAACCTATGCAGAAGAGCAGGAAGTAAAGAAAAAAATAATTTCAGTGTCCAGAAGTGTTCACAATGCTGTACCTTCAGATTTTCACAGAAGTGACAGATTTTTAAATGAATGCAATAATTTGAAAGTCAAAATACATAATACACCTGATGGATAAAAAAAGTATGGCTGTGTTGGTACCATTATACAGAAAGAAACACTGATGAGGATGTTGCAATAACAGATTATTAGGAGACAGCAATTGATAAGAAACTTGCAAAAAAGCAGAGGGAGGGGTGAGTGAGTACCGTAAGAAGAGATAAGTAGGGGCCTACTAGTGAGAGAGAGAGGGAAGGAAGGAAGGAAGGAAGGAAGGAAGGAAGGAAGGAAGGAAGGAAGGAAGGAAGGAAGGAAGGAAGGAAGGAAGGAAGGAAGGAAGGAAGGAAGGAAGGAAGGAAGGAAGGAAGGAAGGAAGGAAGGAAGGAAGGAAGGGGAACGACAGAGACAGAGTATTTACACAAGAAGCTGATAAAACAGTCAAACAGTGGAACACGCTGCCCAGAGACATGCTGTCTCCATTCTTGGAAACTTTCAAGATCCAACTAGGCTAAGCCTTAAGCAACGTGGTCTGACTTACAGCTGGCCCTGCTCCAGGCATAAAGTTGGGCCAGAGACCTCCCGAGGTCCCTTCCAACCTGACTTGTCTAATGATCCTAAGATCCCACATCCCAGTATTAACAAGAATAACTTGAATGCAAAAGTAGCATGGGTGCAGTTCTGCTGGTAGAGAAGTAGCTTATAAATAGTGTGTCCTTTATGGAAATAGCTACGCCTGCATTAATCATCATCTGATAAATATAACTGCATCCATACCCACAATGGGGCAGCTACACAGTCTTTCCAGAACAGTTAATACAGTCTACATTTCTAATGTAAAGAAGCCCTATATTGCCAAGGAACAAAAAAACCAACACCATCACTCTACTGTAAAGAAGCAATTTACTAAAATACCATCATCATCCATCAGCTACTAATCTTTAAATAGCAATAATTACTAAATGTCCTTGTGCCTACTAAACTAGACAAAGACAGCATATAAACACATTGCTAGATCACTTAAGCAGTAAGTTACAATGTATGTCATGTAGCTTGAGTAAATACTGTTGACTTGGAGCTCACAGTAAGAACACAGAGTGGCAGGAAGTTACATTGCCTTAAGCAGGCACAGGTCCCTCATATTCAAGCATCTTTCTTCAGTCTTAAGGGAGAGAAATCTTTGTTTATAAATTTCTCTGAACAGTCATATACTTTATGAATCAGGTGTCTCTTCCAAACTTATCTGATCATGGTGAATCATGTTCAAATGCTGAATCTCTTTTGGAATGCTTTCTAAAGCTCAGAAAAGTTGTATGACAGTGTTCTTTAGACTCATATGCCATTTTAACTAACATAGTTTCTCAATACACTGCTTTGAAAATAAAGGCTTATGTGGAAAAATATGCCAGATCCATTTACTCTGTCTAGCTGTCACTGAAGTTCCCAAATCATTCTGTCTTTCTACCTTATATGACGAAATGTAGTTGATACAACCTGAGATGACTTCAAGAACACAAACGCAGCCATGTCATTGTAAACAAACGTTATGGCTGTAAAATTTTAAAATACAGCATTTAGGCCTGGTGTTTAATAAGTAAGAGTGCTCTACGTAATACAGAAATACAGTTTTATATCATTAGTTTCTCTGCTTGGATTTAATCTTCTTTTCAGGATACATTTAAATTCATGAAATGAAGGTTTTATAAAGCAATGGTAGTTCTCAGGTCCTTCTTTGTACAGTCAGTCAAGGCTCCCATGTTGGTACTTAATAAACAAGAAAAGAAAAGAGGAAAATAAAAAAGAAGTAGAAAAAAAAAAGAATTTGAGTATTGAAATGCAAAAAGTTGAACGCATATAAGCAGTGACTGGGGAAGAGTCCTATGTGTTTTAAATCAGTGTTTTAAAACACTTAACAAATATATATGATCTTGAGAACATTTAGGTTGCAAAGGACTTCAGTGTGTGTCTCTAGTCCAGCTTTTGCTCAAAGCCTGGTCAGCACTATGGTCCCACCAGATTGCTCAGAGCTTTATCCATTAGGTCCTGAAAACTTTCAAGTATGGGAGCTGCAGTCTCTCTGAGCAACATGACAAATGGACAAGCAGTCCATTGCTTGACCATCCTCTTCTGGAGAAAGGTTTTAACTCATATCTGATATGAACTTTTCCTGCTTCAATTTATGTCCTTTGCCTTTTCTTCAGCCATGCACCACTGTGAACAGTGCCTAGCTCTGTCTCCTCGATCACCTCTCTGAAAGTACCGGCATGTAGCTGTTAGGTTCCCCAGAAGCTGTCTTTTCTCCAAGCTGAACAAGACCCTTTTCATCAATCTCTTCTTGCTTTGCTTTGCTCCCTGACTGTCTTGGTGGCCATCTGCTGAACTCATTTCAGTTTGTCTGTGTGTTCTGGGGAACCCAAAACTTGACGTAATATTCTAGTTATGAGTGCTGAGTAGAGAGGAGTAATCTCCTCCCTCAACCTCCTGATCGTGCTCCTGTTCATACAACACAGAATGCTGATGACCTTCCCACCTGCCAGGGTGCACTGGTGGCTCCTGTGCAGCTTGCTATATCAGTTTTTCAGCTGAGTTGCTCCCTGGCCAGTCAGTCCCCAGCCTGTGCTGTTGCAAAGGATTCTTCTTTCCCAGGCAAAGGACTTAATATTTGTCCTTGTCGAATTTTATGAAGTTCCTGTCAGCCCATTTTTCCATCTTATGTAGGTCCCTCAGTGTGGCAGCCCTGCTCTCCAGTGTATCAAGCCATCCCTCCAATTTGTCATCATCTGCAAAGTTGATGATACCTGCACTAGGGCATTGCTTAAGCAGGAGAGGTCCAGGATAGACCTATGTGGTACCCCACTAGTTACCAGCCTCCAGACAGCATATGACCCACTCTTGAAGCCCAAAGATCTGACCATGTTTTTTTATGCATATGTTCATCCATTCATCCAGACTAGATGCATCTGATAATATTGTGGAAGACAGTGTTAAAGGCACACATTTTCAAGCTCTAAAGCTTAAAGATATACAGTGTATAAAGGTGTGAAAGTTTGTTTATTAAGAAGTAAAGTCAGTGATAATGGTTAGATATTTCAAAAAAGATAGTTCCAGTGCTATTGTATGCCTTCAAAATAAACCATAAGGCATTTTTGCATATCGACTCATCCATGCATTTTAGTTTAGCTTCATCTGAATTTGCCTCATGCTATAAAAGAAAAAGTGCTTTCTGTGTGATGCACCTAGCACACATACCAAATGGTTATCTTACCTGCAATGAACAGCAGTGTCACAGAAGAGAGAAGCACTTGTTCACACCTTCAACCTCTCCAGTCTTTACACAAAAGATTCTTTATTAGGCTTTCTGGATATATTGTTCATTCCTCCTCCAAATATTTTTGAAGAAAATACGTGAATGATCATGCTGTTATTTTTTACCATGTCACTCTCCTCTGTGAGTCACACAATCTGCTTCTCGCTGCACATTTTAGCAGAACCAACTGCCCTTAGTCTTTAGAATCAAGTTATTGTGTTTTATTTTGTTATTTTCTCTACAAATCTTTAAACTGTGTTCTTTGCTGAACCACTGCTTCACAGTAGTCAAACCAACCATGCTGCAACTATGGAAATACTGTACAGACACCAAAACTGTTCTTATATTAAAAGAAGAGTTAAAAAGAATACGCATCTACTAGCAGAAGAGATTTGAAGATCCAGCACATACCTGTATGAGTCAGGCATACAGTCAGATGTGCTCAAATAGGGAAAGTTCCTCAAAGTGGAAGTTAGTTCAGCCATGCCTTTGCATTCAGCAATTCAGCAGTTTGTTTGGCCACTACTAAGTATCAGAATTTTGCAGGTCTTTAATCCAAGGCACTGATTGCTTCCAAGCATTGTTTTGGGTGCACATCCCATTAACTCAGACCTCTTGGAGCCAGATACTGGCTGGGGTCATCCTGGGGCTAACTGCTTAAAGATATATGACAACATAAACAAGCACGGGCAAATCTGAGCTTCTCTGACTTTCAGGTAGTCAGGATGTGACCTAGCTCCAGTTCAAGGGACCTATATCAGCATTAGCATTACCAGCTCAGACTAACACAGTCTTTAAAAAACAGGGTATATGAGCTTGAAATCAATGTCTGCTAGGTCATCTTGAGTCTGAGCTGGGTTGTGTTTGCCCAGCCCTGGACATAGGACGTATGCTTGCATCTGCCCATTTTGTAGTCTGTAGGCAGTGCAAAACCCTATAGACACACGAGAATGCCCAGGTATTAGGTAACCCCTTAGAGAAAATTACCAAGTGAATCCTAATCCTGGACACAAGAACCACCCTAATTTCTAAGCTTTATTTTGGTCTGTGCTTTCCTCCTTCTTTAGCTGGAATCCCTGAATCTGCAGAGGTAGCAGCACTATCTATTTCCCAGGAAGGGCAGAAAGTTGTGGCAGGCTCCTGCTCTTGTCCAGCTATAATTTCTGATCAATCCTTTAACAACTCTAGCAATAATTTTTTTTGGTTTGGGGTTTTAGTCAGAGCAACAAGCTAGAACACCTTGATCGTTACAGCAAATGTGGAAAAAAAAGGGATGTAAAGTTGGTTGGCTGAAGAGAGTTAGGCAGAAATAAGCCAATTGTGAAAACACTTGGGAGACCCACTCGGGAGCCCTAGTCTACCACCTTTCCTGAAAACATTAAGACTGATAAAAGAAAGGAAACAAAGCAGCATTAACATCAACTCCACCCTTCCCACCAAAACAAATAAAAACCCCCAAATCAAAAACCAACCCCAACCCCAAAGCCTAAACCCTACCACCATTCTGATGTGAGCAGGAGGCTCTAACCCAAACGGTGTCCAGGCCTGGGCCCCAGAACTTGATCATTCATGAAAATCCCTTAACTCATTTTGGCCCAGTCTCAAAAAGCACTCTCACAATCTCCTAGGCCAGCAATCACTATCAATAAGCAGCCTCGGTATGGCCACCCTGTTCTGCAGGTAAGGATTTTAATGGCATGGAAGTCACCTCTCTGCCAGGGAACACTCCCTGTCCTCTTTTATTTACAGGTACAGCTGTGAATTCAATGACCTGATAATGACTAATGGTGTAATTTTATGCTGGGAAGGGAAACAAAAGGAAATATTGGATGACGAAAAAAGAAAACTCTAAGCCAAAAGCCATGGGAACTGGCTGGAGACTAGCAAATGAAGCTCATAAAATTATTTCTCTATTTAGACTAGAAGGTTTTTGAAGCATGATCTGAGAAATAAATAACAATAATGAATGTTTTAAAGAGAAGCCTTTTTAAAAAGAATTCAAGAAAAACTGTTTAAAAGGCACAGGATTTTCCATGTAAACAGGGATCTGGAGGACTGGTGCAGCAGAACCAGAGGCAGTATAAGGTCACTTCTGAATAGGAATAAAAAAAGGACCTACAGGGTCTCAGTCTGTTGCCTTGATTTAAGACAAAAAGGCTTCTCACCGCAGGGAATATGGTCTGTAGTGTACTGTGTCCAGGGCCCTGTCTCCATATCTCATGTACTACTGAGCACTTCTTCTTCTCTGAGGTGAATTCTGTAGGACATCTCTGCTACCCAAAAATCAAGAAAATATGCTGTTCCGAACAAGGGGAATTAACCTGTGTTCTTTAAGGTGCTAAATAAGAAAATAAACAAAACAGTAAATAATTGTGAATGAAAGCTTTATGAGTGATGAACAGAACTGGTGATTATCTGGTATATTGCCTCTGTGTTTCACACAGCACTATACATTATTCAGTCGCCTTCTGAGAAAAAGCGTGTCTCCAGTCACCAGCGTCTCTCCCTTGCTTTACTCTCTTCTTTAAAATAAATGCTATTGATCAGCAGCACTCTTTTCTGAAATTGGCAGAAAGGTATGACCCTATTAAAGCTCTGTTATTAAGGTTGAATATGATTGGAAAGGAGAATTGATTCTTCCTAGATTTATATCCCTTAGCTTTTTATTGTAATCCCCTATTTGTAACATTTCATTACACAACTTCAGAGGCTAATTTTTCCTCTTTTTAGTTCATTCTGTGCATTTTGCTTCTGGCATCCTGAAAGAGAGACCACTATTTTTCCTATTTTCATTATAAACATTATTTTGTACATATGAATTTTGAGCCAACTAAGTCTTGCAATTACTTTTTCCTTGAGGAACCTGAGTCAGCCATGTCTAGATTGTTTTGTTAGCTATGTTTAAAATTACTGCAGAACACATAAGTTTGTGAATGTATGTGTCTTGATATCAGTATATAAATCTTCAGTCAGATTAGATTTCTTTGACTTTGAAAACTGGCTGTCTCTGCTTAAAAAAGATTTGGAAAAAAAAAAAAAAGGAAGGAGAATGTTTTGAAAAAAAAAATTTCTAAACAAATGCCCCTATTAAAGAGAACAGTCTGAAATAAATAACGTCTGACTGCCCAGTCTGCCAGCATTCTCTAGCAGTTGTCGGTTTAGAGCCCAAACAACACGGTTCAGTGGAGGAGGAAAAAGACAGTTCTGAATCTGAAGCCAGCTATTCAAGTAGCTCTGCTCTCTCCAGTGCCACACATGCCTTAAGATATATCAGCTGGCCTACACATTTAGAGTTTCATTTTATAAAGGGGATTTATAAAATAACAGTTTGGAAAGAGTTGATTACAAAGTTTCTGTTGCTTTTAATGAGAATAAAGGTAGGACTAAATTATATCAGGCCAGTCGGATCATTTAGAATAGATCTATATAGTAACCATTCACATATATTTGGATGTTTCTCTAGCACCGCAGAAGTGATTTTCTAATGTTGTCTGTGTTTCTTGCATTGTCTTCAGCTCTGTTTGAACCCTGAGGGCTCAGCATCGGGTCTGAACAAATATTTTACAATGTCTATTTTCTAAAACAAATGTATCTTCGGGTTGCCTAAAGTTACTATTGAATCCATGTTGAGTTAGAAGAGAGAATAGTGTTTGGAAATGCGAAAACAAGCCAATTCAGGCTAGAATCATGAGCAGATGAGGCATGATTTGTGAAAGATAAGGAAAGTGTTGCTTGCTTCTGAACATCTCTGAAGGATTTCTTAACCGATGAGTGGAAGATTATCATTGTGGCAAAAGAAATAATGAATTTGTAAGGTTTGATGTGGTCATGCATACCTAGAACCTTCCTCATTTCTCCTGTTTGGAAAAAAAAAACTAGAAAAATATCTAAAAAGAAAAGTTGATGGCCCATAATGTTTTGTTTCACTTCTTAGTTCACCCATGAAACTAAACCACCTTTAAAAGTCAACAGAAAACTAAATAAACAAAACCCACGGGCACCTTTAAATAGAATGAAATCTAAACATTTCTCACAATGTGGTTTCCTGAATATGTGATTTGAACTATGCATATATGCATTGCTGAACTGGAGTCTATTTGAAGCACTTTTGATTAAAAAAAAATTACTGCAAACACTTTATTTCAAAAGTGAGATACTTAATAACTGTGGGGGTTTGGGGTTGTTTTTGTTTTGTTTTGTTTTTTAAATTATTCTGTCTAAAGTCTAAAGATCAATTATAAAACAGTTTATCAAAAGGATGTTAAGTACACCATGCACAATGATGTGGAGATCATTTCCAGTGCAACTTTTGAGTTTCTGAATCTGTGCTATTTCTCTTTCTAACACTGTTTTGCTTCTTTGGTATTGTTATTTTGCATCAGAATGCAATCAGATTCTTAGTCCTTTCCTCTTAATTTCATCAAAATGCTAATGAGCTGGGCTTGTTCACCTTTCTAAAGAAAATTGAGCTGTTTATTGAGGAACAATCTAATAAGAAGATGATATTTCTCATACTTTTGAAGTTCAATATAATTTCTATAAAAATATGCCAAAGCAAACAATGTAGAATCTGCTTTGACTGATATTTTAAAAATAATGAAAAAAAACAACCCCATAATACAAAGCAACATAATAGCACTTAATTTATTTGATGGCTATGATTAAACATGAATGTCAAACTTGAGAAGGTTCAGAGAGATGCCAGAAGAGCAAGCTTGCTTTTTTGCAGGTTTATGTTCCTATGGAGAATTTAATTAATATCCTTTCTCTTGAATCACACAGCTTCTATGATGATTGAATACAAAGGAAAGAAAAAAGCAATTACAAAAAGAGTTGCCCAAAAATGCATGCACACCTGCAGAAATTATTGAACATTTTCAATAAAGGACAAAGAGGTTGCTTTTAGTCCATAATCTTTTGCAGTAATATGATGCTATTCCTTACTGAACTCTGGGTTCATAAAGGTAATTATTATGTTCAGTGGTGTAAATCCTGGTCCTGAGCTGGTACTGTGATCTTCCAGGGCAAGCACAGAAAACTAAGGACTCAGGAAATAAGTTTATTGTGGTGGACACTGGTTACAGGTGACCAGGCAGACTATAGTCGGGCAGAATATCATCTCTAAAACTTGTATCAACTGAACTGACTGGCTAAGGTTCCTTTAAAAATAAAAATAAAAATAAAAATAAAAATAAAAATAAAAATAAAAATAAAAATAAAAATAAAAATAAAAATGAAAATGAAAATAAAAAAATATATTGGTAGAGAAGACAGTGAAATAGGGATTAATAATATTGGTTAAAGTTTTAGAACTAGGATTTTTTCCTAGTTGAGATGTTCCATTTGAATAAACAACAAAATATTCATAAGCACATGCATAAGAGGCACCAAGCTCCCAATAATTTCTTTGTCTTTGGCCTAAAGTGTGTTTAATTATTCTATACACAGAAGAACATTTTTTTTAGCAGGAGAGACTAAAAAAAAAAATAATTGGGTAATCCACTGGGGAAAAAAAGAAGTATTAAAAATTTATTTTAAAAATCCAACAACACAAATCCCCCAGATCTCCTCCCCAAAACACCCAAATGAGCGTACTACCCAGTAGTTGGCAGGCTTAACAGCCTACGCTGCTCTGAAAAAGCAGCATCTGCAGATAGTCAGGACTGACCCCACCACTCATCCCTCAACTGACTCCTGGGTTGCCTTGTAGGTGTGTCAGCCCTGGAGATGCAGAGTGCCATCGAAGGGGCACGCATGCCAATAGCCAGCCTTGGGTCTCAGGAAGGAACCCAGCAACCTGCCCTTGAGGCATCCTCACCAGCCTTTTTCAGAGATAGGTCTTAAAAAGTTGATGCTTGCTTATTTTTTTAAAAAAATTATTTTATTTCAAATATTCTCAGAAAATTAATTTCTTTTTAAACATTATTGCAAATAAAACTGGAGGTTCTGTTTGGCACACTCTATGTTTACTTTTAATTTCAGCAATCATTCTATTGTTTTTCAGGTTTGACTCATTGCAGATATACATAGGCGTTCTTTTTTTTTTTTTTTTTTTTTTATTCACCAGCAGACCAAAATCCCAGTTATATGAACATTTCTTTTAAAATAACTGCTCCATATTGTAATTGTTTCTTAATACTTGTCAGCTAATGAAATGATACCTTTCTGTATAAAAACATGAAGATTTATTCCCATTCTGAACAAAATCATTATTTTCTATCTAATATAATAGTGGATGTTCCCATTATCCTTGTAAATGGTTAGTTGTCTTAAAGCTTACTAAGCTCTTGAACGCAGTAACATATTATGGCAATGAGTCCTACCAGTTAAACAAATTTCCACTGTGAAAAACAGATGTCTTGTCATCAGCTGTAAATCTGTTCCTACCTATTTACTTTAATATCACTTTTAAAAGGGTAAACTAAAGTCTTTGAGTTTGCTGTTTCACTTATTATTCCTAAAGCTTTATATGTGTCTCTACTGAATGTATGACTCTCTTTCCAATCTTTCTTTGTGATAAGAAGTAAATCTTTCCTTTACCTCTGCAATTGCTTTTAACAAAAATGATTACTAAAGCAGGTTAGTCATGAGTAAACTTTGGGATGAAACCAGAGAGAAAAGTGCCTTAGGAGCTTTCATAGATCTAAGAATTATCAAGAAAAATCCCTCAGGTAGGGATGAAATGTGTGAATTCACAACTTATTTAGCCAGGATTCAGGTAAGTTGGAAGAGAAGGAGAAATATTGGGACTTCCAATAATTCTTGTACCGTTTGTTAGCCCTTGATGATGCAAGGCCTCTGTGATCCACTTCATAAGAAAGGTAAGAGTTGCTTCATTTTCAAGTGAGTCTGCATTTGTGAGGCATCAGGAAGAGCTTTCAAGAGCAGATGAACCTCTAGACCCACCATGCTGTGTCAAAGTGATTGAAATTAATTTGCTTAGAGCTAAGTGAATTGAGTTCTGACTGCCTGACCTCTTTTGGTTTCACATCCAATGTCAAGCCCCGACAATACTGCTGCTGGTAAGGTTATTTTCTCAATATTCCTCAATAACATGAGTTTCTTCAAAGCACTTGTAAAATGACAGTTTTCATAACCTGACAGCAAAGAATTTGCAACTACAGCAGTATCTGTGATTGCTGGTATTCAATCAGAACTCTCCTTTTTTGGCAGAAGACATTAAAAGGTAACAGCCACAGGGAAGAAAAGAGGTTAGTTCAGTTTTACAGCTAAAGAAGTACTCCCATAAAAAGAAAATGAGGGACTCCATTCCTGTTTTATCCTCACAGATACTCAGTATATTATTAAACAAGCTTCTGTAAATATGCTTATAATAGTAAAATAAACAGTGCCAGAACCCATTTTCTGTCTCTGAATCTAACCGTTTTAGTCTGACTCTGTGCCTATGAATTGTTCGGGAGATTTGACCTGAGGCAGAAACAGTTTAGGATTATTCTGACAGTGGCTAGTCCCTTGCGCTGCTGAATTTGCTAGTACGTGCATACAGCACAGGGATGTTAGTGCAAGCACCCAAAAGCAATTTATTGACATTTATGTGGTACTCCTTCTAGGCTAATTTATCTGTGTAGACATCATGTTGATAGAGCTAGATTGCTACTCTGGGTATAAGAATATTTCCTCTACTTCAGTCCCTCATTAATAAATGGGATAGGAAGGAAGGGGGATAGTACTTCCTTTGTGAATGCTAGTTGTTTAAATCATAAGCCATAGTAGAAATGTTTGTTTCTTTCTTTGCCCCTGAGAGGTGCTAGGATTTAGATCACAGCTGAGTGATTTAAGACAGTCTGGTGCTGATTTTTTAAGTCCGGCTGATTTTAAATAAGGGCAATTTAGTATTTTTTAGTTTCACCTTAGAAAAACATCTTTTTTCTTTAAATAGAAATCTGCGTAACCTGGATGCAATGAAAAAGCAGCTCATTTCCAAGTTTAAGATGTACCTAACTTACTTAGTTCCTGAGTGCTTCGAAGCCATTCATCATGCTCAGCAGGAAGTAACCAACCTGGAGGAAGTACATAATGCTCTGAACACAGATGAGATTTCAGCTGAACTCAGTCTTCCTGTCATGGAGCTGTGTGACATCAAGATGAGAAAAAATTGCTCACGTTGAGCTGATAAAATAATTAGCTCGGTCACATAATTACTGTTAGGGCTATGTGCTATCCCCGCCATCAGGTGCTTTGCCCTGCTCTTAAGCCGCTAAAATGTAATATTGACCAAATGATCCCAGCATGTCATCTGCTTGATGTCCCCACTACAATCACTTTTGAAGACAGATTGAGTGCAATCATGTATTTTCATTCATTATAATTTTGTCTAGTACCTCAACAGAATTAAAGACAAACAACCACACTTTGGCTTCAGAAGAAAAATAACACTGCTATTGTAAGCTGGAAATAGTAATTGTAGCTCAAAAGTATATTTATTTTCACAATTGTAGTAAAATCACTAACTAGAGTAACAGCAACAACAAGAACCTCAAAATCAGACACTAAGAAAGCTCAAACAAACAAACAAAAAGATTTAAGGTCAATGTTAATAGTCTTTGTGTAATGTTGTGTTTCATATGCTGAAATTTCATACTATTTATAGTTCATACTGTGAGAGCTGAAGTAATATATTGCTTTGACAGGCCCGTACTTCAAGTATATTTATGAAGTAGGCTTATATTAATATGAGAAGTCAGATAGAAGTGTCTACATTTCACAATGGATGAAGCCAAGAGGAAAAAGAGGCTAGAAAAAAACCATTCTTTAAGAACACCTCTTGAATCACCAAGGTGATTCTCCCTCTCCCATTTGTTGATAGAACACCACAAGGTTCCCATTGCACGTTGAATTGCAGCATATTCACTTCTGTAGAGAGCTTGAAAGTTTTCAGGAACCGAAGTGACCATGCAAAAAACCATGTATCCCGAATAAGCTGACATTTGTAAAGACACTATAATGAAATATAAGGTTTCACTTTTATGCTTAATATCTCAAATTCTCTGAATAATAAGATCCTGCATTTAGTGGCATTTACCTCAACAATTTGCAATACTATACAATTTCTGTTGAATGAGAACCAAGTTCCATTCAATTTCTACAGTAAATTGGCAGATCCACATAGACTCGTGCTTTGCCCTCTCTCGGTTTCTGAGATAAACATCTGTTCTGTAAACTGAATGGTGAAAGGATCCTTCACTGCTTAAGCAATTAGATGCTGTAATATAGCACGCATGAAAGAAATTAGGCAAATCAAGATCTTGCTTTTTCATCTGTGGCTCTAAACATCTCTCCAGAACCTGATAAATGGAAAAGATTCCCTTTTAAAGGTATGTCTACATACATTGTGTTAAGGTGAACATTCAACATTCTGGGTACGTTATACAAATTGCACCATTTTAAAATCTAATTTTATAGTATGGGTGGCCAGGCTTCAAAATTATCTGTATTTGTTTATTCACTAAAAAGCAACCAAATATATGAAATGAATGAAAATACTCACTGTTAAATCTGTCAGTTATTAAACCTTGTCTGTGAAAGAGGGTAGGCTGTTGGTCTTGCAACAGGAAACATATTGATAGAAAGTGAAAAACACATTGAGGAAAGCAGAAATCTGTTTTAGGACAACTGTTACATGGTCAAACTGACCTCTGAAGTACAGCGTAACACAATTCTGGCCTCTAATCTTACAACCGAATGATCCTTAATGTGTGATTTATCAAAATGCGCTGACAGCTACCGCTGGACTAGCTGTAAGTCCCAACTGGGCTTGAGTCCCAATATGCTGTGTAGTGCACAAAGGGTTTGTACTCTGGTTTACACGATACTTAACTGTAAGAAGGATGTGTTAATAGAGTATGGAAGAACCATTAAGAGGAAAAGACACTTAGCATGGAAATTGGTATAAACTTCACAATGGACTTTTGCAGAGCAGCCTTGAAAACTACCTCTCATAGCTAAGGTTCCCATCTCTTTCACTAATGAATATCTCTTTTTGGCTCCTTGCAGCTTTGTCAGATACTAAACATGGGAGGGTATGTCTAAAGGGTGACAGTCCAAGTCACCATTTGAGGTTTTGTGGAAGTATCAGTTAAATTTTAACCATTTCCAAGAAGGTAAATAAGGAAAATACACTGCTGTTAGAAGCAACTGGCTTGAAACTACTGAAGTAGCAGCAATGAGAAACGGCAATATCCCTATTCTTGCTGAAAGAACATAACTTTTGAAACAGGAGAATGACTGCCATTTTGATATAAGGAATGTGAGTTTTGCTGTGCCATGAAAATTTACTCAAACTTAACAAAAGTTATAAACATTTAAAATGCATTATTTTGAAAATACATGACTGACCCATTCTGACCCTGAAACTTCTGAGATGCAATTTAATTTGTTACTAAATGTAATTGAACAAGAAAATTCTGAATTTCAGTTATTTCTATTCGAAGTTAATTATGAAAAGCAAATAATAATGTGCTGCCATTTAGTGAAATGTTGCTGCTTTAATGCTATTCTAGCATAGTTGGTTAGTTCTCCTGTTAGTGGCAATGCTTTTTAAATAGATATATCTATTTACATTTTTCAGAACATCATAATAAATATGTTTATCTTTTAAGTATAACCCAATTCTAATCTTTTTTTTCTACAAAACTACAAAATTCACTGCTGATTTCTAAAATTCAAAATGACCACATGATCACAGATAACAAGCATTCAAAATGTATTGTGCATAATTATTAGATTCTATCTCCATTTGTCCTTCTACTTCATGCTGTCTCTGTTGCCCACCAGTGAGTTATACATTTAAGAGGAGGAAAGAAATCTATTGACTGTGGAGCTGAATTCAGTTAATATGCTTCACGCTAGCAGGACAATGCATGTAACACAGCAGGCCTAATATGCTGTCCATCTCTAGCTATGAATATTACCACTAAATGTCTGCAGTCAAGTGGTTTTCATTACACTGAAGTTCTGTGCTGTGGGATTCTCTGCAAAATTTAATGACCAAAGTTATTTATGTGAAAAAGTACTCTTTTACAACGGCATTCTGCTCGAGCACCACAAGCAAGTGAAGTGCATAAAAAATAGACCCACTGAAAAACACGAGAATGAAGCCTGTCATAGTATCTGAAGCAAAGTGTAACCAATGAAACAACCTTCTAAAGGGGCAGCAAAGGAGCAACTTAGTAGCTTTTGTATATAAATTTATATATTCCCTGGGAGTGGGTTCTTCTAATTGATTGCCAAGGCCATGAGAACACTTCAGTACATTATTTTCTGGAAGCAGAAAGCATGGCTGTGGCTTTGAAAGGAGAATTCTGCTGAATGTGCAAGGTTAGCGTTATGTTTAAAGCCAAAAGAGAAATTCAGCAGGGGAACTTCTTTCTTCAAATTGTTGCTACAGTAATCAGAGACCTGTTTTATGGCTGGGTTATCAAAGGTGCTGCACACAAAAAAAACCTCTCTGCTGTATTCAGTACCTTGTTCTCATTATGCTCGTTGCTAGTAGCACTAACCATTCCCCTATTTTTACACTGAGCATTCGCATTGTGAATTCACTATTTGAGAGCGGGGAGGAAAAAAAAATCCAGCAATTTTTCAGTTGTATGAATCTTTTGGGGTCATTTATTAAGAGATAATGATTTCACTATATCCATATGCACTTGTAATTGTCCTAATTCTCTATAATATTCTTCAAGTGATCATGCCAAATTCCTTTGCTGGTTTAGTAAGAGCCAGCCATAGGAGGATGTATTCTGGTCCTCACTGCAATTTACAATGTACAACAAAGCAGCTGTCCTTTGGGCTTGAGCAGAGCTACTCGGAGAGTAGGTAGTTCAGGCTTATCCAGGGTGTTACAGAATGACTCAGCCTTCTTTAAAACACGTGGGTAAAGCAGCAGAAAAAAGACAACTGTGTTTTCAGAGGACAGTTGATGGAGTGGAGCCATTTTAGAGCATATCATTATATAATGTACTGCTGATATTAATAAATTGCAAGTAAATCAGTACCCAGTTCCCATGCCTGAAAGGGTCAAAAAGAACCACTAGTACGCGTTTGTGTTTCTGATAGAAAAGGGCTATAGCTGTAACAGTAAATTGAAGTACGCCTGGACTTGTGGCCAACTAAAAAGGTATTTTAACCTCTGAAAGAAAGTGCTAACATTTAAATCACCTGACCTGTCTGAACTCCTGACCCTTGTGTGGAGCTATAAGTAGAAGTGCTGACTGGCCTAAGCCAAAATCATAGTAAACACCTATAGACAGTCCAGTTCCCGTACTTGTGCCTGTGCCCTGGCATTGCTGAGGCTACCAGTGACGTTGTAGCCTGTTCCTTCTTAGGACTATCTCTGAAATGGCACACGGAAACCACTGTAAACAGATGTCTGCAGGAAATTACTTTTAGAGCAAACTTGAAGGTCTGCATGGAAGGAAAGAATACACTTGGAAGAAAGTAGTTTACTCAAAAAAACTCCTCTGAAAATATACACACCAATGTCAAGTGTGTTCTGACTTAAGTGTGTGTAATCCTGCAGTTTTAAGTCAGCTGGCAACTGAACCAAAAACATAAAGGAAAATGTCAGTAAGTGATTTTAACTAAATCTGAGACTTTGTTATTATGCACAAACTGGAAGCATGTCTAACCATCTCTAAATCCAGCCAATCCAAATGAAAAGCAATATATGTAAAGATAGGAAGGAAAGACACCTTTAAAGACACTGTTTTGACACGAGAGTTATCTAACATTTGCAAACCATAATCAATGATGATGATGATGATGATAATGATGAAGAAGAAGAAGAAGAAGGAGAAGAAGAAGAAGAAGGAGAAGAAGAAGAAGATAACAATAAAAGAAAACTTCTTAACATAGAAAGCTTCTCAGTACCTCTGGGACATTCAAGTGGATAAAAGGCCAGCTCCAAGAAGAAATAATTACGACACATTCAAGAAAAAAAAAAGATCTGACTGTCTTCTGGTTTGTGGCATGTAACAGTAAAAGGATGACCAAGAAAATTATATTTCTTTTACTCCTCATTTGGATGGCATGACATATGAAAAACATAGCATTTTACAAAACCACTTGCATTTCGGCAATCTAAGGATGGTGCCCCTAATGGTACCAGCACAGGGAACAATATAATTAAAAAATGTTTACTTCCTGTGGTCATTGTTCCTACAGTTATGTGAGCTGCATGAATCCTGAGGTCAAATTTAAATGGAGAGTTTAGAGACAAATCTCCTGACCTAAAACATGAATTCAAACTGTTTTGGGATTATATATCTACCTGAAGTCATGGCTAACTGGGGAGGTCCCAATGGACTGGAGGGTAGCAAATGTAGCACCCATCTACAAAAAAGGCAGAAAGGAGGATCCAGGAAACTATAGGCCTGTCAGTCTGACCTCGGTAGCAGGGAAGGTCATGGAGCAGATCATCTTGAGTGCCATTACAAGTCGTATAATGGACAACCAGGAGATCAGGCCTAGTCAGTATGGGTTTATGAAAGGCAGGTCCTGCCTGACAAACCTGGTCTCCTTCTATGACAAGATGACCCGATTATTGCATGAGGGAAAGGCTGTGGAAATTGTCTACCTAGACTTTTGAAAAGCATTTGACACTGTCCCCCATAGAATTCTCATGGAAAAACTGGCAGCTCATGGCCTGGATGAGCATATGATCTGCTGGATCAAGCACTGTCTGGATGGACGGTCCCAAAGAGGTGACCCCAAAGACGGTCAATGGAGGTAAATCCAGCTGGTCACAGGTGGTGTCCCTCAGGGCTCAGTGTTGGGACCATTTCTGTTTAACGTCTTTATTGATGACCTTAATAAGAACATAGAATGTATCACCAGCAAGTTTGCAGATGACACGAAGCTAAGCGGGAGTGTTGATCTGCATGAGGATAGGGAGGCTCTACAGAGAGACTTGGATAGATTGGACTGATGGGCCAACGCTAACGGTATGAGCTTCAACAAGGCCAAGTGCCGGGTCCTGCACTTGGGCCACAACAACCCCATGCATCACTACAGGCTTGGGGAAGTGTGGCTGGAGAGCTGCCTGGCAGAAAAGGACCTGGGGGTTCTAATTGAGTACCTTGAGTATTGTGTCCAGTTCTGGGCACCTCAATATGAGAGAGATATCGAGGTGCTGGAGCGAGTGCAGAGGAGGGCAACGAAGCTGGCAAAGGGCCTGGAGAATAAATCTTACAAGGAGCGATTGAAGGAGCTGGAACTGTTTAGTTTGAGGAAGAGGAGGCTGAGGGGAGACCTCATCACTCTCTACAACTACTTGAAAGGCCATTGTAGAGAGGTTGGTGCTGGTCTCTTCTCACAGGTAATTAGCGATAGAACAAGAGGGAATGGGTTCAAGCTGCAACAGGGTAGGTTTAGGCTGGACATTAGGAAAAAATTCTTCACAGAAAGAGTGGTCAGACACTGGAATAGGCTGCCCAGGGAGGTGGTGGAGTCACCATCCCTGGATGTGTTTAAGACTCGTTTAGGTGTGGTGTTAAGGGATATGGTATAAGGGAGAACTTTGTAGAGTGGAGTTGATGGTTGGACTCGATGATCCCAAGGGTCTTTTCCAACCTAAATGATTCTATGATTCTATGATTCTATTCAAGACCGACAAATGGAGAGACATGTTATCTTTTATTTTTAAGTCATTATAGAAAAAAGTAAAGACCCTGGAAAGAAAAGAAAGAAGGGGACAAAGTAGGCTGATGTTTGTGAACGGTTTAATAGTGAGTTACATTAAATGCTGAGAACATACTCATAGAACTGTTAAATGAAAATCAAGATTATTGCTAGCTGTGATTTTAACTCTAGCAGCTGAATTACGCTGTATGATTATTAACTAGTACAAGACATAAATCTGGCAGCTGCTACTCAATTTTACCTGACAGCTTTCAGTATCAAATAACATTCTTTTCCACATTATTTTTTCATATCAGCAGAAAAAAAAATTGCTGTTAGCAAATAACAGAAGAGGATTAGAAAAGCACTTTGTTTTCCAGTTCTTCAATTCAGTCTGCACCACAAAAGAGAAACTGAAAAGAAGGAAAAGGAAAACTAGGCATGGTTATTTCAATGCCTGTAAGAAATTATTTAGATGAAGATAAGATTCATCAATTTATGGATAGACA
This sequence comes from Rissa tridactyla, assembly GCF_028500815.1. Classification (NCBI taxonomy): domain Eukaryota; kingdom Metazoa; phylum Chordata; class Aves; order Charadriiformes; family Laridae; genus Rissa; species Rissa tridactyla. The sequence goes on along the minus strand of NC_071468.1, from coordinate 112,809,729 downwards.
TTTTTACATCCCAAAGTTGCTATTACACAGAAGGAAAAGCAACCCCTACAATAATTAAAGTGGTAGTATCTTTCCTTCATAAATTAAGAATTGTTTATGTTACATATAATTCACAAAGTTAAACTCAGCCTCACACTAAAGCATTCAGTATGAATTCAATGCTCTACTGTGAGGCTCAGCTTAACTTTGCAGGATATGGTGAGGTAATCGCAGACCACTAATTAATAATTTTATGATCATCTTTTTTCCCTATATGTGAAGGCATTTACAAAATTAGGTGGTTTTTTCCTCCCTTTTTTAGTGGTAGAAATGAATATTTAAATAGTCGTTTCCAGCTACAGTTTTGTGCCCTTGTGGGACAGAACATTTCTAATTAGGTTTATATAGCCCTTAGCCAAATTAGTAGTCTTTTCACTGTTTTCTATGCAAAAATGTAGGCCAGTCAGCATTCCACAAACTTCTGTCTCAACTAAAGCACACTCCATTCCACTTCTGATAGCAGTGCATGTGCTCCATTAACTGTGTGCTTGCTTGCTCAAGCGATTCTGTATTAAGTAGGAGAACTATTACATAAAATAGCAGACGATATTGTTAAAGGAAGCTGCTAATTCTAGAAAAGCACTGAGACAAATTTGAAAAAATTGCACCTTGTATAGCTGTTGGTAGGTTCTTAAGACATAGAATCCTAGGATCTTATTAGACCACTTCTGATTCTACTCAGAACAGTTTGGAAAGGGCAGTTACTTCATACAGTCTTATACTACGTTAAGGTTAAGGTAGTTCCAATATTTTCATAGAATTAAGTGAAAAAAAGTGAGTAAAAGCTGGCATGTAATCAGTGTGCAGTGGAAGAGGCACAACTTCATTTGCTATCAGTGGCCAAACTATCCTTATCCAGACATTGTACAAAGAACTGTTAAAATGAACAGGAGAAAAAAAAGCTTTCATTAGGGCATATTGCTAGGGCAGGGAAGGGAATCACAGGTCCGTAGATCCTCCTCTGAACGTAGGTGGATGTTGCTCTTGCTCCCTGCCTGGACACAGTACTAAGTCATTCAAATGGTGCATGTAAACCAGCTCTTGGCAGTGGACAGTTTTGTTCCTCCTGATGCTGATTTTTCCAACATAGTAGCCATTACTAATCCTTCCTGATTTTTGAAATTGGCCATGCTATCCATAAAAACCATCTCCTTCCTGTACCATTACTCTCCCAAGCTTCAGCTTCTGCATCAGCTTAACCACCCTCATAGTGTCCATTATAACTCATGGATAATCTCCTCATCTTCATTCACAGCATTCCCTGCTAGCTCCCACACTATACTCACCTCCAATGCCACGCACAAAACATCCTCTACTGTGAACAGAATTGATGCTCACTGCCAGGGCAGCTGCATGCTCACTATCACAGCTCTGCCAGCATTTTGGAGCCAGCATGCACCAGCATTCTCACAGGCTGGCACACTGCTGTGGTGTCTCATTAATGGTGGGTCCATGGCAGATACAGAATGGAAAGTTCAATAGAGTAAATCAGGACAGTGTGAGATAATACTTAATAGGGAAAGTCTCTTCCTGATTCTAGTAATTAGAAGACAGTGAAAATGAAAACTTCCCTAAAACCTTTCTTTTACAAAGACATACTAAAATCGCTTTGGGTATTCAGGTTAGCTATGCAAATGTCAGTGGTTGACTGGATCCTGCATGGGTAAGTTTTAGCCTCGGCAACATACTCTGGGTGGGTAAATTCCAGAAAGCTAAGTATGCGTTGTGTAAAAACAGAAATTTGTCCATTTATGAGGTTTGAATTTACTAAATATGAGAATCCTTGTGTGTCTCTGCTATTGCAGAATGAAGTAGACAGACTAGAAATTCCCTATTTGTATAAGACATTCATCTTAATAACTACAGAGAAAACAGAGAAGCAGGTAGAATATGTATAGCTAGGGATGATAAATACAGAAACACAAACTTACTCTTATATGCACATTTTTTCATTACAGAGCAGTAGTGGGACCATAGGAAAAATTAAAACAAACAAACCACTGAACACCTGACCCCTAGTGCATCACTCAAAGTCTGACAAAGTGAATCTTTAAGTCATGGGGCTGTCTCTACAAGTCCTTATCATCGAATATTGGGAGCCAAGAATAGAGTTAAACTCATTTATTAACACATAATTTACCCAGATTGTCAAATTCCAGAGCTAAGAAAGCCTGTCTAGATAAGAAATGGGTTGCCACTGTGACTATACCAACAAAGCCTCTAAATGGGGAGAGCTTATAGCAGGATAACAGCTTGTGAAACAGTAGTTTATACTGCTTTCCTAAGTGAAAGGTCCTATATCAAAAACTAGGTATTGGGTGTTTTTTTTTTTTCAATATTACCACCTTTGCATGTCTTTGATGTTTTAGCTATTGTTTGAATGGAATAGATACACTGTATAAATGTATAGGTAATTAATAATAGATAATTCTAGCATTATCGACATATTAAAGCTACACAAGTATTTAAGTGCATGCTAGTTGAAACCTTCCAGCTTAGTAATTGACAGCAAGAAGAATGATAATGAGCTCTTAGAAACCCAAATCTCAGACTATACAAGGCTGTGAAAATCATCATTAATATTCTGATTTATACCTGAAAGCACATTCAAAGACAGAAAAGAAATTTAGTACAGGTGTCATCATGACTGAAAAAGATTTTTGTTTTGCATCCAATTAGAGTCAAGCAATTTAGCAGAGATGATGATCTTACCTTATTCAAGAATATTGAAAGAGAGATATGTTTAAAATTAAAACTGTCTAATTGTGAAGACCTTGGCAAGTAACGACCTCTCTTTCATGAAAGACCCTTGCAATATTTTTACTACGGCTACCCAGCAGTATTTCTATGTCTTCTGTTTTTCAGACCCGAAGAGCTACTTCCGAATTCTTCCCAGAAGCCACAGGAGAAGGAGTATCCCACCAGACTTTGTTTCAGTGTGTAGTGGCTATTATTATGAAATGTTTATACCACATTGCACCACAATGTTTAAATCAAGGTAAGTATCCTAATATTTTAAGGCACTACATAAAAAAAGCCATTTCTAGCCCAGAAAATTCATTTGATGTTGACTGTTGTTGGTGCCCTACTCCAGATAAGATAACCCTAGACCAACAATGAAATGGCAGTGGAAACTAACAATAACTTCTTATTTATTTTCTGTCGTAGATTAGCTTAATCTTATTAGACTAGTACACCATAGCATCCTGACAAAATGTATCTGAAATGCAGCATACTTGTGTTTGCAGTGCATGAAATGGAATAAAGCGGAAGAAATAAGAGATAAAATGATAATGCTATTTATTTTTCCTGATGTCACTTCATCTAAACAAAAGCTGGGAGCTCCCTCATGTTTTAAGTTTGCAGTAAATTATTTTCCCAGATGTTTTCAGTGGCTGAATCTCCATCATTTTTTATTTGTAGATTGAAAATCTCTCAGATGAGCTGTCACCTTCTATTATTAATTAAAATATGAAGAAGAGCTCTGTCGGAAGTACTTTTCCCCCTGACCTTGACAACAAATGCAGGTTAAGTTTCCATACTGAGATTTGATTCCTTTGACTGGATACTAGGGCTGGTAACATCTAAACTAAACTAAAATCAATATGCATATGGCCTCATTCCACTGCCCTAGGTTTGCTCTTACATCTTCTTAGAACTTTTAGGAAAGAACTATATTGCCTTTGAAACGTCTTTCTCCACTCCGTATGCACTAGCTAGGAAAACTCTGGAAATGACAGCAGCAGAGACCTTATAAGCTGCCACCTGTATCTGCAATCAAGCTGTCCCTAATAACTTAAAGAATGAGCTGAAAACTGCCTCCGTGGGGCCTGAAAACTGTGTTGCCAGTCATCTTTCCCAATTTAATGCTGAGAGTCATCCAACTTTCTAATGTGGTAGGGGCACAATAGCATTACCTTGTCATTAAGATCCACACAAATTTAGGTCTATAGATATTTGCAGTCAGTTATAGTTTAACAAAAAATAATCTGATTGACTTTTGCAATGCATGTTATCTCAGTCTATTACAAACAACAAAGCTCCCTCCTCCCCAAACAGAGCCTAAGCAGCAGAGTTGTGTCAATGAATAAGACCATGAAACAAATACATCATTCTACTAATATGTAAAACAAAGTTGTTGATTTTTCTTTTCAAACAAAACCTGGTTTTGATTGAGAAATTCAAACGACAAAATCTCTTTAAGTCCCCATGAAATTCTGCCCAAATTTGCAAATGATTCAGTTTGCACAGAATCCTCCTTAGATCTCTGCTTAATTCCTAAGAGGTTTTGCCCATCTTTAGCACAGAGATTGCCTTCCCCTGTAAGCAAATACCTGTGAAATCCATTAAATGTGTATCTATCTCATCCGTCTGGCATACTGAATTTCACAAAGGATGACAACTCCCACTAGTTATTTCATATTACTTGATATGATCCACAGAGTGGATCTAAATTTTCCACCTTTGAAAGACTTTATAAAAAGAAAGAAGGGCCTTCTAGTTAAAGAAGCTATTTGGTGACCCAGACAGCAGAGTGCCTGCATGGGAATATAATTCTCTGATTGTAGTTAAGTCACTGAAACTCAGTTTTTCAGGGGAGAGTACCAACTACATGTTTCTCATTTTCTAGGTGTCTAACTTCAGACTGTAGGGTCTGATTTATAGAAGTGCAAAGGCAGTCAGTAGAGATTGTGCTTTGAATGTATAAAATGCAATATAAACACTCTGCAAAATCAGATCCTGCATTTCTTAAACTGGTAACCTAGAATTTCTAGATACTCTTGAATTTAATCAATCAAGAGCAGCAAACCTCACTTAGTGTAATGGGGATAATACTCTGCTCATCTTACAAAATCTTGTGGAAATAAATTCACACCTTTACGTGGAACAGACAGATATGATTGTGGGGGGAAATAGGAGTGATGGGACAAAATGAGTAATATCTTAAGAAAAGTAGTTAAACATAAGTCTACATATCACAAAATGAGAAAAGGTTATAATATAAACTATATTCAGTCAGACTTAGGAAAAGTAGTTCAGGAACATATAATAAATGTTATAACACAACTGGATTAATAATTTAATTTTTACTTTTCCTTTTTAAGTTATAAGTGCTTACTTAGAGCTTCAACATGGTTCTAATTTTTCCTTTCACCATTGTTTTATAAATGATTTTTTTTTTTGAAAGTGTCCAAGTTATATTGTGAATCACATTGAATTAAAAAAGTTTTCTGTGTGGCTGGTATTAAAGACCAAGTTCAGAATACCTTCTTCAGATACCTTACCCAATATGTAAGGCATGCACTTCTATTCATGGGGGGAATAAGGTAGCTCTGAGGGGGAGGGATATACTTCTGCACAACGGTGAAGAAATGCAACAAGACATTTCTATAATGCTATTTTTAGAATGTGAATTACAGTAATTTTGGTGCAATTAATTCCCATACATCACAGCAGAAACTTGCTAACTGCACAAATCAGAAAAAAAAAAGAAAAAAGTTTCCCTCCTTTTACACTGGAAGATCCTTAGTTCAAGGATTTTCAGTTGCCTTGTGGCTCCTGGTGTTTGTTGTATTGTTCCTAGGAAAATGTGGGTTTTACATTTGTAGCCTCTAGGCAGCACAGAATACAAAATAAAATAAAATCAAGTAAAACAGGATAAAATCCCTCTGTAGCATTGTATCAGCTAGATACATTACACTGTAATGAGCTCACCTTCCTCTGAATTAATGGGTATTTACTACCAACATTTTAAAAAAGGAACTCACAAACTTGCACATTTAATGTTTTGCAAGATTTGTACTATTTCTTTCCTTCAACAAATGAACCAATTTAAAGAGCTCCATTTATAAATATAAATGATGAGGACAGCTATACAAAAAGCTTATCTGAAAAAAACTGTACAAGTAGATGCCAATTTTATTCACAGAGAATAATATTTCAGATCACAAAGAGAGACAAGTTTCCTAGTGAAAACAATTGTATTTATGAAATCAGCTATTTTTTTAACAAAAACAAGATAAAAATCCAATTCTCCACAATTTTTAAAAAATGATGTTTGTTTTTAATATGGCAGTATTGAATATCAGTCTTAGCTGCCTCTTCTGAAAGTTGGACTCCTCTATTTCTTCAAAGAAAAAAAAATACGGCTGCTGCCCATGGTGTAAACATGCTCAGTGTGCCCTTGAGGGCCCAGTCCAACTCAGCTGAAGACAACGTCTGTCTTCTGATGGACTTCAGTGTACAGTTGAATCAGACCTTAAGGGAAAGGCTAACTAAAAAATGAGTTGTATCGAACTTTAAAAGAAAAAGCTTATCTCAGCCATGGTTCAAATCACGTCAGCTTTAATAGCAGCTGAAACTGCCCTCAGCACCTGGCCATCCTGTGAACCTTACCAGCAAAGTGGTGTTTAGTGCAACACGAATAGGGAGCATGCAAAAAAGACAGAAATTGCAACAAAATTTAGTGCAAAAAGTAAATAGATTTAAATAGATTCTTTTACGTGCACGAACATTGCTTTTTCTAACCAAAGAGTAGAAATCCTTATGATTTTCAATGCTTTGTGCATGCTCCTGAAAAATATTACAAAGAGTGATAAAAAGTCAGACACAGAACTGAAGAAATCAACATGCACATTTCAGAGCATGCAGACAAAGAAATTTCCCAATTTAATGTGATTTTTAATAGAAAACCTTTAATATAGCTGCTAAAGTAAAAGAATATCTGCATGGGGTACTGAAGACTGAATTCATTAGTTCAATTAAAGCAACTAGCTCTACACAGCTCCACTCAAAGATCTGGAAAGAGACAGCTCTGCTTGAACATTTCATTTTAATTGTGATAATAATGGCATAATAATGGCATTCTCCTCATGAAAGTCTTTAAAGGGAGAACACAAAACAATAAAAGATATTCTTCTTTTAATCAGATGCAAAGAAGAGAGAAAAATAGTCTTAAATGTAAGAGAAGAAAATAATTAACAATAAAATATAATGATAGTATTGTTATGCTGACACCATGAATGCACCTTGGTACTGGAATTCATCAGAAATTTATGCTATTTTCTTTTTATAGGTGTCTGTGGAATGAGGTAGATTCAGGTTATAGGAACAAGAGGAGATTTGTTTTATGTTTTGTTTTTTTTGGGTTTTTTTTTTGGTTTTTTAATTTATGAAAGGCTAAACAACTAGCATATTTCTTTTACTAATCAGTGGGGGGAAAATAGTGCTGTTTTTCCCTAAAGCAACTTTTGATAGCTCTGGTTGAATTAATCAACAATAATTCATGGAATAGTACCTGTTGAGCCAGATTTACAGATGTTTTATCATAGGAAAGCAATGCAAACCAGATGGGTGGGTCTGACTCATGACTTCTAATGAAGTTGACAGCAAATGGAACCAGCCATTTAGTCATGATTGAAAAGATAATCCTTTCATTATGCTTCAATTTTTACCTTTTCTTGAACATACATAAAATCTTTTCAAACTTTCCGAGGAAGTTCAGAAAACTTTGCTTTTCTGTTGCAACTGTGAGGAACAGATATCACATTGTTCCAGGATCCACGCCCTGAATGAATGGCTCAGGTATGGTCTCCGAGAGGAAAGTTTTACCTTTTGGTGCAGAATTTTGCTAGAATTAATCCCTTGGGCTCTAATTCCCACCATTTAATATCACCTAAGATGTGGTTCTCTTTACTGATTCATATTAAGTAAACACAATTTTATAACACTAAAGCAGGTTCAGCTAAAAAGTAATAAATGAACCTCCCCCAAGGAAGAGACACTCTTCCAATAAAAGACACTGAGCAATGTATCCGATAGTGCTCTGTGCGTGTTAGAAGATAACAGTGCTCCAAAGACTGAAATTCAGCCCTCTGCGAGTTGGTGTTCCACTTAAAGGTCTCTAAATTGCCAGCAATTTTGCAATGGTAATTTTCTCCCTAAAAGGCATATTTCAGTATGGATACTACAGAGGGCTCTTATGTGCTGCAGGGCGCTGGGGCAGCTGAGGTTGGAAAAGGCTCCCTCTGGTCTCACAGATGTCAGTAAACTCTCCCTGAATCACAGTAGCTTCAGGGATAAACAACAGAGACTTCAGCTCGTCCTGCTATTCTGAATTGGCCTGCTACGAGTTTGCCAACTTCAGATATGAGTGAGCGGCAGAGATTACAATGACTGCATCAGTACTAGTGGAGCGTAGTGCTAGAAGGTGAGACAAGCATTTTCCGTCATCAGTGAGGTTCAGGTAAGGAGGAGAATATTGAGCAATTTTAGTGGTAAATTCTGCTGGGATGCGTTTAAACTGTAGCTCCTGTCCAGTGCAAACCAAAACAAGCAAGCATGCGCTGTTAAAAATTCAGTTCAACAAAGTCGTCTTTTTGTCCAGTGTGCAAAAGCGTGACAAAATACTGTCACTGGGCATGTCAAAATCTCTGCTGAGAACTCTGTTCTGCGAATCACTAAGCACTAAGCACATGCGCAGTATCTCAGCTTGTGAGAGACATCTTGCTGACATCTTTAGGTCTATTTCTATGCTTGAAGAGAAATAACTGCTTAATGTTTTACCAGAACAAAATCAATGTACTCCTCATCTTGATGGGGAAATTTTTAAAAGAAAAATGAGTATACATGCAGAAAGTATCAGAATGTAAATAGCTATCTGTGCTGGCCCAGAAAGGGGCAGCAGTATACGCAGTAACCCGGGCTGCAGCCCCTGGATCCCACATTGCCTCTGCATTTCACCTTACCTGATCAACTGGTAAAACACAAAGCTAATCCTGGCAGCAAGGACTGGGCCTGAAGACTTTCAATGGCCTAAACAGTAAAGGATGGGTAATGCCATGTACTTTCTGACCTAGTGAATTGCAGTGGTTCAGCTTAATCACTAGAGCTGAGACTTGTTCGGCCCAGCACAGCCACAAGTTTCTTATTTAAGACACTCTTAGCAAGAAATGTTTGATCCAGACAGCACAAGCCATAAACAGTGTATTAATCTTGACCTATATGTAAATAAAATAAACAAGGGTTTTTTGGCTGCATAATTTACGCCACAGAAAGAAAAATCACCAATTGCTTGAATACCATATACTGGATACAAGTGTCTTTAAAACAAACAAAAAAAAAAGTGGAATTTTATGAATTATCTAAGCATATATCCCTGTGGACACTGTTCTTAGTTTGCAATTATTGTATAGTATATTTTTATAAGGTTTTAGGTATTTCAAAGCTCCTGGAAAAAAGTCCTTGTCTAGCTCAACAAGCAAGACAAAGATGTTCCTGGATATTCCAGGATTCCAGCCCTCAAGTGAGCAAGAATAGGCCAGGGGTTTACTGTTTGAAGACAACACTTTAGGAAAGCTCCTGGGGCTGGACATAATTGCCAACTCATCAGAATTCAGCACATTACAGAAACTTGCACAAGACTTCCCCTTTCTCTTCCTTCTTCTTCCCACAAAACACAAGTCAGAAAGGGGATGAAAAGTGAACGGGGACAAGGAGCGTTGCTTCATAGCTGCCATGAGGCTTTCTCAGAAGGCAAATCAGTGCCTGCAAACATTTGGCTGTACATATTTGAAATGTAAGTCCCTCTCTCTGCTAGTTGTCAGGTTTTTTTTCTCTTCCTTCACTGATGAAGAAAGAAAGAAGACAAACGGAAGAAAAATCACAATAAGATAAACAGTCATCCCCACAAACACAGCTTTCCTCCTTAAAGACTCTGCCTTTTCAAAGAAAAGGTATGTGAAATTAAGACTGTAAATGCATCAATATTTTAAAATAGTGCAACTGCACGCAGAGAATCTGACTCAGTTTCTGACATGACACTGGCCTTTTAAGCACACTCAAGGAAATCGTCTGTGTTGTGCATTTTCAAAGAGCAGCAACCTATAAAAAATGCTTTTTCTGCATCCTCTGAGATTTCTCAGTCTTGTCAGTGCACCTGCAAAGGGAAGCAGCCCTCCACTTGAAAAGTAGGCTTGCTTTCACCACCTTCAGAAGTATCCAGCTGGCGAGGGTAAACGTGGCAACGTCTGGCAGGTGGCAGCACATGATGGTAGAATAAAAAATACCACAGCCTAGTGCTTTATTGCAAGGCATTATTATATTAACCACAAAACCATTTATGTCCCATACACAAGGCTCATTGATTTCTGGCTTCCCACTTTTCCACAAGCTTATTTTGCTTAGTGTGCTGCTGAAGTTCCCAGCAAATCATGTGCGTGTGTAACAGCATGACCTCTCTTGATTTGTTTGCCTGCCTAGTAGCCAACTAATAACAGCCTTCGCAATAATAAGGGTGGAAATGCAACACACAGCAACAGACCAACATAGTTTGGACCAGCCTCCCTGGTTTGGACCTCCCTTCATAAGGGAGGCAAATACCCCTATCCTGTGCATCTCTTTCTCCTCTACCTCCAGTAAATCTGCATCTGCAGAAGAATGTGCTTAAATACTTTTAGGTACGAATAGTTCCAAAAAGAGCCCCAAATTCAAAGCAATTTGAAAACTATAAGTGAAGACAACTAATGTTATACCTTGTGTCTATTTCAGAGGGAAATCAGGACATTAAAGTACAAAATAAGGAAATTAATTTGGGTTCTATTCTTCTGCTTTTCGTCAGTGTTGCAGCCTTAAAATTTGCACAAAATAGTATAAAATAATATAGTGTGTTTGAAAAATGATCCTAGTGTCATTCCCCTCAGTCAGTTAATCACTTACACCAGTCAGTTTCTACACAGTATTTGAAGAAGTTACGAATCCAGATTCTAAACAGCAGTTAAGAATCTGATAGATAATGCCCTTATTCACAGGAATTGCCTTAACCTCCTTTTCAGTAGAGCAGATGACTATAGAAAAAGCAGCACAGAAAAGAGAAATTTAGTGGAGCAATTCTAATGAGGACAGAAGGTGCAGGATCTCCATATTATGGACTGAATTTCCAAATATGTGCCATTTTTAAAAATATTAATAACTGTAAACATTACAATTCCACAAAAAGTAAAACCTATATTTGAAGGCATGATTGGGCTAAAACTGCAAACACCTGCTGGACTGGAGAACAATATGCTTTGATTTAACTTTCTTACCAACACTTGGTCAATTGCTGGCATTTCTAGATGGTAATGAAATTATGCAAATAAAAATTCTTCAAGCACATAGATTTCTATAGGTGAAATTCAGTTGTTGGCAGTAATAATGTCTGTATCTTTTAAAGGCACGCGTTTCCCTCTTCCTGGTAGTATTCTAAGACTATTACAAAATGATCCTGGTTCATATTTCTTTGAGTGTTAGTCTTCATACATGGCCAAAACCGCTGTACCGCCTTCACAAGCACTGCAGAATACGAAGAGGAAACCTGTCCCACAACTGAAATTCTCTGCTGCTCTAGCTTATCATAGCTACGCTGCAGTCAGTGGAGATGAGCAGATTTACACAGGACAGAGACATTACCCTTGTACAGTCCTCCACTGCAGAGAGTTATTTGGAATACACACATGCCCTAGTTCAGTTGTGAATTTATACAGGGAGGTATTTCCAAATAAGGGTGAAGTAGGAACTTGTACAGAGCTCTCTCTGAATACGTGAATCTCCCACACTAAGCACACTGTCAAAATGAGGTCTGATTTGTCATTTGTGCTTTTGTTAGACAAAACGATCATAAACCTTCTGTTTCAATATGAAAGATTGCAAGCTGTATAGGAAAGGTGCAGGAGCCACAGGGAAAGCACTTAGAGAAAATTGCTTATTGAAATCCCCACAGCTGGTAGTAGTCTAGAATAGGATCATTTGGTCAGTGAAGGTGTAAAGGGGTATAAGGCTAAAAATAGGGGGAAAAAATAGAGGACAAAATTGGCCTGAGAAAGGCTGTGACTGAATTTGACTATTAAGAACACTTGCTCTTATTTTACTATTCTCCTATTAGGTAACTCCGAAAAAACATAGCTGATAAAAGTCATCAGTTAGTTCAGCACAGATTTAGATGTTAATTAGCAACTTGGTGACTAGACAAAATTAAACTATGGAGTACATAGAGGGAAAGAGTGCAGGGCTCTATCTACAAATACAGTCAGAAAGAAGCAAAGAAAGAGAGAATATTTACTGATCCAAAATGTTCCTGGCAAGTAGGAAAATATTAATCTAGTCTATTCTTCAAGAAGGGCCAGGTTGCACCTGCATTTACAATGTGTCTCCAGAGGTGGATGAGGTCAGTGTTAAAGCTTTTGATGACCTAATTTGGTTTCAGAGAAGGGCCACAATTTGCCAGTGCCTAGTGCTCAGAGTAGTCAGAGCACACAGGCATCAGAAGAAAGAGGAGGATGGCAGGAGAGCACAAAGCACTTTGTTTGCTGATCTTGTTCTGTGGCATTGCTTTTTTCATAAATGACTTTGAGACAGACAGTATCGAGAAAGATACATTCTCATACTAATTTCACACATTCTGTCATGAGGCTTGATGGATTCACTGGGAGTGACACATTCATGCCACATCTCATGGAAAATCTTTTGTCATCTGCTTAGGAGTGTAACTTTTCCTGCACAGAACAATTCATGCTGCTTTTTCACCCTTTCCACCCCTTCCAAACTTTAATAGAGGTCTGTGCCTTAACACTAGGACTTTTAGTCCAGAGAGATCTGTTAAAGCAGTCCTTGTTCTTGGTGGTGTGCTGGAGCATACTGCATCACCTGGAGGATTTCTGTCAGGATGGTATATATCATTGCTCCAGATCCTTAAGCAAGACCTCACTTGTACAGTACGGATGTTGCATTATCTTCCCTTAAAACATTCTTGGTTATTTTTTACTGTGTTTTGTCTTGTCTCTTTGAGCAATTGAGAGGCCTGTATACATGCTGCAGGCTGCAGCTGATTCACCTCCAACTGTGGTGTACCCCATACTGGAGCTATTACACTGCCACAGGAGGGCTTTATAAGCTAGGATTTAGAATGAATTTTTATATAGAGGCATCTATTACTCAGGCAGCTTTAATCAAGCCTTGCTCAAAACGCATGAGCACTTTCTAAATACATTCTTGTGCGTGCAGATGTTGCAGGAGCAGTATACCTCTTGAAAAGGACAAAACAGAAATGATTTCTGTTGAAGTAATGAAGTTTGCAATAAGGTGACTAACTACAATAATATACTTAAAATTGTACAAACCACTTGGAAGGTGAGCCTCCTGTAGAACTGGTAAAGTGTTTCAGACTTTACAACTGTGTATTTCTTCATCTCTGCTGCAAAGGCAGGTTATCAATGCGGAGGGTCATATTTTAAAAGCGAGATTGTTCCCTGAACCCATCTGCTGTGTCTTGTTATCGTTGCCTAAAGGAAATTACAACAATTACTTAGATGGGAAACTAATATTAAAAGAAATATTTATGTTTCCTTTAATAATATTCAGCAGGAAGAAACAGAGACAGCCGGTATCATCTGCATAGTATCTTTCCTTTCACACTCTGAAATCATCAGAACCACAAAGGGCTCTGTCAATCAGGTGTCTGCAACTGCTAACAGTTCTGCCTTATCTCTGACTGGACTTTGCAGTAAAGCTTGTCAGAATTCATAGCCTGTTGATGACACAATCTGACCAAAAATCTTTTCTGTAACTTTACAGTTCGACAAAGTGATAGTCAGATGTTCTAAAGAAAAAAAAACAATATTTTTTTTAAAATTATTTGCAGTTGAACAGCTAGAAATTTTGTCTCAGCAACTTGCAGCATAGTTCTCCTGAGCCAACAGTGGAACAATTACATATGCTGATCAGTCCTTTCCCTGGCAAACAGTTCTGTTGCTGTTGACACATATATTCATATGCCCAAGTAACTATCAGCAAGAGCAAATTTTTCATATTTGGAGCTTTAGTCACAGTTTAAGTTCTTTATTATGCCTAGGGGAAAATATGCCCAACAGAGTAGCAAAGTAGGACTCTATTAAGCTTCGGAGCCCATGTGAGAAGACATATGTGCCATGCCAAAAGGGAATACATTATTACACCATTATTAGATAGCACTTTATTTGAGAACTATTCTTAGATTTGCAAGTTTCATTCTTAAGTCATAAATCACACATCCAGATTTTTTCTGAAAGGCCATTACTTTGCATCTCTTATACTGAAGGAGAACAACGACTAATAAACTGGAAAATACAATAATCCTTCAAAATTACAATTTATATCAAAAGAGCATCCAAGTTATTAAGTGGAATTTAAAAAGCAGCATGTATACACAAATACTTGGCAATGACTTACTGATATAAAGAAAGTACCATATCTTCCCTTAAAAAACCTTAACGAATGTTGTGACGTTTCTTGTAAAATAAACAAGACTTTGCTTAGAACACTTCTAAAATATTGTATCCCTGCAATTAATGTATTGCAACAATCAGATCTTAGTTTTGGTGAGAACTTGGCATCTAACTGTCCCAAACTTTGGCACATAGGAGAGGACTGGAAAGAAGTAAGTTATTCTTACTATTGAAGGGATAGAGTGCGCCCTCAGCAAGTTCGCTGATGATACAAAACTGGGAGGGGTGGCTGACACACCAGAAGGCTGTGCAACCATACAGCAATACCTGGACAGACTGGAGAGTTGGGCAGAGAGGAACCTTATGAAATTCAACAAGGGCAAGTGTAGGGTGCTGCACCTGGGGAGGAATAACCCCATGCACCAGTACAGGTTGGGGGCTGACCTGCTGCAGAGCAGCTCAGTGGAAAGGGACTTGGGAGTCCTGGTGGACAACAGGATGACCGTGAGCCAGCAATGTGCCCTCATGGCCAAGAAGGCCAATGGCATCCTGGGGTGCATCAAGAAGAGTGTGGCCAGCAGGTCAAGGGAGGTCATCCTCCCCCTCTACTCTGCCTTGGTGAGGCTGCACCTGGAGTAGTGTGTCCAGTTCTGGGCTCCCCGGTTCAAGAAGGACAGGGAACTGCTGGAGAGGGCACAAAGATGATTAGGAGACTGGAACGTCTCTCTTATGAAGACAGGCTGAGGGACTTGGGTCTTTTTAGTCTGGAAAAAAGAAGACTGAGGGGAGATCTTATCAATGCTTATAAATACTTAAAGGGTGTGTGTCAGGAGGTTGGGGCCAGGCTCTTTTCAGTGGTGCCCAGTGACAGGACAAGAGGTAACGGGCACAAACTTGAGCATAGGAAGTTCCACCTAAACATGAGGAGGAACTTGTTTCCTTTGAGGGTGGCAGAGCACTGGCACAGGCTGCCCAGAGAGGTGGTGGAGTCTCCGTCTCTGGAGACATTCAAAACCCGCCTGGACATGTTCCTGCCCAACCTGCTCTGGGTGACCCTGCTCTGGAAGGGGGATTGGACTAGATGATCTCCAGAGGTCCCTTCCAACCCCTAAAATTCTGTGATTCTAATGATGACTTCAGTACAAGAAACTAATTAAAATAGAATCCATGTTATGTAGCTCAAAACCATCTCTTTTGTAAACCAAGTGAATCAGTTAATTATTAGTATTTTCACAGAGCTTAGAGGGACAGAAAATCAGGGTCCATTATGCTTGGGACTGCATGAACACAGGAGACAGACTCTGCCCTGAAGAGCCTTCCATCTAAATAGACAACCCAAAGTATGGCAAAGGAAATCATTGCAGTGGAGGAAATGAAGCGTAGAGAGATTTCTCACAGTATCTAGGATGTTTTCAGAGGTGTTATGCACCACACCTACCTATATTTTTTATTTATTTTTTATTATTGTGGGGGAAAAAAGAAAAGCAAAGAATTTGCTTCCCTGTTGCAATCCATTACTTTTCTCTGCCCAGGAAGTGTACATATGTACATGTACAGGCAAAGATAAGTTGGCTACAGGTTTGATTTAACACTGCATGTTTTTTTCCATATTGATTGGGACCTGATATATGACTAAGTTGGCTGGTTCTGCCACCAGATATCTCCTTAGGATTTCATTATGAGAGGTCAAGGTACATTAATGGTTTGACAGGCCAGTTCAATGTTGCCTAGAAACCAGTGATCCTGACCTACTTGTGTTTAAAATGGTCAAAGAATCATCCTAATCAACAGTAAATATGTGCCCACTACTTGTAAATGGAAAATTTTCTAAAGCTTGAGATAATTCAACCAAAGAAGACAGACAGATAGAAAAAATATGAATTAGAATCTGCAATTCTTTAAGAAGAGTTCATTGAATGTCTTAACAGCTAAAATTCCATAATCAAGAGACAGGATGACATTAGATAAAATTTCATTTAGCAAAAACAGCAATAAGAAATCATAGTATTTTATGAATGGAAGAGAAGCAGATGTGTTCAGCAACATATATAAATTCAAAGTTAAGGGTTTTAATGTGTTGATAAGGGAAGATAAGTAGACAAAGACAGAAATCCATGGCTAACAGAGGTAATGACAATAAGAATTGTTGCTATTTTTTAATTAATTTAAAAAAAAAGAATACTTTGAGTCCATTAGTAGATGGACAGAAAAGCCAGAAGTGTTCAACAAGTATTTTTTTTTTCTGTATTTAAGAAATAACAGGATGATTGATTACAACACACAAGCATGATGAAGCACTTTCCAGACCATTAGCAGCAGTGGAGGCTGTTAAACAACATCTACTAGGCATAAACATTTTTAAAATCAGCCAGTTTGGCTAAATTGCAAACAGTATTACTAAATGAGCTAACTATGGAGTTTTCTGGCCTACTAACGCTTATTTGTATTAAATCTTGAAAGACTGGAAAAATCCCAAAGGTTGGAATACTATTAACAAAGAAGGCAAGTAGATAGCTCATTGACCCAAGCTTTATCCGCTATGACATTAAGTTATTTAGGAAAAAAAAACATGTCCAAAGGAACCTGATGAGTTTTAAATACACATCTTCATTTTAGGGCACATATATTCATTTTAGACTGTGGGAAACATCTGAACTAGCTCTGCTAGCTCCTTACAAATGAAGGGTTCCATTTTTTGCTGAGCAGTGCAAAACAATTTTGGCTTCTCTAATGATTTCAAAGAACCCGTAACATAATATTTTGACTTAGAAAATATGTTCGTTTTGGTATGATCAAACATAGCCTCTTCCTCAGACCTTTTGACAGTAATGGACTTTCTTATGAGTCTCTTGCAAACATTGAATACCTATGCATTTTGGATATGTATTATAAAATTCTTTAGGACATCTGTTAAAAACATGACAACAACAAAATCTCACAAAATCTGGTCCCAGTAATATTTCAGACATTAAAGTTTATTTTAATGCAAGTTAAATTAAATGCCTGAAATGTAAAATGCGGTAAAAATAGCTCATCTTAGCAATTCTAATAATGAAAAATAATAGTAAACTAGTCTGTACTGAGCTTCATTCTGATCTGTGGGACTAGTTCCATTTTCATGGTCAGTTTCCTTAGTAAATTTTCCTATAGGATTTCATTAATTCTGAAAGAGTCAACACACAGATTTTACACCAATCCCTTTTTAGCAAACTACCAATTTTCAAAGTTACCATTACTTTCCTGATAAAGGCTCTCCTTTTTAGAATCTATTTTCCTTTCTGCCTGTCTTGCTAGACAGAGTGTCTTCAACCTAAATTTACAGTACTCCCGCAATAACAATACTCCTGCTGCTTAAAGCAGGAGTCTGTCTTTGCATCCCCCAACACAATGAGCTTCTGTTCATATGATTTCCTCTCATGACCTTGACTAAGATGCAACCAAGTCACAGATTAATGAACTGTGAACTCCATCAAAGGGATAGTTTAACACACATTCTCTCCAGGGCCTTGCCCATCTGCAGGCAGATTCTCTGTATGCTGCAAGAGTATAATGTCTTTTGTCAACTCCAAGCAATCTGCTTTTCCATCTGTGGTCTCTCTGTATCTTCTTTCTATTCATTAGCCTTGGGGAATAACTGATCACTCTTTAAGACTATACCTTGCATAAGAACAATACATCTCCAGCTGCTTGCTACTACTTCAGTTCTTTAACTGGAAGGCTAAACCTCGTAAGCCTGCAGTTAGCTCATCCATGGGTTATCATGGCTTTCCATCTGGCCTGCTTTCACACTACAAGTTTTGACAGTAACTGTTGGAGAACTACTTTATTATTTTTTTTTAATCAGTGCTCCTAGAGGCTGTATTGACTTGTTGGCAGTTTAAGAGTGTGATTTCTATATCGTCCAAAGTTGATCAGTCTCAAAAACATGAGCACAATCTCTTGTTATTATCGCACTGTGTTTGAGAGACTTGTGTTCTTATTAAAAGATACGGTGGTCACCATTCTGCTCTTTAGTATCTTCTACCTCAGCATGCAATTATTCTCTTTCCTTAATGAGCCATCATCTTTCAGGTTGTGTTTCATTCTCTTCTGTCAGTTTTTGATAGCATCTGTGTTAGGTGTTAGATGTTCAAATAGAAATTATTTCTTCATAATTTTATCTAATTTTCTTCCACAGATAGGGTCAACATTGATCATCCTTTCCCCTTTACCCCAGAAAAGTTTTGCATACTCATTCTGATTAGCAAAAGAGCAGCCCCACTTCCTTTTGGACCACTTTCAGGTTGAAGAACCTTAGTAGCTGCCCATACACTCTTATTATCAAATCATGTGTAGGTTGGAAGGTATCTCTGGTGGTCATCTGCTCTAACCTCACTCCCATGAGCAACTCTGCAGGTGTGTCTATATTCCTGGTTCTTGGCAATGAGCTGCTGCTTTGCAGTCCAGCACAGCAAGCCAAAGTGCATTTCCAGCATTAAGAATCTCCAGTGGCAAGAGACATTTCTTGTTCTCCTTCTCTTTTTATGAATCATCTCCTGTTCTTTCTTTACAGGTTGTGGTAAAGTTCTGCGAGGTGTCATGCAGCATACAGCACTGCAGAGTTGGAGAACTGCTTTATCCCAGCTGTTGTTAGACAGCGTGAGATAGCTTTCCAGGCTGCTCAAGCTATTCTCCAGCTTTTTTTTCTGGCACTCCTGAAGTGTTGTTTTTCCAGATGGACTCTCAATATCCAGGAATTTGGACTCCATTGCTTAGCTGGCAAGTGTAAAAGGGAGGACAGGGAGCTGAGAGGCAAGGAATTGATTCTGCATATCTTGACTGACCTCCAGTTTGTTTGTTCTGCCTTACTTCCCTTTTTACCTGTTCAGCTAACTTTCCCTTTCATTTTTCTTCATCTTCCAAAGTCACCATGGTCTTTTCTCTCAAATCATAATTCTTAAGAAAGGGTAGTTCTTTATGACATGCACATCATTCTGTAATATATGCAAAAGTCCTCATGTGTCTGGGTCACTGCTTTCCAGTGTAGTGGTTAGCTTTAACAATGCTTGTTTCTTGGCCCATTGCAGGTTGCCAGGTGCAGTCCCAGACCACGTCCTCTATTGCAGCTACTACAACTGCAAACTGAGCATGGAAACCAGCCCATTAGCTCTATTTTTATACCAAACAATCACAGAGGGACAAAATATTTTATTTTTTTAAGCTTTCTTTTGCACTTTTTCCCATTGTTTCAGAACTATCCACCCCCCCAAAAAAAAGGAGAAAGGAGGGGGAACTGATCAGTTACTTTTCTTCTGCCCTCGTAGCACTTGAGGATCTAATTACATTGGTTTACACAATTGTTTATTTGCAAAACATAAAAGCGCAATCCAAGGAATCTTCTACCACTGTGCAATGTTATGTTTCTCCTCAGTCTTCCCTTAGGCTGACAGTGTCCATACTGTGGGAACAAAAGGTGGGAGGCAAGCATCCTCTCCCTCCCACCACAAAAGGGAAGAAAGATATTGATTATACATACTACAGTCAGAAATCAATAGTTTTACATTCCTTACCAATGCCCTGGTTTCTTCTTCTCTGGACTTCACTCTGTACACAATTCATCTTGAAAAATCCCTCCTCGTTTGGATTGCTCTTTAAGCAATAAAGGTTTGAAGTACAATTAAAAAACAAACAAACAAACAAACAACAATAAAGACAAATAAAAACAAATTAAAAACAATAAGACAATAAAGTCTTTGAAGGTTTTTGGAGTGACATCTTCTCTGCTTAATTTTCATATTTACTGTAATACAAAAGTCTGGAGTAATTTATTTGTCTCCTTTGACTATATGGGAAGAGTTGAATTTGAAGAAGAGTTTTACCAGTTCTTCAGCAGTTACAATTTAAGCACAAATAAATCAGTTACACAAGTTAGATGGTCTATAGCTCACCCCTGAAATTATGAATACACATCTTCGTCCACCAGGAGCTAGCTGATCTGATGCTGTAATAAGGTTTCCCTTTCCGATCATACTTATTGTATGCTACTTTCTTTTCCTATAGGAGTTATTGTTTCAATTTAAAAGTGAGCAAAAATCTTTACCTTTGAGCGGAACATCTGCCTCTTATGATATGTTTTGATTCAGTTTTGAAGAGTTTTGTACATTATACAAATATCAATTTTTTTAGGTATATTTAGAAACGGGAAGATTCCTGTGTGAATATACCGAACTCCAAAAGTCAACAGATAAAATGCAAAAAAACTTTCAATTTTAATCTTATCTGAAATATTCACATTCTTCTCTTATGAAACAAACACTAATTCACATTTTTTTTCAGGTGTACATTCAGATATGCATTCTTCAACTATGACAATCCCAAACTGTCTCTAAGAGCCCCTTAAAGAATCAGCTAAGCCTTGTGCAATCTGTTCAGGTGTAACAGACATTCAAGATAAGGAAAAAATGATAGCAGTAGCTTTACTTGATACCTACTACATTGTAGAATTGCTTATAGTTTTGCAAAATCATTGTAAATTATGCTACCACATCAGACAAGGCACCATTTTCCATCCATGAAGCACTGTGTATGTGACTACACAGTCATACATAAGGCGACCAATTTGATAGGAAGTTACTAACTACAGCAAGGCAAATAAACTGTGCCATTAGCATGATATACCTGGGAATAGACCTGGTTCTAGTAAATAAAAAAAAAAATCTTTCTTCTCCTATTTCCCTTGTTTTCTGTGTGTTATTGTCACCTGCTGAATAGCAGTAGTAAATTATTAACTTCTACTATTTCATAAGAGCACATCTCATTTTTTGTGGGGAGCCCTGTGTTGCAGTAGTTACTGACAGTTACTGATGTACATTGTTTGCACAGTCTAATGTTACAGCAATTCAATGCAAGCTACATCAGACCAACCTAATGTAGCAGGCAAAGCAAGCTGTTAGCAGTTATTTTCTGTTTATTCTGACAAAGACTAATAAAATAAATGAAAATGTTCTTAAAACTGAGACAACTCCAAGGGCTGTTTCAGTGGGACAGTTTTATGACCATGAGCTGATTTCAGCTAAGTGAGATTGCCTCCCACTGTCAGTTTTGTCTCTAGACATCTTGAAATGAGCAGACTGTGCTGAGAAAGGGAAGGTCAGCTGTCCGTGCTGGATAAAAGCAAGACTTGGGGGCTGATGCTGAGTTAGAGACACGCTTCAGCAATATGTCAAACAATGATGCCACCTTTTCTAGAAGAAACAAAGTCAAGAGAAACAACTGTTAAAAGCAAACTAATTATTTCCAAGTTTGCAAAAAGAATACAAGAATCATAGAATCATAGGGTTGGAAGGGACCTCTGGAGATCATCTAGTCCTACCCCCCTGCCAGAGCAGGGACACCTAGAGCAGGTTGCACAGGGAAGAGAGTATTATATTGGTTTCCTCTAACTAAGCAATCACTCAGAAGCAGTTAATACAGAATCCTTATAATCGTGGATGTGTGACAGTTTAGCAGTACCTACCTCACTCTCAAATAATTCTAATTTTCAAATACAAACTAGCTCTGAAAAAATGTTTTGATTAGCTGTGATAATCTTTGAGCATGGTGGGATGTTCTTGTTGGACAACCCCTTCATCCTATTTCAAAATTACCAGACAATAATTAGTTTATCAGCATCATGTACCAGGGACTAGTAAAAAAGCTGGATGCATTTGTATGTGGTCTGAAAAAGATTTGCTGATTGATACCATATGTAATGCAGTATTTAGTGTAGAGTGACTCCTAGGGGCTGCCCAGAAAAGTGAGTGTTTTGAGATCTTGATTCAACATTTTTCCCTAAAGGAAATAAATGTCTAATTTTGGAAAGGATGATTAAAACTTATATGAAAACACTGAATCTCATCGCCTGGGAGATTACAAATAGCAAGATGCAAGATGCCATTCAGTAATTTCACATTCTTTAGGATGGTAAGCAATATTGAATTCACTTTTTTCTGGTCAATCAATATAGCATTTTCAGCCATGGCCTCACCATGACGACAATATAATCTAGATTCATCAAATAGAAATATGAGATATGGCTCTAGACAAATACCAAGATACATTATTTAAAACTCTAGTGAATTGCTTGCAGACATTATCAGGGCAATTTTAAACATTAATAAGTCAGTTTCAGTAAATAGGGAGATAAAACAAAATCACCGTGGTTGTCTTGGGGATTTGGGGGGGTTGTCTTTTTCTCTTCAATTCTTTCTACATGCCGCTTCCTTTCTGACGGAGAAGAAAAATGGTTTACCCTTAGAAGATATAGATTCAGATTTTGTTCCCCGCTATAACACTGTCTACCCAGGGTAACATCCAGAACATGCCATTCCTCTTATGTTATTTTCACAATAACTTTGGAGAAACTCCAGATTAACACTCACAGGAAAATAAAACTACTTATTTTTTATAGATGCGTTTTACTTGGTACCAGGATGAGATAACAGCAATCTGGCTGACTTTTTTTAAGACAGGGTTGATAAGATTAGGGAAGAATTCTGTTGAGAATAGGACAGGATAGAGACATATTCTTTATCATAATTATCTCATCTTCAGAAAAGAGGAAGGAAATCCAGATCAACTATAACATGTGTGACTGCTGCAAGAATCATGGGGAACTCTCTGGCCTGTAGGACATAGGACGTTAAACTCAAGGGTTCTGGCTTTTATTATTAGATAGATCAAATTCAGTGATTGCTCAGAGTCAGTGAATAAGCAGAAGTAGGAATCAAAACCCACAGAAGTATGATCAATGAAAGAATAGAGAGTATGAGAGTAGTGAAAGAAGTTGCTCATGTGACAGGTGAAGGCACAGTCAAACGCACGACCATATAGCTGTTTTCATGTCACATAATACGGAAATGCAGGTGCGGCACATTGACCCTGGCTGGATGCCAGGTGCCCACATAAGCTGCTCCATCACTCCTCTCCTCATCAGGACAGTGGAGAGAAAATATAACGAAAGGCTTGTGGTTTGAGATACGGGCAGGGAGAGATCATTCACCAGTCACTGTTATGGCAAAACAGTCTCAACTTGGCAAAATTAGTTAAATTTATTACCAATCAAATCAGCATAAGGGAATGAGAAATAAAAAACAAATCTTAAAACACATTTCCCCCACCTCTCCCTTCTTCTTCACTCCTGATTTTCTCTCCCTCCCCTGGCTCCGAGCAGGGCAGGGGGACAGGGAATGGGGGCTGTGGTCCATTCATCACATGTCTCTGCTGCTCCTTCCTCGTCAGGGGGAGTACTCCTCACACTCTTTCCCTGCTCCAGCCTGGGGGCCCTCCCACGGGAGACAGTCCTCTACGAACTTCTCCAACATGGGTCCTTCCATGGGCTGCAGTTCTTCATGAACTGCTCCAGCGTGGGTCCCATCCACAGGGTGCAGTCCTTCAGGAACAGACTGCTCGAGCGTGGGTCCCCCACGGGGTCACAAGTCCTGCCAGCAAACCTGCTACAGCATGGGCTCCTCACTCCGTGGGGCCACAGGTCCTGCCAGGAGCCTGCTCCAACACGGGCTTCCCATGGTGTCACAGCCTCCTTTGGGCATCCACCCACTTTGGCGTGGGATCCTCCATGCGCTGCAGGTGGATATCTGCTCAACCATTAACCTCCATGGGCTGCAGGGGGACAGTCTGCCACACCATGGTCATCACCAAAGGCTGCAGGGGAATCTCTGCTCTGGCACCTGGAGCACCTCCTCCCCCTCCTTCGTCACTGACCTTGGTGTCTGCAGAGTTGTTGCTCTCACATATTCTCACTCCTCTCTCTGGCTGCAGTTGCAGCAACTTTTCCCTCTTCTTAAGTATGTTATCCCTGAGGCACTACTGCCATTGCTGATGGGCTCGCCTTTGGACAGGGGGTGGGTCTGTCTTGGAGCTGGCTGGCATTGGCTTTATTGAACGTATGGGAAGCTTCTAGCAGCTTCTTACACAAGCCACCCCTGTAGTACCCCTTCTGACGAAACTTTGCCATGCAAAACCTACGTAGTAGGAGTCCTATTTGTACGTGCCAATGGCAATGCTAGACACACAGTGTCCTTAACATTGTCCCTCATTTTTCCTCTGACATCCATAAATCTACTTTTAACAGCAGGAATTGCTTCTCATCCCTACAGTAATGAAATCCAACTGTTATCTTGTAAATCCATCTACTTAGTCAGATTATTTTCCCTCTAATCCAGCTGAGCTAATTCTTTCAACTAAAGAATGTAAAAGGGTGACTAATTGTGCTTAGTGCTTTCATGGTGTTTGTCGTGTTCAAAACATTAAACAAATGTTAATTAATTAACAAATATGCAGAGCTACAAATCTGCAAATCAGTCATCAAGGCTGTGTTTAATAGTTTATTAATTAAGGTTTCATCATTTGGATTTTATCACAAGTCTTAGACTACATGAATTCTTCATTCATTTTTTGAAGGAAAATAACAAATGTAATCATAAAGAAACAGGAAATTGTTTCAGAATATTATAAAGTCAAGTGAAATAATATCACCTAAAATTGTTGAAAGGTTCCTACTATATCTGGTTGTTCTATTTTTCTAGCTGATGGTTCCTTCCATCCTCCTTCATGATAGAATAATGCAAACAATAAATACTGTTGCATGTACAACTCACATCTGTTATAATTATCTCTACAAGATCTTTTTGAATGGAAGAAATATCAGTTCTTTACCTGCAAAATGGCACTGAGGAATATTGAAACTAAAAATACAAAGCATCTCACTTAATCATAAGAGTTTACTCTTCCATCTAAAAGAATTTCCATTTCATTAAAGAAATATATAACTATCTGCTCTGATAAGCTTTCACTGTATATGTCAAGTACAGTTTGTACTTCACGCCACTTCTTACAATATGTTGATGAGCATTTCTCCCTTATAGAAGCAGGTTGCTTCCTTTTCCATGGGTGTATACTGCCTGGATCTGTGAGTTGAATGAATAGTGCTCAACACAAATACTTACCCTAGGAAGTACAAATCACTCTCAAAATATGTAAGGATGTTTTTGATGAAGACTTCTGGTAACTGATAGACACTTCCGGTAATTGACTCTTGAATGACATATTCTGCAAGAGTGGATATTAGGAGTATTTCCAGGTTCAATTGTCTTCTCTCATCTTCCTCTCTTTCTTATTTTGGCCTATCAGGTACAGGAGAATATTCGTGCTACTCAGGCATGCTTTTCTATTTTTTTAAGACAGAATAAGAATTTAGAACTTCCCCTTTGGCCTTGAAAACCGCAGTTGTGGTGCTTTCTAGTATATGTAGCAGTGTGAAAAACCTGTGTAATTTTTGGCTAGTTTAGATGTAATCTTGAGAGAAGTGGTTTGCCAGGCAACATGTCCATGTTCAGTCTTTCACAAAACAAAAATATGTGCCTCTATCTGAGGAGTCCGATTTAGGCTATTCCTTCTAGTCTGAAGGAATTTTCATAGGCAGGAAATGGACATGTACCTGTAGGGTACTGCTGCAAAAGAGAGTTCAAATAGCTTTGGCTACAGCGGTGTATCTCTGCATAGGATAAACCAAAAGGCCCCCAAGCTAGGTCAGATACGGGAGCCACTAAGATTCTTGTTAAGTATGATCTAAGATTAAGTTTTGCTATTTTATGCTTTAGTTTGGTGGCATTGCTTCCAGCTTTGTAACCAAGAACATAACTGTATGCTGGAAGAAAGTGTGTGAGTTTTATTTTAAGCTATAGGGCTTAAAGTGGACTCAAGTAATTTTGACAGGCACAAAGTTTGCTTCTTTTCTAGACACAGCAAATAAATCATAGAATCATAGAATCATGAAACAGTTTGGTTTGGAAGGGATCTTTAAAGATCATCTAGTCCACCGCCCCCTGCCGTAAGCAGGGACATCTTTCACTAGATCAGGTTGCTCAAAGCCCCGTTCATCCTAACTTTGAACAGTTCCAGGTGTGGTGCACCCACACATGAATTACCTTTGCAAAAATGTCTTTTGCAATATTTACATAAACAGACTAGAGGAATTCAGATGCACTTCTTAGGAAGCTGTAACAGCCAGGGCAGGGGGACTGTTATCAAGTGCCAGGTGAAAGGGAGTTTGTCCTGTGGAATGAGTAACAAAGAAAGCTGTTGGGAAGCACTTACTGCCAGAGGAACAATTCTTGGTAAAGTAATCCAAGTGAAGAGGACTATGCTTAACATATTATAAACTTAATATTAATAAAATGTACCATATAAAACACAGCCATGAAGAGATTATCAAGAGAGCCTTGTTACAGGTCTATCTCAAAACAGCAAGAGTGATATCACTATTTCCATTTATTTGAATTTCACTGGATTGTCATGAAAGCTTAATAGTGGCATAGCGATTGTTAAGCAATTCTTGCATTAGCTTGCTACCCTCTCAGTTGTTGGGTGGCATTGTTTGTAGCTTTTATTTCCAAGATACATAAAATTACCTCCTTGGTCTGGACAATGAATCGCTGCTTGTGTTTATTTTTCCCTCCTATTCTGGAAACCTCAAAATCCTTATTGTTGTTTATTATTATTGTAATAAGAAGTAAGTACTGCAGCAGAAATCGTGACTTGCTTTTCTCCCCTGTGAAATGTGACTCATTTCTAAATATACTTTAATCTGTTCTTGTCCCCTTGTGAATAAATAGTAGCTCTAAATCCTGTAAAATACTGCTCCATCTAATCATGTGATGGGTAATATGATGTTGGTAACTCTGTGTTCTTCCTCAGAAGTGTCAGACACCTTCATCTGCCACTCAGTGTGACAGAATTTGCAAACATGCAGCATTTCCTCAAAAACACCTATACTGAATCCTGACAAAAAAACCTGTCCAAACCAACTCCATGAAATCTTAGCAATGAGCCAATGCCAAATGTCTTCAAGATTCCATTCAAACCCTTATTGAGTTTGCTAGTTTAATACGGAGGACTACAAAACAAGCATTTCAGGAGATTTCTGGAGTTTCTTGCTTTCATGTAAATGAGAGGAAGAGTTCGGGTTTGTTTTTTTTTCTTAGATATGAACATTTTGTTTTTGCAGTTTTTACCAGAATCTGAATTATCCCACCAGAGAGTAAACAAAAATCAAACGAAAATTTATTTAATTTCATACTTAATCCCTACAATCAATATATTTCACAACAATTTCTCATGTAGCATAGTCACAGTTTCTTTCTTCTGTGTTTGCGAAAACCAGGCAGATTTTGTAATTTTGTCATCTCAAAATCACAGGAGGTGCAACTATAAATAAATCAGGATTAGAGCTGGGTAAGGCCATGACTCCCAGAATTCCAGAAATGGAACTCAGCAAAACACAAGTCATAGAAATGGACTATATTTCCTGAAACATTTACGTTTCACATAAGCAGAAGTTTCATAAGCTTAAATGCTTTCATATCCATGAGGCAGAGAACTAGAAACTCAGGGCCAGATGTCCACAAGGCACGTCACCATATACGATATAGATGTTTTTGAAGAAGATAGCCTGAAGAAGAATTATGTCATACCCTGGTTACTAAGCAGAGAAAAAACAATTAAATTGCATGCAAAGTGTATTTTTACTTCTTTATTTGCATTCCTGCACACACTCCTCCCCTTCTCAAGTACATTGTTGAAGACTTACAACAAAAAATAGAAGTTCTGAAAACAAAAGAATGTGCAGCAAGTGATCTTCTCCTCCAAACAAACTTCCCCCTCTAACTTCACTAGTTCATAGAAATCATATGTTGATGATACATGAACAAAACCTGCTCACACATATTTAAGGTTTTTTAGCTTTATACCTAATTCTGCTTTGTCAGAGAGACTTCTGCAGCTTGTTAAGGTAAATAATCTGTAATATGTTTGTGTATCATTCCTACCCAATGTTGCACTAGCTAACCAGCCCTCTGTAGTGCATTCCTTGCGGTAAACATCGTATTGGAGGAGTCAGTGGTCTTGGGCAAGCCACATCTGCTCTGCTGGGCCTTGTACTTGAGCCTTGAGA
The DNA here is from genome assembly GCF_028500815.1 of Rissa tridactyla. Taxonomy (NCBI): domain Eukaryota; kingdom Metazoa; phylum Chordata; class Aves; order Charadriiformes; family Laridae; genus Rissa; species Rissa tridactyla. Next base: position 112,781,463 of record NC_071468.1, on the reverse strand, counting down.
AGCCTTAATTACTCTTAGCATGAGTAACTGCCATGTAACCAACCTGCTAGCATGCAACACTGTAAAGGAAGGTGCTGGCATGCCCTAGGCTGGTCAGTGCTGCACTTTCCTGGATGTCAAACCCCTCCCCCTCCGGGGAAGATTAATGGTACCACAATATGGGGGGAGACTAAACCTCTCTGCGGGTGGGATCTGCGCAGCCAGCTGTGGGAATCCACCTGGGGTCACTCCGATCATGCACAAAGGTGGGTTCCCAGCATTTGAAGTGATATAAGATATACTTGCTAATTATATTTCTCTTCCTATTTCTATCTTGTTGTTAAAGCAATTTTATTACACTATTTGCTGTTGTGTCTTTCTGATTGACATCCAGAAAGAACTCTTCACCCTCTATTCCCTCTGGAGCACCCTCTGCGTCTTCCCTTTGCTTTCCATGATACAGGTAACTACAGCACAGATGGCAAAGTGGCAAATGTGAATCACTGCAGCTCACAGGAGTCAGTAATTACATGTAGCCAGGCAAGCCAAAGACAGACAGGCATAACTACATCCCCTATTGGTACAAACTGGCAGAGTTTCACTCAGTTTATCCTGTCTAGGAATTCTGATTATGAATATTTAAACCTTCAGGATATCTTCAAACCTCATCTAGTAAATCTTTCCTGCTTTTCATCCCGTGTTCTCCATTCTTCTCTCTTTTTCCTAAAACTGAAATTTTGCAGTGGCCCAGCATTGGTTTTTTGGCAATTTTTTTTTTTTTTTTAATGTTTTAAAGCAGAAGAAATGATTTATTTCTACCAGTTGTACTTTCTTTCATGGATTGATGCTATAAGGAAGTGTTATGTTGTTAAATTATTTCTAACTGTACTCATTAAAAGGTTGCCATTATTTGGAGAGCTGAATGAATGGAAATTATTGACCTTAATTCATTTCAGCCAAGTCAGTATTATAAAAGCTAGTATCATGGTTGACAGTAATTAATACTTACTTTTGCTTTTTCCCCAGAGATGACATAATGAATGACTGCAGCCTACCATTTGTTATTTTGCAAATTGTACTTTACTTACCTTTAAAAAGAACACTACAAGATATAAAATGTGCACTCTAAAAAAAGTAATGAGTACAAAAAAGTTGAGGTTATTATCCTTAAAATCTGAAAATCTGTTTAAATAAACAAGCAAACTGCAAAGTGCCCAATGGTCCTTTTTCGATAGTTTGACATAGAAAGAAATGTTCCTCCAAGAAGTGTTCCCTTCTAGAATAGGATTAAAGTAGCCTTGCAGTTGGATGAATCTTTGCCTCTACAGAGAATCTGAAGTCTCCAGACCAGCTGCTCCAGCATCTTTCATTAAATGCACTGAAAGCCAAAAGCCGGGAGGGAGAGGGGGCGGGGGTTTCCTATATATTTGCAATCCTCAGAAATTCCAGAGCTAATTGAGTTGTTCAGTTCTTCCTGCCTGCTCTCTAAAATGCACCTTTCACAGAAGAACTAACTGCGATAGTCTAACATGACCATTTCACTTTAGTCCAGTTATTTCCTGCACAAAGAACTGTAATTTCATAATAGCAAACTAGTGTAGGAGAATATATTGGAAAGCCCTTATTATCTACCGTCTATCAATATTAATTATTGCGCTTAGCTTAAAGAACATCAGGTTAGTCTCTGTTATCATTTAATTATCTTCCTAGTTATCTTTTAATTATCCTGTTTCCCTACTACTGCTAGTATATGTAGCTACTACCCTGGATCTTTTTTCCTTTACACAGAGGAACACACATTGCTTTTGAACCGCAGCACAGCTTGTGCCAATGTTTTGTAAATGTTACCTACATTAGAAAATCTTTTCTTTAAAGCCACAGACTTCATCATGGTAGAATACTATCATCACAGCAACTGATCAGAGTAAACAGAGCATTTAATTATTTTATAAGAATTTTTACGATCTGAAATGTTATGCTGATAATTGCTTTCCCCTTCATATATATCTTTTCATACATTAGGCAGATTATTGGTACGTGAAGCAGTGGGGATTGACCTTTCACTATCCACTTATTCCCTCCCCAGTGAATAAAACACCTTTTGGGATAGATTCTGAAGACCAATCCACACATTCTTTGGGTCGTTATTGAGGAGGATGTTTTGCCTTAGCGCATTTTCATTTTTTATAACAAGAATATTAACAGACAACAAAACCAGACAGTCTCATTTCATAGCGAACTGCAAGAGATGGTTGCTTGGGCGGTGCATGTTAAATTTTACCATTCTCTGCTACAGAAGGTAGATAAATTACCAGAAATAGGAGAAAGATGGATAATGTTACAGATGTTTAAACATTGGTGACTATTCAGTGTGAGTTATGCTAAAATACCAATTGCAAGTAAACTTAATGTCATGCTTCATTGGACAACCTGATAATGGAGACAGTGTAGTGTATTGCCAGTTTATTTTTAATTTAGCAAGAATGGTATGCTTCACATAACAAAGGGAATAACATAAATAAATAAAAAAACCGACACACCAAACAAACAAAAGAAGTTCCACTCCCAGAAAGATTGCATAAGTCTTAGCTAGAGGTAGGAGCTTTACTGAAGGTAGACGTGCACAAAATGTGCTAGCCTGATAAATGGTAACTGTCAACAATCTGTCAAATATCAACTATCAACAATAACCTGATTACTAGCAGCAGCTTCAACTGTCAACATCTTCTACTAAACCTGAAGACATTTAAGGACAGCTGAAGCTGAAGGGACTCAAGAAGGCATTGAAGAAGGACTGTCATATTTCTGTTTTCCCAGATACATTTGTATGTTTGGCAAGCCCATCAAATATAGCACATAAAAAAGAGATATTTGTTCATTTGTCCAGAGTTTCTGAATGTTCAATACCTTGCTGAGAACAGAAGTACTAGTGCCAGCAAGGTAGCTACATAAATTCACAGATGGCCACCCTGATGCCTGTCACACACGTAAACACAAACTGCTTCATTGAGCATTCACATAGCGTATAGAAGAGGCAGCATGATTTCCTCCTTTTCTTGACTTAGAAAAGTGATTTGAACTCAGGTCTTCTTAACAAAAAGTGCTGGGACTGCTAAAGAATACTTTATCATGGGGACTCTCTTCACCTTGCCAGTTAAAGTAATGCTGCTCTTCTTGAAAAAATTAAGTGGTCGTTTTGGCTACAGGCAGCCCCATGCACAGCCCTTCTCCCTCTCCCTCTCCCTGCCTTTGAGTATTTATTTACTTGTTCAGCACAGAACATCTTCAGAGCAGCCCCTGATCCAGGAGACCTCAACCACCTCTGGAAGAGGACGTCTTTCCCCACTACGTGCAGAGAGAGAGCCTGAAGCAACCGGCTTTGGCCTTGGGGTCGCGTGTCCTCTATCGCTACTTGGCTCTCTGATACCGAGCCTAACACAGTGGAGTCTATATGCTGGCATGCTGACCTAATTCCATGCTCCTTCCTGAGAAACATTTTTACTAGTTTTTTCTGCACAGACCCCAAGAGCTATGCAGGGAAAGGATCTCATTTAACCTTTTGTTTTGAAAAGGGGAAGATGCTGCTAAAGGGTATACTGCACAGTATTAAAAAGAGAAAACGCTACTTACTGGAGACATCGGTTTGTGTAGCACTTGACATCAAAACATGAGGAGAAAATTGTGGTTCAGAGTGTTTTCGCTTGTCCCTCTAATAATAATTGCATATGAAATTGTGTGCTGCAGCGGCACTGCTTTTTGTCAATTAGTATAAGATGAAAATGCTTGTTGAATCCAATTCTGCATGGATCTATGCTAATTTCATGGTATGTTTCCAGATTATATCCTTCAGTTTGACAGATTTTGTGAAATGTTATATGGCAACATCTGATTTATTTAGTTAGAGATGCTGCCTAATGAGAAAAGTAATCAGTCCCACTAGCCTTTGCTTTCAAATATCAGTTCCCATTAGAGACATTTCTGCAAACCCTTACTGCTCTTTAGTCTATTAAGTGAAGATTTTCTAACCGAGAAAACTTTCCAAATCCACACATCATAATTTAACTGAAATATAGCTACTTTCCCCAATGTACGTATTTCCATTTCTACATTTTGTTAATAGCTTCTTTTTGCTGTTAAGATTTAAGCAAAGTTTTTGTCTCCTGCTAGGCAATTATTTCGTTGATGCAGCAGTGGAAGTACAATGAATTCACAATCTGTGATGATACAGCCATGGCCATGACAACACCTTGTCACATTTGTTTTACGGAATGAGCTGGTAGGCTCTGTTGTAAGTCATAAAATTTTTCACTAACATTTAACACTTTAACAGAAATTTAAAGACATTAAATAACAAATCATTATAGCAGTCATGACTGATAGGCTGGTATTATGTTCCTTATCCTATAGATAAGTGCTATAGGATGTTTTCCAGTATCATCATTCAGTTAGCTAGAGAACTGTGTAAAAAACTAGCCTACTACCTCCTAAATTTATGTTAAAGAGATTCTTTTCCTCATTCTTTCACTATCTGCACAATATTTATAAATGTAAACCAATCGGTAGCTTAGTCTAATGTTACAAGAACAAATTTCTGTGCTATTTTTCAAAGAAAGGGGAAGGTAAAGGACTACTTTTGCTGCTGCTACTACTACTACTACGACGACTACAACTACGATTTAAATTATTGATATTGTATTTTACCAAAGGTAAGAACTTAGCTAAAAAAAAAATACCAAAGCTTAAACCTGAGAGCAGCTACAAATTAAGAAATATGAACATGACTGTTTTTATATAACGAGAAAATGTAAAAACACTCTAGAGCAAAATGTACGATCTTACCTTCACAAAGTCCAGATTCCTAATTATTGCTTACCTACTGATAATTGCAATGATTCTTTTTATTGTATAGCAATAAACTTTTTAGTATGGCCTATTTGCAGAAATTATACTATTATATGAAGTGCTATATAGTTTTAAGAAAGCTTCTTCTCCATTTCTTAATGGAATTTGAGACATTTCCCAAAAATATCTTTTTTATATATATATAAATATAATATATATATAAAAATATATTATATATAAAATATATATTATACTATCTAACAGTTTTAAATAAACTTTTGTAAATAATCTGAAGTGTTGTTTTCTTTTAACTGTGTAGCTGTGTAGCAGCTCACAAATTTCATTACCATTGCTTCATGAAATGTCAAAAGGACCAAATGTACTGAACCTGTTATAATGTACATGACATACCTAGTGTTATTAATGACAAGTTCCTCTAATAAAATGAGACCATTTATCTTTGTTCCAATCAGATCCACATGCCCAGACACAAGAAATAAACTGGCTTCCTGATAGTACTCTTGTATATTGAATCATTAAATTTCATGTTAAAGACGACATTCAGAAAACAATTTTGTGTAAAAAGGCTATGTTAAGAGAAAAATAAAAAATTACTCTGAGGGTTTAAAAGAACTTGAATCATCTTATATTCCAATATTATGCAGATTAATAAAAGCTATAAATTCTAATCCAAGCAAAACAAATATTCAGCACACTCAGAATTACAGTTCTTCATTTTTTTTCCTCTCTTTCTGTACTCCTTTCCCCTTTTTAAATGAACTTTCTTTCTGTGAGGAGCTGAACACACAAAACAGTTTCTTATAGAGCCCTTCCAGCACGTGCACTCTGAGGACAGGTAAACTCAATCCACAGTGGCTTTGCCCTGAGAATTTCAGTTGCTTATTCTGCAGGAGGCTTGCTCTCTCTTTCCCCTTAGAAATAAAGCACCGAGGAAATAATTGAATTTTCAGGAGCTTGGGCTATTCACTAGCAGTGAGCACCATAGACTCTCTGGACTCCTACCACGATGATTATCTAATCATCCAAGGAAAGAGCTACCTGTCCTTTTGTATTTTAAGCACTTACCTGAGGTGACAGATTTAGGAATCTCATCATTAGAAGGTATCCCATCATCCCTGAAGTGCTCTCTTCGTGACTGATCTAGAGCAAATTTAAGACACAAACCCTCTCTGAAGGGGACTTTCTTTCTCCATTATTATAGAAAAAGTGCAGGAATCTAAGTTAAGTGCTCAGTATGAGTACTATGTGTATACTCAAGGTTATACTCAGGAATGAACCCTTCCTTTTTTCACTTCACTCTTCTGCAGAACTTACAATGTAAATATATAGTGGAAAGGGTGTCAGTACATCCTTATAGACTTATTATTGATATCTCCTCTCAACTGCTGGACTTTACAGGCCTTCAGTCTAACATACACAACAGTTTGCATGTTCTTATATACCCTTATTTACAAGAAAATTTCAGCAATCCTGAGAAATTTGAAGTTCACATGCTAGTAAATGTGTTCCTAGGAAGTGATAGTGTCACAGCATTAAAATTCAAGACATTGTGATTTGGAAGTGAAGGTAAATTGTGAATAGAATGCAATCAGAAACAACACAATTTAGCAGGAGGGAAAGGAATCTTAAAGCGCCTTAACAAAACACTGAAAAAATTGTTTATAAGGGAAAATGCGTCTTCATAAGTAAGACATATTCAAAGATCTTATGGGTGGAAGAGAAGCTGATGTTTTAATAACCTGGTAAACAATCAGATATAACATTAGTTAAAGATTTCAAAAAAAAGAAAATGAAAATGACATTTTACATCTTCAAATCTGAGTGGGAACACTTACTACCAGCAGAACATACTGTAGGTAAAAGATACCCGATTACAATACTGCTTCTTTCATAAATCGAAAACCTGCTAGAAGGACAGGTTAAGCAAAAGACACCCAATTAGCCAATGAGAAGGTTTGAGACAATGCCACTTTCTACTAATTATCTCATTAAACTGTATGGTGTAGAGCTTACCTCTCCATCACACAAACAAATGAACAAAATGGGACAGAAACAATTAATGAATAAATATCCCATCTCTCTAAAATTTCCTCTTTCTCTCCTTCAGAATTTTCCACCCAGTGAAGTCTGCATTTAGGTAAAGAAGGCTAAGAAAATGCAGAATATGCAGGAACATTACCTAGTATTTGGGAGTAAGTATTTTGCAATGACTATTCCATGTTTTGTCCCTGTATGGAGAATTTAATTCTGAAAAAAACTGAAAGCTGCCATTCGAAAAGGCAAGTAACCACTATGAATTTGCTCTGGAATAGAATTGTTTTGGACAAGTTAAATGATGGCAGATAAACTATTGCAGAAAAGTGATCAGTCGTCTTCTTGTAGACTAACACATTCCTCTTAAAACTGGTCTTGCTGCAGGATCCTAGTTGAGAATCCCAAGTTAATGGTTAACAGTGCTATAGATGAGGATTCGAGTACTACTATTTTGGAAAAACAACCCCAAAAAGTCCCCAAAGAAACAAAAAACCAAAAAGGTAATAAAAAGTGTCTACCTACTCCTGACTCCCATTATAATTTCTGAGAACAGTGAAAGCAGCTGCAAAAAGAGTTAACCCTGTGTATGAATGAGAACCAAACATCAAAATCACAGAAACAACAGAGATTAAGACACAGTTACATAGATGAGATGAGAAAGAGAGTCATGGAAAATACTGAGAACATTAGAAAAATGAAAGAGATTAAATGTACAAAAATATTCCACTATTGTAAGTAACTTCCTAACAGAAGATGATGTTGCTTTGTAGAATACTTACCCTGGAAAAGTAGATGAAAGTAAAAACTGCATTGAAAAATATTAAAAAAGAAAGAATTATCAGTAAGATTTTTACATCTATTTCTATTTTCAGCATCCTATTAAATCAACAGTCAGACTTAATTCAACTCTTGGCAATTCTCTATTTCTTTTTGCTTGCATTCAGCATTTAAGTAGGCCATAAACATAATTTCAGGTACGTTTCTGGTTAACTACCTATGTCAGCAGTTTGCTATCGGAGAGTGCTATATAACAAATTCTCTAGTTAGGTTTCCTGTAGCAACATTTGTCTAATGAATTACTGTGCATCAGCTGCAGCGATTCAGTCCCAAGATACGAGACAGTACTCACTTATAAAGAGCATTGTGGGGATGCTAACAGATACCTACACAGTCATTAGACTAAACATATCCTTAGGATACAAGGAAAAAAAACATTTCAAACACAGAGACTGCTTTAGAAAACAAGGACAGAGTACGCTGCTCCAACAGGCACCTTTATAGCTGAGCTTAGAAGTAATTCCAAAGCCAAACTTTTTAGTTTACTTCTGAAAGCACTGCAAAGGGCAGATTATTCCTTCATGATTTATCAGGAGTAAAATTTTAACTCACAACAATTCAACTAACTATACTGGAACTGTTACTTATAAAAAGTACACAGAGAGGTGAAAACAACCCCAGGGAAGCTTGTCTTCTGTTCGTGCTCCAACTCCTTGCCCATGAGAGGAAGGTAGAACCTTGCTGAGTTTCACATCTATCTTTGGGAGTATGATGGGCAGCGGACATGTAGGCAGTCAGCACATGCACAGTACCAAATTAACTGGGCAGAATGAAGGGACTTCTCCTGTCAGAAAAGAAGAAAAAAGAGAAAAGTGTGATCCAAACTCTGTTGAGTGCTGTGCTCTTGGAAGCTCAGAGTGGAGTTGAAACAGGCCGATATATGTACAGACCAGCAATTTTCAACTGAAAGCATTTTTCTGAATAGTAGAGCAAGGTGGTTATGCTACATACCAGGACTTTCATTGTACCCTACAGACCACCAAGGAAGAATAACGCCTGGTGATCTGCTGAAAGGAATGCAAGCTAACAACCCAGTCCAGGGAGAGAGAACAGATCTCATGCAAGTCACCAAAAGTCATTAAAACCTTTCTTCTGCTCAAACACACTCAAAAAATGCAAAGTCTTTACAAATAGTTTCTGATGCAGGCATCCTTAAATATAAATTCTACTTCAGTTTTTAAAGATGCTTGACTATATCTTAAAAGAAGCACTATCGTTGAGTCTAACTGAAAAATGAACACCATCACCTTGGTCATGTTAAGTATGGATTTAAAAAAAAATCATATCCTCCCCTGTCAACTGATGGTTTGGTTTGATAGAAATCATAGTCCAAGCCTCGATGTCTGGAGCAATTAAGTCCAGTGAGTCAGATTCCAGATCTAACCTGGCATGTCTTTCTACTTCAAATACAAATTATACTTTATCAGCTAAAGGAGAGATATTGATGAGGCAGCATAATGAGCATTTTTAAGAGACAATCGGATATGTACAGGCACTACAGGCTTGACAAGGGTATAACACTAAAAAATGTCTTGAGATGTGAAGGTCCTTCTACGAGATTTCTATGTTACCACAGGTAATATTGATACTGCTACTGGGTGTAATTTGTTGATGACTTTATCTTATTTATCTCTCTGACAGAATGAAGCAATTTCATTCACTTGCATAAACAATAAGATGCTATCAAGAGCTGACAAACTCGTTAGAACAAAAAAAAAAAACCAAACAAACCAAAAACCACCAAAGAAAGAGCAGGTGGGGGATTTTTAATGGAATTAAACCATAGGACCCTCCGAAGAAAGATCTGCAGGATAAGCTCTTAATTGCTTCTACCTTTATTTCTTCAGTTTTATCTGGGTATTTTTGTTTAATTTAACACTCCAGTGAACTATCCAATGAAAAAATACTTGTGTTAGATATCACCTTGCACATTTTCACTTAAAGCAACAAATTAAGACAGTCAATATAAATCAATTTTTTTTGGTAATGATTCCCAGATGTAGGCTCCAATATTTCATGCATCACTAAATCTATCAAGTAACGATTGTTTTCTTGGAGCTAATAGAGATGGAACTATTCATTTTTTAGTGTCTTTTTCCTATGCTGATGTTAAGTTTTGCCTTAGCTGTTTCAGACAGAAATGAATGGCTCCCCCACGGCAGAAAGAATCTGTAAATTTATCTTTGCATTCCACCCCAAATCCAATTATTATAACAACCCTGCTACTACTGTTATAGTTAAATGCCTGTCAGTGTTTCCATTATAACCCTTTCTGTGTGAGTTTATAACTCAACCATTAAAAAAAAATTTGCTCCAAGCTAAAGCTTGGCATATATGGTTTCAACCTGGAATACGTTAAAAGAACAAATCAAAACAATAAACCTGCAAACCTGCCCCAATTTTCTAAAACATCTCTTTGGTTGTTTTTAATTTTTTAGAAGGGGAAAAGGAAAAAGTTTCAAAAAAATCAAAACTGAAAGAGAACATTCAAGCCCTCATTCATCTCGTTTGAAAGTCAACAGCAAAAGTTGAGCAACATCTGAATCAAAAATGTGGGAGCAATTCATCTCTGTGTAAAATTGTTGATTTCAGAATCTGTCTGGATGTTGCTACAGCTTCAGACTGCAGAATACCTGATGTTTCAGTGTTTCTTGAAGTAGGTTGCTGTATGGGACAGTTAATACCTACCTGTTATATTTACCTGGTCTAAATATTGATACACGCTAAAGAGTGAAAGGATAATAGAAATACAATCAATCGACTCATTCAGACATTTTTAAAAGTCCTAATATGAGGCTATAGATAATAGATCTGTAGGGAGAACTACAGTGATAAAACTGTTAGCGAAACATCCAGTTAGCATCCTGACCCATTGAAACCTGATATTTTTTAAAATCAATAGCACCATAACATATCAAACTATGCCTTTGCTTATTAACTATAAATTAAAGTCTATGTATCTTCCTCTCCTATAGTGTTATAACCTCTGAAAAACAGCACTCATCAAGCAGCTCAGAAGAGCAATTTTAGACATGGGGAAGTCAATAGCTAGGATGGGGATAGGAACAGTCACAGATGTGGTCTTAAAACATAGCCAGGAGCCCCCTGTTCTAATATATATCACTTACTGAAACAGTGCGCTGGGGAACATTGGAATGAACTATGCTGCCTCAGGATGCTGGAGAAAACATTTTCAACGCACTTTGATTTTCAGCCTTTTCTTTGTGGTTAGTTGATTGCACTTATTTCTTTGCAAAGTATTTTTCATCCTTTATTTTGTTGACTTTTTCTCAATTACTTCAGGAAATTATCAGAGGGCTTACAGTTACAGAGGGTCCCCCAGGTTTGCTTGAGTAGCTCAATAGCTTCTGCCCAATCTGCCTTTCTTTGAAGTTGTAACAATGTTCTGTGGCTTTAGAATTCATCATAATCTCACTACAGATTAGATTTAACTAATTAAATGTGTCATCAGCAGGCTGTCAACCCAGCACGACCTTTTACAGATCCTTAATTAATACATTAAAATCTACTAGCCTGAGTAAAATACTTGCCCTCCCACACTTAACCTTTTGGAATCTTGAAACAGATCATTTAAACCTCTCTCTGGTTTTGGGGTTTTGTTTGCTTGTTTGCTTTCTTCTTCTGTGTTCAACTTTTAATTCCACTCTTACTTCCCTTGGCAGGGCTTGTTAATTTCCTTGAAAGTACATTTTACTTTTTTTTCTTATCTTTTATGAGGTCCAAGTATTTCAATGGTCTCCTTATAGTAAGTGAACTTATTACTTTATACATGAGGATAATATTGACTGGACTGAGTTGGCATAGATCCTTTCAGTTCTGGGAATTATATGAATTTACACCAAGTTAGAATTTGACTCCATGTGCTTTATACAGCACAGGTATGGCACTCTGAGATGGAAATAGACTTATGTCCGTGCTTCAGATTTCTTATCTTTTGTTGGACTTTAGTATTCTGCTTGATTGTCAGAGCCTGTATTTTATGCTTTAGTTTAAGTACAATTCAGTTCTGTAAGACGGTATATAGAATGACCTTGCTGTGAGATGTAAGTGTATTAACATGCAATATTTCAGTGATTTAATTTATAATGCCAAGTTCTTGCTTTGTGTAAATACAATCTAAACGGCATGAAGAGCTCTTAGAAAATTACGGAAACACTGTCTTTTATTTATACTGCTTTGATAGGCTGTTGCACTATGGAAACTTAATATACTTGTAATATCCCCGGTCCGTGTTTGTTTGCACTTCATTTCACAAGGAATTCACACAAGCAACGGGAGTTCCCTGATATCATACTGTCATGGGTTAACCCCAGCTGGCAACTAAACACCACATAGCTGCTCACTCACCTCCCCTCCCCCTGAGGGATGGGGGGAGAATTGTAAGGGTAAAAGGGAGAAAACTTGTGGGTTGAGATAAAGACAGTCTAATAGGTAAAGCAAAAGTTGTGCACACAAGCAAAGCAAAACAAGGAATTCATTCACTATTTCCCATTGGCAGGCAGGTGTTCAGCCATCTCCAGGAAAGCAGGGCTCCATCCACGCATAACAGTTACTTAGGAAGAAAAATGCCATCAGTCCAAGCGTCCCCTCTTCCTTCTTTTTTCCTCAGCTTTATATTGCTGAGCATGATGTGATACGGTAGAGAACTTCCCTTTGGTCAGTTGGGGTCAGCTGCCCCGGCTGTGTCCCCTCCTAGCTTCTTGTGTACTCCCAGTCTCCCCACAGGTAGGGTGGTGTGAGTGTCCTGGTTTGGGGTGGAGCAGAGCCAACTTTTTGTTCAGTGGGAGATGCTCTTGCTTATACTTGTTGCTGTGGCAACTGGGGTCAGCTGACTGGGTTGTTTACTCCATGGAGGGGTTGCACCTGTGGGGAGGCGTGGACAGGTCAGGTGACCCAAACTGACCAATCGGGTATTCCCATCTGCCGTGATCAGTATAAAAGCTGAGGGATCAAAGGGCTGGGCTCTTATTCAAGGGCTCTTCATCTTTAGTGCCTGATGTGTGAGGAGGTCCCTGTCAGTGTGTTCTGGAATCTAGTTTCCATTTGTCACTGAGTCCAGCCTGGAACTTCCCCAGTGCCTGCCAGTGACATCTCCCTGGGAGCTTGATATGGTTCTGTATATAGTTTATCTATTTCATTATTTCCATTTTAATTTTGTTATTAATTTTTCATTAAAGTAATTTTGTTTTTTCTAACCTCATAAATGTCTTTATCTCCTGACCCTGAAAAGAAAAATCAAAGTGTCATTGTTGTGGATGACTCCCCGCTGAGGGGAGCGGAGGGCCCGATACGCAGACCAAACCCGCTTCATAGGGAGGTCTGCTGTCTCCCTGGTGCCTGGATAAAAGACATCGTAGGTAAACTCCCCACCCTTGTGAGCCCTTCAGATTATTACCCACTTCTGGTCTTTCAGGTGGGAAGTGATGAGGTAGCAATGAGAGACTCAAAATCGTTTAAAAAAGATTTCAGGGCCTTAGGGCAACTGGTAAAGAGATCAGGAGCTCAGGTTGTGTTCTCCTCCATCTCTCTGACATCAGCGATGGATGAGGGAATGTATAGGAGGAGTCAACAGGTCAATTCACGGCTCCGGGACTGGTGTTGTAGACAGGACTTTGGGTTTTACGATCATGGCTTGGTATAGAGGCACCAGAGCTGCGAGTAGCTAATGGGATGCACTTATCCCAGAGGGGGAAGACGATTCTGGGGCAAGAGTTGGCAGGCCTCATTGATAGGGCTTTAAACCAGATTTGAAAGGAGAAGGGGTCAATAATTTCATGCTTGCCTGTGACAAACAGTGGGGCAGCACATCAGGGGCAGAGGGATGGAGTCCTAGTAAGGGCTCTCAACTTGTTGCCCTAAGGCAAGCTGGAGATGACGCACCAGGACACCCCAAGGGAATCAAGGTGGATTCATGCAAGCGGGTGACACGGCCAGCCCAGCTGAAGTGCCTCTATGTGAAAGCACGTAGCTTGGGCAATAAACAGGATGAATTAAGGGCCACTATGCTGCTGCAAAGCCATGACATAGTGGCTATTACTGAAACTTGGTGGGATGATTCCCATGACTGGAATGTACGGATAGATGGACACAAGATCTTTAGGAAGGACAGGCAGGGTAGGAGGGGAGGAGGTGTTGCCCTCTACATCAGTGACCAGCTAGAATTGATGGACCTCCCCATGGGGAAGGATGAGGAGCTCGTTGAAAGTGTATGGGTTAAGATTAAAGGGAAGATAGGGGAAGGTGATCTTACAGTAGGGGTCTGCTACAGGCCACCTGACCAGCAGAGCCAAGCAGATGAGGCCCTCCATAGGCAGATAGAACTGGCTTCACGTTCACAGGCCCTGCTCCTCGTGGGGGATTTCAACCACCCTGACATCTGCTGGAGGGACAACACAGCAAGGCACCAGCAATCCAGGGTGTTCCTGGAATGCATTGATGACAACTTCCTCCTCCAAATGGTAGAGGAACCAACAAGAAAAGGTGCCATGCTGGACCTCGTTCTCACCAACAGGGAAGGGCTGGTGACCAGCGTGAGGCTCAGGGATAACCTTGGCTGCAGTGACCACGAAGAGATAGAATTTAAGATTCTCAAGGCAACTAGGAGGATATATTCCAAGCTTATGTCCCTGGACTTTAGGCGTGCAGACTTTGATAGCTTCAGGGATCTGCTGGCCAAAGTGCCATGGGACAAAGCTCTAGAGGGAAGGGGGGCCCAGGACAGCTGGTCAGTGTTCAAGGATCACCTTCTCCGTGTCCAGGAGCAAAGTATACCAACAAAGAGTAAGGCAGGAAAGAATGCTAGGAGACCTGCCTGGATGAACAGGGAGCTCCTGGACACACTGTCACACAAAAAGAAACTTTATAAGGTGTGGAAGAAAGGACAGCTAGAATGGGGGGCATATAAGGAAGCTGTCTGAACAGCAAGAGACCTGGTGAGAAAAGCTAAAGCTCAGTTAGAATTAAATCTAGCCAGGGAGATCAAGGGAAACAGCAAACATTTCTATAGGTACATTAATGGTAAGAAAAAGACTAGGGAGGGTGTGGGCCCCCTCAGAAAGGAAACGGGGGAGCTGGTGACAAGTGATATGGAGAAGGCTGATGTTCTCAACGACTTCTTTTCCTCAGTCTTCACTGGCAAGGGTTCCAACCACACTCCTGGAGTCACAGAAGACAATGGCAGGGGTTGGACAGAACTGCCCATCATAAGTGAAGATCAGGTTCATGACCATCTGATGAACCTGAAAGTGAACAAGTCCATGGGACCTGATGGGTTACACCCACGGGTACTGAAGGAACTGGCGGATGAGGTTGCTAAACCGCTCTCTATTATATTCCAAAAGTCATGGCAGTCTGGTGAAGTCCCCACTGACCGTAAAAGGGGAAACATAATCCCCATTTTGAAAAAGGGAAAGAAGGAGGAACCAGGGAACTATAGGCCAGTCAGTCTCACCTCCGTGCCTGGTAAGATTATGGAGCAGATCCTCCTGGAGGCACTGCTGAGGCAGAAGAATAACGAAGAGGTGATTAGGTACAATCAACATGGCTTCACCAAGGGCAAATCGTGCCTGACAAACCTGGTGGCCTTCCATGAGAAGGTCACAACATCAATAGACAAGGGGAGAGCAACTGGTGTCATTTACCTGGACCTGAGCAAAGCCTTTGACGCTGTCCCGCATGACATCCTGGTCTCCAAGCTGATAAAATATGGGTTTGATGGACTGACAGCTCAGTGGATAAAGAACTGGCTTGACAGCCGCACCCAAAGAGTGGCTGTCAATGGGTCCATGTCCAAGTGGAGGCCAGTGACAAGTGGAGTCCCTCAAGGATCAGTACCGGGACCGGTCTTGTTTAACATCTTCGTCAGCGACATGGACAGTGGCATAGAGTGCACCCTCAGCAAGTTTGCCAACGACACCAAGCTGTGTGGGGCGGCTGACACACTGGAGGGAAGGGATGCCGTCCAGAGGGACCTTGACAGGCTGGAGAGGTGGGCCCATGCCAACCTCATGAAGTTCAACAAGACCAAGCGCAAGGTCCTCCATCTGAGTCGTGGCAATCCCAAGCACCGATATAGGCTGGGCAGTGACTGGCGTGAGAGCAGCCCTGAAGAGAAGGACTTGGGGGTGCTGGAGGCTCAACATGAACCATCAGTGTGCACTAGGAGCCCAGAAAGCCAATTGTATCCTGGGCTGCATCAGGAGAAGCGTGGCCAGCAGGTCGAGGGAGGTGATTCTCCCCCTCTGCTCCACTCTTGAGAGACCCCATCTGGAGTACTGTGTCCAATTCTGGATTCCCTACTACAAGAGAGATATGGATATGCTGGAACGCATCCAGAGAACGGCCACGAGGATGATCAGAGGGCTGGAGCACCTCTCCTATGAGGACAGACTGAGGGAGTTGGGGTTGTTCAGTCTGAAGAAAAGAAGGCTCCGAGGAGACCTTATAGTGGCCTACCAGTATCTTAAAGGGGCCTACAAGAAAGCTGATGAGGGACTTTTTAGGATGTCGGGCAATGGTAGGACTAGAGGGAATGGATTAAAACTAGAGATGGGATGATTCAGACTGGACGTTAGGAAGAAGTTCTTCACCATGTGGGTGGTGAGACACTGGGACGTGTTGCCCAGAGAGGTGGTGGAAGCTCCATCCCTGGAAGTTTTTAAGGCCAGGCTGGATGGGGCTCTGAGCAACCTGATCTAGTGGGAGGTGTCCCTGCCCATGGCAGGGGGGTTGGAACTAGATGATCTTTAAGGTCCCTTCCCACCCTGACAATTCTGTGATTCTGTGATTCTTCTCCTTGGAGCAAGGGGTGGGGGAGAGCATCTGTTCTCTTGTCGTTGGCCAACCTGCCCTAAACTATGACAGTGAGAAACAGAAAAGACCTTGATACTGTGTAAGCACTGCTCAGTAATAGCTAAAACATCTCTGTATTATCAGCACTGATTATGCTGTGACTATTGTCACCACAAATCCAAAACATAGCCCCATACTAGCTACTTTGAAGAAAGTTAACTCTAGCCCAGCCAAAACCAGTACAAATTCTGGTTCATTTTGTTGGCCATATGAGCAGAAGGCTTAGGACTTTAGGAAGATACTCTGAAGAGTGCATAATAGTAACCTTTAACTATTTAAATCAATGCAAGAGGTTTCCGTATCGTTTTCCATGTGTGTAGAGTTTGGCTAACGTGGATACATTTTCAAAAGTTCTCGCTGACATTCAAACTTGTTAATCTGATGCAGTGAGGTCTGGAGTGCTCTCTGCAGCTCCCCTGTGCTGAGGACTGTTTGTGTGCACCGATCAGACCATCCAGTCTTCTTCATACATAGCTAAAAGTACACAAAATGCAGTTTCTTAAAAGGTGTGAACCAATTGAGCTGGGTGACTGGTAATCAGGCTGTTGTGCAGCACTACAGGTGGAGGGAAGAGGATGAGCTTCCTAATTAGGACACTGGCTTGAAAGGACTTTCCTATAAGGAATGACTCAGGCATGTAACCAAGCACCATAGACCCTCCCCACCATGAGACCCAAAATGGTGATGCCATTGCACATGACATCAAAAAAGCACATGGTATGTGGAAGGCTTGATAATAAAAACTAAAGTTTTCAATATAACAGCTCCTGAGACTAGATAAAGTGAAGATCTACTTGTAACTCAAGAAAGTAATCTTCCCTGAAATTGATAGGTGGACTTCCTTTATAATGTTATCAAACATATTAAAATTTTCATAATGGATTTTCATTTTTAACAAGTAGCTGTGTGAATCAGCCAATACAAACTGCAATATAAAAAAGCATGCCTTAAATCTTGTTTTTTTCTAGTACGGCAATGTCTCACTCCTATTCAGCACTCATAGCCTTCTATCTTCTCCAAGAAAAAGTATTTAAATCCTGTTTTTTTAAAACATTTGGAGTCACTGAACTGGAGCTATTGCATCATCCTAGGCAACAGATAGAGGTGATGGTGACTTTCATGCAACTACCAACTGAAGGGTTTCAACAGTCTTCCAGGACTTGAGAAAAACCCATATGTATAGGGAAGTGAGTTTATTTAATTTGTGCAAGGAGACTCGATTCTAAACTTTCACAGGAAAATGTCCAAAACATAATGCTTTGCCCTGTCACTCTCCTGAGTAAAATGTTTCATTTGCATTAAATAATGAGAACTTCTGTACCCCAAGAAGGGAGAGTAAGCCCAGATTTATGGTCTTTCAGTACAATACTTAGCGTACTAAGCCAGAAATCTGGATTCCAATAGCCATTAACTTAAAATGTACAATTTTATGTTACTACTATGAGTATTATGGCCTGGTGGCCCAGGGGTCTTTTTTTTAGTATTCTCATGTACAGAACACTAAAGAAAAATTTGGGCATTGTTGTATTGCAATTACCAGTTTACAGACTAAACTCTGTGAAATTTCTTGGACTGTCAAGTTTAACTTTTAGAAAGACTGCCATTGAAAAGCAAGGTCAAATTGCAATTTAAGGAGGAGAATAGGTTTTGTGAACTCTGTCATCACTTCATTTTGCCTCTATGCAAAAAAAATAGTATCTTATGTTCCAAGTCACAGTACATTTATTCTCAGATAGTTTTACACTGCATTCACCAGCAAATATTTTCTGTCAAAATGTTTATATCAACCATGTAACTGTTACAGAAAGTAACTATGCTTCTATAGCTTGGAAGAAACAGATTTCATCTGGGATTGGGACATCTTTTTTCTCACAGCATAACTGAAATATATTTCCAACAGTTTAAGTACAGTGTAGTGATCAATAAAGTAGGAGTACAGCTATTTCTGTACTGTTCAAATAAAGATTATAACACCCACCCCCCGCCACCTCCCTCTTCATGATATTACTTGGCTCCTGATAACACTGAAATCTAAACAGGTTCTTCTATGGATTTGAGCATTGTGAAACTCAGACATCCTAAAGAAAATATTTTCAAAGCATCATAGTGAAATTATGGCTAAGAGTTATTACTTCCAAATTATAAACTAGGAATTAGTGAATATAATGACCATTGGGAAGGCTCAGATTTATTTTTGCATTGATATATTCAAAACCTCAGGGTTTGAATACAAAACCTTTACGACAAAAACCCTATGCATGAATTCTAAAGCATGGCAGAGGAAAAAGCCCAAGTGTGCACTCACTGTCACTGTGGTCTGGCTGGGTATATTCTACACTGTTGAGGCTGGCCATAGAAGGTAGGCAAGCTGATTTATGGAATGGCTCTACAGTAAACTGTGGTCTGTGTGTTCACCTGTCTGTGACCTAAGGTTTGATTTTGTATGTCCTAGCTGTGTGACCTTTGCTAGTTCTTACAGCAAAAAGATGTTGTTGAGCGGTGTAAGAGCATTTAACCTGAAGCCTTATAAGATAAAAAAAGACAAACTGTTGAGATGGTAATAATGACTCAAGGATTCATAAAGAAAAAACTAACCTTCATGGAAAGTTATAGGCCCCTAAAAAACCCTCACAAACAAACAGAAGATGAGAATTCAGCATGACTGAGTTGTTTAAAGCCAGTTTAAAGAATGAATGACGACGATGGTGGGCGTGTGAACAGCTAAATTGGTAACATGCCAATCCTAGCTATCTATTGTGTACTAGCTAATGGATAATCAGTGTGTGCTGTTGGCTGTGTATATCCTGCTTGCAAAGTCTCTCTTCACACAGTAAAATAACAAAGGCGTTCATGAGGGAGTTTATATTTGCAACCCATAACACAATTTAAAGTCTGTAAATCAACCGGACTTGCCATTTTGTCAGTAATATGAAACACAAACCAGGGTCAGGAAGCACAACTTTTATCCCATGTCCTTCTCCTACAGACCATACAGAGCCAGCCTAGGTCACAGTCCGGAGTAACAAAGCATTCAACAGAGCTAGAATTAAGCTGACATCCCCTGATTTCCTTGTAGTGTTGGTGTATCCAGCTTCCACCTTGGGAAGTCTTTGCGATTTTTGATCTGACCATGAAGCTTTTCACTGAAAATTGAAATCTATGCCTTTCTAGTTCCTCATTTATTCCTTCACAGGGGTTAAATAATATCAGTTGATGGTGTCATTCATATATGATATTCCCCAGGAGACTGATCTAAATCTTCATGAGTCTTGAAGGGTCACTTGTGTGTTCGTTGCTTTTCACCTGCAGAGGGTGATTTATAAAGGACAAGTTTATGATTGACTAGCTTTTTCTTGCCCTTGTTTAAATAAGTGACAATGAACAACTGCTGTGCTTATAAACATGACTGGAGGTTATTTTTGATCAACTTTTTGTCTCCTATTCAACTTTTCTTAAGGGAGCATAGGCTATATTAGGACTCATTTATTCAATAAAAAAAAAAAAAAAGAATTGAACACTTCTGTTATTTAGCATGTAGGCAATTTTTTTTTTGTATCTTCAACAGCCTTCATGAGCATCAGCCTCACTAGCTTTTAGCATGCAAATAGGTACAGTTTCTGTTATGGAAATTGTAGAATTCAGATTCGACATCCTCAAAGCTGTAGAAGTGAAGTAGAAATGCCATTAAATTCTCACTGCCCAATTCACCAGGAAGCAAGATTGACCTGGGAAAGGGCCAATCTATACTCACCTCAATTAATTGTTAATGTATAAATGAATGTTATTAATTATCTACCACATATTGGATTCAGCTCCTGCCATTAATGCTATGAAACCGATCACAGGGTTTTAAAGATGGCTGCATTCCTCCCCCTTCTCCCTCCCCCTTCCCACCACATGCACACATTCTTAATAATCTTTTCATTTCCATCTTGTAGTATTGTTGTGGAGATAGATGAGGGGAGAGGATTTTGCAATAGAGTCAATGTGGGGCCTGACTTTCCACTCAAGCACATCTATGCTGCCCACGAAAAAGAGATGGTTTGACTGTAGTTGCATTTACATGGGGTTTTGTTGGTAGATCCTATTTATTATAGTTTTACAAATTAGGTAAAGCTATTTGATGTAGACCACAGGTGGTACCCACCCCCTCAGCTCTCTGGCTCAGGCCTATGTGCTCCACTTCTCTCTGAGGCACACTTGAGACTTTGTCCAAACAATCATTTGTCCTGTAATGATAATGTCTCATCAAGAATGTGCAGGACATCTTGTTTGTTTTTCTTTAGGAATGACAATCTGACAGGGAACCTGATGGAAGTTTTGAATTTAAAATATTGCAATATGTTCTTTTTTTATTTTATTTTATTTTATTTTTTTTTTTTTGGTAAAACAGGTAGATCTGTACTTGGAACAGGTTTCTGGAATAGAACAACAACTGTTGGAGCCCCAGCACGGATCATGAGCAACATGTGTACTGAAACAGAGTATTATATTAAAAGAAAGTCAGATCTTAAGGATCAAAAGCATTTATTCAGTCCTTAGTTGTGTGCAGTTCATCTAAAAGTTATGTATTCAGTTTGAAACACTTGTCTAAGCTCATTGACTGTAGTAAAAAGAAACAAGGCCACCACAAACGGGAATTGCACCCACTGTTCTCCAAACACGTTACCACGTAGGAAAGACACTTCTTTCAGTTAAGGAACTACTAGACTTGAGAAAGGACAAAATGTGAAAAGACTTCAAAAATACAATAAAGTGAAAGAATACAAAAAGTCATTTAAAGTAAGAAAATATCCTTAAAAAAATAAAGTCATGTCCATATAATGAAAATACCAAAAACATATTCTCTGGAAAATTAAATGTAAAAAGCCCAATAACACAAGACGCTCTCACCCCCTCTATCACCCCCCCCACCAAAAAAAAAAAAAAAAAAAAAAAAGAAGTGAGGAAGACCTTGCTAATGAAAAAAATCCAACAAGAAAGTCTTTACTACAAGATGCCTTCCAGGGAGTCTGTAGGGTCAATAAACCATGAAAGAGTAAAGGCAGTGCCTAAAAATTTAGGAATAGAAGGAAAAGTAGTTTATTCTTTCACATCTGTGCCAATTGCTAGAGATCTTAGGCATTCCCACACCAGAACCTTTCTTCACAGAAGGCACATCACAAAATGTGTCTGAAAGTAAAGTGTGAATAAAAGAGGTTTCAGCAGAACTCAACAAAATGAGCAGTAACAAACTGATAGAACCAGCTGGTATTCCCCTAAGAGTTGTAAAGAAACTTGAGTATGAAATAGCTAAACTGTGAAAATTGAATGTAGTAATAACTTCTCCTTTATAACTGCCCTAGTACCATAGAATGAAAGGTAACATATCTCTTCTGGTTTCTTTGGAGGAGAGGAGGAGGGTGATTTTTTAATTTCTTTTCCTAAGCACTTTAAGGAGGACCTGTTGGAATGCTAACCATAAAGACAAATCAAATTAATGCAAAATGAAAGAATGAGATTTGTGGTCCTTCGGGTTAATAATAATGTTATTGAAAAGTCAATATGGTTCTTATAAATGAAAGTCAGAATGCAAAACATTTTTAAAGGAGTCAAAAAGTGTGTGGACAAGAAAGATGGAGTCAAAAAATTCTAATTAGCTTTCTCAAGGGTACTTAACATTCTTCAGTGAAAAGTTATAGAGAAACAAAAGCATAAAGGGGGGAAACCGTTAATCTTGCAAGTTAATTACTGGTTGGAAAATAGAAAATCAAGGATAGGAATAATTAGGCAGCTTTCACAGTGTAGGGAGGTCACCAGTGGAGGGAGATCTACAGGGACCTGTTCTAAGGCTTTTGTTCTTGAAAATACTAAAAACATCATAATAAGTAGAAAGTCATGACAAAATTTGCCAAGATAACAATCCAATTCACATTTGTAAAGATAAAATGAAATTAAATTCAATGTTGACAAATGCCAATGATGTACACGTATAAAAAATCTTTGAATACAAATTAAAAGTCCTGAAGTAGTTATAACAAAAAAGATCTTAGACGCATAAGCAGTTCCAACAAAACACTGTTGCAGGGACTGAAAGCAGTCAAAAAGCATAACTCGGTATTAGCAATTACTAGAAGCTTAGTAGAGAACAAACATACATACAAAGTTTTACCATTGCAGAAATCCACCATGTTTCCTGCAACACGAGTACAGTACAGAGGTCTGGTCCTCTACTTCAGAAGATTTGTATTAGCAAATGAAAAGGGATGAAGAAGAGCAGTGAGGATAATCAGAAGTAGGAAATGAAAAAGAGCAAAGACAAAAGATTCAGATTTTGAAATGATCAAAGAGGTGGTAACTTGAGGAGAAACCTAGGCCAGCTACTAAAGGACTATCTGACTGGATTGCAGATTTACATCTAGGATCTTTTAAATGTGAGATAATCTCCCAGAAGAAGACATTAAAAGGTTAAGACGGACATTATATTTAGATTCTACTAATACAAGAGTTGGTAGTGTAACTGGATAGTCACACTGGTAGTGTGACAGTGTCTCTGTTTTTATGTTCAAAATCACATCCTCATTTTAAAACCATATAGAGATTGCCCACCTATGAAATTATCATGAAATCAAACTCTTTGTCTGCAGTTAGTAGTCCATTGTTGCTTATTTAACACAAATGTCTTGAGTTTTTTAAAAATAAGATTTGAAAAATCTTTATTATTCTTACCTTTATATGATAAAACATGTTTTTCTCTATTGAAATAGTCTATTTTTGAGATGTATGTAATATATATAATACTGATGTTTCCTAATAATATTATTTTAAACTTTTTTTTTTTTTTCCAGATTAATAACAAAATGGAAGCTGGTGAATGTGACTTGACAGGATTTAGGATATAGTAAAAATTTCACCAGCTTTAATACACTATCTTGTCTTAGCAATTCTTCACAATAGCAAGTCTGTTAGGTTAGAGTTTCATTTAGTTTGGGTCACTGCACTTTTTTGCCCTAAAATCGAAAGTTTCTGTTGAAAAAAATTAATCAGATGGAATATCTATATCGTTGATTTGCAAGAAACAAACTAACCATCAGTGGAAGTGACCATCTAAATAATATGTCAGCAGAACTTTACTAACTGTAGCAATGACATCTCCAGTCCAGACACCAGGAAGTATAGAGAGACCATATCAACTCTATACAATGCTGAACACAAAGCCTGATTTTGTAAGCCTTTAAGCCCGATTTCGTGCTTCTATGGCCCTAAAACCTAAAACTTTCTCATATATATCTTTCAGCTCAGAGTGTCTGAGACAATCTGTGGCTATACCATAAGTCAGAAGAGCCATTTTTTATCAGCATCAATCTAACAGTACATGCTGCCTACTCTGGATGTGACCTGAGAACGCATATGAGTGTCAGAAGTTTTGTGAAGTAGCATTAGAGGATTTTGGGGGTACGGGGTGCACAAGTTATACCCATGCTGTATTTCAGTCAGAGTGTGTTCACACATCTTCGCTGTATCGCATGCCATTTGTGCCCTAATATTATAGAACCTTCTAATAGGACTTCTGTCCCCAGCTGATATGCTTTATAGAAACCATAAATACAGTCCCCAAAACACAGCTGAATTAATAGTCATGAGATATACATACATATACATATATTTATATAAATATATTTTTTCTGCAATTGACACAATACATATCTACCCTACAGGAGCCCGTGAACCCTGACACGAACAGGCATCATCTTGTGACACAGCGCATGAGATAGGACAGGACCAAAGCTCACTAAACGATTTTATCATGAGTTTGCAAAACAGTTTTTGCTGTTGCAGATTGTTGGGTCCATCGAAGTTTCAGAAAGCATCATAACTCTAAATGCAAAATGACTTTTTGTAAGCATCTTCAGTTGTCTTCAAGCCTCCAAACTCCATGGTACAATTAAAAAGAATAGCATAAGAAAATAGAGAAAATATAAGCAGAAAAATATACTGAAATTTTAATAACATAATAAATTTAAGATAATTCTGTAGTTATTTGGGTTAGGGCTACTGAGGTTAGAAACTTCAATGACTCTGGGTGAATTGAATCAACAGCACTAAAAGAAGGCAACTCGCAATATACTTACAATTCTAAGAAAATTGTGAAAATTTTGAATACAGCTAGAGAAAGGTGCATTTTAAACAGTGGATTTACTTCAGAGTTGTATGTAATTGATACATTTTATGTGGTGAATCTTGTTCTACCCCACTTAAAATGAAATAAATTACTTTACTGTGTTTTCTAAAATGGATTCCAAGACAAAAATATTAGCTAAGCTATGTATGGACAGAAAATTACTCTTTGCTGAAGTGCTTGTAGAGAATTTCTAAGTTCCCTTGGACCATTCATCTTTAAGACAGATAATATAAAAATGAATAAATAAACACTGGCATTAAGTGGAAGGAGGATGGGAAAGAAGTATTTGTAGTAAAAAGATTTGTACAGCCAAGGGGCAAGATGGGTCAAACCAAAACTATCAGCACTATGATAAAAGAATCCTGATATATTCTCCTAATACAGCATTAATGTCTTGCCATAGCGGTGATCTTTGTGACCTCAGCAATATCTACTGTAATTTCTCTTGAGAACTGTGTGTTGACTTATAACCTTGCTGATACACACAGGAACATATGAATGACACAGATGTGCTATCAGTTAGAAACATAAGCTTCTTTTGGATCTTTTCAAATCCCATAGTTCATTACTAAGGAACAGGAATAAAATAAATACATTTTGTATGACACAGAAATGCCTCAATTATAAGAAGGAAAACATCAGAAAATGTCATGAGCTGAATGTAAGGGGACACTATGTGGAGCTGTGGACATTATTACATAAAACATATCGTGCGTATCACCAGCTGCAATTTTGAGCATTACATTTCCACAATCATGAAGTACTTTTTTAGAATGAAGGTGTCATGAGCCATTGCACAGACTTTGGCCTTTGAATACTGTGGAATAAATACTAAATTGGCTAAAAAATACAAAAGTACAGCATTGTTCACACATTAAGGAAAAGTATAAAATCAAGAGGCTTCTGAGGTAGAAAATAGCCGCAGCTGGCAGGAAGGACACAACATCTGTGGTTCCCTGATAAGCTACATGAGGTACAGGACGGGATGCAATTATTCCGCGGCTTTACCTTATGATGTATAGCGGATACGGGAATGGGATGATACCATGAAACAGATAAGCTGCCAATTAGCTGCCCGCTAGATGCTCAGAGCCAACATTTTGTCAAATTTTGATGAAATGCTGTCCTTTGTGCGAACTTTGCTCATTATAATGTCATTATAATACCAAAACACACCTCCATCCCGAAGGCTACCCACCTCCAAGGTGCGACCACTCCTTCTTGAGTCTGCGCCCTGAATTTCTCGTAAAATATACCTTTAATTGTGAAGCGAGAAAAATTTACACCAATCATGATAAAAGTATGTATGACTAAAGTCACTCAAACTCCACCTTGAAGATAACAAATAGTATAAAAATAGCCCGAGAGAGGGGGGATACCCAGGGAAGACACCATCTCAAAGAATTACATCACTGACTTCTGGGATCAGTCGACGGGCTGAGCCTCTCTTCCCCCCCATAGGGACGCCTTTGGGTAAGACTTAGATTATACCGAGTGCTTCCTTGGAAAACTTAGAAATTTCTCTAGAGACTCTCTTTTCTACATTTAGAGCCAGGCTGTATCATTTATAACTTTGTCGCGCGTTTTGTATATGTAACAATACTTTCATTTGCATGTGCTTTGCAGACAGTGTATTTATCACCGGCAATCCTAAGAACCTATATATCTGTTGTTTAAATAAACTGCACTGTTTAAGTAGCTGGTCGTTTTGGTTTCTCACTGAATGCGACCAAAGACTCGAGAGTGGCCGTGCTAGTTCATGAGCACGACTAGAGTGAAGGTGCAGTCCACTATTAGCGTATCCAAATCGTAATAGTTTAATACATATTAAACGCGATTGGACTGATAGTGCTGAATTGGGCATCATTCAGAATTTAAACCTAGCCACACCTAGCCTCCCACCTCCGTGAGGAGTGTTAGAACGCAAGGGGGTTTATTTTCTGCCAAAACCGCTTTGCCCCTTTTCACGCAACAAATACTCAACTGCTTGGGAAAAGTTCAGCTTTTTTTTTCAGTATTTCCTGAATCATTCAGGAACCAGACAGATTTCATTTAAAGACCCTTTACCTTTTCTGTGGTCTGTAACTGTAGTTATGTTTTAGGGGTAGACAGTATGGAGATAATAGTATACATATTTACATGAATTGTGTATGAGAAGGTGCATAGGAGGCTCTTATTTAGAGACAAAAAAATGCCCAGTATGTCTTGAAGCATAATGATCTCCCTAGAGTGTGACTAAAAGCTTAAGATATTAAAATTAGCTGATTAAAAAATCATTTTCGTTCCCCTCCTGTTGGCAAGATATATATAATGATTTTCATTAAGCAGAGGCCTGACAATCAAACATGATGTATAACTTGCTAGTAAGATAAAAGGTATACACAAGTAAAAAGAAAGAACAGTCAAGGTGATAAAAGTGAAAGGCAGGTTCCTGCTGCTGCTTTACCAGCCAATTTTATACTGCCAACTTTATCCTTTTCTTAAAGAAAGATCTCATAAGTAGAGGTTGTGGGTCTTTTTTATTTTTATTTTTTCAAGTTCTACGCAAATACAATCCATATTGTAGAACTGCAGTAGATAAATATATATAAAAATACATTTTCAAAGGCCCTTGAAGACTTTAGCCTCTAGCAATTTAAAGTGGGTATTGTGCAAACTATTAACCAACTTCCAAATTTCTTGTATAATTCACATTTTTAAAGGGGGAAAAAAAAAGGCCTTAAAACATTAGTACATATGACAACACTAAAAATAAGCATAAAAATATATATATTTTTTCAATATGTAAAGCCTGTTCATTACAGAGTGACAACATGATACTTCAGAATTCTGAACTTGTGATTAATATACTTCTTGTTTGCATCAGCTTCACTTCATGCCTCGCTACACACCCAAGGTGTCCATTAATCAGCACTGCCGCATAGTCTGTCATATCTTATTGCTTAAATAACACAACCGCTCATAGTGGGAGGTATCTAGAACTAGACCAAATTCTTCCACTTTGAGCTTTAGAACTTCTTAAGTGGCCTTTGGAAGACACTTTATCATCACTCTGGCAGTTTCACAGACACGTGAACATCTCCTGTAGAAGTAAAGTAAATGAAATCTTTTTAATATGTGGATATCCTTGTTCTCCTGAGGACTTTTACTCAGCGTTCTATGCAGTGAGTTACAGTGTCTTCATTTGAGATTTTCAGATGCAGTAGCATGGTACTGGAATTACATAGTTGTAATTTAAAATAAAGTGTGATCTCTTTGTCACAATGAATCCTCCAAGGATGACAGTAACATCACCATTGAGCTGAGGGAAAATAGAAGATATCTGTATTTTGAAGAAAAAGTGTAAAACATATGAAAAGAGAAACTGAAATCTCAAATACATGCTGTCAAATATTATTTGGGAAAAAAAAAAAATTCATTTTTAATGATAGTCACAATTTTGTGCAAAAAATCATAGGAACCCAAAATTTCTTATTCCATTGATTTCTCACTTCTCTAAGGGACCATCTCACATTTTGTAGTATCAAAAGAATTGATGTTTCTCCCCAAAAAGGATTTAAAATAAAAATAAAACATTTTTTTTGACATGGGGAAAGCAGTGTTTTTTATCAAAACACAGAAATATATTGGTAAAAGCATGGGGGAAGAATAGAATAGCTCCAATTGGAATAGAATAAATTATTTCAGTTGGAAGGGACCTACAACAATCATCTAGTCCAACTGCCTGACCACTTCAGGGCTGACCAAAAGTTAAAGCATGTTATTAAGGCCATTGTCCAAATGCCTATTAAACGCTGACAGGCTTAGGGCACCAACCACCTCTCTAGGAAGTCTGTTCCAGTGTTTGACTACCCTCTCAGTAAAGAAATGCTTCCTAATGTCCAGTCTAAACCTTTCCCGGTGCAGCTTCAAACCATTCCTATGTGTCCTATCACTGGATACCAGGGAGAAGAGATAGCACCTCCCTCTCCACTTCCTCTCCTCAGGAAGCTGTAGGAAGAAATGCAGTTGCTTATCAGCCTCCTTTTCTCCAAACTAGGTAAACCCAAAGTCTTTAGCCGCTCCTCATAGGACATTCCTTCCAGCCCTTTCACCAGCTTTGTTGCCCTCCTCTGGATGCATTCGAGCACCTTCACATCCTTCTTAAATTGTGGGGCCCAGAACCGCAGACAGTATTCTAGGTGAGGCCACACCAATGCTGAACACAGCAGGATAATCATCTCTTTTTGACTGCCTAAATCTAGAATTTCATGCTTATTCTAAATTAAAAAATTGAACGGTGTTTTATCTCTGTGAATGCCAGCGGAGGGAGATACTGGCATCTGGATTTATACTACTGGTTTATCAAAACATCTGTTTATCTCTATAAAAGCTGAGAAAAGATGATGCACAACTTTTAAGAAGAAATTTATGAAATTATTTCAGTTTCTAGACTTTAAAAAAAATATGTAATGGTGTGTCTGTGGAAATTACAGACCTCAGTTTGAAGGGCACTAGAAGATAGGAACTGTCGGTGTAATGCAAGTTAAAAAAACCCCACCAAATCCTACATAAGAACAACAAAACTCTGTATTCAAGACTAAATGCTACACTTTTTTCCCCCTTGTTTTTTTTCTGTTACAGAGTCCAGACACAAGAATTCTTAATTCTCTTGGAGTAGATTTCAAGAAGGTATTGGTTTATAAAACGGGAAAATAAGCAGAAGTCAACATTCTTTGGAACCATCACTTCAACAAGAATCGGAACAACTAAGCAAAAGAGGAAGGAGGATAGATTTAGAGAACTGGAAAATCTACATAAAATAAAGAACCCTAAATATTTTTATTGTCAATTAAAATTTATTCAATTTGTTTAGTATTCAGGCTCCAGAAAGCATTTGTGATAGGATGAGGTTTGTTTGCACAGCATGCAAATAATTTTCTTAATGCATGGGCCGTGACAGATATGTAGCATGTAATTTCTTTAAAGATTCTTCATCAAAAGAAGAAAAAGAAAATGCATGGTTATGGTTTACATGGTAAAGCACACAAAACAGACTACATTTTGAGTAAGTAAAAACAACTGCTTTGTTAACAGTCAACAGACTCAAAATGGCCCACTCAGAGCAATTTGGTGAATATTTATGATTAAAAAATACATTTGCAAGGTGAACAATTTATGCACAAAGTGTTCAGAGATTATTCAACCAGTTTGAATAGTAAGTATCCTCTTTAAGGAATGTCTTTATCCTTTGGAATACTTTTTTTTTTCCCTCAATTAGTGGGACCTGTGAGTCATGGGGTGTTTATAGCACCTGTACTCCCATCAAATATGAAATTCTTTAGTTGGGTTGCTAAGGCAGAGAAAATAAAAGGCATGTCAGTTAAAACCTGTGTCTTTATTGTGGGCGGATATAAATACAGCAAAATGACAAGAAAGTAGGATATACAGTAGAGAATAACGTAGGTTTATGACTAACAGAACACATTTTTACAGAATTGTTTAACAAAAGCTTTATTTCATATTCTTGGCCTGTTTGTTTTGTTTTGTTTTGTTTTTTTTTCACAGTAAAAATAAAAAGAAATTATAGATATATTTGCAGAAAAGGATAAAAGTTTAACAGTCACCAGAGAGAGCGTATGAGAGAGATTTTCTGTGGTCCATAGGTAGGGAGATGGGTTGCACAACCAGGATCACATAAGAAATTATTCAGTCAGGCCTGTCCATATTTGTGATGTGTCCTACATCAGAGAAGGCAACCATAATTGACATGGCAGGGCTACCACAGTTTGGAATTACAGAAAGCAAAGTAACTACCTATCTTGTACACTAGTTCAATGAATAATAGAAAATACAATGGTATCACCTTGAAAAGATGTAGGGGAAGGATGTACTAGTCTCAGTTCTGGGTTGTTACCTATTCATTACACTGAAGTTATCGTGGGTCTTATGAGGTTCAGGAAATGACATAAAACACTTTAAAAAATATTGAATGATGTTGCCTGGGTAACTTAAATTCTATCATCTCCTAATTAAAGTGTTTAACTTACTTTCTTAAGAGATTCATTTTAAGAATCTTGTTGGCATAATCATCTGCCTCATTAAACTGGTTCCATGCCAGAGTGACTGAACTCTTGTCAATAGAGTCAAAGCAAAGCAAAACTTGTGCAGTGAGGTAAAGAATCAGGAGTAAAATTAATACAACTGTCAAGTTGAACTTTCACCTTGTCAAAATTTTTTCCTGTTAATATTTACATAATTATGCTTAGCTAGATACACAAGAGAGAATTAAGATTTGAAAGGAATGGTCTCAGATTGCTAGGGTATTCTTTGGATTTTTTTTTTTTTTTGGTGGGGGGGGTGTTAGGTTTTTTCACTCTTTAAAATAACCTGCCAAATTCTGGAGCTTGTTATATTCAGGTGATGCATCTAATCAGCGCAGTGCCCAGTGAGTACTTCAACCTGGGATTTACTTTTAACAATATGAGGGTTAGGAAGTTGCATCAGGTATTTCCTATGCAATGCCAGGAAAAGACTGGAATTTTGGTCTCCTCAAAATTTCACGGCTGAATAAAATTAAGAGGATATCTACTACTGAGTAGCATTTATCATCTTGAACAAATTAACTTCTAAATTTAGGAGTGCATATTATCCATTATTTTAAAAAATCAGGGAGTCAGTACTTTAAAACTTAGCATATTTCCCTTTGTTTCTCCAAACAGGTTCCAGTACCTATAAAGTTCTCTCAATGACTTTTTTTGACGAGTATAACCATAACTTCTGTATTTGTGTGATACTACAGATTATAGGTTTGGGTACATACAAGAAGGTGAAGAAGAC
Source organism: Rissa tridactyla (assembly GCF_028500815.1). Lineage (NCBI taxonomy): Eukaryota > Metazoa > Chordata > Aves > Charadriiformes > Laridae > Rissa > Rissa tridactyla. The sequence goes on along the minus strand of NC_071468.1, from coordinate 112,749,899 downwards.
CCTAACACAAATAAATATTTAAAACAGCTATATTATAGTATGTATTATAGATGCCTAATCTTCCATTATGACTTCCAACAGATCAGACATCTGAACATTTTATTGTAAGGAGGAAAGTCACAGTAGGAGGAAGAGAGGTGCCATCTGGACATATGACCACATGCAGTATTGGTTAAGCACAACTCATAAAAGGTTACTATACGGAGCATAATCCTTTTCATTATTTTTCCTCCTTTATTTTTTGCAGGGTGATGAAATTGCCTAAACCTCTTCTCAGACACTATAATAAGGCAGACAGATAAATGTCCTTTATTATCCTCTTAAAGAAACTTCTCAAGATCATTGTAGGACACAAGAGTCTGTATTGAATGGATGAATACCGTCAAGATTTTGACAGTCATACACAGGCACAGAAACAGACAGAAGTGAGGAAGCAATGTCCTGGTTCCTGGGCAAGACAATACCATCTTTTTGTGAAACTAGCTTATGATGACAAAACCACACATGGACATTTATCCACAATACAGCAAAATGCCTGAATGTATACTTGGACTTGTTTACGGCTTCCGTTTATCAAAACACTTCAAAACTAGAAAGGGAGACAGGATCCTTGCCGTGAAGAGTTTTCAGTTCATTTTGTGCACATTAAATGTATCTTAATTTAATATATCCCCCACATGACTATCACAAACTCTTATTTTAGATTTTGGAATTTCAGTTTAAAAGATAGCCCAGAGCTATTAAGATAACTGCGTCTTTTAACCTTTCTACAATCATGTAGATGATTCAAAGATGATCACTCTATGACACCTAAACCCATTTACTGGATTTAAACAATATTTCAAACTCCTTTGCGTAATGGGAGAAAATTTGGAAAATGGGAAATCTTGTAATTTAAAAGTACAAAATTTCAAGCTTAAAGATCTACTAAAAAGAAACTCAAGAGTGACAGACTGTCATCAGTGTATGAAAGATTCTGGGGAGACAAAATACAAAGAGGGAATTAATCAGAATGTAGAAAACAAATAGGGTACTTAAACCCTATTGTCATTCTTTTGGCAAAGTTAAAATGTGTAAGATGAAATTAGACATGGAGGGAAAGAAGAAGAGAAACACACAAAGTGATTGGGCTATATCAGATAGCCTGAATCAATGCAAAGTGCATTTGCATCAGTAAAAGACATGCATAGCACAAATGCCACTAAAAATAAAAGCTAATTTTATGATCATTTTATTCCCTTGTCCTTCAGCTAGTTCATGTTCAAACACAAAAGAAAGAAAGAAAGAAACTAATGCAGGCATATACAGAAGCGCTTTCATGATCCTAACTATTATCATAATTGTATTCCCATCAGAAATTATTGGTAAGCAAGCTAATCCTTACATATTTTTACTGTTGTCCTTCACTGGTTTACTGTATTATTCCTATACTGCATTACTCCCACAGCTGTTTCCTCACACTTACTGACATTCCTATGAAATAGTCATTATTGATTGCTTTCTTTCCATTGGATGGGTGGGTAGGTGTGACAGTGTTCCCAAGCAGCTGTGTTAAACATGGTGTACTTAATTTGGACCTGTAAGAGATAGAACGTCTGTAAAAGTATAGCGTGGCTTCATCAAAGCTGCCTGTAAACTAAATCAAAACACTGAGTTTCAAAACAGACTTGGGGGGAGGGAAGAGGGAAGTGAGGAGACACAGACCGTGAAAAGACAGAGCTGTCTTAACACCCAGTTTGAGAACTTATTTCACCTGCTGAGTGTTCCAAAATGCCTGGTCATCGTGCGTACTTTTTCCCTTCCCGATGACAGCTATAATACTGACAAGGTCGTAAGAGATGGAAATGAAAGTGCTGTGTGCTCCCCAGCTAAAGCTTATTGCAACAAGGAGTCCTTGGTATTTTGCAGTCAGAGGCTACCAAGAAAACATAAAATATCCTGAGTCTTTGACTAGAGCTCACTGGTTATTAACTGCATTTCAGGGAAGTATCTTCATGGCAGCAGATGAACTGGGGTGTGTCAACAAGATGAGAATTCCTTTCCTCCCAGCCCTGCCCCAGATGTGCTAACACATCTATTAGAGCAGCAAAACCAGCATGTGATTAATTCTAGGCTGCACCAGACCAGAGTCTTATCTTGATTAAGCAACTATAAATCTAGAATAACTCTACAGAAGTTACACTTCACTGCAACTAAGATGATTATCTGGCTTCCCACATGCAGTCCTTGATTCTCAGCTCATGACAGCAGTGTCACATCAGGATTTTCTGAGATCTCACTGCAACTTGAGAGAATCACCCAGAATGTGGAGTTTGCCACAGTCACTCTCTTTGCTTAAGCCCCCTGAATCACTTGACCTGTTGCTGATGGAAAATATATTCCGGGAGACTATGCAGATTTCAAATCAATAAATTGTTTTGTGAACAATAGACTTAACAACTTGATTTCCTATAAATGTATCTTCTAGACCTTCCTCTGAAATAAACCATGCTCTGTTCCTTTTCCTTTCTTTCTTTTCCCTGATCATTCTCTAGTTTGCACCAAATATCATAATTCCACTCCAAAACCCAGCTCTCTGTAATGTACTCTGAGCAGTGGCAGAGGGAGAGTCAGCACATGCTCTACCAGTCTCCAGGCTCTATGTGTGTTGCTGGACAGCCAGCAGATCAAGCAGAAAATATAACTATCAAGTCCACTTTAAAGCCTTCTTTTACCAGGAGAGAGAATTTCTTCTCTAACCAGTGATTTTTATTAAGATGTTATAAGTTGAGACTCTTAAACCTCTAGCCTTCAGCTATACTTGTTGAAACTCATCAAGGCTTTTATTGTAACAGGAAGAGAACAGTAATTTCTGTCTTCCCTTAGTTTGTCCCTGGCTTAGGAAACCATTATAAAAACAGAGTTGAGGAGATTCCTTCTGTGTGAGGGTGTATACTATTTTGTTAGTAACTTTTATTTTCCTGGACCTATATAACATCTTGCCAATTCATTAAAGGAAGTGCAAGATAGTACTTCTAGGAGCCCACTTCACGCTACAGCGTGATCTTATAGGCACACACCATTTGTCAGCTTCTTCCCATACCTTAAAAGTGGAAAAATTGTTTATAATTAAATCTCCCGTCTTTCTCCTGGACTTGTTAAGATCTCTATTCAACCAAAAATACAGATCTCCAGCAATGACTCAAAATGAAATCAGGATAAAGTCAGTATAAAATATTAAATCAGTAAAGTGCTGAAGTATCTAGCAGGCAAATTTTCAGGCATTAATTTCCTCATTACCTTCTGTTTCTCTCGGTTTTAGATATCAAAATTTTCTGTCTGTTAAGGAGAAAGAATCTTAGAAAAAAATTATATCATGCTGCCCCTCCACCATGCAAAACTGTAAAAAATTCCACTTTTCTCTCTACTTTGGAAATTTGTGGTATTGCTTTTTCAGGGGACTCCTTTCAATTTACTGAACCACTTCTTCAAGACAACATCAGATTTACTGTGAATGACATCCTTTTATTTACAATTGTGGCTAGTCACTTAGCCTGGCCCAATCAAAGGAGATTGGAGGTCTATCCCTTACTTTTTGATTGCCAAATGTTAAGGTTAAAAAAACATAAAAAAAATTCTTCATATGGGAGACATAAGCTCCCTTCAAACCAAAATAGTGAGGTAGGTTACTGTCTTATGATCTTCTCACAAATCTGAAAACTGACTGACTTCAAAAGGCTTTACTCTAATTCTCACTTATTCATTTACATAAGAGTCTAAGTGAGAATTAAGCCCTTTATGTCAGTTGCCATGGGTGATTTTGTTCTCTTAGGTTTTCTAAGCATTCAAGTCTGGAGAATTTAAAAATACCAAAGAAAAAAATCCTAACAAATACATATAGACAGTAAGTGCAAGGAAGCAAACAAGAGCAAGAAATGGATTACAGATGCTTAGAAGAACGTCAATGCATTTCTCTTTCTTCATCTCTTCAGTATTCAGAAATAATCAGCTTCCCTGAGAGAGATGCATGTTTTTATATAAGAAACATAGTTACAATAGGGATCTTGTCTCATCTCATGAACAAATGTAACTTAAGGTTATCATGTTTTATATATTTCACTTCTGAACTGTGTTGTGTTCGTAAGGCTGTCAACTACTTTATCATAAACAGCAAATACAATTTTTCTCATACAAGTAGCAGCATTTATGAGAACTGAAGCCTCAATCTTGCTCAGTCACAACTGATCTTTCATAAAAAGTTCTCTATCCATCATTTCCAAGTACAGCCAAACTTTTATTCTGTTCAAGAATACATTACTCTCTGTTTCCTCCTATGAATGCACACATAAACAAACCTTTGCTGACACTTCAGTCTGTACTATCCATGCCCAAAATATGTCCTGTGCTTTGTAGAACAGACTGTGTAAGTGTCCCCAGGAAAATGGAAGCATGTTTACTGTGCTCTACATGTTTTAAAATTAGTGGTACAGGTCCATATAGAGGATACAAAACAAAGAATGACTTATTGCATTCTGATGTAATGCAAGACAAAATATTAAACATGAAAAAGCAACAGCATTTTTAGATTACGCTTAGTGGATTCTCAAACTTCCCCCCTCAACTGTTTTGCTTACAGTAACTGTGGAAAGTATAATTCAATCTCTTTTATTCATTAGATACAAACTTTGTCTGAAAATATGAGAAAATCCAAACAAAGGTTCTAACACATGCTTTGTTTTTAAATCAGAAACATATATACCACAGAAACATTTATACCACATCTGATTCCATACTATAAGTCTGAATCATCCATGTACATGGATGTACGGGGAACAACAGGCCCGTCAGCCTGACCTCGGTACCAGGAAAGATCATGGAGAGGATCATCTTGAGTGAGCTCTCACGGCAAGTGCAGGGCAGCCAAGGGATCAGGGCCAGCCAGCATGGGTTTAGGAAAAGGAGGTCCTGCTTAACCAACCTGATCTCTTTCTATGACCATGTGACCCACCTTCTGGATGCGGGGAAGGCTGTTGATGTTGTCTATCTGGACTTTGGTAAGGCCTTTGACACCATCCCCCAAAGCATTCTCCTGGAGAAGCTGGCGAATCATGGCATAGACAAGTGTACTCTTCACTGGGTTAAAAACTGGCTGGATGGCCATGCCCAGAGAGTTGTGATTAATGGGGTGAAATCCTCTTGGCGACCGGTCACCAGTGGTGTCCCTCAGGGATCAGTTTTGGGGCCAGTTTTGTTTAATATCTTTGTCAATGATCTGGATGAGGGGATTGAGTGCACCCTCAGTAAGTTTGCAGATGACACCAATCTAGGTGGGAGTGTTGATCTGCTTGAGGGTAGGAAGGCTCTACAGAGGGACTTGGACAGGCTGGATCAATGGGCCAAGGCCAACTGTATGAGGTTTCATAAGGCCAAGTGCCGAGTCCTGCATTTTGGTCACAACAACCCCAAGCAGCGCTACAGGCTTGGGGCAGAGTGGCTGGAAAGCTGCCCAGCAGAAAAGGACCTGGGGGTGCTGGTGGCCAGCCAGCTTAACATGAGCCAGCAGTGTGCCCAGGTGGCCAAGAGGGCCAACAGCATCCTGGCTTGTATCAGGACTAGCGTGGCCAGCAGGAGCAGGGAAGTGATGGTGCCTCTGGCCTCACCTCGAGTGCTGTGTTCAGTTCTGGGCCCCTCTGTACAAGAGGGACATTGAAGTGCTGGAGCGTGTCCAGAGGAGAGCTACCAGGCTGGTGAGGGGTCTGGAGACCAGGACACATGAGGAGAGGCTGAGGGAGCTGGGCATGTTTAGCTTGGAGAAGAGGAGGCTGAGGGGAGACTTCATTGCCCTCTACAACTCCCTGAAAGGAGGTTGGAGAGAGGTGGGTGTTGGCCTCTTCTCCCAGGTGAATAATAACAGGATCAGAGGAAATGGTCTGAAGCTGCAGCAGGGGAGGTTTAGCTTAGATATGAGGAAGAATTACTTTACTGAAAGAGTGGTCAGGCACTGGAACAGCCTGCCCAGGGAGGTGGTTGAGTCACCATCCCTATAGGTATTTAAGAAACATGTAGATTTGGCATGCTCTAGTAGCAGAGATTGTAGGGTTTTGGTTTTTGGTTTTTTGTGTGTGTGTGTGTGTATGGTTGGACTCGATGATCTCAGAGGTCCCTTCCAACAATGAAGATTCTATGATTCTATGATTCTACTCCACATTTCTCTACTTGGTGTTCACATAAATGGAAAATGGCTTTTAGGGATAGTAGATATCTATCTTGTATAAGTTATTCTGAGGGATCTTTACCTTGAGTATAGTTTTGAATAAGTTTAAAAATGCGATTTTAAAATAAACAAACCATAGGTAGTCCCAACTGTTAAACTAAGGATGTACGCTGTGCTTCTCCTCAGACTCTGTGACACTCAGAATTTGGCATTCTTTCCTGAAGATTATTTAGTTTATAATATTAAATCTACATAATCTGGGGTTTCTCTCAATTTTTAATTGTCTCTAAATTTGCCAATTTACCAGACTTACCAGAAGTATAAATGACTTCACAAAGTTAGGAGTTAGAATCCTAACAGAGGATATAATTACTTTTATATATGTGTGTGTGTGTATTTACATATATGTATATATAAAGCCAGGAAAATATTGAGGAAAAGGGGATCACTAGTGAGTGGTATAAAGGAGAAGTAATGTACAGAATACAAAAAAATCTTAGAGGAGTTTAAGTCAGTTGAAAGGCAATTAAAACAAAAATAGAGAGAGCAATAGAAGTTGCTTAAACTTCTATTAGAAAAGGACTTTCATCTTTTTTTCTCTATTCAGTCTTGTTGTGTTGCTGTTGATTACATACTTTATAATAGAGGATGGCTTTGAATGCTTAGGCTTGGAGGAAGGTGAAAAGAGGGTCACTTTAGAACTGCTTTGATATGCAGTCTAGGACAAGCAATTTAACTAATTCTTTTTTCCTATGGTTTGTTGTTTTGGTTTGCGTTTTTTAAATGCAGTGGTACATATTTCCATTTTAAACTTTGTATTCTTGGTGTATCCTTTTAGAAACACCATAATTTTATGCTCTTGCGGTATCATCGATTCAAGCTTCAGGATTTGATGCTACTGCCATTCCTCTGGTAATGACAGATCATCTTGCTCAAACACAAATTTAACGTCTGGTCATGCGAGCTATCACAGAAGAGTATTGTTTCAGTATTTTCTTCCCTATGTTTTGTAGGATAAAGTGAAAACTTCTTCCTTACCGTTGGTGCATTTGAGACTTGACTTGTCTGCTTCTCTTATTAAGAGAAAGGGGACACAATCAACTAATTCAGGTATTTCTGAGATTGCACTGTAAAATTCATATGAAGCATTATTAACCTGTTAAATAGCAACTATGAAATAATAATAAATGTTTTCGAAGATTGCATTTCACTCCTGTGTCAGTGAAACTATTCAAATGAAGAACACAGTGTGTGGACACTAAGTGATTCAATTATGAATTTTACAGAGCTTGCAGGAATTTATTTAAGGCCTTAGATTCTGTAATAACACTACATTTGGGTATCTCACTTTTCATTTTAGTAGTTTTCAGTTTGCATGGATATGAGGAAAAGCTTTACTAAGTAAAAAACCAAAGCAAACCAAGCAAACAAACAAACAAAACCCCACAAACCAAAAAAAAAAACCCAAACCCACAAAAACATCAAAACCACAGAAAGTCAGTAAAACCAGAAAAAATCATAATATGAGAGTTACCTGAGATGCTGATTTTAATGTTGGGACAGCTTGTACAGAATCACTAGGCTCATGAGCTCGTTTTTCTTTAAAGTCTCAATTTCCATTGAGCTCCTAAGTTTCACTTTTCTTGAAATAAGTATTGGAACTGTTGCATGCCATAGAACCATAGCTGCTCTCTGTCAAGATGGCTTGATTTCCATTTGAAAGACACAGTCTTCTTGGGAATGACTGCCTCATTCCAGGTTTGTGTGTTGTTTTTTTTCCTTCCAATCAGGCAGACATGAGAGACCGTTACATTCTCTCATATTCTGTATTTTAAGACAAATTTTAAGGAAATAGAAGGCTACAGTTAGTATGAAAATAGAAGATGGATCAGGGAGATCGAAGGAATGTAGAAGACGGAGTGATATGTGAAAAACGAGAAAATACACTGAAAGTACAGAAAACTGAGGTGAAGCAGAGATTAAATTGTCAGAACAATTAGAAATATGAAAGGCATAAAGGGTTGTAAAAAGACAGGGACAGAAAAGGGCAGTTGGGACAGCACTTGTCCCTTCTGAACAGATTGAAGCCCACCTTTCTGTGATTGCAGAAACACAGACTTGGAGATGAACCTGAAATAATCAGCAAAACATGGTTCCTTCCTAAGGCTCAGAAGTTAAAAGGCTCATTTTTGGTTCCATGATTTAAACCAGTCTGGGTTTGTTTTTTGTTTTGTTTTGTTTTGTTTTTTTTCAAGGAAGAAGGGAAGGAAAGCTGTCAAGGTGTTTGACTGCTTCACTTTGGCAGTATTGCCCTTTACACAGGGATGAATTGCACCCTAAACAAACTCAATATGATCTGCAATAAATTATGCTTCCTTTTTATGATGTATTCATTTATACTCTAGAATGCAGTGAGTGAGATTCTGCAATAAACCATGCCAGAACACATAGTTGTGTAAAAGGGAGAAAAAAGCTGAAAAGGAGAAAGGGAAAAAAAAAAAAAGACATAGATTAATCTGTGATTTTTTTAAGCAAGGGAGAAAACAGGGAAATCTAATCTACTTTTTAAACTGTATAGTATGAAAACACAGTATCTCACAAAAATCAGTGTGGACATTTGGTTGTACACCAAATTTTACTCAGAGTTAGTGTTGTAAGAGAGTGGATTTTCTACTTTAGGGTAGTCTTTTTTGATCCATAATGTCTGGCAGTCTTTCCTCTTGTTTTTTGGTGTATTTGGGGATTTTTCGGTGATTATTGTCATACGCTTAGTCTACCTTTATCACAAAACCCATTTATTCTTTCTTCTATCTATGTAGCTGTCTAGGAGGTTCCTGGAGTGTGTGGAAGACAACTTCCTAACACAGCTGGTGAAGGAACCTACTAGAGGAAGTGCCCTACTGGACCTACTGTTTGTTAACAGGAAGGTCTTGTGGGGGATGTAAAGGTTGAAGGTCGTCTTGGGCATAGTGACCATGAAACAGTAGAATTTTCAATTCTTGGTGAAGCAAGGCGGGGAGCCAGCAGAACTGCCACCTTGGATTTCTGAAGGGCAGACTTTAGCCTGTTTAGGAGCATGTTCGAGAGTGTCCCTTGGGAGGCAGTTTTGAAGAGCAAAGGTGCCCAGGAAGGCTGGTCATACTTCAAGCAGGTGCTCTTAGATGCACAGGAGAAGGCCATCCCCATGTCTCGAAAAACGAGCCGATGGGGAAGAAGACCAGCCTGGCTAAATAGAGAGCTTTGGATGGACCTCAGGAAAAAAGGAAGGCTTACATTCTCTGGAAAAAGGGATTGGCAATTTATGAGGATTATCAAGATATAACAAAGCTATGTAGGGGGAAAATTAGAAGGGCCAAAGCTCAATCAGAACTCAGCTTGGCCACTGCAGTTAAAGACAACAAGAAGAGATTTTTCCAGTATATCAACAGAAAAAGGAAGACTAGGGAAAATATAGGCCCACTGATGAATGAGACGGGTGCCCTAGTGGTGGAAGACACAGAGAAGGCAGAGCTACTGAATGCCTTCTTTTCTTCGGTCTTCACTGCTAAAGCTGCCTCTCACGAATCCCATACCCTGGAGGCAAGGGGGAAGGTCTGGAGAGAGGAAGATCTTCCCTTAGTTGAGGAGGACCGGGTCAGAGACCACTTGGCCAATCTGGACATTCATAAGTCCATGGGCCCTGATGGGATGCACCCGCGAGTGCTGAGAGAGCTGGCAGATGTTATTGCTAGACCTCTCTCCATTGTCTTTGAAAGGTCATGGGGAACAGGAGAGGTGCCTGAGGACCGGAGGAAGGCTGACATCACTCCAATCTTCAAAAAAGGCAAGAAGGAGGACCCAGGGAACTACAGACTGGTTAGTCTCACCTCTGTCCCTGGGAAGATAATGGAGCGACTCATTCTGGATGTCATCTCCAAACACATTGAGGAACAGGAAGTTATTGGAAGTGGTCAACATGGATTTACCAAGGGTAAATCATGCTTGACCAATCTGATAGCTTTCTGTGATGTTATAACTGGTTGGCTGGATGAGGGGAGAGCCGCAGATGTCATCTACCTTGACTTTAGCAAGGCTTTTGACACTGTCTCCCATAACATCCTCATTAGGAAGCTGAGGAAGTATGGGCTAGATGAGGTGACAGTGAGGTGGATCGAGAGCTGGCTGAGTGACAGAACTCAGAGGGTTGTGATCAGCGGCACAGAGTCCAGTTGGAGGCCTGTAACCAGTGGTGTCCCCCAGGGGTCAATACTTGGTCCAATTTTGTTCAGTATATTCATTAATGACTTGGATGAGGGTATAGAGTGTATCCTCAGCAAGTTCGCTGATGATACGAAACTGGGAGGGGTGGCTGACACTCCGGAGGGCCGTGCTGCCATCCAGCGTGACCCGGACAGGCTGGAGAGCTGGGCAGAGAAGAACCTAATGAGGTTCAACAAAAGCAAGTGTAGGGTCCTGCACCTGGGGAGGAAGAATGCTAAGCACCAGTATGGGTTAGGGGTGGACCTGCTGGGAAGTAGTTCTGAGGAGAAGGATCTGGGGGTCCTGGTAGACAGTAAATTATCCATGAGCCAACAATGTGCCCTTGTTGCCAAAAGGGCCAATGGAATCTTGGGCTGCATAGGGAAGACTGTGGCCAGTAGGTCGAAGGAGGTCATTCTCCCCCTCTACTCTGCACTGGTGAGGCCACAACTGGAGTACTGTGTCCAGTTTTGGGCTCCCCAGTTCAAGAGGGACAGGGAACTACTGGAGAGAGTCCAGCGTAGGGCAACTAAGATGATTGAGGGACTGGAGCATCTCCCTTATGAGGAAAGGCTGAAAGAGCTGGGACTCTTTAGCCTGGAGAAGAGAAGGCTGAGGGGAGGCCTTATTATGGCATACAAGTATCTAAAGGGTGGGTTGAAGGAGGATGGTGCCAGACTCTTTTCAGTGGTTCCCAGTGACAGGACGAGGGGCAACAGGCACGAGTTAGAACATAGGAAGTTCCGTTCAAATACACGGAAAAACTTCTTTACAGTGAGGATGACAGAGCACTGGAACAGGCTGCCCAGGGAGGTTGTGGAGTCCCCTTCTCTGGAGATTTTCAAGACTGGCCTGGATGCAGTTCTGAGTAATGTGCTCTGGGCAATCCTGCTTTAGCAGGGGAGTTGGACTAGATGATCTCTAGAGGTCCCTTCCAACTCTGAATTTTCTGTGATTCTGTGTGATTCTGTGAGGGGTGACTTTAGACATTAGATGCCATTTGGTTAAAATTGGCTTGAACGTGTTAGATTTTCAAATGTTTTCATCAGTATCTTCATGAGTTAATATAATTTTGGCAGTCTTTAAGGCATCATGTAAGACAGAATTTAAAAGTATTTAAAATAATCTAGAACATTAAAGAAAACCTTAGTAAACAAAATAAATCATTAAATAGATTCTCTATCCAGGCATGATGATGAGGAGATGTATTGTTGTCGTTTAACCCCATCTGGCAACTAAGCACAACACAGCCACTTGCTCACTCCCCTCTCCCCACAGTGGGATGGGGGGAGAATCTCAAGGGTAAAGGTGAGAAAGAAACTCCTGAGTTGAGATAAAAACAGTTTAAGAATTAAAAAGAATCATAGAATCATAAAATGTGTTGGGTTGGAAGGGACCTTTAAAGGTCCTCTAGTCCAGCACCCCTGCAGTAAGTAGGGACATCTTTAATTAGATCGGATCGCTCAGAGCCTCATCAAGCCTGGCTTTGAATGTCCCCAGGGATGGGGCCTCCACCACCTTTCTGGGCAACCTGTTCCAGTGTCTCACCACCCTCATTATAAAGAACTTCAGCCTAATGTCTAATCTAAACCTACCCTGCTCTAGTTTAAAACCATTGCCTCTTGTCCTGTCGATACAAGCCCTTACAAACAGCCCCTCCCCAGGTTTCTTGTATGTCCCCCCAAAAAGATATAATAATAGTTAAAAAAAAAATGTAAGGAAAAGAGGGGGAAAAAAAACCAAAAAAAACGAAAGAGAGAGGAAAACAAAACCCAAGAAAGACAAGTGAAACTAATGAAAACAATTGCTCGCCACCAACCAACTAATGCCCAGCCAGTCCCCGAGCAGTGTCCCCCCCATCTACCTCCTCACTGGTTTTATTGCTGAGCATGACATCATATGTTATGGAATATTCCTTTGTCCAGCTGGGGTCAGCAGTTCTAACTGTGTACCCTCACAATGGTTTGTGCATCTCCAACCCACTCACTGGCCATGCAGCGTGAGGTGTAGAAAAGGCCTCGACGCTGTGTAAGCACTGTTCCACAGTAACTAAAACACACCTGTGTTACCAACACTATTTTGAGCACAAATTCAAAACATAGCTCGATACTGGCTACTATGAAGAAATTTAACTCTATCGCCGCCAAAGTCAGTACAAGCGTTTTAACAATTACAATTTGAAAATGATTCAGCATCTCATTGTCATATTACTCTGACGAAAACTGTCATCGTATCAATAAGTTTAAATAGGAATGTCATTATTTGCAATATGCCTTAGGTAAAGAAAGATGTAGTACAAGAGGAGCTGTTTCAGAGCACAATGGCAAAAGTCACAAAAAGGACAGAAAACCAAACCTATGAGGAAAGGTTGAAAGAAATAGAGTTACTTAAACTAAGAAGAAAACTGTCTTGAGGGACACGATTCTAGTTTTTAGCAAAGTCAGAGGCAAGGCAGAAACCTTTTTCTGTGTCCAGTGGCAAATTCCAGGGGAAATAGGATGATCTAATTAGAAAGAGACCTAATCATAAATAAATTTTAAATAGTAAAAGGCAATGGTGAGGTCTGGGGTAGATCACCTGTAAATATGATGGAATCTCTACCCTTGGAAGCTTTCAAGAAGATACTGGACAAACAGCAGTGAGGAACTTATTAGACATAACTAATTCTGGCTTCATTTTTTTTTTTGTTCACTCACTTCTCTGGTTTTTTTTTCTGCTAAATTTTCTATTTTTCTATTAAAAAAATCCATTTGTTTTGATAACAGATTTTTCAACAGTTTAATTCTATCTGCTCCAACTTTTACACAATTATAGACAGGGATATTCAATTTGAAAATTTTTAATAAAATAAATTTTCTATATTTCTGTTGTAGCTTAATGCTTTTTAACGTAACCTGGTAGTGATTATCCTGAGAAATTTCAGGATATGTCTTTACTGTCCAATACACTGTTATTCAATAACTATGGTTAAAAAAATGGTGATAAAATAAGATTCTTCTTTGTACAATGAATTCATAGGGTAAAGGTTTATTTCCCTATTTTAAACTAGTGCTTTATGAAGAAGGTAAAACACAGGAGGCAAGATAATGGGGTAATTGACTTCTGAGAGATTATTTTTAAAATTTTATTATTAGATAAAGTGCAAGAAGATATACTTAATGCACTGTTTATTTTCATAAATGGCCTTTAAGTTTATAAACTGTATTTTATGGTTTTTAGGATCTAATATTTAAAATCAGTTTGTATTCTGTTGTGAGCACAACAATATTCATTTTTCTCATCATAACAGAAAGCACAACAATACTCTCTCCTGGAAACAGGATGGAATGGGTTTCCATTGCATCATAAGCTTTCCTATTGATAATCATCGCATGTAATGTTACGCTGTTAAATTAAAAACTTGGCCAAATTCTGCTCCATGACAGCTGGGTGGTAGGTTTTAGTATGCTGTGGATCATATTTATTATTGACAAGGAGCAGAATGTGCCCTACAGTACACAAAAGACAAAGCAACATTTTGAAACAGCTCTTCTTAATCTTAAACTGAAACTGAAAGTGAATATGCACAAAAGGTATGAAGCTTTTAAGATTTATTGCTTTTCTGGACTTTATGAATTAAACTCTCTTTAGTACCACGTTTCAGAGAAAACCGTGTAGATCAACTGAAAAAAACCAAAATGACAGGAAGTGCCAGTAGTAGCTTCAAAATAAGCTGCAGTGATTTGAAAGTATCTTCTGTCTTAAGCAAGTTACACAAGACTGAAAAAACTATTTCTTGGCTTCTACCATAATATAAGTGATGCTAACGATTTTAGATAAATTTGATCTCAGATTTATTCATCTACTTTTGGAGCCACTTTGTAGATAGCTTAGTGTGGATTTGGATGACTTACAACTATCTGTTAGCTTTCAAAAATTTTAGAGTTAATAGTGGGTATCATTCATTTATTTTTCAGTGTAGTGGGAAAATTCTAACCTTCAGTCTTTAAATTATTCTTGTCTTTTTTACTCCCTGGCAAACATTTACATGTTAAGAATGGTAATCATGCCTTTAATGTTGAGTGGAAAATTAAATAAATAAAATCTACTTAAAACCACTTCTTGCTATTGACAAACTTTGCAGTTTTCCTTCTCATTAGATGAAAAACAGCTTAAAACAGATAGGTGCCTTAGGTAACCCCTAGCCATGCAGAGACAAAGGCACATACAAGGGAAATTCAGTTTTCAGGTAAACTAAATAGTGTTCTGGATGTGTCCGTCTCTGCCACGGTTTAAAAAAAGGCTCATGTAGCTATCTTATCAGCTTCATAAACTGCCTGTTTATAGATAGTTTAAAACCAGGAGCTGCCAACCATAAAGTTAAATAAGCTAGAAAAAATTCAGAGAAGGACTAAAGAAATTATAAGAACTTAGAGAATCTGTTCCTTGAAAACAGATAAATATGCCCTTGAGCAAATGGTAAATATGGGCTTGGGAACAGTATGAATTTTACAGTATTTGAAAGGAATATACCTACTAAGGAAGAAAATTATTAAGGCAAAAGACCATATAATCGAGAAAAAGGACATTAAATGTTCAGATTTCATACAAAAAGAAGATACAAAAAAAGAGGAAGTTTCCTGTATGAGAAATATTGTGTTCTAAAATAATTTCTCCAGGAAAGCAATAGAAGATTTATAGATTATTTTTGTGGTGTTTTGTTTTGTTTTCGTTTGGTTTGGGGGATATGGGCGGGCAAACACAACACAACAAAACAGCCCTAAAACTCTGAAAAGCTTATACCAGAGCAGGGAGAATCATTAGGTTAATTTCTAGCCTTTCTTTTCAGAAGGCCATAAATCGTAATATTCTTCCTGTTCAGTTTTCTGTTAACTTTTGGCAACATTAAGGAAAGTATCACCTTTTATTAACAGAAACTGTATGTTTGTGAATACTGCAAAATGATTAGCAGTGAATATTGTCTTTAATCTCAAATAAGGTGTAGTTTGTGTCATAATATTATGTTTCTCTCCAATCAAAGGATTTAACAGAAAATTTTAGTCATAGGATTATTTACTGTATGCATATTTGATAACTTCTGCTGAAACTTTTTATAAGGACACTATCTATGTATCTATTACAGCTTCCAAATTCAATGTCAGTCTAGTTTTTAGGTCTGTATTTCAGTCAATAAAAATTTACCATGAGCCAAATTCACTTTGAAGTGATGAATTAAAGGAAAAAAAGAGAGTCTCTTCTTAATCACTCCAATTTTGTTCTGATCCTTTTCTTTGGAAGAACCACATTAAATGGTAGTGGTTTTTTTCTTTGCACGTCTGCTTCTTATCCCCATGTGTGGAGCTTCTATAAAAACCCAAGTTTTGATTAGACTTCATTTAAGGAAAACATGCTGATTTTCAAGAAATTGTGCAAATATCATAAAGGCCGTTTGGTATGCTTCAAGTTATTATGTTCATGTAATACAAAACCTTGTATTCAATTAGATCTTCATTTATGAGCTTCATTTCTTATTGCGATCCGTCAGACATTTTACAGGGCAAACAACAGAACTGCTGACTATGACAAACATGTCAAAGTCAGTGAAGGATTATGATCTGGTATGAATATTATAAGTGAATCACATAACAACAGCACAGTCAGAACTGTTTTTCAACACTTTGTTATAAATAACCTAGTCTTGAGGATCACAGTATTATACAGTATATGGTTCTTCAGTGCCAAAATTGCAACTCAAAAGGTTTCCAGAATGAGCTTTCTTCTCCATAGTTGCCTATTTCTTCTCAACATTTTCCTTCTTCAATTTTTTAGAAGTAAGGATGATCTGACAACTGCCAAATGTAAGCAAAATGATTCTCTTTAACAATATGTTTTTGATGGAAGAATATGTGCTTTCTACTAACACCACCTTTGCCAAAATTTGAGTGAGTAATGTTGAAATACTGATAAAATATTGATCACTCCTAATTACCACTGTCACAGCAATATCGTTGCTTATATAGACAGCAGTGAGGATATCAATCTTCGTACTTGGCATATGGTGTGTCCAGGTATACCGCATACCCAGGCAACTTCCTAGTCCCAACATTATACAACT
This sequence comes from Rissa tridactyla, assembly GCF_028500815.1. Classification (NCBI taxonomy): domain Eukaryota; kingdom Metazoa; phylum Chordata; class Aves; order Charadriiformes; family Laridae; genus Rissa; species Rissa tridactyla. The sequence goes on along the minus strand of NC_071468.1, from coordinate 112,733,373 downwards.
ACAGCTGGAGACAGATTCAACCAATTGGCTAGTAACAGATCTTTTTATAAAAGTAGGAAAGAACAAGACTACAAAACTGGCAAGCTGACTGTCTCTCTGCTTTTTTCCACAGCTTCCCAATAGCTAACTTGTAACTCTTCAGAGCAATGAGTGATCTTACGGTGTGCTCAAAAAGCCTAGGGAAGAGTTCAGGTCTCTTTTAACCTGCTTTGCCCTTGCAAGTCAATTTATCTGAGACCTGCCTAATCAATCAGAGATCCTGAATCCACAAGAATGTTTGAGAACTGTGGGGAAAAAGAAAACACCACAGAAAAGTGAAGTTCTTACCTGAAATTCATTAATATATACACCAGAATGTATTCAATTAAACAAAATTAAGAATTAAATTGTAATTCATATAAAATAGATTTTTTTTTAAAGATTGATTTGGAACTAACAACAAATCATACTCTCTGAAACTTTAACCGAATATCAGAAACATTGTCTGTGAACTTCAATTTGCATTTGCAAAGTTAAGAGAAAATTGCAATTGTTCAAGGTCAATTACAGAGAGTGCAACTAAGTTGCCAAAAGTATATATGCAGTGCCTGTGGCCTCCAGCAGCCATGGCAGAAGCTCACAGGTCTATCACAGGTACTGTATTTCACCTGCAACATATAGCTGCCCCAAATACCCTAGGTATCTAAAATAACATTAGACACCCATGCCTTGGTCAGCCAATAATATGCACCCTTAATATGCAAATAGCCAGGATTCCATAAAAAAATATGAATTAAAGCATCCATTTCAAAAGAAGAAATGTAAATGCTACGTGTGTGGGTAAAGGGAGCAGGAAAAACACGTATATCAGGTAATACATTATAAGTGGAAAGTGTAACCACTGATTATGGAAACAAAAGGAGTCAGTGAAGTAACAGTGCCAATATGACTAAAGAAAGTAAGGTGTGAGGGATATTTGCAATAAACATAGGCTGATGTTTATTGATAGAGTGTTAAGTGCAGATGGACAGGTGGTAAATGATGGTGGTTGTGACTTAACACCGAAAATACATCTTTGTATTATGTGTGGATAAATAAAGAAGATAGAGCCACATGGTATGATATGTAGGCAATCAGCATTATCTTATGTAAAAAATCTGAATATTTTGAGGCAAGAGTTATGATCTCTAAATGTTTTCAAATGAATTCAATTATTTAAAAATATAGCACCCATTAGCAAGATTATTTGATACACTAGCTTTAATTTTCAGGAAATCTGAGAAAATTCTGAAGAACTGGAAAACGTGAAAGAAAAGTGAGAGCGTGAGTTCATAGAAATATTTAAGTAGAAGAAATATTTCGCAGGAATTATAAAGCAGTTACAAGCTCTGTAACATAATGATGAAATCATCATAGACTGAAGATTTTTTACAAACATTTACATTGATAGAATAGCAGGTCTGGCTCATAAATATGACTGTGTTGATGTATTCTTTGACTTCTCCAAGGTCATAGAGTAACACATTAGATTTTGATTAAAAAATATTACACTATATGTAATTATCACAGCATTGAGTAGATGTAATTTAAAACTGTTTTTTTAACTACATTTCCATATAAACCAGCAGAGAAATATCATGATAAGAGATATTTTTGGAAATTATCTTTTGGGTTTTTTTTCCTATACTTTTATCTTTGACCTATATTGTATGGTAACTTTCTAGTATGGCTGATAAATAACACTGGCTGATGAAGGAAGTATTAATAAGTAAAGCTTTTTTTTTTTTTTTTGCAAGTGATTGCAAATTCTGCATTTGAGAGTAAAGAACATGTCATATACATCTGTCCAAATTTTATATTGCTTAAATCAGTAGTTTATAAGAAGACAGATTTCAGCATCACAGTTTTTTTCAACATAAATTCTTACTTGCAGTGCTTGTGAAAAAATTTACGGTGGAGAACCAGAAAGGAAGGGATCTTTTTAGTAGAGAGATCACGTAAGGAGGACTGCTACAGTCCTATATCAATTTCAAGACAACAAAGAAGACTGTAAAATGGCAGAAACATCACCTGAAATGAGGTCACGGTGCTTATAAGTAGTGTGGAAAGCTGGATAGAAGCTCAGTTGCTTCCACTCAAGTTCCTTATAACAATTTAGACAGATGCTTGCCGTCTGCTGCATTTAAGATTTCAAATGAGATCCACATCAACTGTTGCTGGAAGACACGCATTACAATATGTCTTAAAGAGACTTTATTAAAAAAATACCAATAGATGACTTGTTCATCAGGAATATGTAATTAAGAAAAATATCTGATAGCAGAGGATTTTCAGACTTGCTGGTAAAGACTTGGAAGTTTTGGCAGAATTGGTCTTTAAATATGACAGGTTTAGCCTCAGAGCCACTCTATATTGGGAAAAGCCAGGAGCTCAAATACTTGAGCACATACAATTTGTGAGAACCATATTCTACAAGTAACAGAATATGTCTATTAAAGCATCAGTGAGTAAACACCATCACCAGAGATAACTGTTGAAAGATGTGGTTTTATCAAAACTTGTAATGCAGCTTCATATGGGAAATGGGACCATATGATCCTCTGTCCTTGCACACTCATTCCTTCTGTTTTTTTGATGCAGGGCCCTGGAGAGGACAACATTTGAGAGCATCACAGTTCTCACAGCAGACCATGACCAAGTTCCATTTTCCATTGCTTCAGTTTGTTGTCTTCAGAGGTAAGGAAAGAATATTTCACTTCATTCAGCACCCCTAGGCTCACTATTGGCTTGATGTGTTCTTCTAGTTTCCTTTTCTCACCTTCTTAAGCAGTACCAAATAAATGGCTACATCCAGGCAGACCAGTACTCTGGGCCATGTTGATAGTAAAATATTCCAGATAATATTATATTTCTCCAAAATTACTTTCTCAACTTGTTAGTGGCTCTGGTTGCATGATCGTTGCCCCTTTTCCTGACACACTCTCCACCTGGTAAGAAAGGTTAGAAGACAAGTAACGTCATTACTTCTGTACACCTACAACCAGCTAATGTATCCACATAGCAAAAGTGTGAGTGGAGAGGTGAAATATTTTTGATCACTCTTTAGACAGAATAGTCAGTATTCAGATTCTCAGATTGAGTATTATTTTTCATCACGATGATGCTTAAAGATTTGTTTTAAGAGGCTCTCCTGTAGGAGGATCAAATTAATGATATTAGCAATGACATTTTCTTTATTAAGTAAAAGATTTGATGTCTCCACAGTAATGGTTAACATCACTGAGCCATTAAAGAAAAATATTATACTATAATATTTTTTCTTTTTAGGTTTATTGAGCTTTGTAAATTTTTTTGTCTCCCATGCTCCATGAGATAGTTGGCCTTTCCTTAAGGAACAAGTAATTCTCAAAGTGCAATCTTTGCAAGTGCAAGTGCAAGTGCAAAGTGCAGTCTTGACACTGACATAAAACTTACTGTAAGGAAAAAGTAATATCTTTGGTGAAAAATTTAGTTAGGTGATGGTACTGAAAAGAGACATTTCAGTCTATTCAAAACTACAGGTGTTTTTAATAACCAGATGAATATGTGGGACATGCATTAGTGACAAGGAATACATTGATTAATAAAACAGAAAAGATGCAATGCTTAAAATAACTACATCTGTGTAGGTCTCAAGAAGCTGTGTAGTAAGGAATATGGAATGTCCTAACATTGCTTAACAAGCCGTCTTTTTAGATTGCCATTTAGTAATGCCAATGTTAGTCCAGGGCTGATAAAAAATTAGTCTCCTTCTTTATCTGCACTGTAAAACTGATGGGAACATGAAAGAGACAGGTGTCAGGTAGTGCAAGTATCAATGTTACCTACTGCATATTCCTGGGACTTATTAAGCTGCATTGTTTTAGCAATTAGAGAAATTCTGAGTGCTATTTTGTGAATACAGGAGTATAAGAAATTTTAGAATCAAGGTATAGTCCTTAAAAATGTATGCTGTCCATGTGCATTACCTCTCTTCTTAGTCCTTATGTTTCTTCTCATGCAGTTATACATCTTATTTGTAAACTTTCATAGAATCATAGACTCATAGAATTGCCTAGGTTGGAAGGGACCTTTCAGATCATCTAGTCCAACCTTCAACCTCCAACCTTCTTGACAAAAACCATCACTAAACCATATGTCTAAGCACAAGCTTCCTCCCCTTATTGTGTTTGCAGTGGGCTGCAGCAGCTCTTCCTGAAACTGTAGCCGGAGTTCCTAGAAATTATGCTATGGCAGAGGAGCAGGCATTTCTTGAAATCTTGTAACTATGCCTTTGAATTTGGAAGTGAAATCAACATCAAAGATCTGAACCTGAAGTCCAGTCAAACAAAAGGAAATAAAAAAAAAAAAAAGAAAGAAAGAAAGAAAAAAAGGCAGAAAGATGAGATTGAACAATCTAAAATTAACAATTTAATTAAAGACTACGCTTTAAATTTGTACAACTTTTTAGTTCTATGTTGGTCTCTATGCTTTGTCTCAGTGTGATTCCTGAGTTTTTCAAGTATGAGTTCACACACAAGAAGGCTTTTGTGCATTGATTGTTTACCTTAAAACATGAGAGAGGCATAAGAAGATTGTGTTGAGCACTCTTACATTTATAGACTGATGGGCTGAAAATTTTATTTTTTTTTTCAGCAATGAATTAACACATTTTTTCATCTATTAAGAACGTGAAAATATTGAATGTATTTTTAGAGAAATTAATATGTAGTGCTTATCAATATAAAATTCAATTTAAATAAGGCACAGGTAATCATATTATTACAATACAGTTGAAAGGCAATACAGCAGTTCAAAGTTCTGGAAAGTTCTATAAAGCGATTCAGTGAAGGTCATTCATCAGATACCTTCTGCAAGCAGAACGATGGAATTATGTGCAGAAATAAGAGGATTTCTGTTAAATAAGAACACTGATTTAAATGTAATCTACACAAGTGATTCATGCCCATATGACTTCAGCTGATATATATTCAAATTAAAGATATGCCAAATTATAATCACTTACCAATGCAGATTTGCTTCAGACTTAGGAAAGAAATTATTTAACTATTTCCATGCACACATTTCTGTGTGATTGACTAGCTCCTATAACAAATTGTAATTTATGCTTGCTCTTTGTGCTTTACAATTTATTTACTTCAGTGTAACTTCTTTATCCTGCTTGATAACGCAATTATTCAAAGGAAATTCCCTTTATGTATGTATGTTCATTTTCTATTCCAAAACTATGTGTTTTTTATGTTCTTACTTCTTACTTAGATCATTCTGGGTACCTACATGAACAACATAACATGGGTAAATTTTATGGTCAAGTTAATTTTTTACTTTTGCACATGCACACACACATGAACACAAATGTAGGCCTCTTCTCAGGCCTTAAATTGCTATGAATACTTCCGAAGTTTTGGAGAGAAGACTTCAGAGAGCTTACACGTCATTCTGGATTTTTATGTAACATGTTAGATACATCTCTTCCTTTTCTAGGTCCTCTCTACTTGATGTTTTTCATGAGGAGATAATGTGCCTAAAGGACATTTCCTGTAGTGTCTTAGAATGAGCAGGGAATGCAAGAAATTCTTGCTACTTAGAAGATTATTTTTGAAATAATGATTATTAGTATCCAGTTCATAATCTGTACGCTGATAGATATTTGCATATCAAGATAATAATGTAAAGCTTTAAAGCTTTACACATGCTTAGGGCCATTTACAACAAGATTTAACAGATGCATATAATTAAGTCTTATTTCATGTACTTCTGAATTATTAGGAGAATCTGGAGTAGTTTTTAAAAGTGGCAGAACAAAACATAAACACTGCAACTTCTTTCAGGTAATTCTGGGACTATCCCCTGGGCATAGTGTTGAACAAAGCAGAACTGACTAAAATAAAATCAGAAGTTAAAACTGTAAATTTTTCAGAACATGTTCCAAAGAGTTAAGGCTCTGCTGTGTGATATTTAAGTGTCAATACCACCATCTGAAGGTTCAGGTTCAAATTAAAATCCAATCACTTTCTGGTCAGCAATCATCTGGATCCTCACTCAGTGTTCTTTACTCGTGTGTGGATGCCAACCAAGACTTATATGAAGAGGATGTGTCAAAAAAGCAAAATGTTCTAAAATGTGACAAGGAAGTTTTTACTGTGATTTCTATAGGATGCCAAATGAAGAGACCTTACTGTCTTAAAGTATGTGAATCAAATGTTCTGTCTCCGCAAAGCAGGAAAAAATAATTTATTTTAAAAAAAAAAAAAAAACGAAAAAGGATTGATTCTTCAATTTTCGTAATCATGTTTAAGGAGCATTTTGTTCTTCACCAGAGTTGTAATTTTGGAAAAAAGCTGTTTTGAAAATAAATGCAATACTGCTCTGGACAACTTCTTTTCAGTTCTTCTTAAACAACACTTATAATCAACTGCTTGGAAACAACTCTGTATAAAACCACAAACTCCATCTGTCAATGTGTCAGGGAAAGGTGAGAAACCTTAAGGAAGGGTAGAGATTTAAAGTCTTACTTACAGGTGATTTTTTTTTTTTCCTGACTAACTGTCTGGAAATAGAAGATTGCATATAAATAGTGTGAAGAATATCAAATAAAGTATTAGGAGGATTACAAGTATATTAGAAGGATACTAAATAAGCCTGAACCCCTTTTGCAACTTGGAGTAAACTTCTCTGAGACTTTAAGACCTTTTGCATGGTTTTGGAATCAATGATGAAACTGAACAGTGACATTAATTGCTTGTGTGAAAAATCAGATTTCTTTGTCCAGATAAGAAGTTAATGACTGCCTTCAGCAAGAAAAGACAAGTTGTTATGTTAAAATAAGGGATCAGTGCAAGAAGGACAATTATGTAGAACCTGAAATTCTAGAAGAGTCAGACAATGAAATAGATATCAAATTGTTTTATCAGGTGAATCACTAAACTAGCAGCAAAACATTTGAAGTCTGTATCACCTATCTTGAACAGCAGCCTAATATAAACAAGCATCTAAATGCTACTACATAAATTGTAAGTATCTACTGTCAAAGAATAAGGAAAGAGAACCGTAAAACAAGTCAAACCCAGAGGAAATTTTCTTATTTGGGAATTTAGATCCTTCTAGACAGTTTTCTGACAAAAAAGCAACATCACTTGAAATTGTAAATTATTAAGATTTTCTGCATGAAAAATATACTGTGTATATTTAGGTACCATAGGTTTTTTTGTTGGTTTTTTTTTTTCATTTTTATGACATTATAAATACGATGCCTGTGTCAACATTATTGTTTTTTTTTTTTTTGTCTTCTGTCAAATATTTCTTTGCAGTAAAAACACAAACAGCATATTTGGTAGTATATTTGTAATAAAAATGAATTTTAGCCTATTTTAATAAAAGTAGCAACAACATATCCAGATTAATAAACTTCAATTCATTTCTTTGATTGGAGCACTTTTTGTATGAGTTTATAAGCTAATTATCAAGTGCCTTGTTAATAATGAAATCACACAATATTAACTTAAGATGTTAAACAGTTTCATTAAGAAACACTGAAGAAACTCACAAATGACTTAGTAAAATCATGTTTCATTCTCTCACCATAGAGAAGTCTCACTTACACAATTAGCAAATTAGGAATTCTTTTAAGAGGCCATCAATATATTTAGCTTTGTACATGAAAGTTATTGCAAGATATTACACTGAGAAAGACTCAACAATTAACGAACTTAATAACTAAACAAACAATGTAATTGTCAGCATGTAGTCACTGGAACTGTCAATGGAAGGGGCCCTGATTCATCTCTGACCTGGCTTTCAATTATGATCACAGTCTGGATTAGTATACTTTCCTTTTCTTCAGAGCTCAGTCATTATTTTAGAATCCTCATCTTGCCATTATGTAATACATGTTTAATAGTTCAGGAAACGTTTGAAAAAAATTAATTGAAATACCACAGGGTTTCTTAATCTCACAACAAGCACTTCTACCACAAGAACACAAAATTTATCATGTCCAAGTTCACATGGGGATGAGCTAGGTCCTTCAGTGGTCTGCTACAAATGGTAATTAATTAATCTCTACTTTAGAATAATTTTATTTATTGTCAAAAAAGAGGAATTTCCAATGATTTCTTCGTTGTCTCAGTGGTGCTTTATTCTATTTCTTATTTGTGCCACAATCAACCGAAAAACAGGAATTCAAGTCAGCCTGCAGTGGCTCATGAAGTTGTTGATAATACAAGCGTGGAAGTCATTTGGAAGAATATTAAGATATCATGCACGAAGAGACACATTAATATAATGATTAGAGTAATAGAAAATCAGATAAATTATAGAGGGCAAGATCATGCCCTTAGGGATTAATAAGAACTTGTGTTACAAGCTTATTAATTGGAACCACGTCATGTAAAATGATTCTGGTTTTCCATCATATTATGATAGTTTATAAACTCCCAAGTAATTCAGTAATGAAAAAGGTAAACGTTATCTTAGAATACAGAGAGTAGCATACCAACTACAGCTAGTAGCATAGGGTACCAGTAAAGCAGAAGATTGTTAAATTTACCTTAAAAGGTCATGGTGAGGTCCTATCCATACAATACACTTAAAAAAAAAAGAAAAAAGTGTTTGCCCTGGACATGCCTGTGGACCAAGAAAAATTGGTATGATAGAGGAATAAAAAAGCATGTATTACCAAAGAAGGCAAAAGCTTTTGTCTTACATATTCAAAGGATATGGTTACGAAACAAGGAGAGAAGGAGAAGGAAAGGACGAAACACAGTCTGAGCTTAAAAGATAAATTACTGGCCACTAATATACTTAAACTAGAAATTAGAGGAAGGTGCTAAAATAATAAAGCACTGAAGCTCTGGAGCAGCCTTTCAGTAGGAACATCAGGACATAACAGTAACAAGGAAATTATTTTTAACAATAATTTTAATCAGGGTATAAAAGTCTAATGACTGAACTTGAAAACACTTAAAGTCCTATTTGGCAAAAAAATCCAAACACACCAGAAGTCATCTTCTTGTTTGGCTACAGGGCCAATATGAGGTTCTGAAATAAAAAAATAAATAAATTAGTATTTAGGAAATACTGAGATTGTTAGTTTTAAAGTAAAGAGGAAACCACCTCATAAACAGCACGAACAGCACTTCTGCCATCCCAGACAAGAGGATAAGTAAAGAGAAGAAGACAAGTAGAAAACTGTGTATAGCCTAAAACAGGAAAGCTGGAAGATGCCCTCAGTGTACTCTGCATTCATCATTTTTTTTCTTACTGGGGTCAGTCAAAACTGCCCTCTAATATTTCACTGTTCTGATTACCTACTGCTGCATCAATAACTATTCACTGTACAAAAATCTGCTAATATCAGTGACAACATCAACATCAATATAAATAAAATAACTAGTCCCATGCTTTCAGATAAAGTAAATATAATTGTATCTTACCTCATCAACCACTAATTCATAGGTAAAAGTGAGGTCTGTGAGATCAGGCAGAAGCAAACTCAATATAATTAGCTCCAGAGAAAATCCTTTCTTTTATTTTTGGAGCAGTTTTGGCAAGGTTAATGAGAGAACAGAAATAGGAAAATGAGTCTGGACTACGTGAAAAGACATAAACTATCTTTAAGTCCACTCATCAGCCTTGTACACAAACAACTGCCATTTAAGATTACAGAGTTTAAAGGATTTACATCCATTTATCAATTCTAGACTTCTCTTGTGGTTGTTATGAATTCTGCATGTTTTCCTCTTCGGGCTCTTACTGCAGTAGGTTAGTACCTGGAAATCTTCCTGCATAAATGTTAGATAAGAGTTACTAAGTTAATTTCAAAGTGAAGGCTGCTACAGCCTACACTTAGCTAGCTTGGTGTGATCCATTTTATTGTACAACTTCTTTAAAAGCTCAGACTGATCATGGATAGAAGGGGGATGGGTAAGATATATAAGGGTAAGACTGGAAGGATCAGTTCTCCTAAAAATCAGTAGCAACTTAGTCATTCAGATCATTAAAGAAGAAAAGTAATTTCTGTCCCAGACCAGGTTTAGGGTTTTTCAATTTTATGATTTTTTTCTGTGTAATATGGAGTATTGGATCTGCTACTGACAATTTGAGGTCATATCCTTCCCAGTTATCCCTTCCATTGTGTTAATATTAAGCACAAATAATATATTGGCCACATTCTTTGTGAACTTGATTTCCCAAAGACTGAGGTCAATGCACTTGTTGTGCTTAAAATAACCACGAACAACTTTGTACATAGTGGGAAGAGACGAATGATTCAGTTATCTTCTCAAGATGCCTATGATATCCATTAAGGTAGTAAGGGCAGGTGGTTTCTAACTTAGTTGTTTCAGCTAGTCCTAGCATTAGACTAGAACATGAGGACAGCAGATACCTGTCCCTAAAAAGGTAATTTATAGGGTAAAGTTCTAAAGGTAAAGAACGCTTAATTGTCCAGTATCCTTTATCCTAAACTGGGATAATTAGGAAATATTAAAGTATGGATTAATGCTTGAACATGTAGAGCTGGACAGCCAGAAACAGCACAGGAGGAACAAACACAAAACTTACAAGAAAGGCCTACCTGAAGCTTTGCTCCTGTAAAAAAAACCCCAAAATAGTGTGCCTAGTCCCCATGGCTCCTACCGCTTGGAGATAATAGCTATAATTGATCACTCCTGACACCATATGGATCATGGCCACAGAGGGGGACATACTAGGACCCCAGGATCTAGCAAGGTCTGGGGTTGTGTAACTATTGTCCGAGCTGGGCCAGAGCTGAAAAGTACCTGACAAAAGTCAATTGTCTTGGATCCTATAAGTAACGATTCTAGTAAGGACCCTTTGAGCTCTTCTAGATCACAGTGGGCTGTGGCCAGTAACTCCCCTGAGTTGGGATACCCCTCAGACTGACACCTCAAGGCCACAGCGAGAGAAGACCCTTCTCAAGCGTCAACTATCACCTGTTGAGGAATGCCGATGCATCGTGAGTATTTACCCTAAATCTGAGAAAGGGAAATTTTAACTATAGGCTAGCCTCTCTCTCTTTCATCTACATTTCACCTATATGTTGTGAGATACACATTAGCTTTATGGATGTGGATGCTCTTCTGTCTATCCATTAACATGTAGGACCTAAAAGCAGCACCTTTCGCCTTGCTAGCATTACCTGCTATTAAGAAATTCCCAATCAGAGACCTATGTGTGTGTGCATGCACATGCGCTTATATGTTTTACTTAGATATGTACACGTATATGTATTAACCTGTGATTTGAACCTCTACTCATATGTATGTATATTGATTTGAGATAGCTTCTATTAAGATAGTGTGAATCTTGCCATCTTTGAATCTGTAACTAAGTCACCGTTCAATTATTTTGTTTACTCACTTTGTAAACCCTTAAACCGATTAATGATTAAGTGCTGCTAAAATTCAACCTCCCAATCTACCTTACGTCATTATTAAATTTTGAATAGCTGCTAAATCATAACCATGTCAAATATTTTCATCCGCGACACCACCAAATATAACTGAATAATGCTATAATAATACTATTTCAGTATATAATAATGATATATCTCTATAATAATACCTATGGGGATTCAAAAAGTAAGTCCTCTTTAGGATAGATAACTGGAATTCAGGTCATCTTCTTACTTATAATACTCAAACCAATAGGCCATTATTCATTGACAGCTAGTATTTCCTCTGACAGTTTTTTTCCAGCTAAAGGGATAATGGTCATGGTAATTTCTCTTCAAACATGGTATTACCCCTGCGCAATATACCTTTTTCAGCTACTCAGCCAACATCCTGCCTTCCACTTTTTCTCGTTATGAATCAGATATGCAAATGTGCTCATGCCCTGTTAAATAACCAGAAAAGCCAGAGAGGTTGTGTTAAGAGTATGACTAAATCTATCTCAGGTTCCTAAAACAAGTAGAGTGAATAGCTAGGATCACTAGACTTAATGCAGGACTATGGTACAACCTATGATATACAAGACTTTAAATCTCACTCAGAATTTATTTTATTGTTCTGTCTAGAGTTATGAAATCCATAACTCTCAACTATAGGACTTTAATTCCATACTCTAACAAAAAGAAACTCTTAAAATAGCATTTTCCTCTTCAACATGTTCAAAAACAGGCTCACAATCACTTTTACACATTCCCCAAGTAAATACTGGGTTTTACTGCCCCATGTACTGCAGACACCATAAAAACAGTGTCTTTGTTTGGATCATCAACCAAAAAAACATAGAATCAAATTACAGGCTAGATAATTATCTAAAGGAAAGAAAAAGATACTTCCTGGAAATAGGCTTGAAGTTTACATGCCTACCACAAGAGAAATATCACCTTTTTCCAAATCAAGACAACCTGACATATTTGTTATTAAAAATAAATTGCTAATTAATTCCATAATACTATTATTAATTTCACTCTTTGCTATGACATTTTGGCTATATTTGCTCTGACTTGCAGAATGAAGCCTATTTAATGGAATGAGCAAATACATTTTTCTCTCTATTTTCTGTTGATTTCAGAGTAACATAACTACAAACAGGAGGAAACATCATTTCTTTAATCTCTCTAATTAATGAAATGAAAGTATTCAATAAGCCTGTTACTGTTCTCACATCTAGCACCATTTCAAAGATACACTTTTTTTTTTCTCAATCAAGTACAGAAACTCCCCAAATATATCATTCTGGTTATTTACTTGCCAGCCTAATGTAACCAGACAGATCAATTTCACACCTAAATCTGTTATCCAACATCATGTACAGTCTATTCTTTACATGCATAATAAGGAAAATCCAGTTTCATAAATTTCACGTTTGAGCTTTCAAGGTTTTACTAAAATAATTCCTGCTATATTAAATTTTATTTTTTGAGAGCTAACATAAGTAGAAATGCTGAAGCAGAAATCTAGTTGTATAACACAAGTAGTCTTTCCAATTTCAAGTATATTTTCATAGCCCATATATGATCAAAATATCAAAATCACCAAAGCATGCAAGAAATTGTTTAACCTGTATACATTGGCTGAAGCTTTTCTGATAGACTCCTTGAATATTTTGCTTAGTGTCTCAAATACTTTACATCCCTACACTTTACAATTTAATATTTATCCCTAGTTTTTCCACACAGACCTTTGAAAAGAATGAAATAAAATCCTCCAGAAGGCAAACGGCAATAGGCAATGTTAACAATGAGCATCTTCTGATGTGAGGCATGTTAGTATTATAAATAGCTTTTTAACCTCTGCTTGATGTTGCACTGGCGGAAATCAGTCGCTAGTCCAAAATATTGTCAGCCAATGGAATAAAAGTCACTAACTTTCTCTCCATTGGATCTTTTGCCTATTTTACCAATATGTGTGCCAAAAGATAAAGAAGAAAAGAGTTGAGAGAAAACTCCCCCACCTGCTGATATCAGAATCTAAAGAGCTTGTCCTCTGTGGTTTCACTGACTGATTTGCAGTAAGTGCCACAGGTATGAAACCAAAAGTTTTCCTCTGTGCAAAGCATATCTCTCTCTATTCCCCCTGACCTGCACTTTGCTATTGAAAATATATTTTTGTGATCTCTACAAATATAATAAAGCTACAAGGCTTTGATCTCATTTGCCATTAAAAGGAGAACATAACTCCCTGGTGGGCACTGCAGTTTTGAGAAGTGCTTAGGTTACTGGTAATGACTTTATTTTATTATTTGATATTATTCTCCTGGTACCACTCTTTATAAACTGATTTTTCAGATCAAGAGTGTATCTCAGCATTGTTAGAGCCTTCAATTATCAGAAGAAACATATTAAAGTATAAATTCAGAAATTCGATTTGAACAGAAATTAGATCTTGTTTAGTTCTTTATTAGAAAGTAGGTCTGTTTGAACAGGTGAGGAAGAATTGGGTAATAAACAAGAATAAATAATTTGCATTTAGTGGTTCCCTTACATTGATTTGCTCATGTTTTGCCCTTTTGTTCCTACTTGCTTTTAAAGATCTTTCCTTTCAGAATTTGCTGTTGCATTGGGTGTAAATGGCAAAGGTTTGGTAGCAGAGGGGCTCAGGGGTGGCTTCTGAGAAAAAAGGCCAGGGGCTGCCCCATGCAAGACACAGCTGGTTCCAGCTGACTCTACAACAGACCCACCTCAGGTCACAGCTGAGCCAGTCCATGAAGTTTGTGGTGTCTTTGTGAAAGGGCAGAAAAAAATGAGGTGGGGGGAACATGGAGAGAATGAGGGATTGGAAAGAGGAGGAGGGAGCAACAAAAGGAATGAGGGAATAACAAGGTGGTGTTCCGTGGCAGAGCGGGAACTCTGCTGAAGGGTTCCCGCTATGCAGCCCATAGAGGACCCGTGTAGGGACACAGGGGAAAAAGTGAGAAAGAAAGAAAGAACAGCGGATAGAAACTGCTATGTCCTGACCTCAGCCCCCTGTGCCACTTGCTGCTTCATTGAAAGGACTGAGTGTAATCCATGACGATAGCAAGGTGGGGAGGAGAGGTATCTGGAATGAAGTGAGCCTGGGAAAGGGGGAGGATAGGGCATTTAAAATGTGTGTCTTTCTCTGTTTCCCAATAGCTGAATCCACAATTAAGTATTTATGCTAATGTGCATTAAATTTAGTTAAATCCCCCAAGTTTAATCTTTTTGTCCACAATAGCACTCGGTTAAGTGATTCACCTGTCTTTATTTCAAACCATTCGCTTTCTCACTCCTGTTCTTCCTGTTTTCTCCCCTGTCCCGATGAGGGTGAGGGAAGTGAGCGAGCAGCTGCGTGGGAACTTGGTTATTAGCCTGGGCCAACGTGCCATGGCAATGTTCACCAGTTCTATATATACATTACACTATAGTATTAATTTACATGATAAGATTTTATTTCTCCATATACGCTCCTGTAATGTACAAAGTGGAAAGTTCTTTCTGAAATTACATGGTCCCATCCTCTGTGAAAGGCATAATATTCTCAGCTTCCAGCCATCATACCTAGCACTATAAACATATGTAATTTTCTTAGAAGTTTTTTCTCTTCAAGTGATATTAGCTATTACAATGTATACGCAGGCATCTCCAAATATTGACAGATAACAGCCTCAGCCCCGCAGGACCTAGAAAACATTGAAATTGCTAATGAGGAACAGAGGAGTATCATACAAGAAAAAAGATCTATATAACAGTTGCATTTTTACATGTTATTTAATATATCATAATATGCAATAATATGTAATGTTATTAGATTAATAAAAAGTATGAATGACAGAGTATCTGTAGTTCCAAGCACCTCAGCTGGTTTTGAATATTTTTCTCTGTCTGGATAACTTCATGCTGAAAAAAAGCAAAGTTCTTATGAAAATGAGGATCATAGCAGTAAAACAATATAACTTCTGTTTGTTTCTAAGTATTTCTGGACAAAAATACCGAGTTCTGTCACCACTATGCTGAACACAGTTCCTTGTCACAAGGCCCATGCTGACCATGCATGTCACCAAGGGAACAACTGGCTAGAGTAAACACTGGATGGTGGTACAGAGGTGTGGAAATAGTAAAAGTACTTAAGAAGACTAGGTACTTGCACTGCTTACAGCCTTAAATTTGACAGCACAACACCACCAGTTGCAGCATTATGCAAATGTACCACAGCCATTATACTCTCCATCATGTATATTAGAGATAAGGTTTATAATGTATAACCCTTCATTCCCAGAAACATAGGGTTCATTCCTGGCTGCTGTGAAGAAATAAAAACCAGAAACTACTGAAGAAAATAAGAAGTCAGCTGTGTATACCAAGATCCAGTGAACTACACAAACCTCTACAAGATCAGAGAGCAAGAGCTTACAAGATCTCCCATCTCACAGCTGCACCTGGTGAGGGGAGAGTTCTGGCTTGGTTGGTTCTGCAGGTGGGTGCTGTGGCAAGAACTATGGATTTTAACTTATAAATAAGATACAAGGATGAATTCAGTTTTATCCTATAGTTAATGAAGTGTCGCCAGGTATTAGGGCTGTGCACACCTAGTGCATTTAAATCATTATTTCCTCAGCTGACCCAGTAACTTCCTGGCTAGTCTGCAAGGATGAGACAACGGATTGATAGGAGGCAATAGATCAATTTGGGAGAAGATGATTGACTCACCCCCTAGTGCTTTCACAACAAAGCATTTGATTAACTGTTACAGAAGCACTCCTGGTGAGAATTTCCACAGTTCCTTGGATTCCCTCAGGCAGCTCCTGCTCCCTAGACAAGTGATAGGGAATATATGTAGGTTTATGTGTTACTTAACATCCTGGATGGGAAATCTAACCATCCCAGATAATCCCCCAGGTGGTCCTTGCTGCAGAATCAGCCAAACAATACAAATATTGGCAAACAGTCAGTAGAACTTTTTCATGCAGATCAAGACATGCACATAGGACAGTCTTTTGTACATAGAAAGGATAGCTAGAGGATGTTTTCTATGTAGCTTAAGAAAATCACTAGTGGTAGATTTTGCATTAATAGGACTGTGGGGTAGCTGGAATTGAAAACAACAGTGCTTTTGGCAGTCTCACCTGATCCAGTTAAAGATGCTGTTGCAAGGACTCTTTCAAGGTAGATACTCATCACAATCTGTACAGTGACCAGGTGACATGCTTGGGAGATTTGATTCCCCATGTGAGGATTATCCTAAAAGGTCTGGGGGAGTTTTGAAAACACATCCCTCTGCACAAAATCCTTGCAGGCTAAGGCACAGCTGTGTACTCACCCTGCTTGTTTATGTGAACATCATTTTCAGTATTCAGTGCTTGCTCTCCGTATCTTCTAAACGGGTGGCAATTTCAGTAGTTGGTTTAACATTAAAAACTTAAACTCAGCATGGCAGAGCCTTAGGGCTTTTATTTGAGACAACAGAAGGAACATACCCTTTGTCTCATTTTCCTAGCAGTTCCCATATCTCTGGGCAACCAGTCTTTCAGTACCTCAATTTGAGTCTAAGCACTTTGATGAGGGAATAAGGACTTAGTAATAGCTTTCATGATGAGACTACAGCTCAAAGACCCATCTTCAAAATGTCACCTCCATGCTTCATTCACCACCGAAAAATATTTTTTATAACCATCATTTTCCATTCATATGTAGCAGCAGGTGGCACTCAGGAAGATGGGCAATCAGTTATGTCCGATATTTGTGTTTAGTAGCTGATAAACTATAATACACTGAAATCATACAGAAGATTCATTTCTCTGGGAAGAGTCCTGTCTTTGAAATGTTCTCTTACCCCCAAGACATAATGAAAAGTTATGTTTTGCCTTCCTCATATATAAAAGTCTATAAACTCCCTCCAGATCCTGGCATGCACCTGGCATGGGTAAAAGCTTCAAAGGATTTTGAAGCTTTTTTTTTGAAGTTTGAAGCACTACACAACAGCACAGTGCTTCCCGCTTCCCACTTCCCAAAAAAAACCCTCACTTTGTTTGGGAACTGAGAAGGATGGATTCTTGGTCTAACACTTATGTACTAGCAGAAAGCTTCTTTTTAACAAGGGAATTCTCTGAGGGCCACTTACTGATTTTCTTTTTTTACTTGGAGGTTCAAAGGTCCATAAAACTGATTGAAGATTGGTTTTGCTTTGAATACTTGAAAAGATTTCTTGGTGTTACACCTGGAAGATGAATGCATTACCTAGGATTTCCAACTCTGCACATTCAGAATTTGTGAGCTGTATTCCACTAACCATAGCAGACTTATTAACAATCATTTATTTTAGTTAGAATTTAGTTAAGTACAAGTAGCCCAGCACATTTGGTGCTGAATGTAGACTTAATTGTTCACGTTGCTATTTTCTCCAATGCAACAGTTAGAAAATGTTACTTCAGCGGGAACACTGAACTTGTCACATATTTCAAGACATGGATATCTAAGACAAAAACTTAAAATGGGCTCCGCATGGTGGTGTTAGCCATCACTGAAAGGTAAATACACTTTTCTCTAGAAAATTAAAAAAAGACTATTCTCTTTTCAATTTTTGTACCAAAATGGATTTTTAGTTTCAGTGCCTCTGAGTCTTACTTTCTGAAAACCACTTCATAATAGTTTGTCCCTCACTTAGCCAATATCCTCAGTGATCCATAGTAAGATTCACAATTTGAAAAGCAGTGAAGAATATGGTACACGTTAATTGCCTCTTGACTGCAGGTAGGTTATTGAATAGGTAAAACCAATTTTACTATACAGTGAGCAGGCATGGAATTAAGGCAGTCTTATTGAAGAGATGGTCAAAAGTCATTTCCAATTGAAAAGTTTTCCATCAGAAAATGCTAATTTACCCATTACACCTTTACTGCCAGCCAGGACTGCCCAGTTTCCTGATATCCTACCCAAAAAGGAAATAAAAGCTGCAGAGTCAGGTTAACTGACACTCAATGTAGAGACCTAGGGAGAATTTATTTTATTTTTATTATTGCAATGTGCTCACTACTTCATTATCTTCTTGTGGATAAGAAGAGGGGAAGAGGAATGTCTGTGCACACTTGGGTCTTTGCCAGTAGAACTTCCTTTCCTCGTATATTATCATTGCAAAGAAACATATTACATGATGGTTTTGATATATATCTTCAGGGTCTCTGTCTCAGAAAACCTGTTGTTAAAGTTACAGGTTTTATTTCTATGATTTATAAGAGAAGTGTTAATTTTTTTTTCTTTCTTTTTTTTTTTTTTTTTTCAAAAAAAACCTGACTCCTTAACCACAAGTCAGACAGAACAGGATTTTGGGGTGAGTTTTATATTGTGAGATTAATATCCCGCCTTACAAAATTCTCTCCTTGATTATTTGTATCACTGATGGTTCTTTTCTAATCCATTCCTTTTGGCTCAATAAAAATACAACTCCATATATGGAATATATCATTCCATATTTGACAAGTTACATTAATTTTGAGGAATTTAGACCAGTATTTGAAGTTCCAATTAAATTTTAATAACGGCTATATTAAAGAAATTCACCTTCAGGTTGTTTTTTTTTTACTGGATATTAAGTGATGATACCATTTCTAATATTTAAACTAAATGTCTCCCATGTGTATAATATTGCCCCAAAGATTTTGCAATCTGAGTTATGCAGATAGAATAATAATGGAGTTTATTTCTATGCCATAATTATGAAAAGAGTTTTCTGTGGTTTTCATAGAATTAATCATAGAATCATAGAATTGTCTAGGTTGGAAGGGACCTTTTAGATCATCGAGTCCAACCATCAACATCACTAAACCATGTTGCTAAGAACCACATCTACCCATCTTTTAAATTCTTCCAGGGATGGTGATTCCATCACTTCCCTGGGCAGCCTGTTCCAATGCTTGATAATCCTTTTGGTGAATAATTTTTTCCTAATAACCAGTCTAAACCCCACCTGGTGCAACTTGAGGCTGTTTCCTCTTGTCCTATTGCTTGGTATTTGGAGAAGAGACCAAATCCACCTCTCTACAACTCTTTTCAGATAGCTGTAGAGAGCGATAAGGTCTCCCCTCAGCCTCCTTTTCTCCAGGCTAAACAATCCCAGTTCCCTCAGCCACTCCTCATAAGACTTGTTCTCTCAACCCCTCACCAGCTTCGTTGCCCTTCTCTGGACACGCTCCAGAATCTCAACGTCTTTCCTGTAGTGAGGGGCCCAACACAGCATTCGAGGTGGGGCCTCACCAGTGCCGAGTACAGGGGGATGATCACTTCCCTAGCCGTGCTGCCCACACTGTTCCTGGTACAGGCCAGGATGGTGTTGGCCTTCTTGGCCACCTGGACACACTGCTAGCTCATATTCAGCTGGCTGTTGGACAACATTCACAGGTCCTTTTCCTTTGGGGAGCTTTCCAGACACTCTTCCCCAAGCCTGTAGCGCTGCATGGGGTTATTGTGACCCAAGTGCAGGACCTGGTACTTGGCCTTGTTGAACTTCATACCATTGGCCTTGGCTCATTGATCCAGCCTGTCCAGATCCCTCTGCAAAGCCTTCCAACCCTCAAACAGGTCTACACGCCCACCTAACTTGGTGTCATCTGCAAACTTAGTGAGAGTGTACTCGATCCCCTGATCCAGATCATTGATAAAGATATTAAAGAGGACCATCTGCAATATCGAGCCCTGGGCAATACCACTTATGACTGTCCACCTGTTTGATTTAATTCCATTCACCACCACTCTCTGAGCCCGGCCCTCCAGCCAGTTTTTTACCCAGTGAAGAAAATGCCCGTCCAAGCCATAAACAGCTAGCTTCTCCAGAAGAATGCTGTGGGAAATGGTGTCAAAGGCTTTATTGAAGTCTAGGTAGACAACATCCACAGCCTTTCCCTCATCCACTAAGTGGGTCACCTTGTCATAGAAGGAGATCAGGTTAGTCAAGCAGGACCTGCCTTTCATGAACCCATGCTGACTGTGTCTGATCACCTGATTGTCCTTCTTGTGCCACATAATGTCACTCAGGATGATTTGTTCCATAACCTTCCCAGGCACCGAGGTCAGACTGACAGGCCTGTAATTCCCTGGATCCTCCTTCCGGCCCTTCATGTGAATGGGGGTCGTGTTTTGTCAGTGTTAGATTGATCGTTGGACTCGATGATCTTAAAGGTCCCTTCCAACGTAGACAATTCTATGATTCTATGATTTTCTAACCTCCGGTCAACAGGAACCTCCTCGGTTTACCAGGACTGATGATAAATGATGGAAAGGGGCTCAGTGAGCACTTCCGCCAGCTCCCTCGGTATCCTCAGGTGGGTCTCATCTGGCCCCATAGACTGTGTGTCTAAGTGCTGTAGCAGATCCCTCACCATTTCCCCTTGGATTATGGGGGCTTCATTCTGCTCCCCACCCCTATCTACTAGCTCAGGGGGCTGGGTACTCAGGGAACAACTGGTCCTACTATTTAAAACTGAGGCAAAGAAGGCATTATGTACCTCAGCCTTTTCCTCAGCCTTTGTCACTATGTTTTCACTCCCGCCTAATAAAGGATGGAGATTATCCTTAGTCTTCCTTTTATTGCTAATGTATTTACAGAAACTTTTTTTATTGTCCTTAACAGCAGAAGCCAGATTAAGTTCTAGTTGGGCTTTGTCCCTTCTATGAGTTGCAATGATAGCTGTCCGGTCAGCCAGGCTGGTCTTTTTCCCCGATGGCTTGTTTTTTGGCACATGGGGATGGCCTGCTCCTGTGCCTTTAACACTTCCTTCTTGAAAAGAGTCCAGTCTTCCTGGGCTCCTTTGCCCTTCAGGACTGCTTCACAAGGGACTCTGTCAAGCAGGCTCCTGAAAATACCAAAGTCCACCCTCCAGGAGTCCATGGCGGCAGTTCTACTGACCCCCCTCCTTGCTTCTCTGAGAATCGAAAACTGTCATTTCATGGTCACTATGCCCCAGATGGCTTCTAACCATCACATCCCCCACAACAAAAAACAGGTCAAGCAGGTTACCTTCACTAGTTGCCTCCCTCACCAGCTGTGTCAGGAAGTTATCATCAATGCACTCCAGGAACCTACTAGACTGTTCCCTCTCAGCTGTATCGTACTCCCAGCAGATATCTGGTAAGTTGAAGTACCCCACGAGGACAAGAGCTAGTGATCTTAAGAGTTCTCCCAGCTGCTTATAGAGTATTTCATATGCCAATCAGCCTTTTCTCAGTCTTTCTGAAGATTTTACTTGTGTCATTTCATAGTCTTTACAATTTTTTTTGTGTGTGTGAGTTTACAAAAGAAAAATATGTCTGGGACAGTTACTATCTGATACAGTTTAATTTATGTTGTAACTTGTGCATTTATGAACACTTATTGCACTTTCCTATGTTTCCCAGATTTTTTATTGTCCTTATGAGACAATAAAATCTTATAATGTACAAAGTACCTTGTACAAAGAGCAGCATACATGATAGCCCCAAGATATTTTTATACAAAGTAGTTTGGAGATGGTAGACTTCTCAAAACTGCTAAAAATGTACCAAAAAAAAGGAAAAAAGAAAAATCTTATTTTCAGGCTAATCCACTTTCCCCAAGAAAAATAACCTAACAGCTCATAGCTCATAGCTGGTAATGTTGCAAGAAACTGCCAAATGCTGGAAGTACCACTCCACAGCTGTCCAGTGCAGATGGCATAACCATACGCCATGAACCAAAGTTAAGCTTTGTGCATCAATATAGTTAGACAGATTTTGTATTGCATGTACTGAGGAGTCATTCTGTACATCGTAAGCAGGGATTCCCCAGCCTGAAATGATTGGCTTGTTCATACTCTAGGGTGCCAGTTGCGTAACATAAGACGAATAAATTGGCAAATAAGGAGTCTTGCTGAGAACCAAAATGAAGTAGTTTCAAATAATAATTATGTCTGCTGCACAGTGTAGGAGCACAAAATCATGTTTTTCCTACTTTTGCAAAGGATTGTAAAAATTCTAAATTTTAAAACATGGGGAAAAAAAAGAGCAATTCAATCTCATTCCAGATTCTGTGACAAGAATAAAGCAATTATTTTTTTAATAAAGAAGTTGATTTTGTAGCATGGATATAATTACTCCAAAGAAAACACTAATACTCCAGGGAATTCTAGTGATATAAAGAATATTAAGAAGTGTGAGCTGTATTAAGAAAATCTTAATGTTTATCAGGAGCATCATTTTTGATGTTGCCTCTCATGAATCAAAAGCAATCAAAGATTCTAAAACAAACCTTTGAATGGATTTCTCAAGACAGATATTTTCAGGGATATTTGTCAAGCCTTGAAACTCTGTTGTTGCAAAAAAGCCTATTACATTAAGGTCTGTGATGAGCTGCATAATTTTTCTTCTTTCCTTTCATCTTTACTGACATAGTAGATCACAATGGTTTCTTCCAGAACGAGAATGGTTGCAGTGAACCAATAATTAACCTATGAAGATAGGTAACTGGAGTCGCATCCTGCCTTCCCTGAAAGAAGCACCTCAGGCAGACAGAGCTCCACATACAGAGCATTCCCCACCCTCTAGCAGCACAGCTGAATGTGGAGATTCAGAGGACAGGGGCCAGTGGCAACAAGTCCCTGTCCGGCGTGGCAGGCGTGCCACCCAGGTGACCCCCACACCATCCGAGGTGCCCTTGCAGAACGGATATGATGTTCTGCAAAGGGAACCAGAGGATGAGAAGGACAACAGCTTACTGAACTTGGAGTTGTCACTGAGGCCGAGATGGATTAAGCCTCGTATAACATCTTCGGTTAGGAAAGAAAGACGGGTCCTTGTAGTAGGGGACTCGATTCTGAAGGGAGTAGAAGGTCCCATATGTAGACCAGACCCAATCTGTAGGGAGGTCTGCTGTCTCCCTGGGGCCAAAGTTAAGGATGTCCAGAAGAAACTCCCTACCCTAGTTAAGCCTCCTGACTACTACCCTTTATTGATTTTTCAGTTAGGCAATGATGAAATTTCAGGAAGAAGCCTGAGGGCAATGAAGAAAGACTTCAGGGCCCTGGGACGGATGGTTAGGGGATCAGGAGCACAAATAGTGTTTGCTTCTATCCCAACAGTTGCAAGGATTGATGAGAAGATTAATAGGAAATGCCAGCTGTTCAATGCCTGGCTCAGAGACTGGTGTCATCGGCAGGACTTGGGGTTCTTTGATTATGGGCTGCTTTTCAGGACGCCAGGCCTGCTGGCAACAGACGGCAAAAGCCTGTCTCAGAGGGGGAAAAGGGTTTTAGGGCAAGAGTTGGCGGGGCTCATTGACAGGGCTTTAAACTAGATTCGAAGGGGGATGAGGATAGATCCAAGCTTGCTAGCAAAAAGCCTGAAGGTGGCATGCTGGCACTAGACTTGGAAAAGATAGGGGGCGTAACCAGGCTCCTTAGGAATAAATCTGGGGGTGGCAGAATTTCGGCTCCCGCCAGTAAAAAGGAGAAAGGACCTATAGCCCAGCTGAAGTGCTTATACACTAATGCATGTAGCATGGGCAACAAACAGGAGGAGCTGGAAGCTATTGTGCAGCAGGATAATTATGATGTAGTTGCCATCACAGAAACGTGGTGGGATGACTCACATAGCTATAGTGCTGCCATGGATGCCTATAGGCTCTTCAGGAAGGATAGGCAAGCAAGGAGAGGCGGGGGTGTGGCCCTGTATGTTAAGGAGTGTTATGAATGCTTTGAACTTAATGATGGTGATAATGAGACTGAGTGTTTATGGGTAAGAATCAGGGGCAGGGCTAACAAGGCAGATATCGTAGTAGGAGTCTGTTATAGACCGCCCAATCAGGATGAGGAGGCAGATGAAATATTCTATAAACGGCTGGGAGAAGTCTCAAGATCGCGAGCTCTTGTCCTCGTGGGGGACTTCAATTTGCCGGACATCTGCTGGGAATACAATACAGCAGGGAGGGAACAGTCTAGAAAGTTCCTGGAATGTGCAGGGGATAACTTCCTGACACAGCTAGTGAGAGAGCCAACTAGGGAAGGTGCCCTGCTGGATCTGTTGTTTGTAAACAGGGAAGGTCTTGTGGGGGATGTGAAGGTTGGAGGCTGTCTTGGGAACAGTGACCATGAAATGATAGAGTTTTCGATTCTGCGAGAAGCAAGGAGAGGGGTCAGCAGAACTGCTACCTTGGACTTCCGGAGGGCGGACTTTGGGCTTTTCAGGAGCCTGGTTGACAAAGTCCCCTGGGAGGCAGTCCTCCAGGGCAAAGGAGCCCAGGAAGCCTGGATGATTTTCAAGAAGGAAGTCTTAAAGGTGCAGGAGCAGGCTGTCCCCATGTGCCAGAAGACAAGCCGTCGGGGAAAAAGGCCGGCCTGGCTAAACAGGGAGCTAGGGTTGCAACTTAGGGAAAAAAAGAGGATCTATGGCCTCTGGAAGGAAGGGCAGGCCACTCAAGACGACTACAAAGAGGTAGTTAAGCTATGTAGGGAAAAAATCAGGAGGGCCAAAGCCCAGCTAGAGCTAAACCTGGCTTCTGTTGTCAAGGACAACAAAAAAAGTTTCTATAAATATATTAGCAATAAGAAGAGGACTAAGGATTATCTCTGTCCTCTAGTAGATGGGGCCGGCAACATAGTGACCAAGGATGAGGAAAAGGCTGAGGTACTTAATGAAGTCTTTGCCTCAGTCTTCAGCAGTAGGACCAGTTGTTCCCTGAGCACCCAGACCCCTGAACTAGAAGACAGGGATGGGGAGCAGAATGAAGCCCCCGTAATCCAAAGGGAAACGGTGAGGGACCTGCTTCAGCACCTGGAGGTGCACAAATCTATGGGGCCGGATGGGATCCACCCAAGGGTATTGAAAGAGCTGGCGGAGGTGCTCGCCAGGCCACTTGGTATCATTTATGAGCAGTCCTGGACAACCGGGGAGGTCCCAGCTGACTGGAGGTTAGCAAATGTGACACCCATCCACAAGAAGGGCCGGAAGGAGGATCCGGGGAACTACAGGCCAGTCAGTCTGACCTCGGTGCCTGGGAAGGTCATGGAACAGATCCTCCTCAGTGCCATTACACGGCACATGCAGGAGAACAGGGTGATGAGGCCCAGTCAGCATGGGTTTGTGAAGGGCAGGTCATGCCTATCAAACCTAATATCCTTCTATGATAAGGTGACCCACTTAGTGGATGAGGGAAAAGCTGCGGATGTTATCTACCTGGATTTTTGCAAAGCTTTTGACACTGTTTCCCACAGCATTCTCCTGGAGAAACTGGCTGCTCATGGCCTGGACAGGTGTACTCTTCGCTGGGTAAAAAACTGTCTGGATGGCTGTGCCCAGAGAGTGGTGGTAAATGGAGTTAAATCCAGTTGGTGTCTGGTCACAAGTGGTGTCCCCCAGGGCTTGGTGCTGGGGCCGGTTCTCTTTAATATCTTTATCAATGATCTGGATGAGGGGATCGAATGCACCCTCAGTAAGTTCGCAGATGACACTAAACTGGGCGGGCGTGTTGATCTGCTTGAGGGGAGGTTGGCTCTGCAGAGGGATCTGGACAGGCTGGACCGATGGGCTGAGACCAATGGTATGAGGTTCAACAAGGCCAAGTGCCGGGTCCTGCACTTGGGTCACAACAACCCCATGCAGCGCTACAGGCTTGGGGCAGAGTGGCTCGAAAGCAGCCCGGCAGAAAAGGACCTGGGGGTGTTGGTTGACAGCCGGCTGAATATGAGCCAGCAGTGTGCCCAGGTGGCCAAGAAGGCCAACAGCATCCTCGCCTGTATCAGGAATAGTGTGGTGAGCCAGACTAGGGAAGTGATCATCCCCCTGTACTCGGCACTGGTGAGGCCCCACCTCGAGTACTGCGTTCAGTTTTGGGCCCCTCGCTACAAGAGGGACATTGAGGTGTTGGAGCGTGTCCAGAGAAGGGCTACAAAGCTGGTGAGGGGTCTGGAGGACAAACCATATGAAGAACGACTGAGGGAGCTGGGGTTGTTTAGCCTGGAGAAGAGGAGGCTGAGGGGAGACCTTATCACCCTCTACAACTACCTGAAAGGAGGTTGTAGAGAGATGGGGGCTGACCTCTTCTCCCTGGTGACAAGTGATAGGACGAGGGGAAACGGGTTCAAGTTACATCAGGGGAGGTTTAGATTAGATATTAGGAAACATTTTTTCACTGAAAGGGTTATTAAACATTGGAATAGGCTGCCCAGGGAGGTGGTGGATTCACCATCCCTGGAGGTGTTTAAAAAAAGGGTAGATGGGGCACTTAGGGACATGGTTTAGAAGTGGCTCTTGTCAGGGTAGGCTAAAGGTTGGACTCGATGATCTTAAAGGTCCCTTCCAACCTCAGCAATTCTATGATTCTATGATCAAAGTCCCCAAGTAGTCATTCATGAGATACACTACCATTATTAGAGACTAATTAATTATCTGAGGGTAGAGCAGGAGAGAGTCAAGCCTTCAATAGCTCCTAATGAGTCATTGCTGTCTATTGGAAAAAAACTGCATTTTAAGGAAGTCTTTCATATGTTTATCTAAGGAGATGAGTATTCCAGAGGGAAGTCCTTCCCATTTTTTTGCAGCCACACTTAATGTGATTAGTACTTCTCTTCTTCCATCATTTCAGTGGGGCTACTACCAGAGGAAGGTTATAATTAAGACTAAACCAGAAAGGTGTAGCTGTAAATTTTTCAAACATGTATTTAGGTGAGTTTATGCTTTCTACCAGATCCTTAAGCAAAACTTAATTTAAACAGTACCAGTAGCAGCACTCATTCAAATATAATTTCCTACTGTCTTTCTTTTTGCTGAGAAGAGATATAAATCTTAATATGAATCTGGATGAGTATTCAATGTGATGAAGTGAAAGATTCTACTGAAATATGGTATTGGCTGCTCTTTACAGGAATTATGGATGTACTGAAAAAAATAAGCAGTGACACTTCTGTCAAGTTTGTTTGATGCATCTTCCCTTTTTGGAGCATCTGAAGTCAATCTGCTATGTTCTGGGGTATTCTTTTAATCTTACTGTAGTACACATATCATGGTTACTCATTTGAACCCTAGCTTTGTGAAATCCAACACACAAACTCTCCTCACATAAACAGACACTTGTGGACACTTTCCATTACTACAATAAACAGAAAAGTGAGCATTCCTCAACAGTGCATGTCTTGAATTATGAAAATCAGATGATTATAGGAAGCTGCTATGTATAGTTTTGACCCTGGTTCTGTCACCCAAGCTTAAAACTCTCAATTGGACTAAATACTGTACGATTCTACAACATTTTTCAAAATGGAGATTCTTTAGTGATGTTAGTTAAGGGTAGTTTTATAAGCAGCAACATCTAAAATAGAAACAACTTATATATGCCAATCTGACTAATGAACAGCAAATGAATACAAAAATGAAAACACATAAAATTTTATAATTCTATTTAGACTGTAGTCTATTCTGCTTTCAGATCTATGGTGCTGTTCATTAAATTCAGGAAAGTGGTATTAATATGTATATCATGGTCAAGGTAGTGCTTCTTTATCTTCAGTTGTTTTTAAATTTCTTAACTTGGAATCACTGGGGTGAGGTAGTATTTATCTACAAAAAAGAAATCAATGAACCATTTTTGTTACAACTCTGTGGAAAGATTGAAACTCAAGTTTAAGGTATTCTTTTAGGTCAACGACAGGTAGTCTTTCATCTGAGACTCAAAGTCTTGACTACCTTTCCACTTGGCAAGTGTTTACAGTACACTGTGTTCCTTTTACTTAACTCCAGAATAGACCATGTCCGTTCAACAACTTCATGTTGAATCTGTAACAAAGTATTTCAGAAATGATCCAAACTGTTAATCTTTGAAGACAAAATAGTTTATCTCACTGCTTCTAGTTCTGCTTCTAGGACTAACAGAAGACAGAAATCTAGCATGGTGTCATATTTCTTCCAATTGAAAGCTTTCAAGCTTTCAGGGGATGAACACTGTCAGGGTCCAGAGTACTCCCCTCTAGGAATTTAGTTCTTTGCAGTTAAGGCCAGGTTGCTGATAAGAGAGTCCTATAGGGGAAGTCTTGATGCCCTTGAAGCTTCTTGAGAAAAAGCTGGAAGAAGGCCTTTCCCTAACAGCTCTGCTAAAAAAAAACTTCAGCGTTCCCCCTTCTTTTCTTGGGAGCTGCTTTTAAGCTGAGGGTCTGGAAGTTAGCCACTGCCTGAACTACACAGCTGTGTCATTGCAGCTATGCGTGTGCCTGGCCATGGATCCTGTTAGCCTGGATCATAACTCTTACCAGTAGAGTTGATTTCTTGACTTGAACTCAAATCTGCTGTGTCAATATGGGCTTCTCTGGTCATCATTAGGCTCTTGGCTGACCCTGGTTACCATCACTGGACCTTCTTTCTCAGGTATCATAGCACTGTGCTATAGCTGTCCATGAGGCCACTGCCTCTGCCTGTCTTGGCATGACTTCTGGCTCTGACTGACCTTCCTTACAAAGAAACCTGATGTCATTGCTCCTTGATAGAGACCACAGTTTACGAATACATGGCCTGCTACTGACTTTCACCTGTTAGTGTACGGCTCCAAGTCAGTCCATCCCTCAGCCAGATTACATTTACGAAAGAGTTTAGAAGAAGGCTTGTTTTCTCAGTCTGAACTTATTGTTTAATTGTTGAATCTGTTAATCTGTTAACTATTGCTTTGTTTGCTACTCTGTAACTGGAAGTCTTCCAGGAGCAAAGGACCAGAAGCATGTGTACTGGCATAACTTAACAGTACGGATCATGTTCTTACTGAGAGTATAGGGCATTTGATCTTCTAACAAGGTCTCTGCACCGTATTCTATTTCATTAATCACTGATTCTAGGATGAGCTGACATTATTATTGTCTGTCCATAGGCATGTCTTTCATTTGACTAATCTTTTTCTCCACATAAAGAGAAATGTTAGGGTGAGAGAAATGGATAAAGAAAATGAAAAGTGTCAACACAAAAGCCAGTAATTTTAATAAGGTTGTCGTAATTATGCATGTCTCATGCTTTCCAGATTTTTTTCTGCCTAATCAATAATGCAAATAATTGATCTTTGCAAGGATCAGAATTTAATATAATTTCAATATCTTGAAAGAAAAGAGTAAAATTACTTTGAACATATGAATTAATTTGGTTTATCATTTCCAGTATTACAGCCCAAATGGATCTGAGTAGCAGGAGGCAGGAAAACACTGAAGAATTGCAAGTTTAACCTACAGTAGCTTTCTAGAAATTTGTGTATTTTTTGAATAAATTTGTATTCTGTGGTGTCTAGTGAAAGCAATGAAAACCATGAAGTCAGTCTAAAAGAAATTACTTTTAGATGAAGATAATATTCAATAACAAATTAGACAGTAATGAAAATTCAATGTATGTTTGAAAAGAAAGCTATGATTTATTTAATCCTTACTGGAGGAGTTTCACTTATTTATTTGCATAATTTTTGTTGCAGTAAAATTCATATATAAGTTAACTATATAAAAATATTGCCTTGTATCTTCAAAACACATGTTAAATGGAAAAGACCTCATTAGGAAGGGTTTAATAGGAAACCATGCTTAACAGGACAAGATATCTACACTTTGGAAGAAGAGAAAAAGAATGGATAAAATTACTTCACGTATAACTTTATTTTTTTTTTAATGAAGGCAGAAAGTAAAATTGTTAGTATTTTGTGTTCAACTACTCAACTATTGTTGTGTCTTATACCCATTGACTTCAAAACAAGGAGAAAGTATCTGCTTTGTTCACATTCTTGATTCAGCAGCTGGATGGTCCATCAGAAAATGAAGCATCATTTCCCTTGTTTAAGTCTGCCCTTGTTTATAGAATAGAGCTGCCTATTAATTGTAGAAATTACTGCTCCATGGGTTTGTGGTAACACAGGAGCTAGAAATCACTTTCTGCTGAAAACATTGAGCAGTTTCATGTAAAATTCAGTATTTGCAGATGTGATCATGAGGATGGTAATTTGATTTGTGGAAAGTATACATAACTGTTTAAGGCAGTCAGGTAATTCTTTAAAATACTGATAGAGAAATAACCAGGACACCTATTAGAAAAACAGATTTTAAAACAGATTTTATAAAAATGCAAAAATTAATCTAACATGAAAAAAACAAACAAACAACCAAAAACATTCATGTTAACTTCCATTCTCTTGACATCATTTCTATCAGATGGTGTCATCTCTAGTAACAAACTGCTGCTAACTATGAAGATGATTGGATTGTTTTCTGCCCAAGCATGGAGTAAGAAGGTAATATATCTCCCAAGTGGTGTAGGTTTACATTGAAATCTTACACTGCTCTTTAAAACAAACACCAGGATTTTTTGTCAGTTCAATGTGCTATGGAACATCCTGTAAATTTTATTTGTCACTAGGGAAACAAGCTTTACCTATCATTGCTAAGAAGGAAAAAGATCTATCTGGAGTTTGAGGACTAGGCAGACCACCACTGACCTGATCCAAAGTGACATATCTTTATTTTTCTATTTTAGATTTCTGACATCTCCTCCTTTGAATGGCATGTTACATTTACACAAAATACTGCAATCTTTCTCCAGACCATATCTACCAACCAGAACTCACTGTGCCATGTTTAATACCAAAAGACCAGGGTGACAAATCATTCCCTAATAAGATTTAGACCATTGAAGCCTCTTAGGAGTCTCTCAGAAAGAAGAAATGGAAGCACCAATGCTTTCTCAGCCTCATGTATACACATCCATGTCTCTGAAATCAAGCAGCAGAAGCATATCAGCAAAGGTTGTTGCCTTTAAAAGTACTTACTAATTATTTAAAATAGACCAGGTTCATGAAATGCTAGGTACTAAAATAGAAATGATCTGCACGTGGCAGTGACAACTTCTTTTTTTGTTGTTGGGTTGGGGTTTTTTGTGTGTGTGTGTGTGTGTGTTTTTACCAGCAGCCATCCTTATGGCAGCAGAAATTCATCCTTATCCAGAGCAGTTTAAATAGATTTTTTAATTCCCTTAACAGAAAATTCATTATAACTTCTGTAGTATCTGAAGAAGACTTGAACAGTCAAAGAATAAATGGCACCTAATAGTGGCACCTAACAATAAAATCGAGAAATCCTGTTTCTTCAGAAGGAAGGAATAGCTAAGGAAGTTACTCATGACTTTGCCATCCATCAGGTCACTGCTACCTCCTTATACTTATAGTTGCATTCATGCTACCTCAGCAAAACATCTCTCAGGGCATAAAATGATCTAAAATTTTATTTAAAACAGATTATCTTTAATTAAGGATTATTAGGACTGGAGTGCAGACAGCAACAGCCCAAAAGGGATTTCATATCATTCGTCCTAAGGTAGAAATATGAAAATGTGTCAGAATTCACACATGTTTCAGCATGGCCAAAGTTTAGATCTCACATACAATATGTGAGACATACATACAGTATGTATGTGAGGCTACTTGCACCACAAAGCACGGGAGGCTCAATAGTCTGTTAATGAAAGCTGTGTAGATGTAAACAATGGTTCTGTGATTATGAGGAGTCACATAATTTTTTAACAGATTGAGTTATTTTACAGACAAAGGACATATGTGTTCTTATCTCATTCAAAAAACAATGAGAACTTGCACCTCATACAAATAAAGCTTTGTGCTGATCAGTGTATAAATGGATGACCTATTCATTCTTGAGTTGTTGCAGTTCATCATATTACTCTAAATCACCATCTGTTTCATTTTGTATTAGTATATTGGAGTATGAAGTATGGCATTTCACGTCTCTGATGCACAGTTCTTGTCAGAATTAACTTTGGTGGCTGAAGAGGTCACTGTTTGCACAGCTGGAAGTGGTAATATGCTCAGACACCACAATGAAAGCTGACAGAAACCATGCATCATGGTCCCCGCATGCTGACCCTGTTTGATATTTTCCTGAAATGGACCGGAGACATTCTCACAATACAGCATTGCAAAGACACTGCCTCCTGGATGAATCTGTAAAGGCAAAGTCAAACTCCTTGTTTGTATCCCTAGTGAAGGTGATCTCAACTGAACAACTTTGTCTTGAAACTCTCTGATATAGTTCCTCTACTTCCAGATACAACAGGTTTACAACTTAGGAAGCCTCAACATGTTGTCCTGTGATGATGGTTCCAGCTCTCACCTAAGACACAGAAATTTTTCTTGTCCTTTGTTGGAGTATAGCCCAAAATGGAACTGAGAGTGTCCTTGCATACATGATAGTTAACAGTGATTCAGGTGCAGCTAGGAAATCAGTAAGTCAGAAGAACCGGATGCTTGAAAATACAGTTCTTAACCAACTACATGTGTGAAAGCTCCTCCAAGTTCTTGTATCTGGTCCTACTAATCTGGGCAGCCATTTTTTCAACAGCAAGATCTTCAAGTGCTTATATCATCAAAACCCTCACTAGCTGAGAGAAAACGAATTTTAAAATTAAGTTGACCATGATGCAAGTCATTCGTTTAGGGTTTTTTTTGATTCAAATAATTTCAGATTGATAAATCAGTGGATGTATCCATATAGAGTGAAGGCAAGGATGTAACTTGCAAAAGTGGAATAAAAAAATCCAAGGATTTTCCTTTCAACTGTTTCAACTTATTAATATCACCAAGGACAACTGAATAATGTCAAAGAGGTATTACTCAGGCATATAGAATCATTTAGTTGGAAAAGACCTTCAAAATCATGGAGTTCAACCTTAAACTTAACACTGCTAAGTCCACCACTAAACTATGTCTCTCAGCACTACATCTACGCACCTTTTAAATATCTCTAGGGATTAGGACTCCACCACTTCCCTGGGCAGCCTGTTCCAATGCTCGATAACTCTTTCGGTGAAGAAATTTTTCCTAATATCCAATCTAAAACTCCCCTGGTGCAACTTCAGGCTGTTTCTTTGTCCTGTGGTTTATTACTTGAGAGAAGAGACCGACACCCACCTTGCTACAACCTCCTTTCAGGTAGTTGTAGAGGGTGATAAGGTCTCTCCTCAGCCTCCTTTTCTCCAAGCTAAACAGTCCTGGTTCCCTCAAGCTGCTCCTCACAGGATTTGAGCTCTAGACCCCTCACCAGCTTTATTGCTCTTCTTTGGGCACGCTCCAGAATCTCAATATCTTTCTTGTAGTGAGGGGCCCAAAACAGAATCATAGAATCAAATCATACATGCTTTTTAAATTAAATCTGTATGGTGAAAGAGGGAGAAAATAAAGTTGAATATTACGCTCCTTATAATTTATATTACGTTTACACTGTGTTAAATGAAAGGCTTTAAATAAGTTTATGTGATTTCATTTTTTTTCTTGTAAAGAATTCTCCCAATTTAAATATTTGTCAGTTGTTTTAAGGCAAGAGACATTATAGTTTACATATGAAAAAGAGGAGAAATATTACACACTTGAAAGACATTTCTGCGTACTTTATTTTCTGTTAATATGCTATTCTGTAAGATTTTAGTAGTGCATGAGGACTACACTGAGTGTCCAGAGTGGGTGTTTTGGTAACTCTGTTTCAGATTTCTTGAATTATATTGGTCAAAAGAACTAAGCTTCTCTTTTGTAGACCCTTAAATTTTTGTTCACCTAACCATAACACCTCAGAGGTGAAGGTTTAAAATTTCTCTTATTTTAAGCCCCTCAGCACTCTTGAATCATAGAGTGCAATCAAACCCTCATTCCCATTGAAAGTTGATTGACATGTTCCACTCTATGCCCTTTGGGTGCCTCTCTGTGGATTAAGAGCAGCTACAGTCACCAGGCTTATGGTAGTAATATGTCCCCATGTTTCACCCCATGGCAGAAATATTACTGTTTATTGCCCTCTTAGCTTGGGAACACGGTAGAATTTAGGAACTGTAAACAAGTCACTGTCTTTACTGGTTTTTTTTCCTATACCTCACTAATAACCCACCTGAAGCAGCTTGTCTAGAAGGGCAGTTTTCATGTCATGATTTCTATCTGCCTCCTAACTCTTTCACTGATATAATTTTCCAGGTCTGGCTCTGTGCAAATTGGCTATTTCAGAGATGCTGCTTCTTATGACTGATAGTCAAGACTCATGGCTTCAAGGATTGTCAATGCATAGAATGAAAGGAGGAGATGGAGCTAGAAATGTGGCACAAAATTGCTGTGGTAACATTATTCATTACCTTGTTTATTTGTTTCTATTAATCATAATAATCAATACCAGTCTCCATCTTTCATCTGTGCATTGAGAAAGTAGATGTGCTGTGACATGGAAAGTGAACAGGAGGGTTAGATCTCTCATTTCTCCTAGTCTGTATGGAGCATCCATAATAAAGTGAAATCTCCTCAAGCCCAAGGTTCAGACAGCATGATCTTAGCTGAAAAATTTCAGAGTTTTGGTGTACAATGAAAGTCAACAAACTGTTTATCTGAGAATAAAGGGAATTCTTTTTTTTTTTTTTAAATCAACATTCCCCTATGGTGAATGCCTTATGATTCTTCCTTTATAAATGACAAGGGGTCAAGATGAGGTACTTCTTATGACAAGGGCTGAGTAATTTAGCAACGGGCTAAAGAATGGTTTCTGAAAAAATGAGTTCCCTATAGGCTTCAACAAAACTGTACTTGAAATGCCACACAAAGGCTAGAAGGTGATAAAGCTCATAGTATTGTGAACCAGCAGAATTCTGTATTGCTGGTGAGATGTTTTACTTGATAAGGAAGCTGCTAACTGCATTATGAGCTTGCTTCTGCTTCTAAAATAGTAGAGTATTACATCAGCAGTAACTTGGTATTTAAATAGAAAAAACACAGATCATACTGATAAAATTGCTATCTATGATGAAAGGTTCTGGTTTGTGGAAAAAAGAAAAAAAAATCCACCTCTATCACTCAACTGTTCACCCAGTCTTATAGCTAATTGTCATCTCTCTCTGAAACGATGCCTGTGAATGAGGGGGTCTGGTGGGCTGACTCCGGGCAGCAGCTGAATACTACACAGCCTCTTGCTCACTCCAGCCCCTTCAAATGGATGGGGGAGAGAATAAGAGGAGCAAAAGTGAAGAAACACCTGGGTTGAGATAAACATAGTTCAATAAATGAAGGGAAGAGGAAGAAAAAAACCAAACCACTAAAACAAGCAATGCAAAGGCAATCATCACCTTCAATGTGAAGAGTGAAGTCCAGTCTCTGTGCAATGGCAGCTTCCTCCAAACCCCAATCCCCTCATTTTTTATTGCTGAACATGATGCTAATGACACAGAGTAAGAGGTGGAGATTTTTCTTGGTTTGTCTGGGATGGAGTTAATTTTCTTCATAGCAGCCTAGAAGGTGTTGTGTTTTGGATTTGTGACTAAAACAGTCTTGATAGCTCACTAGCGTTTTGGCTCTTTTGGCTCTTGTTGAGCAATGGATGGGCAAGAAACTGGGAGGGGACACAGCTGAGACAGCTAACCCCAAGTGATCAGAGAGATATTCCATGCCATATGACTTCATGCTCACTAAGAAAATCGTAGAATCATAGAATGGTTCGGGTTGGAAGGGACCTTAAGGATCATTTAGTTCCAACCCCCCTGCCGTGGGCAGGGACACCTTCCACTAGACCAAGTTACTCAAAGCCCCATCCAACTTGGCCTTGAACACTTTCAGAGAGAGAGCATCCACATTTTCTCTGGGCAACCTGTTCTAGTGTCTCACCACCCTCACAGTAAAGAATTTCTTAAGTCCTTTTTCAGTTTAAAACTGTTATCCCTTGTTCTATCACTACACTCCTTGATAAAGAGTCCTTCTCCATCTTTCCTTTAGGTACTGGAAGGCTGCTATAAAGCCTTCCCAGAGCGTTCTCTTCTCTAGGCTAAACAACTCCCCTATCCAGGAGGGGCAGAGTGAGTGAGCAACTGGGTGGGAGTTTAGCTGCCAGCCAGGGTCAACCCACCACAGGGGGCTAGTGACTTGACTAACACTAAAAAGTGTTAATTAATCTGTTGTCTCTTCCATAGCACTCTGTTTTGTAAGATTTCTGATATATCTGTCTCCATTTCCTTGTTTTGTTTTTTACCTGTTTTGAGATTTTAAATACTGAAAGGCAGTCATGCACGTAAACTTGTTAATATTCACCTAATGCTTCAAGCAGCACTGCTTTTATGGCAGGACTGTTGCCGTAATATTTCCCTTAGAGGTTTTTTTTCATATATTTCATTAATCACAATGGATGAAGAAGTAAATGTATCTACCACAAAACCACTTTCAGAATTTGTCAAAAATATTTTTTAGATAATCCTCTTTCCATTTACTACTACTACTTCTTTTATTTCTTCCCTCTGTATTGTCAGACTCCTGAATGATAGGAATCTATTATGTGGTCTGCCACTTGGTCAGTCTGGCGCAGATCTTGACAGTTTAGACTTGGCTTTAGTTTTCTTAACATTTCTTAATTTTCCATAACTCTTGTTCATTGTTCCACAGAAATTATGGTCTTCCACGAATTTTGATACTTTGCACAGAATCTCATAAAATTTCTGATTTTATACCCGCTCTATTTCTCTGTTGAAATGGAACACATTGTACTTTCTTTCTGTTATGTGGCGTTACGTGGCTTATCCATATTACTCTTTTTATACCCATTACATACTTTCCTAAATACGGTGGGTATATTTTGAGTCACCAGTATATTCCAAAACATGTATCAATCTGTCATCTTGAATCTTATCAAAATCAATAAACACAGATAGCTCTCTTTCTAATTACTTAATTATCAGAGATATTATGAGAGCAATTTGATATATAGTTGGGAGGGCATGTGAGGCTCAGGCACTTACAGTCTACTTTCCTTGTAAATTATACTTTAGATCACCAGTGTGGAAAATATCATTTCACACTTGATTTGCTACTTTGGGGAAAAGAACATTAAGATTCACATTTCCCTCCCAACCTTCATCTTCGCGGGCTCATCTGACATGTTACCGTAAGTGTGGTATGTACTACATACTGCAATATTACTTCACAGGTATGCTAAAAGGTCTCAGTTCCTCCACTATCTATCTATCTATCTGGTCTGTTATGTTTTTTGTTTGTTTTTTTTTTTTTCTTTTGAGAACTAGAATTCTGGCAATATCTGCTTCCTTATTGCTTTAATGCTTTAATATTTTTTCATCTCATCTGTTGAACATTGGTTATAAGATCAGCTCAGCATGAAGCAGAAATGTGGGTGGTAGGCAGGGTAAGGATAGGTTTTACTTTGATGTGAAGAACTTGCAGGGTGAAGGTTTCAGAAAGGGACCCCCATGCATTAATTGTGAGATGAAATCTTTTAAAAAAGACAACTCTCTTGTGAGAGAAAATCTAATGAGAATTATCCCTTTCTCTGAGGTGTGGAATTGCCACTCCCTTGCGTAGAATAAATTCACCTGACAAGACTTCACTATAGACCTAAATGTTCTACAGCTGTAGAACTGCATACAGCAGATGTGAAGCACTACCATCTCTACTGGGGGAATTCTGACAGCTGTCACAAACTCTCTACTCATTGTCAAGTGACACTGTCAGTCCCATTACTTACCTCTTTACATGTCAAGGGAATGTTACAAGCTTCAAGCAAAGTAAAAGGCAAAGTCTGAAGACCCATCACAGAACGCCTGTAATAGTGGTTTTGTATAGTTCATATCCAAAATTCATTTGCAGCAGTAAATCAAATACAGACAAATCCAGCACATTAATCAAAACAATCAGGACTCATCTATGTAAGTTGCAAATGATATTTCAAAATCCTGGTAACCAATCTGTTCGTTACGTATCAGCCATAAATGATCACAGTTTGGTAATAAAGAACCATTTAGCCTACACTAGGATTAAGTAGTGCAACTAACTGAGAAACGTCTGAAATGATGTAAATTTAAGCATTGTTAGAAGAACAGAGGCTTGAACTGTGTCACAGTTAATTTACTAAGTTAAAGGAATAATGAATACCAACAGCGCAGAGCCTTGGTTTTAAGCAATAAGAAAGGAAAACAGACAGTTAGGTCATTCTAGAGATCTGAATTCCAGAAGTCTATTTAAACCAGATTATGCTTATAGGAAATTCATGCTTTGAATTTTAAAGTGTCACAATGGACACAAAATGGAAAACATGCTCACGTATTATTCAGTCTGCCATATCTTGACATTATAAACCACTATCATGTTCCTTGCAAGCTGTGATCCACTTCCCAGTAGAAATATGAAAAAAAATTATCTGTTATAGCCAAATACTGATCAAAAAAGGTATTTTGGTGGGGTATGAATATATATATATTTCATCTATTGAGAAAGAAAGTAAAGGTTAATGAAACTATGTGAACAATGCATAATGATGAATAATAAGGAGGTCACACGACCTTTTCCATTTCTGCTTGAGGCCAAAAGTAACATTTAGAAGTTAACAATATTTTCAAGCTTTATAAATGTTATATCATTAGCTATTCTCTGCCTGGAGAAAGAAGAACTGATAGGCTTCAGGAGTGTGTACAGAGATAATATAATATTAAATAATGCCTAACTTGAGAAGTGATTTTATATTCAGTTAGTTCTGAAATTACATATTTTCTGATAAGTATGCTATATTCAGTAAAAAAAAGGAAACATGATACTTACAGAGAACAGGAAATCAAGCTATAATATTTTTATATTAGGGTCTGGGAAGGATTTACCACTACCAACTGTAATGCAATATAGATTTTTTAATAACCAAAAATGAAAAAAAAAGAAAAAAAAGCCCTGGCATCTGCCATCCCTAATGAGAGTAAGTGGAATTATCTGAAGTTTTATCTTATCACATAATCATAAGTACTGTATTTGGAGGAAGAAATGGAAAGTGTGAGGTTAAATAAAAACTAGTTCATTCACTTTCTTGTCATGCAAGAGTCAGTGGATAGGGAATGGATAAATGAGGTAAAATGCACCATTAAACCTGAAAGGCCAACTGAGGTTTGAGAATGTTAGAAGAAGTCATGCTTGCAAAATTTTTTTTCAAAATATGATGCATTATTTTCTTTCAAGTGCTTGCCAAGAATAAAATACTGGCCCTGGAGAAAAATTTAAATTAAAAGAAAGAAACAACTATTGCAGAGATTACTGTAGGATAATATATACAATTTAGTGCAAGTCATTTTATTCTTAGCCCCCAGTTTTTGTCTCAAAAGATAAAGTAAGATTATATGGTAGATGTACTGAAAATGGATTTTGAATTCCTTATAAAACTTCCATACCTAGTCTTCCTTATTTACAGGTAAGCATATCATCAAGTGATCACAGAATTGCAGAATCGAATCAGGGAAGAGTTGAGGTCAGACTCTGGAGGAAGGGACCTCCAGACATCTTCTGATCCAATCCCTCTGCTCAGGCAAGGCCACCTAGACACAGTTGCCCAGGACTTTGTCCAGATGGCTTTTGAGTATCTCCAAGGTGAGAGACTTCACCAACTCTCTAGGCAACTTGTGCCAGTGCTCAGTTACCCTCACAGTAAAAAAGTATTTTCTGATGTTCAGGTGGTGTGTCCTGTGTTTCAGTTTGTGCTCATTACCTATTGTCTTGTCACTGCGCACTGAAAAGAGTCTGCCTTGGTCTTTTTTACTGTCTCCATTAAATATTTGTACACATCGATAGGATCACCCCTGAGGCTTTTCTTCTCCAGGTTAAATAGTCCCAGCTCTCTCACCCTCCCCTCATAGGAGAAATGCTCCAGTCCCTTAATCACCTTTGTGGCATTTCACTAGACTCTCTTCAGTATGTCCATATCTCTCTTGTACTGAGAAGCCCAGAACTGGACCCAATGCTCCAAGTGTGGCCTCACCACTACTGAGTAGAAGATCACCTTCCTCAACCTGCTGGCAATACTTTGTTTAATGCTGCCGAGGATATCATTTGCCTTCTTTGCGGCAAGAGCACATTGCTGGGTCCTGTTCAACTTGGTATCCACCAGGACCCCTAGGTCCTTTTCTGCTGAGTTGCTTTCAAGTTGGGTGGCCCCTAGCATATACTCATGCATGGGTTTGTTCCTCCCCAGTTACAGGCTTTTGTATTTCTCCTTGTTGAACTTTATGAAGTTTGTGTCAGCCCGTTTCTCCAGCCTGTCGAGGTCCCTCTGGATAGCACACAACCCTCCGGTAAATCAATCACTTCCCCCAGTTTTGTGTCCTCTGCAAGCTTGCTGAGGGTACACTCTGCCCCACCATCCAGGTCATTAATGAAGACGTAGAACAGGACTAGATCCAGTACAGATCCCTGGGGTGTGCCACTAGTTGCTGTCTTCCAACTAGACTTCATGATCACCAACCTTTGATCCTAGCCATTCAGACAGTTTTCCATCCACCTCACTGTCCGCTCATCCAGCCCATGCATCCACAACTTGGCTATGAGTGTCTTATGGGAGACAGTGTCAAAGGTCTTTGTGAAGCCCAGGCAGACAATATTGATTACTCTCTCCTTATCTGCCAAACCAGTCACTTATTCATAGAATTTTATCAAGTTGGTAAAGCATGACTTCTTGTTAGTGAATCCATCCTGACTACTTCTAATTAGTTTCTTGTTCATGTGCCTGGAAACAGTTTCCAGGATTAGTTGTTCCATCACCAAACCAGGCATCAAGGTGAGGCTGATCAGCCTGTAGTTTCTCAGATCCTTCTTCTTGCCCTTCTAGAAGACATTCATTTTCATTCCTCCAGTCTGTAGGCACCTCTCCCAATTGCCATGACCTTTCAAAGATAATAGAGAGTGGCCTCGCAGTGACATCAGCTAGCTCCCAGAAGAGCACCTCTCCTTATGGGTTCCTCAATCACTAACAGTGGACTTTGTATTATACTCACTTGCAATTTTCCTATCCAAAAGACTTTTAAAATCCTTTATATTCAGAAAAATAGATTATCTTGTTTTCCATGCTGACACATGCACAAGAATAAGATTTTCTGTGACTAAGTTTTTAATTTGATAAATCTGATAGGTTAGAGAAGAATGTTTTCCATGTCAAGAGATATTCACACTTGGTCAGAAGCTTATAAAATAAGGAAATTTTAAAAATACATGAAACATTTCTGTTGTTTTACATTTTTCTTTCCCCACCCTGCTCTTGTGAAAAAAAGAAAGGGAACTGGTTTATTTATATTTATTCATGTATTTATTTACATACAACTTTGTCACTTTAAATTCTCCCAAATACCCTGTGTTTCGGGTTTGAAAAACCCCAACATTTAATTCATAGTCAAGATTCAAGAACTCAGAAAAAACCAAAAACATTCCTTTTGTTTTGGCTTCATGTAAAACTCTTGAAATCAATAGGTGTTGTTCCACTGGCTTCTCTGGACCATAGGTCAAAGTTCTTAGGGGGCAACTTTGGAGAACACTTGTTTATAAAACATTTTGGAGCTGTAAATTTTTTTTCTGAGCTTGTCATGGGTAATTTGAGCACAGCTAAGCTGCACTTGATCTCAAGAAGGACTATTCTTTTCTAGTAGCACAGATAAGAGACAGAGGAAGTTAGGATTGCTTAGCCTGGAAAAGGGAAGTCTTGAAGGGCACCTAACAACAACCTTTTAAAACTGAAGAGGAGGTTGCCAAGAAGACAGAGCAAGGTGTACTGTACACTAAGGTGTACAGTAAGAAAATTACAAACTGGTCATAAATTGTAACGCATGAGGATTCACTATGAGAATAATCAGGCATTGGAATGAGTTGCGCTTATAGATTATATAGTCTTGGCCCTTGGAGGTCCTCAAATTTCAGTTGGACAAAACCCTGAGCAACTGGTCTGAATTCAGTGTTCACCCTGTTTTGAGCTGGTGGCTGGACTAGAGACCCCCTGAGAACTCTTCCAAACTAAGTGACTCCATGACTTAAATTTCTCCTGAGTGCACTGGATCTTTACAGCACTTGCAATTACCATACATTTTATGTGAAAATTAAGTTGTTCACATACACACACACACACACACACAGGCTTGGGGAACAGTGGCTGGAAAGCTGCCCGGCAGAAAAGGACTTGGGGGTGCTGGTGGACGGCCAGCTTAACATGAGCCAGCAGTGTGCCCAGGTGGCCAAGAAGGCCAACACCATTCTGGCTTGTATCAGGAATAGCAGGAGCAGGGAAGTGATGGTGCCTCTGTACTCGGCACTGGTGAGGCCTCACCTCAAGTACTGTGTTCAGTTCTGGGTCCCGCTGTACAAGAGGGACATTAAAGTGCTGGAGCGTGTCCAGAGGAGAGCTACCAGGCTGGTGAGGGATCTGGAGACCAGGTCATATGAGGAGAGGCTGAGGGAGCTGGGCAAGTTTAGCTTGGAGAAGAGGAGGCTGAGGGGAGACCTCATTGCCCTCTACAACTCCCCGAAAGGAGGTTGGAGAGAGGTGGGTGTTGGCCTCTTCTCCCAGGTGAATAATGACAGGACCAGAGGAAATGGTCTGAAGTTGCGGCAGGGGAGGTTTAGATTAGATGTTTTAGGCAGAATGACTTTACTGAAAGAGTGGTCAGGCACTGGAACAGCCTGCCCAGGGAGGTGGTTGAGTCACCATCCCTAGAGGTGTTTAAGAAACATCTAGATATGGCACTTCAGGGCATGCTCTAGTGGCAGAGATTGTAGGTTGTTTGGTTTGACTCAATGATGTCAAAGATCCTTTCCAACCATGAAGATTCTATGATTCTGTGGTTCTGTGATTCTATATATATTTATACACACTAGTTCTGACTGATATCTTAATGGTGATTTCAGTAATGGTTTACCAAAATTACATCCATCATATTTGAGAAGTTGTGGCAGTCCACAGACTTGAAAAGGGGAAACATAACACCCATTTTAAAAAAAAAGAAAAAAGGAAAAAAGGAAGACCCAGGAAACTACAGGCCAGTCAGTCTCACCTCTGTGCCTGGCAAGATCATGGAGCAGATCCTCCTGGAAACTATGCTAAGGCACATGGAAAATTTAAAAATTTAAAAAAATTAAAATTTAAAAATTTCTCAAAGGATATTTCAGTGCATAATTTAGAAAGGGTTTCCTTCTTTCTGTATTTTCTGGCTTATTTATTTGTTTCAAAAAGCAAATTCAGTTATTTTCTCACTCTTAACAGGAACTTTTTTTTTCTTCTAGGTATTCACAGGCCCGTTGATAGCTAGTGGTTTATTAAATCTTTAATAAATAACATTATAGCTTATCTCTACAAGCTCAAATCAATACAATGCTGCAAAGATAACGTCATCCCTGACCTTTATGTTTCATATCATTTTTATTAAACTTAGATAACTCAGTAGGTCTTCATTCAGAAGACCAGCTTATAATATGAACATTTGAAATTTTCTTTTGGAGTAAAAGTTGCAGTCAATACTGCCACAGAAAGCCACAGTGTCAGCCTGTCACTTCATCTTCTCAGAAAATATCTAAACTGGGCACATAAAACTATAAATAAACAATATTTTTAAATGTGTATATACAATTTTATTCTATATATATGTTAACCCCTTGCCAGGACTTGTCTAACATGCATGATTTGACTTTTATGTTAAGTGTTTGCACAATATAAGAATAGGCACCAAACATGCAAAGTCTCATGATTTTTAGAAAACTTTCTTCCTGTATATATCAAAATGAAATACAGTTATGGGCCTTCCACTCAGATAAAGATTTGCTGCTACAGAAAGGTTGATGATCGTATCAATTAAAACAAATTTTTAAGAAGATAAATATAAAAACCACATTCTTGCTAGAAAATAAAATCCTTTTTTTTTTGGGTTTAATATGGAGTCAATTATTGTCTTAATTAATTTAGTAAAATCAGAATGATTTACAGTAACCATTATGATTAATTAAGTCAGTGTATTTGTTACAGCATAATCATGAGTGGAATTCATTGCTGGTTAGCATTGTATAAAAAAAGATTCCATATAAATGATTTTACAAAATCAGTGTCCACATACAGCAGGGAAGTAACATTTCTAGAGATAAAACAGCAACCAAAAGACCCAGTTTGCTTCCAAAAGGGTCCAAGTTTTCTCCTTCAAAAGAAA
Source organism: Rissa tridactyla (assembly GCF_028500815.1). Classification (NCBI taxonomy): domain Eukaryota; kingdom Metazoa; phylum Chordata; class Aves; order Charadriiformes; family Laridae; genus Rissa; species Rissa tridactyla. The sequence goes on along the minus strand of NC_071468.1, from coordinate 112,688,960 downwards.
AGTGTTTTAGGCTGTTTTAAATTCATACCATAACATCCTTGACAATGAAAATTTCTAGAATGCCAAAGGACAGAGAATTGCAGCCTTAATCAATTTAAATCTCTGTATTGGGTTTGCATGGCAAAGTTTGGGTAGCTGGGCGGCTACAGGGGTGGCTTCTGCAACAATGTGCTAGAAGTTTCCCCCCCAATGCCACTTGGATCCAAGATGGACCCACTGTTTGCCAAGGCTGAGCCCATCAGTGATGGTGGTAGCACCTCTGGGATAACATGGTTAGGAAGGGTAAGAATCCTGCTGCAGAACAGCAGCTGTGAGAGAAAAGTAAGAATATGAGAGATCAACAACTCTGCAGCCACCAAGGTCAGTGAAGAAGGAGGGGGAGGAGATGCTGCAGGCGCGGGAGCAGAGATTCCCCTGAGGCCCATGGTGAAGACCATGTCAGAGAGACTGTCCGTGGATGTTGACAATGGAGCAGATATCCACCTGAAGCCCGTGCAGGATCCCACGCCAAAGCAGGTGGATGCCCAAAGGAGGCTGTGACCCCATGGGAAGCCCACATTGGAGCAGGCTCCTGGCAGGACCTGTGGCCCCATGGAGCAAGGAGCCCATGCTGGAGCAGGTTTGCTGGCAGGACTTGTGACTCGGTGGGGGACCCACGCTCGAGCAGTCTGTTCCTGAAGGACTACACCCTATGGAAGGGACCCACGCTAGAGCAGTTTGTGAAGAACTGCAGCCCATGGAAAGGACTCATGTTGGCAAAGCTTGTGGAGGTGTATGTCCCGTGGGAGGGACCCTAGGCTGGAGCAAGGAAGAGTGTGAGGAGACCTCTCCCTGAGGAGGAAGGAGCGGCAGAGACAACGTGTGATGAATGGACGACAACCCCCATTCCCCGTCCCCCTGCACCACTCAGGGGGAGGAGGGAGAGAAAATCAGGAGTGAAGTCGAGCCTGGGAAGAAGGGAGGGGTAGGGGGAAGGTGTTTTAAGATTTAGTTTTTATTTCTCATTATCCTCCTCTGATTTGATGGTTAATAAACTAAATTAATTTTTTCCCCAAGTCAGGTCTGTTTTGCCCAGCAACTGCTGAGTGATCACCCTGTCCTTATCTCAACCCACGAGCCTTTCATTATGTTTTCTCTCCCCCTACCCAGCTGAGGAGGGGAGTGACAGAGCAGCTTTGGTGGGCACCTTGCGTCCAGACAGGGTCAACCTACCACAATCTCACAAACCTGCTTGGCTCCAGTTCATATTGAAATACTTGTATGCCAAAACCTTATAGTGTGAAATTTGGACAGAAGTCCCAGAGTGGTAGTTGCTAAAAGGGAAATCTTTGTATGGTTCTCTATGTGGTGTTAATGTGTGTAGCTACAGGTAGTTGGCTCAAAATATCATTATAGAAATAACACATAAATGTTTTCCTCAGTCTGTTAAATGAATCTTAAGAAAATACAAACTGTCTGTAATATTAGGATTCTATAAATATAAAAATGAGAGAGAAAGATAATTCACCTCCACATTGCAGATAGACCATAAAGAATGTTAAATGTGTTTTGTTTAATTCTTTTAGAATTAACTTACTTCTTGTGTGGACCATCTACCCCATTTCCATATAAAAAGTTACTGGAACTTAACGCTTGCCTAAATGGAGGTTGAAAATGGAGATTTTATAGACCTTTCAGACATGTATGCAAAGCAGTCTGGACTGGATTCTCTTCTGCTTTACAGTTTGTACTACCTGTAGTTCCCACATAGATCAATGTTAAAATTCCTCTTGGATTTCTGGATCAGGCTCTGAATGATTTTCAGGCATAATTTTATACAAAGGCTGCTAAAAATATGAATAATATATGTCTACTACTTAACTCTGCAGACCACGTCTGAGATACATAAATACTATTTTTATTTTATTTTTCTTAGATAGAACTATGAACAGTTACTAGTGAGCATATTTTAAGACTGGTTGAATTTTTATACTCTCAACAGTAGTATTTCTGCAGAGATTTAAAGAAGATTTCAGTCCTTAAAACCTAAATCTTTATTTTACACATTTTTAGGAGCTTCATAGTCTAGAATATTTCATTGTTCAGTAGGGGCCTGAAGGCCGTTGGCATCTTTGCAGTGATTTTAATGAGCTTTGGGTCAACTTTAGTATGTTCTGGGGAGACAGAGTATTCCTGGGTGACAACACAAATTCAGATTTTGAGTAAAAGCAGACATTCAAAGAAGTTAAGGCCAAAAAAGACTATCATAATAATTTAATTTTCCATCCCATGTAACACAGACTATAATATCACACACAAATGACTACATCAAACCATGTGGGAAATTTTGAATTGAACTGATGAAAAAGAAGATTAAAAAAGAGATTGTGGAACAAATAAAGATAACAGACAGAGAGAGAAATTAAATTGTTATGAGATGGTACAGGGAAACTCCTCATGTGATCTTCCTCAAGGATAGACCTTACAATGCATTCCAGGTAATCTTTTTATTACCTACTGTGACAGTATCTAGACTATGCTCATATACATTCCAAGTTGTACTCTTATCAACTACTCCTCAATATGGGACTAGAAATCATGATGAACATCCCAGAAGTTACCATGACAGTAGTCCAAATTTTTCTGGATGGGAAAATTCAGGGGCTTTTGCTTCTTGCAACATCACAAATATTAACCTGTAAGGCAGAAGGGACGACTCAACACTTTAGAGCACGCCATTACCTGAATACTGGCCAGTTCCTCACAACGTGACACATGGTGCTGAGGGTCCTGAGAAAAGGCAAATAGTGGGATCACAACCCTGATTTTCAGGAGACCAGACTTGGACAAGTTCAGGGATCTGATTGGAAGAGGCCCATGAGATATAGTTCTGGAGATATGTATCCAGGAGAGCAGGTTGATTTTAAAGGATCATATCCTCCAAGCTCAAGAATTAACAATTCTGAAACACAAGAAAACAAAGCAAAGGCAGCAGGAGGCCTGTATGGATGAACAAGGACCTTCTGACAAAATTCAAACATAAAACCCACACATATAAGAAGTGGAAGCAGGGTGAGGTCACCCAGTAGCAATCAAGGACAGTGTCTGGTCATACAGGGATAAGGATAGGAAAGACAAAGTCCACCAGGAGTTTAATATCCTGAGGGATATGAAGGGCAACAAGAAGGGCTTCCATGGGTATATCAGCAACAAAAGGAAGACTAGGAAAAATGTGGACCTGCTACTAAATACATCAGGGAACCTGGTGAATACCTGGAACCTGAACCAGACCAAGGTGGTCGATGCCTTCCTCACTTTTACTGCTAAGACTTGCCTCCCAGGCCCTTGATACCAGTGAAAAGGTCTGGTACAAGACATGCCCTCATTGGAGGGGGATGAGGATAGGGAACACTTAAATAAGGTGACCATACAGAGGCCCACTGGAAAGCATTAACAGCAGGTTAAGGGGAGTGATCCTTCCCTTCTACTCAGTACTGGTGCATCTGGAGTATTGGGTCCAGTTCTGGGCTCCCCAGTACAAGAGAGACATGGACATACTGGAGAGAGTCCAGCAAAGGTCTGCAAAGATGATAAAGAGACTAGAACATCCAACGTATGAGGAGAGGTTGAGAGAGATGGGACTGTTCAGCCCGAAGAAGAGAATGCTCAGGAGGATTTGTGTATAAAGACCTGAGCAGGGGAGTAAAGAAGGTGTAGCCAGACTGTCTTCAGTGGTGTTGAGTGATAGGATGAGAGCACTGCGCACAAATTGAAATAGCTCTAATTCCACTTAAACATAAGAAAAATTCTTTTTCCTATGAGTGCGGTCAGCCACTGCAATAGGCTTCTTAGAGAAGTTGTGTAGTGTTCATCCTTGGAAATATTCAAGGTCCTGGGCAACCTGTTGTGGTTGACCCTGCTTTGAGCAGGGATGTTGGATTAGCTGATGTCCTGGTTCCAGCAGGGATAGGGTTAATTTTCCCTGGTATTCCATGCCATGTGAGCCAAGCCCACCCTGAGCTGCCGGGGGAGGGGGCAGAAAATCGCCGCTTGGAGCGGTCTGGGGCGTCCCGGGTCCGGTCGGTGAGCGGCGGGGAGTGGCGGTCCCGTAATCGTGTTTGTATATTCCTCTATCCGTGTTATTGTTGTTGTTTGCCTGTTCCCTTTGCTGTTCTGTTAAACTGCCTTTGTCTCAACCCAAGAGTCTTGCCTTTTCTTCCGATTCTTCCTGTATCGGGAAGGCCCGAGCGAGCGGCACGTGGTTCTTTGTTGCCGTCTGAGGCTAAACCACGACACTGATCTCCAGAAGTACCTTCAAACCTCTGCAATTTGGTGATTCTGTGAAGTCAGTGTGGCAGAGTCACCATCAATGTGTTGTATCTCCACCAAGACATTGTGTGCTTTCACAAGAATTCCACAACACAGTCATACAGCCGAGAGACTGCATTTTTTTCTTATTTCTTTGTTTATTTTTTCTTGTTTACTATGCTATGCTTTAATGCCATGACTGTTCCAAGGTCCTTGCAAAGAGTACAATCACCACCAGAGGCAGTGCAATATTTACAAGTAGAATATTGAGGCGGACCAATGTCATAATAAACATTCCTTCCCTCTCTTCCTGACATTTTAGCTTTCTCCTAAATTTCTGGATCTGGCAATACTGATTAAGCTTGAGGATGCTAAATGACTCAAATCTGCCTAGTAACAACTTGTATCAACTTTCAAAACAGTCAGCAACACTACAGTTGATTGGCTAGCATCATGCACGTACAAGATTTAGTTTCTTCATAGCTAATGTATAGTCATTATCATTTGGGTCAAATGAACTGCTTTCTTTTTTTTTGTTGTCAATCAACAGAGAAAGAGAAAAAGGATAAACACAGTTAATCACTAGTATGAAAAAATATTTCCCTGTGCAACTTCGTCCTTTCCACATCCTCCTCCCCTGTGGTAGCTTGTCCATCCCCTGTGTCTTTCTCCCCTCAGGCATGAACTGTGGTACTTACAGGAACTTGTGGGATAACTGTCAACTTCAGGACAAGCATTTGTGAGCAGCAGTGACACTGATGGGGAAAAACAGACATATTGTTGTTTGCCCTGGAAATCTTTCCTGTCACTATATGTGCAGGGTGAGGAAAATAAAGTTTTCGTTTATCTTCTAGTCATGGAGGATAATCACTGAAACTCTAGTAGCTTTTCAAGTAGCCAAGAACATTCTGATTTTCAGATCAATTTTCTCATTATAACGCAGTTAGTTTTTGTGAAATTTTTATATGGCATCAGAAACATGAAGGACTGTACATAGACTAGGATGTGCTTATGTGTTAAAGAGAACAGAGCATTTCTTTTGCATCTATCCAGACACCTAAACTGCAACTGTCAGTTGGTGTATGTGAAGGACTTACCAAGAAGTGACACTCTACCACCCGTCAGCTGAGCCTTGAGCACTGGCTGTGTGCATGCTCAATCGAAGTGATGTACTGCGACTTCACCTAGACCCAGACAAAACTAGATAACTGAACTTCCCTAATGGTTCCTATAACTTAAGAGTATGCGTTCAGCTACGGTGGGTCATCTGGCATCCATTACAGATTTTACTCTGGCAGTTCATTCCTGAGTCTCAGGCTGGGGTTAAAGAAAAGTTGGAATTTTTTTGCAGCATGGGTCGAAAGGAACAGCAACTGCCTTTTTGCTGTGATGTGTGACAAAATAGTTGGTCCATGCTGTGGAGGCAATGATTCAGGATTGTGTGATATTATTCTAAAATGCTGGAACAGAAACAGTAAACAACTTACTGCAAAAGCTTAGCTTTTGGTGTTGGGGAGATGACAGACTATAAAAGAGAAGTGATATTTAGTATGTTATAATACTCTTGCATATACTAACACAAATTAATTATATTGTATTCAAGTCTGGATGGCCTTTTCAGATGTGGTTAGATATTACAGGATTAAATGAAAGAACATAGAGTTTTCAGAGAATTTAACTAAAGGGCAGCTCCAAGACAGATGGCCTGAAAGCAGAATAGAAAATGGCAGGATGGTAAAATTTATCAAACCTTGTAATTAGCCCACTACAGTCCAGATTCCAACAAGAGAGATGAGAAAAGCTGAAGACATGCATGAAAAAAATTCACTTGCTGTCAGTCCTTCCCTTCTGAGTCAGTCTGGCTGCTGGTATCCGTTAGAGGGGCTGAATCCAGCAGCCCAAGAGAGGTGAGAATGCTGCATCTCTGTGTGCCGAGGTCCAACCTGTAGAAAGGCTAAGCATGCATTACCAGTAGCCACACACACAGAGGGTACACATATACACCACGTATATGCATGTATGTGTCTGGCTGAGCAGAAAACACAGGCAGACACAGAGACCATTCAAGCACAGACTGCCACAAACACACAAACAAACACCAGCGGCCACTTCCTGCTCCCCTCTCTGTCTGGTCGATTAGTGAGAAAAAAAAAATATATATATAATACGGATTGCTCCAGTAGATGGGCTTGGACACTCTGCCCAGTAGCTGGTCTCTGGATCGCAGTCTCCCCAGTTGCTGACACACAGACATATGAACTCTGAGGCTGCAGTCCTGCTCCGTTTGCTGGTATAGGCTGTCATACTCACAAATACACACACACACACAGAGTTAGCTGGGAAACCCCAGGTCACTTTGACCTCTTTAGCTCCTCCCATGGTTTCACAAACCCCTGGCTCCCAGGCCATGTCACCCACCCACCAACTAGTCTGATTTGATCTTCGTGAGCACTCACACTCACTCACACTCACTCAAGTGCACTTGTTCCAGTTGCTGACTCCATAGACACATAGATCCTTATGACCTGAGGTCCCACTCCAGTTGTTGGCACTTGGATCCAGTAACTCTGGCAGCTGGGCACCCAGGCCATCTGATCCATGGTCTGACTCTGGTTGCTGAACTCACGCCGGTATACAGACACATGCACGCAGAATAGTGTCTCACCCAGGAGAAAGAGTTAGGAAGGAATTTAATGAGAGGGCATATTGCATGGCCAGACAAGTGTAGTGATCAACAAACTATTTGCACATAACTGACCATTTCTTATCTGCGTACACCTCTATTTCCCCATGCTTGTTTCTCCCCAGATCACCTACATCCCTCCTCTTCCCCGCCTTTTTTTCCAGACATAAGCTTACCGTAACTATTGGGCAATCCCAAAAGATTCTTCTCTTGCATCCCATACTGTGTCCCATTCCCTTAAGCAGCAACCCCCCTCAGTCCAAAAGGTGCTGTCTCATTGACTTCTCTTGATGGGTTTCATACATGGACAACGGTGATGATGGCTTTCCTGGGACAGCCCTGGGAAGGGCCCAGACAGGGCGTTGCCTTCCTCTGAGTCTTTAATTTGGGGTCCCACCTGGCTTTGTGCCCCTGTGCTCTTCTGGGCTTGTGGAGATACTCCTCTATATTTGAGTGTGGTGAAAATGAAGTGCAGTCTGTGCACAGGACTTCTTTATGGTTTCTTCATCTCAAACCAAAATAAATGTTTGTCAGGTTACAGCCTCTATTCATTCTGTGTTCAGACTCCCATGGTGTAAGAAATTGTGAAACAACTAAGGCATTAGGAATGAACTGATGAGAAGAAATATTGGGTCCTATTTATCTGTCTTTGCAAATACAGTACAATAATATAAATAATTTTTTCTGACATACACTGTTCTTTAACTTGCTGGGAATTCCCTCCTTCCTTCTTTACAGAGTATCCTATGCATGGCAGAATACATGGGATATGTATCCTCCAAGGGAGTTTTTGCATTGACTTCTCTGAAGTTCAGATAAAGTTTTAAGTCTGTTGGTATTTCTTCTGGATAACACTTGGAAGTCATGCTAGTCCTATCAATAATACAGTGTCTAACTCAATGTAGGATGGTGCTGCATCTTGTAAATACAACTGTTACTAAATGATATTGTATTAAACCAACAATTTGATGGCATTTGAAGGTATGCCAATTATGAACCATTTTCTTCACACAGTTAGCTGAAATTTTAGAGTAATTCGAAGTTATATCCCTGTCCGGGTTGTGAAATCAGTGTTCAGCCATCCATTAAATCACATGCAGCTCAGTGAAACTTCTGGTTGTGCAAAGGAAGGAGAAGCATATCTATTTCAGAAGGTAGGGAACCTGTAAAGCATGACGAAATTTATGCACAATGTAAAATTATATGCTTTTCTTCACTGGGGAAAAAAGCAATCATATTGGAAAAAATGTGGAATCTGATCTAAACTAAGCTGAAATTGGTATAATTTATATTTAAGTATCCTGTGACTATACTCATCACTGAGCCATAGTAGTCCAGGCAATTCATACTAACTGTGATGGAATAACAGCTATTTCTATAGAGACTAAAATTACAAATATATAAATGTTTCCAGTCATATCAAAGAAGTTCCTTAGAGCTTAATATTGGGACTATAGAGTTCCCTTGAAAAAAACACTAGAGAATTTATTTTCCAAGTCCAGAACACTATTTACGTTTATTTAACATAAATAAATTTAATTTGTTTTTGTCCCAGAAAAACATTTTGTTTTGCGTAGAGGAAAATAACATCTTGTAGTGCATTTATATGTTAGAGGACTTCAGATATTGGACATTGAAGAAGATTTACAAGACGAGTTTTGAAAACATATTAATACAAATATTGTAACTTAAAATTATTTTAATAAAATATTCATAATATCATTGTGCTCTATTGATGTTGCAAATATAGAAATTATATAATTATGAGTATTTGCATTATGTAGGAGAACTGATAAAAAACCATTTATTTGAAACTTTCTGTGACTTAGTGCTTTATTTTCTTAGAAGCAAGAAAGAATGTAAATTCTGTAACTAATTCTTTCTGCTTAAGTCAAATTGTAACTTCCTATTACAATCTTCATTAAAATCCATTTAGTAGTTGCATGTTAATATGTACATGTGGGAAAGGAAAGGGAAGGGAAAATATCAAGGCGTGTTTCATAAAGATTCTTGTTATACATTCATTGCAGGATTAAAAAAATATATTTCTAGAACTGAAATTAGGAAGTTACTGAGTTTGTGTTTTCTACTGATATATCCACAGAAATAAAAAATAATAAACAGTTGCTTCAATTACTTCTCCGTACTATATACATTTTGGTTTTACAAATAATTCCTGTAACCGCTTTTACAAAAATAGCAATTTCTATAACATCCTGAAATAATTTACAGTGTTGTTGGCATTGTAAAGAAAGTTCTAAATGTGTCCAACTAAACTGTACATTTATTCTAAGTTATTCTTAGCTTATTTGAAGAAGAATATGCAATATTCATTGGTTAAGATGAATAAAACCATCCTGGAAATGCATAAGATTTACTGTTTTCCTCAAGGCATGCTAAGTCTTCATTAAACATTGACACCCTTCCTGCTGGTCTAAATAGTCTTTTATCTTATATCCTCTCTGTATTAGATCACTTTATACTGACACATGGATTCAGCACGGAAATGTGATTATGAGATACTTCACTTTGTACCATCTTATATCCAAAAACATTTGACCCTAGCTTTTCTCTAAGAAATAGTAACTTTAGCACCATAGGGGATTCATTATGTTCTAGATCAGAGTTTTATTACAGTCTGAGGTAGCAGTGTCACCTACTAAATGAGTAACACATCTTTCGGCACTATTTACATTTTTGCTGCCATCAGAGCACTGACCCATGGACCTTCTGCTGAACAGTCTCTTTAACAGCTGCTTATAAGAATCAGTTGCAGCCAGTTGGCACAGACTTGCTACATAAAATAATCAGACACAGTTCAAACACCCGATAAGCAGATTTTGCTTTTGAACAATTGCTGGACAACATACCTATTTCACTTACAAGAAATAATGAATGTGAGGGACCTATCACTGTTTAGGTGCTAACAGTAAGAGGATTTTTTTTCTCACAGCACAGGATTACACTCCTGACATTGCAATGAAAACTTGATGCCCACAAAAATGCCTTTTTTAATTTTATTTTATTAAATCCAGCTGTTTTGTTATTGGTAATGCTACCAGTCTTTCATACATAAGTGATAAAAATATGTTCGCAATAGTTGGTGCTTGGCTAGATAGCATGTCAGCACACGTGCTGCATTTATCTCGTAGTAGCAAGACGCTGAGCCAACTGCTGTACTACTTCAGGAGATCCCGAGCTCCTCTCTTCCTTGCCTGACTCCTCCATGCATCCAGATCAGTCAGTGTTCTTTTCTTTAAAGTACTGATTGCCCAATCTTAAAACAAGCTCTACGATTAGGTTGGGTATGGAAAGTGTCTCAATAGTTATCTTTTCTCCTAGCTTTGTTATACAAACTTATTTTAAAATTTCTTCAAAAGGGGAGTTTTTCACAGTTCTTCACAGTTAAAATGAAGTTATCCAAAGGTGCCAAACTGACACTTCTGGAAACTGATGTCTTTGGTTCCACTGAATAATACATGGAGCACTTTGTATTTTCTCTGTCAGTATGAAACAGCCATGTCCAGGTAAGAATGCCTTTATTGGGCAGTTCAGCTGGGGACATACATAAATGTTAGTCAGAAGAGAGTTCTGAAGGTTTTTCAGATCAGCCTCTCACTTGAAATTATTGCTGGCACTAGGTAAAGTCAGTCTGCCTTTTCGCTAGCCAAGGTTTGAAAACTTCCAAGGATGGAGACAACTTGTTCCAGGGCAGCATTACCCTAGTGATTTCTATTTAACTAAGAAGTCTTTCCTAAAATAGAAAGTTTCATTATAGAAAAGACAGCAGGACCAGAGCTTCTTTGAGATGACTGTTTTGTAATATCCATGTGTGTGAAAATGTTTCGTACAAACTATACATCTCCAACATAGCCACTGTATTCTGCATTTAAAGCTAGTAACAGGGGAAGAGATATTTGTGTATTGCTTTATCAAACCTCGATGGCACAATTCTACTTACCCCTAAGAGAAAAATCTTTAATTTATGAATTTAGCAAGACTGAATATTTATACCAAGTTTGTAATAATAATAATAATAATAGTTATTCAAGTTACTACAAATGGCCCACACTGATGACTGTGTAATAATCAGCTTGGGTATTAGCTGGTATTTATGTCTTTCTATCTACCTGTCTCTCTGTCTGTTGAATTCTATGTCATATTCAAGAAACAGGTCGGATGCCAGTAGGGGTTAGAGGGTCAAAATCCTACGTTTAACAATTTATTTATTTTTTTAGAGAATGTACTAATGTTATATATTAGTGTTACAACGTTAATTGTACAGAACTGTACAACTCTGATGTTGTCTTAGGACTTCTGAATGATCAAGTCTCAGTCTTTGAAACAAATAGTCCTCCAATGCTGATATATATTTCCAGAGTATTTAACTCACCGAAATTCAGAGGAAAGAACTTACATGATGAAATATAGTATAAACACTTTATCTCTGAAGCCCATTCAAGCTGTGAGGGTCTGCAAACATGACATTTATTGATTTTATGATTCTCTAAAGGCAATTTATATTCACTAGAAAAAGTGAAATTTATAAGAAAATACTTCAAAAAAAATTGGCAACTTTCTTCACCTCTTTTGCTCCCATTTTAAGGAAAACCACTAATGTAGACACAATAGCCTGCCCACTTTATATAACCATTCTGTCTGTTTTCTGAAACAGCCTTGATTATACAGGGATGGATAAAATACCTAACATGAGAAAAAGGCACAGACAAAAGAAACCCAAGGAATCTATACCACCAAATTCTAATAAGATTGAAGAAAAGTGAAGCTATCTTAATATGTGGCTTTCTTTTCACATTTCCAGTGAGTAAACTGGTATTTCTGTAGATGTAGAAGACATCAGAAGTATTCTGGCTAAAGGAAGGCTTACAGTAGATTTACTAAACCAACATATTTTCATGCAAAAGAGATTACTACAGGCAAATGATGGTTTGAGTCATTTTCAGTTGTATGTGTCACTCCTGAAACAATTTAAAAAATTTCCATTACTCTTGAGAGGCTTATGACCCACCTAATAGCATATAACGATTATATATTTTAGAAATAAATTGGAAGTGATTTAAAAAGAATTTCAGGGCAAGAGTGATATCCAAAATAAAGCTAAATATGTGAAGTCGTTACTTTAAAAGTGGATAATGTCTGCCCTACATGTTATTTTATTTGATCTGACAGCACTAATTTTTAATGGAATTGCTTGCACATGGAAATCAATGACAGGATGTGCAAATTAGAATCATAGAATCATAGAATCATTTAGGTTGGAAGAGACCCTTGGGATCATCGAGTCCAACCATCAACCCCACTCTACAAAGTTCTCCCTTACACCATATCCCTTAACACCACATCTAAACGAGTCTTAAACACATCCAGGGATGGTGACTCCACCACCTCCCTGCGCAGCCTATTCCAGTGTCTGACCAGTCTTCCTGTGAAGAATTTTTTCCTGATGTCCAGCCTAAACCTACCCTGCTGCAGCTTGAACCCATTCCCTCTTGTTCTATCGCTAATTACCTGTGAGAAGAGACCAGCACCAACCTCTCTACAATGGCCTTTCAAGTAGTTGTAGAGAGTGATGAGGTCTCCCCTCATCCTCCTCTTCCTCAAACTAAACAGTCCCAGCTCCTTCAATCGCTCCTCATAAGATTTATTCTCCAGGCCCTTCACCAGCTTCGTTGCCCTCCTCTGCACTCGCTCCAGCACCTCGATATCTCTCTCATATTGAGGTGCCCAGAACTGGGCACAATACTCAAGGTGTGGCCTCACCAGTGCTGAGTACAGGGGGACAATCACCTCCCTCCTTCCGCTGGTCACGCTATTTCTAATAGAAGCCAGGATGACATTGGCTTTCGTGGCCACCTGGGCACACTGCTGGCTCATGTTCAGCCGCTTGTCAGTTAGAACCCCCAGGTCCTTTTCTGCCAGGCAGCTCTCCAGCCACACTGCCCCAAGCCTGTAGCGATGCATGGGGTTGTTGTGGCCTGAGTGCAGGACCCGGCACTTGGCCTTGTTGAAGCTCATTCCATTAGTGTTGGCCCATCGGTCCAATCTATCCAAGTCTCTCTGTAGAGCCTCCCTATCCTCATCCAGATCAACACTCCCGCTTAGCTTCGTGTCATCTGCAAACTTTTTTTGTACCTGATGAATTTGGCCTGTGACTCACTGGCTTATCAGTGTTGATTTGGAAATATTTCTGTACTGCAGAAAATATAATACACTCATATCTGTGACTCAGTAGTCAGAAAAGTCCATTGAAAAGAAATGGCTCATTTTATACATTTAGTACAGGGTGCATTTACATCCCCCCACAGATCATGAATTAGATTTTTTTGACACTGATTCAGCAAGGTACATAAATCCACACATAATTTAAGTAGCAAATTGAAGTATAAAGTGAATATTTTAGTGCCTGAAATAGGACATATTAAAGTCTATGTGTAAAAACAGATCCATAAACCTGTGTTCCAGGCTACCCTTGGGCAAACTTTGATCTGTTCAGAAGACTGCTTGACAAAGTCCCTTGGGAGGCTGCCTTGAAGGATATAGGACCCCAGGAAGGCTGGACATACTTCAAGAGAGAAGTCTTAAAGGCACAGGAGCAGGCTGTCCCCGTGTGCCGAAAAACAAGTAGGCAGGGAAGGAGACCGGCCTGGCTAAATAGGGACCTTTGGCTGGACCTCAAGAACAAAAGGAGAGTCTATCACCTCTGGAAGAGGGGGCAGGTCTCTCATGAAGACTATAAAGATGTAGTGAAGCTATGCAGGGAGAAAATTAGGAGAGCCAAAGCGCAGCTAGAGCTCAACCTAGCTACAGCTGTTAAGGATAACAAAAAAGGTTTCTATAAATTCATTAACAACAAAAGGAGGATTAGGGAAAATCTCCCTCCCTTACTGGATGCAGAGGGAAACATAATCAGAAAGGATGAGGAAAAGGCTGAGGTGCTCAATGCCTACTTTGCCTCAGTCTTTAGCAGTGGAACTAGCTGTTCCCTGGGCACCCGGCCTCATGAGCGAGAAGACAGGGAGGGGAAGCTGAATGAGGTCATCACAATTAAAGAGGACGTGATCAGTGACCTGCTACACCGCTTGGATGCGCACAAGTCTATGGGACCAGATGGGTTACACCCAAGAGTGCTGAAAGAGTTGGCAGACGTGCTCGCCAAGCCACTTTCCATTATCTACCTGAAGTCATGGCTAACTGGGGAGGTCCCAATGGACTGGAGGGTAGCAAATGTAGCACCCATCTACATGGAAGGCAGAAAAGAGGATCCAGGAAACTATAGGCCTGTCAGTCTGACCTCGGTAGCAGGGAAGGTCATGGAACAGATCATCTTGAGTGCCATTACAAGTCATATAATGGACAAGCAGGGGATCAGGCCTAGTCAGCATGTGTTTACGAAAGGCAGGTCCTGCCTGATGAACCTGATCTCCTTCTATGACAAGATGACCCGATTATTGCATGAGGGAAAGGCTGTGGACATTGTCTACCTAGACTTTCGAAAAGCATTTGACACTGTCGCCCATAGAATTCTCATGGAAAAACTGGTGGCTCATGGCGTGGATGAGCATACGATCTGCTGGATCAAGCACTGTCTGGACAGACGGTCCCAAAGAGTGGTGGTCAATGGAGCTAAATCCAGCTGGCGGCCGGCCACAAGTCGTGTCCCTCAGGGCTCAGTGTTGGGACCATTTCTGTTTAACATCTTTATTGATGAACTTGATAAGGACATAGAGTGTATCATCATCAAGTTTGCAGATGACACGAAGCTAAGCAGGAGTGTTGATCTGGATGAGGATAGGGAGGCTCTACAGAGAGACTTGGATAGATTGGACCGATGGGCCAACACTAATGGAATGAGCTTCAACAAGGCCAAGTGCCGGGTCCTGCACTTGGGCCACAACAACCCCATGCATCGCTACAGGCTTGGGGCAGTGTGGCTGGAGAGCTGCCTGGCAGAAAAGGACCTGGGGGTTCTAATTGACAAGCGGCTGAACATGAGCCAGCAGTGTGCCCAGGTGGCCAAGAAAGCCAATGTCATCCTGGCTTCTATTAGAAATAGCGTGACCAGCGGAAGGAGGGAGGTGATTGTCCCCCTGTACTCAGCACTGGTGAGGCCACACCTTGAGTATTGTGCCCAGTTCTGGGCACCTCAATATGAGAGAGATATCGAGGTGCTGGAGCGAGTGCAGAGGAGGGCAACGAAGCTGGTGAAGGGCCTGGAGAATAAATCTTATGAGGAGCGATTGAAGGAGCTGGGACTGTTTAGTTTGAGGAAGAGGAGGCTGAGGGGAGACCTCATCACTCTCTACAACTACTTGAAAGGCCATTGTAGAGAGGTTGGTGCTGGTCTCTTCTCACAGGTAATTAGCGATAGAACAAGAGGGAGTGGGTTCAAGCTGCAGCAGGGTAGGTTTAGGCTGGACATCAGGAAAAAATTCTTCACAGGAAGACTGGTCAGACACTGGAATAGGCTGCGCAGGGAGGTGGTGGAGTCACCATCCCTGGATGTGTTTAAGACTCGTTTAGATGTGGTGTTAAGGGATATGGTGTAAGGGAGAACTTTGTAGAGTGGGGTTGATGGTTGGACTCGATGATCCCAAGGGTCTCTTCCAACCTAAATGATTCTATGATTCTATGATAGGCAGGGGAGAACTGAAATGCCTGAGTCACTCTAAGGGCTTGTTGGTACAGCATAAACATCCTTTTTCTCTACCTTGCTCTTTTGCATCCCTATTCCTGGCCTTGCAGTGTGCCCTTTTACCGATTCCAACATTCATAGGCTGATCCGTAGACCTAACAAAGATATTATGGTGGTGTCCCGGAAGACTAGAATCCAGCCCTTATTTGTATTTGAAATGTCTTTATCTGCTGATAATTACTGCTGTTGCCAGAGAAGCTTACTCAGTAATCCACAGGAGTGCTTCCCAACGTATTTCAGTCAAAATGTAATGGACTGGAAAAAAAAAAAAAGGCATATCATTAAAGTGTTTAAAATAAACAAGTTTAATTAAAATAAACAGTTTGGGGAGCCATTGCATGAAGAGGTCATACAGAAGATTTTAGGGGCTGATGTATTTCTGGCAAATGAAAAACAACGGTTCGCAGTAATTTCTTTTACAGTCATGTAAGAGATACAAAAGAGGATCCTATTGATTGCCTAGAAGAACGTGAGGTGAGAAAGCTCTGGGTTTGTTCAGACATTGTTTTTTTCAGCTATGTGCCTTCACACCCTGGCTTAGTTGTGTTGGTAGGATCAGTTGGGGCAGTTTGCATTACTACTGCATATGTTCTGCATTATGGACATTTCAAAAAAAACCCAAAAAAAAACCAAAACAAACAAACCCCCAAACAGCATCTAATTCTTAACTTATTTACTCCTGTGACATCCAAAAACATTTCAATCTGTTTGGGAAAAAAAGAAAAAAAAAGTTGCTTTCTAGAAATATGAGTTCGTATTTAAACAGGTGTTTTATATGGTGGAGAAAACAGGGAAATACAGACTGTAATTTTCATTACAATGATAGCATCCCCTTAAAAACATAGTAAAATAATTATTTTCTTTTTTGGATTATCATACTAGTTCTAGATTCAAACAGTTTTTCAATTAATCTGATCTAAACCAGAGGCAAAAAAAGACCAACATTTTTTTCTTTAGATTTCTGTTCCAGTTGGGAAATGAAAGAACATCCAATAACAGATGCTTCATTCAGAACGACTTGTCATTTACAGTGACTGCTGTCTATTTTTCTTTTCATGTCAAATTTAGCAAGAGGAAATTCTTCTCTCTGAATTGTAAAAGACCAAGAAAAATTGTAAAAATGCAAAAACTTTAAGAGACTCCTAAGTGCTCCCTCTAGTTTGTGAAATGTCTAGTTGTTAATGGTATGTTAACATGCAGTTAAATAACAAGAATTATAAAATTTCTTTTCAAAATGTCCATAACAAAAATGAGGAAAATCTTTGAAAATATTTTTTTTCTCTTTTCCTCTTAAAAATGGGTTACTCCTTTATTTTTATTATTTTAGTGGTAATTTGTTACTTTAATAGTAATGATAGTAATCATTGGCCATAGTTGCAATTTTAAGAGAGACTGAACACAGTGAGAAAAATGAAGGTGTTTTGTTTTTTGTTTTTTGTTTTTTATTCTTTTTCCAGATATGAATGATAATTCTTCATGTTATTATTTTAAAGAAGAAAAGGATGTACTGAAAAAACATTTCAGAATCTGCAGAACAATTAAGAGCGCAAGGGAAATTGTACTAGAGGTCTGATACTAAAGCAAGAATCAGTGATAGGTAGTCATATAAGTGCATAAACAGAAAAATCAAATGATCCTGTACTAAAGTTTATTTAGTTTATTTAACTAGATCAATTATATTTTCCCCTATATTTTTCTTTTTTTCCCAGTATGCATAGGTGTATTTCTTGATTTTATCACACATTCTAAATGTTTATATATGAATATTTGTGCTATATGTGGCTGCCTGTTCACTTATTTCTTGAATAAAATGTGGGATCACTGAAGATAGTCACAGATAGACTTCAGAGCAGACACTGAGTTAAAATTATCTTCAGAAAAATGTAGATAGTATTTCAAGATGTTTATAATTATGGAAATTGCAGTAAGATCATAGACAGTTTGGGGGACACAGATACTACATCTCTTTGATAAATGTCTTTGAAAATTTCTCACTCATTCATACATATAAGCATATCCTCACTTGTCTTTAAAACTGTGGATGATATTTTTCCTAATGACAGGAATTATGCATTTAAATTACACATTAAAAAATATTGCAAAGAAAACCAGTGGCATATAATCAGTAAATAAGAACATAAAGAATCATAAATATTCAATTGTAAGAATGTACTGATTGCATAGAAGACATTAAGAAGGCTTTTCAGTAAAGGATCCCAGAGTCCGGGTGCATGAGAGGTGACCGTGAACCAGCTGGGTAGTTCAGAACGATGACAGAGGACTACTGAAATGACCATGATTTGTAATGATGATGCAAAATGACTTTTATGGTGAAAGCTAACTTGTTGATGGGAGCTTTAATTGTTGTTCAGTCATTTTAGGTATCAGCAACACTAAATGCAGCAGAATTGCAGTTCAGTGTTCAGCTGCAACAGAGGTTTTTAAAAGGCTATTTTAAGAGGCAGGTGAAAACAAACTATAACAATAGAAATTGTACAGATATTTTTCTAATTTTAAAGCTGTCACACTTAGCTACTGTTCTTCTCCACCTAAAGAAAATCCAGAGAACATTTTCATCTTTAAGACGTTGTGTTGATGAAATGGCATACACACATCTTTATTGGAATCAATAACTAAAAAATAAAGAAATAATAAGAATAAATATATTTTCAATATTAAGATATTTCTTTAATAGAGTCAGCCGAATGTTCATAACAAGTATTCTTCATTAGAACAAATAAAACCCAGTCTTGTCTTTTTTCCCCCCCCCAGACATTTTAATAACAAAAGAGACTACAGAACATGCAAAGATTACATATTCAGTGCAAATTAAGACATCAATATTAATACGTCTCCTGGTTCAGGAAAAAACAAATGCCCACAAGATTTCGGTTTACCCCTTTACAGTTGTCTTCTGCCCTAGTCTCCATCAAAGTATTGTTTGATCTGCCTTTGGGAGCTGCTGGCAGGTAATGCCTCATAACGCAAAGTGACAGTCCTGGAACTAATGGGTTTTATCATGTTTGCTTAAAAAATTGTTTTCTTCAAGGAAACTCAAAATTCACTCATTAGAAGGATGCTGATGTTGCCATAATAAAACCCAAACCAAACCAAAACAAACAAAAAAACCCCCAAACAAACAAAAATGAAGAAAAAAGAAGAATTAAATTATAACAATTAGACTAGTGAAAATACATATATGTTTTTTGTATTCTTTAATCAACCTATGTACAATTTGGTTTGAGAGATGCTGAGAAAAAGAATAATGAGCAGAAGGACTCCTTTAATTTTTCTGGTGATGTGCTAGATTGTCTAGATTGAGAGCATGAATGAGATAGATTTTTTTTTTATTTTTTCCTAGTAAACTAATTTGCTAGAACAGGCAAGCAAATTTATTGGAATTTTTATTTACAGTGCTGAGTTTCCCATGGCTTCAAAGTACACTGGATAGAAAGTGAACTGGCCAGAAAAAAAAGAAAGAAACAAAGGATCATTTATGACTTCCATGCTTCTTTTTTACCAACAAGCATGCAACAAATCTTGTTCTGTTCCTGTATCAGCAAAGCTCTCACTGAATTTGGTAAGCACAAAATTAATATCTGCATTGTTCCTCCAATCATAATTAGCATCTGTGTTCCTTTCCCACTGAATAAGAGTCTTGAGATGCTGACATAGAACCTGGAGATTATTATTTATTATGAAAATGCCACTGCCAACTCATTTCCTATTAATTTCATTTTTATAGTTCCAATGTTTTAATATTTTAGTGCTTCACATTGTACCTTCATACATGCCCTCAGTTAAATGTTTTTTCACTGAAAGATCCAACAACAGAATCTTTATGAAACCCTTACGGGATAGCTTATTTGATTTGCTTTTTAAATTAAAATAAAAACAACTTTCAGTAAGAAAAAGATGAAGTATGTTATTTTTTAGCATTTATGAAATGCATTGGTTAGAATAAATACAGTTAAATGTATCTTGCTGTTCTTAAGGGGGAAAAAATTGCTAACAGGACTTGTGCAATATTTTACATTTATATACATTACTATACTATATAAATAGCAATGTTTTATTATAAAATTATATATATTATATATGAAAACTACATTATGTATCAACTTATACTATATATTATAAAATTTCATATCTTATTTATTTACATGTCTATCTATAATTTGGGGAAAACAATCTTATTCAGAATAAATTAATTTTAATATATAACAAGACATGAGAACAATAAATTCCATGAGTGACTATGGAAGAAGGAGAAAGTGTATTTCTGACAGTGTAAGTTAGCTTCACTGTCTTATAGAAAAAGATTTAGCTTTCAAAAATATGGGAACATCTGTATTGTACTGCGGTCTGTAAAGTGCAGCTGGTCTAGGCAGAAGAAAGCTCTGCTGCCAGATTTCCACAGAGTTGTCCTGCCTAGGAAGAATCACTTATATCACTTTCATGCTGCTTCCAAATCTGTGCCAAGAGCAAAGTGGCTTTAATAGCCCAAGAAATCCTGGACAACATTTGCTGAATTTTACAAGCAGCAAGTTACTTTGGCAATAAGCAACCAAAGTAGAATAATAGACATACCCTCATGTTCAGCAAAGGTCTTACTGAAAATTGAGAGTGGGATAATAACTCATATTTTCTTTCTGTTTGTTAGCCTATTTCTAAGAATGAAGAATGGATGAGGAAATATTTGGGAAGAAATGCAGTTCAAACTTCTAAGGAGCATGTTCGAGTGCTTTTGTTTCACTCTGAGGAAAAGACTATATAGAAAAGGTAGGGGTTGAAAGCTCAAAAAGCAAACCAGCATTTCAGTCCAACTCCTACCTCTGTGCTGATTTCAAAGGTAGTTTGCCTTTGAACAAAGTTCAAGCAATACAGAAACACACATGAAATCTGCAGTTCACAGCAGTCATTGTGCACAGGCTCACAACTGGAGGTTTTCCATGATTTATTTTCCAATTCAGCTTCTTATGGAAGTAAAAGCTACTTAGATGTTTCCTCCTGGGGTTCAAGATAGGTCTGCTTCCTTTTCCTTACAGTCCCAGAGCTTATGATCACCTTCTGGATAACAAATCAAGTGACCTTGTTCAGAAACTTTCCGTGCAGGTTGATTCATTGCCACGCCTTGAAGAAGCTGAATTGCTAACAGCGAAACAGCTGCCATAGATTTTCATTATCTTCTCATTATGAAAACTGAGGGCTTATAATTAAGTCCAAGCATAGGAAGACAATGACAGTAGGCTTTTACAGGGCTTCCCATGTTATATCTCACAACTCCTTTAAAATAAGATTTAGAAAGAATGTATCTTTGTGATCTTTATATAGCTGAAAGTTAGAATGTTCTGCAGTAGTCTTTATTCAGCTCTTTCACAATACACCAGGAAAATTTAGAGACATATTTCAGTGCTAAAATTCAGATATAACAACAATCAGATGCATTGCTCAGAGCACAATACAGCTGCAGAGTCTAACCTATGTTTTTCCAAAACCAAAGGACACTCTTTCAGGAAGCAAGATATCTACTAATACAAGAAGATAGTGGGATACAGTTGGATATATTTTGCTGTTACTATTGCAGTATTTATGTGAATGAACGCCACAGGAATGTCCAATTCAAAAGAAACATGAGGAAAAATTTCATCTCCTGGTTAGAAAAAATAAGTCTTTTTGCATTTCAGAAAAAGCCAGTTTCCATATTGTTTCAACGGACTGACCAGGTGTGTTCTCTCCTGAACCAGTCTCTTGAATCTCATTGAGTGACCAATGGGAAGTAAAACACTACAATTCAAAGAAACATAATACTGTTATATTGTCCTACTAGCCTTGGGCACGTTTCTGCTCCTTTCATGCTTGCATAACTGCTAGGTTTTTCTGAGAATCAAGAATTTAGTCCCAAGGTACTGCTTTTATCCGTCTCTTTTTTTTTCTTTCTTTTTTTCTTTCTTTCTTTTATTATTATTTTTTTAATCCAGAATATATCTAGCATTTTGCTGTATTTTTCCAATATTTTGAAGAAAGTTATTTCCACAGTTATACAAATAAATAAAGCAATCCCATAGAAAAAAAAATGACATATCTGCAAAAACTCTTTTTACTCTCGGGCTATGAGGCAAGCAGTTGATATTCCTTTGCCACCAGTTCAAATACTGAATAACACAGTTGCAATTCCATGTATTCACATATCAGCTGCGAAGGAAGCTAATTGTGTAGCAACTTAGCCTCTTTTGCAAAGCTGGAGTAGAAAAAAATAATGGAACAGAAACAGCACAGTCTGACATAGTAAAGAGCAGGAGAGGTCCAAGAAGGAGACAAGCCTGTGAACAGTAGGTAGAAATATGGAGTAACCTGGAGGTTTGAGAAGCTAGTGGCAGGGATTAGAAGAGAAGGGACTTGGGTCGAACTGGGACCTAGGGACAAACCTTTAGGGGCTGTGGGACAGTGACAAAGAGGTGGGAATGAAATGAGGAAGCAGTAGCCAAGAGTGGAGGATCAATGGAAAGAGATAAGTGAGGAGTGAGACATCCAGGCTAGAAGGGACTTCAAGAAATAGAAGAGGTCAATGGTGGGGTGACGCCAGTTGTACACATACTGGCAACTGCTTCTCTCAGGGACCAGCACAAGTCCAATGAAATGCATGAAAGGTAAAGTGAAGGTCTCTACAATATAGCATTTTAAATGTTATTACTTCCAAATTCAGGGAACATAGGCAGAATTCAAGTCCAGAATGCTTAAGACATTCTTCTTCATCTGGAGTGGATTTTCCATGCTGATACCACATGATGAAATCATCTTCCAAAAATGATCAAAAGACAGGCAAGGAATGGCTGCATGACAGTGTCCTTCTAACGTACATGAAGGTCACTAAATGTTTAGGAAATTCAAAGTAAAGAGTGACTAACAAGAACTTTATGTACAAGCAATTTCATTGCATCTTTTATACTCTCTCATTTTCTTATCATATGAAATGTTTCATGGCCTTGCTATCTTCTCCATAGTTCTGTAAGGATAAGCAAATACTCCAACTACCCTGTGGCTGCACACAACTCTGCTGCAAAACTGGTTTAGATTTACTTATAAAGAGAGACCATGCATATGGTGGCTCAGTAGGTGTGCTTATACAGAAATTCACTTTGTTTCATCCAACCAAATGTAATTATGAGTTGTTTTTTTTTTTGTTTGTTTGTTTGGTAGTGGTTTTTTTTCCCCAGGTATGGCTTACAAAAGATGGAGTCATAGGATAAAAAGCCAGCTTCAGGGAAACCAGTAGGATTGTTTACTGATAATAAGATTTTGCCTGTACTCCTTGCAGTGATCTTTCATGATTTTTTTTGAGTGTAAGAACATTCTTAAAGTCACGATACTCAGAATGAAACATATTATAAGTTGTTTTGACTTTCACATACAAATAATTCTGCAAATTTATGTATCTCAAGGTTTCAGAGGAAAGATGAAACCCCAGATATTAAAATACAATTTTGCATATATATATATATGTATTATTTTTTCTTATCAAATTGCATTTTGAACAATCTCCTGTTCTGAATTCTGAGGTTCATACCACAGATTCAAACTTAAATCAAGCCATTTTATATTATAGTTTTACTTAATTAAGTTATGCTAATTTTTAAAAATATTGCCAGGTTCATTTTCTCAGTATTATTTATCTGCTGGTTCCTGAAAGTGTCCAAAGTACTTTCAGAACACACAGAGAAACATTTCTATAGAGGTCTGCAAGAGTTCTGTCCTCTAAGTTGCTTTTGCAGAATCAAAGTCTGACTCTAAGCAGGTAAGAAGCAAATGACATCTTAGAATAGAAAGCAAAAACGTAATAAGGCCAGAGCATATTATGAGAGAAATTGTTAATGGTTTTCTCAATGCAAAAAATTGACTTTAGTATTTTAAAGTAACAGTTTCTCCCACAACTGTTAAAATTTGATTTTGCTCTTTGTAGGTTGACTAGAACCTGTTGCTGCTCTGGTTGCTGCTCTTGGGTTTTTTTTTGGTTTTTTTTTTCTCTTCACATACAGCCAGCTACTTGTTTGACAGATGAGGGCTGAGAAGAAGGATACACAGCAAGGGTGCTAATGGCTCATTCACAAACAGTTGTATGAAGCTAGAGACTTTTTTCAAACATTTGAATTTAGGCAATATATACTAGCACTGTACACCTGTCAAGTGTTATCGAGTACTTGATATACTTGATATACTATAGCTGTGCTTTCATTGCTGTCAGCTATAACCATATAACTCATTTACTAATATAGGTACTTTGGGCTTTATTCTTTTTTACTAGGAAAAAAAAATCAATGCAGTCATTATTTTCAGGTCTCTCTTGTATACAGGAAAAAAAAATAAAAGAAGGAAAGGTAGGCACTTAATACTAACCAGTATTCTTTGGCTTCTGCTCTCATGTTATTCCTTCTAAAGAAAAGTAAGTTGAAATGATGCTGTAGAGCCTCATTAGCATATTTAAGAAGTCACCACTAGTGGCCTTTTGAATGAGAAATGGGTAATAACCTGGTATTTTCTTAAAACTTCAGAATATGTACTTCCTGAATATAGTTTTTGCCAATTTTCCTCCTTAGTAGGTACCTCTCAAACATTCAGCCTAAGAACAAATGGAAAAGAAGCAACCTGGGAACATTACTCAATGCTATTACAAGTGAAAATACAAAGTCTTAAAAAAAATGTTTAAAACAGTAAAACATAGTATAAGGAAGTTATAAAGAAGGTGTTTGTGGTGGTTTAATTCTTTCTCAGTCCCAGGTTATGAAAAAGAACCGATTTGAAGTAAGTATTTGTTGTTTGTTTGAGATACAACAATATATCTCAAAGAGATTTTTAATTTGTCAGTGCCTTACACAAATTCAGGACCTGTTTTGCTGTATATCTGAATATATGAGACATTCTTCACTTTTGCCTAAGTCAATGGAAATGAGAGCTCTACCTCTCTTTAGAACTATGGGAAGAATGGGCTTTTAAAGGGTAATAATATTTCCTGAAGTTCTTGAACTATGACTATATCATATTTAAATGCGTCTTCCCTTATCATCCAAAAATATCTGTTGTGATGAGACCCTCCGCACACTACTTCAAAGAAATTTTCTTGTTACAGAGAATTTTTAAGACATGACACTGAATGACTCATGCTTACAAAAGAAAATAGAAAGAAGCAAATGCATTACTATTTTAATATAACTTATATGTAAGGTGTGCTCTTAGTCCTCCAACAGGACTACATCATGTACTAATGAAGTAGATAAGGGTCCATTTGCAGAAATAAACTCTAAAAATGTATTAGGGAAATGATCTTTGTACTCTTTAACATATAATCATATAATTCAAGAAGTCCTCATAGATGAAAAAAGCAGATGAAATTTATTTCTGCACCTTGTCCATCTTTGGCCTCCTTTTAATGTCCATGCTTCCAGATTCTCACTCTTATGAAGCGAGATACAAAATGTATCTGGATACAATCATATAGAGACCAGGTGACACTAATTATAATTACGACTTTAAACTATATTGTTGAAAGCACCTAGCTAAGAAAGTGTAACTAAGATTAAGAATGGAAAGATCCCGGAAAATCA
Organism: Rissa tridactyla; assembly: GCF_028500815.1. Lineage (NCBI taxonomy): Eukaryota > Metazoa > Chordata > Aves > Charadriiformes > Laridae > Rissa > Rissa tridactyla. The sequence goes on along the minus strand of NC_071468.1, from coordinate 112,663,678 downwards.
GAAATTAATCATCTGAAAAGTAAAAAGAAGTGCTGCTACAACTCCCAGAAGCAGATACTGAACAAAGACGCATTTATTTAAAATTGCATAAAATACATCAGTGTACAGTTATCAGCTTACCATGACAGTCACAGATTCAGAGTTTAATTTGGGTAAATAGATTGGGAAAGAAATGTTGTTTTCAACCGGCAGGTAAGTCTGTTTTCAGTTCAGATAAATTGTTCCACCAAATAACTTATATTGACAGGCTTATGAGGAAATAAAATATGTTTGTGAGCTGAGGGTACAATTGGGAATGGATTTTATTTATTTAGATATTTTCATATCAGGTTGCAAAGCCATAAGTTCTGAGGGTTCGTTCGACTGCTAGCAGCAACCTAGATTAGAGCATGTCTGAGTTGCCTAGGCTGCAGTATATACTTTTTTTCAAAGGTATGAATTGTACAAATAATAGAAAATACCTTGTTTCTTTTAAGCTGCTGCAGAAGGTTATTTAAAGTGTGGTCCTGCTCACTCTATCATTTTACAGACAAACCAAAATACCAACATTGTTGCTCACTCATTCCTTTTGCTCTTTCTCTCTCCATTTATCTATATAAACCATATGTATCTACCAAATTTATCAGTTAGAAAACCACAATAAAATATAAGCAGTTAATATTTTGAAAATATAGAAAACGCTGGAATTAATTTTGTATGGTTTCTCTTAATTCAATATTATTTACGCATTATGATATAGCCTGTAATTGTCTCATCACGTTTTTAGTGGGAATATTGCCTGACTCGATGAAATAATTATTCTATTTTTTGTTTGTTATTATTTTAAAAAAGAAATTGAAAAATCAGAGTTCTGCAATAATGACATCTACCCTTAGCTGCAAGATGAGATTATTATCCTCTGTGTAAACTGGCATGTAAGGGAGTTAAAATACATCAGAGGTTGCTTTCAAAGCCAGACACCAAGAGCTGTAGCTAGATAAAACTCTCAGAATTACTTCAAGGTTATGGTAGGATACATGGCTTAGAGGACTTATCCTCATCAGCCTGTTTTTCTGATAGATAAAGGTTTTTCCTATGCCATTTGCTGTGTGTCCATATTCCTAATATTTAGGCTAGCTAGCTCCTTAGGACCAATAACTACACATAAGTTTACTTAGCCTACCCTCCCAGTCAGGTGTCAGTGATCTCTTCCTGGATCCTAGTCCTAAATCTTTTTAACCATTTAATAGTTGTACATCTGTTCTAAGTTTCTCCTCATCCACCTTCCTCTGACTTCTCCCTCTCCAGGCTATCTAATTTTTTTGCCATATTTGCCATTCTCCATACCCTCTCCTATTTGTTAGGACCCGCAATGGGATTAGACTCTTTTTTCAATCAATTTCAATTCACTGCCCAGCCCAGTGTGTCATATCCCAGAGCTGCACTAGGAAGAAAAGTCTTGTGATTTCAGGAACAGAATCTTTGAGGAATTTAACTGCTCAGCTCCCCTGGAGAAGATTAGAGAGCTGTGATGATCTCTCCGGGGTTTATGATACAGCCAGTGGTGCCCAGTTCTTCATGGAAAAAGAAAATAGAAAGGTCCTCACAATATTCCAGCCAGATTTCGGGATCTGTATCAGATGGAAGGCCACTAAATCTTTTTTAACACTGAGAAATATGTTTCCCTACTCTACATTTGAGAAAAAGCCATAGTAAAACTGCTGAAATTTTCTGATGGTATTCAGACTGTTTTATGATCAGTACAGATATTTTTGCTGAAATAATCAATATTGGAAAAAATGTAATTAACTGAAAAGATCCTTTCTCTGTGTGTGTGTGTGTAAATGTGATGCACATTTTATATTAGACATGGTTCTAACTCTGATTTGGCATTCATTTAATCTAAAATAATGATTTTAGATATCTATCTATCTATCTATTTCATATATATGTTATATATATTCTTAGTATGCTGAACAGAATTATTTCCTGTTCTCCTTTTCCTGCAAGTTTATATCTTTCATTCTTACAAGTTCATATTCTCTATTAATCATGTTTATGGAAAGACTAAGAACAAAAAGGCCATAAAGTCCCATGAAAATTAATTTTACATTCTGAATATGTCTATAGGTGCTGCTGTTCTCATAATTATTAAAAAAAAAAAAAAAAAGAATCAAACAAATCCTCTTTGCTATAAACAAGGAATAGATTTCTTTTTAGATTACCCATTTACTGAAATCATAGACAAGGGTCAATGTTACTGAGAAAATACTGCCTTTTGACATGTCCCCTAACACTGAAGCAAAATTTGTAAATATGATGTCAGAGCCAGAGCACTAATTATACATGAGAGAGAAAATCTACCCTCTTTTAGTTTAAAGCCATTAGCCATTGTCCTATTTCAACAGGCCCTACTAAAAAGATTTGCACCACACAGTTTTTGAAACTTAGCAGATATCGTCAGTGTATCATTTAACTTTCATTTGTATGTGAAATAAAATATTGGAAAGCAGAAAGGACTGACCAGTGGGAAAGGATTTTAGTAACAAATTCTTTAGATGTCTCTGAAATGTAGTGGACTAATCCTTGAAAATCATATACTTGAAGACCCCCATTCAGGTCTCTCAGATTAATTCCCTAGACTACACACAAGCCTTTGGCCTTTTAAGTACTACAGGCAATTTATGTTTTACTGACAAACTTCTCCTGGTACCTTTGGGAATTATCACTCAATAATCATAATTAGATAATGATAAAAATAATCTTCCTCACAGAAGCAGTTTAGGTCAGAAGAGAACTTTGGAGGTCATCTGATTCTACTCTTACTTAAAACAGAATGAGATTTGAAGTTGGATCAGGTTTATCAGTGTCACATATTCAAGACTTCTCTGTACAAACTGTTACAGTGATGACTCTCACTGTGAAGAATTTCCTCCTTATATCCAATCAGAATTTCCATCATTTCAACTTATATCTGTGGCCTGTCTTGCTGTGCACTTCTGAAAAGAAGCTAGATGTGCTGCCTGCTCATCATATTGCAGCCCTGTACACCACTGGCCTTCACTGTTGCAAAAACATGTTCCTGACACATCAAATCATAGACTAGTTGGGTTGGAATGGATCTTTAAAGTTCATCTAGTCCAACCACCCCACAATAAGCAGGAACATCTTCAACTAGACTAAGCTGCTCAGAGCCCCATCCAACCCGACCTTGAATATTTCCAGGGATGGGGCATCTACCACCTCTCTGGGCAACCTCTTCCAGTGTTTTACAATCCTCATGGTAAAAAATTTCTTTTTTATACCTACTCTGAATCTACCCTCTTTTAGTTTAAAGCCATTAGCCATTGTCCTATTTCAACAGGCCCTACTAAAAAGTTTGTCTCCATCTTTATTATAAGCCCCCTTTAAGTACTGAAAGTCCACAAAAAGGTCTTGCCAGAGCCTTCTCTTCTCTAGGCTGAACAACCTCAATTCCCTCAGCCTGTCCTCATAGCAGAGGTGTTCTATCCCTCTGAGCATTTCTGTGGCCCTCCTCTGGACCCGTTCCAACAGGTCCATGTTTTTCCTATGCTGAGGGCTCCAGAACTGGATGCAGTACTCCAGGTGGGGTATTACGAGAGTGGAGCAGAGGGTGAGAAAGCTCCTGGCCATGCTTCTTTTAATGCAGCCCAGGATATGGTTGGCTTTCTGGGCTGGGAGCACACAATGCCAGTTCATGTCCAGTTTTTCATCCACCAGTACCCCACATCCTTCTCAGCAGGGCTGCTCTATATCTTTCATTCCCCAGCCTGTATTAATACTGGGGATTGCCCTGACCCAGGTGCAGGACCTTGCACTTGGCCTAGTTGAGCCTCATGAGGTTCACATGGGCCCACTTCTTGAGCTTGTCCAGATCCCTCTGAATGACATCCCATCCCTCAGCCATGTCAACCACACCACTCAACTTGGTGTCATCTACAAATTTGCTCAGGGTTCTCTCAATTAAATACTACTTGTCCCAGTACTCATGGTCAGGACTTACATATTCTTCCCTGCAAAACAGCTTTCTATTCTATCACCCCTGGACCATACTGTTTTATGGGGTTATGCCACGCCAGGGGCTGAACTTTGCATATACCTTTCTTGCATTTCATGTTGTTTCTGTCAGTCCATCTCTCCAGCCTGCTAGGGTCCCTCTGAATGGCAGCCCTGTGCTTCAGCTCATCGAAAGCTCCCTCACTTTGGAATTTTGTGCAAATTTGCAGATGAGTTTCCATACCACTATCCTGATTGCTAATGAGGACGTTAAATTGTGTCATCCCTCGTACTAAACCCTAAGTATCACCACAAGTTACTGGGAGCTAACTGACCTTCAAATTTGTTTTAAAATAATTATCTTAACCTTCAAAGCCTGTGGTACAAGTTTTATTCCAGGCACACCATCATAGAAACTAATGTTACTGTACCCTATTTGCATACTTTTATTTGTGTTGCATCTGGTTCCCCACATCCCCAAGGTTATAAATTACAGTAAGGCTTGTGAATGGGAAGCAGTAAAATTCACAACTTCATGGCTGAGATAGGATAACCTTCATCTTTGTTTCCTCTCTTTCCTCCATGGACAAATTAAGGTCAATAAAATTAAAATTGCCTGAAAGCTACCTAAGGAATTAGCCTGACTAGACTTTTCCTTTAAGTAAAACTGAGCTGTCTAGAACACTAGCCACAAAGATCTGAATTAGCTGTCCCAGCAAAGCCTTGGCACGCTGGAAAACTAAACGCTCAGAAAATGTTTTGTTTACATCAGCCTAGGCTTCTACAAACCTTAGGCCCTCAAAGCACAAAATGATCATTAATTCATGGTGGAAGATTAATATCAGCTTTATAAAGAAATAAAACTCAGAACTGAATTAAAATTTATTAAAATTTCTGAAATTTTGTCTCCTTTAATGATACTGGTGGGAAAACCATGCTGGACATGATATCTACAGCTTGGAAACAGAAACATTTCCAATTTTGTTTAATTTTCTCCAATTTTCTCCAATCTTTTGGTGAAAGACTTTTAAGGAACTGTTTGTGTCAGCACGCTTGTTATTCAAATATAAAAAGAAAGTAGATAATATAATATAAAGATTTCAGAGTCCTCAGAAAACAAAAAGCCCTTTATACTTTTTTTAAAAAGGTAAATCTAGCCAACTGGTCTGTATAGAACAGTCTAACATATGTAACACTGGTTACACATATATGCTTAGAAAATTGGCTTGAAAGCCACGAGACCCAGCCAGATTTGACCCAGAAAGTATATCTAATAATTTAAGCTTACTGGAGTGTTCTAGAACTGGACAAAACTACATTAAAACAAACACCTTAAAAACACTGTTTGTCAACTTCTTTATGAAAAGTGTAAGTGCATTGATTTAAAAATTTATAACTGTGAACAGTCAAAACAAACCATTTAGAGATTTTGCTTTTATAGAATAAAATGTTACAGCTACAGTTAAACCTATTGACTCATCTAGGATTAATATCATAATATCAGTTGAACAGAATACATAAAAATAAATTATTTTAATGCACTGTTTCTCATTCTATAAAAAGAATATTTTTATGTTACCAGTTGGAAATTTTTCAGACATTTCAGATACATTTCAAAATTCTACTTCTCCATAAGAATAACTTTTACAGTATCAGTTTCCTACAAAATTAAATTCCAACCAATTTCAACAGCTCCCAGTTGTGATGACACTAATAAGGCCACGTAAGGAAAAAAAAAAGTACTACTAACACTTTAATTACTTTCTCTTATATCTACATGTCACTGAAGTACCTGCATGAAATCCTAACACTGAAACATTTCTAGATCTTATAAATCTGTTTTGGTGCTTAATCAATTTTTCACCTAACTTCACAGTTTTCTTGTAACAAAACAAGTACAGTTTTCTTGGCAGATCTCCAAATTAGTTCTCTAGGAATAGAGTAACTTCCAATAAATAACCAGACCTCCAAGACATGTATAAGCATGTTCTTAAATAAGATCTTGACTCACTTTTTTTTTCTCATTTCCTTCATTACATAAAGAAAGACCATCAGTAATGAAATATGGACAATGAGAACTAAAGGTGGAAACCTTTCAGTGGCTTGTCACATAATAAGAAGTGAAAAATATTTAAAATACATTGTAAAAACAAGCAGGTCTGGCTTACTTCTTGGAATAAGATAGAGAGAAACATGTTTTGACTGTGCAGCAATGGGGAAGGCACTTCATGGACCCTGGAAGAAGATTTGACAGGAGTATTTGACAACACTTTCCACATGGGAGCAGGTACTTTTAGCAGTGTGCTGAGTGGAAAAAGGATTCAGAAATCATCTCTTGGTCTTAAGACTCTGTTGTGTCTAACTGTCATTCTAAATTATTTCTACTTGCTCCATACGGAGCAGTTGGAAGTAAGAGAACAGGTACATGCTGGGACATGGGATGTTTCTGAACTTACTTTATTCTAAACTTATTTTCACAGAACTATCATGCAGGGAAGGACTCCTCTCATCCTGCTAGTGTCGTTCTGTTCCTCTGTGGTTTGCAAATAAAGACAAGGGAAGACATTTAGGGAGAGAGGTAGTACCTTTTAATCAAGTAATTTCTCTTATAAAAGATTATTTTTCCAGACAAACTGCTTAGCCTTATTCTTAAGCTCATTGTGCTTAATATAGTCCTTTACCAAACCTCTGTTCTTTTCTTTCCTGATGTTTTATTCCTGAAAGGATTGAATTGGTAAGAGGTAAGCAATCTTTCCATAGGTGTAACTCTGCAAGGGTATGTTTAGAGTGAATGCACCTGGAACTTCAGGAAGGATGGCACTCTTATCCACTAGGCATTTGCAGCATGAAATAGACCCCAGCCAAGGAGATCAGAGCTCACAAATATACTCTGACATCCCAGAGTATAACAGTGGTCAAATTCTCAAAAGCATCTAACACAGGAACTTTGTTAATCTATGTCACCTTGATGAACAAACACGAGTTATTATGTGGTTTTGTAATAATTTTATATATGTATGTATATATACATCTACACATATGTATGTGTGTGTGCATGTGCATATGTGTACACACACATGTATACAAACACAGACATACCTGTGTAAATTTTCTCTGGAATATCTTTAAAATATAGTACCCTGTATCAGGCATGGCCTATTGTACAGACTCCGTGATTCCTTTTCTATAAATAAAAGGTCACAGCCATTTAAATTAATTCCATTGATTTATCTTCAAAAGCATATAGTCTCTTGAAGAGCCGAATGTCATAAATATTTATATGTGCTAGAATTATGACTTAGGATGGTTAAGAATGAAAGAGAAGGTCAAAAATGGAACATCTTAGAAACTGTGAGAAAAGTTGACCTAAATAAAACATAATGAAAAAAATGAAACAAGAAATAATTTGCTATTTATTACCACAATTGGTATACTATATTATAGTACACTATATTGAATGGATATCAGAAAGCTTATTCTTCTAAGGTTTTTTCTTTTTCTTTTTCTTTTTTTTGGGGGTGAATGGCATGTTTTCTAAAGCTGATGTAAGCAGTTACAAAATGGAGAAAAAGAACATTTGAGAATCTGGTCAGAAAGGATAAACAAATTTTACAATATATTTTAATAAAGCTTACATGTATCTGCTGTGCAAGATAATGGCAAGAAATTACACAGAACTGAGAGAATATGGAAATTAACTATCTACCCAGTAGAAACAGGAATGATCTGCATAATGATGGTGGAAATTCAGCATGGGCATTGTCTCCCTTTAGATCAGTTCAGATGCAGCTTTACTGGGATCATTGTTCGCATCACGAACACAGAACTGATCTGACATGTGCACAGTAATATTAAAAGCACTGGCGAAATTGAAAACTTCAGTATTGAGAAATCAAAACATCAGACAAGTCAAATGAAGAAACTCAAAGTTTATGAAATGGTATGACAAAAGCTAGGTCACTCAGAGCTTCTCCTAAGAAATTTGAAAAGAACAGATATCCATGTTCCAGTTTCTAACAGGCTCTGATTTTAGATCTGAAGCTCATTAAAAATCAACAAAACAATCTGTAAAGTTTCTTAGCCTTTAAATTTCTTAATCCTTTCCTACCGTTTTTTTCCTACTTCCTCATCTGAAAGATTAATTCTGACCAACTGACTGTACTTAGATAACCCAGACACGCACTGAATTTTTTATATAACTTGAATATGTTGCACAGCAATTTATACTATAAGAAAAGAAAATTCGGAAAAAATGACCCTTTGAAAATTCCAGTATTTACCCAATAATTTTGGTTCAGAATTGGAATAAAAAATATCAAAATGCAGAAACTTTTCTCAGAAAATTAAACAATAAAAATTATTAATTTAGAATTGTCCACATTTTACTTGGAGATGGCTCAGCATTAAAGTAAAATTATTTTTTACTTCCAGTGCCTTCTGAGACTGGCATCTGCATGGTCTATGCTTTGCAGAAAGGAACTCGCTGACCAGATTTCCAACTGCCTACTCTTTTGCAGTCTTTCTTCTCAACAACTGCATATTTATAAGTCATTGCCTGGCTCATAGGCACAAATAAGGTTTTGGCTGTCCTGTGTTATAAAATCCAGGTCAAGTAGATCTACTGACCCAAAGTATCTTGATTAGGTTCTGAAAAAATAAAATCTGAATGTTCTACCAAGAAAAAAAACTAAACTTTTTTTTTTTTAAAGTAACCCAAAAGCAGTTAGAGTTGGAAAAAAACACATTTTACAGAAGCCATGCTTTCTGTTAATCATCCTATTTTTAAAAGAAAGTTTCAATGCTCCAGTTATAATAATCATTAGAACAAGATCTTTACTGTCACCATTTTGTTTTGTACATGAGTACTGGAGCTTTTGTTTTCTTAAAAAGTAATTTTGTTACAAGTTTTTCCAACATAGTATGTTAGAAATAAAATAATTCTCCCAAATAAATCCTGTCTTTGATTTCCTCTCCTGTTTTGTGTCCCCAAGATCAATTATCGTTTCTGTTTAACACACTGAATTTCTTTAGATCATGAAGCACCAACACTTACATCCTTGCCTTGGACTTATGAAACATGGAAATGTATGTTGGTGTCTGGGGTCAGCTTCCTCCCATATGTGTAACTACTGAAATCCCTCCGATACCAAATGCAGTAATGTGCTTGCAGTTGGAACGGTGCCTGAAGTTCAAATCAAATTGCAAAGTCCGGGCTTCATGAGAATCTCTGAAATTTTGATAACTTAGTGAAGATCTAAGAAATTCCTTCACATGTATTTCTTCTGTATTAGCACTCTTTCTCTAGCATCCCTGAATTGCCTTTAATAGAAACATAACTCCTTATGATACTTTTTCCGCGTTGTATCACATCCATATAAGTAGGTCATTAAACTGTAAGTTCTTCGGCTTTCTAAGTTTTTATTTTATTTTTAAGATTCTTATGCTGTTAATGAAATTGTAGATTTTGTGTTTCTTTCTGTATTTCCCTTGTTTAAACAGAAAGTATAATTAAAATTTTGCTTTCGTAACTATTCTTTAGAAAGGTTTGGAAAATGGCAGAAGGTAAGATTTCGTCTTATATTTACCCTCTCTTTCACGAAATCTTATGCTTAAAATCTGTTTAACCAGGTAGTGACATCAAAATACTGAATCTTCTATATTAAGCTATTTTGCAGTCACTGAGACAACCCTCATCCTTATTTCAGTTCCACTGAAAGATGAAAGTCAGGCCTTTCACCAAAATGTTTAAAGATAATTGCAATAAATAAGGTTTGCAGAGTTTGACTGCAAGCTGCTCATAGCAAACAGCTTTCAGAGATTAAGACATGTAGAGTGAGGAAGAGGTAATAATTTTTAAAAGAAAGTTTTGAATTATCTGTGCTTGCATTTCCAAATGGCAAATAAAAGAAGTTGTACTTCGTATTACTTTTTGTAAAGCATTTGTATTCTGATGGTCCATTCAGCTTGCATCTCTCTGTGACCCTCTCGTTTGGCTTCTGGAATAGAGAACACAGCAATTATTAGCAATAAACCACAGCATTACTAGTATTCTTTGGACAATAAGTTTTCATTTCATTATTGTGATACACTGGAGAAACTTAAAAAAGCTCCATTAATCCAAATAATTCTATCAGCTTCACAGCTATTACCTTCCCTTAAAACTGGAACTTTGACTACAACTTATTTAAATATTAGTTTGTAAATTTGCCTGTTTATTAGTCATGTTATTACATTTGCAATGAAGATAGACTGTTCTCAGTATCTTTATTCCGCCAGAGTTTTTTTTTTTTCCAGTATCTCGTCAGTATTAACCATTTACTTTTTTTTTTTTTGCCTCATAGAGAGAAACGCATGAAGTCCCAGACACAAAGGCGAAAGTAAACACAGATCATTTTGATGATGACAAAAGAGAGAAGAAAAAAAAGGGAGAGCAGAAGTAAATGAATAAGGAGATAAAAAAGACCAAAGTATAGAAGATAATTAATTTCCTCCCTCATAAAATAAAAAAAGTATAATATTTACATTCCCTCCAATGTCCACTTAAAACAAACAAAACACACAACACCTGCAAAAAAAACCCAAACCAGTAGTTTGTTGCGTTTTTTTATAACATATCCTGACTACCATTAAAAACAGTTTATGAGGTTGATAGGCCCTATCCAACCAGGAACTACCGTCCTCAAGTGGTTGACTGAATTGTTACATGGAACTAGATGATATTTAAGGTCCCTTCCAACCCTAACAATTCTATGATTCTATGAACAATAATTCACCTGACTTAATGTACATATTTATGATAAACCTTCACTTTGGAGCTAGCCACTCTGGAGTCTCTGTGTTAACAGAGAAATTATTTGTGTCAAATAATTAGTATTAGTATCTTGCATGATACTAATGTGACTCAGTATTAAATCTTTTTGCTCTGTCAGTGAATATACTTTGTACCTGGCTTACAATCACTTAGAACTGAGGATTTTGTATGGTTCTCTCTTCATCCATTTTAAAGCATTTTGAACTGTGTAACCCCAAATGATCTACAAATGAAGTCATTAGCTATGAAAAGGAACATTTTAATGGGACCTAATTATTTAGAGAGCTCATTGAATGTCTGCCCCTATTAGCCTGTGAGAATGATTCCTTTTTTTAAATTTAACCTTTTTATTGATGATTTTTGCTGCAGTGCCTGCGTTATTATGGGCCATAATCATGTCATTCCGTTATGTTGTTTTCAACTAGAACAATGAAACATCCATTGGAAATGCTAGGCACAAAGAGCTGAGCTACAGGCATAAGCTGACTTCCTTCTGCACTGGTGGAGACAGATTGTTTAGGACTGTCCTCCAATAAGACCTTAACCTTTTCCATTTTATTACTGTGATCTCTCTTATTTAAGGCTGTTAAAGCTTACTCTTGACTTTCTGATCTTTTTAAGTTTATCATAATGAGTCATTTTGATTTAATGGAAGAATTCCTCTTATGTGTCTTTTAAACATAGGAGAACCATTTTTCAACATGTTCAATTACGATAGTGCTAAGAGAAAGTCATAGTAATTTGAGAGTCTCCTAATTCCATGCAAAGACCAAAGGTCAACACTTTCATATCTGAGTGCCTATCATTAGAACTTCAGAGTGCAAACCATTTCTTCCTGTTTTTACCTCATAAGAAAAGAGCTTGTTCCAATTAGAGTGGAGAATACAGATGCAAAAAATACCAGCCAAAAAAAAATAAACATTTTGTTCTCACGTCTCATTCTTCTGTAAATGTTTCCTGTCTCCAGCCCATATTTTTATTAAAAAAAAAAAAAAAATTGAATACAGTTCAATAATAGCCAGCAAACTTTTCAAAGAGAAACACCAATATCAGTGTTTATTTTTGAAAATACATGGAAGTTCAGATAAGGAATGTAAAAGATCTGAATATTATGCAATTTATTTGGATTAAATTCCATTAATCATACTTGCATTTTCATTGGCTGAAATAGTGGGCTGATATGCAGATTTTTCATAATAATCAGACAACTATTTTATGTGACTGTTTTATATTAACATAACCAAAAAATGTGAAATTGGCTCTAAATTGAGTAAGCATCTGTATTTGATTGTGATTTGTCATAATAAGTTGTCAGGTGTCTCAATAAATGCTAAGTATTCTTTCACTACAGAAAATATATTTCTATCATGTTGCCAGTTTTCCTTAAAAAAATAAGACTACCTAACAGTCATGATAAACAGACTGTTCTTATAGTGAAACCAGAGCAAATAAAATAAAGTGTTGTAGAATCATTTCAATATTCATATTACAGCATCTAGGAGAGTCATAGGCATGCCCAGACTTACTATGTCCAGTCTTATACAAAAAAGATAAATGCTGCAAAGGCAATCAGTGAGTTTAAAAAGTAAGAAAAAGGAGAAAGAGATCAAATTCATATCTGATAATATAACAGCTTACTCATGTTATCTCAGTATATTTTTTCCCTATTTTTGTTACTGTTCTTGCAAAATAATACATTCTCAGCATATGAAGGAAGTTGGGATGCTCTTTAGACTGTTTTTTTTCAAACCTCTTTATAAAAGTGTAGCCCATCAGTCATACTCAAAGATTGTTTTTCTTGTCCTCTGCTGGTTTTCATTTGTACCAATGGTCAACCTAAGATGCCGTTTTAACTTTAGAGGCCATTAATGAATTGGTGATTTTGAGACAATAGTTTCCTCAAGCAGGTTGCTGATTCTTTTGTGACATTACCGCTGACAATATCAACCCTATAAGAACTTAAGTCATTTACATCAGAGATCATCTACTGTGTACTGGGACAAATTTGTCTGTGAATGTTTTGGGGTTTTATTAAAATCTCATTGTAATAATAGAAAAGAAGATTAAAAATAGAAGGAATAAAACTAAAAGAAAAGCTGTTCACTCAGAGGAAACAAAGAGCAGACTTACCGGTCCATTCTTTACATGAACCTCAGTATTGACTTCACTGAAACTCTTGGCTGAATAGACTCTGAAACATGTTGTTGTAACAATGTCTGAACTGAACAATCATACTCTGAATTTGTAGAGTGTGAAAGAAATAGTGGAAAAATGTCTGGAGAAACGTCACAAAGAATCTAGTGTAGATTCTGCCTAAATTTATACAATTAGTCAAAAGCAAAGAACAGAGCTTATGGAGACAAAACCCTCTAAAGGAGCACATCGTCAGCCTGGGATCTGGTCTTCCAGACTGCCTCCACTCTGTAAATTACTCAGTGAGTTCAAGGCACCTGTGCTCTTAACACAAGTGAGGTCACTCAGTCAGACCATCTAGATGTGATAGCAGTTGTAAAAGCAGATAGTAGTGATCCAGAGAGCAGTGCAAAACTAAGCTCTGCACTAGAAATTTCCAGCATTTGCAGGAGTGGTATAATAATATGACAATTACGTATGATATAGTGGTATAATAATATGACAATATCCTATGATAATTCTACCTTAAAGCTCCTAATACTGTTTTACAAAAATTTGAAAATAAATAATGCTATGAAGTGAACCTGATAGTTTTCTTTTAAATCAATGCATATAATTGACTGTCCTTTATAATGCTGATGAAGTATTTACCCAGTAGAGTCTAACAATAAAAGTCATTATGCTTGAATTGCATATCTTTAAATGCTTGCATTATAGTTGAAGTTCAAATAAAAGCACTTTAAACAGCAAACTTTGCACAACAAAGCTTTATTCCTGCACTTACTGTCCTTTAAGATCTATTAAAATAGGACTAGTCTCCCATGGGATACGGTGGTGTTAGAAATTTATAATTCTGTCTTGACCAATAATGAATGTGCAGTTTCTATCTGTGCCTTCCACATCTCTAATTTGATTAGTCATCAATACACACAAATGCACAGGGTAATCTCTGAATATAAAGTTCTACATGCTGTAGTTATGTGTATGGAGGCAACTGAGATCTCAGTGTAGACTGCTATTATTCACTGTTGATATTCATTGGTTATAATTAGTGTACGATATTTAAGAAGACAGGGAGTTTGTATCCCCACCGTTTTTGTTTTGTTTTGTTTTGTTTTGTTTTGTTTTGTTTTGTTTTCTTTTTAACATGCAGGTATACAAATGCAAAGAAAACACAAACTTCCACTAAGTGAAAACAAGGATGTTTTGCACAGATGTTGTGAAAGCAAAATTTCCTATAGAATAAGACAATAGATTCTGCTTTGCACCAAAAAAAAGGTGAAAGGTTTCTTTTTACCTTTTTATAGAATTGGGATCCCAGTCTCACCAGTACTCAAGATCACTGTAGCTCTGGAGTTATTCCAGAGTGTTCAATTGGTTTTGCTAAAATCATAAAAAGCAGATTACAGAATTGAAAGCTTACTGTGTGACTCAAGACAATCCTTTAATTTTCTTTGCCTGGTGTTATAATACCGTTTGCAGCTCACAAGGTTTCATTTATTGCTGCTGAAAAAGCTTTACATGACTTTTCTTTGGAAGATGGTCAGGGAAGGAAAAAGCTAATCATTCAAATTCTGTATTCATATACAGGTTGCAGTATTTATCATGTAATAGATGCTGCTGCAACCATAACAAACTGCCTGTCATAAACAGTTCATAAGCCAAATGACAGAAAAACACATGATTTTTTTATGTATCTACCTTACACACCATTCAAGTGTACGATTAGGACAACTCAGGTCAATTGTGCTACAGAGCAATTTTTGGTCAGCTGAGTTCTGTGTACTTCACAGATGAAGTGGGTCTTGAGGGGGAACTGCATCAATGACATAGTACTGAGGAGGAAACATGAAGAAAGCAAAGGGAAAAAAAGACTTCATTTAAAGATTTCTCATACAATGTTATAAATTAACCCCAGTAGGAAGTTCACCACCACACATCTACTTGTTCACTCTCCCCTTGTGGGATGGGGGAGAAAATTGGAAGGGTAGAAGGGAGGAAACTCATGGGTTGAGGTAAAGACAGTTTAATAGGTAAATCAAAAGCTATATGCAAAGCAAAATAAGGAATTAATCCACTGTTTCCCATCATCAGGCAGGTGTTCAGCCATCTCCAGGAAAATAGGACTCTGTCATGTGTAATGGTTATTTGGGAAGATAAACACCATAACTCTGAACGCCCTCCTTTTTTTTTTTCCTCATTCCCCCAGCTTTCATTGATGAGCAGGATGTCATATGGTATGGGATATCCCTTTGGTCAGCTGTCCCAGCTGTGTGCCCTCTCAACTTCTTGTGCACCCCCAGCCTACTCGCTGGCTGGGCAGTCTGAGAAACAAAGAGCACCTTGACACTGTGTAAGCACTGTTCAGCAACGGTTAAAACATTGGTGTGCTATCAACACTGTTTTGCTCACAAATCCAAAACACAGCACCGTATGAGCTACTATGAAGCAAATTACCTCCATCCAAGCCAAAATCAGTACACTCTCCACTCCTTACTCCATACCATTTGCACCATGCTCAGGTCCCACACTATCCAATACATCCTCATTAGCTGACCTCTTCCTGTCCTTTGATATATCCATAGGTATCTTTCCTTTAGTCTAGGAAGCACTCTTGTAAAATGTCCAGAAAATGCCTAGAAAATTTCTATTGAGTTCATTTAGTCCAGGACTTGGGTTCTTTCTCTTACGGTGGTCACTCAGAACAGGGAAGGCAGTGTGCTCTCTGGAGTTATTGGACAGCAAAGCCAGCTCAGGTCAGGTCATTGTTGCACTGTTTCTCTTGAGGCTCATCCTCAATTGGTTCAGGTGGTTGGTGCTATAGTACTTCCTATAACATGCCACTCACATAATGAGTTACAACAATTTAAAAGTGTAACCATTAGTATCATCATCCTTTGTGCCTTTGGACCAGGACATGGAGTTTAGCATCACAATGAACTCTCCCACTTGCCCCTTGCGTGCCTGCAACAAGGCTTTCCTGCTATAGTAGCTCCTATAGCATACAGTTCAAACCACGGGTTACAACAATTTCAGGGTACATCCATTACACACAACCATGGTTTCATTAAGTTTTCACTACAGTAGAAGTGGAGGGTATATTCCCAGGCACTGTAAACAGTGAGAGTTGTATTGAATTCAATAGAGAAAAACTGAAGTGCAATTTCCAGATTCTCCATAAAACTGAAACCCCTGTGTCCAATCAAATCGTCAATGATCCACATCACAGGACAAGAGATACGTTCCATGTGGTCAGCATGATGCCACAGAGGATTACACTATCAGCCGGAATAACAGGCATTGTTTATAATAACAGAATTGTTTATTTAATAGGTTGGGCATTCTGGATGCATCTTACTCTTTTTAGAATGTCAGACAATTTAGTTAAATAAGCTGTTCCTTTAAGATAGATATGTTATCTGTTATTTTTAATTAGATCAAAAATGTGCTCTGTGTATATGAGTAGTGCCAGTGATTATGACTCTATGTTGTCTGGTAACATTTTGTTCTCACAAGTATGACGATGAAGAGATAAAAAAATTTATTATATTTAAAATAGCTTTTAAAATTTGCCCACAGTTTTGTTTTGTTTTTTTTTTTCTTCACTGACAAATAAGAACAACTGGTTAAAATTTATATATGAACAAAATATTTACGTACCTCTTCATTTCATTTGGAATTCAGAAACAGCTTTATGTATGTGAAGGGGAAAACAATTGAGGCAACCTTAGAAACTCAGGGTGAATGTTTCACTGCGCATAAATGATCAGCACAGGAATTATAATCAAATTGCCTTTGAATCTCAGAATTCAGAATTTGAATCAGAAAATCATTCTTCAGTTCAGTGGCATTAATTTTACACTTTTAGATGCATTCTATTTCTGAGCACAAGACAAATAGCTGTAGCAGCATAAATTTAAACATTTTCAAATGACCAGGGAGAAGAGCAGATTCATATTTACATGACAGGGAGATCATATAACAAGATCATTTGCCCCTTTTTGTTTCATATTCTCAGTGACCCAGAATAGTGACATCTGAGATGACGCAGACTTGCACAAAAATGTATGTCTTAACTTCTGCCTGAAAATCTCAAAGAAATTAAAGCCGTAAAATCAGTAGGACTGTAGTTATAAAATTCTGTAGTTTTTCACTCTGCTAATATTTCTCTGGAAAGAGGCACATATTCTAAGCTAACAAGTGCAAGATCACAGATCCATTAATTTTGTACCATTCTCTTTAGATTCACTCAGATGCTTATATATTTTGCAAAATAATCCTGGAAATAAAAAGTGAATAGTGAAATTCATATCCTAAATTATACAAATACAAACACACTGTAATACTAGACTTTCATACTCTTGTCATGCCCCCCGCCCCCCAGATCATGAATGTTTAAGTATCATTTTGCAATGATATATTTTGGAATGCAAAGTATTTTTTGTTTCATTCATTTCAAATTACTCCAGTGGCACTAGGGCTGCTGGAATGAATTCATGCAATATATTTGTAAAGTATCAGTTCACTTGTTTAATGAATGGAGTATATAAAGCCGAAAGTTCCACTGGAACAGTTTCAAATACAGTCTTTTCTTAGAGCTCTAAGGGCATGATTTTCTGTCATAACCAACTATGTGATATTTTCCTGTGATCAGGTTATTTCACTTTCTCTGTGAGGAAGTTCTATAAAATGATCACTAAAGAGGTCTAATAAGGTTTTAAAATTTTGAAAAAAATTCTGTAATATAGGTAAAATGCTGCATCATTTTTTCCAGGGTATTTCCTCATGTCAGAAAAGAGGTGAATTCCTGCCATCCTATATTTTCTTCAGCTGTTTTCCTTGGATGAAAGACCCATACCTCTGTGTCATCTGGAAGGCAGAGAAATGCTTCTATGCAGAAAGTGCAGAGACAGTATAAAAAGTGTTGAGGGCTGATCAGGCTAGTGATATTTGGAAGAATGGAATTTCTCTCAATATGGGGATATAAAATGATAGGGTAATGTCAGCATGAGTAATCACCTTTGTTTAAACATTATATATACGCAATAAGGTGAAAAACAGCAGTGAAAAGTATTATCATTTGTGTTGAGTTACCAAGTACTGGAACAGGCTGCTCAGAGAAGTGGTTGAATCACCTTCCCTGTCGGTCTTAAAAAGATATGTAGATGTGGTGCTTAGGGACATGGTTTAGTGGCGGACTTGGCAGTGCTAGGTTTAAGGTTGGACTCAATGATCTTAAGGGTCTTTTCCAACCTCAATGATTCCATGATTCTATTATTATCTTGGGATTCAGTTGCCTAGACATATGCATTTAGTGGAACTCTAAGCACTTTGGAATATCTGGTGATTCAAAAGGATACAGGTGTCCCAGAATTCCTACATCACATCATCATATCAGGCCAATCCCAAATGCTTTAAGGGCATCTGAATTGATGTGGGCATCTATGTGTGGGCATCTGAATCTTCTAAATGTCAGTCACATTAAGTATGTTCTCAGATGAAAGACTCAATTCAACATTATGCCACAAATTACAGGAGACCAGTACTGTCTTCAGAAGCACCTGAAGGACAGGCACAATAACTTAAAATGTCTCAGTAGCACCAGGTGTCCATGGCTAGCCAACTGATTTGATGTCTTCACGAGGGCAGGATTCAGCTCAACCTCAAGTCTAAGTAGTCAACGCAGCACAGAGCGCTGACCATTGGGCAAGAAGACATTTGTGACACTTATAGGTGTTATATACACAATTTATAAAAAAGGGTTTCTTTTGATGTTCTGCAATAGTTCTGCATTATTATTGACTATCCTTCCAGAAGGAAGCTTAGTGGGCCTGAAAAAAATAAGAAAAAGAAAAAAAAGATAATGCACTCAATCTGAATGAAAAAAGAAAAAAACCCCAACATAGTAAATATTAGAAAACAAAACAAAACAAAACAAAAAACAAACAGAAACAAAAAAACTTTAAGAGCTATGGTATGCTTAAAAATTATTATCTCCAGGGCAGCCTGTACTGAATTGGGGCAGAATCTTCTGGGTTCGTAGAACTATTCTATAACTATTACTATGGGATTTCTGGCATCATAGTGGGAAGAAAGAGCTAGTGGATATTTCTCTTTTGGGAGCTGATAATCATCCTAAACCTGATGACTTCTGTTTCCCTAAAATGCCTTAAGTGAAGAATTAAGTCCAGCAACTACTTTTCCTGGTAAGAGATTTTTCGCAGTAAAGAAAGTAAAACAACAACAACAAAAACACTGAGCTTTAATTTGATGACAAAACCAATTATCTTTCTACATCTCTCCCTTACTATTAACTTAAAATATAATATGTCCTAGGAGGCCACATAAGCATGTTTTCTATTCATCAATTTCTACCTCCCGCAGTGAACTTCCACTGTTTCTTCTGCATAAAAGTAAAAGGAGACTTATGATAATAAAACATTTATTTTTAATAATGCTAAGCAAGATTTATCTGCATCCCCTTGAAAGCTACATCTCCAACTGGTTGAAGCAGAAAAGTCACATTTGAATATATTAAGTTTGACTTTTAAGAACGTGAGTAGTTCTGCATTCTCTTGCATCTGTGTAATTGATTTTTCTGCTGTATTAGAAGTAGATTCATGGTCCTTCTTTCTACACTTGATCTTGAGCTTAGTATCAGGCTAGATTAAAGCTAATTTCAGAGAACAAAAATAGTTTTTGATTAGATAGATCCTATGATGCTTCAAAGCGTATATGGCTTCCATAGCAGCTTAATTAGTTTCCTTATCAGTGGTTAGTGTGTGAACCTGTCAGAAAAATCTGAATCAGATCTGACCTAGAAGTGGGCATATCTAGGACTCAATTATGTCTATACCATAAAAGAAGATTTGGAATACTGTTACCACCGAATTAACAGAAATGGGATGAAATATAACAGAACAGATCAGAAGATCATCAATATCGGAATATCAGGAAAAAAAGACCTGTTGTAAACTGGGAGACTGTCAGCTAGAAATGACAAGGAGGGAGAAAGATTTAGATGTACTAAATTAAAATGTATTTTTATGATCTATTATATTTGGATGTTGCCAGGAGATATCAGAAGCATTAAGGCTGTTGTACAGGAACCTGTGAGCTATTCTGAAACTCAATATTCAGAAAAAAGAAAAAAAAATCAGCAAAATTTACCATCATGAACCAAGATACTGTAAGAGAAAATCTGGTTTATTTAGCTTAACAAAATCTATAGCAAAAGGAAATGTGTTTGCTTTCTATAAATATAGCATAAGGTAAGACATAAGACCTATCTAACATGTAGGTAGGCAAGTGTAGATAGGAAAATCTGGCACTGTTGATTTTTAGATCTTGATAAACATGAATGATGCAGAAATTGAATTCAGTTGCAGCAGAAAATAAAATGACATAGCAAATGAATAAACAGTAAAGATTTGATTTTTCTCTATTCAAAAATATCCAAAATACATTAAAATATTAGCAAATAATTTTATAAATATTATTATTTTAATTACATATTTGAAATCATCAGCACAAATCAGTTCATTTCCCCTGTGACGTTGTATCCCTCCTTTTTGTGTTTGTGAAGGGTTGCTTGTGTTTTTGAGAGTCCTTTATTCTTCCAAGGAATTCTACAGAATGTCATTCATGAGAGTTCATGTAGCTCTGAGTTTGTGAAAGTGGTTGGAATAAGCAAGGGCCAGGAGCTAACTGAATTCCTTGGAACAGACTGTGCTGTAGCAAAATTTAAGGATTTCAAGGTGTTTCATTCTCATTCAGTTTTTGAAACTTCCAAATTTCAGAGATATTTCGTGGTAAGGGGAAATATCCAAACAACGACTTTTTAGCAGCAATGTTCTCCAGGCAACAGCAAAATCCCAGAGGGTTACAGTAGCATAACCTACAACAGCAAAAGGATCTTGTCTATCTTACCTTTTGAAGATGACAATAATGGGATTACGTTTATTTCTATGGCATTTAACGGTAAATTGGTTTCTGTCCACTGATCTGGATTGAGCAGGACTAAAGAAAATGGCAGTTCTACCTTGTGGTTTTCCAGAAGTTTTTTAAGTCCAATGTGGACAGGTATCCTAGGCAGTAAAAATATCCTTTGGTGGTTTCAGGGCAGAATCCCCTGTTTGTTAAGTGCCCTCCAGAAAGTGATAGAAATAATGATCCTTTAGAAGAACACAGTGGAATTACCACTTTCACCACGTAGGATTTGCTGGTATCATGGATATTGTTAGCCCGGGAAATTAGACATAAAAATTAATTTGCAAAATTGTTCCCTACAGTCTGTGCTTTGCATAATTTGCTTTAACTTAGTCATGCAATGATTCTTGAAACATTTCAGTTGAGAGTAAATTCTAGTTTTACTGTAGTTTAAGTATAAATTTCCTGACATGCAGTCCACCGTCTCTTTTGCTTTATACCATCATCTTACCTTTAATCAACACCTACTGCCAACAATTAGTTCATACATCTTGAGTGATCTGTTTCAATGAAAGTTTTAACTTTGATGGATTTTCGTGAGAGTATTACAAGCTTTCATTAAGCAGCCAAAGTGGATGTCAAGCCAGCAAAGACTCTTTAGAATGGTTGTCATCTTGTATTCACTATCAAGAAAACACGAACAGAAAATTAAAATGGAAGAGTTGAGATCCCAGCATTTGTAATGCAGCAGCAACATGTGAGATGATTAAAATATCTAGCAGTTTTTCTGTCACTGAAGGTGTCAAGCAAGGTGAGTTTAATGGGAAATACAGTACTTAACGCAGCTATTTTTGTTTATGCAGACCTCATGCTTTCAGTCTGTCTCTAGCAGAAAGTAACAGACATGTGGGTACTGCCCCATAGAAAATGTGTTAGACAAAATATAGCCCTTTCCTTTCTGCTCAAAGTACTCTTTCATAAGGGAAAAAATGTGCAACAATAACTGCTTCTTCCTACATTAATAGTAAAACCTTCTGTATGTCAGAAATGAAAATGGCTCCCTTTGATCACTAAGCTATTTTGATTACGAAACACAGCAATGGAGAGGAATATTCTGCTGGGAGGAAATAACAAGGTTTGCTATGATCAAAAGACTGTTAGAAGTTGGAATTCACTGCAATAGAGTATGGCTGCTGATCAAGCACAATTTTCCTATGCATACCAGTTTATATTGGATCAGCTTTGGGAAAAAATTCCTATTACCTTTTCTTTTCTCCTGGGGAACCATTTCCTGGTGCCCATATTGGCCTAGAAATAATGTCTGAATTAATGTTTCATGACTATGTCATAAAGCAAGTACATGTTTTAAAAGAATGAGTCAAAGTAAAAGGAAATATTATTTCACCTGTGCCCTGTTTCTTTATATAGAGTCTGCTACGCTTAGCAGCAGGAACAGAAGACAAAGAATCTAAAGTAGAAGAGTGAAACCAAGCAATGGCTAGGCAATGGAAAGTAGAGACAATATGCCTCCATGACAACAAAAAGTGTCCTTTGCTAAGCCCATGAGTGGGAATTGCAGGCTTATTGTTTTCTATAGAGCACAAAAGGGCATTTTATTTCCTTGAAGTCTTGCTTTTGGTATCTTAGAGACAAATATACAGCTATAATGGAGAAAAGTAAAATTATAATCTCCTTAAGCCTCCCTCTCTTTCTCCTTTGCTCACACAGACACTTCTTAGACACTAAGCTTGCTCAAGAGAAGTTGTAAATTGACTCTTAATAGGCTCAGCTCTTACAGAGCATAGTGTGTCATTTGTATATTACATTCTTTACTATAAAACATTTGTCTCAGCAGAAAAAACATTCATTATTAATGACTACTTTAGTCAATATTTAATATATCTCTATTCT
This sequence comes from Rissa tridactyla, assembly GCF_028500815.1. NCBI lineage: Eukaryota > Metazoa > Chordata > Aves > Charadriiformes > Laridae > Rissa > Rissa tridactyla. Next base: position 112,640,898 of record NC_071468.1, on the reverse strand, counting down.
TCTAAAATATAAAGTTATTGATATAAAATATTATTTAACAGTCAACATGCTGGAACTGTATCTCTTTTAATTACACTTAAAGCTAAACAGTTTAAGTCAAGAATACATTTCAATAAGTCTGAAGACCAGGATCAGCTTAAGTGAAAATACAGTAGAGTGCACAGATCCTGGCTGCAGCATTTGAGATGGGCAAGAGGAAGTGTTTAAGGTGTTAGTACAGAGAGCACCATTCTAACGCTAGAAAAGGTAGATTATGAATGTGCGTATGTCTTTAGGAAAAAAGTGCTTGACATATCGAGACTTAATATTATTTCTATTTGCTCTTCTAGGTACCAATTATCCCATTCAATTAAAGATGCACGAATGCTGATAAAAAGAACAGTAGGGTATACAAATTATTATTATCACTACAAGGCCTCTTTGAAAAAAAGTACTGCATGTGTTCATTTGAACATACCAATTTTACTTTTCTTGGCCCCAACATTGGCATCACAGCCTGCCTGTACCCACTTTATTTTGGTAGGCATTTTTCTTTAACCTATGACAGCTTACACATATACAAGCATGTTATGTTATGATAATAATGTTGAAATGTTAAGGCAGAAGAGCTTGTCAGCTCAGCCTTGTCCAGGACAGCACCTGTCTTATTTTAACAAGCCGTTCAAATATAAAATGAGACATAAACAGAACTGATGATGACATTTAGCCTAAAAAATATATGTTGCTTCTCTAACAGAAATTACATGTTTATTAAACTTCATCTATTCTATATATTTTGGTACTTCCATAGCTACTGTATGTTTATTCATTATTAATGAGCAAGTGGGTTTAAAATTCTGTGAAGTGTTGAAACATAGGGGAAAAAAATAACCCTCCAGTATCTTTCCTTTACTGTTTTTTCTGTGCTTTGAGACCAAATTGATTCTATGTATCTTTAGGCCTCCAACAAAGGAGCTGGAAACTTAGCTATGCCACATTTCTCTTATAGAGAGGATAGGATGACTAGATTCTTAACTAGGAGATTTACCTCTCATCTAGGGGGAAGAAGGAAAAGGACTTCACAAAGCTAGCTTTGCTTGAGAAATGTTGTGTTCATCAGGTCCCTCAACAGGCTTTTCCCAAGATGATCAATTGCACTAAAGTTGGCATTTTTCTTCAGAGACTGTAGAAGAGCCTATGAGCTTAGCTTTCCTAGCCTAAAGTCATTATCTCACTACAGGCGTTAAAGAAAAGAAAAAGAAACAAAAGAAACCCAAAAAGAAACAAAAAAAGAAGAGATAGATATCATCTGACTGGCCAAAATATTATTTTCTAATAAAGAATTGTGAGATCAAATGCTGTCCTGTTTTAAGTGGACATTGTTGTCTGCTGGAGTAAGGTCAGAAAGAAAAACTGAATTTGTTTCAAACACAAATAAGGAATACAGGATCACTCTTTGGAACCTCCTGACACACCACTTGTATAAATCATGAAAGAGCTTCCCTGCAAAGTCTTCATTCCTTCTTCTCTTTTTCACTCTTCCTTGCATTGATGGAAGTTGTACGCATCTCTGCAGACTCAATTGAAACAAATAGAATGATAGAATACTAGAACAGCCCAGGTTGGAAGGGACCTCAAGAGATCAACTGGTCCAATCTTTCATGGGAAAGGGAGGCTAGATGAGATTATGTATCACCTCATCCAATCACATCTTGAAAACCTCCAGTGTATGGAGACTCTACCAAGTCCACGGGGAGGATGTTCCAGTGAATTATTGTTCTCACAGTAAAAAATCTTTCTTATACCAAGATGAAAGATAATGTGGTTGATGTCCCAAGCCTGTCAGTGTTTAAGAGGCATTGGGACAATGCCCTTAAGAATATGCTTTAACTTGTGGTCAGGCAGTTGGACAAGATGATTGTTGTAGGTCACTTCCAACTATTCTAGTCTAGTCTAGTCTATTCTAGTCCGGTCCATTATTTATGAAAGCTATGCTGACTAAACCTATGGACTGCTGTCTGGAAGTCTCACAATTCATGATGAATAAAGAAAAAGAGGGATCAGCCAAGCTGATCCAGTTACAAGTTCACATGGAATTTTGTTCAGCAGGTCCATGCCCTGGTATCAGGAAAGTCCTTGTAGGTCAGCTTGGAAGGTTTTGGACTCATATCTGCAAATGCTGGATGCTGAGATTTTACAACAAAAAGGAATTATATGTGATTGTTGAATGTGACTCCTCAGGGGGAAATCCTGTATTATTCAATGGCTTTCAGCATTTAAATCTCACCAGCTGCTTAACGGTTTACATGGCACTATAGTAGTTAAGGTTTGCTTTGCAGTTGAAGCTATTGCCACATGTACTACAGGGTTCTTTGATCCCTGCATTTTCTTACCCTTTCTTATGAGGTGTTTCTAATGACCTCTTTGTGAGATAATACAAAACACAACAAAAAGTCTCCTAGCTTTTAGCACCATGTTCATTATGCAAGTTTCAACTTCTGGGGAACAAAATGAAATCTCTTCTGTATTTTGCTAATCTTCACAGCTTTTATGACAAGATAATGAGATCTAAAATCCTTGAAGGGGCAAAATACCAGATCATTAGTTCTAGACATGAGTGCTTCAACTTAACTTCCCCAAATATAGACTGAAGGCACACTAGGTAGAAATGAAGAGAGGTCAGTACTAGCATATCTCAAAATAAGATAAACGGGTAGTTACCAGTTGCCAGACAGAATAATAATAATATTCAGAGCAGTTACCTAAATTGCCTCAGTGATTAGTGGCAGTGGAGTAGTCTTGTCTGTTAACTAACACTGCATCAGTTTAAGAAATGAAAATCACAGAATGGTAGGCGTTGGAAGGGACCTCTGGAGATCATCTAGTCCAACCCCCCCGCCAGAGCAGGGTCACCTAGAGCAGGTTGCACAGGAACGCGTCCAGGTGGGTTTTGAATGTCTCCAGAGCTGGAGACTCCACCACCTCTCTGGGCAGCCTGTGCCAGTACTCTGCCACCCTCAAAGGAAACAAGTTCCTCCTCATGTTGAGATGGAACTTCCTATGTTCAAGTTTGTGCCCATAACTCTTGTCCTGTCGCTGGGCACCACTGAAAAGATCCTGGCCCATCCTCCTGACACCCACCCTTTAATATAAGCATTGATAAGATCTCCCCTCAGTCTTCTTTTTTCCAGCCTAAAAAGACCCAAGTTCCTCAGCCTTTCCTTATAAGAGAGATATTCCAGTCCCCTAATCATCTTTGTAGCCCTTTGCTGTACCCTCTCCAGCAGTTCCCTGTCCTTCTTGATCTGGGGAGACCAGAACTGGACACAGTACTCCAATACTGTGGAGTATCATAAACAAAACATAAAACCTCCATGGGAAGGTGAGTGCGTTCTGGAAAAGGGGTAGCAGGCCAACACTGACAGAACTCTCCAATCTCTAGATAGAACAAAATGAAAAAATTTAGCACAATTTAATGCATTACTGTAAAAGTAGGATAGAATGGGAAATATATTCCTCCTTTTAAATGCAAGAGTTCTGTCTGTATTTCAACTACATTAGCAACAAGACTGAGGTGTGTGTTAATTCCCCATCCAACACCATTTAAAATGAGATAAAGGGATATGCCGTGCTCAATAACTACATCAAAAGTCCCCCTTGTGCACCAACAAAAGAAATTGTAAAAGAAAGAAGCTACCATTGGAGGCAAAACGAACAGAGAACTTTATAATCCCATAAATGCAGCATGTGGAAGGTTTACATGATTATTTTGTTGGTTCTAATGGACACTATCTGTGCTAATATCCTCTGTATGGAAAAATGAAGGGACCTCCTGTGAGCATTTGGGTTTTTTTAAAAGGTTTGACATCTTAATAAGAAAAAGCCATTACTCCTTCTGTTCCACATAGCTTGGTTGATCTCTTGGTCTGGGATAAATGCCACAAGTTTTTTTGTTCATACCTTTCCATACAAATTAGAGGAATTTAATTTGCAGAGGGTGCTTCTACAGTATCTGACCTCAAAATCAGGCAGAAAACGAAGCGAGCTTTAAATACATGAATATTTCCATTGTACTTACAACCCTCTGTGAGAAGGAATGCTTAAAATGTACTATGCAGCTATCAAATAACTGTAGAAAATAAATGCTTCTCTGATAAAAACGTACAGGCAAAAATACAGTTTCATTATTAGAAGCTGCAGCTATCAGTGTGCGTTTTTGCAAGGAATTCATAGATTTTTGAGACAAGTAGGTATTCTTAGATTATGTGGTCTAATATTTTGCATATTCCAGGCTGCTTCATTTTCCATATTGACTTCTTTTGGCAAGACCTGTGGCCTGGTTTGACGTGAATATATCATCAAATCATAGAATCATAGACCAATTTGTGTTGGAAGGCACCTTTAAAGGTCATCTAGTCCAACCTCCCCTGCAATGAGCAGAGACATCTTCAAATAGATCAGGTTGCTCAGAGCCCTGTCCAACCTGACCTTGAATGTTTCCAGGGGAAAAAACATTTTTTCGCATCTTGTGTACTACTCTACTGTTTGAACAACCAAGAATCATGCTAATTGGCCCCTTTTGCACAGTTCTCATATGCTATTGTGTATGTTTTATTATGGCCTGACATATTATTATGGTTCTTCTTTACAAGTTATGGTTTCTCGATCTGTGAGTATGGTCTATATTTCTTGTTCACAGAGGTAGGACCCAGAATTTGATTATTAAATTCTTTTTATTTGAACTGGCTCAGTGCTCCAAGACTCGTATCTCCTCATCATTTATCATTCATTCAGTCTTTTCAACTGCACATTTTACTGGTAGTGATTTTATGTTTACTTCAGTTTCATTGATTAAACATTGAAAAATGTTGGAAGTTACCATGCCTATGGGTTGTCAGTAGAAATTCACGTTAGAAGATGTATTTCAACTATCATCAGCTTCCCGAAATGACATCTGGTTTATATTCCATTTACTGTTTACAAATACTGCTAATCTTTGTTCCAAATAATATACGGTACTTTGTCACAAATACCTTACAGGAAGCTGTTTCATCAATGCAGTTATCATTATCAAATACATTTCTAATTTGAAAGAAGGGAATCATGTTTGTTTAACAAGACCTGTTTTCTGCAAAGCTATGATGATTGATTGTCACTAGTTGTAATGTAATCCTTTAATTCTTTACTAATTAAATCTCGTAGCACTTTTTTCATTATTTTGGCTGGGACTCAAACCAGGCTATGTGGCCTTGAATTACCTGGTTGTTCTGCTAACTTTTGTTTAACACTGAGAAACAATACTACTTCATCAAGGCCTGGATTTTTTTTTTTCTTTGGGATTAAAAAATGAGAAAAAGAATAACAATAATTGTCTCAACCAACTCCTACATCACTCTGTTATGTAAATTGTCCAAATCATACAACTTTAAATTTTTATCTTGACTACATAAGGTATAACATTTTTCTTGCAGTCTGCTACGTACTCACCTGTGGCCCGCAGTCTACTTCAGGAATTCTCATGTGATAGGATAATAATGCTGCTTTGCAAAACACAGCCCAAAAGACCAGAAAACTTTACTAAACATTATGTTAACTATTCTCAGTAATAAACCTAGTGCAGTTATTATCAGTATTTTTTATTATTCCTATTATAATTTTATGAAATATATCTGCACATATATTTTTTATAGATTTATACATATATATATATGTGAAAATGTCATGAGCCATTCCCTAAATAGCTGAATTTTCTTGATTTTTTTTTTTCTCCAACTACTCTATTTGAGATAGTAATTTCTGTAACACATTTCAAATATAACCTCTTTTTATTTATTATAATTGCACTTAGCTTGTGATTGCTCGTTGCTGGACAACATCTAGTTTAATTTATTTTTAGTTCAAGATACTAAACAAATTTAGCTCAATCATTAGGTTCAACACCATGTGTGTTAAAAAACTTATCAGCTATATATACTTTAGAAACATCAGTATCTGAGCAGGACCTCCGAGGTATATCTATCAAACAAAAATTCTCAATAGTATCCTAATTCTTCCTTCTAAACAAGCAGATGAATGCTTAAAGACTAACTCATTCTGCAAGATGTAACTGACTGGCTAGTAAGAAACCCACCATTAATGGACTTTATAATCGGCATGTTGACCAGAACCCTGTGGCATTCACAGTTTTGGCTCTGCCAAAGTTGGCATATCTTTCTGTTGGACATCTTATTCTGAGATAGCTTCACATCCTTTCTTTCCAAAAAATACTACAATTCCACAGTATATTTGCATTTGACCTGCCAGCAAATTCCAACAGAAAGTATTTAGTGGTTTTTAACTCATCAGTTCTAGTATGACTAGTATTATCAGAGTTCTTTTCAATTGTGAGAGCCTCTAGGTCATTCTAGCTCTTACTCAGAATTACTTACAATTGTATCTTTAGTACTTAAATATTAATGCGATGTCCACATTAATTTTTTAAAATCCATCTGCTACTTCCAAATAGATCATGTGCAGTTTCCTCTCTTTCAGATCATCTGTAAGGTCCCTGCTTCTCTTTCTAAGCTTTAGTTCTGCTTTACTGTGGGACAGTTATAACTGTGTGAATGCTTAGCAAAGGCATTAGGAAGCCCTGTTCAGGCTTCAGTATGGAAGCAGTTCTTGACCTATTGTGATAATGGGACCTAAAAAGAATTAACCTGAACCTGAATTGGTTGGTCAAAGGGGCAAGTGTAGGGAGAAAAGAGGTGTTATTCATTGAACTCAAGACTAAAAAAAAAAATTTAGCTGTTCTGAACTTTTTTGTTTTCTAAAAATCTGAGATTTTAAGCAGTTACTGTGATGCACTTGTACTTTAGTTTCAAATGTGAGGGATTTTTAAACATCCATAAAATCCTAATCAATCCTACAGAAGCCAGAACTTCACACAGATAAACAGACTTGAAACTGAGGCACTTGCTAGTGTGCATATGTTAAATAAAGCACAAATTTGATGTAAATCTTTTTAGTGAATGTTTAGAAAGAGCATTTGAATCCCTTGAGCTTTTTCTCATGTAGTGAAAATGACTTGAAAGCTGATATAATAAAAACACAGCCTCTAATAAAGGCAAGATCTGCCCTCTTTTCCTTAATACTTCCAAACATAGAATCATTGAATCGTAGAATCATTTAGGTTTGAAAAGACCTTTAAGATCATCAGGTCCAACCATTAACCAAACACTGCCAAATCACCACTAAACCTTGTCCCTAAGCACCACGTCTACCCATCTTTTAAATACCTCCAGGGATGGTGATTCAACCACTTCCCTGGGCAGCTTCTTCCAATGTTTGGTAAAACTTTCTGTGAAGAAATTTTAACCTAAACCTCCCCTGGCATATCTGCTTTCAGTCCTTTTTTTTTTTTTTAATCTTCAGAAACACAAAAATAGGAATTACTTATATACTTAATGAACAAGAAAGCACATGGAAAGGCTTCTCTGAAGTTGCTATATTTGCATGTTACAGGCATTACATGACCTATTTTAAATCATCTGAGTGTGTAAGAAAAGAGAAGCTCCCCCTGTTCCAATGTGTAGAATTAGAGAACTACTTTGGTCTTCAATGTGCAGTTCCTCCAGAGACTGAGAGTTGCACAAATATGTGCAAAATATATGGATAAATATATGACACAAAGATGAAAGGAAAATCCTAACTTTGATGAAGCCATAGTAAAGCTGTTATTAATTTTAGGGAACAAGCTTTTAGCCCGACCCCCATGTAAGTCTACGTGTACACAAGCAAATGAAGCAAAGTAGGAATTGTTCCTTGGCTCTGTGTCTAACTGACATAGCTCTGCTCAGGCTTACAGCCTAAACTTGCTTCTTCACCATACCAAATGCTGACATGTCCAAAATACCTATTCAGAACAATTCCTACCTAGTGCTGTGTGTCTTCTGTCCAGGGCAATGTTGGTATATGTTCCAAGAAGCATGTTAAGAATTCAGCTGTATGGACAGTGTGAGCCAATGCTCAAGCTCTGCTTTATTTCAGTAGGGTAAGCGTACCCTAAGTGTCTGTTTTATTTCATTAGCAGGTAAGTCAAATTCCAGCATGAGAATTCATGAGTTGAATTCAAAGATTATATTGTTTCAAAAGTTATACTGTTACATAAGCCTTAAAATGAATAAAGAAACCTTAAGAAGCACAGACAATGATCCCGGATTCACAGCTACTTTTGACCAGGAAAGAATCTTGTAGAGCAAATTAATCTAACCTAATTTCGATAACGTCATCTATATCTGACCTACTTATCTTTAGTAAAAATACAAAGAAACAAACATACCCACAGTGCAGTTTTTCTGGTCCATTTTCGATATCTATATTAGTATGATATCAGTTTTAGGAAGTGCTTATTTCTTTCTGAGGTAATGAGAACCTGAGACGACTACCTGAAATGTAGAAATTTACTTTTTGTCAGATGAATTCCACTCAAAGTGACCTGATTTTATGCATTTTCCCTTAATCACTTCAGGATAAACTATACTGCAGATAATTAAAAATCCTACTGTTCACCCGTGTCACTTGTATCAGATATTTCATTAATGTATAAATACCAAAATATTCCTTCAGTGAAAAATCATGGTTTAAACAGAGGATTAAATACCACATTCTGAGACAGACTCAGTGGCCTGGAGCAACTCCCTCAATAAAGTCTTGGAGCTTCCTTATCAACTTGTCTTAACAACATACAAAACTAAAGGAAAGGATTATTAACATTTCCCTTATCAAGCAGTCATGTGATAACTGGGTGTAAAATCCATTTCAAGAGGAACAATACCTAATGCAGCTTTTGTAGAATAGGTGCAACATAACCTTCCGTTTTAGCACAAGTGCTACTACCTTGGACTTCTACCTTGTGTGATCAGTTGTCAGAGGAACCGAATATTCACCTCATGTTTATCATGAAATTAATGCTCTCTTCAAGCGGGAATCCAACAGGACACCCACAAGAAATGTTTGTGTAGGTGAAAAAACACAATAGGAGCTGGGTTTACTTTGCAGCATATCGGAGCTATTTTTTTTTTTTCCATCTCTGACTTCTAAAATCAGGGTAAGAAGAAAGCGTGTATCATCTCAGACATTTACTCAGCTGTCTAAAATTTGCTGTATAATTTTCTGGTAGGCATTACAGAAATACAGATCTTTGAGAATGGTTTAAATGAAGAGAGACAAGTAGAGATTAAAGGCCGACACAAGGATTTTATTCAGTATGTAACGGATGACATCAAAGTAGAAAGGTAGATATTGGGTGATAATGGCTTATGAGATGAGAATAGTGGTGGACTAGACAGTCATAATAATAAAAATGAAGAAAATGGTGTGTGAGAATTGGAGCTGTGCAGAACCAAGGCGAAAGATGGGAAGATAACTGTGGCTTTTAGATGTCTTGAGCTGTGGGGTTGAAGCAGATAATTTCAAGAGGTCCCTTCCACCCTGAATGATTCTTTTTTTCTGTGTTTCTGTCTTCTCCATTTTTTCGTGGTAGGTCTAATGGCAATAAAGATTTAGTGTGTGTGTATATATATATATTTACAGTTCTTAAAATATTCTTAAACTAAAGGAAATTTTTTAACATGAACTCTTTTTATCTAATTAGATGTCTGCTGCTTAATGAAATATTGCCAAACACACCGACTGCATGCCCAAGTGCTGATAGCAACTAATATGTTCCCTTGGTATGCTGTAAAATGATGAGAAAGGTCTACTTAGAGGAAGAATCTCTTCTGTTCCATCCTGCAAGATACAGCAAGAGCTGATGATAACTGCTGTCGCTGCGGGTCAGTGCTTGTAAGGTTTGAACAAGCCTTTTGACATGAACTCTTTCATCAGTGATCTGAGTACTTTTGCCCTGTTGCAGCACCATATTTTTGGATCCATCATCTAAAGCATAGAGGAAATATGTTATCTCTGGTCTGTATCTACTTGACATTCCAAAGGAAGATTTTATTTTAAAGTATATTTCTATCATATTGCACTGTACAACCTCATATTCAATGAAGAGAATGCAAATTTAACAAATGGATTTTGGCAGTGCTTGTAGACATATGATTCAAGTATATTAAATTACTTGTGTGTAATTTGAGAACTTTGGATAGTATAATACAGTATATGAATATGATTAGTTTAACCTGGAGAACCCCATTAATAATACACAATAAGTGCTTCTCCTGCTTTTATGACTTAATGGCATGTTTGAGGGGTTTGTTAATGTTGCTCTAATTGTCATTTCAAATATGGTTAAGCTTTCCCAATATTCTAAGCTAAATATAAAAAAGAAATTTTTTAATCCTATGAAATAACAATTATAAAAGATAAATGTGTTTTGGTAATTCTATTGTACATCTGTCAAAGTTCATGAATAAGACTGGACATTAAGACCTAACTAAATATTTCAAAACTCAGATTATTTTAGATATCTTCAGATTCATTGCACAGAAGTAATCTTCTCTGAAGTGCCTTGCCAGGCAGTCATCTTGTGACTCTTCTACAAAGGGTATTTGAAAAATCCTTCATTCTGTGCCAAATTAATCAAGCTAAAAATATGCTGTTTAAGAAGCTTGAAACTTAGTGACATATGCTGTGACTTCTAAATATTTGTGACTTTCAGCATAGCTATGAATCAAATAGTCTAGCACAAAAAAGTGATGACAAGACTGTATAAAGGAACTTCAGGAACTTGCTGTCGTAATTTGAGAAAAATCAGATCTGTTGTTTCAAGCAGAGTTTGACATTTCATCAGAAGTTATCTTTTTTGCCCTTTGAACTGGCTTCAATGGAAGTCTCCATAGAGTCATGGATTTTAAGATAAGAAGTAGCCATGATAGTAATGTAATGTAGCCTGTCTGAATTCAGACAGAATTCAGGCTATAACATTTCAACAAGTACTTCCTGCAGTTCAGGGAATTACTTTTCTCTGTTCCACATGTGAATACCCCCAAGACAAAAAACTTGTGCTTATGTTTGACCTAACTCTAAGTTTGCAATGTTGTTGGGTTTTGTTTGTGTTTGTTTTGGGTTTTGTTTTTGTTTTTTAAATCATGTTATGTGGTAAAGTATGCTTAAGTTGAATTAGAATAAATTACTAAAATAAAAAATATTGTATTTTTGCTTTGAAATGCTGAACACTTTTCAAAAAGAAATCGAAGAATGGAACCAGTGTACCATGAGAATAATTTTATTTGGTAGAATATTTACATAACATAAAGTCTAGTGGATTCTGGACAGTCTGTGACCATGTGTGACATTTCGTGATGAAGTAAATACTATGAGCTCACAACAGAAGGACAAGCATTATCAAAAGCATGACATGGTCAAGCAAACAGGAGACTGGAAGGAAAAGTTGAGCAACAAGAATGAACAAATGGAGATGGATGCATCTGAGCAAAAGGGAGATCAGATAAAGAATCTCCTCAAGCAAGAAAGTGAAGAATTATTCAGGATTTTTTATCCCACAGAGACTGGCCAACGGTTTCAGTCATCAGAAGGAAGAGATCAGGAATAAAGGAAGGTTATGAAGCAACAGGTTGTCAGTAAAGATATGGATATTTCAAAACTCATCTCACTGGGTAATTAATAGTGCTTACATCACAGATTCACAGAATTAGTAGTTGGAAAGGACTTTCTGAGATCAACTAGTCCAAACCCGCTCCTTAAAGCAGGGTCAACTACAGCAGGTTGTCCAGGACCAAGTCTGGTCAGTTTTTGATTTTTTTCAGAAATGGAGACTCCAGAACTTCTCTGGGAAACCTGTTCCAGTGGTTGACTGCCCTCAGAGTAAAAAAGTGTTTCCCTGTTTTCAGATGGAATTTCATGTTAATTTGTGCCCAGTGCCTCCTGTCCTGGGCACTGGCACCACTGGTCACCACTGAAAAAAGTCTGGCTCTATTTTCTTCATCTCTTCCCATCAGGTGTTCATACACATTGATGAGATCCCCCTTGAGCCAACTTTTCACCACCTCTTTCAGCCTCTCCCCATGTTTAAAATGTTTCAGTCCCATAATCATTTTTGTGGCCCTTCACTGGAATTTCTCCATATCTTTCTTATATTGGGAAGCTCCAAACTGGACCCAGCAGTCCAGATGTGGCCTCACCAGTGCTGAGTAGAGGGGACAGTTCACCTCCCTTGACCTGCTGAAATGCTCTTCCTGTTGCAGCTCAGGCACTGTTGGCCTTAATTGCCACAATGGTGCATTGCTGGTTCAAGGTCACCTTGTAATAATAGAGTTACATTACTTAGCACCAGTAAGAGAAAAAGATAATCTGATGTAACACTTGAAGTCCAGAATGGTTGCCCAAGTCACAAGTTTGTAAATTCTTCAGTTTGAACTTAAAATGGTATGAGTCCTGGGTTTCAAGTACTGTTGTCCTTGACAGGTGTGGGATTCAGAAAGCATGCTGTCTGCAAATAACCCAAGTGGCGTAAGTGTGAGATTGTAGGGGTTATTCCACTACACACACTGATACTGGATCTGCTTTCAACCCTGGTTTATCTTTCAAGAGAAAAAAATAAAATAGAATTCTTAGCTTTGCTTTTATGGCTATAATGATTTAGGAGGCACTTCTGGACAAAAAGCATGTCATTCTGCAAATGGTGCGTTGCCCTGCATAAATGTTTATTTTTATTTATTATAATTGCTAGACCACCAAGCATATGAAGGAGTAATAAGAATACAAAGGCAGCCAATACTAGAAAAAAGGCACATATTCAGAAAACAAAGAGTAATGAAACACCTGAACCTCCAAAATGTGGTAGCTGAAATCTTAAAATCTTTGCATCAGTGCTTGATGCTTTTATGGGAAATGTGGTAGTGCCAAAGAATGTCTCAAAATAGGAATAATTGGAATAAGTTAAATGAACTATATAAAAGAAGGTATCAGGTTATTTGATCTAATAATAGGGTTTTTCTTTTTTTTAATAAAATCTATTAATTTCTTTGCACCATTTAAACAATGTAAGAAGTCATGAGAAAAAAAAAAGAAAATATAATTGAACTGAAAATAAAAACAGCATTAAAGATTACTGACACAGTATTAGAGATAAATTAGAAAAAAAACTAAAATGAAGTGCTAAATCTGTGGTTTTTCAGATTTCATTAGTTCAGTTAACTGGGGGGAAAAACTGACTAATTTTAACCCACGTAGAATACTGAATGGCTAAAAGTGATTTCCTAAGCATGCAGCTTTTTGGTTTTTTCATGCTTATCATAGCAAATAGCTTGGGAATGCTTCTAAAAATACTTAAACATTTGTACGACTATGCAGCTAAACACCCTAATGCAAAAAGAGAAATGTAAGGCAAAAAGTATGTCTTAAGAATTCTAAAGATTATAAGGAAAACACTGTGAAGTAAAGATACAAAGAACAACAAAGACCACCATCTTCCATCCAGCCTTGTGGAGATGTGGAGGAGAAGGCAAGACCCTGTGGGAAACAAAACAAAACAAAACAAAACAAAAAAATCACAACACCCTTACAAAACCAGACTGATGATCCATCTGTCTCAATGTTCTACAGTGATTAGTAACATATTCCAATAGAAAAGGACAAGAGGAAGCATGAAATGCTATTTTCCTCTCTCACTTTCCACCAATTTATGTTCCAGGGACTTCCTGAGTCAAAGGGCATGTTTTATATTAATAGTCCTAAGCAAATTTTTAGCTTTTTATTTTATCCAGTTGTTTTTTGAGCTCACATACATGTTGAGCTCACATACAACATTCTCATCAGTTGCCTTTAGTTGTATTCTGATTGGATCAAAGAGAATGCAGATACTACAGTCATTACAGAAGGCAGTGGCATGTCTGTTATACACAATCACATAAAGAATAAATACAACTGTGTATACTTGGTATACCATCAACGTGTTGTCCTTATTTCTGCAATCTCAAGCCCATTTCCTAGTTAAGAATGTGTAGAGCTTGCAAGCGGAGCATGGTTATCATGGACATACAGCCCAGTTATCCTACTACAGATCTATTTTTCTTGCTAGCAGGATCTGATATTAGATGGATAGGTAGACTATCAGTTGGCTGGAAAATTGGACCTCAGGGTTCAAATGGTTGTGATTAGTGATATGAAGTCTAACTGGTGACATTTAGCTGCTCACTAGTGGTGTTCCTCAGAGGTTGACAATGGAACCAAGAAGGTTTAACACTTTAATAATGGCCTGGATAATGAAAACAAATGCACTATTATCATGTCCATAGATGACACTAGCTTGGTGAAGGAGGCCAAACTGCAAAGCACAGCTATAGTATCTTGACAGACTGGAGAAATGGACTCACAGGAGCTTTATGAAGTTCAGTAAAGGCAAATGGAAAGTCTTGCACTTGGGATGGGATAACTCCACACAAAGGTTGGGGGTCATCTGGACAGAAAAAAGCTCTGCAGAACAGCACCTGGAAGTTGTAAGAGACCTCAGATAGATTGAACATGAGGCAGCAACTCACCCTTCTAGCAAAGGCAGTCAAGCAAATCCTCTGCAGCATTAGCAAGAGCATAGCCAGCAGCTCCAGGGCAAGGATACTTCTTCCTGCTCCCTGCTGGGGTGGTGGAATGTGCCCTGGCTGTGGGGCCTTGCCCTATTTCCCTGTGGAGCCCCCATGGCTCCCGGCTCCTGGTCCCAGGTCTCAGCTGTCCTGCATGGCACCCTGAAAAACCTGACCAAAATACACCAAAATAATAATAATCACAATTCTTTCTGCTCCTTTTGTTGCTCATAAACGTAATTGCAATAACTAAAGAGCATCCCATTCACATCATCTGGAGCTCAGAATTTTAGCTCTCTGTTTTGGCTGAGTTAAAAATCCAATTGCTTTTTTCCTCTTTTCTCAATTTTTCCCTTCATAGTTTTTGCCCTGTGTTGTTTACAAGTCCAAACTAAATTGATTAAGCAAGCATTAAATGGTTCACTGTAATACATTACATTGAAAATCCACAATGCATTAATTTATAGATGCGAAGTCTATTTGTAAAAATAAATTCTATGTTTATGCTAATGAAAGTCTTGTATCTAATTTCCTGTTCTGAGAATTTCCTCCTAAAATTTTAAAATGTGAAATAGCTGTCCAGCTGAGACACACACAAGAATCAGCTGCCAAACAGAATGAATTATTCAATAAAAAGTCCAGATGGGACAAAAAGTTATTCTATTGTCTAAAATTTACTTTTATTACATTAAAAATACTTTAATAATTCTTTTTATCTTCAAGGTGTTTTGCCAGCATTGTTTAATTAAGTCAATGAGATGTATAAGTTTTGCTACAACTCCCTTTATACAGAAAGTGAAACCGAGACAGAATCACTTAAATAAGCAAGTGCCCAAAGACACTGTCAAAATCAGGATTAGAACTCAGAATTCCTGAGTGATCACAATATTTGTCAAACTTGCAAATTAAATTTGCTGAGTGTCAGTCAAGCACAATGCCCTCAAGTCACTGCTGGTGATGATTTCAATGTTAAGGAAAAATTGAGATATACGGCTATAGCAAATTTGCTCAGAATTCAGCTTCTTTAATAGTGTTGCTCACATTACTCATGAAGATATGGATCTGAAACTCAAAACATTATTTGAAGCTTATCAAATGATTTATCTTATGATAAGCCCTAGTGATGCGAGTCAGGCAAATGCTCCAGCATTTGGAGAGCTCCAGCTCTGAAGCCCCCTACATAAGAAGGACATGGACCTGCTGGAGCTAGTCCAGAGGAGGGCCACAAAGATGATCAGAGGGCTGGAGCACGTCTCCTATGAAAACACGCTGAGTTGGGGTTGTTCAGCCTGGAGAAGAGAAGGCTCCAGGGAGACCTTATAGCAGCCTTACAGTACCTAAAGGGGGCCTACAGGAAAGATGGAGAGGGAGTCTTTATCAAGGAGTGGAACAATAGGACAAGGGGTAGCAGTTTTAAGCTGAAAGAGGGTAGATTTCAATCAGATATAAGGAAGAAATTCTTTCCTGTGAGGGTGGTGAGGCGCTAAAACAGGTTGCCCAGAGAAGTTATTGATGTGCCAGCTCTGGAAGTGTTCAAGGCCAGGCTGGATGGGGCTTTGAGCAACCTGGTCTAGTGGAAAGTGTCCCTGCCCCTGTCATGTGTATTGGAACTAGATGATCTTGAAGGTCCCTTACAACTCTAACTATTTTATGATTCTATGAAATGTGAATTAGACAATTATCAAACTAGGCTGTAATGTTATGATCGCCATTTTGTTATTGAAACATCAGTATATATGACATCAGTAAAAGTCTAATATACCTCTCACTGAAATCAGTTTTGTGTCAATTTCATGGATTATGGATCATTAGTCTGTTGCCCTTGATGACCTTTGTTGGCACTGTACCTTGCCATTGTTGAACTATAGAGATTCAAAGGCAGTCCATTAAAATGTTCACTCAAAAGAGAAAGGTGATATAAACATAAATATTTTTGAAGGATACATTAAATCTAGTTTCAGAGAGCAGAAAGCCATTCTGAGGGCAAACACCACCTCCCCACTCAACGCCCACAACCCCACCTCTGTGCCCCCTGCTTTGGTAAAATCTGTAGGCTTTCCACTAATAAAGTTCACAAACTCAAAACTAACTCAAAAGTCGATCTTACATCATGGGACTAAAGAGAAGTTTCAACTCATCCAAAAGGAACAGTCTTGAGCCTTGAATTTTCCAGTGCATGTATTATTCTCCATTTGTAAAATACAAACACTAAATCAAAGAATGTGAAACTATCTCTAACTTAGGACTTTTTGATTATTATTTAGAAATCCTTAGTTTTATAAAACTAAGTCCAACTGTAAGTATTTTCCAAATAGTTCCAAGGATATATCATTTTCTAAAGTCAAAAACAGTTGTGAGGTATACTGTGAAAATTTCAGAACAATGCTCTGAACATATATATATATGTGTATATATATATATAAAAAAATAAATATTAAAAAGCAAAGGATAGCATTTTGTAGAAATAAAAACAAATCCATAGTTTAAATTTCACAACTTTTACTTCATCTGCTTTAAATTATTTTTAAATTACTTTGTAAATAATTTTCAGATATTTTCATTTACCAGCTTCTATTTGATTTTCTAGAGCTAAAACTATGGCTGATATTTTTTTCTATTAAATCTTTTAACTTTCTTTTTAATTGCTGATTCCTTATATTCACTTTTTTTTTTTTAACAGAACTGTACTAGTTTCATTAAAGCTTTCATTAGGTAGTTCCTTGTCAATATAAATGAAGTCAAGAACTTTTATCCATCTGAAGGGAGCTTCAGTGTGTCCCTACTTGTATCACTGAACACAGCTCGAGCTATTTATTGAGTTGAGGTATTGAGAGTTGGACAAATACCTCTAACCAGAGACAATTTTTTGAACTTGGGTTTTATGTATCTCAGGTCCTAGCAACTTCTTTATTAGCTATCCTGTCAAGGATTTTGTTTGTTTTGGTTTTTTTTCACTAAATGGAACATCTGCTGTGATGGCAAATGAAATTGTTTTTATTTGTTTATTTAGTCAGCTGTAGCGTTTCATTAATCTTAATGTATTTATAAGTAGTCTACAGAAGACGAGTAACATTTTTGTGAAAAATAGGAAATAGAAACTAATATTTATTTTTCTAATTAAAGTTTCAGTTTAGAGGAAAAGATCACTACTCAGTCAAAACTTGTATCTATGTGAAAAATGCTGACTGCTTTTAAACCATATCAAAATCTTGCTTTCTTTTGAGAATACAGACAATTATATAGGTGAAATGTTAAAAAGTGTGAAAATATGGATGCAGAGATAGTGGGTTTACTGTCACAAATAATTTAGCATTATCTCTGACCTGTTGCTCATTTAACCCTTGTTCAATATAATTTATGAATGTTAGATAACAAAATCATCATATGTCAATGAAAATATCTAACACAGATCCCTCTGGGACTCCTTCCTCCACTAAAGAAACTGATCATTTATTTATTCTTTATTCCCACGCTTCATTTCTGAATGAGTTACCAGTGCACAAGAGGAGCTTCCTTCTTATCTCACAGCATTTTTTTTTTTGTTTCTTTAAAAGCTTTTGGTGAGCAGCTTTGCTGAATATCTGTTAGACATCCAAGTAAAAGGCTGTCTTTGCTGAGACTTGCCTATTATATAATATTTATCTATTGATTCACTTATTCTGTTTTTTATTATTATACTTATTTACATTTACCTGTGACATATAAAAGATTAACTTATTGATCTATAGTTCCCTGGATCCTCCTTGAATCCTATTTAAAAAGTAATGTGAAATAAAAGCATTAGGTACTAGGCTAAGCATTAACAGGCTCACCATCCGCAGTAAATCCCTGGTAAAATGCTGTGGTTGGGCAGCAGTTGATTATCAGAGGGGAAGTCTTGGCCTTTGTTGCTCCCTGGAGTGGAGCATTCTTTAGATGCTGTCTACTTACTTCCCCTTTTTCCCCTTATGCTTTTATAACTTGTCTTGTTAATTTTTTTCCTCCTGAAAACTGAAATTACAGAGGGAGCTTATCTTGTATAAGAAAGTCATATTTATAATGTCGATCCAAAGTAATGAGTAATACCTCTACTTAAAAGGCAATGGTATTGGATATTGCCTGTATCCCTCTTTGAGCCTAGGTATCATACTTCCTGTTGAAGATGGCTCCATGATGTCATGGTACAATACTTGTTCAGTTCAAATACTAAGGAAAGTTTCCAACAAATTATCTACACCTTGGAAAGAGTTATGATTATTTTAAATAAAATAATAAATTAAGAATAAGTACGATTTTGACTATTGTTAAAATATTAATGAATCCTGACCAAATATGCAGACAATTTTGTATAAAAAAATATTTTTTAGGCTCAGATGCAAAGACACTGGTGAAGACCTTTAAACAGGCAATCTTTCTTTTACCCACATGGAGAAATATCTCATCAAAACTTTGAGAAGTAGTTCCGCGTACAGGGATTTTTAGTACGGGAGTTTCCTGACAAACCAAGACAGGGTGGTTGGGATTCACATGTTTACATTTTTGTCCTGCAGAAACTATCATTAGCATAAGTTACATGTTTAGCACATGAATATCTCAAAATAATAATTTTCATTATATAAACATTCATATATAAATACAGAAATATTTTTTTTAATGATGCTGATTTTTTTTATAGTTTGATTCATGAGGGAAACAAAACAACAAATGAACTAGTTTTTCAAGGGCTGTTCTCAGGTCAAGATCTATGCATTTCTCTTTAAATGAAAACAATCCTAGAAAACATATCGAGAACAGAAAGCTTGGAAGGATGCCATATTGTAAAATAAATAAGTAAAAAAAAGCAGTCATTTATATGTCTCAAATTTATTTTAAGTTAAAAAAAAGTAATAAAAATCCATTTTAATATTTTTAGCACAGATACAGACGTTTTTATGGAGAATGAAGGAAAACTGTGCTCATTTTTGTTAATGAGACAGATACACTAAATCAAAGTGCCGTGGCAAGTCTATGTATTGAGACAATGATGGCGAATTAGCTCACTTGAAATAAAAAGCGTACAAGTCCTCAAGGATGGCAGAGCAATTTAATGCTGTATAGGATTAGCTTTCTGAGAGCACACTGGAGGTCCTGAGGGTCTCATAGCTCACTTATTCTAAACTTTTAATATCCTAATTTAAATTTCCTCAGACTTAATAATAGGCCCTAAAGTCAGAATTTGCTATTTAGGGAAAATATAAATACAACAATTATCAGCTCAGTATTACCCTCAAAGACAATGAACATACATGCAATCATCCTGCTGGGTCCGCTAGGAATTAGTAGGAAGACTGGAGGAGTTTTCACACATCCTTGTGCTGCTGTGTGTACAGATGCTGTTATATGTGAATAAACTGTCCAAACGAGTATCCTCTTCAGGTTAGGCACTGCCTCAGTACAACTGCATCTTTTAGAGGCTGAACTGATTCCTATCCAGGCAGCATTAAGCACAGTTATAGGAATGACACCCATTCTAATGGGAACATCTCTAACCTAAAAGTGTATAGAGTAATGTGTACTCTGGATTTAAAAAAACCAAACAACTACACAAACCTGCTCTTGGTTAATATATGCTTTAATATTACTTTCTCTAAAACATATCTAAAATATTATGTGTCCATTTTAAATCAATGTAAGCACCTATGAAGGCTACAAGAAATGGAGAAAGACTGAGACATTTCAGCTTTTAGTGACCTAGTGTAACAGGGTCAAGTATTTTAAGCTAGACACAAGTTTTGGGTCAAGTTTGTGCCAAGGAATGGTATGCAGTGACGCTCTTGATTATACTTATTGCTATAACAGCCAAGATCAGCTAATATTGATATTTGCCCATTGGAGGTTCAGAATTGGAAAAGCATAGAGGGGTCCAACTTGCAGGGAGGAGCGAACAGGACAGGTGACCCAAAATTGACCAACAGGGGTATTCCATCCCATCTGCCCCATGCTCAGTACTCACTTGTGTGAGCTGTGAAAGTACCACTACAATTTATTGTGGAAAAATGTTGAATCATTTAGACCATGATTACCCGCACCTCCATAACTGTGTAGTGATTTGGGGTAACCCCTGTGCCAGCAGAGTCATCCAACCATCCATACAGAGGGGAAACTTGAGTGCAATCAATGCTTTTGACCAGATGGAGATCAGTGACGAGCGGTGTTTCTCAGGGGTCCATACTGGGACTAGTACTGTTTAATATCTTAATCAATGTCACAGACAGTGGGATTGAGTGCACTCTCAGCAAATTTGCAGATGACACAAGATGAGTGGTGTGGTTGACACAGCTGAGGGATGGGATACCATTCAGAGGGATGTGGACAGGTTTGAGAAGCGTGTCTGTGTGAACCTCATGAAGCTCAACAAGGCCAAGTGCAAGGTCCTGCACCTGCATCTGGGCAACCCCTGGTATCAATACAGACTGAGGGATGACGAGATTGACAGCAGCCCTGAGAGAAGGACTTGGGGGTAGTGGTGGATGAAAAGCTGCACATGAGACAGCAATGTGCACTCGCAGCCCAGAAAGCCAACTGTATCCTGGGCGGCATGACAAGAAGCATGGCCAGCAGTTGAGGGATGTGATTCTACCCCTCTACTCTGCTCTGGTAAGACCCCACCTGGAGTCCTGCGTCCAGCTCTGGAGCCCTCAGCACAGGAAAGACATGGATCTGTTGAAGCAGATCCAAGGGAGGGCCACAAAAATCAGAGAGATCAAACACCTCTCCTATGAGGAAAGGCTGAGAGATTTGAGGTTGTTGAGCCTGGAGAAGAGAAAGCTCCAGGGAGACCTTATTGTGACCTTTCAGTACTTAAAGGGGTCTTACAAGAAAAATGGGGACAAACTTTTTAGTAGGGTCTGTTGTGATAGGACAAGGGGTAATGGTTGTAAACTAAAACAGGGTAGATTCAGAGTAGACATAAGGAAGAAATTTTTGACAATGAGGGTGGTGAAACACTGTAACAGATCACCCAGAGAGATGGTAGTTGTCCCATCCCTGAAAACATTCAAGGTCAGGCTGGACGGGGCTTTGAGCAACCTCATCTAGTTGAAGATGTCCCTCAATGTGCTCATTGCAGAATTAGATGAACTTCAAAGGTCCCTTCCAATCCAAACTGTTCAATGATTCTATGTTTCTATGATTCTATGACCACCTTTAGCAGAGCATTCACTTGCGTTATGATCACAGGACGCAGTGTAGCTTTCAGTCTCACCTGCATGTAAGTCTTGGCATCATTTCTAAAGCATTCTGACATTAACTGATCCAAGGGTGGATGGGGGATTTGTGGCAAACTTCCTCTAGGCTATGCACAGGATGTTGATGAGACACTGAACAGACCAGAGACTGGACTCTGAGGTGGGATGTTTCCTCTCAAAACACTCTTGGGGGGGCTCTAATAAGCACGTGTATAAGCAGCAAAAGGGGCTCAGGCCCTTACATCTTATTAATTTGAGTGAGACTTCATATTTCCAATGCTACAATGAAGCATTTACTTATCTGAGGAGGATTGTCTCAATAGGACGCACAAAACAACCCTTGAATACAGTAAGGAAAGTGTGTGGGAAGTGGCGAGTCAGAGGGGTAGTGAACAAAGTTGGTCTAGATGATCGTTGTAGGTCCCTTCCAACTGAAATTACTCTACTCCTATTCTATTCTATTCTATTCTATTCTATTCTATTCTATTCTATTCTATTCTATTCTATTCCATTCCATTCCATTCCATTCCATTCCATTCCATTCCATGAGAGGTAAAGAGGTGAGGAGATATGGAAGATACAGACCATACACTTTGGTACAAATCTAGCTGTTAGTATTCTTATAATCATATATTCATCTGATATCATGACATTCATGCCATATTACATAATGTACCTGACTGGGCCATTAATAAATTTTAAGAAATACTTACAATCATATTCATGTCCAAAAATGATTCACCAGGAGGCTGTAACTCATCAACATGACAGACTGTCTTGGTTTCAGCTGGGATAGAGTTAATTTTCTTTCTAGAGGCTGCTATGTTTCAGATTTGGTATGAAAGGAATGTCAATAATGCATATTGTTTCAGTTGGTGCTAGGTGATATTTATAGTATTCAAGGACTTTTTTCCTCTTCCCACAGAAGCTGAGAAGGAGCATAGACAGAACAATGGAATGGCCAATGGAATATTCTGTACTATAGACGTCATACTCAGTATACAAATAGGGGCTGGCTTGGGGCACATGGGAATTCATTATCACTGCTCAGGAGGGTGTGAATTCACCGATTTACAGTGTGGTGAGACTGAGTTGTGTCATTATTATTATTCTCATTATTGCTATTTTCCTTTTCTGATACTGTTCTATTAAACTCTCTTTATCTTGACCCATGAGGTTTTTCTTTCCCTTTCCCTTTCCCTTTCCCTTTCCCTTTCCCTTTCCCTTTCCCTTTCCCTCTCCCTCTCCCTCTCCCTCTCCCTCTTCCCCTCCCCCTTCTCTCCTCTCCTCTCCTCTCCTCTCCTCTCCTCTCCTCTCCTCTCCTCTCCTCTCCTCTCCTCTCCTCTCCTCTCCTCTCCTCTCCTCTCCTCTCCTCTCCTCTCCTCTCCTCTCCCTTCCCCTCTTTTCCTCTCCCCTCCTTTTCTCGCTCTTCTCCCTACCCATTCTCTGGGAGGGGGGGATAACTGCACAAGTGGCTGTGTGGTCCTATCTGCCAGCTGGTGTTAAACCACAACACAACCTAACTTAACTTCCCCTAACTAACTTAACTATGATAGTCCTTATCATAAAGACCACAACCTCCATAACTTCCTACCTCCATCCTCATACTTTCCCTGTTGCTTGGAGAACATAGTATGATTTTGATTGGTTAGTTTAGGAAATGAGATGTTCTGGTGATTCATCTGACTGAGCTTAGGCATTTAGTATCACCCATGATGCACTAGCATATCCCTCCTAACTTCCACTTGCCACTCCTGATGGGCACTGGTCTCCTACAGTCCCATATCATATCTATCAGCCCTTGTAACATCTGCCTTTCCCATACAATGTTTCACGTGCTGCATGGCATCTCATATTGCATAAAATATCTACAGGTAAGCAATAAAGTCCACTTAGGGCTTCTCTTTTATGATTAGCTGAAATGCTCTACATGGACTTCATTCACTGGATCTCCATGAACTACTATCTGAGTTCAGATACTTAACTCACATCAGAGACAACTATATGTAGATAAAAATGTCTTCATATCCAAACTGAAGCTCAACCTTAGTCTTTAACATTGTCTAACTATAAACTTTATTTATCAAAGTTAATGTCTTTTGTTAGCTTTCTGAATTTTTCAGATGAAAAATGTGACCCCCCAAAACTTTACAATATTAACAGATTGTTTCATAAACTTTTTTATATTGTTAAAAATATTGTGTACTTCAGACTTTATCTGTATATGAACACTACTCAAGCACCTTTCTCAAATTAATATTAAGAATGATTGTGCAATATAATAATGTCCCTTGACGTTACAAGAAAAGTAACTAATACAAAAACCCAGAAGAGAGAATTTATATCCACTGAGGAATTAGTTACCTGGGAATATCTGACCTACTGAAAAACTTCAGAAGAACCACCTCTCCAAAGATTAGTAGGAAGAAGAGAATAATATTGTTAATGATCAATTAAGTTTAAAAATGACCTTTAAAAATTTCAGAACCGCTCAAAGTTTAAATGAGTATTTTGAGACCTTAAAGACGTCTATGTATAAACTATGATTCTTTTGACTTTTTTGAAACAGAATTTTGAATCCTGTTAAATGTTGATGGAAATTAAAAAAATATCTCAGAAAACAGACTTACTAAAATACAAAACAAAAGAAAGCTTAAATTAAAGTTCTGTTCTATCTTAAGAGCAAAGTAAGTCATAAATTTACTGCATATTTATTAAAAAGATTAGACATTCAAGAACTGAAATTAAAACCAAGAGCAACCCATAAAGATATATAAAATGAAACAACAGGAGTGTGGAAGGGGTTTTGTCCAGTATCAGACAAATGTGCAAAAGATGTGATAGACAACAAAGCTTTGGTCTGATGATATTTGGTACTGTGTATAAGCACTAGAGATC
Organism: Rissa tridactyla; assembly: GCF_028500815.1. Classification (NCBI taxonomy): domain Eukaryota; kingdom Metazoa; phylum Chordata; class Aves; order Charadriiformes; family Laridae; genus Rissa; species Rissa tridactyla. The sequence goes on along the minus strand of NC_071468.1, from coordinate 112,616,291 downwards.
ATCGATTAGTGGAAAATTGGGACTGTAAAAAGCATGGGTACATGACAGTGTTACAAGTAGGAACCAATAGACTGGCAAGAAGGTAGAGGATTTTGTGAGTGCGCACCATAGACATGCTGCCTTGCATCTGGCATTGCATTGTATTCAGCTGTTGTTGCTTGTCCTGTGGGATTAGGTATGACAGACATTTTATATCACCATTTTGAGAGTGTCCTTTGGCTGCTCTGACTCTCAGATCAACCCCTATAAAATGAGTGTTCTACCCCAAAGCGGGACTAATCCACAGCTGCATTGCAGCACAGTAATGGCAATATGACGTTTTTATCTTCTGCCTTGGGGAACCATGTCAGCAAGAGTAGCAACAAGCAGCATCTACCAGTGTCACTGCTGTAAGAAGAATCTCTGCACTATGCCTGAACATATCTGTGCAGAGCCAGGGGCACAGATGCAGATTAATTTATGGTGGCCCAAACTGGCTGGCCTGTACTTGTTAAAAAGAAGGAAAAAAAAAAAAGAAAAGTGAAAATGAAAATGAACTACTACACTTTTTCTCCAGTGCCTGGTTTATTAGAATAACGATGCCTCATAGCACAAGGTCACTACGCAAAATATGGGGAAACCGTAAGCATAAGAAAAACTGTGGGATAAGAAAAAATATGTTCTGTGAATGAGAAAATGGAAAATGAGCAGTACAGCAGTAACAGTGACTGTCAAGAAGAAGACCTAAATGGCACATTTGGAAGCTTGCGACCCTCAACTTCCATTGCTCTGTTGATAGTCAGTCAAAGTACTGAAAAATTATTTGGAAAGTAACATCTCCTGTTCCTGATCCATGTCACCTTTCAGTAGTGGTATCATAGCAGGCTTTGGCCAAGTGAATCTCCCAGCTGTGTTGACAATACTGGTGACACACACATCTATATATCCAGATTCCCCAACAGGCATCCTTCAGCAAATAAAAGGGATGGTACTCCACCATTTTATAGAACATTTTTTGTCATGTCTCAGTGGATAGCTACCACCACTGCCAGATGGCCTAGCAAAATACATGGTGGCCCGGTTCACATCTCCTTCCTAGACTATGACAGGCAAACAGATCTGTGTATTTATGGTGCTGAGCCAGACAAGATTAATGGAGCCATTGTGCCATTGTTACTTGGCAAAGCACTTATATTCTTATTACCATGGCTCATAAGTTCACAAATACAGCCTCATCTATCACCAGAACGTCTTTAGTTACCACCTAAGGAGATGCCAGATGGCTAGGGAATAAGTTTTTCACGGAGGAATGGACTTAAATCACTCTTCTTTACTTGGAGTCTAATTCTAGCCTGGAATTGCAATTGGTGAGAAGCAAAATGGACACATAAAAAAGAATGGGAGCAGAAGTCCAAGTAAAGCCATGGCTGCTACCTGTGCCAGCTGAGGCTAGTTTACTCATCTGTGTGAAGCAGAAGTGCAAAATCACGAGAGATATCCTGGCTGAATATTTTATGTAAATTTTTGACAGCTGTTTGCCTGCACTGTGAAATTTCATAGATAGCAGATGTGAGTCATTAAAAAAAGTCCCTATCATTTTTTTTTTTCCCATTTCCTTCTTTCCCCTGATGTCACTGAAACCTCACAGTGCAGCTTCTGGCAGCCACTGGCCTGAAGCTTCTGCCTGTAGCTGTGAATCCAGATTCAGCTGTATTTTAAATCCCAGCCCTGCAGCCTTTGGGATCCAAAAATTCCATTTGGCAGCTTTGGAGTTTATTTTTCCAGCTCTGGTCTTTGTGTCATTGATACTACCTTACTCTAAAGGGCCAAAAAAATATGATTACACTTCTACAGTCATCAATGAACCATATAAGGCTCTATTAAAAACAAAATGCACAGTGCAAAATGGATATCAAAACAGATCAAATTCATTTGGAGCCTTTTATGGTTTAAAATGTAGATGGAGAGATGCTGCTTAGCTACCAGTTACTGTTTTGGATTTGGTAATAGCAGGTGCCCCAGTTCATTGACGAACTGACATCAGTCAAGAGCATGAATCTTTCAGGCTTACGTTTTCTTAACAGGCAAGGTAATTTGGGGGCTATAGGAGTGACCACTCTTATAGAAACAATGACATGTGGTCTGCAAAAGGATGGGGTGGCAAAGGTACTGAGGAAGCAGCAATGGAACTGAATCAACATTATCTAGTAGGTTCATTTACGAAAAAATGTGACAAACCCTTTGAGTCATCTACAGCCTCATGAGCTCAACAGAGAGGATAGATGTTACCTGGCTATGAAACACATTATTCTGATGTGTCCTAATGACTGCTCCCCAGTGTGAACCAAAGTGTATTGGAACTGCCAAGATCCTTCTTATTTCTGCAGCTGCCCCCCCCATCTCCCCCTTTCTCCCTTTTCCCTATTTTTGACTGTGATGTGCTTGCCATCTTCTCAGCTGAGCTGAAAGGCCATATCATTGGCTGTCTGGCTTCATATCTTCAGAGAATTTCCCATTTCCCTTTTCTTATCACTATAAAACATCTCCAGCTATTCTAGAGATGCTAAAGGCATGTATTCTGTTGGTGGAAGCAGAAACAAAGAGTAGGAAAAATGTAGGAGAGGGAGGGTAGGTGATGGCAGCTTGGTGGAAGTACATTGGGATAGTGTCTAGTAGAAAGTGTTAATGTATCTAGGATCCTGAATCCCTTCGGAGCTATTCTGAACTAGCATTTTTTGGAAAAACTAAATCAGTGTTTGCAATCATATTGTGGTGAAATTTTTTGTTTGGTAATAGGAGCTCCAAACTGTAAGGAGAAGCACACGCCACATTACCACTGAAAGACTGGAGAGACAGCAGCAGCAACAGTCACTGAAAGCGAATGGTGGATCAACAAAAGTTAGTGATACAGCAACTAGATCCTCAGGTAGCTAGAGCCTAATGAAGCTTTGAAGATGAAAATGTTATCTGCTGAAAAATAAAATTTTGAGTTAATGCAAATTATTTGTAGATTTGGATTGAAATTCTTTATGATTGCCGTTGGAAAAATCTCAAACTATTGCTTAAACATACTCATTTCTCTGTTCAGAATCTTTCTTCTTCTTGAACAATTATTTCTTCTTTGGTTCATTGTAATTTTTCGTCCTAGACAATGATCAGGAACTATTCTGCCAAGAGAAAATGAAAAGACTGAATATGGGAAACATTTTTTTAAATCTATTTTTAGTGGTTGTATCAAAACTGAAATGTTTGTGGAAGAGTGTCTATTGAAAATCTATGAAATTTCAGGTTGTATTTTTTAGCTATTTTGAGTGAAGCCTGGGTAAAAACCTGATCCTTTGGGCAAACTTCATTTTGCAAAAAAGCGTTTCAAATGGTTTCACTTGGCTCATTTCAGTATGAAGCAATAACAGCAAGAGAATAAAAAGGGAATTAGAATGTCCCAAAGTTAAATTGTTCTCCATACAGCTTTAGTAAAGCAAAAATATAAAACACAGAATCATTCAACTCGGTCAATCAATCTGAAAAGAATTTCAGGAACACTGATTAGTTGTCAATAAGTTTATCACAGTTGTAATTACTCCCATGTTAACATAACTTAATTTCCTTGGCATAGTAACTCAGTAGTAAAGCAGTGAATGTTCTTAACAGTTTAAATGTTTAAATGTGCTGCTTAAGTAAATCACTTTATAAGAAATAGATTTACCAGTTCTCAACTCATAAGACAGTCCACCATGACTGGTGCCTGAAGTAAATTTCGAGTCCTGAGATTGTCATTCTTGCCTATTCAAAAATCAGGACAGTCAAAATATCAGCATTAAAAGTGTAATTAAAAATAATAAATACATTTTTGTATTTTTTTTTATTTCAATGCTTTTAGAGATAGTATGAATTGTGTTTGGGTTGTTCCTGAACTATGAAGTCTAGACATTTAAATGTTCATATAACAGAATGGATATTTTCATGTAAATGCTAGATTTCTGGGACTGAGCTTCGTGTCAAACATGAAATGCATGTATCTTTCAGTAAGCTTGGAGACCGAGTGTTGCGTGAAACGGGGCCAAGCGGTTTTGGCAGAAGATAAACCCCCTTGCGTTCTAACACTCCTCACCGAGGTGGGAGGCTAGGTGCGGCTAGGTTTAAATTCTGAGTGATGCCCAATTCAGCACTATCAGTCCAATCGCGTTTAATATGTATTAAACTATTGCGATTTGGATACACTAATAGTGGGCTGCACCTTCAGTCTAGTCGTGCTCCTGAACTAGCACGGCCTCTCTCAAGTTTTGGTCGCATTCAGTGAGAAAGCGAAACGACCAGCTACTTAAACAGTGCAGTTTATTTAAACAAGAGATATACAGGTTCTTTAGGATTGCTGGTGATAAATACACTGTCTGCAAAGCACGTGCAAATAAGGATATTGTTAAGTATACAAACGCGCGACAAAATTATAAACGATACAGCCTGGCTATAAATGTAGGGTAGAGATTCTCTAGAGAAATTTCTAAGTCCCTGAGAAAGCGCTCGGTGTAATCGAAGTCTTACCCAAAGGCGTCCCTATGGGGGGGAAGAAAGGCTCAGCCCGTCGACTGATCCCGGAAATCAGCGGTGGAATTCTTCGCGATGGTGTCTTCCCTGACATCCCCTCTCTCTTGGGCTATTTTTATACTATTTTTTTATCTTCAAAGTGGAGTTTGAGTGACTTTAGTCATACGTACTTTTATTATGATTAATGTATTCAAGGAGGAGTGTTCACACCTCGGGGGCGGATAGCCTCTGGGATGGAGGTGTGTTTTGGTACATTGTGGTGAGCAAAGTTCGCACAAAGGACAGCATTTCACCAACATTTGACGAAATGTTGGCTCGGGTAGCGTGTAGGCCGCTTATCAGTTCCGTAGTACCATCTCGTCCCCATATCTGCTATTCGTCACAAGGGAAGGCCACGGAACAAGCACGTTCCGTTCCATCCCTCGTGTGCAAACAGCCTTATACAGGGAATCACAGATGTTGCATTCTTCGTGTGCTAGCTGCGGCTGTTTTCTACCTCAGAAGCCTCTTGATTTTATGACTTTCCTTAATGTGTGAACAATGCTGTATTTTTGTATTCTTGGCCAATTTAGTAATTATTCCACACCAAGTACTGTTACATTTTATTTTTGCTTGTTTATTTGGATTCATTGTTTGAGGGCACCAGAGACATGAAGCTCAAAGGGAACAATTAGTGAAGTGGTGGATTGTGGACCAATATAACTAACTTCATTTTTAATATAAAAGCAAAAAACCACAACTATATAACGTGAAAGTGGATTTTCCTGTGAGAAAAAATATTCATTCAATAGAAGAGTTCAAGATATTATAGCAAAAATGTGTGGCATACCGGAATTAGGATTGAAGGATCACTGTAACTGTGGATAGAAGAACCACTGATGACATTTTTGGGCTTAAAGCTTTCAACAGCTAACTATGATTCAAACTTATCTCTCCCCAGCTCTCTATTCAATCATTTTACATTTGATTTTCTAAATAGCTCTAACCTCCTGCAACAAAACTCACAGCCTGCAATTTTCCAAACCCTCACTTGTCCTATATTTTTTCTTATATGAGTGAAATTACATGGGCCAGCAAGAATTTTCAGCCTGGCCTAAGCATTTCCAGCAGGGTAATTCAACTACATCACACTTTCGTTCACTTATGTACATTCTGAGATAGGCAAAGCATCAATAATTGGATTAAGATATAAATAATAGACAGTACTGAACAGATGTAAAAAGCCCTATACATTTGACTTTCTTGAATCGAGACTTGTAAACAATACTGTATGTATTTCTTGAAAAGCAAATGCCTAGATTCAATATAAAGGTATTCATAAGGTATTCATATCTAAGTATACACACAAGTAGAAGGTAAATTTCATATAGATTAATTATAACAATTTTTGGTTTCCTGTCATATTTAAGGTCTAAAGACAATTGAAAAATAATTCTATAAATTCATTTTCTGATTTAATACCCAGCTATAATTTATAATTAGTTAGATCTAGTAGGGGAAAAAGGGTTAATTTGAATTGTTTTTTTCAAATTACATATAAAACACTAAAGGACAAACTTATAAAGCACCATCTTTCGCATCATATTTCCATATAGGCCAATTTCCAATCACAATTTAGAAAAACAGCTATCTGGATTATGATTCATTTGGAGAAATGATTGAAACTCCATTTTCTTATTGTTGCTTTTACCTGATTCACAATACATGACAAGAAAAATCCAAGTAGCTTCTCAGATAACAAAATAGAGACTTTGATCTCTATTCTAAATCAGGATTATTGCAATCCGTTGCATAGAAGTCTTCTATTCTGATGGAGCATTTTAAGTGTAAGCCTTCTTAGCTTGGCAACTTGTTTGGGAGCAGATGGTGAATATGACCAGGTGGTTATAATTGGGCTTTTTCAGTAGAGAAATTCACCATTTTAGTAAATGATAACTAAACAAATTATCTGCTGGCATTTCCAACTCTTTAAATAGCATTCACATACATACATGATTGGGCACAGATGACTGCAATGATCTACAGTATTCTTGCCATAATTTTAAAGGAATAAAGCATATTTTGCTAAGATGAAATTCAAGTAAAATATATTTTGAATATGGTAAATAGAAAAGGTTTACTACCAACATGCCATTCACTACTCCTTGGGTTCACACCAGATATTCATTTCTTGAAATAGTTCTCATAGCATTTTTTTTTTAGTTAGCTTAAATCTCTATGGATACAAATGAAAAGGGCATGAATTCTTGTTAGCTTCAAATGTTTCCAGAGTGGAAGATTTTGTAAGTTACCTTACTAAATACATACGTGCTCCACATATTCAAATTCACCTGTAATGGTTATGTTCTTCAGGATTGGATATGCAAAATATTTCTAGTAAAGCTGAAAGGCTCAGATTTTTACTTTTTTTTTTTTTTTAAATTCAGCTAGTGTGAACTCATTTCTGAGCAAGTATATAGTTTTAAAAAAGCAAACAGATTTTCTACCTGTAGCTAGTTATAATCATGAATGGAAAACAGCTGATTCACTTTCATCTGTTCTAAAGAACAGCAGAAACTTGATTTTTTAAAAAATTATTTTAATGAGGAAGATTTTTAAGGAGAAACATCAAGAGTGAGATATACTCCTTCCCTGGATTAATTCTGGTGTTTTTTTTATCCAAAAACTGCCTCATGTAAAAAGCACGAGTAGAACTGAGAGCAAAATGAAGCTTCATTCCAATCCTTTATAGATATGATAATTTTTAAGCTGCTGCTAGCATGACTAGAACCTGAGAGAGATTTTCTGAAGTATGATTTATTGGTCATTTCTGGCATAAAAAATCTGAGTGCCTGATCATTTGATATTATATTGTCTTCCATGATGTGAAAAGATCTTGGTTTATATTTCACTGACTGCTTATATATCTGAAAACTGTTAAATGCTTATGGATGTTTTAATTGTCTATTTAAATGCTAGTAATGCATCCAAAGGTAACATTTACGGCTTTTTCACATCCAGTTCAGAATGTGTCAGGTGTAATATGCTTAGGCACAACATCGCTTTAATTCTTTTAAATTTCTGCTTGACCATCAGTTGTGAGTCTCCCCAGTCACCTGTAAATTACACTAAATTGGATTTTTTTTGTCATTGCTGTGGTACTCTTCTGCTTATCACCGTCAACAAGATCTTTCGGTTTAGAGGCTACGTAACAGAAGAATTGCAGACTGCGACTGTTTAAGCACTTTATTATTCATGATTCATGATTTATAGCATCAAAGCTAATATGGCTAATCCCATATGTAACATCAAGAGTGTCAATGTTTGTAGGATTGGGCCTAACTGACATTAACAAGTACAACTATTAAATTTGTCATTCTTTTCATGGCCTCACTCTGTCCCATATTGCTATTTATTTTCTAAATTAACATTTTTGATTTTAGGTAAAGACTGATTTAGTGGAAAAAGATTTTTTTTCTCACTTCTTTCCAAGGAGAAAGGAAACTTCAAAAGACCTCTAAAGATTATGTTTATACCATTCTACTTGGTATATAACCTGATTTGGAGGGCCAAGGAGTGCATTGAGCAAGTTGACAATGTTCTCAGTGGACAAAAAAAAGGAATTCAGATTTCCTAAAGAAAACCTAATTTGAAAAGTGGTATTACTTCCTATTTTTTGATCAGTTATACAGGCACCAATATTTACCAGAGTGGAAGATTTTGTAAGTTAGCTTACCAAATAATTTTATTAGATCAATGCACATTTTAGCTTTCATCAGGAAGTTGATAGGCTGTATTTTCTATTGACTACAACTAGACAATAATGTAATTGCATACCCTCTGCATGGTCTGTCTTGCAGTTTGGCTGCAGGAGAATGCCCAAGACAAATAAATTGGATCTGTGGAAGTAGTCTTCAAATTTAATGTACTCTTAGACCACAATAGTTTAATTCAGAAACTAAAGATTATTTTATTCATCAAAATGAGAGTCTGCATAAGTGAGTAATTCACTTTAAACTCAATATTCATTTTTCTTACATCTCTATTTATAGAATCATCCATGTTTTTTTCTCTCACAGTAAATGATATGCTGGCTGAGTATTGGCCAAGAAGGTCAATAGCATCCTGGCTTGTATCAGAAATACTGTAGCCAACAGAATTAGGGCAGTGATCGTCCCCCTGCACTTGGCACTGGTGAGGCCCCACCTTGAGTACTATGTTCAGTTTTGGGCCCCTCACCACAAGAAAGACATTGAGGTGCTGGAGTGGGTCCAGAGAAGGGCAATGAAGCTGGTGAGGGGTCTGGAGAACAAGTCTTATGAGGAGCAGCTGAGGGAGCTGGGGTTGTTCAGCCTGGAGAAAAGGAGGCTGAGGGGAGACCTTCTTGCTCTCTACAGCTACCTGAAAGGAGGTTGTAGCGAGCAAGGGGTCAGTCTCTTCTCCCAAATAACAGGCAATAGAACAAGAGGAAATGGCCTCAAGTTGCACCAGGGGAAGTTTAGATTGGATATTAGCAAAAATTTTTGCACTGAAAGGGTTAAGCGTTGGAACAGGCTGCCCAGGGAATTGGTGGAGTCCCCACCCCTGGAGGTATTTAAAAGACGTAAATGTGGTGCTTGGGATGGGGTAACTTGGCAGTGTTGGTTAACATTTGACCTTGATAATCTCAAAGGTCTTTTCCAACCTAAATGATTCTATGATATTAAAAAGTAGAAACTTTGTATTCTGAAATTTATATCTTGTTTTAAATGTAGCATGTTTCCATCCAACGGAAACAATGCTTTCACTGTTAAGTATGTAAAATTTTGCTTCTAATTTCAGTTAAAACAGAATGAAGTCTTGCATCAACTGAAGATGACTAGTCACTGTTTAATTGTGGTATGACACTTTTTCCTGATAAAGGCAAACAAAAAATTATTAAGCTTAAGAATTGAATTTCAGTAGCACCATTACAAAAAAATACAAATATTTCCATCACTTGCTTCTGATTTTTTAAAAAATATAATTTATCTGCACAGTCACAATTTGTGAGCACAATCCATCAATAAAGTAATATTACAGTTGTTCAACTGTTAAATTATGATCCATTTTGAATAGTTTAAAAGCCTCTGGGATTCTTTATATATAGTTTCCTCTAGTGTTTATTTTTTAATTTGTAACATGTACCACAGAAACGAGATGTAGTGATGAATTTCTGTTTTGTGATTATTAGTTTTTTAGATTAAGCATTTTATCGTGCTGGTTGCAGCCAAATAAACATAATTTACACACAGAGCAGTCTATTATACTCATTCAGTGCATAGGGTTTCAATTTTTTCAATCCAAGTGCAATCCCAGTGGCTAGCTAACAATACAGTGTACTGATCAGAAGCTGCAGAGCAATTATTAGCACATACATCACATTACCATGTAAGGAGAGAACAGTGCTGGACTTCACCAGAAGAACTGTTATGATGTCTTAGTGTTTATTTTCCTCCATGTTTTTTTCAGGATAACTATCTAACATTTAGGTTATTAATATGCAATTACTGTAATTATATGCAATTATTCGCTTAATGTGTTCATTGCAAATTATTTGTATAATACAATGACAATGATAGGTCACAACTATAGAAATCATAGAATCATAGGGTTGAAAGGGACCTCTGGAGATCATCTAGTCCAACCCCTGCTGATGTTTTTATCTGTAATGAACAGATTCTGTAGCCTCCGACCATCCTTTTCCATCTTTACCTTTATTGATACCAATTCCTGTGTTAATCTCATAAGATCTGGGCAAAAGCTAGGCATTTTTCTCAAAATGCATGCAGCACATTCATCTGTACTGTGCTACAAACAGCACCACCTCCTCAGTTTCCCCCTCCCCACCCAGGAAGTAGGCAAGTTCACTTTGTTCTTAAAGTGTATTCCCCAAATGGGGTCATATCAGGGACCAAACAAACAAATGACAAAAAGGTCGGCTTTTTTGTGTTTAAAACTTAATTGTTCTTATAGCTAAACATGTGTTAGTGACTAGACAGGACAGCCAAGGTTACACTGATTTGTACAATGGTTGCCCAAGATTATCATGGTTCAGAGTAATTATTGAGCCATGCTGCATACTATATGAGTGCACTCTGGAGCAATGTCTATGCCAGAAGCTCTTCAAATTGCCTGAACCATGCAATGCCTGCACTGTCCCATATTGCCCTAGATAAAACTCCCAACCATTGACACCAAAATCGGCTATTTCTCAGATGATGAGGGTCAAGGTTCTTGGGGGCTTTGGGAGGGGGTTCTTGGGAGAAGGGTCAGGGATCTTGGGAGGAAGTTTAAGGAAAATCGATGTTGACAACCAGGGAATTTGATCGCAAGAGCAGCACTTAGAACTTTGTCAATGTGGACCATGTTTTGAGCCTGAGCAAGATTCGAGTTCTATCATCATTAATTTTACTTTTTAGAAGAGTGGTGGCTATTCTCAATTAGCATTTGATTTCTATCCTGTTACTTTAATCAGGTACCTCTAAATTTCTGCAATGAGAAGAATATTGAAGAAAGCTAATATACCTGGAATTGCCTAGCCTTCTTTTACATTCGCAACAATAAAATTAAATTGTTCATGTGGCTTTTCAGACATTGGGTGTTATAAAGTGTTTTACAAAGTAATGAATTAAATGTTGTCAGTGCTGTGCCCTGTAGGGAAACAGAGCTTCTATTATGCTACAACAATTGTTCACATACAGACGTAGAATTGCAACCTGATTTTATATTGAGAGCATGAATGGAGATGACACTGAGGTTATTCTCTACTCATTTTGTATAGTTCCAAAAGCTCTGAAAATTTTCACCTGAATAGACAAAGACGTACGAGGCAGAAAGAACAGCTATAGATGAAGAAACTATTGACGGCTACATATTGCTGATTTAAACCACCGGAACTAGCTAACCTAAAGGCTTTGTTGGCATTGTGATTTGTCAATATATTCACAGTATTCACATTTTGTTTGCAAATCTCCATATCCAACTTTATCAGCAATATGAAGAAACTGTTGAGAGTGAAGCCTATGAATTGTTGAAGCCTATGAATTGTGTTAAGTGCTAATGAAGATCTGAATAAATAATTTATTCATTGCCCCATTCGGCCAGACTTCTCAGACTAATTCCATCTGATCCCTTCCTGAGTATGTCACAGTTGGATTTTTTTTATTTTTACTGTGAATAGAAATCTTTCTCCTACTGTATCATCTCCTAGAAAAAAGATTTACATAAGAAACTAAATGTATTATTTTTTTATTTAACAGGAAATTTAAGTCCTGATTTAAAGGGAAGGCACTGCAGACAGGGGAAGCAGTGGTTATTTGAAGGTGTCCTCATCCAGTTTATTACAGAAAGGCTTTTGTAATTATGTTCATCTGCCTGATTCTTTCTTCTTCCTAATGTAATAATGCAATAATTTTGAACCAGTTAGCCAGTCACAGGCAATATCAATTTTTGCGTGACTACATAGACATGAGAGTAGGGGATGGAGAAAAAACATGTCTAGTTTTCCTGTCTCTCTGTACAACTCTCCCTCCCTGAAGGAGCTCAGAACTTGCCACAACATATGATGATCTTTATGCAATTGTGCAAAACATTTGAGGCATATATAGAATATTTACAGATTCACAAAACATATGAGGTCAGAAGGGATCTCTGGAGATTAGTCCATCACCCCTGATCAAGGTAAGGTCAACTCAAGCAGGTTACTCAGGTCCATTTCCTGTTGGGTTTTGTCAGTTTCCATGGATGGAGGCTTCAGAACTTCACTGGGCAGACTGTTCCAGTGTTCAATCACTCACACAGTAATTTTCTTTTTCTTAAGTTGGGGTAATGAAGGACACTGGACAAGTGTCCTGGTTTGGGGTGAAGCAGAGCCAACTTTCTATTTAGAGAGATAGGTTCTTGCTTACACCTGTTGTTGTGGCAACCAGGGTCAGCTGACTGGGTTGTTTACCCTGTAAAGGGACCTTTGGGCAGCTCAGGTGACCCAAACTGACCAATAGGGTATTCCATCCCATCTGCCATACTCACTATAAAAGCTGAGGGACCAAAGGGATTAGGTTGGCTCCTCTCCAAGGATTCTTTTCTAAGGGCTCATCTTCTTTGGATCTTGTTCAGTAGACTGTTTCTTCAGTAGACTGTCATCTGAGGAGGACCCTGTCAGCTCATCTGTCTTTTGATCCCAGTCGGTGTGTTCCAGTTCCCATTTGTCACTGAGTCCAGTCTGGAACTTTCACAGTGCCTGACAGTGACATCTTCCTAGGAACTTGATCTGATTTTGTGTATATTTATATATTGTATCTCTTTCATTATTTCCTTTTTTAAAAAAAATGTTGTTAATAATATTTCATTAAAGTAGTTTAGTTTTTTTCTAAACTTGCAAATCTCTTTATCTCTCTTCTTTCTCTTCTTGGAGCGAGAGGTGGAGGAAAGCATCTGTTGTCTTGCCATTGGCCAACCCAGCCCAAACCACAACAAGAAGACAGGACATAATGAAGAATCTACAGGTATCCTGTTGTGTGGCAAAATTTGTATAAGGGAGAATTAGGTGTTAAAGTGGAGAGGGGGATGCCTAGCAGCCATGGGATGAAAGTGGTGATACTACAGTAAGCTAGTATTTAGTATGAGAATATTAAAGAAGAAGAAATAAACCTTCAGTTCTTAATACTCCTGACCATCATGGAAAACTTATTTTCTTCCTTAGAGTCCATTTCAAAAAAATTAGGTCTAGGACATTTTCAAGACATGTATGTGTGATAAAACTAATTGTTATGAAAAGGAATTGGTTTGGGTTTGTTTCTTTGGGGTTTTTTTGGTCTGCTTTTTTTATATCCCCAGATTATGTTGGTATTGAAGCAGCATTTCCTAGTGTGAGAGGGTTAACTTTATAACTTCAAACCTAGTTATTGGTTGTCATCTTGTGTGGAAAGGTAGAAGCTTGTTTCCTATTTAGCTGGGTCACTGTCACTACAGTGATAGTACTGGAATATTGATAAATGTACTGCAATTTTGGAGTATACAAACACATGAATACACAGACATATGTTCCCACATTGGCTCTGATAATGGCTGCAACAAACATTAAGAGCTCCTCCTTGGAACCAGATATGCATTTCTATTTTAAAGGCTCAAAAGAAATTAACTATTATGCACTTGCTTTAGGAATCAAAGAGTAGTTTAGGTTGGAAGGGACCTCCATAGGTCATCTAGTTGAATTTCTTGTTCAATGTAGGTTCACCTAGATAAGTTTGCATAGGGCCTCATTGAGCTGAATTTTGAAAATCTCCAAGGATGGCAATTCAAAAGCCATTTCAATATTTGACTGCCCTCATGGTGATTTTTTTCTCTTTATAGCTACTCAGAACACCCCATGTTCCAGCTTATGCATGATCCTCTCATGCATAAAAGGATGCCTCTCATCCTTTTACCTCCTGGAAGAAATTGGTTTCATCTTCTCTATCCCCTCCCATTAGACAGACACAGATAGCTACAAGATTTTCCTTCAGCCTTCTCTTCTTAAGGTTGAACAAAAGCATTTTTTCTCAGCCTTTTCTGGTATGTCATGTGCTCCAGCCCTTTAGCTGTCCTGGGTGCTCTTCAATGGACTTGCTTTAGTGTGTCAAGGTCTTTTTCTCCTGGAGAGTCCTGAACTAGATACAGCAATCATGATGCATTCTCACAGCTGAAGAAGAATCACTGCCCTCATCCTGATGACTACAGGCTTGTGTAGCTGAAAGAGAGACGTGTGACACCTAGAAATAGGTATAGTCATCAGAATATAATGAATACTGGCTTGCCCTGAATGTCAGTACAAGCATATTAATGTAGAATAATCAACAACAGTACATAGCTGTTTTGAAACACAATGATTACACAAGCAGATATGATGTATGTGAGCAATATGACCACCAAAGAAGCAAAGAAAAATATGCGTAGTTACATGTAGGAAGCATGCAAGTAACAGAAAGTTGTTAGTCAAAGGACACAATAAGCACAAAGGACTGCAAATAGGAAGGACATCCACCTGAATACACAAGAAAGATGACTGACAAAATTGAAAACAGGATAGGCAGTATCAGGAGCAGAAAACGATCCCTTTATTATTTTTGAGAGGGTTATTACAGCAAAAGAGTATAAAAAAAACATCAGGCAAAGATAGAGAAGAAAGAAAAAAAGCACTCTTCATTAGCAAGGATCACCTTGACCACAGCCATCAATGCTAATTGTATGGCATGAGCTTCATGGTACTGTACACTCACAGTAGGATGTAAGTGTTAAAGACTGACAGTTTTGTACATTTAGTAATATTGATTAATAATGTATAAGGATTAACCATAAGAATAAATTGTGGTGTTAACAAATTAATTCAGTAAATTTCAGATTTAAAGTTTGGTTTTGAAGTTTAAAACTGACCTGATTTTTCAATCTTCTAAACACTCCCAGAACAGCAATCTGATTCCCTAACTGCCACATGTATATTCATGTTTTGCAGTTGCTAATACAGCCCACAATGTGCTTGGTTGCCTTTACTTCAATTGCACATTGCTGATCCATGCTCAAGAAGAACCCCAGGTCTTTCTCTGCTTTCTTGATAGTTGGCCCAAGCCTGTAACTGGGTCATGGCATTATCCCATCCCTGGTGCTGGACTTCACACATGCCTTTGTTGAATTACAGGAAATTCCTGTCAGGTCATTTTTTCAGCCTGACTAGATCATACTGAATAGCAACCTTACTCTCCAGTGTATCACTCACCATTTTGGATCATCTGTAAACTCGGTGACGGTACCTTCCTTCTCACTCTCCAGATGCTAGTAAGCAGTGCTGACCGCAGGCTGCAAGGTGGAGTTTGTAGAGCTGATCACAACCCTTTAAGCTCAGCAGTCCAGCCAATTTTCCACTCATCTTTTAGTGCATCAGTTTTCCTGTTCTTTCTTTTTGGCATTTTGCCACCCCTATTTGACCCTTGTGTGCCTAAATATGTGATGTTCCTGCATTTGGCTCTGAGGAGGTCATTCCTGAAGACCAACCAGCTCTCTTAGTCCCCTTTGCCCTCCAGGGCAATCTTCCATGGCAATCTGCCATGCGCATCCCTGAACTAGACGAAAATCTACTGTCATGAAGAAGAGTTGCAATCCCATTATTCATTTTTCTCACCTTTCCCAATATTTTAAAAGCCATTCCAGAAATTATTCATATTGTTAAGGTCAAAATTTTTCTTTTGACATTGTAAAGTTGAGGTTTATTTTGTATTTTTGTTGTTTATATTTATTTATTTATATTTGTTTTTATTATTTATTTATATTTACTATACATTCTTATGGGAAAGTAAAATATTTTTTACCCTCCGAAAAGTAAATATTTCTATATTCTTGAGGCAATCTTCCCTCTTCATGTAAGATTTGTATGTCTTTCTGCTACTTGCTTGTCTAGTCCATCATTATTTATTTATTTTAAAATCTAATAATGATAAATAAACCCCCTCGCTCTTAATCAATAAAATATTTTCAGTATGTTTTTGTTCTGGTCCTCTAGCTCTGCATATGATAGTAATTCAGAAGCACACATGCATTTCTTCACTGAAAGAGTTATCAAGCATTGGAAAAGGCTGCCCAGGGAAGTGGCTGAGTCACCATCACTGGAAGTATTTAAAAAATGTGGAACCTTGGCTCTTAGGGACATGGTTTACTGGTGGACTTGGCAGTGTTAGGTTAACGGTGATCTTAAAGGTCTTTTACAACCTTAGTGATTCTATGATTCTATGTAGATGGTTGTGGACATGCCTTTTTAAAATACTCTTCTGTATTTGCTTTGTCTTTTTTCCCATGGATAAGTAGCTGGACCATGTTGATAATTGAAGACTGTTTTAAATAAAAGAAGAGAAGTATCCTAATAAAAAAGGTGTTTTAACCAGATCCTTGGCCTATACCTTAATGCATATACAGCTATGTATGTGCACACATTGGCTCAGTTACTTGAAATGTACTTTAGGATTTTTTAAAGGCATTCATGAGACTGCATTTCCACACAATTTCCATCTGTATCATCATCCATTTTCAGCTAAGGCTGTATCTGAATATCTGAGTGCCAGGCTGAGCCCAGTAATGAGACAGTCTTATATCTTATGATTACATGTTTAAGATTTAGCTTAAAAAGCAATAGGAAAAAAAATCCCGGCATAACAGTAAAGCACAGATGAGCAGGAACATCTGTTTCACCAGTATCCCTTCTTAGCATTGTGCTGTTACTCTATACTATTCTATATTTACATTTTCATAGAGATTTTTTTCTTGTCTTTTTCCTTTACCACTGATTAAATTGTATGTTAATATGTTTTATTTCAAAGCTGTATCACTAAGGCATGCCATGCTTTGCACAAATGTAGGTGTTAGAGAACCCTACTCTGCTCAAAATGCTGATCTTTGCATGCTTCAGCTATACAAAAAAAAAAAAGTAATATTATTTATTTAATCACTTAAATAAAATAATCACAAATTAAATAAAATTAAATTAAATAAAATTAAATTAAATTAAATAAAAGGGTGAAGACTATCTTTCATATTTTCTGTCATAGAGCAGAGTTCACCTAGAGATGTAGGAGTGTTAAAGAATTTTCTGTTGGCCTACAAGATCCCTGAGAATTGTTCCCTTTTTCACACAGTCTCCTTCCTGAAATCATTTACAGCATATCATCCTTTTGCTCTTTGGCCCTCATCATTATTGGTTATTAATTGCTAGGTCACTTTAGGAATTGAATTATAGCACTCATATATTTCCCTTAGGATACTGATTATCCACTTCTCTTTCCTCTGCAATAAAAGGCTCTCATGAAATTACTGACTGCAACACTGTGTTGTTACTCTTTTTTTTTTTTTAAGATATCACACAAAAAAAAATTACTTCTGCAAAATCCATGTAATGACGGCATAAGAAATAGAGATGAAAGCCTGCTAGAAAAGTTTCTTTACCTTCAAATAAGCAAAGCAAGTATACATATAGTTGTATTAAAAGCAAAATTAATGAAAAATTAGATGAAGTACATTTTCATATAATACATAAAGTTGTCTAAATTTGGGACAGGAATAATTTTTTACTGAAGAGGTATACAATACAACCTCTAGATTTGTGTCTCTACTATTACAAACAGGACAGGTGATCCCTTTTAGAGCCAAATATTTTTAAAAGCAGTTGAGATTATACCTTTCCAAAACTTAGTAAAATGTTATCACAGAACCTCGCTGTTCGATAAAAATCTTTTCATTGGCACCAGCCTTATGTGTATGAATGAACTTCCACTTTTCCTGTTCAGTAGCCCATTTCCTCACCTTAGAAAATAGAAAACAAAGGCTTGTAGGGTTTTTATCTTTCTATCTTAATATATATATATCTTCTTTGCCATCCCACATGAATTTTATAGTTTTGTTTAGTTATAACATATATGCAGACTATACAACTTGTGAGAATAGGGGGTTCAAGGTATATGTACTCAAGAGTTATTTTCTTTTCCTTTCTCAGCTATGTTTCTTTAATCACACATTCCCTATCTGAATTGTACATCATCAGCCATTTATTTCAATACTTGGCTAGTGACAAGTGAACATAATAGGATTTATCAGAAGCAGCAATGAACCACCCCTTTGTGTAAATCCCATTAATCACAATGTCAAGCTGGATAACCATTGGGTCAAATGATAACTTCTGACCTATAATTATCTTTATCTCTAGATACATGAATAGCCCATAAATATTAATACTTGGGCATTTCATTATACCTGCATGAAAATTCCACCTATGTATTAAATGTTAAATATACATCAGAACAATCAGAATGTATGTCCTCACCAAATTCAAGTGTTAGGAACTGACATACATATTTCTTCTTTGCAATAAAGTGAAAAATGTTGAAGGCTCTTCAGAAATACTTTCTCCCAGAAATATTAGTTTCACAGTTGGGTCTAGAAAAAGTAGACATTTCACCCCTTTTGACTTATTGCAGTTTAAGTGTCAACATCTTCCACTATGGATCTGTTGTTAATGTTCATATTCAAAACAATCACATTTTAATGATTTAATGATGAAAGCTTTTTCTCAGATGTAATGGGTTACTTTGTCTTTTGGTTTATCACTGGATATGTTCCCTTTGGAGCATATATTTGATTGAAGTGGCAGTGTGGCAGACCCCCTAAGGCAGAGTCAATGAAATAATTTTCTGAGGTCAACCTAGTGAACAAAAACCAACTAAATGGAGCAGTTGTCTAATAATAAAGATCTGAGACCCAGTTCCCAGCTTTCCTCAGAAGGGACACAAGGGAGCCATTTGTAAGCTCCTGCTTCTAGAAGCAAGATGATTGTGACCACCTTTGGAGGAGTTTAGGGCAAACTTTTTTTCTGTTCTGATCTTCACTTAAGCCTCTCACTGGTGGCTTTGTTTGTTGTTTTTTTTTTTTTTTTTTAACTATTCCTTGAAAGTCTCTGTAGGTATATACAAAGAGTACCTGTCTTCTATACCCATGAATTATCCATCAGTATTCCCAGTAATACCATGAAGGTATTGTGTATCTCTTAGAGGAATTAAAAATGTACATGAACTTAAAAGAACACAGTTCTGAGCTAAAGTCACTCATGAACATTTATTTGCTTTAATAGTCATTAATATGAATTAGTATTCATTAATATGATTTTAAAAGTCCCTTACCCTAGAGAACATTCAAAGGATTATACATAATAGTTCATTGATAAATGCACACCACAATAAATACAGTTGCCCAGATCAGATTTTACCTTGACATAGGGAAAGTAAATCTAGAACCACTGTTTATTTCATTGAAAAATTTATTTCATAATTATGTAAGATATATGCCTAATAAAAAGACAAATAAAAGAACTACAGCATTTAAACCTTGGGTATGATGTATAATACTTATTCTTTGGAGTAGCATTATGCATAAATAATCAATTTTTTCAGGTCCATTTCTATATATTTGTATCACCATGCTGCCTCATTAGTATCGCTGTTCTAGAAACTGCATATAAGGTAGTAAAATTCAGCCACTTACAGATCCTTTACTCTAAGTAGACAAAATGCATATGGGAGAACCGACCACAGTTCTGCAGGAGAGAACGACAGAGCTGGGAATGAATACAATGAAGTTGGATACCTCTGCCCCATAAATTTCTAACTTAGAGAGCATCAAAGTTTCAGAAAATGACTCAGATTTTACATTTCCTAGTGCTGTCTGTTCCCTGATGGGAAGTCAGAGGCATCAATGTTCCATTTAACCAGAAACTTACAATAAGTTCATCTGACAACTAACAGCCAGACTTCTCTAAGGCTCTATGTCATTAATATTACCATCCACCTTCTGTACAAGAACCTACTGGTCAGAAGAGTTTTCTGAGGAAGTGGCAGGCGTGGATACCTGCTTTCCTCAGATATGGGAACTTCAAATAGAGTGGCCATCCAGATAATAAGTATTATGAGGAGGGTACTTTCTTCTGAAGATCAGTAACTCTGCTACTGGTGCAGAATTAAGGAAGAAAGTAAACAGAGGGCAGGTTGAATTTAGCCTGATCAGTAAATATTCTAGAAAGGTCTGGATTCAGGTGGCTCGCACAGCTCATTTACTCGTGTGAAACACAACAAGAAGTCACTATCAGGATGACCCAGAGATCACCTTATGTATCTGTAGATAATGAAAGGATCTTGTTTCAAAAGTAGATGAGATATCTGGGGTAATATTATGGGTAAGGCAGGTGCGGCATGACTTGGCCTGGCCTCTCTGCAGGTCAGCTGTTGCCCCAGTATGTCCAGAAGTTCAAAGCATACTTAGAATCATACCAGCCGCACTGTTTCTAACCCCAGTCTTCCTGCTAACTCGAAGGGTAAACAGTAAGGATCCCCACTGGATATAAAAGGAGATAGGTAAGAAAAGGAAAAAAATGTAGTCCTATTTTGTTATGGAATCATTGTGGTTTTTAGGTTGGAAGGGATCTCTGGAAGACAGGAACACATTGCTCAAAAGCCTTGTCCAGTCAACTTATGAACAGTTTAGAAGATGCGGATATTAAAAACTCTCTGGACCACCATGAAGAAAAGCTTTTAGGACCAAAAGTTTGATAAATTTCTCCATCTTTAGCACTGAGTCTAGTAAAAGGTACAAATAGGTTACAAAAATGTTACAATACCTTTCTCCCATATAAATTAAACTGAGCTTCAAGCAAGAAAATTATCTAAACATATTATTGATTAGAAATAGTTGTATAATACTTTGAAAGATTTATAGTAAAAGTAATACTATCAAAAATTCAGTTCAGAATTCTTCCAAACTGAAGAAGATTCACTTTATTAAGTTTTTCACTTTATCACAAACATATAAAAGGATATCCCTAAATTTTGTCCTTCTTCCTTTTTAAAGAAAAAATAAAAATAGAATTACCTGAAAAAGATCTCAAAAATGGAATATGCAGGTACAAAACTAAAACAAAAATTAAATCCCTTCCCTTTTACTGTCAAAATGAAAGGATACGCACTTGCCACAGTTCACACTTCAAATTGCATTTGTTTTCTTTGAAAAACAGACCAACCTGTCTTAAACTTCTCCATAAACAGGAAATGTACAACTATTTGCATAATTTTCTGGTTCAGAACATTAAAGAATGCAGAGCTGTACATTGCATTCAAGGACCAAAATGTTCTCTTTACTGTAAGGCTTTATAGACAGTGAAACCATGGTGATTCTGCTGTGCATTAGAGCAGCCTAATGAGAGCCTATAAAGTTGATCCTTTTCAGTGCATTGTGCCACATACAGTTTACAGCTGGTATAGAATTTTTAAGAGATGAAGCACAAGTGAAAAAGCCAGTCAGGGACACTCAAAACTTACGATCATGCTAGTAAAACAAAAAGTGCTAGGCCAGTAGCCCAGGCACTGGAAATCTATACTCTCAAATTGTTAGAATGGGCAGCATGTCCCAAAATTCTTGTGCACAGTTTGGGGATCATTCACAACAGTCAGCTTGATCAAAACCATTCTGTTTCAGAAACCAAGAGTGTGTATTAATATTGAGATAATCAAATGCTGTCAGCTAGTGAAAATATACCATCTTGAGGCCTCAAACTGCAAATTTGCAGTATTGCATGAGAATTTCACTGAAAATTGTCATAAACAAAGCTTGCGAGCTGTGAGATATGTCACAAATAATCCCTATAATTGCAAGGTCATTTTATTTAGCTTCCATTTTTACTGCAGCAACAGAAAAGAAAGCTGAAGAGACAGGCAATGAGCATCCACACTCAAGAATGTAACTTGCACTTTTATTACGGAATACCCTTGTAAAAATGATCCAGTGCCTACTAAGAAGCAGTATTTCAGTCTTGAGGTCATCCTGGACATTATTAACCAACCGCGGGTCCAGAAACAGACATTAGGCTCTGGCGTGATATTTCAAATATCAAAAATATTAAGACAGTTTAAGAATTTTGGACATTGCTCCTGATCTGCACAGAAAGCTGTAGGGAAATAAAGCCCAGAAAGCAGTAGTCTTAAAGTACTCAATGTAATAAATGAATGGAAGAGTCAACTGATACCTGATTTTTCAGGACAGAGAGGAAAATACACTCAGTATGTTTATGCTACTATATCACAGTATTTATAAGAAAAATGTGCATGTTTTAATTTGCATCCTAAAATGATTGTATAATCCTGCACTTTCCAGTTTGTAGTATATAATACATAACCATGATCCACTACATGGGAATCACCTAGCAAATAAAGGAAGTTGAAATTAGAGAGAGGGCATCTGCCTGCACTAAGTCACAAAGCTTTTGGAAAACAGAAATAAATCTGACCCTATCTTCTCACTTCTGACCACACTTTGTCCTTAAAAAATCTGCTAGAAAGCCCAATGCACTTAGGCTTGCCTGTATACTCAAGGGAGATGCTGCTCAGGATTAGAAGGTAAGAAAACGAGTTTTATTTGTGCTGTAGTAAGGAAGGAATATGAGAGCTGGATCCCATAGATGTTCAATTTATAGGTTTTTCTTCAGGGCTCAGGGGACAGGGGACTTATAAAGCACCACTATGGGAAGCTGATGTGCAGGCATGATAGTCACAGCCTTTATAACGGGCATGGTTTCATCTGGGATAGAGTTAACTTTGTTACTAGCAGCTGGTGTAGTGCTGTGTTTTCGATTTGGGATTGGAAATAGTGCTGATAGTGCACTGGTGTTTTTGGTTGTTGCTAAGCAGTCAAGGCCTTTTCTGCTCCTCACACCGCCCCACCAGTGGGTAGGCTTTGGGGAGTACAGGGAGCTGGGAGGAGACACAGCTGGGACAGCTGACCCCAACTGACCAAAGAGATATTCCATACCGTGCGACGGTAGGAAGAAGGAAGGGGGAGATGTTCAGGGGGATGGAATTTTGTATTCCCAAGAAACTGTTATGTGTGATGGAGCCCTGCTTTTCTGGACATGGACGAACACTTGCCCACCAGTGGGAAGTAGTGAATGAATTCCTTGTTTTGCTTTGCTTGTGCACATGGCTTTTGTTTTACTTTTTAAACTGTCTTTATCTCAACTCACGTGTTTTCTCAATTTTACTCTTCTGATTCTCTCCCCCCATCCCAACCAGGGGGACTGAGTGAGTGGCTGTGTGGTCCTACTTGCTGGCTGGGGTTAAACCACAACATTAATGTT
Source organism: Rissa tridactyla (assembly GCF_028500815.1). Lineage (NCBI taxonomy): Eukaryota > Metazoa > Chordata > Aves > Charadriiformes > Laridae > Rissa > Rissa tridactyla. The sequence continues at coordinate 112,593,079 of NC_071468.1, read as the reverse complement.
CCAAAACATGATTCTCATTTTTAATACTATAAATATAGTATTTAAAAAAAAATCTCTACTATAAATACTTTGCTATCTATATTTGACCTCCAATCCAAACAGCAAGAGACCAGTGGGAAGCACTGAGAAACCGCTTTAAATTATTTGTTTTGTGAGCTTAAAAGGTCCTGCGCAAAGCAGCTATCATCTTTTATGTATGCCATTTCTTCTCAGGTCTCTACGTATTTTACCAAGTGTTGTGTTTTAAACCTGGTGGGCATCTCAGCCCCACACAGCGACTTGCTCACTCCCTCCCAGTGGGATGGGTGTAAAAGGGAGAAAACTTCACTACTTCCCATCCGCAGGCAGGTGTTCAACCATCTCCAGGAAAGCAGGGCTCCATCACACATAACAGCTACTTGGGAAGACAAACATCATAATGTCCCCTCTTCCTCCTTCCCCCATCTTTTGTTGCTGAGCACGACATCATATGGTATGGGATATCCCTTTGGTCAGCTGGGGTCAGGTGTCGCAGCTGTGTCTCCTCCCGACTCCCTGTGCAGCACCAGCCTACTCATGGGTGGGGGTGGTGTGAGAAACACAAAAGACCTTGACGCTATGTAAGCACTACTCAGCAGCAGTTAAATCTTCCCTGTGTTATGAACAGTGTTTTGATCACAAATCCAAATGATACAAGCTACTATGAAGAAAATTAATCAAGCCCAAACCAGTACACTAAATCACTAAAATACAGCAAGTCTTTAATATGTAAAAGTATCATTTTTCTGACTGACAAAAAAATACCAGTGAAAACTAGAAAAGAAACAAAGGAGATGGAAGGAAAATAGTAGGTGGCAATGCACAGCAGTATACGGGGAGGATGACGGGTTGAGGAGGATACTGTCCTCTAAACAGAATCAAGCGGAGGACTAAAAGTCTCTTTCAAACAGCTCTCAGCCCACATCCTTAGTAGCCATTAACTTCTCCGGAAGTCCCAGCTTATTCATTCATTCATTCCACACCTCTTCCACCTTCCACTTAATCCTTTTCCCTCCAGGACTCCACCTGTGGCTCTCAGCATTGCTTCATCTTGCTGGTACCCATCATCAGACTCCTGTTGATGACTACAAGCTGCCAAAGCAACCCTCAGAAATTGAATGGAAAATTGAAATTGTAACTTCTCAAGAGTGGTAGTTTGTGACCAAGGAATGATCTGGCATGGAAGGCAAGAAGGCCCAATTGCAGAAGGGGTTTAACTGGCTGGAAGCTGGAGTGCTAGAGACAGAAAGTTCATTATTTTCTTTTTTTTCATATTTCAGTACAAATGTGTGTTTAATGCACCTCAAGGGGTATAATAAAAATTCCCCAGCAAAACGAAGCCCCAATCCTGTATCTCAGAAGAATTTTAAAATATAGGAATAGTCTGCACTTGCCAGAAATTTTTGCAGAGTTCTGAAAAAGAGGGTATTTCCAGAAAAAGATTTGGCATAGATTAGTCCTTTCTATAAATCATACAGATGACACCATAGCTGAGATATAAATTCTACTCTCCTTCAGTCTTCCCGATATCAAATTTTATATCTTCAAGAACAAAAAAAAGACCAAAATAACTCAGAATTTACTTTTTTGACTTGTCCTTGTTTTGTGCTAGAAGCAAGAGAAGGATCCTGTCTCCAGTCCCTCCACAGCAACCTGTTTGCTCTGGGGAATGCGAGGCCCAGAGCCTTCACCCATGCTGTTTATACAGTCTTTTATGCTCTGAAGAGTTGGAAGCAGTTCTTCGTACAAGCCGCACTCCTTTCTCTCGGTGCTACCCTTAATATATTGTCTTGGGTGAAGAAGTAAAGAGTTTCTAATCCAGCATAATATTCTGAGCTAGTGTCCTCCACAGTCCCAAGCTTTCATTCTGTATATAGCACAAGAAATCAACAGGCGAGATCAGGGAAGATTTGACTTTGCTTGTATTCAGTAATCACTGCCAGAAAAAAAGTTGTTATTAGAGCTGCCTTTTTTGAAATCTGTGTTAATTAAAGTTAATTTTGAGAGACACATCATCTGATGATCCTTTATTCTGCTATTATGACTATGATCACTTGTTAGATTATACCTTTCTTCTAAACTTTTTTCCCTTTTTTTTTTCTTTTTTTTTCTTTTATGATTAAGAATCCTTTGGTACTAACCTACTAACTAACTAACTTCTCTAAAGTTGATCTATCTCTGGTGCACAGAGATTAAGCAATTTCTGGACAAAGATTAGATAGGTCAATTGTGAACAGCTGTAAAAAATAATAGTAGCATACACGAGAGCAAGCTCTACACCAAAGAGACTAAGTCACTTTAGGTAATATATGTTCACAGTATGTAAAAAGCTTTTGTTTCAATAGTAGTTTTCACATTGTACTAATCTCTGGGCATACGCAAATCAAAAAAGCATATTTTTTCCTGATTTGTGCCATATGATTTGAGTCCAGCCTTAACATTATTAGAGAGAATCATCAGAATGCCAACCTTCAAAATTGCAAAACAACAGAAATGTTTGTGGTTTGTTCCTACCAGTAAAACAGCTGCACCAAACACAGGTCAATAGTTTGCTTACTCATGTTTAGAGTTACCTATGTTTCCCATCTGATATAAGATATTTTTATATTTCTCATACTCTAATTTTGACTTCTTTCAGTGCAAGATTAAATAGGCAAAAACTGCAAAGGAATGCATGCAGTAACGTGTGTTACCTCAGTAGTGGTTTGGGTCAATATCAAATTGTTGGATGATGCATCTAGACATGCAGGATGATAGAAATTAAGTGGGTAGTACACAGAAAGCAAAAGCTTTCTGTGCAGAATACACGGGATGGTACAAACTACTTATACTACAATGAAAATAGGATTAGAACAATCTGATACAATGAGGTTTTAAAAAAACAATTTCAGATAACAATACAAGTGAAGAAGATTAGGAAGCAGAAGTTACATGTTTTTTTCAGATAAGTTAAATTAGTTAGTTATAGTTTTATCAGGTCTTACAAGTTTGGGCTATATGCTGAAGGACATCTTGAAAGAATGGTAAATATTGGACTTGGTGATAATAATAGAGTAGTATGGAAATATGTGCAAGTGTTTTATACTGAGCTAGAGTATGAGTTTAAACTTGTCAGGTGCTCCGTGGTAACTGCCAATGTGTCTGCTTGTGATGTAGGCTTACTTCAAGGTTATTGATCCCTTTTTTTACATAGGGGTGAAAGCATGCAGTAGCTACTGCAAAGCTAAATTATGGTATCGGTTTGTATCGGAGTATGGTATGGTATCGTATTGGAGTACCCAAGTACTCCCTAATCCAGCATTTTAACCTCACACACAAAAGCAGAGAATATTTGGTTCTTCACTCATACCAATGAATGGACATCAGAAGAGCATTTCTAACCATACTTTAAGTATGACATTTAAAATAAAAGTGTTCTAAATATCAAAATATCAGCTTTTAAACTACAATGGTAGTAAAGAGAGACTAAAAATAGCCTCAAGATTACCATCCTATCCTAAATGAAAAAAAATTTTCCAGGACATGCCCAGTTTTAAAATTCAGTCTAAACATTCCATATCTGAATTACTTACCACTAATCAAGTGATTGCACTGTTCTATCTACTTCATCCCGTAAATGGTTCATCTGACTCTATTGTGTTCATGCTCTTCAGAAAGCTTTCATACTTTACTTCCCTGCCACAGATCTAACTGCCCGTCTGGCAGTTCTTGATCCATTTGAGTGAATCCACATCTGTCCTTGAGGCATTCCCATCCTCTGAGAAGGTCTTAATCCCTCCTTACCTTTTTTTCTTCTTGCTAGCCTCCCCTTTACTTTACCTAGAACCCATTTTGTCATTGGCACTAACTAAATTTTTCCCTGGGTAGTGATGAGGACTACATTGTAGCTCACCTTCAGGGCAGCAAAAGTCAAATTTTTTCTGCACCATTGCACTGACTACTCTCATCTGGTCCAGGTTTCCCTTTCCCTCCAGAGGGCTCTTAAACAGACTGTTATTATTTAATATACTTTTAATCTTCTTCCATAATACGAGTTTTTAATTTTTATGTAATAATTTGCCAGAGGTCCTTTATATTTGCCTTTAAGTAATGAAGACTCTAAAATTAAACAAGCATCGAGAGTGTTCAAAAACCTACTGTCCTGAATTTGTGGAGGCAAATAATCTGCATACCCAAAGCAAATCACCTAGACAGCCATGTTATAACAAAAACTGCTTATTTGAATCTTCTACTCCACTTGGATTACCTTTATCTAGTTACAAATTTCTTTTTTTTTTTTTGTCTGACTTTTTTTTAATTTCCTTTGGGGTTATTCTACCAATTTATTTAATTTAAAGGATTTTTAGATAAAATTATATTTTATTTCTGTATTTTACATTTCAACCTATCCTTCTTGTTTATTTCAGTATTATTGCATGAAATTGTTCATATAAGTTACCAAGTAGAACTACAGATGTGTGACTTTTAAGAAAAAACATTGGTAAGACATTAGAGTTCAAAACATTATTATCTCAAATATTTTTAAAATAAGTACAAAGCATCATGTATGTTAAGTGTCTATAAAATATATATATATATATGAGTGATTTTCTATGTTATTGGCATAGTTTTTTCTATGTTTTCTATGCTATTGGCATAGGATTTAGTTTTAGTTGTTAAATGCTTGTAAAAATGAAGAATAGATCATTTTAAACTACAATCTAGCTTAAGTAGTATTTAAGCTGTTGGTAAACATAACTTAGAGTTAACCTGTGCATTTCAAAGTACTGTAAAAAGCTCACTGGCGGCAAAATAATTCACCTGAGGCTCTCATTTGGTTCATGTACAGCATGATAAAAGGTAATACAGAAAATAAAAGTAACAGATTATATAGACACTTCAAAGATTTACAAACAGATATTGATTCTTTCATTTTAATCTTCATAGTGATCAACACAGATGTCTTATTCATTGCTATATACTTTGAATCTCCTCAGAACTGAATTAATGATGACACTTTATAAACAAAGGCAATCAGACCACATCCTTGCTGTTATATACATTTGTAACAGATAGATTGTTTTCAAGAAAGTGCTGATCAAGCAAGCAGTCCAGAAGGTATTCCAATCTGGTAAGAAGGACCTGTTTTCTCTGAAGTCCTGAGTATCTTCCCAGAAAATATAATTGACTATAATTCTGTACTACAAAGAAAATACAAATCCTAAATCCTTTTGTAAACAGTCAGAATCTTTTTGCTTTTCATATCACAAAAATATTAGCAATAAAATATTGGTTACACTGCTGGATCAGTTACTAAAGCAAAGAACAGGAGAAAAACAAGAGAAGTGACATTTAATAAGAAACAAGTTCCCTGTTTCTTTGCTTCTAAAACTTCTCTTTGCTACTCAGACAGCTCAAATGACATTCAGTTATTCGCCTCCCATATGTCTGTGATTTAATTATAATCAAAACTGTCAGGGAGGTATTTTAAATCACAGGGGTTTGTCAATGTTTATTGGCACAAGCATGGAAATTTTCTGTGTTAATCTTTTCTCTGACTTCAAATTTATATTAATGGCCATCATTCCTCAGGCTGCCTTCCTAAGAAGTACTGGGAATCATGATTGAAAGAGAAATAAACTATATATTGCCTCCAGCAGTGAGCAGCTGGTGTTTTAACTGTCTGAATACAAACTTAAGATGTACAATTCTGGCTTTATATGACAAGCGCTTTTATAGCTCAGACACTAACAGCACCTAGCTTGTCCAAGTCGACCGTAAGGATTGAGGTGAAGAGATTATTGTAAGGCTAACTGCGTTAGAAAGAAGCTGTCATTAAGTGGAAAAGTGCAAAAAAGTTAAGGAGGTTCAAAATGCTTCACTGAAACAACTATTTTCTCAAGCAGAGAACTACAACAATAGAATGTCATCTGTCTTAATGCCTATGCACTTCTCAAAATTTATTTGTTAAAACAAACAAAAAGACCTTAAGCCTGAAATTTATACCTTGACTATTTTAAGACTTGTACTTCTGATTTAAAAAGAAAAAGAAAAAAAAAAGAAAAGAAAAAGAAAGAAATACTTTCCTTATCACTGTTGTGTTTTTATTTTTCTTTTATATTGGTGCAGACAATGTCTCTTGAGAGATATCTCTTTCAAAGACATTGGCAAAATTATAACAGATTATCTCAGCCTTTGTACTTAAATTGTAGCGAAATAGCTTTGAACCTCTGCAATGATTAACTTCTCACATGCTACAAAATAAAAGATCTAAGTGGAAAAAGCTAGGAAGACTGAAATGTACATTGTGTTGAGAGTTTCAATTAAATTCAGTTGCTGTAGGACTTTCTTTTCTTCTTCTGTCTTTCCAAAAAAGGAGTTGCATTGCATTTGTCTTTTAATGTCATAAGAATAATGCTGTCCCACTTAAATTTTATCCATTTTTTTGTTAATTATGGCCAGTATCCTAAATTTAGATTCTTTTGCCTGACTTTTAGAAGTATACACTTTTCCATGATTAAAAGCAAACCTCTTTTATGGAAATAGTAATCCCTGATACAAATCTATCAAGTTTCCATTGCACACAATACAGATCAATTGAGTATAAATGTAGCAGAGTAACAGAAGGTGAATTAATTTAATGCCCTATTCCAAGGTGTGACCTATAATACTGTTACTGATAATTTTACATTATTTAATTAACACAGTATGTTGGTATTTGACAAATCATGTTACTTTTGAAAGTATTATTTAGTTACCATGGATTATTCCCCAATAGAAAGAGCAAAAATACAAACTAATTGATAAATCCTACTAGACTGGTGATAAATCACAATTATTATTTCCAAAATGCTGATAACATGGTGAGTGCTACAAAAACAATAAAGAACTCATAGGAGGATTAAGAAAAAAGCATACAATACGTGTCAAAAGGAGACTTCTTTGACAGTTCTGTACCATGCCTTAGTTTTTACACCCATCCAGATGAGAATAAAATAATATTGTTTTCATATGTAAAATTTTCAAACTCATATAAAGAGCTACACAAATTGCTTGACAATGGATAAGTGGGATCAAATTAAACATCATATCATTATTTAAATTAATCAACTGTAAATTAGAGGAAGTTAGAGGTAACTTCTAAAATTATATAAAGACTTACAGAAAAAATGTCTATCATTAATTTTTGTATTTACTGATAATGTCTAAATCAGTGTGCCATGTCTCTTCATAACTTTTTCTTCTGTGTAGAAAGATAGAGTTTAAAGCAGGTCAGTAGATTACCTATTACGCCTTTCTTTATATCTGTAGTATGTAATGTTTTTTAACCTTTAGTAAACAACTCTAACATAGTGGCACACTGTAAAATGATGGTGTTTTTTATTTCTGTGTAGTTAGTAACACATGCAATAATTGTATATTAATAGGAATATAAAGCAAATTTAGTCCTTTTCTCTGTATAGGCAATCAGTCAGTCTGATTCATCTGCAATCCCATCTGCTGTTCATGTCACATAGCAAGAGGAAAAATAAAAAAGTAAAGAAAAATTTTGAATGCAGAAATGGTAGATTTACCTTTAATTTCTGGTGAACACATTTATAACATAAAATTATTTATATATTAATTCAATAAAATGATCCAACCTTCAATTTAATAGTGGACTTTTGCTCATAGTAAGGGATCTAAAATAACAAAGTAAAAATATGTATTATATAGTAATGTAGTAGCATCCTCACCTCCAACAGTCCAGTAAATATAATTTTTCAATAACTCCTGAAAGACCATGGATTTTTAATTGACGCGATAGTGCAAGTCTCAGGCCTTTTCTGGTTTGTCTTGGGGTGAATTAATTTTGGTTTGGTTTAGTTGTCATTGTTTTATGAATAAATTTATTTTAACTTTAGTTTATAGGGATAACAAGTAGTTATTCCATTTGAACTATTTTTGGCTCCAGAATAAAATGTGATGTCAAAGAAAGCAGGCATAAGATGGTATCACAAATTACAGCCATCAATCAATGGTTACTACAGGAGTACAATTTTGTACTGATCAGGTAAAAACAGTTTTAGAGATAACAAAAAGGAACTGAAAACAGGAAGAGCTGAGATCCTTTAAAGAAAAAACAAAACAAAACAAAACAAAACAAAACCAAGCAAACTTTGGTAAGAGTATGTCTAAAACCAAAACTAAATGTACCCCAGTCTGAGGAGGAAGAAATCATCAGTATCATGCATTGGGCAAAAGGGGAAAGAAATCTCTAAGTTTCTAGTGAAATCTTGTGAAGATTTCATGATGCTGACAATTTGCTATGACTCTCCATCCCATTACTCGCCTGAGGGATCTTTCGCTGCACCAATTCAGGGGCAACACAGCTTCTACTCCTGTAGATAGGAAAACTCAGCTACATGCTGTACTCTGAACAGTGCTCAAGGGAGCAATTGCCTGCATATGGAGAGACCCCAGTACTTGAAGCACCTCCAATGATCAATCCCATTGATTTGGTGCACATCAATGGTTTTGTTATGCAAGCATTGTACAGGAAAAGTGCTACTTTCCTGTAACCACTACTGTCCATAAATGTGTATGTAATTTGTATATCGCTTAAACTCAAATAGAATTCAGTCTACCAAGATAAAAAAAGATGCCAGGTTGTGGTCCTTTTAAGCACACCAAGTGTTCACGCTCTCTAAGAACCAGCAGTTCAAGTACATTAACAGGGGTTCTTCCAGAGGTATGAAGGTAGAGTTCAAGCAAATCTGTCTGATTTGTACACAATTCTATCCAACTAAAGGCTTTATATTCATAAATACATTAGTATTGCTCCAACTGTGCTTTGTTCTGACACAGCAGGTTGCTCTGAAAATCTTCATCTCATTGGCTTCTCCTTTCAAGAGAACAAATGCTCACAGGGTTGAGATAAAAGTGAAATTTTGAGTTTCTTATTTCTCTCAACATCTCTGTGATTTGAACATGTGCAGAAATGTGTCTCTGGGTACGTAGGCAAGAGCTGAACTGTAGACCTTTTGTAGCCCAAAGGTTAAGCATCAGGTTAAAGGGGTGTTTTGAGGTTGTTGTAACCATTTTGGAGCATTTAACCTGACGTAGCCTGAGACAGTTGCATTTGATTTGCATTTAGTCTTCCATTCACAGTGGAATGATTAAAATTACTATTTTTGGCTAAGCTAATTCCAGACCCTCCCAACTCTTTCTTCCTTAATATGTAAAACAGATTTCAAGATTTTACTTTTATTATGTAATGTTTTTGTCATATAATACCAGCACATAACAGAGACACAAATATTTCTTCTCGGTGTTTAAGTCTTAAACATAGTTATTTGTAGCTCAGTGTCTTCTATCTGAAGTCATTCTTTGATTTAGTCCCATATGTTGAATCAATCAATCAGACCTGTTGTCCTGATTCTTAAAGATGTTTCATTTCTTTCTGTGGTCACCAGTCAATTTCTACACTGCGGCAATACTTACAAGGCCTCCAGTTACAAGGACTGGGATTTAGTTACGCTGCAGAATCTTAGTTCTCCATTGTGGGCAAGACTTGACTTAACTGTGTCCCCTAGCTATAAATAAGAATAGAGATAACAGTACATTTTATAATGTACCTGCCATTCATATGAAGTGTGACCTTTGTTGATGCATTTCAAAAGAAATATAATCCTATACAGAATAAGTCAACAGAATAGTCATGGCATTACATTAGCGTTCAATACTTGGTCAAAGTGTATATGTTCCAACTAATGAATGAATACATACGAAGTAGATCTATTAGGGCCCAATCTGTGGTCAAATACCAACATAAACACACGTGGCACAGAGTAGTCACAGAAGCTCAGCTCTCGGAAGGATGAGTCATATTAATTTTACAGATTTCTTCTATTCTTCAGGTTTTTGGCCTCATTTTTTTTCATTCTTTATTTTAATATTACCTAGTGTTCATGAAAAGAGAACCTTTTCATCACAGTCAAGGAAATCATTGATGGGTAATGTTAAATTTTAGAAAGATAATCTCAGGCCGTCAAGAATTCTGAGCATCCTCATTCTAATAGCTTTTGTAAGAACTAAAGTCATCTGAGAAGGAGAAGCTAAAAATCATCATCAGAACTAGTTATGGAAGGGTAGAGGAGACTAGTCCTGTTCTTCAAGTCATGTATACGCAGGCCCTCACCTGGGACTTTTTATTTATACCTCCTAGAAAACAGTATACCATCTGCACAAAACATCTGGACAAAGGTGCAACTGGTGCATTGCTTTCTAAAAAACTAGCTCTTTTAAAACTGGACAACTCACTAATCATCATCTAATTGCAGAGCTGCTGCTGTAAAATGCCCGTGAGTGCAAAATAATAAGAACGATTGCATGCAGGAGGCAGATGGTGCCACCCAGTCCTGCAACAAAGCAGCAGCTTGTAATCTTTTGAAAAAAGAAAACATTTCTAATTCCAAGGAAAACTATAAAACAGTTGTACTGCATCCTTTCTTTCTGTCTTAGGTACTAGATTCTATTTATGCATTTAGGAATATGATTGACATTTGTAATGCTTTCATCAGAGGGAGAAACACATACAAGAAAGTCTATTATTTTAACAGTTGAAATATTCTTATATGTTTTAATACAAGTACTATTTCTGCTGTCATATGTCATATATTATATATTAATTTCACATTTGAGGAGGTGAGGGAGGAGGAATATGCCTCCAGTATTTTGCAGTTTGAGATGAGCATCATTCACTTTGAAAGTCTCAGGTCAGCCATAAGATAATGTAATCCTTGTAGACAAACAAGCAGAAAATTCCAAGGTGCCAGTACAGCTAGGCATGGCCTTTATTCCAAATGTGCAAATACATTTTAAAATAACTTTCATCCAAGTAAGCAAAACATTCTGAAGATATGAACTGGGATAATGACCATAATTCATTGAAGGCTTGTGTCAATTTGCTATATAACTAGCACCTGTTTATTATTTTTTTTAACTAGTGAACAGAATGGGAAAATGGGGATTTGGCGGTTGATGTGGAAGAGGGCACCCAGGAGACCTTGAGCTGCTGCTCGGGGCATTATGGGACTGCAGGACACAGCGTGGTGGTGGTGACAACATTGCAGTGTGATCCCCAGTGCCAGTAGGATTGGCTGTCCTGGTCAGTCAGAGACCTTGGCCAGTCACATCCTCAGTGTTCCTGAGGATGAAGGTCTTGGTGGCATTATCTGTGGAGCCACTAGGCTGAGAGAAACAATGAGCAGATTGTGTAGCATCAAGGAGGATGACTGAGGGATCCACAGCTTATTTGCAGAGACACTGGGGGTGGGAGAGAGCTGTGGAAGCTCATGTTGAACAGAATGAGGGACAGCCAGCGAATATGCTTGAATGGGTGGAGGGTGTTATGGAGACTCTTACAACGGTGGAAGATGGAAGCTTGTGACTTCCAGCAGCAGTAAGGTTATTACTGCCCTGACAAGATATAGGACCATGGTAACTAGAAAAGATAAACACTCTGCCCAGGAGGCATCTAGGTCAGCTGGGCTGGATTTGTGGGCTGGAAACGATGCAACCAGCAGAAGGTAATAGGTTGTTGTGATCTTCAGCTAACTGAGGCACTCACCTGCAAAGCTGACTTGCCAGCCTTACCTGCTAGAGGCCAATATCTGCTGTTTTGGAGAGACTGCCAAGAGGCATCTACTCCACCATAACCCCTTGCTACTCGTCCACTGGGGCTCCAACAGTACTGTGCAGAGAGACCTTGAGTGTGCTAGCAGTGACCACAGGATTACAGGGGCCAAGATAAAGGGCATAGAAGCCCAACTTGTATATTCCCTGGGACTGCCAGTGAGAGGGAAAGGTCGAGTAGGAGCAGATGCACTTTGGAGGTCACCATGGTGTGTGGCTCATGTGGCAGGCTGGGTATGGACTTTTATGACTACAAAGATCTATTTGAGAAAAAAAGGTTGCTGGAGTGAGACAGGATCCATTTGAAAAAAATGGGGTAGCAGCATCTTCACCAACAGACTTACCAATCTAGTGAGGATGACTTTAAATTAAAAGGATTGAGGGATGGAGTTCAGAGCCCAAAGTGTAGAACAGAGGCAAGGAGGACAGTGGAATTCAGCGTGATGGAGTATTGACCCGTACTTCTCCTGAGAAAGCAACATGATTGGAGGCACAGGTCAGGTGCCTGCATGTGAAAGAAAGCAGGACAGGAGACTAACAGAAAGAATCAGAAACCCATATGAAACTGCAGAGTAGTAGCTATATGAGGGTCATGGAAAGGTGGTGGGGTATCTTGTGTAACTGCAGTGGAGCAGTGGAAGGGTACGGACTCTTCAGGGAGTAAACCATTCACTGTGGAAGGAGCCTCGATCATTGGTGTGGGTTAGACACCTCACCTTAAGTGGCTAAACTATGGAGAGAGAAATCCTATACAAGTAGCTAAACTTGAAACAAGGCTTTATCATTAATCCATGAGGTTTGATCTCCTTTGAGTGATGTTTGATAAAGCAAAGTGTTAGAAAATTGGTACATACTTTGGAGTTTCATGATCACTTTGATATTTCAAGCTCTGCTTATGGTTTCAAGCAATGAAAAAACAAGCCAAGCAAGTTAGTGCCCAAGATTTCATTTGTAATATTTCTAGACTAGGTATTTCACCTTTATTGTACCCTTTTCTACTGAGCACATATTATCTGATGACTGACTCTTTTACAGTTGATACAAAGAAACAATAAACACTCGTCTGACTACCCAGGGCATCTAATCATCCCTGGCAATCAAAGGATTTGTAAATGTCACTGCACTTTGTCACATCCTTCCAGCTGCCAGTGCAGCAGTGATTTCACTCGAGTGCTAAATTCTCTTGTCTGACCTCCAAACAAGGCACACATGAAGAACAAAGGAAACTGAAAACTGGCATTTTCACAGAGAAAATCCTTAATCTAAGTTGTTCAATGTGTTTATGTTCAAGGGAGATAGGGTCCCCAATACATTTTAATTAAAATATTTCACATAGACTATTTTCTTTCCTTCTGTTTCATACATTTCTACCTGAATAGAATTTTAGGTCCAAAGTTAACACTTTCCTGTGTCCTGTGTATTACTAATAAGCTTTGTAAACTGTAAGCTGTATCATAATTAGGGAAAGACAGAATTGATTTCCATCAGAAGTGTTTTCAGGATATAAACCTTATAATGGGAAGAAAGGGAGCTGTATCATTTGACAAGACTGCTTAACATTTAATATTTTGTTTAGCCCTTATTAGCCTAGTCTTTTTCTAAATACTTCTTGTCCTACTTCATGTCACCATAATGTGTTATAACTGACACAGGAAATTTTAAATATTTTTCCTTATATTGCTGCCAGTATTCTATCACTCTTCTGCTTTTTTGCAGAAATTATAGATAAAAAGGCAAATATACATATACTACCATGCTACTTTCCTAACAAAAAATAATACAAAATTTTGCTCGATTGTTAATTACAGAAATCAACAATTTAGTCTAGCTTTCCAAAAATGCAGTAAAGTGAGCATTTAAGGCCCAAAAGAAACAAATCAGAAACTTCAGAGGAAAAAACAACAGCATAGAATCATAGAATCATTTAGGTTGGAAAAGACCCTTGGGATCATAGAGTCCAACCATCAACCCCACTCTACAAAGTTCTCCCTTACACCATATCCCTTAACACCACATCTAAACGAATCTTAAACACATCCAGGGATGGTGACTCCACCACCTCCCTGGGCAGCCTATTCCAGTGTCTGACCACTCTTTCTGGGAAGAATTTTTTCCTAATGTCCAGCCTAAACCTACCCTGCTGCAGCTTGAACCCATTCCCTCTTGTTCTATCACTAATTACCTGTGAGAAGAGATCAGCACCAACCTCTCTACAATGTCCTTTCAAGTAGTTGTAGAGAGTGATGAGGTCTCCCCTCAGCCTCCTCTTCCTCAAACTAAACAGTCCCAGCTCCTTCAATTGCTCCTCATAAGACTTATTCTCCAGGCCCTTTGCCAGCTTCGTTGCCCTCCTCTGCACTCGCTCCAGCACCTCGATATCTCTCTCATATCGAGGTGCCCAGAACTGGACACAATACTCAAGGTGTGGCCTCACCAGTGCTGAGTACAGGGGGACAATCACCTCCCTCCTTCTGCTGGTCACACTGTTTCTAATAGTAGCCAGGATGCCATTGGCTTTCTTGGCCACCTGGGCACACTGCTGGCTTGTGTTCAGCCGCTTGTCAATTAGAACCCCCAGGTCCTTTTCTGCCAGGCAGCTCTCCAGCCACACTCCCCCAAGCCAAGCAAAACAAAAATCAAAAGTACATTTCTGCTGATGAACTTTTCAATAGGACTTATCATCTGATCTGTCTAACTACAGCAGATGTCTACTTCACAGTTGACTGTCCAGACTCACTGTGCTCCCTATACAGGGAGAAATGGATACAGCCCTGGGAAGATTTTTGTTATCATAAAGTCTATGTCTAAGTAGATGAGATCAAGTGGAGGCCAGTGACAAGTGGAGTCCCTCAAGGATCAGTACCGGCACCGGTCTTGTTTAACATCTTTGTCAGCGACATGGACAGTGGCATAGAGTGCACCCTCAGCAAGTTTGCCAACGACACCAAGCTGTGTGGGGCGGCTGACATGCTGGAAGGAAGGGATGCCGTCCAGAGGGACCTTGACAGGCTGGAGAGGTGGGCCCATGCCAACCTCATGAAGTTCGACAAGACCAAGTACAAGGTCCTCCATCTGGGTCGTGGCAATCCCAAGCACCGATATAGGCTGGGCAGTGACTGGCATGAGAGCAGCCCTGAAGAGAAGGACTTGGGGGTGCTGGTGGACGAGAGGCTCAACATGAGCCATCAGGGTGCACTAGCAGCCCAGAAAGCCAATCGTATCCTGGGCTGCATTAGGAGAAGCGTGGCCAGCAGGTCGAGGGAGGTGATTCTCCCCCTCTACTTCACTCTCGTGAGACCCCATCTGGAGTACTGTGTCCAATTCTGGATTCCCTACTACAAGAGAGACATGGACGTGCTGGAACTTGTCCAGAGAAGGGCCACGAGGATGATCAGAGGGCTGGAGCACCTCTCCTATGAGGACAGACTGAGAGAGCTGGGCTTGTTCAGTCTGGAGAAAAGAAGGCTCCGAGGAGACCTTATAGTGGCCTACCAGTATCTTAAGGGGGCCTACAAGAAAGCTGGTGAGGGACTTTTTAGGATGTCAGGAAATGGTAGGACTAGAGGGAATGGATTAAAACTAGAGATGGGACGATTCAGACTGGACGTTAGGAAGAAGTTTTTCACCATGAGGGTGGTGAGACACTGGGACACGTTGCCCAGAGAGGTGGTGGAAGCCCCATCCCTGGAAGTTTTTAAAGCCAGGCTGGATGGGGCTTTGAGCAACCTGATCTAGTGGGAGGTGTCCCTGCCCATGGCAGCGGGGTTGGAACTAGATGATCTTTAAGGTCCCTTCCAACCCTAACAATTCTATAATTCTATGATTTTATGCCCCAGCAAAATCTTTTTTTTTTTTTTTTTTTTTTTTTTTTAATTAACTATAAAAGCAGTCTGGGGCAATGATATCAAATGTATATATGTGCATTGTGGTTCAATTTAATCTTTTCCACACAGTTGTCAGTCTCTAATTTATAGAACACATTATAATGTTTTTTGTTTGATTTATGGGCTATAGTAATGTTTTTCTTAAAATATTATATCAAAACATTTTGTTAGTATTCCGTAGTGGTAAAAGAAGCAAACTAAATGTCATTATTGACTAGAAATGAAAAAGAAACAATATATTTTTGTATGAATCTATCACATGCCTGTCTCTGGCATACCTGGACCTTCTACCTAAAAACTACAGTAGAATCAGAATGACAGAAAAGGACAACAAGAAGGATCAAAGTAATGGAATAGCTTTGGTATGATGAATGAATAAATAGACTGTGACTCTATAACCTTGAAAAGATACAACTGAGATTCTATAAAAGACTTTAAAATTATGAGTGGCACAGAGAAGGTGATAGATATGATTATTCACTTCTTAAGATATAAAAACTAGGCGATTTCAGATTAAAATAACACTGACAGCTTTGGAGGGGAAAAAAAGAGGGTAAGCAAAATATAGTTAGACTATATATTAGACAAAAAAAGATTAGACAAATTCACAGGAGAAGAATAAAAAGTGATGTAGAGTATGAACAGAAAAAAATACCGTTGTTCATTTACAAATAGAAAGTAAAAATTATTCGACAGGAGAAAAGCAGGAAACAAATTCAACAATTGGTTCAAATTTGTCCTGTAGGGTCCCTGAATACAAGTCTTTTAATTGTAGCCTTTGAAAAGATCTGAAGAGAAAAAAAGGTACTGTCCTGTAAGTCTAGTTATGTCTATTACTAAGGTTTGCTCATGTTTTGGTGCAGAGGTGGATTCCAGCACAGCCACATCTTGTGTAAAAGTCACGTGTAAAACTCTAAATTCTGCCACCTCAGGAGAGATATTACTCCTTAAAGGCACTGTTCTAAAAGCCAAATAAGCTGTGCATGTTCAGTGTCTTTACCTACAAATAAGGAGAAACATTGCAATTTTCAAGGTTGAAAAAATGATCTAATATACTAAATCGCACTGACTATTGCACTGTGTTCCTGAAGCAACCGATAACTTTTTTAGTTTTCACTGCAGAGGTTATACATTATTTATGAGCAAGCCAAGTAGCTTTATCTTCAAAGAAAGAGCAGAGACTCTCATTGACATCCCTAAGAGATGGCTTCTTTTTTTCTTTTCTTTTCTTTTTTTTTTTTTAATTAATCGAACTATTTATTTAGAGACTTCATTATGAACTTTAGAGCCTCATTTAGAGCACATCAGTTGGAAAATCCTAGTTTTCTTTAGCAGTTTTTCAGCAAGCAATAGAGTGGAACCTTGTCAGCTAGAAAGGGTGAAACACGTGGTATTTTCTCCTTTATTGGAATAAAGAATTTCAAAGGAACATGTCTTACTATAGAGCTTTTGACAGTGCAGAAGTGTGAGCTCTGTTGTTTCCATATCAGTATAATTAAGCCGCAACCCTGCAAACACTTTATAGATAAGTAGCTTTAGATAGAATTAATAGGCTCTAATTTTAGCAGTTAAAAAATTAGCATTTAGCTTAAGTTAATTTTCCAGCCATACTATATATAGAGACCAAAGAGTGACAGCGGCTACTCCTAAAAATGTTATCTGGGATTAATTGTCATCTGTAGAATTTTATCTATCTCATTGACTGAAAACGGAGAGAAATTATTATTTAGAACAGCCAGACCAATACTTAGGTGTCCACCATCTCTAAATCTGATCTAGTCCTGAGGGCTACTTTCATTATTAATGAAGGATAGTAAGTATCATCAAAAGAAAATTTCTCAAAAATACAAATGGAAGGTAGGTCAAATGAATTACTGTCTGAAGACACCCGTGTTTCTGTTTTGACTGTATAAGAAGTGACTAGTTCAGAATTAGACATCTACATTCTACTATTAAAATTAGTTAGATGAATGCCACTCAGTCTTACCTTTCTGTCGCTAAGGTTAAAATACTGAATTAAAGCACTTCTGAAAAATCTCAGTGGGCTTCTCTGCACCTGTAGCTATCTAAATATATTTAAATATTTGGCTTCCTAAAACAGCCTCTTATATAAAAAAAGGCATTAATAATTTTTACCTCACAAGGATAGTGAAATTTAAAATGCAGTAAAGGTTGTGAGATGACCATTTCTACAAAAAAAGGACAGGAGTCAGCATGATAAACCTGTAGAATTAAGGTTTTATCATTATATTCAGTGTAACACTGGTGGACACAATTGTTCATTATAGATATAGTATACAGAAGTCATTGTATTGCCTTAGTTTTTTTGTCTGTCTCTCCAAAATTTGGGCAATGCCTTCCAGAAAATAAATGAGGGCTGGCTGTACTTTTAGACATATACTGAAACTGTATTAATCTCTCTTCCACATATGAGAAATCATTCCATTGATACAGAATGACAGTGACATTACACTCTAATAGACATAATAAAAATAATGCTCCATCCTACTTTGATAGATGTTCAACCCTTCTAAATTACACAGTTCTAAAGATCTATCATTGCAGAGGAAAAAATATTTTAAAAAGAAAAAAGCAAAGACACTCTCCCCACCTTTAATAAGCATGTAAGCTGTTTTATTTGATAGCAAATAAGAATATAGGCCTTCACTATTTTTTACTAATGTCACATTCATACACATTCTGTAATAAGAATTACATATTTGTGAGTAGGGAGTAATAAGACATAAGCTAAGGGGATTCCTCAGAAGGCTATATTGTACAATGGTATCTGTAAAAGCATGAAAAAAGGGAGTAAAATGCAAATAAAAATACAATTGTACCTGACCAGCTTCCAATATGTTAGACAACAGAACATAATTTAATGCAGAAAGTAAACACAACCTTCCTAATTAGTTGGGTTTTTTTTTTATTTCATTTATTTACCTATTTAAAAGGGTATCCAATGAAATCTCACCATGCACAGACCCTTCTGTTGATTGTATTCTGCTCCCTGCTGGTTCTTCATACCTCCTGCTTCTGAGCAGAGCACTATGCCTAACAAGTCATGAGTAGTGGAAACCAAAGGAACAATGGTAGCACTTAAGAGTATAAAGGGACTGTACGTTCATGAAAGGAATTTTAATCTTTTAATCTCTGAGGAAGTTGAACATGAAACTTAGCTGAATGATAGGAAAGTAGAGAAGTTTCTCACACCTTCGCTCTTTCTTTAAAAAATAGCAATGATAGGTTCAATACCTACTTAAGTGGCAGAGAATTATCTTTTACATCCTGTTGCCACCAAACTATATTTTGGGTTTTTGTGATTAGTCCAGGATATTTATGAGGGGGAGAGAGTTTCTGTCTGTATTTTGGGCTGTTGACCTGATTTGACAGCAAAATATACATATCAATCTATCAACAAAATTTTTAATGTTTATCCCCTTTTTATTCTCAGAACTCATTAAAATTCCTCACCATTCTTTATAATGTACTGATTCCAATGAGAAGACTCTTAGCTATCCAAAGTGGAAATTATTAAAACATTTCAGTAGAGATTTTCTTCTGACTGGGCTAAAAAAGCCACTTTTAACAATATTACTGTCACCTGTTTGGTACGTAGTGTACGGGTTTTGGCTGGGATAGAGTTGATTTTCTTCATAGTAGCTCATACGGTGCTGTGTTTTGGATTTGTAATGAAAAAAGTGCTGACACACACTGATGTTTTAGTTATTGCTGAGCAGTGCTTACACAAGGTCACAATAGTTTCCGCTTGTTACACTGCCCCACCAGCGAGTAGGCTGGGGGTGCATAAGAGGTTGGGAGAAGACATAGCTGGGACAGCTGACCCTAACTGACCAAAGGGATATCACACACAATACGATGTCATGCTCAGCAATAAAAGCTGGGAGAAGATGGAAGAAGAGGGGATGTTTGGAGTTATGGTGTTTGTCTTCCCAAGTAATTGTTACGCGTGATGGAACCCTGCTTTACTGGAGATGGCTGGACAATGCCTGCCAATGGGAAATAGTGAATAAATTCCTTGTTTTGTTTGCATGCACAACTTTTATTTTACCTATTAAACTGCCTTTATTTTAACTGATGAATTTTCAGTTTTACCCCTCCAGTTGTCTTCCCCATCCTGCTGGGGGAGTGAGTGAGCGGCTGTGTGGGGCTGAGCTGCCTACTGGGATTAACCCACAATGCGTAGATTCCTCACCTTTACTTGGGAGAGTAAGCTTTCACTCCTGAGGGTGGTTAACCTCCACAGCTAATCATTCTGTAAGTGGAATGTGTAGGAACCATCTGACATCTTTAAGGCTGAAAAAAAACTGTGATGGATTTCTAAGAATGTTATTTTGAAGGTCTGACAGGTAGTGTGATTTCAGAGAGAGGACAGACAACTGAACTGGGAGTCCACACACAGATTGTTTCAATTTTTTTCCCATTTGTCTGTAGGTAGCTGTTAACAACTCCTTTGAACTTACAATGCCTCAGTCCCTGTGTAAGAATGGACATAATGACAAACTCCTACTATTCACTGATCAAAAGAATGGAAAGAATAATTGTACTCACTACTAATACTAATCAGTACTAATACCTAAAAGTTGTTAGCAGGTAGACATATCTTAGATGAAATAATTTAGATTATTTCAAAAGATAAGGAACAAAGACAACCACATCTTTACAATTGACACATTTTCTGGGAGTCTTTCCAGAGAGGTTGAAATGAATAGGATGAGTCCTGTGCTGAAAGTAAGGCATATGCTTAAATTCTTGCCTATCTGGAATGTCGTTATGCATTCTTTCATATCTAAAGGTACATTGTATTTCCTACAAAAAGCCAATGCAAAGAGTATTTAATGTACTATGAGGTTACCTGTCTAGGGAAAATAAAACACAAAAAAACTAATTAAGAATGTTAAACTAATTGCTTTAAAATAGAATTTGCATAGGATATTTGACAAATTTTATGTTCGTATTACTGCATTTGTGAAAATTTGGCTTGATAGGTCTTTCATAACTAACAAGTTATGAGGAACAATACATTTAGCAGGTGTTACAAATAACTTTACATAAATTGCTTTGCTTATAATGACTTGACAAATTTGGGTCTTGACATCAAGCAAAGAAATGAGCCGGATATGATGAGAAGGCAGGCTTTTGGTGAGAGCAGAGGCATTTAATATGAATATTAAGAAATGATAACACTCTGTTAAGTTCCAGTGAAATTCCATTAAATTCAGTAGCACTGGCTTAAGTATCAGGCAATTAGTCATTGCAAGTGAATTTACTTTTCTGATATTAAACAACCATTATGCATATTTAATGTTTGTTAATTTATCTTTTTTCTTTTTGACTTGACAGCAAAAAACAAACCTTGCCTTTTGTGTATGGAGTGCTATTGTCAGCTAACATGGAGCTGGCCAGTTAATACTTCTGCTTAACGTTATGCCAATTCACTGCTTATGGTAGCTTTGGTTTTTTTCCCTGTAGAAACATCTACATGCTAAATCTGCAAAAAGATGTGGCAATAGCTGAAATAATTTTAACTCTGTAACTTTTTAGCTGCTAAGTTAAAAAGTCAATTGGCCTTGACTTTTTTCCAGAATGGAACTTGCTTGCTTACTCTCAACAGAAATTCTGTTTTATGGGTCAATAACGTATTTCACTCCCTACAGAGCTCAATCAATTGTGATAGAATCTCCAGGCAGGTTATGCTTTTCTGAATTTGTTCCCTATCAGCTCTTTACCTTCAATTCAAAATGAAGGAGGTAATATGTCCTTTTCTCAACTGCTGCTGTGTTTTGTTGTGTTTTTTTTTTTTCTTTTTCATTTCTTTATTTCTTTATTTTTATCGAAATGACAACCTTGGCTACAATCCTGAAATATTCTCATATAGACACACTCAGTAATTAAGCATGCCATGTGTATACCTAAATAGCAATCATAATCCACCTTCATCAGTACAGGCTAACTGGATAATGCCAAATCATTCTTAACTTTTACAAATGAAAGCTTGCGTTAATCTAGCCACATCATGCTTCTCGGGATTCAGTCACTTATCTGAAGAAAACATTTTGTAACAGGAAAATATAATTGGACATATTAAACTTTTCCTTAGGTTCTGAACTAGTTACTGACAGGAGGAAAAATATTTCTTTTTGATTAAGTAAGCAGCAGAAGGATAATGTCCTCTAGTCATAGATGATGACATGGGATAAACCTTTTGAAAATTTATGGAAAAATCATCACACTGTGAATAGAAAGCATGAAAGAAGAGTTTGTGTTCTTCTATGCTCTGACACACTATGCAGGAAAAGAAGGAGTTAAAGATCTACTATTTTCTTCCTGTAACGTTACTGCATTCGTGATAGGAGACTGTAGGTTTTGCACCCCTGGGACTAGAGTGTGAATTCTATCTTTGAGCCTTGGTTGAATCAATATGAGGTATGGGTTTACTCATTGCAACTGTCCCCAAAATATTGTTTCTGGCAATTGCAAAGGTCAATAGACTTTCAACACTTTCCTTTATCCTGCACTCATTCCTGTGTCTGCAGCATGATTCCTTGCTTCACAGTTCTTTAAAGTTAACAAAACTGTCTCTGTTCACTTAGCATCTTTGTGACAACAGCACAGCAGGAGAAGAGAAAATTTTCTTCATGAGTTATTCGTGCACTCACTGCAATGGAAACAAAGAGGAAGGGACCCTTTGGATGCTCTAGTTAATCCTGCCTGCAAAAGCAGCACCTCTTTCTAGCTTCAGCACGTAATTTATCTGTATATACCTATGGAATTATTTATACAGTCTCCTTGTACCAGTCTTTATTCCTATCTATGTCAATGATGACTCCTTAATATTTCCTCAGTCAACCCTACAACTCATTTCAAATAAAATTTAGCCATATCTCTATGCATTCTTCTTAAATTCTGTCAGCACTCTATCAAGGCAGCCAAATTACACTAAGTTAACACAAAAATTGTTGCTGCCCATGACTAATGACTGGCAAAAACTACACAGCTCCCTTTCTACTAGTGAGGGACAATGGTAAGAAATCTTCTGGTATCTCATTCAAAATTGGAATTCAACAAAAAGTCTTACCTGTCTGTTTATAGGATAAAGCCTGTTGTATAGCCCAGTGTTTCTGTCTGAGCTTTGACTGTACATGGGCTGGAAAAATGAACATGTCTGATTCCTGGCTTTTCTATTTCCTGAAGTTTCCAAAACTTTTTACCCAAAAGCCTGGTGTCTAGATTTGTCTTTTATTCTCTTCTCTTCTTAGGCTCTGTTTTGAAGCAAGGTTTCAACACCACTATACAGGCTGACATTGTTCACATTAATTGACTATACCAGTTTGGGAGTATGCCGAAGTTTGACTCCCCAGCACAACCAGCACACATTTTGGGAGGTAGCATGTGCTATCCCCAAACCATTCTCTTCAACAGTTTGGATGAAGCTATACTTTCTGTAGGACAGAAGATCTTAGCTGGATGGATGCATACTATATTGTACTACCTGGCCTGAGGTCTTGACTAGAATAGATGCAGCCTCATTGTTTCCTTCATTCTTCTCCGGTTCCTGGCATCCCAGTGTTGGATTTTCTTTCAATCACAGCTATCCAAGAAGATTGGAGCAGGTTTTCTCAGTTTCTTAAGTGCAGCTGAATTTTCATGTCCTGGGAATGCAGGAAAAAAAAATATTTCTGATGGCATTATTCAGAATTTCCAACATTAGCACAATAATTCTTCCTGCTCCATTTCAGTAAGAAATGGTCCCCTGCCAAAGGGACTCCATGCCTTAACTATTTTGCCCTAGTTTTACTCTCCTCCTTAAGCACTTCTAGTGTGATTTGTCAGGCCCTGCTGAAACAAAATGACCAGCTTGACGAGGTAAAGGAGAAATCAACAGGAGAAATGCTAGTTTTTCCTCTAATCCCCAGTTCTGTTTGTAGGGTTGTCTGAACAACCATCTTCACTACTAGTTTCATGGATTTTTTTTCTCCCCTTGTATGATAGCAGGGACTTCTTTATTTCATGCAGGTATCAGAGACATAGAGACTCTTTACTGAGGTCGGTGGATCTGCTTCAGTCTCAAGACTATGAGGAGGCTGCTACTGACAACTCGTGCTGCCAGCAGGTTGAGGGAGGTGATCCTTCGCCTTTACCCAGCACTGGAATAAATTTCCCAGGGAGGTTGTGGAGTCTTAGAAATGTATTTTGCTGCAGTAAGAAATTTAGCTTAATCATATTTATATAAAACATCTTTAAGTCAAAATCAAAGAGAGGGTTCAGCTGGCCAAGTGCAATATAGGTTCCAAGCTCTTCACCCCTGGTTCTTTTACACTCAATGGACAAAGACACTTTGAACATGCAGATCATTTCATCCCAATACGGATGTCTGGAAAGGTCAGATAAATCCTTCTCTTTTAATGTGTATTTCTCTCCAGTGTCTCCAAAACAAATTTGAGGTGAGCAACTCGGTGGAAACACCTGCATTGCAGATTTCTAAAGCCAGGTGAGATATATCCCACCCAGAATTTCTATTCACATTTTGTATTGGTTTGTCACAATTGCTGTATGAAAATTATCTGTGGTAATCAAAAATCCCAAATACATAAAATTTGAAAAATACATATATGGTTTACAGTAGTATGATATAGAGCCATTAGTGTAGAAAAAGATGATCTATAGTGTTTCAAGGGTGAAATGAGTGATTAGAGAAATGGGCTTCGTTTTGCTGTTTGATGCTACAGATGGAAGTGACTGACACTGCTTCTGGTGGGAGAATACTTACCATAAAATTACTTTCCATCTTGCCCACCCCAAACCTTAAAGGCATCAGTAGAAAGGACAGCTAAGCTCTTTATATTCAATTACTCAACAGAGAGTGGAAACCAACTGCATGGACGTCCCTTGTCTGGGTCATCCTCTCCATTTCTGGCAGTTTGCCGTTCTGGGCAACAACCCAGTTTTTGTCCTCCAAGACACAACTCTACAATAATCTACAAGCATGTTGAATTAGCAAAACCAGAGAGTGAGTGCTTGCAATCTCTGAAATCAAGACCGCACTTGAGCCAGTGACCTTTAACATACCCATGAAGCAGTTGGTTACCTGCCCTGGGACTCTGCACTTAGCATGTTCTGAGAATGATCCTGGTAATTTCACACTGCCTGGAACATTATTGCATTTTATACACATAGTACATGCTTTTAATCATCCAAATCTATATATTCATATTGTATGTATTATATATGAGATGTTATTTATGTCTTATGCATATGTATTACATATATAGTTATTTATGTATTGTGTGTATATGTGCATTGTATATACATATATATACACACATACAGTTTCTAAATGGACTTATTTATTTTCTGGACTTCTATGTTTGTATTTAATAATGACAGAAGGTACAATTTTTTTTTTTTTTTGTAGCATGCATTCATTTCCAGCATTTGCATTATCATGTCTGCTTTTTATTTGAATTCCAATAAAAGATTATTGCAGAAGAAAAGATTTCTACATGTTATAAAATACCTGATATTTTTCTGTCTTCTTTTTCTCAAGTTTTATTTGCTTGATTTTACACTTAAGCCTCAATAGCTAAGAAAACAAGACAGCAATAGGAGAAATAAGATAAACATTAATAACTGGATTTTACTATTTGATAACAATCCCTTTTAGAACAACAAGAAGTGATCTGTTTGGAACCATAAATTGTGTAAATTGGTAGTGATGTCTCTACATGACACTACATAAGAAGCAAAAACTACCGGACAATACAGGTCTATTAAACAGTGTGTACATACAAACAAAACAAAACCTACAATGTCATGTCTTGTAGGTTAAGAAAAGTTGAAGACAGAAGAAAAACCCTATTATTTCTTCCTTCCTGCTAAAGTGAAATTGTTCCCCACAGTATAATTTTCTAGTGGTTTGCCCAGTCTCATTTTAAATTATTCTAACAATGGGGCTTCCACTACTTCCCTTAGGAAGTGTAACCGTAGATGACAATTTGACATTCACATTACACTCTAGTCCCTAGATGACACAGTTCAGTGTAATGTGACATGAGATTTATTGTGATGGACTCCAACATTTGACAGGTTCCAGTACAATGTAATGTGTCGTGAATGTGTGATTTAAACAATGTTTAACAAAACTGCTATAGCTGTAAGGGTGGTTGAAAACCTTTTGAAAATAGAATAAAATAGAATAGAATAGAATAGAATAGAATAGAATAGAATAGAATAGAACAGAACAGAACAGAATAAAAATAAAATAAAATAGAATAGAATAAAAATAAAATAAAATAAAATAAAATAAAATAAAATAAAATAAAATAAAATAAAATAAAATAAAATAAAATAAAATAAAATAAAATCCTCTCTAAGCATTCATTTTACATACAGAACATTGACGGATATTGGCAAACACTCCTGTTAGTATGTAAATTTGTTCTGCTAGGCTCTAGATAGGATGAACAGAAGAGCCAAAGGTTAAAGCTTAAACTAAGGGCTGGATTGTGAAACGTGTTTAACCTCAGAGAGATGTAAATAAAAATCCAACAGCACTTTCAAAAGATGCCTACATGTCTAACTGCATATTCAGGTGTTCACCAACTTTAAAAATTGAGGTCTTAGATATTAATGGCAGTATTTGTACAGATTTTAACTTCTGGCTGTACAAATCTTGGTGTCAGCACTAGGAAGAGGATGCAGAGATGGAGGAAGAAAAGTCATTTACCTTCTGACAGCAGTGCTGGTAGGCTATTAGCACTGATTGATGGGTTTAGACACGATCATATTGTAAACAACCACTACAAGCAAACAATAAATAGGCAAGCAAGAGGAACTGAGCAGTCAGGGATCTAGTGGAGAGAAAACAGAGGAATGTGGTTGGCACAAGTGTACA
Source organism: Rissa tridactyla (assembly GCF_028500815.1). Classification (NCBI taxonomy): domain Eukaryota; kingdom Metazoa; phylum Chordata; class Aves; order Charadriiformes; family Laridae; genus Rissa; species Rissa tridactyla. The sequence goes on along the minus strand of NC_071468.1, from coordinate 112,566,607 downwards.
CAAGGCAAAATGAACAAGCTTTGTGGGAGCCATCAAGTCTACCTCATATAGGAACTAATGCAAAAGACACTCGGGCATGCTCAGGCATACAGCTAATGAGCTACGACTTGGAAGCTGTGGAACAGAATACTGTTTTTGACACAGAACTAATTTTATAATATATGACTGCTCTCGCAGTCATCTAATCTAATCCCTACAAAAACATGCTTTCCTTCCTCCATGCAATCCCTACAAAAACTACAGCCTTCTCTGCAGTTTTGCGTCTCTTACCTTGGTAGCCAATCCTCTACTGGGTCTTAGGGTGGTTGTACTGATTATCCAAGAAGTCTTTGGAGTCTCAGACAATAAATACGATCTGTCTTGTCCTTATGGTCTGTGAATCACTTCTCACACTTGAGCAACGCATTTATCTTCACATGAAAGACATCATTTTGACTTCTTACAGAAAATGAAACATACAACATTCTTTACAAGTCACAGCCACTGTGTGATAAGGCACAGATACCAGTGGTTCAACCCCTTATCAGAATATGTATTCTTACAATGTTACCCTATTGCAACTAGACTCTTCCTCAGTTGCCAGAAAGTGAAAGGCCCTCCTGATCTTATGCTGCCCCTTTATACTACTACAGTGGGGGAATGAGTTCCAACAGCCAAAGACACATAAGAGAATGAGGCTGCAGAGCAACATGTCCTCTCAGCTTTATCCCCCCAGGCTAGGAGATATCCATTTAAAATGAATGGAACACGTTTTTGGCACAAGAAAAAAGCACAGTACAAAGCTGAATCAACATGCTCATGAAAAACCTTTTTGCTCCCTCTGTTTCTGCATCTCTTTTTTATGAACTTTAGGTGATATTGGGGATTATTTTTGTTGTGCTTAAAGTTATATTTTTTTTCTTTTTTTTTTTTTTGGAGGGGTTGTAAATACATAAAGCATTAACACTGAGGAGAGTTCTGAGACCTAACTTTGGCAAACTACAAATTGTGTAAGGTTTTCAGGGAATCTGAAACTCAGCAAATTTCTTCATTTAAATTTTGTCATTACTTTTTACATTTTCTTTTGAAAGATGTGCCTAAACAATAGTTATTGTAAACTCATCTTTGAATAAAATATTGAAAGGGTGATTTTCAAAGCAAGTAGTAAGCCCTATAAATATCAGACTGTAGATCTGAAGAGCACTGGCTCAAAAAGGAATACGCAACGCATTTATCAAAACCGAGATCCTTTACATTTCTATAAAATGTCTTTTGTTAAATATTGCACTACAGCTCAAGCAACATGCTGCAAAATATCTTTTTTAAGAAGGACTTATGTCTTAAAAATGGTGAAGATTGTCTGCTCAGGAGTAAGAAGGAATCCAGAGGTGTTTTGTCAGTCATAAAAATACATTCTAAAACCAGTTTGCTTTCTTTTACTTCCCTTTGCAAGGAAAAAGAATCCCACTTTTCTAAAGCTTAAAAATGCCTGAAAGGTGGTGTTGGCATGTTGGTTTTTTTTCTTTTTATTGAAAATATCCATCTTCTATAAATGCTCAAAAGTCCTAAAAATTGAAAGTTTAAGAAACATATTAAGGACTTAAAAAGTTTTCAGGAGGATGTTATTTACTTTTGTTCGGTTTCTCTCACTATTAAAAATATCTGCTTAGTTCTCACATAGTCAGATAAATTATTTTCTGGCAATCATTCACAATATTGTTTCAAAATAAGCTTTATATTAATTAATATAATTGCTATATGCCTTTCTTATGACAATGACAAGATATTTTGATATCAAACCTGAGTACTAATGTAAGAAGGAATATGACTAGCAAAATAACACACACTGGAGATTTACTTCATTTGCATTTCTTAAGGAATTATGTCATCAAATGTAGTAAATCAAAAACAGTCTTAGAGATAGGCAGTAAGAGGAGATAAGAGATTAGGTAATGATTTTTCAAATTTTAAAACTTTCCTTAAAAAGGATGATTGAAAACACGTTCAAAGGCTAATGTAGTCTTTTTAGTAGAAATCAATGGTTTCAGAACCCATTTATAACCAAGTTTCAATGTCTCTTAAATTTGACTGGAAAAAAGAGAGGTCTTAGCATTGCTGTGTATGATTAAAAAAAAAAAAAAAAAAGATAGTTTTTGGTCACTAGACTAGAAAACAGGCAATCAGTCATGTATTGCATATCAATTAATAAATTGTGAATTAACAGCTTGAAATATTATTACAAAGACTGGCTCACCGAGGCACTGAATTGATGAAAGAATAATGTTCTGAATTCAGCCAGTCTTGGATTTTTTCTTTAGCAAGAAAATAAGATAGAAATAAAATATAAGTAACTTGAGCACCATGGAAACCTTTTTCACCATCTGACCCCTTCACTGACCACATTTCAGGAAAAAAATACATATAATAGAGAGCAAATTGATGAACTGAATGCAATGAAGAAGCAGCAGTTTTCCAACTTAGCATTGCTTCTTCATCATGAGTGGAACAGATCTTTTAGCCTGTGTTGTCAGAGGCTCAGATGTATGTTAGGAAAATGATCATTTGATACTTCTTTCAAAAGTTGGCCCTTGGTCAGACAGCTCAGTCACTTCTATGTTTCTACATAACTTAGAAATATATTAGTTATACCATATAATCTTGTATTTCAATAGTAAAAAGACACCGTAACTTGAAAAAAAAATACTAAATTCTTCCTTCTAACAATAAAATAATTGTAAATTCCATCCTTAAAGAGGCAAAATATTATATTCTTGGTAAACAGAGAGGAAAAGCCCAATTGAAATTTTATTTAAGATACTTCTCATTGATTTTTCTGTCTCCAAATAGTCTCCCTGACTGACTGCATAGAAAAGTATTTTGTGTTGTCATATGGTTTGCTCAAGACTAGTCACTTCAATGAAATTCTGAACTGTTAATATAAGTTGTACTAACTGTTTCTGGAAATGCAGACTTTCATCCTTAGTACTAAGAAACACGCTGAGAGATAATTTTTAAGATTTACCCTAATAAATTTTATTTATGTAGAAAATCATTCTACATTTTTTTTTAAATAAGTTAATTAAAAGTCAATAGCAGGACAATTCCTTTTCCTTATCAGTTCTATTACTTGCTATTAAAACAAGTGTTGAGCTATACCTATAAAGTGATCTTCTACAAATTCCAGTGTTGTGTCATGGTAGTTCTTTTCTGAACATCAATATATAAAGCAATGAAGTTCAGAACAAAACTTAAGAACAATGGTGAAATGGAAACTTGAGCATTCTAAATCTGAGTATTTGAAGATACAAAACTTATTCATACATGTATACTGAGTAATTTCATGCAGTTTTTTGAAAGCTGAGTGTATGGACTGCAGCTAAACTACTGTATAAGGAAATGACCAAAGTTTATTCTCAAGAAGCTACTTCTCCAGTAACACACAACTTGGCCTTTTAACTCTCATTGAGGTTATTCAGGAACAAAGAATGTAAAATTAGAGTAATGCATCAGGCATTCTCTTTTTAATGGTTGCATGAATAGTGGGAAAGAATTCAAGAAGTAAACCTCTCATTGCAAGGTTGTCTAATGTGAGACACGTTGAACAAATGTCCTAATTGTAGCTATTCTGCCAAGTATTGTCTGAATGTCAGTTCCTTATTCTCTAGATGAGAAACTGCAGGTTCTCTGTATTATATACTAACACAATAGTAATAGGTGGTTTATAAAAAATACTCCACAGAATAGCCAACAATGCAAGCCCTACATTAAAGGCAAACATTTATAAGCTGGATGCAAGGTAAAGAATGAGTTTCAAATTTATTTTAAAACTTGGCTAAGGGTAAGAGAATATTGTATGAATAGCTTATAGTTCTTGGATATCCATTGTGCTCTGTAGTCAGTTTTCTTTATTCTAGTACTTGCTGCTGAAAAGGTTACCGATTATCTGCATTAGGACAAATGGGGAATCTTAATGCTTTCGTTTAATTAACTGCTTTTTCTCAGTATTGCTTAATTACTGACTTGAAAGGGAACAGAATATGGTATTTCTCTCATTCCCCTGCCACTCCCGCGCACCCGCCTTTTGTAAATTTTCTTTGTTGCACCCTTTGCACTCCTGGAAATTAGTGCATACAGATTTATTTCCTTTGCTAATCATATTTCTGACTGTTCATGCCTTGCTTAGAACTTTCTTTTTTACCTGAATAATTATATGAAGACAGAATCATGGCTTGGAGCTTGCCTAAGGCATCACATCTCAACACAGGATTGCCTCAGCCCTAGTTTTACCGCAGTATGCATTCTCACTGCAGAACAGAGCAAGCATTCACTCAGCCAGATTCCTCCGTTCAGCCACTACAGTGTTCAAAAACCCAGAGGATATTTTCTTTGCTTTCACTCACTCTCTTTCCATTGTCTATGAGTTGTTCTTTCATCCTTCCTTTCATTTCACTCTGCTTTTGCTTCTGAGCAATGCCTTGATCAAGCCATCTAGGAGTTCATTAGATTATAAATCTTATTATTGTTTTAAATAACATTTTCTATTGTACTTCAGCTCTGCTTAGAACAATGATCCACTGAGACCCTGAGGACTTTCAACTTCTTTTTGAGTCACGACACAACAGCTTTCAGCATTATCAGCTCTCTACTTTGAATCACAAATTCCTTGAACATCAAAATAGAATTTACAATTAGGAGTCTGACTCAATTTGGATTCAACAGTAAATGCATTTATGACCACTTACTATCCATCTTTTTTTCTTATTTAAGTTTTTACCTAAGACTATACATACATGAAAAACTCACCTGAACCAACACTGTGAGAGAAGAAAAAGTAACTAGGAAAAAAGAAGAAAATTAACAAATATAGTCTTTCTTGCTCACTGAATAAATGTGAATACGGTAAGTATCAGATTATTCCTTGAATATTTTTTATATTTGCCACATTTCCCTTGGATGACCCTTTAATTGTCGAACAGTCAACAGGGGTTATTTTATTGAGGTAATGTGAAATTCAAATAGCATATGTTTTACTGTGTGACTAACACTACCAGTCAGAAATGTAGCACAAAACCTGTTGATGCTCCTAGTAAGATGGATTTGCTGCTGATGGCAGTGATATTATTTGCATGGCAGCTGTTTTCTCATGGAAACACTCCAAATATGCCCACAACTGTGCATTCAACTTCATGGCCTTTTCATCTATGGAAAACCTCACCAAGTTTCACTGGGATAACTCTTAAGTTTACCTGTCTCTCCAAAGCAATTAATGAGTTCATTAATATACTCTAGACTGCAGGAGAAGACAGTAAAGTAATTATGCAGATCAACTTTTGGATAAAAGCTCCATCAAAGACTGGCTGCATGATTCAAACACAGTTAGGAACAGCATTCAGAAATGCCTTAGGACATAGACTTATTGTAAGACAAGGCACCAAAAAAAGGACTCTTAAATGGAGCTCATGCAATCTGGCAGGCAGCCCAGATGCTGCCTCCCTTTCTTCTTCCCAGGAGTCTCATCCAAGGTTCTACACTATCCCTGTTGATATGCAGTTGATAAGAGAAAATGTGGTTCAAACATTAATGTAAACCTAACTGAGTCTTTCCATAACCTTAAGCAAGACCAGATTTGCAGGTAAAGAAAATACTTCATTGAGTGACAAAAACAGATGAGTTTTCTGTCACAGCAAGCATTTCTTTAAGTCTGGAAGAAATGCAACAAAATTCAGACCTAAATGCCAGGGTTTGATATTTTTACGGGGTTTATCGGTTAGATTACTGAGAGAAAAAAGTAAGTTACACGCTTGAGGTGGGGAGGATTTAAATAAGGGGAGACGTGTTGCTTATTTTCTATGACAAAGGGAGATGGACTTTTTTTAGCATACAGCACAGGACAGGATTCAGAGCATATGGGCATTAAGAGGTAGAATGAGAAAGTGTGAGAAAAATATTATATATCACAAAACCATAACTCTACCAAGCCCATGATTTGGCATCCACAGGGGTGATGTGTTTGAGTTCTCAGGCTCACCTTCCCAAGGCTTTTGTAGCTCTCTCTAAGAGTGACAGATCAGAGGTTGAGCGGTTATTTTGTAAGATGCAATTTTCTACTGATAAATGACCAATCCTTCAGTTGGGATCGCTTGTGTGAGCATGTTGGGCCCCGGCTGCGACCCCAGCCACAGCACCCCCGGGGTTTGGCAGCCAGGGCCACTCCCTCAGCTGCAGTCTTGGCTCTGTCCTTCACCACCGTGGCTGGCCATGCACCTCTCCTGCTGGGTGCCATGACATCCCTGCTTGCGCACCACGTCATGGGGTGGTCTGCTCTTGCAGGGCTGTGAGTGACCCTGGTCCACCAACCTGGGCCTGCTCCATTCCTGTTGTGGGGCCAGAGGGCTGCACTGGGGGTGAGGGCACCCTCGGCTCCCCACACCCTGTCCCTACCCAGCACCCTGCCCTGCAGCTTCTTGGCAGGCAACATCTGTTTGTCATAAGGGAATGGGGGTTGTTCTAGCTGAAAATTTGTCTTTTTTTATTTTTTTTTCCCACTACAGTAGCTGGCTTACCAAATAATATCAGCTCTCTGGGCAAATCTTGCCCTGTTTAAATTCCTAGACAATCAAGACCACAACAGTACTGCCAGACATAATTTCTTTAGATCTTTCTCTCATGGCTGCATCACATAACCAAGTCAATGCTGAGGAATTTCAATATCTTCCTTTTTTATTCATCTTTGGCCATCAGCCCTTGTCTTGAGGCCATTGTAGACAGTCTGTTCTCCCACTGTCTGAACCAGTTTAGGTTCTCTTCAGGTCGCTGTTCTTCTAACCTGAAAGACCATGGTCATTCCTAGGTCTGTGACTCCTTCTGAATGGAACAGACTTGCTCTAGACAGCAGTCATATATTTGCCTGATCACTGACCCAACCAAAAACTCCATCATAGAATCATAGAATGGCTTACGTTGGAAGAGACCTTAAAGATCATCTAGCTCCAACACCCTGCGATGGGCAGGGACACCTCCCACTAGACCAGGCTGCTCAAAGTCCCATCCAACCTGCCCTTGAACACTTCCAGGGATGGGGCATTCACAACTTCTCTGGGCAACCTGTTCCAGTGTCTCACCACCCTCACAGTAAAGAATTTCTTCCTGATATCTAATCTAAATCTCCCCTCTTCCAGTTTAAAACCGTCACCCCTCATCCTATTGCTCCACTCCCTGATAAAGAGCCCCTCCCCATCCTTCCTGTAGGCCCCCTTCAGGTACTCGAAGGGGCTGTAAGGTCTCCCTGGGGCCTTCTCTTCTCCAGGCTGAGCAACCCCAACTCTCTCAGCCTGTCCTCATAGGAGAGATGCTCCAGCCCTCTGATCATCTTCATGGCCCTCTGCTGGACCCATTCCAGCAGGTCCATGTCCTTCTTGTCCTGAGGGCTCCATAGTCAGACACAGTACTCCAGCTGGGGTCTCGCCAGAGCAGAGTAGAGGGGGAGAATCACCTCCCTCAACCTGCTGACCACTCTTCTTTTGATGTAGCCCAGGATGCGGTTGGCTTTCTGGGCTGCGAGCGCACATTGCCAGCTCATGTTGAGCTTGTCATCCACCAGCACCCCCAAGTCCTTCTCTTCAGGGCTGCTCTCAAGCCGTTCTCCACCCAGCCTGTATTTATGCATAATGAACACCACCTGAAGAACAGAAAAAACCTTGTTAATAGGAATGAGATCTGTCAGAATACTTTGAATTAAATTAATTTTGAGGTGTAGTTGCATTGAATTTGGTATTTATTTTAGGTATTAATTTGTTTTGATCATTTGGTGATTAATTAAAAATACAACTTACAACTCCCCTGTGATGTCATGATAGAGAAAGCTGCTCAAGCATCCTCCTGGAAAGTTCTCCAGCATGTTATTGCTACCCTTTAGCAGGGATGATTTCTCAGACAGTGTGTGGACTACTTGCAAGCCAAGGTTATTTTTTTCACCCCAATCTGTTATTACTATTCTGTTAAAATTGACACCTGTGAGGCATATTTTACGGGACTTGCCAATCTCTGAAAACATGCTATAGGAAATAAACCAAACACACCAGAAAAGGCATATATCAGGAGAGAGAATAGAGCTCATAGCGAATGGGTCATAAAGTTGAAGATTTGAGACTTGATGTAAATACCCTGAAAATCTACGGTGTACTTAAGTACATGAAAAAGTGGTCTGTGTCAGCAAGCATTTTGTTTCAGGATATGACAGAAGGGAGTCATAAAGTTTGCAAAGTGCTACTGAAAAGGAAAGCAGCCCCCGGTGCCAAGCAGATAACTGATGCTTAAACAGCTGTTAAATGTTATGTTCTAGACTGCAGCCCTAATAAAGAATTTGTCAATGAGAGAGCATTAATAATAAAAAAAATATTTCCATGTTTATACATTCTTTCAGCTAAGGATCTCTCTGTTTGATGTGCATTATGCAATGGATCTTCAAAATGCATTAGTAATACAGATACATAATTGAATGTTCTTCATGTAGATTGAGAAAGAAGTTTTATATAAAATAGTCAGGCTCAAGGTTACACAGCAAATACTAAAAAATCAGGATTAAACTTCTGGATTTTCTATGTTACATTCCTATGCAACAAACAAAAAATTTCTGTAATGTATTATCTAAACAAGAAGACCAGTAAGATGGAAAGTAGTGACCAATTCACTCTTGCAAGTGTGGCATTTACTCCCTAGGTGTAACTGAGCTTTGCATGTACTCAGAATCCCAATATTTTTATAAATCATCTTGTTTTATTTATACATCCTCCTTGACAGATTATTTTAATGGACAGTTCTTCTAATTGTCTGTGAATTTATTTGTTACAGCTGTGTTTTATTGGTAGTAATGACAATAATCATAATGCTCAGGGTACACTTAAGCACTTTTTCTTTTTTCCTAACTGAACACTATGCTCTGTTAATGCCTTCCTAAAAATATTTAAATCCTGTCTGGGATACTGAGTTAATTGGTTTAAGGACAAGATGATGTTTTATGTTATGTCATTTATGTTGCTGGTCCTTTCAGTTACAAATTCTCTTTCCTTATAGATGAGATGCATCAGACACGGCCTTAGCTGAAGATAGTTAAGTTAGTCAAAAACTCTTCCCAGTCAAGAAATAGAGTGAGGCACCTCCTCAGGAAAAGTCACCCCACTTATCTAAGCATCCACCTCTCAGGCCCAAGTCTTTCTATGATTGCAGAGAAAGATTAAACAACAAATTTAAATTAAACTTTTAGATGATAATGGAAAGTAAGATGAATCCTACGTTAATTTTCCAATTAATTTGTAGCAAAATGAGACAATTCTCACTTTTTCCCTCCAAATGACATTGCAAGATATGATAATATAGATAATGACAAAAATAATTTGGAATGGAACTATTCACTTTACAGTGATGATATTTCAAGGCACCAGTGCTGAGGTCTTGATCTTTGGTTGCATACAAGGAAGATTGTGAAGATTCATGGAGCTGCCACGTAGACCCAAGCTATCTGATTTTAAGAGCTGCAGAAGCGACTTTATTTTGCCTCTGTGTCCGTCATACTTAAGGGGCCACCTTTGACACACCAAGTCCTCCCATTTGGCAAAGAGAGGATTTTGTATGGAATTCATGCAACATCAGGCTCGGAGTTCCTAATCCTTCAAGTTGTGCTTCTCTGTTATGGACAGGGGAGACCATCGCCACGGGTGTCAGTGTAAGCAGAATCATACTTACTTCATCAAATTGCAAGAAAATCAACTAAACATTTCCCCTTTTCACTGTAAACTTGTTCACTTAACCAAATTTTAGGTCAGGAAATCTCCTGTGTTCTGTAGTTTGTTCTCAGATTTCTCTAGACTTATATTGCCTATTGTGTCTTATGAAGTGTCTGAGTGTACAAAATGTTATTTATTGGAGAAAAGACAGTTTTGTAAATAATACAACATACAACTACAAATATATGTTTATAGTAGTGTATCAAGAGGGACCAACGTTAACAGAAAATCTGCATGAACAGAATATTAGGGTATGTTTTTCAAACCTCTTTGAAATTCAGTACAACTTCTTTCTAATTAGATGTGTTCTGTATATGCACATATAAATTTTGTAAATGGCTTGAGCATGCCAAATATTCTTGTTTTAATTATAATAAATAAGAGTGATGTTTTAAACAGTGAAACTTTAATGTTAAATTCAATGTAACGGTAAAATTAAATCAGCAAGAGACACTGGATCTTTCTTAGTGAAAAGGAAATTAAATATTATGTATTGTAGAAGTGCACAGCGTAACAAGAGAATCCTAAAATCTGTCCAGGACATCTGAAGAAAACAAAAGTTTGAAAAGAAACACAGAGCACAGTTTAACATGAGTATTCAATGATGAAGGTTTTATTTTCTTTTTCTCTTTTCTTTGAAGAAAATATAATTATTGAAGCTAAAATAGAAATCTTGAGAAATATGTCTTGCATTTAGAGATAGAGAATTTCTTCCAAGTGAGAACAGAAAACAAAATAACAAGGAAAAAAACCTCTTGCCACAGCTCAGACTAATACAGTTTTACACATTAGAGATGGGGACACATTCAAAAGTTTTGTGATGTATTTTTTTTCTTAACAGACAAACTTATTTCTCCTGAAGGATATTAAATTATGTCTAACCTTTTGATATAAGGATTGCACATACTTATAAATAAAAAGTTTTCTCAGTTAATTTTTTATGTTTTTTTAATGTCTTCTCTGATTTTAAAGGAACTCTGCAACAATGTCTGGATCAAATCTACTATTAATCTAGAAAGTCTGAAAAAATCTCATTTATAATGAAATGAGAAAAACCACTTTTCTGGAAACAGGAACACATTTGCTTTGTTATTTCTAGGCTAAAAATATTAACAATTTGAAAGTTGGCTTGTAAAGGCATCATTTCTCACACTGAGTTAAGATAAAACTATTTTATAATCCATCTCACCAAAGTGTGTGATTATGGGGAATTTAAAAGCCAGCGTTTGATTTTGGAAAAATCATATTGTTCAGTGATTTGCTGCACCAGCAGAGGAACACATAGCTGCATTGTGCAGGTGCAGACAGGAGACTGGATTATGACACAGCGATAAAACGTCTTTTATTCTGAAGACAAAGACTTGATTGCACCAGAAGAATGTCTGGATTCAGTCTGAACATGGTCAGAAGTGGGTGTTCCCACTCCTGATTTTAAGTAACTCCCCTCCCACCTCAGGAACCCCTCTTCCCCCTGAAAAGTCTACCATATACGTGGTTTGCAGGGTTTTTATTTTATGGTTATGACAGCCTACTGGGATGTTCCATTTTCTTGTTCCCTGCTTGTTAACTTCAGCATAAGGAGTGAACTGATTAATGACCACAGTCATTATGAGAACTTGGGGAGGCACACAGGTGGCTAGATGGATAGATAGATGAGTTAGTTACACCCAGTTATCATTGTCTGATGTGTGTGAACACTGGAACTAAGTCAAGTATAAAAATGAATCATCACGAGCAATAGCATAATTAAGATGTGGACCTGTAAGTTTATGTATCTATGCATGTAGTTTTGCATATATATCTGTTCTTTATATATGTTGAATTATGTATATGTGAGCAGAGAGGTATGTTTACACTATATATGTGAATATATGTATATATATTTATACATTTATAAAACATCTTCTGTATATATAGAAAATATAGGTTCTTTATACATATACAGACACACACACAAAAGATATTAAGTGTATAAAATTGTATAAAAATATGTACGTTCTCTTTTCTTACATAAAACCTAGAGTCCAGCAACACACGAAGCCCATTTTCCTTTACTCAGTGCATAACTAAAACCATATGTAAACCTCGTAAGCCTCACAAAATCAAATGTGAGCCCAAAGTGTTCCCTAAATGGTACAAAGATTTATTAACTTCAAAAATTTATAAATTTCTGGTTTTTTTTCAAAAAAGAACTCTTTTTGCTGAGAAAGCATCCAAACTACAGGATGCTTTCATTTTACAACAGATGCTTAAGGGTCTTATTAACACCTATATCTATGAAAAAATTAAGTCCAGGTGCTTTGAGCTACAAAAGAGAAGAAAGTAACTTCGCAGGTAAGTGGAAAACAGGTTGGTTTCAATAAATTTTGTTTAAAAATGAAATCTGTTGATCGGTTTTAATGATGTAGCTGCTGCTGCTATTGATCTGAAATTTGCATCAAGTGATTTGTCACAGTGGTTCACAGTGCTTAGGGAGAGGGAGTAACTTATTGGGGATGCTGACCCCTAGATCACATTGGTTTGTACACACTGAGAACAATTCATACGAAAAGCAATGACATCTACTGTCTACTCCTCTGTTTTTATAATGTTTTCTTAGAAGGGACTAATTAAATTTGGAAAGAGAGTATGCTTTACCTGATAAAATGTTAGGAATGACCTAGAGCATCTCAACCACCATCTGCAGTCTGTTAGCTGCACAGTTATTCAGGAGGAAAGGGAGGCCCTTCAGAGGTTAATGAGAGGAAAATACTGCAATAAGGTAAGAAAAGAGTTGTGACCAGCCTTCATAAAAATATCAGGCAAAGCAAAGAAGTTGAAAAAGGAATTTTCAAAGAAAAACAACTGTCTGTCCAGGATGTGAGGGTCATGAGACAGACAAAGAAAAGAGTGGGGGGTACAACTCCAAGACCAGTGAGGCTGAAAAAGGAAAATTGGGCAAAAATCATCTGACCTAGGATGTCCCGTTTCAGTTCAGTGCCATTAAAAGACTATTGCTCTGTAACCACAGTTATATTGAGACATATTGGCTATATCTGTACTGGTAAATAGTGAACGGGTCTTGCACTGAAATACAGTTGTCCACAGTATTAAATTCTTTTAACACATTTGGACACTGTTTTGGCTCAGGCAAATCTCCAAAACTTCGCAAGCATGCTCAGGAGTTAGCACAGGCCAGGTACCATTTCTGTAGGCAGTTTGGATGTAGCTAATACATTTTGGAGGTTAACAGTACTAGTGTAATTGGACCATGTCTACTGATTTTGAGGCCAATGAATATGTCTTAGCACTACTGAGTTTACCATTATGTAGCTATGATGGTTCAGTCAAACTCTAAAGTGTTTTCTCAGGAGGTAAAAGTTGCTTTTCTTCTGCTGTCCCGGTAGCACTTGAATAATAAAAAAGAAGCCTAAGAATGGCAGGCATCTGTCCATTAAGCCCATCCGATTAAATGGAAGTACTATAATGCATTTCACACTAAATAGTTTGTCAACAACAGAAGTGACAAAACATTGTTTTCACTCTGTAATGCATCATATTTTAATGACAAACTCACCATATTTAATGTTTAACACATTCAAATAAAGGTAGTGATTACTACTGTAGAAATGATGTTGTGCTCTTTAAGGTCAGTAGAAAGCCTGCTGTGAAGCTCATGTGTGTAAAGCCTAAAGCTAGTAATTTGACACAGAATTAGTGAAAGGAGGACTAGAATATTTCAAAAAAACCCCAGCTTTACATAACCTGCTGAGATCTTTTGATAAGCTGTTTACTTAGTTCGGTTCTTCAGTAGCAGCAACATTCTTCTGAAAATTCAGGCCTTAAACTATTCACCAATAGGTGAAAAAATACAGGAGAAATTCTGTCCCTATAAGACTTATCATTGTCTTAATTTGGACTAGAATTTTAAAGATTTTTTTATCCCTTCTGTTACTTCTTGGTTTGTTTCTTTCTTTTTTAAGGGAATTCCAAAAAGTATGGTTTCTAACACAGTACTGAATTAATTATGTTGTATGTTTTCCAAGTATTTTAATTTAAATACAAATGTTAATGTCATAGATGACTTTCTATATATAGCAATAGTGTTGAGCTATGGTTATATAACCAATTCCATATAAAGGTCTCTTTCAGTATTAACTTCAAACTACATATAACTCTGAAAAACCATCACTTTTCCAGGCTTTAATTTTCTATGTGTGATCTCAGTTTGTAATGAACCTTTAACCTTTCTTGTGTGTGCTTCTTGTTTATTTTATTTGCTTTGTTTTGTCTCCTTGGTTTGAGCAATATTTTTTATACTTTTCTGAAAAGAAGAGGAAGAAATAATTCCCCTTTACATTAAAAACCTTCTTACAGTGTTGTTTTTAAATAGCTTTAATATTGATTTTAAATAGGCTTAGGGAAAAACATACAAACTAAACAAAAAAATTCAGGAAAATTATTGCCACTGATCAACAATACCATTTTCTTATTCCACAGAAAATTGTCTTCTTTTTTCTTGGCATTATTAGATTTAGCAAATAAGTTTATTCACCCAATTATTCCTAGCATATCTGTGGAAGGCAGAAACATGATTTTCTTAGCTGCTTCTGGCAGCATTTTCTATTACAGAATTTTTCCACCAATGTTCAAACTGGAAAGTTTGATGTGTTTTCTTCAATGTTTTTTTGTTACTTTGTTCTATGAATATTTGCCACAGGAATACATTTCCTAATCTGGGCAAAAGTTTTTCATTTTAACTTTCTGAATACTTTTGCCTTTGCTTTATTGCACATAATCATTGAAGACGTAACTACAAAACAGAAGATAAAATTAAAACTCAGGAAGACATTTTTGCCTACAATCCTTTGCAGTTTCTTGGATATGGATATGTTCATTCCCTTTTCGTTTTCTCTGACAGGAATATTCCTTTGATTAACTAAGAGGGTTGTCTCTTAAGAGGTAATAGCTAGTTTTAAATCCAATAAAGTTGAAGATTGTGGTGGTACATAGTACGATTATGTCTTTAGTTTCTGGCAATAAAAGTCATTAACTTTTTCTCGAATATTTCCAGAAAACTAGAAAAGATAGTTTCTCACTTTTGACTCGTTTATTTAAAAGTGTAGTGGTCCATTATGTTAAGTCTGTACAATGGGCCCTGGAATGATTTTCCAAGCACTGGTATTTGGTGCACACCACATCCACAGAGTGGATTTGTCCTGGGGTGCAGCCCAAACACATTATCCCTCCCTGCCCTCCACCCATGTCCTCACATATCTCACATAGACTTAAGCACTGAGGGAACTATGGCCCATGTTAATAAGAGTCAGTCCTAGTCCAGATGATCACAACTATGGAGTGGATGATGAAAAACACTTGCTGTACATATAGAAACAACAGTGGAAAGCAAAGCGCTGTTTTATTTATTTCTCTACAAAAGCTATTTTTAAAATACAAGAAACAGTACAATGAATGAGATCTTATATACAAGTTAGAATCATATAATCATAGAATTGTTAGGGTTGGAAGGGACCTTAAAGATCATCTAATTCCAACCCCGCTGCCATGGGCAGGGACACCTCCCACTAGATCAGGTTGCTCAGAGTCCCATCCAGCCTGGCCTTAAAAACTTCCAGGGGTGGGGCTTCCACCACCTCTCTGGGCAACCTGTTCCAGTGTCTCGCCACCCTCATGGTGAAGAACTTCTTCCTAACATGCAGTCTGAATTGTCCCATCTCTAGTTTTAATCCATTCCCTCTAGTCCTACCATTACCTGACATCCTAAAACATCCCTCACCAACTTTCTTGTAGGCCCCCTTAAGATACTGGTACTCCAGGTGGGGTCTCACGAGAGTGGAGTAGAGGGGGAGAATCACCTCCCTCGACCTGCTGGCCACGCTTCTCCTGATGCAGCCCAGGATACAATTGGCTTTCTGGGCTGCTAGTGCACACTGACGGCTCATGTTGAGCCTCTCGTCCACCAGCACCCCCAAGTCCTTCTCTTCAGGGCTGCTCTCACGCCAGTCACTGCCCAGCCTATATCGGTGCTTGGGATTGCCACGACCCAGATGGAGGACCTTGTACTTGGTCTTGTTGAACTTCATGAGGTTGGCATGGGCCCACCTCTCCAGCCTGTCAAGGTCCCTCTGGACGGCATCCCTTCCCTCCAGCGTGTCAGCCGCCTCACACAGCTTGGTGTCGTTGGCAAACTTGCTGAGGGTGCACTCTATGCCACTGTCCATGTCGCTGACAAAGACGTTAAACAAGACCGGTCCCGGTACTGATCCTTGAGGGACTCCACTTGTCACTGGCCTCCACTTGGACATGGACCCATTGACAGCCACTCTTTGGGTGCGGCTGTCAAGCCAGTTCTTTATCCACTGAGCTGTCAGTCCATCAAACCCATATTTTATCAGCTTGGAGACCAGGATGTCATGCGGGACAGCGTCAAAGGCTTTGCTCAGGTCCAGGTAAATGACACCAGTTGCTCTCCCCTTGTCTATTGATGTTGTGACCTTCTCATGGAAGGCCACCAGGTCTGTCAGGCATGATTTGCCCTTGGTGAAGCCATGTTGATTGTACCCAGTCACCTCTGCATTATTCTTCTGCCTCAGCAGTGCCTCCAGGAGGATCTGCTCCATAATCTTACCAGGCACGGAGGTGAGACTGACTGGCCTATAGATCCCTGGTTCCTCCTTCTTTCCCTTTTTCAAAATGGGGATTATGTTTCCCCTTTTACAGTCAGTGGGGACTTCACCAGACTGCCATGACTTTTGGAATATAATAGAGAGCGGTTTAGCAACCTCATCCGCCAGTTCCTTCAGTACCCGTGGGTGTAACCCATCAGGTCCCATGGACTTGTTCACTTTCAGGTTCATCAGATGGTCATGAACCTGATCTTCACTTATGATGGGCAGTTCTGTCCAACCCCTGCCATTGTCTTCTGTGACTCCGGGAGTGTGGCTGGAACCCTTGCCAGTGAAGACTGAGAAAAAGAAGTCGTTGAGAACATCAGCCTTCTCCATATCACTTGTCACCAGCTCCCCCGTTTCCTTTCTGAGGGGGCCCACACCCTCCCTAGTCTTCTTCTTACCATTAATGTACCTATAGAAATGTTTGCTGTTTCCCTTGATCCCCCTGGCTAGATTTAATTCTAACTGAACTTTAGCTTTTCTCACCAGGTCTCTTGCTGTTCGGACAGCTTCCTTATATGCCCCCCATTCTAGCTGTCCTTTCTTCCACACCTTATAAAGTTTCTTTTTGTGTGACAGTGTGTCCAGGAGCTCCCTGTTCATCCAGGCAGGTCTCCTAGCATTCTTTCCTGCCTTACTCTTTGTTGGTATACTTTGCTCCTGGACACGGAGAAGGTGATCCTTGAACACTGACCAGCTGTCCTGGGCCCCCCTTCCCTCTAGAGCTTTGTCCCATGGCACTTTGGCCAGCAGATCCCTGAAGCTATCAAAGTCTGCATGCCTAAAGTCCAGGGACATAAGCTTGGAATATATCCTCCTAGTTGCCTTGAGAATCTTAAATTCTATCTCTTTGTGGTCACTGCAGCCAAGGTTATCCCTGAGCCTCACGTTGGTCACCAGCCCTTCCCTGTTGGTGAGAACAAGGTCCAGCATGGCACCTTTTCTTGTTGGTTCCTCTACCATTTGAAGGAGGAAGTCGTCATCAATGCATTCCAGGAACACCCTGGATTGCTGGTGCCTTGCTGTGTTGTCCCTCCAGCAGATGTCAGGGTGGTTGAAATCCCCTGCGAGGACCAGGGCCTGTGAACGTGAAGCCAGTTCTATCTGCCTATGGAGGGCCTCATCTGCTTGGCCCTGCTGGTCAGGTGGCCTGTAGCAGACCCGTACTGTAACATCACCTTCCCCTATCTTCCCTTTAATCTTAACCCATACACTCTCAACCAGCTCTTTGTCCTTCCCCATATGGAGCTCCATCAATTCTAGCTGGTCACTGATGTAGAGTTATTTAAATCATTTCCTAGAGCTGCATAGTGTGGACCTACTGAATTCCACAGGAGAGTTAAAATGTTTTTAAATTCTCCAGGTGCATTCCCTCGGGATATATAAGCAATCTCCTTTGCAATTCTGAAAATGCCATGTTCCCAAATGCATTGCAAATGTTGGTTGTTCACAGCTTTTCTATGGGAGAAAACTCACATTTATCTTCCCCTTCACCATTGCTCTGGAGTCCACTGAAGCCCTAAATGGGAGAATAGCCAAAGCTTGCAAGCCACAAAGTAACAGGTTTTACGGATAGAGAGCAAAATATGCAAAGATCTCTGCCACATCCGTCATAACCATAGTGGGGCTCATTCAATTAGGCATAGCTTTTAATAACTCCAGCAGTAAGACAAACCACAGCTTTGCTGTCGCATGGTGCTCCTCCGCTTACGTTCTGGTGATGAGACTGTACAAGTCTGGACACAGCAGGGAAGACAGCAGAGAAAGGCTATTATCCCTTAGCATCATGAGCATAATGGCAGGGGTAAATCCTGAGAATTTGTAAGCAAATGATGCCCCCTTGTGCAATGGTATCACTGAGCATAAAGCCTGTAATACTGAAATAATGTGGATTGTTGGAAACATAGGCTTTCTACTAAAATGTCATGTAATAAATTAAAAATATTTCCTTATCTGTATTTTAAATATTAATCTCGTGAATTGAGCTTAATTTTGATACAATGTATGAATAGAAAAAATGCTGCAGACTATTTTCATGAACTGTATTTCAAATTTGCACAGACCAAACATAGCTTGGAACATTTGTTATTATTGAACAGGTCCTAATTTTTTTCTTTTTTTCTTCACATGGGATTGCATTGGCTTGTACCATATTCTGCAAACCAAAATTGAATTCAGAAGTTCAATTTAAATCTTGGCAACCCTTCAAGAGCATTAAAAACAAATTAAATCAATTTTGGAGAGACAAGCTGTTATATTTTAACTTTTTTTTTTTTTTTACATAAATGTTAAAAGAGTATTTTATTTTTGGAATCTGGCCACAGCATAAGACCAAGACCTTTCTGCAGTAACCAGGTAACTGACCCACTTATGTTAGTTAAAATATAGACATTAAAAATGTATTTTAAAGGGAACTTAGAACTGCCTTACAGCAACTACAGTATGGTTGGTTGTTTGTTACCTTCCCACTTGCTAAGGACACATTTTTACAGACAACTACAACAGCCCAGCAACCCTTCTCTTGCTTTTGGACTAGCTGGTACACCATGTCTACAGCTACGCACCCTGGTACCCAAAAGAGGTTGCTGACATCCGAACTGCTTGTTGGCTAAAGTCCCTTAGCTCATGGTTGACCCCAAATCAAAACTGGGAACAGGCAGGCAAAGTAGCAGCTGTCCCATGCCTGTTGTGTCTGCCCAGAACAATTTAGCAGAACTGAGATAACATACGTGTGCCCGTGCTGTCTTTAGTTACTAGTGCAGACAGTTTGTCCTTGATGACCTATAGGGACATTCCCCCATTAATATATAATATGTTTTTAAACCAATAATCAATAACATTGTTTTTTATGGAAAACCTGCTGCTGATTTCCAAAGAAGCTAAATCATTCTCTGAAGTATTTATAAGGGAAAAATACTGAAGGAGTTCTGGCAATATCCAAGGTATTTATAAGAGGAACTCAATTGAAGTAAAAAGGGTTGCTGCTGAATCTTCCCTTGGACTGATGTATAGTGCAGTTAAGAAAATTTATTACAATGAAGAATATGAAGATTTGCTTAATACTGCAGAGCAAAGAGTGACCTTATTGTGCCAAATGTACATTGCAGACTAAGTAAAAATAAAAATAAGCATGTGATGGAGGAACTCTTGAAAGATGCTGATATGCACATTTTTACTGGTAAATTAAAGATGTCTCTATTTAATGAGGTTAGTTACTTCTGTGAACACTTAAAAGTTCATGTTTTTATTTACTAAGGAATAAGCTATCTAGTAAAGGCAATACAAACATAAACCAGTGTAAATTAGGTTACAGTTTAGCTGTGGGTTATTAAAGTAGATACGGTGTTATGTATTATTAGGTATAGCCATACTATGGAGAAGGGAAAGAAGCACAGATGTTAATGGAAACAGATCCAGGAAATGTACATGGAGGTGAAACATATATGAAGTGAGTACCCAGTAGCATAATCCTCAAACGCATATGCTGAACCAGAATCAACTCTTCTGTCACGGTGCATTGGAGCTGTTGGCCAGTTTGGATTTGCATCATTCTATACCAGGTAAGACTGATTTAATTCAGAGTTTTGAAATAAGTGTTATGCACAGCTCCTTTATTGGTTGACTGTTCTCTGGAGTTTTTGAGTATATTAATTTGAAGCAAAAGCACATTAATAAACTGCAGCTATGCCAGGTGGACAATTTTAATTGTCCTCTTAAGTGTTTGAGCACACTGTTGTACTACTTCTGCAGTTTAAAGTATGCCAAAGGTATGAACTGCAAAGATGCAGAGCAAAACAATATCAATACGCACACAAATGAAAGGGTTTTTTGTTGACCTCTATCTCCCATTTCCTTTGAAAAGGGCTTGGCACATGGCTCCTAACTGCACCTTCAAAAATGTTCTAATGAATGCAGTCCAGTGATAATATTTTTTTATTGCTTGAAAAACTTAATTTTGAGTTTCTTCGGGATGCTTTACCGTGAAGCATAGCAGCTCTTTCAGCACTAGTTCAGAGGTCCCTGTCAAGACAACAAGGCAATGTAAAAAAAAAATATGGATGAGGGTAATGCACTGTGATGCAGAGTTTCACAACAAATGAGTTAAAAAGTAAACAGAAACCAATTTTGTATTGTTTCTTCTACATTTTTTGCAGTAAATTAGATGTAATACTGTAATTCAAAAAAGAGAGGTTGTGCTCCTTCTTGCTGAGACCCAACCAAGAATTTATGCACCACGATTCTCATTACAGAAACCCCTTCTCTTGCACCAGGAGGCCTGCCCAGCAGTGTTGTGAGCAGGAAGCGACTCATCCCAGGTGTACCACTTAGTATTTTATTACTTTTTTCAATTATTCTCACAATAAATTAGCGTGCCTCTTATGACTGGAATTGTCTGGATTCTCACTTATTACTGACGGTCTGTCAAAAATTGTTCTATGACTAAATGCTCTGCTATGAGGAAACACACGTGAATGTACAGGAGCTTGAAATTACAACTTCCTTTCTTTGTGTCCCTCTTCTGGAGCTATCTGCTTTTTCACGCCCTGTGAAATCTAATTTAGAGATATTCAAGGTACCTTCAGGTTTTTCTAGGGCCTTTAAAACTTTAGAGCAAAAGAAATGTTAATGATCACACACACACGTTACCCACATTTGCAATTTAGCAGCCAAACTCTGAGATGTTCTCTTCCTACAGTTTAAAAATATTCAGGAATTAATGGGGAAACTTGACAAGTGAAGCAGTAGTTTCAAGTGCTGCATATAAATCTCATGCACAGAGAATTACAGGCTGATTCAGTCTCTCATATCACTGTATTGTACAAATGAAATATCATAACACATAGAAGAACAGTTTTAACATTCTCACTGCTATTATTCTCTCTCAAAATGTATTTCTGCTCTGCTGATTTTCTGTTGTTTTAACAACATACTGGAGCACTCAAGAGGACACGGCAATTAAGGTAAAGATTTATGTTTTCTAGCCAGATAAACTTTAAAAGGTTCAGCACTTCAGACCCGCTCAAATAATCATACTACATTTCTGAACTTCCACAGCCTTCTCTTCTGATATGCCAGCACTCCCATGCTTCTTACAAGCACAAAAGCTGAGGGCTTGCTCTGAGCTCCTCAGAACTGTCTGAAGAAGCAGAAGAAAGTGCCCTCTTTCTGTTTGCATATATAGAAGGAGGTACAGAGATTCACCATACAGATACTTAACGGAATATACGTTTCTTCTGACTTCTTTATGAGATTTATGCTTTTCCAAGCCAGGGTAGACTTTGTGCTGAATACTGATTTTATCATCTTTTTGAAATAAATAGAAATAAGGACTCTACATTGTGCAGTCTTCAGGCATATTAAAAGCTTTCCGTTACCTATTACAAACTCAGGGGTAAAAAACCACCCCAAAATGGCAGTAATACTGTTTAGTTATTCACAAGAAAAATACAGTATGTATGTATGCATAAATGCATGTATGGACAGGAAACACTGCCTTCCTTATCTGCCTCTTGGTTTAGGTTAGAGTCTTTCTTATGTTAAAGTTGATAGTCTTTGTGATATTTTTATGAGCGTGAAGATTTCAAGTATATTTAGCAAGCAAAAAAGCCTAATCCACACATCACTTCTGAACTGTGATCCAATCTCTCCTAATTAATCACTTGGTCCCTCAGCCTCCCATTCTTATTAGTATTTTCACAGTACCACTACAATGGCCGAAGACTAAGCCTGCAGAAAAAAAGTAGTTAACATCTTTCTGCTGTCTTAGCTCCCAGAACTTGCTGACCAAACAAATATTTCTCTCAGCACAAAGAAGCTACAAACAGGGGAGCGGGGTGTAGACGGAAGAAGTCCCCACTTTCCCTGTTGATGGTAATTAGGCTTGAGAACATTCTAGCTCTGCTGTAAACATGTACCATAAGATCACTAGTTATATGGCTACATTATTTTGTCTTTCTGTGTTTCCTTTAGCTTGCAAGTCCTTCTGAGACACATTGAATGTACTGACATTGCAGCCTTCCATTTAATCGATGACCAACTACCTCATTGACTTTCCCATCATTTTTACCTGTCAGGGAAGAAGGCCCTTGTGAATGTGGCAGGCAATAAGTTTTCACACAGTAGCATATACTTTAAGACAAAAGTGAGGGAAAAGGAGGACCCCCCACCTTCCTTTAAGTTTTAAAGCAAAACTAAACCATGCTGACTAAACTAACTAAACTAAACTGAACAAACTGTGTTTAGGCCCACTGGCAGAAACTGATTAGGTTTTTGAACTCATCACTTCTTTGAATCAAAACCATCAGTAATCTTGTACCTAAAACTAAAGCAAAAGCAATGCTGAATACCTTTAAATGTCCTTTTTTTTTTTTTCCCTTAAATGGAGAGAAAATACTAACACAAAATTTAATTCTATTATGCAAAAATCTACCTTCTTTTTCCCTATATGTCTCCTGTCTTTTACAGTCCATTCTGGGATTTTAAAACTCAAAGCACTTGCAGACTGCAGAAGTGGAGGTTGTTTTGTAACATACTTTCATTAGAGCACAGTTGTTTCTCTTCCAAGTATTTACTTCCTCAGAAAATGTAATACTGCAGGATTTGCCTCAGTAAATATGGAAAGCAAGACTCTAAGTTGATCAAAATCAGCAATGCTTCAGTGAAGACATTTTTTGATTCTGCTCTGGCTCCCCTCACAGATTTGAACACCACTGTTTTCTGGAAACTTTGTCTCCATCTTGGGTCTCAACTGCCATCCATAGAGAAGCTTGTTATTTGAGATTTAGAACCTTCTTTGCCTGACATTGTTGTGGTTTAACCCAATAGGCAGCTAAACACCACACAGGTTTGCTCACTCTCCCCTGGCGGGACAGGGGAGAGAATCAGAAAAGAGGTTAAACTCATGGGTTGAGATAAAGAAAGTTTAATAGGACAGAAAAAGAAGGGAAAATACTTGTAATGATAAAAGAATATATAAAGCAAGGGATGCACAATGCAATTACTCACCACCTGTCAACTGATGTCCAGCCGGTTCCCGAGCAGCAACACCTCACCCCAATCTTTAAAAACCCCCAGCTTTATACACTGAGCATGACGTCATATGGTACAGAATAACCCTTTTGCCAATTTGGGTCAGCTGACCTAGTTGTGGCCCCTCCCAGCTTCTTGTGCACCCCCAGCCTCCTCACTAGCAGGGCAGCGTGAGAAGCTGAAAAGTCCTCGATTTAGTGTAAGCATTGCTCAGTAACATGATCGTGTTATCAAGTTATTGACATTATTCTCATCCTAAATCCAAAACACAGCACTATACCAGCTACTGGGAACAAAAAATATTCTATTGCAGCGAAAACCGGGACAAACGTGTCCAACAAGCCTTTTGCCCTATTAAATCAGATTATATAATCTTAAAAATTGCACTATGCGTGCAATAACCTTGCAGGGTTTCATTTACTGCAAAATAAGTTGCCGAAGGAGAAGAAACAACATTAAAATTGTTCTACAGAGACAGCTTAAAAAAGAAAAAAGATTCATAACTTTCAGCAAGTATTCTCTGACTGAGGATAATGAAGACAAGAGACTATACATAATAATAGTTGCTTCCAAAATATATACAAGCTCATGATGCACTGAATATAAGCAAGAAAACTTTTAAATTTAGATCAATTACTCTAAATTAATTTAAAGTTTTGGTGCCTAGACTTAGAAAAAGTGACTTTTCTAGAAGACTCCAGTAGCATCTATGGCACTTCACTGACCGATAGGAAAGGAGGCATCTACTAGTACCTTTACACTTCATGCTTAGAAGTAAATGAAATTTTTAAGCAAAAGAGACAGGATTAAATTCCTGAACTGAATATAGAGTAGTGGAAACAATATAAGGAAAAGAGAAAAGAAAGGCAGGAAACAACTTATAAGTAAACTAGGATTTTGGCAACAAGATCACTGTCATGAAGATCAGGCAATTTATTGTATTAGTGTTGATAGATAAGTATTTGTGCTAGATATGATCCATGAAAGCCATTAGACTACTTTGTAGTTATGTGAGCATTGCACACTGGAAACCTATGGTATCCCAGAATAGAACATAGTATTCATTCCATGATTACATTATCATATGGATTCTTTTTCTCTGTTTTAGTCCACCTATATCTAAATACAGGAAATGAATATCAGATCATTAATTGCTACTTTTTAAAATGTTTTGCTGATTTTACACTGAAGATGGGAATACTTCTTTCAACATAGAGAAAATGGCATTAAATCTTCCAAGGCAACTAGCTGAATAAGCAAATTATTCAGCACAGGAAAGGAAGTATCATGGCAAACAAGATTATTAAAAAGGACCCTCCAGTTATCTTCTGGCCATTGGGTGCCATTATCAGATTCAATGAAGTAGCAAATGCTAATTAGCCCCTATGGGTAAAAGGGGCAGTTCCAATAACAGACATAATGTCAAAAGCAAATAATGTTATACATGTAATTGATAACTACGCTCTTGCATCAGCTACCAGACCAAAATGAGTTTTTCATCAACACCAACACTTCAGGATGAAAATAAGAGGATAAGAAATAAACAACTTGTCAGATAAGTGATGCAGGAAAATTAAACAGTAGGCTAGCTTGATTTTCTTAGCTGATACTGTAAGTGACAACGGCAACAAAAAATACTTTTGTCTAAATGATACAGACGTCAGAAATTAGTGCATTTTCAGATATTTGAGTTTTGATTCATTAAGTCTAAGAGAATTATTTTCTGCTTGTTGATTTCCCTCAACACACATTCATATTTCAGACTTTCCTTTGCATATCTCAGATATACAGATTTTTAAATATGTGTATATTTTTGGAAAAAGACTCACAAAACTATTAGCATTTTATGCAATCCAAGACTACATTTCAGCATCCCAGAAGCTTCTTTATATTTCTATGTATCTTATAGATATGCAATAATTAACAAGAAATTTATGAAAGCATAAAGAAAATATGAAGAATATTAAGCATTTTTTTTCTTCACATCTCTTCTTCAGACTCATATTTTACAGTATTAATTGCCTATATTCCATCATTCCTTTACCCAGTCCTTGCACAATATCAATGACAAAAAAGACTAGTTTATTAAATAGGGAAAAGGACCTGTGAACAAAACTCACCATGTTGCTTAAACTGTAACTTGTTTCTTTTCCTTCTGTTAATCAGTTCTACTTTTTGCCCAATTACCTGTCCTTCTCTGGGTTGCCTACCCTGTACTGAAGAGGGCTGTATCATAGTAACTCCTTTCCAAAGTGTTATGGGTTCCATATTAAATTAATTTGCTTTTTGTCAGCAGCTCTCTTATTGGAATACTATTTCAGAAGTGCATTTCTCTGGTAAAAAAAAAAATCCTACAGTGATAGATTGCATGTTCTGGAGTATGGAGACAAACCAGAACATATGATAAGTATCCTGTGACTTTCCCCAAACACACTGAACAGCAAAACAGTAAGAGGCTCTGCAAAAATCATCACAAGACCAGTTTGTCATTCTTCTCTTGTCAACCTTCTAAGGTTATTGCTTTTATACAACTAAGATCAGAAAAATGTATTATTTTCCTGAAGTATGTATTTGAAATAACAATTACTCTTGACTTATGCCAGTGAACGAGAAGGATATGGCCTTTAGTCAGTTGGTTTTGGTTTTTTTTTTTAAACTGCAATGCTTATTCAACAGCTATGTAAGAAAATAGCTTGTCTCTAAACCTGAACTTTTCTGATAACTCAATGTGTAGTTCCATTACCATATGCTAAGCAATTTGTAGTTATTGTGCAGAGTAAAAGTGTTGTGACATTGGATCAACAAGCATGTGCTTATGAGTGATGTTCTTTTAAATTACTTGCAAAACTGACTTTATCAACAGATTTATCATTCACTGCTTAGGAAAACGGATCACCTGACATGGCAAATGAGCCTGGCATTTAAATACTCTGAATTCATTGATGATTTAACATGCAGAAGTATAGTAATCTCTTCGGTAAGTGAAGGGATAAATGCAACATAAGGCCTACATTTTTTTATGTGAAAATATGGTCTGTTTTGTGAACGTTCATGATCAAATGTTTTATAATTTTATCTCCATCTTTGTGGCTCAATGCTGCCATATTGTGCTTCTTGCCTCTAATGAAGTAATTAAAAAAAAAAAAAAAGTTGCAGCAGCAAGCATCAGAGGAGTCTTTTGTTCTTTCTGAGAATTAGTAAAAGTATATGTGGAAGAAACACCTGTAGCTCAGGCATCAGAGACTCTTGTATGTGCTAAACATAGATTTATTTCAACATAATCTCTTTGCCAGAAAAAAAAGCACAGAGGGCTATATATGGGAAAATCACTTCTGACTTAAAGTATACACAATTCTAGTTATGAAAAAGTTCTGACAGTCTTACTTATAAAAATGGTCACAGGTAGTCACACAAGTTGGAATGTAGTGGATGTATTTGGGAACTTCAATCTGCAAAACAGAGTTCTCTCTCTCCGAAAGCACCCAAAGATTCTGTTAAACTGCAATAAATTTATTGTCCTTAATATTCCATTTTGTAATTTCCTTTTGCTCTCCATATTTCTAACTGAGATAGTTTTTCTCTTACTATCTTATATTTGGCTTAAGAGTTTTCCATGACAGAAGATGTGTCTCTGTACTGTGTCCAGAGGCTGAGTAGTATGATGACATTTCAGACCATGATAGGTCCACGTCATAAACTAAACACAAATAAAACCTCAAAACCACTTGTAGTAAAAAACAAAAAAAAAGCCAACCAACCAAAAAAACACAACCCCAAACCACCACCACCACCAAAATCAACATTCAAAACAGTCTTTACCTGCCCCAAAGCCTTCATTATTTTTTCCTAGGTGGTACAAATCAAACTACCTCACCGGCTTTTCAGTGATGAGAAAGGCTCATTTCCAAACCACTTCTGTAATACGTTTGTTCATCAGCTCTCAAGTCAACACAATGTTATATAGGTGAGAATAAAATAAATGAATTAGCCAAAAAATCCTTTGGATGTAATCATGATGCAGACATGGGGAAAGGCATTAGTAAGGAAGTGATTGTTAGTTTACAGATCTCTGCAACAGATTACAAGTTGATGCTTATGAAAATAGTTTCTAATAAAGAAACCTAAAGGAATAAAAGATGCAGCAGCACATGTTTAGGGAGATTCTAAAATACTCGACAACCAAAGAGAGAAAAAAAGATGGTTAAAAGAGCTAAGAATAAAATCTTCATGCAATCACTGATCCTTTGGTGTTAAAGGCAGATTTGAAATGCTACTTGTAAATAATTTTACTTCACTTGTTATAAAAAATGTTATGAAAATCCATTCTATCCCCCATGCCCTTCCAGCCTGCAGGTAGGACTGAACCGACTGCTTCCATTAACAGGGAAAATATGTATTTGTCCCTGTAAAGTAATTGACAACATGAATGTGCAAGAGGTAGGAGTTCTCTACATTAACAAAAGGTAAGAGCAGAAATGTGGGTTGTTTTAATGGATTATTCGCCATTCCCAGAACAAAGGTTTTATGCTCCTAAGACTACTGCCAGTTATGAAAATAATAGTTGAAAGCACCTCAGAAGTAAATTAATTCTATCGATGAGTGTGAAAAAACATTTCACTCCTCCATCATTAATAGTGCATAAATGTTCCTCTAATAGGTGTAATAATGACCTTTGATTTTTGTCTTGTTATTTCTTTTACCATTTTTGTCCTAACTCTGTCTCATGGAATCTTTTCTTGTAACACAGAAAAAGAAACAACATTTTCATTTAACTAATATGTAGATTCAATTATAATTAGAGGAGGTAAAAAAGATAAAGCTTATTGTGATAAGTTATATGTGTATTTAATTTAATAACATAAACAGTAAACTGTAAATGAAACGTCTCTATAAAATTGCATAGGGAGAGATTAACATGAATGAAAAGGTGACTCAAAGTGAAAACAAATAACGAAATGGAAAATTGTATATAAGCCGGATGATACCAGCAACCTGTAGAAAACCAAAGAACAAAACCAATTTTGTATTTTAAAAATAAAGCAACCAGAGTTTCAAGTGAGAGAGGAAAATCCTTTAGGCTTTTTAAGTTGGCTTTATCCATAGTGATATACCCTAAAAATATTTTATTTGCCAAAACTGTTGAGCAGCTACTATCCCATAAAAAACAATAATGCATATAACCTTTGAAAATAAGCCCATTTTTTGTACAGAAACTTCAGTAAAACCTATGGATTTTTACCATTAGGCCATCCAGTTTGAACTTTGCAGCCAGGAGTGGCGACATTCTTGTTGACACAAAAAAAAGAAACACTCATGTTCAAAGTAAGAAGAGTATTAACCCAGAATTGCTTTTGTTATGTCTCTTCTTTGGTGGAATTTGAACAAATCAGGACTGTCAGATGTTCTCCTTTGGTAAAGAAACAGCTATATATTTGCTACCACATACTTACAGACTAATTTAAAACCCCTGGAGTCATTTAGGGGAAGTACTCATAAAGCTCAGCTCAAACATAGCCTAAGCTTCCTCCATAATCGATTTTAATCAATGGAGAGGAGTCTAATTTAGAGTAATTTTCTTTCTGACTAACTGTTAGGTATCTAAAAGATTTGATGATGTGTCTAGTTTCGGTGTTAATAGAGAAAGAAAGGTGTCTTCACAGGCTTACATGATACATCATAAGAGAGCTATCTAAAATGGGTGAGCTGGATTGCCCCAAGGCTATCATGAATGAGTGAATTGCTGTTCCAGCACACAATAAGCCTCTGGAAGTGCTTGTTTTGACAGAGGTATTGGAGACAGCCAGCGTATTTTGGCTGCCCAACTCTTAAATGCCCAAATTGAGCTGCTTTCAAGCCCATCTGTAACTATTCTGGTTGTCTTCTGGAAGAAGGTGGCTCTTTCAAATAGACATAATGGGAGCCCAGCCTCACCAGGCTGAATTTATAAATATCTGTCTGAGACTCGTTCTACTGGCACAAGTTGCTTTGGAATAGACCATATATTAGCGTAAGGTTATAACTCTAAGGACACCACTACCTTCTCTCTCCCTGTCCCCCACACCCTGTCTCTTTTTATGTATAAAAAAGCTATTATTAAAAAGTTACAGTTTTCAATAATTATCTGGAGCCCCATGAAAACAGCTAATAAGTGACAGTAAAAGTAAAAAACCAAAACAAAACAACAAACCATCAAGAAGACACATATGAAATTAGAAGAGTTCATTTCAGGAAAGTTCAGCTATTTCACAAGTTGACCTCGCCATACTGATGTAGTGCATTAGACATAAAGCTCGCTTTAACATAGGGCCATGATAAATACCTGTAAACCTCTTAAAGGTTAGAGGAAAGCATCATTATTTCCTTTGATATTTACCTTATTTTATTAGTGAAGACAAATGAATTTGATATTAATATTATGCATGCTTCATGGTTAATAGAATTTGAACAACTATGAATCACAATTAAATGTCTTGGAGACATGTAGAAACACAAATAAAGGTTGGAAGCGACGCTGCCATCTAGCGATGTGATAAAAAGTTAACCAGATTATACATCAAAAAAATTCTTGGTGGTGTTATAGAGAAATAAGCACAATTCTCAAAGAAGAGCTAATGCACTAAAGTTTAACAGACCCTTAAATTGGGAGGCTGATTTTCTGATCCACTTAAAAAATAATCCTATCAATGATACTGTGCTTCAGTATGAGATAGATCTGCTTATAAAGACACAAATATATATCTCTAAGGAAGTGAAACATTCTCTTAGAAAAAAATGTATTACTGAACATAATTATACTTATGTTTTCTACAACAAAATGAAGCAAATATAAAAGAAAATTAATCAGATTAAATTAATATCAATTAAATGTAGTTGCTTCACTGCTGGCTTGGAACTCCAGCTTCTC
Source organism: Rissa tridactyla (assembly GCF_028500815.1). Lineage (NCBI taxonomy): Eukaryota > Metazoa > Chordata > Aves > Charadriiformes > Laridae > Rissa > Rissa tridactyla. The sequence goes on along the minus strand of NC_071468.1, from coordinate 112,536,242 downwards.
TGTTGCTGTGCTTTGTTGCTCTTACATTATTCCACAGAAACAATGCTGAAACGTTCATCAGAAAACACATGATGATCTGACTCCACTACAGGGTAATTTTTTTTCTGCTACGCTATAAAAATAAAGCATTTCTTTCCCTCTTCACAAAAAGCAACTTTCAAAAATTGCAGGTAATGCTATGTGGTGCTGGTAAGTATTGCCTGTTTAAAGGCAAGCCCTGTACCTCAATTGATCTAGTACAACATTTCTAATGAGTTCTGTGTCTGAATTCATCAAAGAGTGATCTCAGAACTGTGATATTTTTTGAGTGTTAATTGCTTCACTAATGGTGGTTATATACCCATTGTATGCATCTATTGTATTCACCATACATATCTATTCTATGTGTGCATAGTACTCACCATTAGTAAAGCAATTAAAGCTCAAACAATATCATTAGAGTTCTGAGATCACTCTGATGAGTTCAGGTACAGACCTCATTAGAAATGTTGTAGTGGATCAATTGAGAATTCATTCTATGAAAGTAATTGCACTAGTGAAAGGGTTAAATACAATTCATGTGAGAAGGGAAAGGAATTAAGGTAAAAATTAACAGGGAAAAAGCAAGGACGTCTAGAGCAAAAAGAAATATGTTGCAACGACAAGATAGTTTTTAGATATTATTCTGTGCGTAATAGAAAGAGGAACAAAAATAAAATAAGACACAAGGAACAAGGGAATAAATATTGATATTGCAGCAGCAATTGACTTGACATCGTAATCTCTTGTCAAACTGCACAGTGTCTCTTACTCTTGCATTGACATACAGCAGCTCCAAATGTCATCCTAATTATACTGGTGGAGCAAAGTGTCCTTAGGGAAATATAAAGTGGAAACAAACAAACACAGTCTTCCCATGCTGTGGGAATGGCACTTACACTTCCATTTTAGTGTCGAGGAATACCACGTTCCATTTGGATCTAAAACTAAATTAGCCATCATTTATTTATTTGGCTGCTTTTGCCTTTAGTATACACTATAGATATTTACATCTGTGATGATTATGTTTCTCTGCAAAAAGCTTTGCTATTTTTTTCTAATCTATTTTCTAAGCAAAATACATGTCCTATTAAGGGCCACATGAATTACTAAAACCAAAGTACACTTCATTATAGTTCTCAGATTTATTTTTCTCTTGTTCATTTTGACTATATATATAGAGCCCTGTTGTCACAAGACCAATGCTTTAATATTTTTTTTCTCACAGGATGCTTGTGAAGCAGGAACGTATGATCAATCCCTTTAACAGGTGAAGAATCGATGCACAGAAAGAAAAAGGCCAGATCTTCAGTTAACGTAGCCATTATGATTCTTACCAACAGAATTAAAACACAACCCATTCCTCTTTGAATGAGATAAATTTCTTTGCAGAGGGTTGAAAGGACATATTTCCAGACAAGGCAGTGCTATAATACCAAGCTTCTTTTCATCTTTGGGGAAAAGAAAATGTAGTAGCCAGATAAATAGAAACATAGTAGTAGTAGTAGTAGTAGTAGTAGTAGTAGTAGTAGTAGTAGTAGTAGTAGTAGTAATAGTTGTAGTTGTAGTTGTAGTTGTAGTAGTACTAGTAGTTGTAGTAGCAGTAGCAGTAATAGTAGACACTTGCGATTTCAGAACCTCCTGGAGTGGCGCTTCCTAGATTGGAAAGAGTTGCAGTGCTATATCATAGTCCACAGATCAGAAATTTGCTGGAAGGGCAGAAATTGCATTAGTACCAGCTGGACCTTGACCAGCGTGCAGAGCCGATGGACACATTTCCTTTTCTAAACTCTTGCAGAGGGAGTTTCTACACCTGGAACTCACAGATGTTCTTTTTTATATGTTCAGCCACCACAGAAGCTTTTATCTTTATTGTAGCAGGACATTTATTTTTGGTTGTGGGGGGAAGTTGCCCATGGAAAATTACTCTCCTCTCCATAGCACATACAACTTATCACATTTTATGGAGTAGTTTACATTCACTTTCATCATAAAGCTTTCAAAGGGCCCTATCACATAGAAAGGAAGGTTGTTCTCAGAAGTGAAACAAGATGGTTACCTCAAAAAGCACCAGCACCATGTGTCAAAATTATTTCCTTAGTGGAAAAAGTTGAGAATAAATGAAAGGTTTGAGAAGGATGCACATCATCCTTCTTTTCTCACAGAAATTGCACAGGATGGCTTGGATCAACAATATTTTCCTACATAGTCTTCTCAATGATAAGAAATATTTATACATGGTTGCAGTAACTCCACAGATGTGCAGACCTCGGCTTTTTGAATTTATTGTGTGCTATTTCTCCCTTATGAGTTACACCCTCACTCTCCTCTCAGGGTTTATCAGAACAGGGGGAGCATGCAAAAAATTTTCATTTTGCTTTCACTTCTCTGACATAGCCTCAAACCAAAGTTTGTATTTTTCAGTTCTACTGTTTTCTTCCACTGTTGTGCTAGTGTTAACACAATAACCTGAACCAGGAGAAACAGTATAGAATTAGAAGAGGTTTATTGTTAAACTGATCTGTAACTTGTGTGATGAAAAATATAAGCCCGATATTAATTTTAAAACCATTAGCATGTAACAAAGAGTATTAGTTTAGAAGTCATCAATTAAGTATAACCCACACAATTGTTACTTTACCCCAGTTAAGAAAGTTTTCAACTAGATCTAAGAATAATATTGGCACACTGTTATATTAGAAGAATAATACTGAAAGTAGCAAATAACTTCTAACTCTACCTGGCATTCACTGGTAATAAACTGTGTACAGTGGTATATAATGGCTTGGTATATTATATGCCATTGTATACATACTGTTATATGTACACATCAGAAAATGTACTACATAATGTATTCTAGGACTTTAAGCCACAGCATGTATTGTTCAGCATAAACTTACTGGCTTCTATAATGTTTTTCTTTAATTCTGAATGATTTTTTCTTAATACATCTATAGATTAATAGAAGCAAAATACAGATAAATGAAACCCACCACAAACAACAAAATAGTTAGACACCACAGCTAATTTATTTCATGTAAATTGTCATTTAATGGATAATATGCTTGTTTAAAATTTACGTTAAAAAAAACCAAAACAAACAACAAAACCAAACAACTTTCTATCATAGCTCTCCTGGAAAAGGGATTTCCTTGGTTCTTAGGCAGCTCCAAAACTCTTACCTCTCCTATGTACCCTGTTTACAATTCTTGCCATCTCTTTCCTTTTTTTTTTTCTTTATCATCACTGCAGTGTTATAACAGTAGAAAACAGGAAATATGAGGGTTTTTGGGGTGAAAATGTCTGCCAGACTTTTTCAAAAACATGGCTAGATGGTTGTTGCCTGTCACTCTCAGCACTGACCCTCCAGCTGGCATGGCAGGTGAGAGACAATTGGACACAGGAACATTTCATGCTGTTTTAATTCCAGCCCTGTCTTGGAAAGCCATCTCCATTGGAAGATAAGACTGGAAAATAAGACTGTATTTTTGATCAATTGATTTGCAGAGGTAAAAAAAATAGAGTTAATATAAGAAAAGAAGCAGCGAGATGGGTAGGAAAATTGGCTAACAGGTCACACTCAGAGAGTGGTGATCAATTCTTTTTACTCAGGCTGGCAGCCTGTCACAAGTGGGATCCCCTGGGGATTGACACTGGGCCTCATGATGTTCAACACTGTCATAAATGATCCAAATGATGTGATTGAAAGCACCCTCACCAAGCCTACTGATGACATCAAACTGGGTGGTGAGCTGAGCATGTCAGAAGGGAGAGCCATCCCACAGAGAGACAGGATGGAAGAGCGAGCTGGCAAGAACAGTATGAAGATGATAAAACATCTGGAGAACTTGGCCTGTGAATAAAGACTGAAGGAGTTATGTCTTCTCTTCCTGGAGATGAGAAGATTTGAGGGGGACCTCATCACAGTATTCCAGTAATTAAAGGGTGTCTACAAAGAGGACAGAGGCTCTCTCTTCACAAGAAGCCCCATAGAGAAGACAAGGGGCAACAGGTACAAGTTGCACTTGGAGAGGTTTTGTCTTGACATGAGAAAGAAATTTGTTACAGTAAGAACAACCACTCAGTGGAACAGCCTCCCCAGGGACATGGTAAAGTAACCATCACTGTGGGTTTTCAAGATGCTATGGAATGGGGTCTTAGATAATCTCATCTAAGGTCCCTTTCCCATCAAAGGCTGGACGAGATGATCTTTCAAGATGCCTTCCAATCTCAGCTGTTCTATAATTCTATGAAAAGGTGGGAACTGTAACTGGAATGATCAGATACATGATTTGCAGAGATTCTAGACAATATTGATGAAGAGGGCAGCACTACTGTGGAGGAATGGTTTTATGGCCTCCTTGGGTAGCAGTGGTGCAATGTGAAAAACATTTCAACTAAAAATGAAATCTGAGGCTTTGCAAAAATTAAATAGATCTATGTTAGTTCCCATGACTCTAAGCAGTTGTTTGTAAACCATTCCTGCTCCTCATTCCCACAAGAACGTTTACTTTTAAATGTAAATGCTATCTCTACCACAGAAATCAAAAGCCTGACAGGTCAGATTTTTCTGGGGAGTACACAGCTGCTCAGCTTCCCTGAGTCAAGACAGCTATTGGAAGAGAGAAAGCCACCAGAACACCATCTCAACAAGGTTGCTAAATGCTTCTTATGTCCTTACTGCTTCTTTAATCCCTCATTAAAGGTGTTCTCTTACAGAATGTACATAAGTAGGATAATCTGCTTATTTAATATTCACCGAATTATGCCCCTCAAGAGCTAACGATTTAAAATAATGATCCCATTTATAACAGAGGAAAGGTATTTAAATAAAATATAGTTATAATGTATTTCACAGTTGATTTGAAACACATTGTTTAAATGAATGCTTTGGGCTGCCTGCAAAAAAAAAAAATAAATGAATGAAAAATCAGTCAAAACTCTTAACCTTTCTAACAGTGTGTATTTGGGACAAAGGAAAGGCTGTGACTGAAATCTGTACTACCACAGTGATTTAATGTTTTCCACTCATGTCTACCACACCACTGGAAACTCTTTAAAGAGTATAATGAAAATAACATCCCTGTAGGTAGTTACAGCAGGAAATGCTCCAGTTGACTGACTACACCTCCTGTCATGTGACAGAGAGGTAATCTTTCATCCCTCTTTCCTGTCAGATAACTGAGAACAAAAAAAAGTAGTTTTTGCCAGCATGCCTGTATGTCACAGTAATCGTTGCTCTCAGTGGAGCAGCTAAAGTCAGCAAATTGGCATTAATTTTAAAACATTTTCAACAGTTACCACTTACTTCTCTATATATGTCTCATTTGAGTGGATCCATTGAAGTCAAATGGATTGCATACTGAGTCAGCTACAGTCAATGGGAATGGAAGCAACTCCCATGTAATCCAACTGAGTTTATATGTGAAAATGTGAGACTAACTCTATGGAATAAATGGCCCTGAAGTCCTTTTATATATTTTAGATGTGACTGTACCTGGAGAGTCATCACCTTCCTTTCATTGTAACCCTTACAACTTCGTATACTTTGAACCTGGCACAAAATGAACTCTTTCAGAAAATCTGTGAGTTGCCAAGATTACAGATATTATATGCTATTTAATCAAGTACATTATGATTCTTTCAGGCATGCACACTTTGAGAAAGAATAACTTTTCAAAATTCAGACTGGCTTTTATATATTCTGCATAAACAGAAAACACATAAGAAGCATTTTCCAAAACAGAATTAAAGAGAAGCCTGTGTTGCTGTAGTGTGAAAGCTTGCAGTGGAAAATATTTGATTAAAAAAAAAAAAAAAGACAGAAAATACCTGAGAAAGTCAGGATGAAATGAGGAGAGGTATAAGGAGCTGAAATGGAGACAGATTACCACAGATGGAAGACAACAGTTAAAACATCTTGAGAGATGAGTTTTGAATAAGAAAACTTAGAGAGTCTGATACTAAATTTCTTCTTCAGGAAGAAATTCTTTCCTCTGAGGGTGGTGAGACACTGGAACAGGTTGCTCAGGGAAGCTGTCAATGCCCCATCCCTGGAAGTGTTCAAGGCCAGGCTGGATGGGGCTTTGAGCAACCTGGTCTAGTGGGAGGTGTCCCTGCCCATGGCAGGGGGTGTGGAAATAGATGATCCTCAAGGTCCCTCCCAAACTGAACCATTCCATATTCTATATTCTATATTCTATAGTCTATAGTCTATATTCTATATTCTATATTCTAAAGCATCTGATATGCATAAATTATATGTTTTAGCATTTTTCCTTTTGAAATTGCTTTTAACATTATTTGTCACTTGTTGCAGAAAATGGAATGCTTTCAGATACCTCACCATTGCTTTATGAACACACACACACAAAAAAAAAACCCAGAGAGAAATAGAGAAAGAGAAAAAAAGTCACCACTGGCCAATAGAGAGCATGTTTCTGGACTGAATCCTTTTACTATGAATGAAATAGAAAACCAGTCTCTCTGATGTCATTACATGCTACCTTCTGTTGAATAGTAATTTTGAAATGGTTTTTCATTATCATCTTTAACAAATGTGTTCCCTGTACAAATTCAGATATATTATTTTCTTGGTAAAAAATACAAATTGGGAGGGAAGAAACATGAAATAACACTAAGTGAGTAACTATGGTATGTTTTCAGTTATCTTTTTCTGGAGCCTCACTCAAAGCAAGAGAGTGGCCCTGAACATTTTCCTAAAGCATTTCAACAGTGTCTCTTCCAAAACATTAAGTAGCATTTATTCTTTTCTTTTTGGTTGTAACCTGAATATTGAGGTATTTTATCTTGTAAGAATATCCTGCTTCTTGGAGTAGAGATGCTGGAGCTTTTGTCTTCTTTGTAAGTAAAATCAAGGCACTGGGCTTCAGAAATTGTTTTTTTACCTGCTTTGAACATTTCTTCCACTTCTTTGGAGAGCTCCCTAGTGCCAAACACAATTCAGGTAGGGAGAAATACAAGGTCAACGTCTCCAATGCCTCCATTAAGTTCCTGTGCACTGTAGGTTCAGGTCCTTCTAACCCCTTCTAAAATATGATGTAGTTTTGAGAGATTGCTTGCAGTACCTTTCCTTTCCCAGCTAGCTACCATAGATACCCTTACGACATTTATAAGGGGGAAATGGGATTGAATGCTCTTAGGCAGGGAGTAGACCTGGAGGTGAGTGAGTATTGTTGCTACACTGCCACCACCAGCTTTAAAAAAAAACCAACCAACCAACCAAACAAACAAAAAAAACAAAACAAAAAAAAACACCCTAATTTTTCTGTTTATAACTTGCTGTTTGTTGTCTGAAAATGCCTACAAGTAGATGAAAAGCATGAGGGGGTTAGTTAGGAGTGGGCAAGGCACAGCGCTGCTTAGCCTGGCAATGGCTGAAGCTCTGCATGAGCTCAGAGGCACAACTCTATATCCCTGCAAACTTGGAGTTTAAAAATGCAATGTACACAGAGTGTTAGATGACAGCTGAGTATGTGTTTTAAGAATCACAGTTTTGGGCCTAAGTTTTTGAATTTCACTTAAATCCCGTTTTTAAGAGCCTTAATAGCATCCCATCCATAATAACTGACATATAACTAGAACTAATGACGTCAAATTGAGAGAAAGAAATATCTTTTCCATAATATGTTCCAAATAAATATTCTCTTTCCCCAACCTGTCAACAGTTGTCATCCGCTGGCACTAAGTATTCAAGTGAAAACTATAATTGCTTCTTGTTTTTTTAGGTATTCAATTACCCTTTTTCAGAAATAAAATGTTAAGTATTAGCAAAGTCATAGAAACAAAGCACTACAAAGCAAAACAAAGCCCAAAATATCCATCAACTCAACAAAGGGAGCAAAATAATTCAGACAACTGGAAGATGAAAGTGATATGAAGGTAGAAGCAGAAAAACATTTTTTAAAACATAAAATCTGTGTCAATTCTCTCACCTGTTTACTGGGACTCCTTCCTCGTGAATATACTTATGTTAAAAAAGTTTATAGTGAGTATTCTGTGATAAATCTCATCCTTTAAAAATGTTTCATTAATTTGCCTTCATCATGTGAATACAAGAAATTATCCAGGCATATTACTGAGTTAGAATTTCTCTTGAACAGGAGCCAGTAATGTGGTCTTGCAGCAAAGAAGGCTAATGGTGTCCTGGGCTGAATTAGGCATTACCAGCAGGCTGAGGGAAGTGATCCTTCGCTTCTACTCAGCACTGGTGAGGCCACACCTGGAGTATTGTTTCCAGTTTTGGACTCCCTAGTACAAGAGAGATATGGACATACTGCAGAGAGTCCAACAAAGGGTGACAAAGAAAAGGCTCAGGGGGATCTTATCCATGTGTATAAATATGTGAAGTGAGAGTGCAAAGAAGATGGAGCCAGTGCTGTCTTTAGTGGTGCCCAGTGACAGGACCAGAGGCAAATGGGTACAAACTGAAGCACAGGCGGTGCCATCTGAATATCAGGAAACACTTTTTCACTGTGAGGGTGACTGAGTACTGGCACAGGTTGCCCAGGGAGGCTGTGAAATCTCCAACCTTGAAGATAATCAAAAGCCATCTGGACAGTCCTGGGCAACCAGCTGTAGGTGGCTTGGCTTGAGCAGGGGAGTTTGACTAGGTGACCTCCAGAGGTCCCTTCCAATTTCAACCATTCTGCGATTCTGTGAATTTGGATAGAAGTCTTAAAAATAAATAAAATAATTAAAAAAACCAGCATAGATTTTATCCCTTTGGTATCTAAGATAAAATTGTGATCTATGGCCTAAACGTCATTGGATTTCCAGATATAAAATTAGTCTATAAAGCCAGAACTATATATCCAGGCAGTAGATTAAACATGATATATTAACTGTTTAGGAAAAGGAATACATCTTTTCTGTTCTACTTTAGTTCTATCCTATTTGCAACATATTAGAAAATAAAAAAAATAAAAATATGTGTATATCTATGTGTGTGTATGCATTTGAATATTTACACAATAAATGAATATCATCCAACAATGGGTCAGCTAATTCAAATAGCACACTTTATTGTACATTACAAGAATGCAATTATATAATGAGAAAAAGTGGCATTTCACTTTCTTTTCTGTACTTGTTCAGAAATTAGGTTCAGCAGATCCTTTGAAATGAAGAAGGATTGATTTTTTTTTTTTTTTAAAGGACATTACATTTTCTTTTGTGTATTTCTAAATGAACGGTATAGTTCATTTCTATGATGAATCTCCTATAGAGAGACAATTTCAACTAGTGCAGCTCATTTTCAGCTAAGCCTATATCTACAGTGCAATTACAACTGGAGAATTTTTTGACTGGAAACCACTCAAAATCTTTAAATAAACTACAACGTGTTAAAAACATGAGAGTGATCATATAAAAGTACAGATTCCATCTCAGGAGCTACCACATATACTGCTACTAGTCTCCTGCTGCGTATCTTCATTTTAAATATTTGCTGCCCATGTTAACTAGACTAAAGCAGTATGTGCTTGTACTAGTAATGACTGAAACTCACTGTCTATGTATCTTCATACTGTGTTCCAGACTGCAGTAGCCTACGAGGCCATGATGAGAGGCAGGTTCATAGCTTCATGCTCTTGTACATGTGCAACAGGGTGGCCCTTTTAGCTCCAGCTAAGGGGTTGTGCCTATCTGGAACCTTGAAGCTGCACCATGTTCAAGTTGGCGTGCCTTAAACCAAAACTTTGCTAATATATCATCGGGTTGGGGAAATTCTATATCACGGGTATTTCACTTCGTGCTAAAAGGTACTTGAAGCATAATCAAAAGTTATAAGCAGCTACAATAAAGAGAATAACACTGCAATCTCTCTTTCTACTAGGTTTTTTTTGGTATATATTTTTAGTGTATTTTTTAAAGGAAGTGAAGAACAAAGACAGAAAGTAGATGTTTTTTCCTTGCAATTATTCCCTCTCAAACAACAGCACTTAGCCCCTGGAGTGCTATAGAGGTGTTAAGTTCTACATCTGCAAATCTGCAGAGGAAATACAGCTGTTGGGTGTGCAGACTTAAATCCTATTTATGGCAAACAAATTCCACAACTTGCTGTTATCAAAATGAGGAGGTCATACCCTCTTGTACCATCTATTTCTCTCCTCTGCTCTTAGTTGCACCCATTCATTTTGCCATACCCCTCAAGTGAGCCGGGAAAACTTACACGACCAGACAAAAATAAACCACAAAAAATGTGAGCAGCTTTCTTTTCAGTTAGAATGGAACTGCAGACTTCAGGAAAAGGGAGTTGCTAGGATTTCAGATTCAAGGTTCTAGAAGGAGATGAGGTGCTGCAGTGAGCTGTTAGCTTGGGTCTTGAGACTGCAGCATATCAAGGCCTGTATTATTTTACTTAATGTTAAGAGCCTAATTAATTAGCTATATTAGATCAAATGAATCATATTCATGAAGGGGTCTCAAATCCTGCCTCACTCACAGACCTAAATGTCCAATTTTGAGATGTAGAGACATGCATCTTCCTATTCAGAAATCATAATCCCAAAGTTTGTTATCTCCATACCATTTGTATTAAATAGTGAAAAGTGACAATCATTCTGGCAAAGCATGTCCTGAAGAGGACCTTTCTTTTCTATAAAGCATCACCTAAAAAGCCTATGCCAGAATTTGAGTTTCTTTGGCTCCTTTTTAGGCTATCAACCCCAATCTGCTGGCAGCAAACCCTTCTCACTAAGCTGTAGTGAAGTCTCATTCTATTAAACCTAATTTCTGTTACATTATGTAGCATAATGGGTAGTCCTTTTGGGTTGGGTTGCAGAATAGCATCTACGCCTAGTTGTTAGTATGTATTTTATGTGGATTTTAGTATTTATTCAACATGGCACTGTTTTAACTGCTTCCAGAATTGGCAACAGGTAAGTAGATAGTCACAGCATCCAAACTGTGACTTTAAAATTATAGGTATCTTATATATCAGCATTGTTTATAATGTGAAAATGTTTGATAAAATTAAAAGAGCAGAGAGATCTAAGCAGGAATAAAAAGAGAAAACAGAGGGATTTCAGGTAGGAATGTTCCTTGTGGGAACTTGGTAGTGATCACAAAGTGGTATGTGGGAAGAGGGAGAAAGAAAAAAAATCACATAATCTTTTTTATGTTTAACACCAAAAAAAAATTGAGAGGTTTCTTCTCTTTGTAGATGTTGTTCCCTTTGAAGTTTTTCAAGAATTTAAAGCATATATATTGTGAGCACCATTGGAATAGGGTAAAGCTCATTATCTGACATACCTCAGGAAAGTCGAAGTGACTCTGAAGCAAGCAGTGAACTGTTGTCCACCTTTTGTTTGATACTTGTAAGCAACTATATTTTTGAACTGAAGCATTATTTGAAGGGAGAGATAAGTCTGTTTATTTAGGCCAAATGACAATTTAAAAAAAACAAACAAACAAAAAAACCCAAATACAGGTTTTCAAACCCTTCTTCAAGCTTTTGTATTCTGTGTCTTCTTGTAAAAGCCCTGCACAAATTCAAATGCTGAGTAGACTTAAGAACATGAGCCTTAGTGAAGAGTGTCACTCTTCCCATTCATAAGCATTTGCCCTATTGGAGTTAAATCTGATATGACAAGGGTCAGATTTTTTTACAAATCCTGCCAACTGCTATTTAAAATCAGTGAAGATGGTTAACATTTTTATTTCCCGAGGTAACCAAATATGTGTCTATCATCTAGAATGTCTTTAACCTTGAAGATTTACAAGTGAATCCCTGCACTCTTGATGGCCTAATTAGTAAGCAGTTCAAAATGCCTAAAGTGACCCTTAAGGCAACAAGCTAACATAGTGACTGCTGCTTTCAGCCTCTCTGGGTAAACTTTAGGAAATCTTTAGTTTGTCAATCATCGGCTCTGTTTGCCTTATCAATTAAACAAATACTTTCGCACTGTGATTTAAAATGTTACCCAAATGTGTGAAAATTGTATTTGGAAATATTAAAGAATTAGCTGTCAGAATTAGCTGAAAGAATCATAAAATAGTTTGGGTTGGAAGGGACCTTTAAAGATCATCTAGTCCAACCTCCTCTGACCTTCCTAACCTTCTCTAGCGAGACCCCACCTGGAGTACTGCTTCCAGCTCTGGGACGCCCAACAAAAGAAGGACATGGACCTGCTGGCCACAAAGATGATCAGAGGGCTGGAGCACCTCTCCTGTGAAGACAGGCTGAGAGAGTTGGGGTTGTTCAGCCTGGAGAAGAGAAGTCTCTGGGGAAACCTTATAGCCACCTTTCAGTATCTGAAAGGAACATACAGGAAAGATGAGGAGGGACTCTTTGTAAAGGAGAGTAGCAATAGTATGAGGGGTAATGGTTTTAAACTGAAGGACGGGAAATTTAGATTAGATATTAGGAAGAAATCCTTTCCTGTGAGGGTGGTGAGGCACTGGAACAGGTTGCCCAGGGAAGCTGTGGATGCCTCATCCCTGGAAGTGTCCAAGGCCAGGCTGGATGGGGCTTTGAGCAACCTGGTCTAGTGGGAGGTGTCCCTGCCCATGGCAGGGAGTGTGGAACTAGGTGATCCTCAAGGTCCCTTCCAACCCAAACCATTCTATGACTCTGGGTCTTACAGTACAGCTGTAATGTCTACTGCGTATACTGTAACTACTGTGAACAGTAGGGAAAGAAATTTAGATGCACAGAGGAGACGACAGGAGACAGGAAAAATAAAAGAGTAAGAAAGAAATTTCAAACAGAGCAGGAATAAAGTCCTGTCATCAACTGCCATTGAATATAACTTGTAAAACTACAGAACCGCAGAGTTATATCTAGCTTTTAACTCTGTCTGTCTGTACTCACTATGATTTTTTCCATACAAATCAGGTGAGGAGTTTAGTGGAGAAGATCAAAAAAATATTTTGTTTATTTACATCATCATGTCCCTGGAAAAACTCCATTTCAGTCAGTAAAGTTACTCCGTTACTGGTGAAGTAGTACAAATATAGAAATACATCCTCATAACTTATCCCATAAGCATTACAAGGAAAATAAATATAGCTTTTTGAGATTGGTTTTTGGTACCACATGTGAGAAATGATACACATGCATGTGAGGAGAATGTGTCAGATAGATAGATGTGTCAGATGCAGAAGAGAAGAGTCATGCTTAGAAAACTGAAGAACACAGGAGAGGTATGAATACATATAAAATGGGAGGAAAACACTGAAAGTGAGTGGGAGAGAAAAAGCAATATATACAGGAGTTGTACAGGAGAGGTACAGGAGAATGTTGTCCTGGGATAGAGACAGGGGGATTATACTGTTTCTGATGCTATCCCTCTCCCCTTTCTATTCAGAAATAATTAAGATTAATTTAGAACACAGACAACTAGATTTGTTCCAGCAGCAAGAATCAATTGTATAGTTCCACTGAATTTAATGTACCTATCTGAGGTACAAAGTCATGAAGACTTTGATGGCTGGAGAAGGTGTTAGAATAAGTCTGTTTTGTATTATAAGAAAATTATAAATAAGAAAATATCAGAAAACTTAGTGAGCTTGAACTCTGAATACCTATCTGATACAAAGAAATTTGAGAATTTCTTGTTTGAAAGTCTTCAAAAATAGACTGCAAGAGCAGAATAAACGATGCATCTACACTGTCATGTTACTGGTTTAGTGACTAGTTACTAAAAATCTTAAAAAAATCTGAAACCAGTATCTGTCAATGCCCAGTCCCTTCCAGTGTCAGCTTAAAAAAATTTAAAGTCTTACAATAATAAAGGCAACAATAGCAATATTATTACATAGGGTATTTTTTAAATTTCATTCATATTGGATTTTCCAGCTACTGGGAATTTTTTAAATATCTTTGCCTCTGTCTCTTTTTTTTTTTTCTTTTTTGTTTTTTTGTCTCCTGTATGCTAAGGAGTCTATCACTTTAGAAGTCGTGTATTATCAATGGAATTACTTCCTTATCTCAGTAACAGGGACAATCCTGGACATGTCTTAGAGTGGTTTAATCAAAAAACACATCTAATTTCTTCATGGCCTAACATCTGCTCTTCCTCCATTTATTTCCACCCATTTTCTTGGGAACTGCATGACCAGCCTCAGCATAGTTCTTTCTTCTTCTTCCCTTCCTACAATGAATACTTGGAGGCAGAAGTCTGCCTCCTCCAAGAAGGTGGGAAAAAGCAACTCTTCCTCTAAAGTGGTTTTGACCATCAGACTGCCCCAGCCATGCTTCCGAATTTCCCAAGCTGTCCCGTATCAGTTGCTATTCAAATCTCAGTACAACAGAAAATAAAAGAGGTTTCATTTTCACTGACTAGAACGATTCAGTACAAGCCCACTGGTAGAAATGCACAAGGTTATGGTTACAAGGTGAAAACAGCTCAAACATTAAATTGCATAAGCCAAACCCATCCCTATAATAATTCCAATCAAGGCAGAGTTCATTTCAGCTACATACGTGGAGCTTCCCGGCCATACAATAGTAAAGCATTTCAGATGAATACTGTCACCTTGCAGGTGAATACTTTACAGATTTTTAAGAGGTGAATATTCATAGAAATAGTCTTTTTCTTACAATTTTCACTACTCACGTTTGGAGTAAACTGTTCACTCATTCTGCAAAATGGTAGTTAAAATGATATATTTTAGGAATAGGATATACTTTTTTTCACATAATCTGCACAGTTTATGCACACGGAAAAGAAACAGACAACAGGCTGGTTACTAAATAAACAATTTACAAATAAATGTTACTGTTTCCAGTCCTTTTACTTATAACACTTGCTTCCAGCATGTTTGCGTTCATCTTTTCAGTGAAAAATATGCAGGGTACTGCTTGGAACAGATTATATGTAGTTTCATGTGATTCACTCCGTCTTTTTGTGTGCTGCATATACTCACAGTCTTTATAATTCATGTACAACACAGTCTGTCATTAATCTTGCATCACAAGATAAGAAGTAGACGCATTAAGAATGTATGATGAGTAAGATGCCTTAGAAGGAAACTTTAATAGATGTGATAACATGCATACAAAACCATTTGCAAGGCAAAATTTTAGAAGATACCGCAGTGATGAAATGGCAAGATAAAAAAAGACAGGTAACATTAGGACGGAGTGATTAATGAGGCACTATTCCATAAGATCGTGGCAATAGTATAATGTTGTCACATGAAAAATCAAATAAAATCCTTGAGGTAGGAAAGAAAAGGAACTTGACAGCGTCATTGAATTGGCAATTACACTAAGCATAAAAATAATTACCTGTATATAATATGTTACATAGCTAATTAGTCGATACTAATCGAACCAGAGAGATCTTCATAGATCTAGATGTTTATCCTCATAAAGAACTAGATGGTTTGCTGTTTTCTAGAGAGATACTGGCTGGACTTTAACCGTTCTAGAGTAGGATGAACCGATTTTATTGCATGAGTTATTTTCTCCAGCAGTGGAATGGGGAGATAAAGTTTTCAAAATGCAGGAGGAAGAACATTTCACTCAGAAACAGATAAAGCTGACTGAACACTCAGCTCTGAATAATAATTGCAAATCCATTCCCTCCATCAATTACAGAACTACTTTCAAGCAAATTCCAGTTTCTAAATGTGAATCCCCGCAAATCTTAACTGTATGCCAAATGGACCTATAGAAAAATGGGTGGATTTTTAGAAAAATACTAAGGCCTTGGTTACCCAGATCAAAGCAATTTTGGATCAGAAATTTCATAGAATCCCATCATCAAATGAAAAAAACCTGTGACTCCTCTATCATGATGTCAGATCGTGTTGCTGAGCTGGAATTGTAGTCAGCATAAAAGTTAGCCTTACTGATTCTCCTAGTGGTACTCTTACTAAGTTACTACTTCCTTGTGAGGAATGGGATACAAAAAGCAGCAAGGGATTTTAAGGCATGGAAAATCTATCATGATTCTAAATCAAAATAAAAAATCCGTATAATCTCAAGACACTCTTCTAAATTAGAGGCTACAGATGGAAGCATTCATAATTGATTGTCTGTCAGAGTTGAAATGGAGATACAGTTTAATTATATCCTTACAGCAAATATGAGGACAGAAAATGTTATAAAAATCTACAATTCTGAAGAAAAGGTTGCTATCCCAAAACACACCAAAAAAAAATGGGAGCGCTTATCGTCCATAGTAGAGAGGATCATTTCATTTCAGCTATGCAGGGAGCCATAAAGGAACCCTGTGTACCCAGGCTGCAAGGCAATTTTCAGGCTAGCAATTTTGTGGTGTGCTAACTGCCTCTGATCGAGGGGTGCCAACAGAGCTGAGTATTTACCTTTTGGTAGGCGCTAGGAATTTCTAGGGTTAAAATGGACTAGATCTTACAGCAATTTAAAAAAGAAATGTTACATGGCCAAGACTGAACAAATAACTCTTGGTTACAAACATACTCTTTAAAAAAAAAAAGAAACAACAAACAAAAAAACAACAATTGAATAATCACAATTAACTCCTCGTTGCTTTTAATGTCACTGATATCTCCTCCATTATGGATAAGTGCCTATATTTCAATTAAAGTAGCTGAACAGTCTGAGATAGATTAAATTCATAGGTTTTCATTTTTTTTCCTCCAAGAAAAACAGTTTTTAAACACTGAGAGCAAAATAAATGAAATGGGTTCTAGGAGCTTGTTTCGGCATGTTTCTGTCTTGTTTTGGAAATGTTTTCACCTCACTTTGACAGTGGTCCTGTAAGACTCTGAGAATTTGGGGATCAAGTAAAAAATCCATTGAAGTCAACAGAGGAACTCTTGGCAATACTTCCATCACCGAGTGCAGACACTATGTGAAGTCTGGGAAGGCTGAGGGCCAGGACCTTCCTTGCATTCTCTGTGCACAGCATTTGTTGCAGCCCAAACATAACTTGGGCTTTGTGGACGAAGTGAATGCTTGAGTCTGGAAACGCTATATCAGTGATGCCCAAGTATATTTTTTCTAAGTCCATATCAAAAAACAATAGTACATAGAGCTTCCAAGTACAGGGTTTGGGCTAATGCGGCTAATCTCACTCTTACGTGGTCTAGCAGGAGGTGTCCCTGCCCATTGCAGGGTGGTTGGAACAAGATGATCTTTAAGTTCCCTTCCAACACAAACCATTCCGTGACTCTATGAAAACAGCGCGGTCCTGTTCAAGCTGCCTGTTGGGAAAGGCTTGACTAACACCAATCATGATCAAGCATAAGGTGGGAGAGATTTTGTTTGCCCAAGCCAAAACCCAGCCATTTTTGATCAGGCTGTTC
This sequence comes from Rissa tridactyla, assembly GCF_028500815.1. Taxonomy (NCBI): domain Eukaryota; kingdom Metazoa; phylum Chordata; class Aves; order Charadriiformes; family Laridae; genus Rissa; species Rissa tridactyla. The sequence continues at coordinate 112,518,962 of NC_071468.1, read as the reverse complement.
ATTGATATGAAAAATCACGTACAAGTCCTGTGTCTGACCTTTTTCTTTACTAGTGTAGATGCAGTCCAAGTCCCTGAACATCCTTTGGAATATAGTCTGAGGAAGCCTTTTAATGTGAATTTGGAGGTTTACAAACTGGGTATTAGGAGAGTTTTGCTGTTGAGGGAAGACTTGGACTCCAGTTTAATAAATGGTATATCCCACTGAATTCAGCAGGTGATTGAACAAATCTGCGGAGAAGTAAAAAGGAAATGAATTCACATGAACTCAAATGTAACTTACACAGCAAAGGTTTGATCCAGCTAGGTGCAAAAGTCTTTAATGAGATGTTTTAAAACTACTGAACTGCAGTATAACAGCAAACAGTTTGTGTGCCTATACAGATAAATACACACTTGAAATATATATATGCACATATATATTTAAAATATTCAGTAAGTAAGATCAGTATTATTAGAAAGCATTCAATGTGTTGGTGTATATATTTGCAATCATAATATTTTGTCTAAATACAGAATTTGGCATTTTACCAACTAAAAAAATCCTTTCTTCTAGGTGTACCCTGTCATGGTTTATAATCTGAGAAATTAGCATAACTGTAAAGTTGATTAATACTGTTGCATCCAATCTTCTGGAATACTTGCTGTTTCTCTCTAGGCATCTGTTACTATATCACAGTTATTTAATTTTTTTCAACAGCAGTATTTTTAATTTTGGTATAAATCAACTCACATATACTTATTTGGAAAAGAAAACCTACAGGCACCTTGAAAGACAGTCAATGGAGATATTTTTTTTGGTTGAGACTGTAATGGTCATAGCAACCTTTATGTACATTAAAGCTATAAAACCACCGGAACAACATTTATTAGGGGTAATATCAAAATGCATCGTAGGAAAAGTGCATTTAGCAGTTTTGGATTCAAAAATATATGTAGATGGAATGAATTCTTGCCATAAAAAAACCAGAAGTCTTTGACTGTTATAACTTAAAGGATGCAGATTTTATTAGTGGCAAGGAAATGTAGTTAACATGAGAGGACAGACCATGATGTTCTCTTGTTCATTAACGTAGTTGTAGCCATAGTATGTTAGCAGATATTTCTGCGTGTTCTTTGTGAAGAATTCACAATGAAATTCAATAGAAACATCAGACAATCATGTGCAGATAAATAAAAAGGCCCAGCAACTGTACACTTGGAATGCATTTACTCAAGTACATAACTATTTTATAATCACCTCTTATGCAAATCAAAAGCAGATGTTATATCAGTAGTTCATAGCAATTACAGTAAGAGTCCATATTTGACAATTTGTCCTACTAGTAAAAAAAGATGGGAAAGTCACCTAAATAGCTAGCTAAACTATTGCTATAAGATGGAGTGTCAAGGTCAAAATTTGATGTTTCTATCAAGAAGATCAAAATTTCATGTTTCTATTTAAGGTGTGTTACTTATCAGGAATGAGTGATAATGAATTATTTTGGTAACAAATAAAGATTTCCTCTTTTCGTTCAGTCTCTTTCAAGGTGTTTTGTCAGCCTGCTGCAATTGCAAACTTGCAATCCCTCTTCCAAGTCAGTAGCAACAACAGAGCTTGGACATTTGGCTTCTTTAAGCAATTCTTACCAAGCGTCAGTAAACAGGACACAATCGGATCTCTTAATTAGGTTACCAACATTTTGGAGAGGGAAAAATTTTTCACCCCAATGAGTTATGAGATGCTAACTGCCTGCAAGGTTTTCAAAACTGATAGTAAACTTTATGTGCAATGGTCATTGGTGTCCTGCTAGAATGGATTTAGGAAAGATCACCAATGAAGGACTGGGAAAAAAGACTTAAGAAAACAAATATAGTCTTCAAAAATATGAAAAAGCTTATTTCAAAACAGATAGTCAAATAGTTCTTTATATTTACCAAAGGCAGACACGGATATTAATAAAAATATTGAATAAAAAATAATGAGCCTAAATTAATTCAAAAGATGCTTGATATAGATTCGGATATCATAGTTAAGCACATTACCTAGGGAGACTGTGTAATTCACAACATTAGACCTTATTTAAAACAGACATATTCAAACAATAACCAACAACAGCATTCTGTCAGACCTGGTCTAGACCCATTTGGTTATGCCTCTGAGCAGCCATCTAGACCAAATCATCTCCTGAAGACACTTTCAAGCCTATGTTACTATGAGTGCATTATGCAGCTCATTGTTTCTATTCTGAAAAACGACAGCTCGTGTATAAACTGTGAAGAGTATTGGAAAATCTATTAATATTTCCTAAAGCAATCTTTTGGAGATAGAAGTATTATCTAAAGCTCTGTCTGATGCTTTTATAAGACTAAAACAAAAGGTATGTTCAGAGAAGCTGATTCTGAGCACTGCTAATTATCTGTGTTGGTGGCTCTCACTTTACTAACATTCAATATGGCACTGAGACTATTTTTCTTCCCCCTTCTTGTGCTAACATGGTTTTGTCTTTTTTACTTGCCTTTTTTTTTTCACTCTTGTTTCAAGTCTCAAGTTACTTTTTTCTTAGCATTGCTATTCATATTACTGACTGCATTTTTAGACAAAATAAAGAATTCTAAGCCTTTGCTTTTCAAATACCTCCATAATATGATGTATTGAATGTTTTATGCTTTTACATACAGAAAATAATGATAGAACTAGTCATTTTATTGGCAATATAAAAAGAAAAAAACCCACATTGTTAATCATTCTAGAAAGGAAGGTCGTTTTCTTTTGATCTGGGTAACACTAATTATTTCTGCCTGAGATACATTCAAGGCAGCTGTGTAGGAGTTGAATTGTTTAGCTTCACTGTTTGTCTTTTTTTCTCTTATACTTCTTATGTTTTTTTTCTTTTTTTTTTTTAATTTGTCTGTTTTTAAATCAGTTGCATACAAGGTAGTCATAAGCCTTAAGCTTATGGCTATCATTTAAAGATACACAAACAGATATGATGAAATGAAAATATGCACAACCTACTTTAGCATAGTGGAAGAAATACTGTGTGCAGAACTAGCTCATGAATAAGTTTAATAGAACTAGAGGGATCTCTGAAATACAACAAAATTGGTTGTAAAAGTGTGATCAATGAGGAAAAGCAAAAAATATCTCTATTTCTCTGGTCAGCTGTAAGAAAAAAACCCAGAACTACTATCTCTGTGTAACCGTAGTTCAGCTTTTTAAAGAAGTGTCATGAATTAGTAATAGCTTGACTGATCTAAGGAAACATGAGCTTTTTGCAAGATATGCCAGTGCACCATAGCATTATAATGTTGAGTCCTTAGCTCAGCAAATGGAATGCTAAAATGCTTTGCATCATTATGGCTTCGTCTGATACTTCTGTCAGCCCACTGCTGTATTTTAGCAGTGCAGTGCTTTGGGGAGATAACTGGTCATAAGGGAGATTTAGTACAGAAAACAGTGATGCTGAATTGAGCTTCATTTTCCCCTTCTTGCCAGTCCTTTAGGTTATATCAGCACAGTATATGCATCAGAAAGACACATCTGACTCCCAGGACAACAGGCATAGTGAGAAAAATCCACTCTGTTCAAGACTGATCCCTCCAGCCCCAAACAAAGTGTACAAAGAAATAGATGCCCATTTAAGTCACTTCTTATGGAATGAAGTTGAGGGTATCAAAGTTATATTGTGAGAGCGTGCAAGGGCATTTGAAGACACAGGGCCTGTTAGGATAGGGCAGGAAGGTGTTACAAAGTACAGAAAGAGCTGGTGGTGGTCCAGCCTTGTCTGTGATGTCTGTTGGTAAATGTTCCCCTTAGCATGAGCCGAGCATGTAGTCAGGAAACCAGGACCTGGGACTCATCTCTGAATTTAACCAGCAAGTGTAGAGAGAAACACTGGGAATTAATATGTATTAGCTCTACCTACCGTTTCTGTGATTAACTCAAGAATTTCTGCATAGCTCTGAATTATGTCAAAAAAATCAGCCACTTATTTTATCACTGAAGAACTCTGCTTTTCCAAATCTGGAATGTTAGGCCTATGTATAAATTTGAAGGACACATACGGATTTGCAATATAAAGAATTGTTTAAGTTCCGATATCGGTTGTTCAGGGAACCAAGATGGATCCTTTTGGAAACCTTAGAAAAGAGAAACACACTTGTATGCTCAAATTCAAAGACCAGCAGTAGAATCATAGAATATCTCAAGTTGGAAGGGACTCATAAGCATCACTGAGTCCAACTCCCTGCTCCTCGCAGACTACCTAAAACTAAACCATATGACTGAGAGCGTTGTCCAGATGCTCCTTAAACTCTGACAGGCTTGGTACCATGACCACTTTCCCAGGGAGCCTGTTCAGTGACCGACCACCCTCTCAGTGAAGAACCTTTCCCTAATGTCCACTCTGAACTTCCCCTGAGCAGCTTTATTCCATTTCCTCATGTCATATTGCTGGTCACCAGAGAGAGGAGCTCAGCACATCCCCCTCCGCTGCCCCAACTTGAGGAAGGTGTAGACTGCGATGAGGGCACCTCTCAACCTTCTCTTCTCCAAGCTGAATAAATCAAGTGACCTCAGCTGCTCCTCATAAGTCTTGCTCTTGAATGGTATGAGAGGTCCTGCTTCAAATCCCTGATCTTTTTCCTGGATTACTTAATGGGAAAAAATTCTGATCTGCTGTAAGCACAAAACCACAGTTTTCCTTAAGCAAAGCAATTATACCTCACCCATAAATTAAGTTTGCACCTTAATTGGGTCAGTCATAGGATTTAATTTTAAAATATAATGCTTTCCTTCGTTCATATTACAGTATTGCCAAATATGGGACTTTATATTGTATTTTTTAATGGGGGGAAATAAAAGGAATTTCTTCTTAGATTTGATTAAAAATAAGTCCATCTCTCAAGGAATGAAAAGAAAGTGACAATTAATGATAACTTTGAACTGATAACTAACAGAAAAGTATTCAAAACTGGATAAATGAACAATGGAAAAATAAATGAACTTCATATTTTTCTTTTTTCTAAGAAAATCAATTATTCATTCCTTAAAATTGTTGTTTCCTGCCATATTTTTCCTGTTTATAATTAAATTTTTCTTAATGAAAAAAAAACTATATATGCAGTTTTAGATGATCTGTCTCAACTTTTAAATTTAATTTATGCTACTCTGTTTAAATTAGGGGCTGTATATTTTTCGGAACATACTAATTTGATTCCCCACATCCTTAGTTCTTTGAACTATTTTAATGTCAATGTTCTTTTTTTAAAATGTTTTTATTTGGAGTTCAGTGTTGAAGATTATCTTGTCTGGTTTCCTCAGCAACCTCTGAATTCCAAAACAAACCTGGACCCAGACCTACCTCTATTTAGATAACTCCCTTGATCATGGTATTTTAACACCTCCCAATTTTGACTTCAGTTATCCTCCTAACGCCTTGCCATTTCTAAGAAAGGGAATGCATCTACTGAAGTATTTTGTAATAATTTGTTATGGTCAGTGTTTTAGAAACAATTATTTTACAATTTTAAATAGCACTATCTACCTAGCAAAGTATTAATCTATGGCTTGTCTAATATAGATAACCATCACAGTTATTGAAAACACAGAAGTCAGCTTCTGGTTCTGTATAAATGGAAGAGATGCAATCACCCCTGTGAAACACTGCTGTCCACATTTTACTGTTTGGGAAGAGCTATAAACAGGAGCTAAGCAAATAGGAATAGATCACAGAAGAATCCTGCTATGAAGCAAAGTCACTTGTCTTAACCTTAGGCTATGGATTTAAGCATGGGATTTACTTGTCTCTAACCAGTATCTTTATGCTGCTGACCTTTTTTTTCTGAAACTGATGGGAATCTGTGTTTACAGTAACTTATATGCATAAGTTATATCTGCAGAAACTCTTCTCACTCAAAAAAAAATGCAAGATAAAGTTTATCATAATGGTTGGTTTAATAACCTACGGAAATAAGCAAGGGATGAATTTATTTGCTTTTGCACATGTGTAAAATGATAATGAGAAGTTCAAGAAGCTTCTTATCAAACAATATACAGCAATCTTCACTTCTATATAAATTGTATATTTTTTCATTCCCCCATTTTTCTCACCTTTAATTTTATCCGGCTTTCTAGATTAAATAGTTAACTCACATCTCAGAGGACAATCAAACCTCTGTTTCACATTGATTTTGAAGAATCACCTGCAACTGCATTATTAGGTCCCAGATACAACACAGGATCTATTCACAGATGCACATAAAGAATTTGATAGCAGGAGTGGATTCATGCACACCAGAGTGGTTAGACAGTATGAATCAGTAGCAAGCTCTAGTGACTGATAATTGAAAAATAAAATAAAATAAAAATAATAATAAATTGCAAGGAAAAGGAAAATAACAAAGAGGGAGAAATAAAAGCAAAGACAGACAAGTGATGAATATAAAAACAATCACTCACCACCAACTGACTGATGCCCAGCCAGTGCCTAAGCAGCAGCCCTCCTTCCAACCTCCCCTGTGGCTGAGCAGGAGATTGAACTTAATTATTAGCACACATGTTAGATTTTAAAACCTTTGTATACAGTGTAGATCTTGGGTATGAGATAAAAAAATATTATCTTTTGGAAACAATCTTTGTGTCCAGTCTGAGAATCTATCTACAACCGGGACACTGATGTTGGACACTAGACACTCCACCCAAGTTACACATAATCATAGAATCATAGAAATATTTAGGTTGGAAAAGACCTTTAAGATCATCAAGTCCAACTGCAAACCTAACACTGCAAAGTCCACCACTAAACCATGTCCCTAAGTACCACGTCTACATGTCTTTTAAGTACCTCCAGGGATGGTGACACAGCTGCTTCCCTGGGCAGTCTGTTCCAGTGCTTAATAATCCTTTCAGTGAAGAATTTTTTTCCTAATATCCAATCTAAACCTCTCCTGGCACAACTTGAGGCCATTTCCTCTCATCCCATCACTATTTGGGAAAAGACACCGACAGCCACTTCTCTGCAACCTCCTTTCAGGTAGTTGTACTACTGAAATGATACGGCATTTTCAGAGGATAATGGTTCTCACACTAAAAAAAACTACCCAAAATAGGTGGCATGTATCATCCATTGGTACAAGTGGAGATTTTTCTACTGGGACTATAACAACTTTCATAAAGCACTTAGCTATCAGATGGCTCAATATAGATCTGAATGACTCTCAGTACCATGAAGTTCTGCAACTCTTTACTAACAGCACCACTTATGCGTATTCAGATTTATTTTATATCACATAGAACTTTTATCATCTCCATGTTTTCCTAGATTATTTCTGCATTCTTTGACCATCCTATGTTCCAGAAAGATCATCTTTGCAGGATCCTTGTAAATAGTTACTTCCATCACGAGAACCAATAATTTCCTACTCCCTGACTCCTTTATTTTGACTATTTCTTAATTAATTTGTGATTTATCACTCCATAAGCATTTTCTTTAGGAGTTTCTTTATGTATCTTGTACTAACCTTTTTTCTGAATCAAAGTATTTTGTACTAGATGTAGTTCCTTGGTTCAAATAATAATTCATTATTTCAAATTATTCTTATACTCTGCAAGATATGATATCCTAGTGCAAAAGATGTATTGACTTTCCCTGTATTTATCCATGTGTTGACTAATAGATTAGCATTTGTGACTGGCACAAATTTGCATGGTTATGTGTCAGAACTATCACCTGGTAATTTCTGGACCATCGGTGGAGCCACTATTGCAAAAATTTGTTCCTCTAATTGTAGACAGATTGGATGGATTGATTACATACGAATTAACTTTTCAGTGGTTTCATATCTGAGTTCCTTTAGAATGTGTTGAAGATTACCATCTAGCCCTGATGTTTTATTATTCCTTCATTTTGTACTGATACTGAAATTTCCTCAGTCTTTTCATAGGAATCCTCTCTAACAGAGAGTAACTCTGGTGAAGGAACCTCACTGAAGACATTTGTCATGGGAATATCGGTGCAAAAAAATTCTTAAATTATTTTACTTTTCTACAATATATTTATAGATCTTTTATGCTGGTTTTAAACTTTGTTACAGTCAAGTAATTTTGCATCCATTTTCTGAGCAAGGTTTTCCATTCCTCTTCACTTTTTGCTTCTAATAGGACCTATTATTGCACATCATCAAAAATTGTGTGTGCAATATACTATTGAACCTTGCTGGTTTTGACCATTAAATTAATTGGAATAACAGTAATAAATTTTGTGGTATGTCTAGGAAGGAACTTTTTCTATAATTATAATTAATTCAGCAGAATAAGGTCTTCATATCCAGCACAGCTGACTTTACCTATTGGAAAGCAACTAGAGTCTGATATTAGCATTATACCTTGAAAACACGTTTTAGTTCTTGCATCTTATCCTTTTTGATCTTAGGAAAACTTTGCGTAAATATCGTGGTAGAGAGATGAGATAATAAGTCAAAGCCACCTGTCTAAAAGATGAACTCCAGACTTTCTTCAGATTGCGGTCAGATCTTTCCTATGCTGTTGATTCTATATATTTCTACTGTGCACTTATGTTTACAAGATCATAACAAGTCAAATGTGCAACTACTACTCATTACAAAATTACAAAGAACAAATGACAGAATGTAGGCTTTAATTATAAATGGATTTGGGAGCTATATTAACATCACCTAGTTGGATTTCTTATTTTGATGTCACAGTTCTCTCACAGGACTATATAGGAAGTTATGTTCTGGCAATACTGGATAGAAAGCTTTTGAAATTGCTCATAAGTTTTTGAACGCAGATGCTTTACAGCTGTATCATTAAGTTAGTAGATTTCAGTAAACTCTTTGAAAAAAATCCTTTATCACAACTTAAATATCAGTCTGTTATGTTTCTTGAGAGAAACCTGAGAATCAGGTTTACAAAATGAAATAGTATTTCTAATTCCTCAAGATATTAAAATACCAATGTCGGATAGGACAGGTCAAATTTTTCCTGTTCTCCCATTGTGCACCATTTTTGGAATATATACCAATATTAAAAGAATGGAAGCTATTAGAAATTCATTCAGATGTTCAGAGAGCTAAGAGAAATGCCAAAAGGTTTGGTATCTCATATTATTTTGGTCTATATTCATACATAAATTCATTTCTGTATATTTGTTTGTGCATGTATAAACACGCACGGAAGAAAATGCACATGCAAATTATATACTCCACTAGAATTCTAGATTATCTCAGAGATGTCAGGGATTCGTAACTGTATAAATACATATTCTGCTTTTAATGGAACAAATCATTAAAATCTGCATGAGTTTCCCAGAGATCTCGTATTTTAAAGAATTGTTAAGTGCTAACACTAGAATAGCGCTTTTTTTAATGTTGCACTGGATCTGCAGAGATGGCGGAAAAAGAAGTAGGATTTGCTCCAGGACAGTGTGAGAAAGAACATTCACTAATGAATGTTATTTTTTATCTTTAAACCATTCTTATGTAAATTGTATGAAATGCTTGCCTGTGCATGAAAAGGATTTGTATCTGTGGGAGACATAATATCTACAAAACCACTGAAATAAAATACTTCATATTAGAACACAATTGTGTTCAGTTCCTAACAACACCGAATCACTGAATTTTGCTTCTCTACACTCTGTTTAACATCAATGCAAAATATCTGTAAAATTCATAGGCTTACTGAACATTTGGTTACTCAGAAGTTAGTATAATTTCTAACCTAGTTTTCTTTTACTACTTGTACAACAACCACTTTGTACAACCTCATGCAGTAGCAATAAGGACAAATTTGGCCTGTTTTTTCATAGCACGGATTTGCTGCTCATGATATTTGACATCCTTTGGGAGCATTTTAAGTGTTATAATTAAGCTATATATCATATGTCCTTACCAGAGCTTGCCAATGTACATGAGCTTTAACCAGTGTCAGTTTCACCAGGATGTGTATCCAGATAGATATTTTTTCTGTTTTTTATTTGTGTCAAACCATAGGAAAATTATGTTCTTTGTACGTCCAATATAGTCTATAGACTTCTGTGTTTAAAAAAAGATTTTAAAAATGAATAAACATCCTTTCATCTGCCATTAAAAAATATGTGCATATTATTAAGTTTCAGTACTGATGAAGTTCCAAAAAATATTTAAATTCTTCTGTAGGAAACATAATAATAAATAGGAAAACTTCGCAATTAGAAACACTTTGTAGTTTCAGTAAAAATCCTGGAAGCACAGAAGACCATGATAGATTTAAAGATCAGACATCAAGTAACAATATTACCATAAATATTCATCTATTTTATTAAAAAAAAAAGTCTTTAAATAGAGCACAGTGTTCTTGAACTAAGGGATGTATAGGCAATCCCGTAAACCCCCTACGGAAGTTTGTGTTGATTCCAATTTTCTGCAGCTTGTAACTTTTCTGCTGTCTGAATCTTTCACACTCCCTGCTTCCAGAGAAGTTTAAGGAAAACTTAAATTTTTAACTTTCTCACCCCAATTGTGCAAACACTCAACAGACAGAAAAAAAATCCTGAAACAAATGATACACAACTAAGCCGACAAATGCAATCGTTTGCCATTTCTTATGTACTGCTACATGAGACTCAGTAGCTAAAAGATTAAAAAAAAAAATATCAATAAGCTCTGCTACCTGAAAATATATGCACACATTAAATAGATTTTCTCATCAAGGAAGTGCCACTGTTGCAAAATTGATGCTTGACCTCACTGACTTCGTATCAAGCTCTGCAGCCAAGCTGGTAACTTTCCATATTTATGGAGATTTTTGCTGTGTTTCCTCCTGTTCAATTTTGTAGTTTGGTGTTAATAGACTAACTGTATTTCAGTCATATTGGGGCTCAAATATCACAGACCAAATTCTTTCTTTGTCAGTGGGTACTTTTTTGTTTATTAATTTTTGTTTGCCTTATTTTGTTTTTTTGAGAGAGGGTAAAATGGTCTTATTGCAACAGGAGCTTTAGAAAGAGAGAAAGTATAATTACTTAGGAATTTATTGCAACATATCCTATGTTTTATATGTGTTCTGTAAAGCAGTGGTCCTCTGCAGCACAACTGGTACACAGCACATGGCCTGTGAATCTCCCACTGCACACAGTCATCAGAAGAGAGTTAAAACTCAGTTATAACTAAAAGAACACAGGGCCACCCATACCCTGGTACTGACATCATGGTCAACAGACCATGGATCAGCACAAGCAGCTGCCTCCCTTTCCTGTAGGCTTGAGAGAATATACAGAAACTACACTTGGAAGGGGAAGGGGAAAGGGAAGGAGAAGAGGAAGGGGAAGGAACGGTGGCCAGAAAGACTGTGAAGGTTCAGGATTTCTTTCCCTAATTTACTTTCCATAACAAACTGAATAGCACTTACAGTGGGGGTGGCTAGTGTTAAAGAAAATTCCTCTTTGAGAGGAGAAAATAAACACTGCCAAGGTCATGAGGATTGCACACAGCTCTGTGAAATGGGGTCACAAAAGATTGGTTGTTAAGCTTTTGGAAGGGAACCATAAATCATCATTAAGGATCTTATATCTTCAATGAGCTATTTTTAAGGGAAAGAGGTGAGTCTGAAAAACTATTGCAAGTGCAGGTAAGTAAAAAAGGTATGCAGAACATAAATGAGTGTCTTAGACCTACAGGGGGGTTTCTAGACATGAAAAAGTCAGATTTTGAAAGCAAGTATAGTAAAATTGGATGAATGAGACTCACTGAATCAGGAACCTGGACGGATGCACCAAAATTAGTAGTGGGAGAGGAAAGCTACCTACTTCTATATTTCCCTGAGAAAAGGGTGAAATTTACTATTTGAAGAACAGTAAATACATGTATAAATTAACAAATCTTGCCTATGTTTAATTGTACATTTTTCTCCAACTTCTTAAAAACTATTGCATTTCCTAGCGTAAGTGTTTAGGTGACTTCACCAGTGAGGAGAAGAAAAGAAAAAAACAGCTGTACCTGCTTATGGAAAATAAAGACTGCAGATTTGTACCTCCCTTCAGTCCTGTTCAAGTGGCGCAGAGAAAAAAGGTCTGTCTTAACACGCTGTGTTGTGGAGTAATTGCAATAGACAAGCAAAAGGAACAAAGCTGAAGGACCTCTCGGGAGATGAGAATAAATCATGTTGGTCATTTATTGTTGGTTACAATGACATTGATCTCTGCTAATGTAAAAGTGGAGGAAAAACCAAAGAAATGCTATATAAACTGAATAGAGGCAAAATTGCCAAGGTTTTAATGACTTGTTTTTTAAAAAATTGTTCTTCTCAACTGCAGCTAGAGGAAAGTACTTACCTATAAGTAACTGAAATTAAACAATTAGTTAACTGATGCCTCATGATTAAGCAAATAATAACAAAAAACTGGAGATCTTAATTTTCATTTGTTACAGTTATAACACAAGGAGGATCCAAGCATACCTTGGTGATTTAAAGAAAGACAATGGTTTTTAAATTAAGGTATCTTTGGAACTGCATGTGGACCATTCACCTTGCCTGTTGTGTGCTTTTTAAGGTTATCTCTGTTCAGTTCTGACCACAGAACTCAGCAGCACAAAATGTTCTTACAGGTTAATTGCTTCAAAATGCATTGAACTCTGGTTTCCATGGCTCTCCTACTCACAATCCAGAAACTACTAAATGTGACTGTACTTGGACTATTGTAAAAAAAGGTAATCTCACTTAACCATGGCATATTGGAAAAACAGAAACTCACTGCTGAGTAGTTTTTACAGTCCTAAAAAAAACAAATTTAGCTTCATCTTTTAATCGCTCTCACATGATTGTTTGCACTTTCTTGTTAGAATCATAAAATCACAGAATAGTTTGGGTCAGAAGGGACCTTGGGAGTAGGCCCACTGATGAATGAGATGGGTGCCCTAGTGGTGGAGACACAGAGAAGGCAGAGTTACTGAATGCCTTCTTTTCTTCGGTCTTCACTGCTAAAGCTGCCTCTCACGAATCCCATACCCTGGAGGCAAGGGGGAAGGTCTGGAGAGAGGAAGATTTTCCCTCAGTTGAGGAGGACCGGGTCAGAGACCACTTGGCCAATCTGGACATTCATAAGTCCATGGGCCCTGGTGGGACGCACCCGCGAGTGCTGAGAGAGCTGGCAGATGTTATTGCTAGACCTCTCTCCATCGTCTTTGAAAGGTCATGGGGAACAGGAGAGGTGCCTGAGGACCGGAGAAAGGCTGACATCACTCCAATCTTCAAAAAAGGCAAGAAGGAGGACCCAGGGAACTACAGACTGGTTAGTCTCACCTCTGTCCCTGGGAAGATAATGGAGTGACTCATTCTGGATGTCATCTCCAAACACATTGAGGAACAGGAAGTTATTGGAAGTGGTCAACATGGATTTACCAAGGGTAAATCATGCTTGACCAATCTGATAGCTTTCTGTGATGTTATAACGGGTTGGCTGGATGAGGGGAGAGCCGCAGATGTCATCTACCTTGACTTTAGCAAGGCTTTTGACACTGTCTCCCATAACATCCTCATTAGGAAGCTGAGGAAGTATGGGCCAGACGAGGTGACAGTGAGGTGGATCGAGAGCTGGCTGTGTGACAGAACTCAGAGGGTTGTGATCAGCGGCACAGAGTCCAGTTGGAGGCCTGTAACCAGTGGTTAACAGTGGTTAACCAGTGGTTACAGTTGGAGGGCTGTAACCATTAATGACCTGGATGAGGGTACAGAGTGTATCCTCAGCAAGTTCGCTGATGATACGAAACTGGGAGGGGTGGCTGACACTCCAGAGGGCCGTGCTGCCATCCAGCGTGACCTGGACAGGTTGGAGAGCTGGGCAGAGAAGAACCTAATGAGGTTCAACAAAAGCAAGTGTAGGGTCCTGCACCTGGGGAGGAGGAATGCTAAGCACCAGTATAAGTTAGGGGTGGACCTGCTGGGAAGTAGTTCTGAGGAGAAGGATCTGGGGGTCCTGGTAGACAGTAAATTATCCATGAGCCAGCAGTGTGCCCTTGTTGCCAAAAAGGCCAATGGAATCTTGGGCTGCATAGGGAAGACTGTGACCAGTAGGTCGAAGGAGGTCATTCTCCCCCTCTACTCTGCACTGGTGAGGCCACAACTGGAATACTGCGTCCAGTTTTGGGCTCCCCAGTTCAAGAGGGACAGGGAACTGCTGGAGGGGGTCCAGCGTAGGGCAACTAAGATGATTGAGGGACTGGAGCATCTCCCTTATGAGGAAAGGCTGAGAGAGCTGGGACTCTTTAGCCTGGAGAAGAGAAGGCTGAGGGGAGACCTTATTATGGCATACAAGTATCTAAAGGGTGGGTTGAAGGAGGATGGTGCCAGACTCTTTACAGTGGTTCCCAGTGACAGGACGAGGGGCAATGGGCACGAGTTAGAACATAGGAAGTTCCGTTCAAATACACGGAAAAACTTTTTTACGGTGAGGGTGACAGAGCACTGGAACAGGCTGCCCAGGGAGGTTGTGGAGTCCCCTTCTCTGGAGATTTTCAAGACTCGCCTAGATGCAGTTCTGAGTAATGTGCTCTGGGCAATCCTGCTTTAGCAGGGGAGTTGGACTGGATGATCTCTAGAGGTCCCTTCCAACTCTGAAAATTCCGTGATTCTGTGATTCTGTGACTGGGAGATCTCTAGCCCAACCACCGACTGAAAGCATGGTTAGCTATGAGATGAGACCAGGCTGCTCAGGGCTTAATCTGGTCAGATCTTGAAAACTTCAAGTCTGAAGACTGCACAATCTGTCTGGGCAAGATCATACCACAGTAGATCCTTTAATAGTAAATCTCAGTAGACCTAAGTAGATCCTCTAAATTGTTTAGTAGGTCATCCTATTTCTATATAAATATTTTTTGTTAGAACTAGTGCAATCAAAACAACTATTATGGACCCTGGGGTGTCAGTATATTTATTCCTCTTCTTCATCTGGTTACCACATACCTGAAGGTATCTGAAGCTTTTATTTTTCTTTACTGGAAGGATAGAATTAGCTGTAGAGTAAGCCTTTGCACATGGACATCTAACACAGTGTGTCCTCTGTGTGGGAACTTGCTCCTGGATGAAGCTGGAATTCCTGCTGTGCAGTGTGCTTGCTTCCATGCTTGGTCTACTCTGGGATTATGGTCTTCCAGGCCTGGGGAAGGGTGGTTAGGGAGAGAATACAATGCTGTTGAAAGGCAGGACTGTAGTATAAGAAAGTGAAAAAGCCAGAGGCTGAACCTGGAGGACTGTATGGTATCATGAACATTTACATAGAAGAAGCTTTGCTTTTATTGAAAGACATATTTGCTTTTATTAAATGCCTTGGGACACTGCTACAAAATCTTCCGTGGGTCTTGTGGCTCTGAAGGTTCACCCTGTTTAACTTTGTTTAACAATGTTTAACATTGTGTGATGCAACCAGACATGGAGCTGCTAAAGATTTTAGTTTTATATTTTTTCCATTGATGGATAAGCACAGTATAGGTATTAAAAGAGTATTAACCATTATTTGTTCCATGTATTTCACTGATTTAGAAAGCTTGGCAGCCATAAAATGTCATCAATTCAGCCTAGAAGGCATGGGTAGAATTAAGGAAGCCTAGCAAGAATGCATTGTGAAACAGTGTGAAAAGCAAGAGTGCCGTTATTTTGTCTGTAGCAGATTGAGGTTTTAGTCTCTTTTTTGGGTACATAGTCTAGGAATCAATGGTCTGACCGATAGACACTCTTAAGCATTCGCAGTTTCAAATTAAAAGAAGCCGTATTTTGAAACTACGAAACTGTAATGCTAAGTGCTTTGAAAAAGCTCCTAGGTCAAGATAAGGACAGGGAGATGACTCAGCAATTACCATCATGAGCAAAATAAACTTGACTTGGGGAAATTAACTTAATTTATTACCAAACAGAAGAAGATAATGAAAAATAAAAATAAATCTTAAAAGCACCTTCCCCTTACACCTCCCTTCTTCCCAGGCTCAACTTCACTCTGACTTCTCTACCCCCTACCCCTAAGCAGCATAGGGCAACAGGGAATGGGGGTTGTGGTCAGTTCATAACATGTTTTCTTTCCTGCCCCTTCCTCCTCATGTTCTTCCCCTGCTCCAACATGGGGTCCCACCCATGGGAGACAGTCCTTCATGACCTTCTCCAATGTGAGTCCTTCACATGGGCTGCAGTCCTTCAGGAACAGACTGCTCCAGTGTGGTTCCCCCATGGGGTCATGAATCCTGCCAGAAGACCTGCTCCAGCATGGGCTCCTCTCCACGGGGCCACGGGTGCTGCCAGGAGCCTGCTCCCATGTGGGCTTTCCATGGGGTAACAGCTTCCTTCAGGGTACGTCCACCTGCTCCTGTATGGGTTCCTCCATGGGCAGCAGTGGGGCGACCTGTGTCACCATGGTCTTTGCCATTGGCTGCAGGGGAATCTCCGCTTAGGTCCCTGGAGCACCTCCTCCCCTTCCTTTCTTCACTGACCTTGGTGTCTGCAGAGCTGTTTCTCACATATTCACATTTCTCTCACTAAGCTCCTATTGCACAGCTCTTTAACCCTTTCTTAAAAGTGTTATGGCAGAGACACTACCAACATCGCTGACTGGCTCAGCAGCAGGTCCGTCTTGTAGCCAGCTGGAACTGCCTCTCTCCAACATGGATACAGCTTTTGCCATCTTCTCACAGAAGCCACCTCTGCAGCCCTCCACTACCTAAACCTTGACACGTAAAGCCCATAGAGATATTGTCTTAAGCAAAAACATTCACCCAAGAGTACTCAGAGAGCTGGCGGGAGAGCTCACCAAGCCTCCCTCCATCATTTATCAACAATCTTAGTCAACAGGGGAGGTACCAGATGAATGGAGGGTGGCTAATGTGACGCCCATCTACAAGAAGGGTCGGAAGGAGGATCCAGGAAACTACAGGCCCGTCAGCCTGACCTCTGTAACAGGAAAGATCACGGAGAAGATCATCTTGAGTGAGCTCTCACGGCCAGTGCAGGGCAGCCAAGGGATCAGGGCCAGCCAGCATGGGTTTAGGAAAAGGAGGTCCTGCTTAACCAACCTGATCTCTTTCTATGACCATGTGACCCACCTTCTGGATGCGGGGAAGGCTGTTGATGTTGTCTATCTGGACTTTGGTAAGGCCTTTGACACCGTCCCCCAAAGCATTCTCCTGGAGAAGCTGGCGAATCATGGCATAGACAAGTGTACTCTTCGCTGGGTTAAAAACTGGCTGGATGGCCATGCCCAGAGAGTTGTGATTAATGGGGTGAAATCCTCTTGGCGATCGGTCACCAGTGGTGTCCCTCAGGGATCAGTTTTGGGGCCAGTTTTGTTTAATATCTTTGTCAATGATCTGGATGAGGGGATTGAGTGCACCCTCAGTAAGTTTGCAGACGACACCAAACTAGGTGGGAATGTTGATCTGCTTGAGGGTAGGAAGGCTCTACAGAGGGACTTGGACAGGCTGGACCGATGGCCCAAGGCCAACTGTATGAGGTTTCATAAGGCCAAGTGCCGAGTCCTGCATTTTGGTCACAACAACCCCAGGCAACGCTACAGGCTTGGGGCAGAGTGGCTGGAAAGCTGCCCAGAAGAAAAGGACCTGGGGGTGCTGGTGGCCAGCCAGCTTAACATGAGCCAGCAGTGTGCCCAGGTGGCCAAGAGGGCCAACAGCATTGTGACTTGTATCAGGAATAGCGTGGCCAGCAGGAGCAGGGAAGTGATGGTGCCTCTGGCCTCACCTCGAGTGCTGTGTTCAGTTCTGGGCCCCTCTGTACAAGAGGGACATTGAAGTGCTGGAGCGTGTGCAGAGGAGAGCTACCAGGCTGGTGAGGGGTCTGGAGACCAGGTCACATGAGGAGAGGCTGAGGGAGCTGGGCATATTTAGCTTGGAGAAGAGGAGGCTGAGGGGAGACCTCATTGCCCTCTACAACTCCCTGAAAGGAGGTTGGAGAGAGGTGGGTGTTGGCCTCTTCTCCCAGCTGAATAATGACAGGACCAGAAGAAATGGTCTGAAGCTGCAGCAAGGGAGGTTTAGGTTAGATATGAGGCAGAATTACTTTACTGAAAGAGTGGTCAGGCAGTGGAACAGCCTGCCCAGGGAGGTGGTTGAGTCACCATCCCTAGAGGTGTTTAAGAAACATCTAGATGTGGCACTTCAGGGCATGCTCTAGTGTCAGAGATTGTAGGTTGTTTGGTTGGACTCGATGATCTCAAAGGCCCTTTCCAACCATGAAGATTCTATGATTCTGTGATTCTATGATTAATCCTGGATGACACACTATTTCTGGAGAACCTTTCATAACTCTAAAAACTTGCAATTAACAAATATTTCACCTTCTTAAAATTCATGCTAACATTTAGGCTTCCTTTCCTTATTCTCCTGAGGTATCTAGTTTTAGAGGAACTAATTTACGACCCTTGCTTCTGTATTCTTTTTTTCAGCTTTTTCCTATTTCAACCTTTTTTCATATAGAGCATCCTAAGTGGCAATTCAAATTATGTTAGACAAAGAGCAGTACCATTGATTACTATCTACACAGAGCCTAAATTGATTAAAAGAATAGAACTTTACCCTAGCAAGCATTTATACTTGGTTGAATTAAGGATGGAGGAGGCTTATATGGGAGTGCAGAAACCATATTAGAAGATGCCAAGAGAACAACAACAGAAAAAGAATAAGATGCCAAACAAACAATACCAAGAATGTTAAAGGAGTAGTAAAAATTCAAATCTCAATGTATGTTCACACAATAGTTCCAGAAGTGCATTGGGAAAGCGCATCAGTCTTCACTGTTCTGGGTTACCTATGGTCAGTACCCAAAATAGCAACACTAAAACTAGATTAGATTTTTTTTTTTTTCCAAGCTTTCCTTAGCCGTACTCTTAAACATCGAGCAGTGCCATCTGTTACAAGATAGAGTCCCATTACTGTCTCAGCTCGTGACAGGCAAAGGAGGAAGACACATTTTGCAGGGTAAAGTGCATTCAAATTGTCTTTCACTAGAAATGTGTTCTAGTTTGGCCAACTTTGAAGAAGTGGATTTTCTGAAATTGATACTCCACGCACACAAACGTGCATTTACATAAACATACCGCATGAAAATAAAAGGTTGCATATATGACCTCAAACTTTTCAGAATGAAGGCTGCTTGTGCTCATTCTTTTTCTGGGGGATTTCTGTGTTTGTGGCTTCAATTTTATAGGCATATTTCAAGACTGATAAATTTAATTATATTTTTACAGTTCTTAAATGCTTTTGGCACTGATTGACATTCCTATAGAGGATAACAATATATAAATAAATCTTCCTCTTCTCCCTGTGAATTATGATATATTGTTTATCACCAAATGTTATTTTTTCCACATGATTGGTATGACAGATAGACCTACTTGGGAAGAAATCAATTTTTTTTTTCCTAAAGATATTAATTTTGAGGCAAGCATAAAGAATATCAACCCAGAGAGTTAAATTATTGGAAAAGCTATAAGCAACTGACAATGGAACCTTTTATTGCTAAATACCAGTAGGCCTCATAGGCACAATGTGATAAACATGAATCCTTCAGGATATACAAAGCAAAGCTGAGAGACAGATTGACAAGAGTTTGATAAAGAGTAAGTAATAAAACTGATAAAGAGGGAGCCAAGCTAAAATAATTTTATACCGTCCTCCTAACTACCTTAAAATCATAACTAAGTATCAAAAAATGGAAGCAGAAATGAAGAATTTTTAGCATAATGCTTTAAGGAAAATACAGTAAATCTCTGCAAAAAGACCTGAAATAAGATAGCTATACTGAAAAGTAATTATGTGTATATACGTGATGAAAGATTATAAGGATTCAAGATGATTTGTGGGTTTACGCACTTAGAATTTTAGGATTACTTTAAAGCAAGTGTGGAGAGGTGACATAAAAATACAAGTTACACAAAATAATTTCTGTACTAAATAGGCTTTCTCATAAATTAATGAGATTTTTAATTGACTTCAAAAAAGTAAGATTAAACTCTCAGTGGGAAATTCAATAAGATCACTGCATTCCCTACAAATTTATAAAGCATCTGACATCCAGACATTTGTAGAGCTGAAGCCCCTTAGCATTTGCTAGGCTGTTTTTCATGGGTTCAGTGGTACTAGACAGTGATTGCAAAGTTCATGTGACAAGACTAGGTGGCAGTGCATCAGCCTCTGAGCCATACTTGCTTTAGAGTAATACAGTTCACACACACATAAAAAAGAGTGTCCTCATGTCTTGGTTACTCTAAAATCTCAAGGGTTTTTACAGATTAAGTAGACTTAGTGGACTCTTTCTCAGAGCATCAGTTCTATAGACAACTGGATTCATAAATCTTCAGGAGCACATGTCAGTTGAAGAAAACTTCTGTGCATGTTTCAGCTTTTCTCCCTCGTTCAAACAAACCTTCTTGACTCCATATCAATCTCTTGCTATATTGATGGTCCCAACCTGGAGGTCTAGGATTTCTGTTTCCAAACTTGGAGCTTTTGCTGTTTCCCTAGCAAGCTTTCTGGTCCTGATATCATATCTTTTCTCTCTTCTTCATTAATAGTCAGTGATAGATCCTTTCTTTTACAAAAAATTAATCATCTGCTTTATCAGGCAGGCATTGTTATTATCTGTTAAAGGACGGATTTAAAACCGATGTATGAAAGAGTTGCCATCTCTTTGTACAAGGGTATTCTGTTTGAAATAAGCAAGGGCTCTCAAATTTGCTTAAGTACTAGGTACAAGAATTTTACCATGTGCCTATGGTCTCCAATATAGATGTAAAAGCAGGTAACTGTGCCCACGTTAACATGCAATGTATAGTCTAAAGTATAAACAGAGAATTACCAGTCTCAAATACAACTTACACATCTGAAACTATTTCCCAGTCATGCCAATGGAGGCTGCTTTCCTTCTTTTTCTTTTTTTTTTTCTTTTTTTTTTTTCTGTGAAACAGATTAAATTCTAATATTGAAACCCCTGTAGATCTTTCTGGCTCATAAACTTCTGTTTCATCAGTTGGCTAAAGGTGAAAATATCACATTCCTCCTACTCATCACAGATTTACAGGTGGAAGATATTAAAGAACTTCTATATTTTCAAAATGTCATTAAGGATGGCAGAAATTAAACCAGTTCTGAGGAAGGGCTATCTCAGAACCTTTAATGTTATCTCTCCCCATTTCGAATAAATTTATTGTGGTCTTTCTGCCCTCCCTAATAACATAGAGAAACATTTATTCTAGAAGGCTCACCTAATCATGCAATTTTTGTTTATTTTATCTCAACCAAGTCTCTGTGCTTTTTCTATGACTACTGAACTAAATAGGTTGCTACGCAATAATCCTCTCGCTCTTTTAAGTAATGTTTTATTATTTTAATGTCTGATTTTTGCAGACCCTGAAAAATGGTCCTTTCTTTCTTTTGAGGCCAATAATGAGTTTGTCCATGTTTTAATGATTTAATTTAAATGTAAATGAAAAGTTTAAGTATAAATATTTTTCCCTAGACCTGATCAGATTCACATATAAGAAAAGGTGAAAAGGAGGACATTGATCTTTGGGAGAAGAACATCTGCAAAATGAAAAAGTAAAGGGCCTAAGAATTTGTATACCTCTTTAAAATTAAGTAGGAAAGTAAGTGAAAACAGGCCAGAAAAATAGGTCATAAGGACAGACATCAGTTACTCTTTCTGGCAGCTTTAGAAAGAGCCCCAGTTCAAACTACTTGAAATCCATTTGCAGTATGGCTTTAATTCCACAAATATGAGTATTTTAGACTTCTGGTGAGCCATTCAAAATGCACACAAAAGTGCTGGATTGTATGGACTAAGGCTTAATGAGAGTATTAAAGGCTTACTTTTGTTATTGTGAATTGATAGATTTGGTACCTCAGTTTGGACTGTTGTTTTGTGCTGCTAAGCATTCAGGCATTATACCAACATCAGACCCCACTATGCTTTGCTCCCAAAAGCCACTGAATTTTGGATAAGCAACAGAATGAAAGAAAAAAATAATCAAGATCATGACCACCTAAATACTTTGGCCATTCTAATCAAAACCGTTAGCTAGGTAACCTGAAAACAGCCCGAAAAGCAAAATGCACACTTTACATCCCTTTAAAATTATACTGATGAAAGCGAGTATATTGTTATGTAAACTATTAAAGCAGGAACACAGCGTCTGAGGAAATATTGTCACAGATAACAGTATAGCTTTAAGAGGATTTTTTTTTTCCACTTTGAATATTTGATCTTACCAGATGACTAAATAGTGATTAAAATGCATTCTTTTTATTAATCCTTTTCATATCTGAAATAGTTTTTCCTGCAGGTTTCAGTTTCATTAAAAATCTCCTTGGGAAATCAGTGTTGCAATACTGGTTAGAGTGACATTATAATCTGAAAAGTGACTGTCACCTTCTTAATCAATAAATCTACTCTTCAACTCTTATCTGCTTAGTGACAAGAACGAATTTTTAAAACTTTTTTAGCCCTGCTGTGCTAACAGACTTTATGTCTTCTGGATTAATTTTTCTCTCCTGGTGTCCATCAGCTTAATTATTTCCTGTTTTAGCTGCAAAAACAAGCTCTAGTTAATTACAGCTGTGCAACCCCAGCTACTTCAATGACTAGGTTCATAGCTGAAGTTTTGTACTTTTCACAGGGTAGCCCACTTTTCCAAATGGGAAATCTGGGGTTGGGTGTAGAATACCAGAGGATGTATTAGGTATCCATAATAATTTCACTTTGCACTTAGCTCCATTATGCTGGTAGCAACGTGAGCTTTCCTGTCTATCAGGAAAAGGCATGCTAGGATCCAATGGTAAAAAAATTCTAATTGTAGTTTTGAATTTAAATCTAAGGTTCAACTGAAAGTGAGACACCGCTTAAATTGTTTATAATCTAAATGGTCATTGCGTCACTAATATTATTATTATTATATTAATATTATTTTTTTTTTTTTTTTTTTTTTTTTTTTAATTCTCTGTCATTTTTAGCAAAACACACAATCCACTTCATCTGACAATTAATGCATGGACATACTCTGTTATTCCTTTTCACTTTATAATTTGTAAATATAATAGAATGTGTGAATGGTAAGAAAATAAATCTATTTATAATTGGAAAAGAGGTTTATAATACCCCCATTTGTACTACACAGTGTAACAAATATATCCTGGATCACATAAAAAGAAGGTAATTGTAGAGTTCACTTGCTTCTTTCATAGCTACATCTGGTTCTGAGTAGGAAAATTCCTTCTCTTACAAGAAATATCAGTGGTAAAAGTATGAAGCTTTGCAGGCACACGGATGCATACACAGGATGTACGAGTGCATTGTTTAAACTTAGCACTGTGTTGTTGTGAAATATGGGAAATAACATCTTGGAAATATCCAGACTCATGTGCTAAAATTGAACTTAAACAATATTTTTCTTTGTTTGTTTGATTGGTTACTGCTCTTTTTACTGCTCATTTAAAAGCAGATGCAAGATAACCAACAGTTTGCATCAATTTCCACCCACTGGCTTTGTTGAATTTGTTGGACCAGGGGCAATGGTTTTAAACTAGAGCAGGGTAGGTTTAGATTAGACATTAGGAAGAAGTTCTTTACAACGAGGGTGGTGAGACACTGGAACAGGTTGCCCAGAGAGGTGGTGGAGGCCCCACCCCTGGAGACATTCAAGGCCAGGCTTGATGAGGCTCTGAGCAACCTGATCTAGTTAAAGATGTCCCTGCTTACTGCAGGGGGCTTGGACTAGATGCCCTTTAAACCAACCCAACAGATTCTATGATTCTATGATTAATTACTCCTAATCCTATTTATTGTGAACTCAATATAAGATTGCCATGCATTTCGGGATTTTGAATATTGGGGGGGCAATGTTTCTTTCTTTGTTTTGTGGGGGGGTTAGTGTTTGTTTGTTTTGTTTTTAAACTAATTAAAAGGTACCATTTTAATTTCTTTGTTGTTACTTACCTCCTATGTTAAATTTTTCACCTACTTTCTCTTACATTTCTTTCTCTTCCTCAAATGGAGATTTTCTTTCCTATTCTGCTGCAACAAATGAGTCTTAGGCAAAAAAACCCTAGAAATAAGTTTTTGTTTGGAGAAAAGCTTTGATGCTTTGTCCATTATTCTTACTACAGATCCTCGGTTGTGTCCAAATGTGTCCAAGATTCACTAGTTGCTTAGTTTTACTAGTAGTCTTTGTACAGGTAAGTGAAACGTCATACCATCTGGTTCATAAAACTATGTGGCTATTCAGTATAAAAGAAATAACAAGGAACAAGGAAGGTGATAGATTAAATACAGAAACTCAAATATTAAGAAGCAGGTGATAAAAGAGGAAGTAAGTAAGACGAGAGCTCTTCAGCCACTGACTGATGGGCCGTTAGAAGAACCACTCAGGAACAGGCTTCAAGTAGGTCAACCTGAGATTTGTAACTGATAAGAATGGGGAAACATGATAATCATGAGTATTGAGGAGGCTTGAGGAAAACACAAAGACAGGGAAGGGGAGGGAAGGATCAGGATTGATGAGGCAGGAGCAAACATTGGAAAAAGAAGTACGTGTCTGCCTGTCTGTCTGTCTGGGATACACACTCAGCCTTGCTACTGGATAAATATAGAAACACACAAACATCAGCAGGGACGACAAGCACACCCAGGCGGGCTCTACTATCCAAGCAGGAGGAATTCCTAGGACCAGGGGGTCAGGGGAATTTGGCAGCCACACATAACATCCTTCACAGTGTGAAGTTCCCTCTAGCACAATGGTATGAATTTTCTCAAAGTGGGAGAAGAGTTTACATTAAGCTCTCTGATAGAATCAGGAGTATGGAGAAAGCAGGAATACCGGATGAGCACTAGAAGAATGAAGGTCTTTTCTTGGGTTCATAAACATGTCAAATATCAAGTAGAAATAAAACATATCATTTTTTTGCTGTGGTGACATTGCTTTTGAGAATTCTGTAACATCTGACTCACACGGAAGCTGTTACACATAACTTTTGACTGAAAAAAAAAGTAACTTTCAAAAGAAAGAGGTTTTCAAAGTCTGTTTTTATTTTTAGTTGTTTTGCAAAGTTTTAAAAATGATCTGTTGCTGTGTGGTTACAGTACTGTTTGATGTTTTTTATTACACGTTGTCAAGTGTAAGAGGTCTGCTTTAAGGCTGCCAATTCCAGTGCTGAGAGTGACTTACAGTAGCCTTTTGTTTCTAGGATAAAACCACAGTATCTAAACAAAGGTTTTTAAATTCTCTGGTTCAAAGTCAGTGCTTTTTCTTTTTCCTGTGATCAAAACAACATTATTTTCCTCTCTAATTCAAGTTTTACTTTATGAAGTATTTTAAAGTTCCTTTAAGAACCATCTGCAAATATTCATATGAAGAGACAGGAAGAGGAAAGCAAAACACACAGGCACAAAAATATATGGTAACATCAAGGGAGTGATCTGCAAATAATTTAAGTTGACATTTCAGATCCATTTTCAGCTTGCAACTTACCTGTATGCATTGTTTTCAAATAGAAAATGAAATGGGACATACTGAGCAGAATGTTAAAATTGAGTCCAGTGTTTGGCAGGGACCTAAACAGAAAATAACCCTAATTTGAATAGAACTTAGGTCAGAAGAAAAACGATATTATGGAGTCTTTCAGGGCTAATGAGATCATATCTACCTGCTGGTTCTGTGCTACAAGGCCACTGGAGAGCAAAAAATGAGACATGGGACAACACTGACCAGATGGATGAGAAAACATACACGCTGAAAACAACTTCAACCTCAGAGCTATAAAATGACAGGCTTGCCACAGACGAAAAACTGTCATCCAAGGATGATATGGGACCTGGGCTGCTTTGATGGAAACAGAATCTAATATAGCAAATAAATTTTTCAGGACAGAATTCTTCATCAGATAAAAATTTATTAATTTGATTTTTTGTTTAATAGCAAGTATTTGGTAAATTTCTGTTTTTCTTTCACTGTAATAATGCTTCTTTCAAAATCTGATACAGAACCAAATTTTGGGATTATTGCGAATTTACCCTTGAAATATAGCTAACAGCAAGCCCTTTGCAGTCATAGTGATAATGTAGATACAACAGAGTTTCTTGGTGTCATATTATTTGGAAAAACTGTAACTATGACACATTTGTTCTTGCAACTGAAGCCACATCTGTATATGTGTCTAAGAGGACTGTTGTCTTCTTTGAAACATAGACAATATATTCTGGGTTATTCTTAGAGTGAAATTGGCTGAAATAGGGGTGAGGACATGATAATTGTATATAAATGTAACGGTCTAGGAAATGCTGACTTATGCCAACCTGTTTTCAACAATGTATGCATGTGTATGAGTATAAACACGAAATAAATGTTGGTTCAATAGCTGGTAATATTCTAAATGGAAGCAAAAGGTGCTAAGCTTATAAATGCATATGACATCTTTAACAAAGATGCTGACTTATATCCTTTAGTCTTTCCAATAAAAAACAAACTAATAATCAGTACCATATTTGCAAGGATTTCTGCACACCTATGATCCTTTCCTGATTCCCCTTGACAGCGTCTTTTCAAAGCATTAACTGAGAGAGATTGCGTTTTTGCAAAAGAACCATTTTTATTATAGGAAATATCAACGCTTCTCAGAAACTAGAATAGTTAAGTCATTCTATTATTTCCTGCTCTGCTGGGAATGCATTTGAATCCAGCCTAGACTAGCACAATCAAGACTAATTTTCAGTAGATGTTTTCCACTGTTGCAGTTTGGATTCTACTTAATATGACCACTGTCTTTTTCATAGAAACATAGAATCATTTAGATTGCAAAAGACCTTTAAAATCATCAAGTCCAAATGTAAGCCTAACACTGCTAAGTCCATCATCCATTCACGCTTTTTCCCCTGGCCAATACATCCTACAAAGACAACCAGTTATCACAACCAGTTTTCAAACTATTGCTAAGCTACACGTTATTTGGAGATCTACAGAATGAAGAGCACTATTTCATTCCTTCTTGTCACGATCCATGAAAAGGAGGCTGCAACACTGATAGGAACTGTGTTTACTACAGCAGACTTATGTAATCTATTTAGCTTGATTCCCTATGCCCAAGACTATATGTGTTACTGTCCAGAATACAGGCCTCTTTCCTTGGACTAGAAAGGGAGTTCATATTAGATATATCTAAATTTTTAGAACTAAATTTGGGGATGATAAATCCTAATTCAAGATTTTTGACAAAATCTATATGGCAAAATTGCTTCAGAAACCAAAACAGAGCCCCAAATGTCCTGTTCAGAATTACAATTAGTTGCACATTCCTTCTGTAAAGCCTAATAATTATTTCAAAGACACTGTTGTAATGCGCTCTTTTATAAAGTCTTTCTATCCTTAAGAAAGTAAAGAAAATTAGTACACAATTTTGTGAGTAGTATCCAAGCTTGAATATAACACAATGGGGTTTATTTTAATTTAGACAGAGAAGGACTGTAGTGTTGAAAAATTATAAACACTGCTGTAGCATGTTATTAACTTTGTCTGAACAATGGTCCCATCAGAGAGAAAAAGAAAATCCATTTCTTTCATAGAGGCTACCCATGTTGAATCTGAAAATGCTTAGCCAGGCAGCTGCCTTGCAGTTTTACAGTTGAAATTAGAGAAGAAATCAATATATCATCCTTCAACTGTCAAGTGTATTGTAGGCATTTATAATGAGCATATAAAGAAAAAAATAATATTATTCTACGTCATTTCTATTAATGACATTTACTTTGACAATAAAATAAGAATTGCAAAGCTTTTGACAAAGACAAAAGTTTAGGACTGATATACAATGGAAAATATGAGACAAAGACCAGGTCAGATACCTCTGACCTTCTGAATTAGCATGCCTGTAACCCTCAATGTCCAAAAAGAGTCTTGAAATCAATCTTTATCAGACTCACTGCCAAGACCAAAAATCAGTCCACCCAAGGGATGAACATTGGTTTTTGCAAGTGATACTCTGATACTTGGAGCCATGGCGTGTCCTAAAGGTCTCACAACTCAGAAGAAATAGGTCAGTTCAGAATCACAGACAGGGTGAACGTGGAAGAAAAGAGTGTTCTTTAAAAAATAAATAAACTAATAAATCAAGTCATAGAGTTTTACTAATGCATTTTGCACAATTTTGCCATTTTTTCTTTGTTTGTTTGTTAGTTTGGGGTTTTTTTTGGTATAATACCTGGGGTAGGAGGAGGGCAGGTAATTTGAAAGTGGGTTACTTACCTGGGACTATTCTATGAAATGCACCATACATTTTATGTAAACATGATGGGGTATATCATATAGAAACATACAGTTGGGGAAAGTGGGGTTTAGTTGGTGTTTTTTGGAAGGGTGGGAGTTGATCTGTCTGCGTCCATGGTGCACTTCCATCTGTATACTTCCAATTTTCTTCTCATAGAAGAGAATGAAGTGTCCTTCAAAGTCCCTCTCAAGCACAGATTATTCAGATTCTTAGGAACCTTGAAAGAGAGTAAGGAGGGATTGTGTAAGCAGTTGTACAGAATACCTCTGAAGAAAGAAGAAACTGTTATGAGTTTTGGTGTTTGGGTTTGGTTTTGTTTTGTTTGTTTTTATTGTTTTGGGTTTTTTTCCTCATTGAGTGCTTGTTTATACTTGCTGTCATTGAATATGAGGATCACTTGGAGGAGGAACCCACAATACCTACTTTGCTAAAGATCTACAAGAATTTCCTCTGCAAATGA
Source organism: Rissa tridactyla (assembly GCF_028500815.1). Taxonomy (NCBI): domain Eukaryota; kingdom Metazoa; phylum Chordata; class Aves; order Charadriiformes; family Laridae; genus Rissa; species Rissa tridactyla. The sequence continues at coordinate 112,490,222 of NC_071468.1, read as the reverse complement.
TGTAACTAGAAACACAGCAAAGAAGCTGTGTTGCTTGGACTCTGACAGACTTTGTTCTTGTCGTGGTTTTGGCCGGATTGGCCAATCAGAGTGACAGATGGACCTTCCCCCTCTCTCTCCTCAGAGAGGAAAGGAAGAGATAAGGAGATTTACGAGTTTAGAAAAAGAACTAAACTACTTTAATGAAAATAACAATAAATAAGAAAATAGCAAATAATAATAGAATAATAAAAATTAAAGGAAAAAAGCATACGATATATACAACACCGTATCCAGCTCCCAGGATGACGATCGCGTCACCAGCAGAGACAGGGAAAGTCCCAGACTGGAGTCAGCGAAGGACAGGAGCTGAATTCCAGAACTAGAGTCAGGAATGCTCAGATCGGGATCAAAGGCAGACAAACAGACAGGGTCCTCCTCAGATGTCGGCCATTGAAGAAAAAGCAAGCCAGAGCAGCCTTGCCCCTTTGATCCCTCAGCTTTTATACTGAGCGTGATGCGTATGGGATGGAATACCCTGTTGGTCAGTTTTTGGTCACCTGTCCCATCTGCTCCTCCCTGCAGGTGGGACCCCTCTACGATTCTCTGCTTCCGACCCTCTAACGGGGCAAACAGAGAAGTTAGCTGACCTTGGTTGTTATAGCAATAAGTATAAGCAGAGCCTCGGTGCATACCATTCCTTGGTATAATCAGGTCTTACCACTCTGAGAGTGAACAGTTTCTGAAAAATATGCTGTTAATTTCAGACTTTAGTCAGTTAGAAGAGGCCCAGCTAAAAAGTAAAATTACAAATCAGAAAATTGGTTCTGTTTACCTCAAACCAGGACAGTTCTGATGGAGGATTGCCTCTTCCTCATTTTGTAATCAAGGCAAATACATTCAAGGCATCATCCTTTTTAGTCTATTTCTTTGCTGCAATACCCAAACCCTTAGAAATCTCAGTTATGGATGAAGAGTTATACATACAGCAAACAATGGAATAAAAAATATTGTGAATAAATAAATAAAATTTCAAGACATGAAACAATGGGTGTAAACAAAAAAAAGTAGCCTCAATAACTCACCACAAAGGTAAAAATGCTCTCCACTGAGGTGTCTGTGAAGAACTCTGAGAGATTGGCATGTCCTGTCTGCAGGAAGATAATAGATGCTAAGGTATAAAACCACTAGTAATCCTCCTGATACACTATTGCACTGTTCTCCACCTCTGGAACTTGTATAACCATGCATTTATACATGTACTGAGAGACAAATATAGATAAACAAACAAACACATTAAGTTTGGATTATGGTCCCCTGCATGGTAAATGAAGCCAGTATGTTTGAATTAAACATGTATACCATTTTGCCATACCATATACCATTTTTTCTTTTTGTCATGGAGAGCATATTCTTTTCTATTTTTAGATATATTTAGAAAATGAGATTCTTAAGACTGGCAGAAGATTGTTTTTTACAAACATTAGAGAATGAAAATATTTTCTCAGGTGAAGCCAGTAAGTAATCTGAAAGCAAAAATGAAAACATTTGACTCAGACTGTAGGTATAATTTATTTTATCAGATTTGTTTAATAGTTTACTTCTTTGTTTAACATAAACCAATCTGTTCCAGGTTCCAGAGACATTGGCGAGGAGCTCTGAGGGTCTGCCATTTTGCTCAGGGTCCAAAAACATATTTTGACAAACCTTGGCTTGGTTCCTGTTCGGTTTTCTAGCATACATAAAATGGAAAATAAGCTTTGGAAGCATTCAAAAGAATAAGAGAAACCAGAAATTGACAGACACGAAAATATATGAAAAGAATGAAGGCACAGAGCTGACAAAGCATTCAACTCTAGGAACCTCTGAAAATAAAGTAGGGTAATAAATTGGAAGGAATAGAAGGCAACCTCAAAAGATTACATTTTGAGTGCTTGCTTGTACAATTAAATGGCTACTAAAGTTTGTAAGTTGAGGGGTGTTGGTACAAAATATAACAAGTATCTAGGACATCCATTCAATAATATACATGCCTGCTATGCAAAATGAAAAAAAAATATAAATAAATACTATAAATACTGATTTTCATTAGGTATTTTTTTAAAAAACAACTTTAAAATCTTGGTGTATAAATTCATTCTTTTACCTTCCCTCTTTAGGCATGTATTTTAATATTACATGAAGTGATTAGACTACCACTTGAAAAAAGCATGTACTGCAAAATGTCTATATACTTTATTGTGCAATCAGTACCTGTGGTAAATAAACAGCTAATACTGCTAATGGTAAATAAAATGCAAAAACTCTAAGTTAAATTGATAGTTTCACAATCTGAAGTCGTTCCTTTGTGTCCTTGTAGCAAATCAGAAATTTCCAGCTGAAAGAAGCATTACAAAACTAGATCTTTTGAGTTTTTGTTCTGTGAGCTGCATCAGTTCACTGTGTGGTTTTTTTTAAGAAAACACACATGTCACATAGTAAAACAAGGTTTTGTTCCAAATAAAGCCACACTTTCATCTTTGAAGGCATGCATCCCCTTTCCTTACTTTGGCAGACTTTTTTTTTCCCCTTCACTATGTTCTTCATCTTTAGCCATGTTACTACAATTTTAAAGAGTTGTCCTTTAGCTGTTCTTATGAATTTGTTGTATTACTTAAATAACCTAATTTGCCAGTATTCGGAATTTTCTTCAGCAGCAAGGCTTTCCTTAATTTGATTCAGTACTGGTATGTCAACTTTAATTTTAATTCTGCTTCTCAAAGTTGATAAGACGAAAACTCTTGAATAACCCCAGGTAGTTAGCTCATATTAATAAAACCTCTTCTCCTTCCCTGGAGGGACAGATATAATATTTATTACTTCACTGACACTATCATGTGCAGTAAGTATAATGCCCCCTTCTTCTGAGACACAACAGAGTTCAACAGCAGTTCAGAGAATTCCCGGTGTCACATTACTAGCCATCACGCTTATTTTATTTGCATTACAAATATTTTCTCCCTTCAAACTGCAGAAATTAATGCAGGCTGCACATAAATTATTAAACTTGACGTAATACCTCTATTTAAATTGTAGATTTTAAATTTACAACCTTCTTTCTCCCTAGACAGTTGCAGTTTAAGACATTACTATAAAGATCCACAAAAAGGAAGTAATATGTAATGAATTTACAAGTATAACACCTGACAGCACCACATGCTATTACATTATCCATTACTTCCCGTCAAAAATATCTTTTCTGAGTTTTTATTAAATTTTCAATCCTGCACCACCTGGTTCAAATTTCTCATTCCTAGTAGCTGTCTCAGAATGAGATTTTTGAAAGTTTTCAGTGATTTCTGTGTGTGCATGAATGTATTTTCAGAGATAACAGACAAACAAAAAAACCCAAAGCCAAAGCCAGATATCGTAAAAAGATCATGGTAAAGATTACTTTTGGAAAAGGTTAGATTCTTCACTTGTAATAGGAAGGACTTGCACTTCGCATTGTGGTGTTCTTTAACAAGCTATAAAAGTACATTCATTTTCATGCTGTGGTGTTCTTTAAGGGGGAATATTTGGTTTGACTTTTTATTTTTCTTTTCTCATAAAAAAATTTCAATATTTGCTCAAGTTACACTATTTATAATTTATCATTAAAATTAGAAATCCTGTGTTGCATATGCTCTGTATACATTCATTAAAATGAATTAAGTCTCCTAAGTCTTTTTTTTTTTTCTTCTGTATGTGTGTATCCTGCCATCCCTGAGGCATGCTCGGGTGCTATCTGGGAGAAACCTCGTTTGCAGCCCACAGGTGAAGTATCTTCATAGTTTAAAATTATATGTGTGTTATGTTTTAAATGCCCTGAAGAAGCATGCTAGGGCAGCCTTTGAGGAACACAAAAATCATTGAGCTTTGAGTGATCTGGTTCTACTGGGAATAAGCCATGGCCTTTGCCATTTCCAGTCTTTGTTGGCCAGATCCAAAACCATGCAAACACACTGCCAACACAGTGATAGAGATGTCCCGTGCTCCAGGGCTTAAACTACACATTAGCCATGTTTCATTTGGCAGTACGGCAAGGTCTTCATGTTATAGAGTGCAAGAGCTTTCTGCTTCTGAACAGAATAAAGCATGTTCATGTAATAAAAGTATGGCCTCAGTAACTCTGTCTGTATGCACCTTCCTTTTATATATCTTGTATTTCATCACACTTTTCACCTGCTCTCGGAGACTCCTTTGCATTCTTTACAAGGGAAAGGGGGGAACAGTTACTCCTGAAACTGGGGCAGATGGGAAGAAAAACAAAGGGGAAGGTGGAAGTGCAATGATCATAAATAGGTGGAAGTAGGAGTGATAAATTCCATTTAACAGGGAGAGGGAATGAAACAATAATCCATTATGTGTATTTGTGTGTTACAGCATGGAGTTAGCTGCTATTTATTTGTGAGTGCACTGTGTGATTCCCACTTTTGTGTAATAGAGATCTGATCTGCATAAGACAACAAAAAGGTATTTGGAGACAGCTTGGACAAGTGCTTTCCCCCTTTTTGTGCAGAAAGCAAAGAAAGTCCTGGCAGGAATTTTCTTCTCTAACTTTTCATCAGCATGTGTAAAAGGCCCTGCATAAAAAGGATAATATATGATGCATATCTAAGGAGTTTTGCAACTCTTCTCCATTTTTGTTCCTAGCTCACTTCAGATTGCATGTCTGTTTTAGTCATGCTGGGAGAACACCCTTAAAACTATTTTTAACACTTAAACCCAAAGCTGTTATCTATGCTGAAACATACAGAAACTCTGGTGTCCCACAGTGCTGCTTGTTGCCATACATTCAGATGGTGGTCATGCACTGGCAGTTTGAAGCCTAGGGAACGCATTTGTAATTCCTATAGTATTTATCCCACTATGTAGTGCCTGTCAGTCAATAGTAACCATAGTCCTGACTTTGCTCCGTAGCTTGTCAATGGCTTTTTCAGTTTTTTCTTTCCAAAATGCATGAAAAATCCTTCTCACTGCTGACTGACACTCACCAAGTCAAGGTGAGATATATTATCTGAAAAAGTTCAGTTAGGATTTTATCATTGACACTGGGCATCTGTCTAAAGCGCTTTCTTGTTTCTAGAAGATCACCCTCCTCTTAGTCCTAGTTTACTAGAGATATTTTTAAAGGACACCACTATTACTGAAGTAGAAGCCTTTGAGCATTGTTTCTGATTTCAGGATAGAAGTGGTATACCCCAGGGGTCAGAACTGGGTCCAGTACTGTTTAATATCTTCATTGACAATCTGGATAACAGGACAGAGTGTACCTGCAGCAAGTTTCCACATGACATAAGACTGGGAGAAGTGGCTGATATGCCAGGGGCTCATGCTGCCATCCAGAAGGACCTCAACAGGCTGGAGAAATGGGCTAACAGGAATCTCATGAAGTTCAGAAACAGAAAGTGGGAAAGAACAACCCCATGCACCAGTTAATGCTGGTGGCCACCCAGCTGGAAAGGCCACCCAGCTCTCAAAAAAAAAGGCTGTGGTCTTGGTGGACACCAAGTTGAACAGGAGTCAACAATGTGCCCTTGCAAAAAAGGCTAATGATACCCTGGGTGGCATTAGGAAGAGTGTTGCCAGCAGGTTGAGGTACTGGTGAGGCCACACCTGGAGTACTGGATCCGATTCTGGGCTCCGCAGTACAAAAGATACTGGAGAGTGTTCAAAGAAAGGCCACAGAATAATTAAGGGACTGGAACACCTTTTATATGAGGAAAGGCTGAGAGACCTGGAACTATTTAGCCTGCAGAAGAGAAGGCTCATGAGGAATTTCATCAATGTCTATAAATACCTGAAGGGGAGGGGTGAAGAAGACAGAGACAGGCTCACTTCTGTGGTGCCTAGTAACAGAACCTGAGGCAATGGGCACAAACTGAATCACAGGAGGTTCAATCTGAACATCAGGAAATACTCTTTTACTGGGAGCATGACTGAGCACTGGAACAAGTTGCCCAGAGAGGTGGTGGACTCTCCCACCCTGAAGATGTTCAAAAATCATCTGGACATGGTCCTGGGCAACCAGCTCTAGGTGTCTCTGCTTGAGCAGGTTAGTTGGACCAGATCACCCTTCCAACCTCAATCATTCTGTGATGTGGTGAAGCATCAGAAAGTGAAGAAAAAAACAAACAAACAAACAAAACAGGCTGTTGTGTAAGAGTTGTTTGGTTTTTTTTTCAAAGCAGGGTTGGAAGTGTCACCATTTATTGCTAATGAAACTGAAGTTCTGCGGTTTTATGTGTGAAGCTTGCTAGCAGCAGAAATTGCTGTGCAGCTCAGTAGTTGGAGAACCCCCTTTTTTTTGTTGCTTCTTGAAAAAAAATAATATGAAAAAGCAGCAAGCAATAAATATTTAACACAGAAGAAAGCAGTGTTCTTTTGGAATCAGCATTTCTAATTCTGTGTCTTGAACTGTGCTAGGTTTCAATATTTACCCAGTAAAACTTTCCTGGTACACCTGGTACACCATCAGACGCCATTTACTTTAGAACAGCAATGTGTTCACACTTATGAACCTCTCTGACAGCATAGCATCTCCATTTCCTCTTAAAGAAAAAAAACACAAAGAAAGGAAGAGATAAGTTTTCTACAGTGGAAGAGAAATAGATTGGTAGAAAAAATAGGCCAGTTGATTTAGCCCATACACATACTAAATATGAGTGCTATTCCTAATAGCACTTGTTTCTGGCAGCAACACAGGCTGCATATTTAAGATATTTCAAGAAGCATATGACCTTACCGTTGGTCAAAAGGCATTAGTTATGACGATGGAGAATTGTGCATAATTATTCAGTGTTCTTCATCCTTATCAGTTAGAGTGAAGAGAAATGTTTCCATACAAAGTGCTTAATCATGATCAAGCACTTAACGATATTGATATGTCTCTAGTGAAATAACATAGATCATGGAAAACTGACACTTTTGTAACAGCTCAACCAGCCTATTTTTTTTTACTTTTTTAATTTATTTTTTTTATTCATGGGATTATCATGTTATAATTACCTTTGTTTCAAACCTTAGGTTTCAAACCAAATCACTGTCAGAGCTTTACGGATTATGTGGGAGGGCACAACACTTACAAACCATGATACATGTGGTTAATAAATATTCAGAGACTTCTGGTTTTAATCTGTTAAGAAAGAAAAGAAACAGCAGTAAGATGTTTTTATATGTAAATAGACTTCCTTAGAAAGAACTGGTGGAAAAATGCAGAAAAAGAAAAATCGAGAAGGAACAGAAAACCAGAGTCAATTTCACAGTTCAAAAACTTCTTTCCAAGTTTCTCCTTACCCAAAATTTGCTGCTTATAGGCTTTGTTCATTTGTTTAATTGTGTGAGGGGGGTATATTTCCTAGGTCTCTCCTATCTGTCCTTTAGGCTTTCTCTCGTCTTCTTCCATCTCATTCTATGGTATCCGTGAAATCAAAGTATTCTTCTGCCTTATATTTCTTATGAGGCTACTCATTACAATCTGTGGACCCTATATCTCAGGCATTACACAGGACTTCCTGTGTTTTAACCAAGGATTGTGGTTTATAATTTTCTTCTAAACAGAGTACAATAGTTTCTTCATTTAGCCTGAACATTAACAGCTGCATAACATTGTGATAGACTCAACAACCAGTCTATACCAGTAGCAAAACTGTATTAGCAAACACAAGAAAATAATGATCTGCTTAGGAATTTTCAAGTAGTTGAAGAAGAGAGTAAATAAAAATAGAGGCTAAACTAACCGTTGTGAGTGATTCGAATCTCAGCACTGTTTATAATGAAAAATACAATATATAGTTACCATCCTCAAATGGGACTCCGCAGAATAAGCTATTAAACTAGAAATGTGTCCTGCTGTTAACAATGATATATTCCAAGGCTTTGCTTGTGTTTTTCTCCCTTCACTTTGCCAGGTTATTTAATCCATTGGTCTGTAGAGATTTAGTATTTGTTCTTCTGCAGGGTATTAATTCAAAAGTACATTATCAGAGACCAAAGCAGTATAATTTCACAGATGCTCCAAAAGTACAGAGCAGAAGTACTAATGAAATAGATTGTTGCGAGTTTAGGAGAATACATGATAGTTTTGACAGTAAAACCTAAATTAATTTCACTGACTGTGAAAGCATCAGCTGCTAGCCAACAGTTTGCATGCTTCTGTATTCAATAAGTAAAGAAAAGTACTGCAAAAGCTGTATTCTTCCAACCTGTCAGAAATGGCCAAGCACAACAAGAATAATGTTCTTTTGATTAAAAACAAAGTGGTTTTCTATTTACTTGCAAATCATACATATGAAGCCTTATTTCCTGAACAGCAGAGAAGCAAAATATTCTAATCCAGCCATTTTTCCCAACTTTTAGCCAAAACTTCAGTAAAATTAAAAAATATCCTTCACTAAATGCTTGAAAAAATAAGCTTGTTACTCAATCTCTGGCTAGACTTATAAAGGTTGACCCTTTACGATTTTTTTCTTTTTGATCCTTTTTTTACTGTCTTTTAAAATAAAAATAGTAGAATGTTTCATGAAGATCTACACTTGAAGACCATGGTCCGTGATGCTTGAGTAATACAGGATCACAAAATAATTCAGTTTGGAAAGGATCTCTGGAGATCACCCAGTTCAATCCCCACTTAAACCAGGATTGACTAGATCAGTAATACATACTGTTGGTATCCAGTTGGGTTTTGAAAATTTCCAGTGATGGAGATTCCTCAGCCTCTCTGGGCAATCTGACTTCCCTCATTATAAATGTTGGGTTTACTACATCTAATCAGAATTTGTTTTGCTGCATCTTGTGCTTGTTGCCTCTTAGCTTTTCAACGTACCTCAGAGAAGAGTCTGGCTCTGTTTTCTCTACAACTTCTCACTGCGTAACTGAAGGCAGCAATAAGATCCTCCTCTCTCAGTCTTCTCTTTTTAAGACTAGATGAACTTAATTTTCTCAGCCAGACTTTATGGGCTCCTGGCCCCCATTCACCTTGATAGCCCTCCATTGATCTCACCCCAGTTTGCCAACTTCTGTCTTTACTGGGGGGCCTCAACTTGGACACAACTCTCCAGATGTGGTCTCACAAGTGTTGAACAGAGGGGAAATATCATTTCTTGTCCCTGCGCACTACAATATTGCTGAATCAGAGTTTGGCCTTCTTCACTGGTAAGGGACATTGCTGAATCCTGTTCACCTTGCCCAGTTGGACAAATCTGCAAAATTGCTTTGTATTCAGTTTTTGCCTGGCCCATACAAAAGCTTGGGATTATGCCATAGCCGGAGCTGAATTTTGCATTTGCGTTTGCTGAAATTTAAATTACTCTCAAACTATTTCTACAGATTTTCAAGGTCCAACTGAATAGTGACCAAAAGTTTACTTCTTAGTAGCAAAAGGAAGACCAGGGAAAATGTGGGCCTGCTGCTGAATGAGGTAGGTGTCGTGGTGATGGAGAATGCAGAGAAGACGGAGTTAATGAATGCCTTCTTTGCTTTAGTCTTTACTGCTAGGGCTGGCCCTCAGGAATACCAGACCCTGGAGGTAAGAGGGAGAGTTTGGAGAAAGGAAGACTTTCCCTTGGTCGAGGAGGCTCAGGTTAGAGATCGTTAGGTAAACCCAACACCCACAAATCCATGGGCCCTGATGGGATGCACCCGCGAGTGCTGAAGGAGCTGGTAGATGTTATTGTGAAGCCACACTTCACCATCTTTGAAAGGTCATCGAGAACAGGAGATGTATCTGAGGACTGGAGGAAAGCCAATGTCATGCCAGTCTTCAAAAAGGGCAAGAAAGAGGACCCAGGAAACTACAGGCCAGTTAGCTTCACTTCCATCCCTGGAAAGGTGATGGAACAGCTCATCCTGGGTTGAGGATATTCATCAATATCAAAATTCATCAATATCAAATTCATCATCAATATCTTTATTGATGATCTAGACAAGGGGATTAAGTGCACCCTCAGTAAATTTGGGATGACACCAAACTAGGTGGGAGTGTTGATCTGCTTGAGGGTCGGAAGGCTTTACAGAGGGATCTAGAGAGGTTGGATCAATGGGCCAAGGCCAATGGGATGAGGTTTAATAAGGCCAAGTGCCGGGTCCTGCATTTTGGTCACAACAACCCCGGGCAACGCTACAGGCTTGGGGAAGAGTGGCTCGAAAGCTGCCCAGAAGAAAAGGACCTGGGAGTGTTAGTGGACAGCCGGCTTAACATGAGCCAGCAGTGTGCCCAGGTGGCCAAGAAGGCCAATAGCATCCTGGCTTGTATCAGGAATAGCGTGGCCAGCAGGAGCAGGGAAGTGATGGTGCCTCTGTAGTCGGCACTGGTGAGGCCTCACCTTGAGTACTGTGTTCAGTTCTGGGCCCCTCACTACAGGAAAGACATTGAAGTGCTGGAGCGTGTCCAGAGGAGAGCCACCAAGCTGGTGAGGGGTCTGGAGAACAAGTCCTGTGAGGAGAGGCTGAGGGAACTGGGCATGTTTAGTTTGGAGAAGAGGAGGCTGAGGGGAGACCTCATTGCCCTCTACAACTACCTGAAAGGAAACTGTAGAGAGGCAGGGGTTGGCCTCTTCTCCCAAGGGAATAACGACAGGACCAGAGGAAATGGTATGAAGCTGCGGCAAGGGAGATTTAGATTAGATATTAGGAAGAATTACTTTACTGAAAGAGTGGTCAGGCACTGGAACAGCCTGCCCAGGGAGGTGGTGGAGTCACCATCCCTGGAGGTATTTAAGAAACTTGTAGACATGGCTCTTCAGGGCATGCTCTAGTGGCCAAGATTATTGTTTGTGGTGGGGTGTTATGTGTGGGGTTGTGGGTGTGGAGTTTAGTAGGTGGGTGAGGTTTTTTTGTTTGGTTGTTTTTTTTTTTTGTTTTTGGTTTTTTTTTTTTGTGGTTGGACTCGATGATCTCAGAGGTCCCTTCCAACCACTAAGATTCTGTGATTCTGTGATTCTGTGATCCTGGATGTCATCTCCAAGCATGTGAAGGAAAGGAAGGTTATAGGGAGTGGTCAACATGGATTCACCAAGGGGAAATCATTCTTGACCAATCTAATAGCCTTCTATGATGGCATGACTGTCTGGGTAGATGAGAGGAGAGCAGTGGATGTTGTCTACCTTGACTTCAGCAAGGCTTTTGACACTGCCTCCCATAACATCTTCATAGGTAAGCTTAGGAAATGTGGGTTAAATGAGTGGACAGTGGGGTGGATTGAGAACTGGCTGAATGGCAGAGCTCAGAGGGTTGTGATCAGTGGCACAGAGTCCAGTTGGAAGCTTGTAATAAGCGGTGTTCCCCAGGGGTCAGTACTGGGTCTGGTCTTGTTCAACATATTCATCAATGACCTGGATGAGGGGACTGAGTGTACCCTCAGCAAGTTTGCTAATGATACAAAACTGGGAGGAGTGGCTGACACATCAGAAGGCTGTGCCACCATACAGTGAGACCTGTACAGGCATGAGAGTTGGGTTGAGAGGAACCTAATGAACAAGGGCAAATTTAGGGTCCTGCACCCAGGGAGGAATAACCCCATGCACCAGTACAGGTTAGGGGCTGACCTGCTGGAAAGTAGCTCTGCAGAGAGAGACCTGGGAGTCCTGGTGGACATGGTTTACTTCTGAAAATCCATTCAAGAAATTCCCAGTCACCTTCTTGTCTTTCATCGTTGGTGCTATATCCTCTTTCTTAGTATTTACACCAACTATCATATAAATGTTCAGCCAATAAACAGACATTTCTAAACTGATCCCCAAAATTTCACTATTGTATTTGTTTTGCAGCCTTATGGAATAAGGACAATTCATTGGTTTAGGTTAAATACTTTGTACTTTTTTTCAAAATCTCTTTATGCATATGATTAAAAAAAAAAAACCACAAGACCATACCTAACTGAGTGAATAATTTGAATAACAAGCTAAATATGTGAGAAAGAGGCTCACTTTATCTGAGTCCAAAATAATTCCTTGGATCCATAATTAATTTTTTTCAAGTTGTACTTGCATTTCCCATAATAAAAATCCGAAGCAAATCTGATTTATAAGAAGATGCTTTAGAAACCCAAAGATATTACTGAGAACAACTTTAAGTATTCTATGTGAAGGTTTGTTGATAAACTATGCCCAGGGCAGAGAGCAACCCATTAAATAGTTAGGATTAAATTAAATTTAGCTCAGCTACTTCATTCACAATTTCCTGTGGACAGTGAATGAGGAAGTAGTCTTGTGATAATAAATACATGATAATAGAATTAAATACATCATAGTAAATGTACACTAGGGATAAAAGTATGGTCAGGCATGTATAACTGATCTTCCCTGACATTGTCACCTTGTTTACTTACGCATGGTAAATCGCAGCATTTAAGTACCATAGCTATCTTTCTATTCACTATTCTTTCTCTCTCTCATTTCTGCATTTTCTATAGTTCCTGTTCCTGCACTGGATTCATAAATAGATGTCTGCACCTTGCAGGGCCCTACTCACCAAGACTATATAACAGGTTCATAAAGTGAAAGGACAATAAGGAACGTTCAGTAAGTGCATCTGACCTCCTCTATATATCACAGACCATAGAACTTTCCCTTTTATTTGTGTAAAGCGTATCTTTTGGAAATGCATCCAATTCTCTGGGCATCAAAGCATGTGAGGATCTAACACTTTTCTTGGTATTCTATTACAATTATTTATTATTATTGTTTTCTAAAAAATCATCCTTTACCTTGATATTTAAACATATGCAGCTTAAGGTTCTATTACTTATTCCCTCTTTCTTGATTGATTTTATAGCCCTTGGTATCTACTGTTCTTTCTGTGTGAGGATATTTATATTCTGTTATAAAGTTACCTTTCAGTCTTTCGACATGCTGGGTAGGTAGAGGTCATCATGATGCTCACTGTAGCAGGTTTATCCCTCAAAGTTCCTTTTCCACCTTTTACAGTTTTTAACATCCTGATATTTCTCTTAAAAAGTGAAATACAGAATGTCCAAATCTTTGTATCATATGGCACAACAAATTTCAGAATTTTTAGTGCACAATAACATTCAATACGCTCTTGCTGTGTTTATTCCCACATTGTTATTTCATTTCTTTAAAACAACTTTTGTAATTTGTTTCTCTGAAGACCATTTGCTTTATAAACTAAATGACAAAGAGAAAAGTGCATTATTTCCATATCTGCACTTCTTACTGAATATGCGTTTGCTAATTGAGTCACACTGCATCTGACTAATTACACTAGAATTGTGTTAATTTAAAACAAAGAGGTAAAATGGGGAGATATTGATACTGATGCTAATTTTATTCCTTAAGATTTTTTTTTATGTAATTTACTCCTAACTTGGGAATAAATATACCTTGGACATGCCTCAGAATGCTTATTTAACTTCTATTAAGTATTTGCCGATGAGTTATTTCTACCAGATGCAGTGGGAATAGTTGCTTTAAAGCAAATGAAGAGTTACTAGAAGCATCAGAAGAGAGTTCAACAGACAGAGAAAATTGTTTCTCTTATTCTTCTATTTTAGGCTCTGTGGGTTAGAATTTGTTAACTCACTGGGGTGTAGAATACATCTCTGTAGATAACTATTATTAGAGTGCTTTGTCACTGAGGCATAAGAGCTGACATTGCAGGGCATTATCCTTGTGATGTTTTGATATATATAGTCCATTGGTAACATTTCCATTTGTATTACTGACAGGCTTAATTGCCCTTCTACAAAGACAGCACCATACAATATGGTATTTGTGTTTTTCCTAAATAGTAGTGAAATGGAGGAGTGAAAGCCTTCAGGGAAGATATATGGACAAGTTAAAACTGAAGAAACTTTGAAAATGAGAAATACAATTGCAACTTCACAGTCAGGAAAAATGATATTTTTAATGTGTCATTTATTAGGCAGACATAGGTTACATTGCTAGCTGACGTTAACATTGGGGAATACTAGAAAACATCAGTGAAAAGCATCTATGACAACAGTAGTGAGAGGTCATTAGATCCCTAGCAGAAGTGGGGCTGGGGGGATTAAACTCACCAAACACAAACCACAGGCTTCAGAGTTCCCCAGTGAAAGCTGTGGAGCTCTGACTGTGACCCCAGCACCACGGGGGTTTGGCTGCCCATGCCGCAGTCTGGAGCTGCAGGGTGCTGCTACGTAGCTGGGTCCAGGATTAAGTGGGATGAGCTGTGTGAGGCAGGGTGGTGAGATGGTCGCCAGGGCCATTCTCTAGCTGGGGGCTGTGTTTCAGCTCTGGCCCTCACCCCTGCACCTGACCATGCCCCTCATTCACCCACTGGCATGGCCTCCCAGCTGCATCTGATGATGACTCCAGTTCTGGGGTTGAACTTCAATTCTGGTTTTAGAGAGATTTGCTGGGTATCTGCAGATTGGCAGCAGGAATGGCTGGGTAAGGGAACTCATCAGAGGGAACAGGGAGTTAAGGAGTGGGTTTCATCCAACAATGTCAGTCTCTAGTGTTAAGGTTCACATTTGAATTACTCACCCAACAACTCCTTAAAATGTAGGGGGAAAAATATAGGCACACTAGAGAAATTCATCCTATCTGATGAATCACAATTCAGATGAATGACTGTCTGAAAGGGCTTATTTGTCCCTGAGGACAACTAGAACAGAGATCAGCAGAAAGCTTAGTAAAATGAAAACAGTCCATATTATCCCAATGTGAGCTAGCACCGAAAAGAGGACTTTGTGAGAAGCCTAGAATGGAAATCTTTACTTTTAGACCGAGGTGTTGAAAGATCAAGACAGGAAGCTATGCATAGAAAATTAATTTCCACTTTGTTAATCCTGTGATCAGGAAAAAGAACATCTTCAGTTCTTCTAAGCACTAGAATTACATAAGAGAGACTGTCTCTTCATTGCACTACATCATCAGTAACTGGCATAGCCTAGTGGATAAAGAATTTTGGGCAATCAAGTTAAAATAGATGATACAGTAAACAAAAGCCAGTAAAAATCAATACTTTCTAGAATTTAGATAATACAGAATAGAAACACTTTCTTTTAAAAATAATTAAATTAAATACTTCACAGGAAGCTGTATTTAGATAGTGTATCACAGAAATGTTAACTGCTGTTTGAATGCAGTGTTGTAATTAGCAGCAAATTAAGGATCATAGAGTCATAGAATCATAGAATGTGTTGGGTTGGAAGGGACCTTTAAAGGTCATCTAGTTCAACCCCTCTGCCATGGGCAGGGACATCTTCAACTAGATCAGGTTGCCCAGAGCCTCATCAAGCCTGGCCTTGAATGTCTCCAGGGATGGGGCCTCCACCACCTCTCTGGGCAACCTGTGCCAGTGTCTCACCACCCTCATTGTAAAGAACTTCTTTCTAATGTCTAATCTAAACCTACCCTGCTTTTTTTCTGATTTGTGATAAGGAAATCTTAAATGAGTACCCATCTGAACCTGAGAGGATTTTCTTTTTAAAAACCAAAAATTTAAAAATCGGTTCATCTCTTTTGAGTTTATAAGGTTTTTGGTTTCAGCTGGCCTAAAAATATACACAAATTGATTTAAGCTTGTTACATCCACCTTCAGTTCAGAAGCCTACAGAGCAGGGCAAATGAAAGTCATTACCTTGATTTTATTCATGTCTTAGACAAAAATTCCATTGAGGACATTAAGGTAATCTTAAAAAGACACAAAAATGAGATGAAAAATTATTTTATTGCTTGGCAATTTATGAAATAAAATGGAAGCAATAAGTGGGAAGAAAAAATGATTAAAATAAAATGACTATAAAGTAGCTTTTGGTATAAGTAGTATGTATGGGTGCCTATAATTCAAGTAGTGATGAAGAGAATGTCTTCTCATAAAGTTCAGTGATCAAGTATTGTTTAGTAGGTGAGACAATCATTTTATTGAACCTAAGAGCCCCTCTCCTTTCCAGTTTCTTGTTGTTGATTACATCCATGAAGTGATTAGAGTATTCCAAATTCAGCAATTACTCTGGAGCTAAACTTGAAAAGGTTGAGGTGTTGGATTTTTTTGGGGGGTGTTTTTTTTTGTTGGGTGTTTTTTGTTGTTTTGTTTTGTTTTGTTTTTTAATTTCAGTAGAGTTCCTTTCATAATCTGAAATATCTGGAGCTATCTATGAAGCTTGACACCTCAGTCCTTTCTGATTAAAATTATCATTAAAATGTTATACGGTAGAAAACCTTGAGGAGGCTGTATAACATGTAAGTCTGTACTGGAGTTTTGATGTTCATTTGTTATATATTATAAGATTGAATGTTTGCAGAGCCTTGTTGGATCACAGGAACTTTGTATAAGTGCCCTTCTGGAATGTGATTCTGAGGTTTAAACAGCGAGTGATTGCACAGTGGTTTGAAAATAAATTTTTTAAAACCTGATCTTCACTCATATTTCTCCCTTAGAACTTTAAATTCATTAGAAAAGTTTCAGGAGTGAAAAAAAGGAAAAAAAAAGACTATTCTCCTTCTAGACATGTTGGGATAAAATTTGAAGTTTTTTGGTTTTTTGCACACTCCTTGTACACAATAAAAATTCCCAATGAAGTAAGGATTTTAGAATTTATAGAATCATTTTTAGATAAGCAGTTCATGAAATATGCCATCAGATAAAAAAACATAATCTAGCTTTTAGCCTGATTACTACTTTACTACATTACTACTTTACAAGTAGTATGCGTTAACACAACACAATATAGCAATTTTTTTAAAAAAATATGTTTGATTTAAAAATATTTGAAAGGTCCTACCTTACTTTCTCAGAAAAGGGAGGAATGATTATTTCTTAGCTATTTATAATTTACAGTCAATTTTATCACCAATTAAGTTCTTTATACAATGAAATTATGGTATCCCTGTAATAATCTTCAATATGATGAAGTGTTGAAACCACCAATATTATTATCATTGTTATTATATGTAAATTATATGATTTCACTACTTAAGATAATTTTCTTAAGATAGATTTTCTTCTAATTTTGGTCATTTTAAGTTAGAAATTCTGACTGAGCTACGTCTGTAACAGACATAGATAACAGGTTCTTCCAGAATGGAATTAATCTCATATGCCTTGTATCTTTCTTTCAGGTTTATATTAATTACCTTTGGGAGATAACTATCTAAGCCTTAGAGATCAAACTTTAATATGCCTTATCAATGGCAAATTAATCTTAGTTGCTGATTCTTTGCATTCCCACAGTATTTATGTTTATCCTCTGCCATTTTTTCTTTTTCTTGTACATGGTTCCAAGAGGATAATATAAATAAAATAACAATTTTTTTTCCAGAATATTAGCTGTATCTTCTGATGATATAATCTGTACAGTCATACATTGCACACAGTAAACAGTTTCAAATGTGTTAATCATTGGAACAAACTGCCTGCTGGAATTGTGGATTGAAATCTTCATAACCAGAAGTCTTTACAGAGCACCAAGTTTGGTCAAACAAATTTTTGGGCATAGTACAGCTGTAAATACATGAAGGTCTCTTGTATGGGATGTCAGACTACATGATTTATTTTCCCTTTCAGCTTTAAAATGAATCTTTCTTCATTTCTTTTCACTTCCTCCTTGATACTTAAACTACTAGACTGTGAAATGTTCTTCCATCATTTTAAATCCTTTAAATCTTCTTTATGAGAGAGAGCAGAGAGATGGAAAAAGGTGCAAGATTTTCAAGATTTACTTTTTTTTTCTAACAGATTCCCATTAAAAGAAACCAGTAGGCGAAGCCCCTCATACTGCTTCTGCAAAAGCCTCATGAGATTTATTTCACCCAAGGTTACCAGTTTTAAAAGTGATAACTGGTCTAAACTAGCTCTTCAGAATCCCTCTGCCGGTGAACTTGAGGTCTCTCCTGAAGGTGATGTCTCTTGATAGCTAGCTGAAATATATGTCATATCACTTTGCCTTTCTTTTCTATTTTTTTTCTAAATGGAGCAAGACCAGGCAAATGGCTGTTCTAAATAATGGCTATTATTTTTAAATCCCCTGCACAAAACTCTCTGATCATGTCAAAATTATTGTTTTTCACTTGTTTTACAACAACCAGCTGCTAATTATCATGTATTAACATGATTTCAATTAAAATTGTGTAAAATTGTAAAATGTCTTATACACCACAACAAATTTCTGTTAATGATTTAATATTTTGATAAGGTAACCTAAGGGCTGTGTGTTAGTCCTTATTATCTAGTGAACTGAAAGAGGAACTCCTTTAAGGATTCATCTCTGTGGTCCAGAATTTCAGTGACTTCCCTTTAAGCACTACTGTGGTGGCTGTCAGGCACCCACCCTACTGCTCCCTCCTCAGCAGGACATGGGGAGAAAATAAGATGAAAAAAAGCTCATGTGTCCATGATTAAATGAAGAATAGAGCAAACACACATATATAAGAGGGAAAAAAGTGTCAGAATATAAAGCAGAGAACAACTGCCTAAGCAGGAGTATGTCAGCCTCCTCTTCCCCATCGCCCACCCCCGACAAAAAAAAACCAACAAAACACCACAAACAAAACAAAAGAAATCAAACCAAACCAAAGCAAACTTTCTACTACATCACAGCATTTCAATAAAGTTACTTTTCAAAAAATAAAATGTCATACTCGGTTGAGAATGTTAACTTTTAGATAGGGGAATTATTATTCTCTGGTTTATGAGTCTTCAGATGAAGTATATAATGAGTTCTCACATTTACAAAATAGTATAGAGTAGTTGGTGAGAGAATAGCAGAACAACAATAATGACAAGATGTTGAGAAAACATGGTCAACAGTGGGAGGTAAGGAACTGGTTTTGTTCAGTCTGGAAAGCGAAAAGACTATGGCGACATATTAGTGTTTCAGTTTTAATTTTTTTTGGTAAAGATTTGAAGTCAACAATTTCATTTTCAACAAATATTTATATTGATTATTAGAAAAATTCTACTTACTACGAGGGCAAGTAAACCCTGAAATGATACACAATGGGGCTGAGTGGAATATCCTTCTGTCTTTATTTCTGAAGGGAAGGAGCTGTCAGGATCATTTATCAGGTTTGGACAAAATTGGCCTTCATGAACTGGATGTTTCCTCATGATAGTTCTGTGATTTTGTGATTGTATAATTGTATTGCTCCTCCCTGACATTTTTTTGTGGAAAGGTACGGTTTGGTTGTCAGTTGCTGCAACAAGCACAGTCATGGAGCCTTGCTTCACTAAAGGTAATCAAAATACATTAGAAAGACATATTATCTTTATCAGGGAATGTAATGATAGGATGAGGGGTAACGGTTTCAAACTGAAAGAGGGTAGATTTAGATTGGATATCAGGAAGAAATTCTTTACTGTGAAGGTGGTGAGGCACTGGAACAGGTTGCCCAGGGAAGTTGTGAGAGCCCGTTCCCTGGAGGTGTTCAAGGCCAGGCTGGATGGGGCTTTGAGCAGCCTCGTCTAGTGGGAGATGTCCCTGCCCATGGCAGGGGGTTGGAACTAGATGATCTTTAAGGTCCCTTCCGACCCCAACCATTCTGTGATTCTATGATTAGAAACCTGAAGACTGTTATGATATGTAAAAGAGCAATAGCTTCTGATAAAATAATTACAGAAGTAGGTTAAAACCAAATCAGACCTATAACAACAATTCATTAGAAGATCAGAGAGAGCTACTCAGAGGTTATTCATAATAAAAAACTAAATTACATGCACTGCAGGATTAAAAAAAATCTATCTCAAAAAAAAAATATTTTCCATTATGAAATACAATACTACATATAATAGATAAAAAATAGCGAGGAAAAAATAGAACTTCTTTTTAAAGAAGTGGTAGTTTTAAAAAAAACACTTCAGCTCATTTTCATTAAGTTCAGGAGTCTAACTTTTGACAAATGCACTCTATCACACTAATGTTTTATCAATTAACTGTGTCTTCTGGGAGCCTAGAAAATGTTTCTAATGATGTGAGGCAGTAGTGTCTCTTCACTCACAAGAAAATTAGCTTTTATTGGACTTTGCTAACACCAGTGAGGTCTCTCTTTTAGTTAAAATAGAGAAGGGGAAAACATTCAATGGAAATTGTCACATAAAAGTCTGAAAAGCAGACTTTTACGGTTCTTACACTTTTTAGTTGCACTTACACAACCTAGTGCCTTTTTTCTAAGACTTATTTCATATACTATGATTTAAAAACTACTTGTATTTATTTATTTTCTTCATTTATGCACTTATTCACAAATTTCTATATTGAAAAAATATAATCCACAATTTTTTAATGCAGGAACACAAATTATGTTTTAGTAAACAATAATTAGTCTTTTTTTTCTTTCCCCCAACAAGGTAGACATGCAAATATCTTAAAATGTTATACTTTAACATAGTGTGATTTACAAACAATAATGATTTTTGTTAAATCAGTAGTGGCAAGCTAGAGAAATTGGCAGAAACCTCCCGCTCAATCCAAGGATGTTGGTTCAAGCCGAGTCAAAGCCAATAGTCTCGGAGGAGTTTCTATATTACAGCTAGCTTCCACTGACCTCTCTGAAATAAACTGTTCTAGTTGTGCTCTAGTCTAATGTACAAGCTTTCTTTTGTTGATATAAAGGCAAAAATGAGAGTTAGTTCTTGTTTAGAAGCGGAAAAAATATCTTTTCCAATAAAGTAGATGAAATGAAGTAATAGTGTTGTTACCATATAAGATAATGTTCCCACTTAGTGTTCTTATTTGCAATCTCCTTATAGATCCCTTTAATACAGGTGACCTTAATGCATTTGAGTTTTACTTTAAATAAGGCAGAGGGAGGGAGGGATAAGGTATTTGGGAATAATTACAAGAAAATGATTGCTTAAACTTGCGAAGTAAGACAAGTGAAGCATTAGCACTGGAACAGGCTGCCCAGGGAGGTTGTGGAGTCCCCTTCTCTGGAGATTTTCAAGACCCGCCTGGATGCAGCCCTGAGGGATGTGCTTTAGGCAACCCTGCTCTAGCAGGGGAGTTGGACTAGATGATCTCTAGAGGTCCCTTCCAACTCTGAAGATTCCGTGATTCCGTGATTCCGTGATTATCAAGGTGAGCTTTCCCAAAATAAACTTCCAAGGGAGTTACTGGGACAATTTAAGTCTCTTTTACATTATATTTAGGGTTTCTACTTTATAACACAAATAACACAATGGAAAAATCATAAAACACAGGCAAAGGTTTATTTCAGAAACACAAATTGATTCCTTTCCACTCCTTCACAAAATCATTAGTTCAAGATTTTGACAGAGTGATCGCAGTTCCTCCTACTGTTCCTAATTGATAGATTGTTTGATGCTTTGAAGAGCTGGAAAAAATGAAGCTAAATGACTACATGAAGTCTATGCCTGCAAGCCAAAGCCATTAGGAAACAGCCTTTAGATTTATTCCTTGTCAATCATATCTTTCTATTAGCCAGAAAGTGCACTCTCCCCTTAGTAAGTTACTTTTGTAAGTGCATGTACTGTAATTGCAGCGCTAGATTTGGATGTCACCATGAGTTTTAGTTCCACTTTCCCTAAATATAAGCCATGAAATATAGACTGGTGGAGTCAAGTAATATTTTTCATGTAGGTAAGCTGAGACAACTAAGCTGTGGCTCCTAACTTGGGAAGTGTAAAATACCTCTGCTAACATAGTTAAGGAAGGATAATTGCTTTGCACTATAATACCATGTTTAAAAATACCGTTTAATAGGAAGTTATTCTGTTCCAGACTTAATGATAGATAATAAGCTGCAGTTAAAGTGTTCAAAAGTGCAATAAACATATTACAGAATGTAAATAGCACTACATACCTGCTCAAAATAACTAGCTAATCCCAAACTGGACTTTAAATTTAATTTCCTACTTGAATAGGGCTTACATAATAGCTCTGTCCTTTTGTCCATCTGTTTCTCTCCACATCTGTCAGATTCCTTTAATAATATTGGATCTCACTGTGCATTTTCAATCAAATTTGACAGGTGGATTAAGGTCTCAAAGATACTAAACCTCTATGAAATATTAAGTTTCATGAGGTGTCGTCGATGGCTGTGAGACAGGATGCAAATTAACACCTTGACAAAGAAAATAAGATGGGTGCAAGAGTTATCTGATTTTTTGACCTGCCATCCAAGCTATCACCATATTAATTTCTCATAGCCAGCTGTAAGACTTCCTACCTTTTGCTTCAGGTACGCAGGGGTGAAAGGGAGTAAGAAACTAGAGGGAGAGGGAGTTACTTGTAAATTATTTTTAAATTAATTTTTTAAACAAGGAAGAACAGCAGGAACAGAAAAATTGTAGAAGAAATCTTGAGGAACTGGGGTTCTTCTCAGAGGGGTAATAGACAGTAGATTCCTGGAAAAAACAGTTTTATTTCTTTCCACTGTTCATGTATGTTACACAAAATGGTTGTTTTCTTACGTAATGTAGAATACCTATACTGTCGTTTGACTTTGACTGTACCAAACGTTTATATCTAGTAACATCTGTGAAACCTCCACACATTCTTGAGTATGACACACATATTTGAAGCTGATACACACTGCACACAGAACATAGATAGACGATATACAGTGGACTACAGAACGTGCTTCACTTCACTGCCAGAGCTCTTCAGGTTTATACTTCTCACTAAACTTACGGTACTTTGTCTTTACATTTCTCTTTGTAGTAAAATCAAGAGTAATAAAAAAGAAAGAGGGTAAACTGTTATTATCCTTTAATTATTTTTTTTTATCTCCTCTTCCACTCTACTGTCTTTTCTGACTGATTTTGTTCTTCACTCTGGTTTATAACCTACTGACAAATTTAGGAATTTGCAAAAGAGCAGGGGCAATAAACAGAACAGAAACATTAGAAAAGTACAATTAAAATGTTCAAAAGTAAAGGGTCAGATCCACAAAATAATGAGACAGTTAAATTAAAAAAAATAATAATAATAAAAAGGAGGTTTTGGATTACATATTTATAGGATGACATTATGTCAAATTTTTCACTGAATTCCTGAGAGCTATTACTTCTAAGGAAACATGTATATTCATGCACCGAGATAACTCAAGATTGAGGGCTTTAAAAGGAAGACACAGCAGCTTCCATGAGATTCAAGATGTATTTTGGCAGGAAAGTTCCAATGCACATTCCACAGGAATTTTTTCAGTACAAAATATTCTGTGTTCGAACACGGGCATTCATATTTTGCACTAATGCAACTTACGGATGTTGTTGACAGATTTAGCCACAGTGGGAACATACAACTGTAATTTTCTGATTTGTTTGTCAGTACTATCACGTTCAGATGCAATGTATGTGACTCATCAAATTTTAATTAACTAAAGATTAACTATAGTTAATCTTTAAGCATAAAGTTTATCTTTCTATAAATTTATCTTTCAGATTTGCTGTCTAGGTAGATATCTCTAAGGAGCAATATAGATTTTAGGATGGTTTAACTTTAACCTCTAGTCAGCAACAGAAGTGATAATGAATTTTTTGTTCCCTCCCAAGCACCTTTCTTAGGATATCTGATGATGAAAGGTCTTTCAGAGCTAAACTGAAAAAGAGATTGAAGTATGTGCAAATTTAGCAACATAACAACTACCTTTTAAGCTTTTCATTTATGAAATGTGTACCTAAACTACCTCTATTAGGCATGAAACAAAAATTAAAACTCACAACACCCAACATGCAATCATTAGGGGAAAGAAAGTAGTGACTATAATTATACACCCCTGCTGTCCTTACAGCTCAGACGCCTAATCCTTGACTGAAGGGAGATGAATATCACACACTCATTCTTTTTTTTTTTTCCTTCCCTCCTGCCCTGAACAACAAGGAACAATCTAAATATGTGTAATTAGTAGTCAAAGTATAACAACCTTGAGAGCAAAAACTGAAATTCTGGTCTTCCTCTTTCAGTTGAGTTAACTGGTTGCTTAGAGGATAGAGTTGCTTCTCTCTGCCTCAGTGAAGCTCAAGCACAGCTTCTACTAGAAACTTCCATCTTGAAGCATTTTTTACTGGAAAATGGAGAGCTAATGAGTCTCACATCCCACTCTCAGTAAAGAGGGATAAGTGATTTCAGATTCGTAAATTCTCAACGGCGCGGACTAAGTTGAGATAAATCTCAAGGTCCATATACAAACGTTTATTAGCTTCCCAAAATGGTTAGTATAGGTCTTAACAAGTCCGCAATAATTGGTTAGGTATATATCAAATTATGGCAAATGGTGAGGTATGTGTTGTGTTACTTAACAACAGGTATAGGACAACTTACGGCAAGCAGTACTTAAGGTCGTTACTTAACAACTCTAACTGTTACTTAACAATTCTAAGAGAAAAGAGAAACTGAGGGATACAGAAAGGAAAAGACAGAGAAAAAGACAGAGACAAAGAGATCACGGGTCCTGCTTCCAGCGTCTTTTTCAGGGAATCTTCCCAGGCACTATCTTCTTCTATTGTTTCTTCTTTGTCCCCCCCTAGGGGCACTTGTTTTCCCCTTTTATGTTTGCTGAATTAGCACGGTCCACCCCCCTTGCTGAGGACAGTCTCGTCTCAGGTTTCTCCCTTCTCCCAGGTGACGTGTAGCATGATTTGGGTGGAGAGACGAGTGCCACAGTCATACATGTTTAGCATGATCTCTATAATCTTCATTAGCATATGCAGGGGTGTGCACTTCATATGCATTTCATGGATAATGAAGCAAAGGTCACTCATCAGACACAATGGCCTTGAAAACTGAGAACTAGCAAGCTCACCACACGAGTGACAGAACTATCCTGTCTTCACAAGACAGTTTTCCCACACTTTCAGATGCCAGAAGTGTTAGCCTTATCAGTTCTTTGAAGGCCAGGCCTACATTATTTATCTTTTTGCAAGTGTTTGAGGCATTCCATTGAAGGCTAGGAGGGCCTTCTGCCCCTCGTCAGGGAATTTACAGTCCGTCCCTTACAACGAGGGAACACTGAACTGAGGTTTTCCACATCTTTGATGAGTATTATTCTCACCAGTCTTTCATAGAAACATAGAAGATATGGGCTGACTTGGGTTTCTACAGAATGCAGTGCTGCTCATGTTTTAAGTGGTCTACTTGGACCTAAAATATTGGATCTTTAAGTCAACAAAGAAGCATTTTACTTCAAGATCTTCACTGGATTTACCCCTAAGTTCCAAGATGTTTGATCTAGGTGGTGTCAGTTCTGGGACCTTGTATAAACAGAATGGTTGTGCTAACAAAACTTACTTTGTGAAAATGTGGACCTCTGTGGGATGATGCAGAGCTTCTGAAGTCTTTACATCTATATCTGCCCAAATCTCACTTTAGTCTCCAAAATCCTTGTGTGGATGTCAGTTCTTTACAATTGCTGTTTTGAAGACACTGGTCACTGTTTTTTTCCTGCAACTCTAAACTACGCTGGAGGTGGTTAGTTGCCTTCATCAACTGCCACATAAGGGCACATGTACAATAGTTTTGCTTACATAACAAAAAGGTTTTCAGACTTGTAATTGAAAAAAATCTTGAGGTAGGTGCTTAACATTTAATAGCAGTTTCCACTGTTTTGGGGTTGGTATCTTTTGAACAGGCTGATATGCATCAGGGAAAAAAAACCCAAACAAACAAACACAAAAACAAACCACCAAAAAACTGACACAGAATAAAAGAAAAGTGTTGATGAATGCACAAAAGAGGAAATCTGGTGAGGAAGTTGGACAAGGCTGTATATGGACCAAACATGGTTCAAACTAAATTCAGGGCTTTATGAAAAGATAACAATGCAGCCATTCCTTCTCTTCGGAGTTCTTTCAGTGCCAGGAGCTGGAGGCAAGATTTTCGCAAGGGGCAAAGGTGATTCTGTGGGTATGTTGTGATAGAAAGGGACCAAGACAGAGAGAGATACATGTCATATGACAAGGAAACCAGGGGGTAAGAAGGACCTGACTGTGGGTCAGGGATTCTCCTACTCAAAAGGACCTTCTGTAAATTAATGAACTTGTTGAATACTACAGAAGGGTTCTAGGTGAGTCTTCAGTTGACTGCCTTAGAAAAGCAGTCTTTTCACCTGCTTTTCTAAAACATTTGTAGTCTGGTCTAAATCAGCCTAACATCAGGAGACAAGTGGCATGGAATGTCATGGTTTGCTTCCGTAGTGGCAAGATCACCTTTTCTCTCCGGTATAGAATGACCTTCTCCAAACTGTCTAGCAGAAATAGTTCCTAGTGCATGCTGTTCCCTGAACTATCTTGGGGAGTGCCAACTGATCTGGCCAAAGCCAAGCCAAGAAGCACACTAGTATCTGCAGGGTATTTCCGTCAGACAGAGGCCAAACTCATGTCTTGGCCCTGCGCAGATGAAACCAGTAACACACTTTCCCCATTGTTTCAGGTCCAATGTTAGAGGTTGTTTTGTGTCTCTTTTTCTGGCATCTCCTGGAAAACTTCCTAATCAAGATTACCATGGAAGTTTTCTGATTTCTGTGAATCTGAAAAGCAAGACAAACAGTGTTTGTAAATTTAAATGCTTCGTTTTTTATTATTATTATGCAGACAATTTTCATTTTACACTGCAATCCCAACATAGCTATTGCTGGGCAAGTCACACATTTTGCAAGCACAGAAAGACCGCTACAACACAAAAGTTTTTGAGTTAGACTCTAAAACTTTTTCTAACATCCTAGCGCTGTTTAAACTGTTCATGTCAGTTTAATTAGGTTAATTAGCAGTTACTGATTAGCAACGGTAATTACTGTGTCAGATGTAACTAATTTACTGATATCTGTATTAGAATGTTTAAAGGGTATTTTCATGGAGTTTAAAAATTATTTTATGTAATTATATTAAAATATGTTTTTACTTGTCTTTTTATCATCATAATAAATTTTTCCCACAAGATAAAGACAGGACAACTGGTCAAAAATATATTTCTATTAATTGAACAGCCATTTAAAATAGATACATGTATATATGTGTATATATATGAACAGAGAGTATCCTGCAGGCAATACTTTTGGCTTGGTGATATAAGGCCAAGAAGCTATTTTTTATCATATCCAATGACTTAACTGTTAACACTTTAACAGTTTCTGCCAAATAAAATGACACAGTACTCAGACATTGTTCTGGTTTCTGCTGCTAACAGCAGTTTACTAACTGGTTTAAAGATATCCTCTAGTCAGATGTACAGACACTTCCTGGAAATCCCAGAATATTTTTTCATGGCATTTATGACAGAACTAATTTGAAAGAATGTTTATTTGTAGAATTGCAGAATTATATTGTAGAATGATTATTTATGGTTGTAAACCTGTTAGGAGACAAATAGTATTGCAACCCTGCAGTGCTATTTCTTTTTTCTTTATTATACGAAGGCACTGAAAACCAATACTATCTACAAACATCAGCATCTGTGGATCTAGAATGGAATATTATCTGTGCTACGTCAAAAATCTGGCTCCTGTTAGCTTGATTTTATTCAATACATACTTAAAACTGTGCCTTTAAAGCTGCAAATGACACTCAAGTTTAGGCCAAAGTCAGATTTCATGGGTGACTTCAGCTAACTGTTGAAGTTCAGACAGTTCAAAGAGATAAATTCACAGGAATTGTTTAGACCCTTTCCTTCCACTTTCTTTCCAGCATAGACATCCTACGAGGAAAAAGCTAGTAGACACCACAGATTTTACCTTTACCAAGTTCTCCTACTAAGTGTCAGTACATAGAAGAATGACTATTCCGTCATAGATAAGGCAGTCATCATACCAAACCAAAGCTACAAAGAAATAAACTAAAGGACAGAAAAGAGGAAGAACTTCTATGTTTTGAAATACTGATTACAGTACAGCTCAGGGTAAGGTGAAATGTGCTGACACATGAGCTCAGGCTGTCTGGTTTTAAGGGAATTTGCCTTGAGCAGTATTTACATGATCATTCTGCATCACTTGAGCAGTTACCTTTAAAGTACCATACGGCCAGTGTAATTGTATTTTTTTTTTCATAATGTATTTCTTTGTATATAATACATGACACTTTTGAGACCGAAAGAAATAATGACTGGGTGTTCTATGATTTTTCAGGCCCAGGGCTGTCAAACTACCATAATGACATTTTTATACTACAGTAAAAGTGGTTTAAGTTAGAGATGTCATGAGGGTATGTGAGTGGGGCTGCTGCAAAAAAGACCTGCTGGAATAGTGTGATAAAATATATGGGGGAATGGCATCAAACTGGGTGTGAGAACTTCCATATTACCCTTAGGAGCAGTGTCAGGAGTGAACTATCACACAAATAGCACCTGTTCCATGGGAAATAGATAGTTGACTGAAAAATAATGCCCAGGGGTTAATATGCTGCAACAGGGAAAATCTGGAGAGAAAAACCCAGGAGGAAATGAGGGACACAAGTTATTTGAGGTTGCAGTTTATGAATTGACACCTCATGACAGCAAAATGTGAAATGCAAGGAAAAAAAAGATGTATGTGTATAAGGACCAATCCAATACCTTTTTTTATGTATTTTTTTTTTTGTGAATAGCTTTATTTTTAGAGTGGACATCATGGTCTAATTGAAACACACTAAAAAACAGATTACTTCAAAAATATCTGTGTACCACGTCTAAAATGCCAAAGCTGTATTTGAACCTAAAAATGAAGAACATAGCAGTCCATGGTGCAGAACAACCTGTCTTGGAAGTAAGGAAAAACTTGAAGAAAATCAGGTATGGAAATATTCAGGCTTATAATCTCTTACTAGCAGAGAGAAAATTTTTTACAGGAGGAGAAAGTCATTAGTCAATCCTTCTTAAAGGATTGAATAAGGAAAAGAAGGATAAAGCAAAATGAACCATTAAAGCTCTTTAGTTATACTATTTGGTTATTAATTGTAAATTACTCATTTGTGTGATAGTGTTTAATAATGTATCTGACTGTTTTGAGTGGTTGCATTTTTTAACATATATTTTTAGACGGGGCAATTTTAATGAAGCTCTCCTGGGAATTGGTTCCACTAAGACCATTAAGGGTGTTTCTAATTTAATTATTTTTCCTTTTGAAACACTTGTACTATGCTTCAGTTCACATCCATGCTCCATGCTGAAGATGTAGATATTGCTAGACTATCTAATGAACGATTAGTGCACTGTTACAGAGGCAAAAATCCCAGCAGGAAAACTAATGTTAGCTCTGCTGTCTGGGCCAAATTCAGATTAGCATAATTGTATTCCACCTACCTAAATTTGTCCTGCAGGGGATAAAGCAGGCAGTTTAGTCTTTATAGTCATTCAGACTACAGCCTCATTGAGAAAGGCTGCAAAGGTGCCAACAGAGCTAGTTATGAGGGAATCTAAAATGATGTTTAGCTGAGAGTGGCTGTACATGCCAATGTAATTCCTTTACCAAAACAATGACTATAATGCTATCAAGAAATGAATTGTCTTTAAAATTCTAACAGAAAGATGTCTGGAAATTGATAATAGTCACTCAGTAATTGTACTGAACTTGAATTGTGTACCCATGCTTCTGGAACTTTGCTGTTATTTACATGACTTTTCTGTTTTATTCCTAGAACACAGAAATTTTGATCACCTTTCCCAACAGGGGGAATCAACATACAATGTGCAGGAAAGCACATTTCCTCATGGAAGCCTATGGTACTACTGAGGTGGGGATCTGGGTTATGATCCTCTCCAGAAGGGTGTGGGCTTGCAGCTAAATATCTGCTTGTAAACTAGCAAAAGGTTTTTGCCTCTGCTCCTGAGGTCACCTACATGGTCTGATCAAATCTCCAGCCCAGACCATCCCCTAATCCTCCAATACAGGGAAACTGTATCCACACTGCCTATGGAGCATGGCACCTGGCAAATGCTGACTCCAAAGCTGTGTATGGGAATTTTTTGAATGTATTTTGTATGCCTCAAGCCAAAACTGAACGAGGCACCATTTTAACAATTTCACAAAACAGGGAATATAATTCACAGCCTGAGTCATTGAACTGGAACCATGTAATTTACTACAGCTAGCATAGCCTAAGACATGACAGGAAAGAAAACCCCTGAAATAACTGCTCAACCATTCAGTTGCCCCTTTCCCAAGAAATGAGAGAAATCTGAAATATCCCTATTTATCTATTTCCAATTAGAGGTTACATAATCTACAGTAAAACATTTTTGATAATTGTTAAACTGTTTGAAAACAATTTAAGCCAAGAAGCTGTATAATAAATTTTCTCGCTAGTGTGAAATTCCCTTAAGGTGGAGAAATTATCAGAAAAAAATCCTATTTGAAACACATTCTTGACAAAAACTAATTTGCCTAACTACAGAAAGAGTAGTTATTATTGTTTGTCAGTCTTGCTTGCTCTCATTTGTACTCATGTAAACTTGGAGAAACTCCAGTAAAGTCAATGGACTTGAACTTGTATAAAACCTCGATATAAAACTGGGATGAGTAACAGCAATGTCTCCTGTGAAATATATAAACTTTATAATCCATGCAAAACTTATGCTTCAGTGATTATGGTTAATACATATTCTTGCGACAATTTGACAATTTGCAAAGATCACGAACTGGATATTTTATGTTCATATTTATTTCAAGCTTCATTTGTGGCAAGGATCATTAAGATCAGAGATGATTAAAAAAGAAATAAAATAAGAGAAAAAGAGGACTACACAGCTTTTACTCATAAAATTCTCAGTTAACTTTTACCAACACATTTTGTGAAAGTGTATTGGATTCAGTGAAAATTTCATCAGGAAGATTCCTTAAATCCAAAGTAGAATTTCTCTTAAAGGGAGAAAGACAAATAACAGAACATGTAGGAATCATATTTAAGCCCCTTATTCTGTGCATGTTTTTAGCATCAGATTGGTCATCTGGAGAAGTGGAGAGTTTTTTCTTTTCTGACTTTTGCTCCTGTTTATGCAACAGATCGTCCCGAGTGCCATTATGCAGCATATGAAGGACAATCAAGTCATCAGGCCCAGTCAACGTGGGGCCAGTCAACATGAAAGCCAGGTCCTACTTGACAAGCCTGATCTTCTATGACAAGGTGACCTGCTTAGTGGATGAGAGAAAGGCTGTGGACGTTGTTTACCTGGACTTTAATAAAGCCTTTGACACCATTTACCACAGAAGTCTCCTGGAGAAACTGGCTGCCCATGTCTTGGAAGGGAGTACTCTTTGCTGGGTAAAAAACTGGCTGGAGGGCCAGCCCCAGAGAGTAGTGGTGAATGGAAATGGCCTCAAGCTGCGCCAGGGGAGGTTTAAACTAGATATTAGGAAAAATTTTTATACTGAAAGGGTTATCAAGCATTGGAACAGGCTGCTCAGGGAAGTGACGAAATCATGATCCCTGGAGGTATTTAAAAGATGGGTAGATGTAGTGCTTAGTGACATGGTTTAGTGCTGGTTTTTGTCAGTGTTACGTCAATGGTTGGACTCAATCATCTTAAAGGTCCCTTTCAACCTAGACAATTCTATGTTTCTATGATTCTGTGATTCCACAAAGGCCTCTCTAAAACCTTTGGAAATATTTCAGTTATTATGTTAGCAGGGATGAGGGGAGAAGATAACTATCAAAGTTGTCAGAAAATGGTGTTCCTCTTTTCCATCTTGCCTCATTGAGGATGATTACTTACCTGTTCTGATTTAGAAATACATATTTATTGCCATTGTATTACTGCTTGCAATGCCCAGGTGGTAAGGTTTTGCTGATATCAAAGAACTAACTCCAGGTTAACTAGCTGGTCATTACAATGAAATAGTTGATGTTCTCTGGGGCTTCTTCATTCACATGTCTGTTTGTTTTGCTTCATCTCACTAATTATTTTATCTCATGCTTAGATTTACTTTTTTGAAAGTAAAAAATTCATTCACAATATTATAAGTTTATATTGCCAAGAAATTCTTATTCAAACATTGCCAGTTAGTGCTCCTCACAAAGCAAAGTGGAATACTGTCTAGGGAATGAATATCATAAATGTGTGGAGAATGTGAAAAGATAATATCAACATTTTGTGTAATTTGATCTATAATATACCTTTTTTTTAAATTGCTTAATAACAGATGTTCAGCAGCAGATATGACCACTATCCCAGTTATTGAACATATACACATAAAATCTTTGCCTCTTTAGAATCAGTAGAAGCATTTCTGTGTCTGAGGAGCAACTGGAGTTTTAGCCAGAGTCTTGAATCAGCTCATTTCTGTCATGAAGCATGAGAGTTGTAACATCTTTTAATTCTATTATAGGTAGTAGAATTTTTCATTACACCTGTAAACACCTAGTCTTTTTTTGAACGTGGTTAAAGTCTTGGCCTGAACCATAATTATAACATTACTTTCTAGAGGACTGAGGAATAATTACTAAAATGGCCAAAAATACAGCATCGTTCACATATTAAGGAAAGTTATAAAATCAAAAGGCTTCTGAGGTAGAATACAGCCGCAGCTGGCAGGCGAAGAATGCAACATCTGCGATTCCCTGTACAAGGTTGCTTGCGAAGCTACACGAGGGACGGGACAGAATGTAACCTTCCGTGGCCTTGCCTTGTGACGTATAGCAGATACAGGAATGAGATGGTACTATGAAACAGTTAAGCTGCCTACTTGCTACCCTGAGCCAACGTTTCATCAAATTTTGATGAAATGCTGTTCTTTGTGCAAACTTTGCTCATTATTATGTCATTATAATACCAAAACATACCTCCATCCTGAAGGCTACCCACCTCCAAGGTGCAACCACTCCTTTTTGAGTCTGTGCCCTGAATTTCTCATAAACTATACCTTTAAATGTGAAGCGAGAGAATTTTACACCAATTATAATAAAAGCATGTATGACTAAAGTCACTCAAACTCCACCTTGAAGATAACAAATAGTATAAAAATAGCCCGAGAGAGGGGGGATAGCAGGGAAGACACCATTGTGAACAAGTCGAGGAGAACTCCATCACTGACTTCTGGGATCAGTCAACGGGCTGAGCCTTTCTTCCCTCCCATAGGGATGCCTTTGGGTAAGACTTAGATATACTGAGTGCTTCCTCGGGAAACTTAGAAATCTCTCTAGAGAATTTCTCTCCTACATTTAGAGCGAGGCTTATTGTTTATAACTCTGTCGTGCATTTTGTATATTTAACAATACTTTTATTTGCACGTGCTTTGCAGACAGTGTATTTATCACCGGCAATCATAAGAACATATATATCTGTTGCTTAAATAAACTGCACTTTTTTAAGTAGTTAGTCATTTCGGTTTCTCACTGAATGCAACCAAAGACTCGAGAGTGGCCGTGCTAGTTCATGAGCACGACTAAAGTGAAGGTGCAGTCCACTATTAGTGTATTCAAATCGTAATAGTTTAATACGTATTAAACGCGATTGGACTGATAGTGCTGAATTGGGCATCACTCAGAATTTAAACCTAGCCACACCTAGCCTCCCACCTCCGTGAGGAGTGTTAGAACGCAAGGGGGTTTATTTTCTGCCAAAACCACTTTGCCCCTTTCACACAACAAGGATTATTGTGCATTTTATGTAATATATTGCCTTTTAGCATTGTTGTGCGTGTTGTGTATCAATTTTACTGGACATGTCTTTGTTCTTGCAGTAGGAAAAGGAATATAAGAGCAACAGTTTATAGACTCAAGACCATTTGTTAGTTCATAAACCTCTGTCATATCCCTTTTTACTCCAGTCACTCTACCATGAGCAACTCCACACTTTTTAAAGATACACCTTTGGTAAATTTTCATTAGCCATTTTTGAGTGCATCAATTTAAAACCTCCAGCTTTCAAATTGTTCAGCAAACAATCACATTTAACTTGTTTTAAAACATGTTTTTTTCCACAAATAATGCAATAACTACAGTAACAACTCCAACCACCTTGTAATCAGATCTAGGTATCTGCTTTAGAGCAACTGTATGAAAGAAATATATTTTCCTGTTTAGAGTTCAGAAGTCTGTTCTCTCAACTTTCTGAAAAACTTCCAAGATAATTTACAACTACATTCTAAGACAATTGTTTGTTGATTTCCTGAAATGTATTCAATCACTTGATAAAGCTACTGGTCTGGGATTGTCTGTAGTGACTATCAATCCTTTTAATGAAGTTATAAACTTTCTTTCTTTCTGTCTTTCTTCCTGTGAAAATTATGAGCCGCAAGACCATCCTGTGTATTTACAGCTCTATAGATTCCATACTATAATATTATCACAATTTTAGTGATATTCTACCACCTTAGATCTAATTTTAAATCAGTTGAATTAACGGAATTGCTGAATGGCTTTTATTTAAGTATTTGGAATAGCAAACAGCTAAGTAAGAAAGCTTGACTTACCTTAGTAGGTAAATAACAAAGCAATTTGTCTTCGCTCTGTTAATCAAGGTATATTGATATATGCCATGCCAATGACACCAGATATATTTATCATCACTTTTCTGATATTAGTTGTACGACATACTGATTTCCTAACTGAACTTTTATATTTTTTTATTGAAGTTCCATTTCAATGCTGTCATGTACCAAAATTTGCATTATACCCCAATATACGTTTCAGAAACTTCACTTGAAGTTTTACTCACTAGCCTCTGGAATCATTTGACTGTATTTCACCCTAAAATTGAGAGTTGTTTGCAAAAAACTGTCATTAAAAAGCACAAGTTGCAAGATATATCTGCCTCGATAGATTCCTAGAGGGAGATATATCCAAAGTTAGTGATTTGTGCATAACAGTTCTGAGGTAACTTCTTTTAATGGCCTTCTGACTTCCATCCTGTCCATTCAACAGTGATACTAGACATATTTTTTTATTAATTAAATCTCCATTCATTAAAACACAGGAAAGTATTTGAATGAACTCAAGCTGGCTCGGGCATGCAGGTAGGGACAAGAGAGTAGTAGTAATTAAGTGCCGTATACATACTTAGGGCAGTTTCTAGTGAAAAAAAATTATTGGTTAAGTACCAAAAGTACAAGAAAGAATATTACCCTGATAGTTAAGAAAAGAAGGAGAGAAAAAGACTTACACATACAGGGCTTTTCTTGCTATTCTGGAAACTGGATAGTTATGACATTCCCCTTTACAGGATTGGGAGTTTCATCAGAGCTCAAATTTACTGATTTATGTTGAATAAAAATAATTTGATTACAATAATTTCTTTTCAAAAATTGTTCTTTTGGTGAATACAAAGTGTGAATACATTTGGTGAATACAATTTTTTTAACAATCATATAGATTTTAGCATTTCAGCCACATATTTACAGAGCTGACATATATCTTAATACCAAATTTTCAACATACCCTAAAGAGGGAAAAAAACAAACCAATTAAAACAGATTTAGTAGGACACACAATATAGTTTTTGATTTAAGACTCATAGTTCGGTATTCTGTAGAAGGTATTAACTTTCAAATTGTTATTATTATCAGAGGAAAGGAAGGGATTGAGCTACATGATTCCTACATCATGCTGAAAATCTGCCTCTATTGCATACCACATATTTCCAATTGAATAGATAAAGGAAAATTTACTGTCTACATTTCCCAACAGGTAGACATAATCTACATGCTGTTTACAACTGTTGACAGACAGAATCTTGTCTGGGAACTGAATCAGACCTTGTAAGTGTTCTATCATATCCTAGCTCTCCTATGCTTTGAACTTCACTTATTTATTCTAGTCTGATAACAATTTTACCCAGGTTTGAACTTAACATTCAAAACCATATCCAATAGTAGTCAAACACTTCCTATATGGGATTTATAAATCCTGAAACCTACAGAGCACCTCTCTGACGAGGAAAGGATGAGAGACAGCCAGGAACAGCCTGGGTCTGTTTAGCCTGGAGAAGAGAAGACTGAGAGGGGATTTCACCAATGCTTATCAATATCTAAAGGACAGGTGGCAAGAGGATGGGGCCGAACTCTTCTCAGTGGTGCCCAGTGACAGGACGAGGGGCAATGGGCACAAGCTGGAACATGGGAAATTCCATCTGAACATGAGGGAAAAATTCTTTAATTTGAGGGTGACAAAGCACTGTAACAGGCTGCGCTGAAGTTTTGGGAAGTACACTGGGAAACAGTAACATCAAGAGTTTGCTAGTCCTAAAACACTCTACAGTTTATGTTTTCGTCTAATATCTAAAAACATCTAGATACCTAGAATATTCAAATAGATTTCAATGGGATCTTGGAATGGCTTTTCAGTGAGCTGAGGCTACAGAACACTGAGCTTCACCTACATGTGGGAGGGAGATATTTCCTGGGTACTGAGAGAGTACAAGAATGTACATGCTGAGATACAGCAACAGATGAGACCAACATCTTGCCTTTACCCATGACTAATAAGAAGCATGTAGGTAAAAAAAGCATATGGCAAGTGATAATTTCTCTACATATTCTAAATATACATCTCCCAATTTTGAACAATCTGCATCTTAAAGGGACCTCCTGAACCAGAGCCTGCACTGAAATTTGAACAGACCTCTGTATGTTTCTGCTTTCCTAATTATTTTTTAGATACAAGCAGTTTAAACTTGTGGAATCCACAGCATTCTGTGGCAGTGATTTCTACAATCTAATTATGTATTGGGTAATAAAACCTTTGGGATTTTTTGTAAAACTGCTTGATTGTTTCTTCTGATGCTTATGGTAGTGTTTTAGGTGAAGTAGTGGACAAGCATTGCCACTCAATTTCTCCAAGTAACTCAATTTAGATCTGCCTTTGCCACATGCCCTCCTCATTCACCTTTTCTTCTTTCACATAAGTTTTTTTTCATCATTCAAGTAGTCTACCTGTATGTTTATGGTATGTTTTGTGAGAACAACCAATTTCTCTAGGTACAACAGTCCATTTCCTTGGCAGCTAGGGACTTCTCAAATCTTTTTTTTTTTTTGTTATTATTTTTTTATTATTTTTCTTGTGGATGTTATGATAAAGGATATAACAGTACAAACAGCAACCTGAAAATAAAAGTTAACTATTCAGAAGCATCCAGTGTAGAAAAAGGAAAGGAGACAGAAAATCAGTAAAAGAGAGTCATTATCTCACAGACTGTTTCATGGACATGGTGACTGGTGACCCTGGCCAAGTGGGTGAAAATCACTTTCCTATTGATTAGGTCAGCACCTACCTGATGGTTGCAAGGTTTGCTGAGGTACCTTAATAAGACTACTACAAACAACAGGGACAAAACTTAGTGTACTGCCAATACCGTCCCCTCCTTCAGACTGACTCTTGTAGATAGAAAACATACCCAGCTTCTCACATTTCCAAACTTTGCTGTCATCCAAAGAGTTTGTAGGTGCACACTACTATTTGGACTTGTTACTTCTGTGGGAATAAAAGAACTAGCTGTTTTTTATGAACCTTTGAATCCACTTTAAACTTGAGACAGACTTACAATGAAAACAACAAGCTTTATCTGAGCAAAGCCAAGGTGCCAACTCAACAGTTTTTAATTTCTAGAGTATTGCCTTTCAGAAAGTCCCCAAATAAATCTGTAGGTTAACGAGTCAATAATTGTGGAGTACAAATGAAATGTCTGAACATTTTTTTGGACTTTTCCCTCAACTCCGTGTTTTTCCTTTCAATTTAAGGAGACTGATTATATTCTAGTTTTGACTGACACTTGTTGTTTATGAGAATGCAAATGAAATGCTATTTAAACATCTCAGGTTTAAAGAGGTGTCAGTACAGTCTGCTGCTCCCTCAGTAAATCAACTTAAATAACATTTCATCTAACTCGTCTTCTCTGCCATTATGAAATGTTTTAAGCTTAGCTAAGCATTTTAGCTATATCTTAATTTACAAACTACAGAAAATGAATTAACTGTGTGAAAGTTCTTATTGTGTTACAATTCTCAGTAAGTTACTGGTTTTTTGTAGACTTCATACATAGTACGTTCATATCCGCATTTCTTACTATCTTGAAGCTTGTGACAGAAAAATTTGTCTAAGAAAGAGCCTTCCTAAAAAATTCATAGCTCTCAGAGCCTTTTAAGCACTGAACATGCATCCAGTAGTTTAGACTTTGTAAACCTTAAGCAGGAATCTATGTGTTTGAGATACACAACTTGAGTTAAAGAAACTAACGTATGGAAAAGCCCTTTCAAGGGAAAAAGAGTGTATTGTTCTCTACCATATAATTTCTATGAGTTTGTGCAGTCCAATGTTAAATGCTTATGTGAGCTACTGAAGAGTACACTGTACTACATAAGTCAGTATAGATTTGTGTCATCTCAAAGCCAAAGCAAATAGCTTTTGAAAGTTTTACCCAATAAATTCCACAGACAATCTTCAAAAACAGTATAATGGATATGAAAACTACAGGAGAGAGAACTTGGAAAAGATGTCAAAATAAGATTCAGGGAAACAATCTAAACACTTGTTACATTTTTATAAACTAAACTAAACTAATGTAAAAAAAAAAACCTATAATGAGCAACCTCTAATTTTAACAATGTTTTTAACAATTAATATGTGGTTTTTTTGGGTTTTTTTATTAAGGAAACTTTTTTACTGGTTTAAATTGAATAAAAAAAGTCCTTTTACTATAGAGCTGTGGAACTACACTTAAGAAATATTTTGTCTTTCTGTCAGAACAATGAAACAAACACAGCATCATTATTACTCAAGCTGGATTTCTGTGATAGATTTAATGGCCCATACTATAAACATCATGTTATTTTAGGTCTCTAGGGTTTCAGGTTGAAATTTTCACATTCCATGATACACGACATTTAAGCATTGATACTTACAAATGATTTATTCTTTATTTTCCCCCTGAAGATAAGAGTTACCATATGATGACATTACTAGGCTTAGATGCAAGGGGAGGGATGACCGATCTTGCCCACATCTATTTGACCTGCAGGATGAACCCCATTGCTCACCAGGCAGGACCCAAATTACTGCAATTCCAAACCCAGGGTAAAAACAAAATTGGCACCAATTTCCCTTAACATATTGAGCCAGGCTTGTAATGTATGGCAGTTTAACAGTTACTAATGGAGCAACAGAATTGTCCCTGCAGTAGAGGTACAGACAGCAGGGTCTTGGTAGAGGGGGCCTACACATATCCAAGGGCGACAGTATGCATCAGAACTGTCTAGTACCCTTTATAAATCCCAAGATTAGTGGCATTTGCAAAAAAAATTCATAAAATATTAACAGTTTGTTTCATGTCCAGGAACACACAGGGTGTTCAGATTCATAAAACACAGGAAACAAAAACCACAACAACCAGAACACATGCCCCACCTCCAAACCCAAATGTCATGAGTTATTAAGCCTGTCCAATTGTTTTGGGGAGGAGGAGGCATAATTGGGATGGAGTTAAACTGAATGAAGTAATTTATGATGGCATCTCTGAATCACATATTCTGTTTGTGAAATCCAGTCTAGATAATTTTTCCTGCCAACCTGCAAATTATGACTACAAGAGACTAGGCGTCTGGGTTTTGGAAGGGAATTTCTCAGACAAACACAAAGCATTGCTCCTCTTGTGGAAGCGCAGAGAGATGTTTTGGCTACATAAATATTAGGAAACTACACAGTTCCAGGACAGGTCTCCAAGCACTGGAATTATATCAGCTGGACAATTAAATTGTGAGACTGGTCCCTAGCAGGAACTTGGCCAGTCCAAGTAGCACTCCCCCATTCAATGGCTTGACGTTAGTAGGAGGTCTGGATGCAGCGACCCTCTTTAAAAAGGCAAGACTTCACACTTTTCAGGTTGTTGGTCTTTACTGGACTACACAAAGTCTTCCTGGTGAAGGAAAAACCCTAAACCCCACATTTCTCCTGTTTTCTTACTTGAAAATCAAGTTTAAGCTTTTTCTTTTTTTTTCTTTTTTTTCTTTTTTTTTTTTTTAGATAATCATTCATCGTTTCTTTTCCTATCTATAGGTTCTGCTGTGTTTCAAGATGGTAGTAATGTACATTTGTAGTGTTGAGGTCACCCAGCTTAAGAAATAAATGAAGAAAGAATTCATAAAGCTATAGTATTGCACATAATGCAGAACATACAGTCTGTCAAAACTACATACAGCCACAAATTTATCTTAAAGAAATTCTGATATGAAGTTTCCAAACGGAATTTCTTAGCTGTCTATAGCTCTTTTGTGAATGTATTAAGGGTAGGAAGAAGAGAAACAACACTCTTCTGTCCATTTACACTTCCTGTGTTTTCTTATTTATTCTTTTATTATTAATAATAAAATATATATTAATTAATGAGAGATGGAGGGATTAAATTAGCTCATGTTTAAAAGTAGGAGGTTGATCATCATGATGACAGGAGATAAATATTTTGCACTGCTCCATCAGCAAAGCTGATAAGTGTTCTTTAGACAACCTGGAATAAAAATAAATGCTTTGATTTTAAGTGGATAAAAGCTTGGAAAATTTCAATTTCAGTATGTCTATGCATTTCTTTTGGTGATTTACTAATAAAACCCTACAAATTAAACACTTATAAAAAGAAATGATAAATCAAATCAAATTTTACATGTGTTCCCTTGACAATCAAAATGTCCTGAAAAAGGTATCACCGAGCAGATAAACTTTCAAAGCTCAAATGAAACTTCAGAGGCACAACTGAGAACAAACCTAGAGATTTTTAATAACATTTCAGAATGATTGGTGTCTGTGACACTTTTGTTTTAAAGATGCAATCCATGCCAGACAAAATACAGGTTTAATAAAAAATATCTGCAGCACCACTTTTATAACAAGCACTTTTTCCCTCTTTGGCTTTTCTCATATGAAAAAAAAAAAAAAAAAAGATGTATGAGAGATTATAGTATTGCACAGAGACCAAAAAATCATTATGAGCCTTGTTTGAAGCTTTGTGTGCTATACCTTGCAGCAGAGAATCATGAGCATCCACTTTTTCTTAATGGAACACTTATTAAATTACTGGAGGGATGAATGGCTCAGAGAAGCAGCAATGGGACGTCATGCTGCCTCGCTACTTGCTGCTTGTCTCTGTCTGGAGTAACTCCTGCTGCTGAATCCCTTATACTCTCAGGGGTGGCATACAAACCTGCATGTCATGTCATCAGTCTTGGTCTCCCATCATGGGTCATTTGCCATAACTCCCTGTGTAGTGTTTCTCTGCAGTTTGGAATATTTGTGTGCTCTTCTCTGCCCCCCATGGTCCTCTTCCTCTTTCTGGAGTGACAGCTTGGACAGGGGAACTTGGCTTACATATAGGTCTGGGACATCTACAACTACAATTAAGGCTTTGTCTTCCCTACAGTGAAGCTGGGATATATGCAACACACAGGTACCATCCTACCTTGTGTATGTTATGCCATTCCTGTTGAAAGCAGATGTTAATTTACTACTAGCATTTCAAAAATATACAGAATGTGCAAGTGTGTAAAAGGAATGTGGAATATATAGAATATGTAAATGGAACATACTTTCTTCATCAACAACACAGAAGGGGAAAATGGAATATATAAGCTCTATAAGAAGGAACATGCAGTAATGCGACAGGCAGCCTAAAGACCAATAGAAGAGTTGTGAAAGAGCTGCATAGTTCTTCTTACTTAGTTAAAGCAATGAATATCCATTATTCATTTTAAAATTCACAATGTTGGCATAAACCTACTGTCAGGGTTTAACCCCAGCCGGCAGCTAGGACCAAACAGCTGCTTGCTCACTAACCCCACTGTGGGATGGGGAAGACAATCAGAAAAGTCAGTGAAAGACAGTTTGGTTGGTAGAGCAAAAGCTGTGCATAGAAGCCAATCAAAACAAGGAACTCATTCACCACTTCCCATTGGCAGGCAGGTGTTCAGCCATCTCCAGGAAAGCAGGGCTCCATCACACGTAACAGTTGTTTGGGAAGACAAATGCCATCACTCCAAACATCCCCCACTTCCTTCTTCTTCCCCCAGCTTTATATACGGAGTTTGACATCACATGGCATGGAATATCCCTTTGGTCAGTTGGGGTCAGCTGTCCCAGCTGTGTCTCGTCCCAACTTTTTGCGCACTCACAGTCTACCTGCTGATGGGGCAGTATAAGGAGCTGAAAAGGCCTTGACTGCTTAGCAACAACTAAAAACACCAATATACTATCAATAGTGTTTCTCATCCCAAACCCAAAACATAGCACTGTACCAGCTGCTAGGCAGAAGGTTAACTCCATGCCAGCTGAAACCTTGACACCTACTAAAAGATTAAGAATGTTTATTTACTGTGCAAATAAGTTATTCCTTTTCACACACTGCAAAATTAAGTGCATATTGGTTAAATGGTATGTCTGATAAGATAGGTAGGGGTCTTTGTTATTTTTTAATATATCATTCCCTGTGCCTGTGGAATTCTTTTTGAAGGATTTTTTTATTTAATTGTAAGTCACAGCAAAAAAAAAAAAAGTGTGAATCATTGAATACTAAAGGGAAAAGGATGAATAAAAAAATAAATTGCACTAGACAGCTAGGCTGGGATTGGCATGACTGAAAGTAGACATATGCCTGTGAGCTAATCACACTAATCCTTTTTATGGTTAATTGAGAGAAATTGGCACTTCCAAAGGAAGATTTATATCTTCCTCAAATAAGGATTTGGACAAGGTCAAATGAACCACCTCTTGAGCTGCCTTTATTCCCCCATTGATTTTAAAGGGAGTCTAAGGTGATTATGTGTAGACTGGGATGACTAAAATTTAAACGTCCAACAACAAAAGAGACAAAGCTCACAATTTCACATTTCAGAAAATGTAGCCATGCTGTACTAAAGAGTTTAAAAAATACTCACAATACATTCAATATCTGTTGTGATTTCTTCTCTGGGGAAATGAAGTAAATTCAGTTCTGAGTAGATCACAAAGGCAACCTAAAATCTCAATAAGCAGTGAACAAAAATTGCTAGACCCACAGG
This sequence comes from Rissa tridactyla, assembly GCF_028500815.1. NCBI lineage: Eukaryota > Metazoa > Chordata > Aves > Charadriiformes > Laridae > Rissa > Rissa tridactyla. The sequence goes on along the minus strand of NC_071468.1, from coordinate 112,447,386 downwards.
GTAAAGGAGAGATTTTGTTTTACAAACGGTGCACAGGGGATTTGGGATCTGATTTACATTTACAGACTCTCCTGAGGGTGAACTTAGGAAAATTTTGATACGTATCTGCTCTTGTGAGACCCCGCCTGGAGTACTGCATCCAGCTCTGGGTCCCCCAATATAAGAAGGACATGACAAGTCCAGAGGAGGGCCATGAAGATGATCAGAGGGCTGGAGCACCTCTGCTATGACGACACGCTGAGAGAGTTGGGGCTGTTCAGCCTGGAGAAGAGAAGGCTCCAGAGAGACCTTATAGCCCCTTCCAGTACCTAAAGGGGGCCTACAGGAAAGCTGGGGAGGGGCTCTTTATCAGGGAGTGGAGCGATAGGATGAGGGGTAATGGTTTTAAACTGAAAGACGGTAGATTTAGATTAGATATGAGGAAGAAATTCTTTCCTGTGAGGGTGGTGAGGCACTGGAACAGGTTGCCCAGAGAAGCTGTGGATGCCTGGAAGTGTTCAAGGCCAGGCTGGATGGGGCTTTGAGCAGCCTGATCTAGTGGCAGGTGTCCCTGCCCGTGGAAGGGAGGGTGGAACTAGGTGGTTTTTAAGGTCCCTTCCAACTCTAACCATTCTATGATTCTATATATCAGAAAATGAAAGGTGAAATGGGTGCCAGATGTCCACTGTTTTCTAAGTATGATATCAGAGATGTTTTGAATGAATCATGAAACTATTTTTAAGTAAGTATAAGACGAACTTTTAACAAAAATAATTGCAGACATCATATTTTAGCACCATATTTTGTCATACACAATTTAGACCACATAGTTCTTTAAATTTCCTTTTTTATTTTAAAAAAAAAAAAACAAAACCAAAAACTAAGTTTTACAACAGGATTGTGGATTATGCTCTGGCACTTTTCCACAGCTTTTCCAGCACAAAACTGATTTAACACTTGTTTAGCTACCCAGACGATGCTACTACTGAATGCTGTAGTGTACATCAGATAGCTTCCTACAACAGTTCAGGGAGCAGAAACGGTGTGAGGATGCAGAGGATGCAGTTCACTCACGCTCTACATGTTCCACATCCTGAATTCTTGGTACAATTCAGAATTCATATTTATTCAATAGTTTCCAGTTGTGGCTTTAAATCTGTACCAATCACTTACTTCTTTAAATCTGCACCTGCAATTCACTCTGAGACCTTAAGCCTGAAATCATTTATACCAAACCCATAAAATTGTTCATCTGCATACATTTTTTTTTCAATGAAAATGCTCACACAAGAGAATATAAACTTGGAAGGGGAAAGACATTAGGAGATTATTTTTGCATGTTCAGTAGAAATTACACTTTGAAATTACATCCAGAAGCACACAAGTGTGCATAAATGCTATTCAAAATAATGAGATTTAAAGACATGACTCAAATTAGACATATATTTGCAAATTTTTATGAGCTGAAATGGAATTAATCTTCCTTCAGCTGGACTCTAGATTTGTTTTAAAATTAAATGAAGGTCTAAAAATGTACCCCTAAATATTTATGATATATCTTTAAAATGTGTTACAGGACATAACTGTGACCATAGGTCAATTTTATAACCTATAAAGCATAGTGAGTCTTGAAAATTTTTCTAAGAAAAAATAAATAAGCAGATTCATCTTGACAAACCCATTCAAAAGAGGAGTTAAGGGAAAGGCAAATGAGAGATTGCTCCAATGAAGTCTATGTTAACAAAGTTGAAAAAAACGCTTTTATTCAGTCTCCTTATGTACTCTCGTCTGCAAGCAAGGCATTGATCTCTGTAGACTTTAGAGTTAATTACATTCAAATAGCTCAGATGTTTCTTCTAGATTTGTTCAGACAATTTGATACTTTAGAACTGAGGGGAACAAAGAAGGAAGGACAGATACAGTACAGTGTAGGCAATCTCACCAAATTTTAGATGTCTATGGTGTCTAAACTTTATCTTCAACTTTATCAAGTTCAAGACAAAGGCACTCAAATAGAGATGTTTATATGTAAGCATCTATACCTCTGCAAAGTGCATGTGAGTCTACACAGGACTATCAGATACATCTCAAGATTGATGGGATGTGGATATCTTGTTGGGGAGGCAGACAGAAGCCAGGAGCTGTAGGACATTTCAAATGACATTTTATGCCTTTGGATTGACGACTGAATTGAACTTTGAATCAAAAGTTAGTCATGTCCTAGAATGGATATTCAGCTGTTCTCCAGTAGAGATATGATTCAGCTTTCTAAATATAAGCATTTAGTGCAATTTTACTTGGTCTTGGACACCCAATGTTATCTCTAACTGACCTTCCATTTCGATCTATGATTTCTTGTTACATCTGCCAGCCCTATGTTTTCCTATCCCGGAAAACTCAGCATCTCAAGAAGCACTAAGCAATTCCTTTTAAACAAATTAATTACCCTGTCATAGTCTGCTTTATAATAAGATGAATTAATTTCCAAGCTCCATTCACTGTACTAATGAGATCTTCATCACTGAGAGTGGGAAGCACATAGCTTATCTCTGTGCAGATATATAAAGCTGAGCTTCTTAACCTGCAGCTGAGTCCCACTTTCCAGTGCACATTATAGCTAAGTTAGGCGCTCTTTAAAGAAACCAATATTAAATGGAGCATCTGAACAATAGTTTACCTGATATATTTTCCACATTTATTTTAGGACGAGATGTACTTTCACTAAAAGTGCCTTCTTTTTGTTTTGTTTTGTGTTTTTTTTTCTTCATTGGCCATAAAGTGAATCTGTGCAAGACGCTTAGATGCAGACATTTAAATATCCTCATTTGTTCGTACTTTTAATTGTTCTTTAGCTCTTTGCATTTTCTTTGCACAAAATATACTACATTTTTTCACCCACTTATTTTCCAGTGCGATGATTGTTTCTCTATTGTGTTTGAAGGCTATCTTTGAAAACTTTGTGAATAAAGGGATAAGTTTTTAGAGTTCATCTAGAATTTCTGTTTCACTGCCTAATTCCTGATGGTTCAGCATGGCTCTAATATCAGTTTCTATGCTTTTCAGGTAGTCTATTGCTCCAAATAAACTTTTGCCAATTTTTTTTTTTCAGAAAGTACACAGATGTCATTCCTCAAACAGCTTTTCATCCATCTTCTTTTTAGTGAACTGCATCTGTGGTATACAAAGGCCTGACCTCTCCCTTTTCTTGTAGCAGTTACACGTTTGGGTCACCAAAGACTCATGTAAGTTCTCTAAAGATGATGACTACTTCTAAAATTTTACTTTTACTCATGGTCCTCATCGTTTCTTGAGTTTCCAGAGCATAATTTATAACCAGAACCACATGGCAGACAACTCTAATAAAATATAAATTCTTAATCTTTAAGGACTGTATTCTTAATAGCATGGATGTAGGAACAGTCTGAAAAGAAGTTAAAATCTTACAAGAAATAATGAAGTTGTAACCACTATGACACTATGATTATGACACTGGCAAAGTGTTTATAATTAAGTGGTTTTCTATAAAAGTCTTCCCATATAGCTTGAGAAAGTAACCTTTTCTTTACATTTGTATTTCCTTACTTTTCCAGGCTTTCTGAGGATAACTATGGAATTATGGGAACACAAAAACATCAGTATAAATGTAAGAGAAATTATATGGGAAGATACGGCCATAATAACACGTGAAATAAATGGCTAGTTTCTCATTGTGTTACTTTTTTTTTACTTTTTTTTTTTTTAATGAAGAAAGGAATTCATGGAAAATAAGTGCATTTCAACTGTGCAAAATATAAGAATTTTTCAGAGAGCAGTTTGTGGACAATGTCTGCTCATACCAAACCATCCTCAAAACTGTGAAAAATATTTTCATAAATATCTACTGAAAAAGCTAAATAAGCCACAAAGCAGCACATTATTTTTTTTTTTCCATGGAAGGGTTATTTGCTGCACCCCGTGGCTTAAAATTTTCTCTGAAATAACCTAAGCAATGCAATATATGCTCCAAATAGTTACTGTCTGAAGAGATAAAAACACCGAGTCTGCAGTCTATTTTCTTTATATAAATCACATAACCTTTCTTTTTATGGGATTTCTTGAGCTTCTTGACATTGAGCAGGATGATTTTAAGGTTAATATTATACTACTTTTGAATTAAGAAGTTCTCATAGCCATATACCTTGCTTATAAACTGTATACCTTTCTCTCCCCCCAAATTCGGCTTGATTGCAACTGGTTATATTCAGGAAAAGAGAAAATAGATTGGACTTAAAATTATTGTTTTATTATTGTCCTTTCTAAAACAAGATTAGCTATCAACTAAGGTGTGAGAAGTACACAAAGATGCTGTAAACTGCTTCTAAACAAATAGTCATTATTTATATGAGCAATCCCAAAACAAATTTGTGTGCACAAGGCCAGCTAAGTAAGTGGCAAAGGCAGTATAAAATATATTTTCCAATTAAATGGTACATACATATATGTGAAATGTACCTTTTTAATATGTGTTATGTAAAAGTTTACTTTGCAGAGTTATTAATTGTATAAATGGTTTGTAAGTGTATTTTCCATTATTTTGACCTCTTTAATACCAGTAAGTAGGCACAGACTGCACTGGAATCACTAGAGCTGCAAAGATATAGGAGAAGGAAGCATCCAAAAAATAAATACTGACACTGAAAAGGAAATTCATTCCATCATAACCAGGTTTTTAAGATAAGTGGGATGAGTAGTTCTCCAACTTGTTGTCTGTCTTTATTAGCTTTGAAGACATCCAAGACCACTAGCATAGACCAGTTTTAAATTTGCTGAAGTTAGTGTAATGAATCTTAGCCTCCAGGTAGAAAACATAAGGGTTTTTTTTCAGGAGTTCAAGAAAAAAGTTTAAAAAGCATTCTAAAGTGTTGCTCCTTGCAATCTGTAGCAGATTTTGCTTTTTTTTACCAAAAAATCTCCCCCATTTGTTCTGATCTAAAAGTTACTTTGAATTCTGGACCTGAAGGACAACAGACAGCTTCTAAGAAAGATGAGTCTCTTTAGAAATGAGACTGACGAGTATATTAGTTGACTGTGGTAAGTCCTTCACACGAAGCTTCCTTTTCTTCACTTTCTAAGTCTTTCTAAGTTTTCCTAAAACATTGTCATTCCTACAACAGAATATATTTCAACTGACAGCTCATGAAAAGTTTGTTGCCTAGATAGTACTTAAATAATGCATTAAAGACTATGATATTGAAAATTGTTCGAACTTTGCCTGATTTCCCTTTTTCAAAAAGTGGTGTTTTCTTCACAGTTTGAAAACGCCCAAACTAAATAGTTCTTTCTCTTTAATATGTGCAACTGTCACAGCTGCAAAAAAAATGACTTTGGATTACTGATGTAAAGACAATTTGCCCAGTGAGTTCAGCTATTTCTGGACTTCTATTACAATATCATTTCCTCTAAGTGAAATCTATTTTCCTGAATTTATTTTGAATTCAATCTCTAACTTTCAAATTGTTTGAGTACAGAGTCTAAGCTGTCTAGGGAGATGGAATTTCTTTTCTCCATGTTTTGACATTGTCAACTTGAAAGACCTGGTTACAAAGGTGCAATAAGAAATAGGGTTAAATAGAGGCTTTATATATTGATAAACTGTAGCAAGCCACGGTCTATGAAGTCCAACTGTCATGATTTGGCCACATCTACATTATTCAACACTCGTACTAGCCAAAACAAGGTGGTGCATCCAAGACACTTTTATGGAATAGTCCGTGCCTAGTCAACCATATTAATTCTCAAATTGGGCCTGGGAACTGGTTGTATAGTTTCACTTCACCTCAGCCAAACCCATGCCAGGGAGCTCTCTAAGAAAGTATCAGCATAGGTAACACAATTTCTCTTTCTGTGTAATTTACTATTGCAGGTATATCACATTTGTCCCTAATTTGTTTGATTGCAGAGTTCAGTAGCTTAGCCAACATCTAGCAGAGAATCAAATAAGTACAAATGTGATGAATGAAGCTCAGTTTGGACAAACACCAAATTGCTAACTGATTTGAGAAGAGACCTGGAGGATGCTTCCTTTCAAAAGTATATTTTGACGTTGTTTTCCACAAAACTGTTACCTTAACCTTTAATTATTATAATGCATACTGTCTTAATGTTGTATGGAGATAGATGATGTGTATCTGTGACATCACCTGTAATGGATGTTTGCTGGGTCTCTGTATTATAGATCTATATTGCTATCATGGATGGAGTGATGCAGTTCACTTGTTGAGAGAAGTAGTAATACATTTATTGATATAAACCACAGATTTAACAAAGTTTGATAGCAAATGCGACAGTGTTTTAACAAGATTTGAGATGGCAAGACACACTTGGTTATTTACTGCATAGAGGACAGGGTCAGACAGAACTGTCAGGGAGACCTTCCCATTGAGTCAAGGTTTCAGAAAGGACCCCTTCTGCTTTCTAAACTCCTTCTCAGAGAGGAGTCTAGGTGTGACTTGTTCCAGTCCTAGTTCCAGACTTGGTCAATGGTTTATGTCTAAAGGATTATATATGCACAATCCTTTATATCACTTAGCTAAGATTTCAAAGTTTAGCGTGCTATTAGTCACTTAACGAGGATCTGTTGCAGCAAGGAATCTCTGCATCTCAAGAAGTAACCTTGAGCAGGTGTCCTTGCTCAAGGGAAGATCCTGGCATGCAGCCCGCTGCCCAGTGCAGCCATCATGACTACATGCACCCATTATGACCACTATGGGTGGTTATTGCTTGGGCAGGGAGATAAAGGCCAGGTTGGTGCCTGGGGAGGGGGTGCACACCATCACAATTGTCTAAAAAGCTTTTTAAACTCATTCTAATCCTGCAAACACAATTAGGTCTGATGATACACTACATGGACATTTCTCAAAAATGCATGGTTTAAAACACATTGTTCAGAGCTGTGAGACTGATTCTCCACTTGTGTTCAAAAGTTACCTAAAATTACTGACTTACCAGTTGTAATGTAGCAAATATTTGTTTGACCAGCTTTTGGAGAAAGCTAAAAGCTTGCCTTTTAAAACCATGAGGGAACTGAAAGAGTAAATTTTTGTTGGAATAATTGTTTTAATGCTGCTGGAATATCTCTGGATCATATAGCAAGTGTGTATGAATGCTGTGACTACAGACCTGGAGAGAGGTTTATAATTCTAAAGTATATAAATTAGTAAAGTAATTTTTTTCTTTGAGGAAAGTCTTTCATCATAGAGATGACAATTTGTGTAAAATGAAGAGATTTACTGAGCTTTGTTACGTGGCCAACATCATCTAAGGTAGTAGGCTAAATATATTTTTTCTCTTCTAGGGCAAAAGTCATTACAAAGCCAGTTGCTTTTCTAAGCTTAGAATGTTGAACTACAGATATATTTAAAAAAAGGACAACTATGCCCTAAGCTCAGCATAATTACATTTATAACTCGGAAACATTTTTAGAAGTTTAACTCGGCTCTTATACTTTTATTCCTTGTAAGGTGCATTTTTTTTCTTAAAGATGAAATTAAGTTCTGCTGCATTTTGTTGTTTTTTTGTTTGTTTTGGGTTTTTTTTCTCTATTTGGGCATGGTTTTTGGCATGATTCTTTGATGTTTTCCAATGTAAAGAATACTATAATTTCAGTTACATATGCAGAACTTTATCTTTGAAAATACTGGAAGATACTAGTGTTCATTATTGTCCTGGTTTGAGGTAAACAGAACCAACTTTCTGTTCAGTAATTTTACTTCTTAGCTAGGCTTCTTCTAACTCTCTGAAAATAACAGCATATTCTGCCAAAAATGGTTCTTTCTCAGAGTGATAAGACCGATGTTTACAGTTAGTGCCAAGGAATGGTACGCAGAGAGGCTCTTGCCTATACTTATTGCTATAACAACCAAGGTCAGCTAATTTTGTTATTTGCCCCATTGGAGGGTTGGAAACAGAAGAGCATAGAGGGGTCCCACCTGCAGGGAGGAGCAGACAGGACAGGTGACCCAAAATTGACCAACAGGGGTATTCCATCCCATCTGCCCCATGCTCAGTATAAAAGCTGAGGGATCAAAGGGTCAACTCTCTTCTCTTCAATGGCTGACGTCCAAGGAGTACCCTGTCTGTTCATCTGCCTTTGATCCTGATACGTGGTTCCTGACTCCATCTCTGAAATCCAGTTCCCACCCATCACTGAATCCAGTCTGGGACTTCTCCAGTGCCTGCCGGTGATGTCATCCTGGGAGATTAATACTTTTTTATATATACTGTATCTATTTTATTATTTCCTTTTTATTTTATTATTAATATTTCATTAAAATAGTTTAGTTTCTTCTGAACTCGTAAATCTCTTTATCTCCCCTCCTCCTCTCCATGTGCAAGAGGTGGAGGGAGAGCATCTGTCGCCAACCATTGGCCAATTTGGCCAAAACCATGACAATTATTCATCAAATGTAGGAAAGCAACAGAAGAAATTCTGAAGAATTTCATAGAAATAACAATTGAAACAGTGCGTTTAGAAACAAACTAATAAGAGTGCAGAAAAGCCAGAAGCAACTTTCATATAATAAGTCCATTTACGACAATTTCTGTAAAGTCTTGAAGCAATATTAAAGGATCATGGAAATGGATTTCAAATAGACAGTGATTAAGAACAATGGAAAAGTAAACATTAAAGTTTGAATGAATAAGATTCATCTCCCTTAAGAACTACCTGAAACTGAAATGCTGTGTTTAGCCGTTTGTCTAGATCCCCTCAAGATAATGGCAATAAATAGTGGCTTTCAGATGCCAGTTTAACAATTTATCCTGCCCTAAAAGAAGTGTCAATGATCTCTGAGATGAAGTGCCTTGAGGAGATGCTGACTTCTCTCTACTGACTGTAAAGGAAACATCAACTGCTAGGTGACATTAAAAATGACATATTTTTATCAATAGGGCAGGATACTTCTACTGAACTTTATAATATAAATGCCTATATCTCAACTAGTCATCCTAGACTTTTATTACTCATGAAGATAAATGAACACTTCTGGAGTTCTTTCATTTAATCTGTCTTAGTTGTCTACCTTAGGTTGTAAATAAATAATAAGGTTCCTATGTAGTAAATAGTAGGCACTCTTAGAAATGCTTATTTCTCTTCATTTTCCATAAAGGAAGTTAAATAACAGGCTTAAATATAGACATCCATGCTGTAGAAAGCTAAATTTTGCCTGATGAGTTCCTCTAAAAGTTCACCAGAAGAAATAATTTCATTTTGATGGGGTATGTTAGAAATTTGATATGCAATAAACAGAAACATCACTATGACTCATCTAAAAAAATCTTTTCACCCACAAAGGAGATATCCATATTTGTCTAATACAACTTCTTTCTGATACAAAAGGAAAATTCACCAGAATTTGGATCTGGCATCAGATGAATAAAAGATAGATGTCAGCTCACGACAAGACAAGGTCTTTAGGAAGCCATTGTGGTTTATAATTGAAATTGTAACAATGTCTGTGTATAGTTTCTCTACATTCCCACAGAATCTTGGGTAGGAAATTAGTGAGTACATTTCTGAAATATATGTAGTTAGGATTAAGTGGTCAGACACAGCAATACAGTATTCCTCAACCAGAAGATGTCTAACACCAGAATAAGTATTAGAGTAATAAAGTATAAGAATACTTTATTGAGTGGGCCTCTACAAGAAGAATGCTTCACCAGGACTGTATTTCATTCAGAAGTCTAAAAGCATATGGCAGCAGATGGAAATCAGATAGCTAAATTTGTTAACACGCTAGCCGTCTCTGTCATTCACTCACAGATGTTATTACCCAAAGATACAGATGTTTCAGTTATTTGTCTAGCAGGTCTTGCATTGCTAAAGTTTTCACTCTCATAGGCAGCAGGTAGGATTATTTCAATTTAGTATGTTATGTTAGAAACCTATTTCTTCTTTAACATGCTGGATTAAAAACTTTCTTCCCAAGACATCAGGGATTCTGCTTAGAGTGGCAGCATCTATCAGAAGGGCAAGGTGGGAGACTGACTGGTGGCTGTCGCTGCTTTAGCTGTCTGATTTTAATCCTGTCACATGTCTGCTGGAGTCTTCAGTGAGATAAAGCACTGCCAAGGATTAGACAGATGATTAGTGAAATAGATTTTAATTAAGAATATTGACTTATTGTGAATTTAGGTCTATAGCCTCTTCTCCGGTTCCACCTTGAAAAACCAAGGACAAAATATTTCTGAGAGGGGACGTTAGCTGACTTAGGTAAAACAAAAGCCAAGTATGATTGTTGTTTAACTTCCACATAAAGTTACTACTAGTTTCTACTTGGTACCTCATCTTAAATTACAATAAATTACTTGATGAATTAAAAGATCTTAAGTAACTTCCCTGAATATCTTCTCTAAGTTAATCAATCATTCCTATAAGCTAAACTTATTTAATGTTTGCATTAAGATTAGTGCAATTGAAGCTCCACAGAATGTGAGGTTCATTGTTTAACAAACTGCGCTGCTGCGAGAAGCTTCTAGTCTATATATCAAAGTCAGGTGGAGAAAAAAACTAGAGGTGATGTGAGCTGGCAAGAAAAATGTGGCAGACTCACTTCTTCCCCAGTTCGTAGTTCAAAGTCTGTCTTCTGGATCACACAATTCAATAAATTCAGTTTTATGTAATTAAATATCCATCGGCCATCCAATAGCTTTATGGTAGCTGGAAAAATAGTCTAAAAGGTATATACCATTTCTTTTCTATCCAATCCAGATACGTTTGATACAAAAAAAACCAAAACCTATCCTTGCTTCTACAGAGGCATCATTTCTGTAAAAGTCTTCTGTGGAGATGGTATACAAAATGAATTTATGTGAGAAACACTTGACCTAGAAAACCTGTCCAGTTTGGTGCTATGCATACAAGAATATACTTAATACAACACAAACCAATACAGGGAAACAACTCTTTAATACCTCTGATATATAGTGAACATTTTCACAGGGAGGAAAAAGAGGAAAACAAGTCTTTGTATAGAATGCCATATTATATGCAGTTATTCAGTTTGTCACAGAGACTGGAAAGGCTATTAAGAAAAATATAGACAATAATTATAATGTTATTTCTTTGGAAAAGATGTTAAAAAATGGAGAAGAATTGCATAAGACAAATTGGTAAAAGCCTGTTGTGTTGACGGTATCAGAAACATGGTTTCCAATAAACATACTTGAATGTGCTATTTAATCCATCCTAATGAACTGACGGTCCACTGAGGAAATCGAAGAAAAGGTAGATAAGCACTTTTCTCCCATTTTAATCTCACAGTATTTCTCCAAGACTTTGTCAATTGTATTTTGCTAGATAGTTGTGACATGGCAGTATGGGGGTTTTTATATGACTTTTGAATATTGAAAGATAACATTAGGATATTTCTCCATAATCCAGTTGACTACCTGTTGGGTAGATCTACTTTGGCAAAAAGTCATTTTTGCCAATTTCCAAATAGCAATATTTGCTATTGCACAGCTTTGGTAAATACATTTTTACAGCTGTGTTACATTTACAGATGAATACAGTTTACTTGCTTCTGACTTGGGCAATATGGAATTTATCTTCATACTTTCTAGCCTGGAGAGTTATCCGCTCTTTTATGTTTACCATAACAGTTCTGGTTTATTAACTTGCTTTTTATCAGTTTTTATCCTCTAGCACAAAAGTCGCTAATCGGCCATGTGAACCCATGTATGAAGGTAGTCATACAGATGGCTAAGGACACAAAGAATACCCATGGCATAACTATAGCTGAAGGAAAGGGGTTCTGAGAGGGTTTCACAAATGAAAAATTGTAAAGGTTTCTACATCTTCCACTGCGGTATGGGGTTAGACTGCCTTTGTACCAGAGAGGGGACCAGATCACCTATCAGTGTTTGCACAACCTCACTAGTGGCACAATGTAACTCTGAGAAGCCCAGTTTTGATGTTTGTTCAGTGACCAACATGTGGCTCAAGATCCAGAGGCTGATGGTGGCTCAAGGCCCAGAGAATGATGTCTTCTGCCATACATATGAAACATTATAGTCCAGTTTGTTTAGTTCGTTCATACAAAAGGTGAAATACAGCTGGAATAAAATCTAGTAAAAGAGGAAACTGACTCAGAACAAGGGATAGATGGTTTGCCTAGGGACAAAGTATTTGTCGTATGTTTCCATATATATGGAGTGAATTCCTTTTGATTGTTTGTACAGAAGAAATGCAAGTCATGTTCAATTACTTTTGCATGCAGGAAACATGTTATAACATTATCATATATGTATCTGTAGTTTATAGTGTTGGTCTTCACAGATACAGACTCTCACTTAAAGTTCTGTGGGGGAAACCATAAGCATCGAAACTCGTGTTTTGGAAGGAGCCCTAACAGTATGAAAATTATCCCTCTCAATGAGCCAGAACAAACCCAACTCATCAAACATAATCTTGATAATGAACATCACCATTTTACATTCAAATATCTCCCAAAATGGTGGCAATTTATTAATGTCAGATTAAAGGGCTCAATTCATTATTCCCTTTCAGTAAAGAGGCAGTTAATGAGTGATGCATGCACATGGACAAGCTTCTAATTAGAGCTTCTGTATGTGTTGAAAGCTTGGTGCTGGGATACTGAGTGGCTGCCAGCAGACTATTGACTTTTTTTCCCTCTTTGCTGAACATGCCTATTTATACAGCTTATTGCTAATGAGATGCTAATTGAGTCTGCCATATCTAAATAAAAAAACCCTTGTGTTTATTGCTGAATCCTCTAAATGGAGCTCCATTTCAGAATATTCTCCCCTGACTCATTTTCCCCTGCACTTTCTGTGCTCTGATTGAAAAATAATTTTGAACAATAGGAACAGGATGCCAATTTTTTTTTTTAAAATGTTATTTCTAATATTAGTTTATAAAAGAACGTAGTTAATTTATGCCTGGGTATTTACATTTAGTTTTACTTAAAACAATGCCAAAATGCACTAAAATATGTGGTGAATGCTCTGTAGAAAACGTATAAGTGCAAGTTTCTATACCCTGGAGAGGTTCCAATATAATACAATTTTGCATGGAATGCAAGCAGCCTAAATGATCACCACAAAAACAAAACCAAAGCACATTAAGAAAAGTAGAATGAAGGCAAGACTAAGGATTAGAGAAAATTAAATCATTTGGTTAGCTAGTTTAGGTTTGCATAGGAGTGAAAGCTATCTAAGTGTGAACATACAGCACTGTTTTTATGATCTTCAGCTTATTATTCAGCTGGCAGTAAATTCACTGTGCATTCTTACACTCCTTTTTCTGCATAGTTTTGTATATTTTAGGACAAATTTTGGAAATAATCATGGAATCGTGGAATCTTCAGAGTTGGAAGGGACCTCTAGAGATCATCTAGTCCAACTCCCCTGCTAGAGCAGGGTTGCCTAAAGCACATCCCTCAGGGCTGCATCCAGGCGGGTCTTCAAAATCTCCAGAGAAGGGGACTCCACAACCTCCCTGGGCAGCCTGTTCCAGTGCTCTGTCACCCTCACTGTAAAGAAGTTTTTCCGTGTATTTGAACGGAACTTCCTATGTTCTAGCTTGTGCCCATTGCCCCTTGTCCTGTCACTGGGAACCATTGAAAAGAGCCTGGCTCCGTCCTCCTTAAACCCACCCTTTAGGTACTTGTAAACATTAATGAGGTCCCCCCTCAACCTTCTCTTCTCCAGGCTAAAGAGTCCCAGCTCTTTCAGCCTTTCCTCATAAGGGAGGTGCTCCAGTCCCATAATCATCTTGGTTGCCCTTCGCTGGACTCGCTCCAGTAGTTCCCTGTCCCTCTTGAACTGGGGAGCCCAAAACTGGACACAGTACTCCAGTTGTGGCCTCACCAGTGCAGAGTAGAGGGGGAGAATGACCTCCCTCGACCTACTGGCCACAGTCTTCCCTATGCAGCCCAGGATGCCATTGGCCTTCTTGGCGACAAGGGCACACTGCTGGCTCATGGATAATTTACTGTCTACCAGGACCCCCAGGTCCTTCTCCTCAGGGCTGCTTCCCAGCATGTCCGCCCCTAACATATACTGGTGTTTGGCATTCTTCCTTCCCAGGTGCAGGACCCTACACTTGCTTTTGTTGAACCTCATTAGGTTCTTCTCTGCCCAGCTCTCCAGCCTGTCCGGGTCACGATGGATGGCAGCACGGCCCTCTGGAGTGTCGGCCACCCCTCCCAGCTTGGTATGATCAGCAAACTTGCTGAGGATACACTCTGTCCCCTCATCTAGGTCATTAATGAATATATTGAACAAAATTGGTCCAAGTATTGACCCCTGAGGGACACCACTCGTTACAGGCCTCCAACTGGACTCTGTGCCGCTGATCACAACCCTCTGGGTTCTGTCACTCAGCCAGCTCTCGATCCACCTCACTGTCACCTCGTCTGGCCCATACTTCCTCAGCTTCCTAATGAGGATGTTATGGGAGACAGTGTCAAAAGCCTTGCTAAGGTCAAGGTAGATGACATCTACGGCTCTCCCCTCATCCAGCCAACCCGTTATAACATCATAGAAAGCTATCAGATTGGTCAGGCATGATTTGCCCTTGGTAAATCCATGCTGACCACTTCCAATAACTTCCTGTTCCTCTATGTGTTTGGAGACAACATCCAGAATGAGTCGCTCCATTACCTTCCCAGGGACAGAGGTGAGACTAACCGGCCTGTAGTTCCCTGGGTCCTCCTTCTTGCCTTTTTTGAAGATTGGAGTGACGTTAGCCTTCCTCCAGTCCTCAGGCACCTCTCCTGTTCCCCATGACTTTTCAAAGACGATGGAGAGTGGTCTAGCGATAACATCTGCCAGCTCTCTCAGCACTCGCGGGTGCATCCCATCAGGGCCCATGGATTTATGAATGTCCAGATTGGCCAAGTGGTCTCTGACCCGGTCCTCCTCAACTAAGGGAAAATCTTCCTCTCTCCAGACCTTCCCCCTTGCCTCCAGGGTATGGGATGTGTGAGAGGCAGCTTTAGCAGTGAAGACCGAAGAAAAGAAGGCATTCGGTAACTCTGCCTTCTCTGTGTCTTCCACCACTAGGGCACCCGTCTCATTCATCAGTGGACCTATATTTTCCCTAGTTTTCCTTTTTCTGTTGATATACTGGAAAAATCTCTTCTTATTATCTTTAACTGCAGTGGCCAAGCTGAGTTCTGATTGAGCTTTGGCCCTTCTAATCTTCCCCCTACATAGCTTTGTTATATCTTGATAATCCTCATAAGTTGCTAAGCCCCTTTTCCAGAGAATGTAAGCCTTCCTTTTTTTCCTGAGGTCCATCCAAAGCTCTCTATTTAGCCAGGCTGGCCTTCTTCCCCGTCGGCTCGTCTTTCGGGACATGGGCATGGCCTTCTCCTGTGCTTCTAAGAGCACCTGCTTGAAGTATGATGAGCTTTCCTGGGCACCTTTGCTCTTCAAAACTGCCTCCCAAGGGACACTCTCGAACATGCTCCTAAACAGGCTAAAGTCTGCCCTTCGGAAATCCAAGGTGGCAGTTTTGCTGGCTCCCCGCCTCCCTTCACCAAGAATTGAAAACTCTATCATTTCATGGTCACTCTGCCCAAGATGACCTCCAACCTTTACATCCCCCACAAGACCTTCTCTGTTAACAAACAGTAGGTCCAGTAGGGCACTTCCCCTAGTTGGTTCCTTCACCAGCTGTGTTAGGAAGGTGTCTTCCACACACTCCAGGAACCTCCGGGACTGTTCCCTCTCTGCTGTGTAGTATTCCCAGCGGACATCCGGGAAGTTGAAATCCCCCACAAGAACAAGGGCAGATGATCACGGGACCTCTGCCAGCCGCTTATAGAATACTTCATCGGTTTCTACATCCTGATTAGGGGGTCTATAACAAACTCCCATCACGATATCTGCCTTGTTGGCCTTCCCCTTGATTTTTATCCATACACACTCAACACTGTCATTCACAGTGTTGAGTTCCAGACATTCAAAACCGCCCCTAACATAGAGGGCCACCCCACCACCTCTCTTCCCTTGCCTATCCCTTCTGAAAAGCTGGTAGCCATCAATTACAGCACTCCACTTGTGTGTGTCTTCCCACGACGTTTCCGTGATGGCAACCACATCATAGTTTCCCTGCTGCACGATGGCCTCCAGCTCGTCCTGCTTATTCCCCATGCTGCGTGTATTAGTGTAGATGCACTTCAGTTGGGTTAATTGTCCTACCACTTTCTTGAGGGGACAGGCCCTGATTTGCACCTGATCATTCTCGGACACTACTGTAGTTACCAAATTATCAGTACTCCTTGCGTCTATGCTGCCACACAATTCACTATCCCCCACCATCGCTGAGACAGGCTGCAAGACCTTGCTATCACTTATACCCTTGAGCACTGCTATGTTGCTCCCAGGCACCACCTTTGTGATCCTGGTTTCGTCCCCATCCCCCATCAAACCTAGTTTAAAGCCTTATGGATAAGCCCTGCTAATTCTTGTCCCAGTCTCTTTCTTCCCCTTCGGGTTAGGCTTCCCCTGCCTGATGCCAGCGTGCCTGGTTTCCTGTAGATCAGCCCATGTTCAAAAAAGCCAAAGTCCTCCCGGACGCACCAGTCGCGGAGCCAGGAGTTAATTTGCTGGCTCCTCCTATTTATCCCCTCGTCTACCCCTGCAAATGGTGGGATAGAGGAGAACACTATTTGTGCTCCCGATCCCTTAACCAGCCGTCCCAGGGCCCTAAAGTCATTCTTCATTGCCCTCAGACTTCTGGTACCTACTTCGTCACTGCCTACCTGAAATATCAGTAGCGGATAGTAATCTGATGACTGGACCAGGGAAGGGAGTTTCCTCCGTATGTCCTTAATTCTGGCCCCAGGGAGGCAGCTGACTTCCCTGTGGGATGGGTCCGGTCTACAGATAGGACCCTCTGTTCCTCTCAGAAGGGAGTCACCTACTACAATAACCCTTCTTTCTTTCTTTGTTGAGGACGTCCTGAGGCGTGGGGGTGAGTGACGAGCATTGTGCATTTCACTGGATGGATCAGCTTCTCCATCCTCAATCGCCTGGTCCTCAATTTCCAGAGCCTCATACCTATTACGTAAGGGCAGTTGGGATGGTGAGGGGGGCCGTGAGAGGTTTCGCTTACCTCTCCGAGGAGGGATCTGACACCACTCCCCCTTATCCCTTGAGTCCTCTCCTTCTGCCTGGTGACAGGAGGGAAGTGGGTCATCCACTTCTGATAGAGCCTCTTCCTGCTGCCTTTGCCTCAGGGTATGGCTCCACCAATCTATTTCGTTTTCACAGTTCCTAATACTTCTTAACCTTTCTACCTCTTCCTTCAGTTCAACCACCTTCCTGAGCAGATCATTTACTTGATTGCACCGTATGCACACAGTGTCTCTGGAACCCTGTGGGAGCAGTGCCAGACTCAGGCATTCATTACAGCCCGAGACCTGCACAGCCACATGCTTGCAGAGGAGCTCAGTCTGAGTTCCCATGTTCTTCCTCGCAGAAGCTTTTGACTGTTTTGCGGCCATGTTCTTTTCTCGTGCCGGGAGATGGAGGATCTCTGCTGTTTGATTCCCTCGCGCCCTGAGCCGGTGCCCTTGCACGTCGATGTTCCTCTGCTTGTGGTTGCCCAGCTTCTGCTTACCTTAGACTCAAGGCTTCCAGTGATCCACCGTACGAAATGCTGCTCCTTGTTCGTTCGCTCGCACTGCGGTGCCGCCCTGGGTGACCCACGTAGGCTACCCGCGTGCTGGGTGCGCAGCGGCCGGCCGCTGCGCTCTGGGACCACCCGTCCATTAGTGCTAATTTTAGCACTAATTTTTGAAATATTTCTCTAAAAATGTGTAATGCTTCTTCAGGTATCATACAGTAGCTAAAATGCCTGTTTGATTTGGGTTTTGTTCAATTTACTTATGCTCCTTTTTTCACCATGAATTTATTTCACTTCTGGTTTCCCATACATGAACAATACCTTTGGGATAAAATCTTTTCTAGACATGCCATCTAAAACAAGCCTGCAAAACTCTTCAGTGCATCATTCATCATCATTTTTTTTACTGACAGCAGTTCACTGTGATGTATCTCATGATGTTTGCATGCTTCTCCATGGTTTGTGAATTCTCTTAGGTTATGTGAGTAAGGACTAATCACAGTGAACACAAAGACCTGGCAAGGATCAAAGGACAATGACAGATGGAGAAACTACACTAACCTAATCAGGAGCACACTGGATAAGCTACTCCAAAAAACATCAGAAGAGAATAATTAGATCACTGCCCCTGCTGTGAAACCCACCAAGATGTGTCAAGAAAATCTCTCTGGAAGGCCATCAAAACTATTTATGGTTTTGTCTATTTATGTTATTGCCTAAAGATGTGTAGGACTTATTTGGAATGCAGTGGGAAGAGTATATGCAGATTGTGTAAAACGTATTTTGGCTGGTTTAAGGGAATTGTGGGAACATGTGAAGCAAGTTTAGGGGAAGGACCAAAAAGGGGAAGGTGAAGTCTCAGGGTGGATCAGAGGGACACTATCATGGAAAAAATGAGGAAAAATGTGACAAGAGGGCGTAATCACCTCTTAACAGGTGGCTGGTCAGTATGCTCATCTGGGAAAACCCTGAACGTATTCACTGCAGTCTATCCTATGTTCTTTGTAAATCCCTTTTCTAAATATCTTTGAGGTGAATGCATTTCTTATTCGAGGCTCTGCATATACATGCTAGAGAACTTAAAGCCAAACAAGCTGAGGAGAAGAAATCTATATGACAACCTCCTGGAGCAGGAGGTTGTTGCCTGAGGGGCCCCAACTATGGGTCATAGCAGCTACTGGAAACCAGGGTCTGAGACCCAGGAGTTGGATAGACTGAATGTGTAAGACCAGCTGCAGGAGAGAGCCTGTGTGTGTACATGTGTGTGTGATGTGTGTGTTCATGCTTAATGTGGGTGGCAGCATGGGCACGGCTCTATGTGCTGCACTTGTGGGCTGCTGTGTGTGATGTTTGTAGGGTGTGTGTCTGTGGAGAGGATGGGCTTATCCCTGCTGCTGGCTGGAGCTGAGGGGCATGAAAATGCAGCAGCCTTGGAACTATGGGGCTGTGACAGAAGAAAATTCCTTGGGTCCAGGAACCTACTGAATTTGGCGCTCTCTAACAGTTTCATGTAGAAAGTTCAGTTTGTCTCCAAGGCAGAGAAGCTAGAGAGCCTCCATCATGGGAAATGTTTAGATTAAAGAAATAATCTGTCAAGAATGGTATAGATGCAATTGATCTTACTTGGGGCAGAATGGACAAGCTAAATGAGGTCACTTCCAGCCTTATGATTTCATTAATCTCCATCATCTGGACTATTATTCACAGTCTTGCAAATAAAAGCAGCCATTGACAGAGCTGTGCTTGTTCTGTCTGACTAAAGGGTCAGCTTGCAACCTGGGGGAGGCTTAAAAGGTGAGCTGCACTTACCTGAAGGGCAGTTACAGACAAAAGAGTCAATCTCTGCTCAGTAAATAAATGATGGTAAAAAAAAGGGGAATGAAAACAAATTGTGGATTGGAAGGTTCAGATTAGACATTTAGGAAAATATTCATCATTAGGAGAGCAATGAAACACTGCAGCAGGTTTGCTAGAACAACTGAAGAAAAACCTCCATCTTTAGTGGTATTAAAATCTCAGTAGGATAAAGCCACAGATGACCTGATCTGTTATTGGCAACTGTCCTGCTTTAAATCGGAACTGAACTGAATGACCTGCAGCAATCCTCTGCAGCAGCTGCTTTGAACAACACTGTTTAGGGCAGGTTACCTTCCAACAGTTTGTTAGCAGGACTGACACAGGCTGGCATGATTTAGCTAGGTAGCTAATATGAGCGTGGCTGTATTTTTAGTACTTGCCTGTGATCAATGCTATACTTTTCTGTCTCTTCTTGAAGATGACACATTTCACAGCACTAAAAAAATGGTGTGATACTACTTCACAGCTGTTACATATGAATCAGCAACGCCGAGTTTTCCTTAGGATACTATTATCAAAGGGAACAGTTTATATAGTGGATTACCCATACCTTGTAACAAACCACCAATTCAATTTTTTAGTAATGAAACGATGCTTGCAATAGCATGTCTAACAAATAGTTTTGTGCAAGAGATGGTCATGGCAGTTCAAAGCAGTTTAGCGCAAAGACAAAATGGCAGTTTAGAGTCTTCAGGTACTAAAATAAAAAAAATAAAATGTTAAAAATTGACTTCCTACACCGGTTATGGGGATTCATCAGATCACATGTAGATGTGTATAGTGAAACAAGCTCCCTTTACAGACAACAGAGAGAGATAGGTACTGTGAAGGTGTCATTTAACTCCCCCCAAAGTTTATATTTAAAATGAGAGAAAGGAATTGTACCCATTCTTTTCAGTTCCCATAAAGGGACTTTACAATAGGTAGCTCAGATGCATTTGTCTATATTGTAGGTGTCTTTGTATGCATAGATGTAAGATGTAGTCTTTGAAGCCTTACAACGTAGATGAAATTGTAGCATAATGTCTACACTAAGATGAACCTTTTGATGGGCTTCAGAATTCTGCCCTCTTAAGAACTAAGCAAGTGAAAAAAAAAATCTTCCAGGCATTTTTTTTCCCTGATCTTTTATAGCCTGAGAGGTAAAAGATAAGTCTCACAGAGGATTTTTGTTACTCACTGGTGCTCCTGTGTTTCCTAATCCATGATGCATGAAGCTCTTTTTAGCTGATGGTGAGAGTTAATAAATGGTAGGAATTTCCCTAGGCGTTTTTTCTGGTCTGGGGATGTTTTTGGACAGAAAAAGTGGTGCAATTCTAGTTTTCCACGTTTATCTTACCAGGACATCTAAAGTCTTGAAAGAGAAAGAAAACTTAGTCTTATTTCCAAAGAGCTGCCTATTGAAATGAGATGCCTATGTAGGGAAGATATCAAGTACATAAGTGTTTCAGAGTTTCAATAACAGTTACTTAGCACATCCCAAATGAGTCTTTCAGTGTGTTTCACATAGCACTTTCTCTCCAATTCTACCCTCATGAGCCCGTCAGTCAAAATGAGAAAGGTGTTGCCTGGTTTGCAGATCCTGATAATGTGTAAGTCAGGACTCAGTCCCTTCTCAACAAGTCTAGAAGCTTAAGTCTAGATGTATGACAAATTTTGATACCAAAAGCTTAAGCTCTTCATGAAATCGATTTAATGTATCTTTGTTTATGTAACAGTCTGGCAAGTACTTTGAACTAGTCATCTACTCTGAATAGAAAGAGACAGATGGCAATTCATCGCACCTATCCTAAACACCTCCATTTGAAAGGGATGAAAAACCTTCTGAAGGTGCTTAACTCTTCACTGGATCTAGCTTCTATTTATGTTCTTTATTCTAACTGAATTTTTTTATTGAAATTGTGCCTGATATAATGATATGTCTATACCATAAAATGCAACACAGTTTAAGTGTGCCTTCCTGAGGTGGAAATTCTTCCCTGGAGACCAAACACTGCAAGACAGAAAATACAAAACCTGTGCAAATTGTTCGAACATAACACTACTGCTTGATGTACAATACCACATTTCTATAATACATCATTGCTCTGTGGTGTGAATATTTGTCAGTTGGACCATAGTTTAAGGAAATTTGCTTCACACCTCCCAGTGCTTCTGATTCTTAGAGTAGTCCACACAAAAAAAAGGGTGGGCTTGCCATAGGTGTCTGTATTGGGTCTGGCTGAGATGGAGTTAATTTTCCCCACCCCCCATCCTATCGAGGAGGGGAGTGATAGAGTGGCTTGGTAGGCACCTGGCATCCAGCCAAGGTCAAAACTCATCACAGTTGTTTTTGGCGCCCAACATGGGGCATGAGGAATTCGAGACAAGGATAGTAATTGGGAGGGGTAATGGGCAAAACATGGACTGAACACAGCTAGAAGGCGAAGAGCAGAGGATCGTGGGGAATTTCTGTTGTAATGGTGGTGGCGGGATGAGGGGTGAATTGTGTCCAAATTGTCCAGTTTCGTTTACTGTTGTGATTACGTTATTCTGATTTTAGTGTGGGGAATTATCTTCTGTTGATGTAAGTGAAGTTTGTGAAGATTGTGTGATGAAAGTGTATTTTAATGAATATTCTTAAGTACGTGATTCATAGAGGCGAGGGGTGTAATCTATTGGGTTTGCATGGCAAAGTTTTGGTAGCGAGGGGGGCTACAGAGGTTGCTTCTGTGAAAAGATGCCAGACGCTTCCCCTATGTCCCTTACAACCAACACTAGCCGGCTCCAAGATGGACCCACCACTGGCCAAGACTGAGCCCATCAGCGAGGGTGGTAGAACCTCTGGGAGAACATCGTTAAGAAGGGGGTAAAAAACATAAATATGCAACTGCAGCGAGAGAGAGGAGTGAGAATATGTGAGAGCAACTACTCTGCAGACAGCAAGGTCAGTGAAGAAGGAGGGGGAGGAGGTGCTTCTGGTGCCAGAGTAGAGATTCCACTTGCAGCATGTGGTGAAGACCATGGTGAGGCAGGCTGTCCCCCTGCAGCCCATGGAGGTTAACAGTGGAGCAGATATCCACCTGCAGCCCATGGAGGACCCCGTGCAGTAGCAGGTGGATGAGCCTGAAAGAGGGTGTGACCCCATGGGAAGCCTGTGCTGGAGCAGGATTCTAGCAGAACCTATGGAGAGAGGAGCCCAAGCTGGAGCAAGTTTGCTGGTAGTAATTGACAACATGGGGGACCCATGCTGGAGCAGTCTGTTCCTGAAGGTCTTCAAAAAGGACTGTGGTGGACTTGAACACCAGGTGGCCACAAAGGTGCTCTATCACTCCCTTCAGTAGGAAGGAGGCAGGAAAGAAAATAAGACAGAAAAAAACTCGTGGGTCAAGATAAAGGCAGTTTAATAAAGCAAAAGAAAAGTCTGTGCATGGAAGCACAGGGAAACAAAAGATTCTGTTCTCTACTTCCCATCAGCAGGTGGTGTCCAACCACTTCCCAGGAAGCAGAGCTTCAGTATGCGTAGCAGTTGCCCCCAAAGACAAACATCATAATAACAAATGCCCTCCACCTCCTCCTTTCTCTTAGTTTTAATCGCCGAGCTGATGTCATATGGTATGGAATATCCCTTTGGTCAGTTTGGGTCAGCTGTCCTGGCTCTGTCCCCTCCCAGGCTCTTGCCCACCCCCAGCCTACTGGGGAGGGGGGAACATTGGACAGACAGCCTTGATGCTGTACGAGTGCTGCTCAGCGGTAGTCAAAACACTGGTGTGTTATCAACACCTTTCTAGCTACCAATGCAAAGCACAGCACTGTGAGGGCTGCTGTACAGAAAATTAAATCCATTTTAGCCAGACCCATTACAGTGTCACTGAAAATAACTAGGATGTAGGTTGTCAAGTCTTTAAAGTTCTTTTGAAAAAATTCTTTTATAGTGGAGTAATCTGACTGCATGTAATATCTGCCGTATCTAATATCTTCACACATTACCCTGGGTTCCCTTGAGAAGCAGTGAGATACACCTTTGGAAATAAGGAAGGAAGGGTCAGGAGATGAGATCGATTGCCCCAGAGGTTATATCCTGACATCTAAATTTAACTGAAATAAAACCCATCCTCACAGCTTTATCAAAAGTAGCCAAACACTTTTTACATTGGAAATAACTGAAATGCCATCACAAGATAGTAACAACTAATTCCTTTGTTGAATTATTTCTTGTACATGCCTCTTCCTCTTTCTTTGAATAGGAGAAAGACCTCTAATTAACTATCAGACACAGCATGATGTCATCTCCAGAATGAAACAAAAGTAAAAAAGGCAAGCTTCATCATGTATCACATGACATACATATTATAAAAGTTCTCTCCAGGGACGGTATCTAAGTAGTAATGCAGCTGCAGAAGTTGCTGGTGAGAGCTCATCTGAATTGCTATACATTTTTCATCATTTATGATCAAAACCAATGAATCTGCACTGGAAGAGGAAGAGAAAAGAATTATCATGATGATCAGCAGAACAGGAAACCTGATTGTGAGAAGACAGAGAAAATGCATGAAAGGGGAAGTGAATATTAATGCCCACACCAAGAAAATTTATCTCAGCAAGCTACTTACAGCACCTCTGCATAATGACGCCTACAGAAAGGGACAAAGTACCACCAAATCCCTCAGCTTCAACCAGCAGTTCTGTCTCAGGTACAGCCAGAGGCACAGTGTACATGAAGAACACCACTTCACATTCCTGTTGGCCTGGAGTGCACATACTGAACTTCTAGGTGTCCTTAGCTGCGATGTGAGAGGAAATAAATTTCATCTCATTGACACCTGATTTGATGCGACAAATATATATATTAAAAAAAAGTAAATAAACAGCGAGCAAGCTTTTCTATCAACTATGACAAACACAACAAATTGTAAAAGTAATATTGCAACCTTAAATGTTGCAAATATAATAAATATGACAGTTAAAGAAAATGGCTTTGGGAAGGATCTGGATACATTAAGAAGTTAGCCTTAAAATATCCTTTTATTAGATAAATTTATCAGCTTTTGCTGCATTATCTAAGCCTCCCTCTTCTTCCTACTGGGAATACCTGCAAACATTGAGATAATGCACTAGGAATCTAGATAATTTTTATCTCCTGAAAACAGACTTCTTCTTAGGGGCACACGTTTTACGTAACAGGTTTGTGTTTATGTGTTTATATATATTTTTTTCATACAATTTTTTGTACTTTTATACACAGCAAGAGAAGACATTGTAGCTAATTGATCATTGTATTTTTATATGTATTTAATTTGTGTATTTGTGTTCCCAACTTCTTTTTCAGCTAGGATTTCATCGTGACTGATTCCACATCAGTTTGCCATTATGATGTCCTCTATTACAATACATTTGGAGATTTTTCCAAATAGAAATTCTGCACAAAACTACTCTCCCAATAGTTTATGACTGAAACACAAATAATCCTGAAATACAGCAACAGAATCTTCAACACCCAACTATATTTAGAAGAATTAAAAATTATCATTATTCAAAACAATGCTGTTTTCCATTTACTTCAATCTTTTATAGTACGGTTTCATCTTACTTATTTGATGTGATGTTCAAGGAATTAAACAATCTTCTCTTTTTTTAAGACGATTCATGATTTTAGAAGTTTTATTTCTAGGTGCTCATCCTGCTCTTCATTTAGAGGAACTTTATTTTCAAAGGCTGGATATGTTTGCACTTTCTGAAAATCAGGCTCATTCTAATCCTTTTCTTATATGGAGATATTCTGAAAACATGTTTTATTGTCATAGTGTCTTTGAAAATTTAGTATGACATTTAACAAGCTTATTTAGAGTTAGAATCCATATTGGTATTTGACTGAAAAACTAAACCTCTTTTACAATCCACTGAAAGGGATATCCACAGCATTCATTTTATGCAGCTGTAGGCTTCTAACTCACAGGTGGTTCAGAATAGCAAATTTTATGCCTCAAGTACTTACAACAGAATATAGGAATTTTCCATACTTATGTATTCACAGAACAATATAACTGTTGAGAATGTTTGCAGATGGGTATTTCCGCTAGGATGAGTGAAATAGTAGTTATGAAGAACAAATTAATATTTTACTTAACAGTTTACCTAGTAAAAACTTACATCAGGCAGACTTTCAGTAATTTATGTTGTATGGACTCTATTGTGGGTTGCTTCAGTATATCCTTTATCTTTACCCCAGACTAAGCACATTTTTTAGTTTGTTTTTTATTGGTTACATAATTGCGTAAAATACTTCTATTTTTATTTCATGTCTGTACTTCATTAGGTTCTGGATGGCATTTTAGAAACTTTTAGAAAACTTGAATAATTTAAAATATATTACAATTGTCTTGACTACAGAAATCTAGCTACAGGGAGTTTAATTTATAGCAAAACCATAGAAGTATGGTCTCCAGTAATCGATTGGTGCAAACAGAAAGACAAAACTAATTAAATACCGAGGTTGTAAAATGAATCATAGAATCATAGAATTGTCAGGGTTGGAAGGGATCTTAAAGATCATCTAGTTCCAACCCCGCTGCCATGGGCAGGGACATCTCCCACTAGATCAGGTTGCTCAGAGCCCCATCCAGACTGGCCTTAAAATCTTCCAGGGATGGGGCTTCCACCACCTCTCTGGGCAACCTGTTCCAGTGTCTCACCACCCTCATGGTGAAGAACTTCTTCCTAACGTCCAGTCTGAATCCACCCGTCTCTAGTTTTAATCCATTCCCTCTAGTCCTACCATTACCCAACATCCTAAAAAGTCCCTCACCAGATTTCTTGTAGGCTCCCTTAAGATACTGGTAGGCCACTATAAGGTCTCCTCGGAGCCTTCTTTTCTCCAGACTGAACAACCCCGATTCCCTCAGTCTGTCCTAATAGGAGAGGTGCTCCAGCCCTCTGATCATCCTCGTGGCCATTCTCTGGACACGTTCCAGCACGTCCATATCTCTCTTGTAGTAGGGGCTCCAGAACTGGACGCAGTATTCCAGGTTAACACTCATTTTGTAAAGCCTGTCAAAAAAGAATTGGCATACTATGAAATGTGATAAGTAAAATATCTCCAAAATCACTAAAATTTGTAATTTGATCATCAAATTCTAAATACACATAAATATACCAGTGATCCAGAGAATGATTTAATATATTTCTTTCCAATATTAATTTGCAGAAAATGAAAGTCATCAGCATTTAAAACAACTTCCCTGTCAGAAAATTAAAAAAAAAAAACAACCAAAAAAACAACAAACCAACTACTATATGAGTTGCAAATAATGTAGTTGATATCCCCCTTGTCTTTAATTGCTCATCATAACCCCCACTCTTTCACCATTCTCAGGCTCTATAAACTGTTTTGAATTTATTTAGTCCATCAATCAGCCTGACTGATGTTTCACTTGGTCAGACCGCAGGTGTACTTAAACAACAAAAGCACAACTATCTGTAGAGCTGGACAGATGAAACTTTTTAGTCCAATGGACAGTTTGACTGGAAAACAAGCAAAGGGACTTTAAAGTAATATTGAATATTCATCTGCAAATTGCATTTGCATACCTGTTGGCTTTAAGAGTGAATTCTTCTCATCTTAAGAATTATTTATTTCAAGAGGGATCTCTGCATGCCTGAAAAACTGTCTTTTTTTTCTAACTGTATGAGCTAGTCTGTTAAAAGTTGTAAGCTCTCTCTGCAGTTCTTGTAAGTATATGTGGACTCAGTCATATGCTTTTTTCTCATAGCCTATCACAGCCACAGCAGGTGCTGCCAAGTTCACATAACTTCAGACCTTTTTTGTAGCATGCACAGATCTGAATCTTACTTCTGAAAAAAAACACCCACGTACTCTCCACTGCCCCAAATTTACTAACAAAGATGTATTAACAAAAGTATTTAAACTGTCTCACTTTATTGCATGGAATATTCTACAATATGACCCCATTTTAGTTGTTCCACAGCCCTTTCCATTCAACTGCAGCAGACACAACTTGGACCACTCTGGACTAAAATCACGGAAAGCTTCTTTATAGTCTAGATATGCAGCCTTGTTCACGACCTGTTTTACTGAATAAAGATATCTCTTTAGGTAAGTAATTGAGATTCTAGATTTAAGGTTAATTTTTCAGGGAAAAAAACCATCAAAATAAGCAATCTTAATATGGTTACTAACTCTGGGAGATGGTCACATTTTTGTGTATTTATTAAAGCAACAGTAAGAAATTAAAGAATGAAAATTTCAATATCTTTTTTTTTTTTTGTATTATAGCAATGAGCAGTCAGAGTCATGGAGCAGGTCCCATTTTTATTAGCTTTGTGCAAACACAAAGTATATATACATATAAAGTAAAGTTTGCCTTTAATAAGCTCATAAAATGTGTTTGCTTCTAGAATTTATAAAGTATTTGAACAATGTTTTTCGTACTCACACTTTCTAATTTTTTGAAATTATTGGCATGAAAACTTTAGAAGATTTTTCTCTTTCTTGCAGAGAAATAAACATCCTGATGGATGATTCGCTTATTTTTTATTTTATAACCACAGTAATAAAAGGTATAGTCTTTTCTAGTCATCAGGCTTAAAAGGACCGCCTGGGTCCAGGTGATACTGATCAGCATTGAAAATCCTAATCACTGCACACTCTTTATGTGACATATAAGGGAAGTTCAGCATCTCAAAAGCTAAGTGGGAAGCCAACCAAACTGGAAAGTGGAAGATGCCAATGAGAAACCAAATGTAAATCACAGTTTCTGGGGGAGAATTCAATGTTTTTCTTCACTTGAGAATTCTAATCTTAAACCTGGTTTTGGTTTTGGTTTTAAAACACTTCAACCAGATTAGTCAAAACCTGGGGGGACGTAGTGGGGCTTCCACCTCTATGAGTAGTACCTCTCCCAGTTAGAGGTAATCGTCTGGGGGACCTACATTCTATTCATTGTTACCCTTCATATCAATGGCTGTCTTTCACCCTCTGTGTCACCCTTAGTAGTGAGATATAATTAATTAAGCATTATAGCTTTCCCAGTCCTTTTTGTTGCAATGTATTCTAACAGTATAAAATAATACCGTCTCTGCTAGAGTCAAAAAAGCGCCCACTAGAAACAGGAATGAATAAGAATCCTAATAAATATAGCATGTATTTAAAAGATTGAGATAGAAAACTTATTAATAGTGAAAAAATATTAATAAACTTTTTTTTTCATTATTACATAGAGTTGCATACTCCAAAAAGAGATGCTGATAGGTCCCAAAGTTAAAGTAATTTGCAGATCACGTGACACTCGTAAGAAATATCAGCTCTAATCTCAGCCCAGATGAATTAAAATTGGTGTTGGAAGCTATATTTCCCAAAACCTAAGTTAAATCTCTCACCAATGAGCTATTTCTGTATTTTGATGAGGTTTAAATGATACCTCTGCTCTGAGAACTGCTGCTCCGCAGGTAGTATTAGCTTCATGACACCGAGCACATTGGTGCCATTAGGATTTTACCCAGAGGTATAAATTTAGGCTACATCTATACTAGTAAATTACGAAGTGGCAGGGACCATTCCCAGCACCGTGATTCAATCATCTGAAGTGTTCAGTTGTTAGAATTGTCCCTGACACAGTTGTGGCTTGGGCGAATTCCTATTTCTAATAACCACTTTTTGAATAGTTACCCTCTTTCAAAAGCTGAGAGACTTGAATAGCATGGATTTAGGCCATTTAGCAGCTAAATTATGGCCACAGGTAATTGATTCGTATATACCGTACACTGTAATTTAATAGTTAATGCTGCAGCTCAGGTGCCTGGGGAGCTTTAAAACAAAATAAAAGTTGAGATAACTATAGAACTACACAGCTTCACAAATAGGTTGGAGTTTCAGGAACCAACACACCCAGACTCATGTCACCTAACTTTTTTTTCCTCAGGGAAGTGGTTAATTAGACTCCTGAATTTAGGAATCAAGTAATCTTGGGGTTTTTTGTTTGTTTTTTTTACTCCAGTACATTAAGAAAATAAGTCTTTGAGGCTAAATATAAAAGTCTCCCTTTAGTAGATGGAAGAATTTTGGATCTCCTATTTCACTTCAAGACCATTTCCAACAGTAAGTTCCTTCTTCACCTTCCTCTTATGCGGGTTGCAAGTCTGAAATGATTGATCTAATCTCACATCTCATTTCCATTCATGACTTCTCATTGAGCCTTATGGGCAGATATATTTGCATTTGTCTCCAAGGTATTACTTCCATCAATCAGTGATCTACGGTTTTAAGACTATTTTCCCTTTTGTTTGCCTCTTTTTAGCCATATATTTTGTATGTTTCTAGCACATTCCTTCTACCACCTCAGGAAATTAGGTTGTCGTTATTTCACTACCATCTTTTAGTGCTATCAAGACACCAAATATGCCATTAAAAACCGAAATAACCCATGCATGTAACAGCACAAATGTATCACACTTGCATTCTGTTTAGGACATAAAGCTCATAATCCAGAATTTCCTGCAGGGACAAAAATTACTTGTAAACAGCGCATCCCTGGGACCTGAAAGTTCTGCTGTGCTTGTACCTATTATTTCAACGGTCTTGAGCTCACCTGTAATTTATGCTTTCCAAAGAAATACACAATTTCAGATATCATCATTATTATATTTATCATGTTTTGTTTTCCTTGTAATTGGCCACAGCATGTAATTTTAAAAATATTCCCAAAATTTTGTCAGTTTTGTTCATTTGTTCATTTTGCATGGGTTTCTTAGTTCATTAATTTTACATTTCATTTCTTTTTAAATGACAAAAATGGCATTAATTTGATCTTAAATTTTGTGCTAAGCATGGATATTTTTACTTCACAAAGAATAATAGTTGTGAACAAAAACTTAGAAACCATTTTCTTTGCTTTGAGTATTTTCTAACCATTGAAAAAAGAAAAGTGTTTGTGTTAGGGGTTGGGAGCTTTTTTATACTTATATTTAAAGCAACAAAATAGTACTCGGGAGAACTATGTTCATAATCTTATTCTTAGGCAGACTTTCTTTGTGACCATGCAGTGCTCCAGGCTTGGGGAGAAGTGGCTGGAGAGCTGCCTGGCAGAAAAGGACCTGGGGCTGTTGGTCGACAGCTGGCTGAATATGAGCCAGCAGTGTGCCCAGGTGGCCAAGAAGGACAACAGCATCCTGACCTGTATCAGGAACAGTGTGGTGAGCTGGACTAGGGAAGAGATCATCCCCCTGTACTCGGCACTGGTGAGGCCCCACCTTGATACTGTGTCCAGTTTTGGGCCCCTCACTACAAAAAAGACATTGAGGTGCTGGAGCATGTCCTCCACGTCCACCAGCATGAAGCTGGTGAAGAGTTTAGAGCACAAGTCAGGAGCAGCTGAGGGAGCTGGGGTTGTTCAGCCTGGAGAAAAGGGGGCTGAGGGAAGACCTTCTCGCTCTCTACAACTACCTGAAAGGAGATTGTAGAGAGGTGAGGGTCGGTCTCTTCTCCCAAGTAACAGGTGATAGGACAAGAGGAAATGGCTTCAAATTGCACCAGGGGAGGTTTAGACTGGTTATTAGGAAAAAAATTTTACACTGAAAGGGTTATTAAACATTGGAACAGGCTGCCCAGGGAAGTGGTCGAGTCCCCATCACTGGAGGTATTTAAAAGATGGGTAGATGTAGTGCTTAGCAATATGGTTTAGTAATGGTTTTTGTCAGTGTTATGTTGATGGTTGGACTAGATGATCTGAAAGGTCCCTTCCTACCTAGGCAATTCTATGATTCTATGAATAAGTTTATGTTTAACTTATTTTAACACTTGTCCTCAAACTGTGGTGCTGAGAAGGCTTGTGTTCTGGACAGACCTCACTATCAAAGGAGCGAAGAATGAAGTCTAGTCAGCTTTTTACTAGACAAACTGTTAAATTACAGATTCCTGCTTGCCATGAAAAAATGTTAGATACCCTTAGAAAAAAGGAAGGATATCAATACCTTCCCCAAAAAGGTTTAAAAACCCCAAAAAGTCATATGAATTATATTTCAGTTCTATACTATTGATCTTCCATTTAAAACTATGATCCAAATCACCTCCACTTATAAAAAAGTATGGGAAGGATGGGAAGACAAGATGTATCAGAGAAAGACAGATCAGTCATCAGTTATACATCTGGAAAGAAGTTTCCCCTCTGCATAAGGAAGGATGTTGTGTGATGTTATTAACTGTTATCAAGACTATTATAACATTAGTTTTAGTTTTTGCCTTGGAATTTGGAAAGATAAGAGGGGTTGTGGAACAACCTCTCAGAAAAAAGTATCCAAGGTAAGTATATCAATGCTCATTTTTCCAGAATTAATTTTGCCCACTTGTTGTTGAGCCAGTATTAGCTTTCAGCTAAAAATAAAATTAATTTTCCATTTCCATCATACATCTCACTTCAGATACATACATATGTATAAAGAATAGTCCTAAAATACTGAAAACATGACCAGCATGCTACAGCTGTCATAAGGCATTCTGGCAGCAATAAGGCGTTCTCCCAGTCAATAATTTTATATTTGCCTTAGGGTGGCCAAAAGTGGTTTATGTTTTCTGGTAATTGTTTTCATCTTGATATCCAGGATGACTTTTAGTAAAAAAGCAGTCAGGGAATTCATCTATAAGCTCTGTGCCATTTTTAGCAAGATATTTATGGGTTACTTTTACCTGATGGGGACTCATAGTTGGGGATTATGCAGTCTAAATGCCACAGGTTTTGTAACAAGCTCAAATAGGTGAGAACTCTGTTTTAGGATACATGGTCAAGTGTTGAAATTTATTGCTCTGTAGAATTAAAATTAGACCTTTAAAAATAACTAAAAATGCCCCAAAATAAATTGCCAGATGCCAAGAACAGCCCAGAACATTCACTTGAGCATTCATCTGTGGTGCAGAAGAACCAAAATCAAGGTTCAGATTTGCATAGTGATTTGCTTCTGACCTTGAAAAACTCCGTATCAGTGCTCTGTACACTCCAAGTTACATTATTTCTGTTTGATCTCTTCTGATTCCTGGTAGTGACATTCTTTTGGCTATGATGCAACTTCATTATTCATTATCCAGGGCTTTCACCTATGACATGTGAAAACCTTGTTTTAATCATTTACCTGAATCAGACATGACATATTTTCTGGAAAATCAAGTTTTTAAGGGAGTGAGTTAAGCACTGAATGGATTTCTCTCTTTCTCTAGTCAGAACTTGCAAACTGAATAAAAGAAAAGATCCAAAATACTTGAGTCCACAAGGCTAATTTTAAAATTGGTCTTCTTCAAGGACAGAACATTTTTCTTCCAAAAATTTCTCATTCTGTTTTAATAATTAATAAAAGAGAGTTTTTTTCAAGGAGGAGCTTGAGAGACTGAGTCATAAAATGATACTACTTCTCAATTAAAAAAAAAATAAAACCCCACAACAAAACTTACTATTTTGGTTGACAAAAAAAAGAATTACCCAAGGCTTTATAAACTACATTATGTTCCCATTTGTAGTAATTAATCACTTTTTTCTTTTTTATTACATCCTTACCTACCAAACAGATTTACATCTCACTTCTCTGAAAAATTTTTCATCTTTTCAGTCCTACAATGGTCCTTCCAAGAAAGCCACAAGGTCTAAGCTGAATATATCCTTTATTTCTTTTCTTTCATCACATTTTATCATTTTTTTTTATTTTATATATATATTGTTACTTGATTTCAGGTGTTTTTTAATTATCCAGTTTCTTTAAAAAATATATCTCATTAATAATCACAAGCTTCCTTCAAGAGAACATTGCAGTCTAAGATATTTTATTGGGCTGTCTGAGTCTCATTTTATTTTTGCCTGGATTGCTCATGGACAAATAATGTACGAACAGGACCTGACTGGGGTCCAGTGTTTGTTGACTTGTGAGTTTGTTCTCCCTGCTTTACTGCTGGTATCAACTATATGCAGTATTCAAGATCGGTTAGCTTTGATAATATCTTAAAACTCTGAGAATGTTTTATTTCTATATAATATCATCAGGGCTGTTCTGGGATAGCAAATGTCCATTTGTAAACAAAGTGGTAATCCATTATCAAAACTAACAGAAATCTCATCATGAAGTAACGAAGTCCAAAGTAATTTGTCTTTATTAGTGTTCACCAAGGACTAATTTTCTGGCAACAGTTACAGTGAAAACCCAGCCAAAAAGTCTTTCAGCTTTGATTAATAATTGTGTGGTGAATCTGAAAGGTGTTGAAAGTCTAAAATCGAGTCTCTTATTCTGTAAATTAGGAGCTTGCTTTTTTAATACTTTATACAACTTAATGTATGCCAGAGAAAATTTATTAGCACAATCAAAAAAGAACTATTATTAACTTATTAAAAAAGCAGCTCAGACTGAGCATCTGAATCAGTCTGTGATTCAGTGTTATGCACGCACAGAGGTGCCTTTGAGGATCAAAAGTCCCATCTTGCCCTGCTATCCTATAGGCAGATGAAGCTCTGAGAGCAGAAGGCTCAAGTGGGTAGGGGTTAGCACTGTTAGCAAAGATGATCACATAGAAAGTCTACATTATTATTATTGTTATTATTACTATTGAATTATTTCATGTCCAAGAAGCATGGTTCTTCTTATCCATCCTTCTCTTTATACTAAAAACCTATATTATATGTATCTGACGAAGACTAAGCAGAGACAAATTATGAGTCTGAGTAATTTCACTTTTTAAGTTTCTATAGCTAGGTTTTAAAAAGCTAAGTTTACTAAGACAAATAGAAACAATTTCCATTAAATTCTTGCAAAGTCTAATCATTGTCTTATTTAATATGTTTGTTCAAGATCATTTTCTCTTCCAATTTGGTATTCTGGTAAAACAACTTGGAACTTGTACAAATGATACTGATTATAGGAACCTTTAGTTAAGAGTAGGAATAATTAAATTCGAACACTAAAAGCCAAATCAGCAAAGACTTAGAAGTACAATATAGGAAATAGTGGTTCATTAGGGGAGAAGACTGACAAAAGAATAAAGGAAGAGAAGATGTTAAGTACAGAAGACTGTGAATCAATATTTAGAAATCTTGAAACATGATTTTTTAATTACAGTATGTATATGGGGTTTCGGCACTTTTTTATTGGATCGGATTCAATAAAAGGCTTTGTTGGGTGGGAAATTGTTCTTCTTTGAATGCATGGGTCACTAGTTTGAATATGCTGTATTTGCAAAATGTAGGCCCAAGATAATTTTGAGAGGTTGAATGACGAGACAACTCTTTGTTTTGTTTTGTTTTGTTTTCAATTAAGACCCTTAATGCCATTTTATGCTAGATAGTAGGCTCTGTGGATGTAGAATGTTACATGAAACACTGACATTTATTAATGAGCTCTTAAAAAAAAAGAAAAAAAAGAAATTTTTTCAGAATAATTTATTCTTTGCTAGTATTAGATTGTACCATATGTCTAGAGAGACACTACAATCTATTAATACTAGCAAAGAATAAGTTTCTTTGCTATGTAGAAATGCTGTTGTGATCAACAAATGCCATAACTTCTAATTGCTAACATATCTCTTGGAAAACCAGAGTAGGTAGGCATATGGCTTTAGCAAATAACTGAGGTTTTTTTTACGAGAAAGACTTTATTCCAGAAAGTTGAAAGAGCAGCTTAGTACTAATCAATATGATTCATTCAGGACCTCAGAGCCATACGTAACAATAATTTTGAAACATGGAGGGCATTAAAATACATTAGTACAAAAAGATGAGAGAAGTGCTTCAATTACGACAAACTTGAAAAAAGAAGGCATGGAACAATGTAACTGTGTGACATCCTAGAAACTGGAGAAGTTGAGGAAAGAAACAGAATAGAAGGGAAATTCTAGTTTTATAATAGTCTAGATATTAGAGAAAACCAACCTCAATGCTAAAAAAAGTATTTAAAAAAGGAAATTGACATTACATCAAGGACATGGATATGAAAAATATACAGGTGACTAGTATGTAAGTAAGGTACAGATTTGCAGAGTCGTAGTTAGAAAGCTGAAGCCTTAAAATTAAATTAACAGGGTGAAAAGGAGAAGAACAATTTTTTTAAGCATGTAAGATGCAGGAGATGACAAAACCAGTGTATCTCAGGACAGATGATACTTTGGTTCTATTTTGACCAAAAAGAAAATAGTAAAGGAGTGTTTAATGTATTAAAATAGAATAAGGAAATGGGGATGTGAAAAGGCAGGGTAATGAATAAAGAGAATTAAGAGTAAGCTGAGTGCTCACTGGAAGGTTGTGAAATGAATTTGCAGAAGCCTAGTGGAGTTTATGGAGTCCAGTGGCCTGGAGAACAGAGGAAGTCCTAGGTGACTGACACAGGTAAAGGATAAAATAGAATCTGCGCCTCAGTAGAAAATAAAAAAAAAGAAGGTATTTGTTCCTGAAACCAAGAGCTGCCTTTATCAACTATGTTAGATATATTAGATGAGAGAGTCATATGACTTTCACAAGCGTTCTTCATACAAACAAGTTGTAATACCTGCTATTTGCAAACCAACACTGTCAAAAGTACCTGATAAACAATAACACTGAATAAAAATATCAGTTTTGTAAGGAAAAATCATGCTTGGACTTTCAAT
Source organism: Rissa tridactyla (assembly GCF_028500815.1). Taxonomy (NCBI): domain Eukaryota; kingdom Metazoa; phylum Chordata; class Aves; order Charadriiformes; family Laridae; genus Rissa; species Rissa tridactyla. The sequence goes on along the minus strand of NC_071468.1, from coordinate 112,411,306 downwards.
AGTAGATTAAAAAATGTCTATGGAATACAGATGTCACGGTCATAGGACATGCTCTTCATCCTAAGCAACAAACACATGACAGCACTGGAAATCTAATAGTTCCACTAAGTTGTATGGTGTTAGTTTAGTTTTATGCTAGTGAAATGATCAAAATCACTACATCCTCATAGAAAATATTCTAAGAAGTATTACAATTATTTTTAAATTCTCAATCCAATGGTTAATTTTTTTATTGTTCCTGTGCGTTGTACAATGGGATGAAGATTGCATCCATTTGAGATTGAATGCTATTCAATACTTTAATTTATGAGCTACAAGTTGAAGTGAAAAGTCAACTAATTAAACCATAAATGCGAAAAATACAGATTTGAGAGGTATGTCTCAGATATTTTTTGCAAAAGGACTAAGCAAAACCTTCTTAAACTACAGAAATAGGCCCAAAATCAATGAAACGAGCATCACTACAGGCAAAAGTAGTTTGTAAAGTATAATCATGTAAAGAAATAAACCATAGAGAAAATCTTGGTAGATACTACAAACACTACCTTTAGGAATAATCTGGGAATTTTAATCATGATTTTAAAAAATCTGAGTTAATATGTTATTTCAAAAGTTTATAGTACTTTATTTAGCACTATTATTGAAAGTACCGTTGCAAGAGAAATAAAAGAATTATTCCATTGTGCTTTACATTGGTTTAACTTTAATGGCAGTTTTCCCTCAGGATGTTCAGGATAGAAGTAAACTGCCGGTACTTACTCTTGGATTCGGATAACCTTATAGTAAGTTAGTGTGAATCTTTCTATCTTTGAATCTGTAACTAAGTTGCTGTTCAATTATTTTGTTAAATCATCTCATAAATCCTTAAATGAGTTAAGTATTAAGTGCTGCTAAAATTAACTCCTGATCTACCTCGAATCATTAATAAATTTTAAATTGCTACTAAATCATAAACGTGTCAGATATTTCCAAATGCGACTCTAGGATCAATAATTTTGCATCTGGAGGTATTTTTATACTGTATTTGCATAATTTTGCCAAGCTTCTAACCAAGACTTCACCAAAATTTTATATAATTACAGAAACCAAAGTGATCTTGTGGTGTAATTTGAAGACCAAACTATTCTTCACACACATATGGTCACTGTCTTGGAGAACTTTATACTGTGTTAGGTATCCAAAGCCTAGTTGCAAGTTAGATGGCTAAGTTAGGCATATCAGATCTATTTAGAGCACCTTTTTAAAGATGTTTTCTGTAGATATAAAGCCTCAAAGCTCTTTTCTGTATTTATAAATTCCATGTTGATTTAGTCTTTCTTGAATATTAGTGACCCAAACTGTACACAATAACGTTAACATGGACTTCACCAATAATGACTCTACTGAAAGCACCCCATATCACACTTCTATAGTAATTATGCTGATAAAAACAACAGAAATATTTTTTGTTCACCTCAAAAGAAATAAAGCATTTATAGAAGCACACAGAGTAGAAACAGTAGTAAAATAAAGCAATAGGTAATCTGAAATACTTCTATTGATTTAGATGATTTGAGATGCTTCCTTTACTATCTCCATGTTCCTCAAAACATTCATCATTAGTAACAATGAAGCAGAATATCAGAAACAGACCATATCTTGATTTTTAAGACAGCGTCATCCAGGCATAAAAGTAGGTTGCCTGAAAAAAAATCAAAATGCAAACGATCTCAGCAGAGGCTTCAGTGAGGTTTACATATGTGGAAATACATATGCATGTAATATCAAAATATATAATTTGAAAATGTAGGAATGGCAGATGTAGATAAAACTGAAGTTCATCAATTCCTCTATACTGTTCCTGAAGCAGTAAGTAGCAGACATTGAGGAAAGTTGTAAAAATAAAGTTAAAAAACCCCTAAAAATAAAAATAATTTTTATGGCTTCTATCTAAACTTTAATTTAGAGTCACCATTGCTAAATAGACTTTCATCACTCAACTAAAAAATACTTAGAATTGCCAGCCTTTTATCAGTGAGTTTCCTCAGCTTCAATACATCATTAAATCTTGCTTACTGTTCACTTCAAAGAGCTAAAATTGAAGCATCCACATTAAGAACGCTAATTTCCTCTTACAAAAAAAAAGGGTGAAAAAAGGAAAGGAAAAAAAAAGCAATATAAACACTGCAAAGAAAACATTCTAAAAAGTGTTTTCACATACAGAACGAGGAAACAGCAGTCAGTTTTATTTTTGCAATATTACAGATCAAAGTCTTATGAACTATTATTGTATTGAGAACAAAATATCCCTTGAAACTAACTCTTCAATAATTTGTCACCTCTATTTCAACTGCCAACAAATTCTAATCATGGGCACTCAACGGTAAATTATATGGAAAAAAAATAATCAGAACCATCATAATTCTTTTTTTTTGGTAGTATATTAAAAAAATAGAGGAATAGTGAAACGTAAGTGTAATCTAAATGATAAATCAATAAAAATACAGTGATTTTCAAATGGAAATGGACTGTCTGCATAAAAGACAGATCACACGCTTTACAGAATACACACTGACTAAAGAGTCAGAGGTAGATTTATGGAAAAAGGCATGTCTTCAACATTATTAAACACACAGGACTCTGCTGCCTGACAAGAAATGTTACTTTTAATCTCGATCTCTAAAACCTGGTGGGACAGCGCATCACCAGTGAAGTTTTTCTGGTACATTCTAGGTGAATCTCAATGGGACGTGATGGCTATTATGACTTTTATGGCTATTATGAATAATAATTGCACACTATGATATTACAGCTATTCCCAGCAGCATGTTTAGCACCCCCTGCCTTTTGCAGGACCATTCAGCAGCATGTTCATGAACAGGTTGATATTAGTTCCTACCTCCTGAGTGGTTATCATAAATATAAAACCTACTTGTACCTCTCCTGTAGGGAAGTCAGGTTTGAAAGATGAGCACATCAGTGGCCAAAAATATATTCATATTCACACAAAAGTTCTTCTGAGGTCAACCACTACGCAGATTTTGTTTTCTGACACCATTAAGAAGACACAGTCAAATGTTCTAAAGAATCGTTTAATGAACTGATGAAATACCTCATGGTGAAAGACATTGCTCTTTTGTTTTCACTGAAAATAGGAGTGAAATTAACTGTAGCATGTAATTTAAATTTAGGAGGTTTTTGTTTTGTTTTTAAATTTTCCCTCTAATGATATTTTTGAAGAGATACAAAGAGAAATGAAGGATACATATAAACACATATGAAGGTAGGTAGATCTGTATGTGTATATAGATAAATACATCAGCCTGCATTAAAAAAAAAGTTTTCCACAGATTCCTAGAAATAATTTTATTTGCTAATTGTTAGCTGTTTTTACCATGACAACAATGTAATGGACTTTTTTTGGACAGGCAGAAAGATTTGAAGTCAACTGTAGCCTCAGTCATTTTAGTTTTGCTTTGGCGAAACTGAAAAAGGAGCTTTGTTTGATAGCGATAACAAGCATATGACCAAAATGTTACACTCAAAATCTTGTTTATGGCAAAAAGGAAACACATCTTACATGTTAAGACAGGAATTTATTCCTAGCATAATTGAAATCTTAACAATCAAATCCAAGCATCTTTATTAGTCAAGATCTAATAATCACAGGAACTTCTACACAGAAGTTTCAATAGCTGTAATAATACAATCAGAATTCTTATAAACACACTTATTTTCTGCCTCACTTCCTAATGTTGTGCTCACCCTTCCAATGCTCCTTTGGGTCCTGAAGTCATTTTCTTCTGTCAGTGGTGATGGGAGGTATCACAGCAGGGTGTCAGCAACTGCAGTCCTTTGCTGAAGGAGTATGGTGCTGGTGTTGATGATTTCTTCACTTTATGTTCAGATCCACTTGTGTTCCTTTTTAAATGTTTGCTAGCATGCTTTTACACCTTTGCTTGCCCCTTATGGGTCTGCAGCTCCATGTTACATCAGAATTTATTATATTTGGTGCTGTTTGTGTATGTTATATATTATTTCTTTGTTTTCTTTCTTATCCCTAAAACTAGTTTTGTCTAGCTCCAGGTCTCCATTTCTTTAACTGACCACTAGCGAGTAGCTTATAGACGTGGAGGTGCAAGTAATAAGCCTGTGCTCCCTCTCTTACCATTCCATGCCTGTACTTTTCTAAGTCACCTCCTAGATCTCCACTTCTCAATGCCTCTGTTATCATGCCAGGCCTGTATTTCTCTATATTACATCACTATAATACCACTACGGTGACACCACACAGAGAGAAATAAAACTAAACCCAAGTAGCTATAGACACCAGGTCGCTTTGAAAAACTGCTGCCACGGCTAAATCAAATAAAACAGAGTTGCAGGGAGGTCAAAAACTGTTCAGACAAGATAAGCCTAACAAACGTCTGCTTTGAGGTCCTGCAAACATGGTGAAAAGCCTGCACCACATTACTAACAATGACAATACTGTCTCATAGAGCTAAACGGTTATGAAGCCAAACATGGAGGAGGGCGAGCAGAAGGGGGAAAAAAAAAAGAAAAAAAAAAAAAAAAGCAGGGACACCTCTCACTAAACCAGGCTGCTCAAAGCCCCATCCAGCCTGGCCTTGACATGGCTTAGTGGTGGACTTGGCAGTGTTAGGTTAACAGTTGGACTCGATGATCTTAAGGTCTTTTCCAACCTAAATAATTCTATGTTTCTGTGATTCTATGAAATGCACCATTAATAGTGATTCTTCCTCCAGGAATAGAAAACATAAGATCTATCAAGGATCATTCTCTCTGTCTTTCTTCCATTTCTTTTTGGTATAGGCATTATTTTTCACCCCGAACAATTTGAATTGCAGTTGCCTCCTAGTCAATATGTAGAGCATAAAGAATTTTCATCTCTCTGTTTCATTCTGTCGTCAACACATTCATTATATTATGTGTTTTAGTAATGTTTAAAAATAAGATGTTATTAGAAATCATAACTTGCTGCTTACTGTGTGAGCCTTCATATAGCCATGGGATAGTGTGGTTAATTTGATACAAGAGATTCCTGTAGTAACTGAAATAACAATAATTTACAGTTTTCCTTCAGTGAATGCCAAGAGTCAGACAACAGTTTTTATCTAAATATTTTTGGCTAGTAGTGTTTCCAACCTGATGTTTTGTATACGATTTAATACCATTTAGATGATATTTGGATAAGAACTACTGTCACCAACATTCAAAAATGTAAACACGCTTATGAATCAATGGAAATTTCAAGTAGCAGTGACCAATTTTGAGTACCATAACCTAGAGAAAAATTTTAATAACATTATCTGTTGAATAAATAGGGCTACGTGCAGATTAAGCAATTATTCTTCAAAAGCAATTACTCTTTGAAAGCATAAAAATAATAGCCACGAATGAATAGCTGTATATCTCATAAAAGCTCTCCTGATGACGGTATGTGACATGATGCGAGACCTACTTCTTGCAAAAAGGTGAGGTTATTCCACAGAGACAGGAATCAAGCAGATGTTCCACAGTAGGGAGGAGACTGCACCTGAGCTGTAGTAGGCTCTGAGGGCCCATTTTAGAAAGTGTAACTTCCCTTTCTGTTACCTGATGCTAAGTCCTATAACTGAGGTATAAAGTTCTTTCCAAAAGAAAGAAATTACAGACTGATATTGTGAATTTAAGTTGGAATTTTCTTCCTTACTTCATACAAATTTACATCTCAACTTCTGTACAACTTATGTATACGTAACAGCCTCTAAAGTGGGAAGAAAAAAATGAAGATATTTGTTTTAAGCCAAGGAATTTTTATCATACGTGCATATCTATTCTATTTTCATACAATTAACCAATTCATCAAGATTCAGTGGGATGGGGGAAAGAATCAGAAGAGTGAAAGTAAGAAAACTCTTGCCTTGAAATAAAGACAGTTTAATAGGTAAAGCAAAAGCCATTCAAGCAAGTAAAGCAAAACAAGGAATTCATTCACTGTTTCCCACTGGCAGGCAGGTGATCAGCCATCTCCAGGAAAGCAGGGCTCCATCGCACGGAACTGTTACTTGGGAAGACAAATGTCGTAACTCTGAATTTTGCCCTCTTCTTTCTTCTTCCCCCAGCTTTGTCCCTTCCCAACTTCCTGCACACCCCCAGCCTACTCACTGGTGGGGCAATGTAAGAAGCAGAAAACACCTTGACGCTGTGTAAACACTGCTCAGCAACTGCTCAGCACTGTTGATAACAGTGTTATCAACACTGTTTCTAGCACAAACCCAAAACATAGCCCCATACTAGCTACTCTGAAGAAAATTAACTCCACCCCAGCCAAAACCAACACATTTACCAAGAGATTTTCCAATCTGTTTCAGATCTCTTTGACTTATGCATCAGGAGACCAGTTACTGATATTTTTTTCTGAAACTCTGGGGCTAAACAGAAGGTTTAGAATTTTGAAACACAGGGCTTTAAAAAATGCTGAATCAAGGATAAAGGTAGATCATATCTTGCAGATCATATCAACAATATATGTGGAAGTGCAGTTTGGTTGATTTTTTTTTTCCTATCCAAAATCTTAAAAAAAATAATTTAAAAATGGCAGAATTAATAGAATTGATTCAAAGTAATTATTTAAGTTCTTTGGAGTTTGCTGAACAACTGCTTAGCAAAAAATTCACAACATTTTTCAATATTAGAGTTAATGGATTTCATTATCTGATGTACTCACTCCCTGTGGTTTGTGTTCTGCCTTGTTGACTGTGATCATGCTGCCAAAACAAATTTTTATCTGCTTTTTTCTTGGAATAGAAATTTGTTAAACATATAAATATACGATATTTTATCTATATGTAATATACATATAGATATATTTAGTTTCCATTTTCTGTCTCCCTTTATCTGTAATGACACACTAAAAGGTAACTAGCTGTGAAGGCATCAGTGGGGAGGAAATCAATGATTTGGTGCTCAGCAGCTCCCTACCAATTGCTAATCTATTGACTGACTACCAATCAATTGCTACACTGCTCCTACTGAGTCACATAATGTAGATAAAGAACATGGCTCAGAGGAAGAGGCAGCAGGATTCATAAAAACAAATGGAACCTCAAAGAACGTAAAGAAAAGAGATGGTAGATAATCATGAAAGAACAGAACAAAGTGGGCAGAGTGAAAAACAAGGTCAGAAAGAAGAGTGGTTTTCTTCAAAGGTTTAGGTGGAATATTTTCTTCAAATGTGTATGTGAAAGTTAAAATTAATGCTTAAAGATGGGCAACTGAAAAAAAAGTAGAAGGATGCTGAACTAATCTTGGGTAACAGCTATTCTCCGCTACCTCCTGCTCCTCAGTTAAATGCTAACATTTTCAGGAAATCTTATACACTTTATTTCCTATGACACACAGTGATAGAGGGATAACACAGAAAAAGCCAAAGCACGGAAAATACGAAATGGATCTAAATAAGTTATAAGTACGTACCACATCCACTGTAATTGCTGTCAGAAAAAGCAAGAGATGTAGAATGAAGCTGTAAGTGCAAAGAATTGCGCTTCTTGAGGGCTTTGGTTCTTTTTAGTTTCATAAGGTACTGTTAGTCTCCAATCCAGAGTAACAGACAATTGTAGACTCTTAGTCTGCAGTCCAAACCTATGTCTTAGGTCTTGCCATCTCTGCCTACCTTTGAACAGGACAAAGAAAAATCAGGAAGTAGTAAGATTAAAACACATGAAAGTTTATCAAACATCAGCAGCATATGAACCACCAATAAGAAAGCAAAATACCATACTAAAACTGAGATTAATTAGCTAACATAAAAATAAATTTATCAAAGCATAAAGCAAGCTTACTACAATAAAATATAAGACTCAAGGCACATACTAGAGTATTGTTTAGCTGAGACCTGTCCTGAAAATCCAAAAGTTAAGAAGTATTGCAGTGGTATTCTGATGTGTTTTCATTTATGAATATATTTGCAGTTTAAAATAATTGGAAGAATATGAAGGAAATAACTGATCACATGTGGAAGGAATACTCGAGAAAATGTTAGTCTCAAGTTTGTACAGCATAGCTTCAGTTCCTTGCTCCACCACTGATTTTTACTGTAATGTTGGAACCCAGTCTATGTGTGCCTCAGTTCACTATCTTTAATGTAGGAATAACAGCACTTTCATACTTCCCAGGAGTGTGATAAAGAGTAATAAATGCAATTAATGTCTGTGAAGTCCCTAGATAGTATGGTATTAGGATCATGTTAATCCCTTATATATATGTTAAGAAGTAGGTGAATTTAAACTACTTAGAGCTTTTCCAATCTGCTAAATATATACTGTCTGATTCTGAAAGGTGGAAAGTGCAGGTAGTTTTCATTGGCTTCAGACACAGTAGCTGAAGGTCTGTATCTCTAATAGTCAAACTGTACCTATTAACTGCTGTCTGACTTCTTGTTAAATGTGGTTTGTGACACAAATTCTTGTCAAGCCTTCACTTACTTTTGCCAAGCTTTCACTTTAAAATACTGTCTGTATTATTTACTTTCATTGTTAAGAGACAGCAGTATGTGATCAATAAAAGAAGGCTCTCGATGTTAATCATCATCACTTTTACTATAAATATGTACATTTTCAGTCTCATAATCTCACCGATTACCATTTATTGATAATTTGGGAAACTGGAATGAAATAGACTTACCCTACTTTTAAAATCAGTAAAACAGGCAGATGGGATATATTATTAAAATGAGAATGTGTTGTATTTTGGTGCTTGCTTCAAAGATAAACAATATAATGTTGGTAACAGTGTGTGTGAGATAAAGTCCTTCACCTTATTCCTAATTGTTGCCAGTAGTTTTCTAAAGTTATCTCATGACTAAGCACAACAGAGGTGACTTCTGTTCTTCTCATCTGCTTCTAATCTCACTAGTGCAGCACATCACTAAGCTTCCTTCCAGTGCTACACCCATGCCCCTGTATCCCCTCATCTATTTAGACATATATGAAGACTCATATGACAGGGGCAGACAAAGGATCTTTGTGCTTGGGGCACAAAACAGCTGAGTGAATGGAAAGAATTTATGAACTACATTGGAAAGCTAACAGGTAAGGAAAAACCCACCTGGGAACGGAAGCAAATCTTGACACTGGGGTCAACATTGATCTTTTTTGACAGACATTTAGAATGAGAGACAGTCAGAGTCCTGTCTCTTCCTCAGATAAGTAAATAGCCTCAGATAAGTAGGTATCTATCTGCATGGTTATTTACTATCGGGAGCAATAGCAGAGTCCAGTCTTCACTCATATTTACCCTTTTTTTGATGGTCTTTTTTTCATCTTATTGAACAGTTTAGAGAGCTATTAACGAAGGAGAGACTATGAGAATTCCCATCCCATGAAAAATATCATTACAGGATCACAGCATCGTCCAGGGTGGGGGGTATCTCAGCAGGTCTAAAGTCCAACCTCCTGCACAAAGCCTGGCCAATACTAAAGTCACACTAAGTTCCTCAAGGCTTTTCAGTTGGTCTTGAAAATCTCCAAGGAGGGAGCCTGCACAACCTTTCTGGTCAACCTCTTCACGGAATCACGGAAACACAGAATCTTCAGAGTTGGAAGGGACCTCTAGAGATCATCTAGTCCAACTCCCCTGCTAGAGCAGGATTGCCTAAAGCACATCCCTCAGGGCTGCATCCAGGCGGGTCTTGAAAATCTCCAGAGAAGGGGACTCCACAACCTCCCTGGGCAGCCTGTTCCAGTGCTCCGTCACCCTCACTGTAAAGAAGTTTTTCCGTGTATTTGAACGGAACTTCCTATGTTCCAGCTTGTGCCCATTGCCCCTTGTCCTGTCGCTGGGAACCATTGAAAAGAGCCTGTCTCCGTCCTCCTTAAACCCACCCTTTAGGTACTTGTAAACATTAATGAGGTCCCCCCTCAACCTTCTCTTCTCCAGGCTAAAGAGTCCCAGCTCTTTCAGCCTTTCCTCATAAGGGAGGTGCTCCAGTCCCACAATCATCTTGGTTGCCCTTCACTGGACTCGCTCCAGTAGTTCCCTGTCCCTCTTGAACTGGGGAGCCCAAAACTGGACACAGTACTCCAGTTGTGGCCTCACCAGTGCAGAGTAGAGGGGGAGAATGACCTCCCTTGACCTACTGGCCACAGTCTTTCCTATGCAGCCCAGGATGCCATTGGCCTTCTTGGCGACAAGGGCACACTGCTGGCTCATGGATAATTTGCTGTCTACCAGGACCCCCAGGTCCTTCTCCTCAGAGCTGCTTCCCAGCATGTCCGCCCCTAACATATACTGGTGTTTGGCATTCTTCCTTCCCAGGTGCAGGACCCTACACTTGCTTTTGTTGAACCTCATTAGGTTCTTCTCTGCCCAGCTCTCCAGTCTGTCCAGGTCACGCTGGATGGCAGCACAGCCCTCTGGAGTGTCGGCCACCCCTCCCAGCTTGGTATGATCAGCAAACTTGCTGAGGATACACTCTGTCCCCTCATCTAGGTCATTAATGAATATATTGAACAAAATCTTCCACTGCTTGACTGTCCTCACAGGGGAAAATTTATTTTATATCCAGTCTGAGCTCCTGAAGCTCTGCCTTCCTGCCAAGGCTGGACTGCTGGCTCATGCTGCTTTCTGCCCACCAGAATCACAAGGGTCTTTTCCACAGGCCTGTGTTGTTGCAAAGGAGTTCCTCTTTCCCAGGTGTGGGACTTCGCATTTATCCTTGCTGAATTTTATTAGATTTCTGTTAGTCCATTTCTCTAGCCTGTCTAGACTGAAGGCACCACAACTCTCCAACATATTGACTATTCTTCTTTTATTGTCATCTGCAAACTTGATGAGACCACACTGCACGACCTCCTCCAGGTGATTGGTATTAGGCAGTGTCCATCTTCACTATATCACCTGTCCCATTCAGCAACAGGCTTATATCTTGCTTGTTCAGCATTTGGCTACCAATGTAGTAATAGAAGATCCTGTCCTTGATGCAACTCAAACTGCAAATATCAACTCTACATGAGCTCTGGCTTTCTCAGCAACACTTTCTCATGCCCAGACAGTGTTACTAAATCCCTTCTTTGTGGACTATTCCTGTTTCTATGGCTTTTTCTTTGTATTGGAACTCCACTATTAACTCCCTATTTATCTAAGGCAGTTTTCTCATGTGTTTACTTGTTTTCCTCGGTATCAGGATGGACCATTCATGTGTGATTTGCAACTCTCATCTGACAAATCCCAGAATACTCTTTGTCTGGAATATTTCCACTTACCTTTCACACCATAAAAGTTATGCATGTAGTTTGTATTTCGTCTTTAATCAGTAGAGAGAGAGACAGATGTTTAGATGAAGATTTATCCCTCTTTTAGATAGTTTTCTAAGATTAATATGATCAAGGACAAAGCTTAGATAAGTAACTTAGACTCTTTACTTTCAAGTAGCTAGAGTTATTAAACTGGATCAGCTCTTAATCATCTTTATCATAAGATATTGAACTGCTCTTTTTTTCTCTGATGACTCAGTTGAGTGACTAGTGAACGTCACAGAAGTAGATGAGATAATCTTTCTTTGCCCATTTAGAAGAATATAGTGCAGGAGAGGCTGAAGAAGACATGGTTCCTTTTAGGTTTGGCACTTACTGTATGTAGCAGCTAATATATGTGATTAAGCAAATATGGCAACAACACAGAACATTGTGATCAGACAGGTCACACTTTTTTCAGGTGTCCCAGCTGTTTTAGAACCCAAACCCTCTCCATCTCTTACTGGGTGATATTAATAGTTTCACAGATATTTGCCCGATGGCCTATCAGGATCAGTAGGCTAGATGCAATTGTCTAAAAAGAGAAATTAAGTATCCCTCAGAAAAGGAGGGATTATATCCCAGCGTGAGACAGACGGTGACAAAGTCATTCACTTCTTTGGTGGAATTCTTCCCATCAAATGCACGTGTTCACAGAACAGATGATTACATCTGAATCAGTTTGCTCTGTATACAATGGATCTTTACTAAATATTGACAGTAGAGTTTAAGACATGAAATGAATCTCATTTTACCGAAGATTCACTTCATATCCCAAATTCCACTGAATAGGTCACATGCAGCATTCCATAAAAGTGCCTGACACTCTCCGTTGACTAAAAGGGGATTCTAGGGATAGATTGCATGGATGCACATTGCAGAAATCTTGTATTAGGCAAGATGAATCCAATCCTTGGTGATGATTATTCCATTCCACAGCATCAATAGACATTACTAATCTGAAAACTTTGTGCAAATGAAGCACTTATGTTCATAAAATCGCTCTAAACTGAACATGGAAATTAACTCTCAGTAAATTAAGCGACCATCTCAATAAACACAAAAGTCTGATAATATGGTTCTTAGCAAACAGTTTCAAATTTAATTATCTTTATTTAGATCGACTGAGTTATCTGTAATATAACAGAAGAAAAATTCAGTGAACAGATCACACTACTAGGAAGTATAGTGAAGTGTGTTGTGGTTTCAGACTGAGTAATAGCTGTGAGCATTGGCTAACTATTTTGAAGAATAAATACTTATTTGACAGATGATAGACTGTTTATTTGAAGATTTTATTTCCTCTTCAAACACATTCCTGTAATCTCCTAATTTATTTTTAAAAGCTCTTATTATCCCTGAAAAGTAATCGGTTTATTAATAATAAATTCTTTGATTATCAATAGTTAACGTTCTTACAATTTTTCTTACTGTGACATTGCCCACACTGTATTTGGTGCAATTCAAATGTATTGGTGAAGCAGGAAAAAATTTAAGTCATGGGTCTGAATTATCTTCACTTGTTTGAAAACCTTCCGGCATCTGGTTCAAAAATCTGTAGCATATATATGTAGTATACTAACGTTTGCTATGATTTAGCATATGATTTGCTATTCTAACTCTCCATAGTTTTTTGGTTGCAGGAAAATATATAGTTCTTTACAGCCTTCATAAGGTGAAATAGAATTTCCTTTTTTAATGTATTCTTGGTGTAATTATACAATTATTCATTGGGAAACAAAGAGTACACATAATGTAGAAAGATTGCTTCAGAATGAACTGTGAACTATGTCATTACAGAGACACCTCACCATTGAATAAACACCAAATCTTTGGATAGTTGAATGAAAACGGGAGAAGAACCAAGAACAGAACTGCTTTAAGATAGAATACAATTATTATTTGTTTTCAATCTCAGAATTTATTCTACCAAATAAAAACCATATAAGCCTAGAACGCAGTGGTGGATGAAAGATAGTAGAAATTCTTTGCTTTTGGATTCCCCTGCACGTAAACCCAGAGAATACAGAGCAATGAAAGGCTATCTGCTAGAAGCAAACATTCAATTTGCACTAGTTTGTGAGTCAATTTCAGCTGAAAAGAACTGTCATTTAGCTAGCTCTCCTGCTGAATGCTCCAACAGATAAAGATGGAATTGAGCAAACAGCATTTTCTCCAGTGCATAAGTTGTGCAGTCTTACAGCTTTCAACCGGGAAACTGGCATTTGATCAATTTGGTACCAAACATCACTGCAAGCAGTGAAAAATTAGACTGTGATATATTATGAAAAGAGCCACTCACTATTATAGGAGAGTATTTGTCAGAGATGTGCTACACCTTTACATCAGGTCTGAACTTGACCCAAAGACAGTACAAAACAGGTGGAAAGAACACTGTTGTGCTTACCCTTTATGCAATAGAAATACATATTATTTACAGAACACAATCATAAAAATTACTTTAAATTACAGTGAATTCTATTAAGTAGATCCAGAAAGAAGGAAAGTATTTTGTCCTACTGCTAGGTCACAGGTACTAATGTTACAGAGAAGCAAATATGCGGCTGCATAAAGTCTTCGTTTGCCAATACCATTAGTGATGCTTTCATAGTGTGAGTTTATTCAGTAAATTAGAAGCTGGAAAGAGCTAGGATTCACTGAAAACTACCCGCTCTTTGGATGGAAAGAAAGCACAGCTGGTTTGATCACAGAGGATGTTGCCATGGCTCCACCTGGCAGAGATTCTTCTTTCGACCCAGTCAAAGTAGATGAAAGCAAAACTCTCAATGGATCAGTGTGAAAGTCAGATGCTGTTGCACACGTGTATCATATTTCAAACATACAAAGGCTAAGTGACAAGGCTGTATTTACACTTCTGTCTGCATCTCCAAAAGCAACCAACCAGTACTTAGCAAGGTCGTTTTCTTAGATGAATAAAATAAAATGCAGAATTCCTTCATCATATTTATAAAATGCTGCCAATAAAAGTTTACAAGAACAATAAACTAATATTATTTTAACACTTAATGTTAATCAATATTCATTCAGTAAATAGAATTTAGAAAAAAAATATTTTATACAGCACAAGAATGACAAACATTATTCAGAACATTGTGGTGCAAAAATCTCACTTCTATAAAATCTCTTTTCTCTAAAGAGAAATAGTCCAGATTAGAGTGCATGTTTTCCTCTGCAAATTTCAGGAAAATTCATCATAAAAAAAATCTAAGGAATATAACCACAATATAAATTCACTTCCTCTCAGAATAAAAACCCTATGACTGAGAAGAAAATTGAAAGGGGAGACAGAGGTAATAGTGATAGACATTTTTAACTAAATTAATTGCAAAAACCTTAAATCAATCTTGATATAATACATATATGTCAAAAACAAAGATAAAAAAAATTAAAGACACATACATTTTTGCATATAATGTACAAATGTGAAAGAACAATTCTTTTGTTTTAATTTGTCCTCCAAAGTTGATCACCTATCCTGCTTTGAGCAAGTCACTTTATTTTTCTGCTTGTAAGAGAGAGATAACAGCACTACGTTTAATTCTTGTCTACCTCATAGGGGTATTTCGGAATCAAATGTCAAACATAGACACTTCTTCTCAACCTTATAATTAAAATATCTTTTAAAAAAAAAAGTCTTTAGTGTATTGCAGTAAAAGTTTAAAGGCTCAGTCTTGCAGACCATACTGAATAATGCATAGGCCTCTGTAGCCCCTTTGAAGTCAGCATGACCACCTGAATGAGTAATAGCAGTGGAACAACTCCTAAAGGCTAATTCTGTTGGCTATTCTTTGTTACATGAATCAAATAACAGTTTTACCTACAAGCTACTAAGAGTGACTCAGTCATTAGTGAAAAGAATTTCAACCATTTTGTTCAAAGAACTGGACAGTCAGCCTGTAGAATTGTAATGCATTATTGACAATTATTGTTCTCTCTCAGAAAGTACTCCCATCTCATTGCTGAAAATTAAAAATGAGGCTGGTCAAAAAGCTAAATGGTATGTGATAATATCTCTGATATCTTTTTTGGCTTCAAGGAAAGTCATTTCATCTTTTTTGCTGGTGAACAGCATAACCTATCTTTTCAGTAAAAAGATATAAACTGTGAATAAAGGGCAACTATTAAGTCCTATTGAATTACTAAGATTAAATTTTTTCAACTTTGTTAGACAGCAGTGCCTTTGTCTTTCAATAACATCAGTGAACCAATTCATTTCAAAAAAACGAAGCTTCTTTAACCAACATTTCACTGACCTCCTCAGATCATGGAAATACCTAGCATCAAAAGCAGGATATTCATAAAAACATATATGTACTTCCCATAGGTAAGAAAACTCACACATTACCCAAACTACCCAAAACAAAGATGTAAATGTAGATAAATGCTTGGGTACAATGGGAAAAAACTTTAGGAAGGAGAACTTGTCAAATCTCAAAAATACATAGCAGAAGATAGGTTTCTTTGCTCAGATACAGAAGTCAACAAGATTTTGCTAATCCATTTGCAAGGGTAAGTGTGGGGAACTGCAAGAAGATCTAGTATTTTGTCAGTCTGTTAAGATTTCTAAGGGGAATTAATTCAACAGCTATTGCAAGTTCCACAGAACAATTTTCTGTTTTCTGTGGGGAAGGGCAGCAGTGTAACTGTGAGGGAGTAGAAGACAGCACAGGTGGTTTTGGCCACTGCATAGCTGTGTCTGCTATCTGAGGATGTTTCAGAGCCAAAAAATTAGTTATCCAAATTCAGGCTATGATGCAAACTTAATTGTGAAACAAGTCAAAGAGAATTCTCTGAGGAACATCTGGTGGAGTTTTGTTACTTGTACAGATTTTCCAGCTGATGGACATTTAAGCCAGCAGCTGAGACCTAAGTTTGCACTCCCAGAGAAAAGCAATTCCATTCAGTCTGATAAAGTGATCATGACAATGCTAAGTAATCGTTAAAACCAAAGTTGTGAATGGAAGTGGAGTGCAAAAGGGTTTAACTGAAATATAATGGGGAAATGAAAATCAATAAAGACAAATGTTGAAGGATATATCATCCTATAGAAACGATTGCTTAGGAGAAAAAGGAATGAGGTAATAGCATTATAGTTCAAAGAAGGTAAATCAGTAAGATAAAAACCCCTAGAGAAACCACAAGTAAAGGGTCCCTGACGATTATTCATAAATGAAGGTATATTTATCTAAGTTGTAGAACCTGTTATGCTAGGAGTTACCTGTGGGCCAAAATAACCCAAAGGAGAAGTATGGTTGTATAATAAAATATATATTGCACAAGAAAAAGAAAAGATAAAAACCAATTTAATCAACTAGTCAAAATGCAATATACAATGAAATACATAAGATGAGTGATATACTGCTATTTGTAGTCCTAGTAACAAAATTAGTTATAATTTTTTCTACCTATAGGAGAAAATAGAGAACAAAGATTATTCCAAATGAATAATGAAAGCACAGATGTAAAAGCAAAGAATCACCAAAACAATCTGGATATGCTTGAAATGCAGATGAGAAACGTACTCTGAATGAATAAGGAAATTATCTGCACTAAATATAGCAATAGACTTTTAAGAGATCAAGTAACAAACAGTCCTCATTAACACATAAACTAAAGGAAATAAAATATGTCAAAAATAATAGTACTTTAATAAATACATCAGGATGGAAAAGATCACATTTTAGAAACCTACTTAAAAAGATAGGAAGATGTAAGTGGAGGAGAAAGTCTAAGACACAAGCATAATTTTACTGTCAGACTAAGAAAAAAAAACAACCCTAAAATATTTTTTTTTTACCTATTTCTTTAGGAAAAGTAGAGGGGCCACAGAACAGAAAGACATATAGGTTACATTAATTTTTGTTATGGCAGAAATATGACATGCAAGAACAGACAGTGTCTGAGGGCAATCTGATACTGGCCAACTTTACCAAAAGAGCTGGAAGTCAAAAGATGTCAGCAAAGAACCATCAACAGGATGCAAAATAACTTTCATATACAATACAGAAAATAATTGTAAATAAGAGCCTTAAACAAGACTTTCACAGCCATACAATTTAGAAGGCAGGACAAATCCACGCTTCGGCAAATGAACACACCGTGAGCCCAACTCTGTTTCCCAAGCTCCGTGCAAACACACTGCTCTGAAGTGCCATATGTTACAGAACAGAACATACTCAGCTACAGCCAGTAGAAACCATAAACCAGGTGGTTTAATCAGTTTCCCAGTGTCAGTAGGGACACAACTGCACAGCTGTATAATGTGGCAAATGAGAAACGCCAGTTAGGAAGGAGTAAAATGATACATCTCTGAGGTAACTGCCAGTTTTGCCAGCAGAATAAAATAAAAGAAATTTGCAGATCTCTGCATGCTGTCTGGCATCTTTTGGCCTCTATTTCATATGTTTCACAGTACATATTGCAAATGTTCAGTTTACTATAGACTAAATGTTTACCGAAAAACAAGTCCCTCTCAGCTCTGTTACAATCTATTGTTAGCTTAATACACGCTTTTCTTTTCCTCTTTGTTAAGGTGAGTTGTAAGACATTCATTATATTCCCTTTAAATTTAGCAAGACAGTGGGCATACATATACAGTTGGCAATACTGCTATTCACATATAATGGGGTGTGATTCCATCTTGAATTATCCAAGGATTTATAAGACACTTGTTCCTAAGGCTCAGTCATTCCACAGTCTCTAACCATCTTTCTCTGTGCATCCCTATGCTCACCTTAAATTGGCTAAATGACAGGTGCTGGTTTATTTCATTTATTCCTTTACCAAGGAAATCAGCAATTCCTTTTATATTTCCAATATACATTAATCTATGGACTTTTAATTTCAAGATTTTTTTAAAGTTGGTTCATAATAAATTTTCATCTCCAGAACTCTGCAAGTTTTTGTTTCCTGCCATCAAATGGGTGTCTGGAATCTGACTAAGTAAAACAGTTAAGCCAAATCTCACCTTGCTGTGATGAGATCTAATTCTCAATAGCTCTTATACAGACATGTAAGCTTGAGAAGGTTCTGTCTTCCACCTATGTTAAGGACAATCAGAACTATTCTCTAGACTTATAAAACATTATTGTAACATTTAGCCCTTCTGCAATGAGTAACTTTTTGCGAAGGTATTTATAACAGCATTCTTAAGCAAGTTTTTGAACACTTGTAGCCCCAAATATTGTATCAATCCCACTCAAGTAAAAATTGGATGCATATATTATATGTAAAATATACAAAAATATATAAAATGGATAAATCTTTAAACATAATATTTCAATCCATTATCAAAATGAAAATATGTTGAGAATAGTACAGTCCACAGTAGTATTCAACAAATCAAGTCAACTTTTTCCACCTGGAAGATGAAGAAAAAGTTCAAAGTAATACGAACTAAAAATTGTTAAAATAGTCACTTAAAAAAAAAAAAACAAAACAAAAAAAAAACACAAAAAAAACCCCAAGTACTCATCTCCAAAGTATTGAAATGAAGGAATTTCAGCTTTATTGCATCTTGTCCAGAGAAACATACTAATTTGGTTCACTGATAGTAACATCACCTTTGAGGTATCTGAAGTTGGAAAGAATGCAGATATTTGCATATATTATCTTTAGTTTCTTTGATGTAGTTTCACAGAGGAAACATCTGTAGGCATAAATAACAGCTCATCTGAGAGCCTGAAATAAGGTGGTTAATAATCAATACTCTCTAAGAATTTAAATGTCAAGTTATTTTTTATAACTACCATTTGAGTTAAATTTAAGAAGTCCCTTAAGAATTAGCTGGTATATTCAGGAAGCACAAAATGCCGATAGATACCAGGGATATTTTCACTGGATACAAATAGCAATAGTCCTGAAAGCTTAGATTATTGGGAATTATTTGGATGATTTAGCTATTGGTTATTTTAATAAGGTAATATAGAATCATAGAATCATAGAATTGTTACCCAACTTTATACATGGAAATATAATACCTAAACCAAAAACTATACTCTGCACCTGAAATCGAAAAAAAAGCAAAAGAGTATTTTTTTAAAATGAAAGATATGTCGTGAAGTGCAGTAAGAAAAAGGGGACAGATCCTTTATCCATGGATCTAGCTCTATCCTAAAAGGTACATGTGATATAGTATCGGTATATGCCATTTGCAAATCTACATCCAGAAACAGAAAGCATGGAACCACGTCAAAAGAAAACATTTTGTGTAACCTCTTATGAGGTTTAGAGCACAAGAGTGCACTAAGCAACTTAGGAGCCTAATTTGAAAATGTCCTCATGATTTTTGGCGGCCTTCTTCATAGGCAAGTCTGACTTCCCAAGGTTGACAGGGTGTTAAAAGCTCCTTGCCCCCTCAAACCTTGATAGGAAAACACTAATTTTTGTTAAGAGGTGTAATTTATCCTCTGTGATATCATGCAGCTGTGGTTCTCTCAAACAATCAGACAACACACAATAGGGAATCACTGTGATGAGATCTAATTCCCTATAGCTCTTATATGGCCGTGTAAGTATGAGGAGGTTCCCTCTACCTTAAGGACAATTAGAACTATTGAAAAATTTTAACATTTTGTCTAGAAAAAAGAATATTTGATGGAGAGCTAACAAATATGACTGTGAAGATCATTTTTACCAGAAGACTACTATCACATTATTTTAAGTTGCTGTCTAGTGAGTTTCCTGCCACCCTGGGACTCTGGACAGTTGAAAACACCAGACAACACTGGTCACAGTGCATGTGCAAAGCAAGTCTCTTGTCAATGCAAAGCAGAGCTGATCTGCATTGGTAGATAAGCCTGTCAGGAATGGGAAAGGTCTGGCTTGTTCTATACCCTTCTTGGATCTGCCAGTGTTGGCAGGATTGATGATGTAATTTGTAAAACCATCAGCTTCAAATTTGTCAGCAATTAAAAAAAAATAAACAGAATACCAGAAAGGACTGAAGAATAGATAGAAGAGGAAAACACATACCTGAAAAGATTGTTTTATATGTTGTCAGTTTATACACAAAACTAATGAGAATTTACCTGGAGCATTATACATAATCTGGGTACTTTGTTAAAGCAAGCAGAAAAAATGCCTGGAAACTGTACAACACAGTGAGAAAAGGCTAATGAAAAAATTAAGATAAGAAAAGAATTAAGATGATTAAGCTGTATGACATTTTGAAAGGCACAGAGACAGTGTGCATCATCAGCTACTGAAAGGCGAAAAATCCCTCAAAATAAAAATGGAAACTGAGAAGCTGAAAGGACCACGAGCACTGATGGAGTTCAAGAGAGAGATGCACTCTGAAAGCAAAACAAATATTCAGAATGGGCTAGAAGCTGCATCAGTAGAGGAAAGAAGTGAGTATAAGCTTCTGTAAGCAACTAGGGTGTGGGGAAGAAAGAAGGAGAGAAAATTATATTCCTGTCTCCAACTACAGAGGCTTGAATGGGCTTGGAAGCTCAATTACACTCTCAGTCCTCGAAATGCTCCCTCAGATCAGTACTGAAGAGATAAACCATTCTGCTGGAGAGAAATGGGCAAAAGCATCTCTTCATGACCTAAAAATCAACAGAAAAGTCACTGCCTTTGCATTGTACTTAAAAAATGCTGCTCAAAAGAGGTATGAGACTTCACCATGAGATTTTAGTTCAAATGCCCCCCCACTATCTCCTAAATTTTTATTTAGATTTTCACATTTTTGCTGAAAAGTATGCAGGCGCAGAGCAGTAGTGGTTAAGACTGTCCACTGGAAACAGGGCTGAACACTAACTCACACAGGCACTCAAGAGAGAACTCACAAATGGTAATAACTTTTGGTTACTGTTTTCCTAGGTGAGTCTCAAAGTGATTATCAAGAGGTTAGAACTTTATAGACACTTCCTTTCCTTATGCTTTCCAATTCCTTAACTTGGCACTTTTCAGAAACAATGGACTATTAATTTCATTGGATTTCAACAGTATGAAGGGGTGGGGAAAAGTCTGTGGTAAAATCCTCAATATTTCAACACTCATAGACTTCACTGCATGCTTTCAGAACATCCTCAGTATTGAAGGACTATGCTCAAGCACACAATTACCTCCCTGCATTTGGAGCTGGATGGTGGGGATGGAGCTGTGGATGCAGTGTGGTGCAGCGGTACTTTATGATGTGCCTCAGATCTTAACCAAAAGCTCAAAAATTAGGAGGGAAGCCTTGCATATGAAATAAAGTTACAGATATCTGAGGAGCAAGAGATATGTGACTTCACCAGAGTACTCAGAACTACAGATGAATTTATTCAATTATTAGAGATGGTTTAAGCAATGGCCGCTGCTCCTGTCCTGCCCCAGTCACCTGTTCCCCAACACGCACAGGTATTTTTCTAGCTGCGCCAAAGAGCTAAATAGGCAAAGTAATCCCAAGAAATAACTAATTTAATTCCACTGAGTTGTTTTTCAACAGCTTTTCACAGAGCAACTACACAAATAGTTGTGCTAGCATAATGTAGAGGGAGGAGAGCAGTGAAACAAAACATCTTGGGAACAAAGGCAAATAATTCTCAGTTGTCGGGCTGTGAATTTTTGGTTGACTTTTTAACAGTTTTTGCAAAACTCTATTTCAAAGGGACATGTGTAAATGGCGTCATACCTTAATAGAGAAAAGAAGTCCCTTTTATTTTCAAATTATACCTGTCACTGTGTGAGCCTGGAGCTCAGAGTTCTAAAGGTAAAGCTTCACATGCAATAGATGTTTTAACACAGTAAAAAGACTGTGTTAGATTTTGTGCATTATGTAATCCCAAACTACGTGAAAGTCTGGTTTTGTGGTGCACAAGTCATTTAATTCATGTAATTACTCTGTAATAGCATAATTGTTATAAGGTAGAATGTGAGCCATAAAATCTAGTGATTATGGAGTTATTTATGTCCTATAAATACTATCGCAATTATACTACAAGTTAAAGTACCACGCAATACCTAGCTTAATTGCCTCTTGGTTTGTATGGCTAGTTCGAAAATGAGGATCCTCTTTGTTGTAAGCATAGATATAAGCACATTATAACAATGTACATAATGTTTAATAGTTTAGGAAATATAACTAAACAACTAGAGTGAATCAAATTATTAATGACAAACAGATTATACACAAATTTAGCCTCTTTATGGTACCCAGCAGTTTGTACATTTTTCCAACTGACTAACAAATACATTTTGCAAACAAATTTAGAATCATTGCTTCCTCATAAATTACTGACAGCATTAGTTTAACTGTTCAATAGAGATAACTCTAATCAAGAGGTCTGATTGTTGAATATTGCACTTCCACAGTGCAATATATGCAGTATCTGTTTCCTGATTGGGTCTCTTGCAGAGAGGCACCAGAAATGTTTTATGAATACAGAGAATAGAAATCTGAGGCTCTTCGGTAGCGGTATGCAAAGTTTCCACTCAGGCATGTGTGATACGATAGCGACATTTTTTAGGCCCAAGCTGTGTAAAGAAGTGGTGAGGCGGACACCTTTCTTTCTGCTCATCCTGCTCCTTGATCAGCTGTTGCAAGGCTTTTAAATTGAACTCTGTCACTTTTCCAGACTTGTTTCTGCCAAATTTAATCTGCAGTTAAAGGAATAATGGGATGGCTTACACGGCACCAGGTTTGTGGTGTCAGACAGGGTTCACCGTTCTCAAAGCAGGAAGAGGGTCTTGGCTCTTGAGCTAGAGGGTCTTATTCACAAAGCTTTAAACAAGGCTTGAGGGGGAAGGGGCATAATGTCAGGCTTGCCCATGATAAGCTGTGGGATGACAAGCAATGGTTAGAGGGACAGGATGCTAACGAGGGCCTGCAGCCTGTTGCTGTGAGACATGCTGGCGACACTGCAGCACATTTAAGCCTTACGGAGGTGAGCCAGGGGATCCTGAGGTAATAGGAGTCAAGAAAGAAACACCAGTAAAGTACCCAAAAGGAATTAAGGTGTGTTCCTCTAAGAAGGTGACACGGCGACAGCCCAGCTACGCTAATGCATGCAGCAAGGGCAACAAACAGGAGGAGCTGGAAACCACTGCGCTGCTACAGAGCTATGACCTAGTTGCCGTTATTGTAACCTGGTGGGATGAATCCATGACTGGAGTGTGGCTGTCAATGGCTACAGGCTGTTTAGAAGGCACAGGTGAGGAAGGAGAGGTGGAGGCATTGGCCTCTACATCAAGAAATGGACAGAGTGTGAAGAGCTGCCTCTGAAGAACAGCCATGAGCAGGTTGAAAGCCTGTAGGTAAGAATAAGAGACCAAGGCAACAAAGGTGACTACTACAGGCTGTCTGATCAAGGGGAGTCTATTGATGAAGCCCTCTTACTCCAGCTGCAGAAGGCATCGGACTTGCAAGCTCTGCTGGGGAACTTCAGCCACCCAGACATTTGCTGGAAAAGTAGCATGGTGAGCTGTAGGCAGTCCAGTAGGCTCCTGGAGTGCATTGAGGATAACTTCTTAAGCCAGGTAATAAACAGCCCCTCAAGTGGGGGTTTGATACCAGATAGTCACCAACACAAGTGACCTAATTGGTGACCTCAAGATTGGAGACAGCCTGGGCTGCAGTGATCATGCACTGGTAGAGGTCGCAGTCCTGAGGGATATGGGTCAGAAGAGTAAAGTCAGGACCCTGAATTTTAGGAAAGCAAACTGCCAGCTCTTCAAGGAGTTAGTCAACAGGACTCCCTGGGAAACTGCCCTCAGGGAGAAGGGAGCAGAACAGAGCTGGCAGACTTTTAAGGACACCTTCCACACAGCGCAAGAGCTCTTGATCCCCAGGTGTAAGAAATCAGGAAAGGAGGGCAAGAGACCTGCATGGCCGAGTCAAGACCTGCCGGTAAAACTAAGGGGCAAGAAAGAGATGCACAGGCAGTGGAAGCAGGGACGTGTGATGGGCAATGGAAGAGGCTGTGGTAGGCTGCTTTGTCCTCTTCTTATTCTTGGTTAAGAATACTGTTACTGCCTCAGGAAGGTACCTAAGGGAGAGAGAAGTGGTGTTATGGGTTTAAAGAAGGTGTTCAAGTTGCTTTAAGGGATTTTTCCAGGTGATGGTGTCTTCTGAAAAAGAGGAAGGGATCCCATCATTACATTTCATTTACATTTCCCAGTGGACTGAAGTTACTTACACAGAGTGAGACGTTCTAGTCCCTGGTAACGCTATTCATTCAGGGATAAGCAGATTATTTTTCCATAATTCCTGGGAAAATCAAACCGCTTTTTTCTCTTACATTTATCCAACAACAGACAATAAACACATGACTCTGCCATTCCTGAGTTGATTCCCGGGATTGGATCTTCTCCCACCCAAACACAAACATTATTGACTAACCAGAGTGTGTGCAAAGGCTTTCCAGATAAAGGGCTACTGCATAACCTGAACTCATCTCAAACATCCCATCAAACCACGGTTTCTTAGTGCTACAACTTACCAGGTTCAGTTGTTTCTGAAGTTTTCTGTTCCTTGTGGTTCATGTTTATGGTTTGGCAAGCAGTCGTTAACACACATAGGTACAGACTTAGCCAAATATCAGTATTTGAACAAATAAAAATTTCCCCTTTACAGAGAAGTAATAACAAAGTATTTTCACAAATAACAGCCTAGATGTAGCCAAAGGGATTTAAGATTTATGTTAAAATGCAATTATAGAAATCTCTTCTTCTGATTCCATTCCAAACTAGATTTATGGCTATTTCTGAATCAGGTGTTTCATTGGTATTTTTAAAACATAAGTACGTGAAACAATTTTGCCACAATTCTTTCTTTATAAGTTACTGTTGCTGATGGTCAGTCCTCAAAATTCTAACTCCAGTGCGATTGTTTCTGAGGATGACTGATATAGGAATAGATTTTTGGGATCTGCCCTTTGAAACCAGATTGTCAAATGCCAGATAGAACTACAATGAATAAGAAAAGAGGAGGGGATTTTGAAACAGTAATTTGGCATTCAGATGGCTTGCTTAACCTAAAAGGAGAATGTGGAATCGTGTTCATTTTGTATATATGTGCTAGTCACTGCGCCTCGCTTTTAATTACTATATTTTGAACTGCTACATGAGCTCTGTCCAGGAGGGCTGCAAATCTGGCTGCCTAGCAGCTATATTATAGATTTAATTAACACACGTTGAGAACTGCTGCAAATCAGCTGTGCAACCATTCCCTTGCTATTGATGATGACAACCTTATGGAGGCCAAGCTGCAAATCCGCCTCACAGACTGCAGTGCAGTAACCATTACTCTATTGATCAGCTTTGTCTCAGATGTCATGTGGCAAAAACGTGGTAATCAGGATGACAGGCTTAAAAGATGTAAGCTATTCACAGAGCTATTGAGGAAAAAGAGGCTACAGGCATTTAGTGTCACTCAGTGCATCTTTTGAAAGAAAATAGAGTCTTTTGAATAAAGCAGAATGCAGAAAAAAAACCAAAAACGTGGACAATCATAAAAGCATGGTAAAAGATCTGAGTTTAAAGCAAAGTGCAGTAGAAAATAAATACTGAAAACAACCATCCGGGAAAATTCAGCACTTGTAGAGATGGCAAGAACAGATGTTTGCTCCTTCTGATCTCTGTACGGGAATGGTGGCCTTTTGCAATTTTCTTGCACAGTTGTTAATGTCATCATAAGAACAAACAGACAGGAAAAGTGCAAAACAAAAATGAATTGTTATTAAACAGTATTGAGGCAATGAAAATGGTGTTTAGAAATAATACTAGGGAAAAAGTGCCCGAGTGCATTGCCACAGAAGGAAGGTGTGAAAATATTTTGTGCTTAGAAAGTCTCAGTTCTGTTCTGTTCAGATTTGTCAATATTCCTATGGATGAACAGTTGAGAACCAGAACTGCTCCCCTATGCTAATATGCCATCCTTGAGGTAGAGTTACATCAGCATGGAAGAACTGAGTTAATAATAATGCCACGTTTGGGAAAACACACACTTTGACTCCTGTATTTTAAACTACTGTTAAGAAGTATTTGAGAAAGACATAGCAGTTGCTGAAACTAAATATGCAGCCATTGACATAGAGACAATCAGCAAGTGTGCTGCAATTAAATTAGAAATTGTACGAAAGGGTAACTCTAATTAACACCTCTAGAGGAAGCAAGACAAATTATTTGTGGAATATTTGCAGAAATCAGCAATCAAATACAAACAAATGAGTCTAAGAAATCATGTACTGTACCAAACAATGTCAAAAGAGGAGCTTTAGACAGGCAGTAACTGGTTTGATGAATACTGACTCAAAAAGAGCTCTGAGAGTTACTATAGATAATTCCCCGAAGCCCTTAGCAAATTGTGCAGCTGAGAAAAAGTGTGAATATGGAGGGTACTAATGCTCATCTGCTTTATGAGAAGAATAGAGTTTAATGAGAGTGTTGTAATTTACTAACTCTTATGCCATAAAATATTGTGATATGTCCAGCCCTCAAAGCAAGCACCATTCCAATGAATCCAGTGGGCCTTGTTAAAATAGCACACCGTCATAAAATCACATCAGACACAGGAATTACAATTTAAGATTGAAAAGGCTTACAGACACCTTTTCTGACCATTGGTACTGCAACTGATATGTAAAGTCATATTAACAGTCTGAAGTTGTGAACTGTTTACTTATTTATGAGAGTGTTATTCTTGTTCATTCACATCACTATTATCTTCCCACTGCTCAGACATGATCAGTCTTTCTTTTGATCCCACCCCACTGTGAGCAATTCCCTGCATAGTAAAACATTCAGTATGTAAAGGAGAATCTTCATCAGTTATTAATACAATTTCCATCACATTTTTCCTAGGGAAAATGCATTTATTCTTGAAATCTTCAGGTGTCCTAAGAGCTAAAGAAGCAAGACAAACATATAAAGCTCTCATGCTACACACTGCTTTTTGTTTCCTCCAAAAAGGTTGATGTGCAGCTCCAAGAGAAGACTTTTGGTTGACAAAAAAACACATTCACTGACCTCAAGTGCAGAATGCAGTGCCAATCCCATTTCTCTGGATCCCTGAGACATAGTTATGGCAGGTCAGTTTCTCTGAAAGAGATTTTAGTTTCAGTTGGACAGATGCTATGCATGTGCTAGTTGTACATAATGTCACCAAAAAAACCCTTGATACTGGCTTTTTGTTAGTCAATTGGTCCAAGCCAATTTTACCTGAGAAGCTGGGTGTAATCCTCGAAAAAATCATAACTGTCAAAGATTTTCTGAGAAAGACTTTTTAGAGGATAAAAATAGAAAATAGCATTATATTAGCATAACCTAGAACACTCATACACTGTCTGTGACTGTCTCTAGTAAAAGTAGAGTAAATGTTGTATACTAGCATTAGACATACACAAAATTTAGGGATGTGTGAGTACGGTTGCTTCACGAACTGTAAACCAACCATTCAACTGGCAGCAATGATATGGTTGTACATTACCATATGCACTTCTTCTACTACCCATTGAGAAACTCAGGTGATAACAACCGGAAATCATTGAACTAGCTTCAGCCTGATTTCATGTAAACTTACAGGTTATTTGTGACCTTTCTTTCTTGAAGCATCTTTAGCAATGCAGAGCCATATGTAAAGTTCAATCAATTTTACACTCTTGAAGAAATACTTGGTTCCTGACACTAAAGAGAAACTTTGTCCTTTTCCAGAAATGGTGGTTCACATTGAACCATTTCAGAAATCTGCACTGCAGATATGATTAGCTTTTTAGCCTCTGAAAGGTGACTGACAACACACAGAATACACAAATCACAAGCAACAAGGCATACTGTAAATTAAAGTCTTACTCAGTCACTAGCAGACTGCATTTCCTACGTTCACAAGACCACATAGCCTATTTCTCTGATGGCTCACTGATCAGCTCTTGGGTCCTTTCTCTGGCCTGGAGGAAAACCAAGGCAGAACAGCTTGCATCCACCAAGTGATTATAGACTCTAAAAAAGCATCAAAACTGTCTGCTGGGAATTGGTCTTTGGACCATTCTAACTGCGAGGAATTGCTTGTATGCCAAGGAATTCTTTATTTGGCTTATACTGAAAGGATACTAATGATAGTTCTAGAAATATAACAGTATAAACAACTGGAAGACATTAACAACATAGAGGATTGGTCTACATGTTAGCTCCAGCAACATTGTCTGGTACTGTTTATCAGTATGTACTGGTTTTGATTGGGATACAATTAAATTTCTTCATAGTAGTTTGTATAGTCTTATGTTTTGGATTTGTTATATGAAAACAATGTTGATAACACAGGGATGTTTTAAGAGTTGCTGAGCAGTGCTTACACAGTGTCAAGGTGTTTTCTGCTTCTTACACTGCCCTACCAGCTAGTAGGCTGGAGGTACACAAGAAGTTGGGAAGGGACACAGCTGGGACAGCTGACCCCAACTGACCAAAAGAATATCCCACACTGGGATAGTGTGGGGATAGCTGCAGGAAGAAGCTGGGGGAAGAAGAAAGAAGGGGGCAATATTTGGAGTGATGGCATTTGTCTGCCCAAGTAACCATCACGCTTGACAGAGCCTTGTTTTCCTGGAGATGACTGAACGCCTGCCAACGGGAAGTGGTGAATGAATTCCTTATTTTGCTTTGCTTGCATGTGTCGCTTTTACTTTACCTACTAAACGGTCTTTATCTCAACCCACGAGTTTTCTCCCTTTTGCCCTTCTGATTCTCTCCCCCATGGCGCTGTCTGGAGTGAGTGAGGGTCTGTGTGGGGCTGAGCTGCCTGCTGGCATTTAAAACACAACGTAGTAGAACAATAGCTTTACAAAAAAGATATACAAATATGCTCAAAGAAAGATATTCTCAAATATAAAACTCCATGATTTAAAGAGATTTTTTGGTTAAAATCAAGCATGCGTATACAACTTGCAACATTGTAATTTTATCTTTTGAGGTTCCAAGTCTGTTGCTGCCATGGTAATTTTAAAAACTGGTTTATCGTGACATCTTTTTACATGGCTTAGTACAATACATCCTGACCTCAGGATCCATACTACTCTATTAGTATCCTAGTATAAAAAAGAAATGAAATAAATTGTTAGCTGTTTGAAGTTATTAAGAACTACTTTAAGAAAGTAAGTATATCTATCAGGGCATGCAACAGTGCCGGTAGAATGGAAAGCCTGAACTCCTAAAGCTCATGGTCTGCTAGATTTGTCTATAAAAAGTAAACTCTTTGTTTATATGTTATCACCAAATTGTCAATTAAATACTTGTCTTCTGGACATTATTCTACTGACATTACATTGTCACTGCTTCAGGAAAGCAGCACAGCATCCAACGTACAGCATACCCTTTCCTTTAAGAGTTCCCACTGCTTTTAAAAACCTGCTTTTTTTTCTGCTACTTCTGATGCAGCTGTTCCTGCTCAGTCTTCTTGACAATGCACAGTGTCAATCCCCCTTCCTGCTGGCTGGGGAAAGGAGACACAATTTAAGCAATCATGAGTCTTGAGCGCTGGTGTGCAAAAGGTCCTCCACTTTCAGCCCACTGGGACACAGCAAGCAAGACAGGGTAATTAAGCATAAGTGAAGGGCAGATGAGGAAAGCTGGAGCTGAATGTTTCGGTTTCGATATTTTGTCAGAGGTCAGTTGAAGGTTGCTAACATCAGCCAAGGTACAGAATGTGAAATGTATTGTCAGGAACTAAGCAGTAAAAAGGGACAATATGCTATCTTTCCACCTTTAATTTGCCAGCAGACAAGTACGCTTGCTAATCTGTCTACAAAGCCATTGAAATAACTTGAGCAGCATGGTTACATTTGCTGGCATTGCTTGCAGCTATCAGAAAAGGGATTGCACGACTGTCTAAATCCATTATTAGAGGAGACAAAGGGTAGTTCACCTGCCTTTGAACCATAAGGAACTGCCCACAGCTGGAAATGGGATACCTGACTTAAAACACCAGAAAAACCACCTGAAAATCAATGACACTGTGATACATTGCAGCTTCAAAAAATTGGATAAAGGCATTGCAAAATGATTGTCTAATCAGTAATATCACCTGCCAAGCTTGAAAGAGACTGATGACTCTGATGTTCCTCTGCTTTGCTATAATTTACACAGCTCTGTTACATCTCTCCTGTCTGAGGAACAACATGGTTTCAGAAACCATTAGGAATATTAGGATAAGAATAATTCACTTAAAATACCTGCAGTAGTTGTGACATTTACACTTACAAGTCTTCAAAAGTTCTGCCACTCTTGAACATATAACGGAAGCAGCAAGGCCAGCAGCACAAAACTCATTCCCATTTTCTACTATTGGCTGCATGAGGCTTCCAATTTACAGGATTTTAGCTGACAACACCTGTGTAAAATCTGGTAAAAAAGATACGCTACAAAAAGACTTAATTGGTCTTAAATCAGCCATGACTGAGCATGCCGTAGAGACATTTTCATCTATGTGAAGCAAGTGATGACAGGTATCACAAGAGTCAATGCACACATGGATTGGACTTACTTGAGACATATTATTTTACTTTTTCAGGTTTGTATTTATTTTATTTTTAATTTTTTTAACTATTCCTCACCTGCAAGAAAATCTACACCTTTGGGTACATATATATGTTCTCTGGTTTTTTTCATACCTAGCCTTAGTTCAACCAACTTAAACTTCAGACAGTAAAGCCGTAATTTTACTCCTGACCCAAGCCAGTGGCTGCCCTAAAAGAAAGAATAAAAAAGACGAATGGAATGGAATGGCACGCAACAGAACAGAATAAACTTCAGTTGGAAGGGACCTACAATGATCATCTAGTCCAACTGCCTGTCCAATTCAGGGATAACCAAAAGTTAGAGCATGTTATTAAGGGCATTATCCAAATGCCTCTTAAACACGAACAGGCTTGGGGCATTGACAGTCTCTCTAGGAAGCTTGTTCCAGTGTTTGACAACCCTCTTGGTAAAGAAATGCTTCCTAATGTCCAGTCTAAACCTCCCCTTGTGCAGCTTTGAACCATTCCCATGTGTCCAATCACTGGATACAGTGAGAAGGGATCAGCACCTCCCTCTCTGCTTCCCCTCCCCAGGACACGGGTTGCCCTCTTGGCTGCCAGGGCTCACTGCTGACTCCTGTTGAGCCTGGTGTTGACCAGCAGCCCCAGATCCCTTTCTGCAGGGCTGCTCTCCTGTCACGCCTCTCCCAGGTTATACTTGTGCCCAGTGTTACTCCATCCCAGATGCAGAATTTGGCATTTTTTATTGTATACCTTGTATATCTTCCTACGGTATTTATATCTTTGACCTTCCTTGTCAGAAAACCTTCATTTAATTTCAAATATTTTTAATAGTATAATATGGGGGAGTTAATTAGTGTATTAAGCCATCTACACCATTCACGATCACCAAGGTGTTCATGTGTGTAGAAGAGGATCTTTACTGTGGGTCAACAGTCCATTCATCCATGAAACTAAAACATGAGGACACTGAGTTTCCTTGCTCAAGTTACAGGCAAGGATATATTCACAATCTGATTAGATTTCTCCCACTGCAATGAATAAAGCAGGATTTCTTTTAAACAGCAATTGGAATGCAAATGACTATTCACTTTTTACACATCATAGTTATCATAATAAATCAAGCAAAATCCTGAAATCCCAAATCCTTTTATGACAATACTTACAGAGGAGCCCAAAGTGATTAACAAGATTTCCACCAAACTTGAACCAAGTTTAAAAATGTACCCTTGAGTACAGAAAAAGCAGAGTCAATTTCCCAGGCTAAATATCAAGATTGAAAATGTGAGATTTATTGCTGATCTCTGTATAAAAGATGTACTCCTGAACACATTACTCCTGGGAGCAGCTGCCACCCAATCACATAAAAATGTGGATTACACTGTCAATCAACTACTGCATGCTTAATGCATCTATAAAGATGGTAATCTCTGTGACAGTAGAGCTGAGGAACCCTTAGAGGATTTTAAGAGGAAACAATGCAGAGAAGCTGATTACAGAAAGCTTTCTGCAGGAAAGGAACTCAGAAGGAGATGTACATTTTAGAACCGTGCACTTGCTACCTAATTGCAAAAGACATTCAGAAACAAATCCTTTCACAGGGGAAAGGGCGAGACTTTAGTACAAGTTCAACTTTGCTATCAATACTGCAGGTAGACACTTCTGCACAGAAAAGCTGTAAACAATTATTTATTTGCTAGACAAATACACAGAGACAAAGCCAGTATTTCCAGAAACTAGGAATGCATACCAGGGAGAGATTCACTTTATCTTCTTGTATTGTGGAAGTCTTTCCCTAGCATCACAGGTCACACCCTTGTCTGAACTGTTGGAGGTGGTTAGCACGTCCTACAGCCTTATACTAAATTCACAAGATGTTGTGGGTTATGAAAAATTTAGACTTAATAGTTGCATTTGAAGCCCAAATACTTTTGAACTGAACTCAATGAGAAGTATCTGTAGTCTGGAGGAGGACAGAATCGCCTTTTTTTTGTCCAGAATCACTTTTTCTAGTCTACATTCTGGCACTGAAACTTTTGACATCCCAATTTGCTTCTGCTTCTCATTAACTGTGTTCTCTTTATTTCTGTTCTGTACAACTCCAAATCTTGTCCTCTGAACAGAAGTGAGAGGAGAAGCAAGATAGACAATGTTTCTATACACAAAAAATCTGTAGCAAATGGGAAAGACTGGGGAGAAGTATGGCTCTTGCTTCCAAAGAGTACTAAGTGTTGTTAAGGACTGTCTAAATAAATTTTTTTATAATGATCAAAATAGAACAATATGGAGCTCATACTTGACTCACTGTTTGTCCATCTTAGGCTCAGTGTCCAGCCAGTATGGCGGTATAGTCATATACTATGAGGGCTAGACTGTATATATGCTTTGTTAACAACAAGAATCAAAACCTAGTTACTTTGGAAACAGTATAGTCAATGTAACAAAAAGAGACCTTCATTTTGAGGATCTTGAAGTGAAAAAGTCAAAAGTCCATTTCATGTATATCTAAAAAGAAGCATCTCATATTTCCGTCATTGGTCCTTTGTTGAATTATTTGGAGGGTGACTAAAATAGGAAGAAAATTTACAGTTAAGCAAAGCTGTAAACAACTACTGACCCTGATCACATTTTTTAGGGAAGACATGAGCTACTCACAGGAAATGTACTGTACAAATAATGTTCTTTGTTGAGCACTGCATGTAAGAAACACAATACAAACTCCTATTTTCTGCTAGCTGATTGAATAGACTTTTACATCCCATCAGTTGTGTCAATAATAAATCCCTGGGTAAAACCGTTCCATGTTAATCACCTTGTAGAAGTTACACATCATTTTGAAACATGTAAAAACCATGATGGAAAGCAATTTAATAGTATAAAAGTAAGTGTGAATTTGCTATCCCAAAACACATAGCACATGACAGTAAACGGATCACTTTACAAATCTCATCACAGAATGTTTCAGGTAGAAAACAGAGTACTTGACACTGTATTAAGAACCTATGCAATCACTGCTCGGATTTGTTATGGGTAGAGGTCAGAAAATATTTTAAAACTTCATAATTAAATAATTTTTCAATGTAGAAAAGGTAATAAATAAATAAATAAATAAAGGTAATAAATAAATAATGAGTCATAGATTTGAATATTCCTTGTTATTTTGCATGATAAAAAATTGTGAGAGATCTTCTGAAAATTCATAAACTGTGTAAACAGTTATTTAAAGGAAGGTGAAGCTTATCAAAAAGAACAGGAATTCTTAACTCAGAAAATGATTTCAGGCTTAAAAGGTGACACAATAAACACTGACAAGAACCTCCAGGCATTACTTCATAAAATGCTTATATTTAACCAGGTTTTTCCAAAAGTTAAAAAATAAAAACATTGGGATGGAAATTGCCCTTTAAACAAATGGTGTAGTACAGGTATATCCTAGGGCAAAATTTGCTGGATGATGCATAAATTATAAAGAAACTCGTCAGTACCCTTTGCAACCAACATCTATTTTAGTTCTTCTTTAGCATGGGTTGAAATACTGATCACCTCATAAAATGGCTATGTTTACTTGAAGGCAAAAAGTGAATGTCTATGGAAAGCAAAAGGGAAATTGAAAATCAACACCTGGAGCATCAGGCCAATATCGGTGACACAGATGAAAATGAAATGACTATAAAACCTTTTCCCCTTTATGCAATGCTCTACTTATTAATTGAAAATTATGTGAAAAATGTAACTAATACATTAGTAAAGTATTTCTATACTAACATCTTTTTAGACATCTACATAGGAACAGAATAAACAACCATAATTGTGTGGAACTTTCCACACATTCTTCCAGCATATTTCTAGTTAAAATGAATAAACATCCACTCTTACAGTAATTTTATGGATAGAATAGCAGTGATTCCATTCTGGGAGAGAATATTATATCATCAGTGAAATATCAGTCCTCTAGGAAGAATAATATAAGCATCAAAGTCTCTTGGTAAAACAGAATAAATCTTCTTTCCATAGGCTAAATAAGCATTAAAAAGAAAATAATGCCTCCACAAGGTTGTTCTGTTAAAAAATAGGTTTGATATTTATGTAGAGTTGATTGGAAAGCAAAAACAATCATGTGCTGCTGAGAGTGATTTATGATTCAGTGTTAGTAAACTGGTTGTTATCTCCAGCACAAGAAAACAAGTAGAGAAACATTCTTTTTTTTAAAAAAAAAAAAACACTACTTTAAACACCTGGCAATCTGATTGCTTGAAGGGCTAGAAATATTTTTTTTTCATCTGTATTTTAATACAAATTAAATAAATAAATAATTTTATAAAACCAAACCTATCCTTTTGGATGCAAAAGACTGCAAAGGCTATGTAGGTGTGAAGTTGAACATAAATGAAAATGCCTGTGTTAAATTGCCACCATGGATCTTTCAGTACCATTGAACACACTGTCCATGTCACTTTTCACAGTGTTGCTTTTTTAACCATAGTTCCATGTTGCCATGCATCAAACAGGTAGGCTGGTATGCTGATATGAAAAAGGTAGTGATACCCTGCCAAGAATGGCTCATGCTCCTACCAAACAATGGACAGAGAACTGGCAGAGCTGTGTTGGTTACTCAACTTCTCTGTTGGCCCATGCAGTACTATGCATTGCCTCTCCTCCTCTGCTGCATGCAACATCTCCAAACTAAAAATTGAACTGGTCTTAGTGGTAAACCCCCCTGAGTATCAGGGAGGTTCTTGCACTTTACTGTCACTCACAATTTAAAACATCCAAAAGTTGATAATCTTTACTTTGTTATAGATTTTTGTTTGTATAATCAAATTTAGAGATATAACCAATGGCTTTTGCATCCTTTAAGTATAAATAATTTGATTCCCCCCCCGTCAAACTCAACTGGAAATCACTACTCTGATGGTTGTTGACAGATGCCATCACATCCTCCTGGTGGGATGGTTAAATGGTTTTCCTGGCACAAAAGGAGAAATTGCTATTTTAGGCAGTCATAAAGTATGGTCTTAAACAGGCATAAAAGCCCCCTCAATTAATTCATCAGCTTCGTAAAATAATACTTGTGTCACAATGAGCAAATCACTTGGGCTGTGTCCACATCACAGATTTTATCAAGATCGTGCACAATCCAAGAACTTAATATAATTTCATTCAAGTTTCCTGAGTACTTAAATTCTGTTTCTGCAAATGCCCAGAAGCATTTCAGTCCTGTGTGGGCTGGCGGCTCAGCTGACCTCTCACACTTAAGACCATTTTGGATCCATAAATCACATGTTTTCATTGGGAGTTTCATGAGTGACAACACTCTGTACTCTGCCTGCCAAAACAAGATTTACCTAAACTTCTGTGGTATCAGTGACACAAATAGGAGTTGCTGCACCATAACATACAAGTCTGGTGGTTGGAACCAGGGGCTGGCAGACTGAAGTTTTACTTCCAGCTCTGCCTGAGACTTTCAAATCCCCATTTCACACCTTCCAGGGGAAAAGGAGAGACAGGTTTCCCTGCACCACTTCTACTGAAGCTGTTTCCTTCTGATCAGAATAACAGAAAAATTAGAAAATCAAAGAAGTAGGAGACCATGTTTCTCAAGCCTATTCATTAGATCACTTAATAGGAATAGTGAGATCTGAGGTTGGTCTCTTCTCAGGCTATTTTCATCTTTATAATAAGCAGTGATGTGACTGAATGGAATAAATACTGAAGGAATATAGGAAGGCAAGAGTCATTGAATCTAGTCCCCTTCTACTGAAGGCAATCCCATCATATACCTCTGTTTGTATAACATCCAGATATTTACCAATACAAGGCATCAGTCAAAATCATAAACAAGATTGGACAGTATAGTTGTTAAACTTTTCAGATTTCATCTTAGAAGTCACATAAAAAGAAACAAGCAGCCCTAGACAAACTGTGTGTATGTAGGAACAGAACAGAAAAGTTTAAACCAAAGTCACTTATTTCTTTGGATGTGGATAAATCACCTGGTACCACTGAGCAGTTCAGAAAAAGCCCCATACTCACACTGCTAGCAGGAATCAATTCAGACTGCAATAAAAAAATCTGTGTGGCCCTAATAAATCTGTGTGGTATATTCCTCTTCAATAAGATTTTGGACATTTCAGTCTCTGTGAAGCAATGAAGAATTCAGGCAAAAATACAGCTATATGAAACAAAGTTCACTTAATCGTGTATACATGGGCATAATTAATTGTTCCCCTTGTAGTAGTAAACCACAATATATTACTTCTTGTACTGGCATTTCAAACAGTGTTTATATATCCAAGCATTTATATGCACATAAAATATACTATCATCAGGTAAGTAAACATGAAAGACAATCCCTTATATACAGTGGTATTTAAAACACATGTGTAACTTTCATTGCCATATGGATTTCTTGAGAGGCCTTATGTCTTTTCAGGTAATTTTCTAGATCAGCATATTCCACTCCTCCTCCAATTGTTTCTTCATCAGTGAGTACACCCTGTTTGTGGTTCTGCCAAGTGAACTGGTGGAAACAAAGCTGTTTATTTTTGTATCTACATAGAACTGCTTTAAGTATACAAGAAAGCTGCCCTCTGGGATGCCCTGTGAATTGATAATCTTATCTCCTTACACACAAATAAATTAGGCATTTTAGGTGGGAAGTGTGGATATAGACAGGTGGTTAATTGTTAACCAATGCACAGGATACGGGTTGATGCCGCTTATTTCACAATCTGATTGGGAGCAAAAGGAAGTGGGCAATCTAACAGGAACAGAAAGGATGCTTTTTGACAAGGAAGATAGCAGCATTCTCTTTGATAAAGATTATAGTTCATTTTTGTGTGCTTGCAAACTTTGCTTTCTAGTCTTCATTTATGTGCCAACTGATGGCTCTCTGCATGGCATAAAATAGTTTTAGAATTCTTTAGAAACCTCGTATGAACCCTTCACTCCAAGTGTAGCAGTGATCATTTTGGCAGAATGCAGATATGAGGCATGCTAGCCTCTTGACTAACAATCTGCCCACTTGAAATGCTAAATTGAGACACCACTCTTCATATCCCTTAACAGCACTAGCCATTATTTCCATGGAAGTAGGTCCTCCTCTGAAGACTTTTAAAATGACTTGCTTCTGCTGACTAGACAGGGAACCCTGACACTTAATCTAGGGTGACTTCTTTTCTAGACCCCTAAAGTTTAGGGAAAAAATAGGCTCTTAAATTAGACAGGATTAAATTAGATTAGATAGGATTATTTTAAATCAGATAGGGTTCATTCTGTCTCCTACTCTGAAAACAAATTCTGAGAGAGCAAAGAAGTAGTGGCAGAGCATCAGCTACATTTTGCTACACCCAAGGGTGATTCAAAAATCAAAAAAGGAGATTAATAAGACCATATTTTTGCCTAACAGCAACGAAAATAATTGAGGAGATGACTAAGAATATCTCAGTACAGGCTAAATTTAACTACTTTGTACAGATACTTTTACTGTACTTTTATTTTTGCACATGGAACAAGGTGTGATGTAACTAACACACCACAGTTAAACATTTTTATATTGAAATATGAATAATAAAATCTGTTATCCGTGGTTCCTTGTCCCTTTCCCACCACATTATGCCTCTTCTACTCAGATTTGTCTGCACGAAAAAAAAATTTGCTTGCACCAAAAAATTTCTGTCAACTGAATCAACAGAAAATGCCTAAACCACTGAATTTTACATGCTATTCGATACAAAAAGAGCAGGGAATGGCAGTGTTCCATTGCAGTGTCTGTTCACCATGAATTTCACATAAGAATCTGGAAAATAAGTTTTCCACTTCTTATATTTTCTGAAAGAATGGATTCACTGAGGATCTGAGCTGATAACATGAGGTAAGCAAACTTGCTTTCTTTACACAACTTCAAACATGAAACCTCATGATTAATCCTGGCATAAGTCTAGGGAGGGAAATACTATTATTTATTCTGCCAGTTAGCATTCTCTGCTCTTTTATGTCAAAACGAGAACATTTATAAAATGGTTGATTACTTTATTAGTCAGACAAGTTAATTCATTTGCAGATGTTAAATTTGATAAGGACAGAGATATAATTATATTATATAATATTTCAATGCAACCTCTTTCACTTTAGAATTAAATATGTTTAAAGACCTGATGAGGAAAATTGAATACTGTGCCCTTATTACTATTTTTTCACCACGGTGACACTAATGTTGACAAGTTTCTCACAAATTTATAATTAGAAAGCCCCAAGCACTGAGCCTGAATGATCTTGAAGAAGCAAAACAGAAGGTTTTCCTGAGAACTGGTATTCCTCAGAAACATGCCCTGACCTTTCGCAGTACGTCTGCAGATATCCATACATACGTATTTACAAAAAATCATTAACACTACAATTAAACCCAAATATTGGTTCAGTCATCCATTTGATTGGTAATTTGCTTCAACTGGCTTCACAATCAGCACTGAATCAATGACTGGTGGTGTAATGGACAAAAATGACCTGCATAAGCCAATTTGACTGCCAACATCACTTTGTGAATGTAATCATTCTTATTTTGTCCTAATTATAGTCTAGAGAAATAAGAATTAAGAACTATTATCACTGAGATATTGCATGGCAATGCTAATAAAGTGGCTGCTTGAGGTATTTTAAATTTTTATTGAAGCATATTAGAAAAAAGGAAAGGCCACTTATTCTGAAGAGAAGTTAAATAATTTAAATGTCAATATGATAGCTATCTTTACCGAGCATCAGAGTTTACAATTCTTCAACATGAGAAGCAGCAGCTCACAGATCTCATTACAAGTGAAATAACAGACATTTCTTCATTTTATGATCTCAAGGTTCTCATTTGCAAGAAAGAGAAGTGGCATCTAGAGAGGATATCAGCATTTATTCTAGCCTCAAGTGCTGTGCGTTTTTGTCAGATTCAAGATACCAAATCACACCTTGATTAGGCACATCTCCTCTTGGGAAATCCCACACCATTTCATACAGTTATTTCTGGGTTAACCAATGCAAGATCCTTATGTTGTATTATTCAAGTTATAAAGTAAAGACAGTGCTGAAAGTATTCTGCAGTAAGCCTCAAAACAGTGAAAATGAGCCTCTCTAAACTGAGAGAGAAAACTTTTAAAATATAATTGGTGTGTAGATTATTCATGTTACAGAGAAGTTATGGTTTAAAGATTTCGCTAATGGTAATATTTGGGAGTAGCAAAAAGCCTTATTCTATTCAAAATGTTTACTTAATAAAGATAATTTTATTCATAAAAAGAAATCAGAACAGCTAGTGGTTTGTTTTTAATTTTTTTTTTAGTATATTTTTAAGTAAAAACTAACGTAGTGACAGTCTCTCATGACTTTTTTGCCCTGGCTAAACTCCTCTGCTAAAGTAACAGACAATGGTCATAAAGTTTTATGCTTCAATCTTTCCATTCAGTGACACACAGCTAATATGTCACAGTTATATTTTACTTTCTAAACAGTTTATCTATCTATTCTTCTGTTGCACTGTGAGGGGTTATACTTAGTGCTATGCCTTGACTGCCATTTAGTTTCTAAATGGAAATCAGAATATTACACGTGCCCGGCCTCTCCGAGACAAGAGGGAGGACATACCACTCCAAAGATTGAGATGCAGACACACTACTTGAAACTTCACTGTATAGAAAAGGAAACAATTTCTTAAAGCTCTCTGCTTTCCAATATTCACTTAATAAAGCTAGGCAATACTACTTGTAAGAGTAACAACAGCAACTGTAATAATAATAGTGATGAAGACGATGATGAGACTAACAATAGTAGTGTTCCTTCACAGAATCATAGAATGGTTGGAGTTGGAAGGGACCTTAAAGATCACCTGGTTCCAACCCCCTGCCACAGGCAGGGACACCTCCCACTAGACCAGGCTGCTCAAAGCCCCATCCAGCCTGGCCTTGAACACTTCCAGGGATGGGACAAATGCAACTGTCTGTATAGAGTTTTCTTGTACATTCTTCTGAAGATGTTGTGATTGGAAACTTGTCACTGGCAGTGAATACCAAGCACGAGAGTAACTTTACTTAGTAAACTGTTTGTTTTTTTTAAATTGTGTTACCAATATTTGAACCCTCAGTGCACAACATAACTAAGGATATACAACAAATTAAAATAATTTGACCTAATTTGATATGTTGTTTTGGTTTTGTTATTTTTTTTTTCTTTCATAATATAATATGGCTTCAAGTGCAACACGGCCTGGAAGAATCACCCTACAAACCTTAAGCAGTTATACTAAGCTTGAAAACATACCTATGGTTAACTGTTCATGTGAATAGCATAGTTTCCTCTAACAGGACAGTGAAAGCCCTTAAACATAAACATACAGATACATGTTTTCAGAACTGATGCCCAGTTAAAGAAAGATACAAATAGATGATGTGATATACCATGACTGGAGGTCACAACCCATGTGAACTGATGGGAGCAAACAGTCCACAAACCAGCTATCCTCTCAATGCATAGGCATGTGCTTATTTTTTAAAAGTTTAAGGAAGTGAGAGTTATAAATGATATCCATAATTCTTGCCACAGCACAAGTGATGCATATTCATGGAAAAGGTAAAAAGCAAGAATGTTCCTCCTAGGGCACTAATTTATATAGGATGCTGTGCTGGTTATTACATTAAGGCAGAACATATCCTTTCTAATAGCCTGTTACACAAGTGCATGCATAATGCCTGAGATTACAGACAGAGTCAAAGATTAAAGAAT
Source organism: Rissa tridactyla (assembly GCF_028500815.1). Taxonomy (NCBI): domain Eukaryota; kingdom Metazoa; phylum Chordata; class Aves; order Charadriiformes; family Laridae; genus Rissa; species Rissa tridactyla. The sequence continues at coordinate 112,369,794 of NC_071468.1, read as the reverse complement.
ATACTAACACAGTTTCATTATACTGAACATCAAAATATTAGCAACAAAAATAAACAGCTGGGAAAGAAGGAATGCCAAAGTTATAAAACCCAAAGCAGCAAGCACTCAATTTAGAGATTAATCTTTTAAAAAAGAGATAGCAATAAAAAGCATCATCAGAACTAAGCCCCATTAGCAGTTGTCATCTGTCCTTTGTTCTGAAAATGGACCAGTCCCAGAGTCCCCAGAAAACAAGACAAAATTTATGGTGAGGCCCTGGATCACATGGGTTGGTGAATAACACCATACATTCCAAACTTTTAATTCTCGTCATTATCATGACTCCCATGCAGCACTCATGACAAAGATACTTTACTGGGTCGTTTCTGAGGGCTTATAGAAAGTCAGCCTACCTGACAATCAGCAGCTTTCCGAATGGCAAAATTTTCTGATTAATGCAAATTTGTTTGCAGGAGTCATGCATGTTTTCAGGCAGGGGTTACAATTTTTCACAAAAATGTACTGATTTCACCAGAGTTTTCTTCCTGAGGTGATTTTATAGGGATCCAGGAAGAAATGAAAGGCAAAGAGCAATACAAAAACTTTTAACCTTTTTCTGAAATCAGTGGGGGACTTTGTTAAATTTTTTTGTCCATGCCAAAACTCTCTGAAATAAAGCTACACTGAATCAAAAAGAAGAAAAGACTTAACTCATGCACATTGCTTATCACCAGGCTACATGTATACACATTACAAAATGTCAAGAATTTTTTAAGACATTTTAAAAAAAAAGAAAATTTCTTTCGTAGAAGAGAGCAGAAACTCTGTGTCTTACAAACCACTGCAAAATTGTCTTCATGGAAACTGAACTGAAGATTAACAATAGACACCATTTCTGGTGCCTCCCTCTCTAATTAATTCCTGCTTTGAATGTTGACCTTTCCAAAGCTTCCCTCTTTAAACATTACGGGTTTGTAACCGTTATTCTATAACCTAGACTATTTATTATTATTTTTATATCTGATAGAAAAATTCACCACAAGTAATATTTGTTGTTTTGCCTGTTTTTTTGCATAATGAATCATTTACAAACAGATCCTGACGTTTTTCTTTTTTTTTTTTTTTCATTTTCTTTTATAGTTTCTTAACATTAGCTGAAGGGTTGCATAAATAATTTTCAGACTATGGTTTATTAGTAAATTATTTATTCTGACTGTTCTATTTTCTTTTTTGCAATTCCTGTTTTTTGACCTAAGTCAGATGGTATATATGAGTATATATGAGTAACTGAACATTTTTAAATAGGAGAATGATGAAAAGTAAATGCCAAATAATGCACCTGTGGGATGACTTTTCATGCTAAATTTTATGAAATGTTTTGATTCACTATATTTTTCATGAATTCCCAGTAGCCATACAAATGCTTGAAAACCAACCAAATAAATAAATAAAACCACCTGCACATCAGGGAACCAAATTCAGTGCTTTATTCTGTCAACAGCTTTCAAAGCATGCAATCAATTCTGTGCAAACTTAATCTATAGCCAAATTTGCTAGATATGTGTAAACTAGTGATATTCTACAGATAGAACAAGACTACAAAAATGTGTAGTGCTTCTCCATGTTAGATATATTAATAACAAAACACACAAAGAGATTATAAAAAGCTTTATAATGCTAATGGGAAGACAATTTGCTACAAGAGGAAGTTAATGCAACTGTTCTAAGAGAAAAAAGTTAGAGAAAACTTATCATAATTTACAGAATTCATTATTATTTATCAGTTACCACAGAACTCTTTATGCATATAAGTCTGTTAGCCCTTCAAGAACCTAACATGTTTCTATATGTGTTCCTGTGAATAATCCACATAATGTCATTTATCTTTTACTATCGGTGGACAAAAATTAAACTATTTAGTCTAAAGTCAGTGATATGTAACTACTTGTATTTTCTTAAGTCTATATGCTTTAAGGGTTTTTTTTATGTATTTTTTTTTTACAGTCATGAGTTTGAATAACAACCCCCAAAATCTAGAAACGAGAGGGAAAATATGGATTTGAACCAAGCCTCACCTAAATCTCACAGCTAGACCTGATACATATAACAAAATTAGCAATATCTAGAAGTATTAATGGACAGTCCCAAGATGTGCAGTAATTACATGGCAGATCTGGGTTCTAATTTTGCAGTGCATATTTATTTCTTACTAAAAGCACAATAGTGATTGATTCACACCTGGTTCATTCTATCTTATATGCTTGGGGGGTTTTAGTACTTGTCTACTAGAATAATAAGTCTGCCTGTGCGACTCAAGTAGGCAGAAAGGTGACAAGTCTCCTGTTTTATCAACAGGATCCCTCCAGAGCCTCAAAATGCACAGTCCTTGCCTTTGTATGTTATTCTTAGAAGAAGAGAGAGGTTTGCCCTTCAGAGAGAAACCCTTTCCATGATATCCTTAGGATAACCCTATCTATCTCATGGTACCTTGAAGCACAAACTCAGAACTTTTCCCCTCAGCACACTTGAGCTGCTTTCAGTTGTTTCTGATGGAGTGGGTTTCTGTATGGAATGAGACCTCCCTTGTGTTTATATCCTAAAGTCCTTTGAGCCTGGCTCTGAAAGCTTATATTATTGTTCTTCCTCCTGGCTTCCCCAGGACGAACACATTACAGAACCTAGATTTATTTTTAAGCTTTTCCTCTTTGTTATGTAGTGCCTTGTTATCTTTCAGTAACACATTTTGTATTTTATATGCTTAGCTTAATTTACACCTCCATACTCTTATTTATGCGTCATGTTTAATCATTTGTGTTTCCATGCCATCTGTACATTGGTTTAGAGTGTTTATTTGGATATTAGATTATTTAGCCTTCTGTGTATGATACTGACACAGAAGTACCTTGCAGCTTTTTAAGCTAATGTTAACATACTCTGTGAGGGCTCTTAAGAATTCTTTGGTTAGCTCTATTATTTTTTTCTCCAGAGGGAGAACTGCTGTTTTAATTCATTCTATTTGACATACTGCCACAGGAAACCTCAGACTTTAGAAATACAGATTAATTTGGGTTGTTCTACTCTTTGTGTTTGACTTTTAGGCATTAGAATAATCTTGTAATCTTCCTAACCTTCTTACTTCTAAAAAGGTAGTACTTCCTCCAAAGTCAGTCCAAAAAGGAAAAGCAGCAATTGTAAGCATATTCAGACCCTTTTTTCCAGATAAAAAAAGAGAAACTATTGAAAATCCCAATTCCAGGAAGGAGGACTACAAAATGAGAGGTGAGACAGAAGGAACATTTCAGGGGTGCTGTCCTTGCCTCCAAGGACTCCAAAGCCTACAGTCCCTTGAAAGGGTGCTAGACCTTGACCATCCCTATAATTTCATCAAATTTTGACACAGCACAGGTGATATACAGATTTAATTTACTTCTGTTAATAAGAAGTAATATGGTGGTTATAATCATAGTTTAAAAAATAATTCTTCTCAGAGGGAGATGGATTTGTGGAGTACAGCAATAAAGCACCATGATGTCTAGTTTGTAAGATGTCAAAGTGAACCTTACAGAAAGTAGGCTGTACGACAGAGAATCGATAAAAGAAATTCACCGGTGCTTAGTAAGAGCTAAGCAGCAGTATTCCACTTTTGCCTGCTAAACGGCCTGTCAGGTCACCTTGAGCAAGGCACCCTCCTGGGCTGGGCTTTCTAAACTGCGTAGGGATGGTACTCAAGTCTCCTACACCCATGACTAAAAAAGACTTTTTCAAAAGAATTCAATATCCCTTTGGGAAACACAAGAGAAGACACCAGAGTTTTAAAAGTTGACAGAATACAATGATTCTCATTCAGCATCTAAATTACTTGACTGTTTTAAAAAGGTGTTGCACTTTTATATCTAAACTGAATGCTTCTGAATATTCTGAAACTTCTGCCCAAGGTGCAGAAGGTAAAGGCAGGGACTGGGAGAATGAGAAACCACCCATTGTAGGAGAAGACTAGGTTCAAGAACATCTGAGGAACCTGAAGGTGCACAAGTCCATGGGACCTGATGACATGCATCCACAGGTCCTGAGGGAACTGGTGGATTAAGTCACTAAGCCACTACCCATCATATTTCAGAAGTCATGGCAGTCCAGTGAAGTTCCCACCTACTGGAAAAAAAGGAAACATAACCCCCATTTTAAAAGAAATGAAAAAGGAAGACCCAGGGAACTACAGGAAAGTCAGACTCCAGTCAGTCTATGCTAAGGCACGTGGAAAATAAGGAGGTGATCAGTGACAGCCAACACGGCTTCATTAAGGGTAAATTGTGCCTGACAATTGTGGTGGCCTTCTACAATGGCATTACAGCATTGGTGGCTAGGGCGAGAGCAACTGATATCAACTACCTGGACTTGTGCAAAGGATTTTACGCTGCCCCGCATGATGTCCTTGTCTCTAAAGTGGAGAGACATCGATTTGATGGATGGACCACTCAATGGATAAGGAATTGTCTGGATGGCCACACTCAAAGAGTTGTGGTCAACAGCTCATTTCCAAGCATCAAGGAGTGGCAAGTGGAGCTCCTCAGCGGTTGATACTGGGACCAGCGCTGTTTAACTTCTTTGTTGGTGACATGGACAGTGGCATTGAGTGCACCCTCACCAAGTTTGCCAATGACACCAAGCTGTATGGAGCAGTCAACACGCTGGAGGGAAGGGATGCCATCCAGAGGGACCTGGACAGGCTTGAGAGGTGGGCCTGTACAAATCTCATGAAGTTCAAAAAGGCCAAGTGCAGGGTCCTGAATGTGGGTCAAGGCAATTCCAAGCAAGAATACAGGTTGGGCGGAGAATGGATTGTGAGCAGCCCTGAGGAGAGGGACTTGTGGGCTACTGGTGGATGACAAGCTGAACATGAGCCAGCAATGTGCGCTTGCAGCCCAGAAAGCCAACCACATCCTGGGCTGCATCAAAAGAAGTGTGGCCAGCTAGTCAAGGGGGGTGATTCTGCCCTTCTTCTCAGCTCTTGTGAGACCCCACCTGGAGTACTGCATCCAGCTCTGGGGCCCCCAACATAAGAAGGACATGGACTTATTGGAGCAAGTCCAGAGGGCCATGAAGATGATCACAGGGCTGGAGCACCTACGCTATCAAGACAGGCTGAGAGGGCTGGGGTTGTTCAACCTGGAGAAGAGATGGCTCCGAGAGACCTTATAGTAGCCTTTCAGTATTTAAAGGGGGCCTACAGGAAAGATGGGGAGGGACTCTTTATGAGGCAGTGTAGCAACAGCACAAGGGGCATCCAATATTTATTATTATGATTGGACATGAGATCTGTTCTGAACTGAATATAGTTTAATATTGACATTAATGACCAATATGATGGAAGAGTGAGTATAGTTATTGGAATCTAAGAGCTAGAATTCAAAATGATCTGTACAAACAGGAAATATGGCCTGGAAAAAATATGGTGAAATTAATCACTGACAAGAATGTATTGTAGCTAGGCAATATGGAATGGGAAGACCTGGCTAGGAAGCAGAAAGGGAAAGAGTCTGAGAGCTATTGTGCTTCAAACTCTACAGTGCAATCAGTGGCAGAATGTAGCGAAAAACAAATGTCACACTGGGATGGACGAACAGATGTGTCACCTGCAAGACACAAACTTCACAGTCTTCCCAGCCACTGAAGCCTCAGCTGGCATTCTGGATGTCTCCCTCTCTCTCAAGGAAACAAGCTATTTCTATTCACCTCATTGAGTACTTTATATTTGCCTCTAATTTGAGTACATTTTGAGTATGTGAAAATTGGTCTTTCCAGGTGCTGGTTTAACCTACTTATCAGCTACTCCAGACTGAAGTTTACTAATGAATCTCTCACACAAACACACTCACATATGGATTAGACAGTAGCATTGCAAAGCAAATAGTTTGGAACAGGAATTAATAAGACGAGAGGACAGACTGTAAAGTGGTGAGGTGCAGGGCTTTACCAAACAAGCATGCTGACCAGCTGCTGGCTTACACCCAGCTGACCCCTTCTATACCCATTCTCTCAAGTCTTCCAAGCTTGTTCCTCCCTTTCATCTTGGTCCTTCCACGAAACATCCCACAGTAAATTTTGGACAACTCCACAAGCCCTCAAATATCCCATAGTAAGTGAGTACTTTCCCATGAGACCCATGAACATCTTGTTTCCCCAGCCTTACCAGCTGCAAAAGTTTGGGTGAACCTCATGAAACCTATGCATGAGCATGTGCCCCAATAGCCCAGAAAACAGCAACACAAAACATTTCATCTTTCATCTATGTTATCTCCAGTCATTGGGGTTTAATTTATTACTTGTCTTGTCTGTTCTTCTTGTGGTGTTTTTTTTTGTTGTTGGTGGTGGTGTTGTTGGTTGTTTGGTTGTTTATTTGTTGGTTTTTTTTAAATTATCAAAAGGCACTAAACAGAAATCCTTACAAACCTGATAACCTCAGGTTATCACAGTCATTTCCTAATCTCTGGTAAGGACACGATTCAGATTTTATTGATGTAGATATATTCTCCTTGATTAGATGGGACTTCATTCCTCTAACAACTATCTGGCAAGTTCACATTTAGTTATGATCTTTGAATGTGACCAAGATTTAACCAATGATGAGCATACCAATCTAATTACACTTTCTTTCCTTCTTTCTTGCCTTTTTTCCTCCTTCTTTCTTCCTCCTTTTCTTCATTTCCTTCGTTCTTTTTTCTTTTTCACATAGCACAAATAATACTTGAATAAAGCCTCTACAGCATATACGTCCAATGCATGTATCCTAAGCCGACTAACACATTCTGTATTCCTTTCCAACCATGAAGATTCTGTGATTCCTTCAGTAGATGGAAATGTATATTTATGTACAGGCACAGAAGGCTGGTAACAACATCATGAGGGACTGAGTATTCACACAATCTTCATGGTTGGAAAGGACCTTTGAGATCATTGAGTCTAACCAAACAACCTACAATCTCTGCCACTAGAGCATGCCCTGAAGTGCCATATCTAGACGTTTCTTAAATACCTCTAGGGATGGTGACTCAACCACCTCCCTGGGCAGGCTGTTCCACTGCCTGACCACTCTTTCAGTAAAGTAATTCTGCCTCATATCTAACCTAAACCTCCCCTGCCGCAACTTCAGACCATTTCCTCTGGTCCTGTCATTATTCAGCTGGGAGAAGAGGCCAACACCCACCTCTCTCCAACCTCCTTTCAGGTAGTTGTAGAGGGCAATGAGGTCCTCTTCCTCAAGATAAACATGCCCAGCTCCCTCAGCCTCTCCTCATGTGACCTGGTCTCCAGACCCCTCACCAGCCTGGTAGCTCTCCTCTGGACACGCTCCAGCACTTCAATGTCCCTCTTGTACAGAGGGGCCCAGAACTGAACACAGTACTCGAGGTGAGGCCTCACCAGTGCCGAGTACAGAGGCACCATCACTTCCCTGCTCCTGCTGGCCATGCTATTCCTGATACAAGCCAGAATGTTGTTGGCCTTCTTGGCCACCTGGGCACACTGCTGGCTCATGTTAAGCTGGCCGTCCACCAGCACCCCCAGGTCCTTTTCTGCCAGGCAGCTTTCCAGCCACTCTGCCCCAAGCCTGTAGCGTTGCTTGGGGTTGTTGTGACCAACATGCAGGACTCGGCACTTGGCCTTATGAAACCTCATACAGTTGGCCTTGGCCCATTGATCCAGCCTGTCCAGGTCCCTCTGTAGAGCCTTCCTACCCTCAAGCAGATCAACACTCCCACCTAGTTTGGTGTCATCTGCAAACTTACTGAGGGTGCACTCAATCCCCTCATCCAGATCGTTGATAAAGAGATTAAACAAAACTGGCCCCAAAACTGATCCCTGAGGGACACCACTGGTGACCGTCCACCAAGAGGATTTCACCCCATTAATCACAACTCTCTGGGCATGGCCATCCAGCCAGTTTTTAACCCAGCAAAGAGTACACTTGTCTATGCCATGATTCGCCAGCTTCTCCAGGAGAATGCTACGGGGGACGGTGTCAGAGACCTTACCAAAGTCCAGATAGACAACGTCCACAGCCTTCCCTGCATCCAAAAGGTGGGTCACAATGGTCATAGAAAGAGATCAGGTTGGTCAAGCAGGACCTCCCCTTCCTAAACCCATGCTGGCTGGCCCTGATCCCTTGGCTGCCCTGCACTTGCTGTGAGAGCTCACTCAAGATGATCCATTCCATGATCTTTCCTGGTACCGAGGTCAGGCTGACGGGCCTGTAGTTCCCCGGATCCTCCTTCCGACCCTTCCTGTAGATGGGCATCACATTAGCCACCCTCCAGTCATGTGGCATCTGCCCTGTTGACCAGGATTGTTGATAAATGATGGAGAGAGGCTTGGTGAGCTCTCCTGCCAGCTCCCTGAGTACTCTTGGGTGAATCCCATCCGGCCCCATAGACTTATGTACATCTAGGTGCAGAAGCAGACCATTGACCGCTTCCTCCTGGATTATGGGTGGGTTGTTCTGCTCTCCATCCTTATCTTCCAGCTCAGGAGGCTGAGCACCCTGGGGATAGCTGGTCTGACTATTGATGACAGAGGCAAAGAAGGCATTAAGTATCTCAGCCTTCTCCTCGTCATTGGTTGCAACTTTCCCCCCCCCGCATCCAGTAAGGGATGGAGATTCTCCCTGGCTTTCTTTTTGTTGATGGATTTATAAAAGCATTTTTTGTTGTCCTTAATGTTAGTGGCCAAGTTGAGCTCCAGCTGGGCTTTTGCCTTCCTAATTTTCTCTCTGTATAACCTAACGAGATCTCTGTACTCCTCCTGAGTTGCCTGTCCCTTCTTCCAAAGGTGGCCTCCTTTTATTCCTAAGTCCCATGCGAAGTTCCTTATTCATCCAGACTGACCATTTTCCCGGCCCTTTAGACTTGCAACACTTGGGGACAGCCTGCTCCTGGGCCTTTAAGATTTCCTTCTTGAAGAGCGTCCAGCCTTCCTGGACCCCTTTGCCCTTCAGGACTGTCTCCCAAGGGACTCTCTCGACCAGTGTCCTGAACAAGCCAAAGTCCGCCCTCTGGAAGTCCAAGGTGGAGGTTTTGCTAACCCCCCTCCTTACATCGCTACGAATTGAAAACTTGACCATTTCATGATCACTAAACCTGAGACAACCTCCAACCACCACATCTCCCACTAGTCCTTCTCTGTTTGTGAGCACTAGGTCTAGCAAGGCACCTCCCCTGGTAGGCTGACCTACCAGTTGTGTCAGGAAGTTATCTTCCATGCACTCGAGGAACCTCCAAGCCTGCCTGCTCTCTGCTGTGTTATATTTCCAGCAGATACCCGGCAGGTTGAAGTCCAGAACCAGAACCAGGGCTGGCGATTGTGAGACTTCAGCCAGCCGCTTATAGAATACTTCATCTGTCTCCTCATCCTGGCCAGGTGGTCTGTAGCATACTCCCAGCACAACATCTCCCTTATTTCCCTTCCCCTTCAACCTTACCCATAAACACTCGACTTCATCATCACTGGAATCTAGCTGTATACAATCAAAACACTCCCTACTGTACAGAGCCACACCCCCACCTCTCCTTCCTTGCCTATCCCTTCTGAAGAGCTTATAGCTATTCATCACAGCATTCCAGTCATGACAGTCATCCCACCACATTTCTGTGATGGCAACTACATCATAGCTGTCCTGCTGCACAATGGCTTCCAGCTCATCCCATTTGTTGCCCAAGCTACGTGCATTCGTGTAGATGCACTTGAGCTGGGCTACCGATTTCACCCCCATCCTTGGCCCTTTATTCTTAGGCTCATTACTAGTGGGCCTGGTTTTATCCCCTTCCCCCTTTGATACTAGTTTAAAGTATTGTCTTCTTGCACCATATAATCCCTGTCAGCAGACTCAGTTCGCCTATGTGCAGCACTTGGTGACATGGCCACACTGTTTCTAATCCCAGGGATAATACATCTTCTTTATATAAATCTGTATCAGTTGGATGTATCGGATGACGAATTCACTGCTGCTTTACACATGTCACAGCATTTACTAGGCAAGATATTCCCACTGACGGGTATAAAATGTTGTTTTGTTTTTTTTTTTAAATTTTATATATATAATACATAAAAATATATATAAGCATATATAACATTAAAATATATGTTTTTATATATACTTCTCTATATATGTAAGTATATATGTAAATATATAGAAATATATATAAACATATATACATTTTTTATATATACTTATATAAACCTATATATAAATATATATACGTTAATATATATTTATATAAACTTATATATATAAATTTATATATACTTTATATATAACTATATATACACATTTTTATATATAAGTGTATATAAAATATATATAAATATATATAAGTATATATAAAAACATATATATGAACTTAAATTTATATAAGTTTTTATATATTTTTTTATATATACATATATATAAATATATGTTTTTAATATATATATGTACTTTTATATATATAAGTGTATATATAAATAAATGACACAGTGACAGGGAACTTAATTGTCTATGCTATTAAATAGTTAGAAGGGTCCCTTGCTTATTAGTTGGCGCATGAAAGACACCTTTCCCATTAAGAGGTGAATATACCAACACCCTGTTTTGGAGGCTAAGAGTGTTTAGCTGTATGGATTTCACAACCGAAACAATGGTCACTAGCATATTTAATGTTCTAGTACACATGTAGTTATGACTATTTGCTCAGTACTAACTCATCCATCTTCACCTAAAGGTGCACATGGCTATGTTAACAGTCTGAATAATGACTGATAAATATACACAACTGTTTTCACCTAATGCTCATGCTGGAAAGCAGCACTGCAGAAACAGACCCGTAAGTCCCAGTGGATAACAAGCTGACTATGAGCCAGCAATGTGCCATTGCAGCTGTGAAGGCCAAAAGCATCCTGGGCTGCATTAGCAGAGTGTTCAAGTGAAGTGATCCTTCCCCTCTATGCAGCGCTGGTGAGATGCATGTGGAGTACTGTTTCCAGTTCTAGGACCTCAAGTACAGCAGTGACACAAACATACTGGAGTAAGACTAGCAAAGGGCCATGAAGATGACTAAGGGATTGAAGCACCCAACATATCAGGAGAGGCTGATAGAGCTGGGATTGTTCAGCCAGAAAAGAAGGCTCAGGGGAGGTCTTATCAATGTGTATAAATACCTGAAGGTGATGTTAAGCAGATGGAGCCAGGTTCTCTCATATCCAGTGACAGGACAAAAGGCAGTGGAAACAAACAGGAATACAAAAAATGCTACTTAAACATGAGAAAAAAAGGAAAAAAAAAAATCATCTTTCTCCTGTGACCGTGGTCCAGACACTGGAAGAAGTTTCCCAAAGAGGTTTTGGAGTGTCTATCCTGGGTAATAATCAAAACCAAGTTGACACGCCTGTGAGCAACTTGCTATATCTGACCCTACTCTGAGCAGCAGGTTTGGACTAGATGATCTCCAGGGTCTTTTCTGATCTCAACTGTTCTGCGAGTCTGCTATACAAACACACATATGCAGAAGCATATATGCACTATTTACATATTTGGTATATAAATAATCAAATAATATAATACTGGTCTCTAGGTCTGTCTATAATATAGCTGAACACTTTAAAAACACTTTAAACATTTATTTTACATTATTTATATATAAAGCACATGCAGTATTTGCCTACACAGTGTTCTAACAAACACAGAATCAGGCATAGGACTTTCAAGTAATAGTAGGTTCCAATCGTTTCAAATAAACAAAACTCTGTCTCCTTACAGGGCAAGATGGAGGAGGCAACTGCTGTCCTAAAATTACCTTAGAACTTTTAAATCTCCACAAAAATACACAAGTAGTACAGTTCACTGAAAAAACTCAAGTGGCAAATTCATTCTTTCATTAAAAAAATTAAACCAGATATCTTCATTCAGTCTTGGACATGGCCTCTAACATTAATCACAGCCAGCAGTAAACACAACTAAAGACCAGTCTCTCTCTCCTGCATTGATCTTTATTTCACTTCAAGGACTAGAGAAAACAGAATAAAACAGAGCTAGACATTCAGGTTCTGACACTGCTCCTAGAGTTTTCCTGCCTTCTAAGCCAGAGACTTTTTTTTCCCCCCTTTGTTAAGCAAAATACCGCTGCAACAACGTTGTTGTTTACTACACTTATTTCTTAATTTTCTAGGAAAGAGTAAATATCCTGTTGTACTCAGAACTTATGGCCATTTATCTGAACTTCTCTTCCCTTCCCCACATCACGTTAAAGATGTGGGCAGCTGAAAGATTTTATTTCTTTTTATTTCCAGCTCTTTTTCCCAAAAGACTTTTTGTTCAAAAGTCTTCCCTTTACTCACTGGTTCAAAAGATAAATTACTATAATTAAGCTACTCCTCTGCAGATTTTCCTCTCCTCTTTAATATATAGCATGGTTTCTATCCACTGAAAGGACTTTCTTCAGTGGTAAAATCCAATTGTTTGCATAATAAAATATTCACAGAGGCAATAGGGTAATTTTCCATGAGGAAAACATCCAGAGCACATGCTTAAGCACTGCATTTGCTTTCTCTGGAACAGTCCTTTCCTTAGGGAGAAGATATAGGCGAGTTGGATTTGTTCATTTCAAAAAAGGAACAGTGCTTTAAAGCTCAATGGTTAAGACTTTCACACAGAAAACAGAAGATCTGGTTTACCTCGGTGATGAAATCTCACCTCCCATTTGTCAAAAGAATACTCTAACCCATAAACTACAGTGTGAGGAACAGAAGGGGCAAGCAAAATTGATACCTGCTGTGTCTCACTTCTCCAGCTACAGCTGAATTATTTTAGAACAAAGAGTGCAAGAGTCAGAGGGTCAGAGACACAGGACATGCAAGAGCGATTCCTACAGCTTAGTGAACAAAATATTCATCAGAGACATGATGGATCATGGCTCTAGTTCTAGCTCCCTGTACTACTGCTAGGGTGCCTTTCATTGCTTATTTTTATTATTATTTCTTGACAGAGCTGTTCCATGACAAAGCTAATGCCTAATTCCACAAACAGTCCTATGGAGGTCAGGATGGCAATGTGTTGTACAACACTATCGCGTTCATGTTTCAGGTTCAAGGATTGTGTGAGGAAACTGTTTCTAAAGATCACATGTTAAAAGTTTACCCTTTCTGTTTGTTTGCCTGCTCATTTGAAATCTGCTGGGTCATTCCTTCTATTCATCTTTGGTTTGTTTTATGAAACTCTTTCAAAGAAATTTGTATTAAATTTATCTGGGTTCGTTTGTTGTCTGTTTGTTAAAGAACAGAAGTGTTCGTTTAAACACCTTTTGTAATTGCTGTATATTTGCCCATCCAGATTTTCACAGAATTGTTAAGGTTGAAGTGGACTCGAGGAGACCTTCTAGTCTAACCCCCTTACTCCAAAAGGATCACCTACAGCAGTTCACCCAGAACTGTGTCCAGTGGGTTTTGAATATCTCCAAGGACAGAGACTCCACAGCCTCTCTGGGCAAACTGTTGCAGTGCTCAGTCCCCCCCACATCATCTTGCTAGGTACTGAGGTGAGGCTAACCAACCTGTAGTTCCCCAGATCCTCCTTCTTGTCCTTCTTGAAGACAACAGCTACAATTGCTTCTATATATATATATATAAAATATAACATAATATTTTATATGATTTTCTCTATACTACAGTTCAGAGGTAGCAATCCAGACAGAAAAGATCATTATAAAAATATATTTGTCTGTTTATATGAACTCCTGAACTTTCTTATTTGCCTGAGGAGCCAGACCTTGTCACTTAACATCAGTGATTATGTCTATACTACTACTTTAATAGTGCCAGGGAGTGTACACAGGCACTGAAAATTCCAAGTTACACTGTTAATATTTCAGGATGGATATAGTGCTGTCTAAACCACCTTGTACTCTCCCAAACATTGCCCAAGCAGAATTCAAGATAAGAAGAACAGTCCTAGGCCATTCCTATTTACAAACAGGGTTTACATACAGCTCAGCCTACTTTGAAGGTAAGAGAATGTAAAAACAGTCAGACCACGCCAGTTGACTTAATGCCATAAAATGGTCAACTCAAATGTAATTTACTAATATAGATGTAGCCAATGTTTTTTATCTTCAATTAAGGTATTTTAAAACAAAATCCTAAAGACAATTGTGAAAGAATAAAAACAGGGTTTCACACACGTTGCATTCTTCTCAATACATAGATATGTTACAGGACTGGCTAAAGTTTGGCATGATCCAAAGATCTTGGCTGTCACATGCAAGGTCAGAGATTTGGTGACCAGTCTGAATTCTGACATACCAGAAACTGCAAATGACTGGTGCTTTTCACATATGCTTCACATATAATATTTTTTTTCTTCAAAGAAACACAGTTAAAAATATACCAGATCAAAGCACAGGTATGAAATTCAAACTTTAAACCAAAATAATCACTGTGACTTTTTGTAGAAAAGACTTAAAACCAATTATATCCTTGAATATTACAGAGTTCAGCTAACAATTTAGGGATCATTTATATAGAGAAAAGAGGAACATATAGCCTGTGGTGATTATTAAAGTGTAAACTCTTCAGGAAGAGAATGTGAAAAGTGCTTTGAAAAGTGGTGAATAGTCTACCTAAGGTGCTGCAGATCAATAGCAGAAGCTATCAGCTTGCTTTTGAACTCCTTCTGGTGTCTCAATGGTTAACAACGATTCTTCTTAACCTCTTGGAAAGGTGAGAATGGAAAGTTTACTGCTTCTAGTTTAAAAAAGCATGCAAAATTAAACTTCCTAACCTAAAACTATGTTTTTAGCTAAGTCGGCCTTAGCCAAAAGAATTTCTTCAGTCCATTAGAAAATTACGGGTTTTGCAATTTTGTTCCTTTCCAAATTTTTCCTTGCTGTGCCAGAGACAAGTTATGAGATTGTGTAGCACGTCACTGAATTCATGTTGTGGACTGTTTCTGTCAGTGCAGTCACTGAAGAATACTCCCTAGGGTTCCAAAGCAGTGTGAACTACAGGTTTCCATAAGAGGCGGAAAGCATTCAATGTATTTATTTGCCAAATACAACACATTCTCTTGCATGGATCACAGGGAAAATAATATCATGGAATGAGATGAAAAACAGCCCTGTCACCTATAAAGATTTGAGTTTGCCCCCCTCCCCCCCCCATTTTGTACATATATATCAAAGAGTACTTTAATTACTGCTGAATCTAGAAAACTATGATTACAGAGGTGTGGGCTATGCAACATCCATCTAATGGAAAATGGGAAACACACTCAGCCAGGGACAGCAGTTCTCTTGTCCTGAAATGATCTGGCTCTGCAGAGCCTCCATCCATATGACTAAACCCTCTTACTCTTCAAAATATGATGGCATCATCCAAGACAACTACTGGCAATTGTTCCTGGCCCATACTGACCCTCAACCCATTCTAGGGTCTGCCTGTGAAAGTAATAGATGTCCTGAGCCAAGAGAAAAAACTTTAAAAGTGCAAACAATTTTTCAGTATGGACAATTCACTTCAGAATCTGAGAAACCATTAGTTTAAAAAAGAAGTCTATGTTGTAAAAGCAGATTTTGCTATTACAGTATACTAGAAAATGTTATGGGAGAATGCTGAGGAGTATCAGGTCATTCTTTCTTACGACAGCATGGAAATCATAGAGCAGCACTTGGGTAACCTTTCCTCTTCAGTCATATATTTTTCTCCTATGGTACAGGAAAATCTGTTTTCCAATAAGAAAGAAATTGGTGTCTGTTGAATTATTCTGAGTTTATAAATAGATGGCATAAAGATCTATTGAGCATCAAGGGTAAATTCAAATACATACATAAGCTTACCATCCAAAGTGTTCTGCTAGGACGGTACAAACTGGTGTAGTAATTATCTGAGGAACAAGCAGTTAATTCCAAGAGACAAGGAACAATTCCCAAAATAATTTCTCTAAGGTGTCCTCTGTCAAACTGAACTAGACATAGTGACTTTGTCTCAAATTCCATCTAGAAGAGCAAATCAGTTTATATGTTTCCATTCACTATTAAAGTAATGAATTCAGAAGTAGAGGGTTTTTTAATGTTGTCTACCAATAATAGCCTTTTGATGATCCTTGTCATCCTGCAGTGAAGTGTAAACACAATAAATTTAACTATGGTGTGAAGATCATCTAAACAAAAAGCAGAATAATACTCTCTTCCTTCATGTTATCAGAAGCTGTACTGTTGCATGAAACAGGAATGCAATAACATCCCATACAATATTAAATGTATATATTTTAATACAGCTCAGAAGTTCACTTAAATTACACTTTTTGGTGATATAAAGCATAAACAATTTGAGACAATAGTCATATTATTGAGAGAAGTGGTGTCAGGAGTGAATTTCTGAAAAAATAACTTGCACTCTAAAACACAAACCAATAAAGAAATGCAGGGAAAATGAATATTCTTTATTTTGTCCTACGAACCTCATGATGCAATCAAATGTTCCACTGAAAGTGAATGGATGACTTTAGAATAATAAATCAATGTTTAATGCCATGATTTGTGAACAGTGGGAGCAGAAATCTATTAAAATGCAAAACATGGTGAAGGAAAGGAATAAGGAGAAATATTCATATATGTATATGGGGGAAAAAAATTAACAAGTTCAGCTATTCTAATCCGTGTATTTACACATTTCACAACTCCTCCTAGTTATTTTTTTATTCCTTTGTACATGGATGTCCTGGACTCTTCCTAAGCAACCTTTCTCCCTTTCCAACAACAGGGTATCCAGACTGCAGAGTGCTGTATACTTGTCATTTGAAAGACATTTAGAAGAATGACATGATGTATATGTCAAGTCAGACGTTCATACTTTCTGCAAGTCCTCCCTTTTCTAAGCACTGACACAAAATACTTCCAATTTTTTCAAAACTATTCCTTGGCTGCTGGGACTGTATCTTGACTTAATTGTACCCTCTTTTGCATTGTTTGCCCGTGGCATGAAAAAAATGTCAAAAAGGAGTTTCATTGCTTTCATCTCACCAGGTGTTGAGAGGGGATTAGTTCATTTTTCAGGAAGACTGGCTACTCTTGAGCAGGAACTAACAGTAAATCTACCCACTACAGATCCTTTGAACATGCCTTGATCTGCTGTTGCACCAGAAGAAATATGTAGTTAGCTCATTAATACACTTACACACTCCATTGGCTGTATTTTATGGAATTTTAAGGCATTCCATTGCTTGAGGGATTACTCAGAGTGTGAATAAAAGAGGAAGAGGAATAAAAGAGGAATTGTGAATAAAAGAGGAAGAAAAAGTTGCAAAAGTTGTTACAATTTGAAGCCTTGGTCAATCTAAATAAACTGATGACTGCCAGCTTCTTTTTTATGAGCCCTGAAAGAGCAATGCACACTGACAGTAATAAAACTGGGACATATGCTTGAAGTGACAACAAGGATGAGTCTGATGTAACATCAGACATCCAGGAGAATCAGTGATACTATGGAATTACTGCAGTAGGGAAACCACAACGATCATGAGAAATATCAGCGAGTTTCTTGACGAATTGTCCCTGAGTATCACTAAGGGCTATCCCCATGCATACTGTTAGGGACACCCTGCAGTAAAATTGTTCCAACGATACACCAACTCAAAAATGTAGTCAGCCGTTCTTCCTAAGGAAGGGGAGCGGACTACCTACACTTCATCACTAATTCATTACAACTTGCTTATGGCCATGGAAAATCTTTCAAGTCTGCTATTGCAAGAACTATGCAGTACCACATGAGTAACTACTATTCTCAAACTAAGGAATCTTTTCAGCTCTTTCTTCCTCTATGTTCGCAATTTACTTTTATGTACTCTTTGTCCTACTTCACTTTTCCCATCTTTAAACTATTTCATTAATCCCAGTAGCCACCATCATGTAATTTTGTTGATTTGGATAGAAGATATTTCCTTCTTTCCAGTAAACCCATCTTCTGAAATAGGTGCACTGCACAATTTATAACATTATGTTGGGATTATGGTTGCCTAAAAAAATTAGAGAGTTATATTATTTTTCTGTCATTGTAACTCACATTGTTGTCTTTGCTCTTCAAAAAACTAATGAGTTCAAGCAAAGAACTGCATTATTTCCACATGCAGATGTTTAATTTACATTTGATTTATATAGTCATAACATAAAAAAAAAAGAGTGCACCAATATGTGCAACGCCAGCCATTAGTTTCACCTTGGCTATACGAGATTATCTTTCTGGAATTCTAATACGGGTTAGTTTTTGTTGCAGCCTTGCACAGTGATTGCTTTTCATTCTTTCATTTCAGTAAGATGCTCACTACCAATGATCAGGTTTCATTCAAGTATTTCGCTGAGGCATCTTTTATAGGTTTTACTTTAGGATTACAAAGAAAAGATCAGTTTCTAAAACAGGAGATGAATGGGGAATGAAGGATGATTTCTTTGAATCTCAGCTATTTGATGAGAAAGACAAATCAACTCTAGTGGAGAGATTCAGTTTGAGACATTTAGATGGATGTAAGCAGGCACATAAGGGTCTAAATCACCATTCTAGCCACAAAACTTGATTCAGATTGTTAGTATCTACAGTCATCTAAGAAAACCTATAGTATCTCACTTGGCTTCTGTATGCTGCTGAAGAAGGGTACAGATATGCTGTAGTTCTTGTGTCATATTGTCATATTTGTCAGCTTCACGTAGACACCCGATTCTCTATGGCATCTCAGCTAACGTTAGATATCTCAGTTTAGGTGAGTCAGAAGAGCTTTACAGATTGATCAAGACAGGTAGTTGACTCTAGAATATGGGTCAGCAATCAGCAACTACGAATGGGACTAAGCCACTTGAATCCATTCTATGATTCTATCAATACAAGTGTTTATGCCCTAAAGTATCCAAGGTACCCACATGGGCCTAGTAGATATGACAAGATTTAAAACAGACCCGGGCTCTTCTGGCAACTGTAGGCCTGGTAAGTTACTACAGGATATCACTTTTCACTGAATACCTATAGTTACAGAGTTGCGCCCCATGTTGGAGTGGACTGAATTCCCTTGTAGAGGTATAGTTCTCACTTCACTAACTGCAGTAGGCTCTTAACTCACTACTTTGATCAAAATTACCAGGGTAAAGTTGGATATGATAAATTACACATTATGGAATGCCCCTGGTCTCAATTCAGTTTTCTACACACAGCTTTCTAGTGCTATTTGACTCCTCATGTCTAGCATGTCTAAGACATATTCACAGGTGTGGTAGATATGACAAGAAATACAGGGAGATTTGTACCCTATGCAGGCAGACAGAATAGTCTAGGACACCTTAAATTACACTAGTTGCCTTTGTACGAGCAAGGGAATGGAACCTTCTGTACCTCCAATAACAGAAAAATAGTTTAATTACAGTATAACTACACAGAGAAGAAAATAAATGTTGTAACGCAAGGATGTTTGGAACAAATGTAGAATTCCAAGTATGATTAAGAAAGTGTATTGCACTGTGATTTTAATAACTCTGCACAAATTAGACGTTATGAATAAGGAAACAGGCACAGTATTACAATAACTATTAAGTCACAGAGAGTGGTTTGTGATATCTTATACCAATAACATTGTAAGTTAAAATTTGAATTTTGTGTAGATTGATTTACATTCAAATTGATGAATCAAGTGTCAGAATTCTGAGCAGCGTCTGGGTACCTTTCTGAAGGCACATATTACTTCTGACTGTTGAAAAGAAAAAGGAATTAAGACCTATTGTTTAAAATTAAACCCAGCTTGTTTGTTCAGAATTCCATTAGATTTTGTGGGGAAAGTACACACAGAGCATGTCCCATGACAGAATGCATAGATTATTTTATTATAAATTATTATATGTACATTCTAATCTCTGAAATTCTTGAAATCAAAAAACTGCTTGGAATTCTACCAGATTTACAGATTATTAGGAAATTTAGGTCAGACTCAGTGGTCTGTTCTGCAAAACAGTTAACGTAGTCTCAGTTATGCCTTTCATTTTGAACACCTGCCTACATGCCCAAGCAATCTGCTATGTTTGCTGTTATTAGATATCTTGGCTAGCATTTCTAGAATGAAGAATGTGATAAGTTTCTAAGCATACTTTTAAGGAATCATCAACATAAGTTATTAGTATTTTTCCTCATATGCCTGTCTTCCTGCAGGATTCACACTGCAGCAATGCAAAGGAAAAGCTCAGAGTTGAGGGGTAATCACAATTTGAAGAAAAGCTGCCTATGCAATTCCTTAGTAAATAGAGGAGTCTGTGTGACTATTATCAGCTGTAAGTAGAACTTTCAGAAACATTCTTCCCTTTCAAAGAAAAATGATAAAAATAACTACAATTACTATCTAGAGGACTGTGGACTATCCTCTATCTGTGGACAAAGTTTTAGAATGACAATTTGACCTACAGTCCTTCATATCAAGAAAGGAAGTGGACATCACAACAGTCCTTGGTGAGGACTTAGAAAAAAAAGGCAGGGTGAAGAGCTAGGCTTACTCAAACTGAATTCAAGTCCACAACTTATTTCAAGCTATTGATAGAGGCATGAAATACACACTGAGAAGTGGAATTGAATTTCCCTGGAAGAAGCTTCAGTTTAATTTCTAATTAATATAGATCAGACAACCTAGCTGGGGCATTAAGTGAAAGTTAAAAAATAATTATTCATGTCTGGAACATTAGAAAACACATTTCTAAGGCAATTAATTTATCTTCTAGTAACCAACAATACCACAGAGAATTATGTTTACCCAGCAAGACTTAGGAAGTGTATTTGACAAAACTTTTCTCACTATCCTCTTTGGAAGACCTCAAATTTTAGCATGTCTAGGTTTGATATTGTCTATCCTTTATCTGGTAATTCTCTTTCAACTGCCCTTCCCTTGCAGTGCTTGAGTTTTGCCTTTTTTTAGAGCGAGGCACAAGAGTTTCAAATGAATAGAAAAAATATATTTTAAAAATATCATAAAGTTGCAGCTTTTCTTAAAAGACATCCTTAGACAAAACCACAGGTTCTCTAAGGACCTTATGTTTCTTTGAGGAATCAGCCTTAAGAAACAAAGGACCTTATGTTTCTTTGAGGAATCATCCCTAACTGGGATGTTGATATGACTTCCACAGGAGCCAAAATTTCTCACTTCTCACTCTGGCTGCAATATACGCTTCACTGACCTTACTTTCACTGGCCTAGACATATAAGAGAATGAATATCTGGAAAACTAAGCCCCCAAGCTGGATCAAAACACTGCAATGTAAATATACCTCCCTGTTGCAGTTCACAATGGGGTGGCCAATGACAAGACAACAGGTGCTCTCCCCCACCTCTTGCTCCAAGGAGAGGAAGAAGAGAGATAAGGAGATTTATGAGTTTAGAAAAAAATTAAACTACTTTAATGAAGTATTAATAATAAAATAAAAAAAGGAAATAATGAAATAGATACAATATATATACAAATATACAAACCTGAACATAGGAAGTTCCATCTAAACACAAGGAGGAACTTTAGTTTGAGGGTGGCAGAGCACTGGAACAGGCTGCCCAGAGAGGTAGTAGAATCTCTATCTCTGGAGACATTCAAAACCCACCTGAACACATTCCTGTGCGATCTGCTCTAGGTGAGCCTGCTCTTGCAAGGTGGTTGGACTAGATGATCTCCAGAGGTCCATTCCAACCTCTATCATTCTGTGATTCTATGATATAAATAAATATATACAAAACCAGATCATGTTCCTAGGAAGATGTCACTGTCAGGCACTGGAAAAGCTCCAGACTGGACTCAGTGACAAATGGGAACCGGAACACACTGACCGGGATCAAAAGGCAGATGAGCTAATGGGGTCCTCCTCAGACATCAGTCGCTGAAGGAAGATAGGCATTGAAGAAGCGCCAATGGAGAAGAGTTGGAGGAGACAAGTCAAAGGAAAACAGCCTTTGCAGACAAGCTAACTGAAAAAGAGCCAATCTACCCATTTTGATCCCTCAGATTTTATACTGATCACGGCAGATGGGATGGAACACCTGATTGGTCAGTTTGGGTCACCTGACCTGCCCCCTCCCCACAGGTGTGACCCCTCCACAGGGTAAACAACTCAGTCAGCTGACCCCGGTTGCCACGGCAACAAGCCTGAGCAAGAGCATCTCCCCCTGAACAGAAGGTTGGCTCTGCTCCACCCCAAACCAGGACACTCCCCATCTCCCCAGACAGAAAATGGGAGGGAGGGAGGACTGCATCTGGCAGGTGGTCATCTCACTGCTTAGTGATTCCAGGCGCTGGGACACTAAGGTGACAATGCTATCTGGAATAGAACTGCAACCAGCTAGCGCTTCTTTCCCAAGCATTTGATTGAGTCTAGGAGAGTCCCATCATAAAACCAAATGACAAGATCTGCATGATAAAGGCACTGCTCTCTAAGGAGAGAAAATATTATTGCAGAGAAAGAAGCGGCTGATGTGCTTTCAATAAAAAATGAATACCTTAGCAGAATATCCAGCAAATGTAACAACATAATTAGCAAATATAACATTGATGCCATCCATGAGATTCACAGTAGCTTTGATGTCTTTAATTTTGCTTTCATTTGCTTCTTTGTTTTCCTGACGCACTTCTGAGAACATCTGTGAGCATTTTTTTTATTCCCAAAATAAAGCTCATCAGATATCACTCAACAACCCCAGTGTCTGTTTTTAATTACAATGAGATTCTGAAGATAGTATAATCTTATATTCTTTACTCCAAAAACTTAGGGGGAAATGCCTTGACTGAAAGAGTAGTTACAGATATGAGCCCATATTGGTTTCCTGATACAGTATGGAGACTTTTCCACCATCAAACATGGAGTCTTATACCACACATGGAATTTGAGGCCTCTAATCAGCAGCATTGTGGAGCAGGA
Source organism: Rissa tridactyla (assembly GCF_028500815.1). Lineage (NCBI taxonomy): Eukaryota > Metazoa > Chordata > Aves > Charadriiformes > Laridae > Rissa > Rissa tridactyla. Next base: position 112,346,884 of record NC_071468.1, on the reverse strand, counting down.
AATTTGTCTGCCTTATTTCAGAGAAATATAATCAGTTTATTACCTTTATACCATGAGGTTTTTCTGCTACACTTTAATATATTCTGTCTTCCTACTTACCTTTAGTTATCATCACCACAAATAGAATCAAAATCAAATATCTTTACCATAAGATTTCATGTTATTATCTACTGAAGCAAAAATAAATACACATTTGCAAATGATTTGCTATTCTCCTGCAAGAAAGCTCTCACAGAACTGTAGGAATTGGTACCAACAGCTACATTGAGTAATTTGAAACACGGTTCTTTTCCTTTTTGAACAAGCCATGATGACAGTAGAGAACAACAAATGCGTTAAACAGCAGAGTGTCTACATTCAGGAAAGAGTAGCTTTTATTAAAACTTGTGTATGTTCACATTCTTTTCTTTTTTAAAATTACTGCAAGCTGCATTCATAGGAAAAAGTTAAACATTTTCTTTCTAAAACATTTTCTTTGAGTGAATAGACATATTGGAGCAAAGGAAGTTTGAAGGAAAAGGCTTTCAGGTGTTACTGATACTTCAGTCAACTACAAATCCCTCCCAAATAGCTTGCAGCTTATGGCTGCAACAGGAAGCAAAGACTAAGGTCAGGAGCAGTCCTTAGCCTTCCACATCAGTGGAAGTGAACCCAGGAGCAGCTCACGTGAAGGTAAGAAGGAACTGAAGCCAGACTGCACCTTTCCCTGCTTGGGTTCACTCCATCCAGACCAGATGTGCACCAGCCTATATGAAAACTCTAAACTTGCTGTAGCTTTCCCTTGCAGCAGTGACCCAGAATTTGACCTACATTCTACATCTGTAATGGACTTTTTGTCCTTTATAAATTATGTGAATACCTTACACCAATTTATTTTATTTTTTTTTATATGTTTTGTTTGTAATAAAATAGAGATTGCATTAGTTCGTGGTTAAAGGACAAGCTCGAACACAAAAGACAAGGGGACAAGCCTGAGTTCTGCCTCTGCAACCTCTGATAATCTAATTTCCCTCTCAGTTCCTGAAAAATAGAAGAGGAATGATAATCAATAACGTTTCATGACCTTACAAAGATACTGTGTGCATCAATGCATAGCAATATGATGGGAATCAAGTCTGTGAAGAAACTCCTAATATCCTTATTTCTGAACACTGCAGGAGTTTCACGGTCATAACTACCCTGAAAATTTCCATATCAAAATTACCATAAAGTTGTTGTGGTTGTTCCTGCTGCAGGCAGAAAAGGAGAGAGAAACTAAGAAAAAAAAAATTCTTAAAAGGCAATTTTCTGAGCCACTATCTCCCATCGCTGTGCACTTAAGAAAGGCTTCAAAAACCCTGTGAATGAAGCACTCCATCCTCATGTTTTGTGAGACAAGGCTCAGTGTCTACTAGGTCCGGGCCTTGATCCACATGGTGGTAACGTAGCTGAAATTGCAGTGCCACAGTTATGGGAACCCACAACTTTTCCAGTGTGATATGATGTCCTGAGCAAGCAAGAAGAATGAGGAAAGGGGTCTAAAGGGAGAATGGGTGCTGTATTCCCCTTATAGCACCCAGGAAATACAGGCTTATCCAGCTGAGGAAAAATTCAAAGACACTTGAGCTGTTTCAGCTTCTGGTAGTTCCCTGGCTAGCACTGCGCTAGTAATTGCTGGAGCATGCTAACGTATAAATTATATGGAGTATGCTGGACGCTGATCAATTCCCTTCTGCTTTGAGATGTTTTGAATGAATTGTGTTAGCAAAAAATATTCTTTGGGATATGACAGGTATCATTTCATTTCCCTCATGCAGACTTTATGAAAGACAGAAAAGTAGAAAAAATGGGTATACCTGCTGCTCTGTTCACTATATCCACCGACAGGCAGAGTGAATAAGGACTGCAGAATTTGACAATGTGTTCTTATAACTTTAAGTAATGATGACTTTGAATGATAAATCTATGGTGCACAGAGTTCTTAAACTCAGAGAGGCGGCAATGACTCTTTACATTCCCAAACAATATAATTTTAGGACTAACTCCCCAATACAGAACATTTCCACACTGCCACTCCCAGATATGTCCTGTAAATCAGTACAGATAACGTAATTCAAATTTTGGCCACTTTCCAGGAAGGCTATACAGCTCATTGATGAAGAACATAAAATATAAATTGAATGGGAGATCCTGTTTTGTGGAGCTTATTGCTTTCCACTGCTGCTAGATGTATTCACACATTCCAGCTGACCTTTCTTAACTTTCACAGCAGGAGGGACTAGCTTGAATTTGCCACCTGCATTTCCCCTTTTATCCATCCCACCAGAAATTTAGGTAGCTGCAAATTAGAGCAACATGAAGCTCCAGGGAATCAATTCACGAGGAGTAATATTAAATTTTCCCTCATTCTGGAGGCACATGCAGCTGTTACACTTGGATTTCAGATAAAGCCGTGTGAAAATGTCCTCACCAGGGAACAGGCAGAAGAGAAGGCTGATATCGGCTAACTGTTTCCTTATTCCCTCTACAAGTGGCCTCCTATGAGAGCAATGTTTTTGGGGGGAAGAAGAGGGACTTATCAATTAGGACACAAATATACAAGGTAGTGTGATTTGCAGAGCCAGCTGCATTAGCAGTACTAGAAAAAAAAACTTAGATGGCTCAAGGTTTTAAGCTGAGCTTTTGCAAATCATCCAAATATTCTTAGAAGTGGGAGAGGACAGACACTTTAGAGCAAGCCCTGGTGGCTAAGATTTACTATCACCCATGTGCCCTACCTCAAGACAGATTTCTTTGTAAAGCTTGATCTCATTTTGCATTCACAGCATGCAGAACAGCAATTGGATTGTTTTCATTTGAACCCTCGTCATCCCAATCTACAGCTGAATTCCCTAATACGTAGAAATACTCCAGCTCCTGATTTCTGATCAACGAGGTCTGAACCAAATCAAAATATCAGCCTGGTCACTCAAAAAAAAAAAATAAAATAGTTTCAGCCTCACTTGAGGCCTCTACACAGAGAGGCAGTTTTGTAATTAAAGGTCAAGCAAGTTTGTGTTTGTAGTTTTATTACAGATATATCACTGTTCTGTTAATGACATAAAAGTTGTGATGACATTTATTTGATGACTCCATAACTGATAACAGTATTGAGAGAAAACAAAATGTATAAATTCTTACAATACCATCCACCAGAGAGAAATATCTTTACAAGACAGGCAAGAGCAACCACGTTTGTACACTCCTGCCCCAGAGGAGTTTTTCATTAAATACATATTTACTTGCGGAGATAAAGTTCAATGGTAATAGTTATTTCACAAATAGTGTCCTGCAGTTTATGATTATTAAAGTCAGCTAGTCAGCAGAGGGCACTGAAGGGAACATTATAATAGATTCCATTGATGTTATCACCACTGCCACCAACTCCTGATGGCTTGAGGCTTGGTATGAGTGAGTGTCTGCAGCCCCTTGTATTTTATTAATATTGTTGTTTGTCTAATAAGAAAGCCATTTACCTGCTGTGTGTGATGAGGTTCCTTGATAGATGTTATTGCTTACTTTTGCTCAGTGTTTTGGCTCTTGCAGAAATATGGAATGACTTTTTTTTTTTTTGCTTTTTTAAACTTTTTTTGAGGTATCTGAGAAAATGTTATACAATATTCTTCTTCAGCATTTCTGTGTAAATAATTTCTATTGCTTATCCCTAACTGTATACCTACCCACAATACTGTTTAAATATTGGAATACCAAGATCTGTCTATCTGTTTTTTAATCATTGCTGAACCCAGAAAACTAATAGCAGCTCTTTTCCTTAGAGGAATTGTTATTCTGGTTCAGACCAATTTGGTTCTATTTTCCTTTTGTTCTTATCTAAAGGACAAAGTCTGGTAATCCAATATTTATGTTGTTTTTCACTGTAACAATTTTTTGTGGTTTAGCCCCAGCCTGCAACAAAGAACCCCATGGCCGCTAGCTTGCTCCTCCCTGCCCTCGATAGGATGGGGAGGAAAATCACAAGAAGCAGGCACACCTTGTGGGTTGGGATGAAGACATTTTAACAGAAAAGCAAAGGTAAGAGGAAAACAATGACAGTAATACTGATAAAAGAATATACAGAGTGAGTGATATACAGTGCAATTGCTCACCACCCAATGCCCAGCCCACTCCCGAGCAGCAATTCCCACACCCCAGCCAGCTCCCCCAGCTATATACTGAGCATGACATCACATGGTATTGAAAATCCCCTTGGCCAGCTTGGATGAGACATCCTGGCTGTGTCCCCTCTCAGCTTCTTACGAAAATTAACCCTATCCCAGCCAAAACCAGGATAGAATTCTTGATAAATCAAATGGTTATTCGAACCCTTTTGGAATTTTTCATTTTGAGAGCCTAACTTTCTTCTTGTAGTAATGAGCTTCATCATCTAGATGGGCAATTCATTTCATTCCCCATCAGTCCTAGCAACTGCATGTTAAGCCTTGTGAGGATACTTCCTATGACATTGCATGTATCATGACTGGTGCTTTTAGTGATGGGCCTATTGGGAATGTAATAACTCATCCTTAGTGATGCTGTGATTATTATTCCTAATAGCACAATTGTACATGAAGTTGAATATTTCTGCAGGACTGGTTTTATCTCTTGTCTGCCGGTATTAAAGAAGACAGGTTTATGAAAAGCGATTTTCTGTTTTTTTTCTTTTTAGCAATAAACTTCCCACAATGGAAAAGAGTTCTACAGATTTTTAACTCTCTGTAGAATTATGTATCATCCATACATATTGCATATCACATATCACCCTGCAGTGATACAGGCTGGGCACCACCTGGCTGGGGAGCAGCTGTGCTGAAAAGGCCCCTGAAATCCTCTGGGTGCAAGCTGGAGCATTAAACCCAGGCAGCACAATAGGCTAACTGCATCCTGGGCTGTACCACCATGAGCACAGCTGGGAGGCTAAGGGAAGTAACCATCCCCATCCCTATTCCGCGCTCTTTAGGTCGCACCTGGAATATTGTTCCAGTTTCTACTTCCTCAAATGCAAGAAAGATGTTGATACACTGGGAGATGTTCAGGAGGCTGGAGCGCATGATTTATGAGCAGAGCTCAAGGCAACAGGAGTGAAACTGGGAGTGGAAAAGTGTGGAGTAAGCTGAATAAAAACCCCATGGCCATGAAACCATTTAAATGTCTTGACAAGTAGAACTGCTGAGTTTTCCACAGACCTAATACCATTCTACTCTGATTTTGAGGCATTTGCAAAAGTCTAAAATCAGTTTGGTTATAATCAATCCCTGCCTTAGTAGTGTTTTTTTTAATTATTATTTTAAAAATACTTTAATGCTAAATCAACACTCTTGAGTATCCGAGAAAAAGTTTCTGTAAAAAACATGTAAATTTGAAACTGATGAAGGGCTAGGTGAGTGGCAAAGTATTTTTCAAAACTCCTAGCAGTATCCATGATTATTTAAAATGCTATCCTTCATTTATCAGCCAAAGGTTATCAGTATATGCTGCAACAAATATCTTCAGTAAACAAACCCCATAACATGATTTACCATTTTCTGCAGTTACTTTCTGTAATGACCTATACATTTCCAGTGCTTTGTCATTGGTCAGGGTAAGACCATTTAGTCAATCCACTTAAAGAGTAATTTTAATATTACATAGGGGCTATGATTATATATTGATGTAGTTATGAAGCCAGGCCTAAAATTATCAGTGTTTACTTTGTCTAAGTGAGGTAGTGTACAGACCCACCCCAAGACCACACCAAAGTGTCAGGAGTTTTGCTAACTCTCAAGATGAGTCAAAGCCCTAGAAAAGACAATTGTCTTTTAAAATCTGGAAGGAGTAAGTTTATAAGAAAAGGAAAGTCATTCACTTGAAAAAGGTAACTTCTCCAAGCATGTGTCTATTGGACTTTCTCTTATTACCTCCATACCCACACCATCCCTTATGGAGACTGCAGCTTGTTTTGACAAATGCCAGAATATTTGGCCAGAGATTTGTGTATGGAATATGTAGACAAGGCTTTAAATGATCTTGAAAGAAGAGGTAGGATATGAGGAAAAAATTGGAAATAAGAAATGGCACTTTTAAATTGATTACTGGGGTACCCTTTATATATATTCTCATTGAAGATAAGAATCCAAATATTGCTTTTCCCAAATCAAAATGTAATCAGAGTTGTACTGTATATGATTTTTCCAGTCTGTATTCAGTCATAAGTGACATACATTTTTCCAAATTGAGTCTCTGATTTACAAATGCCATTTAAAAGTCTTCTGCATACCTGTCGGAATGCTTAATTTCTTTGCATAATAATTTTGGTAAACAGAGAACACTTTCAAATAAAGCATCATTTACAATATTAAGTAAAAGAAATACTGGCATAAAAACCTTCAAGTGCAATTTGGTTTGAAACTCATTGACTTGCCATTTAAAATAAAATCAGTTTAATGTAAGCACTGTGGGGCTTTAAACAGTGCAATTAAACCTTATTATGTTTGACAAATAATGCCATTATTAATGAAATTTTTCAAAGAAAAAAAGGTTATCTGGTTGAATTCAAATCCAAATTGCTGCAGATATGATAAAAGCCACCGTCTAGCTCTGCATAAAGACTCAGTTATGCCTGACACTGCATGGACGTGCCAAATAGAGGGCCGGGGGTGAGAAACCTGCTGCCCTGCCTGTCACACAAAACACAGGTACAGCCAATCTCTGAGCCTCCATGGCTGTGACAGCTCTGCCAAACGAGCTCTGCAGGGGAAGTTGAACCCTGCAGCATGGTGCCTAATACTTGGGTATGGCGAGGAATCCATGCCCTAAAACAGTCTGATGAAAATTATATACCCAAAGGGATTGCCTATCCCATGCGCAGAACCACAGTGCCAGAAATTTTGAGGACTTTTTGTCTATGTGGTAGAGCAGAGTCATGCAAAAAATCAGCTAAGGACTATTTTGGTGTGATTTCACAGGATCTAATGAGCCCCATTTTAGGCATAATGTCTCTACATGGATACCTTGATTCTCCCTCTGGTTCCAAAGCAAAAGGGACGTCTGGATGGAGATTGTCCTGTGTAATGCAAACAGCAGAGAACCATGTGTCCACATGGCTGGAAGTGCCCATGTGTGCTATGGATGTGCAAGTAGGGGACAGGAGAGAGGGTGTGTGCTCTTCTGTCCCCCATGGCCTGTGCATGTGCACGCAACTCAATGAGTGTGTCCATGTGTCTGTGTGTATAGTGCATGATGGTGGAGGTGGTTAAAACTTCCTGGCATCAGTTTTAGAAGGGTGCTCAGAGATTTGTGTTTATAAAGTTTTTAAGCATCCATTATTGTAGTTTATCTGCTGTAGTACTGATATTGATCCCGAATGTATAATTCAGCTACTGCCAGCTAAGTGTCTGTCATTAATAAATCAATAAATCATTTTGATGCTAATTTGATTTAAACTACACAACTCGAGTAGTTTTTCCCCATGGCAAATTGGAACCTGGATCTCCCATTTCCAAAATGATGAAAATAACTACCAAGACTTGTGGGCAAGACTTGTCAAGTTTGGTTTCTTTATATATATAGTTTGTTAACTGTCATATTTTGGGCATGTAAACTGGACTGTTTGCTCATTTGTAAGATAAGTAAAGGGGATAAATTCAGTCTTAAATGAGTCTACCATATCCAGAGCTTCTCTGCTGAATGCTGAAATGCCTAAATAAGTTACTTACCAAACAACACTACACGCAGTTTTCTAGTTTCATAGGCATTTTAGTGAGAGCATTTTGCAAAGCTAGTTTCCTCCACAGTCTAATTCAAGATATACGTGCCTTGCTGGTTCTTATCCAGACTCTCTAGTAAAGCTAGGAAAATACCCACTAAATTTATATGAAATTGATTAAATCTGGCTTAAGAGAAGCCATTCTCACATCCCACCACAGAAAGCCTGGTACCCAAACTCTGAAACTGTCAAAGCCACCAACAGCTGAAAAGTAAATAAGCATGTCAACTTGGAAATAAATAAGTAAAATGGAAGAAGACACATTGGCAGAGTATCTAGCAGACTCTTGGGATTTCCCTGATGCCAAAGTATTTTACTTCTGTTACACATGCCTGGTATTTTAAGCAGAGAAGTTTCTGCAGCTGTATTTACTTATTTTGATCAGATAATGAGAGCCAAGATGTACTTCAGAAGAGAACACAACAGATGAGGGAGGAAACACACCCTTTCCCAGCAGTTAAAGTGATACTGTTTTTTCTAGAACTGTTTGGGAAGGGAAAGAGCTCCCTCATGATGGCTTCACTGGAGCAAGCTTGATGTGGCAAGCCTCATTTTCCTCAGGAGAAGCATCACACATCTCAAGGACACACTGCCTTTTGGTGCCTGTGATTCACTGTATACGTTAACGTCTGCACCTCTCTCCTTACAAACATTTAGAACTTGCTTAGTATCTCTACAAGGCTTTAGGATGTGAACATTTGGATTTGCATTTCCATTTCATTTACTTATCATTTGCCTGGTGACATTTTCTTAAATGAGTTTATGGGTTGCTTACACTTGCTTGCAAACATTTCTATATGCAAGTGCACACAGTCATACTGTGGACATTTCAACATAATTTTTGAAAATATTTTCTAGGAGTCACAAGAGCATCCATTTTGCTAATGGGCTGTTTAGGGCAAACAAGAAATTCATAAAGTTGTTGGAAGTTAAAGTCCAGAATTTTGAGGGTTTCTTAAAAGGGATTTTGAGGGTTAGTGTATGATGCCCTTCTAAGTGCTCTTAGACTGAACTTTGAGACCATAATTACAACCTTGTTTGAACTGGCAATACATAACAAAAACAGAGGCTGAAGATTAAAGTACATCTGGCAAAGACAACCCAATTTTGTGATGACAATTCTACTTACCTTTTTGTCCTGCGTATCAGAAAAGTGAATTCTTATTCCCTTTTTTGCAGTAGGTTTGTCTGAGAGCACGTGGTGGCAGAATTTGTCCTTAGACCATGTTACATTCATTTGAAGGAACAGACCTGTGAGGAGTCGAAGTGGTATTTGGGGGCCTGTATAGGCAGAGAGTGAATAAACACACACAGTTGAGCAGAAAAATGCAGTAATTTAGACCATTTGATTCTATTTAATGATGTAGTACCTAAGATGTAAAAACAGTAATTGCAGTTACTTAGAGCACTAAAATGTATCTTTACAGACGAACCCAATAGATTTCTGTTTAAGACAAACAAATTAAGAATTTAGGCAATAATTTGCATTACAACCTCATTTGTTGTTTGAAAGGGAGTTTCTTTTTTTTCTTCTCCCTCCTCTTCCTCCCTTCCAGAAGTAGCAGAAAAACAGGTGCGGTTAGTTTGTTAACAGTATAATTTCTAGTGAATAAACTGGCCTGAGTCACACATTGTATTGGAGCCATCCTTGCTCTAAGTCCTGTGCCGTCGTTCATATACCTGTGAACAAGGTAGCAATTAAACAGTTCTGTAAGGTAAGAAGTCATTTAAAGTCATGCTAAGAGAAACATCACCAAGACTAGCTAGCTTCAGTGAAGTTTTAAATCTTATCTGTGCCTTACTAGAACATTTGAATGGGTCTAAATGACTGCAACCTGTTCTTGTTAGAAGCAGTAACAGGAATAGAAAGTGTACCCTAAATAGAAGGAAAAAGGACTTTGTGTTTGGTCAACACATCGCTGCTCTGTCAGCAGGAGAACAACCCATTCCAAAACATGAAAGTCTCCTGGCCACTCTGAAGTCAGGTCAAGACTTTTAAAGCAATCATTTATGCTCAGGTTTCAAATTAGTATTTTTACAGATTACTGCCAATCTAAGATATGGTAATTCTAAATTTCTCATTCCTCTAATGAATGAATGATAGTCCTAGAATTTACTTCATTATGCTTTCGACTAAGACACTACTTCATAAAGTATTCCAGAAGATAATTACAGCTGAACAAAGTGTTCCCCAGGTAAATAGTGTATAAGTAGTGCAAATTATCCTGTGCATGTATTTTATTTTAGGATTCCTTGTTTTGGTTCTTTAACTGGTAAAGGCATTCTGAATAATTACCAATGCTATCTGCATGATGCACTATAATTTTCTTCTAGAGACTGAGTGTTTATTTATACTGGTATGTTGGATCTTCTAAGGAACTTCTATCAAGGCATAGTAATCAGTCTTGGTGTTGACAGAAAAGTGCTCTGCTCTGCAATATTTAGGAGATAAAGAAGCTAAATTAACCCTACAATATGCTGCCTTTATAGTCTGATTAAAGCCTAAAGAATCTGAACATATGAGTGTATATATGAGAAATGAACTCAGTCATCCTTAATGAAACATATTTTTATATATTGCGCTATATCATAAAGTGTAAAGTATGTTTATTTGTGAAGAGTTCAAATAGTGAAGTCAAAAACCTTTAGTTCTCATTTAATGATTTCACATAAAAATTGAATGAATTAAATGAACTTGAACACACTTAATTATCTGGTTTTTCCTATAAACTCTTTGATATTGTACATTAATTTTTACAGATAGCTGGCTGATAGCTTCTCCAACTCTAACGACTGTGATTTTATTGACGTGCAGAGGATAGGAGACATACCATTTTAATGTTTCAGGAAGATGTATTCTTTCATGAAATTATATTTTATTTCTTCATAAAAAACACAAGTCAAAATTCCAAAACTTTTCTTTAAAAAGTGTAGCATTTCTTTGCCAACGGCTTAAAGACTGCAAAACTTAACCCTATTGTTAGGAATATAAGTTATCATTGGGGTATAGTTTATGGCCCTTACAATGGGTTAAGAGTGTAAAATCTGGTACACAAAGAAAGTTTAAGGAAATAAAGAAATTCCAGGAAACGTGTATGTAATAAACCAATTGATACAGCATTCTCTGTTAAAAATTGAGTATAAATATAGCCTGGCACAAATTTTTATCTCATTTGATAAAAATTTGTTCAAGTACGTCCTCCTTTCAAAAGAGCAATGACACATAAATATCTCCACATTCCTTTCTCCTTGAATTCCATATTCTCCAAATATGTTTTTAAAACTTTATAATGATCTGGCAAGTGGCATTGATAGCATTGCCTATCTAGCTAACTGGCAAAGTCTTGCTGACTGTTTGCTTTTTCCCTTCCCCTTACTGCAAACACCTGTAATACACTCACGGCAGAAAATATGATTTGTGCCATATGAATGTGATTTGTATTCTTGGTACACAGTAGTGAAGTCTCCCTTAGTGTTTCAGCTCAATGCAGGAGTGCACTTTTGAAGTGGATCTCCTGATCATTCCTGGTCACCTACCATGCTTTAGTTCACATCACGTAATAAACCTTGAGTGCCATAAGCTGGATGAAATCAGGTGGAACTGACCTAGAAGATATGGTCCAGAACTTCATGTAATGTGCTGCACCAACTCATGGGGCATTCAGTCTACGCGAATGGGCAAGAATTAGTCAGAAGCCTTCAGAAATATATGCAGAGCAGTCACTGGGATCTCATCACTCATCCACTGATATCTCTATAAATTGGCTCCCATTTGTCTACACCACTTGCAAATTTAGACATAGTGGAGCTCTGTCCATGATTAACACTTTTAACTATTACTAAAATAGAAATAAATAACTGTTGAGGTAATTAAGTTATGTACACACAGGTGAGTGCTTGACCACTTCAAGCAACAGCATGAGTTAATACAAAAACCTTGGTTGTAATTCATGAATACTTGAACTGCATTGAGTCCATTGGATATTGACTGATTATGAAACATTTTGATATTTCTCTATTCATTCACCCACCTCTTCCCATCCCCTCATATCAGTTCTACTCTTCCTTGAAGTTAATCTGTTTCACTTACCAAAACGCTCCATCAGCTGTTCATTTCCCGCTTGCACGATACACATCTCTTCATTAGTGTGAGTGAGCCAAAAAAATATATTTCAGAATTGAAAAGGACCATTCAACAGCATGAAAATATTTCTTAGGTTCAGCTGCAACACTGCTACATAACAGCATTACCGCCTTGTTCTTCAGGATGCCCTCCCACAGGAATTTTCTCCCAGATCAGCTCTGCTGAATCATCTCAAGGCTGATCACCTTGAGGACAGCATGAATGGTGAGCCTCAGGAGGCTGAGCTGGCAACACCTACGGAATACGGAATGTGAGAAAGATATATTTTCTCTTTCCTGTTCTATATTTTATCCTGATATTATGACAAGGTTATTAGGCACCAAGTGGAAATGAGGAGGACAAAGTGAGTGACAACATGTAATAAAAATAATGACTAACTGTTGCAGGCTGAGAAGCTGGGAGATGTGATGGGAAGAAAGGAAACTATTAAAGAGAAAGAGGAAGTTGAGACAAAAGAAAAGTGATATTTAGCCCTTCTTTTCAAGACATTGCAATAAATTAATATCCTATGGATCTACCTCCCTCCAAAAAATAATCACTTTCTGGTTTTGCTTCATTTGAAGCAAAGTTTTACATTTCAGCATAAACTCTGTCTCATATTATTAGAATATTTTAAGCATTTACAGCAGCTGGAACTTTCAGAGGGACCATTCTGATCTACTTGTGTGTGAATTTATCTATCATAATGCCAAGCATAGTGTTTTTGATAGTCCCTTTTCTATCATCACAGGACCTGAAAATGAATCTTAACTCAGTAAAGACTCCCAGAGTTTATTTTTAATTCTTAAAAATAGAAACAAATAAACAAACAAATCCCTCTGTCTAGTGCAGGAGCCATAGACATGTTAAGCCAAGAAAAAATATACAATAGACTACACCCATGGGTAAATCAGGTGTCTATTTTTACACTGAAATTCAGCTTTTCTAATAAAATACTGGTTTTAATCATTCCAGCAGGCTCTGGTGGTTTCTTTGACAATTCCTAACTCATAAATAAGAAAGAGATTATATTTATTCATCTATTACTATTTCTTTCATCTTCTGAACAATTTATAATAGTTAATAGCCCTTTCTTGAGGTACAGTTACCAAAAGTGGACACAAATAATTATTTCCATAACACATAGAAAGGTAAAATTCCCTTCTAATTTACATTTGACATTTCCCAATTTATCCATGAAATAATAGAAGCACACATTCACATTCTGAAAATCCATGTTCCATACATTATCTCACTTGGCTGCTTCATCCCTCTTTAAGTCGTGGCTTTCCAAAGTAGTGGTAGCCCTCTCACGCTACACATATGACCTTTTTCCTGTTTCTGGGTGCATGGCACTGTATTTATTTCAATTAAAGCACAAGTCATAAGGTCAGCTACCCATGCAGTGTGACGGTTATGCTGATATGTCCTGTCATAACTTCCTCCTACACTTGTTTTTTTGTGACGTTTGTGAACTTTGTCAGCAATATCTTTATGTTCTGTACGTAAAGATATCAAAGAACAAAAAACTGGGAACTTATCCTTAGGAATCACACAAGAAATAGCCACATTAATGGAAGATTTCCTTTTTTTTTTTTCCTTCCTAATTGACAGTTTCTATTCACCAGTCACTTTCTTCACCAGCCCAGATTTTTTTCTAGATTTGTTCTTTGCTTAGATTCCTGCTACAAATTTCAAATACCCTTCTTTGCCAGTACAAAGTATTTCATTTAGACAAACCACAAAATCAAGGGAGTTAACGCTCTTCTGCTCTATATCCTGTTCTTTCAATAAAAATTATTCTTCGATTAACTAATGAACAATTCAAAAACCAACAGTTTCTTGCAGGAGCTGAACTGTATTTTTCATAAACTGACAAAACTACTGAAAAACAGATGAGTGATTTCTTCTTAGCCAGATCATTTCTTTTTCAGACACATACATATAAAACATAAATACTAGAAGTCAGCATCAATGACTCTTTCTTAGAGAATAAAAAGGAAAGGGACTAAGTTACAAACATCCAGGCTTTAGTAGTGTTTGATTTGTATTGCTTTCCTCTAGCCTCTGCTTTTTATCTAGCATTGACTGTCAAAGGAGAATAGGAAGGATTAGGAAGTACTTGGTTTACTACTTCTAGGAGGTAAGCTTTTATTCTGTATGAGGATTATTAAAATCAGCAAAGGAATGGAAATGTTGTGTCATCTTTGATTAAACTGAATGACACACCAACAAAATAAAAATGAAAATAATTTTATGCCTTAGGCAAGAAATGAATTTTAGTGGACTGAATGTCATTTATCTATGAAACACTCAGTTTTATATATTAAGATTTTATTTTGTATTTTACAGCAAAACCTCCTGATTAAATTTGTTCCGTTCCTGATCTCAAAATATACTTTGCTTAAATCGCATGATAGAGAAGATGAGATTGGATGGATCAAAACATTCAACCACAGATAATTTTAGTGATAAAGATTAAGAGTTGCTACAATCATATGATGTCTCAGTAAATGTGGTGTATTCTGGATGGGATTGATTTTGTAGGTTTGCCTATTCATATCTCTCAGTACACAAATTAATGAGCAACCCCAAATTTTTTAATATAATTCTGTATTTCTCAATATTCAATATAGAACCACTTATAAAATCAAATTTACCAAATGGTCTTAATTATAAATAGGAGCTATGCTACACAAGAGCAGTTCATTTGTAATACTTGAAAAAGCTGTTCTGATTTATTATCAGAATAAAAAGTGAAAAGCTGGTTTGTTTCCAGGTGGAATAAAAGATATTAGCCGGGATCACAGCATCATGGATCTACGCACACAAAAACTGTGTAGTGGTATCAGCTGCTGGCACAGTGGAAGCTCAGGGGCAAATACATATTTTGTTCAAATTCATATTTTATATAAATGCACAACAGTAATTCCCTCTCTAAATGACATCATCAGTAAAGTAAATCCAAATCATACTAATATGCATGGCATCAAGACAGGGAATACTCAATATCATTTGCAAGAGTTTGCATTTAACATGCTGGGATTTAATTTTCATTTAACTTTAACCCAGAGCTTATGATGCTTGTGTTTTGAATTAATAAAACGTGTTTTGGAGATTATTACAATCTCTTTATAGCTTTATTTACACTGCAGTACAGATGTACATTACCAACTATAATTCTATATCAATGTGTTTGGTCTGAGAGGAAAATGATGGTTTTGCAAACAGGGCTGGACTAATTTGAACCTAGGTTACATTTGGTCTTACAACTTTCTAAAACTATTAGAACTATTAGCCTACTAAATTATCAGGCAATTAAAACTAAAAAAAAATAGTAGAATTTTTTGAAACTTCATTTTAGGTAAACATTTGCCCTTATTTCCTTCTGTTTGAAAACATACCAGCATATTTTTACTTTTCCATTTAAATTGCTAGATTTTGACACTGGATCTAATTGAGTGTGATAATGACTTAATTCCCAATCCAATATGGTATCAGATATAGATTCACCTCTCTGTCTCATAAGTTTGTAACCAAAATAGATAAAAGGCGTACCTCATGGTTATTTACAAGACTCCTGACTTCAGAAAGTCTGGCTCTGTGATATAACTGTGATGTTAAATTTACATACGATGGCACAGAGTTATACAGTATTCGTAATGTCACGAATATAATTATTTCTATAGAAGTCCCACTGGAGAAATAATAGCTGAAACAATACCATAAACTTTTAATAAAACACCTTTTAAAATGTCACTGTCATTTCAGGCCCACACAGCGGTTCAAATTTCTTTCTAATGCCTAACTGTTTCTGATTACCCAGATTTAATCCTTGACACATTTACTGATGCAAGGCAGACACAGGCAGACGCTGCATTAATCAGTCAGCCTTGGGCATACCAGGCCCAGTCGCTCATTTTGATGTTCCTTTGAGCCTCTAAGGTAAAAAAGCATATGAGTGTGGTTTGCAAGAAACCCAACCTCAGTTTCCTGGAAAACTAAAAGTGTATTCTATAGGCTATTTACAGCCCCAGCCCATAATACTCAAATAAATATAGTGACCCCCACAAAAAGACCACCAGTCAGTAACACTGAACATGAGCACGATGCTGAAAATCATATAGATTAAATCGTATGGAAAACAAGTGAATTTTTCTTCTCTGACCTTGAGACTGAGTGGACCAGCCTAAATTGCATCGCATCAGACAGGTAATTTCTTTTACCTCTTCTAAGAGGATCATAGCTTCCAAAGTATAAGATGGAAATGGTCCCTGTCCCATGCTAAGCTTTTAAACTATACTCATGCCGTCTTGCCCAAGACAAAGCTACAACAGGAATCCTGCTGAGAAATTAGTGATCTAGTCAGTCATGTGCCAGTGCTCAGCTTTGCTCCCTCACCCTTTTGACTGTACCGCTGTAAGCGTAGCCAATAAAGCACAAGGCAATGTGTCTTGGCCATACAAGCTCATTTGTAGCCCAAAGACGACAGTGAAGCCTTTTGCCTGCTCAGACCATCAGAGCAGCTTTCAGATGCCTGGATTAACCAAAAAAATACCAGTTCAGTAGTAGTTTGAAACACTACAAAAACATTCCAGGAGTCTGAAAGGAATAGAAAGGGTCACGGTCATAATTTGATTTAGTGGCTAGCGTATCCATTCATCTTTAGTCACTACTTTGGACCTAGTTACACTTTCAGCTTTTTGCCTTCTCCTTCCAGAAGTGCTTCCCAGAGGCCAGCTGAGTTTCTAGTTCTTGATAGTCTTGAAATTAAATCTTTTGAATTTTTTATGTCCAGCCAGAATGGTGCCTACGTGTCAGCAGCTCGTCATCTTGTTTCTGGGTTACAGGCAGCTACACCTCCATTTTCAGGAGCAAACACAAGTAAACTTCATGAAAGGTCTTTGAAAAATGGCATGTTTTATTTAGCACCTGTAATAAAGTTTTACTATAAAAAAAAAATGTTAAAAAGCAATCACCCAGCCAAAAGCCTCCAGATACATTTAGTCTCACTTAAATCTATATTTCAATCCAGATGAAATTGGATAAAATTTCTTCCCGGGTTTCAAGAATAATTCCTGTACACAGCAGGCTCTTTCTAGATGTGTATGGCTTTCTCACTCTACTACTTCCCCTGAATACAACCATGGATTTTCATTTCAAACCCTGCAGGGATTATTTCGCCTCCATGGGCAGGATTAATCAGGATAAATATAGACATCTACGTCTGAACTAGTTGTCTAGACTTTCGATAATGTCAATGGAAAGAAATAAACACTCTTTGCCTGTGATTCATTTCACACCAAAATAAGTCTCTAAAATAAGTCAGATGAATCATGTTGTGAGGCAGCCTATTTCTCTCCATTACCTATAAAAGGACATCAGTCAACTAGCTCAGATGAAGAGAGCTACATCTGCTCTAATGAATCTCATTCCAAGCATTTTCTGGGTTGGTGCCCTGTCAGTCAATGCAGTTCTTCATGCCGGAGGAGGTATGGGAGCAGGAAATGAAAACCATGTCTAAGGGGCAGCTGTTAGCTATGTCTGATGGTGGCTACTCAACCTTGCTATCCCAAAAGATGCCATATGCAACACTTTTTAAAAAGTAGTCCTACAGTTATCACAGAATGCTACAGTACCATTAAAGGAAAATCAAAGAGCATTCTACTAAGTCTTCACAGATTTTTTTTCTTCTTTATTCTGTGTTGGGCTGTGATGCCACAATTCAGAAGCTGTTGGGAGTTCTAAGATTTCTTGGTCATATTTGTGAGGAGAAGTTAAAATTAAGCATCTGTAACAGCTGAAAATGAGAGACGATGCAAACTATGGTTACAAGGCTCTCAAAGCCAAAATCACAGGCCCTATCAAAAAGCAAAGGTGGCCCTTGACAGTTTCCTAACATTTTTTACTAGTTTTCACAGCTGCAATATTTATAACACCACAATGAAATCCCAACCATAATTTTCAAAGAAAGCCTGCTGCTAAATTTTTGTCGTTGGGATTTCAGCCCTGATTTTCACACATGTGAATAGACTTTCATTGCTGCATTTTATTCTCCTGTAGTGGAAAATTGGAGAGTACTGCGTAATTAGCTCTTATTTGCCTCAAAATGTGCCATTGTAGTTTAATATCAAGCTGTCAGATAAGCAATCACTAGTTACAACATAAGGACTGTAATGATTTCTTAGCAATTGTTTTGTCCTTTTTAGGGACTAGTTTTCAGAAGTGCTGAGCAGTTTCAGTTCTTGGAAGAGCCAGGCCTTTTTGTGAATGTATGGTACAAAAAGCCAGGTCACGCTACCAAATGGGTACTGAAACAGAAAGATAATATACAAAGGAAAAGAACTAGCTTTGTACTGAAATTCCTGCTGATTTTCCAGAAAGATTTGCATGTCTTAAGAGAAACCTTTCTAATGCATTTGACAACAGGTGAGGCTAATGCAATTAGTGTAATAGCTTAATGAGGATTTGAGAAATAAAATCAACTATTTAGAAGTTGTACATATATAGTGTGTTATAAACACACCTGGGACTATTTTAACTAGCCTTTCTTTGGCAGCATATAGAAGTGGATTGAGTGCATAGTTAATATTTATCACTCCTTAAAAAAATACTTTGGTCAATATTAGGCTGCTTTATATATTATTAATAACCTGTGATGAGTATTGGGAAAAGTAATTTCCATCGAAATCAACAGGTGTTTTCTTTCAGGCAAATTTTTCACATGTGAAGGCAGAGCACTGGAGTCAGTCAGACCACCCATCCTAAGTTAATTATGTCCTTAAGTACTTGGCTTTTTCAGAGTGTCTGTGATAAGTGCAGTGCAGGCCAGGTCCTTGGTTCACAGGAATAACCGATTGATTTTTTGTCTTTTTCATAATAGTCATAATAGCATTCCCATAGCACAAAAAGGATGTAATTTGAGTCAGAAATTTTCTGTGTGACCTCAACTATGATCTCCATTCTCCCTTATCTCATATACATTTTAATTAGCAAGGTAATGCAGCTAGCATCATTTGCTTAACTGAATAAATACACTCTGTGAGACAGGCTAGGAAGGCTGAATCTCAGGAAAATAAATAAAATCTTCTGTGTGCAGAAATTGAAGTTATCAGAGGTTCTGAAATACATTCTAGGACAATCACCTATCCCATGTCTGAATCATTTGAATGATCCTGAAAGGATGTCTTCCTCTAACACCTGTGACAACACCACAACCACTTTCTTTCCCTTTGTGTCCAGTATCACAGTTTTTCTGGGATAAATATAGACATTTCCTCCTCTTTGTAACCTACTGAGGAATTATAAATCCAAAGATTAGTTAGTTTAGAGCTTGTCTAAACAAATAACATTTTCTTCTCTATCTTAAGGGCTGTGATTCATCGCTTAACTCTATTTTTTTCCCCAGGTATAATACCTATAGGTACAAGCAGTTCCCATTTCTATTAGCTTATTACTCTGTTTCTAATTCTGATGTCAAAACTATCACTTTTCCTCGGCATGTCTTTCTGCGCTTCTCTCAAAAATCTCTGTGGTCCTTTAACCAATTGAGAATCTTTTTCCTTCAAGTAGTGATTCAATTTCCAAGTTTGCTTCTAATATACCTCTGACAATGTTCTCATTATGGTTTTAATCCTGCTGATAGCCATCTGCCATAGTTAGAATTATGAATTCCAATATGTCTTTAAATTTTAAAGAAGGCTAGAAATAAAATCTACTTATTCAAAAAGTCAAATTTTCAGTGATGGGTTTCAAGCATCACAGTTCCTTAAACTCATAGTGAAATAAATTAGAAAACATATAGATCTATTAGAAGGCCATATTTGTTCCTGTAACCTGAAAAAACTATTAACATACAAAAATCACTTACTGCAAGGTTTAAGGTTTATTCTTTATAAAAGTCTACAAATACCTTCTTTTTATGTTTATCGTGCCATTCCTAAGGGAAATTTTTTTAAGCATTTTTTCTCATCCTCTAGCCAAAAGGACTGCTGGTGCTACTTCTGTTCTGGTATGGCTGGATGATGTAAAGTGGCTACCCTCACACTGTGGGTTGTCAGTAAATGAAACTTCAGTTCATTGAATCGTCATTTACCATTTTTTTCTCTTATAAGATTTCCCTTATCTAGCTGCCTTTATTTTTCCTTATTTTCATGAATAATGTTGTCCTTTCCTCCTTAAATTTGCTAATTTCATTCCTTAACGCTCAACTTGGATCACAATTAGAATTAATTTCCAGTCAATATACACTGGATTTTATCTTTTCTTTCTTTTTTTCCCGCCCTTCAGTATCCTCATAAGCTAGGAAATCATTCATGTTGGTACCCTTAGAGACCAGAGATATCATTAAGATATGCAATTAGACACTGCAAGATTATGTATGTAAATTAGGTTCAAGCATGCTGAGAGGGAATTGTCCAGGCCTCAGAATAACAATATTTTGGTGACTTATGTTAAAGTCACTGTAAAATAGTTTCTCTGGGAAGAGTAAAGATTTAGAGAAATTGAATGAATATAAATTAAAGTATTTTAGGTGGAGTATATTCGGATTAATGTTAGATGTTAACTAGGATATGTCATTACTTGACTACTGTAAGCTAAAACATGAGGTATGGTAGAAGTGTATTTAGAAAGGAAAAAACATAAAAAGCTAATGACTAGTTAGCTAAATAGCATAGCCAGCATGTAAACAATTTAGATTGAAGCTAAACAGGGAATATTGTGGTAAATGATATATTGCTTCATACTAGTTGGTGATTTAGGTACTCCATTGCAGGACAGCATCCATTAGAGTAGATTGGAATATATGCAATAAAAAATACAAGATTTTACTGATTAAAAAGTAACAGGTATTAAGATGACCAACAGGCAAAACAACCACAAACTTCTGAGTTGCTTACGGGACTTTTTTCAAAACATGGGATTAACCAAAGCCATGTGCTATTCTACCTCTTCTCTCTTTCCAGAGAGAAGAAGTAGCTGAAACTTGCAACAAAAGACTATTCCACTCACCCAAGAACTTAAAAATAGTTTCCCAAGACATTTGCTAGTGGGAAGCCTAAAAGAAAACAGTTCTAGCTCCTCAGATTTCTAAAATTACTCTGTACTGCGGGCACCCAAAGGGTTCACGCATGTTGCACATAACATTTTTTTGATGTGTTGATCCAGGTGAACTAAAACTACTTCACATTCATGTGAATTCATTTTAAACACTAAAAAGATCATAAGACTGAAAGAAAAGTTATAAACCAGAAGATTATACTACTAAAATGTGATTCTAGATTAAATTTAATTGCATTTTTTCCTCTTCAGCTGTTTTCCTTCTTTGAATATTTTTTTAGGAAAGCAGTCTAGATCTTCTTTCTCAGTCGTGACTACTGAAGTTGAGCTTTTGTGTCTCCCTTCCTTCAGTATCAAATTCTTCCAAGTCAGTTCTTTGTAGGTTCACTCTCCAAACCTGGGTCACATGCTGCCATTCCATGAAAGGCTAATTAATATTCCCTGGGGGTTCATTAGTGGTTTGTTTTGTTTTGATTTCCTTAATAGCACTACTTAAAAAATTGAATAGGCTTATTGCAGTTTGCAGTATTTTTGAGGTTGTTACAACATCTTTTACATAATTTATTGTTAGATAGTAACTAATGTTCATCTGTCTTGTTTAACTCAATTCACTGCTTGCCCTTGACAGAGACCACGCATGGCATTCATAACGCTTTTTACAGGGACAGTATTCACAGAAGTTTTTTCTGCCTCTACCTTTTGTCAATTTTAGGGTTCTGTTCTTGCAGTTGTAACCCACAGCTACTAACCTCGACTGTAATCTTGAGTAATATTTGCATCGTTAACTGTTAGATTACCTATACAGTGTGGCTTGTAATTATTAAATGTAATGAATGTACAAAGCATAATCTGATTTTGTATGATAGTGAACTTTAATTGGATATGCACTATAAGAAGAGAAAAAAAAAGAATTGATGATAAATAGCCATTTATTTTATTTTTCACTATGGATATGCAATTGATTTATTTTCATGTTCTGCTTTTAGTCATGACCTTTTTTAATCTATTTAAGTAGGCAAGTTGAAACAATTTTATTTTACCTGATTTTGGGAGGTCACACTGTTGTTGGTGATTTGCTTTTTTCCTTGTAAAGTACAAAATCACCTATGAACATGCAGATAATTACCCTGCTTGTCTGCAATATCTAGTAACTGCTAGAAAAGGAATACTACTCCATGAAATTGGAGAGCTATTTGCCTGGCCGCTTTTTCCTGTTTGAGAAAAGTTGCCCTACAAAGTGTCTTGGCATATTTCAAACAGGACATGTATCTTTTGAAAATAACTATTGATTTTTAGTTTGTAACTTGAGACTAATTAAATAGGTCTGAGTTTCTGAGTCAAGCCTTCTTAGGTTAATGGGAAAAAGGATGTTTCATTGACTAAGCTGCTAAGTGTGGCTTTGGAAAACGTATTATTTTGTTTGTTCTAGTAAACATTGCTTTTATGACCTTGGAAATTCAGTACTAGAATTGTAGAGCAACGTAGTCACTTAAGGATGCAGTTCGGAGCTAGGAATGGTAATTTGTTTATTCTTTGCAACACTGAAGACCAATTAATATGCTGTTTAACTGTTGGTTGGAATTAATCTCCATGCTGTAACTCACCTACAGAGGCATCTATACCAGTAAAGCAGAGAGTACCTGGTCAAAAGCTTTGTCAGTACAATGTTCAGTTCTGCTGTGTTGAATTGGCATGGTGGTGTCTGACTCAGCTTTGGCCTTGGCAGTTCTTACTCTTCCAGACTACTCCCAAATGCATTTTAGGAATTCAAGGGAGTAAGGAATCATTCTGCTGAGGCAATTTGGATGCAAAAATCCTGTTTGGAGACAAGAAGAACAAGCTAGCAGAGAACATGCCCTAACACCCTCTGCCCCAGATGCTAATTTACTATCACATAGATATAGCACTTTCTTCCTGCAGCTATACCCAAGTTGTTGGCAAATGTTGACAAGAAGGAAAATAACGCAAAAATAACAGGCTGATGAAACTTGCTGACTTCTAGGTCAGAGTGGCCTCTCATCTGGTCATCTTGGCAGGAGAGCAGAATGAGCTACAATCTGCCTACCACATCCACGTAGCCTTACCCCAGGCATAAGTCATTTCAAAGGGAGGGTAACTGAACTTCTCCATCTGGCAGGAATGTGGCTATGTACCTTCGAGATCTATGGTGTCACTGAGATAGATGTATTTGACGCTTGGTGTCAAATGGTTTGATACTTCTGAATATATGCTTTCTTGATTAAAATAACAGGTTAAAAATTGCTCTAATTTTGTTTAATTCAGTATTTACTTAAACCAAAAATGGGTAAAAGCTGACACCAGACTTCAGGGGTCAGCCTATAGTGACTCATGTTGTTTTGTATTTACTCATATAACTCAGAAAATTAATTTCTATGGACAACTTTGGCAACTTTGTCAATTTTTAATTTGCTCAAGAAGCATCTTGATTAGCTCAGCAGGTGAAACTTCAGTTTCAGAATGAACCAGGTGGAAACAATGGTTAAAAA
Source organism: Rissa tridactyla (assembly GCF_028500815.1). NCBI lineage: Eukaryota > Metazoa > Chordata > Aves > Charadriiformes > Laridae > Rissa > Rissa tridactyla. Next base: position 112,323,435 of record NC_071468.1, on the reverse strand, counting down.
TAATCAAAGTAAAATGGACAGTATGTGGGATAGAGAAGTCAACTAGGAAATGAAAGCTTTAAAATATCTGTCTTAAATCTTACATGTCACAGTAAAAAGAAACAAGCTCATCTTTTCAGTGGAAAAGAGAAGTTAAGATTTAAAATGTAGTCCCATCTCTTGTTATAAGCCACGTTCTCACATCAGCAGCCTACCACAAGGTAATGAAGCACACAGAAAACATGACTTAGATATAATAAAAAATGAAGGGGCAAATTGTATTCTATTCTTATCTCCAGTAAAATTTGGGACCAAGCATATATTTATAATCAGTCCAAATAAACAATCAACCTCAAAAAGATTTTGTGAAAAAAATAACATAGGAGCAGCAATCACCAAACCTAGCAATCACCAGAAACTATGCTAAGGAGAAAAGAGACAGTGAGTTTATGGAAGAGCCAGCCTCAAAATATAGCTTACAGCAACAACAGAATTAGATAATAAAATCTCATGCTGCCTTCTGAAAATATCAGTATATATGCAGAAAGCTTTCTAAAGACAACCATCACATTGTCTATTGTGTCTACACAATCACCATCATTGTGGTTCACATGAACGTAAAGGTGTCTTGATCTCAGGGATAGCAAGCGAACTGAGATAAAGCCACTCAGATGCCTAACTCCCAGTGTCGTTTTGAAACCTGAGTTAGGGGCCAAAGTGTTCACATATGTTGCAGGCAGAAAGATAATCTCACCTAGGACCTAGGATATTCCTGAAACCCCACTTCTCTCAGAGTGTAGACACTTCATTAAGGTAAGATTTCAGACCCATAATCTTTTCCATAGGGAGATACCATCCACTTCTCTTGTTAAAGCTGTACATCATGGAGGAAAAGGGAATCCAGAAAGGAGCATGACTGTAGCTCAACAGGTTAATTTACCGCACTGAGGACTGCTTCTGTCTTTCAGCCAGTGCCTACTGTAGCTGACATATTAAGTGTTCATATGCTTCAGATGACTACAAACTTAACAAATCATCAGCTTTGCATTTGGTCTTTCAGAAACACTTCCATGATGAACTTTCTCTCTTCATAGGACACAACTGGCAAGACTTCCTCTCCCTGCATCTAAGTCTAACATGGCACCTCCCAGCTTTTTCAAAGAGCGAAATACAGTCAACTTGAAAAATAAAAAAAATTTGCTTTCATGGAAAAATCACTGTCTACAAAACATAATTTAAGGTGAGAATTTAAACAAATACTGCCAAGACAGATGAAGAAGAGCTTCTTATTTCACTGTAGTTTACCTTGATTAAGAACAAAGTTAACTTAGATGAATTAACAATGTAGTTCAAAGTCCAGTATAATTTCAAAGGCAGCATATTGTATTAGACAAGCTCTAAAACAGACTTCAGTCACAGAACTGATTGAAGTCCTTCATGAAAAAAAGTGCCCACAAATATGCTTGTCTTTTTCTCCTTTAGGATGTTCCGAGCTCCTGTTTTATTGGCCTTCTTCCATATGTTCCAAGCGGGTGACAGACCAGTGATAATGTGATTAAGCAGCTCTAAAACTTTATGAGATAGTGGAATTTCAGCTACTGAAAAAACATAGCTTTTGAGAATGATTCAAAGGAACTCAGTAATACAATTGTTAGACGGAGATTTAGAAAGTCTAATATATTAATTTTATTAATCTTGCTGCAGAGAGAGAGAGGGGGAAGGAAGAAAGGAAGGAAGGAAGGAAGGAAGGAAGGAAGGAAGGAAGGAAGGAAGGAAGGAAGGAAGGAAGGAAGGGAAAGACAAATAAATAAGAAATGAAGATAGTGATAGATAAATGGAGAAAGAGAGAGAAAGAAAGACAGGAAGAAGAAGAAAAGGAAATAATTAACATCTGAAAGTTAGATTTAAGTTATTGTTTTAATAAAAGAAGGTGAAATAGATGAAATTAGCAATTGAAATGCTTGGGAGTTAAAAAAACGCATGATAACACTGAGATTGAATAGACTGAATAATTTGCAATTTGAAAAAAAAAACATTTATTTTTAGTTTTCCAAAAATAAAAGTAATAAAAGAGTAAACTCCATAAGCCATTACAGAGAAAAACAAAAACCAAGAGGAAACTAAAGGCAATTAAGGATTTTGACAGCTTGTCATGTGCTAAGAATGACTAAACAAAATGTTTTAACTTCCATAAAGGAAATATGTTAAACTTACTTAATTGATGGTGAGAACATGAACACAGAAAACAGATTTAGTAGTTACAAAACTAGATTTGTCTTTGAGGGTTTTGTTTGAAGGGTTTTTTTTTATTATTAGGTGACGTGCTGTAAACAGAATACTCAATGAATTACGTGAAGAATTTTGGCAGCATTAGAAAAAAGTGTTTAGGTTAAAAAAATGTTTTGGGAGCCATAACAAATAAACAATGTTGGAAAATGTCCATAGACACAAACTCAGCATCCTTAAAATCTGTGAGTAGTAAACTGTAGTCCAGCCTTCTGAGTAGTAATATTTATTTGACAAGAGTAAGACTTAATAAGAACATTTTCTTTACTAATCATTTTGGCAGTAATTGAAATATACATAAAATAAACTCCTACGAGCATAAAATACATGTTAAAGTGTTTGCCTATTTTCACTGAAATTTTGCTAGATATTCCAAAACCAATGCCATATAGGTTTATTGTGATGAAAATACTGGCAGTGATTCTTTTTCATGCAAAAAAATTTGAGCTTACTTAAAGTATTCTATTTGGAATGTACAACACATTTTTTTCTCTGGCTTTGAAAGCATGATGTGGAGATGAATATAAACATCCAGTTCCTGGACACCAACTCCATTAGGCAAAACACCACAAAAGGAGAACAGAGGTAAATGTTGAACTGATGCAAAGCTTTTAGAAACTTGTAGTGGCTCATGGTGTTCTTCATCATTTTGACAAAGCCAAACATTTAGGACTTGGGTTTCAGGAAATATTTCAGGTTAATCAAAACTTATCAGAACAAAAAATCTAGGTGGTTTTCAGTCTGTGGGACAATTGAGCTTCATCACAGCTGGTTTCAATCTGTGACAGAAAGAAGAAGATATGAACCACTGTGTACTCTAGTAATTTCTAGCTGATCAGATTATTTCAAACTATTGAAATTGAACTCAGCTATATGATGACCAGAGAATCAGGAACTTCAAAGTGCACAGATAATGTTGCTTTCACAGACTACCTTGCTCTATGTGTCTGTCTACTAGGACTAGAGAGATTTAAACTGTCAGTTTGATGTTATTTAGAACATAAAAAATAACTTCCCATTGCTGTGGGTAGCTTTGACTCCAAATGTTATTACATTTTCTTCGTAAAACCTCAGCCAGTAGTTAGGAAATATATATTCCCTCACATAAAACACGTCGCTCAATAATTTTATAATTTTTTAAAAATCCAAGGGTATATTAACAAAAATTGGGATTTTTTTTTCAGGGGAAAATATGAAAGCATATTTATTGAAAGCGTACTTTTGAAAGAATAAAATATTAAATTTAGAAGGAGCTGGTAGAATATTACAACTTAACCACAACATCCATGCATTCCAGCAAATGTGACTACCCTTTGGGGTAGTATCCTTTGGCTACTCCTGATGTGACTTATTAGTTTGTCTCTTCCTAAAATCTAGAATCACCATAAAACATCTAATACCATAATACTAGGATCATTTCTACATCATAAGACCTAAGTTGAAAGTCTTCTTGTGCCACCACTATGTACTCACAAAACAGCTACCTGCCCATGAAGGCTATACCAGTAGTCGCTTTATCTGGGCATAAAACAGGCAATGGCTTGTTTTTCTGATATTGTAGGCAGCTGATAGGGCCAGGCAGGCATGCGTACAGTTGATCCCTCACACCACAATGAAGCAGCCACATCCAGACTGTCTCTTTGCTGACGCCCAGGCTGCATCTGGGTATTGCCTGAGAGTGTGGTGCCTGGGCTGGCATGAAACACCATGGACAAGCCACACTCCAGTGCTCAGATCCATTCCCTAGCACTGTTTTGTATAGTATAGTATAGTATACTATATAGTATACTATATAGTACACTAGTATAGACAAAGCTATGGAGACACAGTAAAGCAAAGGCAAGTGAAGTGAATAATATAATGAATGAGAGCAGATAGAAGAGAGATGTTCCTCCCAAATCAGTCCCTGAGATAAGGCATTCCATTCACTAATGTACTGCATATGATGCATGTAGAAATCTGCAATGCCATTTACATTATTTGAGTTGTGTCACCCTGCCTTTGATACCGAAATAAAAAATTTATGTTCCAAGGAAGGACATGTGGGCCTGAACTTGCCTTCTGTTGACTTAGCTCAGGATCCTTATTTAGCGGGGTAGGCAGATGCCAGCCAGGAGGCTTACAACTGCACATTGAAGCCAGTCAAAGACATCCCTACATCCTTGGCCTTTGAAAACTACATATTGTTAAGAAGGCAATTGTTAAATGGATACTATTGTGCCTACAGAGTCCTTGAAGAGCAATTAGCTTTTAGACAAAAGAAAAAAGTTTGCTTTCTGCCATTAGTATCTTTAGATAAAATTAATTCTTGGGTAGCCAGCTTTATCTGATTCCCAATTGCTTACATGTTGCTTAATCACTTCTGTTCGAGAGCTGATGAATAACAAAATAAATTGCACTTTATATATAATCAGATCCTAAGTTAAGTATTTTTTCCTGTAATGGGAAACTGCTCTTTAATATTCTCGATTTTGCTATTACATTGCAGATCCATCCCATAGGGAAATAAGTTAAAGAAAACAAATAATCAATTCTCTCATGTCCCTCTATACATAGAAAGCTGATCATTAAAAAAGATTATGGACTATTAATTTGATTATTCTATAGTTTTACAAGACAGAGTAGGGAAGAGAGGAGGAAAATGTTTTTAAAGGAAGGACTTCTGTCCTTCTTTGATGTAAATACATTTTGTTGTGATAATTATCTTTTAAGTACAGTCTTTGATGTGTGAATGACTTTTCCTAGTCTTGGAAAGATTTCACAGTAATTTTATCAAGAGCTTTGCATCTTAAAAGGAGTAGATTTCCCAGTACATTTCAGAATAAGTAATTTTTAGTTAAAAAGATATAGTCAGAAGAGTATTTTTTTATTTTATTTTCTATGACATTTATTTTGACCTTTCACATTTACCTCAAATCTTTCTTTCTTGTGGCTCTGACATGAAGCACCCGTCTTGTGAACACTAGAAATTGTTCTACTTATTACCAGTTCAAACTAGGGACATTTTTTGAAAGCATCTATCTGGAGGATAATGTTAGTTCAATAATTATATTGGAATATATTTTGATTGCCAGTTGCAATGTAACCAGTCTCATACCAATTTCCACTGGCAACTTTCTTGTTGCCTATAAACCTTGAAAAAGACTTCAAAATGTAAAAGTCAATAACAACAAGAAAGGTTTTGTGAGATGAAGTGTTTCTCAAAGTGTCTCAATGGCTGTTTTATTCTTCTACACATGTAGTAATTTTCACTCCAGCTCATACCTCCTCTAAAATCTATATTTATGCTGCATAGAACTCATATGCCATGATAACACACTCCAGAATAACATTTTGGTTTGTACTCTGTTTTGCTTTATTATCTTTTTGTAAAGAAAAAAATGCATGTGTGTTTTTCAAAACTTTATTATAAGGAAAAGTGTCTTGAAATGCTATTTTTGCACCAATGGAGAAAAAAAAGAGCTTTAAAAGATGCATATGTTTTGCAAAATAGAGGAGTACGTGTTTTCTAAATCTTGTTCCATTTCATTGGACTTCAGTCATTTATTTTTCAATCTTACTTGTACTTCTTTAGAGTCACTATAAAAGAGATTCATGATAACTAACAGATACTCTGTGGGCCTTTCTGCTACTTTCTGTAGTGCTTAGTATAATGTTTTTGGATAAAGTTTGCTTTATATGTGACTAGATAATATACTTAGGTACCTATAATGAAAATACTGCATATACATTATGCACCTGGCTACTGTGAAGTAACACTTCACAGTTATCCCCTTTTAACCCATTTAGAACATGATATCCCATACTAAAATAGTAATTTGAATAGTTTAGAAAATCTGCAATGTGAAAAATCTGTACATGTTGGCTGACATTTAAAACTTAAAAGAACTTCCCTTACCATGACCATATAATAATAATGGGAATGGAAATGCTAGTGGAGATTCCTACCCCATGCAGCTGGAAGTATTCCCACCTGTGTTTGACAGCTCAGTAGGTCAGGCACTGGCTTGAGACCTGTAATTATTTTCTTTGTCACAGTCTTCCAGTATGACCTTTGGAAGGCTATTTTTCCCTCTCTGTGCCTTAGTTTCCACTCTGTCTTGTCTATTAAGCTTGTCAGTTATGGGGGTTGGAATTATCTCTTACTATACGTTTATACAATACCTTAGGGACCTTGATATATTCCCACAACACTGGTAACAGTAACAAATAGCATCAAGAAGTTATGAAAGAAAGTAAGGAAATACTTATGGATGACATCCTGTGGTCTGTGGTTTCATGCAAAGCAAAAACTTATATCATCATATACAATCATGCATTCCCATTTTCATGCACTTCGTGCCACGCCATGCCATGCCCAATGCCAACATAGTTATTTGTAAGGTCATATGATGGACCAGACAAGAAACTAAGTCAGCTAGCATATTTGGAGCTTTTTTCCTGACTCAGAACGATACAAATGTGTTGGGGACATGGACAGTGGGATTGAGTGCACCCTCAGCAAGTTTGCAGATGACAGCAAGATGAGTGGTGTGGTTGTGTGTGAAGCTCATGAAGTTCAACAAGGCCAAATGCAAGGTCCTGCATGTGGGTTGGGGCAATCCTAAACATGGATACAGGCTGCAGAGTACCTGGGGGTAGTGGTTGATGAGAAGTTCAACATGAGCCACCAATGTGCGCTTGCAGCCCAGAAAGCCAACCGCATCCTGGGCTGCATCAAAAGAAGAGTGGCCAGCTGGTCAAGGGGCCCTCTACTCTGCTGTGGTGAGACCCCACCTGGAGTGCTGTGTCCAGTTCTGGGGCCCCCAACATAAGAAAGACATGGACCTGCTGGAGCGGGTCTAGAGGAGGGCCACAAAGATGGTCAGAGGGCTGGAGCACCTATGCTATGAGGACAGGCTGAGACAGTTGTTGGTGTTTAGCCTGAAGAAGCGAAGGCTCTGGGGAGACCTTATTGCAGTCTTTCAGTACCTAAAGGGGGCCTAGAGGAAGGATGGGGTGGGACTCTTTATCAGGGAGTGCAGTGATAGGATGAGGGGTAACAGTTTTAAACTGGAAAGAGGTAGTTTTAGATTAGTTACTAGGAAGAAATTCTTTACTGTGAGGGTGGTCAGACACTGGAACAAGTTTCCCAAGAAGTTATTGATGTCCCATCCCAGGAGGTGTTCAGGGCTGGATCAGATGTAGTTTTTAGCAACCTGGTGTAGTGGGAGGTGTCCCTGACCATAGCAGGGAGTTGGAACTAGATGATCTTTAAGGTCCCTTCTAACCCAGACAATTCTAGGATTCTATGAAATGTTTAAATGGGAAAAACAGAGAGGATAGTCCATCATCACAAAAGAGTAGACTGAAAGGAAAGAGATGTAGATGACTCAAGAAACATTCACAAAACTGCCGACCCAGATGCAAGTAGAATAAAGAAGGTGAAAAAATAACCCAAAAAGCACTTTCATGAAGTGAGACAAAGAGAACCTCTAATGTACAGTGGGAGGACCTCAAGATTGTCTCTCCATGCCTTAGTAAGCATATAACTTCTCCATCAGAATAAAGCTGAGCTAAAAGTTGAACCGGGTGTTTCCTGAAAGTGGAGGAAACTCAGGAAATTCTTTCCATCCAGCCCATTCGAAGTCAGTAGGAGGATGAAATGTAATTAAAGAACATGGTTCAGTCAGGAATGAGAATGATGCAAGTGACATTTTATGCCTGGAGTTCATTGTGGCACAAATATTTTGCATGCTTTATAGTACTGCTCAAAACAATATCATCCTATGAGTACACAGTACTATATATGAATTTGACAGTCCACATATGATTCACACCCCCTCCCTAAAATTTTTTAAATTACTGTCTTCTCAATGTAAATTTTCTCCATCCTGTTTGTGTGATTTAAACCATATGTTACTGCTTCTGAACAGATGACATTCAATTGGCTACACATATATACATACACATGCATATATACTTTTATCTAGATATACAAACATTTTTTTCATTCAATTACTTAAAGTGTAACTGGCAGATATTTTACTTGCACAAGTAATCTTAAAATAGCAGAAATACTGATATGCTTCAATCTCCTGGAAACAAACACACAGAAACAAAGTGAATGATATCTCCGCTTGGACCTTGAATACCAGAGAAATATCTGAAGCTGCTGCCAGGTGCCTCTGGCAACCAGCATGCTCTATGCCTGGGCAGGCTGTAAGAACTCACTGCCAACCTGCAGGATTCATGGGATGTGTAGTGCTCAATAGTTCATGTTTTTAAGGATAGCACCAGCTTTATCTGGCATGTCTGCTAGTTGCTATTTGTATGGACACCAAAGCAATGAGTCTGGTTTCTTTTTATCTATCATCTTCTTCAAACTCTATGAAAAAACCCGGTCAGAGACCCTCATTTGATATAAGCTGAAGTTCAATCTCTATCCATCACCACAAAATCAAGTCAGGTAATTATAGCACTGTGGTGTCATGATTTTTAAATCTGCATTTACTGTTTCTCCTTTTTGTTGAAGTAAAACAGCTTTCAGGCTTGAATACATATCTAAATCCCACGACATACAAGCATTTCCTTCCTATCACAACAACAGATATAATGCACTATACATTACATAACAGCTTTAACATAAAGAGCAAGTGTCAGCTCTACTACTGCAAATAGTATCTTGCTCTCCTAAAATGAACACATTTGCTTTTGTTCTATTAATTATGTCTAGTGAGTATGAGGACCTGACAAGGCACTTCATAATTTTCTTTTGCACTATGTGTGATGCTGTGAATGTCAAATACATTACATTGGACATTATGGGTTTTCATGTGCTGTAATTGTGTCATTAATTACTACCTAATGAAGTGTTTATGTACATACTTTGTGTATGTAAGACTTTTTAAAGAATGTTTTCTATATTGGAGGTATTTCTAATGTTATTTTTTTTAGAAAGAAAACAATATTTTTTCAGAGCAATTTGGCGTTAGTTCACCTATAATTTTTGTTGTAAGAGGCAAATTAAGATGCATCAAAAAGTCATCTAAACAAACCTTTCTTAAAGCAGCATGACTATTTTGAAGCTAACACAGAAATGGCTTCATGTACCACTGAAATACAATATCCCTCTGATTTATGTGGAGTAGCTGCTTAGCAGTCCGTAGGAGCAATGTGCAGCATTTTAGAATAAGAAGTAATGAATAAATTTGTCAGCTGAATTTCAAGGAATATTTGAGGTAAGATGAGTATAAAGAAGCAGATTAATATTTTGTCAAAAGATTTTAGCTAATACAACCTTAATTCCAAAGATGAGACATTATTTCATAACTGTAAAAGATCAGAACATTCACCTTAAGGTTCTTATAGGTTACCCAATCCTAATTACTTTTATTTTACCTTCATCGTTTCAATCACACCCAAGAATATGCTCACTGTACATGCCTACTCACAAGTACTTTAAAAATTTTGAAAGCATATTCCGAACAAGCCAGAATTAAACTTACTGGTTTTCTTCTCAAGGATATTTTTTCTTTGTGGAATTATCTGCAGCCATCTTGGCATCTGTTATTTTTATTTGTTCATTTATTTTAAGTTATTACTTTATATTTGCTCCCTGCTTTTTATCGGAATTTAACACTGCAAAAAGCCTCTTTTGGCTTTTAATCCAGCCATTGAAAGTCAGACTCAGGCAAAAATCTCAAGACGGAGCAGTTACCTGAGGAAAGAGAAAGTTAAAAATGAAGGTGAAATTATAACTCCATTCAAATCAATGGCAAAGTTCTCATTGACTTCAATGGGGATGGAATTTCATGCAGAGTGTGGAATTAAAGATTTATTTTCCTTAAAATGAAAATATTCACCCCTCCTAATGTCATTTCACTGTGTAAAGACAGTACCTCTATAGATTAAAGGCAAACTGCTCTTATCCTTTAAACACCTAATGAAAACACATTTCAGTGACAGAAAAGCAATTTCCGCAAATCAGTACTGTATAATATTATAAGCTCTGCATTTAGTAATATGTGAGTTAAACTGCAGAGAATAATGGTTATATTAAAGTACAGACTAATAAAAGTTGGTGCCTTTACCTCCAACTTCTCACAATGAGGGTTATAAGTCTTTTTAAACATGAGAAGTTTCAGTTTTATGATTTCCACATTAGCTAGCTGATAAAAGACATGCATCATAGCTTTCGTTCCCTGTGCTATGCCTAAACTCCATGGCTTCCTACATCTTGGTATGGGGAGCTGAGCAATACTTTCTTCAGTCTTTCCAATGACTTGGCAAAGTTAACCATCTTTCCTGGGATGCTGTTAAAATTCCGTGATATCTAAGACTTCAGACCATGGGGGTCACATAGTGACAGAATATTTTTTGTTAGACAGATAAAAGAGAAAACATTTTAGTAATAACCATATGAGCATAAGAATTGAAAGGTATGTTTGCACCTTGCAGTTTCATTTCCACAGTGCTCAAAAATGCTGCACATCTGATGCTTGTGCTGTGAGTTCCAATTAAAAATAGTGAATGCTCAAGCTACTTTTTGAAGGGACTTTTATGGTTGTGCCATTATAATTTTACAGTGTTGTGTGGAAATCTGGAAGAATCTTTACACAGAATTTTGTGGAAAGATGCTGCACTTAAATGAAAGGGTAAAAATAAAAAAAGGAAAGGGTAAAAAAGAGTTGGCAAAACCAGAACATGTACCTCCTATGCAAATCATGCCAAGTAAACTTAGTAAGGCACTCTAAAAGCTGGATGGTTCATAAAATGGGAAAAGTGAAGCTAAAAATTAAATTAGACAAAAAATACTTATTGTAGGTGGAAAACAAGGATAAGTTTAAAGTGCATATCTTATGCAAATGCCAGAAAAAAGTGGAAAGATCTAAGAAAGTAGATAAATAATCTGCAGAAAATTCTATTTATCTGTGCTAGGAAGCAGCTGATGTTTTTAGCAAAGTGCTTGAAGGAATAAAATTTTCATATACAGCCATATGAATTGCAAAAGTTTTCCAGTTTAATAAAAAAATTGTCATGCAGCCATTGAAAAAGCACTTCGCAGAATATAACCTTGCTGCTTAAACAGAACAGGTGTGCACCATGTCTGCACAAATAGCACAAGTAAGATGAGCTAGTTAGAAAGCTGCTGTTCCATTTAACATAGTATGTAGAGGGCTTAGAGTTTTGCTCTTCTTTATTCTGTCATGCTATCAGTAGCTGAAACTAAAACCTATTTAAAATAATAATTGTGGTCAGTGTTGCCCAGTGCCAGGAAAAGAAACAATAAGCAAAACTGAAACACAGGAAATTCTCTTTAAACATGAGGGAAAAAACTTTTCTTACTGTAAGGATTATTGGACATTGGAAGAGGTTGCCCAGAGAGGTTGTGGAGTCTCCATCCTTGGAATTATTCAAAACACAACTGAACATGATTCTGGGCAACCTGACCCTGTATTCAGCAGGAAGGTTGGACTACACGAGGTGAGGTGCTTTGGATATGATAACACGTAAAAGCCTTCAATCAGGTGGTCTTTTTGGAGCCTCAGCCTCAAGAAGCATCCAGTTTGACTCTTATGAAAAAAGACTTTTATTGCTGGGTAAGAACTGCAAAATGTATAGGGATGCATACGTTGGTGAAAAATGCCTCATGATTTTTTTTTTTCTATGGTTCCTTGGGCTACTCCAAATGAGGGGTCAATTTGTTTCTCCTGGCCAAGGGTGAAATTGTGAGAAGGCAGAGCAGAACTATTACATCCTGTTCATATATCAGGTTTCCTTATTGCAAAGCAGTACTAGCCAAATAAAAAGGCAGCCTCTTTCTCACCTAGCTCCATCCTGGGCCAGTTAGTCAAGACCGAAAGCATCACTAAGCTCCACAGCAATTTTGTTTTTTGTTTTTTTGGTTTTTTCTTTTTGCATGTAGGGCTAGAAGAAGAAGAACCTGAGTAAGAGTCCATGTTAGCTGCAGCAACAGTATAACTGAAATGTTAGCAGGGACTGAATCATCATAGAATCATAGAATACCAGGTTGGAAGGGACCTTATGGATCATCTGATCCAACCTTTCTTGGCAAAAGCACAGTGTAGACAAGATGGCCCAGCACCCTGTCCAGCTGAATCTTAAGTGTCCAATGTTGGGGAATCCACCACTTCCTTGGGGAGATTATTCCAATGGCTGATTTTCCTCTTTGTGAATTTTTTTTCTCCTGTATCCAATCGGAATGTCCCCAGGAGTAACTTGTATCATTACCCCCTGTCTTTTCCATGTGACTCCTTGTAAAAAGGGAGTCTCCATCTTCTTTGTAGACACCCTTTAAATACTCGTTATTAACCAGTGTTTAACTGGTATTAAAAAATGGTTATAACCAGTAATACATGGTTATAAGGTATCCGCCTAAGCCTTCTTTTCTCAAGGCTGAACAAACACAGTTCCCTCAGTCTTTCCTCATGTAGCAGGCTTTCCATTCCTTTGATCTTGGTGGCTCGTCTCTGGAACCTCTCTAACCTGTCCAAATCTTTTTTGCATAGTGGGGACCAAAACTGAACACAGTATTCCAGGTGTGGACTGACAAGTGCCAAGTAGAGTAGGATAATGACTTCTTTATCTCTGCTGGTGATGCCCTTGCTGATGCAGCCCAGCATCCTGTTGGCTGCCTTTGCCACAGCAGCACACTGTTCACTCATACTGAGCTGCTTGTCCACCAGGACCCCCAGGTCTCTTTCCACAGAACTGTTCCCCAGCCAGGTAGATCCCAGCCTGTGCTGCACTCCTGGATTATGTTTTCCCAGGTGCAAGACCTTACACTTGTCCTTGTTGAATTTCATAAGGTTCTTGTTAGCCTGCTCTTCCAGCCTATCCAGGTCTTCCTGCAGAGTGGCTCTCCCTTCCAAAGTGTCCACTTCCCCACTCAGGTTTGGTGTCACTGGCAAACTTCACCAGGGTGCACTCGATCCCATCATCAGATTGCTTATAAAGATATTAAACAGCGTTGTGTCCCGTATTGATCCCTGGGGCACCCCACTTGTGGCAGGTTGCCAGATTGAAAAGGAGCTAATTGCCACCACCCTCTGGGTGCAGCCTGTCAGCCAGTCCCCCGCCCACCGCACAGACCACTTGTCTAGACTGTAATGCATCAGTTTCTCCTGGAGGAGGCTGTGGGAAACCATGTCAAAAGCCTTGGAGAAATCCAGGTAGACAATTGCCCTTCATCAACCTTCTGGAACATCCCCCGATCTCCACGACTTCTCAAAGACTATGGAGAGTGTGTCCTAGCAACGACATCGGCCAGCTCTCTCAACACCTTCAGGTGGGTATTGTCAGGGCCCATTGATTTGTAGGGGTCAAGCTCCTGTAACAGAACTGATGTGTCAGCTATCATCAAAGACTGATGTGTCTTTATTTTTGTGTTTCTTGAGAGTGAGAGATCCTAATTTTGTATTCTCAAGAATCTACTAGGTTGTTTTTTTTTCATTTTTTATGGATTACTAATCCACTAATCCACTTGTTACTACTACCTACAAAGCCTCAAAGGGGGGTGTGCGTGTATATTGTACTGCTCTGCTGGAAGAACAGCTGAAAGCTCTGGCATTCAAGTCTATGTCCTTACTGATCTTATTTAACCATTCTGACTTAGCAGATCGAAGCCAGCTTCTTCTAAACTTCTGGAGCAACAAAAGAGTCTCACTTCTGTCACACAACTTCTCAAAAGAATAGGGTTTCAAATGCACCTGGAATTTCCAATGACCTGTCCATCCCATTTCATCTATTTTTCAAGGGATTTGCCCAGCTCAGTTTTAAGACATCCAGGCAGGAGAGTTTCCTTCACTTTCATCTGGTGAATATTCCACTGTACAGACTGACCTCACTGACAGAGCATCTCTCAAGTCATCCAACTCAAGTCTTTTTTGAGTTTCAACTGGTTTTCCTAAATGTACCACCTGCAGTATCCTGTCCTCTCTCAATTTGGTATTTCTAGCTTTCAAACACTTAAAAAGTATTACCCTAAGCAAAATAAGGATTAAAAAAAAAAAATTTTAAAAAATTGAGATCTCAAATGCACAGTGCTAACCCTTTTTTTTTTTTTTTTCCATTTCCAACAGACAGTATTTTCCCATTAAGACTATTGCCTGACACAATGTTGTACTTATATACACTTGTAACTGCTTCCTGGAATTACCTTAGGTAGATCAGATTAGGCAGGTGATTGCTCAGAACCTCGCAGCTGAACAAAAAGTAAATTCTGTTCTCACAGCATGAATATGAAGTATGCATTTCAGCACACTGAAGGGTAAGGCCATATTTTAAACATGTGAGTCTAAAGGCAATCTTGTAAGTCTGTTCATTATAACTGTGAAGAGAAGCCAAATACAGGACCACGGGGATTTTTCTTCCTAGCCTGTTTTCTGCTCAGTTCCCATGTGCAGGTTGGGTCTGTAGCAAGGCCGAGCATGTATTCATAAGATCCAGATAGACACGTACAAAACCCACATCTGACCACAGTGCCCAGAATAAGCAGAGAGAATTCCCCCCACTAACAAAAAAACACCACCACTCACATAAACATGAATGTTGAGGGCCTGATCCTGACCTTCCTTTGATCTTTAATCAGGATTGAAAGTTATGTGCACAAAGCATGTTCTCTTGATTCACAGGCACAGCCACATTCACAGATTCCTTGAGAATACCCTTGAAACTCCCTTGAAATCTTCACAAAGCCCAGCTTTAACTCTGTCCTGTATCTACGTCCAGCCCTCAGGCTTTATACCCAGCCACTTGCTTAGACTCTGGCTTTCTAGGCCTGGTTTTACTCCTAGTCACCATCTAGTTCAGCTTGAAGGTTGATAATGAAAGGCGTGTTGTGGTGGGTTGACCCTGGATGGACACCAGGTGTCCACCAAGCAGCTCTATTACTCCCCTCCTCGGCTGGACAGGGGAGAGAAAATACAACCAAAGGCTCGTGGGTCAAATCAAATCAGAGTAGGATAATGAGAAATAAAAACTAAATCTTAAAACACCTTCCCCCCACCCCTCCCTTCTTCCTGGGCTCAACTTCACTCCCGATTTCTCTCCCTCCTCCCCTGGAGCAGCACAGGGTGATGGAGAATGGTGGTTGTGATCAGTTCATCACACGTTGTCTCTTCTGCTCCTTCCTCCTCAGGGGGAGAAGTTCTCACACTCTTCCCCCGATCCAGTGTGGGGTCCCTCCCACAGGAGACAGTTGTCCATGAACTTCTCCAACATCAATCCTTCCCATTTGCTGGAGTTCTTCAGGAGCTGCTCCAGCATGGATCCACCACGGGGTCACAAGTCTTGCCAGAAAACCTGTTCCAGCATGGACTCTTCTCTCCAAGGGGCCACAGGTCCTGCCACGAGCTTGCTCCAGTGTGGGCTTCGCACAGGGTCACATCCTTCTTCAGGCATCCACCTGCTCCAGCATGGGCTGCATGTGGGTATCTGCTCCATCATTAACCTCCATGGGCTGCAGGGGGGCAGCCTGCCACACCGTGGTCTTCACATGGGCTGCAGGGGACTTTCTGCTCCAGTGCCTGGAGCACCTCCTCCCTCTCCTTCTTCACTGACCTTGTTGTCTGCAGAGTTGTTGCTCTCACATATTCTCACTCCTCTGCTGCTGCCACACAGCTTTTTTTTCCCCCTTCTTAACTATGTTCTCCCAGAGGTGCTACCACCACAGCTGATGGGCTCAGCCTTGGCCAGCAGCGGGTCCATCTTGGAGCCAGCTGGCATTGGCTCTAAGGGACATAGGGGAAGCTTCTAGCATCTTCTCACAGAAGCCACCCCTGTAGCTCCCCTGCTACCAAAACCTTGCCATGCAAACAAAATACATACAGAATAGAGAGTGCAGTTACACAGAAAATAGTTAGAAATAAGATTTAGTAAGACAGGACAAACTGCAGTAATGAGCACAGGGCTTGGCCAGACAAACATGCTGACCAGCTGCTGGTTTACACACAGTCAGCCCCTTTTGCCCTCATTCTCAATAATCTCTATGCTTACTCCTCCTTGATTCACTCCACTCCCTCTCTTTTTCTTTAGCTCTTACACGTTTCCTGGTCTTTAAAGCTTAAAACAACCTCCCATTTCAACATCCCATAAGTTTTGCACAAGCCCACAAACCCTTTCAAATATCCCATAATATTATGGGTTATATTTGAGTATAACACAGAAAGACATCAAAATATCTATATTCATATTATATTTTGCTTAAATGAGACAAATATAATTTACTTAAATGCTTCAGTATATATATTTAAAAATATTTTATTTGCAATCCAGTATAAATTTAGAGAAATACCACTGGAAAAAATCAACAGCTGTGAACCACACATGAATAGATAGTGGATGAGTAATTTTTCCCACTCAGTGGGTAGGAGAACACATGCTTCTGAACACTACATATAGAAAAACCTAGGCACTCTTTAAAACACAGTTTTCTGATTTTCTGGGTATATCCATTAGTCTGTTTGCAAAAATAAAAGTCGTTGCTTTATACTTAACTTTCATTAAATTTCAGTTGGTAGAACAGGGCTAATTGAAATTTTGAAATCCCATAAAATATTACTGGGATAAATTCATTAAAAAAAAAAAATAATGTTCCCAAGATGCCACAAGAGAAAGCATAGAAAATGCACACTCTGAAAGATGAATATTGTTATAATTTCAGCAACAATTCTCCCCGATGTCCCACATAAAATCTATTGAAATCATTGATCTTCTATAAATTTTAGGCCAAGAAAATAAAGAGAGTCCAACAGAAAAGAAATGAAACGTATATCTATACTTTTCCTTTAAAAAATTTAAATAAAGAAACATTTATCAGGCTTGACAGAATCCTTTTGTACAGAAATTGAACATGGGCTTAAAATAAAATGATCATTGTCCACCTCACACCAGATAATAATAAATTTCTAATCTGGAGCAATATTTACAAAAGGATATATGTAGCTTGAAATTATATTTTTCTGGTGAAGATAAGCAGTAGAACTGCAGTCTATAAATAGTCAAAAGTGAGCTTTTTACTATGCTATTGGTACATGCATCATTCAAAAAAGAAGCCAGCTTAGTACTGGATAACAATTTGGGCAGTCTAAATGTCTAAATTTCTAGTAAAAATCTGTCTCTCTTTTTGATTCATTTTTTTCTGCCCATATTAGCTAACCAAAGAACATTTCAAGTCACAAGAAAGAAATATGGAACTCAAAAAACAGTAAGCAAGTAATTTTATTTGCAGGGAACTTTAGGCATAAGGAGAGTTATAAACACACCTAGCAGACAGGAGAATATAGTGGCAAAGTAATTCCAGATATTTCAAATTATCAGTGAAATATATGTATCAAAATAGTGTTTATTTCTTCTGTTCTTCTTTTACTTGCTACTTGCTTCTATACAAGCTTATTCATTGGGAAAAAAAAAATCAAGCAGAAGTCAAATTCCTATTTCCCTGTCTACTTTTTGTAACAAAAACCTAATAGAGTGAGAATTGCATGTCTGAAAAGGACATAAGGCGGGAGGGGGGAGAATGGAGAAGAACTTTACGAAATGATATTACAGTTTCCGTTACCAAGGGAAGGAACGTAGCTGAGTTAATCAGATACTAAAGTAGGGCTCTGGGAAATCTGGTCCTATTCCCAATTCTGTTGCAAGTGTACTTGCTGACTTGGAACAAGTCACTTCCCTCTGAGCATTGGTTTCTCCATATACAGACTGCAGATGCTCTCTCATGTATCATGTGCTGAGATTCACAGATGGAAGAAGTATTACTATAATATTAATAATCTTTTTTCACAAAGCCCTTATTTCAGCCGTGTGCCAGTTGGTGCCAATTGACTGACTGATGGGTTATAGCTATTTAACATGGACACTAGGGCATAGAAACATCCAAAAAAAACATATGAAAGAAACAGTTATTGCCAAGATTATAAATACTTTTTGCAAAATATTTAGGAATACTTTAGTGAAATCTACCCTGAAAATATCTTGTTCTAAAAGAGCCACCTTATAACACACAGAAATGAGTGAGAAAAAAATAGTTATTACTGAACACTTATTTCATCCTCAGAAATCATAGACAGGTGGGGCAAACATGACCCCCACCAGATGATGAAAAACAAGAGAATTCCCCAATTCCTTGCAATGAGCTTCCTACACAGCACAAATGCAAGATTCCCTTCTGCAGGGAAAGAAAGATGATCTAGAAATATATATATTTTTTTTGTCCATTACCTAAATTCTCCTTCCACGCATCATATTCTTGTTAAGTAGTAGTTCACATACATAGCAGCGTTGACAATTTTGACACGAAGCAGTCCCAATCACATATAAAATAGACTCGTTGCCTAGTAGTGAGCTCAAGAGGCTATATGATTATCCCTCCAGTTCATGGCAGGATCAGTATATGACAGATGTTTGCTGAACCTGTTCTTAAAGATCTCCCATGATGGAGATTTCAAAAGCTCCTATGCATCTCAGTGCCCGTTTGCTGTAATAAAAATCCCTTTATGCAGAACTTATATGGCAAAAGGATGGAATGTCTAGTTAAAATGGGAATATAAGGTTAATATATGGAGAATAATTTAAGGTAAAACAGAATTTACTTCAACAATTAATGTTGTGAGGTTCTTAGGTAAACTTGCCCCAAAATTTAATGTAATAAGAGCATATTTGTATTTCTTCGTTTACAATGGGCCATTTTCACAAGAAGAGAAGAAAAGGCAAATTTAATAAAAAACCTGCTTTTATTATCCCCAAAGGAAAGAAGCCCATTTTACATTACATAAGCTGAAAAATATATTAAAATAAATATTTTATTCTAAATATTGTGTATTTCCATGCATATTAATTGCATAAAGTTCAAGTCACGTCAACTTCTAAGACTTTTTAAAGTATGGAAAACTATTTTTTCTAGCAAGAATCAACAGGCTTACATTTGACATGAAAATTTGTGGAATGGAAATACGAGAACCATTACATAAAATAGGCAAATAGTACAGGACAGAATGAGATGAGGAAAAGGAACATCTTTCATTTTTAACCTTGCAGATTACGGATAAGATGCTAGGCATATTAATCTTTCAAAGTAGTTCCTTATTCATCTCCAGGAATGATTCATGTCATCAAATCTTGGTGGCATGCTCAGTGATTTAACGCATTTCATTTAGAACAAGAAGGACCTTCTCTATCCGTCCACAAGGAAGCTATGAGAGATAGAGATAAGACACATTGGGATTCACACCAACTCCCATCTGCCTTAGCAATGAAACCTTGCCAGCCTTTCCACTGTGCAGGAGGGAACAGCAAACACCGGGACCCAGAGAGCAGCGAGGAAGTGGACATGGAAGGTCCAGTGATTCAGGACATACACCTGAAAAGTGGAGTCTGTAAATTTGGCCCTGGGACTGTTCTTTGAATTGCACTTCACAGGGATTGCAATGCAAAAGAAACTATGGAGCAGAAAGCAGAACCCTGAGCTCACATAAACCCCAAAAGCCACATTATTGGGCTGCTTTTCTCTTCCTCTCTTTCTAGCCCCCATAATATTGTTAACCCTGTGAATTCTTTGTTGCAACCCCAACAGACTGCATGGAGGATACCCTAAGCCTGCCTAGTCTTTCAGCTACTGTATGCTTCCAAAGGATTTACTTGAACTCCCTCAGGTCAAGCAAAATGTATGACCTATAGCTCTTCTTTTCAGTAGTTGCTCTAGTGGGCATCAGAGAGAATTACGTGTTACTCTGACTCATGCAGCCAAGATAGCAACAGCTAAGATCTCAGATGTCCCTATAATTAATGTGTTTTACCAGTTGATATCCAGTTAGCTTGCAGGTTTCTTGTGCACCAGACTTCCAAGGAACTTTTTTGGTTTCTCATTCCCTTAGTCTCAATAACCATCCTGAAGCTAAGAGTGTGTTGCAAAGTCTGTGAGACCCAGGGGGCCTTTGCAGGTGTAGCTAGAATGCACGTAAGTAGGCCCAGGTGGTTAAAAGACAGTGGCTGGATGTGCTCTATAATGTGTCCCACAGTTTTGGTCCCTAAATTCAGATCATGGTTAAAACCTGACTCTGAATCAAGTATCCCCCATTCCTCGTGCTGGTCTTAGTCTCCCAGATGCACCAACTGGACTTGATTCCATTTCCTCTATGCACAAATGCTGGACTTTCTTACCAAAGACAACTGGAATATATAGCAGAACTAGTGCACAACCTCCACATCACCAAGTAGCCACCAGAAACAAGTCTGCATGGTGCCCTGTAGCACCCATCTGCCCCACAGTACCCACCATGGTTAGCCCTCATCTTTCATCATTTTTCAATCAGTTATAATTGTAGAATCATAGAAAAGTTTGGGCTGGAAAAGACCTTTAAAAGTCATCTAGTCCAACCTCCCCTGCAATAAGCAAGGACATCTTCAACCAGATCAGGTTGCTCAGAGCCCCATCCAACCTGACCTGAAATATTTCCAGGGATGGGGCAGGTACCACCTTTTTGGGCAACCTCTTCCACTGTTTCAGCACCCTCCATTGAAAAAAATTTCTTCCTTCTATCTAGTCTAAATCTACCCTCTTTTAGTTTAAAACCATTACCCCTTGTCATATCACAACAGGCCCTGCTAAAATTTTTGTCCCTATCTTTCCTATAGACCCCCCTCTAAGTACTGAAAGGCCACAATAAGGTCTCCCCAGAGCCTTCTCTTCTCCAAACAATTCCTCATCCACTGAACAGTCCACCCATGAAATCCATATCTCTGATTTAGACAGACTGATGTTGTGGGGGACAGTGTCAAAGGCCTTACAGTAGTCCAGATAGATGACATTCATAGCTCTTCCCTTGTCCACTGATGTAGTCACTCCATCACAGAAAGTCATTAGGTTGGTCAGGCAGGACTTGCCCTTGGTGAAGCCATGCTGGCTGTCTCGAATCATCTCCGTAAGTGTTAGCATAGCTTCCAGGAGGAAGTGTTCCATGATCTTACTAAGCACAGAGGTGAGGCTGACAGGTTAGTAATTCCCAGGGTCCTCCTTTCTACCCTTTTTAAAAATAGGTGCAAAGTTTCCCTTTTTCCAGTCACCAGGCACTTCACCTGAATGGCATGACTTTTCAAATGTCATGGAGAGTGGCTTGGCAACTACATCAGCCAATTCCCTCAGGACCCTGGGATGCGTCTCATCAGGTCTTATAGAATTCTGTATGTTCAGGTTCCTCGGGTGGTCATGAACCTGATCTTCTCTTACCGTGGGAGGGACTTTGATCCTCCAGTCCCTGCCTTGTGCTCCAGCCACTCAAGAGGTGTGGAGAGAGAAATTGCCAATGAAGACTGAGGCAAAAAAGTTGTTGAGTACATCAGCCTTCTCGTCGTCCATTGTTACCAGTTTGCCAGTCTTGCTCATCAGGAGGGAGATGCTTTCTTTGACCTTCCTTTCCTGTCTGACATACCTGTAGAAGCCCTTATTATTCTTAGCATCGCTCGCCAAGTTCAGCTCCAGGTGCACCTTCCTGACTCCATCCCTACACAACCAGGCAGCGTCCCTACACTTCCTTTACTTTCTTACCCTTTAGTTTTACCAGCAGGTCTCAACTCAGCCATGCTGGTCTATTACCCTCCTTTCCTGATTTCTTACACCTTACTTCTTGAAGAGCTGACAGTTTGCTTTCTAAAACTCAGGGTCCTGACTTTACTCTTTGTCTGACCCACATCTCTCAGGACTGCAAACTCTACCAGTGCATGATCACTGCAGCCCAGGCTGTCTCCAATCTCGATGTCACCAATTAGCTCGGTTGCTTTGGTGACCGTCAGGTCCAGTATCAAATCCCCTCTGGTGGGGTTGTCTGCTACCTGACTTCAGAATTTATCCTCAATGCATTACAGGAGTCTCCTGGACTGCCTACAGCTCACCGTGCTACTTTTCCAGCAGATGCTGGGGTGGTTGAAGTCCCCCAGCAAGTCAAGAGCTTGCAAGTGTGATGCTTCCTGCAGCTGGAGTAAGAGGGCTTCACCAATAGACTCCCCTTGATCAGGTGGCCTGTACTAGACACCTTTTTTTCCTTGGTCTTTTATTCTTACCCACAGGCTTTCAACCTGCTCATGGCTATTCTTCAGAGACAGCTCTTCACACTCTGTCCATTTCTTGATGTAGAGGCCAATGCCTCCACCCCTCCTTCCTCACCTCCCCCTTCTGAATGGCCTGTATCCATCGACAGCCACACTCCAGTCATGGGATTCATCCCACTAGGTTTCAGTAATGGTATCTAGGTTGTAACTCTCTAGCAGCCCAGTGGCTTCCAACTCCTCCTGTTTGTTGCCCATGCCGCATCCATTGGTGTAGAGGAATTTCAGCTGGGCTGTCGGACGTGTCACCTTCTTAGAGGAGCACACCATAATTCCTATGAGGTATTTCCTCAGTGTTTCCCTCTTGGCTCCTATTACGTCAGAAGCCCCTTGATCATCTCTGTAAGAGTTCAAGTGTGCTGCAGTGTCGCCAGCATATCTCACAGCAACAGGCTGTGCGCCCTCGCTAGCACCCCATCCCTCTAAGCAGTACCTGTTGTCCCACAGCTTGTCATGGGCAAGCCTGATATTACCCCCCTCTCCCCTCACGCCTTCTTTAAAGCTCTGTCAATGAGCCCCGCTAGCTTGTGAGCCAAGACCCCTCTTCAAGAAAGGTGAACTCCATCTGACGCCAGTTGTGTATTAATAATTGTGTATTGATTCTTCGTCAGTGATAATTGTTCTGATTTGGTATTGTTATATTGGTGGAAGAGGGGAAAAACATTTTGTCAATTCTGGGTGGAAGGTACTGTGCACAGATAGTGTCAGATACTCACCAGTTCACCCAGGACAGAAAATCCAACCTCCATGCATTGGAATTACTTATGCAAGAGAAATTAGATTGTTTTCCTTGTGCTTGTATAATCCTTTTATCGTGTTCTTGTTCAACTCTCTTATTCAGTCTTTTTTTTTTTTTTCATTCCTTCCATGATCATTCGGTTAGGCCCTAAGGAGGGGGTTGCTCATAAATATTTAGAAATCTATTTGTTTGCTAGAAATGAATTTCTTTCCAGCTACAACACTGAACAAAGTGAAACTGTCACAACCCCAACCTCCTACACTCTGTAATGCTGTTGTGCCATGGCCATTATTGTACCTTGTCTTTCTATGTTATATTGCATCTTTCAAAACCCAAGATTTAGGTGATTTCATGTGGTATATACTGCTATATATGTTAGCGATTTTAAAATGTATGTTTTAGACAATCTGGTAGAATTAGTCTCTGAAAGGATTTCAGAGGAAAAAAAAAAGATGTAAGTTCTACTAAAACCAACATCCTAAGAAAGCCCACAAACAGCATACCAAAAAGCACAGTGAGGACTTATATAACCCGCCCTTCTGATTATTTATAGTCCCTTGAAATTAAAGTGATTGTTCTGTTACAGTAATCAATTAAAATGAACATACACATGTTTAGAAACTAGTGGAAGCTTTTCAGGTACAGCAGTTAATGATTTCTGCAATATATTTACCTGCCACAAAATGTTTATAGCACATGGGTGAATTAAAGATACATTTTTATCAGAATTAAAAATAGACAAAAAAACCTGACATCTTGGTCTCCTCCACCTGTATGTTTCACTTGGAGAAATACAATAATCCAATGTCTAACACTTTACAAAACAACAAAAACAATAGTATTCTTCTTAGCAATTTATAAGCTGTATTCATAGTGGGGAAAAAACCCGCTGAATTTTCCACTGAGATAGCCAACTCATTTTAGATTCCAGCTTTTTTTCCATTTAGTATAGTGGATAAGTTTCGTACTGGATACAAAGACAAGAATGAGTTACGGAAGTGTACTTAAGAACAGCGTTCTTTGAACAACTCCTATTGCCCCTTTTGAAACAGATCTAATTTTATTTTTCCTGCTTACTGAGATTTAGGTTTCAAATATACTGCACTCAGTAATAATTTATCTACTTATAAATCTCAGTGAGATAATTTCTTTTCTTATTCTGTTCCCTGATAGTGGAATTCAGTTTGCAGTAACCACTTACTTAGGTAAGTATTCTCTATTATTTTTTCTAGGCTATCTTTCTAAAGATGCTGTAGAGAAAAAGTGTGTTTTATTTGATTTTATCCTAAAATGTGTGCTTACGATGCATCTGATGGTTACCTGTGACCACAGTGAAAAATTACACAAGCTTAGATGCCTAATTTAGATATGGCTACAATTAGGCAACAGGAATCTCTGTTTGTGTGAGCCTTTGAGACAATGTCTCCACAACTAAGCAGAGGAGACAAATGTATAGGCAGAAAATAAAACTCTTCCTTGAAAATCCCTCCCAGTCTTCCTTCTGGATAAGTATGGCAATGCAACACTACTTGACTGAGTTCTCAAGTGAACAACCTCTTACACATTTCGTGTCTTTACTACTGGTTTGCTCTATAATAATGCTGTATCGGAAAGGGATTATTTTTAGGAAAAAGTATTTCCAGCACTTTCACCCACCATTTGGCAAAGAGGTGCAGAAAGAAAAGGGTAATGGCATACAATGCCTCTTCTTTCCATAACACTACAAAAAT
This sequence comes from Rissa tridactyla, assembly GCF_028500815.1. NCBI lineage: Eukaryota > Metazoa > Chordata > Aves > Charadriiformes > Laridae > Rissa > Rissa tridactyla. The sequence goes on along the minus strand of NC_071468.1, from coordinate 112,298,598 downwards.
CCCTGTTAAAAAGTTGTTTATTTTTAAAACCAAACCGAAAAAAGACTTTGACCCACTTCTGCAAAATTGTCAATGAACCCCTCCCATGGCAGGGGGTTGGAACTAGATGATCTTTAAGGTCCCTTCCAACCCGAACCACTCTATGCTTCTATGAAATTGCTTAAAGGGTAGGAGTTTAAGGGGCAGTAGAGTTTAGGGGGATCAGAGGCAGGAGGTGCATGGTAGCAAGGGCTTTGGAGTAGGTCTCACTGTTTACCATCCATATAGATATATCAAGAAGTAATGACAACGAATATTGGCATGGTTTGTCACATTTTAAAACAGAAGCTACAGGCTGCAGGTGAAAATACAGTAAACCTTTAGTTTCTTTACTAGCTGCTTTAATGTATTTATTTTTCATACCTTTATTAAATATTTATTTTTCATCTGTATCAATTTTATCCATGTCTGGCTTTTCTAATACTGGCAAATATAAAGCAGACCAATACACTACGCTGGGCTATTTTTACCTGTTACTGGGCCCTAAATAATGTAACCACTGAGCAAAGCAACTCAAGTTTCAGAGTCTATGTGAGAAGTACAGATGCATAACATGCGTAGCGGCAACATTAAGCTGTGCTATTAGGAACTTAATGGACACTAAAGTGACATGAAGTAGAATGTGAATGCTGGTGGAAAGGGATGTTCATTGAACAAGCACAGACAAGTTTCCCTGAAATATAGTGGAGTATTTGTCAATGTGTATCTTACAGTTAAAGGTACTGGTTTGTACGTGCAAACCGTTAAAAAATCCCATGAGAGGAGACAGTGCTGAGCTTCCCAATCTACGCTGCTGTGAAACTGATCTCCAGAGAAGCTTCGAGCTAATAAATGAAACTTGCAGGGATTGATACACTTGCATTTACAGTTATGCCAATACAAAAACCCCCATGCATAGCACTGTGGAAAGTCACTGTTCTGTAAACATCAGCTATGCTAAGCCAAAAAAAAAAAAAAAATAAGCCTTCCTTTGGGGGAATAAGGAGACAAATGTAGACTCTACTCCACTATGCCTATTAAGTGGTCTTAGAGAAGTTATACCTGACACTGAAAGAGGGAACAGAAAATACTCTGTGCTGCAAGCCCCACTCTGGCTATTTTCCTCACACGCATTCACACTGACACATACATTGAAGAGAATAAACCTATGCTCAGCCTCAGCAGATTTTGACCCACAGTCCATGAGGTGGGGGAGATGCAGCTGGTCGGACTGCTGAGCCAAAAAGGTGCCTTTCACACAGATGCCAAGATCCACCACAGACATATCACTTTCAGGTTGCAAGAGAGAGGATATTTTTCTCAGAACTCACTGTGTATCTTATCTAAAAAATAGTGAGTGGAGATTTCTCTTCACAAGTAATACAGGTGACCAGGAGTCCTCCAAGTCAAATCTTTCTTGGTGCCTAGTGAAAAGGAGTGTCAAACCTTATACTGAACAGCAGTATTCCTACTGTGATAAAGCAATAAACAGTGGCATATACTAAACTCTGCTTTTGTCTCCCTTTCTCTTCCCATACCATATTAATAAACACATGAAAGAACACTTACGATGGTTTTTTTACACACTCTGCTGCCATTATTTGCCAACCATCACTCCAAACACTCCATCCTCAGCCTGAGAAAGCCAAGAACTTCTCCACCTGATGAGGAAGCTGAAGAAAAGCTTTCTATAACACTGTCCCTTAGAATAATAAATATTAGAATCCTTTTTAATTAAATATCTGCATGATTTTTGCTTGGGAGATGACATGGTGAATGTCAGTGAGTCGTTATGAAGCTTAAATGAATTGAGAGTGTGCTACTGTAAGGATTTCTGTTTCTGCTGCTGGCAAAATTATTGAGTAAACATGTCATGAACTGTGTCGGAGACATGCAAAATTACTTAAATGACTCAAACGGACAGAAATTGAGAAAATCTTAATCTAAACCTTCCTTCTTTTTATTATTGTACCACACTTATTCATTTTACTAGTGCTTCTATAATTTGCAATAATTGCCACTTCGTGAATTGTCAGTTAAACAAATAATTTCAAATAAATAATGTGAGTTTTCAGATCGGTGTTTTGCATCCCAGCGGAGCTCTCTAATTAGCAATATATATCTTATATTTGGAGAAATATGCCAGCATGATGCACAGTCAGTAAACAAAACCACACTTAATAATAATTGGTGGGAATAATATGTGCATTGCGGATCTATTTCACAGTATTGCACATCTTAAAAAATTAAGAATCAACTGATAGCTATGACTGAATACATTGCAACAATAACAACAAAATACATTACAATAATAATAACAACAAGAATACACTAGTAGGGAAATGGAAAAAAAAAAAGAAAAGAAATAGTTATTGGACTAGGAAGAGGCTACTCTTCTTCCTATTTCCAGTTCAAAGGTAGGATTGACATATTGATTCCTAATGTCCTGCTCAACCTGTCTATACTACCCAAAGATGAACACATCTGTTCCTCTAATTTATTCCCATAATTATGATTTGTTTTTATTTTTAAATAAACATAATACTTCCCAGTTTACTGGAACCTGGTGATAAAGTGCATTCTGTATACAGTATGATATAACATGAACTGACCTTTTAAAGCCCAATTCTGTTTCTGCTATTAGTCTGGCTTAGTATTGTTGCAGTTATGTCAATTGCTCTATCTACAACACATGAAGCTACAACACACTGCTATGAGCTAAAGAACTGTTTAATGTATTAAATAATTGCATCTGACCGTGATTGTTTTTTTATTAGACTAATTTGCATTATAAAATGCCAATTTTCAGAGGAAAGCATCCATCCTGCAATATCCATTAATTCACTGCTTGAGGGACTGCCTAAATTAGAGTCTATTAAAAGCAACTTCAAACAGGAAATTATAAGCTCTTGTAGTAGAAAGTTTAAATTACAGAAAAAGAAAGATTTACATTAGAAGTTAGGAAAATTGTCTAATGGTAATAATAGTGAAACCTGACGTGACCTACCTGAAAATGCTGTGTGGCTTTTGCCATCACAGGTCTTTAAAAGAAACTGGAAAAACATTTGTCAAGAATGATTCTGTCTTGGTGTAGGGATAGACTGGATGATTAACCAAAAGCCCCATCAAGTCCTCTATGGATATTTTATTTTATAAGAGAAAAGGGAAGGAGCAGGTTACCCAACTGAAGGTACAATGAAAATCAAGACCCTCTTTATAGTCCAAGGGGGAAATAACCTCTTGGTGAAACAACCACCCTAGCACTCACATGGCCACTCAAATATCAGCTCATTAGTACAAGTGAGCACTGGCACTTACGAACAACGTGCCTCAGAGGTGTGCACCACACACAGAGGTGTGCACTACTCACTGTAGTATGGAGGTACACGTAACATTACCAAAGTAGTCCATCACATAGCATAGAGCTTGGAACCGCCAGTGTCAATGATGGCATTTATCCTTACATCTGTTGCTTCACAATGGTACCCAATTAAAAAGTTTCATTGTGGTTTTGACCATTCTGGACTTTCATATGTATGATTTCAAATGCATGTGCACCTATAAAACCAAAGCAACACAGAAATATTAATATATTTTGGGTTTATTTCCCTATAATTTTCATGAAATGCAGAAAAAAACGATGGCCACCTAGATCTCAAAATTAGTCACTGATTTCCTGGCCATAAAACAATGAAACATTAAAGAACAGTGCTAACAGGTGGAATAAAAATTGAACTATTAAGTTCATAAAGACTTTTATATTAGAAAATAATACAAAATTAATTGCTGTGCCAAAGAAGCTTTATGTTTTCTACCATTTATTTGCTGACGTTAGCCACTTCAAAAAATACAAGGAGTAAAGTAAAAAGAAATAATGAACTCTTTCAGAATAATACTGCTTAAAAGAATTTTTAGTGCAGAAAACCCAATCAACCTCAAAGAGAAGGATGGGCTAATAAAAAATAAAAAAGAATCAGCATGAAATTTGATCATAGTGGGATGGTTGAGTAGATTAACTATGAAGTGAAATTAAAACATGATATATTGTTATAAGCAGGAAATTTCTGCTGGAAAGTGTATTAAATTTTACCTGCTTTATCCATGCGTAAAGAGATTTTGGTGACCTGACCTCCTGCATTTCTTTTATGGGTAGTGTAAAGCTTTGAAATGTGCCAGCAATTAGGGTCATGAAGAAAGAGAAAAATAATAAAAGTGTAGGAGGACAGGTTCTCTCAAGAATGCATTTTTGTAGCTCTGAACACAGAAAGTAATTGCTAGTTGAGCACGGCCTTATATTTTTTAAGTTCAGAATGAAACAAAGAGACAGAACAGGGTATTTCACCTTTGATGAACTCCTATTTATTTCCAATTTAGAACTCTTACAAGTAGCAGCAAATCCAAAACCATGATAATGTGTACCAACAACTTTTTTTAGTTGAGAAATCAAGTAATCTCCCTTGTCTTTTTGCAAAATCTTTTTTTTCTGTTACCGTTTTATTTAGTTTTAGCAAACCTATGTGACAGTATCTTCCCTCCCCGCAGAAAGACAGATCTTCAGTCATTGGATATTTGGTTAAAGACTTGCTGAAATAATTATAGACCTTCTGTATGAAAGGAGATTTGCTTTGCAGATGTCTTCTTGGTCAGATCCATCAGCCAGAGAAAACCATTGCGTCTTTAACCCTGCTGGAGTCATGCTGTTACACACTGAGGATTTGTTTCTCTACCACTGTAGAGGTATGGTGTAGGAACTTCCTCTGAAATAAATTATAAAGTTCCTGTGACTTTAACAATACTGAATCAATTTGCAACTTAGAATAGACCTGGCTTCATTGTAATCAAAGAATGATACCTTTCTTTAAGAAAAATGCAAGTACTAATCTGAGGTATTTTTAATCTTTGTGATTTTTTCCACTTTAAAAAAAAAAAAATAGTTTGCCATAGAAAGGAAATAAATTTTATTCTTGAAAACAGTCAGTCATGGCACAGAAGGAGGCGTACAGCTGTGAGGCAGTGGAATGTGTGTTAGCTAATAGCTGCTGCACTGTAGCATCTGTATGGGAGGAAATAATAAAGCTTGCGGTTTTGTTTTATTTTTCAAAATTTCTATGTACTGTTACTCAGCAACAACCCCAGCTTCTCCTTTTCCCTTTATGACCTCACCCTTATCCATGCTGCTTCTGCTCTCCCAAATTCTGGTGTAATTCCTAGCTACTCCTTCCCCTCAATATTAATCTGCTTTGCCTGTCCTTTGCCTCTCAGCTGGAACCTGACAGACAAACAGACAACCTAACCTTTAAGAAAACACTACTAAAACCAGCGTCCAATAAATCACTGATTGGTGTGACATAACATTTGTTACGTAGCTGGACAAAGTTCTACACATTGCACTTTGAAAGATAATTCTACATTGGTGAAGGAAAAGTCTGTGCCGCCCACTATGTCTTTTCTATCCTTAACCTCACAGATTCCCTGATAATTTATAATCATTAAAAAGAGATATGGGTAACTGGGATGCGTATATAATCTGCATGCAAGTCAGAGTAGGAATTATTTATTTTAAATTAGGTGGTGAACCTGGAAAAATGGCCTGTCACTTCTGGAAGAGCAATCTTGTCAAATCCTACAAGGAGAAATTTCATATTCTTACAGCTGCCAACTGTAGTAGAGACGACCTGTACGTGGAGCTGGACAGGAAAATAAAGGTATGCTCTGTCATCTACTTGCCCAGTTTATGTTCTGTGCTTTGTGCACAGAACATGGCAAAGAGGTGGCTTGTTTGTCCACAGAAAAATCAGAAACTACAATTTATTGAGACTTCTTTAGCTTACACCACTTACCTTTCTTGCTGTATATACACTGCAAGTGCCTTGTTCCTGAGTCACATTCTTCAGATCCCTTCTCTGGGTTTTTTTATACCTCATCAACTGACCCATGGCTAGTGTTCTCCTGAATGAATTTCAGTCAATTAATTTATTTCACAAACTTCCTTCACTTGATGGTACACCAGGATGGGTAGCCTCACTAAACATTGCAATGTTTTCTGAATAAGGACTTACTCCATAAAGATATCCTTAAGAATATGATTTGTTTCTAGAGGAAGATTTTGGAGGTGCTAGTACCTGCCAGTTTACCTTCTGGCAGGTCGTTGCCTTGCCGTGTGCAGTGGTTTTTGGCCTCTGCATATTTTTTCATTTTGGGGCCGGGTGGAAACTGGTCATCAAACTCTGTAGTGGAGTATTCTGAGAATCCCCCGCAGGAGCATGTTTTATTTACAAGCAGCTCTGTTTTAAAGTCCTTTTCAAGGAAACAACATAACTAGAGCTTTCTAATTTGCATTTATCTTTTTTCTGCTGGCAATACTGAGCCTCATACAGAAGCTGCCGAGCAATCTTTGAAGGAGGAAGGGCTCAAGGCCCATTTCCCAGCACTATAATATCTGAATAATCCTTCATTTACATCACAATTTTTCCATATGGTAAGGGATATTTCGTCACTACCTGTTATAGTAACAACACTCCAGGGTAATGCTATACACATTTTATTTTTGAAACATCTGTTGAATAGTGATTTGCAACACATTTGCGAGGCTTCTGACACATTTTGAAATCAATTATCTTAATAGACTGCAAATAGTATTCTCAACATTTGTAAATAGTCTCAAAAGCCCCTATCAGGTAATCGCTTGCCTTATACAGTGTTATTTGCCAATATCTACCTTTGGAAATGAATGTTGATTATGTAAATATGTTTGCCTATATGAGTTAATAAGTTGGAAAAGCATGGAAAAGGATGGACCACTCGATGGATAAGGAACTGTCTAGATGGCTGCTCTCAGAGGGTTGTAGTCAATGGCTCAATGTCCACATGGAAACCAGTGACAAATGGCGTTCCTTGGGGGTCAGTACTGGGACGAGTGCTGTTTAACTTCTTCATCGGTGACATGGACAATGGGATTGAGCACACCCTCAGCAAGTTTGCAGAAGACACCAAGCTATGTGGCATGGTCAACACACTGGAGGGAAGGGATGCCATCCAGAAGAACCTGGACAGGATTGAGAGGTGGGCCTGTGCGAACCTCATGAAGTTCAACCAGGCCGAGTGCAAGATCCTGAACATGGGTCATGGCAATCCCAGGCACAAATACAGGTTGAGTGGAGAATGGCTTGAGAGCAGCCCTGAGGAGAAGGACTTGGGGGTGCTGGTGGACGAGAAGGTCAACATGAGCAGGCAACGTGCACTTGCAGCCCAGAAAGCCAACCACGTCCTGGTCTGCATCAAAAGAAGAGTGGCCAGCAGGTCGAGGTAGGTGATTCTGCTCCTCTACTCTACTCTGGTGAGACCCCACCTGGTGTACTGCGTCCAGCACTGGAATCCTCAGCACAAGAAGGACATGGACCTGCTGGAACGGGTCCAGCAGAGGGCCACGAAGATGATCCGAGGGCTGGAGCACCTCTCCTATGAAGACAGTCTGAGAGAGTTGGGGTTGTTCAGCCTGGAAAAGAGAAGGTTCTGAGGAGACCTTATAGCAGCCTTCCAGTACCTAAAGCGGGCCTAGAGGAAGGATGGGGAGGGACCCTTTATCAGGGAGTGTAATGATAGGACGAGGGGTAATGGTTTTAAACTGAAAGACCGTAGATTTAGTTTGGATATCAGGAAGAAATTCTTAATTGTGAGGGTGGTGAGACAGTGGAACAGGTTGCCCAGAGCAGTTGTGGATGCCCCATCCCTGGAAGTGTTCAAGGCCAGGCTGGATGGGGCTTTGAGCAGCCTGGTCTAGTGGGAGGTGTCCCTGCCTGTAGCAGGGGGGTTGGAACTAGATGATCTTTAAGGTCCCTCCCAACCCAAACCATTCTATGGTTCTATAATATTTTTGTATTTTAAGTACTTGGCAGTGGGCACTTCTTAATATGCAAGTTGCCTAAATTTAAGAAATATAGCTGCATTAGTTTCTTAAAGGCTATCTTGTTGTTCATCCAGCGTAAGGACTCTGACTTGAACAGTGTTCTTTCCTTTACCAGTTTGCTTCATGACTTGCCTTTTTTTTTGTTGTTGGTTTTTTTGGGTTTTTTTTTTGTTTTGTTCTGTTTTTTTTTTTTTGTTTTAGTTCTCTTAGCACTTCAGGAAAGGTACTGTGGTTGCTGAAGCATCGCATCCTTCTCTAGGTATAACGTGGCTGGAGGGTGTCACAGTTCTTCAGACAAATGCTAGAGGAATTCTGCTGTCAGGCTGCTGCAACGCATTGGCTATTCTGAATGCTTTTGTTCTGCTTCAGTGTCTATCACGTGAATTATTTGTCCTAAGTTTAGTGTCAGTAGTTCATGAATTCACCCATTTTAGCTGAAAGGGGTGGCTCCTTTGCTTTTTGCAGCACCTGAAATTTCATGCTGTGCATTTTCCTTGCTCTGCTACATCTTACGTACATCATTCTGTGGGTAATGTGTTCTTAGTTAAATTATAATTTGGCTTTCCTTAGTTGCAGTGTGCTTCTTGAATAAAACTGAGAAAGCTGTTTTAGGCTAGAGCAATCATCCATACATTATTCTCTATTTGGCCTTCAATTACCTGTTTGTTTTTATTCTCCTAACTTGTCCTTATACTTTGTGCAGCTGCACACTCTACAAACCTTTTATTTTTCTGCACTAGTTACACTTATGCAAAATCTCATCCTTCAACTAATTGCTTGTGTCCCCAATGTGATGAATTACTTTCCTTCTCTTTTCTTGTCTGCCTGCTCTGACATAATGGTTTTTAGGCTATAATTAACCTAGAGATAGGGCATTTTCCATTACGGTTTTCTCCATACCTTCACAGGTTTGCCTTTGCATACTGTCATCACTGCTTTATGCTTTTAAATTTTCTTCTGCACAGATTTTGATGTCTTGCTCCCTTTATCTTCATGTTTTCTTTGTGCCTCTCTGTGAATTATCTTTGTGTCTATTCCCCTTGTGCTTTACATACAGATAGAATTTTTTTCTCTGCTTTGTCCTGTGTCAGTAACTTTTGGAGAAGCTACTGTGAGAGCTGAGCATTCTTATTCAGGGCCTCACTATTAATTTATGCTGAATTGTTTGCTCTTTTTATCACTAGTCAGTCATTTCTGTAGTTTGTCTGTCTAAAGGAGTTGGGTTTGTTGCTTTGTTTTTGTTTTTTTTTTTTTCCGTGGGTTCTTGCTTATTCTTTTCGAAAAGCTGTCTGTTGCACACACATCTTATTGTGGACTGAAAATGCTCTCACAGTTCTTCTGGGCAGAACCCGCCTTCTCTCCACATAGGCTGCTGACACAAGAGGCACCTTTGAATGTCGGGGCTAATAGTAGAGTTCACGATGCTTTCCCCAGATTAGGCAGACAAGACATATAAAATGACAAGTATGTTGCAAAAACTGTCGTTCCCATTCCTTCACTCACTCCCCTAAAATTTCTTTGTCTACAGAGATTCAAATGATGGGGAAAGCAGGAGAGAGCACACATAAAGTTCTCCACAGGACAGAGAAATGGACAGGCAAAACCAGAGACCTAGAAAGAAATTCAAAAAATACCCCATGTGATTCCTTCAATACACAGGAGTGAAGACACCAAAGTGTAGGTAAAGGCTGTTCTGGCATAAAAAGTATATGAGACAATTAAGAGGACTCACTTCATCACCTGGCAACTGGATTTCTCACCTTCCTGGGAAGGAAGCATCTGTCAATGCCATGAGTATAATGTTTGTGCTGCCTCAGGCCAACACATTGGTTACCAATGACAGGTACCAAGAATGAAAAGTCATCAGTGAGGAACAAATCAAAAATTGCACAAGGCTAACATCTGCTTCCATTTCTGATATGAAAGTGGGTCTTCCTGCAGATTTGGATCTCACTTGGAAGCAGCAGAAAGAATAGAGTTCCTTACTTTTTCTTCTAAATAAGTGAAAAATGCAGTATTATTTGGACCCAGTTTTATATGTCCCTGCTTGCATTTCCTACCTTTGAACTGAACGTAGCAATGTTTGCAGCTGGTACACTGCCAGTGTTTTCTTTAGAAAGATTATCTCGCTTTGCCAAGAGCTTAGCAGACTGTTAGCCAGTCAGACAATTCTGCAGTCTAAAAAAACAATAGAAAAAGAAAGAGATGTATGAACTTCCTTCTCAAAGTTGTTTGTTTGGTTTTTTTCCTACCAGGTTTAAGTGAGAGAGGGAACCAAAGAGATTGGGACCATTCCAGAAATGTTCCTTTGCTTTGTTTTTCCATTATTTTAGTTTGTAGCCAACATGCTATCTTTATGACTTTAACATGACTCTATCATCCTTAAAGGCAAGAAAATAACAGCTGAAATTGGCCAACAGAGGTTTAGCTGTTAAAAGGAGAAATAGCTGTATGCTATATATGGAAGCAATGCCTGTTATTTTAAAACATGCAGAACCCTCTGGATCATTGCCTTCAGAGATGCCAGATGCAACTCCAGGTGGCAGTGAACTTGAAAGCTCGTTCTCATTAATACCTTTGCCAATAGCACAGTGATCTTAAGCAGCATAGATCACATTAAAGGCCTTGATAAGTAGCACTGTTTGTTCCAGCTTCCAGGGACATCATTCTATTCAGTGACAATAAAAGTTCCGAGAAGATCCAAGAATGAAGTATTAACTTCATTCAGGTTGTATTGTCATTTTCAGATGTTTAGGTAACATGTTTGCCCTGTGACGTAAGTTTGAGGACTAAGCATCTTTATCACTGATTATTACCAAAAATTGCAGAACAGAGATATAGACAGGCAGAAGATGCTAGTGAATAGCCTGCGGATTTATTTTTACAGAAGGCCACACTTGCATATAACATTTCTATATTCTTTTTCAAGCAGGGGACGAAGCAAGAGAGGACAGAATCGTCCAGAGACATCACCGAGAAATTCGACTCCTCCAAGCGTCACCACCTCTCAAACTCCTCTCCTCTGTGAGCTTAATCCAGCTTCTCCAAGGAAGTCAAAATAGATTCCTAGATCTCAAATTTGACAATATTTGGAGTTTCGGAAAAGAAACGACTTTGAAAGAAGGACGAAAACCTAACTTAGTCCTGTTTTTCAGACTGCTTTAGAGAAAATATTCATATTACAGTCCCCACCATAGAAATCACTATAAATCTGTTTGTGCTCCATTTTACTACATTCTACTGTGTTTAAGCAGTTTGTACTTATCTTTGAACATTGAGATTGTAAATAGAAGTGAAGATTTGTGTGCATTATTTGTACAAAAGGCTAGTTAATAAGTACAAGACTACCTTTTAGAATTAGAAGGGCAAACTGACCTTGATTTGTTCTTTGTCTTGTGTGGGTTCTAATTTTGTGGAAACAATTTTGTACTTGCAATTTAGGTTACTTTAAGATGTCAGACAAATCATGAGGCAAGATGACTAAGTCAGTTAAACTGCAGGCAGAAATAATTGTGGGCAGCAGTGGCAACAGTAGCCCTGAAAGAAGAAAGTGAAAACAAAAACTTGTTTTATTTGCAAAGTTTTAAAGCTCCTGGTGTTTTCCTTTTAGTCTCTAGGATATTTTGGCAGCCATAAAGGTATTATTATTATTTGAAAAAGGTTTTATTTGAAGAAAAAAAAAAAATCTCATTCCTAACAAGAAATGAGTTAAGCCACGCAGAAATGGGGCCTAATTTTTCAACCTGAAGAGAGCCAAATCCTGAAATGGTTTTGTGGCTACTGGGTTTCTGCCACTGATGACCTTCCAGAAGGTTTTTAAAGTATTCTTGGAAATTGAAAGGAAGTTTCCTTTTATGCTATGCGAAGCTCAAAAGAACCAAACAGAGAGTACTGAACGTTCACTATAGCGTTAACCCCTACAGAGCTAAGGACAATCAGTTACTGGTGGCTGGCAATGAACAGAGCACCACAGAGACCAATACTGATTCCTGTACTCTTTGATATCTTTATCAGTGATTTGGATGATAAAACACAGGAAAAATTTTAGAGATGGTACACTAAATGAGGAGGATGTGGCTGTCAACACACGGCTGAACTTCCTCTCAGAATGACATGGACAAACATGGGGATTGGGCCCACAGGATTGTCATGGGGTTCAAAAACGAGGTGCTCCCATTTCTGCACCTGGGGTGGGATAACCCCACACATCAGTACAGACTGAGGGGAGCACCCTGCTGACACCACTGTGGACACAACATTGAATATAAGGCAAGAAACAATGCGTTCACATTCCATAGGCAAACTTCCTACTGAATTGCACTAGAAAAAGGGTAGCAAGCAGAATCAAAGAAGTTACCCTGTTCTACTTCCATTCACGAGGGGTGTGGAGGAGCTGGAGAAAGTCCAGTGGAAGGCGCTATGTAAGGGATCTAGACTATGAGGGGAGAGATTGAAGGAGCTGAGCTAGCATAATATGGTGACAAGAAGGACTAAGGGTCCTCCTAATAGCAACCTAAAGCTACTTGAAAGGAATAACAAAGATGATGAAATGGCAGATGCAACAGCAAAGAGCACCATTCACACACTGCAGTTTGTGACATACAGATTCGATTTTAGGAAAAAAATTCTTCACCAGGAGTATGGTGCAGCACTTTGACTTAGAAGGAGCAGGATCTCTATCCTTGCAGGTTTCCAAGACTCTCCTAAACAAACCCATGGCTGACCTGACAGTTCTGCTTCAAGAGCTAGACTAGATGACTTGCAGAGATCCTTTTCAACCAACATGATTACATAGGAACAGAATATTCACTGCTGTGTAAGAAGAGATATATTAAAAGAGCTCTGAAAAGCTCCTTTAACTATTGATGTTGAACTATATGTATTAAAAGTTCATAACCATTGGGAAATATCATTTAAACATGAACGTCTGAATTAATCACAATTCATGCACATAGTAGAAGCTGTGACTTTTGATACTTGTCCAAGAAATACTTGCCTAGTAGATAGTAATTATGCAGTTTCAATAACAAGCTAATGGAATAGAGCATTTCTGACAACGTTCTTCTGCAAACTCTTCAGCAAGGCTTCAAGAATGCATTTTTGTAATGCCGTTTTGTGGCTTGGTTTCTGCTCGAGCCTTGATTGTGTGATAAATGACAGCTTGACGGAGATGCATAGCTACCAGTGATTTTGAAAGCTCCATTTAGTTCTCATTATGTACTGTGTGCATCACTTTGGTTTTATTGGACTTTTCAAGAAAGGGCTACACCATCATTCTTTAATTCTAAATAGAAATGGAAAGCTGTAAATCTCTATACAGAATGACAGCTTACAAAACGTGTTCACTTCTTCAATTCACTTGGCAAGCACACATTTCAAAGTTGAAAAAGTAAGAGAAGCAGCAGGTCAAATCCCTAGCACTTTTGATTATTTTTTCATCCTGGAGAGGTAGGCAGAGAGAGGATTTAAATCCTAAAGAAGTAGTACTTTAGCACACTTTTGCAGCTTCATTACCATAAGTTTGTATTGGTAGCCTCAACAAGAAAAAGCTTATTTAGGCTCATATAATTCCATGCTGAAAGAAATAAAAGCCCAGCCATTTCAGTACTGGTTCATTATATGAAATGCAAATGCAGCGATAAAAAAATGTCATTGCTCCTCTGACCTAAGCCCATTGGTTGTAATTTGGGGCCTTGAAAGGTTATTTCGATTGGAATGAGAAAATTGCAGACATCAGTCAAACACACAGTTTCATGTAACTTTATTTACTTAAAAAGGTATACAAAGTACTATTTTCCCGAAACACAGCATGAATAGAGGTAAGCAGCTCTATAACTCTGAATTCTCCACATCTGCTCCTCTAACTACCATATATCCACAAATCCCTGTATATTGCTCATTCCCAGATTTCTATGTCCAGTGCGTGCATATCCACTATTTCCCGGTGACAATCTAATCCATTGCTAGCAATCTGAGACATAGTCATATTGTCCTGCATCAAGGTTCCTCAGGGAGAGCTCCTTCTTCCCCACTCCCACCACCAGATGCTTTTATGGCATAAAGAGGCTTCATTATTTCTCTTTTTTTAAGCCCTCAAGGAACTGCTTGGCATACCTAAGGTTTAATAAGACCTGTGATTGTCTTCACAGTCAAGGTATAGCAGCTGGTAGCCATCAACACCTTTTAGCGAAAAAACTCTTTAAATGAAATTATTACTATTGCAAATCGTTACTATAGGCTGGTGAGGTCTTTTCGTGGTGTGATATATTGTTACAAGGCACAGCTCAGTGAGACAGGGCCGTAAAAACAAGATGCATCTTTTAACATCTGTAGAATTTTAAAAAGCCCAGTGGGCCTTCAATGGGACCCTCTTTGTCAAAGATGGACCTGGAAGAACTGTTATAAAAGCAGCCTGCCAGGGCTTTATTCTATTCCTTTCCACATTGTAATTTCATTTTCTGCTCATGTGCTATGCCACTGCTTAGACCCTTTCCTTTAGTCTCATGCAATTTCCTCTGATCAGTCAGAATACCTATCATCATTTACTGCTATTACTACTATTGGTTTTTCATTATTACACCCTGATCATTTTTTCTGATAAAACCTTATTTTGATTTCCTCATGTAAGATTCTTTTTATTGTAAATAACAATTTACTTCATACTTTTCCTTGGAAGTTAATACTTTTGCTGAGAAAAAATTATAAACTGAAGAGTTCAAAGTTAGAAACTCGGTTTCATAAAACTGTCAAAATAACCTCATTCTTTTTGAGTGCGTGAACTACTCTCACTTAACTAAATGGAGTGCAGCAGCAGAACTTTGCTAATATAATACATGCACATCCAAGGACATAATTGAAATTAATTATAAAATTTTGATTTATTTTGTTCAGAAAACTTAAGCTATTTTGCTAGCAGTGGAGAGCAGAGGAAGCTAACATTTTAACAGGTTGTTGTTAACTAAGGGCCAAGTCCTAACTTCAGGACCTAATTAGACTAGTCATTGAGTTTGCTTGAGAAGAGCACAAGGGGAAAGCAAAAACTCATCCTTTGATCGCATATCGAGGAAATTACTAAAGAAGTGGTCCTTCTTCCACCCTCAGACCAAGACCCACAGGAGCCACAGCTGATTTCTGAAGACCAAAGGGACCGCCAAATCCTACATTAGACCCCTGTCCTCTGTCTCTTATAAAATGTCTGGAAACCATCACTTCACTCATTAACCTGATAATCTTATTTGAATTCCCCAAAATCAAGTTAGGTTCATGGCAAGAAACAGCTTACTGTACATCAACTGAAAATTGAAAAATATTTTGAGGAATTTGGCATTCTCTGTACATTTCGTATTACACAAAATTGTCTGAAGCATGTCTAGAGAAATTCAAGAAGGTCAATCCATGAAGAGTCACGTGAAGCTCTTGCTGTAAAACACAAGTTTTATACAATCAAGTGGAAAAAACTCTGTCATTTCTTTGGATTTTACTTTAAAGAGACACTAGGGAAAAAAAAATAAAACAGGATTGTCACTCCTCTCAAGAGGGAATTCAAGAGATATTTCAATCAAAAAGAGGAGGATAAAATGTCTTCATAAATTGATCTTGACAGACCTAAATCAGGCCCTGGAGTGAGAGAAATAATAAAACATGATATTATTACTTCCTTCTCTCACCCTCTTTTCTGAACATAGTTGCATTGGTGTAAACTATCTATATCTCCTTTTCATTCTCAAGGAAATCAGATTTAGGGTATAGTTTAGTTGGTTAATTTGTCTGCCATGCTCAAATTTGACTGATATTTGTCAGAACAGTGTAAAGTTATTGGGTGGAACTAACTTTTAAACCCCATTCCTAATTTTCTGCTTTGTACATTGAAGGAAAAGACAAACAAGCTCAGAGATAAAAGCAAGAGAAAATGAGGCAGCAGAAGCTCTGCTTACAGAACACCACCTTCCCATGCTACAACTGCAAGAACGCAAACCATTAATTTTTCAAGAAACCAAACAAAAAGATGTTGAAACCTCAATTTGGAAACAAAGAAGCTATCTTCTACTAAGTTGCTTTGACACAATAATTTCAAGGCTTTTGTTTCACAAGATCTTTTTGACAAATTCTTCCAACTGACTCCAGAATTCTCAAGACTGCTACCCATTATACTTTTTGAACTTAGAAAAAAATAACTAAAATAGTCCCATTTACAATCTAGGCATCATTCCTGGAGAGCAGATTGACATATTACAGTATCCAGTAGCTTCTAGGACTCTGGGCCTCTGACTTGGACTTTCAGTGAGGAAATGCAAAGGTTTTGTTAGAATTTTTCACAGATTTTTCCCCAGAACAACCGCTGACAGACAATATCACATTAGTGATATTAGTGTGTTCCTGGAATAGTACCCAAGGGATAAGAGAATATCTGCTCACCATTTTCTTTTATTGTTGACCTTGTACAGAGGCAATAGTAAGGCTTTCTAGCAAAACACTTACTATTGCTTTCCCAAGATTATTAGTCTTTCCCACTCTATGATTTATAGTCCTTAAAAATAGCTGCCAATAAAGCAAGTCCCTCAACACACTCCTCTAGGATTAAAGCCTTCACTTAGACAGAAAAAAGAAAAACAACAAACCAACCAACACCCACCAAAAAACAACCCTCCATTCCTTAATTTCACCAAGCACTTGACTCTTTTTCCTCCTAAAAGACACATTGAAAGACAAATTTGAAATGAAACAAACACACAGAATTCATAGAGGCATTGTTATTCTTCAGTAAGGCAGCTTGGTAACCCAGACTGAAAGAAATAGCTTGTAGCTATTGAATTATATACACCAAAGAAAGACTAGTAGGGGCTGGTGTTTTCTCATTCTTGCTGGATTAACTCCCTCTTCTCCAGAAATAATATCAAGCTGGAGCTGGAGAGTTTCTCCAGGTTGGATTTTTCAAGGGTTTCTGCATCTTCCACAAACTTAGATGGTTGATCTCGACCTAATCCTTTAAAAACAGAATCTTTTAAATCCTTGGGTTTTGTCTCGTGTGTACGTGTCTCGTGCCCTAGAGTATGCCAGTCTAGTGCCAATACCGTGTTTTGGCTCTACCAGTTTAAGCTGCAGTTCAGGGGCAAAATGCATTAACAAGTATTAGTGCCTTCCTCTGGCGTAAAAAGAGGCTCTAAATTCAACCATAGGCCAAGGTAAATACGGACCTCAACTTTCATAATCAAGTAGTGCTTTTCCATTGCACCTGAGACTGATTCTATTGTGATAAAATTGTGACAGTCTAGTTTAGTAACCCTGGGATGCTTGTTTATATCTTCTTTATGTGAAATATTTCACAAAGCTCACTACTGATTTACTTACAATTACTTTATAACGGTATCATTTCTCATATGTTTTTCCACAAATATTTAACAATCTGATGGCAGAAGACAACTTAGTATTACATTACATATAAAAAGTCTCGTTTCTGAGAATAACATGAAAGGACTCAGGATTTTATTCATTTTTGTAACACTTTCCATTCATAAATTCAAAAATATTTTATATTAGCAAGAATCGGTGAATAGACACTAATTCGAAAGCAATTTTAGTCCCTTTCGGAATACACTCCAGGAGGAAAAGTGACATTAATTTCCAACACACTTACATCCTTTAAAATAACAGTTTACAGTTACTGGTTTTGAATTTCACTTTGTTAAATATAAATTATTTTCTAGTCTGAGAATAAACTAGAAGTATAAAGAAGATAATAAAGTAAATGTACGAATAAATACAGTTATTTAAGTCCTCATCCAACTGTTACACATATGCAAACATCAGAAGTTCCATTTGACAGGGATAGGGACAAGGGTAATTACCACAAACTGTTTCCTTGCCCCATAGTTCATTTCACATTATATGTAATCTATGGGAGCCAGGGATCATAACAGGAGTCACAGTAGTTGACTGAATACTGATGCTGAATACAGATAGGATTGGGATAGAACCCAAATTTAGTCTCAGAGCCTTTTAGTGCCGAAAGTTGTATAACGGACAAGCAAATTTTCATGTTGTGATACCTCCTGTAATTTAGTTAACAAAGGAAAGATGGCTTTAGGAAACAAAAACCAAAACAAACTAAATTAAAGAACACACCTCTTATAAGGCCCAGACCCACTTCCCATTGAAGCAGTCGTCATACCAAGCCTTCCAAATCAGGAACAGACTGCCCCAGGTTCCTCTGCTATGGAACAGAAAGTCACGTCCAAACGGCAGCTCTGCTCACTTAACCTCTGAGTCACCCTCGGCAGAAGCCTCTTTCTCTCTCTCTGTACCTACAGTGTGAGAAAATTACAGGGGTTATGCTCCCACCTTAGGCATCTCACGCTGCTATGGCAAGACAAAGAAGCCTGAGTGCTTTTACTCAGCCTCTTTCCACTCCTCGCTATATGTACGGGAATCATACATATAATTTGGGGGAACTAAAACACAAAAATATAGCACAGAACCATAGCTGTCCTGCATTACAATTCACAACACTGTAATTAACATATTACTCTGAGTACACAGCTTTATTGCAGTAAATCCTCTGGCATGGGAAGAGTAAAGCTATTTAGAAGTATATTATTATGCAATTCAGCAATGTGTCACTTCTTTCAAAAAACAGCAAGACTCTTTAGACCATGTTTTTGTTAATTCAGGTTCTGTAACAATTTTTTTTTTGTTTCTTATATTGTTTGCACTGGCATAAATAGTTTCAAATCCCTTTTTGGGGCCACAGACTTATGCAGTAATTAAGGCCTTGCATATTACTGAATGGAACACAACACTGAAGTTGAAGCTCAAAGTCCAAAACACCAAGTCATGTGCTGGTGTTATACTTTGTTTTCTGCAGAAAAGTTCTTTGTTAACAGCAAGACCGAGCGTTCCTATGTGATTTGTATAATTTCCCATTGAAACCATTCAAAATTTGTTTTTCTAAACATACCAATTAACAGCAAGTGTCTCCCACTGGCACTGTCATATCAAACCTTCCAACACTTCTCTCTCTGCAAAAGTTCACTCTTGGCAACACATACAGGAAGTTGCTATTTGCTTTGGTTGTGCTAGTGAAAGTGGGAAGCTGTGACACATTGAAGAAAGATTTACTTGCTATTTTAATTTACCTACCCACGGTTCGAGGTCCCTTTAGTTTCTGGGAATGTGTCATGTCAGAGACGGTAAGAGTCCTGAAACATGTTTGTGGCTTTGTCTGTTCCAGAACCAGTGCACATGAGAGTAAGTGAAGAAGGCAGCAAACTGCACCCAGACTACTCCCAAACCTCCTGCCATTGATTCCACTGGGAAACCGAGCTGTACAACGAAGAGCACCTGCTAACCCTGAGCAGCAGGCCAACTATAGAGAGTCCTGTCATTATTTATTTAAAACAAAACAAGAAAATGTCACTGATGCAAACTTCATTTCAGTAAAATGCTTAAGAAAGTGACAGCTTTTGTATGACCTTGGTCTAATCAAACCATGCATAGAAAATTCAGCATTGCATAAGCTTTCATAAGTGTTTAACAAAAAGACGATGTGAATACCAAGAAGGATGAAGAATTGTCAAGCAAGTACAAGGCAGTAGTTGAAACAGTAATGGTGTGAAACCATCAGCGCAGACTCAGCCTGAACATTAGAAAAGTTTTCTTATTGGCAAAATCTTGAGCTTGGTTAATCCAGCGTAAGAATCTAAAGGGATCTTACGGTTCTCTGCTATTAATTAATCGGCATTATAACACCACGTTCGCTTCCAACGTTGATGGATAAAGCATAGTTTAAAGAATTAACAGCTAAAACCTCTCATGTATTCATTTCTAACAATTGATTTGTGGCTGTGACTCTTTGACGTGGCAAGTGCACTGGCCCACATGCACACTTTGCCCTTTTTTCTCATTGCCTTGTAAGAACCTTGCCCCTTTCCCAATTTGAAAGCATGCTGTGGTGGCTCAGTGAGCTGTGTATTGTTTCTGAAGAATGCTATATTAACATGCTCATCTTCAGGAATACTAACCTGCTGAAGTGTGCCCTATAGATTAAAGCACAGCATGCCCATTACTTCCACCCTGGCAGAGGCTATGGGGCACATCTTGGGAGACTATTATACTGACTAAATCATTCTCTAGACTATGATAAAAGGCGCATTTTAAAAACATGTGCCTGACAAATTGGAGTTATGTCAACAATAACTAGCAAAAATGCTAATAGCTAAGGCAACAGCTAAGAACCCTGAGATTTATATTCCTTTTTTTGTAATGCGAATGATCCCCTTCTGTGGGAAATTTAATTAAAACACTATTTGGGAATTAGGGGACAGCTTTTCTTTGTTTCTATTCTTTGCTTACGATTATGACTGTTCAACATTTTAAGTGATGCAGAACGAATGTTAATGGTAAATTGCTGGAGTGTGATAATTGATTTCTTTATTAATAAAGGAGATTTAATGCTCCGTGGAAAGCTTGATCTAAGTCACCATTAGAGATTTTGTTTTAAGAGTCATCTACAAAGTGCAGTTCTTCACCTTGAAGGGTGCTTATTCCTCTTACTAAGCATAACTGCCTTTGCACAACTGCTTATCATATGTGGGATGTGATATTTTGGAACCGCTCAGTGCTTAACACTGTCATTAACTTCCTGTGGGATTGTGCTCAGCACTTCTAAGAGCCAGTTCTGTGGAAAATGAATCCGTTCTGCCATTAAACATGTGGATGATTAAAGCCGAAACCCACAAGCAGGCTTATGATGAAGAAAAGCAGGGGGCAGGTCTGTCAATTTGAATGCGCATGCAATAAGCTCTTGTGGCAGGTATCCCACAGAGCACGGGCAGAGAGCACAGCACGAGTCTCCAGAGGACGGGCACAGGGAACACTGGAGAACCAACAGCACAGACAGGTCCCCAGTCATCAATTACTGGTCACTAAAAGAGTACAACTTGGAGAGATTTATAAGCTCTACCCTGTCCTGTTACGGGATGTTACAAAGACTGCATATCCCACATCTATAAAACATCACAAGTTTGGTGAAAACACAGAACAGGTAACAAGCACCTATAAAAAAAGCACAGTCACAAGCTCCAGAAGAAGAAAGAGAGGGTTTGCTCCACTGCTGCCCCCACCACGCAGGACAACAGACCTGACCATTCTGTGGGTTATCCACAGCAACTTTACCTTCGCTGGACAAAAAGCACTGTTTTCTGATTTACTCTTCATCACATTTTGCCTTTGCAGACTCAGCAATCATACGTAGAGCATTACACTTTATTATATATTGTAGTAAATGCATTAGAATTTTGAAGAGCTCTGTGTGTGTGTGTGTCCAAAGGACAAGTCGATCCGTACTGAAGAGGAAATCTGGAGAAAACACCTTGTCCTTTCACTCCACTATAAGCAGTTGCCACATTTTGGGCAGTACCACAACACAAAATATGGCAACAGAAATACTGGAAAGAAAGCATCCTTGCCTTCCAACAACAACCAAAAAGAAAAAAAGAGAGAACATTTTAAATGGATACACTTTCAGATGCCAGGAAAGCAACCTTTACTGTTTAAAGGTGTACTTCCAAGATGAAGTTAGTGCAACACAAGCTTTCACTCTGATAAACGTTATCACTGCCCGAGGTGAGCTGTGTGCACATGCTCCAAGGCTGTTTGTTTAAATCACCTCCAGTTAACAGGAGGTGATGAGAGAGTAAACTGGAAAGAGTGTGAAAATTGCCTGAGGACAAATATGAATGCTAATTAAGAAATAGTTTTTCCTAGAATACACTAAAAGACTTCTGTAAGGATGCCACAGAGCTATTCCAGAGGCATATGTAGGATGCAAAAATGTTTTTAATATGTGTTACAATATGAAATATTTATTCCCTGATATGTTACTACTAGTGTGAGAATTATTAAATCTCATTTTATAGTTAATAATGACTCATGTCAGGCAGACACAAGAAATGTTACGAACCAAAACTCCAGCTACTGCAATTCAACATATTCTGAATAAATGGAGCCTCAAGTGCCATCTAGCGTAGACCTGACTCTACAGTTCTAGCATGAGTTCGCTCCTCTCATGTTACTTGATTCCTTAACATATCTATCAAAGAAGTTGTGTTGCTGCTTTCAGTTTCTGCAGACACTTAAAGATATAGTTACTATTTCAGAAGCATTATTTAACCTCGAATTCTACTATCATTAAGATAGTAATTTCAGCAAGATGTTATTTTTGGTTAAATTTTCAAATCAGAAAAAGCAAAATTTCCTCAGAACTCACATATTCTGTTGTTCAAGGAGAGGAATTTGTAGCACGGCCAGGAATATTAATTTGATCTGATTAAAACCCAAAGATTAATACCAAACTGAAAAGCCTCGTCTCCTGTGACTCTGTCCTATGGATTCTGATATCCAGTATTCTGGTAAGTGAAAGCAGCAACCTCTGCTTGGCAGCGGCACTCGTTTGTGTTTCTTTTCTTTAGCCACAGAGGAACTTACTTTCTTGAAGATCACTTTACACTTTGTTAAATGCGATTGAAACTGTTCCACAAGCTCAATAGAACCAACTAACAAGAGCCTAACAGACAGCACAACAGAAAAAAAAAAAAAACAAAAAAAACCCAACATGATAGGGAAACTAAATCTATCAAAGACTTCCCTCGGAGAAGGCCACAAATATAAAATAATTTTAAAAAAAAGTCAGTTCTGATTGCACAATGTCAGAAGTGCAGCCTGGAACTACAGCTCAAACTGCTTCAAATGTTACCAACACAGATCCTCCTCAGTGCCATCACACGGCACATGCAGGAGAACAGGGTGATGAGGCCCAGTCAGCATGGGTTTGTGAAGGGCAGGTCATGCCTGTCAAACCTGATCTCCTTCTATGATAAGGCGACCCACTTAGTGGATGAGGGAAAGGCTGTGGATGTTGTCTACCTGGATTTTTGCAAAGCTTTTGACACCGTTTCCCACAGCATTCTCCTGGAGAAACTGGCTGCTCATGGCCTGGACAGGTGTACTCTTCGCTGTCTAAAACACTGGTTGGATGGCTGTGCCCAGAGCACGGTGGTAAATGGAGTTAAATCCAGTTGGTGGCCGGTCTCAAGTGGTGTCCCCCAGGGCTCGGTGCTGGGGCCAGTTCTCTTTAATATCTTTATCAATGATCTGGATGAAGGGATCGAACGCACCCTCAGTAAGTTCGCAGATGACACTAAACTGGGCGGGCGTGTTGATCTGCTTGAGGGGAGGTTGGCTCTGCAGAGGGATCTGGACAGGCTGGACCGATGGGCTGAGACCAATGGTATGAGGTTCAACAAGGCCAAATGCCGGGTCCTGCACTTGGGTCACAACAACCCCATGCAGCGCTACAGGCTTGGGGCAGAGTGGCTCGAAAGCAGCCCGGCAGAAAAGGACCTGGGGGTGTTGGTTGACAGCCGGCTGAATATGAGCCAGCAGTGTGCCCAGATGGCCAAGAAGGCTAAGAGCATCGTCGCCTGTATCAGGAATAGTGTGGTGAGCTGGACTAGGGAAGTGATCATCCCCCTGTACTCGGCACTGGTGAGGCCCCACCTCGAGTACTGCGTTCAGTTTTGGGCCCCTCGCTACAAGAGGGACATTGAGGTGTTGGAGCGCGTCCAGAGAAAGGCTACAAAGCTGGTGAGGGGTCTGGAGGACAAACCTTATGAGGAATGACTGAGGGATCTGGGGTTGTTTAGCCTGGAGAAGAGGAGGCTGAGGGGAGACCTCATCACCCTCTACAACTACCTGAAAGGAGGTTGTAGAAAGATGGGGGCTGACCTCTTCTCCCTGGTGACAAGTGATAGGACGAGTGGGAATGGGTTCAAGTTACGTCAGGGGAGGTTTAGATTAGATATTAGGAAACAGTTTTTCACTGAAAGGGTTATTAAACATTGGAATAGGCTGCCCAGGGAGGTGGTGGATTCACCATCCCTGGAGGTGTTTAAAAAAAAGGTAGATGGGGCACTTAGGGACATGGTTTAGAAGTGGTTTTTGTCAGGGTAGGTTAATGGTTGGACTTGATGATCTTAAAGGTCCTTTCCAACCTCAGCAATTCTATAACACCATTATTCCCTAGATGGTATACCAGGTATCATTTTAAAGAAATATTGGCAGCTTGCTAAACTCCTTTGAGGGAAAAGACTATTTGATATTTGAGTATTTTATTGATAACTTATGATATTCATAGCCTTATATCCATTGAGAGTAACCTGGACAATTTGAAATCACACTTTATCCTTGCTATGTATAGGTTTTACAAATGAGTGAAAATATACTGCAAATAGGTCCATATATAACATTAAAGATAACGTAAATTACACAAATACAGAGAAAAAACTGATCAGAAAATTTACTGTTTGTTATTTGATTTCAAATTTACTGTTTGTTATTTGATTTCTCATGTACATTTCAACATGCTTTTCTGCAATAACAAGTATTTTCTATGAAATTCACTAGGGATATAAAGTATTTCTCAATAAATTGATCTTTATTCCAAATTAGAGAAGCAGACAGGGAATGAAAGCAGAACAGCTATCAAGTATGGTATTACCTACTCAATCTGCATATCAAGTTTCAAGACATTTTTTTGTCTTCATTTTATCTTGCCGTGTTCATGCATTCCTGCCCTTATAAGAAGGCTCTTTTTGACCTTCACCAGATATACCAGCAAGGGAGAAAGCCTACAAGGTCGAAGGAAATGCCAAGATCTAACAGTTCATCCCGAGAACTTTCTTCCTGCAGATCTTCAAATTTACACAATGCTTTTTGGCTGATTTCTCCTACTTCATATTACACAGCTCAAACCATATCAAGAATTTAAAATTATAACTTACCAGTTGAAGTGCTCCCTCAAACAAAGTAAAAGGCAGTACAGAAGAAGTGTCAGTTCAATGAGACGCGAAAGACACAGAAAGTGTTCTGCTTCAACCTCCTAATTCGTCAGGCAGCACTATATACACATGGCAAACTGCAAGTGACCTTAGTGGGAGTCCTGTGCTTGGAAACAGAAGAATCCAACAATATTTTTTTTTGGTCTTGATTAGATTTCTTCCCTTCTTAGACTCAAAATACATGTAAAAAATCAGAATCTCTTCTGGATTTCCTCATTGGACAGTCATTCCTTCCTAGTAGTAGAATAGAAAGTTCTAAATCAACCAGCTTTGTCACCAAAAGCAGATTCTAGCCCAAAATCAGCAGGATGATGCTGAAGTTTCTAAATAGAACTAAGACATATCTATAGGTAGAATAATTATGATAATATCTCATCTTTTCATGATACCAGTAGCCTAGGACTGGATTCTGAAACAGAACTAAAAAGTCATTTCACATATGAAGTGGACTTAAGCCTTTTTTGCATTCTGATGCTTTCAGCACAGGCAGACAATAATTTGTCCATAGCCCTAAATGTTATACTAGTTAATAAACATCCTATTGATTCCAAATGCCAGAGTATAAAAAAAGCACGGCATATGCTCCATGGTGAGTGTTAACAGATAGAGATTTTCTGCAGCAACCAGATATACTGCATGCAACCAGGTTTACTTATAACTCTTCAACTCTGTAAAGCTGTCCTCATTACTCGCAGTCCAAAGACAGGTGGCAAATTAAAAATAATAATAATAAAACAACAGCAATACGGTGAGATGATTTTTTGTTTTATTTATACAAATGCACAAACCAAACAAGTTAAGGTCATGCTACCCATAGCTTTCATTTTGTTCCAGCAAAACATGCCGTTATGTGATAAACTGAAAATAAAGCATGGTAAGTAAAAAGTTTTCCATGTAATCTTTTTCCTATGGCTTCTTTACACCAGTTTTCATGTCTGATTTAGAGAGCTAATAATTTCAAATCGTCTACTCATTAACACTGCCCTTTTACACGGCCCCTGAAGTGGTCTGCCATTGTGTCACATAAAACTCAGATAGCCCATTCCCCATGGAAGGAGCAGGCATGGATGCTGTCTCAAGTAGCTCACTGCTCATTTCCTATGCATGACAAGAAACTTCATTATCACCTTATTTAAGTGAAGTTATACATTTCTGCACTGATCTGTTTCAGTAGCTGAAGGTGTCAAAATGCTATTTAGTTATTGGGGTTCTATGTGGAATGGTTTGAATTAATGCTAATAACTTTATTATCATCACTACAGTGTGTATAGCATTTTTATATATGCATATATATACATATATACGTGATCCTCACGAGCTAGAGATTAATGACAATTTCTGAGCTATATAAGAAGGGAAACTACAATATGGTATTTTATTCTCTGCAGAATGACTTTCTCTCTGAAAATAGGCCCAAGAGCCTTGCTAGATTTCCCGTTTCTGTGAACTCTGTTATTGTGAAGACTTACTAATTGGTCATATCTTCTTGAATCAGCCATATATATACCGCCTCTTATTACAGCAATAGTATATATTTTTTATGCTTAGAGCTCATTACAATATGCTGGTTTTCCTCACACCATCCCTCTTCATTATTATACCTTGTATGCACACTGTAATTTGCTAATATTAATATTCAACTCCAGAACTCTAAACTGATAAACTAAAATCATCATTATTAGGACACTTTGCCAACCAGAACAAGCAGATGTCCTTATGAAAAGTAGAGTTTATTTAAAAAGAAAATCTATAATGGCTAAAGAAGAAATTTAAATAAACCAAAACCAAACAAACAACTGTTGTCTTTATTTCTTCATCTAATCTTTATTTTAAAAGATCAGAATTAAGAGAGAAGAACACAAAATTCATCATCTATTTAACATCTGGTGAAATTCTACTTAAATTGTTGACACTATTTAACATCCTTTACATGGTTTGGGGTTTTTTTGTTGGTGGTTGTTTTTTGTTTGTTTTATTTTTTGGGGGGGTGAGGTGGGGTGTTTTTGTAGAGTTTTTTTGCAGTTAAAAATATACCAGCTCAGCATTCATATGCTTATGAGTGTCAGATTAAATTGGTTCTGAAAAAACAGGCATTTGAAAAATGCAATGTAGATATCCGAGAGCATTCATACCTTTCCATTTTTACCTTACTAGATCATTGCATTCATATCTTCTTGAGAGTTCATAGACTACAGTAAGCTTTTTTTTCTTATAAATTAATCTCCTCTTGAAGCTTTAGATGTTCCACATTAATAAAACTTTCCAAAATGGATAAAGATTGATAAACGTTTGTTTTCTTAGACCATCATGGTAGAAAGAATTATTGTGAAGTTTAATGCTGCATTTAATCAGATCTGATATCTCTCTTTTGCCAAATGAGCAACTGTAGTGCATTTTTCCTTACGTTAGGTCATTCATCTGCCCTCAAGGTAACCAGTTCAAAAAGCCATACTCAGACAAAATTAATCCTACAAAAAGAGATAATAGTATTCTACTGGTAACAGCTAGCCGTAAGATTAATTTCTCTCTAACATCAGACTATACCTGTTGAGTGTGTTGTGTGATGTTTCCATCTGTACCTGCATGCTCCCATCTCTTCAGGTAGACACGCAGGAAATTGTGGCCTGATGATGGAAAAGACAGAGACAAGAGACATTTTCAATAGCATGGTCAGCTTAAACCAAACTTTCCTCTGAAAATCCAGTGAAATGCTATTTCTGAGGTTCTAAAACTAGAGATCATGACTCAAAAAGGGATTTAGAATTTAGAAAGCAGAGAAATGATGGTTTCACTCTCAATGTACACAAGTCTATTGGGACACTGAAAGAGGTGACATAAAGTGAAAACACATTTGCAGACACTTTTGAAGATGTTGTATATCTAAATCAAGAAGTTCTAATATATCGTATTGGTGGCTTGAGTTCAAAATTATATCTTATATATCAGATAGTTCATTAAATATTATGCTTTGAACCAACATTATATCCTGAACAAAATATTCACTGGCCAGGTACATTAAAAATAGATACACTAGTTGTAGTTTTTTTCTAGTTATTAGTAGATGAGAGCCATTCTGTTTCCCTTTATTATGTAGGCTACAGTTAATGTAGTTTTAGTCATTTTGTACAGTAGTTGCAGCTCAAAATTACCAGCAGAATACCTATTGGGAAATAGTCTTTTTTATTTTTATTTTTTTTTATACAGCTGAACATTTGCATGAGTGAAGAGAAACCGTGGTGGTTTGCCTTTAAAGTCAGTTTAATGTGGATTGGGAGGGAAGTAAAATGGATCACCACATTACAGTTCATCTGATCTGTTGAAGCTGAGGAATCTTATTTATTTTAGAAGGAGGTGTTTCACCCTCTGAAAGTGCTAGGCCATATTTGGGCTTTTTGATGCCTAAAGGGAAGTGACTGTCACCACCCTTTGCTCGCAGAGCACACTTCCAGATTAAGTTAAAATGGAGATATTTCAATAGCTTGACTAAATCTGTGTTATGATCACAAACCTCTAATACAAATCATCCATAAACCCCAAACCTACAAAAGGAATGTAAAACCTAATGTCTCTTTAAATGCCTATCACGGAATCACGGAATCTTCAGAGTTGGAAGGGACCTCTAGAGATCATCTAGTCCAACTCCCCTGCTAGAGCAGGGTTGCCTAAAGCACATCCCTCAGGGCTGCATCCAGGCGGGTCTTGAAAATCTCCAGAGAAGGGGACTCCACAACCTCCCTGGGCAGCCTGTTCCAGTGCTCTGTCACCCTCACTGTAAAGAAGTTTTTCCGTGTATTTGAATGGAACTTCCTATGTTCCAGCTTGTGCCCATTGCCCCTTGTCCTGTCGCTGGGAACCATTGAAAAGAGCCTGGCTCCGTCCTCCTTAAACCCACCCTTTAGGTACTTGTAAACATTAATCAGGTCCCCCCTCAACCTTCTCTTCTCCAGGCTAAAGAGTCCCAGCTCTTTCAGCCTTTCCTCATAAGGGAGGTGCTCCAGTCCCATAATCATCTTGGTTGCCCCACGCTGGACTCGCTCCAGTAGTTCCCTGTCCCTCTTGAACTGGGGAGCCCAGAACTGGACACAGTACTCCAGTTGTGGCCTCACCAGTGCAGAGTAGAGGGGGAGAATGACCTCCCTCGACCTACTGGCCACAGTCTTCCCTATGCAGCCCAGGATGCCATTGGCCTTCTTGGCGACAAGGGCACACTGCTGGCTCATGGATAATTTGCTGTCTACCAGGACCCCCAGGTCCTTCTCCTCAGAGCTGCTTCCCAGCATGTCCGCCCCTAACATATACTGGTGTTTGGCATTCTTCCTTCCCAGGTGCAGGACCCTACACTTGCTTTTGTTGAACCTCATTAGGTTCTTCTCTGCCCAGCTCTCCAGTCTGTCCAGGTCACGCTGGATGGCAGCACGGCCCTCTGGAGTGTCGGCCACCCCTCCCAGCTTGGTATCATCAGCAAACTTGCTGAGGATACACTCTGTCCCCTCATCTAGGTCATTAATGAATATATTGAACAAAATTGGTCCAAGTATTGACCCCTGAGGGACGTCAATCCCCAGTAAAGTCACCTTCAGCCCAGAGTACCTTTGTAGACTGGGACTTCTACAGACTAAAAGCATAAATAACTTCCAAGTATGTAGGTATTGAAAGTTTCGACTGTTAGTTTTAAGTATAATTTCAAGTAATGGGAGAAACATTGATCAGTAAAGTTTAGTGACCCAACGTGCATATTTAAAGCTCAGTTAGCATTTCCCAGGGTAGTCCAAGAGGGTAAAAAGCAGCACATTCTTCTGCTGTTCACATCAAGGCGAAGTCACACAGCACAGTCTCTGCAACACAGCAATGCACCTGCTGTGAGGAAAGGTGATCAGCTACTTACCCAATATGTTCTCTTTACCTTATATATTGCCTTTAGTATGATTAGAGGTTCCTAAATTCAAGAACAGCTTTTATCACAGTACTTGCTATAACATACAGCCAATACATTAGATTTTTTTTAGAGGAACATTGTTAATATATCTGTATATATTGTCCATGGGCATGTCAACAGGTTTCCAGCAGGACGAGCGTACCTATGAGAATGTAGTAAGTATAGAACAGAGTCACAATGAGGAGTGACAGCACATGTCATTAATTAAACAACCTGTATTTAGTTACAGTCTTGTCTATGCATATATGTAAGTGTGCACTGGTGATCTCTAGTTGCTTTTTCACAGAGGAGGTTCACTATGTAGAGCAGCTACAGAAAATGTAGCAAAGGAAGTCATAGCATTTTTTAGTTTTGGAGGTGGGTGGTGAGAATCTCTGCCTTAGCTTCCCTTGAAATGTGAGAGGAATGTCTATTACCTGCCTCTTCTGCAAATAGTATGAACTTTTACAAGACACGAATATCAATATCACATAAACAGATCCATCTTATCTGAAGGTAAATCACATCTTTGCTATGTACTCTAGTGCAGACAACGTCAGGGAATGTTAATAAGAGAATATGAATATTACCAGTGACTCAAGGGAGGACAGCAGTTCTGAAATAGATGTGAAATAGCATACAGATGCTAATACCTGTCCATACTGTTGGGACAGCACTGTGTTCTTATACTAAACACACAATTTTCAGTCAAAAACCTGCCAAGGATATACGCAATGTGATGTAAATGCAATAGGAGCACAATGCCAAATTTTGCTCATAAAATCAATGACAACCTGTTTTGCGAGTCCTGTATCTGGCATCTTGCAGTACAAAGATATAAAGCTTCTTTTCCCAGTTAGTTAGAGAAATTCAGCTTCCCTAACCATTTTCATTTCAAACTTATGCATTAGTAAATATGACCTAGGAGCAAAGAAACAGAACTTGACCACTTCTGCAAACTTTTGTTTTAACCGCAATCAAAATCACAAAATTCCAGGTGATCTACCTACATTTTCCTCACAAACATTGTGTTTGCCCTTGTACTTTGAAATCCTGAAGAAATGCTATTTTCCTCTTTTCATGGACATGTGCCAAGAGAGGGGGTTGTGAGAGGTGGGTAAAGGCGAGAGACTGTAACATAACTGCTCTAACAGTGCAGGCAGTCTGCTCTACCTAGTCATCCTTATCTGCTCTTACACAGAGGAACTAGGGTTAGCCTTTTATCAAGCCAAATGGCCTAGTATTGAGAAATGGCACAGGGCCATAGACAGCGGATGCTGAAGTGATTTTCCAGCAGCGCCCATTAGAGAAGACGCTGACATTTTCTGGAGATTATTAGAAATGCATGAATTGTGAACAGTAAATGTCAACAGAGTCATGAAGGAAGAACTCTTACATTGTCTTAGGAGAGGTAGGTGAGGAACTCTTTGCTTGTATTGTTCCTTGATCTCAAGATTGGTGGTCTTCTAAACAGGCATGCCAGCTACAGATTATCCATTTATTTAACTGGGAAAAAAAAACCAAAACAAAACCCAACCAACATTCAAACATCCAACTTTATGAGAAGTTTTCCTACTATGTAGAAACATATAGTTTGCAAATTCTAGTTCATCTACCAAGGTCACAGATTGTGAATTTTAAGCAGACTATATATCAACCCAAAATCATTCTAGGAAAATGACATCTTCATTCAGTTTGGGAATTGCTCCCAAAGTAATTGCTGACTTTAAGATTCTGTGTGAAAAATTATATGCATATTTTTAGGAGAAAACACATCCATTTTAACTTGCCTTCATGATTAAACTGAACTTGTATTCATAGTTTTTTAATTATGAACAGAGTTTTAAAATGTTGATAAGTAAATAGTAAGGTACATAAAACCAGACTTAAAAAAAAATATTTAGTTTACTATAGCTGTGTCTCACATAGAACAACAGTATTTAAAATATCATTGCAGAGTCAAATACAAAGGGCCACCAAGGATGGACTGTACACTAACCCAACCTTAACTCTGCCATTTAGGCAAATTATTTGTGTTATTAAGTAACAGATTTTAAATTTTACTTATGACCTAATGCCATTCTCAAAAGTCACTTCATTAGGAATCATAAGATTAATAAGAAACTAATGACGTGTGGATTTGTAACTCACTTGTGAAGCCATATTGCTCAGGGGTTTTAACTATGTTATTGCCAGCCAACAAAGTACTATAAGTTCAAGTTGAACTTCAGCTTGAACTAGATGTTGAAGTTATTTACACACATCTGCTAATGCTTTTTTATTGGCCATAACTTTCCTCCCAGAGAAAATGATTGAGAACACGATTTTATCTGGGACACATTCTTCCCCAAGCCAAGGAAGAACCAATAAACTTGTGAGCTAAACTTGATTTAGTGCCAGAACTTGTTATTGCCTGAGAGGTGGTATGAGTTCACTTAAAATCTACATTGAAGAAAACGTGGCACAGAAGGTACCAAAACCTCACAAACATTAAATTTTAACTCACATGAGCAGGCATGTTGCGAATTCGCAGAAGAAGAAAGGCAGGAAACAGCAGTGGAAGAACGCTCTGGGCAGGTAAATGCTGAGCCTACAACTGTGTCACACATAGAAAAGGCAGTTACATAGGAAATTACAGAACTATACATTGAAGTTATGTTGAAGAAAGCAGCCATTCAATAGTGAGAAGAGGACCAACTTCAGCTGTAGCAGACAAAAAAAAACCCAAACCCCACAACTTAAAAAAGCATCAGTACTGCCATTAGAACACAAAATGGACAGAAGCCCGTCAAAAGCTTTCAATAAAGTTCTGATTTAAACATCAGTGTAGTGCCCACAGAAGCCTAGGTGCATGCAGAAAGCACTGCTCTAGTCATCACCTCCTAGCAAAGCACCAAACTAATTTTGCCATTGCATGCAATTTACCTCTTTTTGTAAGCGTGTAGGAAGTTACCGAATAAGGCTGAATTCCAAAAGCAAAGGTGACTCATGAGTAGCATTTGCTTTAAATATGAAGAAATCATGGCCTGAGCAAATAAAAATGGACAATTTAATGGTACACATGGAGGCATAGGTAATGAAGAGCACAGCTTTTTTATTAGATGAGTTCTACTCAGATGCTACTTCATCAGTTGGATTACACGTTTAGACTGTTCACCACCATCAGACTGAGGTTTGGTGGTTTTTTGTAGGTTAGCGTGACTGTAAACAAAAGAATTTAGAAGCCGATTACCTTCAAAGGAAAGAATTCACAAAACCTGGGCAAGCCATATTTTCCTGAATCATGGCTCTTCTCTTCCAAACACACAGCCTAGGGAAATGATATGCAAAACATCTACAGTTAATGAACAAATATCAACCAGTAACAGCAATGACAGAAATCAAAATCAGTAATACCAGAAAGTTCCAAAGTCACACTTTCTCCCACAGTTTTGACTTAGCAACATTATCCATCTGTGGAGTTCCTATTTTAGTTTCTGTGTTAACTATTCACTTTCTTAATGTCTTATTGTTTATTAATAAATTCTAACAGATACAGTGCAGCCAGCTTTTAGTGCACTTGAAATGCTAGCAGAAGTTCAGCTTCTAGAAATTCTCATTGCAGACTCTTCTATAGTCGCAATCTTTTGAAGTTTGAGTTCATTTAACTAGAATTTATGCATAGAATTTGGGAGGAAGGGAGCTTATATTATGAGAAAACTATACCTATATTGCTTTCACCTATATATAAGCACTGTAACACTCTACAGCCTCTCCCTGAAAGATGAAAGTCTACAGGGAAGTTCAGACTGCAATACTCTTTTTGAAAGAAGGAAGAAAAATAGGGGAGGATGTAAGAATGTACGTAGGGAATAGCTGGAATGGGCTTCCTGCCCTGCTAAATATGTCAGTGCAGTGAGATGTAGCAACCATGTTTACACCTCTGCTGCAGGAATTGCCAAGCAGGGCAGAACCAGGTGACTTTTGCACACACTGTGCAGTGAGATGGATCTAGATAATCTGATCTTATTTCTTCTTCCATAGGCAAAATTTTCCCTATACAAAAAGCAAGGTTAAAAGAAATAAAAGGAGAAAACACAAGATCAGGGGAAGAATAGGCAGAACAGAGTGCCCACTTCAGCAGAGTGAGTGGGCCGCTAAATTCTCCAGCACAAAAATATCAGGGTATAACTTACACCACATTTTTTGTTTCCTATAGTCACACATCCTTCTTTAGTGCAATGAACTATATATCCACCTTCAGGTCATCTCCCACTCGGCTAGTTACAGTCCCAAAGATTGAGAGAGGATTGCTCCAGAAACAGATTAATATCACACAACCACTCCATCTACAAAGGCAATTTGAACGACTTCAGGTGCAGCCAAGTAGAGCTCACATCAGGTGGTCAATCAGCATGCATTTAACTTCAGCAGAGAGAGGCACTCTCTGCTTGTCCAGGCCACCATATGCAGCTTGCCAGCCCTGAAGGAGGTGGCTTTAACTTCCCAGTCGTGTGTTTCACCTACTGGCAGATTTGGCCAGGACTGAAAGAAAACATTGACTGTTTGCAAAGGCATCTGAACCAGCTGTGAACAGTTCTGCTGTAATAATCCTCTTTATAAGTAGAAAAATAGCCTCTAAAAGTAATAAGACAACCAGTAGCATTTGAAAACCTCTATAAATAATGCATGCAAATAATACCCCATAAATGTAAATTACATTGCTTCTTGGGGTGAAGCTGGAGTTGATTTTACTTATTACCCATCAACTGCTAACTCCAGTGTTTATCAGTGATTTTGAATGTGAATATGTAAAGTATACAGCATTTATTATATTATGAATTGAATGACATTTACAGTCATCTGCTTCTGCTTTTTGATTCAAGAAGGTGGTTTCTGTCAATGTGAATTTACTTTAATACCTACAAGATTAAAATTCAATGCAATTGGATGGTTTTGCCATTTTATTAATCTGTGTTTCTGCCAGCCCAGAAACCTGGCTTCCGTAACAAAATGTAAGTGGAGGAGGAGTGTACAAAAATGCCATAGTGAGTTTTAGAGAAAATACAGACAGGGCTAAATACCAAGGCCAAACTCACAGGTAAGGGATAAATACTGTGTGTGAATGTATGAATTAAGTCTCTCCAGAGTTTCCATCATGCTTCTATTTTTATCATGAATGCTGCCAGCAATCTAACAACCATCTTCAAGAATGCTCTGAGATGGTTTCAGCGCTTCCTGTCCGACCACTTCCAGGCAGTAATGATACAAAATTCCTTCTCTGAAGTGCCATTGCCTCTAATCTCTCCCTCACCATATTGTCCATGTTTAGCTGCTGAGGAAGAACTAAGAATCAGCGATTCTGGTTTTGATACTGAACAGCTTTGTGTTTACTTCTAACATTATAAGCAATGCCTTATATTTTTTACCAGCATGTCTCAGTTATTGAGGTTTAGATGAAAAGAAGATACTGAGCCATAACTCTACTGAGCTATTTATTAGGAGAAAGGAAAATAGTACATGCTTCGTTAATAGTTGTCAATTTCTAGAGAAGAAATTATAAAAATGTGAAATAGAGTATTTTAATTTTAATTAATTTTAATTTATTAAAATTGTTCCATTTATTAAACTTCTGCTATATTGTACGGTCTGTTATACAAGTGCAAATATGTTGGTTGAATCACATCTTCATAATGAACTTTCACTCTTAAAATGCATCATTCAGCTTCCACAAAATATGTGCTATTACACATGCAATGAAAGCCATGCACTGTTGAATTGATTTGGTACAATAAAGACCCTCAAGCCTGAAACCTAAAAAACATCCAACATGAAAAGGTACAACAGAATGAAAAGCCAGCTGGTAGCAGTCATTATATCTGACTTCTGCCATGAATACATCTGCGAGAGACAGATCTTGTTTTGAGAGCTCATCTGTACTTCTTGTTGTGTATAAATATTATTGGTGTCGGCTCATAGAACAAATACTAATTAAAACAGCTGAATTAAAAAAAAAGATAAGGGGTATCTATTCTGCTTAATCTGCATGGATAATTTTGTGACTAAATCTTAGGCACTTCATGAGAGAGTTCTTTAAAATAAGTACTTAAAGTCACAGTCAATGAAGAGAGACAATTTTGAAGCTCTGTAGAAGAATATGTCTGCCTACATCAGGGCCAGGACCTCTTACCTACCTTTGACTATTCCATAGTGAGGAGACTTGCCTATGCCAATGAATTAACGTTCATTTTCAGTCAATGGAGAGAGATGGGAAGCCTGCCCCTCATAGATTAAATACGACCTATCTCTGCCTAATTGTTCCCTGAAAGAAACTTACTCTCCAACATCTATAACACAACCCAAATCATAGCTTAGACTACACCCTTAATCTTAAATGGCTATAAATACTCAAGATGGGTTACATCCTGGGTACCAAAATTTGGTCAGATAGGACCTCTTTTGTGAATCACCTACCTCTCTCCATTTATTATGCAGAGAATGAGACCTATTGTACTAGGGCAACTGCTTCATTTGGCACTTAACAAAGTTTCTAAGGTAAGGAAGTTAAATCTCAAACAATATTTTTTAGAGCCACTGAGTTCACCTTTGTGCCCAGCAAGATCATGGAGCAGATCCTCCTGGAAACTATGCTAAGGCACATGGAAAATAATGAGGTGATCGGTGACAGCCAACATGGCTTAATTAAGGGCAAATCATGTCTGACAAATTTGGTGGCCTTCTACAATGGCATTTCAACGTTGTTTGATAAGGGAAGAGCAACTGACATCATCTATCTGGACCTGTGCAAAGCATTTGACACTGTCCTGCACGACATCCTGGTCTCTAAATTGGAGAGACATGGATTTGATGGATGGATAAGGAGTTGGCTGGATGGTGACACCCAAAGAGTTGCAGTCAACAGCTTGATGTCAAAGTGGTGACCAGTGACAAGCAGTGTTCCTTGGGGGTCGGTATTGTGACTGGCACTGTTTAACATCTTTGTCAGCAACATGGACAGTGGGACTGAGTGCACCCTCAGCAAGTTTGCAGATGACACCAAGCTGTGTAGAGTGGTCGACGTGCTGGAGGGAAGGGATGCCATTCAAATGGACCTGGACAGGCTTGAGAGATGGGCCCGTGAGAACCTCATGAAGTTCAACAAGGCCAAGTGCAAGGTCCTACACGTGGGTCGGGGCAACCCCAAGCACAAATACAGGCTGGGCGGAGAATGGACTGGGAGCAGCCCTGAGGGGAATGACTTGGGGTAGTTGGTGGATGAGAAGCTCAACATGAGCCAGCAATGTGCTCTCGTGGCCCAGAAAGCCAACCACATCCTGGTCTGCATCAAAAGAAGAGTGATTCTGCCCCTCCCCTCTACTCTGCTCTGGTGAGACCCCACCTGGTGTACTGCATCCAGCTCTGGAGTCCCCAGCACAAGAAGGACATGGACCTGTTGGAATGCGTCCAGCGGAGGGCCACACAGATGACCAGAGGGCTGGAGCACCTCTCATATGAGGACAGGCTGCGAGAGTTGGGGTTGTTCAGCCTGGAGAAGAGAAGGCTCTGAGGAGACCTTATGGCAGCCTTTCGGTACTTAAAAAGGGCCTACAGGAAAGATGGGGAGGGACTCTTCATCAAGGACAGTAGTGATAGGATGAGCCGTAACAATTTTAAAATGAAAGACGGAAGATTTAGATTAAATATTAGGAAGAAATTCTTTACTGTGAGGGTGGTGAGACACTGGAACGGGTTGCCCAGAGAAGTTGTGGATGACCCATCTCTGGAAATGTATGAGGCCGTGTTGGGTGGAGCTTTGAGCAACCTGGTCTAGTGGGAGGTGTCCCTGGCCATGGCAGGGGAGTTTGGAACTAGATGATCTTTAAGGTCCCTTCCAACCCAAACCATTCTATGATATTCAAATGCATGTGGGTTGTGCTGAATTTCTTATGCTTTGGTGAGCATAGCTCCATTTCAGTTTCATTGATAATTCCAGCAAGATTCTTCCCCTCTGAAGCAAGTGAAAAACAGACAAATTCACTGGTATTAGTGTTTTCTCTTCAAACTTTTTTGTTGTAGTTTTAGATTACAAAAAAAAAAAAATTAAAATGTATCCCAGCACATCAGTGACAGACTATCATCTGATTTAAAAACTTTTTAGGCATATTATTGAAACTATCATCCAGGACTGTGTTCCTCACAAAAGTTGCTTGACAGAATTTGTACACTCATTTCCAGCACAGAATATATCTTATCACATAAGCAGAATAGTATCTCCTTTGGAGGACTACATTAAGTCAAACGTGTTTACTTCTCTCTGTCCCTTTCCCTTTCTTCTTTCATGCATTCATCATTTTTTCCATTTACACAGTGAAGGATGAACACCCACTTGGTGTTTCATTTACCACTGTAAGTGGCAAGAGTGCAAGTCACCTGATTAAATGTATCTACACTTTAACTAATCACTTCAAGTTCTTTTTCTGGTCAAGAAGAAAGAATAGGTACGGTTAGTGCACGATTGTTCTCAAAATGGCTATTTCTCTCCATTGATTGTAATGAGAATTTGGGGTGACTAGCTCAAAGGCAGACAACTGCTCTGTAGATCAGTGTATCTGCTGAAGTGGACCTCACACACAAAGTCTCTCAAGAGGAAAGAAATGTCTGTCAGTGTCACACAGAATTCAAAACAATATTACTCCTGGTGGTGTGGGTTAACCCCAGCCAGAAGCTCAGCCCCACACAGCCATCCGGTCATCTTTATTATGCTAAACTCTTCTAGTCACACAACTACCAGACATGTTAATCAAGGGTGATTTCTTTTTTCTTAGTACATAATAAGCAAATGGGCTGCTACTCTAAAAATTAAGGAAACATACTAATCTTTCAAGAAAAATAAACAGCAAATTTGTATTCTATTGCAACTGTTGCCACTTTTATTTTTTTGCTTGCATTTCCCTTTTTTTTAGATAAGATAAAGAGGAAGAAAAATACATAAAGAACATGGAGAGAAAAAAGAGGAAAAAAACCACTTCTAGAAAATATCAAAATAAAGTGTTATCTTTCCATGAAGAACTGCCATATTTTGTCCAGTTCAGTTTTAATTTCAGCTTTTTTTACTTTCCCTTGGCTTCACTTAAAGCCAGCTTCCCAAATGTTTGCTTAATGATTGATGTACCTAATAAATTAAAAAGCATGAGGGTGAAGTAAGACGGATGAACAGATTTAATGTTATACCCATTTTCATCAGGAACTACACTAAAAAGCTTAAAACTTCATGTGAATGCTGTTCTAGTTTCTGTTTTGAATCTCACTTTGTGGCGAAAAGTTAATGTCCTTTTACTGAGTATGCTGAATTCTGAATTTGATGAGGATTGGTAAACTACATGACTTAACTGTGAATAGATCCAGAATAATCATGAACTATTTTCAGCAATGTTTATACCTTTTCTGTTCCAAGAAAAAATTTAATCATGCCTATATAGTAATTTACACAATAATTCATATGTTCATTACTCAAAGAATTTTAAAATTATATTTATCTGAATCATATATATCATGATGAATTACAGTTCAGTATATAATCTTCCCTCTGAAATAATATTTTAGAAAACAGAGTAAGAATTTTTTTTATCTATCTGTCTATCTGTCTGTCTGTCTGTCTATCTGTCTACCTGTCAAATTATATTTGCTTATTACACTGACATATGACATACATCAGTTTCAAGCACCAAACGGGTGCTAGGGACTGCTTACTTTGATTTTCTACAGCTGGATGTGAAAGAAACCTATAGAACATCTAATCTTTGTCATCTGGTTAATCTTCTGTTGTTACCCAAATGTGCTGGTTTTGAATTCTCAAATACAAACTACTCGGAAGGACTCAAGCATCGACCTTTCATTGCTTCACCTGCAAATGCATTACACA
This sequence comes from Rissa tridactyla, assembly GCF_028500815.1. Lineage (NCBI taxonomy): Eukaryota > Metazoa > Chordata > Aves > Charadriiformes > Laridae > Rissa > Rissa tridactyla. Next base: position 112,258,966 of record NC_071468.1, on the reverse strand, counting down.
GTCACAGAGATATTATTATTCCTGTATACTTCATGTTAGTCTAAAATCTCAATTAGTCCACTTTAGTTTCAATGTCAGACCATTTATGGCTTCACTGTGGTTATTGTTCCTCTTCTGTCATATAACATTTTTACTCTCTTGAAATTCATGGTCAAGTGTATTGACCCTCTGAAGGGCTATGGAGAACTTCAGAACTAAAGGTGCAAAAACCCCCAAGTTTTTAAAAACTGTTTAGCATCATATGTACAAAAATACATGCTGCATATGCATACTTTCTTTTTTAAAGACTTTTACTTAAATAATTCAGTGTCTGTCTTCTTGAATCTACATATTGAGCCATTAGCATTAAGATAAGTACGTGCATCATGCTTCAGTATGCATTAAATAAGATTTGTTATAAATGAAGAAGGCAGTAGATTTTACATTTAGATCACCAGTACCAGTTGACTTCATTAAATTCCTTCAGGAATAAGAAATCAATGGCATCCCAAGTGACTTTTATCTAAGAAGCAAAGAAAAACAGAACTACACCAACCTATTTTTCAGTAGTGAAAACTTGCATTTTCACACACTATTCTTAATTTCCTAAGACTTATACGTTGTGGCACTCCAATTTGGACTCACTATCTTCTCAAACTCTTCATGGAAGAATATGATCCCACTAATTATCCACATGCATAACTTTAACACCGTGTGCAATCATGGTAAAATATAAAGCAATACACAACCAAAAGTGTTCAATTATGTGTCTGTCTGTGGCAGTGTGATCTTAAAATAATAGACTTTTTTTTTTTAATAATAAAATTCGATTTCCAACTTTGCACTACATAGGTATCGCTCATAAAGGCATAAACATAAAGGTAGACCTGAAACCACACCAAGCATTTTGTAAACTGAGAAATAATCGACATCGGCAAGGATATGGAGAGGTAGGTCAGCGTTTATGTAAGCACTGTAAGTTGCCCCATTTTATTTGCATTGTATTAATATTTGCAAACTGTTGCTTAGCTTGCCAAAAGTGAGAAGATTCTTTTCATTATTGTGAAGCAGTGTAGTCTGCCTGCTAAGTTCAGGAAAGGTGATGAGCCAGAAATCAGGTAAAAACATAACTCCAAATCAAATCCATTCCATGGCAAACGTGGGCAGGCAGGAGGAGAATAATTTGCCAAAGGGACTCTAGATATCCATAGAGTCAGGCACAGGCTAGTTGTGTCCACTGTGCGAGCTAATGGGGCACATTGCGGATCTGGCTGCTAAATTTGTTAGCCAAAGGTTGCACTTGAGCTACTGAATCTTGCTGAGGCAAGGTGCATGCTCTAGATGTGGAAACACAGAGATTCCTGGCCAGGAGCGGCTGTAGATGGAAAGGCACTCTTTGCCTACCACCTTACTACAGACAGACCTCTTGGTGAAAGGACAAGGGTCCAGGTCTCAGCAGCTCCTCCACATGAGTTCAGATCACTTCTGAACACCTCACCCTGTGTCTCTAAGGGCCAAAATCAGGCAGACCTGGTAGTCATTTCATTCCTGCCTGGGGAATGATCCCGTAATTCTTGGGACATCATTCAACTTTTCCTGGTTCATCAGAAAGGGAAGGGACCATGCTACCTTTCTAGTTCACAGTGTCATTGAGTCTGTAATTTAGTAACATGAGGGACAAAACAAAGGGAATAACTAATTCATTACTTCATAATATAGCAGTGTTTGGCTATACTGACCTCATAAAAACCTATTGGATAATACTGGATCTCTTTAAATTAAGCCAGTTTGGTTGTACTCTTGCCAGAGGAGAAAAGAGGCAAGGTGTATTGCTTGACCTAAGCATCCCCAGCTGCTCAAATTTCCAGACTTAAAGAAGGATGAAGAAGTTATGATAAACATTTCCTGATGCCTTTCAGGTGCTTTCTGGGTAAAGGAGTTTTCTTTAACTCTTCCTGACAGACCATGTCCCAAAGTAAACTCTAACTGTGTGATAGTACTCAAAACTGCCATTAGGAGAGAAAGAAATTAAGCTGAAGCAAGGTGTCAAAGAAAAGTAAATGAAATAATTTTCTTATGTTATCCTCATGGATATCTAATTGCTATAGTGAGGTGCTGGAGAGTACTGACTACTGGGCGTTAGAGCAGAGGTACAAAAACTGGGCTGTCGGTGATGAAGTAGACCGTAATTACGCCAGTGATAGTATTTATATGTGTGTAGTGTAAGATGTATATACACTCTATGGATTGCTTTACTTTTACTTATCTGTGCATGTCGTTGATGTGGACTGACAGATCTGTCAGCTCTTCATCTGAAGCACAGTTATTGCACTTTGCCATCCCAGTGAACAGTGCATGTCTTTTCCAACTGTTACATCTTGCAGATTAATTTTTAATAACCATTTTGCAGAAACTAAATTCTTCCCTCTTGAATAAAGAGGCAACAGTTTTTCTTGCCAGGAAGAAATTTTCATCAGAGAAAGGCTGAGTACAAATCATCTTTTCCAGAAACTGAAGACCATTACTATCTCTTAGTGAAAATACCGGGAACTTTTAAAATCTTTTATCCACCAATGTAAATAGGTAGAGAGATCCATAAATTCTGGGGGAGAAGCGTGGTGTTTATTTTGAACTCTACATATATCAGTGTTTCACTGCATATGTTTTCTCCCTCTGATGACAGGATGAAATAACAAAGGACATGAAAGATCTTTTTGAATTATCAGCTTAGATATAGATGTTAAAATGACTAAAGTGATATAAGAACCTATGGAGAGTATTACAGGACCCCAAAAGGGCCAAACAATTTAATTCTACTCAGTAGTCCAACTATTGTGATTTTTTTTTCATTAATTTGTTTATTTTGATGTTTCTTCAATTTGTATCTTCATAGTAGTTTTCCATATTATTGCAGTGCTCTGTACAGAGCAATATGTTAATAATTCAAACTCTTCTGGTAATCAAGAAGTTTATTAATATGAGAAACCTATTGTCCTACTGAAGAGAAATTAACTTTAAAGATAATGCAAATATTTGAACAAAAGTTTTGAATTTAAATTGCACTTAGTAGGCATCATTTCAGTCTTAGTGAAAGGAAAGAGAGTTTTGCTATTAGTTTCCAATACTGACATGACTTGAACCACTGTACTGCAATGACTTATGTATTATCATGGGTAGGATAAGTAGTGAATGACACAACCACAGGCTCATTTTGGTGTTTCTACTTATGTTTAGCTCAAGGATGACAAAAAGGCAAGAAAACAACTATGGAGTTCCATGCCAACCCATAATTGCACCACAGTAAAACTGTTTTTAGGTTGTTTAGTGTCATAAACTTGAAGCAAGAGAATGAATGTGGTTTAAGTGTGGTAAAATACATTTCGAAAAAATTGAAACTCTCATAACGCTGTGATTTATTTTTGCTTGAGTTGTGATTTAAAGCACACCATTCAGCCAAATATGAAGAACATGAAGAATGGCACAATTTGGGCATGTATAAATCAGATAGCTCTCAGTACCTCTATACTGTAAATTTAAATAGATTTTCCTCTGCAAACTTTTAATCTACATTAATTTCTATGAGAGATGAGACTAAGTGATGCATTTTGGATATGGATTTGGACACAATTTCCCTTAAATTTTAAGACTGATATCTGTGCATGACAATGGGCTAATTTTTCATGCTAATTCTGAACTTCCCACTTTTACAGCCTCTTTGTTTATTCCTTTGTTATTGTACAACTCCACTTACAAAATGTTGCTATTGTTTTAACATTTTATAGTCTCCATTGTGCCTTTGAGAGCATTTTGGGTTGTTTTCTTTCCTCCCTATTCCAATCTCTGAACTATGGGAGGTTTGATTTCTATGTTTTATCAAGAAATTCTTTCATAATGAGTGTTTCCTGTTTTGTCTTCACATTTGAACCAGGTTATGTTTGCACAAGAGATTTTTACTCTTGTAATATACTTCTTGTATAATAAGACTAAGAAGTATTAAGAACTCCTCAAATTTCACTGCTTCTGATGTCTTCTGACCAGCTTCTCTCCTACCTATCAGATTTTATACTTTCATCAATGTAATTCTCTTGCTGTCATCTCAATGATGTGTGATCTGCAGTAAGTAGCTTTAACATTGTTGTAGTATTCTAAGTCTCAACTATTGATATTTTCTCTGTATTGCTGGCAAGGTGAAGTCGTTCATTTGTATAAATCTTTTATCATGATTGATAAAAGACAAATAAGGAATCAGTGATTCTCAGATAGCTTAAACTATTAATAGTGAAAAGTCCTGAGAACCTTTTTTTGGACAAAGAGGTCAGCCTATATCTGAAGTGTATGTCTGAACTTAATAGTTGCTAAGAGTTATTTCAAGAAAGGCCAGAAGTGTAAAGTTCTTGAAAGAGTGGAAATTATGTACTCTTTTTGATAAGTACTTTTTCTGAATCTCAAAACCAAAGGAAACTTCCCTATATATAACTTAGACATGTTTAGAAATAAAATTAAGATCAAGTAATTATTTCCTCTTAGACCTAGAGGGTAACATTTTCAGAGTGCTAAACAAGGCCTTCATATCTACAATGTGAATTAGATGAACTTCAGGTACACAAATTCAGCCCTGAGATCCTGAAAAATACTTCCTCTTTGTTGCCTAACCCAAAATATTTGCTAATAATTTCCTTAGGTATCTGTTTTGTGTCTATTTTACAGCTTCTTAATCTTGACAACACATGGCTTATATGGCAAGGTTTTGGTAGCAGGGAGTGCTGCATGCGTGGCTTCTGTAAGAAGATGACAGAAGCTGTCAGATATCCATCAGATCCTGTACCACACAGCTCCAAAATGGACACACCGCTGGCCAAAGCTGAGTCCATCAGACATGATAAGATATGTAAGAAAAGTTGAAAAAGGCTTCACAGCAGCTTTGAGAGAGGAGTGAGGAAATGTGAGAGCAACAACTCTGCAGATACCAAGATCACTGAAAAAGGAGAGGGGGAGGTGCTCCAGGCACCAGAGCACAAAATCCCCTGCAGCCTGTGCTGAAGACCATGGTGAGGCAGGCTGTGCCCCTGCTGTCCTTGGAGGACCCTATGCTGGAGCAGATGGATGTGCCTTGAAGGAAGCTGCAGCCCCTGGGGAGCCCATGCTGAAACAGGCTCCTGTCAGGACCTGCAGACCATGGAAAGGAACCCACACAGAAGCAGGTTTGCTGGCAGGACTTGTGACCCTGTCAGCGACCCACACTGGAACAGTTAGCAACACCAAGTTGGGTGGGGTGTTGATCTGGTTGAGGGAAGGAAGGCTCTACAAAAGGATCTGGACAGGCTGAATTGGTAGTCTGAGGCCGACGGTATGAGGTTCAACAAGGCCAAGTGCTAGGTCCTGCACTTGGGTTACAACAACCTCATGTAGCGCTACAGGCTTGGAGACGAGTGGCTGGAGAGCTGCCTGGTGGAAAAGGACATGGGGGTGTTGGTTGACAGCCGGCTGAATATGAGCCAGCAGTGTGCCCAGGTGGCCAAGAAGGCCAATAGTATCCTGGCTTGTATCAGAAACAGTGTGGCCAGCAGGGCTAGGGAAGTGATCGTACCCCTGTACTCGGCACTGGTGAGGCCACTCCTCCAGTACTGTGTCCAGTTTTGGGCCCCTCTGTACGAGACACTGATGTGCTGGAGTGTGTAAAAGAAGGGCAATGAAGCTGGGGAAGGGTTTAGAGCACAAGTCTTATGAGGAGCGGCTGAGGGAACTGGGGTTGTTCAGCCTGGAGAAAAGGAGGCTGAGGGGAGACCTTCTCGCTCTCTACAACCACCTGAAGGAGGCTGTAGAGAGGTGGGGGTTGGTCTCTTCTCCCAGGTAACAAGCCACAGGACAACAGAAACAGCCTCAAGTTGTACCAGGTGAGGTTTAGATTGGATATTGGGAAAAATTTCTTCACTGAAAGGGTTGTCAAGCATTGGAACAGGCTGCCCAGGGCAGTGGTTGAGTCACCATCCCTGGAGGTATTTAAAAGACGTGTAGATGTGGTGCTGAGAGACATGGTTTAGCGATGGACTTAGCAGTCATAGGTTAACAGTCGGACTCAATGATCTTAAAGGACTTTTCCAACCTAAACCAATTATGATTCTATGAATATCCAAGTATAGTGAAGTTCAAGGATGAAATTTGGCCAGAGACTAATATTGTAAAGTGGCTTTTTTTCACATTGAGTAATCTTAGCATTGTTATAAGGGGTATCAAGGGTGTATTAATCTTTGACATACTAATAACATGAAATGAAAATACTTTGGATCTCTAGAAACTGTGGTAACTGTTTAAACCTAGATTTACTCCTATGTTATAAATGTATCTATAATTACTATGCTCATGACTAATAGTCTTGTACAGTTGCTCAAAAATGTACAAATAGTCATTAGCCATAAATACATTCAAGAGTGACAGGGGTGGGGAGTTGGGAGAACCAAAGAGATCCTGTCTTCCTTTCACCACTTTATTATAGAAAAATCCAACCTATTGGGGAAAAAAAAAAAAGAAAAAAAAGAAAAAAAAAGAGGCTGAGAATCTGATATTACAAGGCAGTAACTATGAGAGATGCTTCCCACTCTGCACTTCCAGGTCACTCTGCTGAACAAAACAGACAGCATTTGTTTCAGAGTAAATGGGTGTATCATAATTGCCTGAGACTTTAATTTGATCTTAGATTAAGTGCTTGATAGAAACTCTAAATCTTCCAAAAGAAACTTAAAAGTGACAAGTGTTATTAAGGTTTGGTGGGAAACAATGCTATAACTGATGTTTGCTCTCATTTTCAGTACCTTAGTCCATAGAGTAGATAGAGATTATGCATTTCACTCGAGGCTCATCAGCTTTGCTCACATACAGATTTCTTCTAGCTCAAACCTCACATAGGATAGATGTGAAACGTTAGATAGAAGAAGATTTTTATAGACTACATTCTGATTTCTAACTTCCCATTTGAGAGAGAAAAATAAATTGGCATAAAGATAGAGATTAACTATAAAGATATCTATAAAGACAGAGATTATATCTAGATCTATATTATATTACATTTATATATTGTATTTATATCTATAAAGATAGAGATTAATTGTACCTATTACTCCTCTGACTATTACCCCCCCTTAGTATTTCAGGTGGGTAGTGATGAAGTGCGTAGAAGGAGCCCAAAGTTGATTAAAAGAGATTTTAGAGCCTTGAGGCGGCAGTTTAAGGGATCAGGAATGCAAGTTGTATTCTCCTCTATCCCTTCAGTGGCAATCACGAATGAGGAAATTAACAGGAAGAGGCATCAGGTCAGCTCGTGGCTCTGGGACTGGTGTTATCGGCAGGGCTTTGGGTATTTTGATCATAGGCTGCTGTATGAGTCACCTGAGCTGCTGGTGGCAGGTGGGATGCACCTGTCCCAGAAGGGGAAAAGAATTTTGGGGCAGGAGTTATCAAGGCTCATTGACAGGGCTTTAAACTAGATATGAGGGGGGAAGGGGAGATAACTGGGCCCGTCAGGAATAAACCTAAGGGAGGCATGCCAGAGCTTGAAGGATGGTGGACTAGCGAGGACTCTCACTCTGCCATTTCATTTGAGAGAAGGGACAGACATTTAGAAATCATGGAAGCACCTGAGAGGGGTCTAGTGGGAAATGGGCCCCACACTCACAAAAAGGTGTTGGAATCACTAGCACATCTGAAGTGCATCTATACCAATGCACGCAGTATGCACAACAAACAGGGGGAGTTTGAAGCCATGATGCACCAGGAAAACTACGACATAATGGCTATCACAGAAATGTGGTGGGATGCCTCACATGACTGCAGTGCCACAATCCATGGCTACAAGCTCTTCAGGAGAGACAGACAAGAAAGGAGAGGCGGAGGAGTGTCCCTGTATGTTAGAGAATGCTATGAGAGCTCAGAAATCAAGTATACTGATGATGGGTTGGAGAGTGTTTGGATTAGGTTAAGGGCTGATAAAGCTGATATTGCTGGGGAGTCTGCTATAGACCTCCCAACCAAAGCAGGGAGGCGGATGAAGCTTTCTATAAGCAGCAGGGGGAAATCTCCCGGTCACTTGCCATTGTTCTTGTGGGGGACTTTAACCTCCCAGATATCTGCTGGGAATACAACACAGCAGAGAGGGAACAATCCAGGAGGTTCCTGGAATGTGTGGAAGATAACTTCCTCACACAGCTGGTAAGTGAGCAGACGAGGGAAGGTGCCCTCCTGGACCTGCTTCTTGTGAACAGGGAAGAACTTGTGGGGGAAGTAGAGGTTGGTGGCCGTCTAGGGCACAGTGATCATGAGATGATCGAATTTCTGATTCTTGGAGAAACAAGGAGAGGAGTTAGTAAAACTGCTACCTTAGACTTCCAGAGGGCAAACTTTGACCTGTTCGGAAGACTGATGGACAAAATCCCTTGGGAGGCTGACCTGAAGGATATAGAAGCCCAGGAAGGCTGGACATACTTCAAGAGAGAAGTCTTAAAGGCACAGGAGGAGGCTGTCCCCATGTGCCGAAAAACAAGTAGGTGGGGAAGGAGTCCAGCCTGGCTAAATAGGGACCTTTGGCTGGACCTCAAGAGCAAAAGGAGAGTCTATGACCTCTGGAAGAGGGGGCAGGTCTCTCATGAAGACTATAAGGATATAGCGAAGCTATGCAGGGAGAAAATTAGGAGAGCCAAAGCGCAGCTAGAGCTCAACCTAGCTACAGCTGTTAAGGATAACAAAAAAGGTTTCTATAAATTCATTAACAACAAAAGGAAGATTAGGGAAAATCTCCCTCCCTTATTGGATGCAGAGGGAAACATAGTCACAAAGGATGAGGAAAAGGCTGAGGTGCTCAATGCCTACTTTGCCTCAGTCTTTAGCAGTGGAACTAGCTGTTCCCTGGGCACCCAGCCTCATGAGCTAGAAGACAGGGAGGGGAAGCTGAATGAGGTCATCACAATGAAAGAGGACGTGATCAGTGACCTGCTACACCGCTTGGATGTGCACAAGTCTATGGGACCAGATGGGTTACACCCAAGAGTGCTGAAAGAGTTGGCAGATGTGCTCTCCAAGCCACTTTCCATTATCTACCTGAAGTCATGGCTAACTGGGGAGGTCCCAATGGACTGGACGGTAGCAAATGTAGCGCCCATCTACAAAAAAGGCAGAAAGGAGGATCCGGGAAGCTATAGGCCTGTCACTCTGACCTCGGTAGCAGGGAAGGTCATGGAGCAGATCATCTTGAGTGCCATTACAAGTCATATAATGGACAAGCAGGAGATCAGGCCTAGTCAGCATGAAAGGCAGGTCCTGCCTGACAAACCTGATCTCCTTCTATGACAAGATGACCCGATTATTGGATGAGGGAAAGGCTGTGGACATTGTCTACCAAGATTTTTGAAAAGCATTTGACACTGTCCCCCATAGAATTCTCATGGAAAAACCAGCGGCTCATGGCGTGGATGAGCATACGATCTGCTGCATCAAGCACTGGCTGGATGGACGGTCCCAAAGAGTGGTGGTCAATGGAGTTAAATCCAGCTGGTGGCCAGCCACAAGTGGTGTCCCTCAGGGCTCAGTGTTGGGACCATTTCTGTTTGATGTCTTTATTGATGACCTTGATAAGGACATAGAGTGTATCATCATCAAGTTTGCAGATGACACGAAGCTAAGTGGGAGTGTTGATCTGCATGAGGATAGGGAGGCTCTACAGAGAGACTTGGATAGATTGGACCGATGGGCCAACGCTAATGGAATGAGCTTCAACAAGGCCAAGTGCCGGGTCCTGCACTTGGGACACAACAACCCCATGCATCGCTACAGGCTTGGGGCAGTGTGGCTGGAGAGCTGCCTGGCAGAAAAGGACCTGGGGGTTCTAACTGACAAGCGGCTGAACATGAGCCAGCAGTGTGCCCAGGTGGCCAAGAAAGCCAATGGCATCCTGGCTTCTATTAGAAATAGTGTGACCAGCGGAAGGAGGGAGGTGATTGTCCCCCTGTGCTCAGCACTGGTGAGGCCACACCTTGAGTATTGTGTCCAGTTCCAGGCACCTCAATATGAGAGAGTTATCGAGGTGCTGGAGCGAGTGCAGAGGAGGGCAACGAAGCTGGCGAAGGGCCTGCAGAATAAACCTTATGAGGAGCGATTGAAGGAGCTGGGACTGTTTAGTTTGAGGAAGAGGAGGCTGAGGGGAGACCTCATCACTCTCTACAACTACTTGAAAGGCCATTGTAGAGAAGTTGGTGCTGATCTCTTCTCACAGGTCATTAGTGATAGAACAAGAGGGAATGGGTTCAAGCTGCAGCAGGGTAGGTTTAGGCTGGACATTAGGAAAAAATTCTTCCCAGAAAGAGTGGTCAGACACTGGAATAGGCTGCCCAGGGAGGTGGTGGAGTCACCATCCCTGGATGTGTTTAAGACTCGTTTAGATGTGGTGTTAAGGGATATGGTGTAAGGGAGAACTTTGTAGAGTGGAGTTGATGGTTGGACTCGATGATCCCAAGGGTCTTTTCCAACCTAAATGATTCTATGATTCTATGATTCTATTCTAAAAGCAGAACATTTTACAACCATTAAAAGAAAAGAAGTTATTGAAATGTGGGTAGATTGATACATATTCTGTTTGGCCATCTGTTATATTTTAAAATATGAGCAAATGTGTAATTATGGTTAGAAAAGCCTCCTATGCAGTATTTAAAATAAATTATTGAGGATATAGATAGAGTTATATAACCAATCTTTCTTTTTCACTTGCCAAATTTATTCCTGTTAGATCCAAATTTCAAAATCATCCCAAATGTAAAATATATAATGAATCTGCAAATATTTTGCCTGATAAGATCAGATAATATCACAGATTCGTTTTGGCCAAAGGAATATGGAAAGGACAGGAACAAAGACATAGAACCTTAAAACAATGAGATCTTGCATAAAGTTCGACAAAAGATGACTCGCTTCTTCTGGAAATTGGTAGAGAAATGCAAGCACATAACATTCTTCTGCCATACTGTTTCAAAACCTATCTTGGACTTTTAAAGCTCTAACGATATCTTACAAAAAGCTCATCACTTCTATATTATGTACAAAAGCTTTAATATCTTCTTCAGTCTCTTTACATGGTAGTACAAAACTTAAGGGAAATGAGACCAGAACTTGGGTTGTGAATTCGTTTAAAAGAATGAATTGTTACAATGAAAAATGTAGTTATGAAATTTTTATATGCAAAAAAAGCCTTCAAAGTGTTGTCTAAGTTGTACAGATGAACCCACAGAAATTCTGAAGCCTTTTGCACATTCACATGTTGCCCGCACCTCAGAGTAATGCTAGAGGCTTTAAGCTACAATTGCTTTTCCATTACTTTGGCTTAGAGAAAGAAGGTTATCTTTTATTTATCTATTGATCTTAATCAGCAATAATTTAGCTCACCATCAAGGCCATTCTGATACATCTCTGCTAGATTAAAAAAGGAAGTAGTTGTTAGTCTTTCCACTCTGCACAACTAGATAGATATTATGCCAAAGTCCAAGTAAAATCCTCTTAACACGAGATTTCTACTGTCTTTGCTATTCTTTCATCAATTTACAGTCCAAGCCCTACCCTTGGATTGAGCAGGAATTCTCTTCTTCATGGCAAATGAGTTTATTATCCTAATAATGAGCAATTATAGGGATACAATTGATCAAAAGGACCCTGGAATTCTGGTAATAATATTCTTCCATTTTTGAAGAACCCATGTATTTAATGTTGTTGTCAGCATAAAAGTGAAAAAAAAAATATTAAAAGGAGCACACTCGCTGGAATTAGAAAGTAAGTGGTGCCACATCAATTATTTGATAGAATTACTTGGTGCAAATATTAAGTGCTCAGCTACTGCTGACCCTATACAAAAGCAGGAAATCAAAGGTGAAATAGATAAATACCTTTTTTCTCCAAGTTATTGACTATAATAAATAAAAGATTAAAATGTAATTTAATGCAAATGGTAACTTGAGCTATGAATCACTCTTTAGAAGCTAAAGCTATGAAGAAATTAGACTAGCATTGGAGGTCAGACAGAATGGAGAAGTTAGCTCCCTGCATGCTGATAACGCCCCTTCTTCATAACCATAGAGAAGCCCCGAACTTCACCACATAAAACCACCCCTCTAATTCCCAGCACAGTCCATGATAGAGCATCATCATTAGATCTTGTACACACTCTCATGGTGCACATATTTTTTCCCCTTTTGCTTCCATTTTCAGTGGTTTAATTTTGTGTAGACAAAGCCTGTTACATCCATAAAGTAGAAGCAAATTAAATGAGTTAAATTAATCAGTATTTTCTTGCCCTAAATCCAAATATAATCATACTTAAAAAGCATAACCAGCAATAGTGTATAATAATTTTATTAATTTTGTATTATAAAACTATAAATTGCATTTTGTAACCTTAGTGTACAATTGTTAATATATTATATATATATATTATTCATATATCAATCTTTTTTATGTAATCATTTTTTAGTGGTATGTTAGGCTGCATTAGGCAAAGGATTACCAGCAGGTTGAGGGAGATGATCTTTCCGTTCTATTCAGCACTGGTGAGACCACTACTGGAGTATTGTGTCCAGTTCTGCCTCCCCAGTACAAAAGAGACACGGACATACTTGAGAGAGGTCAAACATTAAGGTGATAAAAGGATGGGAGCACCTCTCATGAGGAAAGGCTGAGAGAGCAGGGACTATTTAGGCTCGAGAAGAGGCAGCTCAGGGGTCTTATGCATACGTATAAGTACCCACTGCAGTAAAGAAGATGAAGGCAGGTTCTCTTCAGTGGTACCCAGTGGCAGGACAAGAGACAATGGGCACAAAGTAAAACAGGAGCCTCCATCTGAACATCAGGAAACACTTTTTTACTGGGAGGGTGACTGAACACTGGAACAGGTTGCCCAAAGATGTTGTGGAGTCTCCTTCCTTAGAGATATTCAAAAGCCATCTGGACATGGTCCCGGGCAACCAGCTGTAGGTGGCCCTGCTTGAGCAGGGGGATTGGACAAGATGATCTTCAGGAATCCCTTCAACCTGAACAATTCTGTGATTCTGTGATCTGACCTATCTGGCTCCTTTCATACTTCATAAATGCTGAGCTTTTACTAATCGAATCAGCTTGTGAAAAACAATCTGTTTATTGCACTTACTCAGGGCATCCCAGACATTCCTCATTGAATGTGATAAGCAAAAGTAGGAATTGTTTGGAAAAAAAAATATATTCACAACTAGAGTTCATCTACAGTTACACATGCATAGCTTCTATTATCTGCCTCAAAGGATTCAACTTCTTCAAATAATAGCATTGCATCCCATCTGGTCTGTATGAATACAAGGTCATTGACTTCAAACAAATTTTCCTAGTTTACGACCACAAAGGATTTTCCTGTCAAGTTAAGAGCATCCATCTTGCTAATGTGTATTGTAGGGATACTACTGAAAAAACAAGAGTTCATGGAGGTATGCTACAGAGATGCAGTAGAGAGGTAAGATTGCTTTGGTAAGCTCTCAGTTAATATTACAATGTCAGCAATTATTGTTTCTGAAATGGTGTAATTATTCCAGAAAGTACCAATTCTCCATCTTGAGGCTATAGTTCCACAAGAGTCATCCAAATGTCTTATATCCACCACAGCTTGCGGAGAAGACATAAAGCAGAAATATTTCTGAACACTAAAATGTCATTGGTGGATATTTTCTGAACAGATTCAGTGTTGCTTGCCTTAGCAAAACGTAATAGCCAAGTAGAATATTTTGGACTGTAAGATTTGATACACTTGAGATGAAAGAACTTTTTTAGTTCACTTTGAATTTTCTGCCTCGGTGATATTTATGCATTGTGCGGCATAGGTGAATGAAAACTTCCAAATGGTGTGAAAAGAGAGAGTGTACTGCAGGAGAGAAAAAGACCTAATTGCGAATAGGCACAATCCCCCAGAATGGTCTAAAGAGTTTGTGCAGCAGATAGGACCCTGCAGAATAGAGAGAATTCCTACACTGTTCAATATCTAACATTATCTGAACAGTGCAGGAGATGGCTAATTATGGGCAAGTCTCAGAGATTTTTCTTTGACTTTTAAAACAGTATTTAGGCATATGAAGGGATGCACATTCCAAAAAATGCAGACCATAAATTCCCTGTTCTACAAGTCCCTGAACCCATACAGTGCCTAAGTTTGCATAGCATCTAAATTTTGGTCCTGAGTCATTCATAGGATCTTTGTAGGTATTTAGATTTCTCTCAGGACCAAAAGGCTTCAGGGAGAGTGGCTAACTCCTGACCAAGCTGCTTTATGAATCATCCAGAATGCTGATCTTGGAGTTGTATTGGGATTTATGTCTAATTCACAATAATCACAGTGAATTCAGGAAAATTAGACCCACCACACTTAGTTATGGTCAAAAGCCTCCCTTCACACAATAGCTAAATATTTCAGACTTAATTTTCTCCTCAGATCAAAGACTACAATTTAGTAGCAAGGTTAAACAATTAATTTAACAGTGCTCTTTACTCATAAGGGCCTTAATAAGATAAACATGGAAAGTTTTATTTTCTCCTGTTAAAGAAATTAAAATGAATTTGTAAATAGCATGTTGCTCTTTATGACCTTGAATAAGGTATAGATCTCTGCTATAAATGTTTTCAAAGATGGCTCTAGCTGTTAGCATTTTTCTGTCTAGAAAGCTTCACAGTAGTCCTGGCAGCCTGGAGTCCTTCAGACCCCTTATCTCCTATACTGTTGCTGTACTCCACAGCTACAGACCATGGAAGCATGTGGAGATGTCACACATAAGCAGAAACAGAGTGGACGCCATTCAGTTGCTTCATTTCTGCTACTATTAAATCAACTAATAACCAGCAATGCTAGATATCACTTTGCTGTCATCTGCTTTGACTCTGCAAATAATGTCTATGTAGCTGCTTCAGACCATGGTTCACGATGAAATGTCTTTCCACAACACTGTTAAGGAACCATTTAAACAACAGTCAATGGCAAATTTAAGGCCCGTCGTTACTACAGACAGGCTTCAGGACAAAAATAAGGGTTTCTTTTGATGAAGGTTTTAGGACAAGTTTAGGATCAGACTTTTAAAGATTAAAGATTAAAGATCTTGCTTTGAATACACTGAGAAGTAGATCAACCCCTTTTTTTTCTTTAAGTTCATCTACATGTTTTTTATCGTAATCTGGTCTTAATGTACCTTTTTGATCACCTAAACATTTAAAAAAACCCATGGGTTTTTTGTTTATCCCCCACATAATAAGGTAAATATAGGCATAATTTTTGTTCTTAGAAGATATCTTGTAGTACCCAATAATAATGACATTGAAATTGTACGGTACATGGGAATTAATTTATCATGTTCTGATTAAAAACACATATATTTATATATATAAAATATAAATATATATAAAATCATGTAATATGTAGAATATATAAAAAATATTTTAAAAAAACAGAGCGCTCCAGTTCATTGTGATGTTCCTCTGAGTATTTTAACTTCTTACATTTTGGGTATTTGTCTCACTGCCATCTAGTTTTTGTCACATATCTGGGAAGTTTATTTGAGTTCTCTGCTGAAGATTATACTGTCTTTTTGTGATAATCCCTAAATCCTTTATTCTGTTCCATTTTTGATGGTATATTACCTTTTCCAGGCACATTCTTTTTTCAGGTGTTTGGTTCCTTACTTTATTACCTTGTTTTTTCTACGTTAAATCAAATAAACTAGTTATTTGCTCATGCTGTTTGTCTATTTTCATCTTTTTGGTTTCAGTTCCCCTTCTTTGTGGTGACCTTATCTGCCCTTCAAACATTTTGCTTTCCTTTAAATTTAGTTATTTTATAGCTTAATCTTTTCTTGAGGCACAAACAGCTTCAATTATAAACCTTGAACTTAATTTGATTTTATCTACAGTAAAGACTTTTTCTTTTATGCTTTCAGAACACATTTTGTTTATTTAAGATAGAACAGTGCATATCACATTCTTAATGGTTTATTAGATTAGTCTTTTGCATAGTAGAGGGAAAAAAAAAGCCAAATATAGTCTCCTGGCAGCTTCCTTTATTTTCATAAATACCACAGTATTTTACTAATAATAAGTAACACTTTTTTTTTTTTTTTCCTAGCATTTTCCTCTCCTGTTCTATTCATACCCTGGGGATGATACTTGTTCATTATTATCATCTATCTGGACTTCTGCAAGGCCTTTGTCACGGTCCCCCACAACACCCTTCTCTCTAAATTGGAGAGATTCGGATTTGATGGGTAGACTGTTCGGTGGATAAGGAACTGGCTGGATGGTCGCATACAGAGCGTGGTGGTCAATGGCTTGATGTCGAGATGGAATGGGGTGACAAGTGGTGTCCGTACTGGGACCAGTACTGTTCATCATCTTCATCAATGACATAGACAGTGGGATAAAGTGCACCCTCAGCAAGTTTGCCAACGACACTAAGTTGAGTGGTGCAGTCAATGTGCCAGAGGGATAGGATGTCATCCAGAAGGACCTGTATGAGCTAGAGAGGTGGGCCTGAGAAAACCTTATGAAGTTCAACAAGGCCAAGTGCAAGGTCCTACATTTGGGTCAGGACAATCCTCATTATCAATACAGGCTGGGGGATGATGTGATAAAGAGCAGCCCTGGGGAAAAGGGGTACTGGTGGATGAAAAGCTGGACATGAGCCAACAATGTGTGTGTGCTTGCAGCCCAGAAGGCCAATCGCATCCTGGGCTGCACCAAAAGAACCATGGCCAGCAGATCTAGAGAGGTGATTCTCCCCCTCTACTCTGCTCTTGTGAGACCCCACCTGGAGTACTGTGTCTGGCTCTCGAGCCCTCAGCACAAGAAGGACATGGACCTATTGGAGCAGGTCCAAAGGAGGGCCAAGAGGGCTGGAGAACCTCTCCTACGAAGACAGTCTGAGAGAGTTGGCGTTGTTCAGCCTGGAGAAGAGAAGGCTCCTGGGAGACCTTATAGCAGCCTTCCAGTAGCTGAAGGGGGCCTACAGGAAAGCTGGGGAGGGGCTGTTTGCAAGGGCCTGCAGTGATAGGACGAGGGGCAATGGTTTTAAACTAGAGCAGGGTAGGTTTACATTAGACATTAGGAGGAAGTCCTTTACAATGAGGGTGGTGAGACACTGGCGCAGGTTGCCCAGAGAGGTGGTGGAGGCCCCATCCCTGGAGACATTCAAGGCCAGGCTTGATGAGGCTCTGAGCAACCTGATCTAGTTGAAGATGTCCCTGCTTACTGCAGGGGGGTTGGACTAGATGACCTTTAAAGGTCCCTTCCAACCCAACACATTCTGTGATTCTGTGATTCTATGATTCTATGATTATTACAGTCTCAATGAAAATTACTTAACTCTTTTGATTGCTTAGTGTTATTTCAAAAGCCCTTGATGAGGAGAAAGAGTGGTCCAGTTGAGAGTCAAGCACATGAATATGCGGTGAGAGATGAGGATGGCAGAAGCATCTATCAATGTATCATACATTTATTAGAGAGAGTAATAAACTCTTCAAAAAGCCTTATTTTCTCAAGATGGCCCAAAAAAATTCAAGTGAATACAGACAGGTATATGAAAGTATATATACATATATTACATATTATATTACATATATTATTATACATATATATACATATTATTATATTACATTTTATTATATATTTTATATATATACTTATACTACTATATATATCAGTACTTTTCATATTGAGGCATTGAAAGGTATTTAACAGACTGACAATTTTTGCTTTGGTAAGTTTACATGCTATTTTTATTTTTATTTTTTATTATGTACATAATAATCTTACGGTATCCTTTTAAAAGTGTCTAGTTACATGGGTGTTGTTTATCATGTGAGAGTAACCATGCAGGAGCACTTTGATGAACAGAAAAAATAAATACTGTGCAAATAGTTCTGCCATCCTTGCTATGACAATAAGGTAGAAGGTCATTCCAGCAAGATAAAAGTATTGTGATGCAGATTACATTCATTTTCTCCTGCTTGCTGCTAGAGAACAGAACATTCTGACAGATCTTCCCACATGCATTTCTCAGAACATGCAGCTTGTTGTTAGTTCAGCTAAATGATAACATTTGCAAGCAAAAAAATATGGGATGATACTTCTGCTTTATAATCTAGTGTCACACATGCAAAACTATCAATATTACTCTATTGTCCCTTGAAACTCTTCATGCCACCAGGCAGTAATAAAGACAATTCCCACTATCCTGCATCCTATGAGATTTTCCTCCTAGTATACTGAATGCTGTGGCAGTTATTCTTAGCCATAACATCTCGTCTTTAACTTCACAGGACCAGATGGCACTGGATCAGCCGCTCTCTTTTGCTTTAGTGAGGTGACTCCCTTTTCAGTCAGTAGATTTCTTCTACCTTATGTATTGCTTGGAGCTATGCAACTTCATCCTTGAAGCGTATGTTTGGTTAAATGTTAAACAACAATTATTAAAGTGAAAAATGAACTGAACACAAATGGATTTTTAATTTATTCCAGTAACGTCGGACAAGTTATTTCAGTAACCTCTGTCATTTGCTGCCTTTAGCCAATAAACCTGTAACAGTTTTGTCTGGGATGGAGTTAATTTTCTTTGTAGTAGCTAATATGGGTCTATGTTTTGGATTTGTGACCAAAACAGTGTTGATAACACAGGGATGTTTTAGTTATTGCTGAGCAGTGCCTACACAGCATCAAGGCCTTTTCTGTTTCTCAGTACTACCCCACCCACGAGTAGGCTGGGGATGCATAAGAGGTTGGGAGGAGACACAGCCAGGACAGCTGACCCTAACTGGCCCAAGGGATATTCCATACCATATGATGTCATACTCAGCAATAAAAGCCGGCGGAAGAAAAGAGAAGGGGGGGATGTTTGGAGTTACGTTTGTCTTCCCAAGTAACCGCTATGTGTGATGGAGCCCTGCTTTCCTGGAGATGGCTGAACACCTGATTACCAATCGGAAGTGGTGAATGAGTTCCTTGTTTTGCTTTGCTTACATATACTTTTTGCTTTACCTACTAAATTGCCTTTATCTCAGCCCATGTGTTTTTCTCTTTTACACTTCCAATTCTCTCCCTGATCCTGCTGGGGGGCATTTCCTGGGTTGAGCAACACAGGAATAATTTCTCTTCTAATGCTGGGCAAAACTCCAATTTTGGAAGACTCTAGTGTCTGAATTTGTGAAAATATTTACTTTATAGCCAGCTAGGCTATGATGGATTCAAGGTCTCAGTGTTTTCAAGCTTTGCCGGTGCAAGGATGAGGTGGAGCAAGGCCTGGACATTTGACCCAGGCTGGCCAACAGGATTATTTCATACCATGAATGTCACATTCAATATAAATTAGAAAGTTTGCTGCATAGTTGGGCTCTCCCTTCATGGCAGTGGTCCAGAGAACTCCTTGCCCTGGTGCCAGACCCCTGAGCCCTTCCCTTCCTCCTGAAGTCGTTGCGCTCGTAGTGTCCCATATTTGCTGTCTGCTGATGGGAGTGCACAGCTTCCTGCTGATGTAATTGGCTGAGTATAATCCTTGCATATCCTATATTAGTATCGGGTTTAGTACTGGTTCTTTAGTGTTATTGTTAATTATTCAGTCTTATCCTATTAAATCTATTTATATTTCAACCCTCATGTTTCCTTGCTTTCCCTGATTCCCCTTCCCAGGTGGGGAGGGGTCATCGGGTGGTAGAATAATTGTCTAAATGACAATAAATTGTTATGGGTTTTCTCAAACCATAAGAGGGAGCGAGTGAGTGGCTGTGTGGGGCTGAGCTGCTGGCGGCAGTTAACCTACAACACACCTTTACCTCAGGCGCAAAACCTTGTGTCTCAACACCCCTCTCACACTGCTGCTAGGTACATTATTCACAGCAATGGGAGAGCTCTTAGCAAAGGGAACTACATGAAACTTGAGCTGTCACCTTCACATTCTGTGATGTTATCATTGCTGCTAGAAACTCCTGGGGCTCAAATCATCAGTTTCATAGGTAGACAGAGATTGTGATCCTGACAAGCAGGTTTATTTAAACTTCTTAGAGAAAGTACTGTATTATCCTTATGATTTGTGACAGTACAGAATAATTCCTTACTTAAATGCATATATGTTTTCCAGTGCATGAGTGGACTTAGATAGTCAACTTGCAAGTACACGTTTGTATTACTAGTTTGAAATTCTTTTCATCAACAAGCAAAACCAAGCAAAAAAGGGTTACATTATTTTTTATGTCAAAGCTTGAATCTTGACTATTTGTGTAAAAATAAGATTGAATTGTGATTGAAGTATACTTTCTTAGATAAGCGACCTCTTTTTGGGTTCTCTGTGTACAGCTTCAAGCACGTGATTCACCACCCAGTTGCAATTACTATGAAACATCATAGTAGATCTGTGGTAGAGGTGGCAATGGGAGAAGAGGAAAGAATTGTAGAGGCTGCAGGGTTGCTTTTTAATTTAAGGCAAAGGAAGTTTTTTGTCCAGAGGGAAAAAGAAAAAAAAAAAAAAAAAGTGGGGAAAAAAGAGCAAGCTTTGGAGCTCTTTTTGTACCATCAACAATGCACCAAAAGCAGAAAGCAGGCTTTTCTGTACATCAGTTTCTTCCAGCGGAAGAGCAAATTCATTTAATTTATCCTTATGGAAGTTTCAAATACCAGACTGCAAAAGCAATTTTTCAAAGTGATATAACAGACTTCAACTGGTTTAGTTAAATAATCATTTTGTCCCTGAAATAAGCAACACATTCCTGAGCCAGATGCATCTAGATGTTGAAAATTACAGAAAATTAATTGTTCACAAATTGATTGTTCACACTGTTGTGCTCCTGAGAGGACACACAAAAAGATTTTAGTTCTCAATGTCTGCATTATGCAGGCTCTGGAGGACGTACTGCATCATTTTCTGTTACGGTTATTTTTATTTTTTTTTGGCTGAGAGAGCTAGCATATGCAATTGGGAATGTGGTGGAAAGGAAGTTAAAGGAGAACATGCATAGCCAAACAAGAGCTAAAATCAGAGACTTTTCCTCCCAGCACCAGCTGAGTAGTAGGTGAGTAGTAGATATTCATTACTCTGAATCCATTACTTTGTTTGACTACTTACTGTGGTATTCTAGATACTGATGTCCTTTTGTAAGAGTGATTGAGAGTCTTCAGATACTCCTGCAGCAAAAATAATATTAAAAAAAATAATCATACCCATTTGGAAATACTTTGTGATTCTCTGAGCATGTGGCTAGGAGGAAGTATGTTGAAACTAATGTTGTAGGTCTATTCAGCTGTTATTGAAATGGAGGAAATTTCATCTAATTTATGTGTGTAAAAACATTCTGCTTTTTAACATGGTTTTTTATTGACAATAGGCCTTACGGCTATACTTCCTCCTCACCCATTCATTACCATCTTTCCCTATACAATTTGTAACCTCATGGAAATTCAGCAGAGTGCTAAATGCTAAAAAGACAGTGAATGGTTATAAGCTTCATGAAAATCAGCATCTCTGGGATCTCAAGAGTGGTCCCTCTGATGAAAAGGTGATAAAAGTTCAGTTGTGTCCTTCCAGCATGGTAGCAGGTGGCTTCCACATACTTTGGCTACAGCCCAAGATGTCCTTGTCCCACTGACACTCCAAAGCAAGCTAGATAATTGTGGGGATGGGTGGAAACTAGAGGTGTTGCAGTGAGGACATGTCAGAAATCCTTGGGGAAATAAACTCCACTAGTTCCATTGCTCACAAAACAACTTCTATCACATTATTTTTCACAACTTTTTGTTTGTTTGTTTGCCTGTTCCTCTTCCTAAAATGTGTAGCTGTCACCTAGTTTCCTAAGGAAAAATACTACATAATAACTTCATCAAACTGCAACATAAGGTGGAAAAAAAAAAAAAAAGAGAGAGAGAATTCCTGGAAGGAGGTAGGTCCATGAATCAGTCACTTTTTTCTCAATTTTGCCATAGAGTTTACCAGTTCATCTAAATCTTTCTTTTCTTTATTGACCCCTCCCCCCTCCCAGTTAAAAATGATTAATAATTAGCACCTCTGTGAGAAAGTTGTTGAGAGGTTTGGTCCTTTGGCATTTGGGATGCAGTTAAAGAAACTCTCTAATGTGTTTTGTGAGTGCTATACTTATTAAATTAATGTACATACATGGACACATGCACTAGCCTTTCAACACATCAAGATACAATTTAATAGGATTGTAAACAAGTATATTTGGAGCATTGTTGTACAGAAAAGAGAAAAAGTACTTTACTAAAAATGGGTTAATACTTTATGATAATGGCCCATTGAACCTTGTAGGCAAGAAAGAAATAATAAAAAAGAATAATGAAAAACAGCTAAACAAGGAGATGGATTAGTACTGGAATGGCCATACAGAGATAACAGAAAAAACATTTGTCCTTAGTCTCTAGGGGTAAGGCTAGGGATAGTGCTTCATGGTTTGAGAAAATGAAAAGCAAACCATGCACAATTTACACCAAAAAAAATTCATAATTTTATGACTATAACTCAGAAATGGAGGCTTTGTCTTTTTTTATTCAGTAAGTATGTTTAGACTCAAGAATACCAATAGTAAAAAATGGTGTGAGAATTTTTTCTAATAACACATTAACGTGTTAAAATATTTCTTCACTGAATGTCTCACTAAGTTTTAAAATCAGGTCCTCTGCACTTGTTTATCCGTGAGACACTTGCAAGACACTCCTACAACAGCTTTTTTCCTCCTCCAAGTAAAGCACAGGCTTGGAATACCCATTTCTAGGTCCTCTAGCTATAGCTGTGCTGTGGGACATCCAAGCTCATGGTTTCATCCAGCCTTCCCCATAACTTCCCCATAAAAAGAAGCCTGGAGAAGCAGTTTAGAGGAAGTTATTGCATGAGTCTGACATGGCTCTGAAAAAAGCCCCCATTTTAAGTATCAGGAGAAAAAGACTGCAGCAAGGTTTATACTGATGAAAGTATCAATGAAATTCAGCAGAGTACTAGATATCAAAAAGAAAATAGCTCTGCAGAAGAGAGCAATCAGCAGTTCCACTGCTGTGGGAAAGTTGATAAAAACTTTGCCATTATCCCTTTGTTTGGTAGCAACGAACTTTACTACATTGTATGGTTATGCTGCACAGTGTAATTTAGATATGTAGCACCTGTAAAAAGCACCACTTGGCTTTTTGTGAGGAGAGCTACAGCTCAACCTACCTGAACAGGATTTCATAGAATCATAGAATGGTTTGAGTTGTGAAGGACCTTAAAGATCATCCAGTTCCAACTCCCCCTGCCACGGGCAGGGACACGTCCCACTAGACCAGGCTGCTCAAAGCCTCATCCAGCCTGGCCTTGAACACTTCCAGGGATGGGGCATCCACAGCTTCTCTGGGCAACCTGTTCCACCACCTCACCACCCTCACAGTGAAGAATTTCTTCCTACTATCCGATCTAAATCTACCCTCTTTCAGTCTGAAACCATTACCCCTCGTCCTATCATTACACTCCCTGATAAAGAGCCCCTCCCCAGCTTTCCTGTAGGCCCCCTTCAGGTGCTGGAAGGCTGCTATAAGGTCTCCCTGGAGCCTTCTCTTCTCCAGGCTGAACAACCCCAGCTCTCTCAGACTGTCCTCATAGCAGAGGTGTTACTGCCCTCTGATCATCTTTGTGTCTGCTAAACGAAAGACATGGTGTCTCTCACCTGAAGAACCCTCTTAAGGATACCTGTGGAAACAAAGAATGGATTTACATACCTCTAGAGGGAGACAGGAATTTAAATCCCTTTGCATGTCTGACTCTGTGCTTCTGGAAAAATAATCACCTTTTTTGTGATCCTTCATCCTCTTTTTTTGTCCACTTAACATTTTATGTAAATATCAATTTTTCTACCCTTCTTTTTTCTAAACCCTCATTTTCTCCTGCCTACCTTTGTGGACTTCAGCCCGCTTCTGAGCACGAGTTAGTGTTCGGCTACACGTGTTCTTCCATATCCTCCCCCTTTTTACAACTATGCTTATCATTCCTCACCTACCTCCCTTTCAGCCTTCCAGCATCACATTGTCTATCTAGGCTGTTGTTTCCTACTATCCAGAAAGTATCTTTTCACATAATACGCCTGTACGACAGCAGAGAAGAACATTTCCTCTCTCCGTTGACAATTAGAAGCAGCACAATAATAAATTGTACAAGATTCCTTGATATTCTACAATCTTTAGAGCCTTTAGGAGGTAGTAGCAGTTTTATCTTTGCAAAACCACTTAGTCTTTCTTTACACATGATATAAAGTTTGGCTGAGTTAGACAAAGAAGATTTATGGGAAGGCGGGAAGAAGCATTCCTTTCCTTGCTATGTATGGTTGCTTTTAGATACAGACCCATACCTTCAGAAATTCCTGCATGGAAAATGGATGAAATTCTTAGCATTTTTAGGTAAAGTCTACCTTTTTGTACACATTCACAGTACTGAAAGACAGAGCACAGATGACGAAGCTGCTATTAAAAGGAAAAAAATCCACATTTTCAATGACAAACTAGTGAGATTTTCTTAGAAGTCTAATTTACATATAAGTTTTTGCAATTATCTGCAGAGATTTTAAAAGCCATATTCCTCAAATTTCTGTCTTTCTATCATGATTTCTGTACAACTAAATAACACATAATTAGTTGAATTATCATCAAAGCCACTAGCTGAAAGTTTGAACATTGAAACCTAGGACCTTACATTTATTTATATATTGTTTGAGGGACCAGGATAAGTGAACACTTTATACCTCACTCCTCAGATTAACATAAGTCTTATCACACTTATTTTTTATGTCTCTAATAAAGTGATTCTTCATGGGTTGGTTAATTTTAAGCACAGATGCATAGCACTTCTTTAATATAACAAGGGAACGTAGAAAAATATTTTAGTTTTCCTATGTGTCAGATGACTGTGACATTGTTCTTGAGAGAAGAAAAGAATGAGGTAGGTCAGCGGTTTTGCAATAGTATACATAATTTGGGCTTTTTTTCTTAAAAAAAAAAAATCCTTTAGTGAAATAGAAGTTTTGGCCACTTAAAATAGTTTCCGTAAGTGTGAGTGTTAGCTAGGGAGTTAAAAGTTTCATTTACTCAGATAATGAGGTCTAGCAATGGAACCATCACTGCCCTGAGAGACTTCCTTAGTTCCATATCCATAGCCCGTATCTACTCGCATGAACATCACATCAAGCATATCTGTAACAGAGGTGTGTTCTTTACTATATTACTCGCTAGTCTTAGGACTCTTCCCAAGTCATTAATTGTTTTTTTCAACCAGTTCCCCTCCAATAATATCTATCTTCACATACTTTTCCTTTATAACCCTTTTGCTGCTAAACACCACCTGATGCTGCTCCCACTAATTTTGTTTCATTTCCAAAGTGTTCTCTGTAGTAGCCAAGTAGACATCAGCAAATCCTTTCTCGTGTAGCATTTGGATCTTTACTGTTCCTAAAGAGCTCTGCCTTTAAACATGCCCTGTGAAATATCCAGGGGAAAAAGTGATAGCGAAGTGCAAATGAACAATTAGCAAAATTAGGGTGGCTAAGGGATGCTATGGACAATTGATTCCCCTGTCCTCAGGACTTGCCAGCACCATAATGCTAGCAGTCACAGAAATTTGAGAAAGATACGGTACAGAATATTAAAGAACAATGTTAATTTGAAAAGACTTTTTTTTTTTACTTAATAAAGATTTTATCAAAATCATTGAAAAGACCATTTTGAAATCCTACACAAAAATATCTTGTCACCTTGATTAATTTATTTGTTTCTCCCAAATATTTTTAAATTTGTTGTTTTCGAATTCTATTTGGATGCATCTTTCTTCTTACCTGAGAAAATTAGATTTCCTTATTCTGAATGTTCAGCTCTTTGCCTTATATTCAGTTTGTCTCTCAGCAAGCGAAAGCCTTCAGCTGCATTAAGTTTTGCTATTGAAAGACAAGGCTGCAGGATGTTGCTTTCCTTGTATGATTCTCAGCACAGCCACATTCAGGTATTAGAGGAGATACACAGGAATGAAAGAACTGAGAATCCCTGTGAAAAAGAAGGGATGGAAACATACTAGGAAAGGGCAAAGAAAGAAATTACTTTTGGGGAAAAGGATGAATCAACTGAAGAGGAGAAATAAAACCAGAAAGTTATAGTAGCTTTATTGGTTTGTAACGAGTCTCTTTTTTCTCATCTTGTTCCTGAGAGTTGTTATGCCTTCCTGGTTTTTCTGCTTTTGTAGGGATTCATTAATAGAAGTTCAAGACAATGTAACTAATAATATAGTGGTAGCTCCAGAATGATGATACAAAGACTGATGTTAGTTACTGAGACAGCCCAGCATGACCCAGAGGTTTCACAAAAGACGAGCAAAACTAACCTTATCTCACAGCTCTTGTGTCTTTGATCTGTTGTACTCTCAGAGTGCTGTGACTCTGCACAGTGTTTCAAAACTCAACTATAACACCAAATGCAAGGAAAAGAAAAAAAAAGGTACTTTAAAGAAGGAGGTTTCTGTCTTTTTTTTTTTTTTTTTAGAGCAAAACCCCTACAATTGTCATAAAGTTTCCATCTTCAGTTTTTCCAAGCTTGCTTTAAAAGAAAATACCTGTGATTTCTGATAGTGACAATGGAATGCAATTCTGAATGTGTCCTAGAGTCATCATCACTTTAGGGAATTTTCTCACTAAAATAGATGTCTGTTCCTCAAAAATGCAATACCTTAATCCTTATTTCTTTAACTGGAAGTAGACTTACAGACAGTGCAGGGACACTCGATCAATGAGGTGAGTGATTTCTTTCTGTAATATTTAAGTGAATGAGCTTTTGTATAGGACTTCAGTTTACTGAGATAAGTGGAAGCTGTTTCAGATATCATGGAAGAGAAGGTAAAGGACTGAACGAACTCATTAAATATTGGCTAGTCTGTGACAGGGCATGATGGACAAGCTCTGAACAGGTACTGGAACAGAAATCTGCAATGAAACCTTATTATATTTAATTGTTCTTCTTTCAGGCTTCCAGCCTCTTTACATTCAAATTCTTTGTATTAGACTGCATCCAGCAAGTACAGCTTCTAATATTTACTTCCAAAGCCAGTGGATTAGACATATTCCTTGATGAGGTCTAAAACATTTTCAGGAGGGAATAATCACATTCCCTGGTGTCAGATATTAGGTGATAATACAATTTGAGGAAATTGTTTAGTGTGTATACCAGCAAAAGTTAGTGCAGTGCCTTTCCCAAGTTGCGGGATCAAATATGGATCCAGAGATTAGACTGACTGTTATTTTTTTTTGCTTTATGGCAATGACAGTGCTTACGTCCCATATAGTAATTTCAAAGACAGACAACAGTCTTTCAGGCAGCTATTTAACTGAATTTTACTAACCACCAAAAAAGTGGTTTGCACATTTCTTAGTCATCTAAACAGGACCTAAAGAGCTACTCACCTGTGTTCCAATTCAAGAAAGAGCTAAAATAGGTTAATATTTTCATGTTCATATTTAAGACCTTTCCTGAATAAGGGTACTAACAGGGCACCACTCGCATCATCAGAAAACCAGATCAGATTCCAAAAATCTAAAATTGACCGATAAACCTGCAAAACACGTTTCATATTCCAACCCATTGCCATAAGCCAGTTTGATTCAAATGATTTTCACAAGGGCACTTTTGCCCACAATGTAGCTCCAAGTTTGGAAACTTGATGGAAAAGTGCTTAAAGAAACCTGCCTTTGATTTGCAAAAAGCAAAATGCTACACCCCAAAAACCAAAACACCACTTCTCAATCATAAAAAGAGACACCAAGGATAAAATGATGAGCAAAGTTGTCAAAAATACAACAAAATACCTAATAATAACATGATAAGACAAAGTGGAAGTGCGTTTATAGATAGTGAAAGGAAACTTGCTTTGTATTGCACATGATCAATTATGTTGTGAAAATATGAAAAACATCAGCTTCCACTCTTGGGAATACCAGTGACAGTAAATTAAATACTATCACTAACAGTAAGTTAAGTACATTAAGGAAAAAAAAAAGTTATCACTAGTTTATCAAGGCCACCAAAACATTGCTGTAAATTGGATAATTGCATAGGTTTTCACATTTACTTTAATACAAGGTCTTTGTCTTTCCATAAGTGGATTTGAAATATTAAATTTCAACATTTTTCATATTATTTCTCTGGTAGTTATACCATGCATCAGAGTGAGGTCAAGAAAACATTCTTAAGAGAATATGAATGCAAAAAGTTTTTGTCAAAGACAGTATTATTTACCAGTTATGGCAAAACAGCAAACAGAAAACAGTCTTTTCAGCAAGGCAGTAAGAAAATCTTCAATTGTGAATATTCATGAATACAGAATATTATACATCACACTCTTGAAGTTGTCGTCTTCTACCAGAGGATTTTTACCTTCCATCTGTTTTTAGGTGAGAATTAAAATAATCTTTTCTCCTCATATTAACTTCCTAATTTATAGGTCTATGGTTCTTGTTCATTCTCACTTCCAAATTGTGACTCTAATGATGTGATGGTAAAAATATTTTAAATATAGTTCACAGAAAAGAGTCAAAATAAAGATACATTGTATTGCATTGCTCATTTGGAGGTGTTCTTCCCAGACAACTCCAAAATTTTGTAAAATTATTAAACAGTTGAAAAGACTTTTAATCACATCTGATTTACCTAATCACTAATGGGTCTCTCTAGCCATACTAGAGTGCTGCACAGCACTTAAACATATGACTAGTGTCACTGACTTCTCCAGAAGTACTGTTTGATCAAGGACTGCAAAATTTATCCCGTATGTAACATTATTTCGAAATCAACAAAATAAGATTTCATAATGTTTTAATGCAAGCAGGAGTCGAGCCAAAGAATGTATTTCCTAGGTAGCAGTGGTGCTGGTCCTCACGGGTAAAAATTCCGTCTCAGATCCAGAGATAATCCAGTTTGTCATCCTGCCCTAAGTGTGTTTATCATAATGATGCAACATAAGGAAAGCATGCTTTCTGGAATGCCACATCACTTTAAGGATATGAATTTGCTCTATCAAGGACTCTATTATCCTGATTGAAATAGTCTATAAAACGAGTATCAATTTATATTATCTGCATTGAAAGATGACTACCTCAACAGAAAACCTATGGGAAATTGGACAGCTTCTTCATAAACTCAGGGATTAGTTTATAGAAAATAAATATATAGGTGTTCAAAGTAGCAGTTAGACAATTTTAATCTATGCAATAAACAAACCATACCCTAATTAAACACTCGCCATCTCATTACAAAAAAATGAAAGACCTTTAGATACAGTGATTTGTCCCATCAGGATAATTCCACACCCAATTTAGCCATTGATGCATGTCTAAAATTTGATTTCCCTGATGACTTTGAAGATATTTAAGCTGCTGTCTTCTACTTTCCTTGCACAGGAAACCTGCCTAAAAAGCTCTCTGACACTGCAAGAAAGAACAAAAGCTACATCCCATATATAAAAACTATATCCCATATTTACCAACACAGTGTGAGCTGAGAGGACGAATAAGCCATTCACCTAGAACCTAACTAACAGAAACTGTGATGGCTCACAACTCACACCAGTTCAAACACCATCATGTTCTTCCATCTCTGTACTTTTTCACAACAATACAAAAAAACCCCAAAACTTTCTGCTTTACAGTGATATTGTAACAATTTATTCATTAAGGTAACAATTGCATCTCTCCTGCCAGACCCCCATCCACTCTCTCTCGCTCTGCCTCCTCAACAGGGCAAGGGGAGAAAATAAGATGAACAAGCACATAGACTGAGATGAAGGCAGTAAAATAAGAAAAACAAAACCCACGCACAGAAGCAAAGTATAAAGAGGGATTCATTCACTACTTCCCATCAGCAGGTGATGTCCAGCCACTTCCTGGGAAGCAGGACGCCAGTATGGATAGTGGTTACTTCGGAAGCCAAATGCCATAACCACAAATGTCCCCTGATCCTCCTTCTTCCCACAAGCTTTCATTGCTGAGCACAGCATCATATGGTATGGAATATCCTTTTGACCATTTGGGCTTAGCCATTCCCGTTGTGTCTGCTCCCAACCTCCTGCCCGCTCCCAGATCCCGGGGGGACTCATGTTGAAGAGAACGCAATGCTTGTGACTACACAACTTGATGCTTGTGACACAGAACTTGATGCTGTGACTACACTACTCAGCAACAGTGAAAACACTGGTGTGTTATCAACACTTTTCTAGGCACAATTGCAAAGCATAGCACCGTATGGGCTGCTATGAGGACAGTTAACTCTATCCCAGTCAAACCCGGTACAGTAAGCAAGCAGAGGCGACTCAAGAGTGAAAGACACGTGACTGCTGGGGAGGCTAACAGGAACAACTACTAAATAAGCCCTACAATTTTCGATTTCTACTCTTTCTAAATAGAGTTGATGGAAAATAACCTGTGAACATTTGCTCCTCTAAACGAACTGCTGTAGGTTTATTTGTTTAGACATAAATAGGAAAATAATAAGATCTCCTCTCAATGCAAGATGAAAAATTACTGGTGCTCCAATCAAATTGTGTCCACAGTTCCAACTGGCTATGTGACTAAATTGACAGGTCAAATCCCCAAATATTTGAATCCCTGTCTCTGTCGCCACGTCTTGTTGCACTCAGTGAGAACTTAGCTCTGGAAACCCTCTAAGAGGGGGCTGCTAGGGCTGCAGGACCTTCACCTCTTCTTTTAATTGCCTGTGTCAAAACAGCTTGTATTTTGTGAACTTCTGCGAAGAACGAAAAATGTATTTGTTTGAAATTATTTTGGAGAGGGCAGAGGTTATAATTCTCATCAGGACAGTGCCAGAATGAGGTCCTGGCTGATGTTGTTCCTTCAGAAATGTTGACTTTATCTGTGCTAAGAATTACCAGTTTTAGTTACTTATTGGGTGCTTAACCTGTGAAGTTTTATTTTATTTTTTTTATAACTAAAACCTACTAAAAATGTTTATATCTCTAACCTTTAGAGGTCCCTTCCAACCCAAACTATTTTACGATTCTATGAAAATTAAATATCCACTAAGTCAGTCCCTCTGTAATCCTGCTAACTTAATAGCAAACAGGCAGTCACATGTAGGCTATCTGAATTTCTAGACCACATGTGTTAGACTTGGTTTATAAGAGAGAGTTCCATTAAGGCCAAAAAATTACACTTCTGCATGTTTTCTTGTGGAGTCAGCTGCTCAGAACAACAAAAGAATACAACATGGGGGCCTAATGAAAGCTATTAGCAATGAATCTGCAAGTTTGTTTTTTTTATATATTTGGTCTCATCTACGAATGTGAAAGAGAAAGGTTTTCTTCATTCAGAGAACTGCCTTATGATTATAAGTAAAGACAATCAAAATTTGATGCAAAACTTTCTGCAGACAGTTCACGGATTTTCAGAACTTAATGGCCACCCCCTCTATGTCACCATGTAGAAAAGAACAATAAGAAGTCATTGGGGAAAAAAAAAAAATTAAAATCCAAGGTTCTGAGTTCAGCTTCATCTTGAGAGTTGCACACAACTGTGTGCTAGGGAAAGGAAAAGATAACTGAATATAAATTGGGGAAAACCTCACCTCCTCTGTAGACACCTTCCCTTATCCCACAGCCTCAAAGACAAACCAGGGGAATCCTTGAGCATCAGTTTTCACAAATCTCAGCCCACTGGCCTGTAATGTGTATGCACTGCAGACATAGGTCTTTTTTTTAATTTTATTTTGGGTAAAACAGAGCCCATAATTCTAGGGTTTTGGAAAATAAAATGGAAAAGGTGAACACGTGCCCTACGCTGATAACAGTGTCTAAGCCTGCAGACAGCTTCCTGCTAAGGTTGAAAAAAGCATTAAAAAGCCTGGTGAAGAGCAGCTGTCTTTTCTCTCTCGAGACAGTGTTCCACAGAGATAAGGAGTCCCACGAAGTCTCCCACTTAGTGCTCAGGGCCTGCATCCATCCCTTGGACCATTACATAGAGACCCTCAGGCAGCGCAGCCTGCAGCAGAACTGCTGCCGAGAGCTGGAGGGGGAATAGCAGCAGAAGAGAAAACGGAGACATTACCGTGGATAAAAACAACTCCTACATGTATCACGAGTGAGAGGATTAGCTGAACCATCCTTTGAAATTCTGAAAATAGGTGAAATAAACCCTACCTTAAATATGCACACAATCTACCTCTATAAAACCTTATCCAAGAGAAAAAATTTTTCTGAACTTCAGGTCTCGTGCTCTGTTCTCCCTGCTACCACAGGGACCTAGTCCTAAATTCCCTTTGCTTCACTACAGTCTGAGAAGCCACTTAAGTCTTCAGGAGTGGTTATTCCTGCCTGAAGGAAGGACAAGCAGAGTGGATCAGCATCTCCTCAGCCATTAGCGCGTGGACTGCAGCCTCTGTGCTCACCTGGCACATCAGGATATCTGAACTGATCTCTCTGACTGCAGGCGATAAATCAGATTCGAAAAAAAGCCAGACTGAATAATGGTGTGGTATTCTTTTAAAAGCACCTCACAGATTAAGACAAAGTTTCAGATCTACATCAAAAGCACCAATTCGCTCTTTGCAGTGCTTTACAGTGCCTCTAATGTGGTCAGCCTAGATAGTAACAGCAAGAGCTTGCATCTAGGGCTTCAGCAGAGAATCGGGAAGAAAGCAGTTGTTGAAAATTTTGGCACGTACTTATAAGAACTGTTGTTAAAAAATCAAATTCAAATACCTTATCCCAACTCTAGCTGCTGATGTGTCATTGTACAGCCACAGAAATAGTCGTATGTTCAAAGCAGCGTACAGAAGTACACACAGGACAAAGCAAGAACAGGAGCAGATTTTTTAAGGGAGGGAGGGAGGGGCCTGGCTTGTACAAAACAAAAATGTGTTGGCATTACCCTTCTACATCAGGATTTATTTTTAATATCAAATCAAAAGAAATCATTTTCTCCTCAGCCAAGATACTGAACTGTCCTTTAAAAGAAGTCCTTCTCTCACATGTGACCATATATTAAGTGATCTAGCAAGAAACCTGTATGAAAAGGCTCTATCAAAGCTTGTACGAGCACCAGACCTGTGACTAAAATCTCCCTCATCCCACAGCTGTACCCAGAGCATTATATATAGAGAACTTTGCTTTGTTTTACCTTTAAATATCACTATATAACAGGTCCATTGTAACATGCTGTAGGAAAAAATAAAACGTTTTTAGAGGCAATGGAGAGAAAAGAACGTTTATTTGCAATGGCTGTTAAAAAGTGTGTATGTACAACTTCCCACACAGGGTTTAACTACAAGGTCACAGTTAATATTTTATCATGTATTTAGGACCTTGGGGAATAAATACATTCCTCTGAGGAAGGACAAAGGTGCAATGTTTTTCATTGTAAAGAATCTTACTGTGTCTCTTTAAGCAGAATTTGTGGATAAAATAAAAAAAAATACCCCCCATTGGGGGAGAGAAGCAGAGAGAGTTGACTTACTGTAAAAGGCTCATTTAATGGCTTTTGCATTGTAAAGAAGATGGCAATTCCCAGGGAGAAGGAGCAGCCTTTGGCTTGTCAGCCTTAATGAAGTGCACTCAGTACATAGCTTCAATGAAGATAGATATCAATAATAAGGTAGGTAAAACTGATGAGTTTGGGACCTATTTGCATAAACTGCTACTTACGCTTCTGAAATGCTCACATTACAAATACTGAAACCACACAGATTTCACTCTAACAAATTTACCGCATTAAAGGAGTGCTATTTATCTACATAAATAAAATTTCTGTGCTGGGTACTAAATGGTGCTTCAGGGATTTCCCAATTTATCAACTCTCCTACTTGTAACAGCACAACCAGAAACTTTATGAACACAGCAATCTTTATCACTGGCTTTAGCTGTACATTTGTTATTTTTATCTTGCTTGTTCTAGATAGAAAAGAACTGGAGATACATGACTTTGGATGATAAAACACATTGAAAAAAATTCAAGATAAATTACAAAAGGGGGGTTGTTTTCTTTGGGGGGTTGTATGGGGGGGTTAAAACTCTCAAAAGTGCTATATTCCTATCTTTTAGTGCATAGCAAGTGAGTACCAATTTGAATCACAAACGTACCTTTTTTTTTCCCCATGCATCCTCTGCAAGGATTCATCTGCAGCATCATTAAGCTACTCTGCCTGGGTGCACACAGTGACATCCACTGGTGCAGAGCATTTTTGCTGCAAGAATCACAGAAATACTATGTGTCATGATTGATTTAGGCTTTGAAAGCAATTTCATTCACTTCTACATTATCTAATGCAGCACAGTATTTAATACTGCTTAACTTTAAGCATGCAAGTATTCCCACAGGGAATTGAGTTTAAGTGATCTGCTCATTGGAATCAGAGCACCTTGCAAGACTCACTCTTGAAGAATACATGAAGTTCTCAGTCGGAAGGATTCCCGTCTCTTCTATATGTTTGTCCCTCAACTTGCAAAGAGAGCACAGTCCAAAATTTATTACTATCTGCAGCCTCAACATCAAGTTTATTTATTTTATTTTTTTCCCCTTTTTTCCCTTTCCCAACAGGCCTACAGTTCATGCAGCTGAGGAAGAAGCAACATACTGTGTTCCACAATCTTGTGTCACTTTCTGCCAACATAACAAAGCCCAGCAATCTGAAGAGTGAAAATCACCTTCCCCAGGACTCAGCGTGTCTGGGCTTTATGGACCTAAGAAGGTGAACAGCAACAGATATCTCAAAACACTTCTGAACTGCACTTATTGTGGAGCCTCCTGAAAAAAGCACAGTTTAACAACACAGTTCAGTGTGTCTCAGATGTGTTTGAGTCACTGCATGTGCCCAGCACAGCATCTGCCCAGAGTTCTTAAAAAGACAGGTACAAGTTCACTGAAAGGGTTATCAAACATTGGAACAGGCTGCCCAGGGAAGTGGTTGAATCACCATCCCTGGAGGTATTTAAAAGATGGG
The DNA here is from genome assembly GCF_028500815.1 of Rissa tridactyla. Taxonomy (NCBI): domain Eukaryota; kingdom Metazoa; phylum Chordata; class Aves; order Charadriiformes; family Laridae; genus Rissa; species Rissa tridactyla. The sequence goes on along the minus strand of NC_071468.1, from coordinate 112,223,965 downwards.
TAGACGTGGTGCTTAGGTAGTGGTGGTTTTGTTAGTGTTATATAAATGGTTGGACCCGATGATCTTAAAGGTCCCTTCCAACCTGGACGATTCTATGAAGTATGGGAGCTCTGCATATTAGAAGCAATTATGTCTCTGCCACTTGAGGTTAGGCTGATGTTCAAAGCTTTGTTGTTTGAGGGAGCAAAATTGTAACTGAGTGGATTTAGGGGGAACTAGGAATCATACATCAGATCTCTAAATTGAATAGAAGGCAACCAGCTCAAAAGGATTTCGGTTTTGTGCTACTGTAAGATGAGGGCCAGATTCTTGATGGATGTATTTACAGTTGAATTACTAGCTGTCTTTCCTCAAAAATTTAATAAACAAAAACTGTGGTTCAGTTTTCAGTTAGTGATCTCAAAGTAATTTTTCTTTTTTCCCCCCGTAATCTAAAGATTACAATACTATATATTGCAGAATCTTTCAAATTATGATATGTTTTTAAGTAAACGTGGAAAATGAAAAATTTGGACATTTTTGGAGTTCAACAAATGTGTTCTTCCTAATTATCTTTCATATTTGGTATTTTCTGAATTTTTATTTTTTTTTTAATCATCAACAATTATGACACTAATATATCTGAAGTATCACCAAACTCTAGACTCCATTTCAGTTTTCCAAGTCCGAATGGTTGTGATAATTTTAAACCAGCTTTGAATAATAAGACTAATTTTTTAATGAGTCTGCTCCAAAACCCCAAACCTGTCAAAAATTTCCGGAATGCCACTAGCTGACTGCTCTGTAAAGTCAGTGTATTACTACTACAGAAAACCTTTCCTTTATTTCATGTTATGCACCATTAGCAAACCTGTCAGCTGAATTCCAATTCTGTAGTCTCTGGTTCTGGTGACAGCTTGCAAAGTAAAAAGAGCAGAGCCTTGCTCTTCAGACAACAGATTTTATCTTCTTTTCAGTGCATACAGTTTATAAAAAACCTTTTTTTGACTTCTAAACTGGGCAAATTTGATACAGAAGAAACAATTAACAGGTCTTGAAAACTGATTTTTTTAACTGACTGTGGGATTTTAAATTCAATGTATACTTTCATGATCACATACTTCCAAATAAACATACAAAGAGTGATTTTTTAAACCCTTCCAAAAATGAAAACATCTCAAAGAGCAGCAAATATAGATCCTGTGAAATCCAAACAGCTGCAACTAAAACAAGCAATCTTACTGAAAAAAAATAACAATGATCATGTGCGTAGGGGTTAATCTAAAGTAAGGGGAAGTCCACATTACTTTCATCGCATGACTTGTTTCCTCCAAAAAACAAGATTTCTCCTGATTATTTAGATAAATATCATGATGGTCTTCATTCCACCTCATTGTGTTTTTTGTTTCCACTTACGATAAAAATGAATGCTGGCATAATGCAGAGAGTTTATAATCAACATACATATTCTGCTGGACATGTTCGCTTTGCTCTTTGAATATTTTTGTCCTTTAATTTACAAAGCTGATACTTATATCTCTTATAACAACACAATGTATGACAGAAAACAGCATTTTAATACAAAAAAGACTCGGTTCCCTGGTGCAGCTCAGAGTCTACTCTAATAAGCCTGTGCCACTGCAGTTCCTCAAAGGGTGCAGAAAAGCAGCTACGCATCCTCTCGCAGATTTCTGATGCCATGAAAAAGTCATAGTGCCCTTTTTTCCCCTGAAGCAAAATGCAATCAAGTAATGACAATGGGGCAAAACTAAAGGACCGGCAAAGGTCACACCTGAAAATAAGGGAAACTGAAATACTTCCTGCCACCCCCCCATTCATACTGTTCAGCTCATTCAAGCATTCAGCAATTGGCAATTTAGTACCCATCCTAGTATTGTAAAAACTTGGATAAAGACTCATTTTATCAGAGAAGATCCTTCTAAGAACTGAAACAAACCTCTGTCTCTATTCATCCCCTTCCCTCCCCCAGCCATAATTTTACTCCTTTTCTCACGTCACTCTTCCCTCTCATTTTTAAATACTGACTTTACTGTAATGCCCTTACAAGTTCCATAACATTTTCAGTGATTACATTATAAGCAGGTACTTGAATCTCACATAAGAAAGAATTATGTAGTAATTCTTATGCTTTGCTTAAAATTTATACTTAATGTTGCATCCTGGAGAGAGTTCTTTTGTTCAGCTTTCCTTGCAATACATTCCCATTGAATTAGAGGCACGCACAAAAAAGAAGAAAAAAAAAAGGTGATTTTAAATAACTTTTGGCATGGTTTTCCTGCATTTTGTATCTATGCAGATCGATTAATCTTTCAAAAAACCTCTTGGAAAAAAAGCAGTTTTGAAGTTGGGTTTTGTAATTCCACATGTCTGTAACATATTGCCATCTATTGGCAAAAGGGAGAAAACACCAACCTTTCTGAGCAGAATGTTATCGGAAATAGAAATCCCTCTCCCTCAGGCTACATAACTAATTTTATGTGTGTACAGAGCTGCTGTATAATATAATAACTTTTATGTATTGCTTGTGCAAGATCTTTTTCATAAGAAATAAGAGTTCAATTCTCCGTAAATGAGAAAGATAATATTCGATATAATGTATAGAAGGGTTGACGTTAAAAAAAATGCTTTCTCAGCTGAAAGAACAGATATATACCATGTTTATGCCCCATATCTATGGAAGGCTGAAAGTGTGTTGTAGATGGCATGTTCCCATACCACAGATCTAGAAAAATTAATTAATAACCGCTCACAAAACAAAACCCCAAAACAGAAGGCCTTAGCTGTCCGATAGGATTATCTATACTGTACCAAACTTGTAATTACAATCTTCCCTAGCTGCTACTTGCCCCTTCCTCCCCATGGAAGTACAAGTGATCAAATGCCTCTTTGCCAGCTGAGGGACAACTGGTGAAAGCCCAGAGGGAAATGCTTTGATCCAGTACGAGGAAACCCTACATCAGTGAACTACCGCAGTGTCTGCCTCCCTTACCAGGACGTAAATACATTAAGGATGAATTTTCAATCATGTAGACAGCTAAATATGCATATAACATGTAATAGGAATTTTTGAGAAGACCTATGGACCTCAGTAATTTAAAGAACATTAAAACCAAAAACCCCCTGTACCTTGAGGTATTTTGGAGACACAAAAGTGATTACCTCCACAGGGTCAAAAGTGTCTGTGTTGGTTTTCTGCCAGTTTCTCCCTTGAACGTTAGCTTAATTATTTGACTTACATGCCCAGTAATTTCAAGAGGCCTGTTGTGATTTAACTGCATGTATTGTAAAATGTCACACAAACTAATAATATACTGAAATATTAACTGAATGTTACAAAAATCAATAAGAGTCAAAGGTAGAGGAAGAGAAGGAACAAATGAAAATGAAACAACGGATGTACCATGTGGATCTGGGGGATGATGGATAGCCTGAGGGTTGAGATTAAAAAATGAAAGTTATACAATATCTTGACAGACAAAGAAAAACAGTGGGCAGATAATTATTGAACCTAAACCTGCAAAGACATGCAGCAGGGGAACAAATTACACTGCTCAATACTTAATTCACTGGGCCTTTTTTTCCCTTGGGGCAGGCCAGCTTCTGATCTAATCTACATACTTGGATGGGAATGTTAGAAGATTTAAGATGTTTCTTACTCCTATTTTGTTGCCTGGCAGTGCCATGGAGAGGACAGCAGAGGAAGGACATATTCCTTCCTCCTTGTGGAAAGGAAGGAACCAGGAAAGGTCACAGCCCGACTTTCTTCCATTTAACCTCGTCAGGCAGCCATGCCAGGGGTGTTCATGGAGTTTTCTAAAGGACATTTCCTTCTCAGATGAGAGAATCTGGGATGCAGATTGATTCCAGTGCAAACCAGCCTCCTGGAGCACTTTCCTGTGCTCAGCAAAGCCATATTTCAGTTGTTCTTATTCCACGGGGAAAAGAAAAAAAAAAAAAAAAAAGAAAAAGTCATTTCTGACCAGCAACTTAGAAGAGAAAAAGTTTAATATTAAAACTCAATCCCTGTTATGAACCAGTTAGATACTTTTTTATGTATACAATGCCGATATGACTGTGTCCCCACTCCAGGGCATCAGCCCTGGGAAGAATAAAGTAGAACAGGAAACTTGTTTTCCTGCTTGCTGAGGTCACAAAAACATCCTCTGCTCCCGGCTGGAGCAAACCCAAGACTTCTGACTTCTTTTAATGAGATAAAGAGGGAAAACTGTTTCTGAAACTCATCTGGGATGTTCTGGCTCTTTCTGAATCGGAGCACAACTAACAAACCAAGATCTCCCACCTCCCTAGTCCACGATCTGCCTATCAACAGACCTCCCTGGGTGTTTCTCTCTTAGGGAAACTCTCCCCATCAAAGTTTTACTGCAGCTAGTATAGTCCCACAGGAAGTTTTATTCCATAAAAACATTCACTGCTGTCAGCTGGGAATAAAGTTATAAGCTGTGAGGCTAAACATAGTGCCGTATTCTTAGTTCTGTCCCCCTGCTCAAACTGTGACCTCCCGTTAAGTCACTTAATGGAGATGTCTTAAAAGCACATGAATAATTCAGGAGGATAATTCTCTTCAGGTTTTCGTTCAATCAAGTACATTTAAAATTGCATTTCCTTTCTTACATTGCTCCTCTGTTTTCCCCTCTGCCCATCAGCGAATCGCCATCTCTGCATGTACTTAAGGAGAGAGTTATGAGTATGACAAATAACATTAATAAGCTATTATCGAAAGCTGGTCACCTCCCTGTGACTTTTTCTGCCCTCTGCCAGAATCTGCCAAAACTACTCTTAATATATGCACACTCTGAATGCATTGAGAAGGAAGTACATAACTCACTCAAGCCTTTTCTTCTTGAGGGCAACAGTTTCCCTTAATCCATCACTGTAGCCTCATGATGCTAATGCAGTATTCTATTGCAAACCGTTATGAACATACCTTTCATTTTTATAATGCCTTTCATCCAAGAGAGATGGTCCCCACGGTGCTTTAGAGATTGCGTTATATGGTGTGATAATAACAGTATATGGATCACTGCACTCACGCTGAAATATGGACCCCTCTGGGTTGGAAAGCAGCACACATCTACCATTGCCAGGAACACTATGCGATATATTAAGATAGAAATGAAGGCTACTTCATCCTCTTGTACCCACAGGTTAATGCAGGTAGGCCAGGCTGTATTTTCCTGTGCTGTAATTTAGCAGGGAACTAGTACCAACAGTGTCAGAAAAACGACCTGAATTTTAATCACTTCCAAGAACATGTTGTTTCCTTACATTAACGCTAGAAGGGAGTTAAAACTATACAAATCCAAGGCCAGCTGTGCAGTAATCCTGAACTCAACAGAGTCCAGGGCAGCCTGGGGATCCTCTGCACGCTGCCAGGTCAACCTCCTACTCTGGGAAACATCAATATGTTCCTGCCCTGACCACGCCAGGAGCTGCTGGAAGGGAGAGCATCATGACAGACCAACCAGCTCTTCTCTCTGAAGAGAAGCTTCCATTCCCCTTGTGGTGCGGGTGATGAATGGGATCCCATTATTTCATGTGCTCACCTGCACCCTTTCTTTGTATTGCTAGCCTATTATTCTACATTTGGGATGTATAAACCTTGGGTAGGTATCATCTTTATGTATACAGTGCACGCTAGCACCGATCCGAGTTCCTACCTCCTATATACTATATAAAGTATATAAACTAAAAGCAGGAAAAAAGTAGAGGGGAAAAATAGATTCAGTATACATATTTTCTATTTTTTTCAGTTTTACTGACTTTTAAAAATAAATATTGCAGGTTAAAGGAAAAAAAACCAAACATTTTACAGAGCTATAGTGCCACTGCCTTAAGACACTTTAATGCTGGAAACAGGATTCTGTTCTGTTATAGAATTTACAGGCAAAGGGAACGCTGTTGCTGAGCAAAGATGTGAGCTCAGGCATCAGTCAGTAAATGTGCATGTTCCAAATGCCCCTGTGCTGTTTCCTAAAGAGCACACCTTTACTTCATCAGACATGCAGAAAAATCAGGCAAGACTCTGTCCCAGCTGGGAAACAGTAACTTCTATAAACCTCACAGGAATGCAGAAACCACTCCCTTGATTTAATGCAGAGTCTTATCTATAATATTGGACGGATCGAGACTTTTGCAAAGATTATGGAAGGCCTCCACAGTGGGCAGTGAGCAGCTAATTCTACTCTGTGAGATTTGAAAGGAAGAATATTGCAAGATGTCACTAGAAAGACTGCTCTGACACATGCAGCACCTTTTAATGGGTTCAGGAGTTTCTGGCTGACCTTACCAACCACCACCCATAGCTGATGGGGTTCAGTGGGCCCAGTTCGGATACCCCAGGAATATCCTTAAATCAGAATACGTGTGGGAAGCATCCAAACCCACAAACTTTTAGAATTCCTACATCTACTGAACTAACTCGGTAAAAGGAGTAGGAGTCTTAGCTGCTTTAGGCAGCTGATTAATGTTTCCATTTATAGTTGTAGTGAAGAATTTAAATTTTTTTCAGTATTTTTCATATTTTTCTTTACTCTGTCATCTTGCTTTTGTGATAGTAACATACAGCATACTGTAAAAATCTTAAAAACCTTCTGGATTTTTTTCAGTTATCTGCTAATTCTGCTGTAACTCTGAGCAAAGATGATTTTTCGTAATTCCACTTTGCTCTTTATCTTCTCCTCACCGAATATTGCATCAATACATTATTCTGAGGTATGTTGCAGATAAACACTTCTATATTAACAGCTCTCTTTTAGTTATTTTTCTAGTGTAGTCTAGCATTCTCAATTAAGTTTAGGAAAGAGAAAGGTTGATATACAGAGCACAGAAAGAATTTATTAGCATCTAGTTACAAAATCTGTAAGAAAATTATTCTCCACAAATTAATTCAACTGCGTAATTTGAAATAAGATAGTTTGAGATCGACATTAAGCAGTGCAAACAACAGTTCCTTCATCACAAAAAGAAATAAAGTCCAACAAGGACTAAAAAAACCCAAGGACTTAAAAAAACTCCATTTACAGAGAAACAGATCTCTTCAAGACTTGAAACACTAGGAAGTGGCTGAAGATCAACAGTTCACACTGCTCTCGAGCCTGGAATGAGTTTAATGACCTTCTAGACAAAACAGTGCAAATAAATGCGACTCTAACATCCTGATAAAGTACTAAACTACAAATCGAAGGACAAAGCTTGGGCCTTTCAGGCTACAGTTCTGCTAGTTTCCTTGAACTAACAGATTGTTCTGATTATTATTACTAGTTATACTACTGGGGACAATGCTGATTGTGTTTCTCATGTTGAGTAATAAGGGCCCCAAATTATTCTGTCCTGACAGAAGCAAGTAACAGTCTGTGCTTTTTAAAAGCCTCTTGGGCCTTGACCTTGCAAACATTTGCATTTTTGTTTAACTTTAAGCACCCCAGTAATCCTGCTGAACTCAGTGACTAAACAAATGAGAATGATCGACAGCTGGAGGCTGCCGCAACGCTGATCAGAGGCGGTGCAGCTCTGCGTGTGTTCCCCTTTGTTGAGAAGTGAGATATCCTCCTCGCCCAACGACTTTTTAATCAGAGCAGCTGCTGTAATGAGAAAGGATTCCTGCACTGGGGAACTGAAGCAGCCAGGGAGGAAAGAAAGTAAAGGATGAAACACATTCAGAGAAATTCCTTCTGGGACAACGTTGAAGAATTCATGTCCTTTATTTTACTATCCCCCCTCTTGTTTTCTGTAATTTATTATAAAGGTCATAAACTTCATCTTACACTGCGGGAGATCATATACCTGTGGTGATAAGGACAGTGCAATAAACATGTTTACAGTGTGATATCTGAAGGAAATCTTCTGTTCTGTTATATTCCCTTTGATTTCTATCCCTATTCTTTTATGCCTCAGTTCTTAGATAACAAGACAGTACTGTAAAATTCATACACAGAGAACAAAATAACTACTACCAAGTTTGGACTTTCCTTACTATTTTGCAAATTACAACAGCAAACCAATTATACAGCTTGGAAAACTTTGGCCAAATGTATTTTAGATACAACATCTCCACGAAATAGGCATGGCCACATGTGTGAGCCTCTAGCAGAGGGGACAGGGGCAGCACACAAAGGATTTCCCCTGGTCTGCCACACGCCTGGGGATTGGAAGCAACGCTGCCTCTTCCATATTTAGCTTTGTGTGGGAGCTGCGGCTCTAGACAGCACTGGAAGATTCTTCCAGAGGTGACCAGCACCTTGTTCTGACTCAGATGTGTCAGTGGTGTCCTGGCTCCCACTGGCAACTGGGAGAACCTGCTTTCCAGGACACAACTGCCTCATCAGCTGTTTTTCCCTTCTCTGAAAGGTGACATCTCCAAACTATGATCCCTTTGCTAATGGAACCCTTAACTTTAAGTTTTTCTTTCCCTAACTCCATGGCAAATGACTCTCGAGGGTCGCCAGCCCTGCTGTAGAAGGTAGAACATATATCATGAAATATGCCCTGTTAGTCACTGCATGTATTTTTATTTTAAGAAATGCATTTATACCTAACATTTAAGATATTGTAACATCAGAATATAAATACCTCAAAGGTGTTACATCGAGGAGTAGCAGAAAGAAATAAGGACTTCCAGAGAAGCAGCTCTTAAAACTCTATATAGGACAAATTTTGCCATGCAGACCACAAAACACCAAACACCGTAACAAGCAGTATTCAAAATGGTCTACGGCCATTCTGACACTGACAAGTGTCAAGGGCAAAAGTGGAACAAGATCGACATTTAAAAGGAGTCCTTGTGCCTTTTCTCAGCGAGTACATACTGGGAACAGAGGGGGTGGAGGGGAAAGGGAAGAAAGTTATTTTAGCCATCCCCGGTACAGTAAATCTTGGGACCTGAATAACAAACAACAAATATATTTATTCAGCGTGGGACTCATCTAACTTTGGAACTGTTTAATTTATCTATCTTATATTGAGATGAATCATTCTCAGGAAGTGAATCTGAAGGGAATGTAGCCCAGCTAGCCCCAAGTTAGATAACTAACTTACAGATGCCTATGCTGAGACAGAAGAATTTCCTACCCTTTATCTCTACTGTCTCCTATAGTTACTTTAAATGTAGCATCAGCTCCTCAGAGCTGATAAAAATTCTTGTGTTAGCTAGGCACCCTGGATATACTTTCTGTAAGTGATTGTATTATCATTTTTTAAGTCTTTCACAGAATTCTAACATCTATTGAGGACTGTTGCCAGCAGCATTAGGCAGAGCCTGAGGGTACAGTGTGGGAAGGTGGACAACAGGGGCTCACTCCAAAGCAGAGCATCTGAAAAGTACAGTGCTTATGCTTTTAGCTCTGTCCAGGGTTAACCCAAAACCCAGAACTGAAGCACTCGTACATAATTACATTCAGCTAAGCCACTGCATTGCTGCTTGTTTAGACTAATGAGTATTTAGAAAATATATCCAATGGCAAAACATTTACTCAGTAGACAGATTCGTAAATAAAACATGGATTAATAATCAGTAAAAATCATGTTTCAGAAGAATCCACTGAAAAGCTTTACTGTAGATTGACAGTTCTACATCCTTTGGAAAGGGTGAAATACAGTCTTGTATGCAAGTGAACTCACTGGAGTCCTAGCTTCCTTCACACTTATATAATCCGTTATAATACCAAAAAATCCTCTCTGGTGTGTACATCCAGTCCCTTTGCTTAATTCTGTAAGAAGGAGGGGGTCACACAACACAAGCCTTAGAGGCAGTCAGAAACAATCCACGAGCAGGAAATTCGCACAAACCCTTTTTAGCATCAGGCTGGGAACCTCAGTCCTATCCCAGATCAGCAAAACCTGCAGATTAGTCATGCTGCTTTAATGCAAATAATTGCAGTCCTTGCTTACATTTTCCATGGCAATGCCCATCTTTTGTGAGATAATGCCTTTAAACACTACCCAGCGCAAGCTTCACTGAGCCTTAGCTGACTCCCTCAATCCCAGCAGTGTTAATCCATGATTAACTCCCAGATCTGTTCACAGGTCTCTTCTTTAAACCTCAGAAAATGTAATTCCTCTTGACTGGTCCTTAATAACTTGTTCTCCTGCTCCCTTTGCTTCACAGTTTTAGGCATTGGTCTGCTCTCATTCCTTGCTGGATCATGGATATAGCAGTAAATTAGTACCCGACACAAAAGAAGGAATATCGTCCCTGTACTGCTGTCAGTCAGAAGGTGGCCCAAGCTTTTTGAGACCCCCCAGTTTACTAGCCAGGATGTGAAATGAGAGTGTATAGTGTAGTGCTATATCTTACTCTGGGTAATGAGGGTACTACAAAAATTTTAAAACAAAAAATATATTGTTATGGTGTATTTGAAGTGGTCCTACCACAATGAGGTTTTAATCCACTACCAGAGCACCTGCACCACCATAGTAACAACTAATAACAGTAACTCTCAAGAAAATTCAGTGGCAAAAACCTATTTCTGGAATGCACAGATTTGAAATAATACATACACGTACAAAGTATCTAGAACTTTAGTACACATCGCAGAGGAGATGCATACAAAGGAACAAAGGAGCAGAAGATGTGGTTGAGTTGAAACTAGATCTACTTGACGATCCTGGTTCTTAGGGAGGTTGACAGCTTTGAAAACCTTCACAAATGTTGTAATGATACTGTAATGTCAAAAAAAAAATAAAAATCTTATTGTGAGTTTTAAGTTCCAAAATAATAAATCATTTTATGAAAAAGTCAATTTTGTTTTAAATGGACTCTCATAAATGTAAGATATTAGATACATTTTGGAAAAAAACCTACATTTAACAATGCCATACAGGGCGAGATGGGGGAAGAACTAGAAATACTGCACCAGTTTTCATGTGAAGTAGGCATGTAGGAACTGAGTAATCTCACACTGTTAGGGACAGGCTGAGCAAACACAAATATATTTCAACATTTGTTCTAGAATTCTCTGTTATAGCATAAAAAAAAATTGAAATGTTCTTTGGCTCCCTCATTATACATAAATGTCAGATACTTTTTCGTTTTAAATTTACCCCAATGTAAAGTTATTTATGCATGAAGATCACATTTGAATAGAAGAGAGGTCTTTTCACATAGACAGCTAGGAAAAAAAAAAAAACAAAACAAAACAAAAACTCAGTTCTTATCACAATGAGCAGCAGGGAAAAATAGACCAGTACAAAAAACACAGACATATAAAGATCAGGGAAACAATAGAAATAGAGAGTGAAGTCAGGGGAAAGATAATAAATAAGTCCCAAGAGGAAGAGAGTTCACACAAATCAATATGGAAAGTTCCAGCCCAGGTCTCATTACATAGGATGGTTGACTGAGGAATTGAATTAACGTTTGCAAAGGTGACTAGGGATACAAAAAAGAATTGCTCTGCGGTGTCAGGGGCCTTCATTTTCAACTTTTCTGATGAACACCATCTTCAGCAATCTTAGATTTTGCTGTAGTAAATTCAGCGTGGGCCTGAAATAAAGCAACGGGGAGTAACAAAAGAAATTCAGCTGTAGCTTTCATTTTAAGAGCTGCTATCTTGTTGAAACAAAATGCAAAGAGAGAGGAATATTAAACCTCACTTTCTTCTGTCAAAATATTTCTTCCTCATATTATTGTATCTACAATCTATCTGTATAAAATACAATAAAGCTGAATCCAGTTTAAGAAGGAGAAAGCAAGGGCAGAAAATTCTATTAAAAGAGCATGTGTCATACATTGGAAAAAGGGTTGAAAATAAAAAGACAGAAATAAAGGTTATGATTAATATGGGAGAACATTAATACCAAGTGTGAGTTCAACGAAAAAAAAAGAAACTTATCAAAAGACAAGTGGGATCATATGTTGAATAAGGGTACTAAACAATCCTATTTGTCTTAAAAATAGATCTCCACTTCTATCACTTGTTAGTCTTGGCATAACTGCAGAATTTTGTTCCCATTGCATATTTAGACCTGACAACATGTACATTACTTTTTCTTCCTGGAAAATTCAAGCTAATTATTGACGTAATGACCCTCTTTACCTGAGCATGGGTTGCTCTGGGAATCAAGAGTTGGCAGACCAGACTGAATATCGTTCCAACAACCTCTCTCATTTCTTTTTCTAACCCAGAAGGCCAACAAAATCAAATGTGATCTTAAAGGGTAGACAAATGTTAAGTCCATGGAATCATAATTAAAATCCTTTATCAGGGCTAATTCCTTCATGATTCAGTAGTAGTTTAATCAAAACAATTCCTCCAGCTGTTACTCTGCTGTAGATATCTTTGCATGTTCTTCTTTGTATTGGGTTTGCATGGCAAGGTTTTGGTAGTGGGGGAGCTACAGAAGTAGCTTCTGTGAGAAGATGTTAGAAGCTCCCTCCGTGTCCAATAGAGCCAATGTCAGCCGGCTCCAAGATGGACCCACTGCTGGACAAGGCTGAGCCCATCAGTGATGGTGGTAGCACCTCTGGGGTGACATAGTTAAGGGGTTGGGTGGGAGGACAGGGCAGAAACCTGGGCAACTGCAGCTGGAGAGAGGAATGAAAATATGAGAGAGAAACAACTCTGCAGACACCAAGGTCACTGAAGAAGGAGGGGCAGAAAGTGCTTCAGGCACTGGAGCTGAGATTCCCTGGCAGCCCACGGTGAAGACCACGGTGAGGCAGGCTGTCCTCCTGCAGCCCATGGACATTAATGACAGAGCAGATAGCCACCTGCAGCCTGTGCAGGAGCATCAGAGCAGGTGGATGCCCAAAGGAGGCTGTGACCCCATGGGAAGCCCATGCTGGAGCAAGCTCCTGGCAGGACCTGTGGCCCTGTGGAGAGAGGAGCCGATGCTGGAGCAGGTTTGCTGGCAGGACTTGTCACGCCATGGAAAAGACTCACGCTGGAGCAGTCTGCTCCTGAAGGACTGCACACTGTGGACAGGACCCATGCTGGAGCAGTTTGTGAAGAACTGTAGCCCGTGGAAAGGACTCACATTGGACAAATTCATGGAGGCCTGTCTCCTGTGGGAGGGACCCCAGGCCAGAGCAGGAGAAGAGTGTGAGGAGTCCTCCCCCTGAGGAGGAAGGAGCAGCAGAGACGTGTGATGAACTGATCACAACGCCCATTCTGCTTCCCCCTGCACTGCTCAGTGAGAAAATCAGGAGCGAAGTTGAGCCCAGGAAGAAAGGAGGGGTGGAGGGAAGGTTTAAGATTTAGTTTTATTTCTCATTACCATACTCTGATTGAATTGGTAATAAATTAAATTAATTTACCCAAGTAATTTAATTTACCCTGTTTTGCCCATGATAGTAATTGCTGAGCGGTCTCCCCCTGTCCTTATCTCAACTCATGAGACTTTTGTCATATTTTTCTCCTCTGTCCAGCTGAGGGGAGTGATAGAGCAGCTTTGGTGTCCAGCCAGGGTCAACCTACCACACTCTTATTTTACAGGCCCAAACTTGCATCTTAATAGAAATTTGGTATTTTTTTTTTATATTTATAATGCATATTATTGCAGACTATGTATGTATTTATGAATTATATTACTAAAATTAAATACTATTTCATATTAATGTAATTATTCCCACTGAAATCAGTGGAAAAGCTATTGAACCCAAAGGAAAAGGTGTTAGGACAATTCTTAGTACTAGAGAAATATACTCTGTGTTTCATGGAAAAAAGAGACCATAAATTTATTTAACATCTCTTCTTAAAACCCTTTGCAGTAGAGTAGACACAAAAGTCATAATCAGCTGTTTGTGACTGTTACATTCACATGAAATTAAAGCGTATAATATGGCAATAGATGTTTTCTATACATTCACTTAAGTATGGGAGATTGGTATATTTTGCAATGAAAATAATGTACACAAAACAATATGGTAAAGTATCTCAAATCTCGTGCCTGTTTTATCACAACATCTTGCTATGGCTTATGAAAAAAAGAGACAGGACACAAGATGCTGGAGGCGACCATCAGGTGTGTTGTTCAAGTAGTGGTTATACTCATTTTTTTCTCTGCTTTGTAGGAATTAGATCACAATCATTGCCAGAGCATTGGAAGCCAAGCTAGGACTTTCCTTGTCTCTGAAAAAAGTTTCGTCACACTTTCCTTGTGACGAAAAAAATTCGTCACACAAAAAACGAATGTTAGGAAATAGAATATATTTTTTTCTAAAATATTGCAATAAATCGTATCACAAAGGTCAGAGTTGCAGTTGTATGAACAGTCATCATTATGTCAAATCTTGGTTTTTGGAGTTACTCATGTAAGCTCAGAATAAGTATTAGCAACAGCTAGAAGGAATGGCATGTATTTGATTTTTATCAGCTATAGGCAGCTTTCACATTAACTTTAATTATCAACAGATTTCCTCACATCTCCATGGGATACTACAATTTGTCTTCCACAAGTGCTTTTAGTCACTTCTCTGATATTCCTGTCATTCCTGTATCTCCTGTCCTGTTCTACATATTAATTTCCAAATGGTACACCTGAGTGTTCCTATCTCTTCTAACTTTTACACTGAGTTTTAGTAAGCTAGATCTCTCTTTTTTTCATGTTCCCCAACCATTTTCTGCCTCTTACAGGACTAATTTTTTTTTTTTTTTACTGATGACATTTAGAGCACTGCCTTGTTTGTCTTTGTATGGATAACAAGTTTCTCAGGAAGGGTAAAGCAGGAAAATAGAAAAGGAAAGCAAGCAGGCTTATAGTCAAGATCAGTAAGAAGGACAAGCATGATCAAAAGGTTTGTGCTCCACAAGGAGAAAGAGAAGAGACAGAGACACAAGCAATTCTCAGAAGAGAGGAAGGTGGGCACCAGAGAAGATATCTTTGCAAGAAAATTCCATTCCTCCCATAGTCATATCATCATTACTGTCTCCATTATTTAAGATGTTAATAAGGACAATATATAAACCTGGGAAAGTGCTAAGGACTTCAGTGTTGGTTTTGTTTGTTTGATTGATTGATACACAGCTTCATATCTTCATGTCTTCCCAGGGTGCACCCAAACTTCACTGAAATTGTCCTAGGCTAAGTATAAATTGAAAGGGAGTTCCCTCAATGTCATATCAGTGATTACCTCTGACAATAATAGCATGTGGTACGGCAACTACTGTTAGCCATCATTATGAACGGAGTCTAAAAATGTTGCTTCTAATTGCCTTACACCTCTTGAATGTCTCATCCAATGTCTTCTGGAGTAGCCCTGGCAGGTACAACAGACAGAACTGTACCACAGCCTGACAACTCGTAGTAAAAGGCAGGAGGACTGTTTTGTTGGAACAATTTTTCCAATGAAATATATGAAAGTTATTGCAACATTCGCAGCTCAGATAATTCCCAAATTCCCAGTAGATTCCAGGCAATGGAGAGCTCTGCCCAGTGAGGAGGGAAGATCAGGCTGAGTGATGGCAGCTCTCCTCTCCCACTGTTCCCTTGATATATTTGTCATGGATCCTCTCAGCACACTCTATCCTCACCTCTTTTCCCATTTTTTAGGGGTGGCAAAGTCAAGATCATTATTTTCCCTTTCCACATACCACATTCAGAAAATGAAGGAGGAAACAAAGAGGATTATCTTCTCTACTTTCTGTAATCTGAACTACGAGTTCTAAGCACCTATGTCAAATGACTTTATGCATCTATTTCTGTCCTACATGAAACTTTCCTGAGTTTATACAGAGGTTATATGTAAACAACAACCATAATTTCAAAATACTGTAAAGCAATTGGACTTGAACAGGTGTGACCTGAACATAATATCCAAGCCATGTTGTAGCCTTATAGTTTTGCAGAATTAACTCCTCTTATAACTTGCATTGATTCGTTTATTTGTTGTGATATGTTTCCAAAATTTTTGTATCCACTGTCTTATTAATGTGGTTAAGGATTAAGAAGGTACTTAGAACCTGCTAAGATATTTCTAACAGGCATTCATAGCCTCTTTCCAGTTAGGTTCAATCCAAGAAACACAGAAGAACAAAGCCAGTACAAGTCTGCCAAAGAAGCAATTTCTTCTGCTGATAATAGATTTTTTTTTTATTGGGTCTTGTTTACCTCATTTATCCCATTTCTTAATTTAGTCTCATGAACACAGATGGTAGGAGTTTCTGTATTGTAGGTTGTAAAGTGGCAGCAAACATTAGCCAATGAACTTGTCTGACGTAAACCTAAAGACTGCTGAAAATTATAACCTCTGCCTTCCTCCTTGTTGTTTCCTCGGTCTTGCCACCCGCCTCTGCCAGCCGTTACACAGGCACTGCTGAACACTGCAGCATCCCACCCTTCCTGCCCTGCCCAAAGCCCATTTGATTTATAGACAGAGTTTCTGTTGTTTCTGTCTTGCTTTGCCCTTTCCTTTCTTATCAAACTCTCAGTTAACTACTTCAATTTCTGCTTTCCTGTGGAGAAATCGGCGTACTCTAGCAGACTGGACTAGAGATTTATCCTGACTTGGCAACGCTGCAATCCCAGCGGCCGCATTAGCGCTAAAGACTCGTTAAGAAGAAAAATAGCTTGACCCAAACCCCTGACAGAGAGCCCCTTTTCCACGCCGGGGCGATCCACCGCGTTCACTCCCTCCTGCGCAAAGCCGGCTCGGCAGCACCTGCCCGAGTCACCAGACACCACGAGGTGGCAGGACACGACCACGGTCGGGGCTGCGGCGGCGGGGAGGGGACGGGAGCGCAGGCGGCGGCCCCGCTCCCGGGCCCCGGGGGGGAAAGAGGCATCCAAGCCCTTAAGCACCCACCTGCTCCTCAGCTCAGGGGTGCACAGAGTCTCCCCCTTCTTTCTCTTTCACTATCAGGCGTTCTTTTTTTTTGCCAGTTTATAAATCACAGAATGGTAGGGGTTGGAAGGGACCTCTGGAGATCATCCAGTCCAGCCCCCTGCCAGAGCAGGGTCACCCAGAGCAGGTTGCACAGGAACGCGTCCAGGTGGGCTTTGAATGTCTCCAGAGACGGAGACTCCACCACCTCTCTGGGCAGCCTGTGCCAGTGCTCTGCCACCCTCATGGGTAAAGTTCCTCCTGATGTTGAGATGGAACTTCCTATGTTCACGTTTGTGCCCATTACCTCTTGTCCTGTCCCTGGGCACCACTGAAAAGAGCCTGGCCCCATCCTCCTGGCACCTACTCTTTAAGTATTGATAAGCATTGATAAGATCCCCCCTCAGTCTTTTTTCCAGATTGAAAAGACCCAAATCCCTCAGCCTTTCTTCATAAGAGAGGTGTTCCAATCCCCTAATCACCAGGGGGGATGTGGGATGGATGACAGAGCTACAGGACTAGTAGAACAAAGCTTAGTTTTTAGGTGACATTTCATGAGTTCACTTTAAAGTAACTTACACGTCCCTCATCATCAAAATTAACAGACTGCAGGTTAGAAGGTACAAGTTCCCAGAAAAACAATCCTGCTTCCTACACTTTTTCAATTTCTTCCAGCAGGGTCCATCTTTACTCCTACTGGGCTGAATCTATTTAAAACATCAACTAATACTCTACACCTGCATGCTTTCCTCCAACAGAGCAGGCACAGCTGTTCTCTCAGGGTCTTAAAGTGCCCATATGCTTTGTTACAACGTGATAACCTTGGTGGTAAATATTCTTCAATCACACAACATTGCTGCAATGTAAGACAAGGGTAGAGAAATAACCTTATGATGGGGAACAGATGGATTGTCTAAAGCTGCCTGTGGTCAGCTCCCACCCTTCCCCCTTGGGAAGGACTCAATGGGAGTCCCCTCCGAATGACAGACTTTCTTCATTTACAGCATTGCCCAAAAGGGGATTTCCTGATGCAAATTTTCACTGCAGATGGTCATAATTCCAAGAACTGTTAGTTTTATTTTTTTATCAGACCTATTGTGGTCTGTCACCAATGCACAATCAGTGCTCTTAGTGTGAGACATCTAATAATTTTTTATTTATAGATCATATATAGAATTTAGTTTTTGTTAAATTATTTCTAGAGAAGAATCAAGTTTAGGTGTTGTACAAACAAAGGACAGGCACAGTTAGTTACAAAGGCAGATTAATTTAGCATTATTTAATATGCCTCCAAGTGATTTCACAATTTGAACTTCCACAATTATCCTTTAAGAAATGTCTTCTCTTTTGTGAACTAGGCCCTTTTCTGATGAGACACATTACCCAGGAAAGGACGTAGCTGCATTTAAGTGGAAAAAGATTCCAATACAAATACAGGAGAAGATGACAAAACAGGCAGCTAGGTCATTCTGTTTTCCTGGAATGGAGAGGATGATTAGAGGTCAGAAACCTCAAGAAATCGTTTAGTGCAGAAGGCCACGCACATCAGGCTTAGCTCCCTTGCTGCTTCATCCAAGCAGAGTAGGAATGGCATACAGGTTCCAAGATGCAGATTGATTAAGCAATCAGTTGCAAATCTGACTCATGTGCAGTCAATAGTAGCACAAAGGTTTTCAAGCATTCTGCAAATTGTTTAGCTGGATGGTCATTTTACCATTATGGATCAGAAATGACAGATTGCAAGTGACTAATTTACAGGGCAACATCCCTTCCTGGAGTACAAGGAAGCTGTTCACAAAAGGGGAAATACATGACTAATTATTTCCCCCATCTGCATTTTACGGAATGTAAAGGATAATTTGCCGAGCTTCTTTTTGTTAGGGACTAATTGTGACCTGAATGATGTCATCCGAGTGAGTAAATGGCCCAACAGTTGTACAGAACTTGGAGGAAGCTGCATATTTTCTATATGTGGCCTTTGTAAACTGAGGCCATAAAAACTTCAAGTTACTGAGTAATGATGGTAGTAAATGTAGGCTCACAGTTTTTCGTTTAACGCCTCAGTTTCCAGTTGCTTTTTAGTTTCTGTCCCTAAATTTAGACCTTTCCAAAATGGATGTTTGTCCCATAGTGAGAGCTTTCTCCTCCCCTCAGAAGGACCATAGGGAAGACTAGGTTGTTTCACCCTGCTTTTAAAAAAAGAAGCAACTTCCATTTTATCAATATGCTCCAATATCCCAAGCTTTCCAGCTGACAGGGAAACAACAACATACTGTTTGCTATCCTTTGGGAAAAGTGATCAAAGGAGACCACAATTTCTTGAAAGTTTCAGTTTGAGGGCACTGAAAGAAACATATTAATTTTCATTTATCAGCAAGTGGGAATGACTTTTTTCTCTGAAAAAGACACACTTCATTTTGTTCATTGGTTAAATGGGCTACTTGCTCTTCTTTCTACTGTGCCACTCGTCAAGGGAACTGAGACTATGGACACCATTGTTTGCCGGTAAATCATTTCTTAATTAGAAATCCAGAGCTGTGAAGAGTGAGTGTAGGTGACATTATGTCTGAGCCAGAAGGTTGCAGGAGGGAACAGGGATGGACAGACACAAAGAAGAATGGCAAGCATGACTGGGTTGGAGTAGAGCAGAAGGGCAGGTAACTGGATGAATGAGAACAAAACTGTCTACACAAAACTGCCTGCAAATCACTCCAAGACACATTTTTCTCTGGTTTTGGTACTTTGAACGTTCTTATCCTTCCACTGTTATGAAATAGTTGGAAGACTGAAAGCATAAAGGAAGATTTTCTCCTCTAGAGGGAAGAACTACCTACTAACGCCAACAGTTAGTCTGTTTATTCAAGTGAGTAGTTTATTTACTGAACTCTATTTACTCAAGTGACACCATTCCAGGCTGTCAGAATAACTTCAGCTAAGCAGCTCTCTAACAGAAAATACAATTCTGTCAAAATCAAAATACTTCAAAATTCAATCACTTTGGTCTACGCTTCGTTCCCAAGGAAAGAGCTCGCCAATGTCAAAGCATCCGATTATTCAATATAAAACCAAATTCTATCTCCAATGTATAGCTATTTTCTTGAATTAAAAGTAGGAACATTTCAGTCTTGCAAAATGGAAATGCCATGTACATCTGCAACAAATTTATTAGACATCTATTTCAGGAATAATATTTTGTATTTTGTTTGAAACTGAAATGAGAATAAGCTTCAAAATTGGGGTGAAAAAAAAAGACTCCTGTTCTTTCCCTAGCTCTATGATCTATATTATTTGATGTGTGTGCGGGTTTTTTGTTGGTTTTTTTTTGTTTGTTTTGTTTTCTTCCAGGGAAACATCACTTAATTCAATATATAGAGCATGCTAGAAAATAAATCGTGGTCCGTTCTCTCTGCTTTATGTTTGTGTCTTTTTCAGCAGGCTGTTATGCAGAAGTGGTGACAAAGGTGTAAAATATTTTCTCCCTCTTTCAGTGGGGCCTGCCTAAGGGTTAGGCAAAATTACAGCTCTGTCCCCCAGTGAGAGCAGGGAAGAGAGGCAGCCGTGATTCAGCTTTCTCTGCCCTCACTTCTACACCAGCAGCTGGGCTACAGCTTCCAAAAATTGCTTTTAGAAGACATAGCTACTGCATTCTTAACAGCTCAGAGAGAAAGAGTGCTTCTGTGCTTCTCCTTGAGGTACACACCTGTCCACAAACCATGCTACAGGCTCTGCTGAAACAGCCCCATCACCCTTTGCTCTCTGTTCCTCTGAAACTCCAGAGAAAGCCTTTTAGGTAAAAAGGTCACATGCCATGATCTAAAAGCCGTCCCTGGCCTGCACAGCATGTGTTGGTTCACATGGTGGTAGTTTTCCTGGTTCCACCTGCTAAATCGTATTAAAAGGCAGCTAAAAATATGTGACCATTATTCAGGATATTACTTTTCAATCCAAACAATGCCAGCAGCTGCCACAGACACAGCTTTCTTAGTCTCGGGATGGACTGACAAAGAGAAAAGCAATGGTCCAAGAAACTGCTAATAGGAAGAAGATGGGTAGATTTATTTATCAAGATGTAGAAAAAACCCAAGTGCTCTAATTTGAGAAATGTGTGCTTTCCCTTAGCAGGAGTAGGCAGGGAAGCAGAAGACAATTATTTCCTTCATTTTGGGTGAGTTCGTCTATTGTTGAACTCTGGTTTCTAGCAACGACTCCTTTTCCCTAGGAGTGCAAGTCTAAGCAACACTTCCCTTCTCTCTGAAAGGTAGCTAGGGGCAGGCATTTCCAATGAATTTCTCTATCAAAACCTGTGCTCTTATGTGGTCTCTCTTCTTAGCACTTTGAAACTCATGTTTGCTCTGGTCTGTACTATGAAAGCTTACAAAACAGATAGATCGGGGAAAAAGCATGAACTTTTCCAGACACTTGAACTTGATAGAACTTTGTTTGCCGACAGGAATGTCTTCCTCTACAATTATATTTATTAAAGTGTTTGTGTGAATACAGCAAAGTAAACACATTATTCCTCCTGTTACTCCATGTATTTTCTCTGCAAATACACTTTGCCTTCCCTGAGGATACTAGAAGGGGCCTTTCTTTTGCTTCCTTCTGGTGTAAACTGAAACTCATTTCACTGAAGAAGTATGACGCGATGCCAAAATAAGAGAACAGAAACCACAGGCAACTGTGTGCTGTGGTGGAGGAACTTGTAGAAGCTTTATATGCAGCAGGAAAAATGACAATGTTAGTACTTCTCACAGCTAAGTGGATTACCAAATGTTCTGAATTTACAGTTTAAGTGAATCAATCATTTTGGCTATTACTCTAGATTTAGACTAGTGGAGCTAAGAACAAAATCAGTCCATTGTTTTTAAGGCAGCTGTTAAATATATGAAGCATAAAACAGGCTTCCTAATGCAAAGAAAAAAAACCAAAAAAAACCAAAAAACAAGCAACCAAAAAATCCCCACACCCACGCATACATCCCACCACTGCTAGCAAAAGTACAACTGGAAAAGCTCAAGATTACTACAGAGGCAAAAATTATCATAACTCTTTTGAGACCTCTACAGAGCTGCACCAACTTGACTACTTTACAATGCAACTACTTTGTCAGAATGTTTGATAAAGCTTCCTTGGAAAGCCAACAGAAGAAGAAGGGCTTAGATAAAGACTTTCAAAAACACAAAAAGGAGGTAGGCGCCTAAATCTTGTCTTCTGTGCGTGTAATGTCTTCTGTTTATGTTATTGGGAATCACCATCCTACTTAGATTTTCTTTTCACACTAAATTATTTCTCAGTTATTCAGTTCACCTGCAGCAAATCTTATACGAACCTGATTAGAGTGAGGAAACAATCAGATCCCTGTCCTGGTCTGGATAGGGCTGAGTGGCTTTTCAGTCGCTTTTATGAGATGTTTTTCCCTGCATGAAAAGTGTTATCCTTTGACTTAGAGAAAGATGGGCAAACTGTGCTGCGGTTAACAAACAAACTGCAGACTTGTATGAGAAAGTGCACAAGTCTCATCTGGGAACCATTATGCATTGATTAAATTCCAAGTAATTTCAACCTAAGACTTACTATTTTTTCTTGTTTGTTTGAGCTGGTTACTAAGATTGATCACCTTGGAGAAATTAATCACAACAATGGGAAATCCTAAGACAGACCATTTAATTAGACCTGTTGCTCTCATTAAGAACTAGTTTTACCTTACAAGAGAGGACAGTGAACTATTTAATATAGCCAAACACTAGCAGATTGGCAAATAAAAGACATCTGTAGAACAAATCAAGCTACTGATCTATATATAAAGCGTTCATCAGCAGTTGTCCTATTGTTATACCTGTAGCATGTTAATGACCCAGTTGAATGTGAATGATGAGGACTCCCTCTACCTATCCCTACTCACCACAGCTCATTCTTCACCTTCTAGCATGCACCTTCATATCATTCATTCCTCATCTTTCACCTTCCTCCACTACAAGTTTCACTTATCTTCACGCCCCCTATCACTCTGACCCCGCTTCTCTCAATGCTCAGACTTGGCAGAAGAGCTTTCTCTTTGCCTTCTTTTGGCAATCCTTCTCCTTTTTCCTTTGAATGCTTCTGACTCTGTAAGGCTTTAACAAAAGTTCTCAGTTGCTATGCTTTGTTGCGGGCATCAGAGCTCAAACCCAGCTCCACTGACTCGAGGACAGCTGTGTACGCACAAGTTCCCTACAAAGGCAACTTGTAGGTGGCCCTGAAGACCTCCGGAGGGCACTGTAAGGACACCTAAATAAGGCTCTATCTTTCTCTGACGAATGTCTAAGGAACAAACAGGTAATGCTGAGCACCTCCACGCTGCCAGAACCCAGCCCCCCACACAGGTAACTCACAGTGCACCAATGGCCCTTTATAAGGAGAAAAGTATGTGTGGTGGGGATTTCTGTCCCCTCCTGTTAGTCACTATCTTTTATAATTGCCTTAGTTTTGCTCATTGGAGCAAGAAAAAGATTTAGGCTCATTGATCTCCTCAACCCTGCCTAAGACGGATTGCAGAAGAGTGCCCTAACTCCAGTTCTAGTCTGTGGCTACCATTGCTGTTGAAGAGGGAATACCATATAATCCCGAGTCCTGAGGCAGACCAGGGAAAAGGCTGCTAAAGGTAGTATTTCAGATCCCACTCCTTGCAATGCATATGGATATTGAGTATTAGACCATAAGTGGTTCCAATTTTTGTACTGTCCTGGGAATACGCATCTAAAGGTGAAAGCGCTGTTCATCAAATGTCTGCCCTGACTGTTACAATCTGTGCTCAGCCTAGGCTACCATCAGACTGGGTTTCCAGACCTGTGACTGCTGCATTGCTGTCTGCACAATGGACCAAATGTCGCAGGCAGATAGAGCAAAATACCCAATATTGGTGATGACAGCACTCCAGAGATGCAAGGTTATCCTTGCTGGAATGTGGGGGGCAGCGGAATCCCTTCCCTTTCCTGAGTAAGATTTTACCCTTTAGGCTATTATGCAAAAAGATAAGGCTTCCCTCACATCCTTCCTCAGAGCAAGGTAGTCTGAACTATGGTTGCAGGTATGTAGCTTGAGGTGTCCAGTCCAACCAGTGCTGGTACAAGATAAGGCAGGACTAGCAAATAGATGGTCTGGCTGAGAATTAGCTGGAAGCGAGGTGCCAAAATCTCAATGTAAGCAAGGTTTAAGAAAGCTGGTTGTGTCCCTGTTTACACTGACTATTTTACAGTCAGGACTCAGAAAATGAAACCCTGACTGATATTCTTATTGCATTGATGATCTTTTCTCTTTCTTTTACCTCTGTCTAATAAAAGATATTACTTCCTTAATACAGATTTGCTCCCCCTATATTGCCACATCTTCCTGGCTACTACAACACAACTGCTAGATGATAAAATGAAAAATTTGGACAGTGGTGTATCATACTAAGTTTTTGCTGCACCAAATCAAAGTTTGGGTTAATAAACTTCCCTCAAGATACTTCTTAATGCTTGATATTCAGGCTCATTTAAGTATCAGTAGCAGTATAACCAAGCTCAACACTCAAAATAAGTTAATTAGCCCTCATTTAGATCTAATTTTAGCAAACATGGCCATGCCATGTCGGTTTACCCATAATAACAATAACTAGAATGATCAGATGCTTTCTGATGGAGCAAGAAAGCTGTTTAAAGCAACCCAACAAATTAATCCTGAATGTAACTCTGTTGAACTGTTGTGCCCAGTAAAAATACTCACTGACATTAAGACATCTGAAGATCTACATCTGAAAGAGACACTACTGAGACAATCCACAAGTTAATGTAATCCTATAATATCTGATCTGGAAGCATTTGATCAGAAGTTAATTTTCCATGTGATAGTGTCAGTGGCTAGTACATCATGACATAACCCCTCCTTTAACCGCACATTAGAAAAAACATTACATCAGTACATTTAAATCATCCTGATTTTTTTTTTTTTTCCACATGGTGTTAATCCATGTTTCCTGACTTGGCTGAACTGAGTTTAGGAGAACAATTAGTAGGCATTATTGTTAGCATTTATACTGCAAAACTACATAAAGCTTCAGGCACCAGTGAATGCCTTGTTGTGCTGAGGCACTCCAGAAACACAACAGAAAAGTGGACTCTCCTCCAAGCAATTTACAACACATGTGAATCATCTGAATGATACAGATTTCTGAAATCTGTTTTGCTGCTAGGTTTTACTGTAACTTGTAAATCTATTATCTCACTGGTCTGCTCCATTGACAATGAAAGCAGTGGTTTGGAAATTATATAATTTTTGCTGTATAAGTAACCCTGTAGGTTCTTGTCTATTTATAAAAAGACGTGGTTTCATAAATACCTTTTTAAGATTTTGCAACATATATTTACATCTTTCAAACATCTTCCGACATTTTACATTTTTCAAAATGTCTCTTAGAACAGTCTAGGATCACTAGCACCCCAAAGCTGACAGGAAAATCACTGGGTTTTGTTAAAATGACTAATAAACAAGTCCACCTACC
This sequence comes from Rissa tridactyla, assembly GCF_028500815.1. NCBI lineage: Eukaryota > Metazoa > Chordata > Aves > Charadriiformes > Laridae > Rissa > Rissa tridactyla. The sequence goes on along the minus strand of NC_071468.1, from coordinate 112,198,670 downwards.
TTTAAAGTGAATGGAAACTCTGACTTTGTCTTCTGTGGGCGTTAAATATAACTCCAAAAACTCTCTGCAAATTCATGCAGCCGAAGTAAGAAGGTAGCAAATAGAATATACAGTATTTAGATTCTTTTTACTGACCATTTGTTAACTCCACATTAGAGGGCATTATCAGCTATAACTAGTGCTTAACTATATATATTTTTACTATACTATTTCAAGCTGATCCATCCCTTTAGCTGATTGAAACTCGTGACACATATTTACCTCTTACATAGCTCGCTGTAGTTTGAAACTGCAGCCATTTGCGTGTTGCAGGTTACATCATGTATCTGAAAACCTCATAACAATTGCAGATATTTCAAATACAGCAATTAACCACCAGAATAACTCTGTGGGATACGCCACAATTATGTGGATTTCTCAAAATTATTCAATTTTTTTTTTTTTAAATAGGCAGGGGTAGCAGCCTTATTTTTGTGGTTTGTTATTTTCACAGAACAATATATTTTTCAAACAGTTAATATTGTTACTGCTATGATTCCAATTGAAAACTGAAAGGTAGGACCAGATTTAAAAAAAAAAAAAAAAAAAAAAAAAAGGAATGAGAAAGAATAGAGACAAACCCATCCAAAACTGAGCCTCATTATTTCTTGTGCCTAAATCTGAAGATGTCTGAAGTCCATATATACCTAAGGAGGGTAAAGTTTTGTTTCTACACTTGTTCAGAGCCTCCCGAGCACTGGTGTCATTGCAATGTCTCACCTTGATCTAGTTGAATCAGGCTGCGTGCAAAATACAACATTAGCCAATACTTTATTTGAAATCATGTTGGTATTGACAACAGCTACAGTCCCCCTGTAGCTGCCCTGCAGGCAAGTATATTTCAGGCCTTTCGACTGCCTGAAAGAAGTCAAAAATCCCACTTCCCAAGGAGGGAGGCTGTGTAAGAAGTCCAAGATATGGATCCTGGGTAGGGATGTCTTCCTAAGGCACGCAGAGCCCAGGGAGTTTCAGACTTTGTGATTCTTCACCTGTCTAGTTTAAGTCTTAGTCAGCTTGCTGATATTTGGGCATTCATTCTAGGAGCCAAGCTTTCTAAATTTCTTGTGTAGGGGCACGGTGCAGAAATCTGGATTCAAACGAGGGCCAGCTGCATGGAATATAAGAGTTACAGTCCCAAACACTTTAAAATCTGAGTTTTCATCTATCCCAAGTTACACAACAAGAGAAAACAGTTAGAGATGAGAAGTTTCTATATGCCTGTGAATGTTATCTCTTTAAAAAACTCATTCCACTTGTACTGTGCCATAGCATCTGTTGTTACCACTGAAACCAGTAAGCAGAACTCCCACAAGCCAATAATAGATATTAGTGACATACACATCATGCAAATCAGCAGCTATAAGTAATACAGAGAGAAGTAAAAGTGTTAACAAACACTGACCTTCTCTTATCCCTATTACTTGATCTAGGTTTTGCTTTTTTTTTTTTTGTAGAGATGATTTATGGTAACCATAGAATTCACATAAAGCGAAAAAGTGATGTCACTACATAACAAGTTATGCCAGTGGCATGTTATTGCTAATACATCCGAGAAAATCTTTTGCTGAGTTGCTACAGATCTTGGAGTACTAAAAGACATTCAATCTTACACTGAATATATGAAAACCCTTTATAATATTCAGACCAGTATGCAATTCTTTTCCTTTTGAATCATTTATAGAGATTTAAATGTCTTGAGAATCAGCAAACCAGTAACAGAGGACACAGAGCAAGCTTTTCCTCCTTGTATATTTCCAGAGCCATGAAAGAATGAATTAATAATCTAATGATAAAAATTCAGAAAGATTGTAAAAATTTGTGCTATCGCAAGAGTAATGGATTTGACACTGATCTTTACTCCTCCATGTATCCCAGGTGTGTAAGAGCAGTTGTGGTAGTTTAGCCATGGATTTGAAAGGAGGAGTGCCAGCATGTGGCCTATCTTTTCCTACCTTTCTTCTCATATCCATAAACAATGCGCCAGTTATGACACCACTTCTAACTAGAAGTAACTAAATTTTCCGTCTGAAACGAAGAATACATAGCATGAAATAAAGAGAAATCAATCTAAATAGCACAACTGATTAAATAAAGGACATTACTTTTCCCCATAAATATTGTTCCTTTTGTCTTCTCCAGTGTCAGAGTTAAGAACTGAATAAGCCAGTTAGTCATCACATCAACCACAGATGGTAAAGGGTGTCTAGATTAGGTACAGAGTCCTCCTTCTTCTCACCAGGCAGACACATGACACAGTGCTGCTAACTGACATGGAAACCAGCCAAAGCTATCGAAACCTTCTCTGCACACGGAGATTGCTGACCTGCCTATTTACAAAAGGAATAAATCAAAATGTGGGATAAGAAAGTGAAAAGAAATATGGTTTATTTAGAGAGAGAGAGTTTGTGTGGGAACCTAGCCCTGCGTCTATTGAGCCCGCGAGTATTCAGATGTGAAGCAGGTGGAGAGAGTATACACAGGTGCACGTACCAGCATGTGGGTACATGCAGACAGGCAAGGTGGAGAAGGGCCATCAGGACCTACACATCTGCTTTTTTTTCAGAACAGCCCTTTTTTTTCCCCAGATTGCAGAGAAACTTGTGGAAGGAGCCCTGTATCCTACATGCAACAGTGACCGAGTCTGGTGTGTGCGCACGAGGAGAAGCAGAAGGTTTTCAGTTGCTCTGAATCAGGTTACTATTGAAAATTAACTTAAGCTGACATAAGCAAAGACCATAGCCAAAAGAAGTATCTTGCCCTTTTCCCTGCCTCTTCCCCCAAATCCTCATGCTAAATGTTTGTTCCTGTCACAAGGGAAGACCAAACAGACAAAAATGTAATCTGACAATAACAAAATAATGTTAATTTCCACCTGGACCATTTTCTTGACAAGCAGAACCATAGCCCCATAGCTAATTGCTTCTGCAGACACAAGGAAGACAGCAGGACACATGGGCAGAGACTGGGAATAGAATAACACCTAATGCTTTCATCAGTTTAAAATGATCCTCAAATCACCAATAATTCTCTTTCAAAAGAGAAACAGTAGCAGAAAGTGAGTGCTATGCCTCAACTCTTTTATTCAGTCTGATTTTGCTCAGCATGCCCTTGAGAAAATGGCATGCCTAGAGGACTTTTGCCAGGAGCATGAAAAAATATCAAGTACATTTATTCTATTAGCATTTTATATGGTGATTAGTGTCTAATTGCGAATCATTATAGTAATGGTGCATTTAGCAAGTATATTCCAACAGCACTATATCTCCAGCCTCATTATTAGTTGAGTAAGTCATCACCTGCAGGAACTGAACCTGGAAATTCCACTTAAACTGTGGCCTTCTGTCAAGGCTGAAAGTCAAATCTCGTATCCAAAATTGCCTCAGAGTCCACAGCACCAAGATGCATGTGTAGGAGTTGTAGTCTCCTCTTCCCCCCTGCAAAAGCCCATAGAGTTCACAGTGGGTTTGACCCACATGCCCCTGGGGCATCATTAATTCTTTGATGAGCCAGTACCTGCAGACATTTAGATCTCAGGATCCCAAAGCACAAATTTAAACTAATTCAGCTGAAAAAGACTGAGAAGGCCCCAGGTCAGGCCAGAGTTTTAAGGGGGATTTTTCATTATTGTGTTACCCCCAAACAATACCAAGGGCCCTTGGATGGACCTTCTTCACCCACTGCTTTCTTGCAGGTGAGCTCTTCCAGCGGGCCTGATCTGAGATCAGCACATCAACAGCTTTCTGTATTGCAGCAAACTCCATACAGTCTCTTTAAAGGCCCTAGAAAGCCTCTTTCCGTGCTTTCAGAAGTCTAGCCCACACGCAAACATGCTTCATGATCTTCTCCAAAGCCCCCCAGGCTCCAGTGTGCTCCATCTCCCTGCTCGCTGCATTTTCACATCTTCCCTTCTTTCCATCCCGCTTCCTTTGCGTGTGCAACGGCTTGCGAGGAGCACATCTTCCCTCAAAAAGCTCTGTCAGTACCAGGCAAAGCAAACAGTCAGAGGCCCACCACCTTTATAAAGGAACAAAACAGAAAAACTGTTGATGAAATGGTTACAGTCCGTCACACCCTGCAAAATTAAACTGTTTGCGCTGACCTTTTGAATGCATACAGTGTCGTCACAGTATCAGAAACAAAGTGATGACCCCAGCTGGGATGAAAAATGTTTTGACCAGAACTTGAAAAGTAATCATAAATCTGTTTACTTTTTTAAGAATACACAGACATGCATGCTTTTTATCATGACAAATGTTTACCAATAGGAAACTTTTAAAGGAAGCTATCCCTTTTTAAATGAAAAAGTAGAGAGAAATGTTAGTTAGTATATCACTGCTTGCAGCCCAAACACTGCGATCTGCAAGACTAAATACAAGATAAGCACATTAAATAGCAGATAAAAATGAAATCGCTTTTCTCCTAGAATGTTTCCAGTTAACTTGGAAGGTCCTCATACAGTAATGTACGGAGCTGTTATAAACTCTGATGGCAAAGGACAACAGCAGCAGCATTAGGCTGAGGGCTGGACTGACATAAACAGGATGATCTGCACACCCCTGAGAGGCGAAAAACTATAGCGCGATACTATATGTCTAGGAACAGTAGGACCTTTATAAATTCAGCTATATCAGTATCTAAGGCCATTCTCAAATGTCATTTGTGTTTGGCATTTCATGCCACACCAGACATTTCTTATACTTGTATAGACATCGTACTCCTTGTGCTCAGCCATAAGCTGCTGCTTCTGATTACTGCAAGATGCTGAGCTAATTCAGCATGGATAATCTCTTGTACCTATGCTTAGAGGTGAGCATATGTTAAAAATTTTTGCATGAGTGAGGCTTTAAATGATAGCCAGTCAGTCATTAATTCTCAGGAATTGTTTAGAACTGTCTCTGTAGGGGATACAAGAAATTACTTTGCCAAATATGACCTTTATTTAGTCTATGAAAAATAAACTTTATGCTAATATATAGATCTCAATGATAAATTTAGTTCAAACCTTACATTTTCTATGTAGGACAGCCTTTCTTTTTTTACCTTAATTTAATAAAAATTTAATTTTTCATAATGTAATATTTAGCCAGACCTACATTTTCATTCAATTCTGTATGAAGTGGGTTCCTTTCTATATTAACATACTGATAAAAATGATTGATTCCTATCATTTCATTTCACTTTTATCGTCCATTTTCTTAAGAAAAGTTAATGTCTGAGTTAATGGAAGACAGAAAGTCCTGAATCTAGAATCACTGGTCACTCCAAAGTAAAGATCAATCCTATTAAATGCTGTGAATAATGATTCACAGAAGATTCATATGACACGTGCTCACTTTGGGGAACATCAAGCAGTAAAATTGTTATCTATACTTTAAAGCACTCCTTTTCTAGTCTAGAATATTAATATCAGTAGATATGTATCTCTTTAGAAATATATAAGCCACTTTATAACTCAGTGCTCTTTACATATTGTCTTGCTTGTTTCCCAAAGAATCACTGTCCAAAGGTTACGCTGGTATACTAACTCTAAATTAGAAGAATCGAGGAAGGGCCGTCAGATAAGGATATATAAATTATAATAAGAACAGGTTGCTTTTATGTCCTTTCCAATTTGATTACAATCACTGTCATAAAAATGGATTAGATACTGCTGTTTTCTCTTCCCATTACCATCTTTGTCATAAGAATGAGAAATCCAAACTTCAATGCTTGTCAGCTTTAGTCGAACGCTGCATAGTTCTTTAACCTTTCTACAAGTATGTCATTTTATTGGCTGGCTTTTCCACTTCCTTCGTGTTTAAACCAAAGTAGCTTGCAGTAATGAACTGGAATGGATAACCAATCCCATAACAGCATATTGAAAAGGCCAAAGCAGTTCATCATTGTGTAATCAATGTAATAAATTAGACAACACAAATCTTATTCTCATGAAAAAGGCTAACAAAACATGCTGACATGGATTTATAGCGATAAAGATAACTTATATGGAGAAAACAGGCCCATCTTCTTACAGCTTTTGTATTTTAAATACTGACTTTTTGCACTTTGGCTTTGCACAGATATCACTGAAATTCACAGTTAAGGGTACTATAATACTTTAGACATATGCACACATTCCAGATATTGTTTTTAACACCTGTATCTTCCTTATTTCCTTTCAGTGCTAACACATGAATTTACAAGTTTATATTCTCTTTTAGGAGAAGGGACTAAGGTATATTCATAAAAATAAAATTCAGTAAATACTGGCATTTTTTTTTTCAATCTGGAATGCCCAAAGTTTCTGGTTTTATGCCCTTATGCAAGAAAGCTATTGAAGGCATGCACAGGAGAACACATGGGCATCCAGCAAGGGCATGAGTTTGCCTGCAGAGCCCTGGGGACAGAGGGTCTCTGCTGCCAGGACAGCGGGTCCTGGGTATGCCCAGCTCCCACCCTCCTCCAGGAAGGAGTGAGGTGCCAACGAACAGGCAAAGCGACATCTCCTGAGGGCCTCTCTCTCATCTGCTAATGGGGGAACCACACTCAAAGTTAAAAGGATTTTAAGAATACAAAGCAAGCACTCATGAAAAGTAAGATGTCAGCCTAGCTTGGCAGTGGGTGTTAATCTTCATGATGAACTGTATCATAATATTATCACCCTGCAAAACCCTATTTTTCACCTATCCACTGAATGATGAGATATCCACTATTTCTTGGTGCTTAGCTATTATTTGCTTAGATTTTTTTTTTTTTAGCATAGCTAATCCAAAATCCGCAATATAGACAAATTTATTAATTATATCCTGGATGTGACCTTGCCCTTAAATGAGTGCACTTCATAGATATGTTTATCCACTTAATTTTAAGGTATCAATTTAAGATTAGGTGTCAGTGTCATTCCCGTTTTACAGATAGAGAACTAAGGAGACAAAGATTGAGAAATAATTATTTCTTATATTTTTTAATAACCTGTGAGGGCCAGAAGCATCTTCAGTAGAGATTAAATCTTTGAAGATATCAGCTGCCAATTACTTGAGGCTAACTCTGAGTGTATGGAGAGCCTGGATTATTTTTTTTTTTTCTATCTTCATTATGCATTTTTCTGAAGTGGCTGTAGATTTTACATTCATATTCACATGTTATGTCCTACTGCACCACAGACAAGTGTTTCTCACTGATACAGTAGAGTATTAAGGATGGAGAACATCTATATTGTTTACAGGAGTTGTTAATACTAACTTGGATAGTTAATAATTTCTACTGTACATGCCCCAAATTAGATGAGGAATATGCCTGCAGAAGGAAGAAAAAATGTCAATGGCTTTCCAACCGCTATTTATTTTGGTCAAGATAATACCTTAATTTCAGATTCCACGTGTAGTGATTAACATGATAAATATGCAGGCTTGCACAGCTAAGGTTAAGACGCAGTCCACAGTAAATGTTTTATCAGCAGCAAAGTGATGGTCCTGTGCACTGCAAGTGACAGCTTTACTGGAAGTAGGAAGGGAACCCAGGCAGCAAAGAGTTTAAACTTGGCGGTAAAAGATAATATATATTCTATTTTAACAAAGATTCAATGAGTCTGTTTTGATATAAACATCACCTTAGTCAAACAGATTCCTAAACTGGAAGTTTGTTTTTCTAGGCTGTTAGGTGAAGGATAGAGATAAACAAGCTCCTTGGATAGCATTTAAAAGCAATATTTGTGTTAGACTGCTGTTGCCAAGAGTTGGGAATGAATATTGAAAAATAAGTACCTTATATTTCTCTGGGTCGTGTTCCTCTGTGGATATTTGCATTATGAAATATATAAAGAAACGAGCATTAGTCACCAGCCATCAGAGTCTGATCCAGCACCCACGAAAGTCAGAGCAAAGACCTCCACTGACTTCAGTGGAAATTGGATCAGGCCCATGATACTCTTGTCCAAACTCTTGTATATTTTGTGGCAAACATGTTGATATTGGAACAGAGCTTCTGACAACAAAAGCCATTGTCACAGACATGACCTGCCACATTGCCTGCTCCCCACTGCAAGCTCCTGGGAGGAGCAGTGGAGTCGTGCGGGACTGGAGAAGAAAAGCTGTTTGCAGAGCAAGGGGAAGTAGCAGGCAAGACAGGGAGGAGGGAGAGGAGCCACAGGGGCATGATTACTGAGGAAGACATTGGTCTGGGTTGTAAATTAGAAGTGGGGAAGCTGGGGCAGGCTCTGAGGAAAGCTGGACGGGAGCTGCTGGCAAGCAGCACTGTAGGGACAGAGGGAAGTTTCCAAGGGGAAGTCTGGAGCGGCGGGAAAAGAGCAGGCAAGAAGCTACCGAGACAGGCATCAAAAGGTAGAGTAAAGAAGACAAAGTTCAGCAGAAGCAAGAAACATCAGCTGCTGTGGGAACAACCATGTCTGGAAACGCAGAAATGAGGTTGCCTGGTGAAGGCTGGGCTGCGGCAGTTCAGCGTTGCCGTGTTGAGGACTGCGTGCTCAATGATGGGCCACAAGACCCAACAACTTGGGAGGATGGTGCTAATGAGAGGGATGGTCTGAGTAGACTTACACACAAGTTTACTTACCTTCAAACGTGGCTTAGCCTGGCCTCAGTGGGGCTCGTCGGGTGCCTCTAGTTAAGACTTTTAGAGAACTGGGAGCTACATAACTATTAGAGTACACGGAAAAATACATGAAGCTGTTAATGCAAAGCTGCGTAAACTAAACACATAAAAGAAAAAGAGACAACTGTGCTAGATTATACACTTTATTGCTTCTATTCTCTCAAAATTTACAGAACAGAATAGCTGAATTTCATTCCTTTATTTGAATTAAACTGAAACAGATAAAAACTGGAGTCATTGTACAAAGTTAATAGAATATAAATATATAACCTGAGGGTGGCTTTAATGGTTTACATTCTATATTGTTTTCCTGAATCTTTGAATAAATGTTTCTCAGTACAATAAATTTTAGATTAGTTTATATCCAAGAAGCTGAGGAAATTACAGAACTGCTCAAATGTATCATTCTTCCAGCACAACAAAACACATGGCTCAATGGATTCCTGATAAATTTCAGATGCTTGTGTTCAGCTGGCTTGTGTATCATTTGCAATGCTGTAAATCTGGTAGAGAATTCCAGTTCTCAGTTACTCTGTCCTATGACAGAAAACTATTCAACTAATTGCATTTGAAATGCAAAAGTACCAGAGACAAATTATTACTTATTTTAATTATTCACATCAGTGATATTGTAGCAATACCTAAAAACACCAAACAAGATCAGGATTCTCTCTTGATAGAAGCTACTCTTACACATAATGAAATAGTCTTGAGTGACTGGAGAAATAAATTATTGAAAATTAGGTGAAAAGAAAAAGCAATATCCTCATTTTCCAGCTAGGAAGCAAAACACAAGAAGTCTGTGTCAAAGTAGAGGTTTAAAACCAGTCTGGAGACTTGTCAAGAAGTTTAAACAACCTTTTCTCTAAAATAATTTTCCAGAGGGAATAGCACTATACCTCTTGTCCTGGTTTCAGCTGGGATAGAATTAATTTTCTTTCTAGTAGCTGCTGTGTTTTGGTTTTAGTATGAAAATAATGCTGACAATACATATTATTTTAGTTGTTGCTAAGTGATGTTTGCATTAGTAAAGGACTTTTTCAGCTTCCATAGAAGCTGAGAGGGAGCATGGACAGGACAAGCCGGCCAAAGGAATACTCCATACCACAGAAGCCATGCTTGGTATGTAACTGTGGGTTGGCTGCGGGGCAGGGATCCATGATTACTGCTCAGGATGGGCTGGACAACTGATCATCAGGTGATGAGAGTGACTTGTGTTGTATCACTTTATTTTGTATATTCTTTTACTATTATTTTTATTATTATCATCATTATCATCATCCTCTTCCGCTAATATTCTATTAAACTGTCTTCATCTCAACCTACAGGTTTTATTCCTTCTCCTTTTCTCCCTCTTCTCCCTACCCTGGGGGGGGGGACAGGGAGTGAGCGAGTGGCTGCATGGTCCTACTTGCTGCTTGGGGTTAAACCACAACACCTGTAAATAAGGATTATAGATTGTGGTCCTTTAACCTTTAACACAGATTAAATCAGTATCTTTCTCAGTAATATACACACTTTCTCCTCAGGTCATAAGCCATTTTGTCCACTTAAGTAAAAAAAGTGGTTTTAAATGATATTGTAAATGGTACAAATGGATGAGCCCTTGAAAAAAATTAGTTAACAGCTTTGCGTGAGCTGAGTGGCTGATGTACTCTGTTAATGTCACCTGTCTCTACTGAGATTTGACAAGAGACCTTCAGAACTGAAAACAACAGCATTTGTTAAAAGAAGAATGCAACAACGATCAGTAGCTCACATTATTTTTTTTTCAAGCCTACATTAGGAATTGCTTTCTTTTTTTTTTTTGGCCAACAATAAAATAAGCCACCTTCTGGCACTCTGTATCTTATATTAGGTCTTAATGACCTTAATCTAAAGGGGAAAAAAAAACACAAGAGAGGGATGAGATGTAAAATCCATGGTGCACAGACTAGAAGTAGCATAGTAGTACTCTGTTACAGTAGTGGAGAGCAGAACTGTCATTTTGGGCTACCCGAAAAAGCTTTTGGCCTGTAGTAGTCCCTGTGGCAGCACACGGGACCCAGACGAGTGCACAGCAGTGCTTTGTTGGAAAGCCCCAGGCTGCAGTGACCTGCTGCTCAGGGACTCCCTGCACCCAAGTTGCCATCCCTTGCTTAATGGGCATTTTTGCTCTTGAAGCCAGTTAAAATTTGACAATCACAGTGTTTCAGAGCAATGTGTCCCGCAATTTATATAAACATAGTGTGAACAAGAACCTTTTTGAGATTGTTTTATTCCTGCCACCTGGTAACCTCCTATAGTTTCTTCGACTTTTGGTATTATAAGAACCATGAATAATTTTTCTCAGTGCAATTTATAGAAAACTATCACGTCCCTCTTCAGTCATCCATTTTCTGGCTATACAGTCATAACCTATTTAAGACTTGTATGAGATTTGCCCAATATTCTTCTCCATGCTTTTTGTAAATTTTTTTTCTCATTTAACTATAACCTATCAGAGGAGGGGAGAGGAGAGCAAGGGAAGGGGAGAGAAGAAGGGGGGAGAGACAAACTCTTTTTTGTTTGTTCCTAACATTTTGGTTTTCTTCCTAATATTTTGTCTCACGCAGTTTGTTTTCTGAGTGCTGCTGATGAGTGATCTGAGGTTTGCATTTCTGACTAGAGACACTCCAAGATCCCTTTTCTTGGTAGTAACAGCTACCTCAGAGCTTATCACCAGTTATGTATAGTCCAGGCAATCTTTTTTCCGATATACATTACACTTATTATCATTACCATTATTCTGCAGTGTTTAAAATTATATTTTATCTGCTGCTTTGACTCACTATCATCACATAATTCTGCAGCATTTCACAGTCAGATTTCATATTTACTAGACTGTCATTTTTACTGCTCCATCAGCAAACCCCTTGCCCTGCTGCAGTGCCGGGAACACATGTTGCTGATTCTTCAACCTTACAGGCCACGTGTAAGGGAACTGAAATCAAACCTTAGAGCTGTCATAACCCAGCTCTGATGCAGAAATGAGAGTTCCAGGACTGAACCCCTTGTTGGGGAGCTTGAGGTTGGGGGATGCCTTCATCACGTGACAGAACACCGACTGAATATATGTTGTCTATAGTTTGGTCAAAAAAAGATGAAAAAGTTCATATTGCCATCGACAAAGACTGAAAAAAATGCAAATCTGAAAACTATAGATCTCAGAAATGTTTCTTTCCTAGTGAATGAGGTGCTAAAGAAAACCAAGCCTTATCAGGCTTCAAGCATGCAGGTAAGTAATTGCAGCCTTGGGCTTCCCTCTTTTCAAAGCAGAGAGTATGATCTACTTTGAACAACACAGGTAATGAGGCCTCAGATAGCCAAGACACGGCAGACTCTATCTGACATGCCCCTTAATAGCATTGTTTTAATTGCCAGAAATCTCTAAAGCTTCGTGCTGTGCTGCAGACGAAAAGCGACGACTGAAGGCTTTTAGATTGCTGCTAAGGAGCTAGTTCCTTCTATTGCATTGCTGGGATTTTTTGTGGTCTATCAGGAGCCTCTTAGAGCCTAGAATGATAAAAAAAAAAGTGGAGCAACACTCTCAGCATGAAATGAAATGCTCAGCGTAGGAACAGGTTGAGACCAGCTGCTTTGCAAATGAAGATGAAACCACATAGACTCTTTTCTGTAGCACGTGGGTGGTTCAGAGAAGGGTAGGAAATGAAGATGTTGTGGTGGTAAGGGTTAACCTTGGCTGAACAAAAATATTTAAATCTGAATTAAATACTATAGGTGTTATGAAAGCAGAGAGAAGTGGTTCTATAGTGAAAGAGAGCACCCAGTACACACTAATTAGTTGCAAAATAAAAAAAGAAAGGAAACATCAAGAAAGAACTGACATTCATCTAGACCTGTTTAGAGTCAGAGATCAACTCTTAACTCTTATAATAACAATAAACCACAACGAACCACACTATACCAATAAATATAGTAGGCAGATCCAGGTGCTCCAGCTAGAGGAAAATCATTTGACAATATTTCCCAATTAGGGCCGGTTCTCATTTGTTGTACACTTGTCAAATTCAGCAGTTCGAGCTCAACTTTTTAGGCCAGGTATCTGTCTCTGAATTCTTAGAGGAAGACAAGGCTAAAATAGTTCAGCTGTGCTCAAAAATGACACTAGAGAAGGAACGTGTCAGAAAACACATTGGTTGGTGAGCTGAGAAAAAGTAACTGCGGCAAGGGAGACTGCTGGCTCTAGGATGCTAACCTTGCTCCTGTGAACAGCTGGAAATACAGAGAAAATGAAGCTGAGCATTGAACGTAGACAACTACCTGCATTTGATTAAGCACTGAGAAGGGCTGGGTTCAGTAAATACTTTTCCCTGTCAGGTTTTTGTGCAGCACTGAGATTCACACGGTGCAGTCAGTGGCATGCGGGAGTACCCGAGCCAGCTTTTTTGCTGGCAACTCTCTGCAACACCGTGCGGTGCTGTGCAGTGCTACGCTCGCCTGAGCTCTAGAAACAGCAAATCTGTGTTAGCACAGAGCTTCACAGGTGTCCTGGTTTTAGCTGGGACTTCAGCTCAGGGCAACGAGAAAGGCTGAGTAGGCAAAGCAAAGTGTTTCTTCCAGCACCAGAGCTATTTGAGTAGCTCTAGGTGTATTATATTTGTTCTCAAAGCCTAGAGGGCAGGTAAGCTCAAGAAACCAGAGACATGGAAAAACCTACCTCAATTTTAACAAATTGTGAGTAATCCCAGCTTCAGCTGATTGTGGCTGGAGTTGCACCATGGATGGATGTTGTGCTTCCTTCCTCATACTTCTTAGGCACCAACTCAGATGGACTAGACAACCCTCCAGAACTGCCTACGTTCCACAGGGAGCAAGTCTCACCTGTCTGAGCTGCATGAGAGTTCTTCCGATGAGATTTTTCCACCTGTCTCCACTGATATTATTTAAATAAGAAGAGTGGACTGCCCCTGCCTCCTTTTTAAGGTAGGTAGGGGTTTGGTGAAGCAGAGCCTGCATTAGTTCAACTAGCCCACATCTTAAATATCTGTTTTTAAGTTCAGTAGTTCAGTATTTAAGTAAGTTTTCAGTAGTATGATATCTTATTTTCACATGAAAACTGAAGACATATGTGCTTCTGTAGATTGATATTTAGTAAATTCCGGTAAGACCTTAAATTATACTCTTTGTAAAATACAGCTAATATAAAGACTCCATAAATTGACAAGTATTACATGTCGTTTTTTGGTTTTTTTTTTGTCCCTGTCTTCAGTTCCTTTCACAGCTAGGTCTATCCTGAGTTGCTTTTAGATAAATACTTTCACTCAGAAATAATTTGTTCTCTGTTCCATGCAAAGTACAAGCATATGCACAGAAACCCTTATAAATATGAATGGTCCCATTGTTTTAAAATTATTCTTTTGCAGTGTTGTATGCAGTCTAGTCTTTGAGATACGTTCAGTGTTTCATAGGGCCTTAAGATTGGAAAGCATCTTTAGTGGTATCAAGGTGCTAACTGAGATGCATGATAAACTTTGTAAAATTCAGTAATCATTTGTTCTTCATAATAAATTTTTGTCTTCATGTGTGTAAAAGTTGCAGTACAAACCCAGAATTCATCAGTTGTCTTGTCCAAATTTTGTTTGTTTCTTTTTTTGATTGTTTTTCCAAAGCTGAAGATATTCTGCGTGAAAGACACCTTCCCTAATTTCTAAAAGTTCCACAACTCGGTTAGTTACTGAGCTAGGTAGGAGTTTCTTGCACAGACTCACAAAAGAGTTGAGGTTGGCAGGGACCTCTGGAGATCATTTGTCCAACCTCCCTGGTCAAAGCAGGGCCATCTACAACGTGTTGCCTAGGATCTCCACCGGTCAGGTTTTGAGTATCTCCACCAAAAGAGACTCCACAAAGACTCTGAACAGCCTGTTTGACCACCCTTACAGTAAAAGAAGCTCTTTCTTACATTTAGACAAAATTTGCTGTATTTCCATTCATTTCCTTTCAGTTCATTGCCTTTTATCCTGTCACTGGGCACACCACTGAAAAGAGCCTGGCTCCATCTTCTTTAATCCTGCTGCAGCAGGCACTTATACACATGGATAAGATCTATCTGACCCTTCTCTTCTCTAGGTTGAACAGTTCCACCTCTCTCAGCCTTTCCGTGTATGAAAGGTGCTCCAGTCCCTTAATCACCTTAGTGGCCCTTTGCTGCCCACTCTCCTCTAGCTCAATATCTCTCTTGTACTGAAGAGACCAGAACTGGACACAGTACTCCAGTACACCAAGTGCTGAGCAGAGTGGAAAGATCACCTTCCTTGACCTGCTGGCAACAGTCTGCCTGATGCAGCCCAAAATGCTGTTGGGCTTCTTCGCTATGAGGGTACACTGTTCATCTCACTGTCCACCAGGACCCTCAGGTCCTTCTCTGCAAAGCTTCTTTCCAGCTTGTCAGTCCCCAGTACGTACTGGTGCATGAGGTTGTTCTTCCCTAGGTGTAGGACTTGGTCTTTACTTTCGTGAACTTCATGAGGTTCCTTTCTGCCCATTTCTCCAAACTTTCCAGGTTGCTCTGCATGACGGCACACATATCTGGTATATCAGCTGCTGTCAATGGAAAGAGACAGGCATCTAAAAACATCAGGTCCTTTTCCCAGCCTTAAATATTTTGTTCCCCATTAGCTGTAGAGGCAAACTAGAAACCAGCTTACACCAGTGCATAATACCTAGGTGGCTGCAGTTAAGGAATTTAAATCCTATTCAATTTGCCAGTTCAACAGACTCTCTCTTGGTTATTCTCTACCAAGTAGTGTTGTTCATGCTGATATGAACACAACATAGATGTTTAGTACATGGTACCTGCAGTTACGTGATCTTCTCTGTAATACTTATGGAAGAAAATACTTCCTTTTGCAGGCACCAAAAGCTCAGTTGCTTTTGAGGCATCTCCCTGTTAACTAGGCATTAATAATCCTATTGTGACAGAATAGATAAAAAAACTCCTTATCAAGTTCTATGTTTTGTCTTGTTTCTCCCCTCATAAAAGAATCCATGTAACAGTTTATTGTCAACTACACAGATGCTTCGGTATTGCCCATGAGCTCCATGCTCATCTGTAAAGTGGTGATCACAGAATCACAGAATCTTCATGGTTGGAAAGGACCCTTAAGATCATCGAGTCCAGCTAAACAACCTACAATCTCTGCCACTAGAGCATGCCCTGAAGTGCCACATCTAGACGTTTCTTAAATACCTCTAGGGATGGTGACTCAACCACCTCCCTGGGCAGGCTGTTCCACTGCCTGACCACTCTTCTAGTAAAGTCATTCTTCCTAATATCTAATCTAAACCTCCCCTGCCGCAGCTTCAGACCATTTCCTCTGGTCCTGTCATTATTCACCTGGGAGAAGAGGCCAACACCCACCTCTCTCCAACCTCCTTTCAGGTAGTTGTGATGCTGAAATCTTCTGGCATTACCCTTATATGACAGTGATTATGCTTTTTGTATTGACCTGAACATCTTCTAAGAGCCCTAACTTCTTGCAGACTCCACAATATTTATCATAGAATTGACAACAGTTAATATCATGAGATTATTTCCTAAAACATAAGCACTCGACCTCTGACAGTGCTCCAAGCTGTGCTTTTTGTTTGACACCCAGTGGTCTGCCACACAGATTTCACACCATTGTTGCAACACTAACATCTTCAGTATCTTTCTCTTACTAAACCTATTTGTTCTCAGTTTGAGTGAAACAGTGGATGCAGGAAAAAAAAAAATTCTTCACTCTGTTGAGCATTGAAAAGTGTTTATTCTGTCTGCTTTTCAAAATTCCAGGAAATGCTTCATCTGCTTATTTAACAGAAGCCATTTTGTTGTACGTTTTAGCTTCATAATTAGTAGTGAATGTTAGATACTGTCTTTCAAAGCAATGGACCAGACTTAGAACAAAACACACAGTTCTCCCAAACAGCCAGGCTCTAATCCTTTTTTCTCCTGCTAAGCATACATTACAATCCTATTGCCTCAAGCTGCAGCTGTAATTTCCCTTCCAGTAGGTCTCCAAGGACACTCCCTGTGTCCCTGGTTTATGTGCTCCCCACCGTCACTGACTGTTGTGTCTTTCCTCTCTCCACAAGTAAGCATGAGGGCAAACTGGACAGATACAATCAGATAATTGTCTCTATCATTTTCACCAAGTTCAGCTACCTAGTGCCCCACTGATCTACCCAGGCTCCAGTGGATTATTCAATAACAAAAGGAGGCCTGATAGAGGACTTCTAAACTGTTTCAAGGAATAATATCGAAGTTCTCCAGACTACACTTTCCATTCCTGAGAAAAGGTCTGCTTTGCAACCTGTTCCTGCTAGCAGTCATGTATACCCAGCGCTGGGCCAACTATGGAGGCTTGTCTTTTACCCCAGAATGCCCCTATGCAGCTTAAGCTGCACTGAATTACAGAATCACAGAATGATAGGGGTTGGAAGGGACCTCTGGAGATCATCTAGTCCAACCCCTGTGCCAAAGCAGACTCACCTAGAACAGGTTAAAATTCGGCCTCCAAGTTAGTTTTTCGTTGAGACATGGGACTTTTTTACACAAACAGAGATGAAAGATTTACATAAATATCTTTAAAGGTTCTCAAAAAAAAACCTATGCTTTTTTTTTTTCCCACAAAATGTCACTTTAGACCTTTGTACAAAGGTTATATAGGCTATTTGTGGAGTTAATGTTACAACTTTTGGTTCAACCAGTGGAGAAAACAGGGGTTTAAAATTGCTAGTGAGAGAAGAGCTGCCTAACACTTGGTTTGCTTCATGTCCAGCGCACAATGAAACCTTGCTGCATTAGAAATCAAAGGGCTTTCAGAAAACTGAATTCCCTGTGTATTTGGGAGGCTAAACCTACTTGGAGCGAGAAGGAAATGGACTTTGTGATATCACTGTAGTATTTCTAGGAAAGATGAGTCATGGAGCTTGACCAAATATAGCATTGCTGCAGGGAAGATAGCTTTAATTGACACTTTTTTTTTTCTCCCCCCTTCCCCCCCCGGGGAAACAGGCTCAGGTTTCTTTTGTAGAAAATCTGGGAAAACAACTTTATTTTATAAATTAATCCGGGAAATTTAATGAAATATTCTAATTGTGCATGTAGAGTATAGATTACGCAATATACATTTCAAAACTCAGATTTGAAAAGTATTTATAGTCATGCATGTTTTTAAACACACTAGTTGCCCCATTGGAAATTTAATTCAGGAAGTCATCTTCCTCAAATCAACGTGACTCCTCATGTGCTTCAGTACTTTGCTGGTGCAAAGACCACACTACAGTTCCACTAAATGTTTTTTTTTAAATGCTTGAGATGACGTAACAGAACTGAGACAGCAAAATTAGAGTTTAACAAACTCTTACACAGATTTAATTCTTTCATGTATCAATATGCAGTATTAAACTTCCACTCCTCCATGAAAGGAACAAAATAATCTATTAAAATTCTTCTTTAGGAAAAAGACAACATTTCTGTCTATGTTGTTCTGCCTATATGTACTTACCAAAAGTAATCCCCCCAAAGAAACCTACAGTATTACCTTGATTATATCCTCATTTAAGCAATTTTTACACCTCTGTAACATATTATTCTTGATTTATACTAATATAAATCAGGGAAGAATCGGGACAAGCTATTTCAGGTGTCTATGGGAGTAGTTGAGGAGTCCATTCATATTAGCTTGGTAGATGCATTTAAAACCAACACTTAATAGTATGTGACTCATCAAATTAAATTTATTTATAACAGAGGTTATTTTTTGACACATGATTGCCACTAGGTCGTGAAGAAAGACTAAGATGTTAAAGAAAGAGCTGTAGATATGGTGGCTAAACCAGCATAGACTTATTTAAAAATAAGGTTTTGACAGAAACATTTATTCTAACTCATCTTTTTTTTTTCCTAAAAGCATTTTCCACTTACATTTTGGGATTGTATTTAGAACTGTTTTCCCGCAAAATAAGTTTTGTTATATAAGTTCTAGTTTAAAACGTAACTATAACATTCTCAGCTGATGTAAATTGCTATAGCTCCTTTTACCTCTATGGATCGTCATTAATTTACATGTAGGCTAGATATCACAGTCATTGAAGATGTAAAACCTCACAACAGTGTTAACTATTTTATTTTATTACTCTAATTAATCCTACAGGAGCGCTCTCCATTAAAACCAGTTGCCGTAAGAATATTGACAACACTAACTCGTCTGACCGGTATGTTCTTTCACTCCCATTGGAACTAAAACACCCTTACAGCAAAGTTACTATCAGCTGTAAAAATAATATATGCTTTTATAGAAAGGAAGCAGTTAAATACACACATTTCACAAACACCTGACAAATGTACAAGGTATAGCATTCACACTTTAAGAAAACTGAAGGAAAACATTTTTGAAAAATGTATTTTTGTTTAAGTACTATGGCATCACAGAGTCGTGCCAAACTTTCAGAATAACAAGATTTTTGGTTTGCCTTGTCATCGGTAAAGAAGGCAAGTGAAAAAAGAATTATGCTATGTTTCAGAGACTACTTTTCCACAAGATGAAACTCCAAAAACACATTCACTTCTGAAAGGATGGTTGCTTAGCTAGTCTTAATCTTCAAAGGCATACTACGAGGTGGTATTTGCCACACAGAACTGATTTTTTTAAATTTTTATTTTCAGAGGAAGGGACTTTTCATGTGGTCTGCCTCTTTCCTTACAAACGCCAAGTAATCTCAGATATATGCAATGTTGAGGTTACAGCCAAGGTGCTATATCCAAGTTAGAGGGTGTTTAATATCCTGCAAGTGGTGTCTTCTTATCAGCTGAAGGCAGAAGAAAGCGTCAGTCTACGGACAGGAGTCTTAGAATTATTCTGATTTGTAGACTGTTACATCTAGCCCAATATTGTCCATTTGAAACCTGGATGACTGTTGAAATCTGTAAGTTTTCCCAGCCTCTTTATCACCGCAGTCTTTCAGAAGAAGGAACAAACTACACAGTGAAAAAGCAGGAAATGTGATTTTGTGAACAGAGTAGGACATTGGACTGGATACATATTGACCTGTTCCGTTCGATTACCAAAAAGCCTTTGGATTATTCCCACTGTTCGCCTAATGGCTAAAAGAAAAGCAGAATTCTCCTCATTCCTCTCTAACATAATGATGTAAATCACACCCTTCTAGGAAGATGTGCAGTGCTTTCTGTAAGTTCCTATTAAAGGAGAATTGTATCTACGTTATATCATGAATACTTCTAGTTTGAATCTCCTAAGCATACAAAAAAGGTAAAAACCGGAGATTTCTATTGATTTCAGGAAGACACCATAATTCTCTGAAGACAGGACTCAGCTGTTTGCTTTTGAAAAGCTGAAGCTTTGGAAAGTGCTTAACAATTCCAGTCCTCCTATTTTTCATCCAGCTTTATCACTGTTGGCAAAAGACCCTTGCTGTGGCCTGATAATGTCTAGTACAGGTGCCTGAATAGAGGGTGTATCAAAGCCCAGAGCACCAAGTGACATCCTACCGAGGCATTATTTCTGGACTGTCAATGAAGCTGAAAGCTCCTGAGGAATTCAGAAGTGGGCCACTACCGAAGGCTGATCAAAAAGATTTTGAAATCAAGCAATTGCCTCTAATTGGATCCTCATGGCACTTACGGAGAGAATCCTTTCAGAAACCCACTTTTAGAAGGCAGTATGTAGAAAATTTCAAATGCTGTATAGCTAGAGTACCAGTAATTAAAACCAGACTACCATTCATTGTATACTTTAGAGATGACTGATTCCCCGAATGCTCAGAAAGGCCCTTTTCATCCCTACCAAATAATACCTGAGCCTGGGACACCCTACCCTCTCTATTTTCAGACTCTGTCCTACTATTCTTATCTTCTTTATGTTATCAAACCCTGCTCATGTGTTCAGGAATAGTGTGAAGTATTCGGTTCATGTTTAGATCAGTACAGTTCTACTAAGGGCTGTGAGGAAAAAAAGGGATCTCTGGAATTTAAAAAACTCCCTCAGCAGTGGGCTGAAACTGGTGGCAGGTTAGAGCACGGCTCTGCGTTTGCAATGTTACTTTTGGATGGCACTTGCGCTATTGAAGGTGTCTGCCCTGCCAGGAAGAAGACTGACATGACAGTTAGAGGCACGTATCAATTAGCTGAAATCAGAGTGCTTATTCTCATGCAAATTATGGATTGTGAACATGAGAAACAAACTCAGACTAACATCTGTCATACAGCACCTACAAAAGATTTTTGCTTTTGAGTCTCAAGGCTGTCTTGGGTTAGCCATAAATCATATTTTGACAGGGTTTAATAAAATATAAATTACGGAACTAGTGAGTCATGCTCAGTATTTCCCTCAGAAGAATTTGAAGGGTGTACATTTTAACTGAGCTGTAAATAGATGAAATTGCAAACCTAATCCTCTGAACTTTTGTAGCTTTACAGATTTTGGAGGAATATGATCTCACATTCAGAATTCTCAGACAACTTTTGTAGATATGCACTATCTACAAAATAGTACTATCTACATTTTGATATCTACAATATCAAAAAAAGTTGAAAAAAAAAACTTATAATGGTTTTACTGGTCAAGTCCTAGAGCAAGTGGTATGCATGATTTATCACATATTTCCAGAAATAAGAGGTCTGGCTGGCTGCAGTTTACACGCACGTCCCCTATTCAGCCTGACATCTCCCAATGGAAAATGGCCTCCATTTCACAGATTCCTCATTTTTTTTGTTTTGCCTGTTTTTACCACCCCATTTCATTGATTCTGAGAAGCTTATTAGCAGATTGAACATGTAACATTGTTTTTAACCTGCAGAACAAAAGCTGTATGTCTGCAGAAGACTGAGCTGCTTTAAATATAGCGTTCTCAGTAACAACAGAACATTTAGTAAGATTAATCCACAAATAAATAAAGCAAATTCAAACTAATATTGTATGTTTTCAAACTCACAAATATTTTCAGAGTGATTCATTCTCATTTCATCTTTTAAAAAAAAAAAATCACTCATAATTTGTTAAACAATGAATAAAAATTTAGGTTTTGTTATTTTTTGTTGGTAAATTCTGAGCCGGCCTCAATGAGTGAAGTCTTGCAGAAAGAACATGTGCATCCTTTCTTAAGGCAGAAGAAAATAAGCCTGTAAAGATTTTACTTATATTTTGGAACTTGCTGCCATTGTATTTGTTTCACTCTACAATACAGAGAGAAATAATAAAAAATATATTAGAAAAAGCTGTTGCAGAACATAAGTTTGCTGCTTTGGGATAAATGAGTAATAGCTACATAACTGTCATCACACAATCACTTTTAAGCCTTCTTTCATGGTATACAGCTGTTGGTTTGGGCAATGCAATTAATTAGAGGGTGAAATCAAAGCCATGTATCTTTCTTCTCTTGTGTGATTTTTACTCCCTGTCTTTCTATCGCTATCATGCCCTTCTAATTATATTAGATGCAATTAAATCATATCTTGCCAACCAACATTTCGATATTCCTGTCAAATAATATATGTATGGTCAAAGAAAATGTATTAATAACTGAAAGGCTTTAGTGTCACGTGTAGATAAGAAGAAAAAACTCCTTTAGAAACTGCTACTCTTCATGTTCTACAGTGCAACCATGAACACTGTTGCTGTCCTAGGAAAAGGAGAGATATAGTCAGACAACGCATTGTCATTTAGGATCAGATTTTCAAGTTTCCAAAAACTAGCAGGGTCTTCATTTAGGGGTGCTGAGTTCAAAATAGCTTAATTTAGATCCACACAAATGTGAAAATATTGGCAGTTCTAATATCTACATTTAAAAAATCAATACAGAATTCTTTTTTCTTCTAGTGTTTTTTATGATAGTGTGGTGTTATTGAATTTGCAGAGTTATTCTTAATTGATTCTTACAAGTCTGAAGCGAAGTTGTACGGTTGACGCTGACTCTGAAATGACCTTCTGCATGTTTTGTGTATATGACCAAGAGAGTCAAAGATGTTATTGCAGGAACAGGATGAACAAAAGATAATTAACGATCCTCTGGACAGATCTGATGATACATTCTTTGCCACAAATGCAACAAGGGCCCTGAAAAAGGTTGAAGGACAAAAGGCAGCTCTCGTAGTAATATCTGCCCCTTGGTCGCAACAGTTTTGATTTCCACAGCTTTTTCAGATGTCCACAATCCCAACTATAAATTTTTGTCTTAGCCAGAACTCCTCACTGAGGAAAGAAAATTCATGAAAGCCTAATATATTTTTCCCGCATTTCACAAAATACTTCTAGATTTACAAAGATTGTGCCAATTATGTTTTGTCTATCCTACTTATTAGAAAAAAGGGGTCTGTGAGAAGGACATACATTTCCAAAGGAAAATTATTTTAGTCATGAAATAGTTCATTGTGTATTCAGCCCAACTAGAAATATTAGACTATGTGTTTCCAGGAATATCAGAGAACCCAATTTCTTTAAGAGCTTCTTTTCTTCTTCTCCAGCTAATAAGTTCGTGAATGTCTTACATCTAGTCACAGAAAATATTCTCCAAGTCTTTCTGTCAGTATCAAAAACTTAGTTATCATGAGATCAGTAGCTGGTACTCATAATCTTATTGAAAGCTCTATCATCTGAGGCACCAGCCACATAGTGATATCACATTTCTCTGAGAGACCTGCCTTCCACATGCAAACAGCATGAGCTTAGTGAGGCAGAAACCTCTGAACTCATCTGTGTTCCATCACAACAAAGTTCCTCTTGTTCCCTTGGAGGGAGTGATGCGCCTCATGCTAAAATGGATCAGAACTTTGCCTCTAAGTATCTCTTTTTCTCCAATAAGTATGAAGAGGACCTCAATAAATGGCTGAAATGCAGACATCTCTGTAGCAAACAATTAAATTTACATGAAATGAAATTTCACCCTAAGGGTCTGTAATTAAAGTGCAATTATGTTCCTAAGTTACACGGACAGGATTCCACCCACTGTCTTTAGACTACCGTTGTTGCTATTATTTATTTGCAGTGAGCTAGAACAAGCAGATTTGGATCAAGGTTGACATCTCATTGTACTTAGTCTCATACAAGCACTGTCTCAAAGCATGAGACTTTCAGATTAAGACAGAATATGAATGAGTAGAGAACAGAAGGGGGAAAATGAAGAAGTACAATGGAAACATCATGTACATTATATACACTATATACTTTAACCACCAATTCCTGTAATTAAGTACAAGTCATCATCTATTTTCTCCATGGTGAATCATCACAAATCAGAAATCCATAAATTGAGAGGTACACATAATGTCCACTAAGTCTTATCTGGACAGGATGTCCCTTCGGCATGACAGAAAAATTAGTTCAAGTAGCCTTTGGAGAAAGAAAATGCAAGCTTTACATAAGAGAAGAGGTGAGAGTATTAATGGTGAATAACACAAACTACATTTTGCAAAGAACCAAAATATATTGAGCAAAATTTTTTCAAAACCCTTCTTTTGTATTTTTTAATTTTTTTTCCTGGTATGTTTTTGCTGCTTCTACTCCCAAATAATGAGGAAAAAAAAAAAAGATTTGGAATTGTACCTCTTTTTGTCTATCTGTTGTTACAGCTAGACTACGAGTAGCAACCCCAGTACACAGTTTAAGGTCAGCTAGTTTTGCTGTGACAGCAAATTGTCTTGACTTGTCCTTGTGGGAGATTTAGGTAGTTTGCTAAAATGGAGTCGAGCTGGATATGGAGACAGAACGGTGGAGGTGCCTACAGTTGATGAAATATTCCTTTCTGTCTGTTCTTACAATACCTATTTCAATTTTAAAAACCATGAATGGAAACAATAAAAAATGAACAAGGAAACAGACTTCCAAATAGGAATGGATGAAAGTAAAACATATTACAGATTGATCAAAAAACAGGAGGCCCCCAAGCAGCCTTCTGGGTATGCTGTGAAAAAAAAAAAACAACTATCAGGAAATATGTGACAGCATATGGAGAGGTGGATGATAAAACCTTTCAAACACAAAATCTGCAAGGAGCGAGATACCAAAATCTGCTGGAAGAAACTGGTGAGATGCAGACACAGACCATGTTTGGAAAAGCACCGGATGTACCTTACAGGCTTCCAAGCTCTTTTAAGTAATGAACTTGTGTGGTTTTCCTTTTGTCTTTTTTTTTTTCTTTTCTTCCAAAGGATGATTAGTTTCCAGGCGTTAACAAAGTGTGCAAAAGTATTATGTGCATGCAAAGACGTTGCTAAATGTTGCACATGAAGAAGTCTGTCATCAATTATATTTCAAGCAATTACTTTGATATCATCTTTCTTTTGTTTACAGTAGGCTACCACGAACAGGGATGTCCCTCAGGAAAAAGGATTTGGGGAGGGGAGAAGACATAGGAAGAAAAGGCTCTGAAAACAATATTTGGCTTTAAGCTTTTTCTTAGAAAAAAAATGAATCATGCGCAAAGTTTTCAGTGCAACAAAAGAAATCTTGTTTGCTCGCCAAAAAGGTTTGTTATAGCAATGACAGGAAACGAGAGAAAAAGAGGTGGGATCCAAGGGACTTCAAGAATTTTAAAAAAAAAAAAAAAAAGAGTCTACAGATTTTGAGGTAGCTTTGCTTAGTGTGTATGTGGGCTTTTTTTTTCCCTTGGTGGATATGTTTTCTTTGGGTAGCTGATAAAGTAATAATTGGTTCCATGTTCAGCAGTACTTTGGCTTTAGCTTCATTTCTTGAATGCAAGGAAAAAGGAATGTAGTTCACAGTCACGCTTTTCCTTTTTCTTTTTTTTTGGTAACAGTCTGAAGAATGAAAGCATGATTCATTTCATAACAAGGAAATGATGCTGCAGCTACATGTAGAGCAGGAGTTCTTGAACTGCACTTGTTTGCGTCCCACCATGAGCTGTCGAGGAGGAGCGCCCCTGCGCTGGGAGAGCTGGGATGGCTGTGCCATGCCAGGGGAGCAGAGGTACAGGGAGATGAGCCAGGCTGGGGTTGGGCTCTGGACTGCAGCACTGTCTCTGACCTCAGGTTTCTGGACACATTAGCCCATGGAGAGAAGTGCAATGTGTGGCGCAAAGGCAAGGGAGTAATGCCGCAAGTTCCAACCTGGGACCAGATCATCACTTTTTAGATTGAGGGCATCTCGGTAGGCTGAGTGGTGGCAGCAGTGCTTTCTCCTAGCAACGCAGTGTGCTCCACCAGCCCTCCCCTGCGGACATGGCAATGACTGTCTGTACTGTGTTAAAGCAGAAGGAAGCTTCCAGCTTTCTGGAATAGCATTAGGTGGTATACAGCCTCAATACAATCTCTGCAGACCAATACAGACTCAGGAGCTGCTGCCCTTATCAAGATGCAGAACAGCCCAGCCACCATTCCAGTACGTCTAAGACACTGCTAGTGAAACGTCTGGAAGATAATCTCCTCTGGTCCAGCAAAGTTTGCAAGTTTTAAAATCAATCTTTAAAATTATAAAACGTGGGCTGATTCTGCAGCTGTTACTCACATGAATAATTTCTATGAACTGGCCCACCCAACCATCCACAGTACAATGATATTAATCACGTTGGATCCATCTAAACCAAACTTGCCTAGTGATAAACCAGCTTTCGTGGGGTGATTTTTGTAAGACAATGATTTTTTCCATGACAGTTAGGACCTAAGGATGTGACCAGGCTCTCAGGGCTTCCTCCTGTCTCTATGTAGTGAAAGACCCTGAAAAGACAGAAACAGATCTCTAATGTCCAGCCCACCTGTAATGGCAGCATACAAAAAAATCCTTAGGAAACTGGAAAACATTGTTCCTTGTTTAAGGTAAACATATGAGTGTGTGAATGGAAACTGATATTATAGAGTCCTACAGAAAGAGCTTGCAAGCTAAAACCGTCCATCTTGCTGAAATAGGATTTTAATACCCTTTTAAAGTTAGTTAGTAATCAGAAGATTGTTCTTATATACCACTATCAAAATCCTTTTATTTGGCCTTTTTTTTTGTCTCTCTAGTCGTAGGTAATATGATTTTCACCATCGAAATGCACTTTCTTGCCTTAATTATGGAATCACAATTTAGGACAACAATATTCTTTGTGCTTTGCGGGTCTCCCCTATGAGGAATGCAGGCT
Source organism: Rissa tridactyla (assembly GCF_028500815.1). Taxonomy (NCBI): domain Eukaryota; kingdom Metazoa; phylum Chordata; class Aves; order Charadriiformes; family Laridae; genus Rissa; species Rissa tridactyla. Next base: position 112,171,925 of record NC_071468.1, on the reverse strand, counting down.
GCTGCAGTGTGTTTGTTTAAGTACCATGCTTACACTAGACTGTAGTTCCCATGTGACTCGCTAGCTCAGTTTTCATTGCCCCTGGCACTCTTCTATTATTTACCTTGCTTCTGAAGTTCCTTGTAAGGAGATTAGAAGCCTTTACCAAAAAATACAGCGAGTCTGGGGCTCATTTTAAATGCGGTTATTCAACCCGCAAAGCAAGGATGAATAACTTGGGGACTGAGTCACAAAACTGGCTTTAATGCCTGCCTCCTGACTCTGGTCAGGCTGGGACGGGGCTACAACAGGCACGTTGGCCATCAAACACCCGGAGCAGAATGAAGGTAGAATAGGAAGGCAATGATGGAGGTGGGGAAAGAAGCATGGTGAGCAAGAAAGCATTCAAAGCATTTGAACCTGTCTGTAAAGAGATTATAAAATGGATCTGTAGCTTTGAAGAGGATCCCAAAATGACTGAAGAACCTGAGACACGACTGAGGGTAGGAATGAAAATCTGTCTTTCAGCCACTGACGTGATGTGAGGGGACATCTGCCAGCTCAGGAGGGAGTCGAAAGCCCAGGAAGATAATCAAAGCAGTAATAAAATCTCATTCAGGAATTCATTTTAAGTTAACGCTTTCCACTGCGGCTACATTTTAGAGCAAAAGGCGTCTTTCCCCCATTTCAGTACGCAGATACCCTTCCCCAGCCCCCTTTACAGCATACTAAGCAAAGTAGGCAGGTGGAGTCTTTTGAGCTAATGACAGACCAAAATCATCATCTAGCAACTGGTGGTGCCTAATGGATGCCTGCAGATGCCTAATTAACATTCATAAAGCACTTGACTCCCTCAGATGAAGTCAGTATACAGTAAAAGCTTAAATTATTATTATTATGAGTAGTAACTGTTTCAGAAAACAATTTTGACTATTCTAAAAAAGAACATTTTATTATTCCTTTTGCTAAAAGAATTGAGTAAAGACCAATTGAGAAAGCTTTTTTTTCCTACACATTAATTATTGTACTCCTGTGTAAATAGCAACTAAACCCATATTAAAAGGGGCTCAGGAGTCTCAGGAGTCTGCATTTCTAACAAAATCTAAGTTGCCATTTAAATCTGACAAAGAGCTGGACAATCAACAATCATTAATGTGTTTGAAATTTTAAAGCAGACTATTCAATCATGCTACAGAGCTGCTAAGAGCGTTCTGCGTCCTTTCCTTGTCCCTGACCCTTAAACTGCTTTGCATCTGGATATTTAAATACTTTGCACAGCTGTGTCTTGCAGACTTTGCCTTCCCCATCTGCTTGTTTGTTTTCCTGGTTTTATTTTTTAGGCTGCTATTTTGTATAAGCAAAATTATCCTTTTATGTCTCCTCTGCCTCTGTTGTTTCTTGTAGATATTGTAAACTACAGCATCTGCGGTACTTCTCCCGTTATACATTTATATTCTACTAGGTAGTGTGGGATAAAGATAAGAAGCCTCAATGGAACATGAGTCTCATGCCCTAGTCTGACACATAAATCCCCAAAGCTTTTTGCTGAAATTTTCTACAGAGTATCCCCTTGGTGTATAAATGACTTCTGTTGATTTTTTACAAGTATATATCACAGGTCAACAGAAAACAGAAGACAAGCCACTGGCCATTTGACAGAACAAAGATACTCTTTACATTAGCAAGAGTGACACTTTTTCTGTCAGATAATCTGAATACTCTGACAGTAAATCTTCCTAAAAACTGGGTGCATGACCTAAGAAAAGTGGCGATTCGGATTTGATTTTTATAGCATTTCTCTGTCTTTGGGTCAGCGTGTTTGCAGAATGAAAGGATGTGTCCTGACCTTTTTATCTCTGAAGGGTGGGAAGTAGCTTCAGATTCAGAGATTTATCTCTTGTATCCTAGAAACAAACTGGGACAAGTTTTCAAGTTCTATCTCCCAGTTATTTCTGGACCACTGAGCTTTACTTACGCTAAGCCATTTCATAACGGAAGTTAAAAATTAATGCTGCTGCTTAGCTATATGCTTAAATATGAGCTCAGCTTTCAGCACAAACAGATGTTCTTTGCTTAGTTGGGATGGTCTGGAAAAAAACACCAATTACAAAATTGTTTTGATGTGTTCGATTCTAAGAATGTGTTAATGACTTATGACTGGAACACACAGATGCCTCTGTTAGGTCAGGATCATGGTTTTCCTACCAGATATCAGAAGTAAATATAATAGCACAAAAGACAGGGGTCACATACTGAAGAGCCGCGGTACCTATAATATCCTACAGCTTTCATATTCATTAATGCATCCCTAATCCTTTGTTCCCTGTGAGTTTATCCTGTACCAAACCCTATCTAAGTGAAACAAATTGTAAGATATGAATCTTACCTGCTTAAAGAAATCTCCCAGATTACCTTAAAATTTCATTTGTCAGGTTTTGTAATAGCTGTTACATCCTGTTGAATTGTTGTGAAATGTCAAGAGCAAGGCAGCAAAACAAGCCCTGCTGAACAGAAGATTAGGAAACAGGAATCACCAAAATCTAATTCTGGATGACCCTGGGGAGAGGGAGGGGAAAGAAGGTAATGCCAAATTTTCATAGTAGCTTCTGATCGTGAGCTTTGGTCTTTGACACAGTTTGCATTCTATTCATGGGTGGTGCACGGTGCTTCTAGCTCCCCTTGGCTCCAGGGGAATGTCCGGAATGGCTGCCTGAGCCTCACAGGGAAATCTAACCATATCCAGGTAATTTCCCGGTAGTTCTATAAATAATGAGCACACATCACCTTGAAAAAGAAACCTTAAAGAAAAAAACAGTATCAAGCTTAGGGTGAGTTTCTACATCTTCTTTACTTGTCAGTTCTTCCAGATACATGCACTTTAGAGAAAAGACCATTAAATTACCTAATCCTCCACCACCTGTTTTTCACAGATGCCTGACATTTCCCCACATTACCCCTGAACAGAGCTCAGTAACGTGTGTTTGATAGAAGAAGGTGATTTTGTCATATACCACCACTCATCAGCTCCTCCAATGTCAGTACTGTAGCCTACTGTGTACTAATTTTAATTAGGTCATGGCTGTATTAAAAGTTGTTGCTGATTTGCAATTTTGCAGTTGCGCTTAGGAATCCCTGTTGTAGACCATTTTGCTTTCAGCATTCAGAAGCGCAACAGGAATTTATTCCCTGCCTGCCAGAGATTACAGTCTAAAATAATTCACTTGGGAACAGTAAACTCCCCTTGATTTCTTATAGTACTCCAAAGGCTAAGGCTTTGGTTAGATAAGTAATAACGGTTTGTTATTGCTAATGCTAATTAAAGAAAAATGAAAGATTCAACACAATTTTTTTAGAGAAAGCTCGCCAAAATGAAGAGCTAAGCTCTCATTCTTACCCATTTAGGTTTTAAGCTCTACTTGAACAGTGAAACGAGAGGAAACGTAATAAACTCAGTGACCGCCCTAAGGACTGAGGCACCTGAAAGATTTCATGTTCCCATTTCAGCAAGTGTCAATAGCAACCCTGAATGTGACTCCTGCTATATTTACCTGACAAGTTTGTCGGTTAGTCTGAAGTGCACTGATTTATGTACCCATAATAATGGGACTTTAGGACCTGTGTGTGTTTTGTTACTTGAGGCCATAGTCGTACAAGACAGCAAATGTTGGCTTTAGGGCTCCTGATTCTGGTTCAAAAAGCCAAAGCCATATGATGTAAAAGGCTGAGTCTACATTATCTCATTTAACTGGCTCAAATTTATTCAAAAATAGCTGAACGGTTAACTTTGTACCAACAGACTGTGTACCACAGTAGGTATTGTTCATCTTCGCCATTCCATCTTAATACCAGAGCCGATATAATTTGTTCTCCTGTATTTGGAAAAATACATAATGCCAAAATAAACTCTGGCATGCGTACTCTGGCTAATGTGACAGAAGTACAGCCATCTGATCACAGCCAAGCTGGATCACATTTGTTTCATAGAGGAGTGATTTTGCTATTGATCACTGACAAATATAGTATTAGTGACAGCAGAACTGCAGTGTGACTTGCCATGCTTGACACAAGGTTTTATGAATAGTCTTCTATACTATCTCTTGACACAGCATCTTTTGTCAGAATCAGTACTGATATGAACAACTCTAAGGTGTGGAGAAATCTTCCCTGCCCCAACTGAAATCCTTCAAGACTGACTGCAGCTGTCAGCGTCCTCCACCCAAACGACCAAGGCATACACTTAACCTCAAACTGACAAAAGGAAGTAGTTTTGTACCTGACTAGGGGGTAGTTTTTCATTTCCCCCACCCAAATACCACATGGGAAATGTGTTAGGTGGGTAGAGCTAAAACACACCCCTAATAATCCCATGGTTGCTCTAGCAGCCAAAACATCCTACAGTGTGTTTACACCATGTCCTCCTGATGAACACGTCCTGGGTGAGGCTCTGTGGCTGGCTTTATTTTCCACATTCTGCAGTTATCTGTGTGTATCACAGAAAGAGATGAAAACGCTTTCCAGTTTTTACAGACTTCCTTGGAAGGAACTGCTTTTACCTACAACAAAAGAACAGTTTTGTTTCTTAACAGCACTGAGGATAAGCTAAAATGCACTAATTCCTCCTCACTTGTAAAACATTTAACATATCGCTACCCACACCCTGTAATTTCAAGACTCATAGGATTTATACTATAAAAGCATAATTGAAACTTCTTGGCAAGGGCCCTATGACTTCCAGTCAAAATGGTTATAGAAGAAAAATTCTCTGTCTTCATGTAAAAGAAATCCTGCCTAAATTAAAAGCAGTTGATATTAGCTCTTTTTCCCCTATAATAATATCTACCATTAAGATGATGGCTAAAATATAAGGTGTTCTTGCATTTCAAGGGATTATGAGAGGAAAAAGGGTTGGTGGGGTTATTTTAGTTACGCCAAGCTGAACTCGTAATATATTTTGTCAAAACAACTGTTTGCTCATCTACATATGGAAATGTATTTTTAATTTAGAATTCATTCAAGATCTCATGTCTTAACTCATCATATCATAATAACTCAATGCCTAATCTAGCACAGAAAAGAAAGTGCGAATGTTCACGTTGTGTGCGCTATACTGCAACTGTAGTTTTCTTAAGATTTGAAAATGATTGAGATTAAATAAAATCACCTATATTAGCTCATTGCTACTTTCAAGAAAAGTGGGTGTGGGAGTGTTGTTGAGGTTCAGCACTTTTTTCTCCTCTATACAAAATCTATGCAAAAGTTCTGTAGAGAAGCAGATCTCCAAATCATACCAATGTAAAGGGCAGTCAGCCTCCTATTGCATGCAGTTACTCACATAATGTCAGTTGAAGAACAATAACCTAAAACTAAATTTTAGCAAAATGGATCTGATGACAGCGAGACAGGACAAACATCCTGAGGACCCAATCAAACGCCATTACCTGAGCTCAAAGGTATGTCTATGTTTTCTGGACTGCTAACCTTGCATCCATCTAAAGAGCTCCTAGAAACTCCCTGTACCTGTATTGCACCATCTATATTTTTCCCCAGCTTCTGCCAGATGGAAGCCTACACCCCAGTCCAACATCCTTGGCCTCCAGTGCCATGGACGTGAGGCAGCAGCAATCGTTTTTGCTCTTTGGAATGGAGTCACAGGATACTACAGCCACTGCCTGGCTCGGCATTTAGCTACTGTCCAGAGCGACGAGAATGCATTCCCCTGCCCTCCTCTGCTGGTGAATGTCCCCCTGTAATAACACCTGACCCGTAGTAATTCCCATTTTATATTACACACATGACAAATTGTCCTGATTTCGCTTGCAAGCCAGTATTTTGTTTTCTACAAGTTTCATTAGCTTACAGGGAGAAAAAAAGTTTAATGTTGACTGTAGTTCATTTCCTGCTAAGCGCTGTTGCCCGTAGGCCAGAGACTGATGGCAGGTCTACAATACTAGATCAAAATGAAAGGCGAGCTCTGAATTTCAATTATTTAAAGTGGTGTTGAAAAAATGGGCTCTCCCTGTAGGATCTGCGTTAACAATTATACAATTACATTGACACAATGGTAGTTATCAAAGAAATATGTGAGATTCATGAAGGGGACTGAATTTACTCAGCAATTTACCCAAAGTTATGAAATTCTGTTGCAAAGGAGATGAGAATGATCACTAATCCTAGTGATCATAATAGTTCCCTTATATTAACAATCACTTAAAATATTTAAATGAGAGATGGCCTTACAGGAGATAAAAAAAAATGTTAAACTTATTCTTATGAAAAGCCAAATGGAGTGCTGTGATTGTCATTATGAACTTTTTTTTATCCTTTCCTCATGTGTGTAGTCTTGTCTGTAGTTGAACTGTAAGACCCTTAGGGCGGGGAAACTGTTAATTCATCAGAGAAAGAGCTCTCTTTGTTCTAGATCCTGTATAATGCTCAGCAAAAGCAGCCTTAATCCCTTTAACACAAATAAAAACAAATAAAGGTATCATAGTAGTGTAGCATTGGAAGAGACTTCAAAGGTCCAGTAGTCTGTCTGCTTGCTTTGAGGAAGAATTAAATGTGCCTAGGCTATCCATGACTGCCTAGCCCATTCCTAAGATGGACTTCTCTTTTCAGGAGAGAAATGGGATTCTTTGGTTACTTTCAGAAACCTGTCTCACTGCTTATCTCTTCTTATATTTAGAAAGTGTTTCCAATATCCGTGTGGAGGGGAGAAACAAAGGTAAATTTTAATTATAATGAAATGCTGGTTGGTTTTTTTGGGCAGGTACCTACATATGACCATGATGCAGGTGTTGATAAGAGAAAGGGAGTCCTAAGTCTCAGCAGGATAGCTTTAGAGAAAAAGCACATTAAGTCTGTACCATCAGAACACTTCTGATGACAGTTCTTGGTTTAATATGTGGCTGTCAAATACTGAGTTGCATAGAAAATGCTTTTAAGTAGCTCAGAAGTAAAAACTCATTAAACCTATGTTTGTCAGGAACACAGTAAAAAGTTACGAGTATTGTCTCTCCTATCCTTCCCCAAAGTTTTCATGCATAAAGTGTTCACTCATTTTCTGAGGACAATAACTGTGTGATTTTCACAGCAAAGACAACCTTTTGTTTTGCTAATATGTATAGTGTGTTCTACTCCATCATTTCATGGTTGCTAATGTCTGCCCTTGTAGACATTTGTAACATGAAAGAATATCAAAATGTAAAAGTTCCATTATGGTTTTATTTTCCTCTTCTTCTATATGCATGTAAATTGGAAAACATTCTGTGAAATAACCTATTGCGGAACATTATTTTGTTTTTTTTTCCGCGGAGTTCATTGAATATAAACATATATGCGCTACTGCTACAGGTTGAAGGATATTCTGTGTAAATTCAGGTTAGCGAGACCCACCATTGTGTGTTGACAGACAGGAAAACTATGTCTGTGTTGCAATCAGGACACAGGTTTGGTGCACATACAGACATAACTGGGCTAGCTCCAATCTTCTGATCATCTGCTTTGTGCCCATATTCATGGCAGAAAACCCACCAGAACGTTGGTTTTGCTGTGAGCAAAGTATGCTTGTGCATAAACCTGAATACTCACTTGGCAGCTCTGTCCTGTGGTATGCAGTTTCATATTAAAACTAGCTTGGTATGTGCTACACGTGTTACAATCACACTTCAATCTGAAGCCTCCATATATCCTAAATTGAAGCAGCAATGCATACTTCACACTCAGAAATGGTCTTCCAGCTCTGGCCATCTGTGGGGCAGATGTGCAACACTTTTCTCACGGCTATAGCAAAAACAGTTTCAGACCAGCCTTCCTGTTGTGCTTCTTCTCATCGACCCGTTTCCAGATCCTGCTGCTGGCAGCAGTCATATTGCATGTTTTGTTTAATAGCTTTGCACCCCCAATTTAATCCATCCCTTATGTGTGCACACATTCCCCCAGGCTCTCTTGACAAAGGCCCCGAGGTGCACACAAGTGAACAGGGAGGAACATGACAACTGTGGCACAGGAATGAAAGTGCACCTACCAAACTGAGAAAGTGATGCCAACCACAAGAACGTGTGGTAAACTTTGGCACAGAAGCTATCAGAGCAGGAATCCTGAACTGCCAACATATTTTAGGAGCACGTGGGCAGGTTTTTATCAAAAACAACCCCATAGTCCCTTCACCACTATGATAACACAAACACACATCCTGTTGCACCGAAAATCTAGAACTGACTACATGTTAATTGCAAGTAAAACATAAGGGTCTTTAGTGCACTTTGCTGTGTGTGTTTACTTAACCCCTTTTTTCCTTCAAAAGCTACTATTTTATAATATGATGGAAGTGCTTTAGAGAAGAAAACACAACAGGGTGCTCTACCAACATATACAATGTGAGCTTTAAATAAAAAGCTTTTTTGTCTTTTTTCACAATCTCATCAAAAAAAAGTCATCCAGTCTTCTACCCAGCTGTCAGTCTTCCACACACGATGCTGCTGGATGGAGATGAGTTTCCACACAAACCCAGCCCTTCCATCAAGCAATACCTGCCGCACGGCACCCAGGGCCAGCACAGACTAAGAAGAAGAGGAGGGCACGGGTGGGATGAAGCAGGAGACTCTCAATGTGTTACCATTTAACAGCAGAAAATGTGCTGCTTTTGTCCGAAGACATTTGAATCAAAGCACTGCACACCACTGCCCTACAAACTACCCTGCTGCTCTTTCTGTGGCTGTACAGGGAAACAGGAACCCATGGAGAAGGAGTCTAATTTATCTCACCGCCATTAAGTGCGTTTCACCTGACACACGTCCTCAGACCTTCTGGAGAAAATAATTATAAATGTGACATATAGGGTAATATACAATAACAAGTGCTTTTTTTCCTGATTAGTATAGTGCTTCTCTAGTCTGCGAATATTGGGTGCATTTTCATATAACTATCTTTTTGCTTTCTAGCAAGAGTCTGTTGTTAATACTAATAAAACTATTTAAGAGTTTGCAGTTTGTTTTGTGAAGAAATGATACCTAATGAAAAAGAAATGTCTTTATAGTAATCTTTTGCTAACCTAACTTGCAGATTTTGTTGTCTGAAATACACTTTTCATCCCAGTTTGAATAAATTTTTTTTTTCATTTATTGTACCATGAAGAACAAGTATAGTAACTGTAGATACGCTAAATGAGACTAATTACTGGTATTGCACAGATATCTATTACAGTCCAGCTAGCATTAGCATGTTGTATCCTGTTTGATGAGAACTCAGCACAGTGGTATTTGCTAATGTTATTACTTCTACGTTCAAAGAAAGTGAAATGGGTCAAGATTCAGGAACTGTAACCATAGTAATGGGTAGCAGGATTCCAGCATTTAAAGGGGAACTGTTAAATTTTGAAGGAGATTAAAAATGGGAAAGTAAGATATAGCAAGAATGTAAAGGACCATAGCCTGCCAGTAATGCCAGAGGGCCCAAATCTGCTCCTGGTGAAATTATCTAAGCTCATGTCAGCTTATTGGAAAGAAGCACAGGGCTTAGTCTAGCAATTAGTCACCTTTCTTTATGAATTAAAATTGCTGGAGAGGATGCTTCTGCGCTTGGCGATCCGAGGAGTCCCAGCCGGGACGCAAAACTCCGTTCCCCAGTTCTGGCCTTTCCATATGCCAGAACAGAAGGATGCATGCTCCATTTTAAACAGTTAAAGACAGCCTTTGCCAAATGCAATAAAGCTGTTTGCAGATTAAAACTTTGAGAATTTCAGCACGTATTTTTTTCTGTTTTACCAGTAAGCAAACATTGCACAACTCTTGAAGAAAAGCCATGTTCCAGGTTTTCCAATAATTTCAAGAATCACATAGTCAAACTGTATTTTATTCCCATCATGTCAGTTCCCAGGTAACAAAAGTGTATGATCTCACACCACACTACATGAGATTCAAATTCTGTCCTCACACCTATGCAGTACTCATAACTTCAGTAATGTTATATGAATACGGTTCAGAACAGGGTTCGATCTAAGACGCCAAGATTTCAGTAGCCTCCCCTTTGACACTTAGTAGAATCTAAATTTTAGACAGCCAGACAGTCCGTCTCAATTTTTATATGGTCTCCATAATCATTTTTATCTCTCAGATTATTACTTACTTATCAATTGAATCGCTTCGATTTTTTTAATATCCCTTAGAAACTAACAGGTAAGATATTTTTTAACTTGGACAATGCTACCTGTGTTCTCCAATCTTATTTTCAGCATGTTTTCTTACCTTTCCTTTAAGCTTCTTATAAGTCACCAAATACTAAGGGTGCAAGTTCTTTCACTGAATTTTCTGTATCAGAAAGTTTGAGAGTTGGTCAAAATTAGCCATCTAAACTCTCCCTATCAGTGGAGAGAGGCAGTGAGGGCAATTAACCTGTCTTTCCTCACCGACTACAACAGGAGTCTAGACAAAGAGCTTAAAATAGGCAGCTAATTTTAAATAGGTAATGCTGGATGAGATAATTAACAAATAATGAAAATAAATGATGGGTAGCCTCCCAGGATGCTGCAGATGTTAACTAAGGAACAAAAGTGATTTGAGAATGCTGAAATATTTGGATAATACCATTTGGCTGTTTCTATTTCTTGTCTCTCACAAACATGCGTCCCAATTTAAAGTTAATTCACTTTTGTTAGAAATGAACTACGACTATGTGGTGGTTACTTTCCACTTCCTTTCTTGCTCATAGGCAAAACCCCGCAACTAGGAAATTTCGTGACAAAGTTCAGGCTTCTGCCAGAAATGTTAGGCTTCTAGTCTTCCAAGGGATACTATGGTGTCAAAGTACTGGTGGTCTGCCTATCTCTGCCTTTCCTTCATATCTTAAAACTCTCTTTTGTTACTTTTATTCTTAAGCAAGCCCCAGGCTGGCCTCTGGGTACATGATTATTTTTCTCAAACAGGCATTAAAATTGCTTTAACCTTTCTGTGTCCATGCTTGTAGCTCCATGAACCCCCCTCTGCATGATCCTGTGGCTGCCCAAGCCTGGCACCATCCCTTCTGGCCCTGAGGTGCTTCAGAGTCTCGTCACCTTCCTGCAATATCCTCTGTCTCATGTGCAGTCTCCGAAAATCAATAATATCCACAACTGTAGAGCTCCCTGTACATCCATTACACCCTCTTCCCCATTTAGTTTCTCCCCCAGTGCTGCAGCAGGAGGACGTGATTTTCCGTAAGGATAAGGAACCAAAGGGGAACTGTTCGGAAGAGAAGGAAATTATGCTTCTGCAGAGAAAGACAAGGCTTAGTGGCCTTAAATCTTCCCACAGCTGAAGTGAGAGAGCTGATGCTTTATGATATGAGAAAACAACGTGAACCCTGATCAACCAGATGCGATACGTGGCTGCAGCTTGGTGAGGTACTTTGTATGCCAAATGCGTTTGCTCACACAGAAGGATAAAACGTAATGTTCGGATGTTCTTTCAAAGCTTCATCTACCACTAAAATTTACCTCCCTCTGTAACCCCTTACAGTCAATCAGCAATCAGCTTGGGTGCAGGAGGTGAAACTGAAATAAGAAAGCAGACAATCAGACCCGGTATGCACTTGTACGCACACACAGGCACACGATGGCAAGCCTTACAGAAGTGTGTAGTCAGATGTTTGCTTTTCAGAAGGACACAGAGAGATAGCTATAAAATATTATTTTTTATTTCCTTAGAGCTCCCCTTTGTAAATCATGACTGATTGAAATAAACTGTCAACTGCAATTTGTTAATTTTATGTGATTTACTCCCGATGTCTGAATGTGAAAACCTGCCAGAAAAAAAAAAAAAGCTTTATAAAACATTAGTGATTTTTATCACCATTAGTGTTTCAGAAATGGAATTTTTTCAGTATTTAATCCTCCTGAATGTTTGTGATGAGCAGCCAGGAAAATGACTGCCACATGCCACACAGTAATGAGGACAGTAAATCAATTACTAATAAGCTGCTAGCCTGTTTTAGACTCAGAACCTTTTCTAAAGGGGAAGAAAGATATTTTATAATCATAACCATACTAGAGCTTAAAAAAAAAGTCACAATTTGAAGCTGAATTTAGTGATCCTTCAAAGAGGACTGCATTTAAAATAGCTGCAACAATTTGTACAATGTTGAGTATCACAAGAGACTCCTGTCATAGGACAAATATTTCTCGTTAATGTAAATGCGCTATAGAACACGACACTGCTTGAAAATATCATCACCAATCTAAGAGGACACGTAAAGGACTATATGTGCCTGAAACTCCCAAGTTCAAATTTGAACCATGCAAACTGAGATTTGAGGAGAAATCTGTGATTTGACCTCCTCTTGAAGAACAAAACAAATTGAGACATGTTCATTAAAAAGGTTAATAGACTTTAGAGAGAATATAAGTGTATACTAAGAGCATCAAGAGACTGAGAGTGGGAATGGAATGATATCACCGCTGTAAGCAGCATTACCAGCGCCAGGGTGTATAATGCACCAATACAGCTTTCTGCCGATATGAGCCTCAGCAAACCTCCTGCACTACAACAGGTAGTAACGCAGAATACTGTCCTAGAAACTGTCTCCACATCAGTTAGAAAGCGCATAGGTCTTTTCTTTAATCAGATAAAGAATGCCGTGATAACACGCTAAGTTGAACCAACACCTAATGCCCTGAAATATCACCTTTAAGTACTTGTCAATATTATTTTTTTTCAGAAAGAGACTGGATCTTACTAGTGACGCATTTGTCAGGAATGTCAGTTTGAATCTTTCCTATGACCCCAACACAGAGATTTTCAGATTTACTAATGGACTCCTGGGAATAACTAGGAAAATAACTGTTACCCTCTTGAGGAGAATAAGGAGAAAGAGCATGCCTTACGCTTATTTTGAAACTACAGATCTGTAGCTGTTTGTACTGGCAGTTTCAACTTAAAATTGGAAAAGGTGGCACTGGTTGTAGCAGATTTCAAGAATATCTGTCCCACTTATATCTGGCTCAGAATTAGCCCTGAGATGAGCTGTACAGTAGGTCAGTAGTAGCAGAAGGTCAGGCAAAACACGAGGGGGGGGAATTTTACTGGAATTTAGGATTCCATACTAATGAGTTTGGAGAATTTGCAGGCTGAGATACTCTCTGCAAAGGAAGCCATATAGACGCAGAGCATAGCCATCAATTTAGATTTATTTTTGTATTTCCTGCTGGCTGGTTATTAGAGTTCTTATTCCATTTTTTCCCATGTTTTCAGTAAAGAGTGAGCTTAACAATGAATGATAAAGGACCCATCTTGAAAAGCCCTTTCAAACCCTTCATGGATTATTGTACTGTATGCTGCAGTGCCAAATTTTTACTAGATGTTTAGGGTGGGATGTTTGTTTGGTTTTTTTTAATTATTATTTTGTTAACATCATTAGATGCAAGGTCACTAACAGAAGGCTATCTTGAATCATAGTAAAACATAGTAACAGTTCAACAACGATTCCACTCTTAAGACTCTGTTTTGCCTTTATTCTTGATCAACCATTTTCAGTGCAGTCTCTGTGACTCAGTGGGTGTATGGCTTTGAGGATTTATGTATCATTTCAGCCGAAAATCTGTGAGTTTCCTTCCTAAAATAATGGTGGACCTACACAAAATGGCATTTGACCTACACGAAAAAAATTTCTGGTGATCTTTTCTTTGATAAATTCTCGTTCCCTATTTTTTGGAGGATAGGCTTGAAATAGGGTGGAAAAGCACCTTTTCGTAAGCCATGCCTCCTTTCTTTTTCCATCAGAAAAAAGACACGCCACTCCTTAGCTCATAAGTCAGACTTCGAGAAAAGTCAAGCCACCGTCTAAAAAGCGGGGCAGCTGCCTTTCTTGTGCCTTCACCACTCTCCCCTGCTGGACACAAATGCCAGGGAGAGGAAATGGCTGCAGGGAGGGGATCGGCACATTAGGGACAGAGAGATGGTGGGAGACAAGCATGTTAGGAAAGAGGACTCGGGGCAGGAGGGGGAATAGAGCTGGAGTTTTACACAAAACCACAACAGAAAATCTGTTAATCAGAATTAGGCATCTACAAAGGTTAAATGTGCAGGTCAAAAACTTATTTTTAATTAAAAAAGCCCTGCCAAGCATCCATGAAGCAGCTGCTGCAGTCCCAGAGCGATCGAGGACCAGGGGGGACGTGCAGCCATACTCGCAGCACACCTTCTCTCCCCGTGTCACACAACCAGGGGTGCACACACCACCCGAGGCTGTGACCAGGGCTCCCTGCCACCCCCCAAATAATCCCAAACTTGAAACACTGATGCTGATAGATGAAGCTTTCCTGTAATAATTTAAGTCAGATATGGAGGTGATACACGGAAGTTGAGAACACAGTTCATTCTCCAGCATAATCCTGTTTTACTGAGGCAGAAGAAAAGTTAACGGCGGTGGTAATTGGTGATGTTTCTGTTGTTTGTTTGATGTGGTCACTGCTTCCTAGGAACGGATCTGAGAGCATAACATTCACTTTACACAAGCCAACGAACTCACCACATTTACAATAAGTTCTTAGGGGGCTGAAGATAAAATACCAGAAGCATCTCCCTCTGTGGCTTGCATATATTGAAATTTAAATGGATGCTGATTTGTGCTGGCATTCCTTTTTACTTTCCAAGGCTGTAATGACTAATACTTCCGTAGAAATATAATCTCTGACTATACTAAAAGCTTCCACTTTACTCAACAATAAAATTTAAGAATTCATTTAAATTAGGAACCTCCTCTGGCCTTGTCATTTTCATACATAAGGATGTTGTAAAACAAACATTACAGAAAAATAATTTCAATTGGTACTCTCATTTGATTTTTCCTTCTAAACCAGACATCTATAGTTGTTGATGGAGTGTAACTTTTCATTTGTAGTAAAAGAACAAGCGAGCAATATAAAGTGTTTTTTACTGGCAAATTTAGGTTTCATCCTGGCAGGACACAAAATTGTAAATTGAATCCCCATGCTCAGCAGCTGAAGCTTAACACCTTGGAAATGATTTTTGGGTTTGTTTTGTTGGTGTTTTTTTTTCTCTTTCTCAGAAGAAACAGAGGATCATCTGGAAAATATTCCACCCTTTGATCCAATACACATCAATTTTAGACTTACCTTAACAGCTTTAAGGGTGGAATTCCTTATTTCCAGCCTTCCCCCTGTTATCAGGACAACATAGAGGGTTCTGTTTAACAGCAGTCAAATGATTTGCAGATGACAGTCAAAAAGGAATTTGTAAAGTCTCTGTTCCAAGGAAAGCCATGATCCACTTAGCTTAAAAAAATCTCCAAACTGCCATTTCCAATATTTTCAAGAATGCCTAAAAATCTAAAGCTCCTCACTGAAGCCTTTTTTTTTTCCTTTCTCTCCTTTTCTTCCACCATAGGTTCAAATATTCCTATCCCTTGAATCTATTGTAAATACGAGTTCATATTTCATACACAGGGACAGAGCTTTTTGTGATTGAAGGGTATTTTTTTATTCACTTGTTGTTTAGAGAAAACAACAGAACAGAAAAAACAACAGTTTTTTCTTCCCTTCAGACTACTCCCAGAGAACATACCCAGGTGTGAATACCAAGCTCTTGGTTTCTGTAATACTCTTCCATGTGTGTGTGTTTTTATGGCCTGCTTTTGCAAACCCTGCTTGCTTTGGATAATCTTCACTTAGATCAGCATTTAAACTGAAGAGAATGGGACTTCTTACATTAGACATTGCTTAACATGAGCAGTGGATGGTACAGCCAGGCTCTTTGTAGGTATTGCAGGATGTGTTTTTTTCCTTTGCAACAATAGCAGGCTTCAAAAGAAAGGGCAAGAAAGGAAATCTCCTTTGAGCATCAGCCCTTTTGAAGCCACGAACTGAAGTCTTAACTCCTGAATCAGTACACACACCCTTCACACAGAGCACAGACCACTTTTTACCATCCTGAAACTTTGCATTCATTTGTCAATATTTAGTGACAATCATATTTGTGAATGCAGATTTCTCCTGAATTTTATTTGGCAGCATTCATTTGCAAAAGAAACTGGCACTTGTTATTAGTTGGCGTGAAGTGGTATAACTCCATATATGTCAAAAGACTACAGGTATCTCATGTTATACCCATAAAATCTTAACCAGTATATTGAAAGAGTATTGGTCTGTGCAGCCTGCAAATTTCAGCATGCAGTACAGTAAGAATGTCCAGACCTGTCAGTTTATAGGTATTATGTATGCAGAAATTCATATGAAAAGCTGGCATGACACAGGATCTTTTCAGTAACACTTGTCTTTCTTTGAGAAGTATTAAACACAAAGAAGTGTGAAGCTCTAAAGGAGTTTCTTAAACTACCAGCCATAGTCGAGACTGAATATCTTTGTTGCCCCAAAACTCTAAAGAGCCCTAAGACTAATGCTTCTACAAACTTCACGTATCTCCAGAAAAAAAAAAAAAAAAGATAAAAAAAGAAAGGGGCATTATCTCTTTCTCTTCATGTCTTGTATGTTGAGCTGAGGAATCAAGGAGGCATCACTGACTTTGACAGTCAAGAACTCTATAAAACCCCATGGGAGACAACTGCCACGTACCTAACAAAGGAAGCATCCTTTGAAAAGGTGACAATCCTTCACATTTCCTTCTTCCTGCCAAGTAGCACCAGTATCATTTGTCGCTTATATTTCAAAACAAAAAAAGTTGCTCTATTTTTCCCTATGGATAAACATGTGGATTCTATACATAGACTTGTCTCAGAAATCAGGGTTTCAGTGCATGCCAGAAGCCTGGAGAGATGGCCTAGGGAAAAAGAAACTAGAAGTAGTAGTTCCCTTTCCAGAGGTGCTTGTTTCTGACTTGCCTGGCCAACGAGGTGCAGTAGGAAGTGTGGCACCCCGCCAAATAGATATGAGACAGCTTCCAGCAGAGGACGGATGCTGTGTGAAGTAAACCTGCTTGAGCCTCCAGGGCAAGAGAACTCCATACTCTGATTGTACAACTTTTCATTGACACTACAATTCAGCAGTGCTAAGGTCAGCCAGGTCCCCTTAGAGAATCATCCAACCCTTTCTGTGCCGCACATGCAAGAAGCTGAGAAACCAAGACTCCATCCTGTTGTTTTATTCGTATGACCGTGTGAATCAGTCTGCAAGGATCAGAAAATATGTAGAACCAGAAAAAAAATCTAGGCGAGGGCCTTTGATTGCCACAGTAGTTTGCAAATCATGACAGGCTAACACAAGAGAGCTCATAACCTTACGAAATGCAAGTGTTCCAGGACAGCTAAATGGAAGACTTCACTTGCACAATTTGAGAAAAGTTCAGCTCTGAAGTATGACAGGAAAACTCTTGCTCAATACCGTTGTTTTCATTTTAACTCAAACTGAGTAAACAGATCCAAAGGATTCTGGCTTTAGGACAGATTTCCTGCATAAGTACTCAGGTGATATATGTATTTCTGTAATGAAATTAAACCTAAGTAACTACTTCAGAGTACAGCATTCGTTCTTCTGATACCTCAAGAAAAAGTGTTTCTGAAAGCTATGCCTTAGGAAGACGGTTCTTACAGGTAAGAAGATGCTCTGTAGAGCACTAACTCCCAGGCCTGAGTATTGTCTTCAAAGGTGTAGCAATAGGGAGTCATTACACTATGACAACAGAACAGGTCAGATAATATCACAAGACTACTCAATGCTGTACATTCTTGAAAAATTATGCTATCTCTAAGCAACAAAGAGGTCTTTATTTTTCTGGTAAAAGAAGCCTTTTTTTAACATTTCATCCTACACCTTACTCAAGGAAAAAAATACATACTCTCCTTCTCGGTTATAGCACTTTTATACAAGACAGTCCTTAGGTTTTGATATAAACATTTTCCCAGCCTTCCATAATGTCTGTTATCATTTGAATTTCCAACTGAAATGCCAGTGCAGATAATTCAGGATACCATGGGAATTAACGGAGTCAGGCAGAGAGATACTGACTCTTAGGCATAACCCTGTAAGCAGAGGACATCTCACTTGTGCTTCTCTTCCTACATCACAAAATACATTTCCAAGTGGGAAATGTTATTCTCAGGGAATTTTTTTTAGCATAATCTACAGAAACTTTGATTAAATATGCCAGCGCTTTACTAATTCTCAGTTAAACATTCTGAATTTGAAGCGAAACAGCTAAACCATCTCTATATTTGAATGCAAATCTTCCTCATTGAAACACTTTGCACCAGACACTGTTTTGTCAGAATTCCTAAATGTTAAACTACTGTCAGCCTAACAACTTGTGCTTTAATTGCAATAATGGAAGGTAGCTTAGTTTCATTTCACAGCTTGTCAACAGGGGCATGGAAATCAGAGGTAAAGAGAAAAAAAAACCAGATATAGTACAGGGTGGCACGATGGAAGATTTCTTTGAATTTGGTAGCTGCATCTCAGTCCTTCATGCTCTGTTTCTGCTGTCTTTTGGGTTGAGTTACATATGTTACCAATCTATGCTATGAGTTATGCCCATAATATTGTGTTGTAAACCAGTCAGAAAAAAACAGTTGAGCAGGATATCTGGTAGTATATGCAGAACTGAGTAAAAAAAAAAAGATAGAATCTGAATTATCACTTTAAAGGGAAACTTTTATTCCAGATAATTATTTTTTTTTAAAAAAGCTGAAATTATTATTCAAGAGGACGGGGCTAGGACTGGTGGGAGACGACTTTTACTAAAAATAAAAACATGCTTAGATTAGTTTAGGGCTCAATCCTGCAAGCTGCCAAGATTTCTGGTCCCAATTCAGTAAATTACTTAAGCATGTGCTTAAGTTTTAAGCACATCATCAGTTCCAAAGAAACGGTCTGACTCACACATGCCTAGTACATGTCTGGACTAGAGCCAGGGATCTCAGCACTTACCAGTATTAAGACCTTCGTTTCCTAACCAAACTAATAGTAAGAGGTAGATTGCAGAGGGAATAAAGCCTCCCACAAACCCCCTTGTTGGCCGTGCCAGCTGGGGAATCACAGCTGGATCTGCTGTAACCCACATGCTGTAACCCACCCAATGTGACTCGACTGTCCCTACCGTGGTACAAAGCTGGCCACAATGTTCCTGCCCTTCTCTCTGTCAAGGGTGAATCATGTCCACTGTTGCTGAAATTCCTAGTTATCCAAACAAGCAATAATAGAAGCATTTGAACAGAAAGGAGTTTTGAGTCATGGAGGTGGTTTTCTTGTGTGGGAAACTACCCACTTTGTATCTATGTGATTAGGAAAGTCAGCTTCATTTGCCTCTGGCTGTCTGAGGCAAGCAACAAAAAGCACATTCATTCTCCTATTCCTTCCTCCTCTCAGCAACACAGAAAGAGGGAAAACATTATTAACGCCTATGTCATAGTCAGGTTGAGAACACATTCCCTGGCAGTAAGGCATCACTTCTACCAATGGGAATTTTTTCCAGCATTTCACATTGCCAACCCTGAATTTACATCCAGGTAGACAAAGGAAGTGCTATATGAATACATGCTGACCGGGCACAAAAAGTATCAGCAGTATTGTTATGGTGATGCTCCTCAGCAACACACCAAATGCTAACTGGCTGTGGTGCTGGACCAAAACTGACTAGGTCTGACTAGAAGAGGCAACTGCTGGAGGGAGGTGCAGAAGACAGTGCAATGACAGTACAGTTCTCCATGTGTGGCCTTGTGGTCTCTGGCAAACTCTGATAGAACTCTTAGAAGAATTTTCATGGAAGACCTGAAAAAAACAAATCAGCTCTGGAGAGTTTTGTAAAGCAAGCATGAGGAGCAGCACAGGCAGTAGTCCAAAAGGGTTTCTCTGAAAAATTAAGAAACAGACAAGAGACCTGGGTACCACAGACAGAGAAAAGATAGCAGACAGTAGCTCCTCATAGCAGCATGAAAATCATGTGGCTGGGAAAAAAAAGGCCAGGATGAGACTTTAGTTGGGGCAGATCTGGAGTGCAACATCAGGTCTGGAACCTATCAAGAAACACAGAGGAAGAATGAGGACAGCAATCCCTCAGACATGTTGAAAGCCCAGGGAGGACACGATTTCAAAAAGAGCAGGCTGTGAACATGGCTTTGTTGAAGATGGCTAATGAGCCAAAACCCCGGTCAGAGGCATGCTGGCTGAGCAGGAGGGGAGCAGAGGGGGAGGACTGGGCTGGGAGAGAGGAGCTCTGCAGCCCAACACGAGCAGTACCTGCCATGAGCCAGCGATGGCAGAGACAGGCTTTCCCTTGCCAGGGTGGGAGACAGGCTGTGCACAGGAAACGTTCAAATATAAAGAAATATATTCCCCATGAGCAGATGGACACGCTCAATATCAGGATCTAGAATATTAAACTTTTCCCAGCCCTGCTCAGCTTTGACACCATGCTGACAACTGCACTTTCCAACTTGAAACAGGTATTTCAGGGGAGCTTTGCCCAGCACCCAAGAGGTTTTATTAAAATCAATATGACAAACTGTGACATCTTTCCAGAAGCGAGTTTAACAACAGGTTTGCATCAGTTTTGCTAGCAGCCTTTGGGCTGCATTTTCAATCTAAGTATACAGCACGATGTCTGTTGAAAGTGCTAAGCTGAAACTGGTGACATCAGCAGTGACAAAGGATGAGAATTGCTTTTATGCTGCTCTCAGCAGCCTTAATAGAAAAATGATTAATCATAAGTGCAAGAAAAAGCTGTCATAATGCCTCAGCTGTTTTACCATTAAATTATACCGGCTATGTCACTTATTAGTTCTGGACTGACTTTTCTATTTTTAATATAAACAAAGGGTAGGTAATTATTAGAGACATCTGCATATATGCTCCCAAAGTGTGGATAAAACCTTTCAACACTCTGAAATATATTTGTTTCTGTATGTACTTAGCTCCTGTCATGTAATAAGAGATAAATTTATAGAGAAAGATGAAAAAGGAAGTAGTCTGTGGTACCTCTGGTCACCTCATTATTGGCATTTTAGATAAGAGATAATTAGTCCAAGGCAATCTATTTATATTGGTATGTACATAGACAATCTGCCTGTATTAGTACACAAATAGATCTATAGGTTACTATGTCATCAACGACAGAGACAGGCAGTTGTGAAAA
Source organism: Rissa tridactyla (assembly GCF_028500815.1). Taxonomy (NCBI): domain Eukaryota; kingdom Metazoa; phylum Chordata; class Aves; order Charadriiformes; family Laridae; genus Rissa; species Rissa tridactyla. Next base: position 112,150,878 of record NC_071468.1, on the reverse strand, counting down.
CTTCAAAGAAACTAGCAGAAAGCTGAAGGGCAGAAACACTATAGGCTTCCATTTCTAAGGAAACATCTGTGCAGAGCTCACAAAGGTTTTTTGGTGGTCAAATCTGAGCAGAATGGTCTGAAGACTAAGTGGTCATGAAAATAAAAATGTTCTCATAAATAATGTTAAATTGGCATCAAGAAAAGTCAGCATTAAAAAAATAAGCACTGAAGAAAAGAAGGGTTTGGGCTGCACAGATGTACCGACATGTACCTGCTTGGCATCCATAAGAAGCAGGTAAAGAAATGTCTCTGAAGGTCTGGCCTATTCAGCACCAATCTCAATGAGGATCCCTTAGAGACAACAACTGAAATTTTGTGTTTAAAGCTTTTACATTTGAAAAACTAGAATATTTATGTCTCTAAACAGAAAGCTCCTTTTTCTTTCTTTCTTTCTTTCTCTTTCTTTCTTTCTTTCTTTCTTTCTTTCTTTCTTTCTTTCTTTCTTTCTTTCTTTCTTTCTTTCTTTCTTTCTTTCTTTCTTTCTTTCTTTCTTAAGATTTTTAACTTCAGTAGGGTGGAAATACAGATTTGGAAATCATTCCTGAAAAAAGTGTTCTCTAAACTGCTTTTAAGGCTTTCTTAGTTTGAGTTTAAACTACTTTTCTGTGTGTTTTCCCTAGCAAGGAATATTCTATCACCTTCCCCTTTGCAGTTAAATTTTACATTCTTGTGGATTATCTAGACTAAAAGCTATCGATTTCTTCAATGTTTCCTAAAAAAAAAAAAGTCGTGTTTTCTGCACCTCTGATCATTCCTGCTGATTTCTTCTGGAATGCCTCCAATTGTGCATATGTTTCTTGAACATCTATTCATGCTCTTACTTCTAAGCATACTTACTGGCTTTTGCTGAAGCAGCCTCTTACTTTTGAAAAAACTATTTAGTAGAGAAAAAATGATGAGGAAAAATACAATGTTAATATAAGAAGTATTCTTTCTCTACCATGGAGCTTGTAGAAGAAAAGTTATTCAGTACATGCAGAGAAAATAACAATGAAAAAAAACCCATAAATTTCATACCACAGTTATGTACATGTAGATGGTTACAATCCCCATGACAGTCCTTCACAACTTTTAGTACATCCTGCAGCCCCTTGTGAGAGAGGGAAGTACTATTATTGTCTTGCTACCAGCAGGGACACATCAACAATTACATATATAGCAACACTCTCATCAACAATTATAGATACCCATCAACACATAATTAAATCTATTTATTTTTATATATTTATATAAACAATATATTCATATATATTTATATTTCTTATTCTCGTGCTACAATGTGGAAATACCTAAATTATCTCTGAAAGAGCTAACCAGAATACCAGAAGCAAAATACCTACATTTAATCCGAGCTCTGCCCATCCAGGCAATTTGCTGAGCAAAGAGGCAAGATTTATTAGCTTGTGTTAATACGGTTATTCTGCTTCTGATGCACAACTGTCTTAGGGTACTGCAGAAAACCTAGGCTCATGTCCTGACAAAATGCTTGAGAGCTGTGTCACCAGATTTGTGATAAATAAGCATGTCTCCCAAATTCCACAATTCGTGCCCAAATCACTCACAGTCCTTCCTCTTCACTTACCTTGGGTTTGGGGTTTTTTTTAGGAAGTTTAACAACTCGAGGGTTAAAGCAGAAATAGAGGCAAAAGACATGTCACCTCAAGTTGAGGTTCTTTCCACACTCCAAGTACAGCTCTTTCATCAGCAGAGGAGGGACCCACCCTCTCTTCTGGGTAAGAAATAGCATGACTCAAAGACAACTAGCTGAGACTCGTGGCACACAAATGTGCACCAAATGCTCCCCATAGGCCTAACAATTTTCTGTGGCAGGAATAAAAAACCACTCCTTTTGAGGATGGGAGACAAGTCTAATGACATTTGATGTAGGAAGGCAACCCAGGTAACTCTGTCCTAGCACATCCACGTACCTCCATATTTCTACCACAGGACTTCAGGTGCCCACGTGAGGAGCCTGCGCTCCCGAGACAGTCAACAGAAAAAATGGAGACCCCACATGGAATGACGGTCTGACCCACGTTGCCTCTCCAGCTGGCATCAAGTCTCTGCCTTGCTCTCAAAATTATTCCAGTTATACAGTCGTGCCACAAAACAGTCAGAAATGAAGTACACTCCTAATCATGTCACATGCTGCCTTTTACATTTAGACTGTGAAAGAAAGGAAAAGCATATTGTATCATCGTATTCACAAAAAGTCTGTGGGAAGTGCAGTCTAGGGATTTTGATTCCCCGAAAAATTTGAAAACACTGGATATGCAGTTAATGCATCTTTTAGGATGCTAATTCATTTCAAAAAAGAGACTTTCATGTCGTGTCTGGACAATACACAGAGTTTCTTCTTTTATAATTTTTGAGTAAATTAATATTTAGTGAAAATCAACTAAGAAACTCAGTGTGCACAAAGGCCAAGGCCGTGGACCTGCGTGCGATGTGAATGTCAAGATCAAGTTAAGCAGTTTATTGCAATATAATCTGTATGCACTTTATGTTCTGCATAACAGAACTTTTCAGTGGACTCTTTCCTCAGTATTGGGTTACGTGGCAGAGCTGAAATGTCTCAAGCACTAAATCTGGTGTACTTCCTCCTTTACTAAATTATATGTACGTGCAATAGATATACACACAACCCTTGCAGTAAAGGTCTGAATAATCACAGTGAGTAAATCACACCTTATTTACACATTTTGTGTTCATACCATAAAACCCATTCTCACTTTTCCCTTTCCCAAGGCCTTCAGTCATGTCATATAGCTAAAAGAGCTGCTCTGAATTGATGTGTATGAAACTAAAACTTTAAATTGCTATAACTAATTATAACTATTATAACTACAAATTAACTATTTTATAAAAAACTCTAAATTGCTTTCTTTTCCCTGCAACTGACAGCATACTATAGGTGATGTCTGTACACGATGTGATCATTCAGGCTGTATGGTGCCAGGAAAACACATCAGAATTTGAAGAATAAATCTGTGGCATTTTGAGTTGACTTCGGTCCACAGATCAGGACCCTTATAAATGCATTTTTTATGATGCTGCCTGGTTAACTCTATGTATATGCATCCAAGTCAAAACCTCATGGTCATGCAGTTCCCTGGTAGACAAATGGCATTTTGCAAGCCAAGGTTTCTCATTTACATTGAAGACATGCCTTTTGCAAAAACTCTTCACCAGTAGGTTTTTTTCAGCTAAGTAGATGGAGACAAAGGTGGAAGAGAAACAGCAGCAGCTGCAGCATCTTTCTACTCAAATGATAATAGTGGCTACCCATCCGGACAACTTCTGAGTTGGTAGATCTTTAGCTCAGCCTGTCCGAATGCGTGAGCTCTGCTCTTAGAAACTGTAGGTAAAACTAGGAAATCCAAGCAGTGAGAGAGTCAGAAAGGGAAGGGGGAGATACTTAAGGAAAAAAGGAAGAAAGAATGTCTAAGGCTAGAAAAGAAGAGGTAGTGGAAGGAAGAATAATTGAAATTTGAGGACCCTGTTTCTCTAGTCTTTATGCATTTCTCTTTTGTTGGCTTATCCTCAAGTAGACTGCTGATGCACAGACCAGAACTTTGGTTAGGTTATTCGGTTAGCGTTCACAGTAACAAAAATCTACAAAATGCTAAAAGGAGCACATTTTGAAGCCTCTTGCCCTTGGCAGTAAATTGTATTTTCATGACTCTTGATATGTGGAAGGTTGGTCACCCTGTTGGTTTGCACACTGTCCGTTGCCTGAAGGGAGCCAGCTGACTTGTCAGAAAGGGAAATCTAGGGACAAAGAAGCAAGAGTGGTTCAGATGTGAATTCTGCCCTATAGTATGAGAACACGTAGCTAAAGCCAAGTACAGCTGCTGAAAACTCAAGGCTATGTTTGGGGCATTACACATTTAGCAGATTTACCTCTTAACTGCTGTTTGTTGTTACTAATTTATGCACTATAGGTATTTTTTCATTGTTGTTCTTTATTGCTACCATCCATGTTGTTACACTTGAGAGGCAAATATTAAAATATTTTCTATGTTTGTTTTTTTTTTTTCCCTCCATAAAAGAACTAGAACATTTTTCTTTGTTTTGCACTCACAGTTTGGAAAGCTTCTAAATGAATCAAGTAATCTATCAGCCCCCACAGGTACTTTAGGTCTTTAAACAGTTTAGCTCCAATCCTGTAAACTTGCATGCACAAAACAATTTAGCTTCAATCCTGTAAATTTGCATGCACAAAGATGGCCAAGAATAAGATTTATCTCACCTAATCTAAGAGATTGGAATCTGTCCTACACAGTTGTCTAGGCTACACTTCTGTTGTCAATCGAGAGGCAGACGTCTAAGATAGGAGGTATGAATCACCCCTCTGGAGGCACGTAGCTCTCTCCATTGACTGCAGAGAGAGAACATAGGAAAGTTGCTTAGACTAGACATCTAACATTAAAATGATCAAAACTAAGTGAGCTAAATCCCATTTGAAGTGCATGAAGGGTATGCTGAAACCAGTGCAACTATTCCTCTGAAGAAAGTTATAGGGATGTTAAAATAGTTGTATAGTAGGGGTTTTACACTATCAAGTTTTTAATGGGAGAGGCTATTTGTTATGTGTTTGGAGGAATACAGCTTTGATCCCCTGACTGGTATTTTTTTGTTAATATTAAGGGATGCAAGTCAGAAAGCTCAAATGTAGAAAGAAAATCATATCAAGGTACATTTAAAAGTATTTTAAAAGATAACTTTTGCTACCCTACCTGGTCCTTCATTTGTTGTTAGAGTTGTTTAATCTGCTTCTGAGGGCAGTCTTCACAAAAATAAGAGGAAAAAAGATCAGCTATTAAAAACTGCATTATAGAGGTGTTTGTGAATATCAAAAGTAAGAAGAACCTGTTATTCTCATATATCAGCAAAAATGAATAATGATACATCTGCACCCTTGGAACTTCAGGCGGGAACAACTGTGATGTTGCCTGACAGGATACTATTCAAATACTTGATTATTAACAGCAACATGTATTGAGTATATTAAGAGGTAAAAAGTTTCCTTGAGAATACTTTAGTAAACTCTGTCAACAGAAGAGAAGGACATGTTAGTCTCGTATGCCCAAACACTGTTTCGTGGCCTGGTTCACATGGATCCTGGAATGAACACCCAAACATTCTCTACACTACCGAATCACAGAATATTTTCTTCCTTTGCAGAAAGAAAATAGCTTTAATTTTCCGGGGACGGAAGGAAGCAAATCCCACCCACCTTGAGGGATCTGATTTCAAGGGACTTCTTTTCGCGTTGCATGTGTTTGTGGGGAGCAGAGGCTTTGTGTGTGCACAGCTATAAGCAACGTGCCAAAACCCACTCGGCGGCTGCTGCCACCCCACTGACGCAGATGAGGGGGTGACTGCCATGCGGAGGTACTGAGTCAAACTGGAATCTGTCCCCGCGCACAGCCCAAAAACTTGGAAACTTCAGTGCCAGATGAAGAGCAGTTAGGAAATCCACCCCCGGAACCCAGGGACAGGGTGCACAGCTGGAGCACAGCCGCAGCCAGAGCCTCCCCGTAGCGGCTGCGGGACGTGCTGGGATCAGCAAATCGCGGCAACATGGCACGTCCCAAAAGGCTGCAATATGCCCCTTTTTCACAGCAGGTAAGAGATGTGTAGGCAGACACGCACCATTCAGCCAAGGGATCTCCACATGCCACTCAGCTGTCAGCTTTGTAGCGACTGCCTGAAATCAGGTGGATTTCACTCAGCGCTCCGGGGAGACAGACTTTACCACTTTGTGACTCACGCTCAACCGGGGGGAGTGGGAACAGCAATCATTTATGACTCACTGTATTGTATAAGGCTTTGGAAAATCATTTGCCTGCATACTGTACAAATACATACTGCAAGTATATTAAATATGTTGAAGTAATTGGAACACAATTAAAATGTTCTGAAGCAAAAGAAAAAGAGAAAGGTTACTCATTACCATCTCTTCCCTTTCACAGAGATAACCTATTAGCAGAAATTTGTGGTATTTTCCTTTTGAAGTAGTCAAGGCTTTAAAATTCTGTCTAGAAATAGAACTGTGTGAATAATTTGGGGTGGGGGTTATATTCAAAGAACAACTAGCAAACTTTTTGGCTTTCTGACAGTGTTTTTTTTTTTTTTCTCTTTTGAGCAACTATTCCTAGCATAAGAAAAATGCAAGTTCTTCTGAAATAGTAGGAACAAATATATTTTGAAACTTTCCCTCTAAAAGCAAAGTTGTGCAAAGGCCCACTGTTCAAACCAGTGTTTTCTGAATAAAACAGGCTGCAAAGAGTACCTTACACAAGAAGGAAAGAAACTGTAGCCTGCAGGTTGGGGTGTTGGTCTGTGCAGTTCTTTGCTTTGCTAGAATTTAAATTGGGACCTTTGAAAAAACCTCTTTCCCCTAGATCTGCAAAAGATCTGAGGTGCATGAATCCTGTAGGAAAATGTATGAATCTTGTAGGAGAATTTATAACCCAGGGTTAGATGCCCGGATCCTTGGATGGGGCAAGTGATGGCAATACCAAGGAGAGCTGTGCTTGAACACCCCCCTGTCCTCCAGACCAAAGCCATGAGCAGCAACACTGTTAAAGCAGTTTGTAACTGGAAAGGAAAAAATCCTGTCAAAATGCATATTTTTGAGACAACTATCTCCCTGATGCAGTGCACCTCGTGATCAGGCAAACCCTGTCAGAGCACAACGGGTGGTGGGAGGACGAGAGTGGGAACGGGCACTCTTCCACGCCGCGCTTCAGTCTGGAGTCACAGACAGGTCAATCCACAGAGAAAAACTACTTGTTATCACCAAAAACTAAAGCTAAACTAAAACAAATGCAGGCATTAGTTAGCTGATTGCTAGGCAGGGGCTATCACAGCAAAAACAAGCTAAAGCCAGCTCAGGCCAAGACAAGTCCAGGCACATTTTTAATCCCTGCACTGTCAGGTCAACAGAAGACCCTGGACCTTTTACTTCTAGTGGCAAAAAATCATATGTACTGGGCTACAAAACAAGGGACTGGGAAGCAGAGAGAAAGAGAAGGATGGTACATCAAAACCAGATCTATGTAGGACAGCCTTAAATATATGTAGTGTAGCTGGGACATTGTATCCTGAGTCTGGGAACAAAAGAATTTCCTTTTAAGATACTCCTTGTCAAGACAGAGAAATGACTGTTCTTGCAGAATGCAGCCAGGGCACCTGGGACCAACTGTTTCCCAAAATACAGCCTGAAGATCAGCACCCGATATAAAAACCCCTGTCTTTTTCTCACCTCAGCCATGGGGAGCAAATCTGCCCATCTCTCCAAAGTGTCAGGCTTGTGTAGAATGCCTTTCTCCCTGATTTTGAAGGCTTTCTGTCCTGCCCATGCAGCCAGAAATGGGGCCAGAAGGAGAAAGAAAGAAGCAGCAAAGCAGCAGCCCTGGAGCTGAGTACTGGCCTGGTATGGCAAAATCTGAGCTTACAATTAAATCTAGACAAAACAATAAAACATGTACAGGCTCTCTATCGAATATCTGACATTTGGTCAGAGCCTTGTAAAGAGGTTGGGATCCTGCTTTCTTGCTCGTTGGCTTCTCCTACAAAACGTATGACTTCTCTGTATGTTGCAGCTGGCACCCCTTCAATGGTTTCTGTCCCCCTTGTCACATTGCCCCTTTCTTAAGTTATGAACAACTCCCCTCTCTCTCCTTCATAGAGCACCCTACCCATCTAGAAGACGACATCTATCAGTGCAGTCTCCTTGGGGCATTTCTGCTGTAACATCTTGCAAGATTTATGGGACCTTGGTGTCATCCAAACGTCACCCAGCCCAGCATAACTCCATTCACTCGAACTAACCCAGTGCTGACTTGATCCTACACCCAGCCAGTGAAAGGTGGCCCTTAGTCAACTAGGTGGCAAGTAGGGCAGAGCTTATAAGATACGATGAGTCTCACAGCTATGATACTGCTCCTCCACATTCTCCATGAATTCTCCATTTGCCTGTGCTCCTTTTTTATCTCATAAGCAAGGGCCAAAGTGGTAACCCAGCAAAGCAGATGCCAAGACTTTAAATTCTGGAATATTGTTGGGATCTTATTCTACTAATGTGTGTAGAAACAAATCTAGTGTAAACTAGAAGTTTTAAAAAAAAACTTCTAATACTACAGGCACAGCAATGTACTTATAGCTCAGTAAACTGCCCAGAGCAATACTGAGATCAAAATGCAGCATTTTAGAGGAGACAGAAAATCTTTACGAATAGTTCAGATGTAAAATGTGACTTGCGTACTACCTGAGCAGGGAAAATAAAGGAGAATTAATGGTGTTGATCTTATAGGAAACAATCCTGAAATGGTTAATATAACCAGCTAAAACCACTACATTAAATTAGGCACTGGATTAAATTTTAAAAATCAAACTCAGAATGCTGCTTTTGAATAGATAGAGGGTGGAAAAGACATTCCCTCCTTCCCTAGTGTTTTTTAGTGCTTTTAAAGGTTTTAGCGGACAAATAAGCTAGATGTTATTGTAAAAATCACTGTGATTACTACAGAACAGGTCTACAGGAGACCAAAGACCAGTACAATAATAACAAAATTGCATCAAATAAAATAATAAGGAAAGGAAAATGGTGATTGTGAGCTCTGTGGATTTCAGGCAAAATGACAATATTGATTGTGGCCCAGAGGCCAGAGTAATCAAATATCATGAGAAAAATGTACTCATTTACCTTGATGTGCGGCAAACAGTCTGTTCCCAAAGGAGGCTTTTTATTTTTTCTAAAAGAAAAATTATGTGAAGAAAAGAGGACAGGTTAGTCCTTTGCACCTGAGGCAGTTGCATATAAATTATTTTTGGATACATAAAAACATGTAAAGGCTTTGCAGGGGGAAAGAGTGAAAATTTCCAGTACTGGATTTTTCAGAACAAGATGACTAGAAATATAATTTGGGGGGTGGGCAAGGAACACCTTTCAATTTTGGTGGGGGGCAAAGGCAGAGATTAACCACCACATTCGCTAACTCCTCATTCTGTTGGCAGAATAATTTTACAGGATTATATGTGGGCATTTGAGCTGACCCACATATATACAGAAGGGCTAAAGAACAGAGACTTATCTTATCTGTCCAGATTCTGAAGCAACATGTGAAAAATGTAGGTTTTTTTCTTCAAACCCAAGTCTATTCCCTTGTACACTGTAGACAGAGCACAAAATAGTTTTTCAAAGAAAGAGATTAAAAATGTAGCTGGTTGTTTTTCAAACAGATGAACAAAGACTTCTCTGTTCTATTATCAGTGCTCATATCTGTTCTGGTACAGGATGTGTCATTGCTCTCTGTACCAAAATGTTACTGCATATTGTAACGTTCATTGAGAAAAATAATTAAAAAGAAAGCTCAGGATGTGGTTAAACCCTAACAGTGTCACTCTGGGATGTACATGCGTAAATCACGTCCAGGGTTACAGAATGAACTCAAGAGACCAAATTAATATTCTGTAACATCCCTGGATACTTCTGGAGACTTCGGCAAATTCTTCCTCATTTTATGTAAGTATTGGCTTAATATCCAAACTCGTGAAGCACCAGAAGATGCTCTGGGTTTACTAAAACTTGTTTGTACTCAACAGTTTCAAAAATCAGGTCACTACCTCACTATATATAAAGAACCTCACTAGGATGGCCTGATTTTTGGAAGTGCCAAGCTGCCACAGTTTTTACTAAAGTCAGTGAAAATTATAAGTGCTCAGTAACTGGAAATCCAGATGCTTTTTGTTCAATTTTTTATCCATATATGAGAGATTTTGGCTACCTAAAGCTGAAAATCTTATACTGAGTCTTGGTCTTGTAACGACATAATGGAACAGAAATTTGGGTCATTATTTTAAAAGAGGGAAACAGTAATTGGGTCATTGAGATTGAGGTAGAAAAGCCAGTTCAGCCTCGGTTTGCTGAATTCATCTAAGGTCTTCAACATTAAGAAAATATCTTCTCGTGTTTTCAAGATTTTTCCTGAGGTTTGATTCATAATTTAATTAAAAACAACATGTACTCTCCCATGAGTATTATAGACAGAGGTGAGATCTGGTGTCATATTTAAATACTCATTAGAATAGAATATTTGGGAGTGGAGGGAGAATACAGGGTGAAAATTTCACTTGGGAAACACTCTTATTTCCACTGGAGTCAGTGACAGAATTCCCACTGACTTTTAAAGACAGCAAAAGCAAGTCAGCACAAAAAAAGCATAAACAGAAGCATCCCAACCCTGCTGAGACTTCATTACATAATTTTGAAAATATGAAGGATAAATCCAGGCATCTAAATGACATATACATGTGTTATCCACCATTAATAAGTGATGAGAAATAAATAAATGAAACCGAACATGCCCAGTGCACCGCTGCTCTTCACAGGAGGTGAGTCGGAGAACCTAAAAATAGAAAAGACGATTTTGTGTGCAAGTGCCATGAAGGAGTAGTGGTTCAGCAGGGGAAGATGTAAACAGAGCACCAACACAGTCCCAGTGGGGGTGTACAAATGTGAAGGAGGGCACAGCTTCTCTCACTGTGCATCACATGGAAAGACTCCAGGTAAGGCACAAACAGCACAGATCTAAAACGTAGCAGTAGGTGCCCTCCTAGGGTGGCTTATATATGATTTTTTTTCTTTTCCAATTTTGACTTGTCTCTTGTCCCTGAGTAGCCAGCTGCTGGCTACTGTCTTTTTAAGTGTCTTATATACATTGGATTTGTTTCCTATTTTTTGTGCTTTGCATGTCTGCTGAATAATTTATGCTATGAAAAACAAGTTAAGCAAACAGGCTTCTTTTGTACTTCATTCAGGAAGCAGTGATGTTAGTGGTCACTGGCTAGGGAAGGAAAGACAGTCCCACAAACAGTTTGAGCCAAACACTTTAAAGGTTTTGAAGATCAAGACCAGATCCTTAACTTAATTACATAATAATAAAGGCCAGTTGTTAACTTCCTCCACTTGAAGAATGATATGTTCATTCTGTTTCTAATTGGCAGCTGCTATAGGAACTCATGGCTCATTACAATGATGTCAGTATGGCAGCTCCAAGCAAGAGCCAGCAAACCATCAAGAAATATATAAGCACAGAGCACAACTGTTTCCTCTTAGCTGATGATTTGCCTACAAAAATAAATCCCACCTGTTCCAAAACTTTGACACGGTAATGAAATAGAAGTGGTACCAAGCACCTTGATCACTTCTAGAGCAGCCATGGGAGCCTCCCAACAGCCCCCTGTAACTGGCTGGTAGGTGGGAAAAGCAGACATGGGGGTGAGCGTGTGGTAGCTGTGGTTCTTTGCTATGTGCCGTCTGTGTAGATTCTGTTCTTTACATGCACAAATGCCACGAAAAGTAAGTCAGATCATCCTGAACAGCATTATCCATTGTGGTTATGCCCTTAGTTTCATTTGGACTTCCACATCTCAGGCTATGGAGCGTCCCCTATCCAAACACAGTGAAGAACGCTTGCTCCAGTAACCCCAACTGCTGGGAGCTGCTGGAGGTAGAACGTGCATTCCAGACTCTTCTCTTTACAGTAGAAATCAAAATAGTTAAAAATTAAACAGAGAAGGGTACTGGTTGGATTCTTCCTCTGAAGAAATATCTCCTCAAGTTATATCAATTGTGTGCCCTCAGCAGGCCTTCTCAGTCAATTAATTTTCAAGGTCTAGTGGAAAAAACATGGATCTGGGGTCAGTATTTCACTTGAAAAGTCAAAATTGGGAAAAAAATGTGTGTCTATCGCAAAAACTAGTGTGAGAATCAAAACAGAAGCATAAGCAGAGTCAAGAGCTACTGGAATTAAGTAAACCTCACTGGTATGAGGGTATAATGAAGAAGGGTAATACCTGAATTTAGAAAGAAAAGATTAAAAAGCACATGATGGACAGGTCATATGGAGTGTGGTATAGTGAAAAGCTGAAAAAACAGTGTCCTCTTCCTAACAAACAGAAGCTAACTATGAAAGCTAGCCAGAAAATATGACCAGAACTAGAGTGCAGCAGGTAAGAAAAAGATGGTGTTGTGAAAACATGGACCCTACTTGTTCCAGGCTACACCATTAAAGGCAAGATGGTTCTCTGTGGTGATTGTGGTTATCCCTTACATATCCAGTTGTGGCAGCCTGGAAATCATGAAGGGCACATGAGATGTCAAAACAGTCTCGTATGCAAGGGCTGCAGTGAAGAACCCAGAATCCAATGAATGGGCCCTTGAAAAAAAACTTACTGCTTAAAATGAAGAACAATGTTTCGATTATAGGAAACAGTAGAAATCTTAAGCCACAAACCAATAACAAAGTGTGCATCTACCCCAGTGCATATGGAGCACTCCAAGGCCTAAACTCAGCACATGATAACCTTGCACCAGAAAATGTTGGGGACTGTAATTTCAACACACATGACTGAGAGCATATTCAGCATCGAAGCTTGACATCCACATTCTCGATATCCTGCAGCTCAGTAAAGCTTACTGATTAAGCTTTCTTTAAAAAGACCAAGACTATCCTGACTATGAAGCTCAGCAGATCATTCCACGAATGGACTATATTATGTCACGTGGATTTACTGACACAGACTTTCCCCTTTTCAGTGAGTTCTGCACCACGCTTCATTTTGCAGCATTGATGTGTCCTTAGAATGCACAAAACAACTGATATCTGTTTTGAGTTGAGGCAGCTATGCAGATTTATACCAGCTGAAGATCTGGACTACAGTATCACCCCATTCCTTTCCTGCATGCAACATAATACTGCTGGGCTGCAAAGAGCTGTTGGAGCTGCCATATGGCAGCTAAGGGCAACCAGCTTCCTGATAACGAAACAAAACCTTGTCACATGCAATAGACAGTGACTTGTGGTTCCAACCTGTCTCCTCTGGAAAAACAGGTAATGTTCATAAGAGGAAGCTGGGCTGTATCAGAAAGATTAATTTTAAACCTGTAGTGCTGTGCTGGTAATTGGTACGTTGTCATATCAAACAAAGAGCCAGTATCAACAAAGATGAGCCCACTCCTTGCTTCTATAATTAGAAAAAAAACAGTGATAAGATATGTATTTATGGAAATGCAAATAGGAGCCATCATGTTCTCCCATGCTACACAAATGTTGCAGCCAACCCTCTTTTCCACACAAAGCTGTTAGGTAACGATAGCTCATGTATATGAGGGGACCTAGCCCAAAAGTTCACTTTCAACGTAGAAAATTCCTAGACTCTGGAATAGATAAAATATCTGAACGTCTCCTCATTACTAATGCTGTAATTCTGGTGTTTTACAAGCTGTTTTTTAAGTGGTAAAAGCCTTTCAGCCTGCCCAGCTCAGGTGGTAAAAGCTTTTCAGCCTGCCCAGCTGAGATGCTTGAGCTTTTCAGCAGCAGGACACCTTACTTCACGGGCAGGATTTCTTTGCTCAGGATAGAAAGCAGGAAAGTCTGCACTAAATAATGTAGGAAGAGTGAAATAATTGCAACCTTGCTACTTCTTTGTGACTCCCACAACGAAAACTTCTGTTCCATGGGAAAAGGGTTGGGTGAAGAAGATCTCTATTCTTAGCTTGTAATGATCTGACTTTACTGCATTTCTACATTGGCCTGATCCAAAGCCCATAAAGCTGATGGACTAGAAAACTTTAAGGTGGAATATGTACTCTGGCATTAAATGACAGCAAATCATTTGCAGCAGGGAAGCAGCTTGTCCACCTGGATGGGCATAGAGATCAGAACACGGACTATTCACCCAGCCAGCTGACACTACCACCTTCATCACTGCACCAGAGTGAAAACCTGCAAACAGTTTAGGAGCGTGCTAGAAGTTTCAGTGAAAGACAATGCCAGATAAATGGCATCAGTGAGGGATTCAACAGGCAGACTGGGAAGGAAGGAAAAGCAGTAAATCAAAAGCAACAGTTGGCATTTACTGGTTTTAGAGCCTTTCAAAATATGCAGGGTCCTTCAGAGAAGGAGATATAATCTAATACTAATCTGAGTGGTAAGTGATACTAACAAGTTGTAAAAAGTGGGAAGCTGAAGGTCAGCAAGGTCAGACAGTCACCCTTTTTTTGAAAAGGTGCCCTTTATGGCTAAGATTTTCTTGGCAGTCCTCACAAACACTTATTAACAGCTCTCTTCTTTGGGTATATCAGCATAAAGCATAGGAGTGGTTTGATAGATCAGGTTTAAGAAGGTAATTCTAGTAAAGACAAAGAGTCTGGCAGTAAAGGCAGCAGCTAAACTGAGAATCTCAGCTTGGCTCTACTGGCAGAGCATGATGTGCAGTGACTATTCACTCACTATTGTGATGATCTGCAAAGTATTTCATTTGAACAAAAGAAATGTGAAAGAAGCCCTGGAGGCACCAAGTTTCTCAAGACGCAGGGCCTTAACAAGTAGCCTTGCTTTAAAATCTCTATTAAATCATAAGGTAATCAACAAAATAATCTAGAGAACCAATATCTGCCCAATCACCAGATAGCTTGCAATCAGGACAAGTTTTCCTTGAATTCATTACAGCATTCTAGCAGAACTACTGTTGCAACGGATGTCAACAAGAGATGCTGTTACATACTGTCTTTCCAAATCACAGGAATAATCCTAGCATGTGGAGTAAGATTTAGTTTGGAAAACCAGGTGAGGAGTTAGTTTGGGTTACGTAAACTCTGATAAAGAAGCAACAAGACCTTTTTTTCCTTGGTTTTAATCTCTAATAAGAGTTCTCAAAAACTGTAATGGGACACTCACTCTCTGATAACTGGGCATTTTTGGTGGATTGTGATTTCTAAAATATACATATATAAATTTCCTGTATTCTGTTTAACAACTTGCATCAGAATGAGACTGAATGAGCGTGTTTAAAATAATCTTAAAGAACAGAATTTCAGAGGCTTTCTCTGGCACCTTTACAGCGTTCTTATTTGCTGTCTTTCCCTATGTGTACTGCATGTTTTAAGTCCCATTCTCAGCCTTATCTAGTCAAGACATTGCTCTCTGACCTGGTTTAAGATGGATCATATGTTAGCACATGAACTAGTGAAAGAGTTTCAATCTTGTAATACTGCTCTGTTGAGTAAAGCTCGGAGTACTTGCATACTGAAGTTCTCGTGGAACACAAAATATGCAAGATTTTTGTTCTACATCTGGAAAAAATGGGTGTCTTTAAAGTTTAATTGGTTGAGTTTGACTGAGGTGGGGAAAAAGCTTGGATAGTGTCAGTATCTAACTTAGGTTATGCAAGTTAAAGTATCTGCACGCTAAAAGTACAACAGGTCTAGAGTCAATACCTACTCTGACTGCGTTCCACATTATTCTTTCCTGTGATGCTTCTAATTTTTTGATGTGCTTCTCTGTATATGAATCGTTAACCCATTTGTTATCTTTTCCTGACCTACTATAGCGTCCAACTATTTTCTTTTTTCTCTTGGCCCAGCAGAAATCTTTTCCAGGGCCATACACTGCTTATTCAAAGAGGGAAAATGCATGCATCAAGCCTTGTCAAAATGTTTAGATTTCGCAGTTGACATGGGTACTGAAAAATAAAATAAATTAATGTAGAATGCAAAAAGGAAAACTTAAGCTGCAGCTGAATATGTAAGGATGTGACCCTTTGCAGAGAGTTTTCTTTGGGCAGACAAATAAAGGCTTTAAAGCATATCAGCATCTACTGGGTATTTGTTCCAAAAGACCAGATTTCCTGAGGCTGAACTTACAACTTATGCTATTTTAGAACACAAGGGTCAATTCCACTTGACCGTTTCTATTTTTTAATTCTGAATATGAATGGTTGGGAAGCAAAAGACATTGCATACGGGGGATGGTATGTTACACAGGCAGGGAGTTTGTGAAACAACCCCTAGTCAAATCTTTAAATGCAAAGTAGACAGGGGTTGAAACAAGAGCATAGCTTAGTTTGCTATAACCTTTGCAGCATGTTCAGGGACAAAATCCATTTTGTGATTATGCTTTATTCACGTTATAAATTTCCACAAATTTCTTCAAGAGCTGGAAGGTGAGAAAGTAGCAAAGTGTAGTAGAGAGAATATCCCATCAAATCTTTACTCTGTTTTTGTGTATGCCCTTTCTAATACTGCTCCCGTCACCACAGTAGCTCAGAGCCTTCCAGTAAAGCACTAAGCAACGTGACCAACATCTGTCAAATGTTTATGCTCTTTGTTTCTCTCCTCAGGGAAAGATGTGTGTTCAGCAGAGTGTTTTCTTTTGGAATTTATTTTTAATAAAATCTAAATGCATGTGCTGTTTGTTTGTTAGAGAAGTCAAATAAATATGCCTTGCACTCAGGACGGTAGGTACAGAGGACGCCATAGCCCCGGGCTGTCTCTGGGAGAGGGAGAATTGCAGATTTCTGCCCAGGAGTGGGTAAAAGCAGTGGGCAGGTGATGAAGGGGGAAAGTGGGGAGTGTTTAAAGGGACCTGCGGCAGAGGGGGTACTTACACAAGCAGAGAACGCAGGAAGGAGAGGATGAGGCTTTATTTTTGCACCTTTGACAGCTTGCATTCAAATATTATGTTGCAAATACTAAAAAAAAAAAAAAAAAAAAAAGTTGCAGCCTAATTCCCACATACTGTCATCAGAGCCATTGCTCATTTTGCTGCTTCTGCCCCTGAGCATCCTGACATTGGAACAAAAGGGCTATGACAGTGAAGCATGCGGCAGACCTGGGAGAGCATGTTAACACGTTTGCTGGCTGTGCTTTTTTAATGTCCAGCTCAGGATCAGGACAACCTTAACGTGTGTCTCTGGCGCACGTATTTTAAAAAGAGAGAGAAAGGGAAAAAAAACATTGTCAGGCACTTTCAGCTGGTCAGAATATGGGTGAAAAGTCCTGTATGTTGGGAATTAAACAATTTCCAATTAGAAGGTAAACTTAGAGGGTTTTGAGCGCACAGTGGAGAAGCAGGACTGATGTGCTATTTTCTTTTCAGTCATTAAGAGGGACTTTAGGAGACTCCTATGAAAAGACAGGAGAAGTCAGCTCCATCCTGCTCCCAACATTAGCAAGTAAATTTTTCCTTTGACTGGAGTAGATGTGTTAATGTTAAAAAAAATAATTGGGGGAGGATTTATTCAGTGAGATCTTCTATTCTTCTGAAATAATCACTTTGTTTGCCTGTTTCTCATTCAAGCACAGCCTTAAGAATAAACTCCTATACTAGTCTTCACATAAGTAGTATATCTAGTAAATCATTCTTCCTCTGTTGTAAAGAGTTTAACTACAGCCCTGCAGCTAAACCAACCCAATTCTTGAGGAATATGCTTAAAATAAACACTACAGATAAAACATCAAGTTGTCTTCAGGTGATATTTTATTATCCTTTCTATCACAATTGCCACTTCTCTTCATTTCATGTTAACTTTTTAACAGCTAAAACCTGGTGTGCTCAGCATGATTTAGAAAGTGAGACATCCCTTGAGTTAGAGAGAAGAAACATTAAAAAACAAAGCTTAAAAAATATCATTGTTCTCTGGTTGCAGAGACACATGTGCATTTGCATCAATGCAGACAAGTGCTGTCCTTAAGGGAGGATTATTTTATTTTTCTCTGTCCCAAGACATAAATTTAGTCTTGGTGCTCTACTCCCCAAAACTCCCACACATTTCATTGGAAAATATACCTGAACAAAGACTGCAAGTTCTGTCCTTGGGGAGGCAGAGAGTAGATTTTTGTCTTAGATTTATACCAGCAGTATGTGGAGACAGAAAATATGCAATAAGTCAAAGAGATTTTACTTATCAGAGCTTTAGACAACGATTTGTCAGTACTTAACTGTATTGCTGGATGACTCATTCCCATTTCTAATACCTAGGAATACAGGGCATGTGTGGGAACACAATGTCTGCATTGATTTTAATCTGGTCTCTTTTTGTACTGTCTACAAATAGCTCAAAATGAACCCAATCAGATAAGCAGAGCAGAAAATGATTGCAAAAACACATACAGTAAGCCACTCACGGGGGCCTCAGGAAGGCCAAGGAATACACAAAACAGAAAACACCAAGGTAGCAAAGAAAACCTCATAAAAGGGTACAGTTCCTCTGTGCCGTGGCTGAATAATTCAGCCAGGCAAAGCGAATCCGTGTAGAGGAAGAGAAAGGCTTTCTTTTTAGGAGAAGGACCGGCAGGTACCCTACTCAAAGCCTAGTGTTAATAGAACATCCTTTTTTTGAATCACTTCAGTTTTGGACCTCTTTCATGCAAACCCAAGCTCCATGTCAGAGTAGGAATGGGTAATCCATTGATCACAGCGGGCAGGATGGAGAAGGCAGGCTTTGCTGCAATTCTGCTATCAGTGTTTAAAACACTGTATGTGCTCCAGCCCTCACTGAACTCCCTTTCACAGATGCCTGCTGCAATCTTTGGCTCCAGAAGGCTGCTGGAAGAGTGGGTGTGGTAGACTTTTGGGAAAGAGTTTTCCTGTTATGGGAGAATTTTTAAGTTTTTGAAGTTATTTCTGATCTAAAATGAAACAAAAATTTGAAATTTTGTTATTGTTTTGCAAGCTGTTTCTCTGAAAACAACTTGAATCAGGTCAGTTCAGGTTTTGGGTTTTTTTCAGTAACAAGCTGTTAGCTTTCGGTTTTGACATTTGCTTTTTTCTTCACCTTTTAGTGAAGATCAAAATTTCAAAACAAAAACTCAATTAAAAGAACCAACCAAGTCAATCTTTCTTGTTTAAATTTTTCGAAATAGGTTCTGTCAACAATTTCAAAAGCTTTTGATATTGGAATATTCATCATAGCGATATATCTCCAGAGTATTGCCATAGCCTTGACAAGTCAAGAATTTCCAACAAAAATGCCTTGCTGGGTCTAGCCCCTCAACACATGTTTCTTATGCCATCCTGGAGGTAACCCCTTGGGAGCCAGGGTGGAAGGGGAGAAACAAGGGATGCAGAACAACAGCCTCACCCTTAACCCAGAAATGATGATAGAAGGAAGAAGCAGTCATAAGGAAACTTAGACAAGACAGACATGACAATCTATCTGATGTTAGAACAGCCACAGAGCCAGAGTAGCCTCTTTGACTGTGCATATACAGTGTGAATTCTCTTTTCCACATCAGAACAAACTATAAGTCCCCTAAGTGTACTGCAATTACACTGATTTCACATCAGAATAAGTCAGGGAACTGACAGAATTTCTATAAAGACAAGGATCAGAATCTCATCTCGCCTTCTCCCTGTGACCGTGCGTCTGCCCTTCGTGCTTTCTGATAGGCATCTTTTCTTTATGAACCATTTATCTGAACACAATTATGTGGAAAAATGGAGGGGCTCACAAGAGTACCTGAGGCAGTCCCAACTGCGGGCGGCATACATCCACAGAGCTCAGAGGAGCCCTTAGCTACAGCAGAAAGCCAGAGCTGCCAGAGCTGCTGCATCTCCCTCTCCTGGTCCTGAAGCTACTTCTGCTGACAACAGCCCAGGACCTTCACCCCCACGTCCCAGGGCAGAGCACAAGTATGCAGCTTGCCATCCTGGGACCAGCCTGCTGTAATTCATATGTAGTTCACACCAGGAGGGAGCAAACGCAGTCTGCAGAGAACAACCATGCAACTAAAGTTTGCAGAGTCTCCCTGCACACATTTCCTGAGATCATTGTAGGAGAAAGCTATGAGTTTTCTCCAATTTGCCAGACCAGATAGGCAATATATTCAGAACTGGGAAAAACAGTGTTATAGTGTTGTATCACAAATACCCGCCAAAAACCCTACAGAGACAGTAGTAAATATGGGGTCTCCAAAAGCAAATGGGAAAGAAATTACGTATATGCAACTGTGTCAAGCCCAAACAAAACTTACCTGTATTTTCCATCCAGACTGGAATCAGGTTTTTAAGAGGCTATTCTGAAAAGAACATAGGGTTTCGCAGCCTGAAGGCTTCATGTCACTCCTGTGTCCTGTGATGATGACTACCTCCCTGTTTACTTCTGAACTAAATGGAAAGTTGCTTATGTACATCCTACACTTTTGCTAGCATCTTGATCCTTGTCTTCCAGGAGCCTCAGGGAAAGATTGTGGGAGATAATGAGTCCACAAACACACACAGAGGACAAAAAAAAAAAAAAAAGAAGAAAAAAAAGCAGAAGCAGAGGGCCTCATGATCCTATTCCTTGGAATAACCTGTTCTACAAGGGTAACATATTTCCTTGATGGCACAAAAGTGTTGTGGAACTTCTACGAGGAAATGGTTTTGTAGCTGTACTCCAAATCCATTGCAGATATCCCAGAGATTTGTGTAACACCAAGGAAGTTCAGGGATTCCCCAGTGCATCTTGGGTTTCCTGGCAATCTTGCACCTTTCTCTGCCAAGTTCTGCCAAGCTGAATCTGCTGAAGCCACGGTGACAGAGATAGCCTTCAGTCTTCTCTGTACAGGGTGGCCACTGAATGGAAACACTAATCACAGAATCATAGAATCATTTAGGTTGTAAAGGACCTTTAAGATCATCAAGTCCAAATGTTAACCTAGCACTGACAAGTCCACCACTAAACCACATCCCTAAGTGACAAGGCTAAACATCTTTTAAATACCTCCAGAGATGGAGACTCCACCACTTTGTCAGCTTGTTCCTGACGAAATTTTTCCTAATATGCAGTCTAAACCTCCCCTGGTGCAACTTGAGGCCATTTCCTCTTGTCCTATCGCCTGTTACTTGGGAGAAGAGACCGACCCCCACCTCTCTACAGCCTCCTTTCAGGTAGTTGTAGAGAGCGAGAAGGTCTCCCCTCAGCCTCCTTTTCTCCAGGCTGAACAACCCCAGCTCCCTCAGCCACTCCTCATAGGTCTTGTGTTCTAGACCATTGACAAGCTTCGTTGCCCTTCTCTGAACACTCTCCAGCACCTCAATGTCTTTCCTGTAGTGAGATGCCCAAAACAGAACACAGTACTGGAGGTGCAGCCTCACCAGCGCCAAGTACAGAGGAAGATCACTTCCCTAGTCCTGCTGGCCACAGTATTCCTGATACAAGCCAGGATACTATTGCCTTGGATCACATTATATTCTCCTCATGAATTTACCTAGCTTGTACAGGAAACAAGAAGCTTTCCCTTCCTCACTACAAAGCAGAGGACAGTGAAGACACTGAAGGCCATCAGGATCTTGACTTCTGCACAGAAGGGTCCATTTGTACCTGTGGAAGACCCATTGTACCCAGATCTCAGGGACAGGAAGGCCTGAGGGTCAGCAGGATGTCAGAGGACGAAATTCAATAAGCATCCACTTAAAACCCAATAATTCAAGAGGATTATCAACTTAGAAATCAACTAAATGGAACATATTGCTTGCCAAATAAAGGAAAGCTATGTTATTTATTATTTTAGCAGGGATTGTTTATTAAAGCAAGCACAAAGTTTATTGTATTCAAGTAATAAAGATAAGCAACAAGGAAACTTCTGAGATTAAATAATCACCTTCTCCAAGCACTAAATTGTTACTTTTACTGAGTGTTTTCTTTCATTGTTAAAAGGAAAGTTTAGTTTTATTTAAACAATCAAATATTAAACCTCACATTTTTGGAACAGGCTGCTAGAAACCTTATATTTGGAGTCTTTTTGGCTGTAACTGTCATCTGGAATAAGCATCCTAAAATTACCAAAACAAAGATATAAATGCCTCTGACTTCAACCTGTACAACTTAAAATCAGTTTAGATAACTGTAAGTGTATGGTTTATATTCCTCATCTCCACACACACACTCAAGTTTACTAAAAATAAAAAATTTCCTCTAATTTACATCTGTTTTATTTTTTTCCAGTTGAGCTAAAACCTGATTCTCCACCCACACATGCAACTCTCAATTAATTTTAAAATATCTTTAATAAAAAAAAAACAAGCTGGAGAGGGAGTTAAGTTACTGGAAATTAAGCATCTGGACTTCTCTAAAGTATAAGGGTTTTTCCATCACTCTGAAAGATAATTTGACTTAAGGAAAAAAATCGGTTTTATACTCCACTGTACATGACTGCTTGATAGACTCTGGTGATTCATCTCGCATGTTGAAACATGCCCACTCCCATCACTTGAACTGAACACTAGATTGTTTTCTTTCTTAAACAGTGCAAAATGTCAGGATTTATAAATCTATAATAGTTGCCAAAACTAGATTAAGACCAACCAAGAGGTGATGTAATATGGCTTTCCTTGGATGTAAGATATCCAAATGGCAAAAGATCTTCCTTATAACTGCTGAAATATCAGAAATGGAAAAATCAGGGCAAGAGGGGAGGGATAGAAGATCTGTCTATACACCACTGTGTTAAATCATGGAGAGACTAAACGAGCAGACTGGCCTTCCACAAAGCCCCACGACAGAGACATTTACGCAGGCCATGATGCTGGTGTCCCATCTGGCTTTCTCAGAACTGGCTCCAGCAGACCCACCCCTGTCTCAGAGCGTGCAATATACCCGTCTACCCGGGACTTTCCTTGTCTGCACAGCAAAGGAAAGAGAGACTTGAAGTAATTCTAAAAGGAAGTGGTAGTTAAACAAAATAACCCCGAGGGAGAGATGTCATAAGCTGTACCACAATTCAAAAGAAAGTTTCAAGGAGATGATCCCAAAGCATTTGCACTGGACTCAGCCTTGGTACAGAGGAAAAGTGTTACCTCGGGCCCCTGTATCACACCTTAAGCAGCCAAGGTGAAGCACATGTTCTTTAGCTTTAAGCAGGTACATGTTAAGTGTCTACATTAAATCTGTTATAGGAAAGAGAGAGGCATAGCCCAGGGAGCCCTTATCTCACCCCGAGCCCAAGTGGGTTGCGTGGTTTGCTGCTCTGTGCCCTCCGCAGCTGGGCTCCCCTCCCGGCACCTCACACACTTCCCATCACATACCTGCGTGGGGTAAAGGCGTGTAATCCTAATACTCATCCTACAGCTGCCGTATCTTTGTTTCTGAGAGAAATGATAGCTTTATTCCATGCATTCATTTTTAAACTATGCCATTTTTAACATAAAAATGCTAAATGGAGAGATCAAACAATTTGTAAGGACCGCGTCCAGTCGAGACAGCATCCGTGGCGCTGCGGCGAAACAAAGGGAAAGCCACAGAGAGTCAGTGCAGAGAAAAGCCTCAGAAAACCTGCAGTGCAGCAGGATGAGTAAACTAGCTAACGAAACACTTGATATCTTTGTACAGCAAGCCACGTTAAATGAGGCATGAAAGAGTAATCTGGACATGCACTTAGTGAAAGGAACATACTGAAAAAGAAAGAACCAACCATATAGCTTCAAGCTGTGATACTGAAAAAGAAATAATAAATGAACCAGTTCAGGGTTAAAAACAAAATTAAGTATATTTGGAAACTGTGAAAAAAAACAGAGGGATGACTCGCCATTTCTTTATTTCATGGAGCTTAAAGATAGAAGAGACCTTTGTATCCTCTATTTTGACTTCCTGAATAATACAGGCTATTACATTTCTCTCCTTTTTAATACTTAGGTTACCTTTTCAGGTACAGTTAAACCAATGCAATGCTTAGCTGCATGAAAACAGGTACCCCTGATTAACTGTGTCATTGAGCTGCGCTGTTAGGCTAAAGGACAGACGGATTATTTCTGTCCTCAGGGGAATAAACAGTTCCGCTCCATGGGCAGAGGACAGGGAAGACAATTCAGCTCATAACAGAGGGCATGCCCAGAAGATACTAATCCACACCATTGACAGAAAAACAAAATCAAAATCCATCATAACAGCTGTTCTTCCCAGGTGCAAAATCTATATTTTTCTCTAGAGCTGGTGTTTTACTAGACTTTAAGTGTGTGAAGGAAGCTCACCAATATATTCATCTCCCGAACAGGCTTCCCATTTCTACTCTGACCTCTGCTTGCTCTTGCATCATTTTCATCCTCAACAAATGGCTGTCCTCATCAGTTTTGGAGAGGGAGGCAGGAGACAAGCTAAGTAAAACCCTGAAATAAAATTGGTCAATTGTTCTTAAGGAAACAGAAGGGGAAAAAAAAGAAAGAAAAGATTCTTCTCCATTCTTACAGGCAGTCATAAAAGCCCTGAAGCATAAGATTTGATTATAACCATATCTTTATTTAGAGCTGCAAATGCTGTGGGCATACCTAAGGCAATGCTTAACCCCCTGTCCCCTGAACGAGACTCAGTGATTTCCACAAGGCTGCTTGAGACAGCAGCAGACAAGACTCAGGTGTGAAATATTACTATGGAGGAAGAGCTGCATCCCCCATAGTTACAAAGGGAGAAAACAGTAAAAAGGTGAAGTAAGGGTTTCAAAGTAAAAGAAGGAAAGAACAGGAGAATTTATGGCATCTAAATACATAAAAGGCTACCCAGTCTAATACTTCATATAATAGATGACAGGATTTTGCCTAGAATTGAATTCAAAGATAGAAATGTAAATCTCATTTTAACAATGTCAAACAGAGAATCCAACACTGCCTCAGATCAGTTTTTCCTCTATTTATTCACCCTCACCTGATAACTGGGCTGAACACTAATATCCTTTTGTGCTGTCCACCTAACACACACACAATGCTAAGTACAGAGACAAGATCATTTTCCTCTTACTTAATACTCTCTTGTCCATACATCCCCAGACAACATTAGTCTTTCATGATAAGCCTTGAACACGGAGCTTAGACAGGTGGTTATCCATGAAGGTGTTGTTCTCCTTTACTGACTAAAAAAAAAAAAAAAAGAATATAAAGTACATCAATATCTGTGGATACAGACTGCTGATACAATCTTCAGTCTGTGCTCCCAGTTGTACCACTCTGGCTGTCAGCCTGTAAACATCTAAGTAGGTAACTCACACCACTGTGCACCATTAGACTGTCCTCATGATTTACCACGACTTGTTATGTCTTCTGCAGACTTGTTATTAATGATTTAAATAAGAATATAGAAGTATCTCACAATGGATTTCTTTCCTGGTATGTTTTTTAAAAGTGTCCTGTCATTGACTTCAAGCACATCAGTGTTTTCATTTGTCTTTTAAATGGCTTATTATTAAAACAACCAATTTTCTGGATTTTAAGGAATCATCACTTTTCAAATTCTTGGGAGGAAAGCTGTAAACAATTCCCCCTATCATTTTTTTGTACTGCCTACATGAAGATGATTTTTTCCTTACACCAACAATCATTTCAATTTTGGGGAAACTGGCAATTCTTAAAGCTTCAGATCCATTAATTATACTTTGTGCTATATTCTGCTCACATGTGGGTGAAAACGGTGACTTGCACATAGGCAAACATCATGTCTTTAGGCCAGGGATTACACTTCTTTTGCCCATCAGAATGAAGTCTAATATTTATTATCCTGTACAAAGTGATGGATATCTTGCATTAAGGAAATGCCATGTATTAG
Organism: Rissa tridactyla; assembly: GCF_028500815.1. Taxonomy (NCBI): domain Eukaryota; kingdom Metazoa; phylum Chordata; class Aves; order Charadriiformes; family Laridae; genus Rissa; species Rissa tridactyla. The sequence continues at coordinate 112,125,472 of NC_071468.1, read as the reverse complement.
TATTAAGCGAGCTCCTGGTCACATTGAATCTGCAGCAAATACAACCTGTGTCTACATGTTTGCAGCTGCCTCGTGATGGCAAAGGCCACTTTTACATTGATTTATAATTTGTATCATCCCACTGCAGCAGTATTTGCATTGTTCTGCCCTGGCACAGGTTCACTGCCTGTACCTGAAACGCTTCAGGTTTACACAAGGGTAAGCAGGGGGGAATCAGCTTTACCAGGCTGCTGAGAAAAGAAAGCGATACAGCACTCGGCACCAAGTAAAGAAACTGGACAAAGAACTGACCTGAAATGCTGCACTAGGTACCAGGGAAGAGCAAAAGTCTACTGCAGTGACAAACATGCATAAAGAAAAGGAATCAGGATTAAGTGGTGGTTTCCCAGCAAAAATAAGCAAGGGGCGTAAACTCCCTAACGTAATCCCATGACATAAAATGCAAACAAAGGCCAACTGACAGAGAACAAAAAAAGGGAAAGAGAAAACAAGGGTTTCTTTCTTTGCTGAAGTGTCTGTGGTTTATCAGATACTACACACCTTGCAGAGCAACTTAATTGGATGAAGAGTTCTTTATTATTATCCAACCACATAATCACATTAAAGTTTGACTTATCACTTCAACCAGAACAAGTAGGTAGCAAAGGGTCAGGGATTTATGTAAACAGGAGCGTGCATTTCTCCATGAACCCTGGAAGACCTAGACAGGCTTAAACTGTAAGAAATGCTTTTTATCATCTTAAAAATGATTTTGAAAAAGTAAAAGTAAAACTCCAAAACAAAGAAAACCAAAACCGTGTTATTGACCTGTACTGTCTTAAACAAATCAGTGGGTAATGTATGTCACCGCAGAGCATGTTAGCTATTTTCAGCAGATTTGCATGTGTGTTATGAGCTGATCTATGGCTTATTTTAACTATATGTAACAGCAGCTGTGGGGTAAAGAATTTGAGATGTCAACACTCAACAGAAAATGGTCTCTTGTGGCTTTTGCGTATGTCATGCAATGGCTGCTCTGGACTGTAATTCTTCCCAATAAGCATCTTACTCCCTCCAGTGTGTGCAAGGACAGAAGGCGGATGCAGCTGTGGTGAGAAAAGGAGATGTACGCTTCCCTGCAAAGTGGCATTGAAGGGGAAGGAACAGGAGAGTAATGACTATGAAGCAAGATGTGCAGCAGACCCCCTACTTCTCTCCGTCAGATCTACCTGGGCTCCAGATTGTGCTCTGTTCACATTCATCATTTAGTTTATGTACTTCTTCTATGCTATTTTTGGAACTGAACCTACATTCTAGTCAAGGTGCTACTTTACATGAGCATAATGCTACCACCTCTTGGCGTCTTTACTTCTGTGGCCACCAACTGCGTTATTCACTGCTGCTATGCACTGACCAGCGATCCTGGCCAACCGTGCCTTGGTCACCATTTTGACTTACTCCATGCAACGTGGAAGATCCTAAACCATCGGAGTAGTGTGAGAACTTTTTGTTGTTCCAGTGTGCAGTAACTGAAACTAGATACACAGTAGCGAAAAGTGGAACATAAATGCAGTAGAAATTTGTGATCCTTTCCCCGTATTACTAAACCAGCAGACTCCCTTACTAAAATTGAAAGTTTTATTAGAGATGAAGTTGTCTTTCCTCTATTGTTTTGGTATTAGCTGCAAGAGTTATATGCGAAGAGCTTACCCAGCCCAGTGAGACAGAGCTTTTTTCATTTTGTTTTAAACTGCCTGCAACTCACCATTAAGATACATCTGCTGTTTAAGAATAGGGTATTATCAAAGGGTCTGGGAATTCTCTCTGTGCAGGGCAAAGTGCTGAATCTTCGTGCACGCTAGAGATATCAAGTAGCACTTCCATAGGAGTAGGGAAAGGACTGAAGTTAGAGATGACTCACACTAAAGGGCTCTCACTGTCTCTCTCTCCCCCCTCTCCTTTCTCTCCTCTCTCCAATTTGGCAGACAAGAAGGTAGGCAAGCTGGAAGCTTTTAGTTCTGCCTGATAGTCTAACAAAATACCTAGTGCAGATGCAGGGAGCCAGCATAAAAGCATGGTGTCTGATTAGATGAGGTACCAGGAGCCAAGAAAAAGATTGCGGTGCCTGCTGAGTTGAAACGGAAGTCAGGTTGAAAGGAGGTGTTTCTCGCTCAGACAGACGGTACGGGCACTGGGGGAAGCGTATGAAGTGAAAGACGGAAAAATGTAGGGAATGCTAATGTTTTCGAAGAAAAAATGGAGCAGCTGGCAATTAAAAAAAAAAAAAACACCAAAAAAACCCCCATCAATCACTTGCTTTAATCTTATCACAAGGAGTATCAGTATCACTAAAAAACACTTAAGCACGTGCGGAAATGGCAAGCTCCACTGAAGGCCAAGGAGGAATTACAGGCACTCACTGCCATCCACAAGGCTGCACGCATGCTTTAGAATATACATACCTATGCTTAAATCCCTTCCTGAAGAGGGTTATTGCATTACCAAGTTTCCCATTCAGCTGCAGTGGAATAGAACAGAACAGAACAGAACAGTTCGGTTGGAAGCGACCTACAACGATCACCTAGCCTGACTGCAACGCACAACAGTTTCTACATGAGTTATAAATCATATCAAAGGTATCAGTAAGTCTAGAATTTCACACAGCTCGCTCTAGTATCTTCCTTCCTGTTTGACCCACTCAAATAGGTGGGGATACTAAAACCAGAAAAAGGGTGAGCAAGAAAGGTAGGACTGAAAATGTCACCGGGGTCAGCAGAGAGACCTAGTCCTTTAAAGAGAAAAGAAGCGTATACAGCTGAGGAGAAGTTCTTAATCAAAAGAGAACTAACCAGCCTACACCCCCTGAACTGATTTGTCTTCGTTCCCTAATGTTATTACTTGCACTGGCTGCTCCATTTAATTACTATTAGTGCTTGTGGGAGCCAGTAGTGGGTGATGGGCAGGGAGGCACAAGAGTGCCCTTAGTGCAGAAAGTGACCAAACATTTCAGGATCCTCCATGACCTCCTCTGTCCTTGTTAAGTGGGAGGGTGGGAGAAAGCAATAAAAGGACAAGACAATCTTTCCCCTTTTTAGTATTAAGCATTCCACACTCCTAGACTTCCTTTAACTCCCACTAGACAGTTAAAAAATATCATGATCTTAAATACCAGGCTTCAAGAATTTTTAATTTAATTTTCATTAAAAATAAATATTTGAAAAATAATTTTAAAATGTTTGCAATCATGCAGATGAATCTTGATCACATCACTGTTCAAACTCCTAGTCCCTGTATAATTACTTGCGTAAAACACCTCTTGTGAATAGCAAGTAAATCATTAGTGATTAGACTTTTTGGGATTGTTTTGAAGAGACCCAGCTGCTGTCTTTATGTCAAAGAACATCCAGAAGGCACCAGTGATTAAACAACGTGGTATTTTTGCATGTCAGACATCACGTGCTTGGATATTAATCACGCTTAGTGCTTTTCAGATGTGAATCTCAAAGCATCTCACTGAAAAGCAGCTTTAGCCCCCGTTTACAGACTGGAAAGCTGAGGCACAGGCCAAGTGACTTGCATCATTTCACACAGCAGAACTGAGGTTACAGCCCTGGTTCCAGCAGGGGAGAATTTCACTTAGTTTCTTGCCTTTTCATCCACCTTTCATCTTCCAATTGAAATGCTGAGACAAAGAAAAATTCTGGAGTATCTGATGATAACGAACCCCAAACCAAAACCCCAAAACCTAAGAACTGGGCAAGCATATTGCCAAGATTAGAAAATCTGAATTTAAATTAGAAAAAAATTTCCTAACCTTCTGTAACCTTACTTTTTTTTCTAAAAGGAAATACAGCAAAGCATTTTCCAGAATAAACAGCCCTTCATAGGCCCTAAATCAACTACTGAAAAATAGCTCTCCTGTCCAAAAATTGTCATCCTGAATCATAGCTCTACTCTCATTACTGAGATATATATAAGTAGAAAGAGAGAGGGAAGAATGAGAATTGCTCTGCTTAATTGTGATAGCAGCAAGGACTGTTTAGTATATCTGCAAGACATGTTTTTTGCATAAAATATGGTGGGTTTGCAAGTGACTCTCAGAAGTAATTTTTCACTGTTTGTATATAAATATATACATATGAAACATTCATTGAAGCATATATATAACGTTTCATAAGCCCAATGGAACAACAGCTGTAAATCATTACCAAAATGAGAAATTAAAATCTCCTTTTGTGTCAGCTGTGTAGAGGGCAAGGAGTTATTTATAAGATACCCTAAATATATAGTTGAGTTTCCTACTGAACTCAAAAAAGGTACAACAGCTACTCATAAAGCTGAGTCAGTGACTGCAAAAAGATGAGTTTGCGGAGCAGTGCTGAGCTGGACCAGAGAGATCACTGTGACATTTAGTGGTTACAGTGCCACTGGAACAGCAACCAACTCCTCCAGAGGAAGTGGTAATGTGCTTACTCAAATTTTCTGCCCTCCCTCAGGTTCCTGAATTCACAATCTGAAAGTCTTCAGCAGGCTTAAATCCGGAGACAATAATGCTTCTCCGCTTCCTTACGCAGGAAGCTTTAAATTACAAGGATGGATTATTTTAATTGCTACTCTTTGGGTTCTCTGTTTGAGCTATTGGTAAACATCCATGGCAAAACATATGGATGTTGAAGTAATAGCTGTGTCACACCATTGTGTTTGCAGCTACTGCATTATAAACTTTGCACCCAGTGTATTTGGTAGAGACTATTAGAAGTGGAAATATTCATAAAGAACTTGTAGGCAGTAGCTTTATGTCCTGACATTAGCAAACTGCCCACTAAATTAACCAGCATGTGTCATCAGTAAGCAAGCCTTGAAGATAGGGAGCAAGCTCTGAATTGCTGCAAGAGAAAGTCAGGGACGTCATAGTGCTAAAGGCCTGTTCAAACTATTCTTATTTCTACCCCCTTCTGTTAGTAAAATCTTAATGCAAGTGCTTCCATAGAGTAATAGACAAAAGTTCAAGCTCAGATTCTGGATCCAAAGGTGTTTGGATTACGATTTTTTGGGGGCTCCTTAAATGAGAATTTGGGTCAACACCGTTGTTACCAATACAGATTTAGATTATAGTAGAATTTAAAGGCACCATTCCTCATTGTGGGGATGACAACTCATATCCTCCAGTGCAGGAAGAGATGTGCGTAATAGGGAATAAAATGTCCTGAGATCACCTCTGAGTCTTGCAGTGCCCATTGCTAATGACAGCCCTTTTCCAAGTTACTGACAGTCACACAGATGGGGACAGGGCATTCACCCCATCCCCGTCTTCACCAGCGACTAGCCTGGCTGCCTGCTGGCACTCTTCAGATGTCAAAATACTTGCTGTTACCACATCAGATGCCATACAGCTTGTTTTCCCTTTTTAATCCTAAACTACCGCAGCCTCCACAGGCAAACCTGAGTAGAAAGGACAGGAGGGGACAGAAAAGGAAGCGAGAGCTCCCGTTGCCCAAGGAGAGGTCAGAATCAGTAACAGCCTTCCCATTTCTTTCAGCAGAGGATGCAGCTAACTCGCCTGTCCTCCCCTTTGCCGAGAGCTTGCACCTCGCCTCCTCAGCCCTTCAGCATCCAGCTCCCTTTCAGCCCTGGGCTCCCCACGCCTTCTTGCTTTTGGGGGGAAGAGTCTGCCCTACTGCTGAGTGCAGGTTCCCAAGTGATAGCTTATAATAGTAAACAGCATCGAGCTCTTACATAAAATGCTTTACCCCCTTAGAGCTAGAAAGAAGGGCAGGTTTTGCTGTCTCTATTTTATAGATAGAAAAACTTAGGTTCAAACAAGTCCAGCTTGACTTGCTAAAGGTCATCCAGCAAACAGGAACAGAGACCTTCTTGGGATCTTCCTGAACACAGCTGAGGTGTCTTGAGATCCTATTTCACTTTCAAGCAGATTGCCTTTACAGAAAGAAGGCAACGCATGCAACATATAGCTAAATGTCTGAGTGAACAGTTATTTGTTCAACATCATGATTTTAGTTCAGTTAAATTTCAAACAATGCGGTGCCGCGCACGGGGATGCCGATCAAGGGATGTATAAATTGCAGTGCTATTCCAGCAACCTTAACGTGCAAATGGCCGGCCCTGAGCATGCAACCTGCTATGTGAAGGCAAGAGGATCGCACTGTGCATGTGCACAAGCCCCAGTTGACAACTGAGTGCAAACACAGCAGATGGTGACACGGCAGTAGCAGCAAAGAGATAAAACCATCAAATTTAAAGCTAAGCCTAAAGGCAACTCTACCAAGCCTTTATTATCAGTGGTGCTGAGCTCCCCAAGTTCTAATATATAGTTATTAAGAGAGGGCAATAAAGAAAATACTGGCTCTTGGGTACACCACAGGGTCCTCTGTGCTGTTCAGAGTTTGCTCTAGTTTCTGTCTCCTCTGAACGGGCCAGCAGCGGGTATGCCAGTGCCATGGTGCACTGGGACCACAGGCTCATGGGGAGGAAGGGTTTTGCCGTGCTTCCTCCTCCTCAGGCTCTCCTCAGGCCAGAAGCTGGACAAATACAGTGCTTTACAAGGGAGGTGGACATACTCGGGATATGTGTAAAACAAGGCTGTTATCCCCATTGCCCAGAACAGCGGGCAAACTTGGTTAGTGGTTTACTGCAGCTATGAAATGCCAGATGGAAAATCAGGGTGCTGCAAACAGGCTTGTGTTAATAAAATAAGCCAAGATAAAAGAAATAAGGGAATGCGTATAAATTCAGCTATCTTCATCCATTTTCCATCTAACCATTTAATCACAAAGCCAAATAGTTGATTTGTATGGCTTCCTTATAAGGGGAGGCAGTCACAGACAAATTGTCTTTAGCTTCATTACCAAATATTCTGGAAAAGGCAGGAAGCAAAGTCCTAATCTAATTGTGCTATAGCCTGATGCCAATAATTACATACCCAGTACGATAGCTAAATTACTGAGATTTATCTGTCTTATCCAAAAAGATTAGATTAGCTTGCGTTTTCAGCTAAGCAATATTGCTTTTAATTTTTATAGTCTTGTTCGATCCCTTTAGTAATTTTACAAAGGATTAAGACACTTTGGTTCCCTAAACTAGTTCTGGTTACAGTGCCATTTCAAAGGAGCAGATTACCTTCTCTTTATGGCCCTGTTACCTGCTCAGGGGTAACAGAGCTTGCTCATGGGAACTTCTGGGTAAAAAGCCAATATATCTAACCCTAACATCCCTTCCCCAAACAGTACACGTGCGGGATTTAATAGCTTTTTTTATTCCTTTCTACTTTACAAGGCCTGACAGTGAGCTTGAGTTTGAACAGCACATGACCTCAGTTGCACCCATACTGCCTGTAAGGGCTGAGCTTGATCTCAGACCAAAAGTTTTCCCAATCTGTGCCTGAAGGATCAGTTACCTCACCCCAGCACTGAGCCAGGGTGAAAGGCAGCATACCGGCTGTAGAAACACGAAGGAGCTAACATAACAGCACAGGCATTCCCACTGAGATTATAGTATGCTTCCTTCAAGCTATTAACACAGGACTCGGATCATGAGTCAGCCCATTTTCCCCCCTGATCTCCTTTCCCTAAAGCGATGAGTATAGCTTAAAAGATGTAAATACATACGTATAAACACACTTGTGTATATATATATATATATGCACACAGAATTTTTTAAGCAATACAGTTGGTATGTTCTTTACCTACTACCTTTTTCTTGTGTTTTCTTGACTAACATAGGTTTATTTATGTTTGAAAAAAAAAACTAAACGAGCATTTTTGCATAACTGCCTGAATCCGAGAAGTGGAGAAAGCTACTAAGTTGAGCAAAATGCACATGCTACAACAAAACCAATGCTACATATGGGTTTATGTGCTTTGCTGGACTGGTGCTTGGCCTGGCAGACATGCAAGCAACAAATGTATGCCTTCAAACAACAGGGAAAACATGTGGGCCAATATTGCAGAGTAAAGATGTTAAAGAATTTTTTTTATACCACAAGCTGGGGTTAAAATAAATTCCAAGAAAGACATCCTGGCTGTGGAGGAGACAGTGAGGAGTCTGCCATCACCTCTCCAGCCAGGATTCCACTTTTGCTGTTAGGTGTAGTCAGCTTGTTATATTTCATTATCACTTTTCTTATCTTTATCAGTTAAGAAATTCAACTTTGCACTGCTAGTTCATGCATCTAAGGTAAGAATAAAAAGTTTTCAGTAAAGGGAAGTTAAATATTAGTACTATTTAAAATCATTATAGAAGAACAATGAAAAGCATATTAAAACATAGTTAAAATTAAAACTAAGAGTTCATGAATGTTTAGCATCCTGAAGCTCCCTCATTAGAAGGAGACGGAGAACTATGCTATCCTTCTTGCTTATCTTTTCAGTTATATCTATTCATTTTCATAGGTCAAATCCCTTTGTAACACATTTTTTCCTCTAGTGACCCAACTACTTTAGAGTTCTTAGTAGTCATTATTTCCCAAAAAGCACTGCAGCAATTTTAATCCTGCAGATATGTAAGACTTCACATAAAAGGGTAAAAATGTCCTAGAGAAAGCAAACAAGTCACTTTATATAAAAGCAGCCCTGACTAGATTAAATCTCTGGCACAAGAAGCTGAGCATATAACTATTCAAGTCAACATCCATTTAGGCTATATATTAAGCCCTTTTATCACTTGCTGTATTATCCTGTGATTGCTACAGTTCTGTTCTCTGGGAAGTAGTTTAAGTCCTCTTTCCTCCCTGCACCCCTCCACACATGCTGTTTTAAACCCTGCAATAGAGTCATTTCCTCAGTGGTAGGCTCCTTGTATAAAACTCAATACACATTTTTTAAAATTTAATTTTAAAATCATTCTATGCATGTGGTTCAAAGTGAATTTATGAGTAGCACACATGAATGGAACAATCAGAAATATTTATCCTGATAGTCACCAGGAACTTCTCTTTGACTTTTTACTTAATGTACAATGTACTTAATGTACAATTTAATTCTTTGTAACTGGTCTTCTGTATTTTTTAGAGTCCTGAAGTTTGAAAGACAGGATTCTAGGGGAAAAATATAATTTAATTCCACATATCACAATCTAAACGCTCATGTTGACTGTAGTGTTACTCCAACTTTGGAAAGGGTGTATCTTTACATAACATGCAGACCTACTGATCTTTCTGGAACCACTCAGCCTCTGAAGAAATGCACAGACATGTTGAAATTCCAGGCTTAGAAAAATTCACATTGATGCGTTCCCCCAGTACACGTAGTAATGAAGTTAAGGATGAGAATGTGCATAAGCCTTCACAGCAGCAAGCTCTATAAGATCAAAAAGTGAAAGAAGTTCCTTCAACTTTACTGGAGACAATAGGCATTTGCATTGTTTTAGGGAGAAAAAAGACACAAAAAAGAGTGCACAACCTCTGGCATGCTGTCGGTGCTTAGGCCTGACACAATCCACAGTGGGAACCAGGGCAAGTTCTATAGGGTAGCATTGTTGGTCATTGCTAGGATTTTGCTGAACTAACCGATGTCTTCACTCATTGCATTTACTTCAATATAAAGTTAGAGCTGAGCCCCAAGTTTCTGCCTTTACATTGCCATGACCATGCATGTATGGCAATTCCTCAGGGCTCAAAGTACACACAGATGGAAGCGTTGCCACAGGAAATTCCAGGATGGCTAAACATTTTTTCTTTGTGAAGTTATCCAATAAAAGATACAAACATACACCTTCCAAAGAGACCAATACACACCTAGTGAGCTTAAACCATACCACTTGTATTCCCGGAGCTTGTGTATCATCTGTTCTGAATCAGAAGGCAACATTCTTAACTTTAGTTGCCAGCTGGAGAAAATGAAGTGTTTCTTACAGATAGACTGTTCTCCTTTACTTACCTACTTCCATTAAAACACTGTCAACTTCTCTATGTGACATGGATTTTTGGTTTGGGGATCACAGATCTAAGCATAAAAACCCAAAGAACAAACTTTGAAGGAACAAAACCTTGCTCTTTCCGGAGAAGGAACTAAATGGCCCTGAGAGGCTCTAACCTTTTCCTGTGATGGCTGTTTCCAAGCCACAAATCATGTTAACAGCCATCGTGGGAGATGTAGGGCTGAATCCCCCAGCACAAATCAGAGACTGTGAGGAGTTGCAGGAGAAGACCATGCTCTGGTGGTCTCTCTTTCGCTGCACCTTCCTGACCTGGATCAGTTTCAGGGACTGTGAGGAGTTGCAGGAGAAGACCATGCTCTGGTGGTCTCTCTTTCCCTGCACCTTCCTGACCTGGATCAGCTTCAGGGACTGTGAGGAGTTGCAGGAGAAGACCATACTCTGGTGGTCTCTCTTTCCCTGCACCCTCCTGACCTGGATCAGTTTCAGGCACGAAACAAGGAGGTATCTCGGTTCAGCTTTCCTCCGGAGCCAACAGAGAGAAACAGGGAGCTCCCCAAAGCAAATCAAAACTTTGCAGCTCCTCAGTCTCTTCCTTGCTTCTATGAGGGTATGGTATTTAGATTTATCAAGGCATTACAGGGTACAATAACCTTTACAGGTGCTGCTGGATGTGGTGTATATGCTCCCCATCACAACATGTGAATGGGCCCCCTTTTATACTAAGAGGCATCCACCTCTAAAAGTTTTTGATTTGCACTTCCTTTCTGACAGAATGTAAATCAAAATCTTTTCAGGGAGTGCTGCCTTGGAAGGTATATTTATGTGGCTGATTTTGCCTGTTTAATTGTAGTATTTTGCCCACATCCCTCTTGAATCACATCTTCTTTATTACAGACTGTCTCCACTTTTTGCAAGATGACAAAAGCCAGACTGCAAGTCAATGATGAGAGAGCACTGCATATTTTGCTCTCATCAAGGCTTATTCTGTAATGGGAAGGTGGAGCAGGTGATGTGTGTATTTTAAGGAAAAGGGAGTTCGGTGCTAACTCATGCCCTGCTCCATTACAAATTCCCCGTAAGGAAACAAGGCTCCAAGGAATAGAGGAGACACTGGAGAATTAATCACACTGCTCTTCCTGATGAGAATACAAAACTCGGCTATTAGCTGATTTCAGGTAGAAAGCCCTGGGATTTGCTGCAGAAGAGGCTGGGGGTGAAGAGAATAGCTCAGAGATATAGAGCGCCTCAAGTTAAAGAGGAAGAAAATTATACTGTTTGAAAGCCTCAGCAGGGGCAAGGCAAAAGTCCCTGCAGCAAAGACTGAGCCAGTTACTGGTATCTCAGGCAACATTTTAATAAGCTCAAATCTCAGGAAAGGGAATTCTGTAAGAAATGGTTTGAGGTTCATTTCAGTTCTGGGAGAACCTGAAGGAAAATTTGATGGGGGATCTCCATGGGAACCTTCTTTCCAAAACCTTATGCTTTCCACAGAGCAGTGGGGCCCTCCACAAACTCCTGACACAGGGACCTGTGCCAGGGAACCTCTTTCCTGAAAGGTGCTGGCTCAGATCAGATAAGAGAAAGATGCATCCGGCATGGTAAGCACTATGGCAGAAGAATGACAGAGTTGAGTCATTTGGTGAGGAAAGGCTTCGAGTGTCTTTTCCTGAGAAGATTTTGAGCCACAGTTTCACACTCTGTGACTGTACACAGGCTGAAGTGGTTGCAACACATAACAGATCAGGGAGACCAGCTGGGCCACCACAGAGGATCAGAGACCAGCAGAGAGGTCTTGGCCACTGAAGGCTTGCTGGGTGGGAGGGGAACATGGGGAGGGAGAAAACTGTGGGAGTGAAAGACTGAAAAGAGTTGACAGGTCTGGCTGGTGGGGACAAGAGGACGGTGTCCTTATGGGACTTTCAGAGCTATTGCATAGAAAACTATTGTGTTAGAGGCAATCTCCCAACTACTGAATGAAGCTGAACTCAGACAGATTGCCCAGATCCAAGGGATTCCTGAATGTATACCTCAATGCCCATTTTCTGCAGGGCTCTTCCAACAGCTGAAACAAACCCTGGAGTGTTTAGTCATACTAAGTGCTGGGGATCACATGAGCCCATCGCAGCCTACCTTTGTCAAAACCCACAGGCCAGATTCCTATCTGTCCCAGATGAGGCTGTTGTATTGAAAAACTTTCCAAATCCCAACCTCCCTAAATACCTCCTGGTCCCTTTTACCAGATGTCTTCAGGTTTGTAAATTAGCAAGTGTACCTAGACAGAAAATTGAAAACAGATTTTCTACATATTCTTAGAACTAGGTTTTGGGGGTTGTTTTATCCTGCATAAGAAGCTATTATCAGTTGCCTTTATCACCTCACATTACCTCCTCCTCAAATCTGTTTGTTGCTCCTTCAAAGAGGGCTCTAGCCCATTTTATTCCTTTATGAAAGCAAATCCTCCTCTTACATGAGGATATAAGTACATAGTTGTGTCCCAAGAGAAAGCACAAATGGAAAGCAAGATATTCTATGAATCCCAAAAGATGATCATTTTATGGCTTAAATTAGATATAAAGGCTACATGTATGTGTCTCACTTGGAAACAACAGCGCAGTCACAGAGGGACTGACCCCTTCTTTGCTCTCATTCTGACACCATGAAAAAAAATCAGAATCATATGGATGGACTGAGAACACAAGGACATGACCTGCAGTCCTGCAGTTCCAAACAGCCATGACTCAACTTCCTGCGCTTGAAGGAGAGTCAGAACAAAAGCATCTTGGAGTCATTTTTCTGAAGTCAGGGAGAAACGATTATAAGTTCATTTCAAATCTCTGAGGTGAATGAGATGTGTATGGCTCCAGGTCTGACCTGATTAGGTGAATTCTCAGGAACTTGAGCTCTCCGTCTGCCAGTGAAGAGCCAGCAAATGCTCTGAGCACATGCTGCTGGAAAGTTCTGAATACAGCTTATGTGTGTATTCACCTCATCCCTTTACAACACAAAACCATTCTGCTGGGATAGTGTGTCTCAATGGCACACAAAGGAGAAAGAGAACTTGTGACCCGACATCAGATTAAAAGAAATGTTTAGCAAATCTAATGAAAAAATTATTTGGGAAACTTGCCACAGAACATATTCAGCCCAATTCCTCTTTTCTCCCCCCTTCAGCCCCCAAAGCAAATTTCTCTCTTTATTTCCCTTTTTTTTTTTTCTGTTTTGCATTTCTAATTTAAAACAGGAGACAATTGCTTGACAAAGGACTTCTTAGTGTGTTATGAAAAATATTATTACAAATTGTAGTCATGGAAGTGCTTTTTTGAGTAACTGGCAATGAAAAGAGGGCAATGAGAAAGAAAATATTTACCCCACACATTCATGCCTCTTATCCAGAAGAGAAAAAAGTCATAGCTAGAAACTTCCTGCAGTCCTGAAAAATCATCTTATGTTCTGCATGGAAAACTAACCTGAAGCTACCAGCCTCAATTTCTGAGCTAGGTCAATTCTTCAGGCTGAATGGGGTGACCTTGGAGTGGTCACAGGCAATGAGCACTATCTTGTGACAAAAAAGGAGAGCTAGAAAAAAATGGCCAATTTCCATATTTGGGGAACCATTTTATTCATTACCCAATTGAGTCAATTGTTGTGATCTATTAGACACCGTGAATGACACAGTCGTTCATGCGCTGGCTCAAAAGCTCTCCAAGTAAGAGACTGCCCTTCTATTAACTTCTGCTGGCTTTCAGGCTCAGAGATGCTGTGCATCGAGATACACTAAGGTCTCTATCCAGCCAAGTAAACCCATATTTAACTTGCACCATGATAATAGTCCCATTGAACTCCCAGGATTGCCCCCACTGCTTAAACACTTGCTTATGTGCTTTGCTTGGCTCATTGACCAGAATTTCAATAGTGTTGCTCCAGAAATTAATTTGGTTCAACATCTAATGAAATGCTGCAGATATTTGAAGATGTCTGGTACAGAATTTAGCACCAGTTTCATTGCAACTGTAGACATATAATAGTGAGCAATAATTATTTCTCTTAAAAATTTTCTGGTGAGGAAGGCTAGGAAAAAGTTAGTCTCTACCCAAAGCAGTAAAGTTAATCATTATGATCACGTCTGACATAATGTGAACTTCAAAGCAGGACTTAAAAGTAGCAAATGCGTATCTATTTCTTGCGAACTGCCTCGTGTAAATTCTTACCTAAGAGTGTTTCATTTATTGTAGGGAAAAAGTTGTAGTGGAATAGTCTTTTTCTTTCTTATATTTTTTCTTTTTAATAATTCCCATGGAAATACTTCTTTAGGATGACCATTATTTTTTCATGAATAGGACTGTAAATATGTAATGGAACATAAATATTTTGTATTTAGACTGATAAAAAATTTAGTTCCATAAAAGATTTATCCCCACTAAAAATAATTTGGCCTCAAATAGGAATCAGTGGCAGTAACGTATGAGGCAAATGTTCCTCCTATAAGAAAAACAGACAAGCTAAGCAAATACTCCCAAACATGTTTGACAGTGATTTGCACAAATGTAAAAATGCATTTGTGTTAGATGCACCTACACCTGAGACAACAGGGAAGAGTCCCTAAAACCTTTTACTATAGCCCTAGCTTAAGGGCAGTTAAACTCAGACCATCTGACAGTCTTGTATAAAAACATCCATTAGGGAGAATAAGACCTCCCATATAAAAAATAATTATTTTATGGAAACACTGGTACAGAAAACTGCATTTCCACTCTGCACATTGCCAGTAGATTTTGCAATCGTCTGGTCCTGTCCTCATTTTACACCAGGTAAAGTCTACATTTCTTAGATGATCTTTAAAGGTCCCTTCCACTCCAAACCATTCTATGATTCCATGATTCCTACAGACCAAACGGTTTTTAGAAAATCTAAAATAATTCCATGTATGCAGTTCATCAGTCCATCCCACAGAGACTTCATCCCAAGGCAATCTTTTCCGGTTCTCGTCTGCTTTCACTACTTTTGAACTCCTGCCATCTCACGTAACTACATATGAGCAACCACAATTAACTAACACAGCTCAGATTTTTCAGTTCAAGTACTTGAAGCAAATTCTGTGTGATACCTCCTACAGCATAAAAATAAATTCTCAGGAGAATATCAGGCAAACCAAAGTCATAAATAAACGTTTGGGAATTACAGCCAGCCTGCAGACTTTCCATGAACAGAGGGACAGACTACTTTTGGCAGGTCCATCTTTCATTGTGAATTATTCACCCCTCTCTTAACATTTCTACTTTAATTGTTTTTAATTTCATTGCTGTTGGGCAGAGGTGTGAAACCACAATAGTAAAATGAAAGCGGCCTGAGGAATTTCTCTATATGGGGCGAAGTCAAGGAAAATGCCTTAAGGAGTACTGAGCTGCACGTTTTAACTGTCAATGTATTTCATCTTTGCTAAAATGAAGCAGGGTGCTTCACCCACACACGCATGGCCAGTTTATGTGCAGTGGCAGCAGCTATATGGCAGAAAGCCTAGACAGGCAGGTCAGGGACTGGAAAGAGTATCAGGGCTCCAGCCACTGCTGGCGCACAACGCATTCCTGCAGTCCTCACTGGGCAGTCCTCAGCTAACCATTAACAGCTGATGCACATTACAGAGCTGCTTCATATCCTTCAGGAGTGATAAACTCCAGAGGAGATCCGTAGCTGTAGCACCTCAGTCTCGAGAAGCTGGATGCATCTGGGATTTTAGCCCCGTGTTAACTTCAAGACCTCTTCTGAAGACTAACTGGCTAATTTATACATTCTACTCCAAACATCCTGGCAGACTCTGGGTGAATTTCTTGGGTCAAGCTGCTCAAAAACACATGGGCTGAAAGTGCTTGATAGGATTCCAGTACCCATTAGTAAAATGAAGGTAATAATCCAAGTAGGTACTACCCCCCCAGCAGACCATGAGAATCAGAATGATGTTAATCCCTTACAGCTCTGTAACACTCCTGGTTCCAAGAGACTTTGATTGAGAAAGGCTGAAGTTCCCTGTCACAGAAGCCACTCGTTGAAATAACAAGTACTCTTTAAAAGAAGATACTCAGTACGCAGTCTGTGCTTCAGGTTTTATTAAACATTTTTTGATCTATTGGAAGGAAAACCATAGTATTTGGTAAGAGCATGACATTCTTTCAGCTTTAATGTAACCAATAGGGATGTTTTCAAAACAACTTTAACATTTGTTCATTCTTAGTACATTTTTGTGATAAATAAAAACTGAGGGAACATTAGAGCGGAACTTATGGAAACTCTGTGTTAGACATTAAGCAAATCCTTACATGAACTAAATCCTATATTCCCACATTGGGATTTTTGCATGCTGTTCAGACTGCAAGACAGTGTAATGTGAGAGGTCTCTGATAAGCATGCTAAGAAACTCCCTACAGACTTTTCTTTCATTATATTTACAGATGGAAATATTAGTGTTCTCTGCAAGATCATAAGAATAGGTGCCTTTTTAGTACTAGGGCTTATATACTTCTGAAAGTAAAATATACAGACTTCCATTGAAGACTCCATCCCCGCTGCCCAAAATCCCATAAAGTACAATACCAAGCAATGGCAATGGCTATAAGACTGTAATTCATAAAAAGAATCTGAAGAAATTACAGATTTTATTTTTTTAAGCTACTGGCTTTGTTGTAAATACAGGGCTAAATTGCTGCATTGTAATGAGACATCTGAAAAGATGAGGATAAAATAATTATTTCTTGTTGATATTCTGCATATTTGAAGCCTAAAGCAGAATCCTAATTTTCCAGTCACATAGGTTGCATCAGTTCTGAATTACACTCGCTCAATATTCACAGACTTTACTTGGGCATATCTACTTACATAAATCCAAGAATTTTCTGATATCTACAGATCATCAATGCCATATGCAAACTTATCAGACTGAGCACAACATCTGTCTAGCATATGCTTTTGAGTCTGTAAAGAAACAACTTGGAAGCACAAGTTGCAAAACTATTTTAACTATTCTTTGGCATCCTGAGTCAAGGTTGTGCCAGAAAGTTTAAGAGGTGCTGTCTGGTTTTGTTGGTTCTGTGCGTGGCTGGTGGCTCTCTGTGACTGTAAGGTTCTCACCATGATGTCATTAGCGAGTGGCTGTTCTCAGCGATAATTCCTGGATCCCGGGTGCTCTGGCCTAGAACTTGAAAACAGAATTAAGAGATTTCTTTTAATGCATGGAAGGTTTGAGAGTGCGTAGCCAGAAAAGCAATGAACTTCACTGTCACCCCTTTAATAAGTGCTAGGCAAAATACATGAAATATGAATATCTCTCTGAAAATAGCATGTACAGAGGAAGGCATCTGATTGCTTAGTGAGTATTTAAGCACCAGCTGTACTTTTCTAGAACTGCACATGCACAACTTTATGCTCATGCTGTTAATGGAATTTCATACTTTTGTCAATGGAACGAGGCCTGTAAACTCCGATATTTTCTATTTCCTTCAAGTCTACATGTCCCTGAAGAGGCACAAGACTAGGAAAGACAAAAAAAAGGGATGAGCAAAAGGTACATTCAGCATTTCTAAATTTTTTTCCTATTAGGTCAAATTCACTAAATGTCCAGTTGGAGCCTGAGAGAGTGAGAGGAGGAAGCAGATCCCTCTCCAATTGAGTTTAGAATAAATGAGGATTCAAGCCAGTGAGTCACTGGCCACTGGCAACTCCAACTGGCATTAACCAGGAGTTAGTACCAGGCCACTGCTGAGGAAAGCATACCAGCTTGGTTTTGATGAAAACAGGTGTTCTGATGAACAACTTTAAATAAACTATGTCACTAATCAAAGTGACAGACATTCAAGTTTCTGTCAAAAACAATGTTTTGCTGTAAAAGAGGAGACGCAAAATGCACACAAAATTTTCTGTAGATACAGGAAGGATCTGGAAAGGGAAGTTCAAGAAACACCCCCTTTGGAAATGAGCAGAATTTTCTGTTTGGTTTTTTTTGAGCCTTTTTCAAGTAATATTTTTTAAGGCTGGAAGTAAGAAACAGATAATATAAATCAACTCTTCTTTTCTAGAAGAATACTGCAGTACTAAGTGCAGTACACTTTCACACCGAGGATCCGATCTGTGAAAGTCCATGTTGCGGTGTGACTCCAGTTGTGGCGGGTCCTCAAAGGAAGGAGGAGGTTGTAGCCCAGATCTGTAAGGGGTAAACCACACTCCAGCATTTTTTTGATGGTAATTGATGGAAAGAAGTTATTCCAAAGACATTATGAGATGGAAACAGTTATCTGTCTGTGCTTTGGTAGTAGGAACATTTTACTGTTGAGACACAAAGCTTTCTAGCTTTCTGCTAGCTAATGCAGTTCAAAGCTATATTGCTTCTTCACGCGGTTTTACCAATGTATTTCTGTACTGCATGGCAATACCTCTTCTGTGCTTCTAACAGTCTTTTTATGAGATGGGAATGTTCTGCAACTTAAACAAGTAACTACAGTCAGACTTGGTTCACTCACAGTTTAATCTAGATATTAATATATCAAGCCAGTACAAAAGATGTCTATTTTGATATATCTCTTTTTTTAAGTTTGAATTGTTTCATCATACATGGAAAATCCACAGAGAGAAACAGAACTACTCAGAGATCACTTATTAATATCTTTCCAGTGTTTTCCAATCACAAAAAAAATAAAAAACTGTTACCTCAGCCAAGCAGAAATCCCACCCAAAATGACTAGCAAATGCCTTGAAGCAACCAAAAATTTCAGTGAACAGGTCAGGGGATCATGTGGGCCCATGTCTGTTTCCTCAGCTACACACCCTCATTCTTTTCATAAATACCTTTTATACTTCTGTATTAGGTCCTCTGGGTCAAAACTACCCTCGGAACCAAGCAGAGCAGATTATCACCAAGTAACCTGGTCAGGTGGTATCATCGGACTGTTCCTGACCTCCCATAGCAAATGCAATCACAAGTCTCTTCTGCCAAGAACGGAAGTTGCAGAGAGTTATTATTCCCCATTTGCAAAAGAACTTCTAACCTTTAGTATTTCCATCACATGGTTTATTAGTGTAGGTTTTATTTTACTTTTGGGATTGCACCACCCCATTCCTGATTACTTTGTTTTTCCTAACGTGTTAGCTACTAAGCTATGTATTTAAGTAGTAAGGAAAATACTAGCTGTTTTCCTCTGTGATAAGAAAGGACAGAATAACCCCCAATAAAACACTGTCAACTCCAAAGCGCGCTACCTGGGCTTGCATCATATCGCTGAAAAATAAATGTGCAATACCGGAGAGCTTTTCTCCATGTGGCCTTTGCATACACACTACAGTAGCCTCTTAGTTTATGTAAACTAATTATAATAGTTGCCTTTGGAAAACTTTCCAGTTATAACTTAAAGTACCTCAGTATCTATAATTGCCACACTTAGCGCACTGTTAAATTCAGCCAACACAGCAGACTGTTAAAATAAAGTTTACAGAGGCTGATAGCGATAAAGATATCTTACAAGGGATGTACAATTTCAAAAATGAGACTTGTCTCCCAGCTGGTGACCATCTGGCGTCCGTGACTGTGTGTTTGAGTATTAGTCTAAGTCATTATTGTGTCAGTCTTACACACACACAGACCACCCAGCACCTTACAGGCCCTACTGCTCAATGCCATAACAGCACCTTTGTTTCTCCCTCAGGAGTGTCATTTGTGCCTTGCAGACTACCTACGGGCTGTTTCCTGCCCACGTGTTCTTTGTCCTTCTGCAAAAACACAGTCCCTCCAGAGGGAAGAACAAGGTTTAATATTGCTGCAACAAAACTTTAGGAAACGTATCCAGAGTTATAATTAATTACATCAATATACATTTCCAGTCCCTTTTGGAATCTAATTATATTCTTGCCCTTGACTCTCTATAGCTGTGACTTCCACAAGCTAATTACAGGTTGGCTGAAAAAAATATTTCCTATCTCTATATCAGTTGTTGCTTTGCACATTTTTATCATGTCCATCTCCTGCTATGACTGGTTTTTTTCCAAGTTTCTTGAGCTTTTTCAGTTTGTTTTGGATAGCCCCTCAAAATACTTTCTTCAGAAGGCAATAATCTTTACTGCATATAAATTGCGGACAAGGACATTTCTGATTTCCAGAAGAGTACTGTAGTGATCGCCATGTGGATTGTGTAAAAAAAACCAAGGGCTGGCTAACTATGTGTTTCTGATCTTGACTTCAAATTGAGCTGAAAAGTCTTGGCTGAGCTATCTGTGAAGTGGCCCAGTTTATTCTCAAGTCATCTTGATTCAGTATCACTCCTAGATGACATGTTTTTACGATACAGAAATTTCATTTGTCAATAGTCAGCACAAAGCCCTGCAGAACTGTTAGAGATCTACATCTTTAATTCAGCCACAGGCAGTCCTTCGTCACTGATAGAACACTCGCTGGCCTCTAAATAGACGGTATCTTTCCAGGCAGATCTACAGCTCCAAAAAGTCAAGGCCAAAATACCTAACCTGTATTGTGTGCTTGCATTATCCATGTTTGTGGAGCTACAGCTCTTTCTCCCTCCAAGTCTGTACTCTCTCCATTCTGGTGTAAATTCATTTCTTACAGAAGTTGACAGATAAAACATTTATTTAAAAATGTATTCCCATATCCAGGCACATTAAGGGTACAATGGCTCTCCATATTCAGGTATGTTTTTCCATACAGACTCATAAGAAGACTTGGCATCATCTGCATCTACATATACTTGTTTTATTTTGAGAAATTACACATTCCTCCCTAGTCCCCAGCACCAAATAATACGGGAGAGTTCAGTGCACAGAAAACAAACAGAAGCTAAAAGCAGAGGGAAAGAGGGGCTTAGTTCTCTCCTAAGAAATAAAAAGGTTCACTCAGGAGCACATTTAAAAATGCATTAACAACATTAGAGCTATATACTAGAATTAGATACATATAGGCACACTTATATATAAAGCCTGTCTTCACCTTGTGTCTCATTTATACCTTCTCGTTTACCATGCATGATACTAATGACATTTGAATTTCTAGCATCGGCGGTTGAGATCACAGATTTAAATACCATGCTGAAGAAAGTTACTTTTGACTGAGGCCTCCACCACGCAGCAGGCTCACTGGTGCTGACCAGTATACCAGTGAGCTTCCTTTGAAAGCACGTGGAAGTCAATGAAGAACTGTCAAGGCCCTGCCAGATCTGAATGTCCCCAGTTTGGGTGATAGGATCTGGTCTGTAGGATTTGTACAAAGATCCCGTATGATCACCATCCAAATCTCAAACAGAAGGGAAACAAGCAAACAATGACATCTGTCTCAACTGAGGTATGGAAATGAGTTTTGACAAAATAAACCACTGCTCAGTGGGAGCAGGAAAAAAAGGATTCAAACCTGGCCACAAGGCCTTGGGCAAGCATTGTGCAAATAGCAAAACTTGTAAATACTAAACACGTCTTTGTAGTTCTGAAGCCAGTTAGATATCTAATGGCTTGTTGGTGCCTTATTTATCCAACAGCATGTGTGGTCGTCCTCTTCCTTTCTTTGGTGGAAGATCAGTCAGGCTCTGCCACATCCCCTTTTCCCTGCCCCAAGTAAATAATCGAATCAAGTTGTCTAGAGCAGAAAATCAGGCTAAATATACGAGGATCTCAGAAATACTATTTCTTACGTAGTAGAGGTGAATCACAGCAAATACCACTTCACAGATTTTCCCTCTCCTTGTACTACTTTTCTGTAGTAAAACCACAATCTCTCTGCCTGTCCATTTGACCGTCACTCCTGGTTCCTCCAAAATCCCAGTAAGACTGTTTCATTTGAGGGAAGTAACAGCAGAACTACTAGCTGCAGAAGCCCCAGACTTGCCTGATTTCAGAGTATCATGAGGTTCCCCTCCACCCCAAACTATCTGTATACCCAACCCCCCAAAAACCCATGATAAAACATGCTGAAGAACATGTATCTGCCTGTGCAACAGCACAGCTTACTCTTTTAGACATGAGAGGGCCTGGGGCCAGTCAGTTCCACACACTTATGAGGGTCAGCTGTTGTTTACTGAAAGAAGTATTAGAAAAGAGATTGCAAAAGAGAAATGGGCTCCTACCACAGGCCCTGAAGCAGGGGGCTCTGAGGGAGGCACTCATAATAAATAGTAGAGTTTCATTTAAGCACTTCCCTAATTTTCATGAGTCAGAAAAATTCCCTTTAAAAGAGATGTGATAGCAAGTGCTCCCGGCTCTGGATTAACAAACTGATTGCTCCAAATGTAGGAGGGACTGTCCTTCGTTCAGTGAAGGGCACGAAATGCATACTGGGTCCCAGCTGAGAGGGAAGGGCTTCCCCTGGAGCCTGATCACTTTAGCCAAGACGCTCTGTCCCAGCCCAGTGTTTTACCTGCTCTTGTCCCCATTTCTAAGTAACATTTGTGTTGTTAATTTCTGCAGACTTACAAGGTGGCAGTTTTGAACTGTATTCCTCTATACTATGTACAGTTATTTTTATTTTTTTTTACACAGACATCCTATATGCTCTCCATGACACCTCCAGCTTTCTTACTCCACTGAAGTAGATAACGGGGCATATCAGGCATCTTCAACTCCTCTTTGCCCCAAAGTCCACTGCTGTGGGAAATGTCACAGGAAGGAAGAAAGGCACTAGTGTATCTGTGTAGGAAACCAAGAAACAGAGTGCTCCAAACTGGTCACTGCCTCTTATCTATCATACATTTCTGTAATCCCCCCAAAGGGCAGAGACCTGTGTCAGTACACTGAAGTATTTCTGGTGACTCCCTGGTACTGTCTGCGTCAGGTGGGGAAGGCAAGCACAATGATGGGATTTTCTCACAACACTTTTTAAATCCAAGGAAGGATGTAGCCTTTTCCTGTCAGAGGAATTTGCAAGAGCAGGAGTCAAAATCTCATTTCTGGTATGTATAATCTCTTGAGTTAGTAATATCTTATCCAAGCAGATAGAAAATTGGCTTTGTTTCTTTTCTGGCTGCACTTAAGCTCTACAGTTTCCCTTCGTTAACATATTCAATAGGTATCTCATCTCCCTAGATGAGGGATTTCAAGGCAGGTTAATACACTTTTGGACTGACCTGAAAACAGGGCCAGAGCGGTACTTTGAGTCTGTCTTAATGGACCAACTTAGCCTGCAGTAGATCAAGTTACTCTCTATGTACAAAATATTTAGGTTGCCTTTGTTTATTAAGCATATCTGCTATTATTTACACCGTGATTTTGCTAGAAATGCATGGTTATTAGATGGTAGGCACCACAAACAGGAATCACTAGGGAATGGCATACTGCAGAAGCAAAATGAGGTTGCATAAAATCACACTGTCTCAATTCTCCTCAGAAATGGAGATCTAGTAGTTTCAGCATTTCAAACAAGAAAGGTGGTAGCCGGCAGGACTCAGCAAATCAGACTAATTCAACTCTAAGATTAATTTGATATAGGTGTTGTAATAAAAAATTAATCCTTCTTTTACATGAAAATTCTTAGTTGGGTATCTAATATAAACAAAGTACCAGCTCTCATCTTCTCAGGTGCTATAATTGAGGCGCTGAACTAATTCACAGCCACTGAGATCTTTTCCAAACTTCTATTCCAGGGCCAAGAGGCACAACAGATTAAATATAGCAACAAATAGCAATAGGCTTTGTCCTGTTTTCATGCATTTATGATTTCATCTTAAAGTCAATGCTTTCATCTTAAAATCAATGTTTAATTTGCTGAGGACACAGAATTCCAGCTGAAGCTAACGTGAATTGCAGGTGCTCAAGCTGCTGAAAAATAAACTGCCCCTTTTGTATTTAAATGTATGTTAATGGGATCCATCAGTTTGCTGTGCTTCCACAATGATTAAAACATCAAAGAAGTCAATAAATATATTCATAAATAAATAATAATATGGAAAAAAACCCACACCATTAAATTGTACTTCCTGTCCTTCATCCCAGCTCTTCCCGGAGGGCTTGATCAAAACGTCCTGATGTCAGTTAAAACCTTTCTTTTGCATTTGGCAGACTTTGAGCCAGGCTTTAAATGCCTGAGAAGAGACATGAGCCTGTATGACCTGAATACATCCCAGTCTGGGCCACCGTGTTCCAGTGCAGGGAAAGTCAGCACTGGAGGAACTGGAGGATGGGTCATGGGGCACTGCAGCCCAGTGTTGGAGCAGCAAGCCCAGAAGACCCTGGCACGTAGCAAAGGCACAGCAAACCAAGACAGGGCTGCAAAAACACATTTGAGGCAGGCACTTGTTCACCCTGCCAGCTCTGCAAGGCAGAGCTCATGGGCTAAGCACGAGGCTGTGTTAACAGGATGTCAGGGGAGATTATGTATCATTTCTGCCATTCATTTCCTTTCCTGGACTTCAGCCTAACTCTTCAGTTCTTTTCAGGACATTTCAGAAAGCATTACATAAAGTGAAAACCTCAGGCTTGCATCTAAAATCCAAAATTAAACTGTTATTCATATCTCCTGGTCACCTTCAGAGACAGATAAAGAATGAACGACGCCACTGGTCAATATACTTGCCAACTTTTTGGGGGTGATCTGGCTTTGGCTATGTGACTGAGAAGCTGATTAGGCATTAGGACCACAAGCAAAGAAGGACAGAGAAAGGAAAAAATCTCCTCTACCCATTACTGTTTAGTGTAGCAATGCTATGGAGTAAATTTTTACTTTACACAGTAACTTTATTTTTACAGCCTTGGCTGTGGCAATACACCCTTCAGTCACCCCCTTTACCTCCCTCCCCTCACCATACACCGTGGAGAGAGTTACAAGATACGCGGGTAAGGAGCTGGCTGCTTTGGGGCACAGGTTTGTAGTTTTAAGATTTATAGTTGTGGAAATAGGATCAGCTAATGCCCTTTAATATTTTTTTTTTAAAGGCAGTTATTTCCACATCTGTGAAGGAAACAGAACATTAATGTAAATTGTGGCCTTTCTTGCAGATGTCCGACGTGTTCATTTCTTGGCCTTTCCTAGGACGAAAACCCAGCTGGTGTGTTGTGTACATCCTAGGACCAAGTGTTCACCATGCCTCTCCACTGATTCAAAATCACAGACTTCTGAGAGGAAATTTTATTTATTGTAGGGGCAAGAATGTATTGTGAGTCACCATGTTTTTCTGCTGTCTGCATTAAACTGCAGTGAAATTGAAATCATACTTCAGTCCCGATTTAAATGCCTTTCCTTGGCAGGAAGAATGAAAGTTTGGCCTCCGAACTCTGATTGGCAGCATGCTGCTTGGTTGGTAGCTAACTCTCAGCCTTACTGGGTCCTCCCTGTTGTCAACAGGACGGATCTTGTCCAACAAAAGCAACATCCTGTCAGCTACTCCTTTTTCCAGGAACCTGCCTTTTCCTCCCCCGCAACTGCTCTCTTTCTCCAGGTTCAGGCAAGAAAACAGTGATACATGAAAGGGATAGAGCTACAGAAGGAATAGCCATCAGACCTTAAATTCGTGCTTCCTCGGGCCCTATAATGTTGTTTCCCATTCATAAGGTCATTAAGAGTGAACAAAATGCAACCTCTTTCTTTAGCTGGTAAGGAGAATTAGATAACAGGGGAAAAATACTTTCACGTGAGGAAGTCATAAGGAAAGAAGGGGAGATATTCTTAGGCCTCTCTCCAAATACCTCAGGAATACAGTCTTGGGGGTGCAGCTACTGGAATCCCAGCAAGGAAAAGTGGGAGTTACTTAGGACAGGGGAGGGCAGCCAGCCAGGTAATACAAAGACAATGCTCGGCTTCTTGCCAGCATCCTGCCATTGAGACAACAAGATCCCACACTTGAAGGCTCTTCTTAAGGGCATATGATAATTTATTTCCAGATGTTAGAAAACAGTTGCATAGAAGTGGAGCATGCTGGGAAGAATGAGAAAAGGAGAAGGGAATGAGGAGGGATGCAGAAGAGCTTTCAGTTTCTCTTTGCAGGCTGAACTGGAGATAGTCCCTCCTTTGATGCGCTCTTCTCTGAGATTCAATATTCCTCCTTCTTTAGCCCAGAAGATTGGGAGAGACAAGGCAGAGAGAACCAACACATCAAAAAGGAGGGGGAAACAGAGCCACTTGTTGGCACGCAACTACCAGAGTGATACAAAAGCCCTTCCATTATCCTCAAAGGAGACTCGGGACCTCAGATTGTACAGGAGCGGGAGAAGACCAGGTGTTGCCAGCCAAGAAACATGAGTATCTCCCTTCATAAAGGAAATATATGGGAGAGAGATTGTTTTATTTCACAATGGGAAAGGAAAAGGCTGAAAAGTTGACCTAGAAACAGGGGATAACACACACAATGGGGAACATGCAAGAGAACTGATGACAGCCTTAGGCATGACTTCAATATAGCCTCATAATTTACAGGAATGGATTATCCGAGAACATCCCATAAAGAGTGCACAGTGTTTTCAATTAATACTTAGGTATATACCATGATTAGGAAATACCTTAGGGCTATCCATTTTTCAGTGACGTGTCTATATTAATCCTGTATTTTTTTTCACTAAGTGATGGCTGCTACTGACTGCTAAGAATGTTCTGCTTCAGTAAACTTTGATTTCACTTGCAGTTGTGCATTTATTAGGCAAGATTATCATCATCCAAGTTTCCAGGGTTGGGAATTCGTTTGAAAAATATGGTCTATTTGCATTTAATTATCACATATTTACTGAGGAAAAATATAAACACGCCTGTTTTAGGCAAGGAATGGAGCCAGTAATGTACTGCAGACTTGGGATTGTGCTTTTTAATATAATCAAACTACTGTTATAAATAATTCACAGTTTCCACTGTGGAAAAAAACTGAATATTGTTTTTCTGATAGATTGGGGTTTTTTAAAAAATGTAATAAAGCAATGATATTTTACAAAATACTAAAATTACTGAGACGAATTGTTCATATCATACGAGATATTATTAAAATTCACCTTGAAAGAGGATGTAAAGGGGAAAAAATCCCCTCTATGAGAAGTAACTACCAGTTCCAGCTGCTGGAAGAAGAAAAAAGAAGAAATATAATCTTATAAGACACCAAAGCTAAACAACAAGATGACAAGATGAGGAAATGTCAAGTTAACTTTTGGGAAACAAATCTTCTGTTCAAAGTTCACATAGTTCCAGAACTGCACAGACATCTTACAGTGTCCCCAATATAATTGACTCACAAAACGGAGATGAGGGATTCCAACTTTACATCAGAAAGGCAGAATTATTGAACTGATATTAGACAGGAGAAACAAATCTCATGGCATTTCAGAATTCATGCATGGGTGATTTTCTTGTTCATCTGCTGTGGTGTCCTCTGTACAGATTTTGGTGAGCTGAAACAGAAAGAACAATCGGATTATTTTCAACAAAGGACTTTCATCCTTCCACAATGAGCTGGAGGGACTGTCATTGACGGTTACCAAGCTATTAGCCAACACCTAAACAAAAAAAGGACTTTCTCAATAGAACATGCTGCACTTAGATTGCATTAAGATAGAAAATATAGACCCTGTAGCGTATTGGTAGGCTGATGGTGGGTGCTGGCTGCTGAGACAAGGAGCAGGTAGCCTAGGGGCAAGTACCTAGGACTGAAATGAGGGGTTATATGCTGGTGAGAAGTAAAGCTGAAGATGTCAGTAAGGTTTGTGAGGCATTTCATGAAGCCATGTGGAGGTGGCTAGAACAAGATGAGAGCTCTATGGACTTCACTGGTAGCCTAGACAGACACCTAGTTCATATGTAAACACCTACACTGTCAAAGAACTAAGCAAGTGTCTTATGATATTTGAGATCCACAAGATGTGCTGACAGACATGACGCAGACCTTACAGAAGACCTGCATTTTCTCAGTCAACAACTGAAGGCTAGGCAGGCTAGCCCAACTTGTCCCAAACAGCGCCAGACACCTGTGTTCAGGTAACTGAATCCCACCTTGGGTGAAGAACATGTGTATTTCTCAGTGGCTCCAGAGAGGGACCCTGCAGCCAAGAAGCACTCATATTACTGAGGAGAAAGGCAACATGCATTATCAGACAAGATGCGGAAGCATCTCATGTAATGACAGCTATAGAATGGGCAGATTATCTTTCATGACAGTAAATTCCAGAGCCAGCACATGAGATTTTCCCAGATACCAGTCATTTCATGCTGGTAATTCCCCCACTGTGATTTTGTTTCATTACAAAAATAAATAATTATTGCCTATAAGTTCAACTAAGCAATTTCAAAGCGGGTTTACCCCTTTTTAGTTTGATTTTATTTTGAGACGCTTATAGTGTTTGCTTGAGAAGTATTGTAAATATATTTATTACTCCTGGTTTTATTTATTATTGTTATTGAACAAGTAAATACTAATGCCTGTTCCTGCTACTGCAAGAAGCATAATATTCCCTTTCATTATATTGCTCTGTAATTACTACTTTTTACTTTTCAGCTTCCTTCCTCATCTTTAGAAGGTGTGAACATTGTCAGCTTTGTCGTGTCTGTCTTCCATAGTCTTGAATTTGGGGTTTGGCATATCAAGTAAGATAATGATTTCTCTACACTAGTATGTTCTTCCAAAGAAATCCACATTTGGCAAGATGCTAATATCATGAGACAGATCCAATTTTATATTTTTACTAAACATTTCAAGAGTTTGCCCTATCTTTGCCCTAACCACATCATTCCTTGCTTTTGAAATTACTTGCATAACCAATTTTTACTTTTGAATTTGATTGCTTCTATCTGCCTTTTCAAAAAGTAAAAATGGTATAGAGGTATATATGTTGCCAGAAGCAAGTGAATTTATACCATCAGCTAAAGATCTGTGACAACTAGAACTTCAGTCCTAGGTTTAAAAGACATTGTTGCACAACCCCTTTTTTTTTTTAATTCAATTTGCCACTACTGTCAATAGGTCTACTTAGGTGTGTAAGACTCATTCATATGAATAAGTACTTGCAGTTATGTCCCATGAAGAAAACAAAAAAGGCTTCAGGCAATTGGCCAGCTGATTGTTGATGACTTGACAATTATACAACTCATTCAAATGAACAATAACATTTATTGTGCTGAGAGTTCAGGACCTAAGTATAACAGGAACCAGCAAAAGATGGCTAAAATTAAAGCCAGGCAGAAAGGAAGGCTATAATGTAGAGCCATGGCTGTTATTTAACTTCCCTTCAGAAATGAGAGGGAAAAAACGGGACCATTCTTTCATCCATTCTTCTCCTCTAAAAAAAGCCACAAAAACTATGCAGATACAGACCACAGAAACTCCAGACCCAAGGTCCCGGTTTGCAGAGATGCAGCTTCTGCCAAATGGGCATAATTAAGTCCGTGTGATGACTGTAAATGAAAGCAAGACTTAAGCTGAATATGAAGTATCTCATCCCAATATCCACTGGTACTTAAAAGAATGGCATCTTGAGGACTGAAACATATACCCATCTGTATGCATAACACTGTATTCAAAGGGAATGAGATATGAGATAGGGCAGCCACATAGAAAGACAACAAAGCAAAAAAAAAATATTGCTGTCCTCTTTTTTTCACTTTTCCTGAAAAAAACACCTAGAAGATTCATTGCAATTGTTTTGCTCAATAGGGAACCAAATTCTGCGAAAGCAGATGGTCATTACTTTTGATGAACAGTAAGTAGTTTCAAAGTTTTTGAAAATCTTTAGATTCCCACTTAGGAAATGAAAAGAAAGATAATTCAGTGAACTTACAGAACATCTAAATGAAATTCTGGTTCCAGTGAGGTCAATGACTGGCTTTTTATTCCTTTCAGCAGGTCCAAGATTTTCTCCACAGAACTTTTCAAAAATCAATGTAGAGCCTAGATAGCAGATTCAGACTCAGCTTTTCTCAATATTGGCAAATATTTGGCTAATTCAGTCATGATATTCAACCAAAATAGTCTTTAGTTCTCAGAAAATACATAACTGATTAGAATTAACCAGGAGTAAGAAGCAGAACATATGCCTACGGTTTACGTTAATAAGTTGATTTCTGTGATTGCCATAGTACTGTATGTAAAAAGTATAAAATTGTAAGTCATGGAGGATACTCTTAAAAATAGAGGATTCAGCCTGATTTTAATCTGGAATAACTGGGATATCCTGATGCTGATTTAAGAAGGAGCTTTGAGCCAAAGACAGTTTCTCCTTTAAAGTGCATGTTCTCTTACAGCATCTGGTCTGCAGTATCTTGAAGAGAAACAAGACAGAAAATCAAGATACAAAAGGTTAATGTTAGTAAATCTATCTCTCCACCTGAAAAATATCTTGGATATGTATGGCTTCATATTGAATCCTTTTTCTGATGGTGATTAGTAATTAGCAACAGCCTATTCAGATAACCACATAAAGAAGATAGTACTTAACTATACTGACCAGGAAAGATGAAGACAATCTTTCTCGTGAGCTTTCTGTCTCATGCTTAGGTAGAAAAATATCATAAGAATTCCCTGTCATAATAAGGGAAGACTAGGGTAAATATGGGCCCGCTTCTGAATGAGGTGGGTGCCTAGTGATGGAGGATGCAGAGAAGGCAGAGTTATTGAATGCCTTCTTTGCTTCGGTCTTTACTGCTAAGGCTGTCCCCCAGGGATCCCAGATCCTGTAGGTAAGAGAAAAAATCTGGAGAAAGGAAGTCTTCCTTGGCTGAGGAGGATCACGTTAGAGATAATTTTGGCAAACCTGACACCCACAAATCCATGGGCCCCGATGGGATGCACCCACACATACTGAGAGAGCTGGGAGATGTTATTGCTAAGCCACTCTCCATCATCTTTGAAAGGTCCTGTAGAACAGGCTAGGTGTCTGAGGACTGGAGGAAAGCCAGTGTCACTCCAGTCTTCAAAAAGAGCAAGAAGGAGGACCCAGGAAACTACAGGCTGGTCAGCCTCACCTCCACCCCTGGAAAGATGGTGGAACAGCTCATTCTGGGCATCATCTCAAACCATGTGGAGGAAAAGAAGGTTATCAGGACTGGACAACATGGATTCACCAAGGGGACATCATGCTTGACCAATCTGATAGCCTTCTATGATGGTATGACTGGTTGGGCAGATGAGGGGAGAGCAGTGGATATTGTCTACCTCAGCTTCAGCAACTGAGGACTGACTGAATGGCAGAGCTCAGAGGGCTGTGATCCACGGAGACCAGTCGGATGCTGGTAACTAGTCGTGTTCCTTGAACAGGCTAGAGAGTTAAGCAGAAAGGAATGTCATGAAGTTCAACAAGGGCAAATGTAGGGTCCTGCACCTAGGGAGGAATAACTTAATGCACCAGTACAGGTCAAGGGCTGACCTGCTGGAGAGAAGCTCTGCAGGGAGAGACCTGGGAGTGCTGGTGCACAAGTTGACCATGAGCCAGCAATGTGCCCTTGTGGCCAAGAAGGCAAATGGTCTCCTGGGGTGCATCAAGAAGAGTATGGCAAGCAGGTCGAGGGAGGACATTCTCCCTCTCTGCCTTGGTGAGGCCACATCTGGAGTACTGTGCCCAGTTCTGGGGCCCCCAGCTCAAGAAAGACAAGGAACTACTGAAGAGAGTTGAGCAGAAGGCGACAAAGATGATCAGGGTAAATGAGCACCTCTTATGAGGAAATGCTGAGAAACATGGGTCTGTTTAGCCTGGAGAAGAGAAGACTGAGAGGGGATCTTACCAATGCTTATAAATATCTAAAGGGCAGGAGTCAAAAGGGTGGGGCCAGACTCGTTTCAGTGATGCCCCGCGACACAACAAGGGGCAACGGGCACAAACTGGAACACAGGAAATTCTGTCTCAAAATGAGGAAAAACTTCTTTACTTTAAGGGTGACAGAGCACTGGAACAGGCTACCCAGAGAAATTGTGGAGTCTCCTTCTCTGGAGATATTCAAAACCCCCCTGGATGTGTTTCTGTCCAGCCTGCTGTAGGTGAACTTGCTCTGGCAGGGGGATTGGACTAGATGATCTCCGAAGGTCCCCTCCAACCCCTACTGTTCTGTGATTCTGTGATTTTACAGTCCTGCCTTCAGACATTCTTTGAAACAAAACTAAACAGCTGTGAAACAATAAGCTACAAAGAAAACCCCCAACCAACAAACCAACAAATACGCAAAAAAAACCCTGATATGTTTTGATCTTATTAGATTGATGTTGAGTAGTTTGGGTCAATTCTTCTTTTATCAGCTCAGTTCACATGTTGCTACCAAACACGCTTTAATACAGTGTATTTACAAACTCTTGCTATATAAAACAGAAAAGCAAAGCAAAACTGTTAGAATGAGCACACCAGCCCTACTTCAGCAAAGAAAAGACTTATTGTTTAACAGATTGAGACATACTTAAGCAAAATCAAGTGACTTGCCGTCTGCTGGACAAACTATTGACTGGAACATTATAATTTATGCTGATTTCAAAAGGCCAGATCTTACAAAATCTAAATGAAATTCTGCTAGAGCGCATTCAAGTTTGATTGAATGTAATAAGAGTTGGGGATACTGGTTGTGCTATAGCACAAGGGAAGGGAAGGGAAGGGAAGGGAAGGGAAGGGAAGGGAAGGGAAGGGAAGGGCAATATGATTAGATTCAGGTCAGGAAGATGCCGGATGATTATAGAGACTGAAGTTCTTTTTATCAGTTTGCTGCATTTCTTCCATCCAAATGTTTGTCTTTTTTCCTATTGGCATTGATACCATCAGTCACCTGAGTCATTCCGCCCTGGAAGCTCCTGAGTGTGAAAGGGAAATCTGTTCCGTAAGGCATTTGCAACCTGCTCCCTTGTCGCTGGTGACTCTGCTTAGCCCTTTAGATAAAAAGAACTACAAGGAGCAGGCTGGTGAAATAGCCCTGTGTGATGCAGCATGAGAACAACTTATTCCTCACCTAGCTGAGCAGAAGAGACCACAAAGTGGACTCTGGTTTTGTCTCTATATAAGTACATTTATATAAACACATAAGTAATTTCAAATTATATACCTACGTAAATATGTATATTTTTATACATACTGTATACTGCATGCTATTAACTATATGCAATATTTATGTACATGTGTCTTAATAATTCTATCTTCTTTATAAATAATCATATAAAATACTTACAATGTGAAATAAAATGCTAAAAAAATAGTATGATTAATTGTTCAGTATCGTGGCCCAAATGATAGCAGAACTCAGCATCAGGCACATTTATTTCCAAGCACAAGCGTGGAATTTGAAAGACAGCTATCCCCAACATATCATGAGCCAGAACCAGGAACATAAGTTATGGGGAGTGAAACAGCATTAATCCTGAAGGTTCACAGTGTGAAATGTCCATCTAAGTGTTTTTCAAATTGCCCTGAAATTGCATCATTCTTATTATCTTTTATTTTTGATGTTTGGGATATTTTGCAGAGGAATTCTGAGTTGCAAAGCAGCAATGTATATTGTTAAAAGCACTAAACCACAAAACATTTAAAAGTCCTGCTCTTAAAGGATATAATTTCTAAGAGGTCTAGAAATTACAGGGAATTTTAGTCTCCTGTTCTGTTCTTCTGCCTCTCACCTGGGGTGACCAGTGAAAGTTGGCCTTGGACATAGATATCCAAAAAAATTATGATAGCATGGAACAAATTAACATTTTTTGTACAGGAAAAGTACCCAGCCATGGCTGCATTCCTTTCAGTGGTCATATAAACCCTCAGCAGTTGAATGAAATAAGATTACAACACAGTAGTTAGAGAGTTGTGATTACAACATTTCTTGGCTTTTGCAGTTCGGTTCAGCTTCAACACTAAAAATAACAAACAAGTTAGGCCTCCAAAACACACACAGGTTGTTTAAAAACCATGAACTTTAAAAAAAAAATAACACATCTGAAAGTACTTTATGCATTTTGGTCATTTTAGCTTTGCTCTACAGTCATCAGAGACATAAAGTTTAAACCAGGGAGAGAAGAAAAGTTCTCCAGAAGTTGAGGTCTTAAGAAAAATTCTAAAACTACAAAACTTTTGTTAAAAGATGAGAGGAGACAGCACTACAATACAAGCTGGAAAGATGTCATGTGTGAATCTATGAAACTCTTGTATGTGTTGAGTGCTGCCTGGGAATTGTGCATTGCTATGGGAGGTGGGAAAAGTGACACAGTAGCAACAAAAAAAAGGGACTGTGGAATGCATCCAGCTGTGAGAGGGGAGGAGAGAGTGCTCTGTATTCCTCTTTGTCTATTTTCACATTATGATTTAAAATAAAGATTAAATCCTTTTTAAATAACAAATTAACCTCTACTCTTCCCACTTTAACTGACAACCTCCCCTCCACGAAGGCTGTTCACTTTGAGTAGAAATATGAAGTGAAAGAATCCCCAGAAGGAAGGGGGTTTTGTTATAATTAACCTACCATAATGAATAGATCGGTAAATGCGTACCGCATTAACCTCTAGCAAGTGCTAAGTACAGGCTGCAACAATATCACTTAACAATAGCATTTCCTATTGCAAGGAACACCATACTGGTTAGGTGGAGAAGCCCACATACATTCATCTTGTGAAGATACTGAGTTTGCCCTTGCAACACTTCTTTTTTTTGCATGGAAATATCTAAAGATTGGGTGAGGTGTGTAGCAAAACTGAGCTGTGCAGCAGCACTCCCTTTCAGGGCTCCCCTGAACCGCACATCCCTGCACACCCTGACCACTACCACGGTCGCAGTGCAGCTGTGGAGACCCCCGCAGCAGCTCCAGCCTGATGCCCACCTGGACCTGCCAGTGCTGGCTGCAGGTGAGAAGATGCTTTGAGACTCCAGGCAGGGTCTTTGCAGGCTGCCTGCACCCCACAGGACACCCTTGGAGAATTCTTGCTCTGGAGTATTTGAAACTGCATCCAAACATCAGACATGAATCCATGTGGGCAGTTCCTTAAGGCAGCACAGGCAACTTGTAGCCAGAGCTTCGTGACCATGACTATCATGACAAAAGCCTTGTTCGTGGTGGTATTTCCATTAACAGTCAGGATTGGGCATAAATAAATATATTCACAAAATGAACAACAGCAGTAAACCCAACAGAATTCCACAAAACATCAGTGTGGATCAGGAAGGATTGCTGTTTGACACTGTCAGGCCACGTTTGGTTTTATAAACCAGTAAACCAGGTTTATCAAACCAGTAAATTTAAACTTTTCAAAAATCTCTTGCTATTTCTTTCTTCTCATAAATCTGAAGAAGGTGATCGCTTGCTCTTAAGTATAGCAATATAATATGTATTGTAATATAGTGTTGGATATAGCTAAAAATACTATTGTTTTAAAAAAAAAAACTTCAGAAAATATACTGGACGGTTTCTCTTGGTCTAATATTCCAAGGCATACTGGGAGCATCTAAAATGACAAACAATAACTCAGTTTATGATATTTTATGTGACCTTTTTTCAGAGCAAGACCATAAAAAGAAAATTATTCCATTGTTTTCATTTACCCTTAATAGATTATCTTCTGAGTACCATTGCTGAAGTAGATTATTATATTTTGCTTTCCTTTCAAAAGCTGGGTTAAAACCTGCTTAGGTTTTGTGAGAAATGGGTCTTGCAATATTAGGTCAGTTGCAGCTAAAGTTCATACATAAAATTTGTTCACTTCATACAAAAAAAAAAAGTAAGAATTCAATTAGAACAGAGCAGATGCCTTGTCTGAAGAATGGGAGGCTGCTGATCTCCTAAGACAGGACATATTGTACTTGATCCTAAAACTGTTCAACCATTCTAATATATTAGTTTTACTTCAGTAATCAGAAGGACCCCCAGTCCTAGGCATATCCAGTACTTATTATGCTGCTATATACAAACATGGAGCAATAAAACTGTCCTTGTCGCAAAGAACTTGGAATCTAAGTAAACATTTTAATAGGATTAGCATAAGAATAGTTATACTCTACCTTATTATCTATAAATGCACACTTGTACCTACAAAAATACCTGTTTGTACACAGTTCTTTTAATTTTTATGCTTAATGTTCAAGGCCCATGGAAACCAAAGGAAATGGAAAGTGTTATCCGAGACTGTATCAGGCTAGGATCAGGATATTGATTTCTGGTGACTACAAGGTTGCCATCTGTATTCGAGCTAGACATTTTGGTTCCTATTTTAAAAACCAAAAGAGTTCCCAGGCAGTGGGCGTAGGGTGCCATTCATCTGATCAAATATCTCTGTCTACTTTGGGATGAGGTTAATCGCCCTCTAGGCTCCACAGGCTGTGCTGATCGGGTCTCCAGGAACTGTACAGGAACTGAGACATCCTTCCTGCAGAAACATAAGCTAAGGGGGCTGAAACCCACCCGAGGTATTTAAGGAATCCAAGGACTGAAGTGGTTGGTTCCCCTGCTATTTATATATACATGCACAAGGTAACACAAATTTTGAATTACAAAAATTGTATATTTGCATGGGCAAGGATTTTCCAAAAAGGTGAAGGAAAGGGTCCTGCTGCCTCCCATCAGCGCCCCTCTCAAGCAGCAGCTGCAGCAGCTTGCAAACCTCCAGCCTACAGAAGTGCCAAACCTTTCCCCAGCTCTTCTTGCTGAAGAAATAAGCTGTGATGCTCTGAAGCAACTGGGGAATACGTCACTATTTCCTATTTCAGCTTCTTATCCAGCTTGGTGCAGAGATATGTGAGAAGCAGAATGGCACCATCCCCACCCCCTCTCTAATTTAGGGTTGTTCATTTATGCGTGTGCACGCACACCCTTATGCAGGCATGCAGGCATGCGAACTCATCCATCTCCACTTTTACATAAGATCCTGTGTGCTGAAGAAAGACGGAGAAGTTGTTCCAAGCCTTTATTTATTCAGAGTACTGTTTTGCAACAGTTACATGTGTAATTCGTCATGGGTGATGGCATTGCAACATCAGGCATGAACCAACCAAGCAATAGAGGGCTGGCTTGAAGCAATCCACGTACCGCAATACCGGCGGCTAAAGACGAACAGACTGCCAGGATTTTGTTGCTAT
Source organism: Rissa tridactyla (assembly GCF_028500815.1). Classification (NCBI taxonomy): domain Eukaryota; kingdom Metazoa; phylum Chordata; class Aves; order Charadriiformes; family Laridae; genus Rissa; species Rissa tridactyla. The sequence continues at coordinate 112,088,647 of NC_071468.1, read as the reverse complement.
TTTTGTGGGAGGAGAGAGCGAAATACATCATTGCTCGACCATCATATCTGTATCAAGGCCGAATCTTACAGATGCAAGTCTTTGTTACTCTGCTGATAACTGTTAGTTGTGCCAAGGTAATACAGAGAGGGGCATACACCAAACACCTGAGCTGCACTGATATGAAATTTATTTATGTCTCATTTGAAATCTGCTACTAGACTTTTTTTCGTTGTTTGTAAACATGCGTTTCTGCAAAAACACTGAAAGAAAAAAAGGAAAAAAAAAAAAAAAGACCCATCCCAAACCCTAGACAGTCTTGTGAGAGGTACAGGGTGGCTCAAGCTGCAAACCTGGCTCTGGTCATCAACCAGGAGCCATACTTATCATTTGTTCCGTCCACATGTTTGTATCCCAGGAAGCAGACGCATTTCAAGGTACCATCATGACACTATTTTCATCTTCTCTTTGCAGACTGAAAAATCAGTGTTAGATCCTCAGCAGAACTGTAATATCAAAAAAATATTATGTAAGGGCAGTACATAAATAGGTTATAGAAGGGCAGAATAACATTGTAGAGGGAAAGTATTTGTGACTCATTTAAAAGTGAGTTTTCCTAATGTGCAGTGTACAATTGAAATAAATGGAAACTTTAAGAAATATTCTACATAAGGCAGAGCCCAAAAATGCAGAAGGTTATGCAAGGCTAACTGTAAAAATAAGCAGATGAGTCCTCTAAAATAATATTGCAACATTTTTTGGCTTCCATTTATTGGTTGCCATAGGATTTTTACTCAGTGAGCAACTGCTAAACACAAGGCTGCCTCATACCATAGCTTGGCTTTTAAGAGAAGAAAAACATTAACATTGTCTAATGAACACACTTGTCTGGAGAAGTATTAGCAAATGCTAGGAACTCATTTTCCTACTGCCTAAAACCAGAGAGATTTGCAAGTGGTGTGCTTATTGTGCTGTGCCCGATTTGAATCTTCCTCTCTGACAAATAAAAAGCACGCTCTCAAATAAAAAGCAACTTGGCTTTGCGGGAAGTTGCGGGGGGAGAAAGTCTAAGAGCAAACAGCTTAGAGTGCCATGTACACACCAGAAAGGATCACAAGGCACCTTTAATGAGCTATTTGAGTTGCACCAGCTGCTTCTGGAGCCAGAGAGCACATCCTCTGGTGGACACTAAAGGAAAGAAATGGGAAACGCTTTTCTAAAGCATTTAATTTCTCTACTTAGCAGGTTGTAGTTTTTGATTTCACTAGGTGCACATCCTACATGGAGGTGTAACAAGAGGAAAATAAAATAGTGACATGCTATAAAAAGTAAATAAGTGCACTTGCTCTCCATCTTTTATTCAGGCTCCCGGTATATCTTGATATATCAACATCCATCATTACTATTTTTTATTATGATGATTTATGCTGTCTCTGCAGTTGGGTTTATTTCTGGGTTTTGTCCAGCAACTGCTTGATGTAAAAGGCTTAAAGCAGCGCAGATGTGCCTGGGGCTGAGCATTTACTCACCTATCACATAAGGGTCAGGCCTCCTTTGGCCTGAAACCCTCCTGGGCCAACAACGTTTGCAAGCTTCTTTCATGGTGGCCATTTCTGAAGAAGGAAAGAGAGCATTTTCACACATAAAATACACATGTATTTACATTTTTAAAGGTACCCAAGTGCTGGCACGCAGGAAACTCTCAAGCTAATGAGACCGCAGTGTTCTGAACCTTAGGTTTTCAAAAGTTAAGGTTTTCTGGACCACCCTACATGGATGCCCATATAGACGTGCCCACCCACTGCCATCTGGGATGCTGGAGGGCACCCCACCATGGCTTCAGCTGTCTCTTCACAAGAGGTCCTTCTTCCACAGCTCCTGTGTCACATTTGCAAGCTTTGTGTAGATGTCTTGGGTACCTGGTGTATCTCAAAAGCAATGAGACATTTCTGTGTATGCAAATGAATTGGGGCTCTGGCAAGCAGGGAGGATTAATCCCATCTAACTTTAGACATCAATGCCTGAGCTAGTCACACTGAGCTCCTTTTATAGTCAGTGGAGAGAAATATAGTTGTCAACATTTAGCGGATAAATCCCACCCCTAAATTCCACTTGTGTAAGCCGTAACTCCCAGCTTCAATAGCATTAGATGGTCGGAATTTTGTCCTCGTCCTCCCTGTACGTGTAAAGCTGGCAGTGGGTTGCTCTGCCCCTCTGCAAGGAACTTGATTTAAGAGATGAGAGGCAGAACAAAGCTTGGGCTTGTCTATAATGACTCCAGAAGTGCGGTCATCTTCCCCTGCTGTGCTCTGACAGGGTAACCTTTTGTTGTGAAAACAATCTTGGAACAAGCTTTGAAATTGCCCTAAATATCACAGTCTTCGGTCTAGTTCTGCAGCAAAAGCACGATGATTCCACCCCAGACAAAGAAGCCTACTGCCTACCTACTAACCTCCTGAAAGAAGGTCTTTCCTAGGTCTCTAGGGATTATATCTGTTATTGATTCAGCTAACTGGAACTCACAGTAAATTGAAGTGTCAAGAAGTTGCAAAGAAATATTGAAAGATGTGGTTTAGACACTTTTTTTTCCACTTCACTGAACAATTGGCATCCAACAGCTACAATGTTAGAAACATTACTTATGGATGGGAGCAGCAATATTCAGAGTCTCTTAATCCCACCTATCATTACAAAGGAGAAGCCTCCTACCCTTTAGAAGAGTCTGGTGCTTCTGAGATAGATAGCCTTTGGATATAAAACATGCATTTCTCCCTTACTTTTATGGTGTGCTCACCATGGTGGCCTCCAAATGCCTGAGTGACCTAGACTCACACTCTGAGTGACCTAGCAGCACAAACCCCAAGGTAGCAAGCGTCACTTAAAATTTGCAGTTGTCCTAAATAAAAGGAAAGTGTATTGGCAAAGTAGAAAAAAATCAGAACATGAAACTGTTTAAACACAATCACCAAGAGATTTCAGTCTATGTTCTGCAATTTAGGAAACCGGATAATGAAAAGTCTATGATTGCTTGCATAAAATACCCTATATCTACTGTGTTTGCTGTCTTCATGACTTATTTATAGACAAGCCAATCCAAAACCTAAACACTTAATTTCTCTAAGTATTACTAATTACGGAAAATGGTGATGGTGTTGTTGAAGGACAACTGTAGAAGAAGCAGCAGAATGATATATCAGGGGGTATGTCACCGATAGATTTCAAGGCATTTTGCAAAATCAGTTGTACAATCCCAGCTTACTTGATGGAAAAAATAAGGCACAGACTTCCCCTTGCTCAACGAGCAAATAAGTAGAACTCAAAATACCACTTGACCCTTGACAGGTCAGCACGCAGAGGCATTCCGGAACAGGTCAGCAATGCTGCTCCTACACAAGGGGCAAAGGGCATTATCTTCCTCACATTTACCTATGCAGGCAGATTAATCTGAAAGGGGAAAAAAAAAAGAAAAAAAAAAAAAAGAGAGGAAGGATACAATCACCCTGCATCTCCGGTGCTCTGAGGACATAAATGAAACCTTGAGTTTGTCCTGACTTCCTACACACAGCTAAATTTATCCTGCAAAAAATTCATCCTGCAGTAAAATGCGGGTTATACCCATGGCCTGATCAATCAGTAGGGACGAAATCAGACAATTTTGACTACTTCAGTTTTATCAGCTGCAGTCAATAGCAAAATGTCAGTGGATTTCTCTGAATCATGCATTTCATGCTGCCTGATGTTCCTTTTTTTAAATTAAAGGCAGCACATTGCTAACTTTCTGACAAATCTCACTGCTGTCCTGAGGTTACATGAGATCACTGGTTATTCATGTTATCAGCTCCTCAGATACGGCCAAGACTCAATATTGTACACAGCAGAGAATGGATTTGTCGACATTTCTCATCAAAAGGTGTTTTTTTCTTTCTCTGTTGCCATCATGCTATTGCTCTTCCGAGATGTGTTCCTTTGACTGAATTATAGAGTTTGTAAAAAGTAACAACTAGTAAAATATGCATGTACTTACTCATCTTGAGCATGTTGATTTGATTGGCCTTGATTTGAGCTACCAAGGAGGGCAGGCATGTTATGTAATTTTTGAAGCAAGGTTTATTCTAATAAAAACTTTATATGTAGTAAGATCTTTTTACCGTAATGCAGATGGAGCCCCATCAGAAACTCGGTACGGAGAAGAGCTTTAATTTTTATCCACAAGACACACTCCATCTTACAGCTGCTTGAAAGGCTGTTCACACGGACCAGGCACATTTCTTGCTAATGTGAAAACTAACACTTTTAATTAGCAGTTACAAACACTTAGAAATTACAAATAATCTGCAGTTATGGTGATTACAAATAGGAGGGAGTAGAATACAAAAAAATACGAAGTAATAAAATGCCCATTGGTGACCAGTAAGCATGAACTCCCCTCTTCTAGCAGGCTGACATTGAGCTTTTAAAATTAAACTGTAACTACATGAAATGGAACTTTTTTTCAAAGCAGGATATTCTAATTCTGACTAAAATGCATGCCTACCTAAATTCTATCCTTATTTCCAGTGACTGAATTAGATCAAATTTTAACCATAAACTCTTACGAGAGAAACAATGAACTGAAATCAAGACTGCATTGCATCAGACGAGTGGTGACGAGTGGGGACCAGTGGTCCTTATGGAGCAATGAGACTCCTCTTGTGGAAGCACAGGCAAATATCCAAGCCAGGTACTCGGAGTAAACACTGAAGTTGTGTTTTAAGGGTAACCACAGAAAATAAGTGTATACTTAACGACATCTTTGTATAGCACAACACGTGCGGGTTGTTGAGTCGTGTCTCAGTACAAAGCAGGAATCAGACACCTGTCCACCTCTGTCCCGTGCCTTGAAGAACTCGGCTTGACCCGCAGAACACACTATTCCTCTGTGCCCTCTTTGTGCAGGTATTTACAGTTACAGCTGGAAGCGTCTGGGTTTAGGGGTACACTAGGTGACATCTGAAGGGAGGAAGGGATCTGTTTTCTGCTGCTGCCCTCCCCATCTCCAGCACACTCCTGCAGATGGGGGAAGGGGAGGCAGCCTAACTCCGACTCCTGCAGCAGCACGGGGTGCTGCCTGCACGCTATGGGCAGCAGGCAGGGGCAGCAGGGCAGCAGGCAAGACAGCAGGCAGGGGGAGCAGGGCAGCAGGCAGGGAAGCAGGCAGGGCTGCAGGCAGGGAAGCAGGCAGGGGCAGCAGGGCAGCAGGCAGGGCCAGCAGGCAGGGAAGCAGGCAGGGCAGCAGGCAGGGGCAGCAGCAGGCAGGGAAGCAAGCAGGGCAGCAGGCAGGGGCAGCAGCAGGCAGGGCCAGCAGGCAGGGCTGCAGGCAGGGGCAGCAGCAGGCAGGGCAGCAGGCAGGGCAGCAGGCAGGGGCAGCAGCAGGCAGGGCCAGCAGGCAGGGGGGGCAGCAGGCAGGGGTGGCAGCAGGCAGGGCCAGCAGGCAGGGGCAGCAGGCAGGGGGGGCAGCAGGCAGGGGTGGCAGCAGGCAGGGCAGCAGGCAGGGGCAGCAGCAGGCAGGGCAGCAGCAGGGAGGGGCAGCAGGGCAGCAGGCAGGGGTGGTAGCAGGCAGGGCCAGCAGCAGGCAGGGCCAGCAGGCAGGGCCAGCAGTCAGGGCAGCGGGCAGGGCAGCAGGCAGGGGGGCAGCAGGCAGGGCAGCAGGCAGGGCTGCAGGCAGGGGCGGCAGGGCAGCAGGCAGGGCCAGCAGCAGGCAGGGCCAGCAGGCAGGGCTGCAGGCAGGGGCAGCAGCAGGCAGGGCAGCAGGCAGGGCAGCAGGCAGGGGCAGCAGCAGGCAGGGCCAGCAGGCAGGGGGGGCAGCAGGCAGGGGTGGCAGCAGGCAGGGCCAGCAGGCAGGGGCAGCAGGCAGGGGGGGCAGCAGGCAGGGGTGGCAGCAGGCAGGGCAGCAGGCAGGGGCAGCAGCAGGCAGGGCAGCAGCAGGGAGGGGCAGCAGGGCAGCAGGCAGGGGTGGTAGCAGGCAGGGCCAGCAGCAGGCAGGGCCAGCAGGCAGGGCCAGCAGTCAGGGCAGCGGGCAGGGCAGCAGGCAGGGGGGCAGCAGGCAGGGCAGCAGGCAGGGCTGCAGGCAGGGGCGGCAGGGCAGCAGGCAGGGCCAGCAGCAGGCAGGGCCAGCAGGCAGGGCTGCAGGCAGGGGCAGCAGCAGGCAGGGAAGCAGGCAGGGCAGCAGGCAGGGGTGGCAGCAGGCAGGGCTGCAGGCAGGGGCAGTAGCAGGCAGGGGTGGCAGCAGGCAGGGCCGGCAGGCAGGGCAGGAGGCAGGGCTGCAGGCAGGGGCGGCAGCAGGCAGGGGCAGCAGCAGGCAGGGCTGCAGGCAGGGGCGGCAGGGCTGCAGGCAGGGGCAGCAGCAGGCAGGGAAGCAGGCAGGGCAGCAGGCAGGGGTGGCAGCAGGCAGGGCTGCAGGCAGGGGCAGTAGCAGGCAGGGGTGGCAGCAGGCAGGGCCGGCAGGCAGGGCAGGAGGCAGGGCTGCAGGCAGGGGCGGCAGCAGGCAGGGGCAGCAGCAGGCAGGGCTGCAGGCAGGGGCGGCAGGGCTGCAGGCAGGGGCAGCAGCAGGCAGGGAAGCAGGCAGGGCAGCAGGCAGGGGTGGCAGCAGGCAGGGCCTGCAGGCAGGGGGGGCAGCAGGCAGGGGTGGCAGCAGGCAGGGCAGCAGGCAGGGCAGCAGCAGGCAGGGGCAGCAGGGCAGCAGGCAGGGGTGGTAGCAGGCAGGGCCAGCAGGCAGGGCAGCAGGCAGGGCCAGCAGCAGGCAGGGCCAGCAGGCAGGGAAGCAGGCAGGGCAGCAGGCAGGGCAGCAGGCGGGGGGGCAGCAGGCAGGGCAGCAGGCAGGGCTGCAGGCAGGGGCGGCAGGGCAGCAGGCAGGGGCAGCAGCAGGCAGGGGCAGCAGGCAGGGCTGCAGGCAGGGGCGGCAGGGCAGCAGGCAGGGGCAGCAGCAGGCAGGGAAGCAGGCAGGGCAGCAGGCAGGGCTGCAGGCAGGGGCGGCAGCAGGCAGGGGTGGCAGCAGGCAGGGCCAGCAGGCAGGGCAGCAGGCAGGGTTGCAGGCAGGGGTGGCAGCAGGCAGGGGTGGCAGCAGGCAGGGCAGCAGGCAGGGGTGGCAGCAGGCAGGGGCAGCAGGGCAGCAGGCAGGGGCAGCAGCAGGCAGGGCAGCAGGCAGGGGCAGTGGCAGGCAGGGCAGCAGCAGGCAGGGGCAGCAGGGCAGCAGGCAGGGGCAGTGGCAGGCAGGGCAGCAGCAGGCAGGGGCAGCAGGGCAGCAGGCAGGGGCAGCAGCAGGCAGGGCAGCAGCAGGCAGGGCCAGGAGGCAGTAGGCAGGGCTGCAGGCAGGGAAGCAGGGCAGCAGCCCCCCGCGCTGCTACTTGCCGGCTGGCGACATCTCTCCTGCCTTCCTCACCGACCGATTACACACAGATGAGCACGCAGAAGGGAAGACCAGCGTTGGCACTGCTGTGTCACGATGTACCTTTTGTCGCTTTGCTTGGCTTTGTGGAGGCCGAAAGTTCAGCTCTGGACTGCCCTGCGAGGAGGGGCGGCCCAACGGCCACCTCACGCAAGCTGCACGCTTAACCCTGACGTTTGGAGATTAAGATGGGAAAAAGTCAAGCCCAAGGGTAGCTCCACAGATTTTTACAGGGGCCTTATCAGGCATGAAATATTTCAGCCTTTCCAGGACCGACCCCGGTGTCAGAGGGCGAGCAGGAAGCGCGGACAAACACACCGTTTCCTTCTTTGTGTGCTGGCTCTGCAGTACGCGTTTTGCTAACCTAATCAGATGAAGATAAACACCTTGCAATACACTGTATAACTGACGTCAGCTTTTTGTGCGCTTGGAATGATGTCAGCACCAGCTTTGCAACTACACTTTAATCTCTTGAGCAGAAATAAATGCAGTAGCTAACCTATTACTTTTCACAAGCTGCCACACCAAGATTATTTTATTTTTCCCCTGCAGGCTATGGATGTTGTGCGAAGGAGGCAGGAGAGCCAGAACAATGTGATCGACTCCTGCGCGGAGCCATTTTTCGCGAGGAGTCTAAACGAATTTAAATTGAATAGTAACTAGAATAAATGACACCTCTCAGCACACACAAGTCAGGCTCGTTTAGGCCCTTAAGAAATGAATTCCACTCATTTACATCAGCGCAAATAATATCAAATGAATTTCTCAGGATCTACACTCCCATCACTGTAAATACATTTTTCTTCACATTTACATACATTCACCAATATATTTAAAGATTTCCAAGACAAATGTGGCCTAGAGTTTCAAACTTCTACAGAAGCCTCCAGGGAGGATCAAAATTTCAAGTAAATAGCCTAAATTGGCTTAATTTGGCAGTCAAAAAAAGCAGAATAGGAGGCATGAAAACTGGTTACAAGAATATAACTATCAAGGACATTGGGAAAAGCAAAAGTCAGTACCAGAACTTGCCTGATTTGTTTGTTTTCTTTTTCTTTTTTTGAAATAAATTTTCCTCAGTCATTTTTCATGTTCCAGTGGGATTACACCACATTAGAGGTCATTTATACCCTGCTTTACTTACACCTTGATTTCAATTTGTCTCATCGTGTTACCAATTTTCAACATTTGCTTCTACTGAAAGAATAGGAAAGTTACAAGCTAGTGAAGTTGTTAGCTATACTGTCACTTATTAAATTAGCAAGTTTTTCATAGAAACCTTAGACAAAACTTCAAGAATAAAGAACTGATCATTACTAATTCTTTTGGTATTCATTATGCGATTAGTCACAGAGCTCACTCATACATTTCCAAATTTCAACATAATCATTTCAGGATGAGAAGCATTATTTTTTCCCCCTTCCCAATAATTTTTCCTTGGCATCACATTTCATACCCTTCCTCTCTGACTGCCAGGAAAGTGCGGTTTGAGGTTTTGGGGGGCTTGGGTTGGGCTTTTTTTTCCTTTTTCTTTTCAGAAACACAGGTTTACCAAGGTTTATCTCTAAGAGAATGTGTTTTTAATTGACTTGTTTATCGCCATAACACATGCACACCTCACTAAGGCTAAGGGATCGGGTTATATGACATCATGGTGCCAAAGGAATAGTTGTCACTTGTTTGTGCACTCCTGAAGAAAAGCCTGTAGCTTGAAATTATACACAGTGCTGCACTGACAAATAAATGTTGTGGTAAATAATATAATGAATTTTTTTTTTTTTTTTAATTGGGAGGGGTAGAAGAGACTGGGGGGCTTCTGCTCCCAGAGTCTACCACAGGGTCTCGTTCTGTGAAACGATGTTATTTCTAGACGTGGCTTTTCACCCTGCACAGCTGGGGGAAGATCATCGCTTTGCCCAGGACCGGGAGGCAGCTGAGCCCGTCCCGCGGTCTCTGCTCGGCACAATCCTGCATCCCACTGCAGTTGCTACCCAAATTGAGGGTCGAGCAGCACCAAGAAAGCTGTTGAGGCATTTCCACAGCAAGCAGCGCTACACCTGTACTCCACCAACAGCGCCCACAAAGACAGAATAAAAAAAAAAAAAAAAAAAAAAAGAGCCAGAAATCAGCTGGTTGAATCACAAATCCCTCTCTCAGGTTTCACTTTAGGGACGAGGAAGCTCCGAAAACAAGGCACCCCTTCAGCATTCTATAAAGCTGGCTTCAGCTGCCAAAGGATTCCTCCACGGTAACACCAAGGAAGCTTTTGCCTCAAATAAAAAATGCACTGCAAACGAGCAATCATTAGTCAGACGCGTTTTTCATACAACTACTGGCAGCGAAAAAGCAAGCATGCAGGTTGCTGTAAAAGAAGGTCTAACTACTTCCACCCAAACAGAACAGAAGCCCCTCACATAAGTTTTAGTGGGGGAGAGGGAAACCCTCAGCGCTCCCCCCTCCCCTTCTCTCTCTGACTGATTACAATCTGCTTTTTTTTGATAAAGCACATTTATTGTGGGAGTTTGATTTGAAAGAGTTTCAAGTAATTTAAACTTTGGCTGCAGGCACACAGATCATTTGAAAACTGATCTTCAAGTGTTTCTACACGTTAATAACATTTCTGGTTGGTGCTACAATCAACGATTTTAATTCTCCACCTACCAACTGAAATATTCAACGCATGCCAGAAACTACCTAGGACGAAATCACGTAGTACAGTCAGCCAGCCTGACAGCAATCCCTGTGCTCGCGGTTTTGGTGCAACACTTTGAAGTGGAGGGGTTCAGGGAAGGGAGGTTGCAGAGAGGTGGGGGTCAGTCTCTTCTCCCAAGTAACAGGCGATAGGACAAGAGGAAACGGCCTGAAGTTGCACCAGGGGAGGTTTAGACTGGATATTAGGAAAAATTTTTACACCGAAAGGGTTATTAAGCATTGGAAGAGGCTGCCCAGGGAAGTGGTTGAGGCACTATCCCTGGAGGTATTTAAAAGACGGATACACATAGGGCTTAGAGATATGGTTTAGTGATGGTTGTTGTCAGAGTTAAGCTGATGGTTGGACTTGATGATCTGAAAGGTCTCTTCCAACCCGGGCATTTCTATGATTCTATGTTTCTTTAGGGGTGATCATTAGCTACCTACAGCTCTTTCAAACCATAGAACTGCTGAAAACAGACGGCATTCCGGTTCAAATCAAAGCCCCCTTCAAATGGTATTTTCTTAATGGACCAGGATTCATCTGTCCCACCTCATGTTCACAAAGCACCTTATTACTCCACATGCACCTATGTGATCTAACTACACGCATCTATTATTATCCAAGATGAATGGCAGAAACAGAATCCCGCCTTAAATAAAAGACAATAAATTAGGCGGTGCTATTTCACAGCCAACCTTTTTGGAATTGATGGGCAAGTGCAAGACGCACACTTCTCTCAGGCTTTGGCAAGTGCCTGTGCCAGCTTGCTCCATTCTGGTACTTCTCTTCATCAGCCAAAGAGCCTCCCATCACCAAAAGACACAGTTCTTGCTGCATTTCAACACCCTACCTGAAAAAGGCAAACGGATTTGCTGAGAGGTAGGGACAAGCCAAAAGAAAATAAAAGCCAGTTTAATTCATAGCAAACAGTAAAATTTTTGATGAAAAGGCTAACAGCGTTACCTTGTAAATATAAGTGCTAAGCTTTCTCAGATCACAGGTCTGGTAAGAGCTTGTTAGCAGCACAAAAAATACCAGCTAAATGATCCTAACGGGGCAAACTCCTGCAGCACCTCAGACACTCAGTAAGAACGCTGTTCACCACTGAATTTTAGTTAAATATGCACAATTTTATTTATTGAAGAGATTAGGACAAAAACATTAAACCAAATACATGACAAAGCACCAGAGGCAGTAAAACCCCACCATGCACATCACCAATCTTTCCTCCTATAAGGTACTTATAAAATAAAAAAAAAGTCCTTCTTGACACAGCACCATCTTCAGAGTGTAAAAACATTACTCCTTTATATTCTTAGTTACCAAAATAGAACCAAGGCAGGTCAGCTGCAGCTAGCTTTGTCTCTTGATAAAGAACTGTGAAACATCCTCTTGAGAGTGGGACCATAACTTTCCTGCAAGGCAGGCAAATAGCATCCATACGTCAAATGCCAAGTAGCTGTACGCACATGCCACATACTATAATTAAGCACAAATTCAAGTAACATTTACATACTACAGAGTCCACATGTACCTACCCAAAAAACATGACCACTTCACAAAACGTATACAGGCAGTAATATCAGAACAACTGAGGTACTGGAAACACAAATATTTATGCCAAGAGATTTCAATATCATACAGCAATATAAAAGCAGTAATAAAAACATTTGCCAGTCTAAATCAAATAAAGCTATCTAGAAAAAAAAAAGCTAAATAAAAAGTTATTTAGGGACAGAAATACCTGAACAGAAAAGAAGTGTGTTAACTACAGCATGTAACATGTCATCCCAAGTCAACCCGTAATTGAAGTACTGGCTTAATACATCACTACTGTGACATTTTCTTCAATAAATAGAATAAGTCTTGACAATACAAAAGGTGCATATTACTGTGTATGTTTCAAGAGGAATATCTGTAATATAAATGTTCAGCTTATCAATACCCTCTTATTTCTTATTCTGGACATAAACAAAAATCAAACCCAAACAATTCTTTTCCCAAGTTGAGAGGAATTCAAAGGAAAAAAACCCCACGATACTCTTCTTCAATAATAAAGAGCCCTCTATTTACACGTGGGCCAGTCAGTTAAAGAAGAGATAGGTTCTCAGATAAAGACACGACCAAGGGCTTTCTGCCCTCTCTAGTCATATATGTGCAGCATGGCAGATATGGAAGCCAGTATCTCATATCTTTAAAAAAAAAATTATATAGTTTTCTTCTTTTTTTTCCCCCTATTATAGCAGTAATGCATCTGGAAGTTCGAGTTATAATAGCTTCCTGCAACAAACCATTTGACACAAAACAGAACAGCTTGTTAAATGACAGTTACTTCCCCTTAAGGGAACAAAGCATTAAAATGTCATTTCCTGACAAGAATATTAAGTAGTTTATTTAGAAGAAATGAGTTGAAAATAGCTATCAAGAGACATGAACTGAAATTTTGTTTGTTTTTAGCACCCACTTTTCATGTCCGTCTTTGTGCACCTAATTTTTTTTCTTAAATTAATCCCATTAATTATTAGACATCCGATTAAAAAAAAAAAATGTTAGCCAATTGTACTTTCCCTGAATAATGGCTGAAGTTAAATATCTAACAGTGCGATGCCAAGATGTGAGCTGAGGCAAAAAAGTTTCTATTTGTCGTGAGTTACCACTATTTTTAATGGAACAGAAACAGGAGTGATACAGCTGCACTAGAATTGGCATGTGCAGTCTCCTTGGCTCCAAAAAGGTGAGAAGCTACAATTGCTCCATGCTGCCTTTTCTCCTCCAAATCAATCTAACCTGATAGCAAGCTCCCCCCGCCCCCCCAATCTGTCCCCATGCTACATTTGTTATATTAGCTCCTTGTGGAGGTTCCTTCTCAATCCGAGGACCTCTGAGTGTCTTTTGCTACCAAGCTAGGCTGATGCAGGATGTGATTTAACACGGTCAGGAAGGGCTCCTTCATGTGTCCATCTCCAGGTTGTGTACCTTCTGAACACCAGTCTTTGTGCTCAGTTAAAGAATGGGTCCAAGTCTTCTTCCATGTTGACATCAGGCACCAGCTGATCTGATACTTCCTTAGCACCATATCCTGAATTCGATACATTAAAATCTGTAGAAAACCATGGATGGTCCAGAATTTCCTGTGAAGTCAGCCTTTCCGATGGCTCCCGACGCAGTATGCTACGTATGAGGCATTTTGCCTTGGGGGATAGAGTTTCTGGAATGTTAAACTGCCCACGACGGATCTTGCTGAAGAGGGAACTAGGCTCAATGTCATGGAAAGGATAGCGTCCAACTAGCATGGTATAAAGCATGACACCTAGACTCCATACGTCCGCTGCTTTGCCAGAGTAGCTGCCATTTGTGTTCAAGATCTCTGGACTCACATAGGCTGGGCATCCATGCTTATCAGAAAGAGAGTCATCATTTCCTCTTAAAATATAAGCATCTTCTAGGCTTTCCAATTTCACTCTAGTCCTGTGGGCAAAAAGAACAAAGCCATCAAGGTAAGCAAACATCAAAACACAAATTCCAGACTGTTACAAATGCATGGTTGTAACAGTAATACTCCACAAATTCAACAACCACAGAAGTGTATCAGTTTAGTATCCCACTCACAGCACTTGCTACAGCTAATTGATACTGTCTCTTCTATACTGCTTAGAGATATTACCAGACCTATACGGAATATTGCCGCACACACAGCTACAAGGTTTTGAACAGTTATGTCCAGTAAACTCATTAGTAAGGTCTTAAAAAGATGAAAGTAGTTTCCATATTCATGGTTTTGGTCAATTTTACATAGATGTGATTTCCAGAGACATAAGCCTCAAGATTATTTCTGTCGGCTGCACTCTAATGTACCTGTGTAGGATGCATGTCCACATACAAGTCTAGTCCTAACTAGACAAGCTTATTTTGACACCTTCATACTGGTACGCAGCTACTTGCACCTGTAATTCCACAAGGTTCAACAGCAATAAGATCGTCACTATGATCCTAAACGATCCCCCTGACCAACCAACACTTTTCTTTATCCCAGAATTAAGGAAGAGCAAATTTAACAGATTTCAGTCTTCCTAAACAGACCTTTGGGCAAAGGGAGATCAGGTGAGCTGAATGCCAAGATTAATAACAAGCTTATCTACCCAGCTGAACCAGAGGAGCTCCTCACACTGGAACGAACACAGAGGCTAGCAAAGGGCTTAGAGAAATGACGGGGATGCCTTATCCAGATTGCCAACTCCTCCTGCCTGCAAAACACTGTGAACTTGTTATTGTGCCGCAGTAATTATCTCTGCAAGAGAATTTTCTTCCCTTATGGGTATCACACAGGAACAGAAAAAAATACGCCAAACTCGCTTGTCATAGCACTAGATGAACATAACCTTTCTTTCCTTTTAGTTCTCACTGCTACTGTCTGTAACTATATTTAAAAATCTGTCCCTGCTAAAGGCATCCAAAAGGATTACCAATTACCCTTTAGACTGTTCGCCAGCAATGGCTGGCTTTGCGAGCAGAATCAGTACGATGCAACAGGACTCATCCAGTGCATCTGGATGGAAGAGTGACCCTGCAGTAGTGCAGGTTTTCTTTTCAACAACTCGGGATCATAACTCAACTTGGGGTATTACCGTCCTCGTCCCTCAACCTCACCGGTCTGTATGATGACTCTTAGCCCTGTGTTATGGCCATGTTCCCATACCACAGACATTCACAGGCAGGGACTGAACTTCATCCCAGAAAGCACAACTCGCACCTCTTGACTAAAGCACATCATTTAACAGGTATTAAAACAGACAAGGAGAGCCCTGTTCCCTAAATGTTTTCCGAAGACAACATTGCTTGGGCTTGAGTTACAAAAGACAGCTGGGCCAGCTTTGGCTTAGACTTGGTTCCAGGGCAGCTCAGCACTATCTTCTCTGAACCAACAGAAGAGCATTTTACTCCATGGAGCACTCCAGAGGCAACTGTGCCATAAACTCTCATAATGACACTTGGGCCTTTTCAACAGCTAGAGACGTTTACTAGCAGAGGTGAAAGCCCCTTTGGCAATGTGCCTCGAATCAGGAAGTCATAAACACAGGATTCAGAATACCTGGCTCCCGAGCACCGTGTGCCAAGGCAGCTCCTTCCCTCCTCAAACAGGCCAGTGTTTTCTCCTCCAGTGCGGATGCTGATGGGTTTTGCGCAACACACCTGCTTCCTGATTAATTACCCATTGCCAGCCTAATGGCACTTCTCCTGGTGAGGGACAACCCCCTCATTAGCACTCAAACAATACTTTACAGCAGCAACACCTCACACAGGAAGCTGGCTGCGAGGAGAAACTTAACTACAATTATCAAGACCACAGCAATTTCCCTGTGTATACAGTTCAGAGGGTCCAACACCGGAGACTGGCTACAGGAGAGTCCTTTCCCAATGCTCAGCTTCGATGTGTTCCTGCACCTGCACAGCAGAGGAAGAGGAGAAACGCCCAGAGAAAGAAAACACACCAAGGAGGGCAGAGAACAGCGAGGAGGAAATGAAAGGGAAGGCAGGGACATGAGTCGAGGTTCCATTTGCATTGCCCACCTCAGTTTTTCCATAGAAAATTATGTGTAGCAATAAAACGGTGAGGCCAGCTACTCAAACATGCATTAAGTCACTGAATTGCCAGACAGGAAAGCATCGACTCGCTCCTGCTACCAGGAGCGGAACACACACACACAGGGAGCGGGGCAGAGCACGCTATTTATAAACAACTTACAGGAGGGAATTCGCCCCCCACACGCTCTCCTGCCATCCCAGTGTCAACAGCACAGGGAAACGCTGCTTACTCTCCCACCCTATTTTACATTTCCGAGAGTTGCCAAAGAATTTAGACAAACAGTTCACTGAGAAGCTTTTATTTTGCAGAAAATTACCAGGAATTCCCTAATCTCTTATTTTCTAGGATAGACGCGGTACAAAACCAGAAAGAACAGCCTGCAAGGTGTGTCAAAAAAAAAAAAACCTCATCTCTTTCTCCAACAGGAGAAATCATTTCTTGATAACAAAACAGAAGCAGCATACAAAAGCTGTTATCCCCACCTTGCTTTTCTTGCAAGGTGCTGCAGCCCGCAGCCCTCCGCGGGTTTTGTTGACGCAAGCAGAGGAACAACAGCTGGCCCTTATCTGCCTGCTCCTCCGTGCGCTGTGGCCAAGTGAAGCAAACACTCCAACCAGGTTTCTCATCCTGCTGAGCTGACAGGCTTTGAGGAAACAAAAGGTCCCAAATTCAACAAAACCACAACCTTCAGTCCTCCTCCTTGCTAGGTCCCAAACCCATAACCAGTAACACCCTCGCGTAGAAGGTACGAGCGAAGAAATGGCTCCTCCGCAACCAGGTGGTTGGCACTGGACCAGCACGCGCTTCCGTCGCAGACGGCGGGAGCTGCATCTCCCCAGCGCACACTGCCAGGTACACGGCCTCAAGGGGACTTTCTGCCCCCTCCCCATCACCACCAGAAGCAACTCTGATGTTCCCATTTTCCTTCACGTCGCTGGGTGCCTTTGCAGAAGACAACGGCACAGCGCAGGTTTTTCACCCTCGCCGCAGACAGCGCCAGGGCTGGGGGGGGACACACTCCAGCCTGTTCGCACCAGTGAGGGATGAGTTTCCGTACCTCATCCTCGCATACAGAATACAACCTGTAATCAGACTACAGGTGGGTAATACGCGGGTGTAAGCGGCAAGTCTCGCTCCCCCTTTTTAGAGTCATTTCACGTTTTTTTCAGGCAATCAAAAAGGAGCAGCCTGGCTCAGGAGTTGCTATTTCCCAGCACACAGCACCCCATCTCTGCGAGAAACAGCTGTCAGCTCTGGCAGGCCTTCCCTTCCTCCACATTTCAAACAATGCCTAAATCAGCTGTTTTCTGCAAGCCAGAGCGCTTATTTTTTGGGGGGGAAGGTGGAGAGGAACAGGAAAGAGGGGAGTCTAAATACACAGAAATGCAGAGACACCCTGGATGAGAAGCAATCTCTCTCTCTCCCCCACACTCCCTCTCAGAGGAAACACTGAAATCAAGTATCCAGGAAAAAGAATAAAAGCCAACAACAACAAACAGACCCTCAAAACTGCAAGTAGTTTCTGAGAATACAGAACCCCCACAGCAAAGCAAAGGGTGGGGAGCGCATCCAATTGCAGAGTAACCGGACAACCCTAAATTCGGCACTTGGCAGGCAAGGGACTGACTCAAAACCAAACACTGACACGTGAAATCACAATCAACTTTGAAGCACCTCCCATTTCAGAGCCGAAAAAGGATCATTTCAGAGCAGAAAAAGGACAAGCAGAAATAATTATCTTTTTTTTTTTTTTTAAAAAAAAAATCACATTCCTAAAAACCTTTCATTCTCTAAATAATTAACTCGTATCAGTCAACTAAGGACCCCCACAGGAGAAAAAAAGTTTTCCAAAAGCATCAGCCTTTGAGTTCGACCATTCAAATGGTTGCAACAAAATTAATCCCTAAAGTTCAAATGTAAACTACTGCCAAGCCGGATGAGAATCACTTTGTAGACATACTGTAGGGCAACAAAGACTTTTGTCAAGGCTTACGTAATTACAGTACATAATTTCAAGTTTTAATGCAGACCCTGAATAAGGACTTGGAAAAAGAGCATTATGCATCTATCAGATCATTGATAAAACACTGCATTAGCCTAATGCATTAAAAAAAAAAAAATACAACCCTGAATCATGGCTATTTAAAAAGGGGAAGCTATTCTGCCTATGAATGCTTTCCCATTACTGGTGAATGAAACCACAGAAGTGCAATCAGAGGGCAGCAGCAGCACTCAGACGGGAAATGCGTCTTTGTCCCCATAGAAACCGTCAGGGAAACCCATGAAAAACAATACCACTCTGAATTTCTTATCAATATGCCATTCATTACTTGACTGCATTCAGACTTTGCTCTTCAGCAATGTAACAAAACCTAATCAATTCAGTGTCTTCCAGAAGATTCTTCAATGCAACCTCCTGAGTTAGCACCCATCTCTGGCAGACGGTTTTGTTGCACATCCTACACTTTTTTGAGAGTGATTCGCGTTATTCCTCCCCGCAGAGCTGAGGGGCTACTGGCAAACAGCTATCCTGCCTTTTGACACCGAAGCCAGGGCTGTAAGAACCCGGCATTCACACTTGCTCTCCAAAAGCAAACACAATTTCCATACCAAAATCCGTGGAATTATTCAGAGGGCTCTAATCTCATAAAGCAGGACAAAAAAAAAAAATCCGGAACATTTAAAGCAGAAACACTGACTGAAAGTCTGAGTGTTTCAGAGGAAAATATCTCCACTGCAATGAATAAACAGTCCATAGTAAAGGAGTCCATGCCTGAATCAACAACAGCAGTTGCTTCTAGGCTGCCCCCGAAGCCATCTGCATGGGAAATAACACCTGAACCACAGCTCAGCTGCTGTTACTGTTTGGGGAACACTAACTGCAGACCAGACCCACCGTTTCAGTCCAGCATCATCCCCCAGATGACAGTGTGATCAGCTGTTTGGGGAGAAGACAGAAGGAGCCATCTTGCTTCAGACACGCCAGGTACACCATCCGCTTGCTATTCAAGCTGGGTCAAAATCAGATGATGCAGATTTACAGTTTCTATATAGCGGCCTCATGCCTCCAGAGATCAGAAAACAACCATCACGGCCATCCGAACTGACATTTTATTAATATGACTGCAGGTAAATATGAAATGGCAACTTCTGAAGGGAAGAGGTGCCTCACAATATTCCCCCCTAAATTAGTCTACACATAAAAAATGAAGGCACCCAAGCAATCCTATCTCGTATTTCAACATTACTCTTGACTGAGGCCAGGAAAGCCTTTCCCAAGGTAGAGGCACTCAAGCCATCAACTGCCCAGTAGATCAGGGATTGCTCCTGTGTGGCCAATAATTTACAGGTCATTTAATCAAGGTCAGCTCATAGCACCCCATCATAAAGACGAGACGAGCACGAATGCAATTAAGAGTCACAAGGCAGGGTGGGGAATAAAAGGGAAGCTCGACATTGGAAACAGTTATCTTTTGCTAACTGATTTTTTTTTTTTAGCTACGGGAATCTCTCCTAAATAATGCAGAAGCAGACTGCCGTCACAGAGACGGCAAGATGGGGAAGGCGGCTAACGAAACCCCGCGCAGATGATTTGCGGCTTGGTGCAAAGACTTGTTCTGAACTCAGAACCACCCGATCTCCTCCGGGGGCGGCAAGGCACACGGGATCAGAGGGGAAATGTTATGCCATCAATTTAAATCCTGCTCCTTTCACCGCAAGATCCCTTCCAGCACGTAAGAGCACACGGCCTGGGAGTTCACCGCACAACATCCTACGCAACTTCGGGAAGGGGGGAAAAAAACAACCAAACCTGCACAAAGGCTGTCAGACAAACAGTCTCTTGCATAATGAAACAGGCTCAAGCATATGTTTCGAAAGACAACTGGGACTTGCAGGCAGTACAGGTTTACAGGATGAACCTTGTTCCTAAGGGAAGATTCCTTCACTGGTACTTCCGCAGAATGAGGAAGCCTCTAAAAAATTACATATCCCCCACCCTTCCTCTGAAGGGATGCTACCGGCACGCTCAGCCCTGCCCCGCACCCAGCAAACTTAGGACTTTTAACTTGTTTGAAGCTTTGGCTTTTTTTCTGCAGGCTTCCACTTCAACAAATGCTCCGAGACCACATCCTCGCACACCTCCAGGAAGGGCTGGGGCCCCAAAGACCTCAGCTTTACACCACTCAAATAGGACTGGCAGGGAAGAGCCCGTCCTTTATGCTATATACTTCGTTCCCCAAAAAGAAGGTAGGTCGGTAGCGATATGTATGTTGGGGTGCAGGCTCCGAAATCCAAGGCAGACCCTTCCACAGAGGGGCTCAGTTTGCAACACTGTGAGGAGTCCATTATTTGATAAGCATCTGGCTCACGGCAGCTACTTCACCTCTCTCTTATCTTCTCAGTGAAGATCAGTGAAGGTCAGAGTTTTAAAAGGCTCTGCTGTCAACTGTATGCTGTGTTCACCATCTTTTCTAGGTCTTTTCATACAACGCATGGTGAAGCTCCACAGGGAATGGAGACCAAAACTGTATTTTGTTAACATAACTGCACGTCATGAAAAAAGCCCTACATTTTCTGAGCCTGCAAGTGGGTGCTCAGCACCTCTAGGACAAAGCAGGCCCATTATTTCACAACGCCGCTGGAAACCTTTTGCTTAGACGGCTGTAAAACCTGTCTCCAAGCAATATACATCTACCAAAAAGCAGGTGCTTAAGACTAAATACGCCCCAGGTTGGCTCCTGTTTACAATCTCCGTCTTTCCTCTCCCTCCCAAGCCTGAAGTAATCTCACAGTGTGATAATAAGGACAATTACAAGAAGAGGCAGCAGAAGAATTTCACCATGACAGTCCACTGCAGCTGCCACTAGCTGGGCTCCCTGCCTCCCCTCCTCACCCTCAGCACAGATGTCTGCAGATGTCCTCAGTCCCCTGAAAAGTCAACCAGGAGTATTTTGCACTGAGTCTATGATACAGCTTTTCAAGTCTTCAAAACAACCAGTTGTTGACCTCTTAATGCAAGATGTCTCAGGAGACATCTACTATCAGTGACTGCAAAGGACCCATCATCAGAGAGATCAATCCCATGACGGGCATCTTGTGACAGGCACCCAACCAAGACAACTACATCTGGCATTACAGCCAACGTGTAACACAGCGTTCCGACAGAAGCACCTCTCAAAGTCATACAGCGCGGCCAGGTTGGCCAGACATGGGGACAACCTGTCCAGCCCAGCCTATAGGCAGGCCCCCAAGCAGGGTTCCCCTCCTGCTCCAAGCATGGCACGGGGCTGCACCTCCACACCACCCATTAGCAGAGCTAGTGCAGGAGGCTGCAAAGGGGCAAGACTGAAGGAAGGGTGAAGAAGGAAAGATACGTGTCCTGCTATGAGCCAAATACCTAAAGATAACAGAGTCCAAGGACAAAACCTGCTGCAAGCTCCAGAGCTGGGTGCTACAGCAAAGGCTCTCACCACTCATGGTCTCGTTAAAGGGTCTTGAGCTGACTCAAGGTCCACTGTAACTCCCATACTCATCCCAGGGCTAGCCATCAGCCAACTTCTTCCTGGGTTTTGCTTTCATTTATGACCTTAGGCACAGCACTTAACCTCTGTGACAATCTATGCCCTCGGGAGATTTAAGCACTTCACAGGGCTGGTGTGATGTTCCACATCTGCAGATAGCCTCCAGAGACCCGCTGGGAAAGGTGCTGCATACCCAACAAATCCAGCGTGTGGTGCTCTCAGGAATGCCGGGAGAAAACAGAGGCTTAGTAACCAAACCACATAAAGGCAAAAGGGAGCACGAACCCTTCTGCAGAGAACAGTTGTGCAACCGTTTCATCCTCTATCCAAAGTTTGACAGCAGAGATTTGGTGCCTGTGAAGAAATTCGCCTTCCTCCCCATATTCTAGGAAGATGTATAATAATAATAATTTCTGGGTTGATATCTGACCTATGATTCTCTGGTCCTGTGGCCCCATTCGGGGTAAAGTGAGGTGCTTCAATGACAAAACAGATGACAACTGGTTTTGTTTCTAAATCTTTTGCTGTTTAAAGAGCACTCCTGTTTTGTTTAATTTTCTTTCACTTGAGGACTCCCTTTCTAGGACTTGGGGAAAGCATTAACTTACCTATCCTCTACTGAATCATATAGTAGAACAGCAAGGTCCAACACCACAGGGGAAAGAGCATTTGACCACATTACACTTTGACAAACGCTGGGGATGAAACTTACTACAAACTATAAAATAAATTAACAGTCTAATTGGAAAAAAGTCAGTATATACATTCTGTATTTTTCGTGGGATCAGGTTTGTACCACTAGGATTGCAAACAGCGTAACTAGGTCACCTTAAAGCATCATCCACTCAAAGCTGAGAAATTCTAGAGGAAAAAAAAAACAAAAAAAACCCATTCTAAGAATACCAAATAAATATGTTATGCTAACACAGGCTTTCTAAATTAGTGTATTGTACTGGCTGCATTACCCTGGCACAAAGCAAAAAGTGTCAAATTCTATTTATTTTTATTGAATCCCACCTGCCTACCATTTCTCATATTTACTCAAAGAATACAGGAAAATTACAATATCTAAATACCAAAATTATTTTAATTTTCCCTTCAACAAGTATGATGAATGTACAAGGTCTTTAAGCTTCAAATATTACGACAGCTAATATTTTAATATAATTAAAGGCTTAAAAACGCACTAAAGAAATTAGTAATTCCTTGACAGCAGAAATGTTCTTGTATTAAGAAAACCATTGGAACAACCGATGTTGAAATGCTTGATTTAATTCTGAGATCTTTGAGGTGGCTCTTTCTCAAAGCATCTGCTATATATCAGACTGATGAACAACTTTATTAGCTAGATACAGTGCAGAACGCTATTCTGAGCACAACCCAAAACACCCTACCCATTCTGCAACATCATTATGGGACACCAGCTAGAAGGGCACAGTCACTCTGGCCAAGGGCCTTCTACAAGGACAGGCTGTACAAGGAAAACTGTAAGTACTATGACACGAACACAGCAAAAATAATCAAAAGTAAGAGCCCCACAAACATCAACGTTGACTTGGTTTAGCATCCAGGACAAGAAAAAGCGATCAACACGCAAGAAGCAGAAAACACATAAACCCACATGTCTTATCTTAGCTCATCTCTACTGTTTTGGATTCAATTTTTATTTCCAAGTTTAAGGACCCAATTTTTAAAATATTCAAGAGTCTTATAGGTACTTTCTAAAGTCTGGCGAGACACAGCATGGCAAGTCAGTGTTGTTTTCTGTATTTTCAGTGCTCTGAAAGTCACTGCCCTCATTTAATGGATGTGCTGCTGCTTGTTAACCCAGTCTTACAAAACATTTCCAGCCATGCTGTAATGTCTTAGAAGTTCTGCTTCATCAAGACCAGCTGCAGGTTTAAGGAGCTTAACTCTGAAATTTCAATACTGCAAGACCGCCTATTTCATCTATAGTTTACAAATGGAACCACAGACACACCTCTCCCCAAAAACACAACTCCCCCAAACTTCTTTTATACAAAAAAAATCCCAAAACACAAACCTACCATAAAAAAAACATAGAGCACACATCATTTTCATGGAATGTAATTTACCAAATCTTCAAAATTTCTGCAGTTCAAGATTAAAAGCAGCTATAGATGAAGTACCTTGGAACACAGACGAATTGGTTTTGTTTGTTTCCACATTGTGGAATTCTGGATTTCATTTTAAACCCTGATGTATTTACACACATGCAATAGTAAGACGTAACGTGCCATCACAATATACCTTTGATTTAGCACATCAGGGGAACATCACTAGTAAAGTTAGGACCCCTATAAAACACTCAGCACCACCAGCCTCCAACATCACTTTTTTCCACCTTCTTACTTCCCAGTTCATTACAGACATCACAAGGCACTGCAATTTGCAACATCCAAATAACATGCATTCCTAGCAGTGACATCAGGAGGAACAAACAGCATTCATGATGCTGCTAGATCAGGAGCCTGAATCTTTGCAAATTCCAGCTGTAATTTAGATAACAGGAATGAGGTGGAAAGAGTTACAATGCTGTACGTACAAGTCCGCAAAACTCCAGGAGCTCCAATTTCATATTGAACTTTCTATCATTAGCATCAATGGAAGGAGTAGGTACTAAGAAATGCTTTAATTTATTTTCTTTTTTAAAGGAATGGAACTGCTTCCATATATCCTTCACATTCTCTCTGGCTCCCCCAGTCTGGCAGCTCTCAGCTAAGAGCAGACAAGTATCATCCTAAAAAAAAATAAAAAAATAAAAGCAGCGAGTTTTCCATTCATGTGTTGCCTGCGTGCTGGATTTCCCATCTTTTCTTCTACCGAAATAAAAGCTGTGAGAGTCTTCGAGAAAGTTTCAAAGCAGTAGGTACTAAAGGTGAACTGCAGAAAAAACAGACTTGAAGAAATAGTTCTGAAAAGAACTACTGAGAAAGAGCTCCACTGAAGAACAGGCAACACGCAGCAGCGGCGTTCACCCACACGTCTCAAAACATCTTTATCACCTCTTTTCTTCCTCCCTGGTTCATTACAGGTATCAAAGAGCAATAGATCGTGCAGAACCCGACTCTCAGGCACCAGGGCCGACGGCAGGTCGGGAGAGGCAGGCTGCTGGGCACCCAGCACCGGCAGCCCCGGGGAAAGGCGAGCTCGGAGGGGAGCGAGCAACACACAAACACCTCCGTCAACCCGACAAACACCTCTCTGAACCCGGAAGGACCAGGAAGATTTTTCTGCCTAAATATAGCAGCAGATTGAAAGTGATGACTGATTACAGTCTGACGATCAGAGCATGTGAAAAAAAGACAGTCGCTGTTTGGGTTTATTTCTATCTCACGCTATTTCATCTCTGTTTATTTAGCAGAGAAAGGATTACAATACCTCTCTGCTTACAAATCAACATTACATCCAGAAGAAAACCACATTATGATTATCTTCAAAATAACCAGCAAGTCGCATTTGACCTTTCAAGTGAATTATTGTATAATTAGAAGACACTGTTCAAAAGTGAGTAACTGCGTGATTTTGCAGACTCCAGTTACGTTAAAAACATCCATAAAAGCAAACACTGCTATTATAGTACGCGCCACTCTTCTTGGGTGGCTGAAGGATTTGGCCCTGTGCCTCGCGTTGCATTCAGTTCCTCGTAAGCGGCAGGGTAGGAGTTCAAAAGTATTCCCCATGTCTGCACCCGCTGCACGGCCCTCAGCTCACGCTGCCTTCGCTGAGAGCGGAAAGCGAGGGTGAGCCCCAGGGCTTCTCCGAGTCCCGTCCTTCATACAAACCACACAAGTTTACACACATCCCCAGGAAAAAAAAAAAAATTACCCCTTTTAACATTAGAGCATTATCCGCTACCACAGAATACAATCCCTCCCTCAACTATTTTGTACAAGTTTGCTTCTTATCTGCATCAAAGGTGCTATAATGATGTTTAATTATTAAACTCCAAGTAAAAGTTGTGAAAGGGCAGTTCACATCTCTCTGCTTTGCATCTCTCTCTGAATGGACATTCATCTAGTTTCGTTTTAGGCTTTTTTATTTGAAGAGGTGGAAAAGGTAATCATATACATTTGGACTACGGCAGAAAAATAGAGAAAAACTATTTGCTTTTCAGAGAACTGCCTGAACTGAATTAAGAAGTGAAAATATGTCTTTTATTTTTTAGTTTGTAAAGAGATTAAAAGGAGAAGTTTATTTTGCAAAACTCAGCTTGTAATAAATTTTAAGTAGCGAATATTTCAACAGGATAGATGGTTGTCATTTTTATTTTAAGGCCAGGAACTTCTTTTTCGTGACTGAATTGTATATTTATTTTTTTTTTTTCTACTTCTCAGATGATGGACTTACTGAGCCTGTAGAAAACTTATGTGCCTCGGCTGTTGCTTGTAACTTCCCCAAATAGCCCCAAATGGAATTGATATGCACTGGTTATTTCTAACAAAGCTCTCCAGAACATCTATTTCACTCTGCAACAGTTTGAACAACCTTTCAGATAGTTCATAGGATTTAACTAAAAGTGAAAAACACCTCCCCATCCTCTACCAAGACATGAAGAAGCACAAAGGCAGGCTCTGCCCCCATTTAGTTTCATTTTTTTCCGTAATGGTCATCTTCCCATCTAATCCCTCTGTGAAAGCCTGCCATTAATCTGACAGTGTTCATTACTCTGGTGCTTTATGTGGAAGTTGCAAGCAAATACATGATGCAACGTAATGAAAACTGGTAACCACAAGGAAAGAGATAAGAAGTTTCCACAGGTGCAACAGGGTCAGCATCAGAAACAGCACTTCAAAAGTATACCTATAGCATCCAGCATTACTTCTTTCCCTGTCTTCCCATACTCCTTCCCCAAATCATTTATTACCCCATTACTGAGAGAGGAGGGTGTGCAGGGAGGTCATATTAAAAAAAAAAAAAAAAAAAAAAAAAAAAAAAAAAAAAAAAGGTAGTTCCCCAAGTACCACAACAGCTCTGATACTAAAACCAGGCACCCACACATCAAGGCAGTTTTAATCTTAGTATGATTAGTGACCACGCAATACTCTCAGAAGCAGCCTCCAGACCCTTCTAGCACGGGAAGTAAGAAGCTGTCCTCAAGGCAGTCCTTCAAAGCACTAGTGGCCCTTCCCTCCATCCCATGTCAGCAATAACCACTTGGCTGTTTGTCCTCTTCGTGCCTCCTCACTGGAATGAGCCATTTCAGTCCCCAACCCTCTTTAACATACTGGATCTTTTACTCCTTTACTCATTTAACACCAGCAGCACCGATGATAGCGGAGCTCTTGCACCAGACATCTGTGCAGAGCCTTCCTCCAGATGTCCCCTCCTCAGAAGTGAGGGTGCTCCTCTGGGTTGAGATGCAGAGGCCACAGATGCAAATGGCGCTCTATACTTACTGTACTCCAAAGCCTAAGCCAGACGGTAAAATGGCACATCCATCCCATTAACAAGTTGCAGAGGAAAGCAAAGCTTAACACCTCACGTGCCACAAACGAATGGTACGGTGACAATGAAGGGCACAGCATCCTGTTACTCTGAATATCTGACCTCAGGCACCCCCACCTGTAAAGAGTAAGGCAGACTCTTACCTTTCCTCATCCTTGAAAATAAACTTTCGCAGCTTGAGATCTCGCAGTACCAGTCCACCATCATGGCAGTGTGCAACAGCGGAAGCTATTTGATAGAAGAGTTTGGCTGCCTCCTCTTCTTTAAGCTTCTTGCAGGTACGAACAAACGAATGCATGTCCCCATAGCTCCTTTCAAAGAACACATACGCTTTTGTCTCCCCAAGAATTATTTCAGTAATTTGGTTGATATTTTTATGTGCAGGCAGACAAAAACATGGTGCTAATAACTCCTGGTAGCAGCCAATATCAAACACCTGCAGGAACAATGACAGTAAAGCCAGGGTTAGTGACAAAAAGGACAGTGGAGTTACGGTACATCTAATTCTGTTACCAGAACCATCTCTAAGTACAATTTATGCTGCTGCTGAAGCTGCCCTGATGTAAACAGGATGTCACAAGCTCACAGCACCGAGGACAAGACAAAACAGACCATACAACCCCACACAGAAGATACACGCAACCTTGACAGGAAAGGCTCATCTTCAAAACTTGCAGCAAGAACCATTTCATTAGCTAATAGCCTATCAAATTTAGAATGTAATCTGAATTGAGCTGTGAAGACTAGCGATGTATGAGGGCAGTACGCGGAAGGAAGCATGTTTATCTTCTGTTTTCCATCCAAATAAACTCATAGAGAATATGGCCTGTAGCTTAGCATTGAGAGAAGCTGTCATACTAAATCCACCCTGATCCACACGCCTCTCCCTCTTGATTAACCCATTAAAGCTTTCAGGATTTTCAGATTTAAAATATCATCTGGCGCTATTCATATTTACTTCCTGCCTTTCTTTCATCTCCGACAAACAGCAAAGTCACTTTCACTTTCAAAGTCTCGGGTTTTACAATGGCTGTTTATAAGATCAGAAGGACAACCCGGGGAAATAGCCCTGCCTGTTGGAGCGCAGACAAACATCCTTCAAAAGGCAAAGACAAAACCACCCTGAACTCTCTGCATTTCAATCAAGTGCTCCATTAAAAGCAAAGTGTCCCTTTACTAGTAAGTATGTTATCACTGATCTTATGAATGAGCTGCAAGAATTAAAAAGGCTGCTGGGAAACCCAAATATAAAAAAGTTACTATAATCTAGTGATGACGAATGAATCAGTATTTGAGTCAATTGAGAAATGCCCACATTACAAGAAGAAGAAAGGCTTCATTGAGAATAACAGAAGCCAGTGTGCTAAAAGAAAACACCAGCAAAGTATTGATAGGAATGATTTTTATTTTTAATTATACCTGCTCCAGAGGTACTACAAAGCAAGGGATTAGCATTTCCACCAACATAAAGATTCTATTAATATGTAACTTACTCTGGGGTGTTTTGTTACTTTGGTAAAAAGAATTTAAGGTAGTCGTGTGTCATTCTAACTGAACATAAAAATGAAGGACTGGTATAGGTACCTAACCAACTGGTTTAAACTGCAATTGTTTTTCTTCTTTTTGTATTCTAGTACTTGTATTCCAATAGCAGGTATTTGTATCCTTTCCAAGAAGCAAATCTCCCTGCTTTCTTTGAAGCTTTAAAAGCTTTCAAAACTGAGTGCGAGAGATACGGTTCAATAAAAATTTACCTGAGGCTTCAAAACCTGGCTCATTTAATGCTTCGGAGCGCAATCCTAACAAAATCCTTCCGCAGAAAAGAACCCAAACCCCAAGAAACCGGGACACCCCCTCCTCACAAACCTCTTTCTCCCCACCCCATACCTGCGCTGCTCTACTCCGGCACAGGCAAAAACAACCTTAAAGGCAGACTGCCAAACAGATCCAACACATTTTACAGGGTGTAGATTAGCACTGAGGCATTCTGGTGACACAGGGCGCCAGGGAAGCAGAAAGAGGGTGGGGAGGGGGTGTTGCTAAAATCCCTGGTGTGTAATTCATTCCAGAGGAGAATTCATTGACATTTGGATCTCAAAACTCCTAACAACTACTACTACATTGTAAGTGAATGGCTCTTCCACAAAGCGGCTGCTATAAAACAAAAATTTAAGCAGGAACATTTGTGTAGCTCAAACCCTCATGTGGGGGGGGGGGGGGGAAAGCCTTTCCAGAATTCTCTCCTAACCAGATTATCCCAATATAAATGAGTTACATTTTGTGGTTCTCAGACTACGTTAAATAAGTAGGTCTGGATATGTACCAGTACTACGTTTGAAAAGGGGGAGATGGGAAGCGCTATCATACTGCTACAGTCTAGAATACCTTTTATAAAGGGCTTCTTTGTATCCCAGCTTTTAAGATCCCTGGCCTCAATTCAGCAAACGTCCAATAAGCTGCAGTTTGATTTAGTTCTCGCTGGGAATTGGAAGTGAGAAGTTACCATTGTTTGGATGCCACAGAGCCTTGAAGCAAATAACGGCATCTGTACAGTCAGTGGGTGCAGCCAAATGAATCTTGAGAATCATCAGTATGTGTCTGTTATCCAAACCAATGTTTCTGCAAGCAATCTCTAAGAGCATCTTCAATAAGATACCAGACAGCAGGTCTCTTAGCCGGAAGGCTACTTGACAAATAGTAGTCATGATACTGCAGGCATTTTAAAGCACACATTAAATTAAGATGAGTTCAGGACTGACAACTGCGTATTCATGAACTGGCAATTCAGGCGAAGATCATATTTTTGGAGCACAGCTAGAAGTAGTGCCTCGCACATATGGAAAAACTGATACTATTCAAATGTCAGGATCAGCTCAAAAACATACAGCTTAAAGGGAAGGGGAAAAAAAAAAAAATTAAGTCCAGCCTTTGTGAGCTGCAGTTATGCTGTTCATACTGTTATCAAAACAGTGCCTGCAAACCAAACAGGAAACAAAGAAGAGCATAGCCCCCGCTCTGCGACTTGCTGTGCAAGTTCACCTGTAATTTCATGCAGAGCAGCAGCTTTGTGGGATCTGTTTATTTCAGGAAAAGATGCCAATGTCCTAGAGTGCAGCACTGTACTACTGCACCGAGCAGGGCTTTCATTCTAGAAATTCTCGTGTGCTGTTTCAGTTTAGTAACAAAGCATTCAGTTCGGCATGCAATATTAGTCCTTTGCAAAGTCACGGGCCCTTTTTTCCCCTAAATAATCACACAAAGTCCTAGGTTGCCTTAACA
This sequence comes from Rissa tridactyla, assembly GCF_028500815.1. Lineage (NCBI taxonomy): Eukaryota > Metazoa > Chordata > Aves > Charadriiformes > Laridae > Rissa > Rissa tridactyla. The sequence goes on along the minus strand of NC_071468.1, from coordinate 112,058,696 downwards.
TCAGGTTTTATAACTCAATCAGTAAGCCTATTTAAATCGCCCTCTGAACTCCAATCTTTACAAATAGCAAACAGGAGCAATTATTTCTCTTCCCTGCTACAGTCTAGTCCATAACTTCTTATGAATCAAGTGTGAGAAAGTATGAAACAGTCAGCAATACTATATTTAAACCCTGGAATACAAATAAGCTATAATATGTCTACTTTTACGTTTTGCAGTTAGTTCAACATCAGAAATTTGCCCAAGACAGCCAAATGGCACAATTCCATGTTTTGGGAACAATACAAACACTGCAGCGTGTGTTGCAAGGTTGCATTTTGCTACGTAGTTATAAAAACTACTACTGGGTACTGCCTCAGTCTGCTGGGCACAAGTCTGGGTCACCACAGACAATGAGAATCACAATTTAGGAACAAAGGAAAATATTCCCTCAGCCAGAACAGAGAATAACATCCCTCCACAGACGTGCACGCATGTGGGTTTCTTTTTCCCACAGCTCACCTTTGTAGGAGCAAATTGGGAGGAGGCAGAGAAAAGCCGGCAGGCTACAAAGAGTGGGATAGCTATTTTGTCTGCTCTTCTAAAAACCGTAGGTGTGCAGGTTTTATTCTTGCTCAGTTGTGCAATGGGGGAGGATGCTGTTTGCAAACAACCTCCACCGTGAGGGAGCTATGGGCTGATTAATGAGATATGGATTTTTATTTTTTTTTAAATCACTTTTAAGACAAAGATGATAGCAATCTCTCCCCCCCACCACCCCCTGCTTCTCCATCCCCTTCTGCATCCCAACTCACAGAACAAGGGACAGGAAAAATCGAGGAAGCCAGCAGGTCCCAACACCTTAAAATTAGCTGGGGATTCCCTACTCCATTTTGAAAAGTGAGAGTGGGGAAGATGAGGCTTTCTCCTGATCTGAACTCACGTTAAGACCTACTTAAAAGGACGGCTCTTTCCAGAATAATATCCCCCGGATAGGAGGCAGAACTGGCTCCGGGCCACCGCTATAACGTGGCCATTGTCTAGAGAGAGGGAAAAGTTACAGGATGCGCCTTTAATCCCCTCTCCCTGCCTTTTGTTTCTCAACTGTTTAATAATTGAGCTACGCGACCGTGCTCGGCCCTCCTGCGACACGGGCAACCAACACGCGACACGGGCTAGCCCGGGGGGAGAAGGAGAGGGATTACCTTGCAAACCAGCTCCTCGCCACTGTGCAGATGTACGGCTCGGAAAACGTGGTCTCCCTCGAGAGGCTCCAACAATAAGTATTTCCCGATGCAAGAAACGCAATGCGACAAGTTCGGGGTCTCCGGCGGGCTCGGCGAGCCTAGATTCGGGCTAAAACTCTGGCTTGGCTCGATGGACCGTATGGACGAGAGCTCCTCAAAATCCTGGGTTTTATTCCGCGGTCTCCCATATCGTGCTATCGTGATAGGGGTTGACCTTTGTATGTTCATGAGTATGGAGAAGACCAGCCGAGACGATGCACCGGAGCCCTGGCGTGGAGCGCGGTCCCTCGCCCGTCCAGCTGCGGCTGCCTTTGTGTGGCGGGGGTGGGGGGGAGGCGGGAGCGCGGCGGCGGCGGGCGACCAGCCTCAGCGCCGCGTCCTGGGCACAGGGAGAGAGCGCTCAGCCCGCCGCCCTTTGTTCCCGCCGGCCGCGGAGCGGCGCGGAGCCCCACGGCGGCGGGGCAGCGGAGCCCGGGGAGGGAGGGAAAGGGGGGGGGGGGGGGCAGCAGCGGCGGATGCGCAGGGTGCGGAGCGGCGCGGCCGCCGCTCCCGCGGGGCGCGCAGCGCGGCGGGCGAAAACAAAAGGTTAGGTAACGCGCTGCGCGCAGCGGGGACCGTCCTTTCTCCCTCCCTGCCTCCCTCCCTCACGGCGAGGCAGAGCCGCGCTGCCGCGGCCGGGCTGTAGATGGCGTGTGCGCCTCGCCGCTGGCGCCCGGGGCGCTCGGAAAATGCCCCGCGAAATAGCGAGGGAGCATTTAACTTGCCGGCCGGGCCGACAAAAGAGCGCTCGGCGCGGCGGGAGGCTCAACGGAGCCGGCGCGGAGGATGAGGGCAGCCGCGCAGGCCACGGGGGAGAGCGGCGGAACGCGGGGCACCGCGCAGCGCTCCGCGGCGGCGAGAAGGAAGGTGCCGCCGTGGTGGCGGCCGCCCTCGACGGAACAAAAAGTGCAAGCGGGGGCGAGGGAAGAGGGACGCTCCCCTCCAGCGGGATTTTTTTTTTTTTTTTTGGGGGGGGGGGGGTGCTCGCCGCCTTCGCGCCGGTTTTAACCTAGTTCAGGCACAAAGGAAAAGAAAAAGCAGCACAGGGAGAAGGGGGCTGACTTCCTACCGGAGGGGCAATATGCGAAAGGCTGGGGAATAAACTGGCAACCGCTTAAAATATATATATATATATTGCAGGGAACAATTTTTGTTTGAGGTTTTTGGGTTTTTTTTTTCTTTTTCCTTGGGGGGTAGGACAAGGGGGAGGGAAGGGCCGTCCGCGCGGATCCCCTCCAGCCAGGCACCGTCTCCCCCCGGGCGTATTAATAGCTACTTACGTGGCGGGGACGCTGGCTGCCTCCGTGCCTCGCTGCCGGCCGCCGCACGCCCGCACGGTGCCCAGCGCGCAGGCTGACTGCCCCGCCGCCGCCGCCCGCCCCGGCCCGCCCCGGCCCCGGCCCCGCCGCCCACCGCGCCGCGCCCCGCCCCGGCCGCCCGCCCCGCCCCGCCCCGGCCCCCTCCGCCCTCCGCCGCCAGCCGGCTTCGGGGTAAACAAGGTGAACCGTCCTTCCGCAGCCCTGCCGAGCTGTGCCGGGGATAGAGGCGGGGGCGGGGGGCGGGGGGGTCCGGGTGCAGCTCCCACCCGGCCGCGCACCAGTGTGTGATGCTGATCGCGGTCCCCCCCCCCGCCCCCCCGCGGCTGCCTGAGCAAGTCCTGCTTCTCCTGCCCTTGCGGTTGAGATGTTAACTAATTAATTTTAATGTAATAACAAATTAATAAATAATAATAATAATAATAATAATAATGGAATAAACGCCTCTAAAAGAAGAGTCCAACCCCCCTGCCCCTCGCCCGGGCGCGGATGCCGGGTGCGTTATTCCATGCGCTGGCGCCGGAGCTCAAGGCGGGCGTGCTTTTTTTTTCTCAATGAAGAAATCGTTGGGTTTCTGTGGTTTAGGTTTTTTTGGTTTTTTTTTTTTTTTTTTTTTTTCCGGGCAGCGTGGGTCTCCCCGTACTTACGGGAGCAAAAGCGGTTGCTTCCCGGTGCGACCGGTTGGGAGGCGTTCTCCCGGCTCCAGGCTTGTCTTAATTCATCCCAAAATTAAAACGACGCGGGGGGGGGGCACCGGGGGAAAACGTAAACCTTTTCGTCCTGCACAGAGAAAGCCATGAATGAGGTCGGTCTGTCCCCGCCCAGCACCACTGCGGTCTCCTCGGTTTTTTTCACCTGCTCCCCTTTCATTGTTTAAATAACAGGGGTTTGGGTGTATATTAAAATTTGATGAGCTGCTCCCTGAACTCCTAACAAGCCTGGCATTTAACCCATAGATTTTGACCGGGTGGTAGTTGTGAATCCATTTAAAATAACGGCCCAAAGAAAAAAAAAAAAGCAACCAGAAACCTAACCCACTCCCCCCACCCGCCCACCCACCAAAAAAACCACCAAAAACCAACGGCATAAACCAAGAGTAAGCAGAGGATGGGGCGAGCAGGGCTCAGTCCTGGAGCTGTAGCCTCTGCAGGGCGATGCCACGGGGCTGACCATGGCCTGGCTCCCCTTCTCCCACAATGGCATAGGGGAGGGTCAGAAGTGGGAAAAGCATTGGTTTGGGGTTTGAATGATGCTTGTTTTTGAGGGGAAGGAAGAAATGATCATGCTAATAATGAAATAGCCCTGATAGAGACGTCAGTCCTGGAGGCACCTGCTTTGCAGTAGAGAGAAATACCTCTGAATAGGGCTCCAAAGAGTCTGTAGGGATTCGTCCATGAGGGTTTAGTCTTGACAGGGAAGTCCTCAGAAATGGCTGTGGTGAGGGGTAGCTCTCTCTCCACAGCACTGCACCTGCCTCATCTCTTGTCCTCCACATTAGTAGCTGTACGTGCCCTGTTATGCAGCTATAAGATAAATACCACGGACAAAGGATTGTCATGATCCTAAGTTTGGCACGGAGAAGATAAGTCTCCGGCAACAGAGGGGATTTGACCCAGTGAATGGAGTGGGGAAGGACACAGAACCAGTGACCTGCAACAACCTGTAGGATCACCTGCAGACACGGTCTTTGCTATCTGCTGTAAAAAGAAAAGGTGTTCTCCTCCCATTCCTCAGTTATTCCCATCACCTCTGAATAGTCCCTAACTTTTCAATACCATTTTTAGAAATGGGATGAGCAGTGCCGGATACTGAATCATTGCAAATAAGGACAAGCCATAAAGTTATGCAATACATTCTCCAGTCTCACATCCTGTGATCCAAATCAAACATTCTTTTCTTAGTAGATGGCTTTTTACACAATTTCTCCCTTCCTCTCCCCCTGCATGCTCCTTCTGACTATGACAAAGCATGAGAGACCTAGGCTCTTGCATCAACCTTTGTTCTCTAGACCAATGTTTTCTGTTTAACTTTCTTAGTTACCCCGCATCAGCTGGAGCCACAGTCCCTAGCAACTCTGGAAAGGCTACCCAGAGCCTCCAAATCCAACAGGAGAAAGGAGCGAAAGAACAGGGTGAAAAATCTACTTCATTCTAAGGCTCTAGTTGGAAACTCCTGATTTTTAATAGAATCTGAAGAAGTGATTCAGGGTGGAATGGGATACACTTGCCATAAATATTCAAGTTTGGAAGGAAAAGGTTATAAATTTCGGTTTCTGGATCGGCATGAAAGGATACGTGTAGTGGTAATGACACAGTTCTATCCATGGGATGACACATCTATCCACGGGATGAATTTTGCTCTTCCATTATATTTTAATAATTTTACTTTCCTTTTCTATGGCATCTTTCCTCAAACCTAACACTTTGTAAACATTGCTTCTGCTCTGAGATACGTCAATGAAAATATTGCCATTTCAGTCCAGTGTTAAAGGAATGAGCTCTGAATGAGCAAATCTTTATATGCCTCATGGAGACATTAGGTGTACGTAATCCTGTGTCTGTTTTTATTGATCTAAGTCTACGTCAGTTGGCTGTAATTGTAGAGCAAAGTCAGCATATAACATGTGAGATGTGAAAAGGAATCAGGTCCTAAAAGTCAGATCAAAGTCTGAAGACCAAGTCAGCAGTGAAGTGTTCTGTAACTGCTGCCTGTCCTGCATAGCTGTGGTGCTTATGTAGGAGGCATTCACCAAATGAGAAAGAGGTGCTTGGCTTGAAACACATTGGCTGGAATGTCTGGGCTAAAGGGGTGCCATTGGCTGGTCCAAACCTAAATGTCATGTTCACAGTACTCAGAGACTCTTGTTCGAAATAAACTGTGCCGGTAGTGGCAAATATTGTTTCGTTATATTTTCTTGTTCAATTGAATGAGAGAAATTTTCTGAATATGTGATATAAAACGGTTACCGAATCAATAGTACCAAAGAAATAGCCAGCAGAATGGCATATGACAAAACTATCACGATCTCTCCATGACCTTTCTGAAGATACTGATACATGTCAGAATGAAGGTTGCCTTCTTTCCCCTAAGTGAGCTGGGGAGGATTCCTTTTAGGACTGTTTACTGACTGACTTTTCATCTCTGGACTTCATTGTGCTGATCTACCTTGTCTGGAAACTGTCACCAAGAGAGACAATCCCATTAGAAGTTTCTTTATCTTTTAAACAGACTCAGCAATTATCTACTACTTTGATGACCATGTCCATTACTATAGTGCTTGAGTTCCCTCTCTGGAATGGCTCTTTCTATGGGTAATGCAGCTGGGGGGGTGGTTTCCCTGGAGCCTTATTTTCCTTTTTCCTATCCTGCAGTGTCCCAGGAGAGTCTATGGAGGAGGCCTCCCATTTGCATGCTATGGAAAAGTATCCACCAAGCTCTTCCCTTTTCAGTATCCAAGGTTTATCTGCAGGTAAACAGCAACAATAGATGTAGAAATTGGAGTTTCCTACGTCAGGGACTAAGAAAAAAAATATTAAGTGAAAAGTGTGTTATAAATCTAACCTTACGCAAAGAAAAGTATCTTTTCTGTAACTCCAACTTTTAATTTGTTTTATCTTTTAGCATCTGCTTTTGCGTATATGGACTCGGTGTGGACAGGAGCCAACCCTCCCCCCCAAGCCAATAGCAGTCTTTCTTCCATTGATGTCAATGAGCTTAGATCAGCGCACAAGTCTTGTGAGTGATCAAAGACAGTTCTACATAAAAAAGACTTCCTTTTCCAGGTCAGTCTGCTCCTTGTCCCTTTACAGAAAATATATTATCAGCATACAAACACAAGCCAGAACAAAAAGGATAATAATTTTTGAAGTGGTAAAATAAAGACCTATGTTTTATTTTTTGCTGATTTACAAAGTGCAGGGCTGAGCCTACTGGGAACATTAAACAACTATTAAGTGTTGAGAACTGTCACATTGAGAAGACAGTCTCGTTCCAGGAAAATTAATCTAAGTAGCTAGCTCAAAACATACTTGCAAGTACCTCACCACCAGTTGTCAAGGCTGGATCCCCATGCCAACTTGGGTATGTTTTTCTATTTTTTGTAATCTTTTTTTGTAATCATTTACACTAGAATTGTTGGTATATTAGTAAGGAAGGCTAAGAAAAATGATAAATCATGGGACAGTAAAGGGTCAAGCCTTTTCACTGTGCATCAAAAAGGGCGATTCAAAGACATGAAGACGAGCGTCTGTTCTTTAAAAAGAGGTGTGATTTTGACTGTTGGTATGTGAGTCCACTTTTTATTGAATGAGCTACTGTCAAGAGGTAACTTGACAAGAAACCTACCCATTTGCATGAACTGCACGTGTGGGGCTTACACGCATGTGGAATAGGATACAACAAAGTATGTAAGGATAAATACCTATGTGCCATATCTGTAGTCAGAATCAAGCCTTAGGCTTCGTTCTTCACTCAAAGAATAAAAAAAAAGGTGTTATTGAATAACTCAGTGCAAGATTTACAACTGACTACAGTGCAATAAAAAAAAAAACAAAACCACTCCACAAAGTAATTTATGTACAGAAGCCAGTTAAATGAGGTAGAGAGAAGCAGGTCCAACATTTCTGCAAACTGCCTTCATTTTGTATTGTACAGGAATTGTAAAGGAAAAAAAAAGCTGTTAGCTGAAGTGCTGTGAGGTTTGTCTTCATACATTTATTCATCTGGGACCTAAGAAGTGTCTTAGTTGTCTGCAGGACAAATCTCTGCGTATGGGAGAGTGTTCTGCCTAGGGGGCAAAGCAGTCCTTGGCTCAGGAATCGATGATCTTTGTCTCTGGTTCCAGATCCCAGTAATGTATTAGATTTTTCAAAGCGATAGTATTACATACCCAAGTTTTAGCTCTGGCTATGACCATGTTACATTCCCAGCCTAACCATTCCTGCTAGTTTAGAAATCTTCATCTGTATGTTAGGTGCGTTGCTGATTGGTTTCAGATAGCATGAGCAAAAGTGAATTGACCTTCTAAATCACAACGCTGCCCTCCAAATCAGACTCTCAAGGCTGTGGGCTGTTGGCTACCCTAGTCAGACCTTACATTTCTCTGTTACCACTAACTCTCATTATTCGCAAATGGCACCATTCCCAGAAGCTAAAAAGTGGTTGTGTTATGTATATCCATATCAATGTTATCCCTCACTAATTGAAATAAATCTTATATGGTAGAATTATTTCCCCAACAGCCTCTTCTTTTAGCTTTATGAAATTACGCGAGGAAAAGCAGTTCCTCACTGGTCAGATATGTGGCATGTTTGGTTTTTTTTTTATATTTCCTGCATTTTAAGTTATACTAGTATTACTAAGAGAAGAAAAAGGGTGGGCTTGTTTCTTTTGTAATGGGCCAGGAGAGTAGAGCACACCCATAGGTGTAAGATCAGGAAGAGAAGTGCTATGTTTCACAGAATCACAGAGTAGTTCGCGTTGGAAGGGACCTTAAAGATCATCTAGTTCCAACCCCCCTGCCACAGGCAGGGACACCTCCCACTAGACCAGGCTGCTCAAAGCCCCATCCAGCCTGGCCTTGAACACTTCCAGGGATGGGGCATCCACAACTTCCCTGGGCAACCTGTTCCAGTGTCTCACCACCCTCACAGTAAAGAATTTCTTCCTGATATCCAAACTAAATCTACCCTCCTTCAGTTTGAAACCATTACCCCGTGTCCTATTGCTCCACTCCCCAATAAAGAGTCCCTCCCCATCCTTCCTGTAGGCCCCCTTGAAGTACTGAAAAGCTGCTATAAGGTCTCCTGGAAGCCTTCTCTTCTCCAGGCTGAACAACCCCAACTCTCTCAGCCTGTCCTCATAGGAGAGGTGCTCCAGCCCCTCTGATCATGTTCATGGCCCTCCGCTGGACCCGTTCCAACTGGTCCATGTCCTTCTTGTGATGAGGACTCCAGAGCTGGATGCGGTACTCCAGGTGAGGTCTCACCAAAGGAGAGCAGAGGGGGAGAATCACCTCCCTTGACCTGCTGGCCACACTTCTTTTGATGTAGCCCAGGATGCGGCTGGCTTTCTGGGCTGCAAGCGCACATTGCCTGCTCATGTTGAGCTTAATGTTTGCACATTCTAAGGAAATCCTTATATGCAAGAGAAGCTATGAAATATTATAACCAGTTATTCCTAACCTTTTGGGATTGAACACACTCAAGCCAGTTGCCATTAAAGTCTCTTTTCTTTTAGGGAGGTATAACATCCATTTTTCACTTTAGGAATATGTTGCCTTGGAAAGTTATTTTCAAGACAAGTACATAACCTGAACCAAATCCCTCTTAGGCAGGTTCTGCTACCTCAGTTGCACCCATCAGCATGATGCTGGTGGAGGCGAATGTGAGATGGAAACACGACAACTGGATGTGCTTCTAGGAGTTGTTCTCCAAAACCTCATCGCAATCTTCTGTTGCCAGCTTTTTGGGTAGCACTGAAAAATAAGCAGGTTCCCAAAGCAGAGCTAGAAAGAAACACCACCCCCAGCATTCACTAAGCACCTCTTGATGTACATGAGAAACTCCCATTAGCTAAATTTGGATTCGGTTCTTCACACAGAAACATCTTTATTTTATTTACTTAAAAAAAGTATGTTGTTATAGTTTACACAGTTGCATTCAGAGATATTAAGGCATAAACCCTTTATGACCATTTCTGACTCTTCAGCATGGGTCATTATCTTACCTAGAATTGATTCCTGTTGAACAAGAGCAGGACTTGAGACATCCAGCTCTATCACAGTGAAGGGTAAATGATTGCAGTAGTTGCCTTTCCTTAATATAACTGAAAATATGCATCTTTAACTTTCCATTGGATTTCCATATATATTTTTCTACCACAGTGAAAACTCCCCTATTAGGCAGTGTCTGTTCCACATGAAAGCACTTACAAGCCATAATCAAGTTATTCCTTAGCTTTAACTTTGATACACTAAATCTAAATAGACTTACCCTCTGGAGTCACACCATTTTACAGCCTTTTTTTTTTATTCATATTCTTGTGGTTCTTCTCTGAACTACCTCCAATTTACCAACATCCTTCTTGAGGTGCTGACATCAGGACCGACATTATTCCAATAGCTTTTACCAGTGCCAAATGCAGAAGTAATACAACTTCATTACTCCCCGTTGACGCCATCCTCCGCACACAGAAAAAGATTGCATTGGCCCTTTTAGCCCATGATTTCAGAGGGCTCTGGGGCTCAGCTGGTTGTCTGCCAGGACCCCCTGTTCATTTTTCAGCCTCAGCTTCCTAAAGGACAACCCTTCTTATGAGAGTAAGGCCTGAGATGTTTGTTCTTAAATGTTGGGTTACATGTGAAACACCTGGTATTTCATTTGCACCTGCTCCTCAAGCAGTGCTGGAAAGGCATTGCCCAGTTCTGCCCTCTTCCAAGTTTTGGTTCATTGAAAAATATTATTAGCAAAGGCGCTGCTTTCTCCTGCATTGCCGATAGTATTATTAATAAGCACAAGGCTGATAAGCAGTTTCTACAGAGCCCAGTCTCTGGTGGCCCCACTTTACTTTGGGCTGTTAGATCTAATGCTAGCCAGTTTTAAAACAATTTGGTCGACCAGGTGGGTTCATCATATTAGTTTGGATTTCTGGCAGAATTTCCTATGATACTGTATGGGAAATACATCCAAAGTCAAAGTATACAGTATTACCACAATTGCTTTTATCCACCAAATTTGTAGTCTTATAAAAATAGCACATTAATTTGATAAGATCTTTTTTCCATTAATCTATGTTGATTGCCATTAATTAAATTGCACTGTTTTAATACTTTATTAATTGACTTTCCTATCAGCAACTCCATCACTCTGCCTGGAATAGACGTCAAACTGACAGGCCTATAATTACCTGGTTGCCCTATTTTGTCTGCAGAAGTATTGGCAAAATATTAACTTTTTTCCAGTCCTTCCTCAAAATGATGATGGTTTTAGCCAGTGTGCGCGTCTTTCTTAATCGTGGCTTTTTGAAGATCTAATGAAATATTTTTGACTTGCTGTAAATTATTATTCACATTTTTGTTGGTTTAAATTTTCTCCTCCAGGGTGACTGATACATATCTTCATTTTTTTCAGCTTTGTGGAACAGGATCTTTTAAGGCAATAAGTATAAATTTTACTGGTTAGGACTCTATTCTCCTTACACGTAAAACATGTAAAATGCATTTTAAAAGCATAAAACATAAACCCAAGTCGTTATCACTTCCACCTAAGCAAACTCTAAATTTTGTGATTAATATTTCCCTGTCAGGGTGAGGTCTAATGTAGAAGTTTCCCATGCCAGATACAGCTCTTTTTGAGTCAGGAAGTTGTTTTGTGTATTTTTTCTTGAAAATCCAAGAATGCTTTAGTACTTGCATCATGAGACATCCCTTTGCTCTCCCTTCAGATTTATCTTGCCAAGACTGAAAGCGCCATATATAGTGAAAGGCTTTTAAAAGGCTAATCGGGAAGGTCACCCTACACCCAGAGGTAGGGCTGGTTAGATGAGCCAATTCTGCGTTGTTTGGAACAAAGCCTTGCTTCATGCTATACTGTAAGTGTTACCGTGCTTCAGGCGCTGAAGACTTAAGTCTGTGAGAGCACTACAACCAGAGGATTTTCCTGTTTTCCTTGAGTACTGGCCTGGGTTTCATCAGAACCTATTAGCCAGAGAGAGTTGTTGTTTGTCATGATTCTGGCTGAGCGCTGTGCTGCTACTGCCCAGGTGTGTCCTAGCTTTCAAACGATAAGCATCAGATCTGCCATAATCTGGAGAAGAAAGAAAGAAAAAAAAAAAAAAAAGAATCAGATCATTTCATTGTCCTTCTGCATCTGTGCTCTGGCTGCAGGTAGCAGAGGCCTCTTTCAGGTCCCATGGAGCATGAAGAGCAGCAGCTCTGCAGGCACCAGCCTGTGCTTCTTTGTTTGCAAAGTGCTTCCTGTTTGGATTTCCATGAGCATTTTTTTACCCTCCATTTGCTTAAGTGATGACATCAACCAGACAAAAAGGTACACGATCTTACTTAGAATCAGGAACAGTGTGGTGAGCAGGAGTAGGCCAGTGATCGCCCCCCTGTACTCGTCACTGGTGAGGTCCCACCTCGAGTGCTGTGTCCAGTTTTGGGCCCTTCACCACAAAAAAGACACTGAGGTGCTGGAGCGTGTCCAGAGAAGGGCAACAGAGCTGGTGAGGGGTCTGGAGAACAAGTCTTATGAGCAGCGGCTGAGGGAGCTGGGGTTGTTCAGCCTGGAGAAAAGGAGGCTGAGGGGAGACCTTCTCACTCTCTGCAACTCCCTGAAAGGAGGCTGTAGAGAGGTGGGGGTCGGTCTCTTCTCCCAAGTAACAGGCGATAGGACAAGAGGAAACAGCCTGAAGTTGCACCAGGGGACGTTTAGACTGGATATTAGGAAAAATTTTTACACGTGAAGGGTTATTAAGCATTGGAAGAGGCTGCCCAGGGAAGTGGCTGAGGCACCATCCCTGGAGGTATTTAAAAGATGGGTAGACATAGTGCTTAGAGATATGGTTTAGTGATGGTTGTTGTCAGAGTTAGGTTGATGGTTGGACTCGATGATCTGGAAGGTCCCTTCCAACCCAGGCAATTCTATGATTCCAGATTCCATGATCTGTTCTCATCTTCAAGCACAGGAGTTTTGTAGGTACACTAAAAACATAACAATGACCAGGCAAAGCCAGGCCAGCGGCCCATCTAGCGCAATATCTTCTCTCTGACACAGAGCAATAGGGAATGTCCGTGGGAGAGGACAAGAACAGTGCAAGCATATAATGACACATCCTCTTATCACTCTCTCAGGCCTCTCTCCCCGTGATTTGCAGCCATTTGCTCTCTGAACCAGCAGCAGCGCCTTTCTATTTGATATCCATCAGCAGATTTTTCTTCAGCGAATTCTTCTGATTTGCTTTTGAGCCCTCATGTGCTCTTAGCAACCACAGCATCCTGTGGCCAGGCATTCCATAACTTAATTGTATATATGAAAAAGTAACTCTTTGTTTGAACTTGTGTCATTCAAGCCTCCTAATTTCATTTGATACCCCCTCGTTACTGCGTTAGAGGAGACAGCAAACAGTAATCCTGCACTTACTTTCTCCCTGCCATTCATGATTTTATAGACCCTGTATTATATCCTGTCTCTTTTCCCAGCTGAAGAATCTCAGTCTATTTAATAATTCCTTTTATAAAAGATCTCATTTCACTGTTCCTTTTCTACGTCTGCTATACCCTTCGGGATGGGAAACCAGAATCCCACTCAATATTCAGGATACAGCAGCAGTATGGATTTATAGTGACATGCTGTTGGCTTCTGGTTTGTTCTGTATTTCTTTCTAATAGTTGTTGATACCGACTCGCTTTTCTGACCACCACTAATTCCTATGCTGAATGTGACAATCTGTGACTATGGCTGCATGTCATGATTCCAAGATTTTTGTGTCCCCTCAGTGATTAAGACCAGATCAGAGCCCATTATGACCAGTGGGTCATGCATTTAAGGTTATTTTTTCCCTTTTGTGAACTGCTTTGCATTTATCAACGTTGGATTTCCTCTGCCATTTTATTACCCAGTCATTCTGTAGCATAAGGCCCCTCTGCAGCTCCTCAGAGTCAGCTTTCATTTTTATTACCCAACATGAGCAAACATTACAGACACGTTACTTGCTCCCATTTCCTGGTCATTTTGAATATAGCCTACAGGACAATATACGTACTAGGTGTTCAGTATTGGGAGCAGCTGGCACCACAGGGTAATGCCAGACGCAGCCTCTGAGACAACATGTCAATGCAGTCTGTGAAAAGGGGCCAGACTGGAAAGAGAGAGCTCAGCCTTCCTACAGGCTTTTTGGACCTTCAGAGATGGCCTTGGCTCCTTTTCTTCTCCTTGAAAATGAAGTGTGTAACTGGGGCACCTAAGTTGAAATCAGAGTCGCCTTGCGCTCCATCAGTAGCCAGCAATGGCCCTCCTTAAGGACAAGTTAAATCCTAGGTGAGCTAAAAGGAAGTTTTCTGTCCCTTTCCATCAACAACAGAAGAAAGTTCTCCATTGTTAAGCAAACGATTTAAGTATCTCCAGTGAGATGGGATGAATCCAGGCTTCGGTTTGTAGGCTTTTTTCAGTGAATTGTAGACTGTGCAATTTTACAAGCCCAGGGAAAGCAGAGTTATACGGTATCACCTAGGCTGGAACACTGGCTATTTGAAGCATGTTATAGCTGATCTATAATTCACATGCTTATTTTGACAGGCTGGCTCTTGTTAGTTTTCAATGGGTGTGGGAGGAAATAGCAGTGCATAAAACTTGCACATTACTAATACCATTGCCATATAAAACAAATATTTGAATAGGAAGTTTCAGAAATGATTCAGTGCTCTAGCTACAGAATATCCTACAGGAATTTTTTATAGTAACAGAATTAATGAAAAGCAAATCCTATTTCTCCACCATGGGCATAGGGTGGTCCCAGTGCTGCAGAGCCAATGTGATACTCTATCTCGGATAGAAAAAGCAGCCTCTACAGATTGCTGGCCCCCTGGGTGACTGCAGCTTGCTTTGAAAGGACTCCTTGAGCTGAGAGGTTGCTGTATGCTTTTTAAGTGACTGCACCAGATCGTGTGTGGTTGCAGCAGACAGGGGCTAAAAGCCTTGAGCTGCAATACAGAAGCAATTGAAAAGCCACTCAGTTGTTGCCGCTCTACCAACTGCAAAGGAAAACTCTCTTCCCACCCCTACAGACTATTCTAACCACATCCTTTGAAGGTACTGAAGTTATTTCACTCACTTAGCCCACAGTTTTCTCAACATTAGGTCATAACTTGAAAGCTACAGGGTGAGGAGATAATTGTTACGTCAGTAACAACATTTCATTCAGACAGTCATAAGCGGAGGATTTCTAGGTGCTGAAAATGTGATATGACCACCAAACAAAGAAGCCAAAATATCACTGTAAAAGTAACCACCTTCACACCATGGCTTTTTAGTTCACCGGGAACAATTTGCAGGGAGTTTGGTCTCAGCTCTCTTTCACATCTGAAGTATGGCTCTTCCACCATGCAGGGCTCCAGGAGTATAGTCAGGATCAGCCCGAAAACAGTTTGGAGCAGATATTGTGTCTTCTCGTGTCTTGTGCCTACGTTATCACAAAATACCTTCAAGCTTTCTCAGTTTGTTCCTCAGATCTCTATTGAAAAATGGGGAAAAGGCACTTCATTAACTCCTGGAGAACTGTGGTTGTTTCAGGTGCAACAGTAAAAGGAGACACATGAATTTGTGAAGCTGAGACAAATCTGATGCATCCTTGGCACCACTTTGGCAACCCATACTATGTGCACTGGCACAACATTGTCTGTGAACTTCAACAGCTTGGCCAAGGAAAATTTCTATTTCTTCAATTTTCAGTAACTTTTAAAATGCTGATGAGTGTATAATAGGGTTTTGACACTGGAAAATCCACCTCAGACTGGAGAATACAGTAGGAAAAGCCTGTGTCTCATAGCTGTGCTTTGTTCCTAGAATCATTTTTAGATTGAAATGTAGTATACTACTATTTTTTACTTGCATCTATTTTAATGAGCACATATATATGATACTGCAACAGGTGGGGTTATTTATATACATGGAAAAAGATGTTAGATCTGTAAGATGTTCAAGATCTTAAAATAACTTGTGTACTACAGGAATCCTTTCTGTTAACCTTAGAAAAAAGTTGAGGTGTGGGGAGGAAATGAACATAAAGTCATTTTATTTCTGTCCCACAAGACATGAATGCATAACTGTTGTCATCTTATCTTTCGATGTGGGTCCCCAGTCTGCTACTTACAGGCATTTCATGTTACTTATTTTCCTGGTTTCCTCAGCTAGGATGGACAAAGGAATATTGAACAGAGAAATTTCATGTTTTCAAAGTACCATGGACTTGAGAAATGTGTATTTTTTCCAGGTTTTAGGATTGTGGAGATTAATGGAAACGATCCTAAGACTAAAGTAAAGAGCTGTCCCTTAAACTCAAAAACTTGTAACATCCTGCAGCGGTGACGCAACAGTTCGCAAGACTGACAGAATAGCCAAGTGTAATTCTGATCCCACTACTTTGCCAGGCTGTGACACTGGCAGATTTCCAGAATAAGCCAATTTCAGAACTGTGGAGCCTCCAAATATGATCTTCTGTCAGTCACAGAGATTTCAGCTCCAGGAAAGGAAAGAGTCATCTGGCAGATTATAATCACTACTGTAGGAGACAGTGAAAGAAGTGATCTTTCCTATAGCGGGATGCCAGCCACTCTGTGACTAGTCATCACCTTGAACTGTGCTGGGAAGCGGCGGTGACTTAACTCCAGTATCACTATGTCTCATCCTGCTCTTGTGATGCAAACCACTGTTTTTTCAATAGGTGCTACAGCGGCAACTCCCAACCTGTGCTGAAATGATCAAAATGCTTCAAAGTTTCCAGAGCCATCCCCATTCTGGGCTTTCACTTCCCTAAAAAGAAGAGAAATAAACAGTGAAGCTGAAGCTTACACCTGATTTTGGGCTTTTGATGCAGGACAGAGCAGCCATCCCCAGACCAGTTCCTGGGGGATGTTCTGTCCTCCCCATTCCATCACAGGGTAACAGCTATGTGTCTCCGTGGCTCAGCCTGGGCAGCGTGGGGCAGTAATTGAGTCTTCTTCTCCCCCTCTACTCTGCACTGGTGAGGCCACAACTGGAGTATTGTGTCCAGTTTTGGGCTCCCCAGTTCAAGAGGGACAGGGAACTACTGGAGCGAGTCCAGCGAAGGGCAACCAAGATGATTATGGGACTGGAGCATCTCCCTTATGAGGAAAGGCTGAAAGAGCTGGGACTCTTTAGCCTGGAGAAGAGAAGGTTGAGGGGGGACCTGATTAATGTTTACAAGTATCTAAAGGGTGGGTTTAAGGAGGGCGGAGCCAGGCTCTTTTCAATGGTTCCCAGCGACAGGACAAGGGGCAATGGGCACAAGCTAGAACATAGGAAGTTCCATTCAAATACACGGAAAAACTTCTTTACAGTGAGGGTGACAGAGCACTGGAACAGGCTGCCCAGGGAGGTTGTGGAGTCCCCTTCTTTGGAGATTTTCAAGACCCGCCTGGATGCAGCCCTGAGGGATGTGCTTTAGGCAATCCTGCTCTAGCAGGGGAGTTGGACTAGATGATCTTTAGAGGTCCCTTCCAACTCTGAAGATTCCGTGATTCCGTGATTCCATGATTCAGCTCGCCAAGCCGTGATCGGGAGGAAAGTTTATAACCGAGAGGTACAGTAGCACCTTGCAGCAGCTTGCAGAGAAGTTTTCATCTTACATAGGACCAGTGCCAGCATGCAGAGAGAGAGGAGTTCGGGCAAAGGCTGGTCATAAATTACCAAACGTTCCTAAATGCAAGCTGTGGGACCCAGCATCCAAATATCTGCGTGAAATCAAACAACCCTGATAAACCGACTGGCTGTAATAAACAAATAGATCTGAAGGTATTTGGTCCAAAACAACTACAAGACTGTGTTATTTAGGTACCTTCATAACCTTTTTTTCTAACCTGACTAATAATGCCCCAAATTCTCTTTCCTTTCTGATCCTAGAAAATCATATAAAGGAATATACTATGTCTGTGACAAACCTGGATCTCTTGGGTGGTCCTGATAATGGGATACTTGGTTAGACACGAGCTTTATTTTTGGTGAATTTTATGGCTCCTGCCAACACCTTAGGAAGATTACCATTTCTGGTAAGGGCTCAAAACATTAAGGGAAAACTAAAAAGAGAGCAAGTTCTTTCAAGAGAAAAAAGCTGATGCTGTGGGCAATTGGAATGAGCTACATCAACTTCCAGAGATTAAACAGAGGAAACTGCAAAGAAGATTTACCAGTCAAAGCTCTGTGTCATTAGAGATCACTTTTTTGCTATCAAAATAAAATGTATTTAAAAAATGAAACTGTATGTGTGTTTGCTTAGGAGTAGGAACAAACAACTATTCCTCCACCTACTGCTCAGCTGCTGCTTTATATAATGAATGACTACTCATTTTTAACATTTTTGGTGTCTTATCTAAGTGAAAAAAATGAAAGGACAATATTAATTCAGAGAAACAGCTGCCCATCTTGATACCTGTAATTATCTATTATAACTGAATATCATGGCCAAAACTGTAATAGTCTGGCATTCAGTAGTTCCTTATTACAATTATGAGCAAAGTTAGTTGACTGTCTGTTGTTAAGGTTGACTAACTGTGTTAGTCAAGAGGAACGTTGGTTTTTGTTGTTTACAACCTTATCAGACTCCGACCAACTGGATTGAAAATATCCCTGCCAGACATCTGTCTCAACCTCTTTTCATGTATTTCCTTTTGGAAAACTCCAGCTAAAATGGTGTTTTGTGAAAAGAAAAAAGGACAACGGAGTCTATGTTTGGTCTCATGTGCCATTAGCAGTCTCTTTCAGCCATGTGCTTAAGCAGCAGAAGCTAGGGGAAAAGAGAGGGATTTTTGTCCTAGCGCCAAAGAAATGTTTTGGGTGTCCCTGTGAAACAAACCTACCTGACCTGGCCAAATCATTAGCTTCCTACCACTAAAATATTCTCCTTTTCAATATGGTTAGTAGAGATGAGATCTAAGTTCAGTTCACTGAAGAGGCCTCTGCAATGACCACATTCTGCCAAGAGCTAAGCAGAATTTTCTGTGCATTACGGGGGGTGCTCTAGAAGTGCCAGACAGGAACCAGTCCAGCTCCTTCTTACTTCTGGGCTCTCCAGTCATTCTGCATTATTAGGTGGGTATAAAATGACAGAATAGGTGCATATTTCTTTTGCTTCAAAGTGTCCAAGCTACTGCGCTGTTGGTCTTCCTCTCCATCTTTCTCAATGTCTGTTTGCATTCGGGGTTTCCTGGTGGCTTGGTTTCAAGAGAAGGTGGAGGATGAGTCTGTGCTGTGCATGACCTAGGCACGGCACTGTCCTGACCTATAGAGCCTTTGGGGTTGTGTGTGTTCAGACTGACTGCAGCCCCCCTGCTTCCCAAATGTGCATCCAGACCAATAGACTGCTACAGAAACCATAACAAATAGCACCATTTCTATGGCTGTCTAAGAACTTCTCTCAAGTAAAGCCTTGTAAGTAAAGACGTAAGGCTTGCTGAGTTACGCAGACATGCCTGATGTACCCCAGCTCCCGTGACTACACGCCACAGGGTGGGGATGGGTGAGGGTTCCTCTTGGGTTGCTCTGGACAGCTTCCTTCAGCATGTTGGGTTTTGGGGGTCAGTTTTAGGAGATGCAAAACTCTTCCTATTACCTCTATTTACCCGAATCACTTGAGAGGAGAAAAGGATCGGATTTACACATTATCAGGTGCCTCTGCATCAGTTGCTAGATAGTAGTATCACAGAATCTCCAAGAAGCCTTATGCAGACAAGATCTGTAATGATTATCTATGGAGGGAAAACCACAAAGAGGTCAAAATGAGTTTAGTATCTATTTCATACAAAGTAGAGATTTAAGGTGATTTGTTAATAAAACTGGAGTCCTTCCTCTGAACAAAAGGGCTAAAAAAATTAATCTGTACACTGCACTGTACAAAATGGAATTGCTGAGGGAGGAAAAAGGTAAAAAAAAAATAGAATGAATATTAAAATTACTAACATTTATATGTGATAGAACAATATTCTTAAAAGGTTTATCTCTTGGGAATTTTAGTGAGTAGCACAGTTGTCAACTGGGGTGACTAGCCCAGCTCACTGTGAATAATGTTCAACTTCTTGCTCTTAAAGAACAGGTCACTGTTTCAGTGACAGAGAAAAAGAAACCATACCATGTAACAAATGTTCAAAATATTGATTGTATTTACCAGCAGGAAGGAGGAAAATAGTACATATAGCAGTTAAATACAAAACGTCCTCTTCAAATTATAATTACCTCTCTCTCTGAAATTAAAGGGTCAGATACCAGAATACGTGCTGTGAAAGCTGTGAAAAGTTTGGATACAAGATCAAATCTAGGGCAGATTGATCAATAGTAGCAAGGAACTTGCAGTGAAAATTGCAGTGCTTTAACAGCTCGCAGGATACTTGGGGAATAAGGTAAATATTCTGAGAGGGTGGGGTTTTTTTGGAGGGAATAAAAGAGATTTCAAAAGTTAAATCTCTCAGCTTTCTTATTACATCGTGTTTACATAATCATATCCAGATGCTTTAGGCAATAGTTGCTTCCTGTGCTTACAGTTTGCTGTTGTCTCATCATTCCTTTATTAATCTTTGTGAGGATTAGCAAAACAAACAAGATAACTGTGAAGCCGAAAACAATTTCATGCCACTTCCTATAAGAAACTGTTTTCCAAGGAGCAGTATTATCTTTTTATGTGTCCTGGATTTCCTCACAAAATGCATTGGGAATTTTTAGCTGTAGGTATACTTTCAGTGTCGGAGGTAGCAAGGCTCTGAACTCCTCTCTCCTGTGTCACACGTAGGTAGGATTCTGCATGCCGACAACTCTTTGCAGGAAGAAGGCATTGTTGTTTTTTTTTAAGTCTTCCATCCAGCTTTGTATGTAAGACCGTACATACCTATAGTGGCCTATAAACAACAACACCTTTCACATTATTGTCTGGCTAAAAATAGACTATGCACTTACTATAACATGACATTTACCAAGCAGCTATTTCCTCTGCATGTCAGCAGAATAAAATATACATAAATAAAATATCTTCTATAGACTGAAAATAGCACTCTATAATCATCCCGGCACACAGCACGGAGTTATTGTGCAATGACAGCACACCTTGTTGAGTGATAGTGCGGGGCTGTTGCCCTTTGCCTAGCAACATACCAAAGCATGGGATCGGAGTCTACACCCTGTCTTATTGCTCAATTAGGATCTGGCAAACGTCCCTCGATGTTACCCTGGCCCGTATCCACATATTTTACTCACATATGTAACTTCACATTGATGTTGTTAAGGGTAGATCTGGTTACGTGTCTGCAGGGTCTGGGGCTGTTTGTATCTCAGATTCTCTTGCAGGAATCAGACCCGTTGAAGGAGAGAGGCTTTCCTGGCTAACGCGGCACAGGTAGTATTCAACAGAAAGTCACGCTCCTGAAAGTCTTGACGATTGAAGAAGCCAAATAAATTGAGTTGAATATTGCCACAGAAGAGTTGCAAAGTAAGGAAGAAGTTAAAATAACCCCTCCAATCTCCTTGACAAAGCATTCCACATATTATTTATATAAAATTATATTTAAAATGGAAAAATATGTATCCACTAGCATAATAATTAAATCTTTAGAAAATCCTGACGTTTTTTTGTTTTATTTTACTTGTATTTTAAATGTATGTAAATGAAAGGCAGTGGTTTTAAAGTGTTGTCATCCAAAGACTCTCATTATTCGGGCTGGGTTGGTCACTTAGAGTACAGGGAAGGAGTCACTGCCTTTCATTTTGTCCTGGGAGCCACCGTCTTGTTTCGTTTGAGTCAGAGGAGCCACCACCTTGAATTCAACCTCTGTGTTAAACACGCAGCTACTGAGAACTTCCTGTGCTTAAAGAGCAATTCAACTGCAAAATATGTCCCATTCTTTTGAAATAGTGGCTGCGTAGAGCAAGGAATGGTAAAATATCTAAAACCAATATAAGGCCTAAGAATAACTTCCCACTTCTTCTAGGTTTATCCTTATTTTTCTGTCACATTTAGTATTTCTAGTATTGGCTTGAAATAAATTTAATTGCTTCCTGGTAAAATTTGACCAGTAATAAAGGCAAAACTTCCTTCGTCTTAAGAGTCAAAAGTACCTCACTGCATACTAAGGGTTTTGAAGTGAATTGGACAAGGTCTGGAAAAACACAGCTCCCAGCAGGTACCCTCTTCTCTCCAAACTGAAGTAGTGTCTTTCCCAGTAGAAGCAGAAGCTCAGCATCATGAAAATGTCTCCATCGATATTCTCTTGGGTTTTAGAAGATCTATTTGTAAAGGATGTTTTATGTGTCTTTTTTTATAGTTTCCACTGAATGGTGCTACAAGCTGTGGTGATCCCAGAACCATCAACTGAGGTCTTGGGTCAACCATACCCTTCATCGGGATGGACGTTAAAGCTGGAGTGGCGTCTGTGTCCCCTTAGGGTTGGAGGACAGCCTACCCAAGTATTGAAAAAGTTGGGTTTTTGCTAGCACATGCAGTTGCAGGAGAGCCCCAAATCCCTGAAACAATGTAATGGGCCAAGAATGTATCATGGACAAAGTTGTGGACAATCAAAATGGACCTAAAATTAGCATTTTTACAAAATTATGGAATATTTTCTGACAATAAACAGGAAATGGAGGTAAAATTTTTAATTGAGTTCTACTAAAATTGTATCACCAGCTCAGCCCTTGCTACAACTCAGTGAAACCACACTGGTGAGACACCATAACTGAGGAATAGATTCTCCAGTATCCACTGAGATAGTGATCTTTTTTTAAGGGTTGGGATACTTCTGGGTTTTTTTGTGTGGATGCTCCGATGTGTAATCAGAAGCGAACTCACATTGCATCCTTGTATCCATTGGGGACAGCTAAAGTCATATCATTATTCTACCCAGTTACGTATTTTCAAAACACTCTTAGCAATATGATAACTTTGAAATTTCTATTTCTCTGAAATTGTCCAAGAGGTTCAAAACCTATTTGTGAATCCAGGCAGACAGAAAGATGGTGAGACTGATGGGCAGGTATGTGGTTACGTTGCCCCCTTTCCTTAGAAAACTAGATTAAAAATTAAAAAAAAAAGTTATTAAATAATAAATAATAATATTTTTTCAGCAGTTTTAATGAGGGGCAGAATTATGCCTTCTTGTGACAGTGCAAAACTTAGTAAGACCTTAAAGTTGTTCTTAAAAGAAACTTAGATTTTTTTAAAAATTGAAAAATATGCTGTTTAAGAGCCTATTGCTACAATCCTGTATAAACAGACTGTACTCACACCAGTATAATCATTACCTCTTATATGTTTGAATGAAGGTTACTCTTGCAAACAAGCACCCGGTGTTTCCTTAACAAAAGTAAACATATTAAACACACTGGAGGCTTTGAGTCCTTCTGTGTTTATATTCTACAAGACCATCACTCTCATGTATGTATCTTTACTTCAGCTTGTGGAAGATGGGACTTGTTTACTCTTGTGGATCTGGCCCTTTTTTTGCCCTTGTCTTGTCAAAGGTACTGCAAGAAGTTGGTGATGCACAGAGAAGGAAACCGTAACTGCATCCAAAAAGTCAGAACCATAAAAACAACCTTCCTCTGTTGCAATTAAATTGTTGGTTGCTTAAGACCAGAAAAAATTTTACAGGCTTACATATACCCTCATTAGAGCTGTACATGGCAGTCAAAAAGCCTTTCTTATTCTCATCAGAGTGCAACAGTGAGTGATGAGGCCAAACCTTTCAAAGCAAGGTTTTAAAATACAGGTTACCCGAGTCATACATGGCACCTCACTGAGAAACCTGATCCTGAGAAGCTCTGAGAACCTCTGACTCCCATCAAAACACTGAGACTGCCATGTATTAATCTTGTAAGGCTTTACAGGACAGGATTTTCCAGCAAATCTAAGCAACAGCTTCAGAGTCAGCATCAGTTGCTGTCACCACCATTACCACCACTGCCACAAATGCACTGCTAGTCTTACACAGGAGCAGACATACGACCCCTGTTTGAAAACCTTCAGGAAAAAGAAGAGAGAACAGAAAGACCAGCATCTTAGGAGAGATAACATGCCTTGCAAATAGCGATATTGTTTTTGCTGTGTGCTGGCAAATGCATGGCTAGGCCATAGCCCTAGAAACCAGGCACACACTTTCTATAAGCGCACGTTTGCTTAAGTAGCGGGGTTCATTTGGCCTCAACTGAGTGCATGAGCGCCGATTCAGGGTGCATAAATGTGGACTATCGTAATCTTCTAGAAAGAAACTATGGTATGATCCCTGGTTTTACCAAAAAGGAATGTATTTCCCATAGGTAAAATTCTCACCCACATCACAGATACAAACAAGCCATGTGAGGGCTGTCATTTGCCCCTACAAGGAGATGTTTTCCTGTGGTTTGGAGCAAAGGCAAGAACCACTCTGTGAATCTTATTAATACAAGGAATCTCTCTTTAGCAAGGAACGTTCCATGTTTGTAGAATTTGTTGGTATATTAGCCCTAGTTTCAGTGCCATTCTTTAGACACGTGCAGATTTATCTGGAAGATAGCTATGGGCAGTTAAGCCATTCATTGGCATTACGTTTCTGCATTGAGTATTGTGATGGTTTCGCAGTCCCCATCTTCCCTCTTTAAGTCTGCGTTTGTGTCTTGTCAGAAATACTGAATATTTAAAATACCAGCAATTTGTTAAGAAAATATTTGGCCACCTGTGTGATTTATAAGGGCCGGGCCTAAATTCTGTAGCCAGTTGAACACAGAGGTTACCACTATTCTAAGTCACGCCCATGAGTTCAGTGCTGCTCTTCCCTTTTGTGCAAATCCTCTCATGTGTATGCATTTGCAGTATCATGGCTTTAAATAGCATCTTTGTCACATATTAAAGAGAGCAAACTCTTTCAACCTACACACTTACCTCAATCTTAAAAGTATATAGAGCCGTAAAGGAAAAATTTACTCGATACCAGACATTCAAGACTTCCAGGACTGCTGCACACTGCTAAAGGGCAGAAATGGATAAAGGGATAAATGTTGGTGTTTTTCCGTTTCATTGTAAGCACAAACTCTTTTTGAAAGCATGTTGCAGTTGTTTATGCTCTGAAGAGAGCAATATTTTTAGCTTTACCACTTACAGTACTGGGATGTATTGCAAACTTTTTGATTAAGCATCGTAGGCTACAAGAAAAGCTTAGAGCTGTAATGCCTCTAGCACATTTTTAGGCAGTTACCATGCCAACCATAAAAATTATGAGCAGAATGAATGCAAGAAGTTTTTTGGAAAATAAAATAGCGAAAAGTTAATGCAGGGTCCAAAGTTTTGGAACACTGTATTGTGTTGTTGGAAGATGTATCATGATCCATATATAAACCTACTGGTTATATCAGGAGTTCATCAGCTGTCACTAACTTTGTTTGCAGACCTGCAGAGGTTTCACTCAATGACTAAAGCATCTGTTTTAGCCTTTGCAGAGTTTGGAATTGCTGTAGAACCATGAGCAAACCTTCAAGTAAAGAATTGCTCCAGACTTTGTGCTTGAACAGTGTATGTTAGGTGCATGTAAAGTAGTGAAAAAGAATCATGGGATTCTAAAGAAATTCCTAGATAAGAGCTCCATAATGCTAGATAAAAGGTCAGTATACATGCAGAAACAAAAATGCAAACAAATAACAAGTATTCCGAAAACAATGCTCACAACATTTGAAAATCAGAGGTGAGGTTAACATAAAAGACAGCTAACCAAGTCAGGACTGTCAGTGTGCCCCCATACCCCGCGCTTTGTATCGTTGTGACATAAGGAAATAGCAACATGCTTAGGATGAGAATGCAGTAGTCTTCGTAGTCTCAAAGTAAATGCAACTGATTTTTAAAAATGCATTGGATTTTTTTTTTCCTCATGTGGGAAATTCCATGACATTCAGATGTCGTAGTTGTGTATTTCTATGTATTTACATGTTTGCGCTACCATATTTTCCGAAGGTGCATTGTTTTCAGAAACTGGGGATAAGGGGAATGAAGAAAACAGCCCTTTTCGAAGAATAATGCTTGCTAGTGTCAACTCTGCAACCTCATTCCCCTGTAAGACAGTGAAATTTGAACAGCTAATTTCAGAGGAGAAAGTTATTTGTGAAACTCTCTGTGAAATAACAGTCAACTCCAAGTCTGCAGAGAACAGTCATTTAGCAACACAAATATATATTAAAAAAAGACATCCCTCTTACAAATCACTCTTACAAAAGCACATAAAAAAAGGAAAGATACAAAGTCCACAATTCTTTAAAAGCTGTGTTTGAAAACTAATTTAAATTTACACATGTACTAATTTACATGTATATTCTTGGGCATTTATGTCTGCGTCAAAGACAAATGTGGAAATTCTGTATTTTTCGTATATTTTCATACTATATTGTTCAACGAGTCTGTTATATTCATGCTTGAAGACCAATCTTTATGAAACCTCCAAAGGAACTCCTATGATCGATCTAGAAATCTTTGAATATTGACTAAAACTATTTTTATAGGTTTTTTTCCTCAACATCCTATTCCAAAGATGTAATTTCCTATTAAATTTGTGGGATAGCTCTTGCCTGCAATGGTAAGAAACAAGAACTTCATGTGTTCTGCTGTGTTTACTTCAAAACAAGGACTTCAGCTCCTATTCAACAGAAAGGCTTCTTTAATATGTTTGTGTTTTCAATTTTGGTATGGGATATTTGGTATTGGATACTAGTCAATGGGATTGCTTCGGTTTCCTTCTGTGGGAACAGGTCCAGGCCACTGGCGAGGTGTGGTCTCGGGTGGGTGGGTTTGGAGTGAATTTACATAGTTGTGAAATGCGTAAAGTGGCCGAAAATCCAGCTGCCTTTATTCATAGCATGAGGTGGAACAGGAGGAAGGGGAGGCAGTGGTGGTAAGTGGAGGACACTGGATTTTGCAATACGTGTAGGAAGACAGCCAACATAAAGAGGAAAAAAAAAATGTGAGCAGCAGCCAGCACACAGGCTACTTTACACAAGTTAGATGAATGTTCATCTGTGTCTTGCACCAGGTCACGTAAAGCAAGAACAAGGGCGACATTTCCAGCTGTACCCTAGTGTGAGAGTAATTGTGGTTTAACAATCCACACAACATATGTGACAGTAATTAATTAACAGTTAGCCCTTTATAGTGCCCGCAGCCCAGTGTGTATAAGTGTGCGCTTGGAGCCCTCTGTGCATTCGTTTACCAAGGCCTCTGCACTTGAAATTCAAAATAATCAGTTTACCCTTCGATGAGTTAATCCTCCCGCTCCCTTCCACCTCCTCTCTCCCAGACCCCACAAGGCCTCAGAAATTTGGGTTATGGAAAATTGCCAAATTGAGTCAATTTAGACCTGAATTACCGCACTGATTGTGTCCTAGGATTATCCTGGAGTATGAGGCACTGCCCTCTTCTCACACCACGCTGCCACTACCCTGAGTCTGCAGCTCCATTGGTCACAGCTAAATTTTACTCTCTGACATAGCCTGGTAGAAATGAGAGGAGATTCTGGCCCTGGTTTTAAATATTTGAACAGGGTAAAAGCCAAGAAGGGTTGGAAATTATTTAGCCTGCTATTAGGGGTTATAATTAGACATACTTGGGTATAATTAGACTTGGATTAAATGAAGGAGGAAAAAAAAGCAACAAGAAAAAACAGCCTTGCTAACAGTGAGGTCCCTTATACGTGGGAATAAGGCAAAAACGTGTGAAAACCACAGGGGAAATGAAATAGGTGACAGGATAGGTCTTTTATCCCTAATATGAAAGAGGACCAGCTTATACCCTTTGTTTGCTGCGCAAGGAAGAAGGGATGTCCCCAGAAATACGCAAGCACAGCCTGTAGTTTATGATCAGGGATACCATCGTACTCAAGGTATCCCCACCTGGCTGTGGCATGTTGAACGAGATGCGTCACCTCTCTCCAGACCCTTGTGGGTTTCCCTGCGTAAGGCACAGTGTTATATTCGGTAGGATCCACAATGAGCCTTTTTTACTCCTCCAGCAAAGGTGAGGTTGTTTCTCAGGAGGCTCCTTTAGGAGAATGGCATAGGAAAGGATGATACTGTCGCATCAGGCAATGACCCAGCAGAGAGAGTCCTGGGGCTTTTCTGGGGATACACTGAGAATTAAGGCCTTTTAACTCCACACAGCAAACCATTCACAACTTAGGCCACGACTTTGCAGTTCTAGTAACTGAGGCTTACAAAGGTCCACCGCAGACTTTTCCTCACAAGGTTAGCAAAGATAAAAACAAAACTACCGAAAAGAGATTATTAAGGTGGAAAAATCAGACACTCCAAATGTAGAGAATTCAACTAACTTAAATTCAACTGTGTGCAATCCTAATTCTACCCTTTTGTGTGTTTTGATACAGTCTTTAATTGCATAATCACATACTATTTGGTGAATAATTCCAGACCCAGGGCCGATTTGGGATTGTGTGAACTAAATAAGGCATGAGACCACACACAGTGAATAAAGTGGATAAAAAGGAATATTGAACAGCTGCCTTGTTTGCTGAGTACCACCCACTAAATGAGGCAGTGATTCTGCAGAATTAAAAAAAATGGTACATGATCAATATAATTAAATACTCAATCATAATGCTTAAGTACAAGGAAGAGCGGAGAGGCTATATCGGCAAATCAAGCCCCCTTCCCTAAATCTGCCATTCAGTTAAATCACACTTGTTTTGCTATTTTACACAGGTGCCAAGAATGCCTTCTCTTGCTCTCCCCTCCCAGTGACTGCAGTGCACTTCTGATTCAGTTACACTTAATCCAACCTACCCTCAGTTTAACAGCTGGAATTGCTTTCTCAGACTGTTTTCCTTTTATACAGTGTTACGGCAAGGGTGAAGTTCCATCTCTGCATGACTAAGGGTACATATATATGCCATATATAGAACAAAGTGCATTTGATCTGGCATTCAGATAATGAATGTCACTCAGCACAAGTGGTTTTTGTGTTAAAATGTCGGTATGTCATTGATTGTCAAACCATTTCTTTTTCCATCCTCTGAAATATAGAAATCTTATGATGCATCATCTCCATAGATATCATGACACATCACTCAAAAGTATCATAGGAAAGTTTCATAATTCCGTTTGGCCAGGAATGTTTTGGGAGGATCTGGAAAAGTTAGCAAACTCCCTACCAAAGGTGTGGGTTTTCTCAAAGCCTTCCATTAAATATCTGTTTTAAAAAGACAAAGAAACATAAATGCACAAAAAATCATTCCTGAATAATCAAATGAAAAAAAATGTTTGAATCTACATGTTTATGATTTTCAAACTATCTTCTTCTCCTGCCTGATGCCTCTTTAAAAACAAACAAACAAACAAACAAACAAAAACAACAAAAAAGCAAATAAAACTAGATCAGAGTTCACAACATTAAGATCAATGAATATCTTTGCCTAGATTCAAAAAGGAGCATATAATTCTCTTTAAAAAGCATATGAGAGGAAATACAACTTGATGTGAAAGGTAGGGGCCAGGAAGCCAGCAGGGTGTTCCCGGTTGTACCATGTCAGTTTGCTGTTAGCCTTTGGAAATCACATCATCTGTTTGTGCATAGCTTCCTCGTTTGTAAAACAGAGATAATGTGCTTCATGAACTTTATAATGCATATTGGATTCTGATGGAAGTCATTGCAGAATTGCAAAATATCATTCTTAATATTTGTCCATAGCTGAAAACCTGTCCATGTTAACTGGCGTTTTCTTCAGGTCTCTCTAAGACTTCATAATTGAGCCTGATTTCCTAAAATGTTTGGTTCTTTGAGGTGTAGAAGTGAAGATTTTAATCACCTGACGTTTTAAGAATGAGTAGCTCCCACAAATCTGCACATCTAATTTAAGCACAAGTGTTGAGTATTTTTCTTGACTGAGGATCTGTTATGTAGCACCTTGCAGGACTAGATCAATGTAATATGCTGTTTAAGACTAATCTTGAGATACGCTGCTTCTCAGAAGAGTTACTACCCTCCACTTCACAGATACATATACCTTATGCTAGGTGAAAAAAATATCTGGGTACCTCTTGGCTTCCTCACAGAGGTGTTGTGAGCCTTAATGTGGTATTCTCTGAGCTGCTTGGATGAAAGATGCTCAGTGAAGTAAAAGTGTTGTTATGTCTCATTAAAGATGAAAAGAAGGATAAAGTGAGATCAGGAAACAAAGCAGAGAGAAAAAAAATATGGCTCTAAAGGGGATATGAGTCAGTAGTGTCAGCCATGCTCATTTGTTTGGGTAACTGAAGGTCTCTTCGTGTTCTGCAACTTCGCTACGCAGCAAGGAGGTACTTAAACAGATACTCTGCCTGCCATAAGAGTACACATAATGTTTGAAATCCCCTGTCTTTGCTCAGTACCCTCTCACACAATATATCTTTGAACTGTTGCTGAACGGATAATCTATATTTCATAATTCAGACTGTCAGTATTTCCTTTACATAATTATAACAGCAGGAAACATATAAGGCCTTTGTGGAACTTGAAAACTCTATTGCCTTGGGCCATATTTAATGTGTAATAAATTATTCAGCAACAAGGCACTCTTCATTCTATTTACAGTAAGTTAGAGCTAAGTGCGTGAGGTATACATAACTAACACGAAACAGTATTTACTATCGCTGCCAAGGCTGAAGTGTTTTCTGAAGCCATTAGTCTCATATTCAGTGAGCCAAATCCCCATCAGGTGAAAACTGGCATAGCCTCATTGAATTTACCTTGAAAGAAAGGGAAATGGGAAGGGTGGCCTCTCTGATCTCCAGTGGAGAATCAGAAAGGTCAGGGGATAAGTGTTGTGGTATCCCACTTTTAAGTAGGTTATAGGATATTCGCATTTACTTTTCTGTCCAGCTGCATACAGTGCTCTTGAATGGCAGTCTGTCAACAACAATGTTGTTGAAAAATAGTACTAGCATCTCTGACTGAATCCAAGTCTCACGTATACCTCAGCTCTGTCCACTCATGGCAACCAGAATGGGTGATGCACCGTGTCCAGCCTTTGCTCCTGACTAAAAGGTATCTTTGTTACATGGAGCTTGTTCATTGATATCTAGATTTTAGACACCTATTTGATCCATGTAAGTTTTCAAATGCTCAGACTCGACCTGAAACAGCTTATATGTATGTGTGTGTGTGCATACACATATACACACATGCATATATATATGTGTGTGTGTGTATATGTGTATATATATGTATATATATACATGTGTGTATATATATCTGTGTGTGTGTATATACACACACACATACAAATATATGTACACACACACACACACACACACACACATATACATATAAAATCCTTTTCTACTAATGGTGGTGGAATCTGCATCTCTGGAGACATTCAAAACCCGCCTGGACGCGTTCCTGTGCAACCTGCTCTAGGTGACCCTGCTCTGGCAGGGGCGTAGGACTAGATGATCTCCAGAGGTCCCTTCCAACCCCTACCATTCCATGCTTCTGCGATTCTGTGATTCTGTAATGAACAAGCCACCCACGTCAACTACCTTAATGTTACTCTGGATGCAGCTAGCAAGGTACATGCGCTACCAAACAGCCATGTAACAGGTGAAAGTTGGCTTTATTGAGTAGTGAGAGTTCAGGGTAAAATCATAGAAGCCAGAATTAGAATGAGGGGGGCGGGTGTTGGCAAACTTTAAGAAGGGCAAGGTTTTTGTGACAGATCAAAGGAAAAAGAAGATATCTTGTTATTTGTTGTCTTAAGTATATGGAATATTTGCGGATTACTTTGTTCCCTGAGTCTCAAAAAAGAAGGAACAAACTCCTCCTTATATAGCTTTCTAGATTCACAGTTCCCATCAATCCTCTGCTGAGATCCAGCATTCTCTCTGTGTAGGCAGTCTTCGAATTTCTGTGGAAAAAAAAAGGGTCTATTTCACCTCTGATTGCTGCCAGGAGTAGGGTAAACCTTTCTTAGCAGCAATTACATTTCCTTTAGGGTTTCAGCATATTATTGTACATGGTTGTCCTCATTACTGGGCATGGGAAGCACTCAGCCTTGCCAGGAGAGTGCCTGCAGGAGTTCCACCCAAACCCTCGTGCTTTATGAGGTAATTTGATGTTCCTGATAGTTAAAAAGATTTGAGTTATAAGCAAAACTGTTGGCTTGTGAAAAGGGGAGGGGGCAAGTTTAATGTCTGAAGTGGTCAATTCCTAGACGTTTCAATGGACCATGAAGTAACTTGGTCATTGCCTGACCATGAAAGAGAAAAGGTAGAAGACAGCTTAGGTGACAAAAAAAATAATAAATAGTTCAGTGGAGTCAGCTTCTCCAAGTGTATGGTCAATAGCCGGCGTTCCTGAGAAAATGGAGACAGCCTGGGTTGTCCTCCTTGCTCCAAGAACAGTTTATTTCATATTTTTTGAATAAGAACTAAGTTCAAGTCTTCACACTGGCAAGTAACTTTAATATTTTTAATGGATACAGGCCCACTGGAGTATCAAACTGATGAGGAGAGAGGTGTCTGCTATGCACCCACTCTACTCCAGTCTATGGTTGGGGAGTGAGTGTCCTCTCCTAGTAAGCAATGGTGTGGCGTTTAATTCCTTCTTGTGAGCAAAGGAACTCCTCTTTTTCAGTTGAACGCTAAGCTACTGAGGAAAAGCGAAGGCTCTGCCTTTGCTGGAAGGGAAGAGCAATCCCTTAGGAGATAGCAAAGAGTTCCTCTAGGTTGTGTATCTTTGTAGCTGAGTCATGAGCCAGGTATTGAGTCGCTTAGCACTGGAAGAAAGAGATGCGGCTGAACATGGATAGAAACAGAACTGGCCACAGCTGATCTGACCACTGCCTCATACCTCAGGGAGTACAGTCTTAGGTTTTCTGCCTAAGTTAAACTTATAGATCTTTCACTCTGATGCAGCCTCAAGCAGCCTTCCAAAATGATCCTCATCAGCCATTTTCTCAGACAGACCATCTGATTTCTCAGAGCTTATGTGGCAAAAAGTGGAGAGTTTTGGGCCATGTTCTCTCCTTAAAACTTAACTTGTAAAGCTCCAAATTAAACACTTTCTTTTTTCCACGAAATGCTGATGGCATGCAACTTGACTGTCAGCAGAAAGGAACTATTCAGTGTACACTTAGCCCTGATTCTGTAACTCAATTTCTTGCAAAACTTCTATTATTTAAAAAGAATTTGCTAGTGTAATATGTGTAGGAGCAGATCCACTAAAATAATAATAGGAAAAAGCATATATTTTGCTTTTATTTCCTCTTATGGATGTGTTTATGCCTTGCAAAAACAACTCAGCAAGTTTTAAACGTACTTACCGAAGGAAAAGTCTCTGCCTACCAAGATGATGGTGGAAATTGAGAATTCTTTGCAGCTGCTGCTGTGTTATTTGCAACACAAGTTTGGATCAAAAGATGGGTTTTAAAGAATTCCTAATGCTTTGCTCCGCTGCCAAATATGTTCAGCTTTTAACAATGTTGAAACAGGCATTTCTACAGTGGCAGTTCCTCTAGGGTGATAAATCCCAGTTTATGTTCCGCAGACGGAAGGTCTCCATGATCATTCTGCCTGTGTTCGTAAGCCAGGATTCAAAAAAATCACACAAAAGGAAAGTTTAAAGTCATATGCTGTGTTTGCCCTGATTCCCTTCCACTCTCTCTAATTAGAGAACAGGCATTCTTTCATTACATGCCTTCTATTCAACATTTCATTTTTGTTACTAAATGCTTCTTTCTACTCACATGCTTGACATTACTGATAACTGTAGCCACCCAATATGATCCACGTTTCTTGTGATTTATTACATACCGAATCCTTTACTACACTTCTAAATTGCTGAGAGTTTGCTTCTGTCTGACTTCGACAATGCTTTGCAAGAAGCTCAAGCGCTGGGCAGTGTGATTGCTAAGCTGAGGTTTTATATGCAGCTCTCTGAGCTGTTAAAGTGGCACTTTCTAACTCAAATAGAAATACATCAAAGAGCCATGTGTACTGTTGTTTTTCTTCTCTACAGCTAATCCCCGTGTCTCGGCGGTGCCTTCCTATTACACTGATTACAAAACACAGTTTTAAGTCAAACAAGATTAAAAAACATAGTACTGTGACTCCCAACCTAATTCCTGACAAATCTGTGATGCACCAGATGCTCCTTCCCTCGGGATGAAATGATACATGGCTCCCTTTGTATTATCACTGCACAGACATGTTTACTCCACCTAACTTGCTCACTCGGGGCAGAAGAAAAGGCTGTTTAAGGCAGGCGTGCTTTCAAACGCATTTAGGAATGGAAAGGATCGCAGGAAGATTTCTTGCTTCTTCACCTTTTGGTGCCCTTGTTCACGTGTATTTTATTTCAGAAGTACTTCGGAGGAAGGAAGTCAGTGGATCTGTTGAGCCTTTAGCTGTTAAATTGTGGGAGCTAATTCTCATTCTCTGAGACAGTCTGGAGATTCTTCCCCGTACATACAAAAAGGCCAAGAGCTGTCAAATACCATGATCTAAAAACACAATAAAAACTTCATCTTTTTTACTCTGATTTTCTTAAATAAGCCAGGAAGAAGGCAAGTATAATTTCAAAACAAAAGCAAAATCCTTTCCAAGTCACCTTTTCAATTCCAAGTACAAGAAATGATAATTATTTATAGGTTTCATTCAATTAAACTCTGGAAAGTCTCTTAATCACTGGTAAGCTAAAGCAGATCAGGAGCGCCGGGCTGATTTCTTTTCCACATAAAGAGCTCCTGGAGGGATGGGGATTGGCAGGGATGCCTTGTGGCATTCCGCAACTCATGGTCTAGCTAATATTTCAGGAAACATGATGCATGTGAGCTACAGGCCCAGTCCTGCACCTATCAATGTTAGTGGCAACATTTCTAATGATTTCATTAGGAGCAGGACCAAGCCTGCTTTCAGAATTATGTGCTCTCAGTACTTCAAAGGTGTGCAGAGGAATTGCCAGGGAAATTGTGAATCAAGAGGTAAATCTATGTCAACAGGAAGAGAGATCCAGTTTGGGTCTCCGTCCCTGTTTATACGGGGGGGGATTGTCATTTTCCTCTGTGTCTGTGGGCACATAGACCCAGACAGACCCATTTTATACAAGCAGCAATTTGCTCTTTCTGCCCGCAGCCGGTGTGAGCTACCTCTGTTCATGCTCCAGCCCTGGCTGTTGAGCCTGAGGACAGTGTTGGTGCAGCAGCTCCGCGGGATGGTTACCAACAACTGCAAAAAGAACAAATCCCCACTGCAGATATGGCCCGAGGCTATTTGTGTGACCTGCCAGGATGTTCTTTAATATTTATTGCTGACTGTAAATTAAGTAGGCACCAAAAACCAAGCAGAGGTTTGTTCACCTCATCTACCTGTTACAGCTCCACAGCCTGGGGCTGTTTCAATAAAAGCCTGGACCTGAATGTCACTAACTAAGTGGACTTATCATACAGACAAGCTCTCTTGCCCCCTCATTAGTTAAGAACAAAATGAGCTGCAGCAAAATTTTCTTCTGTGCAGGCTCCTCCACAAGCTAAGGCTTTATTCAGTCAACACTGATCATAGGGAAAATATTTAATAATGGGAATACTTTTTACTAAGATTTTAAGCTCCATCATGGTTTCCTCTGTAAAATCATCTCTAAGAAAAAATATTCAAAAAACAGGAGTCTCTGTTAGAGTATTGCTGAAACCTAAGTACTATCAATGAAGGTCAAAATGCGAGTACTGAACTCTCTTCTTCCTTGGGTAACCCTTCATCCTTTTCCTTTTTTTGCCTACTGTTTAAAGTTACAGCTGAAAGAATCCCTTTGTTTAAATTGAATGTTTATTTTATACTTGGGAGGAAAAAAAAATCAATATAATTGTATACTTCTCTTCGTGCTGATTGTCCTTTTCTGATTTAATTTCAGGTCCTAATCTCAATCTAGAAACTGTTTTCTGGGCCTTTGCTGAAAAGTGGCTGAAAATTCAAGTCCCCCCCTGACCAGCATCAGTACAAGCGTTCTTGAGTTAACTTAGCCAACACAATTGCTTCAGGAAAGGTCATGAAATATGTGGATCCGGAACATTAGACTGAGTCCAAACCCAAATGTGTTCATGTGTACAAATACTAGTGAATGAAAAAAATCTTCACACAGTAATGACATTAATGACATCTTCCCAGGACTAAACAGCAACTGGATCACTGGGAATCAGCAAAATAAAAGCAAGGGAGAAAAAAGACTTAATTATGCTCTAGAGAAAAAAGTTAAAATTTAATAGAAATTAGTGTTACGCTGCACAGAATAATAATATGGTGACTGCAAACTGACAAGGGAGAGAAACTGAAATAAAGCAATGCTTTTACAGTACTGTTCTGTATTCCTGGTATATGCTTCCTTAACATAAGTGTTAACATTAAATATAATGCGACGTGGTGCCAAGCGCTTCAGAGTTGATACGGACTGTGAGTAGGCTCTGTATGTAAATGTATCATTGCAAGGGTATGCGAGAACAAACCACTCCGCCTACATAGAGAGGTGTAAATAGATGCATATACTCCACATAGAACTTGATGATAGCATGGTTCTCATCTATAATCATTAAAGGCTCTCAGACCAGATTTAAAATGGATTTGTCCATCCTTTCTGAATTGAATTTTCAGTAAAGATATTGAAAATGCCTGTATAGACTCTCTGAGACAGTTTTGTAAAATGCTAACACATGCTTTAAAAGCTTCTGTGTATGAAATGGTCGGGGGAGTACAGCACAAAGTTTGAATAAACCTTCAGATTCACTGATGACACATAATGGTAGGAAGGGATGGATTGCTTTATAGGTTAAACAAGTGTATTTCAATTGGAAAAAACCCAGCAATTAGAAAACACTTTCCTTCACATTATTGAAAATGTGTGTCTGCCTGCCTTTTAATTACAGTGTGTGGAGACACTCTGCTGAATCACCCAACTTGGTATGTTCTAGAGAGTTTATTGTCATCATCTCCCTTCATGGACTCCATCTCTCGCCTGATAAGAGAGAACAAAAACAAGAGCTGTGATCTGAGGCTGATTCATTAAAAATTTCACAGGCAGACAATACGTTATAGATTTTCAAATCATTAGCCTAAGCAAATATTAGAATGCACACCCAAACAAATAACAAAATAGGCCTACTATGAGGTGATTTATCTCAGCTTTAAGTGAGGCATTTGGAAACCATAGTCAACAAGAACTCTGTCCCGGTTGTGGAAGAGCCGTAATTCTGTCCCCTCATGTAAGAGGTTAAAATAGGATTTCATTTGCTATGAATTTGTCCTAGGTACATGCAAAACAGCATTTTTGGAATATAAACTTCAGTGGACAAAGTCACAGACAAACTTTCATGAAAGATAGCAAGTGTGATGTTAAACTTGATTAACAGCAATGATTTGGAGATCATAATGTGACAGTGTTGTGTCTGTGCTGGAAGATGAATGGTGCTTTACGCATGGAAAAATGGTTCTGGTATTTTTACCCAAAAAAGTAAGTAAGTGAGTGACAATGATGGTGACTGAGTTTATCTTTAGAGTTCTGTCTGTTTAAGATCTGTTCTCTGTCTGTCTTTTAAGTTTCATCTTCCTGTGCTCATGTTTGCTCATGGCCATCTCTAAAATTTCAATGGCAAATGAATAAATTGTTACTAGTAAATCAAGAACTCTAAAACTCACAGAAAGTAATGAGCCTCTCTAATCTGCTTTATTTCTTAATACAGAAAAACTTTTAAACACATAGGCAAATTCCAGTAAACTCTAAGAAGTCTGAAAGTCATGTGCCAAAATTAAGGTGAACTGAGACTAAATTTTCAGATGACTAGAAGTGAACAAAAGTTACGTAGCAACAGGCTACTTAAACAATCAGTATCTCCTTTTCATAAGCCAATGTATATTGTCCTGTGTGAGAATGCAAGTGATACGGGATTGATCCTCTTGAAGAACTGGGAAATTACCCATATCCTGATACTTCTCCTTTCAAGCAAAGATTCTTAAATTCGTACAGAACATTACTTTTTGCAAATTTTTTTTTCTGAAATTTTATCATTTGCCTAGAGGATTTGAGAGTTTCTGGCGCCACTTGGGAGCTTCTTCACTGACTTTTCCCTGTTTTACTTCTTTAAAAATATACAGTTGGCTTTTTTATTTTTTGAAACAAAATATTTTTTGTACTTGGACACCCTGGAACACATACAGTGGAAGTGGTCTCTACAATGTATAATCGTACCACCTTGTTACTATTACTTTAGTTTGGAAGAGATCCAGTTCTTCATTCAGATACATTTTTTGAGGGCTGAAAGAGCATGACCATGCCTGTTGACTCTGTTGAATTTCCTAGCAACCATTGTTCCTTGTTTTTTCCCTTGTTTTTTTTTTTTACATACCCTGTTTCCCCAGTTTCCAGTAATCTGAAAAACATTCCTTTCTTGGAAACTAATGGCATCTCAAAGCATTAACTCTGAGTGGTGGCACAGATGTGTCTCTTCTGGCTTGTATCAGTGAGATGCAAGTCACAGGACAACCACAGATAGGAAATGGTGGGGGGAACTAGTCAGCTACATCACATGGGCTCACCAGCTCAAGTTGGCATGAGTTTGTTATGTTGCCCCTTCACATGATATAATCCTGATTTTGACGTTATATTATACTGACCTTTAAGTTTACTGACTAAAGACAACAGTTATGTAACTGGGATCAGCTAAACCAAACAGACCAAAAATATGAAGAGACGGAATCCAGACCTAGGAAAGTACTATTAGAGAAATATAAACTGCTGCTCACAATTTTTGTTGACCGGCCTGTTTTGTTACAGTGTTAAAAATGTTTTTCCTTCAAAAAAAGAGCCTCCGAGTATGAGCCAGTTGCTTTTAGTCTTCTGTCCTGACAAGATAACTTCTTACTTGTTATATCAGAAAGAAATGCTAAATGGTCCATGAGTCCATGTAGAGGTGAGAACAGATGGGCAGGGGCATGTATTAGTGCTTTGTTTCTTTTTTTAAAGTTACTTTAAATACCAGCAGGTGTAATATGCTTTTAAGTAGAGCAGGCCCTGATTAGCTGAAAATAGCTAATGCTATTTAAAAACAGGGCCCTCCTAAGAGCAGGTAGTTCTGGGAGGACTCGCAGAGTAGAGTGGGAAGGAGGGCTAGGCATAGCTGAGTAGCCAAAGAGAGGGCTTTCAAACCAGCTAAGATTAGTCTGCGTTGGGCCCTGGGTTTCCTATGGGTTGTGCATGTCCCTAAATATGCAATGAGTGCAAGAGGAATAGGACTGAGGATAGGAAAGAGGTATGGAGGTGGTTATAAGATCTAGCTGAGCACAGAAGAGTCTTCCTTTTAAGAGGAGAAGCTGACAAGCAGAGCAGTGTGGGACCACAGTGAAGACAGCCCATCTACCCTGAGAGCAGCCCATCCTGTCATGGGCAACCTGCATGGTCCTTCTCTCCTGACCAAGCTTGTTTTCATCTTCCAAAGGCTCACTATCTTCAACTCTGATACCCTGAACTCTTTAAGACTTCCCCTTTCTTCCTATACTTCTACCCTATTTTCAAGTACTTGCTGTGGGGCATTTGTAGGTTGAAAGACTTAAGGTAGGACTGATTTGAGACTTAGTGGGCTGACTGATCCCTATCAGTTAGGCCATAGTGGGAAATCAAGTGCTGCTGAGGGAGCTCAGGGATGTCCCCACAGCCCGTGGAGGTAGGTGTACGCATCCTGGACAGTCTGCTCCAGGACATCACCCTGCAAAGCTGCTACCCAGCTAGCTGTAGAGCTTAGCTTAGCTGTCCCTACTAGTAATCAGCCTTTGGGCTCCCAGTTTCTCTGTAAGGGAAGGGCAGGCTGCAGAGCTGTAGGCACCTGGGATGACTCTGTGCTGCAGCTCGAGCTCGGAGTGGAGGCTGCCTGTCAAGAAAGGAGGGCAGAGGTCTGATTTTAGCAGTTCCAAGGTTACACCGAGAACGATTTTTACTACCATATGCAAGTAAGTGGAGTTTACTTTTATTGTATCAGAACATACAGGTGTTTCAAGCATATTCTCAGCAAGAGTCTTGTGTTGTGATAGATAAGCTTCTCTGGGAAGCTCCATGAGCAGCCAAGACTGCAAAGAACTTTTGTTTTGTCATAAAGGTCAGGCCACGGGAAGGAGGGAAATCTGGAATGAACACACGGTGCATGTTCTGCCCGGAGAAGGGTGGGAATACACTTGTTTACATCCTCTCTCCCCAGCTTCCTTTCTGAACAGTAAGCAGCATGCCTCGGAGGCTGTCTCTTGGACTTCTTCATTAGGGATTTTGCTCTCTGGCAAGAGGGCAGTCATTTAAAAGCCATTTGTTTGTTTTCTTTTTTTTTTTATTTACGTGATTCAAATCTATCACTGGACTATGCACAAGGACTTGGGAAGCAGGAATCCCTGAAATGGGCTTGAAAACCAGAGAGAAATGGTATTAAATGGAATAGTTTTGTTTTTATTACAGAAGCAAAATTCTGCCATTCAGCAGCAATGCAAGTACTTTGCGTTGCAGATGTTGCTTGCACCCTCTACTCAGAATTCTGTCTTTCCCTCCCTCCAGCAATTCCCTTCCCTTGCAGTTTGTGTTATTTAAATATTTCTACTGCAGTTTGTGTTATCTAAACATTGTAGCACTTTTAGAACAGACCAAAACAACACTCTAATGTTGTACCTGCCTTATTTTGGTTACATATCACTTCTACGTGGTATTTTGTGCATGGTACGTTTTCTATTGTTCTGTATTTGCTGTTCTATCGACTGCCTTGGCTTGCAGATATGCTCCACTACCCATTGATTGTATCTAATGTTTTCCCTGTCCTTTTCCAATGTTGCGATTTTTCCACTTCATACTCTTCTTCTCCATTTACTTGATTCTTGTCTTCAGACCTTACGTCCTTCCTGATATTATCAGATTACGTTTCTACTGAAGGATAGGAGCTGTCAGGGCCTTATAGATTATCTCACTACTTTAAAAAAAAAAAAAAAAAGAAACAAAACAAAACTGGGATCTGCTTGTAGTTCTAGCTCAGTTCTTGTGCCTATATATCAGTCATGGATCAACAAAGTCACCTGTGAAGAGATAGTAATCTTTTTTTTTTTTTTTCCTTTAAATTCAAACCTTCCTGTCAAGTTCCTCCAGAGTTTCCATCTCTGACATCGTCTCTAGCTGCATTGCTTGCTATGACTCCTGACTCCTTCTGTACACATTTATAACAATTAAAACACAGCATTTTTTTCCTGAAACATAAATTTGCTTACATGCCAAGGTAAATAACCTTTAAGACTATATGTAACAATGCCATCTGGTGACTCCTGCCATAACAAGCTTTTTCCTCTGCCTTTGTGTCCCGCTGCTTCCTCCCTCCCTTTACCATCCATGTCATTGCTCATTTCCCTAACTCTTCTCCTTGCCTTTCCTCCTCCTCAATCCCAGCATTTATAAGAGTTGTAATATCTCCTTTACTGTAATGTCTCCTTTTTGCTCGTAGTATCTTTCTCTGTTGATGACCTTCCACCACTACAGTATAGGTTCAGTGCTAGGTCTTCCCTCTCATTTTAGTCTGGAGTGCTTTCTACATTTGAAACTTCCCCAAATTTTTGTACTCACTGTTCATCTCTAACGTAGACATGCTATGTATCACTTTTTCACCCTGTCTACCAACCAGACAAACCTGTATATTGTCTTTTATTTCTGTTTATAACAGCAATCACTTTCTACTGCTTCTACTTTTCTACCATTCGTGTACTCTGGAGTCCAATGCAGAAGATGCCTCGTTACTCCTTTCCCTCCTTCTTACTATAATTTAGGCACTATTCTGATTTTTTTTTTTAATTTAAAAATTTAATGAGTAAATTTTCCTGCTCTAGTCTTTCCTTTGTCTTTGGCCCTTTCATATTAATGAAAGCTTTTTTCCCAGGAATGCTGATTACAGACAGTGTGTCATGGTTCTACAATGGGAGATGGAATCCTGGTGGGCAGCAAAGCTCAAAAGACCTTAGGAGCTGTAGCCATTGGATATGAACCCCTCAAGGTATGCCGACATTTTGGAATGTGCTAATGAGAGGACTTAAAATAGGAACAAGGAAATGCTATTGGTGCAATACTGCAGACAGTGCTTCATCAACTTCTCAAAACTTATATTTAACCAGAAAGAGTTGAAGAGAGCGATATTTATATATATATATACATATGAAAGATGTTTACAATGGAAGATTTACATCTCTTGCTTCCCTAATTAAAAAAAAAAAAAAGTCGCTTCATTTTGTCTTATGAGGACCTACTATAGAAGAGATTTCTCACAATAGATGACTGGAAAAAAATTGATGAGTTCAGACTACAAAAGTAAAACAAAGTTCTATTCATGAGGAAAAGCAGCCAATGGAATAACTTAAGTTGGGGACTTGAAGGCATTTATTATCACTTCTAAAAATATAGAGCTGGGAATTCAGACCTGTTGTGCTGAGGGTGTATTCCTGCCTGAAGTCGTTTGATCTATATGGTCCACTCTAGCCCTGAACAGTTGTCCTTGAACTAAGGGCCATGATGTGGTCGTGGCATGTGTAGATAGAAGCTGCAACTCAGTGGAAATTCAATTGCAGAAATGGATCTTGCAAGCAGAAGTTTAAAAGAAATCTGAATGTGAGACTATGAGTGAAGTCTTTCATTTAAAAAGTTTGGATGTGAGAGAACTCACTTCCCAGGATTTCTCTGTACTCTGTGGTGTTCTTTCTGCCTCAGTAACTGTTTTTCCCCAATGACATCCTGAGTGAATCTGCCTGTTGCTGTCTTCTAAAGACCGTGCCAGATAGTACTTCTGCCTCAGCACCTTTGTTCT
Source organism: Rissa tridactyla (assembly GCF_028500815.1). NCBI lineage: Eukaryota > Metazoa > Chordata > Aves > Charadriiformes > Laridae > Rissa > Rissa tridactyla. The sequence continues at coordinate 112,016,556 of NC_071468.1, read as the reverse complement.
TCTTTCCTATTCCCGTCTTTCCTATTCATGTGATTCAACTCTGTAGTGCTTCTTTTGAAACAGGCTTCTCCAAGTCTTTGACATCTTCTGTTTTTCCTTTCATTCAAGCTCTTCACTCAATATACCATCCATTACTTCTGTCACCTTAACAAGGTGAAATGGGTGGGCACAAAACCTAGTTTCTCCCACCTTTCCTTCAAAAGGTTTCTGGATGAGATCCTCAGCTGGAGAAAGTCATTGTAGTTTCAAAGCTGTAATTGCAGAGCTGTAATAAATGTTAGCACTAAAGAGGTAATGATTCCCTCACCCAGTCCTCCATTTCCCACCCCTTTGCCTCCATGCCTGAAAACACTGCCATCCTTTTCTGCTCAGTGCTGAACTTCCCTTTCCCTTGTTGGAAGAGAAATGCAGTGGAAGCAGTCTACAACAATATTAAAGAGGAGAAAGTGAAACTTTCAAAGAAAGGAAAAGGAAAAAAATGCAAATTAACTCAAAGGAGGTTTATAAAAAAGTGGACCTAGTCAACTACATATGAAAGAAGTGTGGAGAAGTCAGATGAATGGGCAGCAGCAAATATTGTAAGATGTAAACTTGCATTCTAAAAATCTCCCTCTCTTAAAAGAGTTTCCTCAAAGCTGTGATTTATTTCTAAAACGGGTCAGCACAATTATGACACTGGGGATAATACCAGTCCCCATGTTCCTGTGGAGAACACATATCTTTAGTTCTAGTTCCATATAGCACTCCTTAGTATGTATAGTCCTTTACTTAGTACCTACACAACTGTCTCAAAAGCTTGCAACTTCCTAGGAGCAAGTCTGTTCTCTCTCTGCGTAGAGTAGCTGAATGCCTTACATGGCAGCAGGTTGCCAACAAGATTAAATATTTTTATGATGTGCAGAGCAGACCAGCTTTTTTTCATTTTGCATGAAGATTCATTTTTATACTTTAGATGGTATCCTATGATCACAGCTCATTCATAATATGCAGCTCTGGTCATGCAAGCATCTTTTTTTTTTTTTCCCCCACACTGTTCCAAATCATCACAATGGTGGTGAAATAGAACTCCTTGTGAAGGATGACCACCCACCCGCTTCGCAGAATGATAACAATTTGGTTGTGCTTGGCTTTGTTTTGCAATTTGACTCAACTGCTCTGCATCGTAACTGCTTAAAAAGCATAAAAGACAAGAGGATATTACAAGTATCTAATGTTATACATCACATTTGTATGCATACCAGGGTATAAATATGCGGGACATGTGCCTGGACTATTAATCAAATTCTTTATTAAGCTTTTGAAACAGTATGAATCTATGAATAATGCATTATTTCTTAGCATACTGTTCACCTTATTTAAAAACACGGAGCTCCATGATTAAACATCTATGGTTTTTGTCCCCTATATGTAGAATTTTGGGGGTGGTTTTCACAGGAGATTTATTGGAGCATCTGAAACAATTCTAATAAGCAGCGAGCCATTGAATCTGCCACTTCATGAATAGAGCTGGTAGTAAAGCATCCACACAGCTGCAGGATCTATCTACAGCAATAATTTTAGATCAAGTGTTTTGTATTTGCTTACAAAGCACCCTCTGCTGTTTGAGCTGCTACATGCTTTGTAGATAAAGCTGCTTTTTTGGAAAGATCAAAAACCTTTTTGTGGGGCCATGTAAGAGGCACAAAAATATCCAGAGACAATCTTGCACCTATAATACATGTTGCGTGACTTGCATTTTGAAGTGTCATGGGGTTAGGACACATGTAGTCACATCAGTCGCTTGTTTTCTTATCAAGTAAGAACAAAGCTGAAATACAGCTAACAATAAGGGTAACAAATTCAGTACATGGGACAAAAGCTTCCATTGCTGGATGGAGCAGAGGAATGGAATGGAATCTCCCCCATTGCAAACATATTTTGCTCTCTTGAAACTTGTATTTCACATGAGAGGACAATATTGAGTGGGCATCAACTGCTTAATATAAGCATTATTTCATGGTTATGGCTTGAGGATTTAAGTTTTGGATGGATCTTTCATTGAATTAGGAGTATGGAGGAGGGCTAAAAGAAAGGTTTTTCTGTACCTTGTAAAGAGACATAAATGCTGGTATGCATGGCTTTTTCAAAGCCCCTGTGAAGCATTGTGCAGTGCACCGTGCTTCATTTGTGTACCTATTCCTGTGACTGCCATGAGAAGTCAGTGGGACCCTGCACTAGAGCACAGATTCCAAATGAGAACAATAAACAAGTCATTTTACACATAAGAGGTCATAGTTTGATTAGTCCGTTTACACTGGCTGAGAATGCAGTGCAAAGTCAAGCTGAGGGTTTTTCTGAAAATTGAAAGGGTAAGTCTGAAGAAGCTGGGAGGGGGCGATCTCCTATGGCTGGGTAACATGTAGGGAAGGAATCAGATCTGCCCTGAAGTCGGTGACTATCCAGTATGTATTGAATGTCACTGCAATGAAAGGAAAAAAACATTTACTTGATTTAAAAAATAACTTACTCTCTATGTTGACTTCAAGGGCACTTGTAATACATGTTGATATTCCTTGGTGTGATTGAGCATGTCTAATTAATAGAGCTGCTTGGGAATTTTGCTAAGAAAAATCACTTCTATAGAAAAAGCAATTTCTGCAGAAATTGTAATTTTCCATGAGAGAAATGAAAGAATCAAAACAAAATACATTGTTGAAGGCTATTGAAAATCAAAGCACTTCAGTTCCTTGAACTGAACACAAATATAATTTCAGTTTATCTCAGATACTGGGAGGCACTATGGCAAATACTTTGCTAAGATTTTACTGTTTAAATTTGATTTGTGATTTTTGGTTACCAGAATTCTACTGAGACAGGTAATCTTAATGCTGAACAGCTATCTCAGAAAGAGGACCTTATTATGGTGCTTTATGTTGGACACCCAAAACCACAAATGATTCTTGACAATTTGGGCCAACGCACATTAAAGATTGGGTTGTTAGAAATACTCAGTACTGATCTAGCTCTGCTCCCATTGACGTCATTGGGAACAAGTCAATTTGACTTCAATCAGAACAAAGTCAAGCTGATGCTGAGTTGTTTTGAGATCTCCACCCTATATGTTCCGCATTGCATTAATTAATTATTGCTCAAGTTACATCTTAATTTAATAATGTCTCCCAAAACATGATGAGCTTTGCTGTATTTCCTTCTTTACCCTGTCAGTTTACCAGCAATGTGGAAAGATAATGATGTCTCAGTAACATAATTTTCCATATTTTTCCCCTAGAATTCACTTTTGTGCAACACAGTTTCAGCTGTGTATGTGAGAAACCTTGAAATAACCTTTTGTATACCTACTTTAGTCTACAGGTGTCTCCCTGCAGGTCACTTTCTGTGTATTTTGAGCAACCTGAATAATCACATAATTTGGATGTTAACAGTACTGTGTTCCTAATTCAAGCAGTGTTCTATACATAGAATAAGTCAGCAAGGAGGAGCAAGATAAAGAAAAAGTTCCAGAGGACAATATCTACAGAGACTGTCTTAGCAATGCACATCTGTTTGCTTAAAAAAATTCAAATACAAAAACAGCAACAAAAAACCCCAACAAACCACCACACACAACCAGTTACCAGGGATACCTGTATCAGTTTTGTGTGGTGGGTGCACTTTTTTTATACTTAGCATTGTTTTCAGTAGATGTCTCTCTTTCAAGTGGTAAAATGGACCCCTTATCCTCCTTTGCACACCAATCTGGAGAAGTCAAGTTTTTAAAACCTGTTCTGTTTATGGTACAGGTGCTGGGACTTGGTCATTTGTATTATTGTTAACTCGGGTCCTTGTACAGTTTTGGCCCAGGCCGACTTGCACTCAGCCAGACAACTCCCAGGAAGGACTCGGGAGCCAAAAACTGCCAAAGAGAAGTACGGGTGTCATCTGCCAATTCAGGAGGCTGAGAGAGCTGAAAGTCTGGCTGGGGACTGTGTGTGGCAGCTGGACTCAGGGACAGAGCACGGCCTGCAACTGCTGAGTTACCTAGTGCAGATGTAGACTAAGATATGCAAATTGTTGTAAGAATGGAAAGTGTAATGTAGTCTGCGTGGGAGACAGTGTTACACAGCCTTGTGAAAGGCTCTGGGTTGTAATAAATTTTTGTGGTGAAAAAGGAACACATCATCATTGCCACAAAACAGAGCGATGTATGTGACAATCGCAGCATTGCATAGGTTGGAAGGGAGGGACCCTGGAGGGACCCCCAGTCCCACCTCCTGCTCGTACCAAATCCAGTACAGCAGGATGCTCAGGTATCAGAGCTCTGGCTCTGTCTTTCCTATGTGCTCCCAATAGACTGTTGCAGACAGCCACAAGATGCCTCTTGGCCATCTCTTCTTAAGCCCGAGCAAACCCAGTTCCCTCTGCTGCTCCTCATACTCTGTGTGCTCCAGCTTGGTGGTCTTTCACTGGCCTTGCTCCACCGTGGCAACACTTTTCTTTTGCTGAGGAGCTGCAAAGAGGACACAACATCCAGATGTGGTCTCTCAAGTGCTAGAGGGGCAAGATAACTATCTCGCAGTTGTGGACTACGCTTGCTGATGCAGCCCAGGATGTAGATGGCTGCCTTTGCTGCGAGGGCGTCCTGCTGACTCCTGCTTAGCTTGCTGATGACCAGGACTCCCAGATCTTTTTCTGCAAAGCTGCTTTCTAGCTTTCCATGACTTTCCCAGGGACAAAAGTGAGGCTGATTTCAAACAACAATAAAAAGGCCTGGGACATAAGAATCAGAGCTTGTACTGGTGACAGTAAAATCTACATTCCCTAGTGTCTGCAAAAGCCACTAGTTTCCCCCAGTCATTTGGGTGTCAGTGATCCTATTTCATTGGGATACCCAGTACACAGAAATACCATGCCTGTGAGCTGGCAAATTATAATACACAAAATCTCTCTGATATATGACCAACCATCTTACCATTCTTTCCCTTCACTCAAGCAGTCCTTGAATGAATGAGGTGAATCATCCCTGTGCTACAACATATGGAGCAATTCTCAGAGCAAGCGTTCATTGATGTGGTCCATCATTCATAAAGCTTCCCAGTAGAGAAGACGCTTGGTCAGTGAAATCAAAATTGATGATCTGTGTTCTGCAGCAGAGTTTAGATTGATCTCAGCCCCAGCATAATCAAATTACCATTGCAGTGGGTTTAAAATGGGTAGAATAGAGCCTAGTATAATATGGCTTTTCTTGTACGCTTCAGGCTATTGATCATGCTGGAGCAAAGTGAGGAGAAGATTGGTGTAAAATGGTAGTAAATCAGAATAGCAGCATTTTCCATGAGCTTTGTTCTGACATAAGTAATAGCACAGGATTCTCTACAACTAAAGCTGGACTCCCTACATTTTATTTATTAAGGTAGAAACATTGACAGAGGAACAGATCTTCCAGTTTCTCACAAAATTAAAGAATTAAATCCTTACAAAAAGATTTTAAGAAAAAGATGATGATTGTGTGTGGGGAAAGTCTAATCTTGAAACTGCATGAATATTGATATATTGTGGCCTAAACATCAGCTTTTTTTCCTCTTCTCACAAAAAAGAAACCCAAACTTCCATCACAAAGTTTTTTATCCCCCCATCTTGAAGACGCTTTGTTTGCTTTGTATCTCCCTGGGAACAGCTGGTTTCTCTGGGACACCCAACTAAAAATAATGCTGAGAAGACTTTTTATTTCAGGGATAATAGTATGTAGGCTTCCTGAATTTTACATTGCTGTCTTATGAAAGGATGAATTAAATTCCTCAGGACTGTGGATGTTTGGACTATGGGAAAGCTTGGTAAGCCTAGCTAGAATATAGTAAACTCTAATCACAACCCACAGCCCTAACCACAACCCACAGAAAGCAGCTTCTCTGCCATAAGGCCAAATTTTGACTACCTTATTTAGATCATAGTTGGACTAAATCCCATTTTCTTCACTAAATTTTACCAGCTTAAGGGCATCAGGATTTATACCCTTAATTTGAAGGAGACTTTGTCAATAAAATGGACAAGAAAATCCTCAAAAGTTTTTCCCTACGCTCTATGACCCTCAACTGACAAAATGAATCTTAAATCACATCCGTATACCCTAAACATATAGTAAAATTTTTATCTGACTCTATAAGCAATCACATTTGATTGCCAAGATAAAGGGCTGGCTGTTGCATAGGTTGGATGTGAAGGACATCATTTTGCCTTTGTACAAGAACCAGAAATAACCTCAGGCTGGATCAGCAGGCGATAGGGTGGCAGCACAGTCACCAAACGAGGGCAGATATGCCTAAAATTGCTGACTGTTGATGCCACCATGAGAAAAGAGGCTTTAGATCTACAATGACACTTGTAAGGATCTTTAAAAGAGGGAAGATGCTGGAGGGACTGAAACGTCTTTTTGCAGTTCTCAGACACCTCAGAGAAGAGAAGACGGAGGGCCCTTCCCCCGGCAGGGTCATCACCAGCTGGCACAGCTGTTCAGAGATGGAGGGACAGCGTGGTGCTCCCATCCAAAAGGCGGTGTCCTGCCCAGCTGTCATGCTCTTGCTGTTAATTAGCTATGTAAAAAGAAGGTCATTCTGAGGTATTTCTACTTTCGTTTCCACTATTCGTTATCTAACAGCTGAGGGAGGGAGAGGGAGAGATTCTGGTCTTAAGCATGCTATGGTATAAAAAGCTGCCAAAAGACATCATGGTTACACTGAGTTTGATTGAGCAGTCCAAAATATTTGCAGTTCAGCATTGCCAATTAAAAATGCTTGCCAATTATCAACTGCTTGTAGTGGGGAAAATGTTCATTAGCTTACAAATCAAATTGTGTGTTATATCCAAATAAGTTTTTGTTAACAGCTTAGAAGCAAGGGATTATCTTCCCTACCTTTGAGATAGTTTGCTTAAAACACTATTAATGACAATAAGACACCATGATGATCTGCAAATAATGGATATGCAGTAAGTAGAAATCATGGTGTGCTTTCCTACTTTCTTACACTTGCCAAAACCTCCAGGGTGAGTGCTTACCAATAAACAATAACATGATACATTTATAGACAAGGTGGAATGATTTAATTTCATTAGTTTAGACGCAGGGGGATTTGTTACAGTGATAAAATCTGCAACGAGATGATGTTTTCTTCCTGTTACTACGTATTTGCACAAACACCAAGAGTGAAATTTTGTTCACTGTTCTGTGTTTTAAAATGAATTTTTAAAATCTATAGATTCCTGTTGAAATTGAAACAGGAAGGAATACAGCAAAACTATCAAACAGAACAACAAACCATTATCGCCGCAAATAGATCATTTTAGTTGCCATGGGTAACCAGTGCCAGTAAGGTATTCAGGCACTGCAACCGCCAGCACTGATACCCTGCTTGGAAAGTGCTGACTGTGCCTCACATTGCAAACTTCAATAATTATTATGTGTAGGAGGGTGGTGGCACCAACAGGATATATGCTTGTAATGAGTCATTCTTTAAATAGCTTAATTTATCATCCTCAAATAAGGGGGAGGGATTTATCAAGTACGAGGCAGTTTGAAAAGCCTGAATTATTAATAAACTGAAGTAACAGCAAGGCAGGAGAGGCTGGACAAATACACAAACACACACATATATACATATAAAACAGCTTAATGACAATAAGACTGAAGGAAAGTGCTTCTGCAAACGTATAAAGCATAAAACACAGAAGCGGTGTCACGAGTCTGCAGCCACACTCCATTTATTCATGCTAATGTGCCAATGTAAATAGCCAGCAGATAAGATGTCCGTAAATGCGACTCAAGGACAACCAGGCTTTCATAGACCACCGACACTGGATGTGCTTGACACAGTAGTTTCAATTGGGCAGTGTTTTTTTTCTTTCATAGAAAGAAAGGTAAGATCACAAAGACTAAGGAGGGTCATAGCTTGAAGAGAAAGCATCCTGTGGAAACTTTTATCTTCTGGCAGGAAATATTGATAACTCAATATGTCACACTGTTTCTTCTGAGGCAAAATTGAATAATGCACTGTTCTCCCCACCACACAAGCACACACAATAGCATAAAGATGGCTGTGTACTGCGGGACATGGTCAATCACTCAGTGAAGTGATCGCACAGTTCTTGTTAATTTGTTTTCAAAGCAAACTTATAACAAGAATCATAGAGATTCAGGCTGAAAGGCTCCTTCCAAACTGGGGACCCCAAGACATCAAGCAAGGACAGAAAGCAGGTGATCAACAGCCCCCTACCCTCTGCTCAGCTGCAGGGGGAGAGAAGCAGAGGCACAGAGAGAGAGGAACAGCAGAGACCTTGTTCCAGGTTCCCAGCTGAAGTGGTAAAGAACTGAAGGCCTTGGGGTGTAGTGTGCTTCACACGCACGTCTGTGATTAGATGCAGCTCAAAAAAAGCTGTGATCTACATCTAAAAAAAAAAAGAAAAATCACCTAGTTCAATTTCCCACATTGAAGCAGCAGGACATAGGAGGACAAGAAAACACAGATAATTTTTGACAGATGTCTGTCTCCAGTGATGGAGAGTCTATAGACCCATTTGGTTACCAGGGCCTCTCTCTCAGATACCGAGAAGAGCATTTTTGTCTCTTGGTATATTTCCTTTATCTTCTCTGCTGAAGATCTCTCCTCACCCCTCCCTCTAGGGCCATGCAAAATAAGGGTTCGCTATCCCCTTGCCAGCCTCCTTTATGGCTGAAGCCTTTCCTGCCGTGTTGCATCAGGCTTCTTTTGAGACTCAGCTCTCTCTCCCACCACTTTTCCTTGTGTGTCATGTTTTCTAAGCTTTTGTTTGCCGCTGCTTTTTCACAGATCTCTATGTTGCACTTTCGTGCATTTATGAAAGTCCAATGCTGGATGTGCTATTTCAGCAGTTTCATCCCTGGGGTCACTGGCCACATCAAATAGAACAGCTCTCTCATATCTGACATTCAGCATTTCTCTTAACTCACTCAAGGAAGATACTTTTTTTTTTTACCATGACATTGTGTTGACTTATTTTTAGTTTGTGGGTTGTTACAAGCCTCAGATCTTTCTGCTACACTGCGAACAGTACAGAGTTGTAAGTACAAATTCTTTGTACTTGTCTTAACAGAATTTCAAATTGTGGATTTGTGGAGGTAATTTCAATTTTTTGTCTTCTGAATACTTTTGTTCTTTCACCTGATGTTTTTCTTTTGGAGGGGGTGTCATACTTCAATTTTATATGTGAAATTTTTTTTCCAAAATCTAGCTGACAGCATTTACTAGAACTGGTATATAATAGATTACCCAATGACCTACCTCCCCACCCCCAACACACACACCATCCCAAGCTATTTTATGATCAATTATAAATGCACCTGATACAGATTAAGTGTGGGAAATCATTCTTTAGCTTGCATATGGGGAAGACTCATAAGACAATGTCAAAAGCCTTCTTAAATTGAGATCTGTGCCTTCCATCATATCAGTTAGGCCAGTTAACTCATTGAAAAAAAGAAGTTCTGCTTGTATGATCTATTCTTGCTATATCGACATTGGCTGCTTTAATCACTTTGCTACCTTCTAGGTCACTTGCCAATCATTTCCAACAATTTGTTCCAAAATTCTCTAGGGTTTTGAATTTCACCAGTCTGTAATTCCTGAGGCCTACCATGATAACTTTTTTAAAAACAGGCATATTGCTTGCTTTTCTCCTGTCTTCTGGGACTTCTCCTTACCTTATCCTCCCCTTGAAAGATAATGGTCAATGTCTCAGAGACTGCTCCAAGGCCTTGTTGAAGTGCTCTCCAGTGACCCATTAGGGCCTGCTGAGTTTAACACAACTGTCTTACCTAAAATCTCTTAATTTTGGTTGTCTCTAGCCCATGGTATCAATCTCAAGGAAGTACTGTGCTGTGGCAACACAGTTATTTGTTCTCATTGGCCTCATTTTTATCTATGTTCAAAATTACCATGGATGAAATATATTGTAGTCAACAATTTTATCACAAGCCATGGGGTGGAAAGCAGTAATTTTTTGGATCTTTTTGAACTCTTGACTGCATTCGTCTCTGAGCTGACAGTGTTTATTACTTATCTAATTAAGAATAAATCTGATTTTCAGTTTCTGTTCTTTTTCTTTAAATGATGCGTCACACGGTGTTATAATTTTTGATGTGGGACTAGATAGTTACTTCCTTTTTGTTTTCCTCTTATTTCTGGTACAAAAAAATTCTTAATCAAAAAGATGAAAAGATTTTGTACTTTCTACTTTTCATCTTTCTGGTTTTTAACTTGATATGTTATCCCCATTTTTTGTTTGGCCTTCATTGGATTTGTTCCTACTTTTTAGGCGATGCTTTAAAAAACATTCAGTTCACCACAAGTAACTAATGCAGCCATGTAAGTCTGCCTGTATGATTACTCCCTCTTATTTGTTTATTTTCGGGCAGTTCACCATTGTACAGCATGATGCGAGCCTGACCTCACATAGAATCATAGAACAGTTTGAGTTGTAAGGGATCTTAAAGATCGTCTAGTTGCAATCCCCCTGCCATGGCCAAGGACATAATCCATTAGATCGGGTTACTTAAAGCCCCATCCAGCCTGGCCTTGAACACCTCCAGGGCTGAAGCATTCACAACTTCTCTGGGCAACCTGTTCCAGTGTCTCACCACCCTCACAGTAAAGAATTTCTTCCTAATATCTAATATAAAGCTACCTTTTTCCAGTTTAAAACTGTTACCCTTCATCCTATCACAGCACTCCCTGATAAAGAGTCCCTCCCCATCCTTCCCGTAGGCCCCCTTGAAGTACTGGAAGGGGCTATAAGGTCTTCCCGGAGCCTTCTTTTCTCCAGGCTGAACAACCCCAAGTCTCTCAGCCTGTCTTCATAGGTGCTCCAGCCCTTGGATCATCTTTGTGGCCCTTCTCTGGACATGTTCCAACAGGTCCACGTCCTTGTTATGTTGGGGGCTCCAGTGCTGGACACAGTACTCCAGGTGGGGTCTCACGAGAGCAGAGTAGAGGGGTAGAATCACCTCCCTCAACCTGCTGGCCAAGTTCCTTTTTATGCAGCCCAGATGCAGATGGCTTTCTGGGCTGTGAGAGCACATTGCCGGCTCACGTTGAGCTTCTCATCCACCAACACCCCCAAAGCCATTCTCCTCAGGGCTTCTCTCTATCCATTCTCTGTCCAGCCTGTATTTTTGCTTGGGATTGCCCCAAGCCATTTGCAGGACCTTCCACTTGGCCTGGTTGAACTTCATGAGGTTTGCACGGCCCGCCTCTCAAGCCTGCCCAGGTCCCTCCGGATGGCATTCTTTCCCTCCAGCACGTTGACCGCACCACACAGCGTGGTGTCATCAGAAAACTTGCTGGGGGTGCACTGGATTGCACTGTCCATGTCGCTGACAAAGATGTTAAACAGCACTGGTCCCAATACCGGCCCCTGAAGAAGGCCATTTGTTACTGGTCTCCACTTGGACATTGAGCAGATTGTGCACTAATTTTCACATTACCTTATTAAGAAGCGCTACCTACAAGTCTTGATGTGGGGTTTTTTTCTGTTGTTTGTTTGTTTGTTTCTTTCTTTCTTTTTCTTTTTTCTTTCTTTTTCTTTTTAATATATCATTACTTTTCTGTTTTTCCAACACTTAATTTTCTTGACAATAATGGTTTTATTTCTCCATTATAATTTTCAGCAAAACTATTTTCCCTCAGTATTTCTGACCAATCATCTCATCACAATCCTGTATTTAGGCTTTTGCAGCAAAGTGAAGAACTCTGCAGACTCATAAGTCTGAGGTGAACCATACCTGTGGCAGGATAATTTTAGAGTTAGGACCCAATCATTTAAAATAGTCACATTCTCCAGCCATCCTTTTCCCTGAACAAAATTCTTGAACTGAAATTATATATACACACGTATGTGTACACACATATACTTCCTTTCTCAGTGGGGACCACACAGAGTATAAAAATACCACAAAAGATTTCCTGTTTAAACACAGCAATTACTTTAATGAGGCTATTGATTGACTGTTGTCTGTTGCATTATTTACCTTTCATATCTACAGATGTTTTTGAGATGCAACCTATACAGAGACAGACGTTGAAGTACATTTTCTTTTCAATGTAATTTGAGAACCGTGCACTGTATGCACACATAAGCAAGAATAATGTAGCTTATTCCTACCTTGAGATATATATTAAATGGGAATGCAGCTTAACATGCACTGGGGCAGCTGTAAGTCTTGCTTGCCCTACTGGCCAGTATCTCCATTTTTTTTCTGCATAAGAAGGAAAGTATCAAAACCTTCCTCCCCATTTTTTAGGGTGTTACTGTGATTCTGATAAGATCTTACAACTTTGAAGTAGAATTTATCTCTATTTTATTTGTTGTTTGGTTTTAGCTTTGGTTTTTTTTTTTTTCCTAAGAGTTTGCAGGATGGTTTATCTAGTTCTATAATGCCTTTCCTATAGACCAGTGTTGACGCAGCTTCCCATTACTTCCAGCTACTACCCTTAATATGCTTTCTCTAGCTGTTTAAAATAGAAAAACTTTTTGATTAGGTGATCCATGGTGGACATTTACCTAAATAACTCTCCTCTTTTAATGATTTGCCTTTACAAAGAGATTTTCAGCAAGTTTTCTTCTTGTATCTTCTTGAATTAGATGCCATAGTGTTCCCTCCCACTTATTCTATCTGTATTTATTAAGCAAGCCATGCTTTTCTGCAACAGTTCTAGTGTTCTCTATCACCAAGTCTTGGTGTCATGTATATCATAGCTTTATCATAGCTCTAAAGCTTGTAGTTCTTTCTGTTAGCTTTCATACTCCTGACATTTGTGCATAAACATACTTGTTTTCCCCATTATTCTTCCTCTTGTCTCAATTATGGCTACTGTAGTTTCCTACTTCCTCCTTTTCCTACTCCATTTCTGTGTGTAGAAATATACCTTTTGGTTCTCCATGGATATTTATCCCCCATCCTCACCGAGTCGAATTTAAAGCTTTCTCCCATTTGATTAGAATTGCTGTCTAAATATCCTATCATCCATCTGTGCCAGGTGGACTCACCTCTCCTCTTTCCTTCTTCTGAGCCTTTGAACTTAAGTTACAGCATCATAAGATACATGCTTACTGTCTAGAGAACTCAGCAGTCTGAATCCCGAGCAGGCAGAGGTTCCTGCTGGGAAATCCTGAGCTTACTGTTACTTATTTTATAGGAGCTTTGAACTGACTCACAGAGACGCTAAGGCTTCTTGACTTTGAGACCTTCAAAAGTGAATAACTGTCTACTGCTTTTATAAAAGATACTTTCCCTTTGAAGACTTTCAAAGGCATCCACCTCTACTAGTAAGCAGAAAGCTTAGAAAGATTGGTTCTGAGTTAACTAGCATTTAAGCTCAGGCTAGGTGATCATTTGAAAGATCTGAGTCCCACCTCATCTTTCATAAGGCTGATACACACTTAAAAGCTCTCAAGAAGCAATGGTTTAGTTGCTTTGGGCTAAGTGCCCAGGAACTGTTGTTCTCTGTTGAACTTATACCTGTTTCTCTTTCTTTATGCCCACATCTTACTCTCTTTATGTCCATATTAAGTTCAAATCACTCTCAGTGTTTGCTTGATTGTCTTTATAATCAAGGAAGACTGTTTGGAAACTTGTTGTTGAGTCTGTGTGGGAAAGTAGACTTTAAAGGCCAAAGAAGAAAAGGATTTTAATACAGAATGGCAGTTATCATTTAACACATAACAGAACAAATGCACAATATCAAGGAAGAAAGAAATATATATCAGCTTCACAGCTGACAACTGAAACAAAAATAATTGTTTCAATGCATTTAACAAATGAAAAAATTGCAAGGCTCTGGACTGGTAAATTGTGGCAGCTAGCTATTGAGGTAAAATGGTAAACAGCTTCATAGACTCTTGGGAAATAATTTGTTTTAATTGTGTGCAGTCATATTCAAATCAATATCTGAAAAATCCATTGGGATGCAGAGAACTGGAATAAATCAGAATTTCAGAGCAACTCAGATAATAGATTATTGTTTAAGACTGACAGGAGATAAGACTTTTACATTTACATACCTTTTTGGTTCTTCTGTTATGAAAGTTGCTCATATTAAATCAGTTTGGTTTACTATAAGGATGAAAAGGCACTTAACATTTAAAACAGGTACAAGGAAAGACTACTATTGCTGATGCCTGTGCTTTGTCCAAGTAATCATGACTATTGCCATAGGTAATGGTCCATCAGAATATCATTATACCCCACTCTTTATACTTCAGTCATTGAAATTCACTACGAAACAGTATTGGCCAGGCAATTATGGGCCTAGGGTAGAATATCACTCACTCACATAGTCAGCCTGGGGAAGAGCAGTGAGGACACTGGAAAAATCTTGTACTTTGACAGTTGTACCAGTTAGAGATTTGGTAAACATACCCTGAATAATTTTTTGAAGAAGAAATGTATGTGCACCTCACTAGCAGCACCAGAAGGAAGAATTTTAGTAGCATGTTTACACTGAACCTCAAGAAAGCTCTGATTAAGCAACCTTAGCTTTGTACTGGTGTCCATATGTGTGGTATACGTTTGATGTGTTTTATAAATAAGGTATCGGAGGGAGAGATGGCTAAACTTTCCTTTCATGGCTAATCACCTTATAGAACATATTAATGAAATATGCTAGTCAAGCTTCTTATTAAGAAGTTAATTCAGGTAATGGTACAATATTTTGCGTGGGCCATTCAACTTATCAACTGAAAAGTTTTATAAAACTGAAAGTAATATTTGTGAAATATTTTCCTGAGGTTTATTTTTCAGTATTTTACCCACTCCATGTAGGCACGACTGAGAATCTAATTTGGCATGAAAGATGTGCTTGGCAATCACAATTATGTGCCCTGATTTCATGGACAACTTGCTTGTGGTATCTATACTTTAGATTCTTACCATCTCCCAGATAGGGACAAGGAAATATGTCTTGTCATGTAGGACTATTTCTAGGCTTAATTAAATGTTTACAAAGTAACCTATAACTAACAGGTATCATTAAAGCAAGACAGAAGATGGGAATGAAACTCAGTCCATTGGGTTTTCAACAAGGAGGAACAAAGTTCAATCTTGATAAAATGCCTCAATAAATATTATGAGAAAGAGGATCTGTTTGTAGATGGACTAATATTGTCAGACATTCTAGTTAATTTCAGTCACCATTATAATTTCATTCACACGTATTTGATTTAGTTATTCTTACATATACAACACCTACCTGGTGTATAACCACCTAACCTGGTTAGGAAGCAAAAATAGTGGGGAGGATCCAAGAACAAGTAAAGTGCTTTAATCCTGTTCTGTGAAGTTTCACCAACCAAAAGGCTGCTTTTGCCCTGGCAGACTAATGTAGAGGCAGCTTAGTGTAGTATTAGGAACTTGGTGAATAAAAATCAGCTGTGGACTACTTCAACGTGAATGCTTTGACTAGCAAGAGCAAGACTGAGAAGAGTTAGGTAGTTTGCTCCTAGAGAGTTAGGTAGTTTGCTTGCTAGACCTTTCTGATATCACATCTGTGAAGAACTTCCCATCATGTGAAATGTCACCCAGAACCCCTTGCCTACTTTGAATTTTAGGGGGTCACACTAATGAAAGCCTTTGCTAATGGCTGGCAGATAGATGGAAAAGACTGTGAATGCTAAACCATGTTCTGCTATTCTTAAATTATGGAAAATAAATCATGGTGGGGAGGCTGATGTACCTATTTATATTTTTTTAACTGATTTTTGTTGTGTCTGCCATTAGAATAAGTGAGTGTATAACTTAGCAAAACCATGCCCCAGCTTTCTGGCTGTTCTTTATCAGAGATGAGCTATTTTCTCAAGTTTCTATCAACCAAATCAGCGTACTGTCAATTAAAAAAATACACAAAAAAAAAATATATATGAATTCTAGGCACACATTTGCCATTCAGTTGGAACTGAAACAATGGCATGATAATAAAAAGACATTTCATTATAAACAGAGAAGCATCTGAATTCTCCCTAGGCTGTCAAGTGATGAGTGTAGCATCATGAATGCTGACGCTTTTCTGCTGCTGATTTCATTACTTGTCTTCACTGGGGTATTATCAGCCCAAATGAAGATCAGGCCCTAGATTCACAGAATCCCAAAAGCCCATTCAAAATATTTTCTCACTGTCTTACTGAAGTGAAACAACTTTTCACAGGACTGGTGCAAGGTCTTTAAGGGCAACTGCATGTCAAAATACCTTTTGAAAGTCTGCCTTTCATTGCTTCCTAATTTTTAATGAATAATTACCTTTTAAGCTAATTTTGTGACACTCCTGGTTATGAATGTTGCTTTCTGAGGTCTTCTTTTTGTTTGGATTTTTTTTTAATCTAAGTAGCAGTGGCAAATCATAACGAGAAATATGCATCCAAGAGATAGCTGAACATCCTATTAGTCTCAAGAGACTAATTACAAAATCTTTATCCTAGTTGCCTGTTAATGAAAGTATGCTAATTTGCATATCAATACCTTTGTGTTTTCAGAGATATTTTTCTAAAGCTTTATTTTTTTCCTGATTATAACATGGCTCTATTTTCTCTCTTTGACATTTGGTTACTTTTAAGATTTTAATAAAATAAACATAGGTGTCACATTCCACTTTTTTCACTGTGAATCTCTCAACTGGCCAGGTATTATTCAGCATATACTGGAGTCACTAAATTTTATCATTATTCATTGAACAGATTGTTTGGAGAAGGGTCTTTTGACCTCCCTCCTTTGCACAATTCAAAATCAACTGCAAACACAGCCAGCTTTCCAGAAAACCCAAATGCATGCACTTTTCTTCATTATCATTTCAAATGGCATAGTTCTCTCATTTTACACTTAGATGAATCATTTTTGACATGCACATTTAAAAAATGAGCTTACATTTATTGTTTAAAGTGTTCACATCACCACTGTGGCAACATGAAATTTTGGCTATCAACATTGTATATGTCACAGTAATTAATCCCTGGTCTTTCACAGCTTCTTGCACTGCTAGTTTTCTCAAACATTTATTTTGTCTTTGGGTTCCCCATTGTGAGTATTTACCTATCGGGGTATTTGCACCATGGCCATCATTATTACCGTATTCTCAGCACCTGCATCCCACATTGGGCTACAAGCCACAGGTCGAACATTGTGACTCATCCGTTAAAAAAGCATGAGGGAGTAATGTTTTCATATGAAAGCAAGAGCAAAACATACATTCCTTTTAAATTATTTTTATTTTTATTTTTGATGACAGAAACTGACCGGCAAGGAAAGAAGACAAAACACGTGGAATCTGATCTGTGAATAAATGAGTACCACCTGCCTCTTGCGCTGTAATTTCAGCACCTTTCAAGAACTCTAGATTCTATCTATGGCTCATGTTCCCTCCCCTTAATTTTGTTAACATGCAGTGCTTTTTCTCAGAGCTGTATATAGGCTTTTTGGTCCACAGGTGCATTATTATAGTGTAAGAAAACCTTAGAAATCATAGGAGGTTTGAAAAGGTCACACTGGATTATATTTGGTGTCACCATTGTTGATTTTATCTTGGTAATTGAAAGTGCTGTAAAAAAAAAAATACTGGAAGAAAATTACCTGTGCAAGCAAAGTCCTTTAGTGCTGTTTTCAGGGACCTGTGCCATTTCCAGTGATTGTAATGCCGTTCCCCAGGTGACTGAGAGGGACTACCTGCTGCCTTGCATTTCCTTACTGGCAACTCTCTGCACTCTCTGTGCAGTATCAGGGCTTTTCTCATGCGCTTTTGCATCACTTGTCACGTACAGGTGTCCCCTGGGTAGCATTGGCTGCTCTCTATGAGTAACACTGAATACAGCCGTGCAAAAATGGTTTGGGGGCGGTTATGTGCTAAAGGCTGGACTGATCACCCCTCTTGCATTCAAGGCAACGTTGCGCAAATGCGTAACCAGGTGGTTTCTGTGACAGTCAAGAAAGTCTGAGAAGCGTAAATACAAGACAGAGAAGCACACCGAAGTACACTGAGGACTCTCAGAGCAATAAGCAAAGAAGGTGTACCCCTTTGGTCTGCCTGTGTTGAGAGGAGGAGAGCTTTTCACATCACTGATATCAGGCTTCACAACCTGTTTTTCTTTCTAAGGAAGAGAAGACTACTGACCCCAGATTCCCACTAATCAAGTGGTTCAAGCAAGGGTAGCAGCGTTTCAGGGGCTATTTAGAAAGCAGCGAGTTAGCGTGCTGTTGCCTCACTTCAATCTTTACATTATATCCATTGTGAAACCAAAACCAACATATAAATCCCTTTAGAATATGTTTGTTTGCTTTTTCCACAAAAAAAGAGTGGAGGCTCGGGAACAACGAGTTCCTTTATAGAGCTTTGACAAACAAAATTATTGAAGTTAAATGGGGAGAAAAACAGTTTCTGAAAAAGAATACTATATTATGCCTTCTTATTCACATAGGATCACTCATGCTTTTCCCAACTTGTCTAATAAATGCATAAAAATAAATAAGTCCTTTAGTGTTCAGGTTTACTAGAGATTTGTTCAAATGTTGCTTTCAAATCATGAGCAATTTCAAGGCTGTAATGGAAAAGCTGAATCAGCTGTGAAATGTAACTTTTGACTTAATTATATTAATTGACATACCTATGTATAATTTTTTTGAGTATTTGGTATAATTGCTTCAAATGACATTTAATTTGTCACTTGAAGTACAATAATTAGAAACAGTTCATGAAAGAAAGTCATTGCAACTTCAAATGAAGTATTTCAAAGGTATAATTATTTTGAATGCTATAATACTGAATAGCTACAGTCACGGGGCTGGGGAGCCGACACTGCCAATGTTAAAGTCTGTGGACCGGCAGGTCTCCTTTGCTGTGCAGGCCACATAATCACTTGTTTTCAAGATTTGGGGGAATAGCACTATGTGAAAAGGAGAAACCACACACTAGCTTCTCCTCCCCATAGGCTAGAGACAGGCTTTCTGTGCAGAAATGTTTGTCATCCAAGTCTCATTAGAAATCAATGGAAAACATTCCATCAAACTCAGTGGGAGCTGAATTGATCCACAAGTATATTTTTGGCTGCGCTGGAGATGTTTGAGAGACGTGTAGCTGGCTGATGGAGCAGCTGCCTGATGTGAATAGTCCCCACTGAAATACTCCGGCAGATCCCACGGCTCTGCACAGCACCAGCGCCTGCTCCTTGGGGAAAGCCTCCACCCCCACCTCACCTCGGAAAGAGGCAGGAATGCGTGACAGAGGGAAGAAATTAGCAGCAGCCTTAATAATGTTAACTGGCAAGAACAGTGACATAGCTAGGAAGGTATTGCCCAACGTTGCGCAATATCTCTCACATTAAAATAAATAAATCAAAACCACAGAAAATTAAAGCAAGAAAAAGGAAGGTGAATTTCCTGTACTGCTCCAGCCAAAAGGGCACGCAACCATTCAGAAGCCAGAGTCCCTGCTCCTTTGTGCGAAAAGTGACAGTAGCCCATGTCATACCAGTCGGGAACCGGTTCCCTGGGCGCTGGCAGGGAACTGCCTTCTTAAAACACTTGGGCCAGCTCTCTGAGTGGAGCCTGTCCCTTGGAAATCTGAGCAAGGGGTGGCTTTCTCAGCTTCTCAGCCTCTCAGCCTCAAGTGCCAAGAAGCTCAGGTGCTGAAACGTGATGGGGAGACCAAGGTGCGGTGCTGTGGGTCCTCATTCCTCCTGAGCTCTGCAAGCTCCTGAAGAACCTAACCCACGCCGACCACAGTGAATGTCAAGGGCATGACTGGATGAAAGGATTTCAGCATTGGGAGCAGACAAACAATTTAAAATTTATTTAATTGCAGAGCACAGTGTTTTTGTGAAGTTTATGCTTGAAACCCAGGTACTAGAGAGGGCTTTTTAAAAAAATATTAGGAATAGCTACATTTTAACATTATCAATTTGAATGTTGGCTGAAAAGCTTTAAAGAAACTCCTATCATTGAAATCATACCTAGAGACTTAAGTAACCTGAGTACACCTAGGATGGATTTTAAAACTGTATGCCCCCTTCAGAGAGGGATTTTCCTTTGGATGACAGATCAAGTCAAAAGCTGTGCTGCAGGCAGGAGAGTTAAATGTCAGGAGCCAGAAAACAGTTCTTGGGCTTCTCCTAGCAGTTCTATGTGAAGTTGCCCCTTTTCTTTGTCACTTAGCCATTGCCTTCTTCAGTTCTTTAAAATACGAGGTACTGGCACAGGGAAGGAGGAGTGAAGGGGTTGTCTGGAGCTCCTTTTACTAATGCTGCACTCTAGAGGAGTGTTTTGGTTCCCTCACCTCTTGTCAGCTCTGGCTATGGCCACTGATATCTCGTTAGGTCCATACCAGGTCCAGGCCGACATGTAAATATAGTTCTGTGACCACACTCACCTACAATATGTTTTGTTTCCTTCAGTGAATCTGTAAAAGAATCTAGGTTATGCTATATGCCACATGCAGTCTGCTACATACCTTTTGCATAGTAAATATTTGACAATAATATTTTGGTTTTGGCATCTTGGTTTCAGAGGAGCCAGGCTCCTGCTGGGTGAGGAAGGGGTGACAGGAACAGGAAATTTGGGTAGTTTTTTTTTTTCTTCTGAATAGCCTAGTAATCTCTGAAAAGCCTACTAATCGAGGCTTCATCAGAAGTGCTTACATAAAAGCCAGCATTGGTCTGGAAATGCAAAGTGCAGTTCAGTTATAGCTAAGGGCCAAAGTAACCAGGCGAGCTCAGATTTACATCACTATGTTGCGCCAACAGCACAGCTGCATCAAATTACTGTCTTCAAAACAGGAAGGACTGGAAGCTTGATTACAAGTGCTACAGAGACGACGAAACACAATCTCATCTGTACATTGTGTATGAGATCTCTTTTTCCCCTCCGAGAAATGATTAGTAGAAGGAGCTAGTCCACATAGGAGAGGTCCTGGTATCCTGCAAACAGGTCTGGCCGTTTGTCAATATGAATGTGCAAAACAAACCCTTTGTCAGAAAATGGGGAACTGAAGGCAAAACAGTTTTGGTTTTGTCCATGAAGGCTGAAGTGTGTCACTCAGCTTTCAGATAACAAATGGTAATAACCTATATGCAGTGTTTAAGGATTTTATCCCTCCAGCATCTGACCTGCCTGAGCTGATTCCTGTATTTGCATGTTGATGCAATAACTTTAATTGGTCCTTGTGCAGGTGGATGTCCTGGCCTGTAGGACAGCAGGTTCAGGGCCTTTGTGTTTTTCTTTTCTAATAAATTAAACCTCTACCTGATCCTTCACATACGATTAAATTTCCATTTTAAAAGTGTATCCCAAAGGACTTTCAAAGGTACCAAACTAATTATTACTTAGCTATATTAGCTTAAATCAAAAATATTACACTGGCATAACCAAACTGAATTTGGCCAGTTGAATCTGACTTCATTTTTATTAGCCATTGTTTGTTTGGGTTGTTACTATATCTTTGTTAGACTTTTGAGCAGTTGCCCAAGATTTCATTGTTTTTGCAGCATCTGACCTTGAATAAGAATGGAAGGCTAAAGATGAACTTGGGAAAACAAAAAAAATCATAGAAACACATTAAAATGGACAATCTCAGAAACGCTTTTTCCTTTGTATACTTACCAGATACCTGACCATTTCAAATGTGCCTGTTTGATCTCTTTTTTCCTCCCTCCCTTCCTTCCTCCCTCCCTTCCTTCCTCCCTTCCTTCCTCCCTTCCTTCCCTCCTTCCTTCCTTCCTTCCTTTCTTCCTTCCTTCCTCCCTCCCTTCCTCCCTTCCTTCCCTCCTTCCTTCCTTCCTTCCTCCCTTCCTTCCTCCCTTCCTCCCTTCCTCTCTTCCTTCCTCTCTTCCTTTCTCCCTTTCTTTCCTTGCTTGTCTTCCTTTCTCTGCAACTGAGCAATCAGTCTGTACCGCGCAGCTTATGCCCTATGGGGGCTGTGCGCTTCGAGTAACCGCCTCCATCTTTCCACTGAATCTACTTAAGTCTGCTGGTTTTCTCCCTGGGTTTCTACTTCTCTTTTAGCCTTGCATCCCTCATAACTTTGCAATGGTACTATACCAGTAGGAATCATCGTCTGCTGCTGGTGTAGTTGTGCTTGTGAGTTACCTGTTTTACAAGATTAAGTGGGATGTACCAAGGATGAGACGTTAGCTGCAATCTATGGAGCTTTGCTGCCTGTCACAGTCACTACTGCAAAGCCTGCCAGAGAAGGATGCGACATCACTATCAGAGGGGACCACAGGCTCATGACTAAACACAGAACCTGAGGCTAAGCCAGCTCAGATATTGCCAGTTTTGTTGCTGGAGTGGGGAACATAACCAAAATGCCAAGCCTGAGCACCATGACTAGTGTCTCGTTTCACTCAGTATTGATCTCAAAGGCTGTGATATTTGCTCTTATATGATTGCCTACATACAGAAAATGAATATTTAGATTAACTGACCTCTTAACACTTCAGCTTGCATGTATTTTGCTAGCATTCAGCACTCTCACTCTCTTTTTTTTTATTTTTTTTTTATTCCAGTTCCTTTTACTAGGTCCTCCTGATAATATTTCTTCTACAAAGATGCAGAATTTGCCAAGGCAAAAGAGTTTATTGCTGTCAGCTGGCTATACTCGGCAAAGGTCTTGCACAGTGCACTACTGAACTTCATGTACTATAAGCCTTTTAGAGTGGAAATTTACTGCAGTGTCTCACCTTGAGGAGAGAACCAAAACAAACTTGCTAGAACAGTAATTTAAAGACTGAACTTTAAAGGGAGGGGAGTGAAATAAACCTCCTACCACTCCTTCTCCTAAATGGTCAGGATCATGTGAAAATCAATAGGCCAACCTCTTTCTTCCTTTTTTTCTTAACACTGTAAAAAGTCCAGCTGTAACTTTGTGCAACTGCATTTAACCAGAAACTGTTGCAGGGGGAGCAAGCACGTACGTGATGTGATGTGATGTGATGTGATGGGGGCTGTGGCCAGATCCCAGCCTGCCAGCGGAGCAGCTCTGGACCGCGCGGCTGCACTCAGTGCAGGATTTCTGAGGCCACCAGCTCCATTCTTCTCTCTCAGCACACCTTATCCACTTCCACGCTCCTTGCTCACCTGAAACCTGGGCAGATGTAGCCGGAGCTTCCTCACTGGCTCCACGGAGCAACTCTGAGCGAGGGAAACGTGATCTGTGAGGTGGAATTTCCTGACTGCTGCACAGCCTCGCTTTATACATAGGTGTTAATGCGATGCTGAATAAAGTTTCCTAAAGCCTTCATTTTATGATCTCTTCTTTAAAAATAGTACAGATAAGAAGAAATCCAAGATACGCAAGAAATCGAGCTCCAGGTTCTGGATCTCCTCTGTGTTAAAATAAGAATCAGTAGTCTCTCCAGAAAACATAATGTAGAGCTGCAAGATTTACAAAGTCTGGAGGGCTTGTCAAAGAACAGATCACCACCGTCCCAGCTACGGAGTTAAAGGAAATGTGTTGTCCTGACAAGAGACGTTGAAATGGGGGGTAAGAAGCAGAAGCTTAGGGTTTAGGTAAGGAAACTGCAGAACCCAGGAGCAGCCTGGCCAACTGAGGGGACCTAGAATCAGCTTGCCAGCTGGGAGAGGGACTGTGCTGCATCGGCATGTCCCTGGGTGGAAAAAATAGTTTTCCTGAGCTTGGATGATCTTGAACAGGGTTATTCATTCATGGCTGAGCGAGTACGACCGCACTGGTAGGTTTGCCAGCGACTTTTTTTAAACAAATTTTCTTAATAAATAATTCACTGACATTGAAACTCTCCTCAAGAACGTAGCAATAGTGGTGTAAGTCATCAGGAGATGTGTGCCAGGTTTGGGATAGTATTTCTGGATGAAATTTTAGGAAGTGAGACTCCTGAATACGATTAACCAGTGTAAAGAGTATTTCCTGAGATATATAAGAACAAGATTGCTGAATCCAAAGGGAAATTTGAAGTTGGGCTCCTATGTCCTAGAAAACACTTTACTCATTGGAATATTTGACAGCCTGGGAACTCTTCCTCCGATGAAAAAATGCACAAAACTGTTTTTTGGTCCAGTCTAAACCAGGACAGTTTAAAAAAAAAAAAAAAAGATTTGAAAGTTTGGGATGGATAGGGATTTGTTTTTCTACCCAGTTCCACTGTATGTAGATGTCACTGCTATGCTCCCAGTGCATCCTATGGAGGCTGCATGTGAAAAGAATCCTTCTACCAGTCTTACTAAATAAAGAGAAGGAATTTTTGAGACTTTGTGTTTTAGAAAAGGCATAAGGGCTGTTTCCTTATTCTGCTTTTCCACCTAGAAGTCATTAAAGTCTAAAGCCGTATGTCTAGGCAGAGCACTGTGGCTCAGTCCAGCAAGTACTTTCTTGATATGCTCTGAACCCTACGCAAGGCTGGCAGAAGTACTTCTCAAATCATTCTGTAGTTTGTATAATACCCAAGTACTTTGTTTTTCATTGAAAGGCTGATAGGTTCTTTTGATCAAATAAACACTTGTGCAAGAAGGAAACTGGAAAGCTGCTATTTAAGAGGAAAATGACTGGTTTATAAAGTTTTCTGTTGGAATGTACATTACTGTTGCTCTCTGTGTTATTTTTTTAAAAGGAAAGGTAAAATAAAATTTTACACCTATTTTTAGCTGCTCCCATGAATTAACCTCCAAGTGTAAGATCAAGGTGTTAACAGCCACAAAACAGACGAGCTGTTTGCACTGTTGGGAAGATGATGTGTGCTATGGTACCTTCATAAGAACAATAACAAAGGTGTGGGTTTAGGTTTTTTAAATACTTTCATTCAGAAACTGAAATGAGCAAACATTTGAAAGAAAACCATCGAGCAGAACAGCAAACTAACTTTCCTCCCAGGGCAACAGAAAAATGGCTACTTCAATAAGAAGCAAACATAAACCCCTTATTATGTTCATTCATGTCTGTATATTGTTTCTGAATGCCAAAAATTACTTTAAAACTGTTTCCTGAAGTAAAAAAAAAAAAATAATCGTAAGCATCATTCTCATTTCTGCTAAATGCAGCGGCTGCTGACATGCTATTGGCACTTACTTAAATTTATGTTGAGTTCTGTTGATAGCACTAAGGAAAAGGGTGTATTTTCAAATAGTAAGGGAGGAAATGTTAGTGCTACTGTTGTTTATGAGTCGGACTGCCAGTGGTTAGTGGAAGTAGTGTGTGTGCTGCCTTGGCTTGTTATTGCCACTGGGAGGCTGCGGTATAGCTGTGTGTTGGGAGGAGGATTACCCCAAACCATAATGGATCCCTGGTGGAAAGTCGGACATTGTGTAAGGAATGAGAATCTGGCTCCAAATATGTAACAGAGAGAGCTGAGATCATAAACAGCGGATAACCAATGCAAACATTAGAAGTGCAAGAATCTAAAAGAAAAAGATGATTCAGTTTGTATAAAGCTGAGCTCAATAATAACAGTAATAAAATGGTGTTCTTTATTAGAACATCTTGTATATTGGTTATACAAAAAATACTTGTTTGTTCTCTGGTTCTTTCCTTTGGAGATTTGGTTTGCTTAGGTTAGCTAGCTAGGACAGGGATTATGGGGATTATGAGGTTTACTGCCCCAGCATCTGAATTCCCTGGAAGTGAAGGAAGAGGCGCACTGAAACTTCCCCGTCAGAGCTGAGGGAATTGATAATGTTGTTCACTGCTATTGGTACTGCTTCTGCCTTCAGAACAGGGGCTCCTCTAAGTCATGCCTTTGGATAAGGCAGCAAAAAAAGTGGGAGAAATAAAAGCGCTTTTTTGCAAAGGATCTTTGGAGCTGGGAGTATCGCTGTGCTGTTGTGTTCCCCGGGGAGCCGCTGTGGACCAGAGTGATGCCGTGCAGCCACCAGCTTCCACCACTGCGTGAGGACTGCTCACTTCCAAACCATTAGGAACTGCTTTTTCCTCAGCTTATTTCCTTAGTAAATTAAATTGTAATTGTGGTTTAAAGATGGATAGCATCACTTTTATTTGCTCGCTTACATTCATTACTATCTGTTGGTTCAGCTATAAGGCTGTAGCCAGGCAGCAGTCAGGAAAGCTGCCTTCTTGCTGCGGCCTGGATGGTCATTCTGGGTCAGGTGAGACCTCTGCAACGGGGACTTGGTATCCCATTCAGCAGGGAGAAGCCTGCAGCGATGGGGAATGTCCCTGTCCTTGTACCTGCCTGCAGCACAAGGGGAGATTCCCGAGAAGGGCAGGGACCAATGTCTATACTGCAGAGCTGACAGAGAGATTCCATTCCTGTGGACCAGGATGGGACTTGGTAGTTTACTGCAACTTTGGAAACTACTGGAAATTGAGGGATGGAGTAAAGACTGGAGAGAAGGAGCGCTCCTTCAAGTAGCCAAAGATGACACTTGTTTTCGAGTCTTGTAATTTCTTTTGCTTCATGCAGATGACTTGATGACTTGGTGACTTTCCCACGTTTCAAGGGTTGTTTGTGGTCTCATAAAACATATCTGTAGTAACTGGATGTCCTTTTGGGTGCTTCCTTGAGGACAGACCTTCTCAAAGTCCAGCCGAAGTACCCACCACAGCATCACTAACATAGGGACCACTCGCTGGTCAACTCGCTAAAGCAAGGCATCATCTGTTAGCCAGATGTAGGATGCATAATGGAGGAGTATGCTTGCTTTTTTTTTTTAGCATCAACAAACCTTCTCTGAAGTCCCTTTAAACATAGTTGTAGACCACGTCCGAGTAGATTAACACACAACCTCAAGGTCAGATGATCGTAAGAATCTGCTGTTCATCTGGAGAAAGCTCACAGGAAAAAGATCTGGGGAAAGGGAGCTATTAGATATGAGCTGATATTTCTCTTACTTAATAAAACTGTGCCTAGAAAAAGTGGGAAGTAACTACTAGAAACAGGAAGATCTGGTGAGGAAGGAAATCACCTGGCCCTTGGGAGGGATAGCAGTTGGTTTGTGCATTGTGTTTTATTTTGGACTCTGTTGATTCAACTGCTATGTAGTGTTTGGATGAAAGACCTTGAACGGATTTGAGCAGTGATGTTTAACCTTTGCAGAGAGATTTAGGGAAGCCAGCAATTTGCAGAGACAGTTCCTGCAGTAGCGGGAACTGTGATACCCTTCAGAAACTGAATTTATGCCCAGAAAGACCTGAAAACTGTGACCTGGTGGGATCAATAGAAAATAAGGTCACAGTTGAATAAAGTTCTCAAAAGTTTCCAGTTCTTACTTGCTCAAACCTCTCTCTTGCCTGAGGCCAACTCCATCAGCATTTTCTCAGGATGGTGAAGCTATAAGCAGCGTACTGTACGACAGCTCTGCTGTGATTAGATGTAAGGAAATACAGGGCTGTCGGTTGTCAAGGCGCTGCTGGTATTTTAATTTGAAGTGTCACTCAGTCTCCTTGAGTTGCTTTGCATTGATATTGAATAAAATAGGAGAGGAATGAGTTTTGAGAATAGAGAGGAATCGCTCAGTGGGCTGGAAGAGGGGAGATCTTGGAAGGAGGCACTGGATTTAGAGGACCCAGCCTGGCCTTGCTTCCCGGAGCAGATTTGCCCGTGTGTGATGTCCCTCCACTCTCATGTCCCTAAAACTCTCCTTGTTCCACCAAAGCAATTGTCAGCGCAAGGGCGGGCACAGTTTGATTCCCAATGAATCACATAAAAACTGATTTAGTGAAGTGTCCCTTGATCTTATGTGTATTACCGAGGCAGGGTTTTTTCCACTAGCCTGGGGCCTTCTGAAAAGGCTCAATGGCTTTTTCACCTGAGTTCTTTCCTAGCTTATTCTCCTAGTATTGGTTCCTAATGAACCTGTGACATTTATTCCCATATCTTTCCACCCTCCCATCCCTAAATTCCCCTGTTTCCTGAGGTGAAATTTTATCATTTTCTTTACTAGGTAAAAGAGAAAAGAAAAAATACAGAAAGACTTAACGCTTCCCACAGCTAGCAGGTTCTTTTAATTCTTTCTGTTATGACAATATGACAGACTCTTGCACTTCCCTGGCTCCCAGTGGAAATACCAGGCTCTAAGGAGACAGAAAGAGGGATATAAAGACAGAAGGCATTTACTCTTAGCAATGATTTTTCTAATGAGAGTTTTTAGTGGTGACATTAACAAACTGTTCTTTTGAAGAATTTCCTGGGGGCTTCAGTGTCACTACATGCAGCATCAGCCAGGTGACAAGCTCTCACTGCCACCCCAGTCACTGCAGAAACAGCATCCTCAGCAGGAGCGGGTCTGCGCTCTCGTTTTTGGCAGAGTGATGGTGAATGCTGAGCAAAGCAAGCAGCAGAGCAGCTTCCTTCTCAGTGTTTGTTCCTAAGAGTTTACTTCTTTTACTCATTATTTTCAGTACGGGGACATTACAAAAGCAAGAAAAAAAAAATAGCAGCCTCGTATTGAAGGATTTAAACATTTTTGCAAAGCTTAATTAAACTTCTAAATCTGCACTCTAGACAGTTAAGCATTGCAGTAGGTAAGATGAAGCGTAGAGAAGTCAAGGGACTAATTCAAGGTCAGTGACAGAGTCACGAGTAGCCCCTAGGGGGTTCACTCCGCTCCTCTGCTGGTGTAAATCACTGACAGTAACTCCAGTCTGGCCAGCAGATTTCCCCCAGTCTGCGACCGGTGAGAGCAGAGAACTTGCTTTGAATCCAAGCCATCTTTGTCTGGCCAGCAGACAGCCTTTAGCTCCAGATGATAATTGTTTTATGTATTTAATTACGTTATCATAGCCCTTTGTTATCACAACAACTGGGATAGTGCCGATTTGGTTGAGAAAAGACAAAGACAAGCGAGAAAAGATAAAGACAAGCAAGAAAAGTAAATGCAGAAAAAGAATCCTCAGATGTGGAAGTGGGCCAAGAGGATGTCAGTCTATCTGTCTGAAACCTCTTTCTAGGAGCCGCATCAGGAAAACAAATGTTTAAATAAAAAGATGCCAGATTCAGATACTTAGAAAAACTGTTTGTAGAAATGAAGCTCCTAGTGAGTTTGTCAGAAATCCTCTCGCAGCAGTCTGTTGTCAGTCCGTTAGCAAAATCAACAAAACAGTCTGCATCCTGACAGAGACACATAGATCTGGTGCAGATCCACCACACAAGCAACGTCCCAGCTTGCCCAGGGGACCGGGGCACAGGCACCCACTGGAGTCCTGCAGGAGACAGTATCATGGTTACCCCTTGGCTCTTGGATTTTGGGAGCTGCCTGTCATTTGAATTGTGGTATGGTTTTTTTGGAAGAACTTCCAAACTCTGTTTTGCTTCCTACCCCACTTGTAGAGTCGTGGAAGTATCAGACCTTCACAGTCTGAGAAACCTATTTTCCATCTAGCTTTACTCGTGATGCTTATCATGAGCCATAGATTAACAAGTGATTAAAATTGCACTACAGCAAGAATGTAAGTGTAAATCTGAATGATGCATGATTACTCCGAGCCAGCAGACATGTACAAATAATTGGCCTTTAAAGTTCATTAGTCAGTTTTATTACAAATAGTGCATTTGCATGATGTTTGTAAATTTATGCACCAGCGGGCATAAGTGATGACAGCATTCCACTGATTAGGCAAAGCAATTACAAAAAGCACATCCGCTGTTTGAAATGCCAACGCAAAACACTTGTTTTAATAATTGGTCATAGTGTTTTAGTCCTGGGAGCGAGAGCTGCTAAACTCTTTAGTTACAGCGGGTGGCATACGCAGGCAAAGTGTCCCAACACACTGAACAATTGCTTCCAAATTGTTTTCACCGTTGATTCACCCCCACTCTCAGTATGTCTGAATTAGAGGTAGAAAGCTTTTGAATTAGGTGCTGTTAGATTGACCTTTTCCTTCAGATGCTGAAGAGCCTCTCTGTGATTATCACAGAGGATTTAGCTATAGAGTGCTATTCTCTATATGTGAATCCAATAAGAACTGAAAGATATTTGGGGAAAATGTAGAGGTTATAGTGTCATTAGTACTGATCTGTTTCTTTCTGGGCTTGATGAGAAGATTAGTAGTGGGGGTAAAGAGGAAAACACTCAGTTTGAAGAAGAACATGGAATAATCTGTTAGGTAGTGAGAGAAGCTAAACCCCATCGCCCAGCTATTTTCCTAGCTATTAATGGTATTTTTAATCTATGCACATCTACTTTTTCACTTCTAGAAAATGACCAGAAATGTCTTGGTCAATTAAAAATTATATAAAAGATAAGATCCATGTGTGACTACACTGAAGTTTTGCATGCCCATGCTGTCTCTAATGA
Organism: Rissa tridactyla; assembly: GCF_028500815.1. Lineage (NCBI taxonomy): Eukaryota > Metazoa > Chordata > Aves > Charadriiformes > Laridae > Rissa > Rissa tridactyla. The sequence goes on along the minus strand of NC_071468.1, from coordinate 111,986,300 downwards.
GTCCTGCAGCATGTTTTCCATTTCCAGGTTATCCACGGTTCCCAGCTAAGAAGCCATATACTTTGGGATACCAGAACTGATACAGTACTGTCAGCCTGAATCTGTTTCCTCATTGCTTGCTCATCTCAGCTCCAGTGTGAGATAATTAACATACCATATGTTGCGTTCTTCATTAGCCAATACATTTGACAGTGCTCCTAAAAGCTGTGCATGACATAGCTTTTTATGCACTCACACACAGCTGCATTAATAAAATCTGAGGAGGCAGGTGTGTGTATGCGCATATAGATGGATGTACGCAGGCATGCATGGCAGTTCAGTTATAGGAATGGTAAACACTCACAGCAGGAACAAACCGATGACGGGTGAACCATAAAAGGTTCAGCTGAGAGAAACTTATAAAGACTTGAAGGGTTCTTTGAAAGCAGATTATATGCTCCTAAAATTTCCATTATTTCACTATAATGGAAAAAAATTCTTAAGTTAAAGATCTAGTAGCATTCTGCAGTGTGTAGAGAATATCTCACATCATCAAACCAAATACAGCCTGTTCCAGTTAAATTGCTTCATTGCTTATATTCATTAAAATTTGAACTTCAGTACAGAAAACTTCTAAAAACTGGAAACACATGAGCTTCAAGTGCAAATTCCTTAACTCATGATAACCTGGGCGCTACTAGCCTGTGTTAGATTTTGTTCCCTTCTTGCCATGTGCCCCACTGGCTTAATCGTCAGATAGACTGTAATAAGTAATAGTGGTGCAAGGCACAAACGCCACCTCACTGCACTGCAAAGCACCCGTCAAACCAAGTGGGTAAAGTGGTGTTAACCACATGACATCTAAAAAGCTTCCTTTGTCGCTTGAAGTGATCACCTTTAAGATGTTTTTTTGTCCACTGGTGTCTTGGCTAGTGAGGGCACTCTGCATTGCACGCTGCAGTGGCTCCCCCGGTACCCTGGGCACTTCTCTGTCCATGTCACCTTCTGAGTAGTGTTTAATGTTTCCATATGACCTATAAAGAACTAGTAGGAGTTTTCCTTTTCTGAACATGTTAAGAGTATCTGATGTCAGAGATGTTTTTAGCTTGTCAAAGTGACCCAAACTAAGCTCACTCGAGGTTGAGGATTGGGTATTTTTTTAAAACTAAGGGGAAACTCCCTTGAAGGATAAATCATGGGAAGTCACTATTCAGTACAAGGGTGAACTTTTTAGTCTAAGTCTCCTTCTCATCTTCTCAAGTCAAATCTGATCTTCTCAAGTCTTCTGGTCAAACTGATGCATAGTCTCATGTGCACCAAGTGACAAAAGGAGACTTGGTACCCCGAATATAGACGTGATGGAAATGTCCTGGGCTCAGTGGTGCAGTACTGACGGATCACAGTGTGGATGGCTGCACAACGTTGCCTGCAGTGTTTTGGATAAGAAGAGTTGATAAATTGGTGCCTAAACCTGATGACTGTTCAATTTCAATAGCAAACTGGGGTATAGGAAATGAATGCTGTCTCTGTTACTAAAGGAAACGCTTTACTTGGGCATGAGCCATGACTGTTGTGGCTAAAGGATGACATTACATATTACTGTACATTTTGTGTTTTCACCACAAGGGAACAGATGAGTATCTGAACAGATACAAACACAGCTGAAAAATGCAGGGTCTCATTTCAGATGCTTGGAGTGTATTCACTGGGTAATCATCACGAGCAAGGAAAATCTTCTGCCTTTTTTACCTTACAAGGCTTTTCAGAAGCATGGACTTGTTTTAATTGCATGGAAGTGCTTATCATATGAAAAAATTGGTACAGATACAATGAATCATTTCAAGCTGATCTTGAAGTTTTCATCTCTTAAGTTATTAACAAAATCCCCCTTGCAAATTTCCTATTGCTGTTTGTGGTTTTGTCTTGCTTTTACAGTAGGCTGCTCTTCTCAGTTAATTCTCTCATGTAGTAGGTGTTTTCTAATCTTAGCTTTTCAGTAGGGGGAAAAGACTCTTTTCTCCTCTCCAGGTGAAGAATTTTGTCTTGTGAAAGCACAGCGAGCATCATAGACTCATTTGTTGCATAGATAAATTTTTATCAGAGTAGAATTGAATTTCTGCAGTGTAGATGATTATTCAGGCGTTCTTTGCTTTTCTTTGCTTTTCTTTCTTTCTCTCTTTCTTTCTTTCTCTCTCTCTTTCTCTCTCTCTTTCTTTCTTTCCTTCTTTCTTTCTTTTTTTTGAGGGGGACGGGGGGAAATGTACTCTAAAAAGTATCTTCAAGGAAGACTGCAGCTATAGGAAATAAAAAAGATACTAAAGGGACAGGCTTTGACCATCCAAAGGCTAGAGTGCATTTAGGACAGTTTCTGAAGGCTGCATTTCATCATGGAAACACTCTTTTATATACACTGATCTGTTTAAGAAGGTTTTTCATGAAACGAGTCATACACTGTGGCTGTATACAGCTTTCCAGATTTTGGTAGGATGTCTGGAAGGCAAAGCCAATATTTGTTAATAGAAATATGAAAAATGAAGTAACCTATTAAATCCTATTTTCTGTGAAATATTTTGACCACTGGTTGTAGCATTCCTGATAGATTTGGATAGTGCATTTGCTGTTCAGGAGAAAAGCTTTTCTCTTCATGCAGTCTGCAGCACAGTTTATTTCCTGCCACGTAACAACGACACCTTAAAATACCTTGTTAATCTGAACAGATACTTACAGTTCTCAGGGAACCGGCTCTTTTCCAGATAACTCTCTTAAAACAGGCAGTGCTAGCAAAGAAAAGAGCTTCATTTACTGCTATCATCCCAGTTTAAAGGCGTTTTTAATGTCTTCACAGTTGCCCTATGAAGACTGTCAGGAATTTTCAAAGCCTTAAGCTTCTTTACCTTTACCTGTCAAAATGAAAACAAACACACAAATCTTTTTTTAGTGACTTTACCGGCTCTTTCTTTTTCAAATAAATGGTACGTGCTACATTTCCAATTGCCTTAATCACAAGTATTGGACAGACGGTCACCGTGTGTCACTTGCCCTCCAGTCTTTTCAGAGCATCAGACTGTGTCAGTTCACTGTGCCCTGGCCAAGGCAGCTAGGGCAACTGATGGGACTGCCAGACCTAAAATAAAACAACCACCCTGCAACTTGGCTTTCTTAGAGAAAACCAAAACAAAGGCAACTGGTTTTCTTTTCCTTAAAGACTTAAATTTGCGGTTGGAGGATCAGGAGAAGAGGTAGGGATGGAAGGAGGAAGTGGGGACTTACACGTCCAGACCTGGTTCCTGGACCATACGTGCATCCTGCAGCAGGGAGAGCTTTCTCTTCTCAGCAGATCCACCCTTGATCTTGCTGCAGCCGCAGTCCTACAATGTTTCGAGCTCACATTGTGCTGCTTACTTCTAATGTTATGCAGACTCTTTTTTTTTTAAATTGTAAATGAACTTTATTTATAGCGATTGCACACACACAAAAAACTCAGTGTTGTTTCAGAATTTTTTTTTTAACTGCCTGTGTTGTTGTTCAGAAAACCCTGTAGGAATAGAATGAGAACCACTGGGCCTGGCTCCAGACTTCGGCGGCCTGGTTATTAAGGGGTGAAGGAAAGGGGTTTTACAAATGTCAACAAACAGTTACTTTAGTTAATACTCCAAGTCTTGATTATTCACCCCATTGTGACTTACACTGATTTCAGGGAAGGTTGTATTATATCCAGACTGAAGGCAGGAGGTTATGTTTCTGCTGAACTCAACAAAAGGTGGATTGTGCGCTTATAGTACAGTTGCTTTGAATAGAATCTGGACCCATATGTTGAAACTGTTCTGGTCTCTAATTAAAGACTAGTATCTCTGCACTGCACACTGAGTTATTTTGAGGCAGTGAGAATGCCACAGCAGGGAGTGTACTCGGAGAGTTGGTTCTGAAGGCCTTATTACACCCTGCATTAAAGATATGTGAGTAACTGTGAAAGCTTCAACTTCACCTGAAACTGTTCCTTTTTTTTTTTTTAAGGAAAATAAAAAAAACACACCAAAAAAACCCACCACCAAACATTTTCAATAATTAAATCTTGTATTGGGTTGAATGGAATAGAGGAGGTTTTGAAGGCTATTTAACTCGTCTTTAAAAAAAAAAAGCAAATAAACTGTAGAAACAGGGTAAGACTCTCAAGGACATTCAGGTGCTGCTAACAGAAAAGAAGAGCAGCTAATTGTACTAATGCTTTTGCCTAGATCAGCAGGAGACATTGGTCCAGATTTTCTGTTCTTCCAGAAAAACTGTTACCTGTGCTGCTTTCTCTAGCCCTGCAATCACATGCACAGTTTTTCATATGAGTCATTTGTAAATGTCTTCTGTCTATTCATAGAGCTGGTCAAGATCTTCTAGTCTGACTTCCTGACTGTAACGAGCTACTTCAAGATATTAGGACTCTACAGGGCCCAATAAAGCAAGACTTTCATAACTACATCCTCCAGAATACATTTACTTTGTAGCTAAAGCCCTCATGTGAAAATTCATCTTGTCTAGCTCAAGTCACTAAAAGGGAGTCCAGTCAAAGCTGCAGTCAAATGCAGAGACTGCAGAGAGTACTTCATAGAATCATGGAATCACAGAATGGTTCGGGTTGGAAGGGACCTTAAAGATCATCTAGTTCCAACCCCCCCCACCATGGGCAGGGACACCTCCCACTAGACCAGGCTGCTCAATGCTCCATCCAGCCTGGTCCTGAAGACCTCCAGGGATGGGCCATCCACAGGTTCTCTGGGCAACCTGTTCCAGTGTCTCACCACCCTCACAGTAAAGAATTTCTTCCAAATATCTAATTGAAATCTTCCCACTTTCAGTTTAAATTCGTTACCCCTCGTCCTATCACTACACTCCCTCATAAAGAGTCTCTCCCCATCAGTTACTCCCAATTACCCAAATTACCAAAGTTTACAAATTATCCTTGGTAGGCTACTAGAAGTCTCCTTCTGCTTAAGGACATCACACAATGAGAAAGCTACCATCTTTAGACAGCCCGAGCTACCTGCTTACATATAGACTAAAACCCATGTAAAGGATAAATTGCATTTAAAATTAAAATGCGCTGGTAACATTTTCCGTGTTCTTATTAACAGGATTAAATCATAACCATCAGTCTTTGTCAGGGTATTTTAACACGCTGATCCTAATACTGCCCTTGTGAAACAGAAATCTGATCTCTGCAGTGGTAAAAGTGCTGCATCCCTAATCTTCATCATTTCCTCTCTAGGCCTCCTAGCACTCTAATCTGCTAGGAATTAATTTGGTGGGTTTTTTATTTATTATTGTTTTAGATTTTGTAGATTATTTACTACTGTTCTGCACTTCAGTCTTTTGCCAGGTTTACTATGTGTGTATCAATCTACTGATGGCAAGAAATGAAGAAAATTCTACATCCGGGGATGCAAGGTTGTTTTGTTCCCTGCATTTTCACCAGAATAGTTCTCTTTTGAATGCTATGTTTCTTGGACAGTTGTAAGATTAATATAGGTTGATAAAATGGAACTGAATCATAGAATCATAGGGTTGGAAGGGACCTCTGGTGATCATCTAGTCCAACCCCCCTGCCAGAGCAGGGTCACCCAGAGCAGGTTGCACAGGAACGCGTCCAGGCGGGTTTTGAATGTCTCCAGAGAAGGAGACTCCACCATCTCTCTGGGCAGCCTGTGCCAGTGCTCTGCCACCCTCAGGGTAAAGAAGTTCCTCCTGATGTTAAGATGGAACTTCCTATGCTCAAGTTTGTGCCCATTACCTCTTGTCCTGTCGCTGGGCATCACTGAAAAGAGCCTGGCCCCATCCTCCTGACACCCACCCTTTAAGTATTTATAAGTGTTGATAAGATCCCCCCTCAGTCGTCTTTTTTCCAGACTGAAGAGACCCAAATCCCTCAGCCTTTCTTCATAAAAGAGATGTTCCAGTTGCCTAATCATCTTGGTAGCTCTCTGCTGGACTGCCTCCAGCAGTTCCCTGTCCTTCCTGAACCAGGGAGCCCAGAACTGGACACAGTACTCCAGGTGCGGCCTCACCAAGGCAGAGTAGAGGGGGAGGATGACCTCCCTCAACCTGCTGACCACACTCTTCTTGATGCACGCCAGGATGCCATTGGCCTTCTTGGCCGCAAGGGCACATTGCTGACTCATGGTCATCCTGTTGTCCACCAGGACTCCCAGGTCTCTTTCAGCTGAGCTGCTCTGCAGCAGGTCAGCCCCCAACCTGTACTGGTGCAAGTGGTTATTCCTCCCCACGTGCAGCACCCTACACTTGCCCTTATTGAATTTCATAAGGTTCCTCTTTGCCCAGCTCTCTAGCCTGTCCAGGTGTCTCTGTACGGCAGCACAGCCTTCCTGTGTGTCGGCCACCCCCCCCAGCTTTGTATCATCAGCAAACTTGCTGAGGGTGCACTCTATCCCCCCATCCAGGTCATTGATGAATATATTGAAGAGGACTGGACCCAGTACTGACCCCTGGGGAACACCACTCGTCACTGACCTCCAACTAGACTCTGTGCCCCTAATCACGACCCTCTGAGCTCTGTCTTTCAACCAGTTATCTATCCATCTTACTGTCCATTCATCAAACCCACTCTTCCTAAGCTTCCCTATGAGGATGCTGTGGGAGACGGTGTCGAACGCCTTGCTTAAGTCAAGGTAGACCACATCTACCGCCCTCCCCTCATCTATCCATCCAGTCATGCCATCATAGAAGGCTATCAGATTAGTCAGACATGATTTCCCCTTGGTGAATCCATGTTGAATACTTCTGATATCTTTCTTTTCCTCCACATGCCTTGAGATGACACCCAGAATGAGCTGCTCCATCATCTTTCCAGGGATGGAGGTGAGGCTGACAAGCCTGTAGTTCCCCGGCTCCTCCTTCTTGCCTTTTTTGAAGACTGGAGTGACAGTGGCTTTCCTCCAGTCCTCAGGCACCTAGCCTGTTCTCCAGGACCTTTCAAAGACGATGGAGAGTGGCCCAGCAATGACTTCTGCCAGCTCCCTCAGCACTCTCAGGTGCATCCCATTGGGACCCATGGACTTGTGAATATCTAATTGATCTAATTGATCCCTCACTCAATCCTCCTCAACCCAGGGGAAGTCTTCTTCTTTCCCTGTTACTTCCCCCAATGCCTGGGACTCCTGAGGGCTGGGCCGAGCAGTAAAGACCGAAGCAAAGAAGGCATTCAGTAACTCCACCTTCTCCGCATCTTCTATCACCATGACTCCTGTCTCATTCAACAGTGGGCCCACAACTTCTCTGATCTTCCTTTTGCTTCCAATATACTTGTAGAAGCCCTTCCTGTTGAGCTTGATATCCCTGGCCAGGTTTAATTCCAAGGCGGCCTTGGCTTTCCTTGTTTCATCCCTGCATGCTCTGGCAGCATTCTTGTAATCCTCCCAAGGGGTCAGTCCCTTCTTCCACTTATTGTAGACTTCCTTCTTCTACTTGAGCTTTTTCAGAAGCTCCCTGCTCAACCATGCAGGTCTCCTGCATCCCTTGGCCGATTTCTTTCTCTTAGGGATGCACCAATCCTGGGATTGGATGAAGTGGTCTTTGAATATCAACCAGCTTTCTTGAGCCCCTTTGCCTTCCAGAGCCCTAGCCCACGGGATCTCTCCAAGCAGTTTCTTAAAGAGGTAAAAGTTAGCCCTCCTGAAATCCAAGGTTGTAATTTTACTTCTTGTTGTTTTGTGCGCAGTACCCATGATCCTGAACTCTATCATTTCATGGTCACTACAACCTAGGGTGCCCCCAACCTTAATGTCCTCCACCAGTCCCTCTGTGTTTGTCAGTACCAGGTCCAGGAGTGCTCCTCGCCTTGTTAGCTCCTGTACCACCTGTGTCAAAAATTTATCATCAATGCACTGGAGGAGCCTCCTGGACTGTGCATACCTGGCTGCGTGGTCTTCCCAGCAGATATCGGGGTGATTGAAGTCCCCCATGAGAACCAAGGCCTGCGATTGTGAGGCTACCTTCAGCTGTCTGTAGAAAGTCTCATCAGCTTCCCCATCCTGATCAGGTGGCCTGTAATAAGTCCATGATCTTTTCTTTTTTTTTCCTTTATCCTTCTCTCTCATTATTTGAATCGAAACGCCTGGAAATAGTTATCTGGAAAACTTAGATAAGTTTGAGTTTGGGTTTCCTTTTTCATAGAAGTCTTCTGGTTTTCCATGATCTTACAGCAGCAACTGGAAGTGATACTGAATCATCTCTGCCCCAGCCTGTAAGAGGGGAACAGTTTTTAATTACAGGCAGTCATTCATAGATACATGGCTCCTTAACTGTGTGCTTTCCCACAACAACAAGTTGTGTCTTTCTTGATCATATATTCTCCTATATGGTTCTGTATTCACTTGACTTGAAAATATTACTTGTGTACACAAAGGGTACCATGGTCCTATTCCAGCAAGCTGCTTGTACTAGGTATGTGGTAGTTATCAAAGAAATTGATGGTATTTCACTGAACAAGGCTGCATGCTGATGCATACTTAAATGTGTTGCTGAATTAGGGCCTCAGGACACGAGGTCATGCTTAAAGGATTTTCCGTTGTAACCTAAATAGTTGATAAACACAATGGTGAGAGAGGAATGTGACTCAGTGAACAGCCATTTGGGCAGATAACTTGAATTCTTCAAAAGGGGAAGCATGGAAATAATAAACTAATTTGCTTAAAGCTCTTCTTTATGTCTCTTCTGTTTATGATTCATGTGATGGGATCTAAGCTTTGAAAAGATAAATCAGAGGAGATGGTAGACTTGGTATATACCATGATGAACTCCCTGGACATGAGTAAAATCCCTTCTGTGGCTTCCTCTAGGTTGTAGGTCTGTGCGTGAAGAGCATGGCTAAGCAGCAGACCGACACCTCTTGTAACAAGATTTGAGGAAGGAATAGAGCTGTCTCATAGAGAGAAAGGAGGAAAAGGAGGGCCAAGATCAAAAAATAAAAAATATTGAACCACAGGAACTGAATGTTGAATGACATAAACCAGAAGGCAACACCAAGCAGCACACCCTTCAGGCATCCCAGGAGCCAGCAGATACTACCCAGCAGGGCTCAACCCAAGCAGAACATGGCAAGACAACAGAAATGAGCCATGCTGTGGCTCAGATTCCATCCTTCTGATGGATTCCTCCAGCTCGGCTGCAGCCAGGGGCAGGTCAACCAGGAGCCTCCACCACCCGGGACCAAGTGCTGAGCTAGAGCACACTTTGGTCTGAGCCAGCGGCGTCCCTCTTTTTGTACCCTGCACAGCCCTGCAAAAGCACCACCTGAGATGCCAAGGGCACAGGGTGCAGTGCATAGGCAGCTGCTTTCAAAGACCCTCCACAAAATAAGCTATGTTCTCCCTAGTGCTATTAAGGACGACACTACAACGTATAATTTTGTAGGACCCAGAGGGTTATTTTCACTAATTCAATATATACCTTGAGTAGAAGAGTAAAGTCTTTGCTTTGTGCTGCAGAAGCATGAGTTTGCACTTCATTCATGTGCTAAAAAGCTAATCCAGCCACACATGGAGTACCTGCACGCGAGGCGACAAAATGAAGTCATTGGACATGAGATCTATATAATACCCTTTTGTGTGCTGTTAGGCACAGACATCGCTTTGCTAGCCCCAAGAAACGGAGTTGCCTAAGTCAAAATTTACTGAAGGCATCTGAACTTTGTGGGGAAGAAGTAAATTGACACTACAGTTAGTAGCGATGGTAGAGATCTCTTTGTAATATTGAAAAAATTGAAATATAATCATATAAATATACTTTGGCCTTTTTTTTCTCTACCCTGTCACATCTAATCTGCACCAAAGTTTGACTATCCAAAAGGAAAGCTAAAAATGGGAGAATTTTTGCAAGCATTAGCAATCCAGAACAACATAGCTTTTAGGGTTGACGAGTTCCAGCAACGCTCCCTTGAAGGCACAGTACTAGAAGCTCAGCAGCTCGGTTTTTTGTTTGTTTTCGTTTGGGTTTTTTTAATGTTTTGTTTTGTTTTCTTCAATTACGCTAGCAAAATCATGATTCAGATGTATTTTTATATATATGTAAATTTTTATGTAGGTAAACTACACAGACCTCTACTGGAAAAAATTGCAAATGAGATTCTACATGTTAGGTAGGAGAGGAAAAGCTGAAATCCAGCTTGTCTCTATTATCTTTTGTTGGAAGTAGCTGGGACCTCCCAGAGTGAAACAGTTAGTTAAACATTAGCCATTCAGGTACTAAGGACAGTTTAAAAATATCCTGACTGTAATAACTGATGAAGCAAGAGCACGTTTCATCTCTATTAGTTGACATGTTGCATAACATATGTTAAAGCTGAACATAAAGCCAGTACTTCGTTTTCACAGGCAACTGGAATCACCACTTTTTAATTAAAGGCTTATCTGTTAAACTACTTACTCTGAATACTTTTCTCAGTTTCGGGGTATTTTGGTTCTCACATGGTAAATGCATTATACATAATTTTCCTCTTTTTTTCTATACCAGTTCTATTTGAAAACATCATTTTAAATTCTTGTCAAAAAACTAGACTTTTCCCCTTAAAGAGCTATAGATTCTCCTCCTGTCCTGTTCTGTCAAGTGTGCTGAAAATCTTGGAAGTTTATAATGCTTTACCTGTAAAAGTTAGTTCAATCTATGCAGACAATTAAATACATTCATTGTCATAATCTCCTCCTCCCTTCCTTTAAGTACGGCAGATTCCAGTGTATGACTAGGTTAAAAAAAGAAGGGAAGATAAAAGAGAGAGCAAAATTTTACTGGTATCTTTCATGTCTCCCCTTGCAGAACATTACTCAACTTTATTCTTTTTTTGTGCAAGAAATCACCTTCCACCCAGACAAAGAAGAATAGTAATTTCTGAAAACTTGTCAGTTTCTAGAAGAGGAACTGAAATTTAGTCTTATGTGAATTATCTTCATAAAAAGATCAACAAGGGGCAAATGGGTGGGCAGGGGGCACATTGGTTCAAGGAGGTGAAATTTCTGTCCCTGAAAACTTACACTGCCTTTAAGGACTCCAGCCATTTTTAGCTTCTTTGTCATTTTCTTTCCAGGGAAAATGTCCATGAAGAGAACTTATGCTATATACCATGAGGATTTGAATGAGCTACTCCTAATAAACACTTCTACGGGACTTCATTTGCTGTTTCACCTGAGTTGCAGCATTTCTCATCAGAAGGAGGTGGAAAAAGTGACTTCATAATGTAAGACCCCTGGGAAAATACCTGTTGTACCTGGATCAAATGTGTGTAATTTTGGATTCTGTATGAATAGCACTAGAACTCCTCTACCATGTGAATTATTTAAAATAAAAAAAAAAAAAAGAGAAAAAAGTTTCAGAATTCAGGGTTTTCAGAGGACTGACAGTATAAATAAGGAGTAATTTACTTTTTATGTGTTTAACCCAATTTTATGCTTGAAGTCTACTTCTTTCTTTGTAATACTACAGAGACCCGGTTGAAATCATTGTAGAAGCCTCCATTTCAGGGTTGTTTTTAAGTGGGTTGGGTTTCAGTTTTTTTCAGAGCAAATGCTTCCAAGCATGCTGCTTCTCTCTCTGAGCTGATGCTAGTTCCACACAAATAACTTACTGTGTTTCTGCTTTACTTTTGATCTGAAGAGTTGTTTTACGCTGAAAGATGGTGACTTCCTTTCTCCGTAATCACGGTGGAGCAGGTGTTTCTTCTTCCCACAGATTGCAGGTGTTCTCCTGGGTAACTTTCTAAAATCATTTTGCTGTGTCCCTGACTGAGATTCAGACAGTCAAAGTGAGTAATTTTGCAGTAGACGCTGTTTTAACTGGGCTGAACTATACTGTTCCTTGGTTAAGCTTGTGTGGATAAAATCATCAGCACTGTTACCAGCCTTAATATTTTTTTTAATATTGCCAAAGGCCCTTACTTAAGATATTGTCCCCAAATGATGTCAGTTTGTGCTTTCCCAATGGCTTCAATGTGGCAGTGATTTTTACCCTCTCTACCTCTACAGAGAGAATTAAAGGAGTTTAAATGCATTAGTCCAGATTTAGTACTTTCTGTTGAAGGTCCAACAAGTGTGAAGGTGGAGCCGAGCAGAAAAAAGCCCTTTGACTTGGATTATGAAGAAACATTATGAGGACAGTAATTTTATTTCTCATTTCTCAACTTCTTTACTGTTACACATATCTATAAGAGGATATATATTTACCGTGCACTGATTATTGTTTCACAGGGTACAGTATTAAGCATACTTCTAAACACACAAGAAAAAAATTAAAGACCTTACAAAAGAGCAATTTAACATCATTTACCCTGTGTAGATCTTCCCTGGGTTGTAAATCTTTATGAGAACAGATGTACATCCATTCTGTTAATAAAGAAGAGGTATTTACCTGGCAACATACATTAAAGAAACAATATGTGACAGTATAAGATGCAATGGGGAATGTTTGTGTTCTTTTGGGGTGGCATGTATAGTTGTATTTGGATTATCTAATAAAATGGAATAATTTCCTTGTACATGTAGTATTTATAATTTCAAATACCTCGTACAAGGATTAGAAGTTTTAGAAGGAAAAGCAAAATGCAATTCATCCTTCAGCAAACATGACCAAATACTAAAAACTCATCAGGACAGAAATATATAGGTAAAGTTAATACTGCTGGTTTTTGACTTCAGACCATTGCATGTGAGAAGTTTGTGGTTGCGTAAAAAGGTTGTGTTACATCCTCTGGTCAACTGACTTCTCCATTTCTCTTCCCTCGTCTCCCTAGCAATCCAAACTGCAGGAGATCTAGTCTCAACTCTTCTCAATTTTAACCTGTTTCTCACTTCCCCCAAAATTCTAACACCTTTGAGGCTAACTGCAGCTGAGGCCTCCTGGAGATCCACAAACTAGAGTGCTTGTAGCTTATTTTGCTTCCTGACCTAGTTGGGTAGGTGTTCTCTGATCGTACATACCAAGCTAGTCTCTATGAATGCACACGGAAGAGGAAGTGGTGTTAGCTTCTCTTTAAGTATAAGGTGAGAAAAAAGTAGGGCAATCGTCTGAGATGCTGGACATATAGAATAAATTGCAGTGGCTTTCTACAGGTGATCTTGTGGTCTGAGATTGTGTTATATACAGCAAAGTGTAAAGAGCTCTGCAGCTGATAGGCGTCTGTTTCAGGGTGACTGAATTTCTCTCTAGACATTGATTATATAGGAAGCTTAGAAACCTGTTCATGTGTAGCATCTGGGCCACCAGAATTTGGAATTGAATTACCCTCCCAGCATTTGCATGTTTTATAGGCTCCAAAGCAGAGCTGAGTGTCAGCCTTTGTCCTGCCATGGCTGTCCTAACAAGGTAACTTTTGAGTCCTCTTTGTTACTATCCATTCTCTTTTGCTGCAGCGAATATTTAGCTCTTCAACTCAAGGTGAAAAAACTTCAAAATGACCTACTGGGAGACACGTCCCTTCACCCAGCTTTCCTATTCTTCTTGAACAAAAATGCAGTCTTCCATGAGAGCCTTGCACAGACAGAAACTTAACCTAGACACCTCGCATAATAGAGATAAATAAGAGAATCATCTTTCCTTTGGGACATGTTCTACTTGAAGTCTAATCTAGTTGGCATTATCTAAACCCGCTTGTTGGGCTGGACCCAGCAGGAAGAATATGTAGAGAGTAGGTGATATACTGCTAAGGACTTGATCAATCCCAGACACAGAAACAGATTTGAAGGTATCTTGGATGCAGCAGCACAAATGTGCCTCCTACCCTTCATTTTTTCAACTGCAAAAGTCATCATTTGGGCAGATTGGCAGGGAAGAGGAGGAAGAGTTAGATTTTTTGTTGGTTTTGTGGACTTTTTATTTTAAATGTTGTAGCTAGTACAGTGGAGTTCCTGTGATTTCTTTGGGTTTTTTTTGACAAGAGGTGTCTGTTTTCTACATTACTCAAAGAAAGTTTAATGTCATCAACAGCTGCCAAACTACATACAACTATTACAATGGATGAATCTATTATCAATTTAGATAATGTTTTTCACAGTGCACTGAGCAGAAGCAGAGTGGATACACATGAGAGACATGCAGAATTTCCTTTTTCTTGTGAAGTTAAATCCATCTTTCCAGTGCTGAGCTTCTTCACAGCACGCTGGCTTAAGGTCAATGGTAATGCCACTCACTCTGTTCTGTGTCTGCCACATGTTGGAACACATTTTTCTCGTCAGACCATCAGGTTCTGTTAATAGCAATTTTCCATCACTGGTTTTCTTAAATTAAGCCAACATACCTATAAAGCTGGTGTCTGCCTATTTATATTCAACTAATCAATGAATCTTCAGTAGAAAAAATAAAGACTTTTTTTTAATTGATCTTTTCTATGCAAATGCTATCTGGAGGCAGAGATCAAGACATACGCATGGATTCTGCCATCGACATCTTTACCTCCATTGCCCTCCCCATTGAGACTGGGCGCAGTGTGGGAAGTCATAAGTTTCCTCCAGAGTTTGTAAGAAACATGCATTAGTAATAGAGAAGTACAGAAAACCCAGCCTGTGACACTTGAACTGCTAGTCCTGTCACAGCTGAAGTACCAGAGTCATTTTTATCTTTCTGTACTCCATAGGGTTATTTCGGGTTTCCACCGATGTAGAGAGAATCTGGGTCACAGCTCAGCCATCTGTCTGTAGATGACTTTTCCTCAGAAATGCTTTCTGTCTCATTTTAGTCTGTACCTATGATCTGAAAAGCAGCTAGAGCTGGGTAGGATATTTCCACAAAGCATGTTTTCATTCGAAAATGCTGAGGAGTTGAAACTGAAACTTTTTGTGGCCATTTGTTTTGACAAATGTTTGTTGAGATTCTTTCTTTGCTTTAAGGCGAGGTTTCTTGAGGTTTCTTTTCAAACCTGGCTAGTCCACAGTAGCATAGTGGTTACAGTGCTTCCCTGAGGCCAGGGACACTTAATGTCAGATCCCTGCTTGATGTGATTTGAAGCACAGATGTGAGCTCAGGTTAGATGAGGAGACTTTCAAACCCTTGAAAGAGTTACAGCTTGATGGAAAGGGTTATGTTCCATGAGCGTGTCATTTTGTGCAACCAGTCCCCGAAGTAGCCTTGTAGTGTGCTGATAAATTCCCACTGTTGAGAACCTAACGGTGAGAAGATGGAGCAAACTCAAAGAAATCTAGGTACTTCTGCTCTGTCCCTAGGACGGAGCAGTCTGTGGGTGTTGCTTCATGATTACTGCAAGTTAAGGCTAAAGGTTACATATCTTGATTTCTTCTACTAAGATAAAGATCAAACAACATGTTACAGAATTTGGAAACTGGTTTACAGACTAAAATCAATAGACTCATAGCTCCATTCCAAGCTGTTGGTTCAGGAGCTCTCTCAGGAGTGTTGATCACAGTTGAAGCTGAGGTTGTCTGCGTTGGTTTGGCAATTACTCTCCCCAGCTGGACAGGGCTTCTCAGAGATGAATTTTGCTTTGGTTTGAGGCTCCAAGTTATGCTTCTGCTTTGGCAGCACAATCTTAGATGGTAAACTGGGGGTCTCTGTGAGGGCTTTATGTCTGCCATGGAGGTTCTCTAGAAGTGCGTTGAAATTTCCCTACTAACAAAGAGAACTTCTATTCGAATGGATGTGACTTTGGCCATTTGACATCTATGATTGCTACTGGAATTTTCATAAGTTTATTCAAGAAGGGGTCTTTGAGTCCAGAAGTACTCTGAAGTATTGCTTCCACATTTCTGCTAACTCCTTTTCCTAGAAGTAGATTCAAATATAGTCTTAAACTTTCTCAGTATCATTTTGCATACCAAATGCCCTAAAGAGTTCTTTTGTTTTCCTGCAGCAGTTTATATTTTGGTTCACTCCTCCAAGACTGCGTGATTTGTAACTTGAACCTCTTCATACTTTCATAATAACATGTAATTTGCCATATAATAGAAACCATTCTCTGCAGAGCATCTCCAACCTGTTTCACAATTGAAGTTATGTTAAAGACTTTCTGCAGGGCTCCGGATAGGCTGTTAAGGTGACATACATGACTGATTTGACACTTAGAATGCCTCTATTTTCGCTTTTTCATAGAAATAATATCAGCACTAACATTCAGTTAGCCTCAGTAATGGACAGACATTCCTACAATATTTCCTTAGACTTGTCTGCCGAAGGTGAGTTCGTGCTCTTCTCCAAGCCAGTCTGAAGGCCGTGATTGCCTGGCATTTTGCAAAAACAGTATTGACTTTGCATTGCCTGCCTTAAATTATATCTCATTTTATATAGTAGGATTTTATCTTCTATTTCAGTCTCTTGAGACATTTGTCAAGCTTATCTTTTAATCCTTGGAAAAGCAGGATTTTGCAATATTTCCTTTCTGATGTTAATTCCTGGTGCTTTGGAAGGAAGTGTCAGAATCCCTGCAAAGGGACAATTATATTGTAACTTGCCCAAAGGAAAGTCTCTTTATAACATCAGGCAGTAATTGCTTGTCATGTGTCCCAAAACATGAGCATTATATCCCTTACAAGCATGGCATTATCTAAAATCACCATAGATGTAAGTTTTGGGTCATATGAACGTGTAATCCTCTATATAAGACTTTAGTTTTGGGTAAGGCCATAGGAAGAAGACTGTGATGGCCTGAAAACAGGCTTTTACACTGATTATAAACTAAAATACACACCAAAGGACCTAAAATAAGAGTGTTATATACTGTGAGGGCAGTTACAGTTCCCTTCGAGCTGCTGCTGTCTACTGGCAAAAGAATGGCCATGAATGGACCATGGGTCCACTCAGACCATTTCCCTTGACCTTGACCAGGTCATGGAGATAGATAGTGAAACATATAAGAACAAGGCAAGAATGTACTGATACTCCCCTACTTCACTCTTTCCCCTTTGTAGAGACTGGGGATTGAAACTGTGTAAACCATGACACAATATTCTGTGCCAAGGAATTTCCACAACATAACCATGTGTTTTACGGGAGAAAAAGGCCTCCATTTGCCTGGGGATTTGTGAACCTTTACCTGAGAACGCTATCTGAAATATGAAATTTTAAAGGAAACTTTAGGACTCTGTGTGTGTGTTTTGAGATGGCAGTTGTTTTGCCTGGTGGATGCCTGTGGAATCCTGATGGCAGGATAAATATTTTCTCTTATTTTTATTTGACAGACCTGTGAGGTTGTTGGCTGTTAATGGAAACCCCTGGTATATCACACATTTGGAGAAATAGCCAGAGCTTAAATTTGGCTTAGCGTGACATTTTGTTCTATATTTGAATTCAGCCTACACGTATTAATGGCACTCTGGAGGAGCTGCAGCAGGTAATGGAAGAAAAGGCAGCCAGATTTTGGTCTTTCTTTCTTCTCACCATTCCTGTTTAAAAATATTCTGGTTTCAACCAATGACAGAAAGTGTAATAACTTTGTCAGGGAGTATAAACATCCTTAAGAAATATTAGATACTGAGTATGCATCATTTTTTTCTGGTAGAAGATTTTTGTGATGCAGAGAATGATGAGGTTCTTGCTTTTTTTTATTTTGAGATTTATGCAGTTTTGCTTGTAAGTTTTGGAGTATATGAACATTGCAGTCATGTCTGAAAATATCCATAGCAAACAAAATAACCAGCAAGGGTTAAAACTGTATTACCTTCACAATTTTGCCTGAAAAGCAGAGCTAGAAGTAGGATAAACACCTGTTTAGCTAACAGAGATTTTTTTATTTCTGCTTTGTGATCTGTGTTATTGCCACAAATATTCACGCTAGCTGGAAATACCCTGTGCCACTACCCTATGGTGCTGGGCTAAGGTTGTGACTGCCAATATATACGTGGCTCTGCCTGTATTATATCCCATATGTTCCTATAGAGGATTCAGCACTATCAACTTCCCCCTGTAGTCTTGCCTGGTGTTCAAGTTTTGTAACATGAGTATTAAAAACAAGCAAAGAAACAAACAAACAAAACCCCGCAAACACCCAAACAATTTAAAAAAAAAAAAAAAAAAAAAGACATCATTTATTTGCACTTTCAGGATAAACCTGTTTTCACGATTTAGAGCAGTCTCTAGTTTGGGCAAATCTGAAAAGATTACAGACAGGACCACGAACTGGTACTGCAAATCTGTAAGACTCAGCAGAGGGTGGGGAAGGCTCTCTGTGTCACACCGCTGACAGGATTTTTGCTTGATTGTTTCCCCACCGCTGCGATTTGAGGGTTAGGGTGTTACGTGGTGCCCGCACTGCCGTCAGCTCCGGGCGCAGCACCCCGCAAGCAGGCGGTCTCACGCTGAGGGCTATCCGGATGAGCGCAGCCATAACCTCATCCAAGAGGAAGGGGCGTAGTCCGATGTATGCGTCCCATTGCCTGCAAATGGCTCTGCCACCCCATTGTTTCGAGTGTCTCAGTGGAAGTGGATCAGGAAGCTTATCTAAGGCCATCCCCACCCTTTCATTGGCAGCAGTTGTTTAAACGCACCACATTTCCCTCCCTTTTCCCTCCTCCCTTCCACTCTGATTTAGAGCTAGCAACCTCGGTTTTTCCTACAGCTTTCAGCGTCCGACATTTGGTATAAAGAAATCTCATTTTAATTCCTCAAGCACTATCTGTTTCCTTCGCTTGGGGCCCATGACAGGTGCCCCTTTGTTCTTTGATTTGATATTATCTCAAATAGCCTTGGAGCTCCAGCCAGGCTAAAAAACTTGCACTAGCAGCAAACTGCCCAAATTAGCATTTTTGCTAATTCCAGAGAAACGCAAAGTTGCTGAAGCCCTGCCAGGAACCTGTCAAACTAATTTGCAGTGGGAGAAGTGGATCTGGGGTGAGGAAAAGGTTCAATTGAATATGGCACAGAAAACGGCCTGTGTAGACTTTCCTATTCCTCCTTTTAAAGAAAGAATCATGAATTTGAAAGTCAAGTGAAGTAATATAAGATATGGGTTTTTTTCTAACATGACTGAAAATCTTGCATTTTTCTGAGATCACTTTTAAGTGTCATTTCCCTTCTGTAAGTTATTAAACCATTAATATTTTGTCCATAAAGCACTTAAAATGCTCAATATTGGGCTTTTTTATCTCAGTAATTTCATGATTTTTCCTACAGCTTTATAGTTTCTCACTTTTCAGCAACGTGGCTCTCCTATATTAACTTGTCTGTGCTCTGAAGCTCAGAGCTGCTGGGCTTTTTTTCTGTCTGCCTTGTTAAATATATAGTTAAATATCATTTGTTCTGCCTCTCCTTCTGTTTGATTTCAGTTTCATTTCTTGCCTTGTCTGAAAAATATATGCCCAGCTCTTATTTGGGTAACTGCCTGGCTATTGTTCTAGGCAAGGGGAGGTAAGTGGAGTCCTCTGTTTTACTTTCCTGTCCTCTGCCTTTGCAACATAACTGGAAAACACAGATGAAGCAAAGGGTTATATAAACAGTAGATGAGCCATTGCAGGGTGGGTCATATTTTATGAGTGGAGTAGCGCGCTCAGGAGTGAAGTACTATGTGCCAGGAGCAAGCAGGAATTGAGGAAAGAACTGTACATCTGAGTCACAGAGTCACTCCCAGGGCAGTGTGCTTCACGCCCCACCTTTGCTGGAGGCATAAAGTTTCAACCCAATCCCTTATAATTTTCGTTAGCAATATCGGTGCATGTTCATTACTCATTTTGAGTAATGAACTATATTATGCAAGTTTTTGGTTACCAATACCTTGCCATGGTATTCAAGAACGCAGAAGCAAAGACTAAACATTTTTAGTGAGGGAAAAATCAAGGAAGGGGATAAAATTTCTTTTAATAAAAGTGCTTCCTTTTTGTACATTTCCAGTCTTCTGCATTCCTGTTACACTGTATGTCTTATTGCGGTGTGTGTGTAGGATAAGCTGGCAAATCACCGTATTATAGGTAGAGAAAAGGTTTAAAACACAGGGCCAGGAGCAGGGAAGTAGTAGAACTGCAAACTGTCATGCTTTCCAAATTTATGTTCTGGCTAGGGCTTGTTTCTAGTTGCAGTGGACTCCTAGGACCATTCAGTAAACAGTGGTAAAAGCAGGTCTGGGCTCAGGTCTCCAGTTCCCAGTCTTCCTCTGGCTTCATTCATTACCTACACCGCCAGAAAAAAGGTTGCAGAAACAAAGGATGAAGCTACAGACGATGATATGCTGTGTGTCACAGGGAGAACTTCTCTCACGCTTTGCAAACCAGTTTTGAAATGAAAAAGAAAAAATAAGAACGTAAGATTCAGTTATGGAGTTTAACTGAATATGTGTTACTATTACCTGCTATTTCTATTATTTTGTAGCATAAAGGCTGGGCAGTCTTTGATGTAACTGTATTAAGCAACCTGATCTAACTCTGCTTTGAGCAGGAGGTTGGGCTAGATGACCCTCAGAAGTCCCTTCCAACCGACTTTTTTTTGTATGAATTTATCATCCCTTCCAGCAACTCTATCATCTGACTCCCTGACATACTAATGCGGACATCCCTCTGTCCTCCCATCCTCACCTCTCAGCAGAAAACCAGCTCTCTTTTTCTCAGTCAGACCTCTGTTCTGGCTGGAGTCCGGGTGATGCAGGTACTTGGCAATCAGAACTGCAGAGACTGGTGTGGTGTCCCAGTATCCTGTGCCTGGTACCTGCACTGAATCCACAGTGCAGGGTGGCTTATGCCTCTTATGCCTCTCCCTGGCAAAGTTCTCAGCAGCATGGCTTTTGCGGCACTCCCTGCATATTCAAAAATCTGTGCATCAGTGCTTTGTTGAACTGAGACTTGGCATAGGGGGTAGATAATGTATGTCCTTCTTTGCTAGTGCATTGGTGAAGATGACACTGGTATAAGAGCGAACAGGATGAAACTCGGGTCATGGGCATGCTGAAATCTTTGATAGGCATTAGGGCATAATTTTTAAACAGAATAAATAGGCCATGTTTTAGAGACAACACTGTTAACTGATGCTAAACCTAAATCTGAGATCAAATTTTAGCAGATGAGTATTTTTGTTTTTTCCCCAGAGCCCTGACACATTCTTCTGCTTGTTTCCTAGAAGTCCCATGCTTCTGTGAGCTGACTTCCCAAATCTGGCAACTGGCATCACTAGCACCTACACTGGCTGGTTTGCCCCAAGACATGTTTTGGGACATAAACTCTCTGTGGTGCCTATACTCCCTCCTTGACTTATTGGAGACATACCTAGGTTGAGACAGTGCACTACGTGAGTTATCCCAGAAAAACTTTTAGAAATGATGAAAGGATAAAAAAGACACTTAGCTTTGACAAGACTTAAGACCAGTTAAGAAAGAGTAGCTAAAACCTAAAGTGTAATTCTGTCCTTCGGTATTTGTCAGCTAGAATTTATCTGCTGTATTCTGGATACAAAGCTGGGCTTCAGCGTTCCTCGAATGACCCTGCCCGGCCGAGTGAATTCCTCGGGGCCAGGTCTGATGCTGGCCTGGGGGGCAGGCAGCCCAGGCTTTGCTGTTCCTGTCAGCCATTGCCTTCAGCCAGCTGCTGCTGAGCGTTCTGCCTCCTTGTGAGGGCTTGGGCTCGCTTCTGCCCTTCATTCACTCATTTACCTGCCCTTATCTTAAAGCTGATTTCCTGCTTCTCACCCGGTATCAGTGCAGTTAGGAGGAGTCTCAGGTCCCGTATCCTGTGCCCTATCTTTTAGATATAAATGCTGATGTAGTTTGTAGGATCGCTCATTTTTAAATGTTGATTTCCTGCTTGTTTTTCTTTTTCCTCTCCTAGGGTAAATAACTTTCATAATATTTATCATCGAGTATAACACATATGAACTTTTGCAATGTTCGCAGGAATGAGGGTTGCAATAGTAGTGATTAGTAATACTCTGTGCATTTACACTCCTGCGCTTTTAGTGCGTTCTTGGCATTTGTCAGCAACTGCATGTGATGTCTTTAGCTTCATTGTTAGTCCAGGTGACAAGCTCATGGAGGAAAAACATACTCTGCTTGAATGGCCTCTGAAGATGCAATGTTTTCACTTCTCTAAGCAGCTGTTGCCTTTTGTGGGTTCTTTTGTCATGGGGATGTTATGAATTTTAAGCCAGCCTCTTCCCACCTCCCCCATGCTCCCAGCTGAAAAAAGAATAAATAAAATCAGTTGGAGAAGAGGCAATTAGCTAGCACTCAATCTGCTTCCATGCCATAATAGTACTAATAATGGTGTTTGGTCTGGATGCCCATAGGGACACAAGAAATTCCTTATCTTGTGCAGTTACAGGAGTTTTAATTTTATTGTTTTTCTCTTCATTTGCTTTTGCATGAAAAGGAAAACCAGAAAACCGAAGCACGTTTGGGCATTCTTGCAGTCTAATAAGAAATGTGTGCCATTGTGGTGAAGTTTTGTTTGGAATTCTGTAGAATGAAAAATATTTATAACCTTTGTACCTGAAAAACAACAGTAAAACTGTTAATAAGAATTCTTTCCAGAATTTTATTAGCAGAATTTAATTAGCATAAGTTCCTGGTAAGGCAATTGCCCCTCTCATCCTCTGCTCCCAAAGGAACCAAACGTTATGATCTGGACAGAGAGAAGATGATCAGACTAGCTGCTATGGATTGGCTCATTCGGGTCACAGTGGAGAAAACATTAGTTTAAGACTCCTAAAATTAATAAGATTTTTCATTAACTGCTTGACAATGAGACAAAAAAGAGTTGATTCACTTGAGTACCAGCACAGTGTTCAAACTCAAAATAATCAAAAATACTGATTGGATTAGTAGTTGGAAAAATACCTTGAGATGATCTGGGTTTTCTTTTCAAAAGTGCACCTATGGTGGCAAAACTAAACCAAGTGACAATTTCTACTTCATCAACAACTTGAAACGTAGCCTACTTTAAAAAGCATGAAGTTTAAAAGTAAAAAGTGACTTGTGTTTGTAACAAGTCCCTGCTATGATGCCACTTCTGCTTTTGTTTTCAGCGTAGTTAGCTTCTGTAGCTTGGAGTTCTTTTGCCTTTGTGCAGTACAGTTAATTTCTTTCTTAGAACATGCATAGCAGAAACCAGAGATTTAAATCTCCTCTTTCCTGCTGTGCCTAAACCACTCAAGCAAATCGAAATGGGAGTACCATGTGTAAATAAAGAGAATAAAATCCTATAATGAATTATTAACCTAACTGGGTCATCACCTGTTGGGGTGATCCAGGGGTGTGGGTTTCTTTTCATGGACATTAATCTAGATCTTGTAGAACATCTCATTTCGTTTCCTGCTCTGTCCAGTCTCTATTAAGAACATGACTATGCCTGGAAAGATTGAGAAAAATGACGCTTTTTTAAAGAATCACAATAGCTTACAGAGGGAGTCTATTATCCTCGGACAGGCACCATTCAAATTCCCAGTAGTACTAGAAGTGCCAAGAAAACCCCAGAAAGTTCAGCGGCTTTATTTGGCTTGGAAAAACACTCAGAAATTTGGCTTTTCATTTATCCCTGGTCCCTACAGCATGCCTCTTCCTAGCTGGAGCCTGACTGAAGTCACATTATGTTTCCTTGATCAAGTATACCATTGGAGCCATATCCAGGCACGGGACTTGTAAATGCATTTCAGGCCTGGGCTTCAGGCACAGGGAGCTTTTCTACTGACTTCAGGGTTTTAGACTGGGCTCTGCTTGGGCTATGATTGTCTGCCAAGTTTAAGTGCAGTTCTCATAAGATTTCCAGATCATCCTGTTACTAGGTGGGCAAAAAAACCCCCTAAAGAATAGTCTCTTGTAATTTGATTGGTCTTCTGGACTGGCGGTAGAAGCAATCAAAGAGAAAGAAAGTCTTGGAGAGAAAACAGTATATACATTTCAAGGCTGTGAACAGAGCCAGTTTCAGCTGACTACTGGCACAATTCCACGCGTCCTTCTTTTCTATAGACAGGTTTATCTGTTCCCATATGTTAGGCTCTGCCTCAGTTCCAGATTCATCCGCTTTCATTCTTTTGAATGCATCTGTCCTGTTAGTGCTCTGCCTTGGGAATTAAGCGTCATTAATTCCTGCAGCCAGTTATTTCCATGATTTCTCACTCTTAGAATGCGACAAACTCACAACAAAGCTTTTTTCTGTGCCTTGCATGTGCAGATCAAATGTGCGGAAGCCAAAGCAAAGAGGCAGCGCATGTCCAAAAAGGACTTCTTGGCTTCCACAAGTGCTTATGACTTTTCAGAATGAAAGATTATTGAACGTTTCCCAAAGCAGCAGCTGTACAAATGGCTCCCACGCTGGGAGGAGGAAATATATGTACTAATCCTCGAACTGGCAGTCCATGCCTAAATATCTTAGGGACAAATTGAAAACCCAGAGGCAAGTACATGTTAGCTTTTAGAACTATTGAAATGCTAAAATCTCCTCAGGGTTTTCAAAGTTTCGCTATTTTCCTACCAGTTTGGTTTGCGAAGTCCGTTTGTTGCCCTGAGGCGTGTATGCACCTAACACTTTACTGACCTCTGGTAGGCATAAATTGACCCTTGATTTCAGCAGTACTTTACAAAATTGATGGATCAGCAAACCCTGAAGGTTAAAATACTTTTCTGTGTTAAGATTCTTGGTCTTCTGCCCCCACCTTGTAATGTTAAACTATTCTTGAGAATTCACAGCCTTGGATAAGTATATAATAAAACTTGTGGAGAAACAGGGAAGGAGAGAAATTACCCACAGTTTCTTCCTTGTCAGCATTATGTCATCTGACATTTCAGCACTGTCAGCTCAGGTTTGGAGCTCTTCTCGAATGTCTGCCAATGTTTTTTCATCCCTGGCTCAAGGGAATGCCAGGAGGAGAGCACTTTCTTAGACTTGCCGGAGCATCACCTGCGTGACCTTTTAACTATTTCCATGGGGTAACAAGTGCAGCTATCTCATCCCCTTCCATTAATGTTGGAGTAATACAGCATCTGATAACAAGGCCTTTAGGTCTATATCCTGCCATCCAAAATAGAGTCTATAAATATAGACCGCATCCCTCCTTCCTATAGTGGGTTCTGTTGAAGTGTAGAACTGCTATTAGATGTGCATAGTTGATTTACCATCAGGTGGTTTGACATATTTGTACTCTTGAATTATGAATGATACTTAATTTCTCAGAACTTAAATATATCATTAGAAAATTACTAAGAGTAATTTTCTCCCCTTCACATCTGCATAATGAAATTCACCTCAGTGTTGTACTCTCCCTATATATATAGATCCCATAGCAAGGTCAGAAGGTGTCGAAAGCTATGAAAAGGGAATATGGTGCACATGCAGATTTACAGGAGGGGGACAGAGCAGCAGCACTTTTCCCTCCAGATTAGCACTTTTGTGTTTTGAGTGTGCATTCCACCTTTCAAATACCGGTGTAAAAACCCAGATGACTCTCTAGAAGACATTGTCCTGAAGGAGCTGATATGATTCTTATTTGAAATCCATATAAATTATCCATGAACATCATCAAAAATTGAACTGAACTATAAACACAAGGTCTTGTGTTTGTGTTCCCCTTTGAAATACTCATTTGAGTGAAGACTCTCAAAAAGAATAGCATGACATTAATTTCTGTAATCTGCAGAAATTGTTTGTCCATTAACTTTTTACTTCCAACCTGGTTTGGGCATTGTTGTGACTGAAAGGAAGCAACACTAATGTGTAAATAGAGCTAATACAAGATCCTAAACTGTTAGTACTAAGGCCTTGCTTTTGCAACTTAATTCCTTTTAATAAAGGTATGTGCCTCCCATGTTCTCTCTGTTCTCTGTATACTACACTTTTTGTGTTCCTCAGTCATAGGCAAACCTCTGCTACCCTTTCCACCTCCATCTCTAGGCTCTCTGAGTCTTTTTCTTCCCTTTCTCCCCACTCTGAATATCTGGAATAGAATACCTGGGTGGCTGGGACATCTCCCTCAATGACAATAAAGAAGCATCTCTGAGGGATCATGTAGGAGCAGATGATCTTGAACTAGGTGAACAGCTGAGGTCCCTTCTAGTCCTATTTCTCTGGATTTCATTGGAGCTTAGCGTATTCAATGACTGCTCAAAAGATCAAGGTGATTT
The DNA here is from genome assembly GCF_028500815.1 of Rissa tridactyla. Lineage (NCBI taxonomy): Eukaryota > Metazoa > Chordata > Aves > Charadriiformes > Laridae > Rissa > Rissa tridactyla. The sequence continues at coordinate 111,960,298 of NC_071468.1, read as the reverse complement.
ATATAACTTCTTTTTATGAAAGGAAGATGAACACATTTGTTAAATGTGGTCAAATATGCCGGCTGTTAAATATGAAGTGTCATTTTTGACTGGTAAGTTTGTTAATGCAGCAGAAAAGCTGTAACGTACAAATCAAAGCTGTAGCAGTTATTCCTTCCTATTTACATTTAGTAATGGGGATTCTATAAGTAGTATCAGTATTGGTTGGGATGTGTTGTGGTCGTTGTCCTCTATAATTTGATCTATAAATTATTATGCAACTGTAATAGTCATAAGTAAATCCTGTGATTTGCAGGATTTTCAGTTAGGTTGCTATTCAGATCTGGACTGAATGCTTTAAATACAAGTACTGTACCTATGTCACTTAAAAAATTGTTTTATGATTTTTGTGAAAGAACTATAATGGCAACATTTGATATAATTTGATATTATCATTATAAACAAACTTTGAAATCAGATGGAGAGTGCAAAATATTTCTGTTGCAAATATAGCCAACTATTTCTCTTTGTTCTGTCATTCTAATTGCTCTTTATGTCTCCAAAAATGAACTGTGGTGGGTTAACCTTGGCTGGTTTTTCTCCCACTCCCCCTCCTCACCAGGACAGGGGGAGAAATTAAGATGAAAAAAGCTCGTGGGTTGAGATAAGGGCAGGGCAATCATTCACCAATTACCATTACGGGAAAACAGACTTGACATGGGGAAGATTAATTTAATTTATTTCCAATTAGAAATAGACTAGCATGGTGATTAACAAAAACAAAACTAAAAACACCTTCCCCCTTTCTTTCCAGGCTCAACTTCATTCCTTTGCTCCTGACTCTTCTATCTCCTCCTCCACTGCCCCAAGGGCCGCAGGCGGATGAAGACGGCAGATTTTGGTCAGCTCATAACACTTCATTTCTGTCACTGCCATGGGGTCCCTCCCACAGTAGACAGTCCTTCATGAACTGCTGCAGTGTAGGTCCTTCCCATGGGCTGCAGTTCTTCACAAACTGCTCTTGTGTGGGTCCTCCCCGTGTGGTGCAGTCCTTCAGGAACAAAATGCTCCAGTGTAGGTCCCCTGCAGGGTCACCAGTCCTGCCAGAAGGTTTGCTCCTCTCCACAGACTGCAGCTCCTGCCAGGAGCCTGTTCCAGTGTAGTATCTCCATGAGCTGCAGCTTCCTACTGCTCTGGCATGTAGTCGTCTGTGGGCTGCAAGTGGATATCTGCCTCACTGTGGTCGTCCATCAGCTGCAGGAGGACAACCTGCCTCACCATGGTCTTCACTTCAGGCTGCAGGGGAATCTCTGCTCCAGCACCTGGAGCACCTCCTCATCCTCCTTCAATGACCTTGGTGTCAGCAGGGTTGCTTCTTTTGCATTTTTTCTCACTCCTCTCTCTGACAGCATTTTTACCCTTTCTTGAATATGTTATCACAGAGGTGCTACGAAATTTGCCCAGTAATGGGTCTGTACTGGAGCTGTCTGTAACGGGCTCTGCACAACATGGGGGCAGCTCCTGGTGTCTTCTCACAGAAGCCACTCCTGTAGCCCCCCTGTTACCAAAACCTTGCCATGTAAACTTAATACATAGACATATGTGAAAGTTATGTTTCTTTTCTCTCATTACTCTCTGTAGATTCATCAAGAAAATATGAAAGTTTAAATACGTTTATCTGTTTCCAGGCAACTTACTGTTCTATAAGTGTTTTTCATTACTGATGTTGGCATTCCTTTTATTTCTGTGGTGAAAATGGGCTGCAGAGCATTTGTCTTGTATGTTATATGATACTTTGTACGTTGCCTACTTAGAGTATTTTTCGTGTTTTGAAAATGAAAAGACATTATAAGTTTTAGTCCTCTTGTCTTCAAAAATCCATGTTGTCCTTGAGTGCATCTGTGGTTACTATAGGTTACAGCATGATTGTATTGCTAGTCTCGTTTTGCAGTGGTCAGAAAGGATTTGTCAAACAAAAGATCATAGAAAATTTTAGGCTTTAATAATTCCCATCTTTTCTGACCACTGAAATAAAGGGTGAACCGTGTAACTGTTAGGGTCAAGTGTAAGAAAGACCCAGTGGATGAATGGACTTCAAGGACCTAGTGGTAATGAATCTGAGTCATGTCCTTTTTTGCTGTGTCTGGATTTCTTTGATCCCATTCTCTCTTAAAGAGAAAAGACTAGGGTGTGCTCTTGTTCTCTCTCTTTTTTCCCCTCAAAATTGTATATGTTAACACTGATGACAACGATGCTAGAAGATTGAGTTCTTTTGGAGGAAGCCCAGCATCCTCCAAATTTCCTCCTGCCTTGCAGCCTGAATAGGGAATAAAAACATGATGTTCTGCCCATTTTCTTCAGCACAACCAGCAGAGAAATTTCCTCCTGCTGCGGCAGAAGATCAGACTAATATTTGCTAGCATGGCAGGAAGTTCTGATAACTGCTGGCCACAGCAAAAAAAAAATTTTGAGTTCACAGTTTTATTCAAAGACATGTATTTCTACTTCAAGGGGTCTGCTTCATTACGTACCTTGTAGTCTCAGAAAGAAATACCGTGGGGCTTCTGGGGTTTCTTTCTGTGGGGTTTCTTTCTCTCTTTATCAAACTTGATAAGCAACAATCACTGGAGCTGCCAGTTCTTAAGTTTGAAATTTAATTAAAAGACACAACTGCAAGATTATTGTAATGAAATAACATATATTCATATATACTTATTGGTATGGAAGATGCTTTAATCAAAATGCAATATTTGGTAACTGATGTAAAACAAATATTGTGGACTCACAACTATCACCAGATCTTATGTGAACAGTACATTCACAAGAGATTTTCTCTTTTTCAATTGGTTAGTACTACACAGCGCCCTGAGGATAATATGCACTCGTCCTGTAGAATGAAATATAGGGACAGATTCTTCCATTAGTTTCGTATCTGATTAAATTGCACTGAGGAAGCTGATACTTTGCATGCCAATAAAGTAAGGAGTTTTAGCTGAACAAGATTACAGGACTTCCAGGACAGAGCTCTATCTTGTGTAAAGTTCCTCTCTTCAGCCCCTCTGCTTTCTTCCTGGGTCCTGAGGTCCCTTACAAGGATCCATTCATAGCCCACTCTTGGCTCTTTCCCTCCTGGCTCTGGCTTCTGGGAATGAACAACATAGAAGCAGATAAAGCAACAGCAAAACCAGCCAACCAACCCACCCAAACCCCATTAATATGTCTCCATATTGTTTTTCACCTCATTATCTGCTTCTTACTATTTCTGTAGACTTTTTTGAATCATGAAGAGGTAAATGGTCGATCAAGGATAAGTGTACTGAATATCGGGAAAGGGATAGTCCTGAGGAGAAGGAATGAATCAATGCCGGGTAGACAGGAGGGCAGAGATGAACATGCACTCACTCCTGATGGAGAGGGGAAAGAGGAGCTGAAGAAAAGAAGTTGTAAAAGTTGGAGATGGGAGGAGACCAAGAACACTTTATAGAGATCTATTGCATGATATACCCAGTTTGCCCGTCCCCTCGTTTGTTTCCTTCACCTCTACCTCTTAAAAGAAAAAACGCACACAGTTGCTTGATTTGAAAGGCTGCTCTGATTGTTAACCATGATTCTATTATTTTTGAATCAGTATATACCTGTAACTTTATCCTTACTGACAAGTGTCTAATTTTGGAAATACCTCCATTGATATCAGTGGCATCTTCCAAGAAGTAAAGTGCCATTTGAGATAAGTAATTATATTACTATCTTTTACCTCTCTTGCATTTTTTCATGGGCCTCATTTCACGAGACTGCCTGCTCTGCCTCTTACAAGCTTGTTTGTACTACTTAGCTCTATTAGACTCTCCTCGTGTCTCCCTATTTATAACGATCTAAGTTTAGAAATATTGGATCGCATATTAGCAGTTGTATAATGTGAGAAGCTGTTTGTATTTCTGTATCAGCAGATTAGCCATCAGCTATTTTCTCTCATACATGGCACAGTAAGCTGCTGTGCCGCAGGAATTTGTCAGGAAGTAGAGGAGATATATTGGGTGTGCAACTGTAACTGCATCCAATGAAGAGATAACAGAGCTGGTTTAGGCTGTTGTACAGCTTTCTGCTGGCAAACAGGTGTCCCTTTACGTTCCAGCGGAATTTATAAATTATTTTACAAGTTCTCTTCTTTATAAGAAGTACTATGTAATTTGAAGAAGGATCATATAAAACTTTTATTATATTTATTTATTATAATTAGCATAAGATAACAAGTAAAGGTTGTAGTATTTAAGGATCGCTCCTCTAAACAAAGGTATCTGAGCAAAATTCTCAATTTATCTTCCAAATTCTTTACTTTCACAGTGTTATGAGAAGAATATAGTTTGTAAGATGTAAGGGGAGGAAAGCTTTCGGGCTTGCATGTATAGCTATTGCTCTCCTTCAGTTTCAATGTGGAATCACTGGGCTTTGTTTGGCTGAATACTTCTGACATTTTCCCTCTCATTTGAATGGAGATATGGTCAGACTTCAGTGATTACCTACATTGCAGTAGAGGCAAAATAATTCAGTCTTCGATCTGCAGATTTCCGGAGGCAGCAAGGCAAGTAGAAACATTTTTCTTTCCTATTCTTGATCAAACTTTTTATCAGCCATGTGGAACCACTTTTGTTTGCTCAGCCACAATTAGACTGAGGTACAGTTTAATAAGATCCATGTGTTAGGAGGATTTTTAAGCCAAGTACTGGAGACTCTTCTCATTCCTTGCTGGAACACAGTATAAATCCTGCACATATACATGTGCATGTGTATACATGTGTGTGCATGCATGCATGTCTATAGATACGCATGTGTTTTTCAGTTGTTTTAGAGATTGTTCCTCACAAACTTCAACACTTTAAAATTTCAGAACTATTAGAGCTAAATACTATTACAATTTCTTTCTCTTCTTGAAAGTATGGAGGTTAGATACTTAATCTAAACTATGCGGTATGGGTAGAGTTGAAACTTTTTCTGTTAATGAGCAGACAACCAAGGACATATCATTACTGTATTTAGAGATGGATTGGATACAGCAGTATTGTGAAAGTGTGAGGGAATGGGTGTTTCAAGACTGGATGTGGCTTCAAAATGTGAAACATGAATCCACTTTGCTGAATTTGTCCTAGGGAATAGAAGTCAAGACCTGTAACTACTTTTCTAAGTCTCTGCAGTTCAGACAACAAGACGAAATATGATAAGAACAAAATCCTAAAAAGAATTAAATGGACTTTTTTCACAAAGAAGAATCCTCTTAGTATTATTTCCAGGATTTTCCAGGACTGCTTCTATGTATAGGACTAGTTTTGTGGTGGTGTAACAGCCTCTCAGTGGCGTCAGCCCAGCAAAGGACTGGACAATGAAGAGAAGAACGAGGCCCATTGTTCTTAACAGAAAGACAGTTTTCTGAGTTATATGAACAGAATAACTGAGTGATTGCCTTGTTTCTTCTCTGCAAGAGAAGACACAGCTGGAGATAGAGGTGCGCATTCACAGCTTGGCTACCTTGGGACCAAGGCTAAGAACGGTTTTACTAACAAGACTAGCATAAACAATATCCCTAAATAATGCCAGTTGCTGTGAAAACATTGCAAGTCAATCCACGGTGAGGAAGTTCATCAGTGCTCACTGCGTCACCACCAAATGTGAAAAACAGTAGCTTTGAAAGCTAAGCCAATCTGTAATTTTCTGAACAAGGAACTAGTTCATAGCTGAAAGAGGAATAAGTACCAAAGAAAACTGAATGGAAGTGGAGACAATTTACTGCTGTTGGCGTAAAGCTAGTGGAATTGCTATTTGTCAAGAATTGACCTTTTCCTCTTCAGTGGATCTACTTCCATATTGACCTATCTTAAAATCAAAGTAATTGCTATCCACTGTGTGCTGCCTTGAGATTAGAACTTATTCTGTCTGATTTATACGTATTTCAACTGCTGTTCACAGGCTGGCAAGTAAACAAATTCAGTTTTAGACTAGTTGACTCAGCTGTTTCACTGAAAGGAGCCGAGGGATAAGAGTTTTTCCTTGATTCTACTCTTCTTTTTTTACTTACTGCAGAGTCTTTCTTGGTCAGTTCTCTGGAAATGATATCAGCAACTAAATTATAATTTAATAGCATTTTTCAATTAAAGTTTGAGGGGGTTGCTTCTGGGAGGTCAAAGGGAGTGGTGTTTCTCTTCTGTGGGACTGAAGGAACTTGATTTCTAGATAAATTTTATTTTTCAAAATTTCATTCTTTCTATAGCCGTGGGCAAGATTGTACATTTATGTTGTGTGTTCCCTGGACTGATTCCTACAATACAAAAGAGTTTCAAATGACACCTCATGCAGAGTAACGCAAATCCTACTGAATAGGGTCCTTAATATGCTTGAAAGCAGCCAATTTACATACACAATGGAGTGAGCCTGTTTTGGCTGATATTTGAGAGTTGAAAATAAGGTCTTCACAAATATTTTGTTTGCAACACAATATCTCCCTGCACTGAACTTCCATGGTGACTGAAGCGGGTTGCATTCCTGTTTCTGTCTACCAGAATATTTAGCAATCTCAAAGTCCAGGATCTGCAGTTCAAGGCCATCCTGTGTTATGTGTCAGGAAACTTTGGGTAGCACTCGCACGACTAAATTTGAATCTTCTTAAATTATCTGAGACTTTCAATTTTAACTTTCCCGGTCCTCCTACCATGCAGTTGGAAATGCTACAGGGCCCTGCTGGTGTCAAGGGATTCTGGACTTTCTTCTCAACACATTGAATGTTTCAGGCTATCTTTGATTTTCTGAGATTGCATGATCTCATGGTCCCCAATTTCCAGGGGCCACCCAGGTTGTTGCTCAGAACCAATCTCCAACAGTTCATTCTTCTTGAAGCAATTTTTACCCCCTGGAATCTCCCTCTACACAGAGTTCAGAAAATGATTAGTTTTCAGTTTTGATTGGAGCTTGCCTTTTTCCCCCCCTCCCCAAATGTCAGCATTTCCTGTGGAAATAAAATTTTGAGTTTCAACCAGGTTTTAACAAAGAATCTAGCTGCCACAAAACTTGGTCATAGTAAACTGCCAGCCAAACTGTGGAAACTCTTCATGCCAGTGCTCAAAGCAACCCAAACCACAGTCATCCTGCCTAGAAATTAATCAAAACAGCAAAGACAACACTGAATATGGTTTTCAGCTAGATTTTTACCCGCCTTCTGGAAATGAAACACGCATTGGAACCAAATGTTGTTTAAATCAAATGAGTGATTATAGCAGGCGGTAAGACATGAGACATGTTCACTCATTAGTGATCTACTGGAATGTATTTGTGGCTTGGACATCCTCTTGACTCCTGAGAATCCTTCTCCTGTTGCATTTCCCACTAGCTTTTCTTTTTTCCTTCTTGGCAGAAGGGCCACAGCCATTTTAGGTAGCTATCTTTAAATGGGTTAAAATGATTTTCTGTGGCCCAAATGGATAAATTGCTAAAGCAAATTAATTACAAAGAATTTTGTCTATCTATTGCTCCTCACCAAGAAGAAGTGTTTTAATCACATTAAGAGAGTCTATTTTAGGAAATTATTTCTACTGGTTACTTTACATGGGGGAAAAGCCTGTTAGAAATAAAGTCCTTCCAAATACTCGGAAAGCTGCCTTCTTTTGCACGTATTTCATCTTGTACATAAGGTTTCCTTCTTGGGAAGTTCTGCTGCTATCTCACAAGTTCTAGCTAATTTTAATTTGCATTTCACAGAGGAATATATTCTTTGTGATCAGCTGAGACAAAATCTCATTCCTGTGGTCTGGAATTCTCCTTATAGGATAATGGGCAGCCCCATCTCTTGCAACAAGAATCCTACTGCAAACTAGGCAAAATTGGATAGTGCTTGCGTATAACAATAATTAAGCAAACCAGCAGTGGATATAGCACTACATTGGAAGAGTTTTATGGTCCTCCAGTAGTGAATGATACCTCTTATTTCTAATTACCACCTTGTAGTCTTATGTAATCTATGGAATATGTTCTCAATTTGGGAAACTCAGTGTCCACTCACAATGTATTAGGGAAGTTTCCTAGGGTATCTATACCCTTTTGTTGCTCTCTGGGTATTTTCATACCGTCAGATCAGTTAAGAATATGTCTTACTGTCAAAAAACTTAAATCTCCACCTTGCCTTGAAACAGAAATTGGATAGCCTCGAAATGCTTTACTGAAAGGTGAATTCTTTAAAAAACCTCCAAATCTCAAAAATGTCGATGCTTTCCATATGAAATTAAGAGCTTTTTTTTCCCATCAGAATTTCAAGAAACAAGTGAAATCATACAGCCAATCTGAGGTAAAATCTTTTCATTACAGGTTGAAATGAATTTGCACACGTGTAAAAACATTTATTATAACCATCTGCTGACAGAACAACCGTTTGATGTTTCTCTACTCAGAAGTCATTGAGAGCAACTGAGAAGTGAGTCCTGTGAATCTTTGGTGATCAGCAGCTTAACACTCCTTCAGTAACAGAGTCTTCACTGGTGTTATCTCACTTTCTATATTTCTTTATAAATGAAATACAGAAGAGCTCTGTTCTTTGCCATGCATTTTCTTTACATGACTCAAATATGGATTTCCGTTTCCATAAATCCATATATATACATAGGAATATAATTCACATATGAATTCATTTTACCACTGTCCCAAATCCAATCCCAAAATCTTAATATAAATAAATGTTCAATGTGAAACTCTTTCAGAGATATCTTTTCTCATTTGTTTCTCATTAAAGCCAGTAGCGTAAATTCAACATTCATAAATTATATAAAGTTCTTTTTATCAAGAATGTTTTGCAGAAAATTAATAAAATAAAAGAGACTGCCTGGCCTTGAAAATACAAAGGTTTTTTTTGTTTTTCATCAAAATTTTGAAAGTTAAGGAACGGCATGCAATCTCTACATTTTCCCATCCATTCTCCCACATGGGAGAAATTTTGAAACTTCATAAATGGAAAAAGCTGGGAAAAGAATAAGCAGTTCTTAATACCTTTCTGTCCGTAGCGTGAATGGTTGAAGGAAAGAAAGAATCACAAAATCCTGAAATTTCAAACAAAATAAAATTTAAAAAAAAACTTGCATTTGGCTTCTTTTAACTCTCAGTTGCAATTTGTGTAATTAAAAAATCACAATTAGTTTAATATTTTGTTAAAAATAAATAAGGCTTTCTAAACAAATAACAGCTTGTGGTATTTTTAGTTTTTCAGTTGTAATTTCATAAAGACACTCCAGTAAGGTCTTTTGGTGTCCTTATCTCTTGAGAAAAGATACAGGACATTTCATTATATCTGATGTCCTCAACTACTGAATGCTTAGGAAGAGAAAATTAATATGGAATATGCAACAACAAAATAAGAACACCATATTCTTCAATCCCTCTTGGAGATCTCTAATATCTTATTGACGCTCCAGATCCAGACAAATTAAGGAAACTCTATTAATCACCCACCAAACACAGAAATGTGCTCTGTAGGTCCAAAAGGTTCTAGGAAAGAGAACAGCTGTTCCCTGTTCTACTGTTCTACAGCTGAAATGTGTACTTGAAAAATAATTCTATGCCCTTCATCAGTAATTCTTGTCAGTGCTACTACTGAAGTGAAGGCTCCTTTACCAATGAGTTACCTCAAAATGTTCTTGATCCGTCTATTTCTTCCAGAATTGAACTTGTGTGCTGAAAGTTGCTCCGTGAGTCTTTTTTTAGAGCACAGGGCTTCTCCTTGCATGTATTTCAACACACCTTAGAAGACCAGTGCCCTTAGTAACTAATTAAGCTGAACTCATATTCCACGTGGCAGGAGTTACACAGGTAAAAGCAAATTTTGTCAAGATCAAATTATGTACAGCTGGTTTTGATGTGAACACCAGCACCCTCTCTTTCTCCCTTTGTGCGGCTGACCTTGGGACTGATTGTTGTTGACGTGGTCACTTAGCAGGAACTTGGAGGAGGTGGAATGAAAATGCTTACTGACAAGAGTGTTAAGGTAACTTAATAACATACGGTTTTAATGAAGCAAAAGAAAAAATTGTTTAATGATTGCAGAATGTATCCTCTTCATTCTAAGTTGTGAATATTTGTATCTTTTGATATTCAGTATTTGAAGGGGAAATACTATCAGTACCCTAGTTAATAACAGCAGCTGATCGAAATCATTATAGTCATTCCATAAAACTTCATTGAAGTTCTTCTGTCTCAGCCAGTTGTCAGATATGCTTTTCATATTTTGGGGTATAATTTGATGAATGCGGAAAACAGAACTTTAAAAAATGAACAAAATTACATATAAGGCCAGAAACAAGGTATAAAATTACGTAAACAATGTTCTAACCCTTTTGAGAGGGCACAGCATTAAGCTTTTCTGTTTTAACTTTTTGATGTGAATTATGCTGTCGCAAGTGACTACTCAAAATTTAAGACAGGGCCAGTTGTAGCTAGGATGAAAAACTGGTAAGGAATGCTCTCCAGTTTATTTGGAAAAGCCATACAAAATTCCATTTCCCTTCTATCAAGGATCCAACAGCAGACAGATAATTTGCTTATGGCTTCAAGTCCCTTTCACAGAACCAGAGAAAAGTATATCCATAGCTGTCTCCTGGATTTTCTTATGGCTATGCTCCCAGTCCTTAATCTGGTGGTGTATTTGGCATTCTGCTCCTCTTCTCCAGCTTCCCTCATCTTTCATCTCTTCACATAAACATACAAACCTCCATTAAAAGAATAAAAAGGCTATAATGCTCTTTCATTCAGATATAAATTGTACAAGATTTATTTTTTTTTTACACTGAATGGCAATGTATTTCAATGTTTGGGATATGTGTCTAGGACAATTTGAAGAACTCCTAATTCTTTTTTCTTGTTACTCATTACACTCATCAAGCTTTCTGTGATTTGATATCAAGCATAGCAGATGTGCCATGTGGTTCTTCTTAACTAGCTATATGCAAACACAAGTGCACACTGCTTCTGAATGCTCATGGGGTAGTCTCGGTATAGTCTTACTTGCCACTAGCAATGAACAGCAACTAAACTGAGGTAGAAATATTTTATCAAAACTTGTGATCAGGACAAAATATCAAAATTTGTGATAAGGACAACAGCTGTCTCTTTTATCTGATGCACAAAGATACCTATTTCCGTTCATTTAGTTCTGCATCTTTGCCCCTAATGTGCTGAATTTGCTGCCAACTCAGCTGAACTGGTTTATCAGTTGGAAAAAAATCCTTACTCAGCAGATGCCTCTTCTGGTTTTGATTTGCAAATTTACAGTTGGCCTGAAAGAAGATAAATAAACTGAGGAAATAAACTTCCTGGGCAAGAGCATCTAGCTTGGACAACATCTAGCTATACTGAATAGGGAACTTAAGGGTTTATGACTGTGCACCAAGATACGAGACAGCCTTTTTTCCTTTTGGGGTAGGAGGAACCTGTGTGGGTTAGCCAAGGACTTGAAATAGCTTTATTTTGACTGACATGTTGATTTGGTTTGATGCTGGTTTTTTAAAAAAAACCAAAACAATTAATTATGAGCATTTCGTAAGATTTTATAACCATCGTTGGATGTGTTTATGTACACATAGAAGAAATAGTATATTAATTCTGTTGGCTTATCGTGTCCAGTTCTGATTTAAAGGATGCAGACTTAAAGCCAACCAGTGATGCTATTTTCTCATTGTCAAAAGCGATCTCTTTGCTTTTACATCTCTACATGTCTAAGTTTTAACTCAACACAGAGTGTATCACTTTTAAATGCCTTCTTTGGTAGCAATGTAATTTTTAACCTTAAATATATAGTTTTTATATCTATCTATACAGAAACATACGAACATCGAGCACAATTGCATGTGTGTGTATATATATGTACATTTCAACATATGTTTTATAGTCAAAGGCGCACAGCACAGAGAACACTTTAATTATTAGTATCCACTTTTAGCACCTAAATTGAGCTGTAAATGAAAGAAAGCAGGCATAATTCTCTTTCACTGGCAGTTTATGTTCACATATGTACCAGAGTCTCTGTGTAAGGTCACTGTCATTGGTCCCATAATAATTTTCCACTGCTCTGAGTCCCTTTGAGGCCATCAAGTACAACCTCCTGCTCAGTGCACGTCCCATTAGATCACTAAAGAAGTAGTAAAAGAAAAAATAAGATTTCCAAGACTTGAAACTGATTAAAGTCTTTAAAACTCTGAGCTATGTGTTCTCTTGGTAGAAACTGCTACCACAGGAACTGTTCTTTTAACAGGAATTAAAACTTAATCTCTTTAGTACTCTAAAACATGAAGTAAAAAAGCCAGTGACCAATGTAAATACTTCAGTCAGATTATTCTAATCGAGAAATACTTATTGCTGTTTTATTACAAGCTACATTTAAAAATCCATGTTAATAGCAACTCTAGGGCACTTTTAAAAACCTTAATTTATTCAACTACTTCAAAGGAAAATAAATAACATTTTCTGCTTTAAATTTCTCTCATTTAGCAAGTAATAATGGAGGGATGCATGAGATTCTAACAACTGATTAAAGAAATCAAGGGATAAAATATTCAGAATAAATTGCTCTGCTGTAACTTGCTATTTATCTTCTTCTAGAACAATCCGGCTTATTCTTTTATTTGTGCAGAAGGCAACTTTGGAAATATCCACTGTGTAAAATATTCCAGCTCAGCCAGATGTTAATGCACACACAGGCTGTGTTCACCTGCAGTGTTACCTGTGTCTTCATGCTGCTGCTGTCTTGATCACTTATGTTGTTTTCAAAGGGCACATCTATTTCCAAGGACTAAATACAGTAAACATTTCAGACCACACCAAGATTAAGGAAAAGAAAAAAGAAAAAGAAAAAAAAAGAAAAAGAAGAGAAAAAGAAAAAGAGAAAAAAAGAAAAAGAAAAAGAAAAAAAGAAAAAGAGAAAAAATAAAAAGAAAAAAAGAAAAAAAATAGTGCTCCTATTTTTTGTCTTCTGGGTATGCTCTTAGCACTTAATTCGCTGATGTCTTTGGCACTCTGTTGCTCTTCAGCCCCTCTGTTCTGTCAGCCTTTGCAGACACAGAAATCTGCATACAAGGCAGGAAAAACCTACTGAATGCTTTTATTCATAATGAGAACACCACTATACAGCTGATGAACATGTGGACCTCATGGTTCCAGAGGACTAGGGTGGACTTTTGGATGCTATCCTATTTGCTTGCTTCAATGGTGGATGTTCCTTTCAAGATTCCTTAAAGAGATTTGATCTTCAAAAAACATGTCCCTTGAGAATGAGGCTTTTTTTGAACCGGATATTCATACTATCACCAATTACCTTTCTCAATGGATGCTTGAAGCAAGGACCTCATATAAAAACAGGTATTTTTTTAACAGTTCTCTCTTCCTGGTTGTTGGATCACAAAACCAGAAAAGTCAAAGTGCTGATTAATAGACTTCAGGAGTTGTCCTTTAATCACTTAAAAACCTGTCCTTTTCATAGAATCATAGAGTAGTTTGGGTTGGAAGGGACATTAAAGGTCACCTAGTCCAACAGCCTGCAATAAGCAGGGACATCTTCAACTAGATCAGGTTGCTCAGAGCCCTGTCCAACCTGACCTTGAATCTTTCCAGGGACGGGGCTTCTACCACCTCTCTGGGCAACCTGTTCGAGAGTTTCGCCACCTTCATGGTAAAAAATTTCTTCCTTCTACTTAGTCTAAATCTACTCTCTTTTAGTTTAAAGCCATTAGCCCTTGTCCTGTTGCAACAGGCCCTGCTAAAAAGTCTGTCCCCATCTTTTTTATAAGCCTCCTTTAAGTACTGGAAGGCTGCAATAAGGTCTCCCTTGAGCCTTCGCTTCTCTGGGGTGAAGAACCCCAAATCTCTCAGCCTTTCCTCACAGGAGAGGTGCTTCAGCTCCTTGATCATCTTTGTGGCTGTCCTCTGGACTCGCTTCAACAGGTCTGTGTCCTTCTTATGTTGGGGGCTTCAGAGCTGGACGCAGTACTCCAGGTGAGATCTCATGAGAGCAGAGTACAGGGTCAAGAATCACCTCCCTCAACTCTTCTCAGCAGGGCTGCTCTCAATCCCTTTATCCCCCAACCTGTATTGACCCATGTGCAGGACCTTGCACTTGGCCTTGTTGAACCTTATGAGGTTCTCACAGGCCCACTTCTCGAGCCTTTCCAGGTCCCTCTGGATGGCATCCTTGGGTGCGTGAACCACACCACTCAGCTCGGTGTTGTCTGCAAACTTGCTAAGAGTGCACTTGATGCCACTGTCTACGTCATTGATGAAGATATTGAACAGTACAGACCCCAGTATGGACCCCTGAGGGGCACCACTTGTCACCAGTCTCCATCTGGACATTGAGCCGTTGAACACTACCCACTGGATGAAGCCATCCAACCAAGTCCTCGCCTACCAAACAGTCCACCCACTAAATCCATATCTCTCCGATTTAGAGAGAAGACTGTTGTGGGGGACCTTGTAGGCCTTTTCCAGTCTGGTTGAAATCCTGGAAGATATTATGAAAGAAATATGAGATGACTAGCTGAACATAATCTTTGCCTTTCATAATAACTTCAAGCAAGAGTTGTTGGCCCATGTTGTTCTGCCTAAATCTGCACATGAAGCAAATGTTCGGTGTAAAACCTCATTCTGAAAGAAGCAATGAAAGGATGGAGACTTGAAGCTATCTACATTATTTGTTAGTACAACATCTTGCAATTCTGCTCCCAGTATTGTCAGAAACCTGCAGTGGGTGTCCAAAATTTAGTGCAGGGTATGGAGGACAGAGAAGGACAGAGAGATAAATGAGCTAGATGTGCTCATAAGGAAGGGAAGATCATGTCTTCCTCATGTCCCTTCACCATGATGAAACATGTTAGGAAAAAGGTCTCAGATATTCATTTGGTTTCCCTTTCTGTAGAATATATTAAAGGTTGTGAAGAAGCTGTATTTATCCTTGCTAAAGCCCTGTGGCACTGACTAGTCTGTAATCACATAGGAAGCCTGTGGCAAAACATAATTTGAACTTGTGCCTTCCAGTTTCTAGTTCAATTATTGGCTTTTCCTTTTTTTCTCTTTTTCTGTGGGGCTCTTTGGGGGCAATTGGTGGTATGGAGCTGTAAAGGGATAGACAGGGGCAGTTCGGGGCAATATGCCTGAACCAGCTTTGTATTTGATCAACTCTCAGATCTATTATAACTCCAGATCTTTTTGTTGGGGCAAGCCTGGTTCTTTACAGTAGACAAACACTGATAATGGGGTTAGCTGATTCACAAAGAAGACATTCTGGACTAATATATTTAGAATGCACTTTGTAAAACTCAGTCTGTTTTGTTCTCCTCCAGGACCAGTGTATAGTCTTCAGTTGTTTTTGTTTAAGTTAACAACTGAAGAAACGCCCTTCCTCTGAGATCATTGATGGCTTACAAACTTTGCCATAATGTTCTAAATTTCCCCTTTAGAGCAGCATTTACTGTGCCAGCAGTTAAGCTGAGTATGGTAATTTAATTATAACTCTATCAAATGTGAATCGTCACAATCCAAACCTAAAAAGGATCTTGCTATCCTTTTTAACAAAATACCAGTTCTAAATAACTGCAATAGGATTCACAGGGAATATAAAAGTTATAAAAAACTCTTGGTATGGTTTTCATACCAAAATAAAGGTCCTTTCTGTGATAATCTCAGGCATAAGCAGTCAATGAAGGCTTTGTGCAAAATGTCTTATTTATAGTGGCTAGAATCTTTTTTATTACATCAATAATACCATAAATCATCCTGACATTTATCAGTCATTTAATCTAGGTAAACTTATTATGTCTGATGTAATTCTACTGAGACAAATCTGTTGTATGCTTTTTGTGCTATTTCTAGCATCAGTGGGGTTTAGAACCATGTTAATTGGAAGTAGGAACACTTATTTTTGTACTAATTAACCCACTATTATTTTAAAACCATGAACCGTATTCTCATTGCATAACTTCCTAAGGAGATACCTTTATTGTTTAGAAGGAAAAGTTATAGAAAACTACTTATGATTCATAAATCTCTCATATTTCAGTGTGACATATGGCACACGCTTGTATTGCTTTCTTAGTTTCAGCAAAAAATATCCTTCAGAATTTTTCACTTGTCTGCCACTAAATGTTAGAATCCCATGGAATTTCAGAATGAAATGGTAAACACAGAGTGTTCTGAATTTTCTAAAATAATGCACAGTCATTCATGTCTGATGCAGCAAATATTCCTCCAGGTGAGTTATTCTCTGTGAAGGTCAGTTTATAAATACAGTGACGCCAGACTCAGGAAGCATTACTATTCTTTTAGTTTTCCTGGTACCCAGCTCACATAACCAATCTCACTCAGTGACATAGATTCATAGAATAATTCAGGCTAGAAGAGTACCTCTGGAGGTCATCTGATCTAGTATTCTGCTTAAAACAGGGACAACTTTGAAGTTCAGTTCAAATATTGCTCAGGGTCATATCCAGTCAAGTTTGGAACATCACAAGGGATGGAGAACCTAAAATCTCTCCAAGTAACCTGTTCCGGTATTTTATTGCTCTCATGGTGAAAAAAATTTCCCAGGAAGGAGTGGCCGAAGATTCAGAATCTGCATGAAAACTTTCAGCACAATATCAGTTGTTTCGGAGAGGGAGAGGGACTGCGACAGACTGTGTGAGGTGATTTATGGCTTGGGGTTTTTTGCAGTTGTTCTAAAGTATTCTACCACTGGATGCTTAGCAATAAAAAGTGGAAAGTTCAGTTTTCATGGAGCAGCTATTTAAAACTTGACCTACACTGCCTGAAACAACTGTCCAGAACTTCCCCCTCCAGCACACGTACAAGAAACCCCAAACCCACATTTTATAAGTGCTTGGGGTAAGAAAACAGTTCTCCCTCCATCATCTGAAACCAAAGTGTGGCAAGGTGTCTCCGAGCAGCAAAGCAATGCCAGATTGAAAAGAAGTAAAAGCTGGGGCTTGGCTGTAGCTGAGCCCCCTGTCCAGAGCAGCAGCCTAGGCAGAGGATTCAGGTAAGACCCCTTTCTTTGCACATCTGTATATTGTTATTGTTGCTCTAGGTACTGAGTTTCTGTTTTATTCACCTGGGGCTGTTCCCATTCCTATTCTACCTTATGAAGTCTACGAACATCAAAACAAAACTAATGCATTTTTTTGTTTGCTATTGTGCTGCTGCTGTCAATCCTGTCTCCCTGTTGACACACAGGAACTGATTTCAGGTCTATGCCCCTATCCATGCGGAGCTAGTCAGCTGCGTTGGGTGCTTCTTCCCTTCTTACTTGAGAAAGACAACATGATCCATGAGGGTTTTATATCTTTTGTGCTGAGTAATCACATATAGCGATAATACAGTCATAGCCAATCTGGCTTTTTCTGAGAGACTATTTACAGAGAGGAAAGAAGTTCTAGCCTCAGGCATGCAGGTCAACTTTGTGGTGACAATTTAAGATTTTTTTTCTTCCGTTCTATAAAGCTACCCCTAATAGTCAGAGGAAGGAGTAGACATGTAGTGAAGGCATACGTCTTTCATCCTTCTCCCATCCCAGGAGAGCACACCAGGACAGACCTCAGAGTCTGTCATGTCTTCGGAGAACTTCCTTGGCATCCATAGCTGCTTTCTTCACATCCTGATAGCATTTACTAGGGGTGAATAAGAGCCCCAAGTTAGCATACACTAATTTTCTCCTATTTTCTAGCGTTCTCTAAATCTATATGATCCATTACACCATAAATTAATGAGTACAACCCTATTTACCTATCTCTGCTAATGATGTCGCTTTACATTACAATGGACATACTAAAGAAAACATTGTAATGCTGCTGCTTAAACACTCAACTGGACCCACAACAAAACAATAAACTATAGCATCAGGCTCTCTTTCAGGATGAAGAGCATCTGTCTAAAAAGGAAACAAAAACTGTAAGCAAAAATAGAAAGGAAAAGAGGCTTCTCTTCTGTGATTTGAGCCAGTGAAGTATAGGGTTAATATTTTGCCTTTCAGGTACTGAATGTGCTCCTTGAATACTTCCTTTGATGACCTAAACATGGCCTACAATAGTCCTCATAGTTTCCTATCTTAAATAACTAGCAGCTTGATTGTGATTTTATCTTCTTTTTTACTGAGACAGTTATATGAGAGTGCTGACCTTCAGTTAACTGCCTGTTTCCTCCGCGTAGGGTACACAGGACGTGAGAGCTTGGTTCAATTAGGCACGTTGAGTTGCATGTAAGTGGAGGCCTTGATCTCCACAAGCGATAGAATTGTTTTAGTTCACATGTTACTGTATCTTTGTGGTCTGCTTGTTACAACAGGGCAGTCCCTGACTCATTTCTACCTTGCCAGTGTACATACAATGACTGATACAGTAAAAATACTGCCAGGCTTGCCAGTGTGGCTAGAAACAACCACAATTTAAATTTGTTAACAGCTCTTCGAGCATCTCAAGCTGTACTGTAATTTAGCTATTTAAAACAATTTGTACACAACTTGAACAGTTAAAAATGCCATGACAGTTTATTTCCTTTGGGAGAAAGAAGGGTTAGAGCCTGCCAACATCCTTGCTTTCTAGTAGAGGGTCCATCAGGAGATTCTGCACAGGATGAAATCAGCGTAGCACTTGGTGCTGGGAGATAATATGGAATGGGATAGAGAGTTTTTCAAGTACTAGTATACACATAGCTGAGCCAGCATAAGGCAAGCAATGTTGTAAAGAAGACAAGAGTGTGGATGAACTGTAAACGCAAGACTTAACATTGTCCTCTCTATCAAACAGATGGCTGGACTTGGAGGTTCATATCCACAACAGGACTTTAGGTTTTGATGGGTTGCATTTTGGAATACCTAATTTCCCCCAAAGATTGTGCAGGGGCACAGGTCCCTAACCTGGAAAAATAGATCCCACCAGAGAGCTGCCTAAAAGTTAGTTAATACAGCGCTTGAAGTTTCAGTGCTTACTTTACTTCTGCATCTGGACTGCAAGACCTACATACCTGTCAGGTTGGAAGGGCAACAGCTAAATAAGTTCACCTCTGCATTGTGGCCCAGAAGGAGACCTCCGTGCTTTTGGAGACAGACAACAGCCCTTGGTACTTTTACCAGGTGGGGAAGCAGAGAACAAATTTGGCCCACAGCTCTGGTGATTAAATCACTCCTCAAGGGTGGAGCATGCATTATAAAGGAAAAAATACTTTTAACTGTATTCCAATTTGCCTCTTAATTCGGCTTTGTTGATTTCTTAAGGTTGTTTCCCCAGTGTTTTAGATTGTTGACACAATGCTTTACGATAGGTCTACAGGGAAAGAGGCAAGACAACAGAAGCTACATAAGAAGCTATTCATTATTTCTGTCATTAAGGCATAAATCGGTCAGTCTGGCTGATTGATAGGGAATGGTCATTGCTTACTGAATGATATTTCTGTGCTTTCATTGGTTCCATGATCATTTTTAATTACAGTAAAACCTTTCTCAAAGACACTTTTAAACATGGTATTCTGTAGCTTTCTATTGTCTCTTAAAATGAGGTTTGACACATTTTTTTTAGTGGATTGTGTGATGTGGCAGTTAAGAGGGGACTTATCCCGTCAGATTGCCCCATTTTACAACAATGCAGACAGGCAGATGCTGTAGTAACTCCAGCAACCACTGCCCACTCTGTTCTAGAGGACTTAATAGATCAATAAGAAAAAGGAAACTCATATGTGCTCTGAAGGAGAACTGTCGAATGAATGGAAAAGAACAAAATGATGGAAAGTCCCTGCTTTTTTCATACGGCTTAAGCATAGGTTTTAATGGTAAAAACTGCTTAATTTATAGAGGTTAGCTGAAAAATTAACTGACATCTATAAAGTACTCTGAACTTCTTTAAAACAAAATGTGCCAGGGCTACCATGTATTAATATTATTTAGTTGCTGGGAAAAGGCAATCACGGTGTTTCATTGTTACCTTGCTCCTTGTCTCACGCTTTTCCTAATTCCTCAGGCTAATAGCATTCCTCAGTAGCATCAGATATTAATATCTTTCAATACCAGATATTAGCAGTAAAATGGTTTCACCTAGAGGGTTTTTCCTGGACCGGGGTTTCCATTTACTACCGCTGCGATGACACAGAAGAAGCTGACGAGCCATGACTTACAGAGCTCAGGACTGGAATCATGTTGCTTAATTTTAATTTGCCTGTTCAGTCCCATAATCAATGGAGAGGAATAATTACTTCCAGAGAGCAATGATCCCATTTACAGTCTGAATCAGGGTCTGGAAATGACCATCTTTTTTGACAGTGCAGAAACCTAGGGTGATTAGTCTTCTATTTTATGTTACTAACTAAATCCTTATACTGGGATGGAATGAATGTATAAAGCCTTACCAACAAGTGCTAGACAGACCTAGATACAGGAGATTAATTGGAACATCTTAGAAGAAGTAGCAGTTAAACAATATCGTGAATGCATTCAGAAGCATTTTTGTGCTCTGTTTATAATCTTTGATCATATGGTACCGGCCCATTGCAGGAATTTTTTTTCCTTATCATAGAATGATAGAATGGTTCGGGTTGGAAGGGACCTTAAAGATCATCTAGTTCCATCCCCCCTGCCATGGGCAGGGACACCTCCCACTAGACCAGGCTGCTCAAAGCCCCATCCAGCCTGGCCTTGAACACCTCCAGGGATGGGACATCCACAGGTTCTCTGGGCAACCTGTTCCAGTGTCTCACCACCCTCACAGTAAAGAATTTCTTCCAAATATCTAATTGAAATCTACCTTCTTACAGTTTAAAACCATTACCATTTGTCCTATTGCTACACTCCCTGATAAAAAGTCCCTCCTCGTCTTTCCTGTGGGCTCCCTTTAATTTCTGGAAGGTAGCTATAAGGTCTCCCTGGAGCCTTTTCTTCTCCAGGCTGAACGACCCCAACTCTCTCAGACTGTTTTCATAGGAGAGGTGCTCCAGCCCTCTGATCATCTTTGTGGCCTCCTCTGGACCCACTCCAACAGGTCCATGTCCTTTTTATATTGTGGACTCCAAAGCTGGACACAGTACTCCAGATGGGGTCTCACAAGAGCAGAGAAGAGGGTCAGCATCTCACTGTTAGTTCTGTTTCTGCCCTTTCAGATCAGTAAATGGCTGACAGATATTCCTGTTTCTCTCTGTCAAGTCTTCCAGACTGAGTTATTGTGCTTTATATGAATGTTGTTGTTCTGAGAGTTGGGATTTACTCATAACTTCACAACCTAATGCCAAGTGAATATTGATGGAAAACCTGCATTTGCTAGTACAAAAGAACTAGCAGTAAGTAAAAAGCCTATTTCAGCCTCTTTCAGGACAACATCAGATCAACTGTAAGTAAATTGTGCCTTTTAAGCTTTCCTTGGCTGCAATGTGTCATCTTAATTATTGTACAGTGTGTATCACACACTTTCGCAACAGCATTTTACCTTACACTTCCTTACAGTGGCAAAAAGTGCTAATATAATAGATCATAATGTGTTAGCAGGAAATTAGATGATTCAAGTGGTATATTCTTATCTTTCTAGGACTGATTTATCATTACCTAACTAGTTTATCTTTTCACTCGTGAGACCTGCGGTTGAATTATTTGGTGATATGATTTTTCCCCATACTACTATGCACACGTTATTGTGGTTTCCTTTTAACTCTGCTTAGCTTCTGCCTCAATCCAAATGCAAGCATGAAAGGACGACAATAATTTAACTGGGGGAAAGAAGGAGAACATGTGAGAAACAAAAGCAACAGAAGACTAGCTTAGCTGGTCTGATGAATTCAACTTGCTTGAGTGTATCTGTAAACAAACGCTGTTCCTATATCCCCACATTGTATAATGGTAATCTTTCTAGCATATATGTAGGGCTGCTGTGTCAGTAGCATAGGCTCAGATTAGTTACTGCAATATGTTTACTCCTTTCATTTCTATATGCTATAGATTATATCCACTTATTGATTCAAACTGCCTAGGCAATGTGACGGGAGATCTCAAACAACTAAGAGATATAAATAACCTAGTAAAATGTATGTGTAAGCTTGGGGCTTGGATTGGACAGTGATTTTCAAAAAGGAATGGGCAGAAGCGCTCTTTGGTCGTGTGGTTCCACCCGTATGTGTTTTGGTAACGTACCACATCGAATTGCATTATAGAAGGATGGGGTGAGAGGGTCACGGGGAGACGCCTTTGCCCCATGCCCCACTGGAAGTTCCCATAGATAACACAGTGAAGAATGCGCCATAGGGCAAACCCTCCCAGATGCCTCCTGCAGACCAAACAGGATTGGTGTTAGACCAGCTGGTAGCCAGTAACAGGGCAGTTCTGAATAGCCACTGAGCTAAATCTCACTGTGGTGCTGTCCTGTCAAAAACATGAGGTGTAGATTGGGGTTCGGGGCGGGCAGAGGAGTTGAGGGTATTGGGGGGTGTGGAGGGTTTTTTCCTTCTCCTTAGGACTACCCTTTGGTTCAAATTCAGTTTGGCATATTGTCTGCTCACAGGTTTCCCAGAAATTCATTCTAGCACTGGAGAATGAATTATCACATACCTAATGTGATTAATGTGTATATGAAAATAAGCTTTCCCATAAGTGAAGAAATATAGAAGTAAGCTTCCCATGGCCATTTGTGATTACAAAGACTACATCCATCTTATTCTGTAAATCCATGTAATTTCACATTCAAATAAAAGTTAGTGTGTGCGTGCATCACATTTAACAAAGGTAATAAGAAAATCACTTTGTCATATCTACAGTGAACCAGTGTTACTATATATTACAGTTGTCAAAATCAATATGCATGCTAAATATTGCAATATAGCTTTAAGCACCCACATTTTTCATATTCCATTGAAGAAATCATATTTTCAAAATGCATTTGCCTGTCATCACAAAGATATGTGTACATACATATATATAAAAGGTTGCTGGATTGTTTCCAGCTGGGACTATTGCCCTACTGTGCTAGGCGCTGCACACATTTAGGAGGTAAAATAGGACTGTTGCTATGCAGTACTGGTAGTATAAGGGCACAAGGAATATTGTCTTTCCTTGATCTTTGTGTTAAGTAGTCATCCATATATTTGGATGGTAACTAGGGAACATGGGCTAGATCTTCACAGCTGTAGAGTTCACTGTAACTTCTAACTTTAGGAGCCGTCTCACCTACGGGAGCCATCCCAAAGACACTGGTGAAAGTTAAATGCCTCTGAAATGCATCCTCAGAAGCTGGCTAAACCAGCCAGGAGGCGAAGATGGGATATATTTTTCTGATAGGGCCAAATAAAGTAGGATCCTTCTGCTCAGTGTTATGAATGATTTCTGAATGTCCTCTAAAATTGGACACCTAAACTTCATTGCTGAAGAAGGAGGAGGGACTGATCCATGATACTCACGAGTTTAGGGGTTAGGTCCTGGCTTAGAGGGTGCATAGAATCAGAATTAAAGCCTAAATCAGGTCCGGGACCCAAACTCTCATCCTACCTGGAAGCAGCTTCTGGAACACAGCTACAGACGAACCTTCTCACCCCTTTCGGGAGTCACCCCTTCCTCTGGCAGGCGGCTCCAGGGCTGCCCTCACCCCTGGGAACTGTGGGATTGCAAGGATGTCTCCGTCTAACCTCGACTTTCAGCCCTAAAGTTCCTGTTATTAATTTGTCTGCAGAATAATCCCTTGCTTTCAGATCATTCTGCCACATCTAAGTACCCTATATACAAATGATCAAGTTTCTCCTTCTCTCAGCCTTTTCTTTGAGTAGCTGATTTGTCTGAGCGCCTTATAAACTTCTGAAAAAAAGTTGTGAGTCTCTTTGAAAACTTCCTGAAGATTCCCAGATGTTTTCAGGCACTAGCTGTTAAAAGCTTTACCAGCTCTGCGTGCAGAGGGAAGGTCATTTCCTTAATTTCTGGATATCACTCTTTATGCATCCAAAAATTGCATTAGGCTTTCTAGCTTCAACACAGTACTTGAGAGCCCATGCTGAGGTGATTATCTGTGATGATGATCTCTGCTTTAGTTGGAGATCTCGCTGTGATACGCTGCACTAGTGCGTTTTCCTACCATTATTTCTAGCTTATGTTTCTTCCTTGCTTTTAAAACCAGTTGTGCCTACATAGAATTTGCTTCTATTCCTTACGCTTTCTGAATCCAGAATCAGATGAAACAAACACATCATACAGGTTTTAACATTTTGTATTGTCTTAAATACCCAGTCCAGTATTTCTGGTATAATCCTGTTCTATAAGATCTTTTCCAGATTTTTTTTAGAATGTCAGTGGAGTCAGCATGTACAAAAAGAGGATTTTAAGTTACTTACACGCTAACGTGTGAATCAAGACAGATCAGATCTATTTCAAACCACTCCCACTAATTTAGATGGACTTTAGATATAAGGTGAAATACCCAGATTTTTCAGAACTCTAAACACACAAAACACACCTGCAACAGTACATGGAGCTAAAAAAATGGTATATTATCCATTGAAAGATTTCAGTTCACTTGACAGACCGCCCGAATTTGTGCACAGTATGGTTGGTTATTACCATTCTGTAGTTAAAGATGTCATTTTCTTAGGATTAATTTTACCTGTAAGCCTTGCTCAACTTACTAGGACCTGATTTTCAGATCCACTAAAAAGCAGCTTTGTAGGTTTTTATGGATTTAAACCTACCTCACCTTTTGTAGATTTAGCAAGTACATGATCTCTCCCTCACTCTGTTAAGAAGTTCTTAGAAGCCAAGAATGGTGAGAGTTAAACCCTGTGTGTTCTTCCTTTTCCTTAACTTTATTCAAAAGAGAGGCACAGAATATATCTAGCATACTCCTGTATTGGCACTAGCCCTGTTTTAAACACACATTAGAGAAACCACCATCTATTTCTGTTTAAAATAGCCATAAAATTGATTTAATCTGCTTCAAAGAGAAAATGTCTAGTTCTAGGCTTGGGCTGTGTAGTAAAGATAATTTTAAAAAAAAATCTTTTTTCTTTATCCTGACTTTTTGCAAAGCTCTATGTGGCAGCCTTGCATCTCCTACATACAGCAATGTGTTTAGGTTAGTGGATGAGTTTTGAGGTTATTCAAGGGCACATGGCTTTTTGTGTACAAGTATGGCAAATGATTGAATTAGTTAAATCTAATAAGAATTATCTAATTACAGTAACAACTGGTACTAATTCTGTATACCCTATCAGAAACAGAGTAATCACATTCCATACACAGATCTTAATAATTAAGAACTAGTCGAATCATCTGCAGCAGAAGAGAGCTCTGCAGTTTTATCTGTTTCAGCCTTATATATCAAGACAAGATTTGGAACTCAACAAGTAATTCGGTCATTTTGGAACAGATCCAAAATGTTTTACATATTCAGAAGATCCTATGGATAAAAGAACAGTTCAACTCTATAATGTGATACCAATAATAAAGAGCTGTGTTAAGAAAGAGTAGGCAATTTTAAATAGACAATCTAAGAAAAAGGGTAATTATTGTCTCCTATTAAATTTCAGAAACCAACACATGGAACCCTGCTTTGAAAAGAGCTGGTCAACTTAAGTTGAATAGGCTTCAGTTCTTAATAGTATCATGTCAACAGACTAAATCCCTGGCAAGTTCAGACTTGCTTAGGCAGAAAAAATAGCATCACTCTGAATGCACAGACTTGAAAGATAATGCTGAGTCCCAGCTCTCAGCCTTTGACACAACAGCAAATTCCTTACCAGAATTGATACTGTTAAGTGACATGTTGCTGACTGATTAATGCTCTAGCACTGTCTCCAATTGCACCACAGAAGTGATATTTTCTGAAGAGGTGCAACAGCATTGCACATCAATACCCAAGAAGATACGGTTATATAAAGTTGGTCTATAGAAGTGATGTTTGCAGTAGTGTGGTCAGATGTTTTGGAGTGCATTTGTCTTTTAAGCGCCAAAAACAATAGTAGTCCCATTTTGCATACATAGCCCTTAAAAAAGTTGAAATATATGTAAAAAAGTATTCCACTTTTATACATCAGGACACTGAGGGACTGAACTTTGCAATAGGTTGCAAAAGAGACTGGACCCCAAGTTGCCTGCCATGAGCTGCTCTCCAGCCACTCTGCCATGGAAACATCATTTCTGATTCCCAGAAGTGAAACTGCATTTCATGTTCTTATTTCCATTGTATCAGTAGACTCGGAGTCAGAATGATTTATTTTTTTTCAGTTTCATCTTTCTAAAATTCTAAATGCTCGCAAGCTGTCTTTCATTAATTTAATCACACTATTTTTATGGCACTATCATTTTTGTATGCTGCCTGGTTATACCTGCTGCCTGCTTAGTCTCCAGCTTACATTTCTCTTATTCATTTTCAGTGCAACATGAGCTATACTCATCCTAACGTTTTCTACCAGAAGTATTTATTTCTCTACTTTTAACCATTAGCAGTAATTTTAGAGGTTGTCTGCTTTTATTTTTTGTCTCTATTTGTTTTCCTATCTCCATGCAAATCTAATTTAGCTTGTAAATCCTTGAGGACTTAATGTTTTATTTTAACCTTATTTATATTTAATAATAATAATGGACTGATACCAGAAATAGCAGATCTAGACACTCTGGCAGTATAAGAATCCCTCCTTTCATTTTTGTTTACACTTTGTTTTACTTTGTTAAAAAAGTAGAATTCTATTTTTGTGATTCCAGTATGTAACCTTCTTGGAGCTTCTGAATCCTTCTTTCAAACATAAAAAAAAAGGGAAGTTTTCCAGCACCAGGGCATGAAGTGTGACATGCTGTTCTGCTGTTCTGAATATTCTTAAAAATATCAGGCAATATCCAGGTGCATTTCAGGGGGTGCTACCAAAATTAAGTAAAAAAGCCCTGTTGAGCCCATGATAAACTTTGTTCCCTTATTTAAAAATCTGAATTTAATCACTATGAGTGGTAAGACCTCCCTATGTCACTGTGGGACAGGATCCATCTGTTAGAAGTGAACATCCTACCACTCCTGACTTACCACTTTAAAGTCCTGCCAGTTCTCTTAGCACTTTTATCTAAAAGTCTTAGATCATATGTGTTAAAACTTCCTCTGGAAAGGCAAAAAGTTCCCTAGTACTACAACTAAAACATAATTGTGAGAGAGATAAAGGACAATTTGGCACTTGATAGCTGGAAAATGCAGAATCTACCTGTTTTGTTAAAATATTCCACGTCACATGAATACACCCTATGGGTAATAATAATAGAAAGTCTTACCATAGAAAAATCTTATGACCCCAAAGAGGAAAGAATTACATAACCATGAAATGGGCAAATCACCGCTACATCCCCTTCCTTTTTTTTGCTTTAGTCATTCTAGAAGTTGCATATAAAACACTGTTCCCAGGTTTGTAACCGGCACAAGTATGCAATTAATAGAAAGAACGTTTTGCATAGATACCTATCCTTAGTCAGGTCCACTAGTATGATCTTCCCAGTCCAGTCCTATCACATTGTATCAGTAAAAGTGAGAATGGAGTGAGATTAATAGTAGACCAAAGCCTAAATCTTTGTTTGAGCTCTTAGTCAGGCTGATGATAAGTAGTAGGAATACAAAGGTAGGACAGATACTGGAAATAAGGATATGGATTATCATGCTTAAATGTCAGTAGAATATGGATGTCTGCTGAAGTGAAGGGAACTGGTCTCCCTACCATAACAGAAAAAAATAAAAGTCTTACACAAAATCACTGCCATGACAGCTAGGTTATAATGTGGCTCTCCGAAGAGAGTTTTTGCTCACTCTGCACAAATGTAGAAAAGAATAATGTCCCTCTTATTTACACAAACTAGGATAAATATTTATAAAAGATTTTGCCCCTCAAGTTTCGTGACATAAAGCATGCAAAACTAATCCCACGTTCAGAGAAGCTGACACCTTCCTCTGGAACATCTAGCTCGGATTCATGTTATCACACAACAGTGAATAACAATGACCATTGATCTCTTTCACAACAAGCATTTATGTGGCTTTAGTGGATCACGCGAATGTGAAGCAACAGCAAGGTTCAGAGGCCTAAAAATTGCATTATTATAGCAGCAAAAGAGAAAAAAATCTCTGTCCTGAATAGCGGAAATCAAGTCTGTTCAATGATCTGATTTTCCTTTTTGTTTTTAAAATATATGTAGCTTGAAATTCAAGTACACATCGCCATGTCTGCTGTTGCCAACATAGCTGATGAGGAAGTGTTGTGTGATTTCTGACAACCGAGTAGAATAACAATCGTTTCAGAGCTGGACTTGAAGCCTTCTTTTGAAATCAAGTGCAGCAGAGGACATCCTGCAAGCGTTCTCCCCCTCCTCTCTTTGTGTGACAGTATTCCTAAAGACAACATGAATATTCACAAGGGCTGACTACCACCAGCCAAGTTGGGCTCCAGCTGGACATCTTTTAATAAACAAGTGATACTTCTGATTTCTTCCTCTTGTGCTAGAAAAGGTGTTGCCAGTAGCAGATAGGATCTGGCCCTCAGAAAAAAACAGTTGTGATCTTGCATTTGCCATTTGTCGAGGGATTGCATGCGACTTCTTTATGTGCCTTTTTGGCTTCATATTTTGAGCTCTTCTGAATAGGAGTTGTCTTAATGCTGTAGTACAGTATGGCTCATTTCTAAGTTGAGACACTTCTAAAAAATAATAAAAGGAGACAATTCTGCCTTGTGTGATATGGCTGGTTGTGTTTTATTGTTTTGTTTCTTTACAGTGTTTTTCCTTTGTTCTTCAGTCTGGATCCTTATACTCTATCCTGAACTCGTTGCAATACAAAACCAACATGATATTTGCAGCAATCCAAGATAAATATTCATTGTTTCAATTACTTTGGTGCAGAAATAGTAAATAGAATAGTGAATAGGAACATCTGGACCAGTCTTTGGACTAAATTTCCAAATCACTGCAGAAATTTGACCTGTGTATTCTAAACTTGCCTGTGTCCCTTGTATTTCAAACAGTACTTAATGCCAGATCTCTATGAAGGTGAGACAATCCATCTCAACAGGACTGACCCACTGGGAAATAAAAGATTACTTTAATCACTTTAAGTTATCAGGAGACTTTATAATAAAAGATGCACTTTCCTGATTATACGTCCTTGTCAGAAATACCAGGAGAGTGACTGAGTTTTGTGTGGCTTGCATATCTGCTTTAAGGCTGCTGTGACAGCAAATCTTGGCAGAATTAAATATGAATCTTTGCATGTGGTTTCTATAAATCCGACATTTTCCACTTTACAATCCAGAAAAGATGATTGAGCAGATGGTAATGCAAGCCACTGGATTTATGCAATTTTTTGCTAAAACTGGGAATTTTCACTCCCAAGAGCAGCTTATATATGAGGGACTGAAAAGGCTGAATACTAATTTTTTGGCAAAGCACCATGCTCACATAACCTAGGTACACAAATACTAGTTATAAATAAGCTGACTGTAGGAGGTACAGAAAACAAATTCTTTCTGTGTCAATGAATTATCTCTCAAGTCAACTTCATATATGCATATATATATATATTTATGTGCAATCTTTTAATCCATTTATAAAACAAAGAACTAATGCCTATCTGCTTTTAAGTAATCAAAATAAATTACATTAAAACCAAAAAATCTAAGGACCAGAATGCATGAAGTGTGAGCAGGGACATAATAACGAATGCATTTTTATTTTAGGAATTCTTCTCAGGAGCTGCTGTAATCAGTGACTCAATGCATAACTTATTAATAATGCTTCATGAGAGACTCTTTCAGCAGGTTTTCAACTTTTCTGCTGTGGCCCCATGGAAGCTAAAAACAAACCCCTGCATTTTATTATTGCTCTGTTATTCTTCC
This sequence comes from Rissa tridactyla, assembly GCF_028500815.1. Taxonomy (NCBI): domain Eukaryota; kingdom Metazoa; phylum Chordata; class Aves; order Charadriiformes; family Laridae; genus Rissa; species Rissa tridactyla. The sequence continues at coordinate 111,930,457 of NC_071468.1, read as the reverse complement.
AAGTTTTCCCTGAAGGTTGAAGTCTCTCTGCTCCGTCTGGGAAGCGTGTGCAGAACGAGGAGGTCCCACAACGTTTTCAATGACTGTGCTTTCACGTTCATCACTGGATGACCCTTTCTGTCATAGCACCTTTCCAGGGTATCTGTCATGCTTATCCAAGATTTCCAGTCAAAAACACTGTATTAATCTTACCATAAGGCCATGGAAGGAAAATCCATCTCTTCTACTATCAGGCACAGCAGCATTAATGTTGAGCATAGGCTCATGCTCAGGCACCCCTGTAGTCAGTGAGGCGAGGGGATCTTGCAGGAAGTAATTCAGCCAATTTAAGACTAGAGTGACCTTCCAGCAGTGCCTTTCACTCGCTCTTTAACACAGAGATTCCTTGGGCCATTGCGTGTCCCACCAGGACCCATGTTTTTACCGTCTGTCACCAATATTCTTGCGTTGACAGTCTCGCTGTGGATGGACCTCTGTGCCCTATGAGAGTTAACCAGCCTTCGCATAGACATAGCAGGGTGTGAAGAGCAGTATTTAGGACCGGCATCCTAGACTGAAAAATCCTCCAGCAGGGATTGTCTTTATTTGCAACTCATACAGAGTTGAGCACATTTTTTGGCTCTTTACACTGAGCAATAATTCTTAATAACAGCACTGTCTGCAGGCCAGAAATGCTCTGATTCATCTCAGCTTGTAATTCTGGAGCCTGTATTAATGTTTCTTCATCGGCTTTTTTTCTGAATGAAGCCTACATACTTTCATACCAATCGGGGTGTGATTTTTTATTCTTTTTTTAATTGTGGCTTCCAGCCTCCCCTACCCTTTATAAATGCCTTTTAGATTTCCCATTGCCTCCTTGATGCTGCAAAAACCCAATGCACTAAAATGCCCACTAGCCTTGGAACGTATCCTGGTAGTGCTTCATGGCATAAACACTTGCAGAGCAGTCTCAGGACTCCAGCAGTCTCCTGAAGTCTGTTGACCATTGCAAGAGCTTTGTGATTTATTTCTGCCACTCTCGTGAATTTCCCCAAAGAATCATTAAAGGTGTTGTATGGGTAGAATATTATAACTTCATAATCACATGCAGGTAATTTAAATGAAGGGCACAGTTCTTCCCTTGTCGTCAGAAACACGTCTGTTGCCTATTACCTCTGAAAGTCCCCCCCTTCCCTTCAGCCTTTGCTCAGAGAGTCCACGTTTCTGATCAGTAGCAGATGGAAGAAAATGATTAAACTTACACATAAGGACCAGATCCTGCAGTCCTAGTTCCTTCCTTATTCTGGCAGTTTTCCCATTGACTTCAGTGCCAGAGTAATAAACGTAAAGGGCAACTGGATCCGTAGCAAAGATATTATTGTTAGCTTCCTCTATGTTTCTCAGAATATTTTTCACAGACTGATTACTGAGGCGTAGGGAAGAATATTTTCCCTACCCAATTTCTTGTTTGCATTCACTGTGTCTAATGAGATTCCACTGTGCCAAAGTAATGCATTTTAAATTTAACATTCAAATTGCAAATCACAATAGCTATGTTGCAAAGGGGGCAACACCATCCGAAAGACTTGACATTGGTCTGGTACAGGTGAATCCTCTTTCCTGGGGATTATCTGTGGGATCATGGGTAAATTCTTTAACTATTCTGTCCTGTTTTGAGATAATCCTTTTCAAATATTTCTTGACTATCCAGGTAAAATGAACTTTGCAGGTAGCAAATAGCATTGTGAATACCACAAAGCATGTATAGATCACATTGGCCACCCAGCAGAATGTAGTTTACATTAAAGAACAATCACAGTGAATCATTCCACATGGACTTGCCTACTTTAAAAGGAGCTGATTTGTTTCCAGGGTCTAATAAACAATTCAAGTGAGTCATTATTTTAACATTGTATACCTTTCCTGTTTATAACCAGTAGCGAGAACAATCTGGAAATTATTTCAGAAAGCATTTTCATTTTTGCAAATCATACTCCCAGACTTTGTCTTCTACAACATGCTCTCTCCTTACAGTGCAGATAATTTGGGGATTTGGGTCTTCTTTTACATTTCATTCTAAACTCTTGGGGACAGAAATCTTATTCTATTTCTGCATGTAAATAAGGAATGACAGCGTATCCATTAACAAATACGCATTTGCTAAATATAAGTCATCACAATTCCTGTAAACTCAGTAAAAGAAGGATGATCCCATGGTTAGGTTATTCGGGCAGAGTTTCCTTCTCTGTCCATATGTTTCCTGCATGACTTTGAACATCTAAGTCTCATCCTATTTCCCTTTTATTTACTTAATTGAAGTATCTAATTTTCTAGGCTCTCTCTGTTATTGATGGAGAAAAACAAGCACATCCAATGCGCCTACCCATTATCTGTATCCACCCTTGAGATGGGATGGGATTGAGCAGGACTCAGAAGTTTGATTTTGAAAGGTGCCTAACCACCCTTGTCAGCCTGGTCCTTATTTTCTCTGTGTCTTGTCTTCATTTTCAAAATAGAAGTAATTTTAATGTTCTCCTAAGATTATCTTGGTGCTGACACCTAAAGAAATAATTATTAATAATGTATCAGTGAACTGAAACCAATGAAGTGTGGGAAGACAAGTCAACAGCTTCTGAACATAGCTCTTAAGACTGGTAAGAAAGACAGAGGATTTCAACATGGATACAGTAGTGGCAAGAATTTAGCACCCACAGTTTGAGAGCATGGGAAAGATCTAGCAAAATGAAATGTACTGTGCCTTGCTGTTTTGGCCATAACTAGAGTAGATTGGATGTAAATGAAATAGCTTAAGTAAGTTTAACTGAGGTCCAAACATTTCTCCAAGAGGCAAAATTAGAGGATTAGGTCACTGTAATAGTCTCGGTGGTCTTGTGTAGATTATCCCAGACCTATTCACAAGTATGTAGTTTTATTCTGCTCTAAAGCCAAAGTTTCCCTCACAGGCTTGTTTTGTAAATTCATTGAACTGGTTTCACAATCAGAAGTACATGGAGTTTTTCTAAGTGCTCATGGTATTATTCATTGTTATGATTCACCATTTGTATATAGTGTCATGTGTACTCATGGTTTCCACCGCAGTCTGTGCAGATGCCCTCATTGGTCTGCAGTTTTTCAAATTACAGCCCCCAGAAATCTAGAGGAGTTTCAGTCCCTGGAGAGTGGAAATGCTTGTAAGAGGCAGAAATAAGAGGGAATAATAAAAAGAAAGTTGGATTAATATTAGCCTAAATAGGAACAATCAGATAGTAGGTAAATAGTGATGAGGTAAAGGCAATTTAGCACAGGTCAGTAGGTGGTAATAAAACAATGAGATGAAACTAAGCAAAAGAAAATTTAGGTTGAAAGCCTGGGAACTTCTCCTAATAGTGAGCTTTATTACACTAGAAATAGTCTTCTGGGGAAGTCAGTGGAAACAAGTATCAGGTGAATCAATTTGTTACAGAATGGAAAAGCTTTGAGTACAGGGAGAAATCTCCCACTACAAATGGATGTGTGGGTTTACCTACCGTTTCATTTCTTCACTATGCAGCTGAGTGATATCTGAGAATTAGGAAAATACATAAATTTGGAGGGAGGGATAAAGGTTTGATTCCCAGACTTGCTACAGATTTTCTGTGAGAACTCAATTAAATCACTAAAGTTCTTATTTAGAGCTGACTGGGAAATGAATTTCACTACTGTGTAGAATGTCAAGGTTCAGGGAGGAAAAAAAAAAAAAAAGTCCTTAACCAGGATGAACTTTGGCATATTGCAACCGCAATGAAATTCTGTGGGAATAAGGAAGGCAATGACCTCCCATTCCCTTGGTACTGCTCAGGTCCCTGGCTGTTCGCTTGGCAGCCAGCTGGAGTCAGAGCACTGAGGCATCCTTCCAGCAGGTGCAATTTGTGCTTACAGTACTTCCTCTATGGCAATCCGGGTAAAGCACAAATAAAAACATGTGCCCACGGGGTTAGATGTTCAGCCTGGTCTCTCCTTGCTCTGCAACAGCTCCTCTGCCTTTCTCATATACTGGGCTGACGCAGAACAAGCTCTTCCTCATTGCTGCCTCTGGGAGGGCTACTTCAGATTTCATAGTGGAGGCTGGTTGGGGCTTTGTTGGCTGCTGAGAGAGGAGGGAGAGCAGCAGCGTTTACATTTGCAGCTCTGCTCCCTTCTGCTTTTGTGCCACTGGGAACTCTGTATCCACAGCAGCTGCCAGGATAAGGATAACTGCAGTGTTGTATCTCTCCCTGAGCTCCTTTGTGGAACAACGTACAGTTGTCATATAGAAAACCCACGCCGTGATCTGCTTCTTTGGTAAATGAAGATCCAACACATTTCCCCATTACTTGCGCTGTCACAGTTGCTGGGTTTTCGCTGCCTTATGGGCAATCTGTGAAATGAATGCTCCTCACAGCCCGCAGTCACTTGCACAACAAACAGCCACTAAACATTTTGCTGCCTTAGGCAACCAGGGTTTGACTGATATGTGTGAACTGGCTCTGGCTGCTTGTTCCTCCATTTGCTGTTGCAAGCCATTCGGGTTCCTTGTTCACTGCTCTGTTTGCTGTCTGAGTTGTCTCTTAGCAGACAGCACGGGACGAAGCAGGTGTGAGGAAGAGGAACAAAGAAAATTATAGTTCTTAGAATTCGACTAACCCTACAGTTCCTTGTACTGTACAATGGCGTTTTTGAACATACAATTTTAATTTTCCTTCCCAAGGATTTTTCTCTTTAACTGCCTGCCTGCACACACTGCATTTTCTTTCCCCATCAATCACTGCCCTTACAAAATCAACTGCTTTAACGGGTCTGTGCTGCGGCTGCAGGCAGCCCACAATGGGAGCACCACTATCAGCAACTGTGCCTCTGTAACATGGATTATTTTAGACTCTGGAAATGGCACAGACCTGTTCAGTTGTCAACAATAAGTCCTACGGCTTATTTGGCTTAATATAAATACATTGTTAGAGTGCAAAATTTCTCTAAGATGATCACCTACACCTGGAAATTAGTAGGATATGAAGAGAGGCACAGTTAGCTATATAATGTAATCTCCTGCTTGTTACCCATAAAATTTTAATAGTATTTGTGCCCAGAACCCTCATGTGCAAAGAGGTGATATTGCATTAGGGGATGTGTTCAGATGACATAAGAGACTGTCTTTGTCTCAGTCTGAGTAGGCAGGCCAAAGAATGGAAGAAGTGTTTGCGGGTGCAAAGGTGAGTGACAACACAGTAAATGACAGAATATTTGACTTGGGAAGCAGTTAAATCCCATCTCAGTGCTTTTACAAGTCCTTCTCCTGCTCCAGTCTCGTTCTAGTATTTCATTCAGCTGTGTTCAAGCAGGATTTATACATGCATAATATATTTAGCTGCCAGCAACAAAGGTGACCTGCAAGAAGGATTCTTACTACCTTACTGTAGAGAGCTATATCTGTAAAGTAACACTGAAATTAAATCTGTGAATGAATACCTAAAGCTCTCTGTTACCTTCCAGTTTGGCTGACACTTGGCAAAGAAGCTTTTATTCGTGTCAAATAATTTTTGGACTGCAGATAATGTGGATAAAAGAAGCAGATGTTAGGAGAAGACTGGACACACATGTTAAAAATTTTGATCTGCTGCACCGACATCTTGTATGTGGGCCCGTTTTTTCTTGATGAATCACAGCACCACTGTAACGACTGCAATCAGTGGTTACAAGGTGCTACAAGCCAGCCGCCTTTTAGCAGTGGCAGCAGATGCTTGACTCCCTGTGTATAAAAGTGTCTGAAACCACAGCTACAGCCAAGATCTCAGTATACAAAAGTACTCCTCTCTTAAGCATCTGCAGAAACAGACTGCAGCAGAAAACATCAAGGATCAGTGGTATGTGCCTTGAATGTGTCCCCTGCAACTCCACTCTATTAAATAACAGACTGAGGCAGGAACTGTGGTTAACTAAAGCAGAACTTGGTGTGTTGCCATAACGTGATAAAGGTCACTTCCATGTAGGAAGAAGGATTGCTTTTCCTCTGAGTTGGTGTATCTCACCAGGATACATGGTAAATGGGGTGTGCAGTGTCAAACAGAATCCTCTCTTCAGACCACTGAATAGCAACAGTGTCAACGCACTACGCCAAACATACCAACTTCAGGATTTCTGCACGGAATGTACTATCCAATGAAATTTGGTTGGCAAAGCCATGTATTTTGAGCCTACTAACCCATCTTCCTGTTCAACATTTCCTAATGTGCTGGGTCTTTCAATTAAGTTTTACGGCAAACAAGCTGAAGCAAAATACAACCGAAGTTCTCCATCCTCTTCTTAACTGCAAGCGTGGATAATTTGTAGCTCATTGTAAAACATGTATGTAAGCCTCTGCAGAATGGAAGCCAAAGTAAAGAGTTCAGTCTAGATACTGCATTCAAAACTCCTTAAGCGTGAAGTAAAACATGGCCAGCTTATTTTCTCTTTTCTTTGGATGTATGCAAACTAGCTTGAATAATTTCCAAATCTTAATTCTCACCAATAGGTGGCACCAACATTTTCTCCTTTCTTCATGACACATTTCCAGTAGCTAGATTTAAAGTCTACCCCAGTTCCAAATTATCTGTTAAATCATGATGAGTTCTGTTCTGTTCTTTTTCCTGCAGATTGTGGCTGATCACTATGCAGTGGTACATGTTTTGTTCTCTAAGTATTTCACAAACTTTGTGTGGGGTGTTTTACTAGATACATTACCAATAATTCAGACTGCTGTTCTCTTTCATGTTGTGGGAGTCATTTTAGCAATGCTTTATTGGAGTCTGGGTTCAGGGTGGGTTTTTTTTTATGTTTGATGGCTTTCTTCTCCCTTTCACACAAAAATGTTACTGTATATATCAACTTTTTTAAAAAAATGATCTTTCCTTCCCTCCTCTGCAGGTAATAAAAAATTGAAAAGTAGATTTGTAAAAAAAGTCAAGTAGTATTTTTTCCTGCTTCGTGATTGTATGATTGCAGCCTTTACAGCCAGGATTCTACTGAAAGTAATTTAATAGCTATTCCCTGAAAAGTTTCAATCGTGTGAATTTTATAGTTGTTTTGGAGAGTAGCGTGTTTAGTGTGGTACTAAAACTCTGTCATAGGAAAAGTCACTGGAACCAAACGCAAGCATAGCTGCAGCAAACTCAATTAATTGATTGGGAGAATATCCACTGCCCTTTTTGGAAGGGAGGATCCTTGTTCCTAACAGACAGATCCACTACAAGTAACCAGTTACTCTGCATTAGAGCCCAATGGTTTTGTTTGCAAATCACAATTTGTCTTGTTCCAGATTAATTCTCAGTGGCCAAAAGACTTTAGTTTCCCAATTGAGATTCACAGACAAGACTGTTTTCTTAGTCTCTCCTTTTGAAGTTACAGTCATCATTACATGAATGTGTTTTCAGGATTGTAACAGTCATTCTGTGAATCATAATCCCAAACTTTATAACTGTTGTATTTTTAGGGATGTGAGGTTTAATTCACAGACTATTTCCTATTGACCTGAATTCATGGCACTTCTGGTCAGGAAACAAGAATGCTGTTTCATCTAAAATCTAAAGTTTAAAGCCTGCCTACCTACCTTCCTATCTGCACAAATCATTTGAACGTGTTTGTTCAGTTTGCTGTTCTGAGGAACGTTGTGAAAACAGAACCTATCTCGTGGATGACTGCCAAGATTAAGGAAAGTTTGGGCATCCAAGTGCCAATTACATAGAAGTTAGTCTTCTCCTAACATAATTTATACACCTGACTTGTGATCTTTACATCTTGCTTTTTCATGAATCAAACCAAACCTCTTTATTGAATCTGTACAACCTTGTTGTGTTCTGAATATTCACTTCCCCAAGCCTCATATTCACAGACCTGTCAGATACTCATTTCACCAATTGCACACCACGTTTTCATACACAACATGAGCACATGACCTGAAGCAACTTCTAAAACACTGTCGTGGTTTAAACCCAACCGCCAGCTAGGAGCGTACAGCCGCTCGCATAGTTCTCCCCCTTCCCCTCAAGAAGGGTAGGGACAAGAGGCGGAAAAGGAGGGGAAAGAAAAGTAAAAAAACTCATGGGTTGAGATAAAGACAGTTTACTAGAACAGTAAAAGAAAAAAGAAAATAACAATAATAATAATGGTAAAAGACTATACAAGATAAAGTAATACAACACAAGTCACTCTCACCGCCTGGAGAATTCGTTGCCCAGCCTGTCCTGAGCAGACATTGCAGATCCCTGACCCCAGGCCAACTCCCATTTATACACAGAGCATGACATCTGTGGTGCAGAATATTCCATTGGCCATTAAATTGTTCTGTTTATGTTCCTTCTCAGCTTTTATGGGAAGCTGAAAAAAGGTCTTGAATAGTATAAACATCACCTAGCAACAACTAAAACAATATGCATTATTGACATTCCTTTCATAACAAATTAGAAACACAGCAACCACTAGAAAGCACATTAACTCTATCCCAGGTGAAACCAGAACAGACACAAAAAATTAACCAGCAGTATTCTTTACATCTCTGGTAAACATGTGGTTAAGACTTTTCACCCCATACTAGCCAACAGGTTTGTCTAAAATCCATTGGCGACATCTGAAAATGCCCTTTGACTTGAATGTAAGTTCTTGAATTACTCTAATGACCTCAGTGGTGTGGTTATGCCCTAAAATGGGAGACGTTACCTTATCCAAACTTTTCAGGAAACTCGATGTGTTTAAAATAGTCATTATCCCACTCCTTAAATGATTTAACATTTTGCTGGCCTTTATGAAGCCTTAATTAACCTCTCCCTTTTTTATGATGAACATTCTGGAATTTTCCATTTCTGTACAACTGAATGATTCCAAAACACACACCTATGGCTGAAACTTGTTTAATTTGGGATTTTAGGTATCCACCCTGTATTGCAAAAGTAGCCTGTGTGACGCAATATTGTTTTCAGCAGCAGACGTTGTAAAACAAGTATTGAGAAATCAGAATGTATCTTTATCCTTGTGCGTGCTTAGCAACCTTACAGGTCTGGATGACAAAAAGAATTTGCCCTTGGACAGTAATTTAGCAAGACACCAAAGAGTCAGGAGGCAAAATAAAAACTTTGCTTATATTTCGCAACTAGCAGGGAATGAATACAGAACCTCACAGTCACATTGTTTTATATTAGGGCAGCATTTGAAACCTTTCACTTTTAGACCTGTGCAGTTCCTGGAAGCAGGAACAAGAAACTTTCTCTTTTTGCATCCTGTGGAGTAGCTGTCAGAAGAACAGCTGTACAGGCACAAGATATTTCTTGACCTTGCCATTAGCATTAAACAGATATTGTTCAATAATGATTAGATAAATAAAATAAAATAAAATAAAATAAAATAAAATAAAATAAAATAAACAAAAATGAAGAAAAAAATCCATGAGAAAAGGGCTTATTAACATCTCTCAAGTCTCACGCTGTGCTCCAGGGCCCAACATGAAGATATAAATGTGGTTGATATATGTATAGTCCATATAGGAAGTAGATCAGAGCAGCACCTACCTGTAGCTATCTAATTGTCATGCTACAGCTGGTGTCGAGGTGACCCTGTTTAGGGAGTTTACATATTCAGAGCAGAAGGCAGCACTCCTGCACAGGGTTTGTGTGTCCCTTGCTGAGTAGCACAACCTGAGTCTTCCTCTGCTGTTGGGCATCCAAAACCAGGTAGTCAAAGGAGTTACAACTAGATTTACCTGATCTCACTGGTCTGAGGAGGTACCTGAAGTCATAATTGTTGCTGACCTTGTCCTTGTCGACTGCCTTGCACTTAGCCCCTATTCAGACTGCAGACAACTGCCACCCTCTCGCAGCAAGCAATGTTGAGAAGGACTCAGAATTGTCTGAGCACTAATTTTGTAGGAGCAGAAGGGACACATGAGGTCTTCTGGGTCAGGCACAGAGTACACCTTACTGCTCAGTATGTCCTGGAGCAGACACCCTGCAGAGCAGGGAAATCCAGGTTTCCAAATGCGTATCCCCTGCCCAGTCTCTTGAATACTACAAAAGGTAAGGAATGGCAAGGGCTGGCAGCCCCCATCTCAAGCTCATACTCAGGGTCACGTCTCCCTTCCAGGGTAAATGTAACCGCTGGGCAAAAGCTTCCCGACTCATCCTGACTCACGCTCTTCTGTGCTGAGAAAGGAAAGAGTTTTTAAAAGAATTAAGCACACAGAGATGCAGTTTGGCACTCAGTAGGATGAAAGTATTGCTGAAATTAGGTTCATACCCAATTTTGGAAGACAAATGCCTCTAAAAATCTGCTGCCCATGGCTAAATAGAGCACGGTTCATGCAATCCATCTCCTCTGACTTTCACCATCTACAATCTAGGTGTCTACACTGGAACCAGTGACTTTAGGCTCAATAGAGGGAAATAGATGCTTTTAAAGAGTGAGTCATCTGACCTATTTTAGATATCTCCATTAGGAAGAGACATATGAAGGTCTGGAAGTGCCTGTTTTTTTCCACTGACTCGTAAAGAAATCCAGATAACTAGATCAGAAACTATCCATGTAGGTGAATCTGACCTCGTGTATCCTGGAGCACTCACCGCTAAGTTGCAATTCACATTATACAATTTAGGCAGTGACTGACAATGCGATGCTAGCATTTATAGCTTAACTAATAATCTATGTAGAGATGGTACAGCTGGTTGGGAAGGAACAAACAAGTGATTAAAGGAGTACATTTGCTTCCCCTGAATTCAGCCTGTGTGTGGTTTTGTTTTTATGACTTTGCCAGAGAAGCAGCAGTCTTTGCTAACCTGAGTCTCACAGCAGACAGAAATGTCTGCATGAGGCAAGGCAGAAAAAAATTACTTCTAAGAAAGTCAGTTTCTGGGGGGAAGAGTAGGAATGACAGCTTTCTTTTTGACCAATAGTACATTTATTAATGTAGGGATCCAGTATCTACATTTGGTTGCCGATGAACTAGTCTTTCTCAAGGAAATGCTTCAATTTTCAATAAATTCGGTGGAGTGAGATAAGGTTGATGAAGACATACATAAGTTAGGTACCTCCTTCTCTCCACTGACTGTAGCAACCCCTCAAGGTGATCTAAGTCAGACGTTGATCCAGCAGGGAGTGATGAGGCTGCTAGGAGTTCCTGGGGCCTGGGGCTCAGAGTGGGTCTCCATCATCACATCTTCTCTTCTAGCGACTGACAGGGTTAGCTCACCCCTTGGCTAATCTGGATGGCAGTAGCACTCTTGCATGAGACAATACTGCTTGTCTCCTCCTACTTCTGAGCAAGTATGGGTGACTCAATTGAGCACCTGTGAATTTTCCAGGCTAAGAAGGGAGTCACTTCAGGAATATAAGATCCTAAAGCACTAGAAAACAGCAAACTAGGCCCTTGTTTGGATCTTCAGACTGTTTTACATGGCTCAGATCTCACCAGTTATGATCACAGTGTTTATTACAATGCTTCGGTACAGGTCACAACTTGAGCTGTTGTTTCCAAGGGTCTGTTATATCCAGATTGCACAATGAACTCTCAGCTGTACACATATTATTCTCTCATTTTATGTTTTTTTTAAGCATTTCAGTTGATTGGTTTTAGATGACATTATTGCATTAGCTGACGTGGGCCTGCAATTTCTGTGTTCTCAAAAAAGCCTGAAAACCACAAATGGAAATGCTTTAGCTTTTATTAGTGTTGCATTAATATATGTGAGGATATTCTTGTAACATGAGATCTATCACCATTATCCCATATTTGAGAAATCCATCTTGGATTGTTTTGATATTGTTTTCCCTTGTCCATCTTTGTTTTCAGCAATACAGGGTGAAATTAAATGTATTTGTCATATATCTTAAGTTCTTAAAAATTAAAGCCATCTTTGTATAGAATCTAAAGTAGTGATATCTTGGGTGACTGCCCGAATATTTAATCCATACAAAAGTTTTATTATTGATGCAGCATTGTTGCTAAAGATAGAAAGTCAGCTGCAGCTACAGTCATTGTATATACTCTAAAGATGGTCTGGCACAAACTTTTACATATCCTAGATTTTTGTAACAAATGTCTCATTGGGTGTCAGGTTGCTGTTATACTACTTTAAGACATGTAACAGGAAGTAAGGAGATGGAAACTTGTGAAATCTATGTCCAAGTTCTTCCACTGGAAATAATATTAAAGAATAATTTAGGAATATTCTGCCTGTTCTGGCACATTTACTAAAATCTGCCTTTTTTCATTTTTATGCAGGTCTTAACTGTGTGCTTCATCTATATGCTGGTCTCAACCATTTGCTAAGAATATCCCTAGGTAATTTGTTCTCGCCTTCTAGGCTGTTTGTAAATGACTCAAACTCTGTCGAGTATTCACTACTCAAAATTTAGTCAAAGAACTGGTTCAATTCACCGGACTCCCCTGTGGTAAACTGCTGTCAAACTGTTTCCAATTCCTCCTGTGCTGAGCATAGCACATTGCTTACTGTATTTCCAACAGGGCACTCAGTCACATGAGAAGGTCTTGAAAGGAAGGCTCCATCATTTCCCCCGCTAGCCTACTTGAACAACATTCATACCCCTCACAGCTAAAAATGTGCACTTTATTTCTAATTTGTACTGTATGGCTTTATCTTCCAGTTGTTCGTTCTTATTATGGCATCTGGGGCTTGTCTGTAAGCTGGTTTACGTGACTTAATGACTTACCCATGTGTGACATCGCCATTTGTTTAGTCCCTGCACACTGTCAGCTCTTAACGAAGCATTAACCTCAATTGGATGTGGTATGGGGAGCAGGGGTACAGGGAACTGAGATTGTTTCCACCTCCTTTTAGTGCTGTCTGTGGAAACTCGTTTTCGAGCTGCAGTCGGTAGCCCATGCATTCCGAGCAGGGCTGGATCCGCTCCCTGTGTCTTCCAGGTTCTTTCTCTTTCTTAAGAAAGTGCTATCAGTAACGTCTAAACACGGAGGTGGAAGTTAAAACGCATAGCTGCTTTTACGCAGCCACTTTGTCTGGCTTGTGCCGGCGGTGGCGCACCGAGAGCCTGCTGTGCACGGGCACACCTGGGTGGTTTGCAGAGCTTTGCGTACAAAATGTCACCTGCTCCGTTTCCATAACTCCGACTTCTATGAACTATGACTCATGCCAGCCAGCCTGCGCTAGACTAAGGGGTTTAAAAAGCAGCACTATTGATCTACCACTGTGTTACTGATAAGTGTGAAAGATATTTTTTTTTTAAAAAGACATGTAGCCAATGTAAAAATAAATGCTCATTGGTCCAGCTGCCTTTGAAGCCCCTGCAAGGCACCTCCCATGGAAAGCAGTGGAGGTGAAGTTTCTGTTCCACCCACCCTTGTGCAAGTCACCTGTTCAGACGAGGGATTTCAGTATTCCTGGAGACATTTTTAATTGCTTATGATATCAATTTAATTGCTTAGAGAGGAAGAATGAAAGAGGGGAAAAAAACAGGGAAGTTCTTTTGAAAATGTTGGTGTATTTAAATTACATGGGATAATCAAACGTTAATTTAAGTAGAGAAAAGAACATCAGAAAGACTTATAGAGCATTAAATTATATTCAAGTAAGGCTTAGCATTAAGAATCAAAGTAATGGCTAGAATAGCTAGGATAGTGTATTGGATTTATATTTGTCTTATATATAGGAATTTTATACTAGAGAAACATACAGTTTTTGCAGCGAATGACAAATGTTATTATCACCATTATACTTTGGGTAAACTACAGACTCATAAACTAAGACTGTATGAATTATATGCCAAAGAACAAAGAGAACTGCTAACAGAACTAGGTCTCTTGACTCCCACTCGGTGTTTTTTTCATCGGACCTTACTGAATGAAGGATAAATCACAAGCATAATTTTTAAGGAATCCTTTTCTTTTTGTCTTTATCAGATATTGCACTTTCTATCATTTGCATAAATGGAAAAGAGGAAACCTTCCTTTGCCAAGTATCTTTTTTTCCATAAATCTTTAAGAAATTAATTAAAAGTAGTTAGAAGTGTTGAGGGACCTGGTGGAGGGCTAATATCTGTGAGTGGTTCATCCTTCTGGAATATTTTAAAATTTGAATTCTAAGTTTCAACAAAAGCAATGATATAATAAAGAGGGAATTCAGTGTGGGCTGTATCTTAAGAAGAGATGCAGAGCATCTCTAATGTGGACATAGATAGTCTTGCTGCCCTGAGCAATGGGATTACGTTACATTAAGATGGCACCTGTCCGTCGGCTCACTTTGCTCATTATATATTTGCTCCTCAGACTGTCAGCTTTTGGTTCGTCTGGTTTTTTGTGAGCCTCAGCTGTTCCAGAGCTGCCTCTCCCAAACTTTACATTTGTGTCTGATGTAAGCTCTCACCAGCTGCTTGCCCCACCTAACAGTTCCTCTTTGTTTCACGCTTGCTCCTTTTGTCTATTTATGTATACACTAATGCATGTAATATTAGAATAGACTTGTAATGTTTTAGACCAGAAGTTAGGCATCCTAATTTTGAACCTCTTACAGACATAACTTGTCTTTTCCTTGGCACTAACAGAATCTAGTTTAATTTTCTTTCATGCTGCAAGGAAAGGGCAATTTTTTAAAACCTCTGTGGAGCTGTTTCTTTTCTCTGCGGAGGCTTTCGTGGTGTACCTATCTCAGCATGGTACAAATTTCAGTGAAGTTCATTTCCCCCCCCGCCCCCCACTGTTGTGCAAGCATTGGGAGCCAGGGATAGGCATATTTTATAAATTAAAAAGAAATCAGTCAGAACATTGAAGCAATTAGTGTAAATGAGTTCAACAGACAAACAGGCAGACAGAGTTCGCTGTGCTGTTTGCCTTTTTCTGCCCCCACAGCCTTAAGTGTAGTACAAGAGCTAAATGAACAGAGTGAAAAATGACCACATATCATGGGCCAGGTTCCAGCCTCAGTGACAGAGCTGTAAATCCAGAATAAGAACATAAAACCTGCCGCCCTGGGTGAGCATGAAAGTCCTTTTAGTCCTTTTAGCTCAGTCCTGAACAACAGTGGGCAAAAGTAGAGGCCTAGGACAAGAGTAAGGCAGATAAAGTGATATTTCTCCTGCTGTAGCCTGTGAACTGGAGGCTAATTTAATGGAGACAGAGATTGTAGTCAATGATAGAGTTTAATAGCCACAAATAGACCTCTCCTCCATGTTCTAAACCCTTCTTAAATCTGTGTATGTTTTGGAGCCCCACAACATCCCAGTGCAGTGAACTCTGTAACTTCAATATGTTTTAAGTGAAAAAGCTCTTGCTTTCAACCAACTACCTGACCATTTCATTAGGTGCCCCTTCTTGTATTGTGAAAAAAACAGGGACTGCCCTTTCCTGTTTGCTATTTTTGTGCCATTTGTAATTTTATGCTAATTTCACTGATGCCACTGGAGGCTCTTTCAGCTGACATTGCTGTAAGGCAAGGTCAGAAACTTGTTTTTAAGGAATCTGATTAATTCAAAAGTCCAGCTGCTACCTTTGTCAGGATAGTCTCCCTAAACATCACCGTTTGCAAGATGAAAGCCCTTAGGAACATGCAATGTGCAGGGTGAAGGGAAGGAGGTTAGGGGTTCATAACCTGGGAGGTGCCTGGAGACACTATGCATTTCAAACACACCACTCTTCAAGACATCCAGATGGCACAGGGAGAGAAGCCTGTTCCACAAGTATAGCCAAGATCAGAGGTGCATGCAGGTATGTAGAATTTGCAGCAACCCTTAAGGGCCTGGGAGGCTTCTGCTTTCCAGAAGCTGGGAATGAATTTGTGCCTGACTCCTGGAGTTCATGACAACTGCTCCCCTGCTGTTTCTGCACTAGTCTTTGGAGCCCTCAGAAAGCACAACTGTGCACACTGTCCTGGCCCACAGGATACTCTAGGTCACTTCCATTTGTGGTTAGACTAACCCCACATTTAAGATTGCTCCAGAATGAAGAAGCCTGTGTTTTCCAACGTGTATTCAAAAGGCTATGTAGTATGACCAGCATCACCATATTCATAAGAATAGGTCCCTGTGGCTCTACCTCTTCATGTACACAGTTCTTCAGATATTATCAAATAGGCTGCACATGCAGCCAAAATTGCCCAGAGCTCTGACCCCAAGGAAACAAGCATGTTTCTAGGAGGAGAACCACACATTTCTGGCCATATCATCAGAATTCACATGTCATCTTAGTTTTGATGTGGCACCTGTGTGATGACCACTAGCTACCTCGTTGTTCTAGGCATTTTGTAAATGTTAGATTAGGGCTAGATTAGGATTAAGATTAAAAAAAAAAAAAAAGTGAAAGAAAAAAGAAACACCATCACCACAGAGAAAAATGAGGCTTCAAGGCTGAGGTTGACAACTTCCAGTTGTGATCAAGGGAAAGAGCAACACTTTCCAGTCTTCAACTTTAAGGATACGTTCAACATCTGGGGCAGCACACCATTATCAGGTCAGTTATTGCAGGCTGTCCAGCATTCCAGAAAGGACTTCCAACAGTCAAAGCCATATGTACATCCTCTTGAGGATGACCTCCTGTCAGCAGCAAGGGAATTTTCCCTACAGGAAGTCCACTGGACTCACCCCTTCATGTTCACCAACTGCTGCAGCATTGCCAGTTGTGAAAACATTCTCCTAGTAGCATCCAAGTGGATCCATCCAACAGCTGGGCTCTGTTCCTTCTGTTCCAACACTATTTGTCATTAATATTAGCCAGAAGTCCCAGGGCTGACTTTCTAGTAGCCATATCGTCTCATCTGTGGTGTTCCTTGGGCTGTCCAGTGTTTGCTGCAGCGATGTCCCAGACATGTCTTAACTCCTACCCTGATGTGAGCAGCTGACTATTCTGTATAGCTATGCAAATATTTGGGAGAAATCAGTCTCCTAGGATAGGTGCTGTAGAAGTTGACCCCAGAAGTATCAGCTCCCCTCTAACAGCAGGTGATGACAAGCAAGATATGAGTGAGTCTATGGGTATTCCGAAAAAACAAGGATGAAGGAGCCCACAGTGGAGAATCTATTGACAGGATATTGACAGAGAATGCTGAGGCAGTAAATGTATACTTCATACTACCCTCTTTTAATAGACCTTTGGTTATGAATACAACATGCATGTGTTACTTAAAAACCTTCAACAGCACTTGCAATATATTCACAGGGATTAGAATATACAGGTAAATATACTTAGCCCAGCACCCTACTGTACCGCTTCACTCAGACAGAGAAGATGGACCACTGCGCGTAGGAGCAAATAATTGCAAAAATGGTCTCATGGGGTTTTGCATGCTAAAAATTGAACACAGTGTTTAACCACAGAAACTGCCACAATGATGCACTCAGGTGGACTCATCATGGAATCAATCATAGAATCTTCATGGTTGGAAGGGACCTTTGAGATCATTGAGTCCAACCATACACACACAAAAAAAACCCCTACAATCTCTGCCACTAGAGCATGCCCTGAAGTGCCAAATCTAGATGTTTCGTAAATACCTCTAGGGATGGTGACTCAACCACCTCCCTGGGCAGGCTGTTCCACTGCCTGACCACTCTTTCAGTAAAGGAATTCTTCCTAATATCTAATCTAAACCTCCCCTGCCGCAGCTTCAGACCATTTCCTCTGGTCCTGTCATTATTCACCTGGGAGAAGAGGCCAACACCCACCTCTCTCCAACCTCCTTTCAGGTAGTTGTAGAGGGCAATGAGGTCTCCCCTCAGCCTCCTCTTCTCCAAGCTAAACATGCCCAGCTCCCTCAGCCTCTCCTCAGATGACCTGGCCTCCAGACCCCTCACCAGCCTGGTAGCTCTCCTCTGGACACGCTCCAGCACTTCAATGTCCCTCTTGTACAGAGGGGCCCAGAACTGAACACAGCACTCGAGGTGAGGCCTCACCAGTGCCGAGTACAGAGGCACCATCACTTCCCTGCTCCTGCTGGCCACGCTATTCCTGATACAAGCCAGAATGCTGTTGGCCCTCTTGGCCACCTGGGCACACCGCTGGCTCATGTAGTGCTGGCCGGCCACCAGCACCCCCAGGTCCTTTTCTGCTGGGCAGCTTTCCAGCCACTCTGCCCCAAGCCTGTAGCGTTGCTTGGGGTTGTTGTGACCAAAATGCAGAACCTGTCACTTGGCCTTATTAAACCTCATACAGTTGTCCTGGGCCCATCAATCCAGCCTGTCCAGGTCCCTCTGTAGAGTCTTCCTACCCTCAAGCAGATCAACACTCCCACCTAGATTGGTGTCATCTGCAAACTTACTGAGGGTGCACTCAATCCCCTCATCCAGATCGTTGATAAAGAGATTAAACAAAACTGGCCCCAAAACTGAGCCCTGAGGGACACCACTGGTGACCAGCTGCCAAGAGGATTTCACCCCATTAATCACAACTCTCTGGGCACGGCCATCCAGCCAGTTTTGGACCCAGCGAAGAGTACACTTGTCTATGCCATGATTCGCCAGCTTCTCCAGGAGAATGCTGTGGGGGACGGTGTCAAAGGACTTACCAAAGTCCAGATAGACAACGTCCACAGCCTTTCCCGCATCCAGAAGGTGGGTCACATGGTCATAGACAGAGATCAGGTTGGTTAAGCAGGCCCTCCCCTTCCTAAACCCATGCTGGCTGGCCCTGATCCCTTGGCTTGCTGTGAGAGCTCACTCAAGATGATCAGCGTTAAGCAGCATGGGTACAGATCAAAAGGAATCTATAGTGGTATCTTTGAGAGGACAGTAGTCTCTTGCTTCTGTAAATGAAGTCTTGGAGACAGCTGTACTGCTTCTCCAGAACTGATATTAACTCCTCAAACAAGGCTGTGAATGCATCCTCTGCACCTAGTATAGATTACAAAAGCAAAATAACAGCATGGTTCTTGCGAAGACTGTTCAGAACCATCATGGTGCCCTGGGCACTTTCAGCAATTCAAATGTACTTGTCAGGTATTGAAGTTTGCTTCTAGCACCAACCGGGACATCATAAAGCTTGAGAGGAGCCGTGTACTTTGCACTGCATCAGTGCTGCTGGTGTTTTCCACCTGCCTTTTAGTGGAGAGAGGCAGTGGAAGGGATCAGCAGTGTGGCATACTGACTCGTACTGGTTATTTATGCTTCCAAACCAGTACTGGTAACTGCAGGCTGAGTTATTTCTTTTTTATTTTTTTTATGCTATTCTCATAACATGTGCTTTCTCTAACATTATTTTAGATCATCTCTTCCCATTTTCTGAAGTCCCTTTTTTGAACATATGTTTAAACAGTTAGTCCCAATTTTGGAGAGAACATGATATAAGCTCTTAGTAACTAACATAAACACTGTTTGAGAAGAACAGCAGACAATTTCTTCCTCCACCTTGTCTAATTGCACATCAACATTACACTAAATAACCCTTCATCACTCATTTCTCAGCTAGAATTAAATAGAGGCAATATTACGGAGATACCCATGGTCCATCTGATCCTTGGGCTTTGCTGCTGTCCAGGAATCTCCTTTGTAAATTCTAAAAACTGATTCACCTTTAAACCATGCAGGGAATATAATTCTGGTACATGGAAAAGAAAGAGAAATAATAAAACAAAACTACTGCAAAATATTAAAATACATGAAGATTAATTTTTAGAATTTTAATCAATAAGTTCTGACCCAAAGGAAATGGGCCTATTGCCGTGGAAAGGTTTAGGATTTGGAGCATATCCTGTGCCCTCCTTGTAGAGAAACTCTTGAGCTCGGTATGAGAATAAGGGAGGCGAAGTGTGTACATGTACGTGTGTAGCTGAGAGGCTGTTTTGTCTTTGATTCCTCCTTAACTCCACTAGTCCAATGTCTTCCCATTTATCTGTCATGAACCTGCCTCCGAAGAGTTCAGTGCCTGAGAACAGGCAGGTCAACAACTCTTTGGTTTAGCGCTTAATACATACAGATTGAATCATCACACCAGGAAATCCTAATTCCAAGTGAAAAAGTTTCCAAAAAACCTGGCAGTTGCTTGTGCCCAAGATAACATAGAGTGACACATCTTCATCAGAGACAGTGACTCATAGCTAGGGCTTGAATTGTTGGGGGGGATTGTCTTATCTGTTATCTGTATCAAGCTAAGAAAGACAGAGGTGCAACCCTGAATGTCTTAACAACTGTCAAAATAATTACATCATGGGCAAAAAGTGGAGACGAAAAGTACTTACATCAATTTCTACTCTTAGTCAGTTTGTGTTCTGGGAAAAAAGTCTGTACCTTGTATCAAAGGTCTGAGGAAAGTTTCTTACTTTACAGTATGACAGCTTCTGTCCTTTCAATGTAAAATATTTGTTTTGATAAAACGTACTGATGCTGTTGTTATTTTCTCATCCCCTCATTCAGCTATTTTTGTTCTTTAAGTCCCTTCACAGGATATTTCATCCTGTGCATATTTTGTTCACTTTTAGAGTTTTACAATGAAAGATGGCACAGTTAATGCTGCATTCTCCATGCGTTCAGCTTTCTCCAGGGCATTGGTCATTTCTAGCAGTGGGCTGCTCATGTGGCTATGGAAACGCTGGCATGTATGGAATCAGAATCCAGCTGACCAGTAATATTAAATAAAAGAAATAAATCAGAAATAGAGGGTGCAACCATATCTGTCCTCAGTGGAGAAGGTGGACAAAATATGTGAGTTTGCTCTAAACCCTGAGGTCAGCAATTTCTCTACCATGGTTAGCGCCAGACTGCATTTTTCTTTCTTGGACTAAAGAAAAATGTTATTGTCAGAAAATGCAGGGTAAGCCAGGAAAGACTGACACTGTGGGAGGTGGTGAGAGTCCCAGCTCCCAGCAATCTCAAAATCAGGAGGAGACAGCATGCCTGCATCACCTCCTCGTGGCATCCCGCCTCCATGTGAAGTACAGCACCCAAGTTCAAGCGTGGTGGGATGCAGGGGCTGGATGCTGCTTTCTCTCAGAGAGGCATTGCAGGGTGCTGTGGATCCTTGTTGCCCCTCTGTGTGCTGGATCTGCTGTGCACCCCTTGAAATCCTCCCACAATCTGCCTTAAGTACCACATGATAGATTAGCAAGTGCCTCACTAGGCAGGTAGGAAACCCACAATTTGTGATCCAAAGCAGTCACAATTTCCTTATTGCATCTGGTCCTTTCAAAAGTATTTTCTCCTCTCCCTTGCAAACAGTCAAAGCAGAAGCAATTATCTATGAGGGGCTAAATCCTTCAGCTACAGTCTTCCCAAAAGTCATTAACCCTGCAACAGGGTTTGGACATGGTTTGCAGCCCACCGCTTTTCCTCCCATAGGAGTAGGGGTTGGGGCATTACTCAGAAAAAACTGGAGGGGAAAAGATTTTAAGAAAGAAGTAGGAAGGAGTCTTCTCCTGGGAGAGGGCAGCATGGGAATTGCTGTTGGCAGGAGCACGAGGCCTCTGTGCAGGAGCGGTGATGAAAGAGAGAGTCTGCAAGTCAGCGGATGGGGAAAACTCAAGCTCAGAGAAAGCTCTTTGGCTGTTTTCAAAAGCATGAAACATGCTTGGGAATTACGGAAGAGAACAGGCAGGTTTGATATTTTGAGAGAAGGGCTGGGGACTCATTGGCTGCCACCCTGATTTCCTTGTGAACATCAGGAATGACTGTGTCTGCCTAATGATGTCTGAAATTATTTTTCAAGAGGGGAATGTCTGATTGCCCTTCCCAACACTTATTTTGAGCATCAGCTGCTGTTGCAGTAAAATATCAGCCATCCTCTTGGCTCCTGTATTAAGAGAAGGAGAAAATGGGTTGAAGATTTAACCCTTTATTCTCCAGGTGTCCTCTGCACTTTGATAACCACAATTTTTTTTATGCTTTCCTACTTTCCTTTTTCCTTTTGTTGTTTCTTCTCTTTCACCCAGAAAAAATCATCATGCATCTAAATGTATGAAACTCTCTGCACGTGTTGCTTTAAAGTCTTCTGCTGTATGAAGGTACACTTTTTAAAGCAGTGACTGACAGGTGACACTGTTTTGCCAGGTGTGGATGTGCACAGTGGGAAGACAAGTTGTTGACTGCTGGTGACAGACAGAAAAAAGGAAGAAGACCAAAATCACCAGAATATTGCAAAGGACAGATATCCCCAGGCCATTCTTTGTGTTGGAGCAGCAAGTATTAGCTCTGAAGGAATGAATGATTCTTCCCCTGAACGTTTTGTAGTTAGATCCTCACTGTGCAGTAGTCCAACTCTTGACATTTCACCATTAAGCTCACTTATCTTCAGGGATGTTATTTTGTATACATCTGCATACAAAAAATACGTACTTGTAGACATCTTTTGTGAATAACTACTGTCCTGTCCAGTCTTTTAAAGAAAAAGAAATGTGTATTACTGTAACTGCTATACCAAAAATTCTGGCACACTGGTACCGACCAAGTGTTTCACGTTGAAGTGTTAACACTGGAACATTTTTTTGCTGTTTTAACTTGATGTCTGCCTTCCTCCTGTCACAGCTGGCCAGTACTGGTAGCTGCCAGCCAGGGGGGAAACAAGTACCTCTCTGCCTGTGTGTTTGGTCCCCACAGGACCAAATTTGTGTAAAATATTGTTTTACACAATAATTGTTTTACACAATAAAACTATCCTCTTGTGTGTAATATTGTTTTACTCAAGAGAAAAGTTACAGCAGGAGGGGCCGATTCTGATAACCATTTTACAGTGCAGATGTCAGAAGGCTGGAGACATGGAAAAAGGCAAAAGGGGATTATTTTCATTAGATCTGAGAAGAAGAATCAGAATGGCTGATACAAGCCAAATTAATTTTCTGATGGACTTTCAGAAAAAGCTTTCTGAGTAGTGAGGTCCATGAAAATATGAAACAGCTGTGTTTTGTGGGTTGTTGTGTGGCTGATGCCATTTGAAGTGTAACTGGACAAAGAGCTCAAGCACATACTCTAGAAAACAATCATTTGGCACTGGGATGGAGTAAATGACTTAATAACATGTCTTTTTCCTTGTCTAATTTCTGTGGTTCCATGATTGATTAACAGTCTTCTGCCTGCTAGTCTTACATTCACTGTTATAAAATGCTGTGGCATAAAATTAATCTAAGCCTGACTTGAGTCCAATTAGGAGTGTGTGCAAGTAATGGCAGCGATGCAGCAGCAACTGGCCTTGAAATGCAAAAACGAAGCTTTAAGATAGAGAAGTGAAGCAAGGTTTTCTAAGAAGCTATTGGCAAGTTCTTTCTCCCTGCAGTGCAATCAACGCAGTCAGTACTCTGCACCTCAAGTTCTTGAAATCCTGTATTCTAAATCCATGTTCTTGCAAACATCCAGACACAGATGAAACTTGGCTCCCTTGAGGAGATTCATTGACCTGATTGGGACTACTCCTGCGTAATGGTATACCCTTTCTGTCGTAAAGCTGGAAGACCTTGTACAGACATTCACTATGCTGCTACAAATCACAGAGATGTGCCCAGTGAGTCATTGGCACAGCATGGCATACAGCTCGGGTCTAGTAAATCAACTTTTTCCCTTCGGGAAGAAAATGTTTTAGGTGTTTTTACACAGTGCTTGAGAAGTTCATTTTATTTCCAATTAAATCACAAAAAGTCCAAAAACTTTAACATCTACCCCAGAAACTGACTTTGCAGACACTTGTTTAAATCAACTTTACTGGCACGAGAAATATATGTGTGTTTATATATGTTGAGCCGTGAGGTCTAACAGAAACGATTTTCTGCCAATGATCTACTAGTATACAAAATGTATACTAGGAAAGTCACACGACTCCAAAAACTGAAACTCTGCACTGCCAGTCTTTGAGAGTTTTTTGGTAGAAAAGTAGAAACCTTAGTCTGTCTTCTGATTGTCTAGGTTTAAAATTATTTAGGACTATTATTTCCGCTGATTTTAGCACACGGCCAACGTCCACTGCTACCCAGGTAGCTTCAGAAATAGCTTTAGCTATCACAGCGCCAGAAACAAGCCTGAAACTCGAGCCTAATATTCCTTTATTGTGTCTTGTTTTCAGCCTAGCAGGAAAGCAAGCCCCCCCTCTGCCTGGCCTCCTCTCTGCCCACTTGCAGCAGAACCCTGTTCACACCCATGGATTCACCGCTAAAGCTTCAGGATTTAACAGGAGGCTTTCCTCAGTGGCCTCTGCCCAGCACAAACCGTTCCACCTGAAGGCAGGGCTATGCCTAATAATGCAAAAAGGTCAATGTGGCCACTGCCTTCATGCTTTCAGTCAGTCTTTGTGCCTGCCAGTCACACGCATGTCCTGTCCTTGCTAAGGGACAGAGTCGTTTTGCAATTAGGGCTGTGAAGTACTGTTGATGAACAACTCCCATTGACATCATGACAGTTGTTCAATAAAACAAAGACAAAAGGAGATTTTTCTCACACTTTGCAGGTATGAGTCTTACCTTTTGGAAGCTGGAACAATAGAAGATGTTGTTACAGTCACCCACTGCCCTGGGCAGCAGCAAGTCAGAAATGACAGTGCTCCTCCTGCCAGACCTCCTGTGAAAACAGGTTGCACAACAGCACCGATAGCAGTTATAATGGGAATAACACCACAGATATTTCTTTGTGCAACAGTAACAATTAAGAAAATCTTACGCATTTTCTGCAGTGTCAGAACTCTTTGAGTCAGCAAGAAAAATGAAAACGGCTCCTCTGTGGAGGTTTCCGGAGAGAAATAAAAAAACAACCTGTAAGTGTCACAGCTATCAAATGCTTCTCTTTTTTATTCTCTCTTAATGACAGGTTTTAACGCTGAGAAAGAAGGAGGAGAAGCTTTTACTTTCCAGTTTACCTCAGCCTAAATGATTTTTTTTTTGCTGTTTGGGTGACTTAAAATGCACTTTTAAAATAAAAGGACTCTCCCTGGAAAGTCCCACTTGTAGCCAGTTTCCCATGGTAAGTCTGAAATATTTTTTACTGTGCTCCCCCTTCAACTGTCCTAACTGCCCAATAAAAGGCCAAGATAATTAGATTAATTACTCTACCCTATTTATAAATTTTCAAGGGAAACAATTACTGTCAGAAATAATGAATGTTTCGTATTTACAAATTTATTGTTGGTCCCTTCCCTCCCCACCCTTTTCTTACTAAAGAAGACACATATGCTTTGTTTATCTGTAGAACTGGCTTTTCTTTCATAAAATCTGGCCAGGTCTACAGTAGGCACATTTTCCAGCACAGCAGTATCAACTAAGGTTATTTTTATTTTAACCATTTTTCTTTTTATATTGTCAAAAGCTTGGTGTAGGTATGGTTACACTAGGATGGAAAGTGTTTTTGCCAGTATAACTTATTCCACTCGGGAACCAGTGTTTTCTGTACCAGCAAAATTACTTTTTTTCTTTTCTTTTCTTTCTGGTCAGTGGAAGCTGCACCCACACAAGGATGGCTTGCCAGGGTAGTTATATTGGTAAACTTTTCCTCATGCTGACCTGGTCTCCAAAACAGCGTTGCATAAATAATAGAGGCAGGTGGGAGCAATCATAAGTGAATGCCAAAAAACTGCAGCTGAGTTCATTCTTATGTCAGAGGCACTGTGGTGGTGTGGTTCTGTCAAGGGTCAGCTATTTTGGGCCGGGTGGAGAAAACTGCAGAAGGAGATGACACACTTCAGCATCACTTAAATTCTGCCTTTGGAAATAACTTTACAGTTAAAGCTGCTTTGAAAAAGAGTAGGGCCAGATTATGGCCTGACTCCAATTCCCAGGTGGTCAGGACCAGAAGCTAGAAGAGATGAAACAAAAGGAGAAGCGCTCATGAGAGTAGCTGAAGAAGAGGAGAGTCCTTTTTAGTCGAGCCAGGGAAGAACAGGAGATAAGTATGAGATGCTGGCAGAGGGAGGCGAGAGCTTAGGTGGGCTAGGCCAGTATGAACACACAGCTCTTTGAACACACGTTTCTGTACTGGCTCCCACTGTACGTTGGATGAAAATCAAGGTATTGGCTACAGTTTAAAAGCCCTGTCTGGCTCCGTTCCTGGTGGTCTCCAGCACTGCCTCATCCTCTCTGGTTGTCTTTTACTCCAGCTTCACTGCTGGTCCCAAAGGCTGGGCTCCAGCAAGGAAACAGTATGTGGTCATCTTGGGAGAGGACTTCTTGTCTGGAATTTGCTAGTCTCTGTAGTATAGTAGCATCCAAAACGGATCAGCTTTTTAGTTTACATTTTTTTCATGTCCTGTTAGACTTTATTTTAGTATGTGTTTAATTCATGCGTGTTGGCCATGGGGTTTAATTTTCAAGGGATGTGTCTGGCATAGCCAGGGATGATCTTTGCTCTGAACCAACTTTTTTGAACTACACCAGTTGTTAACAAATGTTTCTCTGAGCAGCTGTAAGGCACCTGGATATTGTGATGAATGTCACAGTCTAACCAAACTAAATCATGCCTATATAGTACATAACAGATAACCTGAGTATCTGCTGCTTATGACATTTGTAAACTTATCCACTGCTTTTCATAAATAAAGCATGTTGTAAATATTTAGATACTGTCCTTTTCTGTATGAAAGAGTAGAAAGCAAAGTGTATACTGGAAATGCCAGAGTAGCCTTATGTAAAACAAAAATTGGCACCACTTGGCAGTATTTTTTACTTTCTTATTTAAACTAAAACACTGGACTTAACCAAGTGTTGTTCACAGGTCTTCCATGATTTTCTGGATTTATAGATACTTAGATTTTAATGATGGTCAACAAAAAGCTATATAGGGAATTCATAGTGTGCCAGTGCACCATGTCTTAACTTTACATGAAGAGAGATATTATCTTTACTACAGCGATGTAAATTCATTCAGAACGAGCTTGAACCCTTTGCTATTAATGCCTAGTGCCTAAAAAATATGTCTTGCAATATGTTTTTACTGCATCCTGTTGGACTCATTTTACAGTGTGACAATGGCATTATGGATTACTTAATCTTTTCTTTTTGTAAAGAGAAGTCATGACTTGCCTTCCTACTAGAACAGTGTTTCTTTTGTCAATAGAGGGTTAATGAATAAAATTGTTTTCAAGGTCAGATTGGCAAGTCAGGCTTATAAAAAATCACCTCATGCTTCAGCAGTGGTAGAACAAGTATTGTAACTCAAGTTTTCCTTCTTTCTCTTAAAACCATCTAATTAAAAATAATAATAATGACAGAACACTTTGACATGCATCATAGGTCTGAAAACTAATTCATATTCTTCCATGCTATTGCATTACTGACTAACTTCCTCTATCTGCAGAATAATGTAAGGATACAAAAATCCCTCTGCAACAAATGATAAACTTCTATTCAATATCAGGATCAGTTTAGGTGTTTTAACAAAAGGCTCATGTAATAGAAAAAGATTTTATCTTGGTATATCATTTCCTTGCTATTTTCTTGCTGTTTGGTCTCAATAATTGGAATTACTGTATCCTTTTAACTCCTTGTAATTCCTATTGAATTTGGAGTTGGTTCTTGGTTCCAAACCAAAATTGGTCAGTTAGACAATACCTGGTAAAGCATCAGTTACTGATGGCTTCTGCAGATACTTTTGCTGTTCAGCCAGCGAGACCCTTAAAAGCTTTTTAAAATGGCATGTGAGGATTAAATTGCATGCCGCGAAAATCTAAGGGTGTTTTTTCTTGCCCTCATTGGTATGCTCGAAATAATGTATATGTCAGTAGTACTTCAGATTATGCTCAATGGTAAATTTAGTCAGGAATGCGTTTTTACACTTGTAGGGCCATTCTTTGTTACTGCATTCATGCGCCAAACTGCCCCAGCACAGCAGGAAGTAAACAGCAGTAATGATCCCAGTAACAGTTAATAATTTCAGGAACCTGAATGGGGTATACACTTCTAATTCTGTATTTTTTACCCCAGCTACTTATTCCAAGCAGGTCAGAATTTCTTGAGTTGTTTTTGGTTTTTTTTCCTTTTTTCCAGAGCCCTCACCATGCTTCTACTTACACCTCCCAAAGAGACTGCACACAGATGATGGCTGTATTTTGAGATACGAATACTTAAGGAAGATTTCACTTTCACCACTAAAACTGAAAATCAGTAATTTTAAGTTGCTTTGTTGTTTTTTAAGCCCCATTCACCATTGTGTAGGTTGATCCACATACTCATGTGGTGATGCAGCAAGATGGCCTAAAAACTGGTAGTAACCTGAGCTAAGCAGTAACCAGCTTAAAGGAGTGGGGGAAAATTCCATTGATTTCAAAGTTTTATGAATTGG
Organism: Rissa tridactyla; assembly: GCF_028500815.1. Classification (NCBI taxonomy): domain Eukaryota; kingdom Metazoa; phylum Chordata; class Aves; order Charadriiformes; family Laridae; genus Rissa; species Rissa tridactyla. The sequence goes on along the minus strand of NC_071468.1, from coordinate 111,902,308 downwards.
AAAATAGGAACATTTTCAGGAAAACAGTGGGGCAAAATTAATTTTTATATAAATTAAAGTCAGAAGAGCTAACTTAGAAATAAACATGGCACCGTCAGGCCTCTTCTTTGTGTTATTATCCTTCATCAAAAAACTTCTGACTCCAGAATATTCAGACTGAAGCACCTCCATCACTCTTGTTTGTTACACTGTGTATAGGAAAAAGAGTCTGCTTTTTTGTAAGCAAGGACTCAAATTATTAAGACCTTTAAATAACATTGCTCAAGGCATAATTTTTCCCTAGGAGTTAACAGAAACTCATCACTTTCCCCTCACTGCTCTCTATCTAAAGCTAGTGGTATAGATAAACCATATTCATATTTGAAACATGCCAGTTTTGTCTCGTTCTGCTCTAGGCATGGTAGATGAAGACACATCTGAGGAAAGCGTCATGCCTTTGAGTGTTTTGGGGTAAATCTGGTCATCTGCCATCTTCTAGCTAATTTAGATTACAATAAGGATTTGAGAGTGCAAGATACTATGTATAGCAAGGGATAAATACTTGAGAATGGTAACTAAATCCTGCATTTTGGAATTATCACTGTGACCAACTGCCCATGAAATGCTTTTCATTTTAATGTATAGTGTGTCTGTATATAATTCTAGATCTGTATTTATATCTGCAGCCATATGCTGCTAGATTTCCATCTCCTGTTCAGACAAATTACTTGAGCTGCAGTTGCCAAAGCAAACAGAGCTCTTTTTTTTTTCTCAAAAGCACCGAACACATAACACATGACGCACTTCATTCTTTCTTATGTGATAACTTTTAAAATAACAAGCTACTAATACACACGATGTGTAAATGGGCAGCAAAGTTAAAAACAGAGGGGGAAGTGAAAGAGTCATACATTTGTTACTGGCTACTAATCGGAGCAGCTGTTTGGGGATCACTTCTCAGAGAAAGCAAGAGACATATGTGCATATCCCATCATAACTCAGTATATTTTCCTGCACCCCAGATTAGTCCAGAACATGTCATTGCTCACCTCAGATCGGTTAGTGGCAGAGTCTGCTAGAAAGTTTTCTGTAAATCACTGGAAGTTAATGTCTTGCAATCTGAGGACCACTGGGGGCTGGTCTGTTGGTTTTATTCATTTTGCTGTGGTCTACTCATTGGAGTGGGATTCCAGAGATGGAGCCTAACTCTTGAAGAAATTGCCAGTTTAATCAGGAATGTAACAAGTTCAAAGATTAACTGCAAGGCAGGGAATAGCAATAGGCCCATTGATAATACTGTGAGTATATCACTAGGTAAAGCTCCAGAAAGGTGTGTGCCATATCTCATTGAAATCTTGTGTTTGTCTGCTGATTTGACAGCAAGCCTTTTTCAGTGGAGCAAATCTATACATATTTTCCAGCCAAGAGTTATGAGTGGGAGTTTTGCCTGATTTCAACAATTTAGTAATCTCTCTTTTGGCTGACAATGAAGCAATATGAATATTTTTTTTTTTGCAAATATTTGTCTGGCAGTGTCTCATTTATATTCTGCTGTACAAAAATGTTTGAGGATAAATTAACCAGCATTGTCAGCTACACTGTCATCAACACGCTCCTTGTAGACTTACCTAAGTTTTCAAGAAAAAGCATGATCACCTCCTGTTTACCTGCACGCCCTTTGACATCTGATAGCTGCTTGCATATGTCAGCTAGAATTCAGCATGGAAAGTGACAAAAAATAGCAAAAACCACTCAGTAGCATAATAGTCAATCTGTTTCTAGGGTGACGTTTGTCTCTGTTAAGTTCAATGGTGTAAAAATTGGAGATTTAGTTTAGCATAGTTCTCCAGACTCTGTAGGTTGACAGTAGTAACCTAACCGTGTTTAGTATAAACTACAGGAACTTACTTACAAACAACACTTGCCCCCGTCACAAATTGTTACCACTCTTTTACTGCTTAAGACCAAATTCACTGTTTTCTCTTGTTCTTCAAAACATTTGCGGTAGGTAGTTTCCTACTCAGGAACAAAGCAAAGGACAGTCCAGTAAATCTCAAAGGTTGTGCTGTTCTGTGAATGTTACTGGACTCTAAAAATAGATTATTAATATCTTACAGGGCAGATATGGAATTGAGACTTCTAATTTTGGAGTGTTCTCACCCTTTTTCACTCTTCATGGGGACAAAGGAAGAATGAGACCCTCTGTTTAATCCACTTCAACTGAATGAGGTCCAAGAAAACATCCATTAGTGAGGTGTCGCTTGCTTCTAGGTATTCTTTATTTGTAGGCCAAAATAACTGAGTTGAGGTGATTAGTGATGGTATGAAAAGTGTATACTGCCTTTTCCTTTTTCCGGGTCCGGACAGCAGAGGAGAAAGAGCACTATTTTGAGGAAAGCTTGTCTCAGCTGTGCGTGCACAGGCTATATTCTCAGAACACGATTACCCCACCCACTCTAAGTGTTGTAAAAGTTGGAGGTCTAATCTAATGTGGTCCTGTAGCTCCTTCTGTAGTTGCTAAAGAAAGGTGGGTGGCTCCAGCTACTCTCCACACTGCCACAAATGTTCCACATCTCTCAGCCACTCACACTACAGTGATCTGACTTGCCCTCTGGAGGCTAGTTGATTTTTCTTTCATCTTCTGGCTGTAGACAAAAACAAGATTCCTGTCTTGGTCCAGACAGCTTTAAATGATTAAACTTGTCTCAGACGCAGCCTAGAGTTTGTTAGTGGAACCTGAGTTGTCCAACAGAAAAGAGATCTCCCAATTGAAACTATACATAATTATTGCATCCCATAGTGTAGGGCAATGTCTCCACTTTCTCTTAATTGCACCGAATAAGCAGCAGCAAAACCTTTGTCTTGGCAAGCCTATATTTTCTCTATCCTATTGAAGTAAGGTTGCCAGCTGTGTTTAAAGAAGTTTGCTAACCATTCAGATTATTCCGATGTTCACATGCAGGATTTCACAACTAGGTTTAGTCTCATTTATTTTCCAGTTGATATAAAGCACAAATGTAACTAAATGAGGTTATGGGCATGGTCAGAGAAACTGCATAGTTCATCCAATATGTGTACGTGCTTGAAAAAGAAGGCGCTCTTAACAGAGATAATTGAAAGAGAAAAAAACTCTTTGACATTTATTTTTAGCTACTCAGATGTAATTAAGCTGATGTTTTGATAGTATTAAATAATGAGCTATGTTGATGTAAGAAGGTGCCATCATTCAAACTTAATTGTGTGTCTCTAGGTTTCTTGTGCCAACTGAGTCCCTGAATTACTTAAGAATTAGGGGAATGATTGTAGAAAGGGATTCAACTGTTTGCTTAAATCCAGTTCTCACAAAGATTACATGGACAAAGTGGTAATTTCTCAACTTATTTGTTCCTTGTCTTTATACTGAATCACATGTTTACTGGCATTGAATTACTTATGATTGTGAGGTAGTCAAAATTCTCTAATTAGGATATGTGTAAATATATAAATATTAAAGTTCACAGATGTGGTGGATTAAATCCTTAACATATCTTTGTAAAGATTGTAACAGTTTGGTCTTTGTAAAGATTTCACCAAACAAGAACAGAGAAGGTGCTAAAGGAAGATATTGTTTGGTTGATTGTTGCTGCTGATTAAAACTATAGTGATAAAAGTATGCTAGGCATTTACTTACTACTGGAAAAAAATAGGTTGGTTCTTCACGTTGTGCCATAAAACCATTGCTTCTGTTAGACAGCTGGAGGTCTGTTTTGCCTGATGCAGTGTGTAGCAAACAGTTAAATGAGTTAAAAGTAGGTAAAGACAGAGTTCTCTTCTAAGGACGTTATCTGCTGTAATCAGCGGGGGTCGAACAGCAAAACCACCACACTGTCCTGGAAACTTCAATCAGAATCTTTTTTATTTGCAACATTATACTGGGAAGACTCTTGAGATATAATAAGAGTTTGCAGAGCTGGCTGTTAGGAGGAGAAAGACTTGGGTTTTTTGCTTCCTATCTGACTGCTTTTGAAAAGTAGCAGTCACTGTGTAACCATAATAAAAGCTTCTTGAACAGTTACTTTCCATTCAGTCCTCTATCAAAACTTTACAAAGTATATTAGCATCTTCAACCTGGAATTTCAATATTTTCACTCCCTCTTTACTTGGGAATTCCAAGATTTTTGTGAAATGCTATTAGTAATATCTTACTAAAAAAAAAGAGAACTCTTCTTATGACCTCATTTTGCCAGTGATTCCAGTGGTAATGGCAAGGCATATTCTTTACTTTTTACTTTGCATGCCTTTTCTCTAATTCTGTCTTGCTAAAGAGCAGATTGTTCAGGAATTGTAATTCTGGGAAGTCTTCTAACCACCAGCTGGGAGTACTGGTTCATTGGAAAAGCGGGAATCAGCTGTAAAATCATAGTCATAGAAATAATTAAGGTTGCAAAAAAGGACCTCTGAGGGTCACACAGGCCAATTTCTACTCAGAGGAGAACTAACTTCAAAGCTGATCAGGATGTTCAGGGCATTGTGCAGTAAAATTCTTAAATTGCCAGCAGAGACTTGACAGCTTTTCTGGGCTACCTGTTCCAGTGCTTAATTATTGAAAAATAATTAGTGAAAAATATTCTTTGATCATAGTCAATATCGTGTCTACTGCCTCTTGTCCTCCCACTGCACGCTTAATTGTACAGCACCAAAACATTGCACAGCCCTGATCCTCCCACCATCTGGAAAAAGGAATTTCTGGAGTACATCACACCACCTTTTCTTTTCCTGCTGTTTATAGAAACCTGGATATGAAGGATGAAGCATACCTGAATCTTATCTTATTGTGGATCTCAACAGTCCAAATCTAGCCTGTGAGTCTCTCAAACTGCACATCCATCTGGGTTACATACAACTTTTTTTGGAGTTGTGGTGACACTCCCAGTAGTTCACAGTGTGGAAGGATGGAGCATCTGGCAGACACTGACTAGTCTGCTTGGGGCTCACATTGCCAGTTTTGAAGGAGCCTGGAGTGAAGCACAAGGTCTGAAAAAGGTTTCGCAAGCATTAACTAGAAAGAGCGTGAGGGAGAAGTTGTTGGAAGAGATCATGGAAGGGATTCGATCAGTGGTGGAGCCTGAAGGCAGGATGCTCCACCAGGAGTGGGGATGAAGATGATGGTGGTGGTAGCTTCCCCAGCAGCCACAGGGCCTGGAAAGGGAAATAACCTGTGAAGGGGTGAGGAAGGCATATTTCTTACTGGAGAAGGCAAGCATATCTTCTGGAAAGGTTTCTAATCTGGTAATAATTTTGAGGGGAAGAAGCACACTTTTTATTCTCATTTGGGTTTAAACTGAAGTTCTCCTGCTTTCCCTGGAAAATCCATCTAACTTGGTAAATTAGAAGCACAATTCCACCTCCAGAGGAAAGGACAGGAAACATTCTCCATGGCAAAAGTTCCTCTGAGTAGTGCCTAAAAGTTTGTCCTTCCAGTTGCAGGTGTTCAGTGGTATCAAAGCAAATCAACCAGTCAGTGACAGCAGCATATTTATCAGATATTTATGTAGAGAAAGCAGCCTCTTAATCCCCTGTCCTGCCTGATGCCACACTGACCAACTCGTTCTTTTTTGATGCAGTGGCCATAGCTCCAACGAAATACTGCTCTGCCTGTCTCACATGCAATGTAAGAGCTCTTTGCTAATCAGACTTTTCAAAGCAGACTATTTAAAAAGTTTCTTCTGTGTCTCCAGACTTTGTCATTACGGGTCCAGAGAGGAGACTGCATATCTGAAAGCACTGACAGGAAACCTTCGACCTTTCAGGACTAAAACTGGCTCAGTACAGTAATGACCGATGGCTGTTAGTGATTTGTGTAAAAATTACTAAATAGCCTCAGGTTTTGTTGGAGATTACTGTCCAGATAAAGCAGCCACAAGTCTTTAATTGTTGGTCTCACTGCTTCGAGTAATTTTCACTGGAATAAGAAGCAACGGGTACAGTCTGTGAAAAGAAAATCCATCAATCTTATTTAACATGAAAAAATCCAGCAGTTCTGGGTCTTTTAATGACAAGACAAACATGGTCTTTCCTCAGGTGGCATTGTGGTTGTTAATAGGAGAGTATCTACTTTTCTACCACCTCTAAACATGTCTTTTCAGCCACCGTTAGTTAATCATAGTTCAGTTTCACTGCTACAAGTCACTTTGCTGTCCCCACAGGACATTCTCAACTGGAGGCCTCTTACTGCATTGCTTCACTTTTTTTTTTCTTCTTTTTTTTTTTTTCCCTGATAAATGTATAACCCTGAATGAATTGTTGCCAGCTTGTTTACAAGATCCTTTTAAATGCATTCCCTAGTGCTGGGAGCACATCTTTCTTTTTCTTTGTTCAGTTTTTCCCCTTGACAACTGAAAACAACAATAATAAAAAGTGCCCAAGAGCTATTTTAATTCTTTATAGTTATTATAATTGCAGTTTTCATGGGATTTCCCTGCTGTTCTTTGGAAGCAGACAGTAGTTTCCATATTGAAGCAAGTCTGTGGTACACAGTAAAAGAGCGTGAAATAGAATGGTGATGGTTTAGGTATAACCTAGATATTTATCAAGAGATATCACTTTATTGTGTTAAAATTAATACCCTGCAGTAACGGTATGGCCTCCTACTGAGAACTTAATTTCCACTTAAATTCACAGTACCAAGCACAAGGTAATACTCATCTAAAGAATAAAGGGGTCAATGCCTACTGAATTTTTCAATAGAAATATCTATCATCCTTTTCAAACCTATGGGTGTTTTTTTAAATTAAAAGTGCTTTCAAAAATTATTTTAGAGACCATCCTGCTTGTGTAGGCTGCTGAATGCTTTTCAAAAAATGCTAGCAAATACCAGAATTAAAATTTCACACAAGGCCCATTGTGTAATGTTTTGGTGGAAAAATTTAAGAATGGTGGAGGACTCATATCATAGTTATAGTGGACTGAATTTGAGAAAGAAATTCCGAACGGTAACTCAACAGATTTATAGAGATGTCACTTTGGGATTTCTTGGTCATTGAGCTATTGAAGCTTAGAGAATCATAGCAAAAATATTTTAGTTCATATCACTGTAATACAAAAGAAATTCATTTTTTTCTAGCAGCATCTTAATATGACAATTATTAATAGCTAGCTTTTTAAAAAGGTAGCATTTGCGTGAAAAGCAAAGTTATCGCAATGAATAATTCAGTCTGTTTGCATTCCGATCGATTTTAAAATAATTTACTTGTCATAAATATTCTGTTATAATTCTCCATCAAATATCTGCTGGTTTTTTGTTTTTTGGGTTTGTTTTTTTTTGTAAAAGCTGTCAGCACAAAAGACCAGACTGTGATTCTGTTATTTATAAATAGTGGTCTTGTGGTAAATAACGAAAGAGGTAAATGGACCTGTTGGGGAAGCTCAGCTGTTTTGCTATAGAACCGATTACCCCTGTTGCCCAAGTGCGAAGAGGATCTCTGTGCTCACCTTCAGTTGTACCACACTGCAGCGTCTTACTTTGCTGTCCCATGGTTGCTACTCGTGGAAAATTGCTGTTTGTTATGAAGGGCAGCAAAACTTGGCCTCGGGGACTGAAACATTGTTATGAAATGCATTTTCAAAGGAGTCTCTGTTAACCTCTAAATTGGCCCTGAGTTATGTACAGGTGTGAAACTGCATTCATCAAAGCCAGGCCCAGCCCCATTTGCTGCATAGGAATGGTTACATATGCTTAGTTTGGGTTCATGTTCTGTGAAGTACACAAGCAGAGAGATTTTCATCCTTACGTTTTTTTTTATAGGCAGTGGTAAAGTCACCTTCATTTCAGCAGTACAACAAGAGCACGCTGACGTTACTGGAATTGACTACTCACAACTCTGGAGTTGGTCATCTTGTTGAACACTGGATCTCAGCCCCAGCCCCACAACCTGTAGAATTACCTGGGAGCATTCCCACAGGCACTGGGGGCATAGAATCAATCACTGTTACTATAATTAATGGTAAAAGATGCATTTAATTCTGTGGGAACATGGAATTGTTTAAATGCTGATTAAGTGCTGCAGGCCAAATACCAAGACAGGAACAATTCCTTTTAAATAACTACATCTCAAACAAAGAAAAATTCTTGTTCTCCAAGCATTCCTATAATTAGTATTTTATTTGTTTATGAGTGAGCTTTTATGGCCATCCTGAAAAGAAATCTTGGGCTTATATACTTTATGGATTTTGTGTAGAAGTTTTCATACGTTTCTGGAAGTCAGACACTTTCAAAGTGGGTGGTGGAAGAGATTTAATGGAGCATGGCAAGAAAATGCAGAAAACAAAGAATACCAGATAAGCTGTAAATTATGTGGATAAGATATGTACATTTATTCCAGATCCACTCAACGGCTGTGCAATTTTAGTTGATATATTAAGTTTGAGCTGAGTATCTCCCAAATGAAAAGAGTAAGCCTCTATGGCATGGGGTCAAAATTGTAGGCTCCTTCACTCAGGCGGTAATAGGATCATATCCTTTGTGGTTCAGGCATGGGGGAGAAGAAGAGGGAAACTGATATCTACAGATGTTTTTGTTCTGTGCAGGAGATTATTCCACACAGTGTTTGCTGGATAACAGCCTACAGACTGGAGCTGCTGGGGAGGTCATACAGGTTTCTGATTCAATGTTCTTGCTCCAGGTTGCCAAAGTGTTTGAGCGACTGAACTTTATCTTGGATCCTTAAACAATAGTCTCCAAAGGACATTATATTGTCTGGCGATCACGGAGTCCTTGGCACCTGGACACTTCTATTCTTCCGTCCCTGTGCACCCTCTGGACATTAGGAGGGGACAGTTTTACCATTGACCTGCTGAAGACTCTTTCATATGAGGAACAGAAGTTATCCTTGGAAGCTGGAACCATCATTACTAAATACCAAATTATATAAAGAGTTACAATAGAGAGCTTCTCTCAACAGACATATTTTTAGCTGTTCTTTCCAACCATGCTGAAATTATGCTATGCAGAAGCATTACTTAATCAGGTTTGATTGTAGCCACAGCACAATTTAGTCTCTTTTATATACTGCCGCCTAGTCTAGACTACTAGCTCACACAATATTAATGCCATAGAGATTAAAAGAATATTGTTGGAAAATACTGAAAGCAACCCTTGTTTGTGCTCCACTCCTACTAAAACTGAAATTAAAATGTCTATTCTTCATCTACTGAATAGTCACTTCAATAGCACTCATTTAAAATCGCCTAAAATTTCTTAGATTGGCATTCTGCAATTGTAGGTTAGAGAGAAAGGATTTGAATTATGCTGTTTTCCTGAACTGAGAAACTACTGCATAAAATTTCTGTTGGGACAGAAAGGAAAGAAATGAATAGATTCCCTTTGTGCTTGTTATGGTTTTTGTTCTCTTTCTATGAATATTCTAGGATTCAAGGTAACAGAAACAGTGAATTTAAAATAAATCCAGAATATATTCATGAGAAACTTATTCTGAATTCTGAACAGAGAATATCCATACAGGGAACATGATTCTGCAAGAACAGAGCCCTCTTTCCAGTGCATTTTACTCTGTGAGACAGATTATGTATTTGTGCTTATCTGAAGGCTGAAGGCTTCTTTGCCAGAACAAATTATTCATTGAAATAGTTGCATTCAGTCTTCCAGGGCTTTGACCTAAGAAAATGAATCTAGTTCCCATAGAAATCAATGACTCTGAATTATGCCCACTGTCTGATGTTCCTGAAACTAATATCGCATGAAAGTGCAGAGGAGCTTCTTTTGGAAAAAAAGAAACCTATGACAGAATCTTTGGAGAGGTACAGAAAAGAATAAAATCATTCTGTGGGTTTTGTGGAGGATCTTTGTTTAGTTTGGGGTGTTTTTTTTACGGTAGACAATTACTATGTCTAACTTTCTAAGGAGTAAAAATCCCCTTCATTAGATAGTTTTAAGAATAGGTGTTATGAATTTTACGAACACGATCAAACATGTGTCAGCAGCGAATCTGCTGACTCAGGATAAGGAGACAGCAAGGAGATTCTATAGAGTTCCCTTCCAAGGGAAAATGGAGTTTGGGAAGGCTCTTATAACATGGATTACTCTAAGTGTCCAGACCACAACCTTGTTCTCCAACCACAAAGATATTGATGATAACAGCATTGGAAGAAAGGTCTTGTGTTGTCAAAATAAACAATAAGGTCTTAAAAGTACATGAGGTTTAGCTCAGTCATCAGATCATGAGACATTTTTTCAAGATTACTTTTATTCCTTTCTTCTTTTTCCTTTTTTTTTGGTAGCTGTTTTACCCATATGTTCAAAGTTTTTTCTTGCTATGATGAAGGCTGGAAACTTGCTTCTGGAGAACAGAAAGAAAGAACATATCAAAACATCTAAATCCAACTAAGAGCATTTTAAAAAGACAAAACAGTCAGTGACACTGTTCTGATCACTATAAACAATTTCCTGTGGTTCCCTTAAATGTCAAAGAAGAAACTGAAATCAACTTGGTAGTAGTCTACATTATGTGTAGCAGATTTCTGAGAGCAGACAGCTCTTTGATCACCAAAAAAAAAAAAGAGAAAAAGTAAGGTTAAATAGCTAGCATTTGGAATTAAGCTAATTCAGGCAAGAAATGACCCTATAATGTTGCAATTTCTCTGCCTTCTGAAAACCTGATAATACCTAGGTCTTAAGTATGTGTGATAGCAGAAAGTTAAGTTTAAGGGCTTAACTCTGTAACTAGCTGATGATGCTCTTTGACCTAAAATTTGGAAATGCAGCTTCCCTCTGATTTTAAAATCTAAGATGATATGAAAGGCCTCTGTTTTTGAACTGCTTGGACTACCCACCTCTCTGTTGTGGCTGTTCTTTTGATACAATTTATGAATAATTCTTGTGATTTTTATGACACATCTTTTATACAATTCTTTGATTTTATTCTTAAAACCACAGTTTCTGGCAGCATGTGCTTATGCAAGAATATTAGTTTCTGTTAAAATAATTAGTCAATGATTTTGAGAGAATATGATTGATAATAAAAACCAGGCTATATTATACTATAACACATTTTCAAATACTTTGCTATTTTTCTCCAATACAGTCTTTTAATTGCGCAGCACAAGACTTTTAAAGGCTGTTGGTCACAAGCCATTACAAGTTAGAACCCAATTTTTAAAGTTCATACAATACTTTCTAATTTTTTAGATTAAGTGGGTTTAATGGAAAGCAATGAATAGTTGTAATTTTTTCCCATTTTCTTTTTTTTCTCAATACCGTCCTATTATTTCTGCACTCAACCAAGCTTTTCTGATTTTCAGGTACATATGTGAAAGTATGATACATTAAAATAAAAGTATACAAACCCCTGTATTTCTAAGTAAAAGGACACTTCCGAGAAGGGTGATTCAGGAGAGGTGTGCATCAATATAGTTGAGATTTTTCACCCATTCCAATAGTTCATTTGCTCTCTGTTTATGTTATATTTTTCCATGTTCTTCAATATTCAGTGTATGCATGAAGTCAGAATTTTCTTCTCTTTAATCCTCTTAGTTCAGCAATATTATCTAGTTTGTGCAATATTTTCTTATTATTAGATAGGATGTTAAAATAAACGTTCCAGTTTCCCAGTGTCATTAGAGATTCTGGATATTTTCATAGATTTTTATTAACTCTATTTCTCCTTTCAGTTAATATAAATTAGATCTTCAGGTCGTGTTAGCCAGTGTAAACTGATGAAGCTTTGCAGATGCATGCAGCAGAAATTTTAGTTCATCATTTTAATAGGTTGCATTTAATGGTAGCCTATAAGATCAGTTGCCTGTGCATCTGAAAATTAATCCACACATAGTGTGGATTAGATCTGCACCTGTGCTGGTAGGAAAGGGGCAAGTGTGAATAAGTGCATGCACAGCTAATCTGTTAGTGAAGACTTGTAATGCTGGAGTCTCAAATGGGCATTTCCACCGAGAACCACTTATACCAAATGAAATAAAGCCAGTTCTGCTCCATTGGGTAGAAGCTATAGTGTAGGTCAGGTACAGGTACTTGTATGACCATGTCTGATCGTACAGCATGATGGTTTGACCAGGAGGTTCTACTCTACAATTTCATCTTTTGCTTAACATTTAGCAATAGAAACACCTGGGTATAAGTTTTTAAGGGAAGTATGCACTAAATAGTCCACTTTCATGTGCACTCATCTATTCTTAAGGCTTAACACAGTATTACTTTTTGTTGTTTTCCTGAACCAGGTCTTCAAAACCAGCTGAACACAGATGGCATTCCTGATCTTGATCCAGTCCCTCTTTCAGATTTATCCTTTTGTGGCAAGTACACTAGAGTGGATTTTCCCATGGCTTCTATCCATATTTCTTTGCTCTGATTCTCTTCCCCTATTCTTGCTGAGTTCTGGAGAAAGGGAAGGATCTTCTTACTACCTTATTCACCTGCAAAAAAAGACATACAGGGAACTTCTCAGAACCTGTAGAAAGGGGAGCAACAATTTGAAGATTAAAGACTGTGCAGTTGTCTAATTCCATTCGGGGCAGGGTATTGTTTGTGGCTCCACTTACCACCTTCATTTTATAATAGACTTGTCACTGAGCTTGCACCAGCATGTGGAAGACTAAGATTCACCAGAACCCAGCCACTCACTGATTTCAGAAACCAGCACATCTCCAAACTTTTCACCCCAGCTGTATTTTTCAAGTGCTGTTTACCAAAAGATGTTGATAAATGAAGTTGACTGGTGAAGGCAAGTGCAACAGTTCCTATTGGTTAGGAGTGTTAGAATAGAGTAGAAAGAGAACAGTTGGAAAGGACCTACAATGATCACCTAGTCCAACTGCCTGACCCGTTCAGGGCTGACCAAAAGTTAAAACATGATATTAAGAACATTGCCCAAATGACTCTTAAACACTGACGGGCTTGGGGCATCAATTACCTCTCTAGGAAGCCTGTTCCAGTGTTTTACCACCCCCTCGGTAAAGAAATGTTTCCTAACGTCAAGTCTGACCCCCCGCCGATGCAGCTTTGAACCATTCTTACACGTCCTATGACTGGATCCCAAGGAGAAGAGATCAGCACCTCCCTCTCCACTTCCCCTCCTCAGGAAGATGTAGAGAGCAATGAGGTCACCCCTCAGCCTCCTTTTCTCCAAACTAGACAAGCCCAAAGTCCTTAGCCGCTCCTCATGGGAGCAGCTATTAGTGGTTAGAGATTGTAAATAATCCAGCATATGCTTGTCTGTTCATAATGAAATAGAAAATTAAAAAATGTTAACAGTGAATTGAGAGTTAATGTTGAATAAGATGGCTATTTAGTACACAAATTGAGTGAAGAATATGCACATAGCTTGAGCTAAAAAACTGCTACTTACTGTTGTGATACTGGAACACAGAACATATAATTACATGTAGTGCCTGCTTTAAACAGAGAGAGAAAGAGACACTACAGTTTTGCGGGCACAATTTATTACAGTCACAAATGCTAATATTTTGATGGTAGTCAACAAAACAAGCAGTCAGAGGTCTAGAAGCTAAAACATTTGAACCTGCAATTTAGTGCAGAGATTTGAATGTGGATTCATAATTATTTTCATTTGCAAGGCTACTTGCCCTCAAACATGAATTGTTAGCTTGTTTATTAAAGCTTTTGGTAATTTAGACAGTTTCCCCACAAATTGATGTATGCCTTCATTGTTCTGTGGCCACAGCAACAGAAAATATTACATCATATTATTATAAATTATGCTCTTTAATTGTTTTTCTGAAACAAGATCTTGCCAAAATATTTTCCTTTAGTGAGGTTAGAGCCAAATAAGAAGTGTCAGACTGCAACAGTTTAGCAGCTGCAGAAATGTGGTCATCCAGGTTTGCATTGCTGAACCAACAGCAGATATTTTCATATGCACATCTGCCCTTCGATGTACATACATTCCTCAACCTAGATCTGAATTTGTATTCACAGCTGTATGATTATTGCCTATTGTACTGAGAAAGGGGACAATTATATCCCAAGAGGAAATCACAAGTATGTCATCACAAAGCTTTCTCTTCATTTGGTTAAATACTTCACCTGTCAGCAGCCTTCCACATCACCAAAGTCATCAAAGACATCAAAGTCCACATCAACAATGTCACAGACTTGACCAGCGAATGTCACCTGCATCCTTGTATCCTCATGTAGCGTCATGTGAGACAAGGTCAGTGCTGAGAATAAGGATTATTCTGTTAGCTTTATAGAAGGCTGACAGCATGCAAATGGAGGGATCAGTAAGACAAATGAATGAATCTACAGTGATTAAGCATACTCCCACCTGCCCCTCTGGAGAAATGAGGAATCAACTTTTTAGGTGCACACTATGTTGGTATCTGCATGGATTCATGCAGGACATCTAGTGAAGATGGGCAAATACCATGCTCCATCATGTTGTTTTCCTGAACTGTTTCACAGAGGCTTGCCAAAGGAAGGAATGGCTGACCCTGTTGGAGGTGATGGTATCAGAGGGAAAGAACAGACGAGAGGATGACTGCTGAGTGCAGTAGGCTCGTAGAAATTATTTTATAAATATACATATTCAAATGTGTACATATGTATATGTGAATGTGTTACAAACACCTAATATAATGAGTTGATCACATTTGCAATTACCTGGCTCTATATGATTAAGACCTGTCTTACAAGAAGCCAGATGCTAGTGCAAAATGCAAACAAAAAATGTTGATATCCAGGATTTCCTTTGGAAAACACAATGTTGGGTGGCTGCCAGATGGTCCCTTTTCATAAATCAGGATTTTGTATCCAAGGAGAGGCCTACGTGACATGGTGGGCATCCAACACTTGCAAGTCTTTCAGATTATTGGTTCAAACCAGTATTTCCACAAGCTGTTACGTTTTTTTGTGACTGCAGCTAATTTGCGCTCACAAAGGACAGATATCCTCTCCTGCCTCTGAAACATCAAAGGCAGGCTGGTGATGAGATAGTGGTGAGCAGAGCTGTAACTGATTGCTCAAAATTGAGGGTAGCGATAATGACAAGGTGTAATGAGCTGACTGGTAGCCTCCTGAAACACATTCAGTGCCTATGAGATTGGCAGCATGTACCCCAAACAGCCAAACCCCCACAGGCACCCACCGGAGCTCTCTATTCAGGGAGGACAAGGAAAACTTAGGGACACTGTCATTACTTCTTTTCTTTTTTTTTCCAGATTAACTCATAACTGGTAATGTATTCCCTTCTCAGAGGACCCCCTAAAAATCGATGTGGTGTGGAGCTCAAGCTAGTAACTTCTGTCACACAGTCAAGAGGGGGAACTCAAAGGACGCTGCGGTGTTCGGGCGGTGACATGGGGACATTGGGGACAGAAGTGGCAGAAGCCCAGGCAGCAAAGCAGGCAGTCCCTGAGGCAAAAGATGAATGCAAGGAGAAGACAAAAGTAGCTGCAGGAATTCATGAAAAATCATCTTGGTATTCACTCCAAAATCATTAGAATCCACTGCTGTAGCTCTTGGATGTTTCCTTCCAGGGTATGAGCTGAAAACAAGGTGCTGCAGTCTGAAAAGGTTTAACCAGTTCCAACCAACAACGTAGCTGCTTTAGGGCAGGTGGGAAAAGAAAGAGCAGGTGGGCAATAGTAACAAGAACTTCTGTAAAAACATCAAAATTGGGTTTTATAAGCTATTTGCTCTGTATTTTGTGAGCATTCAACAGATAAAGAACACTTTGGAAAGAAACTTACATTTCCATTTTCAGCTGTGCAGCATGTCTTTTATATCTCTGGATTCCTGAAGTGTTGTTCATCTGTATCTGTATGTTTGGTGAATTAGTTGAAATGCTTTAAACCTTAGGATGGTGGAAAAAAATAAAAACAGTGTTTCTCCTAGAAAAAAAAAATATACACCAATAATCATTATCATTCAAAGTTTTGAACCTCACTTTCTCTGAATAAATACAAAAAAGATTCTATGAAGATAGCTAATCACACGCTGATTCATCCATACATTCACAGGTTCCTCATCCTTCTCCTGAGCATCACTGATTAAAAGACAAGAGATTATCAGTATAATACAGATATGATGGATTGGAGATGTCAGAATGAGGTTCTTTGAAAACTCATTATTTCTTTTGAGCTGTTTAAGAGCATTCTGCAAGCACCCCTGCTGTTTGTGCAATGAAAACAACATATCCGTTACTCAAGTAATAATCAAGCTAAGTTTAATGAGTGTTGTAGACCCAGTCTACACTATCCATTACTCTTGGCTAAAGCGTATGGATGCACTCACTTCCATAACGTTCTCAGTATGATTTTTCCTGATGTGCAATGGCAGTAATATTCAGCATTGTTTCATTGGACCTGCCAATGTCAGCAATAGGTAGCAGTTCTGAGCACAGGGGAAACCTTTATTGTGCAAGTTATCAGTTTTAATAATAAGCCATTCCCTTCAGGTGACCAGTCCAGTATCTTCCACCCCTTTTAAATATGTCCTTGGCAGCTCTAAGTTCCCATTATTTGCTTTAGTTGTTTCTGAGTGTTCTGGGCATCACTGAAAATGCCAAAATCTGTCATTGTAGTTGCCAAAGACTGAACTTTTCAACTGAAGTAGGCACCCAGTCACAGCAGACTTAATAACACTTGGCCCAACTTCTTCAGATATCTTGGAGGAGAAGCTGTGATAGCTGGGAATGTCAGTCCCCCTCCACTCTCAGAGCTCTTTTCTCAGAAGTTACTAAATTGCTTCAGGGACTTCTTACTCTGGTGCCTTTATGCGTGAGGGTGTGCAATTCACAGAGGAAATAGTTGTAGACAGAACCCTACAAATCGCAGGTGGTTTGGCAAAAATTCTTCAGCTCCAATAAACAAGAAGGGAGATCAACATTATCTCAAATCACTTATCTCAAATCATACAGTATCATTACCAGATTATTCCTTAGAAATAATGAAGTAATATTCCATATAACCTTGAGGAAAAGGACAAACAGCCACATGCTATGTAGCAACCCGCCACCAATGCTAGAAAGAGTATTGCGGTGTAATGACCACAGGGCTAAACCCTGGCACGGTGCGTAACGCCACGTAGGGTTAACCCACAGTAAATACCTGACAGCTTGTCTTTCTTACTCTCTGGCAACACTTGTATAACTTGCCATGCCAGTGAAGTCATACTGAATTGAGCAAAACTAGTTGAAACCAAATATGCGGAGAAACATATTTGTCATTGCACTTAAGCTGACAGCTGTAGCAATTTTCTCTGAGCAGACACACACGGCTTGATGACAAAGAGGGAAGCTTGTGTGGATTTCTAATTGCAGAGTTCTGTTGCAAAGGCCACCGATAATGGGCCTCTGATTTTAAGAAGGATTAGGAAACAATCAAAACCAGGTGGTTTGTTTGGATGCAATATGCATGAATCATTAGCGATTTCTAACAGAATTAGGGAATAAGCTTTTCAGATTTTTCAAGAGGAAGCAGAAACTATTATAAGATTCAACATAGGATAGAAGTAGCATGATAATAAAAAATGGGTCACTACTTTACAAATAGTATAAGGACAATTCATTAAAATCAGTAGTAACAGTGGGAGGAAGTCTTCATTTTCACCACCATTTAACTGATCACTCTGACATTGACAGCAGCATTAAAGGTCAATTACTGAATTAAAAGAGTTATTCTAATCTACTCGTATGATTTCACATTGAAAGCTCACACAGTTAAAGACATTGCAAAGGGGTAGCTATCCATGTAGGTGCCTTCAAGTCCGCAGCAAACACTAGGCAGATCAAATTAACTTAGCATGTGACAAACAAGTACTGAACTAACTCATATGACTTTGCATTTGCTGTTCTGAGAGTGACCCTGGACTATTACCACAGCTCAGATAATGCATGTTGACTGGCTATTCATCAGTAATTTGTGTATGGCTAAACAGTGAAGTTAAAATGTTTTGCTGAAAATGTTTGTGTCTAAGAATTACTGAAGGACAGTGAAAACCCATAGCTACTCTTCACTTTACTCTCAGCAGAAACAATTTCTAAAGTATAACTTTAATTAGGATTAAAACATGTGTATAGAAATTCTCTTTGATAAGTCAATAAATAACTTATATTCCCAACATTTGTCTATGTATGGTCTTAGTTCCCTTTAAACTGCAGCTGTCATGGAGTCCCTTTACTCCTCAGAGCTTACTGGCGATTCCCCCAATACATTACTAGACATTTGTCTTGTTTCTCTTCACCTCTGAATTCATCCAGGGATTTAGAACAATTTCTTTTCTCTCACTCCTTGCTAAAGCTCTCTCATTTTGACTTCCACTGCAGTGACACTGCCATTCCACCCTTTTTAGTAAGCTTTTTACTCAGTTGTCTTGTAGAACCTCAGCCTTGTTGTTTTGACAATGTCATTGATGGTAATGCACTTGACTTGCAAAGTCGTTTATCTTTTGTAGTTTTTACAGGTCTCTACCGTCTTCCCTCCCTATTCCTAACACCTCGATTGCTCCTTTAGGGGGTCTGTATCATTCTCTCTTTGTTACACAGTGCACTCCAAGTATAGCCTCCCTGGGGAATATCAACCTATGACACATTTTCACCTGCCATTTTTCTGCTGGTGAATGAAAAACCTACCTTTCCAATCTCATATCATGACTTGTCATCATGACATTACCTCTGCTTGTCTGCTCTAAGGTAAAATTTATCAAGACAAAACTGAACTCCTAGCTCAGGTACCGAGAGTGGATATTTTTCCCGCATTGTGAAATACCTTGGAAGATATTGGGCTCCCTCCACCCTGCAGGTGACAGATCTTGGACTGAAAAGCTCTCCTTAATGTCTGCGATTGAAATCTGAGAGGATGCCTTGCATATTGTTGGGATCCTGGGTTGAACTATCCACCTGCTCTGCCCACATAGAGGTGCCAAAGATGCAAGAGGTTTATCAACTCACGGAGCTGTAACCCAGACAGAGAAAAACATGGAGTAACAGGAAAATTAAATACGTCTCCAAGCCATTTGGGAGTAGGCCCACAATTTTCTATCCAATAATCAGGAAAGGTTTGTTACCAAGAATTTTATCTTCTGCAGTCTTTGTTACAGTAATCATTTCATCTTCAGTTCTCCCTCAGTTCCTAATGTCACTCAGTTGTCTGATTTAGAATCTTCACCACACAAACACCAGTTTCACAAATGAATTTCAAGCTGTCTGTGAAACTTTTAAGGGCCACCTACTTGTGAATTTGTTTTCTGAATGTAGTCTTGGTTTGGTTAGCCATGCTGTCCTGTGGGCATGCCATATCCTCCCTAATGGATCTGTGAACCCCCCCTCTCAACTCTTGACCTCAAGACATCCCACACTGCCATACATTCCCTCCAAACTCAAGTTGTTTAACAGGAACACAAGCTAAATGCTGCCATCTTTTTTTTTTTATTTATTTTTTTTTTAATGTGCATTAGGTATAACACTCTTGTAAAATGGTATTCTGTAAGAATAACCCACCAAATACTGTCTGGATATGAGGGAGGCAGAATGTGACCAAAAGAAGACTGAAGTGGAATGGATATGTTGAGTAGGAAGGTGTTCTTACTATATAAACAGTTTTAATACTCAAACTTCATTTTAATATATTTAATAATAACAATATCTGAAAGTCATTACCAGAATTTATGATGATTGGTTCAGATCTTTCATGAAGAATATGTTTGTACTAGGTACTGGCAGTGACACAGTAGAATAAGTCCATTACAAGAAATCAATGTGCTTTTTTTAGGCACCATTACAGACTTTATTTTGTGTGTTTTCTCTTGTATCTTCTGTAAATTAATTTTTAAAAAAATCACTCTGAAAACATTTTTTTTCACAAATACCAAGCTAGAGCGGTTTGCAATGAATTGCAATGGATGAAAACAAAGCAGAAAGAAAGACAACACTAAAAACAAGCTTCAAATGAATAGATCATTAATACAGCATATCCATGTAACATTAGCTTTACACAACCTGTCAGCTTTGAGTTTGATGCATCTTCCAGATGCATCAAACTCACCGAACATGAATCTCCTGTAAAACCTAAATTAAGACAGCAATATGTGACATAATAGCTTTGGTAAATTGTTTCTTGTTCACAGGGTGGTTTCTGCAATTGTGAGGATTAGTCCTTCGCATCGAACATCAAAGAGGCTGGCACAGACAGAAAAGATAAACTCTGACCCCTGCGAGCTTGTTCACGTCACTTCTACCCATTTAAATTCCAGTTAGGTTGATCAGAAGCAAGAGAGAAAAGCTTTAAATTGCATTATTAACAATAGGTTAAATCTTAGGCTGCTGATTAAATCAATTTCTCTCAGATAAAATCATAACAGGCATTGGCTGTATTTGTCTGACAGGAAACATGTCATCGGTAATGCTTTGTGTTGCCTTTAATGAGTCTGATTGTCATCTTCCAGCAGGGAGAGCACAAAAGGCACCTGCAGGTCTGGGTGAATGGGATCACTTATTGATCAAGTTGTCAGGCCTGTCAGGCGTTCAGGAACAACTGAACAAGTACAGAAAATCGATGCGTTCTTGTATTTATATGGAGGCTTCCCAGATCAGTCAGCTGATTGAAAATTTTGACTTAATTAGTTACACGCTAAATATAATTTCCAAAATTGTTTAGCTTGCAATGTTCGTGTTTAAAAACAATGAAGCTATAGAGTAGAATATGTGATTTTTTTTTTTGTTTTTAAAGAAAATAAGATTTTGGGGGTTTTATCATTTTGGCCAGTTTTACCTCTGGGTAGAACTGCAGCCTACCCAATTTTATTTCTCCCTACAGGAAAATTACTTGTTAAATTTTATTTATTATTTATATTTAGCTCCTTCTCTGCATTCACTGAGAGGCAGCTCCATTTTAGCAATGATCCCTGCTACTGTTCAGCAGTGCTATAAAGATGAAGCTCTTCTAGAAAGAAGGCAAGTAGAGTGTCTCATCTTCCCTAAGAAAATTGCATACTTGCATGTGAGCTCTTTGTGGTCCAAATCATCTTCCTGGGAATGGAGCAAGGAGAAAGGCAGGAGAGCAATCCCAATGAGGAGGTGTAGCAGGAGGAACCCTCTGCTACCTCCAGCTCAGTCTGCTCTGGCAGCTGATGGCGGGGTTCTAGGTTGACAAACGCACAGTTGAACCCCAAGTCTGTGACGGGCTTTGGAGTTACTGGGAATGGAATAAATAACATTAAAGTAGCAGCTTTGTGTCACACTCTGAAGCAGGCTTTTTTAAAACGGACAATTAACATGGTCATTTTTGTGGGTGATGCAATGCATTTCCAGTACTGTTATCTTTTCTGTTTTCCCTCTGTCACTCCACATCCACGTTTTATAGTTCATTCACTGGATTTCCATTCCCATCCTACCCTTTCCTCACTCCATTATTCTCTCCAGGGAGTCACTTTCTCCATACTACCTTCCACCTCTATCTTCTTTTTTCATTTGTTTGCCTTATTCCTAGTCCCTAAATTCACAGAGGAATAAAAGTAATCTAATTCAGGTCTACGTCCAAGAAATGGCTTATTCAATTCAAATGTATTCTTTCTGCTGTTTTTGATAAATGACATTTTTTCTTTGCAGATGGATAGAATTCATGCTTGGACATGAAATGCATTACCAAGTTTGAAAGGCATAATTTTTTTTTTTAGAATCTTCCTCAAGTTTTTATCAGTGCATCAGTCATTCCTCCACTTTTACTGCGCAAGCTTGTTCCACCTTTGGAGTCAGATTAGTTCTCAGTCCTTTCAGTAGGAGTTCATCAGTTAAAACTTTGCCATTGTTGTAATAGCACAAACACCACTATGGGCAAGTTCACTATAATTGAAAGTAATAACAAAATTTTAGCATCTGTTCATGTAACAGTTGGGGATAATAAGCATACTGCTAGGGGAAATCTCTTTCCAGCCCACATGTTGCTTGCAAAGTCCCTCCCCAGAATCCTCCTGGATAAGCCCTTCTTCCTCTCAGTTGTGAAAGAGAAGTTCAGGAGATCTTCAGGTCTTCTCACACTGCAAACTCAGAAACCCTCAAATTCTGCCCTTTTCATGCAGGGACATGGCTTATGCTCTGATTCAGGGAGCAAACTTCATGGGTATGAGGCTGAAGTTGTCCCAGGTCCTAGATGTCTGACTTTTAGAAGATAACACGGTATTTAACAGAACGATTTGTGTCTAAAGACTGCAGATAACATTATTTTTTGTTGTTTGAAATTTAGACTGGGTTAATAGTAATGCAACTCTGGTGGATTTAAACTTTTTAAAGTGAATTTGGAGAGTTCACAAGATGTTCTTGGCAATGATGAGCTTGTGACTGTAGAGTTCTTATCTGATGATTAATGAGAACTCTAAATTAAAACCCTTAATTACATGTCTTTATTATAACAGGTAGATGAATGCACAGCAGAAGTAGTTGGTGGGGGAGGAAAAGCAATCTCTTAGGATGCTTACATGAACTCATGGGTGATTGTTTAGAATCAGAATGTTCTGGGGCAGGTTACTCCACAGCCTTTACTGGAAATAGGGATGCAGCTGAATCTTTCATTTAAATTAGTGAGAATTTCTTTGCCAAAAGCAGGAATGAAATCTTGTGGTTTAGGTTGCCATGGACAATATGAAAAGCAGCATCTAACTGTAGATGCATAACCAGGTTTCTGACGAAATGTGTGCAGCCTAATGTTAGCACAAAGGAAAACACTTGTCATCAGTGTCGATTTGCTGAAGTACAGCACGAGTGCTTTTCTTCCTTCCTTGATCTTTCCTACCCAGTGGTGTCTGTGTCTGTAACATCCTCTCCCCCTGTACTTTCTGATTACCACATAAGACTTTTTGAGAGAGTTTCCATGACTTCTTACCTTTAATGAGTCTTCTCTAATCCAGACTACTATTGTTTTGAAGCTGAACTGAGAGGTTGATCCAAAACAACAAGCATCTGAAACTACTGGGGAAAAAAATAGTTCAAATCAAGACACATTCATGCCTTTTTAGTTTATTTCATCTTTGTTAACATCTCTGAGAACCAGGCAACAAGAGTTGTGCACAAGCAGAAAGTTCTTGGCCCCAAATCTGGTCTGTGCCTTTACGCTTGGCGCATTACCTTCACTCTCCCTCAGCCTACCTTCAGACATAGCATTTCCATTCATCGGTTTTTCTTTAATAGTTCCATTAAATGGTGGGACCAGAAATGGGGCACAGCACCTCTGAAAGGTGATGCCCTCTCTGCCCCAATTTTACGTGTAGTCTTACGAGGCAGTGCATAGAGGAGCATCATGCCGTAAGCTCCTAACTAGTTTGCTAACACTTCTCCCTCCTGCGGCAGATAGCTATAAATTGGGGAATGGCTGTGTTCTTTATTTCCTCTCAGTAGGCATCTAAATCAAAATCAGCAGGTACCTCCCCCATTTTCATATGACCCCAACAGCTGTATCTGTTTACAGCCCTAACCACTCCAGATCGTCTTTAAATGACTAAATAAAATTAGGGAAATATTTTAATTTTCATGTGCTATAAATAGACTGTAATTACCAGATACACAGATTAGGAACATATTCCCTGAAAGACTGCTAACAAACTCTATTCCTTACAAGTTGGGGCTTTCATGTTAGCACTAGCATCCTGTTTGTTGCGACATTGAAATTCTGGTGTTAAAATACCTTATCTTCCAACTAATTTGTAAATTATTTTTAATATATTCTAATTATTTCTCTAAGATTCCAGCAGTTATGTACAGGAATCAGAATTTATAACTTTACAGAATGTTAGCTACCATTTGAATTTTAAAACAGCTTTTGATTATCAAGACAGTTTCAAACTAAATGAAAAAACAGACTCTAGCAGACACTGTCATATAGGTTACGAGTTCCTACGTGTTTTAAAATGTATGAATTGCGACATGATCCAGGGAACTTCGAAACCACATCAATTATTTTGCATCTGGCATTGCACACCACCTGCATAATGAGAGAGCAGAGGGCCTGATGATTTTTGAAACTCGTTTCGGTGAATAGTCACATGAGTGCACTGTATTGTTCTCCAGACAGATGGAAAGCTAGCAATGTCCCAGAATTCAAAAATGACTTGTATTGAATCTTGGCTTATATTTTGCTTTGTTTGTTTGTTTTGTTACTTTGGCATATTCTGATATATCAAAAAGCTGAGGGTTTTTTTCTAAAGAGCAACTTAAATTATATAGAACTACATCCTTCTTTTTACATGCAGTTGGGCAGCCCCGAGGGAATTGAAAGCAGAATGTGATATATACTGTCTGAAAGGGCACATTTTAATATCTGCAGTTTCATTGTTTATTAGGTTTCAAAAAGATTCTGTAGCCAAATAAGCTAATGTATGCGAACATTTCGACATTCTCCAAAGACTTTTATTTGCATCAGAGCACTGTTTCTAAAAATTTGCCCTGGTATAGAAGATCTGTTAAAGAAAAAACAAGGGCCAGAGCTGGCACAGTGAAGTTAATATTCCTATTAGCAAATGGTGAATCACACCCTGCAAATAACATAAGCTCTTAACAGCAGAGTATCAAAATTCTGCATCACTAGATACACTGTACATAACTTAAAGAAATATTTGTGCATCACTTCATAGTTCAAAAATCATCAAAAATAACACAATACTGATAGACAAAAAACTATTTTGAACAAATTCATTGCAGCCTTCATTTTCCACTGTTATGTACTTTGCGTGGTCACCTCTGCTATGAGGACAGGCTGAGAGAGTTGGGGTTGTTCAGCCTGGAGAAGAGAAGGCTCCGGGGAGACCTTATAGCCCCTTCCAGTACCTGAAGGGGGCCTATGGGAGAGACGGGGAGGGACTCATTATCAGGGAGTGGAGCAATAAGACAAGGGGTAATGGCTTTAAACTGAAACAGGGGAAATTTAAATTAGATTATCAGAAATAAATTCTTTCCTGTGAGGGTGGTGAGACACTGGCACAGGTTGCCCAGGGAAGCTGTGGATGCCCCATCCCTGGAAGTGTTCAAGGCCAGGCTGGATGGGGCTTTGAGCAACCTGGTCTAGTGGGAGGTGTCCCTGCCCATGGCAGGGGGGTTGGAACTAGATGGTCTTTAAGGTCCTTTCCAACCCAAACCATTCTGTGATTCTGTGTGATTCTGTGATTTACACCAGTGTGAGGCAGCTCTTACAATCTGACATCTTGCAGCATTTTAACACTGTTGTGAAAGCGTAATAATGTTTATGGCAGTGTAAATATTATGTGCAGGCCAGAAGACACTTTATCCTTAGCTTTTGAAGCAGAACTTTCACCCCTCTTAAACCAGATGGGTGCCCACAGATGAGTCAACTGGAGACAGTGATCGAAAAGGAGGACTATGCTGCAACTGCCTGCTTAGAAGGAAGGGTAAGGCCTCGTTGTGTAAGGGGTCTGTGTCATCTCCTGGCTGTTGTAGCTCTGATAGAGCAACAGACAATTGCCTGTTCTGAGGTCTTTTGTCTTGAGTGTTTTCCTAGAACATTTGTACATCGAAGCTCTTAAAAATATTGATTATGTTACTGCTACATTACAGGAGACAATAAACTTCCTCTGGCATCAGCTTCTGAAAAAGTTTTGGCCCTCCAATGAGGAAGTGAATGACCATTTCAGTGGAGGTGCACATACAAATGCAAATTTTTAAAAGTAGATAAAAAAAGCGGGCTCACAGATTCACATGTGTTTGAAGGGTTCTCCATAGGTCATCTACTCCAGCCTCTGCTCTGAGCAGGTCCAGTAAAACCAGGTTGCCCATTCAAGTACCGAGTATCTCCAAGGACGGAGTTTGCATGATGCCTCTAGGCAAGGTGCTCTAGAGTTTGACCACCTTCATGTGAAAAAAAATAATATCTTATATTGAATAAGAATTTCCCATATTCCATCTTTTTCTCATTGCCTTTCATCTCTCCGCTGTGTGCCTCCATCTTCTCTGTGCTCTCCCAATAGGTGGCTGTAGGCAACATCGAGATCTCCCATCAATCATATCTTCGTAGGACTAAACAAACCCAGTTCCCTCAGTCTCTCTTCATACATCCTGTGCTCCAGCCCCCTGACCACCTTTGCTGGACTAGCATCAGTAATGAAATGTCTACCTTTACCGGGGAGCCCCAGAATAACACACTATCCAGATGTTGTATCACAGATGTCAAACAGAGAGGAAGGATCACTTCCCTGAAACTGCAGACTATACTTTTGCTAATACAGGATATGATGGGCCACCTTTGATGCAAGGGCTCATTGCTGATCCATGTTCAGCTTGTTGATGACAAGGATCTCCAAGCCTTTTTCTTCAGAACCAGCCTGCCCCCAGCTTGTACTGGTGTATGGAGTTATTCTTTCCCAGGTGCAGGACCTGGCATTTGCTTATGCTGAATTTCATCAGGTTCCTGCCTGTCCATTTCTCCAAACTGGCAGGGTCCTTCTGAATGGCAACCTGGCCCTCCAGCACATTGACCACTCCCCACAATTTGGTAGCATCCACAAACTTGCTGAAAACCTACTTTGATTTTATATGTCTGAAAACATTTTAAAGATTAAATCATCTGCTGGTGAGAGTGAGGTACAGAGGTGTGCATTTATCAAAGGTCAGTAGGCAGGGTAAAATCTGGACTAAACTCTAATGCTTTTGAAGTGAACATCAAGGTTGTCTGGCAAGATCCCTATTGGGGCTAATGACGTGTACACACGTGTCCACGGAGACCTTCTCTTGATGCAGAAGAAATTTTCCGCTGGGGCAACTTTTGGTCATTCTTACAGATAAAGATAATGTGATATATTTCCAAAGACCATTCTCCACTTTGTCATATAAAAGCAATACATTACTTTCTTGTTAGGTATCACTCTTCTTCTGCCCAACAAAAATCTATCAATTTCCCAAATAGAAACAGTTTCTTCTTCCTTAACTAGCTCTCTCTTTTTTTCCCCTGCTACTGTAAAGTGGGCATAGCGCAAAAATTATCATTTAATCAAGCGAATGGGCAGTTCTACAAGACATTCTGTATTTTAAAATGAGATCTATTTTAGATTTTCTTTACTTCTAAGAAAGAATCCTTTCTCCTTGCCTGAAAAAATGTTGCCTACATTCTCCACTCAAAATGAATTTTTATAGCCAACTTGTAAACCTTGAAAGTAAGATGTTAATAGAAGTACCGACTGACCTTTAACTGCAAGCAGAACAAATGGCTTATCTGTAACAATTAAAAAGATTTAAAAGCTCTTCACTTACACTGCAAGTGATTTATTTTTGATATGTACTAATTAGACATGAATTGAATAGATTTCAATTGATTGGACAGACTTTCTGTTTTAATTATCACCTACAATAACATTTTGTTTAACATCAGATGGTATCCAGTGTTTTGAATAAGACGTGACATCTTCCAAAAGATGTAGATTTCTTAATGACTTTTTATTGTCACTATGCTTGCTGTCTTTCATTTTAATGCCTCTCTGTGGTCTGATTCCCCTTTATCATTTTCATTGGTTTGAGAAAAGAAACAAACTATTTATTAATGAGAAACAAAAAACAAGCTAGGTGAACCCCTTGAGTTCAAGCTTCAAGATTCAGATACGATATAAGAACTCCCCCAGTATCAGGGACATTTAGATTTGGGGGCTGTGAATAGGATTCATGTCTATTTTGGGGGACATCTCATCTCATCCTTTCATCTCATTTGGAGGACAGTTGATGTGATTTATCATATCTGTGCTGTTCTCAGTAGACTTATCTCAAATGGAATAACTCTTAAAAGTCTCACATCATGTAAGCTGGTGGACCAATATCACAGCACCTAACTTTCATCTGGCTGGCTCTGAGAAGGGAGTTCAGATGAACTAAATTACTAAGGACTGAAACCCTAAGTTGCCTGTACATGTTGACCCTTCTTGTGGTCCAGGCCCTTCACACTTCCTTTCATAATCAATGAGAGAAAGAAACATTACAGAAACAGGGATATTTTAGAGAGTTATTCATCTGACCTATTTTAGATGCATACTTTAGAATGAAATTAATTGCACCCAATAACCCATAAAGGGAATTTAGAATATTAGTTTATACATAGGGTTCTATAATCCATCTGTCCTTGATCAGGTAAATTTCAAATTTTGGTTTAGGTGCCTGTAAGTTTTTGCAGCACAGACTTAGGCCATTTATATTCAGCTGAACGTCAACAACCCGATTTTCAGAGGTATTTTAATCCATCAAAGTAATGTTAGATTCCCATTGTAATGTTCAGGCACTTAATTAATGGTGAATTAACACCTAATTTTCTGAGATGCTCTTGAAAGTGCCTGCATTGCCAGACACACAAATACATTGGAAAATTGAACCTTAAGTTTTCAATTTTCTTTTGAAAGTAAGATGTGTCTGATACAAAATTGTATTCCAACTTCTAGTAGTTCCCTTTCTTTTAATTTAAATATTTTACATACCACCTACCACTAAAGCAGTTAGAGTGACAGTGGCTGTCAGCAGTTACGTAAATAATACAATTTTGAGTAACTGACTACAGAATGAAAAAGGATAAGAAAACAGCCTTCATTAGTTTCAGCCACGCTCACAGCCTAGTATGAGGGGTACAAGATGTTCACAGTGACAAGTCAACAATTATGTAATATGGTAGGGTAGTCCAAGACTTAGTGTCCAAAATTAAATGTAACTCATTTCCTGTCATTGACATAAATAATTTTAATAATACCTTCTGGTAAACTTTAATTCAGTATTTATTAAAACAAATGTATTAAGTTGAGGTTTTGATACATTGTGCTGAGACAGATCTGACTTCTGCAAAGTCCATTAAACTAGTTAAATCATTATATGTAATTATTAAATATAATCATTATAATAGAGACTGTCCCACTTGGCTGTCTTAGACTCCTAAGAATGACCTACTACAAAATAACTTTAAATTGCATGCCCTCATCTCTCAAAATGCAGACACGAACAATTTTCTGTTTCCTAAGCTAAATAACCTTTCCTTAATTCTGTAATGAGCATTCAGATAAATTGTTTTATATAGTTCTATTCGTTCGTCTCGGGGAGGGGTGTGAGGGACATAACTCAGGGCTTTCAAATGGTAATTACTTTGCACCCTAAAATACATTTTAAAAGTCTTAGACTATTTTTTTTTTAAATCCCTTATTTAAATTGCTTTTAATATAGGAAAAAGTCTTTATAGCCAGGCTGGGATCTGCAATATTCTGCAATACAGTGGTGATGATTTTCTACAGGAAATAGAAGTTGCTATTTCTTGGTGTAGAAGATGAGCAAGAGCTGTATTAAAAAGGCAGAACTATTGGTATGATTTCTGTCAGCAGGTGCAATTTGCTGTGATTGCAGACATTACAGTCATTTCAAAGCTGGGCCCAATTTTACTTTGCTTTGTACTAAATGAACACAAGGAGCTCTTTACCTTGATCCTTCCTAGATGTTTTTGTTCTTTCGGCTTAGAAAATTTTCTGGGCAGCTCATTGTTGAATTGTGAAGAATAAAGGCAAAGAAATTACGAAAGGCAAAAGAAAAACAGAAAATAGCCAGTGTGGTGTTAAGACTTTTTTCTACCTATTGATGTCTCTTCCCCTTGCTCCTTTCCCAGCTCAGCCTGCCTCAACTGGAGGTGTCATTCATAAGCTCTGAACTTGCTTGAACTCTGGCGAAAACTTGCCATATTCTGAAGCATTTTCACTGGACAAGTCCCCCAGTAAGAGCGGAGCCACTTGAGCCTTGTGAGTGGCCTCTTGTGAATATGCTTCTCTTGACATGGCCTAATGAATAGCTGTTGAAGCTTAGAATAGACTTTTCCTCCTGCGTCATCATGGTAATTGGACTGTGGTCGTAGTCATGCTGCAGATCTTTTAGTACAGTGCAAATGTGATTGCTGAAAGCTTTTGAATCAGAAATACTTTGGGTTGCTTGGAAATACTTGATCTTACAATTCCTGGGCTCCAGGGGTTTTGGACTAGAGGTTTGTTCTCACTCCACTAGAGAAAGGAAGGTATTCTGTGAAATTCTCCCCTATCTCTGAAGCATGTGGAAGAAAAATATCTCATGGAGTTTTGTTATTTCAATATCCTTTACCGTGAAAGAAGAATTCTTTTTTATGTTTTTTTCTTCCTTTAAAAGAGATGAAGAAGTCAGGTGAAACTTCAGACTATCAAATATTAGTATTTAAAATGAATCTACAAAGTCAGCTCTATCAAGGCAACTTTAACTACAATAAAATATATCATCTCCCTGCATATGTGGTTATACTTCCTATTACAATCAGTGGGAGTTTTAATTTAAGACAAAATAGATATAATTACTTTAAAAAAAAAATAATTAGAACTAGAAATGGTTTTTTATCAGGGGTTTAAGAATAAATATTAAATCTATTGTGATAGAGAAAATGGGAGAAGCATTAAAAAATAGTTAATAATGTTAATTGGTTATTCAGCAGATTAAGAATTGGATGCCAATTAATAGTTAATTGGTTATTCAGCAGATTAAGAATTGGATGCCAGTCTCCTAAACAAATGCCCTGACCATTTTTCTGGTTTCTGTTTTGGTATGATGTCTTTCCAGCTCTCCCTCTCCCTTCCTCCATTCTCCCCTCCCTCTCTTTGTTCGACCATACTGGATTTGAGAAAATAAACACGTTTTGAATCTGATACATATTGAAAGTTTGTATTTTCTTTCGTAGTCATTCTCTAATTGCAAATGTTTTATCAAAAGATATATTTTAAATATGAAAGGGCCCTAATCTTGCTATGTCCTTATTCATGTTAAAAGGATGCTTTAAGCAATGGAAACAACATAAACTGCCTATTATCAGCATCACTGTCAGACAAGGGATTCTGCTGACTTGTTTACAAAACTTATTTTCAAAATATTTACAGTATTTTTAGGGCAAAGAAGGGATTTGCAGTAAAACTTGCATTTATAAGAATATACAAATAACTAACCGCTTCTGTAACCACATGGGAAAAGTTAATTTTGAAAATACTCTCTGAAATGCCTGTTCTCAACAGAGGGCTAGATCATACTGTCACGTCCTGGAGCAAGGATTTTCCAGTTTAGCCTGTGGATACTCTGTCTTCCTCGGGAAGAAAAGGAATAGAAAATGCTGCAGGACAGTGTTGAATGTGCCCATGGGACCATACTGTACTGTGAGGTGCAATGCAGAAGACCGTTTTGATGCATAAACAGAAAGATTAGAAAATGTGGGGAAAGTTCTTTTCCTAGAAAGGGCAACATGGGGCAGATATCCCAAAACCAATAAAGCCATTCTATGGGGACATGTGTATTACTGTTTCTAATCTAAAATATAAGCAGGAATTCCTCTGAAAGCTTGATAAATGTCATCCTGAGAAGTTGTGGGCACATTATGAATAATGGAGTACTGTGTCCAGTTCTGGGCTCCCCGATTCAAGAAGGACAGGGAACTGCTGGAGGGAGTCCAGCAGAGGGCTACAAAGATGATTAGGGGACTGGAACACCTCTCTTATGAAGAAAGGTTGGGGAATTTGGGTCTCTTCAGTCTGGAAAAAAGACGACTGAGGGGGGATCTTATCAATGGTTATAAATACTTAAAGGGTGGGTGTCAGGAGGATGGGGCCAGGCTCTTTTCAGTGGTGCCCAGGGACAGGACAAGAGGTAATGGGCACAAACTTGAGCATAGGAAGTTCCACCTAAACATGAGGAAGAACTTCTGTCCTTTGAGGGTGGCAGAGCACTGGAACAGGCTGCCCAGAGAGGTGGTGGAGATTCTGTCTCTGGAGATATTCAAAACCCGCCTGGACGCGTTCCTGTGCAACCTGCTCTGGGTGACCCTGCTCTGGCAGGGGGTTGGAGTGGATGATCTCCAGAGGTCCCATCCAACCCCTATCATTCTGTGATTCTGCGATTCTATGATTCTACGAATAAGAGCCATTATGAAGTAGTAAACAGGTGCCTTTTGGTCTTAGATTGAGATTGGCTCAAACTGCTGAGAATTTATCTGTGTCTTTATAGGCAAACACATTCAGTTTAACCATGTGTAACCATAAGTGGTTTGCAGTATGCACAGATATTTTAAAACAATTTTAGCTATCAAGTAGTACACGACTTACTCCTTGCATTGGGTTGAATTTCTCATCCTAGGATCTAAGCGACTTGCTCTGGTTTCCTGAATTAACCACAAGGTCATCTTTTCTCTTGACCACAACATTATTTTTCCGGTCTCATATGGGTATTTCAGGTCTTGTTCAATTACAGCTTAGATGCGTGCTCACTGAAGAAAGCAGCTGGAGTAGTTTGATATTTTACTTCCCATCAACCAGAGAATAACACCTCATCAACTCTGGCAGGAGAAAAGAAGTATGAACCTTCCTCATCTGTTTTAGTATGAAGCCCAGAACTTAGCTTAAGTTAAGGTCCTATGACCTTTTATTTCATGCTACTAGTCTTTACACTGAAGCAGCCTAAGAGTGTTCAGACACTGAAATCCACAGCCAGAGGCAAGGGGTAGGAAAAATTCCTTAAACTGCTACACCCATTTGTGAAGCAAATGTATGCCTAATTCCTCTACCAGGGCACACATCCCTGAATTTATGCAGATTGTAGGCAGTCTAAATAAGTGTCTGCTTTTCCTTTCCTCTCCCCTGTCCTGTTTGATCACGGAGGAGCAGCTTGCATTCAGCTCTCGCTGGTTGGCCTAATGGAAGAGAGAGAGAATGGACATGAAGTATCTGCCAAGGCCTGTAGATGTGGTGGAAACTGTTCATACCTTCTCCTAACGTCCTTCCAAAGCCATAGAGCAAACAAGGGCACACAGTGCAGGTTCTGTGCATCAGTTGCAGAATCCAGCCTTAATAGCTGTAAAGCTTTCCATGCGTAAATGGTGCCAAACAGAGTAGAATATTAATGTGTGTTACTGTGAATAATCCAAAAATGTCATCCTGTAACCTAAGAAAGTGGCTTCTCAGTTGTTTCCTGGCCTTCTGTAGCATCGGAACCATTGCTGTGCTACATAAAACAGATGAAGCACTGCTTTGTGATCTCTGACTCCAGGTTTTCTGCCTCATGGCACAAAACGTGCAGAGTGCATTGCTATGCAAAATATTTCTATGACGAAATGTCCTTTATTGCATAGTCATTACTGATGTCATATGATCTTTAAAAATTAACAGTGTTATGTTATCAATGACTTCTCAAGTTGAAAGGTTTTCGGGGGTGTGTTCATTCCCCATGGTGCTACCACTTTCAGCCTGAGAAATGCTGTAAAATCAGAATTTTAAAAAGGATTCCTGAGATATTTTAGGAGCACTTGATTTTAAAAAGTGATGTTACCCAGATTCAGAAAACAGGTCTCCTTTCAGGTGGCTGAGGTTGGAACACACACTCACAGACCACTCTTGGTGGTGGTGTCTCAGTCAAACCATGGCTGTAGTGCTTGAAGCCAGCTACCAAAGAGGTCAAAGCCACCCTTCCCTCAGGTGGTAGAGCCAGCGTGCGAGTGAAAGCTTCTCCCTGCCCCTGTGTAATAATGAAACAAAGACTTCTGGTTATTACAGCTTTCATGTATGTGGAATGCAGAGTCACCTGTTACACCACATACTGCCACATAAGAAAGATAGTATGTAACCATGACTATTTATAGCCTTCTCAGTAAAAATCCATATTCAAAGTTGTCTGTTTCTTTAGAAAAGATGCATTGCCTCTGACTTGTCAAATGTTTTCAAAGATCCTCTGCATCTGAGCTAACAGTCAATGTCCTTAGAGAAGAGCTGCTCTCCTGCAGCACAAGGACTCGAGAGGAGGATTGTGATCATGCTCCCTTCCTCAGAGCAGTAAACGGTGTGTAAAAAAGAAGAGGGAGTGAAAGGAAGGAGATGACTCCAGAGCAGCTGTGGCTTTAGACTGAGCATCATCATGGTATGGAAAAGTCTGTTGTAAAGTATCTGGAAAATGGCATGTGGATGGGTTTAAAGCAAAATTAGAACGTGTGCTACCCTTAGGCCTCCACACCAGTTCACTCAGAAAATCATTCTTACCCACAGCATTCAGACCTTTCTCCTTGGAAGTGATGTCTCCCCTCACAGTGGCAAGTGATGAATCTTTACTTGTGCTTGCCAGGGGACTTTCCAGTCCTTCATCACTCCCACACTGAGTAATCTCCTTCATGGTTTGATCATACGTTCCTTCATTCCTCACTCTTTCTCTTTTCTTTTCTTTCTTTGTCCCACAGGTTAGCAGTCTCTGCAGAGGGCTGTTTGGTTCCCCAAGCAGCTGCCATCACACTTCTGCTTCCTTGCGCAAGAGAAAAGGGTTTCTATTTCTTCACTGGTGTTGTTCCCATGATTGCAGGAGGACCCTCTGTGGAAGTGAGGAAGGAAGGTCAGTCGCTAAAGTTGGTCAGACATTTTCCAAAAGAACTTGGAAGTCTTTCTCGTTCATCAACGAAAGGCCAACGGAAATCAGGAAGTTTCAAAATCTGCCTCATTTCCTGCCAGCTCACCTTCCTTGCTGTTCATCACCCATGCGGCTGGCTGCCAGGGAACCAAGAGCCTGGTAGCGCTGCCTGTCCAGCATGGGGGCTCTCAGATCTGCACCAGTCTAGGGTGGGAAATAACTCCCATTCTCCACCATAACTTAAACATCAAAAATATTTAAAAAAAAAATAATCTAGCTTGTCTTGCTTTTAGTGGATTTAAAAATCCTTTTCACAACAAACTATAGTCTCATCTACAGATTTGCAGCTACTTTGAGATTTAAAATCATCCCCTATTTTCATTGCCTCTTTCTCTGTTTCCCAAATACTGCCTCTTCCTCCACAGGTTTCTCATTAAACCAAAGGAAGGACAGCATTTCTCTCGTCTTTTTGTTCCTTGCTCCTCAGTGCCAGTAAGAGCAACTGCGAGCCTCCTTCCACCCCCTGGATTCTCAGCAGGCAGTTGCATCAAGCATTAGGTGCACACACGTGCTGTGCCCATGACGTGCATTCAAAGTATTTTTAGAGTTTTGTTAACAGGGACTCAGATAAAGCAATTGCATTCCTGTGTTTATTTAGTTATGGAAAAATGGGGTCAATTCCATTTTCAGAGCACTAAAGTTTTGAAGGCTTTGTTTGTAAAAAGTCTCTTTATTTTACACCAAAAAGGTAACAAGTTATTTTAGGTTATATTGTCTATTTATATCTGTTTATTTCATTAGTACTGCTAGCACGGCTTTGTGAATAGTGTGGGTTCATCCCTTGGATATAAAGCTTGAGCTCAGTCTATTTTTAAAGTATATTAATACTCTAGAGATAAATCAGATCAAAGAAAATTCTTCTTGCAAACTATCTGGTTTTGGTACCTTGTGCTTCAAAAACATCTTGCAAAGAAGGTTATATTATGTTAAAACATTAAAACAAAAATTGGTACAAGATCTGAAAATATTCAGACATTAATCCACATTTCTTATGTACCTTAAACAGTTCTTAGGTATTCAGGGTACCTTGCCTCCAGGATACCCATTATTGACAAAATACATCGTGACCAGATGCTCTGCCAAATGCATACATCTTAGTCGTAAATAAACAAGTTTCCACTAGTTCTCTCGCAGTCAGCAAGCTGCTTGTTTTCTTCTAACAGATGAATAAATACTTTCCTGGTAGTATAACGCCTGAGACAGGGTTTCTTTTTGTGATCTCTAAGGGCTTCATACTTCCTCAAAATAAACTTCTTGTCATTTCTCTGTTGTCTGGGGTTTGGACCTTTACCTTTGCTAGTTTTCCAAAGTGTATCATTATCTTTACTCCTTAATAGCTCTATAATCAGTCTACTATTACTACTGCAGTATTAGACTTCATTTTCTGAGAAAATAATAAGGAATGTAATCTCTCATCTTTCCAGGTATTCTGTGCATAGAGACCACTCTCTTCTTCTGCATGTAATAATAGAGCTGTGCAAATTGTACATTGCAAATTTTAGTTCTTCTTTTATAATGCAGATACCTAGATTTACAGTTTTCTTTAGAGGCATAGCTGCGAGCTGGTCTGGGTAGAGAAATGTACAGTCACGTCCTTCTTCTATCACCGCAGCTGATAGCAGTGCATCATTCATAATTCTTTTGCTGTATCTCAGGCAGTATGAGCTTGCTGAAATCACAAAGCTTTGGTAATAGGGTATCCTTTGGCCTTCACTTGACCAAGGTCCAGGGTTTTCTTGCAAAGCCCTTTTCTGGGCAGTCATGCTGGACTCAGGAACGTAAAGGGAAGTTTCTTAACTGCTTATCTAGAGATCTGGGTTACTGATTTTTTC
The DNA here is from genome assembly GCF_028500815.1 of Rissa tridactyla. Classification (NCBI taxonomy): domain Eukaryota; kingdom Metazoa; phylum Chordata; class Aves; order Charadriiformes; family Laridae; genus Rissa; species Rissa tridactyla. Next base: position 111,866,082 of record NC_071468.1, on the reverse strand, counting down.
TTCTTGTTTTGGTATGCCTACGGTGTGTGACAGCCACAAGTGAAACCCCCTGCTAAATAAGTGTTACCAAGCTGTGGTGAGTCAGATTTTCTTCTCACACACCGAGTGGGAGAGTGCACCTGATGGAAAGTGCTGCGTTCATGCTGGGGACTGTCAAGCATGGCCAGACTCTGGAGGGACACATCGTGGACAAAGTGCTGCCCACCAAACAGCAAATGCCTAGAGATTTTCTAAACAATACAGTTACCATTAACCGTCCCCACATGGGACCTCTTTCAGACATTTCTGTTTATCTTATTGTGGCTTCCTTTTCCCTCCAGCCATTTGCTGTCACTCATGCTGACTAGAGTAAATGTGCCTGACCCAGGCTCAGTGAAATCAGTCTTAGTGAAATCTAAAATACCTAAGGTGGATCCATCCCACTTTACTTAATACGTCTAATGGAAAGATATTTACATTTTAGCTAGCTGTTGAGAAACAAGCAGCAGCAGCAGCTAGTAATGCATCTCATCCTATAGCGTGTGTCTGTAAATTATTGGGAAAAATTACCTTCAAGAAGTGTCTGTTTCTATCCATTGACAAGAGAGGAAGCCAAGGTTTAGCCTTAGCCAGGTGATTGACAGACGTGTAAAGTTGAGCACAATGAATCACACCAGTTACACCCAGACTACCTAGTTTTACAGGCCATTGCCTAAAAGGTAAGCACCTGCCCTCAGCATAGTGAGTCAGCCAGCCTAAGATAGGAATGGGGAAGCTAGTCATCCTGTATATAGATGTATATATAGGCATAGTGTGAAAACTCAGCACCTCTGAAGAATGATTCATAAGTCTAAGTGCGTTTTCCTGTCTCCATTAATCATGGGCCTTAAATGCTTCTGTAGACTGGCTCAGCGCACATTAAGCCAGGAGGTGCCCTGAGCCAGCCAGTGTGAAAATCTACATGGCGCTGCCCAGATTGACATCGTTAAGCCTTCTTTTGAAGAAAAGGCATCCTTTTGCATAGTAGTCTCACGAAAGGAAATGAGAATAGTAGGTTCTAGGCTTTTTCAATTTGAGCAAGTTTAAACACACAGGTCTAGTGTCATAGTCCCTTAACTGTCACTCACGAATAGCAAATCGTCATCAGTAAGTGACGGAGCCCTGCACCCTCTTGCCCATTTGCTTTCTCTCCTGGCTGGAAAATGATACACTTCAAGAGGAAGGTCAGACAGTTGTGCAGTCCCAGCCTTCTCCACAGACTTTCCATTTAGGACAATGAACCTTGAAAATTTGTGACCCAAAAAGTATATATTGGTTGATTTGTTAAGGTTTGGAAAATGATCAAAATCAGTCACTGAGGCATGGTCTGAATTTGGCTCGTAGGTCTTCATGTTTCAAGAAGAAATTACATGAAGCATGAAACATGCAACAAGGACTCTTCAAACTGTGCTTTCTGCTCAAAATGGAGGATCTGCAAGTCTAGTGTTCTTACACCGCCTCACTGTGTATAAAATTGGAATGATAAATAAAAATGAGTGAAGAAATCTGTTCTGATAAGTTCTTAGGGACAGATGATAGCATCAGAAATTCAGTACTTCAGAGGATTTGGCGCATAACAATGAAACACCTGATTCTTAATTCTGCTTTGTTTTTATCTGTTGGACATTAGGGGACAAAGTAAATAGACATGTAAAGGCCATTCAGAAATTTTATATGCCGGCAAAACAGTATGCAATGCAGCTCTCCATAAGCATGTTTAAAATTAAACTTCCTGTGTTGCAGGTATAGTATATCGCATAGTGGTTCCATTATGAGACAGACATACCTTGAAAAAAAAGCCAGTTTATTTAATTAGATATTAGAAGTGAATGACTGAGAAATAATAGCCTGTAACAAGCACAGATGACAATTAACTTGTGCTGCATTACTGGAATATGCAAATTATACTAGGCTTACCAAAAAATGTGAACTCTTTGAAATCTCTGAGTGGCATATCACCTTCCTATAGCTTGTTCTCATTCATGCAAATGTGTCTTTCACATGGCAGGCTAATGGATGGCATCAGTTTCCCCTTAAATAACTTGATGATCTTGAACGCGACAGTTCACCTGCCACAGTGTGAATATAAAGCAAACAAGGTCAGGATGGAAATTATGAATCATTGGTTCCATCATTTGCAAGCCGACTCAAGTTGAAAACTAAATGCATTTAGCATTGACTCAGACTGGAGCTTCCTGACTCAGTGTGTGTACATGCAGTGAAAGGAAATCCTATTTAAAAGTAAACCTTCTAAAAAGCAGATTAGTCTCAGCAAGATTTCCTGTGACAGAAAGGTAGAAGTAGCTCTCTCTCAATTTTATTTTTACACTTATTTGTGGAAGGATTGAGGTGCCTTTGAGTGAAAGATAAAAGGTGATCTCAGGTTTGACAACTGAATTGTTCATTGGGCTTCATGGGGTTTTTTCGTGTTCAGGTGGGTGAATGGAAAGTGTGTCTCAGCACAACAAAAGGGGGTGTCATATTTAAGTGTTTCTTCACATTCAAGGAAAAAAAAGTTAAGTACATTTCTTCATTACCTCCTAAAAATAAATGCGGTAGGGCACTTCTTAACAGACAGTATTGCCCTTACTGAAAGATGTCTATAGATAATGATATCAAACTCTAATTTGTTTTAGGTGAACCCTTTGACTTCATCTCACTCCTTTTGGAAGTGATAATATCAATGCATACATCAACCTCATTCACAAGACAAAAAATAAAAATAATAAAATGAAAATTAAATAATCCACACCTGGATTTGTGTCTAATCCAGCATATCATGCACTCAATAGGAAGGCTATAATTGCAGTACTGCATAATATATTTGTTACATTGTCATGAATTATTGCCCAAATCCTGCAAGCATTTGCATTCACCAGCAACTTCTCACAAGTGAGCAGTCCTTTTCAGATAAATAATCATATTTATAGTTTTAGGATCTAGGTCAGAATTCATAGCCGTCTGGTGTATCTGTAGATCTCCAGGGCTGTCAGTGCAACTCAGCGAGCATAAAAACCTTTGACATATTCAGGTGTTTTTTTGAAGAGAGGCCTATTTAAATTACTAGATGTGTCCTGTACGTATATAATCTGTTAGAGTTAATAGATAAATATGTCCAATATTTCCCAATGAGCTAGGAACATAAATTTTATAGCCTTTCAGTACAGTATAGGCACCTGCAAATTTAAATCTCTTTTGGAACAGCTTTTCACTGTCCTGAATTACTTAGGGTAAGATTCATCTCTTCTTACTTTAGCCACACAGAAGTTAAGCAAAACGTTGCCTAGGCTTCCTTTGTCACCTACAGGGAGAGACAGGCAATCTCCAAAGAGCAATGCCTCCCTCTTGTTTTAGATATCTATTTTAGATGAGATAAATCACACGCCAGAGGTGCTTGTCTCTCTCCATTGATGATAAAAAGAGCCTAGAGAGTTAGCTTCGATGCCTAAACTATTAGACAGCAAAAGGTACTCAGATAAGTAAGACACTCCCTTAGACACTTTATATTTTGAACTCTATTTCCTTAAAACCAAATGACACCATTTTAAAGAAACATACAAAAAACATCAGCCAGATGCTGAATTGTGGTAGATACGTGTTCATCTATTAAAAGATTAAACAAAAATAATGAAACAAAACTACCAAACAAACAAACAAAAAACAACTCTAAGGCTTTAAAGTTCTTGAGTTTTGAAAGAGGATGGGTTTGAGCCAGTGTGATGCAGCTACCCAAAAATAATATGTTCCTAAGATGTATTGAGAAATAAAACATCAAAAGAGACTAGGAAGTGTTAATGCTGTTGTGCAAGAGATTGAGGAGATGATTCTCATCATCTGTGTTCAAGAAAGATGAACTCAGCCTGGAACGGAGTTAGAGAAGGACTGCCAGGATAATAAGGGAGTAGAGGGTCTGTCTGGCAGGAGTTTAGACTAAGAAAACAAAAGTTGAGAGGAGTTGTGTTTGTTGTATGGGGGCAAGCAGAGTTTCAAAAGAGCTATTTTAAGCTAAACAATGCTGGCATTACAAAAGCCTAGTATAAGTTGTGCATGAATAAATTGCTCTGGAAATTAAAGCAGTCAGAACAATGATGTTTTAAAACAGCCTTCCAATCAAAATAGAGGCAGAAATCTTAGCTGCTTTTTAGATGAAATTTGGGGCTTTAATGCATGGGATAATCAGACATGGTGCCTACAACAGCAGAGGAGGTGACTCCATGTCCTGGCACAGACAGCTATCCAGAAGTCAGTGGTACCAAAACCTGCAGACAGCTCCAAGAATAAGAATATAACCAGAAGATCATTCCTAGGCATCTGTTTCCAGTGAAGAGCTTCAGACTATACCACAAGACAAAAACATGATAAAGAGGAATATTATTAACCGTCCAACTTAATTTTCCTATTGAATCCAAAAGGCTCATGCTAAGCCCCAAAAGCATTAGAAAATTAGAATCACTTCCTAACCATCAAAGAAGTGAGATCCTGAAGGAATGCTGCTTAACTCCTAGTTTGAAGCTGAAGGCTGCTACCTCTATGATTTTTTTGTATTGCATGGGTGCTTGTGATAGCAGGGCTCGAGTGTCATCACCCACGATGTCTCTTCAGGCCTGTGCTTCCCAGCTGTTAGAACAATAAAGCTGAGTATGTTAGGACCCAATATTGGAATGATAGTTGGGGCATTTTGTTGCCACATATGTGAGAAGCCATGAACTAGGAGCGATCTCCTAATCACATCTTTGTTGGACATCATCACCAATTTAGGAGACAGAAATCTTTAGTTTCTAAACTCTCTTAGGCTCGGGCTGTACCTGAGCAGAACAGTCTGTTCATTCACATGTCTTCAGCCATGCGTGTGTGTGTTGTGGGAACAAACCTAAACCAAACTTCATATTGACAAATATTGAGGCATGACCATGTGACCCTGACTGAAAGCATTCAGTTCAGGATCTCCAGTTATTATGTATAGTCCACGGTCTTCCTCCTCTTACTATTTGTGACCTCTCGTTTGTTAGTATAAACAAACAATGCTCTGGAAAGCAGAAAAAGCCATCGCTTGTCACCACACTCCAGAAACACCCTGAAAGAAAGGGCTGGAGCAATGCAGTTGGTTTTGTTTAATTTTTTCCCACAGATCTTTGTCACAACCCTGAGGCAAACACTGCTGTGTCGTAGCCACAGGTACTGCATGTGACAGACATACTCTGAAGCCTGAACATGGTTAAAAGGTCTGATTTAACATCTGTGAAGCATGTGATATTGGCAGTAGGCTTCAATAATCAGTACTAACTCTCATCTAATTTCTTGTTTACTGTTTCTACCATGGGAGGTTGGGCATAAGATGATTATTTTTGAGGCCTTTTCCTTAACTGGGCTGAAGTTAGTTGCTTGTTACACTCAGGAAGCCTGAAGGCTTTTAATTCTCTTGAATATTGCCAGATTTGTACTCATGCAGGTATAACGCAAGGGCCGAGGTCACAGCTACTCCCCTGAGAGGAGGCCATCTCTACATGCATCAGCAAATTGTTCGGATACTTGGCAGCCTTTGGCTAATATTTCAATGATACTCTGGGGATCCCATGTCACTTTTCTCCCTTCAGGGAAGCAGCAGTCAGGCTGACTAGCTGTAAAAGCAGGTGCACTTCAGTCTAACATGTTAACATCTAAGCACAGAAGCTGAACCAATTTATATTAGTCTGTTAAAAGTTTACAGCCTGCTTAGTACCGATAAAAGAGTGATTTTTTTTTTTTATGTATACAGTTTATTCTTTTTCATGGGAAGAGGAATATTTTATATCAGCATCATTTTTCCACAACAGCATCCTGCTAGCCTTTACACTATTAAGACATAATACTTCTGACCAGTAAGGTTGCAGCAGTACAGTATCGGTAAGCAGACCAAGTTTTAGTAATATCTAGTCTGGAAGCAGAGAAAAAGAAGAAAAAAAAAAGGAAATTTAATCTTTTCCTTGAAGATTGCACATACCTACAACAGTCTCAATAGGGATCACAGGCTTTAGGTGGCAAAGACTGGAATGAGGTTATGAGGTTCATCTTTGCATTGTGGATTTCAAAGCAGTTCAGGGGATAAAACATATGTGCTCCAATAGAACACGTAGATGATGAAGCTAAATCTTTGCAAGCTTGAAGAGCTAGGCCTTCGGGGATGTGCTGGATGTGATTTAGTGAGGATCTATGGCTGTTTTCAGCTTGATTTTCTCAGGAAACAAAGATATTCAGCTGCCATTTTGACTATCAGTTCATCACTCTCCCAAAGCCCAAATATTTTCCTACCGTGGATCCAGGATAGCCACACCCCTGCCAGCGTTTTTTCCCATTGAGATTTCAGGGACTAAGTTATTGAAACGGTGAAGGGTTTAGCTGGAGCCAGATATATGCTTAGAGAATAAGGGACACAAACTTAGGAAACCAGGTTTCACTCACTGCTTTGCTTGTTCTTCCTTGTTCTTACAAAGAAAATGAACTAACAAGTTTTTCCAAAACTTTGATGACTTTTTTTTTGGCTTAGTGTTGGGTAGCCTACACTTAGTATCTTCCTTGAATTTTCTGGCAGAGATGGATTAGGTATTTTTATATATAAACACGAGGGAGAGATAGGTTGGATAAGTTTACATGCCTAGTGGAAAAACTTCCACTGAAGTAAACAAGTGGGGTTTGCTCTAAGGTGGTTTTGGAGATAAACTATACAAGGAGGAGAGCTTGGAATGGAGTACACGCAGCTGTTCCAAATTTCTATTAGAATATAGAGAGCTGCTGTCCCCAGGAGCCACCTTGTTATTAAAAGTCAAACCAGGTAAAGCAGAGGACAATTACATTATGTTGTTTATTTTTTATGTTAAGTGAGTTAGGACATCAAGTACAGAATCATCTCTGCAAAAGGCATGAAACTGTATCTTGAGGTCTTGTAGGAATTTCAGTGTTGGCCACGTCCTGTCAGCAAGGTTTTAATAACAGTGAAGATAATAGCTGCTGCTTATCTAATGTTTTTCATCTGTATGGCTTGAAGCATGTTACGAAGGAAATATTATTATCCCCCTTTTATAAATGGAGTATCTGAAGTATTAAAGAGATCAATGACTTGTTTAAGGTCATACACAGAAAAGGTTTTAAAATGGTCACAAATGCTATTGCTAACATTTTGGTTAAGTTTAAGGAAATGCCTTTTCTTTCAATAATCTAGATTTTTCAATGAGTCACTCGCAGAAACTGTTCTATATATTTCACTGTCCCTTTGCTGAAAGAAAGCAGATTGCCAGGTTGTAGTCTGTCAGATTTTTGCTAAGGAAAAATTAGTGACTCAGAATTAAGGGAATTTAGAAAATTCACAACACACCCTGTAACATTATTCACACTATATAGACTGTTGCTCTGCTGGCTCAACTACATCCAAGGAAATCACTGGTACCTGAGAAATAATGAGTATCATGGTGGTTTTCGTTAAATGTAAAGAATGCTTTTTTATTTCAAGCAGTAGCTGTTAAGACAGAAGAAGCAGCAATTCCAGGTCTAGAAACCATAGGTAAGTTATTAATTAATATGTCCTGTTGATGAGAAGCAGCTTTCTTCTCTCACTTACGATCTCCGCCATTTGGTTTAATCTCATTTTATGTTGTCAGTCTGGCTCCTCCTCCTTGCAAAACCCTTTGGTGCAAAACCAGTTCCCAGGCCACATGGGGCTTCTGTATTTTCTGTGTGAGTGGTGTTTTGTCTCCAGAAAACATAAGTGTGAAATGTCCTCTATGGGAAATTAAGGAGTTAAAATTTATGACAGTGCCTAGAGTCTTTTAAGGAGAGAATTAACTAAGAAACATCTAAAATTTAGGCATGTAAGTAATGCTGCTTGTATAGGCTCTTTGTGTAGTAAATTGAGGGAAAGGCATTTCAAGAAAGTATCCTAAAATAAGTATTTATGATAGGTGGGATGTTCTCTCTCTGCCACCATCTTATATAAGGTGCATAGGTAACTAACAAGAAAAAAATGCCCATGGTTTAGGCGGCTAAAATCAGGTAAAATTAATTTCATCCTTTGTGGTAAATCCTTCACTGCAGTCAAGAAAATAGCTTTAACTTGATATTCTTGCAAGTCTATAACTAGATAAATGCCAGCAAACACCTGGGGTTAAGACCCCAAGAGAGGGTCTTTATTCCTTCTGTGTAAGTACAGAGACACACCATTTCATGTATTTTTTTTCTTTCAGTGCATCAAATGTAATCTGTCCAACATATCATAGGAAAAAACATATCATCTAGAAGCAGATATTTAATGACATTTCACACCCATATAAACAGCTGTTTGAGGGACAAACACCAGACTGGAATGTGCTAAGAAACTGAGTAAGTGTCCTGGTGACCAAAAGAGAATGAAAATCAGGAAGCCTTCAACTTTGCTTTAAGTGCAGCAGCACTACCAGCTACTCAGTGAGTCAGATACCAAACAACAAGTCCCTGAAGGAACAGAAAGCTACAAAGTCTGTACGTGATAATAATCCTGATGGGATGAAGCAAGCAGCATGCAAGAGAGGTGTTTCAGCCTCCTTGAGAGAGAGATAAATTGTCATTTGTCACTGCATACTGGGAATAATGGAGAATAACAAATGCTGTAAACTCAAGAATACGGCTGAAAATTAGACCCTAACTGTCTGAGGAGTCATTTTCTGGGATAGTTTCTCAATAGATGTAGTGAAAGGAGGTCAGTCTCTTTTATTTTCCAGTGAAGTTTGATCAGTTTTAGTGTTAATTGTGAACGCAGCTTGGTAACTGTTGAAAACCCTATTACCTCAGGCTCTGAAGACAGAAATCAGCAGAGTCACATGGACAGTAAGATGCTGCAACATATCACTGGAGTAAAAACAGATCTGTAACAATAAGTTTGGGAAGCTCCTACAGCAATTGCGTCATTCTTCCATAAGGAGATACCACACAAAATTATGTAGATTATACTCTTCAGGATGTTAAACAGGATTCAGATGACTTCCCTGGAGATGCGTTCACTTCACGAGTGAGAGAGCGGTGGACTGTTGCGTATACAAATGATATGAAAGGGAAGATTTGGGATTTGGGGAATTTTCTGCTACAATTCTGTAGAAAGAAATATTCTTTTCATATAAGGAGAGGCTTATAAATAAGGAGTACAGACTAGCCTCCCTGGCCAGTGGCAAATTGAAGTAGTCTGGAAGACTTGGTTAATAGTGATGACAATAATTTCAGTTTTATCAATAGAGATGATAAACCATTCGAACTATTTTTTTTTTTTTTTGACCTAAGGGAGAAATAAGGTGAAGAAATTACTTTTTTGTTCACATATTTAGGCTAAAACAACAGAAAATTCTTGGAAATCAGAAGTGTGTTGTACTTGGCAAAGTAGGTTATAGTAAGCATGTTTCAAGCAATTGGAATTTTAAAATATTTGGCTACAAGATGTAAGGACACAGCAGAGAAAGGATGGAGATGTGGCAAAGCATTTGTGGTATTGGGACCTGGATAACTTAGCTCAGGAGATAGTGATCATGGGAGGTCTGTTGCAGGTCAAAGAACTACCCCAGAAAACGGTTCACCATATCTTCTAATAATGTGTAGAAAATGACTTATGCTTTTTTGGGGAAGTGTAGGCTGTGGGGCACAGACCTCACAATTTCTGAAAGTTATAGAACATAATTTCCTAAAAAAAAAGGACTGGTATTCAAAAATGGTTTATTTCATCTGCTGATAAGACAGGCAAAGATTAATTGTTTCCTGGATCTACAAGTGGGTGATTATATCCAGTATGTAATTAAACACGGGACAGTCCTAATCAGATGCATACACGGTTCTTCTAAACAACTAGTTTCCCAAAGATGGGAGTAGGTATGAGTAATATTGAGTAGGGGGTAAATGCAAATAAAAAGTGAGATAACTTGAAGAGATTATTAGAAGCCAAAAAGCCACTGTTCCACAGTCCAGAAAGAAAAATTTGACCAAGAGCCCACCATATTTTGGTGATGGTATTACAGGCCTACTGGTAAAATGGAATGAGTAATGTTGTTAATAACAATTCAGAGGTGCAGTTTTCAGAACACACTAGCTTGTGTCAGAAGATTTTTGAATATTTTCCATTAGTGATCGGGGAGGTTATTAAGAAAAGGTTTGTTAGGACTCGACCTTTAAAAACCAATAAGCCAACATTACTTTTACCCCAGAGTTATAGATGAGAGATCTCAGACAACTAGCCTCCTGGTGCTCCAATATAGTTTTGTTTCCTAAGAAAACAGTGCTTATGTGATCATGCTGTCTGCCTATTGAGCTGTCTGTCTGCTGTCTGCTCGCACTCCTCATTTTTTCCAAAAAAATATTCTGAACCCACTAGCCAATTTCAACTACATTTAAGAGAGTGGTAAGAGATTCAAATATAAATAAATTCCTAAAACTTTCCAGAAGAGAAGTGCTATTTGGGAGTTTTAGTTCTAAGCTTGTACAGAAAAAAAAACAAAAAAAATAAAAAAAACCTGTCCGCATGGTGATTTGCAATGTAGTGTGTATCAGGAAAATTATGCGGGTAAATTTTCCTATGTTTGTAAGTCTTTAGAAATTTAACAACCCCCAATGCTCAGATAGGCTTAGTATTAAACAGTATGCCAAACAATCACTTTATTAATTTGAACAACACAGTACCATGGTTTTTTAGGCAATTGCTACACTGTTATTCACGTCTTGCTATTGTCGGTGTTATTTCCTTGCACAGGGGCAAGACAGCATCTTACCTGTAAAGAAAACCGGAATCTTGGATCTCTGGATGCCCAGCTTAGTAGGAAAGAAAAAGACATCTGCCTCATACAACAACCAAAAAGTAGCTTTATCTAATCAGTCCTCATGTTGGAGACAGTGACTTCCAGTTCCCAGTGAGATCCAGGTTAGCAGGAGTTGGAAGACGAGTCCGTTTCATCCTTGTGTGAGGAAAGAATTCCTTGACCTGCATAAATTCAGTATCATAAAAGGAATTAATTCCTCCATTCTTCCTCCCTTATTAAGCACTTCCAGTATTTTGAGCCAACGGAAACCAGCATTTCTGCTATCCTGAACCCAGGAGAAAGCAAGACCCTTGCCTGCTCTGGGTGTTGCCCGTCACTAGTCAGTGGTGCACATTTCTGCAGTCTGCTCAGGTGCGTCATCCACACCTGCCAATGTGACAGCCAAAGTTTAAATGACAGAGACCAAGATACACTTTTGGATTATGTTCTTGGTTTTAGTTGATCCAAATTTGCATCCTTTCTCATCCATGTGTACATGATACAGAAGCAGCAGATTTCTCAAATGCATGTCAAGAAAATGCAGTTTATGCACCAATTCACAGTGGTCAGGGTGATGAGTGGGCAGTACAGGAAAGGAAACGCAGAGCCCTGCATGGTGTGGGAAGTTGCACAGTTTTACTGAGAGACTAATTTGATGAAGAAACAAACTTTAAGTGTCAACATCTTCACAGCAATAGGCCAAGAAAAATTTCTCTCACAAAGGAAGTCATCAAGAAGCTTTTTTAAAGTATTCTCATGTAGCAATTTTCCCACAACTTTTCATTAACAAGAAGTTGAAGATCAAAATGTATGGCTATTGTGAAACACTACAAAAAGGTCAGCAGCTGTAGTTCTGCCCTGAATTTACAGTGTCAGAAATTACTCACACACATACTTGTTTTTCATTCTCAGCCTCTCCTCTAGAAAAAGTGCCACAGTACTTTACTGCAGGATTGCTGAAATGTAGCTTCATCGTCCTCTCCCATGAAATCATCTGTGGATTTCATCATCAGAACAGATTTGCACTCTCCGATCTCCAGAGGGGTGGGCCTGCTGTCACACAATGTTCAGTTCTTTGTCTGAGGAAGCAGGCATTGCTCCATGTATGCGCCATGTGTATGTTCTTGCAATCTACGATGCCAGCAGGAAATCTGGGCTGTATGAGGACAAACAAATATGACTCACAGCAGCCAGAACTTAATGCCACTCGGTTTCACACTCCAAAAGTGATGGCTCTGGCAACAGCCTGTTCTTAATATGAGGGGGCATCGGTTCAGGAGAAACACGGCAACTTGCTGAATAGCTGGGGAGGGAGGAGGGTTTGGGGGGTTTGGGGCGTTTTTTTGGTATATTTTACTGCAACCAGTTATCAACCTAGGTACCTCTGATCAATGTTAAACCAGTTTAACTTGCAAGCATAAAAAAAGAGGGAAAGCTAACAGGTTAAGCACTCAGCTTTCGATGAATTTAAAACCTGTTTCCCCACATAGTTCATGAAACGGTGCTTTCCCTCCAGGCTTTCACAATACACGGTGTTACCACCAAGCAGGACTAGCAGCTTAATTTGAGAGAGAAGTGCTGAAAAGAAACTTGTTTGCTGAGGTCCATAACATTTGCAAAGGCAGCAGAAATTTCTGGCTGTACAATTTGGAGACTCTGACATCAGAGTCAGGCCCTGGTGGTATTTTTTAGGATTGATACAAGTTATTAGGGGTTCATATTTCTGTGCTAGTTTCAGGTCCTTAAAGAAGATCTTTTCAAATGGGTATATATCTACATCAGAGACCCTGGAAACTCAGTTCAGGTTCTTTCTTTTAACATTCCTGCCAAGTCTACTTCACGTATAATCATAACTCCAGGTGTGAGCAAGCCTCTTTCTTGACGGTCTTTCAGCTAAAACACTGCATTTGACTGAGGTCCGTATTTCAAAATATTTCCCTGGCTCTTTGATGGGAGTGTCCCCTCACCGCTGTACCCTGTGTGTCGTGCTCATGGTAGCTCCTGACAAATTGTCATACCAGACAGTTTTCCTTTCTCTTATTCTTTTCTATTAGTTGTTTTGCCTTATTCTGTTATTTATTTGTCTTTTTATATTATTTGAGTTTTTATCTCAATGCAGCCACTACTTGGGGTGTTGAAGATCTGGTTGTCAATGGTTTGAATACAGATGATGTTCTCTACCATGTTTGCTGATGGCAGTCTCTATTCTTTGACTTTGTGAGGAAAGGTACCAGAAGTTGCTTGCATAGAGAACTTTGGGCTACAGTGTGCATCCTCCCTTAAGGATATTAATTTTGTTCATATTCATCTTTGGAAGCAAACAAATGAGCCATGAATTCCCTTTAGAGAAACAGGAATGCAGGAGGGATTTCCAAGAATGGTAGACTTGGCAAGCATCGTATGTAAATCCAGACAATTTCTGTGTCCAACACATTCTTGTTAGATCCTAGAGCTGGCCACACTTTATTTTTACTGCTAAATTACCAAGAGAAATCTTATTTTATGGTACAGTCACTCAATCTGTATGGTTTTCACATTTTCCTCCCTTTCAAAATCTCTTTCATTTCCAGAAATAGCCACATCAATGATTAATTCTGCCTTCAAGTTTTCTTAAATCAGCCGATGTCATGCTGGGCTTTCTCTACCTGTACAGCTGTTGAGTCATACAGAATTTATACAGTATTATTCTGAAGTGTTTCTTAATGTTATGTCTCCATACTTCTTCACCACATTCCAGTTTATGCTTTTTCAGCATCCCTCAGTGCAGATTTTCAGATACCTGGTAATGTAACTTGTCAGGGAGCCTGCAAAGAGTGACCATTGAATTACAAGATGCTGCTTTATTTTTGATGTCCCATTATGTGAAAGGACTGATGGCAGGATTTTCTCAGGAAGAATGTCTCGGGCAGGAATGAATGATGCATTGCCAGCTAAGCTTCAGATTCTGCTTTGCTAACATCATAGTCTTTCCAAAATATAGCATGCTAGGGTAAGATTGCTATTTTGCGCAAAAAGAGTTTTTTCTTAATTTCCCTATTTACACATGACATTATGTCAGGACAGAGACATTCAGTTACCTACTGCAGTCATAACTAAAACAGGCAGTCACAACAAAAAAGTTAACCTGGAAATTCAATAAGAATACAGCTCTAAATGTATAATTTAATAATCAAAACTCGATTCTGCTACCCAAAACATTATACATGATTGTGGCTGAGAAGATAAAGTACAAGTTGCTTTCCAATAAACAAGGGCACCACAAAATGAATGATCTAATATGTCTGCTATTCCAAAAGTGCAGGCCAAACATTTGATACTCAAAATCATTATCTTAAAAATGACATATTAGCTTTGGGCTGAATTCTCCCTTATCGGTGTTCAGCGGAAAGAAGTAAGGAGAGAAAGTGAAAAACATCGTTAGGATGGGATGAAAGGACAGTCAAGGAGGACATATTTTACATGTCTCTTCTAAGACCTTATTTCTTTGTCCGTATTAGTCCGTTTGTACTATTTTCAGTGTACAAAAAGGATGGTAATGCCAGATTAACTGTCTCCTGGGAAGAGAGTCTTGAAAAGTGCAGTAGTTGCTGCTTTCTTAATATGCAGAATGACATCAGGAAGTGCAGTATATGATATTTACTTGCTTATGTTGTTTTGCTAATTAGTACACAGAGCATCTTGCTGACACTGTGAAAGCCAGGCTCCAAAACTGAGGTCAGGCATCAACTTAATTTTCTCAAAAGAAAAAAGGGGTTTGTTGAGTGTGAAAAAGGAGGAAGGCGACAAAAGCTAGTAAAAGGTAGGATATACTGTTTAAAACTTTTTCCAGTTCCTTGACTGTCTCATATTCTTAACAAATACTTTCAAGTTATTTACATAATAATGTTACTTTTTTGTCTTCTGACACTGAATGCTAATTTATTGAGCTATTAATGATGTTTTCGAAACCATCAAACTTGCTATTTTTTTTTTTTATAGTTGCTTAAATACCCAATCTCAAAAACACAATCTATCAGGCTAATGTGTGCTCACTGGAGTGAAATGAAATGTCTTAAATGTCTGGATCTCATCTTCTTTCTTGAGAAATATTAAAAAAGAAACTGTATTAGTTTAACGTGGAGTCTGTGTATCTCAAAGGTTACCTTTCTTAAAAAGAAATAAATGTATAAATACGTAAATAAATATTAATTAGCTCTTCCATTCCCCTGGCCAAAGAAACCCAAACCCTAGAAAAAGCTCACTTTATAAAGTAGAAATGTTGGTACACGTGGCCATTTTATCTACCTTACAGAAGGATTTGGGTTCACATGCAGGTATGGCTTTACTGTATTTTTGTTTTCAGTGCACAGGAAGAATTTCATATTTCTGAAAAATCTGAAAGGAAAATTAATTTGCAGTTGTTCAAAAAGGTACATTTTTTGTTATCAATGTTTTCTTGCATATTCAAAATCAAACAAAGAAGGGTTTTCTTCTAACTGGCATTTTCAGTGAAGGAGGCTTAGTCTTCCTAAAATCATTTTAATATCATTTTAAATATAACTCTAGAATTAGCAAAACAGAATGGCTTCAAGATGCTGAATTTTTGATTCATTAGTTTAGTTTACTTGAACATGTTTTTAACCAAAAAAAAAAAAAAAAAAGTTTAGTCCCTTAAAGTCCCTGGATTTTATTACTAATCAGAGATCAGTTGATAAATTTGTTCTCTTTGTTTGTTAGCACTCCAGGTGAAAAAAAAAAAAAAATTATCCTGATCACATTCACGAAGGTTTTTCACAGATAGTGATTAAAATTGCTTATATAGGAGCTATCCATTATTACTACCGCCAGCCAACACACACGAGAAATGGCAAGTGCTCAGAATGAAAAGCTCTTTCAATACATGTGCCCATTGGAAGCTGTCTGTCAAAATGGGAATTTTATGAAAAATATGGGTTTGTGATAATTGAGACCTTCCCAAGAAATATCCCTAATTTATGAAACTCTGGTTTGCTCTCTAGTTTGACTTGTTTTAGCTTGGCTTGGTTTCAGATGGGAGGTACACATTGGTTTGTTTTTGGTGAAAACTGACCATCAGTGTGCCTTTTGCTCAAAAAGGATTCCCAAAAGTAATTCTTCCCCAAAATAAAGAAAACCTCAAATTCGAACTCTTTGCAACAGTAGCCACACACTTATCTTTCCTCTTTTCTTCCCTTACTAATACATTTTTGTCAGAAGAAAATACAATTTCCTGAATCATTCCACTAGTTGTTGGTGATCTGATGTAGGAAAATATTCTTTTTCAGAATTAAGTATATGCTTAACATTCAGTTACATTCCATCTAATGAAATTTAATCAAATGCTTGAATTATGTGGTTTGAGTAATGAGGCCTATCCACATGAGCATCAGAGCACTATGAGGCCTCTATGTGCTAGTTTTGGTGTGAATCAACTACGATAGTGCTTGTAACTCTGAAAACATAATTCAAGAGAAATCACTAAAATCCGACCACATTCCGAGCAGGTAGTAATAGCTTTCAGTTGCTATTCTAATAGGTTGTTTGTTATTTTTACTGTTTCCTTAATGAGCCTGCTGCTTTGTTCATTCTTATTTTCTTTATTCAATGTGCAAGTGCCACTAGTTGCTGGTCATAACAATTGCTTTTGATATATTGTCATCAAAATTACTAATTTGGACAAGACATAATCACATTGCGGATAGAAAGGTGGTGACTGGTTTAAGCAGTGACTAAATGACCACTAGAGGGAGATTCTACATATTAAAAAGTAATAAAATATTCAATTCTGATTATTAGAACGGCTGAAAGGTCAGAGATTCCATTATTTGGTTTTGGCCTAATTCATTTATTCTTTCCTAAGCTTTAACCTATATAAATACTCTTAATTTAATGTTTCTGGAAATGGAGCAACAGAAGAAGACCAAATCCCAAAGGAAACTGACCCTCAAGCAGACAGACAAAATTTAGAGTATGAATTATTTTACACCCAATAGGTCAGGATAGTCCGGATAGTCTAGAAATGCCATTAAATTAATAACTATTCTCTCCGACAGGTCTAGCACTTAAGCTAGAGCTTTTCTCTTTGGATCGCCCCCTCAGCTGAGTCACAGTGAAATTCTGTACCCTTTTCTGCAAATTAGACTGTTTTGGCTGGAACTAACTGGACACATATGTTGCCACCTGCTGCACATTCTTTAGTCTGAAGTTTTACAACAGCTTGGTTTATATCTTTGAACAATTTGTTCATTGGAGAAGGTAGAAGCAAGGAAAGGTCACTGCATCCTTGATGGAGCTTTCCAGGAGTCCTATCTGATTTGGTTTGGTTTATTCCTGAGGCTGGGAATTTACTAGTAGGTTGCTCCTAGGTGGTACCTGAGTATTGAAAGAGTACAGAGGTTTATGGGTCAGACTTACTCATTGTCATTTCTGAACACATTTGTTGAGACAGTGCTGGAAAGAGGTCCCTCCACATGGTGATATTTTATTCAGGTTTGTAAACCAGACTGTAAATGTGCATACGCAGATTTTTTTCACATTCATTTGAATACTCATCTAGGTGTACAATTAGATTTGTAATTGCACACAATTGTGCATACATTAAATGCAAATTTTAAAAGGGTAGTTGAACATTTGGCTTCTTTCATTAGCTGGAGAGATCACTTCAAGTACCTTGGATGGAATAGCAACAGTCCCTTTTTTCTCTTTAGCATATTTTGTCACTTGTCATCCTTCCTGTTATCTTTCTCACATACACACACACCCCCCAGACCTCATTCGTTCAAACCAAGCAGCAATAATCACAGCGAGATTAAGAATATTATATAGCCATGATGGCACCCCTATGAAATTTCATTCATTTTAATACAACAATTTCTCATACATGGCTTCAGTCAGCACCAGGCACAGTCAAGGAAGCCTTGATCCACGATGTCCCCGTGAACACAGACTATCAGTTTGGTTTGCTATGGTTGTGTGCTCACATTATTCACTGCCCACAAAGACTCCTCTCAAGTACGTAATGCATTTTGTATGCCAAAAAGCTGTAGGGTTTTTAGCATCCATGATTATTTTTTTAACCTCCGTGATTATTTATAAGGAAAGTTTATATCATAGTCCCATGCTCCATTATTAGCTGTACTGTTAAAATGACTCGGTCATCCACTCACAGTGTTATCCATCACAAAAAAAGAAATGTGGAGAGCTAGGCAGAAAGTTCACAAATGAACTGTGCTCTTAAAATGGTTAATCCATAGTTTCCAGTAGATACTTATGAATAATAAATGCACGTGTAGGAGGTAATCAGTCTGGACTTGTATGGGATTGGAATAGGTGATGGTCTACTTAAAAAAATGTATACCCTTAATGTTACATTAAGGAAAGTAGATTGCGGGTCTTTGGCTCTCATCTCTGATTATTGAATTATACATGAGCTTATCTAGACAGTTCTAAACCAATTTTTTATTTGTAAATATTCATTAAGCTTGTTCACTTACGTAAGGTTGAAACCCCAGCTTTTAATGACTGTTATTTTGAAACAGTTTGATCAGTTTGCTTTGCAGTCCCTCCCAACGTCACATGAGAGCGGCTGCTGTGCTCGCAATGGTCCGTGGCTAACAAAGTTAAACCTTGGCAACACCGGACAGTCACAGAGCATTCATCACTTCAGAGGGTGTCCAGGCTGCAAACTGTGCAGTGGGCCACTGCAAGGCATGCTAGTGGAGCCAAAGTGCCTGGGACTGAACACAAACGTTGGTCTCACAGCTCTTGGGGCAGGCTTTGGGAAGGGTAGGTGTAGGGTAGGTGTAATTGCACAGCCTGGAGCACGTCTGGGTGGAGGAAGAAGGTCGGGGAGATGTGAGGGAAGGGAGGGTCAGTGGCAGCACACAAAGCCAAGGAAGTGACAGAGAGCCCCAAGAACGTTCCCCATCCTACTGAGCAGGGTATTTCCAGAGGTCTAACTAAACAAAGGTTGTGTAAGAAGGGAGGAGTGGGGAAAAGAGGCTGTAAAGAAAGAAGCCTAAAATCATACATATAAAAGACTTTCTGCATAGTTGTTGGTTTGGCAGTGTTGAGTAATTTAGAAAGTACCTTCTCCTTACTAACAAGCACAGAAAATGCAAGTAAACTAAGAGAATTCAGATTCCAGCCAAAGATGCCGGTTTCCTGACTGTGATTTTTTTTAATACAGTTAAACACTACTGAATATTAGAATAAAAATTAAAATAAATATTTATATGTCATAATTTATGCTAGCAGCTGTCCGCATCACGAGAGGTGTGTCTATCATCCATTCTTCAAAAAATAAAAATGTTTATAGTAATTTAGTCTAATAATTTTGAGATGTTATGTTTGATTCCCAAGTTTGAACTTCTACAGAAATCAATGGACTTAGATCCATTTATGCTCGTGCTTACTATGTCCACAGGGGCTTACCCTTGAAGATTTCATCCTATTTCTATTATTCATTAATCTAGGTTCATCAATGTAAGACATAACATTTAAAAAAAAGAAAAGAGAGAAAACCAATTTTTAAAATCAGTATGCCTTATTAATATCATCAGGAAAACAAATCTATTTCCAAATATGATTGGAGACTGCTGGAATAATTTACCCTCATCAGTCTAATGGCCAGGTCACCTCAATTTTCAGGCAAAAATGTTGTGAAATCTTCTGAAAAAGCAAAACCTTGTAGTCGCCACTGAGGAAACGCTTATTATTAAACATTAATACCCGTCTGTGAAATACTTCATGGTCTCCCCTTATTAAGCGGGAAAGAAAGGTGCATTTAGAATCACTGGTGTCAAGTATCAACTGAAACGAAGTAAGTTAAAAGAAATAAGTTCTTTTAATTATCCTTCTACCTAATCTGAGGATATCTCAGGCATGCTGCATTTCTGAGCTGCCAGGGGTTTAACAACTCTAAATGCTGTAAAGGTTTTAGGATTTAGGACTAGACAAACATGAACCCCCCCCTTCAAAAAAAAAATTAACAAAGAATATCAATTAAAAAAAATTGAGTCTGTTCTGGGAAACTTAAATTACAAATCCCTAGAGCTCTGAAATGAAGAATAAGGAAATTGCTTTCTCCCTTTGGGCATGACCTTTTCCTTTGAATGGATTCCACAGAATAAAAAGAGGAATCATCTTTTATTTAAACAGGAAGCAACTGGAGGCAGTTTGGGGCTCTTGGGAATATTTAAACACATGCTGAGAAAGAAATTGAAAGCCATGACTATTTCAAGGACAGAACTTCAGCGATCTATGCCTTTAATGTGATACCCAGCGCTCCTGACACCAAGAGCAAAAATAGCATTTATCCTTTTATCAATACACAGCATTAGCAATGCAACTGCCTGTGATAATGGCTGAAATTAGGGACAAAGCTGTTTTCGGGACCTTCTGGAAGGAGTGGACACTGCTGGTAGGTCCATTAGAAGTTACATTAGGGTAATTTAATTCCTCCAGCCCAGCTCCATTCACAGCTCCTCCATTCTTCCAAGTTACAGTTTGTTGAATCAATAGCCATTAGAGCAAATCAGCCTCAGTGGGAAAACGCCCTTGTAAAACCATACCCTGACTCATTGCGATCATTGCAGGTCCCCTCTTAAGCAAGAAGAAATTCAGATTTGGATTCTCAGAAGAGATGTACTCTGTTCTCAGAGCAAAACCAGAGCCTGCAAGCAACGCCACGGAGCTGTGATATCCACAGAGAAAACTCCAGCACACCAAGGTCTAAAACAGTTGTGACTTCCTTCTGTGTCGCTTTGCATTTGCTTCCGTAAGGGCAACTGCAATCCCCAAAATGCTGAACTTTTCAGAAATCTGAGAATGTTAATTGAAGAGAGTCTTACAGGCTGTTAGAAAGAAAGAGCCATTTCTCTCTCTTCTCTTCCTCCACCCTGTATCTCCTGTCTTATATTTGCAGCTAAATATCTCTCTGAGGCTTTTAATTTGTTTTAATGGCTGAGTATCGCGCTGTGACTTTTTGTGGCCTTCCAGAAGAGCTGAGCCCCTTTTTGCCATGCTACTCACTTAGCGTTATCATACAGCAAGATAGTAGGGTCTAAGTCCACTTTCATTCAATCCATGTGTCCCAGTGATCAGAAAAGGATGTCCAGAGACGTCCCAGAACCTTTCATGTGTGCAAAAGGCGCAGGGAACTGTCGGGATCAAGGGTGGATTATTTTCTTGGGAGGCTAGCGCAAATGAGTCTTCTGAAGCGACCTAGGGACCATACTTCCTACAGTACGGGACAGGACTTTGTGAAAAATCCGAATGTATTCTAAGCCAAAAATGAATTGAAAGGCACAGCCTAAAAATTACTTTGCAAAATTAACATATTTAGCTGCACTATTTCCAAATAGATTTTGGCCACAAAAAATTGTTTTCTATCACAGCCAAGCTAACAGTATAAACTGTATGAAGATATTTGTGCATGTTCTAACTATATGGAGCTCAATGCATACATTAATCACGACTGAAAATGAGTTTTCTTTTTGTGGCTTTCCTTGCCTCTTCTTTTTGATCAGCTCTAATGTATTATGGTATTTTATTTTTTTTTTCTCAATAATTAACTCAGAGAAGAGCCAAAGTCATGTGGCTTAATATACAGTAATGGGTATGACATGATTTTCAAGCTGTAATATGAAACACTGAAAATGTGTTATTCATGTAGGGAAAAACTTTACATACCTATTTATAAATCTCCTGAAATGATGAATCTTTCAATGCTGCTACCTATTTATAAACAGCTCAGGGGTATAAAGTAGACTGGCAATTTGATGACCTAATATCACATTATATTTTGACTTTATTTAATACACATGCATTCTGTAATTCGTAACAGCTCATATTGTATTACTTTATGGCATGCCCTGAATATAATAAATCTGCAAAGTTTTGCAGATAAACCATAATAGTCACAAACAATTTTCTCTTATTTGCTTTTCATTACGAATTGTTAATCTACCTCTAATGCTTATATTTCAGTCTTAAAGTAACAAAATAAAGGATAGGATCCTAACAGCACTTTGATCACACAGTGTGGACTCTTTTTTTCTTGCTAAGAGTGCTTTAAGCACGAGTAAAAGCTGAGCATGAGACAGATGACAATGGATGGAAAGTATGAAAGCTTTGGTTTAATATGGCTCAAGGCTGAGAGGAATAATTGATGACAGGGAAATAAAAATTGATGGAGACTCTGCTGTTTTGAACAAGGATATGAATGGCAATAAGAAACAGAGGAGATGAGCTGGAACAAGCTTAGATTAAGAAATGCTAGGTTGGTATGCTTTTTTGAAGCATTTTAGTAAGACTTAAAGTATAGAGAGCTGTTCTTCCTTGCTATGTATAGTGATATCTTATTAAACACAGTCTGATTATAGGAAATTTTCTAGTTCGGAAGGATGATAACATGAGAATCACACAGAACAACAGGGAGGTTGCAAAAAGCCATCTCATAAAGCCCATTTCTTGTCCTTTCTACACACAGAATCCCTGATCCTGCAGAGACTGACATGTTGCTTTTAGACTGTATACGCAGGAGTGGGCTGCTTAGATTCTGGGTATTTAAAGTTGGTCAAAGTAAATCTTTCTGATTTCCAGATAAATATGTGTTAAATGTGTACAACTGGGTTACAGACAAGGTTTTTTTTAGGGTTTGAAACATGTTTTTCTTTTAAAGTGTCCAAAACAAGGTTCACTTCTCTTGCTCTCTCTTCAAAAATTAACTCTGATACAAGAAAGCCTTGACAATTAATTAATTGCAGCAGTGAATGGCCTCTCATTTATTTAAGTTAAATTCAAACCAGGAACATGCTGTGCTTCCAGGTAAAATGTTACTAATTTTTCTGAAGTTAAGCACTGATTTCAGCAGAAGGGACAAAAAATTGCCTTCAGGCCAACTTGCATGTTTTCTGAAAATACATGCAAGTTGTACATAATAGCTTCGCTACTCAGGTAGCTGATTATTTTAGAGGCTGCAGGTTTCTGACACCAGATCACAGCAAGTGCTTTTCTTGATTACAACTGAGGCTTTTCTTTAAACCATTCTAAGATAGTTGAAAAAAGGGCAAACCTTTATCATACATGAAACTTGCATTTTATAGAAATTCTTTCAGAATGAAATATGAATATGAACTGTCCTAAATGCATAAGAGTTGATATTAAAAATTGTTGTGTTAGCAGCTTCTCCCACCTCCCACCCCTGCAGTGGAATGTGGTTAAACCAAGATGATCCAATTATCCCCCGAAGTGCTGGCAGAGCGGTGTGAGAGGAGGGAGAGATGCACAGGATGAGATCTTCAGCTGAGGTAAATCCAGGGATTCAGTACATCCCTGCTGATTTACTCCAGACAAAGAGCCAGACTGCTATTTTTAGCTTTTATGTTTTACTGGAATTTTTCAGCGTTTGAGCTCCTTTCCAGCGGAGCGTCAGTTCTCCCATCCACAGGCAGAGCGTGCATGAGGCCACCAGCTCCGCTCCTACACAGCCTCAAGCTGCTTCTGCCATTCTTCCAACCGCCCATCCTTCCAGCTTGCTGACAAACCTCTCTAAACTACAATAAGTTGGCTGCCCACATATGTGCTGGCTGATTTGCTTCACGCAGACCCAACATACCACCTCCACAATCACAGCAGCCTGTTTCAGTGATTAGAAGTGTGAAAGAACAGCAACGAGCAGGGCTCACACACCAAAGCCTCTCTGTTTCAGTGATGGAGGTAGAGTGGGCTTTATACAGAGCTTCTTGTTCTCTTGCCTGCAGTACGTCACTTCTTCGGGGACTTCCTTAGCAGAAGGTTAATAAACCACAGTTACAATAAAAGTTGTACCTCCTCCCACACAATGTATGTTACACTGCCACCAGAGAGGCTGCTTCAGGAGTTTGTTATATAGTCAAGTAATACTTAAGTTATGTTGAGTGATTTTGCTGGAAGTTTCAACACTCAGAGATGACTCAGGATGCCCAGAGAGGTGGTAGATGCCCCATCCCTGTAAAGATTCAAGGTCAGGTTGGACGGGGCTCTGAGCAACCTGATCTAGTTGGAGATGTCCCTGCTCATTGCAGGGGAGGTTGGACTAGATGACCTTTAAAGGTCCCTTCCAACCCAAACTGTTCTATGATTCTATGACACTGCTGCATGAAGATTTGGATTGTTTCATTTATATATATTTTTAAACATCCACACGTTCTACCTCTGACCAGCTTCCCATAGTTTTCCACTTGTGTGAGTATAGCAGTCAACCTGGAGTGCCTTTGCCTCAACATTTGGGCTGTTTTTTCCAGGGAAAGTGCTAATTTTATTTCTGCAGCAGCGCGGGGGGCTAGTCAGTAGTCTTTCAGAAGAACCCTATTGAATATGTGTCTTTACAGGGCACCAGGCTTAATTAATTAATAGCTATATCTCTTTTGAGACCCACTAAACAGTTTAAAAGAATTTGAGATGAGTAACCAAAAGTGCAGGCTCCACAGATAAACTGAAGTCGATGAAACATGATAAACTAAAGTCGATGAAACATAGTGGAAATATCCTAACACCTGAACTATATGGATGCAATAAGAACCTAGAGGTTCTTATTAGAAGTAAGGTAGAGTAGGCTAAGTGGGAGTTGAAAAGCTGCTATCAGCCTAACTTATGCATCCAGGTGTTTCTCAAAACACTGATTTGCCCTTAGTTTTCTTTATTTGCCATGTCAGGTGATTTCCACCACCTTCAAAATTCAATAATCAAGTGTCTAAAGCTGTTATTTAGTATGTTGGTCTTTGTATGTAATTTGTTTCAGTTTCAGATTTACACCTTCATCTGGATTTGATTGTTTTTCACGCTCAGGGAAACACTGATTTACAGAATGGCATATTTTTAATATCCTTTTGGTTGTGAACTTCACAAGCAATGCTGTGGATCCCTGCCTTGGGGCAATGAGTCATCAGAAGTGGCTGGAGGAGTGAAATGATTACTTTGAAAAGTGTATTTTTAACTACAGGAGGAAATAACTTTCATTATCATCAGATTGGCAAAGTACTTGAAGGTAATAGCTCCATCAGGCAATTTTTTTCCTAGTCCTTATGTCAGAAAATAAAAAGAAAAAAAACACCTCTTTTTCCAAAACACTTTTCACACCAGTGGAAATTTAGATGGAACGGCAAGATGCAGACACTGTCAAAATAAAGTAAGTGTTGAAGAAAATAATAGGTGGATAAAAAGAATAGGAAAGAAAAAAATCCCTCAGGATACATTCATTTCAAATGGTGCTTTTTTTAAGATCCTTTTGGACCACAAAGAAACCCTTTAAAAACATTTAATTCATGCCAAAAAAATAAATAGTTTGAAAAGATTTCTGATAAAGCCTGTACACCTTTGATTCTTGGTAATAAACTGGTTTTAGTTATGTGCGTAATCAAGAAAGGAAACATTTTTACTGTTGTATTTGCTATAAGATCTAGGAATACCTAAACAAGGACTACCTTTGTGCTGTGTTTTCCTCTGCACTCTGCCACTTCGAACATCAGTGGCTGTGGCCAGGAACTCCATTAAATTCTGAATCAATTTCTGTATTCAGGCAGTCCAGGAAGCAGCAAAAGAGACCAACATTAATGTATCACTGGACCTCTTTATCCAACAGCTAAAATCCAGCATATCCTATTTACACTTGTCTTTATATAGAGAGTATGTGCATGTGGCATTTCAAGCTTGTCAATAAGCAATGCAGAATATTCACATATCTGATACGCACAAATCAATGTCTAGGGATGCATTTGTTATATACATCCTTGCAATATTTGGAGTTAGATTGAGTGCCCGGAGATCTTTTGAATCAAGTAGCTTACATGTGTATCCGTAATTCAACTTGACTGAGTTTAACTACAGGCTTTTGTTAACTTGTCAACATAAATACAAGACAGCGTTATGCATCCCTACTCAGGGTAGTTTAGCAGCCCTGCAGTAGACAACGGTTCCTCTCCTAATTTTCATGCCTAATTTTTATGACAGTTAATCCCAAGCCTGTACTTGTAGGCAGCCTTCTCAGAGAAACTGGAACAAAAGTTGCCAGTAACAGAATAGGCCAAATCCTCTATATTAATTACAGATTCATCGCTCTATTTAGCAGCCACCATCTGCCAAGATCTGACCAGAACTGGGGTGGTCCCTAGGCAGGGTTTGCCAAAGTAGTGACAAAAAGCTGAATTAGGCTTCTTTCAGCTTCTGGATAGAAAAATCCCTACTTAGTATAAACTTTAAAACATTTTACTCCCTCTGACCCTTTCTATGTGGACAAGGATATAACCATGGGGCAGTTTGGCAAAGTGTCGGGTGTTGGTCTCACTGCCTGAAGGGCAAAGGATTCCAGGAAGGCGGGATGTTCTTCAAGAAGGAAATCCTAAAGGCGCAGGAGCAGGCCGTCCTCATGTGATGAAAGATAAGCCAGCGGGGAAGAAGACCAGCCTGGCTGAACAGAAAGCTTTGGCTGGAACTCAGGAAAAGGGAGAGTTTATGACCCTTGGTAGAAGGGGCAGGCAACTCAGGGGGATACAAGGAAGTTGTGAGGTTATGCAGGAAGAAAATTAGAAGGACCAAAGCTCAACAAGAGCTTAATCTGGCTACTGCCATAAAAAACAATTAAAAATGTTTCTATACATAGCTTAGCAACAAAAGGAGGGCTAAGGGGAGTCTACATCCTCTATAGGATGTGAGGGGGAAACATAGTGACAAAGGATGAGGAAAAAGCTGAGGTACTTACTGCCTTCTTTGCTTCAGTCTTTAATACTAAAACTGGTTGTTCTCGCTGTACCCAGCCCCACAAGCTGGAAGGCAGGGACAGGGAGCAGAATGAAGCCCCCATAATCCAAGGGGAAACGGTTAGTGACTTGCTACTTAGACACACACAAGTCTATGGGGCCAGATAGGATCCACCCAAGGGTACTGAGGGAGCTGGTGGAAGTGCTCACCAAGCCACTTTCTATCATTTATCAGCAGTCATGGTAAACCGGGGAGGTCTCAGCTGACTGGAGGTTAGCAAATGTGACACCCATCCACAAGAAGGGCCTGAAGGAGGATCCGGGGAACTCCAGGCCTATCAGTCTGACCTCGGTGCTGAGGAGGGTTATGGAGCAGATCAACTTGAGTGCCATCACATGCCCATGTACAGGACAACCAGGTGATCAGGCCCTGTCAGCATGGGTTTATGAAAGGCAGGTCCTGCTTGACTAACCTGATCTCCTTCTATGACAAGGTAACCCACTTAGTGGATGAGGGAAGGGCTGTGGATATTGTTTACCTAGACTTTAGTAGAGCCTTTGACAATGTTTCCCACAGCATTCTTCCGGAGAAACTGTCTGCTTTTGGCTTGAATGGGCATACTCTTCGCTAGGTAAAAAACTGTGTGGCTGGCCAGACCCAAAGAGTTGTGGTCCATGGAGTTAAATCCAGTTGGTGGCCAGTCACAAGTGGTGTTCCCCAGGACTCAATATTGGGGCTGATTCTATTTAATATCTTTAGCAATGATCTGGGCAAGGAGATCGAGTGCACCCTCAGTAAGTTTGCGGATGACACCAAGTTGGGCAGGAGTGTCGATCTGCTTGAGGGTAGGAAGGCTCTACAGAAAGATCTGGACAGGCTTGATTGACAAGGCCAATGGTATGAGATTCAACAAGGCAAAGTGCCGGGTCCTGCACCTGCGTCACAACAACCTCATGCAGCGCTACAGGTTTGGGGAAGAGAGGCTGGAAAGCTGCCTGGCGGAAAAGGACCTGGGGGTGTTGGTCAACTGGAACAGGCTGCTCAGGGAGGTATACCTGGGGGTATTTAAAAGCGGTGTAGATGTGGTGCTTAGAGACATGGTTTAGTGGTGGACTTGTCAGTGTAAGGTTTCCGTTTAGACTTGATGATCTTAAAGGTCTTTTCAAATGTAAACTATTCTATGATTCTATGTTATTTCTGTTCACTTTAACAGGTCCAGCTGAGGTTTGAAAGGGCTGAAAGCTTTCCCTGCTTTTGGTTACTATAAAAATAAAATTTTATCATGGATTCATATTCAGTACTTGCTTATATGCACGCTATTCCCTATATAAACCCGTGCTTCTAATATGCTGTCCACACTACATAAGGAAATATTTCTAGGTTTTCCAGAATATTTCATTTTCATGACATTTTAACTTAATTACATTGATATAATGAACGAGGCCCATTTACAGCCCCTGCACAGACCAGTATATATCAAACTTCCCACCCAAGCAGAAGGTTTTAAAGCCTTTGATTTGCTGCGTGGTTACTAGTGAAATGAATCAATATCTACTAATAACATTTGCAGCAGAAATAATATGACTCAAGTGTGTTTTAGCTTCAGCAGACCTAATTGTTTTCTCTGTCTCCCAGTACTCCCGCTCAGTATCTCAGGGCTGACGAGGTTTCGCTGCTCTGTGAGTATCAAGCTCGGTAATCATAGCTCTGCATGTGTTATTTATTGAGAACTGCGACTGTTGTTGCTATGGCAGAAAATGCGTCCTGCAAATTCTATGGGGCAGAACTGCAGGCGGACAGTCTCCCTCTGAGGGTGTTGAACAGCACCTGCCTAGTAAGACAGAGAAAGTAGATCCTTACAAGAGGAAGGCTGACACATTTAGGGTCTTATTTAAGCAGATGTGTTGTGTACTGAATTCTCTTCTCTGTCTCTTTTAAGTTCATCATCTGGGTAACATAAAATATATTTTGTGAGTATATGTTTAACTATCCAAAGGGCAAACAGCAAGGCTACAGAATATTAGCAGTAGATGGTTGTTGTATGACTTTTCAGTTCTGAGACAACTGCACAGGTAATACTCCCAGCACAGATTCTTGGTTGACTGATTCCTGGTGACAACCTTTTGATCCATTTTCCTGCTTTGACTTTAAACCAGATAAACTACTTTAACTTTGCCAAACAAGCATCCCGTTGATCACTAGGCTGTCACTCAGCTGCAATTTTTCTTTCTCCTCAGAAAATCAAATATTGTTTTTGCTTTTCTCATCACCCCTTGAGGGACCTGTATCATCTCTTCCTCCTCTTACCAAAGGCAGCAACTGAAGAGCGACGTAAGCTCTTGCCTTGACCTTCTGGGCAACCTTGGCCTCCTGTAGGACTTTCCACAAGGTTTCAGCCTGTGCTTTTTTGTTTGCCAGGCTGCCTGTTCCTCAGGCCATGCCGGGCACCTTCAAGTGACCTTTTCTCTCTTTTAGGCAATGAGTCTTCCAATTGGTTCTTTTCAGGGCAGCAGCTGTTCTTACATCCTGCTGCTACTGTGTTGACCAAGTTTTGGTACAGTAGACAAGATAAATCAGTATCTAGCATAATGAGGAGAGTCTTGCTGGCTTTTTTTTTTTTTTGTCTGGAGGATGTAATTATTTTGTTTTCTTGCATCGTTTAAAATGTCCTGTAAAATAAAGCTGGTTGAAAACAACATATAGTCAGGTTAATTTTACCTTTAAAAGCTATTGTTTATAATTTGTAAATCAGTAAATCTGGTCTCTAGGTAGGTTGGACTCTTTTTTTTTTTTTTTGAAAGAGAAGGCCCTTTCATTTCCCTCTTTCTCTCTTTTCTTTTTTAAATTATTTTGCTAATCGTGAAATGATTCATTTACCTGCTTGCTCAAACTGTCTCTTGGCTTCCCCCTCTATTCCCCATGGGTAAATGCATGACAGAAGAAATAGATCTTGTGCTTGGACTACAGTTCAGCTCTGGTGAGACAAATCTCCCCATGGGACAAAGCACTGTTATGTTTCACTCTTTCCCTTCTGCACTTTGCCTACAGAAATAATCTGCAGAGATAGGTGTCATACCACTTAACACTAAACACGGAATGCGTTCTCTTTCCTCCTGCTTTTTCCCAAGAGGTGGGAGTACAGAGATGACTGGGGTGGGGGAGATGTATGTTCATGCATGAAAGTTCATACAAGGTTGGTTTTTTTGCACAACACATATTCTGAGATATGTGAGATATTTTTTACAAATCAGAAAAATTAATTACACTACTTTATGCCTCTGTCTTCCAGAAAAATGGAATAACAGCTCCAATAAAATGCTCCTGACAGAAGTTGCTGTTGCTAGTTTCTGTTGGATTGCTATCTTTTTTCCTTAATTTATTCCAGCACATACTGGCTGTTCCCACCAGGCTTCTCTTCATGGACTTTCAGGCCATGAGGCTGTGGAGGTAAAAGCTATGTGTTTCCTTTCATCACTTTGCTCAGACAGAAAATGGCAAATTGGAGTCTTGACTGCGTCTGGATGGGTGCTTACTAGTTTCATTCCATCTGCCCAATGATCTGCCAATATTTCACAGCTTTTTATGTACTGTATATTCATTGTAATATTATACAACATTTACAGTTCATTATGTCTGGTTTTGTAATTAAATTATTATACCATTAGTATGTATAAAATGGGTCTTTTTTCTTACTTACGTCTTTGGATAATCCACGTCAAAGGATTTATTTCCTCTGTGCTGATTGCTAGGAAATTATGATTTTTAAAGCTTGGGAAAATAGCTAATTTTGAATAAAAGAAAATAAACATCCCAATTTTCTCGGTTAAAGCCATATTTCTGAATCATCTTCAAATGGAGTAGAATGGGCTTGAAATGTGAAGCTGATCAGAATAGTGTAGAGATATGCATGTTTCCCTGAGCACAAAGAATTGGTTTTGATTTAATGTTATAAGCTTTTGAAAATTGGTAACACTGAATATGAAAAGACTTACGCTCCCTTTGAGTGTGTCCATTCAACTCAGTGGAATTTGTCCACGGATTCCAACAGTCTTTGTGTTGTAAGTAGATTTATTCAGGTGAGATTAATTGGGTCCTGGGTGAGGGGTTTCAAAATGGATAATTTTAAAACCATATTACAAAACAATAAGGAAGTGGGGGTATTTCAAATGAAACCATGATGTGAAAATAAAATAGCTGATTTACTTATTCATTCCACATTGAATAAATTACTTTTGCATAATTTTAAAGAGTCAGGAAAAAAAAATAAATCACTTAAATTAGGTCCAGATTTAATGACCATAATGAACTTCCAAACTTGAATGAGCATGTTATTTTCCTTGTGCTTAAAGCTGTGCTATAATCTTATCTGCCTAATAATAAATCAAGATTTATTCAACGAAGTTTTCTGAAGTCACAGTGGAGCCACATAGGTGGAAGAAAGATCAAATA
Organism: Rissa tridactyla; assembly: GCF_028500815.1. NCBI lineage: Eukaryota > Metazoa > Chordata > Aves > Charadriiformes > Laridae > Rissa > Rissa tridactyla. The sequence continues at coordinate 111,835,102 of NC_071468.1, read as the reverse complement.
TTAACCTCAAGTTTTTCCATGAAACACTAACCTGGAATAGTCTGTGCTTTTCCACCAAGCAGAGATCCTTGTCAACAGTATTTCCTTCATTTACTTGCGTTGGAAAAAAAAAAGCTCTAATATACTTCATTTGACAAAATGTATGCGGTAATGATACCTGCATCTCAGCTGAGAGCATAGACCCTGAATCTCAGCTGAGTGCATAGGCCGCCTGTATGGCCAATGGGGAGAATTGAGAATAGCAGAGTGCATCTCATCTCACTTACAGGAAAGGCATATTACAGGTAAGATCAGCAACGTGCCAAAAAATTTCCCAGCTCAGATGTCTGTACTGTATATAAGTGAAGTTGATTGAGTTGAACCCTACTGTTTCATTGTCACCTCAATTCAAAAAGTAACATTAGGACCCTTTAGATTAGCATACCTTTTTAAGTTTTAGCATTTGTTACAGACCTCTTTATTTTGGGTTCTTTACTTTATGACTTAGCCTTTGTCTCAAAATGTCCTTTTTTAGTTTTCTATTACTACTGAAGTCTGGCTGGATTAGTAACACAAATTCTTAGAAAAATGTTGGAGAACAGTTAGCAGAAAAGATATTATAGAACACATTTTGTTTTACTGATATGAATTGACTTTTTAAAATATTGACGTAAAAATTACCAATTTACAAAATATTAAAATAAGGTAATTTTCTTCTAAAGTAACACAAAACTATTAAACATTTTCTGTAAGAACGGATGAAACCATATCAAAAATATAGGAAAAAAGCCCAGAATCCATTGATTTCATAATGATTTGCTGGATGATCTGTTCCCCTTCTTACTATAACTGGCAACAGATACCTACTGTTCTACAATTGCAGCAACACAATAGTAATTTTTTTCAGGATCTTCACTATCTAAAGGTTGATAGACTCTTCAAGCTGTGCCCGGTCATTAATCCCAGCTCTGAAACATGCCAGTAAATACAAATTCCTGGTCAAAACATTTGTCTTGACAAGTCACTTATTCACTTCAAGGGAAATTATTTTTAAACACTAAGTTCCAAAGAAGTGTACCCTGAACGTGAGCGGACTTCAGAAGAGGAATAAAAGTTTTATACCTCAAAGATTCATTGACTTATGCACAGTTATACCAACTGCATAACTTTGTTCCAAAGTTCCACCTACCTCACCCTGTTCTGAAAAACATTTTCTGAATGACTCTGCGGATGAACTAAGACAGCCTGTCCAGTGCTATTATTGCTGGCAAATTCATGCCTTGCTTTTTTGCTTGGGGAAGAACGTGTGCGAAAAGCAATGATCATGCTTAAGTCCATTCCTTAATAGGAGAGGTTTCCTGAACTGGAATTTTGGATAATGGAAATCCAATGTTCAATGAGTTTCAGACGCACTCTGACGTAAACAGAAGTGGATGCTGTTTCTGGATGTCTGTATGTACATGAATTCTACAGTCTTATATCAGGTACTTCCAGAAATATGGTCAAAGTCTTTAACATGTTAAATTCCTGACATAAGTCGAGAATATCTTGCATGCCAGACCTTTTTTTCCCTAAGTGAGACAGAGGCATTTTTCATTGACAAACTCTTTTGCCGCAGACTTGAAAGAACAAATAATGAAACACTTGTTGTGGAGAAATCTGATCAATAGATTAATGGAGATAATTTTCCTAGGTTCTCTTGGTGCCCACTTCCAGAGGAGAGATTTTTAAAACTTTGAAGACTTCCTTGTTAGACGTGATGATATGCTAACACAGCATAAATGACCCATATTCAAGTAGCAATACGTTCATTCCACTGGACTTTTATGCTATATGAGCCACGTATCACAGAATCACAGAATGGTAGGGTTGGAAGGGGCCAACCCCCTGCCAAAGTAGGTTCACCTGGAGCAGGTTGCACAGGAACGCATCCCGGTGGGTTTTGAATGTCTCCAGAGAAGGAGACTCCACCACCTCTCTGGGCAGCCTGTGCCAGTGCTCTGCCACTCTCAAAGGACAGAAGTTCCTCCTCATGTTTAGGGGGAGCTTCCTATGCTTAAGTTTGTGCCCATTATCTCTTGTCCCATTACCACTGAAAAGAGCCTGGCCCCATCCTCCTGACACCCACCCTTTAAGTATTTATAAGTGTTGATAAGATCCCCCCTCAGTCGTCTTTTTTCCAGACTAAGAAGACCCAAATCCCTCAGCCTTTCTTCATCAGTGAGGTGTTCCAGTCCCCTAATCATCTTGGTAGCCCTTTGCTGCACCCTCTCTAGCAGTTCCCTGTCCTTCTTGAACCGGGGAACCCAGAACTGGACACAGTACTCCAGGTGTGGCCTCCCCAGGGCAGAGTAGAGGGGGAGGATGACCTCCCTCGACCTGCTGGCCACACTCCTCTTGATGCACGCCAGGATGCCATTGGCCTTCTTGGCCACGAGGGCACATTGCTGGCTCATGGTCATCTTGTTGTCCACCACGACTCCCAGGTCTCTTTCAGCTGAGCTGCTCTGCAGCAGGTCAGCCCCCAACCTGTACTGATGCATGGGGTTATTCCTCCCCAGGTGCAGCACCCAACACTTGCCCTTGTTGAATTTCATAAGGTTCCTCTTTGCCCAACTCTCCAGCCTGTCCAGGTCTCACTGTATGGCGTCACAGCCTTCTGGTGTGTCAGCCACTCCTCCCAGTTTTGTATCATCAGCAAACTTGCTGAGGGTGCACTCTATCCCCTCGTCCAGGTCATTGATGAATATATTGAAGAGGACTGGACCCAGTACTGACCCCTGGCGAACTTTAATAAAAGATACTGTCATTTCTCGGCTATGGTTTATTGTGGTTATACATTTGGATATGCGAACTTCACAATTTAACATGCATTTTTAAAGCCATCGGGAAGTAAAGTTGAGGACGCCATGTATTTACTCAAAGTGCTCAGTATAAACGTCAGGCATTCAAGAGGAGAAAACCAAGGGTCGGTTCCTGAGATATTACTGATACAGGTGAGAAGCTTCCTGTACTCCCCAAAGTCATAGCTGCAGTCGCTTAAGTGAGTCAAAAGACATTCTGTGTCCTAACCAAGAACGTCAACTACACTGAAAATCACTCACTGAAAACAGAAGAAAATATTTTTTTATCCCATATTTTGTTATATATAATTTTGATCCTACCTTCACAGTAGCTTTACCTTCTCTTGTTTCTTCTCTTTTTCTCAATATGACCAAGGAACCACTTCCTTATACCTTTTTAACATGTATTTTTATACCTTGTTTGTATTTCTATACTTATGGTTTATTACGTGTTTTAGTTTCTGTTTTGAGGTATAAAAAAGTTTAATATAATTCCCCATGATATAGATTTGTTGCTGATCAATCCCTGTTTCTATTCTATGAGACTCTTAGTTCCTAGTATACTTGTTATGGTTATTCATCCAGATTAACATAACAGTCACAGTCAATTTATTAATTACATTGTACAGTTTTCATAAATTTAATAGTAATAAACAGTAGTTGAAGCTACTACTCTATTTTAAATACATTTAGGTCTGTTAGCTAATGTGTAGTAGATGTCCAAAGGAGTCCTTTCTAAAGGTCCTGACACCCTCTCCCTGCTAAAGGAATTTATGCTTAAATTAACGTCTTCTTGATGTTTCTTAGATTTTGGGCCAAGCCCAAATCATTTGCCTCACACTCACTCAGTGTGAGTATCCCTCTGAGGTTCTCCCTGGTACTCCAAGACTGGAAGTTTTATTTACTAATAATTTCAGGACGAAACACAAAGCTGCTACACTCATTAAGGAATCAAAAGTGTCCAATTTTAGTATTTGAAAGAACCTTCTTTGTGGCATGTACAGACATTTAGGAACCTCAGAAAATGCAAATCAGTGCACAACAATTGAGCAATATAAATGCAGGGCAAACACATCTGAAATTCTATCTGCAGGTCTCAGTTTCACAACCCTTTTGACTGCAATGATGTTGCACAAGTATAATGCAAGGCAGAACGTAGTCTTCTGCAATGAATAGTCAAAAGCCAAGAAATGCCTTCTGGTCCGTGTACAATGACAGTTTTTGCTAGCCTCCAAGATCATCAAAGGCACTGCGTGAAGAGCCTCTTAATTGTTTTATTATACTGCTTTTAGGGGTGGGATTCACCGCAATCATTTTAGAAAACTGTTTCTGACAACAGTATCTAAAGAGATCTTTACTACAGTACTTCTGATTATGAAATTCTTCTAGGAATTCAGGAAGTAAGTAAGGACATCCTTCTCCGCTGTATAGGAGAAACCAGACAAATTCAGTTCAACTCCCTCGAAATCAATGTTACAGCAGCCAAAAATTTGGCCCAGTGTGTTATAATGCCTGGAAAGGACACACAAATTTTCCACTTTTCCGCATTAAGGATGAATCATTTTTCTTTGTTTTAGCAGCAATGCTAAAACAAAGAATAGAGAAGGTGTATGCCAGAGGCAAGGGGGAGAAGAAGAACTTGAATCGTTTTGAATTGTTGAAGAGCTTGGTTTAATATGAAAAAAAATATATTTGAAAAAAAAATATTTCAACAATCTGCAAATGAATGAGCCATAGAGGAGGGAAAGCCATACTTTTTGTATTAAATCAGTCCATTCATTTAACAGTTGGATGTGTTGATAGCTGAATTACCATCTGCCATATAACCAGATGTTTTCCATCCATGTTTTAATGAACCTTATTTTTCTAATCAACTCTGTACAGAGTAAAAATCTGCTTTTAAGAAGCGCTGCATTTTCCTTACACTGCACTAGTTTGCCCTGTCAAAATTACAGACTGTCTTATCAAATTAAAGTGTTTATGTGACTGTGCTTCCTTTTATGGTGTGAAATGTGCCCTTGCTTCACCAAGGATTCCCTCCCATCCTTTTAAAAATGAAGCAGTGACACTGCAGGCTTTCCTAGAGCCAGGCTGTGGCAATCCATCTGCAATTTGAGTAAGAGCATGCAGATATTGAAATAATTACCTCCCACTAATACCCATGGGCTCTCAAGTAATTACCTGTTTTCATTAGCATTTTGTTTGATTCACTAATTACCTTCAGAAATACTGGTTGGATGTCCACTACCTGAAAGGATTACACTGAAATTAACCAACAAAGATTTCGCTAAAACTCTCAGCATGAAATTACAAGACAATGTGATGTGTATGAATAGGAAAGCAGTAAAATCCTCTCTGCAAGTCCTTTCATTTTCATTTGTTCAAAGTCAGAAAAAGTGGCATGGATTTACAAGCAGGAGAGAAAAGAGTGTGACATCTGCTCTCACATCGATGCTGATCATGCAAGCAGTTTACTGTGGAAGAATATGTCATTAGGTCTGGTTCATCACACAAAGGGTTATATGAGCACACTGGAACAGAGTTTGTTGAACTCTGAAATGTAGATGGTTTCTTTTTTATTATATACTATATGCACTATACTCTGGACTGTGATACACTATTTTGATTTTTGATATGAAGAATCTAAATCTTATTTTGGCAAAGCACTTTAATTGTTTTTTAATGTCTATATGTTTAGGTGTATACTGCCCTTGTTAACAGGCAATAGAAAAATATTTCTTTTTAAATGTCCCAAAGAAGAGAACCCAGTATAGGTTTTCACCAGGGAAATATTTTTGTACAAGCAGGCTCAATGTAGTTCATCCGCTTTTTTGATTTTGTTATAGTTATATGTCTACTTGCACTTCTGCCCCTTTTTTGTTGCCTGTGAATGGAATCTCCCAGAGTTTAGCTGCAGGCACATATTTATATATAGTTATTAATACATAGGTAAAATATCGGGCCTTCTAATGGGTGCCAGCAGTTTGTTATTTTGCAGAACATTCTCTGTGAACACCTCCCAGACCCTTCTTTTGGAAAGTGCTGACCATTGAGACCCACCAACAAAAGCTGTGCAAATTTTCTCTGCAGAAAGGAAGGGTGATTTGAAGTAGGTAAACACACTGGCAAAACTACACACAGAACCAGCACAAATGTCTAAAAGGTCAGAAAATTCATTACAATGTTCCTGAAATTACTTTTTTTTTTTTTTCCTCCAGACTGCCCAAAAGGGACTCAAAGCTAAGAAAAACAAGTTACGTGGTGCAGGACACTTCTCAGTCATGTGAAAGAATTGAATTTATTTATTGAACAAAGCTGCCTCCTGATTTAGATCATCGATTTGACTTTGGAGCTGCCATCTCCTTTTCAGATGAATGCCCTAACCTCTATGCTATAGTATACATTGGAATGGGCTCTGTCCCACTTAAGAAATTCAGTATTAATCAGAATAGAAAAAGAATTTACAGATCAGTGGTTATATCATCATTTGGAGAAGGAGATACAAATACTACAGTAAGATTTGGTTATAAATAAATCTTTATGCCAAACAGAGAGCATCAAATAGAAGACTGAGAGCCTGAGTTTTTAACAGTCACTAAGATAGCGAATTAGAGAACTTACTGCCAAAGCCCGAGATCCGGGATGAAGCCCCCTGAATGAATTAGAGAGAGGATAAACAGAACTACAAGGATTTTTTTTCTCTTGGGTGAATACCATAACTTTACAGTGTCAGGGAAACATCATTTACTCTTTGATCTTGTGAACCCTGCCCTTGTAAATCTAACTAAAAGCAACTTAAGCCTTGAAAGTAAAACAAAACTTATCATTTGGCTCAAAAAAAAGTTGTTTTAAGTTGAAATTAACTTTTAGTCTTACTAAAGAGGTATGAACATTTCTCTTTGACTTCCCACTCTCAGTTCCATTTTATTTTCCAGTTCAAGCACCAAAATGAACCAATATTCACAAAGCTCCTCCTCACAAAGCTCACCAACATCCTCCGTAAGCTGCCTATTTTCTGGGGACTATTTGGAGCATGGTGCCAAAGCAGGTTTTTAGATCAGCAAGCTGCCTGCACATCTGTTTAGTCTCATGTAATCCTATGCTCAGGTACACAGGTTTCCCATCAATTTACAGGAGAGAGCTTAGCATTGTTTTGTGCCATCATGTCCATGCCAAGATCCATCACAATTCTGCTGATAGCTTGCCCCACTGGCCCTTTTTTTAGCACCAGTGGCCCTTCCCCGTCTAATGTTAGTCATCTAAAATGTAGGCATTCAGGTTGCACTTTAGTCAGCGGAGAGAAACAGACTTTTCCATAGTGCGATTTACGCCAATTAATCTTTTTCCCTGATAGTACTACATGCATGTCTTGCAATTAGCCAACTCACCCACCCCTCCCTCATTGACTGTAGAGGTAACCAGGTAAGCGGCTAAGGCTTGGCACTCGACTTTTAGCCAAACAAATATAAGTAAAAGTGCTCTGGCAATCTTGGCTACATAAACAGCGTCCTTACTCTGTAAGGGAAACGTTAACATGCCTCTTACTGCTCAACCACTTATTTTTCCTGAAAGATGACCCACAAAAGTTGACCCATAAACAGTGCTTCAGCTCTCAGGTACCTAATGGAAGGTGGCCTCAGTGGATTATGTCTGTGTGTCTGAAAAAATGTGTGGTCCTTGCTGATGAAATTATCTCACAGAAGTAAGTCCCTTCTGCCTAAAATTTTTTTCCTCAAATATGCAAATCCAGGTAAGTGAATCACACCTTGAATCTAAATGTACAGGTGCTGATTGCCAAAACTGTCACATATGCTGTGAAAAGAAAGATGGTTTTGTGGGATATGGCAAGTTATTGGGATGGGGTTAGATCACTCTGGAACACTCCTCGTTCTGATAAGTCAATGTCAGTGTTGTGTGTCACTTCAGATGACCTAGGATTTCATTCCTTACAAATATGGTTATTTTTTAAAATTTTACCAGACAGCAATTTGCCAAAAACAGTCTTTAGCAGTAAAAATGATGTGGAAGTATTATTGAAAATCAGCATAAAGGCAACACAACACTTTAACATATTTTGGTTATATGAAAATTATTGTTGTTAAGTAATTTTCTGGGCTTCTTGAGAGGTTATAAAATGGTTGTCAGCACCCTGTTGTATTTTAAAGTAATTTACAGTGTCTATAATAAAATATTATCAAGAATCTATTTTCACTGAATTTTTCTCATTGACATGTGGCTTGCAGCCTTTTCGTTTCACTGACTGTAACATACCCAGGCTTAGAAGTAAACTTACCTGTACAATATCACCACATCACCAGGCCCATTCTTGATCAAAACGGCCTTTGAAGGACTCCTCCTTATTCTTATTTTTTAACCAACTGGTTTGAATGAGAAGAGGCTCATAATTATATGGCACATTTTCTCCGTATGCTGTTACAAAGTTTAACTAATTTTGTTGAAGTATGTGCTGGCACTCAGGGATGACAGAAGTACCAAGAAAATCTTTCTAGACTAATCAAGCAAAAGGCAGAGCTATTCATCTTGTATAAGAATAAAAACTCCCTGCTGGAATGACAGTAAGCAGATTAGGGTATTTTTTACCTCTACCTAAATAATAAAATATGTTATAGTAAGGATAATATATTTAGAACCTTCTCTCTCACAGAGCAGGACTGTTCTGTGTAGCCTGTTTTTGAAGTCAAGCCTGACTCTGCCATGTCCCCGCTGAGCCGAGGCAGAGCCAAAAGTGTCAGTTTTAACACACATATAATATTCACACAATTAAGTACTTTATTTTATTCCAATGAAAATAATTTCGTTACAAATACAGTGTTTGCAAGCAGAAAAAAAATATCTTCATTTAGGAAATCCTTTCACATTTTATGTGCTGGTCTAGGAACTTTGCCTTATTGGTGGTTTCTTCTAATGTAGGAATTTATTATTTCCTACCTCATCTCTCTCTGTGGTGTGTCTCTACATAGTCAAGTTGGAAGCCCAACATTTAACATGCTAATTCATCATGTTGGAGCGTGTCCAGAGAAGGGCTACAAAGCTGGTGAGGGGTCTGGAGGACAAACCTTATGAGGAACGACTGAGGGAGCTGGGGTTGTTTAGCCTGGAGAAGAGGAGGCTGAGGAGAGACCTTATCACCCTCTACAACTACCTGAAAGGAGGTTGTAGAGAGATGGGGGCTGACCTCTTCTCCCTGGTGACAAGTGATAGGACGAGAGGAAATGGGTTCAAGTTTTGTCAGGGGAGGTTTAGATTGGATATTAGGAAACATTTCTTCACTGAAAGGGTTATTAAACATTGGAATAGGCTGCCCAGGGAGGTGGTGGATTCACCATCCCTGGAGGTGTTTAAAAAAAGGGTAGATGGGGCACTTAGGGACATGGTTTAGAAGTGGTTTTTGTCAGGGTAGGTTAAAGGTTGGACTTGATCTTCAAGGTCCCTTCCAACCTCAGCAATTCTATGATTCTATGATTCTGTGATTTAGAGAACACAAGTAGTTTTTGCTATGCAGATATGGTAAGATGTTCATAATTGTCCCTTCCAGTCACAAAAATATATGAAAGACCATTTTGCATCTTCCCAAGGATACCTTGCCCTTTCGCCCTCACTCCCAAATTTATGTTCCATGAGATCTCATGTAGGCTACAAGCCCAAGATGGTTCTTATGCCGTCTGTGGGAAATGGCCGTTCACATTATTTCAGTTCACCAGTGCTTGGCCTGCAGCATGGTCTGTAGAGCAACTGTGAACCTGTTCTGAGCTAGCAAACCAGCATGGAAACGGGACAATGTCCTTTCTACCCTTCTGTCCAGAATGGCTGTTTTCACCACAGTCTCCCTTGTAAAATTTTTCTTTCTCAACTATACTTTACCCTGAAAAACAGTAGAGAAATATTACCCCACAGTCTGTACGTACTTACAGATCACAGAAATCAGAGTTTGCCATTCTGTGCTGCACAGCACCAGAGGGACTTTTGAGGTAGAAAACCTGTTGGATGAAATAAGCAAATGAAACTGATTTACTCTTCTATGGATGCAAAGGAGTTAACACAAGAATGGAAAGTAGAGTTTGGAGCGTTCCAAATAGCTCGACCCAGATTTGGTTTCCATTTTCAAACATCTGCTGCTGTTTAAGTAGAACCCTGTACCCAATCTAAATGAGAAAAACCAAAGACAGAAAAGAGTTACTTCATGCAGTGCTCCTGGATTTTTTATCAGTATTCACTATATACATAAATCTCATTAATATGTATCAGTCAAGCAAAAATCCAGGATCTCATTTTCTATTTTCTGATGGAAATCTTGAGTCCTTTAATATAAATTGATGGTGTTAGTTCATTTCCTTTGTATCAAATTGTCCTATACTTCGCTGTATTTGACAGTTGAAAGTGAAGTGAGTGATTAGTTGAAAATAATCTTTCATCACTGGTAATACAGACTAATAATACTGGAAATAGCTTTCTGCAAAAGCAAGTGTAGATGGCACTGGCCAGATTGTTTGCTGTGATCTGCTGATTTTGGTGTAAATCAATAAATATTCAGGGCACTGAGACCCAAGCTGATAGAAGGCTTCAAAACAACTAAAGCAAAGCTTTAATGGAAATTTAGGGGTATAAATCTCCATATATGGCTCTTAAAACACACATCTGTCCTGTTAGTCATCTGAAAAACAGTAGTAAGCATCTCACTTCTTACCAGAAAGGTTTCTTGATTCTAGTTCTTTTCAGAACAGTGACTATCCTAGGGAAGTTGACTATTTATGTCCCAGTTTCCTTTTTAAGTCCACTGGTGGCATTAAATGCATCACAAAATTCCTTGGAAACAATGACTTTAACTCAAAAACATGACTGGAGTTTGTGAGTTGTAGCAAAGGAAGCAATAACAGAGGAATGCATCATGAGGACCAGAATCCACCATAGTTCACTGTAGCCATGAAATAGGACAGCTGTAGATAGCTTGAGGGCATGAGGCCTGTGGGAAAAATGTAATTATTGTAATTTTTATGAACTGTGATATTTCAATGCATAGCAGTTGGTGGGCCAGTATTTCAGATAAAGTGCTGTGAAAGGTCTGATTTTCTTTCCAGTAAAATTCATTGTATTGTATTTATATTTATACTTAGAATTGTGTGATAATTAAATCTTACTTGAGACAGACTGTGTCATTTGAATTTCAGCCTTGTTTCAGACATGTGCTGAAGGTCGTGTCCAGTGGGGCCAGTGGAAAACTCATTTGAAAACACACTCAAGTAGTGTGAACACAACAAAATTCTTTTGTGTGTAATGCTGACTGTTGGCTCTGATAACCGCTGAGGGTCCAGGCAGGATGCGTGCAATGACCCTATCTATCATGGAGGTAACGAATAGCTTTACAAGTAGATAAACTAGCGATAATAACATTATGGAGGCTCTGAGTTTCCCAGTTCAGAGTGAGGTAAGTTGTACTGATAGCTGTTTTATAACTATGGGAGATGTCTGGATGATCTAAGAGCAGTTTTGGCAAAGTAACGCTTGCTCTCTGGTAAATACTAAGTCAGTAAATCTAGATTCAACCAAAGGATAGCAGCATCCGCCATAATGACAGCCGCCAGCAAGGTATGAGTTAATTACATCCCCTTTTTATGGTTTTCCTAAACCATGGTCTATTTAAATTACAATTTTTTAGGAGAGGAAGCTTGACTCAATATTTATCTATAAATACTGCAGATGCCACACAAGAGATACAGTGGCACTGATGAGGATGGCAGTGACAGATTGTGCTTTGGGATAGACATGTAAACCACCTGGCCAACTGATAGAATGATACTCAGAAGTCTCAAAAGTTCATTAAATTGTTTCAGGCAATCTCCAGAGGGCACATTGTTTTGTAACTTAGCCAACACTATTTCCATTATTTCCCAGAGCCTGCAATAAATGTAAAATATATGCTTATTACTTTGCTCTACTGACCTAGCATTGCCTGAAAGAAGCCTGCCAATTCATGTTAATTTATTATGATTGTTTCATGACTTGAAGAAAGCTCTTTTCCACTAAACATTACAAATAAAAACAAACAAGCTTTGCTCTCAGTGACCCTAAGCTATAGGTGAAAGATTTTTTGGATCAGTTTGCTGAGATATCTAAAATTAATGAAAAAGGGCAAGTAACTGTGACATGTAATAATTTGACTTTAAAAAAGAAAAACAAAAGTGTTCATTGTGCCATAAGTTAAAAAATCATGATTTTCAGAGCATTGGAATGCAACCTCCATTTGATTCTCAGATAATAGTAAAAGTGCATTTTGTTGGCTTATCTAACACAGCATCTTATTCTTACATATACCATAGGAAATACCAATCGTTAACACAGCAGAAACTATGTATGAAAGAAAAACCAGCATTGTTGCTAATAATTTTTGCTAAGAAAAAATACCTTGGCATATTTTTTGTGTTCAAGAATATAGTACAACTTACTGGACAATATCAGTCAACTAATGCTTAGTTTAGAACAACTAGTTCTTTGCATTCTATTTTGGTAATGTATGAAAAGTTAATCCCTCAAAGAGACATTTCTAACAACTGAATTATAAAGTAATTCTATTTAAATATCATTTTGACTTCAAGGGGCTTTACTATAATTGCTCGTTTCAATTCACAATTACATCATCCTTAACTTTCTTCTCAATTTCTACATCAAAGCACTAGAAAAAAAGCACATGCATTCTGCTTTCATAGAATTCAGGAAAAGAGGCCTTCCTATCTACTAATATATGGAAAATATAGTAGACCTTCAAGGCAGTCAATCAACACAATTATTTTTTATCCCGATGGAATAAAATCATCGCATCTGGAATGCCATTTTTCTGTCATTATGGCAAGAGTTCTTCCTGCTTGAATCAAGGCATTTAATCAAAGTGGCTGCAGTGGAAGCAAGCTGACCAAAGCTTACAGGGACTATGACCAATGGAAACGGGCATGTACCTTGGGGACATCCTATGTCTTAGGTGGATTCCTGTGTTGCTGGCAAAGGGAGACAAGAATGACGAGGTTACACCTGAGAAGTTATGGATATTGAATTCAATTTAAAAATTAACTTCATGGCTAATAATATATAGAAAAAATAGGTAGAAACTATACAAGTAATCAGTGAGAACATCATGTATTTTAGCCCAATCACATTTCACCTCTAATAGAAAAAAATACTTTCTAGAGGAAAGGGATGGTTGGATTACATTATTTTATACTTCAAAGTAGACTAAGGAGCAGAGGAGATAGAATTTGGAGAACATGCTTTGTCTTTGGCAAGAGACAGTGATTCCAACGGGCATCTGAAAGACAGCTCCATGAGGACAAGGCACACTACTATGTTCACCTGGCCTTTTGTCTCTAAGAAAAAGACCCTTGCCAATCTACCAGAGATTAATTAGTCAAGACACTCTTCTTTCCTTAACAGAAGGTAATGCATCATTTTTTAAAAAATAAATTGTAACTATCAGTAAGGATTTTTTATTGAAAAGTGTGAATGGAAAATGAAAGATAAAGATAAGGAAAAATGGCAGCAGTTGCATGAGTCCTGAAATCAAGCTTGGTTGAGTCAATAAATTCAAGATCCTTCACAGATCATTGAGTTTGATGACGAAATCTCTGTGTAAAGCTTTATGACCTGCAAAATAAGCAGTCCAGACACTGCAGAAGCTGTCCTGTGTGTCAAGGATAAGCAGGTGTGCAGAGTAGAGTTAAAAACAAAGCATAAAAGCTTTTGTGTTCTACCCAGCCTTAGTGCCTGGTGTGGCTCGAGTAGTCCTTCCTGCTGACAACACCATGCAGATGTAACGATTTCTTTAGGATTCCCCCTCTCCCCCTCCATCTATTCAGGATGGAACCACACAGAAGGAATTAATTCTTCACATTTTTATTCCAATCTTTTTTTGCCCAATTAGTTTGAAAATTAGAAGTGAGAAAGAATCATGTGTCTATGTAAGACAAAAAGCAATAGTTGCTACAATATATTTACAATAGAAACTCCTTCCCAGTGAAAAAGGAATAAGTTCTTCTAGTTCAGAAAGCAACTATGTGCATTAAGCAAAACACTTTAATTACTCAAGCTAAAACAATAACTTCTGCAATGACCTCAATGGAAGCGTTACTGCCTAATACTGGGAAAAATGTTCTAATAATTTCTATGTCTTACAATAGCACTCAGTGCATTCTGAACTCCCACTGGAGTCTGTCTCAGATCACAGCACACAGAGGATGCAGCGAGGAATATGCAAAATGTGAAACATAACCAAATAAAGCTCAGTAGCTTCCCTCAAAAGGAGTAAGTATTTATCAAGATTTACCCTTCACTTGCAGTACTAATGATTCCGCCCCAAAAATCCACCACATTACTGCCTTGTGTGACAGTGTTGCATAAATATTAAGTAATTGAGAAAGATGTTCTTCTACAAAAATTAAGTCGAACAAAGATGTTGTGGTTTTCTGACTCTTGTTTTTAAATGTCATCTGAACTAGCCAATGCCTTGAAATGGCATTTTGTGCATAAATCTGGACTTTTCTAAAGCATAAAAAGAAGACATACCTTAAGTTTGGGATTATAATTATCGTTTTGAAAATTCAGAATAGTTTTCTCATAGAGGTTAGCCGTGGAAAGAAATCCTAACAGAGAAAGGTTTTGTCCAACTTGGGCAGAGTTATTAATATGACCCACAGTACATTGCTACAGATGTAAAAGCTATCAAACAGTCTGGGAAAGTTTTTCTTTAAATATGGCTTCACAGATGTTCAATCACTTGGTATTTGCAAGCAGAGTAAATACGACGCTTATAGTATATATTCCCATTGGCCTTCTGTGACCCAGGTTAGCTTTTTCCTTAAAGAAAACATAAAGCATTGATGCACTATTCCTTTCCTTTGCTATGAAATTTAATAAAATAATGACAAAAACATTTGCTACTGTATAACCAACAGTAATATTTTAGGCCTCGAGCAGTGTAAGGTCACTGAGGAAAACTGCTTGCAGAAAGTTTTTGGATTTTCTTTCTCCTACAAACTACAATTTAGAAAGCCTGTTAGTAATTCAAAGGGAAGATACATCTCCATGCCGGAACAAAACTATGAAATGAAAGGTGCTTTCATAATGAATCCTCAGACATACCTACCAGTGTATGTAAATTCGATTTGTTGACTATTGTGCATACCAAAAAAAGGTCAATTTTATTTTATAATAATTACTACAATAGAAGAAAAATCCTAGGTCAGTGATATCTGAGATGCAATGTGTGGTGGGTTTTTTTTCCATTTTTGCACTATGAAAGAAGCATGGTTCTTATGAAGTTTTTCAGTGGTAGCTGGTAATATATGACAAGAAAAGAACCTATCTGCACATGGTGTCATGCAAGGAGAGTTATTCTGTAAGGTAAGGGATCTTCTTTAGTAGGTCTACTATAGCTCTTCTATAGTAGCTCTACTGTACTTTCATGTGAATTAACTTATGTTTGTAGATAACTACCATCATTGCAAGGTGATTTATAAAACAAGTGCCTAGTTTGGAAGCTCAGGTGTTGATTTTGGATAAAACTGTTCACTATCTTGTCAGAAATCCAGGGGAATCAGTAAGAATTCTACTTTTTAGAAAGATAAATGTATTTAATGATTTCTACTTTGTTGCAAAGTAGATGTGACTGTCTTTTAAGATCAGAAGCATATCTGGCTGGGTAACTCAGAGTAACCTGAAAACCCAAGAGAGCAGGGAAATGCTGCTGTGTGGATGAAATAAATCCCATCTTTTCCTTTGAAAATGTAGATGATAAGTTCTGCTCACTCTAACCGAGTTTTACTGCAGATACAACTCTGCTGTTTGTTATAAAATTGCATCCATGGCAGGTAGACCATACGGTACGTTGTAGGAAATATATTTTATGACATGAAGGGATATCAGGTGTTTAGTTTTATTTCATCATTTTGCTCCCTGGCAACTGCATTAAAAAACAAAACAAAACAAAACAAAACAAAATAAAACAGCTCTTCTTTTTCAGTGAATTATGGAAATACACAACCCATCTATTCTTCATAAGCGTCTGAAAGAAACCTAGAGTGTGTTCTGATCTAGCTTCCTATTTTCACAGCTATAAACAGAGGGTAAAATCTAGTCTACCATTCTTCCATGAAGAAAATACACCAAATTTATGTCAAGTCAATGGCATGGTATAAAGTAGGCTGCTTTTAACTCAATACATTTCCTTGTCTTCAATAGAAAGTCTGAGCCTTGTAAACCAGTGTAAAAGTCCTAGGCTGAGCAGCATATTTCCATTAAATTTGATGAATTGAAAATCCAAGAATCCTAAAACTAAATCAGATGCAGATGTATTTGACCAGTGAAGAAACATAAGGTTAATAAACAAGACTTTTAGGTCATGTAAATCTGCATCATTTGGATAAGAATGATCTTACTTAACAGTAGCTGCAGATCTGATTCATAATTGAAAAACCAATAAAATGTCACAAAAAAATCTGCAACCCGAATTACTTTAAAGAAACAGAAAAAAGAAACCACCATACCTTTCTTGATCTGTTTTCCCCTTAAGGGATACACTATTTTCTGCCCATATTTCTCCATATTTTTTCTCTTTCCTAGGAAAAATTACAGATCATTTGGCTTGTCAAAGTCTGTTCTTCATAACTGCCACATATATTTTCCAGTTAAAATCAATTGAGCAAAATAAAGAAAGCAAAATAAGACATTTCCTTGTTCTGCAGACTGAATATGAATATGAAATAAGACATCTATCATTAACGGCAGTTAGAAATAAGTATGTGAGGAAATTCACCTGTTGTTCCTTTATATTGAATCTCTTTGGGGTTTATATAGCAAGTTCTGCAAAGTCTAGGCACAGAAGTCCAGTAAAGGAAATTGATGCCATTGATTTGTTTGAAGGCCATTAATTGAGCTGATTACTCACCTATGCAACCATATTTTCTTCCCCATGTGACATTACAGCCCTACCCTACAACTTCGCTTTGTTCCCTTGATCACAACCTATATTAAATTCTGTCTTGTCTGAACTTACAAAGCACTTTCTTTAGGTCATTGTTTGTACCGTTCTTGCACAATGAGCCTTCTGTGTAGTTCTAAGATAAACCCAAAAAGTACTAATTAAAAGAATGTTAAGGTTAATATGAGAAACAGCTTTAATTGAAATTCTCTCCTGTACTGTTTTCTGAAAAGCGATAGAAGCATCATATTTTTATCACCAAGTTCCAAGTTCCAAACTACATAAAAGGTAGTAGCACTAGCTTTGTAGTAGAGACTCTAGTAGTAGAGTGTAGTAGCACTCTCTGCTTCCCTCCACCGTCATTTCTAGTGGCTTTCCAAAGCAGAACTCAGCAACACCTTCTCAGTGTAATGGTTTTTCTGGTGTTCAGTGGCATTGGAACAGTCCACAGCAGTGTAACAGTTTCAGTGAAACTTGTACAGGTCAAAGTTAGTGAGGAATTTTATTTGTAACACTCTGAATCCCAGGCGATAGTATGAAAGACAAAGGTTTGAGTCCTGTTCATCTTGGTGCAAAGTGGGAACTTGAAATATGATGTCTCACACTCTGAGCTGTCATGGAGTGAGTCAAATTTCAGGCTTGGGGATGTCCTGCTTTCAGCTGGGAAAAGAGATTATTTATTTCTCTTTCTATTAATTGATGTGAAAGGAATGTCAAGAATGCCTATAGATTTTAGTTGTTGCTGAGAGATGTTTACATTATTCAAGGACTTTTTTTTTAGCTTTCCATAGAAGAATAGACAGAACGATGGAATGGCCATTGAAATATTCCATACCATAAACATCATGCTCAGTACATAAATGGTGGATAGCCTGGGGGAAGGGACTTGTTTTCTTTTTCCACAACATTGAAAGGTCTTGGTTATTGCAGTGTAATAAGGAAAGGAATCATCACTTCTTGGAATCCTAACAATATTAGTGTAAATTACATGGGAAGCTATGTGAACTCATTGATGAGGATAAAAAAATAGTTTGCAGTAGGTTTCTGGTCAGGGCCTTAATGTGACCCATGAATTGGATAGAACAGAAGCCCTATAGGGGAAAAAAATTACAT
This sequence comes from Rissa tridactyla, assembly GCF_028500815.1. Taxonomy (NCBI): domain Eukaryota; kingdom Metazoa; phylum Chordata; class Aves; order Charadriiformes; family Laridae; genus Rissa; species Rissa tridactyla. Next base: position 111,817,186 of record NC_071468.1, on the reverse strand, counting down.
AGGATAATCAGACATCTGTTCTTTGTGTGTGCCCCAGTCTCCATAGGGGAAATAACCTTCCATTTCCTCTACATATTACAGACACTTGCTAGACAATAAAAGAAAATTAAGCACCATCCTGGGCTGTGGAAGACATTTATTGCAGCATCGATAGCCTTGTTCTCTCTGCTTCCCTCTGCTTTTCATCCATTCCCTTGATGACATCCCTTCCCCCATATCTGTCACTCTTCTAACACTCATCTCTGTCTTCCCTCATCTCTCTTCCTAGTCCTTCCTATTGTGCCCATCTTTGGTGGCAATAAAATCCTCAAGGAAATAAGCTAGCAAGTTTTAGGCCTTCACTCCTGAAAGTATGTGGACTGCAATTTTTAAAACAAGACATGGCAGAAGGCAAATTTCTGAAATTAGGTTGGTCATGTCCTTCCTCCTTCCCAACACATGCCAAGTCCCCATTTAATCACACGTTAAGGTGGTAGAGCTTCACAAATAAGAAGCTGTAAGTTTATCTTTAGATGGGCAACACAAAGTATTTTCAGAAAGAGCAGAGCTGATTTAGGTGGGAATGATAAAAATATTCAATCTGAATACAAGGTTTCTACCACTTAATGAGTATTTTTCAGAGTTTTAAGAATCACAAAACCACTCTTCATACTGGAAAGTTTTGGATAATATTAACTACTGGCACAGTTAATAGGTGCTGATACATTTTAAATCAAAGCCAAATGTGAACACGATGCATTCTCTTTAGTGGGATAAGTTCAGCTTTCAATATCTTAGCAGAACCATTCAGATATGCAAGATTAAATCATGTGCAGCATCCCTATAAAAATAATAAGGGTAAAACAGTCTAAGAACAGTGTGACTGACCTGACTTTGGCATGAAATCTGGGAGAATACCTTCAGAAACACAGCTCAAAGAGACTAAATTCAAAGAAGGCAGAACATCACATTGAAATAATGAATGCTGCGCATGAGGATGTTCAGACAAAGGTGATGTGTGCTGTTACTCTTATGAAGAAAATAATGCGTGAGATAGAGAATGCAGGATAAAGGAGGATGGTATAAAATTGTTTGTGGCCACTAGAAATAAGCACAGAATATTTATCCCTGAAAAACTTCATTATAATATGACTGCCAGTTGGGAAATCAGTTTTGCTAAATTATTAGTTTTGATTAAAGGATTTAAGCTATCTGCACAGTGCACCTGTTACTCGTCAGGCCAGGGGTTATTACCATGGGGTTGTTCTTTACCCACTCAGGTGTGCTACACTAGACTGAGATAAGATGTATGTATGTAGTCATATGATTCATTTTTCTCTAGAGCAAAGCAAAGGCATACATTCTTCTTCACAGTAGAAACTAATACAGTAATGAAGCAGTCAAAACCACATTAGAGAAAAACGTATGCTAAAGCAATGTTATATTCTAACCTTGGGACCATACCCTCAGCTGCTGTAAATTAACATCCTTTATTCAGCTAAACAGGATTGTACTCGTTTGCACTTGATGAAGGTTTCACAAGGTGACATATAATAATACTGGGGAGAAAAGCAGAAAAATAAAATCAAAGGTCACAAAAAGGGGGAAAAATGTATATTTCTGTTCTGTTTAGTTTCCTTTTACTTACATTTTCTGAACCACTAGAAGAAAATTTCAAACTAGAATCTGAATAGAATTATGCACAATATATCTTGGCATCAGAAGAATGAATGTTAAATTGACAAGCAGGTAAATACTGAAGGCAAGAGTTTATGGAAAATGTATACTTTCCCAGCAGTTGAGGAGTCATAAAGCAATCATAACCACAAGTGACATGAATGAGAATGGTGTCTATTTACGTCTAATCTGCAATGCCTGAGGAGAAGGAGGGAGAAGGAGTTGGAATTTTAAGAAGTATCAGCAAAAAGCAAGGCTCAAAAACAATGTTGAACCCACACTGAACCTATTTGTCAATTTGAAAAATTCCATGAGCCAGAAATGTTAGATGGGAAGCAAGTGACCCTAGTTGCTTTTAGCAGCACTGGGTATGAAATAACTGTATCATGTAACCAAGCAAGAAGTGTATTGTGAGACTGAAACATACAGCTGTGTTCAGCATTCTTGTAAAAATAGCTGGACAATATCACACATGCCAAACAAAATTACTGTTCTTCAGCTCATACGTGGATTCCTGCTAAAAAGAGATAGCAGGGTTGGGCTGCACTTAAAAATCAAAGAGGGCACAGACTAGCATTTTATCTCCAATTTTATCCTACAGGTAGTAACACTGGAGAGAAGGAAAAAAACTGAGTCTTACCTTATTTTTAGTACAAAATATGTGGCTTTAGCAGTGCCTTTCATCTGAAGATCTCAAACCTTTTATAAACACTAAGCCTGATTCCTCTTTACTTTATTCTTGGATGGTAACTGATATTAGTATAAAAATGTATGAATCATACTACTATGATTCTTTGGACAAGAAATCATATTGGGTTTGTGTAGCTGTTGATAACTTCGTAACTCCCAAAGAAGTCAATGGAGACCGGTACTCTGGTATCTTTGAATTCCTTAATTACCTCTCGCTGTCCTAAGTGAGAAGGTATAGGGATTATATTCAGCATATACAGATCTCCTATGCACCTTATCTTTTACTGTGTGCAATCGCTACTCCATCAATAGCACCAATTTCCTTTGATCTAGGAGCTTTCTCCCTTACACACAGAATATTTTCATAATCCTTTTTCACCAAACTATTAATATTGCTGCTTCTCCTGTACATTTCCTACAAGATTATTTTAAGATTCAAATATGGGCTCTATTATTTTTTCTTTACAAGGTACCTCTTGACATCTGAGTAGCCACTTCAGGATTTGTGCATTTTCTTAGCAAACGGGGGGTAGCTTGGCTCTATTTCAGCCTACCCATTTGCCCACGGTTAAGTTGCATGAATCTGTATTTGACAAGCACATGTAGAGAGATACTGAAGCTCAGGTGATCTGCAAATTCTTGACATGGTAATTTGCTCAGATGGGCAAAGGGCCCCTTAGCCCATTCAGGAGTTAAACGTTGTTTCCAATAAAGCTTCCCTTGCTACTCTGGTAGGGTAAGGAAACCTATGTTTAAGGGAGAATAAGACTCTCCTTAATAATACGTGTAGGGGCATCATGCAGCTGTTAACATTTGCTAACTATGTGACCTTGAAAGCATAATTGTTGGCCTTCCTTATCCCACCATGTTTGAGGTGTCTTGTTTCCTTTTGCTCATTGTACAGTGCCTGCAATTAGTCTTTAAGCTCTTTACACCAAGGAGTCTCTTGTGCAGTTTTATTTGCTGTTTAATACCCATTAAGATGGATTTGTTCTTCCTTTGCCAAAGTTATCCGAGTCACTCTATAAATATTTGAAAATAATCGTGTCATTCTCTGGGTTTCATTGTTTGTTCGGGACTGTTGTAACAGTTATCCCGGATGCTGTCTTAGCCGAGGTTGAAAAAAATCAACAAATCTTGTGGGCTTTATGGAATACTTACATGATACCTAAATCATCTTGCCACTTCATCTACTTGGGATGAGGGATGTGTTTTTTGATTGACTGGTCTCAGCTGATTGACTTTCCCTCAATTTGTTTTTTTTCAAAGCTTTCCTACACTAGCAATAAGCCTCTGATATCTAAACCACAGAGGAGATATTTTGTTTATGCATATTCATAGGTGATTAAAGGAAATTGTACTTGTTTATTTTGCCCATCTGAGTTGTAATAATATCCATGTTGATTCCTGCCTTAGAGAAAGCTGCTTAAAACTCATGTGAAAAAAGGGCAGGAATTCCCTGTGGAACTGTTCATGGTTAATTCTATTTTGAAATAAATCTTATGCACAAAAGGCCAGTTTTATTTCATGCCATAAGAATAAAGATTCATATTTGCTATTATTTTACTGAAATGATTTTGTAATGCAAATTGAGCAGCTTTAGTATTCAATTACTTTTGTGCTAATATAAATGGTAGGATTAACATAGCAGTACTATAGCTTCAGCAGTTGGTATTATAAAAATTCAGCCAATTTCAACAGCTGCAGCTAAACGGTATCCTGTGGTCCAAATTCTGAAATTGAGGTACTGGTAATAGAAATGCTTCTTTTGGACACAATTGTGATAATTAGAATAACGCATAATTTCTGAGTCACTGTCATGAATAAACAATAAAAGAAAAAATAGACTAAACATACAGCAGATATAAGCCTTTGTAATGCTGTCTCCTGCAGTGGTGGATCAGGTAGAAGAGACCACGGGCAAAGAGATTCCTCTGCATCATCGTGATGCCCATAGAGCTGCTGGTACTTCCTATTCTGGCATCATCTTGTGATGAGGAAATATATGGTTGAATAGAAAGCAGCAAGAGCTCAATCCCATCCGGAACAGGTCCCATGGGTGCTGTCCTTATATACTCCCTAAGCACAAAATGCATGACCTGGATCATCCACAAACTGTATTATTTTGTTCTATTTTGATTTGATTTATTTTATTTTATTTTTAATGGTGGGGGGAAAACAAGGGAGAAGGAGACATGAATTTTATTTCAATGCAATGTTTCTAAATAAACACAGACTGTGGAGCATCTCAGCTAGAAAGGTCAAGAGTCACCCAGAATTAATGTGGCAGCTACTGAGACTGCTCCTTAGCTCTTTCTGAAGCTGTCTGGGAAAAGTCCATGGTTGAAAAATATTTCCCTTAATCTCCCATTTGCAAGAGTCTGATTGGACTGGGATTAGTGTGAAACAGAAGTCAATGAAAAAAAAAGGTGCTTGTTATAAAAATAAATGCTGTGTAGTCATTGACCAGATAAGGTAGCCCCTGTGAGGGGCTGGATCACAGTTCTTTCCCCACTGCTGGTGTAGATGCACACTATTTCATGAAATAGCAGATTATAAAATCATATTTTATGGATACATCATGAAGCTGAGAGGGAAGTAATAACTGCCCTTATAGCCTTGACAGTCCTATAACATTTGGATTTAGCTATTAGTTCCTATGTTAACCTGAGATAATGCCTCAATTAAAGACCTAACAGAGCCAGGTCAGAATGAGATTGGCTAAAGATCACACTCTGAGTGCCTCATTCCTTGGGTCTGCTCTGAGCATCCTCACTCCCTACAGGAAAATGCGTATTTACAATTTTTCTGTATGTTTCTGTCTCATGTTTTTCACCTGTCTTCCCACTCGCAAATGAACACACACACAAATCAAAAGAGGTTTTTGTAGTTCAAAACAAGAAAAATCTCCATCATGTAATTTGAGTGTTGCCAGTACAGTACATAAAATTTATATTGATTTTCAAAACTTGCACATAACTAGTTGCATATTATAATTTGTAACTGCATGGCTGCTCTTGTGTTTTAATAAGTCACTAACACCATTACCATCAAATTTCACAAAACACAAACTCCTTTTGTTTTAATTTTATACAGAATTTTGACTAGATCAGAGTACAAAGAATAATATGATCTTTCACATTATACCTTCTACATGATTTCTATAATATGGAAACCGTTAAGAGCCTGCAAATTCATCCAAAATTAATTTGATTTCATATTATTGCATTTAAATGATTTTCAGGATAAACTATTTAAGTAAGCAGCTTTGGGTTCTTTCATAGAATCATCTGAGTTGGAAGGGACCTTTAAGATCATCAAGTCCAACTGTCAACCACTGTGAAACCCACCACTAAATCATGTCCCTAAGCACCACGTCTACCCATCTTTTAAGTACCTCATTTGCTATGTAAAATCCTTGGTAAAATATGGTCCCTACCCTTGTCACTTGCTGTGGTACTGGCCCATCTCAGTTTGTCTATGAGGACTGGGAAGTTTTTATATAGACGTGATACATGCTGTCAACTCATGTAAATGTAATCAAAGTTCTGGTGAGGTTACTGAAATGACATAAGTAACAGAGGCATTGACCAATGAGGCAATAACAATAACAGAAGCTGGAAAAGGGGTTATCTCAACATCGTTGGCATCAAAGATGGAAAGTACGGACCAGATTCTATGTATGCACCATCCTGGACTTTCTCCATTTATCTAGAGAAGCCAATGAGCTGAGGTTTTGGCTGCTTTGCGTTATTGAAAAGGAATTTGATGTGTCATCTTATTTTGCTGCAAAGTTAGAACTCTGACATGAAACAGAAAATTTTGTCCTTGTTTATGATAAATGCATCATACAGTTTTCTGCTTTCCAGGGAGGTCATCAGGTCTGCGGCCCATCATTAACACTGCTTCCGATCATCAGAGACTGATACATGAACACGAGGCAGCTGCCAGTCTCACTATTGAGTTCAATACCACTCTGCTTTCATACTTTGAATACACAACTGAGTTGCCTCATTGGCTTAGTCTGATGAGTTACTTTAGTTAGTGGCTCTTGTCATTCCATGGGAAACAGCATAGACCTGTCAAATTACTAGTATGGATCAAATTAGAGCCTTCATTGCAACTACCCAACAGCCTCCAAATCTAAATTACAACAACCATCTCAGTTTTTACTTTCATGGCAGAATATTACCCAATATAGAGATAGTTTCAGAGACAGTGCTGGAGGATGCTCAGGAGATGTGATTATTTGGATAGCAGCTTTTGCCATCATGCTTTATGCCCTTTAGTCAACATTATGGCACGAAAACTTGAACAAAGTTACGGATCTGTCAGGTCAATGTAAGAACAGTTTTACTGCATAACCATGAAACATGGACACTGAAGAAGCCTGAAACATGAAGGTTTCACATTTTCTGATTGTCCTCAGGAACAATCCAATCTTGAGGATCAAAATAAGATCAGTCATCAAGCAAAGATCCACTACTGCAATCTGGTTCCATTTTGACAGCACTTTGGGTAGAAGCAGATTACAGTGGTGGAAACAACAGAATTATAAACCATGTTTACCAAGAAAAGCCACTGTATAGTTAGTGGTTTTACGCTTCACAACCTTAGGTGGCATGGCAACATCACAGTGACAGCCTTCGTCTAACAACCAGACAGCGCGTTTTAATAATCCAACCAAAATCTGGACTAACTGGCATTCAGTCTTCATTGGGGCTCCCTCACTTCGGTATTTGTCTCCTTAGTAGGAGGCAATTGAATCAAACCACAAGCTCTGTCCTTTGCCTGTGAGTTTAGCACCAGCTACGACCTGCTGTGAGATTTATGTATTGACTATGACAAAAGGGCTGTAACCAATTAAATTAGCTGCTGATACTTCCTCTTATTAATTTCCTAAACTGGCAGTGCTTCCAGTCCGCTTGATTTATTGCCTGCATTCCCGAGACACAGCCCCAACCTACTAATGTTAGTAAACGCCCCTCTCGGAGATGGGGAATGCTTAGCTCAGGATAGGGCTCTGCAGCACAAAGGTGAGAGGAAGAGCCCCTTTCACTGCATCCTGCCAAAATGGAAAGATTTGGTGAAGCCACCTTCATCTACCAACAGAGAAATCTATTGCAATGCTGCTGCACGTCTTTGCCCTTTGTCAACATTCCTTTCAGGAATGGGAATATTGAAGGTCTTCTACCTTTCAAATGATCCCATTTAACTGTCTATATGTCATTGCTAAATACATTTTAATTTACTTGAAGATTCACTATACTTTGTGTAATTTAGAAGTACAAAAACTGGATTCAAGCAGCAAGCTTATTCTGAGGTGAGAGTTTTCGATCTGGACCACGGATCACCTCAGAGTCCACTGCACTGCTCAGAAATTACCACTGAGCCCAGGATGTTCCCCCTCACAAAACTGTAGACTGTATTCCTATCTCAAGCCATAAATTTGGGCTTCTTCCAATACATGCAAAACTACACAGTTAGCCTAGTTTCTAATGAAAAATGACAAGTCGTGTTCAGGCTATGAATTAAATTACAAGTGGAGGTTGCAGATAGTATACATGCAGTTGACCTTGGTTCACTTTATAATGAAGTTTAGAAGTCTTGCATTTTGATCAAATCTATCCTTTAAGATTTGGATTTTACCCTGGTGCACAATATCGTATAACTATTTCCTTTTTTTTGAGTTACCCATGTAGCAAAATGGGGTTAGCAAAGGAACTAAATATGACGATGCCAAACTGCTGAAAGAGTTGGTTTATACGGAAAATGTTGGTTTATAATGTGATGAAGCATTTGAGTCTGAATTTAGTATCTGGATTCTTCCCTCATGCAGGGAAGTTGTAATAATTTAGACAGTAAAATTCCTATAGAGTCATTTTAAATCTCCCTCTATCTCTGAATTTTGTAATGGCACAAGTGGGCTGTCACGTGGGAATTTTGGATGAGTGTTTTTAACCTACTTTCCTTGTGAGGAGTGCACATGGCTGCTTACATAGGAGCCAGAGAGGTCTCAACTGAGGTCAGCCTTGTGTATGGGACAAAGTGAAGCCAGGCTGCCCCAGAAGGAACAACAAAGGGATCATGGCCACTCAGGAAGACCATTTCCTTGGTGAGCCACTCCATCCTACAGGACTAGTCAAAGGAGAGATGAATATAAACCAGCTCTGTCTTGTGCTTCTTGTGCTTTACAGTGAATAAAGAGCTTAGCACCATCCCGCAGCGTCGAATGGAGGCCACTTAACAACTCGTCTCTCTCAGCCAAGCACAAGCCTCTCAAAATCTGGTCCATTGCATATACATCTGCCTCTTGTGTCCATAATTACATCATATACATCCAGGTTTCATAGATTTCTAGCACAAATGTGTAAGCAGAACAAAACAGGGGAATTACCATCCAAATAAATGATTCTTGTGGGGAAAAGCATTTTGAATGCTGCTCAGCATATTGCACCTGCAAGCAAAGAGCATATTACCTGCTGCCCAGTGCCAATAGTAATTGCAGATTTAGTAAGAGATTGGGGAATTCAATGGACAGCTCTAATGTGACTGAATAAAATTTTGAGCACGTGAAGCTACAGAAATATGTGTGTTTACACACTGGTCTTAGAGTCTGTGTTATCCATTTGTTCATTTCAAGGCAAAATAGAAAAAATAATTATCCCTTCAGCAGAAAAATACTAGAGCTGTAAAAATTTCCATTGATTAATCCAGAAATTACCCAAGAACTTGAAGCATTTGTTCACCATAACCTGTAATTTTGCTGACGGGCTACAGCAAGGCTCTCAGAGCCAAAAGGGTTCAGCTGAGGTGACACAGTAAATGCAGAAACATGCTGCACTGAAGCTGCATAGAATTTCAACTCACATCGTTAGCTTCAAGGATAATAACTGTGATCTCCAGGGCAAACTTTCCTTATAGAGAACTAATGAGTTTTTGCAATACCTCAGAACATTCTGTACCTGCTGTTGAGCTCTGAGTTAAAGCAGGAAGGAAAGTAACTGTCATCGCTCCTGTCTTCTTCCAGTCCTGTGGTTATTTGCTACTCTATGGTAAGTCATTTCAACTCCAGATAACTCTTCACAATTCAGGATCAAATTGTTCCTCTCCACAAATAAAAAAAAAAAATTAAAAAAATCAGTTAAGACACTGTAAATATTTGAATGTTTTATATGCCATATATTCCTACTAGTTAATTTCAAATTCATTATATTTGTAATAAGAATGGAAAAAAATGTGCAAGAGAATAATTTACTACCAAGCTATAGTTTTATCAGAACCAGGAAAATAAATAACAACGTGTAGTTCTCGGTAAAAATGAAACCTTTTTTCATTTAATTTAAACTTATTATTTGTTTCTTTTTCAATGTGAATTGCATATCAAAGCTAATTATTAAAGTCGGTGTATCTTACCTCATATGTCAAAATGAGACTAATTGAAATTATGAAACACAACATTTTGACATAATGAGAGAAACCACATTAGTGATTTAACAAAAATGAATTCCTATTCTGTGGGAAACATCGAAACTTTGACATTTTTTGAAAAAGAAAACTCATCCCCACACTCTGTAATTATGTACCTCAAGGGCTGTTATGGGACATCAGATGTATACGATGACAGGTTTCAGATACTAAACAAAAGCTAAACAACCTGATCTCTACTTTCCAACTTTGCATGGGTGAGAACGTACCTGCAAATTGCAATTGTCGCAACTTTGGGTTGATATTTTTCACATACAAATAAAATGCATTAAGCAAGCTGCCGTCCCCCTTCAAGTAAGGCCGTCTTGCTCGTGTCAGGTATGTTTAGTGAGGGTTTGACCTTCACGGGGTGCTGACCCGTGCCATTTAGTCTGGGGATATAGAGCTATTAACACTCCCCGGGGAGCCTGGGAGAGGGTCTCTTTTCCAGACCCACAACCATGCGAGACCTGCGTGAATCCCACAGCTGTAGCTGTTGCTGTGCACCTCAGCACTGCAGGAGGTCTCAGCTCTTTCTCGCCTTCCTTTCAGGCTGCCTGCAGACCTCGCCTTTCCCCGCTACAGGCAATGTCAGCAACTCCTGCTGGAACCCGCCTGAGCCTTGCAAAGCGCAGGCAGGATAAACAGAGGGTGCACGAGCTGCCAAGCCAGTCCTCAGAGCAAGCATGGGAAGCACCTAATTCACCATAATGCATAGGACATGTCCAAGATTTCTCCTTGCAAATCTCATCCAGGCTGTTCTGACGATACACCTAAGCACTCTGGACAACTTGCATTGTATCTACGCTGCTAAGACCATTTGTTCCGCAGAGAGATGTCTGGTGCCAATGCCTGGTTGCTCAGGGTGGCTTGTGCCCACATTGCCTCTCTAAATCAGACCAGCCATTTGATCAAGATCTTCTATGCATCTCACGTCACACATAGATACAGTCCAGCAACCTAAGCTGTCCCAGAGCCCATTCCCTGGCCCTGAGGGCTGTCTACATTCTTAATTTTCAAATCTTTTCTGCTACAAAAGAGTGGCAGCATCTAGACTATGTATTGGGAACAGAGCCCGGCTGTGTTTCTGAACTTTGCTTAACAGTAGTTTAAGATAGCACTAGATGGCCTAAACGTAAATTGTGTAAGGGACTGTTCTGCAACTTTAACACTCAAGATGATCACGGTGCAAAACCTGGACTCATCCCCCTACTTGGACTCATCCATGTGTTATTTAGTTTACTAACAGAAAAGTAAATCTATAGCCCGAAGACAGAATTACTAATTTGTTTTCTTATATTTAATTTCAAAATGCCTGCAGTAACGCAAGTGCTGTGTCATAATTAACCAGAGTTGGTTTTGTATACTGTGATAACATCATGCATGTCTTGGGCTGGAGCTAAAGAACTTGTGAGGGCGGCTGCAGGTATTTTGTGGTTCTGCAGGAATACTGATGTGCTGGAGGAGGGGTGAAAACATGTGAGAGAGCAAACTTGATGCATAGGTGGTATGAACTGCCCATCAGAAACAGCCTCTGGACCAAACCATTGCCAAAACCATATGACTGTTTTATCACAGAATAAATATTTTGTTCATTCCCCAAAGAGAAGAACTGAAGTGAACTAACAAACATGCAGCGAGGATGCCATCAGAGCCCAGACCTCCCCCCAGGAGCAAAGAGGAGAGGCAACTTGTTTGCCAGTGCAGACTCACCTCGGTGCAGTTCCAGGCTGAATTAAAACAGCTAAAAATCTGTGTCTTTTCCACAGCAGACAATGGACATTTCTGTTTCCCCTCAGAGCTTTAGAATGGTGATAGTGACATTAAAACAGTGTATTCATCCACAGTGGTTTTGTGTGACCCTGTATGTACACTTTTGCCATGCTTCACAAAACCATTCCTAGATTACACAAGCCTAGAGAAATGCTGATTAAGCTGTACAGTAAATCTGAGCCTGAAATATGGATAATTAACCACTGCAGCAGCTGCCAATAACCGCAGGGCAAGAGCTTCTTTTAATTTTCCTTCAAAAGCTGAAGGAAGCAATGTTTGATTGTGAGACTTCAGCCAGCTACAGAGGAAAACAGAATCTAGTATTTCTTTGCCTTTGAAATAACATGATGAAAGTTGCCAGCACCTTCTTTGTGAGACAGAGAACTGTAAATCAGGATTCGAAAGATAAAAAGCAAATAAGTGTGCTATGCGTATGTGTCATAGAATAAGAAACAATAGCTTGAAGACGAGAAGAAAGAAGTCAGCAGTCGAGAGAAGACAGAACTGCTTCTGAGGGGGAATTCCAGCTTTGGTGTAGGCAAAGGACCACTGCAGGACCTCGGAAAAGTCCCAGAGAGGGAGCCTCAGTCTCCCAGAGAGATGCCTCAGGGAGGCATCCCAGAGAGATCCCAGAGAGGTGCCTCAGTCTCTCCATTATAGATTATCCTAAAAGCTAATGACAACAAAGTTATATATAAGAATTATATAATATGCAAATATATATTATTCTCTAAGTGTATCAGGTATTAAATACGGAAACAGTGGAAAACAGCAAGATTTCTTCAGAATATGCTGTATTTGAGCCTGTAAGAGTCGTACGCTCAACAGATAAGCATTCTCTTTTCTGCTTCCTGTCTTGCCGCGAGACAAAAATCAAGAGGTAATTAAAAATGCCAGTGGTCTGCACTCTAGCAGTATCTTGCAATCAGGGGAGGTGGTGAGCTAGCAAAGGGGGACAGACTTTTCAAAGGCAAAGAGAGGTACTAGTCCAGCTAGCTTTTCCATAGATAGATATACATATAAAATTTTGTTTACCTTCTGGAGTTCATAAAATGGCCATAGATATTATTTGAGATTTTTGCAACAGTGCCTCCAGATTTCTGGAAATCCTTTCAGGCTAATCCTAGCACTATTATATAAAAAATGTATGGATAGAGACTGAAAGCACCTGGAATATATCATACTTACCGTGGTGAATGAATTTATGTGACAAATTCTTGTATTGAATAGTGTGCAAACTGAGATTTGACCTGTTATCTGTTCTCATACTAAACAATAATCTTCATTAGCCTTTTCAAATTTCAGTAGCCTTTCCAACTTATTGCCTTAACATCCCCATTTTAAATGCTGTCTAATATTATATATATATTGAGAATGAGAGTGAAATACCCCACTCAGTATCAGATTCATAATTGAGGCACACTGTAGAACACTAAACAGTTTCTTCTCATGCAAAATCCTCTGATAATTGCATTCAGTTATGTTAAAAATTCATATACAGGGGGGCCGAGTGGATCATGACTTGCTCATGGTGAGACTCTAAGTTGTCACTTCATATTCAGTTCGGCTGGTTAAGTGACTGAAAGATGTTAATTGTTCAATATCCCACATGAAATGAGATGCGTGGTCTCAGACCGCTGGAGAAGTGTTTAACATTACAAGAACACCAACTCACTTGGCACTAACTGGAAACTTTATTGGCAGCCTCAGCTTATATGCAAATGCAGGGATGCAGCACACTGACCGAGAAGCTGTTGGGATGGTAATGGCATGTACATGAAGAGACCCTGAAAAAGTAATAAGAGCCTAAGAATTAAACTGCTACTGTTTATTTTATATTTAGTTCATGAATTAATAAAAGTTTTTTTAGGGCTGGAAATTCACTATCTTTGACTAAAGGATAATTTGCTTCAGAAAGGAAATCACATTTAGGAGAAAACAAAATATTTAGGGAGATTCAGTTCTGCAATGTGTCACAGAATTCACTGATGAAAATCCCCTTGTATTGACAAGGGAGTTCACTTGGGAAATCGGACCTTATGGGTCATATTTACCCTAACTTTAGCTATATAAAAAGTTGTGAATTAGTTCTACACTAATTATTTGTGAACCCCTTATAATCAATGGAGAAAGAAAGAGGATTAAACCACTCTGTCTGTCCTTAACACTTTTATCTCCTTATCAACTACAGAAGGAGCCCAAATAATGATTCACTGTAGATAGTCTGAGTGCTTGGACTAGTCACTTAAGTTTCCATGGCTAATGTTAGGAGTAATTGATCCCAGTCCTTCTATTCATGAAATAACATTGTTCTTTAAATGGCCTTTGCTCACATTCCCTTTCATAGGATACTGGAATTTTCTTGCAGCCGAACCCACTGGAGGACACTGAGCCTCACTACGCCCCTGTCTTCAGGGACCCCAAGCGTCTTGGCCATCAGGCTATACAGGGGAGCAAGACAGCTCCCATGGCATAACTAAGGGAAAGTTATGGAGCAGAGTTGGGAAAGATTCGGCTTTTCTATTGAACTAGACAAAAGGGAAAAAAAATAATTTAATTTCAAAGTTCTGTTCTATGTGCATATTGTATTTTCTGTAGATTTTGTAAACAGTCAAAGTCCATCTCAAAATATCTCCAGTTACAAGACAGTATCTTTCATTTTTCCTAGTCATGACTCTTCCCCCTTATATGGTGAGATGAATTTGAGAGTCTCTGTCCAATCGTGAATATACAGGAAAAGGTGGAAAAAAACAAGACATGTATAAAGTGTCTGACTCTTTGTCTATCGTCTCAGCTCCAGCAGCAATCAGTTTAAATATTTCCTGAGCCAGACATTGCATCTGGGTTACTTATGGATGTATTCCCATGAATGTCTCCAAACTCTATTTAAATCCGTTTATATTTTTGGCATCCACAGCATCTCGTGGAAATGACCTCACAGTGCAGTTATGCAACAATACGGAAAAGTATTTCCTTCTGTTTGTTTTAAACTCACTACCTGATAACTTTATTGTGTATGTGTCCTCCTGACTTCCTGTGCTGCAAGAAATCCAACAAGTCTTCCCTGTTCTCCACCCTATTCATAAATTTATGCAACTGCCATATTTTTCTATGTTGTCCTTTCCAAGGTGTAGAGGTGCATCCAATTTACCCCCCCTACATATGGAAAACATTCTCCATCTCTATCAACATCATTGCCTTTCAGTCCTCTTTTATTACTACTACAATATGGTATTATTGGTAGGTGGTTCTTTTACCCCAAAAGCAGTTAATAGTCACAATTTTTGTCCTATTCTTACATTAGCACAACTCAAAAGCTTCATACGAATACGATTCTCTTCAGCCAAAGCATTTACTACCTCCAGGACTGAATCCTCAGTAACTATGTATGACATACAAAAGAAAAAAAGAAAATCCACTCCCTCGTATCTCATGTGGTTACAGTTGTATTTTATTGAGGATTTTACTTGTGGCTCTCTTTTCAAGTTTCTTACACATTGTGAGAATTCTCTAATAGTTTTACATTTTGAGATAGCCTACCACGCTGCTCATTCTAGTGGCATTTCAATACTTTCCGAAAGTGTATTGATTCATCAAGACATCTTTAGTTATAAATATGGGAACAGAAACAGATGTTTATGCTAATATTTAGTATTAGTATAGCAGCTTTACATCTCTATTCTGCCTAAGTACAGCCGATTTTTTCAGGCACATGCACTGACATCCACTGTCTCATCAGCCTCTATCATTTCCTGTTGTACCAGTAATATTTATAAGTGAATTTGTGAATTCAGAAAAAAGAGAAAAAAAGAAAAGAAGAAAAAAGAAAAAGAACAGAAAAAAATTTAAAAAGAACATATTCATGTTATTTAAAAATGAGCATTTCTCCAGAAGATATACTGCAGTGAGCAAATGTGTACGGGCAAATGGACTAGATAAGGAATTTGTATCATTTACTGGAAACCTTCAAGTAGCATAAACATGAATTTCGTCAAACTCACACTCCCGAGTCTTAAGGCTGACCTCACATGCTCTTTGTATCAACAGACAGGTCTATCTGACTCACACTTGTTCCGTGCACTCGGGAAGCGTTATGCCTTAGCAAGCCTGAGACCCTGAGGAACTATATAAACCAATCTGTGAGGTGGAATACATGTTTCTTTTTGATGTTTGTTGCAGATGAAAGTAGAAAGTTCATGTGGTTTGGGGGAATGCTGCTGACAGTATTTCAGACAATGAAAAAGTGATAAGGAGTTCAGGAAACTTCTCTCTCGACATCCGATTTCTCATGTTTTGAGTTTACAGGATGTGTCTGGTGCACCCTTTAGTGTCACTAAACATTTTTGCTAGTGATTTTTTTTTCTTTTTTGAAACGTATTTACTAAACTTCAACACTTAAATTGCCAAGCCAGACGAGGGAGGTGAAATACCTTAATATTGGTTTTTTGGTAATTTTTGTACAATAAAGATTCTTGTATTAGAACTATGCCTTCTGATATAATTTCTCATGACATGACCAACAGCAAATAAAATGAAGTAGAATAAAATAAAATTAAAACCAAGAAGAAACATACATCCATGCAAATAGGACCTCTTTGTCCTCAGGTTAAGTGTATTTGAATAGCAGAGACCTTTTGTTGTATCACACTCAGTTGTGAGAAGAGATCTTTACACACATGTTCAACCTGGATCACATAACTTCTGCCTAATTGCCAGTCACGTGCTAGAGATCAGGAGTCTTGGTTGTTATCCTTGACTGCAGAATAAAATTGTGGGTTAGTAGCTAGAGATTTACTACGAAAAGCGTATTCAATCTGAGAGGCCACATGGATGATTTGTTAAGATTAAAACTTATTGCATGAGGTCCTAGGTTCTGTTCCTGAGGCAATCCATGACCTTCCTTTTAGCTTATTTATAAAATATGATAGCAGTTCATACTTGAATGTCCCCAGCTTAGAAGGCAAGCATGGATTTATTCAGTTTAAGTGGCTAAGTGCATGAAAATAAAAGCCAGAGTCAGTAGACCTGACTAATATAAATCCATGGCCTCTTTTTTTGTAGCTCAAGGAGTTTTCCCTTCAAGTAGGAGGGAGTAGGTCGTACAGCCTTTCTTCTTTCCTGCTGCAGTGAGCAAGGATTCCCTAATAAAATACTGTATTGCTCTGGTGAAAGCCCAACACCTCAACACGCCCACACAGGGCAGCACAATGCTGTACAGAAAGTCTAAACTGAATCACCCAAGCGGCACAGCTATCTGAAAGGAGTGCGGTGTCTGCTACGCTTGGAAAATACCACTCACTGGCTTGCTGGTGTGACCCAGTCCTCTTGAGTCTCATAGCCAGTTCAAATAGGGAGGGACTCCCCACAAGCTGCACAGAGCATCCTTCTGTCCTATATGGACTTACAAATTTCTTTTTCTTCCCATGGAAAGAAGTAACCAACTATAATACAAACAAGTCTTACTTATAGAAAAGTCTAGAAGACTTCCTAAGTCTTGAAAGGCAGATGAAGAGCACATGGACAAGGAGGGGATTCCAGAACTTCTCTTCCTAGAAAAAGAAGCAAAAAAATGAGATACAGATCAAGGCAAATTATTTAAAAGAATGACAAAAACTAGACAGACCTGGGTTGGGTCTACTCTGCCACTCCTAAGCATCTTAACGTGGTCTTAAATTTTACATGTCTAATGAAAATGCATTCATTTCTTTATGCTTAATAAAGAAACTTGATAAAGAAAAACAGATACCTCAGGAGACAGGTTCATTTTACCTATCTTTAAATAGTCTTCCTTGCATATATAAGCAACTCAGGGATTCCCCTTACAAGCATCCTTTTATTGGGCACTTGAAATTGTGCACAAGTTAGCTGACAAATTCAATGGACTGCATGCAATTACAACATGGGGGGGAGTGGGGATTACTTTCCTGTATTAACCTGTTATTTACCAAACCAGGAGAAAAAGCAAATAATAATAAAAAGTTAAGTTCTAGGGTTTGGGGGTTTGGGGTTTTTTTATTATTTTTAAACAAAAAAAGTAGATTTGAAACACCTGTTAAACTGAAAAATTCTGCCATAACTGTGGTATCTCAGGTACCTCTGTGACAAATGAGACTTTTAGTCTAAGATAAATCCACCCACATAGGACAGATTATCTGATTTATTAGAGCAAGAATCATCCCTGTCAGGACACAGGGTTCACAGAGTTTATCTGCTTCAGGACAAGTTCATTTTTACTGCATTATATTTATCTGTTAACAAACAGAAACATATTTTCAGCTATTTACCATTTTCTTTTGACCTCTTTTTTGCTTCATTAGTTCAGGAGTCACAGGAATTTTGAAAGTGTACTTTTTACTTTGGAGTTTCTTTGACCTCCCATAAAGTGAGTGCAGATTGGACTTTAAATTATGTAGGATGAAGGCAAAACAGGATAAGAATTTAATGGGTTTCTGAATCACTGAATAAGTTTATAATAATGAATATCTAATAGGCTACAGAATTTGCTTCTTTACATGAAATCTATGCTCATAGATTTCTAGTGAGTTCTATTGTTTGTTCAGTGTTAATTTTATATTATTCTAAATCTTCTTAGGATTTGAACCTAGAGGATGTACATGTGGAGTGATTGAAGATTATTTAATGACTCCAAACTCCTAGATTATTTTATTCTCTGTCATCACATTAAGCCTGATAGGTTGGATACAAGACAATTTCAGCAATAACCAGCTGGCAGAAAGCAGGCGTGTTTGCAGAAGAGTTTGGAGATTTCTGTTACTGGAGAGATGGTTTGACACTCTGTGTGTGTGTGCGCGCGCGCATGTGTGTTTTAGAAAAGTTGGAACTGAGGTCTTCTTCTTGCCTCTGTCATGTCTCATAAAATATCTCTGCACCTTCTCTTATTTAGGAATATTCATAGATATGACTAGTGTCTAATCTGGCTGTTCTCAACACAGGTGAGGAAGTACAGTCACGCACAGCGCTAATATTACATTCTCCTTGTTTCGTCTCACCTATCTCCAGCTCCTGTTAGTGACATTAGTTGTTGCTTTTTCCATCATGATAAATCTGAGCAGACCTATATACACTAGTCTCATATTTTAAAACTTCAATTAATTAATTACAATGCTTTCTCAGAGGGGAAATAAGATTGACCTTCTTAATCCTCTCCGCATAGGACAGAAAACTGGAGTCAACATTTGTCAAGCTGAAATTTTCATTCGGAGCCTGAAAAAAATACTTTGTAATCAGCGGAAAAGTTCTCATTCACAAGTAGTTTTTGGATCAGGTATAAAATATGATTTTTTTTAATAAAAGTCAATAGTTTCCTCTGGCACAGAGAAGTTCTGCAACCATTTCAATCAGACATGGTTTGAACAGGTAGCTTTTAAACCTCAAAAGAGCTGTGTATGAGCTAGTTAAGGCAGAATTTGTCCCCTGTTGTGTAAATCCAGATTTTTTTTCAGGTTCCAGTTTTCGGAAACCTGAGTTAAATCTCTTCTGAACAGCACCCTTCAACCTTGCTTACAGGCAACTGAGTGCAGCTCCTACCAAGGTCCATGGAGAGACTAAATCTGGCATACGAACAACCTACTGCACCCTATTTTCAAGGGCGTGCTGCTTTTTCAAAGTATACTTTCTATCAAGTGCTCCTTCAAACCTTTTTTTTCCTCTTCAACCTAACCTTGATCCAGTCTGACCATGTCCCAGTTCTGAATTTGCTAAGAGAGGTTGCTTACATTTTCTGAAAACAAAGCTTTAGGCTGGGGAAATATATTCTGAGGGTATAACAAGAAAGATAAGCTTACAGTCCAAGGGTCCCATATTTAAATTAATGATTTATCTTCATTCGCACCACAGCAAAGCAGATGCTTCTTAAACCAGTGTAGACGATAAAGGTGGACATATTTTAGAATGGGTGCTTTATTTTCTAAGGAGTGCTGCTGCTACTTTATAAATAAAAACAGTTCTGTCAAGGTGAAACTGCAGACATAAATATTCAGTAGTAGCTAGTCTTTCTCAGTACTTTCTTCACAGTCCTAGGATTAGAGGTTTTTTCCTCTGAAAAATAGGACTATTATTGCCAGCATCGCAATAGGCTTGTAAATATTTTTTAAATCCCTCAGGTTTCATGAAGTACCACGAGGCGTTCAGCAAGCTAAGGAGATCTTCAGAGAAAAAAGGGTTCTCAAGTTCCCAACTATATGGACGTTGCTTTGCGCTTGTAATTTCAAGAGGGAACCAAAATGAAGACACAAAGCAGGGACCCCAAAATTTTGTCACCTCAATGAGCAACAAATTAAGCATTTTGATCATTTCTATTGCTTCACCAGTGCAACTACTGGTATTATTAAAGAAGTGTCCTAAATAATAAATCAGGGAACCGTTATTCAGAAATTCTGAATAGATGTGATTTGGCTGAAAAAATATTGAATTTCCAATCCATAAGTCATCCTGACATTTCATCATTTTCTCTACATTACAAGTGGTGCAAAATAGTTTATATTTCCATATTTCTGTGCAATGGGAATATAAATATTAAAAAAATATATACACTGAAAATTATCACATTCGAATTGACAAGAATATTATATTTTAACACTTCTGATGAAAATAAACTTTTAAACTTGCCCCAAGTTTTGCTTCATTGAAATAACTCAAAAATCTTTCACAAGTAATTTTAATATTAAACTGCATTTTCCTATAGTTCAGGGAGCCAACGGCTACATTTTCATTAGCTGAACTATTCCTCCCATGTGCTAGCAGGTAACATGCATTTCCTATGTATCTCAAAGTGAAATTTGCTGCAAAGATTTCTGGAAACTATACTTTCCTACTTCTGCTAGGAATGTGTTACAACAGGAATATCTAGCTTAGTGTTTTGCTGAACCAATTTGGACGATTCAAGAATTCTGGTTCACCTTGAGCAAAAAAGAAATGAACAGAAAATTTAATAGAAGTTTTCCCCAGTGCAAAAGTAAAAGAATCGAGATAAATTGAGATAAATCCATGACTTTCTAGAATACCATGATTTTGTAGAAACTGAATTTTCTTGGAGAAACTATTCTACGGAAGAATAGCTCCAAGAATACTGAAACCTGTATGCAATATCTTGCTGCAAGCAGGCTACAGAGAGCACCGCCCACTTAAAGAACAGTTTATTTCAGTCCTGTTCCCACAGCCCCTTTGAAACCACAACCACCTGCAACCCCAGCAAAGAGAGAGCCAAGTGTGACACCGTACCAGAAACCATAAGAGCAAGCACCTGTCCGTCAGCCGTTGTTATGTTCCACTGTTGCAGATCGGCATCAGTCACATACTTTTAATCCTTTTTTATCCCTCCCAATAGTCTGTCCTTTTAAAATGAAAATTATGCTTTCAGAAACCAGAATCTCTGTTTGAGGAGACCGAAGCTGAAGCCTCTAAGAAAATGTGTAGGAAATTCCATCTTTTGTGTAGGTATTAATCTCTTAATGAGAGAAAACATGGTAGGAGGGAAGGGGAAAAGAGTTTTTCAGCCTAAAAGAACAGACTGTGACATCATTAAAGGTAGGAGACTCTGGATGTTAAATGAGGGTGGCACTGAAGAATGGCAAAATTTGCCTCCAAAGGAGGATTTTTACATTTCATTTCCCTTGTAGTGATTTTTTTTTTTCATTACACTAAATAAAATAGAAAGGATTGCCACTTACAGGTAAATCAATAAATGAACTGAAATGAATAAAAAATTCATTTATTCATTGCTTAAGATTCTCCTAACAAATAGACTTACCTTAACCTCTTTTTTGACTCTAGGGTAGACAGAACTTTGTCCTAGAATTAGTTCTACCAAAAACTGAGCTTCTCTTATCCCTTTGACAATTCACTATAATCTCTCAGAGGAATAAATTCTCATTCAATGTCATTGTAAAACATCCTTTGCCTGGAGAAAACTGTTCTAGCTACAGCATAACAAAGCACAATACATTTTATTTTTTCCTATCAAGCTGATCAAAATAAAGTTTGCAGGTGACACAAAACATTTCAATAATGAATGTCTATAGGCTTCAGACGATATGAAATTAGGATGTAGAAAAGCAAGAAAACAGAGAAGTTTTGCCAAAGTAATTTATCTCCCACTGCTACTTTCATTTCTTACATAGCAAGTGCGGTTGTGATTCTGATGCCTATGTGAAACTGATACCATCGATGACTCAAAAGCTCTAATGAATGACTCACCGCTGCTGAGAATAGCTACCAAAGGGTCACTCTGGGACTGGAAGGTTCCTTTTAGGAAACAGAGAGAATAGAAACGTACATCAGTTCCTGCTTGACAGTAAAATACTCTGACGGGTTAAAGGGAATTTCAAACATCATTTTTATATTAAATTAATGCTATATTGTTATAAAAGAATAACTACACACATACACACATAAAAAAGTCAACATTTAACTAAACTGTTACAGAAGTATTAGGAAATTGAGGGCTGTGGTTTTAGATTTGCTTCTAAAGATATTTTCACTTCACAAAGGACAATCTTTAATGCAGAAGTAGATATATTGTGAATTTTATCATTACCATCACATTACTCCACAAAATACTGTCTTTTACACCCAGCCAAACATCTTTTGCCTTCTGCACCATTATTTGTATTCTCACATCAACACGATTTTCAGTATAGCTGATTGAATCAAAATGTGGATGCCGTTGGTTGACTAGGAACTCAGTGAGTAAGAAGCTAAACTGCTTTGTGCAAAAGTTGGTGACACTGGAAGAAGACAAACTATATTTTCTCTGGAGATGTTCAGGATCAGATAACAGAGGAGACAAAGTTCTAACTGTGGCAGATCCCGGGGTAAACAAGAAAGACCGACTGCTGCAAGAAATTCAGTGAAGGGCAGGAGGAGGGGAGAAGAGGTGTGAGATGTTGACTCTGGAACACCCGGGGGTGGAAAAAAAGAGAGGACCAAAAGGAAAACAACACAATGAAGTCACAGTTGTCTACTGCTTGGAAGCCATGGAAAAGAAAAATGGGAGGGCTATATCAGATGAAATTTCATGTGATATATTAGGCTGTGCTTTGATTATCAAACAAACGTAAGTGTTGAATGTGGGACTTTCTCAGTAAAGCCTTTCGGTACATAAGGAATCTGTCAGTGCTGGATGGGACTGAAGGTCAGATGCAGCCATGAAAATGACTGAGTGGGAGTCAAAGAGATTAACAATCACTTGAATGAAAGGTGACACCACAAAAGATTAGTCAGAAAGATATATTATCTCACCACAGCATGGATACAGATTCTCTGAAATAGTAGATCTTTTCCATCTCCAACATACTCGGTAGGGCCTGGTATCTCCCTATTACTCAGAACTGATACCACATCTCTGATAGCTTCTTATTACTAGTACAGCTGTGCACCTAAAGCACCTTGCTGTAATATATAATAAAGCAAAGCCTTGGCTTTAGCCTTCAACAAATACTAATGCATTCTTTCATTCATTGTGAGTCTGTGGCTGTAGCAGGCTGTGACCTCTGATCTCTGACGGTAAGCAAGCTCCTCTGACTAGAAGGTCTGAAAAGGCAATGACAGCGTAATAGAATTTTATGATTACATTTTGAACATTTCCACTGTGAACAGAAGGCTCCTGACTCAGATATTTTTATCTTCTTCTTAAAGAACACTAAAAAATAATAGGAAGGAATCAACAAGTTACGGTAGAAATAACTCAATACCTCTGCTACATTTCCTTCTGCATTATTTTCGCTTGAAATTAACTTACTGAAATACAGCAAGAGTAATTTGGCAGTTCTGAAATAGAGACCAGTACCACCCAACCTGAGTGGATGGTCAGCCTGCATTGCTAGAAAGGGGGTTTTGCTTCCTATATATCAGTGCTAAGAATGAATGAATGAATGAATGAATGAATGAACCAAGCAAGAGAAATTGAATGTGACCTTTGAAGAAATAGAGGGGACAGAGAAAATTCTGTGTATGCGATGGTTCTAAAACAAAATAGCTTCCCAATCAAGGCTGAAGGAAACTAGGTGTCAGGAAATCTGAGCAAAGCCTGTAAGCATGCACCCACACTGAAGCAGAGCCATAGCACACGTAGAAATGGCTGGGCTTTGGACACGTTGATTTAAGAAACTCGTGTTTTATCCATCTAACCTGATGGTGCTGTTTTATCAGGAAAGCTAAAATACACTTCATTTACTTCATCGCAGACCTTGTTCTTAAAACGCATGCACTAGTGTTTGTAGAGCACTTTGAGATCCTTGCTCGGCTGGCACAATATGAGCCCAAAGTGTTATTAAATCATTCGGTATAAAATGTCCTTTACCTCATTATATTTTATAGCAGTAACTTTTTATTATCATCTGATGGCAGTAAAACATGACACAGCTCATCTAGCATGCTGGGGCAAGGTCTTGACTGAAGTTGATTAGAGTTTTGTCTGAGTGAGGAGTGAATAAAAATTGAGTTAAGGACTTCAAAATTTTATTTCCTAATAAGGCATTAGGAACACATATATGAAAACCAAAAATGCCGTTCTTCTAATATATAGGTTTCTAATGCTTTAGACTTGATTGACTCCTTTTAATGGGCATGTGAGCTCTCCTAAATTTCAAATGATTCGGCTATTTTTTCATGTATTTATTGCTGTTGCTAACTGTGATTCTCTGAGCATTGTTTCTATATGCCTCCCTCATGCTGCCTTTTATATGGCACAACCATAATTATTTTTACTATATAGTGAAAGTCTTTTGCAAGAAAAATGAGGATGATGAGTATCATTATTGGCCCATTGAATGAAAAATACATTCACAAGTGATGAAAACAATTCTGTGAAGACGACTTTTTTCATGAGGATAAGGGCATCTCCTTGTACTTTTCATGGTTTCTGTCATTAAGTCCTCAAGAACTAACCTCTCATTTTATCCCATGAATCAATAGCTCTGGAGGAGTTAGAGAACAGAACAAATATTGGAAGACCAATGAGAAGAGACTTCCACAATAGAAGTGCCACATGCTGGGAAGGAAATCAGTGACCAGAGCATTTCTTCCAGACCGCTGCACATAGCTAGGAAAGTCACCAGCTGGGGAATGTAAGATAAAGACGGTTCTCTCCCAATCCACGTTTCCTCTTTCACTTGCTGTTCATTCTTTTTTTTTTTCCAGCCTTAACATAAGTAAATTTTGCTTATTCTGTTGTAATGTCATATCATTTAAATCACTTCTCAGCCTTTTGCCTCCACAACATTGCTCTGAATGAGTGCCAAAGGCTTCCCTGACTTCTACCATGCTCCTGAGCGTGTCTTCCAACCATAGGTGTTTCCCCCAAGTACTGCTTAATGCTTTTTTAGCATCCATCATTGCTTTCTGGGCTACTGGAATTATATGAATTAGATATGTAATGTACCAACTCAATTAAATTTAAAATAAATTCTTTATACAATGAATTGCCTTTTGGCCTCACTTCTCACTAGTAATTACTAATTTTATAAACCCCTCATAGAGATATTTTGTTTTGAGAAAAAAGGAAGGAAAAAGAAAAAGGGGGGAAAGAAATGGTTAGCAGACAACATCAACACAGCAAATGGTCTCTATGGAAAACTCAAACCATATAGAAATCCCCTATGTAGGAGCAAAAAGAGAGAACACAGACCACTGGGAGTAGAAAGATACTAGTCGCTGCAAAGGTGGGGGGAATTGCTGCAGGAGGGGACACAATGAAAGCTAATGAACAACTATGTTGCAGAGAAGGCTGATGGGAGCTGCAGACTGGTGCCTGGAGAGAGGAGGTTCTTGGTATTGATCCTTTTCCAGAGGTCACAGCTATATCAGTGTAACAGTCTGTGTGCTGCAGGCATTGTGTAAAATAGCCCTACCCAAGACCAGGCACGCTGTTCTTTTAGCCAAGTGTCCCCTGTGTCAGCCCAGCAATGGGATGCCGTGGTACATGAGGACAAAGCACCCGTGCTGCCTGAATAGCAGCATTAATTGTGGGGTTCCCAAATTGCACTATGCGACAAGCTTGCCTTCTGCTTCAAAATTATATTCGCGACAACAAATCTGTTAAACTCCTCCGCTGACATGTTTTACTTGCCCAGGACGGGAACACTGTGAAGGTTGCTTGTTGGCTCAGCTTCAATTTCCATGACAGTATTCAGGCAGTGACCTAACCTACCTCTTGCTTTACAGGAAACAACGTGGAGGTTCAAACTAGCTTCATCTATGGGACCCTGGGGATAAAGTGACCACTGATATATAAGAAAACAATGTATATTCTCTTTATGAAAGACTATTCACCTCCAAGCCAAGTTTGAAGAGTTGTGCATCGTTAAGGGAAGGAAGTTTCCTTCGTAAAGTAGAAATCTGCTTCCAAGGAAGAACATGGACTTGCTGTGGAAGCCACAGAGTTCTACTGCTTGTATTTCCTCCAGGGGCACCTTAGAGCCAGAGCCAGCCAAAGAAGATGGCTTAAGTCACTAGTAATAGGTAACAAGCCTTTTCATCGTACAGCTAATTTGAATACTCCTCATATCAGAATGGGGAAAAAATGGGACTTATATCAAATGGTGGCTTTCCTGTGAACTGTATTAGACTTTACTTAATGAGTTAATGTTCCCAAGACACTTCTTCCCAAAACAAAGACACTTGGGGCTCACAGGAAGTCTTCTCAACTCACCAAGGAGACAGGAAACTTAACTAGGTGAAGAGACAAAATATCTTCTACAATTTCATGTCGAGGTCAAAGGAAGGAATTCTACAATATTGATGCTGTGCTTATTCACTAGTTAAAGGGTGAATTGCATTTGTCAGGTCAGTCAATAATGCACTTGTGACCAGCAGTAGATTTAACAACTTCTTTCCTCCTCACCCTGAAAGACCTCCTGTCCGCTCTTGTGAAACTCTCTGGACCACAAGAATAATTTGTTCTCTGATCTGACGAAGGCTGAAAGATATCCATCCTGTGGGAGCAGGGGAGGCACACCGTCTCCTGCAGATAAAAAAAAAGCAGAGCTGCAAGAAGGTGGAGGAAAGGAGAGGGACTTGTACAGAAAAATCCCTCCTGCCCTATAAGTGCCAAGCGTGTTTCCATATCTCTGAATCCCTTGTTTCTCAAGTCTTAGACTCTCCTCTTCTGCCACCAGACCCCAGGGCAGCAGTTAATTAGAGTAATGGAGGATGGAAAAAACAGGCCCGCATCCATGATTCTTCTTTTTTATCTCTGTTCACCAAACACAAAGTCTACGCACGAGTTACGCTCTCAGTCCAGCAGAGTCAGTTAGAGTGCATTGCACTCAGACATTTTACCGCTTTGTTTCTATGAAAAAATAAATTGGTTGAGTTTGCATCGCTTTCGTCTCTTTATGTATTTTTTGGCATTAATTGATACGGCCATCCGGGCAATCTTCCCTAATATCTAGTTTCCAGCACAAAATCATATTTTTATGCATCAACACGTAGCAGCTCAAATGCTGCCCAGTTTCTCGGTGTTAGTCTGTTGATAGACACATATCACTGCCAGACGGTGCATCAGCACTCTGGAGCCCCCTGCTCAAGGGTACTTAGACTGACAACACACACTCCAAGCTCGTACCTCGGCTGTGTGGGCATGGGATGGGTAAGATAAGGGTAGTTATTGAACAGTACAGCAGTCTAATGTCTTTTAAACTTTTCGGTTATATAACATTAGTCCTTTTTGTACATCTGTTATGGTCTTCCCATGGGAGTAAAACAGGGCAGACACCAGATTGTCTATTTAATGGGAAATAGAATGATTTCACCCCCCTTTTTTTTCCCCTCATCAAAAGCAAAGACAAAGGGGAGAAAAAAAGGAAAATTAAGAAGACATTTAAATCACTTTAACTGTTTTGATTGGAAAAAAAATTACATTTCACTTGGCTTTCAGTCTTTTTAAATATTAAGAATATTTTAGTAGAAAAATTTGATTTTCAAAGAACATTTTGTAATGGACATAATAAATATTTACTTCCAAGTGTGTTAAAATAGGATAGTTTTTCTGTGGTCCCCAAAGCACCTCTTTTAATGTGGGGCCTGAAAAATTCAGCTTAGAAGAAATCTCAGGGAAAAAATTATTTCTACTTTACGCTGAGAAAGATTTATAGTGACACTCAACAGAGTAATAAAAAGGAAGAAAACCCCACAAAATTCTTAGTGGAGCTTTAAAATTATGTTATTTATCCCTGATTTTTATGTAGGTAGCACTCAGAAGTCCCTATTTTGACTAGGTCATTTTGTGATAAAACCTATATGGAAAACCTGTAGGAAAAATCCCATACCTGCAATGCATATATATTTGAAAAAAGTAGCGAGATGGCAGTGATAATAATCTGCCCATGGCAACAACCTATTTTTATATGCCTTTAAATACTAAAATAGGATAATAAAAATTAAATATGACCCTTCAAATACTAAAATAGGATCATAAAAATGACTCTTCCCTACTCCTCTGCAGTCTATGATCTAGAAGATGGAAATGGTCTCAAGCACATGAACACTGAAACCAAACTGTTTAAAAAGCTCCACTGAGTCAAGCTCTATGGTAGGAAACAGCAGCAGCATCTTGAACTGGTAACTTTGCAGCCTACAGATGCTACTCTTCACTTATCCTTTTACTTTGAGATAGAAGGTTCCATTTTTTCCTCAGCTAACACTGAAATTTAATTTTTTTTCTCTTTTTGGGGTAAGGAAATTACATATAGAACCAGCGGAGCACAGAGCAATCACATGAGCAACTGTGCCTCACAATGAAACTGTATGTGCTTCTGAAGGAGATTAAGTTAGCCAAAGCCTATCTGAGTTATCCAGCTAATTATCCTTCCTTTACTAAAGGGGAATAATGGGTTCCATCCATAATTAAGCTAGGTTATGGGAATTTGGATGACATTATCTACAACATATCTTTCACAACATTCTATCATGGGTAGAAAGTAATTTATCTACAAATGTCTCTATAAAGCAGGACTTGAGCAGAATGTGTAGTTTCATGGGGAGTTATGGTGCAGCAGAATTGGTGGTGCCTTTCTGCACAAGTCACCTTTCTAATAGAGTATGTCTGGGTATAAACACCAGTTGCTATGACGGCATGTTGTTTCTCTGATCGAAGAATGTGAATATCATGACTAAAAGTGCAATACTCCAGAAACCCTGTATAGGTCAGCCTTCCCATTTTTTCAGTATTGTAGAGAAAAGATAAGATGTTGATAGCTCTACCTTACAGCAAGTCTGCCAGGACAAGACATTCATAATATTCATACATATAATAAGAAAACTGATCAGAAACAGGAAAGGATCTGTGAATCAAGTGGCCAAACTTCACCAGATACACACCTGATCGTGTGTAACTACTGAAAATATTATACTACAGCATAACTAGAGTCCACTTTGGCATAAGGAGAGGGGGTACAGATTCCTTGTTGTGTGATGGGAGAAGAGACAGAACAGTTCAATTCTGGGATGCCATTTCAGCTTTCAATTTATTTTCCTGCCTTGCCACAGGTTTTCTAGGGAACTAGAGTAATGCCACCATTTAAGGTGAGTTCCTCTAAGAAGGTGACATGGCCGACAGCCCAGCTGAAGTGCCTCTACACCAATGCACGCAGCATGGGCAAAAAACAGGAGTTGGAAGCCACCATGCTACTAGAAAACTATGGCCTAGTTGCCATTACTGAAATTTGGTGGGATGAATCCTGTCCTGGGGTGCAGCTATTGATGGCTACAAGCTGTTCAGTAGTGACAGATCAGGAACGAGGGGCAGACACATTGCCCTCTACATCAAGAAATGGATAGAGTCTGATGAGCTGTCTCTGAAGAATAGCCACAAGCAGGCTGAAAGTCTATGGGTAAGAATTAGAGACCAAGGCAAAAAAGGTTTCTGCTCCTGTCCTGCTGGTGGACTTCAACCACCCCGACATCTGCTGGAAAAGTAGCACAGCGAGCTGTAGGCCATACAGGAGACTCCTGGAATGCATTGAAGATAACATCTTAAGCCAGGTAATAGACTGCCCTACCAGAGGAGGTGTGATACTGGGCCTGATGGTCACCAACACAAGTGAGCTAATTGGTGACGTCAAGATTGCTGGTAGCCTGAAGTGCAGTGATCATGCACTGGTAGAGGTCACACTCCTAAGGAATATGGGTCAGGAGAAGAGTAAAGTCAGGACCCTGAAAGCAAACTGCCAGCTCTTCAAGGAGTTAGTCAATAGGACCCCCTGGGAAACTGCCCTCGGGGACAAGGGAGCAGAACAGAACTGGCAGATCTTTAAGGACACTTTCCACGCAGCACAAGAGCTCTCGATCCCCAGGTGTAAGAAATCAGGAAAGGAGGGTAAGACACTGGCCTAGTTGAGCTGAGACCTGCTGGTCAAACTAAGGGGCAAGAGAGAGATGCACAGGCAGTGGAATCAGGGACAGGTATCCTGGGAAGCATATAGAGATGCTGCCTGGTTCTGTAGGGATGGGGTCAGGAAGGCCAAGGCGCAGCTGGAGATGAACTTGGCAAGGGAAGCAAAGAATAATTACAAGGGCTTCTACAGGTATGTCAGTCAGAAAAGGAAGGTCAAAGAAAGCGTCTCCCCCCAATGAGAAAGACTGACAAATTGGTAACAACAGACAAGGAGAAGGTTGAGACAACTTTTTTGCCTCAGTCTTCACTGATACCTTTTCTTCCCACATCTCTGAGTGGATGGACCATAAGATGAGGACTGGGGGAGAAAAGTCCCTCCCACTAGGAGAAGATCAGGTTCGTGACCATCTGAGGCACCTGAACATACAGAAGTCTATGGGACCTGACAAGATGCCTCCGAGTCCTCAGGGAATTGGCTGATGTAGTTGCCAAACCACTCTCTGTGATATTTGAAAAGTCATAGTAGTCAGGTGAAGACCGTGGTGACTGGGAAAAGGAAAACACTGCACACATTTTTAAATAGGGTAGAAAAGAGGACCCTAGCAACTACTGACCTGTCAGCCTCACCTCTGTGACAGGGAAGATCATGGAACAGATCCTCCCAGAAGCTATGCTAAGGCACATGGAGAACAGGGAGGTGATTCAAGACAGCCAGCATGTCTTCACCAAGGGTAAATCCTGCCTGACCAACTTCGTGGCCTTCTATGATGGAGTGACTACATCAGTGGACAAGGGAAAAGCTATGGATGTCACCTATCTGGACTTCTGTAGGGCCTTTGACACAGTCCCCCACAACATCCTTCTCTCTAAGTTGAAGAGGTAGGGATTTGATGGGTGGACAGTTTGGTAGATGAGGAATTGATTGGATGGTAGACCACTATCCAGAGAGGAGTGGTCAACTGCTCGATGTTCAGGTGGAGATCAGTGACAAGTGTTGTCCCTCAGGGGTCCGTATTGGGACCAGTACTGTTCGATATCTTCATCAGTGACATAGACAGTGGGATTGAGTGCACCCTCTGGAATTTTGCAGACAACACCAAGCTGAGTGGTGCGATTGATACACCTGAGGGACAGGATGCCATCCAGAGGGACCTGGACAAGTTCAAGAAGTGTACCCATGTGAACCTCATGAGGATCAATGAGGCCAAATACAGGGTCCTGTATCAATGCGGTCTGGGGAATGAAGGGATTGAGAGCAGTCCTGCCAAGAAGGACTTGGGGATACTGGTGGATGAAAAGCTGGACATGAGCTGACAATGTGGTCTCACAGCCCAGAAAGCCAACCGTATTCTAGGCTGCATCAAAAGAAGCATGGCCAGCAGGTTGAGGGAGGTTATTCTGCCCCTCTACTCTGCCCTTATGAGTACTGTGTCCAGCTCGGGAGCCCTCAGCACAGGAAAGACAGGAGAGGGTCCAGAGGAGGGCCCAAAAATGACGGATGGAACACCTCTGCTATGAGGACAGGCTGAGAGAGTTGGGGTTGTTCAGCCTGGAGGAAAGAAGGCTCCAGGAAGACCTTCTTGCAGACTTTCAGTACTTAAAAGGGGCCTACAGGAAAGATGAGGACAAACTTTTTAGCAGGGCCTGTGGCAACAGGACAAGGGGTAACGGTTTTAAACTAAAAAAGGGTAGATTTAGACTAGATACAAGGAACGAATTTTTTACTATGAGGCTGGTGAAACAGTGGAACAGGTTGCCCAGAGAGGTGGTAGATGCCCCATATCCCTGGAAAGATTCAAGGTCAGGTTGGACGGGGCTCTGAGCAACCTGATCTAGTTGAAGATGTCCCTGCTCATTGCAGGGGGGTTGGAACTAGGTGACCTTTAAAGGTCTCTTCCAACCCAAACTATTCTACGATTCTATGATTTGTTTCTCTAATCCTTCTCTCGCATCTACATATGTACACCACTGCTAAATGAAGGAAGGTACCGACCTATCTCACAGGAATTTTGAAGGATAAAAAAGTTAGACATTATCAATATAGAAACTGATAGTGGTGGAGGGGGAGGCAAATACACACTGTAAACAAATCTACAAAATATGGAAAAAGCTTAGAAAATACCTCATTTCTTTTTTCTCTTTGATACAAAGGCTCTTATTAAAAATTGCTAAGACAAAAACTAAAACAAAAACTAAAACCAAACTCCAATGAGTGTAAAATTTTAAATCCAGCCTTTGAATGCTATAGAAAAAATACTCCTGTAATAAATACTTAGCTTCAGGACTAGAATTCAGGAGATGTAAGACCGGATGCATGGCAGGTATAATCTATTTATCACAGATGATTTCAACACTCCAAAATGGAATTTTTTCACAAGTGAAAAATTTGGTGACTTGTTTTTAATTCCCCTTTATTCCTTGCCTTTGTTCCATAACCCCAAGGAGATTATGCTCATCCATAAATTTGGCATAATAATGTTTGTCCCTTCTAAAATAACTTTTCCTCCAGGATACAAGGTACTCTTGTTTACATCCTTTGACATTTAAATCATTATTAATTTCCATGTGCCAAGTTTAGTCCCCAAAAATATAATATTTTTTGAGGGGCATAAAGACAACCCCCTAACTGGTGTTCTGTCTGATCTGAGTGCCAAAGCAAGGACTGTACTAACAGATGTCTGATGCCATCTATAGCTGGCAGAGTGGCAGCTTTTTTCTGTTCGCTGTGAGCACAGTCCCCACTGGGATCAATTTACTTTTTCATTCACACCACACAAAAGAATGTGTCGATAGTGCTGGAGGTGACGTCAGTGCAGTCAGCTGCAGAGAGCCATGGAGAGTGCAAGTGCTGCAAACGAGAAGAGCCATCGATAACACGCTCTTCGGATGGAAACCTTTCTATTGGAAACCAGTGGTCACATTTATTAAAGCTTTGTTTCAAAATATAGCCGACAATGAACCAAAACAGCCAAACAAACCAGAGCAGGAAATGAATAATGGTAATTTTATCCTGAAATAATTTAAAGAATGTTGAGCATCAGAAAATCTCCTATTTCCAAGGAATGATTCTTTTGTGTGAGTATCCTAGTGATATAATACACACCAATTTTGGTGCATAATTCATTATCTAGGGAAAAAGCTGCTGCTGCTAGGGGACATACTGAGCTCTCTCTCTCACCCGCAGAGCAATGCAGCCTTTGGTTGTAAAGTGAGAACAAAATTTAGTTTGCTGCTTTAAAAAATGAAAAAAATACTTTTTTCCTGAGTATTCAGCGTCATTTGTTAAGAAGTATTTATAAGACCTTTCATTGTGCAACATTTTTGAAGTCTTCTTAATATAGAAAATGAGACACCATTGTGGCTGCAGTAATGATATCATCACAACCCACAAAATTTTATTAAGTATTCAGATGTTAGTTTAGAGAAGGTACTAATACTTTGTCTCAGACAATACAATCTTAAATTTATTTTAGTAATCAATATTTTATCTCAATTTAGAGACTGTTAAGGCTGTTTTGCCAAAGCAAATCTTAAAGAGTGCATAAGTAATCCCTTTCCCCTTCACTCGTGACACTCAGGTGCTTTAAGGGAGGTAAGCATTTAAGCAGGCTGATGAGCCGTAAGCGAAGCATAGGACGGCGCTTGCAATGGGGAATCTCTCAATTGACTTCAATGCCCTGAAAATCAAAGCCTAAAAAGTACAAATTCAGAGTAGCAAACTGCACCTAACCTGTAACGGGAGTGTTACAACAACAGACAGAGGTGTATCAGGCTAGCTACATTTTAGCTGGGGCAGTACTAACAGCAGTGGAGTCATGGTGTCTGCATAGACAAGCTTCCTAATCGGATACCCTGCATCTCCAATGGCCTCGTTCAGCCTGCGCTGAAGCCAGTGACACTGCAGCTTCCCTGGTAATGACACGTGCTGACAACGCTGAAGTGAGTGCCGACATCCTACTGTCTGAACACAGCGCAGAAATAACCTTAGGGACTGATGTCTTTTATGTAGCTATGAAACAGAACAAGCTTGCTCTGCTGTCTTCCTTCTCATGTATCCTGAGAGGACCAGCTCCCAGCGCACAGCCGAGTCTCCGTGTTTATTTGAGTCTTTGTCTCAGTGCTGACATTTTCTATGAGCAAGCTGATTTGAACCAACTAGGAGGGGCAGCAATGAAGAAAAAGCCAAAACCATGTTGGTTGGAAGACTGAGGAAATAAGTTTTTGGTTTTTTTTTTTTATAGGGAATTACTGGAATGACTACAAGCCCATTAAACTGCACAAAAGGCATTTTATTGACATCATTAAGGTTTGGTTCAGGAACAAAATGAGTAAAGTCTGATCCAGCAATCTCTAAAATGAACGGAAAAATCCTCGTCACTTTCAGCTGAGGCTAAATCAATCTGCAGACTAAACCGCTTGGGCTAATTTAAAGTTTGGGGGGAAATAACGGAGACTAGCCAACAGAGGCTTGTAGACCGTTGGCTTGTTTGAGGTTCATTTGCTTCTTGGTCTAGAGACTTCTCTGCAGTATCTTTAAGAACCTTAAGAGATTCCAGATTTCTCAGAGAAGTCAGAGGTTAATCAGATCCTCAGGTTCTTTCACGAAAAGCCTGAAGCTGAGGGAGGGAGGAATTAAGATTCTTAGCGTGACACTGCTCCTTATACAGGGTTTCTGACTTATGTACAGTGGCCGTAAGTTCAAATATGGCTTTTCTTCTGTGCATACTTACAGGCAATTCTGCCTGGAATATACCTGTAGAGAATTTCATTTTGCTTTTGTCAGTTCAGTGAAACAGGGAAAGTCAGCAGAGGTTATGCCTAGTGTTGCAATGCAATGTTTCTTTCCGTCTGTGGGCACAGAAAAGGGTGGTAGATCATAACCCTGGATTTGTGGTTCAACTTGGGCAGACAGGTTGCACTGCAAGGATATTCCCATTTTAAAGGCAGGTTGCTATTTTCTACTTGAGGAAGAAGCTTTGTATTTCTTCTCTTACAGATTCAAGGTATTGTGAATTATCCCACTCAAATTTTAACAATTAAGTTCTGTTTTATACTATACAATTCCATTGGCTTATTCACGAATATGAAAATACTATTAACTTATATGTAAAATGTATGAGGGGTTTTTTTTTGTGTATATATATATATACACACACACATATATATGCGTATAAAAAATACGTGTGTAAACGCATCAGGGAGGGAGGTCTATATACACTTAATTTAGGGATCATTCCTGCTGAAGAGCAATCATGGAGGTGATCATTCTGGCACCACATGTTGCCTGAACGTATATCTGGATTTTCTTTTGTGGGTAAGTATCTGAGAAAGATAAATACGTAAGTATGTTTTATGTGTATGCTATGAACATATGCAATGTGTATATATATTATAGAAGGTGTACAGCTTGTATTAGGGAGAGAGCATATGAAAGAAAAACCTGTCATTTAGCTTTTTGACAGGCTGCAACGCATTTTGGTTAGCGTGCATATTCAAAGCGTCGTAGTACAGCACAGTCATAACTGGTCAGAGCAAGTGAGCCAGCCAGAGCCCAGTGGCGGCAGGACGATATAAAAGTGCAGCGTCCTGGCAGGATGAAAAGGTTTTTTGGCTGTAGCAGCCTCAGGACCAGTGCTGCTGGGCTGCGAGGCCGTGTAAGGGAGCAGAGGTTGGGGCCAGCCGGCAGCTCTGGAGAGTCAGTGGCTGTAACTCCGGTTTCCTGGAAAACAAGTACAGGAGGACAAGAGAGAGCAGAGGTGGCAGTAAAATCAATGGGGCTGTGTTAGCAGGGTAAGTGATAATGGAAACAGAGTATCTGAATTCAACCACAGTGAATCAAAAATCCAGCCTTTACATACGGTAAATGCAGTGTGTTGGAGAGGCCCTGCTTTGAGCTTCTGTCAGCCCCCCAGGCAATGCTGAATCCATTCTTATTAGCTAGTGATTTTGCAGCCCTGTCCGCATTTCATTTTATTTTAATAACACCTGGATCTCTACATCTGAGAATCCCTGAACAGCAGCAACCACCTTGCTATTTCTTCACTGCCCACCCTTCCTGATGCTCTTGGGAGAGACCTGCTTTTCACAGTTGATGTCCTCTGAGGGAAAGAATCTAGCTGATTTTTTTTTATCTTTTTCCCTTTTCTTGAGAAAAGGCATAGCTGCAGCCTTAGCACAGTGTCCCTTCTCTATCTTGGATCCCTTGCTGCTAGGGTAACTCCAGTGACATGATTGGAAAAACTTCTTGTCTCCTCTGGGCTTTAAAAGTATGCAAATACCAATTAATGCTATGCCATAAAAATGATGTCTACGAAATTACAAAAAAAGGGCTGTAACACCCCTGTCCTGTTATGAAAAACGCAGTGAATAGGCATCTCCTACTGCTTTTGCTGACACAGGAGTGGTTCAAATTACTTTGGGGCCAGAGGCTGAACCCGCAGAGAGTAGGTAAAAATTACTATAATTTAGACATGTGAGTATTTGGTTTCCAGGAGCAATCAGGTGCTTAAACACTTAAATAGCTGCAGCTTCATCTGCAGCTAATTACATGCTTAGAGAAAGACCCTGGTAAGGAAGGGCTGAAAGCTGGATCCTAATTTGTACTTGCTCCCAGAAAGGATTTCTTTAATGCAAACAAAAGAGGACTTCAAAGGCACAGTGCATGAAGCTGATTATTTGTGTCCATATAGGACCCTGCTTATCAATATCCCAAAGCATTTTCTGTTCATTATTTGATGGTAAGACTCAGGATCTCACAGCGTTATCAAAATTAAAAACTGTACCATGGGGCTTAGCCTTTAAACAGGACAAGCTGCGACGAGTTAGTTTTCTATACAATGACAGCAACAAGAAAGATGGGAAAGAGTGATACAGATGAAACTGCAGAGTTACACAAGTCCCCTAGGTCTTCACCTGCTGACTCTCAGTTCAGAAGAAAAACATTCTTAACCCCTGTCCACAACTTGCTGCTATTTGCAAATACTGATGATTCTTACCAGAAAGGAAACAGTCCCATGCCAGCTGATAAATTATGGCAGCTACGTGTGTCTCATTTACAATATATGTATTTATATATACCAACATGAATATTTATTGCAATTGGCAGTAAACATGGACAAAGCTGCATGTCATTTGTCAAACATTACCTCTAAGGGATGCGCCAGAGCTTGTGCTGG
This sequence comes from Rissa tridactyla, assembly GCF_028500815.1. Lineage (NCBI taxonomy): Eukaryota > Metazoa > Chordata > Aves > Charadriiformes > Laridae > Rissa > Rissa tridactyla. Next base: position 111,780,073 of record NC_071468.1, on the reverse strand, counting down.
TGCATCAGGAATGCTGGAACCATGCCTTTCCCATGGGCTTGTCTATGATGGTCAACAGAGTATCCCTGTGCCGTTGATTTTTATGTTAGAACATTGCTTTTTGCACTGATTTTTTTTCAAGAAAGCTGCAGATTTTCAAAGAAAAACACACTAAGATATTGAGAGAATATGTGAATAAGGAAAGGATGATTTTTGGTAGGTTTGGTTTGGTTTTGTTTCCCCCCAAAAATGGGGAAGTGGTTAGAAATTTTGGCACTGTGAAAGCAGATGAGACTATTACTTCTAGAGAAAATGCATTCCCTCTCTCTTTTGGGCATCAGTCCAACACCCATTGAAATCAATGGGAATTATTTCATTGACTCAGTCTCTGCTACACCAGGCCCTGTGTACTACCCAAGAACAGGCACGGTTCTAAAAACAGAGGAAGAAGGGCAGATTGCACTTTTTCATCTTCATTCCTTTGTAGCAACCAGCAGTCCCTCCCCCCATGCCAAAACCTGCTTCTGCCTGTATCAAAGATTACTTTGATATTTCGCTTAGAGAGAGACACAAAATTACCATTATCCATATTACCATTTCAGATATCATTGATCTTACTCGTTGATATTACATGAAATCACTCTCCCAGCCCTCATACTATTTCTGGAGATTGCCTAAGGATGTTAGCAGCTGTCATGAGGTGGGTTATGTTCACTTCATATTTTAAACCTTGTGTTCAACCACAAAATTATGAAGTTTGGTATTTTTCGGATGACAGCTGAGATTCTGGAGTATGGTTACACAGAAACATAAATTATAACTGAACAAAGCAGAAACAGCAGTTCACTTTGTAAATATTGTTACTTGTAGGGTGAGCATCTGCCAGGCTGCTGCTGGGGAAGGAAGTCAGGAGCAGTAAGGAGGTTTACCCCTTTTCCTCCTTCTATTAGTAACAGCAGGTGCAGCACATTTTTCAGAGATTTCTGGACATCTGAAACATTCAGGCAAATGACCATGCATATTTGGACAAAGCTCTTTGATGTTTGTTCCACAGTAGACGTAAATGATGTGCCAGAGCTTGGAACAATGCAGCTGGAACCATGCCCCATCTGCAGGCTTTTCTATTACAACACTTATGTCATGGATGGAGATTACACTGGATTAATTGCATATTTGTTGTCATATTTTTGTCTGAAATTTTCATTTGATTTAGGCAGTCATAAGCAAAGCGTGCAAAAAAAAATATTTATAAAGCTGGGTTCAAAGCAAGACAATACACTTACAGGTGGTGGTTGAGCAACTAGAAGCAGCTGCATGTTGACTATACCCCATAATAGAGGTGTTTGAGGTTGGCATTGGCAGCATAAGGTGTCTTTGACAGCGAATGCTCTTTGCGCTATTAGCAGAGACAGGTTAGTTTGGACATTGCCTATGGCTTGGTTCCCTAGGAATGAGCAAAAGATGCTTCACCGTTTCTCACAGTAGGAAAGAAGTGAAATTCAATGAGACCAACTAAGAATGGGACATAGTCTTTGAAATTTTTCATCAAAACCTTAAAACAGGCTGAGAGTAGGCAGTGGACTCAGACTGAAGTGATTACACTGGAGAAAAGAAAGAAAACTGATAGAGATGCTGAGCACTGTACCTGTGGCACAATGAACATCACCAGGCTAAGGAGAATATCTTCAAGCAATTTATTATTAACAATGATAATAATGGTAATTCAGGTACATATATTATAGTTTTATACTGAAATTACAATTTAATGAAACTACATCATATTTTATGCAAGTAAATGCTGCTAATTAATATAGACTGTACATTAACTTCCTGTGTAATTACTTAATCTCAATCTCATCTCTAGAATGTGTATTTTTAGAATGTAGATGCACTAACTATATTGTAATTATATACTGTAATGACTTTAAAATTATATACTTAGTAACAACGTGTGTCTATAACAAATTCCGTAATTAAAATGTTTTAAGTATCGGATTGAATTTCTCACATAAGAACTTCAGACTTCAGTACCTAATGCAGGTAATTTGAAGAAGTCAAAAGCAGTAAATATGGAATTTCTGAATTTCTAAACTGGGTTCTCACATTGAGATTATTATATAATGTATATAATTTAGATTATTATATAACTAATATAACTCAGATTATATTTATTCACCTAATGACTGACCTAATCTTTAAAAAAATGTTGAAAATCAGCTATTCTTTCTTACTTCATCTAGCAATGCAACCTACAAAATATAAAGCTTTTTATTGTACAAAAATAACAAATTACATTATAGATTAAGTGTCAATGCACTGTAAATGTTAAGCAAAGCATAAAATTGAGATCCAGAGGCCAACATTTTTTATATCCTCTATATTATAAATTCATGAAACTGTGTTTGAAAGCCTGTATCCTTATTTCTCCAGGCTTGCTTGAAGTATCCAGCTTGGATTTTACTGTTCTATTCTATAAATGCTGTGAGTATATTGTGTCTTTTTTCAAAAAAGCAAACAACTGATAGGTACTGTCTTGTGATGTGCTGGGAATTGAAGGAAGGATAACATTTTAAGCCTTTCAGAACCTGGAAGCAGAACGGTAGTTGGTGTTTTCCAGACATTCCTCATTAAAACCAACTTCTCTTCTTCCATGTCCTCCATCTCTAAAAACTTGCAGTAGACTCCAGGACCAAAACTGACTTGTCTTTAAATGTGCCCATTAACAACTACCTGGCCTGAATTTTGGTTTCAGGCCATTTGCATGCAAAATCTTACAAAGTTATTTCCCTTAAAGGTTTAAGTTCAGAAACATTAATGTGCAGCCTTCTACACAAAAGCTCATCTCACTCGCATACACCCTGCCAGACATGTACATTTGCAAGTCCGATGGGCATTTGTAGAGGTGGATACATTATGCTGTACAGTGAAACACTGCCGAGAGTCCAGGTCACTGGGAAACACAGTGGGATCCCCTATACAAATATATTCACAGGATAACCCCTTCGAAAATTTCGAAGGACAAACAGTTAAAATCTGGTAACTCCATATACAAAACATTTTTTTTACATTTTATACTTTTTGATAGGAATTTGGAAAACATGTACACAAGTCGGTGCCTGTACTTTGAAAATCCAGTATGAGCTTTTCAATAAGACAGACAATTTCACCTGACCTGTATTAGGATGAGCTGAACACTCCATTGACTGCCCTCATTTTTCTCCCTTGCCTATGAGTGACTCATTCAAACATAGCTATCTGACTTTTAGATGTCTCACAAAGGACAGCTAAATTCCACAGTTCATCTATTTAATGCAAACAGATGTATTCCAATGGTACTTTTTCTGGCTGACCAAATTAACCTATTTTCAAATAACGTGAAGCCTACACAGTTTATCAGCTGCAAGTATTTTAACAGAGAAGAACCTCTGAGCTTTGACAAGTTAATATTTTAAATGAAGAAACAGGTGTCTTAGTTTTACATGCCGAGTACCAAAACATGTAAGAATGTGGAGCTTTAACAGACACCATTATATAGAGCAATTATTTGAATCTTCCAGTGTTGCAGGATCTGTGAAGGTGCTGTAACATACTCCAGAAGTCTATCCACATGTGTCTGCTCCACAGAGTATGCTATTCTGGTGGTTTTTATTAAAAAGATAAATAAGCCAGTTTTTGTGGATTATCACCTAATGGCAGGAATCCTTAGGTACAACCCAGAGAGACTTCTGTGCTGCAGACAATTACATCCGTCATTATCTTTATGCATCAGAATAGCCACACTTAACAGTTCTACTCAAGTAGATTAAGCTTCATGTGTAAGTAATTGCAGAATTGGGACCTTTTACATTTTGCTTCTTGATCTAGGAACTGCCTATTCAATTCACAGAGAACTGAGTCAGCAGTCAATGAAATGAGTGTTTAAATTCTGCTGTCACTGAAAGCTTGGCAGCCCAAGGGATGCTGATAACAGAGTTTCAGTCCAAGCACTCTGGCCAAATCTACTGAAGTTTTTCAGCCTGTGCTATCTATCTTTTCCAGCTCCCTACTTAATGCTATTGCATCTGACTGGCTAACAATCCTTATTGCATTTACCCTGACAGCATGCCTCAGTGGTTGGGGAAATGCTTGTATTCTCCTTTACAGAGGAGGACAAAGGCAGATGGATTAAGGAATGTAGGCATCTAGCTCTGCTTTTTCAAATTATCACAGAGAAAAATACACAAAATAGGTTCCGAAGAGATCTCAGAGGTTACCTAACCTATGCTGCTGTCCTAAGCTAGCATCAGTCATACCTCAGACATTCTTATCTGATAGTTCTTTAACCTGTTTCTCAAAAGCTTCCTTTAATTGAAATCCCACAGACTGCCATGACAATTCCAGTTCATCATTATCTCCCATGTAGAAAGGTTCCCTAATATCTGACCTAAATCTTTCCGCTATTTTAAGACCTGCCATATCCCCTGTAGAAATGGAGAAGTTTATTGTCTCATTCTTTGTAGCAGCCCCTTATGTCTTTAAAGGCTGCCCTCCAGCCTCTATTTTCTGAGAATACATTTCCCCATCTCTTTGGACATCACACTTTCTACTTTCCTGACGATCCTCTCTCAAGTGTGGCAGAACTCAGATGTGGATGGCCCAAGTCCCAAGCTGGTTAACTAGATTTTTCACTTTCAATTTAAATATGAGAGTATTCCATGTATTTTAATGAGCTCCTTACATACCTAAGTTAGGCAGGTATTTACACGTTCCACTGTATCAGATCAAAGTGATCAAGTTCTTGAAGAATTAAGTTGAGTGAGAAACTGAAATCAGAACTTGTCACAGTAACAGCAAGAAAACTGAGATGAACTATATAATCAGGTACAAAGATATATTACCTGCTAATAGGATATTAATAACAGTTCAGTATATCAACATCTTCGAAATCAGTCAGGAAATCTTCTCCTGAAGAAGAAGGTAGAATCATAGAATCATAGAATTGCTGAGGTTGGAAGGGACCTTTAAGATCATCGAGTCCAACCTTTAACCTACCCTGACAAAAGCCACTTCTAAACCATGTCCCTAAGTACCACATCTACCCTTTTTTTAAACACCTCCAGGGATGGTGAATCCACCACCTCCCTGGGCAGCCTATTCCAATGTTTAATAAACCTTTCAGTGAAAAAATGTTTCCTAATATCCAATCTAAACCTCCCCTGACGTAATTTGAACCCGTTTCCTCTCATCCTATCACTTGTCACCAGGGAGAAGAGGTCAGCCCCCATCTCTCTACAACCTCCTTTCAGGTAGTTGTAGAGGGTGATGAGGTCTCCCCTCAGCCTCCTCTTCTCCAGGCTAAACAACCCCAGCTCCCTCAGTCGTTCTTCATAAGGTTTGTCCTCCAGACCCCTCACCAGCTTTGTAGCCCTTCTCTGGACACGCTCCAACACCTCAATGTCCCTCTTGTAGCGAGGGGCCCAAACTGAATGCAGTACTCGAGGTGGGGCCTCACCAGTTCCGAGTATGGGGGGATGATCACTTCCCTAGTCCAGCTCACCACACTATTCCTGACACAGGCGAGGATGCTGTTAGCCTTCTTGGCCACCTGGGCACACTGCTGGCTCATATTCAGCCGGCTGTCAACCAACACCCCCAGGTCCTTTTCTGCCGGGCTGCTTTCGAGCCACTCTGCCCCAATCCTGTAGCGTTGCATGGGGTTGTTGTGACCCAAGTGCAGGACCCAGCACTTGGCCTTGTTGAACCTCATACCATTGGTCTCAGCCCATCGGTCCAGCCTGTCCAGATCCCTCTGCAGAGCCAACCTACCCTCAAGCAGATCAACACGCCCGCCCAGCTTAGTGTCATCTGCGAACTTACTGAGGGTGCATTCGATCCCCTCATCCAGATCATTGATAAAGATATTAAAGAGAACCGGCCCCAGCACCGACCCCTGGGGAACACCACTTGTGACCGGCCACCAACTGGATTTAACTCCATTTACCACCACTCTCTGGGCACGGCCATTCAGCCAGATTTTTACCCAGCGAAGAGTACACCTGTCCAGGCCATGAGCAGCCAGTTTCTCCAGGAGAATGCTGTGGGAAACAGTGTCAAAAGCTTTGCAAAAATTCAAGAGAATAAGATTCTAGACCTATATTGTCATGCAGTTACCACAAAACCCGTATGCAGTCATTCGACACAGAGATTCCCTGGAAAACGTGAACTCAACAGTGATGGAGAGGCTTGAATGCTACATGAGAAATGCATTGCCTCTTAATTTTAAAGAAAACTGCACTCAACTATATAACGGATATATTGACTAGAAATTGCTAGAGAAGAGTGTCTCTGCTGCCAAGAAAGAATTATATTACAATACTGCATGTAGCATCTATTCTGGAAGGTATGATATCAAATTTAACAGTTAAAAAAGAATCCTTATGTGACTGGTATTTTCAGAGGGCAAAGATGCTAACAGCAGTGCTTCCCAAAACCCATCTCAAATGCATTATTCAGGACCTGTCCTTGATAATGTTTCTTCCCAGCACAAGAAAATGGTTGCAAGTATGTATTGTAACTTGCAGCACAGAGTAATCGCAGGTTGGGAACTGCCACTGCTCCCAAGGCTGTCTTAGTGGTCACAGGTACTTCTCTGGAAGGGCCAGGTGTATTATTTATACATGTGATTGACTGCCTTGCTGTGCGTACTCTGAGTAGCCATTCATACAAACTGAGATCAGACAAAAGCCACAAAGAATTCTGAAGAATAATAGAAAGGAAAGGTCAGTTTTAACAAATCCATTGAGGAGGAAAACAGGTCAGCACGAATCTGAATTGCTTGTAGGGGTGAGGACATAGAAAAGGGCAATATAGAAGAAATCTGTCCTCACTGCAGAAAGGTAGAACCCAACCAAGTTGTTTTTAAATAAAGAGATGTTTTCCTAAGCAATAATAGTTGAAAGGTTATGACTAGGTGGCAAATGTTATTTTGAGCATTGTCCTTGGCCTTTGTCATTTCTTTTTCTTGAGATTTCCACCTGTCTTGTTCTATCTTATCACCAAAAAGACTGGATTGTAGGTAGATGCAGATTTTAGGTGACTTTCCTGCATTACTTCGATAAATACTTAGATGAAAGCTTCACACCCAAAATGATTTGCGGATAATAATAAAAGTATAACAAAGAGCCATATAAGCAAAAATACAAAGGGCAATAGGGCTTGTGGATCTTCAGCAGCATGCGCTTTATTGTAAAAGGCCCAGATGAAAGTGAGGTATGTGAAGATGTTTGAAAAACATGGAATGTTGTGTTCAGATTCTCAGCTGGTATAAATTATTACAGCTTCACTAGAGTCCGTGCAGCTACACCACTGTACATACACCAGCTGAGACTCTGACACATTGGTCATACCTAACCACAGATTTATTAATGTGGATAGCAGACGCTGCAGGGGAATAGTATATCTCTCACCTAACTAGGTTCCTAATGACATCTAACAAATATACAGATGCCAGAACAGTTTAGAAAAACTGCTCAGAACTGTTATCTACTGCTTATTTCCAGGACTTATCTCAAACGCAATCTTTCTTTTAGGTTCGGAAGGCAACTGAAGCGATTGAAATCCTGTTGTGGTTGAGAAGCAGATGTGATCTTTGGCTTTCAAAATGAGACTCCGAAAAGAGCAAACTGAGATTTGATAAATTCAACAGAAATCGCCACCTCCATCTCCTGAACCCACTCTTTTCTGCTTGCGCCAGACCTTCTGTCATCTTGATTTCCCTTGCTGTATCTCAGAGTTGCTGATAGATGATAAGGAATGACTGTGAGTTTTTCTCAATCCCCCCCTTTTTTTTTTTTTAATTTTTTTTAATTACAGAAGTCCGTTGTTTTCCCTTTTCTTAACTTGAAGGTTTTTTCAGTTTTTAAATATGCTAAGCATGAAATAGGATGCCTGACACCAACTCAAAAATTCAGCATCTCCTTACCATAACCAAACAAATTACATTATACCTTCTGTGTTAGTAGGTAGGTGTACATAGGCATGCCGGCAAGTGATGGATCATGAATTTTGTCCTGGCATGGGGTTAAATACAAAACACTATGATCCACACTTTACATTTCACTATACAATACGCCTGTCTAGAAAGCAGTTAGTATTTTAATGTTAACCTCCTTTTCTGCCACCACAATGGACTGCCAGCATGTCTCCCTGGTGGTCTTAACAGTAGAGGAAACTAAATTTATACAGAATGTTTTAAAATAATAGGCACTTTAGGGAAAAAAAAATCAGCTTAGAAGTTACTTAGTAAAAGTCTTTGTGGAAATTTTATATGTTCAATATGAAATTGTTATTTGCAGGCCCTCTAACATCCTGCCCCGTACTGGACTCAAGCTGAGGCAATATGTGGGGGAAGCAAATGTTATTCTCTCACATCTCAACTCTGACACTTGTGAAAAATAAAAAAAGGGTAGCTATTTGCCGAGCTACTTTGTTTCTTTCAAGGTTGTACTATAGGTAATTTAAACGGCCTTTCCCCTGACCTGGTGTCCCTGCTACGGACTTTGACTTTTCCAGACAAGGAGAACATCTGCTCTCCACCATAATAAACTGATGGTTAGAAAGGACCAGGGTACCAGAATCCCCAGTCTGCACAGCTGGAATGCATGCTCCCATGTGTGTCCTCTGCTCTGGCTTTGGTTGGTTTGGTCCTAAGTCCCCGGTTTTACCCCACTGGAAGTGATACTGGGTGTTTAAGTAATGTGTAAGATTGTACGGATGGAAGAGAGAAGATTTCTTTAAATAAATCCAAAAGATTTGACTTTTGGATCTGATTCTCATTCATGGGTTTAGCATATTTTTGCGTCCCTACAGCACTGTGTGTAGAGCCACGACTTTGATCCTGAATGGGGGCCTAATGTTGCCATTCCAGTTTTAGGCAAGCAATAGGTGAGCATTGGTCATTTAAAAGCATTTCTGGAGGCCTGAAAGCAGTTTAAACAATCCATATATAAAGAGCTTGATCCAATTCCTTTAGAAAATCCTAATATGCTGTTGCAAAGCCATATGTATGACCTAGACAGTCTGTAGGTACCTCCACAAAATGGATAAAAGAGGAAGAGACGCCTCAACCCTAAAGACATACTAGCAAAGGGAAAATCCTAGAGCTTATCTGTAAAAGGTGGAAGCCAGAAGGAATCTTCTTAAGGACAAATTCAGAGTGCTGTGCCTGTTTCATTGCAGAGTATAAGTCAACAGAAGAGCAAAAAAAATCAGTATTGTTACACTAGCACGAAAAGTGAGTGAGGAGCTTTGAAAACCATATGCCAAATACATAGCAATGTTGATCGGGATGATTGAGCAAAACTGGAGGGATTTTACTGGGCATGGGGTGAAGAGACAGATATTCTTGATTTCTATGAAAGTCCCCAACATTTTCAAAGAGCTTGAAAAAAAGTTATGGGTTTTCAAACATTCAGCTCTTATTCAAAACGTATTTTAATGGAAATTTTTCAGACTAACTCAAGATCATTGCAATGATCACAACAGAATTTTAGCTTTTTAATCCCAGGCAGTGGGACCGCCAAGGCTGCAATGAAAGATAAATCTGCCTTGACAGCAGAGCTATCAGCCTGCTTGATTTTCTCTTTTGATAGGTTTATGTTTCATGCCAATCAATCCAGCTGTACTGTGCAGCATAGTCACATTACCTTTATAACGTAATCTACTAGCAGCCTAAAAGCTTTGAAGGAAAACAGTGCCCTCTAACTACAACAGGGGAAAAAAAAAAAAGTGTGAGAGGATGGGAAAAGATTTTTAAGAATTACTTTTTTTTCTTGTGTAAATGATTTTAGCTAATGGTTCAGGGACTCAGATCTCAACCATTCTGATGATTATGCATTTCCCTGGGGGAAACATATGCTCAGTGCACTCACCTTGGGGTTCCTGTTTCCCACTTAGTCATTGCAAAAATAAAGTGAGATCTCTCTGGGCAGATGTCTCTAAGGAGTGAGGTCTCATGGTGAGTGATTCACAACAGAGTACCTTCTTCTGCTGAAAAAAAAAAAGGCACAGACAACAGTAAATATTAGATCAAATGTCGAAGTAAATTCATATTTACTAAGCCAGATTCTCATCTCAGCTAATAGATATGTAAGTTCAGACTGTTTATTTGTGTGCTAAAGCTGCTTTGGATTTACTCCATTTTAATTAAGATAAGAATCTTACTCTCTTTGTTGTTTTAGATTTTTTTAATAGCTAAATTACGCCTACGTACAGCAAACTGATGGATCCACTTCCAGCACTGTTCTTTTAATAAAAGCTTCACCAGCCCTTAGTACCTTAATCTTGCTACTGGCATCAGGACAATGGTTTGCGGGTATAGCTAGCATATGCTGCAAATCAAGTTATCTCACTCAAACATAATACTATAACAGTTCTGACTTCTAATAATCAGTAAAAAACTGTAAAGTCTCAATGCAGGTTATCTCAAATGAAAATTCCAGAGACAAAAACAGTTTGGAGGTTAATGGAATTATCTGAAGTCTCAGGATGGGAGACTACAATATAACTTTATGCTGGATCTGCAATAGCGTGTGGAATAGCCAATTTGATTTCTTTTTACTCCCCTCCCTCTCCCACTCTTGCTGTTTCCCTGGGTTCTATGAAATAATGTGAGGCTTTTGACAGATACTCTAAAAATGAATCCTGACAGGCCATATGCAATATAATATAGCTTCTTCCTCCATTTTTAAAACAATTCTCCTTCTGTGAACACTCACAAACATGTCTAGTCCCATTGCATTGTTCCAGCTGTGCTCAGCCATCTGAGTTAAATGGAACTCATCATGTATCATAAATCTGAGTCACTACATGGTCTTATGGTCCTGAGTTTATTTTAAAGAGTAGAGGAACACAGATGAGAAAAGCAAGCCAGGTTCAGAAGAAAAGGGAGGGCAACACAAGTATTGCCCTATTCTGCTCCCAGGTCAGCCACTGAAATACCACATGGCTTTAGAAAAGACAGTCAGGTAAAAATTTTCTTTAAGCATGGTGGTAGAGTGTCCAGACTAGGGTATCTGAGTCTGTTAGAACTTGAAGGATCCATGAGGTTGGGCAGGGTTTGGGAATATACAGGCAGACTAAAACCTGTGTCTAGAGAGGGGCTGGAAAGAAAGCTGGAGCTGATTACCATTGTTTAGGAAAGCAAAAGTTGAAGTGAGGTTGCTAATTTTTCCTAGTAAACACATCTAGTAATCATTTTTAGTGGGAGGAAAAAATAATATATAAGAAGGTGGGAATAAGTGTCTGAAGAAGCAGAAAATCTTCTAGCATGGACCTACTGCCAGCAAGGGAAGTTTCTACAATATCAGCATCTGATGTCCTCCTTCTTCTACCCCTCCTTCCCCACATCCCAGTGCAGATGGTTTCAGTCCCCTTGTGACCCATGCCCAAGCATTCGTTTTGTGTTAGAATTCTAGCTAAAAGAGGGCAGAAAGAAGTCATCAGATTCTACAGAAGCCTTTTAAAGTGCAATTAAAACAACAATAAGAAATGATGTGGTCACCATCTTAAATGATCAAAACCAGATAAGGTACAAATTAAGTATTTTGTAGAACTCACAGTGAGTTTGAAGCAATGAAGTTAGAGTTTGGCATCAGAGACAACAAGAGTTTAAACGTATTTTTCCGTTCCTTCAGACTACATCTCAGTCAATTGATTCTGTCTCTGTCAAATGACAGACACTGAAAAGGTCCAAGGCCAAGATAGAAAGCCCAAGATTTAGTACCACAAGGAAGGGTCCCATGGTCCATCCAGGAGCCAGGACTAAAGAGCGGGTGTCTCGAGCACAGCTGCAGCAAACTGGCACAGTAGCCATTCAAAAGCAACTGGCATGTTGGTTTCATCTGCTGCTGGGGCAGATAGACGGGTCCTTACCTCCTGGCTTGGTAGAATCGTAGAATCATAGAATGTGTTGGATTGGAAGGGACCTTTAAAGGTCATCTAGTCCAACCCCCCTGCAGTAAGCAGGGACATCTTTAACTAGATCAGAGGGACAACATTGTCAGGGAGACAAATTTCCACCAGAGTTCCCAGTATCTCTGACTGGAATTATAGTTTCTGTACTTTAAGGGTACCTTAGGGGACTGCAGAAAGGAAAATCAGATGCCTTCTTTGGAAATATAGACTGAAGCCTCTGTTTCCCTTGTGATCTATAATCCAGATAGGAAGGTGAGCGCTAACAAGCATCAGTGTGAGAAACTCTGGCAGGGAAAGCAAACAGACACATTATGGTAGATGCAAAATAAATTGTTTTGAAATTAATTGTGGTGATTTAGGTGAGCTGGACTGAGTGCAACAGCCATTCCTGACTTGCCCTTTGTACTCTGAAACATAAGCACAGTGCGTGTAAATATAAAACTGGGATATGTATAACTTTATTTTCCATGCTGTGCACATTTGCATTTTTGAGTAGCAGCCTGTTTGTCCTTATGTCTGTGCAATACAGCAGTATCTCAGATGTCTCCAAATGTCCTCGCTGTGGAACAGGAAGCAGCATAGCTGCATCAACATGGCAGAACTAATCAGTCTGGGCACTGTGCCCTGCTGACGCAGCTCTCCTTTTTCCAGGACCCCAGCTAGCATCTCGGCAAGGCACTAAGCACACGCTGCTGAAATTCAAATACTGTAGTCATGGGGACAGACAGAGCAGCAAGAGATAACCTGACCTTACAGGCTAGTGGGTCAGGCATATAAAGGGGAAGGAGAAAATTTATCAAATATCATGCAATTATTTATTTTTTTTTTTAAATCTGAGGGAAACTCTGCCTGTACTTTGCCTGGAACCTTCCCAAGTGATCGTCTGAGCTATTAGGTTAGGATTACTGTGCCATGTGGGTTTTATGCTCTTGGTCGCAGACACTACATCTATACTGCTAAATTTAACAGTGTCAGGACCTTTCCGTTGGCTCTGAGACCAGCAGCATGGCCCGGACATGGCCATGTTATGCTTCCAAAGAGGGTAGCTGCCTGCAGGCAGCCTACTGGAAATAGTCCCCAGACTGTGCTGGCTCCTGGGAATTGTTCAGAGGAACACTAGTTGGCCCAGGTCAAAGTCATGCTGGGAAACACGCTATGAGTATACAGATAGTGTCTGGGCCCTGGAACTGGTTAAGTTGCTAGCAGAGATACTGCATTGAAAAATGTTAGAAAATACCCAGAGTATTTGAAGAGTGACTGCCTAGTTTCTATACGGTAAGAACCAACAAGAATATGCTCACATTAATTGCCACAAAACTCAGTGAAATCCAGAACCAAAATAGCAAATGAAAAACAACTTGTGCCAACCCTGAGATGGACTCAGTGGTTTCTGAAATGTGCTGAGTGCATCTGATGTTCTTTTGAACTCAAAAGGCAGTACCTTTCAGGCTTGAAATACTCAGACTATATGAGCCAAGAATGATTCACACTATCAAAGGCCTAGAAAAAAGGAGAACACATGAGAATATAACAACAAACTGAATTTAGAACACTATCGCTTTTGGTCCCAACAGGGAAAATAAAAGAGGTTGCTTACACCATAAAAATTCTGTAGCATAAAAAAAAAAAAGTAATCCAAAATTGACTTTGCCTCCCAAGTGAGTGACTTTTCTCTTTTTTAATAAAGAATTATTCTTTTTACTAAATGTAAGCACAATCATTAATAAATCAGCCATTCATTTTTCTTCAGACTGTATATGGAATTCACAAACAGGATTGTGGACTAGAGTTAAAAACTCTACCAACCTTCTTAGTATAGCATAAATACTTTTATGTATGCCTTTTCTTTTCAGTAGCCTAAGAAATCCTAAACTAAACATTACCATAACTCAAGCTTCTATTTAACTCCATGATCTAGAGCATCATGGTCATTATAGGACCAGCATACTTAATATCAACATTTTAAGAAGGCTCTATTTTCATTATTCTAGTGCATCTGGTTAATGCACCCATTAGGTTGAGTATAAAGCCTTTTTTGAACAACCTTATACCAGTGGTTTTGTATGAAAGCAGCAAAAAAGTAAGAGGCAGCTACCCAGGAGCAGCATAGGGCATACTGACGTGGCATTTCTGTACTCACTGCCATAGGGGGAAGAGGAGCAGCACTGCTGGAAACCGCATGCTCCCATATTTCAAAGAGCAACAAGGATTCTGGGCTCCCAGACAACCTACAGAACCTCCTACCAATGTAAATGTCTTTCCCAAGAGCTCTGACTTGTGGTGGAACCACTTTCTTTTCTTCCTCTGTTCAGAGTCTGGGGTGCAACTGTAGGATGCTGTAAAATGATCAAAACTCACCACACCCTTAATGGGCACATTCTGTGTATTTCTACACCCGTTGAAGGTGTCTTACACATTCCTTTGACAAAGACATTGTCTCAAAATCTGAGCACAAATTCAGCTTGATGGCAGAAATGACAGTCTAACCTACCTGCTTGCAGTGAAGCCATAATGAGAAAGCCAAGACATGAGGGACTCCAAGACAGAACAAAAAGCAGCAAGGTTTCCTCAGCATGTGTAAGATGGTGAGAAAAAAAAAATCTCTCTTTTTCTCTCCCTTTCTCTCTCACACACATATACACATCACGTCACAGTGACAATAAGTTGTGGCACAAACTGGAATATCAATAAATCCTTCATCAACCTGAAGCTGAAATACAGCCAGCTAAAAGTTATTTTTAGACTACCTTGGACACCAGCCAGAATGAAACAGGCAAGAACAAGACACTGCAATAAATGTTGGTAATGTAAAGCTGTAGATAGGGAAAGGGGACCTTAATCCTTATGCTATGAAGGTGCCCCTTAGTGAATCCTTCCTAAGAAGATCTTAATAAATGGAGTCATCCTCATTCTGGTTATTGGTATTGCCATGTTTGGTCTTTGTCTGGGTTGATTTCACTTGCTTTATATTGCTTTGAATATGCCAGGCAGCAGATACTTTTACATAGCAAAGGATGCTCCCTACCAAAATGGGAATGGAATATAAGCTGCTATTTGAGAGCATGATTATAATAAAACTTTTTCCCAAGGTTATATCCAGTTACAACGTACCAGTGCCCCCACCCCCTGCCATACACACACATACACACACACAGAGGCTGATGTTTGAAATAAGAAGGTCCCTTAAAAGAGAAGAGACAGGGAAGGAGATCCATCTGGCCCTACTCTTCCCTTTCTTACTTGTATGGTCCAGCTTGCTCTGGGGGTTGCTGTGCATTTCCTTGGGTGTATCTGGCCCTCCTGGCAGCAGGACTCCACAGCTTTGCTATCAAGACACCTCCATACCTCCAGAAAGAAGGATTTTTTTCCCCCTGGAGAGGGGTGAGGCAGAGGGTCCATCAGGAAAGAGGTGCTGTGAGGCAGCTCACAGTATCCAGAAACCACTGTTATGAAACTGGGCATTGGATTTGCTATTCTTTTTCAAACATGAAGGTCCAGCTAGTCCAAGATCCTGTCTCTGACAATAACCAGTACCAGATGTTCAGAGGTACTAGACTAACATGGGGTAATGAAAGTATATCCTAATCCTTCCACTTCTCCTCTTCAGCATGATAGCTAAAATTTGGATTAAACCCTGAAGCATAACTTTCTTTTCCAAAGCTTTGTAGTACTAATTTTTACAACTATAAAAATTCTTGTGATACTTGGTTCCTCTTCGTTGCTTATGAAATTCTTGGCCTTAAAAACATTCTGAGACAATGAGTTCCAAGGAGCACAGTTACTTTATGTCCTAATTGCGTCCCTTCCTATTCTAATTGCTCTTCAGATTTTACTAGATCCATGCCTTGTCTCTCCATAATTTGATGGGTAGACAGAAAGTCCTAATACAACTGCTTTCCAAATTTATCATTTGATGTAATTTGATATACTTTAATTTACCTTCCTTTATTATTCTGCTTTCCCAATACTTCCAGGTTTTCCAGTCTCTGTCATTTAAATCATTGTCATGCAATTTCTCAACTCCTTCCCATAACTCATATTCAGCAGTAGCATTTTTAATGGTGTGGTGATACTTCACAGTCACAGATCCATGTGAGACTACACCACTGACGTGAACTGTGTGTGTTCGTCCTAATATTTTGCAGTGTTTCAAATTCATATGCACAAACAGGATTTACTTCAAGCTACTTTTAATTGTTCTTTTTGAAAAATAAAATTATTAACTCTAAATTTGAAAATAATCTTATTTTACTAACAGTAGGGTTACAGGCATAATATACTGCCATCTCTATGTAAAGAATAACTTCATATAACAAAACTTTTCAAGGACTGATACAGGCCATTAGTAGGAGAATGTAGGAATAAGGCAGGAAATGTCATGTCATTATTGCGAGTCATGTTATGGTCACTAAAACCTGTTCGTTTCAAAATACACCTATTTTAAGCAGCACGACAAGGAAAGAGGACAAAGATAATGGGCAGTGCAGGATGATAGCATGGATTGAGCTGAATGATTTTCATCTGGAATGCATTGATCTCAGAAAGCATTAGAGGACTCAAAGTCCATCCTCTTTACTCATCTGTGTGAGTCATCCTCATTAAATTCAAAGGATCCCAGAACATCTGTGCAACTGTAAATTGAATTTTAACACTCAAATGAGCAGTGACTCAATACAGCCTTCTATGCCTGGTACCAAAACTGGCAAATGAAGAATTGCCTAAAAGCAGCAAAGCAGTACAGAAATTTGACTTAGAAATGTCAGAGTTAGTAGATGGCAAGTTTAGAAATTAATTTCCTGTAGATTATTAAAACACAGCTTTAAATGTATTTCAAATATTATAATTATCCAAGCATTAGTATAGCTAATTTCTTACAGAGTATTATTTTCTTTTCTCAAAGATATAAATAGACACCATACAAAATGTTCTACAGAAATAGAAAATAACAATCTGAAGAGAAATTTAGCACTAATGAAAGATGACCAATATTTTCAACAAACAGACCATGACATTAAATAAATCAGAGGTTTCATTTTAAGAGTCATCACATTTCAGGGTTGATTTCTTGCTGAATAAATGATGTCAGGTAAGACTTGAATGTAAAAGATATTTGTAATTTTAAGTGTTAATAGGCAATGAGCAAGACATTTGGATGAGGCAAGGGGTCTGATTTGTAAAAGTATTTAGACCTAAACATCAAAATGATACTTCATGGGATCTTTCTTAACTTTGAAATAAAAGAGAGTTAGACACCAAGAACTCTCTGAAAATCTCATATGTTTTTTTCTGGTTTGTTGTGTTTTTTTCACCCAAAGACCTTTAAAATCTGACCCATTAGAGACAGAGCCCTGATGGCTTTCACCGATATATGACTTTTTTCTTTTTTTAAAAAAGCTGAGTTCCTAACTATTTTATTCATACAGGCCACTGTATATTCAATTAATCTATTTTATATATGTCTCTTAAGAAGAAGAAATAAGAATAATCCTAGAAATAAAAATAGAAATAAATTGAAATTTAAAAAAAAGAGCCCTTTTTGTTGATTACAAACAGTACTCACTACTTTGAGCTTGGCTGCTTGCTTCACCCGTGGATGAGATATACATTTTTGCAACTAGAAAAGTTGGCTCCCTGGCTATATGTACACAAGGAAGTTAAACAGTGGAAAGGAGCACTGCATGCTGGAATTTGGTCACCTGCACTGCTCGGTTGTTAGAGCAGTCTCAGGCATGCCGTGGCTCTGCTTTCACACAGTTTATAAATTTGGTTTGAGTTCAGACCCTGGACTATTTCCTTTAGCATTTTAGACACAGCCACATCGGTGTATAAAGAAATTAACATGAACACGAACTTCTCTATGTAAGTTGTACGTGGTGCCAGAGAAATGTCCTAGGCACTGTTAGGTGTTAGACAGTTTATGAGTTACAGGATTGTAACAGTGAGATTAGAAACTGGTGGGGATTTTTTCTATTTCTGCTACCTGAAATTTATTTTTAAACCAATGCAAACCATGTTAGCAGTCCAGGGAAAAAGGGACTGGCACCCAGTTCTTTCTTCTTTCAGAAGTTTGCTACAAGCAGTACAGAATCATGTGCCGCTTTCATCATCCCCTTTGCTGCAATCTGAGAATTGCAAGATGACCAGCCCCTGACTCATCAAGCTAGGCATGGGATCGCTGCATCAAGGAGAGAAGGTCGTCTACATTTCAATCACCCCCAATAGGAGAAAGCCCCAGGTCTCAAGTATCTCACCCCTCACTTCTTCCTGCAAGTAATCCCAGCCACTTCCTCCGGCTGCTGCACTTTGCACTGGACTCATCATTGTCCAACGTAAGCTCAGAGCACTTCGGACTGCAGGAGACCTTCCTAGGACTGAGGCTTTAGATACCCTTCTGACTTCTCACTGAACAGTAGAGTAAAAGCAGCACTTTGGTGCTTAGTTCCTTAGGCTGGAACTTTTCTATACTTACTTACATATGTACATTTAGGCATGAAAGAGCCTTTGTGGTGATCAATGAATCTGCATATCTTTGAGCAGGGCAGTTACTGGAATGTGGACCACTGCAACCCCTCTTTTTACTTAGGCACTTACTTTTCAGTGGATCCCATTTTAGGCACTACAGTTTAGCGTCTGGCTGTAATGCATCAAACTCTTATCCTTGTTTGCTGTGATAGTCAGAAGTCTCTTAATTTCTGGCTTAAATCTCCTATAGTTTGCTGTCCTTGTGCCACCATTATCCTTTGACTTCCCTAGATCCATTAGGTCAGGACCAAGCAGTTCAGAAGGGACATAGTGACCTTGCTCTAAGGTTTAGCTTGAGCAGGATTTCTGTACTTTCAGTCATTCAAGGCCCACTCCTACACAGATCAAGAAAGCCGTTGCCATAATGGCCAATGTAGGTTACATACAAGATATTTTGTCGTGTTTCTTGGTGGACTGTCATGCGCAAGACAGCATGCAAACAGAACAGGCCATAAAAGTCATTCTAGTACAGCCTCTAAGAATAAAACTCTGGAATTTTCTTGTTAATAAAAATGTGAAAATAGAGAAAGTGACAAGGTGACAAGGTGATTGTGAAGGACTAACAAAACTGTACCCTAATACAATCCATATTCAGTCATATTCATCATTTAATTCTGTCAGCAAATGGAATATGTTTTTCAGGACTCACCCATGCCTGAAATGATCCAGTTTTGTAGAAGAAAAGCTACATTTATTGCAAACAAGATATTTCCTCCTTTTTCAACTGAGAAAACATGTTGTTTGTTTAAAAAAGAGCACAGTTTTCTCTGTGATCGTACATGCCTCAAACCATGGAAATAACAATTTTCTGACTCTTTTTTTTGGTACTCCAAAGTCCTAAGATGAAATAGCCATTTCCTGCATAACAAAATCTATTAGGAATATTTCAATGCATGCTGCAATTAAATAGTTTGAGCTTTAACAGTGTATCATCATTTGCAGATGCTAATGGGAACACAGGAAGACACAGTTCTGTCCACTGACTAATTGAAAATTGGAATATTTTTCTCCAGCTACCGCAGTGGGTCAAATAATGCTTATTGTGAGAAAGTATTCTATAAATACATTATCATTAACTCTTTCACACTGCATAACAGATTTTCACATACTTTTTCACTGGTGAAGGAAGTTTTGGAATTATAAGAGATTTGTTTTGTCAACGTTGCATTGATGGGAATTGAAGTCTCTCTGCATAGAATTAGTTTGCCGTCAAATACCTTCAAATACCTGACTTCATATTTTGCTTGCTGCGTATTTTAGCTAATAGAATTACTCTGTCCTGATTCAGCTACTTTCTCTGTAAAATGTTGACATTTCAGAATCCTAAGCATCACTAAAATGTTGAAACTTTGCAAGAGGCTTGATACAGTTTATCTGCATAAAAAATATCATGTACCAAAAGATGCAATGGGTGCACTGAAAAAGATTAAGAACTGTTGTAGTTGAGAAAAGCCTAGTCTTCTCTCCCTCAGTCAGTTTTCTCAAGTCCTTAAAACTCAAATAAATTTTATGTCCATTCTTAATCAAAACACAGGGGTGAAAGAACAAATTCCATATTTAAAAAAACACTTGGAAGGACTGCAGGAATCTAAATAATATAGATCCCGTCAAAAATTACTTTCAAATTAATTGCAATTGAATGAATAAAGAGCTTTATGTGGGTTTTTTTTAAATACTATTGAGTTGAAATGTAATGAAAATTATGATTGACGGGTAACATTTAAACAGAACAATGAAACTTAAAATAACCAATTTATACACTGGAACACAAGAGATATACACTTTAAAATGCAATACCTGCTAAGAAAAATAGTTTTTCCTAATTACAACAACTAAGATAAAATGTTGACTACGTTTTTTCATGTGTTTGTTCATTATTTCCACCCGGGAAAGGTGATTAGCCTAGGAAAGCTGATTAATAACACATAGGGAATATACATAGTGTGGCAATTCTGTCTCCTGTACCGCTTTGAAAAGTGACGAAGTCCACTAAAAATAGGTGTCTATGTCACCTGAACCCTTAAGGCAAGGTTAGGCCAACTGCTTCTGCCATTAATATTTGATAAAACAGGTCCCCACCTTTATTGCAACTCTGCTGACAGTGCCTCCAGGCGAAACAAACACAGTGATGTTGCAGTTGCAGTTTTTAGATCTATGTAGCAGGACTGGGTTACAATAATGTAGTCTGGAAGCAATG
Source organism: Rissa tridactyla (assembly GCF_028500815.1). Classification (NCBI taxonomy): domain Eukaryota; kingdom Metazoa; phylum Chordata; class Aves; order Charadriiformes; family Laridae; genus Rissa; species Rissa tridactyla. Next base: position 111,759,423 of record NC_071468.1, on the reverse strand, counting down.
GGAGGTATAAATTACTATGACTCTATAGTGCTGATTGACATGATTATGTGAGAAAAGAGATAGAAAAGATCTATTAGGTCATCTTGTCCATTCCCCAAGATACATTGTAATGTCTCCAAAGGAAATGTTATAATGTGTTGTGACAAGGACCTGGCTATTAATAATGCCATTAATAATTTTTATGACATTTTTTATTCTCTTTTCTTGGGCATGTTTTTCTCTGTGATCCGATAATAGATGCCTTGCTCTTTCACAATATTATCGATATATGCAACATGATTGTGTGAAATGTAATAGAATGTCTGATTGTCAAAAAATTGTAATATATTAAATGATTAAAGTGGTTTTGTGTGACCAGAGCGCTAAAATGTTACTGCATTAAAAAATAGCAACAGCAAAGTAGTTCAAAATTTATGTACTTGGGTCTGACCTCACTTCCCATTATACAAAATACAGAGGAACTTCTACTCCTGACCGTTATCCATTTCTCATTCTATGGAACTAAAATTTGCACAGCTTTCTGGCTAAGTGGGATTTGGGGGTCTGCACCCTGTACACAGAATGGAAACATTAACTATTACTTTATACTTTCACCTTCCACCATCACCTACCCTGTCCCCTTTTTGTGGTAAGGAATCTGGAAAGTTCTACAAAAAATACTCTAGAAAGTGTCTGTCAAGGTGCTTTTGAGTTTGAGAGAAAAGGTCTTTATCTGTGAATCCAGCAAACCCAGCATTCAACCCTTGACTATATACCCTTGTGGGATTAAGATTTGTCCTACTGTTCATACTAGTGTATTGGCAGTAATTCTGCATGGCTCAGGAGATGAGACACAGGTCTGGGACTTGGGTTCAGGATAGCACTCCCAGATCTATTAATGTCTGTCCTGGTTTGAGGTAAACAGAACCAACTTTCTGTTCAGTAATTTTACTTCTCAGCTAGGCCTCTTCTGCCTTTTTGAAATTAACAGCATATTGTCCCAAGAACGGTTCATTCTCAGAGTGATAATGCCAATGTTTACAATTAGTGACAAGGAATGATATGCAGAGAGGCTCTTGCTTATACTTATTGCTGTAATAACCGAGGTCAGCTAACTTCATTACTTGCCTCATTGGAGGGTCGGAAACAGAAAAGCACAGAGGGATCCCATCTGCAGGGACGAGTGGACAGGGCAGACAACCCAAAATTGATCCATCCCCTCTGCCCCATGCTCAGTATAAAAGCTGAGGGATCAAAGGGTCAGCTTCTTTTCTTCGATGGCCAGTGTCCGAGGAGGACCCTGTCTGTTCAACTGCCTTTGATCCCCATCCATGTGTTCCTGTCTCCAGCTCTGGAATCCGGTTCCCATCTGTCTCTGAGTCCAGTCTGAGACTTCCCCAGTGCCTGCCTGTGACATCATCCTCAGAGATTAATACGATTTTGTATATACTGTATCTATTTTATTATTTCCTTTTTATTTTATTATTAATATTTCATTACAGTAGTTTAGTTTCTTCTAAACTCATAAATATCTCTCCTCCTCCTCTCCATGTGTGAGAGGTGGGGGAGAGCACCTGTCACCAACCATTGGCTAATTTGGCCAAAACCATGGCAATGTCTTACTCTACATCAGGAAAGTCATATTCCTCTCATGCAGCTGTTTCCTCTCAGTTTTTTATATTTGGTCCACTTACTTGACAAAGTCTACATCTAACCCATGGCCAGCCCCTGGATAAGGTGTGGGCTAGCACTTTTCCCTTTCTTGCCCCTGACCCCTGCTTGCTGTGGTTCTCATGGGGTAGAAACCCAGCCAAAGAGGCAGGGAGGGGGCTGTCACGTGCTCCAGTCAATATGCTTGTAGTGGCAGCTGAAAGTCTGGGATGGTGGGACATGGCTGCAGATGACATATGTCTGCAGTTTAGACTGCCGAGATGATAGTCTCTGGGGTTTTGTTTGTACTGTACAGCAGATAACTAACAGGCACTTCATTAACTGACAGTATTTCTGTCACAAATTCTACAACCCATGGGGAGGAGGTACGAAACAACCACAGCCAATTTGGGTTACCAATGGCTCTCCTAATGAGTGAAGCAATATCATTGCTATCTTTTTTCTTTGTAGCCTGTGTTATTTGTTATTTGGTCCTTTTCACTCTGTGAAGTAGATTAGAGAGATTTTTTGCTGTTAATGAAGAACTATTTGTCACAGTTTATATGCAAAATCGGATGGATTTCGACACCACTTTCAGTGAATGACAGCTTTCTGAAATATTTTTTTTCTTATATTCTCACCAAATATGAAAGCATAATAACCATAAATTTAACTGATGATAGCTTGATAAGAAATCATTAAGTACACAATATAATTTTATAAGAATTGTACATGCAAATGTGTGTGTGCATGTTCTTTATTAATATTTATTAAATAATTACTAGGTGCCACTAAATTCATTAATAACTTGGTTTTGAACATATTTTACAAAAAGCATTAGTAATGAATTGTTAACAAGCAACGCCAGAGCTAGCTGTTATAAAGAATTTTGTAATGTAGGGATCATTAAAAGCAAGCACACGCCTGATTAATATATGAATTCATGTGGTAATAGAGCATACTTTAAAGTACAATAAACTTATTAAATAATAAAAAAATCAGTTGTACAAAGAGAGTGTCTGAAAATGGAACATAAAGCCAGCTGTAACAGAGTAATCAAACACTCTCGGTCTAAGCAGTTCGGGCAACATAACAAAACAAGAACAGAGGAAAATATGAGACAGCAATATGAATACTTTGTCTGAAATTAGTATTAAAAGCTCATGCATAGATGTCATAAGTGCTGAATTTAGTCAATTATGTTGTGGTTAGTTTCTCCAGCTTTTCTCTAGGCAGCAGAGGAAGATATTCTTCAGGAAGTAACTGAAGACAGGACACAAGTTAGGAGCTCCAAATGGCGCTTGGGAGACCATCTCTTCTTCTATTGACTACCCAGAAAGTCTGTGGGGATTAGGTAGCTGAAACACCCAGCTAAATTACATCGCAAAAGTCAGACGCTGTGATTACTCTCCTAATTGTCAACTGCCTGCAGAAATTGTACATAGAACCAGTATTTACCTAGCTGCACATGCTACTTTGGAGCCATTTTGCTTTGAGCTGACCATGCAGACTTTTATTGACATGTTTTCTTAAGCAAGACTCTAGATACTGGCTCTAAAGCATGGCTTTAAAAGCTGCAGTTAACTTTCTTGTCTGAATGACTTTGAAGACCAATTTTCACAAAAGATTCTTTTAAATCCAGGCTGTTAATTCATTATGTGCCAGTAATATGAAAGAACTCTGCGTTTTGGAAGTTCAGTGGTTCTTAATTATGAGCAAGCTTTGAAGCACCCAGCCATGCATGACGGACTTCCTGATACCTCCTTGCCTCTTTCTTCCTGCAGCCTGAGTTCTTCCTTCCAACTCTCATGTTGCCTGGAAGGGTTTGCCTTTATCTTGAAGTCTTTTTTGAATCCTCTGACTACTGAAAGATTCAGAGTACAGAAGTTGATAGATTCACAGTACGATTTAATATGACAAATCATATCCTATGCAATACTGCAAAATTAAAAAGGATTGACAAATATTTATGACAGAGCTAAAGGAATCTATATTCTGTGGTTTTGTCTTACCTCCAGCATAGCAATTAACAGCAACTCCTTTTCCCCAATATCCATTAGAAATAGAGACCAAATTTCTGATCTTGCAGTATTTGACTAAAAAGCCTGCACACATATTAGAGATGCACAAAACATTAGTAACTAACCTTCTAGCCACAGATGGGGCAATACCTCTCAGAAATATACATCTGAGCAATTCCAGGCTATAAATCATAGAGTAGCAAACTTCTTTTATTGGAACAATTAATTAATGGGGATCCTGCAAGAACAGAACAAATTTCTGTAGACATCTTAATTCAACTGAAAATCAAATGACACTAAGACACATTCTCACAAAGTGCAACACTTCTAGCTTCTAACTTGCTTAATCTGGTATTAACAAAGGCCTGGATTCATCTCATTCAACTTTATGCATCTAATATAAGATGGTTATCTAAGTTTCATGTGTAGTTAGCAGAGAGAGAAGCAAAGGCCTAAAAGCCATGGGATGAGTATTCCTCTGAAAATGTTCATCTCTCTACAATGGCTATAGAGGTTGCTTAGGTGAAGCATACTATTTCTGGACACCTAAATTGGTTAGATGAACAACCTTCTCCCTTCTTGCCTCTTTCTCATTGTTCAGGTGCATCAGGAAAATCAAAATCTATACAAGCCACCTATAATAGAATGGTGCTTTTCGAAGAAAATAATGTGGTCACTGACAGTAAACTTCCAAAATGAGATGTTACGCCATAACCCCAGCTTTAGCCAAGCACTGCTTATAGGAGTGCTATGAGGTTAGGAGTTTTCCTGTTGTCTACCATGTTACTTTGTCCCTGCGATTTTTTAGCATGTGAGAAGGGTTAGTCCTGAACTAAAGGACTTGGATCCTAGATCTGAGGATTTCCATCTCCTAATTGTTCTCTCACTTAGAAAGGCTGTAATAAATGTGAGGGATTCAAACATGACAGAGATGAATGCTACGTCACAGTTTGGCTAGATGGATGTTATAGTAGTTTTTAAAGGATTCCCTCTGGACAAATACATGCACGTTTATGAGTTTTTAATTTCTTCGCTTCTCTTCCCTATACCTCTGCCTCTAAGCAGTCAACAAAGAAAAGATTGAGGAATAAACCTTTTCCTCACATAGTAGGTTTCTTTTTAAAAATATTTTCCAAAACCATTACATGAATTATTCATTACCTCTCTCGCTATTAATATCGGCTTCCAGATCTCTGTTTGTTTGGGATTTTTTATCCAGTCCTTTTTGTGTTTTGCTCATTTTCATTGATGAGATGTTATTTATTTTGCAAATTGAAACGCCTACAACTAAGCCATTAATCCTAGAAAGACTCTGATAAATTTATTGTGTTTTTCAGAATAGTGGAAATCAAAAACATCTTTCACCTCTCTGTAAAGGTTTGCAATGCTTCACCATTTAAACATGCATCAAAGAGAGACCTACAGCCCCTTAGCCAGCAAAAGTCTGTCAATATTTGCTCCAAGCATGGGCTAGGCCTAGAAATACTCAATGATACAAAAAATGCATGTGCAGCCTTTAAACCAAGGCCATGAGACCCTGTATTCTTCGCCTCAGTAAGTGCCATAATCTCCAAGCTACCGGATCACCATCTCCCTTTCTACCTCTTGGGAGGGGAAGCTAAAGAATCACCAATTATTTTTTCCATAAAGGTTTACAGTCTTTCTTCACTCCCAATTTCAGCTCCTGCACAACAGACTACGGATTAGGGCAGGCTTCTATTTTAAATTGTCTCAAAGAGCAGAGACAGTGAGTCCTGGGCCTCACTCTCTCAAAGACTGTCCTTCAAACTAAGCTCTCATGTAGATGGAGGCTGGAGGTCCTTGTTCTGCTTTTCTCACCTTTCAAAGGGAAGAGCAGTCCCACTATAACTTTTAAAAGGAAGATTGTAAAAACCTTCCTTGAAACAAGGGCTCCAAGGTGCAATACATTCAATACCAGATTACGATAGGATGCTTTTTTTCTCATTATGGCTAAACAGAGCATGAAATGAGTAAATTCAGACACAGCTCCATGTAATATCATTTGCTCAGGATACAGAGACATAAGGCAGGGATGTAGGAGAGCAGAAAGACCCTCTCTGCTTCACAGAAAAGACCAACATTCCTGTGGCATAAAGACTAGAAGAGCTGTAACAGGGAGGACCATATCCATCAGAACCAGGAGTCATCAACTGAAGTCCAAAAGGGACTGAGACTATCCTTGTCTCAGAGAAATCATCAGAGAAATAGTTTTAGCAGGAGATGCTGCTTACAGTAGACTCCCAGATGTCAGGGTTAAAAATCATCCTACAGACGAGCATGCAGTTCTCCAAGCTGCTGGGCGCCAAACCCAGTTGTGCGTGTCCAAAGCCTTGCCTTATTAACACACAAAATAAGTAAAACCTTCAGTCGGTCACCCCATTTTCTCACAAGAATGATTTAAAGGGAACACAAGCTCCCACTGCAGTGTCATGAGAGATAAGATAGTCACTAGCTTCCTGTTGGTGTCATCTGCTCATGAATACAGACCTGCCTCCCAGCTCTGGCAACCAGACCCTAGGGCCATTCTGGGGGAGAAAATCTGTGAATTCAAAGCCTGCAACATTTGCAAAATAGAATTATAGAATCATAGAATTGTCTAGGTTGGAAGGGACCTTTCAGATCATTGGGTCCAACCATCAAAAGTAAATATAACTACTGTACAAGCTCACTGGTTGTGCTTTTAACTTCCTTGCGTATTTCCCTGGTTTCAGAGTACCATCTTAACAGTTGTTTTCTTGCCCATCTCACAAAACATCTTTGCTGAACGACAAACCAGGGGGAAGAAATAGCCCTAACCCTAATCTAAACCTAACCCCAACCCTAACCCTTCCCCAGGCATGAGGCCCATGAGCCAGGGCAGTTTCTGCCTGTCCTGGCTCCCGGCTGACACAGGGGACACCGGGGCAGCCCCAACCCTGGTCATTGGGCACCTCCCTGGGGATGAGGACCAGCCAAAGCCAGGCCGGGACGTGGGCCCAAGGGTGGGCCCAGCTCAGCGGGATCATGGCCAAGCAGGGCAGGCCTGTGGGGAGCTGGAGACCGGCCCTGCTGTGGCATTGCTGCGGCAGGGGCTGATGGCCCTGGGGATGGAGTTCTCATGCTATTGATAAATCTTGAGACAGCTGAACTTTTTATGTGCAACTTTGATTTAAAAGATTCAACAGATGCAAAAAATAATTTACTTGTGCCACTTCAAGTGAAATAGCCAAACTCTAGTAAAACAAGCACTTTGAAAATCTGTCTCAAAATTGACAAAGCAACAAAAAATATAATAATTTATGTCCTGCTATATTCTCCCTGTGTTTTGTTTCTTGATCTCAGTCCAGATGAAAGAAACAATAAGAGTAGAGAACACATTATCATCAAAATTCCTTTTTTTACTTCTTGTTGTTAGCACAGTGTGGGGAAAAACAGTTGGGATTTGGAGGCTTGCAGATTTCTAGGGCTGGAAGGGGTAAGTGTTTCTCAACATCAAAACCACTTACAAGCTATCAAGTCTGTGGAGAGGAAAATAGCCATTATCTAACAGTTAGATCTCACAGAACAAAGTGGTTGGAAACTTAGGAAAGGAAATCATAGCCCATACAGTAATAGGAAAAAATATATTACCATTGAGTACAGCAATTTCTGATTCTGCAGGTGCTTCAGGAATGTTTCACATTTAGGCATGTTCAGAAGAAATATTAAAGGTATGTAAGAAGTATAGTCCATCACTCTGAATACAAAAATGGGAGCCAAAGCTTTTAGGATAAACATTCAACCAATTGACATTTAGCTATTAGGGAATGCTTTCCAGAACACAATAGTGTCTGAATTTCCCTCAAGGTGTTCTGAAACTAGGCACTTAGAGAATTCATTAAGTTGGTACATCTTCAATTGTTTATTTCTCAGGGGTGCTTAGTATCCTGCCATCAGAGCAGTGGCTGCTTAGTGTTAAACACAGGATTTGGGTCATTGCAACCAGTTTGAATGCACTTACCCAATACAGTATTGACTTCAGACAGCTAGAGAAACCCTTGAGCTCAGGTAGTAGAGGTTTCAAGGCCAACATGAGGCAGCCAGTGTACTTAAACGTGGTCCTGTATAGCCTTTTGAGATGCCCTGTGTTATCCCACCCAGCCTCCAGCCACTGCTCCAGGATGGCACAGGCTTTCTGTAGATCCTCTGCTTTGCCTGTAAATCCCATGTGGTTGTCTCAAACACTCTCAAGACATCTGTTTATGGAACTGAACTGAGCCTTCACCTTCATGAGCAAAACTTCCATCATTCTCTGAAACTCTTCTGGCTGTGAGATGAAGAACAAGCCGTAAGCACATAGCTGAGCTCTGCTAATTGCTGATTTCCTTTTGCAAAAAAAAAAAAAAAACAGGAAAGGAACTATCAGGATGTTAGAACTGCTTTAGATGATTCTCAGTCCAGACATTAATACTGGAAAAATGGGCCCCTTAATAGAGCACATTTCACTTTCTTGTAACTAAACAAAATGGTGAGAGATGGGAGGCTCATGTCTACTGTTAGCAGCTCCCTGGCTGCTTGTTTTGGTGCTCCCACAGGGATCATCCTTAGAAGTCACGTGGTACAACCTGCTCTAGAAAAATCTAGTGTCCTAGCTGATTTTCTACCTAGGTGACCTATTCATAGCACTATTCATAAAGACTCACGCTAAATGTTTAATGATTGGCACCAAAATCTTTCTGTGGGGTTGTAGAGTTATGACTCTTCACACATAGGCATACTGAAAGTCAGGCTCTCATTGCTTCAGTTTCAGCACATGCAGGGCATCCTCAAAATTTGGTCTTTGCACTGTAGGGAGGGTTTGAAAACAGAACCTCCAGATTAGTGACGCAGTAAATATATTATTTGTACTTCTAATGCACTGAATTCATACAGGCCTCCTAGCAAAAAATAAAATGAATAACTTGCAGAATGTGCTAATCTGCAGAATGAACCATGAGTGGTAATTTATGTATCTCATAAACAGCTAGCAAGCTGTTATTTTGCAAGCACTATTTTGAGGTTTCATTATCTCACAGAGATAGGCAAATCTGCAACCTTTCACTCATTCAGCAATCTGCAGTGCTTAGTTGTGCAAAGTTTAGGAGTTTGAATTAGAAGGTGCTGCTTAAAACAGGCAATTGTTAGGAAAAGCAGCACAGAACACAATTAGCAAGAACCGTACTGCAAGCAAGACTCAGCAGCAGTAAGTCGCAAGAATATCACAGGATGTCTCGAGAAATAGTTTAGGCAAGCACAGACCACAGTGAGCTCAGGCTTGTGGTAAATGTTAGCATCCATATCCTTTGGTCAACCATCTCAAATAATCTTGAGAGATGTAAGGAATTGTATCATCGCTCGTTTCATTCATCACCATAGCTGGCACTAGCAGTCATTTTTGGTAGTCTTGAAACAGCCTGGAGAATGGGTCACCTTTTATCAAATGCTGTTACTTTGCATATTGGCTGAGGCATGCTCATGACAGAGCCTACATACTTAAAATTGTCAGATTATTTTTCTAAGGGATACGAGAGGTTTTTCCTAGATGTTGGCCATTTAATGAGAACTATACTTCTCTGCGAGGCTACAGAGACCAGCTAAAGGTCAAGGATGGAGTCACATCATCTGTTGGGGTATTGCGCACACTATATGCTATACAGTTATGCTATACCAAACTCACAGATGGTTAACACTGCATTAGCTTCTGTTAGATACCAGTTCAATGGATCTTCAGACTCTCACTTCTGTCTTCTGCTAAACCAAAGCATTGGAGAGTGTCCAGCCAAATCCAAAAAAAGTATTTCTCAGATTCAAAATTTTCATGTGTTTTTCAGTCAAAAAGAACTCTATGTGGCTATATATTTCTGCCTGTGTGTGTGGTTTTGTATCACCATGTTGTGCGCAGCAACGCACAGATATACATACACATATTTATATGTATACCTCATTAAAGAGCATTTTTTAAAAGTTGTGAAAAATACACTTTATCTAGCAATGTATAAACTAGATGAGACTAAATACCAACTGCTTATGTGAGCTGTTCCTGAATTTAGAGTTATTCATTGGCTCACTGATGGGTGGGAGCACATCTATTGTTTCTATTCAGAGATGTTCATGAGATGTGTGGTCTAACCCCCATAGGTGGTGGTCAGGAAAAGCAGAAAAGAGTGCTGACTCACTGAGTGAAGTTTCCGTTTTCTTTTTAAGTCTGGGGTGACTCTTGAGTTCTCATCAAAGGTAGGAACTGGCAGCACAAGGTAAAATTATTGATAGCACAAACTGGTCTTCAGTTTTTCAATTCAGCTTTCCTTGTCACGTTGTATCTCCTGCTCTCCCATTTTTCTGATTTTCCAGTTCTTGTGGAATGTCTTCATGTTGGACTGTGCAGTGGTTTAATGAAGTAGACTAATGTCTACCCTGGCCAAACTCTTTAAATATCTTATAAGATATCTTTCAGATAGCTTATATGTTCACCATGCTGTTCAAACCCAGCCTCTTCTACACACAGTCCTAGTGTCATCTATCCACCAAAGAGGGGACTGCAGCATCAAGACAGCGTTATCACAGACCTTCCTTCCACCTCCATCTCCAACACATGAAAGACTGCCATGTAGGGGCTTTTGATGGGAGGATGAATTCTGAGACTCAGGGTTACGGGATCAGGAAGATGCCACAAAAGTAAGTCACAGCTGGGAACATGCATCTCACCTGTGCTCCAGTGAGCTGGGACTCCAGGTAGGGTGTGTGGCTTCTCCCTTGCTCCTGTGATGCCACAAATCAAAACAGGCATGTGGGACCAAGGAAGATTTTTCCCTGTAGTGTCTCAAATGAAGGCACATGAAAAATCATTGATAATGAGAGTGCAGCAATTGAGCAAGTCTCACCCACAGAACAGCAGACTTGACAGATCTGGGTATGTGAAGAGAGCAAAGTCGCTGAAAATTTGCGTAAATGAGGTTCACGCTTGAAAGGAGATGGACAATTCCAGCAAGCGTTATTGCTCCCCCGTGCAAAATTTTTATAGAAATTGGCCTTCAATGTTCAGTGCATTAGTCCTGCTACACAAAGGGGTCCCTGGGGAAAATCTGTAATATCTGGAATTTTTCTAAAAAGATTAAGTAAGAAAGAATAAAATACATAAAGAATTGTTTTACTAGATAGTCTGATTCCAACACCAAAATTACCTCTAGCCGTGAGCTTTTGTCGAGGCAAAGTACAAATAACCTGGTAGTGCAAACAAAGACCTGTTTTGATGCTGAAAATATGAGTTCCAGGTTGCACTTTCAGAAAGTCTTACCTTCTCTTTGGGCCTGGACTGGTTGCTTTTTGTAGAAGCACGCAGTATCCTGATCCTTCTCCAGATAGATTCTCTCCATATATATTGAAGGCTATACTGCTCAACATGTGAGCAAGGCTCTACCCCTACTTTAATTCCTTAATGTTTATGTACAAAGTTCTTAACAGGATACCTTAAAAATATTAAAAAGATAAAATTTATCCCACCCCAAACAGCAGGCTCCTTATTTGCTGTGCTGGAAAGCAAATTGGTTTTGCTCTTTTCTTTCAGATCACAAAATTCAGGCCCTGAAACAGCAAAGACAGATTTTTTTTATAAGTCGGTGCATAGCTTCATTACCCAGTACCTCTAGGGCACAGCAGTTGAGTAAGAGCATATGTCATTTCTGAACTGCAAAATAGTGCACTGTGCCACCAAGCAAAAACAATGCTATTATTTTGGGGTGGTTTTCCCCCAGATTTTTGTCTAAGTTAAATGTGTTGGAAGCATTCCGTTTCTTCTCTTAATCCATTTTAAGTGTATCTCCTAGACAACTTGCCAACCTCTTGTATGGACTTCACTGGAATGAGCTTTGCATTTGGTTAAACAACTGGTACAGAGCAACTGCTTTGTGGTCAGGGCAGTTATATTTCTGTCAGGTTCTCTTTCTGTCTTTGAAAGATCATTCTCTTTCACTTCTGCATTGAGAAATTTACTAAAATCAGAAAGATGGACATGCAGTGACAGTCCTTTTCTGATCTTTTGAGGTTGTGTTTTCCCTTTGTTTCTATAACTACTTTTGCAATACTCTGTGATAAAAACATTTGCATTATCACTGTGCAATCACCTCAAAACATTCAGACAGAGGTAGAAGGGTAGGTCTGACAATACAAGAATTTGTAAAATAGACCATAAGTCTGTTCCAAAAAAAATTAACTCTGAATAGCTACCTCCTGATGCAAGTGCTGTTTCTCTGTCATAGCCTTCCCTGCCAATCCCTGTCTGTGAGACAGGGTAAGTGTAATATAAGAGCTAATTGAAATTTTCCATTCAAAACATTCTTTTCTGACCATCAGTAAGTGATGGATTCATGAAGGACGCATAAGAGACTTCTCACATCAGTTTTCCTTCTGTGCGTTGCAAAATCTGGACAGACTGTTTCAAAGCTCGTGCTTCAGCACTGTCTCAAATCCTGGACGCTTCAGCTCTAAGGCTCCAACTGACCAAAGTTACCCCGTCTTCATCTGGTTCTGCAGTTCCATAAAGCACAGAAACAGACACGTAAGACTATGGAGACTCCCCTCTCTACCACACCCAGGACTGTGACCATTCAAAATATTTTGGACTTTCATTTGAATATTTTGAAATTAAATCACTATTTTATGTTTTTATCTGTTTTTCTCTATTCCAGTTGAAAATAGTTTATGTCGTTCCAAAAGCCAGAATGGCTGGGAAAAGTTATTTAAGAATCTAAAGATATATTGCAATTTTTAAAATTTCCTTTCAAACAAAATTGAACAAGATTCTCAAGTGAAAAAATGTTGGGTTTAAGTGGCAATATCTCTTGGTTGAAGTCTTTAAGTTACCAGTGGAGCTATTCAGGAAGGCTGAAGCAGACACATCTGTGACATTCTGTAACTTAAAAAATATCTGACATTGACATTTCTGTTGTGTAAAACCCAGCCCTTCAGTCATGACCATAATTTACACAGTCTCCTAGAGTCCAGATATTTTGGGTTGAATTCTTCAGGGGCTGGATACAGTGGAGTAGTTTAAATCAACAGGACTTTTCACATGTAGTAACTGAAATGCCTTACATATTTTGCACAGAATCAAGTTCAGAATATCATTCTACCAAGCCCTTCAAGAAAAGAACACTGTTTTAAAAGTCTTCAAAGTTGATTTTATGCAAGAAAACACAGCTAAAAAAGAAACCACTCAGAAGCTCTTAACTGCAAATCTAATTGTTACTCCAGCTTGTGTAACAGTTAAACTAAATGGAGACCCACTGGAACAGCATAAAGAAATCGATTAAATTAGACTTTCACTGTAGAACAGCAACAAAAATCTGTAAGAAATTCAATACTTGCTGATAGCTAATATGCTCCTCTTCCTAGAGAAAACATCAAACTCTATTAGCAAAGTAAAAGAATAGTAAGTGGTTTTCTTTTAGGGCTGGCAGCCTCTTAAGGGAGCATATTGCAAAGGAAATATTACAGAAGGAAACCTAAGAAACTTAAAGGATAGAGCTGGCTTTTTATGGAAGCCGTGTATTAACATTGGAGAGAGATCAGGAAGAGTTCTGTGGTTTTCAGAAGAGCTTCCAGTCTCATCTCCACCATTTACCACAGCTAGGAGCGAAAACACCTCCATAATCCATGGCAATTCAGGCACCTGGAAATTATGTCAAATGAGTCACCTTAAGATAATTACTGGTGAGATTCTCTTAAATATATATCCTTACCAAGTACCTTTGTAGTGCCCAGGAATACAGAAAAAAAAAAGTCTCTGTACATTAGGGAATGTTTTGATTGTATAGAGCTAGATTCCAGTGATGATAAAGTTGAGTGTTTATGGGTAAGGTTGAAGGTTGAAGGGGAAGGCAAATAAGGGAGATGTTGTGCTGGGAGTATGCTACAGACCACCTGGCCAGGATGAGGAGACAGATGAAGTATTCTATAAGCGGCTGGCTGAAGTCTCGCAATTGCCAGCCCTTGTTCTGGTTCTGGACTTCAACCTGCCGGGTATCTGCTGGAAATACAACACAGCAGAGAGCAGGCAGGCTCGGAGGTTCCTCGAGTGCATGGAAGATAACTTCCTGACACAACTGGTAGGTCAGCCTACCAGGGGAGGTGCCTTGCTAGACCTAGTGCTCACAAACAGAGAAGGACTAGTGGGAGATGTGGTGGTTGGAGGTTGTCTCAGGTTTAGTGATCATGAAATGGTCAAGTTTTCAATTCGTAGCGATGTAAGGAGGGGGGGGTAGCGAAACCTCCACCTTGGACTTCCAGAGGGTGGACTTTGACTTGTTCAGGACACTGGTCGAGAGAGTCCCTTGGGAGACAGTCCTGAAGGGCAAAGGGGTCCAGGAAGTCTGGACGCTCTTCAAGAAGGAAATCTTAAAGGCCCAGGAACAGGCTGTCCCCAAGTGTTGCAAGTCTAAAAGGGCGGGGAAAATGGCCAGTCTGGATGAATAAGGAACTTTGCATGGGACTTAGGAACAAAAGGAGGGTTTACCACCTTTGGAAGAAGGGACAGGCAACTCAGGAGGAGTACAGAGATCTTGATAGGTTATACAGAGAGAAAATTAGGAAGGCAAAAGCCCAGCTGGAGCTCAACTTGGCCACTAACATTAAGGACAACAAAAAAAGCTTTTATAGATACATCAATAAAAAGAAAGCCAGGGAGAATCTCCATCCCTTACTGGATGCGGGGGGGAAAGTTGCAACCAATGACGAGGAGAAGGCTGAGATACTTAATGCCTTCTTTGCCTCTGTCATCAATAGTCAGACCAGCTACGCCCAGGGTGCTCAGCCTCCTGAGCTGGAAGATAGGGATGGAGAGCAGAACAACCCACCCATAATCCAGGAGGAAGCGGTCAATGATCTGCTTCTGCACCTAGATGTACATAAGTCTATGGGGCCAGATGGGATTCACCCAAGAGTACTCAGGGAGCTGGCAGGAGAGCTCACCAAGCCTCTCTCCATCATTTATCAACAATCCTGGTCAACAGGGCAGGTGCCACATGACTGGAGGGTGGCTAATGTGACGCCCATCTACAGGAAGGGTCAGAAGGAGGATCCAGGGAACTACAGGCCCGTCAGCCTGACCTCGGTACCAGGAAAGATCATGGAGTGGATCATCTTGAGTGAGCTCTCACAGCAAGTGCAGGGCAGCCAAGGGATCAGGGCCAGCCAGCATGGGTTTGGGAAGGGGAGGTCCTGCTTAACCAACCTGATCTCTTTCTATAACCATGTGACCCACCTTCTGGATGCGGGAAAGGCTGTGGACGTTGTCTATCTGGACTTTGGTAAGGCCTTTGACACCATCCCCCACAGCATTCTCCTGGAGAAGCTGGTGAATCATGGCATAGACAAGTGTACTCTTTGCTGGGTTAAAAACTGGCTGGATGGCCATGCCCAGAGAGTTGTGATTAAGGGGGTGAAATCCTCTTGGTGGTTGGTCACCAGTGGTGTCCCTCAGGGCTCAGTTTTGGGGCCAGTTTTGTTTAATATCTTTATCGATGATCTGGATGAGGGGATTGAGTGCACCCTCAGTAAGTTTGCAGACGACACCAAACTAGGTGGGAGTGTTGATCTTGAGGGTAGGTGTGCTTGAGGGTAGGAAGGCTCTACAGAGGGACCTGGACAGGCTGGATCAATGAGCAAAGGCTTATTGTATGAGGTTTAATAAGGCCAAGTGCCGGGTCCTGCATTTCGGTCACAACAACCCCAAGCAACGCTTCAGGCTTGGGGCAGAGTGGCTGGAAAGCTGCCCAGCAGAAAAGGACCTGGGGGTGCTGGTGGCCAGCCAGCTTAACATGAGCCAGCAGTGTGCCCAGGTGGCCAAGAAGGCCAACAGCATTCTGGCTTGTATCAGGAATAGCGTGGCCAGCAGGAGCAGGGAAGTGATGGTGCCTCTGTACTCGGCACTGGTGAGGCCTCACCTCGAGTGCTGTGTTCAGTTCTGGGCCCCGCTGTACAAGAGGGACATTGAAGTGCTGGAGCGTGTCCAGAGGAGAGCTACCAGGCTGGTGAGGGGTCTGGAGACCAGGTCATATGAGGAGAGGCTGAGGGAGCTGGGCATGTTTAGCTTGGAGAAGAGGAGGCTGAGGGGAGACCTCATTGCCCTCTACAACTACCTGAAAGGAGGTTGGAGAGAGGTGGGTGTTAGCCTCTTCTCCCAGGTGAATAATGACAGGACCAGAGGAAATGGTCTGAAGTTGCGGCAGGGGAGGTTTAGATTAGATTTTAGGAAGAATTCCTTTACTGAAAGAGTGGTCAGGCACTGGAACAGCCTGCCCAGGGAGGTGGTTGAGTCACCATCCCTAGAGGTGTTTAAGAAACGTCTAGATGTGGCACTTCAGGGCATGCTCTAGTGGCAGAAATTGTAGGTTGTTTGGTTGGACTCGATGATCTTAGGGGTCCTTTCCAACCATGAAGATTCTGTGATTCTGTGATTCTGTGACTCAGGGACCCTGAATCCATTGCCTTCCACAACGTAGATGTGACTGTAATGATTCAGCCAAGCATTCGAGTCTGGGAAATCCCACCTAAATGACACTGTGGACTCTGCTCCAATTTACCCTAATGATATCACTATTTTTGGGTCATTTTTGCATTTTCTTCTCATAATTTCTGAAGGTAAAGCTATTCCTGAGGGGAATGAGGTATAAAGGTAGTTGCTAAATGAATGAGAATGCCGTTTTGAGGTAGCCGAGGGCTCTTTCAGATTGCAGGGGACTGTTTTGAACGTGTACCCTGAATGTCCATCAGCATCAAATCCACAACACTAGCCAGAATCCCACAGGGGCTTGCTTTCTCTGTTCTTTTGGAGTTAACAGCTGTCGCCTATGTGTTTACAAAACTGGTCCTCAGTCTTCTGTGTGTTTAATCTATTAAAGACCCAATTACATTTAAAGCACTGCTCACATTCCATCCTTGTACCTCAATGGTTACAGCTTCAGGCAGGATACTTTTTCTACTTTTAAACTTACATCCCTGGCATTATGGTACTGAGGCTGCTGGTCAGTGGACACACAGTCATACCTGCAAATGTCTACACAGAAACTCATCATCAAACTGTACAGTAATTTGAGGAAAACTTGAAACCATGTAGAGTTTCTCAAGTAATACTCAAGGATAATAACATATAGCCCACATCCATTAAATCCATTAAATACTCGACCATGAGAGCTCAGGGAGATGATCTTGAAGTTCACTCTGCAATAGGAAGAAAAACTGCTCTGGTCCCAAAAGACTGGCAACGTAGGGCTCTTATTTCTCCCTCCTGCATCAAAAAGCAGTTCTAACATATTCTCAGATACTAACATCCTTCAGGTAGGGTTCCCATCTGTGTCACATAACTGAAAAAATGACTGACCCATCGTTAGTGCCATATAAATCCCTATAGAAATGGTATTAAAATGCAATGACATGAGCACAAGCAGTCTTACTCTTGTCATGCCTATTTTCTAAAAAGCACAGAACCAAAATGGACCGTCGCTGTTGCTGAGGGTTTTAGTTCAGCTATACCTGTGGTTAACCTGCAGAACTTCCATCTGGTTTCCTCCTATAACCTCCCTGCTTGATGGGAATCATAGCTTCCAGCTAACTTTCAGAGCCTGCATGTCACATTTCAGCACATCATCTGATGCCAGGGATAAGGACAGAACATATTGCGTGTCAACACTGTAAACTGTAAGTAAGCTATTGGTATGCAAGGTGTAAATCGTTGCCTAAAGGAGATTTTAGTCTTATGTTACAAATCCTTCAGGTCAAGAATAGTTCACAGGTAGAAAAAAAAATGTGGAAGTGAGCTTATCTTCATTTAGCTAGCCTTGTTTTCATCCTTCTGGACTTTTAACACGTTTTTTGATGGCTCTGAACTTCAAATCTCTTCCAGTGATTTATTATTGATTTAATGTACCTTTAAATGTTGCCCTTCAAATAATCCTGCTGAATGTCATAGGATGCTGTCCCTTTAAGCCAAGATTGTAAACCAATATGCAGGGATGACTGTGCTTGACCTAGTTAGGGCAGAGCTTTCTGTTACACGAGGCAGAAAATAAAGTTGGATCATTGCACGCTCTCACTCTTACACAAGATTGGCTCTCTCTACCCTCACCACAGATGAGTTAATGATCAGTCTTTGTATCAAAGATGCAATTTCCTTATGTAAGAGAAACTTGACAAGAACCTGTCAGAGATGTCATTGCTCCTTATAAGCTTTGACCTTTTTGAGGCAGCACCCACTTTTTTAGATTATGTTATACAGCACCCAGTACTACAGGTCCTCCTCTATGGCTTTAACTCTTTGACCACATTGCAATATGGCAGCCTCTGAAGTGATGAGCTTGGGAGGGCTTCTTAGTTTTTTTAATATGTATTCTGGTCTTGCCCAAAGAGCTAAATTGAGACTGAGCTTCTTTCTCCTTGGAATTAGAGAGTCATGTAGTAATGTACAGTCCCCGCCCCTGTAAGTCAATAATCTAAATGCCCAGGGTGATACAGAGGAGGTAAACGAACCTATGTTAGTAATTCCAAGAAACATCATACTTGATGCACATGCCTGACTTTTCATACATGAATTTGTGCAAAAACCACACTTGTGCAGAAATATTTGAAAATGAAAATGCAGATCAAGAACACGCAGCTGGGTGGATGTGCTTTTTGAGAGGTATGTTTAATGTTTGTTGAAAGCCCTGGCGCAGCAGAGCACCTGTACAGTGTTGTGGCTGGCCCTCCTCTGTTACTACACATGAATAAACTCATACTTTCTATTGAACATTGCTTATTGCATGTTCATACAGCCCCATGGAAGGCTTCTTTCCTCACCATGCCATCAAAGAGGCATGAGAGCAGAAAGACATTCCTCTGTGTGTCTTGTACCTTACCTTCAGATTGCGGAGGCTATGGCAGATCTGCTAGATCACCTGGAACCTTAGTTTGGGGCTTGATGAAAACACCCATTGACATTGCTATTTCTATATGAGTTTGTAAGCTAAGAATTGACAGCCACAATCAGGTTCCTGGAACTGGTTACAGTGATCCCTTTCCAGGCACTCAAAAATTAGCTTGACATTATGTTGTCAGAGCTGTTCCAAGTCTTTTGGTGTAAATGTGAATTTGCCTTCCAGTTTGTTGAATGTCTTGCAGTGATTTTAGTAATGGTCAATGTAGTGGCTAATTCACCATTGCATTCTTATTTTTGCTTCAGGACGTCTTTAGTCTTAAGACTCAACTCTGAAAAACCTCCTTAGCTTTTTTGAATGTTAAGCAGCCAGATTAAATATCTCTGTCAGCATACAGGAAATATATGTTCTCTCTTCTCTTTGCACAGCTCAAGGGGCCGTATTCTCACAGTATCCTGTGTGTTGACTCCCCACGAATGCTATAAAATTATATCACTACATTTAAAGCAGATAATGACAATGAATTGTTATCCTGCCTTCCAACACCACTGTTTCCTCTGATACCAGGCCTACCCACTTCTTAAGTGATACTTGACATTGCAGATTTTACAGTTCTGTTTTCCAGTGGAGAAGTAATCTTTAGTACGGATTCAAGATACAGCCTGAATGCAACTAGTTTTACTCATACCATTTCTGGCACAGAGAAGGGCAAAATTCAAGTGGACTGATCTCTTTTCAAAGATCTTGGAATAACTCCATTGCCAAGTTCACAGTCAATCCTGCGAAGAAATCAACAGCCTTCAAGTGAGCAAGACTAAACATTTCCTCACAGCCTGGGAAGAAAGGGAAGATACCGTGTGCAAAAGCAACCCTTGGGAAGGTTATTTTCATTTGATGAAGACTCTATTTTATGCAAGCTTCCTATGTGGCAAGTTGGCAGTTGGACTAAATGATTGTTATAGGTCCTTTCCAACCAAACTATAGTGTCCTTATTTTTCTTCCTTGCTACTCCACCTGAGCCCACAAACCAGGACTTAACTCACAACCCTTTACAACTCAATAACTTAGCTGCCTCTCATTATGGAACTGGCCTGTTCGGCTGTGCCTATATTAATAAATTAAACTGGGCCCAGACTCAGCTTGAGCACTCACACCTGATCCATGCTGCTACATGGCTGGCACACTCCCATATGTAGTTTCCACCCAAGGCCAACTAGCATTTCCACACATAACACCCAGACTGCAGCCAGTGTTCAGCACGAACCAGGGACTATCCCCAGAACGGATGATTCTGATTTTGGTTAGAAAGAGGGTTTAAATTAATGAAAGTCTTTCCATACCGCTTGTCCTCCACCCCAGAAGGTGATGCCTAAGTCACTATTTTGTTATAGACACAGCCTAGCAGGTTCACAATTCAAACTGTCTTGCCCTAGCCTAGGCTGAAGCAGTCCCCTGCTAGCCATTAGTTCTATCAGTCCCCCAGTAGTTATTTCTACTCTCAGCCCCAATCCCAAACAGTACATTGTTTAGAAAAAGCTATTCCTTTCACCTAAGCAGAAAATATTACGAGTAGTACTTTTCTTTTCTTGTGCTGTGGTTCTGGCTCTGAAATATAGTTGGGTTTCCATAAGAATCACTCAGCTATTTTGAAATAAAATGTGTTTATCTTAAAGGTAAAAGGTCATATTGTGAAATCAAGATGATTTTCCTGCTGTTTCTTATTTAAGCAAAGGTTTGGAAGGAAGAAATTCACATGAGTGAGGAACAGTAAGTCCAAATAAAGGAACAACTTTGTTAATAGGTTTGTGACCCTCATACCTCTAGCAGCAAAGGATAGACACATAGACCATGGGCTGCCTCACAGGTCCATGGCCACACATGACAATTCTTTACTTCACTTTCATATCACACACAAATTCAGTGATCTCAGAATTATAGGATTTGAGTTCCTCAGTTGTACAAACCAAATCAAAGTATCAAATAGGACAGATAAAGATGTGTCCAAATGCAAGATTTATGAATGCAATGATCAACAGACCAATACTGGGACTTCATCTAGAGTGGGATTTATCTCACCTACTCATCATATGTAGAAGTTGTACATCTCCTGTATACTGGTCATTTGGGCTGTTTCAATAGTCAGTGGAAAGAGACAGGTGGCTGCAAATGGTGATTGATTCCATCCATCTTAGACCCCTACTTTTAGAGAAGATAAATTGCATCCTGGATATGGTTGTCCAGCTCAAACTAACCTAACTTTTAAATAGCAAAGATGAGGTGAAGTGAACCTCTTCTTCTGATAACTTGTCCTTCAAAATCCAGCTGCTTTCCATGAGAATCATTTTTTCATCAAAACACAGTTTAACAAGCAGTACTTTGTTTTGTATCAAGTTACCACTGTTCCTTCTTGCTCTGTCAAGTGTCCAGTCTGTATCTCCACTGTGTCCAGATGCCCTTCTGCCTTTCCTTCCTTTCAATAATAGTAATCCACTAAATCACCCATTTCTAATTGCCTACTCACCTCTGCTATGAGGCTTACTGCACAAAGGCTAGGCAGCTGGGATAAAAAGGATGCAACTTATTATGCTGATCATGTTTGCTTCACTGCTCCCTTATCTTCTTCCCACTTGTTTGTTTAACTCACATACTATATATATGTAATTTTATGCTTTAACCTTTATTGCAATTAATCTAATTTTTAACTACATCTGATATAACAGATAGAATAACAGCATGCAGATTCTCAGAGCAATGCTTAGCTGTTACCATAATTTGGATAAATAGCAATTTTAAACTATAGTTGTACAAATAAAGGGTAAAAAAAATAGCATAAATTAATCATGGATGAATCATTGCTTCCATTAGCATTCATCACTCCATGAATCAGTGCAGCATTAAGTATTTCTAAATGGATACTCTACATACCTCTATCTACCTCTCTATCTGAGGAAAAATTAGATATCCAGAAAAAAATGTTGTCAATTTTCCAAAGGAAGCTGATTATTAGATGTTATCTACAGGGGCAGTTTGCACAGAATAGCTCTTGAACTATTTATAGGTAATGTTCTATATGCCTACTCTTATTCAAGGATAAATGCTACCTTTTTTGCAAATGAACTTTATTCACTGTGGATGAAGTCCACCTAGAGCACAGTACGTGCATTCTGGAGTAAGCATGTCCAATCAACTCTCCTCCCCACCACCGACAATTGACGCTCAATTTCCTTCCCTATGACACAAACTATCAAATTCAAGTTTATAGCAATTTATCAATCTTCTTTCCAGGTAAAACACCAGATCTTGAAAGTCCATCTAGACTTGTTGGTATGTTGAACTGGGACTTGACTCTTTTTTTCCCTGACACACATGGGGCACAAGCCTTAATCTTTCCAATATTTCACTTCTGTGAATACGAGAGTTATTCCTGGTTCTGTGTGTTCCACATCCCCCTTTGTGACCAATCATTTGCAAAACACTTAGGAAAAGTCATTAACAAAGATATAAAGTCTATTCACCACTTCATACAATGAACAGGATAAAGAAAAAGCTTAATAGCTTCTTTTCCGCTAAAAATAAATTGCTTTTCTGCAGCAATCAGAATTCTACACGGAGTCTGATTCCAGTAAATAGGTATTCGTTAGAGAAGAGGCTTGATTATCAAGACTTTTGAGGTTATTGGTATTTCTCATGTCTCTTCAAAATCCTTAACATGGCATGTCCTCAGTTTACACACTGCTAAACTGAAGACTGTGATGAAACGTCATTTCATAAGATACAATAATTCTTTGGCTTGCTGTTACTTTTATTAAACACTTTGAATTTCATAAATAAGAGCACAATGTAAAGTGCATAGTATTTTTGCTGTAAGACCCCAGGACTTCACTACTAAAAACAAGCCAAGTCAGAACAAAAGTTGGTCTGTAAATGTGGCTTCTGAGTATTTAAGATTGACAGTGTTGGAGCAGGCCAATGAAGAGCTAGCTATGTTTCAGATGCTGAGGATTCACTCTTTGGACCACTGGAAATATCATTCAACTGAAGACACACAACTTCCAGTTTGAAGCTGCATCTAGCTAACATGTGAGGGGTCAGTTTTGGTGCAGTGGGAAGTGTTTAACTCCTGCAGGTCACCACCTGCACATGGAGCGTTCTTAGATATAAACATTCCCACAGAACATGGGAACAACTTGTTTATGAGAAGAAACAGCGCACCCATTTTTCTCAGTCCAGAAATACGGAAGTTCAGAGGTTGATATAAGCGTTCCCCAGCAGGAATAAACTGTCAACTGCCTTTTACAACTTTTTTAAAGTGGTTTAAGAGAAGGATAGCTCAAAGGGCCATTGATGAACTGTAAAGTATTTCTATTGTAGGACAATAGTTTAAATATGATCCAGTCCTATGGTCTAAAAGTCTTTACCATTAGAGGCAGTAGAGTGATCTATATAAAATGGTCTTGTGGAATTAGGCAATTTCACATCACACAAAAAAAAAATAGCGCTGCTGTTACTGAAACCAACTGAACCCCTTTGTTTGCAGCGCAGGCGGTGGGAGCAAACATGAGAGAGCAAACATTAAGTCATCTCCCTTCCTGTGCTGGTGCATCCGCATTGGGACCGACTAACCAACGCCCTCACCGGGCTGCCCTGCCCGATGCATGGGCCACTAAATATTCCCACCCTCTAAACGCTTCTGCAAATGTGTTCTGCAGCGTATTTTCATAGCACAGAAATAGCACATCGCTCTGCCGTTGAGTACCTGGGATACAGATTACATCAAGCAGAAATGGGGAGTGAGGTTGACTGATGGGCCAGAAAAACCCTTTAAAAACCCTCGCCATTCCTCATGTAGTATTTCTTCCAAGGCGTGACTGACTATGTACTCCTTTGAGCAGAACTTGCATGGCTATCTTTAACAGCGACCATCTGGTGATTCCCAGCACTGTAACAGATTTTGCTTGAATGAACTGGGCATGTAAAAAATTATCACTATAGCACCTGAAGGTTGTATGAAGGTCTCATCTTTTGAGTAGAAATCAGTTACGTAGTTTTTCAGTATCTAAGGGTAATGTGTCCTAACTAGGAGCAAGCACACACAGTTTTTGCAAACACTATAACCAGTTCTGTAAAAATCCACCGCTGGATGTTGAGGAAACACAAATTGGGTGTGTGCAGCTGCTACTGTTTTGAAACGCTTCTGTTACATTTTGAGACACAAGTTTTGTAAGTATCTGTTTCTACATTTGAAACCTTGTGTAATATGCATAGTTTCTTTATGAGATGTGATATCCTGTTTGGATCTTCTCGATTTTATGCCAGAAAGAATACATTTCAAGTTTCAGGCAGCAGAACAAAAAAAAAAAAAAAAAGAAAGAAATTATAATGCTTTACGGACAAAGAAGAAATGTTAATTTTCAAAGGTGTTCATTTAGGTATAACTAAGAAATGTCAATATTAGGTTGAAATAATTAAAAAGAGTGATGTGGGGAAGGAAGAGTCTACAATAGGAAGTTCTGATGAATATTTCAGTGATTGGAATCAATATTTACTTTACTTGAGTTAGCACTGTACAATACATCTACTAAGCAAATAAAAATTAGAGTAAGGAAGCCAGGAAAAGCTTTAGGAAAGTTATTGCAAGCAAAATGGTTGACCGGTTATTTTATTGCCAACTTCTGATGCTACATCTCTGAGCTTTGTGGGTTAGGGCCCACATATCTCCCCAGAAGTCTGACCCCGCAGCCAGGGAGGAGGCCGTGCTGGAGGGGTTTCCACACAACAGGTGTTGCCTTTATTTTTGCCGCTCTCTAGAATGCCCTGGCCTCTGATCTGCTTTTCTTTCCCTGCTCTTAAGCCCAGCCTTAAAGAAATATTCTTATTACCTAAATATCTGGCACTGCAATATTTTTAGATAATGCGTTATTAGCATTTAAGATATAGTTTATATCAGGGGTTTGCATGCCTTGGTGGAAAGGTGTCCTGCAAATAAAACGTACTGTTGGTTAGCACATAGACCTGAAATAACCACCCTGAATCTAGTGTTATCTGTGTATATCAGAAGTGCTCAGAAACTCCAGCCCTGGGCATTTTTAAGCATTAATATCCAACATAACATGTGGAATATATAAAAGACTCTGATTCAAGGCATTTCACTTGGAATTTTTTGAAGCCAGAGGTTGAGATCAGCCTCTTCAATGCATTACTGCTAAGAATACTGATTGAAAAATAACATTGGACTTGCAAAAGTCTAGCTTTACATTTTATACTAACTTCTATTTCCAATTTAAAACGTGATTCAAGATCTATGTTGAAAAATAATCTGCAAATGTAGGAAGGCCTGCATGTGCATTCTATAATTACAGCAATAAAGTAGAAGGAACTGCTTATTTTGTTGGTTTCTTTTTACAGAGCCATTTCCACATCCTCTGTTGTGTGGTGGTTTTTCCAAAAAGAAAAAAAAAAACCATACACATGGTGCAGAGCAGAAAATCCCCCGTGGGGTACGTTGATCTTTCCACGATGCAAATGGGAAGTGAAAATAGGTTCAAGATTCTTTGAAGTATTAATGGCTGAATGTAAACCACACCAACAACATAAGTCTCAGTGTAAACATTCATGAATGACAAGTTAAATAGGAAAGGGAGGGGAAAAAAATGGTCTGAGCCAACCCAATAGTAACTGAAGTGCAAAATGCTATTAGAATCAATATTCGCCCCTCTTCCTGGGGAGCTTTTCCCTGGAAAATAGAGACCTGTACAAGATTAGACCTTAAGAGCATCTGTGCAAAAGACGTGGCGATTTAACCCACCACCAATGCAAAGCAGAGAAGTTACATGCTGGCAAAGAACATCTGTCCTGGGAGGATGAGGTCTACCTGCAGTTACCTCCTACCGCTGGCTCTTTCCCTCCACAATCACGTGACTGGTCCAGCAGAATTAGGCTGCAATGACCTGACTTTCACAGCTGGACACTATCAGTAGTATTTACTAGTTACATTACAGCAAGGTTGGGATGCCGAGATCCAGGCCACCAGCTGCTGCCTATTATAACCTCACAAGAAGGCACCAGGCAGTGCCTACCAGCTGGTAGCTGACTCACCTAAGCTGAAGCTGAAGCGTGTCTAAAACTATAAGTGTTCGAAATCATCCCCATACTACACAAGATAAAGTCAAAAAGTGATCATCTGGAGCTTTAGCGAGTGGCAGGATGTGTCTACATAAACAGATGTGCTTGCACAAGCTGGTGATCAGAGCATGGCTGACATTCAACCAGTTTCAATGTGAATGATGGGCACAGAGATGCCTTTGCAAGTCACGGTAGCAGTGACAACCTGCCCAAGAATGAAAGCTCATCATTTTGCCCATTTTTCACAGAATCACAGAATGGTTTGGGTTGGAGGACACCTTAAAGATCATCTGGTCCCAGCCCCACTGCCGCGGGCAGGGACACCTCCCACTAGACCAGGCTGCTCAAAGCCCCATCCAGCCTGGCCTTGAACACTTCCAGGGATGGGGCATCCACAGCTTCCCTGGGCTTTTGTTTCTGAGGACTCGGTCATCTCTATCACACTACCTTTAATGCCTAAACTACTTAAACATGTAAGAGTACAATGAAAAGTGGAATTAACTGCTAAAGGGAAAGAATGTGGTTCAATTGCTGTTGTGACAATGTTTTATCATCTCTACTTCATCTGTTTGTTCTAACTCAAATTCACTGTGGTAGTTAAAATTTCACTTTAAAAATAAATATATATCACACGGGGAAAAAAACTAAAGAAAATTCCAGCCACATCTATAAAAAAAACCCTGCCCCATTCAAGAAAAAAACCCAAGCTGTTTATGATTAAGTCAAACACAATACAATCTGAACTAAATTTTGCAAACGATACCATGCAGGTGGACTGATATTAACTTCAGCAAGATTTTACAAGCAGGTATTAAAATGAATCAGTGTACTCAGGGCAAAAAAATCAAGAATGCTCAAAGATTGGTATATGAAATCTGTATAATAAATAAAATACAAACAAAAAAGAAATACAAAGATGGATAGAAGTTCTTTAAAATAGCAGGAAGGCATTCCCTCGTAACGCTGTGATTTACTTTGTGATGTTAAATTAATGATTGTTATGTATATAAGCACACAGATGTTACAATGTTTCAGCTGCTTCTGGACACTGTATTTATCTCTGAGAAATAGTACCCTCACCATAAATATAAATCAGGTTATCTCAAAATTATTTTAGATTTGGGTTGAATAAGTATTAACAGTTGCAACTGCAAACTCTTTTCTCACAAGGCCGTGGTCACTTGACTGCCAACAGTCAAGTCAGCGTCCCCACTACCATATAGCCAAGGGCTAATGGAAGTGGATGGGAAGGTGGCTTTCCCTGCTCTGGTATTCACAAACCACCTACATGTCCCTGACCCCAGAGGGTGAGCAGAGTTGGGGTGCTCTCAATACCTTTGGTTGAGATTGCTTTCCATTACATCATTGCTAAACTTTCCTGGGCATGGGAACAGGTTCCCAGATGATCCGCCTGCCTGACAAGTGTCCTCGTCATTAGGTTAGAGATATTTTTATCTTTCTCAGAGCTGAAGTATGCCACATTGAAGTAGAAGATGTCGTTGCCTGGTCATTAGGCCACTCGCCTGAGTGCAGTTCCCTACCCAAAATCAGACA
Source organism: Rissa tridactyla (assembly GCF_028500815.1). Taxonomy (NCBI): domain Eukaryota; kingdom Metazoa; phylum Chordata; class Aves; order Charadriiformes; family Laridae; genus Rissa; species Rissa tridactyla. Next base: position 111,732,173 of record NC_071468.1, on the reverse strand, counting down.
AACAATTTATTAGTGAGCATACTTTTCAGATGATTTATACAGCCAGCACCCTGGCAGTGCTTTGAGGAACAACTTCCTCCACTCTGCTCCAGTGGCTCTCTACTCCTTTTAGGCAAATGAGCAGCGACCAGCAAAATTCAGCCCTGCCCTTCCCTCCACGACTAAACTTCAGTGTTATCTATAGCTCGCTGCTGGATCTCTTCTATTCCAGCTGCCTAAGCACTAAATATGCAGGAACAGGGGAAAGCCACAGTAGCTTCCAGCAGCTTTTCATTTCTTCTTCATTTCTTGCAAGCAAACAAAACATTTAGTTCCAACTTGAACGTAGTGCTTTGTGTCAAAGCAAATGCAATATGTTGAGGGGGCTTAGGTGAGAATCCCAAACAGATTTACATTTTGATCCTCCAGCCTGAATTGCCTGTCCTTGCCTCCATTTTGGCAGCCAAAGAAATAAACAACAACAAAAAAAATCACTTCTGCCTAAGTTCTAATTGTGATGTTCTAAATTGGCAGAGCAATAGCTAAAGTTGCTGTTTAGTTGAGTTCTGCACATACAGTAACACAGCACTTTTATTCTAACTTCACTTAAGCAATTATTGTGACTTTCAATATTAATCCCAATTATAGGACTAAAATGCTTTCATAAATAATTTTAAACACTGTTCTAATGACTAATAAATATAATGAAGAGGAAGTATAAAGTAGGATGGATCCAGTTAAATTACTCTTCAGTGTCCAATATCCATGGCATGTTTAATGATTAGACTTCTGTCCATCTATAAATAATTATAATTATTTGCATTTATTACCATCAAACCCAGTAATTTGGCTAATTACTACAAAGTGTGGTTAACATATTTTCGTTTGCAGTAATAAGTCATTTCTTAATTTCTAATTATCACCATGTTCTTTAAGTCTTTTATTCCTGATGTTATTTAGCTTTGATAAAGTGTCAGAAAGAAGCCTTACAAAGTTTCTTAGCAATATATTCTCCTTTATTTCGACAATAGATTTTCATCAGTACATGACTATGTCACTATATATTACTTGGAAAGATGTTGCAGCTTGTCGTTTTCAGTGGGTATTGGACCATTCAATGGTACTCTCATATCCTGATAGCCCTCTTTGTCTTCTACATAATGGCATGCAGTCCCAGTGAAAGTCACTCTGAGGGCTACAGCAGTTTTGAAATCCCAGAGTTTGAGTCTTACTGTAACAGGTTCCCATTAGTGCAATTCTATTGACTTCATTGGAATTACTCCTAATTTACAAGTGTTATAATTAGATTGTGACTTTTAGAGCTAGCCATGAAAAATGAGTGACATATAAATTACATCAGCTCAAAAGCACTTGAAGAAAACAATGTGACCAGAACTGGTCAGAAATTCTCCAGCAGAATATTTTTATTCCAGGGAAGATTAATTCACAGAAATGAAAATGTCCTGTGGAGGCCTTTCAGTACATCAGGAAACCCAAGTTCCCCCAGGAGCCAGCCTGCCAGGCATGTTTCCAACCTGTGCAGCTTCTGGCCACCTCAACTACTCCCTCAGCAATACACATTGGCTGGTAGACAAGTGAAGATAGTGGGAATCCTGGATTTCACTTTCTCAGGTCTCAAGTGCTCCACGGTTTGTCTTTTGGGTAATTTTGTAGGCTCCAGGCTCCTAATTATCAAGCAAACAAGAGTCTGTCTTTCAAACTCATTGCCCCTCAGCGGTCTGAGCTCCCAGGTTACTACCAGCATTTATGACTCCAGCTTATTGTATCAAGAAGCCACCAGCCCCATGGCTGGTGACTCTGGGTCAACCTATTAGACGAATCACCTTTATAAGACTTAGGTTCACTTTTGTTGGAAATATCTTCGTTCCCGTCATTAATTCCTTCACAAAAGATAATTGTTTTTTCTCAAATAACCCTGACTGGGACTGCCACTGTGCATCAGATGACTGCGTTTTATGAGCAGTGAATTGTAACATTTGTTTTTTTCCTTTTGTGCCCTATCACTTTCACACATCCCAATTCACAGTCTGGACAGCTCAGAAGTCTTTCACATTTTGTGTGAATATATAGTTTAGGTCACCATGTATCCACAGGGAATTTCAGACTACAGGGATGCACTCTTCAGAGCCTCAAACCTTTCAATGTTATTTGTCACCTTGCAGAGGGCCTGCAAAGCAATTTTCCATTCTAACTTGATTGTGTTTTATACCTAGAAGAGAAGCAGGAGAGAGCAACTTAAGGTATTTTCATGGACTGCAAATACCATCCCCATAAAAATATGGGAGACTGCTCAACTTCCAATTCTATTCATGACACAAATAAAGTCCAAAGATTAGCACCACTTATTCACTTCCCCTGGAAATGTTCAGAGCTGGGAAAACTCTTGGTTTTGTTGCTCACCATTTGCTTTTTCAGTGAGATGAAAGAGAACTTGAAACACAAAAGGGGAATGGAAATTTCCTTGTACTGATCAGAATAAAGATGTTTATTTTAAAAACAGAGAGGAGCTAGTTCCGGCTGATATTAGAGAGAAGCATGCATGTGCATGTTAGATTAGAGGAACCATTCATGAATCATACATTCTTACCCAAATGTTATCCCTGCAGTGCTACCAAAGTCAGTGTCAGCTCATGTTACCAAGTACACAAATGCTGGCCTTGAAACCTAGACCTGCCCAAGGGCTAGTTTAATTGACACAGCCAGTTTTTTTCTAAAAATGTGTGTTTGAGATTTGCAAGCTTGATATGTCGTGACAATGCATCCCCTTGTAGTCTTTCTCCATGCCTTGTCACCTCGCAAGACCTTCACTGCTCAGCCAGTTTACCCTGTTATCCCCTGAGAAACCTGGGCTGGGTGCCACAGACTCCCTGTGTGATCTCAGCAAGTCATTTGGGGTCAGAATTTTACTGACACTTAGTTTGAAAGTTGTTCCCTTGGTTTTAGTGGGATGACTCAAGGGGTGAATTACTGCACAGGGAGAGTGGAGTTGTGAAACTTAAGCCCTTTGGATATTTTTGTAAGGGCCAGCTCAAGAACTCTATATTTGCATTTGGGTACATGAATGAATAGTCCTTTTGATCCTAAATAAATTTGGGAAAGACCGCTTCTGAAGAAAAGCTGTTGCAAGAGACATCCACAAAGGGAATTTTCTTGCATTAGTCAATCCAAGGAGCTCCTTGTACGCTTTGGGATTGGTATGCATTAAGATACCACTTATTTTACCAAAGGATTTGGGTTTTCAGATGCTTTAAGTAACACTGAGTTCTCCCTTGCAACGTCAAGGATGAGTCCTCTAAATGACCTCTTTCCTGCTTGTAGGCGTACTGAGGATGCCTGTCCTTGACACCCAAAATGGGCAGTTGGCAGCCTCCCAAGGCACTGTAATGCACAGGTTGAAAGCTCCTCCCTGTTGGATGAACTGCATCTTATCAGCTGCTTAAAAGCTGGCCTCTTAGCTTTGCTGCTTAAAATAGAGAAAGGCCACCCATTCCAAGTGCTTTGTTCCTTGGTTTCTCCTGAGCACATTTCTGCTTGGCTCAGAGAGGAGCTGGAGAAGAGGTGGAAAACAGATTTCTAGTTCCTTCTTCCTATTTCCCCATTCTCTTTTCACCTTCCTACCAGTTTGGTTAACATAACCTGTTTATGAGTAGCTTCCTTTTCTAAAGTCAGGGAACTCCAGACAAATTAACACCTGAGTAAATGCATTTCTTTCTCTAGGTGGTAGCTCAAAAACACAAGATTTGATGAAGAGGTCAGAGACGTTTGCACAAAGGTTGTAGATAATGTGGATGATAATGGAAACCTGAGGGCTTCTGAGAACAGGGTTCTCTCTATGTAAACAGCTTTGATGTTTAGTGTCTTGCAAACTTTTACATGAAGCCCAATTTAGGCAATTAAGTTTGGCCACTCAAGATTAGGAAATTGAGCCTAGACCTATACAAGACATCCTAAAGGCTATGTAAGCAACTCTACATGTTTGTGCATTTATTCCCCCTCTCCAGTCTTGAACTTCTTTGGTCATTCCTGCGTTGGAAAAATTCTCAACACAAGACATGTTATAAGATTTACTCTCATCAGTTCAATCTTACCTGGGTCAGCAGAGGTTTCTGAGAGGTGGTACCTGGGGCTGTCTGCCTAATCCAAGGTCAGAGATATCTAATACAAGACAAGAATCAGCAGTAACATCAAAAGCCCTGCACAGGATAAAATTCTTACACTCTCTTTATGCTCTGTGCAACTAAACAGGACAGGTGTTTTATGCAACTTGCTCTTTATTTGTTTTTTATGCAGAAGGAAAATGGAAAAACAATGTAAAAATTAGCTATGCCATTCATGTTCATTGATAGTGGTTTTTTACTTGCCCAGACTTTTTTCCCATACCACTGAAAAGCGGATTTTGGCATCTGAGTGACTGGTTCAGACACATTCTTTGGACACAGATCTTTGGTTGCTAACATCTCTTATTCACAAACCATAAACATCTGTGTAAAGTGCCTATAAGGCATAAAGACTGCGTAAATTACAGAACACCAAGCTTTGGTTTCTCAACTTCTGCCTCTGCAGAAGAAAAGTATTACCATTAAGTTTTGTTTCCTTATATTTTCCCTTTGTAAACCAGCAGCCTAACCTATTTACAGCTGTTGGTCATCTGTTACTGCTGGAACAATGCATTCCTTTACTTCAGTTTGGGTCCCAATTAATTCAGCTGTAATTAAGGTGTTCCACTATACTTCAGCTAGAGATCTAGCAAGTCCATCAGGTTGACAGTGAGTGAGTGACTTTGCAGAGCCCCATATCACAGTCCTGCCTACCTCCACCTGCATCTCATGCATCAACAGATCAGGTGTCACTGACTCCCTCCAGATTTGCATGAAAGTCCCATGCCCGCAGTGCAGGAATTTGAGAGGTCCACATCTGGAGCACAGCATCTTGAATACGATGAAATATATTTCCTTCAGGAGCTTAGAAATTGCTCGGTGACAAACAGCACCAGATCAAGGCATTTTCACTCTGCCTTACACAACTAAAACAGAGTTACTGTAACAGGTAAGGATACAGTCACGTAGAGAACAATGTGGGGTTTTCCAGTCTTGATTTAAGATTAAAAAAATCAAAAGGTAGTTCAAAAAGTCTATTGAATGTATTAGAAAGGAGCAATTTTCGAGTACTACTATTGAAAAACAGGACTGCCTCATGAAAGTTTTTTTAGGAAAAATATTAACAAGTGCTTAGCAAAAACAGGGTGGGCCAAGCTCCTACAAGCACTAATCTGCTTTCAGTGGCCCTGATTTTTTTGTCTGCATTTTTCTTCCTGAATGCTCAACCTTATGCAACAGAAAAGATGCTGGCTTTCTCTTAGAAACACTGTGCTACCTACTCAGGTCCTTGTAAATGAGCTCAAAATGAGCACTTAGAATACAGATTATTTTAAAGTTATAAATTAAAATTAACTGCAATGTGATTCTTTTTTCTTAATAGTTCTCCATCAAAACAACTCTGGTTTTTTGCCCTATCTCTGTATACTGCTCTAAGAAGAGTACAGTTCAGCCAAAATAAAAGGTGTTGAACAGAGGAGACTTACAGATTTTGATGAATAATACTGGAAAATCTACACTCTTCCCACAGGCAATTCAAACAGTCCAAACCAAACTGAAGCTGATTTTCAGGAGATAGGAGAATTATTTTTTTTTTTTAATTTTTGAATACAGAACTTTGGGATATAAATGCATATGGGATCATTTCTAAATTCAGAGCCAAACCTAAACCTTCTGTGGTTCACCCAGCCCTGTGTTTCCATAAATAAACAGACTGTAAGCATGGAAATTGAAAAGACAGATGAAAACAAGGAAAACAAAGCAAATTTACAATACAGTGATACATCCCTGTAAAATCTTGCTGGTGCCATTAAAAACACAGAAAGGAAAAGGCACATTGGATACTGAAATTATAGGGAAATGCTTTGAGTACTTTTCTGAAGTTTTGTATAACTCTGTTTCCTAAACTTTCAGATTTCTGCTTTTTCCTCTGTTGTCTTTAGGAGGTTTTCTGAGAAGATTCATTCTGAATGCAACAGAAATATTTTCTTTTGAGCTTTTGAACAGAAGAATACAAGTCTTGTTCCATGGAAATAATTTCCAAACAGCCTTGCTTACTAGGTCTGTTTAGATAGATGAACGAAATTTAAAGGATTTCAGCCAACAAGGTTTTCAAAGGCACCTAGGGATTTTAGACATATCTCCCTTGCCACAAAGAGGAAAAGAATAGGGCACTGGAGAAACAAGTAGCTTAGCTCCTTAAAACAGCATTGAAAACCTCCTCCTGCCTATGACAACGTATCTCCTAGACTTATGTCAACACTGACCCACGTCTTCCCTTAAATTAGTAAAGAAGATATGATTTAGGTACTAATAGGAAAATGAAACATTCCATCACAAAATAAAATAAAATATAAAATAAAATAAAATAAAATAAAATAAAATAAAATAAAATAAAATAAAAAGCAAAAAGTACAAACTAAATTATTTTGATGAACTCCAGCCTGCTTCATGTCATGCAAGCATTCATTGTCATGTCTTGTATTCACCACATACTTGCATATTTTTTCCCAGAATACTGAACAGAACTCATACCATAAGTGCTGGCTGTAAATGGTAACTGTAGGAAACAAATAGAGATATAAGCAGATGGGGATTATGCAGAAGCAGCCCTGTGTCGGTGGAATAAGTTACCATCCTCAGCCTGCCACCAACTGCTTATCATGCCCTCATCTCAAAGGTTATCCAATCTTACAGAAGAGCTACTGTACCTGCTGCAGTCAAGATAAGACGAATTATCAAAATCCTAGTCAATTTAACCTCATTTTGACTGAGACAGATTAGGGAGCTGGCATTGGAGAGGTGTCCCTGTGGGCATGCAAGAGCAGTAGCCTCCCAAAAAAAGCCAAGACCAAAAGCCCAAAAGCTATGCCTGCTAGCATGGAGAGATCTGGAACAGGACACTTATCTGCAGCCTAAAACGCATTCTCCAGACCTTGTCTTCCTAATACACGCAGTTGATATTCAGGGGGATGAGGACGGACAGAGTAGAAATTGTGTCAGGGAAGTAGTCCTTATAGGCAATGTTAATATTCCATACTGTTTTTAAAGCCATGCTCATGCTGGTAGATTTTACTGGACAGGAATATTTGAGGATCCCTGCTATGTTTGGAACTCTTTTGGTATATTGACTATAAGCAGATATTATTCTCCATTTCCTTAATACTTCGTTCCTGGTCACTTGTTTTACAACTGTCTGTTGCACAATCCAGCTCTAAATCCTTGGCACAAATGGCTTTGATATAATTCCAAGCACTACTCTGTTTTTTTTAACCAAGTAATGGCTCCCCAAATTCATATGATTTGGAAGTCTGGTTTTAGTCAGTCACATATGGATCAATAGCTTTGTCCTCTTGCTTTTCCTTTTCCAAAAAATACTGCTTTTCTTATATCATTCTTTCTTCTTAAGAGTCATACTCCAGATTCAGTCGGGATCCTTTTCAGTTCTTCGTTGTCTGGCTTTCTACCTAGCACAAAGCAACCAAAGGGTCTAACTTTTAGACAAGGAATTTGTAAACTATTTTTGTGCCCACGGAGTGGGAAAAGTGAGCAGATAAAATTTTAAAAAGCCTCTGAAAGGAAAACCAGACTGAATATCAGGGATTAAACACAAGACAGTCTAATCTAAGGGTCTATCTATCCAGAGAAGGTATACCCTTTTAATTATATTGCTATAGGTAAAGCAACTCATCTCCTTCATTCCTGAGTGTGTGAATTTCCCTAACGTTCACGCCAGCTGTGCTACTACACTGTTATTATTGTATAAGGAGGGGGATCATTACACCTTTGAAATTATGCTTCCACTTTTTGACTGGGATGGCTTTTAAATAGATGAACAGATTAAAGCACAGCTGTAACAGACTAGCAATTTTTTATTCTTTTAGGATCACAAATGACATGAGTTAAGGATGGGGAAAAAAAAGTAGCATATAGGAAGGAAAAATACCAGCTCTTCCCGGGTCAGGGAAGTGTCACTAAGGCTTAGAGGAGAGGACTGTTTCAGCAGACCCATACCAAGGATTTTCAGCACTGTAAAAAGAAACTAGTTATGTCATCCTAAGGAAGCAGGAAAAGGCCTGGCTGGAACAGGACTGACCCTACCATAGGATGGAGTAACAGAGTAGGAAGGGATGAGAGTGGTACAAAGACCAAGTGAAATGACCTTGAGAGCAAGGGAGTCTGCTCCCTGCTGCTATAAAGGAGGTGATTTGAATAACAAAGAGACTGCTGCTTCTTGCAGAGCCAGACCTCCAGCCACACCGTTCTATGCCTTCAGCAACAGCAGCAGCATCAAACCTGGTTTCCCAGGGTTTGGGTATAGGCAAAGCAGGAAGCAAAGCTAGAGCTTTTTTGCTGTTCTCGACAATCTTCCAGACGACTGCCTACTTTGCCCATACACAGACTTCTGATCAGCTCTTTGGGTCTTAAGTGAATCCAGTTCCCCAACCCTTACACTGCTGTAAGGTTGGACATGATCTGCTGGGAATCTAAACGAGGTCAGGGGCAAAGTCTCTCAGCCAAGGATAGCACGTCAATTTTGATGTTCTACAGGAGATAGTTTAGCTTGAAGCTTTGTCTCTTCAGCCTCAAATTTGCAGAGATTCAATATGCAGCAATTTCAAAAGATCCCATATAATGCAAGGGCACTTTTATTCGGCATTTAGTTACGGACTAAGTTGTAGCAAGAGAAGAATTTTGGCTGGCCCCCAGAGTACAGGCATCATCAGTTTTATGTCCCAGAAACCCTTCAGGAGCATATTTTTAGCCTGTCTGAGCTTCTGTACCATCCCTGAAAGGCATCCTGTTATGAAGTAGATAGCAATAAAAAAAGCACACGCTGCTGACATCCAAGGGCCCAGAGCTGTTATTAAAAGAAGTAAATCCCCTTCAATCTCCCTCAGCCATTCCTTCCTCTCTCCTTTACATAAGGATGTGAACTCAAGACAGATTATTGCAAAAATACATATTGTTGGATTGTCAAGGCTGAGGCATAGCAAGCTAAGGCTACATCTATACCAAAAAAATTAAATGGTATTAGAGTGAATTCTCTGACCCAGACGACAACGAGCACAGTCTGGCCATGTCTGTATCCTCAAAATCCAAAACAAGGTCTCTGCCAGTTGGGAATTGGGCTCAGCCCATGCCACCTCTCAGACTATGACTAGGAATTGTTTGGGAGACTACTAGTTGTCCCCTGTTGAAAGTCTATCAAGTATCCTGCTAATAATTTAAGAGATTAATAAATTTCAGTGCTTGCGCTTGGACCCTGACACAGTTTAAAATATTAAAATAGCTGTAATCTCAGATAATTCAAAATCAGTCTGGGGCAGAAATCGCAGTCAGTCTGATCACAAACGCCCCATTGGCAACTGCATCATTCTTGCCTTTAAATCAGGCTTCCCAGCTGGACTTCATCTCCCATACCATCCTGTAGCAAAGGAGTGAGAGGGGAAGCTGCGATGACCCGTGGGAAGTGCCATCCAGCATGGCAGGCACGAAGCCTTGACACACACAGATGCGTGAGGTACCCAAAATACACCACGCAGCTAAAAGGAAGCTCATTAATTACTGCTATACATTGCTTTAATCAATAAAACCAGTGTTACTATGTAGGGATTTTCAGTCTGCAAGAAAGCTTAATTTGCCATTAAAAATATTTTGACAGAAGATTTCCTGTTTGTTTCAGTGTGTCATAGTAACTGACTGCCACAGGGCAGAATAACATTGCCTAAAGCCTTTCTCCCTGTGGCATCCATTCTGCATGCAAGGCAGATGAACATTTGCTTTTCACTCTCTCACATTTTCTGCCACATTTCCTTCAAAACTTTATTTTCCTGACAGTTCTAATTGGTTATATTTTAATCCTTATCTGCCACTATGCAAGAAATTTTGCTAGTTCACCTGGCAGAAAGAAGAATGATTATACAAGACATAAATTGTGCTAGTTTCTGATATAGTACCTATCAAAACATTCTTACTGCCTCACAATGTACACATGAGCTTTACATTGCTCTCATTTCACTAAAGCAGTTAGACCCATGTCTCCAGCCAACCTTAAGCACGTGTTTAGAAAGGAGCCAGGCCCAGTTTTGCTGAATAGAGATAAGCTTCAGTGACACCAAAAGGACTGTGGTTAGGAAGTCATGGAGGAATCTCTTTTTAATAAAGTGATTTCAAAAAAAGGTAATAAAACAATGTGAGTTCAGCATGTGCTCTATTGTTTTGGTGAACCAAGGCTCTAGGGTACTGCTCATCTGCTCCTCTTCCCAGTGAAATGTCCCAGTCAACATACAATGATTCAGTGAACATAGGGACATGAGAAATATTTCTTTTCCTGAAGGAAATAGAATGAGATTAATAGGAATCAGAAAAAAGAATTATGTGCTCTGCCCTGTTGAAGTCAGGAAGCACTTTAGTCCTGATTTCAATAGCTCTAGACCAAAAGTCCCAGAAAATGAACCAGAAAACCAAAAGCTGAATGGTTATGAATGTTCAAGTGTCTAGAATTAAATAGAAATAAGAGAGGAAGAAAACAGATGCAGGGGAAGTCCCATCGGAATTAAAGAATAAATCTAATCTGACAACAGTTTAGATGGATTTCTTAAAAGGATAGATAGATGGTGGAATATAATTAAGTCAGAATGGAATCCAGTGGTTCATAAGATTTTAACAAGACCATAGCAAACATCATTGAAGGATAAATAGCAATTTATTTCTGAAATCTTTATCTTTTACCCATAGCAAGGATACTTAGTGTTATGCCTTGTACTGATTACTTTCTAAAATATATTTGAAGAAAGAACAGATAAGCAATACAATACAGATAACTTAATATCAAAGAATCAATTTAAGCTAAATTCTGAAATCGCTTGGACTAGAAGATATAATAATGAAGTGGCTCTGGGTTTTGACAGATTAGATGGTTCCTTTGAAAGTCAAATTAGTTGGTTCCTTTGAAAGTCAATGGTTTGAAGTGTCCTGGGGACTATTGCCTGGTTCCAGTCTGCCTGCCTCTAAATAAACCAACCTGCAAGTTTTGGAAGAGGAGCAGGGGAACTCTGGTCCCATGCTGCAGGTGGGATGGAGACCGAAGAGGCAATCATGAGAGCTGGGTAAGTGAGCATATGCTATCCCAGGGGCAGTGGAGGAGACCATGGCCTCAGCAACAGAGGAAGATGGTGTGACACTCAGGTGTGATAGCACTGGAGGTTCCATACCTCTATCTCACCTAATAAAGTATAATAATTCACTTGAAGTTCCTGGTCCTTCCAGGTTTTGTGTCAGCACAGGCTGGTTTACAATGGCAGGATAAAGTCTCTGAGGAAGAGGTACTCCAAATCACAGACCTCTTGTATCGTTCTTCAAAGCCCCACTAATCTTTCCAAACCCTTCTTAATGTTGTTCCTTCACACACCATTCTTATATTGCTATAAAACTAAGTTTTGCCAATGCCAACACCAAAAAGAAGATGCTGAATTGCATGTACACGGCAAGGCTTGAGGGGTTCAGAGGGTGGAGCATGACCCCCACAGACTCTGTGGCCTTTGTGGCAAGAGATTTGGGCTGCCTTGTGCCAGAAATGACAACCTCTTCACAGGCCAAAGCCAAGTCCATCAGCCGTGCCACTATGAAAACATATTTGTGAAAGAGCAGAAAACACCAGAGACAGAGAGACAGAGGGAACAACAAACAAAAAGAGAGCAAGAAACATCAGAGGAAACATCAAGGCCAGAGGAGCAGGAGATACTCCACAGTGGAGCAGATATTCCAAAAAGGACTGCAGCTTGTGGAGGACACGTGCCAGAGCAGAGAGGAAGAGTGACCGTAAACCCCCCGTGCCACTTGTTGGTTGAATAAAGGGACTGACTGTTAACTGTGGTGATAACAAATAAGAAGGAGAGGAGTCAGCAGTGAAGCTGAGCCAGGCAATGGAGGAGGAAGGATGTTTTCCTTAAGTGTGTAAATATTTTTCTCTTTTTGTTTTTCTTTACCAGCACCCTGATTGGCACTCAAATATTTATATTAACTGGCAATAAATCAAGTTAAATTCCCCAAATTTGAGTCTGTTTTACCTGCATTAGTAACTGATAAGTAACATCCCTGTCTTTATTTGGACCCACAAGTCTTCTCGCTTTCTCATCCTTACTATTTTCTTTCCCTCCCTCCCCCTCTAGCCCCCCCCCCCAATCAGTGGGCAGGGGGAGTGAGCATGTGGCTGTGTGGGTGCTTGGCTGCAAGCCAAGGCCAACCCACTACAGTTGCATTATCCATCAAGATGACAAAATTAAATTTTTTCTACGCTCTGTAGAAGCATGAGAGTGGTTCAATATAATGTTAAATTACTGTATCTCCCATGTGGTACCAACGTATTTGGTGATTCAAGTCTTTCTTATAGAGGAAGTGCTTTAAAATTAATATATTTCAGAAGGAGAAATTGAAAACTATTCTTATTTCAATGTTTTTGTGGTGAGGAAGAGATGAAGATCATACTTCAGTGTGATTGCACTGGGAATGATGAGGTTATTCAAGATCTGACCACAATATTACTCAGTTTGGAACCTGAGTCAAGGTATTCTGTGCTAACAGAGACACATCATGAAAAAATGGCACATTCAGGTAAAACACAGGAGAAAGCCAATTTATCCATCAAGGAAGTTAAAGAAACAAAATCTAAGGGGTGAATATCTCTCCACTATAGCTAAAATAGTCTTCAGCGTACCTCCCAGGTGCTAGAGTACATTCAGAATCACGCAAGTACCACTCCAAATTCAACTGCAGTACGTGATAAACACCAAGATTTTAATGGGCTATGCTGGTAGAAACTCAAATATTGGCTTATTTATAATTTAAGTTTACCAGTAAGGAAGGTATGAAAACTACAAGATTCTGAGCAAGCAGTTGAAGTATATAGTTATTTTTCTTGCCAAGTAAAATCTCAATATTAGATTATCTCCCATCATTAGTGTCACATAGATGTTTTAGATTGGAATCTTACACTTTATCTGAGCCCAAGAACGTGTAGGAATCAAATTGTCTGTCCTGAAGAACTTGTATTTGGGGTTAGATGAAAAACAGCATTGAAATGACTTGTTCATCATCCAGTTGGTCAGTGAAGGAAACAGCAAGAAAATGTGGATCTCGTAAGTCCATATCAATCACCCAGTATCAAGAAGAAATCGTGTTTCCATCTTACATGGTGTTAACCTGGTGAGGTTTTACCTGATAAACACACAATTGCTTCCAGTCTCATTCAGTTCTTTCTTCCTTTTAAAAGCAGAAGCAGATCTGCTGACTTGTACTATTGGATTTTTTGATGTGGGCACCTTTTCCCAATAAACTCCTCTGTGTCTACCAGCACATTTTACACAGACTGCTAAACATCCATCAGATGGAAATGACTCACAGTCTTTACTGATTAGGTCATATTTGAGCCAGTGACCTAGAGTTGAAGAGTAATGACAGCTTAAATTGCTTTCTACCATACTGCAAACAGCCAGATGCTGAAATACAGTTGAAAGATGCGATTTAGCATACTTCAGTTTTATAACAAGCAGTTATCTGTTGCAGCTTTAATTCCAGTCAAAGTAAAACCTTTGATAGTTCACTACTTACAAAGCACTAACCAACCAAATATAGTTATGAGGAACTGGGAATGCAGGCATTTGCATGCTAAGATCAACAGTGATTTTGTGTTTTTTTTCAACAGCTGCCGAGTTTTGTCGGCATACCAACTGCTTCATTTCATCTTCACAAAGTTTGTTGATGTTAAGATCCAGAGACAGAAGAAAAATCTGTGAAAGAATTACAAGAAATGTTGTTGCAGTTGCAGCATTCTAAGTATAATCAAGTCTGTTTTGTGTGTTTTGAAGTATTCCCAAATCGGGATTTTATGGGGTTTGTTTTTCTTTGGCTTATTCTTTTCACTGACTGAAATATTTGATAAATGGCAGCAAATGCTACTAACCAAATGATGATAATCATTGTTAATAGTGCCTTTCTAGATGGGCACCATTGTAAATTGAAGTGGAAGGTGATGTGATTGCATTAATAAGCTTCTTAAGAAATCATTATAGTACTTTCCATAGTTCATAAGGAGAATTCCTGGCCCTCATGTATGATATCCTCTAGATCAAAAGGCAATAGATCTGCAAAGAAAGAATTACTTTTCTGCCCTTCATTTATAGCATGCATTCAAACCTGATTTGCATTCAAGATAGCATATGAATTTTCCCTTACATTCACTTCCAAGGGTATTGAGGGAAAGTAAATTTGGTTCCGTTCTATGCAGACCTGAATATAAAGCACAGCTGTACTTGACACCTCATTGTTCTTCTACTGAAAATATTCTTATGGTGTTTGTTCAAGAGAATTAGAGACTTTTATCCCAGCTGCAGTTTTCACACTATTTCCAGTAAGAATTAAAAAAAACGCAAACCCTCACAAAGAACAGCAGAAATTGCAACAGTGTATTCTGTGAATATAAAATGAAACTCTTGCTGCTGTCTCTCTTCACATTTTAGCATTGGTAACTCTAATAAACATTTGCCCTCATAAACCAGACCACAAACAGTACTTCCTATCTAAGGATGCTGGCTCTGTGCCCTGGTACGCTGTTGATATGCATGTAGAAATACCTTCTTTTATGCCTTGAGTGTAATGCGTAGACAGTATCGGGGGACATATTTTTCCACAAAAATATAAAGCAAAATTTGTCATTTCAGTGAAACAGTACATGTACTAAATGATATGTGGATTAGGCCATCAAGGCCAGTAGTAATTCGGGAGGAAAGTTAATGCAGGGATTAGGGCATTACTTTGGTGACCACTTTCCTGAATGATCATGTGCAAATATTAGTATACTTGAAAACAGCTTAAAAACTGTTTATTCTCACAGTACAGGCTAGATAGACTCCTAATTTATAACCTCCAAGGAGGTTATATACAGCATCCATATACAGACAGAACCAAGAAAGCATTGAAGGATACATTGGCATTGTGTTGATTTGGTAGCTGTTTTTTCTTGTTTTCCTCCAGTACAAACTGCATACATTTTGGTTTACAGCCTGACAAGGTCACTCTGAACAGCTGCTCCACCCTAGAGCTTATTGACTGCTCTCTCAGTTGCGTATGATCTGTGAAGTCACTGACAGATGTTAGATTGACCAGCCTCCACTTCCCAAGATTATCCGTGTTTAGATGTGACAGTCGTGAGAAGCCTCCTCTAATCATCACAGTCTTCCCATGACGATAGAGAGCAACCTTGCAATGACATCAGGGCAGCTCCCTCAGCACTCTTGGATATAGCCCTCCCTGCTGCACGGACAGCTGTATGTCCAGTTTGTTTACACGCTCCCTATTCAATCTTGCTCTACTGCGGACAGTACTTTATAACCCCACACTGCTGCTAAACTGAGGGAGCTGGAGGGCATGAGGACATAAAGTAATAAGCATTGAGTACCATGGTCTTTTCCACGCCCTTCATCCCATTAAGCAGTGGGCCCATATTTTCCTTAGGTTTCCTTTTACAAAAGCCCTCAACTGCCTGTAAGTCTTGGTGTCTCTCTGTGCTAATTGTTGATCCTGGGGAGGAGATCACCTGCTTGCAGCAGAGCTGGCTGCACCAAGATGCCCTGGCAGGACCCAGCCATCCTGCTCAACTAGTTGTACCTAGTGTTTGCCAAGTCCTTGCACAAGCTGTAAAAGGTTCAACAATAAGCAAAGATGTGGCCAGATTGGGTATGCTGATTTTGATCCTACCCGTGAGTGCATGCTGTGTTGTAGTCAACCAAAGAGACACTTGAGCTCTTCATGCAAAAATTGAGCACCTAAATGAAGCTGCCATGGGCAGGACACTGACTCGTTGAACCAGGTCATTCAGGGACAAAAGGACAGTAGACAGGAGTTCACAGGGCAGAGAGGCACCCTAACAACAAGATTTTTCTCCTCTAAGGAACAAAAGTATTAACTTGCCTGTAACAGGTGATGGTGCACTCTGGAAAACACATATGGAAGCTCTGGAGTTTGACATATTTATCTTGTGAATGCTGTCATGTCCATACAAAATCACCTGTGATCACTGAAGGCCTGGTAGATCAGGAATTTATAACCTTTCTAAATGCAATACTTGTAAACACTGGTGCGGGGCGTGATATCGCACGAGGTATCGTGCACTCTCTTACACCAGATTTCCTTAAAACAAAAACAAAAGCAAAACCCCTAAAACCCTCTCACTTTCTCTTCTTTTGCCTAACTAGGAAGGTGTGAATCCTACTCACCTTAGCTTTTAATACTGAAGCTTCCCAGGCAGCTAACATTCCTCTTCAGCACAGGCCTGGAAGAGCTTTTCTCTTGGCAGACCTCTGCATCACGATGCCTTTATTGTCATGCACTCTCAAAACCAAAAAGGATTCTAGAAATGAGACAATCTCCTTTATATCATCTGTAAGTATTCCACAGGCATGCTCTGAATGCAACCAGCCAGAGTTGGTCCCACACAAAACAGATCTCTGTCTTCAAAGTTCTTCTTGCTCGAGACAGCTTTGCCTTCCCATGCGACAACATCACTACACTGGCACAAAGCGGTGCATGATAAAGGCAAAACTGAGAGGCAGAAGGAATGGCAGTTGGCACATGTTAGTGACATCTCATGCAGCAATCCCAAAAGGGATTATCACACCAAGAAGCTTAAAAGAGTTTTAAGAGTATGTAATGGTAAGAACAGAGGACCAGTATTATCAGTTTGGGACGTACAAACACAACAGAGACATTTTCAATAAAAGCAGTGTCTTCAGTAAAAACACACAGGTTTAATAAGAGCCTTTTCCTGTTCTCCCTGTCCTACTTCCACTGCCATCAGTGGAAAATCTTACTCTTTCTTCTGCATTTCTCTGAATGGTAGCTAATCAGAGAATATCCCTGAAAGTGAGCATTCAGTTTGACAGTCTTACTTATGAATATGTTTCTCAGATGCTGAAACCCCACTGAGACTTGTATTTCAGTATGAGTCATATTTCATCACAGTATGTTAATTTAGTTATTCGTTTCCATTGAGGGATTGTCTTACAGAACACGTCAATGGAAGCCTTATTGTTTCCAAAAGAATATTATGTCATCTTAATGCAGTTTAGATCCAGTGCCTGCAGCTGCCTTCTGTTTAAGACTTGTTTCATTTAAGTTTATAACATTCTGAGAGACTTAATTCCCATTCATAGTTGCTTGGATCTAGGTCTTTAGTTTTATTATTGATGTGATGCAGCACGAGTTATCCCTCTAAAAGCTGTTCTCAGCTGAATGGTTAAGCAAAACATCAATCCGGCCCCAGGGCTCAAAGCTAATCTTTCAGCTCATTACATTTTAAAGATTGCAAACAGTCAGAAGGCCTGGAATTTATGTAACTTGGGTTATATACAGAAAAAGCATGTAAAAGTTATATAACTTAATGTTCATATCAGATGTTGAAAAATAATAGGTATATCAGACACAGGGACATAACAGAAATGTCTCCAAGGAGTACTTAAGGTTATCCTTTGACTAAACACACAAAGAGCTATGTATTTTCACATATAATTAATTCTCTCACCATTTCATAATGAAATGCATATTTTTCCACTATTTAATTTTTATAATAGCATTCTCATAAGTACTTTAATAGTACTCTCAAATCTTTGCAATTTTAAATTGAGTTTATGAACAGGCTAATTAATTTTAGTGTCCTCATTATGGGAACATCAAAGTTCCTATTTACCTGAGCTGTTAATAGCTTGACTCCGGAAGAGCATTACAACTAATGCCAAGATTTTGTCATAGAAATATCTAAGGAAGTGCACAGTCAGATTTCTAAGTAGAAAGGCAAAAACTACACCAATTCAAAAATAAGATCAAGAGTCACATTCTCATGCCTTTGTTTTTACCTCTTAGGATACACTGTAAGGTATGCACTCAGTGAATAGAATCATCCTATCAAAATAATTGAGACTTTCCGTATTTAATTAAGAATAGATATCTCTTCTTTAAGGTATGAGATGGATGAAGAAATTCCTGTGTGGTCCTCCAGGCTGTGTTATTAAAGAAGCCAAGTGAGAAGTTCCTAGGCATTCTTTCTGACCTTAAACTTTATAAATCCCAGTCTGACGCCCTCCATGCTTAAAAAAGTACAGAATTTTAAAAGCACTTTTTTCTTCTTCTTCTTCACCTATGTCTTTTATAAATTATCTCCTGTCAGGCTGCGGTGTAAAACTGTGGCCTTTTTCCCACCAAAACTGCCTACCTAATGCACCATATGCTGCCAGTCAGTGGAATACACAAGGCACCGATTTCAAAAGGGTCACAAGAGCTGGCGGACGCCTCAGATGCAGTACAGCACTGTTATCTCTCCTGCTCTAAGCATGCACTTCACCTGGGACACCTCATACCCCAGCAAACAGGCTATCACACTCATCCCTGGATTGCTCCATGCCACCCCAGCCTCAAGAGCACAGGGAAAAGCAGCAGGAGACTGGGAAACAGAGGAGTGTGAAAGACAGTGCATGAGGTGGATGAAGAAATCATGTTATATTTACTCAAGTAAATAAAATTCCTCACTTTTTTTTTTCCCCCCACTTCTCAGACGACACCAATACAGTCATTTATTCCACTAAACTTTGAGCTCTTAAGAAGAGCTAAAATAAGACTGTCATCCCTCCAGGATCCCTACCTCCTCAATGACAAATAAAAGGCTTCTACAGAGGACAATTCAATCCAGCTAAAATCTGAATCAATTCCCAAGATTCTGCCACTATGTTAAGATCTATTACCACAGAGTCCCTTCTTCTGCTTCAGCAAGACCACTCCTAACAATACCCAGTGAAATACTCGGTAACAAATGTTGTGGCTCTCAAGGCTTTCAGCATTTTTCTGGCTCTTTGCCACTATGTTCACCTACTCACAAGCAGAAAGCAGAGAAATCAAAAAGGTTTCATTTAAAATATGGTTCACAAGGAAACTTTTATTCCCCGGATAGGCACAGACAAAATGCATCTCAGTTTTTAAAAGTGCATCAAGAGATCTGCCCACTGAAGTCAGACTCATGGAAAACAACTCTCTAACCTCCTACTTACATTAAAATCAGTTTCAGAGGGATTAGAAGCAGTTCTTTAATCATTTAGATCTTTTTAGATACCTGGGGAGGAGAAGAGCTTTGGACTTATGACCTGACTCTGTTCCCACTGAAGTTAATAGGAGACTTGCCATTAATTTCCAGAGGAAGAGGATGAGGCCCCAAACTTTTGAGAAAATGATGCAGTAGTGCTTAATGGATCGTGCAGACCTCCTCAGTTGAAAATACCTTTGTGGTTCCAAGTTTCCATCTACCTTTCCTGGATAAACACGGACATTTAGTTCTCTATTTCAAATTGTTTCCAACTAACATTTGCAACACAGTCTTATTCCCTTTTTGTCTTCGGTTAAAAAAAGAAATACTTAGCATGTTCCATGATATTAGGAAATGCCAAGGAATCATTCCAGCAAGTAAAATTTCATACATCTAGCTGGCTAGGAAGAATAAATAATGACCTTTTCCACATGCCAGCAAATATAAAACGTTCATATTTCCACAGGCACAAGCTTAATGGCCATCTGAGATGTCTGATTCATTTATGATTTAAGCACTGTTTATAGGAGTTGACCAAAGAATTTACTTGATATCACTGAGGAATGCAAAACACACGAGTAAATTATACAATGCAGATATCCACATTGAACTCACCAGAACTGAAATAAAACACATTTACACTAAAAAAAAGGTAAGCTTTTGCATGCACATTGACTTCTATCCAATCATGCTGTCCCAGTCTCCATCACTTCAAACCAATTATGCAATTTTTCAGTTAGCATATTACAATATCACATTGGAAGCCTGAATCTGACTTATGTCTCTTGTTTTCTTGATGTTACGCCCTTTCCACTACTCTCGGTCTCTCAGTGTGTTGTGCCTATGTTTACTATAAGACTACTACCAAGTGCAGACCTCATCTCATGCCGTAACTGCTGTTTACATGAGGAACACTAGTCCCTTTTCCAAAATAGGCATCTAGAGCCATTGGAGACTGGTTGCTTGTCTGGCAGATGCTGCTGCAGAAGGGTGTGGAGCTCCACCGGTCATGTGCCATGTTTTCAAACTATAGCAGACAGCAATAAATACTCCATCTAAGCATGGGAAACAATGGGCAGCAAACTGTGTTCCTATGGTAAACAGGACGTTTAAGCTCCTTCAATGTACCCACAGGGCCTCACTCCAGCCAACATAGGTACCTCCAATGACAGCTTAATCCCATCTGTTGTAGATGGTTATCAATAGGTGCGATGAATTAAACTGTGGAGGTGCCCATCTCTCTCCAATTCCTATGGTTATGCTTAAATTAATAAAGCCATTAAAATACATGGTCTCTCTGGCATGCAATTGTCCGTACTGATGAATTGTTAGCATGGTCCCTGGTGCAGTTTTGACCTGGGTCAACTAGCACTCTCCAAAACAAAGTCTGGACATATGTCAGGAGCTAGCCAGGGACTCTTCCCAATTCTGACAGAAGAATGGGCCTGTCTCATTTTATTTACTGGAATAGACGTAGCTTACATAACTAGCTTAGATGATGTACTTATAATTACAGCATGTCTCTAGACTAGGTGAGATGAATCTCATCCAGTATGACTGAAAAGATCATAGCTGGCCAGTGACTGCAGATGTTCTTCCAAGGACAAGAACTTTGGCCCCATAGTTCCAGATAGAGTCAAGGGTTACCACTTCAAAATCTTGCCTGACCTTAAAATGTCTGTGATAACATTTTTCAGTCTTACTCAGAATTGGTCTTATGGCACTAACTGCTATACAAACAAGACCTAACAGAAAACACCTCAAATACACTGAATGAAACAAAGAACATGAAAAGGTACGGGGAAGGATGGGATATAAACTGATACAGTATGTATCAGCAGCAGCATGGTCAGTTTAGCAGTGTACATTTTATAGAGTCACAGAATCACAGAATCGTTTGGGTTGGAAGGGACCTTCAAGATGATCTAGTCCATCATCTAGTCTAGCTGTGGGCAGGGACATCTTTCACTAGATCGGTTTGCTCAAAAACCCCCCTCCAACCTGACCTTGAACACTTCCAAGGATGAGGCACTCACAACTTCTCTGGGCAACCTGTTCCAGCCTCTCACCACCCTTATTGTAGAAAATTTCTTCCTTATGTCCAATCTAAATCTACCCTCTTTCAATTTAAAACCATTGCCTCTTATCCTGTCACTAGATGCCTCGGTATAAAGTCTCTCTCCATCTTTTAAGATCCCTATAAGTACTGAAAGGCCACAATAAGGTCTCCCTAGAGCCTTCTCCAGGCTGAACAACCCCAACTCTCAGCCTTTCCTCACAGGAGAGGTGTTCCAGCCATTTTCATTGCCCTCCTCTGGACCCACTCTAACAAGAACATGTCTTTCTTGTACTGGGGATTACATTTTGAAATGTTTGTCTATTCATTCTTTCTTGGTTGTCCAGTACTGGTATACAATTTCATCCCAAAACAGATATGCCATGATACATACTAGACATAATACCATGATGCATAAACTGCTGTGCCATGATTAAGACATTTTCTTGAGTACTTCAGCTGGCTGTTGGAAGTTAGGCAGGATGAATGAAGGCTGCTGTGACTAAAGGAAAATTTTCATATTTGTTCTTATATTTAAGATAGTCATGCAATATGATAGACAGTATGTAAAAACGTGAACAATGTGTTTTCCTTTACAGTCTCTCACACTAGCCATAAATACGTGATTTCCTCCATAGCGACTTCTCAAAAGCATTAGGCAATCTGGATGTAATTCATTTGACTTATATTTTTCAGGGTCGTATTCTCCTGTGTTACTGCTTTGCCATAAAGCAACTGCATAAAGAGCATCCCAGAACACAGGCAGACTTTAAGAGGAAATTTTTTTCAAACCAGTAAGCTGGCTCCTTATTATGGCCTATTATGTGGAACGTAGTCAAAAGGTACAAACAATCTGAGCGTCTAGCCTCAGTTAAGCGGAGAGTGGGGTTTGTTTCTTGGTCAAATACTTAGACTCCCTGGAACAATTTGTTTGATTCCTGGAAGAGCTGACTTGGATGCTGAGATTTCCAAGGTTCCACTGGATGCCATTGAACTCACTGTGGGAGCGGCCGCAGCCTGCTAGCCAAAAAATTAAAAACCTGAGGTCCTCTTACTTGTGGTAAACTTTACACACTGTGGCAGGTTTCACATAACTCAAATGACTCATGACCTATGGCCAAAGTAGTACTTGTAGTCAGCGGTACAAAGTATGTCATTGTGGTTATTTGGCTACTTCTCTCATCCCAGCTGTAGCCTTAGGTAAAAACTCTTGATGATTAGTTATAAAATGCGCTTTAAGATCGCCTGGGATAAAAAAAGTTCCAAAGTGATGCAACATTCACACGCATTGGTACAAAGCGTGCCGTGAACTTCGCATGGGTTTTAGCTCAGGCCCTGCAGGGACATACTTTACTAAGTGGGCAGGGAAAGTAGGCAGTCAGGAGGTGATTATCATCTTTACATAAGCCTCACGCCTGACTGCTGGGACTAGGAATTCCAGCTGGGATTGTTCAAGCCACTGTCTGTGTTGAAGTTATGTCATCAATAATGTAGCTCTTGGCTGGAGTAATTTCAAATAATAAAAGTTTCTGTAGTTTGTAAAACTGGGTTTTGGATATATAGAAGGCAGTCTAATGCCTCAGTGCTGCTCTCCAAACATCATCTTTCACTCTAAAACAGAGTTAAGGGCCAAATTCTCTGTGTGGCTTCAACCCAGACCCTAACATTGCAGCTGTAAGTTCTGCACAGGGTGAGTAGCTGTCTAAACATACCGGTCTTGAGGAGTGTACAGTTTAATTCACACACAACCCAGCAAGGCATGGCAATGGACCAGCACAGAGAGTGAATAATCATAAATAAGCCAGAACATTTCATTTGTTTCTTTTTTTAAAAAATGTCAGGAGGGTTATTGTGGGGGGAGAGGGGGACGTTTATTAGAAGGGCAGCTGGAAGAAAAAAAGCATCAGGTGAAATTAAAAAGAGCAGAATGAGGCTTCATAATGCCTCATAATTCATAGTAAAGTTTAAACCAAGCAGAGAACACAACATATGATAAGTCTCAGAGTCACCTGGGGGAAAAATACAGAGCCAAAGAAAGTGTAAGAGTGTGCTCTTCCTGTCCTGTAGGAGCAGCAGCATCCTAAAACTGTCACTTCCTTGGGGTTATTGTGCTCAGCTACCAGTGCAGCTGCAGTATACACAATCACTGTTCTAACTTTCTGTAGTTAATAGCAAATGTAGCACACCGTGACTCATAATCTGTT
This sequence comes from Rissa tridactyla, assembly GCF_028500815.1. Taxonomy (NCBI): domain Eukaryota; kingdom Metazoa; phylum Chordata; class Aves; order Charadriiformes; family Laridae; genus Rissa; species Rissa tridactyla. The sequence goes on along the minus strand of NC_071468.1, from coordinate 111,708,692 downwards.
GCACATTGACTTTGGAGAGGTGAGATGCATTTTATTAATCTCAGGTGGAACATAGTCTTCCTAATTTGAGCTATGATGTAAACGAAGCAATGCTAGGGCATAGGCATGAACGATGGAATCCAGCCATCCACGCTTCTTGTTTGTTGGCATGACTCTGGCAGGTTTTCAGCCAGTTACTGGTCTTCCAGGCATGGTTTGGGCACTTGCCTGTACCGGGGACCCTTCCTGGTGAGGTGTTCTTTCAGTGGGGAGTGGAAAAGGAGCGAGAAGCTTTAATGACATGGACACAGCTACTCTGCTACATGGCCTCAGGGCTGGAGAACAGGCCCCTGTTCTGCTCAGTTTATTTTCTTGGGTCTTGTCTTAGATGCCTGAGCAAATACAGAGGTTCTCACTCTCTCTAGAGGTGTTTAAAGCATCCAGCTCTCTGCGTGTGGGGAATGTGCAGTATTCTGTTTGGAATTCAGTGTTTCACTGGGCGCCTCTTTGGATAAGGCAGCCAGGTCCACACATTGATTTGCTAGAGCTGAGGAGAACCACCCTGTGTCTGCAATTCCTTCCACCTCTCTAAGAGCATGTAGTGTTTCCAGCAGAAACCAACGTACGACGATCTGATAACATCAATGTGTTCTTAATAGCAGTGATATTAATTAATGACTTATTAAGTATTCCAAGCATAGAACATATTCAACACAATAATAAATCTTTTCTTTGAATTAATTATTATAATAAAGCTGAAGATTTTTCTTAACTCAGAGCAAATTACTTGAACAAACTGTATCATGCAGACTAATATTTTAATTGAATAAGTAATTCAAGGCAGAGGAAAACAGCACTGCTTACATTTAGGGAGCCATGGTGTTACCATTTCTTAAACCTTCAGAGTCAAACTCACTTCTAGCACATTCTGTACTCTTCTTTTGACAAGATTCTTACAGGAGTGAAGAATTTCTGGTTTTAATATAGGATGCACAAATGCAAACAACAGTTCTTTTTTTAAAATCATCTGTATGTTCTACCACCCACCATAAACTTCTCTTGGCACCAAAGATGCCTCCAAGCTTGTCTCAGCTTTAATCCCACTTGTAGCCATGAGCATCACTTTTGACAGGTTTGCAGCCCCCGCTTATTAGCAGCAACAACTGAAATCACCTGGCTTAGGACACCTCTCCTGGCAGCAGCAGTCCTCTTGGTCAGACCAATTGATTGGGAAGTGTTACTACCCATACGCAAACCACATAGCGCCCACCTATACAGGAGGCTTTCACTGATTTTACTGGAATCTGAGCAGTCTGAAGGAAATATTCAGATGACATTGTTCAGTGCCTGCTTTGTCATTCAGACAAATTTTCATTAAAGAAGAATGTTGTTAATCCCTGTTTGTAAGGCAATAAATAAGGTATTTCAAACCTTGCTGCAAAATATTTCCACGGAGCTATTCTGTGATGCAGTTGCTCCTGTGATGTCCTTGAACTCAGCCATGGGAATCAGTCAGACCTTGTGAAACACAACACTAAAGACCAGGAAAAGTCCTATGTCACTTCTTTGGCATAAGGCAGCCGTGGTAGCTTGAAAGAGGCAGCGACAGTGCTGAAGATCTCTGTTAGCTAGTTGGTGCTTCATAACTCTTTGTCCCACCCCTTAAGACTCAAAGTGTTGCACCTATACCTGGTGGAAAGCAGCAGTATTTATCATTCAGAGAGATGATAGGGCTGGAGCAACTGTGCTATGAGGACAGGCTGAGACAGTTGGGACTCTTCAGCCTGGAGAGGAGAAGGCTCCAGGGAGACCTTATAGCAGCCTTCCGCTACCTGAAGGGGGCCTACAGGAAGGATGTTTCAGGGAGTGTAATGATAGGACAAGGGGTAATGCTTTCAGACTGAAGGAGGGTAGATTTAGATTGGATCCTAGGAAGAAATTCTTTCCTGTGAGGGTGGTGAGGCACTGGAACATGTTGCCCAGGGAAGCTGTGGATGCCCCATCCCTGGAAGTGTTCAAGGCCAGGCTGGATGGGGCTTTGAGCAGCCTGGTCTAGTGGGAGGTGTCCCTGGCCATGGCAGGGGGGTTGGAACTATATGATCTTTAAGGTCTCTTCCAACCCAAACCATTCTGTGATTCTATGACGGTGGCAGCCCTGGCTGGCAGGCAGTATCCAGCATGTCTCTAGCTCTTTGAGAAAAGAAAGTAGAGCAAAAAATCTTCTGAGGCTGTTTAGTCAGTAAAGTTTAGACACTGATGAGCACAAAACAAATCAAATGGAGAGGCAATGAAGTTTATGTGGCAGATATTTGTCACATTAGTTAATACAAGGCTAGATGCTTCAGTGATATAGATCGATTGACTCTAACTCGCATATCCAAAGAAGTGTTGGGCATCCATTCTATTTCTGGCATATTAGACTGATAACCTTTCCAGCCTTCCAGGCTGACCTTAAAACAGCCCTGGGGATAGGAAGTGGTAGGCATGAAGTAATTCAAGCTGGTCTTTCTTGTGCGGAAAAACAAAGCCCTTGATTCACTTCAGTAGCATGATTCAATTACGAGTATCCACCACAATCAGAAGTGGACGCTTTCTATATTCATATGCAAAAAGGCAGGTAGTTGAAAACAGGATGGTAATCGGAAATGTCTAACCTATTCCACAGTGGCGGAAGATTAAAAGGCATTATTCCTCCTTAGGAAAAATACCCCGTCGCACCTAAAAAATTATTAATTGTCTGCAGATTGGCTAAAAGTCATGTCAATTACACTAATAATAGCTCTGATGTTGAAGCAGCTGTAGTTAGGTTCCAAAGTCAACAGCTCATTGTAAAAAAGAGATAAGTTCTTATCTTTCTAGGTCTTCTCATTTGAATCTAACTACAGAGAAGTTAAGGCTGCGAAATAACAGCCTGTGCTATGAAAAAACGCCTTTACAATAACAGTTCAGGAGAAAACCCAAAAAATCCAACTCTGCCTCACAATCCTCTGATGTGAGACACAAACCCCCCAGTGGCCCAACTGCTCAGGCTGTCTCACAGGGGAGAGAGCAAAAAGGAACCTTGTCAGCTACTATTGATTATTAATTTATTATCATATTTTATTGTAGCAGTCCTGCTCCATGACAGATAAGCTGTGTCAAGAAATTTATAGGTCTTTTGAACTCACAGGCTAAAGTGACAGTGGCTATTAAATAGTGAACTGTTATAAAAGAAGCTGAGGCCCCATAAAAGGAGTAAAATGGGATGAAAGGTGTCTCCACCGATCTTCATCTCATCTCCCACACTAGTCCACCAATTTCTGATTAATAGCTCATTAGGGGTGGGGTAAATTTCTATGAGGAAAGCAAAACCTGCTTTAAAGTGGCACAACTTGCCAAAACCAGCAGACAATCTCCTTCTTCTAAGGGCAAGTAAACAAGCACTTGGTGATGAATCAGTATGGTCATTAAGCATTGACCTTAACTACCTTTATACTGACAATCCAGAGTTATGTGAGGTGAAATCTGAGAGATCGTGAGTTTTCCGTCAAAAGTTATCCGTCTTCCAAGAAATTTTCTGGGCCAGATTAAATGAATCAAAATTTTTTCCTTTGCACATGCATGTCTGGGGAAAAAAAAAATAATTAAAATTGCAGGTACATTTCATGTCACTAGGATACTTAAGTCAACACTATTTAAGGATATTCAGCACATTACATTCCATCAGCCGTGTGGGTGCAAAAGAGATATTGGCAGAATGATATTTTGGGAAAAAATATGCGCTACTTTATTTCATTTTTTAAAGGAAGAGTCAAAAGGGTTTTCGTTGAGTTGGGTTTTTTTGTTTTGGTGGGGATTTTTTTAATCGTTAAAATAAAAGAGCTGGATATTTCCAGTATTTCCCTTTTTTGCATAAAAAAAATAAAAAGAGGCAAAGCAGCAACCATTTTTACTTAGTTTAAATTCATGAATAGTTTAAGTTCAGATGAACCTGCATTTTTGAAAAATCTACCACTTGGTCCCCAAATACGTTTTCTTGTCATCAAAAATACTGGCTCAAAAATACAGTGTCCAGCTTCTTAATGTTTTCACTTCCTAAAGACAGTGGATGTGAAATTAAGTTTATAGAATTATAGCCTAAGAAAAGGAGGCAGAATCAGAGTCCCACTCAAAATCAGGCATCTGAAGCACTCATAAGACTTACCCATTATGAGAATTCTACAAAAGACGTGTAATCTAGTTCTACTTTATATGGCCCACGAGTAAATTTAGCAGAATTCCCAAAAAAGTGTTGGCCAAACCCATACATATTCAAGAAGTGTGTGAGAGATGCCGAGGATGATTGCATGCACTAGCCCGCTCCTGAGGCCATATTTTAGCCCTCTTTGCAACCAAACAGTTCCACAAACAGTGGAGGTGTCAGTGATGACCATTGCGCTCCCCCAAAACACAGGGCTTTGGTTTTCCCAGCTCTACCTGTGGGCACGACAGTCGTCTTTGACCCATTTCTTCCCCTCTCCCACTCTCCAGACACACCTGACAACGTCTTTCTGTTGTTCAGGCAAGTGCAAAACCAGTCTCGTTTTTCACTTTCAATAAACATCTCCAACTTGAGCATTTATATATATTTTGAAATAATTTCTCTTCCATTACCTTGTTGAGTCTTCCCTTCCACTTATGCATATTTTAAACATCCAGAACTTTCTCAAATATCTGCTGCATAATGCACCACACCTTTTTGTTCCTTCTGCACCTGTCTTTGCGTAGCTTCATCTGATGGCCCTGTTCTTGCATGGGACAAGAGAAAGAGAGCAGAGGTAGATGAAATTCCACCCCAGATGAGTTCCCTAAGCTTGTTCAACAGATTAGTAGCAGGTCTGAAGATTAGGTGCTCTCTTTCTGCAAAGTACTTTTCTGTTCTGCAGAAAGGTCTAGCTTACTTTTTTCTGACTCATTTCTGAAGCTAGAGGAATTTTCTTCCCTATTTCCCATTCAGAAACATTCAGTCACCCAAAGATGTTCTCCCACCAAATAAAAATTATCAAGCCCTCCTGCTTGCAGGTGTTACTGTGGGGGAACAAATTGCCTACAGCGCTGTTGCCAGAATTGCAGGCCTGAATTCAGCAGCTTCTCAAAGCGGTAATTGCAGCAATATTCAGAGTGGGTCTTGCTTTGCATCCTCTTTTGTGCTGTTTCTTCAGTCACTCAGGAGCTGTCCTGGTTGGCATCAACACAAAGCCCACCAGTGCTCTTGCTCCTCATCTTCTATTTAATGCAGCGAGGGCCAGCAAAGATGCTGTCTTCCCACAGAAGTTTCTATCCAAACATCTTATATTTCAGCCCTGCTGTTCTCGTCTTTATGTGTTCGTAGTTAAATGAAGCCGCTCTTCATCTTCCTTGATGGTGTCCTAGCTCTGTGTTGCTCACATCATTGTGCCATATGTGCAGTATGGATGTGTTGTTCCTAGTGTAGCTGTTAAACCCCATATGCTTCAGTCTGTGGGAAAGAAAATATTATATATGTAATCAACAGGCTATTTCTCACGTAACTTTTTATTCAATCCATTAAAACAGATTTTTCAGTGAGATTTAATATTCATTATTCTTGACTTATTGAATCGAGTCCTGCAGCCATGTTTGAATTTTATTTATTTATTTATTCCCTTTAGGGGAATAGTCAGGGGCAGTATGTGCCACTATGATATGAAAATTCCACATAAATAGCAACCAGTACACAAGAGGAAATGAGGAGAACATGGACCCTACAGTCAGCATATGCCATCTGATATTTTAAAGTGTTATCCATGCATGCCCTCCTTCTGAAGTGTATTCTGCTATTCTATATTGTGGAATTTAGGACAACCAAATAGCAGATGAAGTAACTTAATTCTGTGGTTCTTTACCTCCCGAATAATATTTAAGGCTAATTCCTTAGTATTCCAAAATCAAACACCATGGAATGTAGAGAGAAGCTAACACCTTTCCTATGGAAAGAATGTAAGCAGTGAGATGACATTACAGGAGGGAACTGGTTGACATACACACTAAGTAGGCTGTGCTCTGTTCAAGTCACTTAATGATGAATTACCATTTTTAGAAGTGATGCCCTTAAGTAACAGAAGTTCAGGAATGTAAGTTGTCTTTCAGAGTGAGACCTTAACTGCAGACAGATTTTACAATGAGGTTTTAATTCTAGTGTGTCTAGAATAGCTAGTATTCCTGTATGTCTTGGGAGTACCCAAGCTAATATAAATTATTTAAATAATATGCAAAAGAACATTTGAGGATTTAAATTGTGACATCCATGTTCTCAGTAAAACTACATGGTGTTTGCTTTGCAAGCCTGTTTTTGATTTACAGACTCTAGAAGGCATAATAAAATATTATTATTTAAATGCCACAGTCAGGTGTTTTTTTAAAGTGCCTGCTAGCTATTCCAAGATACCAATGTCCATTGTTATCATCAGAACAACCAAGTTTTTCACTTCTTCCTTAATGTGGGTCCCCTTTGGTTCTTTTGCAAGCATTCCTCAAATATCTAAAGACAGTTAAATTCTTCAAAACCTTTCAAACAAAGCCAACAAGAGACAACTATCTCAAGTTTGTGTCTTGTAAACACTAGTATAATACAGTCTTAACGGAAACCATCACTTTTGATCTTTACTAACACATGGATGGTGGAATAAATTGTAGGATCCATACCCAGCCCAACGCTATTTAACAGCCAGTGATGAGGAACTCAACGTGTGATCAAGCTCTGAACTGGCCAAATAAGCCGCTACTCTGACCAAGAAAAAAGAAGGCTGAAACGCAGGCCTAGCTGAAGCTTCTAGACTGCTTAGGCATGTGTGGAGAGCAAAATCAGGAGACTACTTCTGGCCATCATTTTCCTCTACCTAACCTAATGTTGTTAATTAAAACCAAATGAAAAGTGGCAGTGAGTGAATAAAAAATTGACCCTCAGTCTATGTCTAGTAAATTTAAGGAGCATCAGAGAGCATTTAAGGGCCCACAGGCATGTTCCCAGGTGTGATTTTGGCTCAGGTCAGATAAATATAGTTCAGGAGTTAGCATGGGCCAGGCATCATTCTCAATGGGTAGCTGCATATGGCACAGCTTGTTTCATACGTATAAAACATTTAAATAGCATGGATATGGCCAGACCAGACCTGTTAGCCTTCAGGATAGAAAACAGGTCCTGACATTGCTTAGTTTGCGTATCTGAATTCCGGGTCAACTGGATAGCCCAATACACAGCAATAAGAGAATACAGTGCAAGACATGCATGTGTGAATGTCCCAGGAAAGAGAGGAAAGAGAAGGGAATAAGATGGCAGCACAGTCCTGGGTAGTCCATCACTGAAGGGTTAGCATCATTTTGAACAGAAAAGTGGTGCAAGAGACCTCCATCACTTAGATTCTTGCAGCTCAGAAGGTCCGCACAGCTCTCTCAGCCCCTCTTCAGGCACATCAGCCGGTATTTGTTCCATGTACCCTACAGGAAAGAAAGAAAAAATGACTACCGAAAACAGTCGAATAGCAAGGAGGGTAAAGGTGTTGATCTTCCCCCCTCCATGACACCCAGGTTTTCCACCAAATGACACGGCAAGAGAAAAGCTGAAATTCAAAATGTAGTTTTGTTTGGCTTAATGTGGTGAATTAATGCTTAGCTGTTGGATTATGGCGGGGGGGGATGTTTTTTACTTTTCTGGTCACTGAAAATATAGCGCAGATATTTTTGTCAGTTTTTGTTTTTACTATCAGTGATCCAAAAAATCAGCTAATGATGCAGCACATTCTGGGATTCTTTGGTACTTAGCAAGCTGCAGAACTAGTGAATCATCACAGCAAAAGCACTACATTGTCAAAGCAGGTCTGCTTGGGATGATCGACTCTGAGATCATAGTTCTGCAATTAATGAAGGGCCTGATCTCTTTGGATGATGAGGCCAGATGGAGACCACGTGAGCCTGCCCTGGCAGCGACTCTGGCCCAGATTCTGAAATCTGCTTGCATATTAGATAATTCTCCAGTGCCAAAGAAGGAATTTAAACCTTCAGTTTTAAATATGCCCATCTATCTGCTACTTTTACCAAACCCCTAGATTCCCAAATTCACCTCTTCTTAACCTGGTCCCTCAGGTGGTCCCTCGGGACCTTCTTACTCTAACAGGAACAGTGAGGGAATGAGCAAGTGAGAATATACACACGTACATGCACACACTCTTTGAAAAGCACATTAACAGAAGACAGCATTTCAAGCTGTATGATAATATAGTGCATTAAAATGCACTCCTAATACATTATTTGTTGTGTGACTGAGTAGAAACAGCATATGCAAATTGATTCCAAGCATGCAATGTAATTCCCATGTATATGAGCTGTGTAAATGGGAATTCAAGTTTGTTATGAGCACTGACTGAGACACGATCTTTGGTTGTTTCGGTTTTTTTCTAACTCTGAGTCATCAGTCTCACTGCCTGATAATGAATTTGAATGCGAGTCTGTATAATACTTTCTCATTCTCAATCACGTACCCTCCTGTCATCATGTCATTTCCAGGGAAATACAGTTCAAACCACATCTCGCAGCGATGAGGCGAGAGATTGCTTTTTCTGGAGGAGGAGGAAATATTTGTCACCTTAATAACTTAAAAATGGATGCTTTCAAGAACTGTCCGCATCGCCGTTTCATTGAGCTCAGGAGCATTGTGCCGTTTTGCCTGGTGAGTTTCATCTTCATGGCAACTGAGAACATGCCCATCAGGCTCACCGAGGGGGACACGACATGAGTTAGTGAAGTGACACTGTACGGTATACAGTCATGAAAAGCAAACACAAGATGAATCATCCATTTTCAGGGCCCAGCGTTGTCATTTACTGCAATTTTCAGAGCGCTTTTCTTAAAAAATTATGGTGGCTTGGAGTGGACTTTTCCCCCACCCCTCTCGTTATTCTATTTTTACCCTGACACATTCTTTTAAGTGCTTTATGAAGTTATGAAAATAAAGACAATGTCTGGCCTGGAGTCACCTGTGGGGGATGTATGGCATATTTGCTACTAGAAAAAGAATATTGCAGGTGGGATGACAGATCTATGTACAGACTGCCTGTTCCCTAGATTAATCCTGAATCTGCTGGAAAGAGAAAAAGGTGGTTAAGTAACAGATCCAGGATGTATTTCCAAGTCTTTGAGGTCCTAGGTTTGAGAAGCCATGGGAGGACAATAAAAACTGCATGGACTGAAGCCGGCAACTCCGAGTGACAGCTATCTTTCTCCCTATATGCATCTCAAGAAATTTTCCTTGAGAGCAGCTTAACCCATGACTAATCCCACACAGCCTAATCAGGTCGCCGGTACGGTTCACAACATTTTTGAGGGGGCGCGGTGCTTACAAAAGGAGAAAAGCTGGTAACGTCAAAGGGAGAAACCTGCTAGCAGAAGAGCACGCCTGGCAAAGCCAGAGGAGCAGCTTCCCGCCCCCAGTCACAGGCACAAACCGCTCCTGGAGCCTAACCACGAGTGCCCTTCTTGCAGCTGCCTGCATGCAGCAGAGAAGGCAGTTTCCTTCATCTGCCTCTGACACACGGCAGCGAAGACTGCTCTCTCTGTGTGAATGCACAGCAGCCTCCAGGTAACAGATGGGGAAGGTCCCACGCGAGGTATCCTGCTGTCTTCTCTGGAGCTCGGGACCCTCAGCTCACTGCCAGTCCAGTCTCATCTATGGTCCCCTGGGACCCCATCCGATTTCACACAGCAACCTGAGCACGCAGTTATGCACCGAAAGGTCTAGGCTTCAGCCTTCCTCAGCCACAGGTCAACCTGGTTTTACACACTCCTCAGGTCATCAATGAACCAGTTAAGGACACCCTCCACTCCTCCTGAAGAAGCTCTGCTACCTAACACTGAAATTTGGAGATTACAACACTTACCCTACCCCAGCCAGGGCTTTTCCTACCTATTTACCAATTATTTCTGTACTGTACCATGAATGGAAACTTTAGGCACAAAGACCAGGACCCAGGCCTCTCCTTTTCAGTGCTCTAACCACTAGCACAGATGATGAAGCACCTTCTTACCTCTTATTTTTCTATCTCCCTGGCTTTTGCATTTTTTGAATGCAGGACACAGACAGGATGTGGAATGTGAGAGATTCCTTGAGGAAGGGGCATAGTTGATAGAAAGATGGATGAAGAATTAATAAGATCAGGCAAAAGCAAGGATAGGAAAAGAAAAAGAAGACTCCTGAGGAGAATACATTTGATCAGGAGTTGGGGACAGGTTTCAGATCACGTGAAAAGGGCAGAGCATCAACTTTGAAGGGCGGAAGGTGGTAATAATGGGAAGGAATGAATGTGGAGAACTACCACTGGAGTCTGGGGCCCGCAATTTAATAAGCAGAAGCCAGAGAGAAGGTATGAGAACAGAAGGTAAAAGTGATGGTAGAGCAGTAGCCTGCCTGTCTTTGGAGAACTTGCTGATTAGTATCTTGTGCCTCTGCTTTTGCTTTCTAACAAATTGTTGAGACACAGTGGCAGAAGTGTATGTCTCCGTCGCCCTCTAGTGCCAGGTCCACTTAGGAGATGCACAACAGCTGAGAGCCCTTTGGCCACGCTGAGAAGCAGGACTGAAGAGACCAGGCTCCTTGACAATCTGCATAAAGGACCAAGAGGAGGAAAGTGGGAGATCGTTTTTCCCCCATTATCAAAAATAAACATAGTAAACTACATCAAAAAGACAACTGAGCGCATAGAGCCATGCACGTGACCATTTAAGAAAATGTCAACAGGTAATTGTCATTCAGTGCTGTTGACATTGCTTGAATTTGTACTTGGTAATATTCATGTTAATTTAGCATTATTTGCATAGACATTGAACAAGATGCATGTGAGAGATGGGCTTAAATAATAATAAAAAAAACTTTCCACTTTCTTTATTCATTTATTTATATTGGATGTGCAAGTTTATTCTCCTCCTGGGCTTAAAGGCCAACTGAAGAAACAGGAGCATGGAAACTGCAGTGGAGGGAAGAGATTTATAGACTGTTTAAAACCCTTTTGATCTTCATTTGGCCATGCTGCTTTCTTGGGTTTTTTTTATTTGGATTTAGTTTTACTTGTACAAGCTTAGTGCTAACTGGCAGAATACTGTGCATTCTTGTAAAATGCAGAAATATGTACTTTCAAAACTAATGTTTATGCATTGCAGGTAGTGATGTGGAAACTTTAAGGAAGGCCCTCTCTACACTGGATTTATTTCAACAGGTGCAAATTCTTGGTACTAAACCTCTTGCTGAAATTTGGTTTAGTCTAATTTAGTCAAACCTCCACTAAATCACACCAATTCTCCAAATACCTTTAAAATTTGTAGCATAACCTATTCCTTAAAGCTGTCTTCTCTCACACAGCTGATTGCTTAACCCATTGCAGTTTCTCCACTTCTTGCCTGAACCAGCTTAAATTCAGACCAGAAGTCCTTGGCCTCTGAAGGAAGTTGTAGGATAATTTCTGCTCCTTGGAACCAAGGAGTGATTCAAAAATGTGTATCAGCTTGCAGTTTTGACCTACTACATCAGAGGGACTCATCTGGACGTCATGTGGCCACTCTGCAGGACATGGGTTGATACCCTCTGAAGGCAGGGATGCAACTCTAGTGAAGACACACTGGTGGAAATGGACCTTTGTTTGAATCTATGGCTCCTGCGTTCAAAACAGGAATGAAAACATGTTAGTTGCTCAGGCCCCAAAGGACCTTTCAAACCTTAATGACTGGCCACACACCTTAGTATTTGTTGATCATCATTTATGAAATCAAAAGCATGGGATTGATGCCTGGATGAATAACAGCTGTGGGTCATTTCTAGAGCCCAGGGCTCTAAATTCCCACTCATAGGTTGCGGATTAACTAGATACTATTAATGTCTGATCCCTACCAGCTCCCCTGGGATGCTGACACTCTTGACAGTTCTGAAGCCATAAGCCAAACTGGAATAAAACCAGCCTGAAAGTCACTGTCCTTTCCTCCTTTCAACATCACAAAACAGAATAGTTGAGGTGGAAAGGCACCTATAATAATAACTTAGTGCTCCTTTTGAGTAAGGATTGCCATGTTTTTTACAAATACTAGGGAGTCATCCAGGCCTCAGTTACACTATGAAAAGCAAGAAAAATATTTTCAGAGATCTGTCTTTGAAATCAAAAGATAGACAGGACTTAACAGTCAGACTGGCTGATGCACTCTTTGAAAAATGCACGTGGCCCCAGTATGTGTTTTATAAAACTATGTTTAACACTTTATAGAGCTTGAACTGGCCATGCACACTTTATTAAGTATGTGGAAACAGCTGTTCACAATTAAGTTCTTTATTCTTCAAATACCTACTACTGGGCACCAAATTGACTGCCATATGTAATCCAAGGCAGTGATCTATATCTCCATATAGACATACTCCACAATATCCTTAAACTGCTTCTCTTTCTAATAATGTTAGTTTTTCTGCATAGTAAAAAATGGAAACTCAGAGCCTAATTCTCTTGTTCTGACCAACATGAATCAAGGCACTGGAGCTGTGCTGATGAAAGCAGACGTAAAATAGAATGATAGTCAAATCCCTGGAGCCCATTTTAATTTTTGCAAGTTACATATCTAAAGCCTAAAACAAACACCTGCCAAGCCGCTACCAGTAAAAAGGTCAGTCTTTCAGAGAGCAACAGGACTTCTCTTTGTGACATATATCCTTTCCACAGGAAGGAGGAATTGTGTGTCATCACTGTTACACATAAACCATGGGAACAGGCAGCACAGCCGGGTCAGAAAGCTGCTTTCCTTGACTCTGCATACACCTTTTCCCTTGGCATTATTAAAATATGCGGGAATGGAATATTCTGTTACTTCTGCAGAACAAGATACGCAAAGGAAATGGTTTGGCAAGCTTGTTTCCAAGTGTAAAAGGCTTTCTTAGTTCCCAGTAGCCCTGCCAACAAAATTAAAGCTCTTCAAACAACACTCAAGTTGGTCTTTCCTTAGGATGCATTTAAATGTTCCTAAGTCCACTAAGGTACTTCCTTTCTTTAGAATTCTTTGTGTCCAAATGTCAAGTAATTACCAAGGATGAATGTGTTCCAAGAGATGCTTAATACAAAGCTCAAGAAAGTAACTCCTTTACGTGTTGGGAGCCTCAAACATTTGAGGCTGTCTGACGGAGCAAGATATTTAAACAGGTGTTCAGTTTGAACAAACACCCAATTCTGTTGGATGCAAAACCAGAGGGACAACCTGAATCCAGAGTTTACAGAGGACACGTGTGCTAATGCCCGCATTAGTAAGCGAAAGTTCATTCCCTTGTCTGCTTGTTAACTGTGTCCAGCCCCAAGATAGCAGTGACTTGAAACACCAGAAAAGCAGGTTTTGTGGCATGCCTTTCTTTCTGGGATGTGCAATAGGCCCTCCTTTGGAACTTAATCTCACCAGGACAGGATAAACAGAGCAAACACCGCCCAAAGGAGAGCTGGTTCCCAAGCACTATTCACTGTGAAGTGTGTCAGGTTGGGGGTTTTGTGATGGCATGTGACACATCAAGAAAAGTCATCAGCCAAGAGAATTTGGGACTTCCAATTGCAGCCTGAACGTTTCACTGTAAGAATGAGGGTACTTGAAATAATACTGATCCCAGTTATGTAGAAGTCTAGATTAGGCAAGATGCACAGTGGCCATTTGGTTACTATAATATATCACAATTACATATACTTGAATGTGTGATAATAGCTTAATAGGTAATAGTTTAAAACTAGCCATGTGTTCAGCAGTATAGATACAGCTGCTAGGAGAAAAGTCTGGGCACAGGGACTGAGTGTTTGCCAAACTCACAGAATTTAGCCACAGTAATGAAATAACTAGATGTTACCTCGTGGTTTTCATATTAATTTCCCTGATGAAACTATGTTTTATAATGGTCAGACTAATACCTCTTTGTTTGCTCCAACGGGCTGAAGTCATGTGAAAACTGGTGTTTCTTTGAAAGCTAGGAGAAAATTGAAGATTAGCTTCAAGGTTCTTGGAAAAGCAACACAAATCTTCATTAGGGCAGTAATGAGCACTAATGCACTGTAACTAAAATGGTCTGTTACCTCTTCTTGTTAGAAACAGGATGATAGATGGAGACCATTTCCTCTTTCTGATTACCATTGCAATTCTAATGACTTTGGTGAATAAATACATGATTGAACCGATCATGGAAAAAAACAAGAGCATAAGGCAGTGATTTGATCATATAACTACCTTTCTCCCTCTAGAGACAAAGCTATGTAATGGCTAAGGACATGGACGTTACACAATGACAAAAAATGTACATATGTCTTCCTGTGAATTTTGGAGGGAAGTGTTTTTGTTGTTTTCTCTCTAACATTACATGACCTGCTCTAGATGATGGACCTAAAAGGAATAACCTTCTTTTCCATGTTTTTGCTCTTCCTCTCGCTATTTCACGTTTTCTACCATCCTCCTGGTTTTACTTCAAAACAGATTTTGTGTTGCATTTTATGAGGGTATCAGGTAGTGTTCCAGACCTAGTACCATGCTCCATTACTGTGCACTGCTTTGAAAGTGTTTAAGAAAATTATGGGGTTTTGACACATGACAGTGGTCTGCAAATTATTGTTCCTTTATAATAACTTTTTAATAACAATCAGAAGTAACGCAAGTTGTAAATTAACATATAAACACATACATATATTATCAAGCAAAAAACTACCTTAGGACTGCATACATATCAGTCATTTACAATAAAAGCTCTTCCTCATACGTTGCAATTATCCCATTGTTGAGTACTCAAAACATAAGGAAGCCGGAAGTAAAGTTCTCCTCAAAAACAATCCAGGCTTTAAGGCAGGAAATTGTATAGTAAAGGCACTAAACAATGCCCCCACTATTCAGCTGCACCTTGCAATAAACAAACAAATAAATATTACATAGGACTTTTAATATTTATGGTGCTTCTTTAACCATGTCAAAGATAGATTCAAAATTTTTAAAGTATTTTTCTTCTCCAGGATATTTGTAATATCTTAATACCATGTACAGTACATAGTCTAGGTTACCTGTTTTTAAAGACAGAAGATAAAAATGGAAACATTTCTTGCTTCCTTTTTGTTTTCTTCTAAAAGTTTGCTAAATTATCTTCCAAAATATGTGGTCAAAATAATGTACCTAAGGATTTCATCAAAACATTCTGCTGGCATTGTTAGGTGAACAGCAGGAAAGCCCACACATCCTAGCACATATGCAAAAGTGCATAACTCAAATGTGTATCAGTTCTTTCCGGTATGATGTCTTCAGTTACTTTAAACCAAAGCACATCACAGGTGGCCATGAATTCTGGCTCAAAGGCAAAGTGGAGGAGGACAGCACAAATTAAGTTGTATTACACAAGTTAGGAAACTCCTAACTAACTCCCACTTTCCTCTATATCCTATCAGCTTGGCTGAATATGTGCCAGCAGTGTGCCCAGGTGGCCAAAAAGGCCTGTATCATCCTGGCCTGTATCAGAAGTCCTGTGGCCAGCAGGACTAGGGAAGTGATCGTCCCCCTGTATTCGACACTGGTGAGGCCCTGCCTTGAATACTGTGTTCAGTTTTGGGCCCCTCACTACAAGAAAGACATTGAGGTGCTGGAGCGTGTCCAGAGAAGGGCAATGAAGCTGGGGAAGTCCTTGGAGCATAAGTCCTATGAGGAGCAGCTGAGGGAACTGGGATTTTTTAGCCTGGAGTAAAGGCGGCTGAGGGGAGACCTTCTTGCTCTCTACAGCTACCTGAAAGGAGGTTGTAGTGAGGTGAGGGTTGGGCTCTTCTCCCAAGTAACAGGCAGTAGAAGAAGAAATGTCGAGTTGCACCAGGGGAGGTTTAGGCTGGATGTTAGGAAAAATTTCTTCACCAAAAGCATTGGAAGAGGCTGCCCAGGGAAGTGGTTGAGTCACCATCCCTGGAAGTATTTAAAAGAGGTGTAGATGTAGTTCTTAGGGACATGGTTTAGTGGTGGATTTGGCAGTGTTAGGTTTACAGTTGGTCTCAATGATCTTAAGGGTCTTTTCATATCTAAAAGGGTCTTTTCATACCTTTCGTATCTCCTTTTTCAGAGAAACAAGGAGAGGGGTTAGTAAAACTGCCACCTTAGACTTCCAGAGGGCAAACTTTGACCTGTTCAGAAGACTGCTGGACAAAATCTCTTGGGAGGCTGCCCTGAAGGATATAGGAGCCCAGGAAGGCTGGACATACTTCAAGAGAGAAGTCTTAAAGGCACAGGAGGAGGCTGTCCCCATGTGCTGAAAAACAAGTAGGCGGGGAAGGAGACCGGCCTGGCTAAATAGGGACCTTTGGCTGGACATCAAGAGCAAAAGGAGAGTCTATGACCTCTGGAAGAGGGGGCAGGTCTCTCATGAAGACTATAAGGATATAGCAAAGCTATGCAGGGAGAAAATTAGGAGAGCCAAAGCGCAGCTAGAGCTCAACCTAGCTACAGCTGTTAAGGATAACAAAAAAGGTTTCTATAAATTCATTAACAACAAAAGGAGGATTAGGGAAAATCTCCCTCCCTTACTGGATGCAGAGGGAAACATAGTCACAAAGGATGAGGAAAAGGCTGAGGTGCTCAATGCCTACTTTGCCTCAGTCTTTAGCAGTGGAACTAGCTGTTCCCTGGGCACCCAGCCTCATGAGCTAGAAGACAGCGAGGGGAAGATGAACGAGGTCATCACAGTTAAAGAGGAAGTGATCAGTGACCTGCTACACCGCTTGGATGCGCACAAGTCTATGGGACCAGATGGGTTACACCCAAGAGTGCTGAAAGAGTTGGCAGACGTACTCGCCAAGGCACCTTCCATTATCTACCTGAAGTCATGGCTAACTGGGGAGGTCCCAATGGACTGGACGGTAGCAAATGTAGCGCCCATCTACAAAAAAGGCAGAAAGGAGGATCCAGGAAACTATAGGCCTGTCACTCTGACCTCGGTACCAGGGAAGGTCACGGAGCAGATCATCTTGAGTGCCATTACAAGTCATATAATGGACAACCAGGGGATCAGGCCTAGTCAGCATGGGTTTATGAAAGGCAGGTCCTGCCTGACAAACTTGATCTCCTTCTATGACAAGATGACCCGATTATTGCATGAGGGAAAGGCTGTGGACATTGTCTACCAAGACTTTTGAAAAGCATTTGACACTGTCCCCCATAGAATTCTCATGGAAAAACCGGCGGCTCATGGCGTGGATGAGCATACGATCTGCTGGATCAAGCACTGGCTGGATGGGTGGTCCCAAAGAGTGGTGGTCAATGGAGTTAAATCCAGCTGGCGGCCAGTCACAAGTGGTGTCCCTCAGGGCTCAGTGTTGGGACCATTTCTGTTTAACATCTTTATTGATGACCTTGATAAGGACATAGAGTGTATCATCGTCAAGTTTGCAGATGACACGAAGCTAAGTGGGAGTGTTGATCTGCATGAGGATAGGGAGGCTCTACAGAGAAACTTGGATAGATTGGACCGATGGGCCAATACTAACGGTATGAGCTTCAACAAGGCCAAGTGCCGGGTCCTGCACTTGGGCCACAACTACCCCATGCATCGCTACAGGCTTGGAGAAGTGTGGCTGGAGAGCTGCCTGGCAGAAAAGGACCTGGGGGTTCTAATTGACAAGCGGCTGAACATGAGCCAGCAGTGTGCCCAGGTGGCCAAGAGGGCCAATGGCGTCCTGGCTTCTATTAGAAATAGTGTGACCAGCAGAAGCAGGGAGGTGATTGTCCCCCTGTACTCAGCACTGGTGAGGCCACACCTTGAGTATTGTGTCCAGTTCTGGGCACCTCAATATGAGAGAGATATCGAGGTGCTGGAGCGAGTGCAGAGGAGGGCAACGAAGCTGGTGAAGGGCCTGCAGAATAAACCTTATGACGAGCGATTGAAGGAGCTGGGACTGTTTAGTTTGAGGAAGAGGAGGCTGAGGGGAGACCTCATCACTCTCTACAACTACTTGAAAGGCCATTGTAGAGAGGTTGGTGCTGGTCTCTTCTCACAGGTAATTAGCGATAGAACAAGAGGGAATGGGTTCAAGCTGCAACAGGGTAGGTTTAGGCTGGACATTAGGAAAAAATTCTTCACAGAAAGAGTGGTCAGACACTGGAATAGGCTGCCCAGGGAGGTGGTGGAGTCACCATCCCTGGATGTGTTTAAGACTCGTTTAGATGGTGTTAAGGGATATGGTGTAAGGGAGAACTTTGTAGAGTGGGGTTGATGGTTGGACTCAATGATCCCAAGGGTCTTTTCCAACCTAAATGATTCTATGATTCTATGATTCTAAATGATTCTGTTATTCTATGATTTTTTTTCTGTTTTGCTGATATATAGTAACATGCCCATATGCTTATAGGCTTATCTAATGACCCAATATGTTCCCCTACTTTCTAATTCTCAGTCCCGTAGCAGGTTTGCCAAGGGTAGCCATGCCAGGAGTGGAGATGATCCCTTACCTAGACAGGCACTGGTATTCGCCACATCCCCAGCAATCTCTGTATGCCTAACTGCATTTCGTTATTATGTCCTGGCACTGGTCCTTTAGATCACGTAATGGAACTGAGGTTTTGTCCTTGAGGAACCATACTGAAGCCACAGTGAAGAAAGCAGGTGACTTCCCACATCTATATGCAGATACAATTTAGGGTACTTTTTTATAGTACCAGCCAAAGAAGTAAAATACCAGCAGCCTTTCCAGCTAGATATTTTTGTCTCAGAAGAGTCATTTCATTCTGTTAGATTTTCACTAATAAATATATCTTAGTGTGTTTTGTGTCCCAACATCTCACACGGAATGTTTAATGGAAAAATCCTTCTACAGGTAAATACCAGTTCAACCATGGAAAATTACATCTCTACAAACAGCCACTGTTGTGGAGTTAGTTCTTGAAGTGATCAAGGAAAGTGTGACCCAAGTGGGACTAATTTGGCCCTTCACATATGGCATATAAACCTATGCATAGGAGACCACTAATTTGGGGAAGAGGCCAGCCTAGCATTAATTGTGTCTCTAGGCTACACATTCTTCAGCTGACGCAAGTGAAAAAGTACAGATGTCATCTTGGCCCATGGACAGATCCCATATTTTTTTTACTGATGCCACAGAAAAGCTGATCATGAACAAAGTGGCTAATAAAAAAGCATATAATATAAAAGCTCTCAAGTTTAAACAATTCTCTGCTTCACACCAAAATATCCATACAAATAAAAAAAAAGAGTAATGGTCAAATTTAACTTTTTCTGTGTAGCTCTTGCAGCAAAGAAGTTGCCATACTTTGGCTATAAATTTCTTCATAAAAATAGCACCTATTAGTATGAATTTTATATCATATTAAAGTACAAAAAACTCATAAAGAATTATACCATGCAATACAATTTTCCTTTGTGTTGTGTCTTTCCTGTAAACTATGTCCCCAAATCATTTGCAGAATGAAATCATACTATTTAATTTTATGATTTATATTATTAGTTCATATAACTATCAGGCCGTGTACCTGGGGTTCTCCGTAGACATAGTTGGAATGGGCCATGCAGTCATTTTGTCTAGTCTTAACAGGCTAAGCAGACAGAGGCTGGGCCAGCGCGAATGCTCAGGAAAACCCTTTTTGCCCTTTATGCCTCCTCTCTCTCTCTTCCCCCCAATTGCAGCCAAGAATTAGTCACAGCTGCCTTTTTTCGGGTTTTATAAGCTCTGCTTCCAAAAGGGAGAAAAAGAGAAGTCAAGCTCGGGCACTGCAACCCATTTAAATTCCACCAGCACTTACTATTAAGTGCAGAGTTTAATCATTTATTAAGGGCAGAGTTGTGGAAAAAGGCTGAGCCTTGAAATCCTTCTGCTGCTGTTGCTGCTGGGTAGGGCACTAACAGAGACACACGCTCGGTCTTCAGGACGTTTTGCAAAGTGCTCTGTTGCTCTGCCGTGGATGATTAAAGAAGTCCTGCTGTGACTCCTCTCCTGCATTGGCAGAGCCTCCTGGTGGCACAGATACACAGAGCTCTGGGACACTCCACACTCCGGAAATACATTCCAGTGCCATTACACCTGCAAGCATCACAGGAGACAGGAAAAGACATTTCACTCCAATTTCATTTTCTCTTGTTTGTCTGAGAAAGCCATCATCTCAGCTACTGCACATAGCAAATGTTTCCCTAGATGGGCAATCCAGGACAGCCAACACACGACACATCCTTCACCACAAGACAGTCAAGCAAACTGCAAATTGAGATACTAACTTGGAGAATCCCATGTCCGTCCTATCTCTCAGCTTGATGGCGCAGAAGACAAAAGCAAAATTCCCACTGCTTTCAGTGCCAGAAGGCATCATGGACAACCTTGAAGGGCTTTCACTTGGCTAGCTGACCTGGTGCTATTTAGAAAAAGACCTTTCCATTTCCTAGCTCTGTGCTGCAGAGACAGCTGGGCGAATTATCTACTTCCTATCCTAAACCATCCGACAGCACTGCTGTGCACTGCCACGCAGCTGCTGCTTTCGCCCCAAATGCCATGGGCAGATGGGAGCAGGATCTTTGGCCAGTGGCCACATGGCAGCGGGGGATCGGGGGATCGGGCGCGGGGTCAGATGCGGCGCACGCATGGACACACAACCCTCACCATCTGCCGAGGGGGATGAGGCTGGCTCACACTGCGGGAGATCAAGGACTTTGCAGTGGAAGAATGAGAAAGTGGGGCTGGGGGAGATGTTCCACAGTAGGCTCTGAAATTTTGAGTTATCTTCGCAGTTGTGGCCAGTCTAAAATGCATTGAGTTGTGCTGATTCCTCCCTTTTTCAAGCGTCTCTACTTCAGCGGAGTGGTGTCTGAAAAATGCCTCTGCCAAGCAGAGAGTACAGACGTGAGATGATAATGCCACTGCTGAAAAGTAGCCGCCTTACATAAAAGAGAATTATTTTTTAAATCCTCTGCAATCCTGAGCCGTTACAATCACGTGTTATATAAATGTATGCTAATATTGTGATTTACCCAACTGTGCCTCTTTCTCTTTTGCTCCTCATTTGCCTGCCGTAAGCACCTGGAAGAGCTTAGTATAAAAATTTGCAGCCATGTTTGTGATTCACAAGAAATAATTTAGCTTTTTTTTCTTTTTTTTTTTTACTCACACTTCTGGCTCACATAGTGATACTGAGCGAGGCTTAGCTTCCCCTGGTGATGTGCAGATCCGCCTGAAGCCCTTGCCACCCTTAACATACATTCCAGTGATGGTAGAGAGATCATCTCTCGGAAACTGCAGCTTGATTTAAATTCACTCACTGCAGCTCCTCATCTCAGCTGGTGCCCTGCTGTGTTTAATTGGCCCTCTGAAAGTACATCTTCCTTATATCTTGATTATTTTGAATGGGAGGTGGGAGGGGAGGAGAGAAGTGAGGGTGAGATCTGTGAGAAGTGGTAGAGGACAGAGAAGTGGCAACAGGCAAGTGTTGCAGCCATGGAGTGAGTTATCACAACATGCTCCTCAGAAACGTTATAGGGCAGATCCTCAGAAGGGGTGAAGAAAGGTAGCTGGGAACCAGGTAATCACATCTTCTTCCTGCAAGAAATGGATTAAAAATCTTTCGGAATAATTTATTTAGTAAATTTCATCAACACCAGCAAATGAAACAGTGTCATGGTGTGTCCTGAGGATATGAACTTCATTGTCTATGCTGATAAATTTTAGGAATGGCCCTTGGCACAATTTTGGCCCGAGCCAAGCAGAAACCACCCAAACAAATCCCAGTTGGGAACTGGCACTTTTCTGGAGTCAGCAAAGGCCAGGGCTCATCTGGATGCAGCCACCTGCTTTAGATGGTAACTGAGTTCAATAGAATGAACTCAGCTAAACCAGACCAGGACCTCACACTCAGAAAAGAGGCCCTGGTGCCATTCTGTTTATAGATGTAAATGATGCAAACAGTAAATCGCATCCTGAATGGATACTGTGCTATTTAGGACTAAAGATGCTGTTGCAGCTCATCAAGTTCACAGACAATTCTCAAAAAGATCAAATTTACAGTCATAATCTGTTTAAATCTCCTCCAGATTGACAAAGCACACAAATCTCACTGCACCATTTCCTGGGTAAATAATGCAGCCAGGAGGCTATTTTGAAGACAATGGGCAGAAATTCCTCCCCCAGGGACAGCTGAGAAAAGGTGAGCCTTACACAAGCCAGCAGTGAGGAGTCACAGCCCCAAGGGTGGCATGGCACACTGTTTCAATATGTCTCTGCACAGAGTCACCTCTCTGCTCAGCTTGGACCCTTCATCAAGACTCTTCAGTCTATGCACATCCCTAAAAATCAAGGGCTGGATCCACGTGAGGTACAAACAATACATCCTCCACGGGCTTCAGTGGGACTACTCACATGCTTCTACATAGGTATTTAGGTGATAACTAGAGGTTTGGTGGACTCTACCAAAATAAAGCCCCAAGTCCAGCAAAAAAATCATATTTCTATCTGCAAAGGCATGTACTGGCACTGTATCTTCATGCCACAGGGAAAATCAGTACTGTAATTAATTTAAGAATGTGTCCTTTCTAAACCACACTTCAATCGGGTTGTATTTTTGAATAATTAAGCTTTAAAAAGAAAGTCTAATGAGACTAATGGCTATCAAATTACTAGATTTTGAAAATCATTGATTTTCTCATTTACACTCATACATGGCTGCTAAAATTAATTGATTTCATTTGCATATAGAGATTGCATTGGCTTTGACTTCCAGAATGTTTGTCTCCCGAGTTTCTCATCAAACTTTCAATATTCATTTTCATAAAAAGGCAAGTGATCCTTTAACTATGCTCATTTGCATAGGAACTGAGACATTATCCCTCATCTAAATAAGCACTATTTTAATTATCCTTTTTGTTTGACTATATTCTATGCCAGAGTGCTTAGATATTTCAGCTGTGCTCATCACCATGGTATTTGAATACCTTACCAAAATTATAATAGAACACTCTAACATAGGATTATTTCAAACCTTTTGCTTTCTCCCTTTTCTTGGAGAAATGCTTCTTTTTCTCTTTTCTACAACGTCAGTTAAGCTAAGTCATTTTTTCCACCCCTTACCAACTTTCCACTTTCTGCCTCATAACTTTCCCTTCTCCTGCTCCTTCTCTAACTCCCTGGTTGAATGGGAAGGCTGAGCTGTTCATGTATTTGGAAAAGGTTAAGGTGCCAAATGACTCGTCTTTCCCCTACTCTAAAAAGTAGCACTAAGAAAAATAGAAATTCTTTCCAAGAGAACCTATCCCTAACAGCGGAGACAGAAATATAAAAAGAAATCCAGAAAATGACATGCCAGTTTAATAGTAGTGAAATATGTTGGTGCTAACCATTTATCCAGAGATATGTCTACGTAGTATCAACAGCCAGCTTCCATCAACAAGAAAGATGTGTCATGATCAGTACATTTCCCCCACCATCTCTCCCTCGTACCATATTTCTGATCATCTACTAAACTGCCCACATGGTTTATTCTCTATTTTTGAAGTATGAAATGATGCCCATCACTTCACAAAGTATATTGGAGCTTTAGAAAATAATTAGAGAGAATGTCTCTTTTATTGGCAGAATCTCTTCCCCAGCCCTTCCTCCCTTCATCCCCCATTCCACAAAGATCTGTTTTTATTGGTTGGTTGCTATTGGAGCCTTGTTCTTTAAAAAAATGGGTTTTGTCAAATTATGGACAGGAGGCTAGATCAAATAAGTAGAGTTAAAATTATGCTCTGAATTTTATGTGTTTATGGTCATTACAGCCTCTCCTCGATGAGGTCGCCAGTGCAGAAAAGACTCATTTCTTGGGGACAAGAGTTGTGTGAACCAAACTGACTGTGCCCTGAGACTGCAGGCTGCAAGCCCCTGGCTGAAAGGGCTCTCCCAGAGAGGGCTTTGAAGAGGATTCCTGCAGTCGGTCATCAAACCAAGCTATTCTGCAGGAAAAGAACATTTGTCTAACGTTGATAGATTGACATCTTGAATCAGTAGCTGTTTTTCTTCACTGCAGTTTTATTCAAAGATGTAATTCATCAGAGGAAGAGACAGGGATGCCCTGATGATCCTAGTCTCTCCTGGCCCCTGGTACACTAGCAAAAGAAAGCCTTATTGCTTGGCTATCCAGTATTAACAAGGAATAATTCAAGTGCATGTCCATCCAGTCCTTTGCCTCTCTGCCAGGAAGAGTGTCACTTTTACTGGGATGCTATTTGTGATGTGAATACGCCTTTCTGAGATCTCAGTCAGCCATGTCATTTTATGGGGCTTTGATCACAAGTAATTTGGACTTGAACCAGGACTTACGACCATTTTGGCTTTCCCGGATAGTGACGAACCGTGTACTGGAAGGCATTAATGATGTTGGTGCAAGTCATATGCTACCTTCAAAGGATATTCGGCACTGCAAAATAGCATAGGTCCCAGCTTCTGTCATCCTGATACACCTTTGATGTTTTGTTTCTGTGTTATATTACTACTGGAAGTTACTATTCTCAAGCAACAGGTTAACAGCACGTACGTACTAGCCAGGAGTACACCTAAACTGGAAATTAGGAGAATCTTTCACACCATTAAAAGACTTATGTTCTTAAAAAAATACATCCAGTTGGAGAACTGGAGGTGGGAAATGGTGGGAAATTCAAGATGAAGTTGGTGGTTTTCTGCAGGTGGGGTTTTCCAGAGATAAAAAAGTCCAGATGATTGAACCACTGAGAAAAACAGAAGTATATTTAATCCAGTAGATGATCTGCTGTAGGTTGAGGTCAGAAACATATTCAAGTGCAATTTACATTGGGAAAAGTGTTCTTCAGTAGCAAGAAGGCCTAAACATGATTTCAAATGTGCTAAATCATGGAATCCTGATTATTTTGACTGTCCAAGAGATCATGTGTTTTTTCAGTTTCCAAACCTTAGTTATTATTCTCTTGCCTTTCATATTAGTTTACCAAAAGCTATGCCAGATTGAACCCACCCAGTCTGGTCTCATCACAACTAAATAGTTTTGTGCTTCACTGAGAGACTATCTGGGAATCCCTTGCTACAGGAATTAGCCAAGGAGTCATGGTCAAATACTAGACCACAGAAATCAAATGAGTAGGAATATTTCTTTGCCTGTATCATCTTTACTGAGATGATAGATGTGAGTAGAATAAAAAATAATACCAAAAATGTGTTTGCCTTGCCAAAGGAGAACATTTTGAAAATTATTCTTCGTCACTGTCTGCATTGTTTTTGAATATTACCATCTGTGCTTGCACAGCGGTGGAATCGGAGCATGTAAGATCACCTTACCTAAGCTTAACAATAATTAGTATCAGACGGCCATCTCATTTTGGGTACATAGAGATTAGTTCTTAGAAAACCATGTTTGTAAGTGATATGCCACAAAGGCAAGCTGTACGGACCATAACAACAAATACAATTAGGTGCCTGACCGCTAGTAGTTTCACTGGCATTTGATTTGTATGTCATCTAGGATTTGGGTAGCTTCTTAATATCCAAGTCTGCAAGAAACATATTTTGGCATTTGTAGGGAGACTGCAGAGAATACCAGTTTGAGTGGCTGTACAGAAAAAAAAAAAAGGGAAAAAAGTTCAATCCTATAAATATAAACCTGAAGTCCTGATTCAACCAGACATATGAACATATGTGTAACCCTAGGCTCGGAATTCTTACTATTGACATTTAGTTTAAGAATATTGCCTAAATCGGGCTTTTAATTACTGCATTTTTTTCCACACAACTCTTGTGTATCCTTCCAGTGGTCTGAAATGCCCTAAACCAGATTTCCACTAAATCAGTTAATCTGAATAAAGATACTGAAGAGTTACTGGTATTTTTTTTCTGAGGTTTTGGCTGTATTCTTACTCAAAATTCATTTGAAAATCTAGCCACAGAGGTTTCTAGATATACATTTGAAGAAGAAAAGGAGGGGGGGCTGGTTTTAGTCCTTTGACAGACACAAATATATTCTTTCCTGAAAGCACAGAATTAGGCTTCTCCATAAAAAGCCCACGGTGATAATTAAAGGAGCAGAAATATCTTTCGTTGTTGATAATGATCCTAAACACTTTCTTTATGTGTCCAATACCAAAAGCAGAGGATTACTTGTTTACATACTTACATAAATGCCTATTTGACCAAAGTAATTGACCCTCAAAATAGGAGATTTTCTGTCTGGTCTGTGAGGATATTCCACGCGAATGAGGGCTGACAATACTCACTGCTAATTTAATGAACAATACTTATTATTATAGGTACTGGAAAATATTTTAATTTTTATGTGTGCACAGCATGCTAGACTAAAATGTGTGCAACTTCTTCATTTCTAAACAATAATGCCTCAGATAGGCTTAATGAAGTAAATCATGGGTCAGTACAGTCTCTACAGGCAAAGAAAGGGATGTAGAACAATGGAAAAAACCCTGCTTTTTCAGACCAGAATACTAATTGGAATTTCATAATTACAACTTACAACTGTGATAACATGTGCTGATATCCTAGAGCCAAACAAATTTGGGAAACCAAGAGATTTTTTTTCCGTCTTACAGCCAAATCCAAATACTGCAGATAGATTGATCCCTTTACTTCAAGAACAGCAGTATTGTCAAGAAAGCAACCAGAGGTTTTCTGCTTAAAAATGCCAGCCTGGGGGTTGTTTGGTTGTTTGTTTTTGTGAATGATAATGTGAATGAATTTTCTTATCTTGAAGTTGCTCCTTTTTGGAAAGGAAACTGTTAAATCCTGAGTATGTTCATTAGAAGCTCTTGGAGAACAAAATGCAGAGTTAAATGAAGCATGAATACCATCCAGAAATTGCTCTAAGGATGTACTCAGAGCCATAGATTTGATATAGGCTTTGCTGTTTTGGGTGCAACCCTTGTTTAGGGATTTGGTCAGGGGTTTTTTAAGTGGAATTACATGAAGGTATTTAGTAGAGTAATGAAGCAAGGCATTCTAATGCCACTGTATGGCTAGTGATCATCATGGCCATCAAATTTTTTATACAGATGATTTTAGGATGCAGAAATCATCAAAAATGCATGATCTGTCAC
Source organism: Rissa tridactyla (assembly GCF_028500815.1). NCBI lineage: Eukaryota > Metazoa > Chordata > Aves > Charadriiformes > Laridae > Rissa > Rissa tridactyla. Next base: position 111,681,634 of record NC_071468.1, on the reverse strand, counting down.
TGTAAAATGCAGAGGGTGTTTTTTGAGTTCGTTCATATGGTCATGTACTCTGCAGTAATAATAATAATATTTAACACGTCTGGGTCATTCCATTATCAAAGTGCAGGCATTATGGACTGTTAAATTGTGGCTCTAAGGCACAGGCTCAGCTAAGAGAAAAAGTAATGGTCCAGAGTTCCTGCGGGAACTCGTAAGGGCGATGTGCCTACAGGCATCATGAAGGACATGGTGTAGGGGAGAACTTTGTAGAGTGGGGTTGATGGTTGGACTCGATGATCCCAAGGGTCTTTTCCAACCTAAATGATTCTATGATTTTATGATTCTATGACAGAAGCACAAACCCATAACTGAAGGATTTTGCAAACTGCAGCGTGTACTCCCCCTGCCTACTCTATGCTCTGTCATTATGCTCTGTCATTATTGCATCCAATGCACAAAGGAAGGAGATTTCTAGCAAGGGCAGTGTCATTAAGGACCCTGGCCCTGCTGCAGTGCTGCTCCACTTGGGTAGTCATTTATTGCAGCTGAAGGGAATAGGAAGTGCAGACATCTTGAAAAGGTGCAGGGAGAGCTAGGAGAAAACTTGATTGTTTTTCCCTTAGAACCTGGAGGAAGAGTGCAAATTATTTCAAGATTTTAAAATATATACCAGTTGGGTTTTTAATTTAAAATTAAGTTAAAATTTGGGAGAAATCTCTTTCGGATCATTTATAATGTTTGATCTTTCCTAAATAAAAATGTTTTGTTGCAATGACAATCAAAAAACAATTGCATTCTTTCAAATATTTTTAGATGAGAAAAAGATTGATTTTAGCTGCCAGGGAAAACTCATGTTCTGAAAGTGTTGAACAAGGCCTAAGAATCAAGGGACAATGTCACAGGTACAGAGGCAAAGGCTCTGCCTATGTGCTCACAGTTGAGAAAAGTATGAGAAAAAATTCTGTAGTTGTTGTTACTTAATCTGTTCTTTACTAAGGAACTAAGTGCTAATTAATACTCTGCAGCTATCAAAAGATACCTAGGGTCCCACAAACAGGTCTTTCTAATAACAAAACATTAACCAAAGTGAGAAGTTCAATCTACCATAAATGAAATCAGTGTTAATGCCAATATGGACTCAAAAACTGGTTTTGATCTCTCTTCTGTTCCTAGAAGTAATTTCTGTTTCATATGCAAGCTCTTCATGGCTCACATACTATGTTTGCTCCAATTCATAATAATTAACAGTGGGGTTCTCTGAACATCAGCCTGAAAGTAATTTCCTATGTGGGATCTTCCAGCAGATGCTGTGCCGGTGCTTGGGACACCAGAAAGATCAAGCTACATCCAAAGCAATACATCAATAAATAAATAAACAAATAAATGCCTTATTTGTCTTAACTCTCAGCTTGGAAGGGCCCAGTGTTCAGATTCTTCTGTGTTCTACACAGCTGATGAAGAGAGATCCTGTTTCAGAAAAGGCACTACAAAATCTGCCTCTTGATGGGAGCCTCCACAAACATTTCTGTAGGACATGCTGAGAAGGATATGTATTAAAACCTTCTTCCTAGGGCTGGGACCTGGGAAACATGGCTATGGTTCTCTCTTCTGCCTGTGGATATTACACTGGGACTCAGCTGCCTAATTCAGCTCTCAAACTGGGACTCAATTGCCTGGATATAGGCACCTAGGGACACTTTAATAGTTTGAGAGTACCTTAAAGCCATAGCTGCCACTCCAGAATGATGCAGGGCTCCCACAAGTCCTTCATTGAGTCTGTGATCCTAGAAGATTCCTGGAATGGCAAGGGGCGTCTCAAAAAGCAGTAAGCACCTACACCTTGGCAAATAAATCCCACCCTCCATCTTCAGTTCATTTGCCTAAACATAGACATATATTGTTATTTACTTGGTCTCCTCCACTGCTGCTGCTCCAAAAAGATGGAGATTCCTAGAGCCTGCATCATACCTACTAAGCCCATATGGATGTTGTGCATATCCTAGAGCATCCCTGGGGGCAGTGGGTGTCTTCAGTTGAAAGACGGATTGGAACCTTCCAGGTGGGATTCTACTCAAGGACAGGACACCTAAATAAAGGTAGATGTCTGCTGGAGGTGTCAAAGCTCCCTTTGTAGTCACCAGAGAGTTACTTAATACATCCAGCGGAGTGATTCAGTGCACCCTGTAGGTCGTAGGTAGTAGCTGGTCACCTAAATTCCTCTTTAGGCTACTCTAGCTGCAGTCTTTCCATTGACTATCATTGGAGTTCAGATTCTTCCAGCACAAGTAGAAAATCATAGAATGGTTTGTGTTGGAAGGAACCTTAAAGACCATCTAGTTCCAACCTCCCTGCTATGGGCAGGGACACCACCCGCTATACCAGGTTGCTCAAAGCCCCATCCAGCCTGGCCTTGAACATTCCCAGGGAAGGTGTATCCACATCTTCCCTGGGCAAGCCGTCCCAGTGCCTCACCACCCTCACAAGCCCTAACTCTCAGGCCACGGGCTGCTCTGATTATTGGGGTAAACCAACGTTGGGGTAAGAGGCTTTAATCCTGCCTTTAGAAGCTGGCACATTTTACAGAGAATAAATAAGAAATCATTGTACAATTGAGAGATAAATAACAGATTTGTACTCAAGCTCGAAGAGCAGTTCAGGAGGCCCTTGAGGCAAATAAGGATCATATATTCCCGCCTAAAAGGCAAAAATGTTGTCAGGGTTCTGTATATTCAGGACATGTAGATCAGTCTGCCACAGTTAAACAGAATGGTCAAGCAAGAAAATTAGAACAGAGAGCTCAGAAACATTAAAATCACGCAAGCAATACAAAATACATTAAGTACTCACTTCTACAAATAATTAGGACCTGTTAATTGCCCCTGCTGTACTTTAAAAGGTGTTTCTGTCCAAAAAAGTAATCCAGTTTTAATTGGACAACTTTGTTGGTGGTGGTTTTGTTTGTTTGTTTGTTTGTTTGTTTGAAGTTAGGCTACAGATCCTTGTCAGCTGCTCTTAGGAGCAGAAGAGAAACGTTGCCTGCTTAACATCTGCTGTCAGATTATGTTGCCTCTGCCATCAGAAACGAATGCAGAAGACCAATTCAAGTTCCTGTCAGCTGTGATGCCTTTTGGACATGTTTCAATCAAGCAGCAGGCTTTTCTTTACACTTAAAGAATCATTAGAACAGCTAAAGTCTTAGGGAAAACACATTTTGATTGCAATTGTAAACTAATGTCTAATTCATTGAAATTATCATGTATTAAGTAAATATTTTATCTACTTTGAGACCCATCACACATAATTGTAGCTCTGTCTTGAGTTTAAATATTTCTCCCTCCTCCAAATTCTAATCAATAGAAAGCAAAATATCTTTTAAAGTTAGTGCTGCAGCAATCTGATATGTCAGTGTATATGTCCACAAATTCTCCCAAAGGGTTGTCTGATATTTTGCATATTAACTACTGATGGTTCCCACATTTCACAGTGAACTTAGTAAAAGTTAACGATAAGCCTGAACGTATCTCAGATGATTCATTTCCATCTGATGTGTCAGCTAAGCTTGGATTCTGCTGACTTGATGTCCAGGCAAATCTTTAAGGTGCCCCTGGGCCCCCTGTGTATGGCACGGGGAGTTGCAATGTGACTCTATCTGAATTCCCTTCATGTCAAACCATTGTCACGACAGTCTGAAATCTCTCACAGTGATGAGTAGGGATGAATGATGTTCAAGAAAGGGCTGTATCGGCTCCTGTGTGAATCATCTTTTTCCTATCCAAGAATTCATCAACAACTGCGGTTCTCTCATTTTCCACACAGAAAGAAACAAAATGTTATGACACCTATTCTAGTAATGTAATTACAACATTTGGTGTTCTCCCAAAGCCTCCATTTCTAGAGCCAAGTGATTATCCAAGTATCTCGGTTTTCAATCTCTTTCACAGAGGCTTCCAGGAGAAAACTTGGAAATGTTATAATATGTTACCCCTACAAGCTCATAAACCAAAGGCAAGTAAAAATAGTTAATAATGCTTCCTCATTTCTAAAGCTCACTATTTTAAGCCAGTCACACCTTCAAACGGCCTGTCTCATGATATGGTTTTGGCTACACTGGTTTCAGCTGTAATGTTGATGTTAGTATCTACTTCCCACATCTGCAAGGGGAACCCTCCTACTGTGGGATTTTCTGGGCTAAAAATCTGTAGTGCTGCCTCATTTGAAATCAATTAATCTGCTAAATTTGAAGTAGTCAACTGAACTTGTTTTCTGGCTGAGTAGTGTCCAGCTGGTCCCATTGCAATGGTGTTGCCATGTTATTTTCTTTTTGACTAGCTTTCAAAGCTTTCCATCAGACCTACTTCAGACGTGCTACCTTCAGCACGCTGGATGTGTCAGAGGTAACCTACATGGCTTACCAGGAAAGAGTGAAAGAAAAGGAGTTGTATAGACTGGAAAGGAGGGTGAGTAGCCGCAGAAAAACAGCGTTCAGATACCGAAAAGTGACTGCAAAGAGAAAAGGAGTATTCTTTCCTCTGTGTCTAGAGGCAGAAAAGAAAAAAGTATAATGAGCGTAAATGACAGCGCAAAGAAGAAGCAAGAAAGAAACAGTGAGCCCGGTGTAATAGATTGCCTTGGGATGCTGTGAAGCATCTTTAGGAACAAGGTACCCCAGTAACTTGCAAGAGTCAAACAGAGATTGGTGATTTAGGGCTGGGGAAGCTGGAGTATACAATTTCCTGAGATTCTTTCAGCCCTACTTCTCCACGATTTTATGCAGAGGCTGTCTGTGAACTGCACACCTGGTAAGTGCGACACGTCCCAGGTATGTTGGACAAACAGAGCAAGTGTCGTGGGTGCATGTGAGGGTTGTGCTGATTGAGCAGCCCTCGGATATGAGAATCCTACTCTTTGCAAACCTAGACTGAGGTTGTTTCAGCTAGTAATAATAATATACTAAACTAAACCAAAACTATTTAAACACTGAACTGAATTTTGATGCTCCGCATTGTTGTTTGGGAAGAGAAATCTAAATACTACCTATGTGTCTTGTACCACGACACCCAATTTTTATGCACATGACACACAGGATGGAATTTATGTCCTTGCATGAAGCTCCCACAATTCCTACCACATTGTTATATAAAAATTGGGACATCACAAAAGAATCGCCCTCCCAAGCTGCCTGTTAGAGGCAGTGCTAGGTGAAATAAAAAAAAAAAAAAAATAAAAAAAATTGAAGGAAAAAGTCAAAGAGAGAGAGATTTAAACTGTTTTAAACGCCAGACCTTCCTCAGCACTAAGGCACCTCAGGGGCTCAGACAGAAGCAGCTTTTCCCCTCCATGTGGGAAGAAAGATAGGCTGCCATCCTCACCCTTGACAGCGCAGTTTAGTGGAGAGGGCACGATGGTGCTGTCATGAGTATGTTTCAGGGTGCTGACAGGGCATTAGGGGTCGCGGACCAGCAGCAGTGGGCCCCGCAGGGTCTGGGTGCTGCTCTGCCCGCATCCCCCTGCCTGCTTCTGGCTGTTCCGAGCAGGGATGCGCTGGGCACGGAGCTGCACAACACACGCAGGGCCACACTGGCTGAACAGCGGGGTCTGCAGCTTCAGTGGCCTCAGGCTGACAGTTCTTATTGAGCTGGGTCACACGTTTTTCATTTAGGCTCACCATCTTCACTTAAATCTTAAAACGTATGAATCTAAATCTACTTCACTGCCCCACACACGTTAAGCGCTCAAATCCACAGTCTGTTCAGATGATTACGAAGAGTTAACGCTGACATACATATCCTTTATTATTTTTTTTCTTGTTCTAACCACTGTTTGTCCTTAAATTGTGATGAGTAGAACAGGAGCTCTCTTTCCAGGATGATGGGGAAACATCTAGAGTGTCCCACAGAGAAGTAAAACATTTCTCTCCTAATTTCTTGAAGAAAGTGGACAAAGCGGCAAAACAGAGAGGACTTCTTTTTCTGGTGTGGGAACGCTTTCATTTTCTGAGAGCCATAATCCAGCAAACCTTTCACTCGCTTCACATTTTGAAAAGGCGCATTTTCTTGTTCTTGGCTCGGATTACCGGCTCCGAGGTCCTGCTGCAGCAGAGTGGCGGGGTAGGTCGTAGGGAGAAGCCAAAACAAACTTCTAAGACAAACTCATTTGTAACCTTAACTATGAAGAATCACTCCTCAATAATGTTAAAAACAAAATCAGCGCCAGCGCGTGGAAAAGGACAGGATAAATACTGTACATGCTGGAGAACTACGTCTCTCTGCTCTGCTGACTCACAGCTTAAACATCGTACAAGTCAGGTGACATTACCGCAGCGATAAATCTGATCTGTATCTACAGGAGAAGACTCCTGAGCCAATCCTTTGTTGAATACTGAGGAAATCATTGCCATATGTGAACATTTTTTCGTGGTGCCTTCTGACAAAATACATATTTTCCATTCTTTATTGAGCTGTTTATCTAGACTAGAATTATGATAAACTTCTCCAATGGTTCGTTTTCCCAAGATTCATATGGAAAAAATTAAAATTAAGTTTCCATAACAGCTATGAGATCTCCCTCTCCTCCTCCACTCAGACGAGCTTCATGGCCAGACAGATGCAAATGGCCCCGTTTGTGGCTTCCCGGCACTCAGCTGCACGTGCCCGAAAGGCAGACCCACTCCTCCACAAGGGTGCACAAGGCCAGGCGCTGCCATTGAGAGGCTCCAAACCACCGCTGCAGCATGGCGAATCCAGCAGGATCCCATGTATTCACTTTTTCCATTCCTTTTAAGGTGGTTTGCTCCTCAGCGAAGAAGGGAATCTGGATCTGACTCCTAAAAAAGACACTGAAGGACAAGGAAAGGCATTTGCTTTTATCTGCACACGTATATCATCAGAGTTGGGGTACTTGAGTAAAAGGACTAGAGAGAATCGGATTGACTTCTAAGAAAAATTTTGGCTCAATAACATGTGGATACGGAGATATATAGCAGGTCCATTTGTGCTTCAACTTGGTGTCTGTCCTTTCATCCCAGCTAAGGCTGCCTGTTTCTTATTGTATAACCATGTTTTTATTTGCAGCTTGGAGAAACTTTCTGAGATTTCATACTTGTCATCTCTCATGCTACCTTATTTTTTAAAAATTGCTAATATCTTTTCAAAAACAAAAAAGCAGGAGAAAAAAAGAAAAACAACTGCTAAACAATGTTTAAAAAAATGCAATTTCAAAACTGTGGAACTCTGTGTTTTGCAAGAACCCTGTGTGGAGGAAGAGCGGGGGTTTTGTTAAGGATAAACCTTATTTATTCATTTTTATTCCCTGTGAAATACATCCACATCCTAAAAATGTACAAGTCTTTGACAAGTAGTAGTTTACACATACTTCATAAAGACTTGCCAGAGTTTAATAGCTGAAATCCCCAGGCAGTCTGTCTTCACTGAGCATGTCCCAGCTCCTTACAAGCTCTGTATGTGGCTGAATCATACGTGCCTCACAGCCACAGGAAAAAGAAAGTTTAAAAAAAAGTATTCTGCAGCATAGGGTTATAGGAATGAAATCAGTTTTTCCTCTCTAATGGCTGTCCCCATGCGCGCTGAGATGGAGAAGTCCTGGATGCTGGATGTGGCACCAGGGATCAGGTGCTTCTTGCACTCAGTCCACCCGCTGCTGAAACTGGGCATCGCAGAGAAGGGAGCTGCCTACCTCCTCTTGGACAAGGACAAGAGGTAGATCAAAGATGGTGAGGAAAAGGAATAGGTGGATTTTTCTGAAGGAGAAGACTAGGTCTAGATGTTGTCAAAGAGTAGAAACTGTGACTAAAACAGAGGAAGGACACAGCAAACTGGGAAACCTGGAAGAGGAATAGTGGGTAGATCCTGGGAACTGCAAGGTGTGCCACAGGTCCAAGCAGTTGGCACGGCCATTCTGAGGGAAGAGGTGGGACTGTGTGCTGCAAAGAAACTGTGCTCGGGAGCACACAAGGCTGAGGACCCCATGGGTAGAGATACCATGTTAGTGCAGAGAAATAACGCTGACAAGGAGAAGTTTGAGGGCTGACCAAGACTCCCTGAAGATTTGGTGAGGGAAAAGTTTTGGAAAAGGGAAAGAGCAAGAATAGGATAAGAATCCCTAAATGGGGTGATCTGGACTTTCTGAGATTTTTGTGGTGGTTAGTGAAGAGCTAGGCACGGAACAAGAACAGGCAGCCCAAGAGTTCAGCAGAAAAGCTAAAAAGCTGAATATGACCCTCCTCAGAGCTGCAGACTAAGCCCAAAATCTTTCAGCTCAGTCCTTTCCCTGACTATAATGTCCCATGCCCTGCCAGTGTAGATGTGCAAAATCTGCAGCATCCCCGCTACATCAAGCAGCCAAACTCTGCCAGCTGCAGTACTGCTGATGAGCAATGAGGTATCTGCGTGGGACAGCACGAGGGAATTGCTGGGAAGAGGAGGTCAGCTCCAAGCTGTTTAATGTGAACAAACTGATATTTAGTTCTCAAAACTAAGGAAAAGATCGCAAGATGAGTGAGCTAGATGGTCCTCCATTGGTTGTAGTGCACGGTCTGTACCCTCACCTCTCCTAGGACACTTCTGCCCTGTCCTGAGTTATTTTCATTTAGGACCCAAGATCATTAGAGATGCCACAGAGCCTGCAAGCAAATTGCCAAGGTCCTGACACAGTCCCTCCTGGATGAGAGGACTCAGGTCCCTAGTATGCTCACCAGAGAAGGACAAAAGAGGAGGGCCAGAAAGCCTTTGGTTGTAACAGGGAGATCCATGAAGGAACTGAAATCCATATCTGAGCAACAGGAAGATCGGAGTGTAATTTCCACTTGTTCTGGAAATAACAACCCTGGTTTAAATGATTTGCACAGTTCCTCATATGATCTTTGTGTCAGAGACAGGGATGAAATCCAGTTCTCCTGAGTGACATTCATCTACCTCAGCCACCAGACAACCCGCTGTCCCCCGCCTCATTCATTTCACATCTTCCAACTCCTGCAACAAATGAGTCAGGGGACTTAACAGACAACAGATGCCTTCACAGCGCAATTCTGATTCATCCCCCTGGCAGAGTGGGAAAAATATGTGTCTTTTTAATTCAAGACTGTAACCTAAGAAAGTGAATGAAAAAACACAGACAGCATTAATTCTGTTATTTTGTTAAGTTTTAGATCTTTGCATCTGCACCCCTAGAAATGTTCTTTTAAGAGTTGTTAGATATTGGGTGGGGGGTTTTGTTTTATTTTGTTTTCTGGTACAAAATAGCTTAGACTGCAGCACATAGAATCAGCTTTATAATCCCATACCATAAAGATCCCAGAGCATAAAGATTCACTAGATTTTATCTTTTCTGATTGACTATAGTAAAAAATCTAAAACTATCAATTTACTATAGTCCTATCCAAAAAGATAGTCATATCCAAACAAAGAGATATCCAGAAAACCTGGATTAATTTGTACTTCTCTATGTGCTTGATCTGCTTGTACTCGTTCTGAATATACGATTGCATCCTTTTCTGACATATTCTTTTAAAGGAGTCCTAATCCTTGAGGACTGTGGAGACCTGTAGTCTGGCCTGGTGGCAAATGTGATACATGATCTATGGAACAGTTCTGATAATACAAGTGTTCAAAAGAGGACAGAGCATACACACACACACACACGCTTGGCTTAAAATGCCCCAAATGAGTCACGTTTTCATTATCCATTACATTGGGCTGCAATCATTTGCTGTGGAAGATAACAATGCAACAGATTCCCAGCAGAAAAGTTCTCTGCAAAGGAAGAAAAACAAAGTTCTCTGCAGAGTACACTACACCAAAGCTGTCAGTCACGCGAAGGTTCATAAAACTGGCACATTCAGATCAGATGAGTGTTCACTTGCGCACACCTTTAATCCTTTGTTCTTGTGGGTTATTATTTGACGGTGATTCTGCATTCTGATCATCTTCTCATCCACACTCATGGTGCACTCCAGAGAGATGCAGGGGGTCTGGATATCAATAGAAAGTAACCTCAGCAGACATTTCCTTCTTGACTAGAGATGTACTCACTGGATTTGATGAGCTACAAAGACTCAAAGGTTATGAGCTACAAAGACTCAAAGGTTATGAGCTACAAAGACTACGAAGGTTACGATTTCTAAGCAAATCCTTAAAATGTCTCTAATTTAGAGACCATACTCTAATTTAGTCTCCCCATACTACCGTTGATTCATCAAGTATTTGGCTATAGAAAATTCTCCATAAAATAAATATGAAGGACATTGAAATATTGTGCCCTACATGATATGGCTAGGCTTCTTGAAGCTTCTTGAACCAGTAGTTGCTGTTGAGTTGGAAACAGGGAAAGGACTATACTGAAAAGATCGGCCCCAACTTTAGCTCATGGCTCCCACCGTGTGCCTGACCTACTGAGACAAGGGCTCATTTTGATCCAATCAGCCAGTTCATAGAACCAAGATCATAGCACAGTAAGCAAGTGAGCCTTCTCAGACTGTATAATTTTGTCCACTGTTTGATTATGAGGGGAACAGAGGATTTATTCCTACCGTTATTCATCCTAATTTAACTTGCCAGTTTTATGTGTTCCTACAGAGGGAAAGGCATTCATCTAGAAGACCACCCAAAGCAAAAAGCTCATTTACGTACTCTGAGATGAGATCTGTATCACCCTTCATAGCAATGCTTGAGACCCAAGCGCCTGATGCAGCCATATAGACATTAGGTTCGGAGCTTGGACAAAGCTCGTGAACTCTCCTGCCTGAGTTTCCCTGCCTGGAGAACCTGCCGGCTCTCCCTAAACAGGTCAACACAGGGGCATGTGCAGATTGGGCTCAGGCATCAGCTCACATCCTGAGCTCATCTGACAATACTAAAGGTGGTTTATGAGCATCTGAGTCAGGCTTCACCTCTGAATCACCTTCTGGAAAGATTTTCTTACCACAGAGAAGAAAGAGAGGTTGAGAGATTTCCCAACTAGATCACACTTGACTTTGTGACTACCCCCTCCCTTCCACTCTCTCATTTACAAGTCAGGCATGCTTTTAGCACAGAAACCAAGCCAGAGGAGTTCAGACCCAGATATCCTCAAAGCTGCTAAACAAAGGTTTGAACTTCAACATCTCCTTAACTATCGATTGATGGGTCTTCAAACTCAAACAGGTTTTTTGGTCTGTCACACAGTATTTTATTAACTCCAGCAAACTGCTGTATTTATTCTTAGTTGTTTAGTTCTGCTGGAAATATGCATACATCGCCATAAATATGAAGCAGTTAAGAAAGGGCCATCTTTTCATACATATTCTGCTCATGATAGAAAATGAAGTAACAAGGAAACATTGAGTCAAGAGCAGAAAGGGATTAGGATACAATTTCTATCAAATCTTCAGCATGCCTTCCACCGACTCTTGTATTTTCACTTTGTAGGCACATAGTACATGAAGTGCAAATGCCATCAATCTACTGTTTACAGTCTTTCTAACCTGAATGGCTAATAAGTTTAACACATTCATTTTTCAGTACAAATTAAGCCTGTCAGAATGACTCACACTTCTATATAAAGGAAGTTCTAAACATATTTAAGGTGAAATTTAGCTGTCAAAGTCAGTTAGTTTGTTGAGGTAAGAGGAATCCCATGTTTCTTCGTAACCTTTCAAAGAACACAGTATTTGGCAGATGCAGGCCCGTGCAAGATAAGTGGTTTTTAAACTTGTTTGGGTATGTACATGTGTGTCAAAGAGAGCAATTACAGACTCTGGAGAGCAATTCTGGAGAAGCTGAAGACATACTTCTTTGTCCTTTACTACTAGCAAGGGCCTTTATTTAAGTTAAATTAGTGAGGTCTGAGGAAGGGCTTGCACGCCCATTTTTTCCCCTCAATTATGTAAGTTGAAATACTGAAAGACATTACTCTCCCTGCAAATCTTGCCTTGCTGGTGTCCCCAGTTATAACACCACTGCTTGTTGCACTTCAAGATCATTTTTCATTGCTGGTTTCTGAAATGTCTTATATACATATGGATGCTCAGAATGATCTTTTCCCGAAAAAAAAGATCTAGCAAAGCAAAGATGTTGTAAGCTAAACATGGCTGAAAGTCAAACAATTCTACTTTACAAATTTTTCAACCAAAAGGGTGAAATTTAGAGCAAAGCAGATGTTCATCAATTTCTTTGGTCAACTAGCTAAGAACCTGATTTTCTAGTCAGGCAGTGCTTCAGTTGAAATATTCTGAGCAGCTCTTAATGAGTCTCCTCTCGGTGTTGGTGAAAGGAGACTTTAGAAAGATGAGATGACGTGCCAAGAATGCAGAGCAAATTAGTTGCTTCTCCTGCCTTTACTATACTCCATATCCCACAAAGAGACGTGGGGACAATTGCCATATCTCTTTGAACTCACTATTTTGCATTCAGTCTCCTTGTTTCCATGTCCGGACCTGGGGGTCCACACCTAAAAGGCATGCCAGTAAATGACAGTACGTCTGTCTACAAAGTACAGACCCCCGTGCAAGACCAAAATTCACGGCTTGAAACCCCATCAGAAAATAAAAACAAAATTTGAATCATAAGTGCAGAAGACCTCCAAAAGCCCTGGGCCCAAAAGAAAAAAAAAGTGAGATGAAGTCAAATCTGCAGCATGGTGGTGAAAGCATTCAGCCAGGAGGAGGAGGATGTTGGTACAGGAAGGATGACTTATTACTAGAGAAGTAAGGGAAAAGGGACCATTATCCTTGCTGATCTACATTTGGCAATGCTGCTCCATTCTGAAGGGGCTGACAAGGAGAGTCCCAAGCTACTTAACCCAAACTCCACTCCTGGACTACAGCCCACATCACTGAACTGAGGTCATTAAAAACAATTCTGAGAAATACAGGAAAACTAAGATATCTGGGAAGAAGTGCAGTCTACTTTTTAAAGACAGGCTGCCCTCATGTCCAGGTTTCCTAAAAGCAGTAAAGTGAAGAAGCTTATGTATATCGTAGAATTGCTTAGGTTGGAAGGCAAGTCCAACCATAAACCTCAATGATCTGAAAGGTCCCTTCCAACCTAGACAATTCTATGACTCTATGATTCTATGATAGACATAAGCTCCTTCAATTCACTGCCCTTAGGAAACCCAGGCCTGCCCCTTAGGCAAACTGGATCATACAAAACAGTTGGAGCCTTTCCCTAGATGCCTAGAAAACTTAACCAGTGAAGGCATAGTCCATGCTGGATATTGGCTTTGTGATTTGCTTTCTTGGTCTTTAAACACTGCTAAACCATCTCAGTCCTTTCTTAGGAGCCTGTGACCTATTGTGGATTTCAGCCCTTGTTTAACCATTAATGCAACATGTCCCAGCATGCAGCTGGAGCTGCAGAGGGATGTCACTTTTTGACTTTTCCTTCTTCCCACCATCCCTTTCAAAGAACAGAAAATTTTCAACAAAAAATTCTTTGCTTCAGGATCACGAGAAGATCACCTTTTAATCCAATAGAGGATTAAAGTAACAGGGATGTTAATGATGAGGCCAGTTAGCTAAGTTGCTAAGGATCAAAGAAAGTTTTAACATTCCGCTGTCCACCTTATCTGTGGGCAGGTAATGCTGAATTCACCCACTACTGGAATTCTTGCATTTTTTATGGCACGTTTGAACTCTCCACTTCCATTCAGCGGATGCTAAATTAGATAGTGTCCTGAGATGGGTGGGCACAACATCGTTATACAAGGACAATTTTCAGTTAAAATTAGAGCCCACTTTCAAGCCCACTTTTGTTTCAATTCTTCATTTCTTCTAACTGAAAGTCTTAATAAGCCAATATGGCATCAACAACAGCTCGTGAGAGATTGCTGTTACCTAATCAAAAGAAGAATTGCCTTTCCAAAAGATTATATTTAGTTCCTTTTTTGGGGAAGGGAGAGGAAACTCAGCGTCAGCTGAACTGTATCAGGTCAGGCCAGTCACCATGGCAACAAATTTTTCTGATATCAGAAAGTATCACTTGGGAAGTGTGGTTAGTATAATAGCATCATGGATCATTTTCATACATTCACTTTAGACTTAGGCCTTGAAGGCACCATGTCCTTTTCTTCTGAAAAAGACTGCAACATAATGCACAACATACAGATCATAGGTGCAAAAAATCGTTCCTATCAAAGAAACCAGGCAATTTCAGCTAAATATAGGCTGTGAAAAGTTTGGCTGGCAGAAACCCAGATTTAGCAGCTACCTAGTATAGTAGCCTGATTGACACGCATAGCTGTCCTGGCCCCTTTTTTCTCAGTTGACTATAGTTTAACAGTATTTGTCTGCTATTTACTATAATTAGATGCACAGATGTAGAATATTTCTGAGCAGCAGAATATTACCTTGAATAGTGACTGCACTTGAATTGTTTCGTTTCTTGTCACATTAGATTGAGCTGTGTTTAAAATATGCTGCTTTTGCTTTTAACAGTAAGGATAAATATGTAATTTGACTACACTGGGGGATTTTCAGTCTGTAATGCCATTCTTTTCACTTTTTTCCTCTCTGCAGGTAGGCACGGAGCTTCTAGAAGTGCTTAAAAAGAGCTGCTTAAGGATATGGTGGATTCTTAAATTAAGTCTTTTGGAGGATTTCCTCTCGTGGCATGAGAAGTGCTGGATTCAGTGCAGATACTAAGGATGAAATCTGATGTGTACAAAGCAGAAGGTCAAACACACCTATAAACTGCAACAAAGGTATTGAAGAGTCTTCCTTGTCAGTTAAACAAGTCCAAAACTCATGACTGAAGGAAAGAGGCCAGTTACCTCAATTTCACTGATTCAGTCTAAGCATTACACTTCAGGATAAAGCAATGTACCGCAAATGCATAAGTAAGTATCTTATATTTTTTTATACAGGGGAGTAAAGAAAACATTTTGCCGGCTACCATGTTGTGAGGAAGGGCGAGCCAAATTCTGATTTCACTTTCATCCATGTAAACCCTGAGCTGCCAAGTGAAACTCCTCAGGATTTACAAGCTGGTAAAATGAGCTCAGGATACGGCCCGGGATATTACATGAGGTAATGCTCTCCCGTATGGCTGGCTGGAGAGTTTCCTTACGGACCAGGGAAAAACCGCCCGGTCTGTGCAGGAATTACCGGGTGAAGCTCCACGGCCCCTGTTCTGCATGAGGTCAGACTAGATAATCAGAGTGCTCCCTTTTGGCCTCGAAATCTATGAATCTATTAAATGAAAACAAATGTTACAATTAATCAAGCTGCTTTTCCCCTGCCCTAACCCACAGAGTTAGTCATGAAAAATTGGCCTCTCAAGACATGGTTTTTATGGCTATTTTGACTGTTGTTTGGTGCAATTCTGCCATGAATTAAAGACAAGAGAGGTGTCAATCTTTCAGCTTTGTTTTTGCACTGGTTACCTGCCATTACTGGAATCCAGAAATCCTTACTCAGTTCTGGCTTAGCTGAAGCTCAAATTCAGTTAGACATTTGGAAGGTCTGAATAAGTAATTTCAAGGACCGGAGTAAAAGTTATTAGGCTGGTAACACATAGCTGTAGGAGGGACACATAAGTGTCCGTCAGCTGCAGCCTGCAACCATAGGATGCTGAATAACAACTAAGGTCCTATGTCGCACGTGTGGGCAGAGGTTACCCTCATAAAATGGAAAGCCTGTTGCATCATTCTTGTGTAGAGGATTGAATAATTATAATTGTGTAAGTGTAAACAGGATACATGTCATATATTTTTACCTGGATCCTGCACTCATCATCTATTTGGCATGGCCATAAGCCACGTCCCACATGTGCTGCAAAAGCTGAGACCCATCTGTGAGAACACAAATTGCACAAAAAATAGAGATGCTGCCATCACATAGTAAAGATATGACACCTTTACAAACCTACCCAATGATTAAGCTATCCTGAAAATAACTATTCTCAGCCATATTAGTTGCTTACTGTAGTAGTTTGCCTTCTTTCTGTGAATAAAAAAAACAGGAATTGTTAAATCTATCTGAGATGTTGAGCAATTTGCCAACAGATAAAAACCGAAGAAAGCTGCAAGATATACACACTTTGGTTGCACAATGTGATCTTCATTATCACATAAAGCCTTGGAAAATGGGATTTAGGAAGCTGAAGCTCTGCTGTGTGTAATGTCAGTTGTTTATTGTGCTTGATAAAATGATCTGAGTAAAGATCTTTGCACTGAGCATAGTCTTTTCAAAGAAATTTTCCGAGTTTATTTTCCAGATATAAAGTGGAAATATATTCTTCCTCCCTTTCTCACCTCATACTTACATATCTACTATTTTGAGTCACCATAATGGACTAAGAGATTAGAAGCTTTCAGTTATTCTGAGAAAAAAATTGAAAATAGCAGTCATAAAGTTGGTTGAATATGAAAAAAATATGCATTGTTTCATGTTTAAATGCATGACAGTTAACTTTTGCTGTCATTCTTCAGGCTTTTGAATTACCAAACATGCTGGTAGAATATGACCTGACAATTCACTGGGGTGAGTTTGAAATGGCAACGTCTCCTGTGATTATCAAAACTAGGAATGACTGATACAGGCTTTCCTACCAGATTAAATAAAACCTTCCAATATGATTATCATCTAAATGAACATATCATTATATGAATGATTCAGAGAATTTTAGCATTTGTATTGAAGTGACTTCACGCATTGCATTCTATTATCTGTGACAAGAGGCAGTGCTTTGGTGCCCACATGCACCCTTCTTGCAAATTTTTTAGGTGTCGTAGGATGTCTGAGACATCCGCATTGGGCTGGCAGAGATGACCTCCCTCTTCTGAAGACAGAGCTGGAGGCCAGCCAGGAGACTCACTAGAGCATCTGCCATGGCACTAGACATCAAAGTTTAGTCAGCTGAATTGAGCCTGCAGCATTCAAGTTCTCTCTGTATTAGCAGAGAACTACTCAATACAGTCACCAGAGTCTGGAGGGTGATTCAGCTTGTCCGATTGTAGACAGATAGTGGCTAAGCAGCCAAATCACTGGCTGGGTTTCAGTGACTGCATTAACTAGATCTCCACTGACTATAACAGGAGTCTAGATATGAAATTTACATGTAGATGGGTATACATGGGCATGTGGACTCTTAATCTCAAACGGATTCCCAACCATAGGGCTCAATACAGCTGCCCAAAACACTTAGTGTCATTTCAGATGTCATGGCATGTAACTACTTTTCAGGAAAGGCAAAGGTCTACCATATGTCCTGCATTACACCTGCCATCATTATGGGGATGTTTCAGACACATTTTGGCATATCAGATGGTACTAGGAACATAAATTCAGGCAACTGACCTAAGTCCATAATGTCTTGCCTTCCTTGCATACCTTCAGCAACTGGTGATGCATTCCAGATTGCAAAGACTACAGTCCCTAATAAGGACCAAACATGCTTAAGGTAACTTTATACGCAGAACTGGGCAATTAATTAATTAACCAACTGCTCATCCAGTCTGGGTGTTGGGAAAAACTTAACTCACTGGAGCCTTTAGCTGGTGGCAATCACTATCCTTCCTGTCTTATCATCCATCACCACGCTCATTTAGTGGTATTTTAAATCTTTCCTGTCCATGACTGCATTGACAAAATAGATTATCAGGGGCAACCAACCTCAGACTGCCCAGAAGAGGGTCAAATTAATAACTGGGAGGAGTCCTCCAAAATTGACAAGGTCAATCAGAATTAATGCTTGAGAAGAAATAAAATCAAGCAGATGAAAACCAAGAAACTGGGACTTCCCTGAGGGATGACGAAAGCACTTTAGAATAATGGCCCAATTATTTAATTCTGAATTTCAGTGAAAATCCTATAAAAGTACTTAAAACACCCCCATTAGCACTAAATGAGCTCATCTTGATTAATGTTATTAAAACAATTGCCAAAGGGTTTAGTAATGATTAAGTCTTTTACCTCAGGTGATAAATTCTTACCATTCTAGGTACATTAGGATAAAGCATAAAAATAAACGTTTATTTTCATTTTAATTTTTCTAATTTATGGTCTTCTTTCTTCACCCCTCAGTCAGACCCAGCAACACGTGCACATTTCCACCCTAATCTGAATAAGCGTCGCATGGGAAAATTATGCAATAATTCTCCCACTGTTTCAGTTGGGTACTTAGGTGCTTCAACATGTTCTTCCCACTAAATCTGGGCACTATGCAGGGCACCAAATTAGAAGATTAATCTCTCTAATGACTCTTAACGGCATGGGATGGGCTCAGTCAGATAGTCTGACCCGCTGTCTGACTGCATCTGTCTCTTTGTACTGATCTTCCTTAGATGCCTTCTTCAAATGCCTACATTTAGGTGGATGAAACCCAGTCTTCAAACCCTGCACAGGCACGCAATTAGAGTAAGAATCCAAGCCCAGCTGAAGCCATTAAAAGGACCCCTGTTGACTTCAATGCTGAATTTGCCTAGATTTATGGCACTGGTAATTGAGAATCATGTTTGATAGCTTTCACATGCACCCCAGAGTATTCTGGCCTTTCCCTCTCAGAGGCCTCAGAAGAACAAAATTGAAACCAAGTACGGGCTTTGTCTGTAGCACACACATGAAGGAGCCAAAACATGGGAGTCCTGCACCTCCCAGGTGCAAGCCATCTCACCTTTGGAGAAGATTAATCCTCTCCCATCTCCCTCCCCACAGAACAAGCAAGGAGAGAAGCCGAGGACAAAGCCATAGTCCTTCCTCTGCCAGCACCAGTTACGGACCATGGCAGAGAAAGCCGTGCTGTCTTTCCGAGGTAGCTCTGCTGCCACTGTGGATCATGACAGCCAGGGAAACTCCAGCTGCACTGTCTATGGGAGCTGAGGTCTCACTCTCCAATAACTCTAAGATCTTAGCACAAGTGCCATTTGCAGAGGACAAAATACATGGGAAGTTTTTATTTGCATGGGTCAAACCTCAGGGTGCACCGCAAATCATCTTTAAAGAACTTCAGAAGTTCTAATTCTTTTTCCTCTTATATGTGTGTTCATGTGCTAAATCCCTTCCTTCCCTCCATCCCAATGCTGTGTGCATATTGGTATCACTCTACTGATACCGGGTAACAAACAGTTTTGCTGTTCTTCAGGTTCAAATGGTGTGGTATGAATGTCAGAATACCTTGAGAAGACCTTTAGAGCCCGCCCTTACTTTTCTCAAGTTCCTTCGACGTGTCAGTCAGGGCTGAGAGCAAACTGTGACTCATGACTACTCAAGCTGTGTTGCACGGGGAATGATAGGAGGCTGCTTTTCCTTATCTTCTCTGTTACAGGCTCTTCTGGCTGCATCAGGGCACACTGAGGTTTGCTCTTGGGCAGATATAAAAGGGACATTTGGGGGACTGTTTTATCCTGTGAAGTCAGATGACCTCTAGTCCTTGTCACTGGGTAATTATACAAATATCTCTGTGGAAGCCCTTGGAGACAGGTGCAGACAACATCATATTGCCCTTCTTACTGGTCTTTGTATACATGGCATCTTCTCCTGAGATGTGCCGGGAGTATGGAGTCTACGTGTCAGGGAGACCCGAGGATCTCCTGTCCTCAGGTAGACACAACAAGGAGAGCCATAGGCAACCCGTGAAAAGTAGGCACGGTGGACTTATAGCCACCAACTGCAAACCCAGCATCCTGTAGGAGCATGTACAGCCTCTGGTGAAGCCTGCTTGGCTACAGCTGGGCTGTTCTAGCTGGTTATGGCACGTCTGCATGGATCTCTGTCACACCTCTGCAACACACTGCAGACCTAGCTTCACACCATACAGTGCCTCCAGCTCTTCATCCAAAAACCCTGTAGACATCAGTACTTCCGTGGGTTTTCTGCAAGTGGCACACAGGGAAACCCAGCATGGAGGGATACAGCAATACACAGGATAAGGGTCCTCCTAGCAGCTCCCTTTAGTGGTACCAAGAAATGCTGAAGTGGAAAGGAAAAGGTGGCTTCAATCAATCCTGTTATGTCTCTTGGTAAACCTGCTTCCACAGATTGTTATTAAGTCATTAGTGATGTTGACAAAGAACTCACTTGATCTGAGATGACCTTTGCTCAAAGAAGAGTTTCGATGCTATTTTTGTGCCTGTATATGGCACAGCTCTTGGTCTGTTCAAAGGGAAATGACAAAGAAACCGGGGCCTGTAAATGCAGAGCTGGGAAATAATAACACTAAGGGACTTCATGAAGTAAAAATAAACCCAAACAAGTTTTAATTACTTTCTCTGACTTGAGTACTTCGTAAAAAAATTACTCATAAGTTGTGCAAAACCTCTGGTTTTCCACTTCCTGACGTTTCTTCGACAACTTGAATGATCTGATGAATTCTCTGGAAATGCATAAAGCGTGAAGATCAAGTTTCACAGAGCTTTTCCCTTCATCCCACATTTTGCAACACGTAGCCATTATTGGATATCAGTTAGCAATTTGCTTGTCTTCACCAAGACGTTGGCAAAATGTCCTTATTTGTTGCTGCTGAAAAAAACCCTTGATGTTTCAGTAGTTTCTCCCTATGTGCCAATGAACTGGCAGCAACATGTGCTTTCTTGCAGCTTTCTGGAAAAATATATCCTACTCCAGTTTGCAAACTTTGACTCCTAAGGACTCATTTGGCCTCTGAATTTATTTCTTTCTGGCTTTATTTAGTCTGTTACTGAAGTCCAGACCCTTTTCTCTTTTTCACACAGAATTTACTTTCCATCTTCCCCCTCTCCCCCCTATCCAGTTTCTCCTGCCCAAGGATGTTTTTGTTCTACCCAGAATGAAGATTCCCAGTCCTATGGTTGAACCCTGTACAGCCCACAGAAGTCTGGCCAGCCACATCCATAGCAGCAAGTTAAGTAGAGCCAGGACACAAGTACAGATCCCCATCATCTGAACCGGAAAATGGTTACAGCGGTGCCAGGACCATTCCTGACCCAGGCCAGCCAGCATCCTTCAACCAGTTCCTGGGCATAACTTGAAAGGTCGCACGATGCAGGGACTGGACTAGGCCAGGGACTATTCATTAGCCAAGTTAGTTGCAGCCACCCCATTTTGAAGGCGAAGAGACTTTAACAGGATGGACGTTGCCAGGTGGCTTCAGGAACAAAGAATGAGACCTCAACAGACGTACGCTCGGGGTCCCAGCAGTCCCTTCTCAGAGCCCCTGGCCTGCTGCATTTGTGCAAACACAAGCAGGCGTACTGCAGGCTGTTAACCTCTCCTGGCCATTGAGTGTGTCTCCATCCTTTGGAAGGACGTGTGCCCACACGAGCCGGTGGGCAGGCCCATGAACACTATTTGCAAATGCTCTTTGGATTTCACTCTGGCATGGGTTTTCCTGAACCCTCCTCCCCATCCAGACACTCCCCATGCCAACAAAATACCCTTCGGTGTGGCTGGCTGGATTGTGCCAAGTGACTACCGCTACTCAGGTGCTGGTAAATTCCCGCTAAGAGGTAATGCTGAATTTGGCTGTAGGTGTTTTTCCCCAATTAAAACTAGTGAGTCTGTGCTTTCTGAATGGAGGGGGGGGTGGGGGTGGGGGGTGGGGTGGTGGTGAAAAAATAGAAGAGCCCCATTCAATTGCACAAGCTTCATGAGCAATTAGTAACTCAGAGGGGAAAGAAATCGTGAACCAAATCATAGGAAATGGCAATGGAGCTGCAAAGATGACATCATAGTTTATTGGAATTATTTAAACATCTTAGACATATGTGCAAAGCTCAATGGAGAACTCCAGCGCTACATGCCAGTGAAAATCAGCTTTTCATTCAGGATCAAGTCAAATATCCTTCTGAGTTCATATTGGAGTGCTTTACTCATCTTTTTATACATGGCATCTAAATAAAGCCTCTGTCACAATTAGCTGGGCTGAAACAACCTTGGGTATCACATGACGATGCGTATGCTTTAGCTGATGTGCATCCGGAGAGAAAGCTAACCAGAACCACAGGATATTTCAGACCTCGGGGGGAGGGAAGTGAGCAACTCTGCTGTGGAAAGTAGCTGGAAGTTATCCAGCTTCCCCAGGCCAGTCAGTCATGAATATCCTGCTTTGGCCACAGAGGGGTTGTGGAGGAAGCAGGCTCACAACAATTGGGAAAGGTTTGTAACCACAGGAGTCAAATGAATGAAGCCAAGAGGCCGCCAAGTGATGCAATCCATGGAAAAAAAAAAAAAAAAAAAAAGAAGGAGAAAAAACAGAAAAAAAAAAAAAACCTCCTCAGCTCCTACACAGGAGCATTCATCATTCACTGTGACCTTCCAGGAATGTGCTGACAGACACAAAGCGTTTTGTGTGACATCGTGCCAGTGAAGGGGAATGACTGCTGCTCGCAGCATTGTTTCCTAACAGCAGGGCACCATCTCCTGGAGGCTGCGCAGGCTGTCCCCGCCGCTCCCGAGCACCGCCGCCGGGGCCGGGGGGGCCGAGGGATGCACCATCCCTTTGATTTGAAAGCAATTTAGGATCTTAAAAAAAAAAAAAAAAAAGAAAGAAAAAAGAAACCCAATCCAAAACAGTTTTCAGACCTCATATTAAAACCAGCCGCTGCCTCAATTAGGCACAGGCGCCTGAGTGCCCGAGAGGGGTTTTGGAAGCCGGGGGATGCTGGGATGGGATGGGATGGGGCTGAGGGAGGCCTCTCAAAAATGTCCTGTCTGCTGGGGGTTGGCCGGTAGATACCGTTGTGCCGCTCGTGGGCACAGCACAGCCACCGCTGGACAGCCAGAGAAGGAAAAAAAGAGTATATTACAAAGAGAACAAAGTACGTTTCTTACCTTCACCACGCTTTCCCCTGTTTTCCAAGGACAAAGATGCGTCTGAGCATTTGTTGTCCCAAAGGAGGGTTGATTTGATCCACCATCTCCGGGTTTGCTGCCTTTGCTGCTGCTATGGTACTTGTAGTGCTGGCACCCGTGAAGCCGTATCTCCTTAAGCCACCTGGATCTGATATCAATTTCTTCTTCCTAGAAAATTTCAGAGTAAAATACACTGTAATTGTAGGTGCATTTTATGAAGGGAAAAAACAATGAGGCTTATATACTGGATACAGGCATATCTGGTGACTTACACTGAAAATTATAGGAGAAATGAGAGTCATTAGGACGGCATTTCCCATTGATGTGTCCTTTAGGCTGTTTTGGCTACGCCATGCTTTATTTCTGCCTCCAGAGCTGTGCAGTGCCGCGTCCCCGCCGCTGCACCATCACCTGAGAAAAACCCCAGTCCCCGCGAGCCCACAGACACATCCCGCTCCCTGCTCATGGTCCCCTGTCGGGAAAGGGGGAAACCCAGAGCTGCGACATCCCGCAGGGCGGTGGGGCGAAGGCAGCGAGAGGAGGAGGAGGAGGACCCAGCCAAGTCACAGCTTGGCAAGCAGCCACTTCACCAGCTTTTCTCGTGGATGGATGAGACTGCTGAAGGCACAGGGAAAGGACAGGTAGGGAGACTGAAGTTTCCCTGAATATTATTGAAAAAAAACCCTTGGGGTGGTCCCAACATGGCCCTGAGCCATAAAGGCACAAGCAGCGCTGTATGCAGCATTGAGAGATACAGACATTTGTGTAAAATCAGTAGTCAAGTAAATATGAAAACGTCTTCTGTGAATCTCAACCTACACCAGGAAGTTCATTTCCCAGAGCCATGTCTGCTGGAAACAGGAAAATTCAGATATGTTATCAAAATCACTCTGCGAGCAAAAGCGGTACAGGAGGGGACACGGTTGGGGTGGCAGGCATTTTCCCTTCCGCCGCGCCTCTGCTGGGGACTTTGCTGCCCTGGGTGCTGGCAGTGGGGCTGTTGCAGCATGGTGTTTACAGACACCGCGCTGCCAGGGCAGGCTCTGCTTCCTTACGAGCAGAAGATGTGGCCTTGGAGGTTCAGAGATCGTATTGAGCCATGCTTAGTGCAGATGACAGCGTCTCATTCTTCAGAAACACCTCCAGGGCCCTGCTCATTTCCTTGTCAGTGGAATAAACTTTATTCCCTGGTGACAGCCAGGCAGCAGACTGCTGGTTTGGTTACCGCTCCAACGCCATCTCTCAGACCCCCTTTGTAAAGCCCCTTTTCTACTCAGTCCGGACACTAACTCAGTATAATGTGCATTTGCCTGCGTACGAGTAGAGTGGATTTTATTCTTCCCTGTGCAATGGCTCTTGTCCAAATTCTTAGACTCATTAAAAAAAAAAATTTAAAAAATTATCTGCTCCATTTTATACCTGCAAAACTCTTAAGTCCTAAGCCCTTTGATGTCTGACATACATGTCTTGCTACTCTGCTCTTATTAAAACAGAAGTCACATATTTTAGCTGCAGGACAATGCCAGGAGCAGAAGTGGCTAGACAGCTGGGTACATCTAGGAGCGCAAGCTGCTGACCATCAGCTGAAAGGTGGCCAGGCAGCGAGAAGGTTTCCCCACGCTCCTCTTCTATTGCCTTTCCTGAAACCCATCCAGGCCATCACCTCACGAGAAAGGAGAAGGAGGAGTAACGTGGGGGCATGTGGCATTAGGCTGCCCTGGGCACCATGGCGCCTGTCTTGCTGAGGACTTTGGCTGTCAGGCTGGCAATTCAGAGGATGCAGGACAGCAGAAAAGAGGCTGTCGTGATGCAGGTATGGATGGGGCAGCCAGACTTGGCCAGGCTTTGTGCCTGAGTAGAGCTGGGGCTCAGCAGCCTCACAGCCAGCAGGAGAGAAGTGGAGCCTGTCCAACAGGATGGACAGATGTGGGTAGCAAGGTCCTGGAGGTCCTGGCCATGGCTGGGGTTGCACACTGAGGGGTTCCCATGTGTCTTTCTGGATTTCAACACTGCAGACTGGAATAGGCTCATCTGAAGAAGAAGTAAAATAAACAGTTCCAATAAAAGGTGCAAGGGGCCGCTGGTTCCCCTGTGTCCTCCACAGAGGCAGTGGGTCACCTGGCCAAAGCCAGGGAGAGGACACGGTCGGGTGATATGAAGACAGAGACTGGGAAGGTAAGGAGCCAGTACAGGAGTGACTGTAGGATTACGGTCCAGGCTCAGAGAAGCAGGACGTGGGGAAACAGTTGGAGGAAGTAATAGATGCTACAACCCTTTAATAAAAAAAGAGTAGAAGATGCCAAGATAAACTTGCTCTTCTGTCCTTGCCTGGAGCTAAATTTTCAGGGCCATCCAGGTGATGAAACGATGAATCAGGCAGAGATAAAGGATTCACAACACCTCTGTGTAGCATTGTGGCTAGAAAACCGGGTGCTGAGTGGTGTCCGGTGTGCTTTAGACAAGCATCTGGGTTTC
Source organism: Rissa tridactyla (assembly GCF_028500815.1). Classification (NCBI taxonomy): domain Eukaryota; kingdom Metazoa; phylum Chordata; class Aves; order Charadriiformes; family Laridae; genus Rissa; species Rissa tridactyla. Next base: position 111,656,421 of record NC_071468.1, on the reverse strand, counting down.
CCACTTCAAAACCAAACACTCTGCTTCTTTTCTCACAGCCCAGCTGCAGCCCTCGGTCTCCCACCGCTGCCGTTGGCTGCAGTCACAAGGCTGTTCCCATGCCCCGTCCTAGCTTCCTTCTTGGCATCCACTTCTGGGAACGGCCATCCATGTGCCCCATGTATCTGGGAGCATGTGATCCTGGGCAAGTGCCTTATACCCTGCGTGCCGCAAATCAGACTTGCTGGGAACAGTTCCCAGGGACTTCCTCAGTAACTGCCCAGTGGTCTCTTACTGTGTTTATTGGAAAATGGGGAGACAATCAAAGCAAACCTGTAGGGAAGCATAAAAAGATCAGATCTAATCTAAGCGGTGGGTAACAGCCTGGCTAGACAGAGTAAAAGCTTCCAGTTACAATTCATTTAAGAGACTAACTTCCTCCTATTCCGCGCCTGATGCAACAGCTGATTTTTATGAGATAATCAGCCAGAGCACTCCAGTTATCTAAGGAAAGGCTTCATCTCCCAGAGAGCAATGAAATACTAAGCCCACCTGGTGTCAAATGGCATAATTTAACTGGTGGCTTGCACCAGTGGATATCAAAGAAAGATCTGACTCGGTATCTGCAAAGGCAATGTTAGTGAAAGGTAATATCTGTTCACTACGTGACTGTGGGTTGTGGCAGCATGGCACCAGAAAGTCTATGAAATAAAGAGCGTTTTCAGCCTGTGCGGGGACTTTCATCCCCACCTATCTCAAGCCTTTTGGGCTTGCTACATCCCGTGAATCACTCCTCCCTATGTAAAGACAACAGAGCTGCGTCCACCTTTGCACAACAAATGCTGAATTCCCACAACCGCTTCATTGATTTTTGCTGAAGATCTAGAAAACTGACACGACGCTCTTTAAAAACAAGGTTATGGGTATTACAATTCATCAGAAAAGCAGTGCTACCACACCGTAGCAAGAAAATGAACACAATGTTTTCTTTATCATAAAATCAAAGCATATTGCATTCAATAACTGCCAATTTCTTTTTTCTAACTCCACATATGTTGGGACATGGAAAATTGGGTACGGGGAGGCTTTTAAGGAGGAAATTGCATCTTAAATTTTTTAATATATTTCCACAACTTCCAAGCTTTTCAAGAGTTCCTGATGAATTAGAGGATCTCAGTCCTGAGAGCTGAATTTAAACGACCATAAAAGGACTTAAATTTCAGATGATGGGTGCTCAGCCATTCTGAAATTCAGGCGTTATTACAATGTTTCCAGTTAGGCACCCAAAGTCATTAGTCACTTCTGAAAACCTTGGCATAGAGTAAAAGAGAAAATCTCCAACTGAGCTAACATCCTTCTTGTACAGTCTCGTAAAACAAAAAACTAGAAAAAAATGTCCAAAAGCCCATGAGTGAGTCAGTCTCATTCATTGTGACTGTGGTAAGCCGTAAATTATTTTTATTTAATAATAGCTAATACCTGGCTTTTATACAGCATTTTTTTTTTCATTATCAGTGGGCTATAAATGTATTATAATCTTTAAATGCAGCATCGTGGAGCCATTAGCACAAGAATTTAGTCAGTGTAGACAGACCATCATGGCAAAAGAATCCAGCTAAACAAAATATACACCAAAGTATTTGCTCCTTAGAAGACAATGGGAAATTTTAAGCAGGCAAAAATTCTGGTGTCTTTCTCACATATTATTCTTAAGAATGCATTTCTCGGTCAGATTGAAGACAGTTGTGTTATTATTTCTTTCTCTGCTTTCTGTTGGTTCCTCCTACCAAGCCAAAGGGAAGGAGGTTGTGTCACAGATCCCAACAGCAGGGTTTCCATCCCGTCCACCAGAGCAAAAAGGCGGGAGGTTGCGCTGAGGTTGCGCAGTGTCTCCCAGAGTGGCTGTTTCGGCATTTACCCAAGGCGGTACCTGAAACTATCCCCTGGCCCATAAGCCACAGGAATTGACTCAACAGTCAAGGGGCCAAAATCATCCTCAGCACCACTCTCGGCCTGGGGTATTTAAGTACCCTGGGGTACTTATTGAGGTACCAGTAGTTTGGCTGCAGGATCAGACTCATTCAGGCTGTGCCAGCATCGCGTTCCTGCTGGCCAGGCTTGTTTCACCATGGAGGAACCCGCTGCCAGTCCAGCTACCGCACGCCTGCATGGACCTGATCAAGCAGAGGAGCCTTTTGGCAGATGGGTCTGGCTTGTTCAAATCGAAAAGTTCCAACCTGGCATGGCCAGCAAGCACCAGCGCTGGGCTGTGACACAGGGAAGCCAAAGCGGTGGTGGTGGTTGCCCGAGCAGGGCCACATCTCATCCAGACCCACCACCCTGTGGCTTAGATAAGCCCCAATCTGAGCCTAAGCTGCGCTGAGCTCTACTTCTCTCACCACAACATTCTTGCTGGCTGGGACCAAGCTCCTGAATGTTCTTACACAGGGTTGCAAGCATGTGCAAAGCTAGGCGAGAGCTGCAAATCACAGAATCATACAGAATCACAGAATGGCAGGGGTTGGAAGGAACCTCTGGAGATCATCTAGTGCAACCCCCCTGCCAAAGCAGGGTCACCCAGAGCAGGTTGCACAGGAACGCGTCCAGGCGGGTTTTGAATGTCTCCAGAGACGGAGACTCCACCACCTCTCTGGGCAGCCTGTGCCAGTGCTCTGCCACCCTCAAAGGAAAGAAGTTCCTTCTCACTTTGAGATGGAACTTCCTATGCTCAAGTCTGTGCCCGTTACCTCTTGTCCTGTCCCTGGGCACCACTGAAAGGAGCCTGGCCCCATCAATGGAGCCCGTCATCTGGCTCCTGTGTGAGGGCCCTATAAAGGTCATTTCCAGCATTTTTGTAAGTGATGCTATACAGCTTTTCTGCACAAACCCATTGCATCGTTACTCATAGCTAGAACTGGTTGCTGGGCCGGGCAGGCTGAAGGTTGATTTAGGTGGGGAGACTCCAGCAGTTTTCAAGAGGATAATAAATAGAGACTTTGCAGACAGCCTTGGTGCCACAGCAGCTATCATTTTGTTCCTGCTCGGCTGTTCCTGCAACAGCTCCTCAGCCGAGCCTCCTGACGACAGAGAAGCAGATGAGCGTATGGGCAGGATCAGGCCCAAGGCACCCCCATCTCACAGTCCATCTGACACAGAAATGCAAAAAGACGGAAATGCAAAACTGACCCCTCTTAAGGAAGGTAAGAATAGAACACCTAGGAAGAGAGCACAACCTGAAATGGAACCACAAGTCTCCAGGAAAGAAGGAGGGAGAGGTGGATGCAAAAGAAGAAAGAAATACATAATAGGAAATAATCCATCCAAAGCACCAGGCAAATGTCCTGGATAGACACAGTCAGTACAATTTTCTGGCTATTTTCTTTCTAGACCAATCTTAGAATTCGGTCCTTTTGTATTAGTTTTATATATTAATTTAACAGTCAAACCAACCCTCTGTCTTATGTTTAGCCAGTTTTAGAAGCTGGAGCTTCATTTGCTTTGCAAATAAGGCTTTCTTTTAACGTAAAATGATTCCAGATTAAAAAAAAAAACAAAACGAGCCCACACCTGACACATTGTCACATAAAAATTTAAAAAACATTTTAAAGAGTTAAGGACTACGATGCACTTGTATAGCCAGCCCATCATTAAAATAAATACTACTTTTTCATCCTAAGCACACAATATGAAATATTCACCTAGGACAAAATATTTTGCAAAAAAAAGGAACATAAAAATTATTATCCTGCTCCAGAAAATAGGCAATGATTTTATTTGACTTATGCTTACACCTCTTGAATTTAATAAGCGTTTGCCTACGGCTATGGAAGGCCATGCGTGTGGTCATAACTGACACATATCAATCAGTTTCACAGGTAAATTGGTGGGTACCTACTTTGACCACGTATCTGGAATTTCCCATTTTCGTAATTAAGAATTGCAATCACAGCGTTCTTTTCGGGAAAGTTTTTTGCCATTAGCTGCAGTATTCCCCACCGGACGCTCTCTCTTCGAAGGCAATGTTTAGAAATTCAGATGAGCCAAAACTCTACCTCCGTGTTTGTCACCGGCATGTTTTGGGAATGTTATCCCTGGGTCGAGGCTCATCTTGCTGCATTTTAATGAACGGTGGGAGCCCTTCCGATTTGCATAATAGCCGATGTTTTAAAATCCAGCAGAAGCTAACACCATATTATCCCCTGTCACAGGAGCACCTGGATAGCAGTGACCTGGACACCTCACCGCCGCCATTATTCAGTGGGTGTCATAAGTGCTCAGAGCTTCTGAAAATCAGCCTGCTTTTAATAGGTAGCTAAAAATACATAGGCACAGGCTTGCTTACGAGCCGGAGCCCTTCGGCCTCCCCGCCCTGCCTGTACACCGGTGCCCCCAGCTATTTCATTTTCTTCTTGGCGGTGGGGCTTTGGAAGTGCCGTGATACACAACTGCATCGCTGTCACTTAGCAACCTTTGCTGTGTTCCCTAAATGAAGTGTTTTATAGAGGAATTCATGTAAGTTCGGCATTTATAACCAAATCAAAGGCTTTTTCCCCCTCTGTCACCAGATAATTAAAGCATAATAATTAAAGTTTAAAATAACCCCGTGAGGGCTGTTTCTCACTGATAGAAATAGAAACGAGGAAAAACTGATCTAAGGTCCTGCTGTCAGTTACTGGGATTGCATTTACCTAATTTTTAACCTCTTGTTGCGGAAGGACACTGCGGAGCTGGGGTGTTTGCTGGGAACAACCGCCTTGGAGATCGCCTCTTGCAGGAGCCCCTGTCAAGCCTTAGCTACACTTATAGTTTAGTACAGTAAGAACAACGTTAGTGGGAGATCTGATTGTTTCCTGACTTATTTATATCAGTGCAGCTTTTAGGTTGGGTGGATTTCAGCATTATGGTTTATTCCCCTTCTTAATGTAAATGATAATAATAAAGTATTGTCAAGCATACATGAGGAAATTTGAAGCAGCATAACTGCGTGAGAGGCTTGTTCAGATTTAACAATACACGTATGGGTAACGCAGCAATATTTTTTGCACAGACTGAGCCAGTGACTGTTAAAAAATATGGCCCAGTAGCCCTGAGTGGTTGAAAATGGCTGTAAGTGCAGGCTCCTCTGCTGAGAGGATTGTGGGTGATGGACATCTCTCTGCATCTCTTGACCCTCTCCACCAGCAGCCAGCCCACCCTTGGCTGCTTCTCCTTTGGCTGGTGGGGAGGGAAACTGAGGCAGGGATGCATGTGGCTGGAGACACCTTGTACCACGGGTCGGGCAGCCAGGAGGGCCTCGAGAGGACTGTGGATGCTGGTATATGAACCTGAGCTGGTGCTGGTGCTCAGGTCCATCAGCAAGGGTCAGGCTGTTGGTGGGACCGAAATCCAAGAGCTGGCTGAGCTGGCTGCATGCTGCCAGTCCTGCTCAGCCCTCCTCGCAGGAGGGGGTCCCCATCCCCAGCTGGGATCTCCCCCCCGAGCAGTGCCGGGAGGCAGCGAGCAGGAGACACAGGTGTGCCAGGCTCTCCAAGTGATTTTTTTTATTTTTCCCCTAGAAGACAGCACTAAAAAAGGAAATGAGAAGCGGCCTCCTCCATGGCTGAGATTCACTCCGGAGGGCTGTTTCTTGCCTGCCGCTCTCCTCCTATGTTGCAACACAGGAAATTTGCTTCTGCTAACACCTGGTGTTGTTTCAAACAGCCAGATGGTCCTAACCTCAGTCTCCTGTAATTGATGGCCTACTTGTCTAACCCTGTAACTATCTCTCGCTTTAGACACAGATGCTGCATCTCTCTAAATACCGTTCCACATTAAAACATCCTACCTTCCTGTTTCACATATCAATCAATGCGGCAATTCTTACAGAAACCAGCAATGGTCTGTGTAAACCAGGAGACAGTGGGTGTAAGCAAGCAGAGATAAAATTTTGCAGGCTTAAATTACAAATTGGATGTGCGGTTGAAGGATTTAGACTCACTTAGCAAAATTAGCTGGGGCATAACCAGCAAGTAAACAGACATTACGCGGTAACCCCAGGAGCAGATCTCCTAGCTGTTTGGACTTAGCTCACGAAAGCCAGGATGCCCTGGTATAGACTACTCTCTCTTATGATGACTAACGCCAATTTGGTGTTTCTACACACCACCCTAACTCTCTGCCCATTTCTGGCAAATCCAAATCGCCTTATACTTGCAATATCATTTTTCTGTGTTCTTCTGGTAGGTGGTTCTCCCCGGGTCTCTTACTGCAGGGATCATGATGAGACATCCTAGAGGCCACCACAGTACCAGAAGCCATTAGCAAAGCAGGGACACTTTGTGAGTTTGAAGGCCAGAAGCTTTTTACTTGACAAATTGGGGTCTGCCCTGCACTCCCCGCTTCCTCTCAATCCTTGTTCTGAACAGACTGAAGGCTGACACAGTACCTGGGACCCTGGCAATGGACCTAGAAAATTGAAGCTGAAGTTACTAAGGCTACTAAGACTAAGACTTTTTGTTTCCTGATGTTAAATGGAGACCGTATTCTTCCTTTTCTCATGGGACAGCAAGGACAAAGCTTCACTGTCAGGTGTTCAGAAGCTGAGTCACTGGTGGTGCTTCAAATATCTTTCTTGCACAACCCCTCAGTTTCATATTCATTTCTCAAAAGTATTAATGCCTTGTCCTGAGAGCATGCCTGAGACAGAGGAATTCCCATCATCACCATCTTGTGCATGGAGAACTGAGGCACAAAGCACATTGAAAGATTCACCTCGGCCAACCCAAGATGCCTGTGTCAGGGCACAGGCTGTCTCCTGTTCCCAACTTGGGACCAGGTTTTTGCTCCCCAGTCAGTCCTTCCATCTTGGGCAGATGGTTTTGATCCTGAATTTCTTTACTTGTGGTATGTCACTGCTCGTGGTCTCATCTGGCTGTGGTTATGCCCATGCTCTCAAGTTCACTGATAGACACCAGGCATGTCACTTTATAAGGTGTGCTCGCAATTATATGATGATTACTATAAGAATAAAGAGGTCGTGTAGAATGGAGATGGACATGGTAAAATTTAGGTTGCAGTTTCATGGGACATAGACAAAAGCATAAGGTCCTGCTTCCCTCTGTGCCCATTTAACGCAGTAACACGGCACAAAACTATCCTGGGAGTACGGCAAGGGGTGGAGAATCGTGAGGAGCAAAGGAGGAGACATGGAGACCGACTTTTTCCTTCAGGCAGTAACAAACTGGTAGATCAGATCAGCCGCCCGTGAAACCACAGCCTTGATTTACCAGAATTTACTGGGTCAAAAGAAAATGGAAGTGATTCCATGGCAATGATAGGTGCAGAGGAGCAGTCAAGAGCGAGAGCAGAAACGGGCCTTGCAGGGAGGTGCAATACTCGTGCAGGCTCTCAGGCTGTGCAGAGACCGCATTAGAAAGCAATGTGGTGTGAAAGGCTGAACTGCTCCCTAAGTCACCGCATCTCAATACAGTCTGTTACTGACACAAAACAACCAACCAACCCACCCCAAAAAACCACCGAACTCCATCATACTTTGAGAAACAACGACACTTCTCCTGTTATTTCCATTCACACAGTGCACGGATTAGAAATGAAGTCCACAATACAGGGCACTGCATTTTTACATGACATCTGGATCCCTACAGGAAAGTGAGCATGGTAATATTGGGGCTCCCAGGTTGCTCCCATATTTGCTTTCAGGTATGATTTTCTGTACATCCCCATCCACACTTTTTCTCTAAGAAGCCTGTGCTAGCAGAGCTTTTAGATTTTTCTGGTCTTTTTGGAGAACTGCAGGGATGATCTCAGCCTTAATATTGCACAGGCTTGCACTAGACAGAGGTGGAAGCAGTTCAGGACCAGATGGTGCCTCCTCTTGACATTGGACTGAACTACAGAAGAACTGAAGCACCTCCTCAAGCCCATAGGAAGAGCCCAGCTCATCCCAAAGCCTCTGGAAGGGGAGGTCCAAATATCTCACTATCCAGCCAGATGGGACACAGGTGGGGAAAGGAGCTACAGCCTGGACCTGGGACGCAGACCCAGCTCTTCCCAGGTACAGCACGGACACGTCAGCAAACCGGTGGGATGCAAACCCGGTCTCTGGCACACAACCGCCCATCCTGCATGCTGCTGGTATGGTCCCCAGCGTGATTTTGGCCAGCCAATGCTCCTCCAAGCAATGCCCGGGCACGGTCTGAGGGACAGCAGAGGACAGGGACTGCCCTGACTGGGCAGGCAGGCAGCTGGACACTGGCCAAAGAGTGCCAGTTGGGGAGGGGGCCAAAGAACGGGCCCTGCCCTTTACTGGGCAGCAATTTATCTGCACAGACATAGCCACCGAGCCTGAAATATAAATAGCCGTATCTAGCAATGGGGAATGGAAACTGTCCCGGTCATTGGGTTTGATATATTTATGGCCACTTTTAACGTAAATCTGAGTTTTCAGTGCTAACGGACCAAGCTTGCAGAGGATTCTCTCCTTCCGCCACAGTATTTTTGGCAAAAGTCAGAAACAAGTAGATCCACATCTCCTACCTCTTTGCCTTCAGTATCCTAAAAGGATGAGAGGGGTCGGGAATTGGATGAAAATCTGTAGCACTTGCCATTCCCACTTCAGATTGCAGTCGTCGCTGTGCGTATCTGAGCAGCCATCCAGATGTTACTGGAGCTACTCCTGTGTCAGTAAGATCAGAGAAAGGCCTCCGCTGTTTAATTTTTGGATCTCTATTGGCTATGAATCAAAGGGCCAACACATATTGAGACATCAGGGAAAAGGTCTTTTTTTGCCCATGTTAACAGCAATGTTCTAAGATAAAGCTGTTATTTTAAAACACGACCTATTTTCACTTTGCACTAGTCCTCTTAACTGTCCTGAAAAAGGAGGATGTTTATACAATTTTGCAAAGAAACGTGAACTGTGCTACTCCATTTCCATTTCTTTGTTCCAAAATGTATTCCTCTTGTTGAGATTCCAGCAGACAAGGAAAGCAGACACAGCAGTTACTTTCCAACGTGAAACTTAAAACCACAATCTCCCGCTCAGAAAACACAGAATGAGTCACAGGAAGGGGCCACTTGCTTGCAAAACTCATTAAAAGCAAGGCAAGGCAAAATGGATTTCCTGTATCAATAAATAGATTGCTGGCAGCAGGCTGAACACCTGAAAGTGCTGGAGGCTAAAAACCCGTCCAAGGGTAGCCATTAGAAAAGCCAGATCAATTCTTCAGCTTGGAAACCATATCTCCCCAGTACACGGTTTTCTTGGCATTCGTTGGCTTAATCCAGCAAAGTGCTTAAGAATATGCCTAAATTTCAGTGCAGGGGGAGCTGACTTAAGCACATGCTTAAATAGGTTGATAAGTTACGTCTGTATCTGTTTTCTTATGCATGCCTTATTAAAAGGGTGGACGCGTGGTACCGGAGAGGTGTACACACTGCAGGCGAGAGCTTTGTTTCCCAAGTTCATGAAAAAATAAAGAAGCCCTAGCCCTTACCTAAGCTTAAAATTTAGCTGGAATTGCAGCTTTGTTTTGCTGTTAGCAGCGCCCCTTGGACCCTTAAGCATAGATCTCCTTTTGGTCAATGTTTTCCTCTCCTGTTTGGCAAATGAAGCCAAAACGGCCTTCTCACCCCCCCGTGCAGCGCAGCCACACGGGATTTCAGGCAAGGCTGCCTGGGAGGCAAAAGGCAGAGCTCAGCACCTGACCTGCTGCCACCCAGGTTCAGCGCAGGGATGGAAATAAGAAGCTGCCTTTTGGCCACTCGCTCTTTTTTTGTTCCCTTTCTCTAGTTCCTCCTAGAAGAAAACTCATTTCGCCTTTATTATTGTCCCTCCCATCCCAACGGCTGGAAAGCTCTTGATGAGGTTTCCTTCCCCAAAGCATCCAGCAGCTGGAGTTCCTCTGCACCACTGCTGGCTTTTCTTTAGTGCCAGTCTCTCGTCTCTCATTTACAACCAGCCCTTTCCCTGCCTATCTCCCATGTGCTACAGAATAAAAGCAGGGGCTGGATTTTACTGCAAGCAGAAGAGCTCGGACTACCTGAGGTTGCGGCACTGTGACCATACTCCCTTCACCACCGTACTTTGCTAAACTTTTATGAAAAGGGGAAAAAAAAAAAAAAAAACCCCAACCCAAAAAAAGCCCACACCAAGAACGAGCACCAGGCTTCACCTTTTTATGCATTCACAGATGAGCTGAAAGTTTTATTAGTTATATTTTTAGGTACTAGCGCTTAGCACAAACGGTTTTCTGCTTCTTGCCATGAGCGATACTGAGGTACTCGATGGCATCTGCAATCCATACTGAATTAACACTATTTATTTATAAGGAAAAAAATAACGTAGTATTCTGGGCATATTCCCTACCTTCCCCATAGCATCAAAAAAACCCCGACCTCATGGTCTTTGCTCCTCAGAAGGCTCGTGGCCTCAGACTTTTCTACTTCTAGTGTTAATGGGATATTCCAGGAGCAATGAATATGTCCTTATAAAGTTTGGTTTGCTGATGCAAAAGCACTATTTCGCTGACTTTTAATTAAAAAGGCACCTTCATTTCAAAGCCTGTCTCCAGAGTTCCAGTGTAAATGTTTATAAAAGCCAGAGACACACAGAAAATAGAGAAGACCGAAGCAGCAGTGACTGCAGGCTGCCCAAATACGGCTGCTCTTGTATTTTTAACACCGAACTTGAGCTGCCGCAGAGCCTTATCAACCCCAAACATCTTTGTTTTCATACCAACTAACACAAGGCTGGCAGTATCACTACGGCTGCAGTCAGTTTGCTCAGCAAACGCAGCAGAGGGAGCAGGAGGCAGCGCTGTGTTCTCACAGACAGGAGGAAAGGGTATTTTTCTTCTCACAAAGCAGAATGGCCAATGTCAAAGAGGAGGAAAAAGTTAAAAAAAAAAAAACAAAAGAAAAAAAAAGAAAAGGCTATCTAGTCTCATTGCTGTGAATGACAGCGCTCCCATTCAAAACAGATGGCTGGCTTTTCCTTAGGTCACATCAGGAATTAGAGGAAAGGAAAATTCAAAAAAATTCTGGGGTGGGGTAAGATTTCCGACTGGTTCAATTTACTCCAGTTCCCACCTGGTTGCTCTTGGATCCGAGGTGCTGTTCCTACACCCCAAAACAGCCAGAGCCCAGATCCTGGCCCCGTCTCCCTCAGTAAACTCTTCCCATTTGAAAAGGCTCCGGGTCAAACGCTGTAGCTGAACTGCAAAAAAATTTTGCAAGTGCTGGAAGTTCCACCGGATAGCCCTGATAAGAGACCGGCAATTGAGACTGGAGCTACAAAACACTTTACAGAGTTTCAACAGTTCCGCAAAAGCACTCTGCCACTATCAAAGTATGCAGAAAAATAGAAAAGCCAGAAAAAACCCCGCAACTTATATTTGCCTTTATTACAATATACATTTCTACCCCTGTTGCATCCAGCAGATCAAAATGAGGTGTTAAAATTATTTTCATCATTGCAGTAGCACATACATATACAGAGTAAATACTGTATATAAATAGGCCTTGAAATAATAATCCATATCTACAAATAAAAAAATATCCAATACTCTCTTTCTCCTCCCTCCCCAAATTACAGCAGTAACATTTTATCTTCGGGGTAACTAACGCAACAGGCATGGTATTCTTTCCCTCACACGACACAGCCGGAGCACTGTGGTCATCAGCTTCAAGAAAATAAGCGTTAGTCATTCCTCACTGCTGCGTATTCTAGTTTATGTGTATCGTGTAAATAGAATATACTGTGATTTAATGTGTCTGCATATTTATGTTAGCCAAATATTCTTTCTGTAGCATAAACCAGCGTTACACTGCAAGCAAGGCGGAAATTTTTTTTCTTTCACAGAAAGAGTAGGAGTTTGTTAAACCATCCCTTTTTCTTCTACATGAATTAATAAAGCAGTTTAAATATTAGGCATAAAATGGCTCACAAACCAAATCAAAATGTCTTGTAGCCTCTGAAAAAGTATGGCGATGTTTCTAGCAGGTCAAAACTTTGATTTTTGTGTCTTTTTTGTGAGCAAATTTGATAAACATTAGTTATAGAAACACACATTTTGTTTCACCGTTCAGCTATATGTCAACTTTCAGCTACAAAGGGATACACAGTATGTCAGAAGTCAGGCACTGAACTTCAACAGAATCACAGAAATGTTGGTCAGAAGGGACCCCTGGAGGTCATCCAGTCCAACTTCATGCTCGGAGCAGATGATTGCCAACACTAGATCAACTCAGCCGTAACTCTGTTTAACCAAGTCTTTAAAAACTCCAGGACGGAGACTCCGCAGCGCCTCAGGGTCACCTGTACCAGTGCTGCACTACGCCTACAAATCTCACAGAAGTAAAACAACCATCATTCACGCTATCATTTGGTTTGAAATACTAATGGCAACAAACAACCCTGGATTAACTATTTATTAAGTTATAAATAAATACAACACAGGCTTTACTTGCGGAGAACTCTCAGGGCCCGTCTTTTCTGGCGGAAGCTACTGTGTGTGGTACCTTAGGAAAACAGATCTTTACTGTTAAGGATAAAAACCACAAAACTGACAGCCTCTTACTGAAGGATTGGTTTGGTTTTATTTTGCATAATAAATAGATCGAAATAAGCCTTTATGAAAACTAAATTAAAATAGGATGCAGTTGGTATATTCACCCATTCATTCAATCATTAATGACAAGTATTACTAGATACTTAAAGGAAAGCGTGGCAATATTTAGAGATGCAATCACCTCAGTTTGGCAACCTGCAATCCCCATTGATTGTCTTTCAGAAAACCTATACCACATTTCTTCCATCTTTTTACTTAAAGATATTTGCATTTTCTTTAAACTTTCAAGAGACCATAATCAGCCTGGGTTGTTAAACACGCATTTCCTCCTCTTTGCGTTTGTCTAATCCTCATATCTCCAAACTGGGCACGCACCTTGCCCGAAGCAGCAACATTCACGTGAAAAGGAAGACAGGGAGGACTCACCACTGCACACTGCAGCTGTATCGAGGATTGCACTTATATTCATTACTATTGAAGGCACAGAGAAATCAAAAATTGGCCCCCTGATATCCCAGATAAAGTCTGCAGCACTAAAAGTTAAAAAAAAAAAACCCTACTACAGAATTGCCATCCTACCTACATTGCTATCACTCTCGACATGCAAAACCAGAATTTGGTGAAACAGAACAAATGTGACACAGAGCAGGTGTTCCCAAACTTTGGGTGCTAACTTACTACAATCACATCTTAAAATTTCTCCTGGACCACTCTGCCTTCCTATTATTAAACTCTTAACTGAAAACACTACAAAGCAGCTGCAAAACATGTACCATAGCCTTACAGATCACAAGCTGGCAGAGACCACAGCTTGTGAACCACTGTTTTAGCTATATTGAAATACAATATACATGGAATCCCATGATGCCATTTCAGAGAACAATTAGACTTTTAAATATATTTTAAAAGGAAAAAGTTTCTTTCCTAGCTACAAGCACATTTGAGAATCATTTGGCATGTAGTCACTTGATGTCTCCATTTTAAGTAAAGTACCACATTGTGTAAAGGCAGACCATTTGGAAAACATTATCAAGTGATCTGCAGTATTGCTTTTAGCACGCACAGTTAAGTCTTAAGGCTGTCAAAAGCAGGTAGCAAAACCAGTATCTACAGCTTGTGTCTGGACAAATAAGGAAGAAAAAAAGATGAAAGAGGAGATCTCATTATCTTGTAGGAGAGTAAATTGCACTAAAAGTATCCATTCTTCATGATACAAAAACAAAAGAAAAAAAACCCATACAGTTAAAAACCTGAGATGCATCATTCACTAGCATCAAAGTTCACATTTTAGCCAAAATAACGTTTCAAAAAAAAAAACTATTCCATTTTGACAAAATCCTCAGTGTTCTTGGCTCAGTAATGGTCTTGAAACTCAGCAGATTCTGGGGGCAAGATGTCTTTACTGAAAATCACTGACTTCAGTAAGATGGGCACTACGCACAGTAGCCCATAACTTCCGCTTGCACACTTACCTTAATGCAAATAGCAATTCTCGAAGCATGCTACTTCTCAAATTGAGAAATACTGCCAGAATCTAGCCACCTTATTTCACTTGCTTTCTGTTTAGATTACACATCAGTTATTTCCTCAGAAAAGCAGTTACCTTGTCAAAACAACAGGCTGGAATAAATCAACACAGCTCAATTGGCTTTGATAGCCTCACTGATTTACAACAGCTGAGGATCTAGACCAGTAATTAACTCTTAAACAAACAGTTGTTGGTCAAGCAAGGGGAAAGAGGAAGAATCATTCACTCCTTCAGAGAAAGGAATTTTGACATATGGGTTGCAATCCCTGTCAGTGTCACCAGACGATGTCAGGAATGGTGAGCACCTTCAGCTCCCTTACTTGCAGGGTGTTCTGATGAGATGAAAAATTACTTCAGTGAGGCAGAAAAGATACAGAACCACTTTATGACCTTATGGCACGTTAAACTGCAACTCCAACATCACTTCACTTTTATTTGACCTTAGGTGATGAAACTCTATGGCACAATTTGAGGAGCTGGGTGAAGAGCTAGAAACACAACTCCTATTCCCAGTAAGACTCCTTCTTGTCATCTGGAAACGTGACTAAGTATGAAAAAGCATTTTTAAATTTGCTCACAGCAAAAGAATACAATGCTCACAACATCACAGATTCCAGCTGAACTGTCAACAGCAGAAGCCAAGTTGTATCCTTTCAATACAAGCTAACTCATTCTTTGAGCTGAGACCAACAGTTTGGAGACGCAGCTAAGATGAGGCTGGATGTACATCCTGAGTTTCAAAAGGTGGCAGAGGTTCTCTCCAGTAGGTGAACTGACTGTAGGTATCAGAACAAGGGAAATCTGAAGAATGGCTTCTTTTCAGCAAAGGGAAAATGTGATCTACCACTTCACACAGTCTGACGTAGCTGGAAAATAAATAAAAAGAATGGTGAACCATTGCAGATCTTCTTTCTTTGAATTTTTCCTAAGTCCCCAACCACTCAGGCATGGCTACTCTTCCCACTGACAAGTCACCCTCCTCAAGTGAGTAAAACTAAACTGGATTTTGGTGCCTAGCTTCCAGAGAAGATTCACAGTTCAGATACAAAATCCATTCATTCTAAGAAACGACAGCAAGAAATAGATGCAATTTTCCACCCATATCACCTGCTAAAACATTCAAGCCCCATATTTTGCTTCTCCATTTCTGTCCAGCTTGGCTCAAGCAGCTCCCTGCTCAATCGATTATTCCTATTTTATACACATACGGCTCCCCGTCAACGAAGGGCACTCTTAACGTGACTAAATGCCATTTCCATTCAGTGTTAGATACTACAGTGCCGAAGCATCCTGCTGGAAGCCATCAGCCCTATCTTCAGATTTTGTCTTCTGGCTCTTCTAGATAGAAGCTCCAGGAAAAGGAAATTTTGAGAAGGCCATGAAAAGGCAGATGGCTTCAGGAAGCTACCTAGTCTCATTATTATGCAGGCCAAATTGTACACTGATAATTCCTTTACATGATTAAAGTAGATGGAATATATTCCACTAAATACTAAATTATTTCTTTTCGTCAGTTTTACTGGTGGAAAGCCTGTATTTTATTCTAATTTTTTTTATGTTTTGTTTGAAATATTCTAAGGAATCTTTCATTAGTAAGATCAAATGCATCTTTGGGCAACTTGAGTCATAAATTAGAACAGCAAATTAATTTAGTCTATAAGGTGTTAGAGATAAGAGATTACTTACGATGAGATGTTTGTCTTTGCATGCTCTTGTATAAGTTCTCCTTTGGGGTTAACTGTAAATATCCTGTTTAAAGAAACCCCCACCTGTTTATATGAATAAACATCCTAAACAGAAGAGGAAAAAGACAAGAAGAAAAAAAGAAAAATCATGATTCTGCCCTTGTACAATAATGTTTATTCTTGCTGGACTATATTACACAGAAGAACATACTCACACAGTATTGGTACTAAATTTATCTAGTTATTGTGTATTTGAAATTCTCCATTATGTTACAAATGAGGTCAGTCTAACAAAATGTTCATGAAACAGACAATTTGCAGCTAGGTAAGGAGTTTGCCACTTCAGTGTGAACTATTGATCAAAATCACATTCATTTTTTCAGTAGCTTCCCTTGACGCAAAAGTAACATTCAATAAAAAACTAATGATATTTGGTGTAAAGGCATTTGCACTTTCATTTTTCTTTAGAGAATATTTCGTTTCCTGGGTGCACTGTACCAAGTATCTTGCAACAGTGTACAGAGGTTAAAACACAACTGACACATGAAACAGTGATTGGTTTCCAAGGACAAGGTCACAGAAGGAAGTCATGACAACTGTGTCTACATTAAAACCCAGGACGCATCTCTTAGCTCCCCAGTTCAGATTTGTGCCATAGCCATATATTGACTCCATGTCAGAGCAAAGGGGGGAAAAAAGGGGAAGCAAGGCATATATGCCAAAATAGCAGCAGTGAGCCCCAGCAGACAATGCAGATGCAACTCTGGGAAGTACAATTAGAACTCCGAATTAAGAACATCTTCTAAGAAATACAATTCTTAAGGAAAGCAGTGCATAAGTTTTGATCTGTTCTGAAGAAAAGCTTGACAAAAGCAAAGACGAAAA
This sequence comes from Rissa tridactyla, assembly GCF_028500815.1. NCBI lineage: Eukaryota > Metazoa > Chordata > Aves > Charadriiformes > Laridae > Rissa > Rissa tridactyla. The sequence continues at coordinate 111,639,775 of NC_071468.1, read as the reverse complement.
TAACTCCCAGAAGATCAGAGCAAAAACAAGCTTCCATTTTACTATTATAAATCATGGTTTTAAAAGCTGAGGTTGTGAAAGACTGGAATGTTAATGAAGATATAAAGATTATTTTTATCTCTATGTTGTAAAGACTGTTCCAAAAAAAAAAAAAAACAAAACATTAAGTAACTGAACAAATGTGAAGAGCAGTCACTTCAAGAATTCAGCATCCTGGCAGTCCATGCACTATCTACACCTGTAACACACACAAGTACTGAAATTTCACTGAGATTGTCCTGTGGAAAAAAAAATAAAAAAAAAAAAAAAATAAAAAAAACCCACAAGACAAGCAGCACAGAAATTTGAGAAAGCGATGATCCTGATCCTCACAAAGCCAGTAGCACACCTCACACCTGAAGACTGCACTCCAACAGCGATTAGAGGAGTGAGTTACCAATAATTTCTTTAGAAACGTTAACTTACAGCTTTATTTGAAATTTTATTGAAGTATGCATGAAAATAATGACTTTATTCTATTTCCCTGAGGTTCAAAAAAATGGAACCAGAGGTAGGAATCATCCATAATACCAACCCAAGAAAGTGTTTAAAAAGTTATTTCAGACCCATATGTCTAAAGGGACCTTGATAATGGAAGCTAAGCTATGTATGATCTAACAACTGTCTAGCAATCGGACAGTGAGGACCTCCTGTCCTCTCTGACATAATACTTCTAAATATGCAATTTGCTAAAAGTTGAAGCTGAAGAGTTGCTGTTCATAAATGTCAGCAACCCCAACAAAAATATGAGACAAGTGTAGAAACAAAGCCCCACCAGAAAGGCATGCTGAATCCTCTCAAATGCAGCTACAACACCCATGGTTTCGGTGCCAAAATATCCTGCCAGGCACCTCTGTCCAACACTGAGGCATATCAACTGCCCAGTCTCTGAATGTTCATGTTCACACTGGCAATGGCCAGGGTACACATTTATAATGATAATTTTGTCAAGCTATCAATGTTCCTGGTAGTGAACATATCTCAGCTGTGAGCAGCTAGGGGCTGGAATCCATGGTCCATGGACTACGCCTGTATGGAGTCAGTGGAGAAAGATGGTCACCTAGAACCTGAATTACTTACTCTCTCTCCAGACACGTCCCATTTCTCTCCACCAACCAGACAAAGAGGTAACCAACTGGAATGTTCTCTGGTTAATCATACTGAGAAATATGAAGGGTCAAGGACCATTCTCTCAAGATCAAATTACATGTCCATGACACAGGCATATAATTAAGCCAGTTTAGCTTCCAAAACAGGGTTGATACACCCAAGCTGCACGCTAGCCATATGGTTATGTCCTTTAGCCATAAACACCACACTGGTGTCACCAGGTTTCTTGTTACATGTGTTTCTACAGAAAATATTACCTGAAGAACCAAATTCTCTGTGGGGCTCCTGGGCACAAATACGGGCCCCGTCTGCCTAATTTAGTTAGCATCTAAATTTAGGTGCCCAGTGAAACTATAAATATCTAAAGAAGTTTTATACATATATATATGCTTCTGAAAGTGGGATGCTTTCAAAGGTTTTGAGTGAAACAAAGCCCCTGTCCTTCCTTAGACACCTATTACGATACCTATGCTAGTAAACTAAGCAGGGTGAATGCCCATTCTCAGACTTGGAAGTCTCTCAACATTGTGTCAGTATTACTAAACTTTCTATATGCCACCTCTCATAAAACCCAAAATCCCATAAAAAAACCAACCCGCCACAGCCCCACATTCACAAACACACATACACACAATAAGGCTATATCAAATGCCCACTGGGAAGAGTCCATGCCCCAAGCTAACACAGCAATCATATCAAGAAATTGCCAGGAAACTGCTAGCTGCCTGTGTGTCAACAAAGTCTCTTGGATCATACTAAAAATTTAAAAGACGGGATGATCACATGCCAGGGTCCCTGCCTCTGCCCGAGCTCCTGAGACCATTTCCTTTTCTGGATGCATAAAAGTATTTTTTGGGCTAGGACAGGAGAAAGAAAAGCCTATAGCCCAATTATACAGCCTTCAAATGGGTGACAGAAATCTGTCTTCCCCTCTCCATGTCAAACGGCATCTCACTTTCCATGCAAAGTAGAACTTTTTAGTGGCATACAAGTTCTTTTGAGCGTACTTAGAGTTTGAAGTATAAATTTCACCAATATTCATCTGAGAGATTTTCTGTCTGTCAACATGAATCTCACTGACACTGTATCAGTGTGGATTAAAATGAGACCAGTGTTTTCACACCAGCTTAACTGCCAATTTACACAGATGTAAAATAGTTATTTTGCTGCTTTTCCATCTCTGTTTGCATCCTATATTGCAAGATCTTTGAGGAAGACCCTTTATATTTTCCTTTGTATAGGACGTAATAAAATTTAAATTCCCATTTAAAGCTTGTAGGTTCTAATGCAACAGAACCATGAAATAACAGCAACCTTTTGCATTCTCTGCAATAGAAAAAAAATTCATACTTACAGCAGGCCTGTTTCCAAAAGCAGCATAAAAGGGTTCTGTGTTAGGATAAAATAAGTTTTTGATGTCTGTCAAACACTGAACTTTAAATTTTTCTGGCTTCTTTTCTATCACCTCCCTGAAATGATAAAAAAGGGAGACTGAATAAGTACACATGAAATACAGCACAAACCATTTTATTTTCTCTATTCAACATTTTTACCTAGCTGGATACTCCTACAGAGCCTCCAACCTTCTCCAATAAATCTTGGTTTGGAAATCACAGTGCTCACAAAGACAAAATAGCATTCCCAAGCTTACATAATGGGCACAGTAAATAAATCCTCTGAAAGAAGGGAACTTCTACTGAAACCTATGTTGTAAAGATGGCTACTGAGCAAGGATGGTTGATTATAGGGAGTAGCTGCTAAATAAAGCCTCATGAGACATAAATTGTCATGAAGTAAACTGCTTCCTGAGAACTACAGCATGATTCATAGATTATATTAGCCTTCACTGTTTATAGCCTTTTTTTTTTCCATTATTTTTAAAAGGATTGCAATTACCATATGTGCTAGAAGCACCTCAGCCTGTTAAGATACTGCTACAGTCAGAGTCCTCCATCACTGCTAATTAGCAAAAGTTAAGGAATAAAGCAATCTTCTATTTCTCTTCAGTTACTCCTTACAGAATATCACATTCATTAATGAACAGAGGAGCTATCTCATCTCTGGGCAAAAGCCCTTTCACAACAGCTTCTCTTGGCAAGGAGACTGAACAGGTGGCAGAGTCTGGAGTTCCCATAACATAGGAAGATGCCAGCACGACACAAAAGCTCTTCAGAAGCTCAGAATCCCATATCCTAGCACCAACACATATGTCAAGGAAGATGTGAATAGTACAGAAGCTTCAGAGGAGTAATACAGCCCTTTGGAAGAGCAGCTCCATGTATAAATCAAAGTTTGAGAAGGTGCAAAAGAAGAATAAAACCATCTTTCCTCAGTCTCAGCATACGCCTGATCTCAGAGCCCTCAAGCCCACAATGATTAAATCTACAGATAACAACGAAGTCATTGCCCACACATCACAGCAGTTACAGTAGTATACACTGAAAGATGGCCATTCTTTTGTCTAAACAAGATACGAAAACAGTATCACTTTAAATGTATTTCTAGATATGAGGAGCATAAGATAACAGTAACTACCCTTTCACTGCATTTATTATTTAATCAGTGTGAGAAGTGCACTGTAATACTTCCACAGCCTCTTATATTTAGAACATGACTGGTAAGACAGCCTGTAGCATGTCACTCAATCAGGAGAATGTCTGAACAACCTTCTATTAAAAATTCTAATGAAATATATCCTGTCACAGCAGCTTTTAACAGCTTAAAATATTTTCAGTAATCACTTGACATGCTTCACTAAATTAGGAAGAAGGTACGATATTCGAGATCTGTGCTATTATTATGCACTTACTACAGTTCAACACCTAGAAAGAATATTGCCCATGCAGAATACCACAGCGCAGTCAGGAGTATTAAAAGTTCATTTCATTTTCCCACGAATTTCTTCAAAACCCACAAAGTAATATTCTTCCACAAAAAAATATTTATGCCAATGGGAACGCCTTACAAGTCAAGACTAGAGTGTTATTAAAATGTTCACGTTTTTCCCATAACTAAATATTAACACACCATGTTGAACACATGAAGTCAACAGGTAGGACAGTGCACAGATGCGTATTGAGGCATGTCTAAGAGATAAACTAAGCAATGTGACTTTCTATTGGATTTTGGTCTTTATCTAATAAAATTTCTTCTTAATTAAATTTTGCACCAAAACGTTAAGAAAAAAACATTATGAATGATTTCAAGTACTCCCATAAAAAACCTGAGAATTCAGTCTCCACCAACCTCCGAGTCTCTTTTTGCATAAAAGGGACATTGCAGTACCTGTGAAGAGCTGAGAATAAGCTGCTCGGACTCAGCAAGAGTGGCCCTTGAGGCAGCACAGTTCCTCGTTCATTGACCCAGTGCAAGTATCCTCTGGTCATGTCTGCCATTCCAATAGCGCGTGCTGAGCAATACAAAAATTTATATCCATTTCTGTGAACAGAAATAAAAGAAGAAATTACTGTAAAAATAAAGCTGGTATTTTGATGTTAATAATTTTGGGAGGTTTGATTCTTGTAAAAATAACCATGACGGTTGAACAGACTTATCTTTAACCTAGACTTATTTAAAAGGAATAAAAACATTTATGCCAGAACCTTGGATAATTAAAATCCATCTAGCTCCACTGCAGTTAGTGATTTACATCTAAACAGGGCTCGTTTACCTCTGGTCTTCTCATGGCTTATGACTTCTTATGGTTTTCTATCTGCCCCTGCATAGTGGAACCATACTCCTTAGTAGATGTCATTTCAGTTAATGCTGAGGGGAAAACACTTGGCATAAAGCAGAAAATGGTGTATTAGCCTTTGCTGTATTAACAGTGTTTACTCCTGCCTCTTGAGCCCGTGCAAAAAAAGACTAGTCTATGTGCAGAAGTAGCACATTCCTTGAAGTCGGAGCAAATCTGAACTTCAAAACACAGTATGAGAAGTAATCTTTGACTTGACACTGAAATAAAAGTTTTGGCAGAAGTCACAGGTTACCCTTGGTTCTGTTCCTGATAGAACAGAGTCCAGTGATGTTGGTTCAACCTAATAGCAATTTACTTCAAGTCCTATAATGAAATTCTTGTTCATAAAATAAAGAAATACTGTACTCAGTGCACTCGTGGTCATTAAATCTAAGTATTGAACATTTATATGGTGTTCTGCTGTAATATCTAGCCTTTACATAATTAACTTGGTAATTTGAAAAACAACATGACTCAAATCTATTTTTTTCTCTTATGTTTATGATCACCAAAGCCCTAACAATTAACAATGCTGGCAGGCATAGAAATAACAACAGTAATTAAAAAAATTAATTAACATTTTCACCAAGTGTAATGCAGAGGTTATACACAGAACTAAATACTGCTCAGCATGTGAATTCCCAGGCTGTCCTGTCTTTTTTGTAATCACGTATGGCTATACGGAATGAAAGCACAAACAAGTGTCTCTGCCACAATTTAGATTCCATCATCCATAATTTACAATTCATCATCCGCGTAAAACAAAAAGCAATAAATGAACCTTAGCATAACCCTAGTACACAGAAAAAAAAAATCAGATTAGCTAAGAGGACCGTTGTGATGTGTACTACAGGCTCTTCAAAAATTTATGGTAATTTGAATATATAAGAACATCTGAATTTAATGTAATAAAAGAAAACCAATTTTAATTTTCTGCATAAAGCAGAAATATCAACCCAGACAGACAGCAATCAGTAACCCCCTTGGTAAAAGTTAAAATCCGAATGCAGAACATCAGAATACATCAGATACTTCATCCGATTCCATTCGGACATCAATTAATTCTTCTCCTCGTTTCCTTTTTTCTCTCAATTGCTAATCACAAAACTTACCACACTCTCTGTCTCTGAGCCTTCAGTGTACCTAGTGGCTTGACTACATTGCAATGTAGCCAGGGAACCAACAGTACAGCTGTGCTCTTGCACTAGCCGCCTTTGCTCACCTAGAAGCATTCCCACACACCGCCTCACGTGCGTCAGTCCAATCATCTCGTGTTCATATTCATCAGAGGAAATATCACAAGTTTTCTGGAGTATATTGTTCTAGGTCATACCAGGGTACTCTTTCTGTTAATGACATTCACTGACCTAAAGCACAGCTGATCTACCATAGCCCAATGGAAAAAAATAGTTTTTTCAAAACACCATTAGATCTCAGGTATGTTCAGCTACTTCTTGAAAAGGCCTGTCTTTCTCCATGGATTACACAGAGTGTACAAGCCACAAATAAAGATGATGAATCCCTGTCCTTACCCACACAGCAGCACAGAAGGTATTTATTACTGTGGACCAACAGGCACGAGTGCAAATCAACTCCTGAGCTATAATACAGCAGCTCGCACTGGTGTTGCCAGGCAAAGAGCCAGTTCCTCAGGCTCTTCATAGCATATGTCTTACTGACTTTCAATGCCTTTAAATTGCACTTCAAGCGACATTTACTACTCTCAAAATTAACCAATAACACAAGAGTCTTTTACGACTGATCTTTCCTAAATTTGCAATTTAATAACAGAATTAATAACAAAACAAATATGTATAATAACAAAATAAATTGCATAATCATCAGTAGTAAAGATCATCATCAATGTCTTCGAAGCTCATCAATATTTATATAACAAATAAAACAACAATATTAGCAGTGAGTATCCCAAATGGATCCATTTCTACTCAAAGTAAAACACCCTGCTCTACTTTAAGGGTAAGATTTACCTTGCTTGACTAGAAGCCTAATGTTTAAACAGCTCAAGTCTAAGCTGTTTCACTAAACTCCCTTTCTACTCACTGCAAAGAGAGGGAACCCACGCAAATGGATTCATTCCATGTGTTTTAGATTTCATCCCTGCATGACTACAGGTGAGTCAAGATTGGGAAGAAGAATTCCGCCTACAACGACCACCCTGGGGTAAACAGTCTTCATGTATTTCACAATTTCCTCAACAAGGAGAGAAAGGAAAGGGTATTAGCATCTTATTAATTAATGCTGCTGCAACTCTCAGTTTGCAAAAAAGTTCCACTTGCTGCAACTGTGCAACTCATAGAATCATAGGGTTGGAAGGGACCTCTGGAGATCATCTAGTCCAACCCCCTGCCAGAGCAGGGTCACCCAGAGCAGGTTGCACAGGAACGCGTCCAGGTGGGCTTTGAATGTCTCCAGAGAAGGAGACTCCACCACCTCTCTGGGCAGCCTGTGCCAGTGCTCTGCCACCCTCAAAGGAAAGAAGTTCCTCCTCATGTTTAGGCGGAACTTCCTATGCTCAAGTTTGTGCCCATTACCTCTTGTCCTGTCCCTGGGCACCACTGAAAAGAGCCTGGCCCCATCCTCCTGACACCCACCCTTTAGGCAGTTATAAGTGTTGATAAGGTCCCCCCTCAGTCATCTTTTTTCCAGACTAAGAAGACCCAGGTCTCTCAGCCTTTCTTCATAAAAGAGGTGTTCCAGTCCCCTAATCATCTTCGTAGCCCTTTGCTGCACCCTCTCTAGCAGTTCCCTGTCCTTCTTGAACCGGGGAGCCCAGAACTGGACACAGTACTCCAGGTGCGGCCTCACCAAGGCAGAGTAGAGGGGGAGGATGACCTCCCTTGACCTGCTGCCCACACTCTTCTTGATGCACCCCAGGATGCCATTGGCCTTCTTGGCCATGAGGGCCAACTCATTCAAATTACTACATTCTTTGGAACTAAGTGTAGCTATCTGTTTGGGATGGTTGGCAGATCAATCACTCCTCATTGGTAGCAGGCTTTTTGACATCACAAAGCAGGTTTTGCTCTGGATATCATACAGCAGATGTTTACACTGTGTAGCACCACTGAAGCGATGAGACGTGGATAAAATTCTCACCCTTATAGGTTAAAAGAAGCCTAGAGAAATTTAAATTTTTATGTGCAAATGAATAAACACAAGCCACAGATGCATGAACAGATTTACTGAACACTTACTGGCTCACTTTATGGTACAACTTCGCAATCCCTTGGTGCGTCCAGTCTTTTCCAAGAGTCGGCAAAATATGACCTAAAGTATCTGACCTGAGTAACGGAAAAACAATATAACTGAACTGAAAGAAAGCCAATATGTATAATAATAGATGACGCTAATACAAACCCCACTTATTTGCCTAGCAGCAAAGGAAAACAAGGTTTTCTGTAAGGTACTGATTGTGATCAGAATGGATGATTTTATTCTCCTTTCTTTTGAGATGGGCTGACATGCCCATCCTTTGCCATGTTATTTTAATTACTCTTGTACCCCAGGACTTGTCTTCATGGACAAACTCGTGACCCATAAGGTAACGTGGAAGTTAGAGCATACGCTCTATGGCTATCAATCTATCAATCTAAAATCTACACGGGCTATCAATCAGACCTGTACTAAGCCAGCCAGCCAGTACTAAGCATGCTTTTTGAGGTTTTCATTAAGTGTTTTCTAAATAAACCAAATCTACCCATAAGTGAGATTTATGGGAAATTGCAAGCATAAGAAGTGACATTCTAGCTTACTTCAAAATAACTTCTCCACATAAAGCCAGTAGTTGTTCACATATAAAGTGTTATGAAATAGTTATACTGGTTTCAATGTATTTCCCACTTTATATAAGATAAAATTGTTTACACTATAATAACATCTAGAAATTCAAACAAATGAGCACCTCACTTGGCTAAGAACTATACAGATACACAGAAAGAAATCCACACCCTGAATATCTTGCATCTTAGAGAGAAAACACTGAGCAGTGGCTTAGGATGGATTTGCAAATTATAAGGTTATTATATAAGGTGATTATAATTATAAGGTGAAGTGCTTCAGTAACTCTCTGGTCAGCTCAACAGTAGAGAGGAGTAGATCCCATTCACTTTATAGAAGCTTAAGAAAACAAAAGGGGGGAAATATTAATTTATGTTGGCATCAAAAAAAAAATTGCTCTACAATGAATAAATCACAAGGAAGAAAAGAGTTTCAGTTTAAGTATTTTAATTCACCCCAGATTGCTCTTGGAAATTATTTCTCCTTTGTTCTTTTTCCTAATTAGATATAGCCAAGTTTGATTTTGAAAGAAATTGATTTTGAAACAAATCTAAATATTTCCTTTTAAAAGGTCAAAATAAAATGCCTGTATTTTTATTATGCGTTTCCTTGTTCCACCCACAATTGTTTTCCCCACTGTTAAATAAAAAATAAAAAAATAAAATAATAAAAAAAAAAAAAAATCAGTGAGCAAATCGTTTTGGTCACTCCAAAATTGTGGGGTTTACTCAAAGTACTAATCTGAAACTTTTCATCAAATTCTAATTCTGACATTGATTTCAGAGTCTTGTCTTCTAAATAATAATGTCTTTCACTGGAATGCCCCAGTAATGCCTTTTAAAACAGAATTCATGTGTTTTTTCTTTTTAATGTAGCCAGTGCACTTCATAAGAGTGATGCAGCAAAAAGGTTATGATTTTGCAGAAGGTCCTCCAATACTACTGTAAATACTATCAAAAAACACCAATAGGTGACAAATAATGGGCAAATATAGCATGTGCCTTTAGCTGAATTTTTAATTTTTTAATGATTCTTGCATTGTTTGAAAGCCAAATATAAGAAAATTGCCAAGCCCCCTCCCAAAAAAAAAACACTAGAAGATGATTCTGTGACTCAAAATTTCCTGTTAATTACTTTTTCCTTTAGTCCCAAGGACAACTTGTCCTTGCAGAAAAAGCCTCTCCCTGTTCATGAACTCACCGTGTGATTGTTCCATCAATGTCAGAAATAACAACTTTATCATCCCAATTCCATAGGTAAATGGTGCCTTCACAGCGGCAAGTGCCTTGATACTGCGTTGTAACACTAAAGGTCACATCATTGGGGCCATTCTTGAGCTTTAAGCTTTTCTGCAAGACATTATCAGCGAGATAATCAACAAACTGAGCGCATGAAATGGACACAGTGCAAACACAAAGCCACAGATGATCATTGCCTCGGTCACACTGAATCATTGCTTTCAGCAGAGCTATTGTCTAAATAAGGATAGCAGAGCTTTGCCCTCTGTGCTGTATGTTAGGCAATGATTTATAGAGCACAACAAAAACAACAAACAAAAAAAATTCTGTTTCACAGTCAGGGATATTAAAAAAAAAATCTCCAAAAGTTCACATAAACAATAACAAATTACGGAATAGGGGCTATCTATGGGGGGTTTCCATTCTGAGATATAGATACACATGCAGAGAGGAATGTAGGTAATGAGGAGTTCCATGAATTCTAATCAAGAGTGTTTATATGGGGATTTGTGTTCTATGGTATTACATCTCCTTCCTATAATAACCCACCTCTTATACCATATGTCCTATTACCCTTCAGTCTCCACCAAGTTTCCTCAGCTCTCCCACTTCCCTGCCTTTCCATCCCACTGTCTCCTGTGTCACTTACCAACACGCTGGTCAGGAGACTACTGTCTTTACCAGCACTGTTGGGCCCTAAGCCTTGGGAACAACAGTCCAGGTTGATGCAAACACAAACCCACCATCAGCAAAGGAAGAGTAAGTGAACTATTCCAGGAGCTTAAGCCCTACAAATTGATGGGCCCTGAAAATATCCACCCAAGGGTGCTAAGAGAGATGGCTGACATCATGCAATGCCTCTCTCTATAATCTTTGGGAAGTCATGGAGATTGGGGGGCATCCCAGAAGACTGGAAGAAGGCTGATGTCACCTCCATCTACAAGAAGGGCTTAAAGAAGGATCCAGGAAATTATAGGCCCATCAGTCTGTCTTCAGTCCCTGGGAAAGTTATGGAATGAATCTTCCTGGGGGCTACCACAAGTCAAATGGAGCATGTGACTGGGAAAAGCCAGCATGGATTCACCAAGGGTAAATCTTGCTTGACAAATCTGATCGCCTTCTATAACAAAGTAACGTGCTTATTTGATGAGGGGTGAGTGGTGGACATTGTCTATCTGAATTTCTCCAAGGTTTCTGACACAGTTCCCCACAGCCTCCTCCTAGAGAAACTGATGCATTATGGTCTAGACAAGTGGACTCTGCAGTGGGCGGGGAACTGGCTGACAGGCTGCACCCAGAGGGTGGTGGCAATTAGCTACTTTTCAAACTGGCAACCTGTCACAAGTGGGGTGCCCCAGGGATCAATACTTTGCCCAATGCTGTTTAGTATCTTCATAAGTGATCTGGGTGATGGGATCAAGTGTACCCTGGTGAAGTTTGCTGATGATACCAAACTGAGTGGGGAAATGGACACTTTGGCAGGGAGAGCCACCTTGCAAGAAAACCTAGATAGGCGGGACAAGTGGGCTAACAAGAACCTTATGAAGTTCAAAAAGGACAAGTGTAAGGTCTTGCACCTGGGAAAATCCAGGAGTGCAGCACAGGCTGGGATCTACCTGGCTGGGAAGCAGCTCTGTGGAAGGGGACCTGGGGGTCCTGGTGGACAAGCAGCTCAGTATGAGTGAACAGTGTGCTGCTGTGGCAAAGGCAGCCAACAGGATGCTGGGCTGCATCAGCAAGGGCATCACCAGCAGAGATAAAGAAGTCATTATCCCACTCTACTCAGCACTTGTCAGGCCCCACCTGGAATACTGTGTTCAGTTTTGGTCCCCACTATGCAAAAAAGATTTGGACAGGCTGGAGAGGGTCCAGAGAATGGCCACCAAGATGATCAAAGGACTGGGAAGCCTGCCATATAAGGACAGACTGAGGGAACTGGGTTGGCTCAGCCTTGAGAAAAGAAGGCTTAGGGGAGACATTATCACTATATTCCAGTATTTAAAGGGTGGCTACAAAGAAGATGGAGACTCCCTTTTTAGGAGTCAAATGGAAAAGATGAGGGGTAATGGGTACAAGTTACTCCTGGGGAGATTCCAACTGGACCCAAGAGGAAAATTTTTCATAATGAGAACAATCAGCCACTGGAATAATTTCCCCAGGGAAGTGGTGGATTCCGCAACATTGGACACTTAAGATTCAGCTGGCCATCTTGTCTAGACTGTACTTTTCCCAAGGAAGGTTGGACCAGATGATCCTTGAAGTCCCATCCAACCTGGTATTCTATAATTCAATTCTATTTGTGGACCTAATCATTTGTTTTCACAAAAACTGCAGGAGTTTAATACTTTAATTGTCTCATTCTTATTTATATTTCCCTGCAATTGTTCAGTGAGTTAAAAAGTGAAAAGGAGGTGAGAATGCAGAACAACTGATGGGCAACTGATGAGTCTTGCTCACTGTTTAATCCAGAAACCAATCTAAAAGTAGCTTTAGCTTCAGCTAATTTCTGCAAGGTATCTGAAAAGTATCAATATATTTGTGTAACCCTTGCTTTCTGTTTGTTATAGAAAATTACCAACACATCCTATATGTCTCTTGGGAAAAATTCTACATTTCTTACAAACTATTCAGGCAGTGAGTGATGGGCTGTTTAATGCTGTACGCCTTGTGTGGGTTTCCTTCAGAAAATTAATTGGCTGTAGATAAGACGACAAAGAGTATTTCCCTGAAGAAGACCATTTTTCCAGATCAAATTGGAAAGCGTAGAACACAAAACTGTAACAGTTTTGTCAACATTAGTCAAAACACCTCTGTCACAGAGGAAGAGAATTGGCTCCAGAGAAATTCATAGCCTGACCTCATAGTAAATTCACAAGCAGGTCTTTCAGAAGTTACTAACAGAAAATCGTATTTATATAAAATGTGACTGTCTGCCTATGAATGAGGGGAAAGGAAAGGAGAGGAGGAAAAAGAAAAAAAAGAGAGGCCTGTGGGTTAACATATACACTTTATACATAATACAAAAAGGATGTGGTTCCAGGACACTTATTCAGGTAACAAATACATACTTTGGAATTTAATTTTGATATTTTTCTAAATGGGATCCCATGTCTCCCAATCTCTGAACCCCAGCACTTGCTGCAAGGTACAACATTCATGCTTAATACTGAAAAGAGAAGGGAAAAGATTTTTCTTTTTTTCAATATAACAAGAGAGAGAATTAAATGCAAGACGTAAGAGCTAATTAAGCTTTGCAAGCCTGAATAACAGTATTGTTCATGTTGCATTATAGAAATGACATTTCAGGACAAGGAGGTAAAATTAACTCACGAGCTGGTCAGAAGTGAGTCGAAGTGTTTTTTTGTAACTGATTCCAGACAATAATGAGAGATGACTTGAGTTGGTTTGTAATGACCCGAGGTTTTGTTTGGCAGCTCTAGGGTCTTCATCGCTTGAAGAAGATTCATCTTTTATTCTGGAACATTGCACACAGAGAAAATGATGTTATCATGTCAGTAAATGCATCTCAGTATCCATTAAAAATGCATTAACTGTGAGTCACCAAATAAGTCATTGATTCTTTGTTCGTAAGTACTGTCTCACAGGAGGTCATTCACATCATGGCTTTAAATATATCAATGAAGTGCCAAATTTTCATTCACGCATGTTCCCCACTATTCATACTTGGATTGTTCTAGTCATTCACGTGTCTATAAGGTAGTTTTCAGCCATATTGACTCAAAAATCTCAAACTGGTAAAAAAAAGTAATGCCCATTACATACTGTAGCTACAAAAATTCCTCAGTTCCCAGAATAAAGAGGCGTTTGTTATGCTGGCTTCCACCCCTTCTCTCTTCCTCCAAAGAATTAACAATTAATAATAATAAAAAAAAGTCCACATCATGGAAATTTTGTTATAGAAAATAACTCCTCCTTCTCTTCCAATGAGCAACTTTAGATCATTGGAGTATTCTTTGCCAGAATTTGCAGGATTACTCCATTCAGGATATGATGATAAGTCATAAAACCTGAGCTGCTTTACACAATCCTTTTTAAATACACATCAGTATAGTTTTGGTTTTTTTCCTGTTACAACCACTTTTTCAGAATTTTTGTAAGGGTATCTTTCTTCAGAAAATAAGTTTTCCTACAGTAAAGAAATCTATCACCTTAGGCGGAAGGTAAAATATCCTTTCAGATCCTACAAATCTCATCTTTAAAACAATCAACATTTTGCCTCTTATTGCGATCACACCTAGATGGTGTTTGATGTTAGGAAGTCTTGATCCAATATCAAGGTACTGCATGTTATGCCTAGCAACATTTAAAAACCTGTCTTGTCCTTTGTAACACTGGCTCTCAAAAGCTCTACTCAACATCCCACTTGTCGCATTTTGCTTGAGAGCAATAAACTCCTAATGACAGATTTCTAAGGTCAGTTAAAATTTAAACAAAGAACACCAATTACAGAATCTAGTCTGCTTGAAGTCTTAATCCCACTTTAAAGCTTATCTCTAAACAACCATGTAAAAAGAAACAGATCTAAATGTCACTTGTCATCCTTAAAAGGAAAATCAGCCTTTCCGATTTAGTCTGTGGCTGTCACAAACTCAGAGGGGCAACTGAGATAACATCTGGTCTCCTACAGAATGAGGAATCCTCCTTCCAGCACATTCATCTGGACTGCAACTGTTAACCTCCAGAAAGAATGACAGCTAATGCCTTTTTGTTTCATAAAGATGATCCTTGAACTTAACTTAATGAGCATAAAGCATATTTAAATCTGGCCCTTTTCAGCTCTAAGTGCAAACAGCACACAGCCAGGCTGTCCTTACAGTAAGACCTGTATTTACAGAACAGGGGCAAGGTAGGAGAGCTATCCCTGGCTAACTCATCCCTCTAAAGCCTCCAAGGCAAGTTACATCTCATCTTACGGAACCCTCCTGAAGGAGAGATTCTGGCCATACAGTACAATTAGTTTGGAGCACGAGAAGGAAAAGACTTCTACAATCCTTGAAAAAAGAGTAAGAGAAAAACATGACTATTGCCTGTGAAAAAAACCTATGAACAGTCTTAGGCCCTTGAACTTCCCAAAATACACAGGAACAAATTAAGTTGTCAGGCCATAAATGTAAGTAAATCATAAATTTTAGCAACTGGGATCTAACAACAGCATGGTATCATCTATGACGTTCCTTTGAAAACTCTTGAGAAATACATATAGCTTCAGAGAACTGCTCCAGTTATTGTTTGTTTTCAAGGGGCTGGAATGGGTAACACGGAGCTGCAGCCAAACCACAGAAATGTGAGAGTGCGCTCGCAAGACCTGCAACCCTGCCATGGGTAGAGCCTTCCTACCTGCACTTATTTGGTGCAACGGATAACAAATTAAACAGATTTCACTGACACGGTATTTCTTTATTGAATTATAAGAGGTGGCTTGCTTTCATTTTTAAATGGTGACTCCTGCTCTTTTCAGGTACAGATAATTTTGGGGGTACCTGTTTGCCATGCTCATCTGTGAAGAGTCTTCTCCTATAAGTCCACTCCCACTCATGCCTTGCTCTGGCTTTGTTTCCTGCAAAAATACAAGTATGAGAAGCCATGCATCTCCTGTGGGGCAGACAGGAAATGTTTTTAGGAAAATATTAGAAAACAGAATTCTGTCTTGTACAGACTTGGTAAAAATCAACTGCATGTTTGTTTCCTTTGTTTGTAGACAAAGCAAAACAAAACTTCACAGTTTTCTTAAAGAACAAAGGCTGCACAAAGAATTAAAAATTGCAAATATAAAACTCGGAACAAGAATTAAGATGGAAGAAGTACAGAAATATCAGATTTCAGATCTAGCACTGTTGAAGTTCTGGGATCAATCCCATAACTTCACAGTTCATGCATCTCAGATAGCTAGATTTCACTTGAAAAAGCAAAGAGGCGAAAAGGAAAAAAAAAATACAACTACCTTTCATAGAACCATTAAAATTCTTAATCCAATAAAATTTTCCAAACTGCTTTTACCTTGAGTAGATGCTAAACTCTATTAATTTAATCCCACAAGATTTTTAAATAGTGAATGGTTTTGAAACACACAAACGATAACACCTCCCCCTATTTATTTATAGCTGCTGCAGCTCAAGAGATAACCAATACGTCCACTCAGAGAGAAATTCTAAAAAACTGCAACAAAACTGTGAAAACTAAAGTCTCGTGCTCTGAAGCTCATACCCACAGATCAGTATAATGGTTATTTCATGCTAGGCTAAAAAAGTTCATTGACTGAGGCACAACCATAAAAATGTATTAGAAGTAATTTTCTCCCCTCAAGTACTAATGCTTCAATAGTATAAATTAAAATGAAGAGGTTTTATTAGCCAACTTTAAAGATTAAATATGTCTAGACAGGAGATCAATATTTCATATAAAGTTTTTGCTTTTTTCATTGTTCTTTAATGTTCATCCATGGCTTTAAGACTGTTACCACAAACTTTTAATGCTCAGAAACAAAATTCAGAAAGACTTTAAAGACTAATATATAGTCAATTTTCCATCTTAGGTTTTGCTGAATTTTACAGCTCACACTACTCATAAATATGTCTGTTCTTCAACTATCAAAAGAAAGCTGCAGAAATCTAGAAGAAAATATTAAATTAGTGGCACAGCTCTTTGATTTTAAGTTCCCAAACACAGATTTAATCCATTAGATAATACTGCCTCACATTTGTGTAACGAAAATAAATGCAGAACCAAAACACTGCAGGCAAATATTTCAGGTAGGGTCTGATCCAAAGCCTTCTGAAGTCAGAAGAAATCAAACTTCAGACACCGTTTAAACATCTTAATGTGTATATCCTCAGTCAAACTGAACATTGAGCTACTCCCAGAAGCAAAGTTCTGAGGGATGAACATGGAGGTATCCAGCCTTCCCACTGCAACCAGAGGGAAACTTCACTTGCTTCTCAAACTTACCTCTTTAATAGTGCTGTTCCTCCCTCGCCATGAAAACCACCACCTTCCACCTTTTTTGGGCATCTTGTCCCTCATTATAGATTCCACAGTAGCCTGTGATAAATGGATGGTAACATAAAAAAAACCCAACACAAAGGACAACCTGATATATGTAAATGAAAGAAAGTGCCAAACACACAATTTTAACTTATAATAAGTAGAATAAAAGTAAACATACTGTCTGTGGACCATAAATTCTATTAAAGCAAAATCTAATGGTATCCAGAGCTGCTCTGAAGTAACTTAAACATGAATACTTATGGTATTTTTAAAAGGAAAATGAAAAACAGATAAAATCAAAGAAGAAAAAAAAAAAGCATAAACAGGTGTTAGTATAATGTCTAGAATGGAGAACCTACTGTTTTTAAGCTGAAGTTATTTACTGAAAATCATGTTAAAAAAAAAAAAGGATATCACTTTCTGAAGGAGCTCTCATGCAAAACAGTAACAAACCCCCATGCAAGATAGTTATTCTCATTTAAAAATAACTACAACATTCATATTTAATCACCAGATTGGGGAAAAAAAAAAATCAAAGAAGTTACTAGCTTTTATGAGTTTAGTGTGATGCTATGAATTTGACTGACAATGTTACAACTGTTTTTTTTAAACCCTGGCTATTTTTCATTGGTTGTATATACTAGAGCTTGGTAGAGAAAAGTTTCCTTCAATGCCCATAATGACTGGAGCCTTATGCATTGTGACAAGGAGAGCTGAATTCTTTCACTTAGAGAGCAAGCAAAAGATAAAAGGGGAAAAATGTTACAGTAAAGGTGGCCATAGTGTTTGGTATGCCCTAGAATAAGTCATTAAAGTAAAACTGTGACATTAATTAGCAATTTTTTATTAAAAAATAAAAAATAAAGATTCCAAGAACTCTTAGCAGGTAAAACAGAGGGTTGAAGGGTTGAGTTCAGCTAATGTGCGGGACAATGCATCCCTTTTTTGCAGTGTTTGCATAGGTTCTCTTCACTATATTATTTAAAGTATATGAGAAAAGAAAGAAATGACAGAGCAATAAAGTTGAGCGAAGAAGTTGAGAACTTTTTAAACAAAAATAAGAAAAACAAGGAGCAGATGGAGCTACTGAGAATGAAATGCAACTGTTGAGAACAATGCCTACAATTTAAGGGAGTTCTCAAACATATGGACAACTTCAAGTAGACATCCTATTGATTTTTAGTGAGATAATTCACATGCATGCAGTTAGACATGTATTTAAGTGTATTTTGCAGAACATGAACAGGTTTTTTTTGAAAAAACTCCATTTTCAATCAGTTCGTAAGGCCTTTTTTCATAAAGCATCTTAGTATTTCAATTCCTCAGTTCCATTATTACAGCAAATCAAAACTCTAATTAACAAGTCATTAAGAAAACCAGTAGGATGACTAGTAGCATAAATGACTAATTTTAATTTCAGAAGTACAGTTCAGCCAAGTAAACCTTCCCAATCATACAGACCATTCCAACATAGTCATAGCTATCTGCCGCTGCTTACCCAAGTTGGTTATGAACAACCAACAGAGAAACAGAAAGCTAGCAACCTACAGGCCTTCCTCATCTAGCAGTTAAAGCTTATTCCCTGAGGTTAAAGTTCCTGGCCTCTATTTTTATTTTATAATATACGCTGTATACAGATAAAATAGAAAGCAGTCACCAAGTATTCAGCTACAGCAAACACTAACATGGGTCACTATAATTTATGTTTCCGATTCATAGTAATGCAGGAAAACAGGAAATTTTCCTCTTTCAAAGTATTTTTAATGACCTCAGTCTAGCAAATAAACACAATTCACAGACCAGATTTAGTCCTGCTTATTTAGCCCTTAGCATAAGCTAGACAGTTACGTGTGGATAGGTATTACTGATGTGCAGATTCTTTTGTACAACAACTCTCTTCTCTGCCTTAATAAATGGCAGAATGTCATAACTCCCGCTCTGACCAACCTTGATGTTCAATCTCACCTTTGGCAAAGGTTTCTGGAAAGCCTGCATTGCCAGCAGAAGGGGACCAGCTGTCGTCCAGTTGTAGTACCTGGGCATGCAAGAGAGACAATTACAGCATTTTGTAATCCCAAGGTTCCAATTCACAATCCACCTAGTATTTATCATCTGGCAAGTTAAAGCCATGAAGCGCCTTTTGCACAGGTCAAACTCTGGCCTGTACCAGTAATAGCAAACCCACCTTGCTCCACAGTACGTTCACAGGTATTTACAGTATATACTTTTCAAAATACACAACAAAAGCTAGGTCCTTAAGCAGAAAGGGTATTTGTGGTACCTTCCTCATGTCCTTACTATGCCTCATTATCATAGCGTGAGCTACATTTTTTACAAGCTGTTTTCACTGTTTTTCCATCAAGGAACTACATAAAAGTTAGGGGCCGTGGTCTGTAGGATGTCAAGCTTTTGCTACTACGTGCTGAACATGGGTCGACTCTTGTTACAGATAGTAGACAAACACAGTATTGCTTCCCTAGGCACATGGATGGTAAAAGCTCACATGACATCCAGAGAACATGACAGTAAGATCCTCACTAAGTACTTCTCTCTCTTCCCAACATATCAGTAGGCAGGTAAACATTACCATCAAATTCAGAGAACTACCGCAGGGAAGCAGTAAGTGACTCACCTCAGACCACAGAGAGGGTCAGGTATGAGGTGGTAACATACACAACACAAACTATCACATGGCACCAGGCACGTCAGATTTGGATGAGCGATGTCTATGACTAAAGGTAACCAACCTCTAAGGGCAGTACAAGGCCATGATCCCTCCTTTACTCTGTAATGTTGTGTGCCAGGTGCAAGGAGCTCTCGAGTTAAAACACCCTCCAAAAAGCTGCCAGCAATAGAAAAATATGAAATAGTGCCTTAGCCTTACAGAAATGGAAGTCTCACACTTGGTGGGTGAAGTTTAACAAGTCTTGAAAAGCCATGCCTCCATAGAGGCCTATTAGCAAAATATTCAGTATATACAGACAAACTGCTGGGTGCAGAGTGCTTGCGAGCAGACTGCCATATCCCTATAAATATTAATTATTCAAACTGGCTCAGGGCAAGCCTTAGCAAGTTCATATCCTATTTCATTTTTAGTCTGCCAATTGAGTGTGAACACTATCAGCATTTAATACTAGCTTCTTGAAATTCAAATTGTGTCAGTTAGCTGTAACAGGTCATCTGAAACTGCTCTTTACTCTAAATTTAAAGGAGGAAAGGTAACTAGAAGAGCCTGAATTCACTAGATGGCTGACTCTTTCTGGATGAATCTAAGCTATAAATATTCAAAATCTATTTTTTCAACTATGGTGAAACTGATCCAATGCACTGAAGTGCCACAGAAGTGTTTTTGTTACAGCAGTAAAATATTCTTTTACTGAAATATACTTACTTATTTCCAATCTTAACCACAAGGTTAGGGTCATCAATGATAGCAGGATTGTCCACAAACTGCTGATATGTTACTGCATGTTCTAAGAATTCTTCTGTGGGGGGAAAAAATTACATAGATAAAGTATGCATTTAGAGATGCCAGAGATGGGCCAACTTAAACCTCTTAGCATCTCTCAGACACATTGGCTTCACATTCAGGGTCAGCCCTTCATTACTAGCGTGATGAGATTAGCAGTAATACGGAAGCACGATGTTCAGAGACTCTCAGTCTCAGGAGATGCTGAGGATTTCTTTGTTAGGTGCTGGGGTGTTTTTCCTGTTCAAAATACGAGCTAAGTGAAAGCTCAAGGATGGAACTGTGAAGAAGGAAAATCAGGCTTCTAAGCAAGGCAAGGAAGTACTTTGTCATGCCTTTCATCGATCCTCTGATTAGGTTAGGTTAGGAGAAGGAACCGATGGGCTCAACATATATGTAAATCTATAGCCAGAAACTTAATTATCACTTGTAAGGCCACCAGCAAAATGAAAATGTTTACTCATAAACAATCTTTCCACTGCTTGTAACTCCTTTCACAAGAGTCTATGTAATTCACAAGTGATCCAGATAACAAATCCAACTCCAACAAATCACAGTATATTTGAAATGTTTTAATAACTAGCTTCTGAACAGCAATCAGTGTAGCATCAGGCTCATATGATTGTCAAAACTGAAGAAATTGCCAGTCTTAATCCATTTATCTTCACGCTATGCAGCTGGAAGTTTAAAGCACAATGATCTAAGAGTCACACAAGAAACTGGCGGTAGAGCAGGAACTCAGGTTAGAGTTTCCAACTCCTCCTCCTATTATCCCCGTTTACAGACCCTTTTTTTCACTCCTGATACCAACAGCGGGGAGTTTCCTAGCTATATACTGTATCAAGTGGCAAAAGTACTATTAACACTATTGTGACATGAAACATAGTATTATCAGGAAATAAAAATACCAATAAAATACTTTGAAAAAAAAAATAGTATATAGCGGATTGAAGTGTGTTAAAAATATAAGTCCTATATAAGACTACTATTTTAAGTGTGAAAAATTCTAGGAAACAACATTTTAGGGACAGTATTTATCTTCTCAACACATTCTTGAGTGCAGCCACGGGAGGGCACTGCTTCCTCGGTCTCGGATGCTAAAACTTGGCTGACAGCACGTGCCTGTAATTCAGAAGGTCATTCTGTACCTTTGGTTATTTCCTTGTTGTCAGTAAGGCCTCCGCAGAGAGAAATGGCAATGGAGGGCAAATCTCGAATTCCATCCGAGGTGCTTTCAACTCCACTGTCAACACCTGAGCTCCCAACAGACTGGGGAGAGTGGCTGGCAGACCGCGGCCCCGTGTCGTTCGTGTTCTTGCTTTGGGTATTATCTCCACTGGAAAAGAAAAATCAGGAATTCAGTCTTCACATATGCATTCCCAAATTCTCCCCCTTCAACAAACAGTTTACATCTGACACACACTTACAAAAAAAAGAAAGAAAAAATAAAAAAGAAAGAAAGTTTGCCGGATTTTGCCATAAAATTTAAACAAAGTACTATAGGACTCACGTATCCTCAAACATTAGATTGCTTCTGCTTACTTGCCTAAACTAGGCATGTATAATTATAGCTTCACTTATTTACAAGAGAGAGGGAAAAATAAGACAATAAACTGTACAACCTTAGTAGGAATAATAATGCTAGTATAAACAGAGTTTATACTAGTAGAACTATTCCCACACAGGAACAAGTTAAACATATTAACATATGTTTAACACTATAAACATATTAGTTTATTATTTAATTTATATTAATTATATAAACTGATAGCTAAACTCAAAACAAAGGATGCATATGTTTGTGTATTTATATGTCATGTATATATAAAAAAATACACTACATAAAAACTACTAGGATTAAAATTTTACAAAATAATAAATCATTATACCCACTTAAAATCTGCATATACATGAGATCATTATTACAAAGTGCAGGCTCAAACTCTGCTTTCCATTCCAGATTTATACGAATGCATTTGAGAAAGGAATTTTCAACCCAACTTTTTTTTCCATATTACTAATCTTTCTCAGTTTTATTGAAATGCTAATATTACAACAACTGAGTTTAAGCAAGCAAGAAAGAAAAATAAAATACACAAGCTACTTTAGTTGTTGCTCAATGACTTTAGTCAAATGACTACAGCATGATGTGGAAAGAGGACTATAAATGTTATAAGAGGCTCTAATAAAGATTGGAACAAGTTGGAAACTGTCTGTTCAGGGTGCAATATTTTCATAAATAAATCTGTCATGTGTCTTCCAAAAATTATTTTCTAACACTCATTTTTACAGGTGATAACTCACAGTAGAACAACATTAGAGCAATAATTTTGTGGTACTACTGTTAACAGTAAGATATGTTCTTCACGGTAATAAGCAAGGACACAGGGATAAATATATCCCAAGGCCAATTGCTCTCCCAGGACACATGAGTAACACTCACAAACATCAGTGTACGTTACATAACAACCCACAATCAATATATGATGCTTAATTGACCAAAATAGAAAATCAGTTTCAAGCACACTTCTCAGGCCCAAATGCAGAGCCTTCCAAAAGCTCTAATATTCCTCTCTACAGAGATTTATTTTCCTTCTACCTTCACCTCTGCTTGGACTCTGAAAAAGAGGTCTTATCTGGTTGGCAATGAAGAGTTTGATCTAAATCTGGAAGGTGACAAGAGCTCTTTAAATAGTAAAAATATAAGGAAAGGACTTATACTTCTTGGGGAAATAAAGTGCAGCAACTTCTGGATCCATATCAGTGAGGTCATCTAAATAGACACCATCAGCACCAAGATGCCGGCTTCGTTTGTCTGTAAGGGATGGCACAAATAAGCCTATTAATGACCACTTTCTGAGTAACAAGCCAGAACTGTTAGTACTGTTTAATTATTCATTTTAAGATTGAGAAACCAGACAAGTTATAACAGTTTGTGAATTGTGTTTGTATAAAATAGTACTGCCAAAAATTTCAAAATAAGTTGCTCACATACATTGTTCAGAATTTGAATACACAAAATGGAACAGCAGAGGATTAGTTTGATATGCTGACGCCTCCTTATCCCAGACAAAGCCCCTGGGAATTAGAAGTCAGTGGTCACTGTAGACAAACAGCAAAAGGAAAACTTTCAGAGTATTTGCGTAGGCCTATTATCACAGTAAGGCAATCAGAGCATTTAATCTTCCAGCACTGATCTTCAATCCCCCTTTGCAAAAGAGAACTAACACAACAGACTATACACTGTAGCCACTCATAGACTACAACCGGCTCATTATGGAGACAACCGACTGTTTAGCACATACAACTGACGTGTTGTGTGTGCACATGCATCATTGAGGGAAGAAGACATCCCTCCTAGGTCTTTCACTAGTACCAACACACAGAGTCATCGCTGTCCTGTTGTTGCTGGTACATCTAGACAAGTAACCACTGTAAGGCCAGAACCTAATTTGGAATTCATTCTGAAACCCATGACTTCTCACTGTCCCAAATTCCAACATCAAGCATCAGAAAAAAAGTTATCTAGAGACTGAATATGAAGCAGACTAACACCCATTTTTTTTCTCTAAAGACAGTGGAACGCATGGGGAATTGGATAAGAAACTTGTATGTTTACTGATTAAAAAGCAGCTGGACAAACTAGGCTTATATAGGGCTTACATAATTATAGAGCAACCAGAGCTCCAAAACATAACATTTGTAACCAAATAAGTTTCATGTGAAGACTGTAACGCTTATTACAAATACCATGGATACAGAGCCCAGAAATCAAGAAGTAGAAAAGCAGACCGAATTATATTTCACAAATTCAGGACAAGTACCACACAGAACTGAAATTGCGCATGTGAAACAAATGCACCTTATTTTATAGCAAATCTGTTGTTTGTGCAAAAGATGTACTACAACTCTGTATTAGGGCACAGAGGTTCTACAATTACCAGTGAATTACTCAGAAAGTAGTCAGAGCACGTGAACCAGCAGATCTATGGTGTGCTTGTACCAAGAAGAGAAATCTCTGAATCTGTCAAATATGGATAAGTTTGGAGCAAGTTTTGCAGTCGTGCTCATAGACACAGAGTTGCCAAAATTCCCAGACCAAGGAGAATCTTCTATCTTACTACATAGCTTCTGTGAACAGCCTGCTACGCAGCTCTGGTTTTGAAGGTTCTCTCCACAGCTTACTCCTTTTCAAATCTGAAAGTGCCTTCAGGACACAGATGAATTTCTATGACAATGACATGCTTTATCACCATAAAATTCAAAGACAAATTCATACGTATAAAAGTGCAGAATCAACAGCTTTACCTTTCTTTCTGGAAGGGGAATCTATCTTGCCAGCTGGTTGGGATGAGCAAGCTGCAGCTTGTTTTATTTCTTCATTGGCAGGCAACGGTGGTACAGCTGCTTCTGGAGACTCTGTCTCTGGCTTATTTGTCTCAGCTGGTAAGGGCTCACTTTCATCAGCAGTTGCTGTATCTGCTTGCCCAAGGGCAGGTAGGGGACACACAGTGTTAAACTCCTCTATAGGAGAACTTTGGATGACCCGAAAGTGAGTGCTTTCAGAAGGATTTACATCCACCACGCTGGGTTCCTTTGCTTTGAGCAGAGAACTGGCCTGTGAGGAAAAATAAACAGACTGCTATAAAGAAAAGCTCTTTAAAAATGTAACAGCCAGAGTTTAACCTGTTCTGTTCACTCCAGCAAGATCAGATTCTCAAGGTAACAAACTCCAGAAGAAAGCCACGACTAACTGAAGTGGAGACTAGAGTGTACGAAAGACCTCTTTGCTGTGCGCTTCCTTGCGCAAAATTCACCTGCATCTTGGGGCCAGGAAAGATTTGTGCTGCAATGTGCTCTACAGGCCTCATTTCCCACTCACCTGCCTGGGAGCACATCACAGCTCCCACCCTGCCCTCCTCCCTTCCTGCTCAAATCCCAGCTTTTCTTCAGAAGGGAACACCAACAAACATGAAAAGGGACCGCAGACTGGAGTTTGTACACAATCAGGACGCTCTCAGGGACCAGGACAGGTCTTCTAGCATGGCCTGAGTTCCTCAGTACCTGCATTCCTGCTTGTGTGCCTCTGCCCAAGTGCTGCTTTGGGGAATCCCCTGATTGGCGAAGTAACGAAAATAAATTTACTCTTTGCATTTCATCCATGGTTTTGTGGCTGTTCCCGAGTCCTGCCTGTGCCGGCTCACACAGCATCCAAAGCATAACTCCGAGTTCAGGTATGGCCAGTTCAACTCCAAATAGCTTGGCCATAGACATCCTACATGCAGTAGGAAAAGCCTCCAGGAATAAGACTTGCGGTACACATCAGACTGTATGACTGGCATAAAAATTAAACACCCAAATCTACTCACTGGAAACCCTAAATTCTAGACTGGAAATGCCAATTTGAAACTCCTGTTGGGCCTGTGCACTTAAGTCAGTTTTCTATGTACAGAAAATAGCTCCCAATTTTCTTGTAATATACATGAGGAGGAGAATAATGCGGAGGTGGTGGGACAGCTCATCTTTGGCCTACTAAAGAAGAAGCCAGAGCTCTTCTGAAGGAATTAAGAATCCTGGATTCCCATCCCTGCTTTGGTCACTAGCTACCAAGAGTAAATTAAAAATAAATTATAATAGTGCCATTATAATTCTGGTGCCACCACCAGAATGCAAAAGTCTTTTCTGAGGAGGATACCCACTTCCCTGGACTGTAAAGCAGGAATTTTGTTTCTTTCTACTGTTCCTGACCCCATCACTCCTTCAGTCCTTTCTGCAGAGAAGCTAGCCTCCAGCAGAAGGGCCCAAACCCTGCACCACCCCTGCAATATGCCACCGGAACCTGACCTTTCTTTCTCACAGCCTGCGGCAGGCATAAGCCCTAAATCTCTCCTTCCCTATATATGAATGCTCTGACTCCACAGCTACCATAAGGAGCCAGCCAGAACCTGACTGACCTGCACTGTACTCAGCTGCACATGGCTACTGTGCAGCATGGGAGACAATGGTGTTGGCACGCTCCAGATCCTGCCATCTAACCGGGCCAAATGGCTTCAGGCAGGAGACAGGCACCAAGCCAGTCGGCTCAGCCAAGAGAACAGCATGTCTGGGCACGCAGAGATACAGAACTGCCGGTGTTTCTGGATGCTTATGTACTCAAGCAACTGATACTAATTTTTGTCAACTACACTGCTAACACCAAGTACCTAATTTCCACCAGACCATTTATGAATTTCACTGATTTACCAAAGGACATTGGGTTTAATTTTATATGTTATTTAAGCTTCTAACTTTTACAAGACTAGGTCTCGGGTACTTCTTCATTTTCTACTGTATATCATTGGTGTTGAGAACATCCATGGGAGAAGGAACTTTCCTGTACCTCCTAAGGAGCAAGATGGAATTCTTTTACATAAAACATTGCCATTTTGTGTAAAAACAGGATCCATTCCCGCTTCATCAGTCTGCAATAGAATAAGCACATGTGTCCCATTAAAGCACAACAGATGCTAGCAGGAATGAAACAAATTACGTTGGATACCTTTGCAGCCTGGGGTAGCTCTCCCCATGCCCAGTGCATGTGGGGATTATTCTTTAGTCCGCTTCTGTCCGTAGGTTTACTGACTAATTCTGAGTCACTCTGAGGAGTAGGTGGGCGTGAACCTGACAGACTGAAGAAAAACAAACAAAAAATATTACAAAACCAAAAGTAACCACAATGCACTAAGCACTTTCCAAACTGATATCAACCAACCCAAAGCACTGAAGATTTAAATAATCATTAGCCAACTGAAAGTGTGAAAGCATGGAAAAACTGTTTAAACAGTTCAGGATCCTCTTAGACTGGTATTCAGAGGTCTCATCCATTTTTTAGTAAGCGCTTTCACAGAAGTAGGATGCGAGAAGCTGAAAGAGATGGAACAAGTGCGCTAGACCTGAACATTTCAGGAGGGTTTTTGTTTTTCTGTGTGGAAAAAAGAATGAGGATGGTTCCAGCAGCAGTAAATGAATAGAAGTTAGTATTATTTGAATAGAAGTTAGTATTGTTATAATGGATGTGAAGTGCAGAAATTACTCACTCGCATCAACAAGACACTTTATCCTGACTAAGTAATAAATTAGTCTAAGGAATCCAGTTGATTACTTCCTTCTACTAACTTGTTCAGTTCTACCCTTACGTGCAAGTTTATAGGGAAACCAGCAGGAGAGCTACACAAAGAATTTGAGCCCTTCCAGTTCAAAAACATTAAACTGTTTCTTTTGCTGTCTAGTCAATATAAAATATTTAATAATAAATCAGTAAATTATCAGTTTGTAGAATATTTTTAATGTGGCGAAGTCAATAATGTGACGTCAAGTTAGCCATTAATAAATAATGATTCACTGATTTCAAGCACAAAAGGAAAAATTCTGATTATCTCCTCTGCCTTTCTGCATACACAAGTCACAGAATTTCAACCAGAACTCCCTGAACAAAGTCCATTATTTTTTGTCTGAGCCATAGTATGTCTTTGGTATACTCATGTAATCCTGATTTAAAAACTACAAGCAACAAAAGAATCCATTACGTTCCCAAATCGAACATCCAAACTGAGTTACCTTCACTCTCAAAACCAAAATGTTTCCTATGCTTAGTATAAATTCTTCATGTTTGATTTATTCTTTACCTTCTGGATAAACTGAATATCCAAACCAGTTTTGCCCTTTCGCAGAATCACAGAATGGCAGGGGTTGGAAGGGACCTTCAGAGATCATCTAGTGCAACCCCCCTGCCAGAGCAGGGTCACCCAGAACAGGCTGGACAGGAATGCATCCAGGCAGGTTTTGAATGTGTCCAGAGAAGGAGCCTCCACCACCTCTCTGGACAGCCTGTTCCAGTGCTGTGTTCAACGTCAGGCAGTTTTGTAGAGCTAGCTGGTAGGGAATTCATTGGTCACAGGAAAATAATTACTTCACAGTAACACAAAGCAGCTTTTACACATCAATGAATTTCACATCTGAAAAGACAGCAGCCTATCTATCTACATTATTCGTTGTTTTCATCTATGTTGCAGTAAGATATATTTTGAATATCGACAAATACTATGACCTTTTAGCCACATTGTCTAATTAAACTACAAAATTTATAAGCAATACCACTGTGGAAGATCTTTTTTAGTCTTAAGAATTTCAAATTTTTATTAGTCCTTAGGGTATAAGCTGCCATTTGACAGACAAAGGAATCAATATAATGTGATTTTAAAAGTATTTTCTAGCTCCTGGTGGGTTTTCCAGCAACTTCTATATATCCCACTGACAAGTTTGTAGGATTTGCAGTATTTTCCATGCATCTAGGGCCCATTGAAACCTTGGAAATCAGAAGCCTGGGCATTTGAGAAGATCTCAGCAGGCAATAACGTTTCTACTGCTGCTTTAAGCCCAAAACATCTAGATTTAAGGAAATGTCACTGCGAAAGTTAATCTGTGCACTACAGACATTTTAACCTTAAAAATACCTACTGTTTACTTAGAAAAATCACCAGTCTGGGTTTTAGGGTATGTTCAGCCCAGGTTCACTTACCCAGCCAGATAACCTGAGAGAATACAGGCACTGCTTCAGTTTGGGCTAGAACCTCTGCATTTTGCAATGAGAACACTGATCGGGGGAAGTGGGGGGAGAACTTTGCCTTTTCCATAATTTTCCCCAAAAATACAGTTCCCTTGTACACACAACTGAATGGAGAAGCAGCCCAGGCTGTTACTCAGCCCCAAGAACCAGACATAAGTATATTCCCAGACACACACATGCAAGTGCCAGAAATATGGCACTTGCATATGTGTATATGTTAAAACAGGCAGAGTTCTGCTCTGAGAATGCTCTTGCTGTGAAAAGCCACCTGATGATCCATGCACGCAACTGGGTTAGTGGCTCAGAGTAGATACAGCTCCAAGTATAACCATGGTAAATTATGAACAGGATTAGCAACCAACCCCCAAAATATTACCCACTCTCACAAAACAAAATTCACAAAGTACACACTATCTACTGAACTTTCAACACAAGCACAATAGACACATCTAAATTCTCATTCTATAAATACTACTTTTCTACACAATAAAATATAAGGATTTAGTAGTAACAAAATGTTAGATCTTCAGAATTCTTTTCAGTTTATTTCTCCTTGTAGAGTAGTGTACAAACACTAATACAACCTCAGGGCAGCCCAGAATTATCATCGCAATGCCATCTTAATTTAAAAGACCCAAGACCAAATCAGACTGCAAACATGCATCCAAAAGGCAAACAGGAGATAAATTATTTTGTTTGTATAAAAGGATACTAAAGCATTCTCATTCCTTATATCATCTGGAACATAAACTGGAATTTTCTATGCCACCCACAAACATTAATCCAGGGTTGGTGGCCTCCCAATGACAGCTGGTTTTCCATTA
The DNA here is from genome assembly GCF_028500815.1 of Rissa tridactyla. Taxonomy (NCBI): domain Eukaryota; kingdom Metazoa; phylum Chordata; class Aves; order Charadriiformes; family Laridae; genus Rissa; species Rissa tridactyla. The sequence goes on along the minus strand of NC_071468.1, from coordinate 111,609,951 downwards.
CAGAGAAATACCTTTACTTTTTTATTCGTAAGCCATATTGTTGTTTAACATTCAATACCTACTCTCTCCAACTAATATCCTTCTGGAACAGCAACAATAATCTCTGTCGTTTATGGACGCAGATGGCAATTATGCCTACTACAGTCCTGTTTGTATACTTCCTGTTTGTATACTTCTGCTTCCATATGTAATGCCAGATGTCGTCTCCTTTACTAGCACTGGGACTACTTTGGCTGCTATTCACTTCATTCTGTTGCCACCAAAGTAAAATGAAACTGAAGACTAATAAAGCTCACAATCACATTCCTTCATTATTTATTTTTTTTTTTTAGCTTGGCTAGGTCAAACTAAATCCTGAATTAATGTTATGCTTGCACTAGGGGTCAATAAGGCTGAATACCAAGACCGTGTAGGATTTGCAACACAGTGTCAGTATCCTGCAAATGCATCCGTGGATCAGACTCAAAATGCGTTCCTTATTCATTATACCACCAAGACATTTGTGTTGGCATGAAATATGCCTTGCAATTCCCCTGTCCTTAAGTTAGGCACCGACCCAACCCAGCTGAAGTTTTCGTGCCTTACATAGATTGCAGAGATATTGCAGATCAAACTAGAGCCACCCATCCTGTCAGCACTGCACAAGAAGGAAGGGAAACTTCAGTTCAGTCATTTAGATCAGCATATCTGATTCATATTCCATAAATGCTGAATATCTGTGTCACAGTCCTATGTATTCCTTAACAGCTATGATTGCACTTAATGTAATCCAATGCCAAAGAATAAGGAATTTGGCCTGTAGTTGGCAGTTGTGCAATAGCAAACCACACTGATCTTCACAGTGTTTCCCACTGAAAGCAGAGAGCCCTGAAAAAGCAGCAGTGTGACCTGAGAAAAAATCCAGTCTTGACTGAGGCCAAATAAACCAGGGAAAGAAGTAAAGAGGCCTACTTCACGCACATGTCAAAACATTAGCTGAGAGCCTCTGAACCTCCTTTGAGGTGGCCATAACAGAGTTTCTTATTTCACATAGAGGAAAACAGTTGCAGACACAGAGGGCCTTCCTCACCCAAGTTACTGCAGCACTTTAGCTCTATATCTAGACTGCAGGACAAGTGAACTCCAGAGTAAAATTCATAGAGCCACCCAGAGCACATCACTGCTCCATCCCAGCCTGTGCCCCTGCCCTTCCTTCCCATGAAAAACACTGAGGAGGACAGCCTTGAATGTCCCAGGATCTCACCTTGACTTGGTGCTGCGATGTGGTCAGGTTAAAGAGGGAAGACCTAGAAGCTGGGGAAACCTCAAGATTATCAGTTTCGACACAGCCTTACACACCTAGTATGGCATCTGTATTGAGATAAGCAATGAGCAATTTAGCCTGATTTATTACTCAAAGCTTCCTCAGCATTAATGAAGAATTATAGAGGTCATATTCAGATACCTACTTTAAATGTTTTAACTGAGTTCCTGTGACTTCTCTCCATTGACTTAATGGAGAGAAAGTGCCTGTCTGTGGAATCTTGAGACATCTCGAGTTTAAGGTATCATAAAAAGTGTCTGTATTCACTTTTAGCTCTGTAGAAAAGAGTCAACAGTCAGAGGAATTCTACACTACAGCAAAGGCTTATGTCTGGGTCTCCCAAACCTTAGCCAAGATGCCTTATCTATTGTGTCATCTTTACTCTAGAAGATGCTCCCCCACTGCAATCCAACATAAAGTCTTCCCCACCCCCAAACCAGGGAACAAAGGAAGAGAAGTTCTTTTTTGGTACTGGGCTCCTCGCATCACAAGTTTTGCACTCCTCATTGCTCACTTAATCTCTGAGGCCTTTGTTTTGCTTTTACTTTTGCAACCTATGCACAAGCAAACAATTCAGGAAAACCATAGGATAAAAATGTCATTAAAATATACACTGACTATAAAAAGCCACACGGAAATGTGGCTTCAGAGGAATGTACGTTTTCACTAGCTAAGTTCCTTTTTTTTTTTAAATCATCTTAGTCAACTTCAGTTTTAACTCAGGTTTTCATTGGCCTAATTTTATATTAGCCATACTCATTCCATTGGTGACTTACCTCCAGTCAACACCCACAAAGAAGCAAGCAGAGAAAGTGGTTTTCAATGTCACTTTCTTTCAAAGTGTCTGGGTTAGCAATAAGTGCAATTATAAATCCAACGAAGTTCACATACTACTAATGTGTTAAAGGTGTATTAATGTGTTAAAAGGATTAAAGCGCAGCCCAGAAAAGAGAGAGGACAACCGTTCTACCTGTCTGGAGGAGAAAAGTGAGAAGATTGTTGAGGACAAGAGCTAGATAGGCCTCCATCAGCTGGAACAGTGAGAAGAGAGGATTGCCCTGTGCAATCTATAGGCTTACTGGACAGCACAGCGTGTTGACAGAAAGGAAAACAAGGTGTCATTATTGACAAGTGCTGATTAACGTAAGCTTTTTGTGCATTAGCTACATGAATGCTGAATTTACATCTAGAGTTTTCAAAATCCAGAATACTGCCATCAGGAAACAAACAAAACAGAGTTCAAAATGCCATCGAAAGGGCTTGACACGTGCTATCACCAGACTGGTGAAGCTAATCACACTAAGCTTTACAGTTAGTAGAGAAAGTTTCTTCCAGAATGCAATTCAAAAAATTTAAATTAAGCCATTGCTCTGAAATAATCTCCTCGTTCTCCCCTCTTCTGCTGTTAATTACAGAGGCAGTAGAGACTACCTGATTTCAAATATAGAAAGCATTCACCTAGTAGTTGACAGTGACCATGTTTGATACCAAATTTTTTAGTAAGACTTCATATAGCACTAGCATGTAAGAATTCAAAAGATTAATTAGAACTGTACTATCAGAAAAAGTACCTTTGAAGAGGTGACCATTCTCCATCTGAATGAGGGTAAGATGCAGACTGAGAAAATGTAGAAACTGCAGGAGCCTTTATGTCAGATAAGTCATCAACAAACACATCCGGAACAGGGACCCTAGGTATAGGGAAAGATGTGTCATTTAAAAACCATACTTGATTACTGAACTGTCATATACTTCACATAACAAAAAAAAAAAATGTACTGCAGAGAAGAATTAATATAACCTGAACTAAAAGGAGATATAGAAATGTTATCTGATTCACACCTGCTGATTCACATGCTGTTCACAGCATGATGGAGGATTGTTCTTATGTTTTCAGTGTCATTTTCGTTATTTTTGTTAGTAACATTCTCAATAGCTTTCCAGTGTAAAGGTTTTTGTTAAAGAAAGATGGTCATCGACAATACGTACCGACTTAGATAGAAATTACTGTTAGAAGGTATGGAATGAAACATTAACCTAGCATTAGGTTTCCATTATAAACCTCAGTTCTACTGTGATACCTTGAATTGTCCAATGGCTCTTTTTCTTCCTCTGAGCTAATCTCTATAGGAAACATGTCTTCATCTTCCGATGTGTCTCCATTGTCTTCTCTTTTTAAGTTATCTATTTTATGCGTAGACTTCCTCCTTTTTTTCCTCCTTTTTTTCACAGAGCTACAGCCTGGAGATGTTTCAGTAGCAGGCTGGGATCCATGGGCTTGTGGTGGTACTTGTGAGGATGCACCGGTATCCAGATTTCTTATCCTGTCTATGGAGTTCCTCTTCAGCTGAGCTTCCATTAAAGCAGTTCCCTCAGACAGAATGGGAGATGTGGAGAGATGATAAGGAATTACCTCCTGAGAAAGAAAAAATGCAAACCATGCAACATATTAGTTCCTCTGGCAGTCATAAATCTGGTTCTGAAATATATGCACAATTGCCAAAATCTAAGTCATTTATTCTGAGAAAATTAACAAAGATTAGACATGTGGGTCCCCAGTATGATCATACAGCATTTGGAAATTGTTTCATAGATGCATCTCATTAGACAAGCCAGGAACAATACTGTTAATAAAGAGGATCCTCTGGGCATCTAATATTGGCCAGGTTACGGCATGAGTCTCTATCTACCTGATGCTAGATACAGAGCAGAAACAAAATACTACATTATAACCCGAACATTTTTGTAAAATCCCATTCTCTTTCACAACTCAAGATGACAGATAGTAATCAGATAGGTCAGTGGTTTATAACTAGGTCACAAAACCATCCTCTAGTTCAATCATATAGACACATCTCTAGACATTCATGGAAGTATTTCTAGCAATTTTCAGTCCCCAAATAACTGTTACCACACAGAAAATTTAAATATAGAGATGAATACTGCACAGGCACACACCTCTCACCTGAAACTAGTAGTATTGTACTCGATGTAAGAATTTGAAAACTCATCCCACTCTGGACAGTGACAAAAATTATTTGGGATATCTGAAGAGAAATGCCTGTAAAAAGCTTTTCTTATGTCACATTACGTGTAGATTATTCAAAACTAGTGTGACTTATATAGACTAGTACTTAATCACACAGCTCAACAGCAGGCCTTTTCATTTAAATGTAATTCCACATGAATAATAGTTGCACGATCACGTCTCTGTGCACAGATGTTTACAGGGCACATGCACTTTTACTGGCAGTCTGCTGAGTGCATATGTTCAATGTAAAAGTTTCCGCATAGAACAGTTCCACGGACATATTTACCTCTGTTATACATATCTTTGGAGAATGTGGACTGTATACATGTTTATTTCTATTCACACACCGGTGTGCACATAAATTCTGATTAATTTTTTTAGTTATGTGATTACCTTTAGATTTTTTCCATCTCAGCAACTCAAAAAACAAAGCAACTGCATAGTATTAACTTTCCACTACAGAAAATTGTCCAGAAACTTGCAAAACTATAAAATAGGTAAAGATATGTTTTTCAACAAAATTCCTAAACTGAAAACTGACTCTGAAGAGCAGACATTGAATTTTAACAAATTAAAATTAGTTTTGACTCTTACTTGATCATTATCCATCTCCTGCACAAAAAAGGCCTCTCCATTGTCTCCTAGTTTCATGTGCAAATCTACAGCTTCTCCATTAATTTCTATGTCAACCTGGAAGAAAATAAATATATTCTCAAATGAAAAGAAAGTTATGTTAGGTACACAGTTCCTGTTCAGTTATCCTACGACTGTCGCTGGGAAAATGCTTCTCAGGGAAGTGTAGGAAACCTTATAATAAACATAAAATAGTGAACTTCTCTGTTTCTCTCCCCCTCCTCCCTCCCCCCCCTTCATAAGGTCATCAATTGTCAGAATGTCTTTCTAACTCATTCAGCTTATTGCTATCTTGGTCCTTTACTCGGGAAGGTTTATAGTCATCATATAAAGTCCTGAATACTTTCAAATGTAATTCTGAATGCTTCACTCACCACACACTCTTATGATTTATAGCCTAATTTTGCATTGTGCAAGAAGTACTCCCACATGCAAATTTTAATATTCTGTCTTTCAAATTCATTTAACAGACTTCTCTTTACACTAGGAGAGGCACAAGTAAGAAAAATTGTCCATTTCTTCCACACATTTATCACTGCTATACAGCCCCAACCATTTCCATTTCTTCTCAGGAGGATCTTTCTCTTTGCCTATAACCATCCTTGCCACCAACTCCATTTTCACACTAGTGGTTTGGGGTCTTTTTTGGAGATTTGGACAAGCCTACACTTAAGTTATATTTCAGGGCACAGTATATTATTGGCACAGTAACATTTTCAACTTTTACCCATCCTAAATCTTGGTATTCTTTCCTGATTCACATTAGAATTGAACAATGTCCATAGCGACATCAGGATCTTTCTGTTGAACAATTCTAGCTACATTAGAACCTAGACTATATATAGTTACAAATTAGTTCCTAACACAATCTGTCGTGCATTACTCACTGGCAACTTCACACTGATATCATATTGTCAGGTCATTTAGCTTGGTTACATTTATATAAAGGTCCTCACTGCTTTTTCTAGCTTCAATTAACCTCAACATTCTGTTATCTGAAAATATTACTTCATGATTAACTCTCTTTTTGTAACTATGAATGAACGTGTTAAACAACGGGGTCTTAATACACATACTACATGTTCATACTACATTATGAACCCAAATCAGCACATTCAAAATTTTTCTCTATTGAAAATAAATGTTACAAGTTTCATGGTTTGTTTTGTTTTTATTATAGTCAATGTCTTCCAAATTATGCTTTGAAATGCAAGAATCGGTAACAACTATTTTAATTGAACCTATCTTCAATTTGGACACTTTGTAACGAGTGTCTAAAGAAAACCTTGACTAGCATACCACAGAACATTCAGTAACTTTCATGCCATTAGAATTACCCCACAGACAGAACATATCAAAATTGTTGATTTTCTTACCACTTTCTCCCTAGAACGCAGGACTCCCATTTTCCCAAAGCGTACGTGGAAAGGAGAACACTGAAGATTTCCATCTGGCTGACGTACAACAATTATATCTATACATCCCGACAATGTGGCTGGGTTTAGTCCCTTATAGAGCTCCTTCACAGTTACAAACACTTGCCCTGCTAACTGTCCAACGTAATTCATGGTTTGGACCTGAAAGGCAAAAGGTAGAACAAATAAGATTTTGATCCTTGCTTTATATTTTAGAGACATTTGATAGACGGAGATTCCAGCAGTGGAGTATTCTCCTGTTTCACAAACTAACAACTTCACATAGAGTCGTGATTTCCCACCTGATTTATTTACAGCTGACACATGTTTGCACAGAGCTATTAAAAGACAAAAGCAAAGCAGACCTTGTACAGTCAGAGAACTGTAACAACTTTCAAAAGTTCATAAAATCAGTTGCATTCAAAACCACTGTCAGACTTTTAGACTCTGCAGCTCATAAATGTTTTCAATTATCTCTGAAGAGAAAAGCATAACATCTCCTCCTATCATTTATTGTGCCCTCATCACCAAATATACTTTTCTCATGTATTTCTACAGGCTTTTAAGGGCAGGGCAAGTGAATGGTTTTAAGCTGATCTATTTTCCCCTACACTGAAGTCAAAGACTATTTTCCCACTTTACAGGGATTTCTCCCATTAAAAGATTATTATAATGCATAAGTACAATAGATATGCATTAGGGTTTGACAAGCAACCTTCAATCTAGAGCATATGAACTTTAGAGTACTTCCTAATGCAACTTTACCATTCTTGTTTTAAAACAGCCTTTTAGTATCAGCAGGTTTATTAAAAATTAGGCGTGTGTTGATGTTTGAAGTGTTTGCCTTTATTTCCCCTACTCCTGGATTTATTTAGTATTTAGCATTTAGCTTCCTGCTTCTACTCTGTTAATGCAGATTCTGTTTATGCTCAGTTAATACAATTAGTCCCCTAGACAGGACAGCATGCATACTTAGACATACTCAAAAATTCAAAAATTCTTTCAAGGGCTCTCAAAGTATGAATGAATTTAAGCAGATACTTTCCTGAACAGTAGAGATTTTAGGGACTTCCAATGTTTACTCTTTTCATTATTTTTCCAACACCTCTTGCACATTCTAAGATACTGATTTCAGAAAAGTTTTTGTATAAAGTCCTTTTCTAGGCTGGACTATATCACCTGGAAATCATTGCTAGGCTGGACTACATCTCCTAGACATCAATAAAAGAGACACCTGCAGGGCAGGCAGCAGTAAAACTCCCATGGATGGTGATGAGAACACAACTGAGCTCAGAGCTGAGAGACAGTCCCTGCACTGAGTTGCGCGGCATGTGTTAACCAGCATCATCTGCTACAACAGAGACTCTTTCAGCTGGGTTCTTCCATAAACAACAAGAAGATATGTGTGAAATGCTCTAAAAATAGTTCCAGTTTTTAAATTTGATTTATACTTAGAAACAAAAAGCTATTAAAAGAATACAGTGAAAGACTTTCAGTAGAAATGCTATAATTAAAGCTGGTCTCTTCATGCATAGCTTTTCTAATTAATTGATGATCACCTGTGTTTTTTTACGAAAGTCCCTCCACATAGGATGGACTGAAGCTTTGCTTTCTTCTCTGTTTCTATTGCAATGCATGGGTATCAGGACGCAGACCATGCTCTGAAGGAAAAATTATTTACATTCTTTTGGGCTTTGTGATAGTCACCACTACATTGCTCCTGAAAAGCGATGATGGTCTCCCCATCTGACAACTAGGGAGCTGAATCACACGAAGATTAAAACTAGGTACTAACTTTGGAAACAGACTATTTTGAAGTATTTAGTATACAACATGTTAACTAATGAAAGAATAATCCATAAATGTTTGGAGAAGCATTTCTGCACAGCCATCAATTCAGGCACCTAGAAAGTGCCACCTACTGAAAAGACAACACGTGAAAACTTCATGGCAGAAAGTGCAATTATATTTGTTCTCCAGTATTCAACTGGTATTAGCAGTTCTGGGCTCCTGTTATACATTAGAAACATGCCTTCCTGCATGCAAACGTAGGGTAACCTGTTTCATAGGGAACTGCACTTGAAACTCATGCCACACCCTATGTTGTGTCACGGAACAGACTTCTAGAGGTCAGCTGGTCCAAAAGTCTGCCCAAAGGAGGGCCAACTTGGACCAGGTTTCCCACGACCTTGGTTCCGTTCAGTTCTCAGTGTCTTCAAGGATGGAGATTTCTCAGCCTCCCTGCACTCCCGTTCCTATGTTTGCCTGCCCTCATAGTGAAAATTTTCTTCACAATATCTAATCTGAATTTCCCTTGTTGCAACTATTGCCCGTTATCTCTTGTCCTATCACCATGCACCTGTTCCAGCTCTGTTTCCTCTATACCCTCCAACAGATAAATGAATTCCCTGAAGACTGAATAAAACTAGCTCTCCTAGCCTCTCCTTTTAAGTCATAAGCTCTTAGCCCCCTAATTATCTCAGTGTCCATCAAATGAACTCTTTAAAAAGATGGCACCACACAGACACAGACCTAAGTTCAGAAGGGAGCCTCCAAGGTGACAGACACAAACTTAAAATTATCCCTTTGCTTTGGAAAAATACTTCAGTTTCTACTGAGGATTTTTCTAACCTAAAGCACAACAAGAAACACGTCTCTTATTGAGCTAAGATTAAATTCAAAGATGGCTACAATGAGACACAAAATTATATGGTGTAGTTCACCCCAGTTAATGCTTCGTCTGCGGAAGCAACAAAATTTCTAGGTGCAAAACAGCCACAACTTCCTTGGTCGGGAAGGAGCTGCTGGGACAGTACATACACCCTACTGTTCAGGAGAGTTATGGGCAAACAATCCACATATGAGGACTCACACATCCTCTTGACAAGTTACACCAGCAGGCCTCCTGAACTGCTAAATAGAGAATTTTGCCACTATTCTTGTTCACAACAAATCTTAGCCGCACTGCCTGCCCTCTCTTAGGACACAGTGATCATTTTTATACTCGTGAATTAAAAAAGTAAGATACCATCCTCGAGTTCTGAGGCCAACTAGCACAGCACAGCTTGCTTCCTTACAGTGAAATTCTCTTACGCCTTAAAAAAAAAGTGCCACATCCAAGCTGTCAGCTGGTGATGGACATTCCTTTCAAGCTGGGCTGAACCTGGCCTGTGTAACAAAATCACTGCGGAATTAAAAGACAGACTGGCAGACTAATCACTTAAACCCCACTTCCTCAGGAAACCAGACAATAGTGGTTTTATATTTCAAATGTAGGGAACAAAAGATGTTGTAGTTAAAATGGGGAAGAGTTCAGAAATTGGACTCCGATGGATGTAGGCCCTTTAGCCTAACTTTTATACATGCCAACCAAAGCAGAGATTGTTTAGAGTCTGAGGTTTGTAAGTTTACACTCTGAACCTAAAGTCAGTCCATACTATGTCAGTACTCCAGGAAACCAACATTCCTCAAACCCCAGAGAGACTGCACGTGGTTTTGGAGCAACATTTCACTCTGGCCACTCCAAGAAGTCTTTCACTTACTAACAAGGCAGCAGCAACTTCAGCAGCAAACATGAGTTTACGTCATGGGTTAACCCCCCAGTGCCTGCCTGTTAATTATACAGAACTTAGCAGAACACTTGTTCTCATACCATGCTAGTGGACATAGCACAGAATATTTTTTGCTGCTGGGAAAATTCAGAATCCTTTTTGATCTAAGCTTGCAGCAAGTGAGAACAGTCTGTACTGCTTCTGTCAGGATTTTCAAATGGCTTGAGTTTTGTTCTTTGCCAGGAGACACTCTACAGTTCTACATTATGCACCCATTATGAAATTAAAAGTATTTTCTAGTATAATTTTTAATGTCAATTTAACTAGCACCACCTGCCAGGAGGCTCAGAAAATTTCCAACTCTTTTGATTGTTAAAGACAGCACTCATTTTTCAGAATTGATCATCTTGTGGAAAAGTGAAAAACAAATAGCTAGGTGTTCCCTTATTACTTAACTGATTTATTAACTTAACAAAGATTGACCTAACAAAGCTAATTCTTTAAAGTCACGTGCTACTGGATGCTGCAGTAAGATCAAACACACTGTCACTAGATAATCCACTTCTTTCACACAGGTACACCAGACTATGTCCTAATTCCTCTGAAAAGGCTAGTAATTGTACCCTTTGTGGCCTGTTTTTTACAGACCATCTCTTGCCTATACCATGTCATCTTTTTTACCGTATTTTGTAAAATAAAATACTGGAAGTCAAAGGAACTAAAGGCCTTTTTCTCCTTTTGCGAGACCCAGTGTCTCCTCAGGTGCCACAACACAATGAATAACAGGTTAGCTATCCACACATGTCCAAATAACTTACAAATACAAGTGCTATTCAACATGCTCTAAAGACAGACAGGTTTTGGAAAAAAAAAAAAAAACAACGTGATTTAGGTAGCATGTAAGGGTAATTAAAACTGGAACACACATACTCTGGAAGATATGAAATCTCCAGCACAGAAAATTTTGAAAAGCAGGAGAAACAGCTGTTGGGACTGGTTTAGGAACCGGTAATTGTAATCTTTGGGACAGGGATTGTCACTGTGCCTGTGTCCGAAGCAGTAAACCAAACCATATCACATCACAGACCTGACCGTTACAATTTGATCATCTATACTGAATTTATTTAAATTACAAAATCTGCTTCTGGTACACTTTAGGCATAGGCCAATAAGCACTCTCCCAACAATTCCCAAGCACAGCTAATGAGGTAAGATGGACCAGGGACTACTTCCATGGCCCGTTTAGAAGTAGTCACTTTCTTTTAAAGGTTAAGAGAGCTTTATAGAGAAGATGTGGACAGGTGGTGCTAGCTGGTCTGGCTGCCAAGAACGTTCACTAGCAGGGATGTAACATTCAGGTCCCTTTCAGCCCCTTTTCTCAGGTTCTACAGTTAAGACTGTGAGCTGGTTTTGTAGGCCATGAGAGGAAGATTTGCAGCAATGGTAAACATAACACAAACCAAATTCTTAGCACAAAGAAAAACAACACATACAGACACACCTTTTGGTTACACAAAAAAAAAAAAAAAAAAAAAATCGACAAAACAAATCGACTTTCCTAAGAAGTTCTCCATACAACTTGCAAAACGGTGAAAGGGAGCCACAAACTGATGGGCCAGTGTTCAGTTAAAATAAATCACTGCAGCTCTGCTGCTGACACTGAAGCTATGACAGTTTTACAAACCTGATCCATCTGGCCCCCTGATCTGCCCTTGATTTCTGTTTTGAAGATGTAAAGCTTGAGAGAGACCAGACTATATTTGGGAATCAGACTGTGGCCCCTTCAAGAGAATTATTCCTCATTTACAAAAAAGTAAATGACAACATTTCAAAGACTACTAGGTAGGCGCTTCCTACCACTCTTCTATTACATATCAGATCTTTTTTTCTTGAGTCTGAAGCAATTCAATTTTGTTTGTAGTATTGAACATGAACTCCCTCTACAGCAATTAATGGAACTTTACTATTGGCATATTCTTTACCATAAAAAGCATTATCAGAGGTTAGTTCTAAAAAAAGATTTATGATAAAACTGTAGGGGAGAGAAGGAAATATTTTAGATTAAGATACCCTAGATGAATTTTTTTCAAAATTAAGCTGAGCCGTTCATGTTTGTACTATAACCATAGTAATGATGGCTTCTTCACTACAAAAGCTCATAATAACTATCATTCTATTATTTTTAAAAGAGGTACTTCTGTTTATTAGTAAATGGTAAACACATTGTAAAGTCACTCATGCTGCGTGATACCACATTCAAAACTCTTAATATTTTAACTCACTTCTGGTTGGAAACTGAAAATCATTAAGAACTTCTGAAAGCCTTTTTCTTAACTATTTGTTAGCTTCTACATAAATCCAACCCAAGGTCACTGTCATGAATTCCCATCCCACTTTTTCGAGTAAATTCCCAGCCAGAACCTTCTCTAGAGGAGCACTGAAGGCACTGCACAGGACTTTAGGAGACCTTAGTTTAGGTCCCTACATTCCTACAAGATTCCCACACAGTCTTGGGCAAGTTACTATGGCTTAGATCTTAGAGGGTGTTTTAACTCCCATTGGTTTCAAGCAACATCTATCACTGTGGCTACATCTCACCTGCAGCATGCCAAGCTCATCAGAGTGAGACACAGACAAGCACTCTCTTTGCATATTCTTTTTCCTGGGAAAGGAGACCCTGGACACATGACCTTGAAGGGAGCCATAAGCCGCCACGACCCTGATTTGGATAAGTTGTTGAGGGAGAACTCCAGAGCACTCTGCTGAGCAGCGTAATTCTTGTTGTTCTGTAAATAGGACAGTAAACTCTGTCCAAACCTGATTACGTGCACATTTTTTCCAGACTTCCCCATAGTCACAGCAGCATGGGACAGACCACATTCCTGCAGGTGATTTGACAATACATCTGGTCAATTGGGAGAGAGGTGCAGTTGACTTCTCTGTCCCAAATCAGAAAGCAACATGCAGCATGTGGCTGGCTCTACACCAGAGTAAGAGCACTTTGCTTCCTGCCAGCCAAATCTCCAGGAATATTTTACGGTTGGGGTTATTCTGGGCTTAATTCTATAAGGAACTATTTGACTCCTATTTCAAGTTAGCCACAGCCAGTGCCAAAAACTGTGACTTCTTATAGTGGCCAGAGAGTCAAATGGATCAAATGTCAAACTTATCTTCCAAGCTGCCGGTCCCTCCCAGAACCCACTCACTCACAGATACGGACTTTGACTATGAGATGACTATTCACTTGGTTCTGGTATTGCACTGTCTTTCAAATAGCTGAAACATTACTTGGCCCAATGCTTCACAAAGCCCCTATAAAGGACAGAATATTTTCTTGAGAGCAGCTGAAATCAAAAATTCAAATTGAAGACTTAAAACTTGCCTGTAATGAACCCTCATGTTCAAATGAAGGGAGAGCTGGCCTATAGTCCCACAGTCCGGGTATCGGATTGGCACTCAAGAGTCCAAGAGAATGATTTCATGACCAGCTGAAGCGTACAACCATGGTCCCACACCAACCTCCCAACTGTCCATTCTCAACCCTCCCAAATTTTGCTCTTGTGTCAGCACCGAAAACTAACACCACTAAAGCCTTACAAAAATAAATTCCAGCTGGATCAATGGGATGATCTGACTCACCACATACCCATACAATTGCTAGTGGCAATAAAGAGCGAAGCTGAGAAAGAGTCAGTGGTGGGTAGTACAAGGGCCACCTCTTTTTGCATTTCAGGCAATCTTGAAATCATATCTCAAGACTTGTCTCCTCCTTTCCCAGAGATCTCCTGGGAGATCTTCCACATTTCCGTTGGTTTCACTGTGCCTCAACTTCCCAACTGTACCTTCCTCACAGAGACATTTTGAGGGAATGAAAAGAAGGGCTGACACCCCTTTGGACTGATGCTGCATAAATAAGATCAAACTTTATGAAAAACTGAAAAGTACAAACTGATGCTTGAAACCAAGAACTTTTGAAATAACTGGAGATTATATGGTAGAACATGTACTGTGCTGCCCTGTGTTACTGTTCTGATGTCAGAGGAGGAACATAAATCAGAGTGGAAGTACAGCAGTAGCTCTACGTACACAGTAGCTCTACTCTATGCTGACACCTCATGTGACTTGGCGTCCTTTCTTTCAGTGGGACTGGAAAACAAATTTGTTTGTTAGGCTATAACTTTACATTTTCCACTTTTTCAGAGTTTAAAGTATTTCAATGGTTTTCGATGATTGCTGTGTGTATGTATGTTCATAGATAAACAAATGTGTGCATCTGCACATCCTCAGGTATGGAAAAGGGCCAAAGACTAAAACTTGCCCAACTCCCTTACAAACAGACCACACTGAGTCAGGTAAATAGATATTATCTGGTAGTCTGTATTAGTGAATTGGAGCTATCAAAAAAGCAGAGAGTAACTAAAACCATTAGAAGCTATTTTGATGGCTTTATTCCTAAAATCATAACATAATTGTGTCTTTCCCATCTTATTTCCTTCAGCGTCTCCCCACTTTTTCTCCAGTTGCCTTCACGGAACTAGGCTCATTTTCCTGCTATTACAGTAGTACATCCATCTTATTTCTAACTGGGTATACTGATAACAGCAAAACCTTATCTATGTACATTTTTGTTGGTAATTGTTTCCTAAGACAGCAAAGACACAGATAAAGCCACCCAGAAAATAAAATAAACAAACCACTCCAAAACACCATCCAGACTGCGAACCAAATCAGAGGTCAACAGATCTATCGAAGTCAATGACTTAACATGTGAAAAGAAAAAGGAACTGCTAGTTAGTCTGCAATATCAATGCTGAGATCCTGTTGTTAGTACAGGCCTCTACACAATTCCTCTTTTTGATAGAGATAACAAAAATATTGCACAGCTTTGTCCCCTCACCACTCTCCACAAGATACATTGTCTTTTACTTTCTCTTCTTGAAGGTAGAGGAGATACAGTAATCAATAGAAAAACTAACAGCCGTTTGGGGTGGGCGGGGAGGGAATCACATCAAAGAAACCTGAAATATCTGAAAGTTTGGTTTCATATATAGCAATCCCACTGCTGCCAGCCACGCTCTGCTATGCCATTAAATCCCTCTGGCCTGTTACCTCTTTCATTACTCCATCTCAGGGAAAGTATTAGCGAAGCAGTGGTACTAATGCAGCAATTTGCATCAGCAGCTGCCAGCCAAAGGGAGGAGAAATATCCTCTCCAACGCAGAAGGGGAAGTAGCGTACAGAGGGGCGCTGGGCTCGACGAGCTCACGCCGCTCGGCAGGAGCGGGGACCCCACACCGACACCCCCCTCCGCTGCCCAGCGCCGGGGGCCTCCCTCTGAGGACAAACCGCGAAAGCATCACATTCCCCCTTTCCCTCTAACCTCCCCGGCACAAAGCCCTGTCAACCCCTGATGAACCCCGCAGCCCCGCCGCTTGCTGTCACCCCCAAAAGCCAGACTCCTCGGCAAGGAAAAAGCATCCAGCACCGGCGGGATGCCCAGGCCGGAGGGACCCGCTGCCTCCAGCGGCTCCAACGCTCGGTGGGGCAAGCCCGGCCTTCCCCGCCCAGCTCGGGGCCGGGGAGCGGTGCTCGCCTTCCTCCCGCTCCCCCGGCGCAGCGGCCGCCCCGAGCCCCGGCACCCACCTCTGCCTCCCGCCGCCTGCCGCCGGCTCCGCTCGCCGCCGCCGCCTTTGTGAGCGCCGCCCGCCGCGGCGACGGGGACTTGCTCGGCTGCCCGGCGGTGCCGCCCCGGAGGAGGGACCGCAGCACCCGGGTGAGGCGCGACGGGGCGGGGCGAGCGCCCCGGACGGGCGCTGGAGCTGTCCCTGCCTGACCCGCCTCCCGCCGGAGCATGGCGGCAGTGTACCGCATCGGGGACAGACCAGACACCGCCTCCCGACCGCCGGGGGAAGCCGGGCAGCGCCGCCGCCGCTCCCCGCATCAGCGGGGCCGGGAGCCGGCGGACCGCGGAACGGCCCCGGCGGCCGTTGGGCCTCGCGCGGCAGCCGTTGGGCCCCGCGGCCTGAGTCAGCGCCGGGAGGCGGCTCGCTGAGGTGATCCCGCGGCCTGGCGGAGCCGCGGCGCAGCTCACAGAAATAGCTTATTTTTTTATCAGCTCATTTCACTAAATTTCAAAAGTGTTTATCAAAATAAGGCATCTTTATTCCCGTTTGTAGGTGGGAAAACCAGAGAGCGGTCAAGGGAATCGTTCCTCCCAGACTGCTGGGCAGGTCTTTGAGAGGCAGCGACTGAAGCTAGTGTTCCCAGAGCACAACGCTCATGGCCACAGGAAGCACTTCTTTCAATATCGTATGCTTTATTGCCGTAAATAAATGTGATGAAATAGAGTTTTTCCACCAGATAGTAGTTCTTTTCCATTCAAATTATGTTGCAACCTCCTTTTACTCTGAGTGCCTTACACAACTAAATAAGGAAGTGGATGTCCATGATAAAAATGAACTGATGGAGGAATCTTCCAGGCTTTTTCCAGTCTGTTTGCAGAAGACATTGCTAAGAGGGTGGTGCTAAGTGCAAAACAAATGAGCAGGAACCGAGTAACACAATAAAAAGAGGACAAAGAATATACACAAAATAAGGATCAAAGTTCATCAACTGAAGAAGAGCCTTCTAATCTTAGGCTTGAAAACAAGCTTTTCGGAGCCGGATTTGGTGCATCTGTGTGTTCTAGTCCCCAAAACGTACACACAGGTGAAGCCTGGGAAGAGTTCCTTGTCAAGTAATTACTGCTTAAACCTCCCATTTTCTGTTATCTTTCCAGTTATACTGTAAAACAATCTCAGTGGAATCTCCTCTAGGTCATCACCCCAATTGTAATCCTTCAAACTGTTTTGGGGTTTTTTTTGGCACTTCTTCCTCCTGTAGTTGTGTTTACTCTGTCTCCATGTTGGCTAGGCTTTGCACAGCACACAGCTACGGCAGAGCCGCTGGCTGATGGGGTCTGGTGCACGCTCACAGACTCGAATCCCTGCTTCTTTTTGTCCTCCATTCCCAGTTACACAGCCACACTAGTGAGTTCACCTCAGTTTTCGAACAAAAAAAGTCAGTGAAGACAGTTTCTGCCTGGGCACTGCAAACAAGGGTGCTTACTTAATTCCAAAGAGAAAATAATATGCAACTGAGCCCAGAAATACCTGCAGTTTCGTTTCCCAGGCATATCGTATCTAATCCTTTGTCAGTGGGCAGTCAGCAGGCAGTGAGACGTGCTGGTAAATAATCCTGCCCCTGATGAAAATACAAGAAGCTGTATCTGTGCCAGCTGCAGATCCTGACCAGTGCTCTGCCCACCACATTTGTGTGGAATACGATCCCATATTGCATTCTCTCCGAGGGGGTGGTATCCTCCAGCCATCACCATCCTGGACTGCTCTGACATATTGTTCCATTACAGTCTTTCACTACTCTACTAAAATAAAAACATGATAGTAACACACTGAATCAAAACCACTATCTTTCCACAGTCTCAACAACACCCACCCTTCTCTGCTGCTTTCAGACATCCAGAAGCTAGAGCCTCAGCTTTGGAAGTACTGTATTGTGTTTAGTTATTTATCATGTCCAACCATCTGCTGCTTGACGTAAAATAACCCACAGAATAATGCTCTACATTTTTAATGGTTCCATGTGCGAGGTCATGTTTTCTCTTCCTACGGTGCAGTGTAAATAAAGCCATGATACACACAAGATGCTGTGGAAAGTGCCAAATGCTTGCACAGCAAGAGTAAGCTTCCATTAACAGCAGGGCTTTGTCCTTCCGTGCTTTTTCACTCTGCTCTTAGTGATGGTGTGACCATGGTGCACAGCGGTGTTCTTCAGATTATTTCTCTGGAACAACCTCTGCCAACTGATTCTGAAATCCTTACTGCTGCACTTCAGCTCATAACTATTCTCACCAGTTATGGCTATATAGAGGACCAAGCATAATCTTCCATACCTTCCAAGCCTTAGCATGGTCATAGCTGTAGTTTTGGCTCAGCCCAGTGCAGAGTTTGAGGGACACTATGGTCAGGGACAGTTCCTCAAAAGTAATCTGGAATTACTCCACAAAACTAGATGTCTGGGGGAGTGTGGTCAGAAGGCAGTGCTTTGCCCTTGCAAGAGAACAGTCCCTGGTGGTATCAGTTCCACACCCTCAGGAATGGTGAAGTTCTGAACTATTACCATTTTCTTCCTGTAACATTTCCCCCTTGACAGGTTTCTTTGTGGAGGTGTCGTGTTGGGCAACGCAGATTTGTTTCCCAAGGTTTGAATTAAAACTGTCCACAAATTTCGAGGGCCTGCTCATGGAATCTTTTTCTTTCCTCTCCTTCACTGGTCTGTTTATATCCATCCATTATTACCTAACTCGTGATTCCTGTCCCAAAGAGCTTATGGTTTACATATTCACTCTCTGTACAGTTCTGGCACAGTGGAGTTCTAGCCTATCATCTGGGCTAATAGTTACTATGAAAATATAAGTAAGAGGAAAATTGAGCTGCGTAGTCTTCTGTAAATTAATAAAAATGGCTTAAAAAAAATAAAATCTGCAAGCAGAGAAGAGTTTAGTAAAACTCAAGAACAGATTCCTCGAGAGCAGTACGTAAGTTCATGCAGGGGAAAAAAAAAATGCCTTAAATTCTAGCTCGGGACACTAGATTTTCCTGGCAAGTATGTTGCCCGTGAGCAAAATAACCACTCAAACCAAAAAGTTAATTATTTAATGCATTATCAGTAATGTCTGGCATTTCCCCCACTAAAACTGGAGTTCATGTTCAGGCAGGGAGTACCTGGGTCATGAATGACTGCAATTGTTAATGCATGCACACGGTGCATGTGAAAATGATTCAGTAAATAGAAAAGTTCAATGTAATGAAGCTCAACAAGGGCAAGTGTAGGGTCCTGCACCCGGGAAGGAATAACCCCATACATCAGTACAGGTTAGGTGTTCACCTGCTGGAAAGCAGCCGGTTCACAGAGCTGGAAAGCAGCTCTGCAGAGAAGGACCTGGAAGTCCTGGTGGACAAGTTGACCATGAGCCAGCAAGGTACCTTCGTGGCCAAGAATCCTGGGGTGCATTGAAAAGAGTGTGGCCAGCAGGTTGAAGGAGGTCATCCTCCCTCTCTACTCTGCCCTGGTGAGGTCACATTTGGAGTTTTGTGTCCAGTTCTGGGCTCCTCTGTTCAAGAAAGACAAGGAACTACTGGAGAGAGTCCAGTGGAGGGCTATGAAGATTGACAATGGAATGGAGCATCTCTCTTATGAGACGCCTGGGTCTGTTTAGCCTGGAGAAGAGAAGATTGAGAGGGGATCTCATCAATGCTTATAAATAACTAAAAGGCGAGTGTCAAGACTATGGGGCCAGACTCTTCTCAGTTATGCCCAGGGACAAGATAAGGGGCAATGGGCACAAACTGGAACACAGGAAATTCCATCTCAACATGAGGAAAAACTTCTTTACTTTGAGGGTGGCAGAGTGCTGGAACAGGCTGCCCAGACAGGTGGTGGAGTCTCCTTCTCTGGAGACATTCAAAACCCACCTGGATGCATTCCTGTGCAACCTGCTCTAGGTGACCCTGCTTTGGCAGGGGGGGTTGGACTTTTTTTAGAAAAACTAGAAGTTATTTAGTTGCAGATATTTCTAAAACATTTGGCCCCTTGACTTTAACATGTTGCCAATTTTTTTCTGTCCTGCTGGTTTTGCTTTGTCTCTATTCTGGGGTTCAACTTTTCACACTGTATCAGGTGCTTGAAGATCCAAGTAGTAAACAACTTACTTTGAAAAGAGAAAGAATGCTGTCCTTGCCCAGCATAAAGCCATATAGGACAAATTTTATACTTTATTCCATGTGAAACCATCTTGCTTTTGGTGTTCGATCTGTCACATTTTAGGCAGGTGCTTCTGGCCATCCACCAGCCATCCACTCTGCCCTACCTGAGCTCCTTGCACTTTGCCAGCCTTAGCTTCTGGATTTTGCTTTCCATAGGGTCACAGTTCGCGAGTGTTGTAATTGTCCACTGACAGTTGCGCATGCTAGCCAATACACTTCTGACATCACTTCTTAACTTCCTTCTTTGGCCTCATGGTTAAGAGGTGAGATGATGACATCATCCTCAGGAGGGCTGTCATGTCATCAGAAGTACCATAAAGTTTAAGTCATCAATGAGGCAGGGGAGTGACAGGTGAAAAGGGAAACTGAGAGGATTATTTTGTCAAATGATCAAATGTGGGATTGTGATTTTCCAGGAACTGCTGCAGTGGGAATTAGGGGCCGTGCAGGAGGCACTGGTCATGTACCAAAATGCTCATCTGTAACGATAACACGCTTATCAGCTCTCCTGCTGTCAGGGCTTGCATTGCATAACCAAACTTGATTTTGAACCAAGTACTTTCAGACTTGGTTTTGTGACAGATACACTGTTTCCCCCCTGCCCCCTACTGAAAATACAGTCCCAAAAAAAGGGGATCTGTAGCCAACAAACTACCAGACAAGGTTTTTTTTCCTTCTCACAATATAACAAGTCTTGATGATGAAAATTCTCAAAAGAGCCTTTCTTTTTCCTCTAGATCCACATCCAGCCTTGCAAAACCATGAAAACCTCACTGCTTTCTTTATATCCTAGGAGCCCTTTCCACAGTCAAAACTCAGTTCTCTGCTACAAAATACTTGGCTACTGAGAAAGAGAGGCATCTATTCACTCCTATGATTCAAAAACAGTCAAATCAAAAGAGCGTAGGAATGCTTAAATATAGGAACAAGAGGGGCTAAATATATCAACCCTGCTGGAGATCCACTTGTACCAGTCCAATCTCATCAGAAAGTAATTTAGCTCCAAATCTGTAAATAACCAGGCTTGAGCTCCCTAAATATAATCTTAGAAAGCTTAGAAAATCTTGAGCCCTGATAAAGCAAAGCAATCACAGTGTATGAGATTAAGGGCATAACAGTGAAATCATCAACATGTTCTTTCTCCAGCCAAAGCCCAGAATTCCTGCGTAGGCATGTTCAAACACAGACCTGTGCTCTGCTCAGGCAAAATACATCCTGGTGTTTAAATGCACACACATACAAGAAATGGGAGATCATGCACAACTCCTTGGAAGACCTCTCTGTCCTGTTTTGGACTGAAACGCCAAAGCTAGCTTTTCATCAGTCTGGTAAATCTATGCATGCCTAGCAAAGCTTTTGCCCAGAATACTGTTTTCAAAGCACAGCCAATCAAAAGCAAGTTGACCATTATTATTTGTTTAGAACAAAACAGTACGAAACAGCCTTTGAGAACTTCAAACAAAGCTGCTCTACTTCCCAGGGTATAATCTTTTCTTTACTATTCCTGCAACTTTTGCAAACTAAAACAGCAGTCTTAATCCTGAAGAGGAAAAGGCATTTGGAAACCAGCTCCTTCTGTTGAGAAGGTTGTTGCTTTCTTCTCAGCCTCACGGCTGCAATTTCTACATCAGACTCTCTTCCGATATTGAATTATCCTCGCAAACAGGTTCTGAAAGTTATTGCTCAGGGGTTGTAAAGCAGCACATCTTGATTAGTTCACTGTATTGTTACCTCCTTAATATGCAAACTAGTCCCTCTTTCTTGTAGCTAGCAAAGATATAACAGGTATAGTCAAGATAATAGGAAGACAAAGAGATACTTTGTATAAAGTTTTTTCTTATGGTAGGCTAAGCATGAAGTGCTATAGAGCTCAGCTTGAAGTTCATTCTGTGACTCCACTGAGACAGTAAAGTGTCTAAAATCAGTTTTATATAGAAGTAACAATATTTGGTGCTTCTTACTGTGACAGAAAAAATCTTCACTTCTTTGCAGACCAGGGTATAAAAGTGGTTGTTTTGTGGGTGGCTCCTGGTGAATGAAGGTACGCTCTGTCCCTTGCTTGTTGTTACGAGAAGCAGGTTTGCTGGGCTTTGAAGTCAGAAAATTCTGCACTATCTCAGGTACTGTCATGAGTTCAGGCTGTCATATAAACTGGATGAAAAGGGTTTTAATCCTCCCTCAAAAAAGAGGCCGATGGAGGACTGTGAGCAGGCTGTCAGGAGGATTGTCGGGAGGAGAGGCAGACCCTGGCTGCTTTCTCCCACACCAGTGAACCGACGGGGGAGGCCTCTGTAGCCTTTGCCCAAAAGTTCCCCTCTTCAGCCCTTGTGTATTAATTTTGCTGAAAAAAAGTGAGATAATCCAACCCGCTGCTACTTCTTTTTTTTCTCGCTCTCACTAGGTCTCAACTTGCTTGAGTATTTGAAGTGGTAGAATGTACCCAGGTCAGGGCATTTTTTTGAAAAGTCTGTGTGTATCATTTAAAAGGGCACTTTACCACTTCTCCCAATTCAGCCTGTGCAGCAGGTGTGGATCCTGCGCCTCCAGCTGAAGGGCACCTGTTTGCCCTCCCCAAGGCTTTCTGTAACAGCGAAGCAGGCACAAGGGTGCAAGTCTGTTCAAGAACTTTGGCCTTCAGGTGTTTCCACGCTGTCTTCTCATTCCTTCTCATGTGCCGAGCGGTGAGGATGCCTTAATCTGGCAGCACAGATTTCAGATCTCTCTGATCTTTTACCTCTAGACTCCGTATCAGGTGATTTGCGGGGAGAGGTGAGATACTGGTTTAGGATAACCTGTCTTAGAGGCATTTTCTTTGCAATTCCATTCTTGGGGATTTTAGTGATTACGGTTTAGGCTAAGGACTGTACTTGTTCTGGATTTAAAGTACAGTCATCCTTTGAATGCCTGTGATAATAAGTTCTTCAGGCAAAACTTGAGCTGTGTGGAACAATGATAATGTTTAAAAATACATTTGGCTTAAGCAAATGATCTTTTCAGTCTTGCTTGCTGTGAGGGCTGACTTAGTCTTACTCTTGTGGGCTGATTTGTTCTCAGAAATATATTGTTACTGATAAATTTAATGATCAAGATTGTGTTGAAATCCTTGAAACAAGTCGAGGCACAGAAATGAATCCTGCACATACAGTCACAGGAAAAAAAATTCTCTTTAATGACTTGCATCAAGCCTGGGCGATTAATCAGTGAATAGGGTGGTTTACTGCAGTCTTTCTCTTATCTAAGCAGTTCACTCTCCTGGTTTAGGCTGAAGGCTCTTATAAAACTCTCCCTGGTACTTCTAAGTCAGGTTTGTTAAAGCAGGAACATTGTCATTTATTCCAGTTTTGTATCTGCTATCTTTCTTTACATCTTCTGTAAGGACATGCATATCTATGTGACATTATCTGAGGAACTGGCTTAATGTTTATGATTTCTACATCTGGAACACTAATATAGTTAACGGATGTGATCGGCTTTGCAAAATCATTAAAATACTACTTTATTTTATTTCAGTTTCATGTTCAAATTTCTGAATGGGAAAAGTGTCCCTGGTAACTCAGTAGAAAATGCTTCCCTCAAAATATTCTTGGTGTCAAAATGAGTGTAGTCTCACTGGAAGTGTTACAGCACTGTAATCCCTGAACATAGTCATGGATGTTATTTTAGAACTGCAATTAAACAGCATTTCATCTGCATCCGTCTAAAAAAAATTCTTTGTAAAACTAAACTTAGGTTTGCTGTGACAAAGAGTATATCATCCAATTCAGATTCGGAAAACGAAGTATTTAATGGAGGAACTACAGTCTGTGGACTGAAAGGAAGTATTTTCGCTGTTGTGTTGAAAGCTGAGCAAAAATTAGATTTTTTTCCCTAATGGAAAGTTTCAGTATTCAAATATTAATATTTGAACGAAGACAGAAATATTAAAGAATCTTGAAGTATAAAAGGCGCAAAAGTTTTTGCAAGTGAAACTCCTGCCTTAAAGGGGGGGTATTATGGCTATGTAACTTGACCAGAAGGTATGATGTATTTGAATGGCTCTCAGGAGGCAATGATCTGTTATAAGGAAATGTAATTCAATGTTGAACTGAGAAAGCTGAAACAATTTTAGTTAGTCCAGTACTAAAATACTGTAAATGAACGTGTAATCAACTCTGCCTGCTCTACATATCGTTCTCTAGATCCCACCCTTACATAAAAGCCAATGAGGGTCAACTCTGTGTCCATGTATTTCTCTTCACAATTTGAAAAAAAGCTTTCAAGGACTTGCACATACCTACAAGAACTTTTTTAAAGAATTCTGTTTCAGAGTTATTTCAAGAAAATGGCTGCATTCAAGAATTAGCATGCTGTGGAAATCATTTATCCCTGTTACATAAATTTGGCAGAGGTGTTTCTTAAAACAAGCATTTTGCATAAGCCTATGGAATTCATTTACTTCAGTGAAATTAGTGGAATCCATTTCATTAGGTCTAGCATGTTTTGTTGTAGAAAGCCTTTGTGCTGGCGGCCTGTATGCTTTACATATTCTGTTATGCAAATATGACAATTCACCACAGACTTTGCCCCATTCCTGCTGCCCCCGTTACAGTTTACCCTTCAGTTTATTTACTGCAGACGAATCTACATACCATGAACAGTCTCTCAAACCTAGCAGCTTTTGCCCACAAAAGCAACATGAGCTGGTTTTACTGTTATTCGCACATCAGCGATATTGTGTTCAGCATATCATGCGCAAAGAGAATTCCCATCCCAGTGAGTTTAGAGTCTGAAAAGTAGCAGGCCTGATGCTCAGTTCCCACAAAGTGACATAATCCCATTCAAGCCAGTGAACTCTCTATTACACAAGTGAAGGGTCTTGCTCATTGTTACAAACAGGTGGAAATTTTTTTTAAAATAGCAAGACTTGGAACAGGCAAGAGGATAGTGTTTTGTATCAAGCTCTGCCATAGTACAAGAAGAGACAAAGGCCTGGTCAGAAAATACAGAAAACAATTCTATTTAATAGAATAAAAAACAAAGTCATACCCACAGGTAGCTCAGAGTCATGTCAAGGTACATGTCTGCTTCTGATCTGAACTCTCCAGGCGCCCTGTTTTTCCCCATGCCCACCCCCACACTGCAATTTGGACACAAACAAAAAAGCCTCCCTGTGCAGTCATCCCGGTGATATCAGATGCCCCTCCCCGGCAGCCCTGGGTGACAGCCCAGCCCGTTCACCCTGCGTGTTTGGCATGTTGCTTGCATGGGGTTGGGATCATGCTCATTGCTCATCTTCCTTGTCCAGGTCAGATGTAATTCATCCTGTGTAATTCTGCTTCCTGTGGCAGATTCGGTTTGACAGGGTTTTCTCACTTTCTGTTTCATGCTGCTAACTTGTCTGTACAGACATAGGCACCACTTAGTGCAAATACATCTTTTATCTGCAACATCTTTGGGATATTTTTATCATTGGTGGTTTGCTAATTTCCCACGATCTCCCTTCTCTGTAGCACATTTTAAATGTAGCATGTCCACATTACAAAATTCTTCCTCCTCCTCTTCTTCATATATTTCTGTACTACGTTATGAGAAATCTAGGACAAATAGCATAATAATAATATATAAAATATAATTCAAAATTTTGCCCAAATAAAACATAAACCAATTCTTCTTAAAGTATAATCTTACTGCAAGAACGCATTATCCTCAGTTCTTTCAAAGTTACAGTACAAGTTCATGTGACATGTTTTGGTTACCCCGGAGATGTTCCTGTTCAGAATCTCACCAGAATGCAGATGCAAATGTTCCCAAAGTTTGGAAAGGAAAGATCACATCTGTAATATTGCTTTACATATATGCTGTCCTTTGCTAATTGGAGTTCCTTCCTTGTTTATTTTGCTGGCATTTTGAATTCCCAGGTACCTTTCGGTCTGCATAGCTCAGCTACTGGAATTGGATGTGCAAACCCAACCCCTGCCAACACCAACCAACCCCACCCTCATTTCAAACTGCCTGATTGACTTATCCACCTGTCCGGTTTACATGACATTGCTAATATCCAACTCATCATAAAGGTTACATTCTCAGTTTGTAAAAGCTGACACATCTTCATGGAAATCTTGACCTACAACTGCCAGAACCCAAACTGAAGAGCTGCCAGGGTGTACCAACCAGCTAGCACACCGAGGAGCTACACGCAAGCTGCCATAGACTCCTGGATCAGGAAGGTTCCTCTGTAAACCATAGAGTATATCCTAAACTGCACTGTGTAGGCTGTATGGAAACACCTGAGTGGGATCCACATGAGATAGCAGTATAGCTATGCTAACATTATACTCCACCCGGGCTAATACATCTCCTGTGAAACCTACGCAGAGCTGTATGGTGACTCCAATAGTTCAGCTAAGCGGATGTGTCTACGTGGCACTGCTTGGTGCTGTGTAGAAATGCTGTGATCCTACCTGTGATTTCAAACACATCACCCGCTAAATATTCTGCCCCATCATCGCTGAAAGAGTAGGTCACTGCTGAGGAATAGAGTCCAGGGTCGCTTAGGAAATCATCATGTTTCCTGGATCTGTGTCTTTTTCCTCCTTCACCAATCGTTCAGCAGTAGCAGCTCTATAACCTGGGTGGGAAGTGCCCTTCTCCCTCTCTCAATACTTCCCCTGAGTGGTTCTTCTGTTCAGTTCGTGGCCGTGTTCCAAGACCACCACCTCAAAGACGTGCTTTCTGCCTTCAGCAGCAGGGGTGTCTGGGCACATTTTCCCTAGTTTAGAACGTGCCTGGCACCTCACATTTGTCACAGCGTTGCTGATTCTGTTCCTATTCCCAGGTCAAGTGCCAGATTTCTCAATTTTTCTGCTGCTTCCATCCTTATCCTGCTGGTGATGGCCAAATGTGAGGGCCACCAGTTTCACAGAGCCACCCAACCTCTCACAGCAATAATAATACCACAGTGGACATACAGTAACACAGTGTCCAAAGGGTGACACTTGGACATGCTGTGCTGGGTACCAGAAGGTGGACAGGAGTTAACCACTGACTTATCCTGTTTTCCAAAAGACCTACCAGGCTCCAAGCTAGGCCTGCCCTAAGGCACTGGAGTTAAAAAGCAAACGAACAATTGAATTCCTACATTTAGATTGCGAGTCCAGACGTTTCGAATCCAACCGGGATCTTTCATCAACGGAATCTGAAAGAAACAAAGAATAATGAGGAATAAAAGAGTTAATTAACTATGCACAGAAGTTAATGTATCCAGGCCTCAATTATGGGCCTTGAAACCCAGCTGCTCTAATGAATACCTCTCCTGTGATTCCTTTGTACGCCACCTTGCCCTTGTGTCATCCCCACTTTATATCTGTACTGAGAGATGTTCTCAATTCCCTCTTTCCACCATCTCAGTTTTCAGGGGTTTTGCAGCAGGATTTAATCCTCTGCTAGTAAGATCTGTATCATCGGCTAGAGAGAGAGCTTGGAAGCAGGAGATCCCTGTGAGCGCTGAAGAAGCGTGGACCTCAACAAGCTCTGTTTATTCTTTTGGGAGATGGGGATGCCCAATGCAAAGGACAGGGGCAGAGCTGTAATCCCACCTTGCTGCCTAGGGAAAAGATCTTTTCATATGGCAGCATCCCTAGATCTGTTCGTAGTACAGGAAGACCTCTAATACCCAGTAGGACAGGAAAAGGAATTCTGTAGGACAAGAAGAGCACATTTCAGCCCCTTTGAGGCAACCTGGAGTTCAGCAGCTGTTTAGCAGAGCCAGGACTTCATTCCCTGAGTAGTTCCCTCCTGACAGGCAGCACAGGAGCCTCAAGAGAGCGGGTGTACTTTCAGAGCCAGAGCCCCAAAGCTGAGGTGGCACACAAGTACTGTGACAAACCGCTTTCTGAGTACTCAGAAGTAGGAATGAATGATGACTTTCTTTTTCAAGAAGCCACAGCTGCAAGACACGTTGAAATAAATGACTACCTAGTAAAAAGGGTAAGCTTCCAGTGTTGCTGGAGATGATGGGACTCGTTTAAAATAAAAGGAAAAGTTATGGAAGAGAAATTCTGTACTGCATTTTATACTATTTTTGATTCCATAGTGAAATTTTACACTGAAAGGACTAATTCTACAGGATTGATAACTATGATGATACGAACAAATGATTTGAAAGATTTCCCTTTGGTGCATAGAAAAATTCACATTCAAATATGGCCAGGTTTGCTGGTGGTGTGCGTTCTGAAAACATTCATCTTCCCTCATATTCAAATCTCAAGATCTTTCAAGCACAAATACCAGAAAAAAAAAAACCAAACTCATTCTACTTTTTATCATTCTCAAGTTATATGACACCCAGAAGACTGTGCAATCTTACTGAGCAAGTAGAAATGGTATGAAATGATTCCTTTTCTGAATTCTCTCTCATTTAAATACAGGTAGTGAAACAACAAATAAGGAGGAATGAGAAATAGAAAAACAAGCATTACAGAAATAAATTCTCCCAGTTGTGGTAGGTGCAGTTCTTAAGGGTTCCATTAATGTTCATTACACTCACTCACACACTCTGTTATATGTATAATTAGAATAACATTTCATGTGGGTGATGTGAAAAGTAAGTTTGGGGTGGCACCGTCAGGAGAAGACAGTAGAGGTCTGGCACAGAGCCCTTCTCTGTTCACAACAATACCTTGCGCTTGAGCATTCCATTAGGGATTGCACCACACTATTCAAACACCATTTACAAGTCTTTCAACAACCTTATAAGCCAGGAGGTATTATTAATTCCATTTTCCAAATGAAGAAAACTGAGCTACACCCTGATTAAATGACTTACTCTGTGTTACAAAGGAAGCTTAGCATCAGAATTAGAAACAGATCTCTTTCCATATGGCCCATTGTTTTAACAACAATCCTGTCCTTTCTTTCTATTATCAGAAGCAGAACAAAAATACTGGCATTATTGCACCAATAATTAAATAAACGGAAATACTCTCACAGGCTAAATTATTGACTGAAATATAGATGTGTGTTGCATGCAAATGCTGGGTTTAATATAATTACATTTTCCTGTTGTCTGTACCTGTTTGTGTTTTAGATGCATCTTGATGCTTTGTTGACCAAGATGGTGGCTTGAAGATATCATAGCATTGACTGCTTAGGGATAACATTAAATATTTAGAAGATGAAATATCATATCAAATTCACAGTAAGTGTTTATATAGTTGATGTTTGTATTTCTGGTGCATACAGAATACATATGGTGTATGTGTTCTATATATAGGGCAAGTTTCATCCTATTTTACACAGTCTGGGATGTGGGTCTCAGTGTATATCTTTAGTCTTTGTCACTTTTTGAATTCTAGGAGCACTTGCACCTCTCAGGGAGCGGTGCCAGCCTCGTCCATGTCTTGACCATGTAAGAAGGAAACCCAGATGTGTGGGCTGGATGTAGTGTTTGGGGAACAACTGGGTTAATTCCCTGGAAAATGCCTGCCCCACAGTTTGGCTGGAGCCTCCGGATTTCCCAAAGTAAATCAGCTGTGCAAAACAAGAACCATTTGGGGTACCAATCTGCCAGCTGTGCACACAGCTGGGTCCAGAATAGATGCTTTGGGGTGGGCTGGAAGGAGTGGCTGTGAAGGCAGGCAGTACACAAGGAGGTGACACCTTCTTACTCCAAACATCAGGGACATGTTGGCGGAGTGGATCAAGGGTTTTCAGTATTAATTCATCCCTTCTTCCTCTTTTCCCAACCTTTGCAGTCTTTTCTGGAGCCCATCCAGCTAGAAAACAGCTCATATGAGTAGATTTCTTTTCAAATATCTGTATTTATGTAAGGATTAGACTGACCCTCTCTTTCTTTTTTTTTCTTTCTGTTTCTTTCTCCTTCTTTCTCTCTTTCTTTCTTTCCCTCACTTTTGTTTGCTCTTGCTCTCCCTCTCTCTTTCCTTCTCTTTCTTTCTTAAAAACAATCAAAGTTCCTGATAAATCACATCCACAATTAAATTAATAAATCTCAGAAACACAATAATAGGAACTGCCACAGGAAAACAGTACGTTTCATTAGCAGAAAAGTCAACAGTGTGTTGCAACAGCGTTGGTAATTGTACAATAGTGCTGCTGCCTGTGCATTCAGTTCCTCTGAAAAACAGTGGTCAGAGACGGTCCTGTAAAACATTCTTTGTGTGCTGGTGTAACAACCACGCGACTCTCCAGGATCCCTGCCAGCAGTTTGAAAGTACAGTTAATGTCGCAGTTAAGTATTTGATCTTTAGAGTTGTCTAATCTCTGCTCCTGCTCGCATTTGAAAAACAACCCTAAGGAGCTTTCATTCAGTCCTGCAATTAGTGGAAAAACCTAGTATTTATTGAATGATACTTTGTCCATTGTTTAGAGTGACTGTTATAAATCAACTGTCTTCCTTTTGTATTTACTAGGCTTGGAAATGCAAACTGACATGAGTAAAAATGATTTTAAAGCAGAAACAATGCGTCAAACCTTTTTTTCAGCTGTGCCGGTCTCTGTAGTCACCCTGCTGACCTTAGAGAACAAAGCTAACGTAGGGAAAAGATGACCTTGCACTTAAGCTAGTGAAATAGGACACAAGGGCTATTCCTGTACAAGAAAACTGAACAGTCATGGCACAGGAGGAGGTGCTGGGACACTCTGGTCTGTGCCCTGACGCTGGAAGAACAGCCCTTGGCACGGCTGGAGCGCCGGCCAGCTAACGGCTCCCAGTTTGGGAATGAGCACCGAGCATTTCCAACAGGCATCTGAATGGGGTCAACCGGTTTTGAGGGCTGAAGGAGCTTAATAGCATGGAGGTGACTAGATCGCGCCAGGCAGCATCAAAGCCAGAGGATGGGCACCGTCACTGTTTACTTCACTAGCACCAATGTAGCCAGCAGGTACAGATCTCCTCTGCAGCTACCTGAGCTTTCTTCCTTCCAGGAGTGTGAACGTATCACAAGCCTTTGTTGTTCAGTTCTCCTGATGTCTAATAGGAATAATATCCTCCTAAGCTTCAGGGTAAATTCATTAATATTAATAAGAAAACTGTAACTTGTGGTGCAAAGCAAAATTTGCCTTTTAATCCCTAAAGAGAGGCTGTATGATCCCATCTTGGCCAGTCTGGCAGCATTAAGCCAAGCTGTGCTTTTCCCAGCTAAACATGAAGCATTTGAGAAGAGATTTCTTGTAGCTGACAGAAGATGGAGTAAAACAAGAGAAACTTCGGAGACAACAGATATTATGGCATGATATCTGCAGTAGAACAGATTAGTCTATACGTCATACTCTCACTAGAGTGAAAAATATATAAAAATATTGCAAGGAAAAAAAATATGAAAAGGTGGTAACTGTAATCCATGGCTCCTTGGGAAAGATATGGAAATGCAGTGAGCATGAAATGCAACAGGAAACATTTAGGCATTAGGAAAATTTTATAATACCAGGCAAAGGCATGGCTTGCCGGAAGAGGCTGACATCTGTCAGAGCAGGCTGAACATGCATTTGTCAGAATGTTTTAATTATAGTTGGATTTGCCTCTAGGCATAGAAATGGACCGGACGATCTCCCAGTCTGTTCCAGCCTTGTATTCTATTATTCTGTGATAAAGTGACACGTCAGGGTGAGGCTGCATTTTCCGGAGCTCTTTCCTCGCGGTGCAAAAAATTCAGAAACTGGTGGTGAAACCCCTGTTACATGAAATTTTTTGAATCTGACTAAGAAAATAGTGCAGAAACGAGCTGTAGGAAAGCATGGCAGAGTAGCCAAGGGGTGGACTGGGTGATCTAAGAGGCTCTTCTGTCTCAAACTTCCGACTCAGTCTCACGACATCACCTGACTGGTGTTTAACTCATCACACTGATGCAACATGCTGTAAACAAAGTTACTCATTTGTGAGTTACTCAGGTAATTTAATTCTGGTTCCTACACTAATCATGCCTCTTAATGTAGTTAAGCACACACCGTATGTGTGCTTCGTTGCTGCTAATACCAGCTAGAAACACCCTATTTCTTGCCTTGGGGAGCACGTGATTTTAAAAAACAATTTCTGTGTAATTATAAGACCCAGCTCTGATGCCCAGAGGTGATTTACATTTTCTCTGTAGTGTGGGGGCCTAGCGCAGAGCGGCTGATCTGTTCTTTCACAGACACCCAGAGCCAGTACCTTTGAGGGGGGGATGCTATCTCCACTACAGACCATCTTTTAAGCAACGAAGAGGAAGGAGGGCCGCCTTCTTTTAAGATAAGACGACAATCCTAAATTTAGCGCATGACCAAATCACCTTTCTAAATGACCTAAAGAAAAAAAATCATTTCCTAGTATCTAGAATAGTCAGGTTTGACTGACTGGAGAGGTGTAGCTAGAGTCAGGTGAAGCTTGGGACATCAGTAAACAATGTCAAAGAAATGTAACTACTGAGAGCTCCATCAGAAACTGCAGCAGTGAGTTCCTGGTCAAATGGCCTGACGTCTTAACCCACCATGCCAAATAATTGCGGTCTACATTTACTTTCTACAAGAAGGCTACCAAAATACAGCCAACTGGTCTGCAGGAGACCACATGGGGGGCTACAGCACATGGAGATCAGCACAGTTTAAGTACTTTGCAACAGGAAAAGCATAGTCAAGCTTTATCATATGAAGTGGAGGAGGCCCAACAAAAAAACAGTTCTGTTTTAGCACCTCACTCAAACTTGGCCTGCATCGTTGCTTTCAAGTCAAAGGAGCCCTTGTGCTCAAGCACTTTGGTAGTTCTGGGGTCCCAAGGCATCACATGGAGAGAGAGGCACAGGTATAGGGTGGGAAGATCCCAAGCAGCTTGGAGCCTCCTCGCTTGCGCAGCCCTCACAGCCTTCATTGCTCCAGGGACAACATGGGAGCCGCGGCAGCTCCTCCAGTAAAAGCACGATGTTCTCCCTGCCCCATCACTGCTGATAATACGGATAGATGCATTTTTCACTACCTCAAGTTCCTAAATTATTTTAAAATCTAGACCTATGCTGAATGCTTTTTAATAATCCGGCATCCATGGCATTTCTGTGCTGGAGCTCCAATCTTCTTGCTAAGCGTCAGTGGGAGATGATGACCTGCAGGACTGCTGCAATCTGCAGCAGAGCCCAGGCAGTGGTTTGATTGATAACCACATTTGAAAGTGAGTTCGAGCAAAGGTAGAAGGATCACTTCACATCAGTTAAATTATTTAGCCAGGCACCTTGCTGAGGATGTCTCAGCACTGGGTTAATGTGTGAGACTCCAGCGCAGGTCTTTGAAATACACCCATCCATGTGCTTTAGGCCAGGTCTGAATTCCTTCTGCCGAGCTCCTCCCATTTCTTAACCCCTCTTAGTCACAGCGAAAATTATCAGCTGTTTATCTAAAATCTTATGACACATCTATTGATGGCTGATAAAACCCATTTCCTCATCTCCATCATTCGGCTGGAGGAGCGTGTTTGACCGCCGCCTCCATTGGCTGGCCTGGTGGCCCCACCGGCACGCCTGCTGCTTGCTTTTGGCGGAGATTTTAATGACTGCAGTTAACACCGCACTTGGGAATGTTCCTCTTAGGAACTCCCCCAGGCTACCAAAAGGTGTTTCATGAGGTGATGTTTCCACATCACCCCATCATCACACCCTCCCTCGTGGCCTCGGCCTTTCCAGACCCAGGGGCCTCCCAGCCCTCTCCTTTACAGGGCAACCTCACCCTCATGCCTGGAAATGGCGGCTGCTGGCAGCAGCTCTCCACCGCACCACCGAGGAAGGCCATACATACCATTCACCAGAGGAGGGTTAAAACGACTGCCTCCTCCTCCTCCTCACAGTTAGGGGCAGAAAGCTGGCCGGTAGTGGAGCTCCACAACGGTGGTATCCGTACCATACATGCCCTTTTGCATGTTGGGCTTAGCCTTGTGGCAAACTTTGGGTCGTCCCAACCCTCACTGTTACATACGAGGAGTTCAGAGCTAGAGCTGTCAGAATATGGGATTTGCACCCGTGAAGAATCTGGAAAGTTTTGGGGTTTCATGATAAGTAGAGAACAGAGCAAGCTGGTGCCTGCCCCATTGATACTCACTCTGAGACTGCAGATACCTGCTTAGTCATGTGCGCAGGGGACCCTCAGGAAGAAAAAAAGTCAGGAGCTATTAAGAAAGTCTTGATTTAGTTCAGACGTATTCTGGTCAAACAGGTACGGCAGCGGAGCTAAACGCGGAGCAGTCTGGTTTACAGGCTTGAGAAACTGGGTTTGTGACACACGCTGGATCCTCAGGCTCTGCGGCACCCAGAAGTACTCAGGAATAAAAACTGCTATAACTGCTGTGCTGCTGCCTGCTCTTAAAATAACACCGGGCACAGTCTGTGTGTGTTTTCACTTGCTGGTATATTTTGCTGTAGGTTGCATGCAAATACCTTACAGAAGCTTGTGGGGAGCTTTTGGAAAGGAGCGTTTCCCTGATTGTTTTCTGTGTAAATCTGGGCAGGACTTCCAGGAGTGGGGATGGGGTTAGGAAGATGACAGTCGCAAAACTGGGTGCTGCACGCGGAAAAGCTGTCCGAGCTTTTGGTGTTGTGAATTGAACCCTTTGTCCGTTTGTCTAATGCAGCTGCCTCTGCAGCGTGCCGTAGACGTCACAGCAGCAAGTGGGAGGTAATGGTCACATCTGGGGCCGACCTTTGCAGATCAGCTGGGCTTTTTATGCGCTCTGTTTACTCGCCTTGTTCGCTTGTAGACTCTTACTCGGAGGTCTTCCCTGTGGGTATCGTAGCTATTTCAGACTGCAGGTGATGCTTCCCATCCCCCTGCCCATTGATTTGTGGTAAGCCTCCCATCAGAATGCAATTTATTTGGAGCGGATTAAATTTTGCCACAGACTGAAGTTGCTTCGAGTCAGTACTGATATCTGCTTCTGTGTAAGTTACAGTCCAGAGTCAGCAAGAGTACCGACAGAGTAACGCACACATCAGGATTCAAGATCTGGCTTCACGACAGGTTTGAAAGAGTGATAACAAGCCTGCATTAAAGCGCAAGTGAATTAAAATATACAGGGTGGTTTTTTTCCACTTTTCTCTGTCCATCTAGGAAAAAAAATACAGGTAGGTTTACTATGATTCCTTCAAACCTTCCATGCCGTCAAATCTTAAAGCCTCACATGCACATTATTAACCACAGAAAAATGGTATCATTGTCTTATGAGTAGTCTTCATAGATTTCTTAAAGTGATTTTCTAGCCACAGCCTTTTAAGGAGTAAGTTTAGGTTATTTCGTAGAATGTGGGTACATCTGTAATATGGAGAGGCCAGAACCTGTGTCCCAAGATCATCTTTCTGGAGTGGAAACAACAGGAGAGGAAAAACAATCCTACATCTGAGGGGTGGGTGAGGAAGTTCGGAAAATTCCATTGGGGCTGGCACTATCGCAAGCTTTCTGTGCTCTGCTGCACAACCCAGCCAGCCTCACTCGGCTTCTGCTTTTTTTGAATATAAAATAGAGAAAACAGGATCAACCTCAGACTACTGTTACGAAACTGAATTTCCCAATGTTCACAAAGGTTCTGAGTTCCTTGGGTCAGCACACAGGGCTCACGTGTGGTAAAGACTACGTATATGTAAAAGTAAACACAAGTTCATAAATAGACTTTGGAAGCAGTTCCCTACTGGATTTTATCCAGGAGGTCAGAAAATAAGGAGGAGGGGAAAGCTAAGGATGTCTTTCATTGCACGTGATTTGTTTTTCTCACTAACACTACACACTGTTCAGGACTATTTCTAGGAAGAAGGAGGCAATCATAAAAACCAATCAAAATACACTACGGCTTTGCTGATTAGTAGATAAACAGCACGTGCTGAACAAGAGGAAGTTTTTGACTCACATTCTTGGGCAGAAGCATCACAGAATGCAATGTGGTATTAGTCCTGGGGCAAAAGTTTAGTATTTGTTGATACAGAAAGCTTTAAAAGTCTTTAGAAATATTTTAAGACATGTTAATAATCCCTTGAGCTTAAGCAGGCTTTAATTAATACTAAAATAATTGGATTGGCTTTGAAATTCGTCCACCATGTAACAATATCACACTTTTAGAGGTTCACCTGCCTCTCCTCCTACTTCCTTTAGTATTTTGGCTAAACCAGGCTCAGTGGCCTGGCATCTATTGCTCTCTTTTGTTAAATGTCATATAGTTTTTATCCAGGCAGCGCAATGCTATGGGTGAAACTTTACAGATCCCCAGCTGTAGAGAATGCAGTTACATCGCCAGCGGATGCTCTACACAGGGCTGGCTGGCCCCAGAATAGAGCAACAGGTCCTATCACTAACTCCAGGTGTTTATTTTACGCTCCTGAAGATGCCGTTGCTGCTCGGCTGGCAGTGAAGCAGTGCTGGATTGATGCAGCAGCAACCAGCTGCCCTCAGGAACACTTTGGGACTCTGTTCTCTGGATTTGTAGCTTAATAACGACATGGAGAGACAGGACTCAAGACCTGCACCACAAACCTCTCCCAGAGACCAGCAACATGACGGAGGACACCAGAGGTCCACCTCTGTCAGTGGAGGCTCCTGTGTGGTGTTTCTGTTACCTACACAGGGCTGGTCTTCCCCAGAGGTGAAATCAAGGAATTTGAAGCTCTATTTTGTGAATCATTTTTATCGAGTATGTTGGATTTTAAAGGTACTCCTGCGTTCAGATGGATGCATGTAGGCAGCGTAGGATGAGCTGAGAAGTTTCGTTGAAGTGTATGGCAGGGTGAGGAACATGCTGCCCGGCTGCTGTGAGGCCAGCGAGCGGTCAGGAGGTGTGTCTGCTCCAACACTCCCGCCGTCCTGCTTTCAGGGATGCTTGTCTGCGGATTTATTAAGGCTTTTTACAAAGCAGAAAATAAACCACCGGCATTACCAAGCAATAAGGCCACCGTTTTTCAATAGCCGTGAACTGGCAGAAGCTGGTTAAAGTGAGGAACTGCCTCTCCCTTGTGTAAATGTCGTGCAGATCCCCAGCGAGCAGCATCTTCCCTGACCTTAGCCGGAGCCTAAGCCGAAGCGAGCTTACAGTTCCCTCTGTAGGCAGTGGAGAGGTAGAGACGATTTCAAGGGCTGATTTACTCCAACACAATCATTGTCTTTCTTTAACTGGGGAAATGAGCCCTTCTGTAGGGATGTCCCTCTCCTTCCACTGTACACAAATGCGGTAAAAAAACCTGCAGCATCCTATTTCACTGCATCTGATGCAGGTGGAGACGAAATGAGTCCATGGGAAAGCAGGAGGGGGGAAGCCCCAGGGAACCAGTGGGAATTCCAGCAGTGGCTGGTACTAAGACTCCTTCCCCAGTTGCCATGCGAGGAAGGGCTAAAAGCTGATGGCCTTTGGCAGCCCTCCTCAGTGCAGGCTGAAGGCTCCCTCCAGCTCCTGCCAGAAGCTAAGGGAGAGCATTTCTGGGTTGGATGCAGCCCAGCTCTTGCATACATCTTACTTGGGTGCTCTGTGGAAGGGAAACCTTTTCCCCACCAGCCAGTGTCCCCATCCCTTCGGATCTGTGATCCCTCACCCCCTGACTCTGATGCACTCTCGCCGTTAACCCCCCATCTCTGCCCAGCCTTTCTTCCAAACCCAGCTCCGTCCCCTCAGGCTGTCCCACTAATAGCCCTTTCCTACTTATAGGCTAAAGGAAAAGTTCCCAGCCCATGCTAAAGCTGAATATCCGGGTCCTGCAGTAAGCGCTGGGTTAATACTTAGTTCATAATATTTTCATAGTGCCTGAGCCATCGCAGAAACCTCCCTCTCCCACCCAGCTGCCCAGAACCGCTGAGAAAACAGTTGGGAAACTCGACCATTGCCTCTCCTGCTGCGTTAACCTGTCACCCATTAGGGACATTCTTCCAGCAGGAAACTGGACACCTGCTTTGGGCTTCTTGCAGTCATCAAGTGTTGGTATAGTATGTCTGCCACAGCCCTATTAATAAACCACCCACCTTTTTGTCTGTTGCAGTTATGCCAAGATAAGATGCCATTCCCCTTCTACCATCCGTCTTCTTTGTGTTTCACGGGTCCCAACACAGCTTTCCTTTCTGTGCCATTTCCTGATCTACTGAGATTTGTGTAGCACTTACAAGAGGAGGAAGTATATAAAAATTAGTGAACTAGTCACATAAATAAAGTTACAGGAAACTACTTGTTGTCAGCTATACCATTAGGGCCTGACTATCCACAACCTACTACCCTAGGGGGAAAAAAGAAAGGGGGAGAGAGAGAGAAAGTATATTAATTTTGAGCAAAAGCTAAGCTTTATGGCACAGTTTATATCCAAATGTGTTGCTGCAGAAATGTTCTGTGTCCATCTTCGTGGACTCCTACTTTACAAGTCTAATACAGCTGCTGGAGGGGAGCAGAAGGGACAGGTGAAATGAAAAATAAAGCAAACTTCCTTCTTCCATGATTTTAGCTCCCTTCACTTAATGTTATTTTATACAGGGGTGGGAGGGGGGAAATATTGTTATGTTTATAATCTGTTTATTAAATTCATTACCCCTCTCACGCACAGCACGGCCTCCATGAATTTCCAAGTCTATTACAAAAGCTGTTATTAGCATAATCCCCTTTTAGCAGATGGAGCAACCGAGAAAGTTGCGGTGGGTTGCTGACACTCATCCAGCAGCACAAGGGAAAACAGCTTCGTCATCCCGTCTCAGGCCAGCACCGATGAGGCCAAGAGCTCCGGTTCGTTTCTCAATCTTAGCTGAGAGTCAAGTCTTACTTCACTTATATTCAAGTTTTGGCCTCTATTGCACACACAACATAAAAGTTCCAGGGGAAGGGATTTATGAGTACGCAAACATTTTTACCAAAGGTCATGTCTGTATTGCTTTAAATTAGCTCAATTGCAATGACTGTTGCATTTCCACTGACCTCCCCAAAATGCCAGGACTCGGTCAGTAAATCCAATTTAACTAAGGATATAAACACAGAGGACATTTAAATACCTATGGGAAAACCCTCCTTCAAGTTTAATCTGTTTTGGTTTAAATTAGGCTAATACAAATTCAGGAAACTTGTTTTTCAAGAGAGTGTTCATACAAATATTTCTTGAAATTTATTTATTTATTAAATAGCATATTTCCATTGAATTTTCTAAGTGTTCCTCTGCATAAAAGCCCCCCTGCAGGTGATCTCTGACTCATAAAAACCTCTAAGCAAAAGCTGGCAGACTTGGGGGGTGCTCGGACATTTATGATAAAGGGAGATCCCTGAACTCTAGAGATTTCTCAGAGATATTTACTGGGATGGAGATCCCACAAAGCCGCGGCTTGTACCTCTGCCTCCTGTTTCTCTGCCTTCAAGCACCCAAGAAATGAGTCCATGGGATCCTAAAATATTTCGGAAAATATAGAGCAGTCCATCATGATTTCCAGATTTTAAAGGAAAATTAATGATTTTATTAGCAAAGCTATGCAGAACTCCTAATTGCTTGTGTAAGTAAAAATTAACCTTGATATGCTTGATGATATATTATTTGCTTTTTAAAAGGTCCCCTCCATCGCGTGGCAGCTTGCTCTGTGGAGTGTTAGCATTGAAGCTCTGCTACGTGCAGAGAGTGAGCAAAGAGAATGGTGCGTTATACCCCAGCATAATGCAGAAAACCCACCCCTGAGACGTAAAAGTAAATAAATGAAAAACTTTCGTACTGGTTAGCAGGTACACGAAAATATGGGGATGTAAAGATGCATCCAGATTAACTGATTTATATTTTTTTTTAAAGGATACGTCCAATTTAATTGAGCGCGGTTGCTGCGGGCTGTTAGTTACCACATCGCCCCATCTCTAACCAGGGGAAGACAAATACCAGGCCTCAGCCATAAATAATGTGTGTGACCACTGGAGGTCACTTTTGGTTTAGAAATCCTCCACGTTAGAGGCCTTTTGACAGCAATACAACTGCTGAAAATGCAGAAAAAAGGCAAAACGGGGGTTTGCAACTTGTTCATGAAAATTCATTGCAAAATGTTTATTTCATTTTAGGATACTTTATAGCCTAAAAGGGCTTCAGGGAATTCTAGCAAATTCTCTTCATGAAACAGCTATTTTCACTAATTTTTCCATATTACAGAGTTTTGCAGTGTGGCTGTTTTGGCCTGAAAGACAATAACATTATTAAATCAATGAATTGAAAGAAAAACTGTAAGATTGGGTTAGAAAAAAACCATATTTTCTGTCTTTGTGGCTATGCAGACACATACTGGCTCTGCATTTAAAAGAAAATGTTAGAACTCTTCACCTGCTCCATGGATCAGCTATCTGCCTCTTACCTCAAAGGCTCCAAGTTTCCAGCTTTTGCCATTGAAGAAGAAGGAGCAAAGAAAAGCTGCGATGTTCTGGGCACTGCATTAATTTCTAGATTATTCCTGCAAAATCTTGCTCCCCTGAGGGGGTCATCCTTAGGCGATTGCGACAATTGCCGTCAGAGGCAGGCTGTGTCTGAATAAAAAAAGGTTTTTTAGCCCAGCCTCCATGTTCAGCCTCTTTCTTTTTGCGGTTTTTCTTGTTTGTTCAGGCTGTTATGGAAGGGGAGCTGCTTCCTGGCCTCTCCTGCTTGGGAGCACCTATGGAATCCCTTTATCCTTTGTGTTCCCTGTCTCCTGGGCAAAGGACAATCCGCTCACCCACTGGAGCAGTGCAGCTCAGCAGCGATGCCACAAAACCAGCCTTACTGCAAGATCAGACCAAGGCTTTTGTGAAATTCGGAAGACAGAAAGGAAAAGAGGAAGAGAGAGCAAGAGATTACAGAAACCACATAAATCCCTCCATCAGGTATTTTCTTCTTGGCCTTTCTGAAGGAATGGAAAATTTATCACGAATGGGCATGTCTCCATTGCCTGGTAACGGTGCCTGTAATACAGCGCCCGCTGTGAGTAAATGATTGCCCTTTTGTGCTGTGGTCTGTGGTTTTGATGATGAACTTCCTGAGAGACTGTAAAGATAAAAATCACAGCTTGCCACTTGTTGAAGATTTAAAGCACTATAACTTCTAAGTGGTACTACCGAGGGACAAACAGGCTCTTGACTCCTGCCCCTGCGCGCCATGGCCCTGCCCCAGAATGTCAGTTGCTGAAACCTAAGTAAAACTCAAGAGCAACCACACAAAATTCCCGCCCACGGGGGGAGTCTCAGGCCCCCACAGGACGCAATGCAAAGAGGCTCTGCAAAGCTGACCAGAGACGGTCCTTTGCTGTCGGCTTTGCAGGGAAACCATCCCAATACAGCAACAACGGCAGCGGCGCAGGCGTACAGAGAGCTCAGGGTTGGTGATGAAGGTGCAGTAGAAGATACCAGCTTCAGCTGGACCAATACAGACCATAGGTTAAATGAGAAATGGTTTCAGGAACTTCTTTTTCCTTCTGCACTCATATATATGACATTATACTGGTAATCTCTCAGAAAAATGGTGGCCGATTTTCCCCTGAGGGTGGCTGCTGGTACCAAAAGAGAGAAAATTAATTCTGAGGATGGTCTCAGGGTCACTTTCCCTCCTCATTTCATGAACTGCAGTCCCAGGTGGGATGTGCCACATTTCTAATACGCGGTGCATTTAAACTGGGAGCGTGGGGGCTTGAGCTGTAAGTCAGCGTGCCCTGTCAGGATGGGTGCATGCAAGGCATTTCAGTACAACGTATCCTTCTCTTCTCACTGCTCCTTCGCTCCACAGGCAAGCACAGCTTTGCTTTCTGTGCTCATGCTCACTTCCACACCTGTCTTTAGCCCTTGACATGATGATCAGAGGGCTGGAGCACCTCTCCCATGAGGACAGGCTGAGAGAGTTGGGGTTGTTCAGCCTGGAGAAGAGAAGGCTCCAGGGAGACCTTATAGCCCCTTCCAGTACCTGAAGGGGCCTACAGGAAAGCTGGGGAGGGGCTCTTCATCAGGGAGTGGAGCGATAGGATGAGGGGTAACAGTTTTAAACTGAAAGAAGGTAGATTTAGATTAGATATTAGGAAGAAATTCTTTACTGTGAAGGTGGTGAGACACTGGAAGGGGTTGCCCAGGGAAGCTGTGGATGCCCCATCCCTGGAAGTGTTCAAGGCCAGGCTGGATGGGGCTTTGAGCAGCCTGGTCTAGTGGGAGGTGTCCCTGCCCATGGCAGGGCAGTTGGAACTAGATAATCTTTAGGATCCTTTCAAACTCTAACCATTCTATGATTTTCTGATTCTATGATATATGCAGCTCCGTTTGCAATTTCTTAATTCTAGCTCTGTAAAAGCAATGAGACCCACAAGACCATTTGCTCCCATTTCCTTAACACCTGCCCCCCAATATAATTTCAAGCAAACTAGAAGACAGTTCTGCATTTTGCCGTGAATGTTCTTCTCCGATGATCTACCCAACTTGTGCCCATTGAAACCAGAGGACACGTGTTCTGGGGTGCCAACACGATGGTCCCATTTTGTGCACACCCTGTTATGGCACCCACAGCCTCGTGGCTCCCTGGGTGACAGCGGTGGGAAACGCTCAGCTGATGACAGCCCAGCCCTTATCTGCTGGTTGATTTGGAGTAGAAGCTCTTTGGGAGCCTGCAGTGTAAGCGTCAGACTTCTGCTGCTTTTCAGGAAGCTTCTTCTTATCTCCCAGAGACAGGGGACTTTAAATGGAAAATTTTTAACCTTCACCATGACTGGTAAGAGCTGGATAAATTTTTAAATGCAAAGTGGGTAGCAGGAAACAAATACATATCACTGCTGTCAGAAATCCCAGATTTTAAGGCAGCCCTGGTTCTTGGAGATGTGTTTGGGCTTTCTGCCTGTTTGGACTCGGTTTTTCTTATGTGCTCCACTTTTAGGAGTGTTTCACACTTGCAGCCCAGCTCTCAGTGTAGGTTATTGCTTAGCCACTCGGTCAGGGCTGCTGAAGCTCACCCTGGGCTGACCAGCCCTTAGCCCATGGCTTTGAGGTGGTGCAAACTCCTGCTCCAGGTGAGGTTCGGCAGTCACAGCCCACTACAAGGAGTAATTGGCAACAGAGAGGTTAACACTCCGCTTGCATTTACAGCAGCATGAGATAAATAAGTGTTAATAAAGCATTACTCACCATGCAGAGAAAGGTTATCATGCAAAGGCAGCGTAGGCAACAGGAACTGGGGGGCGAAGCAGCTGACAGCCTTGGCAGTATTTGCCTGTCACTTAGTGCCCTTGCAGCCTTTGGTCCCTGTGGACTCAGCTGAACTTTCAAATCTATATAAAGACAGGGCAGGCTCTCTGAGACATGATCTCCAGATACAGAAAGATCGCTGACCTCCGTCAGTCTGCTCTAAATAAAATGCAAAAGGACTTGGTCTCAGGTCAGTTCCCCTGAGAGGTGCTCTGGGAGCTCCGGGGTGAACCGCAGGGAAGGGTCTGGGTTCCATTTACTGCTTGTTTTTCAGTAGGTGGGAAGGCAGCACACGCGCTTGATGCTGAGGGCGAGCAGATCTGTGGTGAATACCTCTGAGACTTATTTACCCTTGCAAACATACCTCCTCCAGTCGCTGAAGTGTCAGCCCTCTGAAATGGGAGCAAGGGGCTGCAACTGGGCGGCACCTGCTCCCCGGGCTGCAGCTGCTGACCTGTGGGACATGTGGGGGGAAGGAGCTCCTGCCTCTGAAAAGCCTGAGGTCTGCTCAGCAGATGGCTGCAAAAAGGCCCAACAAAATATAAGAGCGAGAGTTGGGGTTCCTCAGTCTGGAGAAGAGAAGGCTCCAGGGAGACCTTATAGTAGCCCATAGTATCTAAAGTGGGCCTACAAGAAAGCTGGGGAGGGACTTTTTACCAGGGCATATAGTGATAGGACAAGGGGTAATGGCTTCAGACTGGAAGAAAGTAGATTTAGATTAGATATAAGGAAGAAATTTTTCACTCTGAGGGTGGTGAGACACTGGCACAGGTTGCCCAGGGAAGCTGTGGATGCCCCATCCCTGGAAGTGTTCAAGGCCAGGCTGGATGGGGCTTTGAGCAGCCTGGTCTAGTGGGAGGTGTCCCTGCCCATGGCAGGGGAGTTGGAATTAGGTGATCTCTAGGGTCTCTTCCAACTATAACCATTCTATGATTCTATGGAAACAGAACAAGAGCCCACACCGTAGACCCTGTGCATAGGGCAGTAGTTGAATCCTTGTGGCTGTAGAGATCAGCCACAGGTCAGAAAGCCAGGGGGGCACCAGATCCTTCAGTGGGCAAGGTCAACAGGCTGTGGCAGTCCCAGAGCCCACACTACTCCCGTCTGTGGGGACAGCTGGGAACCGTCCTGCTGTCAGAGCAGCTGGTGGCATCCTTGCTGCAAAGTGCAGGAGACTCAAGGAGATGGAGCCGTGGGGTGAGTGGGCTCTGGTCTCCAGCTGGTCTGAGCCGGCACAGCATCCGTGGGGGGAGAGCAGCCTCTGGCCCCAGCCCACTCTTCACAGTTTCACAGGATAACTGTTTTCTTGCAGTAAAAGTCTCACAGTGAGACACACACAGATGGTTTTAGCTTTCCAAAGAAACTGATGCTAATTAAATTGTTACTCCCACGGGAATTTGGTAAATCCAGGACTGACTGCAGCCCTGGAGAAATGACAGTGTT
This sequence comes from Rissa tridactyla, assembly GCF_028500815.1. Lineage (NCBI taxonomy): Eukaryota > Metazoa > Chordata > Aves > Charadriiformes > Laridae > Rissa > Rissa tridactyla. Next base: position 111,565,650 of record NC_071468.1, on the reverse strand, counting down.
TTATCAATGTTTTATCCCAGGTTTGGCCTGGGACTGGGCAGAGATGATTGGTAGAAACTTGCCCTTGAGAAGTCAACGAGTCCTCTCCTGTGGCAGCATCAACTACAGCTGGCAGCAGATGGCAACTTAATTGCAGCAAGGCTTTGCATTTCTGGAAGGCTTCTCCCAGGGGACAGCAAAATACAATACAAGCTTCAGGTTAAGTTAACCTAAAAATGTTGGAGGTAGGAGGGAAATGAAGGTTACCACTCTCAAGTGTGCCCATTTACTTCAGGTACCCCATATGAGCGGCTCAGGGGGGATTTTCACAGATGCTCAGCCCTTGCGGTTCAGGTGGAATTTGTAGAAGTTCCTCTGAACATGAGGGTCTTGAGCCAGGATCTCAGAGAGAGCTACCTACAATAAGTGGAAATGCTGGAAAAGAAAACCTGAATTTTGCCTAGGGCCGTATGGGAAGTTTGTATTTGATTCAGAAATTTGCAGATTTCTTTGTGTCTGCTATGCTTTGACAGGCCCAATCCTGCTCTAAAATCTGGTGATAATGAGGGTGGGTGAGTGCTTTCAATGTCCCACCTAGATATTTCTGTAATTAAATGTGAACAGCAGTGACAACATTGAAAGAAACACCACCACGTGGAGAGTTTGGAGATGTTTTAATAATATTCTCTTTTCTCCAATGTGCTTTTCTTGCTAAATAAGTTACTGGCTTTCAATGCTCACCACAAAGCATGACTCAGAAAATCCCCCCCATGGCTCAGCAGAAGGACAGCAATGCCCAGGGATGCCAGGGGGCAAGTCAGGCCAGGCACCATGTCTCCATCCGAGATGGTCCCATCACCCTGCTGAATACGATTGCTCTTTGCCCCAGGCTGGAGGAGCAGAAATGTTCTCCACACATGGCCCAGCAGTGGCCGTTTGGGCAATCTTTGGTTAGAAGAGCAGCTCCACAGCCACCCTGAGACTCCTCCAGCCCAGCTGGTGGCTCTCCCTGGAAAGCCGGAGCCAAACAGGCCAACGTGTCTCCCCAGGAGCAGCCTCACACCATCCTGCACTGGCAAGACAGCTGCCTACCCCACAGGATTTCAAGCACATCCTTAAAACCAAAATAAATAACCCCTGACTGAACTGGTGAAACAAAGAAAAAGCTGGAATCCAAACGAAAAAGGGCCTTCCTCCATGTCCCCGCCAACAGCCCCATCCCTGCACATCACACTTGTGCCAGGCCGCCAACAGCAGCACCTGACACCAGCCCAGCTGCCAACACATGCCCCATGTGTCCCTGTCCCAGTCACCAAACGGGAAACTAGGTTTGCATGCCCAGCTCGCAGCCATCCGACCATCGCACCACTTTGCTGCAGTTGTTATTTATGGCCTGGCCTGGCTCTTTGGTGTTGTGTGGGCACGAGCCGTTGTGGCTCCACCACCTGGCTGGGTTACCCCAGCAGAGCAGAGCAAACAGGGTGTCACAAGGCCACCCCGCGATGCAGCCGTGTCCAACCACGGGGATGAGGGGCAAGCACGGTTTCAGGGAGGCAGAGGCCAGTGCAGGAATGTTCCCTGCCCTCTCCAGCTCCCCCAGCCCATCTTGTTTGGCAAACATGCTCAAATGGGGTCACCAGCGCCAGCCCCATGCTAATGGTGTGGGTGGGACGAGTTCCTCACCAGTAACACATGGCCCAGTTTGTCAGACACTTGTAGACACTGTCATCATCTGCAGGTTGGTGAAAGAGGTGCAAGAATGGGCTAGAGGTATCCACCTTTGCATTATCCATACAAAGTTGTGGCAATGCACTGTAACACTTGTGGAGGATTTAGAAAGGCAAATATTTAAGGACAGCATAACCTAAACACCAATATGGGTTTCAGGTCACACTGCTCCGGCAGAGTCCTCCCTTCTGAACATTCCCAGTTCCAACAACACAGGTCAGTCACAATTTCCTATTGAAACTTCACATGCCGTCACATTGCCAGTGACTGGGCAAAAGTGGAAAAGAAACTGGACTGATTCTGCAGGGTTTTAAGGTAGTTTTTCCTTGCTGCTTTACTTGTGCAGTTACCAGAAAGCTGTCCGCCTAAGTATCTCTCTGTTTCGAGTCTAAGGGCGCTTGTCTTTAAATTCTAGTACCACCATCCCCACCATGTTACATCAGCTTCTCTCAGTGGTGCATAATTTATTTGTTATTTTTTCTTTATTCCTCCTCTGAAAGGGACAGAGGTGTGCAATCTCAGTCATATCCTTAGGGAAAGAAAATGTCTGCATGAAATTCTGTTTGTGCGGTCCTCTTGCAACATCATGGTAAATCAGAGGATGTGTTTTGAGGTCTAGACGCTTACAAAAACAAATTTTCGCTTCTGGAAGCATGTAATTTTTTAATCACATGCTACATTTCAAAGCCTAGGGCTCATATGTTTATCTTTGCATAGCCAGGGAATCTTTTTATTGAAGAGCTCTCTATTCTCATCTTTTAATATTCTCAAATATGTGTATTCTGTCATCCTCTCCAGGGACCAGAGTTTTCTCTGTACTCTACGATACACCAACATGCAGAAGCACTTCAGTAAATCTATGGAGGCAAATGGTCCTTAGGAGAAGCCCAGAGTCAGCAGCTCCTAAAGGCCAACAGCAACAGTTTCAAATGATCTTTACACATCTATTTCTATCAGAAATCCAATATGCTGAATAACACTGTTTAACTTGTAATGAAACTTATACATTTGTTGCAGAACAGATTGATCCATGGAGCAGTGGGATCCTTGACAATTTAACAGACTTATATGTTAAGGAAATTCCCAGAAGGAAACTTAAGCTAAAGTACAAAACATACAAATGCAATAGTCAAAATGTTGTGTAGGACATCTTAATTTTTAATAAAACTGATAGCCAGAAAACCACTGGCATTTGAAGTTTTAAAAATAATTTAAATCCCTGCCTTCTTTGTTTGTACTCAGACTTTGGTTTATATTCAATGTAGTTTGGATGTTCCTTAGCACTCCAACAATCTGCTAACTCTTCAGTACATATCTCTCCACACCCAGCCTCTGTTCTGCTCAGTCTGTTGGGGATTTTCAGTGGAAATAGAAAGTTTCCACTTAGGTTTAATTAAGAAATCAACATCTATAAATTATCTTCCTACCCATCAAAAATAGACATTCACCAACACACAAATACTGTTGCTCGCCAGGAAACCTGTGTCCTGATAGTGAGAACAACTGGCACTCCTTTTCATCCTCCTTTCATGGTCCTCCAAAGATGAGGCTATTTTAAATCCACATTCCTATCATCAGCTAAGCCAATTTATTCTATGTCTTTTATCTTCAAAAAGTAATTGTCTGATATCTCCTTGGGCACCTGCAGGAAATATCACTTCCATGCTTACACACACATTCGTGCCTGACCACAAACACTTAGAAACCATTTCAAACACTGACATTTCCAGAAAAATCATGGATATGTATGTCTATAGAAAGACATGGAAATTTAAGGTTATGAAATTAAACCATAAATACTAATTTCAAGACATAGAATTGGTTTTAATCACTTTGATGCTTTTTTTTTTTTAAAGTAATTGAAAGCCTTGGTTGTACCCTCACCTCTTTGCCTGAAACTTAGAGAATTCCCAGGCCATTCAGCAGAGCTGTTCCTATTTCCACTCAAAGCCCTTTCGGAGCAAATGCATCCTCTCTTTTCGTCAGAAAACCGTACTGACCCACATCCTCTCTAGGAGCATTAGGCATCAAGCCCAGATCTTAAAGCACGGGACCAGGCAACCGCTGGTAGTGGACCGTCAGTGCAGACTGTCTTCCATTAAGGAATTTTCTGTCTTACTAAAAAAATTATGGCAAGACATTTCTGTATTTGTAATAGTGGTCTCACTGGCTCTTTTCCTAATGCAGAACTTCACAGCAAACATTTACATTATTGTTTACAGCATTTTCCCTCCATTATACCTAAAAGGTATCTTTCAAGAGTGCTGCTTTGCACGGCCAGTGAGACAGCAAAGCAAAGAGCACACAGCCAGCCAGGTTTTCTTGTAGCATCTGATATACGCAACAGAAGCAAAAGCAAGTTTTCCCGATTCCTTTTTTTTTCAAGTGTCCACAGGTAGAACTCGAACAGAAAAATCTAATCATTAAAGGAAACTCGAACTTCAACAGGAGAGTAAAAAATGTTGATGATACTCAGTTCTATTTAGGTTCGCACAGCACAGTTACTTTTTTCTAGAGCTTTAAAATGATATTTATGCAACCTTAGGGCATAAGCTCTTACCCAAGACCAAGGGGAGCCAGTGGGGGTCTCTGGCTGGTCTTCCTCCTCAGACGACGTCCTGAGCCGATCGTTTTCCTCCATTCTTTGCATTTGCTCCTAAAACCACTCTTGGTTTTGGCCATATACAAAAATGCTGCCTTCACGTTTTAGCTGTTGACAACAAAGCTCCAGAGAATATAATTTCGCAGTGATCGTGTTTGCTTGCTAATTTTACCTGCTGAAGTTCTTGGAAGCACAGTCAGAGCAAGAAACCTGAGCTCAGTAAATCAGAGCGCACTTTCCTTGCGACTGACTCCTCAAGTATCCTAATTAAGTCATAAGGTTTGGTGAAAAATTAGAGCCTGACAAACATAAATTCACTTCCAAACAGTCAGTGTCCTTACTTTGATGTGAGATGTTATGGTCAGACAGTTTGCTGGGTAATAAATTCCGTGAAGAGAATATAAGGAATTTTCACTGCCAACATTTTATTACCATCATTAATCATATTTTGCATGGATTTTAATGGTTTAATTTTGTTTTCAAGACAGGTTCTTAATGTCAAAATCTAATTCTGCCTTTCTGCACAGCTGCACAACTCCACAACCACAACTGTGTGCGTGTGAAGGCAGCACAGCTTTTCCGTTCTTCTGGGCAATCAAGTTTGAAAGAAGGTCATTTTCTTTTCCGTTTGTCTCTTTTGATCTTCCATTTCTGTTTGGTTTGGTACCCGAGTGTAGAATCCAATTATTATAGATATCACCCTGTGTAACTACAGACAAACTTGCCCTGATACCTACCTGTGAGACCTCTGGTTCTGTAAGAGGGGACTTGCCGGGTCCAGCATCTTGAAATCACTTCTGGCAGCCACCAGGAATGGCAGCTTAGTCACCAAGACCAGGCTTGGAGGAGGCTTTGTGCCTGAACTGACCACTCATTCATAGCTGTGATATGTTTTTCAATTCACAACCTTTAGCTTGAATATCATCATCATCATCATCATCATCATCATTATTATTATTGTTATTGTTGTTATTATTATTACTACTACTACTACTATTCCTCTGCTTATAAGGTATCTGGCTGCAGTAGCTGGTGAAATAAAATCGCTGTCAAAACTCCCGAACCCTTCTGATCCATCTCTGACTTTGGCCAAAAGCTTCTAAATCTTTCCACTGAGTCATTTCATGAAATGGGCTATTTATAGCACAGCGCTGCAGGAGCGTCCTAGCTTTAGCTATGAGCTGATAATGATTATCAAATGAACAACATGCCGAGCCATGTTTGATATTTAACCTTAAGCTAAATGCAAATTCAGTAGGTAGGAAAATAATAAAGTGGTGGAAGAAGAGAACTTTGGCAATATAGCATTGAGTAGAGAAACAGCCTGGTGCCAGCCCGCGGTCTCTCATCACTATGAGTGTCACTAAGCTGGGCACCGTGCAAAGACAGAGAGGACTAAAAAGTGACAGCCCTCCCTGACAGCTGGTAGCCCACCAGGTGTTGTCAGCTTGAGGATCACAGTCGCCCAGGCTGTGGTTTGACACTTGTTTTCAACAGCAACACCAGCATCAGCTGGACTTGCCTCCGTCGTCCTCCTTATCCTAAGTTACAACATTCAGGGCTTTTTAAAGTCTGAAACAGTTTCCTAATTTATTCTGGGGTCTCAAGAAGAGCTATGACACCCCAGCTGAGAGGGAAGCCCACTGCTGCGTGGAGTTGCCTTTAAGCTTTGGGAGTATTGGGAAAGAGGTGTTATTCCTGCATCAACCAAAAGTAACACAGCTGCCAAACAGCTGTGAAAGTCTGCCATAGCAAAGGAAATGTCAGTTTGCCTCACAGGACGGGCATCAGGTGCACGCAACACCCTCTTGGCTCACTCCAGTTACTCACTGGGCCTACGGGAGTCTGCTGGGCTGCCTCAGCTTCCCTCCTGCACTGTCATACAGCTTTGTGCTCCTTTGACCTGCTCCTGGCCTGAAACTCCGCCACTCTGGCCCACTGGTGCCAGTCCCCAGTGGAATTCCCACCTTAGGATCACAGAGACATCTGGAAGAGATGTAATTTTCAGAGAAATTGATGCTTACTTCGATTCTTTCACGTTTCATGTTAGAAACTCAGAATCTGAAGTGGCCCAAAAGCCAAGTCCCTCTCAAGTTGTAGGCTCACACTTCCAGGAGAAAGCAGCACAGCACTTAAGTTACCAAGATGCTTAAGTTACTTGTTTCTGTTGTATGCCGAATGCTAAGACTGTGAGCACAGAAACCCATTTATTAGCTGCCTGACAGATCACATTTTCTTTCTGGAACAGTTTCGGGGAAGGAAATTCAATACAATTCTTCTCATTTCATCTAAACAGGGAAATGCCACACCTAATGAATTTCAATGGCATTCCTGCTTCTGCTGAAAGGTCTATTCACTAAACTTAAAAGATAGGAACCACTGTTTGTTGGAGTAATTTTCCACTCTCCCACCCACTTCTGTTAAATTTGCTCTCAAGCTGTGATGGGTAAGTATAACAATCTATCAGAAATACTGTTTAAATCATTGTAATAAGTCATGTAATGTTTATTTTTAAAATTCTTCAAGAAGTGGCTGTGCATCTTTCCCACCACACTGTATTTCTGAAGCCTTTGTCCTGTTCTGCACCGTCCAGCATCAGAACCTTTCTGCTTTCACCAGGAAGCACCTAACAAGTACGAGCTTTTCTTCCCTGCAACACATATGAACCCAGCAACTGCTGTTCAATGCATCTGCTGGTATCCCATGTCCAAGGGTGACCATCACCAAACACTTCTGATCAAGAAGTCCAGACATGGAATAATAACCAGCTGTGAAAACAACTTTCTCTGTAATTTTCATAAATTAGAACAGTGGTTCCCAGCCTTTTCCCAAGGTTGCCATTCCCATCAGCTTTTCCCCTTCTCACCTCCTCCGCTGCCGTGCCCACACAGCCAGGCCACTCTCTCTTTGCCTCCTTCCCAGTGTTCCCAGCGGCTGCTTTTGCTTCACTCCCTTCCCATTTCCCCACTCTCAGGACTTCTTGACTTTGCTGCTACTTCCCCAGTGGGTGTTTTCAACCCAAGACACACGTGGAAGAGGGGGGCTGACACAAAATTCAAAGAAGATGTTCTCAGACTCACAGTTCACATAAGCTTCACAACAGTTTTTAGACTCCTGCTCAGCTCGTAGCCTCTGTGACGTCCTGTAGCAACGAGTTTCATCATTGAATAATTATGCAGTGAAAATAGAAATCGATGTCATTTTTAAACATTGCCAAATGATTTCACCGCGTGGTGACACAGGGTAAACAGGAGCCAACTTCTTTTTATAAACAGCGTTTGTAAATGCTGTATCATGAGAAGGAAAAAAAACATTTGTAATCATCCCAGGTTATTTAAATATAGTAATATTCGATCGTGGTAACCTTGCTGTGAACTTTATTTTGCTGAACTGATAAGATTATGTCATCTTATTTTTAATAGTGTAATTGTTCAACTTAAAGATTAATTTAAGGTATTTTTAAACATAATCACAGCTCTACTATACTGGGACGCTGCCACTCACCTACAATAGTTTAACTTTCTCCAGCCATTTCAGATTACTGCAGTTGCCATCGACATAGCACATGGATCTGCTCTTCTCTATTTTCTTTCTGTAAAGTTTTTTGTCTCATAAACACACACAAATTTATAGCACCTTGGTACCTGAAGCAGGGCTATATTAAGAAAGCAAGAATAAAATCTACCTTAGGCAGCTGCTGACTTGTAACTCTCCTGTGTTGCATCTCCTGCAGAGGTGAGATTCAAGATGCTGCATGTTCAGCCCTAACATGAGCCTCGTGGGGCATTTCAGACTGGTACACAGTGCTGCCAACCTGCCCTAGCGCAGGTGCCATCTTCTCTGGGACACATCTACGAGATTTATGGCTGATAAATCAACAGTATTTGCAAGAATAATTTAAGTTCAAATAGAAAGAAATCGCACCATCACCAAAAAACAGGTTCTGTGTGTTTGCATAGGTATGTGATGCAGAATTAATCCAGTGGTTACCATGGCGGGGGGTTGGAACTAGATGATCTTTAGGATCCTTTCCAACTCTAACCATTCTATGATTCTGTGATTCTATGAAGAGCCGTGTCCTTAAGGAAGTAGGAAAAAGGAAAGAATACAGGTTTTCTTTCACACCAGTGTAGCCAATGTATTTCAGTGACAGCTGAGGAAATATGAAGGCTGGTTGCTGAGGGTGGGGGACGGTGTGCGAGTGGAGGACTCTGGTGGGAGAACAGAAAGGCAGGGCGGGGGATTGTGCATGGTGCAGTGAAGGGCTGTGTGGTGGGCATGTGGGTGCCTGCCGGTGTGTGGGACTCCGCTCGCAGCGTGAGCGGTGCATGGCAGATGGCAGAGGTCTGTCTTTAAGATCATTGCAATGTGTTACCACCCTAAGGAACAGATCTGGGACGGTCATTTCTGCCACAGGCACCGTGGCAGTGGCTGGGGAACAGACCCCAGGAAGGAGGGATGGCTTGTGATCCCCCACCAAGCCCCGCAGGCCAGCAGCCTGCAGCAGATGGATGGGACCCATTGAGCTGGGTGCTCACGCCACGCACCCTGCTGTGGAAATCCTGATTCTTTCACACTGCACCCAGCCCTGCCCAGGGTCCTCGGGCCCCAGAAAACACTTCCACAGCCAGGAGCCCTGCTTGCCGCCCAGCTTCTTCCGTGCTGCTGCCTCCATTCATAGCCCCCACCTCCCATGCTCTCCCTTTTCCACCCTGTAAACCTCTCCTCTGACCATTCCTTTGGGTTCTTTGTCCATTACTTGTACCTCTTTCTTTGACACACGTCACCACAGAGTGTCACCAATACAGCCTTTGAGAAGCAGCCCCCTCTCAAGCAATATTTAGCAGCTGCCTTTAGATGCAGGGTGGAAGCAGAGATCTGTACATTCCCTGTCACCACAACGGGAGGCACTTGGTAGGGAAGAAGGATGAAATCCCTTACATCCTTTAGTGTTCAAATTAGCTGTAATGGCCATGCTATTCAAATACCAGATATCGGTGCTTAAGTGCTTGTGAAGGCTGTTTTGACAGTGGAGAGAGGATGCTAAGAAGGAAAATAATGTCACCTTCCCAGTAACCTTTTCTATATTTGGATACTGTCTTTTGCAGAAGCTGAATCACAAAATACTTTACCCTCTGACACACAATACAGAACATGCTAACAATACTATCTGCAGGTGATAATAGTGGATGACTAAGCCAGCAAGCATGGAAAGCACTAGAGAAGAAGGTAGAGGCTGAAAAAGTCTAAAAGTATGCAGGCAATGCCTTTTATTTTGTTTGCTACTACATTATCAAGTCAATCCATGTGATGGAGAGCTCTATCTTCTTGCCTTGACCAAAGTCCGAAAGGAAAGACTAAAAGATCTGTTTGCGTAATGGGCAGGGGCCAAGTTTTCTCGCAAAGGTCACTGGAATTGAAAGGCAAGAATTCCCTCGCACAAAAGGCAAGAGGAGAGAAGAGTGAAGCTGGGACCTGGGTTGCCAACCCTGCACATGCACCTATGGTGAACAACTACAGCACAGGATGCCAGTCCCACCCAAACAGATTTGTTTTTATTTATGATGATTTTCTTTTGTATTATCATGATTTTCACTTGTGTTACTGTATCACTTCAGAGTCCCAGTTGGACACGAACCCTACGTTGTCCCTCTCCCTGAAACCTTACACTCTAAGGGAGCTTAGCCTGTAAACTAGGCCAGGGATGAAGAAACTTCTGGATGAAGCTCTGGAGAGCGGCTCTCCCTGACTCATCCACCATTACATTTTTGGCATCCTGTGAACAAAATGCCATATTTTACTACCATGTTGGGTACCTACCTGGTCGTATGATGGGAATTAACTGCATTTTGGTCACATAGTAAGTGCATGTCTGGTCTTACAACAGGATGTGCTCCATCAGACAATGGGCCATGCAACACCATATGCAATTGCTTACGCATATACTCCGTGATGGAGAAGGATTGCACTTGGTCACACGATAGACATACGGCTGGTGAGGCCATGTCCTGAGACTCCTGTGCTGTAGACAGGATACAGTTGGTAACTCACGAACAACAGGTTAATGATGAAACAACACTGAGGAGTATGATGGTTTCAGCCCACTAGCAGCTGAATTTCATCAAAGTTTTGAAGACTTCCTGGCAAAAGAGAATGTTAAGAAAGTATGTGATTTATTATTATTTATATGTTATTATATACTTTACGCCTTTTTTCAGTTTCTTGGAGAAAATGGATGTCTAAAGACTTGCGAAGCAAATCATAGGTCTAAAACACAGGGAAAGTTTACAGACGCTTGGTATAAGTTGTTTAGGTATTTGGTTACAGGGAAGGAGATTTCAGCCCACTGTCTTTAGTTCTGAGTTCTTGTAAATAGTCTATACCTTTGAGGCTGCATTATGCTTTAGGCCATCAAGCAGTATTGTATTTTCTCTTGATCAGTTCAGGGCATTCCTTAATTATATTAACTGCTTTCACCCAACCCTTTTCTTTTTTCCCCACAAAACTGTACTTGATGGTGCTACACATCACCAAGACAGATGTCCATGCAGCTTGAACTTTATTTGTAAAGGATGAATTAGACATGAATGTCACACTTGTTTTAAAAAGTTTAAATTAACTAACCAACTGGTGAAAACTGAACAGGTAATAATATTTACATAGGACAATGCCCGCCTTCCTTCACAAAACTTAAACACAGTGAATTCTCACTCTGAAACAAGGACAATGAAATAGAGAAACACACTGATTTCTAGCAGTTATCTTGTAAATAGCAATCTAAGTCTCTCAAACTTGCTGAACTTACCTTTCCCCTGTAAATGAACCTAAATTAGCTCTTTGGCACAGTCATACTGATGTGTCCAGTTCAAGGTCAGTACTGTTATGGTCTCAGCCACCCAATGGCATTTCATCAGTGTAAAATCAATGATCCTCCCATTGCTGTATCCAGCAAGAAAGGACTGCCCAAAGATAAGGTATCTTCTCACAATGTCTATACGCATCCTTCCTGCACCTGGACTTAAGTGAAATTAACACTGATTCTATAAACAAACATGAAGTTTGCAACTCAGAGAATAAAACCTAGACAAAGACCATGATCACCGATTTCACATTTAGAGTGTACAAAATACTGTGACGCCTGGTGCCATTCTAGAACACGTTTTTAGGTTTCCACCTGAATTTCTCAGATGTAGTCTCCATTTTCTCACTCTTTTGAAGCACCTTGGCAAGAAAATATCCCCAGAAAGTGTATTGAGAGTGTTTCAGAACTGCTGAAGATGAGAAGAACTCTCATCTGCTGTCTTGAGTGCACTGAGCTCCGCCTGAAGTCTGCAGCCAGTGCAACAATTTAATCAGAAACCAGAAAATGCCACTGTTCTAGATGTAATAAGTCACTTTCAGGTCAGTGTCACCATTTGGTCTCTTCAGTTACTCAAGGTCATTTCAATTTCAGGTTTAAATGTTCAGATCTCATTTTAAAATCTACTTTCTTGACTCTCTTCCTTATGCTAATAAAACCAGAGGTAAAATTATGCTTCTATCCCAAGAGTCCCGTATGGTAAAACTATCCAGTGTGGCACCTGTTCCAAAAATTAAGGCTCCAACTGAGTTCCCACTATTAAAGAAATATACTTTACAAATCTTCATATAAAAAGCCTACCTGAATCAATCAGTAGCAGTATACTACAAAACTGTAACAATTCCTCTTGCCTTGTGCCAACTGTTAGATAAATAACACTTGTAAAACAAAATCTGCTCCTAAATTTACATTTCCTATTTCTGGAATGTACAAAAAGTTTTCTAAAGCTCTTGCTTATGAACTTGCATGTGGTCTTTTGTGTCAGAGAAGAAGTGCACTCATAGACCTCCTCCAAAGTGATTTCCGCCAGGCGGAGTAGTAAACTTCTGCATTTCTCCCAGGAGTTAGGAATAACTTCTGTCAGACAATCAAATTTGAAAAGTCATTTCAGTGTTTGGAAATATGAGTGTAAATTTGCTGATTAGATATCATTCTAATGAACAATGGAAAACAGTCCTGCTTCTGTTCAGAAAGCAGAGCCTCTCAAAAATAATTTCATGAGATGGTGGCAATTAGTCTTTTGTTTCATTTAGGAAATGAGTCTCCTTTCAATTAAATATGTCGTCCAGTCAGGAAGAAAAGTGGTCTGTCTTCTTTTGCATTGGCAGTCTGGAATTCATCCCGCAGTCGGAACTGCCATTCATCTTCCAGTTCTAGCCGGACAACAGTCTGGCGAAGAGAATTGCGATCTTGACAAATCACGCACAAGGTGGCACCTAAGCAAACAGTTAAAAAGAAACCCACGTGAGTATCCCCTTTGTTCTCAGATCACTCAGCTCCCACCACCCCTTAGCATCTAGAACTCCACCACTTTCGCAACAGGAGTTACGAATGGGCTTGGGAGAAAATTAAGACGCTCATGTAGGACTGAGGAAAATTGTGTTCAGCTCCCTATTTATTAGGATCTTCTTGTGTAACTTGAGGTAGCTAATATTCATCTAGTAAACAGGAGTACAATACATTCCCTACTCTTTAGGGTAAGGAAGGGTAAAACTGTCAGGTCTAAGGAGGGGGTGATGGGTCCTGGCAGAAAACAAGATAGAGCCCTACATCCTTTACTGTTCCAGGCCTACTCCTCATTACCTTGTTGAGTGAAATCCCCGCTCAGCAAAACACTTACACCACAAGTCAGTCACCACGATGGCTGACTAAGCTCTTTGTGCTTTGCTGATTAGAAGTGGTTGAAACAGGTCCTTAGAACTAAGCACAAACTTTAGCGCTTTTCAGCTCGGTAAACTAATGTGCTGGCAAAGAAGAATCTGGTCTGTGTGGCTATGGACACAGGCAAATCCGGAATGACAAAGTAAGAAATATCATATTTTAGTAAACAGTATCAACTGTCTTAACTGGCATGCTGATACCATTTTAACTTGCATGCATGATTTCCTGGCTTCTGAGAAAAGTGCTCAATTAAGAGGAAATAATTACCTCGCCAGCATTCAATAATCTGAACGAGAGATGGTGAGGTAAGTGGAAATGCCCAAGACAAAATAAACTTGAGAATATAATAAAAAGAAACAAGACAGACAGTCATGTGGTGTTTAATGCTCATGTGGCTGGTAAGAAGGTCAAGTAGACTGCCAGAGGAGATGGAGAAAACCCAAAACAAATACACTTTGTGCTACATTCTATAAAAATTGGCTGGTTTATGCAAAATGAAACTGATTGATAGCCTCTGATCACTCAAAAAATGCAGAACAAAAGCACTGCTTTCATTTGCAGTTACTCTGATAGCCTTGTTCGAGAAACTAGAGGCTGATTAAAATGTGGACACTGCTCCAGAATGAGCACAGGCACTGGCACTCATGCGGCTTCAGTGGCACGTGCTGGTAAAACCACTGTATAACCCAATTTGAGCTTTGCTACACATACCTACGTGAAACTGTATTAACTGCAAGAAAAAACACAGCAGTTCATAACAACTCTGCCTGTTTCAAGAAGGCATTTGCCATGATGTTCTTCCTTCAGTGACAGAGCTGTGAGTGAAACAAATCCCCAGAGTGCTAAATGCCTAACATAGTAGCAGGACAATCCAAAAGAAGTTTGCAGTGTGACTGCCTGCAATACAAATGGAAGCTATTTGTCTCCACTGCTATCCACTATTGTAAGTACTACATGGAGAAACTGGTTATTAGGAATAAATTTTAAATGAGACAGCTTCTATTTTCAAGGATAGTAAATGGATTTTGATGGAGGCTTGTTCATCACACATTTTCTATCGAAAATTAGAAAACCTGCAAGAATACAATAGGTAAATATGTCATACATAAACCTTACAAACTCAGTTTTCAAACCTAAAGTAAGAACTTAGCATATACACTAGGTACAATGATATAGAGCCACATTCCTCCCCACTTAGAAATCTGCAGAACTTATAGCACTGTTATGTACCAGTTTACTACAGTACAGAGCCATCATCATCAAGCATCAAAGATGGGTGGGACATGTAAAGACAAATATGAATTCATGCATATACATATATATATATATGCATGTATATTTTCATATAAAATATATTTTTCCCCAGGTTCTCAGAGACCAGGTCACATAAAACAGGTCTGTAATAGAATAATTGCAGCTCACCTTTAAGAAAATGAAACTTCTTCAAAAAGCTAGCTACAACAAAGGAGTCACAGAGGTATAGCAGGAGACCACTGAAGGTCAAACCAGAGGAACTGATATTCAGAGAGTGAGGCCGAGAACTCACGTAGCAAACTGCAATCTGATTGGGAGAGGGGAAAAAGAATATTAACATTTTTCATGCTTCTATATAAAGCTAAGGCTTGATATCAAGCTTTCAATATTTGCACCTGATTAAAATTCAGACTTGCTGTCCAACTCCAAATATCGTGATCTTTATAGTTGCTTCCTAAACATCCCTCTACTTATTAAAAATCTACATAAAAGTACTATTCCTAACTATGTATTAGTCATTACTATTAATTACTATTATTATCATGAGATTTAGATATGATAGGGTTTGAAAGCTGCAGTAACAATAGCTCCCCACAACCATAACATTGTGACCTGCCCAGCACAGTTTATCTACACTTAAGTATATATAGTAACTGTGCAGTCAGACATGAAAAGAACCCTTTAGAAATGCCTAATTTCATTTACATTATGATAGGATTACAATCAGTAGAGTTGTGCATATACATAAATACGCGAGGTTTCTTCCTGTATAGTTTGGTTTTATGGCTACTCCCCAAATCTGCTAGGAACCGGGAATATTTACAGCACTCTTTCAGGATTTATAAATTAAAATTAAGGAATCTTCCACACAAGGCTTTGTTTCTAAAGTGCTATTGTACTACTTAGCTGGGGCAGACCCTCATCTGGCATAAATCAGCATCATTTAGTGGAAGAAGGACGACCCACAGCAACTGAGACTCTGGCCCAGGATGCCTATATTGATGCATATTCCTTCTGTCTTACTGTATCATATTCCAGCTCTGGTAACAATTCCAGACCTGAATTGAACTCATTTCATGTGCTGAATGGGCTAGAGCTGAAAGGATGCAATGGATGAAGACAGTAACAGTACGGTGCCCCTCCACAGAGATTGTTTTTCCAAACATGGTGGGAACATAGACCTGTAAAAACTCAGCCAGAAAGGAAATTAAAAGATATAGCTCAAAATGTTCTGGGAGCAGCATATATGGGAAGGTCATTACACAGCTGTTTTGGTGAAGAAGTTCAGTAAATCCAGCAAGACTGAATTTCATTTAGTATTCAAGTCAGGCAAAAAGGCAAAAACAGTTTCTCTCTCCTGAACACCACCACCTTAGTACCACACTTCTATGCGACCCACATTTGAGTTTAAGTGTGACCTTGCCTTTAGATCCAAACTCATCAGGGAGAGCCAACAGCTCCTGAGATCTAGTGCCAGCTCCTCCCATTCTGGCTGTTCTCTTGGGATTTGCTTCTCTGCCTCAGGTTATCAGTCAAAAGTGAAGCAAAACAATATTTTGAAGTGCTTTTTAAGGCCTAACTAGCATTTGTAAAGCACTCTTGTGGAAGAAATTTGATGTAGGAAGGGACAAATTATAGCAGTCTGAGAGAACAGTTCTTAAAGAAAAATGTGCTCTGTGTTAATTCAGAATCTAATATAATGCACAGACTGCATTAGTATTTAGGACAACTTTACTATTGTTCTCCATGTACTGTTTTTGAAGCCTCTAATAAATACCTCTGTGGGACTAAAAATTTGATTTTAACATTCTAGGGATCTAATACCTTATTCTTCAAAGGCTGTGTAACTATTATTAAGGACTGCATCAACGAACTCATCCAAAACATAGCCTATACACTTCTAGAGCTGCTTGCAGATCATTTTGTTCAATACCTGTGGTCCTAAGTTAAGGTAACAGTCCACAGATAGCACTGGATGGCTGTAATTCTTCAGCGAGAGAGGGAAGAAGCGATGGCTGTGATACTGGAGGTATTTTTCAAGGAGCAACTGAGCGGGTGCTGCCAAGAAGGTATGCTTGCTGTCAGGAGCACAAATGTACTGAGCAGGTGAGATTGAAACTGGAGTGTCCGATACCTATGAGGAAAAATATTTCTGGTACAGATCAATCCTGATCAATCAAGTTGTACTTATCTGAATTTTGGTTTGTATAAAATATATCTCTATGCTATAACTCTAGGATTTATATAAGAAACAAAGCCATTCAGCCAAAAGTATCTGCTACAAAAAAAGTCTCCAAGTTTCACAGAATTATATTTGTATTTATAGACCCTTCGGGGTTTGTTGTTTAAACCTAAAGGTTTTATGAAGATGAGCAATTCAATATCTGTAGATAAAAAACTCATAGTGAATGGTTACCTGGATTGTAAAGAGACACATTAGGTGTTTTTAAAAGTTTTAAAGGAAAATTATTATGGAAAGGTGCATTTATGCCAAGAATATTGTGGATTTCAGAGAGAAATATAAAAAAAACCCAAAACATGGCAGACATACCCATTAGCGGCAACTGGTGTTGCAACAAAATACCTCAGCTCTGCTGGTTGCACCATACAAAAAGGAAATCAGAATTTTAACAATGATGAAACAGAGGTCTCAGTTCCCACCTTAGACTTAATGTGGAAGGATCGCTGCCCTCCTACTGCAATCTGCTTTTTCATGACACTGAAGCGGTTGAACCGACAGATGAGAAGGCCAGCGCTGTGGACGCGCAAGTTGAAGTCAATATCATCACACATAAATCTGGAAAGAATAAAATCATAGCAGTTCAGAGGAATGTTTCTCATCACACACTTAACATATACAAGCACTCGGGGTCTTTGATCGGCACTGTAGAAAGGACAGGTGTCAAACATACTGACCCCCGGGCAGCGCCTACCGGTCACGGAAAGAGGCTTTGTAATAGCAAACCAGTGAGTTCAAGAAGACCAGAATGAGGAAGGGAACCACTTCGGGAGCAAAAGGACCAGAAACACAGGGGAAAGCAGAAGGTGAAATGTTGTAACTTTCCAGGGAAAAGACCCAGGAGTTAAAAAATTTTCTTTGCCTTTTACTACAATAATGCAGTCATAGAAAATAGCTACATACGTTACTACCCCACATAAGGTCAAGGAAATTAATTCGTTTGACTTCCAAGGAAATGGATGAGACCCTACGTTTCATTTGTCAAATGCACAGAGAACTCTCACTACTCATTTTTCCCAGAATACAAATATCCAGTATGTTTTTTCAATATTCCTCTACAGAAATAATGTCATTTTACATTAAAGACAACGACTATCTGAAGACAAGGAGTTTTTTCTTAATACACCAGAACTGCTGAGACATAGGAATAAATTAAGCAGAATGAGGCCAAACACCCCTGAGATAAATCTGCTCCATTTTAAAAATAAGACGGAACAGAATAAAAGGTAAACTCCTAAAGCTGACTAAATTCAAATTCTCTGGCCTTTGGAAAATTCAGACTCAGTTCTCCATTTTGAATGTAGATTACACAGCAAAGAGGATGATGTGCAGAACGGTTGGATTAAAATCCAGGGCTTGGATTTAAGAGATCTGGAGCAATTACTGCAACAGTGAACATCAGTGAGAAATGTGGCGTTTAATTATCTGTTTTTAAAATCTTGCCCTTCATTTTAGTAATATTGACGTGGATATTTGGTATCCCTGAATGCCAGTGTCTCTCTGGTTTACAATGTACCTTTTTCCTTGCCAGCCCAGGCTTGGAATGTCATATAATACTTCAGGCTTAACAGCACCCACGCAGAGGATAATGGTGAGCCACGCACGGTTCAAAGACATGGGCAGGAAATGGGTGGTGCGGTCTGGCATCCCTGACATTTTAACTTTGCTGCCTGTACTCATAGCATTTTGCTTTATTGTCGCTCTCTTCATTAGCCCTTTGCAATGCTTCATAAGGTGAAACAGCTAGACGGCCTGGGAGCTGTCTTCTGTACTAAGAAGTACACTTTTGTACTAAGAGAGGCATGGGAGCAAGTATAAAAGGCTCTTTTAATGTGTCAGGCTGGTGGCAATAGAAATGTAGGTCATCTCTTTATCCACAGAATAATGAAAGCAGAAGTGGTTCCCTGTCATTATAAGCAAACTTGAACTTCAAAAGACATCGTCCTGAGATAGAAGAGTTCTTCTGAGAAGTACAGTGACATTCAGTTATCAAACCTAGGCGTCTAGAGCCATTTTAGATTACTTGGGGTATCCCACCTATACAGAAAAACACATTTAGATTTCATGTCATACCTGTCAGCCCCATATGGACATCTTGCATATCCGGAGGTGCCTGAAGACTGGTTTTAGACAATGAATCCCACCTCTAGCAATATCTACTTCATTCTGTTTCAATAAATACTTGCCCCTCACAAATGGGGCCAGAACCACAATTTATTTCCCACAGATCAGTGAAATTCTGTGAGGTGAAGTACCTAGTCAATACAGTTCTGGTAACTGTGGCGATACTGTGTATGGCAATATTATAATTTGATATATCCTATGTGGCACGGTAAATGAAAAAATGGTAATTCTGAGACAACTGAATGTGAGAAACCAACACCAGTGTTGATGAGGTTCATTTACTCCTTTCTCCTGATTGTCCTGATGAGCACACATGCAGTGTGCTCCAGTGTTGTGCTCCTCAGGGTAAAAAAAGCCGAGTTATATCTCGGTTCCATGTCACAAGAAGACGTGGTTATGCACCATTCATCCATACATCCCTGTTTCCTTTGTAAGCCAGTCCAGGTAAGTGGGTAGGAGGGAAGTACAGTGTTTACCAAAAGGCCACTTGGACTAGACAACTGGGGGACCAGCACTGCAGGGCACACTGCTGACTGTGTCTACCCTGTAATTCAAATGGGACTGGTTTATTTGGAACTATGGAGATTAATGTCTTTTTCCAACTGCTAGAAATTTGGAAAGGAGTTGAACCATAAATCAGAAAACAAAATCTCTCTGCATCCCCATTAACAACTTCCCCAAAAAGCCAACAAGAACTCCTCTAAAAATTCTTTTATTTGGTTCATTATCTCTATTGAAAGATGCTACTGATTGACTTACCTGTTCTGATTGTACTGTACATTCTGTGTCAGATCGACATTCAGCATAATGAAATCATGCACATGGCAGCAGGAGAATGGTTCCTTGATCTCAGCACTGTTTGTTTTGCTGGACCATTTCCTCATTCCAATTAAGGCATAGTGAGTGACATTGGGAGTTGCTTCAATATGTTGCAGAATTTGCTTCAAGGAAACATTTCTTTCAGTCCATGTATAGTCACTACAATAATTACAAAAATGTGTTCGTTTTAAAGTACATAGAGAATATTCAGAATCTCATTCAGCTGAAGAGCAATTCTTAACAGTCAAAAGCAGTTATAAGTGTCAGGTAGATAACTTCAATGTCTTACTTTATGGCAACTTTTTGACTCTCACTCTAATAAAAACTTAAAATTAACTAGTGCTTATGTGGTGGGGACTGGTATGACAGATCTGAAACTTAGTCCAGATATTTCAAAATATCCACTCAGATATGTAAACTTTTAAAGTTACCTGGATAATGTCCCAAATAACTATGGGAGAGTTGCTGACTTTGTGCCATAACTTAAGTGCAAATTACAAGATCCTCCTAGCCCACCCCTACTGTCCATAAATCTCAGTTTTTACTGCATTTAGTTCTCTTTGAAGGTTTGCTGTAAATCCTGCATATCCCCGGTCTGGGAATAGATAAAAATATCTAGTATAAACAATGTTCTAAAGTCATGAAAACAAAAATACTTGTTTGGGGATTGGGGAAGCTAATAAAGGAGCCATATAGACTGGGACTGACAAAAGAGCCAGTGGAAATCAGTGGCACAGAAAAGTCTTTTAGCTTCCTTAGAAAAATCCTGTTAAAATTGTACATGCGAATGCCCATGCTTGCCCAGTGTATTGTTTACAGAGTCTGAAATCTGCAGTCCAAGTAACTCCAGGTTGAACTGGAGTCAAGCTATACAGCAAAGGCTGCGGGGCACTTCAAGCCTCAGGGGACAGGAATGAAAAACAGGCACTAAATTATGTGCTACGCAAAGGCAGATATCTAGGGAAAATACTTCTCTCATCAGGCAAATATTCTCTGCTTGTACAGGGTAAAAGTTGTAGCGTATCAAACGTAATTTCAAAACTGATATGCAGTGAAAAGTTAAAAGAGATCAGCTGAAAAAGCATATATTACTCTACCTTTTCCTGTCTCCTGAACAATCAACTTCTACTGCATTCCACATTACACAGGAGTCATCTGAAATGACAATGAAAGGCCAAATATCCTGGGGTTTTATCCCCAGCTCCTCCTGCCGATTTCGTTCAAGCTCCAAGTTATGATAAGACAACTCTTTTATCAGGAAGTGTGCAGCACCTGAAACCAAGGACATAAACCATTAAATGAAAAGTAGGGGCAGAAATTGTTTGCTTTTAACTTGAAAGCCTTTTGAAGTCAATATTTCTGCAGCCGAGGGTATGAACCACTGAAGATTTTAACACCCTAACACTCCCCAGAGCCAGATTACTTTGTCGCTTGCCAAGCGAGTGACTTACAGAACCCCACTGGGAAGCACATAAAATTAAGCCTGACTTCTGTGGTAGAGATTTGTTAGTGTCCCAAGGGTTTAGCGACTGATTCTTTTAACCTGGCAGATATTTGGCTCCACTAGCATCTCTTAGTGCAAACATCTAGAGACGTTGATTGACCAGCTGTATAACATGGGAACAATTTCCCCTGATTACACAAATAGTACATAACTTATTTCTACAAGGAAACAGTAGTTAACTCCATCTGCGTTACCACCCTCAGCTCCCTTTAAAATCAGTAGAAAGTAAGTATTTCTAGGGTGCAATTCATCTAACTTTGTTTTAGGTGACTGAATTAAGTGAATTTCGTCTTCAACTGTGACACATCATCTTTCAAGAGAATCCAGATCACCAGATCCGATATGCTAGCTACAAGGTGTATGTTTACGTTTCACTATTGAGCAACAACAACTGAAGAGACCAAGTTGTGTCTCCGCATTTGTTAGAACTCTTTCGTTATACTTACCTACTCCTGCACTGTTGAAAATGCTTGGAAGAACAAGCATGATGTGGTTGGGCCAATACTTCTTATATATGGCCATTTCATATTCCTTGACAACTAAAACATGCAAATGACTGGCTCCATCCATCGCATGATATAAATTGAAAAGTCCATGTTCATGACGACCAGTGGTGGGAGTAAAAGTGGGGCTTTTTATGTAATCTTCACTCTGTACATAAAAAGAAGTGTGAGTTATTGTATAAAGGTGTAGGATGTTTAAACAACAGAACCAAATGCTTCAGGAGAATAAATCAGACTCACTGACACTGGACAAACTCCTACATTTTAAATCAGCTTAGTAGGAAAATAAGCAACTTTTGTAAAAGCTGGGAAAAAGAAAACTCTATCACTCAGCTTATTCAGCTAGTAAGAACGTGGTGAACTGGATAGGACTGTTAACCTTGACCTGCCAAGTGCACTGGGACCTTGAGGCTAGATCTGGAAAAGGATTTAGGTCTATATGACATAAGATGGTAAGAAATACCTTACTCCAAAACCGCAGTACAACCTTTTCTGACTGGCTATCACTCAATCTTAATGCATTGAAACTGAGTAGGTGCTTCCAAGTTTGATAGTACAGTTTCTGAAAGCCCTGTTTCTACAGACATCCAGGACTGTTCCAGTCTGGGCAACTGATTTTAGCCTGGTTCCTACTAAGGTCATTAAGGACCGTGAATGAAAGTGTGCCTTTTTACAGAGACTCTCCAAAGCCCTCACAAATAAGTACTCCAGATTTAAAACTGCCAAAGCACAAAATGGTGGGTTTGATGCCAGTAGAGTTCACAAAAGGGAATTTAAAGTGGATCAATAAAAATATTTTATAATGGTTTAATAATCTAGGTTTATACCCCACAGCACTTTTCAAGCTTGCAGCAAGATTGCAGGCACCATTTTGGAGCAAGTGAACAGAAAAAGAAGCAAAGGAAGGATAAACGGTTTTGGCAAAGCCTCAAAGCAGGTCAGTGGCAGAAGCAGGAAAAGAATCCACAAGGATGCAGTGCACAGTTCTGAATGCGTAGCCAAGCACAAATTTACTGGGTGAGGAAGAGCAGGAGGTTTCACTCTCACGTTGCCCAGTTGCTGCTGTGTTGCTGCCTGGGTTACAAGCCCAAACTGGAGGGTGGTATTAATTGATTATTATTTATTGGAAGCAGCTTATTTTCTCCAGGATAGAAGTGCTACTGCTTACTACTGTTCCACATATTGCTTCAATACTCCAAGCAGTGCGGCTGGAGCAAGGCCCAGCTTCATCCTAGACATGGATATTAGGAGCCGCTGTAACAGCCAGCATCGGCGTTTACAGGGCCTGTCAGACGGATGACCTAACAAAGTGTTTTCTGCAAGCGTGATGTGTGATTCTTTGGACAGCCTTGAAGCCATGACAAAGATTCTTTGAAGGCCTTATTTTTACATGAAAGCAACTGAGCATTTATGCAGAATAAAACAGGATAATCCACTGCTTTTTTCTACAGTAAAAAATCGCTTCCTCTAAGTAACTGTATGATAAACAAAACCATGTCTCTGAGGCTCATTGCTGAAACCATTCTCACTTTAACATCTTAAATCCATAACCAAAGACCTTTTGCCCCAGATAAGAGTGTTTATACCAAAGTATCAAGCTTGATAATGAGCAAAAGAAATGGCTGATTGGTGGCTTGACAGTTTTGCTTTTTGTCTCTGTTTCTGGGAGAAAATACAAGCTTAGTATCAGGACATCTTCATTATCTCTTGACAGCAGGACCAGAAGTGTAAAGAATCCTAATTCAACAAATTTTAAAACTGGTAGTGTCTCTCGCCATATGGTTGTAAATATAATTATCCATCTACCTTATCTGTGACTAGTGGTAGCCTCATGCTTTCCAATTGTCTTCCCGGTTGGCTAAAGACAAAATGATGCTCCTTTGACTTTGGGATGATAAAATGTAGCTGGATCTCTTCTCCTAGCATAGAATAGGAAAAGGCAAATGCATGCAGAGTGGACTCATAAAGCTGAGGAAGGGAAAAAATAGGACAATTCCAGTGGTCAGTCTCAAACTACATGGTCTCAGTGTAGTTAATACACATTATAACACTACCATAGAGACTACAATCACTTACTGTATTGCATTAGATTTAACTCATGATTCACTAGGTTAAGCAATGCCCCCTCAGCTCGAGCATACACCCAAAAAAATACAAATTAAACTTTTCCCTCTTTTGAAACCATTGTTTCAGCTTCGTCTTGCAGATGGTACCAATACTTACAAGCCACTCTCGGCTTTCCGAAATACCGACACATAAAAAACAGTATTTGCATTGCTACTACATTCTTCCTCACATTCTAATAGGCAGGCAAGTGGAGGGTTATCCTGAGCAATGACGGTCTCTACGCCACATACAGACTGCTCTGTCCTGGACCACTCCCATACCAGAAGTAGCACATTTGCAGTTACCCAGGTGAAAATGTAAGCAAGTCCCAGTGCAAAATGTTTACTGGGAAAGTAATTTTAACTGGTAATATACATGTAGAATGCAGATTATAGCACTGAATAAGCTAGTTGAGTTGAGGCAAGGATCACTTCTCTGACATCCCCAAATCTCAAGGCAGGCAAACCTCAAGAAATAACAAAACCTGTAAATCAGATGTTTTTAATACTTACATACAACTCGTAAACCAATTCAAACACAGTGAATGTATTCAAAACCACGTTTGGGTTGTGTCTGCTTCAGTTTCTGATCCACAGAGTAATATCTGGAAACCTTTACCTGGTACCTGGGATTGAAACCCATATACTGATGACACTGTTCACAGTGATGGTAGGTGTTATATGCTGCATACTTGGATAATCTCATCCTAGTTGTTTGACGGTGTGTATACATATCCTCCTGTCTCCTGCTCATTGATCTGTCTATTAAAAAAAGAAACAACTTAAATGTAACATATATTCAAGGCCAGAAAGTATTCCCTTGTGACAAACTGTTTCTGTCACTGTAATTACCTCTAGGAAAAATGGCAGGATTAAACACATGCAAAACAAAATAAGAATTCATCCTGAGCATAGTATGTTTTATAAACCGTTATGTACAGCAAAGGGGACTACAAAGAAGTATATGTAAATTCATGACTGTGATAATTCTGTACAGATTTCACATTAGGCTGAGGTGTAAGCAAAGCCAGATTATTAAAATTATTATTGTTGCTGTTGTTATTATTGATTGAATGCTTGAAAAAGTAATACATAGTAGAAAAGAGTGTTATGTCAGACATTTACTGTCCTGTGATAGACATCACGGTAGATTATGTGAAATGAACTTGGCAAATTTAGTGATTTTGCTCTTTAGCGAATATCCACATTTATAAAAAGGGTCTCCTTTATGTGAGACTGCAGAAAGATGAGATGTAATTTCTGCTGAAAAGGACTTCTGTTATAACCTTTCACTTAGATTTTCAGCATCGGATCAGGTTGTTCAAGGTTGTTCCTTTTCCCATCAAGTTTTGAAAATCACTGAGTGGAGTTTCCACAGCCTCTCTCGGCAATCTGTTCCATGGTTTGACCACTTCTATTCTGGAAATTTTTTTCGTGCTATCTAATCGTAATTTCCCATGTTGCAGTCTCTGTCTGTTATCTTTTGTCCTTATGCTGTGTATCTATAATAGTTTGCATCTACAAGTTCCCATTAGGAAGCTGAAGAAAGCAATCAGATGGCCCTGCTAGACTTCTCCAGACCAAGCAAAACCCACAATTCTCTTCAATTTTCTAAGTCATGTGCTTCAGGCCTCTATCCATCTTCGTGCCTACCCACTAGACTCACTCCTGTATGCCAATGTCTTTCTTGTACTGGGAAGCCAAAAACTTGTCAGAATACTCCAGATGTGGTCTTACAAGTGCCATGCATAGAAGAATAATCACTTCCCTTGACCTGCTTGCTAGCTTTTTAATAAGTCAGTCCAATAAGCCATGGTGACTCTTTCAAATGTTGTCTACCAGGATCACCAGGTTGCCTTCCTCAAAGTTGTTGTCTCTACTGTCATCCCCAAACTTGTACAGCTGCAAAGGGTTATTCTGTCCCAAGTGCAAGATCTTGCATTTATCTTTGTTGAACTATGTGAGGTTCACGTCAACCCATTTCTACAGCCTATCAAGGTCTTTCTGAATGGCAGTGCTACCTTCCTGCATGTTGGTACCAATTTGGTATCATCCATGAACTTGCTGACATTGCATTCTTTCCCTTTGACGAGGTTATTAACGGCAGCCTTAAAGAGCATTTGCCTCACTATCAGTCTCTGAGTATTGCCATGCGTACCCAGCTGCCAGCCAGATTTCTGCCACTCACCACATTTTGAGTTCAGTGGTCCAGCCAATTTCCCACCCACTTTACAATCCACCTATCCAAACCATCTCTCTCCGATTTTGGCTGTATGGATATTATAGAAGAGAGTGACAAAAACCTTGCTGAAGTCAAGATAAAACCACTGCTCTTCCTTTGTCCATAGTGCCAGTCATCTCATCATAAAATGCAATCATGTTTACCAATCACAATTTGCCTATGGTAGATCTATTCTAGCTGCTCCAAATCACTTTCCTGTCCTTCATGGGTCGGGACATGGCTTACAGGAGAGTTTATTCCATAATCGTTTTGAGGACTGAGGGTAGGCTGACTAGGCTGTAATTGCTTTGATCCTCCTTCTGTCCTGCAGAGGAAGGGCACGGCATTTTCCTTTTTCCAACCATCAGGAACCTCCACCGATTGTCATTACCTTTTCAAATTTATAGACAGTAGTCTTACAATGATGTTGGCCAGGTCCCTCGGCATGCTTCGATACATCCTACCTAGTCCCATAGGCTTGTGTATGTCCAGCTGGCTAATCCAGAGGACTAATTCACACCTCAGTACTCCAGGAATCTAGATCTGGACACAGGCAACTCACACTTTCCAAACCTAAAGCAAAACCTAAAAAATAAACCTATAAACACTTTTAAGTACATAAATAATTTTACCCACGTAAATCACTTCATTGCTACAGAGCAGGACAATGCTACTACATAAAAACATTCAAATGCACAAACTTGTTATGGAATCAGAGCTTTTTTAATGAAAGACTACCTATATTCCATAAAACATTTACAAGGATTATAGTTTGGTGCTTCATCTGGCAAACTTCAAATCTTTTTTCACTATTACTTAGTCAAGTGCAATTCTGATGATTTCACTCTGTTTAAAAGTTTAACAGAATTCTCACGTTAAAAACAAATAAATACAAACTTGTGTACCAATCTAGATTTTTCAAATTCTAACCTTCATTGTTTATAGTCTGAAGCTTTGAACAAATCAGACTTGCATCTTCATATTTTGGGTCATGGATAGTGTAGTCAAAAGGCATCTTCTTAAATGTCTCCAAATCTGGCCACATATCTCCAGGCTGATGGTAGTATTGATCGGATTCTTCTTTTATATCTATATTATTGAAAAATAAGAATTTGTGTAATTTTTATTGCTATAGATGGTTTTGCTATACCTATTATTTCTGCATCATTTTTTCTTAATATTTTCTTAAAATATTTCAATAATGTAAATTAATTGCAAAGGTGAATGCCATAGAATATAGACAACTAGTTTTCAATATAATATAACAATTTTCTACAGTCTCCAGAAGCAATTATTTTTATATCAAGAACTTACTAATGTTGATTTCTTCCTCATCATAAACATCCACTTCTGTCAGTCTAATCAGCATTCTGGACAAAATACTGAGGAACTGCAGATAGGCACCTGTTTTCCCTATCTGTAAATATATAAATTAGAAAATACAAAAGTAAACTTTCATTGTTCAACATGTTACTTTTCCACATATCTGGAAAATGTAGCTGCAGTGAAACCGAATATTAATATTCAGCACTTGCATATCCCTGTATTTGTATATTCATTGGCATAAATGAAATGCTTAAATCTTCAACAGTTTTGTTCACTTTATGCAGTAACCTAGTTTGGAAAATGCATTTTATATCAGAGGTCTAATTACAGGCCCACAGATGAGAATTTTCGCTCCTGATGTTATAGCTTCTACATAGGCAATGAACTTTTAAAAATGCATACAAGCTCATAAAATGTTCCAAAAAAACCTCCTCAAACTACAAGATGACTAAAGAATTACCTCAACCTTTTCAAATTTGTATAGTTTACCAGTACACTGACTGCTACTGAAGTACTGCTATCCTGAAGAATGAAGTGGCACGCATCTAAAGCAGAACTTGTGCAGGCCACCTCCACTCCTGGAGCACGGGTAAGAATGTGTTGTTCCACCTCTTGTGCTGAAAATCTATTATTTCCCTTCCACTTTTCAAAAACTACCTTTTAAAAGTCCATTTTGAAATTATCTTAAGATTATATCTTTCTCCTTTCTTTTTTACCCCGCTAACACACTATTTACATTTTTTCTTCATTACACCAAATAGTATTGCTGCCCTTTTATAGTTTTTTCAGCTGAAAGGTATAAGCCACAGCCAATGATTTACTCAATAGATTGTTCTGCGTCTTCCACATAAAGTTTGCTGATGATAACATCAAGTAAATAACACCATATCTAAGCGGACAGCTTTACAAACCATTACACTTGAACAGGAAGCAGTACACAATGGGTTTCAATGAGAAAAGAGACCAGCAAGCTCCTGTCACTCTCACGGGAGAATGAACACACCGTGATTTCTCGTGTGTGTGTGTATAGATCAGTCTCAGAATGGCACTGACCTCCAGTTGACAACTTAAGACTAACATCACACCTGTACAGGGTGAGGTTAACATGTGGATCAGTTCTGGCACATTCTCCTGCTGCAACTGCCTGATTTCACAAAGCGCTGTCAGATTTTGGACTAAGTCTGTATTACTACTGAATTGAAAACCCAGCTTCACTGCCGTTACTGCTAGGACATGTCAGAAGCATAGGGTGTTAAATTACTAAATATAGTATTGAATTTACTATTTTCCATATATGTCAAGTGAAAATTTCATTTTCTCTCAACATTTGAGAAAGGGAGGCTTTGAAGCTGAAGCAAGAGTAGGTAAACTTTTGTTTTGGTCAAAGTTCAGTATCTTTTGTTTTCAATCAATCAGACCGCGTTTTAAACAGTAGCTTGCCAAGGGTGGAAAAGGGTACCGTTACCCCCGTTGACGGTCAAATAAGCCCTTCAGATACACAAGGTAGACCAGAAGTTAACACACAACTCTGTGTTACCCAGGAGTAATACAGAAAAAAACTTTACTTCAAATAGAGGAAACGATAGCACGGACCTTAGTCAGCCTATGGACCAGATGTTTCTAATTTCCAGCCTGGGTTTTTATGTAAAATCTATGGAGACTAATAAGAATCTTTCTGCTGACCCTGAAACAAGGTTCTAAACTTGACTTCAATAGCTATTTATTGGTAAGCTAAAAAAAAAAAAATAAAAGCATCTTATTTTCCCACATCTGAGGCAAACCTGATCATACTTTGCTCTAGAAGAAAATACTTTCAATGTTTTCTCCCAAGTCTGAGATTGCCTTTCTATGCCCTTATAAACATATTTTATAAAGTGCTTCTGATCATCATTTCATTAAGCACAGGCTGGCCTGACAGATTAACGGTTCCCTAATTTCAAACAAATGAGAGATCTTTTATCAAAAGTACACATACTGTTCCCTAGATACCAGCTATCTATGTGAAAAAATAATTCCTAATTTGTTTGAAGTATATACTTAGAGCTATCAACAGAAAAACAGGCTGAAAACCTCATTTTTTCATTTTGGTAACCATTTGAAACTTCCTTTATCAAAATCATGCCATTTTTCTTTCCCTGGGGGACCAGTCTTCACCAATGGTTTTCACCAAGGTACCTGGCAGTGACTAGGCTACTACTACGTGGTACTGACATAAAAGGTAGCGGCTGTCAATTGACTCAAGTACACACAAAGACACACAAAGCTACGGGGTCGTGAATCAAAAATGTTGTAAGCCACAGGACTGCAAGTGCTAGTCCTTAACCGCTAAAATAATACATCTGTATTTATGATATTCCATGCATCATATCTTACCCAATCGCATTATCTGTCACATAACAAGTGTCCAGTACCGTACTGTGAGCTTTATGAATTGTTAGATATTAGCAACACCGTACGTAAAATGCTGGTGGGAACTCGCAGGAATCTCTCCGCGTTTTCAGAATGTCTCTCTGCCCGGAGAGAGATCAGGCTGAGCACATGGCAACATTCTTATTGGGACTCCATTCACTTGCACGTTTGCCTGCATTTGCTGATGAATACATTAATTGGTAAAATAGAGAACACCTTTTCCAGATCATTTTGAGAAGATTTTTCAAACAAAATGATAAAAGAATGACTTCTCATTTACAATCATCGTTTACTCCAGAAGGGAAGGACCTTGAACAACTGAATTTGTAGCATGCCCAGATAGGTAAATGCACCTTTAAAATTAATCATATTGTTTTCTATATGTACCATCTCTAGGCAAAATGGAACTGCACAGAGTGTCTTTGTTTGTTTGAAAATACCGACTAGCTGCCAATAAACGGAGCTTCCACATGTCTCCTGAGAGTTTGTGCCTCATCTCTCACCACCCCTCTTTTCGATAGTTTGGGCATGGTAGTTAGCCACAAAGAGATCCTGCAAGCAGGGTATGTACAGCTTCGATGCACAGAGCCCCACATTTGCCCATCCTCCATCTCCCAACTGCAACAACATAGATCTGCAAAGAAATTTTAAACTGCATACATGACTGGGCTGTAACTTTACCCGTCTTTAGAGAAGCCCAGTACGATGCCATGTTCATCCTAATTAGTGACTCCAGGCTTAAGCATGACGTAGTATATTAACAATGCCGACGACTGGTAAGGAAGTACTCTGAGCGAGGTGTTTGTCTCCATACCCTGTCTTTGCTCTGCACGCAAAAGCTGCAAACAGATCATAAGCATGAAGGACCCTGGAACTGGGCTGCATTTTTATGATTCCTGAAAGAAAATGTACCTGAGGGGTACTTCTACTACAGCCAGCTCTACTTCCCAGAAAGAGTTTCCTCAAATATGTGGCAGTGCCCAGTGCCTTAACAGATAAGGCACAATATTCCCAAATCATTTGTTTCTATCTACCTGAATTTGGAAGACAAAAGTCTGACGAATCAGACTTGGGAGATGAAAATCCCAAAAGACTAAGAAACAAAAATCTCAAATCTCGTGAAAACTTACAATAACTAAGGAATTTGGGGCCTGCAAAGATTAACTATTTGGGTTTCTATTTTCATCCTTAGTGCAAGGGATGATTTGGCCCATAAAATACCAAGACTATTTTTTCCATACAGGTCTTCATTCATGAAGAGTGTAGCTGTAGCTGAGCAAGAGGAAGAAATATGAATTCAAATTCTTTCTGCAAAAAATTCGAGAGTTATGAAGGTCTAGTGTTTGTGTCAAAGACATACACTATCTAAGAGGAGTGGAAAGCTCTCCAAAGCTTTTGACCACTGAACTGTGCTTGCCATAGATATCAAGGATAAGCTGAAAACAAACTAAGAATCTGAGAGAGAAATATTCCAGTCAGAGAAATTACATGTGTGCCTCCGTGCTTATTCATGGAAGTGACATTCAGAAGAGCAGCTGCAGTAGGTCTAACAGTAATGATTTCCCTTTTCTTAACTTGTTACAGACACTGCATACCAGGACCACTAGAAGTACTTTATTACTCTTAAATGGTGCTATAAAGCGTCATCTGATTTCAGTCTTCACATTAGGAGAAATATGGCAAAAGGGGAAAAAATTCCATAAGGAGAAATATGGAAAAGGGGAAATAAATCCATAAGGCTTTTCTATTTTAATTTCCAGGTGAGACAGTTCTTCTCATACCACGGCAGTGGTTTTCAAACTGTGGTCTGCGAACCAACGGTGATTCATAGAAAACATGCTGATGGTCCACAGACAGCTGGTCAAACGGTGCTGGCTCTTGTCCTTGTTTCCACTTGCTACAATCTTCTAAAACACAGCTAACAAAAGAGATATTAAATATTTCCCTAATACTTTTCTTGCATAGGCTGAATGGTATGTAAGCCCATTGTAATAAGACTTTAATAGGAGTAGAGGAAAACCCAATGATATGGGCAGCAGTTTTTTTCCTTAGAAAGTGTCTGAAGACGTGCTCGCTTCATTCCCTGGATGTAGTGCTACGGGACTGAGCCGTGCTCGTGAGCAAGAAGATGCTAGTTCTGAGTTGTAATATACAGTTAAAAACAAAGGTACAAAACCTTGATTTGCAGTTTGGGGAACTTTAAGATGAATGTTTCTAAGAATATTTAAGTGAATTTAGGCTTCCTTATAGGTACTTTCTTGGGTGCACTAGGGACTACATTTCTAGTCGTAGATATGATACATGGTGTTCATGGTGGTGCGTATTTATTCATACTCACTAACCAATGGCTAAACTTGTACGATGTGAGCTAACTTACAGATAATTACATAGAAATCTCTCCTATACCTATCCAGTTTTTGCTGCATTTCCTAAAGCCTCTTGTAAAAATAATGCACGATTGCCTTCTAATGTACATAATTGTCCTTGAAAAATGCATCAAGTCTTCTAGCAAAACATTTTGATCAGTCTAGAGTGTAAAATGTCTCTGTGAGAGAAGGGTGAGTGTACTTTATTACTAATAACGCTGAAAGTGAGAATTATAATTTTGATTCAATAATGTGCCTAGTTTTCTTCCTGTGTTGGTTTCATATTTTTCATTTTAACCAACAAATGGCTTCCTGATTTGAATTTTAGCAAAGTAATTGCTGCCTGATAAAGAAAACAACTACTTCCTAATTTTTGAAGATAGTACTCTGGCAGTCTTATACTTTTTTTATATATATATTAATATATTATTAACATATATAAATGGATATATTAATGTGTATATATATATTATTTCTTCCTAAAAAGAGAAGGGTAACTCTAATGTCTGTAACTATTCCCTGGAAGAAACACTGTATTGTTATACATTAAACCAATAAACAATGAACATGCTTTTACAGCTCTTTGTTTGGTTTACAGTTTTTAGTACTTTGGGAGGTTAAAATAGCAAAGGAAACAAAGCTGCTGTCTTTTTCCACATACTGAAATTAATATATACCCCTAAATTTTGATACTTAGGAAGAAGACATGATACTCCTAATTTGATGCATGTGAATTTGTTCTGTGTGAAACAGGTATATTCTTCAGAAAGAATTGAGGAATATAAAATTAATAAACATGTGAAGAGTGTCCTTTAGGAAACACTTTAGATCCATCTGTATGACCCGATGCAAGACTAGGAATTAACCTGCATTGTGGACACAGCTGGAGAAGAGATGGAATTTCAAGTAAAAGAAGTGATATCAAGGCTGAAATTCACTGCTGCAGAGGGTCAACAGAAGTCCTATTCAATATTTGAAAAAAATGTTTCACAGTGAAAAGTGGTGAATATCATATCCTGGAACAGAGCCGATGATAAACAAGCCACCTGTTTAATTATAACTAGTTAAATGGCAAGTACCAAGTGTAAAGCATCAAAGCATTCTCACAGGTTGTAATATGCTCTGGGAAGTCGCTGAATGACTCTTCTTAGAATCACAGATTTACATCTGTGACCCATAAACAAATGAATACCAAAGAAATATTTTCTTATCAGCTAATCTGGGTATTTAGGGTGGCTTTGGAAATAGTACCTTTGTGGGGTTTGATGTGTATGCATTTAAAATTCTAACAAAAATTGTCATGGCCCGTGTTTTTCTTTGAGATAGAAACGAACAACATCTCTCTTCCAGAATGTATTCTTTTTTATGCTGCAGCTGAGTTTCTTGATCCCATAATACCTCAATCTTTGGCAAACATGGGCAATTTAGATCAAAGGAATGGACAGTGAAAAACTGGTCATCAGAGCACTTTCTGGAATCCTTTATGAATTACAGTAACATTTGAAGGAAGTCCCAATATGAAAAGCCCATTTATGCTCTTTCTACTCTACTGCACCATAAATGTGGGTGTACAATGGAATTCAATCATTTAACAAATAGCAGTGTGTAGTTTCCTTTTGCGATGGATGGGCAAAGAAGAGTGGATCATGTGGCAGTAATTATCTTTAGATGAATTTTTTCAGTTGATGTTACAATAACTGGAAACATGGTCTTTGTCTTGGTTTGGATTTATCCTTTTTGACTTCTGAGGTTCACAGGACATCTGTACACTCTCAGTAGGCATGGTGTCTCTTCCTATCTTGTTGCTTTGTACTTCTGCAGAACATGACAGGCACAATATTTCCTTTAACATGTAACATGTGCGTTGAACTAGGAGATGCCTTGCTCAGAGATAAGTGCTAAACATCCTTAGACAATTTAGAAGAGAAAGAACTTCTTAGGACAAAACCTATTTCCATATATCTTTTCAAATTAACTTAAAAACTCTTGGGTCAACTACTCATCTTGTAAATATGGCTCTGCTAATGTTGAACTGGACTTCTTGCATGTGTTATTTACAACAGCTTCTATTTCTGTCTGCTGTGTGGAGGAAACAGAGAAAAAAACTTAATTACATACTCCCAGCTGTCTTCAGATTGATCATAAGAAAGTGGTTTTGTAAAGACCTTTTATCTTTATTTAAATGTAAATGTATATTCAACTTTAACAAACTGAAATTATACATGAAATCCACCTCTTGAGCAAATTATCTTCTAAAACATTTTAATGGAGACAGACTGACCAAAAATGAACATTGCTGCAGCTTCATTGTCTCTGAACACAGGCTAACAGTAAAGAAAGGAAGATTATACCCTAGAGGTATTTAAGAAACATCTAGATGGGGCACTTCAGGGCATGCTCTAGTGGCAGAGATTGTAGGTTGTTTGGTTGCACTCGATGATCTCAAAGGTCCTTTCCAACCATGAAGATTCTATGATTCTATGATTATTTTAGCAAAAGGGATTAGGAAACAAAACATAAGCAACTTACTCTCCACCAAAAAAACCCCCTTCAAGTATGAATAATAGTAACTAATAATTTTTTCTGAGATTATGATAAAATTAAACAAAATAAATCAATGATAATACCTTGTTCTTATTACACACCTGTGGTGGCCCACTCAGCAGCAGCCTCCTTGGGTGAAAGGTGTCCATTCTGCCCTCATTTCTATTGTTGTAGTCCATATGGATTGGCTTGGGAACCGTCCATTGGCGGTAGTAGAGAGACTGCTCCGTGCAAGTCATCATCTTACTCATAAGAGGACGAAAAGAACTTGCCCACATAACAGAATGATAAGGCAAGAGGGAAGATGATTTGGGAAGTCCACTGCTGTCCGTAGAAGTAATAATGTCATAAACCAGTTTGGGCAGGAAAACTATGGGAGGCTGTTTTGATGCTTTGGTCATGGAGCATTGAGAGGTCTGTAGGATGAAGGAGTTATGAGTAGGTGCAGAGGAGGAAGACGAGGAGGAGAAAGGTGAGGAGGATGATGAGTTGATGGAAATTTGGGCACTTTTTATGTTTTGTTTCATATCCAGCTGTTCAGTTACTGTTGGCAAATGTTTGCTGATTGTTGTTTGCGCCCCCTTGTCTACTTTGTGCTTCTGCCTTTCATAGTTATTTGTAGTTTCTTCAGTGCTATTGCTTAGGACTTGGTGGGGGGATTTTGCTGTATCACCTGCTGCTGTTAAAGGAGGAGATGACTCACTGCAGAATGCTGTAACTAAAAGAAAAATTGTATTTCAACACAGTGCAACTATCTCTGCTAGTCAATGCCATAGTTAAACAAAACCAAAAAAATTAATCATTTAGATAGAGCATCCATCTCATTGCAATCCCACTCCTGTTCTTGCTTTCACCTTTCTCATAGGGGAAGTCATAATGGGACTAGTTTGAAGTATTTGTCTCAACGCAGAAAGTGGCTTTTAAAGTACTGACGTGCATAGGTAAGATGTCAGTGAATGTCTTGTCCTCTACTTCCCTCATCCATTCCTTGCTTAAGGTGTTCATCAGATACTTTCATCACTCAAGCCAATTGCAAAATTACTGAAAACATCTTTCAAAAGAGTGTAAGAAAATAAGTATTCACAGGCTATTACCCCATCAGACTGCATAAAAGTCTACACAGACTGACATCTAGAAACAGTCCTCAGCTCTGAGTTAGATCTGACCTGACACTCACACGTCTGCGTCACTGCAGCATTTAGTCCAATCTAATAAAACCTGGCTTTCACGTCTCTGGTGCTACATAATGCAATAATGCATTCATACAGCTTTTCGTCAGCTCAGAGCACATACTGAACTCAAGGATGTTGGCCTTGAATATGTCATGTAGATGCATCCCACAGCTAATTGCTGATTTTCTGAAAGTGGTATATTTTTACCTTATATATTCTAACTACTAAGATTTCTTGAAAATTTAAGGCCTCATTTTAAGTGGTTCCAAAGTCTGTCGCAAAGAGGAGATGCAAATACTTCACAGTCTTCAGAACAGACTGAGAACTGGTTAAGGCATCAGTCTCCACATGGGAATAGGAATGTCTGCCTGAGGCTCAACATAGATAAAACCAGCTTTCCTCTCATGGTGGAAACAACAGTCTTGGTTCTCAGAACAACCCCACGTTTTGAACTAATAAAAGTCCACAGTTTCTCTTGGTCTCAAGAAATAGGAAGATATACTCTAGTTGCATATTAATCTAAAGTAGCTAGTAATGGAAATTACCACTAAATAAAAAAATATTGCCAGCAGTATGAATGGTTTCAATTAAAACCACTGTGATATATACCTCAAAATACCAGTATCCAAGAGCACAGAAAAAAAAAAGGAAAAAACATTTATTTAACCATAGGCAAATCGAGGACACAAAGCCACAGGCAGGCCACGTGAAGTCTGATGCTTATTTTTTTAAAAGTTATCTTTAGGGATCCCAATAAAATAGGCCTTACGAAAGCCTTAGTGATTTATTCCTTTTATCATTTCTCAAATAAGCTGAACAAAAGGTCTCTTTTATGTCCTGAAGGCAACTTAATAGAGAAGATCTTAAGGTCTTACTGGAAGCTTTTGAAGAGAGAGATGAAGATGCAGAATCATGGGAACGAGATCTTTCTCTTTTCATAGGACTTCTCTTTTCTGAAGTAGAACCTGTTTCACAAATGGCAATAGGGGAAAACAAAACCAAAATATAATTTAAGTAAGCCTGTGAGAAGGCACGGCTACATTGTCAAAGTAGGGAAAAGCACACAAGAGTTTGTGTGGGTTTTGTCCTCATTCTGACACTGTTTTCAGTGTGGAGAGTACCTGTTCCTACCACACAATATTGGATCAGCCCATGGTCTAATCTAACTATGATGAGCTGCAATAGCTTCACAAAATCAATGCTGCAGCCAGGAGCTGGTAATTTCTAGGCATGTCTCAACCATGTTTTCTCCTTCTACCCATGTCTTACTTTCCTCACCAATCCAGTGTCAGGGAAACCAACAGGCAACAAGCTCTATTTTGTCATTATGTTATGTAATTGCCTCCTGCCCCATATATTACAGCTTTATGGCCAGATTATAGCTCAGCTTTTGGTGATGAAAATCCATATTTGGACAGCCATCAAGGATATTCACTTGAGGTTCCTAGCTTAAGCTTCTAAGTTAAAATGCTTGTTTCTGTACAGTTTTACCGTGATAAACAGAGACATAAGTACTGCCAGCAGAAAATTTAGACTGTAATTCTATCTCAAGTGTTCTGAATTGGACTCTGGAAGAGCATATCGTACTTCATGGACTAGGAAAGCAGCTTTACAACTTAGATGCCTAACAACTTAGCTGCCCATTTGACTCAGACCACATACAATCTCGGTGTACTTCAACTGAAGGGACAGAAGTACTCCTCACATCTAAAGCAGGCCTCTAGTGTAGACAGTCTGAGCGTGACCTCAGGTATTTCATTCCTCTATGAGAAGCACATATTTGATTAAAGTAAATATTTTTGTTCTGCTTGTTCTGCTATCCTTATTACCAATGAGTAAGAATTTAATAGGTGAACCAGCTCACTTCCTCCTCATAGTACAGAAAAGGAAACGAAGGCAAGCAGTTTGAGATTTAAATAACCTACGGAGATAAAAAATCCCTTGTTTTCCACAGTTGCAAGGCACAACAGACAGTAAAGAAAAATGTAAACAACTTAACGATGACCAATAACGCCCATCAACTATCACTCAAAAAAACCCCTCAACAGTTCCCGGGTAAATTATTTTTGTTTGTTTCCATGTTTATGTGTTCTTAATTGCTCTCTTAAGAAATTATAAACTCATCAACTCTACACTGTCAATTGGAATTCATAGACATTTTCAAGGAATACTCAGAAATCACTATGTTCAGATATATTTTCTAGCCATACTATTTAATACCTTACAAACTAGAGGCTACTCAGCTGTTCTAGATACAGTTTCCTTGGGAGGAATCTTCATCACTGTCAGTATGTAAGCATAGGTTCGGTAGCATCAGTCAGGGACAGTTTAGGTGGAGTTGTCCCTGCTGTGAGAGGTGGGACCAAGTCTCTGCTTCCCAGACGGCAAAGTGCACGCTTCCCTGCTGCGGGAGGGCAACACAGCACAGCACTCCGAACAGGGAGCGTCACTGGGTGTACCCACTCGAGCTCCACTTTGCGTCTGCCAGAACATAACAGGGCAAAGGAGGTAGGGAAGGAGGGGAGAGAAGGGAGCCAAAACACAGAGAGAGAGAGAACAGGTGCAACAGGACTGCAAGAGATTAAAGTGCTGCAGCAGCAACAGCACCTGGGCAGGGAAGGTGAGAAAACACGGGTTCAATGAGATGAAGTAAAACTGAGGAGCAGAGCTCACTCAGTAAGGCTAATTCCAGAAACCCTCACTGAGTAGGTATCCATACAATCCTGCTTTTTCTAATACAACTCAATCATTTCACAGCTTCTTTTATTATCACTACTAATAATACCTTCTGTTGCTATTTCTTCGTCTTCATTATCAGTGCTGCTTAGTTTCTCTGGGTCACTTTCTAACACATCATTCACAACTGCTTTCTCTGTGTGAATTTCTGAGCTCACAAAGTATGCTGCCAAACCAAGTTCTTGCTCCAAGTTTGTCCTTACCAAAGAAGATGAATTTATTAAACGTAGGTCACAGTATCTCAGTGATCTGGAGAGAAACAAGAGAGGCTAGTATGAAAATGCACTGTAACCTACTCCCCTATCTCTTTTACAAACACAGCCAAAGGGGAATTTTTTCATGATCTGCTTAAACCACAGACGAGATAGAATACAGAATACCTTTTGTGCTTAATAAGTTTACCACTGGGGTGCATACACTTTTTTTTTTTTCTTAATCCCATTATGCAGCACTGAACATTGGCATCAGCATAAGAAAAAGAATAGTCATTTGGGTTCTAAGCCTAACACACAAAATGGGATTCAGTTGACCATACAAAAGCATTTAGTGCCCCAGGACATCCTGCCTGGCTTCCAGCTGCTGTTCCAGAAGGCACTGATCCCTCCAGTCATCCTCTAGCACACATGCCAGCATCATGCAGATGTCTCAGCTACCCTAAGGTATCTAAAGTAGCTATACTTTTTTTTTTTACATACCCTTATTCTCCACTCTAAACTGGGACAACTCTCATAATATTTTCTAAGCTACTTTATCTTGCTGTAAAGAGGAGGTTATTATTAATAATGTGGTTTGTATTTATGATACAAAAACTGCCAAGAAATGGATAAGAAACATCTTGGCACTGAAATCTGTTTTCTTCTCCCACAAGTAATTACACAGTTAACCTTTAGCCATTTGGTAAGCAATGGATAAAAAACTGCCACTGAGAAAATACTGGATCTTCTTACCGTGGCAAAGACTCCCCCTGTGGATCCATACCACTAAATATCAATATACAAGGCAAACCTTCCAATTCCAAATAGGTCTGTGGTCTCCAATCCACATCTTCAATTTTCTGCCAGACCTGTATAAGGCAAAAACCACTTACGGACGTATCTATATGGCACAAATAAAAATACAGAAATATATACTTCTATCATCCATTATATGAATCAATTTGTACAGTGGCTGGATGTTCCACCAAGGGAAACCGCAGAGCAGAGCCAATTTCAACACAGGTAGATTGCACGGTTCCTAGAGCACTACAGGTAGCAGCCTGCCTGCTGTATGTCTGAGGAGACTGGGACAGTACATTCCAGTCTGAAAAGCCTCCCAGCTTCCCAGCTGCATAGTACTGAGGGCACAGACGGGTACAACGTCTATTGTACCACATCCACTCTATTGTACCATAGAGTGGATACAGTACAACAGTAAAGCTGAGTAGGAGCTTTGGGGGAGAGTATTCTCTACAGAGTGTTGCTTCTTGTAGCAGGTAATGTCTGAGTCCAAGGAAGAAAATGAGCTAGGAATGAGACTTTCACCTTAGAAGAATAGGGGAAAGCTGGAAGTGTTCAACACACATACCACTGTCCTCACTTGCTACTCTCTGAAGTCTCCTGCTCTCCCCCAAAGCTATCAGTTTTGCTGCCAACTTCATGAGAAGTTTGGTAACTAGATTTATTGTTTGACCATTTAGCAGCAGGCTATACTGCTTTACTCACACCAGTCAGTCCTTTTTGCTGTAAGACTGATCTACAGAAAAGGAGTCCACAGTAGCACCAACAGCGCAACAACTCAGCCTCTGACATTCGTACACGTACCACCATTACACATGTCAAAGAAGATAAACAGGATGTGATTCAGAAATAATACTGATTTTTCACAATAAGTTATGCCTAATCTATAGCAGAATGAGATCAGCATTAGGCCCTGGATCTCAAATGACTTCATCTAACATGTATGGAATCAGACACAGTACAGAATGTACCATATAACACCATCCTAGAATGTAAATACGTTTTTGCTTTGGTGATCAGATGATGGTAATTTTATGAAAAGGAAGGCAGTAGAAGAGGCTTTTGTTAATCAGATCACCCACGGCTCTGGGCCTAAAAGATATAAATTAATCCATAAACCAGCACATGGTCCAGAAAGCATAGAGTCCTGAGCTGTGAAGACCAGGGTGCTCTAGGACCCAGAACTAACGTCACTGATTTGGTGCCTCCATGCCACCTGCTGGTGACAAGAATAATATAACTCTCTACTGGTCACTGATTAAAATCTTTTTGCAGCTAATGATTTTGAGAGAAAATTCTGCTAAAACTGTGACTGACAATTTTATTTGGCTTTTTTTCTTATTGCTCATGGTCACTGTAGATAAAAGCAGTTCAACTCTTTGGGAGGGTTGCTGCTGGAAATCAAGTTCTAGCCATATTAGTTAATACTCCACTGAGTATTAACCAGAGGTAGGACAGAAGAGGTATCACAGACAGTATGTCTAAAACATAAAAGTCATGCTCTTTATGGTAGTTTTTATTTTTACTAGTAAGACCCGCACTTCAGCTCACGACCACGACTCTCACCAGTAAAGCCTCCCCACCTGCCCATCTAATGAAGCTTCCCAGCATATGCCATTCTGCAAGTTACCTTTAGTTGGTCCACAAAGTGCTTCCCTATTGTGATTCCAGAATTAGGATTTCCCAAGATTATTTCAAAGTTATCTTCAAGGGCTAGTCTTTCCCTTACATTATACAGACGTTCATAAGCCACTGCAGCCAGCGGAGTACATGGAATTCTCAACACTACCATAAGGCCATGTCCACTAGGACATTGTCTTGAAGAGTTTATTAGGTTTTGGGTGATTTCCAGAGTTTCAACTGAGGTGTAATTCTTCATCTGAGAAAGACCACACACTGCCATCATAGCTGCAGAGTAGTGTTGTATGAGGACAAATGTCCTTATCACTGCACTGTGTAACCTGGGGAACCTGAAATAAACGGTGAATTAAATAGCAAAACATTAAAGGCTAAAGTGAAAAAGCGAATTTTTACAAAATATAGTAAACCCAGGATTTTCTCCTGTAAAGAATCCTTCATATCTACTATGCAACAGAATCTCACCAAATTGCAGCCGGATAGGCTTTGCAAGGCATCATTTCACAATTAGAACTGATGTTGTCTCTCCATTTCTTAGCAAAGATTTACCAAGGATGTAGTCCAGTTAGCTTACACCACTTTAAGTTACCAAGATTTACTGTTGTTACAAAATTTATCACAGAATATTTGCTAAGGCACTCAGTAACATCATCAATCAAAATTATATCCTCTTATCAATGAGAATAGTATTCTTCATTATGTGTTATTCTTAAGGGGTGGGAGGGAGGGTGGGGTGTTTCGCTTGTGTTCTTACTGAAGCCCTGAACCAACTTTCTCTTGTTTCCAAGAGGACAAATACACAGGCAGCATCCAATGAGCACTCCCAAGTTCCCAAACCCAGGTACACCCTGTCTCAATCCCCAGTCTATGGAAGGGAGAGACATGGATATGCATTAGTTTGCTCTGCTCTGGTTTCCACAGAAATGAACACGGTAGCAAGAGGAACTGTGGCTTGCTCAGAGAAGTGCCTGCTATGTGTCATCACAGCTCCAAAGCACCCTGTAGCAAGCCCCAGCAGTTAAGTGTGGATGTGCTCAGCCTCCCAGTTATCAATACAAATTCACGAGATTTTACTCCTTCTGTCCCATTCTTCTTACAGATCCCAAAGAGTTCGTTCACAGCTGCACGTGTGCACATAATGCGCCACTACTCTTTTGCAGTGATTCTAGACTTGCTCCACTGGGACCAAGGAAAATTGATGATGTATTTTCAAGCTCTGATGATGCTCTGAAGTTTTTATCACGGATTTAAGTGTACGAATCACAGTTCTACTTCTCTCTGCTGTCCAAGTGCCGTACACACAAATTCTATACATCAAAATCAGCCAGGGTCAGCGAGTAATAACATTGGATAAAAGTAATAACACATTTGAAATTACGTGATGATTCAATGTTAGATTTTTATAATACAGAAGTATCTACCGGTCACGACATGAACATATGCAAAATTGGGCTAAACAGTGTGCATGTTCATAGTAAGAGGCAGCCTAGACTGATTAGATTACAAGCCAAATACATAGAAAAAAAGACAGAAGGAGAAAATAAGAAAGAGTGAAATGCCCTTGCATACACAGCTGATTTGTGGGACAGTGAGGAAGAAAAAAAAAAAAGAACCAGGCTTGTAGCTAGTAACTCAAGTCACTAGAACACACCTTTTAAATTTCCAGTGTTAAACAAAGTAGGATACTGTACCTTTTTCCCAAAGCCATGACCATCGCTTCAAAAGAGCTGTCGTACCGAAGCAGTGGAATACTATGCCCAGAGAGGGTGGACTCAATGAATTCTGACAGTCCA
The DNA here is from genome assembly GCF_028500815.1 of Rissa tridactyla. Classification (NCBI taxonomy): domain Eukaryota; kingdom Metazoa; phylum Chordata; class Aves; order Charadriiformes; family Laridae; genus Rissa; species Rissa tridactyla. The sequence continues at coordinate 111,522,853 of NC_071468.1, read as the reverse complement.
AAGTATTTCTTGTTTTCATGGTATAAATCTACACCCTAAAGCAAATGAAACAATAAAAATATAAAGTTTATTAATTATTAATTTACAATTGATTAACCATTGGTGCCTGATATATCTGCAATCACATTCTCTAATAAGCATAAATCTACTCAGACATATTAAAACAAGGAGAGAAAGTAACAGAATTAATTTTTTTGAGAGAACAGAACTTTGACCCAATTTTTCCTTGTTTCTCTCTTTCTCTCTCCCCACATATACACAGACAGAACAGCTATGTATGGAATAAATATGCACACATATGAAGAAAACCCATGTATGTACATGTATTTATGCAGTAATGCACTAGAGACAGATTTTCAGATGGTTTCCATTTATGTAGCTCAAAGATTTTTAGCACAGCTACTACAGTTTATAGAAGTTATAAAAGGAATAAAGAAAAAACGCAAGAAATGACAGGATAAGCAAAGGGAAAAAGAACTTGCCATGGACTGAACAAGAAAAAGATGCCATGCAAACTTCATTCTTGTTTACAAAAATCATGGGGCCTCCACAGTTTCACCAAATATGTAAATGTAAAATAACTTATGAAAAGCTCACAAAAGCACCTCAAAGCATCCATCTTACATTGCTGTATGAAGAAGGCCAGTGGATCTCATTGTAAGGGCTGATATGAGTATGCTGTGTCTGCAGCGCGTAGGGGAAGGAAGTCACATGGAGGGTCACAATATTTGGCGCCTCTTTCACCTCCCTGCAGTTCAGCAGTCTATCAACAAGTCCTGTAGACAGTTCTGTTGGAGGATAAAGGCTATGCACAGCACTGCAAAAAAGAAACCCAAAACTCTCCAAAGTGATCAGCACAAGGGAACATTTGAGTCAGTGGAATAGCTTTAACCTGGATGTGAAATCAAAGTTAAAAACGTACAAGGAACTTAGGACTCTATACTTAGGAACTTAGGACTCAGGCACGATTTTGCTGCATAGAAGAATGGGAAAAGAAATGCAAATTATTTCACTGCAGCTGAAAATTTGCCTAAGTCTGACAAGCTCCCTAACTAACAAATTACCAGGCCCTTACAGCTACCAGAATACGAGAGATAAAGGATGAAAGAAGCTGAGGTTTTGTCGGTTATGAATAGACACATAGTCCTGTAGTAACTTTGACCAGATTGTGAATGCTACCCTTAAGAAAACATAATTCTTACCTACAAAAATAAAGATCGAAAATGACAGACAATAAGTCAGTAAAACAAAAAAAAAAACAGAGGGAAACTACCTGTGATAGATCTATTATGAAAGGGAAGAACAGTTATTGTTAGGGCAAACGCCAGTATCATGGAACACTTACAGTCAGTTCCTTGCTCTGGTGTAAAACTTTGGTCCCAATTCATGCTATTTAATTTTTGGCATTTACCTGCCTAAGTCACAAGCCTAGTCACTGCAAGCTCCTTCTGTTACGAGCAGAGAGAGATAAGTAACTCCAGAAATTGGTTCTGTCCACCCGTGATCTAAGCCAGTCCCCAGAGGTGTGTCTGTTGTGACTATGTGGGCAATCCCAAGCAGTTACACTCTTGTTTTAGGCACTTCAGTTAGGTGGCGTGAATCCTGCTGTGCAGAACAGTCGCTTAAATATTAGTCACTTACATATCTTTATTAGATAAGAGGAAAAAGTATCAGAGTTAAGCAGCAATACAGGTACTTCCCTGCCACTCAAGGATGTTATTTGAATAAATGCCTTGAAGGCTGTGACAGCTGTAATATGTCATGTAAATTCCTAAGATATAGAGGAGTTGAACAGGAAACCCTCACATGTGAAAATCAAGTTTTGGTGAAAATCATCCTTCTTAACCAGTATGAAAGACAAGACCTTGTCATTTCATTCACAAGTAAGATTCCATACGTTTTGGTTTCAGAAACACCACCATGCTCCCAAAGTTGGAAAATGTTGGTGTTTCTGGAATTCGGTATGTCCTCCAAGCTCCCCAGTGCCCCAGGAGCCAGAAAGCAAAAGCAGCCCAACTTCTCAGCAGGAAGATTGTTGAGAAGCCACGGAAACAGGGCTCTGTGAAGGAAGCAATGAGTTATGCAAGTGAGCTGATGGGGAGCTCAGGAACATCAGATAGAAACCTCCCTGCTTCCTGAGGAGTCTATCTGACGTGACTATGTATCCACAGAAGCTTTCAGTTCTTACAAATCAGTGATTCTGGATAGAAAAAACATTGTACTGGAAAATTTCCGATCAGTTAAGAAAATAAGCAGCAGTGTTGGCTCAGTAGTTGTCTACTCGCTGTGGAGGATTTTGCATGTTTTACAGCCCAGAGGACACTGTCAGAGGATAATGAGCTCTGTGTACTTTCACAGGAAGCTTTCCTTTGAACAAATGACAACCAGCCAAAAAAACAATAGCTGTGGATGAAAGAAGATAAGAATGGTGAGCAAGGAAAGCTGAAATGTTACACTGAGGCATAATATATTAAGCAGGATAAGAGTAAGTCACGAAGGACCTTAAAAGAAAACATGTTTATTCAACACATGGGAAGAGGGAGTTAGCAGAAAGATACAAACAAAGATGAAGGAAGGGATAAATCAGAAAGCTGATCTTGAGAGTTAATGCAAGCAATAATAATTTCTCTAAAAAGAAGTTACAGTTTTCTTACCTCATTAGATCCCAGTGTGCGTGATCGTGGATTAGAACAAACAGTGTATGTGGATTCTGCATAGAGTTTTGTAAAAAGACTTTGAATTTTATCTGGGCTTCTGCATCTATTTTCATAACATACTGTTCCACCCTCTGCTTTGTAAGATGTTCCTTTTCTAATCCAAGTTCTAATAAAATACCTAAAGAAATGGAATAAATGTCAGTACTTCCGGATACAAACACATTTAACAATTTCCTGTAAATCTAAAATAAAGCTAACTAATGAGCACCTGAGTGCCAGAGATGAAACAAAGTCTGCTGATAAGTCACTTCGGAGGGTGGAACACAAATCAAGAAATCAATTTTCTCGAAGGAACCCAAATCAAGATTTTGAGTGCTGGAGTCAGCAATTGAGCAAATATGAGACAGCAATTTCTGAGCCACTGCTAGCTGGAATGGACGAATCTGATGTCGTTCAATCTCATAACCTGGAAAAAGGTAAAATTCTGTTTAGATATATGCCCAAAGTCTCACCTAATGCAAAATGTTAGAGTCTGGCAAAGAATGATTGATCTACTCTTTAAGGTTCTTGCTTATGAACAGAAGTTGCAGTTTATGAAAATGTATATGGAATATGCAAAGAAATCTTTCTGCATTTGGGCATTTTGGTCCTGTAAGTTTCTTAAATGTCTGAGAGCTGAAACTGAACTTGTGCAATAGGGTTCTGCTACCACCGAAGTAAGACTTTGAGCTTCAGAGAGTACAATACCCAGTGGAATGAAGCAGAGCATCCATCAGTGTAAATCTGAATGTCCCAAGACATGAGTTGCTCTTTGCCTCAGGACCTTTGCCTTCCAGAGCCTAGGACTCTGCCCGGAGGGATCTAACTGCACAGCCAGAGACCTGGTCTCAAGTACCCTACTCAGTTACAGCTTTAGAAAATCCTTGTTACTTACTTGTACATGCAGCTGCTCCAGCTCCATTCAGTGCTGTTGGTTTATTCACTGAAGCAGAAATTGAAGAAGAGATGTGTCCTTGGTTTTCCTGATAAAATTTCTCCAGCAAAAGATCAATGTCACCGTCTATCAGATTGAAGGGATAGTGGAATAAACATCCATGTTAAGAGCTGCGTTTCATGCTGATTTTGTCTTGTAGCTCTTAAAGAGCTTTATATATGCTACGTAGTTATCCTGCCCTTGGCTTATTGGCTGTTTTATACAGGAACCCTCTTGTTATTGTCTATTGCATCTGTTTTTATAGCAGAACAGTAATAAAATGCAAATCAGGGCAGGGAATGACAGACCAACTCTGCAGACCACTGGCTAGGACATTTATGAAGGATGGTAGAAAACTAGCTTCAAGGCCCCGCTACATATCAGCAACAACAAAGACACGAAACTGGCTTAGCTTATGTTCAGCCCATGGAGCTATACTGTTCACTGATAAGGATTACAAGAAATTTTGGGAAATCTGATAAATATTTTAAAATCTTTAAAATTTTTGAAACACAGAAAGAAAAATAATTCCCTATAAAGCAGAAAGAGAAATATGAGTTTTGCAGCTACACACAATGCTGAAGCAGACCAGGTATTTTTTATTGAACTATGTCTATCTGCAAATATATCCTATTTATCAGGTTTTTTTAGGATGCTCATTCGCTTGTTCTGCTCGAAAAATAGCGATAGCAAAAGTGATTTTGAGAACCGTACTCTGAAGATATTAAGAGCAGAAACACTAACATAACTACATGATGGTTCAAGAAAAACAAGTTCCTCTTAAGTGACCACTCAGAATATCATGACACATCCAGAAGGGTTCTTGTGATCTGAGTACAGATTTACCGACGTGACGTGAATGGCAAAGGGACTGTGACATCCCATTAACACTGACAAATATGCTGCATTTGCTCTAGTTGTGTGATACGGTTTAACTTTAATCAATTAATCCCAGATAATCCAGTTTGTAGTAATCCTCAGTATACTCCGTTAAAAAATGATCCGGTAACCCTGGATCTCTGCAATTTTCTTCTCTTTCCCACACATCACGATCAACTTCACGGTATGTTAAATTGAAGGGACAAATCCTTCCTTTGGTAAAATAACTCCGTTTTATCATGGTCTAAACAAAATCTGTGCTTACGACAAAAAGATTTATACATTCATATGAATATGGACTTGCATAGTATATGGATGGATTTGCATAGCTAAGAATAATATGCTCAGCTATTTGCTGGCGTATTTTTATGAAACGGAGGGATTTTAGAACCTGGCACTTTTAGGAGGAATTTCAAGTGTACATTCAGAACTTTGTCCTGCATTTTTTCTGTATTTCTAATAATGACTTGCTTCTGGAAAAGTAATGAGCACAGCTATTTTCTCTGACTTAAAAGTTTCAGGGACTTGGAAACATGGCTCTTTATAACCTGTTAGGTACCTGGGCAGAGTGTGCTAAAGAAGGACCCCAGAGTTTCCACTTTCCCTGTGACCAGCTGATAGTTAACTTCTTTTTGGTAGTCTGAAGGAGTGAGCATGCTCTCAGACAGAACTCTTGCCTGATACTTTCCTAAAAGACAAAAAAAGTAATTTTGAAAGCACTTCAAACTGAAGTAAAAATGTTCTATGTCATAATAAAAATACTACCCAGAATACCACATACACAAAAATGGCAGAGATAAGTTTTTCTCTCTCCTATGCTTGTATGCACCAGACACCTGAAAGATAGATCCATGTTTTTTAATTCTTTGTGTTTCTTACCCTTTTTAGGAAATATTTGTTGAGGCAGTATATAAAAAGAGCATATAAATAGTCAAAGGAATCATCAATTATCTTACACTCCTAATGAATCTTTGAATTCCTATTCAAATAATTTATTTATCAGCATAGCCCTCAACAGGTTGTGGAAGGGGGTGACATTGAAAGATCATCTTTTAGAAGCTAAGAAAGCGTTCAGTTCTCTGCTCGCAGTAACATCCCGGTCGCACAGAGCAGGAGTGCTTTATGCAGTATGTGTGCTGTAACTCGCCGTCATTTGTTCATAGCAGTGTTGGCTGGGATGCCTTGGTGAGAAAACGGGTAACACAGGCAGAATGGGATTTGCTGGGGAGAGACCCAACCGTGCAGCATCAACTCGGGTTCTTCAAAACCCATTACTTGTTGATCAAAGTTCTGCTTTCTGAGGCAGCTTATGGAAACTCCAACCAAACTCCTCATGGCATTGAATTACTCTGTTTTGCCTGGAGATACACCCTTGGGATCTTACCTGTTATGACAATGCAGGAATCAATGGCTCGATTTCTACTGGCACATATGATCACCACGTAGTTTGTCTTTATTAATTTTCCTTCAATGAGTAGCTTAAACATTTCTGAAAGCCCTTCAGCCAGAGAGTAGCTGCACTCAATGATATGGACACTGTCATTACAGGAGCTGGCGGCGAGGCCTGCCAGCCAGGGAAGCTGGGCTGAAGTCACTGGTGCAATCTGGCTGGGCACTTGAGGAAAGGTCTGGGGAATAGCCTGTTGGTACTGACGGATTTCAGACAGGTGTGATTCCCGCCACGAACGCATGAAGATTTGTTCCAAATCCTCAATCAAAGGGACCTGGTCCGAGGCTAAAAAATACAAGGAAAGTATTATGAAACAATTAAACAAAACAGTTGAGTTAAAACCATTTTTTTTTCAAAATGTGTACTTTTTCAGAGATGACCGTGTTTCAGATTTATGCATGCGTGACTGTATTGCCTTTAGCAGATGTGAACGAAATTTTTCACTTTGAAGTGCCTCTGTGATACTCAAGTAAAGCTGCCCTAATTGGAACCTGAGTATCAGTAATTAAAAATACTGCCTGTCTCAGCATAATACTACTTCTAAACCTCAGACTGTATACAAAAGTAGTGAATTACAGATCTTTTTCTTTTTTTATTTTTAGTTGCTGAGGTCCCAGATTACAGGAGAAGATGAACTTTGTATGTGTGATTATATTTCAATCTGTCTGGTCTTTAGGGACAAATTATTTAGGTTTTTTTTCATTACCACAAATGAAATTGGTTTTTATCACATGTCCTGAACCGATATTTAATACTGTCCTGTCCTAATATTCCCTTTCTCCTTTGCTGGCATGTAATATATTCATTGCAGTCTATCTGGATGTGAAATAATCTTACCTAGTTGAACAAGGTAGTAGACAGTCAGTAAGAGCTGCATTTCCTCTGAAATAGGCTGTATTGTGGAGGCACCATATTGTTCATATGCTCTAGACAAAGACTGTGAATTTCTGTAACAGGTGTACAACAAAGGACTCACTATCACATCATTAATGTTCCCACAAAGATATGGGAAGTTTCCATGACCTACAAAATAAACAATGTTTGTACACATCACATTAGTTCCATAATTTCCCATGTATGCATTGAACAGTTTTAATAGTAAACCTTTTAAAATTGACAGCTTTAGCAGTGCGTATCAGTAAGACGTATCTTTAACTCTCTTACTAAAAAGATTTAAGGTCTTGTTGGGGGGTTGGGGTTTTTACCTTTAAAAATAACTGGCTTTGCTTTACAGATTTTCAGCAAGTTGTCAGGAACCGAGACGGGTTCTCCTGAGCCCACCACCGGAGTCGAGGCTGGCCCCACCAAAGCAGAATGTGGTAAAGATGATAAGCTTCCTCCATCTAGGATTTTAGACATATTATTACTGGAGTCGGGTCTAGTAATGATTTCCTCAAAAAAAAGTTATTCAACATCATCTCATACCCACATTTGGTATCAGTATTAAATGCTTTTTATGGTTACATAGATATTTCATGAGCTGTTACTACAACCCATACTATTATTCTAACTTTCTTGGAGGAATAATTATATTGTTGCAAACTGGAACATCACACATGCATCTAAAGATTTTGAAACGTTTATAAGCAAACAGTCCCAGGTATGAATGCAAGAATACAGAGATTTATGTGATATCAATGCACAAATAGTTACAATTTGTGTGTTCTGTATGATATATTTAGTTTCACTACTTCTAAACAGGTTTTCTTGCTATAACAAGACAGAAAAAATTAAGATTCAATGTTTGCTCAATCGTAATTTCTTTGCAGTAATTTTAATTTAAACAATAGCACATTAAAAGAAAGCATTTTGGGGAAAGAGGGTTTATTTCACTGCATGTCACTCTAATCTGTATCTAGACTATAAAATCCAAGTGCCGAGAACACTGTGACAAATAATTGAAACAACAGATGATCCTAGTTATGGATAATCCTGATTTATGACCCTAATTTTAATATCCCAAAGGTGTTTCAGTGTCTAAGGATGGACACAGGCACCTGTTGGGATTTATTAATAATGACTTGATGACTGGATCCTAACGACAGTTAAGCTCAGAGCCCCAAAAGAAATCAATGGAAACAAAGCACCTAAATGTAGGTGAGCACGTAGTTATCAAACACCTTTCAAAACTCTAATGCAAATCTGCACAGGTCTTTAAAACATTGCCTCTTTTCCCTTATTATTTTCTGAATAATGAAAAAAACATTACCGTTACCTTGGGCATAGCTTACCATTTTTAATTCTGTTTGGAGCCTGTGGGTTGAGCTGCAAGTTCCAGGTTTCAGTAGATGATGGAGACTCTGGTGACCAACCTTTATGGCGCTTTTTTGGAGGCCCTGAATTTGTTAAAGTGCCTGAAAAACAGTAATATTTCAGAAAAATATTAGAATGGAATTTATTCAGTTTTGCACATGGTAATTCAATATGTTTTGATAGATTGAACGTGTGCATTAAGTACTGTGGTAGACAGGGCCAACTCCATGAATATAGCAATTTTTTATGGTTTATATTTTACTTTGCTGTGTCCTGCTTAAATTCCTGGGAACTTTCTGGTGCAGAGGACTCTTAATTATCTAGGTAGGCTTCAATTATTTTATACCAATGTTTACTCTGTACTAAGAATAACGTCATAAGAATGAGACGTACTAAGAATGCTTATAAGTGTTATTTTGAAGTCAACACTCTGGGCTTTTTTCTCCTTTTATTTTTGAACACGTGACAGTGTTTCATGTAACTTATTGCAAAATAAAAGTCTCAAGGGCTTCAGGGTAATATTAATAAAGATGTGAGTTCTTTTCAACAATTTTCCCATTTACAGGATTTTTTGACACTTCTTGCTGGTTGCCATCTTTGGTTTTATGTTATTCCATATTAACTCCTAGGAAATTACTTATGCGTTTTCCTTCTACCCACATGCAGCTCTAACACCTGTGTCTGTAGAAATGTAACTTTCTCACAGGAGCTCCTGATGATTAATTTCTTGAATTTTCTTCCATTAATTTCTTGAATTGTCTTGTGCTCTCCTGCAAACTCCTGGAATGCTGAGCTTCCACTAACATCAAGTATTTTGAATTATTGAGAGCCAATGGTCGTCCGGGAATTGCTCAGCATCTTGCAGGATTGAGCTATTTCTATTTCTGGACATGACTATGCAGAGGTCATAACGCTACTTCACACTGGCAGGGCTCTATCTCCTGGCAGAATGGTTAGTTCCACATAAAATAAAAGACAGAGTAAGAATCTTATATAAAAATGGGGTTTAAAATTTTGCATAAGATATTAAAATTAAAAATAAACCTGAAGGCTTCAGATCTTAAATAAGAGTGTTCACTTGCAGAAGAACCTTATGTACAGGTTTTCAAAGATAACTTTGTCCTTTAAACATTTACCACGTGAGGGCAGTATTTAGCCATTCGTTCTACTCATTCTGCTCATTCAGAATCTAGTCTGTACTTCTATTAAATGAATGAACTGTAAATATAATGAAAAACTTCCAATTGATAATCTGAACTGTAAAAAAGCTATAGCTGAAAACATATAAACATTTTTTTTTCTGAAAGTTAACATAGAAAAAAGTGTTATGGTCAGAAAGGTCTTGGAAGGAAATAGTAATTCCTATTCATACAGGAAATTATGATCATGATACCATTTGTTCAATGCTTCTATTATACCCGTGGAATATAGAGTTTAGGGTTATTAAAAAACAAATCCATACAAATACCTAACACTGAAGGTCTTGTCAGAGCAGACAGGTTATTTTTTACCAACTGTTGTTTAGGTGATTCCTTGCCATTATACACTGCTGAGCTGAACGCTGCTGTTGAAGGGATGTGATCTATAGCTACAGCTGGCAAGATAAAAACAAAGCATTTACATTAAACATTTCTAGGTCAAGATCCCCAGTTGATATAATAAACTGATCACTCGATCATTTTCTTTAATAGAGCCATCAGGATCTTCTCAGAGTGAATACAATGCTGAATAAAACAAAAGAAATTCTGATCTCATACCAGATTATTGCTGTCTGACTCCAAATTAAGTGTCTGGGTAAAATCCAGTTCTGCAATTAAATACATCTGTCAGATCCCTAGCTTCTTTGCAGGTGGACCCTAGCTCTTACAAGTAGACTTCTCAAGCACTAGCTAAAAGAGTCCGAGAGGTTGTTGAAAATCTACTAAAAATCTCCTAAACCTCCATTCCAATTTGATATCCACTTTCCAAGATTCTTTTTAACTGTGCTGCACTAAAAAGAGAGGTTTTCTCAAACATAACATGCTTGTTATCAATGTAGCTTTTTTTATATATGTAACATCTGACAAAAAAAAAAAAATCCAATCTGCAATTCTAAAGAGATTAATGAACTGTTTTGGAGGGGCACCAGTATTCCAGATCACAACTGTTTAACAGGCTTCTATCTCACAGAGAGAATATAACCACCAACAGATGTGCCTCAGTTCTCCTGCATGAATCCCTGTAACAGTCGCAAGACACTAAAGAGCTATTTTCATTACGAAGAAGCTCAGAAAGATCACTCTAGCCTCTATCATCCATCACCTTTCATTTCTGTCAAGCTAATGGAAAAGTAAATGTTTCAGTAAATGTTTCTTAGTACAAAAAAAGTTACAAAAAAAGTTACAGATACTGATCATTAGCTTGTTTTTTAATATTAAGGCCACTTTTCTCAGCAGAAGAAAAATTTCAGGAGTTTTTAGGCTGATGCCCACGGATTCTGATCATAACATAAAATAGACTGGATCAGAAGAAAAAGCTGAAATGACACTGGTTCCTGTAACATTTGTCATCTGTGACCAGACAAGCAACGGCTGGAGGAATGTAATACCTATTCTCAGCAACTTTAAAAATAATGGCTTTTAAAAAATTTTGGTTTGCCTTAGCTATGAGCAAGCTGGAGAACTCCTATTTTGTTATTTGTTAACCTTTTATACATAAACCTGCAGGGAACAAATGGACAGCGAGAAGTTTTCAAAGAATGATCGCTTTCTTTACTTGTAATATAACCCTAAATCTATTGAACTTTTTTTCTTTTTATTTTATGTGGTAGTGTGCTTATTTGTTTGTCTTTCCATTGACATGAGTACACACAAACCCACATGCACAGAAGAGTAAGAGGAGGTGGAAACCCAGCATGTTTTCCTTCTAAGCGGTACCTGTTTGCTGCGTCCCAGCTGGAGCACTTGGGTTTGCTGCCGGGAGCGGCTCGCTTGAGGTGCTTCCCGAGAGGCCCGAACTTTCTGGCAGTTGGAACAACATGCTTGAGCAGGTGCTGGATGAAGACTGCCGGCCTCTGAACTCTTAACAAAAAAGAAACTTCTTATTGCCTGACAACAGTGGCATTTACTTTTTTCTCTGTGTATTTGATTTGGTAATTTCACGCGGGAATTACTTAGAGGCTACGGCACTTGGAAGGGAGGAGCCGATGTCTTCAGACATGCCATCCTCATATTAGGTCAGTTAATTGCTTTTTACAGCTGCTGGAGTAATCACCTAGCTTTAAAGAGTCTTTCTTTCAACTGGTCTGTCTTAGGTTTTACACAGACGCCAGTCCCTGTGATAGCTAAGCTTGGATGATGAAAACCAGAGCTTGAGGAAGACAGCTTCGTTATCTTACCTGCGCCTTTCCAGCAGATTACAGATCCTTTGGTCAGAGCTCCCTGGGCATTCCTGACCAGATAATACTTTAAGTGTTTCTGTTTCTTGGGCTGAGTGGTCAGTTTAAGATTAATGTGATTTGAGAATTCTGTAAAGTAGCAGAAACCCTTCTTGCCACAGCCAACACAATTGCCAGAGAAGCCTGGTAAAATAAACAATACACACGATCCAATGAGATAGGTGCGTCACTATTAAAAACATCCAAAGACAACTCTTTCCTGGAGAAAAGCTGTATTTGTATTTTTTTTTTTATGGAGTGAACTTCTCATTAACATTTTCCTCCAAAAAATATTACATCAAGTCCACTGTATTGGACTTTGGCTACCAGATTGTAAAAACTGAGCCCCACATTTACAGAACAATTAAATTAGGCCATATTTTTCATTTTTTCTCACCAGGAAAAGATGACAGTTCCTATTGATTACCTACCTGCAAAACATTAAACCAAGAAGTTTCTGACTGAAGGGTACTGAATCACATGCTTAAGCCCAGCCCTACCCAACACCCCAGAAAGTACATGCTTCGCTTCTGTTTCAGCTTTCTTTGAAATGAAACATGCAGTTAAGTCTCAATAAATTGAGTATATTTAATCTATTATATTTAATTAGATCTAAGCATATTTACGTACCAGGTTTCTACTACAGATACTTTTTTAGAGAGGAAAAAATACTAAAGCCTTCCTGGGCTATTAATTTAAAGTAGCTTTCTCAAATTATGGCTGGACTGTGTTAGCACTTGACAGCAGTTTGAACTATTTATGATTACAGAAACAAAGTGTCTGCAACTTTATAGACAGGACAGAGGCACAGTCCTTGCATGTAAAGAAGCTTATTGTACTCAGGCTTGATGAGGCATTTCCAGGGACACTGCCATTTCCTCTCATTCCCAGATACACAGTTCGAGCCTCAAAGAGGGGTTGGTGACAGTGATGTCATTATCACCCTAAATAAAGGCCATTCCTCGCACAGCTGACTATCTGCCTTTTGTTCTTAAACAACCTTTTTTGTCCATTTTCCAAAGTATTTCTTAAGAAATTTTCATCTTACATCAGACCAATGCAACTGTCTGAAAATACTTTTTATCTATAAAGAAATCCGATAGTGTACAATTAGAAGATAATCTTCCCCATGGAAATTTTCTCTCTGTTCCCTATATATGACCTGAAGCATGAAGTTTTCTTTTATTTTAATCATACCTAATGAACATTTTTATGTGTCATCACAGGAATTGAAATGGAAAGGGTGTGTTGAGTGAATTGGAAGGTGTCAAAAATAAAGGAAATACATTTCACATAACGTATGGACAATAACATTGGAGATAAATAACTGGAGTAAAGGATCAGTAATACGGTAGATCAAATTAAGAGCCATTTATGAAAATGATTATTTCATCCACATATTTCAAACAAATTAAGTTTTCAAATTAATGGTCAATACCTTTCTCCTTCTGTAAAATACAAGCACTGAAATAGAATGCTTTGTAAACACCTGTTGCTTGGTTTACAACCCGAGCACTTTCATTTGTTTTCAAATGGCTCGGAAGAATTTTTTAAAAACCTGAGTTCATGTGGAAATTGGCCTGGTATCCATGGGAACAAGTGGCTAACAACTATTGAAAGCTGCCTATTCTCTCTCTGATCCTGGCCGGTAGGATGATAAAGGTCATTATGACTCATAAAATCAGGACAAGTCATGACTCTGCAGAATCCTCTGTGTTATATCAGTCAGCACAAAAGCATCTGTCTAACATCACAGAGTCTTCAGTCGCTGCAATAAAAGCAACAACAAAAGCAAACAAAATTAGAACAGACGTGGCAAAAGCTGTAGAGTTTGCATGCATTTTATGCAGATTAAGAAATCACAAAAAATGCTCCTGCGAGTAAATGAAAACTTCCCATACATCTGGCAGCACTGAGCGTGACCAGCAGCGTTGCAGTTTTTGCCTGGTGGCCACTTACAAGCCCCTACGAGTTTTCAAATACAAGCAGGAGGGACCATTTCCAAAGGTAAAGTAGAAGTACCTGTACACTTCTTAGGTTTTATCATTTTCCTGAGAGCGACCAGCAACTTGCCAAAGCCACAGGTGAAATATTTTTTCAACAGAATTTCAACAGTGGACATACATAAAATCTTTTCATGTGGACTTTGGATGAGTCATTATTGGTAACTTTTTTAAGTAAAATCACCATCTGCCTAAACCAGATTTAGCAATACCTTCTACTTGAAACAACCTTTTGCCCTAATCACCTATTTTTAACTCTGTGAGGTCTACTGGAGAATTAGTTTACATCACACATAGCATATAGGTGAGACCTAGTAAGGATTAATCAGATCTAAGTTGTCCACTTGTGAAAAGTTGTTGAATAACATTTTATTTTTTAATTTTCCTATTAAGTCAAACTCTCATCTTTCACCTCAAGCTTCCTCAGCTCCTCTGAGTCAGACTGAGTCCTTTCTTGCAAGCTCCCGCCAACACCGTTTTTCATCCCGTTCATTCTGACTGACACTCTCTTTGATGACAGCCATTGCTTCGTTAATACAGCTCAGCACTGACATCACAGATAGAACACAGCATGACCTTATAATTCCGATGCAATAAAATGCATTTCAATCATTAACTCATTGCAGGGCTCTGCCAACCTTTGCTTATAGCACTTTATGTAGCAGATTGAGGAACAAAGGAGAACCCAAACATTTCACCATCCTCCTTTCTCTGCGTGCCCTGTTCACGTGCCGTGGCCCGAGGCCGCAGCTGATAGAGGGGACAGCTTGTTTCATAAACAAGCTGCATTAAATATTCTTCCATACATTATAGAGAGGACAAAGGTCAGGGAAGTTGGGGCAGCCATAAGGTGACTCAATATATCTATGTCATGGGATTGATTTCACAAGAGAATTAGAAATCAATGCCTGGAGTTTAGGAGCTAAAAGCCTTTCACCTTTAGGTCATCAGTTCACATCCAACTCAGTTCAGTAGTGACTTAAGGCTGTTACCTTCTGAAGACTGTTTAATCAGAAGGTATTTGATTGTATCTGGAATTTTATCATGTGCATTAGCTTGAATTTGCTCACATCACAATGATCAATTGCTCATAATTTCAAAAGCTCTTCCACAGTAGGGACCTTGTGGTCAGGAGAAGGACCTTGGACTAAAAGGTTATGAAACCTGACCTACCTTCTCACTGGGGAAATGGTTCCTTTGGATCAACAGTGAGCTTGTGCTAGGGATAAAGAAAGGACTTCAGGATGGAAGGATATCCATCTAATATTTCATAATCTAATCTTTCATAAATTAGCAGAAAATTTTCTTCCTGTTTCTCTTTTAAATGAATAACAGGCTTTTAATTAATGTTAATATTTTTGTGGAAAGTTGGCAGCTTGCTTAAGACAGAGAATGATTACATTTTCAACTTTTCAGCAAAAGTATTTCTTCTTTTCAGTCTTATTCACAAGAAAAAGCACACGGACACTGACAATGCTCCACATTTTCCCTTCCTACTTAGTACCACTTCATTTGAAGACTGAAGTCCTAAATTTAAAAAATAAACGAAATCATCATGGTCAAGGTGGAGAGCTCCATTGGACAGAAACTCACTACTATTACAAAAGCCCAACGGAACATTGTACATTTTAACAGAAGCAGCCACAGTATTTTATACTAAAATGTTTTCATCTTACGCATAGCTTACAATGCAGGGAAACTAATCTTTTCCTCCGTCATCCTGACCTCAGGGACCCACCGAAAAAAGAAGATTTCTTATTCCCTGCTAGGAAAGTGGGCAGCTGTTTGGTCTTTTGGAAAGGAAAATGATGAGTGAATAGCTGCTTTGTTTATCATGAGAGACTCTCCTTAAGAGTGAGAACTGGGGAAAAAAACCCAAAACCTTTGGGAGTGGTACATGTTAGCTGCCTTTATTAGGAAACAATAAATATTGCACTATTACAGAAGTGCTTCTTCCATCTAAGCATTTCTTTGTGTCACAAAAAAAAACCAAGAAACAGCTTCCTAAAGGCAAAAAGCTGAATCTGTTTTGCAGAGTAGTTAAACACGTGATCTAACTTGATTAACAGAAGCATACAATATGCATGCTCAGACACAGAACTTCTTGCTTGCGAAATATACAGTGTTTTCTAGAAAAGGTGAATTTTTCTATGGAGTAATATGTCAACTGTAAAGACAAAGAAACAAAACACCCTCCAACAGAAATGACTTTCAAATCACAAGCACATATGTCTTGATGGTGGGACAACTTATTAGCATAATCAATAAATTGGCACACACCCTGGAGGCGTATCAACAGCCCCTAATGGGAACAAGACTAAGTCAAAAGCTCGCCCGGAAAATACCAAGACGTTTCCTGTTTTCTTCTGGAATTTTTGTACGCTCCACAGGCATCTTCACCAATGTATGCAGGTGGACCATAAGAAATCAGGAAACTATTGGGTAATTCATTAGTGCCTTTTCCCTTCAAATAAATTATTTTGGAAAAAATCTACAGTACTCAGTAATAGCTGCCTTAGAAAAGCACAGTATATTAAGAGAAAAACCATGAAATTAAGAAAAAGCAATGGGGTTGAAGGGTTACAAGGGATGTGCCTGTATCACCAATAAGCCTTACCAAAAGTGTGGGATATATTCGGACTCATGATGACAGCTCATTTCTATTCAAAATTAATCCAATTCAATTTCCCTCTAACCTTAGAAAGGCTTGAAGAGACCACTTTCAAAAGGCCAACATGGTTGAAGAACAGCCTAAACTCAGAGTACCAAAAATAAGCCTTCTATCCTGTCTTTAAAAGCAAGACAGTAAAAAGAGCTTCCCTCCTTCATACGAAATGTTTTCAACTTAAATCTGTCACAAGACAGAGGTCACTGAGTTATACTAATAGACAGAGAATTTAAAGCACGAATGGTTCTGTCTTTTATCTCGCTACGTACCTGAAACCATGAGACTATTCATGTCTGCTTCCAATTTTACTTACCCTGATTTGACTTGCATCGGTGTATGAAAACCGGAATCAAATGATCATTTCTATCTACAGTATGATCTATTGTACAAATAGTGTGCTGTCTTCGTGTCAATAAGATATACCGTGGGTTTTCATTTGATGAGGGACCAGGAACGTTGTTTTATTTCCAGCTTTCAGATGAAGACTTTGGATCTTAAAGTATTTAAGTTCTTTCATATTTAAGCTTGTTATAGAATACATAAAAGTCATCCAACAATATTATTACTAAAAAAGAATGTGATTCACTGGTGTTGAAGTGTATGTAACAGCAAAAAATAAGCATTTAAATGGTTTCAGGAAGCTGAAATGTATTAAATAAGCAAGCTGAGAATACAAGTAGCATAAAAACCTCCCAGTTACGTTCCTGTTGCCTTTTTCTGTTCTTGTTTAGCATGCAATTAACAAATACACTACTTCCTCTCCACTAACAGCCTAAGGAGCTTAAGCTGTTAATAGTGCTAGCACTGAATGACTTGAGTGGTACAACATTCCTGTCTTTATCTTTAAAATGACAACACGTGGGTGATTTACAGCCCTCTTAATTCTTTTACAATCACTGGTCAAATGTACTGTGACCAATCCAACTCTGCAAGATCACATAAGGAAAGAAATTACTGTACATAGAATTACATTATGCACCTTCACACTGCACTGTCAACCCAAATGCCTTGAAGAGTTGCTCAAACTGAGATAACAACTGAGTTCACATCATATCCCTCAGTGTTTGTGAAAGAAAACAGTTAAAAGACATGACAAATGTTTCCTTTTTGTTATTTAAAGCTCAGACTGGTACACAGATACATGATGCAGCGGTTTTTGGTTAACTAACTATGAAAATAATACATAAGAACCTAAGAGTGCTTAATTGAAAAAAAGAGTTCTCCTTGCGATTATATACCATTTGTCCCAATATAAAAACTATTCCATTTTAATAACATTAATATTCAGTTAATTCATTCACATGACCACAGATCATCACCATCAGAAAGGCTATAATAAGGAAGGACCTAGATTTATGTCAGAAGTTAGACTTTTAAACAGATGAAAAGGAAGAAATTAGAATACCCTACAAACAATATTATTCAAACACACAGTATTACGTGATTACACATATAGGAAAAGTTTCAACTTACAACCATTCATATTTATTTATATTGCGATAATAGCAAAAAGTGATAGGTGAGGATCCAGAACTATGCTATTGTTCAAACACAGTGGAGAATATTATCCCCATCTCAAAGAGATAAATCAAAAGGTCAGAAATTTTTCTTGTCCAAACTACCATCAATCTAGTTACATGTGTATAGTAGCCTGAAAGTTCCACTTGACAGACCTACAGGCTGTCCACGTTAGTATTTGGAAAGCTAAAATAGAGACAGGCAGAAGTTCAACTAGTCCAGTTACCAGATGTGCAGTTCCAGCAACTAGGACATAAACTGATCGGACAATGACTTTAGCCTTGGACTAATGGATAGAAGGTGATGAAGCATTTCAAATGAACTGGCTTGCTCTGTATCTTTCCAAAGCAAACACAGCCAGCTCTGAGTTGTTATCTTGTTGTGCATCACCAGTGAGCGTTACTGTAGACGTGGAACGGAAATAAGATCTGCTGAACTCACTCTGCAAAAAAAGATCAGCTATTAATTATAGTCCACAGAAGCATCCACTTACTGCAATCACGGGCACTTACCCAACAGGGCATTGCGCCCGTTGTCGTCTGGCAGAAACCTTTTATCCACAGCACACACTAAAAGGTGGTCAGGTAAATTTGGTGACTTTACACCAACAAGTAAAAATCCTGATGGTACCTCAATATGTTCATTGGAAATTGAAATCAGTCTCAAATCTTTACCAGCCTGGCAGAAACCTAGAAAAAAACAATTCAATGTATCTTTAAGTTGACAAGATTATTTTTTTAATACTCATATTTGTCTTTATTAAAAGACTTTCTATATTTTTAATGAAAAACAAAATCAGTTGACCTCAGGGTCAAGGGCAAACTAAGAGAAAAATTTTTTCCCTGCCTTTTGGTCAGCCATAAACAGACTCTACCAGTAAAATAAACAAACAAAAATCTGAAAATATACAGTGAAGTTTTTCTTGATAATGTTCTGCAACCTACATACTTACGGGACAATTTACTAACAGCATCATAACTTAGGTCAGACATTCAAAAATGGAAATAATAGTTCTCGGTATCTGGTGAATTTCACTGGCTTTTCCTGGGTTTTTAAAATATTTTTTACAGCAACATTGAATGAGGTACACTTTAAATAGAAAAAAGAAGTGATAAAGCTTTCCACATTCATTTTAGCAAATGCCATGCCTGCAAACTCAACCTTTTAAAGGTTGTGTTGCCTAAGAGAACAGAAGTTCTGTCTCATGCCAGGCGTTCCAACACAAATGCTTATTGGACACACTGGGTAAAGACCCTGTCAAATAGAAGAGCAACCAAGAGCAATCCAGCTTTA
Organism: Rissa tridactyla; assembly: GCF_028500815.1. Lineage (NCBI taxonomy): Eukaryota > Metazoa > Chordata > Aves > Charadriiformes > Laridae > Rissa > Rissa tridactyla. Next base: position 111,503,744 of record NC_071468.1, on the reverse strand, counting down.
TCTGGCAGGTAATGAACAATGACATTTTTAGGATTTCTATATTGTATAGATTATCTCATTCTGATGAATTATAGAGGAAATGGCCCCAATCCTACCCTTTTCAGTAGGGCAAATGCTTTTTGACAGCATGTTTAGTGCACTTCTTACCATCAGTAGTGCAACATCCTTCTGGGGGAGGCTTCATCTGGTAAGAAACAGGAGGACTACTTGATTCTGAGCCTTCTTCCTCCTCCTCTTCTTCTTCTTCCTCATTATCTGCTCTGCTGCCTGCTACAAATTATCATAGTGTAAATGACTTAGAGAACAGAAAATGCTGGCAACAAACCAATGAATGAACAGGGTGACCCAGTTACAGAAAGTATTACAGCAAACTGGATTCTCTCCTCTTGACAATGACCTTACTGTTGCCAACTCTTAAGTTACTTGTTGTTTCCTTAACGCTCCAATTTCCAGTCATGCTTACAATAGAATGTCTTTCATCAAAAAAATAAAGCTTTTAGCTCCTGTGCAAAAAAAAGTTCAAAAGCATGACACAACTGTACCTGAGAAAGTAAAAGAACCTAAAAGACAAATAAAAAGAAGCCTCAATTTTTTATTTTTTTAAATTTCATTATTTTTAAGCTAACCTCATGATTTTTAGAGGCCTAATTCCTGATGTTTAAACTCTTGCTGATTACAGCAGTGTAACTGTATCCTTTGTAATATTAACAGCCAACATAAACCCAAAGTCCTTACTTCTTAGCACTTTAGAATATCCTGGCTACAGCCCAAGTACAGATGCTATTAATTAGGTATTGACCATGTCCTTGATGTTGTACAGGAAACTGAAGAAACGGTTCCTGCTGGAAACTAGGCTCACCACAGATGATGTCACGATAAGAACACCTAATTCTCAGGCCTTCTGTCTCCTACCAGAATCCAGCTGTGAGTAAAGCACTGCCGCTCTCTGAACAATGTCAAGGAAAGGCAGATGTCTACGAAGATGATTCACAGCAGCCTGTGCATGGACGGTGCTAGTCTAGGAGGCAATACTGAATCCTGAGGAGAAGAATATATGATGTAGGCTTCATGTTTTAGAGGGCTTTAGGTGTTTCTTCTTCAGATTCTCTGCTGTAAACCACATTTCTGGTGCAATGGCTACCTACATCAGTATTTTTACCTGATAGCTTGCTTATTAATAGAATTCACTTGTATTTTATTGGTGTATGTTTCAGCCTTTCAATTCAAGATTGCTTCTTTACTTGGGAAAGTAAAATAGCAGTTTGCTCCTACATTATTCTGTTGATCCAGGTTTTAGTCTTGAAACAGAAAAACAATGCAGTCATCCTCCAAAGCTCAGTGTCAACTGAACATACTCTCTTTGCTTTGACTGACTTTAGATAAGGCACTCAGAATCCCATAGACTATTCTTTGAGAATTTTTTCCCCCATGACCCGCCTCAGAATAGCTTTTTATTTTATGATTATTAAATGACTGTAGAATCAGCAAAACAAAAACTACAGGATAAATGAGAATTTGGAAGGAAGCTGAAGAGAGTAAACCTGGAGTTTGAAGATTTGTCTCTAAAGGTTATTAGGATGTACACCCCAGTCTAGAAGAGGATTTGACAGGTACGTTTACTTTTAAGTATCTAAACATCAAGCTTCAGTCCTGGTGCACACAGATAAGGACAGAACATTAAACATGACTGGTTTAAGGTTGTAGCCTAAAGACAAAAATGCTGGAAGTGAACAAGGGAAAAGTGAAGCTCTCCATCTTTGCTATTTAAGTCAGGGGTGAGTTATGTGTTATGACCTAACCTTGACTAATATCCAAATGCAATGAAAAAGCAGAGAGTCTGGCTCTACGCTGTTTTCCCACTCTCCCAGCCATGAAGTTCCTCCTTCCTCTTTGTGCCAGCTCTGACACTGGAGCCTGTTAACTGGAGCCTGCCTGCTAACCCAGCAGAAAACTGAGCAAACAAAAGTGACCGGGTGGTTTTTTTACTGGGTTTACATATTAAATTAGCTCAGTGGAAGACACAGAAAATGCCAAATGGTATAAATGCCTATGAAGACATATGTTTATGATATGTAGTTTTGTTTCAAATGTGTAGACCGGAAAACCATACTCACTGGAAAAACAGGTGTTCGCAAGCTCATTGCAAAAAATGTAACATCTAGGCCAGAAGGGACCAACACGTTCATTTAACTTGTCTCTAGGCACACTACAGTCTCTTTTGCATGAATTATCATGACAGATATGTAATGATATTAGGCTAGTTTCAGTGGCTAGGCACTTTTTTCTGGTTTAGATGGTCATTTATGTACCAAAAGGAGACAGAAAAATGTTTTTTGAACAGAAAAATACAAACCTAAAATGACAAGTTACAACTGGTGATTGATAAAGTTTAAAAAAAAAATTTCCAATTGTTTTTTTCTTAAACTGACTATATGCTCAATTTTCAGGCTCTTGAGCAATTTTGATATTGTAACATCATCAAAGACAAAATACATAATATCAGTCTTATTTACTGGTGGCTGGTTTTGTTGCCAAATGCTACTTTGAACATCTATAATGTGTTATCAGTCCACAAAATAGAAAGCCAAAGCACTTGGGTTGCACTGACCCACTGCACAACCTTGTTCAAATTATTTATATCATGTCTGCTTCACCAGAGGAAACTACTTGCTGTATTGTGGACCAACAGGCAGCTATGGCCAAGCATAGTCCGAGTATATCACTGTGTCAGAATGCCAGGGCCAAGGAAAGACAACAATGAGAGGGGAGAGTAGGGGCTTGTACAAGACCCCAAGGATGGTTCTCTGCTTCAGATGCCTCCCGGCCCTCAGAGCACAGGGATTCATGGAGCTAGAAGTGGAAATTTCAATTTGTGATGAGGCTGGAGTACATGACACCAGCTTGCAGACCTTTCCCACCTGAGGAACAACCTAGGAAAAACTATTATAGGTCCCTTCAGAGTTCCCCTTGTCTGAAACTTTGATGAAAGGAATGTTCTCTGCCCGGCTGTTGTGAAACTTTTAATTAATTACAGTTCAATTCTGTTTCCATTAACTGCAAAGAAAACAGAATCAGTCCTTCAAGGTTTGGAAAGTTCTTTGAAAGCCTTGAAAGAAAGAAGTTACAGAAGAGTGAAATCGCACTTTTGTTCCTGAACAATGCATCTGCTCCTGTAGCATCTTTCCTGACTGATCTCATAATCCATTTTGTGACATCACATTTGGTTGCCATGGAAAAGTTTATGAAATGCTCATAGAAGGGTTTGATAGAAGGATGACATTGTGTAGGAAATAACCAGTATATGTATTTAAACAATGAATAGGAAATAACCAGCATATGTATTTAAACAATGAATGTATAGTCATTATTATGTCCTATTTTAGCAAAGAAAAATTTAAACTATTTAAACTATACTACTTCCAATTAAAAAAAAAAAAGACTGAGCAAATGAAATTCAGAAACACAAACAAAAATGCAGAGAGAAATCTCAGGTGTTAAATAGCAACTTGTGTAGGGTTTACAAGAGAACACGTCCTGAATTTTTACCTTTGCAACCACAGAATAACTAAAAATATTATGTCTAAAGTAGTCATAAACCTTCTTAAAAGCTAAAAATATTTCTGCTGTATTTATTCAGAATGAAAATCAGTCTTAGCATATAACTTTTATAAATCTGTCACGTGTTTAGCATCTTTTACTGCATAACTTTCAGCAGTGTATGATAAATTATAGGATAACAGGTATATGTTCCAAATCTCCAAAGATTACTCCATACATTTACTGGAACAATCCCTAGTACTTCAATTTATGTATATTGATAAATCTGAGCAAGCAATTGGCTTAATTTTGTCAAAATAAAAGACAATGCAGTTTGTATTTTTAATCCAATTCTAACACACACAGGTATATATTTGTAGACCATAAAAATCCAAAGAAAAACTTTAAATACTTTTGGTTTTCTGTATGCTGATTTGAAATGTGTGTGCTGAGCCTTGGGAGAGCAAACAGCAGAACAGTCTTTGAGCAGAAATATAAATTCCATTATTTCCTACCTTCCAGTGACGACAGTTGCTGTTCAGCTTCCAAATACAACTGAGAAAAGATTGGTCTGGGAACTAAGTTGTTTGAGCGGAGAGAGGCCTCAATGGAATTATGCAATACTTCTTCAAACCGTGTTGTCTTGAGCTGACCAGCATAAGAATTTCCCATCTTCCCAAAGAAGAAAAGGAGACAAGAAGAAAAGAAAAAAATAAAATAGATATTTCAATTTTAGCACTCAGAACCTGATCACCGCATGTTGATGTCAGTCTACAACATCGCTCATGAAGGAGAGAAGCTTCATTGTCCACAAAGAAAGGCAAAGGAAAAGAACATTGACTGCGGCAGTCGCTGAGCAGATCCTGCTGGTAAATTACAGGAAGTTATCTAAAAGTAACAGCTTTCTGTAATTCAGCAGAAAGGCAGCAAGCTTTGACACCTTCTTGAAGATGTGGCTAGAAATCTGATTCGAGCAATTCCTTGGTTTATACAGCAATTGAGGAGATGCATTTTCAATAGTCAGCAATCTCATCTGTAAAACAGCCTTTTTGTTTTACATGATTTGAACAGAATAAATGTTAAATGATCTGGGGAATAGCAGAGTTTTGTGAATTTATCTTTGCATGGCCCATCGTGGCCGAAAACTCAAAGATAAAGCAGTTCAACATGTCTTTAGAGGAGCTGTCTCATAAATAACGCAACATTGCTGTAACTCAGATATTGGGAAAGATAACAGCTTTTTCTTTTCAACTTAAGCAATATTTTTCCCTGTCAAGTAGCATTTTATTAATTCTTTTTTTCAGAATGAGGCATTGATTATTTATTTGATTTTGCATTCAATTATTAGGACTTAGAAACTGCATAATTTACGCATTCTGTCATTGAGGAGTCAGTCTATTCCAGCTGAATATCCCCTGTACTTAACTGCCGCCTGCTTTCCGCAGCAAACACAATGAACTGGTATAACCAAAAGCCATGTCAGCTTTCTTTTCCTATTACAAAGTAGCTCTTGCCCTGGGCCCCACGTCCTTTCCCTCCTCAAGCAACTGTGAATAGAAAGCATGAAACGCTTCCTGTTTGCGGCAGTAATTCCTAACCACTGAACAGCCCCTCCTCAGCACTGGGCACTGCCTGGGAAATGAGCCTGTTGGGAAGCATCCTGGAGGAATCGGTCAAGCAAAAGAAAAACTACTGTGCAACCACATACAGCTCCTGATGGAAAAAAGAGTTTCAAAGGAACAACATACAAAATTGACAATTTGGATATGACTCTGTAAAGCATACTTTACATATATGATCATATTTTATATGTTTGTATCATGTAAATTATATATATAGTAGAGTTGATTCTCTATATTATAGCCTATTGATATTATACAGATACTATTAATAGAGCACAGTAAGAATTATAAAACAATGCAGGTAGCATTTAAGAACATGATCTAGAGAAGAAGCAGGCGCTACTCACAAAATATTCGTCTGCATATGCAAAACCAAACAGCAAAGTTGCAGTAAGTAGTACTGATATATCCATTTGGTGAAGGGTAAATGAGAAGCTGCAAAGCCTATTAGTGATGTTCAGAGCTCACATGGAAGTGAGGGCGCGTCTTCTCTTCCAACACAAAAAGCAGATCACAGTTCTCTACGCATTGATAGGAACCCTCTGGCTCCTCTTGTTTTAAGTACTGCTTCGCCTACACCAAACACAGCTGAAGACAATGCGGAAAGCCTGACATCAGTATTGTCCTTAAAAAGCTTTATCAGAGGTGTATGCAGGAAACCCAAGGTCAAGCTCTGAAATGAATTATACTAAATGCTGTTGCTAAACAAAAGCACTAGAAGATGTTTAGTTCTAATTCTAATCCATCTTTCAAACAGTGTATGACTTTCAGGTATCCTGATAATTATTTGTCTTTGTTACATTGATGTTTTATGTTTAATATAAAATGTTTAATTATCAAGGTATCTGACAGGTACCCATTTAATTCTTTGTTCTTTTAAAATCCTTCCCATATTATGAACTAATATTTTCTCTTGTTAGGTTGGAGGCATCTGCGGTCTCAGGGGCCCATCTCTACATCTTCAGGGGCAGGTACAATACTGGTTCTACATGACTGTTCATCGCAGTCTTGAAATCTGGACTAAAGAGAAATAAAAATGCATGAACATGCTCTCTACACGGTAACATTCAGAGTTACACCTTCAGGAGTGGAAACTGCGTTCAGCTATCATCCATGTCACACACTTTCTTCCATAGACTGCTTTATTTAAAAACAGAGCCAACATATGAAAAATTCATGTAACATCCAAAAGACTTTTTGCACTTATAAAATCACCGCTACAGCACAAAGAGAGTATGCAAAAGTTTGACTGCAGTGGCAGAGGCTTGTCTTACAAAGGGCTGGATTCCACCTGTTCTCAACATGACCATGCAAAGCAGATGGGTCCACCTGATTTTCAAACTTACTTCTTGAAAAGCTTCATTAAAGCACGTGAAAAATAGGAAGTTTTTAAATTCATCCAGAGTGAGACAAAACATTCTGAGACAACTCAAAAGCATTATTAGACAAATAGGTACACAGACTGCTTTATGCAATGAAGACTTACTTGCTTTACTGATCACTTTCTGGATCTAATTGTGATCAATGAGAAAACACTGTAATATTCCTGTTTATAAATTCTCTTTCATAGACATAGTCAGCTATTATCCTGTACAGTTTATTAGGAAAAGATATAGATATTTATCCATTCAGGTGCTAATTTAATTATGATGTGAATGGGGTTGTAAAATGAAACAAAAATAAGCTTTCTGGTAAGCTCCTGTGTACCTGTGGAATCTTACAATCACAGTGCCAAACACAATCATAAATCCAGGAATATACTTTGGAAGACGTGATAAGTATTTTATAGCCATTTTCATCATCAAACACACACCAGAAAACGGGCATTGCAGGAGCTTTTTTGCCCGCATCAGCCTTTGTCATTCAGAGTCCCAGTGACACTCTCAGTTGCAGGAGAAATTATTTCTATGAAGCAAGAAAGGGAGAAGCTGTTTCTCACTAACTCTACGATGGTTGTCATCCCGTCTTTTCTTTAAAGCTTCTCAGATTGTGGTACCTGAATTGTAAATTGCTGACTCTGTAGCACCAGGAAGCAAAGGCTTTGAGTCCTATTTTCCTGCTTCAATGAACTCAGCGTTCCCAGCCCAGATTTATGTCTCTCTTGGATACAAGTGGGTGGCACAGGCTAAACTTTCAAATGCTTGTGAAATTCCAAGCCATGAACATAGATGGTGACCAGCTCTATTAAAAAAAAAAAACAACAAACCAACACACTGACACAGAAGGATAGCCCTTGACCCCAGCTACTGACAAATCAAAGGGCACCTCCCTATCACACTGTCAGTTTCCATGGAGAGCACATGGAGGAAAATACTTGCCAATACAAAAGGGAGAAAACAGGGAAAGAGCTGGATCTGGAAGAGCTGCTTAAAACCAAGATAAAAAGAAGAAATCCACTCTGAGGAACTTGGGACCCTAAGAAACAATTGCAGATACAAACGAAGCCGGTCAGGCCAACATCTTAGAAACCCATGGATAATACTGCCAAAGAGAGATGCCGAGTCCAGCCATATGAAAATGAGAGTAGAAGTGTGTTAGTCACTAAAGAGAACAGCCCTCAAATTCCAAACAAGGAACTGTCAGGATTCCTGTGGTAAACAGGGATTACCTGACTAGGAAAAACAGGGATCTTCAGGGTTAATGTCTGTCACATATAGGGTCAACTTCAAGTTCAACTGCAGTTGAACTAGTCAGGCTTTGAAGAAAACCTGCACTGTTCTGCTTGACCCTGTACTCCAGCTGCTGTGATTTAGAAAAGGAGCTCCCTCTCGGCCACGAGGGCAGACCCTACCAAGAGAGCCATGACAGTGACTGGTCATGATAAGACACGGCAATTGCCAGCAGAAGGAGGACATGCAGTGCCATCACCTAGATCTTGGTGGGAGATCCTTTGCACAGTGGAACAAAGACGGTAACACACTAGTGACTTTTTAGTTGCAGTCATCTGTGATAATGATCAGTGAGGATTATTAAGATTTTGTGAAGACTGAAGATTTAGAACAGCAATTCTGGACAAAACTTGTCCTATACCTAGGACCGACTGTGTATCCTAAGGAAAGCTATAGACTTTAGAGCTTGCAAATTAATCCAGGGCTTTTGACAACTCCCACTGAAGTAGACTGATAAAGAAAGACTGCCTTCAGCAGAAACCGGGTAAAGAATATATGTGGGCTGTGTTAAGAAGGCTTGAAAAAACAGTCAAGGGATCTAAGTGCGAAATTAGGAAGACACAATTAATTACTAACAAATTCAATCTTAGATATGACTTACAAATTATTACAGGCGGAAAAGTTTCATATTACATTGCAAATTTTTTGCATTGTAAAATATAATTGACATTACTATTTTAATACAGTAATCCTTCCAGCAAAACAGTGTAACAATGGATGTATTTTCCCCGTGTAAGCAGCCAGCTTTCATACTTCTGAAATGGCCCAACAGAGTCATTTCTATTGGATTATTTCTAAGAGGAGAATGGTAAGATATTTCCAAGCTCACTGTTATTCCAAAATAATATGTTATTGCTATGGCAAGAGGCAATTCATCGCTTGCATAAAATGAGGGGATTTGTTTGGATGAACTATAGATTTAGGTAGCCAAAAGGCTATCTATTAAAATTTGTCTGGGAGGAGAAAGCATTCTTTACTGCAGGTTAACAATTTGTTCACAGATCAGTACCGGCAAAGTTGTTAGTGTGATCCTTTTGCTCTTTGAACATCCAGTAACATCCAAAATTCATCAATATTTCTAAAGCTTGGTAAAGTGTCTAATCCTGTATTAAAAACAACAATCTCATTAAGAAGAAAGAAATCCTAAGGCAGGGACTTGTATGTAAACGTAACTCTAATAAGAAAAGAAAATTTGGAGACAGCACAAACCTGCTTCTTTTCAATGGTAGTGATATATACTATAAGATCCTCCTCAGCCACAAAACTGTCTAGTCACGTTTTACTCTTGTTTCCATGAAGCTATCTGTAATTATAGACAGTGCTTTCTTTAGCTTTGGATTTGGAAGAATAAATTATTTTTCATCTTCTATATTAACATTTGTCTTGTGTAAAAGTGATACTGTGTGGTAAATATATTCCCCCAGGTTATATAAAATTCTTGATTCTGGAGAACTAAAAGAGTCTCTTATTGACATTTACCCCCCACCAGACTCAGCATAGTATTATATCTTATGCCTTTACTACTAGCCTCAAAACAAGGTTACTCTATGCAAAAATGCCTTTTGGGAATGGTCACTGGCCCACCATAACTTCTGAAGTGTGCCTGGGAATTGCCACAGAGAATGAGCGCTAGCACCAGAGCCATGCCGAGACATTACAACAGAAAACTGATTTCTGGCACACAGGATTTTTTCCTGCAACTCTTCAATTTACCAATACAGCTGTAGCTCATATGGGCAAAGATAAAGAAAAACTTATTCTTTCAGAAAGTGATCTCGTTGTTCATGTGCCACAACATTATCACTTGTAGAAGTAATTTACAAAGTTTTTTATTTGTTGGTACTAACATAGTAAATAGGTGGACTATTGCCAAATTCTGAAAAAGTATTTGTTTCTGGAAGTCAAATCTGTTTGTTTATAACATTCTGCCAGAATGACTTGGCAGTAAGAGAGGAAAAAAGGGCTCAGAAGACTGATGGTTATGATATAATACTGGAGTGTGGGAAACACTTAAATACGTTTCCTCATTTGAGATCATTTCCAGACCAATGTTTTACTATTCCTATGATTTTCATCAAAATCTTCAAAAAGGGTTCAATATTCTGCTGTTAGTCTTACCCCAGAAAGAGAAATTTTGAAGTTGCTGATAAATGAAATTATGATCCTCTAGTGAGCTCAACTCTACAGTGCTAATAAGGTTAATATCAGCAGTCACTTAGAGATCTGCTGATTGAAATCCACTTTTTCAGTGAAGTAATTTATTCCGCAGAACTAAAGCTGTCAGATCATCTAAAAGTCTCCAGCCATTCTGTGTTGCATGTATGAATAAAGTTACGGCAATTCAGTAGACACCATTTGGCCATTACATTTTAAAAGCAACATTAAAGCTTTAACTTAAACCACAGTTACCTTTGCCAGAATTTCCAGCTCCTTTTCTGTTACAAGATCTTAGAACTCATATATCTCCTGTGGAATTATATTAGAAATGTTATCTACAGACCAGACCAGGTTAAACTTAATGGTTTCCTAATAATGCCACTTTGGAAAGCAGTTCATGATTAAACACAGAGACTCTGATTAAGGCTGATGACAGGTCACAGAGAACATAATCCTACCATCTTTATACAGCCAAGAACAATTCTGCTACTGTTTCCATAAAGAGAATATACCGCAAGAAGACTACTCGCATCTCTCTACCACTTCTCTTCTCTTTTGCGTTTGCTTTTAATTTTTACCTGATATCCTCTCTTGATTTTGAATATCAGGCTGACCACAGACAGGGGATTTCTCCTGCATTAAGAGTGAGATGATTTCTTCCGCTGACTCATGTTTCCAAGCAACAGGATGTTGGAACAAGAGTGCAGATTGAAAGGTGCCAAGCTTTCAAGTACGCTGAAAGTGGGAAGTGGGAAGACATCACCGAGCTTTTTGGCAACTTTAGATCCCAAGCCAAATTGCTTCTATTAATCACTGAAATCAGTTCTCTCAGTCACTTCCGAAGTAAATAATAGGGTAGGGGGAGGTCGTTATTCTCAGGAGATTGCTGCAGCGCTTAATATGGACACCTTTGCAATGAAATCAAATATATGCAATTTTCCCCACCTACTGAAAAATCAAGCCCATTTGTTAACTGCCCTCTGTGCCCTTGGAAAACACACAGATCCATATCAAAAGGGATGAAAACAGACTTGGAGAAATCAATGTTAAATGACCTCAATAAAAACACTATTAAAAAGCTGTTGCTTTCTTTTTTTCTTCAAGCAGATAATAAATTAAAATATCTAACGGATCATTCTTAATATGAAATTATTTCACATCCATTTTGCCCATTGGAAAGAGAAGAACTTCGCTAAAACCAAGTATTTTCTTATTTTTGCTGAAATTTTTCAACTGCAAACCAACAAGCATTACTTTTGAGGACATGGTGTTCATTTTTCAATGAAAATGCTACAATTCACGCAGGGAACAGTAGCAAAAATCGCACATGAATATTTTCTACAGAAAAAGGAAAAAAGAATTTCCAGATATGTCTATCAAAAAAAGAAATCATATTTTTAAACTCATACAAATTCAACTCTACTTGGACACAAAAAAAAATAAAGCTTGACTAAATACAAAACCACTTAACTTGCCATAAAACCATTAAAATAAACAACTATGCTTGGAGATCTGGACTAAGGCATGTTGGCAATTTAGTGACAAGGAATTTAAGCTGTGATAGCCTACATTCTAGTTTTCTGGGGAAACAGAAAACTCCAATTGCAACCAGATTCTTTTAATTATTTAAGGATGAAAGGCTGTTTTGGTTTTAAGACATAGTTTAGTCTTCCTTTACGACTACAGAAAACTTAAACTTCCTTCACCCTAGAAACTTTTATGCCTACTTTCAAACCAGACTTCAGTTTTTCTGAGACATCTAAAGTAATGATTTGTTTAAAAATGCCACTTCATTTTAGCTTCTCTGAATACAGAAGAAAAGATGCCAGACAAAGTTCAAATTGGTCATAGTAGAAAGTCCTTTGTGAAAAGTCATACACTGGTTTACTACTCAAATTTTTTAAAATCATAATCACTATTGGGACCGATGCCCGATAAAAATCTGTATCTGCAAGAAGAATTTGGAAGAAATCTTAATTAGACTTTTTATAGATGACTGAACATCTATTATTAACTTGTTTCTTAATTATAATTTTCACTGGAAATCTATTTTCAGACATAACAATAACTCTGATTTTCATTTACTTGCTTTTTTGATTTAGTGTGAATCTTCTTTTCACAGGCAATCATACGAGTTGTTCCTTAATATCCTCACAACTGGGTGAAGGAGCCACTTCACAGAAGTCATTGTAGAGCTGGGTGATAGTCCAGTGTTTTAATAATAGTGCAGACTGACCCTAATATATGATATGGCAATAAATACATTTAGGCAATGGCACTTCATCCTGCAAATGCTTTCACATTCCTCTCTGCAGGAAACAACGTATTCTGATGCAGATTTCTTTGATTTTCCTGCAGGATCTCATAAACTTTGCAGGTGTTACTGGAGAGAAAATCCCTTATCAGCAGCTTCCAGCACCGTTCAGCTGATATGCTTTACTATTTCTCCAGCACAGAACCCTGACCCTACGGCTGGTCAAGCAGCTCTGCCTTGGCTCCCATTCGGCTTTTGTGTGTTGCTTTGATCAGTTCCTGGCTGTGGATGAAAGCAATTCTTTTAGAGACCACCTTCAAACTCTCTTAAAAAAAAGAATTACATACATAAAACCAATTGAGCTTGTTAAGCAGCAGGAAGAAGCCAAGTTGAGGGAGGAAAAAAGGAGGGAAGGAGGTGCCACAAATCAACGCTAGGAAGCGATGATCAAAGTGGCGAGTGGAAAATTAGTAAAAAATGATCCCTAAATTGTACAGGTCTGGGTCATTCTCCTTCCCAGCTCTGTAAGCACAAAGACTTTCTCACTATTACCCAGCAAAGAGGCACAACTCTCTTTCCAAGAACTGTCTCACACATCTGCTCTATACCTTTGCGTACAGCAGCACTTGAGATCTTAGAGTAAAGCAGTAGGAAGCAGACTGGCAAGGCAGGAGAGAGATTATCTTGAAATGCATGTTTTCCGAGGAAAATTCTAAGAAATCACCACTTGGGGTATATTACTCTTTCTTCCAGTCACTGGTGCTAGAGACTGTTTCTGAGAATCTTTTCAGAATTCAAAACAAATATATAAAGAGTAATCCCACACTGATTGTAGAGGTTAGCTTTTGAGCCATCCTCAAAACGAGACTTTTGTTTTTCCTTACCCCAAGCCTCCTCCTCTTGGCTCATTCCTGGAAGCAGTGCAGCTGCGGTCTGGGGGGCAGCCACATGCACACACAGAGACAGTGTCTTAAAGACACTTCAGAGACATCTCTTTTGGAGCTGCAGAGGCAGAGCCAGACAGTCTCTGTGGTGGTTCTCCAAGGATATACACAGAGCCCACAGGTTTAGAGGCTCTACCTCATTCACAGAGAAGGGCCCCACTGCTTGAAAGAGATCTTCACTGATTTCTTCTGACAGAGCACCCTATGCCATATCTGGATCATATTTTCCACCCAATGAACAAAGGGGGGACAGAAATGCAATGGGAGCAGCCTAAAATATGCTTCACCATCTGTGGATGGCAAATACAGCTCTAGATAAATATACTACATTGCAAAATAAAACTGAGCATCCAGGTACGCTCAATCAGGAGATCAGTTGCACATGTATTATATGTTGAAAATACAGCAAATAAGAAACATTCACAAACATAAATATGCAATCCAAAAGCATTAAACAAGCCTCTTTAGTTAAGGAACCACTAAGGAACCACTTATCAGTTTGAGATCTGAGCTGCATGTTTTAAAGGTTTAAAAATTCAAGTTGTCTGCATTTTTTTTTTAATATTCCAAAGTTCAAAGTTTTCCTGAGAGGAAATCACTCACCTCAAAGACAGCAAATGACTGACAAGGCAGGAGGTACACGAAATGCAGACAAATGCATATTCTTAAAACATTAATATTAGCTGTAAAATGTCTCACAACTACCATATTTGAACAGTAACCGATATAAGGCAGGGTGAGCATGTTATCTTACAATATGCTAATGTTTTCATTAAATAGCAACAGTATTTTTCAGCATGGAAATACTAGCCGTGTAATTAAAAATATACTGTACCGTAGTGAAAGCATGTGCTCCTCAGTGACATCCAGTAAATTACTCCCAAAGTTTCACATTCTGATTGCACTGCTGAACATCTTACACCTGTGGTAACTGCCAGTGATTATATCTTTATGGAGTTTTCCTTCTTTTGATTTAGAAGAGTCTGCTGCTTGGCGAATTGGATAGGACACTTAAGGCTCCTGAGTCAGCACTGTATGCAGCTGAACAACTCAGTCGGGTCGCCATGACATGAACACTCTCCTGTCACAGTAGAGCACAGGAAGGTTTCAAAGCTATCTATTCTGCAACTCTGGCAAAAAACAAAGTAATGAGACCACAATATACCCTGGCAAGCTGTTCTCTAATTTGTGTGCTGGCTATACTAAATGATAAATGGTCTGACTTTATGTCTTATTAATACAGAAGTGCTGTGCTGGGTCACAGTGCTCCTGGCCAGGCACATATCAATCTATCAGTCTGAAGCATTATTAACGTCAACAATTTTGTTGTGCGTTTTTGGAAGGAATGAAGGTGTTTTTTTAAAAAGAAGTGGGGGTGTCCTTTTGCATTATATAGATAACAAAATCCCTAAAGAAAACATAAAGTGTGTATACTGTGAGTACTTCATTTTGGTAAAAGAAGAAGAGATTAACAGAAGAGAAATTAGATATGTAGCAATATTATCTTTGTGTTGGTACTATGCCTGTATCTTCTGAATAAAAGGATAAGAAATCAAAAGAATATTTGAGAGATTATGTTCAATATACTGCTGGATATACAAAGAAACAGCTATTGTATCATGTTTAAACAAACACTGCATCTTTTCAAGATACATCTAGAGTACATGTACAGAGAACATTTATTTCTGGTAATGGTATATTTATCAAATGTTTCCTTAGGTCACAAATTGCAGTACATCACTTCAGAAGAGGAAAGCAATTATTCTAAAAACTGAATTTTCTTTTTCCTATGGCTCCAAGTCATGAAACATTCAGATACGTGCTTGATTTTAAACTCAGTTAAGTATCACTGAAATTAGCAAAATTAAGCACTTATCTAGGCTCTCGGTTGAATTTAGGTTCTGTATAATCTTTGTATGCAGGATACATTGAACAATGAAAAGAGGTTATTTTTCAGTACAGCTTGTGAAACTTTGTTTTCACCCTTTACTCTCAGGGTATGCTTTCATGACTGGCTCAAGCTGCTCTAAACTCAAGTTACAGCCGAAAAGGAATGTCTCTCACTCTTAATGTATATTACTCCTGTGTCGTTTGGTGGCATGGATCTGAGTTGGTATGGTTGAAAACTAGTAATTTTTTTTTAGGGTTATGTTCAACTAGATCAGATCCCTCATCTAGCTATGCATAAAACATGTCTCCATTAATATAAGCAAAAGAAAAGGCCCAGAAACATGTGACAGGATATTTTTCTCCAGAGTATGAAAATGCTTTAAAGAACATATTTACATTTTAAAACTGCACCTTCTAATTCTGCTTCTGAAATACAAAAGGAAAACATTGAATTTTAAAGCCTGCTGAGGAATCCCTTGGAGACCTGGGTGATTTAGTGTTTTCACTCAAAACAGTTTTCATATTAATGGAAAGCTTTCATCATTCATTTAGTAATTTTTTAAAATATATACTCTATACTTCAATTTTAGATGCAAGCACTGCACATAAGAATGTGGAAAAGAAACTGCACAGAAAGTAGTAAGTCATGCTCTAGGAGAGTGACTAGTATGTTCTTCTGTTACTATGGAAGTGAACTAGAAGTTTTATAAATGTTCTATACTTAACGCCAAATATGAGAGACCTCAGTCATGGCATTCTCAAGTAGGGTACAAAATCATTCAGCTTGGGAACACAGAAATCACTGTCTGGTTTCCTATCAGCACTGTACAATTGTGTACCTTAAACATATTAACCTGACAAGATGACACTTACAAGATTGTATTGACAGCCAAAGTTTAGAGAAATCCAAAAGGAAAACAAATACTGCAAGAAATACATATGAATGTGTGTGAAAGCACATGATTTTTAGAAGAGTCACTTCTAATAATTTACCAGGTCAACAACACCACAAGCCAGAAAATTCACATTTTAAAGAGGTATAACTTGATTGATGGCAGCCAAACATACTTGCCCCATAACTGTAGTGCGTTCGTGAACTTCTCTAGGATGGTGTGTAGAGTGCTGTCTAGAATGAAGTCTAGGATGCTGCAGCACCTATCTCTGATGTTGCTTTGGGACTGGAAACACAACATCACTCTTAAAGAATATTAGGATAGGGTAGAGTTTAAAGACGACGATGTTAACCTGAAATTCAGTAATGGAATGCAGAACGTAAAAAGGGTCTGCCTGCTTTGGATATAGGGAGAAAAGGCAAGCAAGCACAGAGGGGCCTATTGTGTTTGATTAATACCCGGAGCAGGAATGCCAGGAATGGGTGATAAGCATGGAGGTTATGTATAAGAGATCTCGTATACAGAACCAGTGTGAGTTGGTCAGTATGCAGCTGCTGATGCAACATACATGAGAAAAGAGTGGGTCTGCCTGCTGAAATGAGCTGCTGAACCTGTGTGAAATGAGTCAGTAATGTAAGTGATGAAGTGACAGAACAGTTGTTAGGGGAATTGTAATTATCCCAACAAAAGGTATGTAAAATACATACCTTGTACACTACGCACTCACAGAAAAGAATCTTCTTTTTTACAGGAATCTACAAGGCATGTTTTCCAAAGTTTGAGAACATTGCAATAGAAGTGAAACAAGGGACATAACCTGAGGTTATAACCTCAGGTTAACAAGATTTTCAGAAATTCAAAGCACAGACTGAGACAAGGGCAAAAATCATAGAGTGTCACAGAAATATTTTACGAGGACATTCGTTTATAAGAAAGAACAAGGAAAGAGTTCGTCCACTGTGCAACCAGAAAGGAAAATTAAGAGATGATTGTTAAGTGTAATTCTTTTTTTTCCAAGAAGATGAGCAAAGGTTATTTGTGATCAAATGACTGATTTGTCCAGCAGCTTTAGCAGGGAAAAATGGAGACTGAGCATACAGAAAGGTTCAAACTTAGTATTTGAACCTTTCTGTATGCTCATTGTATATGAAAAAAATAAAACTGGGTCCTGCCAAGCAGAATGACTGGTTTAATTGCAAGACAACTACTTTTCTTCTCAAAATGTTTTTTAAATGGTTGCAGGCATACTTGTCTTTTGTGTTTATGCAGAAATATTGAAATGTGTATAAAATCTTATATAAAATGTGATATATGTAGGCTAAAAATGCCTACCACATTGAGCTTTTCAGGGTACTTATGTGAAGTCCAGATGGCCTCCTCCCTGAGAAATATGCTCAGTCTTGTACTTTGGACATGTACAAAAGGAGACCTTTAAGATCTCCTAGAAACATGGAGTGCAATTCAGATGCCTAACCACAGGCATCTTCTAACTTTGAGATGTCCTGGGATATCCTGTCTGGATTCTGGCTGCTGCTCCAAAGAAGCAGAGGTCTGAGGCAAGTTCTCTGTCATATCTGCTAGTCCTTTATCTCAGGTAAACCAACAAACAAATGAAACGAGGTACCTATACTTAGGCAACTGCATCAGACTGCAGGTATCTACTGGTTCACTAGACAGCAATTTGCACTATAATCAATAAAATCAATGGAGCTGAGAGAGTGATTCAGCTGGCCAGCCGCTACTGTTTATTTACTTCAACATAAGCTGAAACAGTCACCTGGCTCCACTGACCACATTGGTTATATCTTCATTGACTACTAGGAGTTGCAGCTGCAGATGTCTACATGAAGACGTCTATATTTAGGAGTCTTGGAGCTCAATTCAGTTGCTTACACATAGGTGTTGCTTAGACATTGAGAGACTGCAGGTATCTGAGACAGCTGCGTAGGTCCCACACAACGTAAGACCTGCAGGAGACCAAGCCAGGCAGAATAACCAAGGACATCTCAAATATCAAAAGAAACACATAAACAAGAAACTCAAATCCTTAATCTCAAACTAAATCTCACTCTCAAAGTCAAAAATTGGCATGTCTATGGATGTACTGTCAAACACCTTGGCTTCCAGTTTGCTTCTGGCTCCTGATCACCCGATTGGCTACACTGCATACATGTTAGTTTACATCCAAGCATTCTGCACTCAGCTTTAGTTGTGCTAGTAGTTGAATAAGGCATTCCTTTTCCTAGGCAGCAAGGACAAGATTGTGTCAGGTTTGTTTCCATCACCCTACACAGTTCTCCAACAGTTTCCCAAAAAGCCTGGTGCCCTCACCCACCTGTTCACACTCCATGCTCCCAGGCATGCAGCACACGCCACACCATGAGACCATGAACAGTCCATTCTGGCTAGCTTCACAGAATTTTGGTCATCTGAACACACATGCACAAAACCTGTGCCTCAGAGGCACAAAGGTCATGTGAAGAGCACTGCAGACACAGCCCGTTCTGAAGAATGCTACCCTGAACAGTGTTGGTAAGAGCCACTGCACGGCATGGCCCTTGGGCCACATCTCCCCAGACAGCTGTGGGTCCAAAGAACTGGAGCTGGTTCTCCCAGGGCAACAATAGCTGAGCAGGGCTTTCAGGATTTCAGTTTGGCAAGTTCTGTATAAATTCTTCTAAGTCCTTTGCTGGCATTTTTTCTTTTTCTTTTGTGTTTTTTTTTTTTTCTCTGACCTCAGTGTCCTTCCACTGTTTGACTGTAAATTGGGGATAATATCACTTCTCTAAGGTGCAGAGAACAGTTATACTCAAGATTGCGAGCTCTTCCAATCATGCTGCCAGAAAAACCATGTCAGGAGACTACTCTTTGGTTTTTGTAGGTATTAAAGAAACAGGAGTTTTAAAAAAGACATTGAGGAGAACTGCAAAATAATGTGCAAACATCTAGTGTGAAATGCTAACAAATGTGAAGGAAACTGAGGAAGCGAGCATAGTGAACTGCTATTTATAAAGTAACAGGATAGCTGGATAGGATTGTCTTACATAGGGAAGTGTATTAAAGGCACATAAGAACCTTTTTTAAATACTGCTTTGTATTTAAAATAATACAGGTACTTTTATTCTTCGTATCGCTGAATTTACAAGGATCTTAACCATGACAGTATATGTTTTTAAAATCTCTGAGAAAAAAAACGTTACTAAAGAGTAAAATAAAAGGTCAATTAAGTTTTATAAAACAACCAAGGGCTTCAATACTGAGTGAGAAGAAAAAAAAAAAAAGAAAGAAAATAATGAAAGGAAATACACACTTGCCAAAAACTAGAGCAACCAATAAATTGCTATCTCTTGCTAATTCCTCCTTAAACACCAACTGCACAGACCCTCAAGACTGAAAAATTAAACTAAACAGGGTCATGCTGACCTTAAGGCAAGCAACAGACTTAATACTGCAACAGACAACCATGAATCGTACCTAAGCAAACCTCCCATTCCTTTTCAATAGAACGCATTATTAATCAGACACATTGTTTTACAACTGGTATAACCTATGCCAGAAAAAGCTTTCATTTTCTCAGTGCACAACAGGAACATTTCGGAGCATCACAACTGTTTCTTCATGGCTCTTAACCGTAACGGAAACTGTTGCTGTTGACAAAACATTTTGTTTTTATTCACGCACTGCACAAAAGCACCCACTACTTGTTCAGTCATGCTGTACCTGTGTAAAAATCTTAAATGAATGTTCAAAGACAATTTTTTAAAAACTTAAAAGTTACAACCAGACTGATACTTCTGTAGCTATTAACGGCTCTAACTGTTCAAAACACTTCCTTAAGAGTGTTCCTTCATCTCTAGTAATTGTCACGCTGGCAAAAAAAAACAAACCTCCGAACCTCCAGGCTGAGTAACATCCATTTGAGTGCTTAGAAAAGCAGCTCTTAAGAACTCTCAACTTTCATCGCTCTCATTGTGAAAGACCTCATATGCCAAGCCATGTGATGGAGGACGCTGTACAGTACATTGGGTCAGGAGACAAGATGTGGCACCATCTTATACCTGGGGAACAGGCACATTACATTCTGTTGCGAATGGGAACTGAAACTAATTGAACAAATCCTGTGCTCGGTGTGTGTGATCTGATACGCCTGTGTTAACCTATCTCCAACTTCAGAGAAATTTCCACTGCAAACTATTAAAGATACTTAGACAATTTCCACTGTCATTGACATGTTTTGTACCTATTTCCCAATCTGCCATTTACATATGTTCCCAACATCTGTATACGCCTGGGAAGGAATCATGTCCATGTGTACCAATGGATGGCTTTTTTCATACTAAATGAATCAGAGAGGAATACAAACCTCTCTCTGTTTGTAAGCAAAACCAATATACCACAGCACAACTACACACACAACTGTTGTACTACAGCACAACTTTCTATCAGACCCTCTTACTTTAATTACTAGGAATCATTAAAGTTTTAATATCTTTAGCTTAACATGGCTTTAGATATATTTTTCTTCAGAATTTGTCTGGTTGTTTGATTGATACTAGAGCTTTGTGCTGCATACTGGATGCATTAATTAAGAATGCTCACAACACCACAGTTTTTAATCTCACTTAAATAAAAACTGCATCGCCTCAGTTTTGAGAAGCTCCACAATCTCCATTTTATCTTTCTTCAGATTGTGGATTATGTATCATAATTCCTGAACACTTCAGTGGTTAATAATATCCTCAGAGAATCACAGGGAAGTAAGGATATGTTCTTCCTCTATTTCACCAATGGGAAATTACAGTCTGAAGTGATATTAGTGCAGCTCCCATGAGCATCTGAATCCCGAATTACAACTGAAATCCATGGCAGGTAATGTTATCTAAATACTTGCAAGAGTCTGAGTGCAAATATTTCAATCAAAGTCATACAGGAACTGTGGAAAAGCTCAGACATGAATGCAGTTCTCCTGAGATACCACTCTGTCCTGAATCATCATCTGTTTAGCATTTTATTAAATATTTACATACTTAGTTTAAATGCTGGTAGATATATGCTGTTTGGAGGCTGTGGAGGAGTTAATCTTGCAATTTCTGTAATTCTGCAAATTCTGTAAAGCCTAATGATGCAGCCATTTTGTGATAAAAAGTAGATTTTTTTCCTTATTTAGGTAAATGGTGCTAGAAATTCCCTGTAACTTTTAAATTATTGGAAGCTACAGATGAGGAAAAATAAAGCATATAGCTTTTCTGTCTCCTGTTGTCTTCTTCTACAATTTCTTAATTGATCTGCAATAAGAATAGAGATCAAAACCCAGTGAGATCAACAGGCTTTGGATCAAACCTGACATTCCTTTCAACTGCTTTATGAATGATCTCAGATGATAACCAGAACTTCTGATGATTTTCACTCCTTAAAATATTGTATGTTCCAGTGAAAATTCAGCACCATATCAAACTTTCTATAAGTGTTACAGAAATTTAAGAAAATGTTCTCCTCTATAATGCATTTAGTTAATTATACAGCTAGCGTCTTATTCCTCTGGTTTGCCAAACTCTCATAGTTATCAATCACAAGGCTCCACTAGCAAACAGAACAGATCCTGCAAATTTTTACTCTCAAAATTACTCACATCTACAAATGTTAACAGTACTGAAACAATGTAATGCTGAAACAATACAAAACCCAATGTCAAAAGATAAGCAACTCTCAAATATCCATGCAAGTATTACCTGCTTTGGGTGGTAGCTATGCCGGAGGTACAGAGTCTCAGCGTGACTCCAAGCAAAGCCAACTTAGATCTCATACGATCTATCAGCTTAAGTATATATCCATGTAACCACAGCTATACTACAGTATAGCAGGTCTGTTCCTCTACCATGGGTTGTACAGATAGGTGCTGCTGAACTGAGAGTCAATACAGAACTATTCTAGTTGATACTACACTGTGTTAGCCAGAATTGCAGTCTCCGTATTAATTTCTCATCACCCAGCCCCACTTTACCTTGTATATTGGGAGTTACCTATAACGAATAGGCCAATAATCCAGAGATGCTGAAATGCTGCAATCATGAGCTCATAGTAGGTTTTAGGTACCCAAGTAGATAGGCAAGATAACAGCAGACTCCTTTGAATATTACTCCTTTGAAAATTACTCGAAGACTCCCTTAAATACGTCAGTATCAAACAACTAAGAAACAAATCCTAGCTTTCATCCAAAGAAAGGTGGGTAAGCAGCTAAATTTGCTTTCATCATTTGCATCTGGAAAGCTATGGAACAAATTTCAACATAAGAAAGAGAATATAAATTGGACAATACAAATGTGACTCCCTCTGCATCCCTGGTCTGTAAGGCTGCTTGTGAACAATCCTAATGCTAGCTGCCTTTTGGTAAGGCCTGTAAAAGCACAGCAGAATAGCACCCAGCACAATCAAGCCCAAAAGCAAATATCTTTACATGTGAGTTCAAAAAAGTTGTGAAAACGGCTTACTCCAAACTCTTCCACAGAGTAAATTCTAGCAGGTGGAGACCCAGCTGTTGGTGCTAATAACAGTAAAAATGAAGGTCAAGCAGAACTCAGCACAGCCTCCTCCAGCCTGCTGAAATATCTTCTTCCCTTTCCCTAGAGATATGACAAGAGCGGATGACACAGATATGGTCAATTTTACATAACTGTTTGCTAAAATTGGAAGAACCAGAATACAAGTATGAAGGATTTCATATTTATTTTAAATTTCGCATTGCATGAACCAGTTTTATGGTACCTATGTCATTACCTAGGAAAGTTCTGTAGCTGACAGCGCAGTTGCTTGTACATAGGGATTTTTCTAACATTTTAAAAAAATTCAAAACAGGTCTAGTATTTGCAAATAGCATAAAATAGTATCAGCAGACTGGGAATTCTGCTGCCTTTGTTTTTTCATTAGATAAAAATGAGAGGCAGTTACCTGGAGGAGCTATGGACACTATTTTGCAAAGTTTTGATCCTTTTTCTCACATTCTGTTCTTGAGAATCAATTCATCATTACTGTAAGTTTTCTTATACCTAATTCAAAACAGCACAGCCATTTAAACAAGTTCAGTCTATCAACTGATCCCAAGCAAAAAATACAAAGGAATGATTTTTGCATCGTTTTCTCATTTATTATCATAGTGCTCTTCAGCTGAGTGCATAAAGGTTATCAGCTGTGAACACAGTCTGAACAATGTGAAAATACTTTCAGTATGCTACCACCATATAAATTTTAGTACAGTTTCCAAGGCCTCAAAACTTAGCTTTTAACAGAATACTGAGTGTTAAATTGCAAAGGTCCTACAAACTCCATTTTAGCTTAGCATTCTGCACATACAAAATAGGTGATGAAATAGCATAGCAACTATATATGATGCTGTTGACTTTTGAGAATAAAAAAAAAAAGTAAAAATTCTAAAAAAGCCAGCATTTATTATAAGATGATACGATTAAGTATAACGTTTGCTCTTTTATCCTCAGACTTTATCAAAAAGCAATTCTGGACTCAAGTTTGCTAAAACAATATGTAATTATTCAACAAAATTAGAACTTAATTTGACAAATGTGTGATATCTGACATGCCAAAAGCAATGTTAAAATATCTACCATTTTTCTACCTCTTACTACAGAAAAGAAGCTGGAGAGGAAGAACACTGTCATTATGACATTTTTGCCCTGTTTGACATTTTGTCTTGCTCTGGTTTGAAATCATTATTGCACATTATACAACACATACACAAAAAGTATTAGTAGGAGAGGCAATCCAGAGCAATAGATCTATATAAACAGAGTACAAATTACAAGTAGTAGGGGGCTTTTACCATAAAAATCTTAAGACAGCACAAGGGCAACTATACACTATATAATGACAATCACATTCTCTCTCTCTCTCTGTCGTACCTATGTGTCGTATAATCCTAATGATTATGGTATTTATATTTGTAGTTATAGTGATCAAAGAAAACAGCTATTAAGAATGATTTCTTTGTACCTGAAATTGTTTTTTAGTCCTATATTAAAAAATGGCCTAGAACTTCAATGGCTTTTTTGAGAAAAGCAACCTCAGCAATGTATTAAGTGCCTTTCTTAGTAACTTCTAACATTTGGATTTTATTTTTTTTCAACAGCAATTAAAAAAGCAAACAGAATTTAAGAATTAAGACAAAAGGAGCCAAAAGCAAAACATAAAACATGATTATGCCACTGGATAAATCCATGATCTGCTTACACTGGAGTGGTGCACTGTGTGCACTTTGGGTCCATTGTGTCAGAAAGGACAGAGTAGAACTTGAAAAGGTTGAAAGAAAGACAAGAATGAAGACTGAAAATGTTAACAAGCTTCAGGACTATCTAGTTGGCTGGGATTCTTCAGAACAGAAAAGAGATGTCTTAAAGGCACATGCTAGAAATCTACAAAAACATGAATGGCACATCAAGGGTGCATAAGGACAGAGAGTTCACTGTACCATCAAGTATAAAAATTAGGACAGTCTCATTTATATTATTTTAATGCCATTATTTCAGTTGGTTGTTAGTGCCTAATTTTTCTCAAAAAGGCTGGGCATTGCTCTCACATTTGAGTAATATCCATTGTACATTGTCCCTGCAGCAGTGACCAGTCCCTCATGATCAAGATTTCATGTGACTAGATGAAAGAATGGAATAGCACTCTAAACAGCCAGCATGAAAGGTACAAAATGGTATGTCTGAAACACCACAACTGGACATATTGTACCAATTGACATGTTAGGAACAAGCTTTTATGTAACAGCAAAATTCTTGCATTAAAGGGCTGACTCTTCCACGTCTGCCAGCATACATTTATCCTGTAATTTGTATAAGAGCAAAATTCTTTGCGTAAAGGAGTGGCTCGCTCACATCTGCCAGCATCCATTTTCCCTGTAATTATGCATCCAGTATATTTTACACACACAGATCACTTGTTCATTAGCAGTAAACATTTCTTATGAAAGACAGGCTTTTTTCCTAGACATTTGATAAAGGCTCTTTCAGAAAAATATATCTTAGCTTTATGGTATAATTTGAAAGCATGAGGAAGATGCATTCAGAAGCATTAGCACAAGATCAGTAGACAACAAATTTAGGCTTCTACTTCAAACTTTGAAAATGACAATTTTCTTTGATTCCGAGCAGGTCACTTCACCTGCCCACCACAGGACACCTTGGTCCCACTATTTTGTCCCATATCTCTCATTTTGGGAGGCTTAAGTTCATCCTAATTTGTTGTAACACAATTTAACATATTAATGTTATGATCTCAGCCTACATTAAAAAGAATAAAAAGCCGTACGATGAAAAATGGTCTGAGAAGTTTCTCTCACTAAAATATGTTAAGCCCGCTTTTATGTTTTGCTGGCATAGGAAGAGAGTTACTTTAATTTCATTTTAACTTAAATTTATTTCAAGCACCTAACCAGCTAAGTAAGAACAAGGCTCATTTAAAAATACAGCAATTGAGGTAAGAACTTCTTTTTTTGCAGGGGTTTGCCACAAAATTTCACACCTGCTCTCTACACCTGCAACTTCTCTGAGCAAGAAACCTGTATTATCCAGCACCACTTACTTTTCACTTCTTTTGAGATTACTCAAATTCCTGTGCACTATTCCATGGTATGTAACAGGTTTCCCATCTCATTCTTTCTGATAAATTTGGGACATAATTTAAGATAGAATCATAGAATTGTTAGGGTTGGAAGGGACCTTAAAGATCATCTAGTTCCAACCCCCCTGCCATGGGCAGGGACACCTCCCACTAGATCAGGTTGCTCAGAGATCTCAAACAGCAATACATGTCTAGTTGCCCACAATCAAAACTCACTTCTGAAAGATCAAAAACTTGCTGTACACCATAGAAGACCACTTTTTCAGAAATTATTGTAAAATTCAAGATTAACTATTTCATCTAATTGCACCGTAGTGTACATACCCATTTTTTATATGTTCAGAAGAGAGATTTAAACTGTTCTCTCATGATGAAAATGAGCATATGCATAAAAACAAGTGCTATGGAGAAGCATGGGAAGTCAAATATTTAAGGAATGGTAAAAGCAATACGTTTCTTCACTTTATCTTTGTTGCACGGTAATTCCAGTGGCTGCCCTAATTCTTTTATTAGCAAAAATGGCAAATAAGCAAGTCCAGTACAACGTCTTGTCTTTCATTACCTTCTAGACCTCCTAGAACTTCTGTCCCCTCTTCCTGGGCTTCACAAAGCTGAAGAACTCCCTATACAGTCTTTCTTATGGAAACTCCTCCATATCTCCAGTCATCCTTGTCTCCATTCCAGGACTCCCCTGGCTCTACTCTACTCTACTCTACAACTCGAACTGCACACATTATTCAAGATATGGGTAGAGAGCAGATTAATACAGTGGCAAAATACTGTTTACTTTTTTTTTTCCTATATTCTCCTTTTAATAATTATTAATTTTTTATTTGCCTAACTGCCACCAAGTTTTCACAGAATCATAGAATGGTTTGGGTTGGAAGGGACCTTAAATATCTTCTAGTTCCAACTCCCTGCCATGGGCAGGGCCACCTCCCACTAGACCAGGCTGCTCAAAGCCCCATCCAGCCTGGCCTTGAACACTTCCAGGGATGGGGCATCCACAGCTTCCCTGGGCAACCTGTTCCAGTGTCTCACCACCCTCACAGGAAAGAATTTCCTCCTGATATGCACTCTAAATCTACCTTCTTCCAGTTTGAAGCCGTTACCCTGTGTCCTATCACTCCACTCCCTGATAAATAGCCCCTCCCCAGCTTTCCTGTAGGCCCCCTTTAGGTACTGGAAGGGGCTATAAGGTCTCCCTGGAGCCTTCTGTTCTCCAGGCTGAACAACCCCAACTCTCTCAGCCTGTCCTCATAGCATAGCTGCTCCAGCCCTCTGATCATCTTCGTGGCCCTTCTCTGGACCTGTTCCAAGAGGTCCATGTCCTTCTTGTGCTGTCCTTCGACCTAACAACTTCAAAACCTGTCTCCCGATGGAGAACAGTTAATTCAGATCACACCACTATGCATGGATATTTAGTTGCTATATATTACTTTTAATTTATTACTTTTAATTTACACCAAACACTACCTATCATCTGATTCCTGGATCATTAATTCTGCCCTACAATTAGGGATGGAAATCTACAATGTCTGACTTCCCTTTACAAAAGTTGTAATGACATTTCCAGCAGCTCTTGTAATCCTAATTAGGCTTCTCTAAACTCAATAATGTAGAATGAAGGCCAGTACTTAAAAATGGATTTTTTAAAAATAATTTTGACATAATCTACAGCAGATACACAGAAACATCAGAGGGACAGACCAGCCCATCTGAATTTCAAAAAGGCCATTTCTGTGCTTCTGAGAACGTCAAATTTGCACTTCTGACTTCAGATGTGAACATTTGCAAACATGTACAAGTAGGAGTCAGTAGGGGGAATCCATTCTCCTCTAGCACAGGTTCTGAGTAATTTTTTCAGTAGTTTTTCCAGTTTGTGCAGTGAGTACCTCTCCTTTCTGGGCTGAGCCAATCTACACATTCATGCCTCTTATTTTGTTTGGGCACAGGTATTCACACATGAACATGTTAAGTGGGATCAGAACATGACCTAGCGGAAAAAAAAATATTTATTGCTTCTTTTTCTAAGTTGATTTTCAGCCAGCTCAGTCCCTTAAACTATTTCACCATATAGCCACATGAATGCATATGCCACCTATGCAGCTGTGCAACTGTTGTGGGAATAAGAGTGGCCAGCAGCAGCAACTGCCTAAGTGATGGTGGCCGCAGTCATTAGAAGTATTAGACAGCAAATATATATTTAAAAATACATTTTCAAATGGCAGTGGGGAAAGAAAGATTGTTCCTAAGTTCATACAGCAGAAAGTTCTACATGAGTGTCCAGTAAAGATAAATAAAGAGGCAATTCTGTAACCTCAAAGATGGTCTGGAAGTCTTTATAAGACAATTACATTCTTCTCATTTCCTTGACTTCTGTCTTCTTATTCTTACCTATAAATTACGCATTCATGACATATCAGAATATGCCTTCTGATGGCAAACAGCAGTAACCTATTCATTAGCTAAGTCTATTATCTACGCCACTGATGAAATATGATACTTGCAGACACGTATCACTTCTGATAAAAATTTAAATTCATCTATTTAGCTATAGGATCAGAATTTAACTACAGGATCAGGATCTCACTTCTGTAAACACTACCCTTTTGTGTGGCCTTTGCCCTTCACTCATTGGAAAAGTTCTCTTGGGTAAAGCTAGGGACAGAACCGTTTGCAAAATCAGGATGCAACTATGACAAGAAAAACAATGCAGGTATAGTAAGAAAAAGTATAAAATATTAAAAAGAGGTGCAATACTTTGTTCTCCATGTTTTTCTAAAAGTAATATTATATTATATTATATATTATAAAATGTATCAACTATAGAATAGACAAACTGCAGTATCAGTGTTCAAGATCCATACTCTGAAAGTGAGAAGCATTTACTTTGGACTCTCAGTGTAGCAATGGAAATCATCTAGTCTCTCTGTGGTCATTTAGGCATGCTAGGAAATCTGTAGCTCTTCATCTTCTTTGCTAGATGAAGATATAAGAAGGTAAGTAATGGTGAGTCATCTAGCAGCCCAAAATATCAGTTTTCAAGTCCAATATCTGCCCAAATAAATAACAATTATCCCAATACATGTGTTCCTTGTTATGAAGTTTAGTTTAGCAACAGTGATACTGTTATACATATTCTTCTAGTTAAAGTTAACTCATACATTTCTCTTCAATCCTAATTTACGATAAAATGAAATATGGTGTAGATTTTAATTCTCATAAAAAGTTTAATTTCAGAGTTTTGAAAGCACATTGCGCTTACACTTTTAGTTATATTTGAAGATATCACATAAATACATACTGACACATCCAAGCTCCGATTTCCACTTTTTAAGAACTCGTCACTGATTCAACCACAGGTTTGTTTTATTTTTAATACTTACTTTACCATTTGGCTCAAGTATCTGATATTGAACTCATATAGTTTTCTTATAACAATAATGCAATTATATATATTGATGTAGACTAACTTATTAGTAAAGATTTCAAGTATATTCTAATTAATAATATGCTCTTAGCAAAATGTGGGCAGCAGTGAATCCTAAAAGTTGGTCTTATTAAATATTCCTAGAGGCAGATCCATAACCAGAAACTCTACTTAGCCCTCAATCCTGCAAAATAATGTTTTTTACATTCTGTCTACATAGTTCAAGAATGACAGCAGTACTGCATAATGACATAGGCACTATCGTTGGTTCGGAATCAACAGAAGAACCTGGAGTTACATTCACAGGAATTACAAGCAAAGGCCTGTTTCTAGTCTGACTTCCTCTCTGTTGCCTCCTATTTTAGGCTTAATGAGCTCTCCCACGGGTAGGGCCCCAGACTATCGCCCTGGTTGTTCACCACTAAAATTTGCAGTATCTCTTTGCAAAATTGGGGATTTAAAGAGATCTAATCTCTAAAAAGAAATCCAAGCTTACAAGGAGCATACAATATGTTTTCCTTTTGCACTCGGGTAACAATAGAAAATACTCCTAATATATTTCTTTTCTCATAACATTTTCAGAATAGATTATTTTTTTTAACTGCATTTAGCACAAAGAAACAACTTCACTACTGTACGAACAGAGTGAATAAGTAATATAGGAGCTGAAACATATTAGGTACAGGCTTTGTTTTGATAGTGTAACTTTTATTCCTTGATGAGGAAAGCAATCCATCTTGAAAATGATGGCATAACTCTTCAAGACATCAGTGTCAATGTTTTAAGCACGAAATGCATCAAATATCAGCTCATTTTTTTTACTTTAAAAGTACCTCAGTACATACCACCTGTGAACAAAAAAACCCTAACTTCTTTGCAAGTGTTAAAGAAAGGTGGGGGGGTTGTTTTGGTTTGTTTTCTCAGAACAGTTGTCCATAATATGTCAAAGCAAGAAGAAAATAAATTTTTTAGAAAGTAAGATCTCATGACATATACATTATGAAAAAACATTAAAATTGATTTTTGGATATGCAATGTATAACTTACAGGCTTGACTAATCTGCATTTTTAGAAACTAACAGATTGTTTTACTGGTTAGTGCAAATGTTATTGATCTTCTTTCTTGCTGAATTAATAGCACTAGCATAGGACAACTCGCTTTCTCAGCTTTCCCAATGTTTTCCTGAAAAGAGGCCCATTACATGGCAGGGGGCAAAGGACAGGCCCAGATAACACTGTTTAGACATTTCTTTGATGTCCACAGGCATCATCCTCGACAACTGACCACTAGAGACAAAAGAGCACTCTTAGGCTGCTGGAAATCCCAGCCATTCTTCTCACCACCTTTTGATATCCCAAGGCTTCTATACCCTGACCTCTGCACTTTGACACAAAGATCTTATTTGAAGGATGGTCAGCCATGTCAAAAATTCTTTCCAAATTTAGCCAATAAACTAAGGATTTCTTTTGCTTTTCATAATTGCTTTGTGTCCTAATGTACCAGGGGGAATGGTAAGAAGAGTTTACAAAAACAGCAGAGGGAATAGTGTCAATGAGAAAAAACATTCAATTTTCTGGTTTTGAAACCATTCTGAAACACCTACTTTCTTCCACAAACCACTCTCTCTAAAGCTTCTTGATGACACCACGTTGTGCACACGTACCCACGGTATTTCTGCCTCGTCAGTGCCATACAGAATATCAGTTTTAACATGCACATGTATGAGCTCGCTAACGTAATTTCAACCAATAAATGTACACATTTTAAATGGTGTGCATGCTGTAGTTTAAGGACTGATATCAATTTCTATACATTTGTTCATATTTTTAAAAGAAATGTAACTGTAAGGGTTTTCAAAATCTTTTCCTCCCTACAACCAGTGTGATTAATAATTAGATCATTTTCCTATTGTCTTCCAGAATATTTAGAGAAAACATTTTCCATGAAACTATCAGAGATTACTATGGGTACTTTTAATCAAACAGTTTCATTTTCCCCCTTTCTGAGGGATAAAAGTTGAACCAAATGGTCAAACAGAAATAATACGCATCTACCCAAGACACTGAGAGTCCCCTATCATCAACAACACAGTATTTTTCCTGCAGCATTTAAACAACATTTTCTGTACAAGCTCAGCCAGGAAAACACTTAGAGAAACAACCTTCTACCCTTCATTATTATGGGAAGTCCTACTGAAAACCCACTCCAGATACATAAATGACATCATTTATGTAAGTAATAACTCTAACAAGACAAACTTACTGACGATCAGTAAGTATGTACAAATTCGGAGTTCAGCGAAAGTAGTGTCTCTATTCAGTCTCTTGTGCTTTGACAACCACTTCCGTAACACACTGCTCAAACATTGTCCTGTAGTGAAGTTCCATTGCTGGGAATGAGGACAAAGTCTGTTTCAAAATTTGATGGATTTCACAGTATATACTCTTCTAAACTAACTTTAATTTAAAAATCTATGCCCAAGTGGTAAATTGTTTTGCATTGATTTTTTTTTTTTTCAAACTGGCATTGATACAATTTTTTCTACACTGACAATATTCTTCCTAATTTATAAGTCAATGACATATCAGTGATAACCAACAGATAAAGAAACATACATGCCAACATTTTAAAAATAAAACTATTCATAATTTATAATGCCAATATTGGGATTTATAATGCTTGTTTTAAAGCCAGTTCTAAATCACCTAATATTATCTACTCAGCTCAGCCAATGTTCATTTACTTTAATGTAGATGCCTATCAGAAAAAAGCGAAACTGAATTCACAAAAGGAATTATTAGAATGACCAAGAATCTTGCCATCTTTAGAAACTCTCTTCTCCTCTATATTAATTTACTACCATAAAAAGTATGGCAAATACCAGCAAATAGTATAAAAAAGAAATAGAAAGAAAGGGAAAAAAGAGGATGGGTTGAAGTTTTCAAATTCAAAAAGTTCTCAGACAAAATACTGATGATAGCCATACAAGGGCTGTTAAAATTGATCCTAGTGGTTTCAGTGGGATTTGAACTAAACCAGACCCTGAGCAATTTTGCTCAGTGATTACTCTTGTTATTTTAAAAATAAATTGCATTTCTTCAGACAGAACAGGGGAGACAACTCTGAATCAGCACAGGGCCCTCAGAGCAACTCCAGCAAGAATGTAAAAGAGATAAAGGTAAAGCAGGGCAAAAAAATCTCTACTGAACCACAAGTCTGGAAACATTTTCATTTAACTGAATCCTGACCATGGATAACACAAACTACACTGAAACAAGCAACGTATACACGAACCTAAAGTCATATCTATATAGCAACATTAAAAGACTAAAAAATCAGTGGTGTAAATTCAATGCATAGAAGGCCATCGACAAATCTTCCAGTTCTAGCAGTGTCCACTGAAAAGATTACAATCACTTTTATAGAGGCTCAGTACCGCTCCAATGTTGGAAATTATTGCCTTGCCAGTTTTACCCACATAGTTGCTCCTGTCGGCAATCCCTGACCCTCTTTAGTAAAAAATGTTAAAACAGTTAAAATAATAGATCTTCACCACCCCCATTCATTCCAAGCAAAACAGGTCAGGAACTGTGCCCGGGAGCAGCTCAGCGGCAGAGCCACCTGTGATAACCTCTGACAGAAGTGCAATAATGAGGTACTAGGGGCAGTAACCTTCTTAGCCAGCACAGTTGCAGTCGGAAGAGGATGTGTGAACAAAGCCTTAATAAAACACACTAGATTTTCATGTGCGTGCTTTTATACATGACCCTGAGCGTAGGCAAGTTCTATGGCTGCAGTTACACTTAATTCGATGTAGGCAGAAGATACAAGATTCAATAGACTATTCCTTTGCAGGCCTGCTATTTGTCAGACCATTCTTTCTCCATTGTGTCAACTTCATTAGGAGTTGACAGACTTTCACCACATAAGCTAACAAACACAATTGTGTAAGCAATTTCTAATTGAATATATTAAAAGATGCACCTTAGCAAGAAAAATTATTTCAAATTGGATCCACAGAAGCACACAGTGAAGAAAATAAACCTCGGGGAAGCTTTCCCTGGAGATTAAGACCTCATTTGCAAAATTTAAAGGCATCACTCCAACACTTAATAAGATTTATCTTGAATTCAAGATAGCCTTTTTTCTTTAGAAAGTAAACACATTGACAAAGAAACCAAATTACATGCAAAAGCAATGCTACCTAGCAGTGAAAAGACTGTGAAGCAGTATAGCTAATCTGAAATGGGGATAGCACCATCCGTAAAGTTTTGCTCTCTTGCTGCCATCCTATACAATATAACGTCACATCCAGATTGGCCTCTCAACGTGATCTTACCCCTGTACTGCTAAAATCATCTGGCCCAGGAAAAGATGCCTGGCCGTTATGCCGAGGGATGGAGACTCACTTGCATCCGCACTGCAGGATCATGTTCACGTCATTGGATCCTTGGCCAAAGTGTCTTTAGGTCTCTGTTTGGCCTCACAGAACTATTTGCGTGTGCTCTTTCCCCCAGTCAGTTTAATTCAATTATTATGCAGGCTGTAGTGCAGCTTTTATCAGAGTGACATTTTTTGGCATGGAACTAAAAACATGTGATAGACGAATGTTGCATCACATTATACAAGACCTACTTAAATAGTATTGAAAATTTTGTGGTATTAAGGAAGTCATAAGTAATTGTGCCATCCATATTGCCTAGTGGGAGCAGCCTTTCAAGTCAATTAGCTCCAGAACCACGCTTAATTTTTTTGCCTTGTAGGGAAATTACTGTATAAGAGAACCCAAGAGAGAACACCACACAGTGAACATCACCAGTGGGCTGGAACTCGGGAATGAACTGAGAAGCCAAGCCACCTGCCCCACTTGCTGCACTCTTTTTCGTACCAACTTACTCGCAGTTGCACCCCTCAGCTGCCTCTGGCTTCCCTTTAAGCACACAAAATGCTGGCTGCATAACAGAAAGAAAAGAACTAAAATAAACACCAGAATGTATTGGGAAACTCCACTGCATAAAAAAAAAAAGACGACACACCCACACAGAAAAAGACATATACTAACATCTATATAAGACTACACACGGTCACTGCCTGAGATTTTACAGATGTTAATATTTTAATGCATGTGAAATTGAAAAAAGTAAACTGACATTTTAAGACAGTTCATTTTGTTCATGTTGAGATTGATCATTTTGAGGACAAGCAAGACGACAAGATGAGGGCTCAAAGACTTATAGTAAATGGGGCTACATCACGCTAGTGGCCAATCACCAGTGGGGTTCCCCCAGTTTTTAGGGCCAGTGGTCTTCAATGTTTTTATAAATGATCTGGATACAGGAATTGAATGTACATTAAGTAAGTTAGGATTCTAAACTAGGAGGAGCTGTGGACTCCCTTGAGGGTTACAGAAAGATCACCTTACAGAGAGATCTGGATAGGCTAGAGAGCTGAGCAGTCACCAACCGTATGAAATTTAACAAGAGCAAGTGCCGGATTCTACCCCTGGGGTGGGACAATCCTGGTTATATATACGCACTGGGGGATGAGAGGCTGGAGAGCAGCTCCGCAGAAAGAGATCATAGAATCATACAATGGTTTAGGTTGGAAGGGACCTTAAAGATCACCTAGTCCCAGCCCCCCTGCCATGGGCAGGGACACCTCCCACTAGACCAGGCTGCTCAAAGCCCCATCCAGCCTGGCCTTGAACAATTCCAGGGAAGGGGCATCCACAACTTCTCTGGGCAACCTGTTCCAGTGTCTCACCATCCTCACAGTAAAGAATTTCTTTCTAATACCTAATCTAAATCTCCCCTCTTTCAGTTTATAACTGTTACCCCTTGTCCTATCACCACATGCCCCTGTAAAAGGTCCCTCTCCACCTTTCCTGTAGGTCCCCTCTAGGTACTGGAAGGTTGTTAAAAGGTCTCCCTGGAGCCTTCTCTTCTCCAGGCTGAAAAGAAGAGAGATATCCCCCCAGATCTGGGGGTTTGGGTCGATGGCAAGTTGAATATGAGTCAACAGTATGCCCTGGCAGCCAAAAGGGCCAACTGTGTCCTGGGGTGCATCAAGCACAGCACAGCTGTCCGGTCAAGGGAGGTGACTGTCCCACTCTACACTGCACTGGTGCTGCCCCACCTTGAGTTCTGTGTGCAATTTTGCACACCTCAATATAAGAAGGACATCAAACTATTAGAGTGTGGTCCAGAGGAGGGCGACCAAGATGGTGAAAGGTCTCAAGGGCAAGACTTATGAGAAGAGGTTGAGGTCACTCAGTTTGTTCAGCTTGGAGAAGGCTGAGGGGTGCCCTTGTCACTGAGAGATGCCCTCATGGCAGCCTACAACTTCCTCAAGGGTGGAAGTAAAGGGGGAGCTGCTGATCTTCTCTCTCTGGTCACCGTGACAGGACACGAGGAAACGGAATGAATCTGCATCAGGGGAAGTTCAGATTGGATATTAGGAAAAGGTTCTTCACTGAGCGTGTGGTTGGTCACTGGAACAGGCTCCCCACAGGGCCTTAGTCACAGCACCAAGCCTGTCAGAGTTCAAGCAGCACCCGGATGACACTCTTAGTCATATGGTTTGGTTTTAGGCAGTTCTGTGAGGAACAGGCAGTTGGACTTGATGATCCTTATGGGTTCCTTCCAACTTGAGATATTGTATGATTCTACGATTGTATGGTTTTACAATAGAGCTTCTTTCCTGTATCCAGGTTTCCTCTAAAGAGCTCCATAAGCAAGAAAGTGAACAGTAGGATGGTTTTCCCACTAGTATTACATAAAAAGAAACGGACTTTCAGAGAGTCTGTTATCAATTTCTCATGACGTCACAGATAAATGTCTGGGAATCTACCACAGTAATCTGAACCTGCCACATATGACCGCAGAGCAATACCCAATATTTATTGATGTATTCTGAGGCCTGGTACCAAAACTCAGTAAAAGTCAGAAGGACCTAACCAGTGGTTCAGAAGTCAGCTGTTTAAAGCTGTCGGTAACTGTGCATTGCCATGCTCTCTGACATGGAGCTGCAGTACATGGAATGGTAAGAATTAAAAGAGAAGATTTACTGTTATCAAACTTTACAATATAATTTTCCTTTGTGATTTTATGACTCATACCGAGGATGTAAGGAGATTTACCTTACTACCCTGAAAGCTGGGTACTTACAATTTCTTTTTTCAATCTGAGAAAGACCTAAACAAGCATCGCTAGACAAAAATAATTTTTCAACTAATTCATAAAATTAACTTTCTAAACAATCCTTTAAAAGGCAAGAGGAAACACATTCCAATACACTCAGATTATATAAGAGACAGTAAATTCCACAATAATCCATCAACAATGGGGGTTGGAACTAGATGATCTTTAAGGTCCCTTCCAACCCGAACCATTCTGTGATTCTGTGTGTGTGTGTGTAAAACTATAGGAAGTTCTCCTTGTGGAGCTGCACCCTCATTTCACATTGTGGAAGCCTACTTGCCCCTAGAGAATGGACTGGAGTACCAGTGGAAGACCAGAGCTTTCCAAACACCATGTCTCTGATTCTGCATTCATATTTGCTTCACAGAATTTAATAGGACTTTTCCAGGACTTTATAAGCTCTTCTAAATACAGAATGTCCACTGTATGTTGCTTTCTGCTCAGCCACCCTCTCACATGAGTAGGCCTGGTTGGTATCTCCTGGCCTCCACCACGCTGGGCCGTGCATCACACACATGAGATGGGACTAATGCTGCTGCCTAGGAAATATTCCTTCTAAATGGTCTTTCAAATGGGGACCCCACTGTGAGGCAGATTACTACAGTACATCACTGAGATTCCTCTCCTGCTTTTCCAGCATCACGTGAACTTCAAATCAGGAGATATATTATACTGCTATGCTGCAAGCGTATAAGGTGCTTATATCATAGCTGGGGGGCTGGATACTGGGTCAAATGTTCGTCTCATGCTGAGAAGACAAGACTTGGTTTATCTGCTTCCTTTTAAGGTTCTCTTGCTTCGAGGCCCTTCTGAGCAGCAGAGACATAATTACCACTGATGTGAACGCTATGCTCTTCTTTACACAAAAGATGACAAATGACAAAAAATGTGGGAATATAGTAGAACAAGGGGGAAAACAACAAAGTGCTTAGCAACATATACACCTGTTAACAGAAGTTTTTTAATTGAATAAAATGATAAAACTGAAACTACTTATCAAAGTCAGATATATTCTAGCAAGTCTGAACTGGCCAGCATCTAGATGCATTTCCTCCTCAAATGGGAGTGACAAGTGACTTTTTCACAGATAGCAGGAATAACTGAGCCCAATTAACAAATATATATGTTATGAGTATCTCCACAGCATATTCATGCATGGGTTTTGAACAGTTAGGGCCCAAACCATTTATAGTTCCGTCTATACAAAAATGCCCACTGAGATCTGGATCCTTCACTTAACTAAAGCATCCTTTCCATCACAGTCAAGTAAGTCACAAGCATTTTCTTTAAAAACAAATGCATTTACATAATAAATCAACCATTTCATTACCTCTGTCTGGGGTGAAAATAATGAAAATAGCTGTCAGATTAAGATGAAACAATTTTTACAACTTTTCAGCAACTTCCATATCATTCTTGTGTTCAAAAATATTTTCACTGCTGTTATTACAAGTGTTGTAATAAAACAACAGGAATTGTTACACCAGTGATATCTATGATTTTATCCACCACTTTATGTGTATGATTTGACCAGCTGGTGTATGGGGTATTACTTTGTTACTTTAATCTGTAGTTCGCACAGGAACTGGGAGAGTACAGATTTTGAAAGCATGTGAAAATGTGGTTCCAAATAAGAAAAGCCTATACTTTCCTTTTTTAATGCACTAAACTTCCAGCTGATAAAAGTAAAACCACTGCTTTTACACCTGCCTGTATACTCATTCAAGTCCCCTTGCAGTTGATACATATATCCTGTAGATGAGGACCTGTATGATGAAATGATAAGAGAAGTGCAGTCATAATCATTAGAAACTAGCTTATCATTTCAAAGCATTGTATAATGACACTAGAACTTCACAGGACAGGATTAGACCATTATTTTTATTTTAAATAAATGTTTATCCTTGGAATAAGGATAAAAAATGTTGTGGAAATAAAAACTTCACATCCCCAAAAGACAAAATCTACTATTTTTCCCCTTTGCATAAAAACAGAAGGCCTACCCACACACTTTCCTACTAAGGACCTCTAAAAACTAAGTCAGCTAGGTTAAAAACAAGGATACATTTCGCAGGTAACCCATTTAAAACAACACAAAAAGTATTAAAGGAGTCATAAAACAACACAAAAAGTATTAAAAGAGTCAATAAGCTAAGTATCAGGATGAATTCTCATACCAATAAATACATTTTTTATGGCAATTCTTTGACAGTACTGCCTATTTTGATGACTGTGATGTTAATATACCTTCAACAGAAAAAAATTCATTTCTATTTACGGCATAATTACATAAAATATGCCTCCAACATCATTACAGATTGTTTCCAGTACATAAAGTACTGCTATGCTGTTTAGATAGAAAAAAGATATTTTCTTCATATAAGAAACAGTATTTATATTTTACAGAATTTTTTTCTAAGATATACAACGTCTAAATGGCAATTTTCTTTTACTGTTTCTTCAAAAATACACAACTGGCTATATTACTTGTTAGACTTCCTCTGTTCCTCACATAAACATTCAAGCATGAAAGGCAACACATGGATAACAGCAAATGAAGGCAGACTGAAAATCAAACCTATGTTCTTTGGAATCCTTAGGTGTAATTACAAAGGAGTAGCTACAGATGTCTACAAAATGACTGTGACGCATTTAAATTTCCTTAGTAAATAACACTATCACCTGCAACAGCCTGTGTAACAAAAGTTTTTAAGAGTTAGTCAGATTTGCAGACTGACCGAATGAATAACAACAGTCTAAGTGGAACAAAGCAAAGAATTTTCAGCTGTAGCTAAAGATGCAATGCTTTCCCTGTGCATGTGTGTAAAACACAAATGCAGTCATATTTTTGTGTAAGTGGGGTTGTTTGTATGTAGATTTTTGTTGTTGTTATGCCCTTTCATGTAGCTTTTATTCACATGAAATAAACCCGTGGCTGAGCCTGATCTCAGCTGAGAGTAAGTAAATCCTTTATTTTGTATGAGGGTGAAAAAAGGAGTGACAGATCACTTATCATTCGCTGTGCAGACTTTGTATTCATGAGAGGAGCCACAATCAATAAGAACCAAAGGCAATTTTTCCCTAAAGATAATTATGCCCAGCATCATTAGAGTGTTATGAGTTTGATAGGCTTTCATTTATTAACAAGAATAGCCTTTGAAAGTTTACAATTTCCTAATTCAAATTTGGCCTTACATAATGCATGCTATAAAATGTTCCTGTTTTATTTTGTTATACAAAACTACACTGGTTTTGTCATGGTTACTTTTACACTGTGTAAGTTTCAAATGCAGAAAAACTGCAAATGTCAAACTGACTGCCACTTTTCACGACTTAAAGTGCAATCTCTTCTGGGTTTTGTGGCGCAGCAGTTGTTTTTTAAAAGAGAAACTATGGAAGTCATTAATTTCTCATATAGAATGTGTTCTTTTAGTTCAACGAGGAAAACAGAATTCGAGCCATTGTTTTTAACTTGCTATTTCACATCAGAAAACTCTTTCCTTAACTTTGTGCATATTTTGGGTAGTATTATTGAGGCTATAAAATCTCATCTAAGAGATTCTGAACTGTCATATCCAAAGACAGATTCCCTTAACGAAGTCTTTAAATACAGTCACAAATAGACAATAGACCTGAGACCTAAGTTACAAGAAAATTTCTGCAAAACTCTATATTCACAATACCAAGGAATATAGACATCTTTAACACAAAACAAATGATCCATCGCTTTAAAACCATTGTGCCTGACAGATATTCACAAAGCAAAGACAATCACGGCATAAGTGAAATTCCATCCCTAAATCATTCTGTTCTGCGCTTGTGCTTATAAGATCTTCTGTCAGGAGCTAATCTCACGTGACAGGCCTGATCCAAAGCCATTTGAAGTCAATGGAATGTCTCTTCCTGACTTCAGGGAGCTTTGCACCCAGCCCATATAAACTTCAAGAACAATACAGTTCATAGAAGGTTGTTTTAAGAGCACAATAGCTAACTATTGTCTAAGTAGAAAAGAATGTTAGCTTCAAATGGAATTTACCTGCAGTAGTAGATTTGTGTGCGGTTTGTTTTGTTATTGTTTTTTTTACGCACATAACACAGTTAAACCTTTCCAAAGTGAGAACATTCAATTTCTTTAGCAGAAGCCACAGAAAATCAAAACTGCAGTCAAGTACCAAAAAAAAAAAAAAAAAAAAAAATAAGTAAGCAAATTTGGTATGTAGTAAGTTTAGTTTTTCTAAAGAAACAAAAGATCATTTTTAAGGCCTCAATTAATTTGAGGTTTTCTTAAACAGCTGTGCGTTAAGGACAAGACAGAAAAAGAGGTTTCAAAAACATAACAGGCATTCCTGCAGTTAGCAAACCAAAAGACAGAGTTAAAAAATACAACAAGTTGTGTAAGCAAGGGGGTAGGCTGACAGGAAAAGAAGTTATTTTGTTCGATTTTTTTTAATAAAAACCCTGATTGTCTACTAACTGAAGTCAATTTCAAAGCTAGAGCTGACAACTACCACAGCAGATAAGGTGACCAAATTCAGACTGTTATTTATAGTTTGAAAAGAATAACAGAACTGTAAGCCCTGAAATAGCAACTAACATCATTTTAAAAACTGGTGAAAGAAAACTCCCATTGCTGTGATGTGGTTCTTCTGTCTGTTATAAGAAAAATGGGGCAATGACGAAGCAGACCAGTACAGAACCTGATGCTAATCCCATGTACACTTGTACCAGTAAATTTACACTGACGAAAAAGCAAATCAAAACCAGGTCTACCATCTCCAAGTTCCTCACAGCAGGCAGAGAACGGTGGTTCTAACTTCATCACTCACACACCAGATCTACTCACTACAGCTATTTTAGTTACCTAGAGTGGAGACGAAAACACAGAAACTTCCAATTAAGCACAAATATTCCAGAATGTCCCCATTTAGAGACTGATTCTGTTTCGTAATGAAAAAAAGACAACAAATCCTAAAGACTTTTATTCCTAAAACATACAAGCCACTGATAATTTTCTTTGTAGTTGGTTCAACATGTTTAACAACAAGCACTGACATTACCGACGTTATTAGTTAATAATTTTCAGAAGGGTCTATGAGGCACTAGATCAAAACCAAGGTAGCTCATACCTCAAAAAGTAAAGTAAATGAGACAAAGCACAAGGAAAAAGCAAGCATCAATTTCTCCAATGTGTAGATGTTATACTTTCTGTCTCCTTCATCTAAGCTTCCAGTATCCACAAATAAAAATAAACAACTCACTTTATAAATACACCTAACCAAATTGCTGATTTTTTATGCTGAGTAGATAAATCAAACATAATTATAAATTTCATTTCAGGCCAGTACAAAATTAAGGTTCTTTATAAATGAAATTAAACAGTATCTCTCAGGTCAAACAGCATGCTTTGTTTTAGTATCACAAATATTTTCTTAAAATAATTGTCAAACAGACAAAAAAAAGAGCCATTTCCTTTGGGTGTTTTGGGTTTTTTTCTCCTTCTTTCTATTATATGCATTTCTGAACTGAAGCATTGTCCTAAAATGAAAAACCAAACTTCCATGCAAAAAAACCCAAAACAATATGCAGATTTTAGCTTTGCTTTTCATTTTTATTTTTTTCTTCTGACATGCACACATTAATGAATTGTTTTGTTCATCCAGAACTACATTTTGAGTAAATAAACCACTCCTATATTTTGTTAAGCCTTATTTAGCCATGTATTTCAGGTATCAGAGAATTTGCTTTCACAGTTTTGCCCTATTCTCTCCTCTTTCTACACAGGCAGTTGGGACACAAACTGCTCACTGCTGAATATTGCTAGCTGGTATCCTGATACCCTCGGACCTGGTCTGCTCCCCTCTTACTCCATTCGTGTTGCTTCCTGCTGCTAACACTTCCTTAGCCTTCAGGAGACCTGGGCTTCCAGTTACCCCCTTGCCGTCTCTGAGCATTCCCAGGTGCTGATAATCTTTTCTCTGTATTGTTGCTGCTGCTTCTCTTTATTTTGGCAGATGCTAGAGCTTTGCAAGTTGCAAGGATCTTACCTCTGAGACCCTCTTTGTTGCTCTGTCTGTGACCACGCTGGAAGCAGGGAGTGATGGATATTAGGGAAGCATGAGCCTCCCCTCGCTGTTTAGCAGCGTGGTCTGCAAAGAAAGATAGAGATGCTGCTCTCTCCTCCTCCCCCCTCGCTGTCCCAGCTTCCTCCTCCCTCCTCCTTTGCTCCCTCCTTCCCATCCACAAACTCTAGTTCTGTCTGTGCTCCAACACAATATGCTACCTCTCAGCACCAGCTACCTAAGGTCAAGAATACAAACCCCTCTCCCTTCCCCCCTGCCTTTTCCTCTCCAGCCTCATGCATCCTCACCCCTGCTTCCCACTGAATATGGTATCTTCCCAACTAGACATGCCTTATTTGGCTCTAGGGTCTAAACCACAGGCAATTTCAGCAGCCTTGGGAGAAAAAAAAGAGTTACAAAACAGAAGATGCACAGGGAAGACCAGGAATACGAAGGCAAAGTGGAAGTCTTCCGGAGAAACTGGAAACTTTGGGCGTTTATCTGTGTGTGAAAGAAATCTAGCCACAGTAGCCAAAGCCTGCCACTTGGGAGATTAGTTTAAAAGATCTATACAGAATAAAGAAAAGTGCCCTGGATAGCTAGTTATATCCCAAATCCGGCTTACCTATTGTTTATGCTCTTTGTTTCTCGATCCTTATTCTAAATAGCTTTTTATAAAGAAGCTTCCAAACTTCTCCCCTGCAAAACCAGACTTAAATACCAGTCTCAGCTGATGATGCAATAGTGAACGAAAGTGAAAAAGTAACCAGTGGTATTTTTTAAGATTATGAGCTATGAAATAATCACCTTTAAGATCATGGAAAACACAGGCACAGGTCCTCAGACTTTTCAGCTTGAATGATAAACGTATTCAAGTGGTCTTTTTACCCTTTCAGCAGTTATAATGACTAGAAGCACCTTCAGGTTATCAGTATGCAGCTTCTAAAAATTGCATATAATTATAGCTAGGCAGCATGTTCTTCTTAAGGACCTAATTTTAGACACACAATAAACCAGTCCTTCTAAAGTGTTTGTGTTTGTTACACAGACTATGGACAGAAGTAGGTGATGCTGAAGACTTCTACAAGATCTTGCCTGCTTAAGGTTAAACACTTTAGTTAAGTGGATAGGATCTCCCTCTGGAGGCCTTGAGAGGCACCTGACTCTCTCTGGGGATGTATGAAAATGTATTAGGCACTTACTTCAT
The DNA here is from genome assembly GCF_028500815.1 of Rissa tridactyla. Classification (NCBI taxonomy): domain Eukaryota; kingdom Metazoa; phylum Chordata; class Aves; order Charadriiformes; family Laridae; genus Rissa; species Rissa tridactyla. The sequence continues at coordinate 111,460,246 of NC_071468.1, read as the reverse complement.
GTGGTCTGGATAGCAAGTTAGCAAGTTAGCTATCATCTGGATAACTTTTGTTAATTAGCCAGGCTGCCAGCATCAAGACCTTCCTTCCTCCGTTGTGGGCTGCAATATGCTTTTTAAGAACTAGTGCCATCATGCACTATGTACGGAAATATTTCCTACTAACCTTCAGTATACACACCACTTTCTAACAGCCTTTACCACTACAAACCGGCAAGAGTACCACTCCTAAGTTGTAGCAGAAAGTTGCTCAGAACTTTGTGTGTGCAACAATGTTTTCAGACCAGAAACAATCCTTACAATCATTACAGCAACAATCTCCAGATAAGTATGAGTAATCACCTCAAACTGCTGCTGTTCATGTTGCAGTTGATAAGAGGACTAAGTCAAAGCTCATAATTTGAATGAGTTTTTATTTTAACAACAGGTAAACTTTAAAAATAAAGACGTTTAAAAAAGAAAGGAGAGAAAATGAGATGTCTCATTTACTTTGGTGCCAAAAGATCTCTATAAAATTAGCTAGATGCTTTTTGTAGAAGACTCCAGAGTTGGCACAGGTCAGCACAACTTCTGAAGGTCAGAACTTATTCCTGATGGTCAGCAAAGGAGGCTTTAAAATGGACAGGCCATTTGGAAGTAACATATCACCAGGACCAGGGTTTTTTTACCCACATAGAAAGCTGATGAACTACTACCAATAGGGTAAGACATATAACCTATAGCTTAAACCAACTTTAGTACCAGAAGAGTGGTAAATATGAGTGGGACACCAATGACTGACTGATGGACTGCCTCTAGCATATTCTTCAATGATCTAGAGAAGGAGGTGAACACTGCTGTGACAAAGCTTGACAGTTGTACAGCGCAGAACACTGAAAAGACAGAAAATTATTCAGGATACACAAATACAGACTGTGAAATATTGCAGGCATATCTCATAGTAGTGGATGACTGAAAAGGCAGGTTAAATTAAGTACTAATAAATGAAAAACAATGGATGTGCAGTAAAAGATCTGCCTCGTAGCTCTAGCAAGCCATAGTGGCACTTGGAGCAAGACAAGTCAGAGGCAAGATGCTGACAGTATGGGCACTCTATAGGGAACTGAAGAACAGTGGAAGAGCAAGAGCAGCTGTCCAGAAGAGTTACCTATCCAGAGAGCGGGTGAGGAAAGAATGGTATGAGGCTGCTCAGGCAGAAGGCAGCAGCACCTGTCAGGGAACTAAAGCTGGGTCCAGCTCTGCTGTTTCTCCAGTGCACAAGCCTACTAGGAGCAATGGACACACTAGGGGCATTCCTATCCTTTGTGTGCTATCCTTTGCCCTCACAGCAGACAACTCTTTTTCTTTCAGCCAATGTTTTTGCCAGTGCTTGAGCCAACAGCAGCAGTCACAGCACCAGAAAATCCCAAAGATACTTCCTCCTTGTCATCTGCTCTTCCTTCTCTGCTCTTGCTGCAGCTGCTCACTGGATGTGCATAATGATGGACTCCTACCCACTTAGTAAACAAGTCTTTGAGCACTGTAGACAGTTTTCTGAAACCATCAGCTTAAAAGCTCACTAGTTGTCAAAAAGGCACATACAGTGTTAGGAAAAAATAGAGAATAAAGAGGAAACCATCAGTTTGACATTGTATTAAGTCTACACTTACAGAATGTTGGTATACTGCCTGTATATTGGGTCATGGAATCATAGGATAATTCACATTTGAAGGGACTACAGGAGGTGTCTAGCCCAACCTCCCAGAAAAAGAAGGGTCAGCTATGAGATGAGGACAGGTCACTTCCGGAAAACTCCAAGGATGGAGACTACACAACCTCTCTGGACATCCCATTCCAGTGCTTTACTGTCCTCATGTTGGGTGGAAAAATTGTCCTTTTTTCCTTTTCTTTTCCTTTCAAATTAATTTTCTTCCTTTCAAATGTCACGCCATTTGAAAAGGCTATAGCAGAAGAGAAAAGCAACATAGAAGAGTGACTACAGATTTGAAGTAACTTCCACACAAAACAGACTACATAGGCTAAGAGTCTTCAAAATGGAAAATAGGTAACTGAGCTGATAAAGGACTAAAGTTGAGAACGATATGGAAAAAGTGAACTGAAAAGAAGTTCTTCCAATTTCTTATAACACAGGAAATACAGAGCACCCAATGACATGATTAGAGACCATATTTGACACAAAATTAATTTTTTCAAACAACTTATAATTAAATTGTAAAACTCACTGCTGCAGAATGTATCACCAGTCAAAACTATCAAAGGGTTCGAAAATGAATTCAGTGAATACATAGAGTTTGGTCCATCAGTGGGCAGCACAGATGCAGGACATCTGAAGGACGGGAATTATCCAAACTGTTTATTCCAAATGGATACTCCAGAGAGGGCGCTACTTTACATTTCTGTTTCTTAAACTCTTCCACAAAGTGGATGTTCCTACTGTCCATTGTCATGGACAGAATATAAACAACATACTTTGCTACCACGTATTTTTACAAAGCAAAGTTTTCTGTGTACTCTTCTGTGGCTTTTTAATAAAACACATTTCTAGCAATTTTCTTCGTAAAGTGACATGAAAAATCTTCTCATACATAAAACACCAATGCAATAATTCAGTAGAGGCAATCAAGTTTCATAAAGTTGCTAAAAGTTTTAAAACAGTCCATCACATAACATTTAAAGACACAATCATGCAGTGAATTTCTGTTTATTATACCTTGATGTAGCCACAACATAGTCTTCAAATACCTGTGCATTTTCATCAGCCATGTTTAGCACAAGTCTTCTACCTCAGACATGTCTAACAATCTCCGCTTCCTCTTCATAGACTGCTTGTAAATCATATGCCCCTGCAAAGATGTAATAAATTATATTGGTGTGGTCCTAGATCAAAAGTATCCAAGTTCTCAACTTGGTATTTTCCCTCAAGGCTGACTGTTCCTCTCAACTTCCAATGATAGACCACCAAAGCAGGTTCTTGGCTTTGTTAGAACAGCCACACAACAAACTCCAGAAGCAAAAGACAGTCATTGCCTGTGGAACTTAAACAGCAGAATCGTAATTTTGGCAGAAGCCCAGGTTTCTGAGCAGAGCCTGTAGATCTGTGGAACAGCCCAAGGGCTGCCGTGGCAGGCATGAAATTCCGAGCTAGTCCTGAAGACTCATTCTCTGTATTAACAGAGCAAGTATCTGCTTTACACCAACCAGGTGCTGGATCGTACCAGCTCAGGCATCAATTTTAGCACAGGATTTCAATTTAGCTATAATCACTAAGCCACAGTGCTCTCCTGTTTTATGCAAAATATACATAGAGATTTTTCTAAAAGTTTACAGATATTCACTGTGATTAAAATGTTCACACAAAAGGCAAGTCTGCCTTGAAGAATTTCTTTCTGATATGAGTCAATATTTACTTTACATTATTGATCATAAATAATCATTTTAGGTGCTTACCACCTCTTTTTTAATTTGTATCTGACTGAGCCTCCAGTCTTCTTAAGCCTCTCAATAAACTAGGGAGAAAATTCTGTTACTCACGTTACAAACATTACCTAAGGTAATATAAATTAAGCAATAACATTTAAAAGAAGAACACCAAATATCCAATATACCATTGACAGATAAAGAAAGAATATCTTGGGGATGAGTTTCTGTGAATAGTGAAATATTTAGGTAGCTACAAGAATGAGGAAGTAATCAAAATACACATAACTTAAATATCTACTGGAAATGAAAAAAATCTGCATAGCATATTCTGAAGTTAGCACTGGACATATTCACAAACTATAAATGACACTAAGCATCAGATTCTTAGTAATTGATGAAGTTCACCACCACTTAAGCACCACTTTCCCAATTACAACAAAACTTGGTTGATATTGAATGTTAGGAACTAAGCCATCTTTGACGCCCTTACAGAAATCATGCAAGACACTTCACAGCTATTTAAAACATTCCAGTTATTATCAGAGGAAAGAAATCCTGTCTAGCTTTCATGTTTAGATGTTGCATGAAATTCTTAACTTGTCTCCTTAAAACCCTCCTTTTAATCATATGAATACCAGGTACTCAATATACAGTCTACAGAGTGATTCACCCTACCAGAACAATTAATTTCGTCCATACCTTTTCGTTCCCCCTCTTTCTAGGATACAGAGTTTTACCCACTCCTCATCTGGAACGGCACTCATAACCAAACAGCAGTTGTTCTCTAGTGCAGGATGGATACACATCCAATCACTTCTTGAAAAAAAAAAAAACCCAACAAATCCAATCAAAAAACCAAGCAACATCACCATAATATTTCATTCTGACAGTAGGAAATTTAAGATGGCTTAAGCATTTTCAGTCATATGGAATTCTTATTACATGGCCAAAATACAGGCACCCCCATGCAATGCATGTGACTAAAGGTAACCAAAACTTAAAGCACATGCCTGCATTTTAGTTAGGTAACATGCCAGTCTGATTATTCCTAGGAAAAGGTTATTAAATATGGCTATAAATTAATGTGTCTAAGAAACTGAGTGTGTCACCTCAGCTAGAATGATGGCTACAAGTAGTAGAAATTCCAAAATCAAATTCAAAGACGTGGTGTCAGACTACAAAGTCACAGCTGTATTATTATTTATTAGAATTTGCCTTCTGATCAGAAGCACCTCAAGGTTCCTCAATACTGTAGGCAAAACTGAATTTTGCCATTCCACAGTCAGCAATCATTTTGCTCTACTTTCTATTAGCTACTTTATATTTTGCTTGTGGTGGCAAAGGGATAGAAACGTCTGCTTAGCTTTAAGGCTCTGGGGATGGAGGTGATCCAACCTTGCCAGAGGGCTAGGACCTGTTCATGAGGGGTGTTACTCCGTAATGGTGAAACACGGAAGCTGTACAAGCACAGCATGGATGGCTGGAATGTAGATGCCTCCAAAATGGAAATGACTACCTGAGCTTTCCCAGTGTTTTCTGCTTTTCCAGCATCCTCCTACAGCATGCTTCCCAGTGGCAGGTAACCCACTTTCCCAGAATCTCTTTCTCCTCTACCCTTCCCTCAGCACAGAACAGGTGCCCCAACATTTCTCAGCCATTTCACATTCTCACTGCTATGAGGCAAAGTGGGAAACTGTGGAAGAGAGGATGGCAGTGGCCAACCCAAACACTTCCCTCTTAGGCTAGAATTACTTTTATGCACCTAGAGACACCACCACCATCAGTGAGTGTGCTAGATCATAAGCCTCAGTGCACACGTAAGAGCAAGTTACTCTAATTTCAAGTGCTACAGAATGCTTTTTCGTATTATGAAATAAAATTAAATAATAAAATACATTTTAAATAATACAAAAACTGCAATGGGGAAATCTTCACCTAAAACAAAAAAAAATAACTTCAAAGACACTTTGAAACTCAAGATGTAAAGATAACCATCTTAGGAGGATGTACTTCAACTTTTCCATACATTTAAAGCTGACAAAATGAAATACATCAGGCAATTCTGGATGTCCTCTGCAACTCAAAAGATACAAACAACAAGTATATAATAATGCTCTTTTGCAACAGGAATCTTCTTCTGTTGTTTAGCACTGTGCTGTTCAGGTCTCATTACCTGACTTGATCTTCCTTATACTCATACAACAAAGTGAAGAAATAAGAGATTTGGCTTCTTAAATTAATGGATGACTATTTGCCATGTATACAGGAAGTCAGGTTAAGCTGAGCACATCAAGAAAGACTACTGTTACCAGAAACAGATTTAAATCATTACATTTTACAGTGCTAAAAATTACACAGTAGTGTTCCATACGTTTATGCCTAATCGTTATGCAGCGGTGAGGACTTCAGTAGGACCTTAGGGAGGCTAGGACATTCATACAGACAGACATATTAATATACAAAAATATGTATGATTCTATGTAGTTTAAACAGATACTTACATCTATTTCTGTCTTTCATGATTTTCTACTTTAGCACCTTTGCAGGAAGATATTTCCTCTGGCTCATCTTTGCAACAACACATACGCACCTAATGGAAGATACCGTTACAAGATTATTAGTGTTAAAGGGAAGATTGCTTTTGACACAGAATTGTACAGACCTTTACAGAAGGCAGGATATTGCAACTACTATGCACATAAATAAAATAAATACATATCATATAAGGAGATAAAGGAACCTGTCAGGTGATATAATTCTCAAATTCAGGATTACATATATATCACATATAGGACATTAGTGTAACAAAAAAATAAAAGAACAGGAAAGTAACAGCATTCAAATGAATTTTAAAATATTACAATGTCAATATAAGAAAAATATCCTATTTTGCATTAAATCCAAACCTTGCATTACATGCTGCATGAGATTCACCAGTAAGAACTTTCACAAAGCAGTCTAATTTCAGCTGCTCAAAATAAAAGTAAAACCTACATGCCTAAGCAAGGCAGCATAAAATATTAAAACATTAACATAATTGGCATTAAATTACACAAGTGAAGCATTTCTAAGAAAATTATATTCTGACTTTCGCATATAGTCCCTCAAAAATTTTAATGAAACAGCTGTTCTAGTATGTATTGATGTTAAAAGATCAGATTTAGGAAATGGAATTATTGCCCCCTGGTGGTAAATTAAGAATCAATGCAATCGGAGAAAACAATTTCAGATAAATAAGCAAATCTTTCATTTTAAGAATCAGGACCTGGGCAATTGATTTCTGGAGATATTAAAAAGAATGCACAGCCATTTTAATATGCAATAAGATAAGAGTAAATGGGGTATAATTTACATTTTCATCTACAAGAGTAATAAAGAATGTGGGAGAAATTTTATAATCAGCTTTATAAAATGTAAATAATAACTCACTAGAATCAAACTCTCTGATCAACAGGATGCCACAGACGAAACTCCTGATAGTCCAGTCAGTTACTTCAAAATCTAATTTTAATTCAGAAAAATAATTAGTCTTTATAATTTTCATGTAAATATAGAAAAACCTTCCTGAATCTGAATCCACGTAGGGCTTTTCTTTGCTCAGTTAGATATTTCAGCAGCCAAGGACAGAGAAGCAAAGGAACAATGGAATTTGATCTTATGACCGGCTAGAACAACAGCATAGTTAAATGTTGATGCAATGTTTTCCACATGGGTTAATACAGAAATTCACGTACCCTAATCCTCAAATTTTGAGTTATTAGCCTCCCTCCAAATATCTGATTACCCAACAATCATCAAAATCCTATTCAATGATTTTTACACTGCATGGCACATTCCTTGCTTCACCCCAAGCTAAAGTAGCCCAAGACACTATTCCAAACCATTTTGCTGTTCCAGCTGGAAAAAACCTGCTTTATCACAGTGGGTTTACACAATCTGTGATTACAACAGTAAGATACATCTTCCAGTTAAGAGTATAACAAAGGGAGAGAAATATTCATTCCTTATGGGACTACATTTATCACCACGGACTAGTTAGCAAGGATCATGTTGCCCATAAAAAAAAATGAGCATTTTTACATTTTAGCAATGTGTTGTTGTTTCTATGACAGGAAAACCTTTTGCATCTGCAGCAGTCTAAGCTCTCCTTAGAATACTGACAAGCAACATTTACATGATGTCTTTAACTGCACAACTCAAGGCTTCATGTCTCCTGATACACAGACATCATGCCTTTGAAAAGCTGTAATATATTTTTCCCTTTTTTTTTAAATAATTAAAGCTCTACAGACCTCTACAAAGACAATTATTAGCATGTAAGTATTTGATTGAAAATCAGTTACTATGAAGAAAAATCCCTCCTCTGTCAAGGCATCTGATGTATCAGTGGTGATGTAAGCTACTCCAAAGGAACGTTTAACCTGAAGGGATATGAAACAGCTAATAAATTAAAATTCAGTATTTTTTCAAGATAATAGAGTGTTATTTGACCTGTCCAGCCTGGCATATTAGATGAATTAAGTTCTTCATGGCTTTGAATTCCTCATACTAGACTGGCAGTTTTACACAATATCCAATGAAATTCACATTTTAACAGGGTGCCTGCCCTGAAGACAGAAAAAGGAAGTGACTGGAAATTTCACCAAAGGTGTAGGTGGGGAAGGCAAAATAGTTCACAAATTCTTTAAGCAAAAGAACTCCATGACAGACTTATCTGTGGTACAATATGGTAGAGAACTGTTAACTGACATAAAGAGCAATCAATTTAACAAGGTGTTGTGTTTTAAAGAAATGGTTTTGTCTGACAAACAGAAGTTACCTGCTAAATCATAAATTTTGAGATTACTGCTAATGCTGACAAATGAGCAAGTCAACAGTCACTGCTTGCAAAAGGTCATCAGAAGTGTGGAAGAAAGGGCAGGAGCAATGGAGTTGGGATTTGGGAAAGGATCTGGGACCTCTCACTGGGGGTAAATGGACAGGCTTAGTTCAAACAAGCCCCATTTATTGTCTCCTCACTGTCCCTAGACTAATACACCTAGCCCTTCACCCACAAACCTGTCATCACTAACTTTTTCTTGACATGGGCACGGGACCCTTATCTCCGCAGTGACTGACATAGACAGCTTTGGCCTTCTTATACTAGCAAGCTGTGACAGAATCAGATTACTTGATAAGAAAGCAATACTAATTATTCTCACACCTATTAACCCGATGGTGCTTGGGCAGGGGGCTCTATCCATCCTTATGCTGTACATTGAGAGAAGAAGAACCTCCCTCCTCCCAGTAACCAAAGTGGTGAGAACTACCCCATTTTAGCCCACTGCGATGCTTAAGGGAGCTCCCCTTGCTGGCTGCACCCTGCCAGCAAGACAAGGAGGAAAGAAGGGGGTGAGCAAATCCTTTTCTGTGCCACTATGGGAGGGTGATGAGAGCAGGGGAATTACAGAATCACAGAATGGTTTGGGCTGGAAGGGACCTTAAAGATCGCCTAGTTGCAACCCCCCTGCCATGGGCAGGGACACCTCCCACTAGACCAGGCTGCTCAAAGCCCCATCCAGCCTGGCCTTGAACACTTCCAGGGATGGGGCATCCACAGCTTCCCTGGGCAACCTGTTCCAGTGCCTCACCACCCTCATAGTAAAAAATTTCTTCCTGATGTCTAATCTAAATCTCCCCTCTTTCAGTTTAAAACTGTTACCCCTTGTCCTATCATTACACTCCCTGATGAGTCCTTCCCCGTCTTTCCTGTAGGCCCCCTTTAGGTACTGGAAGGCCGCTACAAAGTCTCCCTGGAGCCTTCTCTTCTCCAGGCTCAACAATCCCAACTCTCTCAGCCTGTCCTCATGGAAGAGGTGCTCCAGCCCTCTGATCATCTTCATGGCCCCCCTCTGGACCCAACCCAACAGGTCGATGTACTTCTTATGTTGGGGGCCGCAGAGCTGGACGCAGTACTCCAGGTGGGGTCTCAAGAGAGCAAAGCAGAGGGGCAGAATCACCTCCCTCGACCTGCTGGCCACACTTCTTTCGATGCAGCCCAGGACACGCGTGGCTTTCTGGCTCATGTTGAGGTTCTTCTCCCCCCAAGCGCCAATCCGGGCGCTCCCCGAAGTCCCTGTCCTCCCGGGTTCAGCGGGGAGGGCTCCCTTGAGCAGACGCCGTTCCTCCCGCCGCCGCGCTGAGGCGATGGCGCGATGGCCACCCCCCCCCCTCGCGGCCGCTGACAGGGCGGGAAACGCGGGCTGGGCGGGGCGGCGGCGCGAGCGCGCCGCAGGGGCCACTGGGTAAGGGGAACGGCCGCCTCGCCGCCCCGGCGGGGGCGGGACGGAACGGTCGTCGTCGTCGTCACCTTCGCTCGCGCCGTGCCGGGGGGGGGCGGGGCTTCCGCTCTCCCGCCCAACCGTCGTACGGCGGGGGGGGAAGGGGAAGGGGAGAGGCCGCCATAACGGGTTGCCGTGAGGGCGGCAGGGCCCGGCCGCCCCCTCCTCCCGGAGGTGGGGTGGGCATGGCGGCGCCTTCTTCCGACGCAGCCTCGCCGTGAAGGCCTCTGAGCGCCAGCCGCGCCGCCTCGCCTCAGGGTGGGAGAGGCCTCCCGCCGCGCTAGGCCGCGGTCGGAGGAAGAAGAAGGAGGAGGGGCCGGGGGAATATGGCTAACCCGGCTAACCCTGCCCAGTGGGAGCACCTGAGGCCGCTGCGGCCGGACACCCTGCGTGTGAGTGAGGTACACGGCGGGCGGGGAAGGGAGGTGTTGTTCGGGGATGGGGAAAGGGCGGGGCGGCAGCGCAACGCTTTCCTCCCACCGCCGAGATTCCCTTAAGTCCTTCCTCACGCCTGTCCGGCGGGAGATCCCCGGCTGGGAAAGATATGGCAGGCCGGAGCGGCGCACGAAGGGGGCGTTGCAGTGCATCTGCCCTCCGTCGCATTTTAGCAGTCTGACGGGGAAAGGAAAAGGTAGTGATGTTAGTCGTAGTACAAAGGGATAATTTTCTTAGCTGTGTTACGTATGGCCTCTTAATCGAGTTAAATGGGTTGCAGCTATGTTTGAGAAAAACAGGCTACAACTGTATGTTCTGTTTTCTGTCATGTTCAGGTAATCTTATATGCAGCTTCCACTGCTACTTTTAGTAATATTACGAGGTAGCTACAAAAAACAGGCCTACTTCTAAATCTGTGGTACTTTTTTTAAAATGCTTATTTTCATTAGCCTCGACTGTTGGGCTGAATGTTACTCTGTAGCATTGTCTTAAAGTGGTGAAAAAGTTTACATAAGATTTTACACTGGTTATTGAAAACTTCTTATTATGGGAGATGACAACTGTAAGAAACAGTGTTGGGCACAGGTTCTTATGTTGGTGTTTAGATGAGTCAGTCAGGGGTGATGTTTTCCTGAATCTGCTTCTTATAAACAGGGAAGTCAAGGATGTGGTAGTCGTTAGGAGCCTTGGCTGTAACAGCCGTGCAATAGTGGAGTTCAAGACCCTGAGTGTACTGAGGAAGGCAAGTAGCAGAGTACAGAATTTGGACTGCAGCTTATTCAGGTTTCAGGATTTCAGTTTATTTGGGCAACAGCTAGCTGTGATTTTTAAGGGAAGCAACTTTGAAAGTTGGAGGAGCTGAAGAGGTGGAGGTCTGTAAGGACATCATACAAGCAAAAGGACATTTCCATCCTGTTACTCATGAAAACAAATAAATGTGTTGAGGGGTGGGCATAGCTATGCCTGCACTCTGGAGGTGGGACGCAAAAAGAACCTGTGCAGGAGGTGGAGGCAAGGACAGGCTGTAAAGGAGAAGGATAAAAAACATTGTCTGGACATGTAGGTATTATGCTAGCAAAGCCAAAGTTCTAGTGTTGAAAGTAGCAAGAAATGTCAAGGGTGACTGCTTTTACTGCTAATGGTAAAAGGGGGGAGTTTGAACCTGTTGCTAAAAGGGGCAGGTGATTTAGGAAGACCAGACACAGAGAAGGCTGAAGTATTCAGTCTTCTTGCATGGGTCTTGAGAACTGATGTCTGCTAGGCTTTGTGCCTAAGACAGGATTCAAGGAGAGGAACAACCAGCAATGGAAAAACGTCAAGCTAGGGATCTCTTGAGAAATTTCAACTCATACAAGTCCATAGGACCCACTTGAGGTACATCCTGAGAGGGCTGAGAGAGCTGGCTCATGTCACTGTAAGGTTGCTGTGTTATCATCTTTGAGAGATTGTGGAGGTCAGCTACAGCTTAGTCAGCCTCACTTCAGTCTCTTGGAAAAATCATGAAGCAAGTTCTCTTGGAAGCTATTTCTAGGCACGTGAAGGAGAAGGTGATTGGGAATAGCCAACATGACTATACTTGCAAACTGATTATCTTTGGTGATGAAATTACTAGATCTGTACATCCAAGGCCTTGGATGTCTTCTGTGTTAGCTTTAGAAGGACTTTTGAAACAGTCTTCTGCAGCATCCTCCTCTTTGAATTGGGATTTAAACTAATAGATAGTCAGAAAAACTGGCTGAATTATTAGAGTGGTTAGCTGTTCAGACTTTACCTGAAAGTGGATTACAAGTGGAGTTCCTGAGGAGTCTATCCTGGGACGTGTCCTCTTGATAGGAGGAGGGTGTGTGATGCACCCTCATGATGTTTGTAGCACAGACAGCTATGAATAGGCTGGAGGAATAGGTCATCAGACACCTCAAATTTCAACCAAGGAAGATGAAAATTCAAATGTGAAGTCCTACTCTTGGGCCTGGACACTGCAGTGATACAGGCTGGGGGACCACCCTGCTGAAAAGAACTGGAGGCCCTGGTGAACAGTGGGCTAAACATGCACCAGCAGCGCGCCCTGGCATTGAGGTATATGAGGCTGTATTAGCAGGAGCATAACCAGCAAATCAAGAGAAGTGATTCTTCTCTACTTGGTACATATTAGGCTGCTTCTGGAATGCTGTGTCCCATTTTAGGCCCACCGCTGCAGGAAGGCTGTTGATAAGCTGCTGAGGGAGCTTGTTAAGCAACAGCAGCGCTTCAGTACTTGCAAGGAAGTTAACAAGAGGGTGGCACCAGACACTTCACAGCCTTACGTGATAGGGGGCTGAAAGGAAATAGGCATGAATTGAAATGAAACAACCAAGAAAGGTTGTAGCTTCATGTAAAGTGAAACTTTTTCACTGTGAGGCTGGGCAAGCAGTGGAATGGGATGCCCAAAGAGGAAGATGTGCTGAGATTAAGGGCAGAAAATTCTGACAGGAATTAATGAGCATGTATCCCGTCTATACAGTTATGCTCCTTCACTGTAATATCTGTTGAGTTGTCAGCACTCTGATGGCTGTAGCATCCAGAGTTGATTTGGGGATTTATTCTGGAGAAGCTTCCTGGGTAGATAGCATTTTATGTCAGTTATGTATTTTTTGTCTTTTTTCCCCAGCCACCAATGATCAACCTGAATGTGGACAATGACGTACAGTTTGTGAGAAGTAAGTTGCTGTGTTCTGTGTGTGAAGATTATTCTTCAAGTATTTCATGCTTTTTTACAATGCTGACTACACGCTGTAAACAAATGAGAAATTTTTATATATCTAATCTAGGCAGAACAGGAGGAATGCTGCATACTAAAGGAAATAACAGATATGAAGTAAAACATTCTTCATTGTTTTTCCTCTTTAAATCTGCTGCAAGTATACCTTCCCACTGCTATAAAGAAAATAACATATGGAAAAGTGAGTTAGAGAAAACTGAAACATTGGGCTAGCAAACATTAGTTTTCAACTCGTATTAACAAATCTGAATACAAGCTTGAGTGAACTTGAGTTGTTTTTTTGGTTTTTCTCACCAATTGAATAGTCTTGTAGATCTCACAGTAACACTGTCCAAAACTGAGTTGTTGGAGCTGTGACTTCATGTTTAAAGAGTGCACAAACTTGCAAGCGTGGAATGGGTGTTATATAGTGTGAGTAAAAGTGCATGTCTCATTCATGCTGGGAAAAATACCGAAGTTTGAAGTAGAGTGTTTTCTAGGGAAGTTTCCTCACATGTGCATGGACACACATGCATGCACCTTCTCTTGAAGCATTAGGCTGAAGTTTTACTCAGTGACACGGATTTGAAATACCTGGTTTGCTTTGCAGGAGAAAAGACAAGTAACAGCAGGATTTGACGGTCTGTCATTGACTCTAGCATCAGATGCATGCATGTGTACCATGTCTTTTTTGTGCTTTAAAAAAATGCATACTTTCTTATGCTTCATGCATACATAAATAACAATCCAAAGGTAAACAAGTTGCTCATCAGTAATTTTTCTGCTGTTTCTGCGAATATGGTGGTAATGGATACACACAGCACAGGGATCCCTCTTAAGCCTGTGGTGTCCTGGTGTCTGTAGATCTTTGTTGCATTAGTAAATTAAACAATGGCATTGCCAGTTCTTTTGCTCTGCAGCCAAATAGTACAGCCAGAGTTTATTCGTATATTAAGTTCTCAGAGTCCAGAACAGATTGGTCACATCCAGGCTGAAACAGTCCCTGAAACCAGACTAACTCCTGAACCATGCCTTAATGTTGTCTGAGACCTACTGGTTAATCTGGGCCAAAAGGATGTGAAAAAAAACATTTTAAGTGCCATGGAGCAGATGACAAGAGCTGCAGTTCTATGGCAGTGCCCTGACACTATCTATAGTTAATTGAAGGTTTCCTTGGTAGTAGTCTTGAGCTCTTGGCCTACAGAACATGCAGTTACAGAACTAATAATGTCCATACTAGCAGTCTGAAGTCATGAACATTGAAAGCATGAAGATACATGCTTGCTATTAAGATACAGTCGTTGCAATCAAATGAAGGTATATGCAGTTAATAGACTTTATATAATGCCATTGCAACGTCAGCGTTAATAATGACAGTGTTTTCAGACTTCTGTCTTCATTTGCTACTTCATCACTATTGGATTTTTTTTTTTTTTAAGGAATGCTTCATATTCATGTGGTAACTTAGCATAAATATTCTATGAAAACTTTACAGGAACTCTGAAAGTCAAAAAGCCTCGATTTGATGCATCCTTGGTTTATTTGACCCGGAAATTCATGGATCTTGTCAAAAGAGCTCCAGACGGTGTCCTTGATTTAAATGAAGTAGCAACAATGCTTGGAGTACGAAAACGAAGAGTGTATGACATCACCAATGTGTTGGATGGAATCCACTTAATTCAGAAAAGATCTAAGAATCTTATCCAGTGGGTGTGAGTTGGCTTTGAAACTTCTAATTTCTGAAACAATGAAACATAACAATTTTGAGTTATGTTTATAACTTTGAAAGTATTTTTAAGCATATTGAATTACTTTTAATAAATAAAAATATTTTGTTCTTCTGTATCCTTAGGCTATCTGAATTACAATATTAAAAAGTATCAAGTGCAAAAGCACAACGAGGCATATTTCAGCAGAGTAAAGGATGCCCGAGTTCCTTGTTGTTTTCTGTTGGTATACGTTGCGTTCAATAAACAGGCTCTTATTTTTATAAACATACTAGACAACTTTCATATTCTTCTAGAGGTTCTAATCGTGACCAAGTTTTTGGAAAAGCATCAGAGCAGCAAAACCTTAAAGATGAACTTTCTGACTTATCAGCCATGGAAGAAGCTCTGGATGAATTAATCAAGGATTGTGCTCATCAGTTATTTGAACTAACAGAAGACAAAGAAAATGCAAAATATCCTTTTAACTCTTGCATTACTTTAACATGTGGTTTTGGTTGAAAGTACTTGGGTATCTCATAATAGGTGTAGGCTGATAACAACAGATATGCAGTAATACTTGATAATGAGTTTTATACTCGTATATACTGGTCGTGTGCCCCGCTTTGCGGTATTATGCACAATCTATTCTGTTCTCAGAGCAGTGCTACTTGTGTGAGCTTTTCTCTGCAGAAGAAAGGAATAGTCTTAGTACCCTGACCATCACCTTGTTCTCTCCATTACAGAGTCAAGTTGTCTCAGGGGCAGGTCTTGACTTGAGATTGAGTTGCTTAGTGAGATGGGAAAGAGGACCCAAAACAGAGTCCTGGTGGCCTGTTGCAGAAAAGAGACAATGGTACATTGGTTGTGTCCTAATACTGTTCTCTCTTTTGGGAGAGGTTCCAGTGCAGTCTTATCTTTCATATGGGTTTTGATCTCAGGAAAGGAATTTCTTTTAATATGACATAAACATTGGATTTTGACTTTGGGTTACAATAAAATATTACTTGGCTCCCTTGTCTGCCAGAATGTTAAGGTCTGTGCTCAAATGAAATCTGTATGATATCAAAATAACTTTTCATTACACCTTATCCGTTCTCGTTAAGAAAATAATTCCATAGTTTTCCAAGAAGTTATTGCCATGCATATTTATTACAAAACAGAGAAGTACTTTCTCAAGGGCAGCATTCCCTCTGCTTTATAGACTTATGACAGCATCTGTGAAAACAGTTTGTCAGATGTGTTTGGTGATACTGAATATCTCAATTTTTATTTTTAAAGCCTTTTCCTTCCTAGAAATAAAGAAAAATCATTTTCCTCTTGTTAGCCAATACTTTAATTGTACAAAGCTAGTATTAAAATAACCTCAGCTGAACTATTTACCATTTTTCTTAAGCTGGTATTCTGCTTCAACGTATCTTAACATCATATTATTTGCTTCTGCCCATTAGCATATTACTTCACAGAATCCTTGACCAATGTATACACTAGCTTATGTGACATATCAAGATATCCGTAGCATTCAGGCATTTCAAGAACAGATTGTGATTGCAATCAAAGCTCCAGAGGAAACCAAATTGGAAATACCAATTCCTAAAGAAGTAAGTTTTATAAATTCCTGTCTTAAGGGAACAAAAGTTCTCAAACTTTATTTTGCAGCAGCAATCAGTAATTGTCTTCCAGTTTTTGTCATGTATAGCAAGTATTGGTACTTTTTTGTACTTGTGTCCCACTAAATAAAGCTGTAGGGATAATAGTCTAAGAAACTTATTTTCAATATTTTTTTGTTTACCTAAACTGTTAAACAATAAACATGTCTGAGCTTTAGTTATTTGGTTTTGCGGGAGAGAATGGAACAGCTGTAATAAATGTTACTTATTTCCACTATCAGTTTGTTTGATCATTACTAGAAAAATGAAACTTCCCAAGAGCTGTTATTGTTTGTGTACTAAAATCTACAAAAATTGTAAATTTAACCAAACAAATCAATAAGCATGATTTGATAATGATCTTAACAGCATGTAAATGCTGTCTCACTGCTTAATGAGTAGACAGCTGTTGTTACTATAATATTAACCTATGAAACGCACGGTATGGTTGACAAAAGAAAATGTTTTGGCACTCCAGTAGATCATGCCAAGATGGATTATTTTTTTTTCATGGAGGTGGTCGGCTGTGCCCTGTCCTCACCTCACAGTACATCACGTGTCCTCCCATTCAGGTCACTCAGAAGAGCCGTACTTTGCCCTCTGCACCCAGTCACACTGCACCTGCATCAGGGCCTTTATACTGGAAACCCACTGTTTAGAGTAGTGCTGTGAAAGAGGGGAAATGCTGGAAGTAAGCTTAAGATAACAAATGGAGCTTTAATTCTGTTTTCCTTTTGTGTGTGCGTTTTTATTATCTTCATAATTGTGTAGTCATCAAATTTGCCCTGCTGTGTGCATAGAGAGGGAGGTGATACTGTAGGAAAAGGAGATATGAATCAACAGAACCAGAAAACTTAGATCCACTGCATAGATCACCCGTGTGTTCACTGGTAAAAGGAGATGGCACTCATCCTGTGGAGATGAAAAAGATAAGATTTCAGAGGCTTCCTGAAGCAAAAGAAGGCAGGATTTAAAAAGCTGCACTTAGAACAGAATCTTCTCTCTGTTGCCCATTAAATTTGATTTGACTTGCCATGTGATGTCTGCTGAAGGAAAGCAGTAAAAGTAATATGGTTTAGTTGCTTCACCGTATTATTAAAGCTGCTCTGTGCTTTGATTTGTTTTCTGATCCATAGCATTGACTTGTCAAGTTTTAAATTTCATTACTTTTACTAAACGTATAGTAAATCTTGGTCACATATGAAAAGGTCAGTAAAAAGAGTAAACAAAGATTTGTTAGGTGCATTTCAATCAAAAATGAAACTTTGTTAGCTTAATGGTGTTAAATAATTGGCCTACAAATCTATGTAATAGTCATAATTTATGTAGAACTAACAATTTTAAATAGTTATGTCATTCCTGTATTTGTGCTCTTAATCTATTGGCTTTAAAATACCTGCAAAAGTAGGTAACTGGTGTGTGAGATTTGTTCCTTGGCTTATATGCAAGTTGCTGTTTTACAGGATTGCATAGAAGTACATGTAAAGAGCACAAAGGGACCCATTGATGTGTATCTATGTGAGGTGGAACAAGAGAAGCCAGGTGCCAAAACTTTTGAAGATACTGATACTGTCACTTCTGAAACTGAGCCATCAGTTCCTCCTGATGAAGGTAGTGCCTTCCAATTACATTTTTATTCTCATATATGTTTTTTATAGACCATCATATTATTCTGATAAAGTTGAAAACTACTGTACAAGTATAATTTTATGGGCATAGTTTGTGGGCTGAGATGTGTGGGAGTATAGGAAACGCCTGAAAGAGAAGTCTGTGCTGTTGTGTTACATCACAACAGCAGGAGGTCAGAGTCAGGCACGTGCACACATAGCACTGCGCTCTTGTTCCCCGACCCCTTTCCTTCCTTTGCTCCTTACTGGTTTCCTGTTGGAGCTGGGCTCTGCAGATGGAACAGTGCGTGTCAGTTCTCAGCTGCCTCACTGCAAAGTCCAGCAGCTCAGCTGAAATTCTTCTCATGAGAGGCAAGATGCTGTTTCAAACAAGAGTGTGCTGCTCTTGCTCATTACTGTCTAAGGGAGGGCAGGCAGAAGAGGAGACAGGGTATTTTGAGCTCCTAAAACAAGATTGGCTGAGTTATAATCTCTGTAGCCTCAATGCTGCAGGATGTTGTGGTTTAAAAATAAATGTGGCGGGAATTGCAGTAGCTCAGAACACTAAAGATAAATTGTTTTTAGTAGCGCTGCTTTATGGTTGAGGGGAAGAGTTGACTTTTTTAGTCTTAAGCATTTTTTTTCTTTATTTTGTTTGCGAAATGACTCAGAATTATATTTTCTACAATGACAGTAATCGTATTCCTTTTTTTGCTTTCCTGTCAAAGTGAGATCTCCGGGGGAAGAAAAAAACCAAACCACCTGAGATGACAGATAAATTACCACTCAAAGATCTAATACAGAATGTAAATATCTGTGTTATAGAGCTTGTTAAAAGCTGCTTGGATCCGCAAACTTACTAACCTGAAACGTTCCAAAGTGTTTTAAATCTAAAACAGCAGTGGGTTGGTTGAGTGCTTTCACAGGATTGCTTATCTTCCCAAGTCAGAAGACGAAGTTTCTGGAGTTGCTTTTAGGAGCTTTGTTTTCATAATTGCATGTGATCTACAGAGCTTTGGAAAAATGGTATTTTTAGCTTATGAAATAATTTTAATTGACAGCAAACACAGGCCATGGATTCCTTCTGAAAATGAATATTTGCAAACTATTTCTGGAACGGTCTGCAATCCTTATGAGAATGTATATAATAAAGAAATGCACTTTTCAGTTCTGAGGCTGCACTACTACTAAGCAGGATTGTCAACTACAAGTGTAACAAACTGGTGTATCAGAAGTGTTCGCTATAAGGAACAAGATGTAAATATCATGAGAGTTATGCCTTACACTGTGTAGATGCTGTTTGCATTGTTTGCATCCAGCTCTGCATGAACTATGGTATCAACACTGAAGTAAGTTAATTGGCCTCTTTGTATATATGTGTATCATGTCTAGGTAGTTACTGATGTAGATTTATTGAGATGGATTGCATTTTTGCCTTTGTACAGCAAAGAAATAAAATAAGCTTATAAAAATATTAAATAGTCTAATCGGTCAGTCTAACGAAATGTGTTGGGTTGTCTTTGCTTGAATTCACTGGGTAACTACAGACATTAAAGCCGATGTGAAAATTTTAAATCTGTTATATGTGGTGCTGGTAGATAGCAGTTAGATCTGATTCTTGTGATGCTGCAATACCATAGCAATTTTCAGAAGAAACATGATGATAAATAACTATTTAAATGGGTCCCTTCCAGTTCTAGAGTTTACATACAGCATAGCATTAGCCTAGTACCGTGATTTCTTTGTGGCTTTAGCTTACCAAAATACGTAAAATACTTTAGAACTACATCTTTAGTATCTATAAAGTGAAACCATCTTGTATATATTAAGGCAGTCTGTCTTCAAAAGCAGAACATATTTTATTTAATTGAAGCATCAGGATGTTTCATTTTGAACAAACCTCTAGAGATTCTGGTTTTTAACTTCAAGCTACACAATTTTCACAGTGAAATGGGAAAAGCTGTAATATGACAGTTATACTATAATTATTTTCTTAAATACATTTACTGTTTTAATAGTGTACCTTCAGTGGAACAAATGGACTTTTGAGGATTAAATCACTTTGTTGTTACTCCTTGGATACTTACAGTATTATCCACTTGCGATACTGGAAAATAACATACTGTATGAGCTCAGTACGCAACCTAGCTGAAAAGATTAGACTTGGACTTGAGGAAAGGTTCCTGAGTGATGCTGAACTTAAATACAAGTTATGAGCTCACTTAAAAGGTAAATGTGATAGGACCTTACTCTGAATTTATATAATAACGCTTGATTTTTTTCTGAAAGGCTGTTAAGATGAAAGTATTTTTTTTGAGTCCATATCTGTCCATTTTCCAGCATATTTGTATGTGTAAGCACTTTCCTCGGCTATTTGAGGAGTCTGTAATAAATTAAAAAGCTCTAATAACGTTTTTGTCTTTCCTTCAATAAGAGTGGCTGAGCATCTAAATGCATTAATCAGCAATAGCAACAGCCAGGATTTGTAATTATAAAATGGCCTGGTTTTGCTGACTCTGTAACTGGAACAAATGCCACAAGTTGCCAGTTCAGACCTTATTTGGTATGGGAAATTACTTGTCAGAGTTTTCAGATGTGAATTGCAGTTTTTTAAATAATGTGATTTGTAAAGAAGAGAGAAGATTGCTTTAAATTATTATCTTTTGGAAAGCATTTAAAAGATAGCAAATTCCTTCATTTTGAATAATCTTTTTGTTGTGTGTGAGGAGCCTCATTTATAAGGATAATTAAATTACACTGATTTCAAAAGTCTTTCTGTAGCCCTTGTAGTTTTCGGCAGGGAAGTCAGCCTGCTGCTGGGCAATCGGCTGGTCCCCAGGAGCTGGAGCTGACTGCAAGCTTTACACTCTGGTGTCTGAACCATCTTGGTGTAGATGCTGCCTCTGCCACGCTGATGAGGGTTGAGTAACTGCTGAAGTGTTTATCGGGAGCAGGAATCTGCTATTTTGGGTTCCACTTCTGATCTGCCAATGGTAATTTGTGAGAAGTGTGTTGAGGTTAAAATCACATAAATTATATTTGTTGTGTATTTATATAAATCTACACGAGGCTCCTCACATAGATGTTTGCTAAACGATTGGGATACTCATTTGTAAAAAAACATGGTATGTCTTCGTCAGGAAATCTTAATGATGCTTGGAGAGAAAGAGAAGCCTGGTTGTCTCCATGTCTCTCATATACGTGGTTCCTTCCCTTCCTTTTATCCCACTGCAGTCCAATGGTGGATTATCCAACGGTCTGTAGCCACGTTGTCTGGACACCGGCCGCATCTGCGGGGGCTCATGGTACCGCCTCCAACATGATCCGTGAATGAGGTAGTGCTTGTAATCACCCTCGATCAAGCGATGGGGCCACGAGAGACGATCCTAGAAGCTGTAACAGCAAATTCAAAAGGTACAAGCTTAGGGCATAGTTAGCCTTTTACTGCCTCTTATTAGGTCTCTAATACTTCACAGCATCCTTCTTCAAAAGGAGAATTTAGCACATCAAATGAAAACTTCAGGAATCTCAAAATCTGCAAGAAGCTAGTCAAGTTGCCAGAACAGTTTCGGTCTTTTGTAGATTCTAATGCAAATCCTGCACAGAACTGCTTTTAGATAATGCAATATTCTTTTCCAGACAGACAAGCAATTTTGGTGTTGCAGCTGTCATTTGCCAAGGAACTATTTTTTTTCTTTTTTTTTTTCCCTTCTGTAACCATAAAAGTGTCACAAGCAGGTTATGGCTGTAGTTGTTGCTCCTCTAACGTGCAGCCAAATTGCGTGTCATGAAAAATGAAATAAAAATTGATAAAATTTTTCATGCAAATTAGGAAGCTGTCAGATCAGCTATAAAGTTTCAGCAAGCTCAGAAAGGGAAAACTTGTTTTTATATATATTTTAATTACAAGGCACAAAAAAAGAGGCTTGCTGGCTCCTAAACCTAGGGTAACATCTGTGTGCACAAACTGTGACCTCAACATTAAATGAGTTCATTTCCAAATGTGAAAATAAAAGTTATCTGTCAAAAGAAAAGTTCAAAGTCTGGGAAAAACATTTCAGAATTTATTTAGATAATAAAGTTTTAAAGGGGATTGTAAATTAGAGATGAGCCCAGACCTTTAAGCACAACTTAAGAAGCAAATACCTGCAAACCTGAAGAGTAAAACAAGGTCAATTGGCCCCATGTTTATTATACCAGTAATTGACGGTTAAGGTTGAAGCTAGATACAGACTTCTCTAAAGATCGAGATTTCTGGCTGAGATTTAGCGTGACCAAAATATTTGAGAGACAGCTGGGATTCCAACAGAAGAATTCTGGATCTGGAAACATCAGCAAAGGGGGAATTTCCCTTCATTATTTGCAGCGGTAGCTGTTTGTAAGCAGTCACCTACTTCTTTATTTTCTTTATGAGCAGGAGAAAAGAAGTTCTTGAACAAGGGTACCCGTATGAAACATCCTACTGAATATTGTAAGAGGTAAGATTTAGCATGGCGTCTGGAATGAGGGAAGACGTTAAGCAGGTTGCACAGTAGTCAGGAACAGAGAACCGTGATTTACTTGATAATGTTACTCCCCAAAAATCCACAAAGAACCTTTTTATCAAGCAATGTTCTCATCACCAATGCTGATTAGTACTTTAGTTTTGTGAAAGAAACAATTTCTCATTGCAAAAATCCCCCTGGTGTTAGAGACAGATTCAACCTTAACTGCCCAGCAATGCGTGCAAGGCTTTCAAACTGGGGAGAAGCTACCGGAGATGATGATTTCTGTCCTTATTCAGCTGAAGAGAAAACAAACACCTTTGAAATGATACAAAATGATCCCATCCTGGGAGAATATTCAAGAGGGAAATGCACAGATTTGCCTCAAGAACTGCAGGATCAATTCTACCTGTGATTAGAGGTTTGAAAACAAAAGGAAAACGCTGTGAAAACATTAGCATTGCCTTTCTTTTGAGATCAAACAAGTCTTAACTGCAGATTTTTCTTGCAGAACTGAATAAAGGGATAAATACAAATGTCAGTCTTTTGATTGCCAAAATTGGCCCATAGATTGGCAGTCTCAATGCACGGATCAGTGGTTTTGATTTGTTTGGAAAGTATCAAAAACACTGACAGCCCTGGGCCACCCAATAGCACAAAAGGGAAATATGGATTACTGTACATTTATTGATTAATTATGTGTTTCTTCCAGTCTGAAAGACTCCAGACTATTAAAAATTTACTGCAGATTGAAGCTCAGGCATCTTCTTTTTAAAAAGGATTTCAATTTGTGACATTAAATGATCGCTTCATAGATTCTTAAAACCAGGTATCTTCCACATGAAAATATCTTTTATTCCCAATCTGTAAAATATCATTCCTTTATACGTGGAGAAAATATAGAGTGTTACAGTCCGGACAGAAGGGGTTGGAAGGCTGTCCAGATATTGTCTGTATGCTGTGTATGTGTCTCTCAGGATCTGTTGCCTAGAAATGAAAACAAGACAACAATAATTGTTTACATAGATGTTGCCCAAAAACTTCTCAGGCATTTATGCTCCCTCTGCTGGCTTTATGCCAATGGGCCAGTTCTTAAATCGACAAGTGGGAGCTATTTTTATGAGATAGCGCGGGAAGTCTGCAAAACAGCATTTATGATTTGGAGAGAAAATGATACAGCTGTAAAAGGGAAAAGAAATCCCCCCCAACGCCACTTAAAAAGGTTTTTTATCACCTTTGAAATCAAAAACTGATCAGATGGTGTCTGTTCATTCAATTAATCACTTCTGATCAGCTTAACAAAATCAAGGTTCAACTAGAAATAGTCACTCAGCCGTGTGCTTTATTGACAGCAAACAGTGGCTTTGAAATGGGCACGAGTGAGCTAAATAAATTATACTTGGAACTGAATTGTCACACTTCCATATTTTGCATGGGTTTAGTTCAATTTAAAAGTAATAACAGATTCACAATGATAATGCTGGGAGTACAGACGAATTGCTGAGATACGGAACTATGATTATCGGAAAGCTGAGATTTGGGGTTTCTGTTTCCAGATAGAGAGAACCTCAGCGTGGGCTGTCCTCTAGGGACAGTTTTACTTACATATAAACCCATATATCCCTTCAACACCACATCCCACTGCCATCAGGCAGCTTGCTGCCTCGGGACGAATCTGTCCTCTCTGTTGTGCCCATGTGCAAACAAGGGGTGACTGCCTTGATCTCTGCAAACTCCTACCAGTTCTGCTCCGCAGCAACCCCTGAGAGCCTACCAGCTTCCCCAGGACCGTCCACAGGACACTTGTCCTACAAACCCCAGCAACAATAAGGGCAGTTCTTGGACTTTTGTTGTGCTTCGTGAAGCAATCGCGGTCAGTGCTCGCTCCTCCCAGGTGCCCCAGGAGAGTGTCCTCTCTGAAGACAGCGCCGGAAAGCTCTCTGCTGTCTTGAAAGATGCTGCCCCGGGGCTTACTGATGTTCTCAGTCTTTACTGCAAGTCCCTTAAGAAATTAAATGGCAAAATAAATTCAATGTTCCAAACACATAATCAAAATTAGCAGCTTGTTGACAATTTCAATTGAGAAGCCAAAGTGTACGAATGTACAAATAAACGTTCCTTATGTTTGTTGACATACAGTGGCTTTTTCTTCTTTTGGTATCCTATCAGTCTTGTATTGTGAGACAGGAAAATCTGAAACATCTGATTAATCTTCGGTATAACTTGCATTTTTTTCAATGATGACAAAATTGTTCCCTCTCTCTGTTAAATAATCTGACATTTAAAAAAGCTTAGAGATCAGATTAACCCTTTCCCCACCCCTTTTTCATCTCCCAGCACATCTTTTTTACAGTGGCCAGAGAGGAACTGAGATGGGTACATTGTTCCAGCATTGTGGCTCGCGTGGAATGAACACTCAAAACAGCCTGAACTGGTACAGAGCTCCAAGGGCAACCTTGATGAAAGGGAAAAGAGGGAGAAATGACCCACTATTCCTCATCCAGTTACGCTGGACCGGTCCCAAGCTCCATGCTGACTGAAGCGCACAGGGTGCAAAGACCCAACTATATCGACACGCCGGCATCCACACAGCCTGGGGACAGCCAGAGCTGCTCGCTGGCTTCCCAGAGGCTGTGGGGCCACTAGAGGGATGTCTGCAACCATCCTTCCACCGGCTGCTGCGTCGCCAAACCACCACTTCACATTTCTGGCCAGCTGCAAACTACACTCAGCATCACACAGTAATTGAAAACACTGGAAAGAATATATCAAAGGGACGCTTACCATGGACTAGGGAAAGTGTTTGGAAACTACTGATGTGGAAAGATGCGACACAACGCCGGTGTGCCACAAGGTCCAAGTGAGCTGATCAGAAATCTGCTGGTTGAACAATTTGCTGCGCCAAAATTGCAATTTGGTGGAAAGCAAACGGCTTCCCCCCCACCCCCCAAATCCCTAGCTGCTGCTTTCCTTCCAGCACATTAGACATGATCGACTCAAGTCTTTTTGATGGCCCAATTTCAAGGGCTTCCAGTCTTGGAAGATCAGGGGGTCTACGCTGTGGCAGTGCCAGCTCTGCAGATGCCTGCCTGCCTGCAATACCTGTTGTGGGGAAAATCTTGGACAGCTGCTCGGAAAATTCTGAAAAACACAAATTTTGTTCTTTTCTGAAGCGAAATCTCTCTGTATGCTGCCACTTTGCAGGCAGCGTCACATCCATTTGGAGCTGGAATTCTATTTTACTGTAACATTTCCTACACTTTTATCAACGCCAGCTAGAAATTTCTTTTTTTTTTTTTGTTTCCTATGATTTTGCTTGTACCTTGTGGTATGACATAATCTATTTAAACAATCAACAAGTTAGCAGTATGCTCAGTGACTAGAAAAGAGTGGAAATCTAGTAGTGAAGAGTCCCCCCTCCTACAGGGACCGACAGTTGGGACTGAACGGATGAAAGGGGAGATACAAAGAGAGGAAAAAATGGGTATGCTGAAGAAATAAGCATTAGTTGTAAGTGCTATAATAGGCCTCTTGTGCCCCAGAATAGCGTAATTAATGAGCCCTAATTTATTACCCTGGCTGGGTAGATGGGTCAAACTCTTATACTTAAAAAAAGATAAAAATGCTTTAATTTATGTGGAAACGAAGCAGCATAGATTTTAAAAGTGGCAATAGTTAGAGTTGGATGATTTATTTCTTTATTTTCATAGTTAATTCCCCGGAAAATGTGGTTTCAGTCATGTCTAAACTATTTGCTTCAGATTTGCTGAATAGTTTTGGCTGGAAAAAAAACAAAGGAGGGGATAAACTCTGTTGGAGGAAAGTCCCCAATTACCCAACAGCTCAACGATCAGAGCATTTACTTAGGTAGCAGAGACCCCTTAGCAGAGGCTGTTTTGAGGCAGGCTCAGTCCTTCCTGCTACCGCTTTGATTTTGTCCAGATGGAGAGGGATGGGGACACACCTCCCAAGGGAGCGTGCTGGTTCCCAGGGCGGGAAGCCATGATTCTCATGCTCCTCCTCGCTGACCCAGCGAACTTGGTGCCTTTGTGCAGGGCAACAGCTTCAACACCAGGAAGAATTTCCCCTTTCTCCCACTTCAGGGATCCCCAGTCCTTTGACAGCTTCCTAAGAAGTAGAACCCTACTTCAAATTCCCTTAAGACAAAAGTAGGATTTCCTTATCCAAAGCATCTCTACGCTATGAGATAAAAAACCCAGACCGCCTCTCTTCTTTCAAAGATCCAGCGCAAATATTCTACATTGGGTCAAACAGAACATTTAATGGTCCACGCAAAGACATACCTCCAGGTTATTTTCTTTCAGCAAGGAAAAAGAGCCAGTTTGGTTAGGTCCAAACCGGTCTGGTTTTTATTATATTCACTGTGGGGTTTGAACAAAAACGCACCCTCCACAAAGTCTTTAACTGGTCGTGAAATAGCTTGGTTTCACTTTCATCCAGGCTGCACTACACTTCTTACAAACTACTATCTCTGTAGCCACAAAGAACTGAAAACAACGTTGAGGGCTCCCAACTCCAGTCCCTACGATGCCCGTCACCACATGGTACAACCCTTTCAAAATGCACTGACCATGCCACAGGTGGTTATTTTCTTGCTGCCTTTATGCAGATGAAGGTTGTACCAAACCCCCATCATTTATAGCTAGAAATTTTCTTATTTTCCATCCAAGTCTATTTGTGGTCAGTTTACACACACACGTTCTTCTGCCAGCACTGTTCTGTAACGTACAGAGCTCTTGGTCTCTTTGGTCTTAACTTCTTTGATGTATCTACAGAAACCACCGTATTCTCAGTCACCCCTCCACTGGATTTACCAAATTGAGTTATTCGAGTCACCTCACATAAAACAGGCTGCCTTGTTCCTTTATCTCTGCCTGATTCCCAATTTTAGTTCCTCTCCTTCAATACAGATAAATAGGACTCTCTTATGTTCCAGCAGTGTTTTTACTTGCTCTTGCCCTTACCCTATCTTACTTGAGTATCTTTGTTAAATTTCAATACCATTTACCCTTTTTTTTATTTCCACATTTCCATCAATTAATGGAAACCTGAAGTATTTCTCCTCAGCTCTTTCCAAATGATAAGTTCCCACATTATACCAGAATTTCTTTAGTTCCCAAGGGCACATCCCTCTATAGACTGTGCCATTCAATTATATCCTATTTCTGTCATTCCTGCCATTGAGATGATTCAGATCTTCCAAGCAATATCCCAACCCTCTACCCTCTGTTGATGTTGTCTTCTGACTCTGTGCAAACAGCGAGCATCATTGGCACACTCCTTGGTTTCTTGCTGGTAAACAAAAAGGTTCTAACTTCAAAATGTTAAACAAGAAGGACCAATCACTCAAATTCCAATTTGTCACTCCAATCTTCAAAAAAGGCAAGAAGGAGGACCCAGGGAACTACAGGCCGGTTAGTCTCACCTCTGTCCCTGGGAAGGTAATGGAGCGACTCATTCTGGATGTCGTCTCCAAACACATAGAGGAACAGGAAGTTATTGGAAGTGGTCAGCATGGATTTACCAAGGGCAAATCATGCCTGACCAATCTGATAGCTTTCTATGATGTTATAACGGGTTGGCTGGATGAGGGGAGAGCCGTAGATGTCATCTACCTTGACCTTAGCAAGGCTTTTGACACTGTCTCCCATAACATCCTCATTAGGAAGCTGAGGAAGTATGGGCTAGACGAGGTGACAGTGAGGTGGATCGAGAGCTGGCTGAGTGACAGAACCCAGAGGGTTGTGATCAGCGGCACAGAGTCCAGTTGGAGGCCTGTAACGAGTGGTGTCCCTCGGGGGTCAATACTTGGACCAATTTTGTTCAATATATTCATTAATGACCTAGATGAGGGGACAGAGTGTATCCTCAGCAAGTTTGCTGATGATACCAAGCTGGGAGGGGTGGCCGACACTCCAGAGGGCCGTGCTGCCATCCAGCGTGACCTGGACAGGCTGGAGAGCTGGGCAGAGAAGAACCTAATGAGGTTCAACAAAAGCAAGTGTAGGGTCCTGCACCTGGGAAGGAAGAATGCCAAACACCAGTATATGTTAGGGGCGGACATGGTGGGAAGCAGCTCTGAGGAGAAGGACCTGGGGGTCCTGGTAGACAGCAAATTATCCATGAGCCAGCAGTGTGCCCTTGTCGCCAAGAAGGCCAATGGCATCCTGGGCTGCGTAGGGAAGACTGTGGCCAGTAGGTCGAGGGAGGTCATTCTCCCCCTCTACTCTGCACTGGTGAGGCCACAACTGGAGTACTGTGTCCAGTTTTGGGGTCCCCAGTTCAAGAGGGACAGGGAACTACTGGAGCGAGTCCAGCGTAGGGCAACCAAGATGATTGTGGGACTGGAGCACCTCCCTTATGAGGAAAGGCTGAAAGAGCTGGGACTCTTTAGCCTGGAGAAGAGAAGGTTGAGGGGGGACCTGATTAATGTTTACAAGTACCTAAAGGGTGGGTTTAAGGAGGACGGAGCCAGGCTCTTTTCAATGGTTCCCAGCGACAGGACAAGGGGCAATGGGCACAAGCTAGAACATAGGAAGTTCCGTTCAAATACACGGAAAAACTTCTTTACAGTGAGGGTGACAGAGCACTGGAACAGGCTGCCCAGGGAGGTTGTGGAGTCCCCTTCTCTGGAGATTTTCAAGACCCGCCTGGATGCAGCCCTGAGGGATGTGCTTTAGGCAACCCTGCTCTAGCAGGGGAGTTGGACTAGATGATCTCTAGAGGTCCCTTCCAACTCTGAAGATTCCGTGATTCCGTGATTCCGTGACCAAGCCTGGTCCTTGTAATTCCTACCAATCCAGATCTCCAATGATTCAACTAATACCCTCCTTATTTCATCCCATAAGGCATTGCTGTCCTATCTATAGTCAGTTCTTTGTAGCTTAGGAACAGTATGTTACTGGCCGGAATGTTTTATAGATGGATCTCCTACAAAGAATATACATGAAAAGTTCCCTTAATAATTCCCATTAACTCCAGCCTTACCATATCAAATTATTTACTGAAGACAAGGTAAATGAGATTAGCTGCACTTTTTTTGCCATTATTTTATAGCTGTGATTAGTCCAGCATGATGCACATTTAAGCTGTTTCCTGTTTTCTTCCGTATCTTTGTTATTTGCTAGAAATGTGCTTTTAAACTTTGTATGCTACTGAGGTCACAGAAGGAGATTTAAAATTGTCATATTTGTCTCCTTTTAAGATACAGATCTATACGTGCTATTTTCAATCATATGGCATCACGCTGGCAATAGTAATTTATGTGAAAATCACTTGTTACTGAAATTGAAATGTAGTTTTAGTAATTCCAGAATTCTGATGCTTATCTGACACCGAAATTATTAAAATCTTCAAAGCTTTTCTTTCGATTTGGTTGTAACTGCCACTTTTATGACAACTTTCATTTTCATACTTTAATTCTGTCTGCTTACCCACATAGTGTTTTGTTTTAACATCATCACCCATCACCAAGGCCTAGACGAAGTATTCATTTGGACTGGGGCAAAACTGCCTCTTCACGCCATCGTCCCATTTGCTATTTGAGAGTCAAGTCTAGTAATAACAGCTGTTAAACAGGACTGTCCTTCTTGTTGGACAAAATGAGGAGAAATAGGAAAATCGTATTTTTTCCAATCAGGAAGAAAACAATATAGTGTTCCCGGATATGTTCTCTGTGCTGGGCGTTTACTTTGCTGCTCAACTCTGATGTCGTTTAAATACAAAACGATGTAACTTCTCCAAGAGCGTAAACCCTTATCTGCAAAGCTATGACTTCACTAGTGCACTCACGATTGTTCTTATTCCTCTTTTACAGCCCCTGCAAGTTCCCCGAGCGCAGGCACAGCAACCGTAGATGTTTACACCCCAGCATCAGCTAGACTGGCTTGTTTTCCCCACAATTAACAGTAGCTAAGTCTTGATGAAAAGCAGATCGTAAGAATGACAGTGCTAATACGGAGACACATAATGTGGGTATTGAGAGATGCACACAGAACTACAGCAATAATCATCTTTATTTAGCTTGTCCTAGACAAGTCATCTTCTACTGGCATTTCCCCCTAATTGCAGGGAGTGTTCGGTGCCCAGGGTTTTACTGTCACTTTACAAGCCAGTTCCTGCATACTTATGGCTAAAGGCCAGATCAAAAGGATTTATTAGGTGCCTACAATGGTTCTTATACCAAAATCCAAGATTGCGATCCAAAGATACTCTTTTCAATAGCCTGTGAAGGTCGCTAAGTTTGCTATCTACCTTTCTCTCCATCCTCATCAGTAAGCTAGAGAGCATTTTCTTCCTGGGCCTCTTTATCTTCTTATTAATGCATTTTTACTGCATAAAGACTGCTTCAGCAGAATGCATCCTTAAAGAGGCAAAACCACACACAAACCTGCAAGACAGTGGCTAGGAACTTTATTTGGAGGTGGAATATGCAGCATGAATTGTCAGAGGACAGAGAAAGGAGAATTCGTACGTGGGTTCTCACTCTACTGAAGAATTCCATATCGGATCAGGATGGACATGCTGGTTCAGGTTACGTATCATCTGGGAAAACATAGGATTCTGGGCACACGTCTTAGAACAACTCCTGTTCAGTATACAGCTGGGCACTCCTTTCTAAGATGTCTGATTCTCCTCAGTTTTTCTATAAGGAGCCTAATTGCCCAATTCTTTGGGTTCCATTTGGGGAAGAAGGTATTTAAATGTTTTATCTTAAATCCAGAATAAACTATCAGAAATGCTTCTGTTCATATGGGTACACGTCTACTGGAAGAGGTAAGTATTACAGACACACAAGTGACGGGACTGAACGAATCCTTAATCCCTTTGTCAGAATTAAAAGGAGGCGGAAAGAGCTTTGAGAAGCTACGGCCAGCACGCCTGAGGGACCGGTAGCTCTGTACCATGCACGCTTCCAATGTTGCAACCTTTACCATGTGTCACACAAAGGAAGTGCTGGAGATAATGCTCGCAGCAGAAATAAGAGTGGCAGACACGCGGCTCTGCTCCAAGGTACTGTGAGGTATAAGCGGCGTACTGACAGCACGATGGGGAGGATTTCATAAATCAGAGCAGCCCCTCGAACCGCTGTGACTTACACCTATGGGCCGTACAGCCCCAAACTTAGCCTAAATGTAGAAAGCAGCAAAGGAAAACTTGAGGTCACTTTGTCCTTACTCTCCAAGCTACGCTCACTGCAAGATTCCTCCTGAGATTTACTGCAGAGAATCTGGCACATCAACATCACATAAGCATTTCAATTAACCTAGATTCACAGTTTCACTTCTGTCTTCCTGATGCATCCAAGAAACGACGAAACTACCTTCTTAACAAAAGGAATGTTAGCTGGGGAGAATTATGAAACCAATTAAAAGAAAGACAGGCAGAGACCAAGTCCTGCATTATCAGGACACACCCAGGCATTATGCAGCCACTTTTGTTTCACACCCCCTTTTCTTGATCCTCTGGTATTTGTGTTCAAGATACTGAAGTCAACACTGCACAGACAGCACCAGGGGCTTTAAGCAGCCTGGTCTAGTGGGAGGTGTCCCTGCCCGTGGCAGAAGGGTTGGAACTAGATGATCTTTAAGGTCCCTTCCGACCCAAACCATTCTATGATTCTGCATTTATCAGTTATATAGCAGGACATGCTGTTTGAAAGAGTGGGAAGCAATGACACTTGGCACACCTGTCGGAGACAAAAATATATTCCTTCCCAAGTAGAAACAGTAGATGTAGGCCTTTACCGACAATGTTTACTATATGAATATATTTTCTTTAACATTTGCTTGATTACTTTGGTTTGCATTTAAGTATACAGATGGCTGAGTGGTTTTGTAATTTTATAGCTGGCCTGTGCTAGTGATTGATGTGGTAGTGTCATTCTGACTGAGGGCTGGTTTGGAAATACATGGGGTTTGAAAACCTGCTTGTATTTAAAGCCACTAGTTGCAATGCAACAGATGCTGTACCATGAATTAAATGAAAGAATGTTAAAAAATGTTTTTTTGTGGACTTTACATAACTAATAATATTTGCACCGAGACAACGCTGGAATCAGAAAATCAACAATGACGATGACTGTGGCTGACTTTGCAACTCCTTTAAAAACATGTGCTTATAAATCTCCCAGATACAGAAGTCATCTTTCTTCCTGTCTGTTTTCACTAACCTAAAGAAGAAAAAAGGGGTTTATTTTAATCCAGAAAAAATAATTTATTAACCCTTAGACTGATTAAACACTAGCATATAAGAAAGGAAAAGTAAAAAAAACCACAACAACACGATACACTTACATTCCTTTCTGTCCCTATTTCATATTTATGAAGCTAAAAATAAAGAAACCCTTATGCGACTTAAGTAAATGTAAATTACTTTCTGAAGGTAGAATGACAATCTTTAGCAACAACCTCCAAAGTCTCAAGACCTCATTACCTAAAAAAAGCACCGCTTGTCCTATTTCCATCACAACAACAATGATCGACTGTGACGTCCAAACCGTCATCGTGGGGTCCTGGACGGCCCAGCGGGGAGGGACGATAGTTATGCACCTTTGCCCGTAGCAGTTTGGCATGGCTTAATTTTGGCAGCTTTCAGAGACTGTGTATTTGCTTGGACTATTTGGTTTTTTTTGTCCTTCCTAGTCTGCTGTCACAATTTGCTTGTCATTCAGGATGAGAGTCAATTCATGTCTCTAGGCAGAGACAGACCATGAGGTCATCGGCAACTCATTTAACTTTTCTATGCATGTTTTACCATATGCAAAGCACAAAAAATGGACCAGACCCACGTGAAACACTACACTTAAATGTCAGAGACCCTACCAATTACCAGAAACAACTCCCCCATCTACAGTGCTCTTACGCTCTCTATACAATACATCCAGAGAGTGGGAGCCGAAGAAGAGGATCTGCAAAAGCCTTAACTAGCCAGAGGCAAGTGCTGAAAACATAGCAGCCTTTTCTCCTAAAACAGATGCACAGATGGATAGCTTGTCTCCTTTTTCATCTTTTGCAATAGCTAGTAGTTAAAGTGTGCCTGAAGTCCAGAGCCAAATTCCTCTTCTTCCTGAGAAGGCTTGATCCCTGTGGAAGTACCCTAAAGGAATGGCCTGAAGCTGGTGACTTTTAACCAATAAGCCCGGTTTACCAATTTCTCACAAATCTGGTTGTAAAAAGGCAGCCAGTTCTGAAAATGGTCGACAGCAAATTCCCAAGTGCCTCAGGACACCTGAGACATATTTGGGCCAGAGACATCTGAAGAGTTAAATGGCATCTCAGGGAGTAGAAAGAGAGGTGAAGGATCCATCTGTGGACTCAGAGGCTGAAAGCTGCAGCACACACGCTGGAAGGCTTGGACTTTGCCTTACACAACATGGTAAATAACATTTGACAATTCACTGAAACGGACTTCAAAACTACCACACACGGACCAAATAAAAACAGTTCTTCCTTAGACGGTCATTGTTAGGGACAGGTGGTATCCTAAGAGATATATGCCACTATAGGCAGAAAAGTTAGAACTGTAAAAAGACCGCAGAAGGTGGTGCTATTCTTCCTTTAGGACATCCATATCAAATTCACTCAAATCGCATGTTAAACCAGTGGTTTTTGCAAATACTGAGGGCAGGATCTGACTTTCCGGGTACTCTTTTTGCCACTTAATCACTTGTAACCAGCAATAAAGCTTCTGCTGTTAGACCTTAACTGATGATTTCGTTGAGGATTTGTGTTGCACAAAGGAATTCAGCTGACTCTGCCGATATCAATTTGTCCCTGTAACAAAGTAAAACTTGTTTTGTCAGTAAACAGATATGTCCCGAAGGCTGGAGGAACAGATCTATTGGGCAAGAATTTCAAGAAGGTACTGTTTCTACACACTCGCTTTTGAAGTCACAATCACACTTTTTTTTGGTATGCAAAAAGGGCTGTTATGCTTATTTAAGAATTTATTTGTTACAGTCATTAAATAGCACCGTGAACAATGTCACTAAATGATATAAGCTAGATAAAGTAAAGATCAGTTTTTACAAAGCTTATTTTATAGATAAGAAAAATAAGGAAAAGAGAAGCAGCTTGCCTATAGCCAAGGGGAAACTGAGAAGAGAGCGGAAATTTTTGCAGCACCTGGTGCTCGACACAAAGCTCATTGAAATCACCCCAGAGATTCCTGTGGACACGAGCAAAACCCAGCACGGGCTCCTTACTGATCACCGGAGACACATTCCCCACGCGTGGTGTTTTGTCCAAACCTATTTCAAATCCCTTCTTAAAAAAACTAAAACATTTCTGCTGTGCTGCTTACAAGAAATCAGCCTATGAGTAGGCTGCATGTGAAGAAACCATGTTTCTTTTAGGTAATTTATAGCTTTTAATGGTTGATGTGGTAGGCCGTGTAACTTCATCATCCTACTAGTACCCATGTCCTAATCCTAGTAGGAACCCTACTAGTCATTGCACCTACTTATTTGTCATAATCTGTTAGTGCAAATTATGTGATGTTTTTGTTGGTGTGGCAGTAAGTGGATCTTAGTCTGTTTTGGGGATGAAGTTAGTCCTATGATACAAATAAACAGTGCCTCTCCCTAACAGATTTCCACAAATTCCTTCAGAAAACTCACAAATGTGGTTCAGTGACAGAAGCACGAGCCATGATAACTGATTTGACTTTTCAGAACATTCACATGCGTATGTGTTTCTGTCAGGTTTGTGGATGGATTTTGATTCAGCAGACTGTAAACCAGAACGCAGTTATAGGGTTTGGGTTGATACTCAGATGTGACCTTCCCTCCAGCTGGGGGCTGCTCAGCGCCAGGGCCCTGACTCAGAATATCACACAGAGTGATCTCACTCAAAACCATCCCAGTGACTCACATATTTACTTCTCTTTGACTCCCTCTCCTTTTCCTTTCAAGTTAAATATATTGGCCCATTTTTTCTGACATCAGCTCACTGACATCCAGCTATCAGCTGAAAGTCAGCACAATAAAACTGTTAACCTTTCCTCCCTAAGCTCCTTCCACCACTGCAGATGGCACCTCCATGGGCTCTGGCGCCCTGCCCAGTGACGGTGGCCACATCTCCAGGCTGCCAGAACCACAGTTTGGCCACAACCTCACCATGTCATTCCTTGGAGTGTCCCCGCCATCCAGCTTGCCTCCTCCATTCCTGCAGACACAACTTGAGGTGCTGGTGGCACTCTCTCTCCCTGCCATGGCCTGCTCTTGCCTGGGTCCGACACACGGCATCGTGCCTCCCAGGAAATGCCTGCCGTTCCATCCGCCACAGCCTGTGGATGTTCATCTTCCTCAGGGTGAACGAGGGAATTCTGCGTGTTCCCTGCCACAGCTCCTCACCGTCAAGCTCTCCATCCTCCCTCTCGTACGTGCCCTCAGCACTGCTGCTCTACCCAAAACGCTGCTCACCCACTTTCCCAATTGTATACTATATTTTTTTTTGTATTTTGTTTTCGCGTGCTTCACACAACGCGGGCAGGATGAAGTCTCGGCCAAAATTCACACGCCCCTTTCTCTCTCCGGCCCCTCCACGGGGCCCGGCGAAGCGGGAGGGTCACCTTGGCTGCTGCGGACGGGCTGCGGGCTCTGAAGGCGGCGGGGCAGCCGCGACCCCGGACCTCCTCTCGGTGCGGCGGGGCGCTGAGCTCAGGGTTATAGTTAGGCGGTGAGTGAGCGCTGAGCTATGCGCCGCCGCTCGCAGCGAGGCCTTGTGGGTAGAGGAGGCCGTCTCCGCGGTGCGGGGCCGGGGGAGGAGGCGGAGGCCGGGCCGGCCCGAGCCGAGCGGGGGGCGGGCGCAGCGGCAACAGCAGAGCGCCGCGGGCGGCGGCCGCGCCGTGGAGTGAGTAGCGAGGGGAGGCCGGTGGGGACTGCAGCTCCCGCCCGAGCAGCCAGCGAGAGGGAACCGGAATCCCGAGTCCGACCCCGCGGCGGCCCGTTCCCCCTTGCCTCCCCGCCCTCGCAGCGGGCGCTCGGCCGGTGCCATGGCCCCGCCGGCGGCAGGGAGCGGGCAGTGAGCCGGCGGCCGCTGAGGGACGCCCCGAGCGAGGGGGAGAGGCGGGGGCACGGCGGGAAGCGCTCCCGCCTTCCCTCCCACCTCTCCCCTCCCTCTCCCCGCTCCCGGGCGGAGCGGCGGCCGCTTCCCCGCGCCCTTCATGCCCGGGCGGCCGCCAGGCGGCCAACGGCGGCGCGCTGCCCTCTGCTCCCGCCTAGCTGCCCAGGCCCGGCCCGCCGCCCCCGCCCTTCCCCCGGCCTCTCCGCCGCGCTAGGCCCCGCGCCGGGCCCGCCGGGCGACCCCGCTCAGTCCCCTCCTCCTCGGCAGCGGGGGCCGGTCTCCCGCCGCCGCTAGGCGGGCCGGAGGGATGAGCCAGCAGCCGGCGGTGAAGATGTCGTCGGCTCCCCTCACGGCGGAGGCACTGGAGCCGGCGGCGGGGATGCTCGAGGGCCGCCAGAGGAAGCTGGAGTCCATGATCCGCGACCCGCGCTCCCCGGTCAACGTGGAGAGCCTGCTGGTGAGGGAGAGGGGCGGCCGGGCCGGGCCGCGCCGCGGGGGGAAGCGCTTGGCGGGGTAACAAAGGGAGCGCTGCCCTCGCCGCGGGCGGGCGGGAGGGGGAAGGAAGGAAGGAAAAGGGCTCCCGCGTCCTGGAGGAGCTTTCCTGGGGGAGGACGAACGCTCCTTCTCTGGGGGCGGCGCCCCTCCATGCCCCGGGCCGGGCCGCCGGCGAGGGAGGCGAGGGGCGCCCGGACACCTGAGGGGAGGCGGCGGGGAGCGGGGCCTCGGCCCCCGGGGCTGCTTTGGGGGGAGTGGGGGGGACTGCGCCGGGACCGACCGCTCTCCGTTTCGGTACAGCGTATTTGGGGGAGAAAAATTGAGAAATGCCTCTGGAAAGACCTGATCTGGGAAGGAAAGCGCCTTTCTTTTTTTTTTTTCACCGTTTTTTTTCTTCCTTTTTTTTTTTTTTCCCCCCTCCCCTCTCCCAGCATCGTTTACACCGTTTTTACTTTCGCGCCTTCGTAATCCCAGCGTGTCCCTTCCCAAAGTACCTGCCTTTGTGTGCCCTGCCGGGCACCCCCTGCCCCATCCTCGCCACCCCCCCGGTAAAACCATCCTCTGGTCAAGCGGGGGTTTGCTCTGCGATGTGGGAATAATTCAGGAAAAGGACACGCCTAAGGGAGAAATGTAACTGGGGGGGAGGCATGGGGGGGGTCCTGTGGGGTCACGTTTATTTTCCATTGGGGCAAATGGATTCGTCTCTCTCCTGTTTCAAATAGCATTTTTCAGCGTGAGTGTATGAAATATAATTTCCTTTAGTAAGAAATCCATGCCCTCAGGAAGGAGTGGGAAGGGAGTTATATTTCCCCATTTAAAACATCCAAACCCTGGAAAGGCAGTGAGAGGCAGTCTTGGTTACTACTATTATTTTCACTGAACTTCAGGGTCTTCAAACCTTATATGTCCAGTCTGTCCCAAGATTTCCAGTGTGTCCCAGTTATGAGGAACAGAAAAGGGGGGAAAAAATCCCAGTCC
The DNA here is from genome assembly GCF_028500815.1 of Rissa tridactyla. Taxonomy (NCBI): domain Eukaryota; kingdom Metazoa; phylum Chordata; class Aves; order Charadriiformes; family Laridae; genus Rissa; species Rissa tridactyla. Next base: position 111,422,331 of record NC_071468.1, on the reverse strand, counting down.
TTTCAAGAGTTGCTCAAGGCACTTAACACTGAGTCTCTCTCTCTCTTTTTTTTTTTTTTTTTTCTGCTTTCAAATGACTCAGTTCTGTTTGGCCAAAAATACAGGAACTGACTGAACAGTATGTATGCCTGTGCTGTGTGGAGAATATAGGAATTTCCTATAACATCTGAAAAATGTTCTTCTCGAGGCTTTAGTACTGTATTACTCCTCTCAGATGTTCAGAGGCATAATGACAGCCATAGTAGTCAATGAAGGGGAGTGGGAAACAGTGCTACATATCTAACTGGATTCAGATAAGTTTTTGCCTAGGCCAAAGCAAAGAGAGCTGCCTCTGGGCTTCGCTCCCAGCATTTTCACTTTGGTATTTTGCTAGGAAAACTTTGACCTGTGGCCAAAAAAGAGCAGTTAAAAATAGTACAGTTGTTCTGAAAAATGCATCAGGTTAATACTTAACCCCAGTAGACTTTTTCACACTCTCTGCTTTTATACTCAACAGTGTGTTTCTTTTATTCTCTCGCCTCCCCTGCCTTGGACATAGATTAGATACACTAGGAACTGTTTATGTTTCTAAAGAGAAATTCTAATTGCAAAATTGAGACTGGGCTGCTTAGCACTTGATTTTTTTTTTTTGACATGTTTTATACGCTTACAATGTAGACTATTTCATGTAATACATTGGACAGATTAGCAAACCGTGGGGGAGAGTTAGCTCGATTGTAAATGCGTATTTTTTTAAGGTAAAGGTCATCACTTCTCTCTCTGCAATCTCTCTGTAAGTATTGTTTCAAAAATTAACAGCAAATAAAATATAGTACTGCTCAATCAGATTTCCTAGTTTGTGCATTCTACGTGTCTATGTATGAAATAATGATCTACTTCAGGTTTATTTATTTATTAATTAGTCTTATTTAGGAAATTTGCAATGTATTTCCTGTAAAGGCCTTTTCTTTTGGGCTTTGATATTGTTGCTTTATGCTATTTGACTTTAATTTTGTATTGGCATTCTGCTAGGCAGTCTGAGTATGAAAACATCATATTCAAATTGCAAAATTTACTTGTTTACTAAACAGTTCACTTTCAGTGTGAATTATCATTAGTGGAAATGTGTTTCCAGTTAAAAGTAGAAATACAGCAACAGAAACCAAGAGTCAGGGAAAACGTCTTAAAGAGACTAGCTGGAATGCCACTATTTCATCCTCCAAAAATAACATAACCAAAACTAAAAATGTGGAATGGAATTCAAAGTGGAATTCATTTCCTTACACTGTAAAAAGTCATAAACAGCTGCTATTCTGCGTTTTGGTGCATGCTTTATTTTTGGGAAGCCGTAAAAAGCAAAAAAGTAACTGTTAATCTACAACACATGGTGTAAATTTGAAAGATGTGAAAAGCTGAGGTAATAAGCCGTCTTTCTGTAGATACCAATTCCACTGCCTATCAAGAGATAATTTATTCAGTGGCTCTAAATGAAGAGACTTTCTTTGTGTACCTTCCTGACCACAGGATGGCTGACCACATCCATCCATTTCTTTAGCAGGAGACTCTTTATGAAGCTGAATACATTGATTGATTATTTTCCTCCCATGCCCCTTTGGGGCTCAGGAGAGACTGTTAGATTTTCTAATGTGGTTTTTTGCTGTATTGTATGCCTTAACGCTTGTCTATTTATGCCGGTGTTGAGCATAATCATTTGTGTTTGATTAAAATGTGTCTTTGAAAAAGACATGCGGTCTCAATGCAGAGGCATTAAGAGATGGAGAACTCGCCATTTAGTTTGTTCTGGCAGTTAGGTATGAAGGCAAAATTTTTCAAAAATGTAGATTGAAATGTGTGCCATGGTAACCACTATCCTTTTTCTGTTAAATTAAAAAAAAAATTATAGAGGACTTTCTAGTCATTAGCATGGGTCAAATGTGTAGCCTGCACTTTGTGGGTTTCTTCTGGCTTTGGTCTGATAAAGAGATGAAAATGGGAACGCTAGAACTATACACTGTCCACGATAGGTTTCAGCAAAGACATCTACAAAGGGAAGTGGTTTTTGCAACCTTCTTTAGACATCCACTGAGTGCTCCTCTCATTGTATCATGTTGAAAGCTTGTGTTAGGTTGCCTATGCTAAGATAAATAACTTTTTTATTTGTCACCGCTTTCTATGATACGATCTCTTACTCTTTTAGGTCGTGCAACATTGCATTAGTGGTTATGAAAACCTGTTTTGTGTATTACTTTTAGATTGTGCAGATCACTTCGTAAAACTCCTGTATACTTATTATTTGCTCTTCTGCCAGTTAGTGTCATCCACTAATTTAACGAAGTGACATTTTTATGTGTACTGCATGTACACATTGATGATAGCGCTAAATGGAATTTGACCTTGGGTGATCCATAAGAAACCCCTCTATAAATACATTCCTACCGAATAGTTTCTAGTTGGCAGCTACATTTAAGGAGAGCTTAACGGTTCTCAAATACATTTTTGTAGTTATTCTTTTGCACATATGCTCTATCTACAGTATTAATTGAGTTGTTTTATATAGCATTAAATAGATGTTATTTAAGGGTGTATTGGTAAGTGTTAGCTGAACGCTTAATGTGTTCTAAAACTAGAGCAGATAGCTAAATGTGGGCTGTGTAAAACTAATCCAGATCTCCACTTTCTCACCATGTGTAATTGTATCACTTCAGCACATGTTGAACTCAACTCTGGAGTTTTATGGTGGTGATGAACAGCTCTGATAAATCTTATCATCCTCCCCCCCTGCAGTTGTCTGCCTGGTCCTTTTGCTGGAGCTGCAGCTGCATGCAGTTGGCCGGAGAAGGGAACTGGTGCCTGCCCTTGGTCTCCTTCAGTGCAAGCCTTAGGATTTTAGTGTTAAGCTTAAACCTTGATATAACACTGGACATGTAAAGTGTTGAGTATCTTCTGCCTGTCCTGCTATGCTTGTGTCAGCCTCTGAAAGAAGGAGTTCTTAAAACTGTTAATTAGGCAGCACAGCAGTGAAACTGTGAGCACAGTGCTGGGCTACGCTGGGAAGGTGTTCGTGGTGGGCTAAGAAATGGAGAGATGATTAGCAGGAGTGTGCTTAAGTGTCTTGGAATATACGTGCCTTAAAACTTAAAAAACCCACAAAACTGAACTAGTTTGTTATTTATTTCTTTATTAGAATAAAGCTGACAGGTAAACCGTGTGTTTATACTAGTATGAACATGAATAGACATTCATCTAAGTTGATCCTTGCCATCAAGACCCTGGAATTTTACTCTTAATGAAAAGTGGATTGCAGATACAGCTGTGAGTCTGATCATTTCAATAGGTGCATCTGTCCATAGCAATGTCATCAACAGGATAAATACCAACTTTATACCAAGAGTGTTAATTTAGTGGATCACTAAGCTGAGCTCTGTTAATACAGGGTCTCCATGGCTGACATACATGTAGCCCTTTGCAGGATTTTGGCCTTATGAGCTTTCAGTGTGTTTCATATTTAATACAAAAGTTGCATATTTAATATGAAAATTGCCTCATTCTCCTAAATTTATTGCTGTGTAATTTTGAATCAGTAAGAACAATCTGTTGTGTTAATTTGAACCAACACGCACAAGGAAGAGCAGAAAACGTAGCAGTTAGCAGGATCTGATCTGAAATTCATCGCCCAGTAAGCAGTCAAAAGGCCAAATGATTCTTTGTTCTTGAAGAAATTTTTTTTTTTCTTGTTTGTTCTTGTGCTGTTATTCCTCCTTTAGCTTCTTTCTATAAATTTTGTATTTTTGATCTGTAATTTTGGAACATCTACTGCAGAGTTGAAAAAGATGAGCTTTAAGGAAACAAAATTGTCTTTTGTTCATTGTTCCCGTGTGATGGATTTATATATAGCAGTATAGTTAACTGGAAAAGGACAGTTCTATTTTCTGACAGTTTTACGTGTTCTTATATTCTGTTTTATTCCACGCTAGGATTAATGCATTTCACTTTTAGTTTAAGAAAGGAAAAAAAACCAGTTTGCTCAGCTTCAATACTTTAACTGCCACACATGAGATGTGTGCGGATTTTGTGTGTGCATTCACAAGAGGAATGTTCATTCCCCTTATTTCACCTATATTGATGAGATTGCAGAGTGGGTCATTAGTATCCTTTAGTTGTTCAGCCTCTGTAACAATCTGGGGGGGAAGGGGGGGAAGACAGCCACACTATTTAATTAGCACAGTTCTCTTCTGCTTTATATGTGATGGAATAAAAATTCAGGAACTCTTCACTTTTCCAAATATTAGTAGCCTCAGTGTCAGTTGGGGTTTAATGCTGATTAAAACCTGTTTTTTTAAGTACATTTTTAGTTTTCAACTAATGGCAGAGCACTGCCAAAGCATTTGGCTGTCTAGTAATGCAATCCATAACAAAAGCTGCCTAATTTAAAAAGAAAAGAAAATGCTACCACAGTAACTAATCTCTGCAGCTATCAGTTGATGATTTCTTGCCAGTGCTTGATCTACAAAAATATGACTGGAATTGTATCACTTTCACAGAGAAACTGACCTTGGATTTTAAGGATGAAAGTGACTGAAACTTGGTAGTAGAGTTTTACATAATGAAAGAATATAAAAAATTATGTATTATATATGTTTTTATAACCCATAAGGATGGGGGGTTTTTAGGGGGAGGATTCTGTATTGTATCCAATGTTGTTCTAAACTGAAAAACACCAAATGTTTCTGTTAACAAAATTATTTAAAATACTTTTTTCTTGGTACATCCCATTGGTTAAAACCAAGAATACTATGTTTATATTGGCAGCCTTTGCGAGTAATAAACTTATTTTAATGAGTTTTTCGCTATGTAAACAGAACGTTGAATGTAGTGCTCAGTTCCAAAGCCGTACCTACTGTGCGTAAAGCTTTTGCTGCTACAGTAGTGAAATGCCAAAATACTCGCCGTGTTGCCAGCAGCAGTGCATCTTCACTGCCAGCGACATTTAAGCTTTAGTGCAGGTGAAGTTTCACTTGCATCCTTATTGCGGAACATTATATTAATTTACCCACTGACAAAGTTTTAAGACCATCTGCCTAAAATGGTGATTTGGCCACCCCCTAATGTGCAGAGGCTCTATATTTGGAAGATTCTGTGAATTTTGTCCGAATTTCACTAGGCTGGATAGTCTCAGTCAGTAACAGCTGCTTGTGTGGTGTGGACTTAGCTTTTATTTTTTTCTGTGTTCATCTGCTATGGTTACAGCTACTGAGAGGGGACTGTTTTTTCTTCTATGAAATATCATGGAGTTTAGTTGTTTTGTTTTATGTGAAGGGATTGACTCAAATTTCTTCCCCTTTGTGAAACATCCCTCCTGTTCAATCTCTGCTTCAGTTGTTGTAGGATCTGGAAGGTGATAGACGTGAGAAGAAAAACAATCTGGGTGCCACATACAAATGGTTTTTCTTTATGCCTGCCTTTCATTAATTTTATTTTATGTAGAATGATTTACCGAAGTCCAGTCTTCTGCAAATGGTCACCAATCACGTATTTTTGTGTTTTTTGTGTGCCCGGATGGGGCTACTGGGTTTTGGTGTTAGTGTGCAGCATTGGTACTTTAATGCCATAGTGATACCATAGTTCGTTGTAGTTTGTAGGACAGTGTCATTCAGAAAGAACAGGCAGAGGGATAAATAAAAACGGTGACGTGCAGGAGGGTCTGAACCCTCATCTAGTGCTGGCACTGCATGTCGTCAGACAAATCTTTCTTCGTTTCCAACTATATGAAATGGAGATGATGAAGCTTTTTTTTTAAAAAAAAAAAAAAAAAAAAACACCACCAACACTCACACAGTTCTGGAGAAGAATTTAATACTTATAATGAACTTATGTGATGTAAAAAAGGTGATCACTAGGAAACTATGTCAAAGTGTTTAATTCTGAACCTTAAAGATTCAGGTAACTGAGTGGTTGCTTTATTGCCTCTTGACTGTTCTAAATCACGGGTACTGATTTTATTAGTCTATATTTAACGTACAGAATAACAGGATCCTGCAAAAAGCAGGATAAAGTTTGGGTGACTCATCCAAACACAAGAATTTTTTTATACTTTTCTTCAGGAGGAAATGAAGAGGAGGTCACATTCAGACATGAAAGAAGATTTGAACCACAATAAAAGAAGAAAAGCTTATCTTTACCAAATATTCTTTTTATGTTTTTTTTTTTATAATCTCAAAACAAATAACGTTCACTGTTACTGTTGCCAAATAAATAAAAAACTAGAAGGAAAAAATGCTTTCTTCTGAATGGTATTTAAAGTTTAACTAAAATCTTGATTACTATTTAAAACCTGTAATACATCATTGTTCTTTGTCCATGTCTGTCATTGCTGTTATGTGTAGTTGTCCAAAGTCTGTAGCCTAATTGTTGATTAAATATCAAACATTGCTCTCTCAACAGTGTATTTTTACCCTAGTATGGTATAGACAGAGAAATACCTTTGGGTGCTTATTGGAAATTACTTTTTATTGAATGAGTTGTGAATTTGGAAAACTTAGTCTACTTGTGTTTGCTGCTGTACAAGTTGATCCTCTGTATTTTTCTTTTGTTCAGAAGGAAGAGTGTTGCACTGATAAATTCAGTGTAGTGTGTATGTACGTATCTTCAAAGAGATTATGCTCTAAAAACTATAATAGCACAGGTTTTGGTCAAGGGGTATACAATCATTTGGCTTGCCTATGCTATGAAAATGTTCTATTTCATACGGAAACTAGTTTTAAACTGGTTTTCCCTGTGGTTTCTGAAACTGGTTTGTTCTGGTCTCCATTTTCAGTTTAGTGCTGATTATGTTGAGTGCAAGATTAGGGAGACAAGGGAGACAAGTCTTGTCGTTTGTTACACGCGTAGGGCACAGGCTTTTATTTGTAAGTGACTTTTAGCACCTTCTGGTATACAGGGCAATGTATGTTGTGGTAGACTTTTAATATGTGCAGCCAAAGTCATTTGGAACAAGGTGCAGTAAGTAGATATAAGATGTTATGGGGTTGCTTAATATTGTTTCCGCCCCATCTTACACAATTTTATAACCATGCTTGACTTCTCACTGCTTTTTTTGTAGAATTTTTAAACTTCTGTGATGGAGTAACCATGAGGCCTCTTGCCTTAGGAATAGAATGATTCCCTCTAATAGTGCAAGAAAGTGGAGAAGAGCAGTAAATAATACTGTGTTGGAAGCTGTTGGTTTAGTGAATAATGAAAACCTTTCTAATGCCAGCTGTATGCACACATGATCTGTTTCCATGAACATTTCAGGACCTCTTCCTCCAACAGTAATAGTCAGCCCACTTAGGCTTTAAGCCATAAATTTTAATTCTCGGCCTATTCAGTTTCATGACCTCTTTAGGGTGTATAAGCCTGGATTGTGGAGTACCCCTCCCCGCTATTTTTAATTTTATTCTTTCATATGAAAAGTGACTGAAAACAACTACTTGAATTACTCATGTGGCAAGGAGGCACTGACAGCTTACTATTGTATTGCAGCTACTGCTATTAATTTAAACGTTATTCTATGTTTAATTTTTTCTCTGTGGGTACAAAGTGGTTAGCAATTTTGTTAAACTTAAGAATTGCACCCATGCTGATATTATAAGCACCTGAACTAAGCTATAGATCTGATAGGGAAAGCTAAAAATAACTGCATTTTCAAGATAAAAAAGTATTCCTATTACTAAATTGTAAAGTTTTCTAAAGCCCTGGTTTTTTTTTAATTGCTGTCAAGTTCACTGTTCAGTATTACTGTGAACAAATTACTTCAGTTATGTGAAATGCACTTTTTTTTATCTTTTTTTTTTTAAAGTAATTTTCCTTAATCCCCATCCCTATGGGTTTCCCCGCTGTTCATCTCCCCAGAATTGAAAGGCTTGTCTTAACTTGGGAAATGATGGTGTTTATGTCAGTAAGGGTAGGGAGCAGCAGAACTCTGGTTGTCAAAATTCTGGTGGGAAAACCTGAATGGAGCAGCAAGTAAGGTAGCAGAAACCCTGTTTTTTATGTGTGTAGTGTTTGTTTGTTTCAGGTATACTTCAAGCTTGAATTAGAAGATAAATATATAAGAAATAATAAATGTACTAATACAAGCTGCATCTCCTGAAAAACGCTCTGCTGGCAAATCCTTTTAATTGTAGACATCCAGCTAGTTCTCTGTTTTGAAAATAATTTCTAACTGTTAGGATTATGAAGAAAACCTCTAAATATGGACAGTATGATGAAGGATTGTTCATACGTGTAGAAGCGTGAAACAGTAGCACTGTGAGGTGTGAATCACTGCATCTATTTTAATGGTTGGCAGCCTCTGAAGAAAGGCAATTTAAGTGTCAAAATAAACTATTTCAGTGCTCTTCATTTTTTCAGAAGAAATACCAGTATTCTTTCCCACATGTGCCCTGCAGTGTTTCTCAAGTGCCAGAAATCCCAACTGTCCCCTCTCAACCTGTCAAAACATTTTTGCCAAAATTTAGCCTATTAAAAATGGAAAATGTAACTTTGAAACCAATTCTGTAAAGTATGAGTGTTGATTATTAAAAATCTCCTGGATTTATTTTAAATTACGCTATTGCAATTCTGATTGTTTGACTGAATCAGAACGCCAGAGACAACGTTGAGCCTAATTGTAGAGTTAATTTTGAGTTTTCTATACAGTATCGTGTGTTTCGATTAGACTGTGTTGCTGAAAGTGTGTTTGATAATACAGTATTCATTTTTTGAAATCACACTGTAAATTTATGAGGGAAAAGGCACAGTGTGTATTTCAGACTTAGGTGGAAATTGGTGACATCCAGTACTTTTTATTAAATCAAAACCAAGCAATGAAGTTATTTCTGTTTATCAACATGTTACATCAAATGGATGCTGAATGGCGGGGGTAGAGGAAAGGCATCATGTGTTAACTTGTTTCGACTTTTTGTAGTATGTAGAAAGCAGGATTGAAGAACAGTCTTATACGCATTTTATTCCAAGTTAAACTTTTTAATAACATTTTGATTTTAAGCTTCATTTCTAAAGCATAAATATCAGAAAAGGCTATCATGTGATCAAACTCCTTTCTTGGGAATTGTTCTTCGTTTTATACACCAAGTGATTTTCTGAATTATAGAAGTGGTATTGTTTTTACTGTCATCATGTCTTGATGTATTTTCTGATGTATGAAATCTTATCAATGTTGGGTTAGTTGTCCTCAAAAGTGGAAAAGAAGTGGGGGAGCGAAGAAACAAACATGTTCAATGCTGTAATATTGTAACGTCAGTGATGCTGGAAGTACATACAGATAGTGAGAGGATCACAACATTTTTGTCCGATGTGTTTGATTGCAGGCAAATAGTCATGAAAGTAAAATATCACTGTTGTCTAAGTCTGTATCTAACTGTAAACCAGACAGTGTCAGGGTCCTGCTGTGCTCTAGCTGGCATGGTCTTGCCCTATTGCTAGTGCGGAAGTTCTTTGCCTGAGGTTGTCCAAAAGCATGCTGAGGAACGGAGGGTTCGCATGGGGGCTCAGGTGCTGCTGTTGTTTCACTTGCTGCTACAGACATGGTCTTGGAAGCCATCATTCACCCCGAGCACTGTCAAGGTTCATTTTAAGCATAAATTGCTGATTATTCTGCTGATTTTGACTTAATTATTAGATTAGACACAGTGTAACAGAACAGGCTAAGAAATACTGTGGTGAAATTCAGTATTACCATTCTTTCAGTAGAGCAAGAGGTAATGAAGTAGAGGTAAGAGGTCTTTTAATTTAAATAATGCAGCTCCAATTATCTGGTCTTATTCCTATGTTCACTTTGTGAAAATGCTGGTCTGTGAGTAAATGGGCATATCCCTATTCCATAATCAATTTTTGTGTATGTTTGAACTCCGTTGGAGAGTGAGGTGCGTATGGCTAGTTGCATCCAGATTTGCCGTGAAGGGCAGGGCAGTAAGAATGACAAGAAACCTGGGTCAGTTAGGGACACAACTTTGTCTGGAATGGCCTGAAACATTAGGGTCATGTTCTTACCTAAATGATGTACAGCAAAGCTGACAAACTGTTTTTTGTTGATATAAGCAATTTGTTTTCCCAGATTTAAATGCTGCTTTAGCAGACAGCTAGTAATAGTTTGTGCTTGCTGTAAGGTAGTGCCATGCTGGTGTGGCTGTCCTTCTAGTTAGCTCATGGGTCTGCGCTCTGTTCTTGTGTCTATACATATAGGATGTGTGCTGCGATATTCTTACAAGAGACATATGTAAATTTTCTTTTCCCCCACAACACTTATCCAAGTGCATACACATCTCTTCTGACCCTACTGATCTTGATGCACAGGCATTTTTCCTTCAAATGTGCAAAATTTGATTCCTCAAGGAAGCAACTGATTCAGGTGGCTCTTGTGGGAATTGATCTGCTCAGGGCTAATGGAAAGGTGAGACAGTATTTGCCTATCAGAATCACTTGTTGCCAAAGCTTGAGGAAATTTAAGGAAACGTCAAGTTATTATCTATGGGAAAACTGTTTTCCACTTATAGAACCAAGATGAACTTGAAATCCGTTTTCTGTTTTGTTTTCCTGAGTAACTTGGGATACTCACTTAGCCCTGAATTTCTTGCCATATTTTTGTTTCACAGTCATGTTTTTTTATTCTTTGTGTTCCAAAGACGAATTTGCCCAGAAAGGGGAAACCGATCGTGTTGGAATAAACACAAGCTAAATAAACTGAAAAATATTCTTCCGTTTTAAAATTTGTTTTAGCTACCATAATCTCATCTGATATTTTTATTACCAGTATGTAAACAAATTCTGATAGAATTGTCACTTAACTGTCTCATTCAAGACAGGCATGCATGTCTTCTGTTAAATGACGTGGTGATTAAGGCAACATTTAATTGCCCAAACATATAAAGATAACACCACTACCGTGCAAAGCTCTTATCTACTGGAGGAAAATTTTTTTTACCTGGTTTAAGTTTTACAGTACCTGGGAGTCTTTCCTTGTAATAGCTTTATCTTGAAAAGACTGTGAAATAGTCCTACAATTCTGAAGATACGAGGTACTTAATTGTCAGGTTGAGACCAAAGTTCCTGAGGATGTGGGTTTCTTTGTGAAGATCTCTATCAGCTGTAGACAAAGACCTTTAGAATGTGTTTCTGTCTTTTCAGATAAACCGTGTTATCCGTTTAAGATCCATGAGTAGTCAGGGGATTAGGGAAATCTTAAAATGCTGTAGGATGCAGTATTTGTTTCTGAATGACTTCTAGAAGCAGAAGGAGATGAGATTTTGCAGACCTGAGCTTACTAAATATGCGAGTATGGTCCTTGGGTCAGACAACTCCGCTCTACAATGTGGAGGTAAATACAGTAGTAATTAAGACTAGCTTAGGTGTTTTCAGGTAGTCTGTAATGCTCTGAAGGAAGGAAGCTACAACAAAGAAGGTGACCCTTTTATTTTTAAAAAGGTGGGCACAGCAGAGGACAGACGTGGATTCTCAGCGGTATATATGTGCAAAAATTATTATTAATGGAGCCAGCTTGGCTTTTCTGCCTTACTAGTAGCACATTTAAAGGAGGAATAGGTGTGATGGTCTTGATAATTGAAATAAGTTTTTTTGGGGTTATTCTCTAGTACTCTAGATTTTGATATATTTTTTTTAAGAAAAAGTGTTTATATTTTTGTATTTATTGAAGGGCTTCAGTCATTAAAGATAGTCACCATCAAGTTTTTATATATTTAACACAAATATATTTCTCTTCCAAGAGTTTGTAAATTAACTGATAAAATTGTACACTGTTGGAGGGAGATACTAAGCAGCTTTTAATATTAGAAAAATAAATGTTCAGAAATTTGAAGAAACTAGAAGTTTTTCAGTATGGGAAACTGAGCCTGAGTGATATCAGAAACTTTTTAATGTGCTAGTTATATGGATCCATTTACAAACAAATGGCTAACAGAGTTCCACAAATAGTTTCACTATCAGTTAAAGAAGTAGCTCCACCTGCTTCCACGGGGCACCACCTTGATGGTGACACAAATGTTTGTGCTGGTGTGTTGTGAATTGATTTGAGTAACTAATCTGGATTAAAAGTAATCTGAATCATCTTCCCAGTTAATCCTGGCAGATTTGCAGAACACAATGGTAACTACCACTATCACATTTAAGAAAAAAACCAAACCCACAATCCTAAACCTGTCCAAAACAAACACAAAAATCCACAGTGTACCTCGTTTCCTCAAAGAACGAGGTTTCAAATGAATGGTTTGTTTATTAATTAAAATACACGCCTACTTTTTTTTTTCGTAATGTAGGCCATCATCTGTGTGTCCTGCTACAATGTTGGTAATAAAAGTTTGAAGGGAGAGTGGGGACAGGAACAAAGCTCCGTGTACTGCTGTGCAAATAGTGTAGCTCCTTTGAAAATTGCAGTTGTTCACCAAGTCAGCTAGAGTCTGCTTTTTAGCTGTTACGTAACAGTTGAAGCCCTAGAAAAAAGTGTTTCAAGATATTTCCTCCCAAAGCTACTTTTCTGAAAGTTAGCCAAGGTGATATAAACTCAGCAGAATTTACGTCACTTTCTTATTCCAATTTGCATTGGAATCTTCTATCACATTCAGACCTATGTAAGAAAGTAGTGGGGCAATAGCATGCTGCCATACTAGCCTATGTACAGAGGAAGCTGTAGGAACTGGAAAGGTTTGGTTTTTTAAAGAAATTTGTAAAAGGCTAATTTCTATTAGTACTCGTCTAAGTTTGAATTCTGGTAAAGTAAGCTGATTTTTTTTTTTTTTTTTGGTGTTGTAGTCTGTTGCTTTAATCTGTTGTTTCCTCCCCTCTGTTTTAGGAAACAACAGCGTTGTGTGTAAACAAGCTTGTTTTACAGATGAATACTGGCTCATATTTTCTTCTGAAAATAGTGGAATCCATCAATATGCGAAATGCCAAAATGACTAATTTGAGGTCTTAGCTGACAGTACTTATTTGGAAATTGTTCTTAGTGCCATGTTACTATTGCTCCATCTCTAATATGTCCGTTATGTTATACTGGCACAAAGCAGACTGATACCAGTGCAGCCTCGTTTGATACCTGACTGGATTAAATTATACAAAGACTAATTTGAATTTAGAGTCATGCAGTTTTCTGATTCCATATTTTTACATCAGTGCAGCAACATCACCTACATTAGCAGTGTTATATTGAGTCATCATGGATACCGTTTACAAATTAGTAAGAAAATAGCTCATTATTGATGCAGACTGTCTTTTTCAGTACTAGTAACAGAAGTATTTCAGAATCACAGAATAGTTTGGGTTGGAAGGGACCTCAAAGATCATCTGCTCCAACCCCTCTGCCATGGGCAGGGACACCTCCCACTAGACCAGGTTGCTCAGAGCCCCATCCAGCCTGGTCTTGAACACCTCCAGGGATGGTGCAGCCACAGCTTCCCTGGGCAAACTGTGCCAGTGCCTCACCACCCCCAGAGTAAAGAATTTCTTCCTACTATCTAATTTAAATCTACCCTTTTTCAGTTTAAAACCATTACCCCTTGTCCTATCGCAACAGCCCTGCTAAAAAGTTTGTCCCTATCTTTTGTGTAGGCCCCCTTCAGGTACTGGAAGGGGCTGTAAGGTCTCCCTGGAGCCTTCTCTTCTCCAGGCTGAACAGCCCCAACTCTCTCAGCCTGTCCTCATGGCAGAGGTGCTCCAGCCCTCTGATCATCTTTGTGGCCCTCCACTGGACCCGTTCCAACAGGTCGATGTCCTTCTTATGTTGGGGACTCCAGAGCTGGACACAGTACTCCAGGTGGGGTCTCACCAGAGCAGTGTAGAGGGGGAGAATCACCTCCCTCGACCTGATGACCACGCTTCTTGTGATGCAGCCCAGGATGTGGTTGGCTTTCCTGGCTGCAAGCGCACATTGCCAGGTCACATTGAGCTTCTCATCCACCAACACCCCCAAGTCCTTCTCCTCAGGGCTGCTCTCAATCCCTTCCCCAGCCTGTATTGATACCGGGGGTTGCCCCAACCCGCATACCAGACCCTGCAGTTGGCCTTGCCGAACCTCATGAGGTTCGCTTGAAGGAATACACCAGTAGTCTACTGGAGTTACAACTGGAATTGGTACTCTTGATTGTTTGTCTTTTAAGACAATCTTACAAAACTATGTCAAATATGCTTTATGGAGGGAATAGACGCAGTCAGTTTTATATTTAATTTGCTTCCTATTTGTGGCCTGATATTAAGCAATTCAGAGCCCTGTTTTGGTAACAAACCAGATTGAGGGTTGTGCAAAAAAATATTTTTTCACCATTAGAGTGCAGGAGCCGTGACAGGATCACTTTCTGTACATACCAGATCTCCTGGTCAGACATGCTAAAGGAAATTTTCTTTCAGAGAAGTATGTATCCAAGGGGATGGTATTAGTCAGTTATTTCCATAAAAGTTCCTTTTTTGATAACACTAACATGAAAAATCAAATACAGCAAATCCAAAATCTGTGTTGTTACACTGTGCAGATGTTCCCAAAACGTGAATTTATCATCTGTTCACAGAAAAGGTGGAACGAGTTTCTCTGTCACAGTGGGGAGTTTCTTTAGGTGTTTGTTTGTTCTCTCATATATCTCTTTTATTATAAATTCTTTTCCCAAGGTAAACAGATTAGGTAGTTAGACTAGGATATCTTTTTTTGTTATTTAACAAATTATGAATGTGAAATGGGTACTAGAGAGATCGATTCCTGAAAGTTTTTTGAAGGCATTTTTGGGGGGGGGGGGGTGTGTGTGTGTGAGTATTTTTTCAGAAATATTAGGGTACAGTTTTACAAGCACTTACGTACTTGTTTAACTTAAAACATTTTAGTAAATACAGGTAAGTGGGTACAACTACCTGTGGGCCCAGAATTAGACACGAGGTTGTCTTAGTCCAGAGGACTGTGTGTTTGGTGATTGTTGCCAATGACTGTGTAATTATTTTTTTTTGTCATCTATTTGATATGTAAGATACTTGTTGTACCGACTTCATTTTAATCTTCTCATCTTAGAGCAACATGGAGCCATTTCAATTGAGACTAACAAATGAAGTCTATTTCCTACTAAAAATATGTTTTGTTTAAGTGAATTCCTGACATCTTAGACCTAATGTTTGAATGTGTGTTTTGTTAACATGTATTTCTGTAAGCTTAGTCATTACTGCTGTGAAGCCAAACTGTTTACCTTACGTGAAATTTAGTAATACATGCAGTAATTGAGTAATACATTCAACTTGTCTCCGTGGAATTCCACCCCTTCTTTCTCAGGTATTTCATTGTATTTTTGGAGTGAATTTTGTATGACTTACAAAGAAATAATTGGAGGAAGAGGAAAGGGCAGATGTCCTGGGCCCAGTGATGATTTGATTTCATTTTTTTCAGACTCCAGATGTTTTGTTCTGTTTTAGCATATCCGGGTGAAACTTCAATTGGAGTGTAACTGGAATATTTACAACTGTGCCACTCTGATGAAAATCATGGAATTAAGATTACTGTTTTATCGTATCTTTAAATATGAACTGGTTGATAGAACCTTTTTATTATTTTTCTTAAATGATCATATGTTAATAACATTAAACGTTTTCCATGGTACTATCAGCTTTTCTTTGAGATTGTTGTTAGGAGCTACAGCATGTCTTGTTATGTATATATGTATGAGTATTTGGAAGTTATTATTTCTTTATATTACTGGAAGTGAATTTTGGCCAGAGATTTTCATGTGCATGACTTGAGTAGTTATAAAGATGTGTTACTGTTCATATCCCCCCATGATTATTTAAGTAATTATTTATTTTTGGAGTTATTCAACCACTTTGACAAATATGAGTATGTAACACTGGAAATAATAGTAAAAAGTATTTTTCCATGTTTTAGTGAGGAAATACATACATTACCTGTCTTTTCTTTCTTCTGAGTTTTTCAGTAAGTTCAATCAGGTGATATTGGCTGACAGATGTTCTGTCCAGTTCACCACATTTTGCCAAGCATTTAGTGAAAGTTACTTCAATTTTATATACAGTTTGCTCATCTTATGTGTGAGCTGCACTACCTTTTTGAGGTTAGTCTTTGAAAAGCAATTTCAACTCAAACTGTCAAATAATAACCAGCTATTTTCTCTTTTTCTCCCCTTTCTCTCCATATGCACATTTTAAAATTTTGAGATAAACTATAGTATTTTCTAACTGCTTATTTTATAAGTAATTTTGGTAACTGCTAACCTCTGTTGTATGTGGGAGAAACTCTGCAACAAACTTCAAATGTGGTTGGAAGGACGCACTTCAGTGTTATTAAATGTGTTTTAAAAATGAGCTCAACATAAGTGAAGAAAACTCTGCTCTGTCTCAGACTTGTGGGGCTTGCTGCCCTCAGAGCTCTTGCAAACTGTATTTAGAGTTTGGGGCATTATATTCACTTTTCCATAAGCTGTTATACTGGCTTCCTCAACTATGATGTTTGGAAACAAATCTTGTAGCAAATAAGCAGCATCTGACTAAGAAATGCAACTTGTGCTGGTGATGTTGAGCTTTTCTGTGATCTTTAATTTGTGTGGAATGTCATTCCCTAGTTTTGGACCCGTCTCTCTAAAGCTCAGGCTCCTAGATAGAGATGATAAAACTTGTCTCTGTTGTAGAAAGCCTCTTTGCTAAGAACAGTGTAATTATAGACCAGGATCTTCTGATGGGAGATTTCACTGACGTCTTCATACTGTAAGGTGCAGTTCACGAACACAGTGTTTTTCAAGGAGTGCTAAGATCAGTCTTCAAATTCTAAATCAACCATGGGAGCCAAAGGCAAATGTATTGAAATGGCTGCTCTGGCTGTGGGCGAATGCTGCAGAGTTCTGTAAAGCAGGACTAGGCTCCAGAAGTCTTCATGTTCATAAAATTGTATGGCAGTACTCCAGCAAAGATTTAAGATAAGTGAATAACTGAGGCTTATCTTGCAGAATGGGATAGGAAGTCAAGGAGGAAAAGTGTCGTTTGGATTTTGGCAGGGTGGGTTTTTTGGTTTTGTTTTTTTGGTTTGTTTTTTTGTTTTTTTTTTGTTTTTTTTTTTTTTTTTTGAAGGGTAAGGAGGGAAGAGATTTTCAAGTTGACAGCACAGATACACGAAACCCAGGATAAACATTCTTTCAAATTACTTAGTATAAATCCAAGCAACACTTTTATGAGAGAGGTCATGACCATGGTCTTACATAGAATGACAAAGAAAAACTATTTGAAGAGGTGAAGTGATGTTACCATTTCTCTGTAGAGGATGGGTCAATGTAAAATAGAATTATTTAAATGACAATAGTTTGTGATTAATCTTTTCCCCAAATATAAATTTGTTAATATATCTGTGTGTGTTAATTTACAGCATGACCTTTGTGCAGTATGTAAATACGACTTTCTTACAAATTACCTTTCTCTTTTTCACCCTCTCTATATTTCCTGCTCTATTTCCTAAGCAAAAGAAGGTACTATATTAATGTTTGAATAGTTTTATATTTAATTATATAAATATTCACCATTTTGACATTCTGCTTTTTTTTTTTGTTTGTTTGTTTGTTGGGAAATAAAGGATGAACTTACTGGATGACTCCTTGAAATATGTAGGGACTGTTTTGTTCTTGAGATATCTATCTGTCCACTTGGATGTGAACTCAGTGAAATGCAAAACATTTTCTATGGATAATCTAATAGCTATTGATAGTGCGCTGAGCATATTTTTCTTAGAATTATGAAAATATTTTCTGTTCTTAAATTAGACTGATTAGTATGACCAGAAACATTCAGTTCTGAAGACTCAATACATCATCTTTTCGATTGAAGTTGTATTGGTAGAATAAAAGAAACAAGTTCTTTCCAGGTTTTTGTTGGTTTGGGGTTTTTTTCCCCACATCTCAGTTTTTCAAGTTTGAGTGAAATTACGTTTTCTCAGGAGTATTTTCTCCCTGCGCATCTAACTGTCTTGGTTGGTATATTCTTTCTGCTGCCTTTTCACTGATTATTTTACTTCTCTGAGCCTGCAGTGAGCAGGTTTAAGGAGCTAAATGGGCAAAAATGAAAATTGCAGAAGACCTGTCCAGTTTAGCTCCCTAAACTGGCTTGCTCAGGATGAGAAAGGCATCGCTGCGGAGTCAAAGGAGGGGTGGGGGTTTTCGTTTAGGGGACGGAGAGACTGGTTTAGACTGTCCTGGAACTTATCCCCAGACCTTGAATAGATCATTGCTGTATGCAAACATATGCTGCTTGACTGGTTAATCTGCAACCCTGAAAATTACCGTGGGTTGCTGTAATTGATTACTCATTGTTAGATGCCTGCAACATACACAGCTTTGGAAGCAAATGATAATATTAACCTGCTTTCGAAGTTTGTTTTGAGAAGAGTCAGGTGGAGTAAGTGCTTGAGACATCCATCTTAACTGCTGTGGATATCACATCTCACTGAACTATAGCTTAGGCTTGAGCTTCCGATTTCTCTGCAGTTTTTATTTACATGCTTCTTGATAGCATCAACAGTATAATGACTGTTTTCTACAGTTTGTGGTAAGTGGAAAGAAATAAGCTTCAAAAGGTTCTTCTACACTTGTCCTTCATACAGCATGTATATTAGAATGCTGGATAATGATGATTACTTTATATGAAAATTATCAGAATTGATCAGTCTTAATGTAAAGTACAAGCTGTTCACTAAATTCCATTTCAGAACCCCTCCAAAAGAACTACTTTTGATCATTTTTCTTGGGTGAATTAAAACAAAGCAGTTACCAACATATCAATTTCAACATTTTCACATTTGTTATTTGTGGAAGTCCTTCAGGCTTTGTTAAAAGGCGTAGCAAATAACTACTTTGTTATGTATTCCAAGAGTCAGATTCACTTACTACAACTTTTAGGCTTTTTCTCATTTTACTGTAAGAGAGGAGAGCTGGCCTTGATCTTCTCATTTACATAACCTTTTT
Source organism: Rissa tridactyla (assembly GCF_028500815.1). Lineage (NCBI taxonomy): Eukaryota > Metazoa > Chordata > Aves > Charadriiformes > Laridae > Rissa > Rissa tridactyla. The sequence goes on along the minus strand of NC_071468.1, from coordinate 111,403,378 downwards.
AATGAAATGGCTTAATTGTCCGAAGACTGTATCTTGTTAAAGAGGTGAAATGACATCATGCAGCTAAAACTTGAAGATTGGAAAGACTTCTGTGTTAAGCTATGAACTGCATTCCAAGAAATTATGGAAAATAAATACTATGAATGTAAAGCTGCAACTTCATATGGCCACCCAGGCGCTGTGTCGATGTTGGTGTTCTGAAACCCCAGTGGTTTATGCAGGGATGTGCGTCTCCTTCGGAGATGGTGCCAGGCAGACCCTCTTTTGCTCCCCAGTCATGTTTTTGAAGTGCTCTTAAATGACATTTCTATGAAACATTTGCTAATTTACTGACAGCATTTTTCACTTACGTTGGGTTCTTCTGTTGAATTGCACTGTGTAGTCTGCTCACTCAAAAATACTCATTGAAGCATATGGAAGCTAAATGCTTATAATAAAGGTACAACCTAACTAAAATTGTGTGGTAAAATGTAATACTTTCACAGAAAATGATGAAACAGTATCATTCCATGCAACAGATCTCCAGAACCTTTTTCTAAATAGTTATTAATAGTAGTTATTTAGAATTTCTCTGCTTTTGTGAAGTTGGTAGAGTGCCATTGTTTAGCTGTGAAATAGGCTTGACTATTGTTTTTTGCCACTGAGCAGACTAAAAGTTGAAAAACCTTCAGCGAGCAATGTAAAGAAGGCACTAAGTTCACGGAAAAACTCTGTATGTGCATCTAGGGGAAAAAAGAACAGCTGAACTGTTGTAATGTAAAGACAAGGATTCTAAAAATTATTGTTTAAAAGCTTGGCTTTCGTAAAAAAAAAAAAAAAAAAAAAAAAAAAAAGTCCCTAATCTTCAGAAGTTTGTGGTCTTTTCGATCTGAAAGCTTGAAGGGGTGTTCTACTGTGTGATTTGATGGGAAGAGCAGCATGCCTTGTTAATGCAACAAACCTCTTCGCTTGTAATGAAGAAAAAAAGATGGTTGTAGGAAAAAATGACATGGCAGTGTGGACTCTGTAGATAATATGAATTCAAAAAGTTGTCAATGTGCTGGCTGGCTAAGACATTGCAACTCTGAAGAAGACATACGACCGTGGTCAAACATTTCGTATTAAGATCAGTTAATGTCAAATTATGGAAATAATTCAAGATCAGTTTTGAGAGAATGAAATTTTGTCTGTGAATCAAGCTGAGTTGGAGCTACAGCAAGGAAAGAAACCCCAAGAAAGAAAAAGCAGGAGACATGAGGAACACAGGAACGTGGCTTTGTTCAATAGCTACTTCTGACATTGTATTACTGACACAGTTAAAGCACCACTTTTAAAATAGCCTTAAATATTGAATTAAGACAGTTCTGCTGACTTCAGTAGAAATTAAGTGAATCTTGACTGAAGTGCCTTATTGCAGCACAAAGCAGGAAGAAACTTTCAGCTTTTCCTCCTTGTTTCTGTAGCATAAAGAGCTGGTGCAACTTGGTTTGCAAGTGGAAGTTACAAAAGCACTTACCTCATTTTCATGCCCGCTGCGCAGAATAGCTTACCTCTGCATTTACAGGGACAGTACTTCATGTTCCTCTGAGCTGCCCCAAAAAATATCACAGCATAAATTTCCATTGATTTTCATACTTCTGTCTTACTATAAAATGTGCATTCAGTCCATTTCGGTCCAGGGAAGGACCTAGATCTTTTAGTGGGATGTGAGATGCCAGTGGGAAGGTTGTGCAGCTGGGAGGCGGCTGTGTCATAGGGCTTTCGGAGGGGTTGTTCAAGGTCTCTGAATGCTTCCTCGGTTTTGATTTGGTGAGAAAATTTAAAAGGAGGGAGTTGGTTTACTAAGATCATGGCTAGTTGGAAGAATATATCTAATTAGTGTGCCATAATTATGTAGTCAGTCAGAAAGTGAGTTTGCAGAGAGTGTTGTGATTTACATTGTCACAGCTACGTTGAGTGTAGCTTCACTTTTTTCTATTGCAAATGTCAGAGTTTAACAAGTTTATGATATGACACTTTCAGTTTTAAGTTTGACATATGCATAGTTTGGATAAATTAGAAATCACTGTAATATTGTTAAAAATTCCTGCTTTTCACACAAACATTCACACAGTAGCTCATGCAGATGGGTATGTGTTATGTAGCACCTTCTTAAATTTGAGGCAGATCAGAAAATAAAATAATTTTCCCATCTAATCATGTATCTACTGGAGGACAGTATTTGAGCAGCTGTTCACAGGGATGGGCAGGTGCCCTATTCTGCTTTTGTTCAACTACTTCCTCTAGTGAGTGAAAGATATTTTTAAAACGAAAGAAAGTATTATTATAATTTTCTAAACATTTTAGAAGATGAAAATGTCAGACTGTTGACTTTACACATACAATCTTAATCGCAGCAACTGAGGGGAGTAGAAATTAATAGCAAAGCATGGTTGCAGGTTTCCATGTATATTATAAAGTCAGATTGGATTGCAAACTTACAGGTAGCTTCCAAGCTTGGGAGACTTGTGAAGATGTCTTCTCCATGTGATTTCTACTTATTGCTAATTTTCCCTAAAAGTGTATTTTTCCTAGCACTTTTTTTTAAACACAAAAAATCTAATATAGAACTAGTAAGATGTTTCATATTTAAAATATTTCTCCATGATAAAGGGAGTGAGTTAGTATCTTCATTAACGTTCTTGTTAATTGAACAGCACAACTGTAAATGTAAAATTAATATGCAAAACAGCATGTTCTAGCAAACAACTGCATTTTGGTAAAGGGGATAACGTTTCTTCAACTAGAATACAATTCCATGTCAGAAATGAGGATAAGGCTTCTCCTCTGAGGGCAGCGTTGGCGTTCATGTGTAGCTGAAGGACAATCTCCTAGTTTTGAAAATGCTTGTCGGTGGATTTGGGGATGGGGTGGTTTTGTTTTTTTTTTTTTTCCCTTCCCCTTTGCAGTTTTCAGACAGGCAGATGTTGCCATGGGGTAGAAGGGAAAAGCCTGGGAATACTGGCGAGGGAGCAGCTCTGAAGGCTTCTTGGTACAGAGGAGGAATTGTGGTTCTTACTCCTGAATGCGTAAAGGAGCCCGCGTTCCTGACTGCACCTGTAAGTGTGGCGGAATGGGGCCAGGGTGGCTGTCTGTCCCCTGGCCATGGCCACGATCCCTGCTCCGGCTCCCTGCAACACACCGTGCATCGCACAGCCCCGAGGGAACGTGCCTCTGCACAGCCTCGGCTGGCAGGCGCGGAGATGGCGGGTGGCTTTGCTTGATACGGGTAAAGTGATAGATCCCTTTGAAGCTTGTATTCAGATATAGTGTATTTTTGCGTATTTGTTTCGAGCTGTTTCAAGTTTTTTTAAAAGCCAAATAGCAATCTGTAAAATTTCAGCCAGCAGATGAATTATATACTAAGAGGGTCAACTTTCATGCACGTGACAGTTCTGAACGATGGTGGTCCATAAAGATTTTTCCCAAGTTTAAAATAAGTTACAGTTTTTATTGCTTTGAAAGATACTTCATAAAAAGATGCTGTGCTTTCTTGGTTTATTAAAAACACCCTTGCTATATGCAGCACGGCACTTTTAACAAATGTATTTATACAACTATAGACAAGGGACACTTCAAATAAGTGCAAGGTTTCTAAGTGCTAAATAAAGGGGGTTTTGTTCCTGAACTGTAGAAACTCCTGCAAAAGTGGGAATAAGCAGGTGATATGACAGAAAAAAGATGGCACTGAAGTACTTTGGTTGCTTTCATTGCATAGGTAGATGTTTTCTTGCTAATGGATGTTACTGGTAAACATTTGCTTATTTTAATTTATGGCAACTCACAAACTTATCTTTGATCTTGAGGTCATTTGCTCCTCATTCATAGTGTACACTGTCCTGCTGTTTAGGCTAATAACAGTGTGGAGATGCAGCATTTTTGTTAAACTGATCCTGTTTCCTGATGCATGAAGTTAGTTGCTTGCCTGAGCGTTGAGTTTGCGGCATGGATGAGGTACGAAATGTGACATTGGTAGAGTGAAAATCGGGAAGAGGGAGGAGAAAGGAAGTGCATCAGTAGTGCTGTGTGATTGTACACCTAATCCGGGCAGAAGTCTCCATCTAGAAGTCTGCCTGCATTTCAAGTTACCATGGGAAGTGCAAGTAACAGCTGTTGAGATCATCCACCTCTTCATTTGCAGTGCAGCGATAAGGCTGTGCTGGACACTGGGAGTAATCTTTGCTGCTGGTGTTGCTCTGAAACACCGTCATTGGCATAAAATACTGCGACACAATCTGCGCGGGGCCTGAGTCACTGCTTTGGGTATTTTTGCGGGGGAAGACTTCATCAGCTTGTTGTAAAGTACCTTTCCCTGTGACCTTGGGGCACTTGTGATTCTGAAATCTTCTTGGTAGCAGAAAGGACTTTTTTAAAATTGGGGTTTTTTTCATTTGACCTGTACCCTCTGCAGCCTGTGCTCCCCACCTGAAAGGCATTCCATTTGTCTGTGCCTTCTTGTCTGAGCTGCTGCCATTCCCGCTCTTGCTTTGTAAGCCTACTGAATTGCTTATCGTGGAGTCATAGAATCATTTAGGTTGGAAAAGACCCTTAAGATCATCGAGTCCAACTGTTAACCTAACATTACAAAGCAACAAACTTCCACTTCCAGATTATTTATCCCCACATTATTCCCATGGTTGTAATGTGAGGCATCCTGGAAACCATTTGCAAATAACGAATCATATACTATGTGATGTATGCGTATTGATGAATGAGCGGAAAGAAATCTATCTTACTGGCTCAACAAGCAACTTGAAGGCACCTGTATTTTTCCCTAGTTGAAACTGGGAAGGACTCAGATAAGAGGTCATAAAATCTGTTTATCTATCTATGATGCTTTATTGGTGTGCTGATTTTTATAGATGTATGTAAGAGGAACTGCAAAATAAATTACATGGTCCTTTTACTAAAGAAATTTGTGAACAAAAATTGTAAATAAATCTATAACTACTTCTAGAATTCTAACTATTTTGTGTTAATAGTATTTTAAAATTTTATGGGAAAGCTCACTTTTGAAATAAGCAGTTTCATTTTCTCCCACAGTATGGTTCAATGATAGGTAGGGAGTTGAATTTCCATTTAATTCACTTTGTGACTTTTTTTTAATTTTAAAAGCTAATTATAATTTGTGATGTAGTTTAGTAGCTACTGGGATTTAAAGTCAATGCAGAAACATTGGTTGAAACAATTCAGATTGACAAGGCCATAACAATTTTATCTGGTCGTCTCCTTTTGCCCAAGTCTAAGTGATAACAATATTTAGAATTCCTTTCAAAATGTCTTTGGAATTATCTTTGGCATTTCCCTATTCCATTTCTATGCTTTCATCTTTTTAACTGTTGACCCCCTTTCTTGTCTACGTTATGCCTCCTGAAACTCCGGCCTGTGTTTTCTGGTCATTTTACTATAAACCTAGATTTTCAGTAGCATGATTTACTGTAGAAACCTGTCAGTGGATTTTCATTCTTCCAAATCCTTTGCATGAATAAATGGGATCTGGCTTTCAAGCCAAACTTTCATCAGGATTTGTGATGATTAATATTTCAGGTCTTAAATACCTCCTGGTTTGATGACTGCAGTATTTCTTAGCCTCTTTGCGCTTCTTTATCTGTCCTTTGGAGAAGGGGTTTTGCTTTGCTGCTATTCGGCAAGTATAGTTACACATACTTTTCAAACAGGTGCTCCGTGGCCAGTTTATTATTCAGACGTTTCTAATTCACTGTAGGATCAAAGGAAATGGCAGGGATTCTTTGCACATTAGTGAAATTTCACAAACAGTTATCGTGGTGAAAACGATAGCTGTAATTCAGTGTTTCTGAAACATATGCTTAAACATCAGTGTTTTGAGCACATAATGAAGTTAGGTATATGCTTTCGAAGAACCATAGTTATATTTTCAGATAAATGAGTCAGCATAAAGGATTACTGCTTCTAGGAGTTCTATTTTGGTATCTAACTAAAGTATTTCCACTGAGAGTGATGGCATTCTGAGTGAAGAGATGACTTAAATATAGAATGTCATAGTGTGTAGTACAGGGTGATATCAAAATTCAGAAATAAGCCTTAGAAAGTAAGCTGCATTGTGGTTTATTGCACCTTTGTTTTAAGTGTTTAAAATTGTCACACTACATTTTTATAATGCTAAGTTTTCTATTAGTAATGGAATGTTTTCTTGTGAGTTGAAAGTAAAAAGGGAATCCTTTTTATCTGTTACCAGCATACCTTCATCTTCCTGATTTGTGTATAGGAAGTTGGGGACCAGGAATTCTCTTTAAGAGTAAAAGAAGGTAAAGATGCATACCGACTTCAGAATGTAGTGGTTTTGGGTGGGATATTTTCTCGAGAGCTTGAAGACTGGTATGTCCATCTGAAAATCACATTGCAGGTCTCATGGCTAAAAGGAATGAATGTGCATAAGTACACCAAAACTTCATTTTACTTCACCCGTAATGAACAGAAGAATGAGGGTACAGTAGCTCAGGAACATCTTTACTGTGAAGAAAATACGTTTGCTCTAGCATTACTAATTTCAGAACAATTTCACAATACTGCTTGTGTTAGTAAAGAGATAAGTCTTATTTTGAATTGGATTTGAAAATAGTAATTTCCTAGGTTGTTAAAATTGTGCGACTAACACTAAATTGAAAATTGAGATAGTCATTCTGTCTGAAAAAAATGACACTGGAGTTCTCTGAAAGATGAATTGTATGTTTAAAATACTGCTACAACTTGCAACTGTTTTCACTCTCAGCAGTAAAAATCTAAGGAACTGCATTATGGTTTTGAGTCTCTTATAAAAAGACTGCAGTTTCCTTTGCTAATATGATGTGATTCCTTTTCAGAAATGCAAACAAAAAGGTCTTGTATACATAAGCACACCCAACTGTTTGATTTGCACCTACAGCTGGAATACTTGGGAAGAAGAATGTTCTGGGAACTCGTTATGCAAATGCCAGATGAAGTGTCCCACTTTATTTCAGAGTTACCATCTAGAGTATTACCACAACAAATAGCCTTTTTTAACTAGAATGAGGTTTAACCAGCTGTAAAATTGATAATCAGTCATGGTATTTCAGAAACTGCAGTGTGAGTGGTTTTTGCATTGTCTGTGCAGTAATGAAAATCAAGTTTCTAGAACATTGACTGTACCTGAAATGTTGTTTTTAAACTACCAAAGAGAAATTTTATACTCTTAATTCCATTGGTCTTATTTTCACTGAGCAAGAGATGAAGTTGCATCCGGGATAGAGGACACAAAGCAATATTGCACAGCCACCCATTCCATGCTGGAAGGATTATCATGATGTGGAAGGGGAATGAAGTAAGGTTGGGCAGTCAACCTTTATTCTATTATATCCTAAGTTTTCATATTTTTTTTTCTCTTAATATAGCTATATGTAGATGTAGTTGTAATGCCACTTAGGAGATTTACGAGTCAGCCTAAGATAGATGCAGTATGACTTTTAAACGTCACTAAATGGTAAATAGTTTTCTTGGTCTGTGTATTGCTAAGATGAGAAAAATTGTCTTATTCCACTTAGGGCTGATACTAAGTGCTTTCAAATGTCATCTGCAAGCTCGTAGCCTGCTTTATAGCAGTGGCACTTGATTTGGCTGTTGCCAGAGCTGGCATTTGAACCCAGCCTCCATTTTCTCACGTTTGAGGCAAAAACTGTTTTTTGCCAAAAACCAGGTACTGCTGGTTTCAGAACGGTTTATCTTAGTCTCTGTTGTTGAAACTCTTCTCTTTTAACTTGTGTATTTTTGAGCTTGACATCCGATGTCCTCTTTTGTCCAGAACATGTAATACTGAGGCTGAAAGTCTGTCTTATTTCCTTGTAATTACTTGCAGGGATTGAAGCAGCTTGTGTAGGAATAAAAAGGCAGTTGCCTAAAGTAATAACGTGAAAGGGGATCACTAGAATAGAAACTAGTTTGAACCAGGAGTTTGTCAAGCCTAAATACCCTGTTTCTAGCAGTAGCCAATGGCTCGGAAGTGCCTGGGCTGGAGTGCAGCAGAAGGACTCTTCCTCTTCCATTACATTCCCTCAGCCCATGGAGACGAGGCAGCTCAGGGACTCTTCGAGGTAGATGTGGTGGTCTTTTGTCTCATAGCTCTTGGCAGCTTTATCTCCCTTGAATCGAATAGCCTTCAGCCCAATGTAAACTCCTTGGCAGCAGAAACATCCCGTGACAATAAGTTCTAGCTTAACTCCATGACATGAAAACCCCCCTTCCTTTCTGTTCTGGGTCTCTTGCATGCCAGCTTCGTTTGCCTTCCATCTTCTTATTAATGGGGATCCAGCTAGCCAGGGAATCTGAGTCACCACATACGTAGGAGACCAGGTTCCAGTCGATTGTCTGTGATACTGTCTGATGTTGTCTCTGCTTATTTCCATTCGTCCTTATCCATCAGGCATCTCTTATCTTAGATTTGACTGCAGTACAAAACAAAACAGTCATGATCTTCCACAGACAGGCCCCAGTCCATGATCGATGGCACTGTGATAATACAATTCACAATGAAATATTGTTTCACAAAATATCCTGTCAGCTCTTCTAACAACAGTGTCTAGCCAAATAATTTGTGCTATTTCTGGAGATTTACATGGCACCCTGTCAGAAATTGAGCTCTGGTTCAAACTATTTTCAGAATTGAATAAAAATACCCGTTATAAGATAATTTAGGATGTAAGGGACCTGTGGAGGTCTTCTGGTCCAAGCCGCTGACATGCTCTTTAGCAGGTTCAATCAGATGATGTTTAAGAATTCAGTTTTTAAAATCTCCAAATGTAGAGATTCCACATCCTCTCTGCACAACCTGTTCCAACATTTGACCCTGGTGGAAAAATCGTTTCCATATAGCCAATTGCAGTTTCCCAAGCAGCAGCTTGTGGCTGTTGCCTCTTGTCATACTCCTCTGCCGCAGGCCTACTGCTGACTCATGGCCAGCTTCTTCTCCACCAGGACCCTCAGATCCTTTTCCTCAAAGCCACTGGCTAGCCAGCAAGTGCCAGCCTCTCCTGTTGTGTGGTGGTATTCCATCCCACATGTAGGCGTCTGCATGTGTCTTTGAACTGCATGATGTTCCTGTCAGCCCATTTTCCCAGCCTTTCCAGGTCCCTCTGTGTGGCAGCTCTGCCCTCCAGCATATTGGCGGCTGCCCCAGGTTGTTAGTATCTATGAAGTTGCTGAAGGTACACTGTGTCCTAGCTTTTGAGTCATTAGTAAAAACATTAAACAATATCGGTCCCGTTCTCAGTTCCTGGGGATTGCCAGTGGTCACCAGCTGCAAAGTTGGACTTGATACTGCTGATCATGATAATTCTTTGAGCCTGATGGTCCAGCCGGCTTTCCATCCAACTGATCGTTCACCTACCCAGTTGGCCTATAAGATTACTATAGGAATCCAAGTTGAAGAATACCTTGCTGAAGTCCAGATAAACCACATACACTGCTCACTCCTTGGGCACTGAAAGAGTCATCTCATTATAGAAGATAATCAGGTTAATCAGACACAATTTGCTCGGTTTATTCGGTTATCTTTTCCTTCATGTATTTGGAAACGGTGTCCAAAGTTAACTGGAATTCTGGCCTGTTGTTCTGCAGGTCCTTCTTGTTGCCCTTGGTGAAGATGGGCATGACACTTGCCCTTTTCCAGTTAACAGGAGCCTCCCCCAGTTGCCGTGACCTTTCAGAGGTGGTAGAGAGCAGCCTGGTAATGGTTTTGACTGGCTCCTTCACCCCCCCTCAGGTGGATCCTGTCAGGGTCCCTGGAGCGGAGCCATGTATGTCCCAGGGAACAGCAACAAAAAAGGTATTGAGTGCCCATCTTCTGTCCCTAGGTCTCCTACCCCACCGAGAAAGTGTGCCCACATTTGCTTTCTTTTGCTGATGATTTATTCATAGAAGCCTTCCTTCTTGCCCTTCATGCCCTTTCATTGCCAGGGTCTGAACCTGTTGTCGTATGCAAGGGTGCACATGTACGTGGAGGTGACCCTGCTCTGGCAGGGGGGCTGGACTAGATGATCTCCAAAGGTCCCTTCCAACCCCTACCATTCTGTGATTCTGTGTATATATTTCGGTTTTCTAGGGGCAGTGTAATTCTAGATGCTTCCCAGTTTAAGAGAAACAGGTTTAATCACAGTCATTCAGATATTTAGCTGCTCTTTAATGCTTGGCACAGGATGTTTTGATCAATGACATAATATGCTTATTTTATTATGGTCTTGTATGGCATTTGACTATCTCACAAACACTGATAAGGTGATGTTCTTTTGCCGCTGAAGCAAAACTGAGATGCTGTGTATTAACACTAAAAGTATTTATTGATGATGGTTTGTCTGTTCAGGCTACAGTAGTTTGGAGTTTTTTCTTGAGTGTCTGGTATTAACATATGATTTAGTTCAGTTTGAAATACAGTTCCTTCTGATATAATTTGCAATTACCCCTAAAAGCCTCTGCAAATTCATTCATAAAACAGGGGGTATAAAAACACCCACTGACTGGAAGTTATGACTAGATAAATAGAACAGAAGTGAAGAGCTGTTATTTTCCCCAGTTTGTGGTCAACTGTGGTAGAAATTTTAAATTTTGTAATGATTTTTTTTGCTAGCAACTTCTAAAACAAGGTTCTGCATTTACCTTGATGTCTTTTAAACCTTACCTTAAGTGGATTTTAGTGACTAAAAAAGTGACTAAATTAGTGACTAAATTAGTTTATTGATGACTAAATTAGTTTATTGATGAAGTAGCTGAAAAATCTTTCAGACGCAATTATCTGCTCTCTTCCATGACCCTTTGCATCACCTCGTCCTCTAAGAAAGAAACGCAAAGATCTTAACAAAGCCTGCCCACAGCTTTGGGGAGCAGTTGTTTGCCATGTGAAAGTCCTGACTGATCTTCTAGATGAAATAGCTAATTAATACAGATTTGTGCACAGAACAAACTTGTTGCTTAGGGAGTTGAAAAATGAGTAATTACAGCAGCAGATTGCAATAGGCACTCCCTTCCTCCGGCTCACTGAAGTAAGTCTCCAAAATCTGCAGAGGAAGCTCCCGTCAGTCATACTTCTTTGCTATTGCTTTATTTCATGCTTTTTTACAGTAAAGAAATTCCTTATTTAAGGACTATCTTTATCTGCCATTAGACCAGAAGTTTTTGGACTCGTTGATATAAAAAAACCTGATTTTAATGTTGCCGACCTGCATATGTTCAGGTCAAAGGTAATCGTAGCATCACAGAATGCTGCAGCTTTGAAGACCTCAGGAGGTCATCTGGGTTCAAACCCTGCTCAAAGCAGCTGCTTAATGTCTATCCCAAATGCGGATCCGGTCTCTGTTATACATGGGTCTCACAGGTGGGGGAGGGTTGGGTTTTTCCCTTTTTTTTCCTCCTCTTTTTCTTTTCTGTCTGGTATTTCAGGAATAGGAAGTTTCTCCAAATTATTTCAGACAACCTTCTTTTTGTTCCAGAGAAAAACCTGGGAGATCAAACACTCGTAATTGGACTTGTCAGGAAATCCAGCATGTTCCTTTCTAGTCCTATAGGCTGAGGCTAGTGACCTCTTAAATACTTTTTTTATTGGTGAGAAAATCTCAATTCTTTCATAATACCTCATCATCATGGATTTTACTTCTTATGGAACTATTATTCTAGTGAATCCCTAGAGGCAGATGCATTGAGTTTCAGCAGAAATCACCCAGAAAAGTTCCTGGTTTGCTTTAAAACCTAGAATGTCATATTAGTAGCCCTGACACAGGAATTGGAATTGAAATGTTCTTTTACTTATTTAAACATTTTTTAAATATTTACATATTTTAGCATATTTACATGTAGGCTTATTTTGTGGGAAAATTCATTACCTGTTTGAGAGACAAAATTAATAATAAATTTGACTGCAATCTAGGGTCATCAATGAAGTTTGCTTCTAGGGTGCATGTTGGACTGTGGAATAGTGTATCACAATGCGTTTATTTGAAACTCCAAATGCATATAATGTTATTTATGAAGTGGAAAGTATTCTATGTGAACACACTGTTCTACTAAAAAAACCTAAAAAGCATTTTTTCAAATGGATTCCATAAATTTTTTTTCAAGTTGTATGCCCTTTTTTGTCAAAAATAGAGAAGGTCTGTATTAGCTAAGATTGTGAACAGATATAACTACTTTAAAGAATGTCAGTTAGACTTAAAAATATGACACTCGAATTTCAAGAAAATACCGTATGCTTTACTAATTAAATAAATGATAATGATTGTAAATAATTTTCTTTACTGTCAAATCCATTTCTGTGAGAAAACCATTTTTTAGGGCTGCTTAGCTTTTTTAAATTAAAAAGTAATCTTTTTACCAATCAGTAATACACATGTATTATTGCAAAGGTAAAAACTTGTTTTCCTGATATTGATACTATTTTGCCCCATTTATTTTATATAGTGGTGATTGGTATTAATGGATATTTATATCCATTTTGTTTAAATTCCATTCATTTTCCTCCAGTGTCATTAGATATCTACTCATGCAAAGATAATCTTAAAATAATTATTTTGTCTATATTACTAGACAGTAGACCAAGAGCAGTTTAAGATTGAAAAAGGTCTTTTGACTTATCATTTTTTTAAATTAATTTTTAACCCATTTTGGTTTCTTTTCCATGTCTATTTAATCTTCCCTGCATTCTCTTACCTACAATCTCCCTTTCTTCCAACAATGAGTTTCACAGCTATTGACCTTTCCAGAAATTGTCCACAAAACACATCCCTGTGTTAATATGTGAACAGCAGCTAAGTGGTAGGACTGTCTCTGCTTTGACTGTTTCTATTTGACTTGAATTGTTTGTCCGCTGGAGTAGAAACAGTGCCTTTTTCTGGTAGCACATATAGCGCATCCTGATACCCAATGGGTTGGTCTTGATATCTGGACCTTAAAAAAAAATAAATCCATCTGTGGCAATAAGTGTTCTGCATTTCTCCATGCTGTATCCAAATTCTGTACTCCAAAGTTAGATGTGGTTTTGATTGCTTCAGTTTTATTCATCACGTTAATTGGAAATCGGCTCATAGAATTATGGGGGAGTACAGCGCTTGTATTTTAAAGAAATACGTGGTGCAGCTGATTAGAATGTGCTGCTGACATCTAATTTGAAGTTAGGCAGGAGATAACACGATAGGCACCTATTTATTGGGTTAGAAACGTTCTAAAGAGTGATTTTAAACAGTTGCTGATATTTTTAGTACAGGGAAATTTTGCAGTCTTTTGTTCTGAATCAGTGATGAGAAAAAACAAGTCCTTTTATTACTTCTCCTCACCTAAAAGCATGATTGACTAGGATGCTAGATAGTATCTTGATTTTCCTTGCAAGCTTTGTTGTTCGCAATTCCAGTTACTGTAAAACAGATCGTTACGATTTTTATTATTTACTCTAATACATATCCTTTTTTAGTAACTAGATTGTGTTCTTGCATCTTATTTGTCCAAGACTGCTAAATAGATTAGTAAAAATATATAATATAATGCAACTATTTGCATTATGTGAAGGAATATATAAGAAATATATTTATCCAAAGATAAGCTCACAGTGGAATAGAGGGATAAATTACTCTGATAGTGCAACATACAATGGCTCGTTGCTGAAACTAATTCACAGGCTGAACTGTTTGAAGGTACAAAAAGATAAATAGAATAATTTTCATGATGGAGAAGCAGGACTCTTATTTAATATGAAACAAGGGTAGCCTTGTGGTTAAAACATGGTTTTAAGAATAGACTGTACATCTACCTCCTACCCCAACCCCAGATGAGCTCCCTGACCCTTTATCTGTGTTCCTGGTGTTACCTCTGATTCCTGCAGCTGCCGCCTTTGAAAGCCCTGATTAGGAAAAGAGAAATGAGTGAGAAGCGGTGTCTTGCATGTGGATTTTTATGAAGCAGCAGGTAATTCCACTTTTTCAGCGTGTCAAGAGAAACAATTCCAGGCACGCATTTGTTTTCTGTGCATTTTTAGATAGTCTTTTTGCAGTTCTAATGCTTGTACTATTCTGTGTGATTGTTTGAGAAATCTTCATCTGAACTGATGCGTAAATGGCTTGCTGTGGGAAAGCAACAGTCAAAATTACCTGGCTGCTTTTGCTGTCTTGCTAAGAAGCTAAGCTTGCTATTAAAGGCCTTGAAGAATTCCAATGAATCTCTGGTGTTATTTTAACAGGTTTGCAATACTGAGCTTTGGTCTGCATTGATTTTTTTTTTTTTTTTTTTTGAAAGCAATACGAATTCTAAAATCAAAAGTAGCTAAAGAACCTGGAAATGTACAGTGACTTCAGATGAAAGCAGATGATGCTGAGCTACTGAATTTTCCATGGCTACAGCGATAACCAGCGAGATGTGCAAGACCAGTTTTATATTATTAGGGCTTAAGGAGAAAATAGCAACGACTGATTTGGAGGAGAAAATGTGCTTTTTTGTAATGGTTAAGTGTTAATACATTGGTTTCTTTAAAGTTAATAATATTTTAGAGATTAAGTTGTATATTCACAGCTGCTGGCTCACTCCTCTTTCTCAGTCCTCCCTCTTTGGCTTAATTTACTGCTTTTGTGTGTTTCTTCAACTAATATATGAAGAGTTTCCAGATAGGCTTGGAAGGAATTTTAGAGATCGCTAGTTAAGGCCTCTTCCCAGAGGTAGGATCCACAGCTGGATCTACTGTAATAAATATTTCTCTAACTTGTGAATCTCTTGTGAAGGTGATTTCCTAGCTTCATTGGGTAGGTATATTACGTCGATTCTTTGCTACTGCTATTTAGAATTTTTTTCCTATTTTGTAACCTAAATATTTGGTCCTAATTCAGCTAATTTTTTATGCTGTTTCTAGGGATGTGAGGAAGTATCCATCATTGTCACTCATAACAGCTTTTTATATTCTGAGAGAAGATGTCCTGTATCCTCTTGGACTAACCTTTTTTAAAACGAAAGTCTCTGGGCTTGACAGTCTTCCCTAGCACAAACTGCTTATCACTTCCCTGCTCTTGTTAGCTTCCCTTCAATTCTTTTCCAGCTTGTCTTTTGCAATCCTTTGTATAGGGATTCACAAAGCTGGACACAATATTCCGGTTTAGGCTATAACAACATCAGCAAATGATTTCTGATCTTTATTTACAAAAGAACCATAGCTCCGTGAGGTCTTATACAATGCACCTCCTGTTTATGCATCCTAGATTGGACTTCTGGTTTGCTAAAACCCTGCGTCTTTTTCTGTTATCTTCCTGTTTATTTATTGTTCCCATTTTTATGTTTTATGCATTTAATTTCTTTCAAAAGTGTATTTTGGTGAAGATTTTTTCCCCCCTTTTTTGTGCTTATCCTTTAATGTATATCTGATCATATTTTTTTTTGATTTTTTCCTTCATTTTGAAATGATTTTAAATGCAGTAAAAAGCATGTGCTCAGAACTCTGAGCTTGGTATCATTTCCTGATTTCTATTTGTTCTTAATAGAGAAGTTCCTTGTTCTGTTGCTTTATTGTGGTAATGAAAATATTCTATATAACTGGAACAGGGCAAACCCAGGGGATTTTCTTTTTGACACACTTTCCCAAGTCCTGGTAATTACAAAACTTCTGATAATTAACTTTTGGATATTTTCTCTGTGATTTCCTATACAGTATTTTTTTTACTTTGCTAATGCGAATGGTGAGTTGTGTTTTATTCCTGTGTTACGATGCTTTGCTTTATTGATTACATCCTATCTTCTGCCAGAAATGAGTTACATGACACTATTTTATTTTTGAGAATACAGAAAAACTTAATCCCTGGATTTTACATGTTAATTTTCTCGGTGTTTACAAATCGGTTAACATCTTGTTCTAACTCCCTCTCCCCAAGTATTCTGATCTGTAGTTTGGAAAGCCCTTCCCCTTTTAATGGTAGTGCTTTGATTTGCCCTTTTCTGACCTGATGAACTCTCCTGTTCTCCTGAGTTCTCAAAGAAAATTGATGAAGACAGTCTCCTTAAATATTTTAGAGTGGATTTCAGTTGATCTTGCTATCCTCAGCACATTTCTCCATGAGTAGTGATTTTCTTGAGGATTTTTTTTCCTTCTTATCTCTTGTAAATATGTCCAGATAAGTATGTTAAAAAAAAAAAAAAAATGTTGGAGAAAGTATGGAAGACTTAAGCCTTCTGTGCATTCTTTGCCTTTCTTAACTCTTAATGGACTTTACTTTAATCACTCTTATATAAAGTATCTTCCATTATCTCTTCTTGTCCCTTGTAAACTACAACTCATTATGCACCTTTGCCTTTCTGATCTCTATTTTCATGCTTCTGCTGTTCCATAGCATTACTCCCTAATTTTCTTCTTGTTGCATCTTGAACAATTTTGTGATTATTCTTTCGTTAGTGTTTAAGGATGAAGCTATTTTTTGTCTGTTACCATCCTATCGTTATATTGGAACAGTTGGACCCTGTGCCTTTCAAATAGCAAGGTAGCGTAAAACCATTAAAATATGCATGTAGGATGTAGCACATGAGGTGTTGGTCCTTGAGGAGTATTGCTTTTACGATGAAGAAAAATTTGCATTTATTCAATAGTTGACAACATTAAAATCATTTCTGTCATTTAGATGATTTCAATATGTGTTTACCTTCATATACAGAAATCAGATTTTAAGTAAAACCTTGTTAAGTATCTACATAGTTACTTCTGGACAGCAGCTGCTTATAGGTATCAGAACTGTATATACTTAATACTATTAAAACTTAAATCTGTTAATTAATGTAGAACTATTAAAGAACTTCTAGAATAGCAAGACCTCCCAACAGTAAGTGTGGGCTGCATTATCATGCCCTGAATTATTCCTTCATGTACTAATGACACTTAAGAGAAAAATGAATTGCAACATATCCTAATGATCACAGAGTAGGATAAGCTTGGGAAAATGGTGTATTTGCCTTGCATATGACCTTTGAGTTGTTTATCATATTGTACGCTCTTGCTGAGCTGTTAGCCTTATATCCAAAGGTAGCTTCTGTGATCTGGAAAGAAGTAGTTGCTCAGGAAAGACCAGAGTTAATTAAGGGTCCATTTGGCATATGGAAGACTATAGTGAGGGTTTAATCCTGGTGAAGAGTCATTAGATGGTCAGTTCCTGTGTGCATGGGTTTAGGAAGTTCTGCCTTAAAAAAGATGTAGGTCAAACTAGAAAAATGTAATCTGAAGTTACAGATATTTCTATCCTTACTTTCCATTGCAGCATATTTTATTAAATTTTATTTGAGGATTTGGAAGGGGAAAGGAATAGTGTTTTGGTTTTCTTATATGTAATAGTTTAGTGAAGTTTTCATAGACTCACGTGGGTTTGGATTGGAAGGGACCTTGAAAGATCATCTAGTCCAATCCCTCTGCCGTGGCAGGGACATTTTTCACAAGATCAGGCTTCTTACATTTTCCAGTTACTGCAGGATTATGAACTGTTTCCTGGAGCAACTGATACCTCTTCTGTTCAGCTGTCTTTACTTTTTGTTCTTGAGTTTTACTTTCTGCTCATCGTGAAAGTGAGGAATAAATTGAAGGAGCCAAAGCTGTTGTGACATCCTGTGGAGTTTACACGTACATATCAGTGTTAGACAGGTTCAAATATCTATTTTAATTTCAGAAAATGGTATCGGCACAGCGTGGTTTGATTTGGTGAAGGCTTCAGTGGGATTGCTTGGAATTAACATTGAGCTTGCTATTTAGAAGCTACCATTATTTTTTCTTATTACTGCCCCTTTTGTGAGAGAAGACCATAAACATTTAGTTCTTGTATCTCCTGAACTTTTCTTGCCCGATTTTTCTTCAGTTCATTCAGGTCTGCAACAGTACAAGCTGCTCGCTGGGAAAGCCAGGCTCCATGTTGTCCCTAAAGGCGGTGGCTGCGGCCAGAGTGATGAGGAACTTTTCTCCTGGTGTAGGAGGGTGTTGCAAAAATATCAAGTTTGGACATTTCTCTTGGAAAACAATCTGTGGAGAACATTTTAGCACATTTGCCATTAGCAAAAGGGTTTTGATGGGGGCAGAGCTGTCTTTGCCAATGGTGCGTTTGTTTGGAAGCTGCTATTTCTGGCCTGTTAGCTTCTGAGCCTTTTGTAACAGCAGAAAGAGGAAGCGAACAGTGAAATCACTTTAATAACATATTTCCTGGTTGAAGTGACTTATCTGTGAGGCCTAGACAGAGGAGATGTCATTTCCTGGATTACTTCTTTTCAGTTTGAACAGTCTTTTTTACTGTCTTATCTTTTGACCCAGCTTCTTAATTGAAGTGCAATTTTCGTGTTAAGTAATGTAAACTAGGCCTTTTAATGAAAATGTAAAGCTTTAAGGAAACACCTTTTCACAAAGTGCTAATGTGCAAGACAAGTCTTTCATAAACTACATGTTGATATGAACTTGAAATCCCTTACCTTAAAATTATGTTCGAGAGCTTGAAATCTTGTCTTTAAAAGAGTATGATAATAAGGTTTGTTCACAGGGATAAAAAAAAAAAAAATTGACGCTCTTTCTATTCCTCATGATGCTGCTACTAATCACCACCCTGACGCCAGCTGTAGCTGACTGTCCTGAAGAGTTAGGACACTTCCAAATCGTTAAGAATAGGCAGCTGCTCTGTCCTCAAATTTCAGTTCATTAATAGCTGCTTGTGAAAATTGTTACCAGAAGTCCATGAAAAGGAGACCGAAAGAGCTAATATAAAAATTAGCTGCAAATATGATTCTTTAGTTTTTATAGCCCACAAAAGGGCTGTGGAATTGGAATGACACGGGGGGGAAAAAACAGTGACATCTGAAATTACAATATACAGCTCAGTTTAAATTGGAAGTTATGGTTGTTTTGGACCTTGTAATCCTACTTTACTAAAATGTCTGTTAGGGATGATAACTTTATTCTTTTCCCTGACTTTGTGCATAAGATATAAGTAGAGCATAGTATAAATGTTTTACTTGGTCAACCTCTAGAATACCTTTCCATGAAAAGCATTAAAATATCAGGTGTGGTCTCACCTTTCTTCCCCCCCAAAAATATGCCTTATTGGTTTGTGTTAGCAGAGTGCTTTTACATCTCCCTTAAAATGTCTATCCGGTTGTTAGTCATCATTAAAATATAGTTTCAATAGATATGAAAGATGAATGTAAAAGGAGTGATAAATAAAGCAGTAGACTGTGAAGAGAGAAACAGAGTAAGAAGGTGCTCAGAGCCCTGGAGAACTAGTTTCTATTTTTGAATATGTACGGTAGAAACAAGAACTGTAATTCATCAGTAAAAATATGCTCAGGACCAATTGTGAAACTCTAATCACATTAAGGGATTCTAAAGAGTAAGAATGACTCTTATTTTGCTACTGTAAACTACACTCATATGTTAATGCAGTTATACCGCAAATATATTAATCAAAGCATAGCTTCAAGTCACATTCAGTGTTGGACTGTGTAGTTTGCTGTGTGTAAACTACCAGCAAATTGGACCTGAGTTTGTTACCATTGTGCTGGGTAAAATCTTAAAAGATGGCCCAGCTGTTCTCCATCAGGCAACTCAGTATGGTCCTTTTTTACATGTTGCAAGATGAAGATCCGTATTTCTGCTGACACACTGTGCTACAGAATGAGATATCCTTTTTTGGAAGGCAGTGTTTGCTAAATAAAGAGTTTAGTATTACAGATTCTATTACGTTATTTTACAGGAAGTCACCTCAAGTCAGTGTAGTTTCCGCGGGATTTGTCCAGGTTATTGGGAAGTTCCTGTGCGATTCAGGCAATGACTAATCCAGAATTTAACAACTTTGTTACTTTGTTTTAGTTTTATTGTGTCTTTTGTAAGAATATCATCAAATTTTAAGGATAGGTACTAAGTCTTCTGTCCCTCTGAAGACGAGTATGATGTCCCACTGCATCACTTCTTTATCCACAGTGGGTCTTGCAGGAACAGTTATGGTTGAGACTGAAATAATGCCTATAAATGTTGTTCTTAAAGTAACTAACAGTTGATAGTGTGTCTTCTTCATTGACTTCCCTTTTTGCTTATTAACAGTGCTTTATGTTTTGGGTTTTTTTTTAAGGAAGTTCTAAAATGTGATATATAGGACCTTTATGACACAGTTCATGTTACATAGATTCAGGAGTAAAATTCTACTTTTTCTCTATGTGGCATTGGAAATATTGTAGGTGCTACATTACAGAATGGTTGAGATTGGCAAGGACCTCTAGAGATCAGTTCGACCAACACCCCTGCTCAACGCAGGACCAGCTAGAGTAGGTTGCTCGGGACCGCATCCAGTCAGGTTTTGAATATCTCCACTGATGGGAAAGTCCCCAACCTCTCTGGGCAACCTGTTCCAGCGCTTGACCACCCTCACAGGGAAAAAAGTGTTTTCTTGTGTTCAGTTGGAATTTCATACTTTTTACCTTGTGCCCATTGTCTCTTGTCCTGTCAGTGCGCACTACCTTATCTTCATTTCTTCCCATTAGGGGCTCATACATATTTATGAGATCCCCTGCTTTGAGTCTTCTCTTCTCCAGGCTGAAGAGTCCCAGCTCTCTGAGCCTCTCCTCTTACGAGAGATGCTCCAGTGCCTTAATCTTCATGGCCCTTTGCTGGACTTGCTCCAGTAAGTCCCTGCCTTTCTTAGTTTAGGGAGTCCAGGACTGGACACTGCATTCCAGGTGTGGCCTCACCAGTGCTGAGTAGAGAGGAAGGATCACCTCCCTTTACCTGCTGACAATGCCTTCCCTAGTGCAGCACAGGATGCTGTTGGCCGTTTTTTCCTGTGGGGGTGCATTACTGGGTCATGGTCAGCTTGTTGTCCACCAGGACCCTCTGGTTCTTCTTTGCAAAGCTGCTTTCCAGCTTGTCAGGCCCCAGGTTGTACCTGGTGTCTGGGGTTATTCCTCCCCAGATGCAGGACTTGGCATTTCCCCTTGTTCAACTTTGTGATGTTCCTCTCTGTGCAGCTCTCCAGCCTGTTGAGGTCCCTTTGAATGGCAGCACAATCCTTTGCTGTGTCAGCCACTCCCCCCAGTTTTGTATTGCTGCAGGGCACAGCAGGTGTAATGAAGAGGGTAAACTACCGGCCTCATTGTTGAGTGCTGGGGTGTACTACTAGTGACTAGCTTCTGACTGGACTTTGTGACACTGATCACAATCTTCTGGGCCTAGTCTTTCAGGCAGTTTTTAATCCACTTCATTCATCTAACCCATACTTTGTCACCTTGTCTATCAGGATGTTATGAAGGACAGTATCAAAAGTCTTAACAATATTGAGGTAAACAGGATCCTCTGATCTCTCCTTGTTCACCACTGTAGTCACTTAATCGTAGAAGGCTATCAGCTTGCCAAGCATGACAGCACCTTCGTAAATCCATGCTGACTACTCCCAGTGCCTTCTTGTTCTCTGTGTGTTTGGAAATGGTTTTCAGGAGCATTTTCTCCATCACCTTCTAGGCACTGAGGTAAAGCTGGCCCGCCTGCAGTTCTCTGAATCTTCCTCCTTGTCGTTCTTGAAGACAGGAGTGATGTTTGCCCTTTTCCAGTCTTCAGGCACCTCTCCCAGTTGCCATTATCTTTCGAAGACTGAGAGTGGCCTCTTAATGGCATCAGCCAGCTCCCTCAGCACTCATGGGTGGATCCCATCAGGGCCCATGAACTGCTGCATGTCCAGTTTGTTTCAGTGCTCCTGGTCCAGGAGCACTCAGTCTTGGCACCTGGTCCTCCTTCACCAAGTCTTCTGAGCTCCAGACTTTTCCTCTGGTCTGAGGTGCCTGGGATTCCTGAAGGCTGGTTTTACCAGTAAAGGCTGAGGCAAAGAAGGCATTGGATACCTTGCACGTCCTTTGTTACCAGCTCCCCTGCCCTATTCAGCAGCTGTCCCACGTATTCCCTAGTCTTCCTTTTGTTGCTTATGTACTTGCAGAACCCTTTCTTGATGCCCTTCTCATCCTTCACCAGATTCACCTCTGGGTCAGCCCTGGCTTTCCTAACCCTATCCCTGCACAATCAGTTGCCCTCCTCCTGGGTCACTTGCCCCTTCTTCCACCTCTTCTGTGCTTCCTTTTCATGTCTGAGTTCAGTGAGGAGCTCCTAACTTATTCATGCAGGCCTCCTGCCGCCTTTGCTTGATTTCCTGTTTCTTGGGATGGACCTCTTTGAATTTTCACCTTTTTTTGAGTTTTATGCTTTATGCAGTGTTTTAATGCATCTGTGTGGCTCTGATGTTTTATAATAGTTATGTCAAATATAATAAATGTAATACTCTTGTAATGGGTGATCCTAGTGAGATGCTAATAATGTTTTTCTATCAATTTAAAACAAATAGTAAGGCAAGCTTCTGTGTAGGAGATTGCGCAAATGCACCTGGGGTTATTCCTGCCCAGGTGCAGGACGTGGCATTTCCCCTTGTTGAACTGTGTGATACTCTCTCTCCACTTCTCCAGCCTGTCAAGAATGGCTTCGAATGGGTATTTCTGGAGCAAGTCGTGTTTTCCATGTGGTCTAATGGCTGCTATTCATGCTTCCCAAGACACTTTCATTTGTTAGGAGTTAAAAAAAAAACCAAAAAGGCAATTGAATCTCTTAATTTTGAAAATGTTGTTAATCATTAATGGGTTTTTTGTGGTGAAAAGTGATGTCTCCACAGATGAGGTAGACTTATCTCTGGGTGTGTATTTAGGATAATCTGGCATTCAGAAGGTATTTGATAATCTTGGGTGTTGCCTTTAACTCTATCCAAGTAGATATATTATTAGAATGAGTATAATAATTTTATTGAGATTTGCTCAGAAATGACCCCTTCCCAGATACATTAAGAAAATAAACACAAAATCTTCAGGTTCTTAGCTATAGCCTCAGTTATTACGAAGACTGAAAAGCTGTCTAGTTCTATTGGCTGCCTACTAACAAAAGTGGTCTCTGCCTTAAATCTGTGTGATGCCCTGTCGAGGCTCAAAAACCTGAAGAAACAATCTCCGGATTTTGTTCTTAGAGCAATGAGCAAAACTAGCGGTTCAGGCAGAACACTGCAGATGCTGAGTATGAATGGCGTCTCTGTCTCCATTTAGTATCTGAAACTAATTTTTATTTTTGTTTGTCCTTCTGTAACTGGAAAGGGCTGTGTGTTTTGAAGAGTAATTTTTTTTAAGTTTTTCTAGGTTGCTGAAAGGTGGAATTGAGTTGAGTCTTGTAACAGGCGTTTCAAATACTATTTTTAGTTAGATGTTGGTGATCTCATCCCTTGCCATTTTAAGAGGTCTCAATTGTTCTCTACAGAGACATTGATAATTGGTAGCAGAACGGCATGTAGACCTCTGGCTTGTCTTCTGTTGAGACACTTCGAAAAAGTAATCCGGTCTTGTGAGCTTGAATTATGTGGTGAATTGTCTTAACTTTAGGTCACGTCTTGCTTCCAAGAAGAAAAATATGCGGTTGGTTTTTGAATATCCAGAATGAGAAGGTAGAGAGAATGTAATGAAAGCAATAATATGGATAATACAAACATAAAGTTTTTTTAATATGCAGGAAAAGTGTAATGGAAATAAGAAAAGCAGATTGACTGAACTAAGTATTTTAAATCAGTGTTTAATGAGTAAGATTACTGGTCAAGATTAAAACTACCACTCCAGTTTAAGTCCCAGTGCCACTAATCAGTGGTAAAGTATCTGTACTGTTTATAGACCAACTTGGAGCCAGTCACTGTGTTTTAGCTCCTTTGCGGTGACTGGTTTATAAACATCCTTGAGAGCTTGTTTGATTTGCCTACTAGGAATGTAATGCATGCTTGAATAATACATAATCCATCTCAGCGTAGTAGTTTTAAAAAAAGTTGTTAGTTATGATTTTAGAACTCAATTAACTTATTTTTATTTCTTCTCAGGATGGCTTGAATTCTTTGGTCCTTGATCTGGATTATCCAGCGCTGAGGAAGAACAAGAACATTGATAACTTCCTAAATAGATGTAAGTTGCAAGTGACCCTTAAACAATGACGTTGTTGTGATCTCAGTCACGGGAAGATGAGTGGTCAGAAATGCATTGCTGATTTTCATTTTACTAATTTTTACAACTCTGAGCTTCTATATTCAGAAGGCTTTGGAGGACCATTGATTACTGAGAATTTTCATTTTGGGGAGTCATTGTATTGCTGAAAATATGTTGGAATATACCAGCTGTAGATTGTAATTTTTCCAACTACAGTTGGAAAAATCCCTTTATGTTATTTTTTATCTTAAGTATGCCCAGTGATGTAATTTGCAAAGCATATCCCTGTTATTATTCTTTAGAAATTAATTACTCAAAATGTCAACACTGTATATACAGTCTTATTTAATCTAACAGAGAAGCCTTCTGTTGATTTTAAAAACTAAATTATTATACCTTGAAATCTCTTGGTGCATTTTTGGACCTTTGTTGTAAATGTTTGTGATTCTCCCCAAATTAATTGTAGACAGGATCTTGGAGTTTATTGAGCATATGAAAATGGAAGATTTAGATGAGAGTAGCTCTGTTTTGTCTTCTTAAAGTGTTTTCTATCCATGTATACAAACAACATTTTTTTTTTGTGTAAAAATCGGGTAGTATTTGCTTTAAAATATAAGTTGCAGTGAGTAAACCTTCTTGGAACAACTGTGCTTTGTGGTGAGCTTATTTTGAGATACTATTTTTTTAAAAAGAAACAAAACTTTTCTATTGCGTATATCAAGGTTACTGCAGATGCAGTCTTACCAGCAACTCTTCTTCTGATCCTTTACTGGTAAGAGCTGTGTGTGCCTGCCCACCGTTGCTCTGGGGTCCACTTGAATATCCACTCACGCTCCTCAGTGAAATGGTGGCCGGTGTAGTCACTTGTGGTGAGTTCTTATGTTTGGAATTCAGCGCTTCTCCGTGAGGTTTAGCAGAGCTCCATAGCTGGGCATACAGCTTTACAGTGGCCAGTAAAGTCTCATTTAGAAAAGTCAGTGAAAACAGAATAAATAAGAAACAGCAGATTAGGAGGGATGTAGCTTGAGATTTTTCTGTTTGAGTTCAAAGGTATTCAAGCAGTTATTTATGAAAGAAAGGGTCAGAAACAGCATTTTAAGTAATTTTTGTTACCTCCAACTGTGTATTGTAAGTGTGATGTGAGGGAAAAGCCCTATGTACAGCAAATGTGAAAATTATGTAAATGACAGTATCATAACTTTTATGAGCTGTTCAGATTAGCCTTTACATTAAAATACTATTTTTGCACTAGGACAAAATTGGAAGCCTTTTTCTGATCAGAAGACCAGTGGCTTATGGAATCTAGCTATTAAAAATAGCAATTTTGGGAAAACAATTTAACCTTGGGAAGAATTTTTTGGGTTTTTTTTCCTGTAGCCCATGAACATTCTTGCTGTCTGTCTTCCCTTTTCTGAAGGCTGTTGCTCCTTCTCCTACTCCAGCTTCTTTCTTATTGTTGTAGTAAATATTACTAAGCATCTGATGCGGCCTGCAGGCTCCCAGCAATGTCAGAAACCCAAAAATATACTCCAGTTCACAATTTTATTATTGCTTTTTTTTTTTAAATCAGATGACACTTTATAGTTGAAATAGGCAGACTCTAGTTAAAAAAAATTCTGAGATGTGTTACAAAAAAATTCACTGTAGTTAAAGAAGAGTTTTCACCTGTTGAACTGCAAAAAAAAAAAAAGGGCATTTAAGAGCTGACTATTTTGGCTCACATGTCGTGAGGCCGTGCATCTCTCTTAAGAATCACCCATGTAACCCCTCTCCTGTTTCCACACTGCCTGAGAGAGAAAGAAAAATAGTGCTGCATAGCTTCTGTGATTTACACTTTAAAAAAAAATAAATTTCTGAAATAAGACTTTTGTAAACATTTGAAGCTGGTAATGTTTCAGCATTGCAACTGCATTAGTCCTGCCACAGCAATTTGTTTCAAAGTCCTTTCCGACGTAGGTGTTTGTGTGGTTTGTTATGAACCAGATTGAGGAACTGAGCAGAATTAATGCAAAGAGTTGGGGTTCTTGGTTTGTCGGTTTCTTCGTGTTAAAACCACTCAGGCAAAAGAGAAGCAAAGACCAGTTTCTGACTTTCATTTTGCTTCACTGATATTTGTGCCAGGACAAAGGGAGCTGCTCGGGTGCAGGAAAAAACGGGAGGACAATTGGGTTCTTACTGGCATTGCCATTTTATGTGATTTAAAGTTGCTGAACCCATAGCTCATGTCTCTTCAGAAACTGTTCTGAGAGTAGCAATTATCAGTGGAAAGGAAGAGTGTACACGTGCTGGCTGAAGCCTCTTGCTACCTTGAACTTGGAAGAAGAGTTGGGGATTGTATTGAGAATTTATGGAACAGTAAGTTGTTTCTCTCTTAGGTTTAGGGAACAGCGAGTTCTTGTCTCTTCTGATTTTTCTCAGCATCTGAAGAGCTGTAGCAAATGCCTAGATGAGAATTATTATCCAAAAGGTTCTGACAGACCTTGATGAGCGGTTGGTGCGGGGAGCCTGGAGCTTGTGTCCCTCCTCAAGGCTTCCTGAGGCAACCGTGGGAAGGTGGCGGGGCCGTCCTCGGAGTTAGCACTCGGTACTGCAAAGTGAAGCAGCTGAGGCGGGGTTGTTGCTTACAATTGTTTTAATCTATATTACACAAATCTTCAAAAGTTGTGGAGAACACTGCAATAATCATCATACTTGCAGTCAATTTCATCACTTAATTCTTCCACAATAACACTTTGAGAAGGAAATATGTATTTTTTCTGCCATATTCCCAGGAGTGTGGATACACCCTGCTTTAGATCAACTGCAAGTCATTGCTAATCAGGTTAATGTTTTATTAATAGCTTATTTTAATTTAAAGATTAAATAGTTTGTGTCTCAGCTGAGACAGTAATTGATATTTAGCTCAACTCCTAGTTTCAAGCTAAAACTCAAATGTCTTAACTCATTTCACAAAGCTACAATTTATTAGTTGCCCGTACCATAGTAGTTTGGTATACCCTGTTTCCGTGACTACTCTGCAGAAGCAGCATCTTCATGTGTTTAATACGCAAGAAGCCTTTTCATTGCCTGCTTTCCCTTACTCTTCTGATTTCTTACCACTTTCTTTAAGGCACTGAACCAAAGTAGAGCATGTATTTATTAGAAGAGGCACACAGA
This sequence comes from Rissa tridactyla, assembly GCF_028500815.1. Lineage (NCBI taxonomy): Eukaryota > Metazoa > Chordata > Aves > Charadriiformes > Laridae > Rissa > Rissa tridactyla. The sequence goes on along the minus strand of NC_071468.1, from coordinate 111,376,207 downwards.
GTATCTCATATATTACAACCATTCGTTTTTAGTCTTCTGTATTGCTTTAATCAACTCTTAGGATTCTGGTTAAATTGCTGCTTTTTTCGAGTGTGCATGGGACAGGAAAGTGTAACCTAATATTTATTTCCCAAAACAATGAGAGGAATCTCATAGTCCTCTGAGAGCAAAAACTGGCTTGCTTATTTTACAAAAGAAGCTTGAGCTTTCCAGCATGGGCTTGGTGTAACAGATCTTTCTTGGTGTCTTGTCTTTTCCTCTTCTGTCATCTAGGCTGTGACAACAGGTTGAGCTTGCAAGTCCCTTTTTCTGCCATCTGAGATTTGCCAAGTGTTGAATCATGTCTTAGTGGCTTGTGCCTTTTTTGGTGGTATCCCATGCAGGTACTACATAGCCTGTTAGCTGCTTTAACTTCTGGGAGCAGATAATTAAGCAACAGTTTTAAACAACAGTTAAAAATATTTCCTCATTTATAATCTTATCAGCAGGAATAGAAGGGCATGAAGAATGGATTTTGAGGAAGTCCAAACAGCAGCACAGGGAGTCGTGCCATCAACAGGCCTGGTACCATCCAGAAGCCTTGCCTCCCTAAATGGATTGATGACTTCCTATGCATTATCCAGCATCACTCGAAAATTGGAAACCTCCATTCTTAAAATGTTTGCTGACATTTCGGAAGTTGTCAAACTTCTAGAGTGTAATAGCAATGGACATATTTACAGTAGAAGGAACGTTTAGCACAGGTGTGTCACTTATGCAGCAGCTTTGCCAACCCCCCAAATAAACTTCCTCGGAAGTTGCTTTTGACATTTTCCTCTCCAAGCAGACACTGCTTACTTAGAAGATTTATCTTTTAATCTTAACTTCTTGCAAAAATAATAGTTCTGGTTCCTTCCCTTACATTTTGTTGTGTTGCTTGCAGTTGCTGAATCATGTGCCGGCCATGTATACCAACAGAAATGCGCTCCCTGGTACGGTGTTAATGCCTACCATGACTGTGATTCTCTGTGCTCCACGCTTCCTGGCAGTGACACAGACGAAACGTCAGATGCTAAGAAGAATCTTAGAAATATAATGCACTGTAGAACTTACATTGAGTTAAGGAGCTAATTGCCCCTCTGGTTTTCTCTTTGCTTCTTGAAGGCCACTCCTTGCCAGGTCTTTGCAGACATCTCAGCAGGTTGGGCTCTGGTTCCATTCTTAATGATGCTGTTTGGTAAGAGTAGCTGTGGGAGAGGTATCAAATAAGAAACTTTTCCCAAGAAGAGCATGAATTAGAGCCACAGTTTTTAGATGCCTTAGATATATAAACAAGTTGTATGTCAGCGTTATTAACCACTTTTCCATTTGGATTCGTTATAGATACAAAGCAATTCAGTTCTGCCATCAGGCTTACTTTCATTAACTCAGGATGTGTCCTCTGCAAGTCAGAGGACTGCCGCTTTCTGTTTCCCTATCTTCCGCTCCTTTCGTCTATGCAAGACAAAATACTTCTTGTGTTCCTGTTTCTTTTCTCTGGAGGGGGAAGCGCTAGCCTGTCTGGAGCTATGCCTTCTAGTTTCTGCTGCTTCTGCAAGGTCTCCAGCAGCTTCTTGTTCCTCACACACCTTTGACCAGATATTATGTATGCACCCCTAATTACTTCAGTCTTTCTGTTGTGCTTTTTTGTTTGGTTTTGGGCGGGTGCGGGATTGCAGCATTTCCTGGCTGTACTTCAGTTTAACTTCTGGCCAGACTTTTGCCTAGGGCAGCAACTTTTGACTTAATGTACTCCATGGCAGCACTCATTGACTGACTGTGTCTGCTCTGTGGGGATAAAATTGTGCTCCCTTGCATTTTTATTCCCCATATATAAACACCCCAGGACTGCCTGATACATGTTCTTTTTAACTTTTAAGAAAATAACCTGGATATGAACCCCCCGCCCCCCCCCCCCCGAAAGAGCAGAAATGCTTGGTTTTCTCTTCGTCCCCACCCCCCTTCACTCTTCTAGTCAGGTATTTATTCCATTTTCACAAGCACTTGTAACCTTCAGCCACATTCTTGCTGCCAGCTGTCAGTGACTGATCCAAACACTCTGCCCTTTCAGAAAGTGAAGCTTCATTTGTTTAAAGGTTATAGTGCCATTTTCAAGCCGTAAATCAAAAGCTGTCTTTAAACACTCTTGCTGTCCAGCATTCCTGGTCCTTCCTGTGTTAATGAAGAAACCTGAGTCACAGGTGGGGACATTCTCACATTTTAGGACTTTTACTCAAATGTCACAATATTTTTAACAGATTCCATTATATTTTGGGGCTGGGGACTCCATCTAATGTCTTCCTTTAAACCTGACGTTTTTCTTCTGGTCTTCATGCTGTTGCAAATTCATGAAGCTGTAAGATACAATCTGTGGTATCTGTGCGTACAGATACCATAAATGTACAAACTCATCTGTGTGAAACCTTCTGAAAATTCAGTCCTCTACTAAAAAGGATAGCGTTGGAAAGGTCTCCTGCACCTTGAATTAGAACATGTTATGTGATACATGAACTGAATCATATGATCCAGCATGTTGCAATTATGACATTGCTTCAGGGTCTCCCTCAGCTTGCCTTGGGGCAGCCCATTTTTTGTTACAGGTTAGTTCCATGCTTTGATTATCTGTTCTATATCTGTTAAATTTTATGACAAAATAGACGGTCTGTATGTATAACTGATACCTCCACAACACCTGCATCCCTAGATGATGATGATTATTTTAAACCAAGGTTATTAAATCTTAGCTTAAGGAATTAGGAGGGGTGACCTCATTGCTCTCTCCAGCATCCTGGGGAGGGGAAGTGGAGCAGAAGATGCCGATCTTTTCTCTCTGGCGTCCAGTGATAGGACGCATGGGAATGGTTCAAAGTTGCACCAGGGAAGACTGGACATTAGGAACCATTTCTTTACCGAGAGGGTGGTCAAACACTGGAACAGGCTTCCTAGAGAGGTGATCGATGCCCCAAGCCTGTCTGTATTCAAGAGACATTTGGGCAAGGCATTTAATTAACATGCTTTCACTTTTGGTCAGCCCTGCAGTGGTCAGGCAGTTGGACTAGATGATCATTGTAGGTCCCTTCCAACTGAAATACTCCATTTTGTTCCATTCATCTTTTAATATGGCAAATAGGATTTCTCCATCCTCAGCATTTTACAGGGATGATAAAACTAGCAAGTCCTCTGTTGGTGTCTCATTTGCTTCTTCAAGTTATTGGGTTTTTCACTGCTTAACAGCAGTGTTTAGTGCTTAAACAGTTTCACTGAAGCTGTATTAACATTGTTTGTAATTTCTGTATTACATTTTGAACGCAGAAGTATTCCTGTGAGTTTCTGACCAATAATGGAGCTATGTAAAACTACACTCTTTCAACATGTTTAAATCCCTGCCATCTCATCTCACACATCTGAAAACATTTGAAACATCTCAGAAACATTTGAAAATAAACTCGAGTGATTCCTCTCCCTGGTGAGATGTAACATTGTGTTGACACGTGTAATTGCACGTTCTCTCTGACTTGCAATGTGCTCATATTCCTTCTCTACTGCTGCTTCCTGTGAATTTGCATTTGTCCTCCTTGTCTTCTGATCTGCAATTAAGTAAGCTTCCAAGCACAGTCTTCCCTTCTCAAAGTGCAAAATCAGTTCACATCATGAACAAAATAATTAACTTGGTGTGGGTGAAGCACTGTTGCTGTCCTATGCTTCCCGTCTAAGCTTTCATGACTCACTGTAAAAAACAGCCTCAGAATTCTCTCAACTCCTTTTCCTGTTCACACTCTGGAGTACTTCACGGTCTTATTAGTACACTGAATGTAGCAGATTTGTCTGCTTTTGAGGTTTTAGTTGCCTCTGTGCTTACAACTTTACTAGCAGACTCTTTCCCTCAGTATTAACTTTTTTTTTTTCCCTTTAAATATCTCTCCCTCACACCTAATCTTTTCCTCAGAAGAAGAAATTTTTAGTTGCATTTTTGTGTTCCACAGGTTAGGGAAGGACCTCTGGATGTCAACTTTTCCAACTCGCAGCTCAAAGCCAAACCAGTTTTGATGTTAGATCAGGTCGTTCAGGTCCTTGTGCAGCTGGGTTTTGAAAATTTCCGAAGATGGAGGTTTTGCAGCTCCAGCAAACAGTCTGCTCCGTTCCCCAATTGTAGGGATTCTTTTCCTACAAAGCAGGATTTCCAGTGTTCCAACTTGTCTGTTGCATCTTGTCCTTTGACTGTGCACATCTTAGAAGTAAAACCTCCTTTTAGCTTCTGTTGAGGCCAACCATTTAAGACTTCCCTAAGCTGAACAATTCCAATTGTCTCAGCTTCTCTCTGAGCATCATGTGCTCTCACCTTCCAGGCACCTTGGTGGCCTTCCATTCAGCCAGGGAACGTTTTGATATTTTTCTTGCACCGAGGAGCCCAAAGCTAGACGTAGCATTCCAGATGTGGTCTCACAAGTGACAAACAGAGGGGAAAAATCACTTCCCTCAACCCGCTGGCTGTGCGTTCACCAATGCAGCCTTGTATGCAGTCAGTGCGGAGGCTTGCTGCTCGTTCCTCTTTGTTCATCTTGCTGCCCACCAGGGCTCTTGGGTCCTCTTTCTCAAGGTGCCTTCTAGCTGGTGAGTGCCATCCTGTGTTGTTGTGTGGTGTCATTCCATCCCAGCTACAGGACTCTGAATTTGCTGCCGTTGAACTTTGTGAGGTTCCTGTCAGCTGATTTACCCATCCTGTCTGGGTCCCTGTTAGGAGGAGCCCTGCCCTCCAGTCTATCAACTTTGAATCACTGGCCATGACTCCAGCAAGCTTTCCACCTACCTTGTATTTTCTTTGTGCAATTCATGTCAGCCTGGTTTGGCTACAAGGATCCTCTGAGATGCTCTGTTGAAAGTCATTCTACAGTCAAGGAAAGGAGAAGTATACTGCTCTCCCCTTGTCCACCAAGACACACGTCTCATCATGGAAGGCAATCAATCAGGTTAAATATAGTTTGTCCTTTTTAGGTCCTTTTTTGGCTGGTCCCATCCTTTCTTGTCCGTCAAGTGCTTGGAAGTGGATTCCAGAAGGATTTGCTCCATGATCACACTGGGCAGTGAGGTTAGGTTGCTGTTTCAGTCTGTAGTTTTCTGGATCCTCCTTGTTGTCCTTCTAGAACACGGATGTGACGTTTGCCCTTTACCAGTCATCAGGAGCCTCCCCAAGTTGCCATAACCTTTCAAAGTTGATAGAGAACAGCCTGGCAGTGGTGTTGACTGGCTCCTTCAGCATGCTCAGATGCATCCTGTGTCATCTCATGGCGTGCTGTATGTCAAGTTTGCTTTATTGGTCCTTAACTATGACTTCCTCTACTGTGATACTTCACTGCCTCACACTCTGCTATCAGCTTTGGGGAGCTGGGAGGCCTGCGAGCACAGCTTGCCAGTGAAGTCTGAGCTCAAAAAGGCATTGAATATCTTGATCTTCTCCATGTCCTTTGGCACTAGATCTCTTGCTCCACCAAGAGCAGCAGGCCTGCATTTGCCTTATTCTTTCTTTTATTGCCAGTGTATTTATAAAGGCTCTTGTTTCCCTTCATAGCCCTGGCTACCTTCAATTCCAGCTGATCTTGGCTTTCCCAGTTCCATCCTTGCAAGCTTGGGAGATTCCTGCTGGGTAGACCATCTCTGCTTCCGTGTTCCAAACCTTCTCTTTTTGTGCTTAAGTTGAGGCAGAGGATGCCCGTACAGCCCAGCTGGCACTCTGCCGTGCCTGCCCGATTTCTAGCTAACTAGAACAGACTGTTCTTGTGCTATGAACATCTCATCTTTGAAGATCAACCCACTCTTCTACCCTCCACAGCAGCTTCCCACGGGATGCTGCCTATGAGTTCCCTGAACAAGCTGTAGTCTGTTCTTCTGAAGTCCAAGGTCTGTTATTTTCCTTCCTCAGTTCTCTCAGGGTCTTAAATTCCACCATCTCAAGGTTGCTTCAGCCAAGGCTGACACAGACTTTGTCACCCCTGGCCAGTCTGTTCTTGTTTGTGAGTAATAGATCAGAGTGCCTCCCTGGTTGGGTTTGTTGCTCACTTGGGTCAAAAGAAATGTTCTTCATGGTTAGGCATCTCCTGGATTGCTTGTAGCCTGACAGGTTGCTCTTCATGAATGTGCAGGAATGGTTAAACTATTTACTAGATGTCTATTATCATTAACTCCCCGCTGACAATGTCATCTTTAATGTCATACTGAATTAACTGTACCTCTCTGATTGTTGGGTTTTGTTTTTTTTTCCCTGTGTTCAGATCTGAGGTCCCCTTTAATGCCTTTCTTGGGATCAAATTCCACAGTCTTTGAGCCTAAACAGGGATCTCGCAATATACACCTCCGCCTCTCTTTGAATATAAGCGTCCACGGCTCTTCGTACAATTTCATGCTCTTCCCTGGTAGAGGCCTTGCTCCAGCCAACCTGTTTTACTTTGGTTTGTTCTTCCTCTAAGCGTGTGTGGGGACAGCGTCAACGCTTATCACCTTAAGAAAGATTACCTCCAGTATTATGGATTCTATTAATTGCTCTTGTTGTCTTTGTAATAAGAATAGATTTTTTTAGAATGCATTTGGCCAGGCATGCATTCACTATAGCATGATACGTTTACAACATTAAAGAGTCTAGGACCCTGCATGTTTTTAGAATTTATCAGAGGTCAGAATTTCACTAGTTTTCCTTACAGATTCCCACAACTGCCAACAAGGAAAATACTGAAAGAGCTTCTCTGCAGAATATTGCACCAGAGGATACTTGAACAGAGCATCGTAGACCTAATTTTAAACAGTGTAGAACTACACATGCAGTGAACACTAAAAAGCACTTTGGGATGGTCAGCAGTTACATAAACTTCCATAAATTTGAATTAATATTTCCTGTGGAATGAATGAGTGGATCTGAAGCCATATCCCTGCTGCTGAGCCCTCCAGGTGTGTAGGAGCAGGTTGCACCTGCGGTGCTTTTGTGCGCACAGGATATTTCACACTCCTGCGTTATCAGTGGAGTCTCAGTGGATCCTGGCAGCGCGGCGTCTGGCAGTGAATAATTGTCTGAAAATTCAGGATAGGCGTCTCTGGTTCTTTTCATTACCAGAGTCTTCCTGTAAGCTTGTGAATGATTATTAGAGGCGTGAAATGAGAGTCAGCAAAATCCCAAAGACAGTTCAGCTAAAGGTAGATGGTTAATGGTTTCCAAACAATGAAAGGGGATGTTAATCGTGACTGCCGATTTCAAGAATTACAAAGAAGGCTCTAAACAATTAAATAAAAATAGCTTGTTTTGACTCTGAATGAAAAATGTTAAAGAAAATTCTTGTATTCTGCTAATATATGCATTATCACAACTTCGATTTGATTTGTTCTAGATGAGAAGATTGTGGAAAAAATACGAGCTTTACAAATGAAAGCTGAAGACTATGATGTTGTCAAGGTGATTGGAAGAGGGGCTTTTGGAGAAGTGCAGCTGGTAAGAATGTAATGATGTAGTGATTAGACAGATTTACAGCTCTAGCCCAAACCTTCCCCATTCTTGCGCACTTCATATCTAAAAATGCATTCTTATAAAGAGTAAGTGTTATTTTCATTGTATCGTAAGGTCATTTCTGTACATCTGAGTTTAAAACATGAGGGATTGGAGGGGAAGGACTTGGGAAACAGTTTGCTATCTTTTGATTAAAATGCAGTAAGGCAGTTCATGGTAATTCTATATTTTTTTTGGCCACAAGCATCACTGTATAATATCTGAAACCTTCCTATGAAAGAGCAAGCTAATAGTGCAACAAAAAAAAATTGTTTTGCTCTTATAATTGTGCTGCTTGTATGTATTTAACTGATACGACTTGTGTAAGTTTGTCCACTCAACATTGTACCCTATAAAATATGTAATGTAAGAATGGGATTACTTTTTAAATATATATTGCAGAGAAATTCTATTTAAAAAAAAAAAAAGGCAATCAAAATACATAAAGTAATTTAGTATATCACGCATAGTCTGCTTCTCATTTAATTTTGATTTTTCCCTGGACTTCCAAGTCACACTGTGTAATAAATAGCACAAAAATGTGAGTATGTGTATGCGATGGATTGATTGAGATGTCAATTTTGAAATAAGCTGTGGCTGTAAGCACCAAATAGAATGTGAGCGTACAAACGCCAGGGACAAGTTATCATGAGCTAACAGGGAGCTGTGCACCGGCTGATCCGTGATAATTTTCTGTGTAAGTATTTGTAGAGGAAGAGAGATGTGAAGCAAGTCAATGGAAAGGGGAACAACTAATTTGCAGCAATTGAAGCTTGTTGTCTTGTTACCACAAGGTAACCAGAACTACCCTTTTGTTTGAGCCCTTTGACATGGAGCTGGCATTTTATAGTTTTGTGCTAATTTTGCACTAGGAAACTGGGAAAATCCTATTGTCTTGTAATGTAAAGCAATTCTGGAAAATACAATGATGTTTTGGAGTTTTGTTGATGAATGTGGCAATATCTTAGCTCTGAAATGCTTACAGGAGGTACCCAATGTATAACGGCAATAAATTTATTATCCACTTATAAAATTATTTGTATTTTCCATATTAGTATTGGTGAAATTGTTTGGAACTGGAGAAAAAAAAAACCCTGTGACTGGCCTAATGCTATTTGTGTGGCTCATGGGTAATTTGCAAATTTAGATGTAATTTATGTGGCAGTTACCAACATTTAATCAGCATTTTTTATTCATTTATAACATTTTTTTTTAAGGCGACTTCATCCAAGTATGACAACATGAGAATGTAGCTCCCTCTTCCTTGTTTATTTCTGGGTCATTTGCACTTGTCAGAGTCATTTGCACTTGCCAGAAGAATTTATGAATTACGGAGAGGAGTATTTCCAAAGGTCTTCATTTTCGAACAGAACTTTAAAGAAATAATATGTGTCTTTATACGCTTTTATATCCTTGCTGGCAAGAGATTATGACCAAACCCAAAACCTTCAGCAGAACCTTACTTATTTGAGAAGGGGCTGCTGCAGGGAGCTTTGGAAGAAAGCAGTCTACTCTGTGTTTTCACTGACAGTCACGTCAAATGGTTTGTTTTAAAGTCTTCTGTTGGACATTTTTATCATTATATATATCCACTTATAGTAGCTAATAGAGATGCTCCTTTTTCATGCACTTGGACGGGAAGTCAGTGAAGAATAAAGTTCTAAGGAGCAGAATTCCTCATCCGTTTGTTGTGGGGGGAAGATGAGAAAGAGGAGATCCCAGTAACGGAAGTGATGCGTTTTTTGGATGTCGCACGGATACATTTGCTGGAAGCATCCAAGAGAATTGTATTTTTAATGTCCTTCAAAAATCAAAATACATTGTTTTCATATGTATATTTCGGAGAATTTAAGGGGTTTTCTAAATAATTTTCATTTTCTTTTTAACATTTCACTTCAAATATAAGTTTTTAATTTTTTCTGGCTTAGAACGGAAACTTTTTCTTAATTCACTGTGTCATGCACAATTGAAGTTCTAAAGTAGAGAAGATTCTTCACAGTGTACGTACTGCAGTTAGGTAGTTTGAGGGGTCTGAAGACAAACTTTACTTCTTATTTGCCTTATAATGTGATGGCAAAATGCGTAGTAACTTGGTTGTGCAATGACAGGGTTTGATTTTATTTTTTTTTTGTTCTTTAAATTCTTTTTATTCTGTATGGTTTTTTTAGTTCTTTAAATAAGCCCTTCAAGCCCCAAAATAAAAAGAGCTCTGAATGCTTGGTACTAGAAGGGAAATCCCATGTGTTCATATAGAGCTCTTCTGTACTTCATACTGATTTTAAAGAACACTCTGTTTCTGGAATATAAAAGTATAAGCAGAAATCACAGTGTTATACAGCCTTACAGCTAAAAAGCAGCGGGTAAATAAATACAGCTGTAGATCTGAACTAATATTAGCTGATGATGAGGGCATACATACCTAAATTTTTTGCCTCACAAGGTATGATACAAGTTTAAACTATTGAGCCAAGCTATATCTATTTCTACTCCATTCAAAATGTTAACACCGCAGTTGCAGATGATGGATTTGCAGTAATCAAAATATTTTGCAACACATTCTGTGATCAAAATAGAAATTTGCTTCAGTGGGGGTTAAATGCAGAAAGAACCATAAATAAAACATGATTAAATACATGGGTTAAATTAATGAGTGTCATGTTATCAGTGTGTGCTGTTGTGCGTAAATATTTGTAGCACAAATATTTGTTAAATATTTGTAATAGTTAAATATAACAAGCCAAAAAATGTGGTAATCTACAGCATAAAGTAGTCAGCTATGACGTCCTTCATTTAATTTTGTTTCCCTCAAGCTTTCTACTCCAGTATAGCATTTTCTTGTGAAAGAAGTGGTGTGGAGAGATCAGCTTTCCAGGTTCTAGCAAGAAAGGAAAACACATTCTCTATTGCTGTATCCTACAGCTAGATTTTTTTTAAAATAACCTTGCTTCCCGTCCCTCCCCTCTTCCTCCCGAAAATTGAAAAATTCAGTCCAATAAAGAGAGATCAGATGACTCTGGTCTGAGCATCTGACTTTGGTGGAAAAACAATTATTTCCTATAACTCCAGAAGTTTTAAACTCTACTCTTGAGCTCTGGCCTCTGGTTTTGCTGGGTCTGTAGTGGTGGGGAAAGCTAAGAAAATAATTGCCAGCTGCCAGATCGCTGCTTCTCTTATGCAGTGCCATGAATTAAAAGTGACTGGTGTCTAGGGCAGACAGAAAAATTGAATTATGGGACTTAATATGTTACTTGTGGTTTATGCAGAACCAGTAATTCATGAAAGCACATCCTGAGCACCTCTTGTTTGTTTTCACTTGAGGAAAAATCCTCTTGATTTTAAATCGAAACGTATCCTCAGTCCCTTCTCCCGGGTCTAATCACAAAGCATGGAACGTTGCAGTGACTCGGCAGAGTGACTGCACCATGTACTGGAATAGAACGCTGAAGCAAGGCTAACTCTTTCTTGTGTTTGCTAGGAAAGGATGGTCTGGGTGACGGTGATTTCTTAGTGTTGCACACCAGCGGTTGTCATGGCATATGTAAACAGATGCTGGTGTAGGTTTTTTCCATTAGGTGCTTTGTTTATTAGGTTTAGTTCTCCAGCCACTGCTGATGTACCCGTCTGTAGTAAAGCAAATGAAGCGGTCGTGGTCTATTACCTGAAAATCTGTCAGGACATGACCTTTGGTACCCTATCTGTAGTAATTTCTTATGGCTTTATTAAGTATTTTAGGATATTTGTGATTATTTCAAACGTCATTTCACAACTCCACTTTAGGATCTTCATTTTCTTTTACCATAAAAGAGATGGTACCATTATCAATACTATGTACTCAATCTGATAACTTCAAATGGGTATGTTATTTTCTTTGCGTACAGATTGTCTTCTGACATGATTGCTATAGAAATTATGGATGCATTTTGTGCGCACTCGTTTCTTGATAGACTTAGATTGATGAAGCGGAGTAGAGGAAAATTCTTATTTCTTAATACATTTTCATAAGTTAAATGAGGCCACGTTACTCAGTGCTGATGGCACGAAGGGATTTTCCTACCTATTTTGAGAGTTACTCTGGTGAGCAGCAGTTTAAATTTGGCAGTTCATTTAAACAGTTGGAAGAAATTGAAACATCATGACAGTTTAATACATGAATAATCTGGTATATGAGCCAGTGTATGTATGTACAAATATAGCTCTGGGTAAAGAGCGCAGTGGCTAGCAGCTAAGCAGGCTGTCTCCAGGGAACCATGGTGGTGATTTAAGGAGTAATATCACTGGTAGGTCTGTTCACCTGTAAGGCACACCCAGAACATTCAGCCTTTGGGTGTGCCAGTATGATAGTTGTTGCTTTAGTTCCTTGATTTTTGTACAGAGAATGAACCTATCTTGAAATTTTCCTAAAGAAATAATTTAGCCAAATAACCTATTGGCAGTACCTTAAAGAGGGGCACAGACTGCTTTCTCTGGTCCCCCTACCCCTTTTTGCTTTGCTTCTCCTATGCATGAGCTTGCTTCAGGCTGTGCTGATTCCTCAAGACTTTTTTTTCCCAAGTAGTGGAGGACAATGGTGAATGGAGGTAAATCCAGTTGGTGGCAGTGAGTGGTGTTCCCCAGGGCTTGGTACTGGGGCCAGTTCTCTTTAATGTCTTTATCAATGATCTGGACGAGGGGATTGAGTGCACCCTCAGTAAGTTTACAGACAACACCGAGTTGGGTGGGAGTGTTGACCTGCTTGAGTGTAGAAAGGCTTTGCAGAGGGATCTGGACAGGCTGGATCGATGGGCCAAGGCCAATGGTATGAGGTTCAACAAGGCCAAGTGCCGAGTCCGGCACTTGGGTCACAACAACCCCATGCAGCGCTACAGGCTTGGGGAAGAGTGGCTGGAAAGCTGCCTGGTGGAAAAGGACTTGGCGGTGTTGGTCGGCTGCAGCTGAATATGAGCCAGCAGTGTGCCCAGGTGGCAAAGAAGGCCAACAGCATCCTGGCTTGTATGAGGAACAGTGTGGCCAGCAGGAGTAGGGAGGTGATTGTTCCCCTGTACTGGGCACTGGTGAGGCCTCACCTCAAGTGCTGTGTTCAGTTTTGGGCCCCTCACCATAAAAAAAGACGTTGAGGTGCTGGAGCATGTCCAGAGAAGGGCAACAAAGCTGGTGAGGGGTCTGGAGAACAAGTCTTATGAGGAGCGGCTGAGGGAGCTGGGGTTGTTCAGCCTGGAGAAAAGGAGGCTGAGGGGAGACCTCACTCTCTACAACTACCTGAAAGGAGGCTGGAGAGAGGTGGGGGTCGGTCTCTTCTCCCAAGTAACAGGCGATAGGACAAGAGGAAACAGCGTCAAGTTGTGCCAGGGGACGTTTAGACTGGATATTAGGAAAAATGTTTACACTCAAAGGGTTATTAAACATTGGAACAGACTGCCCAGGGCAGTGGTTGAGACACCATCCCTGGAGGTATTTAAAAGACGGGTAGACGTAGTGCTTAGAGATATGGTTTAGTGATGGTTTTTATGAGAGTTAGGTTGATGGTTGGACTCAATGATCTGAAAGGTCCCTTCCAACCCAGGCGATTCTATAACAATTATTCTCGTAAATGAAGGCAGCTATACTCAGTACAGCCAGGCAAGAGCACCACGATGATGTTAGGAATTATAAATTACTAAATACATTGCAGAGCTTTACGTGAACTTTCACAGAAAATGCATCTTCAATTAAACAATATCTTTCTGAGGTTGCTGGTCTTTGTGTTTCTTCTGGTTTTGAGCAGGATTAGAAAAGCTCTGCTTCATGGTATATAGTTTGTGGTGCACCACCAAGTCGTCGTAAATAATCCCATGTGGGGTTAGTAAATGGGAAGGAGATACTTTTCAAAATCCTTTTTTAGGGCACTTTCACTAGCTGCTTCATTGTTAATGTCTTAAAATATACATGCTTACAGAATTGTTAATGCGTGTAGATAATGTCTTTCTGTTTTGGTGTTTGGTTGGAGGTTTTTTGATGTAGCTATTCACTAGGTTGTTGGTTAGTGTTAAACTGTGCAAGATGCTAATCCTAAACCTTTTGTGCCTATATCTTGAGAGCAAAAAGTTCCAATTTCAAGAACAGTAAGATTGTAAATAACCCTGTTTCTGTTCACATTCTCACTCTTTCCGTGGCTTCCCGCCCCCCCCCTCCCCCCAATGCCGCTTCTGTTTGTACAGCTTAATCCAGTTGGCTTCAGCAGCATTGGTGTTTACAGCTTCTCAGGAGCAGGAGACTGATGCTCCCAGATTTGTAGACCAAATAGGTGCCTCTCAGAAGCTTTGCCCTGCAGACAGAATGGTCTTAAAACACTTACAGCTGTTCAGAAAAAGAGCTTATTAGACATTCTTTCTAGTAACGTAATTAAACTTAGACATTATGTAAAACTAAAAGGTTGGGGGATATGGTTTATTTTACTAAGTGTGAGGGTTTTAAATGTATCAGAAAGTCATAAGCATTTGGTTCTGATTTCACAAATCAGTCCACTTAATTTTTTATTTTCATGCAAAGAAAATATGCAGGAATTTAAGATGAAGTTAATTTTTTTTTCTGCTGACTCAGACATCTTACAGCTGAATAGTTCTCACCTTGATTTCTGCAAGGAACAGTCAAGAATATTAAAAAAAATGGTCCTTTAGTAACTGGTCATTTAATAAAGTGCATAAATCTAGCATTGTTTCATTAGCAGGATAATGACTTTACAGTCTGTGCTTTAAGGATTTTGTTTCATGTCCATATTCAGATGAAATTTTCCAAAATATTTTCAGATTTTGTCATAGAAGTTTTAATTTCAGTTTTCCAACAAGATTTATGTTATTAATTTTACACCATTTAGAGTGAATTTATTAACTACTTAGAAAATTGTGTATATGAAGACCTGGAGGCATCGCATCCCAGAAAGCAGTTTGCATTTAACAGAAATATACTGTTCTGGTATTCAGTTTTTTTATAAGGCATTCTTAAAAAAGTTGTTTCTCTCCTTTCTGAACCAACAGGTTCGCCATAAAATGACACAGAAGGTTTATGCAATGAAGCTACTTAGTAAATTTGAAATGATCAAGAGATCAGATTCAGCCTTTTTCTGGGAAGAAAGAGATATCATGGCCTTCGCCAACAGTCCGTGGGTCGTTCAGGTAAGGAAGATATGTAAGACTAAAAGAATAATAATAAAGCCATAAATCTTTCCCTGTTTTGATCTGGTTTTGTGTTTATATCTAAACTGAAATAACGGTTTAGGTTTGGGTTTTGCTTTTTAAAGATACATATTTATGGCAGTTTCACTGAGTTTTGTGTATTTGGCTGTCTTAAAAAGTAGATTAATTTACATTTTAGCCACATCAAATGCATCATAAAATGGAATTAAACAGATTTTTGAAATATCCACATAATTACTAGGAATAATAAGGAGGTTACCTTTCCAACTAAGAAAACTTTTGTATGGAAATGTAGAAACAAATGTCAGATTATTTCCAGTCTTTCCTCACGATAGTCAGTTGATCATAGGCAATTAGTATGAAGAGTGCTTTGATTAGTTACTGTCTTTTCAGCTGCGATTTGATAGTTGGATGAGTGCACGCTCCTGGTCTGCAGGACAGGAGGTTGTAGCAGTGGTTGGCTTGAAACCATCTTCTGCCTGGTGGTCAGTTACTGCATCTCCACTCAGGAGTAGTATCCAAGCAATGGAGAGTTGACTTCTTCAGCTGGTCTTGAACACCGTTGCTTGTGGCTGTCTCATGACAAGTATCATCCTCATGTTCGTAATATGAGTTATGCCTTTGGGAAGAATTAGCACTGAATATTGCGATTTGTCCTAACTGGTAAATTACACCAATTAATACAATGAGTAGTGAAAGCATGTGCTTGGAGAAACTGTTAGTACTTCGTTTTGTTAAATAATTAATACATTTAAATGCTTTCAAGTATATTGCCATGCTTCTGTATATTTAATAAGTAAAGACTGGCCTTAAGCTTTCCATATATATTTTTCATAACACTTCACCTCATGTAGGCAAGAAGTATTTTACAAGGTTTTTTTATTTAGATATTTTGCTCTTCTGAGTGCATTCTGTGTTCTTGCATATATTCAGCAGAAATACTTAACCAAATCGATGAATTTTTACTTAGTTCTTTGGGTTTTTTTCTAATGACAGTAGTTGTCTGGAATTATTTTTATTTTTTACATACAGTTGGAAGTAACGAGAAACGTATGACTCAGTTTTCAAAGGCAAGTGTAGCAAGGGTGATATAAATGTGTTGTGTGTGTACTTGTAAATAGCGAATTAATTGAAGTGTAGTTGCAATTGTGCCTTCTATGATGAAGTGTATTAGTGTGATATATTTAGGTAATGTGGTCCAGTGGGATAGGGCATCGAGCTGGTTTTGAGAAAATGCAGGCCCTGTTCTGAGCTAGAAATTGGGACAGATCACACTGCTGCTCTGTGTCTTGTTTTTTACGTGAAAAACAAGTGAAAACAGAGCTGTAGATAATTTTGGTGGTTTTGTTGGTGTGGGGTTTTTCTGCGTATGTGTGTGGCGGGAGGTTTTTTTTTCTCTTTAGTTATTACCCTTAAGAGATTTCATAAAGTGCTGTATAAAGGCATAGTGTTGCTATTTATTATTGTGTTATATTAATATCTTTATATGTGAGAATACAGAGACTATTTTGGATTTTAATTTAGATTTTAATGACCAAATGCATTATCATATTAGATATTGTATCCATTTGTGAAAACAAATACAGTGCAATATATATGCGTTAATATAGGTCTTCTGTCACTAATATACAACAAATTTTAATCTAAAGCTCGAATTTCCTCAATAGCATTCCTGCCTTTCATAGTTCCTCATTCTCCACAAACTCCCTGTTTTTTTTTATTTTCTCCTTTCCACACAATCCTTTCAATTGCCTTTGAATTTTGTGTGCATAACTTAGAAGATATGAATGATCTCAGTTTTTAATGTAAAGGAGAAATATTCCCTCAGAAATAAGGTGAGAGACTTTCAGAGGCTTTTTCACATCAGTCGTTGAACATTTGATAGTAATGCTTTTTGCTGGTTTGAGCCGTTTTTAGACTTTGTTATTGCTGGATGAAATCTCTAAAACTTCAGCACGACCTGAAGGAATTTCAGGTCGGAAATACATTTTGAAGAGACTAAAGTTACTTTCACTATAATGCCAGTAGGAATTTTATAGTTAAGGATAATTTCTTTGTATTGTGTTATAGCTGTCTTCAGGAATGGGTTGGTTTGTTTGGTTTTTTCTTTCTTATTTCAATTTATGTGTTCATTTAGGACAAAATCACTAGTGACAAGTGTTTTTGTAAATATGTACAGAGATAAGGAGATTTATAATAGATGAAATTTAGAAACAGTCTAAGATGCTATTCACCATTGAGCTACTTTCAAATCAATACATGATGCATCCTTTCTCAGATTTGATATTTTGCATTTTGACTCAGTGGTACTTTTTAATGCCAAGAAACGTGGATATATAGAAGCTCATAATATTAGGATAATCGTGAAATCTTTTTTGCTTTCTTAAGAATGAAAATTGGGGGGGTTTGAAGTTCAGTAAATTTCAAGGTAGCTATAACTAACAGAAAATGTAGTTTATCTGAATATAAAAAATAAAGTTAATTTACATCAATCTGGAAAACATATGCTCGGGTTTAATGAAACTTCAAGATAAAGACCTTTATTCTTTTTCCTATCTGTCTAAAAAATAATAGCACTTTTTTCTTTTCCTTTTTTTTTAATGTTGCAGCTATTTTGTGCCTTTCAAGATGACAAATACTTGTACATGGTGATGGAATACATGCCAGGAGGAGATCTTGTAAACCTTATGAGCAATTATGATGTGCCTGAGAAATGGGCCAAGTTCTATACAGCCGAAGTTGTTCTTGCTCTTGATGCGATTCACTCCATGGGCTTGATACACAGAGATGTGAAGCCTGACAATATGCTTTTAGATAAATATGGGCATCTGAAGCTGGCAGATTTTGGCACGTGCATGAAAATGGATGAAGTAAGTACGCCACTGAATAATTTATCATCTATAAAACTGTAATTCTAAAGTTATTTTCATATGAATTATAACACTCAAAGGAATATTCATCAAATGGTGGGTCCACTTGGTTGGAAAGCTGTTTCTTGTCTCCTAGTTTTAAATACAAGGGTACTTTAAATAGTGTAACCATGTCTATAATAAACTCTTCTGGCACACGGAAGAAGGATGTAAACTTACTTCTTGTTATTTTTGAAAGTATGTGTGTTTATGAATTTCCGAGGTTCATTTTTTTTTTGCCAAATGTCTGAACAGCTTATGAGAGAACTCCTAGTTTCAACATTAGTAACCTCAGAACAATTCATAAGCTGACATTTTTCTGTAAATTAAATTATTTTATAGGCAAGATACAGTCCCTATTTATTTTTTTTTTACCGTGTCTAATTGTTCTCATAGCATCCTCTAGTGGTCATTAAAATGAGGTCACAGTAAGGCAGCAGTGGTATGTGATACATTCATTAAAATTTATGTTAGCTATTTGTCATGGTGTCATACATTTTAATTGTCCAGGTTTTACCATGTGCAGTCAAATACACAGTTTTCTAATGGGATCATATAAGAATATTTTATTTTTAATAAGACGTAATACTTTATATTATTAAAGGAGACTTAAAAATAAAGCTACCTTTTGTAGTTTGCAGTTTTAAAATCTTCCCTGACAAACAATGTTATGCTGTAATTTACACAACATATTCTTCCTGTGGAAAAAATTACAGGAGATTCTAAAAAAACTGCATGAATGCGTGTTATGATTTGTCTGGCCTATGAAAGGTTTCTGTATCAGTGTTGGCAAGGATGATCCTTTTAAGCTTATTTGCTTTAATGTGTTAGGGTTTTTTTTTCTGTATTGTTCAGGCAGTGCTTGGTATAATCTCTGCAATCTACTTAATTTTCATTTGCATCGTTAAGTTAATGTCTCTTCAGCTGTATCTAGAAGTACTGTCTCTGGTTAGGTTTTTTGTTTTTTTTTTTTTTTTTTTCCTTTCCTGTGGCAATGTGTTAACTTCATTGAACAACTACGGCTGTTTATTGAGGTTCAGTAGCCTGTTTAGTTTTGCGGATATTTTAGTTGTTATTCTAAAGGCAGATAGGTTGTTTACCTCCACTCTGATGATTTACTTGCCACTATTTTAGGGGACAGCATTTGCTTTATAGAAAAAAAATCAAATGTAGTACTTGATCGCTTAATTTAGTCCTTAAGAAAATTACCCTTGGTTCTGAGACAAGACTGTAGGTCTTAAGGGAATCTGGCGTTCATCAGAAGAGAAAATAAAAAGACATCAAAAAGTTCATAACATAAATCTACAAAAAAAGGGTGATCCCTTGTGCTACTTTAGGGATACCAGAAATGGTAAACCTAAGCCTTTTTTTCCCCTTATTTCTTTTTCATTGTTGTTTTTAAAAGAATGGAATACTAAGATGTGGTTGATCATATTATAAAAGTGGGAAGTGCATGCATGTTTCTTGTAAAGAGTTGTAGTGAGCTCCAGTTTGGACTGGGCATCATCAGTGAACCAGTGATCTCCTAATGAAGTTAATTTTTTAACAGATTACATTTTAAGTTCTTCATGTTTCTCAGACTCAGTGGAATGGCAAAAATTTTTTATACAGGAAGCCTTAGAAGTTGAGAGGTTCTGGATTGTCTCCAAATCTTATGCTACTTCTTACAAAACATGAACACATCCCAGCTGTGTAAATATAATATTGATGTTGGCAGGATGATTTCTAGAAAATATATGCTTACCCAATACTTATTTATTTTTTCTGATTTGGAGTTCCTTTAGCAGTTGTGCACATTAGCATCTTCCTTATGCTCTTGAGAGCCCAGGAAAATTCTGTTGCAATTTGGTGAGAGACTTTTTTGACCTTTGCTGTGGAATTTAATTCAGTGTCCTCTTAAGTCTTCCAGGCCAGTCCAGACACTTGCAGCAGAATTCCTCCTTACCAGTATGTGAGAAGAATTGCTAAGTGTCCTAGTGATCTTTTCCACAGTAAAAGGAACTGGCCTGGTTATGTAACTCCATTGTGACAGGTTTGGGCTTTGTGGGTTTTTTTTGTATTTTTTGCAACAAAGTATTTCTAAAATTGAAAAAAGAGTAGAGTTGGCCTCAAAGGTTTGGTAGGAATTGTAGTTCCCTTTTGGTATTTAGGTGTGATAACGTAGCCCAGGGCAGGTTTCACCAGACTCTTAATCTTCAGGTTTTCTGTAAGAAACTAGACAGTAGCATGGTTGCCTTCAGTAGAGTCAGGAACTGGTAGTGCTGCCAGGCTCAGTACGTAATGCTGCCTTGTGCCAGCTGAGCTTTTAGAAGAGCACAGGTTTAAAGGATGTCGGTTGAAAAGAGATGTGACCGAAAGAAGGGATGTTTACCATTTGGGATTATCGCCTCAGCTCAGGCAGTTTAGCTGAAAGAAGGAACGTGTTCCTCTTTTTAGAACTCTAGTTATTTCTCACTGAAGCTCATCCAAGACTGCTGGATACTTCTTGCTGCAGTTGATTGTCTGCAGCTCGCTGCGCAAGCCCAGCTGCAGTGTTAACACCTGATCTGAGCACACAAGCAATCTCCAGCTCTTGTTTATGGAAAAGAATTCCATGAGGGAGTGAAAGGCTGATTCGGTGGATGAGGAATTGGTTGGATGGTCACATCCAGAGGGTAGTGGTCAACGGCTCAATGTCTGGATGGAGATCACTGACAAGTGGTGTCCCTCAAAGGTCCACCTTAGGACCAGTACTATTCAGTATCTTCATCGATGACATAGGCAGTGGGATTGAGTGCACACTCAGCAGATTTCCGGATGATACCAAGTTGAGTGGTGCAGTTGACATGACTTGAGGGATGGGATGCCATCCAGAGGGACCTGGACAGGCTCAAGAAGTGGGCCCATGTGGACCTCATGAGGATCAACAAGGCCAAGTGCAGGGTCCTGCATCTGGGTTGGGACAACCACTGGGATGAAGGGATTGAGAGCAGCCCTGCCAAGAAGGACTTGGGGGTACTGGTGGATGAAAAGCTGGACATGAGCCAACAGTGTGCACTGGCAGCCCAGAAAGCCAACTGTGTCCTGGGCGGCATCAAAAAGAGCATGACCAGTGGGTCGAGGGAGATGATTCTGCCCCTTAGCTCTGCTCTGGTGAGACCCTACCTGGAGTACTGCGTCCAGCTCTGGAGCCCTCAGCACAAGAAGGACATAGACCTGTTGGAATGAGTCCAGAAGAGGGCCTCGAAGATGACCAGGGGGTTGGAGAACCTGTCTTATGAGGACAGGCTGGGAGAGTTGGGGTTGTTCAGCCTGGAGAAGGCTCTGGGGAGACCTTACTGCAGCCTTTCAATACCTAAAGGGCCTTATAAGAAAGATGGGGACAAAAAAATTCTGAATGATGCTAGGAAGCACCACAGCCTCACCGCCAAGTTGTCATAAGCTGTGAGAACATGCTGTGTCTCATGGACAGCCTTTTTTATTTCTGCACTGCACATCTCTCACATAGCTGCAGGAGCCTCCCTCGAGGTGGAGTTCCAAGATCCACCTTGATCTTTTGAGGTGATAAGAAAAGCCTCAGGTAAAACACTGGCCTGAGACTCCCCAAAAGCAGCTTTGTGTGAGAACTGCTACAGTAAGTGTGCTATTTGGGCATAAAACAGAGGCTTAGTAATTGAAACACAGGAGTAACGCTTTGTCCAGATAAAACAGCACCCTTTAGATCTCTTCAAATGCTGAAGTACAGAAGGCAGAAGTCATTGTGCAGAATGTAGGGACTGTCAAGATGTTACGCGCTGCACAGAGAGGACTTACTTCCCTGTTTACTTGGCTTTGATGCCAGAGATCATAGAACCTAGCCTGACTCAGGTATTAAGAGTATCCAGTACTTAAAAATACATACAGAGCAACACCCAAGTTCTTTGAAAGGATTGGTGTGTAAATGAGAGGAACAGAAATCTGGAAATATTATATTCAGGTGATAATGGAACGGCCTCCCCAGGGAGGTGGAAGTGTAATCCCCATCGCTGCAGGTTTTCAAGATGCGATTGGACACGGTGATAGATAATCTCATCCAGGCTCCCTTTCCCATGACAGGTTGGGTCAGATGATCTTTCAAGGTCCTTTCCAACGTGAGCTGTTCTGTGATGCTGTGAATGCATTTACAGATTTGTTCCTGAGACAGAAGGTAGAGAGTTTTATGGGGAGTAAGTACGACTAAATCCACATGCTTCAGAGATACAGTCCATTGAAAACTGATGTTAACACACAGTGCCCTTTTAACTGTAGAAATATTTTTTTTGTTTTACTGTTCAATTCTTTGACATCTTGTCTGAAAAGTTAAGGCATTGTTACCTGGAGTTCATTAGGATCTGTAATGTCATTGGAAAGAAGCTTTCTGGTTGCTACATACCAGCCATCAGATTTCAGGCAGGGCTGTCACAGCCTTTGCTTTGTTTGCATAACATTTCATAAAATATCAACACATATAACATTAAACTTGTTCTTGTTTTGCTGCATTAATTATAGAGGAACAGGAAATGGGGTGTTATTAAGTGCTTTGGTGTCGAGGTGATGAAGCTGTGACTGAAGCTGCGATCTTCAGAGAAATCTTTCAGAACCGTTTCGGTGACTTTGTTTTTAAAGAAGCTTCTTACCCAGAGAGGAATTCAGGTGGCTTCAGCCAGTCTTCACTGAGTGGGGACTCAGATTTTCCCTTGTTGTAATTGTGCATTTGGATAAGGAAGAGATAGACACGCACCAGTGTTGGAGGCCTCATTAAGATGCCACAGCCCTACTGGCTCAGCAGAATCACAGGAGCCTGGAGCCGTTCCTCCAGTGCTCAAGGCAGAGGGAGGCTTAAGCTGCAGAGAAGACCTGTAGGGTTGAGCACAGAGTGCTGTTACAAGCAGGATTTTCAAATAGTGGTTCCTGCCGCGTGCGAGATCCGTTTTTGAACGTTCTCAGCTTTAGATTTCTGGAGCCTTTGGGCTTTAGCTTATTTCTGAGTGTTAAAATGTGTTCATCTGTATTCTTCTTTGTTCAAGGAATGCGTTAGGTTTTCTGAAAAGAGTTACCTTCATTTTCTTATTCCAGGATGATCCAACTATGTGCTACCTGGTTCATAATATAGCAATCAGAAGTTAACCTGCTCTTCGTTCTGGAACCGAGAAGTTAAAACTTCTTTTAGACTTTAGTTTCAGCATAGAGTTGTAGAAGATGGTTAGGTGTTTGACAGGAGGACATCTGAAATAGTCCTTAGATCTCTGCAGTATTTAGTCATCACTTCGGTTTTTGTCTGCCAGTTCATGACTTTCCAGGATTCCGGTTTAGTAGTAAATAAAAGCTTTTGGCAGTTCATATTTTGTGTGAAAAGAAATATTGTAATTTGGTGTCTAATTTTTCCATGTCAATACAATTCCCAAAGCAAAATGTTTCTCTTCCTTTTTTTTAAATAAGTATTTTGACTTTAGTCATTGCTATTAATATTCTGTATTAAAATTCAGAGTTAATATGTATTGCCATTCGTGCTAATGGCGAAATGCACGGAAAACTTTGTAAGATGAGTTAGAAAAGATTTCAGGTCGAGAGACAGAATAAAAGGTGAGTGTATTTTTGGTACTTCTCTAACTTCATCCAGGATTTCATTTTATTTGTCCATCTGGTCTCTCTTGGATGAATGCAGTGAATTTGATTAAAGAAAACAAGGCTTACAAGTCTGAGGCAGCATGCTGGCAGATCTGACGATGCTTCTGCGTCATTTAGCCCCTGCGTTTTTTAGTCTCTCGGTGTGAAGCAAAGAGGATGAAGAATCATTCCGTTAATACAGCTGTGTTAATATGTTAATAAAAATCACTTTTTTAAAAAAGAAAAGCTTTAGTATTCTTTAAAAATAGCTTTTCCTTTTGTTTTTTTTTCCTATCTTTAAATAAAAAACAAGGTGTGACTACAAAAATTTACCTATAACTTGATTTATTGTCTGAATTAGACAAAATTGTTATGTATCTGCTATGTAGGGCCTAGAACTTATAGCTTGTCAAAATTATTCTGAACTTTGTCCCTGAATTCAGTGAGATAAGGAGCGGTCCGATATGGTGTGTAGCTTCATATTGAAACCAATGGTAAAAATAATAAAATTGGACAATTTTTGAAAGATGTGATCAAGAAAAACCACTATGGAGCAGGCAGGGGAGAGCACCTTACTAGAATTGTCATTTCAGTCCATATTGCTTCTGGAGTAAAAAACAGTGTCTTTCAAACGTGTTCCTCAAACCAAATATTTTGGTCTGTACTTTTTATGGGTTTTTTTGGTCTACTAATAGACAAATTGTTTAAAGACTAAACTTTTAACTGAGCTGTTGGAATTCTCACTGTTGCACAGACAGGCATGGTGCGCTGCGATACAGCCGTGGGAACCCCTGACTACATATCGCCCGAGGTTTTGAAATCGCAAGGGGGTGATGGTTATTATGGACGGGAATGTGACTGGTGGTCTGTAGGAGTTTTCCTTTTTGAGATGCTGGTTGGTAAGTAGTGATTTCTTCTGCTAATGAGATTATCGTTCAGCCTTTACTGTGCCTTTAGCTGCAAGGGGGCTGGTTGTACCTCACTGTCTCGCAGCTTCTGACTTTTGGCTGATGCTGTTGCTTCATTCCTGTTCTCTTTGCTCTCTCTGGCTGTTACGCTGCGGCAGCTGTTTGCGTGCTTCCTCAGTGATTAGTTCCCTGACTCGCCTCAGCTTAAAACTAATTCTTAGAATAGTTTTAACTGGGGTCAGCTACCTCACCATCTCGTGAACATTTGTGACACCTCAGGGGCAGTACTGAGTTTTCAGGGATGCAGAGATGGGGAAGGAGTGGGAAGGGCAGGACTGCCCCCCATTATTTTTCTCTCTTCTTCTTCATGTTTTTTCTTTCTTCATTTTTTCCTTTTCTTTCCACCCCACAACCCCCTCCCACTTTTCCCCCCCCAGCATTAGCAAAGGCTTCTGTTAGGTCAAATGACTGTGGAAGCATGGCTTGATTCTCGCTTTTATGCTTGAGTCAGGATTTTCCAGTAAAATACACTGGACTGCTATGGCAACGAACATAGAATATAGTCTGTTAAGGAGATGAGTCATCTGCATCTTAAAATACAGTAAGGATCAGTATTATAGTCTGGTAGCAAAATACTGATTATAGAAGGATGGAATTGAGCATATAATTATTAACAATCCAAATCAGCATGTTCTGGGAATATTGCAGATTCGATATTTCTGGTGTCCTGAGCCAGGAAAGACATTTGGATATATGATGCTATGACAATCTCTGTGTCTTTCAAGATTAAAGCATTTCTGACTTACAAAAACTGTGTTTCATAATAAATAGTCTCTCAGAAACAATTTTAGCAATAAATAAAATTCTTCAGTTACTAAAATACTGGACATAGCTGTCCAGAATGTTTTCTCAGAGCCTCTATATTTTTTTCCCCTCTTCTGTCTGAGAGGGAAGATTTTCCTTTTTTTTATCCTTCTAATGAAAACATTTTTTTTAAAGTGAAGTCTTACTTAATTCCCCCATATGCCACACATTGGTAGAAAGTATCTATTTTTGTTTGTATTTACATATCAGATTCTGCCTATGGTCTTCTAAAACTTTACATTTTAAAGAAAGCGCAGAAAGCGTTCTGTTGTTCTGGTTTTTACTGTTCTGGTACTACTTTTTATTGTGTGCTTAACTAAAAGCTGAAATATTGGTCACAAGATGAAGCCTAACGTTAGTTCAGTGACTTAGGGCAGTTTTGAGGTGTGGTCTAAATCAAAGCTGTTTCTGAGACTGAAAGCAATTGGGAAGGGGAAGATTTGGAAAGAGGGAGGCAGGAGCGTTTTCATTGTCCCGATTTTACCTTTCTTAGGGATATTTGCAAAGAATCGACTCAACTAAAGCTTGTGCTGCAAACTTTTAGGTGAGAAAGGTCTACGATTTTAAAAGCCACCTGCCCATGTTAATATGGGCACCCAAGCTAATATAATTTATCAGTCAACGAGAGTTATTAATATGGGTTTAAGAGTGCAGTAACAGCCTGTGAAGGCTCCTGCTCAGAGCTGACTTGCCTTAGGCAGCTGCAGGGGCAGGCAGGGTAGACCTGTGTGCCTCTGGAACGGTCTTTGGAGAGCTTTGGTGGATTCTTTCCAACAAATGTGCATTAGCAAATCTTTGAGGAGTTTCAGTCTGTCATACTCATGGAAGCGCTTAAAGATGGGGATTTATGTGGGTGTCAGCCACCATGTAAATTAGAAAACACCGTCATAGTCTTCAGGTAGAACAAAAGATGTAATTCACAGGGCAAAATTTTGGTAGTCGTATGCAGGATGGAAAAGGGTTTAGGCATTCCGGGGAAAGAATATTTTTAGTACTATTCATTATTTTGTACCCTGCATTCCAATTTTAGTGTTTTTTTTCTAAATAAAAGACTATTTTAGGTATAACTGTTTGTAGACTTTTCTTTATATCTTTTGACTTTTTCAACTTACATGACTTGAACATGATTCAAAATCACAGTCAATTTACTATTTTATTTTCAGGCGATACTCCTTTTTATGCAGACTCGCTAGTAGGAACATACAGTAAAATTATGGATCATAAGAACTCGTTACATTTCCCAGATGATGTGGAAATCTCTAAGCATGCAAAGAACCTTATCTGTGCCTTTTTAACTGATAGGTAAGTGCATGTATTATTCTGATTATTTTGGATGGTATTAGTACACGTACATTGTAAAAATTAATTCCTTCCATTACTTCACCTGATTTCTGTTCAAATCTCTTCAGCACAATCTCCTGCTGTCTAGTTTTTCTTTTGGGGTGTTTTTTCCAGGTATTGTATATTATTTCTATGAGGAGTTCTGACAGCTCTTGTTAACTACACAATTTGTGCCAGACAGATTCTTCCAGTTGTGGTGTATAATACGGTAACAAACCTGTAAGGTTGAAAGTAATTTGTAAGCTCCAAGGCAGGGACCAAATTGTTGTGCTCAGTGTCTAAGCGGCTGTTACTTAAAAAAATGAAAGCAAATACTTTTATGAAAATAAGCATGTATTGACTGAGTTTGTTTAAGCTTTCTTAGAATGTTTGAACTTTTTTTCATTCACTTTGTTATATTAATTGACAAGTACAGCTAACAAACCAGCAAGAATATTGTTTTGGCTATAAATAGATCCTAGAGGTCTCCCTTTGTGGAACTGAGCCGTTTATTGACATTAATATTAAGCTGTGTAAACTTGTTCTTGACCTGAACACTTACAGTTTCTTTAGTTCCAGAAAGAAGAGATCATCTTCAGTTTTTCTGATTTAAAAAAAGAACGCTGTAGGTCCATAGTTAACTCTGGATTGATGATGCCTTCTTAGGCTTTCCTGTGGTCTCCTGAACTTGGCTACAATCTAGCCTTTATAGAATGAGAGATTAGGGAAAAAAAATTGCCTCCTAATGGTTTTTGCATTCAAAGAGAGATTGTTTGCTCTGTTGAGCAAGGTCGCTGTTACTCAGGAAGGATGTGCTTTGACAGAGTTTTTCACCCTTAGTAGCTGACGGGTAGAGAGAAAATATGAACAGAATTTATTAATGTAAATGCAGCAAGGTGTACTTCCACTACGTGTGTCCGCTTTCCTGTTTATATTTCATACAGTGCTCGAGAGATTTATTTGAAACAGATGCCTTCTTTCCGTATGCGTGGTCGCTGCTGAAGCACTTAAAGAAGGAATAAGCACTGACCCTATGATGTATTAGTTCTTTTTCATGCATTGTTTTTATGTCCTATTCTTGTTAGAAGATTTTAAGAGAGACTCTTCTGGCCAAACTAAAAGTTTCTTGTTGCACTAAGGCTTATTTCACTGCAAATGTCTGCAAAAGATGTGTCAGGGTTAGTTATGGGGCAGAGGGTGGAATTCTTAAAATACTTATTTCAGTCCAGCTTTGAATAACTGTTCTGTGCAGTAAGTTAGACCTTCCTTCACTTGCGTCTTAAGGTTTGTCATGTGGTTTGGCAGACACGGAACTTCTGCAGTTTTTTTTCCCCCAAGGGTGTTGGGGGTTTGTTTGTGTTTTTAGTTTTTTCTGAGTTTTTGCCTCAGTGCTCTCTTTCTTGCTTTACTCCCCACGTGGCAGACTCCAAATTCTGGACATTTTAGCAGTCACAGGGAGAGTGCATGCGAAGAAGCAGAGTACATTTTGTATAAGAAGCTACAGATCAGTGGTTGGTGGTTTTAATTATTTTTTTTTATTTGACCATTAATGCGGTTAACACAGGCAGTCTTCACTGAAAGTTTCTTTGCTGCTTATGAGCAACTCAGAATTTAAATAACAAAAAACAAGTGCTATTTTTCCTGATCTGAATTTGATTGAATTGCTGTGTTTAGGGATGTGCGACTTGGGAGAAATGGGGTAGAAGAAATAAAGCATCACCCTTTCTTCAAGAGTGATCAGTGGAACTGGGACAACATTCGAGAGAGTAAGTAAATTAGCTTGAGAGTTCTGTTTTGTATTCAGTATTTGCAATACTAGAAATGAAAAAACTTCAGGCTGTGTAAATTAAGTATTTTTTATTTGTCAAGAATCTTGCTTAAACCTATATGTATCATTTGTCAGTAAGTGTTAGTAAATAAACATTTTTCCTACTGGAATTATCATCACCTTTATTGTGCTTTTAATGTATAGATTTCCATTTTGAACAACGGAACTGGATGTTTCAGACTTAACTAAAAAGCATGCATGTTAGGTTCTGCTGCTTTGTGATTTTTGTTATTTTGGTTTGGGTTTCGTTGTTGTTTTAATCTTCTGTGGTTAAGACAGTATCAGTTTTACTGCTTATCATTTAAGGCATTGTGGACTTCATAGCTTCAGGCAAAAAACCAAAGTATGTCAGTTCAGATCATGAGCTCGATCGTAACTTCTAAAGTCATATATTTACTAAAGTTTCTTAAACTGATGATTGTATTTAGAGTTCTGTTCTCAAATGTGATTACCTTAGCAAATACATTTTGCGCATTAGATATTCTATGCATTAGGCCACTAATATAAAAAGAGATTTCTCTAGGAAAAAAAAAGTTCACAGTAATACTTACAGATCTGCTGCATGGTTAATACATATTTAAGTAGCAGGACAACTTACAGTCTTTTTAACATTATAGAGATACCAATATGTAGCAAGTGGCTGAATCTTGGAGTGAAGATGATCTTTTTTCCCCTTTTTATAGCTGCTGCTCCTGTTGTTCCTGAGCTTAGCAGTGATATAGATAGCAGTAATTTTGATGACATTGAGGACGACAAGGGAGACGTGGAAACCTTTCCAATCCCCAAAGCCTTCGTGGGAAACCAGCTGCCTTTTATAGGATTTACATACTATAGAGACAATTTGTATGTGATACTTTAATATACATTTTTAGAAATACATCTGCAGATTTCTCTTATATCCTGTCCTTTTTTTCCTCTCTAGATACATAATTTATTAATTGCATTATATTAATTTGTCCGCTTGTGAAGATGCAAAATGCAGAGTTTAGGCAGAATATATCATTTGCTACTAGTTTGGTTATTTTGATAAATCTGATTAAACACAGTATTTTTATATGCACAAAATTACACAGTTTCTTAAAAAAATCTTTTAGGGTTAAAATACTGATAGATTTGTAATTTAGCCCTAAAATGGCTTCTTGTTAGTAGCTTTAGAAAAAAGTTTACGCAAGATAATAGCTTGCTAGGACTCGAATGGTTAAGAAATAATTTTATTAATCAAAAAATTACAAACTGCTATGGATTTGAAAACATACGTTACACATAAGAAAAGATTCAAATCAGAAAGATGCACTCACATGGAAGTAAAACAAGCTTCATTCCAAAAACAGCGTAGGGCAAATTAAGACTTGAGAGAATGGATTAACATGAGTTGATTGGCAAGGTTGCCGGAGTTGTTGAAAACTTGAATAAGAGCCGGAGGGATTTGTTTTTGTTTTTGACAGGTTGCTAAGTGACTTCTCTCAGTCTTGCAGAGAAAATGAATCTGTGCAATCTAGTAAAAATGAGGTTAGTGCCTTTTTTCATAAGTATTATTGGTATGATTAACGAATTTTGTTAAGTCTGTTAAGAAAAGACAAAGTGTAAAATAAGTTTTCAAGAAATTTTGTGGGGGGCCTCTTGTTTTTTAATGATCCTCAATAAAAATGATATTTTCTATTTACAGGACAGCAGCGAGGTAAGAATATTATTTGAATTACAAAGGAATCAAAAAATTCCTACATGATTTATGTGAATGTGAAATATCTTAAATGTTTATCCACCAAATTGATAACAGTAAACCAGTTGTATTTTGAAACTATTGTATAAGGATGAATGAATACAGATTTTTTTCTTGAATTCTTTTGGCATCTAGAATTGTTTGGAAAACAAATGTGTAAGGCTCCTTTTGCCACAAACAGCGTCACTCTTGGGAAGATTGTGAATTTTGGCTCCACACTTGCCTGAGTGATTCATGACTGATTTATTCAGAGTTTAGAAAAGTGAATTGGCACCCGCAGTGATAAAGGAATGTTTAAATCGTGCTCTCAGTTGGAGTGAGTGTATGGAGCGTGTTTATCCAGCTTTTGAAGATTGACAATAGAATTCAAATTTGCAGATGACAGGAGAATGCTATGGAACTTTCATGTACTTACTTCATTATGTTACTCAGACTTTGTATTATTCAAGCGTAGATAGTGTAATTGTTAACACTTCTTAAAACTTACAACTCCTTTTCAAAGTTTAAAAAATAAGTAAAGGAAATGCATTACGTACTGACCAGCATGAATTTAAGTGCAAATGTTTATTAGACTCCACTTCATTCCTTCCTGTTGTTACTGAATAGATGAATAGTAGTTTTAGAGCTTCCCTTTTAAAAAGAAATGATACTGTTGTTTAAAATACATAGCTTCACATTTGTGGTATTTAGTTTATGTTGTGATAGTAGATGTAGTTGGTAAAATTTTGCATTTCGCTTCGGACAACTTTTTTTATTTGTATTTTCTCAAGCAATGAATCTCCAGTTTTGATGTCCTTTTCGGTGTCCCTGTTCTGGGATTCTTCTAATTGTAGCAATTATAAAGTGTTTTAGAAAACCACATTTTTACATTTCATGTTTGGGGAGGTAGAGGAGGAGGGGGAAGGGTGGAAAATGCATTTGAAAGCCTGAAGACATAAGGGAAATCCAGAATTTATTATTTATCATTTATTTCATTAATTTTTGGGTACTTGACTCGCAATTACTTTTTAATATTTTAGTAAGCAAAACAAAGCATTCCTTAACCTGAAAAGTGTTCGTTAGCTTCTATACGTGTTAGACCAAGAAATTCTTCTTTATGTGAGGTCATTGAGCATGCTTAGTAATAGTCTCTGAATATTGTCCAATTTGGTCGTGTGCCTCCCTTTTTATTTTTTAATGTTATTTAGAAAAGACTATCACAAAAATTCTGCTGCAGTGGAAAGTCTCTGTCTACGGAGAAAGCGTACAGCAAAGGGCCAGTAACAATATTTTATAGAAATTTTCTGACTCACAGTCAATGGCACGTGATTCTGCAATGGTTAGATTTAACGTAGCGTGCAGCAAATTTCGTTGCTATGGATCTGTGTCTTTAAAATTATCAGGATGAATACTTTGTAAAGATGTCACCTTCTTGTGATGGTTTTAAAATAATACAGTGGAAGGTTGAATTTGTTTTCCTCGCTTTCCCTTTTTTTGTCATTTAATTGAATTACCCTTGGTTTATGTGATAGCATTTTTATATGTGGGCCATGCTTTTTTGACATTTTACAGTTTCAGAAAAAACTAAGCAAGCTAGAAGAACAGCTCAGTAACGAATTACAAGCCAAAGATGAACTAGAACAGAAGTACAGGTGAGACTGTTTTGATGTGTTTGGTATGTTTATAAAGTTTTATTATATCTTTTGGTTTTGAATGCGTAAAAGCATTTTAATCCACTTCAGGGATTCCCAACTCTGCAAGCAGACCTCGCTGTAAATTGCTGGCTTAATTCTTGCTGTTCTTGTGACTGCTGTTTTATTTGGGCTTTGCGTTGCTGTTTTTTTCCTTAACTCTCCATAAGAATCTCTCTGTTGTTTGAGTGATTTCCCCAGTCCTTGAAGTTTCATGTGATTGCTGAAAATGGAGTATCTTACGTAACATTAATGAAACAATTCCAAACATTCTAATTTCTGTATAATCAGCTGGGTTTAAAAATATTTTTCAAATTTCTTCAGGTCTACTAATACTCGTTTAGAGAAGATAGTGAAAGAGCTAGATGAAGAGGTACGTCCGTAATTATTTCTTATTGGAATTAGTAACATTTGTGTGCGGCTTTTTTCCTTAGAATAACAGCAAATTACTTTTGAGTAGCTGTGTATTTATAGCAAGAAATACCGGTTGATTTCTTGATATTCACAAGCACAAAATTGTTGTCACTGCTAAAATATTTTCATCGTGATTTCCTTTCCTACAACTATGCGTTTGTTTCCAGAACTCGTTTTTTACTGTGTTTTTAATTTGGAGGACAGCATGGTATAAATATCCCATATACGACTTTAAATGGAAGACGTGAGAGTAATGTTAGAAGAGGAAGGTCATTCTTTGCATTGTGCAAACAGTGTCAGTTAAAAGGACCCTATTTCTTGCCCCACTGTGCGCCTTAGTGCTACTACAAATTTGTCATCTCTTTAGTGGATGTGTACGACTTAATTTATTGCTCATCCAGGCGCATGTCAAGCCCTTACATCACATATATGTTTCTGCGCTTCTGGAGTGGCTGCTGGGCAGGTTTACCAGATTCGTCAAATCCAAACAATCGGTCTTTAAGTTGTAAAAGCTCCTGGCCGTAGCCAGCCCTGTCCTGGGTTGGGTTTGACCATGTGTTCTGATATGCCGTGTTTGCAGCAGGCAAATGGACTGTGCCTTTCTCCATTACAAACTAAACTGAGTGCGTGAGCTGTCTTTTTATCATTTAAAGAATACCACTCTTCCATATGTACTAACTGGTGGTTTTTTTTTTTAAAATATATCCAGATAACTTCAAGGAAGAATGTAGAGTCTGCAGTCAGACAGTTAGAAAGAGAGAAGGCTCTTCTTCAGCATAAGAATACAGAGTACCAGAGAAAAGCAGAACATGAGGCAGATAAGAAACGCAATTTGGAAAACGAGGGTATGTTGAACCATGCTTGAAGTGGGTTTTTAAAAGATAAAATAAATGAATTCTAGTTCAAATTGATGCTTTTTCATGACAGTGATTAACAATGTTGAATTGTTTTTGTTGTAGTTAACAGTTTGAAAGACCAGCTTGAAGATCTAAAAAAGAGGAATCAGAACTCTCAAATATCCAATGAGAAAATCAATCAACTACAAAGACAGGCATGCCAACTTTATTGTGTATATTTTAAAATAATAGCTGTTTGAAGTACAGACATTTTTTTTTTAAAGTTTAAAAGCTGTTCTTTCTTGTCATGTTTTGGTGTTCAAAAATAATCTTAAAATACACTCCTTTCTATTTCTTTAATCCATAAAATCTAGTATTCTGTAGCAGAAATGGTAGTTGTTATATTTTAATTGTTTCTGAAGTATGTTTTTATCAATCTTTAGTTGGATGAAGCCAATTCTTTGCTGCGGTCAGAGTCAGATACTGCAGCCAGGTTAAGGAAGAACCAGACGGAAAGCACGAAGCAAATCCAGCAGCTGGAAGCTAATAATAGAGAGCTACAAGATAAGAACTGCCTGCTAGAGAACGCGAAACTCAAACTGGAGAAGGACTTTCTCAATCTTCAGTCAGCTCTAGAATCAGAAAGGAGAGATCGAAGTCATGGATCAGAGATTATCAGTGATTTACAAGGTACTCCTGCACATCTTCTGAAGTTAAGCTTCCTTCTTGTTTTAGAAATAAAAAATAGGTTTGGGTGGTATTATTTGAGCTTCAGATTGTGACTAGATTAATGTGCTATTCTAAACAATCTTATGTTAGTGTGGACGCTCATTTAAGAGAAAATGTTGATAACATTTGTAAAATGTTATTGTTAACTTTTAAAATCACCCCAAGGGGAGATGTTGTTAATAGTCAGAAGCTGTTATATCTGAAAAACGTTATCTCTAAGTAGATAAAGTACATTGTTTTTTCACATACTGCCCAGCCTCATTGATGTTCTGGTCATTTTTAGGTCGAATATCTAGCCTCGAGGAAGAAGTAAAAAATGGAAAGAGTGCATTAGCCAAACTGGAAATGGAGAAGAGACAATTGCAGGAGAAAATTACAGATTTAGAAAAGGTAACAGCACTTCTAAGGGAACGTTGGTGTTACATTCTTACAGAACTTTTAAATTTGCACTTTTATTACTTGACACGTGGAGAGAAAATCTATGCAAAAAGTCAGCCTTGTTTTCAGTGTTTATTCTTTTTCTTTTATTTTTTTGTTTATTGTTGGTGAAAAAAGGACATCATTTCTCTTATGATCATAATATGTTATACTTCTAAAGTACATAATAATGTACTCCAGTGTGTAGCTTAACAGTGCAGTAGTAACAGTTCATTTCATCTGTTGTTTTTTTTTTAAACTCTGAATATTGCCAAAAATAAAAAAGCTTCTAATATTGTTTTTTCAAATTTGTCATTGAAACAAAAGTATTGACAAAATTCTTCAATAAACTTAATCTTTGAGCCACTCTTATTACAGAATGTTGGTTGCCAAGGCAGGAATTCTGTAATTGTTTACAACGGGGGATGTCATTGTGCATTTTTGGAGCTCTTTGCCATCCATAGAAAAACATTTGTAGAAATGAGTTCTGGGTTAGCTCCTTAGAATCTGAGCGCTCTCTTCTACTGTCAGCACACTTCCAAGCAGCATGTTACTGTTGTCTGAAATTTTGTCTTTAACCTGGTGTGTCTAATGTTTTATTTCAATGTCATTTTTTCTTTAACAGGAAAAGAGCAACATGGAAATAGATATGACGTATAAATTCAAAGTTATGCAGCAGAACCTTGAACAAGAAGAAGCTGAACATAAAGCCACAAAAGCAAGATTAGCAGACAAAAATAAGATCTATGAATCTATAGAGGAAGCAAAATCTGAAGCCATGAAAGGTATGTATTTAACATCACAGTTGGACTTAAGTGTAAATTATACAAAGTAGATCATGTAATCTTTTGATGCTAGTGGAAGCCTGAGTGTAGGCTTTTTTCCTTTGTTCCCCTGTTCTTTTTAAATAGCATTCGTGCCTTAAAAATCAGTCATAGGCCCTTTATCCTTGCTTTGCCAGGTTAAAGACGTACTGGTTTATTCTCGGAGTACAACAGGTTCTCCATTGCACACAGCACTAATTCATTTCTGTGCCAGTGTATTCTGAATTAATTTTTCTTAAATTTCCTTAAATTAAAATTGCTTGAAACATTTTTGTTGAGAGCTTATCTGTGTTCTTACGCCATATACTCATACCTTTTTGTTCTTCCTAAGTAAAATATATGTCAGCAACTTAACAATTTAAATACGTAGACCAGATAGAGTTAGAAATGGCAAAGTCTTTGCTACGCTTCCATAGTCACCGTGCATATTCTGCTGCATGTCATGACAACTGAAATCTCTTGGAGAGAGGGATAATTACCAAACAAATACAGAAGATGGCTCTTAATTTTTAATTAAATGGCTTATGTTTATTGCAGCTCCTTAAAAAGCTACCTACAGATCCTATCCTTCCAATTGCAAAGCGTTCGCACAAAAAATTTTGAGCATGCAGATGTTCAAAAGAAGCACAAATGATTCTGTGATAACGGCTGAATCACTTGGTGTATCAGGCTCCCAAACAGCTACATTTTATATGATTCCAAATTACCATAGTCAAAGCAACACTTCAATGCACTTAGATGGAATATTTTTAAAAATCCACCCTTTTTATCCATCTCAGATGTGTTGCAGATAAACTGGAAGTTATCTTGAAGCTCAAAAGTAGGAAATAGCTGTCGGTCAGGAATGCTTGCAAAAGCTTCCTCTGGGTGTGGGTTTACTGTGAAAATTTTAATGAATCACTTTTCGGCAATCTTTCTCTTCATTGTTAAAAGGATAAACATGTTGGTTATTGTTAATAGGGGATATACGTCCTCCTCCTCCTCCCCTCACCCTCCAAAATCTGCTGGCTTATGCTGACTGACATCTTACATCTCTTACTTCACAGAAATGGAAAAGAAACTTTTGGAAGAGAGGGCTTTGAAGCAAAAAGTAGAAAATCGGTTGTTAGAAGCTGAAAAGCAGCGCTCCATGTTGGACTGTGATCTCAAACAATCACAACAGAAAATCAATGAGCTCCTTCGGCAAAAGGATATCCTAAATGAAGATGTAAGGAACAATGACAAAAGGAGTCTTGAGTGGAACCTTGTTTTCAATGTCGTAATATTTTCCCTGCTATAGCTGTATTTAGGAATGAATGTATTTGTGAATGAAAATGGCAGCAACTTTTTCCTTCTCTGCATTTGGAGCTTTAAAAAGTCTGTTTTGTGTCGTGTGGTTTCATTTTTCTGGAACATTTCAGAGTTACTGATTCTGGAATGTAAAATGCTGTGAGATTCACATGAAAAAACTAGCTTATTTATTGTGTACTAATGCCTGTATTCAGGAGACAGCTTTGACTTATGAAAAGACGGGAGCGTGTTGTACAAAAGTGCAGAGAAAATCATTAACAGACACTGTTTAAATGTTGCTTTCCTGTGTAAGTCTGTAAAATTCACAGATTTCTGTTTATTTTTCAGGTAAAAAACCTGACATTAAAAATAGAGCAAGAAACACAAAAGCGCTGTCTCACTCAAAATGACCTCAAGATGCAAACGCAGCAGGTCAACACCCTGAAAATGTCAGAGAAGCAGTTAAAACAGGAGAATAACCATCTTCAGGAAATCAAGTTAAGCCTGGAAAAACAAAATAACGAGCTCCGCAAGTATGCAAAGTTGCTCTTTATTTTTTAGTAATGTTACTGATTTGTAATTATTTTTTGGCAAAAGCTGAGAGCAATATTAATTTTTAAAATTTGCTGCACAGAATGTGCTATTCTACAGTGCAAAACTTAACTGTATTTTAAAATAATTTACAGTGACTATAGCTGAGTGATTACCCTAGTGATTCAGCAGATTTGTAGTAAAATAATTTTGTTACCCTGAGTGTCTTAAAAAAACCCATCTTAAAAGCAAAGAGTGTGAGGACTTCAGAGAAACACCTATTTAATAAACAGTCTGGGAATTTATTTATTTTTTTTTTAATGATCTAACACTTCAACGAAGAGGAAACTTAATGGCATTATTAGTCCAGGACAGCTTATTAGAGTTGGAAATGAATACTAATACAGAGCTGTGAAGTGCAACCATTGGAAAATATCCGCTACTACAGATGTTTAAACACATCTGTTGTGCCTTCAAGAGTTGTGTTAAATCCCAGCAGTTCTTCAAG
The DNA here is from genome assembly GCF_028500815.1 of Rissa tridactyla. Classification (NCBI taxonomy): domain Eukaryota; kingdom Metazoa; phylum Chordata; class Aves; order Charadriiformes; family Laridae; genus Rissa; species Rissa tridactyla. The sequence continues at coordinate 111,339,144 of NC_071468.1, read as the reverse complement.
GTCTTACAAGCAATATTCGCACCTGATAATAAATAAATAAATAATTTTTTAACATAAAGAGAATTCATGTGAATGAAAAGGCGGTTTAGCACATACATCAGATGAATCTCGTTCTTAGCCCCTTTATGCCTTCTGATGGTTTATCTCCTTGTGCTTCACCTTTTCTCTCAGCGAGATGCAGTTATTCACCTGGAAGGCAGCTACGTGTGACGGTTGCTGTAATGTGAAACGCTGGCAGAAACCTTTTCTGCTACATTATTACTGTTCTTTGTTACGGATTGACTAATTGACTTTCTGAGTTGTTTTAATAACAGATGAATTCAAGAAATGATGCGTGTCAAAGCATACAGACGTGTTTTCACAGACTGAGCTTTAACAAACGAGACCCAAAACAACCCGTCAGATCAGTGACGTTTTACATGGAAATAAGATTCTGTCGGTGGCTGTTTGTTTTATCAGTGTCCCTTACTGGTTAAATTATGTGACACTGTTGTAGTCAGCGTGTTTAAACAGACTTCTTATTAGTGCATTTTTCTCAGCTGTACAAGTGAAAAAGAGACCAGGTACCCAGAGGAAGCCTCAACTTTAATTGCTGACCATACTTTGGTCAGGAAAATGACTGAAGATCTTAAGAGCGTGTACGCTGTCTTTTCTATTTATTGGTTTGGAATATCTTCATATCTTTTAAAGTATGTTATTCCTTTCTAGGGAACGTCAAGATGCAGATGGACAAATGAAAGAGCTTCAAGACCAGCTTGAAGCTGAACAGTATTTCTCAGTATGTTTTATGCTTCTTTATTTTTATACTAATATGTTTACTAAGTAGAATGTTAGCTTTTCTTCTTCCTCCTCAGCCATCAGGCGTTTCACAGCTATAACCTAAAGCTAATCCTTTTTCTTGTGTCTGTCTTCAGTCTCGTCTGCAGCCTTGTTAAAATCAAAATTCTACCTCCCTCCCTCTGACAAAGATCTAAAATAGTAAAAAAAAATAAATTACTGATTTTTTTTTCTTGTTTCTGATACTTCTGATTTTCTGTCTAATAGGGATATTCACATTGAGAGTCTCTTTAACAGTATGTCTACAAACATAAAATGTTTATCATACACCTATCCATTCACAAAAAATAAATAACAAAAAAGTAAAACAACGAAAACATATTTGGGTATGATCTTTTATTAAATTTAGAGAAGACATTGCACAATTATATTCTAATTAAATGTGTGATTAAAGAATTGCATACAGTGTTATCGTGTATCATTTTTTGTGTACCTTCAAGCTGGAATATGCAAGTCACGTCCTTTTCTATCCAACTTCAAATTTTAGACTCTGTACAAGACGCAAGTTCGAGAACTTAAAGAAGAATGTGAGGAAAAGACCAAACTTTGTAAAGAAATGCAGCAAAAGATACAAGAGTTACAGGATGAGAGGTAGATTTTACTAGTCGTACTACTGATTAGGAAGACATTTTGTTGTTTGTCTTGGGGTTTTATTTTGGGTTTTTGTTTTTTTTACTTCCTCCCTGTCATAACCTCTGATTTATTAAGTTAATAGAGTTAACAGTATGTATCAATAATTTGCAGAGATTCCTTGGCTGCTCAGCTAGAGATTACTTTGACAAAAGCAGATTCGGAACAACTTGCACGTTCCATCGCTGAAGAACAGTACTCCGATTTGGAAAAAGAGAAGATTATGAAAGAGCTGGAGATTAAAGAGATGATGGCTAGGCATAAACAGGAGCTGACTGAGAAAGATGCCACCATAGCCTCTGTGAGTAATATGAATCGTAATTTTGATAGTGGTTTACACGGGTTTGAGTTTTATTTGCAGTTTGAGTTATCTATTGTTATTTAGCATACTAAGATAGGATATACAAGTATATCTGACATTTTAAAAGTACTTATTTTCTATGAATGAAATAAAAAAAAAAAATCTCTTATCATGTTTCTTCCATGCATATCTCTGATCGTTCTTTCTTCTGTGCCCTTACCCCTCTTACAGCTAGTCCTCTTATCCTTACCCTGGTATCAGCCTGGAGCATTTCCTTCTGTCCTCTAATGCTTTCATATGCCAAGTGTGTTTTCTTAAATAGTCGCATGTACTTTTTGTTTTGTAGTTGGAGGAAGCAAACAGGACACTAACTAGTGATGTGGCTAATCTTGCTAACGAGAAAGAAGAACTAAACAATAAACTGAAGGAAGTACAAGAACGTATGTATTCTCTGAACCAAACGTAATATAATTTGAAACCAGTTTTGTTCTTCAATAGTACCATTTTCTTTTGTAATGAGCGTTCATAGATTTTTTTTTTTGTTTGTTTTTATTACCTTGCTCCAGAAATTACAAAGCTAAAAGAAGAAGAAGCAAATGTAGGAAATATTAAAGCACAATTTGAGAAACAGTTGTTGAATGAAAGAACATTGAAAACCCAGGTAAGCAAATGTATCTAAATGAATGAAGAGAATAGTATTCATGAATCAAATAATTTTTAATAGGAAACTCTCTGTGTTAAACTATCTATATATACTGTTAACACTCTGTTCTTTTTTGCCCCAAAACAAAATTTTTTTTTTTTTTTGCTTCTATTAAGTTGGGCTTTCAGTGTAGTGAAACTGCATCCTCATGATTTATTATAGAAGAACTCCTAATCCAGATGAGTCCACCAGCAAAAATTTTCCTTTCAGTCAAATGAACTCATATTTTACTGGTTTCCATCTTGATTTATATTCTATAAGTTCCATAAAACAGTGTATTTCTGATTATTTTTAGAAGAAGTGGCATTTTAATCTAAAGGTACATTTTGGGACTAGCTAATGGAAACCGAAGAGAAAATTTAAATGATAGAAGTGTTCAAAGCAAACACTTGTTTAAAGTGAAAATGGCATCATTACCTTCTTTTCAGTTTTGAGTAATACATTGAATTAAAGCAACTTTATAGTACCAGATATGCACGAGTCTTGGTTTACAGTTAGATTAAAAGTAGTAGAGAAGACACTATTTCTTCATGATATAACTTTGTGTATTTATTGGTGTGGGTTTTGTCATTTTTTTTCTTCCCCGCGGGAAGGCTGTGAATAAACTCGCGGAGATCATGAATCGGAAGGGTCCAGTCAAACGTGGAGCTGACACTGATGTACGGCGGAAGGAAAAGGAAAATAGGAAACTGCATATGGAACTGAAGTCTGAACGAGAAAAGTTAACCCAAATGATGATCAAATATCAGAAGGAAATAAATGAAATGCAGGCGGTAAGATCATTTTGCGAATATAAACATTGATTTCCGTAATTCTCATTGAGTTGATACAGGCTTTAAGGTAGTGTAAACAGTCTCTATTCCTCAATTTCCCATGACGAAAAGAAATACATAGTGTTTAGAGAGAAAGATTGACTGAGAAGTCTGTGTAATTTTCTATTTATGTTTTTTCTGAGTAACCGAGTATTGTGATAACAGGAAATCTTGTCATTTATCCATACAGCAAATAGCAGAAGAGAGTCAGATACGGATTGAACTCCAGATGACTCTGGACAGCAAAGACAGTGACATTGAACAGCTTCGTTCACAGCTACAGTCATTACACATTGGTCTAGACAACAGTAGCATAGGCAGTGGACCTGGAGATGCTGAAGCAGATGATGGCTTCCCTGGTATGTTAATTTTATTAATATATCTGCATTAATTGGGTTTATATCAGTGTTTTACCGTAGAAGCTGAAGGATTAAGTTAACCACCTGATGGTTCTGTGGCTTTTCATCTTCAGGTGTTTCTACCATCTTATTAATGCTTTGAATAGTGATCACTATCCACCTACTAACTTAATCTGTCCATAAGCACATTTCATCTTCCATTTATTTATAGAAATTTCTTTTAAAAATTCTTTTGTACCCTATTAAAAAACTAAGTATTTTTTCCACTTTATTGTGGTGGTTACTTTGCAATTACCGTGTTACATGATGAAATGTAAAACTAATACTGTCTCTTCTTAGACATTCTATTTTGACTTCTTTTCTACTTTTTTCCTCCTTTATGCTTTATGTTTAGTCCATATCACTCAGTCCCACACTATGGAATCCATGTCTTTTACCTACCAGCACTCTTCTACCTCTGTCAGTATTGCCACTAAGCCTTCCAGTTCTCGCATGCTTCTCGATTCTGATTCTGACTCAGAGGAAGAACCTTTGTCTTGTTCCCACAGCCCTACAGAAGTTGATAGCACAGGTGACATCCCCGAGAACTCTGGTTTTGTTCTTACTGTGTCCTTTTCTCTGTTTCAAAACTAACACTATTAATACATTATTAAAAAACAAATCTGGCAGTAGACACACTGCAGTGTCAGTGAACGTTGCTCTCAAAGACGTGAAAAAAGTTTGCATGAACAAATAACTGGCCTGTTTTCTCTAAATGTTTACGTTACAGATGCTTGCTGCCATTTATACAACCACTGTTTGTATTAAAGTATTGAATAAATGAGCCTTATGGCCTTGTTTTCAAGGCAGCCTCTACCCAGTATCTGCAGCTGTCTCTATGACCCGAAGATACTGGATACCAAAAAGTCACATCTTTGTGTTTAAGTGAAGCGTAGAGACATCTAACTCCTCACCATCTAAATGTACCTTACTTGCTCGTAGAAATGTACTCTTCCAAGTATTACATTATTTTGCCTTATTTCGAATCTTACGTTTGATTCTTGTGTGGTAAGGCAAGCAAAATTTATTCATTTTTCCAGATACGTAAAGCATATAATAAGATCATATGGCTCTGGTAAAACAGAGCTTTGTTGTACTAATTCTATAGTCATTTTATATGACTACACATACACTGTGTTGAACAAAACTTCTGTTTAGTGTTAATGTCAGGGGTGGGTTTTTTAATTACATTCAAATTTCTGTATTTCACTTGAGGTTCCTTTAAAGTGTGAATACCTTTCCACTGAAGGCAAAACTTGTTCTGGAATATTGACATTCCTTCATCAAACTAGCCTAAAGAATAGCGCATTTCCTCTGTTTTCCTCATTCTGTGGTTTTTGCTATGAGGCTTCTAATAAAAGAATCATTAAGTGCATACATAATTCTTTTCTTGTTAGCTGCTGTTGTGGTATCTGCATGGTTTTGTTTTGTTCTAAAGTAAAAATCATATCTAAGCTAGGACTTTTTTCTGACATCATTACAACAGATTTGAGGTACAACGGTTGTGTTTTGTTGTTGTTTTCCCTCCTAGTACTTATAAGCATGTACTGTGAAAATTTTGGAATATTCTGGCCTTTCTCTGATCTGTTGCTACAGAATGGACACTAGAAATGAAGAAATGTAACCAAAATTCTCATTTTGTCCGGTTTCATGTGACAGTATTAGAGATTACAGAGAAAAATAGGAACAATATTAATGCATATTTTTTCATACCATTAAGAAACTACACGTTTCCTGGATGTGGGGAAGGATTTTTTTTACATTAGCATTATGCTCGCTACCCTTTGTATCAGGTGTAGTTGAAAGGAACAATTTAAAGTGGCAGGTATGAGGCAAAATATACGTTACAGAACGACTTCGTGTACTTGGTATGTACATTAAACTGTGTCAGCAACAGTAATGCTTATAGAGCAGTAAACTTTGAAGACAGCGCGTATCTGAATAAATAACCTTGCTTCAGGTCTCCGGACAAAATGAGAATTCTGTGAACATCTATTAACTATTTGTTATGCTATGTTAAACATGGGCAGGAGCCTGCAGATGCCCTCTGATGAGAAAGAAAATAGCTTTTGCGATTTTGGAGCATGTTTATGCTCCTTTCATGGTTTTGTGTTTGTTAATAATTAAGGCCTTCAGTATTTTTGACGTGGAGGTTCCTCAGCATCAGTGGAGATTGTCTGCCAGGGTGGGAAACTCATTAGAGAAATAATATTGCAATTGAGTAGTTCCTCTCAATAAAACATAGGGGAAAGAAATGCTTGTATTAAGCACAGCTATAAAAATAGGATCAAAGGCTATGAGATACTATGTGTTAGCAAGCGCTAGGCAAGCGCGATCCTGGTGAGCTTTTGGTTACGACTGAAATGTGTATGGCAAACAGCAGCTGAGCTTTTAATACTGTTGATAAACGCAATCTGACTAACGTGCCAGTGTAATTTAAAATATTGCAAGTATGTGAAGGGGCAGGTGAATTTTAGGCAAGGCCTAAGGATTAGTCAAAAATGACTTATTTTAGATTAGAAAGCCTGGGAGATTTAGGCATAACTAGAAAAAAGAAAAATTGACAGAGTAAAAAATATGAATTAGAATACTAAACTTCTGAAATTTTACCTGGCGTATAGAGGATATAGGTTATTGGTGGTGGTAGCTTGCTTTTTTTTGGTCTTGAACTGGATGTCGTGTGGTCTGCACTAATATCTTCAGATGCTGTTTTAAAAGGTAAAGATTGATAGACATAAGCATTTTAAGTCTTGAAAAATTACTAAAGGGAATGCGTGTGCTATAATTGCAAGTTTGCTCTTCCCATTCTTCCTCATGCCTACTACTTTTTTGTGATGGCATTGTTGATTATTGGCTGTATTCAGGAATACATGATTTAATTTATTCCTGAACATTTACTTTGCAAGACCATGTAGTTCATGTTCTCATGTTTGCTCTTTTGCTTTATTATTGCTCTTCGGTAACTATTTTAAAATGCACAGTAGTCTGAAAAATAATGTTTTGTGAATATTTACGTTGTTTAATATATATCTTTTTTTCAGAATCAAGATTGGAAGGCTGGCTATCACTGCCTGTTAGAAACAACACTAAAAAATTTGGATGGGTTAAGAAGGTAAGAAAACCAGGTTTATGGTCTTGTTTCAGGTGTAGTCTGGATTTTAAACTTACTGCAGGTTTTCAACACTTCAGTTTTTCTTTGGTTCTCTCATTACTTGAATGTATAAAATGTGTTAGCTAGTATAGCTATGTCTGAGAGCTATGGCTTCTTTGTCCAGCCAGAGGTGAGAACAGCCATTCATGATCTTCAAATATTTGTACATTCAGCCATGAGCATTCCCAGCAGAATTACAGAGCTGGAATTCAGCAGAGTCTGGAAGCAGATGCCCTTGACAAATTCTCTGTTTGGCAGATAAAACTAACAACTACTCATCTGCCTTGTGCAGCCTTTGCTTGTTTACTGCTTTTCAGTAGCCTCTTTGGTGGCTCTTGGTCCAAAAACTAACTACACAGTTTCATACCAGTTCACTTACTGCTCAGTCCCACTGTTCATTCTGGACAAAATTCTGGAAATAGGAGGTCCTCTAGGTAACTAGCTTTTTTATGAAAATTGCTAGCAGTGCTGGTAGGTATAACAGTGATCTTCATGAGTATGATGCCTATTAGTTGTGAACTTCACGTGTAAAATAGGCATCATAACATGGCAGTTGCTACTACTCTATGTAAAATAGAAATTCAAAGCTTTTATCTTACTTTTTTCCAGACTTCCATTTTTATCTCTTTGTAGGTACTTAAATCTGTTTAAATAGCAATTAATCAGATAATATAAATTGATTTATCAGATAATCGGAATTTAGTTGGTTGTGTAACAAATTTATTGGTAAATCATGGACTTGGAATACAGAACTACTGTTGTCCACTTAGCTACCATTTAATAAAATTGTAGAAAAATAGTGCTGTGACATCTGTGGTAATTGCTGTGACAACCTTGACATCTGTGATGAGCTTGATTAAAATATATATTTCATCCTTTTCTGTCTCTTAACAGTATGTAATTGTAAGCAGTAAGAAGATCCTGTTCTATGACAGCGAACAAGATAAAGAGCAATCTAATCCCTACATGGTATTAGATATAGAGTAAGTGTTACCACGTGAGATTCCTCCTCCTGATTTGTAGGTGAACTTTGTCAGAAAAGACTTTGACAAAAGGCCTTTTTGAGGTCCAGTATGGGGGTGCCATGTCAAATGGGGCCAACTTTTGCAATCTGAACTACAGAGCTGGGAGCTGAAGTATGCATTGAAAGCAGTGGTGCAGCAGTGTGCGGTGCTCGGTGTGGTACAGGTAGCTCTGCTGAGCTCTGGTGGAACTGAAATGCTACCACTAGTTCAGCTAGACCCACCTCACATACATGTTTCAGAAAGAAACGTTAAGAAAACTAGCGGAGAGGCTACAATTTTCAGTGTTTGTACATTTTCAGTTACATGTCCTCATGGGTGGGTTCTATAGTTAATTAATCTATTTTCTTAGTAAATACAGAGTGTGGCTACTGAGGGGTTGGATCGTGTGTTAGAAAGCTACTGGCAATGGTTAAAGTCATGTGATGTTGGTTTTTCACTGCTGTCATTTCTTTTGCAAATATAGCTGGATGCTTGTGACCTCTGGTTATTTAGGGGTTTTTGAAAGTTCATGTGCAGGATGGAAAGATAGGACTTTAATCAAGTGATGAGAAATTTGTACTGACAAACTTTTATGGCTCTTAAGTCCTAATGTGGTATGTTGTATCCTAACTTAAACTGTCAATTTATCATTTTGGTAACATTAATTTTTGTCCTTATTGAAATAATTGCCTATAGCAAACTCTTCCATGTCCGACCAGTCACTCAGACGGATGTGTACAGAGCAGATTCCAAGGAGATTCCTAGGATATTCCAGGTATTCAGTAATAAATTGTTGTTTCTAGTGTAACAAAGATGGTATTTCACACATTTCCAAAAATATTTTCATAACTTTGTCTAATGAAATAGTGACTAAAAAAAGAACTTGAAAAAAATCCATTCCATTGTAATTCTTCAATCTTTCTACTTAATTACTCTGAATTTCCGTTTGCCATATAGGAGTACTAAGGTTATTTTGCTTTGATTTTAGATTCTATATGCTAATGAAGGAGAGAGCAAAAAGGAACAGGAATTTCCCGTGGAGCCCATGGGAGAGAAGTCAAATTACATTTGTCACAAAGGACATGAGTTTATACCTACTCTTTATCACTTCCCAACCAATTGTGAAGCTTGTATGAAGCCACTGTGGCATATGTTTAAACCTCCTCCTGCTCTAGAATGTCGCCGTTGCCATATCAAATGTCACAAAGATCACATGGATAAAAAAGAAGAGATTATAGCACCTTGCAAAGGTAAATAGCAAGTATTTAAATATGCATGTAGTCGCTGGAGTCACAAGGCATTCTAGTAGATGGGAGGATTCTAGTAATAGTCTGACACAAACTAAACATAAACAGGTAGGTTTTTCTTTTATTAGTATGTAGTTGTCAGAACCTCTCTAAGGGTGTCTACACGAGGATCAGCTCACCGCTGTCAGTTGATGACCCGTGGCCCATATATATCCATACCTGTCGTGTTGTCAGCTGCTCACGCAGTAAAGCCTGGTAGTTGGAAGACAGCTCGCAATGTGTGCTGTCCCGCCTTGCTATGAGAAACGATAGTGTTGGTGCGTGTGATGAAATAGCTTATGTGCAGTGAAGTTTACTCCTTGTGACTCAGGTTACGTAGTTTCTTGGGCTCAGGCACACCTCTTTGTGTTACCCTTCCTTGTTTTTTCCCCGTGTGAGCATGTATCTTCCGTAGTACTAACTTGTTACCCTCTAAGTGCGAGGAGGAGGCACTGCCAGCAGCCAGGAAAGTTCAAGTTTGTCAAAATCTGGTTCACTTTGCTTTTGATTTCTCAGCTGATTTCCCTTTGTGTTGACTGTGAAAGTATGGTAATCTGACAACTATTTTTTCATGTGGGGACATGTTTAGAATAATAATATTAATTTTTATCTTAAAAATTCTTATTACAGTGTACTATGATATTTCAACGGCAAAGAATCTACTACTGTTAGCTAATTCTACGGAAGAACAGCAAAAATGGGTGAGCCGACTCGTGAAAAAAATACCCAAGAAGCCTCCAGCACCAGACCCCTTTGCTCGATCTTCTCCCAGAACTTCCATGAAGGTACAGCCAAACCAGTCCATCAGACGACCAAGTCGACAGCTTCCTCCAAACAAACCAAGGTGACACAAGAGCTGCTATTTAGTTTTATTGTTTTAAACACTTTACTACAATTAATGCCGTGTATTTTGATGAGGAAAATTGACCACAAATGTTGTTGACTACTGACGTGTGATCTGGCAGGCCATCTTCTGTAAGGCTCAGTTAAGTTCTAAGAAGAGCCGCTATGTTTGTCCCCTGTTTAAAAGACCTTGCGTTACCTGTTAGTTCACCCCGCCGTACTGGTAATATACCCCATTGCTCTTATGTGTGATAGGCACAACTTGTAGCATCGTCTGTAGCCTAAATAGTTCCGGTAAACTGGCAGCTGGTTGGGAAAATGGGGTTTAACTAGGCAAGGAGGCAGTGAGAGGGGTGTGAAGATTTAAAAAAAGGAGGGGGAAAAAAAAAAAAAAAAAGAAAGTTTTAACAATTTCCAAGATGGCCACTACTGCCACTACTGTACCCGATTTGAAGCTGAGCAAGGAAGTTAGGTGCTTGTGGTCCTGATGAACCTTGGAGAGAAGTAGGTGCCCTCAAAAAGCAGTCTAGAAGGCCTTAGACTAAGACTATGCATCTTTTGTTTCTTATTGCTTGGTTTTAAGGCATGTGTTTGAATTCGTGCCCAACTCTAAGTTTAGGCACCTGATTGCAAATTTGTACGTTAGTGTGTGTTTCCTCTGACCAGATGTATATATCTATGTCTGATTCCATTTACAGTTGATATTTAGGAAAAGTTGTTTTCAGGATTCATGTCCTCTAGTGTAGAAAAGGAACATACAGCATGCTCTTGGACACCTACAGTGAAAAGCTAGTTCAGATGAATGTCACTTCAGCATCTCTGCCCGTGCGGGTTCCACAGCGTGGCGCCCGTTGCTGCAGTCACAGGCACCTGTCTGAGCATCACTCAGGGTTTTTGCGGGAGAGCAGGAAGATGGGAAGTGGGGGATCACCATTTGCTCAAGTAGTTGGAGCACTTACCAAAAGGTGGGAGAATTGGTTTCAATTCCTTATTCAGCCTAGAAGGACTCATGCTCATGTCTCGCGATTCCTAAAAGAACAGTCTAATCAAGTTCCTCTGATCCGGGGGAAAAAAAGTCCATACAAAAACCATTAATGTATTGCTGGATCAGTTTTAAGAAGCAAAATCCTATATTGTATTAAGGAAAGTGATAATATTCTGCAGGTAGTGCTTATGTGATGGCACAGTACAGAATTTCTGGCTTTTTTCAGTTTGCTTTTTTCACCACCCGCAGTAGCCATTGAGCTCACTGGAGAGATGACTGGGCTGGGTTTCATTTCTTGTAGCTATAGCAATAGAGAAATTGGTACTTAAGATATTTGTCTAAGATCCTTCAATAACAACAGAAAGAGACGAATGCTTCTAGACAATGATTCATCCCATCCCAAAATAAATGCCTAAAAGAGGTAAAATGACTCATTTGCTGACAAGATTTGCCTCACTAGCTTGCTTTGTTCTGTATTGACCATAGAAGGAGCGCGGGCAGCGATGCCTAGAGAACAAGTTGATATATCTTCATTTTGGCATTGCTTAGCTTTAAATAACGAGGTATGGGATAGCAGGATAGCGTAATCCCACTGTATTTGGGATACAGTAAAATCTCGCTGTATTTGTTTGTAAATTCAGGTGGTGCTATTTTATTTGATGCTCTGTTCGGCGATCAAAATTACTTCATTTTATTGGAAAAATTGTTAGCCTTGTGTTATTGTCTGGAAAGGGATAGCGGGAAAGCACAGAACTGCACCTCAGCCAACAAGAACAGCAGCAAAACAGGAAGCAGCTAATTTTATGAAATGTACATGTTGGTCTTTTCTACTGAAATTTGGGGGAAAAAATCAATATGGTGAGTGTTCTATGGAACTGAATGATTTGTGAGATAAATTTCCAGTTAATACAATATTCCTGGCTTACATGAACACTAACTGAATCTTCATATTCCATGATAGGCAAAGGAAGGAACCCACCTACCTTAATACAGTCTTTTACTTAAAAAGGTTTAGTGATAATAAATGGAATTTTGAAGTCTTTTATAGAAGCGTTGACGCACATTAAACATCACACCCTCCTGTTGCAGATTGCTTGATCTGGCATTTAAGGACTGGGATTGGTCATTTGATGATGTTGATGATATTGATGGTGATGATGATGATGATGACGATGTTTTTGATTTCTGAAGAAGTATAAGGGGTAAATCTAAATAGAGAGGAATGGATTTGTTTGCCTTTGAATACAGCATGCTATGTTGGATTTTGTTTCTCAAAGCAGAGAAAATACAAGATCTCATTTTAGTATTTTAAACAGTGAAAATGAGATTCTGTTCATGATGTCGATGAATTTTTAGAGGGGTCTTTTTCATTAAAACAAAGTTGTTGCCTTTGTCAGTGGTTTTACTTTTCTAATTTTAGATCTTTTTTCAAAATTCATGTCTGCCTGCCTGAAAACAAAGAATCTGCTGTTTTCAGAGTAATTGCTCATCTATAGTGCTAATACTGCTAACCTCCGCACATGGTTTTTGAAGGCTAAAAGGCAGATTGTAGCAGTTGGATGTTTAGCTGAAACAGAACTGGTATTTACAAATACTTTTCATTTTTAAGCTTTTTACATAAACGGACTGGTCTATGGCTAGCAGACATGAAATCACCGGAGTTCTGCGTTTTGCTTTCCTACCTGTGTTATGAAGTGGATTTGACTTGGCTTTCCTTTGCAGTGCCGTGCTTTTGGGGTACCTAACCACGCGTTTGAAAACTACGTAAACAAATGAGCTTTGCGGCTTTTGTGAAACGGTTTCCTTGCCTGCTTTAGAAAAGATACGGCCGTTTTATTGATCTAATTTGTCCCATGGCTCTCTTAAAATACGCAGTGTGTATGTGCTGGAAACAGCGATAACTATTTTATAGCTCTCAATCTTTAATCATTGTACATGTTGATGCAATGTTATGTCTACACAGAAAAAAACCCTTAAATGTTAAATTCCTAAAAATTCTTTTAAATGGAATGTAAGGCGTCTCAGCCTTATGGAAGAAGGGGCGATGACAGCAGCACTCGGGCTGTACCTCAGCTCAGTACTCAGTTAACTGAGACACCAGCTCCTGTAGAATTGAACTGGCTTAGTGTTTACAGTAACAAGCATTACGTTAATTAAATATACTGCATCTTTATGTATCAAAAGCATACAAATTACTAAGCTTTTAGAAGTGACTATTACATTGTGCATATTGTACTTTACCCTCATATATTGCAAGGGGGTTCGATTGGTTTGGGATCATAACGCGTAAGGATGTGCTATACTTAAGTAACGATGCTGCTGAATGCCGAGGAATGACGTTTCTCCCAACTATGCTTGAGCCCATCTTAGGTGAAGGCTTTGAGGAAGTATATTTTTGTCAGATTTACATTTGTTGCGTTTACTGACCAAACTTCTTGCTTCTTTTCCAGCTAACTGCTTTCCGTGAATGCAGACACAATTCAAGGTGATAATTTTCTTCCCGTTACAGCAAGACTGAAACATATCCCAAAATATATTAAAAATATATATTTTCCTGAGAGATTGTGCTATATATATCAGAGGTTTACATTTTTGCTGCAATATAAATTACTAATCTCTGAGGGTTTTCCTGTATTCTCCTGCGTGACTGATCAAATGAGGAATGGTTGGTAAATAGTAAAAGGATATGTTAGGTAACCTTTTAAACTCTGTTCCACAAAAGCTTTCTTGGCGAGACACACACACACTACATTTCATAAAAGGATCGAGAGGAATGAGTATTAAAATGGAAGAAACTGACTTTTCAGCTTTCATAAAGATGCCACCAGCATGTCTGCAAGAAGAGGAGGAGGAAGATCCACCATAGTGATATAGACTGCATCTGTAAGAAGTGACCATTATACTGTGTATATATATTGTACTGTAATACTGCAAGAGGGTTTTAAAAATCTTTCCACTTTATTTTTTTATGCTTATTAATCAGATACCGTTACTTATTGCAGTTGCAACTATGCACTTGTATAAAGCCATAATGTTGAAGTTTATATCATTCATACACGTCTATCAAAAGCTGCATGTCAGTGTCAGCAGCTAGTATCAGTTTGAAGTATGTACTAGTTTCAGCTACGTCATCATGAGCAGTCCTCTTTTACCTGTCTAATTGCCTTAATTTAATTTTTTTTCAAGTTTTTTTTTGCCCATTCTCTCTATTTAAGGAAAAAAGAAGGTTTACCAGCTCTTAGGATGCAATTTTGCTTTGTGGCAGAAAAAAAAATAGTGCACTATTTTTACACCTAGTAAGTATATCAATGTCAGCCTATTTTGAATGTATATTGACTGGTTTTAAGGGTGGAGAAGTGTTGGTTACAGAAACAACGTCGGAACCCATTGGAATTACTAGACCATTTGCTTGTACATGTAACTGCTCGTCCAGCCCTTTTTACAAACCTCAATATTAGTTATTGACTTGTATTAACCCTCATTAAGTGCTATGAAACTTCGTTTTGCCTTGTTTTTGCATATTCTCCTAGATGTGTTTTTTATTTCTGGGAAGAAAAAAAAAAAAAAAAAAAGAATCTGTGACTCTTTTTACATTTCACAACACAATATCCAAGGACTGTCACAAACGTTAAGAAAATTAAACATACTGTAGATGTATTTTAAAATTTTAAATCTGGTTCTCTAGCACATAGCTGTAGGCATAGATAAATATCTCAGTAGTGTGTTTTGAGAACTGATAGCTGGGAAGAAAGGGCCTCAGAGGCACTTAATCTGACTTTTTTTTAAACTTGGAATTGTACAAAAAATATAATTTATGTGGGCTCATTCATGATGTGTTCATAATTATCCCAGAAAATGCATGTTTTATACAACTACAGTATGCGATGTTAAACATATTGACAGTAAAAAATGTAGTCTCCTATTTGGTCTCTTTATATATATAAATATATATATATATTTAAAATATATATATATAAAAAATATTGTGTGGGAGTGCAGTAATTTAAAATATGATCTAACACTTCAATGAAGGAGGACATTTCACTTTAAAATTTTGTTTGTTTGTTTTTGTTTTTTAAAGAGTGTTGAAATGTTTGGAAGGATAGGACCATGATTTATTTAACACTATCATGAAAGGTGGACTTGGAAACACTGAAATACTGAAAATGAATGAATATATTTACATTTTGTAACCTCTACTACAGTTCAGCTTAACAGAGCCAGAATGTATTCAGTCTTCTATTTATGCACTCGCAAAGTAAAATGTTGTTTGTGAGTTCTTAAATTCGAAACAAAAACTCTCATATCGTTTCTGTGAGGTATTATAACCCGGCGCACAGCTACAGTGTTTTTTTTTCCCTGCTTGTTTTGATTTACAGAAGTACGGTATATTTTTAGGTAATGCAGATTTGCATAAGAGTACAACATTAAAAATGTATACAGTAAAACTGTTTCCATTCACTGAATGCATAAATATTTTATATATATATAAAAAAAATGTTACATTGTGGGAAGTTCTATCCTTTTCGGAATTGGAGAATATTATATATATATTTTTAAATAAACTATTTGAGTAAGGTAAAATAGTTCCTGAACTTGAGAAGCTGGTAATTAATTGAAATATTTAAATACGTAGGCAACTACTGCGGCAGATATGGGAAAGGCAAGGGTTGCTCAGGAGGAAGCCGAGCGAAGGCTGCGTGCGGAGGAAGGGCAGACTGCGAGGGAGCCGTTCTGGCAGGCTATCAGTGCTGGGGCTGGACCTGGTGCGCTCCCTCTCCTCGGCTTGTCCTCGTTTACTGGGAATGCCTGGGGCCCTGGTAAGCCTGACATTTTAGGAAAGGTACTGTATTATAGTATTTACTAGCCACAGTTGATACATTCGATACTTGCAGAAATAGTTATTAGCTATGCGTACAGCAGGCCGTGTTGAGACGCTATCGTAGAACGATATGGGCTGGCAGGGAGCACTGGAGGTCCTCTGGTCTGACCTCTACCTCAAAGCAGGGCCAACTTGGCATGGGTTCCTCAAGGCTCTTGAGGTTTCAGTGCTTCTAGGGATGGAAGTGTCAGTTCTCCTTCATGCAGTTCGTCCCAAAAGAAAGGAACGGTGTGGGCTGTGTTGAGCTGTAACGTGGAGATCGTTTGGCCAATGGTATGATGTGCAGGAGCCTTGTTTTGTACCCAGGACGCAAAAGGCAAAGCTGCCCTTCTCACTTGTCCTTCTGCTGGAGACAGACCTTCCATCTTCTGATCTGTGAATGCAAAGAACTCTCAAACGTTTGTTCCGGGAGATTGTGGTGTTTCCTTATGGTCCAGTGGTAACCTTTTAAAATTTTTTAAAGAAGAGCATATTCCTGAACTAAGGAATAGTTGTCTGAAAGTCACTGATGTTTAAACGCTTCTTTTTGTAACAGGGCTGTCCCAGCAAACAGGACGTTGTTATGGCCTGGGTGACTTTATCTATAGAAATTCTCTCATTGCAAGTCCTTTTGTTTGGCAAAAGTAAACAAATAGCATAGCCAAGCTGCAAATTAACCTCATGGAAGAATCGGGGGTCAGACCTGGAGACAGAAGCTTCTTTACACTTGTAAGGAAGTTGCTCTTTGGTTCCTGTCCAAGAGCTCACCAGTACGGAAGCTGGATAGGAAGACCCCATCGGAGTTAACGTGTCAGATGTCACAAAGACCTTTCTGAAAGGAGATTTCCACTTCTGTCCTAGTTGCGTGCTGCAGTTTCCTACTTCTAGTGGTTCCTGCCAAAGCTCAGCCCCTCTCAGCGCTGCCAGCGGTCCAGCACCCAGTCTCACGCTGAAGGAAACACCGTGGTTCTTGTGCATGGCTGATGCTGTAACCAAAACGTGCCATGGACCATAGTACCACCTAGGACTTGGAAATGTCCAAGAAGCTGAAGGATCTTCGCAGTCAGTGACAGTGGCCAAATTGAAAACATCACTGAAGTTTCACTGCACGTGACTAAGTATCTTGCTACCTCTGATGAAGACTCTGAACCTCCTACATTTTGGACAGGCGTTCAGTGGCGCTCTCAAGTCTCCAAGGCCAGGAAGGCAGCCACTAGAGATGATGTGCTTTCTCTCTTTAATTTCTCAGGCAACGTCAGATGGTCATTAGAATACTGAGCATTTATGTTTATAATCTTACAATTTATGAGTTTCCCATCTAGCTTTCAGAGAGTTATCCTTGGAAGAGGATTTATATTTTTTGGTCTCAAGTGCCTTCACCCATCCTGTGCTTGTAAGGTCATATTTTGGATGCTGCTGCGAAAAAGGGGAACTTGTATGAAAATAAACTTCTTACTGCATAGTTCTTACAGACCCTCACCACCTCCTTATTGTGTTTCTAAGGCAGGAGAACATAATGGTCCAGTTCAGGGATCTGGAGTATTTCTGTCTCCTCCGTATTCCTGGATAGTTTTCCTCGGCATTCATGTTAAAATAGTGGTTCATTTGTTTTTTCGGTGGACTACAGTAGATCTTCAGAATATTTTGTGGACTGCCATATGTGCACATACTACGCTTTAGGTTGAAAACAATATCTGTTATATGACAATTCTATAAGCCAGGTAAGGGATTATCAGCATCCCACGGATCATGGGGTTTTGCCTGCTGCTTTGAAGTATCCCTCATGAGAGTGGGAAGGAGCTGTATTTTGATCTCTGTAAAAGATGTTGATGGAGCAGTTCTGAAACTAATTCATGTTCTGTGTTGAAGTTGCCTGTAAAGTGGACAATGATGTACTAAGACACGCTCATCTGAGAAATGAGACATCATTGTATGTGGCAGAAAAGAACACTGCGTCTAAACACATCAAATCTAGTTCTCCCCAGAAACTACTGCAGCGAGTGGAAAAGCTCACCATAAAACCATTGCTCCAAGAAGTGGAGACTCGGAGGAACTGTAATTTGTTAGCACAGGGATGCCAATTACCAGGCCTTGTTATGAATATCGGGGTTGTGAATCTTTGCCCCTTTGCAGGCAGGAGACATTGTTTTATGAGAAAGTCAAGTGACTCCCTGATACTTGCTATTGCAAGTGTGCAGCTAGATTTGACCACTGCTGCTTTTGCTCCAGCCATTTTACAGAAGCTCCGGGATTAAAGGGATCTTTCAAAATGAAAGTCACAGGCAAAGGTACCAAAATGACAAAGTTACAAGTGTATGTAGTCCTGCATACCTGAAAGAAGTCTGGAAGGAAAGGGCAGAGAGCGAGGCGGCTGCAAGTCCCTGCAGCCCTTTTCCGGGTTGCTTGGAGGAGCTGTGTAGAAACGTTTTCACAGCCAAGGCGGCTGCATGCGTTGCTTCACTTGTATCACCCCATTTTGAGGTCTAGGTCTTCGACATCTGTTCAGAGATGTGAGCCCCCTTGTAGGTATAGTCTTATGTCCCAGTGCAGCTCTTGGGTCATCCAGTTCTTCTTGTCACTTGTCATTACCCTTGCTAGCACTTGGGGATCTTTATTTGCCCAAGGATGCTGTTGCACCACTTGGTACACGTGGCCACCCAACAGGAAGTATGTCAGGCTTGCGGGATCATTGCCGAGCCTCCTCTTTTCCTTTGGATTCCCAACTGCTTAGACTTAAGGCACTAAATTGGCACTAATCAGGCACCGACCTTGGTGTACTGGGGGCCAACTGAGATTCAGTTGGATCTGTGTCACCGCTTGTCCGCTCTGGGGTGATGTTGAGTTTGATGAATACAATAAGGGAGCTCCCCTGTGTGCGTCCTGTACCAGTGAGAGCTACGGCGATGGGAGTTTTATTCCTGGGAAGGTGGGCATACGTGAAAGCTTAAAACAAATACCACCAATGAGAGAGGAAAATATCTTTGATGACTCCTCATGGAGGAGTCGTGCTGATGGTGCATTTCAGGAAAAAATAATTTAAAATCTTTCAAGTCACTGTCTCGGAAGTCAGCTCAGTGTAATCTGTGTATAGTCCATTGCTCAAAGGTGAAAGAATTTATTTACAGTAATTGGGTAACTTAAAGTATGCTTTACACAAACTCAATTTGTGCTTCATTAGATTCCCGACTGCCTGATTTACGTGGCTGAGGGGACAGTGAGGCATAGGAAACGTGTTCTTCCATTTACGCTTTTCGTACAGTTTGAGACCGGTCAGCGCCTTGGTACGGGCTGGCCAAAGCCCCCAAGTTCAAACGCAGAAGCCATGTACATCCCAGAGCAGGCATCCGCACAGATGACTTGTAATTACAGTAAGGTGGTAAGTAGAATTTGTTTTCATCATGGAGCCATGTTACTATTCAATTTGAATCATAATCGTTATCAGCTGGCTTCTCTTGTCACATTTTAGGCTGGCGCAGGTTCTCTCCTTTAGCTTCCAGAATCTTGACAGATAAACCAAGGCGTCTGCCCTCTTAAAGCTGCTTTCCTGTGAGTGGGTAATTCCACATAATTTACGGAAGTATTTGTTCAGGCTACTGACAATTTAAGACAGTTGTAATGAGGCGAAATAACAAAACGGGGCATGAAAAAAATTATGACAAATATTTAAGTTGTCCTTAAGGTATCCCCAATTAAATTTCATCAAGTGTATCACGTAGTGTAAAAAACCTCTTGTTTTAGCCCCAGTCCAAAGACGATTTTTTCCAAG
Organism: Rissa tridactyla; assembly: GCF_028500815.1. Classification (NCBI taxonomy): domain Eukaryota; kingdom Metazoa; phylum Chordata; class Aves; order Charadriiformes; family Laridae; genus Rissa; species Rissa tridactyla. The sequence continues at coordinate 111,319,567 of NC_071468.1, read as the reverse complement.
GCAGTGACGGTGCTTGCCCCAAACCACTTCCAAGGGGGAATGGAACAATTGATACCTTTAGCTTGAAGGTGTCTTGATCTTGCCATCGGGCAGGAAACACCTGAGGTCCATCAGGACTCGGGTCTGTGAGACTGACACGGTCTTGCGGTTGGACCCATCACCAGCAATGAGCTGGCAGGTCCTTACCCTGATGTTTATTGTGGCTGCCAGACACCTATTTGACGCCAAGATCCATCCTCTCTGAGAGCTCTTAAGTATCTTGGAGAACTCTTGCTCAAAATCAAGCAAATTAAATTCAGTACACACCAAGAATTTAGTAACATCCTATTTTAAGGGTTTTTTTCAGCTTCCTCGCATTCCAAACTGGGACATCCTTCGACCTTTATTAGCGATGAAGGCAACGTTTCATGCTCTGCTTCGTACATAAATACCACTCTCAAGTATCAAAGAATCTGGAAGGGAATAGAATAAACCAGCCTGGAAAGAATTAGCAGGGAAATAATCGTTAATTCACCATCATAGCAAATACATGGCTGGGAAACTACCTCATTTGAGTTGATCTCCACATCTGTGTAGCTTTTCTTCTTGTGGGCTCTGAGATGTTATTTCTTTTTTTTTTTTCCCCCCCACCCCGCTGTATTGCGTATGTCCTTCAATGGATAATGATGGTTTGGTGGGGGAAGAGTAATTTTACCTCATTTAAAGGAGTGAACGAAGGCCTCCTACAAGTTGTAAGCTCTTTGGGACCTTTGGGCTAATTGTGAATGACTTTCTCCAAAGAGTCAAAGCGCTTTAAAACCTGGCTCTGAGCTCTAGCGGTTGAGGGAGCTTCCCCCCTGGCTCCTTGCTCCCCTGTTTCACTAGAGCGGACCAGCTGGGTTAGGGAGAAGCTTCGTGCCCAGCGGACGAGGACAGGCAGCTCTGAGCAGTCCAAGCGATAAAATCTTTTGCTGGGTTGGAGCACACGAAGGCACACGTCTGCGTAGTTGTGCTCTGCACAAAAACGAAGGGTTATGGAGACTCGTAGGGTGGGGGAGACGGTGGGTCTGCATTTGCGTACGACTTTCCTGTTCACTGGGGGCAGTTCAGAAACAGGCTTTTGGGGAAAGAAAAGTAAACTAGACGCATCTTCCACTTCCCACATCCTCACTTCCAGACCTGCCACCTGCTGTCTCTGGAATCGTGTCCCCATTGTGGGGGAGATAGCACGTCTCATGATAAATGTTGCCTCTTTCGTACTGTTAAACTGAGCTCTGGCCAGGTGCAGCTTGTAGCTTATCTGTTACCAAACGCACAGTTCATCGTCTCCCTAGCTGCAGAGGTTTGGGGTTATTCAGATCTTGTCTTTTTGCAGCCAAGAAAACTCATACTTTTTGAAAGCCCCGACAGGATCCGCGCTTTATCATCCAGGACAGGAGGGGCTGTTTTGCCCCATGAGCTTGCTGTGAGCTGGTGCAGTTAGACACTGTGTGTAATTCCGCACGTCTGGAGGATCGGTGAACAGAGGCGTGTTACTTCCAGCCCTGGGGAGAAAAGTTTTTCCCTGGTTTACGCACACGGCAACAAATCCAAGATGCAACAATTCCAAGATGCTCTCCCTGCCACCTTTGCTCCGCTGCCGTGTTCCGCCACAGACAGCTTGCTCATCTCCGTCCTAGTACGGCCGAATGACACGTTTAACAGGATTTGTCCTCCCCGACTGTCCTGTCTGAAGCCATCGCCTTTAATCCAGCTGCTGAGAAGATTATGGGTTACCTGCTGGAAAACAACAGGGTCTGCGCTTCCACAGGGCTTGCCCAGGACTTGACCACGCTTCTGCCTTACAAAAGTGAAATAAATTATTCAGGGGGGGAGGGCGAGAAAGTGTGTAAAATTATTTACTGCTAGTGATTTGTTCCCTATCTCCTGCAGCTTGAATGAGAACTCACGGTCCAGCTTTCCAAGTCCACAAAATTACTTTACCTTAAGCATAAGCTTCTGAATTGTCCAGTTTTGTTTCTTTTCCTCAGTCTTTTTTTTTTTTCCACAAGTTTCTAATATGATTTATTTTAAGTATATTAAGTAACCTGTAAAAAACTTCTTACATGCATTTTATGATGAAAAAAAAAAACTTGATCCGCAAACGGTGTCTTCATTTTACTATAGCATCGCTCAGGACTATGGAAGATGTCCATAACAGACAGGGTTTGGACTCTATACAAATCTTTATCGAGAGGAGGCTTTAATTAAAAAAACGAGATGAGAAGGGTGTTTTTTTCATTTAAGATGCTGGAGGTCTTTAGCATTTTACAGGTTAATATACAGCCTGACGCTTCAAAAATTGAGGTGAAAGCTGCCCATTAATGACCTGTAATGAGTATTTCATTTCCTCTCCATAGACGGAAACAGAATAAAAAAATGAAACGTAAGGAAAATTAGCATTAAGAATGACATTAATCAGTCATGAAGAACAGCATTTATTAAAATGACCTGAAAAATGCATCACCTGCCACCATTTAGACCACTTCAGGTACTTTACACAGCTCTAGTAACATCAGTAACAGGATGTTCACAGTTACTCTCAACCAACACAGCAACATTTACATATTTTATTGGAGCAGTAAAAATTCCTCATCTTTGGACTTGCTCTCAATAATGTGAGATACATGAAATCGTATGTCCCCAGACATACCTCTTCCCACCACCCCTCCCTGCTCTAAAATAAGTGTTTACAAAGCGGCTGTTTTCTGGTGGTCCCGCTCTGGTGGTTCCGCTCTGACCGCTGAGCGTGCGCTGGCCGCAACATCTGCTTTTGCAGAGCCCGCTCTTCCACAAGAATCCAATGATTTGGCATCTTGCAAGGAAAACCTGCCTCAAATCTAGTCCATGCGGTCTTCCCATAGTGTCCAAGGGTGTCAGGATGGAGGGTGCCTTGGTTTTGGCATGCCAATCAGCGGTAATACTGTCAGAACTCATTTGAAACAGCATTTCTTTTCATTTTGGAGAACGTGATGAGAAATGAAGGCAAGCTCTATGATGACTTCTGTAACTTTTGGTTGGAAAGGCTTCACTTCCAAAAGCAAAATCCCCTGTTAATAGTTCTCAATAATATCCTTTTCCCTTTTTTAATATACCCACTACAAATTGATTAGAATCTAAAGTAAAACTGAAGTCTTTACGTTCTTCAGCACGCTTAGCACAGACGGGCTAAACACTGACAAAGCACAGCACAGTGTCACCAGGACCCGAGACCCACCTGAGACGAGTCTGCTGTGACACAGGGTCACCCTCAGTGTGGATTCACTGGGGGCTCTGCGTATCAGTTCAGGAACTTCTGCTCCAACACAGTTTTTAACTCTGTCCGTCAAAGTTCCATTAATTTCTATACATTCTAGTCTCTGCTGTTCCCAAAGCAGTGTGTGCGGTGAATGAGAGCTCAGGTTGAAAAAGAAGAATTCATGGTTGAGGTTTTGCTCTTCTCCTGTTAAAAACCGGGTGTGCTGAAGGAAGTGACGGTGGGTACCCTGTATCAGCTGTATAAATTGTGCTACTTAAGTGTTGCATGTAAGCGCTACAATCCCAACTGGATTTGTGACTTAGTAAAACAGATCTAGAACCTTATTTTGGATTGGGCCTTGACTCAGATTTTCTTCATCCTAAAATACAGATAATTAATGGCGAACTAATTGAGTTGTTTGCAAGAAGATGACAAACATCTGTTGTAGTTTTTCAAACTTGCAGCAGATGCGGAAAGATGAGTTGATATGTTGGTGCAAAATTGCTCTTGTATGATTGAAGAAAACTGCTTATATGTAACCGGAAAGTACTGAAGTGATATGAGAATATATAAACATCTAAATACGAAATACCTTGTTCATTTAGTAAAAAAAAGCCAGAGAAAACGTGGTATCAGTGAAACTTGTCTTAAATGACCAATAAAAATATGCTGCTTAAATTAAGTATCATATCAGAATTATTTCTAAGAGAAAATAAGCAAGACCGTACTAAATATGCGTAGGGCTAAATACTAGCCTACAAGAGAGCGAGCTTCCCCAACCTTGGTTCTGGTGTTTAACCTTAATTGTATCAGGTTCTTTTGATGGTACCTATGTGGTGTGCTGACGAGCGTCTTCTAATCAGTCTTTTTAGTTTTCCTGTAGCGCAGGATTGTGGCTGTGACCCAAATATTGAGAATGAGCATGGTAATGAAACGGATGAGAACTAAAAGGGAAAAAAATAATCTTGTAAGCATAAATAAAAAAAAAAAATCAACTGCTGCCATTTTCAGAAGACACGTTGTTTTGTAAGCCTTCACTGGTGTACAAATAGGCGGGTTCCCATTCTGCAACTCTTTTCAGTCAATTAGTTTAAATGATCTTGTTCAGGAACCCAGAAATTCTCAAAGTAAATATAGCAGAGAAGAGCATTTAGCACTTGCGAGTGGTATCTGAAAATATTACACTACAGCACCTTTAACTCGTTTGTGACAAAACCAGGTGAATAGTACAAGTTTGAGTAGCCTCATACAAATTTCTATTTACACCTAAAATTAAACTTGGAGCTGCAGCTCACGTGTCCTTCATAGTTGCGTGCATTGTTTATAATTAAGGGATTATTCTCTGCTGCCATCTGTTAAGCGTAGACTTCATGGAGACAGGAAATACTTGTATCTATCAGATTTTATTGAGAGGAAATCTGACAACTGATAAAAAAGCAGTTTTCCAGTATCTTGATTAACTTTCGGGTTTTTTTTAAACCAAAATAAGTGTAGTTTCTCTACTGTGAGACCACAATTCCGACTATATCTAACATCCATTTGGTAAATGGAATATTCACAGAAACGTACACAAAACTTTGTTTCAGAAATACGTGATATTTGACAGTTTCACAAGTGTGTACGAAACCAAGATGAACGTGACAAAGCGTTAGAAGTGTGTTAGAAGTTAACTGGGAACATTTTCCATTAGAGCAGCACAGTTCCCAATGTTTGCGGCCGTCTCCTCCACGTTCCAAAGAGTGTCGTGCTCTGTTGTAAAAAGCAGCTTTAACCAGAGCCAGCTGGACTTTCAAGAGCCAGCTTTTTACTTTCATGGTGGTTCCCTCCCTTCCTCCTTCCCCTCAATGTACCTCTCTCGCTTCTAATCAGCGTAAGTGTGATGCTGTGGGTGAAGTGGACTCGACAACTGACCCAGACTAATTTCTACGTGTGCATTATGCCGGTTTTTTGGTGATGCCGTTAACTGCAAGGCCCCACAAACTCCTGCTCCAGCAAAGAGAAAGCAGCAAGCGCAGTGGTGAAAATGAGCGACTGAAAAGGGGACTGCCTTTCCCAGTGAAAGAGCCACTTGAACTGCTTGTAAAACTACAGCCTTATTGTGCTGCTTAAAAAAAAAATTCTGTTCATATGATGTTTCTGATGAAATACCAGTTTTGAACTAGAACAAGGAACCACCAAATAAAGTACAATGTGATTTTGTTCCTCTTACATCCACCAAGTCTTGCTTTACTGAAAAATCTGCGCTCGGTAGCTCTTTCAGTTTTGTGAGGATGGTAAGAAGCTGTTAAATAAATTTGCTTTATAATGAAATCAGCTGCAAATTATATATTTTAAGCCAGTTTTTTTGTGTTTCTTACCAATGTACCATTCCATTTTCAGCCTGCTACAAACTTCCTGCATGTTGTGCCTAAAACTATTCATATACTAAGCTGAACTTTAAATAGCTTTATAGAAAATTTTTTTAATGCACAAACCCCACAACGAGAAAAGGAAGCACTTAATATTTGAAAAGCTATCACTCAATTCTTATAGATTTATTAAGTTGTATTTTACTAAATTTATTTATGTAATTAAATACTAAAGGATTTAATGCTTTATTCTGCTATTTTCATAAGTTAATTTTTAGTGGTTTTGCCTTTTGAAAAAAATAATGGCTTTTGATAAACATAAGCAGGGTTGGCTGAATTTTTTCTATTTTCTTCAGGTATTTGACTGATTTGTATCCTGTGCTACTTTTTTATCAGTAACTCCTTCTCTTGCTGTGCTAAACCGCCAGGTTCATGGTTTGTTCTTCTGAGACCAGGTAGCTGCTTTTACAAAACAGCTAAAAACGGCCACGGCAGCTATTCTCTTGAAAAGACAGGCAATCCCATACCTTACTTACCTGCGCAATCATTCGTAGTCATTACAGTTGTAACTATTCTTGCTGTAAATTGAATGAATTCTGATTAGTGGAGTAGATAAAACACGTTTATACCTTCAAAAAATGATGAAATATCAGTTTTTCAATAGGGGATAATCTTGCACGAAAATATACATTGTACAGATATTCCCACTTCTAGTGCATCCGTTCTGCACTATTTTAGCTTCAGAGATGAAGCTCTCAAAGCTGAGTGACAGTGTGTTAAGGTTCTTTTTTAATGAGAAAATCACCAATATCATTAGAATTTTTATCTATTTGTCTATCTCGCTAGATTGGATGTGGTCAGAGTTTACTGCTTCTCTTTCTGTCCAGCCCCCTCCTTCAGCAGTTGATGCTGAGCTACACCCACAATCGAGTTAGCATGACTGAACCATTGACAATGTTCACACACGTGCTTTTAGGCTTCTGCAAATAGGAGGAATTCAGCTTTCCTTCCCACAACAAATCTAAACATTAATTATTTCACATTTGCAGCAGACTAGAACCATTTACAAGTTTATTGACGTTGTTCAGCAAACTCCTAATTAATTATTGACCTAAAAACATTTCTTTCATAGGGAAATAGATCCAGCATCACTATGTTTTATAGTAAGAATATTTTAAACAAGTTTTGTGAATATGACAAAGGCATTTCTGACAAATAGCTGTAGAAGAACTATTCATGCAGACCACTAGATAATTAACACATGAACCACACAAATCATCATTCTTGGTACATTCTTAAATTCTCCTCTGACGAGAAATATATTTACATGTAGTCATAGAGTTAAAGGTATTTAGCATTAAGTGTGTATTTATTTGTAGATGCCTTTTCAGAATTAGCATTGCCTGACTGTCTAACTCAAAAGTTAGCACCTTTTCATGCTGGATCACTAGCAATTTTATTAAATCCTAGAACACTGAAGTCTTCTTCGTAAAGACACTCTTGCCGTTATTTCAACTGTATCAGGTTCCCTCGACCGTGTTTGCATGTTTTCTAAGCCAAAGTGTCACTTTGACTGAGCTGGTGCCAGTGATAAAGCGTGACTTCAAGAGACTGGTATCTGAGTCTCAGAAGTCGGCACTAAGGGAAACTACATGAGGCAAGATTTTTACCTACTATGACTGAGTAAAGACCTAGTGAAAGAGGCATTAGGAGATATGGCATTAAAAGAGGAAAACTCAGTGCTTTGCACCAAGTTGCCCATAGCTTACTTGCGCAGGTATATGCAGACATACTCCAGGTCAAGGCGCTCACTTGTCCAGAATCTTTTGTCTGCCAAAGACACCGCAGCTGAGTCAGCTTACTGGCCGCACTGATGAATGTGCACAAATTCTGAAAAGCAGATAAAAAAAGAGAAAGAACTTCTACCATTGAAAGGGACCGATTTCTGAGGTACTGCCCAGAAAGAAGCTCAAAGAGCGCAACAAATGCTACTGCTGTTGGCAAATGCTTGATAGAGGCAAATACAATAAGAGGCAAAGAAATAAAAAAGCCTCTCAACCTGCTACATAAAACTGTTTATGAAAGTTAGCTAAAATGAGACTGATCTAGTCTAAACAGCAAGGTTGATTCAGACCATCTGTTACCATCATGTCTGGCAAACAAAACCATAAAAGAATGAGAAAACTGACAGGAATGTGTGGAAAATGAGTCCAATTGGTGGGAAAAAAAAATGAAGGGAACAGACTATTCACCCTGTCAACCTTTTGAAGGGGATTTTGCAAAGGCAGCGGGGAGAGGGGACCTCCACACGGGTCTCTCTGCCATGCCCAGCTTTCCCTTGCAAGTAAGGATCGATATTAGGCTTAGAAGCTTTTAGCCCCACTTGTATCATCTTTTGCATTAGCAACTCCAGTTCATCTCAATGAAATTTTAACTTTCTCTGTTCTGATGAAAAAGGCAAAGACCATCTTTAACACTCATAGGCCATTATGAGATTATATTTTTCTTGCAGAATTCTAGGACTAAAGGGAAAAAAAATCTTCTGAAATATTTAAAATTCTCTATTTATAATGGTTTGACTGATGCACTACTCTTCTCCTCTCATGTTAAAGATTTATTAATGGGGATTAAGACATTAGGACTAAAGAGGCAATCGTTTTTCAACATCTTAAACCTTTGCTAGTTTTAATTAAGGCAACACATTTAACAACCTTACCTCAGCCAATATATATTTTTTTTTCCAGAGAGTCTGTTTGCCAGTGCTGTATTTTCTGGCTACTCACAGAAGTGAATTTGAAAACTGGGGTTGTTCTGAAAGCTAACTCAAATGATTAATTCTTACAAGGACAAATATAAGGAGAGATTTCACTGATAAAGATGTCCAGAAAAAAAGATATTTCATATGTGGACCTAATTTTAAATATCAGGCGGCACTCACCATGGCCAGGTCTATTATCCACTTCTGCAGTGTAAGCACGTACCATCCCCCCCAAAATCTTACATTATGTTAAGTTTCATAGTGCTGAAAATTCTAGGGTACCAAAGCTCTCAACTGCCTGGGGAAACAGATTTTTTAAAATATTTGGAAATAATCTTACTGAAACTTTACAACAGACTATACAATCTAGATAAAACATATTAAGCACTGGTTGAAACACTAACTGCTCCTATTTTTCACACTGTCATTGGTTGAACAGTGCCTGGAGATTCTCAAGCCCAAATCCTATTTGTAAAAAAAACCCACAATATACTGCTGTGTTCATCATAGCAAGTACAATCTGCACGGGTAGGAATGAAGGAAAAAAGATTCATCGTTTCCACCCTGCACCTCTAGCAAAGATGTAAATTAAAAATTGGTCTTACTCCTTATCCGTTGTGGGCCTTCTAAAGCCCAGCTACACTTCGTGTAGAAATTTTACCGTGATCCCAGAAATCAGCATGTGAATGTGGAATGCACGTTGATGGGTGGCTGAAAATGCTTTACAACAGTAGCATGAAACAAATGATGACATAGCTGCTATGCAAAGAACTACCAAACAAGCCACATAAACCAAAATTCCCAGATTTCAAAGGATACGTGACTGCATAGAACAAAGCTCGTTTCATATTTCCACTGTAACGCAGAATAAACAAAAGAAGAATGACATCTGAAATACAGAAAAGATTGCTCGTCAGAGAAGGGAAAGAGCCTAAATGCAATTTTAGACAGAACAAAGTAGTTCTACTGGGTGCCATGTCTACGGAAACTGGTATCTTACAGGTTTGTCTCTCAAATTTGATTGATGTCCAAAACACTGTAAGCTCCAAAATGAAACTTTTCTCAGAATCAGGAGTGTTTATAAGGTTTCTCTCCCATGTGGAGTCACTGGAGAAAGGATGAGCTTACACTGCAACTCCACTTTGTGTGTATTAATAAGATCTTTCTCCTCCATCTATTTTCATAAAATGTGTAGGAATTCAATTATTTAAGATGTTCATTCCCTCTTCCCCCAGCCCCCGCTAGAATTGATCAATGGATGCATGTCATCACAGTGGAGTACTGTATCTACAAGCCTTGAAGTGCTGAATGAGCCCTGCTTTATTTCCAACACATGGCTTAAAAAAAATTACCTTGTGCAATGATGATGGGATATTCCAGGTATGTCTGCAGAGGGTAATCATAATACATCTGGTACCTCAGAAACACAAGGAAGCTGAACAGAAAGACACAAAAGAGCGTGACTGCACGAAGGGACAGGACAGCTCCTTCACAGCTTCTTTTTTACAGTTTTGGTTGTGCCAAAAGGCTCCAGATAGGCGTAGCCCCTGCTGTCAAACTGATCACACAAATATCAAGACAAAGCGCAAGCCTGATGATTCTGCAGTTTGTTTTTGTTACCCTCAAATAGAGTAAGATGTAGAAAGCTGCCCGCACTTCTTGTCAAGGTCTTTATGCCACAGTGCGAAAGGCATGATTTTATTAATTTCAACCGATGAGAAAGAAGTAAAGGCTTCCAGACCTAGAAGCTACCTTCTCTTTGCGATTGCCTTCGTACCTCTAGGATAACTCAGATTTCTTTATTTATGTTTGTAGTTCAATGTGTACATTAAGCAAGTTTTACAGCAGTAAAAAACATTCCCCAAGCTGCCTTGACTGCATTGATGGAAGATTGCCCACTGTATCTGTCTGACAGACTCAGAGCCTGTTCTTAAGTGCACCAAAGAAAGGCAATTCTCCTTCCTGCTATTCCACAATATAGTAACTAAAAGGAATTGAACTTTTATCACATTTTCTTTACTTTTTTCAACTTTCATGCAAATCCACGGGGTTAGACAGAAACTTCAAGGCTGCAGATTAAACAGAAAAGGACTCTTAGGGCAGAGTTTTATGTAAGGAAAAATTGATGGTTTTCAGCATAGAAAGATGGCACAAGGAACTGCCTCACATGTAAGAAACTGGCTTTTACAGTATTCAGAATTTAAATATCTGAACTTCCTAGAAGTCTCATTTCTTGCGGGGTCAAATTATACTCCTTGCCATCAGCACCATGCTTCTGTGTCACTCCTCTGCCAGGTCACTGCATTCTGACTCTGCAGAACCATCCCAGTTTGTACCAGTAGCCCCAAAGCTCTCTGCAACCGGACCCAAAGTCTTTAAGGTTGCAGGACAAATAGTCTACTAAACAAACAGACAGTCCCAATAAATGTTTCAAAAAAGCCTCATTGTAACTCTTCCAAAATACTTTTGCCCAGAGCAGGCGCAGAACCTGCAGCACTGTGGGTACCGTGGTTAGTGGTTATCATGCAGGTGCTGAGGAGACATTTATGGATTCTCCATGCTCATCTGAAACATTACTTATAAAGCCTTTTTAATGCACACCAATGCACATGAATGGTTTTCATAGAATCATAAGACTTGTTTGGGTGGGAAGGGACATTTAAAGGTCCTCTAGTCCAGGCCCCCTGCCATGAGGGACATATTCAACGAGATCAGGTTGCTCAAAGCCCCATTCAACCTGATTTTGAATGTTTCCGGGGATGAGGCATCTACCACCTCTCTGGGCAACCTCCTCCGGTGCTTCACCAAACCCATTGTAGAAAAATTCTTCCTTGTATTTAGTCTAAATCTGCCCTCTTTTAGTTTAAAAATTAAGATTTTAAAATGCTACCACCACTTTTTGGGGTAAGGGTTCTCTCTGCTGGAACCAGAGCTTAGCTCACTTTGAGGTGTATTAAGGGTAAACAGAAACAACAGGGGTTCAGTGCCATGGGGAAACGTGGGCAGCGAACGGCCACGGCGGAGACCAAGGGGATTCTGCACATCTGCGTGCAGAAAGGTGTCCATACACCCAAGTCTGTACAACGCCAGATCTGGGTCAACAGCTGTGTCCCCAACAGAAAGCAAGGCACAGACACTTTCAGAAACGACATCCCATTTTTGGGAGGTGATCTTTCTGGGGGAAAAAAAAAAAGAAAAGAAGAAAAAAAGGCCTTTTTTAGCTTGATGCACGGAGCTAGCAGCCGTCTGGCTGGCTGTTCTGGCCACCTCCATCCCTCAGTTCGGCAAACACAAGGGTCTTCATGGTATTTTCTCTCACATACCTGTACCCACATTTACGTGTGCATGTACAGCGTTTCCCTATTCTCCATTCCATGCAACGCTCTTCAAGGAAGATTTAATAAGGCTAGCCCATGTAGGCTTATTACAGAGTGACAAATCTTTGGAGTTTGACGTGGTTTGTAATTTTCTTAAAGAATGATTATGTTTTAATTATTTGGGTGACAGAAGCCTGTCTAACTGGTACAATTACCTGCAAAACAGGGTGCACGGACCATTTAATAACCTAAATACATGGCTTAAACCCAGCAGTAGGTGTTGTCTCCAGCTACATGGGTGGCCCGGGTTGGTTTGGGGCAAGGTAAAAAAGCCAAGTTTCCCTTTAACCAGCAGCGCGGAAACGCTTTAAAATAGGCAGTTTCTGCTCCAGAGATTTTGTACACCCGATGAAGGCAGGACGCGGCACCCGGACGTGACAGGCGAACCAAAAGTCAGCAGGCTGAGCGGAGGCCAACCCTCAGTTATAAAAAGGAGCGGTTTTAAAAGCGAAAGACAGCAAGGACTGCTCGCCGCTCCCGCCTCCAACACCCACTCAAACGCATTCTCATGAATGCGAGAGAGTCAACGAGCTGTGAAGGAAGGGATTTAATTATTAATTGCGACTGCAAAGCGCCCCTCAGCGTCCCGGGCCGCTAAGGGAACCCCTCTGAGGGAACCCCTCTGAGGCGCGGCGCTGCCGCCCCACCCCAACGGCCCCTCGCGCCGCCCCCGGCGGGGAAGGAGGGGGGGGCGCCATGTTGTCCCCCTGTGTCCCGTCGCGCCTGTTTCCGTTGTCCCCCCTGCCGCCTTACCCGGCCAGCTCCAGGAGGAGGCTGCCTACGCTGACCCCCCGCGCCGAGCCGGCCGCCAGCACGGCCGCCAGCTGCGGCAGCTTGATCACGGCGCACACCGCCCAGGTGCTCCAGTGGGCCAGGGCCAGCAGCGTGGACGCCATCCCGCTGCGCTGCGCTGCGCTGCCCACCCGCGGCAGCCCGGAACGGGGAACCCGCGGTGCGGCGTGGCGAGGTGGGGCGGGCAGCCCGGCCCCGGCCCCAGCTGTCACGGAGCGCTCACGGCGCCCGCCCTGCCCGGGGCGTGGGGCGTGGAGGCCGCCCGGCCTGTGGGGAGCGGAGAGCCGGGCCCGGCAGCGGGGAACCGCCGCTCCCCATCAGCCCTGGGCCTCGCCGGGCCTGAGCGTGGTTTGGCACGCCCGGGGAGCCCGGTGCGGCGTCCTCGGGAGGGGGAGCGCTTCTTGTCAGCCGGCTGCGGGGGACCGGGCCGGGCACCCCCCAGTCCCCGGGCTGGCGTGCGGAACGCGGCGGGGGGGCACCCGCCTTTCCCGGGTCGTCCCCGTGTCGCTGGTTGGAGCCTGTCCACGGGTAACGCTGCTCGGTGTCAGGGCCGAGAAACGTTAAGCTCCAAATGGAGAGATTTAGTCCTGAAGTTACTCTCTCATCTTAAAAAAACCCCACACCAGTAATCATCAGATGCTGTGTTGGTGTAAAAGGTTACCCACGGTCTCTCTTCCCCTAGGAATAGTGTAGATCGGCTCTCTCGGTTGGAGCTGTAGGCTGGATTTCAGTTTTCTCCCCCAAAGTGGAGTCTCCAGTGCTTCAGCTCCCATTTTTCAGGTCACGCTGTCTGGATCCCTGTGGTGCCGATTCCTGCAGTAGGGATGGCACTAGTAGTTTTGACACTGGCACTTTTGGTTACACAGAAGAAAGTTCAGTAAAATTTAAAATTCCTCCATACTGGATTTGTCAGATTATCAGAGATGGAGCAGCTTCTCCGGAACATACACCTACCTACCATACGCAGTTACACGCAAAAATAGTAAAGCACAGTTTTTAAAGCTTTTGTACTTACCAGCTTGTCAGAACTAAGAGCAATTATCCAGGGAATATGCATTTGTAGTGATCACACATACAGAATCTTGGCTCTTTCATGCCTGCATATGGCTGGGACTACTCAGAGTGTCAAATGCATACCATTAATTCAGATTTTTACCTACAGCATGATTGTTTTAACATTAGGGTTATTTGCAGGCATAAAATGTCTTCTTTTTCATTTTAATGAAAGTTCCGTTTCTGTATGACTAATAGTTCTTAACACGGTTTAGTTTCAGCTCTCTCGCGTTTCTCACAAATTATTTTCTGTTGTTTTGATAGTATGATTTGGGAAACAGGTTTATTGCATTCATTCCACATACAATACATATAATACAAACAATATTACGAATGCTTAATTTGTAAATCATGTTGTCCTCTGTGTAATTCAGTCATAAAAAAAAGAAGCAGCTACACAGGAGTACATACAATCTCAAAATTCCGACTGAAAAAAATGCCACCCTGATACAGAATTTTAATTTAAAACCTGTGTTTCTGGTAATATAATTCAAATTAATCATGCTTTTCAAAGACAAACTCTAAAGAAGAAAAGAAATTTGAAGTTACCTTAAAATAATAAGTCTTCCAAGATTTTGTTGATAAACTGAGTTCTCAGCCTTGTGGGAGTATTATGTACTTGAAAAAGAGTTGAGTAACCCATCACACAAGATGAAGTTATCTCATTTAAATTAGGTCTGAGGTATAGATGTGTCTGTCATTTCAGGTAGTCTGAGAATAATGGAGAAATATTTAAGGTAGAAGTTGTGTATCTATCTATCTGCATTACTTTGTGGATGTTGATCCAACAAAATGCTGTAAAAATACCAATATCTAGTATCCTACTAGAATAATCAAGAAGCTGAACTGACTTCAAACTCTGAGGCAGGTCCACGAGCATATTTTTATTCAACTATTCTTATATTTTAAAAAGGCATGAAATGTTTACTTTTAGCCACCATTTCAGCCTTTTAAAAAATGTATCGTGCTTTGTATTGCAAGCAGTCAGTTTAGCAAAATGATTTACTGTCCTTCCCCTGTCCTGGCTGTGCAATGGTTTTGCTGTAGCTCTATTGACTGGCCACTCTGACTTAAGTAGCAGCTTAGGGAAAGAACAGACGTCACAGTGCCGGACAGCCCTGCGCAAGGTTATGACAGAAAAAAAAATTGATCTATGAAGAGCATCAGAAATTGTTCCTGTCAAACAAAACAATTGTTTAAATTATTTAGTTTTATATCAAATTTCAGACTCTTTTACTTGGTGAGGTTTTTTTTACTTGGTGAGGTTTTTTTTACTTGGTGAGCAGAAAGCAGAACCGCTTTAAATTACAGATCAGTGAATAAATTCATTACATTAGAGTTTACAGTGCAGATTGCCTGTTCCGCAGCAGATGGGCAGTGGTTTAACACTGCTGCACCTCAAATAGGAATGCGAATGTTGAGTCCTAGTAAAAAAAAAAAAATAAAGAATAACCAAAGACAAGAAGCCAAACCAGAATTTTTTTTCCAGTAATGATGTTGAGTTTTTAAGCAAAATAATGCCTTGAATTTTGTGGTTTTGCAAGGAATGCAGGGTGCTTTCCTGCTTGTTATTTCCACAGCCTACCATGCTAACAGGGAATAGTTTATTTTATAGATAGTTGGTGTTTTAAGCTCTGGGTTAAAATAAAGGAAGTTCCACAACTGGGGAACCTGTGGGGGTGGAGACAACCCCCAGGAGATGTGTGGAGGAAGGCTGGGGGTGGACCGAGTTGGCCAGGGACAGCAGGAGGCTGAAGGCTTGCTTGCCTTGAGAAGGGCGTGTGACACTGTGAGAACACACACAGCCCGGGAAAGAAACTGGAGGAATCAGACGTGTCAGCACAGTTTCAGAGCTGTGACCTCTTTGGGATCACAGGGACAGGGTGACATAGCTCATGGCAAGTACTGTGATGGAAGGATACAAGCTTTTTTAGAAAAGCAGGCAGGGAAATGATTGGAAGTTGTGTTCTACACAAACAAGCATCTCTTTGCCTGGAGCTTTCCTCTGCTTTGGAGTGAGCAACGAGCCAACTGAGATCTGAGGGGTTGGGATCGGTGGGGAGACCAGCAGGGGAACATTGTGGGGCACCTGCTATAAACTGCCTGATCATGAAAAGGAAGCAGATGAAGCCTCAAATAACTATAAAAAAGCTCACAACTGTAGGCCCAGGCTTCTTTGGGAATGTAAAATTGCTCTGACACCTGGAAGAGCCACCTGGTGGGGTAGAAGCAGTCCAGCCAATTTTTGTGGGGCATCAAGAATGCTTTTTTTTTTTGACCCAGATGCTGTATTTGTTACTCAGAAACAAGGAGGAACTAGCAGGCAATGTAGAGGTCAAGGGCAGCCTTGGCAGCAGTGACTCTAGGACCTTAGAATCATAGAATCATAGGATCTTCATGGTTGGAAGGGACCTTTGAGATCATCGAGTCCAACCATACACACACAAAAAAAACCCCTACAATCTCTGCCACTAGAGCATGCCCTTAGAGTTAAGATCCCAAGAAAAGGAAGGCAGGCAAACAGCAGAATAAAGACTCGGTGCTTCAAGAGAACAGAATTGGGCTTGTTCAGGAAACCTGCCTGTCAAGATCCCTCAGGAGATTGCTATGGGGGGCAACGGAGCCTAGAGGAGTGAGTTGATACTCAAAGGTGCCACGCTTATAGCACAAAACCAGTCTCTCCAGTGAGGTGAAACGCGAGCAGGCGTGGCAGAGGAACGGCACGGCAGCGGAACAGCTTGGCTGAATGGACCATGCTTGTCTGAACTCAAACATCCAAAAGGGAGGGTTTGGAAGGTGGATGCAGGGATGAACTACCCAGGTGACAGAAAAGGATTGCCCAGGCATGCAGGGATCAAGTTGGGAGACCAAAGCTCAGTTGGAGTTGAAATCTGCACAGGATGTGAACACCAAGAAGAATGTCCATATTTACTTTGGCAACAAAAGAAAGATGAAGAAAGATGTGGATACGCTCTTTGAGGAGCTAAGGGACCTACTTAAGCACAGCATGGAAAAAGCCGTGGTGCTCAGTGCCTTTTTTGTCTCAGTTTTGATTAGCAGGGTCTGCTCAGAGGCCTCTCAGGTTCCCTGCGCCTAGTGGCACAGTCAGGGGGAGTGAAATACTAGCCACGATGAAAGAAGACAGAGTTGGGAACTGCAGAAGCAAACTGCTCCATGGGATCAGATGGGATGCATCTGAGGGTGCTGAAGGATCTGGTTGACATTATTGCAAGGCCACTGTCTTTTGTCTTTGACAGTTTTTATCAGAGGAGATTTCCGGATGACTGGAAAAAGGCAAATGTCATGCCTTCTTGCAGGAAGGAGGATCCAGAGCATGACAGGCTGGTCAACCTAACCTTAGTTTCCAGGAAAATGACAGAGCAAAGCCTCCATAATGGCCTCCTCTGGCTTTTTCCAGGTGTGTGAAAGACAAGGTGGTGATTGGGAGCAGCCGGTTTGGATTTACCAAGGGCAAATTTTGTGCCTCGGTCATCCTGATTGCTTTCTCTGAGAGCGCTGTTTTGGTGGATGAGGGAAGAGCAGTGGATGTCGTTTACCTTGACTTCAGCAAAGCCTTTGACATGGTCTCACTTAGTATTCCCATAGAGAAAGTGGGGAGATACAAGCTGGATAAGAAGACCGCAAGGTTGGTGGAAAACTGAGCAGACTGACATCCAGTGGGTGGCCAGATTGCGGGTGGTGTTTCTCAGGGGCTGATACTGGGGCCAACACTGTTTTCACTTTTGCGTTAACAACCTGGCTGAGGGGTGGAGTGCGTTCTCAGCAGGTCTGTGGACAATACCACGTTGCTGGCAGCCTTTAACACGCTTGGCATTTGAACTGCCACTTGGAGGGACCTTGGCAAGCTGAAAAGATGGACTGAGAGAAAACGGTTTAATAAAAATTGAAACCTGCAGCCTGTGACAGAGTAATGCCATGCATCAATAAAGGCTGGGGGCCAACGGGGCCAAAAGCTATTTTAAGGAAAAGGAAATGGGGGTCCTAAGGGACAGCAAGTTGAATATGAGTCAGCATTGTGGTCTGCTGACGAAGATGGACAACTTCATCCTGGGCTGTGTTAGCAAGGGCGTAGCCTGTAGGTTTGTGGAAGTGATCTTTCGTCTTTATTTAGCACTCGTGAGACCACACCTGGAGTGCTGCTGAACACTGGAACAGGGGCCCAGAGAGGCTCTGGAATCTCCATCTTTGGAGATTTTCACAAGTCAGCAGGACCAGATCCTGAGTAACCTGATGTAACATCAACATTGGCCTTGCTTTGAGCAGGGGATCAGGCTAGAGGCCTCCAGAGGTTCCTTCTGGCCAACATAACTGTGATTTCATGTACTTTATTCCTTATGCAAGCAGCATATTTGAGGCCCCATTCTGCCACTGGAGACATTGAGGTAAAAACAAGGTAGAAATGATCAAGATTTAAAAAAAAAAAAAGGATGACTGATTCTAGCTACTCTTCCTACTTGATTGTATTTACAAAACAATTTTATAGCGCCCAAGCACTGGGAGTTTTGCCATTGTCTTGAGCAGTAAGACTGATACAGAGTTGTCACAAAAGCTCGCTACGAGGAAGGAGGTTATCTCTGGGCTGATGGACTCCTTGGTGACAGAGTGACAGTGTTTCAACTCTGATTTGAGGAACGTCCTCTTACTAAAGAAGTATAGTGGATCCCTGAGTACTTCATGTTTGAGGTTATGTTGTACAAGCGTGCATGATAGGAGTAAAAAAAAACATAGGAGGTTGCATGTAGTTCATTGGTTTTGCGTGCAGTACGTTATATATATTTGTGGCAAACTGAAAACATGTCTGTATTTATATGAGGCTTACTTGATGTTAGGCTGAACAGAAACATCACAAATTGAAAGTACTGTAAGCAAAAAAAACCCCAAGCCCCACTGAATCAGTGTTTGCTCTGTGAAATGGCTTATTCAGTTAACCGAAGACCTGAAGGCCATTCTGGGTAATGGCATGTTGTCTAAAATAATATGGTTAGCTAAAAAGTAGTACTGAAAGAGCCTGGAATACCAAACACAGTCTTAAAAACCTAACCTAAAACCTAACAAAGCCGAAGAACTGGGAGGAAGAAAATAGAAGGAAAATCTGTTAACTGATTTGTACTGGGACTCCTTAAATTGATTTCCATATTAAATTTGTAATTGTCCCTTTTATGTAGAAAATCTACACTGAGCCCAAAGAATGGGTTGAGCTGTAGCATTTGAGTCTGGAACTGACGTTGTTCTAGGTCCATATTTACATCTGAATTACTCAAATAAGAGGCTCCAGTAAGAGTTGAGAGTGTGAGTACGTTATGGCAGCCCTTCCTAAGGTCCTGCTGCATGAGGCCTTCTGCATTCTTGCTAGAGGTCTTACTCTCCCAGAGCGTGCAAATGGATCTGCCAGTACTGAGGAGCAGCTACAGCATAATCATGCCTGTTCCAGCAAAGAAGATAGCCAGCTGACCAGAGCTGAACCACCGCCATGTGCTGGTTTCACCCTGTGGCTTCTGTGTTTCTCAGTGAAAAGCAACTGAGTAGTCCTATGGTAATATAGTGCTAGCAACATGCCAGCATTTGGTCGAGTTTTGCTATATGAGAGTTTATATCAACTTTGTGTTTTCAGTCCATTTGGTTTTTAAGAAAGATAATCTCATAACTGCTAATAAGCATTGTGATAGTCGCAGGTGGTTCTATGCTACATCGTTGGTTTGGTTTGTTTCTCTTTCGCAGCAATACCTGTAGTTGAAATGAGTCACTGCATGAATACATTTGTTAATTCACAGATTATATAAAATATATCCAGTGATGATAATTGGTCATTAGTAAATGGGGAGAATAGACACAGAGTTTGAAGTGATCAGGTCAAAGTCATAGAGTGAAACCACATCTCATCGTTTTTATACCTGTTGTGCCTACGTATTTGCAGTTTACTTCTTAATGCAATTTATCAATCAGTATATGCCAACTGAGAGTTTCCTCTTGGCATTCTCCGGGTTAAGAGACAGTTAAGAGACATTTGCGGCGGTTTTGCTCCATCATCCTGGCATAAAGGTCTTGTGCTGAAGTGAGGCTGTAACCCCAGGTACTTGGAAATTCCATATCTAAGTACTGGTGGTTTTGTGGGTACATACAGCTTCTGAGAGAGGCTTTGCGAAGGTTACAAGCTGAAGTCTGTCTATGTCATCTGTGCCCTCTGACAGAAGAGGGCTGTGGGCAGGGCTGGGATTGACAGAACTGTGCAAGCACCTCTTCAGCCTTTGGCAGAACTTTTGAATTTCTTGGAGAAACATCTGTGTTTCAAGGAATTCATTCCAGCAAACGTGAGGTTTTCTGAAGAGGGAAAAGCATACCTGACGTGGATTCAGAGTAGCGAGTAGAGTTTTTAAGAGAGACATCCTGCTTTAGGAAAGGTTTACTGGTTTCTGTCTGGGCAGGACTTAGGAGAAGAAGCTTGAGGCCCTAACAAATTGATTTCTAAAACCAACAAACCAAAAAATACCCCACTTCAGAAAACTGTTTTCTGCTTTAAGATGAAGTTCAGTTCATAAATTTTGTTCTATAGAGTGTACTTTATAGAAAGCAAACAATGTGAATGTACGTAATACATACAAATATCTGGTGCCTGGACTGGCAGTGTTGTCCATCTAATGTTCGTACATGCTTATCCTCTCCCTTCCCTATTGCAGGAACCTTATGCAGTAATTTTCACAGCATGATGAGACCTTCTTTGTAGGAAAATATTTAGTCATTTTGTTTACTTTAGAATAATTTAAAGGTCAAGAAACAGTGTTATATACAGTTCCTAAGAAACACAATTGGATTTACAGTGATGACCGATCTTATAAATCAAAACTTTATAGTTAAAATGCCACCTGGGAACTATATACAAAGACTATTCTAGAAGTATGAGAAATACAGATTTGTGTGAACTTACATATTTTATGTTTTGTTAAAAAATATATTTTTCACACTTTTTTGTTAGAAGTGGAACTCAAAATGAGAACATACAAAATTTGGAAACATCTGTGCACCAAGTTACAATTAATATTAACAATCTTCAAAAGTCCACCAGAGAAAGCAGTGTATCCAACTGAAGAATTAAATTAATACAGCTACCCAGTTGTGCTCTTTAACTGAAAGCAATACAGAAAATGAATTGCCTAAACATGTATAATCTCCTGTTTGAGATCTGGCAGCAAAAGGGAAAAAAGCTTATAGAACTGAAGCACAAGTGATACATCATAAGAACTCCTTACAAGAAGCTTACGACAGTTTAGTATCTACACAATCTCTTTAACAAATGGGATTTCCACTGATTATTTACAGATTTCAATGCTGTTATCATTTCATCCAGTCTTTCTATGAGACTTTGCTTATGTAAACAAGGATTAGTTGGCAAAGTTAATTATGGTAAAAGAAAAATGATGGTTAAACTTGGGAAGAAAATGTCATCTAGAGAATATGTTTGCTGCGTTCTACTCGCAGATGCTAAGACAGTATTGATTAGGACCTCAGATATTCCCAAAAGGTCTTTTCTGGAGGTTGCTGTACATGGTAGAGAGATACAAACTAACTTCAGAACCATTAAGATGGGTACCAGAGGAGGGCTAATTGCAGTAGCATAAAATAATTTGCATTTCCAAGGAGGGTGTAATAAAAGAAAACAAGGTGTCCAGCTCTACACAGTGTTCCCATATCACATGGATTAGCAGATCTGTTCCACGTGGGAAACGTTTGTTCTCTAAACAGTCACTTTTCTCTTGGAGGCAGTCGTTCACATGTCATGCGCTTAAGAGTTGCTATTGATTTCAACGGGAAATAGGAATGAACTGGAGTTTTGGGGGTGAACAGAGCTACTCCTATCCAGTTCTTGCCCACTACTGTTTAGAGGCATTTCAATGGGCTTAATCAGAAAGTCAAAGTAGTAACTTAATTCCACATCAGAAGAGGCAGTACAGTTGTGGGTTGCTGTGGTCTTGCAACAAGGCAGAGAGCTACGTTTTCCAAGGTTGCACACTTCGATGATTAAGCCAAAAACCCTTGCATATTTTGACTCCATTTCAGGTTACCTACAGACTTTCCTGTTGAGATCTATTGGACTGAAGTGACTTGTGCAAAAAGTACAGCTGAGAAGGAGTGCAGGAGTGTATAAGCGTCTTACTGTGCTGTATACACGTAATCACTGCACGTACCCACTGCAGGAACCGCCTGGCATCTCAACGGGTGCTTGATCTGATTAAGAACACAATCAGGACTACACTTCATTATTAAAGGCTTCCTGAAATTGTTGAAAGAAAATTAGCTATCTCCATCCATACACATGACATAATGACATGAATGTGCTGTTTGAGATGGGTTCTTACACGGCTGTCGGGAGGGCACTAGTCAGTCACACTCTCAGATGTGCGTGATTAAAAGAGACACGTCTAGACTTCGTGAAAAACATTTTCTAGATGAGTAGTTAGAAGAATTAGAAATATATTTGCTATAAAAAAAATAGGTGATTAATCTGTATTTTAGAGATGTAATCTATCTAAGCCTGGTGTGATTGAAATGGGATTTTTTTAAATTCTTTTTGAATGTGCTTGAAAAGTCACGTTTGCAAAGTGTGTTCTGATTCCAGCAACTCTGGTGTAGATCAGAGAATTGGTGGAAAGCTTTTCAGATTATCATTAAATTTATACACTAAAAGGCAAACCCCATTAAATTTGTCATTTTTGATGGATGTGTGTGTTTAACCTTCAAAGGTGGAGATCCCTCAAGGAAACTATTCCAGTGCTGTGTTAGCCTTACCACTAACTTCCCAAAAAGTTAACAGGATTCTTCTGTGCTGGAATTTAAACCTGTTATTTTCACTCTTGCCTGCCACTCACGTGGAGTACAGATGATTCCTTTTCTCATTCCAGAGCTATATATGTATCTAAAGATTGCTATCCTCTTTGCAAACTTAATTTTCTTCTTCAGGTTAAACTTTAACAGTCTTTTTAATCTTTCCTCATAAGCAGTATCTTCCTGTACTCCAGTTACCATCGTTGCTTCTTTAGGCTCTGCTTAGTGGCCCACACCTTCAGGGTAAGACGTGGAAGGTCTTGTCCAAAACAAGACATGCACTGCTTAGACCATCCTCCTTCCCATACACTCCAGTTTGAGTTTGCTGGCACTCTTCTGGGAGAGGGATTCACTGGATTCACACACAGTAAAGTCATCAAGAACTTGGAATTATTTAACATCCCTTGAAATGAAAAAGGAATTGTGTAACACTGCCTTGCTATAACTTAGCATTGTTTTCAGTGGATTACTTGGTGTGGAGTGAGTGCCATCTGGAGGTTAGGAAACACAGAGATCTATATGCTTTCATGCCGAAAAACAAAATCCCTATGCTTTATAAATGAAATGTTCTTACATGAATAGGAGCTTGAGCCTAACAGATACTGAGCATCTGCCACTCCGTATAGTCTGTGACCCGTAGCAAGAGTTGAGGCTGCTCAGTATGTCTCTGGTAAGGCATGCTAGTGTAATGACTTTTCAGTATTACGCAATCACCAATAAATATTTAGCCTCTGAGTGGCCTCTGCAGTTTTTGGAAGCAGCTCTGGACGACACAGGGACAAGGAAAGGTTTGGTCTGCTCTCTCCTCTCCCTCTTTTAGATGTTGGAAGACAAATCAGTTCCTGGTGCAGTTTTCTGCTCAGAAGAGAGATCAGAAGGCATTTTGGCTGAACAAGAAGTTGTCTTTTTTGAAAAGTAGGTTCCCATTTGGCGTGTCTGAACGCAGTTGTCCACCAGAACTCATGTCTGCACAGAGTGGAATCAGACCTCCTCGCCTGGGCTGGTTGCAGGATGTGGTCATCCTTCTTCTCTAGGTAGCTTAGCTGTCATCTTGAAAGCCTTAATCCTCCACTTCTCACTGCGTTGAGGAAGCCAGGAGGAGAACTGCTTGGTGCCATGACTTCAGTGAGTGGGATTTGGCTCTTCTTTCCACAGTGTCTTTAGGGTTTTCCAGACACCACATGGATGTTGACAGTGATCACGCTGGTCCATACCACTCTTGTGCTTTTGAACTGCCTTCTGCTGTTGAAGTCTAATTGTAAAAATAGCCTTAGTTGCAAAGCATAAGTATACACATCTCCACCTCAGTCTGGTGAGGGATTGCAGCCTGCTGTATCAAGGCAATGCTAATGGCTTCTATGTTATCTGCACCTAGGGCTGAGCATAGCCCTACAGAAGCTACATACGGTTCAAAAGGCAGATAATGTATGTACAGTCCATCCTCTACTGCTTTTTCTCTACAGAACAGCAGGTCATAAAGTTTGCATCTATGTAATGAAGATGCACTAGTGAACAGACTTTAAGTATTGTGTTGATTTAGCTTGATGATGGTTTCCCTGGGCAACCACAGATTTTAGGAGCTATGAACCAGTTAAATTCAAGGTCAATGATCCTAAGTGTAAGAGAGGTTGTTGAGCTAATGCCCTTCAGAGCAAAATGTGAAAGCTTGCTTCCTTGTCAATGAGTTTCCATCAACTAAACCAGAAAAGAAGAGTAAGAGAGGGGAATTTGAGAGCAGTAAATCTAAAGTCAGAAAAATGGAAACTTGTGTGAAAAAAAATCAGTTCTCCCTCCCTCAGCAGGGCAGGGTGAAAAAGCACAGAACACATCTCACGTGCCTTAAATTTTATTCTTTAGAGCAAGCTTAAACATGCAGATGACAGAGGTTGATGAATCCTTGGCTAACTACATGAAATGCAATGAGGTGCTGCATTTTATTGGGCTGACTTTCAGAACTGAAAATATGTTGTTGGGACTCATCTGAGCGGGTCTCCATTAATTGTTTATTTTCAGGAGATAAAAATTCATGAAGAAATTGTCTTTTGGCTGTAATCTTTCTGATGTTAGTTGCAACCTTACTGTAGACGTGCATGGGAAGACGGATGAGATCTGTCATGCTAACTCTCTGTATATGGCCCAGTCACCCCAAATACAAAGAGGATTGTCTCCTACAGCATTGTTGGACAACATCCATCTTTGCTCTTGAAATAAAATCCATGCTAGACAGTAGCATTGGTCTCTCTGAGAAAAAGACTGAGGAATTTTTTTACACGCCGTGGAGTCTGTTGGCTAGAACCGTTCAACCTGCTTTGTTACTGTTCTATTTTTACTGAAGCACTAGGAAGGCTGGAGCTCACCCTCAAGTTTCCTCTTTCGTGTTCCACTATTGAAGAAGTAATCCATGTTTACCAGAGCCCTGCCAAGTTCAGAGTCCATTCGACTGCCAATCATTTGGTTGGTTGAGTTGGGAACTTTGCTTGAGAACACAGGCATATAGTTTGGCAGTGGCTTCTGCTCCTTTTTATTACCCTGGATGAGAAAAAGGCCATTAATAAGTTTTCAGAATTACATCCATCACTTGTTACAAAACTACAAGTTACTGAGATTTCTTATAATATCACCACTTTTGCTTTTGAAATTAGAATTTGAATGTACTTTAAAATGTCATACTGAAGGTACATGAAAGAGCTGAAGAAATAAAGTAGAACAATTGTTTTTTCCTGTCATCTTATGTGGGAATAGGATAACAGAGGGAAATGAATAATTTTCAAGTGTGTTGAATAAAGTGTCAGCTGGGACAAAAATTAGCTTGCTCTGGAATGGTCATGGTGGGAGGTTTTTTGTTTCTTTTTTAGTAAGTGGCTTGGATTTCAGCATGATGACATCTTACAAATTTTCTCGCAGGAAGTTGGTTCTTCTAGCACTTGTCTTTCTATGGAGTTGTTAATATTGAAACAGATTGAGCACACACACACGTGCT
Organism: Rissa tridactyla; assembly: GCF_028500815.1. Classification (NCBI taxonomy): domain Eukaryota; kingdom Metazoa; phylum Chordata; class Aves; order Charadriiformes; family Laridae; genus Rissa; species Rissa tridactyla. Next base: position 111,294,165 of record NC_071468.1, on the reverse strand, counting down.
GTATTTCTTTGTGGCGTAGGTAGCAGATGAAAGGCACTTCACTTCTTTTTTATTTTTCCTAAAGATTTTAGTCTTAAAGTATTTGCCGATTATGCCTAAGTATGCTTCAATTTGAAACACTACCCTAGCTCAAATTGACGAAAACTAAAAAGAGCCTGGATTACTGTTGAATGTTTGTTCAAAACTTACCATTTGGTCATAGTCCTTTAGGAAGCTCCAGTTCTGGTACCTTGGAATAGAAGTAAAAAATGCAGTGTAAAATTTTCTCTCTTTAAATAAAATACTGATATTGGTCATATTTGAATGCCTACTTAACTTCTCAATTTGATACTTACAGCCCAGATCTTACACCTGCAAACTCTTTGTACTGAAACCTGTCTTTTCTGTGCTGAAGCCCAGGGCTTTCCTTATTCTCACATACAGCTCATGCTATATGAGCAGTGGGGTTTTTTTGCTAAAGGAAGATGAGGATAACATGTCCACAGGGTATTCCTTGTGCAAATGCAGATAGATTAGCAAAGTCCCGAGTCACTCTAGCAAACTTTTGTCCCATGCCTTGAGCAAGACACAGCTTCTTACTTTTTAAATGACCAGTATTCTGCCAGCAGAAGTCCCTGGTAGGAATTTCCAGAGCCATACTTCCTGCAGGCAAACACCCACGGGAGTATTTTATGCAGCTAGGCAGCTGTGCTAGGAGCAAATTGAGTCAGAAGACCTGAGTTTTGTTCTTCAGCTCTGTTCTATACCTGGTGTGGGGCTACAGGGCAAGTCCTTTGATTTTCTGTCCTTTGCTTTGCTCGTCTGCGCAGCACAGCCACGTACCATGTGGAGCTGGGAGCACTGGATTTCTGTGCTGCATTTTTTTATCTTGCTATGCCAGCCGCTATTTGAATGTATCAGATTTGGGTGTTATTGGATGGTGCCAATTACTGAGAAATGCTTGGGTCTCCAAGCCATGACTATGTACCCCTGGGGGCAGGCACAGAGAGTCCCTCCTGCTGCCTTAGCTAGGGAATGGGCATGGAACATGAGGGGCCCCTTTGGGAAGAGTTTGAGGACACAACATTGGCCACCACGGCCTTGGCTTTGCGTGAGTCAGAGAGTCCTGGCCGTCAGCCTTTCCCTCAGGTATAAAGGAGCCAGACAGGAGTGCAAATGTGTCTCTGGGGAAGCTGTGATTTGTGTCTCCTCCAGAAGGCCGAGGAGGACAGGGATTTTCAGATCGTTTCTTTTCCCATTCTAAAAAATCCTGAGTGATGTCCTTCTTTCTCCTCCCTTTCCTTTAGCTTGGCTAGCGCACAGTCGGAACTGGATCTGATTTTACTTTTGCCAAGGATATTCTTCTAATAGGCATGCTCATGCTGTGTACTGAAGTATGAACGTAAACACTTATTCAAGATACGTAGCAGAGACAGGGAGGATCTTAATTTCAGGTTCCTTCAGGTCACTGGCGTATACACAGTCAAAGCTTAGGTTGTATGTGTGCAGTTCAATCTGAAACACTCTGACAATGGGGCGTGTTCAGTAGATTTACAGATTGGGAATACAAAATCACGGTTTGGCAGAACACTCTGTTCAGCTTCCATTTCAGCCATTTCCAAGAATATGAGAAGAGGTGATAATATCAGTGTGTCTGCAATAAATTATAAAGGTTGGCACATTTGTATCTTCGTTGTGGAAATCTCTGTAAAGCTAAAAGATACTTAGCATGCAACTCTTTGCATCTTTTTTCAGCTTAAACCCAGCATGCCAGGAGATACTAGCATAGATGTTGTCCAGTGAAGGGAAAGAGAGAGAATATAATCTTAGAAAGGAAGGTGTTAGGGTCTGATCCAAAGTCCCTGCAGAAGATTTCCTTTGCTAGTGTAGGCTTTGGATCAAGCCCTAAGACTGTCAGGGAGCATCAGTACCGTTGTCAAGAAGAGGCATGAAATGGAACAAGTGGCTTACCAGATTTTCCTTCCTTTCTGTTCAGCCTCCACAGCCTCTCTCCAGATCCTATCCTGTTGAACCTGGTCCTGCTGCAGTGCTGCCTGCTCGGCTGCCCGGGCCCGAGTAGCCGGTTGTGCAACGACAGCTCTTCTGGGTTGGGTGCTGCCGAGAGACACAGATGGAGCTGAGGCTGGTTGCCCCACAGGTGTGGTTGCTGGTTGCCAAGACCTAACCAAGTTATTTCTCCTGAATCCAGAACGCTTTCCCCGCTTGTCCATTTCGAGACTTATTGTATCCCCAGTGTTGTTACGTATATTGATACCTGCAATTATTTGCAGTTTCAAAGCTCTTTCTCTCCTAGCATTTTCTTTTAGCTGCTGATTTGGAGTGCTTTCAGAAAAGTAACGCGCACGGTAGCACTGACAGGCAGTGCTTGGCACTGTTTTACTTCCCTCATTTAATGCTCATTTCCTACCGCTTTATGGTGCTTCGTTGCTTTAACGCTGAAGGAGTTTTCATGGTAACAGCAATTTTGTAAGAAATGACTGTTACTGAAAGCCATCGGATCTCCAGCTTTAACCAGCAAACTCTCAGTTTAGGAGGCGATTACTGCTGCTTGCAGCTGAGACCACCCTCTATTAAAAATCCTCGGAACAATAAAGTCTGGTTTAGTAGCGAAGGGTGCTGTGATGGTTGCTGCTGAGTATATCAGGAGGACTTTTGTTGTGGTTATGTGGCAGAAGCAAAGTCTCCTGAAAGCTGCTGGTTCCCCTGGTGTGTTTACTGTCTCCCTTGGAAACAAGTCTGACTTGTGAATATTCACCAGAAAGGGGGCAGCCACCCAACTGGACAGCTGCTGGGGCCTTGAACTCTATGTGGGGCAGAGCTTGTTTGTTTAAAATAAGGTATTTCAATCAATCTGTGCTTTGAAAGCTCTTTCTTTTCAGATTTTAAAAAAATAGCAGCCAGAGATCATCAAAAGTCCCTTTTAAGTACTTAGAAATTTCTGCAGAAGGTATTAAGCAACTATGAGAAGTAGTTTTTAAGTAACTTTAAAGGGTTATTAGTATACAAAGTGAGAATTTTCAAAACGGTGTCCAAAATGTCAGTGTTTGTCTTTACAGTCAGGCTGTTGGGCTTTTGTGGTATGAAGTCACTTCCACAAGTATTTGTGACCTTGCAGGAAAATGGAGTATTTTAAGTATAAATTTCCTCTGAAATTCTTGACTGACTTGTTTTTGAGTAGTGTGGATTAGCTCCAGATGAATTCTAGCCTCTTGCTTCATCTTCCTGGTAAATGAACTTTGAATCTACTTTTTTTAGGGGGTTTTTGGCAAACTTACTTGCAGTATTGGGAAATACATACTGAATTTGGCAAATAATTTATTTTAAAATAGTTATAACTATACAACAATCCAAACATTTCATGTAGACATATTTGAGCAAGAAATACTTCTATATTTGGAAAAATCATTCTGACTTTGCAGAATAACGTAACTTAAGAGGAGGTAAACACCTCAAGTCACATTGTTTGCTTTGGGTTTGAATGACATTTTAGTAGACTGTTTGTTTGTTTGCTTGTTTTTCTGAGATAATTGAAACCTAAACAGTGTTTTTCATCTCTTTCAGCCAAAAAGCAAAAAAAGTCATGTATTCACACAGCATTATCATGAGCTGAAGAAACGAACTGTTTGCCAACCTGGCTGGATAGTTGTCTCTGTTCCTCTCGTAGAATCTACTTATCCTGCTGCATTCATTCCAGGGTCCTCTCCAAGTTGGAGTGTGTGCAGCTGGTTGGAGAATGGGGTTTTATCAGCATCTGACTGCTTTAAAAGGAAGCTGAGTCACATTTGGAAGACCCAATGCTCCTGATCAGGTCAGGAAAGAATCATGATGGGAAGTCTGTTCCTGTGCATGGAACACTTTTTAATTCTTGTTTACAAAGTTCTTGTGTTATTTTAATTCTAATCTTTCCTTCAAGTCAATTTCTGCAAATTAAACATCATAATAAATTATAAATGGCCATGGAGCTGAGTGCATAGCTTCCAAATGACTCCTCGTAGCCACTGAATAAACTGGATGAAAAGATTACAAGCAGGTCTTTCGAGTCTATGCCATTGAGTGGTGTCCGCAAAGATGCAGGGCCATGAAGTACCTCTCAGAACATCTTACTGGAAGTAAGTGAAGTGATAGGTTAAAGCCAAATCTGTTGGTCTGAGACCCCACAACCTTAGACAAGAAGGAAGTCTTAAGTGTTTAGGACTTCTTTAGGCTTTAAACAAAAGTAAGCTATGACTTAATACATGCAGGTATTGGACACTTCAGTGTTCAGGCCATTTCTCTGGAAATAATAGAAGGGAGTGGGATCGTGGCTGTTTAAGTAAGTTGGGTTTTAAAAAATATTGTAATGATATGACTTTAAAATGTAGCTGCTGTTCCAAAAACAGATCACTAAGAGCTGATATTTTGAAAATGATCCCATTTTCTGTTGGGACCAGAAGTCATTAAGGGAGTGATTATGGACCGTTAAAGGACGTCAAGTGTTCTATGTGCAAGGATGAGTGCAAGGATGTTATTTTGGACGTTACTTTAGATTCCTTACCGGATATACTAGTAGCCCATTTAGGCCTTTTACTAGATTAACAGCTCAGCAGAACTGCTGCAGATACTGAACTGTTTCCCCTCATATTACCAGCTGCCAGTTTAGCATTTTATTTGTTCATTACAACTTGGGGCATTTAAGCAGGGGCGCTCATTCGAATTGGTACGACTGATTTACTGTGCACTTCTTTTCATCCTGTAGTAGAATAGATTGGTGTTTATTGTGGCTTCATGCGAGGCTTCATGCCATATGCGTCTATCTAAATTGATTATGGCGTCTTTATTTTTTCTGTTTGGGGATGTGAAACTTGAAGAAAGTTTTGAGTGTCACTGTAGGAGATGGTGCCTTTGCTTAGGATTTTGTTTTGGGATTAGTTTATCCGACAAGCATGTTGGTGCCCACCATTCTGAGGAAGAACTTGACGGAGGTTAATCTTTTGTTGTTGCCAGTCAAGTGATGATATGTACTATGAATTCATCTGTGAAAAATATGTGAGTTTCTTTCCCCTGTGAAAGGAAAAAATGTCTAGAGAGGCTTTTTATGGAGGAAAAAGTTCAGTTGTTTAGACAAACCATTTTTATTTGACCACAAGAGGGTATTGCAGTATCAGTTATGCAAGACTTGAGCTAATGTTTGACTTTATATGCACTGCCTTATTTTTAAAATACACGTTTCTGGAAATTGATTATTTATACTAAGCAGGAGTTAAGAAAATTAGGTTTTGTATGCCAGTATTTGATGTCCTGGTACAGAGGCAATTTCTGAACTGTTTTTTCTAAAAACGGTTTTGTTTTTTATAGTAACAAGCTTCTTGAAGCATGAGAAGTTCTCATTGATTTCACTGGAAGAAAGGGACTGAAGAGGCTTATTCCAAAACACTGAAAAATGTAATGGAAATTGCTTGGTTAAATGCGAGAATACAACAGTTACAGAAGGGAAATCATAACAGGAGATGAACGTGTTGCTGCTTTCGTTGGAAGTGCATGTTGGTCCAGGATGGATGCTGTCAAAGTCAGCGAGACTGATCTGATTTTCCCATGTGGTCCTACTTGCAGGAATAAGGTTGAAATTTTTTTTAGCTCGTTTGTGTTTCCCAGATTTCCCCTTTACATCCAAGTCTTCTACAGTATTTTCTAGCAGTTTTTTCCTAAGTCAATACTGTGTTGGGATACTTTGCTTCAAAAGTTATGTCTTCTAAACTTTAAGGACAGTGCTGCCAAATGTTCATGCTATGTTTTGTATAGTTCAGACCTTGGAAGAGGGAGCTAGAAGGATTTCTGGATTCTCACACTCCTAGATCTGCTGCTCAATGTAGGAGAAGACACATGGTATGCCTACCTGTCTCTCAATAAGCCCACCTGTCAAAGCAGAAGGAACGCAGTCATATCAAATTGTTTGCGAAGAAAAAATTTACAAGGGGTCTGATAGTGATTTGGTGGACAGGAAAGCAATTTTCATATGAGAAAGTTTGTGTTTGTAAGATATTGCAGGGATTTAAGGCACACACACATTTAAAAACACAGGTGCAGTGTCTATGTCATGTTTGAATAAGAGGCAGGAGGAAGGTCATCAGCTGGAGGAGAAGGAAGCTCTAGACACCAGCTTTTCAGAGCAGATGACCATTTGGAATATCTCTGCCATTTCACGTATGGGATGGAGACCCCCATGTAAATCTTCCGGTATGAGCAGTGTCGCCTGCCTCTGAGTAGTGACATTTGTGTTGTCATCATCACCTGCCTCAAATGAAACAAGATCAGTCAAGTCAGTCAAGACTGCAGGTTGGAATTGGTCACGGTGGCGGTTAGCAGAGCAGAGTGTGAGATGATCGGTGAGAGGACACTGAGCACCCAGCGGAGAAGTAACGGATGGCAGAGCATTGCTGCGGTGCTTTCTCACCGGCCCTGGATGCTAACCGGCAAGGGTCCTAGAAAGCCTGGAAGCGACAGATCCTGCCAATCTGTGACTTGATCTGGCAGGAGCAGGGGGCCTTGAGTCACTGCATGCAGCCAAAATGGGACTGAATCCTGCAAACCGCCAGTTTGGAGTAAAACCCCTTCTAAACAAAGAAAACGTAGCGAGTTCATTAAGGGCCTCATTTTTTAAGTTTTGCTGTATCTTTGATACAAAAATATAAACTTCTTTCTTGTCATAATGGAGTTCTGCCGAGAGAGCCTGGCAAGTTGAGCGTCTGTTGCGTCGGCAGCGCACAAATATCACTGAAGGGAATGTCTGCTTCCAGTGACACAGAGTCTGACACTTCAAAATAAAATCAAAGCTGTAACGCAGACTGTAAGAAATCTGTTGTGATTTTTTTTGTCCCCTTCTTTTAATACAAATTCCAGTGTTCCAAAATATGTTAGCTACTGATATGCAGTTTGCTTTATTTGAAACAAAAATTATTTCTTTGAAAAAAAAATAAATTATTGAATATTAAACAGCAGCTATTCCATATAATATGCAGGCCTGTTGTGTTAGAGTCTTCTGCTTAAACCTGCCGCCTGAGCAAGACGATGGGATTTCGGGGAGGGACCACTGCAGGGCTGGTGTGTGAGTAGGGATGTTTGGAAGTATCTGGTTTGAGGAGAAAGAACTATAAGAAGTGTTCCTCACTGTCTGAGTCTTACGAATGTTTTCAGTTGGTATTTCACATAATTTCGGTCTTAGGGGAGGCTAGATCCTCTCGAGAAGTGCAATATTGCGTGGACAACCGAAGTTGTGTTTGTTCATCGGAGTTGTTCAAGTCACATCCTCACCACGGCAGGGAGCTCTGGTGACTGCATAGTGGAGCCTGGCTTTATTGTCTTCATCCTCGCTGTTTTCTTGCACAGTTCATTAACAGGTCTGAGAGAATTTCAGTGTATAAAGTGATTAAGTACTTCTGAAAAGGTTGTGCTTCGTACTGCTTAAGTACCTAAGGCAGCAGTTTGCCCTCTGAAGTCTGGCATAGCCCTGCTTTTCTGCGCTCCCGTAGTGTGCAGCTGTTAATAGTATCAGCTTACAGGTCAGCGTAGAACAGCTGAGGAGAAGCTGCTTCACAAATACTAGAGATGCAGTTTTCTCCCTCTGCTGCCTGGGGCACTGTAATACTTACAGAAGCATTTTGTCCCGTGAATTACAATATTCCAGGTGTATATCACTATATATTTCAATGCTCAAGACGCTGTTATTTTTTGGATTATTCTTTGTTTCTTAGCTATTTCGTCCAGCAGCTAAGAGTCTATTTGTTGATCTGCACTTTAATACACTAAATGTTTCATCTACCATCTACCGAATACCGTCATCACCGTATTCAGAAAGGACAGGAACTTTCTGTTTTGATGTGAGATACCAAACATTTTCTGCTGCAGGTTAGGCAAAGTTTTCAAATTAGGGTGCCGGATATTGGTTTTAAATTGTGTCTCTGGCTATTAAATGAAAGGGACCTGTTTTTTCAAACTTTCTTGACCTTTGCAAGTCCTGTTGGCTGAGAATTGAGCTACTTCCTTTTCATTTTTTTCAAGGTAAGTGTCAGAGTCTAAAATTGGGAAGCCTTGTCTGAACATGTCAATCACAAGCTTTATCTGTTTTTCAGCAAAGCTTTTAGCATCTTCATTGCAGCTTTCCATTAGTAGGTTTCCTTCTTAAATGTAGAAGCTGGTGTTAAATCACACTTCAGGCTGGTGTTTGGCCAACTCTGACTGTTGGGGATTAGAAGGAAGTTCTTCCTAAAGGCAGGATGCTCCCATAACTGGATGTAGGGTGTTTTATGCATAGCCTTTTCTTTGATACACTACAACCTGGTGGCAAGTTACCTGAGATCACAGGAGAATTCGGGTTTGAAGGGACCTCAGGAGGTCTCCAGCCTGACCTGCTCCTCAGAGAAGAGTCAGCTCTGACACCAGACCAGCCGCTCAAGGCTTTGTGCCATCGGTCTTGAAAGCCACCAAGGATGGAGACTGAACAACCTTTTTGGGCAACGAATGTCACTGTTTGGCTAGCCTCCTGATGAAGAAGTTTTGCCTTATATACAGTCAGAACCTCTCTTGTTTGAACTTGTGCCAATTTTATTTCATCCTCCCACTGGGTACCGCTGTAAGCAGCCTGGCTGTGTCTTTCCAATAGTCCAAAGTCTCTCCTTGCAGGTACTGGGAGACTTCTCCGGGGTCTCCCCACAGCCTTCCCTGCTCCAGGCTGAGCAGGATTTGATCACTGGTCGCATTACCTGTGCTACGCAGATTTGTCAGATGTTTACCTAACTCACTCCGTTCTCCGTCCCTGCCCGATTTGACCACATAACACTCATGCTCGATGAGACAGATGCCCCATGAGACCTAGAAAAGAAAGTAACAGAGTGTACTGGGAGAGCACAGTCCGTTTTGCCGTTCTTTTCTTGGATCACCTGCACTGCTCCCTGGTTCAGCTCAGCCTTATTCCTTCTACGGTTGTAGAGAGCTGCTTTGTTTTGCTATGGAGCTGGAAACTTTTGCTCCCTGAAGAAATGGACAGCCAGAACAATGTGAAATCCTCCTGCATGTATTTGGAGCTTTGTATTTTTAGCTCAATTGTGCAACAGTTTACATGTGAATACTCAAACAGTAAGGCAAAAATGAAAGGAAAACAGCTGCGTCCCGAGACCTTGTGGCCAGAGCAGCCAAACAGACTTTGAACAGCTTTCAGACCGGACTTTTATTATACCAGATGCTTCATTAAAGATCCTGCTGTGGTTTAATGAAGAGAATGAGAGCCTGGCTCTCGGGATAGGCTATGTTACAGTTTTCAGGACAGGTCCCAGTTTTTAGGAAAGCTTTTCCTTAGGTTACTGCTTAAGTTTAGAAAGCTTTCAAAGGAGCAGACAGCTATGCAATTAAAGATACAGTTGCAGAATTAGGATAAAATCCTAATTCCTTACAACTGACCACTTAGTGAAAAAAGGGCAAGACTTTGTCCTACTTTTTGTGTGAATTATGCACATAATCTGCACACATGCAGTATGATGATTATGTATCTCTTTAAAAATCCATCTTTGATCACAACGCTGACAGAAGTGCACCTGCCAGCCGCTGCCATTTACACATCATAAAAAACTTCAGTTTTCAGATTGCGGAAAATTGTTCACCTGTTCAACCTGAAATATTCATTTTGAAATACAGTGAGATCAGTGAATCTTTGATGAATGAGAAGCAGGGTTTCCAAAATGCTTCCAGGATTTGGAGTCCCAGGACAGAGAGCAGAGTAAAACCAGCAGCCTAACAGCATGGAGAACCCTGTGTCAGGTGAGGTCTCCTACAGCTTTCAGCATTCCTGCTGCTGAAGAGCAGGAATCTCAAAGCTCTGCGATACTGGGCTACCCGCATCCTTGGTTTCTGGTCAGACCATTCAAGGCTTCCATATGTTTTTTAAAAGAGTGGAAAAGACAGCAACCAAGATAGGGATATTCAGATGTGCTTTTTCATTCTCGATGATCTGCTGCAGCATTCCAGGTCATTGGTAGTTTAAATCATGAAGAGAGCATGCTGCAAGTCTTGGTTCTTGTCTGCTGGGCATGCTAAGGATCCTTTAAATGTATTCTAAATTGTTTAAGATTGACTAACCTGTGCAAAATTAGTTGGATCAGTTGAGTTAGTCACAGACAGAGGCATCTACTGCCATGTAGAAAGTCCTAGGATACTTGAGAAATCCATGCAGGGCCAGCAGATCCATAGCAAATCTGCAGGAGACCCATGTCTTTCTACGACAGCAGGAGGGAAAGGCAGGAACATCTGTCTGTCAGATTGCACTGGGTGACTATGGGTGCCTCAATCTTCACCTCTGACATACGGTTAAGTGTGTTTTTCAAGCAAGTCTCCCAGTCATCTCTACGTACTGTATTTTGGGTTGTGCCACAGGGTGGTCTTGGGACACGCAGGCTGTGGGGACTGCTGGGTTGCTGCTGGGGAGGCTGAGCTGCCCCCGCTCTCCAGCTGCTCGTGGGCTTTAGTGCTGAGGACCAGGAAAGAGCAGGCAGCCCCTGGCCCGCAGGGTGGATTAAACGTCCCTGTGAGTCCTTAACAACAGTCGGCTTCACTCCACGGCCCCACACTGCCTGCTGTTGTAGGTATGTTCCCTACACCTCCATTACCTGTAAGGATGGTGGAGATACCCCCGTAGTGTCTTACATGCAGGTGTTGAAAATGAGATTTCTTAATAGGAGAGAAAGGTATAACTACACCTATGCTAAGAAAATAGTGCCTGGCCCCGCTCTCTGGGTGGGAATTGGAAGCATTCCCCACCTTAGTGGAAGAACTTTATTATTAAGTGATTGCATTATATTGCATGATATTTTCTGTTACTGATCTGCTGTTTAAAAAGGGACTTACCCAGGAGTAAAGGGAGAAGCTGGGTGGGGGACTTTGTAGGAAAATAACTTGAATTTCCAGTCTTGTGCTAGAGGAGAGTATGTGTTTTTTCTCTATTTGAGATGGTTTTTATTCCTAATTCCAGCCATTTTTCTTTCATAAGAGTTTTGTTTATATACTCGAACCTGACAATTGGAGGATTAAGGATGTGTTTGGACTGATTTTTGCAAGTCTGATTATGCAAACCACCTATGCCGTTAGCATAAAACAAAAAGCAGAAACTTTCTTATGCTTGTAGTTCCAGCGGGAGAGCAGTTCACAGGAGCTAGAAGTTTTGCTGGTGAATGAGAATGTCCATTTTGGAAATAGCCTGCACTAGCTCCCTAGTTATAATGGTGCCACGCCCTTGCAAAAGGCTAATTTAGGGATTTTGCAAGAAGCCTCTCTTGTGCTGTATCTGTTTGCCCTTTGCCTGTTCCCATTCCTCCAGGGCCTCATTAACTTGCCGTAATGTGACTGTTCACCTGGGCGGCATACCTTAACTTGCACAAACCTACCGTTTTGCAAGAGGACTAGAAAACAGCAACAGTGAAAGCAGACTTTTCAAACTGCTGCTTCTTTTTAAAGCTTTCCTCACAAAATACAGATTAAAATACCATTTTTAACTTAAAAAGAACATCTTGCTTTTCTGCCTACCTTTGTTTATGGTGAGCGTTCCAATTCATTTCCTTCGAATAAGGACTCCTCAGTGCCATGATGTGTGACGGCTGCTTTACTTCATATGTTCTGTTTTATGGACTCCACTATTGGTACGGTTGTTAGCTGGGAGAAGTAAATAGACTTTGAGCAAAAGATCACACCATAGCAACCCTCCGCTTCTGTTTACAGTTCAAATAAACGTCTGTGCCCTGCAAATTTATGGCCTGAGGAATTTTCTAAACCAGTACGCTAATTGGTTTAATAACAAAAGGATTAATGCAGATAAGTTGAAGACAAATTTGCGCGCAATATTTAAATGGTGAATAATTTTATTTTTTTACAAGCTGCCAGTAAGTAATGTATCACAGCCACTCAGCAGGGAGAGGGTATTTTTTGACTTATTTATCATATGAGAAAGTGCATGACAGTTCTGAGGGAGAGATTCATGAACGCACTCAGCAGAACAAGTTCTCCCATTAAAATCAATATTAAAACTTCCTTTGTTTATGGGAGCAATTCTTTGTATGTTTTGAAAAACTGTGGGTTTATCACTTCCTTACTTTTTGGTTAAAGAAGTAACTTTTACGCAAGCAAAACTTCTGTTGACTGGGCTGAACGTTTTGCTCAAAAATGCTGGTGGAATAAGATATGTGCCGCTGAAAATCCTGGCTGCAGGGGGATTTTAGGCCTTTAAAGGATATGCCAGGAAAGGACATTTTTTCCTTTCTGCAACTGATACTAAGACACTGTTGCTAGCGGTGCTTTGGGTTGGTTTTTTTTTAATATGCAAATTGGCAAGATTTTGTTCCAAAGGGTAATAATTCCTTAGAGATGTCACCCATACGTGTTGGTCCTTCAGCCTTTATACTTGGCCAGTGGTGCAGAAAACGTGGTCAGGGGAAGGGTGCGTCTGGGGTGGAGTCACCATTTTGGAGGGTGGTGTATCTGGTGAGGCCCCCCTGGGTTTTGGCATGGAGAATGGCTGGAGAAGCTGATTTGGAGGCAGGGCAGGGTTACGTATGCGATGATGTTCTTCTGATTTGGTTCCTGCTCATGTCTGTGTGTGCTACGGGATATCTACGTTTTAATTTAAATACAAATGTGGTATCTGGCCAGCTGGTGGCATAGCTTCTCATGATATCACTGGACAAACGAAGCACGCGTAATCCCAACCAAAACTGGGCCAACCAGCGGGTCCAGTGGTTGTGAGCTGGGTTCACTGTTCAAAAAATGGTTGCTTTAGCGCAAGAAGCTGTGTTGCAGTTCTGTTTGGTGCTCTTAAGCACCGTGCTAAAGGCAGCAATGTGCCATTGCACAGTCAGAATTTAAAAATATCATCTAAGTAGCAAATCTACCATTTATGATCCTCAAATGAACCAGATGAATTGTACCTTGTAGAATATTATTTTATCTCTTCTGTATTGGGGTGAAGAACTGAGGGTCAGGAACAACCCTGGAATTCATTCTGGACAGCGTATACAGTGAAGGAACTACGTACATAAGAACCAGCGGTCACCAGGTATAGGATACCCTATATCTGCACACCCGAATGAGCTCAGCAGAGCGGGGTCACTTTTTAGGCTGAGGATGCTGGGCGCAGTGTATCTCTGTGCGGACTGGGGATACTGGCTGATACTGGAGAGGTGGGGAGACTGTGGGGCAGAGCATGGGGCAGTCCTTAGAGAGCCCTGGGGGAGCCATGGGGTGAGGTAGGACGTAGGTGGTGGGAGGCAGGTGTGGGGCTGTTGGGGTAGTATTGCAGCAGGGGTGGTACTGGTGAATATTTTTTTTTTATTATAGAATCACAGAATCTTCATGGTTGGAAAGGACCTTTGAGATCATTGGGTTCAACCATACACACCAAAAACCCCCTACGGTCTCTGCCACTAGAGCATGCCCTGAAGTGCCACATCTAGACGTTTCTTAAATACCTCTAGGGATGGTGACTCGACCACCTCCCTGGGCAGGCTGTTCCAGTGCCTGACCACTCTTTCAGTAAAGGAATTCTTCCTAATATCTAACCTAAACCTCCCCTGCCGCAACTTCAGACCATTTCCTCTGGTCCTGTCATTATTCACCTGGGAGAAGAGGCCAACACCCACCTCTCTCCAACCTCCTTTCAGGTAGTTGTAGAGGGCAATGAGGTCTCCCCTCAGCCTCCTCTTCTCCAAGCTAAACATGCCCAGCTCCCTCAGCTTCTCCTCATATGACCTGGTCTCCAGACCCCTCACCAGCCTGGTAGCTCTCCTCTGGACACGCTCCAGCACTTCAATGTCCCTCTTGTACAGAGGGGCCCAGAACTGAACACAGCACTCGAGGTGAGGCCTCACCAGTGCTGAGTACAGAGGCACCATCACTTCCCTGCTCCTGCTGGCCACGCTATTCCTGATACAAGCCAGAATGCTGTTGGCCTTCTTGGCCACCTGGGCACACTGCTGGCTCATGTAGTGCTGGCCGTCCACCAGCACCCCCAGGTCCTTTTCTGCTGGGCAGCTTTCCAGCCACTCTTCCCCAAGCCTGTAGCGTTGCTTGGGGTTGTTGTGACCGAAATGCAGGACCCGGCACTTGGCCTTATTAAACCTCATACAGTTGGCCTTGGCCCATCGATCCAGCCTGTCCAGGTCCCTCTGTAGAGTCTTCCTACCCTCAAGCAGATCAACACTCCCACCTGGTTTGGTGTCATCTGCAAACTTACTGAGGGTGCACTCAATCCCCTCATCCAGATCCTTGATAAAGATATTAAACAAAACTGGCCCCAAAACTGAGCCCTGAGGGACACCACTGGTGACCGGCCGCCAAAAGGATTTCACCCCATTAATCACAACTCTCTGGGCACGGCCATCCAGCCAGTTTTTAACCCAGCGAAGAGTACACTTGTCTATGCCATGATTCACCAGCTTCTCCAGGAGAATGCTGTGGGGGACGGTGTCAAAGGCCTTACCAAAGTCCAGACAGACAATGTCCACAGCCTTCCCCGCATCCAGAAGGCGGGGGATGTGGTGTGGGGCACCCATGGGGGTGCTGTGCCTGCGGGCATGAGCACTGGGAACAGCCCCCATCAGCACAGGGAGCCGAGAAGTAGAGGTCGTTTCAACAAGAAGTGTCTGGGAAACAGGGAAATCCTCTATGAGAGAGGGTGCCGCTTCCCTGATAGAAATTATCAGACAAATACAATAGCTACAGAACATCAGTGGAAAATGAGTCTTGAAATCCAAGTACAGCTGATCCCCACAGAGCCTCCAGTGCCGTGCTTGCTCGGAGCCTGCCTCAATATGCACAGACGCAGGTTTGTGCCTCCTCTCTCCCAACTTCCTTACATCACGTAAAGATTACCTAGATGAGGGAAAAGTCAAGCTTTTTATATAGCACTCGCTGCTATAGAAACCACTAGCTCCGTACCAACGTGCCCTGCTATGGAGGCACAGCCGGCAGCAGCTCCGGACTAGGGGATGCTGTAACCTGTGCTGTCAGTCTCCCAGGTTTTCAACCAAAGCCCAGCTGCCTTCTGAACCACTGCTTTTGTGACATGCAGCTTTTTAACATTGGAAATAAAGATGCCAAACCTCACAAGCTGTTTATGCTAAAACCCAAACCCATACCTTTGTAAATAAAGGTTTATCTGCTATTTTAAGTCTGTTGCAGTGTGTGGATGACATTAAGCCTCTGCTGGTTTGAATTATGGCTGTAACTTTCCCCAGGAAGTCGCTATCGGCCATCTCTCTGTCCCTCCCACAGGAAAGAAAAGACAGCATTAAAGGAGGTGATATATGGAAAGCATTGTGTCTGCTAAGCCACTCATGATAGTGTTAAGGTAAAAAGTCTGTAAAGTGACTGAAACTCTGATGAATATTTCTGAAGTCAGAGGAGGATGGAGCTGTCAGCTGTGAGGGGAAAAAAGCAATCTAGTATTGATCCTCAGTCAATAGAGCAATCCGGCCAATGCTTGTAATTCTGATTTCTGTCATGAGAAAACAAACAGGACAAGAAGAGAGGAAACAAACGTAGAACATCCCAAAGACATCTGAAGACATCTCTGCTAAAGGTAAAAGGAGATTGGATTCATGAATTGTATTAAAGCAGTAGATGTGATTGCTTCTTTAGAGGTTGCGAGATCTCTAGATGAAGAAAAAGGGAGCTGCTTTATTAAAATCCAAATTCTGGATGTTATAGCTGAGGCAGTATCTCAAAAGCGTTTACCGGAGAAATGAATCTGCAAATAAATACTCTGATGAGAACAACAAACAATGGGAAAGATACAGTAGAAAATAAAGCTCTCTCATCAGTGACCAGGGTTGGCTTGTCTTAAGCACAGTCATGTGCTGTGTGTCCAGCACTTCCTCCCTGAAAACAGATGTCCAGAGAACTTTGCTTTCTGCAAAGGAGAAGATGATGAAGACAGGCAACAGAGATAGGGATTAAAAAGATTTGGTTGCTTCCATCAGCAGTACTGCCTCCCATTCGTGCTTTAGCCTCCCATCCTGCAAAGTGGACAAAGCAAGGCTGAGGCCAACCCTTTTGTTTTTCCTTTAAGTAATTTTTCCAGTGGTTGCATTATGTTTAACACAGGGAAAACAGCATCCCAGAGCACGGGCAGGGAACCTGTTGGCAGGCAGTGTCAGCAAAATACTTTATGGACAGGCGGAGCGGGTGCCACCTGTGTTTGGCTTGTCAGAGCCTCCTCCTGTGATCCAGCCGCTGCATTAACCCAGCCAGGGCCCGGCTCCAGCTGGCCTGAGGGCTTCTCCCAGGAGACGGCCTTGCCCCAAACTTGTGTCTGGGTCCTACGCAGAAACGCACACAGAAGCTTGTTGCGGAGCACCAGGGTTTGCTTGGCTCTCTGTGTTAAGTAATTATTGAACATCTTTTGGCATTGGCAGAAAAAAAGCCCAAAAGGTTTTTAGAAATATTTGCTAGTATCCAAAGCTGTTAGTTGCTCCTCTTCCCATCATTTCCCATTGCATAGAGATGTGCTCACCTCCAGAGGATCTTTACCTTCTATAGAGGTAACGTTCCACTTACAGCAAGTTTATCTTCATTTTCCTCTTATCTACTTATTTCTTCCTCAGATGTCCTAAACTAACACCCAGACGTAGGTGGCTAAAGTTCAGCTCTTGTTGCTGTGCCATTGGCCTCAGCAAGAATTTGCAGTTGACTTCTATAGCCCCGAGCAACGGCAGTTTCATTGGGCTTGACATGTTCTTCGGTTCACACGGAGTCCTGTAAAGAGTTTAATAAATTAGGCTGCTTATTTTTCCAGAGACTTGTTTGCAGGTTTAGGACCTGAATTTATTTTGTATTCCAAAACAGTCATCTTGAAGGAGACCTGGTATCCCACTGGCAGAGTACTGGGTGGGACAGGGGCAAGGCAGGGACTGTGTATGGGGGCTGGGGAGCTGCAGTGGAGGGGAAGGGCGAGAGCTTCGAATCCCGATCTCTACTTGGGCAAGTTAGAAGCTAATCCTGCGAGCTTTTGAACTGTTTTATTCAACTCCTCTCCTTTCAAGCACTAGGACAGGCTTTATACCTGCAGCCTTCCCTTTGGGAAGCAGGGAAGAGCTGCTGAAGACAGGGAAAGAATTATCACAGCAAAGTGTTGGTGCTTCTCCAGGTACCCTTGAGTACCTTCCACAAGCCCAGCATGTTCTTGAATTGTGAGACCAGTGCAACTCAAAACACAGGCAAGGCAGACGCATGGGGTTGACACACTGTTGTACACAAACTATTGGAAAGTGCCTTCTGAGAGCAAGATGCTGGCCCACCACCTCTTCTTTGAAATCAGTAGCCTACAGCCAGTGTTTTCAGAAGTAAAGATGCTCTAGAAATATTGAAGTTCATCCTCGAGGAGCATGAGGACTCTGGCAAACTGCAAAACAAAGTCTCTAGAAAGACTGCATGATTTACACACCCACTTCTTCTTAGTTTTGAATAATCTAGGATTATTGCTGCCAGACAAACTAAATTAGTCCTGTCATAAGCTCTCAAAGCCAGGCAATAGCAAAACCAACTCGAGGGGTTTTGTTTTCTTCTTTAATTTTTCAGGGCTTTGCAAGCTGTGGAAATGATGAAATATCTAAGTGCGAGAAAAAAGATTGTATAGGATTATACTAAGTAAGCTTTCTGGTGGGAAGCATGCAATTATATATTATGTACTGTCAGCACATGGAGCGTGATGGGACTATAATTTTACCTATATTATTTCCCCTGGTTGCCAGAGAAACCATAATAAGAAAAGTCAAAGTGCTCCTGTCCTTATTGATCTTTTTAACAAACTCTCACAAAGAGCATCAGATGTTATAATTATTTTCTCTTCACTGAGTTGATGTCTGATGTCACACATACCACTGTCAAAATCAGCTGGTTTACCGGTGCAGAAATCTAGATATAAAACTACTATGTTAAAAAAGCTACACTGAAGGAAATAGAACAAGCACATCAATGCCTTCTTTGCCAAAGTCTTTAATAGTAAGACCCATGCCCATGTACAGGACAACCAGGCGATCAGGCCCAGTCATCGTGGGTTTATGAAAGGCAGGTCCTGCTTGACTAACCTGATCTCCTTCTGTGACAAAGTGACTCACTTAGTGGATGAGGGAAAGGCTGTGGATGTTGTTTACCTAGACTTTAGTAAGGCCTTTGATATGGTTTCCCACAGCATTCTCCTGGAGATGCTGGCTGCTCGTGGCTTAGACGGGCGTACTCTTCGCTGGGTGAAAAACTGGCTGGATGGCTGCACCCAAAGAGCTGTGGTGAATGGAGTTAAATCCGGTTGGTGGCCGGTCACAACTGGTGTTCTCCAGGGCTCAGTACTGGGGACGGTTCTGTTTAATATCTTTGTCAATGATCTGGACGAGGGGATCGAGTGCACCCTCAATAAGTTTGCACATGACTCCAAGTTGGGCGGGAATGTTGATCTGCTTGAGGGTAGGAAGGCTCTACAGAGGGACCTGGACAGGCTGGATCGATGGGCCAAGGCCAGTGGTATGAGGTTCAACAAGGCCAAGTACCAGGTCCTGCATTTCGGTCACAACAACCCGATGCAGCGCTACAGGCCTGGGGAAGAGTGGGTGGAAAGCTGCCCAGTAGAAAAGGACGTGGGGGTGTTGGTTGACAGCTGTCTGAGTGTGATCAAACAGTGTGCCCAGGTGGCCAAGAAGGCCAACAGCATCCTGGCTTGTATCAGAAGTCATGTGTCCAGCAGGAGTAGGGAAGTGATTGTCCCCCTGTATTTGGCACTGGTGAAGCCCCACCTCAAATACTGTGTCCAGTTTTGGGCTCCTCACTACAGCAAAGGTGCTGGAACATGTCCAGAGAAGGGCAACGAAGCTGGTGAGGGATCTGGAGAACAAGTCTTATGAGGAGCGGCTGAGGGAGCTGGGGTTGTTCAGCCTGGAGAAGAGGGGGCTGAGGGGAGACCTTCTCGCTCTCTACAACTCCCTGAAAGGAGGCTGTAGAGAGGTGGGGGTCGGTCTCTTCTCCCAAGTAACAGGTGATAGGACAAGAAGAAACGGCCTCAAGTTGCACCAGGGGAGGTTTAGACTGGATATTAGGAAAAATTTCTTCACAGAAAGGGTTATTAAGCATTGGAAGAGGCTGCCCAGGGCAGTGGTTGAGTCGCCATCCCTGGAGGTATTTAAAAGACGGATAGACGTAGTGCTTAGAGATATGGTTTAGTGATGGATTTGGCAGTGTTAGGTTAACAGTTGGACTCAATGATCTTAAAGGTCTTTTCAAATGTAAACAATTTTATGATTCTGTGAAATAAAAATAGTCATACATACAAATGCTTTCCTTTGCCTTTTATTTAAAAGCCTTATTGATGCAGATAGAAATGAAAAAAAAGGGCTGGCAAGTCCAGGAAGATTAGTTCTGTCAATTTTAAGGCGAGATGGTCACGAATGTCTTGCTGGTGGCTGGTGGCATGCACGCTGCAAGAAGCTGTGTTCAGGGCAGGAGCTCTTTGGAGACCTTTGTTTCTAATCACAGTCTGGAGCAGGCTTGCTTGGCAGCCTTGGGAAATAAGATGGAGGTCTCTCTTGGATCGACTTTAGGAGACATAGGACAGGAAGGACAGTGGCAGGGACCTGCTGGAGGACAAAGAGGTCTGAGGCAGCAGTAGCAGGAGGGGAGAGGGAAGCCAGAAGGACTCTTCATCCACTCTCCCTGTGAAACCAGTGGCTGAGCAGGTGGCTGAAGGCTTCCTCCTCCTTCTCTTCCTCCTCCTCTTACTCCTTCTTCCTGTCAGAGCCTCACAGGGAGTGGGATCTCTTGGGCTCTGTGGAGGAGCAGGGTAATGGGGGAAAGCTGTCCATCTGGCAGATGCTGGAGTTAGAATTTTAATATGATTTCTTTTTTTCCCCTGTTCCTTTTCTGTCCTTTGAGAAGGGGTGCTCTGGGCCTGAAGCAGCAGTATTTTCATGATCAATGAAATTATATTTTTTCATCCAGAAAACTGAGGGTACAGATAAACAGGGAGTGACGGCTAAAATGAACCTAGAATGGCTGCAAACATGTCCTATGCTATTTCTGCAGCCTCTCATAGCAGCGTCCTGTGGCCCCACACCTAAGAACCTCTGCTGAGTTGTAGATACAGAGAAAAGGTGCTTCTTTTTGAGTCTCATTATTATTGTATAAATAAAAGCACAGGAAGACCAGAGAGAAGGGGTTTATTTTTTAGGGGAAACTGAGCAAAATATCATATTTGGGCTTTAGTTGTGGGACTAGAGAGCTTTTTGGTCTTTCGGAGAATGCAACCCATGGTTATTCCTTCCTTCACGTACTCATGTTCGAACATGAAGTCTCTGTGTCCCTGTTGTCCTCAGATGATGGGCAATCATGGGCTCCCTGGGGAAACAGGTCTGTCATGGGAGGCTGGGACTGGGAAGGCAGGCCTCTCCGGTCAGGAGAACTGGCCTGTGCGTGGTGTTGACAAGCATATCATACCCCTGGCTGGTCTGCAGCTTCTGTTGGGAGTTGCAAGACAAAAATGCCACTTCTAATTTATTGAGGAAGGCAAGTTCAGGCACTTGGGAGCCTCTAGTGAAAGCTGTGAGGTGGACACGCAAACAGAAATGTTAAAGTTGGGTTTGCGTGCATATGTTTGTCTACCTTTTCCTAAAGCTAATGGAACAGACAGGGGTTTTTTCCCTTATTTTTTGGAGAATTTTCTCAAGTAAGTTTAATACTATGTGAAGAAGGAACGACAACACCTCCCTGCCTGATTGGCGGCCCGCAGCTAACTTGTAACGAGTTTTTCTTAATAGCGTTTCAATTATTCTCCTTCCTACTGAGGGCGAGTGCAAGATATAACTTAAGGAAAATTATTACAGCCCTATTTTTAAATGTCCCTGTGCAGAGTAACAGTTGGGGTGTCGAGTGGCTGGGGTGTTTGGAAATTATGTCTGACAGCCCCAGGAAAGTGTGAGAGAGAGCTATCCTCTCGAAGCCTGTGAATAGCCATCCCAGTAACAGGTATATCAACAGCCCAGGTTTGTATCCAGGAGAGCCTGTGGGTCTCTTGTGTTGATTGGGATTTGATGAAAGTGAAAAGAATCCATTTTTAAGTGGGTGTTTGGAAGAACGGAAAACATTTTTCTTACTGTATCATATAATTAGCAGAAGAAATGAGGTGGTCCCCGCTGGCCAACCTCCCTGCTGTAAATCCTCTCCGAATAAAATTTCATCAGACCTTCAGAAACACCTTGAGAAATCTTTCACTGATGAAGGGAAGTCCCTAAAGGTAGCCAAATGGTTTTCACATTACCACAGTGGCTGCTAGTCCTGAGAGATGCTTAGGGTGGTGCGAGAGGTTTTCAAATTATTTCAGCCTCTCCTTGTCCCGTGCTGCTTTAAGTCCCTTCGCAGGGCATTGGTACCCACTGCTGGGCATGCAAGGGAGGGTGGAATTTGGCCCTTGTGGTCAAAAAGGCCAATGCATCCTGGGGTGCACCAAGAAGAGTGTGGCAAGCAGATGGAGGGAGGTCATCCTCCCCCTCTACTGGTGAGGCTGCACCTGGAGTACTGTGTCCAGTTCTGGGCTCCCCGGTTCAAGAAGGACAGGGAACTGCTGGAGAGGGTGCAGCAAAGGGCTACGAAGATGATTAGGGGACTGGAACACCTCTCTTATGAAGAAAGGCTGTGAGACCTGGGTCTTCTTAGTCTGGAAAAAAGACGGCTGAGGGGGGACCTTATCAACACTTATAAATACTTAAAGGGTGGGTGTCAAGAGGATGGGGCCAGGCTCTTCTCAGTGGTGCCCAGCGACAGGACAACATGTAATAGGCACAAACTTGAGCCTAGGAAGTTCCACCTAAACATGAGGAGGAACTTCTTTCCTTTGAGGGTGGCAGAGCCCTGGCACAGGCTGCCCAGAGAGGTGATGGAGTCTCCGTCTCTGGAGACATTCAAAACCCGCCTGGACGCGTTCCTGTGCAACCTGCTCTGGGTGACCCTCCTCTGGCAGGGGGGTTGGACTAGATGATCTCCAGAGGTCCCTTCCAACCCCTACCATTCTGTGATTCTGTGAATTACACCCTTACTGCAAACGGACTTTTGCATCACATAACGCATCGAGCAAATCATGAGGCTGTGGTCAGTGGCTGGTTGAAATTGGATCTGAAATTATTGCAAGAGGTATCATTAGGTGCAGTTGTTACGGTATATAGAATATTCTCCACAAATACCATTTTCCCATTATTTTCTGTTTGCTGTGCAAAGTGTCTCTTCGTTGAAACATACCATCTAATCAAGCAACAGCGCCGTTTGTTATGGCCATACTGTGTATTTTGCCTGGAATTGGTAACAAGGACATAATTGTGTGACTGACACAGCAAGCCCAGTGGCCAGCCCTTTATCATTGCATTTCTGTCTGCTTTTATGTTGGTGCTCAATTTGTAGCTTAGTTATGAATTTACATAAACCTGATCATTTTAATGAAAACTTGATTCAAACAGCCACCCCAGCATTTTGTACTATTTTTGTTTTCTTTCCTTGTTTCCTTGTACATAATGTTGGCCTTATTTTATGTTCAGGCAAGTCGTGAAATTAAAGTTCTTTACAATTTCAACATAATAAATCTCTCTCTGCTTGACAAAACATTAGGGATTTTTTTTAAATGTCATTTACTCAGTAAGTGTAATTGAACATGTTCTATGAATACATCTGGACACATGCATTATGCATGAATGCTTCCATATTACACAAAAAAAGTATGTTGAAACAAGCCAGGTTTTGACCAAAATCTAAGGAGATTCCAGGATCAAAGCAGCCTTTATTCTCATTCCCCTTTGGGTATATGAGCAGCCCTGAGTTTTTTGCCTGCCTACTGTTTCTGTTGTAGGTTTGGGCTCCCATTGCGAAGATGCTCCCTGAGCATCACGGGTACCCTGCAGGCAGACCCCACCGGCTAGTTCAGGTGCAAGAAGAAGAAGATCACAGGTGTGTTCCTGGGCTGCAAAGCTCTGCCAAAGGGGCAGTGTCTTGTCCCCCATGTTGAAAACTGCTCTGAGGAACCCTCTTCCTTGTAGGTGGGACAGCTCTTCGGCTATTCCTGTTCTGCAAGGTGATGAGTTACGCTGGGCAGACACGCTCGTAGCTCAGGACTGCATGTATGTGCCTCTGGAAGACACCCTTTTCCCCGGTGTTTAAAAATTTTAAGAATCTAGTATTCAGGGCATATATTCTAATACAAATACAAATAATAGTAATCATGTGAATACTGGTAAGCAGCTTCCTTTCTCGGCATTGAGCCAGGTAAATGAGACGTCTTTAATTTTGTGGTATCAGAACTGACTCAAACCAGACCTCCTGTACTTAGGAAGAAATGCCCTGCATACACAGAGGCGTTGAAGCACTTTCCTTATTAGAAAGTCGTGCCCTGTTCTCTTGAAGTCAGTAGCAGAATTCCCATGATCAGAAAAAAAAAATACCAAATCCCTAATCAGATAATGGAAAAGAAAAGCATGCTTGAGTTGTGGATACACTCAAGCCTTAAATGTGCCACGCTGTTTTCGAGATGCAATCTGAGAGCGATCCTAGGCTCCTTATCCGTGGAGCGCCCACTGAAGGCACATGGAGCTTGGCTGGGTGGGAGGGTTGGTGCCACGTGTCTCCCAGCGGGTCCGTTGGGTTGCTGTCATCAGTAGGAAAGTGTTACTAGCTCATTTCGGGCAGTGTTTTGACAAGATGCTGGATGTGCAATCTCACCAAAGGGCTAAAAACAGCAGTGTGCTCTCAGCACAGACAGGCTCCTCACAGAGGTTTGCTGCCAAGCTCCCAAGTCTCTCGCTGCTCAGGGGCGGAGAGGCATTTTTTGATTCTAAGTTTTGTAACTTGGCGACGTACTTTCTAGCTGCTGGTATAAAGCGGTCCCTGAACACACACTGCCAAATTTCAAGTTTCTGTTGGAAAATGTTGTAAAAACAACAAACCGAAGAGCAAATAATACGAAGGAGAAAAATATTATGCTCTTCCCTAAATAGATTTTCAGAAATTGCTGAGCTGTTTTGGAAGAAAGATAAAAAGATTCGGTCTGAGGTAGAGATCTGACAGGGAAATTTCAGGCATAATCACAGAATCACAGAATCTTCAGAGTTGGAAGGGACCTCTAGAGATCATCTAGTCCAACTCCCCTGCTAGAGCAGGGTTGCCTAAAGCACATCCCTCAGGGCTGCATCCAGGCGGGTCTTGAAAATCTCCAGAGAAGGGGACTCCACAACCTCCCTGGGCAGCCTGTTCCAGTGCTCTGTCACCCTCACCATAAAGAAGTTTTTCCGTGTATTTGAATGGAACTTCCTATGTTCTAGCTCGTTAAAGTTTATAATCACAGAATTTATAATCACAGAAATTTATAATCACAATATTTATAATCACAGAAAACCTGGTGTTTACAACAGGAAGGTCTAGACATCCTGACCCCAGGCAGTACAGCCAGTCCCTCTGCAAGGAGTTATCAGCCTCTGCCTAAAGAATTTGTGAAAATTGCTTTCAGGTGCGCTTGCCCTTGCACAGAGCTATGCAAGTGCTGATCACCTGCCTGGAAAAACCATCATTTCATGATTATTAGCAGTTTGTGCCCTTGCTATTTTTCAGTTGGTGGCTAACGGCCCCTGGGGAGGTCTGGCCGTGGCTTGGTGCTGTGTCCGGGTACCAGCAGCCAGCAGAGGGGAGCCGACGGCCGCACATCCATCTCCACCCGGTGCAAGAAAGCACAAGGTGCAGAGGAATGAATGAATGAGCGAATGTCTGCCTTCGCATTTCCAGCTGCTCCGATTTTCAGTTTCCTACTGTGTTGTGGAGGTGCTGGAAGTGGGCTTTCTAGTGAATTAGGAAATTTAAAAGTGATGTCTTGATGACATAAATATATATGAATTCCCAAAATACTGAACAGTACAGGTTCCTGCCCTGAACATTTTATACTAGAAAACACATGACACGAAATTGTCTCAGAGCGTCTAATTGAGTCTTTAATAAAAGAGCAGGTTAATGAACCAACGTTACAGACAAGATCTTCTGAGAGAGCTGTATGTCTGATAATCACATCCCTGCCAATTTTATTGTACTGGAATATTTCAAGTGTCCCTTTTCATCACAACCCATAAAGAGCCAGACATAGATGGACTGGAAAATATAATTTAGCGGGCTGTTCCTGTCCCTTGCTTATGTGATGGTTCTTGCCTCCTCTTCAGTTGGTTGAGGGAGTTTCTGATTTGTTTTGCCGGCGACGGAGCCTGCACAGAGCCTGCAGTCACTTGCTGGATTTACGGGGTAGCAGAAGGGCCCTGCTCTGCTCACAAACCACGCTCCTTTTCCCAGCGGGAGCCGAGGGCAGGGGGGCAGCAGCAGGAAAAGCTCCAGCGGTATGGGCGGGATCGAGGGAGAGAAGAACACTGATTAGGGGTGAAGAGGGTGCAGGGTCAGTGGTTGCTTTGCAGCATCAAAGGAGAAAGGGAGGATGCACTTTCCGCGGTGGCACTTTCACAAAAGCACTGAGAGAGGTGATGTGGGAGAAGGGAGTAACACTTAGAAGTATTGGTGAGAGCGGCTTTTGGAGGGAACAGCAGCTGAAGGTGGAGAATGTGGATTAGTGAGGTTAAGAGCGTGGGAGGCTGAAAAGAGGCAGATCAAAAAGTGAGAGCGAGGAGGATGAACGATGACTGTGAAAGAGGAGAAAGCACCAACCAGGGTGGGTTTCTCGTGCTGCCCGCTGCTCTTACTGTTCCTCTGCCTGACTTTTTTATAAAATGATGGTGGCTTGACTTTATGTGATCACAGGATTATTCAGGTTGGAAGGGGCCTCACAAGATCATCTGATCTTTAGCATCATCTTCGCTTTCACCTCTCTGCCTTGTCTGATTAAGGCTTTTCTGTCTCTTACATGTAGTATTACCACAATGTTTATGTGCAGATATAACTGCTATATTACAAATAATAAGAAAAAAACCTGTTACCCAGAGAGCTCAGGCTTGTAGATGCATGAGATCTTAGCACCTATGCAAGGGAAAAAGAAAGATGAAGACAAGCAAAGAGGAAATGTAACATTTCTTCTGACTTAAATGTGGTTGCATCGGTGTTTGTGTTGCCTAAATCCCCACTGTAGCAGCAAACTTCTGTGTTACCTAGTTGAAATGTACTTCCTTGTTCTGTACAAACTTCATCAGAGGTGTAATGCAAATGAGAGGTGACGTGCTAGACACGTATCTTTACGGCATGGATGAGCGTTGCATCACAGCCTCTGCGCAGACCCAGATAGATGTGGTTCCTGGAACGTAGCGCTCGCTTTACGAGAGCGAGCATGCAGCTTCCCTAAATTACCCGTCAGCTGCAGGAGGGCTGTGTTCTCTTTGTGTTTTGTTTTATTATTGTCACTATTGTCATTATTGTTTTCAGACTTGCCCTTGCTTTCTGAGATTTGATAGGATACTCCTACCAAACACCGCAATCATTGCTTTAAAACCACGCTGCCCTGCTCTAGTCAGCAGGACTGATGGGCTTTGAAGAAACCAGCTGTGCCTAGAAGGTGGAAAAACTGCTTCTCTGGGAGAAGGAGGAAAGTATTTCAGAAGGAATAGGTTGTGCTGCATCCTAAAATACCAGGGTCATCAATACCGAGAGTAAGATGAAGCAGTGATTCTCCTCTCAGCTGGGGTGGGAACGGCAGGGGTGACTGCCCAGCCTTTCCCTTTTCCCTTGCCAGCCCCATGGGGAGTTTAGCAGGACTTCTCTCCCCAGGAGCCAGAGTTTCAGATAACTTTGCTGAAGGACTAAAGCACTCCCTCGCAGGGCCGCTGGGATTGTCTCGGCACCACAGCCGCTCAGATCAAGGACGGGAGATGAAGCATCAACTCACCAGCTTCTGGTTGCCTGAATTGCTGCACGTTTTGACCTCGTCAGTGGGGGTTCATGATTGCTGTTGGAGAGGCTTTCTTGCTGCAAACAAGTGTTTCTAACTCTTCTTTTATTCAGGGGAATCGTGCTCTGGAAAGACAAAGTGTACGTGCTGAATGGGGAAGAAGAAAGTTCTTTTGCCACTTTTTATTAAATTCCCTCTTTCTTCTCAAAGTGAGCTCTGTTTAAGGGTGTCTGGGAACCAGACAGATACACACACACATATGTATATAGACATAGTGCCAGGGCTCATATACCCATCATTCCTTCTGGAAAGTAATTTTAGCTCCCCTCTCCATCCGCTGCAGATGATTTTTAAAGGGCAAATGTCATTTGCTCAAGGCAGGTTAAAAAGCCTGTCTCTGTGGGTTGACTAAGCCTTTCAAGTACTTTCTGTGGGCCACAATTAATGAAGCACAAAAGAATAATCATCTGGCTGTTTAGAGAAAATGAAATTATAGGCTGTTATGAGCCAAAGTGCTGTCGTTTTCCCAATGTCTCCTTCCACTTGATCCAACAAGAAAATTCTTAACAGAAAAAATAGCTTGCACTTGAATGTTTAGCTGCTACGAGTGGTAAAGTCTGGATGCAATATGCATACAATATTTCACATTAGAAATATACTTTCCTTTATGACTTCTTTTCCTGTGTTATCTGCAAAGTGAAGTGGGGATGAAGTCATCAGTAAGTAAAATTTTAAGTTGTGAACCCTAATCTCTGAGGATTATTAAAATTTGGAGGGATGGGTTCATCCACCCTGAACAGGAATGCCTGGCCTGAGCCAGGACACACTGGATATATTAGAAAAAAACATAATCTTAAGGCCTTCTGCGTGATTTTCAAGACCTAACTGTGAATGAGCCTCTGGATGCATTTCTAAGCCCTCTCTGGGCTGCTCTTCGTGGCTCAGAGATGTTTCTCCAAGATGCTTCATTATCCACAGGGCAGGCGGGTGGCTGAGCAGTGACTGAACAACTGTGCTACTGTAAAACAGAAAAAAAGGCAGTAAACTGGGCTTCCTGTAAAACAAAGACCCTTCAAATGTAGAAAGATGCTGTTCGTGTGAGCACTCACTCGAGTGCTCGCAGACCTCGTGTGAGAGCCAGGCTCCAACTGAGGGGCAGAGCATGCCACTGCCCAGCTATAACCTCAATTATATTGTATCAACTGGCTCACGATAACGCGAGTGAATGAGGATTTTTATTCAGTGCAGATCCGTAGCCATACAAACAAAATGTTTTTTTTTAATCTTCCATCAGCATTCCCTAAGTTTCTACCTCCACCCTTTGAATTTCATAGACATATTCCTTACAGGCAACAGAAAAGGAGCCTGGCTTTTGCTGAGAGGCAACACAGGTACCTTCTGCCTCGACCTTGAGTCTCCGGTGCGACACAGCCATCGGTTTACAGAGTTCTCTCCAGTTCTCCTTCATAGCTAACCCTGTTCTGCATCAGTATTGTTGTAAAACTATATCTCTAGAGCCAGTCTTTTCCATGAACCAGAAAAACTTTCTTTCTCATGCTCTGCACGTCTCCATGTGCGTTTTTTTTTTTTGCATTGTAGCTGCAATAAGGTCTCAGAGGAATATCCCTGGCAGTTTGGCCACATCTCTGCTGCCAGCCATCAAACAATAATCTTGGATGTTGTTCTAGCATCTGGGATGACTCATTACTGCTGGAATATTTGAAATTCTCCCAGTCCCATCACTCTGGATGAGGCTATATGGGAATGAGTTACATTTCCCAGAATATCAATATCAGGTTAAAAGACAACTGTTTATTGGTTCTGTCTTGACTTGACACTGGGAGTTCAAATATTTACAGACTTCCACCTTGTAAGACTCTTTTCATTATGGAAAGTAAGTCATGCAACTTAAAGTAAGTGCAAATTAATGAGATGAAGAGCTCAGAGTGTTTCTCCAAATTAAAGAAGCACTAAAATTTTATTAGGCACGTAGGTGCAGTTAAAGTTATCAAACCAACACAATTTTGATTCAACTTGGTATACCCTTATTATCCACCCGCAGACTACCGAGCACTCCGTTCTGCAATGGGACTAGTTCCATTTTACCCGAGTTACAATTCCTCTTGCATTTCTTTTATGGAGTCACCTCTCAAAAACCTGCAGGGGATTACACAAATTTAGTGATGCTTGATTGGAAATCCAGGGGTCTCAGCACATGGTTGCATTTTGGAGCTACCAGATGAACCAGAGATCAAATTAATGTGAATCCTTTGGCTGCGTAGGTGATTTGGTTACGTATAGAATTTTTCCTTGCATCACATCAAGCCTCATTTTTCATTTTGAATATAGTGTGTTTATGAGTCCATGAATCCTTTATCTGACTTCTACTCTGCTTCAGCGCTCGCTTTATAAGTTTCTAAAAGTTTCTAACTGCGATAGCCTCTCTCAATGGAATTGTAAGTAATTTTCTGAGCGATAGGTGAATTAAGCTAGTTTTTAACTAAGTCCCTATATGTCAAACCATAATGTATCTTTACTAATGTGTTCTACACATTGGGAAGAGTGTGGATGGACTCACTTTGCAATGATAGGACATTCCCAACCTCATGCCACTGGCCACCATCCCACATAGAAATCTCCTGAAACAGTTTTCTCTTACCATTGTGAGTTCTGCTATGTGGGAAACCCTCGAAACCTGCAGAAATAGAGGAGAGTTGTTTTGCTAAAAATGCTTGTCTTCTAAACAAACTCCCAAATGCTCCCAGTGACAACAGCAGCAGTTGGATAGAAGTCCCAAGAGCTGTTTCCTTTGTTTGTCGTGTTTCAGCCTCATACAATTTGAGATCTTGCCAAACCACCTTAATCACTTGAGTGTCCAAGGAATGGTATATCAAAATTCAGCCTTCAAATCCCCACTTTATTGCCAGTCGTGGAATAGGCAGACAAAATACAAACCCAAAAGAAAATCATGGAAGCAAATCATACCACCCCACAGCTGATGAGCAGGGATCTTCCTTCCTGAAGTTCAGCATGTGGAGAGGTGCAATACAAATTTTATTGCTTATCTTGTTTATTTTGCAGTCTTGAGAGTAATTAGAAAGGGCGATGGGACAGAAGGAAGTTTCTTTCAGAATTTTAATTTCAGCTGTCAGTTGGTGATTTGCTTTTCCATTTTCTTGTGGTTTCTCAGTTTGTTTTTCATGGATGATTCAGTGCGGGTGGAAGAGTAGCACTTCCAAACAAAACTCAGTGTGTCCTGACCAGTGTTGGTGGACAAGTGGATCAACTTACTTGGGTGTACTCATCCTCTGGTTGACAGCTTGCTCGCAGGGGCAGCTCAGCAGCAGCCTGGCTCTGATGGCTCTGTGGAGTAATGCCTCTGGTTAAACATCTCCTTGTGCAGGGGGTGCCTGTGCCCAGCGCGCAATGCGCCCTGACCACACTGGCCTTATTGCGGACATAGAATCATAGGATGGGTTGGGTTGGAAGGGACCTTTAAAGGTCATCTAGTCCAACCCCCCTGCAATAAGCAGGGACATCGTCAACTAGATCAGGTTGCTCAGAGCCTCATCAAGCCTGGCCTTGAATGTCTCCAGGGATGGGGCCTCCACCACCTCTGTGGGTAACCTGTTCCAGTGTCTCACCACCCTCATTGTAAAGAACTTCTTTCTAATGTCTAATCTAAACCTACCCTGCTCCAGTTTAAAACCATTGCCCCTCATCCTATCGCTACGTGCCCTGGCAAACAGCCCCCCCCCAGCTTTCTTATAGGCCCCATCCTGCACCTACGAGGCGACCGCGGCATTTCCGGGCACTGCTGGAATTGGTACAGCGGCGTCATTTCAGGTGCACCCTCCAGCCTTTCCTTTATCTCAGATCTTTCCCTGCATCTTTCCCTGTTAGACTAATAAGACCTTTAGCGTCTGTGACTTCTTCCCCGGGGAACTCCTTAAATACTGTAATCAAGACAGCAATCTGAGAGGAGGATCAGACTGATTGTAAGTGTTTCTCCTGTTATTTTTCTCCTGTTATCCCTTATAATGCATTGCCCAGAAAATGTATTTGGGGCAGTAACAGTTCACAGTGTACCAGAAACATGCTCCAACAGGTTTGGACACTCAGAAATATCCACAAAATATTCCTGACTCCCGTTATTTTTTTGTATTTTGTGACCCACTGAATACCAGATCTAAATGTGAAATATAACAATAACACAGAAACCTTTAAAAAAAAGGTTCTGTGTGCCCTTAACATGCAATTAACAATAATAAATGATTCCGTAAAGCGTCTGGATCATTCAGTGTGGTTTCGAACACATTTCTTTAGCACTACAGAGGCTTATATTAATATCAACATCCTCAGTGTCAGGCCAATCTAACCTCACAAATAATCTAATTTTTCTCATTTCCTAAATATCAAAAAACTCGTCTGACCTTCCAGATTCATTCCAATGTGACAAATTAACACATCTCAGTACTTTTTCTTTTGCTGAGTTCACAAGTAATGAGGTTTGGTTTTGTGGCAAAGGCAAATCACTCCTCATTCCACTGTGATAATTAACAGTGTCCTCCACCGGAACGGGCTCACAGGAGACCTGTCACTTTCTATGACTAGTACAATTATGATCAACATTAGAGAGTACATTCCTGTTTAATTTTCTTAATAATGAACACCAGTTCTTTTACTGTGACTGCTGAAGCTGAATGGATGCTTTTTAAAACAATAATTGATGTGTACAGTACTATTCATTGGCATCTTTTAAATGCTTATTCTTAAACATTGAGTAGCTGGTGATACTTTAAATTCTGCCTTGGACCTGTAGATAAAATGATACTGTCTTTAGGAAAGCCTGAAGAAGCATGTTATAAAGAAGCTGCAGAAAGTCAAATTGTAGTTGAACTATTTAATAGGTAGTTTGGGATTTCACTGGTGTAGCTTCACCGGGGTCCCATGGAATCAGGCTTGCTTTGCAGTGGCCATCATAATTTACTGGACAGAGAGAACAGTTGCAATATGGTTTATCATGTTTCAAATAATGTGGTGACTGTTGAAATCTGACACTATTGCTTTAAACCTGCAGCATATTCTGGAAGACCTCAAATCCTGGAGACCTTCCTACATGCACAGCATGGCATGTAACTGCCCGCCCGGCATGGTCTCTCTGGAAGGAAGAGCTCCAGTGGCTGCCTCCTGCTTTAGCAGCTTTGAAGTTACGGTTTTTGCCTTCCTCAGAGGGTCTGAAAGACCTTCCCATCTTTATCAGATGCAGAACAGTTAGCAGCCATGGCACAGCAAGACACAAGTTGTGTCTCTGAATGAAGTTACACATATTAGAGCAGGGATTCCTTGTGATGCTGAAACTCATCAATTTATGCTTTTCTGTGTAAGCATCTATGGACATACTAAGGTTTCTAAGCTCCAAGTTTCCAGTAAGCTCCCAGTATACTAAGGTTTCTAAGCTCCAAGTTCCCAACAAGCTCCCAGTAGAAGCTGGTATCTGGAGGCTACAGCAAGTTTTCCATTTCTGAGCTGCCCACAAGGGCTGGGGAGGCATCTTGCGTTTCTCTCTGAATGTTTCCTGAGGCAGCACTTGACTGTGGGGCTGGAGCAGTGTGCTCGTGGCATCTTCCCTAGGTCCCAGGGTGAGGCGTGGTGTGTGGGGTGGGAGAAGGGTCCTTCTCCAAGCGCAGCTGTTGACGGTGGGGAAGTGAGACACCTGAGATAACAGCGAGTATGGAAGGAAAATGCTCAGCAAAGAGTTTAGAGAAAAACAGCACAGAGACTGCTGATGGGTATGTAAGACTGGCAAAGGATTTACCAGGGTTTATAATTTCTGTACAGAAGAGTATTAGAAAAGGCTTATTTTCTGAAGCTGTGATTGGAGGGGGAATCCTCAGTGTTGGGTTGATGGTCCCTTGGGGCTGGAGTGATTTCCAGGGTTTGAAAGAGCAAAGGGGACATTACAGAGAGAGGGCCCCAGTGGAGACCTTGACAAATTGTTCAGCATGTGGTCCCTGATCCCCCGGAAAGACTGAGGACATGGAACAAGCATTGGAGGAGAAAATGATTGCAAGGGGAAAACAAGAGGAGAAAAAGCCCCACAGCTGGTTGCAGTAAGAGCCGTCATAGAAACAGAGCCACGTTCCCCGGGGCTGCACATCACTCAGTGCCCCACTCTCAGGCAGTACAAAGCTCTTCCGATACCTTATCCCGTGGCTCTGGGCTGTCTGAATAGCTGCAACACTACAATGTTAAATCTTTCTGTATCCGGCTGGAGGTTTAGAATTAGTATTTGAAACCTGTCCCCCTTCTTTTTTTTTTTTATTAGAGGAAATGATTTCATAGGGAAGAGGTTGCAAAGAGCTCACGTTTTTTTCAGGGTTATTTTTGAGAAATTTTTTGAAAAACTGTCTTGACAGCCATCCCAAATACATTTTTGGTTAAGTTTATTTCAAGTAGCAGATATGATCTAAGGTCTCTTTCAAGATCAAAACCAGCCAGAATGAGTGGCCAAGAAGATGAAGTGATAAAACATGTCTGAAGGCTTGCACGGAAATTGTGAGGATGTGATAATCCCGAGAAGGCTCTTGAGATGTACCTGTTTCTGTAGGTGGTGGTGGTGATGAGGTATATTAGCGTCCTGCCCGTATCACTGATTCCAGGTGGGTTCTTTCCAGCCTTTCTACCAGAAAAAAAAACTTGATATGGCACAACTGACTGCTTTCAGTCCCAAAATGCAACATGGCATGGTCCATGAGGGTAGCACACATGAGACCTGGACTCTCTGTTTACCTCTGCTTCCAGCTTACCATGTGTCTGGCTGAATCCCTTGTCCTGCTGTTCTGCTGTCTCTCTTCATGTATTTGGTTGGGTTTTTTTGGGGTTAGCCATAAGCTCCTTAGGATTCACAGCCTTGGGCTTGCAAGCCTTGTGTCTACGCAGCACCCAATGGGCCCTGGTCTCATCCACAGTCCTCAGGCTAATGGCAATGGCACAGTAATCCCAAAGGGATCTGGGGAGAGAAGGGCCGCTGCTGTTTTCCAAAACTGAAATCTGTACATTGGGGTCTCCTTCATCTCCTTTACTTTCAATTGAATATTTGGCTGCCTCTGAGAGACCCTGGTCTCTCTACTACGCTCAAAAATACATCAAGTAAATGGGGCAGAGAAAGATTTTAAAGCATCCCAAACATGTCACACCATGTCCTTCCCAAACCGGGCCACCCTGAGAGTACCAAACCCACAATTTATTTAGGTTCATGGCCTTCTGAAAGTGAGATTTTCAAGTCTGGGAGTGGAACCAATACTGGGTGACTTAGGTGCCTACTCACTGAATTCACATATCCGCTTCTTACGGCGAGCAACTGCTTATTCATCCACAAGGTGAAATGTAATCATTTAAAAATGCCAAAACAATTGCAAAGAGCAAACAGCAAAAGTTATGGCTAGATGATTCACAAATGGAAATAAATAAATCTACAACATAAATTATGCATTGCAGTCATTTGTTCAACTACAGTAATAATGTTTTTGTGGGCAGGGATAGTTACAAAAGAAAAAAATTGTACCCTAACAAAAACATTCCCAGGAAATTAATATTTATTCAGATTATGACATTATCCACCATTTTATGGGAACTTGGAAAACTTTTAGAAATATATTCAGTAACATATTTCTTTTAGGATTTAGTAATGCAATTTTATTGCACTCGCGTGATATGTGGGATCTCTTTAAAAGCAACCCCAACATTATGCTCCCTTCTAACCCCAGACAGGGTCTCTTTTTTGCAGGCAGTCCACTAACAATGTAAAAATGTCTCGTGTAAAACCTGCATTTCTTTTGGACCCTGGCAGCTCAATCAGATGCTATATTATTAGATATGTGTGAATTCACAGATTCTGTATTGCCTTGTTGTCGTTGTCTCATTTCACTTCATTTCACTTATAACTGTGACTCCAGGTCTCTGAAATCATCAGCAGCTTTGCTTCCTCTCATGCCCAGTTATCTCTGCCAGTGCTGTGCTGAGAAGAAAGGGTTTTAAACCCAGCAAGCCTAGGCAGGACAGGCTTCAAACAGGAAAAAATTGGAATTGGTTTAAAAAACAGAGCCTCTGAAAATGAACTGTCCTTGCAGATGCAGCTTGGCAGAGCCCTGCTGTGTAAAAATGGTGGGTGCTTTGCAAACTGCCTCCAAACTGCCTGAATCTGTTAATCCTCCCAACACCGCTGTGGCTTACGGGAGGATTTCCCTCGTTCTTGCACACCAGCTCACCTGCGCAGTACAGGAAAAGATTCCGCTTCAAAAAAACAAGATTAAACCTCATGCAATCCCGTCACAGGGCTGTGCAAGCATAGCTCTCCTGCATCCCATCCTGTCTTACTAAACCATGGTCCTTCGCTGTTGTAGCAGACAGAACATTAACACATTTTTTTTTTCTGTAGCAATGTGTTTTATTTTGTTCAGGTGTCCTGGTTTCAGCTGAGATAGGGTTAATTTTCTTTCTAGTGGTTGGTATGTTTTCAGATTTGGTGTGAAAGCAGTGTTGATAATGTATATTGTTCTAGTTGTTGCTAAGTGATGTTTATACTAGTCAAGGACCTTTTTCAGCTTCCCCTAGAATCTGAGAAGGAGCATAGACCCAACAATAGAAGGGACAATGGAATATTCCATACCATAGATATGCTCAGGATATAAATGGGGGTTGGTCGGGCCAGGGGTGGATCTGTGATCTCTGCTCGGGTCGGGGTGGGAAATCAACTCA
The DNA here is from genome assembly GCF_028500815.1 of Rissa tridactyla. NCBI lineage: Eukaryota > Metazoa > Chordata > Aves > Charadriiformes > Laridae > Rissa > Rissa tridactyla. The sequence goes on along the minus strand of NC_071468.1, from coordinate 111,258,512 downwards.
CCAGGCGGTGGAAGTGACTTGTGTCTTGTATATTCTTTTAGCATTATTATTATTACTGTTATTTTCCTTTTCCATTATTGTTCTATTAAACTGTCTTTATCTGAACCCATGAGTTTGGTTTTTTTTCCCATTTCCCCTCCTTTTCTCCCTCTTCTCCCTTCCATTCTGGGGGTGTAAGGCAGGGGGTGAGCGAGAGGCTGCGTGGTCCTAGTTGCTGGCTGGGGTTAAACCACAACATCAGGGAAAACGGGGATAAAAACAACCATTCATTAATGAAAACACGTAAGGGGAAATTTCGGAAACTGCTTCTGGGCAATTTTTTTCTTGGTTTTTGTTGTTTTGAAAGAAAAATCAAAAGATGTCAAAGAAAATGTTTGACAATAATGGGAAAATATTTATTTCTGCCAGCATTCTTTCTGTAGGCAAAACACGGTAATTTCCCCTGTGTGTTGTCTGTAATATGTACTTGGCTGGAGCTGGGTGAAAGAATGGCTCCCTGGTGGGTGCAGGAGAGCTTCTGGTGGGGCAGGCGCCCGGTGTTTCCACCTGCACGGCTGGGGCAGTGGGGGCCATGGAGTGGGACCCGTTCCTGCAGGGTGCAGCCGCTGTCCTGATGATGCCGTCTTCCCTGGCAGCTCTTGCTGCACTCAAAGCAAATATGGTCACGTATTCAGGTTGTTCCACCATCATGCCCACAGTGTTTTCAGTTTCTGGTGTTGTTAAAAAAAAATATTTCCCTTCCACTGTAACGGGGTGGAGGGATTTTGTCAGTGTGTCCAGACAGTGAATAAGCACGTTAGGAGAGCAGACTGGCAATAACTGAAGCCCTAAAATTTTGCAGCAGGGAATTAAATGCCATAAATACCATTACATTGCAATCACATTTGCTACATCTGCTTGTGAGCTCATATCCGAGAAGCTAAATGGTGCCAGGATCCACTCTCTGTGCAAAACTGCTGTAGGCTAGCCCTGTGTTTGGAGAGGAGGAGAGCCAGCTTTGGGGCACCGGGGTGCAATAGCACAGCACAGCCTGGACATGTCAGTAATGTCGTGCTCTCCTCTGCTTCAAAATAGAGACTACGTTGAAATACAAACTGCACTGAAATCGCCTGCTGGAAGTACCTCCTGGACATTCCCCCTGTACTCAGCACTGCTGAGGCCCCACCTTGAGTGCTGTGTCCAGTTTTGGGCCCCTCGCCACAAAAAAGACATTGAGGTGCTGGAGCATGTCCAGAGAAGGGCAACGAAGCTGGTGAGGGGTATGGAGAACAAGTCTTATGAGGAGCGGCTGAGGGAGCTGGGGTTGTTCAGCCTGGAGGAAGGGAGGCTGAGGGGAGACCTTCTCGCTCTCTGCAACTCCCTGAAAGGAGGCTGTAGAGAGGTGGGGGTCGGTCTCTTCTCCCAAGTAAAAGGCAATAGGACAAGAGGAAACAGCGTCAAGTTGCACCAGGGGAGGTTTAGATTGGATATTAGGAAAAATTTCTTCACAGAAAGGGTTAGTAAGCATTGGAAGAGGCTGCCCAGGGCAGTGGTTGAGTCCCCATCCCTGGAGGTATTTAAAAGACGGGTAGACGTAGTGCTTAGAGATATGGTTTAGTGATGGTTTTTGTGAGAGTTAGGTTGATGGTTGGACTCAGTGATCTGAAAGGTCCCTTCCAACCCAGGTGATCTATGATTCTGTGATTCTGTGATCTCTCTATGCCAACCCCTGAACACTTCCTAGGGATTGCTTGGGGTGGTGGTAGGCGGCCTGGCCAAAACTGCACCTGGGAGCTTCCTACCAAGGTGACCTTCCTATCTATCAGTGTTCAGTTCACTAACACAGATGTGGCTGGTTTTAGCAGAGGAAAAGATGAATAGCTGCCAAAGGAGACAATCAGTAGGGCTAAAGATGCATGAGAAGGCAGCAGTGGAAGAGAGGCAGAGGCTGCGGAAACGCTAGCTGAAAGGAATACAGTGACGGGTTTTGCAAGGGGCTTCAGAGATAGTGCAGGCTGCTGTTGATAAATGTGACAAATATCAAAGAAAACCGGGGATTTGTCACGCAGATGTCCTTGGGATCCAGAGGCAAATTTTTTTTGGAGTAGACATCAGCCAGCAGTCCTTCCCTTTCGCTTCCATCACTGCCTCTTCCAGTTACACCAGTGATTTAGATCAATTGCAAACAATGCGTGGTGGATTAACTCCTGACATCGGTGTGACAGTGAGAGCTCTTTGCTAACCTTCAGATGAGCAGCTGCTGTAAAAAAACTGAGCTCCCTCTGAGCTACACAAGATATGTCTGCACCAGTAAACTGAAGAAGATGAGGACATGGGGCAGCGCTGGCGCGAGGCTGTCCGTGCTGTGGGACTGCTGGCATGTCCCTGGCACATCTCTCTATGGGCATGGTGGGTGCTGGGGATGGCAGAGTTTAACTGTACGGATGCAAGCCAAGCCACGCCGTTCACCCTCTGAACTAGACAATGTTCTGGGCATGGAATGGATAGCATACTTGGGCAAAAGATATTTAATTCACATGTCCGTGTATTAGGACAGCAGTGGAAAAGCTAACTCTGTTTACAGAATTGTTCTTTGCTGCCTACGAAAGCCATGCTACAGAAAGATGGTTGAACTACAACGTAAAAATGAGACTTGTTCTCTTTGGTTGTTTTGCATGGCTTTCACCTAGGTAAAAATAGTCCTTGTATTTTTTTTTTTTTGCATTAGTTTCTCATAATTAACAAAAATCCCCATAGAAATGACAGCCATTGGAGATGGCATCTCAGTCAAATCTCTCCCTTGGGAAAAAAACCAACCCCACTACCCACAAACAAAAAGAAATTAACACTACTTCTTTGAAAATTATTGTATGCACACAAATTGTTATGTCCTCCTTTGTGCACTTTATTCTTCTCCAAGAGGTCATACCATTTTTTAAAAGAAGCTCTAACTATTCACCCATCCTTCTTGTGTCCTGAAAAATATAGTAAAATGTTCTTATTTTTCCCAGCAGCTCTGTGTTCACAATTTTCACAATGTTTATGATACTATTATGTTACAAAGTTTATTTTTTCCCAGCACTTTTATTAGAAAAGCTGCTTCTTCATACATAAAGTTGCAAGAACTTTACGTGCTCCCGATTTTATGTCGCCAGTGGAACACATTATAAGATTTTGTATTATATGATTTTCCATTAAAAATGCAGTGCAGTTCACTGTATTAAAGGAACATTAATATCAAATGAAAACTGATTATTATAATCAAATATGGTATCCATTTCACAAGGAGGAATTTCATGACCAACAATTAATTATATGCAGGAGATGAGTGCATGCAAGTAAACACAAGACGTGACTGGGATACAATACTCGCGGCAGCTCGTCGCCTGGGCATGACATTTGAAATTTGTATTCCAGCCCTAATCTTTTGGATTTAAGTTCACATAGAATCACACAATGGTTTGGGTTGGAAGGGACCTTAAAGATCATCTAGTTTCAACCACCCTGCCATGGGCAGGGACGCCTCCAAAATTCGATAGGGCAACAGAGCTTGAAAGAAGGAGTATTTTCCAACTGGGAATTAAAGGTATGTTTCTGTACAGGTGTAGTGGTTACTACTTTCCAGACAATGTTGATGGGCTCATCAACACGGTGATGTAACTTCAACACACTCCATGGGGCTGAAATGGGATGCTAACACTGATCTGCTGCTCACTGGTATACATATTGCAGGGATATGTATAAAACTTCACAGTGGAAGCGCAAACCTATTAGTGTCAATAGGTAATTTACAGATTATCATCAACGTACCAAGACCCTTTCTAGATCAGAATGCAAGCCACCCCATTCAGCAACTTCAATTAATGCTGAAGTCATGCACTGAAACCTGTTGCTACATGTGGAGAAGTGTTGGTCTGCTTCTGCTGGTCATTTATCAGTTGATTTTTGCTCATTTGTGACCCAGAACCCAAGTACCCTGCCTTCGCATGAGCCACGTAACAGCGATCAGGAAACTATAGTTGTTAATTTCTCCTGCTAATGGAAAAAAAGCTTTGTGAACATAGGGGAGGGAATGGCTACAGCTGGGGCGAAACAAAGCTTTTTGTTCTACAAGTTTTTCCTTTGTAATTGGTGTGTATTGTATGCAGGAGGAAAATACCCCCCAGCAAGTTGGGATGATCCTGACATAAATCGTCAGCCCATTTTCCAAGTCACTTTTCACAGACAGTTCTCATTAGGAGGATGTTAATTAGTTGACAAGATCTAACAATCTGCGTTTGTTTCCTTCATAGCTTACTGCTTGCCACCTTGTAAGACTGTCGCTTTAGAGATTTTCTCGTCTTCTTTCCTGGTGAGTTCTTACCCTGTGCCGGGAGGTATCCCCACACCTGAGCCCAGGGAGGCGCTCGCTCTCCCAGGCTGTACCTCCAGGAACGCCTGCTTGGGCAGGACTCCATAAACAGGCCCTGTTACATCAAGGAGAAACTACACGAGGTGGGTATAGTATTCTACTTACTGTGAAAAAGGATGCCGATGGTACCCCTTGGTATCACCTGGTATTACCCTTGAGGACCCAATGACTATGGGTTCAGGTGACATTTGTTTGAAACCCCCACCTGTCATCTCAATTTTGTTTTACAAAAAATAATAAGCACTCCTTGTTTCCCTTCTCTGCACTTGGCTTTCTAGACTCCTGGTGTAGCTGCCCTCAGTTGTGACTTTTTCAAGCTGAAGAGTCCGGTTCTATTTAATCTCTTTTTATGGAGTCATTTTTACTTCTCATCCTGTTCCCCAGCACAGCCCCTCCGTGCCCACGGTGGGAGCCGGAGCACAGACCAACGCATGCCCTTGTTTTAGGCATTTGTGTAGCTGCACTTCAGAACTGCTGTTATTTTGGTCATCCTCTTCTATACAGAGGTGGGCTCAGTGGCATCCCCTGAGCACCTGGGGTGGGAGACTGCAGCCACCTGCCTGAGGAGTCACTGAATAGCACTTGAATAAAGTGAACTCTCCCATCCTCACTGCCCCCAAACCACATCAAGCTCAATTCTAAATTTAAGCACAGAAAAGATAAAGAAAAAAGTGTGCAATACTCCATATATGGTCAGAGAGGGACAATATTCACATTTTTTAACCACCAGAGAACCACCAGTTTGTGGTTGATTAGGTCGAGCCAAGTTTCTGTTACTTGTGTGTTAGGTGGGGTTTTAGCCCTGATAATCAGTGAATGCCAGATCAAATGTCATCATTATCTTTGCTGCTTATGAAGCATCCAGATACCAAATTTACTAACCTTAAAGTATGGATCGATAAGAGAATGAGAAGAGAGAGGGGACAGTGACATGTTTAGCCCAGAATAATGAAGACTGGAAGAGGATAAATGTGTAAGACAGGTGGCCATCATTAAGCCCTCATGAGCACTAGAGGAGATTTCACACCCTGCTTTAAGTCTAAACCCTGATATTGCAGAGTTACAACATTTTTCTTTTGTTGTTTTAGATCATCCAGCGCCGTAACTGATATTCTTATCTCCCTTCTTCTGGATGCTGTGCAAGAAGTTAGTTGTGATTTTGAAATGTAATGATACAGTATCAGGATTAGCAATGTTGGGAAAGTTGAAATCTCTTTCAGTCAACTAATCTCTCCCTAAAGGGTATTTTATCAAAAGTGGTTTGGAATACATACTATGTTAAATGGTATAAACAGGTGCCAATAAAACTGTATTCACCTACTTTGTGTCTGAAACTGGACATTTGAAGTCTGCTGGTTTACAGTGGAAGATTGCAATGCTATTTTTTGTGCTCTAATTTTGGCCATTTCTGTCAGCACGGGAATCTCGCCTAGTTTGACACTTGGTGACAATCCTGTGGCTTTGCCAGTGGCTGTGCCTGATGACAGGAGAAAAAAATTCCTCATCAGGCCAAGCATCCAGGACCAAATCTGTGGTGAAGAGATTGCCGTAGTGTGGAAGAGCTACATTAAAAGTCTGTACAGTTGGAGTAACCACTTGCTCCTTTCCAGAGCGCTACAGCGTCAGAGGTGAATTTGTGTGTGTACAGGACTGGCAAATACACAAACAAATGCCTCACCAGAGAGGAAATTATTTTAAGAAACTCATATTATCTACATCATTTTAGATGTTGTAAGGTATGAGTAGTTTTGGTTTTTAATGCAATACGATGCAAAAAATGATTTATTTTTAGCAGAAAATAGGTCTTGTGTCTCAGCAGCAGCAGCAGAAGAGACAGATGAGTGGAGACACCACCATTAGCCTTTTCCTTGGAGATGGGAAAGCAAGTAAAAGTAAGGAGAGGCTGAGCGTGCTCGCTCACTGCCCGCGCTGGTGCTGGCTGGGAGCTTGCTGGGAGGTGAGGGACTGGCTGGAAAGGCTGGGGATAAGCCCATGTCTCCCTGTGCCATGCATTTCCCTGTGTTTCCCTGTTTGTGCCTTCAGAAAAGGCTCAGGGAGCGGACCACAGTGCTCGGAAAAGCTTATACAGAGCTTCCGGAGTGTGGGCATGCATTTCCCTGCCACTGGGCCTGCTCAGCCCAGCATGGAGGTGACCACCCCAGCATGGAGTCCACTCCAGCATGGAGACCAAGCCCTTCCTCGCCTGCCTGCTGAAGCACTGGGGCAGCTTTATGTGATGGAGAAGAAAGCCACATTCGTTTGCAGACAGTCCAACAGTTGCTATCCGTTTGTGTTGCCATGGATACAACAGCGAAGCAATAACTTTATTCAGGATTAGCTATTTTTACTGTAATTACACAACAGGACATTATTAGACTATTCTTCCCTCCTTCTCATCCATAGCTTATTTATGTGATGCTTCAGGTGCCTGTACTGAGACCCCAAGTATTCCATCACTTGTGATCTGGGGCCGCTGCTCTGCCAGGAGGTGCAGTGCTGATGGCTTTGGGGGTCCGGCGGCTCTGCTTGGTGGAGCAGGCAGGAGCCCACCCAGCAGCACCACACAGCCCAGCACCGCAGGGGACCTGCTGTGGCCCCATCTGCAATCAAGAATTAGTGTCGATAACTACATTTTTGTTCAGAGAAAGGCAATGAAGCTGGTGAGGGGTCTGGAGAACAAGTCTTATGAGGAGCGGCTGAGGGAGCTGGGGTTGTTCAGCCTGGAGAAAAGGAGGCTGAGGGGAGACCTTCTCGCTCTCTGCAACTACCTGAAAGGAGGCTGTAGAGAGGTGCGGGTCGGTCTCTTCTCCCAAGTAACAGGCGATAGGACAAGAAGAAACGGCCTCAAGTTGCACCAGGGGAGGTTTAGACTGGATATTAGGAAAAATGTTTACTCTGAAAGGGTTATTAAGCATTGGAAGAGGCTGCCCAGGGAAATGGTTGAGTCGCCATCCCTGGAGGTATTTAAAAGGCATGTAGATGTGGTGCTTAGGGACATGGTTTAGTGGTTACTTGGCAGTGTTAGGTTAACAGTTGGACTTGATGATCTTAAAGGTCTCTTCCAATGAAAATGATTCTAGAATTCTATAATTTTTTGCTGCGGAATTAAGTGAACTGCAGAGTTAGCAGAGATTAGGATCAGGCTTGCTTTGAATCACTCTCCAAGGGGGAGGTTGGGACCACCTCTGAGCCTCTGGGGCACTGGGTCCCAGCAGGGCCTGCAGACTGGACAGGTATGGTGTGAGTACCCAGCTGTGGTTCTCATCGATGGGTGGTTAAGCCTCTCCGTGAGTACCAGGGCTTGTACAAAGCCATTGGAGCTGCATAGGGTCCTCTTCTGAAATTTTGTTCAGGGGTGCTGCTGTGCACACGACTGCAGGGGTTCCTAAATCTTTCTCTGGCCATGGTGGCATGTGGCTGGAGTAGTTCAGGTCAGCGGTTGATGGTAAAAACAAGGATTTAACCCTGATTTTTTTATTACTGTGATCCTGCAGGGTCCTCAGCCCAAGAACCCTATGGGAAAAGCTCTATAGAATTTAACAGAAAGTAAAATATCTGTAGATTTCTGTAGATTTTTAATAACCCTGTAAGATTCAGCTATGGAATTGTATAGGACACCAAAGGAATCATTAACAGATAATGCATTTTTGTTTGCTCTCTCAGGCTTCAGAGATGTTTTGCTTGCCCACTGCCTCCATTTTTCCAGCAGTTGTGTAGCTGGTGGGTGCAGCAGCTTCTGCCCATCTCCTCTTGCAGCACACGCAGGGGGACGGGATCGCCAGCCGTTCTGTGCCAAGACTGGTCTCTGAAAGCAGAGTGGAGGGGAAAACCTGAGAAGCAGTTAGCATTGGGAAGTGTGACTTTGCCAGCGATGATGGACAGGCAAGTGGGCATGCTGCATGATAACCAAATGCCAGAGAGATGCTCTGGGAGGGGAGCGGAGGAGCATGCAGCCACCCAGGGGCAGGAGTTGTATCCAGTGCAATGTGGGAAAGTGCATCAGGAAAATGAAGCCCAGACCCTCCAAGCCTGTTGATCTGTCCAGAGGCATCCAGCCATGGGTTCATCCATATGTCAACCTGCGCCAAATGTAAGAGGGAAGAGTGTAAACCACAAGCAAATATATATCTCCTCACAGCATGTGTCTCCTGTGACCCAGGCAGCTCTGTGCTGGACTCGCCATCTACCTTAGAACTCATAGAGGTAAAAAAATCCTTAAGAAAGGACCTTAAAAAAAACCCCAACAACTTAAAAAATATATCCTGAACTACCCTCACTGGACACGAGGAAGATTTATCTTTACCTATCACTGCTGTGGTTTAAAGTGATGAGTTTTTCAGCCTCTGCAACACTGATATTTTTTGGCCACTAGCTGCTGTGGTGGGTTGACCGTGGCTGGAGGCCAAGTCTCCTTTGGGCATCCACCTGCTTTGGTGTGGGATGCTCCACGGGCTGCAGGTGGATATCTGCTCCGCTGTTAACCTCCGTGGGCTGCGGGGGGACAGCCTGCCTCACCATGGTCTTCACCATGGGCTGCAGGTGAATCTCTGCTGCTGGAGCATCTCCTTCACTGACCTTGCTGCTGTCTGCAGAGTTGTTGCTCTCACATGTTCTCACTCTTCCCTCCCAGCTGCAGTTGTCCATTTTTTTTTCCCCCCTTCTTAAATACATTATCCCAGAGGTGCTACCACCATCGCTGACGGGCTTGGCCTTGGCCAGCAGCAGGTCCATCTTGGAGCCGGCTGCCATTGGCTTTATTAGGCATGGGGGAAGCTTCTGGCAGCTTCTCACAGAGGCCACCCTTGTAGACCCCCTACTACCAAACTTTGCCACTCAAACCCAATACATTGCTCTAATAGAGAGAGGATGTTGAGCCAGGATTTGAGAAACATGGATTAAATTCTTGAGCTTGCCCTGGCCTAACACCCCCTTCCTCTCCCAGGCCCCCAAAATTTCCTTTCCTTTCACCTCTGTGGTGAATTTGGTCATGGTTCAGGGAGGAGATCTTTCTCTCTGGATGCTCAAGAAGTCTGGCGGCTGGTTTCACTGGTTAATAATAAAAATTATTTTTAAAATTGCTCCAAGGCAAGGGGCTTAAAAGGACATTTGAACTGATGAAAATTTTGGAGAATTGAGCACTTTATTTGATGCTTTTTACTAATGAAATTTCTGGTCTCAATGCCATTTTTGTCATTTTTCAGTTTGCAAAAAGTGAATGAACTTAATTTACCTAAACTTTCAGCCACCTTAAGGTGTTTCAGGACTCCGTTTTTCAGAGCTGATGAGAAATACTATATGCAAATAGAAAGTGGGATGAATGATTCAAGGCAGACCGGTAGAAGCAATTCCAATTTCTGAAAAACTGGTATTTATAAATGAAATAAATAAGAATGAAGGAAAAAACAGGCAGTTCTCCTGTATGAGAGCCCTGCTCCAGCACTGTTACTAAATCACAGGGAAAATTTCAGAGAATTTGTAATTACTCAGTAGTGTTACAGGGAAATGCCACTAAAAATGTGAGAAGTGTTGTATTGAATATATTTTTTAGATTGGTATGTGTAAAATCTTGGTTGTATGTGAAGAAACAATGAAAGAAGTAGGAAGATCATTGAAAAACAGTGAAGAAGCAACTGCTAAATTATCACCTTCATCCACTGAGCTGTGTGAACCGTACCAGGTTATGGGCAATGCAGAATAGGGTCTATAGCCTCTACTCTGACTTCTTCGTTGCCATCAGATAGACCTGTCCCAAACCTTAAATGCCATTGTGTGATATTAGAAATTGACGCCATGTGAGTAAGCGTGACTTGCTCTTCCAATTTGCTGAGGACCAGTTCACTAAATAGAATGGAGACAGAGATCCAGCTACGTTTAGCTGGTTAAATTTAGGCATCTGATATTTGGTGTTTAGCTTTCATTTGATCAGAGTTATTTCACAGGAGGTGCTGTCTTTGTCTACTGAGGCACATGCCAGCGTTCACTTTACTTCCATTAATACATCACTCTTAATCAAAGCTGGTGTTCAAACCTCACTGCATCTTGACAACTTGCCAGTCATTAGTGCACTTCACGGGAGTATATTTTTGCCCTACTTAGTATTCCAGACAATTTTGCCTGAGTCCCTTGAGACCCTCGTGGGACACATCCCGGCTTTGCTTCTGTTTGCTGAAATCTGCAGGATTGGAATCCATTCGCATGCCTCTGCGAGAGCAAGCACTGGCGGGAGTATTATCTTTCAGAAAAAAAGCAAACTTTTCATGGCATTGACAGTAAGACTGAGAAATTAAGTATGTAGTTATGAAAGGCCAAGCTTGACAGTACCCTTAATCCAATTAAAACTATGTCTGAAATACTGTTGTTATTTTGGCCTAAGTAATTAAGCAGTGCTTAGAGTCTTGTATTAGGACAATCAAGAAATAAATAATGATTAGGATGTGACAGAAAGATCTTGGGTTTATAATCAGTTAAGGCCTACAATCGATTAAGGCCTATAAACCCAATTATCTCCAAGACCAGAATTCTTCATTTTCCAAAGACCAGTCCCACCGTTTAAGTTTTTTATCACTTTGTAGCAGTAGATATTAGTTGAGAGATACAAAGATTTTAATTAGAGCCAGAAGCTTAAATATACATGAAGAGATTAAAATAAAAAAGCAAAAATGAGCTGTTCAATATATTTTATCAACTTTAAGGATTCTCTTAAAGTACTTGATCCCTCTTTCCTCAGGTCACTGTGTTTACAGATTTTTCAAAATTGTCTCTTCATTTTTCATTTTGGGAGCCAATTAACTTTTTTTAGGAATACTCTTTTGATTTATATTTGTCAGTGCACAAAGCCACAGGCCCATTGCTGAAAACATTTTCCCAAGTTGAAAGTACATTTTAATAACTGAACTCTACATACCCAATGGCAAGGAAGTTTGCGCAAATTCAATTTTACTTGACAAGTGTAACAGATTATAACTACATTAAAATTACTTTAATGGACACAGATTTGGTGGTTTTAGACATAAAGCTAGTTTGGAGGAAATCTTTGTGGAGTTCAGTGGAGATAAAAATATTATATTGTGAAGCACAATAATATCTGTTTGCAGTTTCCCATATGAATTTAGCTCTTCAACACTTCAGAATTTGCTCCATGGTAATTAGTGGGATTAAGCCTTTTTATATTATTAGTTCAGCAAGGAGTTCCTTTCATTCTCTATTCCATGTAGCTCTGTCCCTACCTTGCAGTTGCCACAGTTCTTTGAGCTTTCAGGTCTCCAGCTTTAATTCTTCAGGTTTAACCCAGAGAGACTACTTTTCTCTCCCTCCATCTCATCTCCCCAAATTTGCCATCAGCATCCCTCAGTTAATGATCAGACTCACTTTTCATGTCAATCGAAGGATGTGCCCATGGCAGTGCAATTATGTCTTGGGCTGCAGAAGGAAAACCCACTGGCTGTTTTAGGATGCAGTTACCTGGTCTAGAACAGGTCTGGCTAAGAGCTGTATGATCCAAATAGAGTGAGAGCCGTTGGCTTGGGTTGGTCTGATTTTCTTCTCATTTTTTTACTTCTCCCAGAATTGATTTTGGTCACATTTGCCCATATAAAATGGTTACCACCACTGCTTGCCATCAGTGGTTGCTAAAAAATGTAAGTTCTTATGCAGAAGACTGAAGATGGGAATGTAAAGTGTGGGAGGAAGATATGGAAAACCAGAAGAGGACAATGACAGAGCTGGAAAATATGAGGTAAGAAAAAGAGTTTGGGAGAGCAAGAAGATATCAGGACAGTGAGCAGCTGGGGAAAACAGCATGGAGTAAGGCCAGGGAAACTGGAGGTACCCTTGTCAGGAACAGGAAGAAATACCATGAGAAGAGCAGAAAGTCTTGTGGATGCAATAAGAAGCCAATGTGTTTTCCTTTTCACGAAGGAAAATGTGTACATGTGACTCACTGACGGCAAATTTTCAGATAAATGGGACTCAGATCTGCAATCAAGTGAGTTAATTTTCCCCAAGCTGAAGTTCTGGCAGCTTCAGTGTCCAATCATCTCTGGCTGTGTCTCTAAAGTATTTGAAAGGCATTTTTGAGGCTAGCTGCATTTACCTGCATTACATTAGGCCAGCGACATGCAGTGCCTAAGATCTCTGTGTGGGTCCAGCCTGTCCTTGCGATCACATTATGGTGAGGATGTTGGATGGATCATGATGTTGGGTGCCCACAGCCTGGTTAGCGTTTTGTTCTGCACGAGGTGGGATTGACAACAATCTGGGTTTGGCTCAGTTTGGATGTACAGGTCAGTGGAGACCATGCCAGGCTTCGCACCTCCCCCAGGACTGGCCAGGTCACGTACAGCATACACAGGGATCCTTACCTTTGCAGACCAGGTGGAGACACGACGTCACTGCATTTACTCATCGCGTTCACCAGGTTGAAGGTCTGAATTTCGGACCATTTTTTGCATTCTTCTGTTATGTAGCCTTCTTTGGGGATTTTGCAAGATTCCTTCCCCTGGAACATTCCCGCACCATGCAATGTAAAGTGGGGTTCAACCCAGATCTCCTCACTGGGGCAACTGAAATAAATTTGGCCTAGGTTTCATCTGAAATCACTGCAGAAAAAGACGAGCCTTCTGGTAGTGCTTGTGTATTCTGTTATGGATAGCTAGGACAGGTAGAGTGCTCCCAGGCTGGACTTTGGGGATGATCTGCATCTGCTAAGGTTAGATTGAGAGAGGTGAGATAGACTGGCCTCAAACTGGCTGCCTAATGCAGACTAGATGTCCAACTATATTTTAAAATCTGGTGAAATAGACATTTCTTTATTAATTCCAGAGTTTATTTCAGTTTGTGGTAGCAACTGTATTAGGAAAAGGGGTGGTTTTGTTCTATATTGTGGCATCAGAAACAGATAGTCTAACATTTTAATGGAAATTGGTATTATATTTAAATTTGTGGAAGATTAGATTGGAACTTTTCCAGAGGTACAGTCATTTCTTTAAATCTGCTTGGTACTTCTGAGTTACCATTGTTGAAGATCAAACAACTACCTTCGTCCCTCACAAATTCTATTCTTCTTGAAGGTATAACAAGTATTAAGCCACATTATTTTGGGAAACATGTTTGTATTATTCATATCAGATTGTCTGTGAATAGTAAGAAACTTTTCTGCAAAAAGAGGAATTACTTATGGATCAGACTTCTGTGTAAGCTTGGATTTCTTTATTCTTATTAGGAGTTCTATAAATAAGAAATGCTGCTTTGTATTGTTACCTGTTTTACCAAACATGGGCCTCTTCTGAAAGCATTTCTTCCAGCTAAGTATCAATTCAACAGACATTCCTGTCTTTCCATTTTCAGCACCTTTTTTAGGATTTGTGAAGGCAAACAACTGGTCTCTTTAGGCTCCCTTCATAGTCAATGGAGAAAAATAGGCACTTTTGTGATGCAATTCAATTGCCCTGTTGTGGACATTTAGTTGAGAATGAGATAAATCCCACCCTGTCAGCGACTGTTTCTCTCCAAGGGAGTATATACTACTACATCATGGACATTTGGTTATGAGTCCACCCTTGTTTTGAAGATGTGCTATATATATATATATATATCTATATCTGCTATGTGTGTGTGTATACACACACACACACACATGCACACACCATATATATAAATTGTCTCTTAGTTTGAATATATGCTCGCTCATATATAAGCTTATATGCTTATATATATAGTAAGTAGTCTTATTACTCCTGGAGCACAATTCCTTGGTCATCTCCCAGACTTTTGCTTCCTTTTTCTATGCCACGGTATGATCAGGCTGAAATCCTTTCTTTTCTTCGTGAGATGAAAAGCTCTCCTTTCGTATGACTTTGTGCAGGACCAAAAGTCACCCCAGCTTCAGGGCAGGGGGGACAGAAAGCAGGAAAGCTGGACAGCTATGAAACTGTGACCAGTAGGAGAGTTTGAGGGCTTCTCATGGGCAGAGGGAAGGGAAAAGCCCCTCAGGCTCAGGAACACTAACAGTTGAATCAAGCACTTAGATTTAGAAAGGAGCTTCCATTGGAAAGGTACCAGTATGTTTTTGAGCTGGTATGTCCTACCAAGAGTGTGTGCCTTGAAGTGAGATTTCAAGTCAGTTTTGTCTTCTATCCTTAACTTCCTAGGCAAGATTTAAAGCACTATGGCTGATGCTAGCTTCTTCTGAATTGCTTTCAGACTCTTATGACTAATGTTGGATTTGGGCTATTTGCTGTTTACAAGTCAACGTGTCCCAATATTTGGGACATCTATTGTTCACGTTTATTTTTGACATATATATTGTGTCTGTAAATAAAGGGCAGGTGTCCAAGGACACAGCATCCCTCTCTCTCCCCTCAGGCTAGTTCACTCAGAGATGTAGGGAGACAGAAAGCCAGACAAGGTATTTGTTTTCTTTGTAGAGAAATCTGTTACCTAGGTGTTTAAATTAAATGCCTTGACATGCTAATGAGTCTTTCTTTTTTTTCTCCTCCATCTTTTTAAGATGTTCCTGTTCTTCCTCTTTTTTCTCAGATGCCCAAATGTGCAAATAATTAGTCACCTCTGTCTTCTCTGCTGAGGTTCATTAACCATTGCTGGGCCATAAATTGACATTCAACGCCATGGCTTCCTGAAGTCAGAGCAGGCTGAGTCATTAAAAACCGACTGAGTACACAATGTGGTGGGATGTAGCTTTCTGATCCTGTCACAGATAAAGACTCCTTTACAGCGCTCATTAATGACTCGTGCGGTATCTTTGATATCTAGAGAGTTTGTGGCCATTTTGATTACTGTTTTGTATATTATCAGTTGTGAGTGCTTAACTTCTTAATGTTTAGCATCCTGACTGAAATGTCCTATTTTTCTGGAAAGGAGAAAAGTCCGGAGGACTGGAGTCTCTCCTCAGTTGCTAAAAGCAGCTAACCCAGAAAGCCTCTGGTGTTGTTCTTTCATTGCATCAGGAGCAGAAACTCTGCAATGAGTTCAGTCTTTCCAGCCAAGCACAAACCCAACAAAAGTGTTTGCTGCATGCCCCTAGATACTTTTGCAGCACCCAAGCAGTCCCTGGCTGGTGCTGTCTGCTTTTGCATTGCAATTAGTGCTTGTCCTCAGCAATGAATTTGCAGATCCACCAAGTTTCATGCATTAGACATGAAACTGAGATATCTGGCCCTCCTCACTCACCCCCCCTGCCATATTTCTGTTTCACGTACCATGAGCGATGTCTTGCAACATCTCACTCTCTATTCCCATTTGCCACACACATCAGACCAGTGTGTGTGTGATCTCCTGATCACTCGTATCTAGCAGGTGATGTCTCAGGTCCAGAGAGGTCCTGATGTAGCAAAGCCTGGAAGGAGCCTGTCTGGAAAAGCATCCTGAAGTTATGGAAAAATTAATCTATATTTTCAAACTCATTTCTACAAATAAGGCTCTTCAGAGAAGGAAATTGCTATTGTAGAATTTTTCTTTGGCTCTTTTAAGTAATGTGTTGGTGTCTAAAACACCATTTTTTTTTGGTATTGGACTCTGTGTTCTTTTTACACCTGTGTTTCCTTACCATCTGGAGTGCCAAGCCCTTGTTCACCTTCCTTTTGCCTGCAAGCAGGCAGGTAATCAAAAAGATGCGCTAAAACCACAGAGAAATGGAAACTGTCCAGAAGAGAGAAAACCACGGGTTAACTAAGGGAGCTGAAGACACCAGGGAAGAGGCAAATTGGAGATAATCTTCTATATCCACCTCCCAAGTCCTTGAATCCTTAGTTCCTCATCTGTTTGGGGGAAGAGGTGTGAGGTAGGTAGCCTCATGAACCCTACTGCTAGCAAGAAATAACAGGGACAAGCAGACATCTCTCTGTGCCTATTTAGAATCATAGAATCATAGAATCATTTAGGTTGGAAAAGACCCTTGGGATCATCGAGTCCAACCATCAACTCCACTCTACAAAGTTCTCCCTTACACCATATCCCTTAACACCACATCTAAACGACTCTTAAACACATCCAGGGATGGTGACTCCACCACCTCCCTGGGCAGCCTATTCCAGTGTCTGACCACTCTAATGTCCTAATGTAACCTACCCTGCTGCAGCTTGAACCCATTCCCTCTTGTTCTATCGCTAATTACCTGTGAGAAGAGATCAGCACCAACCTCTCTACAATGTCCTTTCAAGTAGTTGTAGAGAGTGATGAGGTCTCCCCTCAGCCTCCTCTTCCTCAAACTAAACAGTCCCAGCTCCTTCAATCGCTCCTCATAAGATTTATTCTCCAGGCCCTTCACCAGCTTCGTTGCCCTCCTCTGCACTCGCTCCAGCACCTTGATATCTCTCTCGTATTGAGGTGCCCAGAACTGGACACAATACTCAAGGTGTGGCCTCTAGGGTGAAAGAATGCATTGAAGATCGGATGAAAAAAAAAGGTAGATTTTGAACAAAACCCACAACAGTAACTCTTGAGCCTCTCAGCTAACAGGAACAAGAGAAGGGACCTGACAGGAGATTGAATCTGCTTCTGAAGAGACAGTTATGGGTATGGAAATGGTCGCTGACTCCTCAGCTATCACTCAGAATAACAGCTACTCCTTCCAATGGCACCACAGCCATCCCAACCTGTTCATGATGCATATTTTCTGCCCTTCGCAGACCTTTTTCCGTCGGGGCTGGAATGCCTAGTGTGACACCATGCTAATGCTTGAAGGCAGAAACCCTCTGCACAGAAGCTTGATGGACAGAGAACCTTTGAGTCCAGGAGCTGGTCTGACATCTGGGGAGAAATTCGGAGGAGTGGCAGCAAGAAAAGTTTGGGGAAAAAAATTCTGTCTTCTGGGAATTGCTGAGAGAACTGTGAGATAGGCAAGGGAACATCCTCCAAAACCACAGTGCTCGCACCTCGCTTGTGTAGCTGCTTTGCTCATCCTGATGCTGAGACACGAGTTTAGGTGTCCCCAGCCCTCACGGCTCCTTTGAGCTGCAGGGGCTGGGAGAAAAGAAATGCATTCATCCTGTCCTGCAAAACGAGACCCCCAGCAAAGGCAGCTATTTTCAAGGTGCTATTCTGATGTCACTCAATTCCTTTCATGAAGTCATCGCTTAATGCCCGTTGCTATAACAACCTGTTGGTCTTTTTCGCTATTACTCATGCAACACAAATGCCTGCAGGTGTGTCACTGTTGTGAAGTTCACCTTTAAAATGTTCATTTAAAAATATCTCTCCCATGCAACATCTCACTGGGACAAAGCACACGGCTTTACAGAAACATTATTTTTGAAGAAAAGCCAGCTCCAACCCATCCTGTGCTGTCTGAATAAAAAAATAAGTAAACTAGAGGAAAGAGCGTTCTTTGAGTGAACTGGCATTTTAGCTGAATACTTCTCTCTTTTATGTTCAATATTTCCAAAAGCTTTTTCAAGAGCTCATTTTAACCACTTAGATTCTGTTTTTGAAAGTCTCATTCTGTGTAGCTGAGTTCAAATAAAGCAACTTCAACTATTGTGGTTGAGCCTGCAGTTTTCTGCATCTGTGCTTTTTTAGAAATGGTGATAAACAGATCAAGTGCCCTAAGGAACAGCGTTTATAATTTTTCTGGCCATTATTAAGCTCATGTGAAATATCTGTCTCTTTAGTACAGCAAAGACTAGGAGGAAAGATGCCAATACAACAGATCATATTACGGATGGGAAATCCCTTTTCAGCAGCATTTGAAGTGCTGGTGCTGGTTCTGGACCAACAATTAACTCCGTGGAAGAAATGAATAACAGTAAGCCAGACAGATGTAACCATCTTCTTGGAGATATCTTCAAACATTCTGGGGTGTAAACAAGCTCAGTGAAATATTTGCGGTCCTGTATTGTCTCTTACTGCAGTGGGGTATGATGGTTGAGGGGACCCCATGACGGTGCTGCCACAGACCTCAGCTCCTGGCGCTCATCTCCCTCTCCTTTCCCAGTCGTACAGTCTAACAGCAAATGCTACACAGATTGGTAACAAAAAATCTAAAAGAAATGGTGCCAACAGGCAGGATTCAGTCCCTCAAAGATGCCTTTCTCTCTCCATTGACTAAAGGAGAAGCCTAGGGTGACAAGTCTCTGATTCCAGGGCCAGAAGGTGTGCAAAGCTCAGATGGGATTGTCCTCACCTTGGTGGCTTCTACCTGTGGTGCAGAAGCAGCTACGGTTGTGCTACTTTTGGGGACATTATCCTTTAACTAATGCAATATGTGTTGTTTGAGTGTTGTAAGTTTGAGGGATGAGCACTGTAAAATAACCACTTTCATGAAATATGCACAAGCTTTCAGACGCAGTATTTTTTAAGGGTTCACTTGTTATTTTGACTTAAAGCTTTTTTTTTCCTTTTTCCCCCAAAATTTTAAAATGGATCTTACAGTTTTCAAAGCTTTTGGAGCTCAAGCTAATTTTATTTTACTTTGCTTTTCTGTAAAGGGGAGCTACGAAGTGCTGGTCGAGGAGCATCAGTTTCTCTCAGTGAAGATGGCTACGTATGTGAAGCTTAATTGCATTACACTGGGACTCCACTCGCAGTGGGCATTCCTGGGGTGCAGATCACTGCTCTGGTGACAGACATACCTGGCAGGGGACAACTGACCCCCAGGCAGCCCCTGTGTCCCAGCACACAGCACAGGGGTCGGCCTGGAGCTTTTTGTGGGGTGATGCTCAGATGAATCCTGCCTCCAGCAACATTCGCTATTATGTCTCCAGCAATAGATTTAGCTCCTGTGGGCTAAACTCTCCAGAGGGGGATCTGGGAAGCGTCATAAACAATGGAAGTTAAAGTCTTATTCTTTTTTCTCTCTCAAAAAAAATATGTTTCCTCATCTCCAGAGTTCACAGATGGAGCTAATGAAATGGTACCCTGATTTCTACAGTGTGACGTTCATGTTGGAAAAGAAATAGAAATAAGGGTAAGAGGTTCTTAAAGACAAGTCTTATTTCAGAGGGGTAAATTACCACTAATGGCTTCGTTCTTCTAGTTTTCAGCCAGATAAACTTACTTTACAGTTTAAGGATGATGCTCCAGTCAGGGACTTATAAACTATGAATCCTTTCTTTTTTTTTTTGTTATAAACAGATATTTCAGAAAAAAATGCCATGGAATCAGTTCAAAGAAACATATAAAATAGATGGAAATATTAAACAAATGTACAAAACAGTCTTATGCCTCAATAAAAATACAGAGTGCAGCTTGCATCCCCACACAGTCCTGTTCATCTAACACTACTTTAGCTGCAGGATTCATGAGTCACTGTTTCTACTGTCAGGTTTCTGAAATGTGGGCTGACAGCACTTAGCTTGGCCGTACGATTTCGCAACATCTGGAGTAAATGACTGCTGAAATTTTTTTAAGTTCTAGTTCATGATCAGGGAAAGAAGCTGTGGGAGAGCTGGTATTCCCTGATTGTCACATCTGAGATTGACTTTTTAAATTCTTATTTCCATGTCCTCCCCCGCTACTCTGCCTCGGTGAGGCCGCACCTGGAGTACTGTGTCCAGTTCTGGGCTCCCCGGTTCAAGAAGGACAGGGAACTGCTGGAGAGGGTGCAGCAGAGAGCTACCAAGACGATTAGGCGACTGGAACATCTCTTTTATGAAGAAAGGCTGAGAGACCTGGGTCTTCTTAGTCTGGAAAAAAGACGACTGAGGGGGGATCTTATCAACACTTATAAATACTTAAAGGGTGGGTGTCAGGAGGATGGGGCCAGGCTCTTCTCAGTGGTGCCCAGCGACAGGACAACATGTAATAGGCACAAACTTGAGCCTAGGAAGTTCCACCTAAACATGAGGAGGAACTTTTTCCTTTGAGAGTGGCAGAGCACTGGCACAGGCTGCCCAGAGAGGTGATGGAGTCTCCATCTCTGGAGACATTCAAAACCCGCCTGGACGCGTTCCTGTGCAACCTGCTGTAGGTGACCCTGCTCTGACAGGGGGTTGGAGTGGATGATCTCCAGAGGTCCCTTCCAACCCCTGCCATTCTGTGATTCTGTGATTCTGTGTCACTGTTGCTTGAGTACCCTGTTCTTGCTCTCCTCCATTTCTCTTCAGTTACATACAATCATAGAATCATAGAATGGTTAGAGTTGGAAGGAACATTAAAGACCATCTAGTTCCAACCCCCCTGCCATGGCCAGGGACACCCCCCACTAGACCAGGTTGCTCAAAGTCCCATCCAACCTAGCCTTGACCACTTCCAGGGATGGGGCATCTGCAACTTCCACAGGCAACGTGTTCCAGTGCCTCACCACCCTCATAGTGAAATTTTTCTTCCTAATATCTAATCTAAATATACCCTCTTCCAGTTTGAATCCATTACCCCACATCCTATCACTACACACCCTTGTAAAAAGTCCCTTTTTGGCTTTCCTGTAGGTCCCCTATAAGTACTGGAAAGTTTCCCTAAGGTCTCATTGGACCCTTCTCTTCTCCAGGCTGAACAACCCCAACTCTCTCAGCCTGTCCTCACAGGAGAGGTGCTCCAGCCCCCTGATCATCTTCCTGGCCCTCCTCTGCACTTGCTCCAAGAGGTCCATGTCCTTTCCCCATACTTTGTGATTAACATTGTTAGCGCTGTAACTTGCGTGGGAACCAGGGAGCATGGTCAGATTTGAATGGCAAGGGAAGAGAAACCAACTATTTGTACTCAAGAACTGAAAGCAATTACACATTAGTGGTCTGAACACGAAATAAATTGTTGTCTGATCTGGGTACATCTGGGTGCACATTTTAGCCAAATCCTTCCCCAGGTTGTACACTCCACCCCAAAAATGGCCCCTCCACCTCTGGCTTTGATTGACTTACTGAATAGCCAGGGATTTGCAGTATTTCTTTGCTACTACCTTAGGAGGCAGCAGGAGGATGCAAAATGCTGCAGTGGCCCCATTGCGTCTTTGAAGCGTTTTACATCATTCTGGACTTAAGATAACACAGAGATATTAGGAAATTATTCATGAATAGAGATTTTATTAAGTTAGGAGAGAGGAGGAATGAGAATGGCGCCCAGCTGATGGCACAGCCTTGGCCGTGTTGTCTCCGTGGAGAAGGCAGGAGCAGGGCTACAGAGAAATCATGAGCCTTGCTTCACTGCCAGGGGGACATATGACAGGGAGGAAAAATTGGTGGTAAATGGGGATGCTGTGCAACTACAAGCATGATGTCAGTCTCCGTTGTGGAGCTGAGACAGGCTCACTACATTTTCAGTGCACTTTAGCTCTAAAAATGAGGCAGATCTCTGTGGCATGACATTGCAGCATTAAAAAGGGTAATGCTCAATCTCTTTCTGTGGTCCAAAGTGTTTAGGTGCATGAGAAGCCTGTCAGAAGAGCCCTGAATTCACAGGTGAATGTTAAAAGCTGTATGTAGAGAAGGAGTGTCCGGGGAACAGTGTCCACGGGTGATCCCTCTGGGTGCACCAGGCAGGCGCAGGTCCAGGGGCTGGCTGCAGCGGTCAGGTTTCTTGCTTAGGGCATCTCATCAGCTTTCTCTGAATTAGCAGGCAGCTTCTCCTTCTACAACAGTTGTCAAATTATGCCCAAACCAGCTTTGCATTACCTGAAACTGGTAAAGGCAGCACTGTGAGAGTCTTTGGAGTTTATTTCCTTCCTGAACTTCAATGATTGGGAACAAACACTCCTTCCTTTTCTGGTTGTAGATCAGTCCTCACCAATTCATGTCCTTCAGAGTCGTCAAAGAGAAACACTGACAGGAGAACGATGCCAAATCTCCAGGCATGTGCCTGTTAGACTATGAGCATACTACTGCTTTCTCGCTCAGTTCTTTTCCATCTATTTACAAGTATTGCTCCTTGTTTGATGAATTCCTCCATTTGCTGTTCTCAGATTGTCATAACAGATTATGACTCTCACAAATGTATTGCGAGTAATTGCCAGATATTTTTTTATGTGCTGTACTTGAGCTGCAGTTTAATCATTGAAGATCCTTGTGAAATTTGGATTAAACATTATTTCATCACTTTGAAAATGGCTTGGACTGGAAACAGAAATCACGTGGTATGCGATAGTTTATATTCATGTCCCCATTAATATTAACATGTATGCTCAATACTCTGTAATATTAAAATATAAAACATTTTTATGATAATCTATGTCATATTGCTATAATCATAGAATCACAAAATCATTTAGTTTGGAAAAGACCTTAAAGATCATTGAGTCCAACTGTAAACCTAGCACTGCCGAGTCCACCACTAAACCGTATCTCTAAGCACTATGTCGACCCATCTCTTAAGTACCTCCAGGGATGGTGACTCCACCACTTCCCTGGGCAGCCTCTTCCAATGCTTAATAACCCTTTCAGTGAAGAAATTTCTCCTAATATCCAGTCTAAATCTCCCCTGACACAATTTGAGGCCGTTTCCTCTTGTCCTATCGCCTGTTACTTGGGAGAAGAGACCGACCCCCACCTCTCTACAGCCTCCTTTCAGGGAGTTGTAGAGAGCGAGAAGGTCTCCCCTCAGCCTCCTTTTCTCCAGGCTGAACAACCCCAGCTCCCTCAGTGGCTCCTTATAAGACTTGTTCTCCAGACCCCTCACCAGCTTTGTTGCTCTTCTTTGAACACTATGTGCTATCAGGTGATTTAATAAACCTTTAACAGGCCTCTAACATACGTTATTTCTCCTGGACAGTGTATGTTACAAATGAATATTTCACCAGAAAAGCATGTCATGGTTAAACATGCAAACATGCATTTGTTGATTTGTTTTGGGATTTTCTGCATGGTAAAACTGTGATAAAAAGTAGTCAGAATTGTATTACCTTCTATGAAAGATTTAATAACATTTCTGATTTTACCTATAAAGGATGTTTTTGTCACAGTAAATATTATGTACCCAGGAATAAATGCATCATAGCTACTCTTGAAAGCTAGAGGCAAAATTTGGCTCTCAAATCAGTGAGGGTTCAGCCATGGATGTCACCAAGACCAAGCACAGACCATCAGTTATTGTGCTGCTAGGGATTTTGGAGGCAAAACTAAAAGGGGCTGATACTTCAAGTCGAGATCAGAAGGCCAGGTTGTCCCATTTCCTCAAGTGCATAGAACTGCCTGGTTTCTTCCAGGCTGGGTGACTCTGACAGCCAAAGAGGACTTGTCGCTCTTGTACAAACTGTGTTTGAAATTAATCTCTCTAAACTTTCTCTTCTCAAGATCAAAACATTGACTCATTTCCCAACCCACAAATGTTCCTTCTTCATTGTCTATTAACTTTTTTTAGCCCATGATACCATGTTGTTAATATTCACTAAATATTTTACCAAATGGAGTTGTCCCAGAGGCAGGCAGCCTGTGGGGATGCTGCCCAGTGCCTAACTGGTACAAGAAAAGTTCCCTTTCACAGGACCCTGCCTTCTGGCAGGCTGGTAACATTTCAAGCCCTTGACTATACTCAAAAAGTATTCAAATGGCTGTGCTCTGACTAGTCTTGAGTTACCTGTCACCAGTTATTGTGACAGAATTTGTGCAGTGATTGGAGGATGTATGTAGAATATAGACATTTTTGCACACTGATCACTACCTCCACCATAAGACCATCATTTCTATAGATCCCTACACTGTGTAATAGAAAATAGTAACTTTCTACAGCTTTTTTGAAAAATTATGCTTAATAATTATACTGCTGCTTTGGAATTTAGAATAAACTGAAAATGTGTAAACTGGGATCCTAGGCATTTTCTCAAGAAATAGCTTTCAATTCCCAGGGCTGCTGCAACTGTACATCCTGCCGCTGTCCGTATAATCTCTTTCTCTTTTCTAAAGTAAAGGTATTCTTGTTTTCCTCCCACACAGCAGGATTCATTTTTCCACTATATGGGGTTACCCTGTCTGATGGATTGTCTCTAGCCCCTTAGATATATTAACCCACACATATATATTTCTCTCTGTGTTAGTAACCTCTAAGATAGTCCTTGCTTATTGGTGAAAACCACACTCTAATCCTTGAATTTTGAGGGGAATTACAGATAATGGAGGGATGTGTCTGCCAAGCACATAACATGCTGCTACTGTGGTCTATCAAACGATCAAATTCCCTTAAGATTAATCAAATGGCTTGAATGGATACCAGGAAGATTGTTGTATTATGGCAAAGGGTTACGTTCCAAATTACACAACTCTAAACAAAATCACTACATAAAAATAGCAAAACACAGTATGTTTTTCCTTTGTTTTATGAGTGTTTCATATGTTTGGGAACAACTAATAACCTTCACTCTCTTAGGCTTGATGTCGCCAGTGAGTTTTTAAAGTTACCCATCTGTGCTTTTGTTTTGCTGTCGTTGCCCTGCCTTGCCAAGGTCACCTCCTGATCCTTCTCCAGTGGAAGTCAGTCTTATGAGGAGAGACAGTAGAGGTCGTTTCAACTTGTCATCTTATACACTTGCCCATGGCTGAAAGTCTCTGAATCAGGTTTCTTCCTTCCTCCCTGGTTCTTTGCACTGGAGTTTTCCCATCTCCTTTTTTAAAGCCTTAATGATCTGAGGCAAGAGCCTATTGGATGCTATGAAGGAAGCATTCTGGGTGTTTCTGGGGGTGGAGATATCACAACAGATGCAAGACTTCTTTCAAACTATCTAAATTATGCACCAAAAACAGTGTTCACTGTATAAAATATTCATTATACATGTATCTTGCCAAGTTCATATATTCAAGTGTATTATACCCTCTTCTTAGAGATAGCATGTTACATAGCAACAATTTAAAATTTGACACTTAGACCACTTTCTAAGTTACTTTCTGCCTCTCGCTTTTTTTCCTTTATATCCAAAGGAAGATACAAGAAACCTTGAAATAGGTAGCCAAAGATAACCAGTTTCTAGGGAAGACTCCAGTAGAGACTAAGCCCAGACAAGGCTAAATCACAGAAATGTAAAAAAAGTTGATGAGCCACAGTTCAAAAGGCCCATCAGCCCTTTCTAAGAATCTGTAAGGTACATCTCTCAAGCAATACAAGCACATCTGCCCAACTTATAGCATCTTCTCATCTTTGTTAAAAGCATGAAGATACTAAAGAAATTCTCAGATGTCATAAATACTATGTCACTTGTGCAGTAAGTAACCTTTAGATCTTATGAAGGAGAGTGACAAAAAATTATTCAGCTTGTTTCTTTGTTTCTTTGTTTCTTTGTTTCTTTGTTTCTTTGTTTCTTTGTTTCTTTCTTTACCTTTTCTTCCTGCTTTTCCTTTTTGCTCCATACAATTGACATCTGGATTACTTTCAGAATGTGAAAATCAACCTACAGTAAATGGATGAATTGAGTGAAAAAAATGTTTTGGCACAAGGTTTGGATTTCCAGAAGAAGAAATTATCTATTGTCTCCAAAAGTAAGCATCCATTAAGGAGCTGCCTTGCACAGTGCTTTCTTTTGTATTTGGGAGAGATCCACTTTAAGTGAATCACAGGATCATTCAGGTTGGAAAGGACCTCAGAAGGTGTCTAGTCCAGCCTGCTGCTTAAAGCAAGATCAGCTACAAGATCAGACCAAGTTGCTCAGGGCTTTATTCAGCCAGGACTTTCTGAGAGTTTATTTTTCACATCAGATAGTGGTGCTGTTCTTCTAAAATATTGTATTCTAGCTGTTTGGAATAGAACAATCTGCAATCCTAATTTACTATAGACTCCCTTTGCAGCATATATATCAGCTTTCACAAGTGCCCTGGGCATTGCTGGCTTTCAGGTGTGGCAGCCTGAAAGTTCAAACAGAATACCTCAGTTAGTGTTAAGGATTAATAAAATTACCATTGCAGTGGTCAAAGGAGGCAGGGAAGCAATGTTTGTAGGTACCAGTAACACCTGCATTTAATGTCTCATTAGACCAAATGACACAGTTGAATAAAGGGATCAAACTTTCTGGTTGAGTGCCTTTGTCATCTCCACTTCACAAAAGAAAAAAATGTTTTTAAACAGCAATAATATTTGGTGAATGGAAGAGTGTGGACTGAAGGAGGGAGGAGAGCATCATTTCCTTTGGCAATGGAAAGTTGCTTTGAAATCCTACATGGAAGATGCTGGAGAACGTAGGTCCCCTGCAGGATTTCAGACATCTTTGACATTTTAATCTCCTTTAACTCTGAGTAGCCACACTGATTATTCTGTAGGAAGATGAATACTAAAGCACAGTGAAGTCAACAAGACATTAGGAAACTGAGAACCGCAGAGGACTGGAGATAGGAAAGCGATGTCAGAGGAGAAAAGGAACTGGGATGAGCTGTGTTTCCCATTTTGTATTTGCAGAGTTTAATAAATGGAAGCTGTGTCAACTGAGAGAAAGAACATGAAATGGCATCAAATTATACACAGTCAGATCAAACATATGTTAATATAAGAAGCTTCAAGTTGTAGTAACCCTACTCTTTTGCGGGATACACAGAGATCTACTGCCTTCAAGTTGAAACCAAAGGTAAAACTATGAGAACGATGACCATTTTTAGCACTGAAGGTCACCATTGTAAGCTACTGGCAGAGAACATGAAATTCTTCACACTCTTCAGTCTTTGACTTAGAAGAACACCCCTCTTGCACATATGTTATAGAGCAACCACAAGTTTTACTGTATGAAGGAATGATTGGGTAAAGTTCTGTTTTCATCTAGGACTCTTCTAGCCTAGTAACTATCACAGAGGGCCATGACAATAATAATTGTCTGTTGGAAGACTTATTGAAGCTTAATATCCAGTCAAACAACACTGAAGTAGACCTGTCGTGAAAATGTCAGCATCACCCATTATTACTGACCATACTGATGGGGAGGACTCGCCCTGGTGGCAGTGAGGGCTATCTGCTCCATGGGGAGACACAAGCGGGGAGCCGAGCATAAGCCAGTGCGAATCCTGCCCGCACTCACAGGCACAGTCCCACAGGAGTCAATAACAGGGTCTGACAGCCCTGACATGGCAAGTAATGAACCAGGGCCAAGATCCACCCAAGTGCTCCAGCCAGAAGAAGGAAACAGGGCCAGAGACAGGGCTGGGAAGAAGCTGCAACATGGCTTTTTTTACAGTCGAGCAAAGGAGGACAAATACATCTTTATATCACAACAGTTAAGTGTTCGTTTTTGTGGAGTGTTATTCCAATATCAAACAGCCCTCATAAATAATCTACTAATATTGGGCTTTCATCATAAGGTCACTTGCTTAATCCCATGTAGGCAGTGACAAATGGCAAGCTGTGTCTGACTCAACCATTTCTCTCGCACCCCCTCATTATGTGCATTTGGAATAAAACGGCTCTATTCCCTGCTGAGTAACCTTCACAAAGCGTGCTGCTTGTCGGGTAGGGTTCAGGGGAAGGCAAAGCAATTCAGACGTTGCATGAACAGAAGCCAACTTTTAACTAGATTGAATTTCCACAGTAAGGCTAATAATTTTAGTACTAAACCGCAAATAATTACCGTTATAATTGTTTTCCAGCATCCACAGGTGTGCTGGCTGCCTCCCAACCTGAGTGAAAGGATCAGGACTTTTGGTTTAAAAAGCTCATAACGTTCCTGCTTCTGCAAAGTTCACTGAAAGCCAGTAGGAATAATTTTCATAGGTGCATACATCTCCTTATGAAAGGCCACAAACTTTATGTTCACTCAGGGAAAATTTATTCGAGGTTCAGATTAAGTTACCAGGCAAAGAACATACCTGGTCTTTGTGCATGAGCTGGAGTTTGATGCAGCCCTCCTGTATCCCATAGGAACAGGGAAATGGTCATAGTGGTTCAGAGCAAATATCCACCTAGCCCAAAAGTGCCCGTCAGCAGATACCTAGGGAAGCATAAAATCAGGAGTAGTCTGTGTGATATTTCTTCCTGCTGCCTTACCCCACCTCCGCCAATTTCAGCTCAAAGGATCTCCTCTGCCTGTCCTGGCTTGTCTGTTCAGTAACCTCCAAGGGATCTCTCTTTTATGGAATTCCCCATTTTCCCCTTGAAACCATTGTTTACCTGATATTTCCTTTCATTTTCTTTGCTTTTTTGACTTCTACCAAGCACTGAGCTGATGGTTTTAAGGAAGGAGCTGCTGTTTCCTGAGGCCTCACTCCTGTGTGGTTATGCATGGCTCAGAAGCCAGCATTTTATGTGTGAACTGTTTGCCGTCATGTGCGTCTTTTTACATTTATCTGTATCACACTTCGTCTGGTATCTTACCGCCTTGTCACTCATTTTCCTAAGGTCCTTCCCAGTGCTGCTCAGTGTACCTTTGTCGTTACTACTTTGAGCAGCTCTGAGTCACCAGCAAACTTTTCCACCGCTCTGACCTGCCTGACCTTATCTTTTCCTTCAAGCACACTCTCTGCATAAAGCTCATGCAAATCTTAAAAATAGGAATATATTTTAAATATTTTTTTGGCTTTTCTTTTTCCCCAAATGGATTGGCATCTTGGCTTCTCCATGTTTATTTATTAATATGACATCCACTTTGCCCAGAAGGCAAATAGTATTACCTTCACAAACTATGGGGTTTTTTTGTATCTTTAGCATGCGTACACGTCTGTGCGTTCTCAAATATGTGTGCATGGAAATACTGAAATTAATATTTAATGTGAATGCATTTTACGCTAGTCTCAGAAGGCAGTGGTCTTTCAATAATTGCTATACTTTCAGATGGGCCTAATATCAGAAATGTAAGAGAAGAACTAAACTACCAATTCAACATTTTGCCTTTCCCATGGTATTTTGTTTATTTTCACTTCATAGATGAACGAGTGACTACAGGGACTAAACATGCTGAAGGCACAGGCTTTCCCTTTATGAAGCTGCAGCGTAATGGATAAGTAAAGCATTAAATTGCTTCTCTTGTATTATCTACAGTTTTAATTTTTAGAAAAGTGAGCAGATTGATGGTCAAATTAACTTACCATTTACCAGATTCAAAACAAGTGTCCATCCTGCTCCAAAATGCAATAATCCGTGTATTCCACTTTGTGACCACTGCTCAGCTACATGCAGAAGGAAGTTTTTCTCCAGGCAGTTCAAAACAGATTATCTTTCTTAAAAGCTCAATAAATCCTAAAGCCTGGCAAACATCACTGATCTCCTTATGCTCAGCAGTACTGCTTGATAAGGGAGATACCATTATAATGTCTTTTTTTTCAATGAAAGCCTTAAGTTAGTTCAACAAACATAAAACAAGTTTGGATTAATAAGCTGCAGTCACATTAATAATTATTGTCTGTTGTCATAAGCCATTATAAATTATGTCTTATTATACAATTCATATCCACAGAAGTTTCATGCAAAGACTATAAACTTTATTATATTAATGTATTCATTTTTGCTCATTACCTCTCAGAGTTGAAAATATTCCTTCCTAAACTTTCTGCATTAAGATTTAATCTACGCTATCAGCCACCATGTCTAGCTTGCAAACGCTCTCCTAATGTCTACAACTTCTGAAATTAGAGACTTCTACTGTGTTCTGGCTAACCCTAATTTAGTACTTTTAAAGCACATAGAAGTGAAAACCTTGGAAGCCATCACACTGATATCCTGCTCCAGCAGACAACAAGGAAAAGGTGTTTCAAAATGAACAGGGTGGTGATTCACCGTAAAGTTTGGAAACATATAAACTGAAGACCAAGATTTAAATGTGATCAGACATCTGTATGTCCTGTGATTGCTAATACGAATATTGCAAAAGTATCACGAGAATGGTTTCTCACAGTGTATGTCAATGTTTTTATTTAGGAATAACATTGAACATTATCTCTACTCGAATCTGAGACCCTGCCTCAGAAATATCACTGCAAATCTTTGAAGAAAGAAACCTGGCGAGAGTGTTATATTTAAATTGTATAATGGGTAAATTTTATTCTCTCAAGACGCTGTTCACTGCTACTGCCTTTATATTATTAGCTACCTAAATACATATTTTATCCTAAAGTTATGCTTTGCATTTAGCTAGATTTGGTGATGACGAAGTAAAATACACACTTATGTAATTACATACATGATACGGGGCCTTAGATTTTTAACTCTTCAAGCTTCCTCAGATGCTCATGTCTACTCACAAGAAGATAATCTGTCTTCAACCAATATGTCATTACTCCCTCTGTTAGACAGGCTGAGGGCACCTGCCTGTGGTCAGAGCATCTCCCGCGTAACCAGGGGACTGAGTCTGGGGAAAACCAGCAGCGGTGTGTCCCTCCACATCTGCATCGTCACCTGAGGGAGGTGGTGCTACATCATCTGGCATCCGATATCAGCATTGCCCATAACAATGAACTGGTGTGAAACTTCTTTCACATGAATTGTGTTAGCTACGGAGACGACATGATTGGTAAACATTCAAGTACTAAATTGTATTAAAGACCAAAGATGGTTCTGCATGCTAGACCAAATTCTTCCATGGCAGGCAGTGAGTTCAAGGGAAGCATATGAATGAGAAGTTGTAGTTGAGGAAAGATCTGATGAAATGAGAAAAAATAAATTTAGATGATATAACATAAATGAAGATGACATAAGGTAGGATTAAGCACAGAGCTCTCCTGCATTCATACCTATAAATAATGCATGGTTAGGTTATTGCAAAATGATCATATTGCTGCATTTTATCTGTTTTATATCGGTCATCCTCTAGCGCTTTGGGCTGATGTGGCCTTTTGCCCCTTTTGGGCAATTCTCCAGCTTCTGGATGGAAGTGGCAGCTTCAGGCATGGCCAACATGTCCGTGCTGTCTCCCGGGAGGGGAACAGGGAAGGCAATGGGCAGCAGGCTGGCAGGACGAAAGCACGGGCCTCGTATTTCTTACCAGAACAGCATGTCTTCAGAGCAGGCAGAAAGGACAGGGGAAGGAAATCAGCAGGCAGAGGGAGAAGTGGTCATAAATTCAAGCCAAGGGACTGAACAGCCTCTAGGCACTCTGAACTCATCCCAATTTGGAAATGCCACTGAATCCTTCTCATTTCTGTGCTGAGCCTCCAGAGCCAGATGAGTCTGGGAAGTGTCGGAAACCAGAGTTGTGGCTTAAAATGGCTTTCTGAGCCTGAAAAAAAAAGACTGATAGCCCCTCAGTCATGGCAGTTAAGTGTTCCCTGCAGAAATGTGAGACCCCAGCAGGCCCAGATGCTATTTGGGGTTGGCAGATCTCTCACACACGACTTGTGCTTTCTTCCTGAAAGGTTGTTCTCTGGAGGGACAAGGCGAGGGAGCTTTTACGGGCCGCCACAGGCTTGGTTTGTAGTGCTGCTGAGGGGAAACCCGCTTCCCCATTCCTGGTCCCCAGGCTCCGCAGGTGGCAGAGGGAGGGTGAGCATCCTCCCTCTGGCTCATGACCATGAGCCAGCAATTTGCCCTTGTGGCCAGAAAGGCCGATGGCATCCTGGGGTGCATCAAGAAGAGTGTGGGCAGCAGGTCGAGGGAGGTCATCCTCCCCCTCTACTCTGCCTTGGTGAGGCCGCACCTGGAGTACTGTGTCCAGTTCTGGGCTCCCCGGTTCAAGAAGGACAGGGAACTGCTGGAGAGGGTGCAGCAAAGGGCTACGAAGATGATTAGGGGACTGGAACACCTCTCTTATGAAGAAAGGCTGAGGGATTTGGGTCTCTTCAGTCTGGAAAAAAAGACAACTGAGGGGGGATCTTATCAACACTTATAAATACTTAAAGGGTGGGTGTCAGGAGGATGGGACCAGTCTTTTCTCAGTGGTGCCCAGGGACAGGATAAG
Organism: Rissa tridactyla; assembly: GCF_028500815.1. Classification (NCBI taxonomy): domain Eukaryota; kingdom Metazoa; phylum Chordata; class Aves; order Charadriiformes; family Laridae; genus Rissa; species Rissa tridactyla. The sequence continues at coordinate 111,226,452 of NC_071468.1, read as the reverse complement.
AGGTAATGTGCACAAACTTGAGCATAGGAAGTTCCACCTCAACATGAGGAGGAACTTCTTTCCTTTGAGGGTGGCAGAGCCCTGGCACAGGCTGCCCAGAGAGGTGGTGGAGTCTCCGTCTCTGGAGACATTCAAAACCCGCCTGGACACGTTCCTGTGCAACCTGCTGTAGGTGACCCTGCTCTGGCAGGGGGTTGGAGTGGATGATCTCCAGAGGTCCCTCCAACCCTATGACTCTATGATTCTATGATTCTGATTCTATGATCCTCTGCTCAGCTGGCGGGATGGCTCCAGGCAGATGGAGCAGGTGAAACCTGGGCTGGGGTGGGGAGATGGAGCTGCACTGGACCACATTTGCATCCCAGGTTGCTCCAGGGCTGGATGCTCCATCCCATTCCCCAGGTTGGACTTGCTGATCTCTGGGAGTTAGGAGACAAAGTGGAAGGATCCGGTGGCATTTCCACATTGAGGTTAGTTCAAGAGTATCTAAAAACTGTTCAGCCTATAGTTTGAAATGCTGCAGTTTGCTCTAATTTCCTTACCCTTATGGCTGGAGTTAATAATTTCCTGATGTCCCCCATATGGCGCCAGTGCCTAATATAATCCAGAAAATAATTAAATGCATCAGAAGTCCTTCAGTTCCCTCTTGTGTTAGTTTATCTTTCTGTAAGCTGGCTGTTTAAAAACTCCTTTTTTGTGTGTCTTTCATTAATGAATATTAGAGCAAAAACTTGTGTTGTCGCATCTCAGGTCTTTCCAGCTGGAAGCACCATAGTTCTGCAAGGAGGCAGCATAAATGGCAAGGAGGAACACTGGAGGTGGACCAGAGTGAAGGCTAATTGACAAGACCAGCTAAAGGTAATTGCCAATTTACATTGGAAAGTGATTATTCCTTTGGAAGATACTTTACCCACAAATGCTGTAAGTAACTTCTGTCTAATGTAAGTGGAAAAAATCAGACTAAACTTTTTTTTGGCTCTGTCATGTTACAACTTTGTACATGGTCACTGCAATGCTGTGGTCAGTTTCTCCCATTCCTTCATTTACTTTAAAATATTTTTACATACGATACACAGAAATCAAATGCAAACAGCTGGGGAGCTGCTTAGTATTATTTGTTGCTTGGCCCAGGGGTCCCATGTGGAGCTTGAGGCTCCCGTGATGCTAATTGTGCATGCAAACAGTGATAAATTGGTTTCTGCCCCGAGGAGTTTAGAGCTTGCTAAAAAAAATAATGAGAGCCTGTCACCTCATTGTGCATTTACACATTCCTTGACGTGTCAAGTCTCTTGTACTGAGGGGAGGTTCCCACAACTGGCTCTTGTCCCCCCTCCCCCCGTGGCTGTGTGGCCGTATCACTGCATCCGGGCATCTCTGCAGTGATCTGCCCACCACCGGTTGGTGGTGTAAGGCACAGAGGTGAGGAGATCAGCAGTGTGCTGCAGAGACCTACCCACAAAGGAAGATGGGGTTCGAGATGCTTCTCCTCAGGGCCAGCCCCTCCCTTCATGCTGCTGCCCCTGCTGCTGTGGCATGATCCGATGCAGAGGGCTGCATGCGTGGGAAAAGGAATAAATCCCGAGATCTCTGTGCATGGGAAATGTCTTAAAAGATACAAGAGCCCACAAAGACTGTTGGACCTTGAGGACAAATACTCTATGTAAAAGCATGTTTATTTGTTTTAAAAAGTTACTGGGGCTAAATTGGTACTTTAGGGACTGGATGCTAAAATCCAGTACATGGCAAGTGGATTGTTACTGCTTATCGTTACTTGCTTCATTAATGGTTACAAACTCCTTTGGAATCCCCAGATGCCTCCTGAAGAATAAACAACCAGACATTGTTCTGTATTGCAAAAACCTTTAGTTTCTAGGACATGAGGTGTTTGCTACTGACCTGCAGCTGAACCTGAAGCAAAGCTACCTGGGGCAGTCTGCGGACCGTCAGGGTGGAGCTGCAGCCTGGCAGGCTGTTTTTTTTATTTTACCCTGACCTATTTCCATTCTTTTTTGCAAATTTCTACTTCAATTGTCTCAGTCTTATGTCTGGCTTGCAAGGGCCAGGGAGGGGGGGGTCACCTGCACTTGCCTCAACTATATTTGAAGGAAAATCTCTCCGAGTTTAAAGGAGAAAGAGTGCAAGGAGACAAGCCCCTTGAAGCCATTGGATTAATGGATTTCAAAAGCAGGTTTAGGGACAACTGGAGAAAAAAGGGTAACAGCATCCAGCAAATAGGCATGATAAACTGATTTCTGTAGGTGAACATTTTTTCGTCCCTGTTTCTCGCTGTCAGGGAGCAGCAAGGGCAGGCAGCTCTGCCACAAAGGGGAACCGGGAACCTTGGGACAATGCAGGCAACAGCGTCACCCACCACAGCACTAGAGCAAGGTGAGCAGACGGGGTCGGATGGGAGTCCAGCAAACACCCAGCAAGTCCTCAACAGCGGAGCAGGTCCCAGTCAAGCCAGGGAGCCAAGTCCACAGGTCCAGATCAGGGAAGTATGAGCCTGGATACAGACATACCTTTGATGGAGGTGTGGTGTAACTCTGTCAAGGACAAAGTGCAAGACCTTCAGCTTAAAAGAAGCCTACAAAGGTGAGGAAAGCATCTGCAGACACTTCCTCCAGCTCCTTCAATCAAGGCCATTGGCTGCCCTCTCTCATCTCACCCTGAGCCCAGGCAACCAAACCCCTGGGGTGGCCCTCAGATTAACAGCCCAGATAGAAATGACTGTCCTGGGGCCAGGGTTTCGCAAAGGGTCAGCAGAAATGTCCAAGGAAGCCCTTTCTTACTGCTGCCAAAGCTTGGTCATAAACCCAGGCACCATGGATTAGGTGCAAGCTGAAAGGGAGGTAGATGATGGTAGGAACAGAGGAACCTCATAGGTTCCTGTGTCTCCTTATTGCCTCCATCACACAATTCAAATGCATGACTCAGTTGTGCAGAAGATGCACAGTTTAAGTCTGCTGATGAAATTTTTCATTGGTGCAAAATGCTGCTTCTCCCTGCATTTACTGGAACCACAATAGGTTACGGAGATCTGGTTTATACACTGGTTGCAGCCTCTACTGCAGCTACAAACAGACTTCACAGTATAAAGGATGATGTTTATTCCCTGTGAAAAAAAAACAGCACTTCCAGAAAATACATTTAAGCAAAGCTTGTTTCATCTGTACATATCAAAAAAAAAAATAAATTACTATATAAAATGAGACGTCAGGAAAGTCAACAAAAGGTTTTACCCCAAGTGATTTGGTGGCATTTCGTATTGACTGAACGGTGCCCTCTGGGGCTCTAATTCTAAAATATAATATAGATACTCTCTGAATTTAGACAGCTTTCAAAATCTGGATGGGGAGAAAATGCAGAGCTCTATAGATTACAGCCCAGCGTCTCCCCCAGTCAGCCCAGCGCTGCTGATCCTGACATTTACTGTGCTCCTCTTATCTGAAAGAAACAGCATCTTGCAGCAATTGCAAATAGGTCCAGTGAAGTGCAGAAGATGATAACACTTCTAAGCTACAGAATTAATGCTCTGATATGCACTTTTTAAACCATTCTTTTGGACAGACCTCTGCTTTCATACTGAGAGTCCGGGTGCCTCTTTCGATTACGACAATCCTCTATCCTATGTGTGTATCTTCCTAGGCAGCTTTCACACGCTATTTATAGAGTGCATACATTACTCGGGACCTCATCAATAGTAAAGAATCCAACTACGTGAGCTGAAAGTGTGAGATGTTTTCCGTTTTATGTGCAATGAGGCCGAGACGCGCCTGCACTGTAAAAGGGCATGAGTGGAACCTGACCACTGCTAAAGGCGATTAAAACTCAACCTGAGGGAGAGGTGTGGTTGCTCTGCCTCAGGACCTCACGGCGGTGCAGCGGGAAGGCACGGGGCTGGCAGGCACAGGGCACCAGGCTGGGCTGTGAAAGTCTGGAGTGAGAAAGCACGGATTTTCCCGCTGCCCTTCTGGTTTCACCGTCGCTCTCAGGACAACTGAGGGAAGTGAAAAAGGTCATCAAGAGACAAGCCTGAAGACAAGACTTCTGGGCCGCACATAAACGCCTTTCCCACTCAGATGCACACGTTCCTTGCAGAAGGCAGTGAAAGAAGTTTTGACGGGTTATAAATGAAAACTCTCTAAATATCTTTACTCTAGTCAGAGAAGGCAGCAGCCCTACCCAGAGCCCTTGGAGAAGGTAGTCTGCAGGAGGAGAATGTCCCACTGGGGATGGATGTTCAAGCAGGTGCGAGTCTGGAGTGATGCTGTTTTCTGCATGAGTAACTAATCCCTGAGGGTCTTTCAAAATTATCGCTGTCTCGACTTCCCTCTCCAAGTGCACAGTCATCCCCATCACAGGGAAAATGCTGAAGAAAACACCTGGAAAAGGTACATTTAGGATTCCCTTCTGAAAAAGTATTTAACCTCTGCTGTAGCCCCTCAGACACTCCTGGTTGTTCTTCCCCTACCAGGGTCTCTTTATTTAACATAACCTCAATGGTATAACCGAGAAGACAGATTAACAGACCAGTGTTGTTTAAAAGCTACTTTACCATTTAAGTAGCATGGAAACTTTGGCACTGACAGGTAGCTGAAGAGCTTTTTGCACCACCAGCATCGCACACTGATGCAGCAGCTGCGGTGCACCTGCAGGTGTTTTGGGATGTCTTCCTCGTAGGTGCTTCATGTGCTGCACGTTAGCTGGGGCTGAGCCACCAGTGCTCCTGCCAGAGCACCAGCAGGGATGGATGCTCTCCTCCAGCCCTTCCCAAGCAGATGGCCAGGACCTCAGCTGAGCATCTGGTGTGCAAGCCATGATGGGCTTTCAGGGAGGAGGACTGTGGACACTGGTACTTCCCCTGCTAAGATTATACTTTTTTGACTACGTCTTTCTAGTCTGTATGGGGCACCTATATCTGGAAGTTTCATGGACCTTAGCTCCACCTGTTTTTCATGCCTAATCATCATGTCCTCTCTAATTTTATGTCCTTAATGGGGTGAGCAGCTTCAGCTATGCCTCACCTGTGACACCACGTCCCACCTTTCTAAGGAGCTTCTGTGAACTGCGCAGGTTTACTTTGCCGCTATACAGTTGGTGTTAGCAATGTGTAGGATTTTTAGTCTTTTTTCCTTCTCCTTTCTGTCCGCTTTTCCTTTTTCTTTCCCTTTGTGAGGGAGCATGGTTCCCCTGGTGTGCTTCGCAGCTGCACAAATGGAATGAGTCATCGGTGAAGTGGTGATGAAACCATTAAACATCATTATTATCTTTAATGGAACTACAAAGAAAAAACTATATGAGCCTTTATTATCCGGTATTGTATGCACAGAATATACAAGCACAATTGCAGTGGACTACGGTTATTTCATGGAAAGGTTTCAGTGGAAATATATTAATGGATTGAACAGTATAATCAAAATGAAGGATGGAAATGTCATAACATTAAAAATGAATATTTCACTTTTTAAAGGAAACTCATCTCTCTGAGCACGATTCTGGAAACATTTTAATTAAGCCTAGCAAGTTTTAATACCTGCCCTTTATTTCACTCCTTTCAGACAACACAAGGAGAATTGTAATTACTGACAACCTTTAAGCACAGAAGATCAGAAAAGTGACACTTCTTATGGCAAAGAACATGAAAGAGGATCATTTGGAGAAATATATATTTGCCTATGATACACAATTCTAGGAATTCTGCTGTTTTCATTTAGGTAAATTTCCTTCTGTGAATGAATGAAGTGACTCCTGGGGAATGTATTATATGCCAGAAACTTGTGACTCTGCATTGTCCCTGTATCGTGCTGATTTTAACCAACCAGCCAGTGAGGGATCTTAAAACATTCCAGTGAATGATTAGATGAAAAAATGTTTTCAGTTTTCCTTTTTTCCTACCTTGCGCCCCTTCTGTCATTTTGAAGACAGGGATTTATGACTACATTTTAAAATGAAATTTGCAAGCTTAGAAAAATAATAGTTCTCAAAAGAAATTCTGCTTCTTGCTTCCCCCTTCCCCAAATGGCACTGTTTGCCCACAAGCGTGGGTCACAGTCTCCAGCTAGTCTTGCCATGATCTTTTTTGTCACATGTGGTGACCAAAGATCTCCTGCAGAGGTAATTTAGGTCTCTTCATTCTTCCTATTGGAATATACATGGTCTTTCTTCTGAAAGTGGAGTGTGGCCTCATCCCAGCCCTGGCCATGCCCCAGGTGAACCTCTAGACAAGTTGCACAGAATTATAATGCCTATATTCAAATGTGTGGTGGTCTGCCGCTGACAGGACTGTGGTGATCTATGTAGGAAGTCTTAAATACCTGACTTTTTAATAGACCCTCATTTCCAATTACAGTGAGCACTTCTGTCTGGTATTCACAGGTCTCTGAAATGTTAAAATAGTTGTGTCGCATCTACAGATTTTGGATTACTTCTGTCAAAGAACATGCAAGTCCAACTACAGTTTCAAATGCAATGTCTCTAATTTTTCAGTTGTGATGTTTTCTTCCTGTGATGCAATTACTGCTGAAATTACATTATGGCATTTTTTGAATGCATACTTTGCAAACTGGTATTGTATGCGTGCCATCACTGGCACCAAAACAATAAAAGCTGTGTTTGGGATTAAGTGATGATTCAGAGCACACCAATGATTTTAAATTTGCTAACTAATGACTTGCTCAGTTACAGAACTTTATCTGAAATTCACCTTCTATACCTGAGTGACTTTTGTGCTTCCTGGAAGAAGCTAAAATTTTAAACGGTGATTTTCAATTATAAAGTAATAAGTGTCTGTTATGAAAACAGCAGCATAGATTCAGTAAAGTTCCAAGTGTTACCCCCAGCCTGTGGATGTGTTTGGCTTTACAGAGGGTGTCTGGGGCAGATTCTGTCCCTTGTGCTCACTCACGGTCTGTGAATAGCAACGGGAATCATCCGTCACAGTGACAGAAGAGGCACTTCTGTAATATAGGTGATCAACAAATGCTGTATTGAACTCAAAATAGCATTCACCAATGAAGGCTTAAGAAGCAAGGTCAGAGAAAGAAATGACACCAAGACTGAGAGGGGCATAGACAAACTGTATCTTTTATGTTCTGCTAGGCAGAATTTGGGGCTAATAACCTGATTTTGTGTGATAGCGAATACCTACTGTTATTTTCTTTCTGAGACTTGATTATAAGCATGAATGAGAAGATTTATTTTAAGGGCTTTTGATTGATTGGGCTGGGGGTGGGAGGAGGTGCAACCTGTTTTAGAGAGTGAGATGCAAAACTGATACAGTTATTAATAAGCGTTTGTGGTTGCATAAGCTCGGAGCGGTAGCTGCTGCCATGAAGACCCCTCCGTGCAAGGTGCCCTACAAACGCACAGGGACTGACAGCCCCTGCTTTGAAGAACTGACCTCAAAAATGAGGTGTCCACTTCTTCTGTTTCTCTACCTTGGGCAGCTAGGTGTCTCCCCTATGATCACAGGCGTCTAACCCTGCTGTGCCCGATTTACAGGACCCTGCATTTAAGGATACCTACAGCTGAAAGATCTCTTGATATTTTGCACAGTGGCAGAACATACCCACACCATGAGCGGGAGCCCTGCCAGAGCAGGGATTGTACTTTGGTTGTTGCTTGCCCCAAGTTAGTTTCAGGCCAGCCAGTTGTGATGTCTCGGCTTCGGGCTTTGGCTGTTGAGGTTGATTTGTGCAAGACGAGAGAGCTGCTCGCTCTCCTGCTGCACGGGTCCTCCAGCCAGCGTGCCCTAACAGACCCTCCACACCACGCTTTGCAGAGGGCAGCGCGCTCTGGTCCCTCTGGAAGGGATGTGGAGAGCAGGGGGCTTCTGCTCCTGACCTGGGCACCACAGCTCCCGCAGCCTGGTCCTGTCTAAGGCACGTCAACAGCTGAGAATGATTTTTAAGCTTGGGTTCCTGTGAATCTGCCGGGAAAAAGAGACTCTAAAATGAGCTGTTTAACCTTTTCACACACTCCTTTGTAGCCTTACATCTGTGAAAATAAATTCTAGGGACACAAGTACGTTATGATACACAAACTCACCCTCTTAGCTCCAGTAAGTCTACTCTTCCACTGCAGTGCAGCACTGTGAAGTCAGAATATATTTCTTATCCTCAAAGCAATGCTCTTCTGTGCTGAAGCACCTTCTACTTCCCAGCACTCTCTCTTCTTTCCTTGCTTTTGTTTTTAATTGACTGTCTTTTGACAGTCAGAAACAAATTGATGCCATTTAAGTAAAAAGAAAACCAAAACCATCCTCCCCCGTCCCGGATCTGTAGCTGGTTGAGGTGAGATTCTTGCCACCTACAAAGAGTACTTTCTATTTTTCCTGAGACTTTGTGATAAAACACACTCTGAAGTTGTGCTCTGGATATTTTATTTTTTTTCTTTGCTTAACATATCTTGAGGAGATTAAACAGAGGAGTATCTGAAAGTGAAAAATCCAATGTCAGTCACAGATAGAAGAACATGATTTATCTCCAATTAATCCCCTTAATCCTTGACAGGTTTATTCCTGCAGGTAAGTTTTTCTCATTTCCATTTAGGATTTTGAAACAGAAGTTGATATTATCTTAGCATGTAAAACCTGAAGCCAGTATCTTTCTTTATCTCAGTCACAGTGCGCGTTTAAGTTAAAAAATATGAAAAAGTGTAAGACAATGAATGAGAAGGGGAAAATTGGAGGCCAGCTGAGGGGTCCCTGCTGGTGCTTCTGGGCATGACTGAGGTGCTCCATGGCTCAGCCCCGTGCGTGGCTGAGAGCGTGGCTGTGCCAGGCTGTGGGGGGAGGCAGAGCGGTGTGTGCGTGGCTGGGGGTGAAGGGGGGCTGCAGGCACCACTTCTTCCCCGAAAGGCTGGCATTCCTTGGAGAGGATTTTTTCTTTATGCCCTGCCATAGGTAATGGTGGTATTTCATTTTCGTATCTTGGCTTCTCTTCTTGAAATCACTTTTATTATTTTCTGATTTCTTTCACTGCCATTTCCCTATCTGGTAGTCTTTTCACAGCTGTTGTTACTTTCTCCTTTGTAATTTTGCTTTCTGTCATCCATCTCAAGATTTCTTCGAATTTCCTCTGTCTTCTACATCGAACTTCCCATATTCCCTCCGCTAGTTTGTTATTCTCTTTCCTAAGCTCTCTTCCCTCTGTATCTTGGTTCATGCCTCCTTACCGAAGGCTGGGTATGGTGCTCCTTGCATGCACGATCGCTATGACAGCTCTGGACAGCCTCCACCTCCGTGGGCTCCCTTTGCTGTCTTCCCAGTTCTTCCAGTTAATGGCAGGTCGGACAGAGGAGGGACTGTAAAGTCTATCACACAATTTACCTCTCTAAACTAAGCTTAGCCTCTAAAAGCCAACAAAAGAAGTTCACCTGCACAATAGAAGCTGCAGAACTTCTCTGAATTAAATGCTTATGTCTCTGACAATGCCCTAAAGCAGATATATAGGAAAAAATGTAGGAAAAAATATAAGAATAGGAGTAGCATGTGTTATATTTCCTCTGAGAATTTCTAGCCTCCATCCTGTGTTGTCAGAAGCTTTTTGAGCCTGCATGGCCTTTATGTATTTCTCCTCAGTGCACAGTATATGCTGGTGACTGTAAGGCTGAGGAGAAAACATTGTCTCCCGAATGAATCCTTCTGCAGCCTAGCTCAGGCATTGTGTCTTCCTCTGTCCTTCTACAGCAGCTCACGGAGAGTGGGAAGGGCAGCGATCAAAGCTCTCAGCCGTTTCCCACGTGACGAGAGAGAACACGATTCAAGTCACTTGCACAATGCTTCTGTTTCCATAAAGTTAATGTAAGACTTGCAGTGCTAACTATGGAAGGTAAGTTGTTGCTACCTCTAATCTGTGATATTGCTTGGGTTGCCACTGTAAGAATTAGATAACCTTTTCTTTTAGTAACACGGTTGTGAATGATTAGCCAGTCCTCACCTTTTAAATCACAGCACAGCAGTGTGCCAGAACGCAGGAATTAGGCACTCAGCCCCTAATGCCTCTCATTTCCTCTCTGGCATCAATTTAGATTCATTCTTTGCTGGCTTTTTACCAGCGGTAGCAGAAAAGTGTTAGAATCTGGGTTTTAAGTGGTTCCTTTTGAACTTCATGTGTTTTTTTCATGGAACTTTTATTTGCTAAGAACAAATACAGATTTGTTCACCCCAAGACTATGCATGAATTTAATGAATTGTTTTGGTTGGAAAAAAGTTTTTTAGCAACTAGGTTATAAATATTGGAGCCTTGTGCTTCTGACCTGAGTTTTACAGATATATTTTCCCCTGTATTGACTAGGCGCAGAATGACTAGTCACACAAAATGTACCAGATGTGGGTTAATTTTTTTATCTTTGCTTCAGTAGGTGCCATCCTAGAGATGTCTTTCTCTCAAATACTGCTTCTGATACAGTCAGTGAATTAGAGATATCTGTTTAAAGGTGACTGAGTGCATCCTTGGATCCCTACCTCTCCCTGGGTGAAGCATTTAGATCATCTGCATGGCCCCACACTCCAAAGCCTGGATACATTAGTTAGACCAGTTTTTTTGTTGGACACTAAATCCCCTGCGGTTGGTGTAGCCTTCACAAACAGACCACCATTTAACCTAACGCCCATGAAGACTTTGTCCTTGATAATCCTAATGGATCTTATTTCCAGAGTCTCACTCCTCTGATGGTCGGAAAGTCTCCTCACTGCCAGACGGCGTACATGACCCATGTATGCCCAACCTTTGCACCTGTGCAAGCACATGTTGTCTGTTAGCTCTTCTCTGTTCATCCTCCAGCTATGCTTGTGCAGTAAAAATCTTGTTACAACCTTCATCATGCTTGGCTAAATAAGCCAAATTGCTAATTTTCATCTATGAAAAAGCCCCTCTTTAGCCTAGTCATCTCAATCATCCTTTGTTCATCTCTTTGCATACGTGTGACTGGAACACTACATGGTCTTCGGGATAAGGTACAGTTTCATTGTAGGAGTCATTCTGTGTTCTTTGACCCTAAACAAAAAGCTCTTAGCTTTTGTTTCACTGAAAAAAACTTTTTCCTGTTTATTTTTTTCTTTTTTCAGGGCGTAGGGGGTGTTTGAGTTGATTTTTTTTTTTTTTGCTTTTTTTGTTGTTTTTAAATTGGGTAGACCTCTCCAGAAACATCTTTTTAGTGTTTTGTTTTGGCACCTGAACTGATAAAACTATTATCCTGATAGGTGCTTTCAGAAGTTGTTTACTTGGTTAGTGCATTTATGAGTATTTTAAAAACGTTGAAATTCTTCTGCTTTCTGCTGACCAAGCCTTCCCAGGGTGCTAAAATGCCAAATAGGCCAGAATCCATGTCCTATCAGTCTCAATGGGAGGGACACCTCAATACCCATGAAAATCTGGGCCCTTGACGCCATGATGCTAGTTTTATAAACTTCTTGGAGTGCGTCTAAATGCAGCCAGCCACCCAAACCCTCCTTTACATTGGGCCAGCAGGTGCTGTTTAAAGTCTCAATCCTCAAACTATTCTGCTGCAGCTTTCAAAGACTGGAATGGGGAGGAATAGCTCCGTCCTCTTGCGCACTGGATTCAAAAGCTCTCTGGCTTTCATGCATTAGCAGCTGTCAACGCCACAGTTCCAAGAGCTATGCCCATCACTGGAGATGTAATGGGGGATAACGCAGCTGGGCAGGAAACACCACGAGGAAGAGAGATCTTCAGACATGTTCTTTTAAAACTCTAGAATCCATTAAGCTTTTGGTCACAGTATTTTTTGACACTGCAGCTGCTTGCAGATTCATACACAGGAATGCTTCCTCTTTCATGCTCTTCTCTCTCTCCCTGCGAGTGCTGGTAATGTGAATGCAAACAATCATTTTTATGGACACTGAAAAACAGGCAATTATGGAATAAAAGCCCTTCTGCTTCTGCTGGCAACGGATGAAGTGACAGGAACCTTAATTATGCTCAAATTCACGGTAATATAATATTCAGAAAGTGAGAAAATCATCAGGGCATAAAAAAAAAATGGGCTTTTTTTGCCTTTTTTATGATATTGTGAAATTGTTCTGGACATGGGCCAAATCCACTTCTCAGTGATGCTGATGTAAATTAACAGAAACAATGTTTGCTTGCAGTGAAACCTTAACTTCCATCAGTGTAACAGGAAGCCGAGTTTGCCACATACCCCCATGGGAAGGCAATTTTGACCAGCGGTCTAATTTCACGTAAAGCAGGTGGACGAATCGTCCTCTGCATCTTTGGAATTTGAATTCAGCTGAGCTGTAGTCTTAACTGCTGAGAGAGGCTGCACGATGCCACAGGGAGATGCGGTCTCCGGATATCTTTGAATTGCCGGGGTTGAAGTCCGTAGCCAAATGCCATGACTCGAGTCTGCCTCGGTGGGAGCGAGAGGGAACTCTGCCATCCAACTAGAAAAACAACCTGAAACTCAAGTGCAGCCAAGCGGCCAATAACTGTATCAAAGTGAGTTAGAGAGATGCTGATCAGAGAGTTCTGTCTAGAAAGCATACTTCAAACAGCTATTCATTTTTGTCTGATCTACATACCTCCAGTCGCTTTATAAATCATCATAGCTTATTAAAAAAAAATAAAATTCAACACTTCTTTTTGAAGTGTGAATTGAAATGTACAGGGCAACATTTTCAGCACTGAGTTCTCTGGAAAGTTTGCAATTGTACCTGTCACCATGTTTTTACGGGGCGGCTTTTAAAAGTGCAGGTAATTGACCTCTGAATTGAAAAGGAAAAAGAAAAAAGGAGAAATGAAACGTGGTGGGGTCAGTTCCTGGGTGCCATGAGCAAGTCACTTCAATCTGGTGCAAGTACTGGGATATTTGTGGGTGGTAAGTGCATGAGATCAATTAATGAGAAATTATATATTATTATAAAATATGGTTATAAAAGTTTTTGTTAAATTAAATGGCCTGTAGAAGGCTAACCTGTATAAAATGTTCCTTACAGTGTTACTTAATTAGAGCTTAACATTGCGTTCCTGAACTTGTCAGCTGAATGTCTCACTGAATCATTTTGGAATTACTAAAAAGCCAGTTGTTCCAGCAATTGACTGATGCTGGAAAAATGTAAATTTTGAGTATAACCAATGCTGTTTTTTAATAGGCGTAATGTTACTCAGAACTGCTCCTAATTTCCTAGCTCACAAACTGGGATCCAGAAGCCAGCGGGAGAGTAAGTTATTTCTGTAAGAAAAAGACTAGGACTTCAAGATAAGTTGTGGAAAATCTTGTCTCATTAATTTAAAGCACATTTTTTCAATTCCATTTTGTCCTGGTCTTATGTTTTTTGCTTTCTTTGGGATTATAATTGGACTGAAAATGAAACTAATTGGAGCTGTTTGTGCAAGATGCTGGGAGTGCCTTGCTGACTGATCCACCCACTTATTTATAAATGAAAACAAAAGGAATACAAGATATTTTTGACTTAAAAAGGTTAACAGTCTTTAAATATTAAATGTTTTCTCTATACAATGATATCGTCTCTATTTTCAAACAGTTTTCTGAAAAAGTCCTTTCAAACACTGTATTCTATAAGAACGGGATAATGCAAGCCTGTAGTAACAAAGCCGTTGATTCTGGTTAGGCAAAAGAATGCTTTAAAAAGCTTTCTAAAAATGGTTTTATCAAAGGACCTTTAAAGAAAAGACAAAGATAAACTGGTTGATATAAACAACAGAAAGGGAGAATAGAAGATGACAAAGAAAGCCAAAAAATCACTTGTCTAGCTTGTTACAGTGTCTTTGCTGAAATGCTTGAATTATCTGTCAATAACAATTTTTATTTATTTATTTTTTCCCAATTGTACATTTGACTAAAATAATGCAGAAGTACTGAATGGTACAGAACTGAATCTGTACTTGGGTACCAGGCAAGATGAAAGGACCTCACTCTTTATGCTTTCCAAATGCCTTTTCTTTTTTACATTATTTATTATGTGGAATAACGCTTTTAAAGCCTTGAATGAGGCAGTTTTTCAATCACACACCGGCTTGTCTGTTGAAAGGTCAGTCTCTCTAAATGTCAGCTGGCTCTTCTTTTTTTATTTATATTGAATTTGATGATTTATCTGGTGTGTTTCCCAGCAGACCTGTCGCTAGACTACTGGGTTTAAAATAAAAAAAAAGCAGTGAGCTGAAGAGAAGCTTAATAAATGGTAGATGGGGGCAGAGGGCAATTTGGAAAAACCAGTGCAATTTTCTCACCTGTAGCAGATTGAAATTATGTATTTTAGGTGCTTCATTACCGCAGTTTCTGCATACCTCAGGTCACTATCTCCCAAGAGCACTTTGTCGATTGGGGAGGTGCTGCTTCCTCCAACTGGTACATGGTTAATGAAGCATAGACAAAGAGACCCCCAAACCCACTAAGGAAGGAGTTGTTTCCTGAGAAAAGTGTGCCTTTAGAAGTCATCTCCATCTGAGATTGTCACCTATGGCTCCCTTTGCGGTCAATGAGAGGACAGGCACTTTTGGGGCATGAGTCCTTATGTCTGTGTAAATGTCTACCTTAAGATGAGAGGAACTGGATCTCAGATGCATCCTGTTCTTCTAAAAACAGCCATAAAAGGAAGGTAGGTGACTCATTGAGATGTAGATGTTGGCATTGGAGACATCCAGGGGGATTTGCATCACGTCAGAAGTGACCTGTCTGGACACAGGAGGGACCTGGTACCCTGGGACACCAAGTCCCAATTTACACCCTGCCTGAAGGACCCATCTTTCCTTTCTTAATGGACAAACAAACAAAAAAGCCCCCAAAGAAGGGCGGGAATTTGTGCTTTTGGGCCAATGCAGCACCACAATTTTGAAACACAACTGCAATTCTGAGTGTCCAGCAGACAGAGATCTGGCGTTCACTGACTGCCCAGCAATGACGAAGACACAGTGAAAGCTGAGCTGCAGAATTCTATTACCCACACCAGGGATATGACTAAGGATCACTGTTCTTAGAAATAGCAAAATCACATACAGGATTGAGTCACTTTAAAAAAAAAATAGGTGCGTGAATTAAGATCCTGGCCATTTAGGTACATGAGTTATGCTCAGCCCTTGGCATCTAATGCAGCATCCTTCCAAAAGCGAGTGCCAAAATTCCCTTTATAACTAACAGGGAAAAGTAAGTGCCTTTGAGGACCTCCAGAGGGAAATCCAATCTGCTGAAATGAAGGCATCTAAATTAGATGTCTGGTTCCTAACCTGGGTAAATAGCTGCTATATCCCTTCATTGTGGTAGTATATCAAGCAGATAGTAAAGGGCAATGACACGGGCTCAATTCAGTTGTCTCCACATATACATGCAGTGCAACTGTACTATAGACACTGTAGGGTGTCGTATCTAGTCTTCAGTTGCTGCTAGAGAAGAGCATTGGTCTCCCACAGATTCAGTCTCTTATCTGCACTATTACACGGACATCTCCGCTACCCTCTCCAATGGCATTGCATATCTGTGTGTGTGGGCAATTGAATCATGCCCTAAGAATGATTCTTCTTGACTAAACTGAGATTTCTGCACAGTAGAGGTCTCCTCTGTCAGCACCAGTTATGCTCGGCGGTCTTTATACTCCCTGAGAGAAACTGGCACTTTGAGAGTGCGATTCATCAACCTATTTCAGAGGTCTACATAAGGGTGCAATAAATTGCACTCTACAAGTGTCCTTTCTGTCCACCGAATATAAAGGGAGTCTAAAGAATACTTTATGAGAATATACTCAAATGTATATAATTTAAGTAAATGAATCCTGTGCTAAGTTTCTAATTCAAAAGCAAATCAATAATATAAAAACAGGAACTGTCTTTCTTATCATTAATACCCTGGGTCAATCTGTCTTGACATTTTTCTCTTTAAGGAAATTGTATATTGAAGAATCAACAAAATATGAGCATGGTTTAAATAATCCCATGATTTTCTGGAGTCATTTTGCCCTACTTAGCGGGAAGAAAATAGTTACAAATGTGTTCCAAAACTCCCACTTATTCCTTTTATGTGCAATTGAAGTTTACTATTCTATTTTTTTCTCCCTTTTATCTTTCAGCATATATTTTCTTTATAAGTATTAGAAATTCTAAGGTGGTGGGAGGGAACGAATTGAAATGGCTGATCTGGAAGTTTTACCCAATTTCTCTTTGTTTGCCATGTCAAAGACTTTTTTGGGGGTTAGTTTTAATAATTCGTTCTAAACGATTTTAAATCATATTTTATTTTAATTTTTTGAGAAGTCTCCTGTTGAATGTTCATCATTCCCCACCAAATAGATGATTACAGAGCATTTTTGTTCTCAGTCCTAAACAAGTCATCCCATGAGCTTTTAAGATGAAGTCTAAAGGATGGTGAAATTACATTTCAACTGAAAAAGAAATAGTTTGCAGGTAAATTTAACATAACAGCTGCAGATTTGGTCAAAGGAGAGTTCCCATTTGACTCCTTTGACAGAGAACACGAGGGTCCTTGTGCAGTCCTTCACTGTTAGAATTCACAGGCTGCAGTCAACGAGTTCAGCTAATTAAAGATTGCTCTGGGTCTGTCTGGCTCCTGTGTTGTCTCTTTAATTCTTTAACAGGTTTACTCATCCAGCTCAGAAAACACGCTTTAGCTACGTAGAATTTTTCCTGATGTATTAAGATGAGAAGTCTTGATATGTACCCAGTTCAACCTCAAAATAGTTTGCTTTTTTCTCCTCCCACTATCCCCATGGGAAGATTGTTCTACAGTCTTACTGCTTTAAGGAGTACGAAGTCTTTTCTGATATCCACCTTCATTTTATTAAAAGACGATTGAACCCAGGCATTGGATGCTCTGGTACCTGCTGAATTAGATTAGTATCCTGTCAATTATGGTTTTGTCCATATTACCTGTGCTAATCTCAGTCAGCAGCTGTTGCTATCCCAAGAAGATGTTTTCATGTCTGACACTCTGTACCAGTGCTTCTCCAAACTAAAAGAAAAACATCCCGATTTGCAAGAATTTTCTTTTGTAAATGCATTTGTTGTGTATGAAATGAAATTTCAAAATACTGCAATTTCATTTTAAGTGGAAGTCCCAAGCTCTGCTCAGCGCTGTTCAACAGCTCAATACCAATTATGATGCAGACTAAGACTGAGTCAGCGAATTTGCTTTGACCATGCCTGTGCTGTGCGTAAACACAGGTCTTTATGGGCCCCGAGTTAGCGTTCTAGCAGTCTTCACGCATACTAAAGAAAGATTAACTTAAAGAGATAATGTTACAGAATAATGAATTGTTCCCACAAACCATCTGTTCTTCTCCTACGCTAAAAAAAAAAAAGTATATCTGAATCCAATTCCTTTGTTTTGATTAAAGGTTTCTTTGCAAATTATTGTTTCTGAACTTCAAGAAACAGAAAATGCCTTAATGAAACCCCAGATGGAGAAGAAATGTAATTCTTCCTCGTATACTGTTAATAAATGGATGTTAGTTATCTGTGGGTTGTTAACAGTTTTAGAACCCAAACCTCTCTGTTTTTGCTGTAAGACAGTGAAGCTATTGTTTATATCCATCCTGACAGAGAGTTCAAGAGAAAGGGAGTAAGAAAATCCCAGGGTACAAGACCTGCCATTCGTGAGGGGCTTCAGCACTACTTACAAAAAAGATACTTCCCTGATTTAGGAAAGGAGTGTGTTTTTAAAAGACATGTTTTTTGTGCCATGCTTCAGAAGCTGTCTCAAAAAACCTATCTAATTTTCTCATCTGGGAAATGCTCTGTGCAAGCCTCAAATTTCACAAAATGCAGGACATAATCCTTCCTTACTCTTCTGGCTGGCCCCTCTCTCTGCTCTCCCTCCTCAGCCAAGCTCCCCTGCCACCAAAGGGTCCCCCAGTCTGTCATCAAAAGGTCCTCCCAGTCTGTCCCCCACCCTGGTGACCAGGGGACACAAGAAGAAGGGTACCCCCCTAGTGACACCCTCCCTGACACCAGCCATGCCAAAATGATGCTGATAGTCCCAGCACAGGTCTCTCTGATGGCCAGGGTCTGATTTTTAAGACCCAGCCTGAGACAGGCAACAAATGTGGGAACCATATTTCCTTAGTACCTGTCTTCCATAGCCCCACCTTTTAACACCTCAAACCCAAGAGTCTTACTATATATACCAAATATAATTCTCTGTGTTGATTCTCCTGTGAGATGGGCCCCAGAAGCAGTGCATCTCAAGGGACTGAGGATGTATGACAGAGGAGAACAACTAAGCCAACAGAGCCCTTGCTATGGCAGGTAAATTTCTGTACCCCTTACAGATTTATCTTTCCTCCTTGCTCCCCCTTCATGGCTTCCATGAGTTGAGACATGGGTAGGAAGGACAGCTTGCCTCCTCTGCAGCATCCTCATTCCTGCTGATGACGTTATTCCTTTATCATGTGCATAGTAGAAACTGCATGTACCACAGCAGAAGGTGCAAGAGAAAAATCACAAGCTCCCAGGTATCGTGCATCTTGGCCTGTCTGATAAGATTTACACAGTGGATAATTGCAGACCCTGCTCATGGGGTACCGAGACCTGTGAAGGAGAGGCATGCTTTAACTTCTAACCTGTGTTACAACTGCTTATAGCTACTCCTGTCCAAAACCCAGCTGAAACAGCTGATGTCCATTGAGCCCGCTATGTGAGAAGTTTATTCAACTGCTAGTTTGTAGATGAGTATATCAAATTACTATGACTGCTTGTGTTGATCTGAATGAGGACAGAGGGTTTCAGAATCATCAAAATAAAATCCTTCATGAATGAAGAAGAGATGATAGTTTCTACTTCCTTACAGTTACAAGCTGGATGCATTCAGTGCAGTAAACTCTATTTTTCACCTCTGTAATTATGAGAATATTTCCCTGGATCCAATCCTCAGGGATTCCCTGGGATTCCCAGTGGCCCAAACCACAAGGGAAGACATCCCTGATGAGAGCAAGGAAGGTTTACAGTTATTGAATGGATGAGGGTTTCCATACGCTTGTAGATATCAAGATTACCACACTCCATGGGCCTTCCTTAGGGTCACAAAAGCAGCAAGAGCATAGACTTTCTGTAGGAAATATCTATCTGCCCAGTACTATCAGCACTCTCAAAAGTTTACAGGATCTGTCTGGCATAGACAAGTTATCAGTGTCAAGAGTACGACAGAGTCTCCTCCAATGTCCTGTTTCCTCTCAGGCTTTCCCCTCTGGCTAATGTGTTTTTCAGGAAATGTAAACATGTCTTTGGAGTGCTAACAAGTATAGTGCTACTCCATAGGGTCTGCTGCTGAAGAACACTGTCTTTTAGCTTGTCTTTGACGCTGGCTCACGGATCTGTCTTAAAATGTCTGTTAACCTGGAATTATTTCTGATCATATGATCATGGCTACTAGAGGCTTCTTACCCTTTCTGTCTTTCCACAGCACCAAGGAAATGCCCTAAAGGCCACCTCAGCAAGGGGTCATGTTGAGTGCCATGACCTCACAGCTCTTTCCTGAGTTGGCCTTCAAAGTCAAAAGAAGAAAGTCTACAGTTTATCTAAGAAAAAGCCTCAAGTTCATAGCAGTGATTTTGGATTCCAGGCTACAGAGAACTTCTTTCTCACAAGACAGGTCAAATCCTTTCATAGATCTGTTCTGAAAAATCCAAGCTCAACAGCTCCAGAAATCCCATTCTTGGGAAAGAGGGTTACTGTAGAGGAAGTCTGACAGACTTCATCTACAACTTCATCTATACTATGGAGAACAGAGTAAACAGCTGTACCATACTTGTCTCAGCAAGACTTTCTTCCCCAGTGAAACCAGTAGGAACAGTTAGTCTGTGCAAAATCTGTGCAATGGAGGGCTCCGGTCTGCACTCATAGTTACTGATCATGGACACCTCTACTCTGGATAACGTCTGAACACATTTGGGCCACTAATGCCATGGGGCTCAGCATCACTTACTTGGCATGCAAAGCCTGGCTGTAGCCCAGAGGTCCGAATCCCAGTGACACTGCAGGTTGTTCTTCGTGCACTAAATAGAAGCAAGATTTGTATTGGGTGAAAAGTTGTTTTGTGCAAGTCCTCTGAGATGCATAATTTTTAAAAACTGACACAAAACCCCTCATACAAATTAAACAGAGAGAGACTGGAAAATGTCCACTTTTCTTGTAAAGTTAATGACAGTCTTTCCAGCTGTCAATAGTCTAGTTCTGTACTTTTTTGTCTCCATGCTAGATCATAAAGCTGTTCAGCTCTTTCTACATCACCCAATGTACATAAAGAAAACAACATACCAGGTTTTCCCCATAATGAACTTGTCTTCTGAGTCCTGGTGAATGTAAATGAGGATGATCGCCACTGAAGTCAGCAGTGATGTAACAGTGAAACCAGCGCTGTGAAGATAAGTTCAGAGGAGAGATAAACAATAGGGGCTGTACCAAAACAGACTCTGAACATTGCTGAGAGCTTAATACCAACATTTCATAAACATCTCCTTTTTGTAAAAGGCTGGATCGCAGGGTTTGGGAAAGTAGGGGTGGAACAAAACCCCTGGCAGTGTCTGTGCTGATAAAACAGACTAGTCTCTGCTAATAAAGCAGATGAAGAGTCAGTTGTCCAGCAATGACAGTCGTGGCACAAAACTCCTTGTCTCCAGAAAAATAAACTCCCTTCTGTCCCAAATGTGACCTCATCTATGCTGCATAGAGGGATATGTATCTATGTCCCACATTATCCAGGAGTCTTATCTAGGTGCCCAGAGCACCGGAATAAACTATTTTAGCAAGAGCAATATCAATTAAACAATGTGGACAATCTCTTAAATGTGCAGGTTCTTAGACCCTTGTTCTAGCACTATTTAGTTTACAAGCCCAGACGCAACTTCATAAATCTCCCCAGCCAATCCCCTGCACCAGGACGGGATCAGCTCTACCACCTATGATATTCCTGAAGAACCGCTGTTCAGCGTTTTCTTTAAAAAAAGGTTGCACTGGAAACTCTACACACGCTCTAGGCAACCAAGTCCAATGCTCCGTACACACATCAATAGAGATTTTTTCCTATGGTCCCTCCTAAGTCTCCCACTCCCTCAGTTTATGCTCGTTATTACTCATTCTGCCCACTGAAAGTGCAGATCCAAATATAGGCAATTTGCAGCATATATATGCCATGGTTCTGGCCCATCACTTGCTTACATTTAAGTGTGGAAATATGATTAGCTAATTCAAATACCATCATGAACACCCATTCTCTTATATGCCAAAGGAAAGGAGCAAGTACTACGCCATTTATTAAAGTCTAATGCAAAAATACCAAAATTTAAACAATTAATCCTAAGATAAATAAACCGTGAATGAAAACTCTCCACAGTTCCGCCTAGAAAAAAAGATCCAGCACTAGAGTGCAGGAATGATCTTTACTTCTGTGAAGCTCAAGTGAAACTGGGAATGTTTCTTTTTGCGACTTTGCTCATTTATAAAGGGCCTGTTGCTATAGCAGTTAAATGCTAGTAACAAACATGGATAAACAGAAATTCTTGTTATCAAAAGTGCATTGTAAGAGTTAATGAATGATTTTATTCCCATTTCCCACCTAAGTATGCATGGTTTGATCTGACACATGTGAAAACATTACCCAGGGGGATTGCAAAGGCCATATATAGGGACATTTTCGTTTTATTCCTGTCATTTGCCTGAATTGATATATATAATCCTGTGGAAGTTTCCATTGCCATTTGGCACTTTAGTGGAATAAATATCTGTAAGAATGTTTTGGAAATTTGTTATCTGGATGTATAAAGCACTCAGCTCTTGGGATGAAGGACTACGTACAGTATCAGTACAGAATGACTACAGTCATGGCCTAATTTGGAAGTGGCGTGTTAAGGAATATAAAAGCATACACCAATGATCTAGATGGTCTTCAGGCCAGCATGAGCTCAGGCAAGCAAAATGTCCCAGAAATACGTCCCCTATCAAAAGCTCTCATGATGCCAGTCCTCTGAAGCTGTACCCAGACGGCACAGGGGGCAGAAGCCATTGCGGGGAGGGCGTCCTTCGCCCTCCACCCGTGTGTGCATCGGGCACCCTCTGAACTCCTTCCCAGGGACATCTCTTTCTGCCAGACCTGGTCCTGCCCCGCTGCAGTGGTGGGAGCACAACCCTGCGTAGAAAAGAATTCCCAGATGAGTTGCTCATCAACGCAGACAGTTTTGGAAAGAAAAGCAAACAGCGTTTGTCAGTAAGAAATGGTAACGAACATGTCATTAAGGCCTTCAGGGTGCTCTACACCTGACTGACCTCTTTTTTGACCTTTTTCATCAAAATGGTGTTTAAGACACATTTTTCCAAAACAGAGGCCTTGCAGATCTCCTGTGGCAGATTTTTCAGAAAGCTGGTGTCATCATCTGACAAAACCAACATGGAAAAATGTCCCATCTGTTCAGATACTGGATGTGCAGCTGGAACTGAGCACAGGGATGAAAGGCAACGCAGGCAAGAAGAGAGCAGCAAGGCAGCAGAGCCCAGGAGGGGCCAAGGGATATGACCGAGTGGCTGACAGCATTTTCTCTGCAAAATAGGTGGTAAAAAGATTTTTTTAAATAAAAAGTCTTATTCTGGCTGTGATGGAAGTATAACACTCGGAGCAGCCTGGTTTGGCCAGGTTGCTTACACAGTTGTGCCGTACCAGATAGGGACAGTCAGTCCCTTCTCTCCTTCACGGGGTCTTTCCAACAACACATGTCAGCTTACACTTCCCTTACCCCCATGGTGTGACACGAGCTTCTCAGTGCCAGCATCCGAGGACACAAGAGGCAGGCAGAACTCCAAACCCGTACTCTCAGCTGTGCATCACAGCCCAGGAGAAGAGCATGCTGTGAAACATCCTGCTGCTGGGGTTAAAAGCCCATCTGTGGGAGGCAAAGGGCTCACAGCTGGGCATGGAGTAGCTCTCTAGTGAGGACACCTAGATTGGCTCATCAGTGGGATTACAAGGCAACTAACTGGGTCTCCTGCTGAGCCTAGTGGCACAGCTGTGCCCAGGAGGGATTCAGCTGCTCAGGGGAACTCTGCTGAGGAAATGCTCCTGGTAAGGTAAGAAATCTCCTGCTGGCCCTGGCACCGTTCCTCTGGCTGCTGCTTTCCATGTCACTAATTTGCTGAAGCCACCTCAAACAGGATAGGAGGCGCATGTTGATTTTTACACTATTATGTGTTATTTCGCATTGTGATGTCCCAGCCAGGCTGTACCACAGGGACATGAATCCTCAGCTTCTCCTGAGGTGCAGCGAAGAGCCAGTAGAGCATGGAACCGGGTATGTTACATCCCAGACTGGCATGTATAACCTTACAGACTACAGTGGGTTGACCCTGGCTGGCAGCTGAGCCCTCCCCCTCTACTGAAAGAGCAAAAGCTGAAAACTTGCGGGTTGAGATGCTAGGTGAGAGTTAATAGTTTAATAGGTGAAACAAAGCTGCCCGCAGAAGCAAAGCAAAATAAGTGCAAAGCACGTATAAGTATAAGCACTGCTCAGCAACAACTCAAACATCCCTGTGTTACCAATGCTGTTTTAGTCACAAATCCAAAGCACAGCACCATATGGGCTGCTGTGAAGAAAATTCACTGCATCCCAGCCAGACCCTCTGCGTATCCTCATATATGTTTCTAGCACAAGTCCCTTTGCTTAGTCTCTCTTACTGCTTCTTAGCACCTTTTTTTTAAACACAGTGGTGGTGCTAGTAATGTTGTTAGCTATGGGTTGTTAATTCAGCATTTCGTATAGAATGGCTAATGCTTTTTCATCAAAAATGCAGAGCTTTTTTCTTACAGAGAGCTAACCATCAAGGGGCTGTCATTCTTTGCAATATCCCAGCTGAAGTCTTGTCCACTTATGGCGTTTTCCTTTAGTAGCTGGAATTAAATCCTACAGAAACTTGTGTGTTTTGGTTAAGAAGGACAACATCTGCAATAGCAACACGCAGCAGCTGGGAGAACTGGAGTAAGGTGCATTATAACAATTAGAGACTCATCGCTTAATTTGACCAGATGCACATTGTTTATTTCAAGTGGAAGTGCAAATGAATTAGGTTTGACTCTGATTCCTCTGACAGTTGTTTGACAGAGGAATGTTTGCTGTTTTATGAAACAACAATAATGTTATGCAGTCTGAACGGTTCCTAGATATACATCAGTAACATATTCCAAGAATAAACAGCTTAAAATAACTAGATGCAGAGCCCAGCCTTAGAAGCAGACAGCAATGGGTAAGGCTGATAAGTTTTTAATCCTTGTATATACAAAAGGGAGAACTTCATTTATTCTTTTCGCTATCCCTGTAGTGACCCGAAATTCCTTTAATAAGACTTTAGTGTATGCAGTTGCATGTCAAGAAGTGAAATGCCTGCTGATGGGCAGCACCAGTTAGTGCTGTGCTGGAGGAGGACAGTAGAGACAACAGTGCCAAACTCCTCTGCTGCAAGAGGGAAACAACCAGTGGAAGAAACAAAAAATACTCGATATTTTTTCAATATTCAAAATTTCAAACAACCATAGAACATAGGAGAGTTTTTTTTTTTTTTTGCTAGTTTCATAGGTGATAACAGACTTTTCATTATGGGAAAATATCCAAACATTTTCTTATCCTCAGGAAGATGTTATCAACAGCATTTACTAGAATAATCTTCTCCAAAATGCCTTTCATTATGGTAACTTTAGTTCCTCGGTTGGAGGCTACATCTCACAGAATCACAGAATGATGGGGGTTGGAAGGGACCTCTGGAGATCATCCACTCCAACCCCCTGCCAGAGCAGGGTCACCCAGAGCAGGTTGCACAGGAACGCATCCAGGCAGGTTTTGAATGTCTCCAGAGACGGAGACTCCACCACCTCTCTGGGCAGCCTGTGCCAGTGCTCTGCCACCCTCAAAGGAAAGAAGTTCCTCCTCATGTTGAGGTGGAACTTCCTATGCTCAAGTTTGTGCCCATTACCTCTTGTCCTGTCGCTGGGCACCACTGAAAAGAGCCTGGCCCCATCCTCCTGACATCCACCCTTTAAGTATTTATAGGTGTTGATAAGGTCCCCCCTCAGTCATCTTTTTTCCAGATGGAAGAGACCCAAATCCCTCAGCCTTTCTTCATAAGAGAGCTGTTCCAGTCCCCTAATCGTCTTCATAGCCCTATATCTGTAAATGAAGCAGGATCCCAGCACAGGCCTGATCTCCCAAAGTGGTCACAGAGTCCCTGGTAGTGTTTGGGCTCGCTGCATGGGTCAGCCCTAGCGTTGGTTTGGATGGTTGTGCTGACGAGAAGACATTGGTCAGCCAGTCTGTGTCAGCTGGAAATCATTTTGTTTCCAAGTCAAGCAGTAGCCAGTGAGAAGCACCCAGAATGGGAAAATGGAAAACAAATGGTTTCCCCAAGTTTTCCTTGGGTAACTGTGACAGTCATAATATTTTGGTGCCACTTTTTTAAAACTGCTGGCTACAACATATCCCTTATGTCATCTGATGCAATCGTGGCTGTGTGATTATAGAAGATCCTTCAAATCATCCACCGTTTACCATAAAACAATTTAGGCAAAGGCAACGGGACTCAAAGAAGGGACAACTTCTGAATCATGTTAGGTTCCTCCAGGCCTTTTTTTGCTCAACTTCTGAAAATCTCTGCATATGGCACAGCTGGCATTGGTGATTGATAGCTTCTAAACATGAAGTCAGGATTGGGTCAGCAAAACCTAGTTGTCGTTGTCTGTGCAGAAACAGAGAATCATATTGGTGATCCAAGAATCAACTTCCTGCAAATGCAGCTATTTTATATAAATTTAATTGTACTTCAAATATTATACAGATTTTGCTAGTTCCAGTTCTGGACATTCTTGGTCTTGCTAGCTTTGATGTAGACATGGACACACCAACCTCATGATGCAAGATTGAGTACTTTTAGTTTATCTCTAAAGGGAATAAAGTTCCATACACACATATAGATGTTAACTAGGCATGCATACACCTACTGTATGGTTTGAGAATGTACTTATGTACTCTAAAATGCTTTTATTTGAGCAAACTGAGCTGGTGTTAGGATTATCAGCTGCTCCCTGGATAGCTCTGCTGCTCTCAGGTGGTGGTCAGTGAGCTGCAGCAGACTGTGCATCCACCTCCCCAGGGCAGATCTCCACGGTCTGCCTCAAAAGAAGTCATTGCCATCAGCCTGAGACATCTCTGCAAAGCCGTCACTAACACCAAAGAGGGTGTCCAGCTCATCTGGGACAAATGACAGCTCCCAAACTACTTCAGGGTGTGAGTACGATACAGGATAACAGAAACAGAGGCATTAATGTGGTTTGCTTTACCTGGAGGTGTGTGAATTACACCATAAAACCCTCCTAAGCCTCCTTGCAGGGTGCTTAGCACACCAGACACTCAGCCAAGACAAGGAAAGGCAGCATCGCCTTGCATACCTTCTTGCGAGGTATCAAACACAGGAAAGTCACTTCAGGAAAGAAAATTTCCACTTTACTCTTTCCTTTGACTACAGCGACCACAGCCAAAACGAACAGGATTTTTGCTCATTTGCAGACCATCACAGACAACAGGTTTGGTAACAAAGCTCGCTGGTAACTTGTCAGGAAAGTACTTGGGAGCTGCCGTCCTGCTACATTTCAGCACAAGTATTGACAAGGCTGCTGAGGGAAGAAAACAAAACAAAATATTAATCTTCTCCATAGGACTTTCCCAGTCAATTTCTGGTCCAGCCTGTGTAAGTGGGTCACCTCAGACATGATCTTCCAAATTCACACTGAGGACATTGTGACCAGCACAGGTCCCAGGCAGCTGGACGTCCCTGTAATGCCGGCTCTCCCTGCAGCCAGTTGCGGCTGGTGGTTATTGCATTTCTCACTGATTTGGGTATCTGTTTCTATGATTAATTCTTTCTTTCGCTTCTGGGTGGATGACAGACTCCAGCCTACCCTTGAGAATAAGATAAGCCATTGCTTTGTGGCCTGGATAATACATTTTAGCTGCTTGGCAGCAAAAATATAATCAGCAATGAAACGTGCAGCGCTTTGGCACCTCAAAGTAGTGCAGAACAGGTTTCCTCACCTGTGAAGCTACAGGGAGACCGCCAGACCTTTCCTCCCACATCTGGATTAGCTCCTCACAGAAGTTGGAGGCAAGCTCATGTTTTCAGACTTTACTGCTAAAGTGCTTTATGGCTCAAGGCTAAGGCTACGCAAAAGGCTGCTTACAGGCTTGTGCAGGCATGCAGATGGATGTTGCCAGCCTTCCTCCTCTGGTACACCACTTTTTATGATAAGGAGAAAGCTTGTCTGAGTAGAATTCACCAAAAAAATCAGTCTGTGACCCTTGAAGAGTCTGCCTAAGGGCCAGAGGTGCATCACAGACCCTGTTGCCTTCAACTCTAGTGGGAAAGTTAGATTTTTCAGCTGCCCTTTCTGCCTCAGATGCATCATAAATGTGTCTCCTTTAAAAATGCATATATAAACCCCACAAAACACTCTTTGAAAATAAGTCACTCCACCTCATCTGCTTTTCTCCCCAGGGAAAATCCCCAAAAGGTAAACCCTATATAGGAGAAAGGCAGTCATATTCCCATAATGCACTATGGGAAACCTTTAGGTAACACAGTGGTGAGTATGACAATAACCGATATAGAAGGAAACATAAACCTCTTGTAACAAAATACATCATGTGCATTGACAATATTGTATATAAGGCTTTGAATATTCGGGTAATTTCATACACAAAAGGTTTCAAGAAGCATATTTTGCTTTTACAGAAACTTCCTTACTTGGTTGTCCACTAGTACAACAGCACTTCTGTACCTGTTACTTGTATGTTTATTTTATATCCAAAATAGCTCACAAGACAGATAATTTGCGGGGGAGAAGGGGCCATGGGCACCAGCTCTGAAAAGCAAAGACTAATACAGGTGAAACCATTGGCAAATCTGTGCAGCAAAATCCGTATTCCTGGGGATGAGGTTTGGTTGAGATGGATATTAATTACTGGGAGAAGAGTTAGCTTCACCTTGTACATTTTGTGCATTTGCTTTGATGTTTTATTATGATCTGTGAGCTCCTACGCCATTTTATTTATTTTTTTTTGCAGAGCTTAAAAAGAGGGTGGAACTTTAACAAGTGCTTTAACAAGTTTTATATCCTGAGCAAGTCTTGAGTTATAACAGATTATAAAATGCTGTCAACTGCCTTGGAGTACTGAGCTGGATGGGCTCCAGCAAGCGGTACAGAGGCCTCTGGTCCTCACCGGGGAAGACTCACAGAGAAGACAGCTCTTCTCTGCCTCTTTTCTTCTACTGTTTACTCATGTATCTTGTGAATAAGTAACTTTTGCAATCTGAATCATAGAATCATAGGGTTGGATGGGACCTCTGGAGATCATCTGGTCCAATCCCCAATGCATTACTTAAAAAAAATAATTCATCAAGTATCCCAGGAGGAGACTGATACTAGATTTCCTCTTGTAGCTTCTGACTTTCTTCAGGAGTGGATCAAAAATTCCTCACAGAAGATGTCCCTTAGTGGCCAGCCAACAGACTCTTTGGTTTACCCCAGCAGTCTGTCTTGGCTTACCCCAGGTTTTCTTCTGAGGGATGCTGAGCACCTGTGGATGAAGCTGAAACTACAGGGTCTTAATTTCAGCGCTTTTCCTTTTATTTACCAGCAACCTGGTGCTTTTTGCCCATCTAGTGTTGATGGAGAGGGGCATCCGCGCTGGGGTGTCTGCAGGGAACACCCTTCCCCTGGAAGGCAGGGGTGGAAGGGGAGGCAGATGCTCCAGGCTGCTGCCTGCCTACAGCCGCTGTCTGCAGAGCGGTCAGGAGCAGCTCAGAGTGGTGATGGTGCATTGCATTTCTCCTCCGCTGTCAAGGTCAGTGAGAATTTGCTGCCTGCTGTGTGAATGCCTCAGACAGGCGCTGTAAGTAGCTATAACCTCAAAAAAAAAAAAAGGTAAAAAATAGAAAGGAAGTTAATTCCTTTCTCTCTGGCTGGATGCTGTTACCTTGAATCTTCCTCTCTTATTTCACTCTTTCACGAAGTGCAGAAGTCAACAATGTTCCCCAGGGTGGATATACAGCTGACATGGGACTTCCTCCAGCCCCTCTGTAACCTTAACTGCTGAGGAGGCAAACTGAGATTCAAGTTTGTGTTCAAGCAATAAGAGGCTGGTGTAACTCCTCTCCTGGAACCTAGGGAATCCTAGATCCTGGTCCTTGCCCCCTCAAATGGCTTATGTATAAGACCACTGCATTGATGTATGTCCATGGGACAGTGTCTTCAAGCACGCTAGGCTGAGTGCATAAAAGCAAGCTCTCTCTGAGCAACTGACTCTGTGATATTGTCACCCATGATGGGAGAGGCTCAAAGCTGGTGTCCCTCCTCCAGCCTATGCACTGTGCTGGGAGAGGAGATCAGTGCGTGTGACCCTCTTTGTGCTAGAAGAGAGCTGAATCCCGAGTGCTCCTCATCCCTGCTTCTGCTCGTCACTCTAAAGCAGGTGCTATCCCCGGCTGCTCTGTCTCTGGTGTTTGAGTGAAAGCAGCTATGAAGTGTGGTGGGTCATCTGCAGCACGGGAAACACCCCACAGCCTAAGCATGCCTGTGGCATTGGCCACCAGGGACTGGGGGGTTGAAACACTTCATTTGTGAGTCCCAAAGAGACGGAGCCCAGGTGGGTGTTGAGCTGGAGGGATCTGCCCAGGAGGTGCTGTGAGGGCTCTGGGACCCTCCGAGGTCCCACCACCTTCCACTGTGTAGGAAGCTCCTCCACGTGCTAAGGGCTGGGGACTAGGGGAGGATATGGGGATGTCAGCAGCGATATTACACCTCTTTGGTTGTTGCAAGAAAAAAAATCTTGTAGCCTCTGAAGCGCTTTGCTGTTCCCAAGTCAGAGGCTCACAGTACTGACACAAGGAATGTCAACGGCGCAGATGTATCTTTATGTGACTGAAATGACGATGCCTTTTCCCCGTGATGCTGACATTGCTTATTCACTCTCTGCATCCTCCCTCATGCCACCTACCAGACCCTTGCCCTCACCCGCTGTGTGTCCTGGAGATAAATATCATCCTTGAGGGTTTTCAGCAGCTGGAAATTCAAAATAGCTGATGGATTTAAAAAGCTGAAGGTTTTCCAGCTTTTTTTTTTAAAAAAACCCTTCTAGATGAGTTAGCAGAGCAAATTCCACTGCTGCTATGAGTTACTGGCTTATGCAGAGTGGAATACATTCCCCTACAAACCGTCAAAGTGTTTCTTGAGGAAATCTCAAGGAAAGAGCTATATTCAATGGTCATATATTAGTTCTACAAAGTAAAACAATGAAGTGCAGGGTTACTCTGGGTAAAAAGCCTTGAACTCACCAGTGTTTTAATTATCTTTTTATTACTTTTTAAAAAAAAAATTATTAACCTTAAATAAATTGGTGTGAAAGCAAACAAATTGTGCAAACCTTCTTCCCTGCTGATTTACCAGTGAGGGTGTTTATAACTATAAAATTGCAAGTAAATCCAAGAAGAACTAGAAAGGCAGCCTGGCCCCAGGCTGAGAGCTGGTTTATAGGCACTTATGAGGTTTAACGACTGTTGTTATTGAAACGTTTAAACCATTTATGAGATAAATGGCTGAGATAAAATCCAGATACCACTGTTTCTTAGAGCTGTGGGGACACTTACATGCCTAGAGAGCAACTGCTTGCAGATAGTTTGTGGAAGGTGTTTGCTTTTGAAAACTCATGTATAGTATCAGATCCTCTGTCTCTCATCCCCTTCACCCAACCAGAAGCAACAGCAGTTTGGTGCCCTGAATAGAAACCTAGTCCTGCTCCATACCCTCTCTATTGTGTTAGCTGACTTCGGAAAGAGCTGGTTTGTAGGGTACCGCGTAGAACACAATTCATCAAATTTTTCCTCCCACTGTAATAAAGGGAAAATGCTGCAATGAAAACTTTTCATGATGTTTCTTTTGGAAGAAATGGTATAATGAGAAACAGGAGAGTTTGCCTCTTGCAATCTCTGTCAAAGATCAGTGCTACCTTTGAAGCTTGGCTTGGAGAGCTTGCCACAGCATTGAAAGAGGCAACTGCTGCTGTGCTGTCTGCTTTCAAATCTATGAGATACAAACAGGGGAAAAATTCCTTTATGACTTTTATCAATTACTTTTCTACAGGAGAAAACCCAAGTCCAAGGTCTAAGAATCTCACAGGATTTTGCATGATGGAATTTCACCAGGGATGATATCTGAGATGTGAAAGGCTAGGATTTGGGCTAAGGACTGAATGCTGATCTGTGCTATTTAATTAAACTACACTCTGACCCCTGCCCTGATTCTTGGTTGTTTGTTCTGCTTGCTTGTGAGACTGGTCTTTGACGTTGGTTCGGCCACACCAGCTAACTCCCTCCCCAGAATTTCCCAGTCATGGTCTCCAAAATTAAAAAAAAAAATAAAAAATTTCCAAGTGCCAGGGGAATGGAAAGGATGAAACTTGGACTATGAGCCCATGAGAGTTGTCATTGATCTTTGTTTGTGTTGCAGGACTAAGAGTTCATCTTCCCCATGGGAATATGTATATCAAAAAGATAAGGTGGGTTTTTTTCAGGCTTCCACCTCTGGCTGTCCAGCTGGGCATCATAGGAAAGACAAAACAGTTTCTAAGGAACCATTTTAGAGGGACAGTTCTGTTCGAGGAAAATAAAATGACAGCAAAACGTGTGTCTGAGAATCAGCCTGATGCAGGGCTAGTTAGCGAGGCAGACGTAGGCTGAAAGAGGAGGTGTAGAGCAGCCACGAAAAAAGCCCAGAGGTACTCTTCTCCTAAGCGTACGGCAGCAGAGCATGGTTATATTGCAGGGTAATGGCAATTTCTGCACAATGGACAGTGTTCCTAGCAATAATGTGCACTTAATGGGGAAATATCTTCCATCAACCTAAAAGATGGATAGGTGGTTTTGAAGAAGAAAGAAAGAAGGAGATTAATGGTGATACGGCAAAGCTATAAAAGGTTATTGAGCAGTGCAAAGTTACAGTCTTTGGTCTGCGTCACTGAAAACTACTCTCTAGGGGGTTTTCTCAAGCAATGCACAGCAACCTGACTGCTGATGACAGCAGATGAGGGCAGAGAATGGTGCTTTCAAAAGTAGCTGTCTCACTTCAATAAGACACATGGCCTATAAGTGGCTTGGACACTCCTGGAAATAGTGTCTACTTAAATGCAGGCATGCTAACACACGGTACTCAGGATGAGCTAATACACTGCAGTGTTTAAAATGTGATTCAACTGGGCATCTGTGCTGCTCTGGCACTTGAGAGGGCATCCTCTTCCCTCGGGTACTTTTGCGGCATGCCCAGAAAGTCAGCAGCTCGGGTTGGGTTTGGACGGGTGGTGGGAGCGATCTTTAAATTATTATTATTTTTTCCAACTTTTTCCAAAATACTCTGCTAGAAGCCCCATTAGCTCTGACAAAACATGCGGAGTTTCTCCAGTAGCTGCATCTGCATTACCTCTCATATGCTGTGCCGTACTAAAGAACTGTTAGTTAAAAATGGAAATGGTTCGTGTTCTCTCGATTTGAAGTCGCATTTGATAAGGCACAAGAGGCTGTGGTGATGGAACTAAATAGGCCAGTTATTCAAAGGTAGCATTCCTGAAATAAAGTGTGCAAACACTTTCATGTATAACCGATGCATTTCAAATGCCATTTGTGCAGGGAAGGAGCATCAGTGGGGGACCCAGATTCTTGTCAGGAGGATGATGGGGACAGGGCTCTTCAAAGAGCTCGGGTGCCCTAGGGTGGGTGGGGGTTTAAAACTCTTACAAACTCTTTTCTTACCTTTCTTACCTTTGAGTAAGATTTCCTTCAGATAATAGGGGAACAATAAGAGCTAATACAAACAGCTTCTGGCTAAAACAAATGGTCTGCTTCTGGTGGGTTACGAACATTGCAAATTACCCATGGAAAATTCAGGCTGGAAGTAAAATTAGTGAATGTACAATGGCTGTTTCTGAAGTTGTTCCAAATAACTATTATTCCTGTGTAGTTTCTTTCAGCTCAGGTTTTAAAGCATTTTGCAGACATTAATTACTTCCACCTACCATGTGGCAAGGACAAGAGAAGAAACGATAATGCAAGGAAAAGTAAGAACAGCATGAGACAGTCTGTGTGACTGTCAGCAAGTTACCCTGGCCAGTCTGTCCCTAATGCTTCGTAGTCTTCAGTGGAACAATGCCAACTTCCAATCACTTCCAACTGGATTCCTCGAATGATATCCACTTCAATGGAACTGTATACATGAATGAGACAAGTACAGGAAATAGGGAGCTCAAAAGAAATGTGAGTAAGAGCAGTTTTTTCTCTTGGAAAATGTATCAACTCTGGGCCCACTTACAGCCAGTTACTTAGCAAATGTTTAAGTGCTTTGGCTGTGTGGGAACTGTGGGTCTGAGTAGCCCTAATTACATCGTCATTGCCCCTGCCCCTGATTACATAATTACCCTTTGAGAGTCATTTATCTACTAAAGTGTCTTCTCACTTTTAAAAACCCTGTGTATTAGTGAGTGAAGGGAATATGCCTCTTTACAAAGTAACCACGGCCAGAGATTCAGTACTGAAGGTCTGGGAGCCAAAAAGATGTCAAACAAGGCTGCCAAGCATCAGAGAAGGTGCTTTATCCCCCTGCCCAAAGGCAGGGTAGCACCATGCACCAGGAGCATTGTCCTTGTCCAATTTCTTCCTAACATCTGGTAACAGGGACTGTACAGACCCTCCTGTGCAACCTGCTCCCATGCTGCACTAGTTTCTCACTCCAGAAAGCTTTTTTAGCTATTGAAATCGCCCTTGCTGTAGTTAAAGCCCATTAAACTAAGTTTTCTACACAGAGCATAGAGAAGAGCATATTCCTTTGTGTACGTGAGCGCTGGTACTCTCCCCTCGGGCTGAAAAGCGAGAGTAGGTTTCCTTTGGTGGCAAAGCTGGCTAAGAGCAATTCTGCTCTCCTTGCTGTAGGGTAGTCCCCTCTTCCCTTGCTTGTGCCAGTCCCTGTCTGCCTGAGGCTCTGCTGGGAGTTCAGCACGGTGACTGAAAGCTGCTTCTCCACTTATCTAACTGGGGGTTATCTAGAGATAACTTCAGACCTGGAGCTCAACCCTTGAGCTATTGAGATCAAACTGCTGCAGAGAGGCCACTCCCAGTGGGTTTACACCTGGGGAAAACACCCCAGTGTTGATACTCTGTCTTCTCCAGTTTTCACAGCCCCGGTGTGGACTCTGCAACTGCATACTCCTTGAAGCACAGACCCCAAAGCAGTATACAAATTGCCAGTCCCAGCAACTCCTCACTGGAGTGTAGATTTTCCTAGCATACCCCTAGATATGTCTCTGTCTTCCATAAAAGTGGTATAGACTGATTCACATTCAGTTTGTGACCTACTGTGTTTAAAAACATACATCTTGACTATGTCCTTGTGTTCACCCAAAGTGCTCTCGAGTATACAAAGTGTGGTTGTTTTTCTCATGTCCTGTGCAATGAGTTTATTTCTGCCTGAAATGAAACCCGTATGTAATATCCTACTATAGAGAAAGAAATGTCCTAAAGAAAGCCTGTTTGCTTTTTAACTAAGTCTCTTAAATGTTGAGACCTGTGTGAACTCTCTGCTGGAAAATGAATTGATGTGGGGTTTTCTTTCTGCAGCATTTGTGGGGTTTTTTTGACATTGGGGCAGAGTTTGACTTTGCTTTTTAGAGCGCTTAATTATCAGGCACATAATACATCAACACCATTCTGTGAAGTAAGTGCAATCCTGTAGAGCCCAATCCTGGAGCTGTGTGGAGCTACGTGGAGACCAACTCAAAGCCTCTGGCAGAGTTGTCCCCTCCTCTGCCCCCGTGGTGGGTGCTGGCAATGACATGGTGCCATTGGCACTGGGTACGGCTGCCCTGGGGTGGACACCGCTGTGCAAAACCAGTCTCTCTGAAATCCTGCCCGCCTGGGGCTTCCTGCGCTCTTGCATCTCACAGCAAAGCTTAAGAAGCGATGTTGATGTTCTTGGGGAAAAGGAAGGCAGTTACTGTAGTAACACCACCCGTACCTTTTGGAGATGTGGTGTGAAAGAGGAAAAGAAATTCAAAAGCTCCTCTGACAGATCTGCTAACCCGGGTTTTTTCCCTGGCAACAGTTTTAGGAGATCCAAGAGTTT
The DNA here is from genome assembly GCF_028500815.1 of Rissa tridactyla. Taxonomy (NCBI): domain Eukaryota; kingdom Metazoa; phylum Chordata; class Aves; order Charadriiformes; family Laridae; genus Rissa; species Rissa tridactyla. Next base: position 111,191,277 of record NC_071468.1, on the reverse strand, counting down.
CTTATGATGTTGATGGTGACTTTGTACTTCCCTTTTTTTTTTCCTGAACTATATTTGACAACAGCAGAACAATAAATATCACTTTTTAGAGAAGTGGAAGGATTCTATTCTATTTCTTGGAAGGGACGTACTTCGTGCTTGTCAAGCCCAAAATCTTCTGGGAATCATGACTCTATCAGGCAAAACAGGAGGCACGCAAGTACCTCTGATAATCTGCCTTACCAAATAAACTAGAATCACAAAAAGGGGCTTGCTCATTTTCTCTGCTGTTGCCGATGCTTGAATCACTTCCAACTGAGTTAAGATGTACTTCACTTGTGCTTATACTATTAGGAAAGGGCTTGTGTGTGCAGGCTGGAATATGAGTAAACTTGAGCTTTTGATTCAGCCCTGCCTTAAGAGGCACATATATAAAACCTACTTGCTGTGGAGTACTTGAGATCTCATACTTCATTGTCTTGCCTTATATGTCCTTACAGTTGTATGAAGGTAAATAAAAACCACCTCTTCAGTGGAGGGGATGCTTTGCTTGTAAGCCTATGTCTCACTGCAAACAGCCTGTATGCTTAGTGGTCTTTGCTACTGTTATTTTATGCAAAGGAGTTAAGTCTTAAATATTTTTAAAATAATTGAACATTCTCTTCAAGTCACTTAAAGGAGTTTGACAAATATATTTGTTAAAAATTAACTTATTTTTCTTCTGAAACTTATGATCTTAGTGTCTTCGTAAGATGCTTTGGAACTATAGGTACTAGTAACTTACACTGGCCATGAAGACCTAATTCCTCAGAACAGAAACATGGGTATGTATGTGTCCACATGTGTTTATATCTATATCACACTGGAGGTTTGGTGTTGTAAGGACTTGAGTGGGAAGCTTTTATTTAAATGAGCTGTCTCACATCAGGCCTGTATGGATTCCAGTATATCAATATTACTAAAGATGGGTTGAACTGCAAATTTTTGATCCAACGTGAGAGTACATATTTGGATCTTGGGATTTCGCTTATTATTTTAATCCTACTAACACAGGTATGAGCATAACAATTGCAGCCTGCTCAGTTCACACTATAAAGGTAGCCAAGTATTTAAATAGATCTACTATTCTTTATACTCTTGTGTAAAGAACTCTCCTCAGTTCTTGGAAGATTAGAATGAAACAAATTTTACAGCTGGATACAGCAATGTTCCCTCACCGAGTTCATTCAGCAGTTTCTGATCTTTCACAGCTGACCTACAGCAGCCTTCCCTCTGTAAGTCCACGAAACAATTTCCGATACATGTTGTTGTGAGACCAGAACTGAGCTGGTCACGTTTAGCATTCTGTCAAAGAGCTGGAACCCAGCAAGACTTCAACAGAAAAGGTGGTGTCATTCATTAGTGGAAAACAATCTGAATGAGCCTGGTATCTTAAATAATTGTAATTTGTAAGTCTTTGGTGAGACACCTCATATTTTGAAGGCTAGTAACATCAAAATAGAGGATCATAAAGAATTGTTGCATCTAAAACTTCAAGAGTGCATGTGAAACAAAGAAAAGGAAATGTCCCTTTTTCCTTTTGAGTTTCCCTTTGAGGAGCAAGCTGATGGAAGATAGTGGCATAAACTTAACATTATGGGGTCAGGATGGAATATTTTATATAGTATAAAACATAATATTTAATTATGTTCATTCAGGAAAGGTCTTAAGCATGTCACTTAGTAGATTAGTTTATGACCATCTCAAGTTAAAAAAATATGGAGAAAGTAGTAGATCGCATTTGATATCCATTCAAAAGCATGAAACAATGAAGGCAATGTTGAGACCTGTGGGAAGGATCAGCGCTTAAATATATATATAGGCACTAATCACTAATAACAGGGCAAAGTCATGCCCTCTTGAGCTGAAACTAGAAGCAGTGAAATAAGAGAAACTTATGAGGTGTCCGTCAGTGTACTGCTTGGCAAAATCTCCTTAAGTTGGTAGAAGAGACAGTGAGTACAGCCACCACTGGCTCTTCAGGAGTTCACTCCCATGTTCTTCCCTGCCTGCCCCTTCCCTTGCCCACAGAGGAAAGTATAGTGTGTGAGAAGTGCAGTGCTTTAGTACCGGAGGGCTGAGCTGCTCCGACGTGTTGTGTCCCTCAACTGCTCTTACAGTAGCTCTGTGTGTTCTAAGTTCCTTTCTGTTTCCCATGATGAGCAATCAAGTGGTTTTTTTGATGAGATTGAGGTTCCCAAGACACTTAAGTCCTGTGGATGTTACATGAAATGGGCTAAGAAATAAGTCTGCTGCTTCTCCCTTTTGAAAAGAGTTGGAGTGGTGTTGAATTGTGAGTGGGATCAGGAGTGGTAGGTGCTTAGTACCTGGCAGAATTCAGCCCATCACCATTGAATTGTGACTGAAATAAGGGGTAAAAAAGTGTTTGAGATTTGGTCAGAACGGCTGAACGTCCAGTACAGGCCCTTAACATGCTGCCTAGTCTGCTGTGTTTCTCTTACGTTTCTCTGACAGCTTTGAACAATGCTCGACAGGGAAGTAGAGTTGACTTTTGTAGACTACTCAGAAAATTCCTGGGTATTTACAAGACTGAAGTTTGATTCTTAACTGCATTACTTGATATTCTTTTCTATATCTACTGAATTTCTATGAAACAGTCATACTGAAAGTTTTTAGACCAGAAAGTAATACATGTACAGAATATTGTATGAAAGACAATTCCTAGGCTTTCTGTAATGGTGCTACTGAAGTGGGGGACTGTGAAAGCGTGCTTTTGTGGGGGAAGAAGAAAGAATTTTCTTTTCTCATTCAAGACGATTGGAAGTTGAGCAGCGTGTGAAACACAATTTACAATTTGGTGTCACAATTGCTTCAATTTAAATTGTAGAAAAAAGAATTTTTTGTTAATATTTGTAAAAAGCCTTTCAGATAGGAACTTTTGCTTTTTAGCAGTTGAGTTTGAACTGTCTTTCAACCTTCAGACAAGATCAGTAGCCTGAATGCAGCCAAGTTTCAAACTGCTGTGTGTCTCCTGTGGCAAATTAGCAGTTCTATGAATTTATTCATTTGTCTTGCAGAATCCCAAACAGACTGTTAGGCTGTTCTGGTTATGAGCAAAACCATGTTTCTGTGAACTAGAAGTTACAGATGCATAGATGTACCTTCTGAAAATCTGTGGTGTGGGAACATACTTATTTATTTTGTTAAGCTCAGGTGTCTGGTGGGGATGACTTAAATGTCTGTTAGCAACTAAATTTCTTAAGTGGGAGTAAGGCGATGTCTTTGAATGACTTGCCAGTGAAACGTTATCATCAAACTGTCCTGTAGCAAGCAGAAAACCATTTAAAAATATTTAAATTTTGGTAGTAACCTAACAGGAGTTTATTCTCCATTTGGATGCTTAAACAAGGTTTATTTTGAGTAAGTTCTTGGAAGTCTGTTTAACCAAACTCCCCATTTTCAACTCTACTGTGAGCTGGATTTAACCCTCCCACATACTCTGTTGCCCTGTTACCTGTGATCTCATAGCCCTGAGGGAAAGGACTCTTTTTGAAAAAAGCTAGGAGAGCTAATAAGGAGCAGCATGTTGAAAGATGGGAAGTGCACATTCTGGTAAGTAAAAGATAATGTATAAAGAAGGATTAAACTATAGCCAAGTCCCATTTGATCATGCTGGTGGAATATCTTGAGAGAAAAGTGATGTGGTGGGTTGACCACAGCCAGCAGCTAAGCACCCACAGAGTCGCTCGCTCACTCCTCTTTCAGGTGGGATGGGGAGAAAACGGGAAGAGCAAAAGTGAGAAAATCTGTGGGTCAAGATTATCAAAGTTTACTCAATGAAGGAGAGAGGAAAAAGAAAACAAATGATGCAAAGGCAATTATTCATCACCTCCTACAAGTAGACAGATATACCAAGCAATGGCTACTTTGGAAGACAAAACTCCCCATCTTTTTATTGCTGAGCGCAGTGTCATGTGGCATGGAGGATCCCTTTGGCCAATTTGGGACAGCTGTCCTGGTTGTGTTTCCTCACCTTCTTGCCCATCCCTGACCTATTCACTTGGGTGGGACAGAGTGAGAAACAGAGAAGGCCTTGACGCTATGCAAGAATCATTCAGCAACAGCCAGAACGCTGGTGTGTTATCAACACTGTTTTGATCACAAGCACCATATGGGCTGCTATGAACAAAGTTAACTCCATCCCAGCCAGACCCAGTACAACAGCAAATTTGGAACTGCGTACCTGACAACGTAACTTCAGTGAGCAAGCTGGTGGCACGTAGAGAAGGTGGAGGATGATTTATTCTCTTTTTTTAATTTCCAGGAGGTAGTAGATTTTGCACGAACTGAAGCAGGCTTGCTCAACACCCATGTCTTGTAGAAGACAAGATATACGGAATTGCTAGAAAAAATGGACAAATGCCTATTTTTCTCTAGAAATCTAGCCTTTCCAATTACTTACTTTTTTTTTTTTTTTAGGAAAAATAGTGATAGCATTTCTCACATATGTTAGTCTAGACATTTAATTTATTATTTTTTTGGTTTAAGCCTGGTGGTTTTGGTTTAAGCCTATCCTACCACATTTATACAGGCGTGCCCTCAGAATTCCCATGTGGTCCATATAAAGTACCCACGGACTGACAAGCTAAATAGAATTTGAGTTTTCTGTCTATTGGGGTAAATGTGAAGGTATCATAATACTTTCCTTTAGGAACAGTGACAAAGTCCCCATCTCATGGATAATTCGCATTCCTGTTGGTTGTTCTTTGTGGGTTGCCTGTTTAGTGCAGTGATACGGTAAAATGGGATTGTATTTGCTGAAATTACAGTGCTGGCCTCCAGCCCTTTCTGTAAACCCTCGTGCAAGGAGACTTCCAGTTACTGCTTCTTGCCAAGTAGTAATGAAATTAGTTTATAATGTGACGCTCTAAAGCAGTTGGCTCCACAAAACTGTTTGGCTAACCACTCTAACACAATAAAAAAATAAAGCTTTTCTGTATTTAAAAGTGAATTTGGAAAACCATTCCCCTTGAGGTAATTGCCCAAAGATTAGAGACGGGCTGACGTGGAGAACCAGGGGATGGGACATTCCTGGGGTGTGGGAGGGCTCACCCTGCTCCCTAAGAGTCACAGAGGTTTCAATAGTTTTTAAAGGTCAGTGTAATATCCAGCCTCACTGCCAGCTCCAGCGCAAAGGACCCAGCTTGGACTGAACTTGCAGGCCTGGAGGAACACACCAGGTGACCGATGAGATGAAAGTTGAATAGGCTAATTTTGCGCAGTCTTTGTTTCATGGATGATGGCCCAGTGCCTGGTGAAAGCTTGCCTCTCAAAATATACAGCTCTAAAATCCACAGCCAATACACGGGCTTACCCATGGCCTGCAAACTGAGAGAGGCTAACTAAATAGTTCATACGGTCACTGTGGATGACTTGTCTTCCTTGGTTTCCCCCGGTGCTTTCCAATTCGTATTGTTGTATCTCCTGCAGTGCTATGGGCAACTGTATGGACTTTCTGCCCAGACAAGAGCTTCTACTGTTGCTACATAAGGTCTGGGAAAGACCAGAGGTTAGAAAGGACTTCTCCTCAGCTCAGAACCACTGGAATCCTCTCTTAACAGTGTATGCAAATAAAAGGCAAATAAACTTTGGCTCTGAGCATGTCACTATCCTTTTGTTACCTCCAAAATTTGGATACCCATGACAGGCCTATCACTTCTTTCTGGACTTGCTGGAGCTCTGGGCATTCAGCACCACTGCAACTAAATTAAATTAATTTCTTAGGAGTGTAAAGGTCTAATTCAGAGTCCAACACAACCCAACTCCTGAGGCAGGGTCTTGAGGCATCAGTACATGCTCTCTCTGTGAATATTGCATGGAATGACTGAAAATGAAAGGACTGGTTTGCCAGTCCTACATTAATCCATGTACTGGGTCTGGCTGAGATGGAGTTAATTTTCCCCACAGCAGCCCTCATAGTGCTGTGCTTTGTACTGGTAGCTAGAAAGGTGTTGATAACGCACCAGTGTTTTGGCTACCGCTGAGCAGCGTTCGCACAGCATCAAGGCTGTCTGTCCAACGTTCCCCCCTCCCTGATAGGCTGGGGGTGGGCAAGATCCTGGGAGGGGACAGTGCCAGGACAGCTGACCCAAACCAACCAAAGGGATATTCCATACCATATGAATGTGCACAGCAATAAAAGCTAACAGAAAGGAGGAGGAAGGGGGGCATGCATTATTTATGATGTTGTCTTACGGAGTAACTGATATGGGTGCTGAAGCCCTGCTTCCCAGGAAGTGGCTGGACATCATCTGCTGATGGGAAGTAGGGAATAAAATCTTTTGTTTTCCTTTGCTTCCGTGTGCAGCTTTTGCTTTTGCTTTTTAAACTGCCTTTATCCAGACCCGCAAATTTTTTTCCATCTTAATTTCTCCCCCCTACCCCCTGCTGCTGAGAAGGGGACTGATGAAGTGGCTTGGTGGGCACCTGGCGTCCAGCCAAGGTCAACCCACCACAATCCACTATAGAGGGAGCTTTCTGGCACATGAGGAAAAAGTATACTGGATCATTGTTCCTGCCATCTTGGAAGAGTGAACTGTCCTCTGAGTTACTGCTTGAAGGAGGTATCTGCCAACAACTTTGCACTTTGTAGAAAGAGTTTGTATAACTTCTTTTTATGTTGTCTTTGAAGCAATGGGCTTTACATGCCTCATGGCAGGAATGAGGCAGGATTTAAGACAAGGCAATTGTCTCAGCATCCTGTCATAGCTCCTAGTTGAGAGTGCCTGTTGGTGAAATGCTGCATGAGTACTTACCTTGTGATAAGTTTGATATTCAAGGGTGATTTACACATGACAACATCTCATTGTCAGTTTTTTGATGGCATTTGAACTCCAGGTCAAGTCCTTGGCTCCTTGGCAGCACTGTTGTTAGGTCAGTGCCCAACTGGCTATATGAAACCCAGCCATCAACTGCATCAGTAACCATGCTCCTCTAGCAAAAGTCTTGGTCATTGTTTTCTGCTGAACCATGCTTTGTTTTTGCTTTTTCTTATGGTTGAGTAGAAGTAAGGGGAGCCGTAACTGTAATAACTTTACAAAAAAGATGTGGACAGGCTGGAGAGAGTCCAGAGAAGGGCCACAAAAATGACTAAAAGACTGGGAAGCCTGCCACATGAGGAAAGGCTGAGAGAACTGGGTTTGTTCAGCCTTGAGAAAAGAAGGCTTAGGGGAGACCTTATCACCATGTTTCAGTATTTAAAGAGTGGCTACAAATAAGATGGGCACTCCCTTTTTACAGGGAGTCACATGGAAAGACAAGGGGTAATGTGTACAAGTTACTCCTGGGGAGATTCCAATTGGACAGAAGAGGAAAACTTTTCACAATGAGAAAAGTTAGCCATTGGAATAATCTCTCTCAGGAAGTGGTGGATTCCCCAACATTAGACACTTAAGATTCAGTTGGCCGTCTTGTCTAGACAACGCTTTTGCCATGAAAGTTTAGACCAGGTGATCCTTGAGGTCCCTTCCAACCTGGTATTCTATGATTCAAGAAGAATATGCCTTTTCTATGTGCAATTCCTTCGAAGGTTCACGTTCAGGGGAGACCCTGGTTCTGCGAGTCATTTTTGGCTCTTAGTTATTCCAAGGATATTTTCAAAGTGAACTGGAAGTTGTCTGAGACAACGAGTAGGGCTCATGTGCCCTGGATTAGCAAACAGAGGTTTATCAGGTAGACCCCTAACACTTCAGATGGGAGATCAAGTCTAGATTAAGTTCCCTAAATACAAGCAACTACCTACAAAATGTCTAAGCTCCCATTACCATTAATGAAGATCTAGTAAAAACAATCAAGGAACGATTCAGCTGACCAGCCACTCGATACCTATTTTATGGTAAGCTGAATTGCTCTTCAGGCTCCAGTGACTGTAATGGGAGCTTAGAAACCAAGCGTACCCGAAAGTACCTAAATTTAAATTCTTGTGTCAAACTGATTCCTGGACCCAATATTCCCTAGTCAATGAAGAACAACAGGTAATTTTAAAGAGTGCTTCATTTGACCCATTTTAGAAGTCTGCCTTAGGGATGCATTAATTTCCTCTTATCTAACAGGAAAGTAAGGCTATACCTTTAAGATAGATATAAAGATAAGCAGTCCTAAAACTATCCGGTTGATTCAATCCCCATATTGGTATGCCCAGAACCTAAACTAAGATACAGTTCTTGATAAATGTTACCTATTTCTTCAAAAAAGACCTGGGAAAAAAATACATATATATGTATTGCCTCAGGCTCAGTCTAGGGCAGAAAAAGCTTTTTGTTTTTCTCCTATATCCATACTTAAAACAGATTATTTTTTTTTTCATAAAATACGTAATCAGTGTTGTGCTCATTCCTGTAGGATGTTGTCCAGGCTAAAAGTTTAGTAGAACACAAATGGCTGGGTTTCTGTGTGCCCTGTACATGTAGAGTTAAAAATTTATATCTCACTTCTGTATAATTAATCAGAACTGCCCCATTTAGTTGTAATATCTCCTTAATTCCTAGTAGGAAGGAAAGTCATTACACAAATTAAAGATGTGAGACCTGCATAGTACTCGGAATGGCATCTCTTCGAAGATGAAGGACTAACGAGTTCTGTGGCTCTGGACCAATAACGCAATTCACCTTTAATTGAGGAATCCCATCTTTTATATATGGGCATGGAACATTCTGACTTCTCTGGTATTTCTATACATTAATTTAACACCACTTTCATTATTCCTTTTAATACAAGTAGTCTTCAAGCTACTCTAAATGCCAGAATACTGGCCTCTTTTGTAACTTGAAAACAACCCTAAGTCTTCTGAAATCATGACTGTTTCAGCAAAGGGTGTGTGATCAATAGGACTTTTATAAGGCAGTCAATATAAAAAAATAGTTTTGCATTTAATGTAAAACCCGTGTCTGTATCAAATAATGCACTGGAGATCAAATATCCTAGAGAAGTAAAATCTCTTCACAGTATATCTCTGGTGTTCACTCACAGGACTTCAGTCACTAATGAAATGATACTTTTAAAGATACTTAAAAGAATCTTTTTAAGCTCTAATTATCGACACTCACTTGACATTAATTCCTCTTTATTATCTAGTAGATGCACAATTAATTTTACTGCTAGGCATTTGCTTGTCCTTGTAGTTTAACTGTTTCTCCTGGAATGCACATCAGAAAGAATCAGCCAGTGCTGGAAAATGAACTAATGAGCTTTATAGGAGCCTAGACTTAGGGGAGCAGAAGTTGGATCCTCTGGTAGCTGTTTCCCACGCGGGCGCGAAAGTTTGCCTGAACTGAGTCAAGTGGATAACTGAACTAGGGATGCTCAATTATCTCTTTAAAGAAATTTCTCTGGTCTGACAGAGCTCCCCAAACTGATCAGCTGCGGAAATGCTGCTGTCTAATCTCAACTGAAGACTGCCTAAGGAAACAACCAAGCTCTATTCAAAAAGAAAAATAAGTATTGGCTACCTCCAAAAAACATTGAGTTTTACAATATGTTCTCCTGTAGGTCATCTTTCTGGTCACCTCGTGAATAGTGACATGATGTGGACACCTAAATCTTGAAGGTTTCAGGCACTCACCGAGAGCTGTGGTGATACCACTTGTTCTGCCTTCAGCTTCTATAACACCCTCCTGAATATAAATTCTGACATCCTAAAATGACACCCTATCTCATACCTGACTTTCCCACCTTTTAGGACCTCTTAAAATAATTATTTTGGCTTCGTGTCAGGAATGGCAGACTTTGTTCTTAGAGAAATACCTCAACAATTTCATCTATCCCTTTTTTTCTTAATAAAAGGAAAGTGTTGGCAAGAGAATGCACTTAGGTGCTTAGGATTTTTTTTTTTTTCTCTATTGATTCAATTTATCAAGATTTGCATGTTTGTGAGTTATGCACACACATGAAAATCTATTTTGGTATGAAAGCCAGTCCCTGATAAATATTTTTAAATGCTTTTTAGCTAAGATTTTATTTATATAGCAATGACAATGCGAAGATAAACCTCAAAGACAAAATGAGACTCCCAGCAGAATAATTAGTTTCCTTGGAACAGCAGACAAACCACTTAGGAAGAGAGTATAAAAGGATTGTAAACTACAGGCCTGCAAAATAAAAGAAAAAACTCTTCTCCTGGCTAAACTGGTGAGGCAACGCACTCCAGTTCTGCTTGTAATCTGGATGACTCATCAGGACTTTGCAGTACCACTACGTATTTATCTACCATTACTTCATAGCCCTTCAATTATGTAGGACCTCTCGGATTCCAAAATCTGCTTCAGGAGGGATGTGATTGCAGGATCTTTTTATAGGCCTGGGTTTGCAGTGAGCAATCTGTGCTATCAGATGGAGACATTCTCAGTGCTTGTGCTTCTCAGGTGGGCAGTGTCCCCAGCACTGAGCTGCTCCGTTGCATGTTTTCAGAAGTGGAGAACCCTACCAAGACAAGGTTCATCTGATGTGGGGTTGGCAGACTGTACGGAGCTCTGTGAGCGTGTACTTGTGTGCTTAAATTTGATTGACTGAACAAATTCAGAGTTGGTGAATATGGAAAGAGTAAGTCTCTGCATAAGCTTGGATGTGATAACGCTGCATGATTCTGTTGTACACATAGGTTAATTCCACCAGCTCATAGCGATTTTTAATTTGAGGCTCAGACTGGAAAACAGGAAGAAGAGCTCAGCTCTGTGCTTTGGCATCATTGCCTGTACACTTCTGTCAGTGATTACCCAGATAATTGCTCAAGTGAAGCAAAATATTTCAGAATAAATCTGCTCTAATTGTTAATAATGATATTTTGTCTCAGCAAATGTGCTGAAGATCGCTGCCAAGATTTTTAGATGCTAGCTTACAGTCAGTGAACAAGCACTGATTAAAGAAATCCTTTTATCTGCTTACTAAAAAGAATGCATGCGGTTTTATGATGTGGAAAGGCTAATGTTTTATTTCTCTGATTATAATCTTACACCTACCCTAACTTCTGGTTTTATAGGCTGGATTTAGCAAATCAGCTTTTACTCATGAATAAAATGAACTTCTCACAGAAGACCAGCTGCCCCAGAATGGGACGTGATGCCTGGTCTCCTTCATACGGCATCTTAACAATCACACACAAAGCAGGAGAGCTGATGGTTGTGTTTCTTTATACCTGATAAGAGATGTGAGTCTGCCTGGTGTCACACTGCTTCAGATACGGAGTGGCTGGAAGTAATTCTTATTAACGAAACTGCCGAGACCTCTGCAGCTAAACCTCGCCGTGAGTGTTATTTCAGCAGCTTCATTTCAGGAATATAAAGACATTTCTTTTGCAGAATGACCTTTTTCTTGCTGCAAGGAGCTCTGTATCTAGTAATTATTCAGTCTTTTCATTTCTGAGGTGTGTTACTATGTGCACACAAGTCTCTGTGCATTGAAGCCTAAGCTCAAGCCAATTTTGCATATGTATAACTTGGAGCAATCCGGCGTGGAGAAAACAACCTTACGCCTCCTATTCACGCCAATAATGGAATTGAATTCAAAAACGCCAGCCTGCTAAGCTTAGGGAGAACAGGAACCTAAATGCCACACAGATGTGACTTCACTTGGCGGCAGCTCTTGCTGGGTTATCACCCAGGGACCCTGGAAGGAGTGGGACAGTCCTCCCCATGTGCCACCTCAAAGGGTGCATGTGGCTGTGCAGTGAGCTGGGGTGGGAGGTGGCCCTGTCCCCCTGACACCGTATCACCCTTCAGAACCTTGCTTTGGCTTGGCACCCAGCTGGCCAGACCTCTGCCAGCTGTAGGCACTGGGCAGAGCTGGGCAGAAAGGGCCTGGGGAGATGGGAGGTCACCAGCTGCTTTAAGAATGGGGGGCAGTTCATGCTGTCTTAAAGAAAGTTTTTGGGCAGCAGTTTGGTGCTATGGCTCTGAGAAGAGTATTTTTCCCTCTCTGGCACCCTGGAGGTCACAATACCAACAGGGGCAGCGAGCAGTGGGGCAGGAGGTGTGTTTGCATGTCTGCAGGGGTCTGCCACACAACTGGGCTGGCACGACTGGTGCATCACCTGGGGATGGGAACAGATGGGACAAGAGTCCTGCGTGCTGGTGCTGCTGCAGGAAAGAATGAAACGTGGAGATAAACCTGAAGCTTTGAAAATGCACACCCATGGTCTGTGTCCGTGGCTGAGTGGGAACTGCCTGTGGGCAAGGAGATGAGACTGTTGGCAACTTCTGCTCCCTTCCATGGGCTCTGGAGAGATGATCGGTTCAGGGAAGCAGCACTTTGGTGACACCTGCCCAAGGAGCAGCACCTAAGGAGCAGTATCTTGCCCATGAAGACTGGGTTTCTGGGTTTCTTTGCACTGGAACAACTTCTTGGCTGTGACTTTGGGACCCCCCAGCAGAGCGCAGTGAAGAAGGGCTGCATCTGTGACAACTGCTGGAGCTGGCCTCTGCCTTTGATAGGGTTTTTCTCTTTCTCTCTCAGATCATCCTGGGTCACTAACGCGGCACTAGGCCTGGCCGTTGCTGCTGGGGTTGCCTGCAGCCCAAAGGGTGAAGCGGTGGGGAGATGCTGCAGGCACCGCGCGCTTTGCCGGATGACGTTCTATTGCCACAAGGCAGGGGTAAGGGCCAATGAATTATAGTGAGCAGCACATCGCTGCAGCTTGTTTGGGATGGATCCAAAGCCCATTAAAGGCAATGGAAAGACTCCATTTTTCCACTGTGTTTTAGAAACTATTATGCTTTATTTCTGTCAGGAGTCATGCATCACAGTAGATGGCACGCGCTGTCACAAATCAGAAGAAGAAGCAGCAAGCACTTACTTAATATAGGGTATCCAAAGGTGCATATTCATATGTGTATTATCTGGCCAAAGCTATTTCTGGACAAAGTTTTCTGCAGACTACTGCTCTGTGTTTCTCTCAACAGTTTACGGCCTTTCCTTCTGAAGTCAAAATCTCAGACTGAGGGCTTACTGGCACTCTGAAAAATGTCTGTTATGCTATATATATCTTCTAAGAAAATAATGACCAGTGTGTTGGAAAATAACTTTCATTTAAAGGTATTTCAAGCAGGTCACAAGTTAATCAAACAAGTTGTGACTCTCAAGTGTGTGAGTTATTGCTGTTAGTTACCTCTCAGCTAGCGGAGAGCACAGCTGTTTGGGTTTTTAAGTTGAATAAAGCTGCCTGCTGCTACATGTCTAATCCCCAAAGAGGAGGATGAGCCCAACCCTGTACATACTAACCAGCTCCCTTCCAGCTGCCCGTTAAAATGCCCTGTGCTGTAAAGGTGCAAGTACTACCCATAAAGGTACTTGTTCTTTTGGGTCTCTTCAGGTCACATTGTATAGATAATAAAGAACTCCAGCTACCTTAAATAACAGCTATTTTGGAACAGAAAGCTAAGATTAATCAACCCAACAGATGATACTTTTAGCTAGGAGAAAGGCATTGAGGTTGAGTATGTCCAGAGAAGGGCAACAAAGCTGGTGAGGGGTCTGGAGAACAAGTCTTATGAGCAGCGGCTGAGGGAGCTGGGGTTGTTCAGCCTGGAGAAAAGGAGGCTGAGGGGAGACCTTCTCGCTCTCTACAACTGCCTGAAAGGAGGCTGTAGAGAGGTGGGGGTCGGTCTCTTCTCCCAAGTAACAGGCGATAGGACAAGAGGAAATGGCCTCAAATTGTGTCAGGGGAGGTTTAGACTGGATATTAGGAAAATATTCTTCACTGAAAGGATTGGAACATTGGAACAGGCTGCCCCGGGGAAGAGGTTGAGTCACCATCTCTGGAAGTATTTAATGACGGGTAGACATGGCACTTAGCGACACAGTTTAGTGGTAACTTGGCACTGTTAGGTTAATGGTTGGACTCCCTGTTATTAAAGGTCCTTTCCAACCTTAATTCTATGACTCTATGATTCTATATAAAGCATGAGCACTGAGAGATGAAGCTGTCTGTGCTGCCAGTCTCAGGTCTGATCCTGCAGTCTGACATACGTTTTCACTTGACCAACAACATCTGCCCTCATACAGGGTACCCAGCATGGACCTAAGGAGCAAGTTTGGTCTCTACCACTCTCTTATGCCCACTGTTAAAGAACAGCAGGAAGGGCACTGGCCTTGCAAGGTTTTGGCCAACCCCAGGTGGTCCTTCCTTCCCTAGCAGCTTGTGTGTTTTCTTATTCTTCCTTTCTCTGACCAATTTTGTGCTAAGATTTTTTTCCCTTGGCAGAAATGAGAGAAAATTGCATCTCCAGAAGGGATGTGGGTACCCAGCAGCAGATGCTGGCACGTGGCGGACAAATAGCAAGTTGATTTGGGGCTTGAAGGGATCCCAGTTCGGCAGTTGGTCTCACTGGCTAAAATAGCAGGTACATTTTTCCCTCTGCTATTGGCAGAGCATCCTCAGCTGTCCCTCTGGATTAGTCTTCATCCTGACTGCATGTGGTGCAGAGAAGACCTGTCCTTCCTGCTCTCCGGACAAAACCAGCAGGATTATCACTTAACAGAGTTGTTTTCTCTGAGAGGAACTGTAACAGAATCTGAGAGAGAGATATAACCCTGAATGAGCGCCGGTGGCACTATCTGGTTGAAGAAGGGGATCTCTCTTGTTGACTTTCACGTGAGTAACTGGCAAGAGGGAAAATTAACACAGGTGGAAGACTGGGCAAATATGCAATTTTGGGGATTTACACCAAGATGCAAGGAAGTTCCCTCTGCTCACATGGTAAACAGGCCCCCTGGAGATCACTCAGGCTGTATGAAGTGAATAAAGTCTTCTGAACACCTTTCTCTAAGCCTGTAACCTGTACGTGATGTGTTTCTGCCTGCTGATGGTAGGGAGACACAAAGCCTTACTCACATGAGAAATTCATATAACCCAGAAAGACGGTTTTGAATAATTTACTTTTGTATCTTAGGCTCGTATTTTCATTTTTGGGTTCACAAAATGCAAATGCAGAAAAGAGAGAAGACCTTTGTAAAAATGGTTGTAATAAATACAGGTTTTACTTTTTCCTCATGAAACAACGTGTTTTGGTCTTCAGTTTTTTTCATAGTCCCTCTGGCTTTCTCGCACGCACTAAGAACCCCTCCTCCTTACCATTCAGACATGAAACCAGAAGGTCTGCATAAGGTCAAGTAGATTAGCTGAATAAATCAAGTTAGGAAATGAAGAATCATCACTCTTCAAAGCAGGCTTGTGGCAGAAGAAAAGTATTTCTCTTCATTATTTGATTTTTATAATCAAATACACTCAAAATGCTAGTCTTGAAAAAAAGTCGATCACCTAGAAGTCAAGCTAAGTTTCTGCCACTGTTTTGTTAAATGCACTTGCATGGACAGGATACACGTGGCTTTGAGTCTTTAATGAACTGTATCAGCTGCGGCAGTGGTCAGAGGCTGCAGAGACTCGCAGTGATAACCGGCGGGTCTCCAGGGGACCGGGAGCTGACTCAGGTGCTTGTGGTACCTTCTGGAAGAGTGGTGCGCTGGCACCCAGCTCTCCCTCTGAACCCGAGGCTATTTCCACATGTCTCCATTCCTCTGAGGGACATAGCTGATGCTTTTCGCAACCCCTGGATACGAAACATAAATAAGCGATCAGCTCTGGGATTCGCGCTGCCTCCCATACAGAAGTGGGAGGAAAGGTGGTAGCTCCCAGCCATCCCCATGCAGGAGCCGCAGGGTCTACCCCGCCTGGCTATTGCCTTTCTCTGTGAACCGTAGCTGGGAACTGTCTTGACCCAAATAACTACAGTTTTAAATTGACAAGGCAAGATTGTCAGGAAACGGAATGCAAAAAGTTAGAAAATTCATTTTCATTCATACCCTGGGCAAAGTTTTGCTTTCACCTTTCTCAGACCTGTGACTGGTTATACAAGTTTAATTATTTGATAAGTCAGAGATTCTTCTTGTACCGAGAAGCTTACAACTTAAATTGACAGAACAGAAAATAATTAGAAACTAAGGCCCAGGGAGATTCACTGGTAAAGACCTGTAGGTCTTTACCTAGCTGAAACCTGATGCCAAGGAGCTCTGTTTACTGCCGTAAACTCAGCTCCTGTGTGCAGAGGGGAGCTTTGTGGATGCTTGTGGAAAGAGAACTGGCCTTTTGCTTGCACAGGTGTTATATGTGCAGATGTTTTGCAGGTGCGAGTAAAATGTCTCTGCTGTTGGATTTCAGTATGATTATGTCATTCTCTCATCTGCTAAAACCCTTGGGGTTGGAAAATAACACTCGTCTTATTTGGAAATTTGGGGGTTCGTGAGCTGTATCACCATATTGCCACAAAATAAATCTGCTTTTGTGCTGTGAAATGCAGAACACATGCAGAAAAACATATGCTTACTTGAAAGAATTTATTCGTGTTTCATAAAATAATTTACAAGATGTTTATTCTTAAGCATGGTACAAAGCTTCTTCAAATTTAAAAAGGAGAAGCTGGAACAAGTGGCTCTGCTTCAAAAATATCTGCCCTCCTTCCACCAGAAAACTTGAACAGAAAGGGAAGCATCCTCAAAAACTGAGGCCAAACAGTGAAGACAAGCAGGGTAAATTCACAAAGCTTTGGGCAAGAGAGAAAGGAAATTTGCAGTCCCTACAAGCGGTGGATTTGCAAGAACCAGTTATGTGCAGGCCTCATTTCTTGACATATAAACCTTCAGCCCAGACAGATCCTGCACCGCAAGTGATGTTAGCTCAGTTGTCGTCTGTACAGCTCGTCTGTATGCAAGCCAAAGCTGCTTTTGGTATTCACAACCCGATGCTAAAGTTGGCTAATGAGGAAACCCATTGATCTGTAGCATTTTCTTCTAAGAGTTTAAAAGCAAAAGAGAACTCTGTGAATGAAGTGATCGCTGTCCTCTGCTTTAACATGACAGCTTTCTCATCGTCTCTCCCTGCTTACCCTATTATTCTGCTGCTCCTGGTATTGTGCACTCCGGAGATTGCAAACATGAAGTGGGAGAAGCTCCATTTTTCTTCACCCCAGTTGTGAATATCTGCTTCCACCTTTCTGAGCACGTGTCTAGTTGTGCAAAATTAATTATCCGGTAACTTTGAAATTTCTTATCATCTCCCAAAAGTAAAATTGATTTCTGTATTTCAATACAAAGTTGAAAATCTTGCCTGTGGGATTCTGGCAAGCTGCAAACCGCTTACAGAAGAATCTTCCTGTAACCAGCGGTGATTCTCACTGCATTGGAATAGTAATCGTTTCATTAGATCCACTGCTAATCTTATGGAGACCAGAGAGAGGGGGCCTGACTCTGCCTGTCTTTGCACCAGCCTGGGAAGGCTGCCGTCCTCGCTGCTGCTGATGCTGCTCCGGAGCTGCCTCCCGCGAAGGAATGAGCGGCACCGAAGAGAGGAGCTGCTGCTGTTCAACAATCGAAATCCACACTCTTTATATCGGGGATGTCAACTGAAAAATTATTCATAACAGGAAAGGAAGCGTGAGGAATATTCACTTCATTAACCATTAGATCAATAATGCTGATTTTTTATTAGAGTTACAGAAAACGTATTGAGATGTAAAACTGATTACTTCCATTTGACTATTTCTGCATTTTGTATTTTTTACAGTTACAAAACACAGAAGGTAAAACATTCTCAGCTGGAAGGCCACCGAAATGCAAGTGTTTTTCTAGTTTAATTGCCAAGTTTGATTCATGCTTTTTGTATGTGACATGAAGATAATGTTGTGTTGATCCATACAGTTAAAGAAGAATTGACTACTGTGTCTAGTTCTGCTCTGTCACTGTGAGCAGAAATGAGACAAGCGGCCCAAAAGTTCCTACTTTCAACTGCGGTGCGTGCATACAGGTGACAGGGCAAACAGGCTAGTCAAAACCCACCAGATTAAGTCCCCAGTTCAGTAAGTAGATTTTTATATGATACTTGGACTATAGATGGCTCAAAACTGTCATCCACAATCTGGAATAAGGGTGACAACCCCCCCGCCCCAGCCCACAAAGCATCAACACTGGAAACACTAAATGTAACTCCCAGTTACTCCAGGACAAGCAGGACAGGGCTTGGCAAAAGGCATTTCATCCAAATACCCACCTCCCTGTCACTGACAACCTCTCTGTTGTGACCTTACGGAAGCCACCCTAACTTTCCTTCCTTGTAGAAGCAGTCAAGAGTTTATGCGCCGTGGATTAGAAACACCTGCCCTTGGTTGTTGTTGGCAAGCAGCTCCCAAAGACCAGAAATGCAATGTGTTGGTATAGTACAGCCCACTCTGTTTGATGTATTATTATTATTAGGTATTATTTCAACATGTATTATTAAATCCTCTTCCTTGTGCCAATTGTATTATCAGTAATTTTACCATCTGTCCTCATACACCTCATAGTTTCCTTTTGATTTGTTGCTAAATGATGGGAGTTAGGGCGTTTAATACAGACTTGGCACTTTCTCGTTATCAAATCAATGATCTGTTCAAGTTTAATTGTGCAACTTTTTAATACGTGAGTCCACTCCTGAAAGGACTCTCAGGCAGAGACCCTGAGCCCCCGTTTGTGTCCGTCACTACTCTGGCACATTCTCTTTCTCCAGGTCATCACCTTTTTGAAGTAACGTGCATCTTGGTGGTTGGAAGATGAGGTTCCCTGGCACTGCAGGAACTCATCTA
Organism: Rissa tridactyla; assembly: GCF_028500815.1. Taxonomy (NCBI): domain Eukaryota; kingdom Metazoa; phylum Chordata; class Aves; order Charadriiformes; family Laridae; genus Rissa; species Rissa tridactyla. Next base: position 111,172,639 of record NC_071468.1, on the reverse strand, counting down.
AAGGAACAATTTTTTTAACGTTAAGAATTAAGTTGGCAGTTGGACTAGATGATCATTGTAGGTCCCTTCCAACTGAAATAGTGTATTCTATTGTAATTTACAAATAAAATTTTTCCCTAGGCTGCATTAAAGACAAAGTTTTTCTCAATTTTTATTGCTTTACTGCTTGCTAAACGTTGATCTTCGCCTCTGTTTTCATCTTCTTTAGTCTCATTTCGTTCTGAGTAATCAAATTTCAGGGGGTAGAAGTTTTCTCTTTCTCAAGTCCTCTGTGCCAACACTCATGGGTGATTTGGTGCCAGCAGCATGAAGCTGCCAAACCACACAGAAAAGCTGTATCCCCTGAGCACCCTCAAGCAGTGAAGCTTTTGTCTCGGTGATGACAAGTGACATATTGCTTATTAAAGATAATATCTTGCCAGCTCCCATCCCTCACCCCCTTTCGCTTTCTGCCGTCGCAGAGCTAGTGAAACCAGGCTTGTCTGTCAGCTAGTCAATCTTTTTTTCTTTTTTTTAGAATCTGCTTAGTTGTATATCAGAAAGTTTCAGGGTGCAGTTACTGTGCAACAGGGGAGCAGAGGCCAGTCAGTCCCGCGGGCTGTGGCCGCGCTGGTAAAAACTGTGAAGACCTGGATGCAGATGCTGGGCCACGGCTGCCTTTGTGGTTAGACTGCGGGAGCCACCCCTGGCATTTGGGACCATTCCCAAAAGGTGGTTTGGATGCAGCCATCCTACTTTGAAGGCTAAGCATGTTTAGTTGCATGAAGGTGGCCAGACCATGGCACCTGGCCACAGGGAAGTGTAGAAGCAGCCTCTGGGTAGGCAGGGGTGACCGATCTCTTCCTCATCCTTTGATAACACCTTCAGGCTCTGCACAAGGTTAGTCCAGTACCAGGTTAGACCCTCTCAGAGGTGAGGATGCCGCTGGTCAGAACTCATTCATTGTAAAGTCTGCCCAGAAATAACACACAGAAATAATTCCCATACTGGCACCAGGAAGTCGAAGACTCGGCTTCAGTTTCTACCTCTTTCTGAATTGGAGGAGATCCATATCCCCCTCCTCACTTCCAGCTGAGCGCCCTGCCCACCGGGCATGGATGCCAGCAGACACCTTCCTTGCTTCTGAAGCAAAGTGCCTATGCACAGATCACAGCAGGAGAACCTAACGAGATGGAGGTGACACCACACCATGGTGCTTCAGAGCAGTAGGTTGATGGTGGATGGTGTGGAGAGCAGGGAGAGCTGAAATGTGCTCCCCAGGCCCACCTTCCAGGAATAAAAACACCCATAATGGCTGCGCTCTTTTTGGGGCTGGAGCTTAGGCTGTCAGCATGCAGTCTCTGGGGGACAAGCAAAGTTAAGGCAACTCCTTGCATTATTCTCAGATCACAACAAACCTCTGGCAAGAGCTGACTTCTGGCTCCCTAACTCGCAGGCGCTGGGATGCGCATACCGATGCCTAGGCTGGGAGGTCATTTCATTTTCCAGATTACACTAAAAATTGCACCCAAGTTCTGTCTTAAGTATTGAAGTGGATAGCCTGAATTTTGTGAGGAGGTAAATGGGAACTTTATGTGACTTGCTCAAAAAAACCAAATGTGGAAATCATTGGGCACAGAGAAGCCCAAATAGGACATTAAATGTCAGCAAAGCAAACAGTCCTGGAACTCACCAAACCTCGTTCTTACCCCATGGAAGTGTCTGTCTGCTTCCAACATGAATATATTTGCAGAAAAAATGTTGGGCTGCTCTTACGATATGATTTTTTTTTTTTTAATAACTTATATTTGGGAAGGATTTATTGCCAGCTACTTCTACTCCATATTGTTGACATTTTGAAATAGAGGAATGTATTATTAATTTGGGCCATTTTTATTAGTTAAGCAGCTTACTTATGAAAGACACTACTGAGACTATAAAACTGAACTGCACAAAGGCCATTTGGGAATTGAGCTAGTAAACTAAAATAGATCCTAACAAAACAAATTGAATAATACAGAAATGTTTGTCAATGCCAAAAGTCAGGCCTTAATATTTCATGCTGACAAAATTACTGTACATGTTTATGCAGTTGATTCATTGAGAAATACTAGGGTAGAGTTGAAAAGACAATCACAAATAACACGTGTTGAAGTTTTTTTTTCCCCTCAAACATCAAAATACAAGGAGGCAAAATATGTAGGATTTAAGTGAGACAGCAAAGACAGAGGTTAATTTTAATTTTCAAATAATATATGGGCCTGAGGAACAATAAACACTCAGAGACTTGACTATCAGATCGAAATCTTTTGATAACAATCTTCAGTGCAATAGAACAGCTATTTTTTCCCTGTGTGCCTCCTGACCAAACGGGAGTGCGCTGGCACAATGTACAATTCCTTGTCAGAGGCTTTAAGGTACTTAATCACACTTCCAGTGTCAGGAGGGGGAAACTCAGGAGCTGTGGCACGATAGCATCAAAGCACCAAGGGCAACACAATCACGTGCACAGTGACTGAAGGTACTCACCACACGCAAATCACTGAACATCTCAAACACTTTGTAGAGTAAATCAACATCTTTTATAAGTTTAAAAAATATTACTTTTTCCCTTTTTTTTTTTTTTTTTTTTTTTTACAGCAAAGGATATCTGACCTCATATTTGTATCCTTCTAGTCAAGGTGGGCAAACCATTCATTTCCAAAAAGAAAGGTTGCAGAGCAATTGAGGGTTGTAGAGGGAGGGCCGGCTGTGTGGCAAGGATGGCACTGTGTGTCAGCTTTGCACTGCCCGCTCCTGGGGGCTCAGGGGACATTTAAGAGCTGCTCAGGCTCCTTAAGCCAGAACATGGCTCCAAAGGGCAGTAGGTCTGCCAGGATTTGCGTGTGCAGGAAAGTCTTGCCTGTGTTCTCCTTCCCAGGACACCTTCCTTAACGCAGGTCGTAGAAGAAACGCGATATGACAGCTGTCCTGATGGCCACACTATGTGAAGAGCTCCCTCTAACATGGGAATCTTTTCAGGATGACATAACAAGTTTGAGGAATAGCACAGATCTTCAGCCCCTCTCCTTGTATTCAGCCCCAGCAGCACCAGTAAGCATGAATCCAGTGAGCAGAGCAGATTACACTGTGCTTCTCTTACTGTCCCCTTCCCTCCTCCTCCAGCCCAGTGAACTTCTGAACAAACTCAAGCAAACAAAAATTCTGTTCAGTTCTGAGCTCTGTCTAGATGGGGTTTCCTTTTCAGAAATATAAGCTCTGATACTGTCTACCTGGAAAAAACTTCTGTGAAAGTTATTACATATTTTCCACTGAGGAAGGATGTTTTCAAAAAACGAATGAAAATAACACAGGAAAAAAAAAGGCAGTGTGAAGTCCAAAATGAACAGGGTTTTCTATAGTTCCTGGGAAACTGAATTCTGATTTAAGAATCTAGCATGACAAAAGCTATGTGTGATGAACAGTAGAGGGAAAAGGGGGACCTGGATATATGCAGCGCAGGCCTTTGTTCTAGGAGAGATTTTCAACAACACCTATATAATTTGGGTACATACCTAGAGAATCTGTACATAACGAAGTGAGCTTCTAAAGTTTACAGGGCATATAGAATATTTTTCCCTACAATATCACTCCTTACCATTTGCAGAGCAACAAAAAGCTATTTCCTTTCATTATGAAGAGTTACACAAGGGACTGTAGTAAAATGCGGTTAAGTCCAGTCTCTGTCTCAGTCTTGCAGTCTGACAGATCACCTGGGAGAGAAAAAAAAATTAAAAAAAAAGATATTTTTCCAAAACGTTTCAATAAAAAGAGCCCATTGTCCTGCAAAAATATGCATGATGCAGAAAATACTCGAGGAATCTTATGCTTTCTTCTTTTAATTGTTGATGGTCTATATTGACTGTGGAGAGATATAAACCTTTATAGATACCATCTACCTGTCTGCCACCTGTCTACTGTGAAGCTGCATTAAACACCTGTGACTTGTTTTGATTTCCCTTCATAAAGGGCACTTGGATGGCTTTTTAGAGGGCTGATAATTAAGAAAAATAGCTCCATACTTGCTCCCTGGAGAGTGGGAAAATAAACAACTCAAATGTTAAGTGCCTTCCTTTCTAAGAGCTTTGTCATCATGAAGGTGGTTCCCTAACTGGTTTGCAGGTGAGGAAGCTGGGACATCTTTTGGCTTTTCTGCAGTAAGGGAGACTGCTCCTCCATTTGCAAGGCCATTCACTGCTATCATTCTGCAGTGTTAAATTTAGTTATAATTATACTTTTTCTGGGGCCAGGAGAATTGCTCACATAAAGGAACAGAGAGAGTTCCACTGACTCCAGTGGGTGTTAGATGATTCTCTTCACAGATCATAGTATGAAAAATTTGCTTTAGCCATTTAGGGCTGAAGTGAGAGTACAACTCAAAACCTACTGTAGTCATAACAAACTATTGGCAAAGTTTACTGGATATTGGCAATGACATTTTCATTAGTTCAAAGAACACATGGTTTATGGCATGTCACTTGCAATGATAATTACAAAATTACAGCATAAATATAAAAATAATTTCAACTAATTGAATTCTCAAATGGCTAATGGGTCAACTGGGAAACAATGAGAAATAGATCATGGCCTGATGGGAAAAGGAAGGAACTCTACCATGCACTGAGTACAGGAAAAAATAAAATAGAGAAAAGGGCATTTGCAGGCTAGTAGGATTAGTAGCAAACTGTTGAGGTTGTTATGGTGGATTGCTAGTTTACATACAGCCAGGATGGGCCTTCAGATGTGCTCTGAGATCTTTCTGTGGGACGAAAGAATAAGAAGGTAGTGGCTTTGTGCCAGTCCTACTGAACAAGTTGGCACAACAAGAAGTCAGGATGGAAAGAAAGACCCGTGCTCCAAGGACTTTGTAAGAAGTTCATCACCAGTCCCTTCCTGATGATGCACGACGCTATGGTACACTCTCTGTGCTATGTGTATACATTGTGGGCTGGGACTTTCCCTTGTGCAAGTATTGGTCTTTTACAGGACCTTGTATTGGACACATTTAACATCTTGGTGTCCTGGAAAAAAAGGTCTGTTTTGCAATACATACTAAATAAGGAAACACTGCAACCCTCTTGAGAACAGAGCAAGAAGCAAAAGGATGGAGCGTTTCAGTACTTGAAGGGGGCCTACAGGAAAGACGGGGATAAACTTTTTTAGTAGGGCCTGTTGCAATAGGGCAAGGAGTAATGGCTTTAAATTAAGAGAGAATAGATTTAGACTAGATATAAGGAAGAAATTTTTTTACAATGAGGGTGTCGAAACACAGGAACAGGTTGCCCAGAGAGGTGGTAGGTGCCCCATCCCTGGAAACATTCAAGGTCAGATTGGTCGGGGCTCTGAGCAACCTGATCTAGTTGAAGATGTCCCTGCTCGTGGCAGGGTGGTTGGACTAGATGACTTTTAAATGTCCCTTCCAATGCAAACTAGGCTATGATTCTATAAGAGACTCCTGGGTCTGGAGTCAGACCCAGTACAGGAGCATTGATGGGGCTGAGATCTCTCTGTATGGGTACAGCTATAATCCATGGCGCTGTACTACTTCAGGAGCTTAGCTGGTATCTTTGCTGCAAGAAGTGCATCCAGAGCACAACTCATGACATCTGCTCTGTTTTCCACTCTGACAAGAGTTTGTGTCTATGTGGTGCTAGGATGTGGCTGCTAATGATTTGATGCTAGGATGTGGGCGGTAATTAAAATGAATTTAGAAGACAGGAGAGTAACAAAAAGGAAACAAAATTATTATTGACTGAAAATGAGCTGTGGTTATGTAGTGTGGAGCAGATAAATCAAATTTAAGGGACAATAGAGACAACATAATGGCAAACACGAGAAATTGCAGCGATGGAAATTCATGGTTTGTGTAGGATGGCATTAGGATAGGGAAAGTTTTGAGGAATATCGCCCAGAAGAGTTGGTGAGAATCTCATTATCTGAGTCAGAAAAACTAGAGATAACAAAGGGCTTCAAAATATTTCTGAGGGGAAAATGCTGTCCAGATGGAAAGATGTACCTGGAGACATGACATTTTTCTTTCATTTCTAGATATGGCAACTATAACCTTCACAGCTGCAGACAAACATATGGCACATCAGGTTCTTGTCTTTTAGGAATGAAGTGATGTAAATTGTAATGAAAGGATATCAAGGACACTTTTGACAATGATATGTTTAGGGCTTGCTTAAATAACCGATGTACAAAACACGGTGAAGACTGATTAGAAAAGAAGTTGCAATCATGCAATAGATAAAGAGGGTTTATTCACATGTTTTTCAACCCACATGTAATGATTTACTGCAAACCTAACCATAGGTGTGATTAGGACTGGTGGCCTATAAGTTGTTTTTTTTCAGACTGCTAAAGCAGTTGATAACAACTGAAGTAGAAAGAAAGCTTGAAATGAAGCTGTGGAAGATGTTGCTTGGGCAGTACACATAAAGCAATTTGTTAAGCTGTACAAAAGAAGTGTGACACTCCAGTTGCACAGTCATCTCCTCTGGTCTGAATTAATTTAAAATTGGAGAAAGCAATAGAGAATTAGGGTTTGCAGCATGATATGCTGCATGTTAAGAAATTATTAACTTCAAAGATCCATGAAAGAGATGAGGTGGCCATAAAAGTTTGTATCTGCAGGGTCAGGACCAGCAAGTCGTGCCTTTCTAATCTTTCACTTTTTGCATGCCATTCTGGCATCTGGCGAGGAACACTGTGGATTTCTAACCACCTTGTAGCTACCCTTGTCCGCTTACTGGATAGGACAGTGGCTGGGATTTAGGAAGCTTTGCATCAGTTCCAGGTTCTGCCCAAGATTTTGTGTCAGTCGTTTCTATGAATTAAGACAGTTACTTAACAGCTCAGGACCATGGTTTCCATCTGTACCCTGGGCAGTAGAGCACATCCCAGGCAGGCGAGATGAGCCCTCCATTTCAGTGTCCACCTGTGAGTGCCTGCAGGCATATGCAGCTCAGTTCAGGTGACCAGATGAGGTGGCCAGAGCCTTTTGACATACTCTAGGGTGCCTGGAACACCCATGTGAGCTTCACAGGTATGACAAAGAAAATGTAGGGGGCCTGTGGGGTGTCCTAGGACATCTCAAATGGCTCTAGACAATTACATTGAAGGGCCTGAATCGCAGCCTGTACATGCTGACTACTCAATTTAGGTGTCTTGAACCATAATCTGACCAGTTTTTCACACTTCTCTATCCCTTTGCAAAAGACAAAACTGTTCAATTTACACGAACCGCCCACCAAGCTGCTTCTCCTGTGCCTGTCACTATGGTACTGACCTCCTTGCTTGGACGCTCACCTTTGAGTGATGCCCCAAAGCGTTGGGACAGTCTGGAGCACACAGCCACCGCTGTCAGAAATATTAAGTAACCTTTGATGGGTGAGCCCACACAGCATAACCTGATAGAGAGAATCCCCTTCTTCAGAGGGAGAGAAATAGATGAACAAGGAGGAAGCAAGTATTTGATATGTTGAGGTTTGGGCTGGTTCCAGGCCTGGATAAAAGTTTAGACCATTTCCTGGCATGGCCAGCCAGGTTTACACAGCGCTGGTTACTTGCCTCAGAAAGCTGATATGAGATCCCTGCTAACAGAGGGCACTCTAAATTTAATTCAGCTTTATTATTAACTAGTAGTAGCATAAGTGATATTTATCTAAGAAAGAAGCGTGAAGAGATGAGTGCAGAGGCCAATTTACATCTTAGCTATCCTATTACTGTACAATTCTAAATGGCAAAAATTAATGGTGATTCTAATGTGCTTTCCCTGACGAGAGAAACAAAATCAGTTTATCTGAAGAAGTGTACAGGACAGACAAGAAAATATATTCAGGGCAAGTCCCAGGAGATATATAATTACTCCTGGAATTAAAAACGGATATTGCAGGCTGCATGGCAAATTACTGAGACAGTTACAGTGTGATGAGGTCTCCCAAAAAGCGCTTTCTTAATTGTGCCGGAAAAATGTGTTTAAATCATCAGCATACTAACATGTCTGCTGGATATTGGGAATACTTATTTGACTTTCCATGATGAGCACATTTAGCCAGTTAATCTGTTTTTCCTAAAGACTCTCATATCCCAAATCCAGCCCTACTCCCTTTCAAGGGGTGAGGTAAATCTCTGGTACTCTGTTCCATTTACCTGGCACTCTGGAGAGAGTACAGAGCCAAACACTGCATTCAAAAGCTCTGAAAAGACAGGCTTTTTAGCATTTACTGCAATCATTCCTTATTAACTTGAAATAGGGTTATGGAAGCACTGGACAAAGGTAATACTTTATGTGGGATGAAGTCACAAGATAAAATTAACCAAGGTAAATACTTTGTTCCCTTGGTTTCCTATGTTCTTAAATTTGTAAGGAACTCGGAAAAGAATGGAATATGCAATGTGGGAAAAAAAATCCACCATTATTCTGTAGAAACATATGAGTGATAATAAAAATGGGCTGCTCCTTCCACAGGTGATTTAAATAATTTGTTTCTCACCCACTTAGATTTTTATGTTTCACTTAGGAAAAATGGTAAAAAGACCTGAGCATCTTTCTGTGTTATGCATTTACACAGGCAAAATACCCTGGAGAAACAAAGACAAATTACCAAACTCATATCAGGTAAGAGTGAAAGCTGACAAGGTAGAATTTTGGGTCATGGTTAAAAGATGCTTTCCATCAGTTGTACTCACTGTTTTGTAACTGATTTTGACTTATTGATTGTAAATGCAAAACTTTCTAAAATAGCTTGAGCTGCAGGTGATACAATAGCTCTTTCTTTGATGAAAGCAGAAAAATTGCTCAAAGCCTTTTGTTATGGAGGTGGCACAGAGTAGTCAGGGCCCTGTCTCATGTTCAGCACCATGCTCTGACTGAACTTTCCCAAGACCACATTTTTATTACCGAAATACTGACTTTACAGACCGAGTTTTTTCTAAGAAGCCCAGGAGAGTAAGTCTCCTCACTGAATTTCATTGTGCAGCCCAGTGTCTGTGCGTGTCAGTGTGCTCCAAGTGCAGAACTAGTGCTCACCATCATGTGTTTTATTTTCTTTCTTTGTACAACATTAAAGTTTTCTACGTTATTCCAAAGGCTGCCTCAGATTGCTGTTGGTTCTTTTACGAATCCAGTGGAAGCAATCAAAGCCTAAAAGACCCCTCTTCCGCTGATGGCTGATCAGTTACCAATTTGGTCCAGTGCAAAGCTAATACCGACCCTGTTGGAGCTCAAACCCTGCTGACTTTGCCCTGGTGTGGATTAAGGGAGCACTCGGGAAATCAGGTCATGCTCCAAAAAGGTCACACTGCCTGGAGGATTGTCACTCATTGCATTGTTACAGCTCATAAAAATGTAATTTCACCTTAAAATTTGCTAGGCAGGAAAAAGACTTCTTGCTTGCTGCTAATGTGTTGCCTTACACGAGGGAAAATAGGTGCTCTGTAAAATCTATGGAGCTGAAAACCTGGGAACTGTTTTAAATTACAGTTCAGGATCCTGCTGATCAGTCTAGTGTAGTGGATGGCATTGCTTCTTCCAAGGGATAGTCTTGCTTGGGCAAGCCTCCAAATCCCCAAAACCTCACTTGGCTGCATCCAAACCATCGGCTTTGTCAGGGAACCTGCTAACAGTGTGTCGGGTGTGGGTTCCATGACTGAACACAGGACTCTAGCAGGATTAGGAGCAGGGACTTTGCTGCTCAGGCTGGAATTAAGTGTCCTGCTAATTAATAAGTGATCCTTCCAGTGTCCTCATGTGAGCTGCACAGGACTGCTTATGTGTGGGGATAAAGGGGATGATGCATCTGCCATGCACCCCGTCAGGCAGCAGGAGGAAGAGCATCAGAGAACAAGAGAAACGGTTTGTTCATGATGATGCCACCACCTCAGATCGTTCATTGAAGCTGCTGAGACTAGTGCACATGTTGAGAAAAGCGTCTTTCTTCATCATAGTAAATTTGTATCATTTGCCAATAAACAGGTTCAGTTGAGAATTTCCCTGCAGGTTCTGAGAACACCATTTTCCAGTGGGTGATGGGCAATTTAGGATTTTCCCTATCATCGATTTCCATAGATTCAGAAAGGTTGCTAAGGATAAAGAGAAAGTTCACCAAAAAACATTCAAGACAACAGTGATTTTGCTTTCTAGCTTTCTTCTGTTACAAAAAGAGAAGCCCACAAGAAACCATTAACATTCTAAAGTATCTAAGCCAGCTTGTGTGAGAGGATAATTGACTTTTCCATTTAAGTTACTTTGCATTGGAGAGCTTTTTGAGTTGTGTATTGTCTGGTTTGCTGGTGAAGGTTCCTGAAGCAACCTGTCCCGTTTCCAGCCCATGACGGAATAACGCAGCTTCTCCCCATTCCTTTTTGGGACAGGTTTCATTCTTGTGTTTGTGCATGAATCTATCACATGGTTCAACTCCTTCCCTCCTTTCTATAGGTCTCTTGGTCAATATTAATGTCCCACATCATAATTAACACACCTGGCTTCAGGCAGCCTGTTCTTTTTTTTCAGTCACCTGAAAGCTCAGTGGTGTAACTTTTAGACATAGTGTATTGAGAAAAACTGTAACAAAAGATTATATAGTATTTCATTTGTCATGAAGATTGAGAAAATTTCACATAACATATTAAAAACATAAGATAATGAGAGTGTCAGAGTTGTGGGAACACCATTCATCGTGTTAAACTTAGAAGAACTTGATGGCAGTAGATCACAGCTTGTTCCACCTGGGAGCAAGGAAGTTGCTCTCAAAATTGTGGGTCAGCAATAAAACTCCTTGGGCAGTGCAGTTAAAATGTACAATCCATCATGAAACTGCAGATAGAGCCACAATCTCATGTTCAGAAAAGGTGAATTTTTTTTTTTAATTATTTACTGTGCCAGCAGAGAAAACCTGGTTTTCCCTCTACTATATAGGTCTGACATCCAGCCTATGTATGCAGAAGATATCCTGTACTCACACTGATATACTGAACAAAATATTTACAGTGAGTAAATTTTTTTCCTCATTTCCTCATTCTCATTTCTTACTGTAACTTTTAGAGTATTTGCCCTCTGTTTGGGGACTCATTTCATTTTAGTGAGGTAGCGCAGTGACAAAGAGCCTCAGCTCATGGGATGGGTCATTAACCTCGTCTCATTGTCTCATGTCATCTTGCTGTGTCACCTTCTGGCTGTAATTTACTCTTCAGCCTGAAAACATTTCTGAGAGGCTAAGCAAGACACTAAGATCCACCAAAACTGGACGCTTAGGCACATTGCTGCTGTCAACTGGCACTTGGCACCTCTTTGCTGACAGTGTCTCATCTGCGACTTTGGTCACATCATCTCTCTGACGATGATGCCTCTCCCCAAAAGGCTGGGCTGAGACATTGGAAAAACAAAGAAGCAATGAGGACATTGTCCAATGGATGGACAAATCACAGCATTTGGTATTCTAGTTTAATAATGGTAGACAAATCCATTTGAAAGGGTTGTGTCATTTTGTCTGAGTGTTTGTGGGATTTCTACTCTCTTTCCAGAGATTCTCCACTAAGACTTTTGCATCTGAGATTTCAGCACAGTTATTTTTTCAGCATGAACCCTTGTTACAAAAGCAGGAGTTGGGGATTACAGGAGCTGATTTACAGTCAGAGGACATATGAAAATTGTTGCAAGCTAAGTGGAAAAGGCTGGACATGGAAAAGAAAGCAGCCATATGGTTTCCTGATCTGATGAGAGCTGCTAGAGGAATAGCAATACGGATGATGTACACATACAAGGGAACTTGGTTCCTGAGTCAGAGTAGACATGGCAAGAAATTGTACGGTCTGTAATAAGAAGCTATGGAAATATGACTGAAGAGTTTGGCTGAAGGAAGAGGCAAAAAAAGTTTGATTTGTCAGAGGTAAAAATTACCCTGGATTTGCTGGGGCAATTTAGCAGCTGCAAAGTGTCATTAACTGTTTAGAAAATGATTTTGATAAAATTTTCAATTACAATTTCAGGATGATTCAAAAAGATGAATTATTAACCATCTCTTGAACTCCACAGGATCTTTTTCTACCTTTGCCAGGTCCTGCTCTTACTCAGTGTCAGGGAACGTTTTGAAGATGGCTGTTTGATTGGTAGAAGAGACAGCAATAAGAATACTAGGGAGAGGCGAAGTCAGGTAAAATGAGTTTCTATTTTTTACTCTGTTGTTGACATTGAAACTTTTGACAGTTCCTTTGATCTGTCTTTTCTTTGTCATGCATAGGTAGAACTGGAAAAGTAGAGCTTTTCTCAGGAATACTTCCCATGTGAAATTATAATTTTTTCCATGAGCAAGGGATGAAAACATGAAAAAGGGCTTTTTCTTTTCCCACACTCACAAAGTTTCATTCTCACACAGCTTTTGTAGAGCTGAGAAATATTAAGAGAGCATGAGGAAGAGAAAGAGAAAAATATATTTCATTTTTAAAAGTAACACTTTCCCTTTAACATGCTTGACAATGATTTCCAAACACAACACTTTCTCTTGAAAAGTAGCACTTCTAATCCTTTCCTACCATTTCACAGCTGGTAAGGCTGTGGGTGAAACCCATGTGGAGAGTGCACACAATTCTCAATTCTACAACAGAAAACTTTGGCAAAAAAACATCCTGACACTTTTCTTTTCAACTTTTTTCTTTACAATTTTATAAGCTATGCGTCTGTCTGATAAATAACTTCTACTTTAAAACAGGTTTTTGGTCCAGTTATACATGCGGATGAAAAGCATGTTAGAAGAATGTTGGCTGTCTCTCGTCATGGGTGTGATAATGTTTCCTGAGGGCTCCTGTAAGAGGCTTTTTGCTTATAAACAATTCCTCCACTCTGCAGGAGAAGAATTAACCTCAGAAGCCCAATGGCCATGGGAACAGAGTGTCAAATTATTGAACCAATAGAAAGGACTAAAGAGCAAAAGCTAAGACCCAGGGTAAGATGCAGAATTTCATATATGGGCCCATATATTTATCACAAGAACCATTTTTTTTATTTTATTTTTTGAAAAGTCCTTTAAGCAAATAAAGTTTTCCAGATGGGTTTGCCCAAAGGTGCTTCTGCCTTGACTGGCCTGCTTGCATAGACGTGTATCGCCCACCTAAAATGGTGTGTAGTCCCCAGACAGAGCTTTTCCATGCCTACATTGCCAAAGGGCCATGCTGGGCCATGCATGGTGTTCCTACATATAATCACAGCACCACGATCTACTCTGACATTGGTATGTGGTATCAACCACCTGATGTTGGTCCTACCACCTTGCTGGGTGTTTGAGAAGCAGGATAAACCCTGCTTCTTTGGGGTGACAGTGCCTGGTTGTTATCCTTCCAGCTGGAGCAATGCTTCTCATTGAAATAAAACAGGCGTCCCATCCCTGTGAAGCTGGGACTGTGCATGGTGTGTGTGGATGTGTGCACACGTGGGCTGACCTGTGCCTGCACCTGGACATGCCAGGGATGTCCGTGGTCTTCCTGAATCCTATAGCCCTCTCCTAGCCAAGGTAATAACACGTGTGTGTATGCGTGTCTAATTGAAGTTTCCTTACTGAAGGTAACATACCATGATCGAACATGTGAAGATATCACCTGCAAATGCTGCTTTAAACTTCCCACACCATATATTGATAGAGAACTTTGCCTGTGGCAAGGTGGCTTGGCTAAATAAATATGTTAGAAAAATGCCTCCTTCTGCCTATCCAGATAATGCAGAACTGTGAAGTTGGTATCTTTCTTCTAGACTGGGGTTTACGTAATCGTTTCAGTATTCTATTTTAATATGCCCAGGTATCTATGGATGGATCTTGATTGTTCTCAAGTGAAATATTGTGAATCAAATCATGATGACAGAATCTTGACTATTTAATTAATGTGTTAGCATGTATCTGTAATGCTTGATTTCTACAGATGACAAAATTAACAATTTCATTTAACTATGTTGTTCTCAGTGGAAAAGAGCACACTTAAATGCTCCATGGTGCTATTTACACCTGCTTAATTACTTGTATTTACAAATTGTCTAAATTACTTTGCCACAGAGGAGGATGGGGACCACGGTCCATGAATAAAATTAAAACTTCAGACTTCAAATGCCAGTTTGCTATGCTGCCTTTGTCAGAGGTGGTTTGGAGTCTGTTCATACGAGGAAAAATCCATGGCTATTTATACATCTTCCTGTCTTGCACCCACAGACACCTCAGTTTAGATTAAAATTATAATTTTATGTCACGTCAGTAGAGCAAGAGGGAGTGTTGGTGGTGGTGGTGGTTTTTGTTGTTGTTGTTATTATATGTTTTGGAGGAGAGAGCTAAAGGCATTGCGAATGTGGGTTGTCTGTCATCTTTGGACTTGGCATACATGCCCCATGGTAAAATCATTCTTGCACATCCATTTCTAAACCCAATGCTGAGATGAGTAACCTGATCTACTTGTCAGGGCAAGTGCTCTTATTTAGATACGGGCTTAATCTGAATATATTCTGGACCTGGATTTTGAGTTCATGAGTGATTCCTGCCCTCATAACGGGCCAAACCAAACTGTAGCTCTACGTTGTTGAACACCACGCTGGGATCCAAACTTCACAGCTAGGTTTGTGCACTGATGGCTCTGTCGGGCAGCCCCGATCCCCTTTCTGTGCAAAGTACCAGGATTATGTCCTATTTATTGCCTATGGAAATCAGGAGTCCCAGACTCACGGCCTTTGAAAGCCATTAAGTTTCTATTTGTTTTAGAGCGGATAGCACTTTTAAAGGAGGTGCTTTGTATAACTCACGCTTGAAGTTCATGGTGTGTTTTACAAAAGGTTGAATTCACCAGTGACAGTGGGAAGGAGAACTAGCACCTGGGAAATTATCTCAGTGGGGAAAATGAAAAGCGTATAGAATCACAGAATCACACAATTGTCCAGGTTGTCAGTATTGAATGGATTTTTTCATGTGATGTACTGATTCTGGAATTGTGCTAAAGGAATATAAGGGATTGAACAAATACAATGCAGGCTAAAAATAAAACATTGATGTATATACATAGAACGTAATAGTATACTAATACATCTCTAGACAATTTGTTATTAATTGTCCCATTAAGTACCCCAAATCATCTGCTTCCTTCTTGTTTCTTTTGGTAATTCTCAACCGTTTCTTAATACCCTATTTGTAAAAGAGTGAAGAACATGGAACAAACATGGTGCAATCATTTTGATGACAACCGGAGAAGTTCTTTAAAGTCAGAAGTAGAATAATAGCTGTCCTTTTATGCCTTCTCCTTAGAAATTACATATTAAAAACTACTGCTCTTCTTCATGGTTCATTAAGAGCAATTATATTCTGTAAATGTATTCTGAGACAAAATTGAAGTTCACATATATTTTAAAAATTTTATTGAGTCCTAGATGAGAACACTATTCTATTGATTGAAATCTTCACAGTCATGGAAATCAATTTATTAGTCTCTCATTAAAAGAGCAAATGATTTTCTAAAATTATTTTCTGTTTATCTAAACAGAATGTATATAAATGTACTGAAATCACATAAAAATGAAATGTAGAAGTCACAATAAAAATTTTGTGCTTTATTAGATTTTTCTTAGGAGCTGACAGATATATTTGGCATAGGCTGCACAATATTGACTTTTTTTCCACTCTGGTGAACAACCACAACTATAACATCTTCTGTGCAAATTGAAAAAGTTAGTAGAATAATCAACTCTGGGATGAATAAGTGAAATTTCTTCAGATGAAACAAATATGAAAAGCACAACTTTATTCTCTGAAAACAGATAACCAACAGATGATAACTTTATAAAATGGTAAAGATGATTAAAACTGGTGTATCAGCCTGAAATTGCCACTGCCAGAGTTGGATCCTCCTGCACTGTACTCCTCTGTCCAGGACTCTTACCTGCAGGAGGCACAAAGTTCTTTTCTCAGTGCGTTTCTGGGTAGATAGAATCATAGAATCATAGAATGTGTTGGGTTGGAAGGGACCTTAAAAGGTCATCTAGTCCAACCCCCAGTTGTAAGTTGGGTTGTAACCCCCCCTGCAGTAAGCAGGGATATCTTCAACTAGATCAGGTTGCTCAGAGCCCCATCCAGCCTGGCCTTGAATGTCTCCAGGGATGGGGCATCCACAACTTCCCTGGGCAACTTGTTCCAGTGTCTCACCACCCTCATTGTAAAGAACTTCTTCTTAATGTCTAATTTAAACCTGCCCTGCTCTAGTTTAAAACCATTGCCTCTTGTCCTGTCGCTACATGCCCTTGCAAACAGCCCCTCCCCAGCTTTCTTGTAGGACCCTTCAGGTACTGGAAGGGGCTATAAGGTCTCCCCGGAACCTTCTCTTCTCCAGGCTGAACAACCCCAACTCTCTCAGCCTGTCTTCATAGGAGAGGTGCTCCAGCCCTTGGATCATCTTCATGGCCCGCCTCTGGACCTGCTCCAACAGGTCCATGGTCCTTCTCGTGCTGAGGGCTCCAGAGCTGTTATCATGTTAAACAGTCAATAACAGTGTTAGTAATACTTATACTTAGAGCTCCTGGAAGATGATGAAGCATTCAGAGCCTTTTCCATCCCTTCATTCATTCTTGCAACAACCCTTGCAAAACCCAGGAAAATGTTGCTATCTTTATTTTTCAGCCAAGAAAATGAGGAAGCAGGGTATTGAAGTGTATGTGTGGGCAACCCTGGGGGAGAGAGGATGTGTCAGCCCAGTGAGACAGCCCCGTCGTCCCTCTGAGCAGCCTCAGTACCCAGCATGAAGCTGCCCTAGTCAGCTTGCAAGCACTCAGACAGTTTTGGCACCTGGTTTCAGACAGGCAAAATCTCCGTGGACACCTCTATCGATTCTTCTTAGAATCATAGAATTGTAGGGCATCCCTACAATGTAGTCCAACCCCCCTACAATGAGCAGGGACATTCTTTCTCCCTCTTATCTAGCCCCTTATCTAAATCTTCTCTTCATACAATATTATTCTGGATTTATCTTGCAAGCAGAGTATCATGTTCCAAAAAATAACAGTAAAGCTCTCTTACTCTAAGATGAGGGAGTCTGTTGTACCTGTGTAATTTTGCTCTGGTTTTATTCCATGTTTCTTCCTTGTATGAACAAACTCTCAGGTGCTTGTGAAAGGGAGTCTAGGACCTGAGCACTGGGGCTTCTTCTTTTTTGTTTCTTTCACACTGGAGTTTTTCTATTTTATATAAAGCAATTAATATTTGCTGGGCCAGCAAGGAATACTGCTCAGGAATGAGATTGACTTGATACCTACACAGTGTGTTGGGATTGTACAAAGCACAGTGTTAGCTCTTGGCCACAAACAAGGGAAGTGCTGTGTTTTGTGCTGGGAAAGTGCCTCTGGACAAAGATAGGTCAAAAGTAGAGAATCCTGCCTTGAAGTAGCTCATAGTGAGGTGGTTGTGTCAGCGACTTGGGTTTGAACCTGGATCTTCTTCAAGCTTGATGACTGTCTTCACCCACAGGACTGCTGACAGCTTTTGGGTTTTGTTTTTGTTTTTTAACCTGATGAGAAGTTCAAGGCTGAATCCAAGAAATGGTCCTGGTGAAAGTTTTGCCTTTTTATTGACCTATTTGTCCCAACAATTTTGTTACAGTGGCAATTCACAAGAAAAAATGTTTCAACAAAAAGCATCAGGTCAGCTCAACTTTAAACCCCCTCACTGAGGTTTATGGCATCTGGGTCAGTATGCCCTACAGTAGGTCTTTTTTCTTCCCTACTTCCAGTTAATTACATGATGCTTTCAAAATACTACAGCCTAGGGAAAAAAATCATAAATTTTATGTGTTTTATCGCAGGCTCCAGAAACTACCTGCTTTCAAATGGAAGTATTTTTAGAGGCCCCCGTTTAGATGATGGGTCGCTGTGCTCGGTGGAGCAGGGAGCACCCACCAAGGGCAGCCCGTAACAAGCAAGGTCACCCCAGAGGAGGTGTGTGGTGGCTGGAAAGAGAAGGAGGCATAAAATGGCCTGATTTCACCTCCAAGACCGGTACAGTCTCTGCCCAGCTTCGCTGATATTTTTCACTGACAAGCCTCTGAAACGAATAAGCCTCTGAGGATTAAAATAAGGATAAAAGGGTGTAACCAGTAGGTGTCCAGCCCTGCCACACACGGCAATCCTTGCAGACAAGTCCTGGGTTTTTTTTTCTTCAAGAAAGCACAGACATGGTGAAGGCAAGATGCAGCCTGGCAGCACTACGGACAAGCCTTTTGCTGCTTCAGAAAGTCACATTAAAAGAGATGAGCAGCAGAATAAGCTACTACTGGTGTGGAAAACGATTGTGAAATTGCATGATTTTAGAGCCCCAGCTCTGCCTCCAAGCATGCTTTGGTGCTTGTGCCGCACCGTTTTCTTCCTGAAAAACAAACTGTGGCCTATAATAACGCTCTGAGAAGGATTAGAGCAGACAGATTATCACCAGCCCATTTTACTTCCCCAAGCCATTAGCAGGAAGGGAGTCCCTGCAGATAGCTCCCTTTTGAGAAATATGTTGGATTTCCATCAGCAGCAGATGGACTGCATGAACCGCTGGAATAGCTGGTGATTTTCTTACTTATAGGGAGGTCCTGATGTCTGGAAATTAGCTAAAAGGATTCCAAATTCTGTACAGAGGTGGTAAGAGAGTGAAAAACTTTTGTGATAAACATACACAAATCCTGCAATGTATCTCACGTGTGGCTGAACTCTCTTTGAGTTTCTCTAATTTTCTAGTAGGAGCACTGTCTTCGTATTAGTATAACTAAATATTAAGGTTTAGAGTATGAATGAAATTGTCTTGAAAACCAAATAAAAGACTTTGTGGAAAGAACCGAAGTGGTGTACTGGCCATCTAGGGGTGCTAGGCTGGAGGTTTGTAAAAATAGAAGATGACAAGTAGTAGACCATGTGACAGGTTGGGAGGAACATAGGGAAAGCCGTTTATTTTGTCACCCTAATCATTAAGAATTGTAAGGTGAGGACAAGAAAACATAAATTCCATCTGTGGATTTTCTTTGTACACAATAATATGGGAAAAGCTACATCTAAGCAAACTATTTTGCCTCCTTGCTTGCTTCCTACAGAAATACTCTAATTAACAAAAGCGGACATGCCCATCTATCAGCTTCACAGTATATTTCTTCCTGACAGAGTTTCTTTATGTAATTAATTAAAACTCTTTTTCTGCTGTACAAACAAGGGCATTAGCTGTGTTTAAAAACAGTAGTTTAATTATGTATTTTAAAAGTGCTAATTCATATTTGGGTATCAAACCTTGCTGCTCGATGCGGTGTAATTACTCATGTATATCAAAAGCTTCCTGAGAGACTCCACAGTTATTCAAGGCCAGGTCTCATGGTCTTTTCTCTCAAATTGCTGTCTAATTAGCTTTGCTGTTCCTTGACAGAGGTTTCATTTTCATTTTGAATGCTCCTAACTGATCTTCCACCTCTACCATTATTATCTTATATCAGGATCTTTATTTCTTCTGAAATTTATTGCTGGAAGTTCATATCACTTAGAATGGACATTCTTGATGCTCCCCCTTTGACACTGCATGGGAAACGCATGTGTGGAGCGTGTTTTTTCTCCATAGACCATATAATTTGGCAGCCAGGCTGCTGGTGTGTACCCAGTGCTGCACAGCACCTGCTCAGGTGTCAGTTTTGTCCTTCTTTTGCCCAGAAATGCATGAGAATTTCTCCTTTGGCAATTCTTTAAAGTGAAGCCCAGCTATTTGCCCTCCCGTGCTCCAGCTTTTAGATAACTAAGCAGGTGGTGGCATGGATTTAAAGACCTGAGCCAGGCTTGAGGTGAAGATGAATGAATTGTGATGGATGGATTGTGAAAAGAGAAGGCTGAATTGTGAAAAGGGAAGGGAAGACAAAAGGGAAGGGAAGGGAAGGGAAGGGAAGGGAAGGGAAGGGAAGGGAAGGGAAGGGAAGGGAAGGGGAAAATAACCATCTTGAGTGCTTGTACAAAGAGTCTGAATGAATAAAAGACTCCATATATACATGGGACTCTTCTTTTCAGGCTAGTTTTGAGAACAGTGAAGGTCCACGTCCCGTCCCTGGGTCCCTTTGAAGCTGGTCTAGCAGCTGTTTTTATACTAAGCACTCCAGAAATTCTCCTTTGGTGGATCCTGAAACACCATGTGGTAAGTGGTATTCTGCCCCCACCCCTCAAAGAGCTTGTGGTCTCAATAGGTGAGGCAGGTGAAGGAAGTACAGTGTTCCTAATTTTCTTTTCAAAAAGCAGGCAGGCAGTAGGTTAAAGGAACTCTTCCACTTTTATTAAAATCAATTACTATGCATCTTGCTTCTTTGTGTGTACCTAAACTCCCCGATTCTATTCCCTTTCTTTTATTAAGGAAAGACTTTCCCTGTGGAAGAGCGTACGAAGCAATAATTAGCTTTCGAGGCTGGTTAAGTGCCAAGCTTCTGTCAAAAATAATCACATGTCACTTCTTAAAAACCATTTAACAATGATCAAACTACTTTAGTCCAGCTATTAAACACATTTTAAACAGCTTTTTAGAAGTTATAAATAACTCAAATCCAGCCAAGTAAATGCAGAAAATGGAAGTAGAAATCAGAATAAGACCATTGTCTTTCACATATCACTGTGGAAGAGTCGAGCTGCAACTGTTTAAATTCACATCCTAAATTCAAGCATGACAGGCTTTTTTAACTTCACTGTTGTCTAGTAACTTTAAATAGGGTTAGCTTTTTTGATTAAGTTATATTTTGAAGAGCCATTTAATTGTATTTTTTACCAAGCATATCTCATTAAAATACAAAAAAAATAGAGAAAGACTAAACTGATAAACACCAATTGCCTGTCCCAGTTTTAAAACTTTCGTTACCAGTTCCTGTTCAACAGCAAGATTATTTTAGCTCTTTTGATGTAGCCCAGGATATGGTTGACTTTCTGGGCTGTGAACACACATTGTCAGCTCATGTCCTGTTTTTCATCCACCAGTGCCCCCAAGTCCTTCTCCTCAGGGCTGCTCTCAATCCCTTCACCCCCCAGCCTGTACTGATTCCGAGGGTTGTCCCTACCCATGTGCAGGAACCTGCATTTGGCCTTGTTCAACCTCACGAGGTTCACATGGGCCCATTTCTCGTGCTTGTAAAACACAAACTATTTTCTGCATTTGCAGAAGGGATGCTTAGAGAAGATGGAAATGGGAACAGCGTGATGAGCTCTGTGTTTGAGAGACAGAGGGTCAGCAGGGCAGCCACTGGCACAATGTTGATCCCTGTTCATCGTGGTGGTAAAACCAGTTCACTGCAGTGAGAGCAAGGTTACATGATGACAGCCAGATGATTCTCCTGACTACTCTCCTCCTGCAGGTTGGCATCTATGAATTTAATGGAGCTATACCAATTAACACGGATACGGCTGATAATAAGTTTAAAGGCAAACAAAAGGTGTCTGATAGAAGACACAGCTTGAAGCAGTACTATATTATGATTTCATTCGTCCTTTTTAAAAATCCTTCTGTTCATAGATTTTTACATGCCCTTTGATTTACTGTGCTGTTATATTTCCTATTGCCAAAACTAACTGATTTCTCTAGTCACTGCTCTATAAAACAAACAAGAAGTTTTCCTCCTGTACATGCTATTATAAAAATTAATTTTGTCCCAGAGAATCTTCCAACGCCTTCTTCAGCATTGTAATTATCGTAATTATAGAACAGTGACATTTGCATGAAGCAGCACGCATGCATTAGGAATACCTAACTATCCACCCCACCCATTGAAAAGGTGAAATGAAACAAAACTGAGTTGTTCTCCTGATTTGAAGTCACAACAATTAAAATGACCAGCAATTGTTATGGTGCAATTGAGAACAGGCGGGCAATAAATGCAGGACTCCTGTGCCAAAAGGACTGGATGTCCTTTCTAGGTCCATGTCTAGGTCCAGGTAAGTCACCCATCGGAGACGGATTTGGTGTGGAGGCCGCCAGAGGGACCTCCATCTTCACACATCCTGCTGTCCTGGACGGAAGCAACACCACCTCAGACTTTCTCAGCTCTCACCCACGGAGAGTACACAGTAATTCCGTGTGTCCCTAAATGCTCCCAGGTCCTCCGTATTCTGGTGCTGGAGGTTCAACACGCTCTCAGCTGTGGTCAGGATCAATTCCCTGGTCAGCTCGCAGCTTACTCTCTCAGGCACCACTACCCAGGCATGCAAACACTGCGCTAATAACTCTATTAAGAGCACTTTTATAGAAATGCACTTCTATTAACAATGCCATCAACATAATAAAAGCTGCAGAGCCTTCTGCAAACATTGGAAGAAACCAGCAACAATTCACTTCATTTATCCTATTCTTTCTCATCGAATTTTTCTTTCCAGTGTTGATAGGTTGTCAACCAGTTGCTGAACATCATCTGGGTTTATTTTAGTGACCAAACAGTTTTTCACTAATACTTAAAACCAAACTTGCTGTGAATTTGCGTAGCTCTCCATAAGATCTTCATACCTTCAGGCTAACACAGAGGATCCTTCCCCCAGGCCTCACCTGGATGTCACCAGGTGGCTCTGGGACATCACCTGGTGGTTTTACAAAAAGTTGAATTTTTCCCTGGAGAAAAAGGGTAGTAATCATCCAGTTGTGCCCTGTTTCCTGCCAAGTCATGCACCCAGCCTACTTCCTGGCATATTATTAAATAATTTATTGCCATGAGTAAAGGCAAGTATCAGGAAGGGAAAATTTAACTCAGTTGGAGAAATGGAGTTGTGTAAGAGACTGTTTGAGCGGAGGGAAGGGGAAGTGTTTTTTATTCATGCCCTGGGCATGGATTATTGAAAAAATTGTTCAAAATCAAACTCATTTGAGAAACACCAGTTTGCAAATGCTACACTGCCAGCTCAGGTCTGCCAGAGCTGTGGGCGATGCTCAGCTCTGCCCTGACTCTGCTGCGCCTCCCTCTAAGCTGTCCGCTACCTCCTCGCTCTGTGCATAGGCTGTGGGCAAGAGGGCTGAGCACCAGCAGTGCTCCGTGGTGGGACCAGGAAGGCTTCGGCACCCTGGCAAAGGCAGATGCTTGGGACCTGAATTTGCCAATACCACACAAGGAGGCTGTGCCTCCTTTAAACTTCCAGGCTCTTCAAACAGCCCCTCACTCAGGATTACAACTGCAAACGATGTCAATCCTCAGTCGGGAACAGGCAGAGAAAAATTCTCTTTTTCTTTTAAGATTACAGCAAAATAATCTTTTTACCTTCTGCATTTAGCATAGAGGAGGCTGCAGATGAGAACATTTTTACAAAAGACGCTTTCCAGCACTGTGAACTCAGCTTCAGAGCTCGCTTGACACTTGATGTCTGCATGTGATTTGCAACTTCAGACACGCTTAAAAAGGGATGAGCTTTAAAATAATTGGTACAGAAGCATTTTTTTCTCTACTGAGATGTTCTCACTTGGCAGCTGAGCCGGTCACCTGGAGTATATCTACATGAGAAGACGCAGACTAACTACTGCTTCATCCCCTTTACCAAGCACATGGGCAGCAATGTGGCCATTCCCAGCCAAGCAAGTTCTTCCTTTTTCCACGTTCACATGATGCTTTCTGCATTCAGAAAATATTTAGCTCATAAACTGTTCTGAATATCCTAGAAGGTCAAATCATGAAATGTTTGTGTGTATCTTGAAGGTGCTGATGTACTGCACTGATTTAGACTGGTTCGATCCTACTGAAGTCTCAGGAATTAAACTAATTTTTTTCACTAGAAATTCATCATGTCATCAAGGCATTACGCTGGATCACTGCTGGATCTTGTTCCCCAGTTCTCTACACTGTGTGACTGGCATTTCAGTCCAGGGCTTTCCTTTTGAGTGAGTTTCTACATTCCCTAATATTGCTTGAGACAAAGCCGGGGATGGTTTGGGGGCAGTTCACAATGACTGAGCCCACATATGGTCTTCCCATACTGTCCTGGCAGGCCTCGTAGCTTCATGTACCCCGAATCTCTATCAGGCTGTGCTCCATGCACCACACACTCTCAGCATCGTGGCATGAAGCACTCTACTTTCCCAGGCTATGACAACAACACCTCATAGTTTTTCAAGTTCTTGGAATTAAAAAAAACACAGAAAGTCACAGTAATGTTTTAAGGTCCTCTGCCCAGAGGAGACCCAGGGCGGGTGCTCTGCTATATGGATGGGGCCATCTGCTGTGTAAGGGGCTAGCCCTGGAGGCCAAAGATTGCTTCTTGAGCTGGTGTAGATAATGTAGAAGATCAGTAACTATTGAACCAGCTGCATTTATCATTAAAAAGAGAAATGATAAATGCTGAAAGGATGACCTAGAGAGAGCACTAGGAATTAAATATTGCTTACTGCCACTGTGAGACTGTT
This sequence comes from Rissa tridactyla, assembly GCF_028500815.1. NCBI lineage: Eukaryota > Metazoa > Chordata > Aves > Charadriiformes > Laridae > Rissa > Rissa tridactyla. The sequence continues at coordinate 111,148,250 of NC_071468.1, read as the reverse complement.
GATGTGTCAGGGCCTCTGCGGGATCCTCTTAATAATTTTATTATCAATAAATTATGTTTGACTTCACGCTACAACTGAAATAAATGATATCTAGAAAGTCATGTATTTCTTATCAACCAGAATTAATTGTGATGTGTAATGTAAATAGTTGTTTAATGATGATGCTTCTTCCCTGGCTATTTAAAGCATTGTATCATTATCCAGGATATACTGATAAGTGAGAGACCCAGTTTACTCTGCAACCACTTAAAGTAGGATAATTTTTTAAAAAAAAAAGTATATTGTGTGGCTTAGTGACAACAAGAAGACAGAGGCTCAGTGCCAAGTAATTTCAAATGGCGTGGAAGAACTGTAACACTCAATGGACGATTGTGTAAAATACACTTGAAAGCTCATTCTCCAGTTATTTTATTCCTAAGCATAACAAGGGAAAAAGAAACCCAAGAAAAGAGAATAGCAGGAGCTCGGACCAAGAGTGTAGTATAGTGCAAACCCCCAATTCTTAACTTTAACCTGTAATTAAGACATGTATTTTAAAATTATACTGTACACAGCATTGTTCTTTATAAAAAAGAGATGCTGGAAAGATGCAATTGCTGAATCGTGCTGGCTTTGTTGGCTGCTCATAAATCCGTTGGTTGCTGAACGCTATGAGGAGCTTTCCAGGCACCTCGGAAGTGTGAAGGAGGATTGTTGCTGTTATTGCACAGCCCAAGCAAAACAGCACCAAAGAGACTTTGGGCCCCTTGAGACTTTATCATCATCGTCATCTGCAATTCCATAACCTGGAGTCAGAGGCTGCATGAGGTGATTAATGCTGAGCCTAGAAATGACTGGCTTGTATCACATGTGCTTGCCCATTTTTTCTTCTTCCCTCTTAGTTTCCTTATGTACAGTTCTCTGTAGAACTTTGCCTTAGCATTAGTATATGGGTGTTATTATGTCAGATTGCATTTTACCTAGAAAATAGATTTCTCATCTCCACTTTTGCACAGAGCAAAACATGAAACGGTGGCTCCTACACTTCTAAGCCCCAGGTAAACACAGGAAGAATTTTCTTACCTTTTAAATATTACAAATAAGGCAGTCTCATGAAGTTTTAAAGCCAGGTGCATGTGTTTAGAGCTTGAGGTAGTCAGTTCTTAGTCTCTTAGGCCAGTTCCAGGCAATTCAGATTTTAAATTTATTTTTTAAGATACATTTGCTCTGGAAATTGCATTGAGTGTGTGGGGTGTGTGTCAGTCCCATTCCTATTAATGAAGTGAGACTCGGAAGACCTCAAGGCCTGCTCCGCACAGAGGAAAGGTCACCCCACGGGGTGGTGGTGCTCTCAGTTTTGCTTTGGTACAGAAATAAGGCACATGAATAATAAGTCACATTTTCTATCTGAATATGAAAGTCTTGTGCTCGTGGGCCCGTTGCACACAGTTGGCCAAATATTCCGAAAAGTGTAGAAAATCGGTAGTTCCTAAAACCGGAGGTGTTATCAAGAAGTTCATACCCCTTAAACAGAGACTTCTCCTTGTATTCTCGTACCTCAGACATTCAGGACTCTGGTTAGGACGGTACTGAACAATCAGGATGATGACTCCAAGCAGTTCACACTGGTGTATCCACACTGTTATGGCCCCAGGTCTTCTCAGTGGTACTAATTACTAGAAATAATCATTATTTTCCTGCAGATTTTTGTACTCAGAAATGTCATAAATCATGCAATGCCTACACCGTGACTCACCCGAGGGTTATTTGCATAGCAGGAAACTCAGGTGCAGGTGGCACACTCTGCGATGTGGTATGATGACATGCAGTCTACAAAGCTCATAAAGATGGTGCTGGAGGACTTTTGGGGGAGGGAGGCCTGGTCCGTACCATGCAGGAGGGACTGGGCTTCCCCAGGTGAAGACTGTGAGTGAGGAAGCTGGCACAGGTCAGGACCAGGCCCGGGAATGGGTAACTCCGGGGCAGCAGGAGCCACTCCTGGGGGCTTATGTCACTTCTTGGGCTTGTTTGCATAGAATCATAGAATCATTTAGGTTGGAAAAGACCTTTAAGATCATGAAGTTCAACCATGAACCTAACTCTGTCAAGTCCACCACTAAACCATGTCCCTAAGCGCCACATCTACACATCTTTTAAATACCTCCAGGGATGGTGACTCCACCACTTCCTGGGCAGCTTGACAATGCTTCCCTTCCCATGCTTGACAACCATTTTGGTGAAGAGATTTTTCCTAATATCCAATCTAAACATGCCCTGGCGCAACTTGAGGCTATTTCCTCTTGTCCCATTGCCTGTTACTTGGGAAAAGAGACTGACATCCATGGCTTACATGCCCTTATGTGGCCTTTCGGTGTTCGCTGTAATTCATTCCCATTACATCCTCTTCCATTCTGTGCCAGGGAGTCACACCTCTTAACCGATGTCTGAAACATCTTAACTGGAACATCTTAACATCTTAACTGATGTCTGGAAGTGCTGCCCAGGCTTGCCCTCATCCAGATAGTGGGAAGCAGGAGGCTGGCAGAGCTCTCCAGGGGCTGTGGTTGCATCTCTGCCAGGAACTAGACAGGACCAGAACTTGGGTTGGGACACCAGCACATGACTATTTGTGCCAGTGAGCAGTTAGCTCATCCTTGGCATGGCTTGGACCTGTGGTCCTTGTCTTGTATCAGTTGTGGGCATGTCTTATGCCAGGGAGCATCACTGAAGGGCACTGAAACCCAGACTCTGCCAAACAGTCTCAGGGCCGATAATTGTCTCTGGCCCAGTGTATTTACAGGTATAGAAGTGTCTTCACAGCTGTGGCTTTTCTACTTTATACAAGCCACATTGTGTTGTAGAGTGGTTGCCTAGTCTGCTGAGACACTTAGTGGGCACAACTCATGCTGCTGATGCAAATGTCTGTTCCCACAGCCATTCTCATCACTATTTGTGGAACATCAAGTCAAGTTAGATCAGTTAAATTACACATATCCTGTTTTTTGGTCTGGCAACTGTCTCAGTATTCAGCTTTGCACACAAGAGCTATCAAGTCACCTGCACATATCTCTTTTTACAAGGAAATTAACTGATATATACATCTACTGCTGAAAGTATAACAACTTCATGGCAACATTTTTCCCCATATCCAGCTATTATCCAAATGTATTTCTGTAATTCGTGGTGTCAAATCCCTAGTGATGTTCTGTCACTCCCTGATTCGAAGGTGAAAGAGGCAGAGATCACTAGCTTAGCACCAAACTCCCTTCTTCCTAATTTCTTCTCAAAGAGATCCATGCAATGTATTGCCTCTGCTCAATACTAATGACAAACGCTGTAGATTTATGGCTGTATAGTGCTGTTTCCAAAAGGAATTTAAGAACATTTTGTTGACTTTACTGTGTAACTACTCACCGGTGATCACACAGTGATCATTTAATCTGTTAGCAGAGCGCACCTATTTCTGGGAGAGAATACAGGAGCTCACATTATGTACGACAAGGCAATTTGAGATAGGAAATAGACTGTACCCAATTGAAATTATAAAGATATTTAGTCAGGAAGAATGTAATTACCTAAGATGGAATTTGGCCAGGAGATGAAAGCTAATCTTATTCTACCCAGTGGCTACTTAGCCTCATATCTTTATAGAGACATATATTATGAGATATGAAATATTTATGAAAAATAGCATATTATTCCCACCCCTCCCCACATACACACACACACAATTTACTCTTTGATATAAGGATTTGTGTTTTTTTACTTTGCAAAGTTGCTTTTTAAGGTAAGACTAGGAAACTTGCAAATATAAAATATGTAGTAGATACAGCATCAAAGACAGTGGATGCTGAAGAAAGAGCAAAATGCAGGAGACAGACAGCGCAGAACGGTGCTGCAGTCTAGTGGAGCTATCAATCACTGAATCCTCTGCTAGAAAAAAACGTTACAGCTCTTCACCTTTTCCTCATTTCCACAAAATCCTTCTGCACCTCCTGACCCCTTGAGTTTTCACAGACACTTCCCCAAGGCAGTTGAGTTTACCAGCTTACAACTACTCACTTACAAGTTATCACTTGGCAGAAAATGGGACTCCTCCTCCCACCACGGTCACGGACATCCTTTTGTTAAGGCAGCTAAGGTGCTAGTCCAGCTTTGCTCACACCAAACCTTCTTGTATTTCCTTTGCAATTAAAACATTGCTTTCCACAGCACTTTCACAAATGATTTAGGGCTTCTTTGAAATTTTGCTCCCCTCTACAGCACTGAGTCCCTCAGTTTCCTTACAGGGTGGGACAACAATACGCACCTTCTTGTTAAAGCACAGTTCTAGCTATTACCCTTTCATTTTTGAAGTGTTGCTACAGTACAACTCCAACTGAGTCTTCAGAAAAGAAGTTCCTTATGTAATTGTCAAATAAATTTGCACAGGAAAACTCCCATATATAAGCAACTTTATTTATTTCATCATTCCTGACTTTGCAGGAGCCAGAATTAACATGAAGGAAAGGACTAGTCATCACACAAAACCATTTCCAGCCATGGCTAATACCAGCCATCTTCTACCGTTGCATGGAAAAGCAGAAGTACTGAGGGATACAGAGAGAGATCAAAATTTGAATAACAAATTAATTTTTCCTCAGATACTTATGGTTACAATAAGAAATAGTGAAAGAATATGAAAGTGTTATAGAGCGTTACCTAAGGCAACTGAGTGACTAAGATGCTTATTATTATTTTAAGTAATCAAAAGTAGCTGCAGTCTTAAAAGAGTGGCAGATCAACCCTATTTAGGCATACTTTTTAAAATGGGTGTTCATCAGCTGTTTTTTGGTAGGAGGAATCAATTAGTAGAACGAAATTGTAGCACTGAATAGTACATCCACAAAAATAGATGAAGCGATCACAGCATCAGAAACTGTCATCTTCTCCCCGGAGAAACAAAAGCAGTTTTTAGCATCTTCATGGGCTACAAGGGACAACAAGGAAAGGAGTGATAAATGTATTTTTCTGTATGTCGTTTAGACTTTTGGTAGTAGCACAGCAGAACTGAAATCTGATGGTAAATTGTACATGCACCACTGGTTTTCTCAATGATTACTGGGTATCGCTGTTTGAAGTTTTTCTGCAGTGCAGTCAGAGAATTGTCAAAGAGCTTTGATTACACGGTAAGCTATATACTTATAATGTCAGTAATAAAACCCTGGTTAATTACGGTGAATTTCTGAGGGACACCAACTCTTTCAGTGGGAGACATGAATTTATGAAGATTGAAGCGATCTGTCAGAGCATCTCACTGTGGGTTCAGTCTGGCAGTAGGAGCCTGTTCCACTCCACTGCCACAATTACCACCTTTTTGTTGGGAGCAGATGAATGGGGAGACTTTCCCAACGTTAGGCTCCATTGTAATGCAGGGTCAGGTTCAAAAGAGATTAGGAAAAACTAATCTAGACCATCCCACTCCCAGGACAGGACCAAACACTGCATTATTTTTCTCTGCTCCTTTATGCTATGCGGTTTTAAACCCTGAGGGTAATAGAATTTCTTCACCTCTTTGATTGTACTTTTGAGTGTAATTTTCCATAGTCTCCCCCAAACCCAGACTAAAATCCCTACCAGTAACTCCCCAAAGCCTTCACAGGTTTGGGCAGAGCACTGCCATAAGACCTTCCTTGTTTTCTTCTACTACTTCTACTGCAAGGTACAGAGACTTTCACAAAGCGGGAAGAGTGTGGCACCTCAGGGGCGATCTCATGCACCCAAATACTGACTGCTGCCCCAGGGAGTGGAGCACACAGCTATAGCACAAATTGCTCCTGATGTCTCGTAAGCTTTGCGGGAGGACCACACCTAAAATGCCAGTTACCGGACACGGAGTGTGAAGTGTGTAACGTGATAACATGTCCTCGCATCTGCTTGTTATTTATTTTAACCTAGGCATCTTTTCTGTTACATTCAGCCAGAGGTGAGGAGTAAAGCAATGACAGGACAGACCACGTCCTCCAGGCATCTTACTGAACATGGCAAATGCAGTCAGTGTGATGTTTTCTCTTACGTGCCACTCAATCTTATTGAAAGCCTACTGCGAGTAGCTGAACCAGCGAATGTGAAATGTAAATTTTAATTTGTTAATTAATCAAAATATCAGCTTGTGATTTCCCATGCCGTGTGTTAAGGTATTAGTCTTCGATATGCAAAAGTGCTGTTGAAGTGCAAACCATTGCTGGTTAGACTGAGAAAGGCTTAAGCCTTTATTAGACTTTATTATAATTTTAATATACTTTATTAATTTATACTTTATTTAATATACTTTATTAATATACTTTAATTTATTATACTTTTAATATATGTTATTTACTTTTTGTTATGATTATAACATGAACGTGGCCCTTTTTGCTGAGAAGGTTTTGGCTCTACAGGTTCACATGGGCTATAACTTCCTTGGACAACTTTTGCAGTATGCAGTTTGGAAACCATTTATTATACAAATATTTGTGTTGCAACAAGGGAAAGGTAGGTTTTTACTAGCTCTTGCTAGATACCTAGACATAACAGGTAACAAGACAGACTGGCGGACAGTGGTATGTCTGATAAAATCATGCTCTCATCACAGGTCTCTGGATTTAGGGCAACCTGCTACAGAAAATGACCAGGTGAGCTGCTGGGATGGGCACAGCAGAACGTTACCAGGAGCTAAGTTTGATGTAAATCATAGAGTCATAGAATGATAGAATCACCTAGGTTGGAAGGGACCTTTCAGTCCCCAATGTACCCAAATTACTCATGCAGCAACATGTGCCATTATAGGCTCTTCCCCCAGGTAATGTAAAACTTTTGTCATTGAAGGATAAATAATCCCACATCTATTGTGAGACAAGAACATAACAAAGGCAGCTACTGAAAAAAATTGACTTGTCTGCCCGATTGTGTAGGTCCATTGTATTCCCTCTGGTCGGCAGTAATCTGTTTTATTAAAAGCTGATGATAATAGGCTAATGTAAAGATCCCCCTTTATGAATGTTTATCTTGATTTTGAAAATGCTGCCATGCCAGTACAGACAGCAAAAGATAATGGAATATTTGTAATGTGTTTATTGAGCTAACTCAAACAAAATTGATAAAGCAAACTCGTGCCAGGAAGATGGCTTTGTTTTGATAAATTATCCACAGAAGCCTTGTTCTCTAAAGGCTGGCTGATCAATCAAGGCTCTCTGTGTTATTTTATAATGTCTGCTGTGCACAGATATATGCACAGACACATACGAGCTACCTCGATAGCTTGCTCTTTGATGTTACTGCTTTTCGCACAGTCTTCCCCCAAATCCTCCGAAAGAATTTAGAACAATAATTGCTCTAACACCAGTCGTCTTCATTCCCAGCTGTGCAGTTTGCAATTAATTTGCTATCAGTTCACATCAGTACAAATGAGGGCCAAGCTCTGCCCAAAGAGAAACTGTACAGTTTATGAGACTCATCGTTCCTCCTGGCAAGGGAGCTGGAGGCGCAGGGACCTCCGCAGGGCTCTGCAGGGCCTGGGATGTGTAACCACTTGAGAGATGAGGTCAGAGCTGACGGGGGAGTGTAGAGGGGCATATGCACAGCACCTTATAAGTACCTAAGCTAAGCAGTATGACCACCGTGGCATCTAAGTTCAAGGGAACATTGAGAAATTGAGAGGATCTGCTCTGGGGCTCCAGCTCCTGGCTCCCTGCAGATGCGATGGGAAGAAAGGGCTGCGATCCCTAAATCAAGCTGTTACAGGCTCTGTGACAGACTGAGCCGTCCGTGCTCTCTTGAGCTCAGACACTGTGCCTCAGAGAACCACCTGTATCTGTGTTTGGGCCGAAGTCTCCGAGAAGAGCTCTCTAATTCTTTTTTCTGTTTGGTTAAATCCTAATTATGAACCAGGAACCTGTGCTTTGCTGGCGTGAATGGGCTGTGCTGATGTATTTATGACTCAGGGAAGAAAGTTTGAGGTGTCCAAGTGTGAAAGTTTGCATGAAGGTAACCCCCCAAAATCTTGGAAGGTGATAGACAAATAACAGCCCAAACCATCTTATTCCTGAAAGAGAAGACAGCTGTCAGGAGGAAAAGCTGATGCCTTGGGGACTGCAAATGGCAAGCAGATGCAGTGCTTCAGTAATTGTCAACTGGTTCAACCTTTTCTGCTAATCTCCTAAGTGCCAGTAATGTCTTTGTAACCCAGACACCATAGGAAATGCGTTTCTGCGTAACAAACAATTGGGAAAATTTATCCAAATTTAATTATGGGTCTCCAGCTGAGCTCTTTGTTTTTGACTACTGCTTTATCAAGCACAGCAAAATGCGTATATAAATAGGATGTGGTAAAATGGTACATTCATTTAAGGCCTGCACTATTCAGGTCTGAGTATCCTATTGACTAAGTTCTGTGCTCTTATTTGTATTCTCAAGACTGGCCCAGAAATACCTGAGTCATAGCACGTAAAGCAGAGTCTGCTTTACGGTTACACTTCTTATAAAAGTTTCCAAATTGAAGAAATTAAATGTATGCTCTTATTAACATTGGTAACTGTACGTCCAAAATTTGGAAATACAAATGGACGTACAATACATGCAAGGTACAAACAGGCTGAAAACTACAGACACTATAAATCCTATTGTGGATTCCCACACATCTCCTTTGAATTATCTCCCCATGGCTCTGCCATTTGTAGCCATCCTTGTACTTTTCTCTTTTATAAAGCAGCCTCTTTGTAACAAGGAAATGGTACAAATCTCAGAGGATAAGTAAAAAACGCAATAACCTTGTGACTTCAGTTATTTGAAACACATTAGAACAAATTAATTGTGTGTATTATCAATGTTATGTTCTGGATGCTACAATTGCTTGCCCTGTAGTAAATGTTCTGCAGGAATGGCAAGGATTTGTCAAGAATAGACACATCGGGTTTTTGAGGAGGTGGGAGATTTTCAGAAGACTAAACTTTCCCTAAACCAGGAAGACTTTTTGCTGTTTCATCCGAGCTGAGCTGGAAAGCTCAGACCACGGATGACATGCCAGTATTTTCAGTCTTGTTGGGCAATGCTTTGTGCGTTTACTGTACGGAATCCTTCTACAAAGGTCCACAGGGTGCTGCGGAGCCAGCCAGTGCCCCATCCTCATCCAGGTCCTGCCAATCACAGGTATTTGCGTGTGACGGGTGAACTTGTTAAGTTTAGGAATGCCATCTTACATTTCTGGTGCAAAAAGCACTAAAATGGTGAAAAATAAAAAAATTTTCTCCCCCTCAGGAAGCTGATTTCTAACAAGTCGGTATTTTTCAGACTTGCTTTACTGTAATTTCCCCTGCAGGAGAGTTCTAACGGCCAAAATAACGTATAAATTCTTACATGAAAAAACCCTCATTATTGCCTTAAAGGAAAAATAATGGCAAACAGACTGTGACTTCTCATTTCTAAAATCTAAACATTTCCTGAACACAAGCAAGGATTTAAGGCTTGGGATTTAAGGCTGTTACCCTGCAACAATCTCAAATACTGCCACTGTATCCAGTGGAAATATCCCAGACTTGCTCTGGGTTAGTTGTGACCAGAATCTCCTATGATAGCTCCAACTTCTTTAAGCCTCTATTAGTTTTTCAGAAATGGTTTGGATTTCAGAAATGACTATTTGCAACCAGTGCATCCCTCAGTTTCCCCCGAGGAAATGCTGAAATGTGTTCGTGTGGAAACTCAGCTGTGTTGTGTTAGCTTGTGAATTCTGTACAAGCAGGTACTGGAATTTTTCTTGCCCTTGTAAGCCAAAGAGGTGATGCACATCCTGCGATTTGCAGGACTGAGTCCTTAAACTGCATTCTTTTCTGTACTTGTCATCTAGAGAAAAACAGTACGGCAAGCAACCTGAGATTTTCCTGAGCATTTTAGACCAAATCCAGGGAAGAGAAAGATATTAAAATAAGTACCTGATTGAATATTTATTTTATAATTAATTTTTTTTCAAAACCATATATATATTTGTTACAAATCCATAACAATGGTAATTTATGTTTACTAGCCTTCACGAAAAAAAAAAAAAAGAGGAAGATGAAAAAGACCCACTACTTGTTTGAGTAGAGATTACTGGAAACCATTTAGCTAACGCTTCCTTCCCACCAACGGAGACAGACCCCCCCCGAACATCTCTGCATCTGAACAGCTCGCCCACAGGGACGACTTGTATGGGCACATTTGTTGGCTGTGGGGAGTTTGGGATAACTCTGCTTCCAACACCAACGCATGGGGATAAACCTCGGACTGCGAGCGTTTAGCAGCCTGCTTACTGCTCTACCAATTTATGGGGGACTCTCTGGCTGCTGGGGAGGTGTAGAGGGGAACAGGGTCAGATTTTGGGTACCCTGTACATGCTCTTCCTGACAGCAGCTCATACAAGGGAAGGTATTTACCTGCTTTGCATCAGAAATATCACTTGGAAGGATTGTGCTGCTTTGCATCCACTTGATTACAACTCGGGGCAGTGTTTTGCCAATTTTCTGCATGGGCCTTGCAGGTTTTTCAATGCGCCAGACAGCTCACATGCTTGTTGAAGGGCAAATACGGGAAGCAATTTAGTGCCCCTGCCAGCACTCAGGGGCATGTAGCTCTCAGTGGGAGGATGTTTTTGAAACCTCTAGACTTTGACACAGCTACTTATGCCCTTAACATTTAAAACGTCTTTAGGTTGTGGGTGGTTGTTGGTTGGTTTTTGTTTGTTTTGTTTTTTTTAAACTGGTCCCTCAGTGGAGAATCTGTCAAACGGGTCTGTGGCTCCTTGCCCAGACCACGGTGTGGAGGCCACGAGGCTCAGTTCGGGTTCCAGGGCTCAAAGGTGGCACAGCAGAGCTCTTGACCCACCATGGCAATGGAGTACCAGATTTAACATTAACATTAAAATCACTCATTCTGCAATTACATTTGACGTTCTTTCAGCCTTATGTGTATGTCTTGGGGGAGTTTGGGGAATTGAGACAATAAAATGAATATGGGGAATGAAGGTCTAAAATGCCTAAAAAACTCTTCAAAATAAAACACAGCCAAAAAACTTCATAAACAAGCTAATGAAAAACCAGTGCAAAACCATCTTATGGAACCTATTGTACAGAATACATCTTTCCCCTTTTCCTGTCCCCCAAGCATATCCTGGGGAGAACTTCCTTACAGCTGTGGCAGAAACCTACAATGGAACGTTCATTGCACCGCCTAAACTCATTCCTTAATCATCTTCATCAAATTTCCTAAAGATTATTGGCATTGGTTCACTACTCTCACAAAACTGTGCTCATCTATAGCAATAGAGTATTCACTTTTGTCTCTTTGTACCTGAGGCTGTACTTTTACCTGGAAATATGAAATTTGCAGGTAAAAATATCTCTTTTGGGTGCAATTTCAAATAGCAAGCATGAAGGATAGATGAAATTCTAATATAAAAGCAAATGATTGTTAAAGAACTACTGGCATTGAGGATTATTTTAAACCATACATTTAGTCAGATTAATTAGTTAGGATTAGTTTCTACTGCAAATTTATGCAGAGCCTTAATCATAGAACTTCACTGATAATTACTTGCTTGCATCCTCATGAAAAGAGGAGATAAAGGGTAGTTGATGAAAGGCTCAAATTTATTGTCCCTGCAGAAATAAAAACAAACTTATTCCTGTTATACAGAATGGCCACACAGAGAGTTTCTAGTTCCATACTTTGAAAATAGCATTGTTATTAACGGACAGGAATTATTTAATAAAAAATAAGAGGTAACGTGCTCTTTCATATTGGGATCGAAGTACTTATTATTGCTTTGATATCCTTTTTTAATAAAATGAAAAGGACTTACTCTCTTTAGGATGACATTAAAACAGGCTTTACAGAATAGAAGGGAAACCCTGATAAGCTCACTCTTTCCTTTCCTTCCTTCCTTCCTTTCTTTCTTTCTTTCTTTCTTTCTTTCTTTCTTTCTTTCTTTCTTTCTTTCTTTCTTTCTTTCTTTCTTTCTTTCTTCCTTCCTTCCTTCCTTCCTTCCTTCCTTCCTTCCTTCCTTCCTTCGTCTGTCTTTCTGTCTGTCTTTCTGTCTTTCTGTCTTTCTTGGTTGATAACCTACTGTAATCAATGAGAATATTGTATTGACTCCTCTGGATTTAGGACTGGACCCTAGATCACCTGCAAATAAATGAGAGTTACCGAAGGACCTGTTTTTAAACTGACAGCCTCCAGCTTGCCTCAGTTGTCTCCGTGCCCTTCTCCTTAAGTGTTTTCTTGTAGATTGTAAGCTTTCTGGCACGAGGAATATTGTTTGTTTACATGTGCAGAAGTTAATGAAATAGCTGTTCAACTCAGTTTGTCTCCAGGCATTTCCATGTTTCGTTTGTTATTTACTAATACAGATGGCCAACCACACAGATTTAATGATCACAAGAGGGAAGGACTCCATTAGTTTTCTTTTCTATACAACTCCATAGGAAAATAAGCTTCATTATTTCTTTAATGACAGAATAAATTTTTCAAATGGACAAATTCCCCATCCCAATTCTCTGTGCAAATCAGGGCAAACAAGTCATATCTAAATTTCCAGCTACTTCTTACGATATATGTTGATCTACTTCAACACCTTTGATGGATTGCACAATTAGCGCAATCTGTTTTGAAACACCTTTCTGAATTCATGGAGCAGTTGCTGCTGCAGAAATACTGGGCGTTTTTAGCTTCAGGTAAGATTCAGCTATCTGGAAAGCATCTTTAGAACTTTTGTACTTACTTCATGCTGGGGGAGCCTTGTAAATGCATATTGATTAAGTTACAAGGTGTAAGCTGGAAAATATTGTTTCACTAAAATTGCAGTTAAATTTAATACTAATGAAACGTATACTAGGGAAATAACTGATACCTAAGAAGCTCTTTCTATGGAAGACAAAGAAACTTCTCCACTAACGAAGCAATTCTGTTCTCGCACTGTTTGCAGCACACGTGGAATAGTGCTGCTCAATCTAACTGGATTGTTCGGATTTACAGGGGAGAGTAATATTTACCTTTGCCTCTTCGTAAAGTCCTTACCTCCAGACATTTTAAGGGACATTTAAATTTACCTACCTTTGCCTAGCTATTTGTCCATGCTCCCTTTATTTTCAATACAGAGGGCAAGTCATCTCAGTTCTCTCCAGCATTTTGGGATGGCTGAGGTGTCCGGAGGTGCTTGTTAAGGGCCAGGCTCCAGATTTTAAAACAGCTGAAGGAAAGGAGAGGAATCTCAGTTTTACTGCAGATTTCCCAGATGCCCTCCACTTGCAGAGCCTGCTGGATGTTGATTATGAATCTCTAGGAAATCATAAACTCAGTGCCCATTTTGGGGAACAGGAGAACATTTCTGCACAGTTCTTTGGGAAGTCATTTACCGCTTGCAACGCAGGAGAGCTCAGGAGCTGTGACTGGCTGTGTCTATGACACAAGGCATTACACAGATGCACGGTAAAAAAAAAAAAAAAAAAAAAGAAGCCTTTATTTTTTCCCCCAGACAATTACCTTTCATGTTCAACAGCATCCGTGCGTGGAGCAAAACAAACAAAGCGGGAGGTGAGAGAGGCAACTCCTACAGGCATGTTTTGCATAGTATATAGTATATGAATGTAATGAGCAGATTAGAAGCGGTAAGTGCATTTGCTTCCAGCCTACTCATTAATTTTTGCTACAGCCTATGTTTCTGTGAGGCACAACTAATTTTTAAGGCTTGGTCATGAGCCCTTTTTTTAGTCAGGTTTTCTTTTGGTTTCCTTTCTCATTTGTGCATTTTGGGCCTTTTGAACATACAATCACGGCGTGTCTTTTCCCTCCTGTTCCAGAGGAGAGAGAAAAGGTCCATTTTGGAATTTTTTGATGGCTGAATTGAACACAGCACATTTTTAGCAAACACTCCTTCTCCTGAGACCTCCCAATTTAAATTTTCAATCACGTATTACTGCTGTTTGTATGCAAAACCTCTGATTATGTTGCCCCAAATAATCACCTCCAAAGGGAAAGGGTGACAAAAAGATTGCCATGCTGCCAAGGATTTTGTAGACCTTGAATCCTCCTGGGAGGGAGACAGAATATGGAGCCAGGAAAAAGAAAATGTCTACAAGTAATTTTTTGTAATAGGTTTTGTCATTTTCAATTAATTCTTTTTTAGCAATAATCTGTTGAATATAGTGGAGAAATGGAACATCTTGTTTGTCAATTAATATAGAGTGCTTTACAAAAGATGTTATGACATTTGCCTCACTCTGTCTACATCAATATGACAGTCTCCTTAATAGTTCAGTGGTTTTTTTCCTTATGTTTTTACCACAAGGACAAGATGGAGTCACCATTCTTCCTGTGGTATATACTTACCTTCTCCCCATGCAATATTCGTTTTACCTCTTGTGATCTTTTTCAAAATGTTTCTTTAGATGTCTGTTTGCTGCAGAGAGACATAAATATGGATTTGTGTAACCTAGTGTTTAATGAATCCAGTGCTCATTACACGGGAAGTGAACTGTTAACTGGCTTTTCTGAAACTCTGTTTAAAATAAGAGCCTTAGTTAGCAGCTGGCTTCAAGTCTCTCATTTTTGGGGTAGCTGAGAATGAATCGCTGAGAGACAGACACTAGCTGATACGCTCTGCACATCACACCAGCATACACACAAACATAAATATTCAATATCACTATGAATTTTTAGGTAACAAAGGAGCTGAAAATTTGCCCTTGATATGACCTTGCCCGCTGCAGAGGAGCTTTCATGGAGGAGGAGACAAACATTGGAAGAACTGAGATTTCTGAGAGGTCCCTTCCAACTCTGAAATTCTGTGATTCTGTGATTCTGTGATTCTCCTCCTTTGAAAGGCTGCGTGAGACAAATGCCTCGCAGAGCAGGAGGTACTTGTGTGCACATTGGTCCTCGAGGGAGATGGAAATGCCGTGCATTGCAGAGGAGACTGAGCACTTCGCTTAAGAAGTTTGGAAAAGAAATGACTGGGATGATTTGATTAGACAAACATGGTAGGAACTATCACCATTTAAAAATAACAATAATAACAATATTTGTAGGTTCCTAGGCACTAGAATGGGGAAAGATTTGGATGCTGTTAGGTTTAGTCTTGGACAATATTGCTTATATGTCCTACTGAATGGATCTCACCTCCCTTTTAGTACAATAAAACTGAAGCAATAACTCTGCAAAATAGTTAACTATCAGAGAGGTGGATTTAAATCTGTGTTTACTGTTCTGTAGCAGAGTGGAAAACACTTAACTTTTCCAGTAGGAAGAAAGAGAATTTATTAGCACAAGAAAAATGTGATCTGAGATAAACCTAAGACACGGAGCCAAGAAAACTGTGCAAACCATACTTTAGGGATGAAATAATAGTGCGCGGATCAGTACACACAAAACCTCTTTCACTAATATTTTCTTCAGCTGCAAGATTTGTGTTTGATGGTTGAATAGTTCAACTGATTTCATAAGACAAATTAGATTGCTTTATTTTCCTCTTTGTATAGAAATCCCTGCCCTCTGATCCCATTCCTGAGGAATTTTAGGTCAATTACAGTGCTGCAATGTCCTTTGCTAACTGTGCCTTCACGTACTCTTTCCCTGAGAGACTCCCAAACTTGGCAGCGAATGGAGCCATCCCCAGATTCTCCTGCTGATAAAGAAGTTGGTCTGACAAAGACCTTCCTCTCTATTTGGCCCGTGTAGGACCTGGCCTGTGAATTGCAAAGGACAGACAGAGTATGTGAGCTTGAAGCAGCCTGAGTTTCTCCTCACCACTGCCGTAGGCAGGAAAGTTTGCCAGCTCCAGATTTACTGCATCTGGGCAAAAGGGGCTGTTACAGGGGGCAGCCCCTGCCAGTGTGTACAAGGTGGGAATGAAATCAGATCCATGATGCTCTTCTAGCCCTGCCTGCAGGGAGGCAGAGGCTCTGAGCAACTGTGAGACCCTACAACTCCTCTTTAATCTTCTTGTTGGCATCATCCTTGCTCCCAACTAAGGTGAGCAGGAGAGCACCACCAGAAAAAAGCAGAAATAAAGATAATTTTTTCTTATTTTTTTTATTTTTTTCGATATCCTCTCCGTCTTTGCATGGAAGTTCAGCCAACACAAACTTGAATTAAAAGGGTTCAACCACTGAAGGAGAGAGAAGAACAGATCTCTGTGATTCCAGGGGAAAATGTCTATGTTTACTTGACCTTGGGAGAAATCATTCACCAAAAGATTAAGAGTTGCCTGCAAATAATGTAAGAGCAATGCAGATAAAGAAAATGAGCACTTTCAGCCAGGCGGCGATGCATGGTTAAGACCAAAATCCATTCCCATATGAAATACTCCGACATTACTTAACAGCGGATCTGGGTGTGAACTTTGAATCTGGTGCTTCCACCTCCGCTGGTGCAAATTGAACTCTGGCTCTTCTGCCCTGTACGGGCACTTGCAGTTTGCCTTATTGAGAATGGAGCCACATAAAAGCCTTGGCATTTACATAGTTAACTGGAGGTATTAAGGAAAGGTCTGGATTCACAATTCGCTAACCCAGAGCTTGTAAAATGCTGGCGGCCCTAAAGGCAGGCTGGTGATGTCAAGCTGTCTTTGAGAGGCAGAAGGTCCCCGTGGGGCTGATTTCCCGATCCACTGAGGTGTCCATGGGTGATTCACTGCCGTTTCACCCCCCAGGAGGAGGTAACACCCTGCTCTTCCTCGGAAGAGCACTGAAAGCCTCAGCCTTGTTTTCCCCCAGCTGGCTCAATCACGGCTCCGTAAGCCCAGCCATCATCAGTTGTATTGCTCAAAGGCTGAAATGCTCCCAGTCTGGTTTTTTTTTCCACACTAGAAATGTATTTAAATTAATGTTATTTAGCACAAACACTAGCTGAACTAATTTCATGCTCTCTCACAGCCTTCTTTGGGGCACAGCGTAGTACTCCATGCTGTCTGCTGTAACTGTCTCCTCATCAGACCTCTCAGCGGAAAAGAAAATAATGTTAAAATCAAAGTCACACTAGTAGAAACGGCAATTTTCTTGAGTCCCCTTCTGCAAGGAGATGATAAACTTTTTACGCATTTGTGCATTGCTTTTCCACATGCAGCCTTAGACTGTAAGTGTTATAAAGGAGAAAACTGAATTTTTCCTTCTACGGCATAATGTTTGAGAAGGATACTGTCCTGGTTTGAGGTAGAACAGAGCCAACTTTCTGTTCAATAATTTTACTTCTTAGCTAGGCCTCTTCTAGCTCTCTGAAATTAACAGCATATTGTGCAGAAAACTGTTCTTTCTCAGAGTGATAAGACCAATGTTTATAGTTAATGCCAAGAAATGGTATGCAGAGAGGCTCTTGCTTATATGTATTGCTATAACAACCAACGTCAGCTAATTTTGTTATTTGCCCCATTGGAGGGTCAGAAATGGAAAAGCGTAGAGGGGTCCCACCTGCAGGGAGGAGCAGACAGGACAGGTGACCCAAAATTGACCAATAGGGGTATTCCATCCCATCTGCCCCATGCTCAGTATAAAATCTGAGGGATCAACGGGTCAGCCCTCTTTCTTCAATGGCCGACATCTGAGGAGAACCTTGTCTTTTCATCTGGTCCATGCATTCCTGAATCCAGATCCTGAATCCAGTTCCCATCTGTCGCTGAGTCTAGTCTGGGACTTCCCCAGTCATCCTGCTTGATATGGTTTTGTATATCTTGTATCTATTTCATTATTTCCTTTTTATTTTATTATTAATATTTCATTAAAGCAGTTTAGTTCCTTCTAAACTCGTGACTCTCCTTGGAACAAGAGGTGGGGGAGAGCAACTGTCGTCCCGTCATTGGCCAATCTGGCCTAAACCACAACAGATACAACTATGACTATTGAAATTATCTCAGGAATTAAAAATACAATATTTATATAAAAAAATAATAATTAGAGGCTAATAATATTTCCTATCAGAAGGGACTATTTAGCCTGACTTCTCTGTAGGAAGACTGGTAGAGTCTGTTCAAAATGGCTCATACCAAAACCTCTTGAAGTTAATTCTACCCACCTTTTCCTTCACCAAGTGTAGCACACAAACACTTAGCAGGTCACCTGGACCACCTCTTAAGATTCTGCAGTCTTTGAAGTTTTTAAAACTTGAATTTGAATGTACTTCATATTCCTCAGTCAGATACCCTTTTCAGAGGGACAGGACAATGATATATATATCCAAAAATATGATGTCAAGTTTATTCCATATGTTGGGCCCAAATATGATTCTGAAATGTTTCTCCGTAACCCAGAAAAAGAGGAAGAAGGCAGAAAAGACTTGTGCTGATTCTGTAGATGTTAGAATTGTAAAATTTATTACTGAATGTGAGGCTACATTTAAGGGTGTCTCTGCTTTGAGTTGAATCTTCAGCTTACCTCTAAAGGTAGGCAATTGTAATGAAAATCTTCATTATATCCAGCCCCAGATGTATATGTTTCTTGGTTGATATGTGTGACAGAAGTCATCTTCTTTTATCCCTATTTGTTGGTAGACTCTACAAGCATGCTTTGCTGTGTGCTGTCCCACAAATCCTTTGCCTTTCTACATCCCTAGCAAAGCTTCAGTAAGCTTGGCTTGTTTCCAGAAAACATTCTTTGTGAGAATTAAAAGAGAGAATTCAAAACTCCATATAATAAAAGCAAATAAAATACAGCAGAAATCATTTCTGATCTCAGGCAAAAGCTGAGAATGAAAATAAATAAAGACCAAATGCTGCTTACTGAACTTTGCAGTGCGCACAGATCAGGAAATAAAATGATTTTGTTGGTTCTATTATCATTCTTGCAAGCACAACACAAAGCATTGCTGATATGGTACAGGTCCATCTGCCAGCTGGGGAAGAAGAAAAGGAAAAGCAATTAAGAACATTAGAAATTAGGTTTGTTGCTCTGGGCTGGAAATATCCAGTTAAGCATGCTGTGATTCTGAACAGAGAAGAATCGGAGATGAGCCAAGAGAGAATTTCTCTTGATATTATCACTTGACCTGTTTCCCCTGCCTTCCCCAACTCCCCCAGACATGGATGTATCTGTAGCCAAACCACCTCTGGCTCTCAAAGATAAAGTCAGGTACTCCATGTATAAATCTGCATTTCTGAGGATGTGTGGGCTAAATACTAGCCTGGACAACTTACTCTCCCATCTGACACTGTGATAGAAGAAGACTTGTCTGTGCATCTCAGCGAGGACACCCGTCCCTGATTTCCAGAGCAAGGAACTAGGTGACCATTATGCCTTGCCCTGCTCCTGCTCCCGCTCCCATCACCTCCCTAACTCAAATTTGCTTGACGTGTGAAACGGAAGCAGCAAAAGTAATTCTTGCCCTATACAGGCAGTGAGAAATTCATACCTCCTCAAGGAAGAGGGCGCAGAATTAACTCTCTTGCAAGTGACCTTGTGCATTTTGCAGTTTGTCCCATGCCGTTTAATCAGCATTGGGTTTGCTTTTGGGCACAACACTGGCAAAGGTCTGCTTTTGTTACGCTTCTTGCACTTTTGTTTTGGCAGTCTCGGTATCCTTTCTTGGTGATTCTACACTGCACTCCTCTGCTATGCACGTAAAACACTAATGGGAAATGAATCTCTGAGAAATGAATCTAGACTACTTTACTCTTATGTAAGCACATCAGGCAGCTGGTCCAGGTCCAGCCAGACACAGTTCCCATGAAACTAACCCTTATCTTTATGTTTCACTCTAATCTGTAGGAAATGAACACAAAGCCCTAATGCTATGTCTGCTTTACAGCATCTGTCCTTGCAAACTGAGGATGTAGAATAGACAATTTCCCTGATTTTTTTCTGGTTCCTTTGTTCCCAGAGCTACCATGACCTGTTGCCCAGAGTGCGTCTCTGAAGCTCATAAACCTACTACCTTTAAATCACTGCTGTGCCATGTGCAGGTCACCCCTGAGCCTGCACTAGATGTACTAAAGCCCCAGTTATTTTTGTAGACAGCACCACTGCTTCTTCCATCCCCTTCACATCTCGCACCTGCTTGACGTGCAGCCAAGCTGCCTCCTGCCAGCAGCTCGCACATGGTCAGCCGTCCTACGCCAGGGAAGCAGATTGGCATCTGCCAGGCTATCAGCAGGCACAATCGTCCCACGGATGGGTCACAGTTTTGGGCAGGAGCAAAGCGATCACTTGTTCATATTTAAATAGCTCTGGTCTCTGGAATAATGTCAGGCCACTGTTGGCTTGCTGGTGGTTTCACAGTTGGATTCTGGGATCCACCATGGGCTGGCTGCTAAGTCTTTCTTCTTTACACGCTTGTGTACATCACAGAGGGGCCAGCGGTGAGTTTACATACACCGACAGCGGTGGCCACCGTGCAGTGTGGAGGTGCAGTAGCCTGGAGACCCCCTCTATCGCCCAGCAGCCACCCAAATCAGTGACTGCCTGGAGAACATTATGGGCTGGGGACTGAGGATTCATCTGCCAGCACCCAACTGAGCAGCCACAGGCTGGGCACAGCCTTCGAGACAGATATTGCTGCAACCTGATGTGAAAACTGTGCCAGATTGTCTCCATTCATCAAGTGAGAGAATAGCAAAAATGGCCATTTTAATAAGGGCAGAATTAAACTTGAATACAGAAAAAATGAAACTAGTTGTCTAAACAGAATATATTTTTTATAACTTTTGCAGTGGTTTATAAATCGTTCCCAGCTAGTTCATGTTTGAGTGGGAGCTTTTTGTGGAATGTTGATGTTACTGCATTTTGCTCCTGTTCTGTGGAAAAATGTTTAGTTCAGTTTGTAGAAAGAGGTTGGAAATACAATCTTGTTGGGAAATGGTGGGATTCTTGAGACAGTCCAGGAATAAAGGAACCACAGAGAGATAAGGTGAAAAAAGTGTTATTAGCTCTCTAGTCAAGGATGAATTTACTCTGTTTGGGAACATTGCTCTCTTCTTTTGTATTGCACTGGGGAAATCAGGATTGATTTCTAAATATAATGATATAAATTGGAAATAAGTTTCAAAGGTAAACTTAGAGGTGCATATTTAAAGAGTAATGTTACACCTTTGTACTGTTGAGTTCAATTAAAAGACAGGTAGAACCACGAGGCTTAAAAGGAGCAAAACCCAGGTGAGTGCTCATAATGCCTCTTAATTTTGGTTTATTCCTGGCATTGGAAATGGGTGAGCATTTCTCATAAGAGGCTTGCTCCTACTCTTTCCTTTACTGAGCTGCCTATTTTCTGTGAGCTTGGGGAAACCTATGTCAACATTATAGAATTAGAACATTTTAAATGATGCAAACAGAATTTTGGCAGGATTTTATTCCATGATCTCTTTCGTAATTTTGCCTATTCATCCAGCTTGGAATTTAAAACCTGTTTAAATGCATCATTAAACTTTTCAGTTGGCTTATGGGATAGGTGCCACTATTTCTCGTTTAGCAAATCAATGAACTGAGGCACACAGAAATTGGGTCAAATCACCACTGGCATGAATTTTCCCTTGTATGCTCTATGACTGATCTCAGCCCATGCAGTGCTGTGCGGCTGAGACAGGTGCTGCATCTTGTAAGCACGGAGTAACCTGTGGTATTCATTCCCAAATGAGAAAGGACCTGACCTACGGCTGATATTGCCCCCACACACTGAGAATCATGTTAAGAACGGGTCACCAGAGGAGGTGAGAATGATCTCAGGAGCTTAGGTATTGGATTAAGGGTTTGACCTGAAGACAACTGCAGAGAATGCAAGTTTTCCACTGGCCTGAGTGGGTTGCTTGAGGTCGTCACAATTTCAGCCACTTCAGCAGTTCATAGTTTAATAGTTTCTAGTGGAGTTATCTGAATGGGAATAAAAGGCATCTCTCACAGCACAAAACCTCAAAATAATAAATTTTACAAATTAATGCTTCAGCTAGTTCAGCATCCAGTCTTGAATAATATCTCACTTGGAAACAAATGAGATGGTATTTCTGGAAGATCATTTGTGGGGAAAAACTATACTATTTAGGACAATATGCGTATAAGAAAACTGTGCTAGCTGATGCAAAGATACAATTTTATCTTGAGATCGTGAACATACTTCTTCTGTTATTATATTAATTCTCATTAGATATAGGTTTAAATTGGGGTGCTGATTTATCTCATGGAGTTTAGCAGAATGAAGAGGCAAAAAAAATATTCAGTTTTGTTGTCTTCCATTTTAACATTCCATTGGTTAATTGAGAGTTTGTTTTTTGAACAGGTTGTTACAGTGCATCGCTTTGCGTACATTAATGTTTTGATTTTGCTGTTAATTATATTCCAAGAATGCTTCTATTTTGCCCAAATCTGATAATTTTTAGAATTCATTACATTCAAAATTCTCTCTCATTTGAACAAGACATCAGCGATTATACAGCAGATGAAAATCAGTTATTGAGTATACATATATTCCCATCCACATTAAAAAGCTAAGAGTGTATTTATTGTATTTGTATGTAATAAAGTCAATTGTTTTAAAATAACTGTGAATATTGCGAGTAGCTACAGAATTTTTCATTGTTTCTGTTTTTCATCTCAAATAGTTGTTTCAAACACCAGCTCCTTATCTCCTTAATCCTTTTCCAAAATCCAATAACTGAAATAAAATTATGTTCTAAAATGATAGCAGAAATCAATTGCCAGAGATGTCAGTGGATGCTTATTGACACAGATTATACTATTTTCATATTGCCATAATGTTGGTCCAGATGCTCAACTGTCAGTTTTAGGCATTGAGTAGGTGGGTTTGGAAGCTCTAGCAGTCCAGAAGCAATTGCTTTTGCAGGCTCTGGAGTGACTATAGATCCATGAGGTTATTTATGACCTATAATTGCAGCTCTAGTGCCTAATGTATATTTGCACCATGCAGAAAATCCCATCCCCACTTGTTATCTGAACATAATCCTTTGTACAAATGGGCTGTGTGGGCCTCATTAGGGATTTACAGGAAAAGCCCAGTCTCCTGTTTCCTAGATATTCGATGTTTCTGAAGAAAGAGGAAAAGAAACGTCACTTGAAACTTTGTTGTTCTATTTCTGTATGACCTAATATCGCAGATTGAGTGTATACAAAATTCTATTAAGTTCTGACTGATGCTTTCCATGACTGGTAAACCGCTCTTGGTCAGAGCTGGGTGTATTAAAGTGCTTGGTTGATTTAGGATGTGGATGTAAATGGCAAAGCTCAGTTTATGAGCTTCATTATTTCTGGAGTGAGGTTTCCCATACAGTCCATTAATCTACCTGATTTTTATTATCTCTTTCTCAACAACAGCCACTTTCTTAATAGGTATTTTGACACTGAGGTTTAATGGCATTTAAAAAGATGACAGACCCATGCAAAGACGTTAAAAGTCATACGTATTAAATTGTTCAGTCATGAGAAGATCATTCCATCCCAGAAATGGAACCTCTGCTGTTCTTTTTCCATTTAGGTTTTAGTTTTTGCTCTGGTAGTTTGAACATAATACTCTGTATAAAATTATTTCCTTTTGCTTTCAGAAAAGATTTTTTTTTTCTGCTTGTCCACAAACTAGAAGAATGAGAGAGACAGCAGCTAGAGGATCCCAAGAACACTCACATTTTTTGAGCACTTCCAAAATCAGTATAAATCAATATGATAAAACAAAGTCCTCCGGCATTAATGCACCTGATCTTACATTACTATATAGACAGCTATTCCTTTGTCTGTACAAGCCACTCTGCCTTCAAAAATACATTTCATCTCCATACCAGTATAAAATTTGAGTAGGTGGCCTCCCAATTCTGAGGCAAAACCAAGTCAAACTTCATGTTGACAAGATTCTACTGTCTTCTTTGTCTCAGCAACCTGAGTCAGTAATCCAGATGAGACTTTCTTCCATGGATTCATAACAGAATATTTTATCTTTAAACTTCTTTGCAATATACTTTTCACTTGCAAAAAGCTCACTACATTTTAAGTGTACACATATATTTAAGCTGGCATTAGTTTTCATAACGAACATGAAAATGTAATATACATAGCCAGCTCAAGCTCATTACTGTGCTATTTTAATAAGTTTCATAGCATATTTGTGCAAAAAATAAATAAGCTTTTTTTATTAACAACCTGCATTACTTACAGAGAGCTCTTGCTGCAGGCAGAGGAAGCACCATCTTTTCTGATGGTCGGAAGCTTTTCACCCTGTATATATGGTTGCAAAAGGATCAGGGATGCAGTCCTGCAGAGAACATAGATTTTCTGCCATGTATGGAGCAGTTAAAACTTCATGCATGTGTTCTCTTCTTGGAAAAGTCTCTCTGGTTTAACACATGTTTTTTAGCTCTGAAATGCAGGGTTTCTGCAATATGTTCTCAACATAATTCTGGACAAGTGCCTGTGTGAATGGAGGCGCTCGCAGTGAAGGAGTAATGCGATCTTTGGAATAGATTAGTATGAATGGGAGCGCTTCAACAGCGGAGATCAGACAGACTTGTGTGGGATTTTTCATTCCACTTGCAAGAGTTAAAAATCGTTGTTTGTGGTCATTGTACCTTTTCCAGAGTGTTGCACCTCTTAATGTAAAAACCTATCTTTTTCCTCGGGGACAGTCTGTAAGAGGATTTAGTCCTGTACAGTAACATGCCTTGCGTCTTTCCCTAGTGGTTTTATCCTTGTCTCTAGGTTCTTGTGATCTGGCTATATGAATAGAGTGGCAAGTAAGCTTGTTTCACTGTAAAGATAGACATATTTAAAGCAGTGAAGATAAAACATATTCATCTCTACAGTGGTGATCTCCTTTAGAAGTCCTAGCTTCCAACTGCTATGCAAATGGAAGTAGAATCACAGAATGAGCCACTTTGGGATGGACCACAAGTACCTCCAGCCCAACCTCCTGCTTCAAGCAGAGTGAGACCAGACCAGGCTGCTCAGGGCTTTATCCAGTTGGTTCTTGAAACCTCCAAGGATGGAGACTGCACAAGCTGTCTGGGCAGCCTGATCCAGTGCCTGACTGTCCTCAGTGAAATTTCCTTCCTTGTATGCAGCTGGAATATCTTCTTTCCATTTATGACTCCTGCCTCTCATTCCCCTGATGTGCACTGTTGTGAAGAGCCTGGCTCCAGCTCCTCAATGACCCTCCAGGTGGGCAGGGTCCGGCTGCTGTGAGACCCCCCCCGAATCTCTCCTTCATCCAGGCTGAACAGGCCCAGCCCCTCAGTGCTCCAGCCCTGACCATCCTGGTGGCCTCTGCTGGACTTCCCCAAGTCTATCAACGTCCTCCTACATCGGGCCCAGAGTTCTGCAGAAATAACTGCAGAAACAAGGTCTTAAACTTGTGTTTGTCACTGGCACACTTTTATACCATTCATTTATCTTGCTATTGACTGACCTAACTTCTCAGCACTATGAAGAAAACAAAATCTGCTATCATTTAACTATCATCTTCTTTGAATTTCATTAAGAACATTATACTTATTTTTCCTATAATGTCTTCTTTTCAGTTTCTTTGCCTAGCTCCATGCATGGCAGACATTTTTCAAGATTAATGAATTCTTTAGTGATAACATCATTAGTCACCATCTGAAGATCCAATAATCCTTTAAAGGACTGATGTGAAAGTCAATACATGCATGAAAGAAGGTTTTTAAATTGCTTCCTGTTTCTAGCAAGTCAATAAAGGCCCTCAGCAGGAGGCTGAACATCTCAGTATCCCAGTGTAACAGCAGCTGGAGGCTTTTCAGGACAGGACACAATCACACATGCAAGGCAGGAATGTTTAAAGCTACTTCAAGGTTTATCTGCAAAAGAGGTCTCTTTCTAAGGACCTCAGGGTGGCAAGATGAATGAAAAGGAAAGTGCCTTCTCTGTCTTTATTTTTAAATGGCATCTGCAAAGTTCTCTCTGAACTTTATTTTACCCTCACCATCGAAGGAGAGATTGCAAAAGATATCAACTGGGAGGAGCAGTCGCTGCACTGGAGGATAGGGCTGCTGTTCAGAAAGACCTCAATCAGATGGAGAAATGGGCTGTCAGGAACCTGATGGAGTCCAGCCAAGGCCTTTTGATGATTCACAATCCCTTTTTTGTCTCCTTCAAAAATGAGGTGAATGAGATTCACCACTGTGGGAAGAAGTGGGCAATGGATGTAGGGGTTGAAGAGTTGAGCTGGTATTAGGCAAAATATTCCTCTCTCCTTCCAGCAGTATGCATCACCACCTTTTGTTGTGGTGCTATAAATCAAGTAGGACTAAAACATCAGAAAACAGTAAACTACCTTGAAGGCATAAATAAATATTTCTGCTTGCTAAGAGGCAAGGAAGGTTTCTCACATGCGTCCCTCTCTCTGGAGCCTTCCCTTGACCATTTGAAGCAGAGGAGCTCCATTATCCCGTGCTGCTGAGGATCCCCGTATCACACCCAGGGCTCTCTCCCTGCAGGAAAAGCTGCCTTTTAATTTCTGTCTGTGTCTAAAGTGAGGAAAGTTCGTTCATGACAGTCTCTTTTTCACAGATGACTGCAAGAGTTGAATTATCAGGGCAGCTTCTCAGGACATTTTTTTTTCCTCCATCTCCTCCCCTAAGGGTTTTGTTTTGACTCATTGTTTATGTTCGCTGGAATTGCCCCAAAAGTAATTATGCATCAGGAAATCTGGGACATCCCTGAAGTCCAGCTTGAAAGGCAATTTGTGCAGCTGGAAGAAGAGCTAAACAGGTGAAGCTCCTTCGTAGAGCAGAGCTCTCTTGGTGCCAGTGAGCTGGTTGGATTTGGCTAGGATGAGCCTGCTGGGCATATTTTGTTTAGGGAGAAGAGATAAAAGGATTTTATGGCAGCTTATGTAGCCAAACATTCACCTGCCACCTCCTTTGCTTGTGCGAGGCCAGGCACCAGCACACGCGTGTCTCTTTCAGGGCAGAGCTTGGTCACCCCTTCCACCACCAGGACAGTCAGACACCAAAGCACTTTCAACAATATTTGTGAAAATCCAGGCATGTTGCCACTGTTCTTCAAGGGAAAGCAGTAACGGCTTCTATCTAAATCTTACTTAGCATATCATCGCTGCCTTTCAGAGCACTTGGCATTGATAGCTTTTTATATAACTGATAAAATAAATGAACAGAGGTTCCTCTACATTTATTTCACAGATCTTTAAAAACAAACTGTTCACACTTTTCTCAGCGGCTTAGCTGTAAGATCAGAAGCCAGAGGTCACTTGTTATCTCACAGAGGTTTTAAAGTGGAGATATTTACTGTAGTGATTTATAATGCCATCCCTGACCTTGGATTACTTGGTAGCAATTAAACCAAGTGTTTA
This sequence comes from Rissa tridactyla, assembly GCF_028500815.1. Classification (NCBI taxonomy): domain Eukaryota; kingdom Metazoa; phylum Chordata; class Aves; order Charadriiformes; family Laridae; genus Rissa; species Rissa tridactyla. The sequence goes on along the minus strand of NC_071468.1, from coordinate 111,120,986 downwards.
AGTTCCTGGAGAATTAGGAGACATGTTAGAGTGGAAGAGAACTTTTTCACCTTGTCCTGTACAAAAATAGTCTTTTGATTCATAAGCCACAACCTTGCTGCTGTTTCCTAGGTTTTCCTGCAGGTACCCGTCAGAAGCAATCAGAGGAAGAACAGTGTATTGATGAGAATAACACAATAATTTTATGTCATTAAAAATTATTCATGTATTCAGTTTCATTGAGGCTTCTCCTGTAGGACTCACTAGAAAGAATTAACAACTGGAAATTGAAGGGATAAGACATATAGCCATTAATTTTCAGGAACATTCAATATCTTTTTGTGCTGGATTTTTTCCAATTAAGTGAGTCAATTTTGTGGTCCTTGTGGAAAAAATAAAGTAATGACAAGTTAATGCTGAGGGAAATGTGAATAGATTGAAGCTTGTTACTGAGTTGAGTTCATAGCTTCCTACCTGTCAACCTCTGGATTGTAAATGGGTGGTACTGTGCAGATCGATCTTCTCAGCACCATACGGAAAGTAACTATTGATAGAAAAAATATTTTATACATAAGCACAAAGGAGAAATATATAACTATATGTTTGTTTATATATATACCCATTAGTGAATCTATTTATTTTAAGATTCCTCTATTATAGCTGTAGCAAACTTTTCTGAAAGTACTTACAAGTATTTTTTATTAATTATGCCAGGCTGACTGTATTAACACATATATATGGGTATATACAGACATACTCATACACACACACATATGCACCATCACTGTTCCAACTGCATTTGCCTTTAGCAAATGACTGACAGCACTAAAGCGACTTTCATCATATTGAATTAAAGTCACTCAAAGGAAATTGGAAAATGGAGCTTTGTGTGAAGACAGAATGGTATAAAAATGGAAAAGGTCTCTCGACCCCTTCTCTTTTGCCTCTGTCTCTGTAGTGTTTCTCTCTGTACTGCTTTTCATTCTTCTGCTCCCTATTACCCTTCTAAATGCTGTGCTACTCCCACCTGTTCTGTTCCTTTTCTTTCATACTAACTAGCAATACGTCCTTTCATGTTCCCGTCGAGCCTGGCCAAGTGGTAATTGCTCGCTCCCTCATGCACATTAACTTTTCTCATTGTCCTTAGCTGAAAAGGTGCAACTGTGCTGGCCCTTCAAGACGGTTTGTTTTAGATGGGATTTTTCAGGGTGATGAATCAAATTAATTTTGTTCTTCGGCCACCGCACTGCAGCTTTGATGTTTCTGTTCTTCCCACTAACACATCAATGACGGCGTCTTTTCTGCAATATAACACCATACCAGGCAGTCTGATGGAGGGATAACTTCATGCCATTTTAGTACCCAGCTACTACCAAGTGTTAATGGTGTTTTGACAGTAGTAAAATCCATGGCTGTCACTCCATCTGTAATAAACAGGAGATGAAGTCACACTGTTTCTATGCAGGGGCACAGTGAGGACTAGAGAACATGATGCTAAGCATATGTGTGGCACTAAACATCATGGAACTACACCATTACTTGAGCTTCATCTGATTCATCTTATGATAAAAAATGAGCATGCAATAATGGAATAAGTGTTTGCAAATATTTTGCCTCTGAATTACAATCACAGATTTATTTCAATAATAAACATGGGAGTGCATCTTGATAGGTTGTTAGTTGAGTTGTGTGGGTGGTCAGTCTTTTATTTTTATTCAGACGATTCGGTAAAATCATATGATATAGTTATTTTGTCTGTAGTAAGAATACTGTACTCAGTCATCAGCTATACCAAGTGATCTTCACTCCTATTGAAATCGCAGGACAATAACATCAGAATCATTACGTGGAGTTTTGTTTGTTCTATTTGAATATGCATGAGAAGCTGTCCAGAGAATGCTAGGCAAGACGACACTTTTGTTAAAATGTTAAGAAAAAAGGACTTCGTAGAGTTAGAAGCAACCTTTGAGTATTGTAACAGAGTAAAATTTGGTGCTGAGTTAGTTAATGAAAATACTGTTTGTACTTTATCATTCAGGAGTCGATATGAAAACCTGGAAGCTAGATCTCCTTGCAGACTCTAAGAAAAAAATGTTAATTTCTGAAAGGCTTGATCTAGTCTTATCAGCTGGAAAGCACTAACCACGCTGTTCCCAGTCATTGTGGAAAGAGCCTGGAATTTACATTTCCAAAATAGGAGATGACAGCACAGTTTGTAATGCTGTCTTCTTTCACAGGAGGGACTGGAGATCTGAAGCTGCAGGCTCTCGAGGGTGGCAGAACAAAAAGAGGAGCTGTGCTGAGGAATGATTGCTTTGTCAGGATTATGGGCTGCAGTCAAGGCTGGAGGAGCTGCCTGAGTGTCACTTGTGTTTTGGAGAACGGTCACCATTCTGCTCCTATGGTTGTTTCTGTTCCAGAGCCAGAACACACGGCCCATTTCTGATTTTTATCTCATTTCCAACTGACACGACTGGCACAAGTCCTCTTTTGATCTGTGAGATCAGAAACAGATGTTGGGTGTATTAGCTTGATGATCTGGGGACAGGATTTACAGGCCTGGCTCCAGCAGCCACATCCAGGCAACCCCTGATCTAATGGGGAAGCCTGAAAGGTCATGACACCATGCCCGTGTCACAGACTGTGGGACCACCTTTTTAAGGCACCTTTGTTTATATTTGATAGACCTTTTTTAACCAAGTAGCAAGGGAGAGGCTCAGTCTATGACCCTTTGGTAAAAGAAGATAACTCCTTGCTATTATATTCACCTATATGTTTTTTTTGTAAAAGAAGACCATTCACCAGCTGTGCCCTCAGCAAAGTCCTCTGTACCTCACCACATGACTTACAAACTCAGGAAGCAGACAGGCAGACAGTAGACATAAAGGTTGAGGTCAAAGTTAAAACACCCAAGTACTGATGTCTATACGTGTGCCAACTGTCTCAGCTCCCTCTCGAGTCAGTGGAGATCTAGTCAATGCCAACAGTGGAGCCTCGCATGCAACTGAAGTTGCAGGGACCATGCTCAAGCAGACACAAGGGGTGGGATTCAGTTGCCCAAACACAGACATCTAGTATCAGTTCAGATCCAGGCAACCCCTGATCTAACAGGGAAGCCTGAAAGGTCATGACATCCTTGGCCTCTTGCTGCCTGCAAGAACCTACGGAACCTACAGAAAGGTTCATGAGTCCCCTAGGGTATATTTGCCATCCCTTGCAGATGTCTCAGACACCTTATCCTGTCTGGACAACCTGTTCCAACTGATCCTTCTTGAGCAGAGGGATTGGACTAGGTGATTTCAAAAGGTCTCTTCCAACCTAAATGATACTGTGGTCTCAGCTGGCAATAGATGCCAGTGCATTGGGCACCTGAAAGCTGCTGCTCTGCTGAAATGCCTGTAGGCTCCAACGACAGAGCTGACTCGATCCATTTGAGGATGCTTAGGAGTCAAGTACCCCATGAGATGCCCTACATCTGCCTGGGACTGGCAGATGCACAACAGCACTTATGGGAAATACGCACCCTTTCTGTGGCGGGCCAGGGGGACACCCTCATCACCGCAGGTACACTGGGTACTAACCTTTGAGTGACTGACTTCTCAATGGTCATGTCATTTGGAATACTGTGTAGCCAAAAGTCCAGGTGGCGAAGTCTGCCCATCCAAAATGAGTTGCTTCTGTGGCAACTTAACTCCTTGCTGTCATATTATGCAACTCTTTGAGTGTGCTACACTTCTGCATTTTATTTTTTTGTCTGTTACATTAACAAGCCCTCAGCTACCTGGAGCTTCCTTGCTATGCTGGGATTTGATCAAGCCATCTCTAAACCATTCTTGGGCACACTAAAAAAAGAGTGTTAATTATTATTATTTTTTTTAAATTTAAGGCAGTTTTTTCAGACTTTAATTCATTCCTGCAGCCTTTATGGTGAAAGTTGTTGAGTCTCTAAACCCATGCATGGTGGTACACCTCCTCTCCACCCTACTACTTAATAACTGTAGCACTGCAGCAGACATCACCTACCACATTGTGTGGGAATTGTCCTGCTTCAATTGTCCTGCCCAGTAACTCATCTCAACTCTAAGTGTCTTTCACCATCACATATCCAGGCTCTCATTCTGTAAGCATGAACAGCCTGTGTGCAAATCTAGCATTCAAATGTGCTGAAATGGATGATGGTTAAATGAGACCAATTTACCACACATTTGTTTCATGCTCTGCCTTTATCAGTCTTCACCAGAAAATAATTTACTTTCATTTGTGTTTGCATTTGTGTTGCAGTCTCTGCCGGCAAGAGTGAGGGTTTTTTGCCAACTCATTGGTAGACACTGATTAGGAAAACAGGATTGTGAAAAGCCTTAATGTGTTTTTGTAGCAGTTTGTGACCAAAAAAACCTCCAAAACCCAAAGAGGTTTGAGTGGCTTTTCATTCATCTTGGAGTTACACTAAGGGATGCTTCATTAAGTACTAAAGATTTGGAAGATCCCCCTCATGCCAGCGGACGTGGCCCACTGGAAAGGTGTGTGCCTTTTGTCACCTGGATCAGAACAAGGCAGATGAGCCGGCAACTGAGCGCTGGTGATCTTTCACCGAAGTACCTACCATTTCCCATGAAATCATAGCAGTGCTATTGTCTGAACAGGAGAGAAAGCCATAGAATCAAATGAAGGATGAAAAGAGCTGTTTTCATTTTAGTATCTGTTTAAAAATGAAGCTGTACCCATCACCCTCCCTATTTGGCCATTCAGTGGGAACCAATCTAATTTTCTCGTGCAAAACATTTTCTCCCACATCCCTAGTGCGGCACGGGGAAGAGTCTCTCATATATTCCCTGAGCAGAAGAGCAGCTGCAACTCTGGGCTGCAGGTGGATGTCCTTGTGTAAAACCTTGCTGTAAAGCATGTTTCCAGTCCCACATGCTACTGCCAAAGTCCTTTCCTTCCCACCGCAGCTGGAAGTGGCCTCTTCCCATCACTGAGGTACAAACAAATCCTTCGTGTTCTGTTGCACCTGCTGTTATCACAGAGCATGATGTGTCTTGGATTGATATAACAGTGAAATAGGTTGAAATCTGGGATTTTAGATTAGGGTCTTGCACTCCACTTCTAATTGCACGCTGCCCAAGAATCGGCAATGTTGGACTGCTTCAGAATCTCTTTGTCTTGCTATGCAAAATCCAATTTTTAGTCTACAAAGTGTACCAATTTGGATGAGGAAGGTAAGCCAGCAAACATCAGAAAGGAGTGTACCAGGAAATTATCTCCCTCTTCCCCACCTCTCTGTCACGGCTATAATCTCATTACCCAGGAGCAGTAAGAAATGTAGAGGAATGCAGTTAGCTCGCTTTATTTCCCTTGGTGGATGTGACAGAGCGACCCATTGAGCTGCTCTAACCTACATGGGGATTTCAGTGAACAGCCAGTTTACTTACAAACAGTCGCAACTTCTTTAGTCATATTGAATAAGACTTTACTATTTTCCCTCTAAGAATCCTGAAAATGGAGAACTGTGAGCTTTTCAGGGTGGCACATGCTCTTAGACGACAGGCTTAGCCAGCATAGCTGAGTGTTACTGTTAATTGCAGTGACACCTGCAAGTCTCAAATATTGTCACACTGGGGCTATCTACAGCCCTATGATTAAAATGTATACCCCTCCAAAAACCCCTTTGGCGACCCTTGGGTTTAGCTGAGGGAAGGACGTTGATGTCTCCTAGGCTGATCTATTCACTTCTTAAAATGTCTTGTGTACTTGGAGCCCCGTGGTATTTGGGTATGGTGGTTTTCCGTACAGGGAGGAGGAAGGGACAGACCTCTTTTGGGGTGATGTCAGTCATAACAACCCTTTGCCACCCACCCTCTCACTGCAAACTGATGCTTAGAGGGCATCCAGATGAATGAAGGGAAGGAGAGAGGCTTGTGTGCCTCACCTGGCCACCCCTGGGTGGCTGAGCCACGCAACTACTCCAGCAGCCCACATATACTCCCCCTCGCCAGCTCCCAGCTGCTCGTTGAGGACCGCTATTCTCTCTTTACACTTTCTTCCCAACTCAAAAACATTTTGCAGTCACTGATGAAAAGTCACATCAGATATAGGCGCAGCTCACTTCAATACATCTTTGAGTTGCTCGGGTCTCATGTGAACGGTCCTGATGGTAAAAGCCCCAACCTGAGGCGGACAGTAACAGCTCCAGTGGGCAAGGATGAAGTCCAGCTGGCAACTGGTGTTCACTCCTCCAGTCAAGGCAATACGAGTATGCCCTACGTGAGTCACGGCAGCGATGATGTCGTACAGCAGCAATTAATTTGCTCCTAAGGCAAATGAGTCCAAATGGTAAAGGCTTTTGCAAATGGAATTTACTGTTCCAATGCAAATAACTAACTGGCAAACAATAACCACTCCAGCCTGAAAGCCCGTCCAGCAATTGGTTGACATTTGTGCTGCAGAGAGTTTACAGATTCCCCACGAGTTGGATAGGAGCTGTGTTTTGCAGCAACAATTGATTTATTACTGTGACAACCAGTAGAAATAGAAGGACCTGCTGGCAAGCAAGGGTGTGATTTGTTCCTCTGCAAACAAGCAAGAGGTGTCCAGCTGGCTAGTGGCCATTCCCAAGCAAAAGCCCAGGGGAGGATGCAGGCTTTATCTCCTCTCTGCTTGAGTTTTGCCTGCTAAATAGTGAAGGAATTAGTTTGGTTTTTTTTTTTTTATATTGTACCAAAACACATTTGTATTTAGCAATGTTTCTACAAAGTCGGAGGGATGCAAAGGTCAGACTGTCTTCTAGATATTTCACTTCTCAAGCAATAGGAAGACACTTTATATGTTATTCATGAACAGAAAATGATTCTCATTTATATTGCAGCAGCCCCTGTAGGGACCAATCAAGGTCCCTTTGTCCCAATGCCTGATTGGTGGCTGTGAGTAGAAAATTGCTGGTGCCTGCTTGGATGCAGTTCAGAAACATCCTTTTTTTGCCATGTAAGGTTTAACATGAGCACATTCTGAGCAGTAAAGCACGTAAGCGCACGTTTAAAGCAATCTCTCTTCAGCGAAATGTTTCAGTCCTCCCAAAGAGAGGGGAATTTAAACGTGCGAAAATGCTCAGCTAAATCAGACAGGGCTGCTGCAGCTGGACCTCGTGTCTTTTGAGTGTTCCACATATAAGAGAGAGTTTTCTTTTAATATGTAGAAGGGTTTTGGGGAGTGGTTGGCCAACATGTCCAAATGAAGTCCGGAGGCAGTGTGTTTTCTCTCCTAGGCGTGTTCTAAGCCTGCCCCAGTGAACTGACCCAGTGCAGAGAGCCGCGAGGGGTGGGAGCGCACTCGTCATCGGCAAGCGTGTCAGGGGTGTGAGGAGCAAGAGAGATGAATCATTTCCATTTTCTGAAACAAAATAATGAAGTGCAATAGACCAAAATTAAGATATGAAAAATGAGGCTGAATGAAAAGAAAAACATGGCAGTGACAAGAGTTGTCCGATTACAGAGTAATCCCGATGGAACAAGGGAAGAAACCAAAATGGCGTGTAGTACTTCATGGTGGTTATTCTGGTATAGAATAAGACAGAAGGGTTAGTTCTTTGCTGGTTGATAATGGACAAGCTGAGACTTCAGGGATATGAGAATTCAAAATCAACGTATGACAATGAATACATTATTTATGTGAATATGGCAAAGAATATTTGTAGTGTATCGTTTTTGCTGTAAAAATAATAATAAAAAAAAATCAACATTGACCAACAGCCAGCTACAGCTACTTCATATTCTGGGTACTGTGCAAAATTGACATATCTTACTACGCTAGTAAGCCTGGAAAACACTGGCTTTGTAAAGCTGATAACTGTAATGTAGTGGAAACACTGTTTGGGATCAGCAGAGTGCATCGTACTGATAAAGAATTTCCCCGTAATGCTGTTATAGTAATTGAAGCTGCAGTTTGTCTTCTGAACAGCAAAGCAGGCTGAGGCTGCCAGAAGGTTTTCTAAAACTTCCCTTTGCAGTGCCGAGCAATTTGCTGCCGTCGTCCTGTGATTGCCCACCTGAGTTTCTACCGCTTTGTCAGCTCTAACACAGAATTCGTGAGCACAGACACTAATGAATACAGATAATTTTCATTCTTTAAGAAGTTTAACTGCTGCAGAGCATACAGGTTACTTCCTTATAGAATAGAGAATCACAACATTTCATGCTTAAACCAAAAAACAAAGCACTAAGGTCAGCCTTTGGGGGCCTCATTTTCATTGAAATCGGTAGAGCGGTGCATGGAAAATAACAGTGTTTTTGTGGGCATATACAAGATAGCGTTCAGTCTACCTTTCCATTTTGAGATTTTATTTTTAAAGAGAGTCCTCTACTTAGATTCCTTTTAAGATTTCCCTTCCTTTCTGCTTCTATTGTATATATCTTTAACTGACAAGGATGATTTAGCGGTACTTGACTCTCGGCATGTTAAAAAGATATTCAAGGCTTCCCCTTACATGGGAAGACAAAAAGCAGCTTTAAGACACTGGCAGCTTTCTCATCTACATATGAAAGCAACAAGAAAAGAAACAATTAAATGGCACAGCTTCTCCTGGAGCTCTCAGACCTTTCTATCATCTTCATTTGCCTCTTAGTGATTTACGTGAGCCTGCCTTGTGCATTAGCCTTGGCTCACTTGGCTGCATCATTTCCCCCAACACCTCTAAGGCAGGCAAAACTGCCACTGAATTCAGGCCTAATAGGGTTCACTGCAGGGAGAGAAGCCAATTTCAGTTTTAGTGGGATATCTACGGTTGAAACAAGTAAATTTAATATACATTGCCCTGCGTCGACTTTCACACTAGTGCTGTATTGCTGCAACTCTTGGTGAAGTTTGATTTACACCAGGCAGTGCAGAACTTATTCCTCACATCACTAAGGACCATCTGTCTCAAAGGGCAGGTGTCTCATGAAAGCTGGTGTGGAACGAGCAGTCGATATTCATGAATGGACAGCCTAAGCAAAATGCAGTAATCTTTGAATGGACAGCGAGCCAGACCCTTAGAAACCTGGTTGGGTACCAAGTGCATTCTCCTGTGTGTGTGCCCGGTAGCTGTCATACCTGTGCGAGTACGAAATTGTGCGGTTCGTCAGTGGATATAAGAGTGACAGCTGTGTTGACAGGGAGGAGGGAGGAAGCACTTCTGCCTAGCAGAATTCACAGGGGACGCCGTTCTATTTGTTTTAGCACATCTGGCGCTGCAGATGTGTCTGGAAGAGGGTTGTGGGGTTTTTTGTGTCTTTCAGTATGGATAATTGTGCATTAATATCTCTTACCCTTTAATTTTGTGGACATTTGACTGGCCTGTTTCAGCAAACACTTGTTCGTTACTCTTTCATCCAGTCTCAGGTGAGCATTTGGTGTAGTTATTTGAAAAATCAGTGTAGATTGAGAGAATACATGAGACTGAAAACAACATGGTCTTGGTTTCTAGTCTTAAGCATTTTTATCAGGTAGATTCAACGAGCACATTAGGCAAAAAGAAAGCTGCCTAAAGGGTTACTGAAACAGCATCACTGTCTCAGCTTCAGCTGCAAAAGGGACATTAGCAATGACTGCCCTTCTCACAGCCATGGACAGATGGGCTGTTGGATGGTGCTCAGCCCTCCTTCTGTTTGGCATGAGCTGGCTCTGCCTCCACGTTCCCCCCAACCCATGCACAGACCACAGAGGACATTTCAATTAACCTTGTGTGGCAGGTGCCATACCTGCAGCAAGGGCAGCTCTCCTGCACACGTGACAGCAGACAATAGTGGTATTCTAGTATTTCCCACAATTTTGATTTTTTTATAAGTGTCTTCAAATCGTGTATATCTATGGCAGTCCAGCAATAAAACCTAGCTGTAGATGGTCATTTCTGCCTGAACTTGACGCTGTTTCCAAAGCCAAGGTGGCTGTGACACGCCAGCAGAGCGTGGCATGAGTTGACGTGTTACGTGCCTGTCACTTCCCTGAGACTAATGCTGTGTGTCACGAACTACTGCAGCCGTCTCCCACACTTCTAAAAGCAATTTCTACTCTATTAAGTTCTACCCTTTATGGTGTCCAGGAAGCTAAAACCAGGCTTCATTTTACCTACAGCCTTAGCAATTGCCACCCATCTACCCTTGGGTGGGTTATTAAACGAAGGCTATCGAATCAGATTCTGCTGACAGCTATTTGATGTCAGACCTGGACTAATCCCAAATTTACAGCTGAAGTTGATGTTAGGAGCTAAAAGTTGGTCCTGTCAAGTTTTAACTCTGTACACTGCAGGCTGTATTAAAGATTCAAAGTTTTCTAGAAGCAGCCAGGGCTGGCTGCATGGGGCAGGTGTCCTATGGGATAACTTCTCAAGAGGATAGTTTGACCTGCTCACTGGGCCCTGAAATTTCCTGCTCAGTGAATTGAGGAGCTTCGGTATGAGAAGGGATGTCAACTAAAATTATAGTAGCTCTGTATTTTTCTCCATAATTCTTCTCAATGTGTCTCCTCTAGAAGAGTACTACATTTTCTTCCCAGAGCTTCCAATTTCATACAGGAAGGGTGACCCATTTCCTTTGTACACCGGGGAGTCCAAAGCAGAGTATTTGGGTAGCAGGGGGATGAGAAGAGATCCAGGCAGTTTATGCGGATTTTTCTGCCCTTGGAAATTTTCAGGCTGTTCCTGTCCTGGTTCCCAGGTGAAGTGTATTAGATACCAGGGGCCGGGCTCCCCCGAGAGACAGTTGTGCTACAGACTGTGCTGCAGACACTGGGGAAGCTGAGTGCAGTGGCTGATGCTGTTTCTGTGAGTCTGGAGCTGGGCCTACTGGGAATGCCTTGCATTCATTAATTTAATTGTATAGACTCAGCCAAAGTGTCCATAAAGTGCTTGGGAAGAGCTGGACGTGGGGCAGTCGCTGGTGAGTTGGGTGGGTGCAGCCTGGGCGCAGGAATGAGACCTGCACCAAGCCCGGTGAAGTCTCCCCCTTGAAAAGACTGCAGGGCTTGTCCTAACTTTGGACTTCAGAAAGTCCTGTGTCTAAGACAGGGGGACCCCAACTCAACCAGAGCCTTTGGATGGTGTCGCTTCCTCTCTGCAAAGGGACTGCACTGACACTCCTCTCCCACCCTCAAGCCTTCCAGTCTTTTAAGTCCTTTTCTTTTTTTAGATTAACTTGTAATAAAGGAAAATCAGCTCGGCTGGGTTGTGCCAAGCATTAAAAAAATTGAAAGCAAACGTCCCCTAGCTCGCTCCATCCTTTAAGGGGCAGAGCCTTTCCTCCAGCCCTGACTTCAAAGCCAGTGGTTTACAGTAGTTTCTTGGTCTGCGAGACTTGTCTCCCCCAAAGCCCCAGGAAACCTCTTGCTTTCTCCCATCAGGGTTGCGGCTGTGTAAGAACCCCTTGCTCCTCTCCAGTCCCACCGTGTCCTGCAGGCTGCCAGCCTGCCCCTTCCCTCTATCACTGCTGACATCTCCCCTTGCTCCTGCAGGGTTCCCACACCACAGGCGAGGCAAACAGGCAGGAATCCACCTGCCCACCTACAGCCTTTTAAGAACATACAACTTATGGCAATGAATCCAACAAATACGATCCCTAGTGCAGAAACCACACGGAGCCTGGCTTGAGACCAGAGTGAGCTGGAGTGGCACCAAGGTTGTCTCAAAGCTCTTTCCATGCTGACGTAGCATAGGCAGACCCCTGTGCTCAAAGGCATAAGTCACTGGAGAAATTAGTCCATAAAATTGTTTCTGATAAAATAGGCTTATTTTTTATTTAATGTCACGTTAAATAAATTGCAAAGTGCAGCAGTGAGGATTTAGTGCTTGCGGTGCTAACCATATCACTTAGCATTTATACAGTGCTTTCCTCATTCAGGAAAGCACTTTTGCTAACTTAATTCATCCTCAGCCACCCTCTGGACATCATGAGGGAAGTCAGGAACATTTAATATCCCTGCTGATAGATAAGGCGTATGGCTGGGACTGGCACAGCGCTGTTACTTTTCCTCTTCCCCCACCCTCAGCATCCCACCTGACTCAATTTTTGATGGCTACAGCCCATACTTGTGTCCTGGAAGTTGGGTGCTGGGATGCAGAGGGGAGGGTGAAGGGGTGCTTGTGCTGTGGAGGTCACCTGGATGGGCTGTTGGCCTTAGACAGGAGAGAATTTGGGACAAAATGGGCTGGTGAAAGGATTCTGGTACAGAAAGGTTTAGAGTTTGCCTTGAATTCTCTTACTTACTGGGGGTATGTAAGGCAGGACATGGTAATGGGGTTGGAGAAGAGGATGGTAGGTCTGGCACAGGGCCAGGGCACGGGGACACAAAGTAGGTGTCCCTGGAGGTGAGCACCCCAGGGTTTGAGGGGTATTGCTGAGAAAGGGCTTCAGCCTGGGGGAGCTGCGGGTTGATTTCCACGTCAGCAGACCTGCAGAGCGGGCAGTGTTCCTGGGGAGCCACTGCCCAGCCCCTAAACACCACCACTGCTCCCCACTCCCAGCGGAGCAGGTCTCTCCCCACCAACAGACACGTACCCCTTTGTCAGGGGCAAACAAGGCGCCAGGAGAGAGCACAGAGCCCACCCCACGGCTCTGTGCCCCTCTGGTCACTGTTGTGGTGGGGTGGATGCCACAGGCCTATCACTTGCCCATGTCCCAGGAAAAGAGTCCCAAGGACCTGTGTGGGGGTCCTTGGGCACCATGAGGTGCCCAGCGAGGGGTCATGGCTCATGATGGTATGTTTCATCTGGGCGAGGGGCTGCTCAGCACAAAAGGGAGCAAATAAGGACAGCTACTCTAGCCCTTTAATCATTTGGGATCCTACTTTTAACATATGTAAATACATCCGTGTGCCAGTTCTCCCCTCCCCTTTGAGCTGGCGTAACTCCTAGTTTCAATGGATTTCTCTGGTAGAGACCAGACCCATATATTGCAGTTGTTATGCGAGCCAAATTAATGCTCACATAGATGGCACTTGCTTTTGGAAAGGAGAGTAGCTACACACTGGTGTTGATTAATATGCTGATTAATGAATAAGATACTGAGTAGTGCCTACCACCTCCGTAAACTAACATTTACAAAACCACGCAGTTATAGTAGGGGTGGGATGTACTTCTTGAAAAAAAACCACCTAGTAATATGTTCATTCAGATAGATATTTTTACCATAAATCAGTTGGAGAGTATACTATTTTTATTGAAACTTCCTCTACACTTACTTTCAAAGAGTTAAAGTTTGTTTTTTAGAAGTACTCAATTTAACTCCCCTGTTAACTTCTCTTGCTTTAATAGTGAATTAAAAATACTACGAGTTAACTTAAAGTTTTTAAAATTACTTGATTATAAATCCTTTCTGCAAGATCCCTGCATATATAAATTACTATGTTGTAATTAAAAGCTAGAACAAATAATTTTTTGACTTGTTCCTTAAAATATATTGATTCTGTTCTACATGTCTGCCCAAACAATAGCTTCGTGTCCCACTGAAAATTATATTTTTTTTATGCAAAGAGGAACAGACACCTACCCAAAAATTTGACCCCAAATTACATTATACAAAAACCGGTCATTGACTCTAATATCCTGCACGCAGTATATGCTCATACTTGCAGTATCTCTAGGCTGAAACTGCTCATAATATTTTGCTGTAAACCTGAACCTAATACAAGTGAGAGGCTGCTTTAATTTTTTTAGGAGCAGTTCTCCTAGCTGCAAAGGCATTGAAGACAGCCTGGGAGACACAATCTGTGCGATGCTGCTCTTTATTGTCACAGGTACAGAGTTCTGATGTGTCAATGCTGCACATTCAGGTCATCGAACATTTACCGATCAGGAAGGGCTTTTCAGTCTCTAAAATGATTACAAATGGGTTTTGCCAGAACACACTCATTATAAGCAGTCTGATCTCAATGGAGTCCTACTATTTTATTTTGAGTAATAACGGCAAAGTCTTACCAACTGTTGATGGAGATACCATGGGGTTAATTTATATTCACGTTGGAAAAGCAAAGCAGTGCTCCCTCTCAACCCTGACAGATCCCACAAGTCTTTTCAGTAGTTGATTGTCAGGTTGTCCCCATCTATAGCTTAGCGCTGACAACAGCTCACGGTTTATTTGCAGCTTTGAAGCCTGGTCCTATAGTGTTTCTCTTCTGACAGTAGATGAATAAAGGTGTCACTGTGGGAGACTTTTAGCCGGCTGCTATAAAAAGGACCCTCCTTGCCGTCCCTCACAAGATCCTCTGGTTCACTTTTGGAGTTTGCGGTTTTCCCCTCGGCTGAGTTTAGCTCCATCAGCTCCAATTCGTGCTTGGCAGCTGTTTCTAAAACCCTCTGTTTGTTATAATACCTGACAAAGTTGTTAATGATAGGATGGATGGGAAGGGCGATCGCTATCACCCCGCAAAGAAAACTGATGGCAGCATTCAGTTTTCCTAGTGTTGTTTTAGGGTATATGTCTCCATATCCAACTGTGGTCATGGTAATGATTGCCCACCAAAATGACTGAGGGATGCTTTTAAATAAAGTTTCAGGGTGGCTTTGCTCCATGGTGTAACCCAGGGCAGAAAAGACAAAGATTCCAACGGCCAAGTACATGAGGAGCAGCCCGAGCTCCTTAAAGCTGCGTTTCAGGGCATACGTTAGGGTCTGGAGCCCTGAGGAGTGCCGAGCAAGCTTGAAAATCCTCGCGATCCTCATGATGCGCAGGGCCTGGACAGCCTGCTGGACGTTGCTCAGCTCCATGAGCTTGGCTCCCAAGTGTGTCAAGGTGAGGCTGACATAGAAAGGAAGTATTGCTAGCACGTCGACAATGTTCATGAAAGACAGGGCAAAGTGGAGTTTGTTGGGAGAGGAGATTAGCCTCAGCACGTACTCCATGGTAAACCAGCCTATGCAGGCTGTCTCTATGCTGTCCAGGGTCGGGTGCTCCATACGGTTCCCCTCCGCATCTACGACCTGCAGGTCTGGGATGGTGCCCACACACATCACGACAGAAGAGATCAAAATAAACAGAAAGGACAGAACAGCGATCACTCGAGCTGGGTAGGACGATTCTGGCTTCTCCAGAAATTTCCAGATGTATTTTTGGCACCTTTTCCAGCGACTTTCCGAGGCATCTACTCCCAAGTCATCCAGAATCAGTTGCACCCTTCGAGCTATTTCTTCCAGTTCCTCCTTTTTTTCACTTAGATGAGTTTTGCAGCAGTCATCCAAAAATTTCAGATCCACTTTCCAAAATTCCATTTCGTTCTTGAAACATATGGGACATATTCCTTTCTTCATGTGAATTTCCCCAAAGTAGTATACGTCAATAATGCATTTGAAAGCATCTGGATCTCTGTCAAAGTAAAACTCTCTCTTTCCAGGATCATAGTCATCACAGAGGGAGAATATGCTATCGTATCCCCCCGATAAACAGTTGATCAGCTCTGCCAGCCGTGTTTCTGGGTATTGATTCAGGTTATCTCCATAGAACACCTGCCTTACCCCACCGACATTGACTACAATCTCCATTTCTTCATTTTTTCCTGATCCGTCTGTGTCCACATCTGGAGACCTAGAGTCACCTGCCATTTTAATTATATCGAATTTTACTTGATTTTTAGCCTGTTGTCTGGTTTCAAAGCTTTGTGGTTTTAATTTCTCATGAAAGCAAATCAGCGCCGAGTCAGCTCTATTGCAAATGTTACCAAACTGACCCGGAGCGGTGGTGGGAAAGGTTACAGAGATAAACCTGCGGTCGGGAAAGCCTCGCGAGGTATGCAAGAAGCTGCGGGGAAAAGACAAGTCATTGGGCTGCTGTGCCTGCAAGCAGGATGTTAGAAAGCTCCAGCAGATTTGAAAGAGAAGAAACCATTTAATAAAACTCACCCCTCTGCTCAGTGCTCGAGAGTCTTTTCAGGTCCCATTCTCTCTCTAAGAGTGATATTTATTCACAGGTTGGAAGTCACGGCAGAGAAATAAATCCCGTGCTCTGATTAATGCAACGTGCAGTGAGTGACAGTTCTCAGAGAGACAATCAGCAGGGTGAGCCCACAGAAAACTGTTGCCGTTTCTCTCTTCGATTCCACAGATTTCCCTAGAAAGCTGCTTTGAAATTTTGTTTCTCTTTCCGTTTTCGTTTTACTTTAAGATCTTCCAGAGTTTATCTGCTGACTCTTGCACGCAGTCAGTCGGTGCAAGCGTGCAGAGGAGAAACTTGTGCTTGTTTTCCCTTTGCAGTTTCCCAACACAATAGGGAGCCCAGGCGGCAAGGAGTCCTTCCCGAACTCTACCCTCTTCTGGTGAAACCCAGCAAAGCACCAGCTACACGGAAAACACAGCTCAGCTATTTATACGCCTGCCTAGCCGTAAAATAATCTGTTTCTATACTGCCATGCACTGTAATGATTTTTTAAAACATTTTTTAAAAAATCAAATACAAACAACAGTCATGTAAAAAGTCATTCCGAGCTGCAGAAAGACATCCAATCAATCTCTTCTGATGGCAGAAGCCAAAGAAAAAAATACTGTGTTTTGGAATAAATGCATGACATAAATCTTGCTCTCAGCGGGACTGGAGCAAGTCTAGAGTAATTCTCTGTCAGGACACTGAGTTACTGTAGATTTGTACCTGTGTCATTGGGAACCAAGCAGAGACCATAAAGTTTTCGTTGCAGCTGCAGAGCAAAACTTTCCCCGCAGTCTGCGCACATTTCCCAAAGCTCCGCGTCCTCAGTTTTAGCTGCGTTTTCTCAGTCTGCTGTCAGCTGATCCTGATGAGTGTTTGAGTAATTTACAATGCCTATGATGACTTCTCAGTGAATGCTACTAACCAGTAGTGCTTCATACTTCACCCAGTGCTTAACAAGTAGGAGTAGGACAAGCATTTCCTTTTGTTTTCTCCAAATTCCAGGGTTTGATGGACATTTGTTCCCCAGACCCTTATGTGCAGATGGGCCGATCACCATGCTCTGAAATGCTTAAATCTGACTATACAGTTCATTGCAGTGGGTCCTGAGGGCTCTGATCCAGGAAAACCCACAGTTCGTCAGTTAACTGTTTGTGGCCACAGCAGAATGATCAGCAGGTTTGGATCTTTTCCAATTTGCTGGCTTCCGAAAAGCTTGTAAGTGCAGGGGAACAGAGAGGGGCAAAACAAACTGATAGTTTGCTTCTTTAGGCTTATGTCCATCCTGAGAGAATGGCGAGAGCTGTGATGTGCCCACTGTCCTCATGCCTGTGTCACCTGGCAAGGGGGACCCTGTTGAGCATGCTGTGCTCCAATTCCAATCCCTTGCAGGACACTTCTGGGGGATTAGTCAGAGGTTGTGCACCAGACCTCAACTTTACATGGAGCACTCACATAGCCTCCATTACTTTACCAATAGCCCTTGGGGGTAGTTCTTGACACTCAGGGGTGCACGAGCCATGAGTTAAAATCACTGATCCAGCCACTTCTCAGACCTCCCAATAACATTCCTCGTCCCTGAGCTCTTGCATGATTGAGGAGAGTAAAAATGTGAGAGGGATGCAGTTGCAAGAAATTTGTGAAACAGAGGAACACAATCCTTTCTCTTTGCCTGGCACGCACATCCATGCACCAATTCATAATGTAAAAGCTGTAGCCAAGGGGGATTGGGTTCTTGCTGCTCTGTTACAGTCATCCAGCAAATGTAACACCCAGACACCCAGTGCTGCAGTGAGAAATAAGCCGTGCATGAACCATAACTCCATAAGCTTCTTCAAATGCCTGGGTTGTGTCACTCATATCCGTGCTGCAGAATAGCACGGAGGGCTAGGAACAGCAACTGCAGGGGCTGGTCACCTCATTCAAGTGACAGTCCCAGGAAAGCGGTAATATCTATTAGTCTACGCCTAAGTCATACTATTAATCTCTGGAGGTCAGTGTCACCTTCATGTGTTCCTGAGGGTACCACAAAGTGTGGGTGTAATACAAGGTATCCCTTGAATTTTTTTCCAGGCACATATGAGTTTACTGAGACTTGCAAGCTTCTTGGGACAAGAGAAATACCTTGGATATCTGGAAAAACCCTAGGTTTTGTGGGCTCAGCAATAAATATTTCCCCACCTGGGACTTCCTTGCCCATTAACATGAATGATTTACCTTGATTTTAGTCTAATAAATTTTAAGATGCCAATAGCAGTTACACGCTTGCGTGTACTGCAGATGGGATTACTGACTACCAGTTCTTGCAAAACAGAACAGATCTGGGAAAGTTAGGTTTAAAATGCTGTCAGGCTGCACCAGTATAGGGAAACAGGTTCTTTTGGTTTAAATCCTCAGATTTAACCATCTCAGACTCCTACTCTCTTTGGTCAATGATTCATTCCAGTCACCTTTTGGCTTTTGTCCAGGTAACGATAAGAAATCAATGCATGGTCCGGCATGACCGACACGGACAGCACCACCTTCATATCCAAAAAGGCTCCTCTCCCCACTCCTGTAATTTTACAGAACAAACACCTACAAAATAGGCACACAGGATTAGTACGTACATTGTTCAGTTTGAAAGGTGAAATCAGCTCCTCTCAAATGATAAATCTCAGCACATTCTCGAAAGGTTGGGAAGCAACTATTTTTGAAATGCCAGATCAGTCCTTATAAAGACTTTACTTAGTGCGGCTGCTAAAATCCTGGTGCTTTATTCTCCCTCGTCTTGCACCTTTTCAGAGTTCTTTACACCTTTCAGTGTGCCTGTCAAATGTTAGAGATCTGGTAGCATTTTAAATCCACTTTGACAAATGTAAATGATCCAAAGAAGGGTCAGGGAAAATCATAATGAATTAAAAGCTTGTTTTTATAGCTGAAAAGAGTGAGACAGGCTTACTTGATGAATATTTTTTATCAGACATATCGCAGAGCAGCAACCAACAGAAGCGGAATGAATAATTTGAAGCAAATGATTTATTTCACTAATTTAATTCATTTTTCATCCATGAAAAGAGAACTTCTCTAATCTAAAAATTTCAATAGATAATTGTTGCCCTGTAATTCATTTATGAGTAGTTTGCTGCAGTTATTAGGGCTTCTAAATTCAACTTCTGTTTATTTATCTGGACTGGGCAAGCAGGTGAAGCCGTGCTCTGTGCCTGCTGGAGGCGATGCGTGCTGACAATTGAATTCCTACAGACTGAATAAGAAACAGGGAGGGGGTTTCTTTGTCTCCGTGCTTTGGCTCAGGGAACAACACGTGGATTTGAACTGACAGATGTGTCAAGTTTTGGCTGTGGTTCAGACCAGCTCCTTCAGGAAGGAGGAGGCACAGCCAGACCTCAAGCCCTGCAGCCCGAGGGAAAGACTCCCGGATCACCAGGATCAGGCCTGGTCCCAGCAGGGATGCCTGGTATCTCCTGGGGGTGCTCAGATCACCACGGAGCTTGGACCACAAGGCGTAGGTGGAGCTCAAATACAGCTCCCCAGTGCCACCGAGCCCCGCATGAGGGATGCAGATGGCACCGAGCACCCACAGCCCAGTGCCTGGGGACCTGCAGCGAGAGCAGTGCTCAGAGGGTGCTGGAGCTGCAGGTTTGGGTCCTTCATTGCCACTTTTTGGGAGAGGACCTTCACTGCTGGGTGGTTTTGTGCCAGTCTGGGAAAAGAGATTGCTCCTCTTGAGCTGTAGTCTGGCTCATACCACACTCCTGAAGCCCAGCCAGCACCTCTGCCCTCCTGGATGATGCACCCACCTGCTCCCCATAGAGCTATGGGCAGTAGATGTGGATGAAGGGGCATGAATGGGTTAGAAGCCAACCCTGGGGAGATAAGATCAGACTCCACATGGAGAGGGGCGTTGAATGCAGAGGCAGGAGCCAGGCAGCCTCTCTGCAAGCAGGCTGTGGTGTAGTCAGCCCCCTGCACTGAGCACGGCCCAGCTTTCAGTGTCTGGGACCATGGCGGCACCTTTGGCCTCTCTCTCCTCCTGGACTCTACAAGGCATTTAGTGCTGTGTCTACATATGCAAGCTCATGAAAGTTCAGGGACCTGAATATGACTGTCCAAGCAAGAAACAGTTAGAATGCGTCCACCCTACACTGACCAGCTAACATGGACATTTCCCAGCCGTCATGTGGCCATCAGAGACCATTCCCAACAGGCAGTTTACAGGCAGCCACCTGTACTGGAGACTAAAAGGACTTCCTAGACTAGATAGAGACCAGTTGCCAGTTGGCCTCAATGCCTAGAAACATCCTTGGGCACATGTAAAACTGGTCTAGGCCGTAGCAAGTTGTGCTGAGTCACCTGCTGCCTCTGGGCACCTGCTTTTTAGGTACTATGATTTCTGTGTTGGACACTGTTGTGTGGCCCTCAGAGGCCACAGAACTAACACCAGGCTTGGAGTGATGGGGGTTCCTACTCCATATAACCCCCTCACACACCCCTCTTTCTGCTATGTCATATTTGGTTTTTAAACGACACTCACAAGACTGGAACTGTGATGGATCCAGCAAGAGATCTAACACGCAACTTACTTTCAGCTAGATGTAGACTACGGAGAGACACTCAAGACAAGAAGATGTGATGAAAATGTACCACAGAAAAGTCAATCAGAGACCTAAAGGAGGATGAGGAATGGAAATATCTTGCTCTTCCTCCTTTCCTTGGAGTATTGTGGGGATAAAGCTTGCAGCCAGCTGCACGGGGATTGCTTCAGGAGCTGACAGCACAAGGTTCTGTGTGGGAAGCACCATATAATTACTCCATGCCAATCACAAGAAAGGGGAAGCAGATAATCTGGAAGAAAGAGAAGCAATGAATGATGTCGTCGTGGGCTTCAGAAAGAGCAGGTTATGCAGAGCAGCTACTCTGATTACTTTACCACCGCCAGCTTTAGTAAGAAAGAGGAGCAGGAAAGACTTTGCTGTAAGAAGCCTTCAGGGTTTCCAAATCTAAGGTGGCTTCTAGTGGTTAGTGAGACAACCTCACAACCCCACTGGAAGATCCAGCACACTGTCTTTGGCAAATTAATCCAGCTACTGCAATGTGCTGTTTTATCCTTTGTAGCTCAATATTGCAAATCCGTTTTCAAATCGTACCTTCTTTTACCCTTATGACTTGCTCTGCAATAAAGCCGGCTGTTTTGACACTCCTCAAGAAAACATGGGTTTGCGTTCCCACAGGTGCTGTGGTTCCCAGCATGGATGTGGGGTCACTGCCATAGCACCAGCACCAACCCCATGGGCTCCCCCAGTGCATCTGAAGGGCAACAGTGCGTGACTTGCTCTCATGGACTGTGGCACCAGGGTGTGCGTGGGGGAGGCGTGTTGCGGGCACTCAGTGTCAGCAGGAAACCTTCCTGATGCTCATGGTATCAGCTCATGATCTCAGCACTGATGTACCTCTTGTGTATGTAGCCATGAGCTCATGGAGGGAGTCCGAGCCTTGGCATGAAGCCTGTTCATGGCCCACAGCTCTTATTTCTGGCAATGTGTGTGTCTTTCAAATCCCTCGATATGGGAAAAGAAAGGTCTGTCAAATGCGAAGTGAGTGAAACAAATCTCTAAATTTTTTAACACATGGCCGTATTTTGTATGACATTTTCTCAATGCATTAGACTTCCTTGAGATTGTTATGTCGAAAGCAAGAGATTATAAAATATCTGAATTGAGATGGGTATCTGGACTGTACCAGCTACCTTCACCTTGCGAATCTGGTTTTATGTGCCTCTGTCTCCAGCATATTTATGTATTTGTGCACAACTATTATTTCAGATCAAACAAGTCCTTCCCCAGTTTATTTTTCCTTCTCTTAGTTGCTTTGATTCTTTTTTCAAGTTCAAAATTTATACATACTCAGTCAATTTATTTTAGCAGATCTTTTAATTAATTCCTTATTAAGAGACTGGTAATAGCTTGCTGTAAATTTTAATTGGCCTTGCTTTCCATTTGACATTAATGAGTCTATTTTCCCATACAATTAAACCTGCCTTAAGTGACCACTCAGGGGACCAGCCAAATCTATGATTTAATGTAAATGGCTTTAAATAAATAAGATGCAGCCTCCACTGCAAGCAGCTAACAGCTGGCTTCAAATTAAGCATATAAGTGAGTCATGAATAGGATGGGAGTTGAAGATGCTGTCTAAGTTTTAAGGACCTTGTCTTGTTTACAGAGTCGCTGTGTTTTGAGGCAGGACTGGAAGTTGTGCTTCCTGCTCTTAAACATTGTCATCAAAAGCTTTCAGTTAATATTTCTCCCTTTGAATGTTGTTGCATGTACAAAGAAAAGAGAAAAAACAGGTGACAAAACTTCTTAGAGTTGCAGAGGCAATGGCTTCAAATTAAGAACTGCACAGCTAAGGTTTTGCTGGCATTGAGTACGGCAACGGTCAAAAAAATTGCCTGTGCGCATGTAATTAGGGGCTGTATCATAATGAATATGCACAAGGTGGTCGAATGCAGGTTGCATGGGTGACCTCAGCTCTGGCATTTCCCAGCTTCTGCGCCTCTGCCTCTGCAATCCCACTGGTGACTTTTATCATGACTTGCTGAACACAGTTTCTCACAGGACCCCTGTTGTGCTGGTGCTGCTGCCCGGCAGCATCCCTGGAGCCGCCCCAACAGCTAGAATGAGGGACCCCTGGCAAAGAGATGTAAACGGTACTAGGGTGAGTGTAAGAGGGCTGTTGGTGGTGGCACCGGTGAAGTGACTGGGCTGGCCTTCCTAAAGGTGACCGTTCCCATCACTACTGAATCTTATCATTACTGACCCAAAGAAAAGACCAAGAGCGTGCCAGCAGAGAGGGAGGTGGCAACGGGCAGACTGTTTGCTAAGTTTCGGCAGCCAAGACATGAAGCCAGTTTCTAAGCCTGCTTGGGGAGAGATTTTTAATGTGTTTTAATGTGTTTTCTTTTAAAAAAATCCAACACTGCAGGCCTCTACTCTGCTTGGAGTTAGAATAGCGATTAATAATACTCTGCACAAGCTATTGTTCCTAATTCTTTGAAAGGAGAGCTTGGGTAGCAATTTAGGGTGTACCATTTCACAATATAAGATCTCTTTATATGAAATAATATTTTTATTGTGGCCAATCAAAATAAGGAATATAATCAAATAATTCACAGTAGACACGGTCAAAAGCACTCCTGTATGTGTACTCAAAGAAGAGGAAAAAAAATGAAGTATTTTCTGGTGTGGAAAAGGTTGTAAAGAAAACCAGCTGGAACAAAACCATGGAAAACATTTCATCAGTGTGCTGAAACAGCAATAAAAAATAAAATACTTCCATTGATCCTAGAAAACATTGCAACACTGAGGAAAACACAGGCTTCAGTGGAGCCTGCAATTCTCGCGGGCTCTTGTAAGTATAGTTATAATTTTCCTTCTCTTGCTGAGTGGTACAGGACAAAGGAGAGGACAGTGTGTAGGCAGTAGCAGAGGCTGAGTTCATATCTTCACACATATGACATTATTGATGCTGTTCCCGTGGAGGAATCCTGTGGACATTTGACTTCATTAAATCCTGCAGGACTGAGGGTTGTGTCATGATGCCCTGGAGCACCCCGCTGATGCCTGCCTCCTGCAGCTGGTGGGTCCTTGGGCTTACCCTCTCCATCTCCTGCGGGGAGGTGACGGTCACAGTCCTGCCTGCGGCCAGGAAGGCCATCGGGGACTGGCGGAAGTGGTGTTTCCTGGCCAGCATCCTGCTTGCACAGCCGTCATGGAGTCGAAGCATTAAGGCATGCAAGTTTGAGGTGATGAAGGCCGTTCTTTATCAGTGAACCTTTGCATTGTAGATCAGGCAAAGAGGAAAATCGAAATGGTTTTCCACTGCGTCCTAATCACTGCTTTGAGAAGTGAGGAGAACCATGTTCTTACTTTCACTGACTTTGAAAAAGAAGTCCAAACCTCTGTGTGACCCTACCTTGAAAACCAGATTTCAGCATCTCTATTTTGTGCTGTGTTATTTAGCTTTGCTTAGCAAAAATGTTGGCTGAATTGAAGTGGAATTTACGAAGAGTTTTAAGTCAATCAAAACTACATTTTTAGGAGGATAAACAATATGTCAGGAATAATTTCCCGGCCCTACTCTGGATCTGTTGTCTGCCATTGGGCAAGCTGTTTACCTTGCTGCTTTTCTTAAGCTGTCTGGCAACACAACGTATTTCTTAACAGCTTACAAACGAGTCAAATCAAAAAACATTTTTAATTTGGCAAACAGATTACAAATAAGCTTTTACATTATCTGAATGGTTCTAAAGCCAACCCACATGTTTCTAAGTGATTTGTCTAGACAATGGGTGAGTCAAGCCTTTTATCCATTCTGCTTTATACAATAATCGGTTCTGCTCAGTTAAGATTTCATTTTACCAAATTGAATGCCTTTCACTATTACGTGCTGTTTAATTTAACATTGTGTTGGCATTTTGCATACTAATTCAGGGTAGAGTCATAAGCCCCTTCGAACAGCATGATACGAACAACACAGATTCATTGTTCGTACTAGTAGTGTCCTCAAAGACGAGATTACAGAATCCAAGATATCCCATTCATCAAAAAAAAAAAAAAGGCTAAGAAGATGAAAGGAAGTTCAGTGATGAATGGGAAACGCCGCTGCTGAGATCTTTCCTTATTACCGTTCTGTGGCATTTTCAATTGTTCTGTCCCGATGAGTAACGAGGACTTCATCGCTTTTGCTAAGCTTCACTGCAAATCACTGCTGTGATTAACACAGGTTAATCTCAGGACAGGCAGGGGTTCCTGGTTCTGGCGATGGGAAGATTTCAATCGCCCTCTGTAGTTACAGAGAATTCTCTTGGGTAACCTTGAGAAAGGAGCCCCTGCCTATGCCAGGAATAATGTTAAAACTTCACTTAATGGAAAACATCTCCCATGTGCTCTAGCCCCAGTTTTAACTCCTCTTTAATTTTTTCTTTTGGCTTCTGTGCACAGTTAGTGAGACTACACAATAACAGAGCACACAGCTGAAAGACTAACCACCCCCCTGGTCGGGATATCCACAGTTACATTTCGTCACAAATCACCGGGACACGTGCCATGAACGAGCATAAAAACTCCTATTCCAACAGAAGGTTTGTGATTACACTAAAGATCAGGGTAGAAACCATGGTGCCACCTGCTCTTCAAATCTAAAATCTTGCCCAGTAATGATAAATATTCCAGTACATCCCCATAAATGTGACTAGAATACATAATTAGCAGTTCTTATGCATCCAAATGGGAGGGACATTAATTACCTATATTTGGAAAAGGGCTTTGCAGCTTATGGATGAGGTTTTAAAAGCAGATGGCAATGTCTTGTCGTAGGTGGTTTACTGTTGTGGTTTTGGGCAAATTGGCCAATGGCTGGCGACAGATGCTCCCCCCAACCTCTCGTACAAGGAGGGGAGGAGGAGAGATGAAGAGAGATTTACGAGTTTAGAAGAAACTAAACTACTTTAATAAAATATTAATAATTTTTTTTTGTGTGTGTGTGTATGGTTGGACTCGATGACCTCAAAGGTCCTTCCCAACCATGAAGATTCTATGATTCTATGATAATGAAATAGATGCAGTATATACAAAACCGTATTAAGCTCCCAGGATGACATCACCAGCAGGCACTGGGGAAGTCACAGACTGGACTCAGCGATGGGTGGGAACTGGATTCCAGGGCTGGAGTCAGGAACACACAGATCGGAACACACAGATCAGGAACAACCGAACCATTTTCGGCACAACACGCTGTTAATTTCACAGAGTTAGAAGAGGCCTTGCTAAGCGGTAAAATTACTGAACAGAAAGTTGGTTCTGTTTTACCTCAAACCAGGATATTTACCTTTGGTTTATGTGAGAACAGAGCTGGGTACAGTAACATTAGCACCATAAATATTCTAAATAATTTTTTAATAATTAATACATGACTAGATTCTTCCCTCGTATCGCTCTTGCACTGGTGATGTATTGAAAGCAAAATCAGGCTCTTAATGTTTTATACATTTTGCAATAAATTCCTAAAGTATATGCATGAAGAAATAAATGATCATGCCACGTAACTGGGGAACTACGACCCTGCTCCCCAGCTTCATGGTCTGCTTGAAATTTATGTTTCAGAGCCTGTGACAAACCATTTACTAATTGACCGTTTACAGTTTGTTCTTCAGTCATTGCTTAAAGTCTACTTTTTCCTTGACAGGATTGCTTAATATTAATTAATTTTAACTAGACCTGTACAGAATACAGAATATTTTCTAGGAATTTCTAATATTCTGTCATTTCATTGAGATACAGGAGGAACTAAAAAGTAACCCATATTTTAAAATTTTCCTTATAACAGCATGTCAAACAAATCTTAATATAGGACATCAAAATCTTTAGTTTAGCAACACTGAAATTTTACATTGTGAAAATGTTTATATACTATATACTAAATAAAATATCTAATATTGTGTTATAAATACAAAGCAAGTACAATACAAGGCCAAAATAAAAAGAACTGAAATGACAAACCACAATTAAACATTTTAGCTACAGAGATAAATATATTTTGACAGTATGAAAACATGAGGATATATCTCAATTAAGTGTTTTTATTGCAAATTTTGGCAACTTTCAATTCAATTGAGCTGCGTTTATCTGACATCAATCTCTTCTGTCAAAAAAATTATCGGTTCTATTTCCAGTGTACAACACCAGTAATTCTAACACTCACGAGATTCTTCATGTTTCTTTGCCAGACCCTTTCTTAGAAATTAGAAATGACAGATGGGATTTGTGAAAGAAGAAGATACTTTCTGTACACACAGCCCAAGGGCAAGAGAAAAAGTCAACATCCTCCACATGGATTTTTACTAGCTGTTGCCTTTGTTTTCTCTGTAGACCCTCTCATCTTATTAAGCCTGAATCCTCTTCAGTTGCTCTCCATGTGTATATTTTTCAAAAGGAAAGAATGTCCTTAATAAAACCTTTGGGAAGCCCAGGGGTGTAATGAAAGTGCTCTTTACATTAATCACACAGTAACAAAGCCAATCCATTCACCGTGCATGGACTCAGACCTCCAAAGCAGCCGAAAGTCTGTAAAACACCAATGAAAATAATTCATTTTGTGTCAGTATGTGAATGTAATGAAAAATAGAATTAGGATCTTATAAAAAAATCTTTCACGGATCCAACCACAACTAGTTTCTATGCAGCACTGCAGCATCAATACCTTGCAAATGATACAATTGTAAGCCCAGAACAAAAATTGAGATATCTTGTACGTGACACATCTCTATATGTTTAAACACCTTGTACATTAATTTATTTTTTTTTATGGGAACATCTGAATTTCATCTTCTGGAAAAGGAATTCTGCTGCAGCACCACAGCAGAACGGCCCACCACCCCTGCATGTCAGTTTAATAATGTGTATCAGGCTTGGACTGTGTTTAAAATCCCTCTGTATTCAGTCCTTAATGTACACTTTGACTATTAGCAATTTGAATACTGCTGTTAATTCCTCATGTTTTTTCTTTTCCAAATTTGACTGTGAAGAAGTTAACACTTGCTGGTTTTTGGACTAAAATCTAACATTCCATCAAAATGGGTGATTTTTCACAAACTTATAAAACATGTAGTTGTTGCACACACATAGTGGAAAATTCTGTTCTTTAACTGAGTTGTTACTTAAGTTAATAATGGCCCTGCTGTATTTCACAAGAATTCTGTATTGGGTTACTCACTGATGGTAGTAAGTTGGTTTTCGAAGGATGCCAAAGCTTCCAAATAAGCATTTCAAAATGCAGGTAAACATTCTGTAGTCTATAAGTGCAGAATATAAACACAAATGGGTCCCAACAGTGATTCACCTCGACCTGTTGCATATTTCGAATAACTAAGAAAGTGATATTCTCTTGTCTCTTTACTGTAAACTCATTAAAAAGACTTCTCTCAACTTAGTTTAAATACAGGAAATTATTGCAGTCATTTTGCTTTTTTCCTGCTTGCAGGTTGCTTGCAAGCTGATCCTAGCTTTTCTCAAATATATTCACTATCTCTACTTATTTTTTATTGGTATTACAATTATGCATGCAAGTACCATTGAATCCCTTTTTCTTTTTTAATGTATTTAGGAAATTATTCCAACAACAAGCAATAAGCAACCAAGAATGAAGAGCAAACAAGAGCAGAGACAGGACGTTCATACACTAATACCTTTTATCCTGTAATATTTTTTTGCATGAATAACAACCATTTCTTCAGATTGCAAACAAAACCTATGTGCGTGTGTGTCTGCAAGTGGTAAAGCACAGGGAGATATATGGATGATTCCAGTGGCTCTTTGGAGTCAAACAAATCATAGAATCATAGAATTGTCT
Organism: Rissa tridactyla; assembly: GCF_028500815.1. NCBI lineage: Eukaryota > Metazoa > Chordata > Aves > Charadriiformes > Laridae > Rissa > Rissa tridactyla. Next base: position 111,092,724 of record NC_071468.1, on the reverse strand, counting down.
AGGTTGGAAGGGACCTTTCAGATCATTGAGTCCAACCATCAACCTAACTCTGACAAAAACCATCACTAAACATCATGTCCCTCAGTACCACGTCTACATGTCTTTTAGATACCTCCAGGGATGACAATTCCACCACTTCCCTGGGCAGCCTGTTTGATAACCCTTTCAGTGGAGAAATTGTTCCTAATATCCAGTCTAAACCTCCCCTGGTGCAACTTGAGGCCGTTTCCTCTTGTCCTATCGCCTGTTACTCGGGAGAAGAGACCAACCCTCACCTCTCTACAGCCTCCTTTCAGGGAGTTGTAGAGAGTGATGAGGTCTCCCCTCAGCCTCCTTTTCTCCAGGCTGAACAACTCCAGCTCCCTCAACTTCTCCTCATAAGACTTGTTCTCCAGACCCCTCACCAGTTTCGTTGCCCTTCTCTGGACCCATTCCAGCACCTCAATGCCTTTCTTGTAGTGAGGGGCCCAAAACTGGACACAGTACTCGAGGTGGGGGCTCACAGGTGCTGAGTGCAGGATGTACTGTGGATGAGTAAATGTACTGTGGATCACATTCTAGAGTTGCTGAGTCATTAGAAATTCCAGGTCATGTGGATGTGAAAATACCCATCTGAAGTTACCCCTGGGACAGCGCAGTACCCCTGAGGATGCAGCCTGCATCACACCCGTCGCTGGGCTTGTGATCCCGTTCTCCACGGTCCAGCTCCACGAAGACTCGTGTTTTGCCACCATTCCCCATTTGAAAGGGATGTCTCACATCACTATGGTGGGAAGAGATCAGCACTGGGGTGTATATTCTGTGGCACAGTGATTGCTTCATCTCGGATTGCCACATCTGCTCAGCACGCTCATGGAACAAATCAGTCTCTGCCCCAGAAGGAAACAGAGGCCACTCTTTTCCTCTTGGCAGCAGGAAGGATGGAGGCAGAAAGGAGATTCATCCTGGTATTGTGCAGGTCCTTTGACAGCGCCTAGAGTTCAAAGCAGGTTGGCTGCTGCACTCACCTTCACCCTCCTCATCCGTCACTCAGGTGAGCATCCCCTTTCTCCCCAGCCTTCCCTGGAAGCTCTCAGCAAAAGTCATCGCAGCCGACTGAGGAAGGAAAAAAATCACCAAAATAAACACTGCTCCCACACATCTCTCATCTGTTTTCCCACGCGTGGTGGGCATGAGGGAAAGGATTTTTCTTTTGTTGCATTTGGAAAGTGTTGTTTGTGTGGGTTTTTTTTCTTTTTAGAAGTGTAAGGCTTAATATTTACTGTCAGCCGTGGGATGTTTCAGTTGAGCAAAATAGTTTCTTTGTTGGGTGCCTATAAATAACCTTACTGATTAAGTGAAAAACATAAAGTTTATGTTTAATCCTTCCCAAAATATGCACGTTTCTTACCATTAGATGAACAACTTTATTCTGTCTGGAATTAGCAGTGCATTTCCTATTGTGTGTGTAGTCTCTGGTGCAGAAAAACAGAGAATCAAAGTTAGTTAGAAGACAAGAGATTTATTTTTCCAGATTAAGCTTGAAAAGTTTTTCTCCTCCTAAGAATATACATGCATTTACTTGGTAATTACTTTATTTATTTTTCTCAGGTCATATCTTCTAATCTTAGCAGTATTTCAGAAGGAAATCTGGTGGTGCACAGATATTAGCATAGTAATGTAGTTTTATTTCCTAAATCCTCTCTGAAAATTCAGGTGTTATAGTCTTAGCATTTCTACAGCATTATAAATTCCCCAAGCACACCACAGGGGTTCATACACCAACTTCTTACTATGAAAAGGACGTTGAGTGCCCAGTGCTGAGGACCATCAGAAAGGTACTGTTAGGTGAGGTGCTCAATGCTAAAGCTCTTCTGGGGAAAAAAAAAATCATTCTTTGCTAAATAATTCTTGCTGTTGTGGCCAATGCCTCTCTCATTCATTTAATTTCTTTATCAGATCATAAAAGTTGATTATATTTCTTTTATCTTGCCTTGGACTGTGGCGCATGCTGTAAGAGGGAAAACGTTAACTGTCCTTCGCAATCATTCGTGGAGCAGCAGCTCTGAGTGTCCTGCCACTGCTAACACATCTATCTGTCCTTCTGCAGGGACTCAAAATCCTGCCAAAGTAGGAACTGAGTAGTGAAATTATTTCCCTTTTCCTGTTTCGTCGTCTCTAGTTTTGGCCTCCTCAACCTGCTTCCCCTTGTTGAATGAACTGATACTGATTTAAAGCTGAGAGGATGCAATGAAGAAGAATCCAGTTAACCAGCTGGACTACACTACACTACACTACACTACACTACACTACACTACACTACACTACACTACACTACATATTTTTACCACTAACCATTCCAGTTAGGAGATTTTTAGCCACAGTGATATACTACCACCACTCCAAGTTTGAGCAGAGATACTCCACCATAAAGCTGCTTATTACCAGGATGGCTTGACCTTCTCATCCAGCAAATGTTCTTTTACACTGATAGAGTTGCAGAAGGGGAGCAGCAGTGTCATTGGTACTACCAAGCACTGATCTTGGAAAATGCTGCTTGACGACCCGTTATTAAATCTGTCCATAATAAAGACAAACTAATGTGATGGCACCTTAGTTTTTGACATGAATTGGGATTTACTCCTAAGTGCAGCTACTTTGATGTCAAACTCAGCACTTGGGTTAGAGCATCTGCCAGCTCACCCTCCCCGCCCCCACAGCGCTTGCTCAGAGTCAAGCACAGAAACAGTTACTCAAAGGAGCACATGGGTTAAATATGCTGAGTTTTTCTGGCTCACTCATGGGAGAATCTCCTTTAGCTCTCACTCCAGGTGGACCCAAATAGTGGTGGATGTACCTGTTCTGCTCCCAGGCTTGCTCTCACTGCCCTCCTGCATGCCAAGGACATGAGTTATCTTGGCAGCCCTTGACCTTTGGCTTCCACATCCTGCTCCATATTGCATGAAGGTGCCAAATTTGCATGCACTGGCTTGAGGACCAAACGTTGCAAGTGATAGCAAGGTTTCCAAAGACACTTGCTCATACTCATGATGGGGGCAGATGATGGAAAGAACAAGAAGAGTGATGAGCTGACAACTGTCTGCAAACTTACCATGCCACTAGCATACAAAAAATCAGCCATTCATTTTGTCTCATCTGTCAGCCCCAGCTTTACACTCTCTGGAAGCCAGAGGAAGGGATCAAAAGACACTTGCTGACAACTGAGATTCTGTTTTAATCCACCAACATCTATGTTTTGGCAGCAGAAGGTCTTTATACTGGTCTGTAATCATAAAATAAGAGAAGGCCAACTAGCTCTTTACAGGACGCATGGTCCAAATAGCAGAAATACTGCTTGCTGTGCAGCAGACTTCAAGTTTTCTCTGGCAAAGTCCACCCTGATGACCTAGACACAGCTGTCATGTGCAGGCTAACAGAAATTTATTCTGCAGGTAGGCCTGTAAACAGAGGTAATATCATTTATTAGCACAAATGACTTGCTTGAAGAAAACAAATAAGCTTTCAAGGACATAAACTGCCTTCTAAACCTAATAGCCAATGCATGATGAATTGTGTGTTTGTAAATAAATACCATTTGGAGCCTGGATGTTGAAGTTGCTTCATAAAAATACCAGCTGGTTTTAGTAAGTTTATGGTTAAGCAGTATCCAAAAGCCAATGAATTCACACGAATTCATGTCTATGCTGTGTCTGTTGGGTTCTCTTTAGGGGCAGGTACATAGAAAATTTCCATCAATCCTATGAGAAGGAAACCACTAACAAGTAGGTGGGAGTGTTGATCTGCTTGAGGGTAGGAAGGCTCTACAGAGGGACCTGGACAGGCTGGATCGATGGGCCAAGGCCAACTGTATGAGGTTTAATAAGGCCAAGTGCCGGGTCCTGCATTTCGGTCACAACAACCCCAAGCAACGCTACAGGCTTGGGGAAGAGTGGCTGGAAAGCTGCCCGGCAGAAAACGACCTGGGCGTGCTGGTGGACGGCCAGCACTACATGAGCCAGCAGTGTGCCCAGGTGGCCAGGAAGGCCAACAGCATCCTGGCTTGTATCAGGAATAGCGTGGCCAGCAGGAGCAGGGAAGTGATGGTGCCTCTGTAGTCGGCACTGGTGAGGCCTCACCTCGAGTGCTGTGTTCAGTTCTGGGCCCCGCTGTACAAGAGGGACATTGAAGTGCTGGAGCGTGTCCAGAGGAGAGCTACCAGGCTGGTGAGGGGTCTGGAGACCAGGTCATATGAGGAGAGGCTGAGGGAGCTGGGCATGTTTAGCTTGGAGAAGAGGAGGCTGAGGGGAGACCTCATTGCCCTCTACAACTACCTGAAAGGAGGTTGGAGAGAGGTGGGTGTTGGCCTCTTCTCCCAGGTGAATAATGACAGGACCAGAGGAAATGGTCTGAAGTTGCGGCAGGGGAGGTTTAGGTTAGATATTAGGAAGAATTCCTTTACTGAAAGAGTGGTCAGGCACTGGAACAGCCTGCCCAGGGAGGTGGTTGAGTCACCATCCCTAGAGGTGTTTAAGAAACGTCTAGATGTGGCACTTCAGCACATGCTCTAGTGGCAGAGATTGTAGGTTGTTTGGTTGGACTCGATGATCTCAAAGGTCCTTTCCGACCATGAAGATTCTGTGATTCTATGATTCTATGAACTAAAAGAAAAGCTTAGCCCAAGAGAACTGCTGGTTACATGTGTTCAAAGCATCTGGCTATGTTCATGATAAAGAGATGAGGTTCAAGCAAGAATGAATGAAAAAAATAAAAACTCTCTCAAGTCTGTAAACCAGTCCCTTAATGAATTTATCTCATCTCTTCTGTACTCTAAAAACTTTGATTCTAGTCAAAATGGCAAGCAAACACAGTCAACTCAGATTCACAGTCAAGCTATGGACAACAAAGTTTGTTGAAACCTTTTGAGATGCTCACCCAAACTGCTGGACCTTTTTCGTTCAGGCATCTCTTACAGCTGTGTTTCATGCCTGTGCGTTTATAGAGCATCAGTCACTGTGATACTGTGGGCTGGCCAAAAACCAAAGACAAGGAATGTTTGAAATAGGTATTTCCATTAAAATGAAAAGTTGTTTTGTTTGTCCTCCCAGCTGGCTCTGAAAATCTTAGCAGACTGCTTCATCTGTAATACCTGTGCTTTACCTCCTGGGCTTCAGTTACATTATACATTCATTTTTTTTGCTAGACTTTTCGAGTTCCCAGGCATATTGCCACTTTCTGTTACTTACATCCAAATGCCTCTATAAAAACCTTATTCTCCAATCTTAACACTCCTTGGGACTGTATAAGAACTTTCATTCCAAATTTCTAATTTCAGTACAGGTACTACACAAAAGCTGTTGAATCATTCAGAACTATATGTAACCGGTATCAATTCCCTAGGCTCTGTCTAGTTTAATTAAAGGTAAATCCCAGCAGACATTGTAATTGCAATGAAAGAGTAAATAGGAAGAGTTAAACAACCTGTAAGTGGAAGATAAATTAAAAAAAAAAAAAGCCCTTCTGTTGATAACTGTTCCCCTACGTTTATATCAAAGCATTCACTGTCAGGTTACCTAAATTATTGCTGCCAATTTAGAACAACCTATGCCATTACACGCAGGACCGATCTTTATGACAATATGACAATACAGCAGGAGTAGATGGTCAATTCATGGCTAGCTTGACAGAGTAAGAAATTCAGTGAGTTATTGTTTATCTGGTTTGTGATCTCCCTGTGGTATAAACGAGCTGGAAGTCCCTGCCTTTGGAAGTATTCTCGGTTTGCCTGTGTCGCAGCTGGGAAAGATAAACCTGCTCTGGGATTATACCACTGACCCTACTAGATCCAAGACACATGTAGACATCTGAATTTGGGATGCTTTGTTTCAGACTGAATCCCACCACCTTTATCAGTGTCAAGAGGGGCTGTGGGACTTTGCAATTGGCCAGGCACTAGGGGGAAAATTTGTCCTCCAAAGCTGAGAACCCAGAGAACTGCATGAGGCACAGCTGACTGTGAAGAACATCTATGAGTGCTATCATCAGAAAACTCACTGAACAAATACAACTTCTAACAACTGCCATAAGCAGATGTTAGAAGCAAAATCTCTTAAAAAAATGTAAAGCAATTGTTATCTACAGTATGCTGACTGGAAGGAAATACCCATTTATGAGGGCTTCTTATCCCATTTCCTGCGATGTTTGCATATGCAATGGCTTATTCATTCAGCTCCTGCACAAATTTGGATCAACAGAAAGAGTTGGCTCCTCTCAGTATCTGTTCATGCAGGTGTCAATAGGATGGCAGAACTGAAAGAGCACTCAGGCCATGGATAGAAGAGTCAGGCCACCTTCACACAATGAAATTAACTTGGGGTTAGGCAGTGCCTTCTCATACTGCCTTGAGGAGATGGCATAGAGGCCTCATGATCCCACAGTAGACTGGGAAAGTAACATTTTTACCCTGTTTCTCTGATGGCAGGATGAGGGGAGGGATTCTCTGTTGATTTACCTCCATATCAAAGCACAGTGACCTTCTTTTCTAACTCAGGTGTCACGCTGGGACATGAAGTTGGGTGAAGCTCTGCCAACGCTTGACTGACCATCTCGCACTTGTATTGAGTTTCAGGCAGAAGAATTCAGTTCACTGCCCACTCATAGGCACCTGGAGCCATTTTAGATGCTCTGTTGTATCCTGCTTGACTTCCAGGTGCCAGCCAGGCACAGACCTGCCAGTGGCCAACCTCATGCCAATCCCTCAGATGTCCTTGGGCTCCTCTGTTGTGGCAGCAGCAGTGGGCCCCGGTTTAGAAAAGTTAGGTAATCCCCTAAGAGGATAGAAATTCTGCTGAGTAGCCTAAGTGATCTTTTATAAAGCTGCAATTCCAAATTCTTTATATTAGAATTGTTAAACAGAATTCAGGCTAACCCATTGTTAAAAGCTCAAGAGCTAAAATATAAATGGATTTCCCCCAAATATTAGATTATCTCATATTAATAAAACATCTATGAAATGAACAGTTGATAAGAACAGTGAGGCATTCACTGCCCTCATTGAGAATGAGGCCCCTGGCAGCAAAAAGGGCCAACTGTGTCCTGGGGTGCATCAAGCACAGCACAGGTGGCCGGTCAAGGGAGGAGATTGTCCCACTTTACACATAGACTGGACATTAGGAAAAGTTTCTTCACTAAGAGGGTGGTCAGTCACTGGAACAGGCTCCCAAGGGAAGTGGTCATGGCACCAAACCTTGCAGAGTTCAAGGAGCATCTGGATGACACTCTTAGTCATATGGTTTGGTTTTAGGTAGTTCTGTGAGGAACAGGGAGTTGGACTTCATGACCCTTATGGGTTCCTTCCAACTTGAGATATTCTATGATTCTGTGATTCATTTCCTGATGCTTTGGAAAGAAAAGTACTCAGAAAGAAGAGTGTAGAAGAGAAACAGAAACTCCACTCATATCTCAGTGGTTTGTGGAAAAAATAAAAATAAAAAATGGGGTAGTGTATTTCCTTCTTTTAAGGATGCTATTGCCCTACAAGGTGCAAGATTTCATATGGCCTGGTACGTAACACTACTGCTAAGATCTACAGTTTTGTAATGAAGGAGAGAATTCCTCACGCGCTGACATTTTGGATGTGTGTTTGTGATGACTAAGTGTTCATGGATGTAATCAAAATTTGGGATACACTAAACAAGTGAAATGAATGCAGAATGGATTGTTGCTGCCCATTGACAATTTAGTTATAATTTAAATGACTGGGCAGGGATGAAGGGCAGGACTGGAACTCAAGAACCCCCTCCATACAGGGGAAATGTACGCATCATTTTGGAGCAGTTTTGGCAAAACAAAATATATTTTTCTTTTGCCTCATGTGAAGAATGGACAGTATTTTCTTCATCTCAGCTGTTGCCTTGGGATGTATCAGAGACAGAGTCATTGGGGAAAAGGCTAAAATTGTTGGGTTTATTTATTAGAGACTAGTTTTAGTGGTTTCCAGTTAATGTTAGAGCTAAAAAAGCTACACTTTTTGAAATGTAATTTTTCTGGGAGCTAATGTTTTCTTTTGAAAGTCTGCAACTCTGCAATAATAACTATTCTTGTCTGAAATAATGCTACAAGCCAGACTTATTGGCCAGAGCTATGAATATACTACTAGCATTGAAATTCTGTCTATCTATTATCACCCATACCAGTACGAGAATGGGCATGTGAACTCACTTCCATTTGCATAGTAGTGACCCCTAATTGTATGGTATCTCACCATTGCGTTGGACACAAACATGGCATCCAGTGTTTTCAAATACATGTATTTAAATATAGACATCTAAAATCCTTATCTAGACAGAGCAATGAACCAATTCTGAGTGGCCTGCCATCGACAGTTCCTATTCCAATTAGGAGATCAGACTGCTTTTACCAGGCTGCCAAAACACAAGGTTAAATGTTCAGTTTCACATACTTGGGTACCAAGACTTCGGCCTCTGCAAGACTGATTCCTTTCTATGCAAGTAAATAGCTTTACCTCCTTCTGTAACTTTATGTAAGTATTAAGAGGTACAAGGAAAATAAAGGTGCAAAGCTCATGTTTAAAGAGTTAGATGACTAGCATGTCTATCCTGATAGCTCTTTAAAATCACATATAAACACTTCCCCATCAAATTTTCCTATCTACATTAGTATATTTATGTTTAAACATAAGTATCTGCATTTGTAAATACACATGTTCTCTCATCTTGTACAAGTGCTGGAAATGCTCCCATACATTGCAGAGGAATACAGTATGTGGGTGGCAATTTTCTCCAAACATTTTATCAGGCAATTTTCAGACAGCTTGGATTACGGATTTTCTTACCTAGCTAAAGAAGAACAACAATAGTGCTATTAAAGCTATTAAATGATAATAGCGGATACCTACAGAGCTGGAGAGGGCTGGGAAGGTGGGAGAAAAATGGTTCTGGTTTAGGCAACTGAGCCTAATCCTGTAATGCGCTGAGCTACCCCAGCTCTTCTCTCAGTAGTGGAAAGAGATCAGCGTCTTGCAGCCCAGACTGGCTGCTGTAAATAAGCACAAATTTCAGTTATTTGTACCCAATCACTAAGACACGGCTGCCTGCAACAAGCCTAGGGAACGGGCCTGCGTTAGTGGTCTCGGAAACCCAGGTTTCATCTATACGAGGAAAGCAAAGGAGACCTGTTGTGTGCAGGCAGGTCAGAGACGGCTCTCCCCACAGACCCACATCCCTGCAAGGATGGGCAGAGGACAACTCTGCTGACTGCACGGCCTGAGGCCAGCCTGGCTATGTTTCCCTCAGCACCGAGCAGCTTCTACATGAGCTGGTACATCTGCACGACACAACACAGCATGGACCTACCCTTTCGGTTTGTGGTTCTCCGTGACATTCTCCTCTCACGTGGATCTACTGCCAGTAATTGAAAGAGAGATAAAAATGATTTGCCCATGATTATAAAGGAAAGTGGTCATGATCGTGCAAGAAAGTAATGAGAAGAACTAGATCCTCATTCCCCAAGTCTCTGGCTTAACCAAGAGATGGCCCTATTTCTAACGGGCTCTTGTTACTATTCATTAATATAGATATCAGAGGTATTAGCGAAGTACTAGTTGTCAGAAGTATTAGTGAAGAAATCACAGATATGCCAGTAAGGCTGGTATGAAAGAAAATGCCTTTGTTGGTGTTTTATGATATGGCAATTACTGAACAGATAAAAGTAATTTCCTACATTTGGTTATTAAAATGACGACCATGACAGGTCTGAGGAAGTAGGGGCACGGAGTGAAAGTATTGATTGTGAATAGAACTTGATCAGGAGGGAAAGAAAAAAGCCCTGCTGTATTTTTCAGCTCATAAAGCCATTTTACACTTCAACCTAGAAATAGCTTGTCCGTAGCTTCTCAAATTCTGCAGTTAAAACTAGGAGCTTAGTGCAGTTTCCTGCATAAGGGCTTCTAGTCTTCTTTGAGAAGACTAGAGACACTCTCGTCTTGTCTCAGTTCAGAAGGACCTAGGTCTTGGGTCTCTGTCACACCTACCAGCCCATGCATAGGTCTCAGACATCCTCAGGCACCTCAGAGGGCACCAGGTGCCAATGTCTGGCAACTGAGTGTAGCCCTAAGAATGGGCCTGACGGATCCTTCTTCCAGTTCCCCTACAAATTTCCTCTGGAACTTGGGTTAAACTCTTAAGCTAATTCCTATAAAGACACTCAATTTCCATTAACTTCTGTGGGAACATTGATTCTTAAAGAAGAGGAGGTGCCTGTGATGGGATTCAGCTAGCCTAATTTAGATACCTTATCTGTGTCTGCATTTTAGATGCCTAGTGAATAAGTCCTCTAGAAATCCAGGCAGACAGGATCTTCCTTTGAAGACATCTCACCACTGACTGTATAGGAAATATCAGATCTTTTTTTAGGATGACTGGTTTGCTTTGGTATTTAAATGTAGCACATTAGATGTCTGCAGTTAGATAGACTGGATTTCATAGTTTAGGTATGTGGATGTGAACTGTATAATTTAAGTTTTAAAAAACAAGATGCACAGACTTTGTGGTTAACTTGTACATGCATTTCCAAGCAGGCTGGACGTAACTGTGGAAGCTGCATGTCCAAATGTCCATTTGAGCAAATTTTGGCTGTACAGATACCCAGATTACAGGGAAAAGGGCAGTGGGTGGAATTTATGGCAGACCATTGAAGCTGTTGGCATTAAGTTACACAGTCTGCTTAACTGATATGATAATATTCACATGATCTAATTGCAAGATGAACCAATGTTTAGGAAATACACACATCTTAAGATGCAAAGTGAGCTATTAACTGCAAACTATTATTGTAATTTAAAAGCACCATCTGTGTTCATCAAAATAATTATTTTTTTTCTTGTACCCTCCTATATGCTTCTGTGTCTGATGGAAACAACAGCAAATTTTCAGTGTGCAAAATGATGTGTTCATGAGCAAACAGCAGACTAAGAGAGTGCAGCAGCAATGATTCAGTGAATTAGACCAAATAACAAATACATCTGAGAGAACCATGATCTTCTCCCAGGAACATGCAGACACAAGATGGGATTCAACAAATAATTTTCCCAGTGTGAGCTGGTGTCCTAGCAGTATTTGAAAGTTCAAAAAAGAATGAAGTCTAAGAAATGTGATCTCACCAAAATGTTCTCCAACACTGCAGTAATCACAGCTGAAAGATGTGTGGACATTTTATTCTCCATTCTCATAAGTGGTTGTTCAGCCTGTGCAAATACACTGCTCTTCAAAGTTTGTGAGTGGGATTCATCTCACCTAGCTTTAGACATTTGCGATCTCGACAGCAACATCTGAGTCCATCGCCTTTGGCTCACTTTGTACTCAAAGGAGAGCAATAGGTAATCTAGGGTGCATTTCAGCTGTCCTATTTAGGAGGCCTAATTTTAGGTTAAGATGAATCACATTCCAGAAGCGTCTACGTCTTTCCATCAACTAGAAAGGGAGCTCAGATGTGAAATTTCTGCATCTTATTTTTTCTCAGTGAACACCGCTTTAGAAACTCTGAATCTTAAAGCTCACAGACTTGATTTTATGCTGTGTTAAAAGGGAGAAAAATAAAGTAAAAAAAAAAGAAAGAAATCCTGAGGAGGCTGGAACAACTTCAGAAGACTGAAGGCAACTTTGAACCTGTGTGGATCAAAAGCTAAGCTGCCGTTTAGCAACACACTGACAGAAAAGGGAATTCCACCTGAAGAGCCCTTGGAGGGGATTAGTTTATACAAAGGCTTCTTAGTCATCAGGGAATCTCCCCCCTTCTCCACGCCATTGCTCTCTGAGCTACCAGGACTGCCGGGGGCAATTTCAGCTTCTTTCTACACCAGCGTCAGCGACAGGCGTGTTTCGGATGAGGCATCAGCTCAACAGTAGAACAAAGGGCATAAACAATCAAAGCCCTTTCAGAAGTTCGCTTTACAAGTTTCCTGTAAACCTTTTTAAATTCTTCAGTCTAATTTCATCGGCCCAGTTTTTGCCCCTGACTTGCTCCTACCTTAAACACATGAAAATGAGAGGAGAACGGGGCCTCCTCCGCTTCAGATTTTTCTTGGATAAGTTCTGCATTGTAGATGGTAAAAAAACCACACTTTTTCTCCTTCTTCAGGAACACACTACAGAGGAAAATTCTAATGGAAGAAAAGGTCTGATGATGCTCCTATGGTTGCTGCACACTGTAACCACGTCTGTGCATGGAAGGTGGGGAAGGCAGATGATGCTCCATAGCTGGGACTGAAGGAGAACAAAGCACAGCAGAAGTACTGAGCATGGGGTCACTTGCAGCCAAAACCTGTTGAAGTGGAAGTGTAGTGGATCCTAATCAAATCCTTTGCTAGATGAGAATGACAGATTACTGCCCATGAGAAAAAACTGAAAACCCAGAAACTGTATAATTAAGAGTATTCTTAGGCTACAAGTGAGGAGTGCTAGTGTCCTCTTGCTTCTAAGCTGCAGCTCTGCTCCTGTCTTTATCAGACTATGTCCTTTTTATGAGCAAATATGATTGAGTTTTACAAACCAAGGCATGTATTTGCATTGGCTGTCAGCGCTGTAGTTCTTGCTTTTCTGCCTGTAGCTGTTGAACGCGTGGCCTGATGTGAAAAATGGGTACTCCAACCCCACCAAAGTCCGGGGAACTGAGTCTCTTGGAGGAATATGCCCAGCCCAAAGAACAGCAAAGAAACACTTGACCATCTCAGCGAGGAAAAAGTTGTCCTTGTGCTTTTCATTCTCCTTCAGCCAAAACATACAAAACTTGGTTCTTCTGATACATAAAATACAACCATTAGTGACAAATGCTGTTCTGCCTGTCTTTCCATCTTATCTTCTAAATGGTCTATTCTATTTTATGACCCCCAATTACAAGTTCCTGTTATTCTTTGAATTGCTGTAAAACTGAACCGTCTCCATATGTTCAGAGCAGCTTGCAATTAGCATACCGTGAACTTAGAAACTGCAGTCTATTAAAAATATGGACATATTAAAGCGTAGCATCTGGAAACCCGCATATGTTCGTCTCGCACAGTGGGCTGCAGATGCCAGGGTCAAACGGAGACTCCCAGCTATCCCAGAAAAGAGCTCGTATGCATCACCACTCAGCTGCAGAACTTCAGAGAATTTTTATACTTTCTTGGAAAATATTATATTACTTCATGCTTACCTTGTATGCTGTTTTCATATGAAAAAGAAAAAATAAAGAAAATGAAAAAAAAAAGAGCTAAGTTTTCCTATGTTATAACCACTCAGTTGGATTTCTCAATTAGGCTTATAGCCACAGCACCAATAAAACTATGAAATGAATATGAACATAAAAGTTTTAAATCCAAACTCATGTACTTTGCTATGCCAATTGTCTCATTTTGTGAAGTTTCCATCAAACCAAGGGCCTGCTGGAGAGCCATTTCTGCTTAAATGCATTTTTGTTCTATGCCATAAAAAGTGTAAAGAGTAATGCCTTCATATGAAGTAGAGATGACGATTGGGCTTATACCTCTTCCAAAAAATGAAAAGTCCTGAAATGGACCACATAGTTTTCCTCTTTATATAGCTGTCAAGGCAAAGACAAGTCTCTATTTTATCCAGATTCCCATCTGAGCAAAGATGCTGCACTAGATGAGGGCTGGTTTCCATTTTAATAGCAAATACTCAGTCAATAACAACTTTGTACATGAAAGAGGAACTTTTTTATTTTTGTTATATTAATCAAAGCAATTGAGGCACAAAAATTATTGCTAACAAGTAGACACAGGGGAACAGATTCTAGAAGATCTGGAGCGCTTTTTGGAAGTGGCACTTCTGAAGTACAAGACTTAAAAGCAGTATCAGGTAACACAACAAATTCAGCTCAGTGCCTTCACTTGGCTGAGGGATGAATTTGGCCCAAAGGCTGGGATTCGACTCCATATTTAGACACCCCTACTGTAAGAGCAGGTGTTCATAGGTAGGGCAGGTGGCTAAACACTGTAGTCAGTAGAGATTTAGGATAGCTGCATCCTGCCCATGGCCCGAACAGGTACAAAAGATAAGCTAAGAAATATAGAAACATGGAATTGTTTGGGTTGGAAGGGACAGTAAAGATCACCTAGCTCCAACCCCCCTGCCCTGGGCAGGGACACCTCCCACTAGATCAGGTTGCTCAGAGCCCCATCCAGCCTGGCCTTAAAAACTTCCAGGGATGGGGCTTCCACCACCTCTCTGGGCAACCTGTTTCAGTGTCTCACCACCCTCACGGTGAAGAACTTCTTCCTAATGTCCAGTCTGAATCGTCCCATCTCTAGTTTTAATCCATCCCCTCGAGTCCTACCATTACCCAACATCCTAAAACATCCCTCACCAGCTTTCTTGCAGACCCCCTTAATATCTGCTCCTTTCTGCCTATAACTGCTGAGGCCAGGAAGGTATCTCATCTCTCGGCTGTTTGATACCCTCAGGTATCTCAGAGGGTATCAAACAGCTCTTGAAACCTATGTTTAGGCAAACAAATATATTTTGTTAGTCAAAAAAGTCACTGATGCTTGACTGAGAGGATGCACATATCCACTTTAGGATGGGATGAGTCACCCTCTAGACTCCTATGAAAATTTTGAGTAGATCCCCATTGATTATAGTGGGATCTAAACACTTAGGTATCTAGGAAGATACCTATATTAAAGATGCCTACATGGATGCATCTGAAGTCCGTCAAGTTAGTCCAGAGATGCATATTTTTTCCCTCTAAATACAGAGAAAGCTTACCTCATTAAATTAAACTGGATACCTAATACACGAACAGCCAATAATGGTGTCTTGGGTTGAACCCCACACTCACAGCTTGACGTATACTTTCCAGTTTAACATAACTAGCCTTTATATCAGGCATATTTCATGTAGAAATGATAAATAACAACACTATTATGCTATTCTCTAGTGAAAATATAATGGAAATATTCTCTCCTACCAGGTACCAGAGCAAGCTCAGTTCAAAAATCCACAAGTTGACTGAACCCTCATGATAAGAGGAGTCTGAATTTTTGGTTTAGAGATAAAACTGGAAAAAAAAATATGTCCAAATACCATTAATATATTTTTTAGTAGTAAGTTGATTTTCTAGATGTTATACTGTAATAATCATGGTTTCATTGTGCTACACAAAACATAGATGTGTAATCAAACTTTCTTTTGATCATAATATAGTTATTACCAACCTTTTTGTTATTATGAAGGACCTCCAGAAGAGTAGTCTGCTTAATGTGATTTCCACCACTGAAGATAATCAGGAAAACCTGGAAGATCTGTTATATGACATCTTGACTTGAATTACTCCCTGTGTTCTGTATTTGCACTCTCATAGAACTGACCCACTAAGGCTATTTTTATCTGCATGTTAAAAACTTGATGGAGTGCTGAAGAAGGTCAATTTTCTCAGAGGGTTTGGCAGCTGCAATTAGTTGGACCTCGATGACTCTGCAATCTGCTGTTTACAAACAAGCAGTCTGAGTGGCAACATGTATTCTCCGTACCCCACATATCTTGGTAACATCATTCCAGTCTTTCTTTGCAATCTTCAGCAATACTTCTCTGATGCTTCAGCTGTGCTCTTTCCACGTCATAAATATTTTGACAACATACTTTAGAGTATCTCAGTCTCAAACCTCAGTCAGATTCCTCTGGCATTTACAGGCATGTTTGGCTCATTTGCTTATAATGGGTGGATGGTGTGCTTTCAGTAACAGGTGTCATTAGAAAATACCAATATGACCAGAAAGCAGAGAGAAAGCAAAGGAACATGAAAGACAGGAGGAAGGTAAATCATATAAAGAGGGCTACGGAGCTCCACCCTTTCTTAGAAAACTGAAGTGAGGACAAAAGGGATGAAATTGAGAGGCAGAAAATTTAAAACTAGAGCTATTTTTTCCTGCGGTGTGTAATGGCCAAAAGATGCTCTTTACATGGTTTTCCATGTTATCTCTGTTACGTGTCTGGTCCTCAATGCAGAGGTGGTTTCCTATCCTTTTGGAAAGTGGATTGCATCCTGCAGGCACCTATTGCAAAAGATAATGAAAAAAAAATGAGCTGGTTTGACTTAGATATCTATATGTTTAGTAATATACTATGTGTCATTCAGGAAAAGAATCAGCAATAATAATTAAGAAGATGCTTCATGAGCAACCAGGAGGAAAAGCAGTAAGGATATCTTTGCAAGTGACTAATGCTGACTTACGTGAGAGATGGTTTATAGTACTGCATAAATGATGCCTATATTTTTGCCTCTTTTTCCCGTTCACTGGCAGAAGAGCCAGAGGCATGCCAAAGAAAGGAAAGAAAAACACACTTAGAAACAATTCTCTAGAGTCTGCAGCCATTCAGTTCACTAAGGACTAACTCGTCTGAGAGTACAAAACATTTCTGCTCCTTGCGGCATTACTGCAGATACTAATGGAGTTATAAGTCTTTGCTATCTAACCATATTCCAGTATAGGATTGTTGGTTTTTCTCGGCATTGACAACGTGCTTTGAAATTAAAAAAAAAAAAAAAAAAAAGAAGAAAACAATTTCTTTCTTGACTGCTCTCTGAAAACTACAGAAGGCTAGATTTTGTGCACGCTTCTATAGGGAAGTAAGTAAAAACGAAACGCTCCTCCCCTATATTTTCTGCACCAGCGATCAAGCTCCTGGGCACTGAAACACAAAAATTTGCAAGGTTTCCTACTGCTTATCCATTCTTAGAATGGGGAAAAGGACGCAATACAGAACGGACAGAGCACTGGATCCGTGCTTTGACTCCGGCCCCTAAGAAACGCACCAGCAAAAGCCAGATTTATTTGGTGTATGCTATATTTATTCCTTCTGCCTCCTGTAACAAGGAGGAATTATGATTTCATGCACCAGAGAGAATGACAACAGCTCTGAGGCCATAGATCTGGTGTGTTGTTTCTGCGCCGTGCTATGCCTGAACTTTGAATCTAGCTCATCGTGGTGGGTTTGCCATTACCAGGTACGCTGAACATTCCGTGTCTCCATCTTCTGCACACTTTTATAAGCAATATTTAAGCACAATCTATCCAAATAAATTAAAGGCTATGTATATGTACATATGAATCAGCGATGCTGTCAGTAACTTTTTTCCTTAATTGGAAAATGATTAATTGCACTAACCCAGGTGTGGAATTGCATTAATATCCCCAAGAAAAAAAACAAACAAAACCACAGATAATTTCAGGAAATTATAAGTGTGAGACTTTTGAGACTGGAATAAAGAAAGGAATTCACAAAATTTTTGAGAAAGGGACAAGCCTATGAGTTTACCTAAGCTACTTTAATTTTAGATATAAATTTACATTCACATATAGTTACGGATGTAGAACAAACTACCTGTGAGTATGAAATGCTCTCCTTTTGCCAGTATGATGATGGGACAGATAATGATAGATTCGTACTCATGAGGTAGGAAGGCAAAAAGAGGTGACGAAACTGAGCACTCAGCGTAAAAATGTTATATGTGTAATTAATGTACAATCCTAATATACAGAGTCCTATTTTGTATATATCCTGAATGAAAACAATGATGATTGATAGTAAAAGAAAACCCAAAACAACCAGAGATGTACTACTGAAAACATAGATGTACAAAGATGTACACAGACGTACTAAAAAACACCATGTACAAAGAAATGAAGCAAGAAATGGAAAAAAAACCAAACAAACAACCAGTTAAAAAAATGCCTTGAGTTGTTTTCATTTCCTTATTTTCTATGATTAAACTTGTCATAAACATCCATTACCTCACTGCTAAGGCAGGTCCGAGCCAATGACTGCCATGTATTGGATGCCAGACCGTGACAACCGAATGCACGCTGTTACACAACCTAGAGAAAAAGCTGTCTTCTTTAGCAGCGACGCTAGGAAAGGCTTCTGCAAGCAAACTAAGACTCTCAAAATGGTCTACCTCATCACAATCAATATTTCTATATTTAGATCTCTGAATCAATTTAATTTGTGCATTTGTTTAGAAAATCAATACAGAGAGTGATACATTTTGAACCGCAACAAAAAGTTCAGCACTGGAGACAGTAGCCTGATCATTAGGACATAAAAATATCTCAGTTCATCGGAAAATGTGAATGAAATATGTGGAACTAACGTTCTGTGAGCCTGAACTCTCTCTTTTCAAATGGGTCAAACAGCAGCAGTGCAGCTTCCCATAGTTACCATATGATTATTATGATTTGTTTTGCCATTGCTGAGGACGTTTCAGCTGCACAAGCTACAACAAAGACGTAGTTCTGCTCCAGAGAGCACACAAAGATGCAAAGACATGGGGAAGACAAGATTTCCTGGAATTAGTAAACGAGAAAGACAGCTTGACTTTTATAAAATCACTTATTGGGGTGGAACTATAATTCACTGATCAGAACCCTCCTGATCTCAGCCTGTGGGACCACCAGAGCGTGGGTCTCCACAGTAGTCTTCTCACTGTTGTGCCGGTATCAGTCTGTTGGAAAAAGCAGGGAGCTGGTGAGGGAGCACCAGTGAAAGAACTGTACAGACATGGGGCTAAAATTGCTGACCACCCCTCTCATCCCAGAGCGAAACTCTCATGCCCATGTTACTTCTCCAGGTTCTGAGTTCCCACCACCCACCTCTCTCCAACAGTGGCAAAGCTGAGCAGCTGCGACCTGCTGTGGATCTCCATCCAGCAGCACGGCACTGTCCTGCCCTCCGCTCCGTGGTGCGCTCCTGGCTTATCCACGCACCCTGGGGAAGGAGAATTTCCCACAACAGAGCTTTGCTCAGTGCAGTCCTGGTGGCAACGATCCCTCCAAACGCATGAAGGGACCATTTACTGCTGGCATTGAGGAATGTAGCCACAGAATATAATGGAATGTACCAGAAACTACTGAGACTGATTTAAGGATTAGGGATTTTTTAATGTATTTTGGCCATTAGGACTTATATTTTGAACTCTTCTCTGAAATAAAGTTCTAGAAATTTCTTCCCCCCCGCCCCTTATTTCCTGTAAAAGCAAACATCTTTCACAGTGCCCTCGCTCCTGAAACCAGGGCTGAAAAATGCCACTTCTGAGGGTCACATGGAAAAACAGTAGCCATGTCCAAGCAGCTCTGGAGAGCTATGGATCCATCCTAAAATAAATGCCCCAGGTAGATTTATGAGGTTTCCTTCTCAGTGAACCTCCACTTACTCTACAGAGAACTCGGTAGCTACCTGGGCTAGACCCCTATGTTTTCGAAGGGCAAAGTTGGGTTGGGGGAATCCCACCTCCAATTCCACTAGAAAATACAAAAAACTCTCAGAGTTTACACAAACAGCAAGACCAGGCAAACGATACGCTTTTGGGCAATATTAACGTGATTTTTTTGACTTTGGCTTAAAAACAAAACCATTGCTTAAACCTTCGAATCTGCCCACCACAGGCGGAGGAACACGCAGTCTTTGGAGTGCCACTACCACCACTATTGTTTTTAATGGGAGCGTGTGCGTGCCAGGTCGGGAGGAACACAGCGCACAACTGTGGTTATTCAGCTCTCTCTTTTTTCTAAACATATGCAAAATAAGACATTCATTTCACAAGCCTATGCTGTGCCCTAATAAATACTACGCGATCTGAAATTTTAGCACTTACGCATGTGAAGGTTGGTTGAAGGAGATAGTCGCATGTGGGGCTTGATTATAGTGTTTTATCACTCAGCCGAACCTCTAATGTTTAGCACAGTAGTTGGAGGGCTTCTTTTCATGTCATAACAAAGGTTGCCCTCAGATAGTAATTACAGCCTTCCTAATAAAAGGAAAGGCGGTTTGGAACTGCCTGAAAAGTTGAGAAGCAAGAGACGAAGTTTGGAGAAAGAGTTTGCCATCACTTTGCGTGTGGCAGGTGGTTTGCTGCCTGAGCTGCTGCGCAGCAAAGTGGCAGATTTGCCTTGAAAACATTTTCTCAAAGCTGGAGACATTAAAAAAAAAAAACAACTTAGCTGGGGAAAAGGAAATCCCTAGGATTACAAAAAATCACAGCAAAGTTAATGTCTCTGTAAAGAATGTACAGAACCAGTTTGAAGAATCATTGTATGATCTTTTAAGAGCACAGAAAGGCATAGTGAAATGGCGAGGCAGAGCAGAGCACATTCAGCAGTGTATGTTCAGAGCAAAGCTGCCTCCACTGAGCGCGGCTGTTAAGCATTCAGAGCTTTGCCCAGGAGCAATACGTGCCGATACGGGTTATATTTTCTAGTAACATTTATGAATGCATTTTACTGGGGCTTTCATGAACTGCTTGCTGATGGTGTATGTCTCTGCTTTTGTACTTAGAGCATAGCAATCAGTTTGATCAAAACAGTTTGGGTTTTTTTTATGCAGTTAAGGGCACTAAATCACAGATCTGAATCTCTCCTGTCTTCAAAAATTCTCATTAGCAAATGTCTTACCAATTGCAATGTATGGATCTGCTAGTTTTACCTTTGTAGCTTCATGGGGATTCTCTCTTTTCTAAACTAACAGTGGAATTAACACCTCTAAGGCCACAAATATTATCGTCCGCTTCACAGTTGTAAAGGACTGTCCATGTATAACTTTTACTTTCAGTACATTTGTAAATACAATTTTTCCTATTATTCTATTTTTTGCTGCCTGTCTCTTTTCGCTATAGAGATTAAGTGACTAAATACGCTTTTCCAGTCTCTATGTACCGTGCAGACTCGTTTCTATTTTCCGTGTTTTTGCATCCATCTTTGTCTGGATTGCAGCTGTGTCTTCAAATTAGGGTGTCAGATTTTGACATATTTCTATATGAATAAACAGGATTTTCATTTTCTGTGGTGTCTAGGAAGTGACACTATACCATGGCAGGTACTAGTTGTTCACAAAATTGGAGCTTCCTACCCTTTTCAAAAACATGCCTTCCCTCACGCACAGCCTCCTCATCTCTTGCTGAAAAAAGGCGTGTAGTTCTGCACTAACTTGGTTCTCCCTTATAACTTTATGCTGCATTTCACGCTTAAATAACCATTACTTTAGTAATATGTGTGGTCACGGAGATATTTTGACACCCTTCAGGAAATCAGATGGTGGTTTGCTCTTTGCTGCGGAGGCTGAAATACCCATCCTTCTCTGGATAGGTAGCAGGTGAAAGGTACTTTCAGATGCTTTGAACCAGTCAAGAATGTACCATAGGAAACATCCACAGGGGAGGAATATGGGCTGCCCCACCGAAACCAGCATAAGACAAAGCCTGCTGGTGAGCAATGCTCAACATTTTTCTTGTACACCCTTGAGCCACCAACAGCTCGTGTGTGTCTCCTCATCCATGCTGATGGCACGTGCTCCCAGCTGAAAGACTGGGAAGGAGGGCGGGAGACAAGAACAGCCGATTCATTGGATTTGGGCCAACTGGGAGAATAGGGATAACCAGGGAAAGCGGAGGTTTCCTCCTGACTTTGCAGATCTGAGAAGAGAGAAGAAGAACCAATTATTTTACTGCTGTCCTTGTGCCTGATGAAATATCTCCCTTGCAAGAGGTTATTCACCAGCACTGTATATTTAGTCCTCCCTGGAACAACGATCACCCAAACAGGATCGTAAATAAGCCCTCGGTTTTTATAGCAAGGTCACATTGGTGGGGATTTGCCATCTCTGACAAATGCAGCAGCTGTTGGGAGGGCTTTGCTGGGAAGCCCTGCAAACCCGCCTCGGGCAGCGAGCGGCAAACGCCACTCTGCAGAAAAAAAGGGGCATGAAAGATTCAGGATTCGCCGTGTCTTTGTCCCACGGGTTTTGTTCAGTCTCATGGAGTGCTTCTCAGACGTTCAGGCTCAGATTCCTCCTCCCTGGCCACAGGTGCTAAGCCCAGGTACCTCAGTGAGGAGCCCAGTCACCACTGGTGCCTCTGTGGTCAGTGGAAGGAGGTGGGTGGCCTGGGGACAGCACAGATCTCGGCGACTTCAGCCACCTTCTGGTGCTGCTGTCCCCTCTCTGCTCGTTGTGAAGAAGCCCCTCCAGGGATATCTAGCTCAGCAAGGGGAGATGAACGTGGGACGAGGAGCACTCAGTGCTGATAATCCTACTTGTCTATTCATGCCAGAGATCATCTCAACGCCATACTGAAATGGCTTCTGGAATAAATCAGAGTTCATTGTGGAGAAGGGTGTTGCAATAAGGAACATTACAGAAGGACTTTTCTACGAGCCCAATATTTGTTTTTTATACTCTTTAGGCACTACACAATTCAAGTCCAGAGTGATATTTGTGCTTATGGCAAGGGGTTATTAATACAAATCTCTATTTGTCCACCTGTGGGTTGTGCCAGCCAACCTGTCACTCCCTGGCTCTGAGCCGCCGGGGACATGGCCTTAGTGTCCCCCATTAACAGCGACAAACTGAGAGCTGCTGGCCCCTGCCTATCTGCCCAAAGCCAGTTTTCTCAGCACTTGTTTCCTTGATATTTCTTCCGATACGTTAATTTTATACTGGCACAGAAACATCTCTTCTGATGCTTGGAAAGGTGTATGTTTCTTTTAAAGCCTGCAGGCTTGAGGGCATCCTATTCCTGTTAACACCTTTGACCGAAACTATTTCCGAAGCGTGTAGCACAGCAGATATGTGGTGCACATGTGACAGGGATACATGTGAAATATTTGACAGAGACAAGGTGAGTCAGGTTTGTTTTATAGACCATGAAAGAAGGGGCTGAACTCACGCTGTGCCATTCAATCTTGTTGATTCACCGCTGCGGAGTCACTCCTGGAGGCCGTCCAAGCCCAAGCAGAAGCTCTCAGGAAGGACAGAAAATTGGCAAGTACCAGACAATAAATATTTTAAGCTCACATTGGCTGGCCTGGTGCCAGTACAAGGTCCCTGTGTGAGCATGGCCAGTGCTGGAGTTCAGGGCTGGGGAGCAGTGTAGCTGCCACATCCCACCCAAGTGGAGAATTATCACCTCTTGATTCTACCCCTCTACTCTGCTCTCGTGAGACCCCACCTGGAGTACTGTGCACAGTTCTGGAGTTCTCAGCACAAAAAGGACATGGACCTGTTGGAACAGGTCCAGAAGAGGGCCACGAAGATGATCAGAGGGCTGGAGCACCTAGGCTGTGAGAGTTGGGGTTGTTCAGCCTGGAGAAGAGAAGGCTCTGGAGAGACCTTATAGCCCCTTCCAGTACCTAAAGGGGGCCTACGGGAAGGATGGGGAGGGACTCTTCATCAGGGAGTGTAATGATAGGATGAGGGGTAACAGTTTCAAACTGAAAGAGGATAGATTTAGATTGGATATCAGGAAAAAATTCTTTCCCGTGAGGGTGGTGAGACACTGGATCAGGCTGCCCAGGGAAGCTGTGGATGCCCCATCCCTGGAAGTGTTCAAGGCCAGGCTGGATGGGACTTTGAGCAGCCTGGTCTAGTGGGAGGTGTCCCTGCCCATGGCAGGGGGCTTGGAACTAGATGATCTTTAAGGTCCCTTCGAACCCGAACCATTCTATGATTCTATTCTATGAAATGACACAAATCAGGCTGCTGTTCCCATGATGACCCATGGTAAAAATCAGGATCTTTTTCATCTGGGAAGAGGATCTTGATTTTTATGGGTACTGGTTAATGGCTGCAGAAGGGAAACATCTCCAAGGAAGAACCATGGAGATCCAGTTCTTTGGGGAAAGAAGGGCTGACATCACCAAAATTTTTTTCTAACAGATCTCCCCTTTTAAGAAAAGCTGTTGGTTAAAAATTTGTGGCTGTTAGGAGGCAAAACAGCTGATGGAATCTCGTGTTTCTTTGCCTCCCGCTTGTATTTAAGGGATGTGTCAGTTCCTCGTTGCTAGCCACAGCAGGGACCGTACAGCGACTGCTGCTCCTCCTTTTGCTCTCCCGTCAGCCAGCGCTCGGTCTGAAAAGCAAACCAGGATTTTTCTCAAGGGCTTTCTCCCCAACAGCCTGGGCTCAGTTCTGGAGCAGCTGTGCTCCTCTGGTCCATCCTCCCTCTCCTGCCCCAGCACATGCACATCGCAAAAACCACAAAACCAGCCCCTGCCTGCCCTTGGCTTTGTGCCAGCATCACCAGACCACTGGGGCTACGGCGGGAGCTCCCAGAGTTTAACTGTTCCTTGCAACCCCGTGAAATAGAGGAGCGTGGGCACACAGTTGACAGCAGTTTATAAACAGCATACATCACGTCAGGAGAGGACCAGGAGGATGCTGTACACATAATATAAACTGCAAAGCTTCAGCAAGTGGGAGAAAGATCCCTTAGAGACTTCATTTATCCTCTTTCCTCCAAACTGTGCGGTACATGTACAATTGCCACTGCTGGCAAGCCTTATGTTTTGGATTCAGGTGTGTGCGAGCAGCAATGCACTTTACAAGTGAAATAATAGGTTCAGACCCACTACATGAGTCCGTTATAAAACAGGAAAGGGGCTATATAAACCTTGGTATGCTCTGGCAATAAATTCAGCGTTTCTACCAACTTGTCTTGCCCTAAATTTTTCTCTAATTCCTGTGAAATAGGTATTGTCAAGCACACAAGCCATAATGTCATCCTATGCTTCCCACTTCAGCTGTCTATTTAGATATCTAAGCCAGTGATTTCATGAAATTTCAGTATTCCTTGTAGAACATGAAATCTACAAATAAGAAAAGATTTTTCTCAGAGATTAGACAAGTATCTGTGGTCTGCTGCAATTATAACTGGATTTTTTTAACAAATAACTTGCAAAGATGTTTCCAGCCAGCGTGAGGATCATTCACTTTCATCAACCTGACATTTCTGCATGACAGAATGGAGGGTCGGGAAATCCACTGTATTTGGGCACCATAAACAGCCCACCTGCAGCATCAAGGGGTTGCAGCTACTGCTGAGAAACAGCCCTGAAAAGTGGATGTCCCAAAGCCAGGGAAAACCATTTCCCTCGTGGTTTTCCTGTCTCTTCTTTGCACATTTCATGAATATATGGGTCACTACCCATTCAGGGATGTGTGATAAAAATAGTAAATGTGAGAGTGCACCTTTTAGAAGGTGAATTAAAATCTTGGGATAAAATACTTTTAAAGTATCACTGTTTGCTTGCGTTTCATCCAAATTCCAGCATACTTGCTAGTTTCCAAAAACAGCTTTCCCATGCTTATTGATTGATAACTGTCATTCTTTATAGCTTCTACCAGACTGGCAGTATTGATCCGAAAGCCTGTTTATAAGTCACATAACCGTTTGCTTGACTTTATCCATCAGGATGCCTGTTGACAGTATAAATCTGGGGGATAACACTTTAAATTCTAAATATTTTCCGCTACGTTTTGTGAGGATGCTATAGGAGCTTGAAAACATTTAACATGAATTTACTGAAACACAAAAACAGCACTTTTTTGGAAAGTGTGTTTGGACTGTTTGGGGGAGTTTCAAATAAAGTCAATATCACTCGTTTTAACCTTCGCATAGGTTCTCTCCCCTCTTCCTGGCATTAACGGCTCCCGTCATTAGGATCTTCCAGTCATCCCCAACCCTCTCTCTCGGAGGACACGTGCTGAGGACACAAAATCTCGGAGCAGCTCAGGTGGCTGGTGATGGCACCAACTGCACCATCTTAGCACATTGCTGCAAAACAGAGCTGGGAGAGCTCTTGAGAGCACCAAATCCAAGTCGCTGCCCACAAGAGGGGCAGCTATCCCCAAACCCCTTCTGACAGACACTAGCCCAACATGTTTCTTAAGCTCCGGTGAGGGGACACCGCAGGCTCCCTAGCCAAACTGCTACCTCGCTCAGCTCTTCTTATCCCCGGGAAGCTTTTCCTAGTGTTTAGCCTATGTCTCCCTTGCTGCAGTTTAAGCCCATTAAGAAGAATTTATAAGCTGATGGAAAGCATCTCATATTTTATCCTCTAGAGGAGATAGCAATAACATATTGGAAGCACCTTTAGGGCTTCTCTGTTACATATACATGATCTCAGCCTCAGCTTAATATTCAAGACCCTCTCCGGTTTCCCATAGTTAATGCTCCTGGCTCTGGAAATGCTGTAACGCTGCTGCTTGCTGCACTCCTGAGGCAGCTCTGGGAATTTAGACGAGGCTGTTGGAGTTCAGTGGGGGTAAGCAGGGTCCCTGGGCTCAGCTAGGGAGGTGTCTAAGGCCACCGTGCCCAGCACACACTGAGGTCATTTAAAAAAAAAAAAAAAGAAAAAAAAAGTCTGAACACGAGAGACAGCAGCATCTGCTCTCCCTGTGGCTTCTCGGTGCCACGATGCTGTGCCACAGCCCAGGGACCAGCTCACGCCATCCCCATGACACAGATTGTCTGTAGCCCTTCCATCACGCCACACTCAGATTTTGTCTCCCTTCTCTGACACTACCCTTTTTGGTCTTTTCTCCATTCGCCATCTCTCCCTCAGCAGCTCAGGAGAAGCCAGAGATGCTCAGGAAGCCCTTGGCAGGAGCATTTCTGCTGATCTCCACCAGTGCCATCTTCCCATTGCTCCTGTGCTGGGGTGCTGTGAATGCCCTGCCTTGCCCCAGATCCATCACCACAAGCTGTCATCACTGGTGTTTTTCTATGGGGCCAAGCTGTGGCTTTCACTACCGAAGTTACCACAGAGAGAGACCCAGCAGATGCTTGATCTGATTAAAAACAAGGCCCCAGGCAAAAATCAGAACCTATTTCCCTCTGTTAACTAAAACCATGAATCAGACTGACTACTTTGGGATGACTAATTTCGGTGTCTTAGCACCCAGAGTACAGATACCTGGCTCCAGGGTGGTGGGAGAAATGGGACACTGAAGCTCCCCCTCCCCGATGAAGGAGCTCAAAAAGAGAGTCAAATAAACTGCTGCCAAGACGCCAGTGAAGGAGGGAGCCAGGGGATATGCAAACCAGGCCTAAGACGCATGAATTCCTGCCGGGTCCTACTGATTCAGAGCCACACACTTGGTGTCTCCCTATGCCCATGGTGTGGAGGCACTTGGCCACGGCACCGCTGGCTGCCTCCGTGTAACACCCCCGCAGTCAGCACGCTCACAAGGGAAGTTAAAAAGTGCAGCTGAATCTTACCCTGAAAGTCCCGGTTTTTCTCCAGTTGCCTCCAGGAGGCGTTACACTGCAGATCTCTGTAGGACTGAAAGCATTACACTTTCAGAGGTGACGGGACAGGGAGCCCAGAAGGACAACAAGTAGGCTGAGAGTTTTGCTGCCACAGTGAATTACATCCAAAGTGTCCCGAGCTTTAGTAATTTCCCTTTCCACTTCTGCATACAAAACTAAAGCAAGACCTCTGTGTGTGCCCAGGCCTTGAGCAGTCCTTGCTCTGCCTTCCTGGGCAATCCCAGGGAGGTGGTAGATGCCCCATCCCTGGAAACATTCAAGGTCAGGTTGGACGGGGCTCTGAGCAACCTGATCTAGTTGAAGATGTCCCCTGCCCATGGCAGGGGGCATGGACTAGATGACCTTTAAAGGTCCCTTCCAACCCAAACTATTCTACGATTCTATGATCCTACAGAACATAGGCAGCATCTTTGATTGCCAACAAAAGAAGCAGCCAAGATTGTAACCATAAGAGGGGGAAAAATGATCATCACTTTTTGTGATATAGGTTAAACCCTCTACAGATCCTTTTCCTAACCAGGCAAAAGGCTAAGACTGCTGTTGAGCAGGAACAAGCCTCAGCTTGGATTTTGGAGGCCAATACCAGGCCCAGGCAAACACTTGTTTGCAGGCAGCTTAACCTAGTACTCCTCACTTGCATCAATCAAGTGCTGAATATTTTCTCAAAATATTAGGACACCTTAAAGGTACTAGATGTAAAGCAGTTCTAAAAAGATTAGTGGGATGCTTTGGTTTCCATGTGCGGTGACAGCTGAACATCAGATATAGTGTGATCTAGTGCTTTTCTCTGAGGCAAGTTAACATAATCTTTTCCATTTTGAAAAACAAGATTTATTTGTGGATTCTTTGTTAATTTGCAGGTCTTAAAGTGCTCAAAGGTGCTTACTATAGGCTAAATTGAATCTACCTCTCTCTCTCCAGTGTTTACCAGATCTGAAGTTCATGTTATAGCTGAAGCTAGACCTTTTACTACAGTACTGAGATGCAAGTCATGTCATTTCTAGCAGACCAACATCAGTTCAGCATGACAATCCAACATGAGAAGGGAAGGGAAGGGAAGGGAAGGGAAGGGAAGGGAAGGGAAGGGAAGGGAAGGGAAGGGAAAGGAAGGGAAGGGAAGGGAAGGGAAGGGAAGGGAAGGGAAGGGAAGGGAAGGGAAGGGAAGGGAAGGGAAGGGAAGGCAAGGCAAGGCAAGGCAAGGCAAGGCAGGGCAGGGCAGGGCAGGGCAGGGCAGGGCAAGGCAAGGCAAGGGAATATTTCAGTTAGAAGGGACCTACAACATTCATCTAGTCCAACTGCCTGACCACTTCAGGGCTGACCAAAAGTCAAAGCATGTTGTTAAGGGCATTGTCCAAATGCCTCTCAAACACAGACAGGCTTGGAGCATTGACCACCTCTCTAGGAAGCCTGTTCCAGTGTTTGACCACCCTCTCAGGAAAGAAATGCTTCTTAATATCCAGTCTAAACCTCCCCTGGTGCAGCTTTGAACCATTCCCACATGTCCTATCACTGGATTCCAGGGAGAAAAGACCAGCATCTCCTGCTCCAATCCCCCTCCTCAGGAAGCTGGAGATAGCAATGAGCTCGCCTCTCAGTCTCCTTTTCTCCAAACTAGACAAGTCCAAGGTCCTTCGCTGCTCCTCATAGGACATTCCTTCCAGCCCTTTCACCAGCTTCGTTGTCCTCCTCTGGATGCATTCAAGGACCTTCACATTCCTCTTAAATTGTGGGGCCCAGAACTGCACACAGTGCTCAAAGTGAGGCCACACCAACGCTGAGTACAGTGGGATAATCCCCTCTCATGACCGGCTGTGTTTGATGCACCCCAGGATGTGGGTTGCCCTCTTGGCTGCCAGGGCTTACTGCTGATTCCTATTGAGCCTGCTGTTGACCAGCACACCCAGATCCCTTTCTGCAGGGCTCATCTCCAGCCACTCCTCTCCCAAATTATACTCGTGCCTGGCATTACTCCACCCTAGGTGCAGAGTCTGTCATTTCAACTTGTTAAATCTCATCTCGTTGATGATTACCCTATGCAGCAATCTATGTAGATTCCTCTGCAAAGGCCTCCTGTCCCTCAAGAGAGTCAACAGCACCTCCCAGTTTGGTATCATCGGCAAACTTCCTAATGGTGCATTCAACTCCTGCATCCAGATTGTTGATAAATATATTGACCAGAACCGGCCCTAGAACTGAATCCTGAGGAACGCTGCCAGCCAGATGTAGCCCCATTCACTACAACCCTTTGAGCCCCGCTGTTCAGCCAGTTCTTCACCCAGTGCATTGTGAACCACCTCATCCCACAGCTGGACAACTTGTCCAGAAGGATGCTGTGAGGGACAGTATCAAAAGCCTTACTAAAATCCAGAAAAAATACATACACTGCCTTCCCTTTATCCACTAGGCAGACGACCTTATCGTAGAAGGATATCAAATTAGTTAAACAGGACTCTCCCTTTCCAAAACTGTGTTGACTGCGCCAGATGATTGCATTATTCTTCAAATGCCTTTCAATAGTACCCAGTATAATCTTCTCCATGATTTTTCCAGAGACTGAGGTTAGACCAACAGATTTGTAGTTCCCTGGGTCTTTTCTGATTTTGTAGATTGGAATAACATTGGCTGGCTGCCAGCCAACAGGGACCTCCCCAGACTCCCAAGACCTTTGGTAGATCATAGAGAGAGGTCCTGCCATAACATCCACTAGCTCCTTGAGAACTCTGGGATGAATCCCATCAGACCCCATCTGAAGCCCATCTTTGTCTTGGAGTGCTTCATCAGTTGAAAACTCAGTCATCCAGTAAGTCCAAAGCAGAAGAAATGAGTTTGGCCGTAGTGCATGGTGTAGCAAATGCTCCTCACCCTGCCTGACCCTCTTATCCAGATTGTAAAAAATAGCATTAATTTTAGCTCCACAACTATGCCACATTTATTGAGGATCCAGGACTTGTGGAACACTTTTTGTTCTGTTTATTCCCATTTTCTCATTAAAAATTGAAGCCAGGCTGCACACCAGGATTAAGTGTGTTGTTCTAAAAGACCAAATCCTTCTCTCTTTTCTGGCAGTGACAAAATCCCCATTAGTTTTATTGGCACAGCGCTGAGCCCTAAAGCTAAAAGCAGCTCCATGAGTGACAGAACCATTGCATTCAAAACTAAATGCTCCTCCTGATGCAGAGCTGGGTTTCTTTCTTTGCCATCAGTTGTGAAAAACAATGGTGATCACTGCAGATGCCATCTCTGTAGGTCTGGTACCTTCCCCCCAAACCCTTCTGTGACCTGAACTGCTTGGACACCACCACAGAACCGCCAATAAACTGAGAGTGGCCCATCCAAGCCCCAGGCAGCTGGGCTACGTGGGGAAGGAGGTGGGCACAAGGTCAGCCCAAATGCTGGGTGTGTAGGGAGAAGCTACATAAGGGACTCCAGCAGTCCTAGGATATGGAGGATCCTTCTTTCAAATTGCAAGACAGGAAGATTTACAGTGCATTTTCTGCTTATTTCACACTATTTTTCTTATAAAATCAGCTTCACCTACCCAGCTAAATCTTGAGGAAAGAAACATGTTTTCTTTCCAGCTGAACTGTTTGATCAGTTGGGAAAAAAAAGTCATCACTCTGTGATGACTCTTATGAGTTTGTCACGCACCTTGTAATTTAGTGTCTCTCAGAAGGACCCAGCTGAGGAAATACAGAGACTGCACAGGACTGTCAGCCTGCACTTCTACAGAAAAGTTTGGGGAAAAAAAACTTTAAAAATACAGATACATTTTAAGCTTAAGGGTGGAAACCCAAAAGTTAAATAAAACAAGTAGCAACAGACGATCTAAAAATTATCTCATGCTTTTTAAATTAAAATCTCTTTATTTTGGAGCTGCAGGTGTGATTTTTGAACCTTGTAAATCTTCATTATGCAAATCTAACAGTAATGGCATCTGCTTCTCAGTAGCATCGGCTCTTTGTTAAACACTCACATATTCGTCTGCGTCTCCCTGGCAAATATGCAGATGGGATAACGTGTGCTTAAAGTAGTAATCCAAAGGTTTGTGTCACATGCTGCATTTAGCTACGGCAGGACATCTGACTGGACAGAGAGCCCTGGACAACAAAGCCAGCTCCCTTTGAAGCTGACACCTTAGTACAGCTATTTTCATCTCCTTCCGGCTAAGCTTTTTGATGGCCGTAGCTCTTGGACCAGAGGAGGGAGTGAGCGGTCAGACCCCCTCCAGCACACGCTGCTGGAGGTGGTACTCCTCCACAGAGTCCTCCTGCAAAGCTACACCTGGAGAAAAGAAAACTCGCCCCCTTCCCTCGCCCTGGGCATTGGTTGGGCTCCAGACTAACCTGCAAACTAAGACTCAAAACCTCCAGCCAGCCCCTGACCCTTGTTTGCAGGCTTGTTTATGCCACGACTCTGTGCAAAGAACTGCTTGAAACCTACTGGTAAGGTCTAGCCCCGGAAAAGGCTTTCAAATATCTAATTATCTCATTTAAACCTCCTTCTAAAATACTCTATTCCTAAATTATGAAGAGGTTTAATAACAGCTTTCAGCTTCATTAACTATCTCATATACCTGGAATTAAGAAAACCCACAAAAATCTTGATTAATTGCCCAGCAGCGTTGTCTGACACAGCGTAGGGTTTACACTGGTGTTAAACTCTTTCTGAGAAACTGAATTTTTACAGTGCAACGTAAGGCTTACATGAAGTCAGTCAGCTTCTAGTTTGTGAAAATACAGAAAACCAATCCCATGTTGTATTCCTCCTTTTCTGAAAAATTTCACAGAGCAGCAATTTGGCTAAAGAGTGCAGTGATGCGTTCCGCTAAAAGAGAACCTTTTAAAACCATGTGAAAACTGCAGCTTGGCGGTATTTCATGCATATCCACCCAGGGTCAGAGTTTAACTTAATAGCCATATTTTGTTAACAAACAGCTCTTCTTCTGATGTGGAAATAGCATTAGACGGGTTTGCATAATGTTTTAAAACCGAGCAGCACAAGTGATTGCCACATACGTGACTTCTAAAGCTTTTCGTTACCACCCGTCACCCCTGCATTTTGAGATGCTCAGCACAATTTGCGTTCCTTCCCAAATGGTCGGCTTCGCATGCAGGAATCTGAACTTTTCATATTCAAAAGCCTGAATCCAATCAACGTGCATTTGGGGTGCTTGAGGAATGGGAAATGAGCAAATAATGTGCTGCCGTTTACCGTTGAGTCAAACTGACCGATCCATTTAGGACCAGGGGTGACTTTCAAGGACACCCAGCACAGTATTAATGTTGAGATTTTAAGACGTTTTCTTTGACAAGAAAATGAAGATAAAAGTAGCAAGACGTCAAAATGCATGAATTGTGAATTACCGTTTAATATTCCAGTGAAGCGACATATGAATAAAGACAAGGGCGCCTTGCTGCTAAAAATAACCCCTTGTTTTCAGTGTTGATCTGCAGCTGTAATCAGAGTGTTCAGTATTCTTCAAGTCTATCAATTTTTAAATCTAACGAGTTATGTCAACCTGAGAGAAGAAAAACTCTGACTTCTAGACAAAAAGTACTTTTTTTCTAACTTAACTCCGATTTTGGAAGCAAAGTATATCCCCCAAACCAAAGGCAAAGCAAAGGCAAGCTATCACCTTGGTATTATGCAAAGCGTGAAATCGCATTGCACTGAAGAGAGCCCCTGGGAGATAAAAAGTACTTAGTGTCAGGACCACTTCAAACAGTGTAGGATCATCATCCTGCTGTATTGTACAAGTGGGCTTTCACATGGAAATCTGCTACAATTAAATTAATATTCCTGAGCTTAACTCTCATCCTTTCTCCTTTGCTTAACGAAGGACTAATTCCACTGAAGCAAAAGGAATTACACGCATGTACTGAACCCAGAAATAGGCTCCATACACGGGATGATTTTTCTCTTTTGGGGGGCTCTTTTGAGCCTGCCCTTCCAAAGCCCTCCCTTCTTCCACAGAAGTCCCTGACAACATTCAAAGGGGGCTTTAAGTGAATATTCCAATGGGAAAACAGGCATTTATACTTGGACTCCATGGGAGAAAGTCTGTACAGTCAGGAGCAAAGAATATACTGAATGTTATACTTCTAACAGGACATGGCTGTTTTGTAATTTTTTGGCACAAGTTGGCATAGCGTCCAGGTTTTTTTGTGACAAACATAGTGTTTGTCACTGACAAACACCTGTTTCGGAAGTTTTTGAAAAAGAAGGGTGTCAGGCAATGAAAAGAGAGAGAGGAATACAACTCAGAATTAGGGAAAAGTGAAAAGAAGGGAAGGGTGATACTTTGTTTGAATGACAAGTAAACTTTCTGTGTCTTCACTGCAAGGAAAAAGAAAAGGCTTTGTGACTGAGAGGCATTTCAAAGGACCTGTCACAGCACAAAATCCTAGCGGAGACAAGGCACAGGTCTCTGCTATAGCTAGTCACGGCAAGCTTTATATCTTTATCTCACAAGTTACAGTGAGATAAAAACCACAGCACCTTGTTTCTGCAAAGGCTGCGTGTTAACATAGCTATCTTGATGTCAAAGAAATCTCGGTTTTCCATAAGAATAGGTATGAGACCAAGCACTTTTAAGCATTCAAGCAGAATATCCAGCTACATTGTTTTTATAGGCTCAGGATTTACCAAGCAGATATTTCAGAACATAAACTTGGCCTGCAGGGTAGGGGCGAAGTGGGGGTTTTGTGGCAAGATCATATTCGTAGAGTTCTTGCCCCATCTTCTCCAGCATGCAGCGGCTGTTCACAGCCCTAAAAAAGACACAAGAAATTCACTGTCTTGTCAGTTAACTCTCATTTATTCTTTCTGTTCTTTTTTCTTCACACCCCACCAGTTTTCTAGCACCCATGTTGTAGCTCTGTTAATAAACAACAGAACAAAATGGCTTTTATACCCAGGCCTAGAGAAACTAGGTTAATAGATATAATTATATACAATTATACATAATATTGGCTAGATTTAATTCCAGAGTTTAGCGATCTTAGAAAAAGAAGTCCTCTTGTTATCCACATGACCAGCTCAAGATGCGCACAGTATCACAGAATCAGTGCATGGTTGAGGTTGGAAGGAACCTCCAGAGGTCATCTGGTCCAATCCTCCCGCTCAGGCAGGACAACACAAAGACAATTGCCCAGGACCATGTCCAGATAGCTTTTGATAACCTCCAAGGATGGAGATTCCACAACTTCCCTGGGCAACCTGTTCCAGTGCTGGATCACCCTCACAGTAACATGGAGATAGCTCATTCTGGAGAAGCATATATTGGCCCTGTGGTCAAAGGGACAGTTCTGCTTCCAAAAGGTTATTCAGACCTACTGGAACCACAATGACAGACGTGATGGAGTTTTTTATGTCAAGTGGGACTTATTCCTAGTGTCCACTGGGAATTATAGATCCGCAGGGGTCAAACTGATCAGCAGACACCTGTATCTAGGGAAATGAGTGAAGCTTTATCCTGTATTGTATGTCCGCAGCTATTACTGCGCAAGAATCTTAGCTGTCCCAGGGAGTTTCAAATTCCCATGGGCTTAGACAACTCTAGATCTCCTTTGACTATAAAGGCTGTTTAGGCACTTCAGACTCCTGTAGCTACCGATATGCAGGCACATAAATGCAGTTATTTCAGTCTTGATATGAATCCCATCCCATCTATGCTCACTGCTAAGTAAATGACTATTATTGACTACTCTGCACTTGAGTGACTTACATTTCTAGCACTGACATAAAAATAAAAAGTTACTGTTGAGAGTTTTTAAAGGAAACACAAATTTAGCTTAGTTTCAGCTTTTTTACCTCTGATGATGATCAAATGAGGAACTTCAGAAAAAACAAATTGCGATGGTATGTTTTCTAGATGCAAGTTTAGAGTAGACAGGGCTGTAGCTTAGGTAGTCATCAGCTTATGTGTTAGTAATTACTGAAGGTGGAATTCACTCAAGTCCCCATATGCTATGCAGACCTCCTACTAATCCAATTCTGGGTTCTGTATCACATTCCCTGTGCCAGGCAATTCAATGTTAAATGCTCCTACATCTAGTTTGTTATTGGACCCAGATTTACTCATCTCAAAGCAGGGTCTACCTTGGCAAAACCATTGTGGACCACTGTATATGTGGTCCCCTGTTATGCCACATGCCATGATGTTGACCCCACTGTCTGCTGGGATGTAGCATGACGTGCCACAGCTCAGTGAAGAACTCATCCATGGGGTCCATGACCTGCCCTGCAGGTTGTGAGGGCTTTACGTGAGGAACTCTGCAGCCACTGAAATGGTGGCAGCTGCTGAGCAGAAACTGAAGTATGAATTGTATGTATTTTTAGAGAGGGGCAATGGTTTTAAACTAGATCAGGGCAGGTTTAGATTAGACATTAGGATGAAGTTCTTCACAATGAGGGTGGTGAGACATCGGCACAGGTTGCTCAGAGAGGTGGTGGAGGCCCCATCCCTGGAGACATTCAAGGCCAGGCTTGATGAGGCTCTGAGCAATCTCATCTAGTTAAAGATGTCCCTGCGTATTGCAGGGGGGTTGGACTAGATGAAGTTTAAAGGTCCCTTCCAACCCAACACATTCTATGATTCTATGAAATGGAGGTATGGACCTCAGTTTTCATTGCAGAAGGTCTAAGAAACGGAGTCTGGCAGTTAACGTTTGATAGGTGGTTTGGGGCCACACAAGCTTTGATTCCCTAGAAATTGCCGCTGCTGCTCAGCACACAATGCTGGGGCCAGCAGCCAGCTTGTCCATCCAACACGTGGCACTGTCGCGCAAATGGTGTTAGACAAGGTCCAGTAAGTCTCACATACTCATATTACATATGGGCCCTTGCTCGGACCTGGACCCCCTCTCTCCTGCTCAAGTTGAACGGATGTGTGGGTGCAAGGGGTGAGGTGGGGCTAAGCGTGAGCTCTGGCTGGCACGCAAAGGCAGAGGAGGTTTCTCAGGGCCGATACTTCACCCCTCATCTCTCCCTCAGTAGGTTCATCCACTTAAATATTTGAGCAAAGTTTTGCCTTACTATAATAAGCAGATGTCTTCAGTGTTTACTTCTTGCCAAATGTTTTTAACACCATCTTTCTGTTTTAAGTGAACTAAAGAGTTTATTTAGCCCTAATCAAATAACTGCAGATTTCCCAGACACAGAAAAGCTAAAATTGAGTGATTTCAGGCCATCTACAGAAATATCAACAAAATCTGAATTTCTTATTATTGAAATGATTGGTTTTATCTGAATGTCACTTCCCTGCATGTTAATTTTGATCTGGTTGGGAAAGTGAGCAGTTATTGAGGCTATTAAGCAAACATTCCCTGAATCAAAACAATAGGCTAATTACTTCTAGAAGCATATGGCTTTTATTGTGCATTAATTAGTTACTAATTCACTCATCCTGCATTTTAATATTCAGCTAGCAAGCTCAGATTGGTTTTACAGAAACTTTTGTGTTTTCCCCAATTGAGACCTTTGCTACTTACTGAAGAGTTCTAAACAGTAGATAAATATTTCATGAGATCTTGGGAAAAGCATCCTATTCTGCATTTTTTAAAGAAAACTGTTTATTGAGCAGCAGAATAAAATTGGGAACTGAACCACGTCCTCCTCATACCCAGCCCGGAGCCTAGGGAAAAAAAAGAGGTTGCTTTAATACATAGTGTAATTTGTTGGTGTCAGAAGTGGAAGGGCTGCAAGAGCCCCAAGCCAGCTAACTCCAATTGCCTCCCCCTACGGAGAAGAACATGCAATCATCGGTGACTCACAGGGGGCACGCAAAAGAAATGAGCCATGTCTGTAACGGGGAGGAAGAGTAGGAGGAAGGGGGCAGGAGGTTAAGGGAAATCCTGTCTGTCTGCGTCTGTGGGAGGAAACCTCGATGGGGCTGCAAAAATCGAAGGGAGAAGCTGGGTCCGGTGAAGCAGAGGAGTGGATGACTAGAAGTGACAATCCCCATTTGCTTTTGTATGTAGTCCTGTGCTCAGTGTTAAGAGAAAAGCAGCTGTAAATTTTACCATTGTCACATAAATGCATGACAGCAGTAGTAAAGGGCAGGAAATTAATAAACCCTGACTTTTTGTAGGGAGTCAAGCCCTCCAAAACCTCCTGCTGCAGGTTCTTTGCTGGAAAACAGTTAATTCCATGAACAGTTCAGCAGCAACAGGAGAAAATGCAGCTAATGTCTCTGGGTACATCTGGTGACTCTCACTGGGAATAAAAGGCAGGAGATGACAATACCCAGGGCCAGAGGAGGTCTGGGTGACACAAGTCTCTCTCAGCAGCACACGTGGAGCAGCTCAGCTCCCTCTGCTGAGGCGTGGGGCAGCAGCCTCCAGTGTGGGGCCGGCAACAGCGCTTGTATAGGGCATCCCGTTCTTCTCCATCACGGGGATGTGGGACATGGTCTCACCCCAAAGCAGCCTTGTGGATGTGACCTGCTCCATCTGCAACGCTGACCACCAACATATGGACAACCCCTCCGCTACTCCACCAGGCTTTTGTCTCCCCAGAGTTTACTGCACTCATCACAGAATCACAGAATCACAGAATCTTAGTGGTTGGAAGGGACCTCTGAGATCATCGAGTCCAACCACAAAAAAAAAAAAAAAAAAAAAAAAAAAAGACAAAAAAACCACACACCAACACCCACCTACTAAACTCCACACCCACAACCCCACACACAACACCCCACCACAAACAATAATCTTGGGCACTAGAGCATGCCCTGAAGAGCCATGTCTACACGTTTCTTAAATACCTCCAGGGATGGTGACTCCACCACCTCCCTGGGCAGGCTGTTCCAGTGCCTGACCACTCTTTCAGTAAAGGAATTCTTCCTAATATCTAATCTAAACCTCCCCTGCCGCAGCTTCATGGGGCACTGGGGAACTGCCTTGGACATTTATTACAAGGGGAGAAGAATGAGATCTAATGAACCAAAATACAGAATTTAGGATACAGCCACCTAACAACTTGGGAAACCTGACAATGATGTTTTGTCATTGTTATGGGGCCTTGAAGATCATTTATTTTTTTATTTTTAATGTGTGTGCTTTGTACTATGTGTTCCTCTCTCAGAGCTGACTTAAATCTTAGCAGGTGTTTCCCTTTATTGAAGTGGTATTGAAATCTCCTCAAGCCACTTTCCAAGTTTTTGGTTACAGATTTTTAAGGACTGTGAACATTATGTTCCTATGTCATCTCCTCAGAACAGGATTTTGATAAATCACAACTGCAATTTTTTGTCTTTCTACTTTTTCCTGAAGCCTAATGGAAGGCTGCAGGAGTTCATGAAAGATCACAGGCAGCGGGGAGAAGCGAAGCGCTTCCTCAGCACAGCAGGTAGAGGAGACTTGAGCACTCCCACTGCACCTCGATACAAGGTGGCCTCCCGCAGGGCACAGCATTCCCAGTGTCATTTCTGTGCCAGCGACCACCACACAGAGGACAAGTGTTACATACCTGAATCATGTACTTAAAGTTGCATGGATGCTTAAGGACCCTCTCCCTCGAGGATACAGTGCCACGCGATGAGTCCTTCAGTGAAAGAGCCAGTTCAGGAAAGTCCGCTCCAAACCCCAGCCACAGCGTCCTGTCCAACCCCTCTATCAGAGGTTGCCCTCTTGGTTACACCAACCCAACATTTGTGTGAACACACTGTAAGTCAGATCTCTGAAACTATCTAGCTTTTCAGAAGTACTTTTTGGGGTGATGTCACCTTGCAGATGTGGGCTGTGCAGAAGATGGGCAACGCTTAATACAGCTGCCCAAAAGCTAGAGATTTCATAGAATCATAGGTTGGAAGGGACCTTTCAGATCATCGAGTCCAACCATCAACCTAACTCTGACAAAAACCATCACTAAACCATGTCGTTAAGCACCACATCTACCTGCCTTTTAAATACTTCTAGGGATGATGATTCCACCACTTCCCTGGGCAGCCTGTTCCAATGCTTGATGACTTTTTCAGTGAAAAAATTTTTCCTAATATCCGATCTAAACCTCCCCTGGCACAACTTGAGGCCATTTCCTCTTGCCCTGTGGCCTGTTACTTGGGAGAAGAGACCGACCCCCACCTCTCTGCAACCTCCTTTCAGGGAGTTGTAGAGAGCGAGAAGGTCTCCCCTCAGCCTCCTTTTCTCCAGGCTGAACAACCCCAGCTCCCTCAGCCACTCTCTCATATTCCTGATACAGGCCAGGATGCTGTTGACCTCCAGCAGAACGTGGCCTGAAGCCTATAACTGGGGTAAGAGGATCTTTGACACTAACGCAGCCCGGTTGTGTTGTGCAGTGCAGAAGGTGGGTGTCTTACTGTGCTCTGCAGAGGTGCTGCCTCTGGGTCCCTCTGCTTCAGCTGAAGGTATCTAAGACCACGAGTGTCTCGTCAGCAGAGGATGCCCCAATACTCACAAATTGTTCCACATGAAAACAAGGGACAACATTTTGAAATTTCCCAAGAAAAAAAAGTGCAAAATATTGTATTTGGGGTCAGTGGAAGAAAACATTCTAAATACATCCTTTCAAATGTTATATTGCACGAAAAATCTAGATATTTAATAGGAAATATGCGTATACTATTAAAATTAACATTTCAGTCTAGTAGTCTAGATTGCAGTCTAGTATCCTAATGCATTGATAAAGTCGCAATGAAGTGTTTTGGCTTCTCCTCACTGAAAATATTACAGAAATTGATTTGTTCCCATAAAACATTGTTTCAATTAAACAGCATTTTTCATTGCAAGAATTTTCAGGCAGCTCTATCTGTGACACAAAGAATGTATGGATTACGGATGCTGCTGCCGGTCTGAATTTGTCTCCTATATAAACACATTTCTTGTACAATGCTGCATTTGCAGATAAATCTTTTTTCCTAATATAAAACAAGTGAGTAAAAAAAATCAGATTAAGAGAGATGATTTTAATGTTAGAACTGTTAGAAAATAGATTGATGTGTTGTCAGAGTGAAAAAGAGACCCAGAGAGTGAAAGCTAGGGCTGAAAATGTCAGGCTTAAAATAAATCTAGCCAGGCAAGTTGAATTTCAAATTGTTCCATAATGCTACAGTGACACTCTGAGCAATAATTAAGTTCTCTATTGTTTGCATTCAGTGAAGAATCTTTTAATATCCTGCAATTTATCATTCTAAAACTGAGTAGCAATATAATTCTCTCCATTCTAAATAGATCTATAATTGTTAAAGAAACGGTAAAATGCATTAGTAATTCACTCCGAACTGCTGGCATTGCTATTCTTGGGACATGGTTTGGTAATTTATTGATGAGATATTGAGATTACTTCATTAAGAGGCAAAATCTGAAGGATTACTTAACAGTGAGAGGAACAGAGACCCTCAGCCCTCCCATTGAGGAGGTTTGGGGTCTCTTTGCCCCGTCTCCTTTGGACACAGGGTGTTTCAGGGTCAAGGTCTGCTCTTGGCTACACCGGAGGATGACTGTGTTTATTTCAGTGGGGTTATCTCAAGTGCACTCTGGTGTAGATAATGGCAGAACTGGGCCCTTGCAGCAGGTGAGGTTGGTGACTCTCCATCATGCTGAGGCAGCTGGTGGGATGGAGTCGCCCTCACCCAACTTTAGACACCCAGAATTTTAAGTTTTAAATTTTAAGTTTGCCCCAAAGCTTACAACTTTCTTAGGTTTTAGGACTCCAATGTAAAGCCACAACAGTTCTTCAAAGAAACAGATACTCAAGATAAACAGCTGCTGACAATTCCCAATTCAGTTGTTTTGGACAAAGACAGAAGGTCATCATCTCCAAGGCAAGCCACTCTTTCACTGCTGAAAATCGTTCCCTCTTAATGCATACAGATGAGGCATGTCATTTTAAGCCTCCTCAGAGAAGTGAGTCTCCTTTGTCCCTTCTCTTCCTAAGCTTCATCAGTTTCTGCTGCAGAGACCTCCTGGCAGCTTTTGTCATTGGTCACCATGCGATGTTGATTGCGTCACGAGGCCCCTTTTAAGCTCCAGGGTGCAGACAGTCTAGATATGAAAACCTTTAAGCTGAGAACTAAACGCATTGTCTGCAGGATGGGCTGGTGAATGACCACATGATGACCAGTATCCCAGAACAAGGCAGGGAAAAAATGTGAGGATGTCAAAATCAGGAGGGGCTGCTGCCTCCTAGATGTAAAAGATGCAGGCAATCCACTGACACATGAGGCAGGGGCTCCTCCTGAGTTCCCACAGTGTTATTTCTTCCTCAGAAAGTTGCCCACCACCCCATTTCACACCCTGGGGAGCTGAGCCAGAGGCTCTTCAAACACAGACGAAAGCCGCAGCATCCCTGTCCTGGGGAGGGCCCCCGTTGTGATGGCTGCTGTCTGAACAGGCCGTGCGCCGGAGAAAGGGAAGCCACACTGCTGCCATCCCACAGCACGTGTGCTCTGGTCCTCTCCTGGGCATGAAATGGTCTACAGGCAAACTTCCAATGAGCCTCTCAAGAGGCATGGCCTTCAGCAAGCACCTGTGTGGGGAGAGGTGGTGGAAGAGAAAAACCACAGAGCAATGAGTGGCGCAGGCAGCTGCCAAAACCGGGGATATGTAAAAACATGGACTACGGAGACATGGTTAAGAAAAAACATAATCTTGTATAGCACGGGGTTCAAGTGGGTTGGAAAAAAGGATCTTTGGTTTCCTCACTTAGGAAGGAGAACATAAAAGAACCGAACTTCTCACAACGAAGCAGAAAAGAATTATTTTTCCTTATTACCCTGTTACCTTCCTCTCCCCCTCAGCCCTCATGAGTCATCACTCATCCAGTGTCAGTGATCTGACAGTGAAAACCATGTTCTGCTGTTGGGGTAAGCCCAAGGCGGTGGTCCTCAACGGACCAAGATCTCCTCTGAGCCAAGTAGGAAGAGCAGGAAATGAGCAAGCAGCTTCAAGCACCCCTGTCTCTTCTCCTTGGCCCTGGTTTGCATGAAAGAAGCGAGCAATGTGCAGGCAGAGAAACCAAGGGCAACAGCTAGCCAGGGTGGCTGCAATGCCAGGATGCAGGAGAACCAAGGAAAGGCAGGTAATACTAAAGAAGCTGTATGAGGACGCAGTTTCTTTTTCCTCTAAACTCCCTGATATCCAGACTCTTTGGACACTGGTCTTCCAAACTCAAGCTCCCATTTCTAAGCCATCTTGGCCTATGATTTTTTTCAGGAGGGAATCTGGTACTGTAGGGAAAAAAAAAAAAATGGACCTAGGATTTTGGGTTCTTTCTCTTTAATTCCACACAA
Source organism: Rissa tridactyla (assembly GCF_028500815.1). Lineage (NCBI taxonomy): Eukaryota > Metazoa > Chordata > Aves > Charadriiformes > Laridae > Rissa > Rissa tridactyla. The sequence goes on along the minus strand of NC_071468.1, from coordinate 111,050,384 downwards.
GTTACCACAGACACTAATTAATGAGACCAGGGACTCTCGTCATTACTATTCTTCTTTCTCATTATTGTGTCTTAAAATAGGAAGCGCACTCATATTTATTATAAACCTTCAGCTGCTCCTTAAACCATACAGTTTAAGGACACCAGCAGCACAGGTGGACAAGAAGCAATTTCCCCTCGTACATTTGCAGTACCTCAGTTTTCTGAATCTCGGCGGTATCGGAAAGCCAGCTATTCTACCAGTTTCAAAAGCTGATTTATTACTGTCTCAGAAAGAGACGCAGCATAGTTAAAAATGCACAGTAATTTGCTGCTCTTACGATCAATCAACCACAGCCAGCGCTGGCTGTTACAGTGACAGGATAAAAACAGGAGCCTGCCCGCCGCACCAGCTCCAGAATTGCTTGCTGCGATCTCATCAGCCTGGAGACAAGCGTGAACATTGTCAGCCCGCGTCCCCCCGGGGTTTGCAAAGATCCAGCTAAGAGTATGTGGTAACTCAGAGGCAAGCAGAGAAGTATTTAACACTTTCTTAATAACCTTCAGAGACGTGCAGAAGAACTGCAGGTTGAAACCCTGCGAAAAAGGGCAGCTGGGAGCTGTTAAGATGAGAAGAGATTGACTTCAGAGGGACCAAGGGAACTGGTTCTGTTGTGAGTGATTTACAGCAGGTGCTGGGGAAAGGGGGCGGGTTTTCTGCTGTTCTTGTTTATCCCAGGGGATGTGGGTTGAGACAGCGCTGTGCAGCTTTGCCCAGCCACCACCACTGCCAATCCCTGAGCCTCAGGGTCACAGAGAACGTATTTCCCAGTGCTCCTTCATTCCAAGGGGACATCTGAATTAAGGGACCACCCTCATCATGGCTCTTCTGCACGAAGAAACTTGAGTTGTATTAGTGTGAAAAGTCACTTGGTATCTAGCATAGGTCACAAATGTTGCTGACCCTCTAGGCCAAACCTTAGAGTCAGATCTCCTAAGCGAGATGCCCTCAGATGTTAGGCTGAAAGCATAAAGATACTTTTAACCAAGACAGCCTGCCAGCTGTCATATAGTATGTCATATACGTCAAACAGTGCTAAGCTGTTTCATGGCTTTCTTCTCTAAACCTCCCTTCCTAACAAAGATGTAAAATTCCTTTGCAAAATGGAGTCTGATTTCTTTGACTTCATCTATATTGATGAACTAAAGGCTAGAGCCCCTCTTCTACCCCTAAGGTCAACAGACACAGCTGGTTGGCATCCTTATTGTTAAAAAAGCATTCTATGACCCCCATCCCGGTTGCCTGCTGGGAGAATTCCCTGGTTTAAGCTACTGTTCAGATCATACCTAGGAATCCTTTGTAAGAGTTGCTGTTGGCCTAGGATTAAATCATACCATGTTTTTCAGCATAAACTCGTAAATGATTAAGCTTCAGCACCGGCACCTATTTAATCTAATAGTCTAGAGGTTGTCATCTGTAAGTCAATAACTAGGGTGCAACCGTGAAATCTTCATGCTCAGTGGGAGTTTTGGTACAAAAGTACTAAGAACTACTCTGCTAAGGGATCATTTAGTGTTTTAGAAAGTTGAAATAAATCCAAAAGATAGGATGTAAAGCCCTCCTTTACACCTCATGTTTTCAGTGTGAGCCTCGTCAAATCTGTAGCAGTTACCCTACCCTTTACTCTGAAATGATGAGAAGCAACTGAACACGAGGACCACTACTCCCAAAAGCTCAAAACTAGCTAATGTGTTGCCCCTATGCAGTTTAGGGACAACAGTCTCATATGGCAGCCTGGCTTCTTCTCTCAGCTTTGGGTCTCCCCAAAGATTGGGAAAGAGAAAGAGCAAGAGGAAACCTCAAATATTACTGTACATTCTCAAGGAAATTTTAAAATACGGAAAATTCAAGGGAGGCATACTCTTGATTTTTCTTGGTTTAGTCTTTTGCTGGATTTATAACAGTTATTGGTTAATGCATAATATTCTCTGCGAAAGTTCCAAAGTGCCGTGGTGATGGCTGTGGCATAGGAGCCAAGATAAGGAAAATTAATCTGAGGCGGTGGCAGACTGAAAGGTCTGTTAATCTGCAGGAAAATTATATCCTTGCTATAATAAGTATCGTAACCATGACATCCTTGCTACAGGGAAAACATTATCCATCCTTCCATAAGCCTGTAGGATAGCGAAAAGCCTTCGGGGCAGACACACTTCTCTGTTCAGCTCCAGCTTTTGGAGTGTTTGTGTGTAATAACTGAATAGTTACAGGTGAACTCTCACCAAAATACCTAATCAGTGTCACAACTGCATTTGTATTATCTCAGAACAATCTCCCCAAAAGCAGACATCCTCATTTACAAGCATAGGAGACATTTCTCTAAACTGCAGCAACTTGAATGCATCATCTCATTCATCTCTGTGTTCCTGATGAATTGAGTCTAGACTACCAGTCACGGGGTAGGGGAGAATCTGCCTCATGCAATTATCTGTATTTAAAAAGTGAGCGTAGACACTGGGACTAAACAGCAGGAAAAGGCTCTTACTCAGACTATGTAATAAAGGGCAATCATATTTGTGATTCGAGTTTCTTGTCTCTAACTTCATGAGTCAGCTTTGCCGTTGCTATTACCAGACAGACCAATGGAATTTTTTTATTTTGAGCAGCTCACTTCTCCTTCGCTTTATGCTGAATTGGACTCCCCCAAAAGATGTATGCTTAATTTGATTAGATACCAAATGAGGTTTCAGGTTTACCCATGCAGGTGGTATTAGAGCCAGCTGATTTTAACCCGAGTTTAAAAGGGGCTTGACTCTTAACCCTGTTACATTAGTACCAGTTAACGATGGATGCGGTTTTGTTGGGAGCGTTTACATTTGCCACATGATCGTTGCTTCAGATCCAGCCAGGCTCAATTTACAGACTCTGTTTGTCCTTAGGAAAGCTACACTTATTGTGCCGAGCAAGAGGTCTGAATATTCAAAAACATTTCCCTGGGGTGTGAGTGAGGGGCTATTGGGCAGGTATGAAAGTGGCAGCCTGGGACCCCAAGTCTGTAAAAGTTTTGAATCGAAATGTTCTCTCAAGCCTCTGATTTCATCCGCAAGTGAAAAATATTTTGCAATGGAGTACAGGGAAAAAAAATCCTACCACAATGTTCATGTTACTTTTAAGTAGAAGCATTAACCTGCAAGGATTGGATTCTGCTGTCATCCTTTTTTTTTCCACCATGAAATACTATGACTTCTATGATGCTCTTCTTGACTTGTTTGATGACCTCCACAACTTATGTCCTAACCCAAGTCCCTCTTATTTCATAGGAATGTTTCCGCTAACTTCAACGCAGCCGTTACAGAGAGCAATGTAATAAGCAAAACTGAGGCTTCAAAGTCTGTATTTAATTTAGTGTCTTAATAACTTTGCTTCGCAGTGGAAACCGAGGACAAAGATCTCAGTCTATTAAATAAAACCTTCCCTTAGCATTTCTGTGCCAAAGCAAAATCAAACAGGCCGGTTTAATCAATGAAAAGCAGCCTGATGGGAGTGGTTAAAACAAAGAACTTACAGACATTCATCTTCTGCAACTCAGAGAAACGGGAAAGTGCACGGTGAGCATGCAGGGAATGCTTTGGCAGATATTCTGGCAGGAATGGTAAAGCAGGAAAGGAGACAGTAAAATTTGGTATAAAACAAAGAAAATACCACATACAAATGTTTGATGTTGCACTTTATTTAGACTAGATCACCTCTTAAAACACAGTTTTGCGATATCAGTTTTATTTAAAAGTCTTTAGCACTGCCCATAACAGGTGTCTTTTTAATGCAGGTAAGTAACTGTATTGTGCAAATCCCCAGGAGAGCTGAAAACCAGCAATGGCTGCACTGAGCCATTAAAATCATTTTATTGTCTGTGCCTTGTAATGCCTTTCTGCTGGCCTGAAAGCCCAGGTATCTCAGCAGCTCAATCATATCAGCTTTAAAGAACTTCTCCTGTAAGCTGCTGCGTGCGTCTTGGCTGTCCAGTGAGGAGCTACCATCAAAGGCATTTGCTCCTGAGGGACTACAAGAGCTCACTGCACATGAGCTTAACTAAGGGTGCTAAAACCTGCTAGGATGTAAAAAAACCAAACACTTGTAGGTTCAGAGTAAATTGCACTGTCTATGCTGATAACCATGCAGGCTGTACAACGCGTGGAAAGAGACCTGGGAGTCCTGGTGGACAATGGGATGACCATGAGCCAGCAATGTGCCCTTGCGGCCAAAAAGGCCAATGGCATCCTGGGGTGCATCAAGAAGAGTGTGGCAAGCAGGTGGAGGGAGGTCATCCTCCCCCGCTACTCTGCCTTGGTGAGGCCGCACCTGGAGTACTGTGTCCAGTTCTGGGCTCCCCGGTTCAAGAAGGACAGGGAACTGCTGGAGAGGGTGCAGCAAAGGGCTACCAAGATGATTAGGCGACTGGAACACCTCTCTTATGAAGAAAGACTGAGGGATTTGGGTCTTTTTAGTCTGGATAAAAGACGACGGAGGGGGGACCTTATCAACACTTATCAATACATAAAGGGTGGGTGTCAGGAGGATGGGGCCAGTCTTTTCTCAGTGGTGCCCAGGGACAGGACAAGAGGTAATGGGCACAAACTTGAGCATAGGAAGTTCAACATGAGGAGGAACTTCTTTCCTTTGAGGGTGGCAGAGCACTGGCACAGGCTGCCCAGACAGGTGGTGGAGTCTCCGTCTCTGGAGACATTCAAAATCCGCCTGGATGTGTTCCTGTGCAACCTGCTGTAGGTGACCCTGCTCTGACAGGGGGTTGGAGTGGATGATCTCCAGAGGTCCCTTACAACCCTATGATTCTGTGATCTGTGTGTGATCCTGACAGCCAGATTGCTGTTGAAAACAGCACACAAGTGCTGGCAGCTGTGTAAAGTCCTGCACAGCAGGAACTAAGTGAGGAGAAGAAGGTTGGGCTGGTTCGTCCCTTCTCCAATGTTCTTTGAAGGTGCAGAAGTTGTCCCTGAGGGTCACCATGTCCAGAATGACACGTTGACTCACAAGATAGGAAAGCCACTTTTCTATGTGCCTTGTGATGTTTGATCCAAGTGACTAGAGGGACATGTGTTCCTAAATCACTTGGGACACACTTAAGGTTCTTACACGCATTTTGGAGACATCCCATTCATGGGACAATCTGATAAAACTCAGCAATATGCTGAAAAACCCTCACAGAAACCATCACTGCCAGCTCTCTAAGGAGTGTTTGTGATCAGTTCCAACTTAGCCATTGCAGCTCCTGAAGGAGAGCGGCGTAACTGGAAGGGTGGCCAGGAGAAGCCCTGGAAGGCTACGAGCAATGCCAGAGGGATCTTACCCTGGGATGGAGGAGAAGCATTTCCAACCTTTCTCTGCTTGTACATCTGTCCTAATGTCTTGGAGCAAACTTGCCATCTCGTATGCCTTGCACGGAAACCATTTACTCAAATGAAAGAAAAATATTTGGTCTTATATTTCTACGTATGTGGGAATAACAGAGGAGACCTATACACTGTATGGTTTGCCTGCCTCATATGTCATCCTACCACATGGCTGGCTCAAAGACCTGGTCAGAAATAGAAGTGGAAAAAACCAGACAGGTATAAGACATCTCTAAATAAGTCACCCTGAGGCAGGGAAGAGCAACCCGACCATTGGTTAGAAAGATACTATTTTCAGCTGCCAGCTATAATTAAACAACTCATTTTCCTAAGGCAGATCACAAGCTTCCTGTACAGAAAAAGGTTTTGGTTTTTAATTAAGTTGCCAAGGAGCTGCTCTCACAACCAAGCCTGAGAGATCTTGAGCTTGTGAGGTCGGTCTGAGGTGGTTAGATATATCCACGTTTATAAGAAAAACTGTAAACCTTAATGAAGACTTAAATGGGCAGCCTTTTAGACATCTAACCTCTTTTCTCTTCTTGCTATGTATCTTTTAGAAAAAAAAAAGTGGCATAGTTATTTGAGTAGAGATGCTTTAAATTACCATGGTCTGTCACGAGTCACTCTCTCCCAGAGGGCATTTTCCCAGCGGTGAGGAGCTCACCAGGAGCACAGGCGAGGGGCGGGACCCCAAGGTGGCTGGAGGGGCCTGGGAGGAAAGAGACATGAGATGGCAGTCAAGAAGGAGCACAACTGGAGGTCCATCCATGGAAAGGGCCTCTCCGCATCGCCTGTCGTGCCGGGACCAGCTCTCCTCTGCAGCATCTCCCGTCACTTGGGGCAGCAACCCCGCATCTCCCCGCCACCTCCTCTCTCCAAGGATCGGGAGCCCATGGACACACCTTGACAAGCTAAAATGTAAAGCAGGGCCATACCCCACACAGCTGCATTTGGGCAGGATACCGCAGGCAAACACGGAGGGCAAAGGAAGGGACAGACAAACGCCGCTGCACAAACCCAGTGTCACCGGTGTCTGCCGACATAATAGCATTTTCTCTCCCTACTCCTACCCTGCATTATTTACTCTTATGTTATTGTTCAGATCTCTAATTGCACTATTCTCCAAAGCATTTGTCTAATAGTCAGTGAGCTAAACAAAGCCATGTTATTGCAGCGTAGTACTGCTGCCTCGAGCAGAGCTCCACAGAAAGTCCAGAAAAGATGGGCTCTCTTATGCCCCAGCAGTTCTTCCTTTTCCACTAATGTTTATATAATTATGTGCCAGATAACGAGCTACCTTACCTGACATTTGAGAAATGCCAGTGTTATGCTTCTTTGCGTGCTCTTGCAAGGAAAGCAGCATTTCTGTGAAAGCAATATGCTGAAACACAGCTCGGCGCTCCTCCAGCTAAGGGGGGCTGTGGGGATCACACCTCCAAATGCCGGTCAAAGCCCTCCCGCACAGCACAGGGGGCTGGGCGAAAATTAGAAACACATTTTAGAGTTGATGTGCAGGCTCTGGTTGGGGAGGGTCAGTGAGGAGAGTCCTTCCTACCTAGCAACTAGGTTTGCACAAGGTATGGAGAACAAAACTAAATGACACTGGAATGTTTCTGTCTGGAATTACCAAAAATTCTTTATTTTTCTAAATGCAGTGAACATACTGCAGTTCATAGAATCACAGAATCACAGAATTGTTTGGGTTGGAAGGGACCTTAAAGATCACCTAGTTCCAACCCCCCTGCCATGGGCAGGGACACCTCCCACTAGACCAGGTTGCTCAGAGCCCCATCCAGCCTGGCCTTAAAAACTTCCAGGGATGGGGCTTCCACCACCTCTCTGGGCAACCTGTTCCAGTGTCTCACCACCATCATGGTGAAGAACTTCTTCCTAATGTCTGATCTGAATCGTCCCATCTCAAGTTTTGATCCATTCCCTCTAGTCCTACCATTACCCGACATCCTAAAAGTCCCTCACCAGCTTTCTTGTAGTCCCTTAAGATACTGGTAAGCCACTATAAGGTCTCCTCGGAGCCTTCTTTTCTCCAGACTGAACAACCCCAAATCCCTCAGTCTGTCTTCATAGGAGAGGTGCTCCAGCCCTCTGATCATCCTCATGGCCCTTCTCTGGACACATTCCAGCACATCCATATCTTTCTTGTAGTAGGGGCTCCAGAACTGGATGCAGTACTCCAGGTGGGGTCTCACGAGACTGGAGTAGAGGGGGAGAATCACGTCCCTCAACCTGCTGGCCACGCTTCTCCTGATGCAGCCCAGGATACAATTTGCTTTCTGGGCTGCTAGTGCACACTGATGGCTCATGTTGAGCCCCTCGTCCACCAGCACCCCCAAGTCCTTTTCTTCAGCGCTGCTCTCAAGCCAGTCAATGCCCAGCCTATATCAGCGCTTGGGATTGCCCCGACCCAGATGGAGGACCTTCCACTTTGTCTTGTTGAACTTCATGAGGTTGGCACGGGTTCCAATAAGTACAGAAATCTCTCCCCTAATTATTTACAAGAACCCCCTCATTTCTCCAAGGATGAAAACAACATACAATGAGGGTGATGAAACACTGGCACACGTTGCCCAGAGAGGTGGTGGAGGCCCCATCCCTGGAGACATTCAAGGTCAGGTTGGACAGGGCTCTGAGCAATCTGATCTACTTAAAGATGTCCCTGCTTACTGCAGGGGGGTTGGACTAGATGTCCTTTAAAGGTCCCTTCCAACCCAACACATTCTATGATTCTACGATTCCCTTAAGTATACCGCCTTCCAAACCTGAAATAAACCTTTACCCTTTACTCATAACCCAGTCAGTCCCCCTGCTTCACTTGATATCCTTTTCCCTCCTGTCTCCTGCCATGTGCCATGTCCCTTCCAGCACCACCATCTTACAGCTATTTTTTTCCCGATAGCAATGGTAAGGCAACGAAAGCCACCAAAAGCGATGACAGCAGCCAATGCATCCAACAATCTAAATGTGATAGGGGGGAAGCAGGGCTTTTTGTGTTTGATAGGGGCAAAGGAGGTTTTTTGGGGTTCTTCTTACTTTGGGGACCCCGAGTATTCCATAGAGTCTGCCCATGGGCACCTTGTGACTGGGAAAATTCAAAATTTGGACCTTGCAGGTGAGACATAATTATCAGGCTTTGTGTGATTTTGCTCCTATTAGAAACTTAAAACCCCAGAGAGAACAGCACTTGTATCTCTTAATTTGTCCCCTCTTATGTCTTATCCCTGTATATATAGGTTCCCTTCTACGGCAGCAACATTAATCGCCAGGAAAAAAATGCTGCAGAAATAAAAGTTATTTATTTTCCTTTAAACCTTTTAGACACAGCTCTCTCCCCCTTGGCCCTCTATTGGGAAGTGGGACAGCTTGAGTTATCTAATAACCCCTGTGTAGGCTGTGCATTCCTTTGAGGTTGTGTTTTTCTAATACTTGCTATCTCTAAGTAAAACTCCAAAGAAACTCAGCATATAAAATGCGTCCAGCCAACACCTGATTTTTAATGCTCCATTTCTGAAGACTCTTTTCTGCCCCATGGATTTTTAAATATATGTTGGTATTGTGTGTTTGGAAAAAGAGATGGCTCGGTGACAGCTAAAACCACTTAGGCAGTCATTTGCCTGCAGACACAGAAAGCTTGTGCAAAGCTCGCAAAGCATTGCCCTGCACCTACCAGCTGCAAAAACTCAGGGAATTAAGTGGGATTCCCTGACCAGGAGCTTATTTAGAAAGGAGGAAAACCAACTGCATTTAAATCCTTAAAAATGAGAGGACTACCTGGGTGAAATGTCCCTGTCATCCAGCAACTTGTCTCCAGATAGAAGACGGGTGGACAGGATTGAGGTGTGTATACATCTGATTTTCTTGCAGAATCTGACAGGTAAGTGTTTATGGACTTCCTGAGCCAGAGGCTACATTCAGATGTCTATGTTTAATAGTTCCTGATGGAGTCGTCCTTCACTAATACGTATAATCCCTTTCTGAACCCATTTCTACTTGCTGTGCCCACGGTGTCCTGCAGCAAGGGGTTCCACATCACAGGAGTGACCACGAATTCTTGTAACATACCTCTCACCTCCCTTCACTTATATCTTTCCATTCTCTACTTCTGCTACATCTTGTGAGATTAAGGGAAATTTGAATCAGCTGGGTGACACTGGGTGCAGCCAGCGTTTGAGGTGTGGGGACACCACCGACTCCTACACCACCTAAATCATTATCTCTGTTTAGTTCTCAGGTTTTTTTCTTAGTAATTTCAAATCTTCCCGTTGCCCTTCTACCTGAATACTAGCTTTTTCCTGAGCGCTAATAGCTAAGCCAGGGTCCTTCGCTGTGCATATCTTCGGCGAGGGCTACTTCCTCTCCTGTGCATTCCTTGCAGTCACAGACACAGAATTTCACCTGCCAGTTTCCGACCAGGTCAGTCAGTATCACTGCAAGAAGAGCTCTAGACACCAAATAAAACATTAAAGTTGAAAACAAACGCAATTTGTCAGCTGAGGTGGTGAAAACGAGAGAAACAGTAGGATGATTGCACACTGCTTTACCTCACCTCCGAAGAAGCTGCTGTTCATCTGCCTGCTTGGTAGCATAATTTTCAAAGCCCTTTTTCTTACCAGAGACGAAATTTTCCACCCTGCAATGGATCAATGTTCATATACTTCTCAGGTTCTTAACACAGGCCTTAAGAGGGGCTTAAGTAGTGCTTAAATTTTATACTGCTCTCAAGAGAGGGGGCATTCAGTAAGGCCATATTTGCTCAAGAAACCAGAGACTTCTGGAAGAAACCCCTTTGCTGTTCAAGACAGAGGACACCAGCTCCACAGAGGCCCTGGCTGACACCACAGAGGGTTCCCCATTGCTGTAAGCCATCTCCACACCTCCCACCCGGCAAATGGCTCGTGGAAGTGACGTCCTGCCAAGGCTGTCACCGCAGGAGCTCTAGGAGATGAGCATAACCCTGTGCTTTCAAAAACGTGAAATAAATACAAAAGCAGACGCATTTCTGAGCCACCCTAGAATGAACAACAGCCAGCTGAATTTTGTTACGCACGCTAGTTAAATTATTTTTTTAAATGATACTGGAAGATATACTGTTATACGTAGCAGAACCAGAAAGAAGAAAAAGAAAACGTTTCTGCGAGCAAGTATAAATCTCAGGAACTACAGGCTCTGGCAGCTGTAATGGCAATAAATTTTTAAGATGGCTTTAGAAGGTAGAGTCTCCACATGTGGAAGTCAGGTTCTATTTAATTATTAAGGTCTCTGTGGAGTAATAAGAAAATGGAGAGATCAACCAGATATTTAACAGTGCGTAGGCCCTGGGACATAAAACATATGCAATAAAATAAATTTAACCCTCTGTGTGTGTGCACGCACTTACATGTATGCTCACATGCATCAGCAAGCCTATAAGCAGCGTATGTTCACATCCTACAAACAAAGCATTTCCCTTTATAGCTTGTGCTGGCAACGTACTTCCCGATCGTTAGTGTTGGTCACTCGGGCACTTCTGGGCAAGGAAATTAATAGTGAACAGATCACACACCATACCCAGGCACGTAAATAAGCCTTCTGCTTTCCATATATAAGGAAACATTCGTTACAGAAAAATGTACTTAGTCTGGGCCACAGGAATTTAACTACATTTGTATCTCGATGATCACTGGTAAATGTTTTTTTCTATATAGTTTGTAAAAGTATTAGGAATATTAATTAGATCTCAGAATAATGCTAGGTAATTGATCTGTGTTTACCTTTAGAGGGAAATTTAGTTAGATATAAAAAGACTAAAACTATACTTAATATATAGGATTCCATTTGCAGAATGATTTATCTGTACTGTATGAGTTTGTGTTTTACTTTTTGAGGTTGCCAAGGAAGGAGTAGGTTTCATTTTGGTCAGAGGTGAAGTGCTGCAATGCATTTCTTTCTGCCTTTCCACAGTACTGTTCTATCCCTCTGAACTTAAGCATTCTAAAATTTTTAATCTTATGATGATTAATTATATTACTGTAATTCTAAATAACATTATACAAATATTTATACGGAAAAGTTCAAAATGAGAATAAGCAAAAAGTCTGCTTTTGTTCAGAGTTTAATTTGGCTTCTTCCTAGCAAAATAAATCAAATTTTTCATTTTCCCTTTTTGTTTACGTATTACTTATTTCAGACTTTGAAATTAAAAAAACCTGTAGTTTTAGCCCATTCTATCTATTTTTTATTAAATCTTTTAATACACATACTCATTTGAGTAGATCTAAATAACCTGAATAAACTAAAAGACCAGAGATCTAAGGAGATTGTTTCCCTGAATTTAATTATAAAGACAGGCTTCCTCTGGAGGTCTTCAGAGACATCCTCCTCTCCACTACGTACTTTCTGGAGTGACTTCACTAGACTTCTGTGTTGTAGGTGCAATTGAAATAACCAGATTATGCAGGACACTCAGAGCACACAATACTAAAGAGCCCCAGTCTTAATAACAGGAAAGTAATTGGGCAGTAGTTATTCGAGATGCTTATATAGAAATGCATCAGAAAATTTAGATGAATAATATTCACCTATTTTTCCTCTCATTTATACCCAGAACTTGTTGCATCAGCGCAGCAGCAATAAGCCCTTGCGAATTACCTGTGTCTCCTCCCTGGTGCTATGAGAAGAGGATCACTGCAGTCTCTGAATAAGCGGGTTTCAGCCACACCTTAGACTATGGGCTTCGCACCCAGGGTATGGTTCAATTATCCTGTAGTATAAGAGTCAGTTTTCATATTTTAAGAGTGTGGATTGTGTACATGCAAAGGTATTTAGGTGTTCATTGGGACTTACAAAAACATTTCAGTGCTTGAATTGTCAGGAGTTCTTCTTGGTACCCAACAGCTCCTACACAACCTTCATGGCACCCAATTGCCTTGTTAAGCACTTAAATGCTTGTTAAAAACTGGCCCCACGACTCTACTAAGGACAGGTTTGGCCAAGAACTTGCTTTTCAGACATTCAATTTAACATGATTATTTTTCCAGTATTGAAAAAAATAGCTGATCCACCTTCCAAAGTACTGCTAGACGTGAGAACCCATTCTTGTGATGAGCTGCCAGCCGAACACTGGAAGTGATGGTGTGACATTAACATAACTTCAAATGCCAGAAACCCATTTGTGTTGGGCTGACCCTAAAATTTCTGACTACTACCAAAATAGACTCTTCCCCCTTAAAGGGTGCGGCGAGATAGAACTGACCAAGGATGTTTGGGCTTTTTTTCCACCGTGTAGGAGTTCTGCCCCAGTGAGAGCACTGAGAGCTCTCAGCAGTAAGGCATGAGCAGAGCATGAAGCTCTGACTCATATCTGCAGGTGGATTTAGCCAGGATGGCTGAAAGAGTCATTGCCCCGTTGCTGTGAACACAGGCAGTAAATGCACCTGGAGCGTGAGCAGGCAGGGGTGCAACAGCTACCAGACTTCAGAGATATGGCTAAGAGGAGGTTTTCAAAAGCAGAATTCCTCAGAACAAGCAAAAAGTCCAGAATGGGAATGAGCCTTATAAGTGGCATGGACCAGTTCCCTCTCCTGCCCTCCACTGTGATGGAAAGCTGGTGAGAAATAGTTGTCACCTGCGCGCTGAAAGGAGGGTGAGGGGGCTCTGTGGCCGTGGCTGCATTAATAAATTAAATAATGCCAGACACCAGCCTCTGGCCCCAAAACCAACTGGAACGGCACTGTAATGTTCCCAGTGTTAAACTGGATCAGGGGACACGCTAACAATTTAACTGCATAGGTGACTGGGTTGCGGTCATCTGGCTTGCAGTTGGTTGGATTTGTGCCATAGCATTTTTTGATTTACTAGTAGGAATATGGTCCGCACATAATCCTACACTGACATTCCTCAAGGGGCACTGGTTTATGGGACATTTGCAGCTCCAAAATCCATTTTCCTCTTAGTTTGGGAACTGTCTCTGGTGTTTGCTATGCTCATACCTTCCTGGATTTCCATGAATTTCTGCGGAAATTCAAACTCTAGGTACTGGCACCCTGTTGCTTCTGCCTCTGGAAGAAAAAAAATCCAAGAAACTACAACCCCCTTCCACGCAGCAGGGCCTGTCATTATCTTGCTAATCAAAGCAAGCACTGCCAAAGGACCTGCTGAAAGGAAACTTACGTATATACGTCAAGCTTGCTCCAATTAAAAAATTGCTCATTGCCTAATTCATTAAACAGTAGGAAGTAGAAACGAAGCTTTAAATTTAGCAGAGATGCTACTGCTAATTATTAACCACAGTCTCTCATTAAGCCGTTGCCTGTCATTCTAATGAACAATATGAACAAAAGAGGATAAAATATAATCTACTAATCAAATTGTAATCTAACGATATCCAGTCAAACAAGTATGTGGTCATTTTCTCAAAAGATCAACTAGTGGCTTTATCTTGCTCTTGCTAATTAACTGGGGCTCGAAAATAACGCGGATTATTTCCATATCACATTCCTTGCTGTCTCAAATAAGGACGGAAGAGTACTCAGCACTCGAACAAGAAGCACTGCTGCGCGATGTAACTCCATTTGCTATCTTTGTACTCCCTTAAATGATAAGGGATAATTATCTTCACAGGACAGAATCTCCCCACGTGACTCAGGTTTGACTCTTCTCACGGCCAAAGGAGTTGCTTTGTGTAGATGTTACATGATTTACCACTCTATCGGCTGGGTTCAAAAGCAAATTTGAGAAACTCTTCTCTGCCATACTCATCAAACACAAAAGGCAGATCGATATGCAATTGCTCTGTCCAGGTAGCGAGTTAGTTGTTCCAAAATCACCCATCACAGTTTTGCTGAGGCCACTGGTTTCTCCTGGTGAATGATGAAATTGTTAAGGTAAATGCTGCCTTTGTGAACCTCAGGACGATAGCTGAAGGCAATGTTTGCAGTTGTCATCCTTCACAAGAAAATGTGGATTATAATGGCCCTTTTTTTTTCTGTAAGACTTGGATCAATGGACCAATTTTTTTCTGTGGCTTTTCTCTGTTTTTCTACCTGGCTTTGCAAACCTGAAGTGGGTACTAACGAAAAGTTACGCTTTGTGATCTCTGTGAAATCCTGCCATCGCCTCGGCTTAACTCAAAGGATTCCTAGGAAAGGAATTTTTTCGGTGGTGCCCAGTGACAGAACAAGAGGTAACGGGCACAAACTTGAACACAGGAAGTTTCACCTCAACATGAGGAGGAACTTCTTTCCTTTGAGGGTGGCAGAGCACTGGCACAGGCTGCCCAGACAGGTGGTGGAGTCTCCGTCTCTGGAGACATTCAAAACCCGCCTGGATGCATTCCTGTGCGACCTGCTCTGGGTGACCCTGCTCTGGCAGGGGGTTGGACTGGATGATCTCCAGACGTCCCTTCCAACCCCTGCCATTCTGTGATTCTGTGATATTCAAATTTGAGCTTGCCTCTAAAAATACACTAATGACAAGTGCCTTCCTCTCAAATCCATTCCCTTGTCTCCTACTGTGTGACAGACCATGGAAGAGTAAAAATGGTAGGATTTAACTGATGTAATTGTAGATGTTGGAAAGTTAGGTGCCCATGTGTCAACTGCTCGGCCGTGGTCACTTCAGAGTCAAGAGACAATTGCAGAGGGCAATGAATTTGACCCATGTAGGCAGCTATCTCAGCCTGAGAGAAACTGCCTCCTGGAAAAGCCAGGTCGTGTCCAATCACTACAAAGAGTGTCTCAGTTAATTAGCTTTGACTTAGCCACCTTTTAGACAGATAGTTAAGCGGAGATGAATGCCACCTTACATCTATCATTCATGACATAAAGACAGTATTACACGTTGATATAATTCGCAGTATGTAAGAAATCGCAGGTTTGGGTTTCAAGCCTGTGTAAATATTTTCCAGGCTCCCTCTTTGATCAGGACCTCGGCACTTGACAGGAACGAACTTCACTCGATTCTCCTTTACTTTTCAGCACCACTGAAATGCACCAATATTTTAACCTGGGTTTCACAATATTTGGGGGTTTTAACAGGTAGCTTTAAAAAACCCCTATCCTGCACTGCCTTGTTTTGCAGTTCTAAGCACACCGCAATTCAACACTTCCTGGAGCTAATTAAGGGTTATCATTTTACTTTGCTCCAGAGGTTCATTTTAAGACAGATCCAAAAATGGCTAAAAGAGCACTTGTAGATGCTCTTTTCTGAAACAGATTGTTAATTAACCTTCCCCTTCTCTGTGCTTGCTAAAACCTGCATTGCTCTTTTTGATAATTCCTCGTCTCTTAACCTGTCATTTAAGCCTGTGCCCTTGGCCTTCAGATCCAAACCTTCATCTTTCTTTGGCTTGCAGATGGGACAAAGGGCTGATCCTTTAGTCCTTCATATCCCCCTCCCAGACTTGGCTACAAGGAAGATTGTGAAAGCTTCTGCGAACTGTCAGCATTCTCCCTTGTTACTGCCCCTCTCCTTTATTATCAGTGAACTTCAAGGGTTTATTATTAGTGCAACACCGTAATTTGTACTAGATTTTGTGACTGTCTAATTAGCATTAGCAATTTAGTACAAAGCTATCCAAAAGGCTTACATTCATCTTGCCAGGACAGTTCCACACAGTTAAAGGACTAAAAATGAAAGAATTTGTCTGCAGTTACCTATTAAGAAAAGATCAGCTGTGGATGCTGCATTCCCAAATTAAGATATTCCTACTCCTTTGCTCTAAGCGGTTAGGCAGTATGAAAGGCCATCCTAGTCTTCCCAGTCTGTTGTAATGTTTTCTGGAACACGCTGGAAAGAATGCAACCCAGGGCCCACCAGAGCCTTTCCTGCAGGTTTCATCCTCCGTGTCCCCCTGCCGAGCGCTCCCGTTTGCTCCCCTTGCTGCCTGCCATCTTCATTTGGCACAGTTTACGCCACAACCAGTATTGTTACTCCTGTCTCATCACAGCCCGGTCTCGTTAGCTTGTGATTGACTTTACTATGCTGGCTGCAGCCTCGGGAAGTAGCTTATTGTCTCCAATGTCCAGTACATAATGGGATAGTTGATTGTGTTTTCCACTTACCCTGAAAGCCTACCACAGTTTTTCAGCTCTTAATAACTTTGGAATAACACCCTATTCGGTTCTAGCCTGACCACATTTGCAAATAGCAGCATTCATGTATTAGGTCTGGAAAAAAACATTAATAAAAGATGTCAGTGGTAAGAAGACTGGACAGCTGGATTACAGAAACAAATGTGGGTATTAAAAAGTAGGACCTTTACCTTTTGAAGCAAGCAAGAGTGTCTCCCTGGCTGTCAGTGCCTCTCTCTGCAGCAGGGACAAGATTCCAGCTGCATTTATACTCACACCATGGTCCTGTCTTTCTCCTTGGCCTCGGTGGCCCTACTTACAGTTTAACACTACAGCCACTGGGTTTCTGCTCATCAAGGCAGGAATTTGTCTGGACCGATGGAGGTGGCCCTCCACCTGGATCAGTTGCCCGTGCTGCCATCGTCAATGGAGAGACATGTAGAAGTTTTAGGCTGGGATTAATCTGATTTATTTTAGATGTCTACATTAAGATGACATGAATCACATCTCAAAACTTCTTGTTTCTCACCACAGAGCTGAGAGTGACAGTGATTTAAATGTGTATTGTCAGCATCCACACTCGAGCAAACAAAACCCCTGCAGAGGTAACACCTATACTAAGGCTGTAAGTGGTGTCAGGGCCCCTCTCTGGGCCTGAAGCCAGCTGGCAGGAGCAGGACAGAGAAATGGCCTCTCAGCCTCCAGGGAAGGGTGGCGATGTGCGACCTGCCCACTGGGAAAATTCCCTAGCCTGGGATTGCTCCTCAGTTCTTCACAGAAGTGATTTGGAGCAGTGCTACTTGAACAAGACCAAAACCATGTTGAAGACTTTTCTAGCAAGTTAACGGCGTGGACAATCAAGTTCCCAAGTCCTTGGTCCACATCTTGGCACTCTTTATTTTTCTTCGTGTCTGTACCCAGAGTGTCATAGCTACTCTTTTAACGGAATCCTAATATTGTGTTTCTCCCTCAGCTTTAAGTGCTACAACAGACTTATGATCAGGAAATTTTGGTAAATGTATTATTTCTCTCTTTTCTCAGGACATCTAGAAATTTCCAGAATCAATACCTTCTCACAGACTGTATTGCTTTCTGGAACTGCTCTACTGTTAGACAAATCACAGTTTAACATCACATGCCATCACCCAGTAACTTAAAGGATGGCACATGTGTCTACCTGTTATTAAATGTTTATTTATGCCTGAAGGGAATGAGGTGCACACAAACACACATAGCCAAAAGGCATTATTCTGTGACGCTGTTTCCATGCAAGACCAAATCATTTACAGAGCTCCCATCCACAGCAGATACTACCTGTTCTCCAGAACTCGAACCAGACCTTCCCTGCCTGCACTAACTTGCTGCCTGCTTACCCTGCCTGCTTAACAGCGAATCCTTCCAGCCTAGTGTACACTAGTGTACAAGTGTATAGTGATAGAAGGAGTTCAATATCCTCTTTTTCATCCAAAACCACATAGCTCAATGTTTAGTTTCCCTACATAAGATGTAGGTTTGAAGATCCTCAAGCGAAGAATAGAACAGAATAAATAATCACCCCATACCCTGTTTTATTGCAGCTTGGTTGGGCTGAGCTCTGTAGGGAATCCATCAAATCTGCAGAATTACTGGGTCTTGGCAGGCCATGGGTATGAGATAAACAACTGCACAGCCCTGTAGAAATCAAGGTTATCCTGGCATGCACAGAAGGAGAAGTCCCAACATTTGGTTATACTATTATAGAGAGCTGAGCTGCCTGTGAAGCTCAAGCATCTCTGGTAGCACCACATGGGAGTTTTGAGGATTTAGGTCTTTGGTTCCCAAGATATAGTTGAAGTTGTTTTCATGCTCAAGGGTCGAGGTTATTTGCCCAACACAGAAAGTGTGATTTCCTCACGGTGGCATGCAAAGCCCACAGGGACACCCTGAACCTTAAAGATATATTCATAACTGTGGGGTCTCTGCCTGTCGGCAAGTTACCTGGCTGTGCCTCGAGAGTGGAGGTCATCTTGGGACACTGGTTAGAAAGCCCCATGATAGAATAGTCTTTACAATGATTTTTCAATTTGTATAGTTTGACGTTTGCAAGCAAGGTAATTTGAACATATCAAATATCTTGGTGCAAAGAAATGTTTCATTTAAGGTCGAAAAAGAAATCAATGCTCTTAATTCAAAACCATTCAATTTTCAAACCTTCCTAGCCACACTGATACCTCTGGTTCTTGGCTCACTTGTGGAGTATCAGTCACCAGCACGTGTCCTGGCACCCTCTGAGCTCCGTATGGATAATGTCTTTGTGATGTTTTTTACTGGTGGGCTCTTCTTGGCTGACGGTGGGGTTTTTCTCCTTTTTATGTATGCTTTGTACTTTACTTGATGGTTAGTGCAAGTAGCACTCTATACACTACAAAAAGGCTTTCCTGTTTTCCTTTAAACAAAGAAATTTCTACTTATGGTGTATATTTGCCATGTGCAGTGCAGACATACTTTCCCTCAAATGATGCTAAATCCTGAGTTCAGAGACGGTCAGTAAAGTTAATTCACTGCTGTAAGTCCTGGGTGCCAGGGGCTCAAGGAAAAGTCACTGTTGCATATGTGTTCTAGAGTGACACTGATCCAACCAAAACATTCACTAAACCCAGTCATGTAACCGTGTACCACAATCTGGTCGCAGTTGAAAAAAAATGAGAGATATCTCCCATGCGTTCAAAAAATTTGTAGACCCTTTTGACAGGAATCCAGATGCATTTTTCTCCTAATGGGGATGCTCAGTCAGGGCAGTGAAATATGGGAATGGTGCCAGAGACATCGAATTCACCATCACCTTTGCATACAGTTTCTGCAGTTTCACTATGCATTTAAGAACAGAACTAACTGACCTAAAAGACATATCCTCCAGATCACAGTCAGGATGTGACGCAGGGCTGGAAAAGCTGTATTTCTCTTTTGTTTTACTGCCTTGCTTAGTCTAGAAATGATGGACTTGTATTAAATATTTCGAAAGATGTTCCATTCTTGCTCAGAGTGTGTAAATCCTGTGTTCCAATGGGAAGGGTACTCAGTTTTTACTCTGGTATGGTTGGGACTGTATTACAGCTATATTATCTTCCAGATAACACACACTGTGTTACGAAGCAGCGGACACCTGCCAAAGCCATCAGGTCTGGAACAGACACTGACATGGTGATACCAGGATGCTCGATCCGTTTACCCAGGTGTTTGGCTTGCTGACCAGGAGAGTATCCCTCCTTTCTCCCACCCTGGTCCCCCTGATCACGGAGGCAGGACTGGCTGGTGTGACATGATCAGAGCAACACGCCTGGTTTATTGTCCTGCTCCAGCTGTGGTGACGACACACTGAGCTGCCCATGGGGCACTCCTAGACAGCTCCACTCACAAGATTTGTGTATCCTGTTATTCCTTTCCCCACTCCTTGACACTCCTTTTCACCACCCTTTTACTTGCCTTTCTGCACCTCAGTCTTCTCTAAACAAAGCCATGCCTAAATGCTCTCCTCTCATTGTCCCCGTTTTGGTGCATCTGCACTCAAATTTGCTATTTTGATACTATTGCTTAGCTCAAGCTCACCTTGGACTTACATAGTGATGTTGACATGCACTAGGCACCGCTGGACTTGCAAGATTCTTCTCCCCAGGAGGTCCCACATACTCTCCAAAACATCCCTCCAATTAGCTGTGAAGCTTAGCCGTTTCTCACGCAGCTCCCCCTTAAGGACCTGTGCAATCCAGCCTTCCCTTGCAGTGCGAGCTGTAACTTTTGTCAGTCTCTCACACTGCGGCCACGTGCAGCAATTTTTCATGTCACATCCCACAGTTTTCCACATCTCACTCAGGCAGCTTCACCTCAGGCCAGTGTTTGGTCGGTGACCTGCAGTCCTAACAAAGTACATGACTCATAGAAAGGTAAGCTCATCTTGGGCCAAGAGCAGCTGATAATTATTTATTGCATTATTTGGTATTTATTGCTGTTACTATGACAAACCAAGGCTATCTCTTCTAGGAAATAGTAATCTTCCTCTCCAAATTACGTGAAGTCCTCAGTTAAATTAATAGAGGTGCTTTGGCACTGGAAGAATGAACAGTGTCATGGCTGAGGTTGAAGGAGCTGGTAGCAATGTCACAGCAGAGATTTCACTGAAATTTGTAATTAAAACAGAGCTAAAATTCCTTTATTTCATATTTTTATGATTAAATTTTTTCTCCATAACTCCTGCAGTAACTCTTCAGGGGACTATTAAATTGTCTGTATATTTTTAGAAAAACATCCCTCCAACTATTGCTAGGGAACAATTTACATTTCTCCATCCTGGATTTTACTCTCAGCTCTAAAGATTTCTTCTCATCATCTGCAGCCCAACTTACGTGCATTCTTAGACCACTTCTTCAAACAGAGATCAGCTTAAAACTCACACAGAAGAATGACCTCTGTATGTTTACCTGACATGAATCCTAGACAAATTTTTCTCTGCAAGGAAAAGCTCAGATTGGAGAATCATTCCCTTTCTGACAGAGCAGAGCCTGCCACGCACAGCCTTTGCTATTTGGAGACCTCTCCTTTCACAGGAGCTGCCCTCCTGCTTAGCTCAGCGGATTAAGGAGGGAAGAGTCAGAATTTATCCTCTGCCTCACTGGAAACAACTCCCTCTCCCGCTTCTGTGGCTTATTCCGGGTGAAGCCTCAGCCTGTACCTGCATACAAGACTTGCACTGACCTGTCTTAGGAGGTATGAGCAAGGAACGGAAGATAGAACTAGGGCAGGGGGATGGAGACAGTGGTTGGGGCCAAGCTGCCATGCTGACTCCCACGCCCACCTCCACCTCCCTTTGCCCACCTGTCCCAGCTGGAGAGCTCTCGTCCTCAGCTCCTCACGGCACAAATGGGATGAACTGGCTCTGAATGACAGCTCTTCATTTCCTTGTCTTTAGAGTCTGCATTAACGAGATATGCAAATTAGCAAACCGAAGTTAATTATTTTTTGACACAAACCAGGGGAGATGAATCACTGATGATTAAAGCAAGTTTAAGGTCTCTTTTTGCACAGCTTATGTAAAACAAAGGGGAAAGCGGCAGTCTCACACAGCTCTGGTGGTGCCTGTAACACCCCTGAGGAAGCAGGGGTGGGTGTTTCCATAAGCATGTTTCATGGCCACCAAAATCATTTGAGTTTTCTGCAACAGAAGGTTTCCAAAACAACTGAGGGCTTTGTTATATATGGGGATAGTATCTGGAGGAGCTAATATGGGCCATAATGGGCAGGAATCCACTTGCTCAAGTTTCATCTTACCTGAAGGTTAGATATTGTGTTCACCCAGGTTCTTGGTACAGTCCCTGGATAGAAATATGCAACTCACGTGACCTATCTAGAGACTTGTTTTCGTATGAAATTAGTAGTCATCTCTCTTTCTTAACTACAAAGGCGGCCTAAGATGCCTTCATCATCTATGTAACTCTTTGATGTGGAAGTCAAGCAGACGACTCCCATGCTAGATGCTTCTTTTTCTGCATTTGTCCCCTGGGCTTTTCTAATCAGAAAGAAACTCACTTTAACAAATAGTTTTAAAAATACAGGTTAAGCGTTTTTAGTAAAAAAGCGATTGGGTTTTGTGGAAGGAAGAGTCACGTGCAAATTTTGCTTTGCATCTTGTCTCCTGGCTCTAGAAGTCACATAGGAACTATGCCTGCTGTGAAAAAACAAGCTACGCTGAAAACTCTAAGACTATATTTGTATGAATAAACTGAGCTAGAGGCATAGGCTTGGACACTTGATTTTCTAGAGTGGTGACATTGTTAGAACAATCCACGGTACAATTTTGTCCCAGGCCAACCAACACTTTCCTACAAAATCCTTGGGTACAGTTTTGGAGTTAATGCAAGCCAGGAATCAATCCAGATGCACACAAAATTTTTTAGAAGCTAAAGAGCTCCATGGCATGATAATGGCCAGACCAGGCCAACTGACCTCAAGGCCAAAAAGGGAAACAGATTTTTCTTAGCTTACCAGTGGCAGTATAACTGCAGTATATCAACAATCCAAAGCAATGAAGCCAAAAGAGTCATATTCTCCCCTCAGCAGATCTGTAATTACATTGAACTTGATCAATTCGGTGGTAATAAATTTGCCTTATGTGTTTAAGGCTAAAAATATAACATAAAACTAACCATAAATTATTTCCCTTTGTGAAATATAGGCTCTGGATTTTGCATTCGCTGTTGGTGTTACTGTTTTCATATACAGCAGTGTAAGGAAAGCACCTGAGGTTTTTGAGGGGTTTAACAGAAATATCCTGAGCCGGTTACTGCAAGAGCACAGAGCCAGGGTGTAACACCAGAGCTGCACAGGCACAGAGGTTCAAACAATAATGATACTCGCATGAATTATACCTCGCCTCCTAATAATGCGTACTTGCAAACTGACCTTTCCCTAATCACACCACCATGTGTGGCCAGCTGGTATGATCATATTTATTTCTTACGAGGCACCTCCAGAGGCTAAGGACATCAATTTGAAACTTAGACGATAAAAAGCAGACATTTAAATCCATCATCTGTCTCCTGTATTGCTGCCCTGTCAGTGAGATTTCAGAAGCAGCTTTAGCTATGCAAAACCAGGCCTCTCCTTTGTGTGCTGAAGCCTTGGCACCTCAGCCACCCCAACCTGAGCACAGTAGATCTGGTGGCATCTAAAATCATAGCCAGCCCTTTATCCTCTGCCCTGTTGAAGGGCAGAACATTAGTGGCTGCTCACCTGAGAGCTCAGATGGAGTAGCTGCAAGGCTCTGTGAAGCCTGAAGGTGAATACATGCCAATATACACAAAATCAGCACTTTGCGAACAACTGTGGCACTCAGGTCTCAAGTAGTGAAACGTCCTGCAAATTTCTGTCAAGACCACGCTTCAATCAGTATTGGGAAAAATCAGCTACGTACACAAATATTGTCTTCACATCTCATCCAAGTAACTCACATAAGTGACGAAGAATGGTGAGCTCCTAAAACTTCACATTTCACAATGGGAATACAGATCAATTTTGGTAATTACATGTACGTGAACCTTCCTAAACAGGCAGAATTCCCTTTGAATAAAGCAAAGATTTTATGAAGCAGTCTCTGACAAAAACACTCCTCGGTTTCATGAGTCCTCCTTTTGAATCTCTTAGCATCCATACAGGACCATGCTCATTAAACAAATGTCCTTCAGCATTCCAGAAATCACTTGTTCCAATTTTTAGCAATGTTGCAAGGACATGTTTTTGCATTCCCCTTCATTACCACGTTGTCAGCCTCCTAAATTAACATTCAAGATTTTATTCCACTGTCATAGATTGAGCTGACAGGTCAACTCGTGGTTTTTAATTTGAAACATTGCCCTGTTCTCTGCAATTAAGTTTATTTCTCTAAGTTGAGTGAGAAGGAAAATGCCTTACTCTGCTATGTCTATTTCCCTTACACCTGGTTACTCCACGCTAACATTTGCCTGATTTAAATGGAGTGTCCCTATAGGACAGCGGTGATGTTCAGATTTGTAACAGAAACTTTAGGATGGTTCCTAGTGGAGAAAGAAGGGAAACATCCCAATGCAGATGCAGCAGAATGCATGGAAGATGTGGAGACGTAAGAAAGACACATGTTGATGGCACCTAGATTAGCATGTCATCAAGATCATAGCATATCTGCCAACGGCTTCTGCATGCTTCATACCCAGGTTGGAGAAAAAAAGGAGAGCCTAAAACAAAGGACAGCCTACATCAAGACTAAGACAAAGACTCAAGACATTGCAAGATGATCATCAGAAGATGAGGAACAGGAAATTCCATTTAAACATACGAAAAAAAATATTTACCTGAAGGGGTGGTTAAAAATGGTAGTCGTGGAGTTTCCACCCTTGGAAATACTCAAAACCCAACTTGACAAGGTCTTAAGCAATCTAATTTGGTGAACCCTGCTTTGAGCAGGGATACTGGACCAGACAATCTTCAGAAGTCACTTCCAACCTTAACCATTCTGTGATTCTAACAGCGCTGGATCCTTAAAATCCCATCATGGCAAAGGACCATGAGTAAATTCTAATGAGTGAGATGCAATGGAATGGTGAGATAAAAGATCAAAATCACCATCAGCTTCTATGGGTGCAAAAAAGCTTATCTAAAACTATCAAATGGTCATCAACCTAAGGAGAACCCAGGAGACATGATGTGTACTGAGTAATCAGAGTCCTTTGTACATCTTTTCACCACAAGTAATCTGGACCAGACCACTTTGTCCGCCTGATCCACCAGATCACCTTCTAGAAGCCTAAATGCTGGGCAGGATACTTGGACACGTGTGTCTTAGTGCTTGAGATCATGCAGGTATGAGGATGGGAGAAACAGGCTTTTTTTGTAAATAAAATAACCTTTCTCTGCATGTAACACCTGGCTTTGAGCTATATAATATTGTTTCTACAACAATGTAGCATTATTTCCTACAATACTGTGATGCAGTATGAGGAAACATGAGCTTTTCCTTCTACAGAAGCACTGCAAAATTCAGTGCACAAAATGTAATGTATCATTTCCTCAGCTGGGATAAATTAATACTGATCTAATCATAGAATCATAGAATCACAGAATCTTCATGGTTGGAAAGGACGTTTGAGATCGTCGAGTCCAACCAAACAACCTACAATCTCTGCCACTAGAGCATGTCCTGAAGTGCCACATCTAGACGTTTCTTAAATACCTCTAGGGATGGTGACTCGGCCACCTCCCTGGGCAGGCTGTTCCAGTGCCTGACCACTCTTCCAGTAAAGGAATTCTTCCTAATATCTAAGCTAAACCTCCCCTGCCGCAACTTCAGACCATTTCCTCTGGTCCTGTCATTATTCAGCTGGGAGAAGAGGCCAACACCCACCTCTCTCCAACCTCCTTTCAGGTAATTGTAGAGGACAATGAGGTCTCCCCTCAGCCTCCTCTTCTCCAAGCTAAACATGCCCAGCTCCCTCAGCCTCTCCTCATATGACCTGGTCTCCAGACCCCTCACCAGCCTGGTAGCTCTCCTCTGGACACGCTCCAGCACTTCAATGTCCCTCTTGTACAGTGGGGCCCAGAACTGAACACAGCACTCGAGGTGAGGCCTCACCAGTGCCGAGTACAGAGGCACCATCACTTCCCTGCTCCTGCTGGCCACGCTATTCCTGATACAAGCCAGAATGCTGTTGGCCGCCTTGGCCACCTGGGCACACTGCTGGCTCATGTTAAGCTGGCCGTCCACCAGCACCCCCAGGTCCTTTTCTGCTGGGCAGCTTTCCAGCCACTCTTCCCCAAGCCTGAAGCGTTGCTTGGGGTTGTTGTGACTGAAATGCAGGACCCGGCACTTGGCCTTATTAAACCTCATACAGTTGGCCTTGGCCCATCGATCCAGCCTGTCCAGGTCCCTCTGTAGAGCCTTCCTACCCTCAAGCAGATCAACACTCCCACCTAGTTTGGTGTCATCAAACTAGAGGGACACCTCCCACTAGACCAGGCTGCTCAAAGCCCCATCCAGCCTGGCCTTGAACACTTCCAGGGATGGGGCATCCACAACTTCCCAAAGCAACCTGTTCCAGTGTCTCACCACCCTCACAGGAAAGAATTTTTTCCTGATATCCAATCTAAATCTACCCTCTTTCAGCTTGAAACCGTTACCCCTCGTCCTATCATTACACTCCCTGATGAAGAGTCCCTCCCCATCCTTCCTGTAGGCCCCCTTCACCTACTGGAAGGGGCTATAAGGTCTCCGCGGAGCCTTCTCTTCTCCAGGCTGACAAACATATGAGTTTCAATTTTAATGCTAGCAAACAATGCAACTTGTCATGTTAATGCACAAGCTCCAACTGCTCTAATGTTATCTTCGATCAAAATCTTAAGGATTGTGAGACTCACCCCTGTTCACCACTTTTTAGTCTTCTCCTCCTCCCTTGATCTCCACTCTCCAGTGTACAGCACCTGTGTGAACAAACTGTTTTGACAGTAAAACAGCACAATGATAAAATATGCTGTATATCAAAGGTAAGCAGCACCATCTGCCAGCTCTTCCAGAGCACTGCAAGGAGCAGCAGGCTCAGACTGAACTTGGGCAATCCTGCGGTAGCCGTGGGTGAGAAAAGGAAAGATCACGTTCCCCAACACCCTGTCCTACAGCAAAGATAGCTGTTCATGCGCCATCGATTCAGTTCATGACTCAAAGTAATCAAGGATTTTTGAAATGCACCAAACTACAACATATTTTTCAAAACATTTTGATTTGTTGCAATAAAAAAAAGTATTCAAAGTCATACGTTAGTTTAATTTAAAGATTTTGGGGGAAATGTTTTCTAAGGTCCAAGATGGATATCTGGTAAGAGAGACCCTGCCTCCACCTGACCACAGGCATTCATAGATAATCAATAATCTTTTGTCCCAAATGAGCCTCTAATTTGTGTCCCAGAGAACCTCTGAAATAGAGCAAGGAGGGTCTCCACGCTTCCCTCCCTCCGTTTGCCCAGACACACCCCCTTCCAGATGTGTGGGTATCTGAATGAACATTCCTCCCTGCACAGGCACAGCTGGACAGAGACTTTCCAAATATTCTTTTTTTAAAACTTTTGGGAAGCCATGGATTTTCTGGTAGTACACAAGCAGGTTAGTTAGGAGAACAGCCCCCAGGACTTCTCTGAGGACTTGATCCAAGTCATCCTCCCTGATTTAAAAAAAAAAATAAAGGGGGGGGGGAAATAAAAAAGGTAAAAATGAGATAGTCCTCTAGACCTCTAGCTTCCAAAGAATAAACACGTCACAGCTCTGATCTGCCAGCAATACCCTTTCCTCAGCCTGCTCCTCTGTACAGTAGTGATAATTAGCTTTCTCATGGATGACATGTTTTAATTAGTGACAATGGCAGTCTGAGTGAGAGGAAAAGAAGATAAGTTAGTCTCTAGACTTACTTCTGGCACAGAAAACATGTGGCACAGCAAGAACTAGAATCCAGCAGGATCCAAACATTAACATGAGGAAAACACATGCCTTTTCGGATGCTTAATACAGATTTCACATACTTCTAAATGTCACCAGTTGAGGCCAGACAGAGAACCATCTGGTGTCTGGAGATAAGGTGCTTTGATTTCTTGCTTGTCACTCATTTGTCACTCAAATGAAAAACTGCAGAACTCACAAGACAAGTGAACCAATATTTGAAAAATAAAGGGCATCACTCCAGGGAAAGCCTGGATTCCACCTGTTAAACCAACAAGTCTAGGCAGTGGAGCAGCACTGAGTTGGGAACCTATCTGGTTCTAAGTCATATAGCACGCATCAAGTTATTGGAATACTAAATAAAACAGAGTACCAAAAAACGCACATATGCATCTGGGATGACCAACTTCTGGCTCGTCACATGACCAGCCTGGCCACCTTGGCCAGCTGCAAGACAAAAGGGACCGCTGCAGTTTTCATGGTGGTTCTACGTTCTGTTGACACCTTGCTCATGCTCAGCCTCTCTTTCCACAGGTCTTCTGCAAATTGTAATGTTATTAACACCCAACTGACCACATATAAAAGCTTTTGTACTGGAAGGACTCTAGTGAAACTGGCTGCTGTTTCATTTTAGCATCTTTCCTGAGAAATTCTGTATCCGTCACATCTTGTCTTTGTCACAGCATCAAACATACACGGAGCTGCCATACAGACAAGTTCCTGCACTGTAGCCCTCACTATCCATACGCTCACAAAGATGTGCATGTGGCAAACAAGGCTAAGAGCAAAACAGAGTGCACAGGAGAAGGTCACAAGATCCTTTGCAGGATAAAAGCCATTTTTTTTCTGTTTTCAAATGTATAACATTTACATACTCTCATCTTCTTAGTATGAGCTTGATGATGAAAGCACCTGTGCTGTTTGGTTTTGGTTTTTTTTTTTACAAGTTTGCTACGTTTTGCAAATTCTCTGGAACTCAACAAACATGTGCACACCCACACAAGTCTATTACAAAGTTTTCTTGTCAGAGGTCCATCAGCTAAAGTGAATTAGAGACGCTGATTTCATCCCCATAACTAAGTGGTCTTTGGCCAATGGCTCAGCCTAGTGTTGGGTGCTGAGACAGAGACAGATCAGAGCTGCAGCCGGGGTGGAGCTGGAATGGGGCTGCCAAAGAAAGGTTGGGGCTGCAGAAAGATCTCTCCCATGGGGACCGTTTAGCCGGAGGAAAGGCTTAGGTACCTTGCCTAAGGTCCAGCCAAGGATTACAGTGCAGTTCAGAGCCAAGAAATAAACTCAAAGCTCCAGCTGTAGGGGCTGGAAAGTGTCTTTCCAAGTAAACTAGGGGCTGATGCCAGAAGTCACTTCAGAAGAGTGCCGTCAGCTCTGCTCCTGAAACTCTGGGCTTTCTCTTTCTCTCAACCCCACACTGAAATAAAGCATTGGCTTTACTGGAGCTCTTATCTGAGGAATAATTAGTCCCTGGATTGAGCAGAGCCTCTGGTCTATGGCTTAGATTATTGCTAGGGTCAGGATTAGGTCTGATAGCAATAGCAAGACCACAGTTGGAGCAGGGCTGGAGGAAGACAGAGAAGGCTGCAAAAAGTATCTTCCCTTGGACACGGCATAACTGGGAGAAGGTTTGGGGTCCTCTGTCCAAGGGGCACTCTAGGATTAGGCTTAGGGTCAGGCTGAGAGAAAAAGTCAGAACAAAATTACAACTGAAATGGGACAAGAAAGTATATTCCAAAGCAAATGAAAGGCTAATGCCCTAAATCTTCTCTAAGGGATATTTAGCCCAGGGGAAGCTCTTAGCTTGGGGATAGTGTGGTTTATCCCCACCAGAACTTTCTAAACCTCACTAAAATCTTCTGATTTAACGGTGATTAAAGAGGTTGCATATGATAGCACAGGTAACGTCACAAGGAGGGAACATGCCACAACAGAGGCAACGTGAAGCAATGTTAAAAAGGTGACCATTTGGTGCAACACAGAAGAAGGCGCCATATGTAATTTTTTTTTTTACAAATGCTTAGGTGCATCACAGAACTCTTATGCAATTGTAACCCTACTTGGTAGCTCTGAGTGAGGATTTCACTGGCTGCCCCCTAGCTCACAGCCACGAACATGCAGCAACTCAGGCTGGGCACAAAGAAGGGCTTGCAGGGAAATGTTACAAACGCCACATAAAGTAATGGCCACTGCTGCTTTCTATTGTATAACAACTAACCTCTTCAGCATTGCCTCACCAATGAACAACCCACCCTGCTGTTTTCTACGACAGTGTTGTCATTAGTCTCTGTTGGGTTACATGCACACAAAACCGCACACACACACCTTCAAAAGCATCAGGGCTGTGACTGAAAGGAACATATTCTGCTCCTGTCTGCGAAGGGCATGTAGTCTTACACAGATTGAGAAACGGCGCAGTGGCATCTAGTGGGCATTCGTTGCATTAGCTGATAACCAGCAATAATTCTTGATTCATTAGTGCTGAGAGAGAGGAATATAGAGAGGGTGTCAAGGAAAGGGAAATACGGAGGTCTGCCCTTCCGCCTCCAACTCCAGCGCAGAGAAAACCCCTGGCATCAGGGGCTGCCCCCTGGGCTGTGCCATTCGCAGTACCTCGCCCAACAAACAGCTTAAATGAACCTGTCCTTAATTTCTTCCCACCTCTCCCTCTTCTGCTTCCACATACCCTAGTAAAAAAGTCCTTTAACACCCAGATATTTGTACTATACAGATATTTGTCATCTCTTTCCATCTAGCTACTCAGCATTTACTCACTACTTAGCAAACAGGTCATTCCAGTTCACCTGTCTAAATTTCTGTCACCTTAATGCCCTTCTCTAAAATAACTTCAATTTATTGTTTGGGTTTTTTTAGCAAAGCAGTTTCATTTTTTTTGTCATGGTGCAAATAAATGCAGTTCAGCTAATGAGGGAGTTTCTGTCACCCATTAGCACCTCCAGCTAAGAAATTACAAAAGGGCAAAACAAGCTTGGCGGTAACTGTCCTACCCAAGGTTTTTCCACACCCATCCCCAAAATAATTAACTTGTTAATGAATGGCAGATAAGCATTTGACAACATAAAACAGCAATACGAAAGCAGGCCAACGAGCCATCCAGCTCTGTAGCTTGGAAGAAGGTATTAACAATAAAAAATAGATACGTTTTCCCAGCACAGTCTCAACCCTCATAATTTTGTGGTTAAGAGACTTTCCAAGACAGGGTTCATGGCTAACCAACCAGGAGTGGCTTTTCTTTCCATGACTTTCTTCAGTCACTTTTCTAATCCATTTAAACTTTTACCGTTCAAAATACCCTGCAGCAAGGAGTTCAATAATTTAACTACCCATAGGAAAACGTATCTGCATTTTTGGTTTTGAACCAAACACCTATTACTTTCATTTGTTGTTTCTTAATGAGTAACTCTAGTTCTTGTATTAGGCAATAAGCAGCTGCTCCCCATCCACTGTCTCCATGCCACTCAAAATTAACTCCGTTGCTTTTACTGTAAGTTAAAATAAAACTTCACAAGGTTACACAGAACAGTTTGTTACCACCGCGTTAATCTGTAATGTACCATATGTGTTGCTAGTGAGGCAGTAAATTACAACTTTTAATCCATTATTCTTCATCTGAGTCATCTCTCCTTCTGGAGTCATGTGGGAGCAGAAACTAGCTCAGCTTTTCCACTCCACACAGTGCCTTTATTTTTCCTGCTCACCAGAACTAACTGAACAAAATCCTTCCTTTATTGCAGCCAGGAGAAACTTGCCATGGTTTGTAGCGGGGTCAGGACCAGTAGTATACCTCCAGGTATTTCTAGACTTTGACAGCTCAGATGCCAGAGGTTCAAGCCAGTCTCCCAGGCAGATTGGCCTGCAGCTCCCCAGACCCAGTCTCACTGATCTCGCCAATGGTTCCCTTAAGTCTTTGATCTTCTTTGTATTTAGCAACTTCCAGAATAACACTGCCTGTGGATCTCATTGATGCACTTTTTCCCTTTTTCCCACAGTTCCTGATTCTGGTCCTAACCAGAGATGTTTCTATTTTATTGCGACCTTGCCTATACTATCTACAGTCTGACAGCCAATATTCAGGCTATGCTTTCAAAATTATGTCTCGCACAGTTCAGTCTTGATAACATTTTTTTGAGTCTGAGTTTCCCTTCACTGTCTTTCATCATTTTTTATAGTGTCCTATATGCATTCCTGCCAGTTCAGCCACGTGGAAAACCCTGTGCCTTCAGGACAAGATAAGGCAGAGCAGTCAATCACAGTAAACAAGTAGTCTGCTGGTCAGCCAAAAATACAGCCTGCTACTGCACAGAAATACTCTGGTGGAGTGTACTGCCAGCCTGGACTGACCAAGGTGAAAGGAGAGGAGCAGGACAGGGCAGTAGCACCCTGCCCTGTCAGCCAGCAGCCCCAGGGTGACAGGTACCGCTGGAGCTGGGGGAGTATGCAGGGTCCCCCTGCCAGCCAGACTGGGCTTCCACCTGCCTGACACAAGCAAGCTAGTAGAGATCTACATCTATAAAACCTCTGAAATGCTCCCCCTCACTGCCGCCTTTGGTATTTTTCCTTTCTTTTTACAGTTCCCCTTGGTGTCCTCAATATCTGCTTTCTCTTAGTCTTGTTCCAGCCAATTCTTTACTCTTCTCAACCTTTAAAATCAAGACTTCCGAAAGCCCCACTATACCACAGCCAAAGCCAGGCTGGCCTTCAGACGTGTTTATCAAAGTTTAAGGTGAACTCTCCTGTTGAGGAGTAGAGGAGAACCGGTATAGCCCAGAAAAGCTAAAGGAAGAGGGTTTCTATATTCAATGACTTATTAGGCAAGACACCGAGAGGGGGAGCTGAGGTGGACTCATGAGCTGTATGTGAGATGTCTGAAAACGCAGATTTCTGCTGAAATACACGTTTGCAGTAAGATTTATGTGGCTTCAGCCCTTAAAGGACAACTAGAAATCACTTGATGTTTTTTAACTTATTTACATTCCCTTTAATGCAATCTGACAGGAGTTTCAACTCAGGTCTGCGGTGCTGGCTCTTAGCTTTTCAATGCGTTGATGCTTTGACTTTATTGAGCGGAGATGTTAAGTGGTCACAGAGATGCTGTGCATACACATGCACTGCTTGGCTAGCAGTCACAGTGATCAGATGTGTAAAACTACGCACGGCTATTAAGCAAAAGCCCTTGCGTGGTAAAAGCCTAGCTCATCAGAAAGCCTTGCACAGAAATACAGTTTGTCATGCCAAAAAAAGCTTTAACTACGCTAGTAATGCTGTGCTCACTGCACTGGGCCGATGGCAGGGATGGGCCTTCTTAGAGTTAGTTAGGACCACTGGTGGTGGTGGTTATTACCAGGATATAACCTAAAAAAAGGAAACATCTGGCACTGGAAAACACAATGCCTTCTGCTGTTATGCATAAAGAATAAACCTTATATTGTTGCACCAGGTGATGTGGTGATAGGAACCTACATGATTGGGTCAGACTCGGTGCATCTGAAACTACTGGTTTTTCAATGCCATCTTGAGAGTCCAGAAGTGAATATAAAATGGCTGCGTAACAGGCTAATCCCAAAATAAATTATGATACAGAAAAGGGGAATGACAGGTCCTGTGGGGGATCTGAATGTCCATGACAGAACAGACTTGGGAGAGAAAGGCCTGGATCTGAAGAGGTGAATGCTCCACTTAAGTAATGGAAGTGGCTGATTCCAGCTGCGGTGGGGATAAGGCTAAAACAATCATATCTGGTTTAGGTTAACCTTGATGCCTAATAACTGAGTTCATTCCCTGTGATGGCCCCACCCTGATGAAGGCAAACGGGCTCCAAAGCTGACGATGTCTGTTGCATCTCTGAACAGCAGATGCTGGAGCCTGGAATATTTGTAGGGTTACACCCTCCAGGTAGTGAAGGCCCCTCAAAGTTTTTGCTGTCTTCCAAGTCAGCTCTGGTCATGTGTATCAAATGAGCCAGCAAAAGGCCTTTTTACAGCTTCCAAACCTTCACCCCAGTCTCATCCTAAACAGATAATAAGCCTCATTAAGCAGAGAATAGCTTTTCTTAAGCTCCATCCATCGTTCCTTCTGAGGCTATACAGCCGCTGGCTCTTCTCTGCTGGAAACAAAGCCAGTTGTTCCAGGGAGCAATCCTTATCCCCACTTCTTTTTACTAGCTCTAAGATTTCCCCCGTTTTTTCTGTCTCCAGTAAAAGCTTCTGTCCGCTGCCTTCTGGTTATTACAGACCACTGAGATTAAGCGCATGTTAATAACACAAATGAAAAATGCTCCTTCAGGCGAAGCTTGCTTTACAGTGAACTGCATTCCAGGAACGCTCAAACACGTCTCAGTTTTTGAGTTAGGAAGTACCCGGAACTTGTAAAGCCAGAATCCCTGTGCGTTATATTCCTCCTACTCATCTGCCAGGGCAGGAACTAGGCAAGATCCCTGGAATACAAGAATATTTCTCACATTTATAACATCAGTACTCTTGCTGTCTGTACAAGTGTTCTTCAAGCACTGTATTTCCTTTCTCTGGTAACTGATTTCAGGTTTTGTATCAGCCAGCTCCCCTGCACACCTCCATGTCCTATATGGAGCGATGTCTGCCGTATCAGTGTGCTGACCTCAGAAATCTGCAAAGTCCCTTCTAATTCTGTTCCTGCATCCTAAAAATCCCTATGCATTTTTAAATACAGGCTCAATAACTTCTCATGAAAATCTGCAGGCAAAGTATCGTCCCATTATTCCCTTTTTATGTAGCCATGAGTCATGTCAGGTTTTTTGCCAGTAGTATCACAGAAGTTCATGCTGCAGTGGAGAAAAAGCATCTAAATCTCTTTCAGAGACTCCATTCAAGTACTGTCTTCACTGAGATAGTAAAGCCCCATGCACACTCATTAAAACCCTTAATGCATTTTGTCTGAAGGCAGCTCATTTATCAAATACCCCGTATCACTGCCCTGTTTTTATTTATCACTCTGCTAATATTTGTGTTGGTGCAGGTTTTATCAGCACTATCTTACATGTATTTCCAGAACACATATAAAAATGTTGAATAGCTCCTGGTGCAGAATTGTTTCCTGTAGAAACTCACTAGGAATTTACTGAGTCAGTAAAGATCTGTGTTAAAAGCTTCTTATTCGGCAATAAGTACTTCAACACACGCTTCTTGGTGCATAGAAATGTTAAACACATCCATTCAACTTACTATTGCATGACACTGATGAAAAATAAAATACACTACCTCTATGCAGTTCCTTCTATTAGCCACATACCCTCCCCCTCCAAATTATCAATTTTCTCTGCGAATTTACATGCCATAAAACTATCCTCTAGTTGTTTCTGGTTTTGAGGATTTTACCTAGAGCTCGTGTCATGCTAACTGCTCAGGACTGGCCCAAGGTGTCACGTCTACTTTTTTCATCATACTGGTAGAACGTAAGAGAAACTTAAGAGATGCTCATTCCCTTGGGAAGGGTCGTCGGCAAAGCAACTCCTGTTTGCTTTAGGAGTCAGTAAAAATAAGAGGTGAGGTATGTTTTATCTTAAGAACTAGGAATCATCACAAACTTGAAACTGCCTGCTCATCAGGCTGCTCTTTTACAGATGGAAATGCCAAGATGCCGGTATCTTGCATCTCATTAAACCTTTTATTTCATGCATCCCTGTTCCTCTATTTTTGAAACAACTTGTGTGTGAAAACAGCTGCCTGTTCTCACTACCGTGCTAACAATTTCATGCTCTTAAAAAGCAGGACTTAATAGCCCTGAAAAGTGCTACTTGTGAGCATGAAGTAATGGGTGTATGATGGGGGGACAATTTAGATTACTTCAGATCCAACTGCTGAAACTTCTTATTTCAATGCTACATTAAGTCCAGCTGCTAGTACTACACTAAAACCTTCACAGCTCACTTAATCATTGAATCCTAGCTCTGCAAAAGCCTTTCTCTGGATCTATGCCTACTGACAACATAGCCCCAAGCTCTAGTACCCTCCTGCAATCTGCAATCATGGTTGTGGGGAACAATCAGCTTTTACTATCAGTTGTTTCTAGAGCTTTTGAACTGGGATGCTGATTTTTCATAGCTATACAGATATTGTGCTGCTCAGCCCAAACTTTCCAAGTCTTTGCTGGAGGCAAGCAGGTTATCCAGGTTTTAACAGCACTTGTAGAAGCCTGCACCAGCCCTCCCTTCACCCTACTTTCATTTCCTTGGCCTACAGCAGGCACAGCTAGGTGAACTTCTGCTTTTACACGCAAGCTTGTGGCTTGCAAATCTCTTTTGAATCTAGATGCCAGCCCCACCTTTCGCAGTGACATGATTTAGCCTGTCAAATCCTTAGTCTGCACTTAGAGGCAGCACAAAAGAAGCTCGGGCAGCAAACAGTGCACGCACCGGCGTGCCTTCCTTCTCCTCGAAGGCCTGCGTGGGTTTCAGCCCAGGCACAGAAAGCCCTCAGCGCTGCGAGGAGGGGAACTGCTGAGGGCGCTCCGGCTGTCAGGACCCCAACAAGCTGCCAGAGGCAGGCTGAGAGCGCGTTTTCCGGGACGGGCAGCCTGGTGACCACCCTGCCCAGGTACACCTCCGCCACCCTCCTGCCCTCGTCAGCCTTCGGCCAACCCCGGGTACCCCACTCCGTCCCTGGCCCAGCAGGCCCGGCCCCGCCGCCCTCTTCCTCCTCCGCCCCTCGCAGCCTCCTCCGCACACCCGCGCCCCGCAGCGACTGACGCGGCCGCCCCCCATTGGCTCTTGCCAGTGCGCGAGCGCCGGTGCCGCCAATGGGCGGCGGCCACGGCGGGGAACGCGCGGCGCGTGGGCGGGGCGGGCTGGGCCGGGCCGTCTCTAGTAGCGGCGGCGGCGGAGGGAGTGGAGGGCAGCCATGGGGGCGCGTGCAGCTGGTCGTCTGTGGTGGGGTAGGAGCCACTGAGGGAACGGAGGGCGCGGGGGCGGCCTGAGGGGGCGGCGGGCCGCCGCTTCTCCCTTTCCGGGCCACGTCGGGCTTGTGGGGCCGTGGCGGTGGGAGGGAGCTGAGCGGCCGCTGGAAATGGGCTGGGAGCCGTCGTGGAGGGACGAGGGCTCTAGGCCGTGCGGGCCGCTCTCCAGGGTGGGTGACCCGTGGCGTCGGGGTGGGTAACCCGTGGCGTCGGGGGCAGCGCCTACAGCTGCGTTTCGGCCATCGCCGGCCCGAGCCGCTGCCCCGCCGGGGGACGGGAGTGGAGGCGGGAGGGGGAGGTTGGGGACGCCCCCCATCCCGAATCCTCAGTGGGTTACCGGAGCGCAGACAGGCGGCCTAAAGATCCCAGCAACAAAAAAATTGTGCTTGTCTTCCTAATTAAAAAAAAAAAAAAAAAGAAGAAAAAAGAAAAAAGCTTTGATTTACAGTCAGCGGCGATCCGTTACTTGCCTGGCTGCCCTGACCTGGGATCTGGGGCTGTAAGAAAGTGATGACTGAGGACAAAGGGAGGAGTCTGTGGGGAATTGTGCTTCCTCTTCCCCTCCCCCTGCTGCTGGGTCTCCTGTGCCCAATAAATGGGTAACCCTGTGAAGTGGACCCCTTCGGACCCCGCGATAGTAGTGCTGGAGGTGCAGGTAACGCTGCTCAGGGCCGAAGGGAAAGGCTCTCACTCACTGAGGGCACATCTGTGAAAATGTGTGATCTTCAGCGCACCCAGCTCTGTTGCAGAAGGTGCGGGTATTTTAAGGAGGAAGTTCACAAAATCATCATCGTTATCCTGTAGCAAAAAGTTATCCTCACGGTCCTTCAGAGTTGCAACTTGTTTTTTTGCTGAGGACTAGTAATACTAGCATGGAGCTGCCTTAGTTGGTTTAACAACGCTCCTGTCTATGTAATTCACTTACATTAGAAAACAACTTTTGAAGTCAGATTATCTGAGATTTTTTTTGGCTTTAATATCAAGGACAGATGTGTATTTTCCTGGCTTAGATGCTTGTAGGAAAATGATGGTTTTACTTGCTAAACATGAAATAAACCTTAAATATTACACTATAGAAGGGAAAATTATGCCAGCACTTAATGAGTCATAATTAAAAAAATGCAGTGATACGTGACTAGATTAATTTCACCATGTGCTTTCTTTTGTGAGTTCTCTTTAGCAGGTGTTTTTGCATAAGCTAGAACTTCTCTATTTGAAGTGGCAGAAATAGCTGAATGAATTCTGTTCAGCTACTGAATGTGTTCTGCCAGAGATACCTTTTTACATGAAACCAAAATATGCTGATTTCAACTGAATGGTCTCATTCCATCTAGAGAAGGGTTTCTCTCTTGAGAGTGGCTGTAACATTCAAGTAGCTTTTTTCATCCTTGTTTTCTTACTCTACCCCAGTGGCAGCTGCTACTGTAGGTCACCGTAACATGCTGTGACAACCACGGATCGCCCTGGAAGTCAGTTGATCAGTGCTGCTAAAGTGTGTCTTGTGTGTGGGCATGCTGAAGGGAGAGAGCTCATCTAATGTGTAAATCTGGAGGTGGAAACCAACTAGGATCACCCCAAAAGAAAGGGGTTGGGTCCTAGGGCTAGAAGAAGCCGTTAGGAAGGGGAGTGGTGCAATGAATGGGGTGCTGGGTTGCTGGTTGTGGCAATTCAGTCCCATCTCTGGTTGAGTAACCTGGAAGATGTTATTTCTGTCAGCTTCTCCCCTGTGGAATAGGTGTAATGAAACTGGCTTTTCTTGAGCGGGACTGATAAAGCGTAGGTGATGCTGTGCAGTCTGTGTACCATGTGCTGTAGTTTCTGCATCACTGAACTCTATCTTCATCTCATTTTCAGTCTTGAGAGAGAATGTGCAGCTTCCTATTCAAGTTATTAACCACTCACAGCAAAGTTCACTTTTTTTTTTGCCTAGGTCTAACTTTTGTGTTTGAGCTCTTACTCCCCTTACTCTTTGGATTAAGAAAAGTCTTTTGCTACGTGGATTTTGTCAGAGGTGCTTGTCATCTTTCATCAAGTCACTCTTAATCTCTTTGACTAGGTAGAAGGAAGGATTATGAGGTTTTACGTGTTAGTCTCAAGAGATAATAAGATCCAGAACTGACCAGAAATATAAAGTCTTTCTGAAGAGAAAGCAATTTCCTTGTACCTTTTAAGGATTATTTTTTTATCACTCTTAAGACTGCTTGAGTTGTTGACCAGAAAGATTTAGCTGTTGTTCTACAGTCTGATGATTTGTCTCCAGACAAATCAATGGTAGATTAAGATCCTCATGAGCAATAATGAAGGAGCTCCCAACGCTACTAGTGCATCAAGTGCTGGTCCTAAAATCACTGTAACTGTACTAAGACTACTTGGGACAGTCCCGCATTATGTGATCCTGCGAAAGGTGCGTTTAAATGCCTGCTGTGCAAGAGGTGTGGGCGATAGGCTTAGGAGTTTCCGTGAGAAAGAACTGATAGAAAATGTAGCTGGCTGTGGGGATCCCTGTGGAAGTTCTGCTGGTTTGGTACCAGTAGTAGTTAGGGTTGCAGCTTGATAAAAATGCTCTCTGGAGAGTAATAATGGGAGTGACATAACTCCAGCTAGCTTTAGGCACAGAAAATGTATTACATGATCCTGTAGAACCATGATTTAAGTGGGGAGGGAATACATAATGTGGCCTTAACTTCCTTTTTATATCGTCAATCCCTTTCCCTTTTTTTCTTGCTGATTTTTGCTGGGAAGGGACATGATTTAGCCATGGCAACAGGAGAGCCATAAATGTTCTGCAGGAGTGCTGATTACTTTGCTTTTTTGTTCTAGGAACAGTGAGCTGCACGTTATTCCTGGCAGTTAATGGTTTGTATTCAGCCAGTGATGATGTGATAGAGCTAACACCAACTAACTTCAACAAGGAGGTCATTCAGAGTGAGAATCTGTGGCTTGTGGAGTTCTATGCCCCATGGTAAGAAATACACCTGCATACTTGCTTGCTCATATCTTGGAGGAGCAGCATAGGAATCTGATCAGTCCAGGGTTTCATTCGGTTGCTGGCAGTACAGCTGTTGGTTTGATGGCCTCATGACTAGCTAAATTGCTGTAGTTGGGATTCCTATTTTAAATAGCCTCACCAGAGAAAAAGGCAGGAATTGATTTCAAGTTGGCATATAGAGTCTGACAACAAAGCCTTATATGCCATTTTACTGCTTCAATTTTTCGACTGAAATTAGTATTAAAAATGACTGATCAAAGTGCAATAAGTAAGTGAGAAGGCCCCTCACTTCTGTCTTTCAGAATCTGCTGTGGATGTGAAAGCATAGATCTGAATTCACACTTAGTATTTTTCTATGGAAATTGGAAATTCTTGCTTTGTGCATCTTAATTTCGCATCTCTGTCTCCCATCCTGATCGTGTCCAGAGCATGTACTGTCTTCATCTTCCATGTAAATTCTAGTGACGTATATTCCATCTTTGCACAAATCCTCTGTTACTGCCACGCAAAGCTCCACATTCTGGAGGAAAGGGCCTTTCAAAGCCATAGCCTGACCATGAGGTTTATGGGGAAGCTCATCACGTGTGTTGCAGCTTTACAGGCGGCAAGAAGCTTTATTGAACAATGGCAATAAAGTAAATTGGCAGCTCCTCTTTCCCTCCAGACTTGTGGTACTGTGATTATACACTAGTTGCCAGTCAGCTGTTGGTCTTCCACAGATGCATCCAGGAGATTTTGTGCCACAAATTCTTGCTAGTTAAGAAGTTACCTCTAGAATAATTTTTTTCAGGCCTCGTTATGGGTCCATTTTGGCTTCCAACAAGCAGACTAGCGTACAAATCTGGATTTTGATGCTCATGTTTTCCTCTGTGTTAGGAAAGCTAGGTAGCTTTTGAGATGTGTGTGTATATATCTGTGTGGGGGTGTGTATGCACTATCTAATACATATGGAGGTTTTTCTTCAGAAGTCTGAGTGATGATGTGATGTTGTGGCACAGCCTCTTCCCCTCTTCATGAGTAGATCTTGAATCTTGCACAGTTTGCTGCGAGCAGCTGTTCTGTAATTGCAAACCTAACAAGGCCACTCTGTACTTTGTGAAATAGTTGTCAGATCTGAATTACAATTGCTGTTTGTTTTTCTTTCTAAAAGGTGTGGCCATTGTCAAAGACTAACCCCGGAGTGGAAGAAAGCAGCAACAGCATTAAAAGTAAGTTTAATGTTTCAGATGTGCTTGTGGCAGTGGATTGAGGGAAGTTTGGCTGTTTGTCATCTGGCTTGGGAACATGGAGGTGGGGTTTGGTCCCCAAAACTGTATCACTTTAATCATGCTTGTCCAGCCAGAGAAGTGGCTAGTCAGAGGCACTTAAAGTCAGGATTTTTGTGGATTTTTTTCTTTTAAAAAAGAAGCCATCAAATTGTGTAGGAAGCAAGTAAATTCAGACCCTGTGAGTTCACATTACAATTTTCCAGGGATGACTTTTTTAACAGTACCAGGAGATATTAGAATCCAGCCATCCCCTAAAATAGCGTGTTTCTCTTTTATTCCTCGCTATCATGTCACCTGCCTCTGAACTACAGGAACAGCATGAACTGAACGTTCGACAACAGCTTTGTAAGCTGTTGGTGATGAGTATTTCTTTCATTACAGAAAGCTTGGTCATGTAGTGATTTGCTGAGCTCTTGCCTATGTAAAATATGTTCCTCCTCTTAAAAAACAAAACAAAACCACCCACAAAAAACCCAAACCAACAAAAACCAAACAAAAGAACCTGAAACCAGCCAAACAAAAAACCCCAATTTTAAATTTAGTTTGTCAGGACGAAGAAAAATGGACGTATATGGTGTTCTGCAGTTAAATGCTTTAGGGGGGTTAATACCTCTCTTCCGATGACTCTTTTCTTACCCTGCTAATAACTTTCTCTCTCTCCAGCATGCACAGAGTATAAAATGTATTAAATCACTGTAGAAATCTTGTCTTACTTCTTGTTTTTATTTCCACAGGGCGTAGTGAAAGTCGGTGCAGTAGATGCAGATAAGCATCAGTCCTTGGGTGGACAGTATGGAGTCAGAGGGTTTCCAACTATCAAGATATTTGGAGCCAACAAAAACAAAGCAGAGGATTATCAGGGTAAATGTGATGCTCTTTCATGTGTTGCACATATAAAAACTTACCAGAATACAGTAATTATGGTAGCTGTTAATACTGTCTTGCATGGTGCTTCCTTCCTGTCAAGTGCTTGTAGTAACTGAGAGACAGATGGGTGGGACTTGTTTGAACAAATTGTGCATGTCTTAGCGTGGGCTCACAGTTCCATTTGCAGTTTGTAATTGGTGGATGTTGATAGGCAGTTCTAAAGAATTATTCCTTTCTTCCTGTTTACTGGGAGCTTGCCACAGTCACCCCCCCATCAGATAAGGTGTTTAAGTTTTTGAAGTCAGTCCTGCTGCTTCTGTTAAGTCAGTGATCTCCCACCACTAGTACCCTATCTATGAATATAGCCCAGTTTTGCTTTTCCTGAAAAATCATTAGGGTGAGGGAGTATTAAGTTTGTATTGAAGTCAGGGCCCTACCTTAAACTGTCTTTTTGATGCTTTAAACACTCATTT
Organism: Rissa tridactyla; assembly: GCF_028500815.1. Lineage (NCBI taxonomy): Eukaryota > Metazoa > Chordata > Aves > Charadriiformes > Laridae > Rissa > Rissa tridactyla. The sequence continues at coordinate 111,008,399 of NC_071468.1, read as the reverse complement.
TGCTGCGTTGCAGGTGGCAGGACAAGTGATGCCATTGTTGATGCTGCTCTAAGTGCTCTTCGGTCCCTTGTGAAAGACCGTCTTAGTGGCAGAAGTGGAGGATATACTTCTGGGAAACAGGTATTTGAGGGACCGTGTGGGTTTTTTTTCAGCTGGAGGCTCTCTTGTACAGGAGATCAGAGCTTTTGCTCCTGACTATTGAAGTTGGAAGGGATCTCTGGAGGCTGCCTAGTCCAGCCTTCTGCCCAGTGCAGGGTCAACTACAGCAGATTGCTCAGGGCTGTGTCCCATCAAGTTCTGAGCATCTCCAAGGACCAAGACTCCACACAGACTCTGCTCTTTGGGCAACCTGTTCCAGTGTTTGACCACCCTCACAGTAGAAAAGTTTCCTCTTATGTTTAAATTAAATTCTTGTATTTTAACTTACGCCCTTTTTGTCTTGACATTGGGCATTGCACAGAAGAGTCTGCCTTTGTTTTCTTTAGTCCCCTCCACCTGGATATTTATATACGTGGGTAGGATCCACGCTGAGCCTTCTTTCTTTCCAGCTGAGCGATCCAAGCTTTCTCAGCCTCTCATCATATATCAGATGCTCAAAGCCTGTAAGCAGCTTTGACCCTTGGCTGGACTTGCTCTAGCGTGTGCATGCCTTATACTGGGGAGCCCGGAACTGGACCCAGCACTGCAGATGTTTCACACAGTGCTGAGCAGAGGGAAAGATCACCTCCCCAGACCTGCTGGCAACTCTCTGCCTAAAGCAGCTCAGGAGGCTGTTGGTTGTGTGTTGCTGGCTCACGTTCAGCTTGTCCACCAGGACCCCCAGGTCCCTCTCTGAAAAGCTGTTTTTCAGCTAATCAGTCCCCAGCATGTTCTTGTACGTGGCGTTACTCTTCCCCAGGTGCAAGACTTTACATCTCCCTTTGAACTTTGAGGTCCATGTTAGCCCTGTTCTCCAACTAGTTGAGGTACTATTTGCCTAGACCTAGTCTAAGCTAGATGGATGGGGCTTTTTTAATTTGGTAGTGTTCTTCTGAAGCTGGCTTGCTGGATTTCTCTGAAGGTAAATTGAAAAGCTTCTAGCTGCTACTATGGTTTCTAAATCATGGAGCAAGTGCACTCCAACATTCTCAAGTTGGCCAGATAAAAGACCTGGGTGGACTGTACCCTGTAGTGTGTATTGCACTCGCATGTTACTGTTGCTTAGAAAACAGAGCGCAGTGGGGTGGGAGAGTTGGAGAGGACTTTGTTCTCGGACAGATGGGAGATGTTCCTGCAGCTTCTTGTTAGTCAGTCTGACCTGATTTCTTTTTCTGGGTTTTTTTTGTTTGTTTTTGAGACAAGGTTACTTGCTGTTTCTTGAAAGTGCTGTGGGAGTAGGCTGTGTGTATTGTCAGTTCTAAAATGGGAAAGTTGTATGACCTAACACTGCCTGTTTTGTATCTCATTCAAATGAAGACCATTTGGTATAACATGACACACAAGAGATGGCTTGTGTGGGAAACTAATTTTGGTTACTTATGTGCGGGTCTGTTTGTTTCTTACAGAGCCGAGAGAGTGGAGGTGGAGATAAGAAGGATGTGATTGAGCTGACTGATGACAGCTTTGATAAGAACGTCATAAACAGTGACGATGTGTGGATGGTGGAGTTTTATGCCCCATGGTGTGGGCACTGCAAAAAGTAAATGAGGTTTTTCTTTGATAGTTCATTTCCCATTAGTGCTTGGTTTTGTGCAATACCCTTAATCCTCTAAAAGAGTCCCTGCATCTCTGGTATATTGGAAGTGGGTTTTTCTCTAAGGTGTTTTGACAAAACTATGGGCTTCTGCTCAGGGCACTTTGGTGCTGCTCTGGCTGCAGTGCTCCTTAGCTAAATTCCTGGTTAGAAGTGGAAGTAAGATCCAGGAGTTATATTGACACTTTCATTCCCTGAGAAGCAGGACTTCAGTCTCATTTAGAATAACCCTCCTAGCTGTCATTCTCTACAAAGACTTTAATTTTTTTCCTGAGTGGAATATGCTAGGTAATATTGGAATGTGGTATACTTCTGCTAGCTCTAAGAGAGCTTAGAGCACTCTTACTCTTTGTTTTTCAGCCTGGAGCCAGAATGGGCAGCTGCTGCCACTGAGGTGAAGGAACAAACAAAGGGAAAAGTAAAATTGGCTGCAGTAGATGCAACAGTCAATCAGATGCTGGCAAGCCGATATGGGGTGAGTGTGCTCTGCAGTGGTTGCAGTTTCCTTTCCATATCTAGTAAGTCAGATGTCCCTTTAATGCTTGCTGAACTGTTCCTTATCTGGTAACACTTAAATGTTTTGCGCTAAAAATAATGTTAAGTGACACATACCACTTTTGCAGAAATAATTCATTCCTGAATGTCAGTAACAGTATAAATAAATGGAGTGAGAGGAAAGGAATAAATCTGGATGTTGCTGATGAAAAAGGCTGTTTATTACCATGTCTTGTATAGCTTTATCTGAAGTGAGAGGTCTCTCCTTTCAGACTGTTTGTATGCTGGCTGGATACTGCCAGAACGCACACATGTGCCTGTACATCTTGGAGCCAGTTGTCAGGGATCACTCAGACACTATTAGCTGCCCAGATCAGCTATGCTGTGGGCCCAAAGTGAACTGATATTCGTTAATTTTTAACACAGTACAGGGAGCTTACAGGGAAGCAAAGCAGCACACTGTAAGTGCACGTGGCTGGCGGTCAGCAGGAAGACTAAACAAGTTTTTCTGGAAGTGTAGCAGAGGGAGCTTAAGGTCCATTTATTGCCATGTAGGCACAGTGTTGTCTCCCCACAGACAAATCAGGGAAACTAATGTCCAAGAAATACAAAGAGTTAAGATGGTCCTCCTGGTACTTAAGCCTGCTTGGTGCATCTAAACTGAGATGAAACTGTTGCTGATTCATCAGGCCTAAAACTTGAATCAGTGTTTCAGTGTACGTTACCCTTTTTTTGAATTGTTGCACATGTAGGAAGTTAGAAAATTGTTCCAGTTCTGTCATAACATGCTGTGAGCCTTGATTCATCTAGACATTAAATCTCTTCCCTTTCTCTTAATCTGGAAGACATCTGAGTAGCAGGTAACTTCCACCATAAATATTCAGATTTTTTTGAGCTGATGGCTTAAACTTGTCTTGCAGATTCGTGGATTTCCTACAATTAAAATCTTCCAGAAAGGAGAAGACCCTGTTGATTATGATGGTGGCAGAACTAGATCTGATATCATTGCTCGTGCTCTGGATCTGTTTTCTGATAACGCGCCACCACCTGAGCTCCTGGAGGTACCTCTACATCACTTTCTCAAATTCCTTTTCCATCATATCCTTTGCAGCAGTTTTTACAGAACTATATTAACTAAAGAAAACAGCCTAAGGTGCTGCTTCCATACTGTTTTGCATCAGAATGTCGAAGATGACAAGTCTGATTGTTTAGCTTTCTGTTATTTAATTTTGACTGCAAATTTGTTGTTGACTGAAAGAATAGCAGAATTGATACAACGAAGACACTGACATGATGGTGCCAGGGTGTCTGAATCCTCTTTGAGGAACAAGTGAACACCTTGGGTTCTGTGCCCTATCTCTTTTTTTTTTTTTTTTACAAGAGGGCAGGGTTTTATCAATTGTAAGCGATCCGTTAGAAGTTGTATGATAACTAACTTTGCTCGTTGTCCAAAAAAACTCCACTCTCTGTATGGTGACTCCTAGTTTCAGCTTGATGTTGGTAGATTGGAAATGGGGATCAGTTATCTCCAAAGTGGAGTGCATGCAAGACAATCCATTGGGGTGCAGAAAAAATTGTACCATTAATTAAAAAAAAAAAAATTTGAAAATGGTTTGTATTTCATCTTTGTCATCCTTTTAAAATGTCTATTTTCTGTATGCCTTACATACATATGATTATTTTTTAAGGTATATCACACAAAACTGGTATTGCTCTGTTAATGTCAATTAAATATCCTCATCTTCAGCAAATGCTACACCCTGCTGGCTGTCCTTATGGTAGCAATACCATGAATAAAACCTACGGGCACATGCATAGGTCCAGGTGTGCTGTTTCCAGCCCTGGTCCAAGGACAGTGACTTTGAGCAAGAAGTGACATCTTGCTGTGCTCTGTGTAAGCCTTATTTGATACTGCTTACTTTCCTGTTGCTGCAAGTTTCAACAGAAGACTTTGAACTCTTTGTAATTAGCCTTGTGTTGGGGCCAGTGAAGGAGGGGAGTCTTGTAAGCTTTTGCATGAAGTTGTTTCAGTGCTTATTACCTTGTAGGATGGAGTTGTTGGAGGGTAGTACAGTCACAGCTGGGTAACCCAGTCTTACTCTTATTGACTTTCTGCCACTTTCTTCTAGATAATTAGTGAAGATGTTCTGAAGAGTACCTGTGATGCTCATCAGCTCTGCATCATTTCTGTCCTGCCTCATATTCTTGACACAGGTAGACATAAAAGCTGGCAGAGTTCTGTATGAATTTGTCACTTAAAGCATGTAGTTGTATCTTTTAACTTGTCCGATGCTATCTAACAAACAGGAGCTTCAGGGAGGAATTCTTACCTGGATGTCATGTTAAAAATGGCTGAAAAATACAAAAAGAAAATGTGGGGGTAAGTGTCACTATAGACTGGTCATCTTGGAAAAGATGTGAACATTTTCAGAGGTAACAGGATAGAATTTGTATGATAGTGATTTATCTGCAGATATGAGTTGTTCCTTGTTCAGGATAGTATATCTTGGTATTTCATTAAATGTACAGTGGGAGTGGATGCTGTGGCTTTAGAATAAACTGCTGATTTTTTTTTTATCTACCCCAAATCCTGTGTTTACAAGGGATATCTAAGCATTAATGAGATCAGATTAACCACATTTTACTCTTGTCCTGAATGATAAAATATTTTAAGGCAGTACTTATCCAATCTCTTTTAGAGTCTTCTGCTGGTGGGTCAATCTGACAGTATGACTGAATTCTCAAAAAAAAAAAAAAAAAAAAAAGTAAATTGCAGTTTAACAAATTTCATTCTCACAAAGAAGCAGGCCAGCAGGCTTTGCCTCTTCTCCTCCTCCTCTCAAATGGAGGTTAGGATCTCTGAGGCGTCTCTGGGAAGTGAGAGTTCTTCTGACACACTGTGACTGCTGTGAAAAGGGGGCAAAATGGCCTGAAAGCCTGGGAGAAAATGCTGAGATTGGCTGATTCCAGAGGTTCCTCAGGGGACTTCTTAAGCATAAGAGGAACTGAGACCTGACCAGTGAGGAACAAATACTGGTCTTGCAGTCTTTGGCCAGAAATCCTCTACAATGGGATTTTGGCAGTACTTTGTTGTGTTTAGATCTGTAACTTGAGCCATTTCAAACATTGCTTAATACAGGCTAAAGTGCATCAGTTTCGTTGGATTGGGAACATAGTTCTTTCCTGGACTGTCTCTTTTGATCCAGCTTTCAGTGGCTGTGAGCATGGTGCTGGCCTAGAGGTGCTGTTCGGGAGGGGTTTCCTCTGTTAACATGGCTCAAGATTGGGATCCTGCTGTTTCCTGCTGCCTTCAATAACAAACTGGGATGGGCTGACATTCTCAAGGGCAGTTGAGAGCCCAGCTTGCACTCTGCAGGGCTGCAGGGTATGTGTGACTTATGAACAATTGTAGTGCCTATCATAATTATTTGTTTTATATTTTATCTTTTCCTCAAGGTGGCTGTGGACAGAAGCAGGTGCTCAGTCAGATCTTGAGAGCTCTTTGGGGATTGGAGGCTTTGGGTATCCAGCAATGGCAGCTGTTAATGCTCGGAAGATGAAATTTGCCCTTCTGAAAGGATCATTCAGTGAGCAAGGGATTAATGAGTTTCTCAGGTATGAAATCTTTATGTGACTTAAGTCTTTCTGTAACTGGGGCTGCAACTCCAGCCCAAAACTCTCCTGGATCAGACAAGACTTGCACAGTTAAGAGAAATAAGATGATGAGCATTCATTGGAGTAAGGGAATGGTTTCGGTGAGGATTGCAGCTAATAAAGCAGTCCTTTTTGTGGTTGACAAAATGAAGAAGCTGGACACTTACACTTAAGTGGTAGTTTTAGGACAACTTTTGAAAACAGTTTGAAAATAAAGCGAGGTTTGATCTTGGAAAAATTCTGGTTCTCCGGTAACCCCAGAAATTAGTGGGATTTAGTAATCAATACTATTAAATTCAAATGGTGTATTCTGATTAGTAATTGGGAAGTTCCCAGTTTGGGAGTCTAAACTGGTGCTACTGAGGTTCTTGAGATTCTGTATGTTGCTGTTCATCTTTCCGGTTTGGTTGGGTCCTGTCTTCCCGTTTCCCATTCCCCTGGCATCTGGTAAACTAACTGGGGGAGCTGAAGCAGTCCATCCAAAAAGAGCTCTCTGCTCAGCTCAAGTTCCCTGAAACTGCCTCTTGCGTAGTTTGGCAAGAGCCAGTGCTGAGAAGAATCGAATGGGGAAAGGAAAAGGGGAAGAGGACAGAAGGTGGCAGCAGCAGCACTGAAACAGAGCAGCTAAACTTAAGCTGTTAATTTAAGCATGGTCGAAGTGAAGTGAGAACTCTGCTTTTGCAAACGCCACCTGCTATAAGGTGTATAAGAGCCTCTGAGAGCTTACATTAGCAGTGTTATTTCCAAGTCCTTGCTTGGAGAATGGCAAAGGACAGTCAGAACTGAAAAAGCAAATACAAGTCCCTCCCCACCTCACCATAAATTCAACCCTGTTCCTGCTGGATTAATGGAAACAGTGCTATATTCTCTTACCTGTGTAAGGGATCAGACTTTCTTCTTAGTGCCAAAAAGGGAAGGCTCTCAGAGCATCAAGTGAAAATACAGGATTCATATGCAAGAAGAGTAATACCAGTCAGTCTGCACTAATAATGCACATGAGAAATGTCTGCTTTTCTCAGACATAGCAAATTCTCTTAGTCTATATTAGTGAAGCCTTTTCTCATGAGGGTGGATGGTGCTTCCAGGACACAACAGCCAATGTAAACAGCTTATGTTGCATTAGATAATTGGTTTGGTATTGTCTTGCTACAAAGCAATACGTGCTGGAATAATCTCTTACTTGACACTTCAGCTCAGCTGTGCTGCCTAGAGAAAGCAGTACAATCCCAGCTGCTGTAGCTGGCTGTTAACTCAGCTTGCTGCGTGCAGGCTCAATAGCATTGACCAAAAGTAAGGAAACAAGCACTGAGAAGAGCATAAAAACTGTATACTCCACCTAGGGAGGAATGCTTCAGTCCTACTTGCCTCTGAAAGAAGGAAAAGGGATTAGCTCTTCAGGATTTTAATTCGGGCTTTTTGAGCAAGTGTAACTAGCAAGTGCAAGACAGAGTGTCTCAAAGCAGAAACTGTTGCCTCATACGCATGGAAGCTTAGAACTGACTAAAAAGGATCACTAGCGATTTCAAGTAACAGCTGCAGGTGACTTCCAAAACTAGAATTATAGCCTCCTCTTGGAGTTGTCTCAGATGGTACACAATATACTGTTAAAGGGGCCATGTTTGTTCATGAGCGTTACAAGGGGCACTGCTGAAATATGAAACAGTGTAGTTCACATAGTTTGTCTCTTTGGATCCAATGGTAAATTCACAATGCTGCTTCATTTTCTGCTTCTCAATTTGAAAAGATGAGAACGTCCAGAAAGTTCTGGAAAAGAAAAACTTCCAGACAGTTTAGATTTGCTTCAAGAGGTGCGAGCAATCTTCAAAGTTAACTTCCTTTTATCTGAAGTAGGCATTGTTCCAGGTGGATGGAGACTGGAGAAATTTCTTAATGTTTACTTTTTTTTTTTTTTTCTCAGGGAACTCTCTGTTGGTCGTGGCTCTACAGCACCAGTGGGTGGTGGAGCTTTCCCTAAAATTCATTCAGTTGAACCTTGGGATGGCAAAGATGGTGAGGTAAGAGGTGTTCCATCTCTAAAAGAGCGGATGATTTGCTAGGTTCAGGTAGGATAATGTAACTAAGAACTGGCGATGTGAAAATTCTTGTTCTTCAAAGACTGTGGCAAGTTGTGTTGATGGCTTCCCATTATGTAAATTCTGCCACTACACCAAACACCAGATTCATTGTCTGACACTGGACAGATACTCCTGCCTGGCTGTTAGGATGTAATCTGGAAGTTGAATCCCTTGAGGCGGAAACCTGTTACTACCCGCGTGGAGTAAGGGAGGTGGTAGTGGATGCATTCAAGACCTGAATGTTTGTGGAGACTTTGGTTCTGCAATATGCTGACCTTACCATCAAAGTCTTAATGTCAGAAAGTTTGTAAGGTAAAGCCTGTGTAATTACACAGCGATTGAGTACGTTCTTAAGGTTCAACATTGCTGTGAAAAACAAAGTTACTACAATCTTTTGATCTCCTTCAAATGGAATTAAAATATAGAACACGGTAGTAGCTTTGTTACAGCATTTATCTGTATTTGCCTTCATCTGGATTGTTTTTATTAGAAAACAACTTTCTAGTTTGAACTCTGATCACTTGTCCTGTGCTTTGGAGGTTGTTTTTTTTATGAATGAAAGAGATGACAGGCAGGAGCTTTACTCAGGATGAAATAAGCGTCTTTCAAAGTCAGTGATGTCCTGGTGTTAAAGTGCTTCTAAATGTGTGCTCAAAACCTTCCCTCTTTCACAGCTTCCAGTTGAAGATGATATTGATCTCAGTGATGTGGATCTGGATGACTGGGATAAAGATGAGCTGTGAGACCTTCAGGAAACTTCTTTTTTTTTTTTTTTTTTTCTTGGGAGAGTTTGCGCAGCAGTTTCCAACCTGGTTCACAATCAGATGGATATTCCAGTGGCCTTTTTATGGAGAAATAGCATGTGACACACTGTGCTATTTGATGCACTGCAGCAGTGAACTGTACGCATCTCAAGAAAACATTGCAGAAATTCTATGAATTGTCATAACCAGTAAACTTGATTGTATTCTGTGTAACAAATATTTTGAGGACATCATGGATATTTCTTTGGAACATCTTGGTTTTTATTTTGTGGGTAGTGTGCTGTTTGAGTGTACTGGAGGCTGTTAGTGTAATCAATTTTAAATGTGGCATTTTTTTTTCATGGAGGTGGAACCTGGTCAGCTTCTGTTTCAATTAAAGAATAAAACAAAATATTTTTGACACACAGTGTTAGTCTTGTATAGAATAATCAAGGTGCACATGATAAAAGCTATCCCATTTTGGATGACTCTTGGGAAAAATGAACTGTAGAATAGAGAAGCTGGTGCAGAGGGGAGTCCTAAACCACTCCCTCGCTGTGAACGATACTGACTGTTTGGCCTAAAGCCTGATTAGATGGACAATCTTAGTTTAAATGCTCTTCAGTCTTCCTGTTCCTTCTCAGGGGCTTTCTCTTTCTTTGTGCCAGACTTTGTAAGACCATTAATACAATGGAAGTGGAGTTGTTGCTGCAGTGGGAGATGCTGGGAGCTGTTGGTCTCTTCCCCAGGATTACAGTGAAGCTACTCCCCATTACAGGGCATGAGGATTTCCAGGTGCTAACAGAAAACCACCATGGTGCTGTCTCCAGCAAATTGGATAATATTTCTTCACTTCCCATCTGGCATTGTCTTGATTTGAAGTTGCTATTTCCTTGGAAGGGGAATCAGCACTGGGAATGGGGATGGATACTGCTGCTTTTTTAATAAAAATACTATTATATTTTGTTGCTCTGAATGTCTTGTGTATCAGGGTCTAGTGAAGTGACCCTCATGGGATCAGATGGTTTATAAGGAAGGAATGAAAGAACTGAAAGTTTCCCCTCCTTTCAAGGAAATAACTTAAAATGGATATTTGTCATTTAGTGTCTGTAAGAGATTGCCCATACCTTGTCCCTACGAGAGGCAGTGTAAGAACCACAGGTAGCCAACAGCAGATTGACTGCTGATTTGGGGCAGGAACTGTGCTCCAGCTCTCAGTTATCCCAGCAGCTGCAATCAAATGGAGCTGTTCCAACTGAAATATCTTGGCAAAAACTAAACTTACAAGTACTTGGGACTACAAGTCATGCTACACTAAGTTCCACAGCAATTTTGAGGATCTTTCTTCTTAAGCTTTATCTTTTTTTAAATTAAAAAAAATATTGGGTTTTGTTCCTGATACTTTCTACTCTTTCTCTTTTTTTAAGTTTGCTTTGTTAGAAGAACAGGACTGTACACATCTAGTAGATCCATTAGCCACCACACTTTAAATTGTTTTATTTCAAGTCCAATAGATATTCCATCTTTGTAACTTACCAAAAAAATAAATGCTACCATAGTACCTCCTGCCTCTGAAATATGTCTTTGTAAAACTATGAACAAGAGATATTTATATGAAGTCACTGTAAAAATTACTGGAAGTGGTAGGAAGACCTTAAGCAATTATCCTGCTACAGCATCTGCATTTTGATTTTACTTTCAGTAGCTAAAGATTAATTTTTGAGACCCTGAAGTCACAGTAAAACAATAGATGAAGCTTGAGCAATATTTTTTTAACTGCTGTCAAGAAGACTGAGGTCAATCTTGAAATAGACGTAAGGATAGTATTCTTGATTACTCAGTTGTAAACCAGGGATGTCCATGCCAGGCTGCAAAAGGAAACAGGATGACTTTAGTATCAGTAAACAAACTGTTCACAGTTTGAAGCTACACTGGATTGGTTTTGTGCTCCTCTTCCACAGGTGGAATGGAGTTTTGTATTTGCTGTGCTCAAGATGGGGAATTCACCACTGAGAATCTGGCGTTTGCTGCGTGTTTTCAGGCTGCCTAAGGCAGTTAGCGCTGAGAATTCATGCTTGCTTAGTGCAAGTTTATGAACACGTATTTTTGTGTGCTTCAGCTCTAGAGCAGCTCATTTCTTTCTTCTCTATGCACTGCGAATCTTATGCTTGCTGTTTTTAGGCTGTTTCAACACCTACTGGTTTATTCTAAATCATTTGTGCGCTCAAGATGGGGGTGGGTGGGTGGGGAGAAAGCAAGTACTGCTGCATGCTGAAGTTTTAGATTGAGGTATTTAGTCAACGACAGCCTCTTAGAGGGGATGGAGCCATCACACTCATAGCGTTTAGTTCTGAATTCATTTTTCTTGCTTGTATTGATCTGAATGCTTACAGAAAATTTTTACCTAGAGGAACTGACGTAATTGAGCAGACCTATTTCAGGCCAGTAGCTGTAAACATCAGATGCTTCAGCAGAAAATGTAAGCAATCTCTATGCTTCTCCATTATAATCTGAGCCTGCCTGTTACCTTAACCCGATCTGTAACCACCAGGTATTAGAGCTGCATCCAGGGACCCTGGCAGTGCAAGGTGTGAGGAGTGCCTTGCTCTAACCCCTGGACTGTGAACCTGTTCATTGGCTAAACTGAGACAAGCTGCAGCATGCCATGAGGACAGGCTGAGAGAGTTGGGGTTGTTCAGCCTGGAGAAGAGAAGGCTCCAGGGAGACCTTATAGCCCCTTCCAGTACCTGAAGGGGGCCTATGGGAGAGATGGGGAGGGGCTCTTTATCAGGGAGTGTAATGATAGGACGAGGGGTAACAGTTTCAAACTGAAGGAGGGTGGATTTAGATTAGATATTAGGACGAAATTCTTTCCTGTGAGGGTGGTGAGGCACTGGAACAGGCTGCCCAGGGCTTTGAGCAGCCTGGTCTAGTGGGAGGTGTCCCTGCCCATGGCAGGGGGGTTGGAACTAGATGGTCTTTAAGGTCCCTTCCAGCCTGAACCATTCTGTGATTCTATGTGCAGTTGTAGACCAAATACATACATCCATTATACTTGCTGCTGCAACTTCATCCAGGTGTTTGAAGACCACGTTTAGGACATCTCTCAGGCGTTTGACAGACTTCCGATTGGGCTGCAGCAGCATTGCTTGGAAATTCACTGGGAGGCCATACCTTGAAACACATCAACATACACGATCATCTGCTGCAAAGGGGCACACTTTTCCACTCCTGCCCTTCTCCCTCGTCAGTCTCCAGGCACACTAGCTGATGGTGCACTGCAGAAACAATCTCCATGGTGGTGTGCTGCCTCTAGTTGAAAGCATTTTCTTTTTTAAGACAAGAGTCAACTAAATAGTGTCTTTCTGTTTTCTGCTGCCTTCTAAGTGCCCCCAGAGAACTATTTTTCATCAGCTTCGTATTTCACCTTTTTTGTGGTCATCTGTATTGTCTCCTGTGAGCTTCTGGAGCATGGTGCGTCAGGGATGTTCCCTCCCATGAAGGAACTGCCCCAGAAAGAGAGCTGTACATTTTGACTTCTCCAGGAATCTCTGCCCGCACTGCATGTTTACCCGCTTACCTCAGGACAGATTCAACAAAAACTCTCAAGGCTTTCACGTGAATCCAAGCCACAAACGCTTCACTGAAGTTCACTTTCAGCCAGCGCAGTAACGGGCCCTGTGAGAACAGACATAACAGTATTACGACGCCTTCGGTGGGTGAAGCGGCTCCACAGCTCACACCACTGAGGCCATCACGGGCTGCTGTGAGAATTCTCAGGCAGCCTGTTCGTGGCTCCCAGTTTATCGGAAACTCAAGTGACCTTGGGCAAATTGTGTTATCTATCCTGTGCCTTGGGTTTCTGGGCTAAACGGAGCTCACAGGATTCTGTTGGAACCATAAAGCCATTTCTGAGTGAGAGGTGCTTAGGCACGCCTGTAGCATTTACATGGGCCGTTGATGTGTTACTTACGTATTGTTGTTTCTTATCAGAAGCTAATTTCATCAGCTCTTCCTTTTCGCATTTCAGTTCCTTCTCATCAAAATAAAATTCTCGAACCATGAACCTACAATTGAATGACATTTGCTCTCACAAGCCATAGTCTAAGCAATGTGTGTGCTCGTTTCTTTTGCCTCTGGACAAGCTGGTACAGGATGTTTCAAAGTCGCTAGCCATTTAGCTGGTTAAAGTATGTGGAGGGTGAGAGTTGAAGTCACCCCCAGAAAGCAAGCTTCCTGCTGTCAGTAGCACGAGAGCAGGAAGGACAATTCCAGGATCTGAAGTTTGGTGCTTAAATCATAGAAATCACCGTATCTGCTGCCACAGCTCCTCCCACCCTGCCTTCTCAGTGGCCTTAGGGCCAGCAGCATCCCAAACAGTAAGGAAGTCCTTAAAAACCAGTGATGGATTCAGCTGTACTGCACACAGAACAAACCTCACACCCTCACCACCTGCCTGCTAGCCTGCCCTGCCGAGCAATCAGTGCTCCTTACCTGTTCTCCCTGGCTTTAGCCTTGAAGTCATCCATCACTTTTCTAAATAGCGTCACGGTGAAGAGTCCCCCCTCTGCATCCTCAGCAATCATTCTGTGGGAGGGAAATCCACTGCTGTGATTTGACATGGCAAATCCCTCATGCCTTCTTTACCTTCCTCTTCTGCAGTTCTTTTTTCATTTATGATACTGAACAACACCCCGCTTTTCAAGAACTGCTGTGACTGAAATAGGGAACTAGCCACTGGCTACGCCATCTCCAATGTAAAACTCCCACAAGTTCAGTTCCTGAACCCACCGTAGTACGCGCGCATTCTGCCTGCCTGCTTTTTCTATGTTTCCTGATAATTTTCCCCTACTTTCCGTGCACTTGTGTTTTTGAGACAGGCAGTAGCACACAGCTTGCTTCTTTGTGCTTTCCACTTCCTCCGTTTCAGATAATCGCGCTGTCACCTCTTGTGCCCTGGATTGGACCTGATGGTCTGTGGGAGCTAAACAGTGGAATATTTAATTCCTAGGAAGGATTTTTTACTCCAGGTGAAAGGATAAGTTCATATTGGATTTGCTAGTGGAAGTGACTACACTGAATTATCCTATTCTACAGCAGAAAGCATTTAAAGATGCAAAGACAGTGTTTGATCTTTGTAAAAAGTAGTTTCCATAAAGTTGTATGTGATTGCATGTGTGTGAATTATGCCTGGATTACAGTAACAAATTGTTTGCCTGTTTTACACAAAAAACAAAGGCTCTGGTTGAAAGTAGAAAGAACTAGATTACTGGAAAAGGGAACAAGCAGCTAATTGTAAAAAAAAAAAGTGATGACTTTTTTTTCTTTCATCTGCACTTCCCTTCAACAGAATAATTTCTGATTTCAATTGAGAATGAGACTGGGCAAATCTGTATGTTAACATGGAGCCCATGCATTAGACAAGTGATTCCTTCCAGGATCCAGCAATTTGAGGGCCTGAAGTATGGCAGGGATCTCTGAAACAGAGACCTTAATTTGGAATTTCACTTACTTGGTGGAACGAGGCACTACCATATCAGAGAGGGATTCATAGGTCTTCTGCCACTGTACGTAGCTTGACCTTTGAGCAACACAAAACAAAGCACAGTAAATAAATACTATACACTAGAAAGCAGATGTGTTGATAAATGCAGCTAATTAAGCTAACGGCTTAGGATAGAAGGGTTGGAGCTCTTTGTGCTGGGTTATGTGATTAAGATACATCAGGCTTCTCCTATCCTTTCCTCTCCTAGTCACCAGCTAGGGAGGTATCTCCCTCAATACTGCACCCCTAATTCTCACTGTGGGTTTTGGCATGAGGAAGGGCCCAGAGCAGGCAGGTGATGATGGGAAGAAGGTGGCTTTTGGCACATACTTCCAGGCTGCCACACCGTGCCCCGTGCTCCAGGACCCCGTACAAGCTGCCCCTGATCCATGGGTAGGTGCGGTACATCTGCTATGTGCAATCCCAGGGCTGATCTGGTGCTACACCGCAAACCTGGCGAGCGCCAGCACTGGGAGAAAGGGGTCAAGGGGATGGTAAGAGTTCGCAAAGCAAGAAGTCTGTTTATAGGGAGAATCTGAAAGAATGTGCAAATAAACTCAGCAAACTTACCTCAGACAGCTTTTTGTAACACGGTTTTCACAGACAGAAAAGTGCCGGTACTGTATGTGTGTGTGTTGGGACAGGGCTATCTGGAGAGGAAGGGTTTTGTGTAGGCTTCCGAGAAGGACATCGCGTAACTTCACAGCTGATGGTGATGGCAGTCATCCTACGTGCAGGCACTTATGAATCACGGCCAGCAGAGGCCTTGTGAGTTTGACAGGTCTAATTCCTTTTATAAAGTGGCTGAACTCCAGTAAGAATCAGCTTTTCTGTTTTTTTTTAACTCGTACTATTCCTAGCAGAAGGCTGTTTGAGAGCCCACTCTGCAACCATTAAAAACCTACATCCCGATTCTGTCCTGCTCCCAGTTCGGAGCAGTCTTTGCCTCTTTCTTTTGTGCCGGCACCATGCGTGGCAGAAACTGTTCTTTCTCTTTGCTACCAACTCCACCTGTGCCCCAGCCGCGGCACTGATGAGCTGCCCCAACCTGACCCAGTATCGCCTGAATCCGGAGCTTCTGCCTGAAACTCAATGCCACACGGAGCGCGTGTGCACGCGCTATTGCCTTACTTTGGCACCACGACGAGCAGCGTGATAAGGTACTCGGAATTCAGAACAAAGTCTTCTTTATGCACGATGTCTGCTAGGGTCCGGGTCAGCAGATTTCCCCTATGGTGAAGAAGACAAAGAAAAAATAACATTAGGAGGGAACCAGCAGCAGCACACTGGAGGTATTGTGCTGCGGGTATAATCGCTAATAGTGTACACTGGGGTAGAAGGTGGCCAGGAAGGAGGTGACTAAAGGACACGTCTACACTTCTAAAATGGCCATTCAGTTATTTTTATTGCTACTAAAAAGAATAAAAAAGCAACTAATACTAATGGCAGAATATTGGTGACTAGGACTAGGGTAGTTTACGCCCTTTATGTGAAATGACACCATTCTGCTGCTGTTGTTTCTACAGTAAGGGTGTAGATGCTTGGCAAGTGCACGCCTGAAGTTACCACCCCGCTCCCAGTCATTGCCGCATCCTGCGGGAGGCACTCGCCTTCGGAAGGCTGCCTGTTGAGCTGCCTGTCTGACCACGCTTCAGTCAGGGTAAGCAATGTTAGTATGGACACAAGCCACCAAAGCAACCCTGAAACTCCATGGGCACAGAGATACCTCCAGCTGAAGGACAGTGGGAGCAGCAGTCTTGCAGGCAGGTGGGATCTGCGGGAGTGAGTCTCTTCATGGTCTAAGCCCACTTGATCACATTAAGACCCACTAGTGCTGCGCACCTCGGAGGTGTAGATGGCTGGGGCTGGCTGGGCATGGCTGGTGGGCACTAGGTGTGTATGGGAAGAGAGGAGCTGCCCTCCCTGTAACTGGGCAGGAGTGAAGAAGGACCTAAACCAGTAGGTTTTGGTTTGAGGTTCACTGTGCCAGTCTAAACATTAACTGGCTAGTAACATCTTATTAGATGTTTGTTCAAACCCAGCTAGCTGGCACTGGTAGACACCAGATATGCCCCTATTTAAAAGTGGACGGGATGGTGAGAGGAAGACAGGCCTGGACCATAAGGTCTCTGTTCTTCTCCCTCATCACCTTGCTAGAGGCCTGGCACTGGTTATGTTCCCCACCCAGAGCTTCTGCCTCTCTCCAGTTGTTTAAAGCTGATGTGGAAGCCGGAAAGATGCTGCGGGAAGCGGCTGGGAATTCAAATGGGGCTAAGAAAAGGGAAATGGGAGCTGTTGTCCCCTTGTCCCTCCCATCCGTGATTATCCACATGGATGCAGCCTAAGACAAATGTATCTAACACTGTCTATACCAAGCTGGAAGCACTGGCCAGTGGTGCTGGCTGGCGGTGGTGAGGTATGGACACAGGAACTCAGCAAGAGAGGGGGAGATGTAACTGTGCATATGATTCTGCTGACCCTCACGGGCACTGCAGTCCCCATGTTGAGCAGGTCTCCGTGAGAGATAGCATTTTTTTGACAAACTCATTCTAAACCACCACCTGGAAGTATTTTTTCTGTGGTTTCTGGTTGGGTTCAGTGGCGCTGGTGCCAGGCATGCTCATTTTAGCTCCACATTCCGAACAAAATTCCAGCCACCCTGGGGTTTGGTTTGAGCCCCTGCAAGTATCTTCCTTGGGTAAAGGCTGGTTTCTAGGCAGGCTGCCAGCCTGGGTGGCTGATGCGCCAGGAAGGTGAGGACCTGTGTCCCGTGCCCGGAGCAAGGGGCCTCAGCAGGAAAGCGTGACACACAGGAGCATGTGTTGGACAAGAGCTTGCACAGCATGGTTTAAGTTGCTCTAAATTTCCTACGCACTGGAATTTACTATTCTCCCCAGTGATACCCCAGAGAAAAATCCAGCTTATCAGCCCTGGAACAGGTAAAGACAATAAGCAGTTGAAGAGAGGAGACAGAACATTTGGGAAGGCCTTGACAGATCATCACCTGAACTAACAGAATGAAACAAAGAAAAGAAAAATGCAAGTGGGACATGCTGGTGAGGTAGACACAGCAGGGATGGAGAACAGATGCCTTTGGCTGGAATATTGTAAAACCGACTTTCTAAACAGCATTTGCAGAGCTCCCGAAGGAAAAAGCTCTGTCTTGCAAAGGAATCCACTGGTTGACCCAGCTGATCTAATTTCTGACTCCCAGAAATCTCATCAGAACAATACAGTACATTTAGTTTTGACTCTTTCCCAAGACTGTCTGCCCACGCTGCCAATAAAATCCTATTAGGAACTACAGTCTCCCAGAGCTGATTTTGAGACACGCTGATCCCACGAGCTCCCCCCGCTCCAGCTTTCGCTGGGTCATAGAATCATAGAATAGGTTGGAAAAGACCCTTGGGATCATCGAGTCCAACCATCAGATGCTCAGTGTGCCCAAAAGCCAGAAAAATGTGTTCCCACCAGAACACACATGGTCCACAGCACAGCAATGGGTGTGAGCGTGCACTGCCCTCAGTTCAGCCGTGCAGTGGTCCAGATGCGAATGAGCATGTGTTATACTTACACGGTTTTTTTCTCCAGGCTTTGCAAATTTCCTTTAATGTTGTTGTATGCAGCTGATCGGGTCTTGAGGTCTGTCTCTATTTGAGTCACTTGCTAAAACAAAGTAAAAAAAGTGAGTCAACTCGGTGGTTGAGGTGGCGTCCTCACCCCCCTTCCCGCTCCCTCTGCGCCATAGGGCAAGGACACGGGTATCAGCCCCTCGTAAAACCCCCTGAGCGCGGTCAAGGGGGAGCCGGTGTCCGAGCTCCCCTGTGGCAACGGCCTCTGCAGAAAGTGGGATGCAGTGAGCTGCTGTTCTGTGCCTTACAGCTGTCTCTAAGGGCAAGGTCACAGCTTTATTTGTTATCCATACTGAACAACACATCACGCCTTCCCAAATGGACCGACCATGTATATAATTCATCCAGCCTGCAATGCGTTTGATTTAATGTCAGGCCAACGATTTCACAAAAGAACTCCAAAATGGAGAATGATATGGCAGTATATAAAAACAATAAAATGTTACAATGAAGGGGATTCTATTGCAGAAAGCATATCAATGTACTCTACTAAGTCTGATAAAGTGCCATACACTTATAGACTGGATAGATTTAAATATATATATCGCGGCCTTCCAGTATCTGAAGGGAGCCTACAAGAAAGATGGAGAGGGACTTTTTACAAGGGTATGTAGTGATAGGACGAGGGGTAACGGCTTCAAACGGAAATAGGACAGATTTAGATTAGATATTAGGAAGAAATCCTTTCCTGTGAGGGTGGTGAGACACTGGAACAGGTTGCCCAGGGAAGCTGTGGATGCCCCATCCCTGGAGGTGTCCAAGGCCAGGCTGGATGGGGCTCTGAGCAGCCTGATCTAGTGGGAAGTGTCCCTGCCCATGGCAGGGGGTTGGCACTGGATGGTCTTTAAGGTCCCTTCCAACCCGAACCATTCTATGGTTCTATGAATCTGAAAATATCAACTGCTTCAGTACAGAGTGCGTGCTTCTGAGTCTGACAGCCTAAACCAAAGGCAAAGCTGTCACTGACTACCATGAGAGGAGGGACCAAAAACTGCCAAAAGACAAGTTTCCCCCTGCTGATATCTTCTTAAAATTTTGAGTACAATTTACCTTTGCTAATGCTTCTGATATATTCTTCAGCGGCTGCTTTACGGGATATTTGGCCATGTCCCACTCAAAGCGTGTCAGGTAGCTAATTAGATCAACTGAAAATGCAAAGAGATGCATTAAAGCAGACAGCTTACCAGATGGCAGGTGAAAGTTTGGGTAGTAGTCCCCAGCTACGGCCTAGGCACATCTTTGATTAACATTAGAGATGGGAGGGAACCAGAAGCCCACCTTTGAATCCTTATAGAAATTTGATATAGATCAAATCCACACAGAACATATGCCCAGTCTAATCATCTTTATAATTAGAATTATAAATATTTTTAATTATAATTAATCATCATCTTCACAGCAGAAACAGCTTCATGTAACATACCTCAGTCTTGATTATTGCAATTTGCCTGAATTTAATCCCAGCAAGAGCTATCAGAAAAATACTTTGTGCCCAGGACCAGCAGTAATGCTCAGGGTCATTGAGAGTTTGATCAAAGACATTAAGAGTGTAACTGATGTTACTTCTCTGTGATTCAGCCAAGCACTCACTAGAAATCAAACCAATTCAGGTGGGATGAGGAATTCCTCATTGACTTTTGTACACAGAGCTCCCCAGCTCACACAAAGCCATACGGCGTTTCTCTGAATGGATAAATCCAGTCACAGCACCCAGCGATAGAAATTCACAGCAAGGCCTTGTGTGCATGCAGCCCCCAAAACAAGGCAGCCCTGGGCCATGGGGAGCGGAGCCATAGCTTCTTCCCAGAATTGAGGGGAGATGACACATAAGCCGCTCTAGAACAGGATCATGCTGTGGATCTCAGGATCGGGGCTCCTTAACATCAGAAAACATTAAGATTTGGTACATTATGGTATACCAAATAAAGAATTCTCCTCCAGCAGCTCATGAAATCAGACAGCTCTGTGCCTAAGCTGACTCGTGAGAGTCCTTAGGGTGCCAAACACACTCCTACATAGTGTTCTTGAGCAACTTAATCGGATGGGATAAACTCACAGCAAGCAGAGGGGCTGGGACTGTCCCCCTGCAGGTTAGGGAGGCTAGAGAAAGGCAGCAGGCAGGGTCTCAATGTCTAGGCAAGGAAGCCAGAGGCAGCGTCACCTGCAGGGTAGGCTTTCTTCCAGACCAGGAGAATATCTGGCAAGTCGCCCTGGGGAGATGGGGACCAAAACAAGTTCCAGGTGCCAGGTAAAAGGAGGAGCATGCCGGGCCCATTCAGTGCTCTTCACCGCCTTCTCCAAAGAATTAATTCAGTCCCATAGCGAGGTTTGAGCACAATTCCTTATGGGCTGGACTTCCAGGGTGTGGGGAAAATTTTATGAACCGAGATGCAGGGGAAGGAATGTGAAGAGTTGTGCAACTGCCGCACTACCAGGCTGAGGGTACTACCCTGTCTCGCGTGATACCGAATACCCTTGGCAGGACAGGGCTGTCCTTTCCATGGGCTTCTCTCACCCCACAACAGAGTCAGTTTACCCTATTAGATTTCTAAAGCATGGAAACTCTTATGTTAGGAGGAAACAGGCTTCTGAGCAAGGGATAAACTGCCTGGGAGGCAGAGAGCACTGGCATGAAGGCGTTCTCCCCCTCTTTCTAAAACTACAGCTGTGTAAACCTCCCCCACATCCCATGGGCAGGAATCACGAGGCGAAGATCCAACCCTTCCTGCTAAGGTCTGATCGGGAATCAGCGAATTCTCCTGCACGGGAAGTGTGTGGGAAGGGGGCAAAACCGCAGAAGGTAGAGAGAGCTATCACACAGCTCCAGCAGCGCTTGCTCGTGGTCCCTGGGGGAAAGGCAGGGAGATCGAAAATACTTGAGCAATAAAATTCATGGAGCATTTTCAGCACAGGGTACCCGACACAAGGGTTTCATCCTGCTGCCTGTCTTCCAAGCTTTCTTGCTTAGGCTTTGCTAAATTCAACAGGAGTGAGACCTGCAAAGAGCATGGTATTACTGGGCTGTGCAGAGGAACAGTGTAATCACGGGCTCTGACCTATATATAGCTGAGAAGATACGAAAGTTCCTTGTAGACCTACACGTGCCCTTTCTATCCTCGCATTCCTTGAATCTCAGCAGCATTCAAATGTTAGGCAGTTAAGCACAGCATGAGTTCTCA
This sequence comes from Rissa tridactyla, assembly GCF_028500815.1. Taxonomy (NCBI): domain Eukaryota; kingdom Metazoa; phylum Chordata; class Aves; order Charadriiformes; family Laridae; genus Rissa; species Rissa tridactyla. Next base: position 110,987,344 of record NC_071468.1, on the reverse strand, counting down.
GCCCATTTTACAAGTTCCCTCTTGAGCAGTGCTGTGGCATGAGTGCAATTTAGTTAAGCAGCCTGATCTTGGGGATGGCACAAACTACTGTGAATGCATCAGCAGAACTGAGCTTAAAATGCCAAGCAGTCCAAGCACCCTGATGCTCCTGGAATGGCACCTTTCATTTATGGAACCTGTCAAGTCACTTCTAAAAGACTTCACATCCAGGAGACATGCTTCCTACCTACTCCAACGTACCCACAGCTGCCCAGGAACCTCACAGCCTGAATCTCTCGTAACTCTGATTTATTCACCCAGCTCTAAGAGGCAATGTTAAATACTTTCCCTCCAAAACACTTCTTCAAAATTGTTATGCTTCCCATTATGCTTTGTTTTGAGCTCATTATAAAGAACGGAGTTACTCCACCACTTACTAAATTTTAAAATTCATTTGAGTTCAATATTACTATAAACAAAGAGAATTTGGACTGAATCTTTGAAGAAAAGCTTTTCCTTACCTTTCACATTGTTTATTTTGTCATAAGCGAGAAAGCATTTCCTGCTGTTCTGATATGCTAAGAATCCCTTTATTACACAAACACACGTTTTCCTTCTATAAGAGAGATCTCCACATGGCTGCTTTTGACTGTTGCCCACTGGAAAGTAGCGTGTGGCCACTTAACTAAGAGTGCTGTATTTTCTAGTACTTTGCATTTTTCTGCACACAAATCCGACCAAACTGCTGTCAGGATTATATACAACTGAGCTAAGATCAGAAAACTTATACACTGTCACTTAAAACAAAATCTGAGTTGGGATGGTCTAATAGTCTGAAACAGGACCATGCAGCAAGAATATAACATAAATATAAAATTATAATTTTGTTTCTGATTTCATGACCTCGAGGAAGTCTTCAACTTTAGGGACCTTTTGCTAACCAGAAGGGGGAGGAGGAAGAATTCATACAGTGAAGTTGCTGCTGCTTATGAAGAATGACACTGGAATGTATTAGGGGAATCCTCATATACTAAAGCTGACTCAGTTTTTTAAGATGCAGTCAATAATCTTGGAAAGGTTAATGTCTTAGTTTAATATGATTTGTTTGGATGATCAAATCCAGAGGACAGAAATCAGTAACACAGCCAAGTAATTTCCACATCCTTCTATTACAATACATGCAGAGCTGACAGGGAAGGAAAATAGTATAAAAAGAGGAAACAAAGGAAATAGGTGAAACCTGTTGTTTCTCAAGTCATAGAGATATCGTGATCAAGCTACGAGGTTGTTACTTGAGAAATCCATCGTAACCTGATCACTGTATCTCTACAACCAGACCAAGACTTGTCTCTAGCACTAAGACACACAAATGCATGCTTGTAACATCACTGCAATCATCAATCCTCAACATACTTTTGAGACATTTCATTTTATCCTTTAGCCCTGGAACACAATAAGTGGGATTATCGTACTCGTCAAGCAGTTGCACTCATCAAATGCCAGTCTTACATCATGCTAGGAGAACATTTCTAAAAGAACATCCTCCCCACCCTTTACTCATACAGATCTTAAGCGCAACACTGCAGGCATCAAAGGGTGATGGAGCGTGCATTCTTAGTTTATTTACAAGCGTCATTCTACAAGCCTGTAATTACCATGTGTAACACATCCAATTTTGTTGTACTTTTCTAGGATAGATGGGAATCTGCTTTGGAACACAATCAGGGTTTACTGAAACATGCGGAGATTTAGGAGCCATCAGTTTCTAAGTGTTAATTTTGTCCTTGATGTAGACTCCCTTTAGGACCTTGAGTACCATACTAAATAACAAAGGTGGAAAATTAATTCATGGAGGTTATAAAAACACCATATTGAGTACTTAGTGATGATGTAGGGGAGCATACAGTAAGGTAGTGGGCTCCCATGGCCCTCTCCCATGTCACAAGTGTCCCTGCCTTCACTGCCTGCTCTCCTCCGCTACACAGGTGCTGGCAGCCAGGGCAGGACACCACTGAAGGACGTTTTCTCCTAAGAGGAGTAGGAGCTGCATGTCCTGCCAGCCCCTGGCACAACCTTGTGAGTGCAGCCCCGGCTCCGTGGTTTAGAGCTGTTGCCTCACACGTCCACCCGTGATCCACAGTTAACAACATGATCTATCCCAGCACTGTAGGAGGGAAGGCAGATCGCTACCAGATCGCTGACAGATCTCATGCAGCCATACAGAATGAGATTTAGCTGCCTGTAAGAGGTCAAGCCCATACAGGGCAGAGAAAAGTGCTACGTCATTTTAGGAGGGAAAAAGGCTGTCTCCTGCTTTTCTCCTCAATCCTCAGCTCCAGTGTTAGAAACTAGTTCAGGCAGACATTAGTACTAGACACTGAACACTCCTGTAAGCAAAGCCGGTGCTGGATAAAGCTTCTGCTAACTTTGAGAAAAATGGGAGCAGGCCAGATGTGTTACTAAAAAATGTTGCTGATGTTTGTCCTTTCTAATGTGTCAGTGTTTCAATTCCACATGTTCATATTCTGAAGCAAACACAAGCAGCATCAATGCATTTAAAAAAAAAACCACATTCACAGCACCTACCTCCATTGGCCAGAAGATTTTCCTGGACTTTATCTTTTGAATCCTCCATAACTTCTCCTATGTACTGGGCTATTTTCTTTATTACGCTTAGGTGTAACAAGAGAGGCTTTGTTAGTGAAGAAACAAAATGAATATAAAACAGTTGCCACGACAATCTGATAAACACGGAGATGCCCACACAAAACACTTCTGAAGCAAGGCAGGTTACTTTGCAACTCAAATTATGATAAACAACCTATGGCATATTGCCTTATTTCTAAATGCACTGATCTCTGCAAACATACAGGTAATATCATCTCCCCAGTGCTCTAGACTTTCAGAAGATCACGATTCAGTCTTCTGTACGCTTGTGATACTCATAGCAGAAACCGGAAGGCAAGAAACCCATGTTTAAACTCTGAAGGTGATGGAGGAAGAAGAGGCTACATACAGACTAACCCTGGCTGAGACTCTGTTCCATAGGATGCTAAATAAACCCTGAGGGCTTACTGAGATAAGGTTCTTACAAAGTTCGCAGGGGAAAATGACAATGTTCTCTTGTTTGACAGAGAAAATTTCCTTCTTATTCCTCTTCTTTAGGGGACTCTTTAGCGTGGGGGACAAGCCACTCCTTTAAGGTGTGGGAAAACTAGATTCAAATCCTCTTTCTGCCCGATTCAGAGCAGTGATTTGAACAAAGCCCCGCCTGGAGAACATTGTCTCCACACGGTTACTTATTCTTTGCTTATTTAAAAAATGGATTCAAGTCCCTACAGCAGTAGATCCCCCTGGCTCCAGACAAAGTACCTATCTCATACAGGCCAAGAGTCTTTCTGTTTTTTCTAGTATCCTTCTGTACTCAGAAATATTCACAGAATTTGGCCTTCAGTTCCCTAGCAGTTCCAGGTTGACTACTCCTTGTAAAAAAAAGCAACAGTGAAAAAGTAACCGCCTGATCATGAAATTGTCAGAGGCACGAAGTGGACATAATCCTTGGCATGGTGACATGGAGTAGAGCATAATGACAGGCTTCTTCTCCCTTTCTTTTCTTACGGAGGGGAGAGTACTACAGCTGCAGATGAGCTGGAGACTGAAAGAGCACCTGCAGTGTTTGGACAATGTGTCTTGTGACATCCTGTGGCTTTCAAGAGTTCAGGAAAGGGTCTTCAGACCAGCTATAGATATCATGAGAGATAGGGAAAAGGATTTGTTTTGATGTGCTGCAAAGCAGATTTATGGGCCATTTAAAAGCAGTAATTCATAGAGGTAAAGATTCTCTCTATCTCCATTCCTGTGAAGAAACTCACAGTCTTTGGACTGTGCAGTCTTTGGAAAGGTTTTCCAGTCCTGTGATAGGGAGGAAAAATCTGAGATTGCTGATGCTGCCAAGAATGCAGTAGTCAGAATTCCTGCAGTTTGGGGTCCTTCAGCCTGGGGAAGAGAAGACCTTATTGCAGCCTTTCAATATTTAAAAAGGGCTTATAAGAAAGATGGAGAGAGACTTTTTATCAGCGCCTGTAGTGACAGAACAAGAGGCAACAGTTTTAAACTGAAAGTGATTTAGATTGGACATAAGGAATAAATTCTTTACTCTTAGCATGGTGAGGCACTGGAACATGTTTCCCAGAGAAACTGTGGATGCCCCATCGCTGGAAGTGTTCAAGGCCAGGCTGGATGAGCAGCCTGGTCTAGTGGGAGGTGTCCCTGCCCATGGCAGGGGGGTTGGACTCTAAAGCTCTCTTCCAACCCAAACCATTCTTCTCACAGTCCTGGACAGGTACAGTTCAGAGTACCATTGTACTCTAGTTCACAGCCCTCTCAGGGCTGCCACAGTTTTCTGGCTGCAGCCACTTAGGGACCCGGTGCCAGCTGAGCTGCTTTCATTACTGTTGAGTGCAGCTGGGGGCTAATTAGATATCTGGGAGACAGTTAGCTCTGGTCTCCTTAGGTACAGATGGCGGGACATGTAGGTGCTTTCGTGTACCCGGCAATCCAACTACCTTCCAGCCCACACGCCCCAATGTTCCTGCAGCAGGATCCAGCCGGAATGCGTGTACATGCTGGGCCAGAGAAATGTTCTCCAGTCCCAGCTTAGTCTTGTGCCTTGCCTTGCATCCTGTGAAATGCAAGCGGGATTCACTCATCCAATACATTCCCCATGCAATGACAGAACACGCACCCTGTGTACCACTGATGTCTGAGGCAAGTGAGAGCAATCAGACCCCCGGAGGAGCCCCATCAACTATAGTGACATCCAACAGTGAGCAGCATTCACAAACAAGCCTTTAAGCTCTGCCTTTAGATGAGATGAATCCCACCTTGAGCAAATATCATGCTCAAATTATGTGTTATAAAAGGAGAGGGTTTCAGCTAAACTGCCTCAAGAAGTAGTAATAAAAACCTGTACGGATAACAACTCCATTTAGCCTATTATTATCATAGAATCGTCATGGTTGGAAAGGACCTTTGAGATCGTCGAGTCCAACCATACACACATACACAAAAAAAAAAAAAAACCCAAACAAAAAACCCTACAATCTCTGCCACTAGAGCATGTCCTGAAGTGCCACATCTAGACGTTTCTTAAACACCTCTAGGGATGGTGACTCAACCACCTCCCTGGGCAGGCTGTTCCAGTGCCTGACCACTCTTTCAGTAAAGGAATTCTTCCTAATATCTAAGCTAAACCTCCCCTGCCGCAACTTCAGACCATTTCCTCTGGTCCTGTCATTATTCACTTGGGAGAAGAGGCCAACACCCACCTCTCTCCAACCTCCTTTCAGGTAGTTGTAGAGGGCAATGAGGTCTCCCCTCAGCCTCCTCTTCTCCAAGCTAAACATGCCCAGCTCCCTCAGCCTCTCCTCAGGTGACCTGGTCTCCAGACCCCTCACCAGCCTGGTAGCTCTCCTCTGGACACGCTCCAGCACTTCAATGTCCCTCTTGTACAGCGGGGCCCAGAACTGAACACAGGACTCGAGGTGAGGCCTCACCAGTGCCGAGTACAGAGGCACCATCACTTCCTTACTCCTGCTGGCCACGCTATTCCTGATACAAGCCAGAATGCTGTTGGCCCTCTTGGCCACCTGGGCACACTGCTGGCTCATGTTAAGCTGGCCGGCCACCAGCACCCCCAGGTCCTTTTCTGCTGGGCAGCTTTCCAGCCACTCTTCCCCAAGCCTGTAGCGTTGCTTGGGGTTGTTGTGACCGAAATGCAGGACCCGGCACTTGGCCTTATTAAACCTCATACAGTTGGCCTTGGCCCATCGATCCAGCCTGTGCAGGTCCCTCTGTAGAGCTTTCAGTCCCTCTGTTGAGCCTTCAATGGCTTGGAAGACTCTCACATTTTGCTTCTGAAATTGCTGCTATGTCATTAATTTAAAAAAAAAAAAAAAAAAAAAAAGTCTAACACTCCTTAAATGACACTGTGTATTGAAGGGTGCTACCAGCTAGGACTCCAAAATGCTGTGGGGAGCAGAAGCCCTGCAATCTGAGGCCACTGCAGAACGCTCTGTCGACCGAGGGCTCAGGAGAACCCTCGGGTAAGAGTGACCGAGGGGATCACCAGCTTGAGAGCGCTCCCTGCTACCACAGTGTGACATGGAAAAACACTCCACCTCCCTGCGTAAATAAATAATAAAAGTATGTGGAAACAATAGATCCTGCAAACTCTTGCCCCTTCTCTGCTGTCCTGGCAGGAGGCAGCGCTGACAGGTTTGTGCTGCCCGGCTTTACTGGCAGTTTTGTTTATCTAGCAACAGTTCAGCAAGTAGCTGTTTCAGAGGAGCAGGAACACAAATGTTCGGGTCATTTGAAGAGTCTTGTAACCCTCTGGATGCCATTTACTTCAACAAGGTGCGACTGCTTGGCATTTTAACCCTTGAATCACAACTTAGACTCAAAACCTTGGGCATTTATTTCACGCAAAATGCTTTTGTACATCCGTGAGGGACTTGATCTGTGTTGACTATTCTCTGCTGTTAGTCTACTCTAATGCATTTTTCTTATTTTTTAAACGCATTTTTCTTATTTTTAAATCTTGTTGATCATTCTTGATTGACCTAACTGGATGGACAAACAGGACACATAGGAAGAGTCCTTACCGCAGAAGCTTATGGTGGAAGGGCCTTGCTGACTCCTTTGCTTGGTACCTGTAGCACGTCATATGGCAAGTGTCATTACTGGCATTAAAGGGACAACTAGTGGAGCAAAGTGGCATTTGGCTTGAACAAGGAGCTGTACCACGTTGTCAAGTTAGGACAAAGGTAACAGAAAGAGACGGTGAGACTAGGAAGCTCATACTGACAATTCACTTAAAATTAGCTTCCGTGACCTTACACAGATCTAACAGACGGCTTTTCAGAAGTCCTAATTCTTCACAAAGCTGGGAATTAGCTAAGCCTTTCTGAAAATCAGTTCTGCATGATTTTTGGCAGCCCTCAAACGCAGATTGCACAGTTGCTTGCCGATCTGCTGCCCTGACTAGCAACACCTTCCAGTAGAACAGACAGCAGGTATTGCCACTCTCTCTCCCCAAATTTGCCCCCTTCACCACTTCAGGAAGAATCTCTGCAGTATGAACCACAGGCCTGGACATGTTTACAAAGAATTTGGGACAGGTTTTTTTGGCAGGGTCACAATGGAGACGGTTTTCTTCATGACTTGAGTATTAAGTTGTTCTGTCCTGCTAAAAATCCTGAAAAAAGCAATAGGGGTCTATTTTAGGTAGTTCTGTGAGGAGCAGGGAGCCGGGCTCGATGATCCTTATGGGTCCCTTCCAATTCGAGATATGCTATGATTCTATGATTCTAAAAAGATCAGCGTTGTGTGCAACCCAGAGTGATCAAATGTAATCATCCTAATACAGCCCTGCTGTAGCACCAGTAAAATAGTAAAAAAAAAAAAAAAAAAAAATACTACAGAGAAATGTATTCTAGAAGACTTATTTTCACCTAAACTGCCTCACACAGATGTAAACAGTTTATATCGGTGCTTCTGTATGTGTTTGCAATTGCCAGGCAAAATTTATGAAACTATCAAGCATATTTAGACAAGCAAATCCTTATCAGTCCTGGCTGGGGGAAAAAAAGATAAAAAGTCCCAGAGCTAACACGTGCCTCTGTGACCAAAACCACAACTATAAGTGAGGTATACTTCCAAAGCAAAAAAGAACCCCCTCCCCCCCCAAAACCCCCAACAGCTTGTACTTTAATTGCCTCAACAACAAAGTCTACTTTGTGCCATGAAGTATCTTACAACCTGGCATTTTCTCAGCTTGCTGTACTATATTATTCTTTGTGCACCCAGGTCAGTTTGGCCCAAAAGGCAATCTGGGCAATGATCAGCAAGGAGATCATGTGAGTTTTTGCATAAGTAGGTTTGATACTCTGATCTAGTTAAAGATGGCCCTGCTTACTGCAGGGGGGCTGGACTCGATGACCTTTAAAGGTCCCTTCCAAACCAACACATTCTAAGATACAATGTGAGTCAATATTGTGGTTTTCAAGGAGTTTAAAAGCCTGGAGAGAGGAGAGCTCCAGACTTCATTCATAAGAACTTATTCATTAGAACTCCTGTATCTGGTTGAAAAGGGGCAGAAGGCTAAAGAGAAATATTCTGGGAAAATCATGGTTGCACCCTAAGAGTTGCGGTCAATGGCTCAATATCCAAGCGGCAACCAGTGATGAGTGGTGTTCCTCAGGGGTCAGTACTGGGACCGGTGCTGTTTAACATCCTTCTGGGTGACATGGACAGTGGGACTGAGTGCACCCTTGACAAGGTTGCTGATGACACCAAGCTGTGTGGCGTGGTTGACATGCTGGAGGCAAAGGATGCCATCCAGAAGGAACTGGACAGACTTGAGAGGTGGGCCCGTGTAAACCTCATGAAGTTCAACAAGGCCAAAAGCAAGGTCCTGGACGTGGGTCAGGGCAATCCCAAGCACAAATACAGGCTGGGCAGAGAATGGATTGAGAACAGCCCTGAGGAGAAAGACTTGGTGGATGAGAAGTTCAACATGATGCATCAATGTGCACTCGCAGCCCAGAAAGCCAACCACATCCTGGGCTGCATCAAGAGAAGCGTGGTCAGCAGGTCAAGGGAGGTGATTCTGCTCCTCTACGCTGCTCTTGTGAGACCCCACCTGGTGTACTGTGTCCAGCTCTGTGGCCCCCAACATAAAAAGGACATGGACCTGTTGAAGCGGGTCCAGAGGAGGGCCATGAAGATAATCAGAGGGCTGTAGCACCTCTCCTATGAAGACAGGCTGAGAGAATTGAGGTCTCTTTATCAGGGAGTGTAGCGACAGGACCAGGGGTAACAGTTTTAAACGGAAAGAGGGTAGATTTAGATATCAGGAAGAAATTATTTACTGTGAAGGTGGTGAGACACTGGCACAGGTTGCCCAGAGAAGTTGTGGATGCCCCATCCCTGGAGGTGTTCAAGGCCAGATTGGATGGGGCTTTGAGCAGCCTGGTCCAGTGGGAGGTGTCCCTGCCCAGGGCAGGGGGGCTGGGACTAGATGATTTTTAAGGTGCCTTCCAACCCGAACCATTCTGTGATTCTATGATAAGGTCAGGGAGGGCTTCATATTCTCTAAATGCTGTTTTATTAATTTAAATTTCTGGATGGGGTGGGAGGATGTTCTTTCTTTTAAAAAAAGAACTTTTTAAAGCAGTTTCCTTCTGAGATTCCCTAGCACTGCCACTCAAATGGATTGCTGTGCAGACAAAACTATCATGAACTTAATGCAGTTAAATTTTAAGGAATGATCCTTTCTTTGTGATGACTGTGATGGCAGTCAACACAAGGGTTAAACAAAGCCTATCCACTTTAGCCCGGTTGTAGTCCAGGCTGAACTGAGTCAGACCGAGGTGAACACAAGGACATACCGTCCCATAAAAACAATGTCTGTTTCTCATTTGTAGGCAGTAAATAAGATCTATTTTACCTTTCAGCAAAGGTATCAAGTTTTCCCAACTCATCTGACAGACCAACAAGAGCATCCAGTGTCCCCACCTGTGCAAAAGATGAGAAGTAGGTGAAAGATGCACAAGTCTGTCTAAGGCTTCTGTTGGCAGAGTCTTAGGGACACCGACTTGTGTTTAGCACTTGTGAATCCAGTAGTTTGGTGGAACTTTATTTACTTAGTGGAAAATAGTAGCAATTCCTTTACCCAAGACCTAGGGCATAAAAAGCCTTTTCCAATAAAGGAAAAAACGTATGTGTAGTCTCAAGACTACACGTCAGTGTCTTCCTTCCTGTTTTCCTTCCTGTATCATCAAGTAGCATAGACTGGTCTTTTACATGATAAAATAGTGACTAGAAATGCACACAATATACATAGAAACAAATATGATGTATTGAGCGAACGAAGGGAAGCAGCACTTATTCAGAAGGGGGTCCCTGTCTGCATTCTTTGCTATTACCAGCGACTAAGGCTCTCACAAAGCCATTTCCTCCAAGACCTACATCTGCTTTTTGTACGACTCTGTCACAGTCACAATCTTATGTTTATGGTATTGCAACATATTGCCAAACCTTTTCTTATAATGTTGCCAGCTCAACATTACGAAGGGTCAAGCTGAAGAAGAAGAAACAAATTTTACATAGATCAGAATATTAATGGGCCAGTTGCACCTTCAGGTACTGTGAATGCTTTATCTCCTATGATGTTAGCAGACACACCAACATCTACTGGGTAAGACCCATAGATGGTAAAAACCATATCAATCTCAGGTGCACAAAAAGCAACATTCCCAGTCTGAAAGATCCATGCGACAATTCAGTAGGTTATTACTTGAGAACAGGCCACGCTCCCCTTTTACTTGCATCCTTATGTAACTGGGATAGCTCAAGTTATAACTCTTAACAGTCTTTCTGGATTAAAGCCAGATCCTGGATGCACTAAGAGTAGCTTCATTAAGTGATGGGTTATGGCAACTCCCCAAGGAACCAAGTTCTACATCAATAGTAGCTCCCCTGACTTTAATATGGATTTTTCATAGCCACAACTGAAACAAAAATAAGGTGCAGATCTTATAAAATAAGGATTAAATAATGCAAATATATATAAAAAAACCCCATGGATTAATACCGTTCCTATTTACATGATGATTTGAAGTTGGGTAATATAGCTGAATATAGACACACATCTGTTCCCCAAGGAATAATGTACATTACAGCACTGTTTTCTCTGTCAGCAGTCTCACTGGCACGGTTCTACGTGCTTAGCTACTCCCTTTGCATTAGCGATCCAAGATGTACAACGCTGTATGACTTTCACGACTGGGAGCAAACGGTACATCGAATGTAATAGATCAGTTATTTAACTCATCTCACTCATCTTCCCTCCTTATACACACATCCTTCCAACGTGAAGGTCAGCTTCAAGCACAATGACTTCTTTTCTCTCTGATCAATTTCCAGTTGACTGAACACAATTCAGTCCCTGACACCAATCTTCTTCTACTCCCTGCATATTATCCCAAAAGATAAATCCCACATTTATCCCGAACATCTGTAGTCCTGGTTAATGCTGCTGTATCACCCACACCCAAACCCTTTCCTTGTTTACCTTTAAGTCTGGAATATGAAATTTGCTGTTGCTGGACAGGCTCGATTTAGATGTCACCATGTTCATTCTCTCCCATGCCTGCAGATTTGTTTTATCGCCCGGAGCAGAAATTAGCCAGAACTCCGACATGATCTAGTATTTTCCCTTTGCTCCCGGACACCGTAGAAACACAAACCAGGTAAGTGGCTAAAAGAGAACAGCACAAAACAGGCTATTCCCTAAGAACAGAAAAAGTTAGAACAGATTAATGATTTTTTTTATCAGAAACACAAGGAGAGGGAGTCAGTCCTGTGTCTCTGGCTGAAATGGAACATGACCTTCTCCAAAATGTCACGGCTGTTGCTCCTTTCTCAGGGTTGTTTCACCCAGTTTCTGAATGAAGAAATGAAGCTTCCTCCTCCCCTTTTCCCTCCCAGCCTGTTCCATTCACCCTGCACTGTCAGTCCAGTCTCCATTGTGGAGTTTGGGGACTCCACTGAACCACCCAAATGTAATTAAGGATTTCTGATTGACAAATATTGTCTCGCAAATTTTTGGACACTTGCAGGCAAAGCTGAAAGCAAAGACCTCTGCTCAAGCTATAGGCTGCAAAAGATGCCACTGGCATGATGGAATACTACTTTCTCCTGTGTTTTTCTTCCCAGGCTGGATAGGAAGGGAAGGAGCTGGAGGAAGGCACGTCGCAACATACAGAGACGATATCAGCAGAAACACCACAGATAGAAGAGTCGCGAGAACCCACGGGGGACAACTTCACGGGTGTTCACCAGGGCAGGAGAGCGAGGAGCAGAAGCGAGCCCTGCGAGCGGCGATGTGGGGGGTGCGATGCTGCCGGCGGGGGTGTGTGTGTGTGTGGGGGGGGTGTGTGTCCCTGCCCGCTGCCTTACCTGCGCTCCTTGCCGCTCCCTGCCCGCTGCTGCCAGCCCGGCGGCTCCCGGCGGCGGACGGCGGGGCGGGCGCGGACATGCTCGGTGAAGCGGCCGGGGAGGGCCGGGGAGGAGCGGAGAGGGGCGGAGAGGGGGGAGGCCGGGCAGGAGGGAGGGCAGCCCGGGCAGGGGGGAGGGCAGCCCCCGGAGCCGGACCGAAGAGGGTAGGAGGGAGGCAGGGAGGGCTGCTGCCCTCGGGGAGACGATCCCTTGAAAGCCGGCGGCGGCTCTGATCCTTGCGGCTTTCCGTCTTTTTGCTGTCTTTTAAACTCGCGGAAAGACTGCAGAGGGCATTTCTTCTCGTTAAACGCTGACTGGCTTTAGCAAGTCTGAAGGTTTTGGAATAAATGAAGAAACTTTTGTGACACTTTTGTTTGTGGGACTTCCCTGGATGCTTTATTTAAGAAATACTCATGCGGCGCAGGACTCTGCAAGGTAGCGATGCTGCCTCCCTTGGCGATGCTTCTCCCTTGGTAGAATGTAGCTGTGGCTTTTAGTCCTTTCTAAGTCTTGAGTTTGCCTTCAGTTGCCCTAAGCTCGCTTAAGATATTGGGAGTGCTTTGTAGCTTGTATGGAGTAATGTTCTGCAGACCCTCCTAAACCAGATGGGCTCTGATGTAAACAGGAGTCTAAAGCTTCCAGTACCTGCCTTTGAGCGGCATCTCTGCAAGCGGGAATTCAACCCCCTCAGGAAGGGTACATGGTGCATCCAGTTCTCATTTTCATAGTCTAATCACTATACTATCCTACAGCACTTAGGCAATCTCTGCTATTACTGGTGCTTTATTTTCTTCAAAAGACAGTGCATTGTTTGCTCATGTTTCTGTGTAGCACTGTGTACCACTCACAAGAAATTAAACAGAAGGATGGTCTTGGTTTTCCACATGGTCTGTCCTCAACTGAGAGGGTTTGAGTTGCTCAGGCCAGGCAGGTCTGGTCACGCTTGGGGGCAGAGCTCTTGACACCTCCAAGAACCTTAAATGAAAACCCCAAACAGGTTTAAGTATCTCCAGCACTAGGTAGAAGCAGCTGATGGAAGATATCCTGCATCATAGTCTTGGACTTGGACTGTTCCATCTAAATCACACTTTAGGTAGCTAACGCGCACGACAAGGTCTTAGACTCTAAATGTATAGACTCTTTAGATTAGAAAGGATTTTTCTTCCTTTGCTTCTCTTCTTTTCTTCTCTTGCTTCTCTTCTGCGTGCAGCACACCCTGGTGGTAACACAGCTATGATAGCTCATGTCTCCCCTGCCATTTCCCTGGCTGGTACTGTGCGTTGTGCCGTGTGATCTCCAAGCTGTCTAATTCCCTTGTGATCATCATGTGTCTTTCTGCTTTCTTTGGCCCATTAATGCAGTGAACCTTTCCGTGACTTTGCCTCTCTCTGTGTTTTATGACTACTTCTTCAGATGTCACACTAAGGAGTAAAACTCTGCCTCCAAAAAGTCGTTAAGAGCACTGAAATACCCTACTCGAAGTATCTCCCGAGGCAAATTTCTCTAACAGATAACCAAAATTAATTACCTAGATAATTATAACATTGATACTAACGGGAAAGCTTATGTTTTAAGCTTGCAAAACAGCAAACACGGAGCTGTAGTTCTCTATAAAACAATTTATACATCTATTATGTGCATTACCGGTTTAGTCTTCTAGTAATGGGGGGGGTCGGGGGGGGGGGTGTCCCCTCTGTGTAAAAAGTTTCTTTAAAAATCTGTGAGTGTTTTATTATTATTGTAGCAATGTATTTGAATTATAGTCCTAACTATTTCAATGACGGAACTCTTAAATAGCTTTATATTAACGTATTAAAATATTATTTAAATAAAAGCATTTTTCTGTATATTTTTAAGATTAGTGTGCAAACACTTACCATAATTCCTTAGCTGTGCATCTATTTCTTAATTATGTTAAAGAATACTGGAGTATTGGTTATTCACTCTCTCCATACTGTGAATTGCAACAGAACCTTCCTGATTAATTGCTTTTGTACACTGAAATGTACAATGAAATGTTGTTTCAATGTGAATATATCTGACAACTCATACTTAACATAAGCATATGTATTGTACGTACTGAAGGGGCACTGTCTAGTTATCATTAAAATCAGCAAAGGTTACGTTCAGTCTGCTTATCACCATGTTGTTTCAGTATACTGCATCATGTCTCACCAGGTAATGCCCACAGCAAATTCTGGCACTAGAAAAACAAAGAAAAAGCATGGAAAATGATGCACTCTTGTTTGAAAGCATGTTATATCACACCTATTTGCAGTCAGTACACCTACCTGCTCATCTATGTTCATCTGAATGGAAAACCTGAAAGTATATAATTACTACACGCAACAAGGATTCATTACATACAGGAAGCAAAATACTTTGTCATAGTTGCTCCTTCATCATTCAGATCCTGATTTTTTTAACTCCGTAGTAAGCGTAACAGGGAGATTTGTCTGCTCTTAAATTACCTGGATTGAAATTTTAATAGTCCACATTCTAGTTGATCTTTTCCTCTTCAATTTTCTAGGAAGTCTTAAATGTACGACTCACGAGGCTCAGATTTATCAACCTTGCCTTAGAACTGAATTTGACTAAAAGAACAAAAAATTAATTTCAAATAACTTGAAATACAACGCTGTTTCCTGCTGCAGAGGCAGAACCTCTGGGTTCTACCCCTCTTCTTTTGCGCTGTGGCCAGCTAAATACATCTGGAGAATGGAAAAAAACGTCAGGAATCCTTGAGCAGTCCCACCTAAAGAAAGTCACATCATTTTCCAGTCTGTAAGAAACTCCAGTATTTTATATCCCTAGGAATTCTTTGTGGGTTCAGTCCTCCTGACCCCTCCTGACACCTTTTGAGGAGCCCTGGAGCATCCTTGCCTGGCCGCTGTTCCAGGATGGCACTGGTCTTCTGCACATCTTGCTTCACACCAACCAATCTGCTGTGGATGTCTGGGATTCCTTAGCGCATCCCGAATGGCACAAGACCTCTGGGTGTGGACAAGTGAATTCAGCCTTAAATGTCTATTCATAGCTTATGGTGGTCTAAGTAATTAGACAGTGGAACCTAGAAATGATTGAGTTCACCCCGAAGAAGACATCTAGTGGCTACTGTGCCACATTGCTCCTCAGGCTTCATTAATAGCTTTTACTAGGCATGAGATTCAGCTGCCTGAGCTTCTAGTGCCACTTGAGATGGCCTTGCACATCCTGCCTGGACTCCAGCTCATGCCGTATATGGGTTTTCCATAGGTCTTCTGTCAGCCCCATCTAGGTGTCCTGGATACCATACGGCATCTCAAATGCCGCTAGAGAACCTACATTTAAGCAAGTGAAGCCTTAGCTCTCTGAAATGGGAGTTTAGATGTCTAGCACCCACAAAACCACCTATATTTAGGTGTGTTGATCTCCCATGAATCTCAGCTATCATGCCCTCTAATGTGAACTAGAATAGAGTCCTTTCTAGTCATGATATTGGTATCATCATTGCTGAGAACCATCATCCAGGGAATATTATACTTCAGGCTTATTTGAAACAGCTTCAGTTTGCAACTTGTACTGGAGTTATGTATTGTTGTGATAAGAATTTAGTTGTGAGTTTCATTGTTTCTTAAAGATGCATATAGATTGGATATACCTAATTTCAGTCCTTGCCATTGCTCTTGTAAATTAGAATAGATTAGCTAAGAATTTTGGATGTCTGTTCTTGTTTAAATGGTGATGCTACAAAGCAATAAAAATGGGTCTTTTTACATTTGCTGACAAGGTTCTGATCAACCAAATCCTGGATTGATTGTTCTCTGTAAGTAATGGGCATGGTTCACTGTAGCATGAGAAAATTAACCTCCTACACGAAGTCTCCAAAAGCAACTCCTGCCTTCCTGATGTAACCTTCAGGCCACACAGAATGGCACCACTGTATAGCAGGTCTTTGGATGTTTCAAGATGGGGTTTTGCCTACCAAGGAGGAGAGCCACAGACTGTGTGGCACAAGCAGCCACCCCTGTTACCTGCCATCTCCGCAAATTGTGACACCTGTCAGCTTCTTACACAGGTGCTTTTTGAATGTTAGAAATGAACGCTTGGGGAAGCTGGTAGCAGCCAAGTTGTTTTGCTATGAGCGATGGTGCTGGCAAAGCTTGCTTTCTCATAGATCTGCATCCTTCCCTATGAGAAGGATTTGCTGCTTCTACCAAGCTGTGTAGCATGGTTGACATGCTGGAGGGAGGGGATGCCATCCAGAAGGATCTGGGCAGACTTGAGAGACGGGTCTGTGGGAACCTCGTGAAGTTCAACAAGGCCAAGTGCAAGGACCTGGATGTGGGTCAGGGCAATCCCAAGCACAATACAGGCTGGGCAGAGAATGCATGGAGAGCAGCTCTGAGAAGGACTTGGCAGTGTTGGTGGATGAGAAGTTCAACATGATGCATCAATGTGCACTCGCAGCCCAGAAAGCCAACCACATCCTGGGCTGCATCAAGAGAAGCGTGGTCAGCAGGTCACGGGAGGTGATTCTGCTCCTCTACGCTGCTCTCGTGAGACCCCACCTGGAGTAGTGTGTCAAGCTCTGGGTCCCCAGCATAAGAATCACAGAATCACAGAATGGTAGGGGTTGCAAAGGACCTTCAGAGATCATCTGGTGCAACTCCCCTGCCAAAGTAGGTTCCCCAAAGAAGGACATGGACCTGTTGGAACGGGTCCAGAGGAGGGACACAAAGATGATCAGAGGGCTGGAGCACCTCTGCTATGAGGACAGGCTGAGAGAGTTGGGGTTGTTCAGCCTGGAGAAGAGAAGGCTCCAGGGAGACCTTATAGCCCCTTCCAGTACCTGAAGGGGCCTACAGGAAAGATGGGGAGGGGCTGTTTACCAGGGAGTGGAGTGATAGGATGAGGGGTAACGGTTTTAAACCGAAGGAGGGTAGACTTAGATTGGATATCAGAAAGAAAGTCTTTACTGTGAGGGTGGTGAGACACGGGAACAGGTTGCCCAGGGAAGCTGTGGCTGCCCCATCCCTGGAAGTGTTCAAGGCCAGGCTGGATGGGGCTCTGAGCAGCCTGATCTAGTGGGAAGTGTCCCCGCCCGTGGAAGGAGGGTTGGAACTAGGTGATTTTTAAGGTCCCTTCCAACTCGCGCCATTCCATGATTCTTCCCTGTGAGAGGGAGGGTGCAAAAGCCGCCCTCACCCGGGCTGCCCCTGGACCCCGCGCAGGAGCTCGGCTCGGCCCGGCCCGGCCCGCCGCGCCCCGGCCTCCCTCAGGGCCCGGCCGCCGCCGGGTGGAAGCAGCGCCGTGCCGGAAGCAGCGATCCGCCTTCCGCTTCCCCTCTGCCCGGGAAGAGGCGGGTACGGCCGCGGCCATGCAGGTCTCCAGCCTCAACGAGGTGAAGATCTACAGCCTGAGCGCCGGCAGGAGCCTCCCGGAGGTGAGGGAGCGGGGCGAGGGGACGCGCCGCCGCTGGGCCGACCTCGCCTGGCCTCTCCGGTGGCCGGGCCTCGGGCCGCCGGCGGCTCCTTGGCAGGAGGCTTTAAAAACGTGCTGTAGGGTTCGGGCCTGGGCCTGAGCCCGGGCCAGGGCCACTCGCCCGGTTGCCCCTGCCCCTCCTGGTGCCGAGGACAGGGATCATTAACTAAAACCAGCTACCGGTACTTCTTAAACTAAAAATGCAGTTTCAGTGCGGCCATCTCTAACTGCCGGTGTGTCATTTTACAGACCCTTAAAAACCGCGACTTTGTGAGTTTTCTAGGTGTGGGATGGTTAAACTTGCCAGTGGAAGTTTTCAAATAATCAAGAAGAAAAGAATTAACGGCCTGGATGTCTTACACTCCCAAACTGGATAAACTAAGCAATTGTCTTTATGGGTAATGAGCTGAAGACTGATTTATGTTTTCTTACAGTGGCTCTCAGACAGGAAGAAAAGAGCTTTACAGAAGAAAGATGTGGGTGAGTTTTGCTGGCACAGGGTCCTCAGTAATGCCCAGCCACACATATACAACATGCAAGTTCCAAAGGAGACACTTCACTATCTGATAGATGGAAGTCATGCCTAGTTTATCTCTTTAAAACTGCAAAATTAAAGCTATAAATAGTTACTTCAACACCCTTGATAGCTCTATGTGAACAGAATATTACCAATATTGTTTGAAGTTTCAGACATTAAACATTGGGGCTGTAGATTGTACAGAAACATGATGGATTAGTTCCATGTGTAGCATATGATAAAGTCCAACTATAAACTCCTCTATAGTATTATGCTAGTCTTAAGAGTGCAGGAACATCATCGTTTTAGCCTAAACTTGTTATACAACATAAAAATGGCTATTTACGTACCATAGGAAGTGTTGTAGAAGAAACTCAACCAATAAAAAAATGCACAAAGTTAAAAGGAGGATAGAATACATCATGCATCTTAGTTGTGTAAAATGTGTGATAAATGTTTGCTACTACATTTTATAATAATTTGTTACAGAGTTGCCTCAGAATAGACATTGATTGTGCATGGAGGTCACCTGCTCAGGGTTAACAGGTTGTATTAATCTGCTTATAAAGTGTTAATTATACTTAAAAGATATTTATACTTCAAAAGGTCTGAAAAGATATTCTCTATATTCAATCAACTCAACATAAGAAACCATTACAGTTCTTTGGACTGATAAAATTGTGCTACCTTTACAAAAATTTTTTTTTTCTTTATAGATATCCGTAGAAGAATTGAACTTATTCAAGACTTTGAAATGCCCACGGTTAGCACAAAGATTAAGGTATCAAGAGATGGACAGTATATTATGGCAGTTGGTGAGTTAACAAAGTGTCTCTCTGTAGAAGAGGCCGAAAGTGGTAGAAAATTTCGGTTGCAGAATGACATTATTTCAGGTAGAATTGATAAGAGTTCATTTTTAAATCAGCAGAGTTTTGGAAGCTTACTGTTAAGGTGAGATAGAAGTGGCTGTCGTGGTAGTGGTATTGTGAAACACTTTTTTTTTTTTTAGAATTCAGGTGTTTTTAAAATCATAGAATGGTTTGAGTTGGAAGGGACCTTTGAAGATCATCTAGTCCAGCCCCCCTGCCATCAAGGGTTCATAATGCAATTGAAAACTAAACTGTTTATAATGGAGTTGAAAACTAAGTTCTTAAGTATTTTTATTGTATGTATGTAAATTTGCTTTAAATAACTTCTGAACATTGTTGTTTGAGTATAGTTTTAAAGGATGGAGGATAATGCTACATTTTGTAACTGTAAAAGCAGGATCCAAACATGAATGCTTTAGTAGGTGTTAACAGCATAAGGAGACTTGGTCTTTCAGACTTACTGGAAGGCATTATTAAATGTATCTGGTAATCAGAAGAACCTACATACGAGCAGGGTGCTTTCAGGCACCAAAGACAATAAACAGGCCATAAGGTTGTGTTACTAAGAGGCATGTTTTTCCAGTCACAGAGACTCTGGTAAAATCAGAATGCTTATAGTTGAAATACAGTAAAGCCTGTGCATGTAAGACATTATATTTAAAAAACCAAAACAAGCTTTAATATTATATTTTTTATTTTTTATCTTTTAAAAATATTTTTATTTTTATCTTTTAATTTTTTAATTAAATATTAAATTGTTCTTTCAGGAACTTACAAGCCAAGGATCCGCTGTTTTGATACCTATCAGTTATCCCAGAAATTTGAAAGATGTTTAGATTCTGAAGGTTAGTATAAGCTGTAGCTGTTAGTACAAGATATCTTTCCTACGTAATTCAGGTTGGACTCAAGTAGAAATTTCCCTCCCTATGCTGGGGGGCAGAATGTACTTTGGAGGAACATGAGAATCTAGAGTAAAACATCACCTTGTCTTTCTCTCTGTAGTTTTACATTCTCCTCCTTCTTCAAAGTTCTTTCCTCTCTTGGAGCGGTGTGAAGGGTGTAAGATTTACCTTGAATCCAGTAAGCGTGAGACTCAGAGAGTGAATGTGGCTGAAGGCTGTGTTTTGTTTGGGGAATGCGATGCGGGTACAATGGCTGGGCGGTGGTCAGTTCTCCCTTCTTTCTTCTGTGAAGCAGTACAGTAGGCGAATGCACAGTGGTTCTGCCATTGTTACTGAAAAGTGTTACCACAGTTTCTCCTCTGGAGCCCAAGCTCAGTAGGTGAGTTACAGGGTAAAGAGTGAATTTGTTTGTTTTGGAAGCAAGATGCTTAGGAATGGATGGTATCATGGCCAAGGCCCTAATTACACCTTATTTGCTACAAATTTGGAGGGAAAACAACTATGGTGAGGAAAGCAAGGAGCCACATAGACAATGGGAAAGGGAAAATCTGCTGGCAGTTAGACTAGGGGAAGAGGTCAGGGCTGCTGTGGCTCCGAGTTTTAGGGTGCATGGATTTGGGGAATGGTGCTTTGGTTTTTTTGGTTTGTTTTTTGTTAGAAGAGTGGGATGTTAGAAGACCAATGGCTGAAAACTGGGATACAGGGGTCACCAAAGCAGTGAGGGGATGAGTACAGAGTGGCAGAAATCGTAAATCATTACGGAAGAATGAAACTGGTCTGTGATGTGTGCGAAAGTGATATGAAAAATAAAAATTGACAACTACTGAATTAGGTCAGGAGAAGGGGAGTAGCACGTGGTGGTGTTTCTTCACTCTGTGCCTCAGGACTCCAAGGAGTCATGTAGGGTGAAGGAACAGTGCTACAACATAGTAGGAGGGGAGGGGGTAGGGGTAGGGGCAGGGGCTCAGAGGCTGGGGAGAGGAAGGTATGGCAAGAGCGAGACCCGCTTTAAAAGAGTAGGAGTCATTGTAATAGTAAATGCTTGCTGGTAATTAGAGCTTAAAGTGAGGTTGTTTTTTTTTGACCTGGCATCTTGCTAGACTGCAGAAGTATGTTTAATTTGAAGTGTATCGTAGAGTCACTTCAGGTAACTTTAAATGAGCTACCTCATTTAAATGGAACCAATTTAGCTGAAGCAGCTACTCCCTAATGCTCCCAACCCATCTCATATAGAGCTAGGCAAATCTCAGTACATTGCAGTTTTCATCATGGATAGTAGCTTTCAAATTTGTGATTTTTTTTTTTTTTTTTTTGAGCCTTAAAACTTCTTCTGTGGAAGTGCTGACCCCTTATAAGGATCGCATGTGCGGGTTTGTGTGTAGTATGTCCAAACTCACATCATTTTTTATCATCTTTGACGGTTTACCAAAGATCCATGGACCACACACTCACTGAAAACTACTTGATTAGACCTTCCCCGAGCCAATAAATACATGGTTGAACGTTGTGTTTAGGAACGTGTCAAGTATACAAGATGATAAAAAGATTACAAGATGCTTCATATGTTTCTAAAATTTTAGAAAACTACTTACTATTTTGCAAATAAAGTTACATAATTAAAGATTTTATCACAATGCCTGCATTATGCACTGACACCTGTGGGGAATACTTACATGACTAAAGGTTAGCATGGATGTAAATGTTTTCAGGATTTATGCCAATGTTTGCAAATAAGTTTGCTTACCTAGTTGACTTAAAATTCTCTTGCTCTCTCCTCTAGTGGTTACGTTTGAGATTTTATCAGATGATTACTCAAAGGTATGTTTAATGTTTTCAATGTATAAATGAAAAAATCGTTTAATATGTATATTAAAATGCATTTTCATATATAGTACAGGCAGTCAATCAAAACAACTTTTGGAACAGAAAAGTTTTTTTTTAAAGAAGCAAACTGGATAAACATTTTTTGTACCTTCAAAATGTTGTTTGTTTTCTTTGTCTCTTTGTATTATAATTTGCCTTACCACTTTTAAAGTCTTTTGTCTGTAGTACAGAAAAACTTCAAATAATGATCTATTCTACAAACAAAATAATATGAAAAATGGAATTAGTTATTCTTTCTAGGATAACATTTAGTCACAGTCCCTTGTATTAAGTGATACACAGATGCACCTTTTTTTTTATAGCCTGATTTGTCAGCATTGTTGTAGCCATGGTGATTCTAAGCGTATCAATGAGGCAAAAATTGTGGAGAGAAGTAATTTTTTTTATTATTTTATTTTTTTTATGAAGTGCTGTACATGGAGGAAACAGTTGAGTTTCCTCCATCTGCTGGGCTGACCATCAGCCCTTTTTCAGGCCCAGTACAGTTACTGCATCCAATTCTGTTTAACACGTGGCTGTTTTCTTCAGCTGCAGCAGTTGGTGTAATAATAGATGTTACCTCTTTCTGTAAACTTTGCTTTGCTGATTCATCAAGGTGTTAAATATGAAATTTAAGCATATAATTTTCCTCATTTCATTGGACAAACCTTGGTTGTTGGTTTTTTTTAGTTAAACATTTATTTTAATACTTTTTTTTCTGAGAAGAGACGTTAGCATTTCTGGTACAGGTTTGTTTGAATAAATATTTCTATTTGATCAGAGACATTATCATCTAGCCTTCTAGCTTTAGTCCTTTCAAAATTTTTCCCCTGTGAAATTTCTGAGAATGTGCGTGAATTCAAATCGCAGAAGGTGGTGACTGATGGAGTACAGTACCCTCCCACTTGTCTGTCTGGGGGAGAATGTTTCTGGTTGTACAGACCAAACAGTTATTTGGGAGACTGACAAACACATTGTGTTCACAAATAAATTTCTGACTGGTTACAAACAGTAAGGCTTGTGTGTGTTTTCAACTGAAATTTCAGAATGGAGCCCTACTTTCACAATGTAATACAGCCTTATTTTCAGTTTTAGTTTCCTAAAACTTACCAAATCATTCGAAAGAAAATTAATTTCATGTAGCTGCCATAATGTTTTGAACATGTTAGAAAGAGGGGAACAATATTTGAGAAATGACACTTGAAATGCTTAGAAGCATAAAAATGTTGATTGGAAAGGGGACCTCCAGATGTCATTTAATGCTTGAACCAGGACTGTCAAAAATTGCAAGCATGGAGGTTCCACAGATTCACTGAATAAATTGTTGCAATGCTGCACTACCTCATCGTAAAGAATTTTTCCTTCCTGTCCCACCTGCCCAGGAAAATCTGAAATTTTCACTGTTGCTATTGCAAAGAGCTTGACTCTTGTCATTTTTGTAACTGCACTTCAGTTGCTGTCTGCTATTAGGTAGTCCTGCAGGGTGCTGTTTGCCTGACAAAACAAGCTGAGATTCATCCAACCTTTCTTTGTACATTTGTTGTTCTGCCCCTTGTCTGTCTTGGTAGCCCTTGATGTTCTCAACATCCCTCTTGAATTGGGGGGCCCAACACTAGACACACTGCTGCATGCTTTAGTAGCACAGCGAAAATAGCTTCTCCCCAGCTCCTGCTGTCCTCTTAAGGTCACAGAATCACAGAATGGTACGGTTGGGAAGGAACCCTTGGAGATCACCTAGTCCAACCCCCCTGCCAAAGCAGGGTCACCTAGAGCAGGCTGCACAGGAGCACATCCAGGTGGGTTTTGAATATCTCCAGAGAAGGAGATTCCACAACCTCTGTGGGCAGCCTGCTCCAGCACTCTGCCACCCTTAAAGTAAAGAAGTTTTTCCTCATGTTGAGATGGAATTTCCTGTGTTTCAGCTTGTCGCCTTTTGAGGCTTATTGGCATTTTTACCATGAGAGCGTGCTGTTGGCTTTCATTGGTATTCGTATCCATAAGGCCAGTTACACTTAGGTGCTCTCCTAAATTTTAGACTTAGAAGTTTCAGACTTAGGAGAGAGTGATATCTTTTTTTCCACGGCCTTTTGCAGAGACACATATTTCTGCTTAGTATTTTTGCCACACACCAGTGGCTGTGCTTTTGCTACCCTGAAGTTGTAGTTTTCTGGTAGTAACCAAAATTAATTTAGTTCAAAGGAAAGACAAACATGATTTACAGGGAGTTGTATCCACTGCTAATGAAAGAGAACACAAATATCACAGAAAGGTTTAGGTTGGAAGATCATCTAGTTCCAAGTGCCCTTCCCTGGTCAGGGACACCTCCCTCTAGACCAGGTTATTCAAAGCGCCATCCAACCTAGCCTCGAACACCTCTAGGGAAGAGGCCTCCACAGCTTCTCTGGGCAACCTGTTCCAGTGTCTCACCACCCTCATAATGAAAAATTTCTTCCTGATGTCAATCTAAATCCACCCTCTTCTAGTTTGAAGACGTTACCCCTTGTCCTGTTGCTACATGCCCTTGTAAAAAGGCTCTCTCCAGACTTCTTGTCTTCAAGTCCAGTTTTGGAGAATTTTTTTCTTAAAATAGAAAATTATTAGAGCTAAGGCATTCATTAGCAGAATATTTGGTTGCTTTTGGCAGCTATCAAAAACTTTCTAAAATCTTTTTGGAGGTAGAGTTGGTGAGAAGAAAACTCACTTTTCTCACTGAAAGCAAACTGCATCTTCTTTATTCCTAGTAACGTGTTCTTGATGGCTTGCTGGTAGTGAACTAAAGTAATGTGATACTGATATTTTAAATTAAATGTGGTTTAATTTTGTATTCTTCTCATAGTTTAGGTAGCTTCTGTACTGCATGAAGATGCAGACATTTATTCTTTTGCAATGATGACAGAGAAAAGATTTGATATGGACATCGTTTCAAACAGACAAGTAAAGAGCTTTGCTTGTTGTAAACTTCCGGTAGAAAGAATCAAGGCATTAGGCACACACAGGATTGATTGGGATGTATATGAAAAACATCATTGTATAACAACGGTGCAGCTGCATCTGTAATCTCAAAGTTGTAGAACATCTGAAAGATGTTACTCGATCTTGGACCAAGATGAGCAAGTCCCTGAATAAAAGTTGAAACACTGGGGTTTCTGATATCAGAAAAAGCATAATTAAGGGGTGGCTTAATGATAAATAGGCATGAAGTACTAGCCCAGGTCTGTACTTTCTCCATGTCTCATAAAGGAAGAATATACAGATATATAAGTAAAGATGACAGATTCAAAATAACTTTTGTAGCTCACCTTTCCGCAGTTTCTCATCCTTATTTGAGTTGCTAATGTAGTCCAGCAGTAGGAAATTTAAAATCGTCATTATCTACTACTTTTAGAAGATGCATGGGCTCTACATATTCTAAAATAAACCAGCACTTTTCTAATCTAAGCTAAATAGGGATGAGGCTCAGAGTCAAGACTCAGCCTGTGATTGTGCATCTCGTTTAATTGTTGGCATGAATCGTGGCACGAGTTTGGGCCAGGCCAACTGTTCCTCCATCAGACAGTGCCCGGCTATGGCTTGAGGTACAGCATGAGTATAATGGATGGTGTGGATGAGGCTGTCTCTGTTTGAAATGGGGAGAATTCCTTCATATGGATGTGAGTTGTGCCATTTTAACTTGCCATCAGGGCTATAGGGGCAGGTTCTGGCTTATTTTATTTACTAGACTAGATGTAGCCTTCTAGTAACGCCTTCCTGTGGGCTCTTCCAAGAGTGAGATGTTTGTCCAAGTTTCAGAAAGAAACAATGTGCTGCTTCAGTTGGCAAACAACAAAAAAAAATACACTAAGGTCGTTGGTGTCGTTTATTGGAACGCTGTCATGCGTAAGGATGTGTTTAGTACCTGTGAACATCTTGGTGTCTGCATGGCATTGTACCTGGAAGAAATTATTAACTCTGGTGTCTGAAAGAAGTACAGATACTAATTTTAGTGCAGCATAACACTGAGGTGATGCTGCTGCTTCTGGCTGCAGAGTCACTTTCAGGGTATCGCATATACTTTCGTGAATACACATTTAATCTTTATTAATAAAGCTTTTTGTTGCGGCTAGTGAGAGTGATGAAGCACTAGTTGGTTCTCTCATTTTAATCGAAGTGGTTTAAATGAGTTGTGATAAACCTGTGTGAGCTTGAAATAAAAATAAATCACTGGAGTTCATGCTGTAACACAAGTTGAGGAGATTGTCATCTGCTTCTCTTTGTTTCAGTGCTTTCTGTTTTATTTTCAGATTGTCTTCTTGCAGTGTGGTAGGTTTGTGGAGTTTCATTCGCAACACGGCCATTACTACAAGACAAGAATACCAAAATTTGGTAGAGATTTCTCTTATCACTATCCATCGTGTGACCTGTATTTTGTAGGAGCAAGGTACTGATTAAGTGGATTATATTGTTTCACTTTTGTTA
Organism: Rissa tridactyla; assembly: GCF_028500815.1. Lineage (NCBI taxonomy): Eukaryota > Metazoa > Chordata > Aves > Charadriiformes > Laridae > Rissa > Rissa tridactyla. Next base: position 110,961,233 of record NC_071468.1, on the reverse strand, counting down.
GCAATGTTTTCCAAAAATAAAATTAATATTAAAATACCAGAAATGTTAAAAGTTGGAAGAAGTGGCAATTCCTTAGAAGTTAGTAATGTAGACTGTTTGTGAACAGTGGAAAATGTGGGAAGACTAAGATTAATTCAGTTCCTGTACTGTTTTAAGACTTTTTTTCTTCGATTCTAAAACCAGGTACATTATGTATTTGCAAATTTGTTATAAAAATTGCAGTTCGGTGTCTTGTCCTAAAAGCGATTAGCATCTAAGGAAGGAAAATTAACTTCTATCCTGGTTGGTGTTTTGTTGCTGTTAAAGCGTGAGTCAAATCACATAAAATAAGTATTTGAGTTTGTGAGAAGACATAGTGAAAATAAAATGAGGTCTTTAGGGTTTCAAATAAAATAAGTAGCAATTCAAGATGTAATGTAAATCATAGGAAATGAAAAGATTTTAAGAAAGGAATTAATGCATCTTTTCCCTGGGAAAAGAAGGGATATCACAGTGTAATAAATATCTTTGGTGAACATGCACATTTTTCTCTGTATTTTTCACACTGAAGGATAGATGTGTCTTATATTTCAGAATGTGAAGTCTGAAAATTGTGCATTTGGTAAAATTAGGCTGTCAGCAAGAATCTTTATAACTCCTCCTACCTTATGACAGTATTTTCAGTATTTGTAAAAGAAGAGTAATTTTGGATTTTTCCTTTGTAGTTCTGAAGTATACAGGCTAAATCTGGAACAAGGAAGGTTTCTCAACTCCCTGCAAAGTGATGCTTCGTAAGTAATCTGTAATGCATGGCATCTATCTGTCTTCTTTCCACCAGGTGGAAGCAAACTACTAGAATGCTCACCATCAGTACTGTATCTGAATACTGCCCAAACGCATTGTAGAGTTGAAAAGGAACATATGCTGAGTGTGAGCCTCATTTTATTTTATGTTCTGTAATTCTTTGTTCTAGTTTTTGTGCTTTAATTGAGTTTTCTTTTGTGGATATTCTAAAATTGCTTAATATAGACTTGTAATAGGTATTATATAACTTGATCTTAAGAGCATTTCATTAAAACTTTGCCATTATTGCTCAATTTAGCCATCATATAGAGATCTACCCACAGGGTATGTACTTTCCCAGACATGTCTTTGTCCTTCTGCTCTTGGAGTAGCCCAAAGAGAATTTTTGTATCTCCAGCATGTGTCTGATTCTTTTGAAAACCCTACCAGAGCAGGAGCTGGGCTCCTTTCATGTGGGGAGAGGCAGATGAGAAGAACAGACTTGGCTAGATAAAGTGGCTAGTTGGTGGGCAACAGCTGGTGTTCAGTGGGTAGGATAGCTTAATGGACGAAGCAATATTTGGGAAGGCACAATACAGAAACCGAGCAGCATTAAAAAAAAAAAAGTGGGAAAATCCTGGAGTAGGAGACCTAAGGGTGTAGTGTAAAATCTGAATTAGAGAGATGAGACTTGAAGTTGTGGGAAGGTTGTGAAGTGGGGGAGTTGGATGAGTTACAGAGTTAGAGATGGGGGGATTTGCATGGAAGAAGTTGGAAAGTGCTGGGATGAATGGTGTAAAGAGAAGTATTTGTACTTTGGAAGAATTGTTGGAGAAATACAGGGCTCTTGGATGCCCTGTTGAGAAATAAAGTACTTGGGTGAGGGAAGGGAAGACAGGCCATTCATCAGAATATGCTGGAGATGTAAGCTTCAGAACGTAAGTAATTGGGAAGACATTTTTGCATAACTGAGTGGCTTAAGAATATAGTGGAGCAGAGCGATATGGCAGGGCGTGGTGGTAGGTGGCGGATATGGGCAGAGAAACACGGAATCATTCAGGTTGGAAAGAACCTCAGAGCCCAGCCTCCTGCTGAAGGCATGGTCACACTGAATTCAGATGAATTTTCCCAGAGGGTTTTGAAAACTCCAAGGATGGAAATTCCACAGCCTCTATGGGCAACCCATTCTAGTGCTTAATTATCCTCATAGTATAAAAATATTATCCTTGCATACAGTTGGAACCTTACCTGTTTCAAGTAATCAGCACTGTCTCTGATGACTCCAAATTCTTGGTAAGCTCCTCTTAAGTATGGGAAGCTGTTGTTAGTTGGCCATCCATCCCTCCCTCCCTCCCTCCAGCTTTTGCTTTTCCCAGCTGAGCAATAGTGTACATGATTACAGAAATCTTTTGTGAATCTTTTTCATGTGTTAAATTATTCTGAGGTCATTAAACTTGCTCCTTTTTCTGTTTTAGAGAGAGTAATGCCTGTGACATAAATCCTGTACACTTCTTGTTTGCTATGGGAACGGCTGAGGTAAATGTTTGCATTCCTTTTATAAAAAGGGCAGCAGTGTTTGTTTCTTTTTTATGTAAGTTTGCATGAGGATAAGACGAAATCATGACAGGAACCTCATTAATTAATTTGATCTCATTTGCTATATTAAGTATAGATCTGTTAAACAAAATGACTTTTTAGAGCATAGTGCAGATAATAATTTCTGAGCTACCTTGGTTGCTGAGATGTTTGAGATTTTGGAAATAGGAGAGAACATAATGTTATGTTGCTTTACAGTATAGCCATCTGTAGAGATTAACTAGCACGTGAACCCCATTAATCTTCAGAAATTTCGTGTTAATGGTTTTGATTCAGATCACGTTTTTTAAAACTATAAATCAGATGTGTGGAGCTTGTATGCAATTATTAGAACAACTCATGTCAACCTAGGAAATTTGATTAATTATTCATAGACTAAGTAATTCATAATTTTATTTAAACATTTTCAGAATACCAGACATATGTTGCATAAGCTTGAAATGTATTTTCTAAATTGTTTAGGGTAAAGTGGAATGCTGGGATCCGAGAACTAGAAATCGTGTTGGGCTGTTGGACTGTGCTTTAAGCAGTGTGACAGCAGACACAGAGTGAGTAAAGGCTACCTTTCCAAAGTGTGGTGTTCTGTTTTTTTCAGAAGTTTTGCTTTTCGAAACAAATCCCACTTTGTATGAAAATGAGCTGCCCGTGATCTTCTCATTGCTAGTGTGAATAAAGAGTTCTCTTAGACATAAATGGAGTCTCTTAGTTATTGATATGAGTAGTAGTGGCTAATTTTCTATACAACCATAAGTTGTGAATGTAAACAATACAGCTTTTTGAAGCAGAATTTCTGTGTCATATCTGTAAATTAATTTACATTCATTATCTTAGCTATTTTTAAGATTGAAAAAAATATTTGCAGCCTTTATTGAAAGACTGTCTAACTATAAGCATTGTGCTTTGCAGGATAGATGGTTTACCATCCGTTTCGGCACTGAAATTTGATGGAGCTTTGAATATGGCTGTTGGAACATCTACTGGGCAGGTAGACTTAACTGCATCTACAGCAGTTCTTAGGAGATCCTGTTCTTGCAGTTGCCAGTCCAGGTCTATTATACATTGAGTGCGCTTATTGTAATGTCAATATATATTAATAAAAGCATTTATAAAAGCATAAATTAAATGTATAGATTTAAGCTACAAATTAATTTTGTCAAATGGTCATGCTCTTCAGAATAGTGTAGGGACCACTGAAAATCATCACAACCTACATACGTATAACTTCAAAGAGTCAAGTATGTGGGGAAGTTGTTGTTTTTTGAGACTGAATCAGTACTATCTCGATGCAACATATATGGTATCCCATATCTTGATGGTGGCTAACAAAGCAGAAGCGATTGTCTCTCAACTATTGTTCTTACTGCGTTATCTTTCTATAAGGGATCATTTAGATTCATTTTTTCATTGTTACCATAATATTTGTTAAGTGGAGTATGGGGATTTTTTTCTGCCTTCATCATTCTTTTGTTGGATTTAGAAAACTGTAGCTTATTCAAGAGCAGATAGGTATGTTAGAGTTGTATTTATGATAATGTCAGTATACATGTCAAGCAAGTTTTATTGGAGATTATATTTTTTATTAAACCGATAATATTTTTTTCTCAAAATTATTACTATTCATAACTTTGCGTGTGAAAGATTTAAGGTCTTTTTCAAGTTCCATAGGAAACTTTGGAGACAGGGCCTGTACTCTCTACTTTCCTTAAAATAAAAAATTACATTCTCTTGATGTTCCACTGAGTGAAAGTGATACTCACTGAATGCAGAAGGGAGTCTGAAAATTTAAATCTTGTGAGAACAGCACAAGAATCTGAAAGTGAAATATTAGTAATTAAGAAATACTAAAAGCCTTGAAAATGGTTCGTTTTTTCAATGGAAACTAAAAAGACTTTAGAAAGATGGTGAGCTCTTAAATTTTCTCTTAATCTTTCTAGACTGAAGTATTCTGAGGTTAAAATATATTGTCAGAATAAACTGGGCTCATTTAATAAGCTGTTTTCAGAATTTAAACTGATTTATTTTACATAAATCCTGTCCATGTATTTAAGTAAAAAAAAATCTTAAGTTTAGTTTAACCTTTAGTGAAGATCTGGTGTGCGTGACTTCCTCGTGATCTTTCAATATTGTAAGTTTAATGTGTCTCTTATTCTTCAAGGTTTTATTATATGATCTCCGGTCTAGTAATCCATTAATAGTCAAAGATCACCACTATGGCTTGCCTATTAAGTCAATTCAGTTTCAGCATCAGTTGGATTTAATTATCTCTGCAGATTGTCGAATCATAAAAATGTGGAACAAAGATACGGTAAGTGTTTTTATGTTGCTGCCTTCAAAATGTTTAATTATTTTTTTTTTTTTCATGCAGCTTGAATAATAAGGCTGAAATTCAGTGTAGGAAGTTGTGTTTTTAATGTATCCTAATTTACATAGCATTTTGTCCTGTCTGACTAAATAAACCAACATCTGGGAAGGTATTCAACAGCCTGTCAGGTATAAAGATACAGTTTTAGGTATTTTTTTAGCTGTTTGTACATGTCTGCCTATGCTTCTTCAGTAGATGCTTCTTTCAGTAGAAGGATTTAAACATAAAAAATAGTATCTTAGCCATGGCCTTGCTTTGTCTATTTCTCACAGTGTGCTTGAACACATCCAGTTATGGTTTTTCACGAGAGAAAACATGGTCATTCCACCTCCTTGCTCAAAGAAGGGCTAACTTCAGAGGTAGATCAGTTAGTTTATGATGTATTAAAATCGGATAAGGCTTATTTTCACAGAAAGCTATTTGTATACTGAAGCAGATACAATGCCTGGATCCAAATACCAATGTGTATTATGCTGTGTTAATGGACTGCGTTGCAATAGGCAGCATCTTTATCCCTGCCTTTTGCACCCTAAGTGAAGTTGAAATCTCTAATTTTCACAAGACTTGCTTTCATTATATCGTGCTGTTCTTTTTCTTATCTTTCTGTCAATGCAGCTTGCACAAAGTATGTTACTCCATAGATTCATAGGAACACTACTGTAACTTGGTTTGATTTGAGGGGCTATGTTTAGTCATTGTATTCCTTCTAAAAAACACGCTCCATCTGTGCTTTTCCAGCTTTAGAATGAAACATACCAAGAGCTGTTACAGTAGTTTAGAGGCTCTTTTTCCTGACTATTTCAGGCAGTCATTTCTCTATTGTTGTGCTTCTTCATGAACTTTCAACAGCCTCATTTCATTTTTTTTTCTGTGATCGCAAACAGTTTTTGGGAAGCTCCTCTGCAGTTACTTTTTATTGTTTAAAAGAGCAAATAAATTATTGGTTATTATTTAAAACATCTGCAGCGGCCTCTCTCCATTTTTCCTAGGTATATACATTTCCCTCATTGAGCATGAAAGACTGTGAGGTTTGTCAGGTGGCCTCCGCAGTGGGAAAAGGGAGGGTTTCTTACTGCTGGAAGGCAAAGATAGCTTTGGACTCTTTCCTAGAGTATGTTCCAGCTGGCTCCACCTCTCCCAGATGTTGGTTCCTGACTATCTCTGGCTGGGAACCAACTGCAGAGGCAGACTGTGGGGTGGAGAGCATATGGCTTTGATACCAGAATAGCCCCATGCTGAGACGTGCCTTGGGGTGGGGAGCGTGAGGCTTTTGTCTGCTAAGAGCCGGGGTGGGGGAGGACTCCTATTAATCATCGGGGAGAGACCAGAGGTGGGTGGGGTAACAGCATGTAACTGGGAGGGAAAGGAAGGGCCCAGAAAGGTAGGTGGGATTGCTGCAGGGAAAGAAAAAAGAGGAATAGGATCAAAATTTGCTCTGTTCCTGTCCCTCATTTAGAACCGTGTGGGCATGTACTCTCATGCTTCGGATTCTGCGGCCCAGTTCTTAGAGACTCTTCCTTTGCTGGCTGTCTTGTGTGTTGGCTTATAAGAGCACCTGTATTTTGTCTGGGTTTTTCAGACTCTGTTCCAATTCTTATTTTTTTTGGAGAATGTTGTTTCCTGCTTTTACCTTTTTCTTAAATAACCTTTATAACTTCAAATCTGATCTAAGCTAGATACCACAGGATGCTTTTACTACTTTTATTTTGTATTTAGACCTTTTTTTAATACTGAGTTTATAAATTACAGATAAAGTGCTGAACTATATTTCATTTACGTAGGCATGAGCAGGGTGGAGGAACCAAGCTCCAGAATTGAATTCCACTCCAAGTCCATCATTTCAGCTCATGATACTAAAATAAAATTATTTAAAACAACCCCATTCAGACTTGAACAAAAGGAGGGTTGCACTGGCAATGTGCCAGGAACTTACGGACCTCACCGCCCCCCTTGTGCATAAAGTAAAATAAAGCAGATCTGACACACATATTTTCAACACGGAAGTGTGAGCTGAGAAATTCAAGGTGCCACTGTATGTTGCTGTGTCTTCAATAACCAGTAGGCTACGCTTCCTTGTAGGAGATCGGATCAGAGACAAAATACAATACTGAGCTCCTTGTGTTATGTTCAGATACTTTAATAACATTTTATTCTTTTGCAAAATCTGTTCCATCTTTATTCTGTCACATTTCTTAGCTTCTGTAATGCCTATTCTTCATATTTAGATTTACTAAATTTATTTATATTGTTTGGAATTCTTTATAATCTATCTTCTTATACAATTCCAGGGGAAGATATTTACTTCAATGGAGCCAGAATATGGTATCAATGATGTCTGCCTGTATCCAAATTCAGGTATGTTAGATATATTAGTGTCTTCATAAGTTCAAAAGGGAAAGCTTGTGTTAACCCAAGCTGCGGTCTTTTTTTCTGTTGAGGTGATATGAATTAGGTCCACTTTTCCTCCTTATGACACAGTTAGGAAAAAATGGTTACTTGTCAGTTTGTGTCATTGTTTCCTCTGCTTCTGTATTTAAATCGGAGCCTATTTGCAGCTAGGAGCTGCTGTGCTGTCTATTGGGTGATCGACCTCTTTTGCCCTTTCAAATATCTGAAGTGTTTTGTTTCATAAGAATAGGAATTTTGGCTTTTTGTCTCGGCTAAGTCACAGATAAGTCAGAGCTTGCTTTCTAGAGCTAGGAAAAATCTCTTTACAGCAAGTTTACAAATTTTTACAAGCGTTTACGACTATTTGATCTTTCTTCATTTTAGATATTGTGCTTATTGTGCCCTCCTTGAAAATTATTTCTTTGGTTTTAAGTGTAGATTCATAAGTGCATAGATTTGCATGCTTTTTGTGACTCTTCTCAGAATTGCTGTGTCTCATAACATTATGTTAGAGGTCAAAACTGAGGGTCCCTTTTAACCAAAGTATCCAGATCCTACTTTATGAGTAAAAGTACTTTACAAAATGCTGATTGTACATGCATATGTGTTTTGGTTGTACCTCAGATTGCAACTGGCCTTAATTTTCCCTGTTTAATCTGAGTTGCTTAGTTCTTATCTACTATGTGACACCTACTTCCTTTTTAGAAAGTACTGAAAAAGATGAAATAAAAATTAGGGCCACTAGGATGGCAGAGGACAAAATTCTTGATCCAGAGAATGCCTGTGTTGCAAACTCTGCTATTACCTTAATTTTAGAGAGAGGTAGCAGCAAAGACAGAGCGACTTGGACTTTGATTCATACTAGCAGCTCAAATTCAAGATTGTAGATAAGTGAGTTTGAGATTTCTAGCGAGTTAAAACTTATCTTGTCTTTTCTGCCAACTTCAGTTGAGAATGTGGTTTGGTTTTTTTTTTTTTTTTTGTAAGATGAGCACTTAAGTACTGATCCCTGCTGAGAGGGTGGGCATTTTTGACCTTATGCGGCGGCAGAAATGTAATGGTCTGCAGGACCTTGCTGATGAAAATATTAACTTGCTTCCATGGTGCTCAGGTTTAGACCCCTCTGAAACAGAGTGGTGTTTCACTACTTAGGAATTGGGCTAGATTTTTCTGAGCCCTCAAAAAGGCATTAATATAATTTTTATTTGCGTTCCATGTATTCGTTTTTCCCAGATCCAAGTGCCAGAAATAATGTAAGCAAAGAATGTAATGTAAGCCTGCCAACACAGGGACTTTATGGCATGGTGCTGAGGGTACATCTCGTGTGCCCTGGTTGTATGTATGAGTTCATTTGGGTGTATTTGAGAATAACTGTGTGGTAAAAGTGTGGACCGTGCAACATGGAAGTAGAAGAACCTGGTCGTCTCTCATCCAGTAGTGACTATGGAGAGAGGTCATTGGAGTGAATTATCTTTTGCATTTCATCCAGGTTTCACCTTTGAGTTCACTGATTTTATCCAAAAGAGAACCCAGGAGTGAATTAACATCCATGCAGCATTCATAATGAAGGGCTCAAGACAGGGAGTAAACCAAGTTATTTGACAGTGTAAAATCTTAGTGTAATTTAGGTTGGAAGGGACCTCTGGGGGTCATACATTTCCTGCTCAAAGCAACGAAAAACTTCAAGTTAGACCTAACTTCAAATCTGATCAGGTTGCTCAGCTCATAACCAGTCAAGTTTGAATGCCTACAAGGATGGATGTTACTCAGCTATGGACGCTCTGTAGCCGCTGTGGTATGTAGACATGCCTCAGGTGCTTCTGCAGAAATGATTTTCATAAGGCTCTGCCGGAAGAATTTTGTAGCACAAAGAATTGAATGCACATATCTCCCTAATGTTGTTTATTGGACATTACTTTTTCATGTGTCTGATCTGGATCCAAGTCAGTGATCAAGACTGTGCATTCCAGTCCTGTGTCCTATGTCTCCTCCCTAAGTCAGTTCTGCTTTTCTTATTGTTCTTGCTTCGAGCATGTCTGTAGTGTCTGTAGCGGAGCAGGTTGATGTCTTTTGGTAAGAACTGTCGTGGGATGAAAACTAGGTTGTATTTTATAATCATATGGAGGCAGAGGAGGGAAAACTAGAACTTGTTGCAGTGAAAATTAAGAGACTTAAGGTAAGAGGTGGTGCATTACGTCTTTGTCATAAATACTGTTGCTCCAGAATTTAAGGTGGTTAGCATGACCTCATGCTCATTTAGAATTTAAAGAATAATAATGATTGAATATCTGAAAAGAAAGAAGTACTTTCAGTGATACGAACTTGCAGTTGTAGAAAGATGGACATACAATATCAATTAGGTACCAGGATGGCTGTGGCTGAGTGCTCTCATTGGTGCCCCAGCATTCTCAGAGCACCGCTGGACGGGTGTTGGTGGAGCCAGCGTGGCACAGGAAGCTCAAGAGATATTTGCCTAGCTTGTGTTTTAACACCTTCTACAAAACTGCTGCTCAGAAAGACCATGCCCTAATCTCACCCTCATGCTCTCACGTTCACTTAAAACAGCTTTGCAGTTCATCATTGGAAAGCACAAAACGCTTCCATGTTTTATTTCACTGATGTGGATCAAAATTCAGAATTTGTTTCATTAGAAACACTTTCATGTTTTATTTCAAATTGAAGAGAACAATTTCAGAAATGCCACAAACCAGAAGTCATTGAATCTGTATTTAGAATGCTTTTGTTTAGGGAAAATTGATATCTAGTATGTCTACACATTCTACTTTTCCATTTTTTATTTATGATTTTATTACAGTAGTTGTAATAATCAAATTTTGTTTTAAAACCACAGAAGGTAGCTGCTACTTTGGATTAGTTGCAGCCCTTTTTTACCTCAAAATGTCTGCTGCATGTGCAGTAATGAAATAGTTTTAACAGTGTATTGTCACAATTATTTAAAAAAAAACTAAAAAAATAATTGGAAAAGTGAAATTACATTGTAACGTAAAACATTCTGAAATATTTATGGTAAACTGTTGATCAGTATAATGTGAATTACTCTTTTTCAACAGTATTTTTTGTTGTAGTTGGGTGTTTTATTTTATCAGCAGCTTCAGTACTACTGCCTTTCATGGGAAGCAAACCCTTGTGTATCTTTGACCAAACTACATGGTGATAAAAAAACCCACTGGATCTCTTAAACTAGTTATGAATTTCTTTTTCTCTGATCACACATGCACAGAGTGGGGCTGGGGAAAAAAGGTTTACCACTTACTGAGTAGCCTTGACTCAGCTTCAGTTAAGTTGTAAAATATAAATGAAACGTAACAGCATCTTCAGCGTATAGAAATCTGTGCCTCATTTGTTTCAATTATTGTAAAAAAAAGTTTTGAAGCTACAAATTTGCATTTTCTGAAACGGTTTCTCCCATTTACTGTTGCTTCATACTCATATTTTCTTTGCTTTAAATTGATGATACTGTATAGCAGACCACTTTCCAAAGATGGTCTTATTAAAACTTCTCTGAAAAAGAGAGTTCTCATTTATTTCTCTTTTAAAGTGATCAAACTAGGCTGCTGGGTAGTTTGCTAGGGTGTGGTCTCTCTTCTCATAAAAATTGCTTAAAACTAACAAGCTGAAACAATGAAAATGTGCGCAGTAGACTTCTCTTTTCACAGAATTGCTCCTTTTTTTTTACTCTTTTATTTCCCTTGTAATATACGCCCATGGACTGTTCCAAAGACCGTTTTTCCCTCCTTTAGTTATTGGTGGAAGAATCTGAAAGAGGAGGTTTTCCTTTTACTGTCATCTTGGTAGCACCTGCAGAATTAACTTCTATCCTTTTATCTCTACTGATTCATATTCAGTCAATGGAGAAAAGTTTTGTCTCCTGAAACAGTAGTGAGCATGGTGATAAGTTAAAGGACCGTGTCATCTATGTACTATTCTATAATATATGCATATAGCACAAGAGTGTGTGTGTGTGTCTGTATATTTGTGTATATGCTATAAATTCTTGCTTTTTCCTTAAACTGCCTGCAAACCTTTCCAGGTATGGTTTTTAGCCTCAGTTTGCTGACTAAGCTTTCACAAATTTCTTGCTTTGCCAGGAAAGCAAGCCCCCTGTTTGCTGACATTATAAGCTGCATTGTGTGTTTTTAATAAAAGGATTAGGTAGGAAGGATTACTCCACCCATGTTAATTGCGTTCCTCTAGTTGGGTGTAAATTATATTTCTACCCTCTGGGTGTGTAGTAATTGACCCAGTTATTCATAGTCTCAGTGGCGTATCTTACAATACTTTCAGATCTGAATGTTATCTAACGTGATTGTTCTTTTCTTCTTCACGTTCCATCTCTTGTATTACCTGGTGATCGGCTACGTTGGAAGACAAAATTGAGATAAATGTGAAAGTATATGCCCAACCTTCTTATTTGTCTGTTATTGTAGAAGGAAATTGATAGCATTTCTCATTTTGAACTTCATGAAGTCTTGTAGCAGTTGGAGATTTTCCATGGATTTTAATATTTCCGCAGGAGTTTTTTATATTCAGAGTATTTGCAACCCTTATTCGTGGTGTTTCTTAGGTATATTCGTAGATATTTCAAATTTTACATTTGCCCCAGTTGGCTGATATCACTAATATTACTGCATTTGAAGCCACAATATCGTGTCTCTCATTTTCTGTTGACAGGCTACTGTTGCGTTGATTTCCCAAGATGAAATATGAATAAAGGTGTAAACCACGTTACGATTTATGACTTCGTTTAGACTATAGATGTGTTTAAATGCAAACCAAATAAACAACCCCCCTTGTATTAATAATACAAGTTTATGGCCAAGGTAGTTTTTAAGTGCAGTACTAACTGGATTTGTTCTAAATATTATTATGGCATGAACTATTTAAATTTGTTATGAGAATTGGCAGCCCGCAGTTGTCAGGACTTAGTGTTGCTTGGAGTGGTGCTGAACACTTGTTAAGAGAGAGAACAAAAGGGGATGAATATGTAGGAAACAAAGCTTCATTAGTTGTGCTGCTATCAGACTTTTTTTCCTTAGCATTTGACACAACAATTTATTATGGGTCCCGATTAGCTGTTCCATTGCCGGCCCAGACTATGTAGTGTATGAGCTGCGGGTAATGTGATTTCACCCCTCCTCCCCTAACCCAGGAAGGATTATTTCCCTACAAATACTCAGGTTGCCATTCTAATTATTTAACATTTTTTTTGTGCCAGCAAATTTTCCATTTTTTCCATTTTTTTCTCTGGAAAGATATTTTAAGTTCTCTGTACAAATCTACTTCATGTGAATTAAATGCGTCAAGTATATATATATTTTTTTTTTTAAAAGTAGTGTTATCCTCTTGTGACCAATATTTTTAATGCGGAAATCTCTTTTTAGGAATGCTAATGACTGCCAATGAAGCCCCTAAAATGAATATCTATTATATACCAGTAAGTAATACACATTCTTGCTGATATTGCTCTTTTAAAAGTCAGTTGTTTGGTGCCATCCAGGTATTCATGTTGGAAAATTACTTCTGCAAATTCATGTCTACACTCTCTGACTTCTGATGATAATGTAAATTTAAGCTAATTATAATTTATTAATGTAACTCATTGAATTACTAAAAAAAACGGCCTGTAATTTGTCTTTTGCTACCAGTTCCAAAATTGGCTGGTGGCACTAGGAAATTCAAGTGGAACTTTGCCAGAAAAAGTAGTTTTTGATAGCTAATCAGAAAATAATTCCTAAGTAGGGACCGTATACCTTACTTTCAAGATAATAATTTTGCTTTGTTGCGAAATGTTTCATTATTATCTTTAATATGTGGTGTATAGTGACGTAGTCATGGCAATAAATGTTATTCTCTGTTCTGACCCAGAAATGTTATTGTGTGCCTTCAAGTATGGCTCGTGGCTGTAGTTTCTGCTCAGTGCCCTGCTTGAATTGCAGCTTTTCACATGAGGAGCTCTTCACTTGAAAGGCTTAACTGTAGGTTAACGGTACGTTACGTCTCTGCAGGTTGGTTTTAGGGAGACTCAACAGCAAGCCTTCTGCTGTTAGGGAATGGTACGGAAAGCTACACCTGCCGTTCACTCTTGTTTTGGTTCTGATTCTGCACTGCATGCACTAGGGCGTTTTTGGCGCCGTTGGAGATAAATAGTAGGATGTATACGCCAATGTTACAAGCAGAATAGCTGACCAGACTATAAATCTTCATTAATTTTATTCACATTCTGGGCAAACTGTAAAATTTCTTAAGTTTGAAATATATTTTTAACTGTTTTTTTTAAATCGGCCAAGAAGTCTGAATTCAGATAATAAATTTTAAATTAATTTTAATTTAAATTTCTTTAGTTTATTTCTGGGTCGTCTCCTTCCTTCCTCATATGATCTTGATTACATTTAAGATGGAGGTTCATCGGTCGACATTTTTCTTTGTGGAATAGGTACAATATAGCTGTTGTATGGACATGTCTAAACACGACAGTATACCCCTCTAAACAATTCTGTAGTCTGGTTATATTTGCTTTTATTATTAGATTTTTTGCATTTACAGAAAGGTAAAATTTTATATTTTGTGTGTCATTGCTGTTCTTTAGATATAAATTATCTGTTTCTCTAATTCAGCTCTAACCAACTTATGTTTTGTGAACTGGAGCTGTTCCATGCTTTGGAAAACAAAGGGCGGGGGGGCAACAAATACTTTTGTATTTAAGACAAATATTAGCTGTAGTAGAAGCAGAACGCTTTGTTTCTGTTTACCTTGTCCTTTGTAAGGTTTAGAGAGTAACTCTCCAAGCATTTTTTTATCTATCATCTTTTTAATTAATGGATTGGGGAGGACAAACTCCTGTATTTTCAGTCTGATGTGTTCTTAAAACTTGAATGGACTGGTTACTCAATTTAAGTAATTCAGATGGAAAAAGCATTCCTTCTGTCACTAAGGGCAAGGTTCAGCTTCTCTCTGAAAATTCTGCACTGAGATTTTTTTTTTTTTTATGCAGGTGTGCATGATGTATGAACTTCACAGCTATAGTATATTAGAGGTATATATCCAACATTGCCGTTTAGCCAAAAAACTATTTCATTGCCTTGATTGTCACCAGCAATGAATGTTTGTTAGAACTTGTTCTAGCCAGTATTATTTTGAGTATTCTTGCACGTATTGTAAATCAAAATGCAAAATACTTATTTTTTACTCTCTCAGAAATCTTACTCTTGCAGAATCCTCTGTGAATACTGAATTCATGTTTCTGAAGTCAGATAAGTAATTTTTAGCTAAGAAATGTAATACTTAGCAGACATTATTGCAAACCAAAATATTGACTAATACTATCTAGTATTTTTGCAGCGTGCAGGCTATTCCAATGAAAATTAACACAAATCTTTCCTTAAACCATCTTCTTTTGTCACCATTCTCTGATTAGTGGTACCTGAATCTGCCTGAACTTGTTTGGATCATACCTTTTTATGGGTTTTACATTCACAGTGACACGAGTATACAAATGGATCCAAATTATGAACATTAATGCATAAAAATAAATATGAGTTCTATTTTTTAATAAGAAAATTTAAAATTTTATTCAAAGGCCGCTGCCCAGATTAAATTCGCTTTTTGAATAAGGTAAACTTCTCCAGTTCACGTCAATGGCTTTGAGTTTGAAGGCTGCTGAAGGTATCTTAAATACTGGCATGACTTTTTTTTTAGTCAACAAGCTGTGGTTCATTTCAAAAGACAGAATGCTTATTTTAGACAATAGACAAGTTAAAGGTAATGAGAAGAAGTTCCTCTGAAATAGAGACAGGGGTCTCACGCTTAAGTAATTGGCTTTTTTACCCTGTCTGCCTTTTCACAAGCAAGACTGAAGGGACTGGCGCATAGCGTTGTATAATGGAAGGGTTTCTTACTGCATTTCCTAAAAATCAAGTATGTAGCTCAGTAAATCTGTTTTGGTTGGCTGTTTTGGGTTTGGTTTTTCTTTTTTAATCTCCTTTTTAAATGAAGAAAATAAAAAATGGAGAAGTCGTGTCAGCCTTAAGGTGCTCCAGGGCATTTGTTATTAAGGAAAGCTCAATGTTATTAACGTGTGCATGTTACAGTTTTATTCCTTGATCTTTTGGGCTAGTTATTTGAGCTCAGAGATGCACACCTGTCCTTTGGTTTCGATGTCAGTAAATTATTAAGACATGTTTTTTTTTTCCATCCTTGGAACACTGAGTAATTTCCTTGCACAGGCAAAGAAGAGTTTGGTTGCATGTGTGTTTGGAGCAAAACTTTAAAGAAGTAGTGATTTGCTGTATTACCTGATCTCTTTCCATAGTCTAGTTTTCTGGTTTTTTCCAAGAGCTAGGGTTCACTGTTTTTCCAGTGAATAGCTTAATTTTCTGTTTGTTTGTTTACTTTGAGATAGACATGAATACTACTTAAAATGCGTCATCTGTTTTTTGAGATGTTGACAAGAACTGAGTTAGAATTCTTGAATTCCACAACAGAATAAATGCCTGGGGGAAATGCTACTACTATAAAGGACAGCTGTGTTTCAGAGCTCTTGGAAGTACTTTTGTGCAAATAGAATCCATTCGATTGCCCTAGCCTGCTCATTGCCCTGTAGTGCTAGTAACTATTCTCTTTTTAAATCTTCACTGGAACAGCTACAAGGAATTACCATGGTCATGGTCGAGGAGGATACTTAACGTGTTGAATGGATGGTGCTGTGCTCCAGCCTTCTAGTTTACAACATAAGAAATAAAAATGTGCAGAAGAAGAAGAAGAGATGCGCAGGGGTCGGAGTCTTGCAGAGCAGGAGTGTATGTGTACGCGGATGGGTGCAGCCAGACCCAGCGTCCTCGGTCCTTGATTGAAGTTGGCCAGACAGCGCAGGACTGTGCCCAGCCCAATATACCCAGCCTCTCAGCAGGTTTTATTAGTGTGGGCACAGCGCTGAGCTAACACAGCTCCATCGCTTGTGAACCAGAGCTGGCTCCTGTCCGGCCAGCTTGGAGTATGGTCTGACTGAGCTCATGTCTGACTGAATTATCTGTGTACATGTGCCCATTCTCTCCATTGTTAATGCCAAAGCTAAATTTCCACTGCAGAACCAAAAAAATGACTGTCTCTTGAACTTCAGGATTATAAAAGAGTTGACAACGGGTATCATAATATTGTCTGTAAATGAAATAGCATGCATCAGCTTTTCCTGCAGAATTTTCAACAATATAGCAATGACATTTGAGACTAGGAATGTCTGAGAGAACTATGCTTCTCTTAAAAAAAAAAAAAAAAAAAAAAAAAGAAATAATTGCCACACTTGTTTCTTTTGTGTGCAAAGCTGTTAGTAGAGGGAAAAGAAGATGATTTTTGGTTTACTAGAAAGGACAGGCAGGTTTGCTTTTAAATGGCAGGAAGATGCCTTATACAGGTAAACAGTTGCAGGGAGGGAGTAAAAGCCAAACCGAATCTGGTTAAATTCATACAGTTCGAGAACGAGAAGTAACTCTGTACCTTCACTGGCCATTAAAATGAAATATTTGTTTTACATAGGTAACATCTAGCTTAGAGACTTTGTTTTTGTTTTATTTTGTTGGGCTTTAATGAGGGCAAGTGCCTCTGACTGGAATTGGGCTGTTTGCCAATAGCTTAATAGTTAACTTGCAGTTTATGCAAACATTTGAAACGTACTTCTTGCCAGCTGGCTTCCTGGTATATCGCTTTGATGTGTGCCTCGGGAAGGTTGAAATGAAAGATGTGTGTGCCTTGGGATACTTTTCAGACTACTGACTCAGAAACGTAAGTTGAGTCAATAGTGCAACCAGGTCCTGGCCAACGAAGCGAAGGGAGGAAGAAGCTCCACCAACACATGGTGGTCCACTGGCCTGTGATCTGAGATGAGCTGGATTCTCTTAAGTTTAATTGAGGCTGTCAGCTTCCACGATACATAATGTTCTCTTTTCAGGTTGTGCAGAAAAAAGCCCTGCGTGTTAGCTCCCGGATGCTCTGGGTGGAAGGCAAGGGGCATAGGTGTTTACTACTGGTTACATGAACATGTCTGATCTTAGCACAGACATTTCAAATCAGTCCTGTCTCCTTTATTGGACTTAAAACTTTGGGCTACATATACATACTGAAACTGAAACTTGCTCTGTTCATTAGGCTGTTAAAAGAAGAGAGCAATTAAGCATGTAATTAATTGAGTGTAATATTCTGTGTTCTGGGTATTATTTTTTTTTACTTTCCTGCAGTCTTGGCAGAAAACTCCCTGTTGAGGCTAGAAGCAATGTACTTTTGGTGTAGAGAAGATATTAAGCTCTTTAAGAAAAAATAAATCCTGGAGCGTCTCTGGCTTCTTTTCAGGTGGTTTTGGAAAATCATTTGATATCTTAGCACTCCCCTAGTTCAGAGTTGTTGGAGTTATAAACTGGAAATGTTTCAAGGACAAGTATTTCTTGCCTATTCAATGATTCAGTTTCTCCAAGAATATCTTATAATGGGTCTGGTTTCTAACACAATACCCACTTTGGATATGTGGATCTCTTTATTGCTAGAAATATTTATGAATTTTATCCCCTTCAGATTGGGTGGCTTTTCAGCTAAACCAGCCATTGCTGGTACTTCTTTCTTTTCATACATGCTATTTTAAATTATTTCATTTCTCCTTTTTTTTAGGTTTTTTGCCTGGTTTAATTACTCTTTATCATCGTCTTTTTGTTTTGAATATACCTCGAATATGCTTATTCTTAAAAAAAAGAAAAAGTTGTTTTTACTTAGATTTAGAAAAAATAGTTTTAGCAAAACTGTAGAGAAAGCTAGGTTTTCCTTAGTAGTTAACCCTGAAATAGCATAATCACAGACTAAGGCACCAGATTCTACTAGCTTATATGTTTTCATTTAATGCACTGGCTATTTGATGAAAAAAATCTGCAAAGAACTTTTACTGAAGGAAATATAAGTGAAGGCAGTTTTTTAATACCTTAGTTCACCACTTTTTTTTTTTTTTTCCTTGATACTAGTTTGGAACAGTTCTGGATTGTGAATTAAGGATGAACATGCTTTGATTGTAGGCTTCCAGGTCAGCTGCTTCTAAACCTACTTGTGACTGGATTGACCAGAGAGTTGTGTTCAGTTCATTTACCGACAGAAGAAGCATTTATCTGAAATAGGGTAGTATTTTCTGTCAGTCTGGTCTCACTAGTTCTGTGCGAGGGGTTATAATCATCAGCTATCTATCCTTACAGTCTGCCATTTTTGACTTTAAAAGATGTGGGAGGTTTCTCATGTGTAGCACGTTTCACGCTTACCTCTATGGTCATAGCCTTTCAGAAGACGTAATGTTCTCATCCTTTCTCTCATCTACTTATTGTCTTTTTTTCCTCTCTTGGGTCTTTATATGGTGGGGATACAATTAGAGAAAAACACTGATCCACACCTTGTACTTCATGCCCTTAAGACCAATGTTCTGTATAGTCAGCTGTCATTAAAATGGTTTATGGGTGCTGTTAGAGTTACAGCAAGAACTGAACTGATTTTTGACTTCTGCATGGTAAAAGCTATGAAGCAAATGATGCAATTCTTTTTATATTTATGACTGGCATTTTGACACTAATAGAACAGATTAGGGCTGGAGTGTGAGATTTTGATTTCTTTTAGGATGTTTTCATGTCTTCTGGTTGGCAGTATGAGGTTGTTCTGGATTAACGCTGCCTCAGTTCTCTTCTGGAAGATCGTATGATGAGGCTGTACTTTTTAGAAGACAGTTGTTCATCTCCTTCAATACAACCCTTACCTAAGAAATTTTAGGTAAAGTAGAAAGCAGCCATGAAACTGAATTGTGCTAAGAGATTTCTTTTTTTATCCTGAAACAATATATAGTGTAGAAAAACATTTCATTCTCTTGGAAAAAATGTTGTAAAATAAAAATACAGTAGTTATGACATAGAATGGGACGTGTTGGTCTTAGCCTTAGTTTGCTTATTTTGAGAACTGTGAAATGACTGGGAAGCAGGGTTGTTATGAAGTAGCATATTACAGTCATGCTTTGGGGCTGCCAAGTGTTAAAAGAAAAAACTTTCCATTAATATAAAGACACTTGAGTGCATCTTTGGCCTTTAAGTTAATTCTGAGTTTTGGTATATCATTCTTTTAGAACTGTGTTTTCCATCCAGAACAGTACAATCCTTTACACGGAAAATTGTGCAAACAATATAAAAAGAATGTCTGGTGAATGATACATTACCTATCTCGCAATATTTACAAGCATAGGAAAAATGTTGTTTATCTTCACAAACAGAAATGTGAGCTTCCTACTTTTAACCTAAACAGGTTCAAACTGAAAAATAACATGCTGGGCTTATTCCCAACAAAGGATATCCTCCATTTCCCATGCGCTGGCTGAGAGACACTGTACCACTTATCACACATATATAGAAGGAAAACACCAACATGCGATAATCAGGAAACAATTTCTGATCTTCCGGTAAAACTTGTTTTGGATGTTTTTTGGTGGTGATGAAGAAGTAGTTCAACATCATGTATGGATTATGAAGGTGTATGATCCCTGCATGCTGCAGTTGTGAATGATAGTATGATAGGCAGCACTTCTTCATTATTTTTTTAGTAGGTAATAGCATGCTGACTGTTCAGTCCATACTTCCTTATAGTTTACATCGTAGCCTTCCAAGAGCAAAGGAGAAAACTCTTAAGCAGAAGTTATACTAAATTATACCAGGTGATTGCTCTGCCAGTTGATAGACTCACATGTGTTTTCATGTTGTGACTGTTTCTTAAGCAACTGGTAGTATGGGACCCTCTGTTCTTGAGTTCCTGTTTTAAGAAAACGGGTTTTGAGGGGGGAGCGTGCTCCCCTTTTTAAGCGGTAGAAAATGTAAGCCGTAAGTATCTGAAAGATATTTTTTATTTATTAAGTTGCACTCATTCCTTCCTTTGGACCATCTGTTCTTCACCTGGTTTCTTAAAATTTAGAGATGCATCTGCTGCTCAACTTCAGTCAGTGGAGAGAGAAGCAGTCACAGATAATAAAAAAATGTGATTGCTGAAAACAAAGTTTGTACTATACTGTGGTCTGTCAGCATGTAATAAGTATTAGTGTCTTTTTTAGCTTTTGGATCAGAGAAGGCAAAGCACGTGAGAATTTTCTCTATGTGATAATTTCAACTAAGTCTTTATTTCATTGTATTAGAAAGCAGAGGCAAGCGACTCTTGTGGCTTATCTGTATTGTCATCTTTTGTGCTGCATTCAGTGAACCAAATGTGTTGTGAGTTATGACTGTTTTATAGAAAAATAGTAACAAGAGTTGTGAGGATTTAAAATTTCTATCACACAAACCTGAGAGATAAATAAACCCATCAAATATGTGAAAGCTTTCAAATATGTATTTGAAAGATGTTTCCTACTCAAAGAAAATTATTGCAGAAGTTTTATAAAATTTCTTCTCCCTAGCATTATGCTCTGTAAAAAGCATGTTGGTTTATGCTGAGGTTATCTTCATTATCTGTCTGGAGGAGTAGCATATTCCCAACAGGTAGTTGCCTTTCCTTCCCTTTGTGTTGCCTGGCAGTAGTTGTATGAACTCACAGAGCAGTCGTCTTCCCAGGTTTGCAAAGAGCAATTAAGCTGCCATGGTAGGGAGTAATTAGAAGCTCACGCGTTCCTAGATTTCCAGTAGTTTGTCAGTTATGTAAGGTAGACGTACAGCTGGATTTGCCGTTACCTTTATGTCTGTAGCATCCCTCAAATTTCCCTATAATGCAGGTCATGCTTTCAACGCCAGTACGGTAAGTTTTGTTTTCATGGCTGTAAAGGTATTTGTGCTGTACCGTTCCTTGGCATCTGGCTTGTACTGTGAGAGCCCTGTTGTCCCCAGCCACTTAAAAGCACGAGGGGCAAGTCCCCCCACACACTGTATGACAGTCGGGAATTTTGCTGTCCCAACAGAGAAGTGGAGAAGGAGATTTGCTGAGATTTTGCATTTCTGGCTTATTCTTGGTTCTTAACTTGTTAATTTAGATGGCGATAAGAGGCTATTACGTGCATACTAAAATCAATGCACATGTTACTCTCATCTCGATTAGTAGTGGAAATTTTGTCCATTGATGGCCCATGCCCTTAGTATTGCAAGAAATGCTGTTAAATTTTGAGAAACATACTTCTGACTGTGTTGGACCAGGTAGAACCTGTGTAGAAGTTTTCTCCTTGTGTAAGAAAAAGGCCAAGGCAGTTATAAGTCTCCCACTTGTAATTGCCTTGTCTGCCTCCCCTGCAGTCAAAATTGCAAATGCAGGGGGAGAGCATTGTGAGGGATTTATTCTTCAAGGAGAATTGTGATAGGGTGGGGTTTTTTTTTGTTCAGACTTCTTATAAAATGTGGAGATGTTGTGTTTGTGAGGGGAGTTGTGCTGGTTCACTGACGTTGAGTCACTGAACGGTAAATTGGCTTCATGAAGGGTCTAATGAATCCCAGAACTTTTGCAAAGGAATCAGTAAGAGCACATAGCCAGATGCAGTAGGGAATGGGAGGTGTGGATATAAATAAAAGACAAAACGTGGTTGCTGCCTTTTATCGTCAGCAAGGCATTAGAACAGCTGATCATACCTGATCTGCACCTTTTTTTTATTATGGATAAAGAAACAGACCATCAGCGGATGTTCACAGGTAAATAAATCTTGTGAAGTGAGTCTCAGCTGAACTTACTGCTCAGTATTTAAGTAACTTATGCCTCTATTATTACAGGAGAAATGCTATAGAAGCTGCTACATTAGAATAAGAACAGACTCTCTTACCTCATTTGATGAGTTGACTTAATGTGGAAGTAGCAGGTTCTTGTACTTCAAATTTCTACCTCTTTTTCTGACCTCGAATTGTCTGAGCTCCAGTTGTCTAAAGACCTAAAATGTGTAGGGAGTCTGCTAAATAAAAAGATCCATAGCAATAGTGTCGAGTGTTTATGTATGTCAGCATGTCAGAACATGAGAGGGACGTTGGTGAAAGCATCCGACTCCTTAGTCTTAATGCCCATGGCTGGTAAGTCACAGGTGAATTGTGAGAAGTATCCCTTTTTCTTCCTGTCTTGTGAGGAAAAGAACTATTCTGCTGATGTTATTTACAATTTTATGGAGTAACTTTGTTTGCTGAAAAATTATTTGCTGCTCCTATGTTGGAGGGCATTTTTTTTTCCCAACATTATGAGCAAGAGGACTCCTTCAAAAGATGGTGGCTTCACCAAGAAGGCACTCACAGTGAGAGCAGACCTGTGACTGGTTAACTGACTGTAATACCTGTCGTATCAGAGAATGTGAGATTTAAAAAAAAACCCAACAAACAAAACACCGACACTATTAAGAGAGACTACTTAGGATTAGAAAAAGAAGTACTTACTATCTGATAACTACCAGGGCAGAAAGATTTAGTATCTCATTCCTAGAAGATGCGTGCATGTTCCTGCAGCAGTTTTTGTTTAACACTGGGAAGATCTTAAAAGCAACATTTCCTTTAACATGCTCTCTAAGGAGTAAAACCTCCAAATTGTTGATTTGGCAGCTTCCATAGCGTACTGAAAGGTAGGAAAACCAACCTCTCTGATTAGTGAATATGCCAAAAATGTCTGGATGTGCTGGAGTTAGGATGAGAGAAAGAGCCAATTCGTTGTATAGTTCAGTGAAATTTATGATTGCGTGGGCTTAAAACCAAACGCAGTGCTGTTGTCAGTAATATGCCGAAAAGGAAAAATGTGCTATTCAGTCTCTCTCGGTCATAGCTGTACTCCAGTGAGCTACTTGATGGCTGTAAAAGCATCAAATCTACGCCATATAATGTAGGGTGAATGAAAGCATGAAATTATGGAAAATGAAAATATATGGGAGATTTGTTCTGAGTTTATTGCCAAAACCCATTTAATTTAGAGAATTAAAGAGTTTTAGTCAGTACATTAAATGGAATTACTCGTTAGATTAACAGGGCACAATTGGAGTTGATTGTAAAGCATTCATAGGGAGAAAGATTGGAAAGGAATGGCAGAATAAAACTCAAAATCACAAATTGTTCAGAGCTCGTTGGTTACTAAGGGAAACACTGTATATGGAAACGTAGTGGATAGAAACGTAACAAGGCAAGGTGTTTGCGCGGGTCCTTTCTAACGTGAGGTAATCTCCTGGGCTCTCTGAAGCTCTTGGGCTGGGTATGACTGAGGCCCGAAAGCAGAGAAACAAGGATGGAGAGCCACAGCTTTTCATGTCTACAAGCTACAAATAATCCATCTGATTTTTGAGTGTAACCAATTGCAATTGATGTAACCTTGACTGTTAACGAGGTACAACCAGGTGTTCTTTCTTCTTTTGCCTTTTCAATGCTTATAGATGGAAACTTTTCAAAGTTATTACATATTGAGATCTGTCTAATTCTTAAAATTAGAGAACAAAACATTGAAAGCAGTACTCTTAAAATGGATAGTAATTAATTACTCATGTAATTGCATTAATTAAACTTGGCTATGCAATTAGAGAGCTAATTATGTTTAAAACGCAATTGCACATTTCAATCACTGCCCACACCCTGGGGATCACCTATTTTTTTCTCCTCCATCATTAGGCCTTCTGTAATCTCCCTTCTCCTGTTAAATGGCATTGTTGAAGCTGAGAATATGCACATTTAGATGTGCATTTGC
The DNA here is from genome assembly GCF_028500815.1 of Rissa tridactyla. Lineage (NCBI taxonomy): Eukaryota > Metazoa > Chordata > Aves > Charadriiformes > Laridae > Rissa > Rissa tridactyla. Next base: position 110,937,442 of record NC_071468.1, on the reverse strand, counting down.
TTTCTCCAGTAACTGTCTCCTGTCAAAAGTTTAAAATGTTTTTTATTGTACCATTTTATTAAAAACCCCGAACACCATAATTAAGATTTTATTACTATTCTTTGTCTCCCCCCAAAAGTTATTTTTGTCTCCTACAGGTAAATATGTATGTGAAGTCATTGAGTCGTATGTGTAAAATGTAATTTACAGAAATTCTAGTCTAGAAAAGATTATCACTCTTTGTTAAAGTGCTTTAAGTTTGGGTTGTTTTTTTTCAAATGGGAACAGAGAAATGGAGGAGCTTCCTTGGGTCATGGAGTCCAGTCCCATCTTATCACAGGCAATGAGACTGTATAATCTTTTCCATGAACGTCAGATTTAATCTGCAAATTAATTGTTTGTTTCTTCCTCGTTATCTCCATTAAAAGGCTGTTGAAGAGTCACAGTCCTCTGATGCTTAGCTAACTTTTCTGATTTACAGTGTCGCTGTGATAGCTTTGCATGCATTAGTTCTTGTGCAAGCATTATTGTTTCAGAAGTCATCCTAGCAGCCTTTCGCTGTACTTGCTACAGTTTGCATTCACATATCCTGAACATTATTGCCTGGAGTTGTACGAGATGCCTCGGCTGAGTCATTATTCCTATCCTATACGAGTACAATGATTTTATATGACTATTTTACTGTCTTGTGATCAGTTGGTATCATTTTTTCCTATTCTGTTCTTTACAGCTGATAGTGATTTGGCTATGTATGGGGAGGTTTAGATTGGATATTAGGAAAAATTTCTTCACTGAAAGGGTTGTCAAGCATTGGAACAGGCTGCCCAGGGAAGTGCTTGAGGCACCATCCCTGGAGGCATTTAAAAGACATGTAGACGTGGTGCTGAGGGACATGGTTTAGTGGTGGACTTGGCAGTGTTAGGTTAACGGTTGGACTCAATGATCTTAAAGGTCTTTTCCAACCTAAATGATTCTGTGATTCCATAGTTCATCCAATTTCCAGCATCTTAGTTTTCAAGGTAGCTTTTTTCCCCCCCCCGAGAGGTTTTGACCCTTCTTGAGTGACACTTTGCCACCAGCAGATTTTATTGGCATTTTCCTACTATATGTGGCAGTCATTACTGAAAATATTTAATAGGATAGCCCCTGGAGCTTTACTTGTAACCTGCTCTCTGGGCAGTAGCACCCCTTTCATCATAAACTGTTTCTCGTTAGTAAGTTCCTGTCTTGCCTTGCAGTTATTAAAATTCTTATCTTAGTAATTTTACACAATACACTGTACCCAGGGCTCTGTCAAAGGCCTTAAAAATATGCTATTTTTGTTGTAATTAACATAAATTATTCACTGCCATACTATTTGAATAAACTAGTACGGGTTTTGCTACCTGGTAAAGGTCTTACAGCCTAATTTAAAATCCATAGAAGGTATGACAATAAATAATTTGAAGATTTTTGAGCAGTGATATGATGTATTTTCATACTTGTCTGTTATTAACTATCTTATTGTGGTATGACATGATACAGCATTACAGTGTTAATTTTCATGAAACTCTGAAGTTTTGGTGAAACTGTGCGTTGCTGTTTTTTACAGCTGTGGCAGCTAACACTTCTGCTTTCCAAAGCCTCTGGAAGTGTTTTGTTGAATGATATCCACATACACTAAGTTAGTCTTCTAGAGGGAATTCAGTCAGTGTAAACTTTGCAAATTCTAGTTAATTATTTTCAAGTCTGATTTATGCTGTCTGTGAACATTTTGCTTATTTCTGATTGCTAAAATACATCAGTGAAGGTTGGGAGGAGTTTCTGCTGCGGTTGAGTCTTAATATATTTTGACATCTTATTTACAGCCAAAGAGTTTATCACTGCCTTGTATGAAATCTTCCAGGGACTTGCTATTTAACATCTTGAAAAATAGATTTTGGAACCTGTTTTGACTCCTTGACAAGGAAAGAGCAACTGTTCAGTTCACTCGTGTAGAATTGGTCCCTGAAACCTTCAGACAGATACTTAACAATACTCGTCTGTATGTGCATTCAAAGCCGTCTAACTTAAATCTCGTGACATCTGACTCTGGAAGCTGCCGCTCATCCTTGCTTCTTTTAAGTTGTTGAGCATGTTTAATACTAGTTAGGATTAGACCCAGTTTTTCTGGGGCTCTAAGGGCTCTGCGGAGCTGGCTGCCAGATTGTTGAGTGGCATTTAAAAGTGTACAAGTGCTGTCTGGTGTTCCAGATTGGAGATAAGGAACATCTGTTGTGGGTTGGGAATAATACCTGCTCTGTTCTAGGGTTCATTAATTTTAGGGGAATTACAGACTGATGACAGGGTGATATTTTCGACACAAGTGCTCAGGAATTAGGCATGGCCGTAAGAACGGGACATTGCAGAGCTGTCCCACGTAAGATTTGTGGTGCTACAAAATTACTAAGTTAAACATCTTGTAAAATAGAATACAAAGAAGTGTGTTTCTTGAAGTTATTTTACAATTTTTACAAATATTTTTCTGGCAACATTTTTCTCTCCCTTTACTTGAACAGTTTGGCTTTACACTTGTCATCTCCACTCAGTTACATGCCAGATTACTCATGATGTTTTGTGTTTTCTGTGTCTAAACTTTTTATAAAGAAGATTCTAATGTGTCTGAAAAAAAAATTCCATTGGATGGCATGATGCTAATAATTATAAAGTCCACATCTTTGCTTCTTGTGGCTTGGTATATGACACGGAAGGCAGTGGTGAGATGTCTGCGTTACCCGTGTATGGCAGCCCCCCATAGTAAGTCCGGCCGCGTGGCTCACCTGTGGGGAGGAGAGGGCTGCTCTCCTTGTCCCCTGCCCAGCGTGACCCAGCCGCCACTCTGCCTTGCAGCGCGGTGGTGGGACACGCCGTGGGATAACCGTGTTTTGGTCTCCTCCTGGGTGCTATTCCCAGTTGGTTAAGGAGGGGAGCAGGGAGCAGCTCCCCTAGCCTGCAGGGGAGGCTTCTCTGTTGATGGGCAAAAGTATTTTCAAAGGCAATCTTCTTTCACCAGCAATTGTCAGAAATTGTCTCAAGAAGTGGTTATCCTCCTGAAAATGGAATAATAATGAAAATAGCAAAAATATTGGTTCCATCACTGTTGGTGATGATACCTGGTTTTCCTATCTTAGAGTAAAAGCTGAGTGTAGATGTGCACTCATTTAGTAATGGTTTTCCCATTAGCTGTGTGCAGCTTTTCTAAAACTTGCAGAGAAGCAATATATATGAATGTGGTATTGTATGAATACCATAAAAATGAGATCTGTCAGTTTAGTTGCGTGCGATTACCTTGCTGTGAATTCCCGTGCATTTTTTTCTCCCTTCAGTATGGCAGAATTGTACGTTCCCAATCTAATTGACAAGTGTATTAATTAGGCTCCCCGAACTCCACAGCTTCGTGGCTGCTTTGCTGGGTTTGGCACGGACTGGACACCAGGCTGCGGTGGTGGCACGAGCTCTGAGGTGTTCCCACTGTTCCGCTGCATGCCCACTGTATGGAGATCCGTGAATGGGGAGGACAGACAGGTTTCATCCTTGGTGGCCCAGCGCAGACCAGCCCTCTGAACGATTGCATTTGTACTTGGGCACAGGAGTGGCAGAGCCGGCCGTTTCAGAGTGCTCTCGGCACCATCCTGCCAAGTCTGTTGGTTGATAGTGGATAACAGAGCATTAAAGTCTGCAGTGGCAATTAAATTCTGTGAAGAATCCCTATTGCAAGAGAAGGCCACTTCCAGTTTATGTTTTTGTGATTGTGGCTGGTATAGTTTGCCTTCTCTATTTTTAAATTTCTTCCTAAGATTTAAAATATGTTCCATTTTAGCATACAAAGCAAAGCTCCTGAAGTGACCTAGAATAGGTAGGCAAGTGGTTTCATGAGGGTGGAAGGGAGGGAAATAGGCAATAAAACATACGCAGACATCTCTGTAGGGTTTTCCTTTTTGTCAGATTACATGTGAAATTTGAATAATGGTTGGACTTTCTATTTTTTCCTGGTATTCTGCCACTGCTTTTTTCCGTTAATTATCTCATTTCCCCTCCCTTGTTTTCTATGATCTGATCGTCCAACTCGCTTCACAGATGATAATGAATAATCAGGTCTTTTGGCTTTGTGTGTTTCATGTCACAGATCACGCGCCATGAAAGGTTTTACTCTCAATATCAGGGTTTGAGCACAGGGATACTTGTAACAGTGAGTGGAGCCACAGCTAAAGAGCAAATAAACTGTTTTTCCTCATTTGTGAGACTTCTGCATTGGTTATTCGTTCAAGATCCCATTGGGGGATTACCGTAAGTGGCTGGAGTGGCCTGAGTTCAAAATGAGTAACGTGCACTTTGTAAGGCTTGAGCAGGTAGTGTCGCAGGCATGGAAGTGGTGAAAAAGGTTTATTGAAGTGATAGAGATCTTTACATGATGAGTCAGCAAGATGGAACGAAGGGGAACTTTTTATTTAATAGAAATGGACGCGAGTCAAGGATTCTCTAATCTCATTTCTAATAATCTTCAGCAGAGAAACTTGTACTTAACAAAACTTCTCTTGTAATGAAATTTTAGTTAGTAAGCAACTTGGATTGTGTAAGAATGACAGACGGTTTAATCCAAAACAAAACTATAGATAAACTTTAGAGAATATTCCTCCACCTCAGTCATGCTTTGATGGTAATGAAGCAGAGATAATGGATTGCTTGAATGGCATGAGAACCAGTTTAATATATCTAGACCGCTTTCTTATTAATATTAAAGTTTGGTGTTTAGATTTGAAGAAATGGGTTTGGGGGAAACAACTGAAAAGAGTAAAATCCGGATGAAGACAAGATGGACACAACAGCTTCTTAAATGTTGGCAGGAAATCAGTCTGAGTGTTATATGGTGTTTAAGCTGAGTCTTACTGGATCAGGCATAGGAGTTTGGTTAATTCATTAAGTAGGTAGAGTCTTTCCTGTTAATGACATGTTAGGTCTTTTCCTTGGAAGCTCTTACTAAATGGAATAAAATATGCAGCACAGTAAAAAAAGTTAAATTTTTCATTTGGCATGTTACGGTTCTCAGCTAGGGCTGGAGTCTTACAAAGGTAGATCATACTTGATACAGAGACAATTGTGGTCTAGAATACAATATTATTGTTTGGAGTGTTAGGGACTAGAATATTAGTAGAATATTATGGTCTAGGATACAATTCTACAATGTTTCGTATCTAGTTGTCTGCAAAAGAGGACTTCTGAATGAGTAGTAACACACTTTTAAATAAACAGCATTATCTCATACTATTACCACACTATCATGTTAAAACAAACTATGTGTATTTTCTGTATATAAAATGACTTCTACTTGTTTCCATAATCAAATAGGATCTTAAATGTTGTTGAATCACAAACATTCCTACGGTCATGTTGACGTCGGAGGTTTTAGCATACATTTTTAGCAAACAAATCAGAAGCCTCATCAGAAGTCCCACTCTAGGAGTTAACTGGCCACTTTACGTTCTCAAATGTCAGCTGATTTGCTCTGGAGAGAAAAATGTAGCGTTGGATTTTTCCATTCAGCTAGCTCACCTACTAAATTAACAGCATTGGAACAGTTGAGTATGGCTGCGTGCATCAGGGTAGAGAGGAATTTCAATCAGAACAGCGGGAGGGAAAAGCGAAGAGAGCTAATTGTTAACTTGGGAAATTGGAGGAAGTTTATATGGAAAAGTACATTGATAGTGCAACATAATATTGTTCAAATAAATCCTTTGCCTCATGGTGGAAATATGCAAGTTTTTTAGTATTCCCCTTTATCTGTTTATACAGTCTGGGTTTATCCTTGAATAAAAATACATGAAATATACCTGTGGTGTTTTAATTAAAATAAATAGGGCAGAATAGGATTTAACATGATTGCATAGTGAGCCCAATGAGTTCAGGATGCAGCAGTGCTGTAGAGATTAGTTGCTGTCTGGTGCCATTGGTTCATAATTTAATCAATAATGTTTGGCTCTCTGCTTTTAATAAATCAATCAGACTGGGACCACTTGAAACAGTTAAACTGGAAAGCTCTAGGTTGTTGGTCTCAAATAAATGACGTAAATTAAAATAACGCTTACAAAATCTATAGTACTCCTTATTGGTAAGGCAAGCAACAGGTTTAATTGTGCTTTGTAATTGCTGTTGCTCTTAAAGTCTGTTTGATCTCAGAAGGATTAATTTGTTATTCCATTATGGCACAGTAGCTAAGAGCCTAACTGTAGGGTTTTTTTGTAAGAATATATAATGTTATAACTTTCTATAATGTCCACAGGTTTTAGGACCTGCCCCAAAATGGTGTTCCTTCTTGGACAACTTGACTGAAGAACTGGAAGAGAATCCAGAGACCACAGTTTATGATGATTACAAATTCGTTACCAGACAAGACCTTGAAAATTTAGGTAAAACAGCTAAATATCCTCTTTAGCTAACTTCTTTGTTCAGTTTTTGATCATTTACACGTGTAAGTTTTGTAATTCCGATGTAACATATGAGGACTGATAGAAATTCACTGGCAGTAGTTTACTCCAGTCGTCTTGGTTATTAATATACCAGACTGATGGCTTTATGTTCTTTGGTTCCCAACCTGTGCAACACGAGATATTTGTGTTTCTTGGATTTTTATCCCAAGAAGATGATTGATATTTGCTGATTTAATATGTCTAGGAATCTCATGTGTGCTTTCAGACGCTAAATGGAAGACATAGGAAGAGAAGTTGGTTTAGTTTTCAAAATATTTTTGAGGTGCTCAAATAGTATGTCGGAACTTACAGCAAAATCTGCCAAAGGCTACCCTGTTTGAATGTCGTAATTTCCAGAGAATACAAATCATTCTAGGGCTAATAGAAACACAGTTTCAAGGAATTGGAATGCTGAAAATTATATAGCAGAGAAGGTAATCATGCTTCTCCCAAGGTAGTTAGTCCTTTTTCTGTCTGTTACGTGTTTTGATTGCAATGTTTTGCTCCAGTTTAATTTAATTAATTTACTTCTGAATATGGGAGTTGGGTTTGGCCTGGCAGGAGGCCATACAAGGAGGAGGTCATCCAAAGCACCTGCATCTTCAGTGTTCTAGTTCTAGACGGTCTGAATGTATCCTGCAGAGCCCTGTCCCGGTTGTAAGGGGATGTAAGCCAATGTGGTATTATCTACACAGAGATTTGACTGGGAATAGTTATTCTACTTTAAATTCACTAGAACTTAGTCAACTTAATTTCCCCATAAATGCAAGTTTTTAAATGAAGAACCAGTTTAGGGGTTATTTTGTATTTCATTCATCAGGGTTTCTTTGTATTACTAGCTGGAGTACTCTCATTTTGGAATACACAGGAAGACTGTTTCCTGGAAACAGTTAAAAAAATTTTGAGACACAACTCTGCTTTCTGAGATGCACAGTGGTTTCTCACTTTTTTTTGCCATTTAGTTCTAGAAGAAGTTTGTTAATTCTTAATTTCTAAAGATTTGGGGTCTGTAGAGGATATTTTTCTATAAAAAGCTTTTCATCTTCTCAGTCTTGGAATTTGTGAAGATACATGGAAGGAAAATCGGAGAACTCTTAAGTATTTTCATTCTTACTTAGGTTAGGGCCTAGGGTGACAGTTTTATGACCTGATGTGGTACTGTATTTTTTTTCAACATGTTGATTCTTCAAAGACAGTGACCCAAGGCAAAACTCTTTAATTAAAAACATCTCTATACCACACTAAAAAAGTGACTGTCAAACATCTATGGAGTTTAAAAAAAAATCCTCTTGAATTTTTCTTAGTAAACTTTTATGGAGCATAGTGCTTGTGGGCATTTTTAAAAAGTGCACAGTAACATGTATTATGACAAGAAAAATGGATTTTGTTGCTCTGAAGCAGCTCAAATTTCTTGCTGGCCAAACTGGTTTGTTTTTTTTTTTTTTTTTGCGGTTTTACTTAGTCTTGATGTAATGGATGTGACTGTTAGATTGATGCGTTGGCAGTGCTTGTTTGTCTTGAATCGGGTAAGTGAAGTGGCTAGCTTGGAATAGGAGTTCTTCATATATGAAAGCTCTTTGAAATCCTCTGTAACTTTTTTCCCAGGCCTTGCTCATCTCATTGGATCGTCATTGCTCAGAGCATATATGCATGGCTTTTTCATGGACATAAGACTTTATCATAAGGTAAATGACACCGACCCTCATCAATTTTTATTCTTAACAATAAACTATGCGTGTTGGGCTTTTGTTGGCTTTTTGTCTGTTTTTTTTGTGTTTTGGGGTTGTTTTTTTTTCCTCCAAAATATGGACTGCGTCCTGTATTGATGTTGTTTTCCTTTTACTTCCTCCTGCTTGTTCAAAGGCAAAAATGATGGCCAACCCCTTTGCCTACGAAGAATACAGAAGAGAGAAAATAAGGCAGAAGATAGAAGAAACACGTGCACAGAGAGTTCAAATAAAGGTAAATGCTGTAAACAATGAGTATACTTCTGGGAAAACTATTCATAGAGAGTAATATATTCTTAAGTGTATCTCAGAGATGTAATGACTTAGGATTTGATTCTGTTTATCATCAGAGACACAAAGTAATTTATAGAACTTTTTGAATGGAACCGTAAAATTCCCCTGCGTGTGATTACCACAGATGAGAAGGACTGATACCAAACTGTAAACGAGCAGCTCTTATTACATTTGCCACCTGAATGGGTAACCCACTGGTAAAACTTGCAGTTTCTACTTTTGTCATCAAACTAAATGACTTAAGCCATTAAAACGTAATACTCTGGAGAGAGATGTATAAAAATAGTATTGTGTTTATAATAAGTAGCTTTCTAGATTGAATTTTCTCAACATACAAGGAAAAATAATTGCTTTTAAAGTACTAAAGCTGATGTATTGCAAGGAAGAAACGATACAAAAGTTCTGCTTAAATTTTCTCCAAGTGCTTTAGCTTTACTAGTACCTAGAAATATTTGGAACCATACAAGGAGCTTTTCAGCAAAAGTTACAAGAATGAATAAGAGTTCTCTCTTCACCGCATCTATGAATGTAAAGCATGTCAATTTTTGCATGTGCAAAAGCGTAATTTACTGATTAATTGCTTTCCTCTCTTTAGAAACTTCCGAAAGTCAATAAAGAGCTTGCACTCAAACTGATTGAAGAAGAAGGAGAAGAGCAACAGGTTACTAGAAAAAGGAAACAGAAGGTGAGCTTTTGTTTTGGAGACTTTTCTAACTGGGAACGCAGAAATAGTAATGCTTGAAGTATTATTTTTTTGTTGTTGTTGGATTTTGTTTTCTTTTTTATTTGTGTGTGTTATCTGGACAAACAGATTAAAAATTCCATTGTTTCTGTTTCTCATAAATAACTAATAAGTGGCTTTAAGGTGAACTTTGCTGTAGCCGCAGCACCAAAAAGGCCATGTAGTATCTTAGACCTTAAAATGATGACATACTCACTGTGAAAGTGATACGGACTTTGTAGGACTCCAGAAGTTAGCTAAATGCAGAGTCAATACCAAAGTTGTTCTAGAGAGACCTATTGTTTGCATTTGTTGGTATTTTGGTGGCGACCACCACAAGATAGGTGTTTTCTGTAAAACTGAAGACAGAATTGCCTTTCTTTGTGTACACAGTTAACTACATTTTGTAAAATAGCCAAAATGGTTTGCTCTTATGCAACAGGAATTCTTCCGGATGTCGAAAATAATCCATTTTTATCCTAAGCGGAGTCTAAGGGGAAAAAATGAGTTAATGTTTAGTAGCTGGTGAGAGGGAGTCTTTCTATAGGTAGCACTTCATAGGTGCTCATTCTCAAGAGGACTATAGAATTCATGGAAGGCAGGCATTAGCTTCGTGTGGCATCTAATGAAATCCCGTGTGTTGCAGTTAAAAGGAAGAATGAACTACTGAAAAAGTAGGTGGTGGCAAAACCTTAAATGCAGCCTGGCGAAGCCAGTGTTACGATGGAAATAATAGCTCAATAAATGAGGGCTGATTTGTCTAGGAGTACATACAGGTTGCGTTATGAAGTGGACTAGAAAGAGTATACATAAAAATACATGTTCTGGTTATTTTCCTGAAATGACATTAGAGTCTTATGAAAAGCAATTTATTTTTGGCTTTGGGATTTAATTTTTTTGGTGTGTGACTGCAAGTCGCATATTTGTAACAGTTTCTGTGCTTGAATTTTACACTTATTGTTTTCTGTATTTATTTTTTTTTCCCCACTTCATAGGTAACAATGGAAATTTAATACTGGGGTGGGATGAATGTGCTGGTATAAGTTTGGCAATGTTGAAAGATCAGCTTTTTATAATAAAAAGCTATGTATTCATGAATTTTAAAAGTATGACAACAGGTATTCACCTAAGCTGAAACTGTAGCTTGAACTGTTCCTAATTCAACAGTAGCATAATTTACACTGAGATCATTTTACTTTAACATGAATGAAACTGTCTTTTCCATTCTGTATGTGTGGGCAGTGAAGAAAAAGTGTTATAAGATGTATAGAAACACTTATGTATTTACAGTAAAACAGTAGTAGCATTGCATAAAGACGTGTTTACCCTGATAACTTGTTGTACATGTTGTAGAATCATCCCTGTCAGACAGGGTATTTGCCTTGGAGGTACTGCTGATTAGCCAATAGATATCAACACGTTTCCAGACTAGCTGGCAGAATGTATGAGAGGCATTAATTCAAAAATACTAGTAACTGTGTATTTAAGGTGCCCATAGCGTGCATAAAAAGTCCTGTCTTGCTTACAGGTACCTTAGAGTGATATTTATTTGATCTTTGTGAAAGTAATAAAATTTAGTAAACATAAATCTTGATTTTACATGACCTGGAAGGATAAAGCAACTGGCGTTTCACATACCGGTTTTGAGTTTTGTTTAATTAAAAAGTTGTTACTTATTTTACTCATGTCTGTTTCAGAATTTTATAACTCTCTCATGCTTTGCTTCTTTTCCAGAATCTGCCTAGCCTTCTCAAAGATGATCGTTTTAAGGTCATGTTTGAGAATCCAGATTTCCAGGTGGATGAGCAGAGTGAAGAATTTAGGCTGCTTAACCCACTTGTTTCTAAAATAAGTGAGAAAAGAAAGAGGAAACTAAAGCTCTTAGAGGAACTGGAAGCACAAGAACAGGTAAAATATTTTGCACTTGGATTAAGAAAAACCCATAGGTTTGGGTTTTTTCCTTTGTTTCAAGCATTCAGAATTTTCACCCTAGAAAGAAGGAAAGATGGGGGCAATGCAAGAACGTCTTATTAACTAGAGTAATTAAATTTGATGCGTGATGTTATCCTAGTTTTTATATATGAACTATATTGCGTCTACATGAATATAGCTTTGAAAAACATAAAATATGTAGGTGGAAACAATTTTATAATACATCTTCTGCTTCATTTGCTGCTACTGCTTTTGTTGAAATTTCAGTTCTCTTCAACTGTATTGTGTAAAAGCTGTCACATACTGTAATTGCAGGAATAGTTTGAAAAGCAAATTAGTGGATGATTTCTTATTTTTATACTATTTTCGTCTTCAGGAAGAGGAGGAAGAACCAGAAGGAAAAGCAAGCGATGCAGAAAGTTCTGAGAGTTCAGATGATGAAAAAGGCTGGGTTGAAGAGGTCAGGAAACAGCGCAAGCTTCTACGCCAAGAGGAAAAAGTAAAGCGGCAGGAAAGGTTCAAGGAGGATCAGCAAACATCACTGAAACCTCAGTTTTTTGAGATTAAAGAAGGAGAGGAATTCAGAAGCTTCAAAGACTCTGCCAAAAAACAAAAATTAATGAAGTAAGACTAATGTTCCTATTTTAATAGCTGGGGGTGGACGATTCTCAAGTATTTCTCTTACAATGCAGGCCAGTGGCATTTTGGCTTGGAAGCACTTACTAGTAAAGCCACATCTGGCGACTCAGGAATATAACTTAAAGTGACATAGTTGTTGAAGGCTTTGTTTTGTAGTTGAACAAATACAATGTTTAAAGTATGGCAGAGAGACAACACAAATGAGATATTAATATTCTGAGTGCAATTTGGGGATCCATTACTCAGTGTTGGTGAACTGTTGCTCTCACAATTAACAACACTGGTGTCTATAAGAGTGGTTATATTTCTCCACTGGCGTCAGTTTGAGGTTTACAGTCTGGATGTTTTTCATCTGACCCTCTAAAAGGATATAGAATACTGCATAGTCAGTATTTTGGAGGTAGGATCAAGGTGGTAAACAAAAATTGTTCTATCTGGGTATTTTTATGGCATCTAGAAACTTTAAGAAAACTATGCTATCCTTACTTTGGCAGGTCTCACTATCTCTGTTTTTCTTTTTGCAATACAAACATTCAGACTTTTTTTAAAATGTGGATTTTCTTAAATTGATGATCAGGTAATTGGGTACTGTGTAAAGAGCACGTCAAACCAAAGCTTTGGCTTTGAGGTGCTTAATACCTGCAAATCTCATTGATATTATTTTTTCCAGAGGTGAGTTGAGCTCTTCAGAAGATGAGCTTTAATACTCTTTTATTATTTGGAGCGCAGACACTAATATTAAAACCTTGAAAGACAATAGCTTCAAAGTTCTTGCAGCACACTGGTTGCAGAGCAGAATTTTGACTAATGTTGGAAACAAGTTGCTGGGCTAGATGGATCTTGTAATAGCCATTATGTTTTTACTTAGAATGAAATGATACAGTCAGAGAAAAGAAAGTGAATAATACATATAATGGGACTGTTTCTCTATGTCACTAATGACTGACTCTACAACCTAGTTGTTTCATGATGAAAGTTTGGTGGAGGCATGTGAAAGAAACATTTGATAAAAATTCAGCCTGTCCCTTTAATGTGCAAGTTTTTAACTGGAATTTATCATGTAAAATGGTCTTCAACTCCTACTGAGCCAGTGTTTCTACAGTAGTCTAGTAGTCTATGATTTCCATGCTGTGCCTGCAAGACCTCTTTAACTAGACATAGTGGGTTTTATAAATCGGGATTTGTTCTGCAGCAGTTCTGCAGAACCGCTTCCCATGTTTTCCTTAGCTATTTTTTATCAGCAAGTGTTTACACACAGGGATTTTTCTTTGTTCTTTATATTGAATATACCCACTCATTTTGGACTCTTAAGATTCTTAGATTTCTCCATCAACTTTCTTCTGATTATTTTTCTTTCTTTCTTCCAGAAGGTGAAGCAAATTTTTACTTCTGTCAGGTTTTTTTTTTTTTCATTGTCCAGGAGAAAATCCATTCTGGACATTCTGACAGAGCATTGTAGGTTAAGGATATTTTTTACATTGTACTTGGATTTATCGTCATGTTAGCAAGTGATTTGAAAAGGGCCCTGAGAGAGTGGTCAAATGGCACTGTATTCTCATTGCCATTGAAATACTTCCCTAAAAGGCAGCACGGCTGCAGCCTACTCACGTACTGTTCTTTTATGCAAATTCAGCTGCGGACTTCTAAAGGAAATTCTCAAGGACACTCAATTTGAAGTATTAAGATTTTATTTCATTCAAAACATTGAAGGCTTAAATGTGAACAGGGATACTGAAAGTTAAGTAAATAAGGCCGGACAGGTGTAAGGAAGAGAAACATTTAGAAAAAACTAAAATAGTGTGACGCAGGACAAAATAAATTCTTTCGTCTGGTTTACAGAGGGAGAAAAATTATTGCTTCGGTTCAGGAAAACTGAAACCAAATACCACAGATCTGTCCAGTGGATGGAGGAATATCAGTGATGATATAAACCACGGAACGACTTCTAAATGACTACTTTTAGGGCAGAGAGAATCTGTCTTAAGATTCACTGCTAATTCTCTGCAGAATATTTTGCAAGGTGTGGTGCATAATTAGGCTGGCTTGGGTTAGTTACCCTCTATGTGGTAAATGCACAGATGAGACGTAATGTAAAATGTTTAAAAAACAAAAAGAAGAGGAGAAAAAATTGAGGCTAGAATAGGATGACAAAAAAATGGATGTGACAGCATTACATCCTTTGTGACTTTCTGAATTGCTTCATTGACTTGTCTTTCCATTTTTATTTTTGGCCAAGCAATTAGCTCTATACTCAGTGATCCAATTTGTGCTTATCCAGGTATTGTTCCGAGTGTGGAGTTTGATATCCCTCTAATTCTTAAAGGAAATTTAAAAATTAACAGCTGGTATCCATTTCTTATAACGTATAGCTGATATGATTCTGTAATCATAATGACTTAGTCTGTGTTGTGAGCTAAGTTGTTTGGTTAATAAGCATTTTTACATAATAGAATTTCATGAAGAAAATACCTAAATATGTCTTCTGCTGGCTTTATTCAGTGATAAGTAGTCAGCATGAAAATAATTAATTCAAGTAGTGTACTGAAAATTGGAAAGACTGTAGTGGCATGTACAATCCGGTGAGGCTGGCATGTTTGTCTTTGATTTGATTTATCCAAGTTATGGAATGATGGTCTGTGACCAATATAATTAAGTACCTTAATACCTTCACTATGCATTTAATGGTTAGGTGTTCTTTTTTTTTCTCTAATCGTATAATGTTCTACCTGAGGAAACAGTTTATGGCTTATATAAAACTGGGTGTTTCTTTTGACATGTTCCTGACTCAGCTCGGCTCCAAGCCCAACTTCTAAAGCAGTGGTGCGTACTGTACATTTCTTCATAGACCAACAGTCTACGCATTTCTTTGTGCAGGAAAGCTGCAAAATTTACTCCTGGTTGTAAAAAACCACCTTGTCTCAAATCAGTCTGCATTTGATTTTCCCCTTTTGCACTCTTATGCTTACACGTGAAAGCCTGCTGAACATATTAGCAAAGATGCAGAACTTTGCTTTGTTTACTTACTGCATAAGTTCCTTACATAGTATTAAAAGGACCCATAAAGGGAAAGGGTTTTTATCATGATGTGTGCTAAAAGCTCTTTCGATTTTCTTGATGTCCCTTTAAAAGGTTTGTTATTGAAGTTAGAGCATGGCAAAATTAAAAAGTACAGTGGTCATATCTTCAGAGATGGCCAAGAAAGTTGACAAAAGCCAACAAAAGCACCGTTGACATTCTTAGGTATCGCTAAAGTAAAACAGCAGGAAAAGTCCTGAAAAACTTTATAACCCCAAAAAAAGAAGTGCCTAGGCAATTTTTTGTTTGTTTGTTTTTTACTGTAGGGCAGGGGAAGTTGCTTTTAATAACACTGTTAGTGTATCCCTTGAATCAATTTGTTGAGGATGATTTAAAAAAACAAAACAAAACCAAACCCAAACAACCCAGCTGTTGTGTTTGTGTATCAGTGCTTGCAATTCACTATCATTTGAGGTGTGTGCATTTTCAGATAAATAACAGCCGTACCTGCAATTATTCAGTAAAATGGCAAGCCCACAGCATTTTGCTAGTATCTCCTCATTTTAATTTTTCTCCTGACTGAAGCAGTATCTAGGCAGTCATGCTAAATAATTGCTGGGTAGTAGCCATATTTCTCCAGTTTGCTTTCAAAGGGGAGAAAAAATGGGACTTCACTTGAATGTAGAAATCCCACCACAATGTCGGTGACTGATCTTCTGCCATAGTTAGCTCTAAGGCTTAGCTTGTCTTCCCGATTCGCACAGATGGAACAAGTTTTTACATGTACTCACTGAAAAATATACTACAGGGAAGAAAAAAAATACAATCAAAGTACCTAGTCATGAGAAATAAAGTAATTCTTGACAGTAATTTTCAATTGCTAATCTGAAAAGTCTTTGTTACATAAAATGGCTCATTAACCAAAATTCAGCGGACTTCAGAGACTTGGTACGTAGGCCACAATCCACGAGCCCTTTGTCCATAGAAATGCCATTGACGGTGGTGGCTGCTAATCACCTGTATTTTTATGATGACTTATTTTCCACTTTAAAACCTGTACAAAAAAAACGTCTCTTAGCCTTCTTCAGAGCGATCTAATAAGACACTAACAGCAGCATCTCAAATTGCAGAACTAATTTCATTTACAGTTAGGCGAATGTTTTCCAAACAGAGTGAGTTTGATCACACATGTCGTATTCTCAGGTGGCACTATCCATACTCGTAGGGCCCACATTACAGAGGAAGGACTAGCCGTGCCAGGGCTCACAGGTGCCTGTAGGGGGGTGGCTGAAGCCAGCAGCGTCCCTGCCTGCCTGCCGCATCCCTGTGCTGGAGGCTACGCGGGATCAAGGTGTATTTCCTCTCCTCGGCTGTTCCACTTTACAACCCGGCTTACTGAAGTCAGCAAGGGGGATATTAAATATCAGCTCGCAACCTGGAGCAGCCGGGGCACATCGGCGTGTCTTGCTTTTGTAGGGGCGCTAACTTCCAGTGGGGGGAGAGCTGAAAACACTGTCAGTTTTGACCACAACAGCTACCTGCTCTGTAGAAATGCTGGAGTTCAGTGCCCAAGGGGAGAGGCTTGACACCAGCTTGCTCACAGAAACTAACTGATGAGTACCGTGCGCTTGAAGGCGAATGCTCACGTTGGAGCTCCTCTCTGGGGTCAGGGTCTGTCTGTCTTAACACATTCGCTTGTTTGCATCGTTCTTTAATTTAGAAAACTGTTTGCATTAAGACCGTTACAGGCGCAGTGTCCGAGCAGTCATTTGTGTTTGCACTAAGTAGCTTGTCTCTGTCAGTGAAGTGGTTCGCTTGGTGGCGAATTCATTCTGATGTGTAGTCGAGACTATTTCCTTTCCCTCAAAAGTGTTTCCAATTCAGAAATTACAAGATTTCAAGAAGGCTGTATATATCCAGCCTTATTGGTTTTTTATTTGTGAATGTATCTATTACTGCAACTGAATATTCCTGACTTTTTCTGACATTTTGTAGAAAAATATAGCAATAGAAGGGTGTGGTTTCTTTCTCAACTAGAGTCCTGTTGCTTTTTAGCAGAAAAAACAATGAACTTTACATAAATTTTAAAAGTGTTTCTCTACTGAAAGCAGTATCTGGAGGGAATGATTTGAACTTGTCTTTTCTGTTTACTGAATGTTTATTTTTTAGACTCATGGCATTTCAGGCTTTCAGAGAAATTGAGATTAGTTTTGACTGCATTATCAGCCTTTATTGTAGTAAAAAGATGGCAAGAATATGGACTAACATTAATTATTCTCCACAGGAAAACTCTTGGAGATCGTTTAAAGCTTGAAGAAAAACTTGGCACGCTCAATGTGTGTGATACCACAGTAGGCAGCAAACAGGCAACATTCAAATTAAAGAAGGTGAGCTATATATATAATTTTTTAAGATAATACACAAGTAACTTTAGTTTTTGCATGAAAGAACAGGAACTTTGAAACCGTCAAACAAATGTCCCTCTTCATTTCTTTATAAGCTGCCAACTCTTCTGCTTCTTGCCAAGAGAATGAAAGCCTCCGGTAGTACACTGTGTGTTTATACCCTTATAACTCAGACAGCGCTCATAAAATCTTATATTCCGGTGGAAAATACTGCCTTCCATCTTTTGATAGTTTATTTGCAGACATACCATCAGAAGCTTGTGACTTTACCTGACTTCAGTGCCAGGACTGGTCAGATCTTGGTCTGCAGGTCCAAATGCAATCAGGATGCTGTATGTGACTGGCTTGCTCTTGGTTGGTCACATCGCTAGGTCTCAGCATGATCAAAACAGAGCTCCTAACGACCTTATTGAACTTGTGTAACACAGATTGCAAGAATGAGCTCTGGTCCTGTTCTGCTTGCCAAATTCCTTTTGAAGTGTGTAGTTAACTGCTGCCTATCTAACTTTCCCAAAGGGTTTTGATTTCCCATCCTAAGGAAATTTGTAGATTGCAGACGGGATTACTTCATAGTGTGGGCAGAGTTAAATGCATGCGTGCATCTACTGCTGCTGTAGAACACTTAAGGATTTTTTGCTAGAAAATGGCTTTAGAACTGATGAAAGGACACGTTATAAAAGCTGAAAACCCATATTGATTCATACTTGAGCTGACAAAACGTACTTCAGTTAAACTGGTTTTCCTCAGTAAGCCACTTTGCTATAGTACATATCTCCTTACCAGTGGTCAAATATTGTTCTCGCTGGTAAACTGCTGTCATAAGAATGGCCAAGATTGTCACATCAAGTATGCCTTAAAAAATTCTAAATAACCAAATTTATTGGACTATTTCTGCCTTACTTGTTTTACCCATTTATTGTCTGTTTGCAGATGTTCTTTTTCATCTGTTTTTGATTGTTGTATTGCTGGAATTTAAAATGTGGTGACTGTGGAATAAGTCACAGATTCCTCTGCAGTGCTGTGTAGGATAACCATTCCAGGGATTTTACCAACTGCTGTAACTGATATGTTTAGTGTCTTGCAGCTAATTAAATGGTCTTTGCAGGGCTTTGGAAGCACGGTCTTTTTTATAGTAGCCTTAAATTAGAAAGCGCAGAGCCAGAAGGTTTCTTGCAATTGGTGTTGAACAATAAATGGTCGCCTTTTGCTAACAGTTTTGTGAAAATTTGGGAGTAAGGTGGAAGAAGAGAGATACAGCAGTGGTTCAGAATGCTATTTTACTTGATTCTATCAGATATGCTATAACTTTGATTTATTTTTCTTAATTATGTTGCTGCTAACTGTTAACTGATGTTGCTTTATTGAAATACGTACGTTGTGCTCGTTTGCATTAAAAATATTTTTGGAAGTCTAATTAAAAGAGAAATAACGCATCTACAGAGACCTTTCCTCCTGTCAACAGAATAGCAAAATAAGACTTACAAGTCTTCTCTCAAATAAACAGATGCCCTGTATATATTCTGAAGTCACATGGAATGGAGCAGGGAGAGCTAGGAAGAGCTCACACTATGCAGTATGCTGTGTCTTGACGCTCCTTTTCAGAGGATGAAGAGATGAAGTTGGCAGATCGAAAAAGGGATTTTAGTGTTACTCTGATCATCAACTTCTGCTTTGTGACGCCCTTTCCTTAAAGTGCAAGTGTATTTGGGAGTAGGTAGAAAGATTTAGTGGAGGAGAGAATTGTGCTTCTCTGGGATTGGTATCACTCGACCTTATAGATCGGTGGAATTGAGACTGAACTTTGCTGCTACAGTTGTGATATGTTGGCAGCCTCCCAAATGGCCAGCAAGTACTGACAGATCCAGTGAGGAAATTGTTTGGCATTGATATTTCACACTTTAGTTTTCAGGGGATTTTTAGTATGGTTCCTACAGTGTGGCATCCTGTTTTTCAATTTCAGCGTGCTTTATGATAGCAAATAGCTATGACAAAACAGCAGGGTTTCTAAAATGCCTAAGTACTTACACTACTAGGGAGGTATAGAGGACATTTTTAAAAAAAATCCACAAAGCTTCAAATGCAAATCAAGATCATTCAGTACACTAGAGGTAACAGTCAACATTAAATTAAGTAAGATTTCTCCAGACAGTTTCAGACAAAGTCTGGAGACAGAGAGAAACTACTTACATTTTCACATAGCGGGCTTCTTCTTTCCCTACTTGCAGTGGAAATGGGAGTCAATAAATTTCAGTGACGTCTAAAGCCCACTAGCTTTTATTACCGTGATACTGGTATGGACTTATTGCTACATTTGGTAGATTGGTTCATATCTCACCTCAGCCAAAATATTTTCTATGCGTGCAAATCTCTAGCTCAGGTTTAAATGGTACTTTAATGGGAAACTCAGGGAGAGGTGGGCTGACATATAAGTGCTGCTGATTACGGATTAGATGCAGTGGGGATACAGTTGCATGACCAGTAACTCTGTCACACTGTTCCTGTGATGCTGTTGAAATTGCTCTAATTTTATTTAGAGTATATTATAGCATATTTAGAGTTTTTTATAGCATGGACAGTTGCCTGAGCTTGGCTAGTTCAAGTCTGCTAGTTCAAATTTATGATTAGTTCGAAGACAAGCCTTAGTCTTCCAAAGAAAATAGTAGTTTATGGCTGTAAGAGTCATTTCATCTATGTGGTATGTAAATGAAACCCTTTCAGCATGTTCTTGATGAAGAGGAAAAACATTAAGAGAGCATGTGCCACAGGAGCAGAGATTTTAAATTATTTTCATGTGGAAAGTCTTTGTAGAATTGCATACAGCATATCAAACTCTTCCAAGAACTTGTAAGAACACTTTGTAGAAAACCTGTACGTTTCAGCAAATTTAACTAATTTTTCTGTCTTTTAAAATGCATTTGTGCAAATATTAAATGTATGCGTAACTAGTTACCCAAAGGAGATACTAAATATCCTCAAATTGTGCTCTACCTTAAGGGCATTAAAACATAATTTCCGGAGTGTAATTTTACAGTCTATTGTTAGACATTGGTTTTCATCTGAAATACATTATTTTTTTTCACTTTTTTCATGTTTTTCGATATCTTTGCCTTAAATGTTTGCTGTGAATTACTTAGAATGATAATGCCTGGAGTACCCAGAATCAACAGGTATGGTATAAGACAAGGTAGCATGGGACCATTTAAAGTAACTCTTCCAGATTTCCTTAGTAGAATTCTGACTTGATATATAGATGCTTGAACAATGAGGTGATGTGTAAGTTTACAAGAGCTTGAGTCTGTTTTTGTTCTAACATTCCAGTCAGAGCAGCAAAAGAAACAGCAGGAAGCTGAGAAACAGCATCGTCAAGAGAGGAAAACTCTTCGGCGTTCTGCTAGTCATCTCAAGAGCAAACGTGGAAGAGGACGACCGTTTCATTGATTTATTTTATATTATTTTTTTAAGAAACTTCTTTTATCTCATTTTTCATTTGAAAAAGGGACTTTTTCAAATTGGGACACAGTACCAATGTATTTGTATTTTGATTCATTGGTGAACACAAAAAACAGAACTTGGTAAACCCTGTGTTAATTACTGAAAAGCTTATGAAAGTAAAGTATTGACCAAAGGACACTACAAATATGGTGTGTTATAAACTCCAGTGTGAACTGATTTGTGCAGAAATCACGCACAACTGGTTTTTGTGTAACCCTGGATGTTTTCTATATAAGATTTTATATATACAACAAGGCTGCCTGTCTTTTATTTAACTTAAGAGCTGTGGGTTTTTGCTTTCTGAAGGCTTTGTGACTCTTTAGATAGAAGATCAAGGGTAAGTTATTTTGTCTAAAAATTTATCTTTACAAGGGCACAACAAATTTTCCTTTCATGGTTCTTGAAGGATTGTCTTTTTTAAAAACTGACTGTGGCTTTTTATTCTTGGGTTGCCTTAGTAGCCAGAAGGAGCTACAAATGAAGCTCAGTTGTCCTGAGGGCAACTGAGAATGCCTGATGTAGGTTCCTCTAAATCACTCCATAAGGAAACTTCTCTTGCCACACCGATGTACAAAGGGGAATCTCGGAAGGATAGTCTTACTAAGTTAAATTTGGTAAGTATGGCCCTTACTCAGAATCCTTAGGACCAGGTTTAATACGTTTTGGTAAGCCAGCCGTGGTTCTACATAGATCAAGTGGTACATGTTCACATAATAAGCACATTAAGGCCATGACAGTAGAGTCCTATTATTCAAAAAGTTAATTTAGTTAAATAACTTAAGAAACTAGAACCTATGTTAAGGAAACGATTGATTCTTTTCTATGTTGTCTTTTTGATTCCAAACAGAATGCTTGTTGCTAACCAGGATACAACATCTCGATTTTTTTATCTTGCAAACCCATCATTTACATAAGCAGTTCACTATTTAAGCAAATAAATTAATTTTTACCTTTGATTCTAAAGGCGCTTTGTTTATTGCTTTTCAAAGGACTTTAGAAATTGTCTTTTTGCTAAAGCCAAGAAACTGTGAACTTTGAATCCAACAAGAATCAGTGACTCTCCCCATCACTGTAAATCTTATTAAGAGACTTGGAGGTTCTTAAGTGTTTTGCTTTATAAGGCAGAGAGGTTATTAATCTGATCAGGTCTCCTGGACAGTATTTACCGTAGAATTTTTGCAGTTATTTCAGTAAAAACCTTGGTTTCTCGCAGCCTGATGCTTTTTATTATTATTTTTTAAGATGGTAGACTAATCAGTCACATGGTTAAATTTATTTTCTTCTCCCTGGTTTAATTTTACTTGCTTTAATTCCTTGGTGCTTCTGTTTTTAATTATATTGTTTCCTTTAATTTAAAAATGCCTTTTGCACCTGGTATTTTCATTTTAAAACATACATTATAATCATCACCTTTCTGTTGTTGCATTCCAACTAAAGGATGAGTCTCTCCATACCTGTTTTTTACCTCTTAACAGTCAAATTTCTGCATTGCCCACAAGCTTCTCCTGCTTTCTATTTAACACAGAACTATCTGGTATTCCAGTGTCAGTCCCACCCGTGCTGTATATCAAGAAGTACCATTATTGCTTTGCCTTAGCCACTGAGAAAATGTAACGCAGTTGCAGTTGCTCCAGGGTATGTCCCCCTTTTTGGAGCCTTGTCTTTTGATAACATTCAAGCCTTTGAAATCCAAGTGCAGTGACAAGTTAAAGTTTGTACTAGTGCAGCATCTTCCCCGGAGTGTTGTTTTATCTCTTGGAAATTATCTTTGTGCAATTCAAGTGTGTTCACTTCATGTACATGGCTGTCCTGAACGTGGAAAGATTAACAGTGGAAACTTGCCACCATTCTGGTTGAAACAGGGAGAATTGGGGATTAGGTGGACAGAACTGGCTCTGTAAGAACAGGGGTTCGGAGGACTTTGCTCCTTCTCATGGTAGGCCTAAATCCCATGATGTTTGATCAAGAGCTAGAGGTGCATTTGTGGTTTCAGGCATCTGTATTTCAGCAATGATTTTATTGGCTGTCAAGAGCAGTAAAAAAAAATAGATGGTTGATCTGCAGGGTAGTAGTGAACTGAGTTTGAAGCAGTTAACTTTCAGCTTCAAAAAAAAAAAGCTGTATTTCTTCTGTTTTGAGATTCTCCTGACTGGCACTGGTTTAGGTCAGTGTATGTTTTGTTTTTCATGCACTTAGAGTACCTCGTTATGATAATATTGGCCATGTATTTAGGTTGGAGCCTGTATGATTAAAAGAACATACTTCATACTGTTAGAGAAAAAGCACGCGTAAACTTTGCTTAGCACACCGTTTATTTCACATAAAGGATATTTGGGATACACTTTCAATGGTGTTTAAATATACTAGGCATAACCAGTGAGATGCCTGGAAAGATAGGACTGTGACTGTGGTTTGCATGTTATAAAAAGCCAATGTGGGAACTGGAAGATGGGCTTGATGCACTTATAGTAGCTTATGTTGTTTAGCAAATGCTCTACAATTGTCCCTACTGTTTGGGGTTCTCAAAGCACTGCAGGCTTTGCCTGTAAGTATGCTGTATTTTAGCTACTATGTGTATGTATATGCTGTATATGATCTTGCTATAATAAGGCTAATTAAGGATAGAAGTGTGAGTAATAGGTACCAGCTATTCTGGAGAACAATCCTAGAAAACTGGAGGTCGCAGATAGCATTTGTTAATGAGAATATTAGAGTTGGCTCAAGAATCTTAATACTGGTGAACGACAGATGTAACAACCGGTTGTGAGGTGCCCTTCCAAGGAGGAAGACTGTACTGCGTCGTAAATTCGTCTGCTTGTCTTTGCCCAGGAACGCCTGCCCTGGTGATGTTTCATCATTCACCAGTTTATTCCTTTGTGCGCTGGGCTTGGTTGAGAACGTGGTGGAATAGGGCATTCATGTAAGGTGAAGAAGAAGTAAAGCTCTGTGCAGTCTCTGTCTCAGCTATGACTGAATTCGTGCTCTACTGGATAACTAGTGGCTCGTGTAGAATTTGAAAGACCAGAGAGAATTAACCAAAAAACAGGTCTGTAGTGCCAGAAGTGTTTTCCTGTTGCAGCCATATTCCCAAAGGAAGGACATATGATTCTAATACAGGCAGAGGGAAACCCAGCATGTCTCTAAAGCAGGAAGATAGCATATAATTTTAAAATTCATAAATTAATTGAACTAATATTTACTCTCCTGCTACTTTTTCCCATGAACCAGCAGGTGGTTAGAATCAGCAGTACCCAGAAAAGTCGATTTCCTAACCTTGATCTGACTATTAAATGTTTGAAAGAGGGTGGTGTTCTGTAGGTATTGCTCACGTTGGTCAGAAGTGTTGGATGTTTGCATTTTGCTAACAGTGAGGCATGGCTCTTCAGGGTGTCCAGTGCTGGAACTCTGGAACGCAGGGGAGCTATAGTTGGTAGGCTGTGCCGAGTCACCTGGCACGCATTTGAGCCCAAGAGCTTTTCGGTGAAATAGGGATGAAGATTCCTTGCAAGCTTTGTTTTTGAGGTATTGGGGAGCAGCAGGAGGGCAGCCCTATGAGCGAAGGCAGGCTGGGGGTCCTGCGTTATCTAAAAGCAAGATAGAGTAGGGTGACGGCAATGAGGTTCAACCAACAGACCAAAGAGAGATGTCCAAGGTCAAGTGAGCAGGTCGGGATCCGTGAGGCGCTTGGGCAGGCGTGGGCACACATAGCTCAGGTGAGGACTAAGGGTGATGCGGCTCCCAAGCAAAGCAAGGCTGCTCAGAGGTCTTTCTCCCACATCTCTTCTCATAGCAGTCTGGTCCCCGGTTGTTCGCCCATACTGTTCCCAGAGCTGGCTTGCAGCACAGGCAGCCAAACCCTTGGCAAGGTGGGGGAGGGGTAGCGGAGCCCTAAAGTCCTACATAGGGACCCGACATGAAGCATGTTTAGATTCTTGAGTTTGATAAAGCAGGTTAATGTCCTTAAACAGATATCTGGGGGAAGATTTGCGAGTTTCATCAGAAGCTGACGCATTAATGCAACATCATTGCAACCAATTAACTTAATGCAACAAAAGCAGGCATTCCTTGGGTATCAGCCTGATTACATCAACTGTTTTGCATTCAACGGTACTTCATTTTCCATACTGCAGAAACCAGTATTGATCCAGTATTGCCATTCCTACAAGCTGAGCAGCTGCTGGGGTCCTTTTTGACATTTAAGGTTCGTACCCTAAGGTAAGAGTGATCAGATGCTGTAGCCTTGTGGAAACCCTGATTGTTTCATACGTATGAGAATTTAGTGGTGAGAATCAGTTTAAAAACTCCTTATAAAAAAATTTACAGGTAGTGGTTAAATGTGAGTGAAATCCTAGTGAGATAAAGAAAAGACCTGGATCTGATGAGTCAATACTTTTTTACTCCACAAGTAATATAGTTTACTTCAGATGGGCTATTAGTCATTGAACAAACGTTGGACCAAAACTATTTGTGTAATGTTCTTTCCAAAATGCTGTTACCAAGCCAAGCAGCATGCTGTGTTCCTGTGACTGGTATAATTGTCTGAAAAAGAGAGCATCCATCAGTTTATACAAAACAATGAAAGAATTTACCACACTGCTGGTTCCTAATCTCTGAACAAAACAGTGAAATATGATTTAAAACATTCGTCTGCATAAATAGCAAGTGTGTGAAAAATATATATACACATTTTTATACTCGTGGGGTTCATTTATATACGGAGCTTGAGATTACCAGCTTCGGGAAGAGTTGTGAGGGAGGGTGTAACACGTTTTCAAATTACTCCATCTTGCTTTGCGGCTGCCTTTTATATTTGTGTTCTCCTTCCAGACGGCAGAACGAGTAAATAGACTTGAATTCCAGGAAGAAAGGACCAACTTCCAGATGCAGAAGGGACAGCGAAGTAGTACAGCAGCTGACCTGGGGAGGTTGTGCAGTGTCCGCCGAAAGACTTGCAGTGTCCACCGAAAGACTTGCAATGTCAGATTAAAGTTTTGCAGGAACCCCACAGGTAGAGTGGAGCCTGCCTTGAGGAGGAGGAATGGATTAATGAACTTTAGAGGACCTCTCCAGCCCAATGACTCCATGAATGGTTGTAGGGCGTAAGGAAGAGGCACGCAGCATTAATTGACTGGAGTCATTTTTCCCCCTTTGTCCCGTCCTTCAACTGAATCACTCACTAGTTTTATCTTTTTATCTCTTTCATAAAGATTAAATACTTTTTTTGGCTTGTCTCCATAGCTAATATATTTTGTCTGATCTTGGGAAGTATGGGGTTTTAAGCCGAATGAAAGCACATAAATCTATTAATAAACTTCAGCTCTTGATCGTTATCTCTGTGTTTCAAAGCTGATTTTACTCAACAACTGACTGTTTGTGATGAACGTGAAGAAGTGGTCTTAGTCTGTTACCAAAATGAACAATTTATAGCACAGCCTGCAGAAAATAATCAGGTTTAGCAGAGCTTGTAGTTTACACAACTGGAGGAAAAAGAATTCCCGCGTTTTAAAGGCTCTGTCGATGGGTAACTGTAAACCTTGCGACGTGGTTTATAAATCATTCTGTCTGTAAAACTGGGTATTGCTAATTTCCACACCCATTCCCCCGCCTATAATTTAGGCATTTTCTTTCTGCCCCGTTCCTCTCGCTGATGGCTCTGCTTGTGTTAACTGCGTTTTACTATCACTTCCTTCCTCCTTTGTTTTTTAATTTGGCTCACATCCTTGATCCACATGGGGCCTAGTGGCAAATTTCTATGGATAGTATCACACGTGACCCTGTGTTTCTACAGTAAGTGGCATTTCTGTACAAAATACTTCTGGGCATCCTGTGCTGCAGACTAGTTTGCACGCTCACACATCAGCCAAGGTAAATTAAACTGATTTCTGAAAACAGCGATGACTGTAAATCATCCATACTAGTATAAATTCAGAAATGCGTGTCAGTTGCTGACCGTGTTTTTCAGGATCTCATCCTCTGATCTTTGTTTGCTCAGTGTTTCAGACGGTGGTGCACGTACAAGGAGTGAAGATCAACCCTCGGCATGTTCAGAAAGTACTAATTTTCCTCTTACTGTTTGAAGGAAATAATTGCAGAGATAAGTACTGCATTTCCTTTGACAGCTACATTCAATTAGAGTTTAAGTACAATAATTTTACAGCAAGACCAGGTATGAGTTTAAAACACTACCGTTCCCAGTGTGGTCATGCTTTACAAGTGACGTTTGGGTCAGCTTACCTATGAAGGCAAGCCCTTGTTCCCATTTAATTCTTCATTGAGTGGGGCAAAAGTGAAAATCCCGTTTCCTCATTAAAGAGAAAACTAGGCAGTTGAAGTGGGAAATACCAGCCCAGCCCTAATCAAAATTTATACTCCCAATTCCTGGAACCACCCTTCCCTTCCCTACAGCGGTTTCTGCCAAAGCTGCTCTGTCTCCTTATTATCTCTTGTTTTAACATCTGGCTATTTCTTGTGGAGTGCCTATCCTTATGCTCCAGTTTTTCTATTAATATCAGGATCTATAGTACAAATTTGTACAGATATAGCACAGATTTGAGAATGAGCACTAATGGTAACAGTAGTGAGGTCATGTCTAGGCACATCTTGAGCAGAAAGGATTTGTATAAACTTGGAGATGTGGGGAGCTGTGACATCAAAGTGCATGGGGGGGATTCGGAGAGCTGGCACGTGTTCCTGTGCATATCGTTAGTGATAGGCAGGGGGGAATGTTGCTTTAACCGCCCAAAATTCTATTCCTACCGCTCTGTGTGCATCTGTACCCCTGTACTAGCTCTGCTTCAGTAAGGGTCTGGGTGTTTTGGCTGGAGTTGTTGTGTTTTATAATTTTTTCAAGACTTTTACTACTGTGTTAGTACAATTCCAGTGTACAGTTACATACATGCACAATTACATTACATTGTATACAATAGCACAAAAGGTTCAACATTCAAAAGCATTCAAATTATTTATCATCATATTTATCATCATAATTAATATTATGTCCATTCCATTTACCAGCACTTCTGTAAATGGATTTTCTTATGTATTTTAACCTTTGTAATATTGGAACTTCATATCACAAGTGAAGTGCATACAGTAGGGGTCATAAAGACCACATGTTTAGAATCATAGAATGTGTTGGGTTGGAAGGGGACTTTAAAGGTCATCGAGTCCAACCCCCCTGCAATGAGCAGGGACATCTTCTGCTAGATCAGGTTGCTCAGAGCCCCATCCAACCTGACCTTGAATGTTACGAGGGATGGGGCACCTACCACCTCTCTGAGCAACCTCTTCCAGTGTCTCACCACCTTCATTGTAAAAAAATTTCTTCCTTATATCTAGTCTAAATCTCCCCTCTCTGTTTAAAACCATCACCTGTTGTCCTATCACAACAGGCCCTACTGAAAAGTTTGTCCCCATTTTTGCTGTAGGCCCTCTTTAAGTACTGGAAGGGGCTATAAGGTCTTCCCGGAGCCTTCTCTTCTCCAGGCTGAACAACCCCAACTCTCTCAGCCTGTCCTCATAGCAGAGGTGCTCCAGCCCTCTGATCATCTTTGTGACCCTCCTCTGGACTCACTCCAGCAGGTCCATGTCTTTTCTGTGCTGAGGGCTCCAGAGCTGGACGTGGCACTCCAGGTGGGGTCTCACAAGAGCAGAGCAGAGGGGCAGAATCACCTCCCTCAACCTGCTGGCCACGCTTCTTTCGATGCAGCCCAGGATGTGGTTGAGTTACCTGTAAGGATTTAATCATCTTATGCAAATGAGAATGTTGTGAAAAGCAATTATCTTGTCCATTAGGATTTTGCTGATATTCTTGTAAACTGAATCAAAAGGAAGTTTGCAACACTCCCATCATAGCTACTGTGTTTTTCTCCTTTCCTGGATGTAAATGAGAGATTGCCCAACGGGACTATGACACTGTTGTACTGAAAATATGGGGCAATATTTTAAACAGATCTCCCCAGCAAATATATATCCTCTATCTGAGATATTTTAGACAGGTTACAACAAATCACTTTTGCACAATGCTATGGTAACTACGTTGCTGCATTTTAAATATTACTAGAAGCAGAGCATAGATGATCACGCCCCAGTGTTTAGGACGGGGCCTGACGCTGTTCAGTTTACGAGTATGGACAGAAGCAAGAACATCGTGTGTAATATCCCGCATGTGCATGTTGGTGGGGACTAGTACCACTGAATTAACTGCAGTTTGCCAGTTAAGGGAAGAAATTAGAAGTATTGTGAAGTCTAGAGAAAGTTACTTTGGGAGAATTAAAAAGAGACGATCCTTTATTTTCATGGTCTGTCTCTCAAACCATGAGCAGTTCCAGTCAAAACGGGAAGAAGGTGGAAACTTTTTCAGAGGGGAGGTGAGGCTATTTCAGGTATTCAAGAAACGCTTGACCTCCCTGGAATGGTGGAAATGAAAGCTGACTTCAGTGGTGGCATTTTGGACAGATGTGAGGGCAGGGCTATGGGGGATATTTAATGTGACCAAAGCAAGGAAGATTTTACACCCAAGTGGAGAGGCCACTGTGCCTCAGGGTACGGGAGGATGAAACAGCCAAACAGTCAAGGCAGCTCCTTCTCTCCAGCGTTTTTCCAGAGGATCTCTCTTAGCTTCCCTTGTTATATGATGTGTACATGATACCTACTGAAGCAGTTTCTGGAAAGTAATGCCCTGTCTTGGCCTCTAGTTATCATAGAATCATAGAATCTTCATGGTTGGAAAGGACCTTTGAGATCATCAAGTCCAACCATACAGACACCAAAAAAGCACCCAAACCAAACCAAAAAAAAAAACCACAAACCACCACAACCAACCAACCTACAATCTCTGTCACTAGAGCATGCCCTGAAGTGCCACATCTAGACGTTTCTTAAACACCTCTAGGGATGGTGACTCAACCACCTCCCTGGGCAGGCTGTTCCAGTGCCTGAACACACTTTCAGTAAAGGAATTCTTCCTAATATCTAACCTAAACCTCCCCTGCCGCAACTTCAGACCATTTCCTCTGGTCCTGTCATTATTCACCTGGGAGAAGAGGCCAACACCCACCTCTCTCCAACCTCCTTTCAGGTAGTTGTAGAGGGCAATGAGGTCTCCCCTCAGCCTCCTCTTCTCCAAGCTAAACATGCCCAGCTCCCTCAGCCTCTCCTCATGTGACCTGGTCTCCAGACCCCTCACCAGCCTGGTAGCTCTCCTCTGGACACGCTCCAGCACTTCAATGTCCCTCTTGTACAGAGGGGCCCAGAACTGAACACAGCACTCGAGGTGAGGCCTCACCAGTGCCGAGTACAGAGGCACCATCACTTCCCTGCTCCTGCTGGCCACGCTATTCCTGATACAAGCCAGGATGCTGTTGGCCTTCTTGGCCACCTGGGCACACTGGAGCATGTTCATGCTTCCTCTAAATCACAGAAAAGTAATTGACCTTTCGTGTCAGTTAAGATGCCCTATTTCCCCTTGCCTCTGAAGATCTCTGAAGAAATAGCAGAGCTCCGTCCTTCAAAAACTTCCCATGAAATTAGAGGAATTTCTCATAGACCATTTGGAAAAAGAGTAACTGTCTAGTAAGGCAGTCAGTGAAGCAGCTGGGAAGGGATGGAGAGAGGAGAGGTGGAAAATCATTTGAGATCTGGCCAAATGTTTCTCTTAAAACATATTCCAACAGAGAAAAGAGCTTATCGATGTAAAAGGCAAATTTCCAAGAGCTGAAACTAACCTGTTCTGGTTTGGGGTCCTCAGTGAAGATATTCTAGCTTCTAATTTTACCACCGTTTTCTGCTTGAGGGTACAGTCCTGTCCTGAGCTGCTCAGGTTTCTTGCACTTCAGTGTCTTTTTAGAAGTGGATTCCTCCAGCTGGAATGGCAAGGTTACTAGAGCTGGTCAGGTAGAAACAGTAATGCAAACTCTTTCAAACTTTTTTTCTGATTCTCCCCGCAATCCCTCAACATCTGGAGTTATTGGGGGTTAGATAATTGGGCATTATCTAGTCACGAGCCCCGAGTCAGTGAGCGCCCCTGTGGAGCAGCAGTCTGAAGTGCCTGCAGACTGCTGAAGTCTTGAGCTGCCTTGAACCCTTCCTGTCTTCCCTTCCTTCTGGGTAGGCATGTGTTGCCACTGACGGTATCCAGAAAATGACCCACAGCAGCTGTCAGCAACAGGTTTCCCAACCTCCTTTCAGCTGCTGGGAAATGGTTTTAGCGAATACTCTTCAGAGGATGAAACAGTTACAGCAAGTTTGACAGACAACCTCTTCGTTTCTTCAAGCTGCCTTTAGCTCTTAAGTCATAACAGCAAACCAATTTCTGCACTAAGTAGGAATAGTGGGGATGAAAATTATTATCAGTGCTGATGTGGGTTTTTTTTCCTAGTGTAGTTGGGATTTGGTGACAACTAACTGATAGGAGCTAAGTGGAAATAATTTCTTAATCACAGGAAGCTTTGGAGCTTCTGGCTTTGAGGCAAGCCTACTTCTGGCTTGCTTCATGCATCACTTCATCTGTCTCACCACATTAAGTAATGCATTTTAGGGCATCTAAACTAATACATCAAGATACAAACCAGGCTGAAGAACTGGATGGGCTTAAGAATCTGTCACAGTGTAAGGTACTCATACGGCCAACCAACTTCTACTTTATTAGATTGCGTAATTCCCATAGGTCAACATTTCTGCCTCTTGGCTAAGGCAAGAATTCGGACTGGTTTCCAGGCTTGCTCAGCGTTCAAAGGTGCTTGAATTTAAGAACGTAGGCCTATCCCCACTTTGACCACACTCAGAAATCTTCAGCACAAGGCTGTCCTAAGAGCCAGGCAACAGCCATGCTTCTAGCCTTCCCTCTACCGTGCATTCTCTGAGAAATCTTCCTGCTCGCTTTTGAAAGCCTTCAGAGACCAGGCTGGATGGGGCCTTGAGCAGCCTGGTCTAGTGGGAGGTGTCCCTGGCCATGGCGGGGGGTTGGAACTAGATGGTCTTTGAGATCCCTTCCAACCCGAACCATTCTGTGATTCTATGATAAGGTCAAGGAGGGCTTCATATTCTCTAAATGCTGTTTTATTGATTTACATTTCTGGATGGGGTAGGAGGATGTTCTTTTTAAAAAAAAAAAGAACCTTTTTAAGCAGTTTCCTTTTGAGATTCCCTAGCACTGCCACTCAAATGGATTGCTGTGCAGACAAAACTATCAGGGACTTAATGCAGCTAAATTTTAAGGAATGATCCTTTCTTTGTGATGACTCAGTGCATTTTGAGGCCAATGTATCTAGAAATACCTTTGGTGTTTCAGAAAGGTACCACAAGTATCTAGAAATACCTTTGGTGTTTCAGAAAGGTACCACAAGCTCTCTGTGGGGCCTAGGCAACATTCCTCACCACCAAACTGAACAGCAATACAACCAAAACTGTCCGTAGTAGATTTTATTTTCTTCCATAAATATTAAGGGTCTCTGAAAGTAAAGAAAAGCTGGCCACTGGGTTCAGAGAAAGGAGGACTAAGCCCGAAGGCAGAAGGGCATAAATAAACAAGGAACAAAAGCAATTCTGAGGCATTTCAGTGTCGATCTCTCAAAGCATCTGATGCAAATGCCTCAAAATAAAGCAAGAAATTTGAAAGCTACTTGAACAGTTTTCTTTGAACGCCCTTTTGCATGTGGATTTCTAGCACCGAAAGAGGGAAATTCTGTTATATCAATGGGATCTCTTGTGTTTTTACCAGAGAAGCAACCATAGCAGCTAGCTGTGGTGACTGTGCTCCAAATCCCTCAACAACAGATCTGTAGTGTGGGTTGACTAGCACGTGATTGTTGAGAAAGACTTACTTTTCTCTCAATTAAAAGTTCTTACTTTGGTACATAAGTAAAGCAGCCCAAAGGCAGAGAGTTAATTTGAACGACTGGTACTTAATTTGTATTGGCTTTCATGGACACTGCTTACATTAATTACAGGGAATCCATTGCACAGGATGAACTAGTACTGAATCATTTCTTAGATTTATTAAGCATAAGCCGGCTTTCATCCCACATGCGGGGCTTTGAACTGTGACTGAATGCTTTCTCAATTCATTTTCTTTGGGCTTTTATTCCACCTGCAGGTCTTGTCTTTTCCACCTACACAGCCTCCGAAACAACAGGGTCAATCCTGCTGCTTTGACGCAACACTCTCACTGACATCAAAGGAGTTTTGCCCGTGTTGAGATGGTGTTGGCCGTATGTTTACTGGGACAGTTGCAAGGTACTGTCTGCCTTACTGGTTGCCTGGTGGTTTGGGTTGTTCTGGTGGGTGGAATTGAGGGGAAGGAGTATATCATATCGGGGTAAGGGAAAACGGCTCTTTAGGTGTGGTGAGTTCACTTGCTCTAACGACTGCTGCCCCGAGCCCTAATGATGGCCACGCAGCGTAGCCCGTGATTCCTGCCCTGCACAAGTCTAGCAGGGTGCCCTCCTCGGGGAGTCAGACCTGCCGTATGCTTTGGATAGACCCAGTTCCTGGGTGCCAAATAATTTCCCAAAGTGGAAAGAGGACACAGGAAAACACTGGAAGCTCTGTAGGATTTCTGCTGCTCCCTCCCTTTGCACCCGTTCCCAATGTATGTGCTACGGTGGGTCCCGAAACGGGAAGGGATGAGACAAGGACCGTGTCTCAGAAGAGCAAGGTGAAAGTTTCTGAATCCACTGAGTGGTTCTGTCAGAGCAATGACTTAACAGGCATGGGAAGGAGCCGAAGTTTCGGTCTGCTCTGATGGACAAGACCTATTACAGCTGCACGTTGATTTCCTGGCAGTATGGCACATCATACACCAGAAAGGTGGTTAAATGCAAATGGGTGCTGCCTTACATGGGAGGCAGGAAAAACAAAGGTGCATTTTTCAGTGGTGCTCAGGGACAGGACAAGAGGTAATGGGCACAAACTTGAGCATAGGAAGTTCCATTTCAACATGAGGAGGAACTTCTTTCCTTTGAGGGTGGCAGAGCACTGGAACAGGCTGCCCAGAGAGGTGGTGGAGTCTCCAACTCTGGAGACGTTCAAAACCCGCCTGGACGCGTTCCTGTGCAACCTGCTCTGGGTGACCCTGCTCTGGCAGGGGGGTTGGACTAGATGATCTCCAGAGGTCCCTTCCAACCCTACGATTCTGTGATTCTGTAATGTTTCTGAAATTGGAGACAGTGCTTGTCAAAACATTGCGGTGCCCCAGTTGCTGTTGCTAAGGATTTAAGCCAAAGACACACTTTTCTCTGAGAAGATACAGTTTGAGAGGGGGAAAAAAAGGAAAATCTTTAAAAAATATTTGGAAATAAACAAAATTAATTGATATTTTTTTTTCTTCTGCTTTACTTCTGATGAGCCAAGGGAGACCAGCAGAGTCTACTTTTGTGCACTTTGTGCCCTTGAAATTCTATGGATCCTGCTCACAAAGATGTCTGCAGCCACAACCAGGAGCTGTTCAGGTTTTAAATGCCATTGTTGCTTGCATTTTATACATAGAAGGCTTTGAAGTTTCCCCTGGAGAACAGGTTCAGTATCTGTAGGTGACTGCACAGGTTTCTTACGTGGTTATGGGATTAAGACAAGGGCGATGGGATTGCAAACTGTCAGAGCGCTTGGGGAGAGACAAAGGCCCTATGAAAATGTGCAGCTCCAAATGAGTTGGTACTTCTCTTGCAGAACTTTTCCTGGAGCAGTGACTAGTTATGGTGTAGCCCATGTCTGCTGGGAGGTGTAACACTTGTTTCTGCAGCAGTGGCTTCTACCTAATAGTCACCCAGCTATCAGCACTGTTTAGCTTGGGGACAGCCTTAGCTCCATATGGTTTCTGTGTCCTTGGTACCCCAGCTTCTGTGCACTGCTCCAGCTTCCCCTTGAATCCTGTAGATGTTAGCATCCACACCATCTACTGCCACTGCGTGGTGAGACACTTCCTATTGCTAGTGCTGCCCCTGGCTCTGTGGCTTTACTTGAGCTTCGTTCCCATTCTTGGCTTCAAAGAAATAGCGAGACAGCTGTTCCCTTTTCATCCTCTTTGTGACAACACTCTTGGTGTTGTAGACGTCTTTCGTGACCCTTTTAAGTCATCTCTTTTCCAGACTCAAGTCCTGAACTACTCAGTCACGCCTTGTACAGAAGCTGCCCCGTGTTTGGGATATCCACAAGCAATTCAGTGCACTTGGATTTCTGAAATGCTATTAATAATGTATTTTGCCTTTTGCTTGGAAACTAGACTTGGATTCTGTCAGTTGTTGTGGGGTAAGAGGAGAGTCCTCCTGTGGGTTAATAATTTATTATAGCTAGGAAAGAAAGGGTGACAGTAAATGGGCAGTTTCCCTGACAGAAGGAGGGTAGCGGTGGAGTCTCCCAGGGACCTGTGTGGAGCCCTGTGCTCCCCCACGTATTTGTAAGTGATTTGGAAAGATAAATCATCACCCAGGGAATTGAAAAATAAAGAAGGCTGCAAAGAGCTGTAGGAGAATTCAGTAAACCTGGGTAGAAAACAAAGTGACAGCTGTCACTGTGTCATGCTGCGACATGACAGTGGCATGTCAGCTGTGCAAAGTGATGGAGACAGGCAGGAAAATCCAGGTCAGGATCACAGGTCAGCAGGAGAGTAGCTGGAGCGCAGCACAAAGGAATTCCAGCCACTGCAGCCAGTAAGTCAGCTTCATCGGGGACCCAACTTAAATGCCTCTATGCAAAGGCGCATGTAGCGTGGAGAATAAACAAGAGGAGCTAGAGACATGTACACACGTGCAGGGCTATGACCTTACTGGCATCAGAGAGACATGGTGAGATGGCCCCTATGACTGGAGTGTTGGAATGGAAGGATACAGGCTCCTCAGGAAGCACAGGCAGGGGAGATGAGGAGGAGGGAGATGGGCTGCATCAAAAGAAGCGTGGCCAGCAGGTTGAGGGAGGTGATTCTGCCCCTCTGCTCTGCTCTGGTGAGCTCACAAGCTATAAATCTACTAAGACTTACCGTACCCGAGAACCTGGATGCCATCTCCAGCTCAAGAAATCCTTAAACCAGTGAGTGCCTGAAGCTGGAGGCATGTGTTGAGAAAAAGATCATTCTGTACTTGTCCTGTTCCTTATACCCTCCCTTACGTATCTGCAATGCAGCAGGTAACGTTGGTCTGCCTGTATTTGTGTGTTGCTGTGAGCATGCTGAAGGCGGTGAGATTTCCATCACAGGGGCTTAAGAGCAGATTAGCTAAATGTCTCCCTGCTGCGGGGTAGGTAAGAGCTTATCCTGCTTCAGAAGGGAAGCTAGACTCGGGGACCTCCAAATGTCAATTTGATCCCGTTTCGTGCATTTCTGTGGAAACAGTAAATGAAAGTGCCTACTTCTTCACTTCCCACCTCTGGGCTGTCATCAAGATGTGACAGAAAGGGGTGGTGGGTGCTGAAGGGAAAAGAAAGACTGAAACAAGGGCAGAGCCTGCAGCCGGCATGTAATCTTCCCACCGGTGCAACCACCGTGGAGGCTGAGGGCGAGTTACACCTCTGAAGTGCACCAGAGCAGACATGCCGGGATGTGACTCAAAGGCCAGGCTAAGCCATCAGCGAGGTCTGTAGGCACTGGAGCTGACATCGTGTCAGTCTGCTGTGCTGCTGGCAGCCCGCCTACGGAGGAGTGCGAGTGGCAGAACGTGGTTGCCTCAAGCCCTGGGAGAAAGGAATTGCAACCACTGAGCCTGTAGGTACGAGCTGTTGTTATAACAGCTCGGCAAAAGTGGTGAAGATCCAGAGGAACCATCTAAGGAGCAGTTTCACAACACATCTGGCCCATGAGCTTTCCATGGGAATGTCCTGGACAGAACAGGAATGGGCTTACAGGACAGATAGCAGTCTCGTCCCTACATACTGCTCTTAGTTTCTCCTTTTGGTATGATTATGGTTTTGGACTGAAGGTAACCTGCAAGACCCTGTTGCCAGATGCAGGGTGATGTTGGTGGTGGGGAGGGCAGCTACAGCAGATGCTCATGCCTTTCACAGTGGACATTATTCAAGGCAATGCCATGGGGAAGTTACTACTGACCGAGTCTCCCTCCCACTCCCTCACCCTCAGCAAAACCAGTCCCCGCAGGTAGCATTGAAAATGGACAGCCATAAACTTGAAGAGCTAACAGACTATGCTGGGAGAAAAACATGAAAAAAAATCAAGAGTTATATACTTGCAGTTACAGAGATGAATTGAACTCCCAAGGAACTCAAAGAACATAGCAAGAGCTGGCATTTGAAAATCACAGTGTGCAAGAAAAGGTATAAGCAAACAATGAATTTGTGCATATTCCCTTGTGTCCTCTTTGAAAATGCCTGAAGATTTATGTGAGCTACAGCTGTTTTTTTCCAAGGACTTACTTTGTGGTCCTCTATTATTAACAGACAAGTAGTATTGCCAAGAAGATAGCTGAACCTCTAACTTTCAGTCCAGCTCATCGGCCCTCAGCTCAGGAGACCGGAGCTGCGTCTAACCACAAATACTCAAGCCTGGAAATCCCTCCTCAGAAGCAAAACAGCTTCCAGGCTCTGACTAGCTATTGTGAAGAAACCCGAAGGTGCCTTCCATGGCCCTGTCATGCATGTTATGAAGCTGAGCAGTCAGAAGCATCTGATGGCTCCTGCCCAAGTCAACCTCATAGTGTCTACCACATATAAAGTATGAGTAACACCCAGTCTTTGAACCGCAAGTAAACCACTTCGCTGTGGTTCCATTAAGGTATGTTCTACAAGTAATAATTGCAAACAGCTCCTTGCAGTCCATAAATGCGTTCCACCTCCACGAGCCCTATCCTTTTCCTATGGCGCAAGAACTTTCCCTAATGTTGTTTTTGAAACCAGAGCAACAAATGAAAATATTTCCAGCTTGTTTTTAACTGTTGCTGACAACCTCTGAAGTGATTAGAGAGCGTGTTGCTTTCATTTGTTTATTTTTTGTTATGTTATTTGCATTCATTAAATGCAGGCATAGCACAAAAAAAATTAGAGCATAAGGGATGTGTTTGTGGAATGAAACCTGGTTGGAAGAATGCCAGTTGGACTGCTAGTAGTCTTGAAGGTGGCATTTCTGTAATCCTGCTGGAAAATAGAGCCTGACAGGATATAACTTTTGCTGTTCCAAAAGTACTTCTGCATTTAACATGGATAGACCAAAGGAATCGCATCTATTTTAGCTAGGCACATCCTGGAGCCATCGCGCGATAGTTGCAGGAGGGGGATGATGTGGTATCAGCCCGTTATTGTTTGTGTGTCCTTATTAGCTCCCAGCATTAGGGAAATCAAAGATTACATTGCAACATCCTAACCAGGATCCTCATGAGTCTTTATAGGGAACATTTTTTTTTGTTAAGAAGTGCAGTTTTGGCCTGTTTAAACTGTGATCTGAATTCCCCGAGGTTTTTAGGCAGGACTCTTGAAGGATTTGGGCACCACTCGCAACATGGGCAAGAAGACTGGGGTCTCTTACCCAAGCTGACTAGAGAAGTCTTCATCTCTTCACCTCTGAGGAACAAGGCGTTTTGAGAGTAGGGCTCCCCTTGCCCAGCAACAGGACAGGTGTGCTTTACACACTTCACATGGTTTTTTCCAAGGACATACTTTGAGGTCCTCTGTTACTAACAGCCAGGTAGTATTGCCAAGAAGATAGCTGAACCACACAAAATTTTAGCTTGGATGGAAACGAATATCCTATAGCCTATGGTTAAAACGTTCCTCTACAAAGCATTACTAATTTGTGCACAAATTAATATTTAAATATTTTGCAGATCCCAGGACAGTTTCATCAGGTGAAGTTGGGATAATTCCACTCAGAATGGTGTATGGAGGTGATTAACCGACACTGCGCGGGGGGAGGTCTCTGTCCACACTCCTGCCTTCACATAGCAGAGACTTCCAAACCCAATTCTCTGTTGTGTCTCTTCTCCCTCTTGGTGCCAGCTCTGACAAACCGTGTGGATAGGTTTGGTACCTGCAGCTGTGAACTCGGCCGTTGGCTTTCACTGCAGATACAGAAGACCAAAACTGAGTTGTTCATGTTCTTGAATTTAATTAAAATCAAGCATTTTCAGTTTCTAGCCTACCTAAAGTAGTTTTTATTCGTTTTTCTGTTCCACACTGCAAGCCCCTCCTGTCTTCCTTTCCCTGGTAAAATTTGCATGTCCCTAATCCTAGGATTTGCTTAAGCAACTACAGAGGATCCTGAAATGGCTTCTCCTCCAACTGCTTTTTCTCCAGCTGGAGACAATTACTGATTTGTCCAATTCTCACCACATATATTATTAAGATCAAAGGCAGACCTCAAAACATTAGCAACTAATTTCAGTGTTATAGTTCTAATAAAATAAAAGTGGCCCACGATTAGGCAACATCTCTTTTGTATGTGGTAACTTCTTCATTGAATTCTGAGGTTTTCTTCCTTCCCAGATAGAATTAATCATAGTTGCAAGGATCTATGGATTACTGTTGCTTTTAAATTTGCAGCGGGGTGGCAGATGGGAGTAATTTGGGTATGTCTCTGGCAGGAGCATGGAGCAAGGCAGAATAGTGTTAATAATTTTTTTTTTCTTATTCTAATAAAATTCCGCATTCAGCGTTAGAGACTCTTTTTGCAAGGGTCTCCCTTTTATCACAAGGCTTGGTTAGCAGATGTTGATTTGTTCTGTATCGGTGCAAGCAAGAGAAAGAGAAAGTGCCACAGTTCAGTCTTCTGGAGAGCAGATTTGGGTGAGCCCAGGGAAGAGCTGCCAGGTGTCAGAATTGAGGAGTGCTGAACATGGGAGGTGGAAAGAATTAAGGGGATAGGGAAAAACGTGTCTCATTAGTATAGGAGACAAAGGCAACCATAAATCATTTGCCCTCACTGAACTAGAAGATAAGAATAACTGCCTTCTTTCAAAGTATTCCTATGTTTAGGCCCTGCTTCCCAGAGAAAACTTCTGCCCTTTCAGCTCCCAGCTCTGGCAAAGAAACTCGGTGGCCTTCGAATCTGGACTGGGCAACCATCTGTAAGGCACAGTGGTGTGATCAGCCCTGAGGGCTTCTACCCTGTCTCTCTACTAGCTTGGAGGCTCTGATGAAGATGAAGGTCTGAAGGAGAGCCTGCCAGCCCAGCCCAGCCTCAGCCCACCCCGGGAGCTCGGCCAGGGCAGGCACAGGGAGCTGCCAGCATGTGGCTGATGGGTCCCTGGTCCTACCAGTCTGTCTTGGGACACCCCACCTCCTGCTTGTACCCCTTGTGATTGGAAACAGGCATGAAAGGAGGAAGAAACTGGATTTACCGTGAGGCTCTGCTGTGGGGACCCAGAAGTCCAAAGCATAGGCTGCAGAAAGGGTCTGGGGAAGGAAAGGTGAACATTAATTCCCTCTATGGTGTGGGTCACCTAAGCTTGAGATCTGCCACCAGTTAGCACGAGCAGACAGGCAAATCACTGATGATGAGAGGACTATATCTGAAACCACCTCGTCTGAGTCATATCCCAGTGCTCAGGTCAAGGCTGGAGTAGGACCACTCTTGGCTAAGAGGAGCCTGTCCCTGGGGCTATCAGATGGGGGCTACCCAGGAGTGAAAGGTGTTGAAGATAAAAGCACGGGAGCAAAGCCTAGAAGGTGTGAGAGCCTAGGATCCATCTTTCTGTCTCTTCTGAGGTGTGAACTAGCCTCTGGGCTGCTGCGGAGATGCTCGCTGGCATTTCCTCTGGATGTTTCTCCTCTCTTGTAATGAGCGTGGCTGCTGCTTTTTGGGGCTGTCAGTGACCTCCATTGCAGTTAACCCCTCCTGAGCGGGACTTTCCAGGAGCCGTGGGTACCAACAACGCTGTGTTAGCAAACCTCAAACAGCACGAGGTGTGCGCCGTAGCTCTCGGCTTGGCCGGGGTGATTTTTGGCACTGACTTTGCAGCGCCATCCTCCCCATCGTCACCCCCCTGAACTGGTGCAGGTGATGGATGAGGTGACGCGGTGGCAGAGCGGTGCAGGTGCCTTCGGCTGGCCTCGGTGCCTGCGTGGTGGACAAGCACCCTGTGCCTGTGCCGTGAGCTGGGTAGCCGGGGTGCAGTTGTGAGCCCTGTCTGTCTGGACGCGCTGCAAGATAAAGGGGATGTCTTTAAACCACTGTGGCAAAATTTGTTAGAGCTGCTCTGCCAGAGCTTGGAGTTAAAAAGGGGCCTTTTCCCATGTAGTCGTGCCAGAAGAGATGATCACAAACAACTGGCTGTCACTGATCTGCTCTGAAGTCCCGGTTTTTGCAACACCCCGATTTAAACAGTTCCATCCCCCAGCGACTCCAAGGGTACCCATCAACCGGGCCAGGCATCCTGCTTACAGGGAGAGCTGCGCAGGAGGGACTTGCGTCTCAGAGCTCCGTCAGGGCAATGGGGAACAATGCAGCCACTGCCGAAGCCTCCGCTCTGGCTCCCTGCGTCCCCATCGCCTGGGCTGTCCCTTCCATCAC
The DNA here is from genome assembly GCF_028500815.1 of Rissa tridactyla. Classification (NCBI taxonomy): domain Eukaryota; kingdom Metazoa; phylum Chordata; class Aves; order Charadriiformes; family Laridae; genus Rissa; species Rissa tridactyla. The sequence goes on along the minus strand of NC_071468.1, from coordinate 110,896,313 downwards.
TTTGTGGCCGGCAATGGTGCAAATTGACCTCTTGTGATGTTTATTTGGAGGTGAGCTTGACACCACCTTCATGTGACCTCTAACCTCTAAACAACTTTTTTTTTTTTAAAGCTGAAATAATACACAGGCTAATAATATTGTAAAAAAGTATGGGTCTGGATTTTCCCCCTGCTCCACGTCTGCAACGTTACAGATTTGATATGACCTACCGCAGCCGTGTTGCAGGTAATACGTGTTGCTGCATAAATACGTCATTACAGCTCCAGAGAACCTCTCAAAGGCTAATCCGAAAGCTGATTTATGGCAACCCACCTCAACCTGTAACAGCCATTAGCTCACTTCTGACACTTTGCTAGGTTTCCTGACTTTTCTGCCTGGTTTACTTCGGAAGCAGAAGGGAAAGATGGGATTTCTGCCGGATATAGGCCAGCTCTTCAGCCGGTCGCTGGAGCTTTGCCAGTTCTTGCCAGATGGGGATTGGGCACTGGCTTTGTCAGATGAGATAGTACCTAGCCGAGATTTAGTGGCATCTGGCTAGACATTCTTTGCTTTGTGAGAGATTTGTTGTCACTCATCCCAAATACTTTGCTCTTGGATCTGGTATTATCTGACTATAGCTTTTCCGCCGGCTACTTGCAGGGAGGTACTTACGTACACACAATCACCGCAGATAAATCTCTTATAAAGAGATAATAGTAATCTCTTTAATCAGCACACTGTAGTAATCCCCTATAAACAGACAGGCTGCAGCAAACCTTTTACTAGGTCAGTGTCACCACTGATATTTTCTCTGTTCTCTGTTGTCCTGTGTCAGCTGTGGAACAGGAGGTGTTTCAGAGAGATATGGAAATTAAACGATTGTGTGTGTACATACAGGAGCTGATAATGCTTGCATGCATATGCTGTTTGCTGATAAATCTGAGAGTAGCATGCAAAGTTGAGTAGGAAGAATGCAAAGTTGAGTAGGAAGAATGCAAACACGTCTTCACTGTGATTTACCACATGGCAAATTCCAGGGGCTCCTATCTTGGGGCATTCCCAACTAAACCAGCATTTACAGTGTGCTTTTGTTTGCTCTTCGTTCCTGGAAGCTACCGATGCTGCTGACACTGCAGAAGTTAGGTTATGTTTCTTGTCACACATGGTGCACATACATTATTGTAAATGCACTTGTACGATGAGTTACTGAAATGGCAGGGAAGGTGAATTGCACACCCGCCTCCGGCAAACTCTCCTCACCTGGGTTTATGCAGTTGCTGTAGGATCAGTAAGAACATTTCTAAAGGAAAAATGTTTCATCCGAGGAGCTCCAGCAAGAGGTCAGCTCTGTTCAGACCCACTCCAGAAGATGGAGGGGGGCATCTGAGCAGAGGGAAGCCGGCGGTGTTACCAGCCCCAGCTCCGGCCCTTCTCACCGTGCAGGCCTTAACATTTTTGCAAGAGTTTTCGAAAGAGGATTGTTTCTACGTACATGCTAGGGGGTTTAGCACGTTGACTGCTGCGCTGGAGGGACTCCAGGTAAAGCAAGGAGAGCAAATGAGGTCTGGGAAATTGGTGGGGCTCGTCTAAATTGTCAGACGATGTTCTCATTTCAGGCAAGGGTCTGTAAGTCCAAGTTTGGGGCTGTCTGGAGAGACCAAGGAAGTACGATGGGAAAGAAGAGTGCTCAGGCATCCCGGGGTTTGCCTCAGAAGAGAGGACAGGTAACGTTTAATGTTTGCTTCCTTTCCCGATTTGCAGGTCAGCTTTAGCAGGCCTGCACGCACTTGAAAAAAAAAAAGAATAAATGACAAGCTGCGTCCAGTCCCGTGGGTCTTACTCATGGGACTAGTCCTTACTCATCGGGTTGGCCCCCGCAAGGTCGATGAGACTGCTGGTATGATTGAGCCTTTTGGCAGAAGGGCCTGTTCATTCAGACGGGGATCTATTTGCTTTGCACGCTGTAAAAATGCAGCCGTCGCTGGAAGGCAGCAGGAATTTTACCTGTGCGACCTCAAATGCGCAAAGGGATCACAAGCCCACTCGGGATAGTCCTGGAGTCCAGGACAGTGCTGGCACCCCACGATGGTCTTCAAGAAACCACCACGAATCCAGGCACTGGATTTTTTTCTGTTTCTGCATCTTGTCCTGGAGTCCCCAGAGCTTCCCCGTTGCCGGGGCTGTGGCAGCAAATAGGGCCCTTGTGTTTTTTTAGTTGTTAGAGGATGTGTGTCGTTTGAGACAATTGAGGAAGGTGGGAATGGAGGCAGAGTGTTCCCATTCATGTCATGTGTTGCAAAGGACATTCCTCTCTGTCCCTATTTTTCCCCACACAAGCAAAAATGTTGGCACCCTCAACTAGAGGGCAGACGGGAGCCAAGAAAGGGGGCAAGATGGGCAGCTGAAGACTGTAAACCTCTGTGTTGGAATTGGTTCAGCTGCAGAGCCACCCCCACCACCACCACACCACCACCCCCACCCCCCGAAACCCTGATGATCACAAACATCCTGGACATCCGCTTCAACGTGGCATCTTCATCAGCAGTGTCCTTGGCCGTGGCTGCTGATACTGGCTGTATTTTCGCTGCAGAGGTGGATGTGTGGGGATTGCCCAGCTCGGAATAACAATGGTGCTTCCTGCCCGGCCGAGCAGGCAGCGGTGGGGCACAGCAGCACTGGAAACCTCTTTTTTATCTCGGCTTCCTGTTAAAGCTGAGCATCTGGAAGGAAGGAGGGTCTTAAAATTTGGACATCGGGCTGGTAGGACTGAACTGCAGTTGTAGTTTCTACCTGCATTTTCCCATGTGATTTTGAAAGTCACTTAAGCTCTGCTTCATTTTGTTGCATTTTAGGAACAGGAGCAACTCCCTATTTCAGAGGAGAAAAAGCAATGAAAGTTTGTGGCTTCGTTGGAGAACATGAGAGCCTAACGAGTAACAAGTGTGAGAGAGGAGGAAAGCTGGTAGGCTCTGGCACTCGGGGATCCTGTTTGATGGTGGTAAAGGTAATCACGGTGGCAGGAGTCCTCCGAGTTCAGTGGGGTTTCTTGTTTTTCCTGAGGTGTCTCCTACAGACAAGTGAAGCTCAGCTTTTTATAGTTAGGGAGATCTTTGGAGCATGCAGCCTAAAAGCAAGGAGAGACTTGACCCTGCTGTGTATAACTTTCAAGGATCTGTGTGTAGGCAAATTTGCCCATGAAGAGAAGTCCTTCCTCATGGTTAGCGTGAGACTACCATGACAGTACATTCCTGCAATGTTGCCATCACCAAGAGAGAGGCCCAGCACTTGCTAGTCTGTTTAAAAACACCTATTTTGGGTAAAACTGCTCTCAGGAACTGGCCAACAGAACTGCAGTGCGATCAGGCTGGAGACCGATTAGCTGCCCTGACTCCACTGCTGGGGACATGGTGAGAAGACAAGGACACACCTCGGTGAATTGCCTGTCAGCCTTGGATGCCGTTTGAATTTCACAGTCAGTGGCTTTGATGGGGCTTTTCTCACCCATGTTTTTTGCTCAAAGGAAGGTGTTTTTAAGTGGGGACCTCTGTCCCAGTCAATAAACCAGTGCTGACCAAATCGGGATGGGGAAGAGCTTTGCTGCAGAGACAGGGCTGGAGCCCAGAACAAAGAGCCAGAAGGGAAGGCATGTAAGCGACTTTGGCTGGGGAATCACGAGACCCTTGGGACCAGCAGTCGGCTGCTACAAAGCCGTACTCTCAGCCAGCTGAAGTTGTTGGTGCTCTTTTGAAGTCAACTGTCCTGCAGACTGCAAGTCTCTCTCTCTCTCTCCAAGGAGCGGGAGCCAACAGCTTAAAAATTTGATTTTCTTCTGAAGCTTGCTAGGGATTGATGATAAAATAACCTAAATTCTCTTTTTTTCTTTATTTTTTTTTTTTCTTAGAGGGGGCACCTTAGGTATAAGCAATAAGGTCAAAAGAAGTTAGACCTGAGAATACTTTGGTGTGATTTATGAAGGTGGCCCTCCCATTTGAATGAACTGGTGGCTGTATTCCAATGAATCTTGACTGAGCAGTTCAAGGTGCTTTTGCTCCCCGAGCATCAGCCCCATCCAGCGTTACAGGTCGCACCCCTTAGATGCTCCAGCAGGCAGTTTGATGTCCTAGCTAGGACTGCCTCCGCAAACAGACCAAGCCGCAGCAGCATCTTCTGTGCTTTGAGGAACACAAATGCGCTGAAACCTCTGGCAGAGAGGTGGCCTCTGGCAGCCGCTTCTGAAACTGCTCCTCCTGTTTCCAAAGGGAACACATGTTTTTGCAGTTAATAGTGAAGATTAGGTAACAGCTCTATTTTAGCTGTTGACAGTCCTGCTTTGGCTTTGCTTAAACCCGTGTTTTCAAAGGACTCTTCTACACGCACAAATGGCAGCAGCCTGCTGATAAACCAGGGAAGTTTTTTGTAGAACCTCTGAAGCGTCTTCCACGCGCAGTTTAGCACTGATTTAAACACTGCAGTTTAAAGCCCCTTAATTAATCTTGTCAAAGTGGTCAGGTTGCTGAAATCAATTTGAACATGGTTTTGCTTAAGCCATTTTCTAAACCAGTCTTTAAAGCGTGTTGCCACATTGGTGCAGAAATCTGAGCATAAATATGTTTTTTATTTCTTTGCACTGTGTTAGACCAGCTTTTACTTGTACAATGGTGTCAGTTCAAATCAGAAGACAAAATACTTCTTCGATACTTTCAAAATGAATTTGGTAAAATCTCAGATCTTGTCCTTTCTATTTCAGAATATGCCAAATAAAACTGGGGAAGAGCTTTTAAAAAGGCAGGAAGTAGAACCAAAAAGTATCCACCCTTCTTCATATGCTATAAAGCAGCAGAAAGACTTCATGAGTTAAAAATACTTTCACACCACCATTAAATCTATTTATCTTTTCAAGGTCCAATGTTTCCTTTTTGTCAGCGCGTTTTGGTTATGATCCTTTATGATCTCTTTTCCACATCCAGCCCACAAGACTAAACATGCTTTATTTTTCTCATGGTACATTTCCGCCTTCCTGTTCTTGCCTCCTCACACTCACCCCCAGAGATCTGGGATGGTCTGAAGGCAAGACAGAGCTCCTGCTGTGTCTAAAGATAGCTGCTGGGCTGGATGGGTAATGTGATATGGAGCTTTTAACTGTCTGGGTTGCTAATTTGGCTATGAATCGGATCGGTCATGACTGAAATAAATAGGCTGCATTTCGGTAGCTTTCTAGTGGTCTGTTTGATACGGTTTATTCCAGTTCATACCAATCCAATCCCATTTGTCACAAATCACCACCACAATTGAGCTTAACCTGCTCTCAACCTAAGCCCTGCCAAGGTGGTGTGGGCCTTTGGAGGCATCTGTCCTGTCTGGATTTTCTCCTCGTGTTGTTGCCCATGTTGTAGCTGTGACAGTTCTTTTTACAGAAAAACTGACCCAGTGCTTTTCACCAACTGGAAAAGGCAAGTCAGCGCCCCAGCAGTAAGGGCACAAGCAAACCCTCCCTTTGCTGCCGGCTATGCCATTTGAAGATGTTATTGCCTCTTCAGGGTACAAGTGACTGTCCCTTTGCTGGAGGTGACCATTTCCAAAGCTCTGACGCTGGACAAGACCATCCAAACAACCACTGATCACCTTCAGTCAACAGCATGGGTTTGAACAGTCAGCGCTGGTACATTAAAATAATCCAGCTGATTTTGGCAACAGCAGGTTGGGGAGTCCTGCTGTAGAGGCTCCCTCCTGCTGGTAGATCACAGAGGTGGCTGGTGTGAGCAAGAAGGTTGTCCTGGTTTCAGCTGGGATAGAGTTAATTTTCTTCATAGTAGCTGCTGTGTTTTGGATTTAGTCTTGAGAGTAACATTGATAACACCTATTGTTTTAGTTGTGGCTAAGTAATGCTTATGTTAAGTCAAGGACTTTATCAGCTTCCCATAGAAGCTGAGAGGGAGCACAGACAGGACAAGCTGGCCAAAGGAATATTCCATACCACAGACGTCATGCTCAGTATATGGGGGTTGGCCGAGGGGCAGGAATCCGTGATCGCTGCTCAGGGCGGGCTGGGCAATCGATCATTGGTTGGTGAGCAGTTGTATTGCAGCACTTATTTTGTATATTCTTTTCCCATTATTATTATTATTATTTTCTCTTCCGTTACTGTTCTGTTAAACTGTCTTTATTTCAACTCATGAGGGTTTTTCTCTCTTTTTTCTCCCTCTTCTCCCTGCCCTACTGGGGAGGCGCGGGGAGTGAGTGAATAGCTGTGTGGTTCTGGTTGCCGGCTGGGGTTAAACCACGACAAAAGTGCGGTTGTGCCCTTGGAAATAAAAATGCCTTTTGCTGGCAGAGATAACCCTAAAAGTCTGTTCACGGTCTGTGTGTGCGCTCGGAGCTGGACTGGGCTCCCTCTCCAAAGATGCAGGCGGTATGCTGCTGCAGCTCTTGTGTCTGCGGAGCCCTGATGACCTGCTGCTGCTGTGCCTGGCATGGTTTGGACTGGAATCAGCTTGGACCTTCAGGCAATGTCCAGCCCTTGGCTTGGGGATCAGCTTGGACCCAGTCTCACTCAGTGGTTCCGATGTGGCCACCCTGCTGCAGGAACCCAAGCTGGACAGATGTGATCTGGTTCCCATTGACCTCAGGATCAGAGAATGGGTCTTGGTCCGCTTTATTTGCTGGTGTTACTGTCCCCTCTGTATCTCACTGTCCAATGTCTGCACCCCAGTTTTTCTAAATCCTAAAGATATCATTGTAATAGAAAGGCGTTATCTGAAATAAGGGTGGTCATTTAATACCCAGGGAGACATCTCTTAGGGTTTTATGCACCCCAGAGGCCACCCTGTCATTCCAGTGCTCTCAAGGGACACAGTAGATGGACTTGATTAGACAGGCAGGACCGGACTGATGTGGTCTCTGGGCATATTTACAAGTAACTTCACTGGAGCCCCTGTTCTTGGTGCACCAAGAGGTATCAGGACCAAAGGAGCTGAAACACGAATAGGAGATGAAAGTTTGGAGCTCTTTTCTGGCGTGGCAGATTTGCTCTGTGGCTTTCGCCAAATTTCTCTAAGCTTCAGTCTCTTGGCATTGAAAATGGAGAAAATACTTTACTCCCATGGTGGCTGCAAAACTCATTGAGGAACCATCAGCAGAGTTCTTTAGATCAGCAGATGGGAGGATTTGTGTGGTATTTGTTATTTGCATCTCAGACCTCCCTTTTTGTCCGATCAGGAGGGTTTTTTTGCCTGGGTGTCTTGTTGGAACTGCCACCGGCATCCTAGTTCTGGGCATGCACTGCGCATTTTACCTGCTCTCTGAACATTGATCAAAGCTTCTGGGAGGAGAAGCCAGCAACATACTAAATACATGTCAGTTCAGTTGTTTTCACATGCAGAGCTTTGCTTAGCCTGCTAAAGCTCATTGTCTCCAAGCCAAGTAATTGAAGGAGTCGAGGCCCTATTTAACCTTTCAGGAAGAGCTGATGCCTTGACATCCACAAAGAACTTCTTTGTTTGAGGAGCTAAAGCATCTTTGCAAGGTTAGACTCAGGTATTACAGCCCAGCCCGTGGTTGCTACCTGTAATGAGTAAGGTTGGGGCTGGGATGTGGGAGAGGTAGGGCCTGACTGATTCCTCTGCCCGAGGGAATTTGGAACTGCACCTCCCACCCGTGAGGACATTGCCCTAGCCACCAGGTGTGAGGTAGCGTACTCTTGAGGGACGGGAGAAAGATATTGCAAACACTCTCAATCCCACATGTTGGATCTTCTGCTTTCTATGAAGTAACTTAAATAATGATAAATCCACAGGAAAAAACACCCCACTATCTTCTAGCCTTTGAACAACTAATTTCAGGCTCTGGTTCCTGCTCCTGTGAAGAGGAGGAACTGCAGTTTACCCACACCACGGTACCTGAGAGTTTGTTTCACGATGGCAGACCCTCAGTTTGAAGTCTTGTGCTGAATGAGACAAAGATTTGAACCAGGAATGTCTTGTTTTCTGAGAAGATGTCCTAAACCCTGAGTTAAAGAGAGACGGGTGGTCTTCCTCAGTTTTTGAACCTGGGCTGTCTGTTGAATATGATGAAAAAATCAGGGTAGAGCAAACCAGCTTTTCCCAGGAAATGCTCTGCCTGAGGTCCCAGTCACCCTCCCGCAGGCGGTCTGTGGGAGTTAGGTGGGCTCCGTCACAGGGGTCAAGGCAATATGAATTTTACCCCACAACTGTCCAGCATTCAGCACGGTATTGATTTATATGTTGTGTTGCATTCTACTTTGAAAATACCTATAATGACTAAACCTGTAATGCCTTTTTTTTCACTATTCACATTATATTCATACAGCAGTCATTTTATCTCTTTGTATTATTTTTTTTATTTTATTTTTTCGTTCTCAGTTGTCACTGGTGCTATTTGCTGTGCTTCTGCCTGCGTTGGTAGTGGATTTGGAGGAACGCACTGAAGAACTGTTGTTACTTATCTACTAGCAATCATATTCAGCAGCTCTGTGTTCAAAGTGATGTAGTTAATGTGAGGAAAATTCATTTGCACCGTCTTTATTTCACTTTATTTATTTTCTTTGTCCCCTTTGGGATTGTTCCCTTGGCATGTGCAGCTGCAGACTTGCCTTCTTTTAACTCAAGTCACCCTCTGATTGATCACCATCATTCTGCAGCCTGGAAAACCATGGGTCTGCCTTGCTGCAAGCTGAAACAGGCGCCACGTGAGGCATTTCTCCAGTGTCATGCCCGGTATTAGCTAGGTACTCTACAAGCTACTTTGGCATCTTCACCCCTATAAATCTGTCCAGTGTAATGAGGCTCATGGGTTATTTAAGGTGGAGGGCTGACGGCTGGAGTGCTAAAGACCTGACTTTCATCCACATCCTCGTGTAAGCAATTCCACGTTTGCTGTCCATATGGACGTTGCAAGAACAGAGGAATCTTGCAAGAGCAAGAACACTTAATTACCTTACGTTACCTCAGAAACCCATTTGACTTGCTAAGTTCTGCAATAACCACATTTTGTAGTTGATTTAAAATGAGCAACAGCATTATCCAGGTCCCACATAGTGTAATGAATACATTGATTGTAGTTAATTAATAACGTGCTCCTTTTTATTCCAGAACGTGGCCAGAAAGCCAAGTGTTTCACTAGCACCTACTGAGGGAGTAATGATTAATTGGGTTGACTATTTATGTCCACAAGAAAGCCAATAACTGTTTGGCATGTTTGGGCTGTGGAGAGGCTCTAATATATATATCCTCACACTCTTACAGCTTATTTGATGTTGCACACAGAGGGGTGATTCTTGCTGTCCAAACCCTGGCATAAGCTATACAAATCTACAAACAGCTGGGCTGGTGCTTTTCAATTACACTTAATTAATCCCCTGTTGATGCCTTGGCAATGAGCCTAGTGTAATATGAGGCCCTGCCTCGTGACCCTGGACCCACAGCTTAAAGGACTCTGGTCCGCAACTATTTTTCCAGAACAGGCTTCCTTAAATATCAATTACTAGCCGTGAAATGGTTGAATGAGCTGAAGTGACTGCAGGATGGATGCTGCTGCATTGACGCCCTTCTCGAGGCAGCTCCCTGCTCCCCTCTGCCTCCTGTTCCTCACGTGGCTGCTTCAGTGCTACCAGCACGCAGGCAGCTCTGGACACACTGCGATGGACGAGCCAGGCAGTCTCTGTGTCACCCAGTCTCAGCTCACCTGTTTTCCAGCAGGTTCTTGAAGCTGTTTACATAGGCAAGCTAAAAAAAATGCAGGTGCCTCTGCCTGGTGAGCAGTACACAGCCAGTTGTATGCCTGGAGTGTCCTTATGCGGTGAGACACAGGACAGAGGTTCTGGTGTCACGTCCTGGGAGCGGGCACACAAACGTTGCTTCTTGGGGAACACCAGTGTTTTGGCCACGTGGTAGATGTGCACGCAACTCTGAGAAGAAGATGGAGCTAGGCAACTGTCTTTTTTTTGTCTCTATAAGCAGTTACAGAAACCTTCTTAGCAAAAAAAAAAAGTTGAGTCAGTGAGAAAAACAAAAAAACCCTCCTACCTCCTCCAAAAAGGTACTGGAATGTGAGGCAAAAGCATACTTTTGCCTTTCAGGTACTGAGCAGGGCTTTGTGGTTGACCACTGCCAATTGCTGGTGCACAAAGCCACGACTCTTGAGGCTCGAGAGCAGTGTGGTGCTGGGAAATCTCTGCCCCACCAACCACCTACTGTTTAGCCTTGGGGCAGTCATGTCATCTCTCTCTGCATCTCTGCTTCCTTCTCAGAATATGCCTTGTCTGTGTAACACTGGGTCCTTTGAGGTAAGGACGAGCCCATGACATTTATTAATATAATGCTTGGCATGCTGGAGCACAGCTCCACTGAGGTCTCCAATTGCTACCGAAGCACCAAGTAATTAAAAGAGTATGTAAAGGCTTCTTTGATGTAATGCTATCATCCAGACAGTTGATGCTTCTTGGCTTGTAGGTAAAGTTTGACTTGGAGCTCAAAATCGTGCATCTCACCTATAAGATTATTTGCTTGCAGTATGCTATACTGTCACAGTTACAACCACTGGAGAACCCTCTGTATGTGGAAGAGTATCTGAGCATTTTTTCTGCAGGGCCCTTAGACTGGCACTTGTCCCTGCTTGTCCCAGAAGAGCACTCAGTGGAAGATACCTTCACAAGCATTTCAGAAAGCGGTCTCTGATTTTGGGGACCCACAAAGAGACAACTTGGTCTGCCTCAGAGGTCTGAACAGCCACAAACCCAAGTGCTCAGCACGTCAGAAAACTCCCCGCTAGGCACAGAAGCCTGTCTCTCTGGGGATCTGAGTCCAAGGGAATATCAGTCTTTTGCAGATTGACGTGATCTGGAGAAGCTCTCCTGCCACCAGCCAAGCCAGCTCCTAACTAGAAGCCAAGTCACTGCAGTTACGGTGTCCTGGAGCTTTCTGCAGCTGCATAGCTCTGGCTGCGCCTGGTTTGCTTTGGCCTTGCTCAGAGCAGGAACAGAAGTCACTCGTGTTTGGTGTGAAAGGCTGGATGAAAATACGTGTTGCCTGACGTAAAACCGAGTCGTCAGCACCAATAACAGGAGAGCCCAGAAACACACTCCCTTCCTGAAAGCGCCAGATGAAATAACCTTTGTAAGAATGGGAGCGCTCCCTTTGACAAGTGCTGGAACATCTACTAAGAGTAAGCTTTTAGCTCCTGTGCCACATTATTTATGGACCTTTTACCCTCCTCAGCAAGTCGCAGTTTTTTACATGGTGCCATTTGGCTGTGGAGTCCCTTGGTGTGACCCAGAAAAGGGGATGCAAGACAGTCGTGGCTCCAGGCAGCACTAAACTCACAAATTATCAGTAAGACCAACTTTGAACTTCCACCTTCGCTATGCCTGGCAACTTGCCTCTTTGGTGCAGATGATGTAGCCCTGAAAAACATGCTCTGCCACATCACACAGACGCAGGCAAGCAATGCAAACTGTGGCAATGAGATGATAATCCCCTATGAAGGAGCACAAATTAGAGAGGAAATGCTCATTTTCAGTAAACGGCTTTCAAATAAAACAACCCTGACGGGACAGCTTAAAAAGCCTTTTAATTAGTCAATTTTCCTTCCGCTGTTTAGTGCCTTATGACTGCTAAGCTTTTTATTGCTTTACATTTCTGTGCCAGCTTGTATGGTAACCCAGTAGCCTACATCAGGCTTTAGTAGCAGCAGCAAAATCTGTTGTACCAAAAGCATCTGGCAGTTTCTTGGAAGTCACCTTAGGTTTTATGAAACAAAAGCGCAGCAACTTCTGACAAAGGGATGGTCAGGTGCAGTGTCATTTCTTTTCCTGTACTTCAGTTTTACCCAACGTAGCAAGAGGTAAGCTTCATTTGAGGAAGACAGCACTGTCTGTGCTAGAGCACAGTACTATGCCAAAGCCCAGTCCTACACAACTGCTGGGATTACCACAGGCACCTGTCAGAAGTGCAATGAATTAGGAAGATTTATGCCTTAGGTTTGCGTGGTATTGGGGTAAAAGACAAGCTCTCCTCAAGCTGCTTGAGAACTACAGCTCAAGCTAGGCTGGACATTAGGAAAAAATTCTTCACAGAAGGAGTGGTCAGACACTGGAATAGGCTGCCCAGGGACGTGGTGGAGTCACCATCCCTGGATGTGTTTAAGACTCGTTTAGATGTGGTGTTAAGGGATATGGTGTAAGGGAGAACTTTGTAGAGTGGAGTTGATGGTTGGACTCGATGATCCCAAGGGTCTTTTCCAACCTAAATGATTCTATGATTCTACAGTTTTCAAAAAGCAGAACTAATCAATTTGCTTTGTTCTTCTGTGTTGAACTTACTTGCCAACGCCCATTCTTCTGTAGCAACATCAGGAAAATCAAACATCTAATCTACTATGTAGGTATGTTTCAGTCCAAAGCGAAGGGGGGGGCTTTGATTTTTTATATCATCTTTGGTTTAGGAGACAATGGGGGACACAGCCTTGGTAGTGCCGCGGATGCTAAGGCACTGCGATTTGATCTGATCAGCCTGAGTTCGTGAGCTGTGCATGAAGAGATGCCCTGGGTAACCACAGGGAGTCCATCAGGTCACAACTTACAGCATCAGACCCATTTATGGGTACCACTCTCAGATACATATCTGCTGCTGTTTTGTCCAAAGCATGTTTTCAGTTCAGTGGCCTCTCACAAAAATGGTAAAGTAGACAGAATATTCTGGACAGAAATCTGCTGAGTAGGAGAAATCTTTAGTTGGAAAGTACCCTTTCTGCAATCTTACCCAACCCAAAACACTGGCTTACAAGTTTGAAGTTGTATCACTTTTTAATTAAGTACTGACTGATGTTACCTTTAGAATCACGGGCTGGAGACACGGGATGCTAATGATTAAGTATCTTGATCTCTATCCCATAATCCTAATATTCTGCCAGTTGGCTATCAAAGTATGTCCGGAGCGGAGCAAGCGTTTGGCAACTTCACAGCCTTCAGTGATTTAAGAAAAACCCCAAATGACTCTTTCGTTTATGTTCCTATTTTAATCTATAAGCAGTATCTACAGCTGCTGAAGAAAGGCTGTTCAGCATTTCCTGGGTTTCACAAGCTTTGAGGAACAGTCATGATGAGCTCTTTTGCCCAACTACAAAGTGCTTGGCAGTTTAATAAGAGGCTTTGGACAGGAAGACCAAATGCTTCTCCAGGGAGTGACAGTAGGATTCAATGCAATAAAAAGGCCTTAGTCGCGGTCGTGTACGCCGGGCTGCAAAGGCAAATTCACAACAGCATGGCCTTTGAGGGACTTTGTGCGGTGGACACAACTGGAAAATCCTTTGGCATGGCCCATCTCCTTCAATGATAGATTGCTTACAATTTTGTCCTGAATTGTGTCCTGTAGTTTCTTGAGCTTGTTTACTTGTTTGGTATCAGAACCCATTCAGAAGTCTATAGAGTATTTGGTTTAAAAACTGAGCCTGGTTTCCCAAAGACACTTACCTGGTAGTGCCATGGTGCCAAGTCTGGCCAGAGGGCAGCCAAGCAGCCAGAAAATGACCCAAACACAGTCTCTCCTCTGACTGACAAGTTTTAATAGCATCATATTCAGCAAAACAAAACCAGACAGGGGTAGGTAGTCCTCCCCACCAGGAGCTCGCCCATCTGAGGCCGTGCACGCTGTGAGCTGGGACAAACCGGAGATGGCAATCTGTCTGCAGGGGTGGCTTTGGCTTTTGTGCTCAAGCCCTCTATTGTAGCTTTTCCAGAGATGGACAACCCCTCCATTTGCTTCAGTGGTTGCTGTTCCTGCCCCTTTCTTTCCTTTGGTTTGGTTTAAGGAGGCTTAAAACCCATGATGCAGCTATTCTCATTATTTGTTTTTGGTTTAACCACAGATTACTTACTCTAAGCGTTGCTCTTCCCAACTCCAGACTGCTTGACACGGAAGACTTTGTTTTCTTAAATATCCTACAGTGGGACAGCCAAAGCTTCCAAAAAGGATTCTTTAATTGCCTGAATTCAGCACATTTTTCCAGCAGATGTGAAGCCAGGTATTTCTGAAAAAGGAGCCTCTTCGAGATGCCACAAATGGTATACAAGAAAAAGACGCTGCTCCAGCACCTGGTCTCTGTTGGCAGACTCGCCCTGATGCCCTGTTACAGGTACACTGTACCATCTATTTATTTCATTCACTCCTTCCCGCTTCATGCGTTTCCCTGGTGCTATTTCCTCCTGAAGATTGCTGAGCTGAGGGCAAAGTCAAAGGGTGAGATCTCTCTCCTGTGGTAGTTTCCATTTGGTGGCTAAAGGAACTCTCCGGCAGTGGTGCCACATCCTCTCCTCCTCTTCCTTGCTCTGGTTTTCAAGGCCCTTTGGGCTTTTCTTGCATCTCTTGGGAGGGTGGGGAAAGTTAAATAACACCAAGGAGTGCAGCTCGGTGATTTTCACCGTTCTGAAAATGGAAAACTCTTTCACATTGAATTCTTTTTTTCACACGATTTCATTTCACTCGTTTTCCAAAATATAAAAAATGGTAAGAAAATACCCATTTCACCTTGGAGCTCCATGTGTCTTATTGCTGTTAGCACACTGAGGCTGGCGCTAGGAATCACACCCCAGCTGTTAATGAGGTATTTAAGGATACTTTACATGCATTTCATTACTAAACCAACATTTCTGCTGTTGCTGGTCTGGTGTTTCCCAGGCACCATTATCTGATCTTCTGATTATCGCAGTTTTATTCTTCTGTGGGTAATTAACAGGATGTATCAGGGTTCTGTGTGAAACGCTGCATTCAGTTTTGAACTTCAGAGCTCATTTAAGACCACTTTGACAATGCCCTGTAGCAGGGATCCCATGTCCCAGTTTTGATGGTGGCTGAGGCGGTGACAGGCACAGTCTGTGGGGTACTTTGAGAAGCTACTGCCCTTGGTTGGCCATTGGCCAGAGGTCACCATCTTGAGCCATTTTTTCTGGAACAATGATTGATGCGTGTTTAAATTCTATGTACCTGGCTGCAGACTCTGTCAGCTGAAGAGTCCATGTGCTTTGGCTAGCGTGGCAAGGGAGAGTAACATCTGCTAGAAAATAGTAAATGGCAGAAACTTCTTATATCAGCCCGTCATGAATTCGTCTATAGGAGTACCTGTCCTCATGCATTCCATGTTTTCTTTAACCCAGCTCAGTGTCACTGAGCCAAAATTAACCCCTCCTGAGATGAGATGACCTTCTCCATCCACCTTGGAGAGGGCAGCATGAGGCGAATGAGGTGCCCATATAGAATCATAGAATCATAGAATCATTTAGGTTGGAAAAGACCCTTGGGATCATCGAGTCCAACCATCAACTCCACTCTACAAAGTTCTCCCTTACACCATATCCCTTAACACCACATCTAAACGACTCTTAAACACATCCAGGGATGGTGACTCCACCATGTCCCTGGGCAGCCTATTCCAGTTGTCTGACCACTCCTTCTGTGAAGAATTTTTTCCTAATGTCCAGCCTAAACCTACCCTGTTGCAGCTTGAACCCGTTCCCTCTTGTTCTATCGCTAATTACCTGTGAGAAGACACCAGCACCAACCTCTCTACAATGTCCTTTCAAGTAGTTGTAGAGAGTGATGAGGTCTCCCCTCAGCCTCCTCTTCCTCAAACTAAACAGTCACAGTTCCTTCAATCGCTCCTCATATACCCCCAGGCAGAGGGGAGGGAGGACAGATGGAATAGCAATCTTGGATTTTTTCTCAAATACAGCAGCTCTTTTGGCTGGATTTTTTGGGCCAAAGCTCCAGGAAGTGTAAATTTGCCACAGCAAATTTACTGGGAGAGAACATGACTGCAGAAATGGAAAATGCAGCAGAAGCGTAATATCAGGGAAGGAGGCATATGTTCAAAGTGCAAGACAGACTTTGAAGAGGACAGCAAAGTGCTTTGATGGCATCACGCCAAATTGGGGTGGGTGTGGGAGAGACCTAGTGAGATTG
This sequence comes from Rissa tridactyla, assembly GCF_028500815.1. NCBI lineage: Eukaryota > Metazoa > Chordata > Aves > Charadriiformes > Laridae > Rissa > Rissa tridactyla. Next base: position 110,880,366 of record NC_071468.1, on the reverse strand, counting down.
GATAAATGGAGAAAGCTGCAAACCGAAGCAGAAAGACCAAGTTCTTGCACAGCCTGTGCTCTGTCCCGTGTGTGATATGGGCTTCAACTGTGGCTCTGGGTACAAAGCACCTCCTGTACAGCAATTGCAGGGAACATCAAGGATCTCCTTGGTGTAGAAGGCCTCAATGGCCTTTGCCGCTCTGGGAAACAGCGGGGAACATCCTTTGCCTGCCAGCCTGTGCGTAGCTCTTCATCACAGTTCTGTGAGGGCGCAGGGGTTTTCCTGCCCTCCTTCAGTAACTCACTGGGGTGAGTCACCAGTGCAGGGCGCTGGTTCCAGCGGTGCTTCTCCTGCTCCCTGGGAAAGATCTGTGAGGGCTCAGGGAAATCTGGTTTTCTGTGTGGAAAACAGAAGCATTACAGAGGGGAAGGCAGACTGGGCAGCACAGCAAAGTCCTGCTGCCTGGCCCTTCTCTGCCTGCAGTTTTGGAGTCTCATCACCAATGATTTAACATGCTGCTCTGCTAATCTTTGTCACTGATTCATTTTCCCATCCCTTGCCCCTCATTGCCTTGACTGAGATTTATTCACCCAAGGAGGATGATGACGCGGATGGAAAAGCAATCATTCAGAAGAGGTAGGAGGAATTCTCTTTCCAGAGGATGCACGTGGAGCTGTCAACCTCATGGGAAAAGGAGGTGAGACCTTTCTGTTCCCCAAAATCAGCCTCTGAAAAGCCTTCACTCAATGGTCCTGTCCCCACATCTCCGTCCTTCACACCATAGATACTGTCCCTGTGCACTTTTTGTAAGCCCCTGCATGCATTAATTCACCCCTCAGTTACATTAATTCCTATGGAAAAAATATATCCCTGTCCATTGAGTCACTAACCATCACGTTCTCCAGCACCCTGGGTGGTGAGCAGGTCATGATATTTATTTTTCCCCTCCATGCTGTTGATATGCACTCCCACTTTCTCCATTTTCTCCATCCAGCAAGCCCTGGCTTTGCTGTCGCTGGTCCCAGAGCTGCTGCTGCCCAGATTCTCCCTTCTGGTCCCTTCAGAGCTCCTCTCCTGTGCTTTGTCCTCTTGTCTTGCATTTCTCCTGGCAGGGAGGTGGGAAGCCTTTTCCAAGCACAGAGCTGGGCCACAGCAGCGCCTTGTGAGCAGGAGGAAACTACCAAATGCGCTACTCACTCATCAGAGATCTTCCAGAGGAGTTTTCCAAGCCTAATTCCCCAGCTGCATGGGATGGAAAGTGAGATAGGGACGGGAGAGCTTGCCTGCCCTGCTCACGCAGCATGAACTCAACATGGAGCCGTGGTCCATCCAGCCTGTGTCAGGCTGCGTCACTCCTCCGCTGAACGCTTCCCCGCGTGGGCTGTGGCTGGCGGTGACCCTGGAAAGCAGATGTTTCTCTCCTGAAAAAAAGCTGTAGCTGAATCCTGGATTGTGTTTACATTCCCAGCAGATACGCAATGTGGAAATGTCTTGAAATAGGAAATAGTGTCCCGGCTCAATGAGTAAAAGGCATGAGATTAAAAAAAAATCACTATCATCATTTCCGAGAGACTTGCCAAATTCCTCGTTTCTGCGCTGATTTGCACATCCTGCAGATGTGTCTGCTCAAATTTCCCTTCTGGTATTTTCCTCTTACACGGTATGTCAAGCACAGATGCACATTCACCTGAACGGAGAGCTAGTTCAATTAACGGTAAGTGAAATACCTACTGCCAGTGAGAGAGCGTGAAGAAGGGGATGTGACCGGGCGCACACTCGAGTGCCCGCAGACCACAGGCATGAGCACTCGGTGTGTTGTTCTTACTTTTCTAGGTGACTGCAAATGGTTCAGCGTTGGGGACAGCAGGGGTTTTGCAAGAGAGGAACAGTATACGCACAGTCCTGAGTGCTGCTGCGTGTCCCCTGTGAGATGTTGATGCAAAAAGGTACATTTGTGCCTTATATCGTGCCTGGTGAAATCTGGGGACTGGCCTGCAGAAAATTTCCAAGCTGATTTAAATGGAAAACATCCTTCCTCCTTGTCTCTCAGAGGATTTCAGCTGCACCTTTAGTTGAAGATACCCTTGGGAGACATTGCAAGGGAACTGAAACAGGCTAGGAAAACAAGGGGTTTGCATAAATACAGGCTAGGTTTGAGATTATGGTTCTGATTATTACTTTTTTGTAATAACCTAGGCCCAGAAGACTTGGCCATGAGCCTCCATGACAGCAGATTCTATAAAACACCATTTCTACCTGCCACCGGGACAGACTCTGACCCCAGCCAGACGCTGACTCCCACTTGCTGTCTCCTCTGGTTTATCCGGGTTTTGAGGTCAGAGCCGGGCAGAGCTCAGTGATCACCTGGAGTGACACCTCTAACAGGACCCTGACCTCCTTTTGATACAATCAGAGTCATCTGTTCAAGCAAACGTGACCAGTCAACAGGCTTGGGAACACAGGACCTTGAGCCGGGGTGATGAAGTACCATCTTCTCCTTGCAGGACCAACATCCCCTAATCAGGCAGATGACACCAGATCAGCGCTCCCAAAATGCTGCTTCAAGACTCCTGCTTCTTGCGGGGTTTTTTCTCTTCACATTTCCCTGTACCGTGTTTTATTTGGAGGGGTGATAGCTCTGTAAGGGGCTGCAGAAGTACCAGGTGAAGGCTGGGTTGAAGTGGGAGCTCCCCGTCTTGCAGGGGACAGTGAGGACCTGTCTGGGGCAAGCAGCTGTAAGCAGAAAGGGGAAACTAACACAGTCCTTGCGTGGCACAGCACAATATCATGTGCACAAGCAGTTGTGGTGGGATTGCCATGAAGTACAGAGTTGCCCAGTGCGGCAGATCTGTGTGGGAACCACACAGATTATCCTCAGCATCAAATGTGCCCTGCTGGGCAGGCGGTGCGGTGTCGGTGACTCTGTAACAGCCCTGGTGATAGCATGGGATTCCCCACATTTCTCTAAAAACGTGGTTGCAGGGCCTGTCAAAGGCAGGAGATGCAATCTGACAGAGCAGCGGTGTGATGTGGGGTGCCGAATCCCATCGTGCCTGCTGCTGCTGGAGAAGGGCGATCTTTGTCAAAACCGCCGTGGTTGTCATGACAAAGAAATCACCAAGAAGCACAGGGGGAAGATTGTATCAAGGGAAGAAGATAAATTAAGGAGATGCCTTTTGAATGTTAAATTTGAGTCTTACAGGCTGGAAACGTCGAAACTAATATTGCCTCAGGGAGTTGGAGCTCAACTCCAACGCCAGCCACAAGTGGAAATGAGTTTGCGGGGTAGCTCTCTCCTCGTTCCGAGGGAGCCATGCACCTCGCTGAGATTTGTGCTCTGGGCTGCCGAGGGGCCCAGGCCAGGAGGAACAATAGCAAGAAGAGATTAAATGGAGAGATTAAGGTCTTGTCTATACAAGAAAAGTTGTATCGGTTTATCTAGGTGGATTTGGAGTGATGTAGTTAAACTGGAGAAAACCCCAAGCGCAGGGGCGCGTAAGCCACGGCTGCAGTCGGTTTAACTCCGGCTGCAGTGCGGCACTGCCTCGGCACCTTTGAAGATCTGGGGCCAGATGCCTATCTAGACGTCTGAATGCTCCTGAAAATGCCTTACCCTCGGTGTTGTGAGATGAGGCAATGCCCCGCAGAGGTGGGGTGAGGACAGACGCATCGGAGGCTGCGAGACACGGAGGTGCTGCGGTGGCCGGGGCACGCCGGGACGGGGCTCGGCGGCACCATCCCTGGCGTCATCCAGCTGCAGGTGCTGGGGGGAGGACCTCGGGGGTGCTCCAGGACATCTCCCTGTCCTCCCGTCCAGGCACGAGGACTGTGGGGCACGGGCAGCTGTGCTGGTGCACGGGGAATTTCCACGGCAAGTGCTTTCATGTCATCTGGCTCGAGTGCTAAGAAGGCTTTTTTTTCTCCCGTGTCCGCAGAGGAAAACGCTGTCAGAGCAGTAGAGGATCAGGCTTTCCTTGGGATGTGGGCTGAGCTGACATTGCTCTGTTCGGTGAAGTTCCCTCACATCTGCGCAGGCTTTCCTTCTCACCCTGTGTGGCTAATCCACTGAAGGGGATTAGAATTTTATTTTGCTTTCCAAGATACTTGATTAATGAGTTATCTTCTCAAATTCTGCCAAAAAGGGCAGTCATTTTTCCTTTTAAAATCATGCACCAGCCATTAATTTCCAGCAGCTGAGCCCTGGCGTGCTGTTACAATTATGTTATCTAAAGGCAGTGTGAAATCTGCAGCAAAGGAGATAGCACAAATCACCGAGGCCTCACTGACAGCTCTGCATCGCTTTGAGAAAACAAATTGCTGTTTTTCTGGGGATGTTGCAAAAGAAGAAAAAAAGAAAAGACTATTTTTGGTGGGCTTGATCCTGTCAGATGCTGAACACACATTTACATGCATGGTGCTGAGTGCCTGCACCTCTACTGACATTAATATGAAGCTAATATTGATGAGAAGGTTGGGTTGTTGGTAAATCACCGAGCGGCACTTGGCTCTGGGCAGAGGCCAAGCACCCTCTCCACTTGCAAGCACATACAGAGCTTGCATAACTCCTTCACAGTGAAAGCAAATGCTATTATTAGTTTATAAAGCAAGTTTTGTTGAATTTGGCAGACACCGTGCATGTGTAAATTCCCCCAAATTAATTAAAACGTTTAGAGCGATGGTGGAGATAGCAGCGCTGCTCATCTAATAGATAGTTTTAACAGGTTCACAAATGCTTTTATGTAATTAATTAATGCTTGGCTACCTCAGGTGAAATAATCTGGGCACGCATGTTTCCTTAAATCAGAGCAAAGGTAGAGGGGCAAATTCATGCTCTGTTTAAGCAGCTTCCATCAACGTTGGTCTAAAGCCCATTGTGGGCTCTAATTTATCTCTGCAAGACAAAATGTGATCTGAACTGACTGCATGAGCAGAAGAAAGAGAACGCATGAAATAATAAATAAGGCCATGGTGCCTGCCAGGACGGCCTGCCAGAATTTTCTTCTTGCCCGGTTTAGCTCCTCTCCTTTTGTAGTCACAGAGTGAAACCAGGCTCAGACCTGGCCAACGGGGACTTGTACTGACCGTGTCACTGGGACAGTGGCATTGTGGTGATGCTCAGGAGTGTCGAGGAGGAGGAGGAAGAGGAGAAGGCTACCAGCTGCGTAGCGCTGGCCACCTCCTGCAAGTAAAAAAGTGGGACATTTGGGTGCACGAACCACCACAGTCAATTTAATGAACGATCTACCTGAATTTAACAGGATACATCAAAGATGCTCCAGCCAAACAAGAGCAGCTAATAACGTTAATGTGAACGTGCCCAGGACCACTGCAAAAAGAGGATGGCTGGCTATGAGTGCCATGGCTCAAATGTAGCCCCTTTGCCTCCTACGCAAATTCCCAGGCTCGGGATGTTGGATCTGGACTCAGCCCTCCGCTCCCCTTGTGCGCGGGCACACAGGCACATTCTAGTGCCTAAAGCTGAGCCCACATCCAACCTTTTCTGCATCTCTACAGAACAGGACCTTTATAAGCATCATCTTAGGAACTTCCAAATTATCAGGTACGTTCCTAGTGGATGGTCTCCAAGATTAAGTGCTGCTGCAAAGCAGCTTCAGCTGGTCTGCATTATTTTGAATAGCTTCTTACAACAGTTAAGGGGACCACTGCAGGGAGGCTGATGGTGCTTTCCCTGGATGGCTGTAGCTGGAACTCATCTAGTTTTCATGCAGGTAGTCACCTAGGGATATCTCCTCCAATTCACTTTGGTATTGAATGGATGCTAAATGAGAAATCCAGCACTGCTGCTTCCTGCACTACATTCAGTGTTTTCTTTTCCATGACTGTGATGCTTAACGGACAAACTCCCGCCCTGGAAAAAAGGCTTGTAAACTAGATATCCTGCACAGCTGTATGTGAGAGTATTTCCTATTTATTGTTTAAAGAAAATCTCTGGAGTAAATTGTGGAAGAAAAACACTGGAATAAATGTGGGTTAGGTTACTCCCTTGTAAAAGACACACACTTCAAAGAGTGTGAAGCAGAGTGCTCACGTTCCTCCTTTGTTTCTGCTCTGCTTCCTTTGACCAAATCCTTTTCTTGGATTACATAAATCCTCATACATTGCACAGAAGATTTTATCTCTGCTCGCACAGGTACAATTCTGGAGTAACTCCACTGGCTCCAACAAAGTTGTTCCAGATCTAGGGCTGTGCAAGAGAGCGCAGTCAAGTACCCGTTCTCAGTGACCGCACTTGGGCGTTGCTGTAACACCTCACAGATCTAAATCTGAATCAGGGCCCTGTAGTGTTCAACACCGCACCCTCCTCTCATGGAAGGAGCATCCTGGCCACAAGGGATGTACGATGTAAATCATGTTTACAACTTCAGTTATTCCATGGCTTTCTTGCCTGTCTCTTATTGTTCTTTGCTTTGCCTCTTTCTTGATTTTCCTCGTGTTATTTTCTGTCTTTTATTCTCTCTCTATTTGTACAGATAAGCATATTTGTACATACATATGTATGTGCAGACATGGAGGTATGCTCTTTTTGGCATCTCGTGTCTTATGAATAAATCTCATTCTAGCCAAATATGCGTGCATATGTATATTCATATGTATGTGTGTATACATATATATTTGTATATTCATATAAACATATAAAGAAATATTTTCATGACACCATTCTTGCATTGGAAACTGGATTTCTGAAATGTTCTGGCCTTCCTTGACTTGCACGTCAAAACTTCAGTCAAGAAACAAGTAAACACCATCCCATTGTGAATAAACTGAATCCAGCCTTTTATTTGCCAAAACACGCTGGTAAGTGTCCTCCTGTGCTCACGGTAAAGGGCTGCTCGTTGACAGGTGCAAGCTCTGCTGGTGGCCTTTCTGTTCAGTGGAGTCCAGCACCCCATTCAGCAGGGTTCAACTTCCTTCCCAAGGAGAATGGATCTCCATAGTAGAGCTGGGAAGTTCAGTATAATGGAGCATTTTGGAGGAATAAAGGTCTGACTATTGGGCTCAGTGGTTGCGTACAGTCAGTAAGCCATAATGACCCTGACAGCTACAGAGTGTTGATTTTTGATGGTTGCGTATCGCTTGCACCACAGTTACAAATTATAGGGCCATGGCCAGGCCTGATATGTTTGCTACTCAAATCCCAGCAGTTTGACTATATGTGGAAGGATGCAAATTGCACCATCTTTTTTATAGAGATGTTGGAATTAAGGAAACTTTTACTTTTAAACATATACTCCTCAACCATGGTTTTGATCTTAAAGTCTGACATTGAAAAAGTCACTCTTAGAACAGCCTGTGCTTCCTTAATGGGTTAAGAGGACAGTCTGCGCTACTTTTGGATTCTCTTCTCTGTGGTAGCAATTGAATTTGGCCTGAAATTATGGTAGTCTGCAATTAGTGAAGGAAACAGATCTTCAGGTTTCTTTTTCTTGGCTTTATAAATGGGCCTGAACAGTGTCATTCAGATAGCAGTACCATCCATGGGCAAGGTGGACATGCCATGTTTTAGTCTTATGGGGAAAACCAAGGCAGTCCTGAATGCGGGGAAGCAGCCATTTCACTCTCTTCACTGAAAGCCTTCCAGAAGAGAGACAAACTGTGTCTGTGTCCCGGAGGGAGACCTTACTTTTGTTCTTTCTTGTTGTGTTCCTTCATATAAACATATCCAAGATGGAAAGTATTTGGCTGTTCCTCCCGTCTGGAAACATAACAGGAGTCATGATGATTAGGTAAGTTAGCTGTGGGGGTGATGCATCTCACTCCCTCTTACCCACCTGGCAATTAGGCGTCTTGGCTCCACGAGTTTTCCTGGCTTCAAGAGCCAGAGGAGGAAAAAAAGGCACCTTTGCTGGGCAGTTCAGCCCCTGCCTTAAGCACCTGTCTTAGGACCAGGTGACTTACTCTCCGGAGGTGTTTGCCTCAATGCCTGACCTATAGAGGGAATGCATACAGCTATTTTAGATTGAATGTATGATTTTTAGAAGGGTGAAGTGAGCTGTCCCTGTATGTCTAGTTTCCCAATCTGTGCTCCCGCTGTCCTGTCGCTGTGAACGCTGCTGCGTTCATGATCAAACTCAGGCTGCCGCAGTCATCATTTCTGTCTCCAAGAAGGTGATCCTTGTCCCCCTGTACTCGGCACTGGTGAGGCCCCACCTCGAGTACTGTGTCCAGTTTTGGGGCCCTCACCATAGAAAAAGACATTGAGGTGCTGAAGTGGGTCCAGAGAAGGGCAATGAAGCTGGTGAGGCATCTGGAGAACAAGTCTTATGAGGAGCAGCTGAGGGAGCTGGGGTTGTTCAGCCTGGAGAAAAGGAGGCTGAGGGGAGACCTTCTCGCTCTCTGCAACTCCCTGAAAGGAGGCTGTAGAGAGGTGGGGGTCGGTCTCTTCTCCCAAGTAACAGGCGATAGGACAAGAGGAAACAGCCTCCAGTTGTGCCAGGAGAGGTTTAGCCTGGATATTAGGAAGTTTTTACACTGAAAGGGTTATTAACCATTGGAAGAGGCTGCCCAGGGAAGTGGTTGAGTCGCCATCCCTGGAGGTATTTAAAAGACGGGTAGACGTGGTGCTTAATGACATGGTTAAGTGATGGTTTTTGCCAGTGTTAGGTTGATGGTTGGACTAGATGATCTGAAATGTCCCTTCCAACCTAGGGGATTCTATGAGACTGCTGAAATGAAATGTCCCGTCTAACAGGGACACACTTTGCAGGCAAATTTTCCACACCTCTTACTTTGCACAGACTAGTAGGTCTCTCTCTTTTTTTAGCATGAACACTTTATGCAAGGAGTCTAAAAACCTATCAAACAAGGGAGAGGATTCTCTCTGAGCTGTGTCCTAGCAGCTCTGTGTCAAAACATCTCTGTATGTAGTTTTATCAGCTGTTTCAGGGCTGTTGTTTTATATCTGGCATTGTTATTCTTTGGGACAAAGATACAGTGGTGCCTCCTGGACAACTACTTTTATGCTATTAAAAACAGAGCTCCTTTTTTCCTTCCCTACAAACCAGCTCCAGCAGAAGTCTCTTTAAAAAATAGACAATTTGCTGTCTACTTCTGGTTAATGCTTGATTTACGCTGTTGTTACTGGGCCTTGTAAAAAAGGGCTGCTCCTATCACAACATTTCTAGATACATAAACAGTCAAGACCAGCCATTTGAAAGTCCCCTGCTCTGTAACCCAATATTATTTAGCTTTTGCTTTGATCTTGCGCCTGGAAAAAATCTTTTCCTTGAAACCCTGAAAGTTTTCACAATTCTAATAATGCATCAAAGCCGATACAGTATGTAGTTCGGCCAATCTCCCGCATTAGCTCACTTTGTGAGCCCAAATAAGCATCTTTTCCCCACTTCTTTCAGCTTGAATTTCATGTTTGCTTTGCAGCGATTCTGGGGAGGAGTGTGTTGCTGGTGCTTGGGGAAGCGAGAGGGTGAGAGCGCTGGCTAACGCCAGGCACGGCGCAGTCAGATGCTTCCTCCCAGAGGACTGCCAATGCCCCGAGCACCTCTAGACGTCTCGTGAGCACAGACTGCTGCTCCTGCCAAATTGCATGGCGGTTTTGGGGATGGAGACGAATATCCATTGAGTATTTACTTGATGCTATCAAACTCATTTGTCTCGTAACCAAAGTCAGAGTCCCTAGAGGTGAAATTCAGTGCATCAATCCACTGCTCCATCTACCCATCTTTGAAAGGAACATCATTAACATGCCTTACACATGAACAAATGTGGCTTTGTTCCATGTTACTTCATTAATGCATTATTTAGGCTGATAGATTTGAAAGCCAGAAGGCACCTTTATGATCACCTAGTCTGATCTCATGAGTACCACAAACTAGTAATCTAAGCAGTAACCTGTGGTTGATCTGTATCAGGTATTTAAGAAAAATAGCCAGTTTCCCATGGCAGTTTGGACCGATCTCCCTAGATGTGCTGATTTCCAGCGAGTCTTTTGCCAAAGGGAGAGCAGAGTACACAATAGCAAAGCTGGTATTTGCTGTGCAGATCTGGAAGAGGAGTTTCACCCTAGGAAGCCAGACAGGCCCAAATACAAACAAAGATGGAAACAGCACCATTCTGTAGATCTGAATTTAGATCTAACCTTTGGCTGAGGGCCTATTTCCCCTTTTAATTCACAGTGGAAAGCCGTCTACTAAAGGAAGAGAGCTTGCTACTTGGATACCATGGGTGAGCTCTGAAAAAACACAACCTTTTGGACTTGGTATGGGGAGAAAGAATTGTTGTTCTGGAGGAAAGGAAAAGAAATACCCAGAGAAGTGTTTGTAATTTTACATTTTCCTTTTCAATTGAGAAGTCTGGTTTTGGTGTTGAGTGCATGGTCAGAAAAGACTGAGCTATGGAAATGTATTTGTTTCAGTGAGGGACTGATGAAACATGCTGAAGCCCATGAACCTGCCCTAAGCTTTTTTGCCTCTCGCTTTGTGGGCTGCTGGGAGTACAGGAGTTTTTGAAGACGACTAGGGAAGACTGAAGGAGCCAGTGTCCATCCCAGGAAACAGCCTCCGGGAGGTGGCTCACTCCTGCAAGGCTCTGCAGGCTCTCCCCACGTGACGTCTAAAAAGAGCTGATAACAGGCACGTCACCCTTGAAGCTGGACGTAGGACCACGATGTCTACCTGGTCCTAGGTAGAAAGAGATGAGCTGACTGCAATGCAATCGGGCTCTGCCATGTCAAGTGTTGGGTTAGGGACTGAGCAGAAGCACGCTAATCTAATTTGAGAGCAATGTGGTAATTATATATTCCATCGAAATTCCAGGCAAGCTGTTGCTGAAGTGCTGTGGAAAAGTAACTGCTGGAACAAAAGGTAGAGGCAGTCGGTGTGTGTGTGGGGGGGGGTCTGTGATTCTGGGAAGATTATTGATTTATTGACCAAAGGTCAAAACTACTCAGCAAAAAGGCAGGAAATCTTAGCACAAAGAGGCTCAATGTGGAAACAAGGAACTTCAACACCAAGCAGGAAAAAACAGCGCACACAAGTGTAAAAGAAGCATTTAGAAAAGCTAAATAAGGAAGGTCAAGGCTTTCCATGACACACATTGGTTGGTATAGCACAGCAATAAGCAAACACATCTCAACAGGCGTGACTGGCAGCTTTGGCCCTTGTGTGATGGATGACAGGCAAAAACGGAATGACGCATGATGAATTAGCTCAAGTGCCAAAGGAGGATGGAGCTCCTGGGCTAGATCTGCTCAAAGACTAATATCTTTGGGCCAAGGTCTGGCCTCTACTGCTGGAGCTGGCTGGCATGGCCATGCCGCAGCCTCCCTGCTAAGCTCTCTTAGCTTCCAAACCACAGTGGCCACATCCTAACCACCTGTTGGGAATGATCCCTCCCCCATGCAAACTCCCAAGTAACCCTTGGGAAAACACTAGCTGGCCTGGGTCAAAATCATGCCAGGGATTATATTAATGATTCTGACTAATTATGAGTATGGACACAGGGGACAAAGAAATAAGCCCTCTGCCTGCAGCATGCTCATTTGAGGTATCACCAAAGCTGCTTCTCTTCTGTGCAATTCATGACGTTTTCCTCATTGCCCGTTGTGACTGTGTGGTTTGTAAACCAGGATGAACCCACGCATCCATTCAACACCCAGCTAGGAGAACACCAGTGGATCCCCTCAGCGCTTAAAAACGGCGGAGGTTACAGGTGCCTAAACCCTCTCGTCGACTCATTTCTGCCACCCGTCAACTCTCAGTTTCCCAGGCTGTGGCTTTCGCAAAGGGAAGGTGTGGGACAGCCATGGGAAGGTGTCTCGGGAGGCTGGTGTGGAAGGGCAGCAGCAGAGGGCTGGGGTTACAGGGGAGCACACAGACTGTTGCAGTGTTTTGGCACGTGGCTCCTCACTAACCTCTTCTCTGTTCTTCAAAACTGAGACAGTGTGAAAACCTCTATGGCTGCTCCCCGCAACAGTTCTCCAGATGGGAGCTGAAGGCTCCTGCTGTCTCCCGGCGGCTCTACCTTCCCCTTCCTTCCTCTCGGCTGTCTGGTTACGAGTGTGGCTTACCTGGCCACGACCGTGTCTGTGTACATGCAATCATCATTCATCTGTTTGTGTGTGTGCACGGAAAAGCAACACAGCAACCAACGCTGGCACACACGGCTCCTGCTGGCTTTAGAGAAAAGCCGTGTGTGTTTGTTTGTTTGTGTTTTCCATTACGGAACAAGGTCGCATGATGCATATGCATAAACTGGTGAGGCTTGAGCTGAGCGTGGAGCCGTTTGCCTGAAGATGCCTGGTGCAAGACAAGAAGGAGCAATGCTCTAGAGGAAATTTTCTTTGCAGTGCTTTTTACTAGGGCTAGTAAAGCATTTGTTAAAATGCTACTTCGTTGAGAGCAAAGTACCCCATAGGAGCTTAAGGCCTGCCTTTGGCTGTTGGAGCTGAGAGCCGCCTCACCACAAGTCAATGCTCAGGTGAAGAGTTTATGGTCCAGAGCACGTATACTGGACATCTCAGGTACAAGCATCCAGTGCTTTAGGGACTCTCTGCTCTGGAGCTTGAGACCCAGTAGGATGAGTGGACCTGTCTCCCATTAATATGTCCCTCAGCCACTTAGGAACAGCAAATTTTAAACCCCTGTACTGAACCCTACTTTGGGCTCTGCAGAAGCCTGTGGTAATGAATTCCACCATGCAATTAGTGAATGGGTAATAACATGCTTTTCTTTGGCCTGAACCTGCTGCACCATTATTTCTCCAGGTGGCCCTTGGTTCTCACCTTATGACAATACTTGCTCAATACTTGCTCTCAATCCATCTCCTCTGCAGGATCATCCTTTTAGAAGTCTCGCTCTGTTTTCCAGTACTGTTTAAACCTTTCCTCATGGGGAAGCTGTTCCAAACCTGTGTTCATGCTTGTCATCTTCCTGGGAAAGCTTCCTGGTCTTACACAATCTTTTCAGCACAGGTGGTTGCATGCGTGTCAAACACTGAGTTAAAGTTTTCAGAGAGCTATCAGCAATGACTCCAAGTTATGTTTTCTTTGCAGTAATGCAGAGTCTCTTGCTGCATGTGTATAGTTAGAGCTGACATTTCTATGTGTGCCACTTTCCATCGGTTGGCACTGAATTTTGCTGGCCAAGCTATTGTCCAGACTCTTGACACCATGGGGTTCTTTGGCTTTTCTTCAGCAGCAGCTTTAGGTTGACCAGCCTCAGTTCTTCCCTCTGAAAACTTTTATCACTGCACTGTCCAAGACACCTCATTCAAATTATCGTGGGTTTGATGATTTTTCACTAAATCTCAGGCCAGCACCTGAGGAGAAACTGCCTTGGTCCAGGCCTGGGGCAAGTGGGAGCACCAAGGTCCCTGGTGCTGGTGGGAGCCTGTTCAAAAGCTGGAGCTGCAGCAGCTGTCCCAGGGAAGTTTTCCTTGTTGGTGCCAGTCCCAACAGAGTGAGTCCCACAGCATGGAGGTGCTTCTCCTTCTGTAGCTATTTGCAGAATGAGGTTGGGCACCCTCCTGCACCTGTGGCACTGAGAATCAGCCTCTGTTCTTCCCGCAGTGACAGCACGCCTCATGTGCTGCCTGGCAAGGACACGGACCAAGCTGATGACGTGCGTCTCATGGGTGAGGACACAGGGCGAAAGAGGCCATGGCAGTGATCTGCTGAAGGGTGAAATATGAGCCTGGATGAGCAGGGGAGAGGGTCAGGAGTCAAGCATGTGGTTGCCCCTCTGTGAGGAGCGTGACCAGTCTGTTTGCTCCTCTTGCTCTGGGTGGTTCTCCATAGCTGGGCTTGCTTTTTCGTCTGTAAGGTTTTTTTAATGTTTCTGTGTGGATAGCGGTACTGGAAAAGTACAGAAAGGACCACAGGGCTGATCAAAGGTAAGGAATGGCTGCAGTCCAGGAGGTGGAATAGACTGGGAAGAGAGATGAGTGAAAGAGGATACCATACAAGTCCACAAAATCATGAGTAGCAGGAAGAAAGCACTTAGGGGATCACTGTGTCTTCCAGTAATAGAACTGGGGGATGCCAAATGAAACTCCCAGGTGGCAAGGTCAGTGCAAAGGAAAAGTGGCGGTTGTGCTCCCAGGGAGGAGGTGGTGTGTGGGACCCAACGCCGCCAGGGGTGGTAGGTGCTCAATGTTTACACGAGCTCAAATTCATGGAAGAAATATCCATTGATAGTTATTAAATACAAAACCGCAACCTCTGCTCCAGGATATCCATGAAGGCTGGAAGAACATCCTGGAGCAGCAGTATTATAAGCCTGTCCTTTTATACTCTTCCCTGGCATCTCATTTTTGCCAGGAAGGGAAAAGATCCTGAGATAGATGGATCCTTGATCTGGCACACATGGACATTCTTAGGAATGCAGGTGTGTTCTCCATGTGGAGGCAAAAGAAGTCTCTTTCAGCATTTTGGACAATTTGATCCCTCTAATCTTACAAACTCAGTGAAACAAGGTTATGGTTAAGACAGCTCCTTAGGACACCAGTGCACAAACGGCATGTCCCGTTTGCTGATCTTGGCCCAAAATGGCTGCTGACTTGCCCACGTATAACTCAGATCCAGCAAAAAGGAGTAACGTTTCTGTCTGAAGGAAAGGTGGTGCAGCTAGAAAAACTAGTAGAGTTTGTCCAAGACGTGTTGGATGGTCCTGGATATTAGTGTCCCGTGTTCACGCTGACCTAGCTGTATGAGATCATTCAACTCAGCAAATCACGGTGTGTCGTGTTATGTCAGTAGTCAAATCATAGCCTTATCGTCCAAAATCTGTTTCCAAATATGTGTATATGAGAGGTGCAGCAACAGAGCTGGGCGCTCGGGGATGCTGGGCGTAACGGCACTTTTTGCATAATGGGGTTTTGTTTGGAAAGAAACACTGTACGAGATGACATAGTTTTTAGGACTGCTGAGATACTTCATGTGTTTGAAACCAAGTGGGTGCAACATGCGCAAAAATCAAGGTCACCCGGAGATGTAGGCCACCCAGCCTGAGAACTTGGCTCAGCCACGCAAGAGTCATTTCCTCAGCCTGCCAAAGCATGAACCAGGGGTTAGCATATGCTCGTGTATGTCATGGTGTTCATCTGATAACACTGCCTGATGATTAATCTCTATAATTAATTGCACATTAATATAGTTCACTGCAGCATATTGAAACAGCAACGGAGATTCCCTCCTCAGCAAAACAAAGGAGTTTTATGGCTCACAGTAGAACAGGTAGAAGAACGAACCTTATTTTAAACTTGTGTGATACAACATGGTGAATCCATGCGTCACTTGTGTTGTGATATCTGTCCGTCCCTCTCTCCCCTCCCTTTTGCTACCTCACATGCAGGACCTGCTCGTTACCAGTCTGACAGCCTTGGACGAGGAGAGATTGTGGTTATCTCGGGCACTTTTCTGCTGAAAGTAGAAGACTGAATAGCTGCACCAAGCCTCCTCTGCAACACTGGGCAGGAGCACTGCGTTTGTGTTGGGAGAGCGGTATCATGGAGCTGCCATGGGGTGGGATGGTGTCCTGGCTGTGTGCAGATAAGAGTCCATGCTGAGCTCTCTGAAGGACCTGTGAGGCTGCTCTGAGGGTGTCCCCCCCACCCCTCCCATGGCTCTCTATGAGTTTCTCCAGGAGACTAAAGCCATAATTTAATCATGTCTTCCTCTTGAGCTCTCAAAGTGGCAGGCAGCTCTTCAGTCTGGGGTGTGATAGGACTGCCTGTGGTCTGGGAGAAGGCAAAAACCTCCCTAGGCTGCACCTCTTTCATCTAGAAATGAAACAGGGAAAGTCAGGCTGGGAGGAAATGGAGTTCCTTCCTGCAGGTGACCAGCCCGTGCTGCAGATACATAGTCACAGCACTCTTGGACCAACATGTTCTTGATGAAAAGGTATGGACCCAGCATAGACTAGGTCTGTGAAGAAACCACCCATGGTACAAAGGCTGGATGATAACCATTCCAGTATAACCATGGAAAAAAATTAAGGCAAAGCAAAGTTAAAGATTGTGAGGAGAGCCCAGTGCAACCCATCAGCAGGTCCTGCTCTGCTTCTTAGCCTTAATTTGGCCCCAAATGTTATAAATTCTACACACTCCTTGGCTCTGAGTTATTTCTGGAAGGAAGGAAACCAGACGGAAAAATAGGAAATCTAAAGCACATCTCTAGAAGCAGAGAAAATTTAACCCATACTTGTTTGCATACAGTCAAGCAGCGGGTGCCAGAGGGAAAGCAGGCAAAACCCAATCACATTTCTGTCAGTAACTGCTTCTGCAGCACTGCATTGTGGTTTTCATCATCTCAGGTGGAGGATGTTATCAGTGATTCTTACCTGACAGAGGACTAATGTGAGAAACGCCACATGAAAATAGAACTCATGAGCAATAGGGTGTTAAGCAGCGCAAGAAAAGGACATCTGAGAACTTGTGGTTGACCTGAGGTCATGGCTTCTTATCTGGTCATGGCAGAGCCACCACCACACTGTCCTTGTACCCAGGGAGGTGCCCAATGCCTGGGCCTGGGGCTGCACCAGTGCTTTGCTCCTGGCTGGGGGGTGGGATGTGTCCTGGCTGCCAGGTCCTGCCCTGACAGACCCCCAGGGGGAGTCGCCCTGGTCCCAGCCCCAGGGAGCCACCAGCCCACACTGGATTGGGGGAGAAGAACTGAGTCTCCCTAAAACTAATGAAACAGGAATGGGATGGACAAAGTCTTTTTCTGGGACTCCACACATTAATCTCTAATGAAGCAACTGTTTTTTGCCAAGCAAAGGACACCCATGGACAGTCTTCTGACACATGGGACCCTAAGTGCTACAAGGAAATACAATTCATGCTGGTAAGTCTGCAGCTCTATTATGAATTTGAGGAGAGGTCCTCAAGACTAGGTGACATTTTATTGAAAGGAACTAAGAAAGATGGAGATTTCTTAAGTCATTGCAAAAGACTTATAAAAAACATGCATGAAAGTCATGTGAGGACAGAAAAGGCCTCAGATGTTTTATCCTAACCCTAAAAGAACACCAAATGGAAGTGTTGAGGACAGGTCACATTCTCAAAACCACAGACCAGTTGAATGAGACGGTCCATGTTAGACATGCAAGAAGATGGACTCCCTGAAACAAGGTAGTGCTGGAAACTTCTGTCCTTTGGTTAAATAAGTTATGCACTTAATCAGGTGATCCTGTGTATTGAATCTATTTTTGCTAAGTGGTATCTGCTGTTTAAGCACGTTGCTGTGAAATACAGGCTTTGACATGAAACCACCCAGCACAATTATCCCCAGTCCAACAGGCTGGTGGAAAACCCATGAAACTCACAGGAAACAGCTGTAGCAAGACAAGGAGAAGTGATCGGAAGGCAGACAAATGGAGAATGAATGTGCGAATGCTCAAGAATTAGGAAATGGAAGTTGTCATTTTGGAAGTAAATACAAGTATGCCATACATTAGGTAAACTCTGTCTGAAACAGACTTAATCACATGGTGAAAGGGCTGCAGAACTAATAGGAATATAGAAATCCATGTGTGTGTCAATAGGGGATATATTTTAGAGAGATGTTATATTGAGGAGTCCAATGTAGGCCTGTGAATTCGAGTCAGGGACAGCTTCATCTCAGAGGGATAAGCGTAGGAAGCTGCACATTTATTTCTCTACTTGTGAGCATTTTTATCTTCATGGCAAAATAAAAATAAAAAACCGCTTATCCCAGCGAAGGACCTTCTTTAAGTTGTTGTCTACTGATGTTTTGCGCAACTAAAACCGGGAATAATGGTGCCTGGCTTGCCAGAACCCAAGAGCAGGGTCACTGTGCAGAGAGTCAAAACAAAAGAAGCTCCAGGAGAGCTGGGGTCCGTGGGACTGCCACTTCTCTGCAGGGAAGATGCTGCCTTTTCGGGTGGTACAAAACAATTGCCACAAGCAGCCGTGGGGGTCCTTGGTTGGGTGAGGTTATCCCAGAGGACACATGGGAAATAGGCAGCATCTCCTCCAAAGACAGAACAGAGAGCCCTGAGCTGGCTGCTTTGCCCAAGAAAGCCTCAGAGGAGCACCAACCACAGCTGGGCTGAGACAGCTGAGCCCCGGGGCATGGCACAGCCAGAACGAGGGGCCTTCTGGTGCTTTGTAACAGTGGTGCTGATGTCTGGCTGGAGACACCCTACATAAGAGCTCGCTATACGCACAAACTACCCATGCACACACGTCTGGAGGAGACTTGAGTGTGGTTCATCAATCAGCCTCTAACAGAGGTCACCCCTTATGTAAGCTGCTGTGAAACAAGCTCAAGCAAAATGCTTCAAAAGATCATATTTTTCAAAGAAGAGCCTGGAGTGGGTGGGGGTTTCTTTCAGAATTTGGTCGCCAGAAGAAAGGAAGAGGCTCTGAGCTCTTCTGGTTTAGATATTGAGTTTCTCTAGGATATGGCATAATTCATTTAACCATTCTGCCCCTGCTTCCCCGCTGTGGAAAATAAACAGTAACTTCTCAAGGTCAGACGACTTTATTTGGAGAGCAGATTATTTATACTGATCATAAATGCAATGTCAGGGCTAGCCATGACTGTGGAATTGCCTTTCTTCCAGTGTGAGCACCAGCTAGCTCTAAGTAACTAATGTTTTTGAACTTCTCTAGCCCGCAAAATTCACATGGGACCAGGGGAAAAGGGATGCTAACTGCAAAACCATCAGCAGCTTCACTGGGCAAAGCACTGAACTCCTCTTCTTGAGTTTCTCCATCTGTAGAACTGGGATGTCTGTCTGTTTTACAGTCAAGTAGTGAGGATTGATTTATTGTTTAATGTGTGTAAAGAATTAAATAAGTGCTAAGTATTATTATTATCAAGCCAGAAGGGTGAGTCAATGACCCATTTCCTATCTGAGCTTGCCTTCAAGGTGTTGATGTTTCTGGCAGATTACAGGAATTGAATATCTGCCATAGGTTGTATTCACATAGCGATGCAAATAAAGCACTTTTTGTGGGCATTGTGTTGCTTCAGGCCTTGTGATTACAGAAGAAAGATGCATAGATTAGACCTGCTTTTGGATGCACAGCATCTCCACAGGCTATGCCGTTTAGCCTCTCTGGGAATCACAGCAGTAGGTTCATACATCCACATGAAGAGATGGGTCCGTGGGGCAGACAGGTAGAGTGGAGAGGGTGTTTGGTTCAACTCCTGCTCTACTGCAGATTTCCCGTAAGTCTTTTGCAGGTCAGCTGGGGAAATCCTCATAGACACACTTTAGAAAAGCTCAGACATCATCCATCTGCTACGGCTGTTAAGGTAAGACCAGGTAACTGGAGTTTACCCATGTCATTTAGGCAATACAGAACTGCTGACTTCTGTTCCTTGACCGCGACATCCAACAGGGAGTTCACCTTTGCCATTTAGTCACTGAGTGCAGAGGTAATGCCAAGGCCACTTAACTAAATTATTCATTACTGACTAAGAAGCACCGTTGTCCTGATGTCTGTCATTAAATTTGCAGAAACTGATGGGATGTTGTCTTGCAGTATACCAACCCACGTGCCCTCCTGAACTCACCCCAAAGAGCTCACCGGTTAAAGTTTGCACTAATTACTCAGTTCCTCCTGGCCTTTCAAAGCAAAATAGCCTCTTTCCAGAAGAAATGTACTCTGTCTGAGTACTGTTATTGAGGGGCAGCTGGGAAAGAATGTTTAATTTAGTTTTACTGTTTGGGAGTAGGACCTCGCAGAAGCTTCTCAGGAGATACTGTTGGTATGTTACTTAAAAGCCCCCAAACTCCTTATTTGTCAATGAAATAAATCTTAAAGATTCTTGTCAATTTGTTTTTTCCCCAATTTTAAGTGTCTAAAATGAAGTCCTGAAGCCATTTCCAAGTTATTTAGGGAGCTAAAGAAATAGATTGCTGAATACCATCCCTTTCTAACAGCCTACAGAAGATAGGTTGCTGCTTTTGAAACGCTCATTAATTGTCCGCTTCCACCTTTTGGCACTAAAGTATCTGCAAAGCTATCCCACAATTCCCAAGGGCAAGATGTAAGTGAAAGTGGACAGACCACCTGCAGCTTTTGTACATCTCTTCGTGCACCCTTAGTGCTGCGAGCTCTTCATTTCGTCAACATAACCAGGTTCTGTTTTGAAAAATATGAAATCACGTGTTTCAGAAATGATTTTTTTTGTTCTGTTTCTTTTCAAGGCTGAATTTAAGCTATCACTCAAATACCACATTCTGAGGCAACTGTCAGTCCTTGTCAATGGGATCAGCACTGGCACACGATCTCGCCTGATCCTGTTTCCTCACACTCACCTGTTGCCCGTGTTTCCTTTAACCACTCCCTTGGCTTTGTGTCTCGCTGCTGACTTGGCACCACCATTCACACTCACCTTTTTTCCTAGAACAGCCTCCCACTCATGCCTGTCGGGTGCCCACCATCCCCCATCAAAATATACCTTTACCCCAAATGAAGCTCCTTCTTTGCAATCTTCCCGCCATGTCTTGAGGTGTGATCGTTGCCTCAGTGAGATGGTATCTGTCTCAATAAACTGATGTATCGTCTGCGCATTGAAGTCAGTAGGAGGTCAGCAGGACTGATGCTTACTTTTGTCATAAGTGGATCTGTAATAGTCTTGCACTCCCATAGGCCTGGTGCTGACCCTCTGCAATTAAAGGCAACTATTTGCCTATTCTGGGTTTGCCATTCATGTCTTTGCTCTGTTATTGCTGTTGGACAAGAAGAACTGCTGAATTCTGGTTCTTTCCTGATAGGAATCACTCTACACCAGAATGTTTCCATCATTACACAGAAGACCCAAAAATGCTTTTTGTATAGTATAATGGAGCTTTAATACACTTGTATTGATTTTGTCAACATCATAACCATTAGTATAAGTAATCACAAAAAAGAAAAGGGAGAGCCATCTCATTTGGGAAAAATTGATGGCAACTATTGAGGCAGTCTTAGAAGTGACCCTAGAAAGACAGAAAACAATGAAGCCGGCTAGATACAGAACCTGGGGTCTGCATATTATGCTTAAACAGGCAAAAACTATTTAGATGCTAATGCTGCTTGATAAAGTCAGTGGAAGAGAAGACCCAAGGATCTTTTGGATCCATGGAGACAAGGACAGAACTGGGACAAGAATCTGAAGATGTGATTTTTGTCTTCGTTATCTTGCTTCCTTGGTCCATTTCTAAATCTACTTCAATAGTTGTCATTCATTCTAACCAGATCTTCCACACAAGATAGATTTTTCCATGTGGTGGTGTTGCATCTACTCTTCTTGTCCAGGTCCGTCTGTTTGGCATGTACCTGTGAATAGTAAAGGGAAGGAAGAGAAAGACACCAAGCAGTAAAAGAGGAAGAGTTGAAGAAAAGCAGCTAACACCAGCAAAACAGAGACAAAGAAATGGTGGACACAGGGAGTGACCTGCAGAAAGAAGGAAGAACAAAAAGATATCAAAAACCTAGGATGTATGTGCACAGGCAAAAGGAAGGTCTATACAAGTGGGCGCTGCTAACCAAGCAGAATTGCTATTCTGCTTGTTCTCCTGTTTTCAGAGAACAGCAAAGCATGCTGGCTTGCCACATAAATTGTTCTGGGACTCATTTTGACAGCCAGTTTTAGCAGGTGGCCAGAGTAAATCACAGACCTGTCAAGTATAATGCCAGACTAGATGTTGTTAGGAGTTAACAGTAAGCCTACAAAGCATGGAAGAAAGCATAGATCAGCAAGGAAAATGATGTCTGGACAACTGCCAAAATCCAACTGATTTCAGCCTTGTAAAATTGATTGAAACAAATGGCAGACTTCTTTGGTCTATAAATAAAAAGAGAACAAGGAAGAGGAAGTGGTTCTGGTTTGCAGTGAGAAGCAGTAGAGATGAAAGATAATATAGGTTTGGCTCCGAAACTGAATGAGTACCTTGCTTGAGTTTCTCATTAGGACACCAGCATAAAACCTGTGGGCACAGACAACTTTTCTAATGGGAGAGTCTCTATGTAAATGGAAATTACAACAGTTGTGGTGGAAGCAAAATCCAAAGGATTTGCTTTGGATTTATTTAGAAGCAAAAACCAAAGGGAGCTGATAGTATTTTTCTGGCAATATTAAAGAACTGATAGGTGAAATTGCAGTTGCAGTGAGGAGTTGGGCTACCAAATCCAGCTTGGTATGTTCTGGCTGGAGAGTTGCAATCATAATGCTTATTTTGAAGGGTGGACAAAAAGCCATCTGTGAAACTTGAGTCATTAGTCTGACCACAGAAGTAAATAGGCTTTTGAAAAAAGTGTGACTGAAAAACTAATTAAAGTCATGTGGGTAAGAAACGAAAAAAATGTTATAGAGATTTATCTAAAGATGAAGAGTGTAGAAATAACACGCTGTCTTTCTAGACAGATGATACCTTAGGGAACTTCAACAAATCTAGTCTACTCAGACTTCAATAAGGTCTTTGTTATTGTACCAAATGGGATAACATTAACTATAATAGGGTGAAAAAGAACTGGTTAAAAAGAGGATGGCAGCCAGATATGTAAAATGGGGAGCTGGTGGCCTGGAGGGAGAAGTCCCTCCATGATGGATGAGAATTCAGATGGGAAATACTTAATATGCTTGCGAATAACTGCAGCAGGAATGGCAAAAATCCAAAGTGCGTTGTGAAATATGATGATGGCCATCATCAGTGCAGACAAGGACACTCCTTACACCAAGTTAATTTTGCAAATTTGCAAGTACTATAAAAAAGCATTTCTTCCTCTAGCCATTTCTGCAAACTAGTTAGAGCACCCTCCCATTTCTAAAGGATGTCCTTCTGTCTCCAGTGACAAATAACTAAGTGATTCTGCAGGAGGTATATATATCACAAGGTAATTCATCTTACTCTGGCTTTGCTACATTGGCTTTGCCACATTACCCAGAGGAAAAGCAAGGTAAACATTTATTTTGGCCTGCGTGTGGCACTCGTAGAGAAGATCTGATGAACAGGATGATGTCACTTTTCATTTTCTGATCTCAACCTGGGTGTAGAGGTAAGAGTTAGATAAACAGCTCTTGGGCAGGTCTGTCACTCTCTGCAGTGAGATGATGAAAACAAAAGAAAGTAGGAAGAAATGAAGAAGCAGATTGCAGTCTGAACACCAGAGAGATTTGCTCTGGTGGTCACTGTGGGGTGGATGGAAGTGGAATTTAAGACCAGGCTGCCCCAAGGAGTGGCACGCAGGGCAGTAGACTTCAGAGAAGTTGCATACAAACAGCTGTGGTCCTCCTTGGCTTGTATCAAAGTCCTTGGAAACTGAGCCAGTGGGCAGGGATATGTGAGCTCCATAGCTCTGTTTGGCCTGGACCATCACTGTGTCTTCCCATGCCTTGGCCAGAGCAGCTGAACCCTGAGACTTCATCCATGGGGATCACAGAATCACAGAATGTGTTGGGTTGGAAGGGACCTTAAAGACCATCTAGTCCAACCCCCCTGCAGTAAGCAGGGACATCTTCAACTAGATCAGGTTGCTCAGAGCCTCATCAAGCCTGGCCTTGAATGTCTCCAGGGATGGGGCCTCCACCACCTCTCTAGGCAACCTGTGCCAGTGTCTCACCACCCTCATTGTCAAGAACTTCATCCTGATGTCTGATCTAAACCTGCCCTGCTCCAGTTTAAAACCATTGCCCCTCGTCCTATCACTACATGCCCTGGCAAACAGCCCCCCCAGCTTTCTTATAGGCCCCCTTCAGGTACCGGAAGGCTGCAATAAGGTCTCCCCAGAGCCTTCTCTTCTCCAGGCTGAACAACCCCAACTCTCTCAGCCTGTCTTCATAGGAGAGGTGCTCCAGTCCTTGGATCATCTTCATGGCCCTCCTCTGGACCCGCTCCAACAGGTCCATGTTCTTCTTGTGCTGAGGGGTCTGGAGCTGGACACAGTACTCCAGGTCTCACGAGAGCACAGTATCTGCCTGCATGCAGAGTTCAGTTTTACCTTGACTGATGAAAAGCCTCAGATTAGCCCCAGTCCGGAGAAATCTCTACTGAAAGTACCATTATGCCCATTAATGTTACAATAAGGGCCATTTTCAGTCTCAGACCTACTTAGCATCACTGCCAATGGGAAGCAGACTTCCTTAAGGGGGGGTCAAAGGAGCCAGTGACAGCACAGCGCAGACCAGACCAGGCATTGCCCGAAGCACCAGCCTGTGTGGCAGTGTCTGGGCAGAGCCCAGCCAGAAACTGGAGAGGATGGCGAGACCCACAGCTGCTAGGAGCCACCAGCTGCAGGTGCTGCAGCATACCCAGAGGCCAGAGGTGGACAGCAAGGGTAGACAGAGAGGGAGGCAGAGCCTCTTGGGCCACAGGGCTTGGGGCTGCAGCACTCTTTGTCTTCCTCTCTGCTGTGCTCAAGGAAAGGATGCTTAATGAATATTTTAGAAACTCATTACAATTGCACCAAGCACTTTTCAAGTCCGCATCCCTTGTGCCTTGGAGCTGCTGTGCTCCCTACCTAGGTTATCACCGGAGTGATTTTTTTCTGTTTCTTGGAGTCATCCTGCGGCAATCAGGTGTAACATTTCTTAACCTCTGCTGGCACTGTGCAGCAGATAAACTGAGCAGCACCAGGGAGGCTGGCAAGCAACGCACAAAGCAGCTCTATAAAGGCATGTAAAAGAATGAGTCATTGTCAAGCCTGCAAGAGACAAAAAGATTGATTACGGAAGAGCTGAGAAATAAGTTGTGATGGTGACTCACCATATCCCGCCCTTTCTGCATTCACAGACCTGCCAGCTGATTCATAACTTGCATTCTGCCTTGCTTATCCTCCCCCCCTCGCCCCCCCCCCGGCCCCGTCAAGGTAATCAATCAAATAAGGGTCCATCAATTAAAATTTCCACTCAAAACACAGGGGTGGTGTGCAGGAGCACCCATCCCTTTCTGCATCCACACCTGATAAGCCTTTTTTTCTGCCCTTTAGCCTTCTATAGAGCCCATAATTTTGGGGAAAGGAGGTGGTGTAGAGCCAGCACATAGGACACCATGAAAACAGAGGGATGGAGGGAGGCGTGATGATTCCTTGCTGAATGCCTGCTCTTTATCAAGTGAGATTTACTGTGTTCCCTATCTTCACCACTCTTATGAGGTCTGGAATTTTTTTGAGTAGTTTGTCTAGGGTCTAACAGTCGTCACTGAAGCTGCTGTTGTTGCCCTCACAGCCAGATCTGGCCACCCTGGCACCCCCATCCAGTCTGCTCAAAGGACTTCCCTCTGTCACGGACATCCTACCCTCCCAGTTGGGACGACCCTGAAAAATCCTTCTGTGAGCCCATTTGTGTTGCCCATGGGTTATCACTGAGAAGCCAGGAGATGATGGGGTGGGAATGGTCAGAGACTGCTGGACGGGGGAAGCCAGAGGAGCCTCTGCCCCTGGCTGCCGTCCTGCCCAGAGCGCTGGGCATGAGGTGGGCAGGGGCAGGGTTTTGTTTGCTGGGAGCTGCATGTTGACCAGCTGAGCGTCAGCTGAGCAGGCCCAGACTGGAGCACAGCGTGGTGCTGCCAGCAGCGTGTGGGCAGAGGGCTGGCAATGACTCCCAGATCTCCAGCGAGTGTGCCAAGCCCATTGGTAAGGGCCTCCTTCTTGGAAGGCAGGCAGTTTTATCAGATCGCCATGGGAAACCACCAGCTTCTCAAGAACAACACAGGATAGTCCAGACATGGGCTCGTTTCACTAGTGTCCACCAAAAGGCACTGAGTTCCTCCAGCAGAAACAATGCAGGAAGAAAAGACATATGGGAATGATGTCGAGACGGAGCTGGGTCACTGTCTGCCTCCGAAATCAGAGGAGACATAAGGAATCACAAGCAGAAAGCAAAAAGACACAAGCAGATGTCATTGATTGCAATTTGACAGACAACACAGAGCACTTCTGAAAATCCCACCCGGAGTTTTTAATATTTTCCAGGGCACCTAGAACCCAGGATAGACATCTTTTAAGATCAAAAGAAAAAAGAGTCAAATTTATTTTATTTTGCAAGGCGTAGCCTTTTTGATCTTTTGCCTACTTGCCTGAAGACTGTCAGGAAAAAAAGGTGAAATAGAATTGTCTTAGGGAAGGGTAAATACATGTCTATAACAAGAACCAGTCAAACACACGGAGCTCTTATCTAGGATACAGCTCTAAAAATAGCGCTGTAGGGTTTCAGGAGCATTCATTCTGAAGAGGTCTCAGTGACTTCACTGGTCTGTTTTCTTAGGTTTACATTTACAAGTGGTGTCATCTGCTAACACCTTTCCAGCACACTTGGCTTAGCTTCCCAAGACTCAACTGGGTTCTCACTGCCAAATGCATCATCACCAGTAACACAAAATCCAAGGGCCAGATTCTGCCACCAGTACCCTGACTCGGTACTGGCATGTTGGGGGAACTCATGCAGATACCGATGAAAAAAGGAGCCTTTCCTGTAACTGGGATGAAATTAGCAGTTAAATTTTCAGTGACTGAGATTTAGTGATGGAGTCCTGAATGTTCACAGTTTCTTTTCGCTGTTTAATTGAGCAAGACAAGGAAGGGAAAGGCAAGGGAGAACTTGAGTTGAGCCACAAACAAGAAAAAGCGGCCAGGTTTGCTTTTCTGCAATGCCAAACTTCCTGGGAGACTGGGGAATGCAGCAAAGACATTCGATGAATGCAGCTGATAATGCTGCTTGTGTGAAATAGCGGTGCTTACGCAGGACTGGGGTGTCTGTCTAGGAGAGAGCTGCTTTTCTTGGTCACTACAACTGTGACCAAGGTGTACGACCACCTTTCCTGCACCGTGATCCCTTGAAGGAACTTCAGGTGCATGACCACTACAGAGGCCCGGAGCCTCTTCATTTCTCAGAGCTGTAAGCTACGTTTATTTATAAATGCAAAGAATGGCGAGTGTTGTTAGCTGGTATATTTACAGGTATTATGTACCTGTTAATATATATTTACATGAGAACACCTTATTAACAGCCACAGATTTCTTCATTCATAAATTCTGCACTGGACTGTTTCTGCAGGTCTCCTTCCTTCCTCTCCTCTCAAGCTGCAGCTTCTTCAAGTTGTTTGTGGGGCAGGAGCAGGAGCCCTTGGGCTCTCCCCTCCTTCCCTGGCCAAACAAAAGAAAAGGACAAGAGAAGGTCTTTCACCTGCTTGGTCTTTTCCCCATGAAGCGATTGTACTGGTGCAGTCGAAGGGCCAGGGCAGGAGGAGACCCCAAAAGCTGCTCTTCCAGCACTGGGTGTAACTTCTTTGCTTGGTGTTGGCAGGTCACCGAGCGTGGGGACACACTTACCTGTGGGTAAGGGCTGTGGGGTGCAGCAGTGCTCTGGGGAGGTGTTGGTTGTTCAAGACAGCTCGAGAGATGCTGTTGATGAGGAAGGGTTGGTGAGCAAATGAGTTCAGGATCTTCTCAGTTACAGGTGAAGAGGCACCACGGGCTGGACCCTGGCAGAAAGTGCTGCTCTGGCCATTTGTCCCCACCACGGATCTGCCCATGCTGCTGCAAACAGCATTTTTAGCAGAGCTGGTGCTGTGTCACCGCTCAGTGACAAGAGGATGGTCACCGCTGTCCCGAGGGACTCTTATGGGGTGAAGTCCTCCTTCCCGAGGACCAGGGCAAAACCTCCTCCTGGCCTGCTTGCCAGTCCTGGCATTGGATGAGTGGGCACTCACCGGCCCTGCACAAGGAACAAATTTCATCCTGTATTTCGATCCTTATTACTTAATAATTCAATTGTACTTAATGATGTGTTTTATTTTATACGCCATTTTACTTTATGACTGTTCTCTTGGGTGGATTAATCTGTCATTAGTTCATCATGTTTTAAAGGCTTTTCTTTTCTCCTGTTAAATGGTTTAATGGGCTCAGCGAGACACTCCTGGGTGTGTGCTCTGCGGTCTGCCCGCGCACGGCTGGGGTGCAGCCGGGCACCCCGCACGCACCCGCTGGGTGCCTTGGGGGCCAGCGGGGGCTAATGGCCTGGAGGTGGCAAATGGACCAACGCCATGACCTAGCGCACAGCGTAGGACCCGGCAGCAAGGCTACAGGCATCCACTTGTCCCTGCTGCTTTATGCC
The DNA here is from genome assembly GCF_028500815.1 of Rissa tridactyla. Lineage (NCBI taxonomy): Eukaryota > Metazoa > Chordata > Aves > Charadriiformes > Laridae > Rissa > Rissa tridactyla. The sequence continues at coordinate 110,852,342 of NC_071468.1, read as the reverse complement.
ACTGCCAGGGTGTCCTGCCCCTGTGAATCCTGCCCAGCTGCAGGCAGGGGATGACAACCTAGCGCGGGGCAGCACGTCCTGCGTGTCCAGGACAAGCCTTGGTTCCCCCACAGCCACAGGCAGAGCTGGGCACAAGGTGGGAGCAAGGAACCCGTGCATGCTCAGGTCGCATGAAGGCAGGCTGCAGCCAAAGTGGGAGGCAAATCCAGGCTCCAGAAGTGGTCCCACACCATACGCACCAATAAATAAAAAAAAAAAAAAATTAAAAATATGTTTATAGTCTGTGGTAAGTAAAACAAGTGAATTATCCTTGCTCAAGCCATACGCAGCAGCAGAATTAAAAATAAGTGATAGGATTTAAATTTGTTGATTGTGTTTGCCTTTACCTACAGCCATCCATGTGGGACGATAACTCATATTTATGCTTCCTTTACATGGAATATGAAAAAAACCATGTCAATAGTTGTCTGATTTACACAATAAGGGGTTTACATAATAGAAAGACTGTGATTATTTAACCTACTATGAGATCAGCTTTGCCCCTGGTCTTTTCAGAGAATTAAAGGTCTGGAGGAACCTCAGGAGATCATCTAGTCCCTTTCATTGCTTCTGCCCAGCAGAATGGTCCATTGGGGCTGACAACACGCATACATAGAAACCTCTTTTCTTACCCATGTCAATGAATAAGAACATGAATGAAAAGCTTATAACAATGAATATGCTTTTACACTCACCTTAAACACATGTGTGCACAGAGCAGGGTGAAACCAACCATCTGCCAAGGGATAATTCATACATCTGCAAACACGAGAGTCCACAAAACTGCTGACACGTGCAGAACAGCAGCACAGCAGCATGAGCTCATTCCAAGACAAGCATTTCCCTTTGGTGAGTGCATAGCTCCTAACAGGAGGTGCGATTGGAGTTGGGCACAGGCCTCCAGGCGATACCACACAGAACCAGATCCTAATCTCCCCTGCACTTGAAGGGCCCTGATCCTGCCCATGTTTGAGTAGGAAACAGAATTCCACAATGTCAAGGTCCCTACACCACGAGGATCGCTATGTACAGCCCAAATTTTGCACCTGACTGCATGCGTGTGTACAGTCATGCTCCAGGGAGATCCCCTGGACGTGTGAAGGGGCTTGCACAGATGCAGGACCTCCCCTGCACTTCTGGCTGCAAGGCCAAGGGGAATTTTAGATCTCCTGTAAAGCAAAGGTCTCAGACAGCAGCTGGGAAGGGGTGGAAAGAAGGCAGTGCAGATGTTTGTCTAGAGATCCGCCTTGGGTAGCTCCAGTGGTGTGTGGCTACTCTGCTTCCTCTGGCTCCTCCGAATTACCATCTCTAGTTAATTTGATTCATTCTTTCAGGGCAGGAAGGAAGGTTTCAAAGCTCGATGCAGTTATCCTGAAGGTGACCATCTCCAGTGCCCCTAAGGCTCCGATCCAGAGGCCCCAGTTCAAACCAGCATTCAGAAGCATGCGAAAGCAATGTAGCTTACAGCTCTTGAACTCAAGGTTAAAGTCAAACACATGCTGAAGTGCTCTTCTGCACCGAGACTACAGCTTCATAGCTGGTTGTCCAAATATAGAATCACAAAATCGCCTAGGTTGGAAGGGACCTTTCAGATCATCTAGTCCAACCATCAACCTATATATCCGGGTAAATATCTGGGCACGATGGATGTTGCTGAAAAGCCTGGAGAGGGAAAGGCAGAAGGCACCAAAGGTGCTGCTGGGGCTGGCTCTGCTTGCAGTGAGGAGTGGGGATGGGGGGGCTGTGGCAGGAAGCAAGGGACATAGGGCATGGCACAGCAGGGACAATGTGATGTTTGAACTTGATGCAGGGCTGGAGAAAATCTCCTGTTTGAAGGAAATCTCCACCTGGATATTCATAGTGAAGGTCTTAAGGATTGTGCCTGAATGGCTGGTAAAAGGGACAATGAGTGTAGCAATAAATATACGGACCAGCAGCAGGGAATGGGATTATCCCACCACCTCCACGCAAAAAGGTCTGCAATCACTTTGGTACTAGCACTGATGAGTTTCTGACCACGTTTATTGCCTATCGCCTACAGCAGAAATTTTCTGTTTTTTCATGTTTCAAAGAAGCCTTCTTTGGAGTGAATGTGGACAATGGAAAGGGTGTTGATTTTGAGGAACTGTGTGGTTAATTTTCATTCCTTTCTTGAAGGAAGCAAGCTTCACTTCTGCTTATAAGCCTGGACATCTCTGAGCTCATCTGAATTTTGCCAGTAACAGGGGAAACTGTAAATGGTAACTGTAAATGGTGCTTCACAGTCCCACCAGCACCGAGCAGGGGATGCTTAAACTCTTGGAGATAAACTTTCAGTTGTAGTGAAGACCTGAGATCTGGGGCTCGGAGGATGATAAAGATTCCCTCTGCCTCCTGGCGTGTAACCACACGCTGCAGACAAACCCTGGCTCAAACAGTTACTTTCTGCCACCCAATTTCCCTGCCATCCAGGCTGGATGTGCAGCTCTTCATTTCTCCCCTGCCACTGATACTCCTGGTAGCACTGTACACTGTCACTACTCTGACTCCAGGGTCCTTGGGGTGTAGCTGTGGATCATGATCTCATTTGACTATACTAAAGAGAAACAGAGGAGAAAGTCCCATTCTTTCCTCAAAACACACTTGGGCAGGCAAGAGATGAGAGAGAGGAATAAGAGGAGATAACAAAGCAGAACTGGTCAGAATGACAGACTGTGGGTGACTTTAACACAACAAGAATGCAACCGTGATAAATTTTTTTTGCAGGCACATTGTCAGAGGGTAATTGAGCCTGAAGGAAAATCAGAGAATGAGTGCGGTTCAGCGTTATTATGCAAGGTTTTGTGTCTTTATTTTACTGCTTGCTCAGGGAATACTTAGCCTGAATCATCCCTGGGTCATACGTGCCTTTCTCACAGCTGTCACCAGCTCACGGTTCTCCCAGCGCTGGCACATTAGGAGCTAAAAGGGCAGGGCACGGCTCAGGCACTGTCCTATGGCACAGATCAGGATGGTTTTCCCCAAGGGACAAGGCTGACAAGGACACACAGCTTTGGTGGGGGCAAGCAGGAGAAGAGTGAGAAGACTCTTATAAATACTTAAAATACTTATAAATACTTAAAGGGTGGGTGTCAGGAGGATGGGGCCAGGCTCTTTTCAGTGGTGCCCAGCGACAGGACAAGAGGTAATGGGCACAAACTTGAGCATAGGAAGTTCCATCTAAACATGAGGAGGAACTTCTTTCCTTTGAGGGTGGCAGAGCACTGGCACAGGCTGCCCAGAGAGGCCGTGGAGTCTCCGTCTCTGGAGACATTGAAAACCCGCCTGGACGCGTTCCTGTGCAACCTGCTCTAGGTGACCCTGCTCTGGCAGGGGGTTGGACCAGATGATCTCCAGAGGTCCCTTCCAACCCCTGCCATTCTGTGATTCTGTGAATCAAGCACAATGAGTACCAGGAATAATCCTTGAGGACTGTCGCTAATAACCTCTTTCCAGCCTCATACTTCTCTCTTCCCCTTACCATCTTCCACGCAGTGAGCTCCCTGCCCACGTTGTGGCTCATGTACTAATCTACAGCAAATCTTCAGTTTCTCTCAGAGGAGCGTCTCCAAACGTAAGTGAAAATCATGGAGGGGTCAGGAGGCTACGGCTTTTACAGCCACTGACTTCAGTAGCGCTCATGTGAGCTGCACTGAAATGAGTTATCAGCCATTGATATCACACCCAAAGCACTCTGTGGGGACACAACAAAAATGAAAGATTAAATGATTTATTAGATCATTTCTAAGAATGGAGGATCAATTTGTTTACAGCAGGTCTTGCACTGTGATCTTTAAGCAGGCAGAAAAAATGAAAGGTTGCTTCAACTGATATATCTTTCCCTCCAAAGAAAGGTTGGTTTCTTTTATTTAATTCCTATGGAGCCCCCAACATAAGAAGGACATGGATCTGTTGAGGCGAGTCCAGAGGAGGGCCACGAAGATGATCAGAATGCTGGAGCACCTCTCCTATGAAGACGGGTTGAGAGAGCTGGCATTGTTCAGCCTGGGGAAGGGAAGGCTCAGAGGATATCTTATAGCCCCTTTTAGTACCTAAAGGGGGCCTACAGGAGAGATGGGGAGGGACTCTTTATCAGGGAGTGTAATGATAGGACGAGAGGTAATGTTTTAAACTGAAAGAGGGGAGATTTAGATCAGATATTAGGAAGAAATTCTTAATTGTGAGGGTGGTGAGACACTGGAACAGGTTGCCCAGGAAAGTTGTGGAGGTCCTGTCCTGGTTTGAGTGAAACAGAACCAATTTTCTGTTCAGTAATTTTACTTTTTAGCTAAGTCTTTTCTAACTCTCTTAAAGGCCTCTCTAAGGCCAGGCTGGGTGGGGCTCTGAGCAGCCTGGTCTAGTGGGAGGTGTCCCTGTCCAGGGCAGGGGGGTTGGAACTAGGTGATCTTTAAGGTCCTTTCCAATTCTAACCATTCTAAGATTCTATGGGTGACCCTATAGACATTTACAGCGGCTCAGCTGGAAAGGCAGAAAGCAGCAGTCCTGGGGCACAATGGAGCCACCACGTCCCTGAGCAGGACAGCATTTTCCAGACCAGCTTTGCAGCCAGAAACACTGTGATGTGGAGCAGCATCGCAGACCCAAACCTCCCTCCAGAGCTGCTACCTCATGGTGACTCGCACTTGTGCCCAGGATTCCTCCAGCTTTGGGGATGAGTGACTGCAGACACATTTTTATCAGCTGAGTTGCTAGACCAGTGGGAAGACTTTAAGAAGAAACAAAAGTGCCATTATCCTTTTGTTTCTCATTTTCCCATAAACATTCCCTTGAGCAGCCAGACACCGAGAGGTGAGCTATGGTGGGTCAAATGTTTTTCCTGTGTCACAGCTATGAATGGCAGTTGCCCTCTTGTTCTGCCCCATTTTAGCTCATCCGTGCAATGCAAGCCATCCCTTGTGGCAGAAATGTTTCCAAAAAGTGGGAAAGATGCCACATTTATCCCAGGAAAGCAAATAGCAGCAGGGGACAGGCCTGGGCTTTGACATATGATTGTCCATGCGGTTGGCAAAGTCCCTGGAGGGGTTTTGGTAGAGACTCAAGTATTCTCCCAGTCCGGGGCTGGGGCCAGGGACAGCCCAGGGGATGGCATGGGCCAGGGATGGCTAACAGCTGATTCCTTAACACAGACTCCCTGTTTCAGAGGCTTGAGTTGTTTTGCCCTTGGTTGGCCTCAGGACCAAAGAACAACCCACGTCCCAATTTATTCTCCAGCGCAAATGTTGCTGATGCTTCTGCAGAGGAAAGGTTCATTCCTCTGTGTTCCCCTCACCCTTGTTTTCATTTGTCCAGTTCCATGAGTGGAGAGGGTGAATAGCCACTGGTTTAGTAAGCTTTTCAGAAAGTCTGGTGGTGAAGTGCTTGTTTGGCAAACCTTCGGAAAGTTTCATTCCATGGAGCGGTGGGCTGCCTCTTTTGAAGTCTTGCTATGGCTGGAGGCGGCCCATGTACATCAGTCCAAACCTAGATTAGGTAGTAGGCTAGGACTTAGTGATTAGGCCAGGGGGTAAATCCAAGTTTTGGTCTTAGATTTGAAGGCATTGATTTTCATGAGAGCTTTTCTTGCAAAATTTAACCTCAAAACTCTTTTGGTACCTTCTGGCAGTGAGATATCAAAGATTGCTAAGTATTACTGAGGCTCTTACATGTATATTAAATCTCACATTTAGTTCACCCAGTAGTCTCCCTCTGTCTTCTATTTCCTAAGAAGTTTCTGCCAGATAGTCTTGGAGAAAGAAAAAGATTTTTATTCCCTTTCATAGCATCCACAGTTTGTAGTGCCTTCTCTCCAACCACAAAATCGGTGGCCATGTACAACATTCAGCCTCATTAGTGGAGTCAGTTGAATGTGTCTTAAGATCTGGTTACATCACGATTCACTTTATAACCTAATTCAGACTAGCTCAACTTGCTCTGCAAAATGAGGGAGTGAAGATAGCCAATAAAAGACTCTTTCAAAAGGAACGAAAAATGGAACCATGTTATTAGTAGCCATGGACCTGTATCATTAGTAGCCAATAATACATGGACTTACTTCTCGTGCTGCCATAGAGAGCAGGAGATATAGTGTCCATAGGGTGAAAAAGGGTTTTGATGAACTCATGATGACAGGTCCATAGACAGATACTAAAATGACTGGACAGGGTTGCAGTGGCAACTGCAAGGTGGCAGTGGACCAGCAAGGTGACCATGCTTGTATGCTCTCCTTAAATAGCATCTCCGGTTGCTGTCCTCAGACACTGTCTACTGCCTGGGTGGACCACTGATCTGACACTTCAGGTCCTTTCTTATGTCCTTATGCCCCTTCCGTCAGTATGTGCTCAGTAAGATCTGTGTGTGCGTGGGAAGGAGACACAACACAAAGCTGACCCAACCTAATTGTTTCTGGGAGACCTTTGCAGTCCCCACTCCACTAAAAGGCAGATGGCAAAATATCACACCTGGAGTCAAGTATGAGCATCCCGTACTGCTGAGCCTGGTTCTCATGCCCAGCTCCTGCAGGAGGGTCAGCTTTCTTACCAGTGTAATAATGGTGCCATCCATAGAGATCAACAATCCCATTTTCAAACATCTGTTTCTAAAATAGCTTAACCTGCCTACTTTTTCTCTACAACCTGAAAAAGTTCTGTATACATTGAATTCAGCAGAGTTTTGATTTCAGCAAGATTTGCAAGACGGTCTGCTAATCTTTTTTTCTTTCTTTCTTTTTTTTTCTGTAGAAAATACAGAGGAAAAGAAGTAAGCCAAATTATTACTGCCAAATACCACAACTAAGCATACTCTGTTGATCATACATGTCATTATCTTTATTATGGCAGCATTTCATGTGGATTATAAAATGTCATAGAAACGTCATTGCTCCCTCTGTCCAAAGATATATAACAATAATAATAGTCTCTTACAAGTTTATTTTTTACATCTGTGGATGTCAGAAGCTCTTTAAAAAGGTCAGCATCATTATCTTTTCTTTATGGCAGGGGAAAAAAGACAAAGGCCAAGCTGTTCCTTCTAGCTTTAGGCGTCTAGGATCCTTCTACTGTCAGTGAAGGCAGAGAGTGAGAACGGTACGTGCAAGGAGATCTGAGTCACTTTTTGGAAGGGACACATCCTCTCTGTGCTTCCCACAGAGGGCTTCTACCCAGGAGACCATTGGTGCCATGCTGGGGCCTCAGTCAGATACCTAAAGGCTGGAGGATGTGTTAGAGCCTGGTCGTTTGTGCCAGGTTTCTGCCCGTTCAATGACAGAGCATGAATCAGAGCCCAACTCCTGATTCCCACCCTCATGCCATGTCCCCTCTTTTTCTTTCCGAAATAATGATGACGACATGCTTCCAGCCTTACCCTTGCTGTCAGGCTAGCATGGCTCTGTGTGTAGACAAGACTTAATGCTTGGTTTGTGGCAGAGCAATTTTCGCTTGCCTGTGCATGATGGTGTAATAGATAAATCACCGAAAGAAATGTGTAACCCTGCTTTCCTAAATACCCAAACTGTAAGCTTTACTTCAGCTGGGGAGCCTGATCTGCCCATGGCTGCGTTATGTCTGGCCATGGGTCTGCTCTAAGATGTGCCAGGTAATCTGGGATGTCCACATAAGGTGGAAGCAGAGTGATACTAACATGCTCCTGTTGCAGGTCCACAGCAGCCAGAGCCACGACAAGAAAGTCATCCAGCCAACAGCCCACTCTGCTTCCACCAAGGACACTGCAAACCAGCCACTGATCATGAATCATCATGAAGCATGATTGTCTTTGACCATGAACATGAATTCATCTCCTCCCTTGTGAAAATAATCCTAGCATCACCAGTGTTTCCCTAATTGCCTTTTTTCTTTCACAGTGGAGGGTGTCAGCGCTATTTTGTAACAGGCTGCCCAGGGAAGTGGTGGAATCGCCATCCCTGGAGGTATTTAAAAGACGGGTAGACGTGGTGCTTAGCGACCTGGTTTAGTGGTGGTTTTGGCAGTGTTAGGTTGATGGTTGGACTCAATGATCTTAAAGGTCCCCTCCAACTTAGGCAATTCTGTGTTTCTATGATTATTGCCAGTGCTTTCACTCACAGCACAGGCCGACCTGGTGCGGTGGCTTTCCCTGGGTGCTTCTGGTATGATTTTCCCTCCTGCACCTTCATTACACTTTAGTTTCCTTGGGAAAAACTGTCACCAGTATCTTTTAAACACTGCAGCTTCCACACAGGAAAAGTTTAAGAAACATGATGCCTATAATAGAGAAAATACTGCAGTTATTCATCTAATTCCACACACACTTACACTAACATTAATGTTAATATAAATGTTAATGTAGGCATGTGTAAAATACACAAAGGCGTCTCACAACCCACCTGGAGGAGTTTAAATCTGCTGTGCGTTTATGCACACTGAACAGCATCCAGCCTAATGAGATGGCTCCAAAGTTGGGGCTTGGGTTACGAAACCCTCTTGCCTTGTAGCCAGAAATCCTGTCTGCCTGGCTTCTGGACTGGATAACTCTACAGGCAGCTAAATTCAGTGGTCACCTCCGTTCTTGGTCTGACAGCTCTCTCGATGCCCATGTCCAGCCCGGAGGTCTGTCCCTTCTCAACTGCTGTAAAAGTCCCAATCTGTGCAGAGTGCTTGAACTCAAGCTGAGTTCATCTTGGAGACTCCTCAGAAGTCAGATGGGTAGTGATGGTGTAGTGTCCTCCTCCTGAGCACCGGATGAGTGGAGTAGAAGTTGTGAAGGAGGACTTTTATGCTATGCTCAGATCATGAGAGATCGACACCATGGGTATCTCACCAGGGGACACCAAGCTGCCGACTGAGGCTGAGTCATTGTGCAACCAAGCATGAGAGCAGGGAAAGCAGGAAGGAGAAAGCCTTGTGATTAGGGCATTCATCTTATGGTTTGGGGACAGGGAAAACTAAGAATCTAGCAAACTGCTCTGACCCCATAGCTCACCCTACTTTGAGCAGGAGGTTGGATTAGATGACCTCCTGAGACCCCTTCCAACCTGAACTGTCCTGAGATTATGAAGCCCACTCCTGAAGCTGTTTTTATTCTAGCAATGATCACATTTAAAAGGGGCAGATCATGCATCTGATTTCCACCCTTTCCAGCTGGCTGCTCTAGCCATGGGCGGCAGGCAAGTTCCCAGGCTCCCTTGCTGGTCCCATAAGTCTTGGTTTCAGCAGGAAAGTCCAAATGCTGTCACCAAGGACAGTCATCGTATGGTGATAAGAATGGTCTCAGGAGATGTGGGTTCCTTTCCCTCAGGCTGAGAAGCTCTTGAGATCTCAGTGCCCCGTTTTGCAGGGGTGCCCTCTGGCCACTTTTTTGTGTCCTTTCCTCAAACTCCCAAGGAAGGTGCCCAGCTTATGCAGAGGAGGTCTAGAAACATTTCTGTGGTCAGCAGAGAGAGGGGACCACTTCGGTAGGCAGCCTGGGGCTCTCCCTGCTGCCTCTCCAGTGATCGTACTGGGAATGAAGGAAAGCAGGAATACCTCCCCTGGGACCAGACACTTAAAGTTGCAGTAACTTTGACTGAAGCCCTGAAAACAGTCAAGGTGGATCCAACCCTCAGCAGGAACAAGGAGGATGGGCTGGAAACAGGGACTGAGTGTGGGAGCTGTTTTGGGGTGACACTGTTTACAGAAAAGAGAGCTTCAGGGACAAGGGCAGACCTACATGCCAAGACATTGGTCCGCATTGTCTAAAAAGTTTTCATCTAACAGATCAGAAAAAAGGAAGAAAACTAGAACACAATGTTCTCAGGTTAAAGAAATAATTGAAGAAAAATCCAAGGCTTTATCATATCACAGTAATCAATTTGAGGGGTTTCGCTGCCATCCATGGAAGGACTCAAGAAAATAACAGCACCTGATAACTGCGGTATGGTTTAACAGAACAAAGCTGCTTATTCTGATTAATCCTCCCATACTTCTTGCTTCAGTTGGTTAGTACTGATAGATCCAAACTCAAGCATTTCTCCCACTGTGCCACTCCACGTTGGAGGCTGTATTCAAAGCACTTGTGAATAACCCCCAAGTTTCATTTTTATTGTCTGTTTTGTCTGCTTCATGCCCTTTTGTATGAAAGAGCACATGCATGTGAGCATGTGGAAAGTTAAATAGCTGGTGAAGGACCTGTTTTAAATTCATTAAAATTCAATACTAGCGTTCTTATTCAGATTATCTTCTTGTCTTGTTGAAACCCAGAAGATTTTCTGAAGAGTAAGGTACAATTTGACGTGGGTAAGAGCAGAGGTCTTCTTTCCTCAGAAGCTGGAAAAAGACTTTGGTCTTGCAGCATACTTCTGCTCTCCCTTGATAACAGCACTGTAACAAGGCTGATAACAACAGGCCATACACTATACCTGTGGCACAGCTATGAAGGCAGTGAAAACAAAGGCCGAGTGTTATCTACCCACATAAGGACAAGGTGACCCGATCGCAATTAGTAGAAGAAAACGCGGCAAGTGTTTGGCTAACTGCATCGCACAGTTACAGCCAAGTCCTGGCATTGGACTATGTACTGCTGCAAAGCCAAAGCCACCGATCTATTGTACTTAGTCATAAATAATTCCTATCTGAGCACTTCCGAAGCTCTTTTTGGTATCAGTCAGTTGATCTGTACAACCTTTCAGTGGTGAAAGGAAGGCAGGGCTGGCTTGAGGTGCCCCAGGCCGACCCTGGCTTGGCATCTGGGCTCTGCTCTGGCAGCAGACACCACTGCTGGCTTCACTGCAGGCTGCCTACGTGGCCACAGGCAGTGTTTCAGGTCTGCTGGGGCCACCGGAACCCACCTGCCTGCGAAAGGCGGACTGTACTTTCTTTTCTACCTCTCCTCTCCCTTCTTGGGTATTTAGGCTTGGATGGCTTTCATGAAGGGGATTCTTCTTTTCCTTTATATCCGAAGGACTCTATGCTGGGAGCAGAATCTCCCTGGCCCTCCATTTTGGGTAAAATCCCCTTTTTTTCGTAGCCACCTCCCACTGGATCTCTCTGATGACTCTATACCCAATGTTTTCAACACCGCAGAGACTATCTGCTGTAAATACTAACCACATATCCTTGGAAAACACTCCAACCACCAGCTCATAACAGATCATACAAAACCTTTCTGAGTCATTTTTGGTCTTTGTTGTGTTTTTTTTTAAGCATGGCTTAAGAAGAGTCACCAAAACACAGCACCCGCCGAGCCAGGGGGTGGTGTGTGGTGGGACCAGGCGCAACATCCCGGCTGAGGGCTGCAGCGTCGCATGGGTACCAGGCGGGTGACACTGAGCATCATGGGCTCCATCCTTTGCAATGGGGTCTGAGTCATTGCTGCAAGCCCGGATAAGGGGTGCAAGGCACTGACTGCCTCTGTGGGGGCTAGGTGCTGAGCGGGGCCCCGGGGCAAGCATGGGACATGGGCTCCCCCAGCTGAGGAAGCACCCCTGGAGGCTGTACCACCCTAAAATCACCTGAGTCATAATCCCCTGTCCTCCTCCTTCCTCCCGGGAGTGGCAGCAATTTGCTATTGGCATAAGCCTGCCAGAGCAAACTGCAAACCCCAATCTGGGGCCAAGGGACGAGCCTCCGCCCCGCTGTCCACCTACACCTCACCCTCCCATTTCAGGAGGAAGGGAACAGGAAAGACTCCTGCTTCCTCCTCCACGCCCGGGCCCCAGGTCTGAGCAGCTCTGAGTAGTCAGAGGTGGTTTTTCCCGGGCTGGTTTTCTTCTTTTTTTGGTGTGCGGAGGAAGAATTTGTTCTTGCTCTCCATCCCTCATGCGGGCACGCTGACAGACGCTGGCTCTCCGGCTGCCTTTGGCAGCTTCTCCTTAAAGGTGATATTCATTCCACCCACGACACAAGACCATCGCCAGGTCTGCTCATCCAAGCTTTTCCCAAAGGTTTTAAAAGAGTAACTCTCCAAAGGAGGTAATACGTGGCTCTTGGCGATTTCTTCTTCATAGTCAGGGCCAAGAGCAGCTCCTGGAGAAGGAGCCTTCCATTTAGAAAAGCAGGCCACCTCCTGCACTCATCTTGCTCACCAGTTTAATAAATAATAGAGCGGATAATGAATAACCATTTACCACCTTGGAATCTCCATGCTGGCAAGTTATGGAAAAGCAAGTGTCTATCCCAAATTCTGCATTTCCCTCCCCTCTGGACTAATGGAGTATGTGCATTAGTTCATTCAGGGATATATTCCTGGTCTCCCCATTTAACCTACTTATCTTAAACTATCTTATCCTATTTGCCCCACAATTTCTAAAAAGATCCTACCCAAGGACAAGATCATGCTTGTGAAATTTTTGTGTGTATTGGTTTAGTTTTGGCAAAGTTAGGAGGTAGTTAAAATGAGACTTATAATGGAAAGCTAGCTGCTAGCGTCTCTCCATAATACATGTCTACCTTGCAGGAGAGTTGTGAAGATTAATTAATTTGTGTTTGTTAAGCACTTTGAGATCCTAAGATCAAAGGTTCTATAGAAATGCAAATTGTTATTATAATGATAAATTCTTTATATGAGCTCATATGTTTTGCCTTAGAGGCACAGTCTCACCCTGAGTTGCGTAGTTATACACGTAAATCTTCAAACTTTATGATGAAAATATACCTCTGAGGGCCTGATCCTTCCTCTTGCTCTAACGCTTCATGCACAGAGCTCCCCTTGACTTCAGGCAGGTCCCGTCCATGGGACAATTGCGGGTTTCAATGGGTTTAGGAAATGAAAAGCCCATTGTGTGCCTCCGGGCTTCGCATTGAGACACACAACTTTCTGTCTCACTCCACAAAACCACTGCGGCTGCCAGCAGTTTCGTCCATCTTGTTAATGAAAGGACTGAGCAGATGACAAAACTTGGATCTGAATTTTGACGCTCCCAAAGCTCAGGTTTTCAGAGGTTTATTTAATCTCTAGAATTGCTAGAGAAGGAGGAAGGAAAAGCCTAGCTCAGCTGCTGTCTCTAACAGATACAGGACTTCGTCAGCACGGCCGAATGTCATTCCTGACGCACGAGATGTGCCTGTTTGCCCATTCCCTCTGTGTGCTTCTGCGAGCGAAGGAGGAATACAGGCTTTCACTCAAGTTGCCAAAGGACAGCAGGGAGCAAGGCCACAGCTGCACAAGCCTGGCAGTCCTGCGTCCCCCGCCCAGAGAGAGCTCTCTGCTTTTCCTTCCCCCTTGTACGGGCTCGGAGAACCATGCTGTCCGTCCCCTGTCTGCGAGGACATCTGACCGTCTTGCTCAACGTCCTTGTCTGAAGCACTCGTCCAACACGGGGGCTGCGCAACAGCCACGAAGCAGGTTTTTGGGAGAAGTGGTCATCCACCTTTCATCACGACATCGCTCCGTGCCTTCCTCCATGTCCCTGGCATGCAGACACCTCTGCTCACACCTTTAATGGATTGTGTCAGAAAAACATCGTGGGGTTTGTTTGCATCACCCAGGGCTTTACCTGAATGCAGAGCCAGAAATGCCAGCTGGAAAAGAGGTCTCCTGACCAACCTCACAGTCAAAGCAGGACTACCACCAGGCAGCAGATCAGGTCAGCCGTGTCTTTTTCTAGCTTAAGCTTGTAAATACCCAAGGATGGCCACCCCACCTCTGTCTCAGGGCTGCACTACTCTCCTGCAGAAGAAGTTTCTCCTGATGTCCATCCTGAACCTCCAGTGCCACCATTTATGGACATTGCTCCTCGATATAGTGTCTGGCAATACCGAGAAGACTTTTTTGCACCATCTTTGTAGCTACCCTTCTGCTAGTCAACTCTAAATTGCTCTTCACCAGATTAAACTAATCCTGAATTAAACTGCAATCATAATCTAAAATGCGAGGCTTTCAACTGTGAGGTGTTGCTTCATGGCTGCTTGCAGTGGGTATCAGGTAGCTGAGATTGCAACTCTTACATCCCCCTGAAGATGAATTAAAAATAAAGAACCAACACACTACCTCTTCAAAGTCTTTTACCATTTGTTGTGTAGTCTCAAAAGATTTCTGTTGCATGAAAGCCTTTCCAGGAGTGGAAGATATGATCCAGATACTGTATTATTCCCTTCCCCTGACATGGAAATCTTCAGAAGTTCTCAGTTAGTCTGGGAAGCTGTCTGCTACATGATATATACCCAATATTATCATAGAAGAGAATGACTAGTTGTCATGTTTAACATATCCAGAATTTATAATCTTCTAAATTTTACACTTGTCTCTTTTCCTTCCTCCAAATGTTCTGGGCCCGGACACAGATTTGATGCGCTATCCAATATATTCACTTCTACCCTTCACATCATCAGTTCTTCCTACTGGAGATGATAACTGAAGTCTAATGTTGCCATAAACCCCAGGAAACCATGGTGACTTCTGACGAGTTTCTTATATTTTGCATTACTGTAAGAGACAGAGATGTCCTACATGTTCCTGTCACTTATCTGAAGACAGTAAAAGTCAGAGGAAGGCTGTGGTGAAAACCAAGACGCTAAGCTTTCCAGCTGTCCTACTTTTACCGCAAAGCGTTAGTGTGTACTCAGAGCTCTGCACTGGGACATACATTAACCAGTAGGCAAACTGTTGTGAGCAAATGTCCGTATGTCCAACGTGCACACACAAGGTCCTACAGGGCTGGGCTCCGCTCACCAACACATGCCACAGGCTGCCATCGTTCCCTGCCTCTTCACGTTGTGCACTGAACTTCCCACCAGCAATTGGGAGTTTGCTAGAGCTGTCTGGAACCTCACTGTGTTTGCACAACACCTGAAGGTCTGATCCATGGGAGGGACTTTAGGATTGAAATCTGTCAAGTGTTAATTTCTGCAAATTGTGGCGTATTTCAGGTCCTGCTGCAGCTCTCCTTGTCACACAGCATTCTCCCCTCTGAGTGGCCGTCGCATCGTGTGCCAGACAAGACACATACAGCGGTCAGATCCAGCACTGACATTGTCACTGGTCATCATTTCATGCGACACTTGATTCACTTACAAGCACCGAATGCTTCCTCACTCAAAACTTGAAACCTGCTCAAACTTTCAGGCTGCTTCTGGAGTAAACCAAGGTCCTGCCGGTGGTGGGCTCAGAAGCTGGCTGTGAACGAGGAGTGACAGCAACAGCCCTTGGTCCCAGCGATGTCTTCACCATGGCAGAAGACCATCCTCTACATGAGAGAAGCAGTCTACAGGCTGAACACCGCAGTGCCGTGCTAGCAGGACTGGCCGCTGCGGCCCCACTTTCTGGTGTAAACAGCACTCTGCTGGTGGCACACACAAAATCAGCCTGCCACTTCCATGGTTTCCTCCCCATTGATCCCACAGTGCAGGTGGACCTCTGTATAAACCTCCCGACTCTCAGGGAATTATTTTGACATTGTCTTCGTTGAGAGCAAGATGAGATGAAGAGTCTTAAAATGCAAAGTATTTTAATAAAACCCCATTACACCATTATATGTTGCCTATAGAATCCAGGTATTAATGATAACAAATGCTAGAGCCAAATCTTATGATCTGGCTCACCTCTGGTGGGTGCTGAGCTCATACAGAGGATGATGATACTCAAACACCTTGCCGTATCAAAGTATATTTAACAACATGCATATGAGAGCACTGACTTTTTTCAGTTTCTTTTTTTTTTTTTTTAATCTCAAATCTGTAAATGTGAAGGACTGGAAAAGCCCCAGACACAAAACTGGTGCGGTAATGTCAGAGTTATGTGCTTCACCTCATGGCACGTGTCTGTGAATGACTCGTTTTGAACATACTGGGGCTACTTTCTCCTAAAAAAGGCAAGTTAGAAAACAGAACCGTAAGCACTTCTGCAGTTGAGTTGCAAAGCAAAGCTTTCCAGTCACTTCACAAGGTTTTTCGTCACTCCACAAGGCTTTTGGTCACTCCGTCTCCTTTAGCTTTGCCGCTGCGAGGAGCTATTTTAGTTTGTTGCTTTGACTCAAAAACACGCAACATCACATTTGCAGCACGGAGTGGTAAGAAACGGCATTCAAACACCTAGAAAATGTGTAAGAAAAGATGGCAAAAATGTACCCTGGAAATATATTGCTTCTTCTAATGGTCTTTTTTGAATGTCAGGGACAATTTATAGCTTTTTTTCTCCGTGCAATGGCCAACGAACTGAAAGGGAGTGAGGAGCTGCTGCCCCAGGAAAGCCGGAGGCAGCCCCGCAGGAGACCCCCGTGCATGTGTCCTGCACCCCGCAGCCTGCAGAGGATCTCCACCTCCCACAGCTCCACAGCTCGGCACACCCCGATCTGGATTTTACTCCCCGCAATCCTGGGTAAATCACTGAAACTCCCTCTGCGCCACTTTTTCATCCGTAAAGTGGAGCTACTATTTACTTACCTCCACGAGCTGTCACAAGGCTTAATTTCTTAAGCAGTGCAAAGCCCCTGGATAGACTCCGAGGGAAAGAAAGCAGTTGAGAATTGTCAGGAATTACCTCCAGGTTTCCTCCAGCTGCTGTGATGGTGCTGGCCAGGGAGCCCGTCCCTCTCCCTCTGGGCAGCTCTCACCGCCTGGCCAGCGGCTGGGAGAACGTGGGGCTTGGCTCCAGCTCCTCCCAAATTTGGGGGTCTGCAAGAGCCAGGAGACCCATCGCTCAGCAGGACCAGGGACCACCAGGTTGCTGCT
The DNA here is from genome assembly GCF_028500815.1 of Rissa tridactyla. Classification (NCBI taxonomy): domain Eukaryota; kingdom Metazoa; phylum Chordata; class Aves; order Charadriiformes; family Laridae; genus Rissa; species Rissa tridactyla. The sequence goes on along the minus strand of NC_071468.1, from coordinate 110,835,672 downwards.
GCTGCAAGATGTAGGAGACACTGACAGTTACGGGGCAGGCAGACAGTCCTCCCTGTCCCCTCCACAGCAGCAAGGGCCCTGCTTGGAGAGAAAACGAGGAGGGGAAACATCAGGAAAATGTGGCCACAGTCTCCTGCCAACAAATGCTTTTCCAGTGCCCTCTTCTGGAAAACATTTTTTGGCCCACGCAACTGCTTCTTGTAAGGTAGTTTGAGACTGGCAGTGACTCATGAGGAACTGCAGGAGCATCTCCCAGCTCTTCAGACCCTGGATCTGCTCTGCTCCTGTCACCCATGGACCTATGCAGCTCCTCACGCCCTTCAGAGCAGCTTGGCCAGACCCTCAGGGCACTAGCCAAAAAACGGGCAGTGAAGGATGTGTCTCTTTGCTCTCATCTGGTGTACCTGAAGGCTGTCCCTGGCTGTCCTCTGGCATGGAGACCCAGGTCCAGGCCCCTTCCCTCCCTGTACTGGGACACCTCCTGCAAACCTTGTGCTCCTCACAGCCAGCCCTTGCCACCAGCAGCACTCAAGGAGCCTGCAGAGACAAAAACTGGGAGAGGGATAAAACATTTTAGTAATCCCATCCTTTTGAGGAGCTGATATAACATCGCTGTGAATCACCCACAAACAACTGATGAATGCGTCAGTTCCTCAGATAATTGCACCTTGTGGTTGTTCTTGCTGCCCCTTTTCCGAGGTCGGTCAACTCGAACCCTGGTCGTCCCTTCCCGCAGGCTCTCCTTCAGCCCCAGCCAGAGGCAAGAAGACAAAGGGGGACAATCGCCGGTACTGGGGCACGGTGGAGCGCTGGGGTCGGGAGATGGCCACCGTCCCCATCCCAGCCCCAGCGCTTGCTTTTCTGCCAGCTCAGCGAGGACCTGCCTCCTGCGGTGGTGGCACAGCCCTTCGCTTCCCTCTCCACCTGCTTCTCCAGCACCTAAGTTGTATCTGCTGCCCATGAAGCCAAATCTAGAGGCTTGTGAGCCCCGTTATTTGCCCCGCTAGCTGGCAGGGGAGGTGGTGTGAAACTCCTCTGGGTTTTTGATGGATTATCCCAGCACGGGCAGCACCCATCCAGTGACAGGGATAGCTGTGGAGGGAACACTACGTGCTGGGACTGTTTTCCCCACTGCCTGATTGCTGTTAGATAGAAAACCTTCCTCAGTTTGTGCCTGTGTGTGCGGCCACATACACACACGCTAAATATATATTTTTTAAATCTTTTAGGAGCTTTTGTTCCTTCTTTCATTTAATTACTTTAACCAAAGCCAGCTCTGTCCTCAGACATTTCCTTTGGCTGTGGCCCAACTTGCGTTTCGTTTCTTATCTGCTTTATCTTGATGTTTTCCTTTATTTTACTCCTTCAAGGGAATCTTGCGCAGCCCCAGCCTTGGTCATCCCCCCTCCCACCAGCCCAGCTCCCGTGGCCAGGGCCTCGGGGGTGGGGGGACAAGGACATCCCATTGATCCACTTCTGCCTGAAATATGGTGGGATTTCCAGCTGGGCTTGGTGGGAGAGGTGGGAGGACATGACCTCTGAGGCCAGTGGACACAGCCTTTTCCGTACCTCCATGAGAGGATCCCGCACCCCTTGGGGTTGTATCTACCATGGGGTACGACTTGGACTTTTTAAAGAGAGGGACAGAAAGTGCCTGTTCCGGCAAGCAGTGTGGAATTTGTAGCTGCTTACAACTTCCACCAAAGCTTATATTTTTAAAGAAGTACGGGGAGACAAAACAACCTTACAGTGGAACGAGAGACTGGTGTCAAAGCAAAAGCAGTTTAGACAGTCAGTGTTATGGGAGGCACCCTCAGCGGGCAGGGATGGAGGGAGCAGCCAGTGCCTACACCTGAACCATAGTGACTGCGAGGGCCGGGCAGACGAGGTGGCTTTGAGGGGGACAGATGCCTCCAAAGTGGCACTCCGGGTTTGACACTCCGGGTCCCCTGGCTCAGCGCTTCCTTCCTCCGGCACCTGCCAGAAGCATCGCTTGCAGCCAGAGACCCCCCCGGCCTCCTGCAGCCGCCTTCCCACCTTCAGCAGGGCTGCTGTGGCGGGGGGGTCCGGACAGCTTCTGGCGCCGTGCGGGCCCCACGGGGACCCGGGGGGACACGGGGACCCGCCCCGCGGGGCGTCGCGGCGGAGCGGCTGCAGAGACCCGACGCGCTCAGCGCAGGGCAGGAGCGGGCGGCGGGAGGGAGGGAGGAAGGCGGGGAGAGAGGGGGTGTGTGGCGCGCCCTGCGCGTGTTCTCCGCCGACGTCACAATAGCGGCTGGCCCGAGTCCCTGCCCGGTCGCAGCCGATCGGGGCTGGTTTGAGCTGGTGCGTTGCCATAGCGACGCCGGCGGGACTATATATAGGAGCGCCGCGGCGGTGGCGGAGCTTTGTCAGCCGCGGTGCTTAGTCTGCTCCGTCGCCGCGCTCCCTCCGCCGGCTCCGCTCCTCCGGCTCCTCGCGGCGCGCCCGGCTCGCAGGAGGAGGCAGCTCGGAGCGAGGGGACCGGCTGCCGAGGGTTGACAGCAATTCCTGCCGCCGCTGCCTGAGGTGAGGGGAGCGGAGCGCCGGGCTGGGCCGCGGAGGGACGGGGCCGGGGGTAAGAGCCGGCCCGGCGCGGAGCCACGTGTCTGCGGGGCCGCTGCCAAGCGGGCCGGGCTGGGCGCCGGCGCCTGCCGCCGGGCATGGGGCCTCCCTGCCTTCTTCCTTCCGCGCCCGGGGAATCCCCAGGCTCCGGGCGGCTGCGAACGGGTCAGGCCGGCCTGCCCGGGGAGGCGTTGGCGGAGCTGGGTTAGGGAGGGCTCCGCCGTGGCCGCCGGCCTGTTCTGGGGTGGGGAGAGACAGGTGCGGGGCAGGATCGTGGCTCCGGGGCAGGGCGCTTGCCCGCGGGGCGGCCTTGTTCGCAGCACAAGCCGCCTGGCCCAGGCCTGAGGCGGGAGCCATTCTCGCCAGCGGGGCGCCGGTCACCCCGAGGCTCTGGGGGGCCAAGCGGCAGGGTGAGGCGGGCTGTGGTGAAGGTGTCCCCCAGGGCAAGCCGAGCTGCCGCCTCAGGAGGCTTCGGCATCGGAAGCGGAGCGTGGCGTGCCCCCCTCCCGGGGAGCCGACTCGGCTGCGGGACCATATGGATACCATACAGGACCATATGGAAGATGATCAGAGGGCTGGAGCACCTCTGCTATGAGGACAGGCTGAGAGAGCTGGGGTTGTTCAATGTGGAGAAGAGAAGGCTCCAGGGAGACCTTATAGCCCCTTCCAGTACCTGAAGGGGCCTACAGGAGAGATGGGGAGGGGCTGTTTACCAGGGAGTGGAGCGATAGGATGAGGGGTGACGGTTTTAAACTGAAACGGGAAATTTAAATCAGATATCAGGAAGAAAATCTGAACTGTAAGGGTGGTGAGGCACCGGAGCAGGTTGCCCAGGGAAGCTGTGGATGCCCCATCCCTGGCGTTCAAAGCCAGGCTGGATGGGGCTTTGAGCAGCCTGGTCTAGTGGGAGGTGTCCCTGCCCATGGCAGGGGGTTGGAACTAGATGGTCTTTAAGGTCCCTTCCAACCCAAACCATTCTATGAATCTGTGATTTACAGGGAGAAAGGCCGTGGTGAGAGCAGGGCAGCAGGCCGTGCCCTTCCCCGTAGCAGCAATCTGCTAACTCCAGGGTCAGGGGCGCCTTGGGTGCCCCTTCCAGCTGCAGCTTCGGTATCTGAGACCAGAGCCTGCGGCCTGACTCAGCTGTGTCTAAATACAGCTGCTGAATGTTCTGGAGGGCAACTTCTAAATGAGCACAAATGAAGCTGCAGATGCTTTGCCCACAATCCAAATAGAAATATGTCCTGGGAGGCTGCAATTTGCATCCACATGATCATGTGCTGTTTATGTGCTGTGTAATTCCACTGTAGCTAAAAATTGTGCTGTAAGGTGAAGATGGAAATCTTGGAAGAAGTTCTTAACACAGTCTGCTGTAACCAGCAAAAGTAATTCTCCTATTAGAGGTCAATAGGAAAAGTGCTTTTCATGCAGCTCTCTGCAGAGGGGGAGGATAAACTGAATTCTTTCTGATGGTGTTCACTTGTCTTAACCACAGCTAGAAGTCACTGAACTGCTTTCTGCAAAGCTGCAACATCTTGTTGAAATCATCCTACCATGAGATGCAGGTTCTTTTTGATAACAAACAGCTTCCTGAGAAGTGTTTAATTTGCTGTTTCTTAAGGTCCTTGCAAAGAGGCTTTTAAGAGAAGACTTTAATCCAGTTTCTGGGAGAATTAACACTGCATGTGAATGAGAGATGGGGGAGAATGAGGCTGGGTGGATTGTTGGGGTTTATTTCATTAGAGTTAAAGCTTAATCTAGCTTCAATCTTAAATCTGGTTTCTCTCTGATAAGTGGGAATTGATCAAAAGATGTGGAGTAGTTCTTGGCACAGGCAGTTTCTGAACTCTGTAGTTGTATAATCACTGACTTTTCAAAGTCATTCAATTAATGAAGTTTGATGGATTCAAGTATACACAGCGTGTGGAATGAATGATTCTGTTGATGTTAGAATCTTGTTAATCTGTAATAGCTATAAAACATAAGTTATTTTTCATATGGTTTGTAGACAGCCTTTTTGAAAACAGAGGGAACAGTGGTGTAACTAAAGATTTGTGAATACTTTAGAGTTTGCATAATCTTCAGTCCGAATCTGTGTGACCAGATTGAGTGTAAAAAGTGCTGAGAGAAGGCAAGAGGGCTGGACCTGGCTACATGAAACCATATCTTCCCTGTGAGTCACTTGCAATGCTGAGGTCTTTAAAAGGTAGCACACACTTCTGCTTGAGTTAACAGCTTAATGAAGTAGACCGTTATTCTCTGTTTGGATTACCGAGTAAAAGGATGACCAATACACTTTGCCATGGACTTCATAGGTCTTGGATGGCAGAGGAGTGTGCTATTGCTCTTTAGTTCTGGTTCTCAAGGGACTTTCTACTTGGCTGGTAGATTTCTGCTAGCAATGAAGATTTGTTATGGACTACTGCAAAATCCCGTTATAAAGGGTTAATTGGGATCGCTGATAAGACTTTGTCTGCAGGTCACAGTTAGGAACCACTCTTATAGTGTGTATCTGCCACTCCCGACAGCAGAGGTTTTTCTTTTCATGTAGCTTGGAGGTAATGTGTAGAACAGGGAAGCTCTGTACCACCAACAGAGCAACTTCAGGGAAAGCCCTGGTTTCATGGCTGGCTTGTGCATAGTCTGAACTGAAGTGAGAATCCTGATACCCAACTGGCACTGACCTAGTGAGAGTTGTTACTACTTGGAAGTCAGTAACATCCTCCGATTCTGTCTGTACTAACATGTAAGCCCTCTTCCCAGAAACTGGTGAGCTACGACAGTGCTTAAAAGTTGTTAAAAAGGCTGGCATCAGCCATAATATTGACAGCTCTGATGTGGAGGTAAAGGAAAAGGCAGCAGAAACTTTCAGGGAATTAGGCTAATAGTGTCTGATGGTATTTATTTGTTTTGGTTTTTTTTTTCTTTTAATAGGTTGAGTGCATCATACAGTTGTTGAATAGAGGAGAACTTGCCTTCAAGCTAGCAAGATTATTTTGTGGAGTGCCTCTTTGGTTCTGATTAAATCTGATCTGTTATCTGTGTAAATTCTTAATCTATGTGCTGCTATTAGTGATTACTGTAGGAATTACGTAATTGTAAATTATATGATCATGATGTAGTGGTCATATAACGACTGTATGAATTTAAATGAAGTAGTGAATGTAAATTGTATGACTTTAAATGAAGTAATGAATGGTTTGGGTGTTTTTTTTATATCAACAGTTTGTACTTAAATCCTTTCACATAAACCTGAAATCTCGGAAATCATGAGTAACTTCAGCAGTGAAGAATTTGAATTCACCTTCCTTGACGAAGGCTTTACTGCCAAGGATATCCTTGACCAAAAAATAAATGAAGTGTCATCTTCTGTAAGTATGATAGAAAAATCACTGCATTGCATGACACTATCAGTCTATAAACTAATGGAACAAGTTGTCTTTGCAAATCTTCTGTAAGGCAACCTCTTTCTCAAATGCTGACCTCTAGGCTTATCCTGTTACCCGTTGTTTGTAACTGTAAGATGTGTATTTGCTCTAGGATGATAAAGATGCCTTCTACGTTGCTGACCTCGGTGATATTGTAAAGAAGCACATGCGCTGGCATAAAGCCCTTCCTCGGGTAACACCCTTCTATGCCGTAAAATGTAACGACAGCAAAGCTGTAGTGAAGACACTTGCCGTTCTTGGTGCAGGATTTGATTGCGCCAGTAAGGTAAGATCTTGCCTGTGCTCTGATGTGTGGTGTTAGTACATGTTCAGCTTCACAAGATGTGTTCATATAAAATTAAGCATAGTGAAGCAGTGTTGCTTTTGTTGTACTGATTAGTTTACTGAAAGGTGTTTCTAGATGGATGATTAATGTAATCTATTCTTTTTTCAGACGGAAATACAACTGGTACAGAGCATTGGTGTATCTCCTGAGCGAATAATATATGCAAATCCCTGCAAACAAGTGTCTCAAATCAAACATGCTGCCAGCAGTGGTGTACAGATGATGACATTTGATAGTGAAGTAGAACTAATGAAAGTTGCAAGGGCCCATCCAAAAGCCAAGTAAGTTTTGCTAATCGTTACATAATTCTTGCTTAGGTTCCCAAGTTACGGAAACATCTACTGTCATCTGAAAGTTGTTCTTCATTAGTTAAGGTGAGATGCAAAATTATGAGAAAATAAGCCTACTTTTAACCAGTGAAATCTAATCCTTATAGTTTACTATACATTAGGAAGAGACAGACAGGAAAGTTCATATGTTTAAGCTCAGTCTCATTCTAAGGTCATACCTGCCCTACAATGATGTCTTTCATAATGGAACTAAAACCCTAATTTTTTCCTCTTTCTAGGTTAGTCTTGCGCATTACAACTGATGACTCCAAAGCAGTTTGTCGTCTGAGTGTTAAGTTTGGAGCTACGCTAAAGACTAGCAGGCTTCTTCTGGAGCGTGCAAAAGAACTTGACCTTGCCATCATTGGAGTTAGGTGAGTTGATAATACCAAAATACAGTCATACTAAATAAGATTTCTTTTACGTGGTCTACCTGATAATAGAGATGCCTTTGCATATGGTGACTTGAGTTTTGTATAAGCTTCTTGACAAATTTGCCAAATAGCAACTGATAATTTGTGTCTCATTCTAGTTTCCATGTTGGAAGTGGATGTACAGACCCAGAGACCTTTGTTCAAGCCATTTCTGATGCCCGCTGTGTGTTTGATATGGGAGTAAGTCTAGTTCTACTTTCTCTGGAGCTACTGTTCAACTGTTGTGGCAAAACTGAATCAAGCGTATAACTGTTATGGAGTTAAAAACTAGCTAAGTTGCTAATTTCATGTTGTTGGAATTTTTGAGGTCATGATGGCTTGCTTTGACTGATTCTGTGAGTCTGCAAAACTCATTACAGGTGTTCCAAAATCAGCAGCTCAAACTCAAGTGACTATTACTTGAACACAATGAGTTAGCTCCGTTCCAAGTATCAATGAAATGACTTTACCTTACTTTTTAAGTGAAAATGATAAACTGAGAACGCTTTCTTGACAGTGTTGCCATTAATCTAATTTTAGGCTGAACTTGGCTTCAATATGTATCTGCTTGATATTGGTGGTGGCTTCCCTGGCTCTGAAGACGTCAAGCTGAAATTTGAAGAGGTATAGCTTTGCTAAGAACTTCACAGGATGTGGCGTCTCTGAATGTTGATCTGGATTAAACAAAATCTTGCTTTTTCTATTTGTGTGCAGACACATTTGCAAGAAAATTTGTCTGCTTGATAAGACATTTAATTTAGAGGAAAAGAAGAATTAATCTGAAAACTAAAAATTAGATGAACCCATTAGATACATAGCTAAATGACTGCTTAAACATGCAGAGATACCAAACTTGTAAAGCAGGTTTTAATTGCAGACTTGATTCTTACGGGCATAGACTTCTTCCAGTTGATGCTGTACTTCAGACTATCTAGATGGGCAGTGCTCCCAAATAGGGTAAAAAGGTAGTCCTGAACCCATTCTGTCTGTGTGGCAGCAAACTAGATCAGCAATCTGGTTTAGAATTAGCCTTTGGATAATTTTTTAATTGATCAGTGTTCTCCAGACTGCTTTCACACAGAAATAGTTCTGCTTTCAGAAGGGACAAGGTGACTTCCATGTAGAGCAGTGCTGTCAGAGCACCTGCCAGTCTAACCTAATGTGGTTAGGTGATTAAATTTAACTGAAACTTAACCACCATCATTTGACGTGGTTAGGTGATATTACATATTTACACAAGGTAGACAGCAAATAAGTTACATAAAGTGAGTTTCTGCTAATAACGTGAGCTAATGTTGTCTCATAGTAATGCCTCTTAATGAAGGCTGGCTTCTCATAGTGGCTTACATGAGGTTGTCATTGGGTTCCATGGCATAACACAGTCCTGCTGTGGCTGGAGGCAGTTTAATAGTCACTGATAACTTCAGAACTTGGAAATAACTGTGAAAGCAGCTGAATTTCAAAGGTGATGACAAAGCCTTCTGTATTGTTAAGATCCTGCGAGATGAGGTCTTTAGGATGACATAAGCTGGGGGATATTGCATGATTAGCAGAACTACAAGTGGACTAGAAATTAAAATTGAAGTGTGAGGACTTGCAGGGCATTAATGCTTGTTTAATGAGTCTAGGAGGGGTGATTTCCTTTAGACTCAGACATGAGCTGTGCGGTCACTTAAATTTTTAAGCTGCAAGTGACATCTGGTTTTGTTGCTTTGTGCAAACTTAATTGCAAACAAAACTGAATGGTAAAATAAAGCAAAAGCAATCAATAGAGTTTACAATCCGCTGATAGTTGTTATTACACACTTGACCAGTATATCATTGTAAGCATGAAAGTCTGACTTTATTTCAGACTTCTAAAATAACACCTGAGTAACTGCTGAAGTTCTAACCTTGGCAACTGATTCTTTCTTAGATCACAAGTGTAATCAACCCAGCACTGGATAAATACTTTCCTTCCGATTCTGGAATAAATATTATTGCAGAGCCAGGAAGATACTATGTTGCATCAGCTTTCACGCTGGCAGTCAACATTATTGCAAAAAAAATTGTATTAAAGGAGCAAACAGGTTCTGATGGTATGTAAATCTAGACTTAATCCTAACTTCTTAGCCAACTGTGTGTTTCTTTCCAAGCGTTCTCTTACTGGTATCTCATCTTCTTCCAGACGAAGATGATGCAAATGACAAAACTCTTATGTATTATGTGAATGATGGAGTCTATGGATCATTCAACTGCATCTTGTATGATCACGCACATGTTAAACCAGTTCTGCAAAAGGTATGGTCATTCACAAGTATCACATACTAGTTGTGTATCGTGGATGTAGGAGAGTCCTAGTCACAGCAGTCACTTCTCAGTTCACTGCTCCCTTCATGTCACCAGAATTTGGCATTTGACTTGTGAAGCATGCGGTGGGATTAATTCAAAGCCAAAGGTAGAGAAGGACCTGCAAGCAGTACTTCCTCCTCTTCTCTGTGAAGTGGAATGCTATACTAAGTACTATATTACTTCTGGAAGCTCTGTTTTGGTAGTCAAACTAATTATACTCAATTCTCTTCTTTAGCGGCCTAAACCAGATGACAGCTGCTATTCCTGCAGCATATGGGGACCAACATGTGATGGCCTGGATCGTATTGTTGAGCGTTTTAATATGCCAGAGTTGCAAGTTGGTGACTGGATCCTGTTTGAAAACATGGGTGCCTATACTGTTGCAGCAGCTTCTACTTTCAATGGATTCCAGAGGCCAACAATACACTATGTGATGTCAAGACCAGCATGGTTAGTAATTAAGTATCTTGATCCATCAGTGCTTTTGATACAGATGACTGTGGTGAATAGCTCATGTCAGTTGTTTGTCCTTTAACAAGCAGGGCCATAGTTTTAGTGCCATAGCTCTCGTAAAATCTCCTTGTGATGTGGAAGAAAGGCGATGGCTCTGGCACATTTTGCTGTGTGCTTAGAACAATGCTAACACTACCAATTATTCTTTTTTTTCTGATGTACTCGCTTCCAGGAGAGGTGCTCTTAAAAGGGTAATATTAGGAGTCTTTTTGTTAACCTGGGCTTGTAGCTGGTGTTTTTCATTCTTGCACAATGTATAGAAAGAAACATTACGGATTCTTTACAGTTAGCTTCTGTGACCAGTAATTGGAGACAGTCAATCACAGTTCTAATAGTACACAGTCTTCTACACTATTAGCTTGCTAAATCCTGACTTCAGGACACAGGAACGTTTAACAGTGCTGCTTCACAATATGATCTGTCTTTACTTGAGAGCTGTTCCTTGGTTTAGGTTGAGCTCTGGCTCATTGCTCAGTGCAGAGTGCTAGATCTCCATGGGAAGTTATTAAACAGGTAAGCAAAGAAAGCAGGACTACGTCTTGAGTGCAAGGGTACTGTGAAACTGCACCTTAAACAGTAGTTTAAAGTAACATGGATGGTCTTCTGTGCAACACAGATTACTGTGCGAGAAGACTATTCCATCTTCTATAAAAGTGGTGTTTTCTCTTAAGAGGAAGCCCTTACCCCTGTATTGAAGTCTGCAAGTCTGGCAGAGAGCATTTGGGCAGCAGTATTACCCTAAAGCATGATTAACTTTGCTGTTGGGTTGCTTTCAAATTTACTGAAAATGCTTAAGTTCAGGGGATTTCCTGCCATAAAAGTAAGAGGAAGCTTCCCATAAGACGCTACACTTGTGTCTAATTGAATTAAAAATGGCTCTGCAGGAGAATAATTAGCTCTTTCACTATAGCACTGGGTTTCTGTTAAAAGGTAATACTTAGTCTGAGGCATGCTGAGCTTAACTATGCAGACAATAACCATCATCCAAGTCTACAGCCCTCCTTCAGCCCTGCGTGACTGCCTGCCTTTTCTGTTTGGCAAGGAAATTCTGTGATGCAATCTAGCCCTTAACTGAGGGGGCATGTATCAATGAAGTTATGGTGCAGATCTTTCTAGCACAGGGACAAGCTTTTTGGACTGTAATCTGCATGTATAAAGATGTGTAACTAAACCTGCGGCTAGATAACTAAGATAAGGGACAAGATGACTTTATGTCTAAGTAAAAGCTAGTAGTATGTAGGGAGCCATGTAGTAGCACAATTTCTTGCCTTGCATGTATGTTGTGGTCTAACCCCAGCTGGCAGCCAGGACGTCGCAGCCAGTCACGCAGTTCTCCCTCTTCCCCTAGAATGGCAGGGAGAAGGAGGAGAAAAGGAGGGAAAGGAGGAAAAAAAAAAAAACCAAAAGAGAGAAACAATAACGGAAAAGGAAAATAACAATCATAATAATGACACAAGTCATTCTCAGTTTGGTGAATTGGCACTGCCATGAGCAGCGATCACAGACTTCCCTCCCCGTTCCCCTGGCCAACCCTCATGTATATACTGAGCATGACATCTATGGTATGGAATGTTCCATTGGCCATTCTGTTGGTCTGTCTATACTCCTCAGCTCCTATGGGAAGCTGAAAAGAGTCCTTGAAAAGCATAAACATTGCTTAGCAACAACTAAAACTATGCATTATTGACATTCCTTTCACAGCAATCACTAGCCAGAAAACTAACTCTTTCTCAGCTGAAGCCAGGACAATGTAGTAAAATCTAAAAACTCAGTCAACTGAAGTTCTTCTGAGCTTGTCTTTCAGTACAGCTCCCGTCTGAGTATGGAAGGAATTGCGTGGTTCTCACTGGTCAGCTGCTTTACGTTCCTAGTCTGTCATCCATGCTTTTCCTTGATTCAAGTTGCCCAGGAATGTGAGGGAGTGGGATTAAATCTGTATAGCCTGTGGTATACAGATGTAGCTACGTGTGTGTAGGTGCATCTTTGCAGGTCTAGATCCTACTCAGAAATGGTGAAAACAGCTTGGTATTGGCATTTGCCCTAAAGTCTAGCCAGTAATATTGTCTGGATTGCAGATGATGAGTAAAGAGTTCATCTCATGCTCCCTGGCAGTAAAAAAAAAAAAAAGTACTTTGTTTACCTTCTTTATCACACATTGTAGTGAAACATTTTTTGACTGTTGCTTTGCTTTTCTTGTTTTCTTTCTAGGCAACTAATGCAGCAGATCAAGGAGCAAGGGTTCCTAGCCGAAGTGGAGGAGCAGGATGTTGCTAGTCTGCCACTCTCTTGTGCCTGGGAAAGCGGAATTGAATATCCAGCAACTTGTGCTTCAGCTAGTATTAATGTATAGGTAATATTTAGTAATTAACTGCAAGGTTAGTCATTGAATTTAGGGCATTTGGGGGACTATTAACTTAATTCTTGCTAGAATTTTTAAGTGATTTTTTTTTTTGAAGTTTAGGTTTGGCATAAAAGCAACAAAAATGACTAGGGAGATGGGTCACAATTATCTGTGTTCCTATGGAAACTATTTGAATATTGTTTTATATGGATTTTTATTCACTTTTCATGTATGCTACTAAAGACTGACCCTCAACTGTCAAACAAGTATTTGTAGCTTGTGTATGGCAGAATGGGCTAAGCTTAGTGTTTTGTGACCTACCTGTTTTAAAATAAAGTATATTGGAATAACTGGTCCTGTGTCTAGTTAATCTGTAGAAAATTAATCTGCTATGGATGGCTCCTATAGCATATATGGAGGTAGAATATATGAAGGCAGACCAGACACTGCAAGCCAAGAGCTTCTTAATACATGAATAACACAATTGCCATCTCCTCCTCTACCCTCACCCTCCCAACTTACTGAAGTGAAGGAACCCCTTAATGGGTAGGGAAACTAAATTGTGTCTTTTCTTAATATACGATTAGAAAAAGCTTGACTTTTTCTAATCATATAAGTCAGTAAACTGGAATACTGTGCAAATTCTTGTGGATTCAGATTTGTCTTTCACCATGGAACATGGGCTTAACATAGTTGCATATTGCAAGTTCAATGCAGTGCCCTTTTTTTTTTCCTGTTGGTCTATAACTGCTGTGGCCAGGACTGATGGCTATTTAAAACCCATCTAGTCATTAGAATACAGCACAGGCTCCGTGGCTGCCACTGACAAGCCGCTTGTTATGCGTGTGAGGATTAAAACATGTCATGGGAAAACTTAAGAAGCTGAAACTATGTGGCTGACTAGTAGGTGATGACTACTCTCTGCCCCTTACTGCCTAGAGCTTTAGTATGAAGTGAATGGTGGGACTCAACATTCTTTGTGCATGCAATAAAATTAGAAGCTCTAATGTAATGAAAATACATGCCACCCTGTATTTGCTACCTGACTTTGGGTTAAATGTGATAGATGCCACAAGTACTAAATACTAGAAGCTAATGCAGGGTGCACTGATGATGAAATTAGTGAGTCTGCTTGCTGGAGTCGAGCATTCTGACTTCTACTGAACCTGATGCTAGTTTGCTGCCACTTGCTGCACTAAAATTGCAAAATATTTCTGACACACCAATTGGTCCTAGATCTGTATCTGTTCCGTTTGCCAGAAGGTCCTGGACTGCAGACATCCCTTAGCAAATGCCTGATGTGTAAAGAGGAAAACCTGAATTCATTGAATAAGCATGTAAAGCTTAAGCTAACTTAGAGTAAGTGTTAAAGTTTAAAGGGTCATCCAAAGGGTAGCACTGCTAATAGAAACAGGGGCTATAGCAAGATGAGAAATAAAACTGTTTGCTTTCACAGCTGCTTGAAAGAAAATGTTTAACCTTTATTCTGTGCTTTCATCTGAGACTACACTCCCAGCTAGCTGAGCTACTAGGGTGAACAGAAGTGGTAGTACCTTACTCCTCATTCTCTTGAAGAGTCACAAGTGATTTATTTATTTACTTATTTGCTTCACTCCTAGCTTCAAGCTTGTGACCGAAATAGCACTTGCCTTTATTCTCATGCATACAGTAGCCAGCTGTTTGGCATAGTGGAGCAATAGTCTTAATCTCAAACTCCCTGCGTCTAAACCAGGATTTCCTTTTTAGCTTCTCCAAATTCATGTGGAAACTTACAGATTCTTAGCATGAAAGCAAAAGTCATGAATGGTAACCAAATGTTAATACTGTAACAATTTCACATCTAAATCTTGCCTTGAACTGTGGAAAAAACCTAACGGGTGTGCAGAAACAGTATTCCTAGAAAGACTGCAGTTACTTGAAGGAGATGCAGCTACTTTTAAACCTGTCTGGCTGAAGGCTGGCGATGGCTGAGCCGGGTGGGTGTATGGCTGTAGTGAGGCCTTAAGTGATACCTGCACCAGCAGCTAGTGCTGGGCCTCTTCTCTTGCCCTGGTGGGCAAGTGCCACAATTTGGCTTCCTCTACTTGTAGCCAGTGGAGACCATCTCCAGCAGGTAGTTTCAAGGCAATCACTTGTGGAAGCTAATTAGTAAGTTTCCCTGAGATGAATTTGGCAGGCAGCAATTAGTTTCTTGATCTACATTTAACTTAATTGGTTGCTTTAGTTACTTCATTGGGTTTTGTCTCAAAGAAAAAACAAAAACATCTGTTTCTCTCTGCTGGAGGCAAGGACAGTGACAACATGCTAATAAGCATTTTCATGAACTTAGGATGCTCCCCAAAAGTGATGTAGCTGAACCTCAGTTCTCTACCTTCCTCTTCCATGGCAGGTGTCATAGCCTCAGCTGGTGCTCTGTAAGCCATGTGTAAGGACAGTATCAAGTGCTTAAAAAGAACTGTTAATTTTCTTGAGTGTCTTCTGTGTAAAAAAAGAAAAACACAAACCAAAACCCAAAACAAAATTAACAATGGGTTTTGCTAGCTGACTTTAGTACTTGTGGGAGTAATAAATTTTTACAGTAATGGCAGTGTGTTTTTAAGCAAGACATGATCAAGTTGGATCATGCTGAGCAGATGTTCTGGGCTTTGGGATACTGAGTACTTATCCTTCATCTCCCAGCTGCCCTGCTCCGGGCTTCCACAGAATCTTAGTGGTCCATTTCCACTTCTTTAATTGATTTTAAAATACCCTAAATGACACAAATCAGTCATATGGTGACTGTGTGGATTCCCTACCATCCAAACTAGGGCAGTACATTTCCTAATAGGACATGTCCCAGGTAGGACAGCAAAGATGTAATAAAGTAAGCAGTGAGCCCTCATGGTTTAGTTTGATCTCCCTTCCCCAAGTCTTGGGCCATCACAGGTTTTGCTCTATTTCGCCATGTTAATTGATCAAATCCAGTTGTTGTAAGTGCACATCTTAATTATTCCTCCCTGGAGCAAGCTTGTCTCATACAGGAGGGAGGAGCTGCATGCCAGAAAAATTGAGATCAGGCGTGTCTGTCTTATATAATTAGCTCAACAAATAATCAAAGTTGGAGCCAAGAATAGCCTGTGCCTTTCAGCTTGCTTCTTGCTATCCGTGCTCCGTAGGGCGCTGTGTCTGTCTCACTGTGGGCTTTGCTGACCCATTTGCAGGGACTGTGGTGTTCCTGCTCCTAATGTCCCCGGTGGTCACTCCCCTTGCTGGCACCAGTGATGGTGGTGTTGGTTCTCTTGGGATCACTCCTGGAAAAAAGAGAGTAATATTGTCAAATTGCCAACAGGCAAATACCAAGACATTACCCTGAGCTGAGGCTTCTAATCACCCCATTCCTCTTTATTGAGTGGTGAAGCTGCTTGAGGTCTGAAATAAGTCTAGCTGAGGCCTTCCATACGTCCACCTATGGCTGTATGTGGCCTGTGCAAATGTAGTTTCATATACCAAAAAGAAGTTGGTAAACACTGCTCCCCTGAAATCACATCAGATGGAAAAATCAAAGGTGGGAATGTGTTAGTGAGAGGGTGGAGAATGCTGAGGTAGAGAGAGTAAGGGACACGGAGGGGAGTTACTGGTGGCTAGAGCGTACTGTGGGGCAGGCGGCCCATGTGTTGCTGCAGGAGCATTTAACTCATGATTACTTTTTAAGCTGCTAACTTGTAGGCTACAACATGAGCCTTGCAGACAACCGGTGCCAGTGCATGAATCCCTTTGGAAAAGGCAAGAGACAGCCGCCTCATTGGCACCGGCAGCCTAAGCCAGAGCTGGGAGCAGCGCTGAGCAGGGACCCCAGCAGCAGCACACACCTACAGGAGCAAGGCTTCGTCCAGGAACAAACCTGGAGCCAGCGGGAGAGCTCTTTTCTCGCAGACCTCCCCCCCAGCAAGTACTCTGTCATTTAAACAGATCTTTTATAGCTAAACACAGTGCCAATTTGCAGTGAGACTGAAATTGAAAGCTTTCTTTCCACATCAAAACTAGCCCTTTTCCGCAAGAAAAATATTAATCATTATCCACTAGTATTACAAGAAGAGCTTAGACAAATATGTCATTTGATTGTCAAAAAGCAAAAAGTTATCAATCATTGCAATAATTATTATTATTTTTCTCTTGAAATAAACACTGATCAGTACCAAAAGAAGTGGGAGCAGTTTGCTTTAGAGCCGTATCCCTCGTTTTGATGTGCATCACCTGGGTTTCTTTACAGTTTGGAGGAGGCTGGTGTCTCAGTGGCCATGGTCTGGTTTCAATACCCGTGTCACAAATGCCTCCAATTCAAATTTGTCTTTAGTTAAAACACTGTATTTGACTATAGTGAAAAACGCATAAAGACCAGGGAGCGTATACCGGGCTGGGACTTATGTTTTGGCAAGATTTGCTATTGCTCTTCAGCTAGTTTTGTAGTCCTCTGCCTAGAGGAGGTGTTCAGAGCAGCTAAACCACAGGGGTGACGCTTCTGGAAGGCTGACTGTGGGCGCTCAGGGGAGCACAGCCCCCAAGACGATGCCCTTTGCGGTGCGAGCCTGAGGGTAGTAATGCAAAGGAGGTGAGCGCTGTGGGCACAACCAACCACGGCCCTTTCAATCCCCTCCGTTTCGGTAAGGAGAGGCCACCGACGTTACAGGCAAACGCTTGAGCACGGGAAAACGAAGGGAGCTCCCTCGGGGGAGCATACTGCAGTCTGGCCTATGTCCGTGTTGTCTTGCAAATATCGCTACAGTCCAACTAATATTAGACCCTTATTTGCATGTTCTTCTTGATGCTTATACTACAGCAACAGTTTTCCTCAGTCTGTTAGTCTTTGCCTAAAGACAAAAACATCAGCACACTGTAACCAGCCCTCCCTCTTCTTCTCCCTCATTTTAGGGAGCTGGTCCCAGTCTTGCCCACAGTATTCCCACACCAAAAATAAAGTGCTTTCTGGTTATACTCTCTGCAGTTCATGCTCTCCAAGTGCTTTGTAAAAGATTAATTGGCTCACCCTGCCTTTGCGGTACGGAGCCAAATGCCGTGTTCCAGGCCAGAAAACAGTCGAGAGAGAGCAAGGCTGCACAGCAATTCAGGGAAGGAAGCAAAGGCAGAGACAACCGCTGAGAACCGGCTGCTCCCTTCCGGGTTGCCACCAACACGTTCCATCGCTAGGGAAGGGCAGGGTCAGTCCACGTACCGCGGGAAGGCAGCAAGCGCCGCATACAGGCTGAGAAAGGGCAACTGGAGCGGCTCCGTATGAAGGATTCCCGAAGTACTTTGCAATCACAGGTATTATTTCATCCATCCTTAAAACGCAGTTCCCTACCCTGGGAGAAGACCAGGATTTGGGCACTCAGTGGGCTTAAGCATCACCCTTTTATATTTGGCTACTAAGCTGACTAGCTGGGAGGATCAAGGTATTAGCTCGAGGTTGGCACTCTTGAAAGGAACAGGGTCGCAGTGCTTGAACAGGATAATGTTGATGCAGTTTTCAGTAAGATAATGAAGGTGCTGCTGCCCTTACTGTGAGGACAAGAAGAAAAATCATCTATTATGTTGCTAAATAAAAAAAATTCCTGCTTAAAAACTCCACTTACTTGCCGTTAGCTATAGTTCAACAGCAGCAACAGCATTTGGCTGAGATAGCACGATAAATATTTCTCAGCAATGAACGTCCTGCTTTCCTGCAGTCGAAGCTTGCATTAAACCATAAAAGTGTCTGACCAAAGCGAAAAGCAAGAGAACATCCAGCTTGCCACGGAGACTGCTGATTCGGGGGAGGGAAATGCCTCCCGCGCCCTGCCAGGATGGCTCGCCAAGCTCCCCGGGAATAGGACTCATCCGCTTGTGCCATCCGTGTTTCATCCCCCAGGTGATTATAGCCGACTGCAAGCGAAGCAGGGGTGTTCCTCTGACCTGGGCCAAGGGAGATCCTCTCAGAGATAATGATGTGGTGACTAATTAGCTGAGCAAAAGCCCACAAGATGGAGCTCAGCTCAAAAAAAAAAAGCATCAATGCCACCCCACCACCACCACCCCCCCGCCGCCCTCCTCCATCTGTCAGAGCCAGGAAAGTCAGGAGAAAGGAGAGAGATGGAAAGCTTTTAAATGAAACCCACACTCCTGATGTCAGACCGCAGCATAAGCAAGATGTTATTAGAGAGAACAAATGCAAATAAGAAAAGTACAAGGAAAAACTATATACAAAGTAATAATTAAACTATTGCATAGCTCAAAAAAAAAAAAAAAAGAAAAACCCAACCAAACAAAACTCCCTTCCCCTCTGTTCACAGAAATGGGTTTTTATACACAGAACACTTCAAAATGAGTGGCTCTTTTTTTTTTTTTTGTTAATTAAGGCTGTTACCTCAAATGTCCCGTCAGCTTCCAGCTTCTTCTTGGGGCCCGATTCAAGGCTCAGCTCTTCCAGTAGCTACTTTTGCAACTTTTTTGGTCTCCTTTATCACTCCTGGGATTAATTTAGGTTCTCTGCTGTCAGGGGTTTTCTGGGGCAGGGTGTAAGTCCATGGAACTGATTTATGCCATCTTCCATAGAACAGCTCTCTAGGACTGCTGATGTTAGTCAGGCGACTATGGACCGGGGAGTGGGGGCAGGGGCATTTCTCCTTGCTCCGGTGCAAGGAAAAATTGCCCCATGAGGACAGTCAGGCATGGGCCAGGCTGCTGATGGGTCTGGCTAGGCTCCATCTCTGGAAGCTTTCAAGACCTGACAGGACAAAGCCCTAAGCAGCCTGGGCTGACCTTGCAGCTGATCCTGCTTGGAGCAGAAGCTCGGCTAGAGACTTCCTGAGGTCCCTCCAACCCTAGTGCGCTTGTCCCCACCCTAGAATCATTTTGGTTGGAAGAGACCTTTAAGATCATCAAGTCCAACTGTTAACCTAACACTGCCAAGTAACCACTAAACCATGTCTCTAAGCACCACGTCTACTCATCTTTTAAATACCTCCAGGGATGGCGACTCCACCACTTCCCTGGGCAGCCTCTTCCAATGCTTAATAACCCTTTCAGTGTAAAAACTTCCTAATATCCAGTCTAAACCTCTCCCGGCACAACTGGAGGCAGTTTCCTCTTGTCCTATCGCCTGTTACTTGGGAGAAGAGACCGACCCCCACCTCTCTACAGCCTCCTTTCAGGTGGTTGTAGAGAGCGAGAAGGTCTCCCCTCAGCCTCCTTTTCTCCAGGCTGAACAACCCCAGCTCCCTCAGCCGCTTCTCATAAGACTTGTTCTCCAGACCCCTCACCAGCTTCATTGCCCTTCCCTGGACACGCTCCAGCACCTCAATGTCTTTTTTGTGGCGAGGGGCCCAAAACTGAACACAGTATTTGAGGTATCAAACCAAAGTGGGACACGCCAGCTGCTCTCCCCTGCTCCCATGGTCATGGGCTCAGATCCAGTGAGCATTATGGGCCCACGCGTGCTGGGCTGCATCCTTCTACCCAGTGAGGTTCACCTCCCCTGGGGGAAGACACCCTCCGTGCCCTGATGCTGGCATGGACGTCTCACCCCACAGATGTCCCACCACCCTGGCCTGTGTCCTAAACCTGAGGCTGGGAGCGGGTCTCTGCTTTTGAAGCTGTTTTTGCTCCCTGCAACTTTGGTAGCTATCAGCTGACCCGGGAGGAGGAGCAAATGATGGTCCCAAGTCTGATGGGCAGCACATTTAACACTGGGGACACTGGGAAACTGCTTCAGTAAGATGAGATGCCACCAAGCTGCTGTGCGTCCTGGCCCTAAGTAGGTGCTGCAGTAGCTAAAGCAACAGCCTCAGGGAGGGGGGGCTAAAAGAAGAGACCTTAGAGATATTTTCCCCTTGGTGGCTCGGAAGAGGAAAGCGGCAGAAAGCGAGTAACTCGCAGGTAAAAATAGAGAGAAAAGCCCGTGTTGGGAGAGCTGTGCTGTGCCTGGGCGGCGGGCATGGCTAGATGGCAGCAACAGCCCGCGTCAGGCCTCTCCCGCCTTCATCCCGACACTGGGAGTCGGTGTTTGCTGCCACCTGCTCCTCAGCTCTGGGACCTTCTCACGGCCGGGGTGGCCACCTGCAGGCTTCACCTTTGCTGGGGGGGGGGGGAGTGGCAAGCAGGGAAATTTCTTTCTTACCAGCAAATAAGTCGACCCGCACTGAGGAGAGCCCACAGGGGAACAGAGCTTGCAGGGAAAATGTAATTTCTTACATCTTTGCTGAGTTGGGGGGAGGATGGTGGGAAGGGAAGAGGCCAGAGCAGAGAGCATCAGCATCCCTTGCCCAGGATGGGTCCCTCCAGATGGGTTACGAGCAGCCCCAGGCACCCTTCTGCCTGATGCCACCGAGTCCAGGGGTTTGTGGGACACGGCAGAGACTCCCTGGAGTATCTGCAGCTGCTGAGAGATGAGGGCAGGCTGGTGGAGGGAGGACTCCCTAAAATCCTCTGTGTGAGATGAGCCCGGCTGTGCCCAGCTCCCTGCACTCCTGCTTGTGTCCTCTTCCCAGGGCCAGAAAAATGCCCTGTGGCCTCAGGGAGGCTGGAGCCAGATGCCTTACCAGTGCTTATTGCATGTGGAAGGTGGGGGAGACCCCATACTCAGGGCTGGACGGTTTAGCGTGGGTGTAAGCCAAGGCTTGGATGCACCCCGAGATGTGGATGCATGCTAAGATGTGCCTCAGGAGATGCCCTGAGTTTCTCCCGCTGCTGTCCCCTCCTGGAGAAGAAAACCACCCCATTTGGGCAGATGATGCTGGTGGGGCTGCAGCAAGGTAGAGCACATCTCCACTGGCCTGGCTTCCCAACGCTGTCCCCAGTAAAGCCCGGGGATATCATGCAACCATCCTCTGCCATCCCACCAGTTCCCCTGGGCCTCCTGAGAGCCAGAGCGCGTGGATGGGGACAAAAAGCTCCCCTGGTTAAGCTATTTATTACTCCGAGTTTTAAGTGCTGAACTGCTGGTGCCTAATGAGATTTTTGTTTCTGTCCTGAGCAATACCATGCAATAAAGTATAATTTATCTCTGGGAGAGATGGATGCAGCTGAGCCATTACCAGACTTAAGACAAAAGAGTATTGACGTCACCCTCAGGAGTCCGGCGGCAGATGTTTAGCATCGTCTCCAGCCTCGGGCCAAAGGTACAAGCCTGGTACACAAATTACCAAGGCAGATTCGCTGGCCTGTGTTAGCCGCAGGGTCAGGATGGGCTGATCAAAATGTTCCCTGCTGGCATTAAGCAGCTGTGGAGCTATTTGCCATCGCTCTGCGCAAGTACCGCTGCCACTGTACGTGATCCAGCCAGGTACCAGCTGCCACACAACCAGCCAGAAAGTTTAAATCATCAAGCAAGGAGCTAAGGACACAGAAATATGGGCATGTGGGCTATACAGGGAGGACTGTCCAAGCCTGAGCAGAAGGAGGAGGTTTTAGAGGCCAGTTTAACCCCACATGATGAGCACAGTGCCTGAGGAACCCTTTTACCCAGCTCAGTAACATCCTAAACCCAAAGGCTCCCCAAAAGCTTATTCATGGTACAAGTTAAGCACTGAGAGGATATTTTCAGATCTCAACCCAAAGTGATCTCAATATCATGCTAATTCTGACCCCAAAGTGTGTATGAATAATTAGAGCTATATTTTCCTGAGTCCTTTCTTTTGTTAGTTAATAATAGGTAGTTTAACTAACATTTAACAGTTTAACAGTTTAACTGGTGTTCAAGGCCAGGCTGGATGGGGCTTTGAGCAGCCTGGTCTAGTGGGAGGTGTCCCTGCCCATGACAGGGGGGGTTGGAACTGGATGGTCTTTTAGGTCCCTCCCAACCCAAACCATTCTGTGATTCTGTGATTTTTACTGCCCAGTCACCAATATGGAGAAAAACTTCTGCAATATTTTGCACCGTCTCTGATGACCCTAGACAATCCCGCATCATTAGCAAACGTCCTTGTCTCATTGTATCCGTTGGTCAGTCTGACCGTCCGTCCGTCCGTCCGTCCATCCATCCATCCATCCATCCATCCATCCATCCCTTTTCAGACCATTTAGGAATGTGTTACCACTTTGTTCCTGCAGAAACCACGAATAGATTCATCAGGCAAGACTTCCCTTTATAAAAGCCCATTTTGTCTCTTCCCTAATACATCACATTTATCCTAGGATCTGCAATGTCTGTACTTTGCTGTAGTTTCTACCAATTTTTTTCTGGTTCAGACATCAGGCTTACTGGTCTGGAGTTCCTCAGACTGTGCCCTAGAGTCATTAAAAAAATGCTACTAATAATCTGGTGTCATGTTTGCCACAGGCTGATATAAATGAGAGGTTATGCTCTCATCTTTCTGCTCTATCGGTGCACTCGGGCAGGTACCACCTGATCTGAGCAGTTTGTTGCTGTTCGCTTTAGCAGGCTGTCATAAAACCTTTCCTGTGGCATTTTAGGCGGTGGCAGCTCCTCAGCCTGGGTCACTGTCACCCATGGCTGAGGGGGGACTGTGGTTTCGGCTTTTGATTAAGGCAACGAACTGTTGAAGCTTGGCTTTTTATTGCCATGCTGGTGGCACAAATAGTAAAACATCGCTCTTCTGAGAAGAAAAAAATTCTTGCTACTCTAAGATATACGGATAAAGGTAAAAACATGCCTGGGTCAAATCCATTCACTTCACCTTATCTAGATGAAATCTAAAGTCACAGCAGGTGTCTTTTGGCATTGGTTTCATCCAGCCTCACCTTATCCTCACTGTGTAACCCCAGCTTCTCTCCCAAGACATGACAGAGGATGGTTGTAGGCTCCGATTCATTGTCAATCACTAATTAGTCATCCAACACTGCCATCCAGCCTGTTAAGGCTGCGGTCGATTCTCTAAAGTATAAAAAATCCTCTTGATCCCCTGGGCAGAGCTAGGGAATGTGTGAACTTGGCTTCCAGAGGCAATCCCACCACACCACTCCCTGCTGCTGGATCTTAACACCTCCCAACATCACTATTTTTTACATTAAAAATTAGTTTTCCTCTATTTTTAAGGAAAAAGCATGACCTGGAGGCAAGCTGGCGGGCAGATCTCACCGCTGTTCAATGAGGCGGGTGGCTCCGTACCGGCAGTGGGGCACAGGCTCCTGTGTCCTTCGGGGCTCAATGCCAACTTTATTTAAGCACTGAAAACCCTGAGTTTTCGAGGGCACTGGGCAATCGAGAAAAACCCACCCTCTGTGGGTGTCAGCTTGTGGTGCGGGTGAAGGCAGGATGCAGGCAGGGACCACCACAACACCCCGGTGGCCTCCCGGGTGCCCCCTACGGCATTCAGAAAGTGTTTTTTTCTGTATCGGTGCCGTGCACAACACAGGGATGTACCGCTTTTTCCTATTTGTGCCCTTTTCCTTCACACACCCGCAACAGAGGAACCAATTGATCCAAAGTTGGCAGCACCTTCTCAAAAACCTGTCAGGAATGAAACCCATTTCCCAGAAGCACCTTTCTCTCATGTAAGGTGCTAATTTGTCCTTATTGCCATCAGGCGTGAAATGACTGGTGATTGAAGGGTGATTTAAATCACATTACTGAGGAGGGAATCAAATAACAGTCTTGCTTTGGAAAAAACCTGTGAGACAGAGCTGTGCAGCTGATGGAGGTGAAGGCTTTGAATTGACTCATGCTCCATGACAGAGGTGTGAATTGCCCATCGAAGGGGACGACAAGGCAAACCCAGAGGCAGGACATTTAGCTTTATCCTTAGGGAAGTGCTTGTAAGTAGTATAAAGCAACGGGGCAAGGAACTGTGCCATCAGTTCCATGCTCTGCTGGTGGCGTTAGTCAAGAGGTGGACAGTTTCAAGAAAGTCCCCTTGCTTGGTGGGTCTAAGTCCTACATGGGTGATCTGCCATCACATCTACAGACTGCATCGCAGGCTCAGCCTGCCTGTCCCATCCTCCTCCTCGTGCCCGCTCATCCCTCCCTTGTTTCTAAATGCTGCTGCTGAATTTTGTGCTTGTGCAAAAGGTCCTGGCCAAAGAAAGCTTATGAGAAGACCCTAGGCAAAGAGAGGACACCTCGTGTTACCAGTCACTGCGTGGCACCCTGTATTTCCATGCCTTGGCAGCTTTGTCCAGGATTGGATGTTCTGCCCTGTCACCACACACCCCCCAATCACAGATGCTTGTGCTGCAGGCATGGTCCCTCTGTCTCCTCCCTGCCAGAGCCTGCCCATGCGCCCTGTGCTGGACCTGCCTGGTGGCAATTTAAAAATAAATGCTCAGTAAAGCTGCAAACACTTGCACACGCAGACATAGACAAGATGATACAGACAAGATGAGAGCAGCTCTGAGGAGAAGGACTTGGGGGTGCTGGTGGACGAGAAGCTCGACATGAGCTGGCAAGGAGCACTTGCAGCCCAGAAAGCCAACTGCATCTGGGCTGCATCACAAGAAGTGTGGCCAGCAGGTCAAGGGAGGTGATTCTGCCCCTCTGCTCTGCTATGCTCTGCTCTGCTCTGGTGAGACCCCACCTGGAGTACTGCATCCAGCTCTGGAGTCCTCAGCACAAGAAGGACGTGGACCAGGTGGAGCGGGTCCAGAGGAGGCCACAAAGATGATCAGAGGGCTGGAGCACCTCTGCTATGAGGACAGGCTGAGAGAGTTGGGGTTGTTCAGCCTGGAGAAGAGAAGGCTCCAGGGAGACCTTATAGCCCCTTCCAGTACCTGAAGGGGGCCTACAGGAAAGCTGGGGAGGGGCTCTTTACCAGGGAGTGTAATGATAGGATGAGGGGTTTCACACTGAAAGAGGGGAGATTTAGGTTGGATATGAGGAATAAATTCTTTCCTGTGAGGGTGGTGAGACACTGGAACAGGTTGCCCAGGGAAGCTGTGGATGCCCCATCCCTGGAAGTGTTCAAGGCCAGGCTGGATGGGGCTTTGAGCAGCCTGGTCTAGTGGGAGGTGTCCCTGCCCATGGCAGGGGGTTGGAACTAGATGATCTTTAAGGTCCCTTCCAACCCGAACCATTCTATGATACGACTCACCAGCACATTTGAGTGTGTGGAGCTGCTGCAGACCCCCTGGCTCCCCACTGCAGCCCAACTGCCTGGCCACAACAAGGAGTGGTTTCCAGGAGAAACGGTAGTTGATACCACTCAAAATGATGATTGTTGATGACTGGGTATATCCGAAATTGCCACATGGTCAACAGGGAACAGGTGAGTGGGGGGGTTTTCGTCATGGCAAGGTGCGTGGCTGTCACCATTGCCTCCTGTCTGCAGCGAGGAGGCCTGCAGAGGTTTGTGGCACACCCAAACCATGCAGGCAGGGGCTGGGGATGGGGAATTACCATCAATTGGTGCTGGCTCAAGCATGAAAAGGACATTTTAAAACACAAGCAAAATAAGAGCACTGAAACTTGTAGCTGGGTGGAAGTGGCGTACAAAGGCGGCCGGCACAGAAGAAACTAAAACTAGACAAACGATGGTGGAAATGCAAAAAGCAGCACGAACCTCGCTAGTAATGGAGGAACAGCCTAACATCAGCTTTGAGAATCAACTACCAGAATATGGAGAAATCATAATTTTCCTTCATAGTCCCCTTCCTTGTATTCTGGATGGTGTCAAAAAACCCTAAACCACAGGGGAATGCAAAGGACAATTACCCGAAGAATAAGTTTGCCAGATGATTGCTACAATGGACCATAGAGAAAGAAGGGGCTTTGGCTCCCTCTGTTGCCTCCTCAGCAGCCCATCGCACACACGACCGTGCATGGTCACACACACACTTCTCGGTAGGGACTTTTTGGCCTGTTCAAGCATCCTGCCCAGCATGGGTGATGTGAACTGCGGAGCAAAGGTGAACATGAGGGGCCGCAAAGTCATCCAAAACAGAACGTGAGGGTTTTCTTCAAGTTACTTTGCTTTGACAGGAAAAATATTAAACTCCTGGCTCCTTTTTGGGTGTTGCCATGGCAACTGAGGAGGCCCTGGACTCTGCTGCCTGGAAAGCATCACCTGGCCACCATGCAGTGGGCATAGGAGGGGCCATGTGGGCAGCCAGCATCTCCCTTCAGATGGGAAAGCATCACGCTTGGGGAAAAAAAGAAAAAAACCCTTTTTTTCCTGTTTTTCCACTAGTTTCCAGAAGCAGCAGTTATCAAAGATCTGAGTGGACTTGGGGTTGGTAAGTTGCATTGATCGAGCACATCGAGAGACCTGTGATGTCTCGTGTCCCAAAAGACTTTGGGATCCTCGCGGGAGAGCTGGAGTCCAGTGGGGGCCTGCCTGGGGAGCCTGACTGCGCAGATGGTGCCAGGTCCCAGGGGGCACAGCAGGCTGGTGGCAGCGGTGCCCAACAGGGCAATGGGCACAAACTGGAACACAGGAAATTCCATCTCAACATGAGGAAAACTTCTTTACTTTGAGGGTCACAGAGCACTGGCACAGGCTGCCCAGAGAGGCTGGGGAGTCTCCTTCTCTGGAGACATTCAAAACCCACCTGGATGTGCTCCTGTGCAGCCTGCTCTAGGTGACCCTGCTTTGGCAGGGGGGTTGGACTAGGTGATCTCCAAAGGTCCCTTACAACCTCTACCATTCTGTGGTTCTGTGACAGGATGCTCATAGCACCAGCAGCTTTCCTTATACATGGTTTTCTTTAGACCATAGGTCTCCTTAGCCAAGCCAGTTTCCCCAAAGACCATGTTTCCCCAACACGCCCAGGGTGCCTGGCAGTGGCAGCTCGCGGGGGCATCACTATGCGTGATGCCCAGAGGGTGGAGGATGGCATGGTGTGAGATGAATGGGTTGCACCTGCAACCCATTTCTAGAGCATTGGCACTGTCCCCAACATGCATGCAGCCCTGCTTCTCACTGTCACCGCATGCACGCGGCGTCCTTCAAACGTCCATCAAACCTCCTCATTGTGAACCTCACATGTATTAATAATTCAGAAGGAAGGCAGCACAGGAATAACCATGGCTGTGCAACACCAACACCTAAATTATCTGAGTTTATTTTATGTTCTCCAAGGAAAGCACGTGCAGTGTTCGTGTTTTGTTCCTGGTTATTAATGGCATATTAAGGCACAGTCATTGTGCTCACCTTTCCCCAAGGAACCAGCTGCCAGCACTGTGCTTGCTGCCCACGGCATCCGCTCAGCAGTGGAATCAATGGTTTGCCCTGAAAAGGGTCCAGGAAAGTACTGAAAAAGAAAAAAAAAGAATAAAGAGGAAAATCATACGGGTTCAGCAGCAACCTGACTCTCAGCTGAGAGGTTCAGTCATCGCTGCAGCCCCAGGAGCGGGGTGTTTGCTGGCACCAGCTGGGTCTGGTGGGAGGAGGGAGGGTCTCTTCTTCCACCACCGCTTTGCCATTGCACCTTTGCAGTAAGCAGGGGAGAGCAGTGCTTCTACACGGCATCCCTGTGGGAGCTGGAGACGGGCAGCCTGCTGCTCCTGCCAGCTGCAGCAAGCAGGGGCTCCCCGTGCCCCAAGGGATGATGCTCCTCAGCTCCATGCTGTGATGCTCAGCACGTCGCCTTTCCCCTGGCTGCTCCCAAAACGCTTTTAAAAACACTCACAAAGGCATCTTGCCCCTGGAGAAGCAGCCCAAATGGAAGACAAATCCCAGCTTCAGGCACAAAATTATCTATATGGGTTCTGTTTTTCACCATAAGAGGGGATGGGCCAATATCCTAATTAAATGAGTTAGCTGGCACTCTCCTCTGGGTCTGGGCACCTCAGTGTTTCTCCAAACAAGCCCCCAGTATCTCTTATCAGATTCTTGACCAGCTTTATACACCCGTTCAGTTTAAGACCTGGGCAAGGAGCTCCCCAGCCCTGCTCCACAGCCCCCCATCACCGCCTCCCACCGCCACAGCACAGTGACCGTGGGCTGTCCCTGCAGCCACCACCACGGCGAAGATGCAGGAGAAAAGTTCTCAGAAGCAATGCAGGGTCCCACAGAGGTGAAAAGGAGCAAACCCTGGGGAGGCTGCCTGCCAGATACCTCCTTTGGACTTTGTTCAGCCTGGAGGAAAGGAGGCTGAGGGGAGACCTTCTCGCTCTCTACAACTCCCTGAAAGGATGCTGTAGAGAGGTGGGGGTCGGTCTCTTCTCCCAAGTAACAAGCGATAGGACAAGAAGAAACAGCCTCAAGTTGCGCCAGGGGAGGTTTAGATTGGATATTAGGAAAAATGTTTACACTGAAAGGGTTATTATGCATTGGAACCGGCTGCCCAGGGAAGTGGCTGGAGGTATTTAAAAGACAGGTAGATGTAGTGCTTAGATATATGGTTTAGTGATGTTTTTTGTCAGTGTTAGGTTGATGGTCGGATTAGATGATCTTAAAGGTCACTTCCAACCTAGGCAGTTCTATGATTCTATGACTTCTTGACCACCAAGGCATCCTCAGCACAGTACTGGCTACAACCCAAACCCCATGTGGGAGGAAGACGGTGTTTCTTCTTGTGTGTACCCGTGCTGGAGACATCAGCTAGACACGGCTGTTCCCATTTTTCTCCTATGCGAACAAGTCAAGGAATATACTAGAGAGGCTTTAATACATAGAAAAAATACATGGCTGTTCTTGCCAGGATAGGCTGGAGCAGAACTGTGCATAGTCACACGGCCAGGACTTAGGAATCAGAATCATTTAGGTTGGAAAAGGCCCTTAAGATCATCAAGCCCAACTGTTAACCTAGCACTGCCAAGTCCACCATGTCCCTAAGCATCACATCTAGACAACTTTTAAATACCTCCAGGGATGGTGACTCAATCACTTCCCTGGGCAGCCTGTTCCAACGCTTGACAATCCTTTTGGTGAAGAATTTTTTCCTAATATCCAGTCTAAACCTCCCCTGGCACAACTTGAGGCTGTTTCCTCTTGTCCTATCGCCTGTTACCTGGGAGAAGAGACCGACCCCCACCTCTCTACAGCCTCCTTTCAGGGAGTTGTAGAGAGCGAGAAGGTCTCCCCTCAGCCTCCTTTTCTCCAGACTTTGCTGGAGAAAGCCTGGATTCAACCCTGATCTGAATCTGAAGCCACACTGGGCTTTCAGGATATTACTTTTTTCGCTTTGAAAGTAAAGAGCAAATAGAGACTGGAAAGACACCTGCATCCTGACCTGGGAAAGACAATGAAAGTTTTCACGGGGAGTGACCTTGACAGGATGGGACCCTCAGGCAGGACCTGTCCCTGCTCTTGTTCTCTTCTGCAATGCAACCCCACCCTCACTGCTGGGGAAGGGCCGGCGCAGCCAGCATCACTGGGGAGAGAGAGGCTCCCGCGCTTATACCTCATTACCAGCAGAACGGCCTGGGTGACAGGAGCAGGAATGCAGAGGCAAACTTCATCCGGGATGTAATTTGTCATATTTGCTATAATATAACTGTGACCAACTTGGACGTAGAGTGTGACCTGCCTTCTGCATGGGGTTCCATTCTGCTGCATGTCAGATGCAGTTACAGCAAAGGAAGCTGCCAAGGTCCCAGGCAAAACAGTCCAGGAAACGTAAAAATTGGTGGAACAGGGGTCCAGGAGCACAGCTGTGAGCTGAGAGTTCTCAGTTCCCAACGCCAAGGACCAAGCAGAGAAGGCACCAAAGATGTGCTCAGAGCTGTAGCCCTATAGGCAGGGAGGGTTTGGGGGAGCTGAGGATGCCCCGGGGTGCCAGCCCCAACCCGCCTGAGCCCCAGCAGCACCAAACACTGAGGTGAGGGAATGTGCATGGGAAGGAGCAAGAAGGGGACCTTCCTTCTCACCTTTAGGTGGGAGATGATTCCCCCTAGTGATAGCCCGACCAGTAAAGGATTTTGTTTAGGATAAATTGTTCCTCCATCAGGAAGAGCCAGCCTGCTGTTAGCCTGTGGAAATAACCTGCACAACTGGTGGTTGTGGACTTACCTCTGTCTCTGAAGACACCAGGCAGCTCCTGCAACAGCTCCTCACCTCCTTCTGCTGGCCAGTGGTTTTCACCTTGTGTGGCATGGCCGTCAGCCTGGGATTAACCCAACCCACTGTTGATGCACTGCCCGCCCTTTGGCCACAGTGACCAAGACAGTGTTCAGAAACATTACAGAATCACAGAATCACAGAATCGTAGGGTTGGAAGGGACCTCTGGAGAACATCTAGTCCAACCCCCCCTGCCAGAGCAGGGTCACCTACAGCAGGTTGCACAGGAACGCGTCCAGGCGGGTTTTCAATGTCTCCAGAGATGGAGACTCCATCACCTCTCTGGGCAGCCTGTGCTAGGGCTCTGCCACCCTCAAAGGAAAGAAGTTCCTCCTTGTGTTGAGGTGGAACTTTCTATGCTCAAGTTTGTGCCCATTACCTCTTGTCCTGTCCCTGGGCACTACTGAAAAGAGCCTGGCCCCATCCTCCTGACACCCACCCGTTAAGTATTTATAAACGTTGATAAGATCCCCCCTCAGTCGTCTTTTTTCCAGACTGAAGAGACTCAGATCCTTCAGCCTTTCTTCATAACCCTTCAGCCTTCCAATCCCCTAATCATCTTGGTAGCTCTCTGCTGCACCCTCTCCAGCAGTTCCCTGTCCTTCTTGAACCAGGGAGCCCAGAACTGGACACAGTACTCCAGGTGCGGCCTCACCAAGGCAGAGTAGAGGGGGAGGATGACCTCCCTGGACCTGCTGGCCACACTCTTCTTGATGCACCCCAGGATGCCATTGGCCTTTTTGGCCACAAGGGCACATTGCTGGCTCACGGACTCCCAGGTGTCTTTCCACTGAGCTGCTCTCCAGCAGGTCAGCCCCCAACCTGTACTGGTGCATGGGGTTATTCCTCCCCACGTGCAGCACCCTACACTTGCCCTTACTGAATTTCATAAGGTTTCTCTCCGCCCAACTCTCCAGCCTGTCCAGGTCTCTCTGTATGGCGGCACAGCCTTCTGGTGCATCAGCCAACCCTCCCAGCTTTGTGCCATCAGAAAACTTGCTGAGGGTGTATGCCCTGGTCCAAACCATTGTGCTTGATACAGGTGGGCAACAGGTAAGGTTTGCTTGCAGGCACACAGCCCCCTGCGATGCTGGCACATCTCCAAAGCTTCTACAGAGAAATGCTCTGCTCTCCTTTTCCGCTCCCCTTTCTCCTCCTTTTCCAATGAAGCATCTCCCCTCCCAAAAGAGATAACGACAATTATCGGGTTCATCAACAATGTATCTGCCATCACGCAGCCCGGAGATCTCAAAATGCCAGTCTGCCCACTGGACCATTAAAGTCAATGGCTGTTCCTAACCTTTAAAGATGAATAGAGGTTGTCTCGCATAATGGATTGGGGACTATCCATGGAGACCATCTGCCCGGTGGCTGCAGAAATGCTCACGTTGTTCTTCGCAGGAGTTCATTACTCAGAGCCTAATACTAAAAATACATTGCAAAATGGCCTTATTTAAAAACAAAGGGCTAATGCAAACCTGGCGACAGAGAAACACAGGACCACATCCAAGCATCTCTGCCACCCAGGCTGGAGCTAAGCTGCAACCAGACAGGCACTAACTTAATTTGAAAGGCAATGACATAATTCTGAATTAGCTTAATAGGACCTGCAATTCATACAGAAAAGTCTGAATTTATGTAGCAATTAGCCAGAGCTTTCAGAGTGCTAGATATCTGTGTGGCGAGAAAATAATTACACAGCTTATTAAACCGAGGTAAAAATGTCCCTGCTGATGTTTTTTTTTGTGCTAAACTCTGCTTTCGCTAAGTTAGACTATTTTTGATTAAACATACAATTTGCCGAAACACCAAAGACACTTAAGAAGTTTAAGTTTTCTATTAATCACTTGGACATCATTTCACAAGTGATTAACCCCCTTACGCACCGGTCCCTCCCCGATAGACACCCCCAGAGCCCGACGAGCATGAAAGCTCTGCAAGCTTTTTGTTGATTTCTCCAGGCTTCCTCGTCGGTTTTGAACTCCGCCTGGATCAACCCTCCAACGACACACCCTGGAGGATGAGCCTTGGCAATTGCTCTCCCCTCCTAGTCCTCATTAGCAGCCAGGGAAGCAGACGCGTCCTCAGAGGAGCTCTTCAAAGCACAGCCGAGATGTTCAAAGTTACCCAGTGATGGCGGATGCACAACTTCAGCCTCTGAAGCAGGTTGGATTTTCTTAAGAGAGCTGTTTGTCAGCAGCAGAAAAAGCCCTTTCCAGTACTTAGCTGGCCTGTAATCAAAAGGTTCCCTGTATCCAAAGCCACCTTTGAAAAGCTCAGCCTGGTCGGGCTTCAGAGCATCTCCCTGGTCCCCTCGGGATGCCGTGTGCCACCACCTCTCCTGGGCATCTTCCTCGCTTGCTTTCCAAAAGACGAGCTGGAAGCACCTTGCCCACACACCCTGTGCCAGCCCCAAAATGAAGCCGACCCACTTGAAAAGAAGAAACTTATCAAAAACTGGGAAAGCAGTGGGGGCCAACCTAAAAAAAAAAAAAAAAGAAACCTGGGACTGGAAAGTTTAAGTTTAAAGAGGCAAAGTGAAAGGCAGAAGAAATCGGGCCGGATAAAGCAGGACACAACTCCAGTGTCTGCACAGGGCTGCTCTGGGGCTTGCCAGCCCACGGCCGGTAGCAAACTCCATCGCGGATACCTCGGCGTGTTTCACAACAGAAGTTATAAACCCAAAGAAACGGTAATTTTTGACCACTAAAATTCAGACTCTTTCATTTTGTTTCTGCAAAAAACAAGGTCAAAATGAGCTTCTGTAGGGAGATTTTTTATCTTTTCAAATGAGAAGAGTTTGTTTGGGCTTTGTTAAACAACTACTTAGACTTGGCTGTTCACTACAGCCAGGAAAAGGTGACAAAAGTCCCACTTAAAAGAGCAGATGAATGATGGCAGAAGAACCACCGCGTTTATGAATGCTACGGCAAAAGTTTTTACATCCTTGGTACCTAAGAAAAGGATATCGTGCAATGCTCGACTGAAAATACGCCTGACTCATTTGAAGATCGCACAAACACGATTCGAATGCTGCGGTCCCTCTCCGAGGCACCATCCAGCGACAAGGTCAGAGACGTTTTCGCACGTTCTCCCGAGTGCAGAGAGATGCTAAAGCCCACGGCAGCCGATCCGCGTCTAAACCTTGTGCACCTAAACAACTGCTACCCAGCCCCGTGCAAGAAGAGCCGTTAGCATAAGAACATCTGCAGCTTCTTTCCCACCGCAGCACCTCCTGGCAGCCAGCCGGCACCAACACAAATAGGCTGGAGACAAACTATAAGCAACCATGCAATTTTATTTAATTTTTTTTCCCCAATACTTTGCTTTTTTTTTTTTTTTTTGCTGGGCTTGCCCAGGGAAGGCAGGCAGGCTTCTGATTAACTCCCCTTTTCACAGGGTTGCGCTCGTCAGCAGGGTGTTGCGGTTGAAAGGACTGCTGGTTTAATAGCTCAAATTTGAATTTCTAGGAAAAAAAATGAACACGCTTTTCTGCTTGGCAGCACTGACACGAGCCTGTACTGTACACCGAGTCTGACCTATCAATGCATTTCCATTTGGATATTGCAACCATCTCTCTCTCTTTGTTTAAAGTATTAATACCTCACCACTACCCGATCACTCTACACAGCAAAAATCCCTTAATTTTTTAATATTAAAGTATTAACACCTAACCGCTACTAGGTCATTCTACATAGCAAAAATCCCTTAATTACATGCTTAACATTAACTTCAGGCCAAATAATTTGCTGATATTTTATTTTGCAGAGATAAGCTTGCAGGCTTAAGCAGCTACCTGCAGACTTGATGAACATGGGGAAAACTGCTTTCCACGCCACCAATGTCAAACGTTACTCTAACAGCACGTACCTGGAACCTGACAGGAACGAGATACTTTTATTTTTTAAATTCACGGTCACAACAGCCCAGCCAGTGGGGCCAGCAGTTTCCCTTTGGCGCCTTGAGATGCTCCGCATCCAGCAGAAACCAAGCTGTCACCTTCCTGTGGCCTTCACCAAGGAATTGCCTTCACCCAGGACCCCGGCTTGGACGGAGCAGGATCCCACAGGGACGCAAAGGCGTCAACACCGCTGTGTTAACCCAACAGCAACAGTGGGCTTCCAAAAAACCCTACGTACCTACAAGGCAACACGTCTCAGGCAAGATGGGGACACATCGGGCAGGGAGCCAGCCTTGTCCTTCCCCCAAGTACGCGACGGTAGGAACTTGTTGCATGGGTTACACCAAGACAGGCAGTGACAAGAAAAGTAGTCTTTTATTTCAATTAATATTTCTTGGCATTAGGCAGATATTAAATAACACTGGAATGCACAAGACTATTAACATATCGACAGCAAAAGGGAGGAGGTGTAGCCAAGTGGAGAACAGCAGTGCGAGTCACGTCACCTCGGGGCACTCAAAAGCCATTGAACGCAGCAACCACCAGAAAGTAGGACTCCACTGAGAAATACAAAATGAGGATGAACTCCTTTTCAGGTCTTTTGTTAATACAGTAACGTTGGAACGATCGACAGTAAAAATGAACAAATATTTGCATTCAGGAATCAGACAGAGTGAAATATCCACAAACTGCTAGTCATGCATTTCTTTTGGAACAGCAATTTGCTAATGCATAAATATCACAAAAAAAACCCCAACAATCTCCAAGATTTGAATAAATCACAGACGACTAGAAGAAACAAAGCTCGAATTCTATTTTATGCCTTAAATAGATGACCTAAATATTTAAAATTTTACTTCACCATATATATATAATTTATATATATATTAAAAGAAAGTAAAGACCATTAGATAAGTGCAAGCAATTTTCCTCAAAAAGAAAATTGGAACCATGCCCAGGAAAGCTGCTTTTTTTTTTTTTTTGAACTTTCTACTCCATTCAGTCCGCTGTTTTTTTTCTTTTTTTTTTGTTTTGTTTTGTTTTGTTTTTTTTTTACAGAGTAATTTCTGAAGCAAAATAAATTATCTACCATCTGCTATGTTGGGTAAAAGTCCTACCTAGCATCTTCTCGGGAACTACTAGAACATCACCTTTCTTACCGACTAAGTGAAGTGGTATCTCACCAGCGCTTTCAACTCTTTTGTAGCTGCATGTAAACATACCTTTCGATTAACGTTTAAAATGTGTAGAGTGAATCGTAACATTACAGGGAAGCAGAAACGGAGCTGCCGAAGGAGAGCTGCACCGGTGTTAGTGAGGGGAGCGAGGGCTGGTTCGCTCGGAGAGACACACGCGCACGCACACACACAATCTGGCAACGGGATCTTATCCGGGAAGTGTGGAGGGATGGTTGAGAAGGCATCCGTTTGCGAGCAAAGCTTGAAGGACACAAGCCGAGATTCTCTGTGCACACTGTCCGCTTTAATCAGAATTGGCTCGCGCTACTGGGGTCGCACTGTAACAACCGCACGATGGAGGGGTCACTCTTGGCACCTTTGATGAACTCTTCCAGCGACAGTTTACCTGAAAGGGAGGAAAACCAACATGGAAATAATTAATAATAATAATAATAATAAAAAAAAATCAGTTGCTGCTGCCACTGTTGTTGTAGCTTAAAAAACCCCCATCCTCACCCAATCAACATACGTATATTTAATCTATTGCAAAGGCATCGAGGGGAATTTAGAGCAATGCACAGCAGCCAAATCCTACTCAAGCCCTTAAGCCCAGATGCATTTTTCTTCTGCAAAACAATCCAGCATAATAATTGCTGGTTTTTATTTAAAAAGACAGTACCAAATATAAAAACGGCTGTTCTAACATAGCTTGGCAGCTTTTTGCTCAGAACCAGGCTATACAAATTACGCAACACATGAAGACAATGTATGGTACCAGAACACATGTACGTTTGAAAATGATGCGTATATTACTACGACATTTTAAATCTAAATATCCCAAATCTCCCCACTTTGCCCCCTCGTTTGTTGTGACATGTAGCGCTGAGCAGTGGTGGCTTCTCCTCCTGCACAGGCAAGGTCAGGTTGGATGGGGCTTTGAGCAACCTGCTCTAGTGGAAGATGTCCCTGTTCCTGGCAGGGGAGTTGGACTAGATGACCTTCAAAGGTCCCTTCCTACCCAAACCATTCTGTGATTCTATGATTCTACAAGGCACTTGCTGTGCCCTGTGGGGTGTACAGGAACAGGACCAGTTCCACGGGGCAGCAAGAAAGGCCAGCTTTGGGGGACCCCCCTACCGCCATGTGTCGCTCCTCAGCATTTCTGTTTTATACATATTATATACTCGGTTTAGTCCAGAGGCACTGACTTGGATGGACCCTGTAAGAGTCGGCACCTGAAAAGGTGATCTCTGGAGCAGAAATCACGAGGAGCAACTGCCCCGGCATCCCTTGACTCCAGTAGTCCCCTGGCACACCACAGCACTGTGAGAAAGGAACAAAGATCCCATCTGGTCTCCCGGACCTCATCCTGGGACGACTCAGCCTCCTGGCAGGTTTTTCCTGAGCTCAGCACCAGTGCCCCACGCAAATGCCACCGGGAGCCTGTGAGCAGCCTCTGCCTTGCCTGCTATCACCAGTACTCTCCTGCTCCAGCACTCTGAACCATGGTAGAAATAAGCCGTAGCAATATTGATGAGAAACGAAACAGTTTTTCCTACGAACTGGAGGAGACAAGCATTTTCCTGACACCGTATCTGGCAACCTCTGACCTACCTCATGCTCCCAGCACGACCTACC
Source organism: Rissa tridactyla (assembly GCF_028500815.1). NCBI lineage: Eukaryota > Metazoa > Chordata > Aves > Charadriiformes > Laridae > Rissa > Rissa tridactyla. Next base: position 110,798,764 of record NC_071468.1, on the reverse strand, counting down.
CCTACCCTCACACAACACCCCAGGGCCATCGTTACTTAACCCAAACCGCTCCACTCTTAGAATCACAGAATCATAGAATCGCCTGGGTTGGAAGGGACCTTGGATCATCTTGGTTGGATCATCTAGTCCAACCATCAACCTAACTCTGACAAAAGCCATCACTAAACCATATCTCTAAGCACTACATCTACTCCATCTTTTAAATACCTACAGCGATGGCGACTCAACCACTGCCCTGGGCAGCCTCTTCCAATGCTTAATAACCCTTTCAGTGTAAAAATATTTCCTAATATCCAGTCTGAACCTCCCCTGGTGCAACTTGAGGCCATTTCCTCTTGTCCTATCACCTGTTACTTGGGAGAAGAGACCGACCCCCACCTCTCTACAGCCTCCTTTCAGGGAGTTGTAGAGAGCGAGAAGGTCTCCCCTCAGCCTCCTTTTCTCCAGGCTGAACAACCCCAGCTCCCTCAGCTGCTCCTCATAAGACTTGTTCTCCAGACCCCTCACCAGCTTCATTGCCCTTCCCTGGACATGCTCCAGCACCTCAATGTCTTTTTTTGTGGTGAGGGGCCCAAAACTGAACACAGCACTCGAGGTGGGGCCTCACCAGTGCCCAGTACAGGGGGACAATCACTTCCCTAGTCCTACTCACCACACTGTTCCTGATACAAGGCAGGATGCTACTGGCCTTCTTGGCCACCTGGGCACACTGATGGCTCTTATTCAGCTGCAGCCGACCAACACCCCCAGGTCCTTTTCCACCTGACATCTTTCCAGCCACTCTGCCCCAAGCCTGTAGCGCTGCATGGGGTTGTTGTGACCCAAGTGCTGGACCCAGCACTTGGCCTTGGCCTTGTTGAACCTCATACCATTGGCTTCAGACGCTCGACACGGGCAGGACCCAAGCACAACCATCTTGCACTTGGCAGCTGCCCGCTGCCCCTTTTGGCCACGTGCCCCTGAAGGGAGGGAGACACGAGCTCATCACACGGGTTTGCACCAGCCCCAGGATGCTCCCAGAGGACTGAGCTCAGTGGCCAGCACCTGGATCAGGTCGAGCGCGGAGGAATGAGCAAACCTTCCTCTTGTAGAAATTACAGAAGCTCACAAACCCGTGGCACGCTTCTGTCCTAATTTCTGGCTTTTAAGCTAATGTTCCCAAACCTAGTGTTTTTTTAAGTTTTTATCAGCCTGAAAAAGAGTACTCGTAACTATCAGGATGTTTATTAGTTTTCCACTCTCCTTGCAACACTTAAAAGCAAAGCACAAGTCAAAATCTACTTGCAGTGTCCCACAGTCGGATGGGGAAGAAGAAACATTCCCAGCCACCAAAAGCACATGCGCTTCCCCGTGCGCAGACTTCATTGCCCGGCACCACGTGGCATGCCGGGCTGGTATTTTACTGGGAAGAGGATGACTTTATTTCAGCAACGAAGCGCACCAGATGGAGGATGTACGTAGCAGGTTTTGTGGCCGCTACTCTGCGGCACATCTGCAAGCGCCGCTACCCTCCGCAGAACAAAAATACTTTAATCATGGTATTTTAGGGCCCTACACATGTGAAATCAGGGGACGAAATGCTAGTTTTGATGAAGTCAAAGGTTAAATACTCAAGGACTTCAGCAAGGCCAGGAATTTGCTTCCAGGGCCTGCAGCAGCAGATGCCAAAACACAGGCATAAAATTCTCTTAAATAAAAACCTTTCTGTACAGAAGATCTTATTTTTCCGGGTCTCCGTATCTCAGCACTACAACCAAATCTTTGCTCCCGCTGAGCACATCAGTACGATACAGCTCCTGATTGCGGTGTGGGCAGCTGCCACCTCGGCCGCTGCCAGGGTAATTCCCAGGGAAAGCTCCACCTTGACTGGGACGAGAGGAAACATGTCGGCAGGCTGATGGGCAGAGGAAATTGCTCGATTTTGCCTGTGTTTTTCGAGCCTAAGGAAATGAGCTAGCTCAGGTGGAGGGGTTGTGACGGGAACGCTGTCAGATAATTTATCAAGTGGCTCCATAATTGGCTCGGGAGCTGTTACACCCCCCCGATGCGCACGCTGCAATGGAGGAAACACTGCAGGTTCGTGTGTGACTGTGTGCATACCTACACACGCCATAAACATGCACAGAAAATGAGCATTATGGACCCAGGGGAATTTTTGCTTTCAGGTACTCGAGCACATCCCCGACCCTCACTACTGATGACAAGCCCAGGAGTACAACCCTATGAAGGGCAAAGGGAGAAAAACCTCCTGCCCCTTTTTTGCTATGCCCAGAGAAAATAACCCAAAGATACCGGACTCGGGAGAGCTTCAAAGGAGCCTTTGCAGAAGCGGATTTGCCCATGAACTGGTGGGGAAGGACTGCTCCCCTCCCATCCCTTTGTCCCCCCAGCAGGAAAAGTCTCTCACCCACTGCCCACTTTTTCACCCTATTTGTTATGGTCTGGAGATGCTCAGCAAGGCCAGGCAGAGACCAGAGGCACCGGTGCGGACATCCCTGCACCCTCTCCCCCCCAGATACCATCATCTGCTTCTACCAACGCCAGGCTAGAAAACCTCTATTTCTAGGAGCCTACGAAGGAGTGCCGGTGGAGATCCTACCGTCGTTGTTTGTGTCCATCTGTCTGAAAATCTTGTCTGTTCGCTTCTCGGGGGTGGATTCATCTTCCGGCATTTTCATTACTGATGAAACCATTTTGTAGATTGCCTGAGTATTAAAAAAAAAAAAAAAAAAAAAAAAAAGATATAGGAAAAACATGGCCCAAACGATAAAGCATCAGGACTGAGAAAAAAGAATTTAAGCCAGTAGCAATAAAAAAAGGCAGCTGACCCTGGGGGCAGCTGCGGGACTTTATAAACCAAAACAAATAGGAATTTCTGACTGCAGCATTTTTTATTTTTCTTTCCTGTATTCATTTGCGCTTCAAAAGAATGTCCTGCACTGCCGGGTCAGCTTAACTGAAAGTCAGGGTCTAGATTAATGGTCGAGCAGGACTGAGCTAGCATACGGGAGGCAATGGTGTGTAATTCTGTTTTCTGCACCTGGGCTAAGGCATCGCCTCTTCGGCTGGCTCTTAACACATACGCATATGTGTGTAGGGTGTTGTACGGATTACAGGTGAATATGGATATATAGGAATGGGGGTTGTTTTTCTTTGTGGATGGGTAAGGAAATGCATTTTCAAACTTAGAAGAATATGAATAAAGATGAGACCTCTTTAGGACATCCGCAGTCCTAACCCTCCTCCTAAATCATCCCTGCTCAGCCATGAGGATCAACCGCCGGGGCACTGTCCCGATGCATTACGTGCTTCCCAGTGCCCCTTGCAGTGCCCTGGAGACACATCCCAGCTGCAGAGGGGATGGCAAGCAGCCCGCTGGCCGGCACGTGGGGCAGGGGCTCAGGGGGCTCTGCCCCACATGCCCCCCGGTACAGCCCGTGGGCTACGAGTCCTCAGCCTTCGGCAGACAGAGACACTCTACAGCCTTTCACTTGGAGCTCACGTTGACTCAGATTTGTACTTTCAAAGTTATTAATTTTGAGATTAATCAGGTCAGTAAAATTTGCATTTAGGGGTTTTTGATCCCATCAATGCCTCGTTAAGAACCCCTCAGGGAGAGCTGCACGCTTTTGGCTGCGGGCCAGCGGCACAGCACCCTGTTCGTCTCTCAGGGTCCTTCCTCATTTGCACCTCGTAGGTCCCACCACGGTCCCCAGTGTCCCTTTGGGGACCCTGGGCTCAGGCCCCTCCCTGGGGCAGGCGGGACCCAGCTCAGCACATCCCTCATCTCCGGCTCCAGCTGTCTCAGGGTGAAGAGGTTGCAGCAACACGAATAAAATATAAAACAGAGACAACGCCTCACCTGCACTATTTCTAGCATTTCCCCGCGACTGATGTACCCGTTGCCATCCAGGTCGTACATACTAAATGCCCACTTCAGCTTCTGTTCCAGCTTGCCCCGAGAGGTGACGCTCAGGGCGATGATGAATTCCCTAAAGTCAATCGTCCCGTCGCCGTTGGTGTCGAAGGTGCGGAAGACATGCTCCGCAAACTTCGACGCGTCGCCGTAAGGGAAAAAATTCGCGTATATTTTTTTGAACTCTTCCACAGTCAAATGGCCCGTCGGGCAATCTTTTAGGAAGCCCTTGTACCACTCCTGCAGCTCGTGGTCCGTGAACTCGGTGTTCTCGCGCAGGTCCTGGAGCACCTCGGGGCGCAGCTTGCTGTTCTGCTTCCCCATCCTCTTCTGGATCCGGGCTCAGCAGCTGCAAAGCGAGAGAGCACCCACTTCAGCTCCGGCCCCGCTCGGTGGAGAGGGGCCGGGGGCAGGCAAAACCCTGAGGGAAACGCAGACCCTGCCCAGGGCAAAGGGGCAAGAGGAGAAAAAGGATGCTATAAATCACTAGGAAAATATCTCATTTCATCTGGCCTCTTTTCCTCTCTTCTAGGCTCTCTCAGTTACTACTACGTGGCTGAAGGACCAGGGAAGGCAAATTGAGAGGCGTTATTTGGGAAATATTAACGCTTATTATTAATCCTTATTATCTGGGAAAAAATAATCCTCATTATTTTATTTCTCTGCCACAATCCCACTCTGTCATACAGATTGTGATGCCCAGGTCTGGATCCCAACCCTTGCCCCATGCCAACAGACTGATCTGCTGCGATGACCGAGCGGGCAGGGACAGCAGGGGCGGTGAAAAGTAAAATCCATCTATTGGAAAAGTGAAAGTAAGCGGAGGGGAAGCAAGGGGCAGGAAGGGCTGGCGGCTCCGTGCCAGCCATGTTCGTACCGTCCGGATGCTCTTTGAAGCCCCTTGGCTTACGGAGCGTCTCCTCCCTCCCTGCATCCCTCACCCCACGGCAGCCCCCCAGCGCGGCGGGGCTGGCTCGGTGCTGCGGGTGGCACCCCAGGGGTCACAGGAGGGTGCAGCAAGGCTGGGCTCAGCACAGCCCATGCTCAACAGCATCACCCTCTGCAAGACTTCTCTCTATCTCTTCTTTCCAACCACGGAGGCAGCGCGAGCAGCTGGGTCACTGCGACAGCGGCACCGGCACAAGGGACTTCATCCTTTCCATCAGATCGCAATCCTCCACCCTCCCGGACAAGCAGAGAAAAGGGTTTTTTAAAGCAAAATGTTTGGCAAAGTGACTCCTTTCAGGTTTACTGGGGTTTATGCTTTTATATAAGCTTATTCAGGAAGTTCAGTATTCCCCAATGTGGGCAAAAAGGCATTTTAACCTCAGGATTTTACCAGGACATCAGGACGGGGCTGGGTTTGTCCCCTCCCTTGACAGTGCCCAGGATGTGTGGGGCACCGCGGAGGTGAGACCGCCCAGCAACAGGAAAGCTCCCTCGACAAAACGAAAGATGGTCAATCTGCACTTAGGAAACAACAGGAAAAAAAAAACCCAAACAAACCATAATATATTTTCCACTTTTATCCCTTTCAGCCTTTCCACGGCTTCCCAGCAATACCAAACCCAGCTGCCAAGCAAGAGGTCGAGCTGCACCTCCTTCCTGGGGTTTATTCACCACCTTTGCACAAAGTCACGTCCAAACCCCTGTGACTGGTCCGGCATAAATGACCTTTCTCTGCACGGCCTGTTAGGACCCCGTTAGGCTCCCTCACAGCCTCTGCAGAAGGCAGGTTAGTCACAGGCCAACACGGCATGGCTACTCGGAAACTGCCAGAGCGTGCAGAGACCAGGAAAAATATAACTGGGGCTAAGCACTTCCCAGAGAGTAAAAAATCCCAAGCATGCATAAGAACCTAAAAAAAAAAAATAAAAATAATAATGTTAAAGGTCAGCAAAAAATAAGTTGCTCTACAGCAGAGAGATTTTCAACAGCTGAATTTAAGCTTGTTTTATTTGTATTCCACTTAGTCTCTGCATCGCCTCAGCAATGTAAAAAATCCACATCCTGCTCTGTGGCTTAATGCTCGGAGACAAAAAAACCAGCCAGCTGCTCATTAGTTCAATGCATTGGGCTTAACGGAAAATTGTGTTATCATTAGCACTTCTGTTTTCTAGAAAAGCTGCCAATATTTCAGCTCCAAAGCTTTATTTTTGTCCATTACACTGCAGAGTTTTCTCCGGGCCCCTGACACACCTCTGCTTGCTCCCAACGTGCGGGGATGCTACAGCATCACCCACAGGAGAGCACTGGGCTGCCCTCCAGTTAAACCACTAATTCCCAGCTGCTCCAGCTGCCTTTCCATCTTTGAATCTCCCCTGCTCCAGATATTCATCCTTGCAGTGCCAAGGGCAGAAAGCACAATATTCTACTCCGCTGCAGTCAATTTGCAGAAAACAGCGGCTCGGAGCGAATAACGCATTGACTGCGGTCCTTTTTTTAAGAGCAGAAATTGTAACGCTATGTTTCTGCCCGTCGGCGAGGAGGTGCCTTCAGGTCCCGTCTTTCTCTGAACCCCTTGGCTTCGTGATGCCTGGGTGCTTTATAAAGGCTGCTGTGCCGGTCCCAAAGCAGTCCCTGCCTCGCTGGCTGCTGGCTCAGATTTGCCCGGGCTTCGGTGCAGCCCTGGGAGAAGGGCAGGAGGAGTTGCAGATCCCCCTCAACGCAGGAGCTGGGCTTCTAAGCAGAAATAAATTCAGTTTTAGTCACGCACAGGGGTTGGGGGACTGTAAAACTTCCAACTGGTAGTTAAAAGAGGTTTGAAGAGGTTTTATGCCACTTCTCCCCTTTCCTATAATACCTTTATTATTTCTGTTCCCTAAAAAACAGAGGCCCCTACACAACAGAGAGGTAAGATGTTAACTTCATTTATTCAATTTCACTACTTCTACTAGCAGTAAGACATACCCTGTTCTTTGGATGGGTGCTCATCTAATAGCAGCTTAAAAAACTTTATATTCAAGTAGTCTTTGCATTCAACAAATTACAGCTTACTTCAACCCTTCCTCCTCCTTTACACCGTTTTATATCAGAAAAGTAATGTGCAATGCTCCGAACGCAACCCCTTTTTGCATACGAGCTTTCTGAAAGGCTTCATAATGTGTTCAACCCAAATATAACCCTGCAGTTGTTGTAACCAATTTGTTACGAATAATTAAATAACCAACATTAACATTAATTTATTAAAGCCCATCTAAGAAAAAAAAAAAACAGCTTCGATGTGAATTGTGTTTTCAGGTAGCTCCTCCAAAATGAAATGCCTAAATATCTCATTAATCATGACAGCAACCCCGCTGCTGGCATCCAACTGACATTTCATTCAATTGCTATAAAATGCTTTCATCAAATCACTTTCCAGAGGCTCAGCAGCTGATTTAGCCACAAGACCACTTGGAGGATGGCTGCTAATGGAAATCACACGGATCGGGCCTGGGATGCTCGGGTCAGTCCTGTGATTAGGGCTGTGGGGTGTTTTTTTTTTTTTAACGAGCCCGTACCAGCCAAATCACTCGCTGCAGTGGGTGTAGAGGGCAAGGGAGGAGAGACATCCTTGCACTTAACGTTGCTCTCGGCAGTCGGCAGAGACTTAACTCCAACACAACCCGCCCGTCCTCCATTTCCCACCACGCCAGGGGGAAAATCCAGGGAAGCGATGCCACATGCACTGCAGCGAGGTCTGTCCCTGCTCAGCTTGATGAGCAAAAGCCCTCAGAGCATCCGGCACTACCATGGCGGTAGCAAAAATAATCACAGGAATGCCCTCGAGGTGATCAGACAAGGAAAAGCTTGAAAGTGTAACTGCAGACCAGTAGACTCCACAAGTATATCATTGCTCAGTCAGGCAAGGCTCAAACAAGGGGAAACGCAGATTCATTTTTTTGTTCCAGTTTCACACCAAAATTTTTGTTAATACTAACACGGTGCTGCTGCCAGCCTGCAATAAGCTACATCCAGCCAGGCGAGAAACCGAGATGCCAGAGAACTCCCTACTACCTGAATACATCCTCTGTTCTTCTAGGCTCACCAAAAATCAGCAAGAATCTCATAGCAAAAGCCTAGCAATGAGAAAAAAAAAAGTCTTTTACTGAGGCCAAGACGCACACCGGTTATACAGCGCTACGGGGCGTAGCTGTAGCTGACACTGAAACAGCTAAAGCAGCAGTTCTGTGTTTTTACCAACAGACGGACTGGTTGTCGGCATCCACACGCTGAAGCACTTCAAATACTTGTAACAAAGCTCCGTGCATCCTACTTTTACATGAACTCTCCGTCAACCACCAGTCACTGCGGGGTAGAAGCGCTTTCTGAGCACGTAACCCAGAAAGCCGGAGATTAACCTGGCTTTTTCACTGCAAACATTCTGAAGGCAAAACCCCCTTGAACCGAACTCCTGATGGGATTCTCTTAGCGCATCAGTTACGGCTGCAAAAGGAGGAATGAATCCTCAGAGATGCACCTCCTTGTGCAAACCCCCTCGGATACTGATTGAGTGTTAATAAAAAGAGGAAAATTGATGAAATGCCAGTCTGTGGGATAGAGGTGGTCTCCAGCAGAGAAAGACAGTGCACAGAGAAACAGAATAAATACCCTGTATATTATCTGAGCGATCTGCTTTGCAGGGGGAAATCTAAGCACCAATTCTCTTGCAGCGCTCTCTTTATAAAACAGAACAAGCGTGTCTGAGCGGTGTCCTGAAGCTGTATCATCATGCCTCTGGGACTGCAGGAGCCCCAAGCGAATGAGCAGCATAAGTCAGGCAGCAAATACTGCTCTAAGCTGGTCTGAAATGCGAGAACCATTCCCATAGGGGTGGAAGATTTTTTCATTAGAACACCTAAAGCCTCAGATCCGTCCCTGATACCTTCTGCCTTGGGGTGCAGAAGAAGAGGCAAGAGGGACCTTGTGAGCGTCGTGTAAAGAAAGACTTTGCTTGGAAACACTATCTTATAGTGACGCTGGTTAAACACTAGCACAGGTTGCCCAGGGAAACTGTGAAGTCTCCAGCCTTGGAAATACTGAAATCCAACTGGTCATAGTCCCGGGCAAGCTGCTCCAGCTGACCCTGCTTGAGCAGGGGAGGGTGGACTGGATGATTTCAAGAGGTCCCTGCCAACCTCAACCATTCTGGGAAATAGCCCCAATATCCTTTTTCCTACGGCCGGGTGAAGACAAGAGCCATGAGGAGGTCCCGCTTCCCTGAGGCAATTCAGCAACCGTGGTGTCTTGTTCTGAGGCCGTATTTTTTTAAAGTTTGATCTTTGTGTTTTTAAGAAAAAAAAAAAAAAAAAGACAAAACCCCCACAGGTAGTCCAAATAAAAGCCTCAGCCACTAAAGATCTGTGCCGCCACACTTCAGGAACACACGCTTGGGGAAAAATGTTTTGGGGTCTGGTGGCACCAGTGCTCACCAACTCAGTCAGGGCACAGATGTATTTAAGACGACTTCAGCTTCCGTGGGCCGAGCCGCAAAAGGAAGATGGGTTCTCGGGCACACCAGCTAGCAACAAATGCCTAATGGTACGAAAACATCACGCAGCAAATAGGCTGCAAAATGGGATTATAATGACCCCCTCCGGACCGTGCTTTGCCCAGGGCCGGTCAATGGGTCTGGTCTGAACTGGGAGGGGAAATGTGCAATTACACGGCCCTGGGACAGATGATGAACTCGGGAGTAAAAGAGCAGATTTTGTTACATGTTTTAATGCCAGTATCCTAAGCAACAAGCATTGCAATAGAGAAGGCACAGGATATACAAATATGTTGCTATAGATATCTGGTCCTGGCTGGTAAACTCGTGTGAACTTCTTTCCTGCCCTGCGGCAAAAGCAGCGCCGACGCTCACGTACCAGCTACCGCAGCGCCCGCTTCGTCTTCCCAAGCTGTAGACCCCGGGGCCAAAAGTAACACCTTTTGATAAAGTTCGAAGTGCAACAAGGAAGATCTTCGCCTCTTAAAAAGTTAAGAATACAAGGGGCAAGACAAAAGAGAAACCTCAATCCATAAGGCCGCGAAAAATTCAAATGCTGCAGGGTTTGAGACGCGAAAGGCTGGTGTCGAGAGGAGCTCGAGCTCCTTCCTCTGCTGCCTTCGGGGAAACAGAAAGAGAAACGAAACCCGACAAGCGAAGAACAGACCATACTAAATAAATAAACAGGCTTTTTAAATTTTTCACTTTCAATGACTAATCACGCTTTTATTTAAATAAGTAACACCGCTTACTTGCAACTTACTTTCAAGCTAAATCCTTTTCAGAAGCTTGTTAAAAAAAGCGTGTGAAGGGGAAGGACCACCCTCTGTATCACCCACATTTTCAGTTCCAGAAAACTCAGGAACAATTCAGGTCTGTACATGGAATGTCCTTCCGAAAGGCAAACAGACCTCGCGCCACCTTACTTTGTAAGTTTATCCATAAACACGCACCCAGGAGCCGTGCGGCCTTGAAAACCCGATTCCGTGTCTGGGATGAAAACCCATTATAGATAACCACCTATCCCCAGCTCGCCAAAGAAAGATATAATTACAAAGGGTCCAGTCCTGCAAATAGCTATGTGAGAGGAATATTTCCAGGCTGGCACATTAATTTCACGGAGTCAGTTGCAAGGGCTGAAAGCTAAGAAATTCACTTAGAGGTCTTTGGATTGCTCCTGTCTATTGAAGTCACTTTACTCAGGATTATATTCCTGATTTACAGGGAAAAATCAATCAGTCTCTGACATCGAGCGTCGGTGCATTAACCTGAGAACCATTTAATGTTCGCATCGTCGTTACGCGGCACAGAGGCGTTTGCAGATGACAGCAGCAGCATCTTCCCAGCCGCTGCAGTCGCTGCGACGAGCCGGGACACGCCGGTACCCGCTGCGCCCGCTGACACTGACCCCATCGCCCCGCGACCAGAGCTTGCCATGGAGGGCACGGTTAGAAATTCACTGCGAAGAAACAACAGAACCACAAAACACCCCCAAAAACATTCATGAATTGCTGTTATTGCTGCTAACGAGGAAAAAATGAGACCTGCGTTGCAATGAGAAAAGTGGCGGTTCCTCAGGGAGCGCTCTGCAACGTTCTCCAGCTCAGGGAGGAGGGCTTATTACTCTAAAGGACAAATATTCCCAATGCAATAAGAAAAGCACAGAAATACTTCAAGTAAATTAGGAAATTGGGTTAATTTGGGTGGGAGCAGACTGGGCAGCAATGCAGCTTATGACTGCCGACAGGAAAAGAAAATCATGAGTGGATTTTCCTCCTCTCCTCCCTTTGCCCTTTCCTTCTTGGTTGTTTTGTTGTGGTTTTTTTTGTTTAACAAAACCAGGGGAGAAGCAGCCAGCCCTATTTTGTCTTCAGATGCTGTGCAAAGTTGGCAAGGCTTAAAAAAAAAAAAAAAATAATTACAGTTTGTTTACACAATATTACAGAGCAAGGAAAACATGTCAGCACAATGGCTTAGCGTACAAGGTCTTTTTCTGAGAAGGCTGGGCTGCATGAGGAAAAACCCACCTCACGTCATGTTCACTGAAGATACTACTGTGATATATAATTTTAAATAAAGCTCCGTGAATGCAGCCTGCAGGACAGGGAAAGGTGCCTGATGCGAACGGGAAAATCAGAGGGAACCTTGCAACCATTACTACATTTTTAATATAATTAAAACTACAGAATTAGCACGGTTGGGCTGTTTTGTCGTTGGATTTTAAAAGCTTCATATGATGCATTTATTTAGTTGATGAAGGTAAATCACAGAATAATTCTCTACAGAATAACCACAGCCCTGGGAGAAAGGAAGCTAGTTTAAATTTTGGAAGAATTAGCCAAAATACGGCAGTATCAAGAGCCAGCCAACGGCACCTGAGCAAACCCCGGAGCATCAGAGCCGTTCAGGTGGAGAAGACGGAGAGCTTGGGGACAATGACACTTGCTAAAGAGACAGTGACAGAGGACGATCAACCCTCAGAGGCCGGAGATCTGACGTCCTTCCCTTGCCCAGCTGCAGGTACTGTGCTGAGGTAAAGGGACTGGAGGAATCACGGGGATTTCAGGTAGCTAATGTGAAACAGGGAAGAGAGGAGAGTTGGCTTTGTTTTCAAAGAGTGGAAAGAAACTTTTTTTTTTTTTTTTTAAAAAAAGCATTCTTTAGCAGAAGTATGCTTAGTAAAAAGCTGTTAAAAATGTGGTTTTGGAGATACGCCAACTACCTACCTTTGACAAAAATTCAATCAAGAGAAACACTGTTTGTCACTAACAGTTTCATGCACCAAATACACAGCTATTGCTAACAATTTCTACTACTACCCAATTATTTGTTCCAAACCCCTCAAATCTAATATAAATGCATCCATTTATTTTCTTAATCCAGCTTTCTAAATGAGCTGCTTTTTTTTTTTTTTTTTTTTAAACACAAATCATCACTTTAAAATAGCGCAAACGCCACTGGTTACCTTCCTTGTAAAATACACCCCACTAAACCAAAATTCTTCTCAAAACACTCTTCTCTTTCCCCTTCAGTGGCAACCACTAATGATAGCAATATAATTGTTTCACACCTTTATCTTCCTGTTTGCTGAATGAAAAAAGTGCTGAAGTTAAAAATCTCAAAGCAAACCTAGAATTTAGATTTTTTTTATTTTTTTTTCTTGCAGAGGTGTAAAAACCCTATGAAATAAAAATTCTGTAAAATACCTACACGAGAACAGCATCCCACCTGTAAGGGAGGAACCTGGTTCTGCTGGATGCAGCAATTCAGGCAGCAGAAAAACAAATCTTCTGCTGGTAGGAATCAGCCAAAACCCTACGCTAGCTGAAGATATTACTCAAATCTTGGTGCAGGTGACTGTACCAGCCTCACAGGGATTATTTTTTTAATTTATTTTTAAAATCAAGGAGCAAAAAAGTGCATAGACTACTATCATGTTTGGGAAACTCATGTCTCCAGCACACATCTTGGACAAGAGCATCACACGAGGAACATGATGGGAGGTTCATCCTCAGGTTCGTATCAGGGCAACCACAAGCCTTCATGCCTTGAGGATACCACGCCAAACGCCTTCTACTGAATTATAGCAAAATCTGTGCCAGTATGCAGACACACATCTGGGGCAACATCCTGCTGTCCTCCTGGGATGGCAAGGTCTGCCCATGCCGTGGCATGCCCAGGCTGGTGGCTCCCAATGGACAACCTGTGCAAGGGCACGCGTGGGTGTTTGCCCAAGGCAGTGGGCACACCTGAGTGGTGTGAACTCCAGACCCGATGGTCGCAGGGATGAGCAGGGTGTTGGTGTTCCTGTTAGGTGGATCCTGCTCACAAAGTGCCATTTTCTATACCCGTTGCAGAAACGAGAAGGACATCCTTGCTTGATCAGCAGTGATATGACAGACCACCTTTCTGGCCGTGCAAGCAATACCTCCTGTTACCTCTTACTTCAGTTCCCATTAATAAAAATGGGAGAAGATCTCCAGAAAACAGGAGACATCATTGTATTATTTTGTGACTAGTTCCTATAAAATCTGTACAAAAATGGTCAATACCCCTTCGCTGAGCTGTCTTGCTGGACGTTCCCCCCCAGCAGCTGAGTCCAAGGCAAGCAGCGGCTGATGGCAGCAGCACAGCAGGACACCTCCAGTCCCAGGCCATGCGCTAAGTAGCTGCAACTTTCATTAATCCTGAACACTTCACAGTATGATTTTCTTATAAGCACGTTCACTATAAATTATGCAGAAGAGCAATATGACTGTCTGTCTCGGAGAAAGGGGAGTGCTCCACATCAGAGGAGACAGCTGAAGACCCCCTGACCCAGACACACAACGACATTTTTAGGGCCACCAAAAACAGCCCTGTGAAAATCCTCTCTCTCCTCTGGCACTTCTGTGCGGCATTCAACACTCGAATGCAAATCATCTCAGAACCAAACCATGCAATCTGCACTCAAGACATCACTTTTTTCATTAACCTCCACCACAGGGCTCCATCCCCAGCGTCATCCACACCAAATGTGCTTTTCCGAGCGCTGCGGGTGAGGGCTGCCTGGAGCTGAGCCTCTGTCAGCAGGCTTGGTAAGACTGCAAATGGAAAATCAAATCACGCTGAATTTTAAATTTTATCTAAGTGATGCCAGTAGTGGCCAAATGGGTGTATTTTCCTCCCTAACTGGGTACGGTAACAGGAAGGAGACGCGATGGGTTTGAAGCAGGAAGCACCCCAACAGGCATGGGCTGAGAAGAGCTGACCTCCACCTGAGACCACACATGGGGCACATCCTGTCCCACCACCTCGGTGCCACATTGGTGAAGGTCTCGAATGGAAAAACAGGAAATGAGTGTCTTCTTTCAACAGCAACATTGAAGGTGGACATTCATGAGGGGAGAAGGGGACGAGGGAGAAAACCCACTCCTGATACCACCTTAAGGTCTCTCTTTCAGATGGCACTATCTTCATGAACTTTGTTTTAGCAAAGGCAAAAAAAAAACCAAAACCGCATAATCAGTAAGGTTTTAACACATCAGGCCATGGACAGATAAGCTCTTCTGGGTCCGGCCGTGCCAGGATACTGACCTCAGCCACTTTTTGATCTTTTCATTTATTACTCTGGTCTCTGAAGAGACCCTAAGCTATACTTGGTATCAACGACCAGACAGCTCCACTTCTAACAGGGCTACAGAAAACAATCCAGCGCTTTCATCAACTTCTGCATCTTTCACAAACCAAGATCCATGCTAGCCAGCAGGCTGTCATTTTTTTGTAATCTCCCTTCCCCAGGGACAACGTATCTGTTTTCCTGGAAATTTTCAGCAACTTTTCTGCACAAGGAGAAGGTATCCTGTGTGAGAAACCATGTCAACAAGACCTTTCCGTAAGCGTAACATTTGCGTAACGTCAACACAATAATTCATCATTTATTTTTTCCTTTTCAGAGGAACAGGAAAAAAGTGTTTAAAGGAGGTGGCAGTGGTTAAAAGAGGGCTACGCTGGTGGAGGATGGGGCACTAATTGAAAGTTTCTGAAGTGATGCTTTCTCCTGAGGTGTGCAGACATCATGTTTCAGCACATAACAGCGAGGCCACTTCCCTTTGCCTTGAAGCCTGCTAACAGCTTTTTGTTGGCAGTACGTATGTTGAAAACGGAAGGCCAGCGAACGTACCACCTTCAGGGTCAGGGGAGTCAGCTCCAAAACTGATGTTTGGAGTCACATTGGCATCAGGGAAGAGGTTCCTGCCAAAGGAAAGTGAAGCTTTATCTCCTCAGCTGAAGGCAGTCCGGACCGTGGAGACACCAGGTAGATCCTCCAGGTGATGCTCTGCCCTGGCTGAGCCTCCATTCAGGCTCTTCTCTCTCCCCTCTACAAACACAGGCACGTTTCTGCTGCTGGACTTTCCTGAGATACACCCAGCACAACAGAAATAGTCCCACATTTTCCTCCCATGTTCTGAAGAGAGTAGGCAGTACCTTAAACGCATTTCAGGCCCTCATATCTTTGCAGTTAACGGGGTTTTTTTTAGCTTCTTGACCCTCTATCAGAGAGATCATGACTTGTCAGATTTAGCTTGAGACTTCCCTTAAGTTTCACAACTCAAATGCAGCAGCAAGCATCAATCGGGCTCTCAAAGGAAGGTCATCCCCTGTATTTCCTCTCTGCAGCACCAACATTTCCTACTGTAGGAGGGGTGGTGGGGTGGGGAGGGCAGATGGGCATTTATATATCTCATAGCCCAGCCCAGAACAGTGCTCTTCGGCATTTTGGTGCCGAAACCTTCTGTTCTGGTAAAGGAGAGGAGCCGCAGCTGAGGATGACCCCGTTGAACAATGGCGCGCTGCCCTGGCCTGCTGGATTTTGGAGCAACTCCAAGCAGGGTGGGACTGTAAGGAAGCGGACAAAAGCTTCGGATAGAGATCTACGGGGAGGAAGCACTTCCTACTTCCTATATTCCACAGAAAGGACAAGCAAGGGCTTTAAATAACCTTTCTCCCAAGCTCTGCTGAAGACCAAAAGGGTTGCCGCTGGAAGAAAGTCCTATCTGGCTGGGACCCAGCTGAAGGCTGACAGGGGTCTCCCATGGGATGTGGCCACCCCACAGCGATTCCCACAATGTTGTTGGGAAGGGGATGGCTGGGCTGCCCACAGTCCCATGGTGACCAGTGCCATCCAGACAAAAAAGCCCGTGGAAAGCCCGGGACAGGACTCTCAGCTGCCCCACCAAAGGTGCAGAGCCAGACTTGTCCCCCGAAAACATCCTTTGCTGAAATAGGAAAATCAAGAAGCTAATTTTACGCTTTGCAATGCCATCTCCACATCACAGGGGGCTATTTCTCAGCCCCATTTACCTTTTAGCCCTTTCTTACATGGCCTATAGGGCTGCAGCAGCCCCTTTATTCTGATGGACGGAGGCACTCAACCTTCTCCATCCATCTCTCCCAGCTCCTTCCCTCCCTCCTCACCTCTGCAGCCACACTGGACCTTCCCCCCTTGCCTCGCTCCTGCCTTTCGCATTGTCCCACGTGTAGACCATGAATATTGGAGCCAGGAACCCCTGTAGGCTGGGCAACGGTAATGATAAGCAAATAAATAACTGGCATTAACTGAAAAAAACCCCACTCCTAATGAATACCGATGGGATATTTACTTTGCTTGGATGTAAGAGAATCAGACCTTAAATACAGTAATACATATTTGCAGACCACCCAGATCTTTCCTCTGTAGAGTACTGCATCCATTGTCTTATCTGTCCATTTTAATGTGCATACTCAGTTGTCACATCTCTCACCTGCGGAGAACGCTGCCCTGAGTGTTGGACCGCGGGAGGAGGCCTGTTTGCTGCTTTTCAACCAATCCTTAGCGCGCTGGAGCACCCATTGCCTATTAGCCCAAGAGAAGACGACTTTGTGCTGCGCCAAAGCTGCTTAAATCTACAGCTCAGATATTTTCAACGGGCTGGAAGATTTAATAATGGAAAATAAGGGAGAGAAGGAAGGAAAGCACAGGTTTGGAAAACATCAGGCTAGACAGATTAAGAAGCAAAGCAGTGTGGAAAAATATACTTCAAATTATATTCTCAAAACAAAAATGAAGATACAGGCAGATCAGAAAGAACCAGGTTGTGCACACATTTCTGCTATGGTCTCTGGTAAGAAATGGCATTGCTTTGAAACGGGATTGAATAAATAAACTGCACCTTCCTGGAGGAAAAAAAATTAGCTCAGGAATGGCTTTGCACAAAGCAATTACCCACCGGTTTGGAACAGACGTCTGTGGTTTTGACTTGCCGAGATAGCCATCGAAACTGCGCTTGGTCCAAAACCCGGAGAGATAAAGTTATCAGCTCCTCCCCGGTTTTACAAGGGAGTGAAAGAGTCAAAACCTTTTCTCATAGCAATTATCTGCCAGGTTCTGGGTTCACTGGACAATAAAATGCGCTCAGTAAATGTACTGTTGTTATAAAACTCCCGGGTTATCTCCACTAATTCATATTATGGCAATATGGTGAGCACTCGGCTGTGAGAAGGCGGCTTTGTTGGGCTGAAATTAGGCAAAGTGCAATAAAATACAGGCCATGGTGACACTGAATTCGCAGCCAGGGGTGACGGGGCAGACCTGCCCAAGTGCCAGCCCTGCAGTGGCGGCATATCCACCATGGGCATGCACTGAAGCAAAACCGCTGAACGCCACCGTTCCTGCAAATGCCGTTCAGCTGTTACAGGTTATTTCTCTTTTGCTTGTTGCTTCCAAACCATCTCAGTGTCCTATAAGCTTCTGTTACTCCGCTTTGTCTTAATGGCTTCCGTACAGAGCTATGCCAAGGTGGATGTATCTCAATATACTCGCACTTTAATGCAGTCAATACTCATTATTTTCAATATTCCTAAGGACGAGCTGCTCCTCTTGGAAATACGGTCACACTGAGGCCCTTAAAGCATCACATAGATGCGTGTTTGGATGTTTAGTTAAGTGTTAGGGGAGCTCACGCTCAACAAGAGCTCGTCTGTCACACCAGGGTACCAGCGGCACTGGAAAGCCCTGGCTGTCCCCCTGCATTACACATTTTTCCTGCTTCTTGCTGAGACACAACGGCCACGTGCATAAAGCCAGACAAGCTCTACCCCTCCTCATATAACCGACAAGACCAAACTAATGGTGCTGGCAACTCCCCTCGCTCTGCTGAGCTCTCAGTGGGGATTCAACAGGGGAAGGGACCACCCAGCTCACCAGGTTTGGCCCCTGGTATGGCAGATGTAGCATCACTCATTGACTTCCTTCTTGAGCTTCATCCCAAAAGCCAGCAAGGGCCCAGTCACGGGCCTGATTCCCCTAACAGCTCAAAATCACCTTCTAACTTCCAGCCCAAATGTGTTCAGTGCTGGTTACAGCATTTGCTCTGGTCCTAACATGATCTTCTCTAGAACTTCCCCTCTGTTACACACTGGTATAGAGAGCCATCACTCTCACATCAGCCTTGGCTTTCCTGGCGTAACCGAGCAGGCTCTTCTCACCCCCTCTCAGACACACATTTTCCTCTCCCCGCGTTGTAGAAATCCTCCCCTGTGCTTGGTGCAGTGACAGACCCCCGACTCCTGGCCACCAGGACTACACTGCACCACCTTGGATGAGGTCTCGCTCGCGCCTGCAGTGACTCCGAATTTCCTTATCTGCGCTGGGAACACATCCAAGAAAGGGATTTGTCTTTTCACCTCAGTGCCCTGGGTCAATCTGTGCTCTGCTCTGCCCGAGCTCTTCTCTGCACTTCCAGATGAGCAGCTTCTCCCCCCTTCAGAGATGGACTCCCCCTGCATTTCTTGCCTTTTCTGTGACTTCCATCCCCAGGGTTAAACAGCTCGCTCAGAACCACGTCCTGATCTCCTTTCACGTTAATGACAAACGGCAATGTCATGGCATCAGATATCTGATCTGCGCACTCCCAAATGTGGAGCTTTAAAACCCATCCGCTGATAAGGTCTAATCGAAGAGATGTGAAGCTCAGTGAAGAAACAACATTAAGAAATAAGGGATCTACCATGTTTCTGGAATATCTCCACACATAAAACCTAGTGGTGCACGTCACAGAAGGATTTTCCAGTTTCTTCTCCAACTATAAGTGTCAGGCAACCAAGGAGGATGACTTCTACCACCCATGCAGTGGGAGAGCCGGGAATAACGGTGTATTTGTTTTATAAACAAAACGGCAGGCTTGTACAAAACCAACCAACCAACCAAATCTAACCACAGACTTAACTAGAGGAGACCACAATCACTCCCTATTTACTATTCATTAAGATCTGTGTACCAGAAAATATTTTCAGCAAGTGAAGCTTCTTACAGACATATATCCGTATTTTATCCATAATCCAGCTGTTGGGGTTTTTTTCCTCCTAAAGGGGGAGATTCATATCTGGCCTATGAGAGGAACAGCTGTAACAAACAGAAAGGCCATTAGGCAGTTTGCCCTGAAAATAAATTAAAAAAATTGCCCCTTTACCGTAGCAGTGAGAAAGGTGACTGAAAATACCCCTGAACGCTATGAGCGGGTGGCAGCTCCCTCAGAGCGCGGGGAGCCTCAGGATCCGCCTTCGGGGCAGGGAAGCGGTTCAGCAAAGATGTGTTCGTGCACGCTTACAGACACACGGTGCTTGCACTGAATGAGAGATTTGCCACTGAGAAAAGCACTTTTTTTGGTTTTGTTTTTTTTTTTTTTTTTCCTGACATCAAGAGAAGCATGCCCTTTGCTGCTTTACCCCCTGGGGGGAACTGCAGCAGTCTGGCACAACTCCTCCTCTACCTCCAAGCAGCCCCTGCCTTGGGGCAATGCGGCAGGACCCCCTGCAAACCAGACAGGGCACCCTGGATTGGGTCGCCATGCAAAGGACATGGATGGGGAGAAACCATGCAAAAATACCATGAGTTTGTTCATGTACCAAAACTTTATACTGTGTCGTAACAGCGTTTGGATGGACGCTGGGGCACGCAGGTAGCTTTGGCCAAGCTCAGCCGAGCGCTCGCTCCAATGGCCCGTCGCTGCCGAAACACAAGTCATGAAAAAGCTTCAAACCCCTACATGGCTCAGCATGCATGCCGCGTGTGTATGCAGAAATCCCCCAGATCAACTTTTCCTATAAAAAGAGACTGTTTCTTGACTGAAAATGGCTCTTTGTGGCAGGGAGGGGAGCTGCGGCGGCAGGTTTCTCTAGGCTGCACCATGAAGCCACAGGGGCTGCCACCGCAGGCAGAGCTTACAGAGCCCCTCAACAACAGAGCACCACTCTACCCACAAATAACTCCACGAAAACACATCCAATTTTTTGACACCGCCCTTGCAGACAGCATTTCCAAGGCTGCAGCTTTCCCAGGGAAAACCACGGCAGGCACAGGCTCCATCCAGCCCACGCTACGTCTAACACGAGTAGCCTGGTTTCAAGCATCCGTACAAGCAGTGGGAGCTACCGTGTCTTTCCTAAGAGCACATCTTAGGCTGGCACATGTTAAAGTTAACCAGTGGCGAAGCCCGCTGCTCCGGCTCAGCGAGGGGAATCGCATCTGCTGGCGGCTGCCCCAGCCCAAAAGCGGGATGCTGGAGGGCTCCCGCTGTGATGCAGAGAAGTGGCAGCTGAGATCTGGCCTCCACCGTGCCAGGCACCACGTACAGGGCTATAAAGAGCCTGTCGCTGTGCCAAAAAATGGATAATTTAAGTAGAAAGGCAGCTGATGGGACTTCCCTGCTTTGCCAAGCAGCCGGCTGGAGAAACACATCTTGCCACAGCAAACATCACCCTGCATTGATGAAGTGGAAGGTCCTTTCAGATCAGTCCTGGGAAGGTCCAAGGACAGGGATCGGGGATAAAGAGGAGCTGCCTGGCAAATGGCAATACTTGGCAAGCCTAAAAAAAAAAGTATCTACTTCCTCTCCTTCAAAACTTTACAGACCTCTTTCCTACCATTGCCTCCCAGACCATAAAATATCATTAGATTTACTCTGACTGAAGATATTAGATGTCTCATGTCTTAACCTTGAAAAACACTTTATCCGCTCGGACACAGGAATTTTGCTTACCTTCATCAAGCAGCAGTGCCAGCAGTTGTTCAACTACAGTATAAATATCAGCCTTTGCCAGTAAACAAATGCAGATTTTGGCACCAGATCTCACAGGAATGATCAAAGAATCACAGAATGGCTTGAGTTGAAAGGGACCTTTAAAAGATCATCTAGTCCAACCCCCCTGCAATGAACAGGGACATCTTCCAGTAGACTGGCTTGCTCAAAGCCCCATTCGACCTGGCTTTGAGCACCTCCAGGGATGGGACATCCACAGCTTCTCTGGGCAGCCTTTTCCAGTGTCTCACCACACCGAGTAAAGAACTTATTTCTTACATGCAATCTAAACCTACCTTCTTTCAGTCTAAAACCATTGCCCCTTACCCTGTCACTACAGGCCCTGGTAAGAAGTCTTTCTCAATCTGTTTTATGAGCCCCCTTTATGTATCGAAAGGCCGCTATAAGGTCTCCTCAGAGCTTTCTCTTCTCCAAGCTGAACAACCCCAACTCTCTCAGCCTGTCCTCATAGGAGAGATGCTCCAGCCCTCTGATCGTTCTCGTGGCCCTCCTCTGGACCAGCTCCAACAGGTCCATGTCTTTCCTGTGCTGAGGGCTTCAAAGTTGGGCAGTACTTCAGGTGGGGTCTCACCAGAGCAGAGTAGAGGGGCAGAATCACCTCCCTCGACCACGCTTCTTCTTGTGCAACCCATGACACAACCGGGTTTCTGGGCTGCAAGCACATGTTGCCGGCTCGTGTCCAATATTTTGTCCACCAATATCCCCAAGTCCTTCTCAATCCATCCATGCCCCAGTCTGTATTGTTATTGGGGGTTGCCCTGACCCAGGTGCAGGACCTTGTTCTTGGCCTTGTTGAACATGGGGTTCACATGGGCCCACTCCTCCAGCCTCTCAAGGTCCCTCTCTCTGGATGACATCCCTTCCCTCAAATGTATCCACTGCACCAGTCGGCTCGGTGTCATCCACAAACTGTCCAAGGACGCTCTCAATCCCACTGTCTACTGCATTAATAAGTTAAAATACATGACAACACCTTGCAAGGAAAAGCCCAGTCAGGGAATGCCAGCATGGACCAAGCAATCTTGCATGTGGGACTGAAGAATGTATGCAAGTTACGCCGGACCACAGTTTCCTGAAACTCCATTTCCATGCCTTATTTATTTTTATTTAACAAACTAAAATCCTAAGCAACAAACTGAAGGCTCAGTGACAACTCATACTAAACAAATTGGCTACTCAGATCATTAAAGCACTTGAGAGCTGCTTTGCTTCTTTCTGTTTATGCTCTACTAATCTCTACGTTTCTCTCAGTCTGATAAAGTAATTAAAAAACACAATCGATTCCACTTTCAGTTTCTGACTGGAGAAAGCATCAAGAGTTCATGAGCTACTGGGATTTTTTTTAAAATGAGAATTATTATTCGCCGCATACTTTTGGTAAATAATCCCAGTGAGTTTAGGTATGAAACAGGTCTGCAAAATTAAATAGGGAAGAATGTAAACTTAGTGTCTTCTGCTTCAAAACACTCCCAGCCTCACCTAGAGGAGCGACTTGGCTGGGAAGTTATTTATCGAAACCAAGAGGCCAAGCGATGCACAAGTGCGGAGGACAGGGCAGGGAGAGCAGGGAGGGTAATGCCTAAGTCAGTTATGCAAGTGGGGAAGCGCGGGGTGAAAGGACAGGCGGACTCAGGGGGATGCACGGCAGCCAGCCTCAGAAAGCTCATAAAGAGCTTTGTCAGGAGCCAGTCGCCTCATCGGTGATGATGATGATGGTGATCCTGCGCTCTGGCACCACCGGCGGTGGGACCCCGTGCCCGGCACCCGGCAAAGCCCCTGGTGGCTTGCTGCCGAGCTTGGGGCTTGCCGGGCACACGTGTGGAGCCTGCAGCGTGCTGGGGAATTCAACAAAAGGGCTTTGATGCTTTCTCTGCCATCTATTCTGGTTTTTAATGCTGATTTATTTCTTTTTTTTTTTTTCCTTCTGCGTTTGCTGCCGAAGTGCCCACGGACAATGAGACTATTGAGCACTTACTCCAGCATGAGATTAGTTTGGGTTTCAGTTTCTGCTGAGCCAGTTCATTTCCTTCCACATTCTTACAGGAACAGATGCTAAAATACAAATGGGCGGTCATCATCATAAAAGCAGAAAAAGGAAGATTTTTCATATAACAGCAGTTAAAATTATTCTTTGTCACAGCTTTAGCCAGAATCGCTCGCTCCTCCATCTAATTGCATTACATTAAAGAAGCAAGGAGCTATTATTTCGTCTTTTCTTTAATAACCAAAAAACCACATGCACACCTCAAAACATGAAAAACCCAACCAAGCAACAACAAAACTGGACAAACTGGCCAGATGAAAAGAAACGTTCAGAGCAGCTAAATAGAAAAATCACTGTAGTCCCCTCCCAAGTGCCTCGCGTGACTGCGGTGCTGCCTTCAGACACTGAATTTGAGCGCCGCAGCAATTAGTCACAAAATCCAAGGCGAGTTGAAACCACCAGATACACCCAAGAGCATCCCTGCACTATAACCAGTTCTTCCCCCACAGAGGAAAACCAAGCAGATGAATAACTCACAGTGAATAAGAAGACGCTAGCCATCCCCAGGCTGTGGCACAGCAAGGACGACAGGATGGCAGCCCTCATTAAACACCCGGCCCTGGTGCCACCACTTAAGTCCGTCCCCCCCGGCTGCTCTCGTATCCAGCGACAGCCCAGAGCATCCTCCCAGGTGGCTGCAGCAGCTCCACGAAGCACGGGGCCACACAGCAGAGACAGAGCCACCAGGGCTTGGGCTTTCTTCGGGGGAAAAAAGGTGGAAAGAAACCCAGATCGTGATTCTCATCACAGCCCTGCTCCGCCACATCAGCCATGCTTCCCTTTCCACCCACAGTTACTCCCTTCATGATTCCTTGTGCAAAACTGCCTACAGTCATCCGGAAACTAAACTGCATCTATCAACTTTATCCCTGCTCAGAAAGCCCCAAGTAGGGCAAGATGCTCCTCCATGCAGCTCTGCTATTCAGATGCTTCACCAGTTAGATGGGCAATCTGCAACCTCTCCAGGCACTTTTTAAAGTGCCTTTTACATACAGATATAATAACCATCATCCACTAATGCTCTTAAAACGCCAGATGCCTCTTGTCAGCCGCCCCAGCTGGGCAACGCCCCTCCTTGACAAGCCTGTACCTCCCTGGTGCAGCTCTGCCAGCCCACTGCCTTACGTGCAGAAAATGTGTTTTTCCCCCAGAAAACTGAGATCACAAAGGACTGGGGCCACCGATTCCCCCATCAGGCTGCTTTACTGCTCAGTGCAAATTTTTCCAGGAGGTTGTTAAACCTCTGGGAACTAACATGCCGTAAAGTATAAATACAGCTGATATATATGTCGGTAGGACTGATGAGGAGAAATCACCAATAAAACTGAGAAAGACTTTCAGAGAATCATAGAATGTGTTGGGTTGGAAAGGACCTTTAAAGGTCATCTAGTCCAACCCCCCTGCAGTAAGCGGGGACATCTTCAACCAGATCAGGTTGCTCAAAGCCCCATCCAGCCTGGCCTTGAACAACTCCAGGGATGGGGCCTCCACAACTTCCCTGGGCAACCTGTTCCAGTGCCTCACCACCCTCACAGGAAAGAATTTCTTCCTAATATCTAATCTGAATCTACCCACTTTCAGTCTAAAACTGTTACCCCTCATCCTATCACTACACTCCTTTATAAAGAGTTCTTCCCCAGCTTTCCCCTGAAGGCCCTTCAGTACCTGAAGGCCCCCTTCAGGTATTGGAAGGCTGCAATAAGGTCTTCCCGGAGCCTTCTCTTCTCCAGGCTGAACAATCCCAACTCTCTCAGCCTGTCCTCATAGCAGAGGTGCTCCACCCTCGGATCATTTTTGTGGCCCTCCTCTGGACCCTCTCCAACAGGTCCATGTCCATATTCTGTCCTTTGGAAAGAAATCTTTCCAAATCATCAGCTTCTGGATTTGAGACAAGCGAGGCAGGTTCATGGAGGTAAAAACAAGTTTCATGGAGGTTTATGGAGTAAAATGGATTTAGCTCACACGGAGAAGAAAGTAAAGATCCCCTCTGGCAGCTCAGGGCAGAACCAGGCTCTGCAATATCTTGCTGACCACAAGCTAGGGGAGTTTCAATCCTGCCTGTAAAGAGCAGAGAAAACTACGCAACTTCCTATTGCCTTTGTCAGCTTCTTTGTAAACACTTTAGTATTAGGAACAGTATTTTAATTGCCCGTACATCCCCTGCATGATATCATTGGGTTTTCCCAAAAAAAAAAAAAAAGGCAACACATTAGGAAATGTCGTAGCATCCTTAATGCTGCAGCTCTGCCGGCACCGGCTCAGCAAACCCCCCCAGTGTCACACCGCTCCTCCCCACCCCGAGAGCAAAGCTCCCAAGTGCCATAGCACAGTGTCCCGGTGGCTCTCAAGCCCAGTTTCAGTGCCGGTTACACCACCGTAACACCACCCCACTGCACCGACACGCGAGGCTGCCGTTACATCACACATTTATGATGGCTTCACTGTTGCTCTGCTTGCTCACCCGTCTCACCCGGAGCTGCTGCTTCCACTCCAGACCTCTCCACCACTCTCTAGGATTCAGGGGCCAAAGCCAGCCACCTCCCTCGTCACCAAAACTCACACGCTCGGGACTGGTGGAGGACTTACACACTCACACCATGATGAGTATTCGCAGAGGGACTTCACGCAGCCCCCCGACACGGGACAGACACCCACAGGGTGCCTACGTACCTCCAGCTGCATCCAGCCCCACTTCCCGCTGGCTGCCCAAGGGGGTGCTGGCTGCCCCCAGCTTGTCCCCTCACCTCATCCCCCCGGCCACCCCGGGCTCAGGCGGGGGGTTCTCCGGCCGCCCCATCCCTCCGGCTGCTCCGCTGCACACAGCCCCGCGCGAACCAGGAAGCAGAGGCGAGCCGGCAGTTTATTTTTAGATGATTTCTTTTTTTTTTTTTTTTTTTTTTGTTCTTTCTTCTTGAATACGAAGCGAAAACACATGCACAAACCACACGTTCACCCTCACTCCGCCCAGCGATGGGTTTTACATTTTACATCCTTCCGACACTCATAAATTCCTGGGCGATGGTGGGGAACAGACGTCACCGTATCACCCCATACATTTCCATTATCCCCATCGTTTCCGTTATCCCCAGTCCTGCACGGGCAAAATAAGAGTCTCTCAAACAGTGAATTAAGTCTTTCTGCGAAGCAGGCAAAGCCTCAAGAAACAGCTGGAAGAGGGAACATGCCCTTAGCATGGCTACAGCATAAAAGTAAGCAAGTGGCTCAGCTTGTCTCCCCTTTCCCTTCTCCCCAAAAACCATCCAGGCTCAGGACATCCAGGAGCACTGGCAGAAGATGTAACTCACACACCTCCAAAGCTTTGCTGCAGACATTTCAGGGAAAGTAGAGCTAGCATGGGATTATTTGTCCCTTCCCACCATTTGAAACGCAGTTCTGAATCCCTGCTACCCAGGAGTTGGCTGTTACTTCTCTTCTGCAGCACCTCAGATATCACATTCTAGTCACTATCACTAGTATCTTTGAGTATTTCGGTTAAAGAAGATATGGGATCTCAAGAGAAGCCCTAAACTTTAGTTTCAGAGGCGCAGGCAGGTAGAAAGGGTTTCCAAGTCATTGATAGTTTTGCAGTCTACAGTTCCCCAGGTTGAATTTTGGGAGCTAGGAGGAGACCGCCCATTCCCATTCAGCGTGGGAACTTCTGTTACAGCACGTAGTTTCCCTCAAAGGCAAAATAAAGGTAAAACGTTGAAAGACTCCCTGTTTTTCCAAAATGCATCTATTGGAAA
Organism: Rissa tridactyla; assembly: GCF_028500815.1. NCBI lineage: Eukaryota > Metazoa > Chordata > Aves > Charadriiformes > Laridae > Rissa > Rissa tridactyla. Next base: position 110,771,970 of record NC_071468.1, on the reverse strand, counting down.
TTCACAGTTCTTTCTTTAAAAAAAAAAAGGGGGGGCACTAGGTCAGCATACACATATCTACACCTACAGCAGCAAGACTTCTGCATCAAAGGGAAGAAAACCTTCCAGGAGCAAACACATTTACACAAGACCCAATTTATGCCCACAGCCTGGTGTGGCACGTATTCAGGCTCTAATGGCAAAATTACCTGTTTCAACCTCTGTTCAAAGGGAAACCCCACATCAGGAGAACATGAGACGGGAACATTATTAATATAGAAATGACTGTTTCAGAGCTCTGAAAAACCTAATTAATCACAGCACTGGTTTTATGAATGATTGTTTGTAAATGCCATGCCAACTCCGCACCACCCTGACCTCACCAGCGATGCCTCATCCCAGGCAGAAAAATCCCCTCACTACTTGCTGGATACCACACTGCTTGGACAACAAGTGTAAGCCATCACTTTGATGAAAGCAAACTTGAAAAAATAAGACACAGGCACTTGAAATCGTTAAGAAGGTGTCTGCTTCAGTTTTAGTATCTCACCGCTGATTTTTACCTCCAAGACAAGAAAAACCTGGTGGGTACGCCATTGCACAGCAGGGCAGGGATGGACTGGACAGCTTCAAGCACTACGAGACTTGAAGACACCAGCTTTGCTTCACAACCTCAACAACAAGAAGATGTTCGTGAATATAAAAAGGTGGAAGCTAAGACAGTTGGGTCACTCCAATCACCTCTACGCTAGGATAAAAAACAGACTCAATGCAGCCTTGCAGATACCTTAATTAATTCAAAATTCTTTTGGAAAGGCTGGCAAATATTTTTGTGCGTTTTAAGAAGCAGAGCTGACACGGAACATCTTTTCCCAGTCCAACCCAACTACCACGTGGTAAGACGCAGGCTGGCTTTAGGACAGCAGATTACATTAGCTAACAGCCACCCCTTGCTTCACTCTTACTTGGCCCTCTTGGCCCGTCGCAACCAGCCAGACTGGGTCTTCAAAACAGGTCAATGTATTGGGACGACCACTGGGGACTGGGGCAGGCTGCACGCTGACACGCTGTTCAGGCACGCTCCAGCCCAGATACACCTTGACCAAACACCTGAACTCGTCCCGTCAAAACCTGTTAAAAATATACCTTTATCCTGTCCTGGATGGAGGCTTAGCCTCTTTCGGGGATGCCAGGATGGGGACGTGAGTGTAGCACCGTGCCGCTGCCCCAAACCCACCTCACCCTGCGCAATGCTGGCAGCGGCATCCTGAACGCACTGCCACCGACGGCAAAGCTTTCCACAGCCTCTGCTTGCCTTATTGCCAAAAGTTTTTCCTACACTGTTAACAAAAAATTAAAGAAAAAAGAAGAGGGTATCAGTGATAAGAGCCCTGGGCTTTTGCTATATTGGAGATATTTCACAAAAATAACACTGCGAGGCTGCAGGTGTCATTACTCACCTTGTCCGTGCTTTATCTGACCATGTGCAGTAACCATTCAACACCCTCTGGCAACACACGGAGGTGCCTGGTGCCAAGTTTAAGTATCCCTTTCCTTAAAACCTGAAAGTTATTTTATGCGAGGCGATGGGGAGGTGCATTTGCTGGGCGATGCGGAAGCCTTATGCTGTGCTGCCGTACCCTGAAGGAGACTTCAATTTAAACCTACTTAAGTAACGAACCGCACCCTGCGAGGAGCAGCGTGCTTACTTCTAGGAAGCATCGCAGAAGCACCACAGTCAGCTACAATTCCTTATTCCCTCCGTCTACAGAAGCAGCATCTTCCCCTTCCCGCTTCCCGAGGCTTTGCCGCACCGCTTTGCCGACGGGGCGGATTTGTGGCTGCAGTAACACCAGCATCCTGGTCCCTTTCCATACGAGACCACCCGTAGTACGGCAGCCCCTTCTCAGCTCACCACCAGGGTGGGCACAGAGACCCACCGACAGCCAGACCCCAGATTTCCAGCAGCGGAGTGCAGCAGCAGTGGGGTGAAACGGGCTGCCAGCCCTCCCCCCCAAGGGATGCTGGCACAGACTCCCTGCGCCAAACACGGGCAAGTTCCCAAGGGAAAGGCCCTCTGTGTCAGGACCTCTCCTTTCCAACCTCCAAAGAAGCCCACAGACTTCTCCAGCAGCCTAATGGACTGTGTTTATTGCTGCATCCTTGGCTTTATAGGTCAACATATACCAGAGAGCTAGCAATTCTCAGCTAATCAGATTTCCATGCAGACTGACAAATGGCTCCCAATAAGAATATAAAAACCCCATAAAATCAACAGTCCCTATAATCAACTCACCCGACGTAATGCAGTAAGCGTGCAGAAAGCTCGTACGCTTTATTAACACATTTGGTCGCACTTTGTGGCAGGATCCCGGGGGGCTTGTGGCGGTGGGGGGACCCCAGCCCGGGCCAGCTGTGGGAAGGAACATGTTCTCGCTGGTCTTGTGCTGTTTCTGCTCCACTAACGCTGTGTCATCTTAAAACTAAATTAGTGGCAATTCCTTGACATACCATTAGTGTGCTTGCCAAATGCCAAAGCCTAAAACCAGACTGAGAACACACGCTGACAAAGGAGGTCCTTGTTCCACCACTGGAAACTTCTTATAGGTGAGTCCTTCCTAGCTACCTAGCCAGACCCCAAAATCCATGAACTGACATTGCCGACAGGGTGCGTAAATCATCCTTCCCATGAAGACGAAGCACATCTCCTTACTACCCTGCCCCTGCAGCTCTGCCACATTTGGTTCCTCGGTCCCTCCAAACTCCAAATCCTATGCATTTTACCCCAAAGCACTTCAGAAAGCTCACTCATCACTGAGAAGAGCTTGAGAAGTTTAATGACATTGCTGACACATATGGCCTCCCTCCTCCTTCCCACCACAGTGCTCGTGGTGACGAGCTTCAAAAGCCGAACCACTGAACCCTGTGAGCCAGGAGAGGAGGAGATGCCGTACAGAGAGGCAGCAGGAAATCACAACCTCCTGCTCCATGATGGCCCTCAGAAGGCCTTAGAAGATGACCAGGATTTCCAGCCAAGACGCTGGTGCTCTCGGAGGTCTGTCTGAGCAGGTAAAGGGGATGGCGAATCTGCCAAGCTCCCCGATTAGGTGTGAAAGAAAAGCCCTGCGCACACAATACTCTTACTGCAGCTATAAATAGCTCCCCCCCCTGCCCCGAACCAAAGTTGTACACATTGTATTGACACTCCTGACTTAATAGGATTTGCTGGGTAGCCCGAACCAGCTCCGGCTGCTGCAGGGCAGCCTCGATGAGCAATTTTCACAACATGTACATACCGTGGGGTGCTGCAAGTTGGGGGAGCATGGGGGTAATCCCATGTGTTCAGTGTCCTGGTCACGCTAAGGCAGGAGGAATACCGTGAGAAATTCCTCAAGGATCTTACCAAGTTTGCACGCACAGCAAGACGGGGAGAAAACTTCCAGGCTGAGCGTTTCGATGTAACAAGCTTATCTCACGGCCACATTACAGAAGCTTCTGTTTCTAGTACCACGGCTGTTTCTTTGAGAAATGAGAGACAGAACACAATGGTCTGATAAAATATATACGATTGTACCATTTATATAATTTCAAATAATTTCCCACCCTGTCTGGTTTACCGTCTGTTAACCTGTGATGCTGACCTGTGTACTGTTAGCCAAATAATCTTTTGGTGTCTCATTTCTACCACACGACCTTTGCGGAGTTTCACAGCCTGCCAGTGGTGCCGAGAATCAGGTCCAACTTGTGCCTTGCCCCTTCGGGCACGTATAAGATTCTCGGTCCCAGGGCTAGGCTGCACTGCCGAGCCCGTGCCTGCCTTCCCATCTGCTTCATCTCCACCATCCACCTCCCACAGCTGAGCCCCCACCACTTCCATCACCTGCTAAAGTACTCCAAAACCTGTCTACTCATCTGCTCTGGGAAAAAACACACTATTGATACTTTCATCCCCAAAATGAAAAAGCACCAAAGACTATTATACCAGAAGTGAGCAGTCAGAGTCTCTTGACTACATAGCCAAATACTCCACTTTGCTCCACCATTGCAAGGGTTGAGCATCACCTGGCTGAAAACGTCACCCTGAAACACTGGGGCCTGAGTCACAGACCAGGAGGTACATTTGTTGTACAGACACAGAACAAAAAGATGCCTTCCTGTACCTCATCACATCACCCCCAGAATCACTCCCTCACAGGCAACAATCCTGAGCAAAGAATGAAGCAGGACATGTATCTTACGGGTTGCCAAGCATTGCAACATGCTGACCAGGGAAGTGGTGGAATCACCATCCCTGGAGGTATTTAAAAGATGGGTAAATGTGGTGCTGAGGGACACGGTGTAGTCATGGTTTGGGCAGTGTTAGGTTGATGGTTGGACTCAATGATCTCAAAGGTCCCTTCCAACCTAGACAATTCTATGATTCTGTGATTCCCCACCAACCCCAGCTTCCTTCAACTGCTGCGCAACCACAGGCAACACAAGAATTAGCAGGACAATTGTAACTGCTCGTTCATGTGATAAATTTTGCAGGTCACTGACTCGACTTGCTCAGGACAAGCTCTCAGGCGTGCCTGTCGCTCCAGACACTCTATGTCTCCAGGGCTTAGGGATACAGTCTCTCCATGCAGCACTTCTTTTTCTGGGATGAGGTTTGGCTATTGGGAGCGCTGGGAATTCATAACACAAGAAGAAGAAACAACAAAGTTGACCTCAAACTGGTTCAATCCACTCATTCGGAAACTAAAGCAGCGAAACCATGATGCATCATTTTTTCCTACCACAGCCTTGACTGTTATGGAAAATGCAGAACTGAAGAAAGGGGCCGGCCCGTGAGCTAACCTCACCTGTCTGCACCCCGTCTGCTTCTTCAGTACGCACGGCACGCCACGGCAATGATATACATAGTGTTTGCAGGGCTATCTAAGAACCCCAGGCAGAAGTGATTGTAAAGAGACATGTAGTTTAAAATTTCATTAAAGAAATGGCTATAATACAATCACAAGTCACTGAATGCACTGGAGGCTTAATGTTGCTAAGGAAAATTATGAGCCTCCTCCTGCAAATATCCTTATCTACCCACAACAGAGAAAGAGCCAGTAGTTCAACATCTTTATTCAACGCATGTACTAGAACAGAATAAGGTGGTCATTAAATAGTTTAAAACAAAGAAGCTAGGAAAATTTAATAAGCCTCAACAAACCCAGTGAAATGGGGCTAAGAGGCTCTACCAGCTATGCCTTGCACTTAGTCCCCTCTTAGGAAACTTCCCAAAGGAGATGGAAGGACAATCTGCTTCCCCACAGGATGGATGACAGACAGGTGGCTCCTTCTGCAAAACCCATTTTCTTTATTCTGCACAAGTGGATAATTCAGCTCAAGGGGAAGGGGGAAAAAAAAAAAAAAAAAAAAGCAGAAGGGGAGGTAAGGAAAACGCTTGAATGTTAGAATAGGCAAACTACTGAGCTAGAAAATCTAGATTAAATTAAGCATTCCTGCAAATTTGTAATAGAGAAACGAATGGCTCCCATCTGGAAGCTCAGCAAATTAACTTGGATCCTGGTTAAGAAGACAGCACCAGAGCCTGCTTCCAGAAATGTAAATATCCAGTGTGCATTTGCAATCCAATCACAGGCTAAAAATATAAGACAACTCAGAGTGGAAATCTGATTTTGTGTCTACCCTTGTAATGGGAAATAAAACAATTGCTCTCTGTAGACGCAGCAATCTGGACTCATTCTTCCTGCTGGAGAGATGCTGCAAGATGTCTTTGCACCATGAAAGTCTTTCAACTGCTTCGGATTGCAAGGCCACAGCTCACGTGTTGGAGGCCTGACTTTTCTCCATCATACTCTGCTTCTCCACCTCCTTTTCCATCCCATGTCCCCGGCTGCTCAACTGTATTGTCCTCAGCTCTCTGTTTCCTTACACCACTTTATTTGGTCCTTATTGTTAAGAGTATTCTTGTTTCTTGTTCCCTGAGAGCTTTATCTTTGGCCTTCCAGTAAGGGATGAAGTGCGCGTGCTCTCAGGGTGCAGACGGAGAACTCAACCACAGGCATGAACAACGCTCAGGACTAAATTTAGCCCAGAAGAGGACAGTCGCTCTGCCAGTGGGAGAAGTAGACTAGGAAGGCAATTTGGAACAGGAGCCTGTTTTAGATGCTCCCTGGTGGTGCCTACCTCCCTCTAGGCTATAGAGAGAGCCTGAGGAGACCAGGCTTAGCCTCTGAGCATCATCCCCGGGGACTTCCTTTCCATGCTACAAAAGGAAGGAAAAGCCATTACAAGTTAATGTCATCCATATGGTTCAAGAACTGACATGGCAAGGGAAGTTTTAGGGTGTTCCACCACCAGAAGGCATTAATGGAAAAAGGACGTTTCTCCGTGGATGAAAGATGTCCTTCTGTGATCACAGCAGGCACAGCTGAGAGTTTTAAACTAAAGAAAAAAAAAAAAAACTCTAGAGAGAGGATAATCAGGAAAATCAGTTAATTCCCACATCTGGTTTTAATAAACAGACAGGGGGATTGGTAAATGTGGACAAAGAAGCACAAAATATCATCCAAACTCAGGAGAAAAAAGAGCGTATTAACATCAATAGCAGCAGTCAGATAGGATGGTAGATAATTAGCCAGAAATTCACAGCTGATGAGTAAGAAACAAGATCAAGGATTAACATACTGATACTGGGAGCCAGGGCGATGCAACGGAAAAGTCAGGAAGCAGAAGGAGAAGAAACTCAGGAGGATGGCAGTCATGGCTGGCCTATGATGCTATGGGGTCCATGCTCCTTGGGGAAAGGAGGGACAACGACATGGGTTGTCCTACACCCTACAGAGTTTGCATGGGAGTGCAGCGTCGATTGCAAAGTCCACAGCAAGATAAAAGTGCTAACAGGGCTTATCGTACTGTGGGACTGTAACTTCCCAAAATACTCAACTGAAGAACCTACTATTAACGTTAAGAGCTGACCACAGATATTCCTGGAAGCAGCAGACAGCAGTTGTAATCCTCCAGCTGCTGAAGTAGAAAAGGGCAATACTAATTTAGACACTGCAAGTAGCTGTAAGTGCTCACAGAAAATAACTCCGGAGGCGATCGTAAACATGGAGAGGTGGCTTAGGTAGAAGAGTACTCTGAAGTGAAACACAGAAATTCATGGTTTCAATTTCCCATACGCTTTGAGGAATCAAAGGAACTCGGCATGGAAGTCAAATGGACTGAAGTGCTCAAGGACACACTTGTAAGAAGTTTAAAATATCTTTATGGCAAAGATGAAAAAAAAAAAAAAGAGAGAGTTGGTACTTATAACCCCAAGTCATGTGGGGGAGACAATGTGGGAATGATTCCCAATCTAACTGGAGAAACGATCACCAAAAAAGGGATTTTAGGATTAAGCAGAGTGCCTGCGAGGAATGGAAAGGAAGGGCTGCTCAGCAAAGGCAGCTGTGTCACGGAGGTCAGGAAGCAAAGGGGTAACAGAGAAATTGCCAAAGTCAAGCTGAATTAGATCATGCAAATAAAAATAAAGAACAAAGATCAAAATGTTCTTCCGTGATACAAATTTAATAAATAAAATAAAAAAGAGTAAGGAAAGCGGCAGACTAGCAGCACTTGGCTGATGCATCTTAAAACGAAAGCACGAGACGGGAGAGAAGCTTTTGCTGTAACAGCATCAGGATGGTGAACGGCAGATGGGAAAAAATAAACCCATAGCGCTCACAAAAAAAAACCCTCAAGCTACTAAACAGCCCATAAGTTAAAACTGAAAGTGGGGCAGTTTCTGGTCGGGGAGGGAGGTGAACGGCCTCCCAGCAGGGCAAGCACCCGAGAGGGGACCTGTGTGTTTGCTGGGGCTGGAAGTCTAGTCGCCCTTCTCTCCACAACAGCATGAGGTTGGACTTGGCAATCAGCACAGCTTTGTGAAACCGGCTATTTTGAAACATGCTGGCCACCACCAGCTCACAGAGAAACCTAAACAACAGGATGATGAGAGAGTCTCACGATGCATAGAGAAAACTATCTTAAAAATAAGATTAAATGGGATTAATTGCCACTTGTAGCATCATCCCTCAGCACTCATAGACTAGACCACTCTTGGTGCTCTCCTTCAGCGTCTTCACATCCCTTTTCTGACCTCAGCACACCATCACCCCTCTCTGATCTCCTTCAGCGGGAGTTGCAGCACAGGCTCTCACATCTGGAGGTTTGGAGGACGGGAGGGTGCTGATTTTTAAACACCGGTCATCAGATCCATCTTGGAGCAGGCATCAAAGCTATACCAAAACAACCACATCTGTTCCTGGGTGGGAGCAGTCTGTCTCATGTTTACTCACTAAAATTTGGTAGCAAATACATTAAGCTTGACAAGCTTTGCTCTGAATAACCTTAACGTAGCACAGATGTTTGCCTGGAATTCTCTCCCTAACTTCGGCATCCTGAGCAAAAGCAAACTGCATCTTTTATAAGCACTGTCATGACTGCTTCTTCCTCCCCGAGCAATTAACGAAAGGTGATTCATTTATCTGAGAAGGCTGTGATTAAAAAAGCGCGCAGTATGAGCCAGTTTTTAAGCCTTCTCATTCTCCAACAAAAGTGTCACTATCAGAGCACAGGGTTGCCTTTAGGGGACGAGAAAATATTTCCGAGTGCACAGAAAATATTACAGAATCACAGAATGATAGAGGTTGGTTGGAAGGGACCTCTGGAGATCATCTAGTCCAACCCCCTGCCAGAGCAGGGTCACCCAGAGCAGGTTGCACAGGAACGCGTCCAAGTGGGTTTTGAATGTCTCCAGAGACGGAGAGTCCACCACCTCTCTGGGCATCCTGTTCGAGTGCTCTGCCACCCTCAAAGTAAAGAGGTTCCTCCTCATGTTGAGATGGAACTTCCTATGCTCAAGTTTGTGCCCGTTACCTCTTGTCCCAACAAGGAGATGTAGCTCTTCCCTAGACCAACACCAGTTTCTCTTTAATGAGCCCTACCACTTCAGGTAGCATGGGTGCAATCTGGTCTACAGCTCCATCAAGCCAGGATTCAACCATACGCACAGTAATTGGTTTGTGCCTGCAGTTTATTGAGAGTTAAACTCAAAACCTCTGCAACAACAGAACTGCCATCACACGAGCCAGGGAAACAAACCTATTACTGTCCAGGGTTATTATTATATTATATTATATTATTAACAAGAACAACTTAAGGAGAGGGTAAGAAGGTATATGAGTAACTCCATGACTTGCGCCCAGCTCCACTGCTGCTCACCGGCTCCAAGCTGGCTCAACCGGGCATGCGACCAAATGTATCATCACTATTCAAAGTAAGGAGAAACAGTTTAACCTCTAACCTGAGGAGATACTCTGAGGACATCTCTTCAAACAGAGAGACAATTAAAACCAGCACTAGCACACAGGCAAGTCCACGGCATCAACAGACACCAGAGGATTTTCTGAGTCAGTTGTCTCGATGCAACGTGGTACATAGCTTTATGACTTGTAGCTGTAAAAATGTTAAAAATGTACAAGTTTACAGAATGTATGAGGAACCAATCTGAAGTCTTTTCTGCAGTCTTGTCTCTTCTCTCACAAATCATTGCATTTTAAAGTGTTTAGTCGTCTCCCTAAATTCAGTCACAAATCAGACTGCTACTTAACTACGCGCTGGGAAGTTCTCCCTCTGCAACACGTAGCCTAAAAGAGAGAACTTCTGAGAAGAAAATCAGGACATAAGGAGGTATTCCCAGTACAAGGACTACTCCAGATACTGAAATGGTCAATGAATATTTAATACAAGCATAGAATGGTTTGGGTTGGAAGGGACCTTAAAGATCACCTAGTTCCAGCCCCCCTGCCCTGGGCAGGGACACCTCCCACTAGACCAGGCTGTTCAAAGCCCCATCCAGCCTGGCTTTGAACAACTTCAGGGATGGGGCAGCCACAACTTCCCTGGGCAACCTGTTCCAGTGTCTCACCACCCTCACAGGAAAAAATTTCTTCCTAATATCTAATCTGAATTTACCCACTTCCAGTCTAGAACTGTTACCCCTCGTCCTATCACTACACTTCTTCATAAAGAGTTCTTCCCCTGCTTTCCTGTAGGCCCCCTTCAGGTACTGGAAGGCTGCTATAAGGTCTCCCCGGAGCCTTCTCTTCTCCAGGTTGAACAACCCCAGCTCTCTCAGCCTGTGCTCACAGGAGAGGTACTCCAGCCCTCTGATCATCTTTGTGGCCCTCCTCTGGACTTGCTCCAACAGGTCCATGTCCTCCTTACGTTGGGGGCCCCAGAGCTGAATGCAGGACTCCAGGTGGGGTGTCAGGAGAGCGGAGAAGGAGAATCACCTCCCTCGACCCGCTGGCCAAGCTTCTTTTGATGAAGCCCAGATGCATTTGGCTTTCTGGGCTGTGAGCACACATTGCCAATTCACGTTGAGGTCCTCATCCACCAACCCCCCCAAGTCCTTCTCCTCAGGGCTGCTCTTAATACATTCACTGCCCAGCCTGTATTTGTGCTTGGGATTGCCTCAACTCACATGCAGGACCTGGCATTTGGCCTGGTTGAACTTCACGAGGTTCACACGGGCCCACCTCTCAAGTCTGTCCAGGTCCCTCTGGATGGCATCCCTTCCCTCCAGTGTATCAACTTTGCCACACAGCTTGGTGTCATTGGCAAACTTGCTAAGGGTGCACTCAATCCCACTGTCCATGTCACCTATAAAGATATCAAACAGCGCTGGGCCCAATATTGACTCCCGAGGAATGCCACTCATCACTTGTCTCCACTTGGACATTGAGCCGTTGACCACAATTCTTTGAGTGTGGCCATCCAGCCAATACCGGAATTTTCACATGCTCTGCACATGATGCCAACAACTCACAAAGAGTGCTGGTGACCTACCATCAACAAAAGCTCGCAAGCATCGTTATTCACCCAGATTAAATATGCATCCAAGTGCATGAATAAATCCAGCCAATGCCCATCATAATTTAAGCACATGCCTCAAATGAAATACAAGATTGAATGTTCTTCTGGCTCAGGGCAGACTTTAAACCTCTTTCATTACATGCTTTTCAATGCAAGACAGAATTGCAATGCTGAAACAAAAGGCATAGACTGAAAGAGAACCAGGATACAAACCACAATTTATTTTATTGTCAGTGTCTTATCTTTAAACCAGTCTTGCAGGAAAAGAACAGCGGGAAAGAGGCTCAAAAATTATTTCAAAGACACTACTGCACTGGCTGTCTGCTAGTAGATTAATCATTTAGTGTCCACTTAGCAATAACCATAATTGTTTTGTAAGACATTCATATTGCAAAATTGCAAGAGCATATAGTAAGAGTGAGTCAAGTTGAATCTAACCCTTCTTCATTTTACATTTGCTTTAGACAGGTTATCTCCAGTCCAGAAAGAACTGACTTCAAAGAAAAAAAAACTGTCATGTAGATTAAAGTTTATTGATTACCCAGACAACAATTCCAGCCCAGCATTTTGAGGTCTCTCCAAGGGGAAAGAAAGAGATGGTATTTACAGAAACTGCATCTAATGAGAAAACCTTCAGGCAAGGAAGGTGAACCCAAGAGCAGCGAGTATCAATTTTTATAGATTATAAACAACTGTTTGCTCTTTTGCTTTATAATTGCATTTCCCTTTATAACTACAGTCCCTACACTCTACCTTCCTGCAGAAACACGCTAGGCTAAGGTGGTCAACGCTGGGTTATATCACAGTAACTATGGGCAATGCATGGTAAGCCTTGCTTAAGTTCACTTTGCCAGGGAGAGCCTTAAATTTATAAGTTTAAGAAAACCCCTGCAACAACCGATGTCACCGAGGGACCCTTTGATTTCCCCCAGTGATTTGAACAGCTCAGTTTTACACACAGCTCCATGATGGAGGAGTATTTTATTTCTAAAACAAATCCCAATGTCCCAAGCAGGTAAATTCACTTCAGAGAGGCCACCGAGCCTAAGGAGATAACTTTTCTTAAAAAAAAAAAAAAAAATAAATAAAAAAAAAAAGCAGCTACTTCACACAAGTCTCCTCCTGACAAGCCTAGTCTCCCTTGGTGACTGAGGACCTGAGCTAGGAGGACTTGGGGAACCAACATGGGCTGCTGCTCCTTCATGGAGCTTCACGTGGTTTTCTGCAGACAGAATAAACTCACTCCTGCAAAGCTAACCCTCTTTACGTTCTCTGTGTCACGGCTGCGGGACGCCAAGGGTGTTGAAACTCCAACACTTGGGATAAGCAAGGAAACCCGACCACGTGGCTGTTGCAGCTTCTAACAGCCCTCAGCTCTGCAGGTACTGGATTTGCCTCCATCAGATATGAAGTACCTGCAGTTCCTCCATCGTGAGAGAGAAGGAGCTAAAAAAAGCAGAGGAGAAAACAACCATGGTTTAAAGAATGCTCTGAACTGAGCTACAGCTGAGCTTGCACGCAAACAGATTTGGGTTTCAAAGACAAGCAGCAATGATAGGAGAGGAATTAAGTAAACAACCATTTGCCAAATATAACTCTCTCAAACAGTTTGTCAGAAAATGGCAACTTTGGTGGAGTGAAGCAATAGGACGGAACAGACATTCTCACAGCGTCACGTTTTTATTTAGAGAAGACAAATAAGAAAAAAATAAATACATCTTGCAGATGGCCTGTCTCTGAGTGGCCCCGATAAAAGCCTCTGTGCCCTGACTTCGGGCCAGCCACGTTCCATCTCCAACTGTGCAGCCTGCAGAAGCATCAGCAATAATTAAGAAAAGCCAACTGCAGTGATAAGCCAGACCTCTATAAAAGAAATACGCATTGAGCTGATACAGATTTATTTTTTTTTCTTTCACTTTTTGGTGTACTAACATGGTGCACTCCTTATAAAGACAATTTCCAAGCGCTTCACAGTTGTTCCTCCCCCCCCAACTCACTGAATCCCAGACGACACCCTCAGCATCACTTATCCCAGCAGCTCTCCAGCCCGGTGCCAAGGACTCCAGGACTCCATGTGTGGCCACCACACAGATACTGCTCTTCCAAGTTGCCGCACAAGTGTCCGAAGTACAGCCCCTGGGAATTTGCTGCGATCTCACAGAAAGCGTTACGAACCACTGATCTAGTCCGATACCTCTCAGTTCAAAGAATTTCTCCAAGAATTTCTGCATCCAGCCACCATCTGTTTGGCCTAGGCCGCATGTTTTCAGAAGCTATGCAACCCTGACCTAAAAGCCTCCAGAGGACGGAGAACCCACCATAACCTGCAACGATTTGCTCCGAACAGTGATGTTCTTCCACCGTTAAGCAGGAATACGGTGCACAGCCGTTTGGGGAGAGGTGGGATAAGGGAATTTGATCATTTTGTGTCGTCTCTCTCTCCGTACCATATATAGCTCAGCGCTCACTTGCGTGGCTCACTGAACGATTAGTTGGCTCGTTCAGGCAGGCAAGGGTAGAGCCTTAAGAAGGTTAAGTGATTTGGGGCAGGATGATCATCTGTCTCCGCCCCGCCGACAATTAACCGTTGCATGGCCCTCATCCGTGCTAGGGCTGAGCTCTGCTGGGGCAGTGAGCAAAGCGGAGGAGCTGAGCTCCTTCCAGCATGACCAGGAACATCCCTCCTCCCTCAGCTTCCAGGGGTTTAAAGAAAGTTGGCACAAAGGAGCCGATCCCATCGAAGCTTCTGGATCCTGCTCATTCCACCTAAAGCTCAGTGTTTCAAACAGCAGGGAAATTAAGCAACAAAGCCTTGCGGTAAGCTAATAAATCGTGTGGTGTATCTATGCTCAGATGGTTGTAAAGAGCACAACAAACTTAAAACAGCCTGCAAACTTCTAAAATTAAATGGTTCTTGGAGTTACAAAGGTCAGCCATCTGTTCAAATGTTCATGTTATAGTTAATTTAACTTTTCTTCTTCCGTTCTCCTGACTCAAGTGTACTCCCCAGGAAGAAGAAAACCTGGCTGAAGTCACCCCAGTTAGATAGCTCTCCTTGTCCACAAAGAAGTGCCCACAAAAAACATCTTTATGGTTAAGACACACCACAGAAGCAAAGGAGAGAAGTGGCGGAAAGAAGCAGTATGTTATCCAGGTCTCACAAAACATCAAATGCTGCAAAGAGCCGGGACTGCAGATGACATTCAGAAGAGAACTCATCGGGTTCCGAAAGCTACACGCGACGTCCCCACCATGGCAGGAGACCTCCAGCCCATCCTTCCCAACCTCTGCTTGGCCTTGCAGGGCTCCTAGAAAAACTAGAGAGCATTACAACAGCCAGCTTCAAACTGTCATCTCAGGATGTGGAGGGCTTCAAAGTGAAATATGACTGTTCGCAATGGACTTCACATACATTTCTAATGGAACTGTTTGCTTTAAAAAAATAATAATTAAAAAAAAATTAAAAAGCAGCAAGGAAGGCCAGCCTCAGGCTGAAACTGAGCTTATAGGGGGAGAAGCTCTGAGCTGTGTACGGTGTGAAGAGAAATGACACAAAACAACCAAGTTCTCCTGTTCGGCATCCTTTCAGAGTCTGGGTTATTCTGTCCTCTCTTCTATGCTTTACTAAAAGGGGCTGGGCAGGGGCGGGGGGAAGGAAATAAAAAAGATGACAGGTTCTGATCAAGCTGAAGAATGAGGGGGACAGGGAGATAGAGCCGTAGCATGTTATTTTCAGGAAGAAACAAAGCCTGGCTAGGGATAAGTAAAAGTTAGGCAAGATGGGTGGCTGAGGATGGCTTGGCCTTCTGCAACCTCCAAACACTCTTGAAATGCTTCTTCCAGGAACCGGCCAACACACTCCAGATCACGGGCAGCCCCTTGTCTCTCAGGACCTCGCTGGCACGAAGGAAAAGGCAACACATGCATCTTTACATGTCCAGCTTTAAGCTGGGAATGACGGTTTCAAAGGAGACAAGGCAACACGCTGCTTTATTGTGTATCATTTTGAACCAGCAGGAGCTGGAACAGGTTTTGATGGAGACATTTGGATAAAATTCTGTATAACAGAGACATTGTGCAGAACTACCTACTGGGTTAAACACCGCCGAGTTTGGATGGAGAAAAGTGCCCCCATATTCACTGGGAAACCCATCTAGGAACAGATGTGAATCCTTGGTTTTGCAGGTGGCTTAATTCAGGGGAATAACAGTGAATGAATTATCTGGAAATGCTGCCATTCATTATTTTCTAACAGCTCCAGCTTAAAACCTAGCAAAGACTTAGCAGCTTGACCTTTGGGATGGATGTAAAAGCAGTGCTAACAGCACCAAAACAAAATATTTTCCTGTTTTTTTAAAGTCGATAGGACCGGTATTATTTGAAGAATGGTAGCCTAAGGGAATCTGCTTCACTGCAAAACTGTTTAGGCAGCTGCCATTAGTTTAAAAGCCCATTTTTGTTTAATGACTGCAGTTTCACATTCTCCCAATGCCATGCATCATAACTGTCATCCCTAAACCTTAGATTTATGAAAGCATCCAGCAGCATCATTGTACTCAGGGGCCTGCTGACATTCCCATTATTAAACCACTTCTTGCAGGTTTTGACTTGCATTTAGGCATAAAATCCCCTGCATTCTGCGTGGGTGCTGTCACGGAGGTGGATGCTGCTCCGCTCCCCCAGGCTGCCTGGGACTCCAGGCAGAGCCATCGTCACCCCCGACCCAGACATCTCACAGAGCACAGGAGGATGAGGGGAGAAGGATGCTTGAGATGCAATGAGAAATAAAATCAAACTTTTATACTTGTTTAGCTAGAAATAGACAGAACCACTCCCTTGCCATTACGGGAAGGGATGGAGAGCATGGTAAAGGCCCACCGTCCTACTAGGTCACTCTTTATCCAGGGTGGAGAGAAAGCATGTGGCTGGAGGGAAATACAACCGCAGAGCTGGCAGATGTCTGGAAACAACCAAAGAACCAGATAGCCTGGAAAACTGAGCCCCATTCCTTAGAGACCCAGCTTGCGATCTTTAAAAGCACACTGATACAAGAGGACAATCTGAAGTCATTTTCCAGGTACTCTACAAAATTCAACATTTAGTGCCTTCCTGCTTTGAAATGTCTTTTATACCTGCTATCATCTCTCAATCCTCCATTCAGTTGCCATTTTGCAGGTAAATTCATCTCCCACTATCTTTATAGTGGCGAACAGGGACCATTCAATCCTCTTACCTGACTCTTTAAGTGAGGAGCAGAGTTTGTCAAACATATTTGGTCAAACTTAAAACAAAAAAGCCCAAACAAAAGGAAAAAGCTCTTTTCCTCATATTCAAAATACTTCGAAAGCATATGCAAACGCAGGGAAGGTACTCCTAGTATATTCTGAAACCAATCTGCTCAAGGTTTTGAATCCTGAAGTTTCTATTTTCAGACTCTTATATTAACATACCTATTGTCTCCTTGTTACAGTGTTAAAATATTTCATCATAATTCAGAAAGAAGGTATTTTAATCTAGAAAAAGACTTAAAAATGAACTGCCTTAGTGATTCCAATATAAATGATCAGAACTAGATAATTAACTATTCTGCCATAGAATCATGGAATGGTTAGAGTTGGAAGGGACCTTAAAGATCACCAGTGGTAGCATTTCTTAGGGCTTGCCTGCTACGTTCCCACCAGTATCCTGGTGCCTTTGGGTGCTAGGAGCCAATTAGAGCAATTAAGCTGATTGCCAGCTGGGCTGCCCTGGGATACAGAGCCCTAGAGGATGCCTGCAGGCATGTACACACCAGCATCGAGCTGCTCCACCACCGTCAACCATCGCCTCTCCTACCAAATGCCAAGGAAGGCCAGAAAGATGCTCAGAAACCCCCCAAGAGAGACAGTGCTGCATCCCCTGCTCTGGAGCAGCCCCTCATTCCAGCAAATCCTGGAGGTAGGAAGTTTGGGGGCAGGTGATGTCCTTCGTACTATGCTCCCCAGGAAGGGGGCTGCATCCAAACCGTCTACGGGAAACGATCCCTGACCCACTTGAACTCTTCTAGGCCACCCCTAAAGCACCAAAGCAACACTGTGAAGCCATTTTTCACCCCCAGCTAGAACCGAACCAGGCTTTCCGTGGTAGCTCCTCGCTGACTCCGCAAACTCTGAGACCTGTCGCAAAGGAAACTAATTTCAACCAGCTTCAGAGCAGGAATATTTGTCCCAACTGAGAGAAAAATCACGCCTCGCTTCTCATTCATTCCCTTTCCAAGAAAGACCATGCTTTTTTTCCCCTCCGGAAAGGCACCAGCTGGCAGTCTGTCCAACCGGCAGGGACACAGACAGACAGACATGCTGTCTGCAGACAGCTCTGACTGCGTCCCTCAGCCGAACTCAACCCCAGGGCGTGCGTTTGTTTTTGCTTTATCAGGGCACCAAGCTGCTGCGGGGCCATAAGGAGGAGAGGAGCGAGGAAAGGATCCATACCAAATTACTGTGGGTTTTTTTAATTAATAGGGGCGAGGCCTGATATAAAAGCCAGAGAGGTGGAAGGATGCGAGTGCTGGTGTGATGTCCGTGGAAGGGCTCATTTGTTTGAATTAGATGACCCCGCGAGGGCTCAGATGGATGAAACCCACTGGATCCCCTCAGTGCTTGCCCGGGTAACTCCGCCGAGCATCCCCAAACTCACTCACCCTCTCACACCAAAGCCCCCCGCTTATACCAAGGCTCCTCCCAGCAACTACCAAGTCCCTGACCACAAGCCAAGACACCTTATTTTATTCCAAGCTTGGCCAACGTGATGGAAGTCACAAAAAAAATTAAAAATTTAACGACTCACTGTAGAGGAAAGCGGGGGGGTGGAGGGGAAAAGTGTTGAGCTCATGACTAATCTTTGCAGCTTTTGCTATGGACAGGATTTGTAGAGCCATGTTGATTTTTTGTAAAAATAGTAAATCGTATTACCCCCATGCTGCAAGACCAAAGATTCACAATGATACCTTAATACAGCTTAAATAAAAATAGCACTACCTGAGTCAATCTGAGCATGATAATGCTTTGTAATCCCACACTATTAGAGGATGAACAGTTGTATAGCAGTGAATCAACATGAGATACTTGCATTAGGAGACGCTCCTTTTTCATGCTATATAGCAACATCTATATAAAATGTAGAAGGCAGGTGGGGTTTGTAAGAGGCACAGTACACAGTGGGGAAAACTGGGCTATTACAGAATAATCCAAACCTGGTATCCCACTATCTTCCAGCTTGGAAATCTTGGTTAAAAACTTACATTTTTAAAAGCAAAGCCCGCTTTTAAATTTTCTCCATTACAGCAAAGAATTAATGAAAAAGTTTGAATTTTAGAAGTTTTTTAGAAGTGGGCAATTTCGAAGCCTGCGTGTACCCAGGCGGAAGGTTCATTCATAAAAACAAACACGGATGAACTGCAGCATTGCACATTCATTCTGTTTTTTTTCTTAATATGCTTGAATGAGAAAACAGCGTATTTGGAAAGCAAACGTGCAGTACAACATAGAAAAGCTTCAACAGTGGAGATATTAATAAAATCTGTTTGTAATAAAAATGTAGAAGACAAAGACTCAAACAGCAATTTTTAAAGGTGGTAAGGAGGAAAAAATGCAAGCTTTGATTAGTGACACATTAAACCATAATAAATTCTTCTTAATTACTTTGTTACATAAGCCACTCACACAAGGTACTTCATTTGCTATTGTGCTCCCCATTTGTTCTTTTTTAAGACACATTTTCCAATTAATTGCACTTTTTTTCCCCCCACTGTGGTATAGTCGTATGTATAACAGACATCTGGCCCCTGCAGCTTCCTCCAAAGGGTTTTATCAGACTGTGGGGAAAGGTACCAGGAAAAGCTAACAACACTGAAAGGTCTCCCTTTCCCCAACAGGATTTGAATCCTCAAACCAGGGACTTTCCAAGGCTGCGGTGCGGAGGATGCCCAGGGAAAACAGCCTCAAATTCTCCTTTGTTTTGCCTGCTCCCTCCTCCTCCCTGGTGCTCAGCCCAGCTCTGCTGCTGCTTCTTCCTTCCTACAGAGCCCAGATGCTCACAGGGAGGGGGACCCCATGGGGCCCTGGCTATGGGGACACGTGGGCTGTGGGGAAGGCAGGGAGATGTTGGCAGGGACAGCAGAGGAGGAGCCACGCCAGGTGGCACTGGGACTCAGGGATGAGGACATCCTGGTGACAAAGGTTGTCCTAGAAATGGAGAAGATTCCAAAGCCAGGCCATGGGGAGGTGTACGCAGCCCCACTCTATGCACAGGGGTATTTCCAAAACCAACCCAGCACCAACGTCAAGAACATCCACTGATTTCAATGCTGAGCCACAGGTGGTCCTGAGGCGTCCCCAGGAGCCCAACACTCCAGTACTCCGTGCAACCACCTTTCCCAACAAAGGTTGCACAGATTTCAGCTCAGCTTGCAGTTTAAAAATAAAACATTTCTCAAAGCCAGTTTGGTAGGACAGATCTGTCAGTCTTTCTCTGCAAAAAGTTTCACTTCAAAACTCAAGTCCTGGATGTTGCAGCGATGCCCTGGCCCGGAGGAGCAAGGAGCCCCGTTTCAGCTGCAGAGCCACACGTCCAGGCAAGCAACAGGCAATCTCTGCTGTTGTTCACACCACTTAGGACAAGAGGACACAGCCTCAAGTTATGCCAGGGAGGTTTAGATTGATTTAGAAAAATTTCTTCACCAAAAGGGTTATCAAACATTGGAAGAGGCTGCCCAGGGAAGTGGTAGAATCACCATCCCTGGAGGTATTTAAAAGACGGGTAGACGTGGTACTTAGAGATATGGTTTAGTGGTGGTTTTGTCAGTGTTAGGTTGATGGTTGGACTTGATGATCTTAAAGGTCCCTTCCAACCTAGAAAATTCTATGATTCTATTCTATGATTCTATTTCATGCCCTATGCTATTTCATGGGCTGCGGGTCACAGCAACTCGTGCACTTCTCTGAAACAGCACAGAGGTGACGGCGATGCCACTGCTGCTGCTCCACCGCATCCCACCGAAAGCGCCCTCATGTCCACATCACATCTCCAGCCTCCTGGCACAAGCACCCCAGCGGCACCTCAAAACACGCCGAAGCACAAGGGATGCCAGGACGGGCATGAATTTGGCTGTCCTGCCCTGGCAGCCCCAATGCGGGTGCTGGCTCCCACTGCTCAGAGCTGCTTATGTGCTTACAGGCAGAAACACGGGTAAGCAGCTTGCTCCATCAGAGCCTACGGAACCCCATCAGGAGAGCACCCAAGTGCCGGTTCCCCCCTTCCCCGGCCAGCACCCTCACCTCCAGCTGCGCTCCGCTGGGGTAAAATTCGAGCTACTTTCAGGCACTTCCATACTTTTCTCTTTCATGATGCTCTGCTTTGCTCAGAAGCCACCCGTGTGCCTCTGGCCACACATTACACTTCGGAAAAAGCCCAGCTGGATCAGCACCAGCCTGCCTTCAAGTCTGTCTCCTGCTGTAGGTTAAACATCAACCAACACAACCAGACCACCGTAAGGCTCCATACAGAAATTCTTACACCCTGGAGATGTAACCTTCATACAGGTACGGATCATGTAAATTCCCAAACTGGAATAAAGGACACGCCTGCGTTTGAGAAGGTAAGGAGGAATATAGACCATTCAAGCAGCAAAAATGTGATGTATAAACACCTGACACCTCTAAATCCTGCTTGCAAAAGTGCAGCAGGAACCGAGTTTCCCCAAAAGACCACAGGACATTCATGCTTTTGAAAGCACTACCCAAAGGGACTATCCAGGAGAAAAAAAAAAACACATTAACTCTGGCAAGCACAGTCTGGAGTATTAAGAAGTTTTTTACTTATAACCTATTCAGGTGTTACCTGTAACAACAACACAGGAAAATCCAATTGTAAGCACAATTTAAACTGACAGTTTAAAATTGCCTGGCCTTTACACACACGGTATTACAGTCACCAACCCCACGCTCCCCTCTGCCCTCAGGAAAAGGGAGCTTGATTCATCTTTCAACATTTCAAAAAGACCGACTGGTGATTCAGGTCCCAATACAGCAATTATCCGCACAAACAGCGTGCAGGTTTATAATACAGATCCAATCGGAGCTGTGGGGTTGGGGGAGAGGAGGGGTTCATAAGCTATTACTCACGAGAGCGTTTTGGCAAAGGCACACAAGATTCATAATTTGGCCTTATAAGACTCGTGGTTTATGGACATAAGCCTTAGTCAGAAGAACCGTCTGGGGTTAAATTAGCTCCCCTTATACATGAAAGGGAAAACATGATTAGCACAGTTTATTAAGTAGGGGATGTTTTCATCGATGAAAGATTTAATTGGGAACAAATACATTTAAGGGGCATTACATAAGACCCTTTATAAACATTAAATAAGCTTCTTCTGGCCAAAATGAGCATATATTTAATGTAGACACAAGCACAGTACAACACACCAAACCCCAGCTCCGACAAGAAACAAGTGCAGGTGGCTACATTTCAGCTGTACGGACACTTCAAATCAACCTGGGACCATCTCTGTCAAAAGGCACCTTATCTATGGAAAATATATTGATTTAGAAGATGGAGAAGTCCATTAGAGGTTTGGGACATTCAACTGTAGTTCATTAGTCAGTCTGAATACACAAGAGCTCTAATAGCTTGTATCCTGTGCACTAGGGAAATGTAACTAAAGAATAAACTTCCTGAGCAATTAATGGGTAATGATATAATTTGGTTAATCTCATTGGAAAGAAATCTAGAATTGAAAGAGGAAACAGGGGACATATTTCTCTAGAAACAACGAAAACAAACAGCAAAGGGTGCTACATAGCAGAGTCCCAGCTGGCACTCGCCGGAAGAGATCGGCTCCACCAGAGGAAAAGAAATCGCACTGATTTACATCAGCGTGAGAAGTGGCTCTCCGGCTGCAACGCCACAACATCGGCATTTCTTAGCTGTCTCATGCTCCTGCAGCTCTTTACCGATTTAATGTTTCACTGACTTACAAACAAGGACCTAATAAAGTGCATACAAATGAAATATGTGGAAGTCTTGGGTGCAGGCAGGACAAAATCATTCACACACAGCAGAGATTAGCACAAGTTATGCAGGTCATTTAACCCTCTGGAAGTTGCATTCCTTTAGATGTACACAATCAGAGCAGAAAAAAAAAAAAAAGGTTGTTCTGACACAGAAAACACTTTGCCGCATTGTACAGTGTAGGCTTTTAGTAAAAAATACAGCATAATTTGTCCAGATTTTCCCTTAAGTCAAATATTCTTAAAAATATAATATCTATTCCACTATGCAAGTCTCAGGAAATTCATTTTGGTGCAAAGGTAAAGCTTAACATTTTGATGCTAAACCCATACTCGAAGATTGGCCCTGCCAGCTTTAAAATTAAAGCACGCCACACGCTCAGCAAACACAAACTGCTGCACCCAATGCAGAACGAGAACCAACTCTTGTATTTTCTATTACTAATTTAATTTTTCCTATTAGTAATTTAAAGAGTGCCTTGAAAGGAGCAGGCTCTGGAAAGTACTCACCACCTATCTTGCAACCTCTTCAGAGAAAGTCCACAGGGCTCGATTGCCTGGAGGAGGAGACACAAACCAAATAGGCTTTACATTACAGCTTTCTTCTAAGTGACAACCTTCCCACTTTTTGGCCTCCCCTGTAAAAACCCATTTTCCCAGTGAAAAAGAAATCAGAATTAATACAAGTATGCAAAAACACCGCTCCAGCCCTTACCCTACACTGAGAAACCACTTTGTTGCCTGCATTTGCATTTTATTATTTGTCCTGACGCAGAAAATAGCACCCATGTTGAAAAATGCAGATTTCTCTCGAATTCAGACAGCAAATTTTCCTGGCATTCAAAAATCTGCTGAAACCACCCTTCCTACTTCAAATCTTTTTTATAAAGCTCCTCTTTCAAAATAAGCAAGTATCAAGTTCAGATTCAGCAGGTTTGCTTGGCTTATTCATACCTCAAAATATTACTATGCCAAGATCTAAAAATAGGAGAAAAAGAAATAAAATACGAGAGAGCCAGTTTCAAGTTTTCTGGAGCCATTAAGCATTCCTCTGAAAGGTTAGGAATCACTTCTCTTTCTGCTGAGCATGCTTCTCGAGAAAGCAGAGTATAATAATTTGCATCCCTTCAGCATCTGCCAGCTGTGAAACCTGAGGGTTCATCAGAGCGTACGGAGTCACAGACCAGAGCACCAGGAGCAGGCTCACCTGCTCCTGCGATTCTTAATCTCACAAAATCTGTGGATTAGAAAATCGAAAACAAGTGACTCGC
Organism: Rissa tridactyla; assembly: GCF_028500815.1. Lineage (NCBI taxonomy): Eukaryota > Metazoa > Chordata > Aves > Charadriiformes > Laridae > Rissa > Rissa tridactyla. The sequence continues at coordinate 110,748,758 of NC_071468.1, read as the reverse complement.
TCCGATTCCCGCTCTCCCAGAGAGCTGACCGTGATTTCCCCCTCTGCCGAGGCCAGGCACAGCTGGGAAATATTCATCGCCTCCAGCCCAACGCCTCCAGCCCCACCACACCAACTTCTTTCCTGCCAGACCCTTGTCCAACCCGGTAATCCCACAACTTCTGCAAACAAAATCCCACCAGGTTTGGGACCCGACTCCCAGGTGCCTCCAGCTCACCCCTAACGCACACATTTGGTCTGCCCAATGCAAAAACCCAACCACAGAGATCCCAGACATTACCAAAGCATCTTGATAGTCTCCTTCAACACTTCACCATCCCTTGGTGTTTCTACAAGTAGGAGTTTCTTCCTTTCATGACACCATTCAAACTCATTACCACTTGCCCAAACCCCCACAGACATGGGACAGAGGTTTCTCCCCTCGCAGCAGTCTTCAGACACGGCAAAACCCTGTGCCAATCCTTCACTTCCTCTCCAGACCAAATACCTTACTCCTTCCCATCTTTCCTCTTGGGTCCTGTTCTTCAGATCCCCGCTGGCTTCTCTCATTTTCTCCACATCTTCCCCCAGCTGCAGTGCCCCACGCTGGCTCCAATACTCCAGCGATGCCAAAGCCCCAGGAGACACAACACAGGACACCGTGAGTCCCTGCTCCTGTTTATGGAAGACTGTGTCTGCTGCTGTTGAGGCAGGATGATGCTGGCAAAGCGGTGCGTGACCCACCATGATCCCAAGGCGTTTTTCAGCAGAGCCTCTCCAGCCACCCCCCAGTACCCTGTACAGTCAACTCATTCACCAGCAATAACTGCAAGCCCATGTTAACACCTTCGGGTGTGAATGATGGACGCTCCAAGCTAATTTTCTGGTTTTGTCCAAATCTATTTGAAAATCTAATCCCTCCTCCCAAGTGCTTGTAACCTCCCCTACTTTGGTGCTACCTGTTGAGTCTGAACCAGTATTTTATCAAATGTATCAATCACAATGACCCGAGCCACAGGGTCCACCTCTGGAAATCCCCACCCAATACTTCTTCTAAGCTTGATGACGTACTGGAGCTAAGCCTGGAGCACGGTTAGCACGCCTACATTGCACCATCCATAAGGCAAAAATTTCACCCAAATTTCTTTTCCCTGGCTTCCTTCTGACAATATCAAAACAGTGCCAAAAACCTAACTAGGACTGAAGTACATCATATCATCTGCCTCTCCGTCTATCCACAAGGCCTATTACCCTGCTGTAGAAGCAAATGAGGATGTCTGACATGATTTGTTCCAGACTAATCCATGCTGACTGTTACTCAGAAGCACCCAGAAGATACCTAGGTGGGAAGTAATTTATTAACTTCCAGGAAAATACCATCATAAAAGTCTGACTTATTGTACTGCAATTCCAACTCCTCCTTTTTAAAAAGTTTAGCACTATATTTTTTGCCTTTTCATTCTTATGGAAACCTCACAAATTCTCCACAAGTTTTCAGAAATAATCACCCAGAAGAAATTGAAAAGAACCCAAGTCAAGCAGCCAGCTGAAACCCAGCTCCTTCTACAAATCATGAGAGCAAAACAAGTGTCACGGAGGTGAGGTTGGGGCATCCCACCCTGCTGTGGGGTCAGCAGTCACCCCTTGCAGGTGCCCTCTCCCCTGGCCACTGGTGGTGCTGGTGACCAGCTTCTACTGAAGACCAACCCTGGTACATGTGTCCTCCCAACATCTGGGGGGTTGTTTTCAGCACACCCTTCCCTAAGGCCCAGAGAACCTGGAAGAAAAAATAAAGAAAAAGAGACCATCCTTAAGCGAGTGGTCCCTAAATGGTTCTTTTTCTATTTTATCCTAGCACTTCCCTCATCAGTGCAGATATTAACTACGTCAGTCTTCTGCTCATAGGAAGGAAGATCCAAGTCTCCATGAAATTTTCTATTACTCTTGAGATCCCTAGGCAGACGCTCACAAATGTTGCAACCTTGCAGCAACACCAGCATTTAAACAAGTCATTTTAACGTCAACATCTTTTTAGGAAGAAAACCTAGTATCCTCATTTTATACAGCGATGGATGTTACCTCTCCAAGCTGCCAACGAAACCTCATGGAAAGGCGAGGTAAGGATTGAACCCAGCCAATGGCACAATAGGAGACACAACCCAGAAGCTCTTCTGATTTCTATTCCGTGTTGGTGGTACAAAACTGTTGTGCCTTCCTCATTCAACAGACCTTACAGAATAGTGCAAGATTATTTCGTCATATTTATACGTTCAAAATAAATGGCATTTCCCAGTCCTTGGCTAGATTCTGGCATCCCAAAAGACTTTCTGGGGAAAATAATGGCGACGTAAATTCTTATAATCACATAAAACCTTTGCTCCAACCTGATGGAATAGAGGGTAACCGGACAGCACATGTTAATCTCTATGTTAACAGCACATGAAGTATTTAAATCCACTGCCAATTAAAAGTGAAGTATAATTGAATTAGCAGAAGCAACTTATGGCAGAAATTCAATTACGAAGCAGAATTAAAGGAAGAGATGTCAGTAACTTTTGGAGGCTGGGCAGGAAGAGGCGAGTGCATCAATCTACTATTTTCAGAGCTGCCAGCAAAAAGCTTAAGGAGGAGACTGATTCCAAAGAATCATTTGTAAAGATCCTCCTTATAAAAAGAGCTTCATTGGCAGACCGGAGAAACCAAGGTGACAAATGGGTTTTTGCAGATCACACTTTGATCTATCTGGAGGGGTAAAACTCCCTCCTGACGGTCACACATCACCCACCCCTGCCTCCCCCGCAGGCCCTGCAGCCCTGCCACATCCTGCAGCGTCCTCAGACCTGCCGTAGCTTGCACCAAAACCCTTGCAGACACCTTTCTTTTTCTTTTATCTTGTTTTCCAAAGTGATTTTAACCCCATTCCTTTCTTCGAGTCATAGACATTATATATTAAGTAGATTACCTTCTACGTGATGGAGAAGCTTCGAGTCTCGTGGGCACTTTTCTTCCTTTAATGGCCACTATTTTACCCTGCCCTGTTCTAGCCTCCATTTGTTACCCTTTGGCTGATACTATCCTTGATCAATGTCGATGCTGATTACCGATAAGGCCCTCCCACACCTCCAAGGTTCAGCTTTCATAACTGCATTAAGACAAATCGATACTGTTATTAATGTTGCTACGTTTGTGGATGGTGTGACCTGCCTGCAAACACCGCATGGCAGCCGTGGAGGTAAATCCCAGCATTACATGAAGTCTCTGCTCTCCCTTATTTGCAAGTTATTTTTCAACTAGATTCTGCTATTTTATAAAAATGTGTTATTTTTTTTTCCTTTTTCCTTGCAAATGCAAACTGGTGAGGGCTTGTAGGACGGACAATTTTGCGGTCCCCTTTACACGTGGGTAGCAATAGTCCATGGACAGCCAAGAAACTAATTGTCCTATCATTTGCTATGCAGTTGGGCTAGATCCTCATTGTAGGTCCCTTCCAACTGAACTATTCTATTCTACTCTAATTTCCCTCCAGCCCCCCAGCCGGCCAGCTCGTCACCCACCACTGCACCCCACCTTTGGCTGTTGCACTTCTACACATGCTTGTGGATGCATCCAGACTGCACATGTAGTTGTGCCAGCACTCGTGCCGGGGAGCAAACTCCTGTGGAGTGTGTCCACCCAGCCCTTCCTCCATGGCACAGTCTCTTCCCACTCACCTCTCGCCCCCTTTCTCCTCCTCACCTCACACCAGGCCCGTAAACCACCATGCTTGGAGCCTACCCAGCAGCTCTGAAACTCCCAGAGGACTCTGTCCTCCAGGCTTGTTTTGTTTAAGGCCCTTACATCCCCGAAGCGGCATCGGTCAGTTCACCCTGTCCATCAAAAGTCTGTCACCACCCAAGCTCATTGCCAAAGTCCCCGGGATCACCATCCGATTACCGCTCGGCACGGTTCAGAGAGCCCAGATGCCACCACAGCCCTGCTCAGGCTCTTTCCCTCAGCTCCCGGGCAGGTTTTCCAGCCCATACTGAGCTCCAGGGTGCTACAACTACAGATTTAGATGGTGGCTAATGTAAAAGCTAATTCAAGTGTTCTCCTCAATACCCTGCTCTGGCTGTGGTGCAGAAGCTCCTCAGGCAGTGCATCCCCTGAGGGGCTGGTACTGCTGAGGGAGGTTTCTGTTGTGTCAACAGACTAAACTGCTGTCCCTCCTCTCTCTGCCTTGGATAACTAGTGGCACCTCTCCCACTACCATTTCACCTAAGCAATGGGCTTGCCACACCCCGCAAAATTATAATCCAACCACGGCAATGGGAAACTGATGTACGGAGACCCTGCAGCCTCCCCAGGAACATCTCAGGAGGCGTATGGTTAAATCAGAGATTGAATGTCGCTCCCTCCAGCCCCAGGTCATCAGCTGAGCCACAAGTGCATCAGCTCTGGTAGCAGACAGGAGATAAGCCCTATCTATGCCTGCTTCCAGCTGTCACCACCACCATAACAACAGCAAATCTCAACTTGAACGCATCAAGCTGGACATATGCACCAAGATGGTCACACAGCCCAAAAACGCTCAGTGAAAGTTGCCGGCAGCCACCATAGTGAATCGCCACTTCTCAGAGGGGAGACTGTAAGCAGAGGGCTGCCAGGGCATGAAGGAAACACCGAGCACCAACAGTATCAGGAAACAGCAACAGAGAGGAGTTCAAAACACCCCTCGCAGGCCGTGTTTGCTTAGTTGGAGCATCTCCTGCACCTACTGATCGAACAAACTCGAGCTCCCAAGCTACTTTGATTTCTCATGCCGTAAAGCAGCCTGCATTTTCAGAAGGTGTCCAACTCCTGCCAGCTCTCTGCCTTCAGGCTTTCTCCCTCTGCAGTTTATTTGGACAATTTTCAAACACAAATTTTTCCAGCCGGTACCTACACCTGCTCACGAAGCCACCCTGACACTGCTTGGTGAATTTAACCTGTAAGAGTGAGGTGAAAAGCAAAGCCAGGTCCACCTCTCAGCAGAGAAGACAGAACAAAGCATGATGGATGTTGTACCATTAAAAAAAACCCACAAAACAAAACAGGGAGAATGGGGCTGCTGGGCGTCGTGAAGATGGTGGTGGAATGTCTGCCTCAGCAGAAGGTTGTTTTCCTTCCGTTTCCCTTGGCACTCAGGTCTATCAGGTAAGTCAACAAGTCCTAAAAGCTCGACAAGATGTTTGCCTGGGTCCTTAAATGTAAACTCTCCAAGTGAGTAAGAGACCTATGTCTCTGTCTGGAAGACTGTTTGTGACTTGTGCTCCTACCCAAGCAGGAACATCATGCCTGAGCAGAGAGACGTCAGAGTTGGGCTCACAGGAGTCACAGAAATCCTACCAAATGAACGCATCTACCCCTTTGGTTTTTTACTGTGGAATTTTAGGAAACACTGCGCACATCTGCACTGCACGTCTGCCGTGGTGGAGCTCTCTTTACAGCACAGAAACGCTTGGAGTACAATCCAAAAAGCTTGGACCTAAATTGGCAGAAGGTTAGATCTACAGTGAATAACTGTTGTTCCACATCTCCAAAAAACCCCACTTTGAGCATCCCCAAAGGTTTATTTATTGAACACATCTGCAACACAGCGGTTAAACCATTGACTGAAGAACAGCCTGAAGTGTGGGTACAAGAGCCTTATCTCTGGCTGATGCTACCGTAACACAAACAGTTATCCCTGCCAGATTCGGGGTTAAAACAGGGAAAGCAACAGAAACCGAAAGAAGCCCGTGCAAAGCAGAAACGTGCACGCCAACAAGGCCTGTCATGAAATACATCCTGGGCTACACTGCCGCAGATTCATCTCGCTGGAGGCAGAGGCAATTCCCCCGGCTTCGGAGAACTTTTGCTCACTTCATGTCAAAGCTGCAGATTGTATTTCTGCTTTACAACGTCGGTTTTGGCTCCAGCCCCTCCTGCTAACAAGACCCTCCCACCAGTTGGCCAATAACCTTTGGCCATGGAGGATGACCATGCCGTGATGCTCCGCTTCAGAGGGGTGCGGGAAGCTGTACAAACATCTCCTCTGCCCGGTTCAATCAGTAATTAACATCCGCAGTCCTTAGCACAGTTTTACACAAGCAAAGCTATTTGGCCTATTAAACACACCCCAAGCTTGGGTTCCATAAAAGCAACCAAAAGGAAACCACAACAGGGTAAGGATTTTACAAATTCAAGGGTAAGCAAAGGCTTTTTCAGGACAGCACTAGGGCTGAGACTAGAAGCCAAGCTGGGTGAGCTGATGTTATCACAGAACTGATCGCCGGAGCAAACTGCATAAGCCCAAGTACTGCACTAAAATCCCCTAGAAGTTGCGCACGCATGAAAGAAGGAAAGTATGGAAATTCAAAGACTGCCAACTAAATGCATTACCTTTTATTTAATCTAATCTAAAGTGTCAGAAAGAGATGAATTATTCTCACTTAAATATTTTTCCCTTACTGAATCGCAGGGTTGTTTTGGTGTTTTGGTTTTGGTTTTTTTCTTTTTTTTTTTCCAAAAAGACTGCAGACAAATGCCACATACTGCCTGGTCTGACTTGCACACATGCGATCAGCCTACAGTTAAAAAAAGGGATACAGGCAGCTGGGGACAGGACAGTACCAGTTATTTACTCTCTTTCCTCTTTTAAACTTTTTTTCCAATACAATTAACTAAATCATGTCATTACACATTCCTTGTCCAGGAAGTTTCTCTCTTCCCCTTTTTAGCCTCCTTTTCAGTTGCATTTCCCTGCTTCACAGGATGCTCTAAACTAAACATTACGCGCAAGTTACACGATAAAGATTTGGGAGGAATGGAGTGAATAAGGAAGGTCATGGGAAGGGAGGTACCTGCTAAAATAAGATTTGCTAAGCGTCTACGCGGGACACACTGTCGACTGCCTTTTATCGAAGGAGATCGCAAATTTTTATCAGCTAAAGTATCAGCTGGAGCAACGTAACAGAGCAGTAGTTGAAATAGTTCAAAAAAATTTTCCAAGGACTGAATGAAGCCTGAATTTATTCAAAAACCAAATTACAGTGATAAATGCTGTTATGGCACAGCCAAGGTGCCTCATATAACCTTAGCCCTCTCTGCATATTGAGGCTCTTTTACGCTACATAAAACCACACTCCAGCTACAGAATATGCAGCTGCTTTTAAATTGAGTTTATCACAAACTAGTGCTCCCGGGCAGATCATTTATTCATTTAAAAAAATGTACACATTCTCATCTTTATAATTACAAGGGGAAAACCACCTTGAAAGCAAAGCAAGAACCAGATGCACCGGTGTCTTGTTAACCTCCAGAGAGCTGGAAAAGCAACGTTAAGAGCAAAACTTCCTGCACACATCCATCACAGCTTTAGAGGCTGTAAAATATCAACCTCAGGTGACAAAAGTTTGTTCCAGGAGGCTGATGGTCTTCCCTGCTGTGCCAGGACAGGCTGCCGCTTGCCCGCAGGCAGCCCTCCTGCACAGAATGATAGAATTGTCTGGGTTGGAAGGGACCTTTCAGATCATCAAGTCCAACCATCACTAACTCTGACAAAAACCATCCCTAAACCATGCCCCCCCAGCACCATGTCTACCCGTCTTTTAAATACCTCCAGGGATGGTGATTCCACCACTTCCCTGGGCAGCTTCTTCCAATGTTTGATAACCCCTCAGTGAAGAAATTCTTCCTAATATTCAATCTAATCCTCCCCTGGCACAAACTCGAGGCTGTTCCCTCTTGTCCTATCGCTTCCAAAGCTTACCTTGGCACGGGCTGTCCCAGCACAAGGGGGGGACGTGGAGATGGGGTTCAGCCAGCAGCAGGGCTGTCTGAAACACAGTCGGGTGAACCCCTCCTCGGCAGCGATGGAGACACTTGGGTGACAGCGCTGGAAGTCCCCTCCTCTTTATACTGGGCGGGAGCCACGACCTACGTGAAACCAGGTACCTGGAGAAGTCTGACTGGTCTACACTTGAAGTCTACTGACTTGAAGTCTACACCTTGGGATCTGTCACTGTTGCTACTCTGGTTAGGGATTTTTCGCTCTCCGTCCACTGCTGACTGACGTTAAGAAATAGATTTAAATGGAGGCCGATAGCGGGAAGCAGGATCCTGGCATCTCCATGGCTTGGCATGGACACCAGGGCGAGCTGGGGGAGGAGAGAAGTGGTGGCAAATGGCCACCCTGCAAACCCTGTGTCACAGCAGCCACGGGCTCCGGCCAGAGCCGCAGAACCTGGCACGGCGATGTCACAGACAGAGGTGGCAGCAGTGGCACCTGCGGCACTGCTCTGCCCCACCACCCACGTCTTCCTCGGGTCAGAGTCCACCCAAACACCAGGCACGAGACAACGACTGTGCTCGCACGGGAAGCAGAAGGCACAACTCTACACCCTTCCTCCTGATATTTAAAAAGCCACTGATGGTTTGTCTTTCTGTCTAATGACTGTTAGACATTAGTCTAACTGTCTAATGACTTAGACCAGGAGCCATGCTCGTTGCAAGCCCCTGAGCAGGCATTAATATTCAATACTCAGCCCAGCCTTTTGCATGCGTACAGCTCAAGAATATTAAAACTACCCCCAAAATGTTTCTTGCAATGCAGAGCATTTTTGTTAGAAACAAAAAAAATGCTCCCTACCAAGCATAAAAAGCCATCAAGCCCATTAACGAGGCATACAAAACCCCAGCGCCGGCAATGGGCACCAAGCATCTGAAAACAAAGCTTGGCACCAAGATGCAGCTAACTCGAAATGTTCCAACACAAATGGGACTAACGAACACCTGGCTGTGAAGCTCTCGGTCCTCAGAAGACGATGGCTAAGCCAACTGAAGATCCTTGAACCTGTCCTGCAACAAATCAGAGCTCTGGAAATGTCCAGCAAGGGCACCTTCACTTCCAAACCACGCCTTCTGAGTTACACCCATAAAAATGAGCACTCGGCAAATTCACTTGTTGCTGGTGCTATTGGTTCGTAACAGCTTGCGTCACTTAAGGGACAAGACTTCTGGAAAGCTGCAGCACACACCTTGCGAACAGCTTGCCAACAGTCCCCGTCAGGGGCCGTGAAAGGCACGGGCAAACATCAGGAGATCCAAGAGAGGAGAAATGGCAGCCGGTGCGGCTGAGAAGCTCAGATCTGGCAAAACCCCGCATGCAGCAGGTCATTTTGTCAGAAGATAGAGCCCCTCTGTCGATGAGCACAGCAATTCCTTTGGTTCTCTGCTCTGCAGGATCCAGCGGTACCTCGGCAGGCATCGGTGATGGGATTTTCTTCTGCAAAGACTCCTCTCTTCCCCCCGGCTGGGTAGGGAGACGTTCCTGGAGTCACAGATTCCTCCTCCTGCAACCACAGGCTGCTTTGGAGGGCCGTTCACGATCTGAACAGGACAAGACAGACTCGTTGCTTCTTCATGAAGTGCCACCAGGGTCAGGAGGTTTCCCATGGGGGCAAGCCTAGCTGGGCCAGTCAGCCTGCAGGTTCAGGACATCCTTAAGGAGATCAGAGAGGAGGGCTAGAGGATTAATTAGAAAATGAAGGATTGTGTTCCCTCACTTTGCATATCTCCTGAGAAAAACATGGCTCTTAGTAACAGAGCTTTAGGGCCAGTTTTAGGAACAAATGCCATTTTAAGAAGCATGACACGAGCAGAACAGAAAATTGTGGCTGGAGTCTACAGAGCCCATTCTCATTTGCTTTCAGATCATTACCAGAGCTCCAATTACCCTCAGCTGGAATGAAACCCAATTTCCATTTAAAAAAAAGAAAGTAAAAAAATAAAAAAAATCTTCTGATACATCTCCTGACAATCCCAGAAAAGCCCCTGACTGGCCCAGGCAGAGCTGCTGCTCCTGGGACAAGCATGGAGGAGCGCAGCACCCCAGGGCTCAAGCTGTGCTCCCCAGGGGCACAGGCACACGAGAAGTGACCCAAATCCTGTCCTGACAACGGGCCACAGCCATCACTGAGAGCACAACACCCAGCAAACCCCATGAGCTGCCAACAGCAAGGTGGCCAACTGAAAGGAAAAGGTCTCCCACAACTGATTTCAGTGGGTTTGCTCCTCATCAAACCCAAGCCAAGGAGAATCATTTGCCATGGGATTTGGGGGAATCAGGCTCCTTACACCAGGGACAGGCTTGGCCTGCCACCCTCCACTGGCCATAACCATCCAGGCTTCACTGCACCGAGCCAGGAGAGAGGTTGGACACAGGCACATGCTCGTTCCCATTTAAATGGTTCTGGCTTTCGGAGACTGTCAAGTCTCAAAAGGTGACTGTCAAGTACCTGCATTTCCAACTCCCTTTTTATCTTGTGTAAGTGCCTCCTTTAATGAACTCTTACACACAGGAGCACCCATTTTATGGAAAGCCCCCCAGAATCCCTCTGAAGCCAAGCTGACATACATGAGCTCAAGAGCAATAAAACTCAGCCCAGCAAAACTCAAAGTAGCATCTAATCATAGAGGGCCTTTTACGCTTTCTTCTCCCCTCTCCTCCATACAGCAACTGCAGCTCTCTTGGTATAAGAGCTTCAGGAGGACAGACACCAGGGAGAGGGAATTAAGAGAGAGGTGACACGAGACAGAAGAGTATTGACCGTCGAAGAAAAAACTCAAATTGGAACCTGGAAGGAACAGCAGAAGTCCTGGCTTGTTCCCGGATGGTGCTTTGACCACTCTGTGGAGAGGACTACAAGAGGTCAATGCCCACCAGCCAGGCAGCTCCTGCCAAGCCCATGTTCCCAAGCCCAAGATTCAACCTGCTGCCTTCCCTTCAGCTCCGGCGAAGGGGATACAGCGTTTTTCAAGCGTCTTCTAACGCATTTTACGGATGTTGCTTCTAGGCCCTTTCCTAAGCGCCGCAAAGTACACTTGCTTCCTTTTGAACCCGCATTTCATAATTAAAGTCAGCGCTAATGGTTATGTATCCGCGAGGTCCCCCCTTGAAACTCCCACTCCCCTCTCACGTGCAAGCAGGTGTCACCGACCAGCCCCAAATTGTCCTCCAAAGAAAAGTCTGCGTTAAGTTTTAAGACAAAGCGACATCTTTGGAGAAACAACATTCACCTGCTAAAAAAAAAAAAAAAAAAAAAGAAAAGAAAAGAAAAAAAAAGCACTTCACTAAAGAGAAAAAGGAAAGGATGCCCGGCAAATGCTAACCGGCTTTGACGGCGGCTATCTGCAGCACGACCAGAAGCAGCGAGCTTTCTCCCCTCGCACCACAGGCGAGCTGCCAAGAACAGAGCATCCTGTGCACAATGCCCTTTAGAAAGCGGGGGGGGGAAGAAACCTGAAGAAAAAAGAAATAAATAAATCCTGGTACCTCTGAGGGAGGAAAAGCATCCCTTCTGCACGGAAACCCAGGCTGTGTGGCGCAGAGGTGAATGAGAAGCAGGACGAGGAAGGCTTGCAGCACGCCCACGCTGGCTCCCGGCCCCCCGAAGGCATTTCTTTTCCTCCCTCCTCCCACCGCCGCCACCCCCGCCGATTCTAAAATGACTGGCATCAGCCACGTGCCAACATTCAGGCATCAGCAAGATGTATTTTCTTGTCCCGCGCCCGAGCTATACCGTTCATCACATGCTTGTATTTTCAAGAAATTACAAGAATTTGGGGATTGCGCACCAGAAGACACACACACGTGCGCGATCCCTCTTCCCGGGGCACTCAGTGTGAGACGCTCCTTGTGCTTCCCCTGGTGGGAAGCGCGTTCCCGATGCTGGCACGCTGCATGGTTGGGGAATCAAAAACAAACCCCTCTGCCACTCTGACTAGTCCGTCAGTTAATTCGTTACGATAAGCCCATTGTCCAAAACAAAACCATAAATTTAATTGCTAAACCAGCTGCCCAAGTTTCGCCGTTGCTCTTGGCAAGTGCGTCAGGATCTCAGCACACCTCATTTTCAGCAAGCACCTCCGTAGGTGCGAGCCGTGCCCTCCACCCTTGGAAGTCTCCAGGTGTCCCTGTCACCCAAATCCCGTGCTTTCCAACCCAAGTGGATATTTAAAGGGATACCATCAGCTCAGAACGCCTCTCTGAATACACTGAGATTACGGCAGCCGAAATACTAGCAAGGAAACTTGTTTTTCCCAGTTGTCGAACACGCATTTATCCAGCTGCACCCTCTCCCATTTAGGCAGCCTGATCTCCCTTGAAAAGAGAAGGCAGAAAAAGAAAATAAGGTTAAAACATATTTGTAGACGTCACCAAAAAAGATGGCAGAAGGTCTCAAAGGCTTGTGCATGAACTGTATGTAACTATAGCTACATCTAACTTTTGTCGCTGGGTTTTTTTTGCCCCCCCAGCCGGATTTGAGATAGATTGTGTCGCTTGATACAGGCTGTTCGATCATTGGGAAACATGCGGAATGCAAGAGGAGGGAAAAGGTGACCAGGTTGTAGCGGGCGTCTTCTGCAGGGAATGCTGCTGGCGTGGGTTTCCAGGGAGAGTTCCTTAAACTACTTGCTGCTTTCTTTGACTTTAAAAAGATACACACCTACAGGACAAGAAACATTGAAATAGCCAAAGTACCACCACTATCTCTTCCGCCCTGGTAATTCTCAGGTATCTAGAAACCTACTGTGCAAATTATATGCAGCATTTCTTAATAATAATAAAGGCTTATTTCATGCGGTGCTATCCAGAAGAACCACAACATTTCTTAGATTACGAGGTGGATCCGCTCCCCCCCACACACACACCTCCAGCTCCTGCCTTCTAATTCCAGCGCAATCAGTGCAGGAGAATGCATAATTCATCCCGCAGCCGATCCTACGGGTCTCCCAGTCATTAAGCAACATGACACCGAACTTCCAGAAAGGTCACATTTCCAGGAGGTTCAGCTGAAGAATGTTCTCTCCATTGCAAGACTCAGGGAGGTAAGGTAAGGAGCTCCTTCATGGAGTGTTTGCCCCCATTGCTTAAGGATCCACAATTAATTTGCTATTGGATCATGACAATAGGCAGAAGATATTTACCTGGGGAAGTCAAGAAATGCAGAAATCAATGGGTTAATTAGCAGGTTAGCAAAACACAACCGACTGGAGAAAGCTTTTATAGAGCAAAGGGGTGATGAAGTGAAGATAATTGTTTGCATTTGTTATACTCTCAGGATGGGAGAGGATTATTGGAACAACGGAAATTTCAGGCATTGATTTAAAACATTTTCTGCTTATTAAAGCTAAACCCCAACAATTTTGCAAGAGCAAATCCTTCCACGATCCAAGGGTAGGTTCCCACACACTACAGTAATACAGTCAACATGAGCTGAGATAAATCACCTCTTGCCAAAAGAAATTTAGCTTCGGCCTGAGTTAAGCTCCATGTAGATGCTGAAGTTGGACCCAAACTGTTTCCTAATACAGACAACGAACAAAGAAACTGATTCCACACACAGACATTGTGGGAAGCATCCTAGGAACATGAGGAAAAAAACATCTAAAAAAAAAAATAAAAATCTGTTTTTCTTCCATTCACTGGAAAACATATTGCATTTGTTACTGAATCTGACCTAAAAGTCATGCTTGAAGAAAGCATGATCTTTGGAAAAGTGCGAGATCCTCTTCCCATGAGTATCAGTGCATCTTGCGTACGCAGACAGCGCTGCCTCATTCCTTACAGACTCACACCACTAACAGCAAGGAAAAAAAAACCCAACAATATAGAATCTTAATTCAGATTGCCCCCTTGGTCAATCAGCATTATTGTCTCACTCACGTCAAAGTAATCAACGCTCAAAAGAATATTGTCTTACTTGGAAAAAAAAAAAAAAAAGTATTTTTAATTGTAACCATTTCTAATTTTTTTTTTTTTTTTGCAGAGTTATAATCAAGTGTAATGGTGCTTAGGCTACAAACTAACCTCCACCGCTAGCTCCCAACAACTGGCCCGTGTTATTGCCATTGCCCATGAGCTCGGGTGGCAGAAGGAGGCACCCCGGTGCCAGCCGTGACACGGAGCGAGCAGAGCATCGCCTGCACCCACCCAGCGACAGCCTCCTTCCGTAACTCGGAAGGTTTGTCTACACTTACCCAAGTTCCTGCCGGTGCAGGCATCCAGCTGCAAAAGCAAACCCCACTCCCGCAGACTCTTCTCACCATTGCGATTCCCCGAACAGACTAAACCATGCCAACAAAAAGCTCTTTTTTTGCCAGCATAGCTGACGCCTCGGCAGAGCTGCTGCCAGCCTTGCAACAGCCACTCTACAGCGGCACACGTTTTTTCCCCCCCCTCCCAGTTTCCTACACTTCCACCTCTACACAGAGAAACCCTAAATTTAAGGCAAGAAACAAAGAAAACCAGAAAATAGGTGTCAGGAAGAGGCGACGCGTGCCCTGCGAGCTGGCCAGCATCTCCCCACCTAACCTGAGGGAAGATGCGGGGAGATCACCTGCCTTTTTCCCTGAGCCTCACCACCCCAGATGAAATCAAACATACGCAGTCGTAAGATCCTTTCTCCTGGATTGAAGGGCTCCCGATCCAAGCACCTGAGAAGAGTCGAAGCACTGGGAGCGAGGTGGATATTTCACCCCGGAGCAGGCAGAGCCCCACGCGGCTCTGCCCCACGCGGCACCCCCTCTATGGCTCTGCTCCCCAGCCAGTGCCCGATGATGCTGGGGGGACCCCACACAGGACGGCGTTACTGTGGGACGCTGAAATAACCCCCCCTGGTCTTTGCTGGAGTTTCATCTCCGGCAAGAAAAGCTTTTGAACCCGAAACCACGACAAATGGCTCCTATTGGGAAAACAGCGGAATATTCTGGGGAGGGAGTAACTGATTCCTCCTTTCTCCCCCCTCCCCCCCCCGAGAAAATTTGATCTCCCTACCAGATTTTCACTTGTGAATGGGATTACAGGATAAAGCTCAATTCCAGTGCTCGCCTATAAGTATTCCTGGGAAATAAAGGTATAAATTACCCAGCTGCGAGCCAGGGACACAGACCTACCGAACACCCAGCTGTTCTTCTCAGCAAATCTTTCATTCCAGATGATGCATTACGCGACCTTTTCCCAAACCGAGCAGAAACTTATTTGCATGGAGACTTACTTGTAAACACTCTTGCCTTGTTTTATTCCCGATTTCTTGAGATTCTCAGTACCCTGGTGGTTACTGCGTGCCGGAGCCCTGCGCTCCGGCGGGTCCACCCGGCAGCCCCGATGCAAACCAAGGCTGGCAGATGCCTTCGCTGCCACGACCTCCCGGGAGCAGGGTGTCCCCCTTTGCCCCGGGTTCAGGGGACAGGGGTGACCTCGGCCACGGCCATCCGGCCTCCGGCACGACCGCAGCCATCTCCCAGGGGAGGAGGCAGCCAAAAAAGCCTACTCACCAGAGGCAAAGGCCAGCATTTTATTTTTCTTTCTTTTTTTCTCTTTTTTTTTTTTTTGGAGGCCGTTTGGGAAGGTGGCAAATAGGAAGTCCGGATCTGAAGGAGCTGACTCAAAGCGCCCTGCAACATTCATGCGGCGGGAACTTCGCCGGGTAAACCATTAACCACCATAAAGCAGAGCTGCGTAACTCCCCTCACCGCCAGCCGAGACCCGCACACGCCCCGCACACACACGCGAGCCCCATGCGGACGGGTGCCCGCACGGATAGATACCTACGGATTTGCAAACATATACAGATACAGAGAGAGAAATGCGCAGAAATACGCCCAGATGTGTTTCTTCCGAGGGCAGGGGAAGGCGCTGGTACTCCCCCCTGCTCGGGGCGAGGCGGGCGCTGCCACCGCAGCCCCGCGGCCGCGGGAACGGCTCCTCCGCATCCCCCGACGGCTCCGCTCCGCGCCCCGCGGAGGGGCGGAAAAGAGGTGCCCGGACACCTCCGCCGGGATCTTTCCAACCCTCCCTCCCCCAAAATCCCCCCGAAAAAAGCCGGAATCCCCCCACACACACACACACACACACAAACTCCGCTTTCCTCCAGTCCCCGCGGAAGGAGAGCGCAGCGCGGTTTTCCCGCAGCCCCGCCGAAGTTTCCGCGGGCGGGAGGCGGCAGCGGGGCAGCCCCCGGCCCCTTACCCGGCTGGCGGAGGGGGGGTCCCGCGGCGGCCTGGCACCGGCTGCGCGGCGGTTGCGCGGCGGCTTCCTGGGAGCTACAACTCCGCGGCGGCACCCGGGCGAGCCGCGCTCCTGCGGAGCGGCGGCGAGCGGGGAGGAAAAGAGGAAATGAGCGGGAGGCGCATTGGAGGGAGGGGGAGGAAGGAGCCGTCGCCGAGGGACCGGGGAGAGCGAGGGACGGGAGCTCAACTTCCCCGGCGGGGCAGCAGGGAGGCGGGGGGGGGGAGGCGGAGCGCCGCGCCGCGCACCGCGCCGCTGCTCCGCGGCCTGTGCAGCGCCCGGCCCCGCGCAGGGGCGGCCCGCCCGCCGCCGCCGCCGCCGGCGCTCCCGCCGAGACGGGCCACTTGGTATCGCCCTGCCCGCCTCCCCGGGCCGCCGCCGCCGGGCAGGAAGAGCGGGGCTGGCGGGGCAGCGCGGAGAGGCTGCTCCGCGGGGCTCCGCGCCCGCGGGGGAAACGGGGTGGGGGTTGAGACCGCACCGCCGGCGCTCGCTGCCGGCCTGGCCGGCAACACGGGCGTGGGCACGGGGAAAGTTTGCATTTTTCGGGCGTTTTTTCTTCTTTTTTTTTTCTCTTTTTTTCTTCCTTCCCCCCTTTTTTTTCTCTTCCTCCCCCCTTTCCTCCCCCTTTTTCTTCCCCCCCTTTTTCTTCCCCCCCTTTTTCTTCCCCCCCTTTTTCTTCCCCCTCCTTTTTCTTCCCCCTCCTTTTTCTTTCCCCTCCTTTTTCTTTTCCCCTTTTTTCTTTATCCCCCCTTGATTTTTCTTCCCCTCCTTTTTTCTTCCCCCCTCTTTTTTCTTTTTGCCCCTTTTTTCTTCCGCCCTTTTTTCTTTTTCCACCCTTTTTTCTTCCCCTCCCCCTTTTTCTTCCCCCCCCTCTTTTTTTCTTTTTGCGCCCTCTGTTTTCCCCTCTTCTTTTTCTTTTTTTCCCTTTTTTTTAACCCCAAAGCAAATAAGGAAACAATGGAGCTGGACTCCCACGGCACCAGCTCACACCAGGCCCTACACGCATCTCCAGCACGGCTGGATGTGGCAAGTTTTCGGTGCTGCGGGAAGGGTGGTGGCAGCCAGCAGCGGTGGCAGCTCTGGAATGGCCACTGGAAGTGAGCACAGCAGCTTCACACCACCCTCCACACTTCCCCGCTGAGCACGGCAATGCGGAGAAGACCCTGTGCTACCCGAAGCGCCCCTCTGCCATCCCAGCAGTGCCCCCCACCAAGGCCGATAGTGATACAGGTGAATTTGGTACCATGAGATGAGCCTGTGGATGGAAGGGTATTGTCCCACCCGGCGGGAGGCAGGCACTCATGGTTCTGTGCAAGACCTGAACTTGCACAGCTTATCCGCGTACCCCATCACAAAATGGAGGGGATTTAGGGATTGATGCTAATCTTCCCAAGGGAGGCAATTGGAAGCATTGCTCAGAAATATGGTGCGCAGCACAGACAAAGTGAATACTCCCATTAGGATTATTTCCGCTCCCCCTCCAGCTCCTGGCCAGCATGTTTTCAAGACAAAAAAATACAGAGAGTTTAATGTAGTTGCCACTGTGCCTTATCGGTAGCTTTCACTCTGCATCCCCTTACAGGAGACTAAGTGAGCACATTCAGTGCAGTCGGGAGATAAGAACTGAATAGAGCTGAAATCAAGGCCACACCAGGAAAAAGATACTTAGAGATTTTAGCACAAACCTTGGGGAGGCAAGGCAGGGGTGGGGACAAGTACAAAAATCCCACCACCACCACCAAAGCAGCAGTTTCTCAAAACCTATCTCTGCACTAAATCCAAAAGATTTTTATAAGGACAGTAAAAAAAAAAAAAAAAAAACAACCACCAAAAAAATCCCAAACCAAACCTTTGCCATGCACTCCAAAGCTTGAATATATTGAAACTGAATACATTGATGCAAAGAGATGAAAATGTTACTCAGTACTAACCATTTTCTCCAAGGCCTTTCAGAAATAGTTCAACCATTTTAACAGCTTAAAAAAAAATAGTAACAGTGTCAGCCCAAGGCAAAGAACAAGCGTGGAAACTAAAGAACCTGAACGGTTAAAACTAGAAGCAACTCAACCAGGAGCGTATAATGGAAAACTGTATGCAACCACCATCGCTGCCAACTTGACATACGTGAAGCTGGGTTCTCCTTGCAGGAGACGATTACACGAGAGTAATCCCCTTAATTTCCCCACAAACCCTTCCCTGCACGAGCATTGCCCACGTAACCACATTGGCCACTGGGACGGGGCTGTGGCTCCTGCTGTGCCTCCCCGGCTGCTCTGCCAGGGAGGGCGGTGGTGGCGTGGGTGACGACACCACCCTCCGCCCAGAAATAGGTGGCAACAGAGCAAGTACCTACTTGAGGCCTCCTCCGAGATTTACAGCTCTCGGGGCTGACGTCTGGCAAGAGGAGGCACTTTATGACACTCAATCCCACTTTCATTTTTAACGCGGTTGTCACCTGGTAGCCCCAACAGCAGCAGGCTTTCCTCTGCACCGCGCTGCCCCATGTCCTGCAGTGGACAGGCTGTGAGATCAGACCTGCAGCCATTGCTGGAGGCTGCAGCAGTTCCTCGCAAGGACAGAGTCATGGAATGGTTAGAGTTGGAAGGGACCTTAAAGATCATCTAGCTACAACCCCTTTGCCAGGGGCAGGGACACTGCCCACTAGATCAGGCTGCTCAGAGCCCCATTCAACATGGCCTCCAGGGTTGGGGCATCCACAGCCTCCCTGGGCAACCTGTTCCAGTGCCTCACCACCCTCACAGGAAAAAATTTCTTCCTCATATCTAATCTAAATCTCCCCCCTTCCAGATTAAAATCATCACCCTTCGTCCTATCACTCCACTCCCTGATAAAGAGCCCCTCCCCAGCTTTCCTGTAGGCCCCGTTCAGGTACTGGAAGGGGCTATAAGGTCTCCCTGGAGCCTTCTCTTCTCCAGGCTGAACAACCCCAACTCTCTCAGCCTGTCCTCATAGCAGAAGTGCTCCAGCCCTCTGATCATCTTTGTGGCCCTTCTCTGGACCCGTTCCAACAGGTCCATGTCCTTCTCATGTCGGGGACTCCAGAGCTGGATGCAGGACTCCGGGTGGGGTTTCACTAGAGTGGAGTAAAGGAGCAGAATCACCTCCCTCGCCCTGCTGCCCAGGCTCCTTTTGATGCGGCCCAGGAAGCGGTTGTCTTTCTGGGCTGCAAACACACATTGCCGATTCATGTTGAGGTTCTCATCCACCAACACCCCCAAGTCCTTCTCCTCAGGGCTGTGCTGATCCCCCTGTGAAGCAGGGTGTCCCAGTTCAATGGGGCTCAGCAGCTGTGAGGTCCCTGCCCTGAGCTCGGAGTGATCCTCAGGTGGGTGTCCCTGTGCTGCACTGCACCCTGCTCAGCACAGCACTGGAACATTTCTGTCAGGAGCTGCCAGAGAGATAGCCAACCAAAGAAACACCACCAGGATTTCAGACAATTTTGAGTCCTAATGCGTGATAACGAGAAATTCCTGACTTACAGAAATCCCTTGGGAAACAAGGAAG
Organism: Rissa tridactyla; assembly: GCF_028500815.1. Classification (NCBI taxonomy): domain Eukaryota; kingdom Metazoa; phylum Chordata; class Aves; order Charadriiformes; family Laridae; genus Rissa; species Rissa tridactyla. Next base: position 110,729,186 of record NC_071468.1, on the reverse strand, counting down.
GATAACCTTAGAAAGTCATCAGCTGCTCACAAACAATCTGAGATGAAAAGAAGCTGCAGACTGACTCCAGCAATGAGTTTTTGAGCACTGCTGCTCCTGCTCTGCAGCCTCCCAGCTCTGTTCTCTTCAGAGAACGTGCCACATAAAGACAGTCAAGCCCTTCACTTTCAAGTTAAGATCCATATGTGAGCAGTTACCTTCTCATATTATGCACTTAAGTGTGTACTTGAGTGTACTGCTATGAGAACGTAATGCCCTGTGAAATACTGTGTCCAGTTTTGGGCCCCTCACCAGAAAAAAAAGACAATGAGTTGCTGGAGCGTGTCCAGAGGAGGGCAACGAAGCTGGTGAGGGGTCTGGAGAACAAGTCTTATGAGGAGCGGCTGAGGGAGCTGGGGTTGTTCGGCCTGGAGAAAAGGAGGCTGAGGGGAGACCTTCTCGCTCTCTACAACCACCTGAAAGGAGGGTGTAGAGAGGTGGGGGTCGGTCTCTTCTCCCAAGTAACAGGCGATAGGACAAGAGGAAACAGCCTGAAGTTGCCCCAGGGGAGGTTTAGACTGGATATTGGGAAAAATTTCTTCACAGAAAGGGTTATTAAGCGTTGGAACCGGCTGCCCAGGGAAGTGGTGGAGTCACCATCCCTGGAGGTATTTAGAAGACAGACAGATATGTCACTTAGGGACATGGTTTAGTGGTGGACTTGGTAGTGGTAGGTTAATGGTTGACTCAATGTTCTTAAGAGCCTTCTCCAAGCTAAATGATTCTATGATTCTACGAAAGTAGGCACATTTGCAAGATTGGGCCCACTGGGTGTATCTGGCTTATTTGAAGTTCTTCTTTTGCTGGCATATGTTCATTAAACCTATCTGTAATACTCCAGTGATGACCTAGCGAGGACCTTCACAAACTTAAATCCACAGCTGCTCTGGCATCTCACCTTTTGTTTGATTTTTCTTTCTGCTTTTCATTCTGTTTCCACAGTCGGGAGAGAGAAACAAAGAGGGATTAAATGAGATTCATCTCGATCATTCCAACTATGCTGAATTTGAAAATAGTGTGTGAAATTCCTTCTGCTGTCTGGGGTTTAATCACCAAGGGATTAGATGGAAACAAAAGTATTTGAGGTGTGTGGCATGCTGCTATTCTTTAAATATCTGCCATAATAATGTGAGCTCCGTAAGGCTTTTGCCAATCTTGAATTATTACCTGCCTTCCTGTGGTTTGGCATGATTAACTGGAGGAAGAGATTAAAGCGATATTTACCTTTTTTCATCAAGTTGACCTGGACAGCCGAGCACCAAAAACACAAAGGAAAAAACTGCTGGCAAGGATTAAGCATTCAGACTATTCTTTCCCTGTTGGTCTCCTGATACCCGTCATGGTTGTTGGGATGGAAAATGCTGGTGCTTCAGGAAGGGCTGGTTGACAGCGGCGTCCTTGAAGGTGGCCGATTGCTCCAGCTGCTTTCAGGCCAGGTGTCTGGTGGAAAGATTGCGTGGGTCAGACGGGCTTTGAGCTGCCTCTCCTGGAAGAACCAGGACTTGCCACCACTGCAGACATTGACAGCAAAAGCACAATTTCTGGCTTTGGGCTGGGGACGTGGTCATCCTGGTCATGCCCATGATGATCTCCCAGAGGTGGACAGCAATTCTCTGGCCGGTAGTTTGGCCTGGGAAGGAGCTCCTGCCTGGCCAGGGCATTTGCAGGACAATCACATAGGAGCAGTCAGAGGAGCACCCCCTTCCATCACTCAGCATCCTCACAACTCATGTTTGATGGAAAAAAGCAACATTTCAAAAGACACTAATTACTTTTTTCATCCTGTCTTAATCTCGCTTTTGGAAAGCCCTCACTGACGAATTACTTTAGAGAAATTCAAATGAAAAGAGCGATGGAGAAGTCCAACCGGTGTTATTCCACTGTGATAAAGCCAAGCTGGATGGCAGGTGCTTGGGGAAATAGGAAGGAAAAAAGTTTATCATCAAAGCTATTTTTTTATAAGTTTTGTCTGCCAGTAATAAAAACCTGGATGCTCATCTATAAAGCCTCACAGTTTTTTTGCTGCTAGATGCTTGAATCTTTGCCTGCATCAGTTTAACCCCTCTTTGTGCTCCTTTCCTTTGCATTTCCAGCTTGGACGTAAGAGGCAAATAAACATAACTTGGGAAATGCCAGCTGCAGGCATTGCTCTCACCTGCAGGATGGACAAGCAGCATTGCCTGAACAGGCAGACCCAGTATTTAATTTATTACCCAAATAAATACGCCAAGGGGCTTTGCTGATCATCTGGATCACAGAAACTGGAGGTGGAAAAGGGCAGGTAGGTTTTTATAGTGCATTTTCCTGCCAAAGCAGGATTGTTCCCTGCAATATCCTCTAGTGTACTTTCCTGGCCTCTTTTAAATGACCTTGGAGGATGGGGAGAGGCAGGAGGGGGGAATCTTCCAGTATCCTCTGGAGCCTCTTTGTCTTGTTTGAATAATATAACGTGGAGCAAGTGCAAATGGGTGTTCGGAGAATTTAGTTACAACACAATATTTAATGTAGTTTTTTTGCACGCTTTTTCATCTCCAACCTACTTGCTATGCCTGCCACTGTGCCAGCAACATCAGATAGATGTAAAAAAAAAAAAAAAAAAAAAAAAAAGAAAAGTAGCAAAAATTGTGGCAATACTCCATCATGGCATGATTTCTGCTCTTTCTCTTAGCAGGAGATTGTCTTGGGTGCTTTCTTCCCCTGCGAGTTAAAATGAATAGTAAGAGCTGTGATGATTGGCAGTTAGCCTGAGAACAGCAGATGTGAGCCTGCACAGCTGGACAAAAAAAAAAATAAAAAATGCACTTTGCTACCTACATTTGTATTAAGGTTGCCCCAGGGATACCCCAGTGCCTACGGGGGACTTAGCATATGAACAGCCAAAGCCATCAGGCACATTTACATATATAAGAACCCTCGGTGTCCTTTTCAAAGTCGAAGAGAGCAACGATTAAAGCCGCATAAAGGAAATTTGGCTGCGTGGTTTTTCTCTCTGAGAATAGAGCGAGCGAGGGAGGAAATATTAATAAAAAAAAAAGGCCTGACGGAGGTGATGAATTTATGAATTAAACCAGCACATTTTCATTTCATTTGCTGTTGTCTACCAGTTTATTACATGGAAATCTAAAAGGGACTTGATTTTGCCTCCCAGGCTGCATTTGCTGTGGCAGACACTAAAGTTAGATGTTTTAGATAAGATTTTAATATTAAAGCTTCTTGCACAAAAAGGGAAAAACTTTGCTAAGTAGGGAAAATCAAAAAGCCTCGTTTCTCTCCATGGTCCTTTACTGTAGTTTTGCGTTCTGGGGTTTGCCACAATATTAGCCAGGATTTATCATCCAAAAAAAGTGTGGGGCAGGGTGTGTTTCAACTAAAACTACTTTAAAAAATCAGAATTTCCTATGATCCATAGCCTGCACATGCTTATTTAGAGTTGTGTCTATCGAGAACGCGGTTCCCCCGCTGGCTGTACACACAAGGATGCCCGTTACTGGGGCAGAGCAGCAGGACCTTGGGTGTCCGCCTGTGATCCCGTGGCATTCCCACCTGGACTTGGCATTCCCACCTGGGCTATTTCCTCGCTCTGGCAGCAGCAGGAATTTCAAAAGACAAAATGGTGAGTCTCATTTGTCGGAGCAGAAAATAACGGGGAGCCTTCGAAACGGAAGAGGTCCCACCGAGCCATCGAAAGACTATTGTGTCTATAGGATGCAACAGAGTGAACTCCGGGTTTGTGGTCCAAAAATGGCAGATTTATGCTGAGAGAGGTGGGATAGAGCAAGGAAACTCAAGTGTTTCGGTGCAGCAGAAAATATCAATGCTCTTACTTGTTTCTATTTTGAACCACAACAGGAAAATGCAAAAGCCAGAAATTAAATGTGAAAAATACCTGTGTGTCTAAATGAAAATCAATGTTTTAGCCTGACATTACAACAGCTTTAAAAAGCAAACCAAAACAAAGTATTTTTGTTCAATCAGGACAATAATATAGAAAACCTAGTATTACCCCACAGCAACTTTCAGTTTTGCTAAGACTGCTTTTTTTTTTTTCATATATCTGAACAAAAGAGGAGAAGAAAAAAACCCAACAGCGCTTTCTGGGATGTTGGAGCCAACAAGATGCTAATTTAGTGCTCTGCCAGCCTGCATGCTTCGGGATGCCGTCCAGAGCCCTGTGAGAGCCGGAGCATCCCACACGCCTGCATCAGGACGGTTCAGATCTGGGGTTAAGGGGCTTCGCATCGTGCTCCACCCCTCATCCAGGGCTCAAGCCTTCCTGCCAGGACACCCTGGTCCTCACGCTGCTCCCATATGCACAAATCCACCCTGAAATACTTAATATTGAAATTCCTTTCAGTACTTAAAAGGGGTTTAAGAAAGGTGGGGACAGACTTTTTAAAAGGCCATGTAATGATAGGAGAAGGGGTAATGGTTTTAAACTAAAGGAGGGTAGATTCAGACTACATATAAGGAAGAAGTTTTTTATGATGAGGGTGGTGAAACACTGGCACAGGTTGCCCAGAGAGGTGGTAGATGCCCCATCCCTGGGGACGTTCAAGGTCAGGTTGGACGGGGCTCTGAGCAACCTGATCTAGTTGGAGATGTCCCTGTTCATTGCAGGGGAGTTGGACTAGATGACCTTCAAAGGCCCTTTCCCACCCAAACCTTTCCATTATTCTGTGAAATAAGAGAGCCTGGTAAAGCACCATTTCCCATGGGATCAGGTTCTCCCGCTCAGTACCTGAAGGCAAAGCCATGTGGATCACGCAGGGCAATTTGGAGGAAGTCAGATTAATTTTGGCACAGGCTATGGAGCACTCTTGTATTGCTCCTGTTGGTAATTAAGAGAAAGCAAATCACAGGGGAGGACAAAAAAAGTATTAATTAACAATACTTTCAATAAGAAAAAAGTTAGTAATTTTAAAAAGGTTGGTTTATGCCTGGAGAAAATCCTTAAATAGGGTAATCACATTGTTGGGCATTTGACAAACGATAGTAATAATTAAACAGTGGTATTGATTACGTGTTTAGATAATACGTCCCTGAAAACTGTGATTGCTTTTATTTGCAAAGTTGCCGCCACTCTCTCTGTTGGTTTTCTAAAAAAATGTGTTTTTGTAGCGCTGTGGCAGAGGTAGGGCAGGATGCTTGGCAGGGCCAGAAAGTAACCTGCCCTTCAGAGAAGTCCTCCCACTTCAGCAAGAGCCCTTGACACTTTGCTGTGACATCCCCACCAGGAGAGCAGCACCAGCTGCTGACCAAGCTCCTGGGGGGATGCTGGTCTCCCCTGTGTGCCCACCCCAGACCCACCATGTTGATGGGTCCTTCTGCCTCCCCCTCCTCCTGCACCCACCAGGTTGGGCATCGAGCCCGCGTTGCTGCCTGTCCCAGCTAGCCCCAGTTAAAACCTTTCATAGAATCGCAGAATCATAAAATGGTTTGGGTTGGAAGGGACCTTAAAGATCACCTAGTTCCAAGCCCCCTGCCATGGGTAGGGACACCTCCCACTAGACCACATTGCTCAAAGCCCCATCCAGCCTGGCCTTGAACACTTCCAGGCATCCGCAGCTTCTCTGGGCAACCTGTTCCAGTGCCTCACCACTCACACAGGAAGGAGTTTCTTCCTAATATCTAATCTAAATCTACCCTCTTTCATTTTGAAACCACTACCCCTTGTCCTATCATTACACTCCCTGATGAAGAGTCCCTCCCCATCCTTCCTGTAGGCCCCCTTTAGGTACTGGAATGGTTTATAAGGTCTCCCCGGAGCCTTCACTTCTCCAGGCTGAACAACCCCAACTCTCTCAGCCTGTCCTCATAGCAGAGGTGCTCCAGCCCTCTGATTATCCTCGTGGCCCTCCGGTGGACCCGTTCTACAGGGTCCATGTCCTTCTTGTGCTGAGGGCTCCAGAGCTGGAAGCAGTACTCCCGGTGGCGTCTCACCAGTGCAGTGTAGAGGGGCAGAATCACTTTCCTCAACCTGCTGGCCATGCTTCTTGCAGCCCAGGATGCGGTTGGTTTTCTGGACTGTGAGCACGCATTGATGGCTTGTGTTGAGGTTCTCATCCACCAACACCCCCAAGTCCTTCTCCTCAGGGCTTCTCTCAAACCATTCTCTGCCCAGCCTGTATTTGTGCCTGGGATTGCCATGACCCAGGTGCAGGACCTTGCACTTGGCCTGGATTTCATCACAACACAAACCTTGAGGCATTTTGCTTCAAGCAGAGGATAGTTCCCCCCTGCCTCCAAACAGACATTAATCCAATAAAAGAACCTGCTAGCAGGATCCTGGACAACGTGTGACACCACGTTCTCATCAGCATCCCACTGGTGTTCTGGCAAAGGTACTGGTGGTCCTGGCACCCGCTGGTGCAGCTGCTCGCAGCCGATAACCCCCTCAGCGTTGAAAGGCAAACAGTGGCACAGCTTATTGAAGCCACAGCAGCCTCTCTGTGCTCAGATTGCCACGCAAACACCACCAGATTTTTCATATTATCATGATATCAGGTGTCCTGGTTTGTATAAAATGATACCTAGGCTAGTAAGAGAAATTCAGTTCCTTGCTGCATGCTGGGGGTACCTGAACAGCACTAATTCTGATACAGACATCCCCTGATACAGAAGGGAGACATCCCTTCATGCTGGCAGAGATTAAGAAGCAATAAAGGGCATCCAACGTGTTCAAAACCATGTGAGTTCCTAAAAAGTGCTGGACTGGGCCACCTTTAACGTAAACTGGTAGAGTTTCAGCACTGCTTAATTAACGTACAATTTGGCCCCAACCATGCAAAAAGCACATTTTTGCCTTGCACATATGAACTTTCGAGAGCAACACAGCTGCCGCTTTGCTGTGGGCTCCTGTTGGGAATAACTGGCCTTTAATGTCTTATAAAATTCAGGGGTTGGTAACCAAAAGGTAGGTAAACAAGTTATACCAGCAGGGGCAGAAAGCGAAAAAGTAGAGACTATGGAGCCTTTGGGTTCTTTCGGTGTCTCCTGGCTGCTTCTCTTTATGGTTTTCTTTCACATTGGCAATGTATTTTTCCATTGGAAAAAAAAAGATCTTTTTTTTTTTTCTGAGGAAATCTCCTTTTCTAGCAGGATCCCCTCTGCCAGGCAGCAGTGGGTGCTGGCAGCTGGCGCCTTCCCCAAGGCAGGTCCCATCCCTTGGTGGTGGTGTTGAAAGAAAAATACAGACATCCTATTAATAGCCAAACTGGAGACAATTCCAGATGTGGAATTTGGTCTCTGAAATTACAGACCCAACCACGCCAGGCCTGAACCAGTAAAATTCGGCTGTGTTTCCTCTGACTCATAACTGGTGTTTCAGAGAGGTTTTCAGCGAAATTTCTTCAGCAATTCCTGTGTTGTTGCCTGACTCATACTGAAACACCAAAATCATTATTGAAGTGAGATTGTAGCAAAGGGGGTGTGAATACTTGGTATTTACCAGTTTGAAATGCATTAGAAACCTTATTTCACTATGGAGCATGCTTTGTCCAATAATTAAATACTGTATTATTTACAAAACCAAGAAAAAACCCCTGTCATATAGGGCACAGAGGAAGTCAAGTGCTTAAGAAACAACAATTTTGAAATGTAAAATTAACTTATTGTTCAGTAAACCTTCATTTATCCTCCTAACACATGTGTAATATTTGTGTTCAGCATCTTTCAGTCTGAAGCCCCCGTCCATGCCAGCAGGGAAGAGGATGCTCAGCATGAAGGACAAGGTTTTCGGATGCCCCAGGGATGGGCAGTGGTACAAAGTACATGGCTGTGAGCGGCACTTCCCGATCGATCGTGGGAGCAGAAATGCATGCAGGGGTGGGGACAGGGGGCAGAGGTGCACCCACAGCCCCCCTCGACTGTCCAAAGTGATGGGATAGAGGAGTCGAGCAGGTCACTGAACCCTCTATCCCTGAGGAAAGACCCCAAACCTATTGTGTTTTGCTTCTGTTAAAGGGTGATTTGCTGCAGGAGGGCTGGTGGTGTCATGCCGGATCAGTTCATCGCCCTCCTTGTGGATTTGCAGCATGGGAGCAGCATCCCCTTGACTGATGCAAAGCTGGGCAGGGGGATGACAACCCAGTCTCCACGCTTGGCAGGAGCCCAGCTAACCCTGCCTGGGTTTTGCAATGCCGTAAAGCACAGGGGACTGTGAAGGTGGACATCAAAGGTGGTGGGTTTGGAGAAAAAAAATGCTGCAACAAATATTACTTCGCTTTTTAAATTAAAACTCAAACCATTGCTGTGGAAGAAGGGACTGAAAAAAATGCCCCAAGTCTGGGAGCTCATATTTACCTTCTTACCAGCTCTGCAGATACTTAATTTGAACATTGCTTCATCTCCTGTCTCCCTCATGTATCATTGCTAATTAAAGTATACTCTACTCTTACCCAAACGAGGATGTGGGAGGCAGAAGAGGCTCAATCTCATTTTCGACTGCTGTATTGCCTCTGCAGAGCCAACCGCAGGGGAACCAGAGTCCTGCTCATAGCTTGGCAGCTGCAGCGTGGACCCTTCGCCACCATTCCATGCGACGGAAACCCCCAGCATGTGAATGGCAACCGCCAAGGGAAAGGACTCAGTGAAAGCCATGGCTGTGACTCCCCGGGCAGATGGGGCAAGCCTGGTGAGGGAGGGAATGACACCGAGGGGTGCTGCTCCCCACACACCTGTGCTGGAGACTACTCTGTCCCCAGCTGAGGAAGCCAAAGGAGCTCTGCTGGCAGCAGCCTTGTAGGTCCTTTGTTGCCTCCATGCCCTCCAAACATGCCTTATAACTTCCAGCTCAAGTGCACAAAGCCTTAGGGCTGCAAGGACACATCTCCCCCAGCCTGCACCCCAGAGAGACACCCCTCTGGCACGTCCCACAGAGCCCAGCCATCTCCGACTGCACGTCCACTCGCTCCCAGCCAGCAAAACGAGATTGCTAACTTCTCCCCAGCTTCTGGTTCCAGGCTAGAACTCTGTCTCCTTTAGCATCCCCACTGTTCCACTTTATTCCCATCCCAGCCAAAATGTGGGGGTGTTTTTGGTAGTGCCCAGTTCTGCAGCCACACTTGTCCCCGTGCTCATGGCAAACCCTCCTGCCCCACGATGCTGCAGATGGCATCAGCCTGTAACAAGTAAAGGGTTACTTTAAAGCCTATGAATGCCAGGGAGGGAAGACAGACATTACAAGGCTCAGAGATCATCAGTGCCTCAAAAGATTCAAGGAGATGGTGTCAGAGGAGAAAACGCTGAATGCAGCGTGTTTAGCAATTCGGCCAAAGTCATTCCCTCGTCCCCGTCTCAAGAGCCAGGGTGCACTCGCTCTACATGAGCCAAATGCATCTGTATCCATACAAGCTGGGGAAAAGTGCTGCTGAGAACTTCCACAGCTCTGAATAATTAATTCCCAGAACTATAAAAAGCTACGAGGGAATGAAATTTAGAAAAATCTAGTTTTAGGATAATTATAGTACAAATCAGGAGAGCACTTGGACCCAAGACAGATGCATTAGTAGGACAACCGAGCACAGTGGGTCAAATTCATACTCAACAGAACTGCATGGTCTTCTACAGAGCTCCTCCCAGGATGGATTGAGCTCAGGCAAAGAAAGCAGGGCCTGCAGTTAAATTAATGGAGTGAGTAGATATCCAAAATAGCACCTCTTAATACAGAAAGCATGGAAGAAACGCATGGAATTTTTTCAGGTTAGCTTTCCTGCCCCAGCTGTAAACAGGGAGGGATATTTTCTGAATATTTTGATATAACACCAGTTTAACCTGCTTCCCCTGACCCTGCCTCCACTATCACATCTACTGTGTTACAACTGGTCCTATAAAATCTCCATTTGTTTGCAGGTCTTATCACATTGGAGCTTTTTTCAAAGCTCCAGATGCTGGAATTCACGTGTTGCTTGTGAGCGCAGACCTTCAATTTTCAAACCAGTTATATTTCTAGTCTGCATTTTTCATGGCAAGTTTGAAAACATTAAACCTGAGCCCTGAGTCACCAGCAAGCAAACACAGACATTTTCTTGCAGTTTCACAGTTTTTTAAGCCAGTCGTTACACTGTCCAGTTCAAGGTGTTGAATCCTTGGGATGCTCGTTTAACGTGCCACTCTCAGGTAGAGGGATTTGGGATTTTTATCGCTTACAGACTAACACTTGTAGTCAGGCTGTATACTGGGCACATTTTAACTGAATGCTGCTGGAGCCAGTGTTGGGTGACAGGTTTACGGCTGGCACCATGCGACCCTAGTGCCCTCAGCATCTCAGTGGGCTCACCGAGGCTCTGCACGGAGCTCCTCGGGACAGACCCTGGCCTTTACGTGTTGCTTTCTGGAAAACGAGCATACCTGCACACAGGCATAAGTTAATTGCCTTTTTTTTTTTAATAACTGCAACAAAAGACCTGAGAATTCAGTTTTATGCAAGCCAGAAGTGGCAGGCTGCTCACAGGCTGACAAACAGGGAGATTATCACTGCTGCAGAAGAGCTCTTTTAATTTCCAGTGCCCTGGTTTAGCATGACTCTTGGTGGCACAGGACCAGGCACTTCCAGTCGTACCTCCTGGCCAAAGACACATGCAGAATGGCAGAGGGGTCTGTCCCATGTCAGCTCTTGTTTCCATGAGCTCCCTGTTATGGCGTTATTGATTTCCAGCACAAAGTTATCAGGTACAGTCATAGCATGCTATCAAATGATGCTCTTTGCATAGCGGTGAGCCATGATTTTCTATAGACTTCATTTATTAAGAGCATTGGCATCCTTCAAAGTGAAAGGCTCTCCTATAAGCCCATGCCATTCCTTGAACTTAAAATGTGCATACGAGGAGGCACGTATTATAAGCAGATATCCTCTCCTTCATTCGTAAGTGCAGGAGCTGTTTGACATGAGAGAAAGCAGCTGGAGAGAGGAGGTGAGGATTACTGTATCCGTCAAAAATGCATCCAGCTCTGCTGTGGGGTTCTTGCTGCAAGGGGAACAAAAGGCCATCTTGACGAGGGTCAGCTCTTTAGAGCTCTTAAGCTCTTAAGTGGGTGACGGGTAAAGCATCACATATTTCCCTTGTGTCCAAAAACATGAGGGTCAATTGAAGAGAAGAGCATGCGGTAAGAGTACAGATGATGAAGAAATGGAGAGTATGATTATTAGCTTACAGACAAGGCAAAGCAGGTGGGGACTGCAGACACAGAAGAGAGTAGGATGACAATTCAAATCAATGCTGACAATTTCGGGAAAAGCCTGGAAAAAAAAGACGTGGTTCAGTAGAGACCATGTGAGGTAGACAGGAACAATCAGCTGTGCAAACACAGCCTGGGCTCAGCTGCAGCAGCTCTGCCAAAAAAAGGTCTGAGAGGGTGGTTGTGGATTGCAGAGCGAACATGAATCAAGAATGTCACGTTGTTGTGGAGAAGGCAGATGTTCTAGGGTAGATAAAGGAGGAGCAGAGCCCGTACAATGGGAAATTACCCTTCCACACCAGCCAGAGTGGCTTGAGGAGTGGCCTTAGCAGAGAGCCCGGCTGCCGAGCAGAGAGGTGGCAAACACCCCGAGAGCAGAGGCTGACCGAGTTGGGGTTTAGCCTAAATATGCAAAGCCTGAAGGGAAACATAATCCTCCAGCTATGTAAAGTGTTGTCTTAAGTGGAGGGGGATGTCTGCAGTGAGCAGGAACGACGAGCTTAAATTAAAGCAAGTAAGAGTCAGACCATGCACAGTGAAAAAAAATAATTCCGCAGGTAAGGGTAACAGACCACTGGACTGGATCGCTGTGGGGGATTGAAATTTCCATCACACTACAAACAGGTCAGACAAGTGGTGGTTAGAGATGATAAAGTGGTACAACCTGCCTTGAGGCTGGAGAAAAGATTAAATGAGCCCTTGCGAATCTTTCTAGCCCTGTTTTTCAGTGATTTATCAGAGGATTCGCAGCTGCAGTTTTCCACATTTTCAGGGTTTAAAAAATGCAGCTCTACTGGCCAACACAGTGGAGATATTGGAAGAAAGTGGAAGCCCTCTTGTCTAAGCTCAGTGACAGCCCGCCACTTTTGGAGCAAAGCTCCCGTGAAGTCACCAGCAAGCTGTGCTCCAGTCTCCTTGGGCGCTGAGAAAGTAACGCCCAAAAGATTTTCTCTCCAGCTTTTGTGGAAATAAAATATCAATAAAAAGCTATGGATAGGCCAAAATAAGAGTCGTATTTCAGTTAATATTCCAGGTTGTTTAACCCTTTCCTCTCCCATCATCCCTTTTCAACATCTAGGCCTCTTCAAAGTCAAGGTGAAAGAAGAAAACTCAAATTCCTGTCCTGGAAGTGCCAGTGTCAAGGTGTTGACTTTTCTGAATTCCTTCTGCTTTTGTAGCAGAAACGATTCACAAACTGAGATTCACACGGCCTTTCAGTCCCCCGGAAGCCATCATGAATATATTGGCTCAGTTCTAATTCCTTCATTTGCTATTTTTGGGGGGAGCAGCAGTTCCTCCCGCTGCCTAACAGCATGGTGGGGGACAGAGAAGGACAAAGCCAGACTCTTTGCAGATAAGCAGAATAAGAGGATGAGGGACAGCGGTCACAGATGCAGCAAGGGGAATTCTGTTTCAAAACAAGGAAGGAATTTTCATCATGAGGGTTGGTGGTCAAGCACAGGAAAATGTTGCCCAGGGAAGCGGTGGTATCTCCAGCCTGGAGTTTCAAATCCCAATGGGACAAGGCCCTGGACAACCTCACCTAACTTTGAAGTTGGTCATATTGGGATCAGGGGTGGGACTAAGACCCTAGAGGACCCTTCTATGATGCCAGTGGAGGTAAACCAGAAGTTTCCTAAATGACAGCAGAATTTCCCATATTTCTGCATACCTAGAACACACTTTTCCCCTGGATTTAACTTGGCAACAATTAGCATGTGTCCCCAGGCTGCCCTAGTCCTACCCAGTGCCACCAAGTAGCTGACACAGGACTTGCTGCAGGGTCTGTTCCACACCACATCCCAGTCCTCAGCTGTCCTTGGCACGTCTCTCTGGCTGGGCTCTGGAGGCTGGTTGATAAGGGCAAACATCTCATTTACCTGCTTTGTTTCATTACAACAGAATGCAAACGAGGTACAAATACCAATGTGGTCTTAAAAAAAAAAAAAAAGGAAAAAAGATAAATGAACACCATTTCTTTCATTGCTGTGCCACTGCAGTGTGGGAGAGGACAATTTATGTTAACTCCTTTCCCTTTCTCATGGTCTTTGTACATTTTTCAGGGCCTTAGTAAATCCACCAAATGTCAGCCAGAGAAGACAAGTCGTAGCAGTAATGGTATAATCAGTACAATCGCAAAAAGCACTCTACAAAGGCTGCAAAGCTTTCTCCCTGTCTGAAAAAGAAGTGAAAAACATCAAGACCAGCATATTACTCAGATGACAATGAGCACTGAAGGCAACCAGTCCTCCCAAGTCTCACACATGTTTTTATACAGGCTTAGCTCACAACTGCACCAAACGCTAGTTGCCTTCGCTTTACCTGCTGAAAGTCTAGCCATGATTACAGGTCAGCAGAAAGGCCAGAAGCCATTTTGACTTTCAGAGCCAGGGCGATTTGGCAGAACAGCGTTGTTGGGAGATGACTGTCTTGTAACCATGCCAGTTTAGCACAGTTCTGGAAGCCCTATGCTGATGCAACCATGACAGCATACGTAAGGAAACTACCTTGTCTTCTTGCGACACGTTCCTGCTTATTAGCTAGACAATAAATTTTTAGGAGTGTCTTGTTTCTTTGCATAGAGGTCAGATATCTAAAGCCAAGACAATGTTTAAAAACAGCACAGAAATTTCTTGGATAAAACATTAAAAATCTCAACATACCTTTATCTCCACCATTATAAAGAGATACTCAAGGCTGACGGGGCTTTCATCGCCTCCGTGGTGTGGGTCTCCCGGTAAGCGGGGTACTTAGTCGTAGGTGGTGCTAAAAGAGCCTTTCCGGGTGCTTGCATAGGGAAAGGATGGACGAGACAATCGATCTGCTTGAATTTAAAAAGACAGATTTATGAAGAATAATTGCCTTCTAACTTGGCAGAGAATGTGTACTGCCTTTAAGGGATTCACAGCTGCGTTCTGTCCTCCTGGAGTTAACTGAGCTTAGAAAGAAACATTTGATCTATTCTTCCTTCCTTGATTCAACATAGCTGAGGATCTCCCAGGATATTTCTATTCAAATTGCAGCAGGCTTTCCATTTCAATGTGCTGGCAGTGAATATCTGCCACATCGATGGCATTTTCTACATGGAAAGTATCACCAACACTTACAGCAGACAGCAGCATATACATCACCCAAATGGCTGAGACTGCATTGTAGGAAAAGCAAGATGGGCTACCTTTATCTCTGACTACAAATGCAGGTTGCCTTGAGCAACATGAGTTCTGCAGCCAGATTCCAAGATTTTATACCACTTCTATGCTATATTGACAGCTCTGGCATTTAGCATCATTTAAAGCAAAGCAACAATTAAGTACAAAACAAATAGATCAGGCAGCAGAACCACTCACGTTTGCAACAAGCTTCCAAACTTCATCCATCATCTGCTGCAACTCTGTGCAAAGATGTCTGAGTCTCACCTTTTAAAAAGACAGATTTTTTTTTTCAAGTTCATATTTGCACAGGACTTGAACACAGCTGGAAACTCCCTGTATAACCTTCTTCGCAGGGAAGAGGAGGAGGCAAAATCCTCTGCAGGAGCTCCTGGAAAGTGACCACAGAGTTAAATGAGTAACAGAAAAACCATGAGCCTAAAAGAAGAGGGAGAAGTAAATTTCAGCTCCAAACTGATGTTGGTTTTTTTTTTTGCTTTTCTGTTTTCTTTTGGGTACACCATGCTGCTGCAATAGGCCTATACGGTGTTGATGGTATCAACACTGAAACCAGTATTTATAGATATATGATGCAGCCACCACCAGAACTGGTTTGCAAACCCTCTCAGACTTGACCTACCTGCCCTGACTCAGACTCTGAAGCTCATAATCTATCTTCTTTACTCATATGAGTAGAGTTATAGGATCGTATTCCCAAGGTAAATCATTAACACTGACAGAAAAGGCTCTCCGATGAAAACTGTGTCTCCAGGAAAGTGCATGAACCCTCAATTCTCTGTATGTTAAGCACATCATTTCTTCACTGAAAGTATGTCTCAAGGCTAGTTTCTTTTATGCGGACTTTTGCAAGGCAAGAAAAAGCCTATCGTGACTCTCACACAGTGTCTGTTAGTTTCTGCTAGACATAGAGGGACCCAGACATTGCCCAAGTCCATGTCAGGACCCGGGAACACCCCAGCTCATCCCTTTAGTCCACAGAAAGGAAACCCTGAGCTTGGTCCCAGCCCGGGGACCGAGGCTGCAGGGGACAGGGCCGCAGACTCCTGCCTCCCCCCTCCCTTTAGGCTCAGTCCGAGTGCAGATGAAGCAGGACTCAGTATGAAATTTATCTTAATATGTTGTTAATGTTAAGTCGTTGAATTATATATTTCTTCTAAATCAAATATTTGAGAGTTTTGAGTTCTAGTCTGTTTTAGAAGTAAGACTCTGACACACATTTTTGTGTTGATATGGTGATCAAAAAGGGCCATTTAGACCATCTCTGCCAGGAAAGCATTGCCCTAGAGGGGTACTTTTTCAGTCATGTTTTAAATATCCCTGCATTTCCTTGAGAAGCCATCCAAAGGTCTGCTTCGTGACCTGCATGTAGAATTTCTCCTGGCACTTACAGGATATGCATATGCTAAAGGCACGCAGAAGTCAAACAAGGCTTCAGGAAAAATTTCCAAATGAGTAAATCCAATTATTTGAGTTTACTCTTGCAAATTCATTATTATTTTCTAGCGGTTCTGCACACAAGCATTCAGTGAGCATGGGACCATTTATATTGCATCTCATCAAGGTGGCCAAACTCCGGATGTAACTGGGAGCGCAGGGGAAGGTCCCTTCCCTGTACTAATGTCACGACTGGACTCAGACAGCTCTGAGAGCCGGCAGCCCCTTGCACTGCTGCGCAGGGGGCCTGCCGAGACTGCTGGGTGGCCTCCTGGCCCCCATGTCCCAACAAGGGTGCACCCCTGAGATCCCTGCAAGACAAAGTGTCTTTCACAAAAGCCTCCCCAGTTGGATTCAAGAGAGATGATGTTGTATTTGAAACGTATTGCTCTTGTAAACATTACCTCCAACAAATATTTTGCAGGGACTCCAGGCTTCTTCTTCAAAACAAGGCTGCATCAGTCATTCACACCTGAAATACTGCTCCCCACATCTCCCTGGCTCTGAACAGAAGCACAAAGCACCCCTCATACACCCCCAGCCTCCTGCCTTCACGACTCTCCCGCGCCCCTCACTTCTTCCCCAATCTTTCACTCCTGCTCCCAGCCAAGGTTTCACACCCAGCCTGCGCTCGAGGTGCAGGACCGTCACTTTCCTGTGAGCAACGGCCCTTGGCTGCCCACCAAGTTTAATACCTGCCTGGTCCGTTCATTGCACCTCCACATCAACCCTGCCCAAATGCTGACAACCCTTCACAGCCCTTTCATTGCCACCCAAGCTGTCTCTCCTGTATGAGATAAGCAGAGCCTTAATCCAGAAGGTAAACAAGTGCGAGGGTTCGCCATACAGATATGAATGGGCCACTTCAGGTTCGGCATGGAAACACGCAGAGCTTTTTATTTTCTGCAGACAGCGTTAATACAAAAGATATTGAGCTTAATATCTCCCCTCTCCCGTACTTCTCTCTCCCGAAGTATCATGCATCCTGCGCTATGATGTGCTCTGCCAATCTGTCCCAGTTGTCTTGACGAAGCTTGGCAAAGCAACTCAGTCCTTGGCTGATATTATAGAAGATATTAGAGTGTTCTGAAACACGTCTGCCAGCATTTTGATAGCATTATTCAAACGTTATCGCTCGACACTAGTCTGCTTAATGTCGTGGCTACCTTCCTCAGAGGTGGCCTTGTCCCGGAGCAGGGACTGAGAAGGCTTTCCACTGAGCTGTCTCAATGCTTCCCTGCTTCCCTCTGACACACTGACCTGTTGTCTCTTGTGTGTATGGGGCACCTCAGGGGTCTATGCTCCAGCCCAGAGCAGTCCTTACCCAAACTGGGCTGTTTCGATCTGTGGATCCCTTCAAACTAAGGTAGTAGAGCAGCGAGAGCAAATTCTTCTCTTCTGTGTAGGAAGACACTCACATTTTATTTGACATTATTTCTAGTCCATTTGTTGGGGAGGTTGCTAAAGAAATCTACTCATCCTGAATTTGATCTTAGAAGGTTATATGTCCTGTTGGTTACAGACCCACCTGCCTCTCCACCATCTTCTCTTCCTTCATATCCCAGCTCCTTCCCATGCTTTTTACCCTGCTCCTATTCCTACCACCCAGACTACCCCTGTCTATCTTTACATCTGTTCCCCGCTCACTAGTCTGCCTCATCTTCATCTGCTTTTCACAGCTCTGCCTTCTGCATCCATATGCTTCAACTGCAAGTGTAGCATTTCTTCGCTCTTACCTCCAATGTCCAATTACAAATAAAGGGATCCAGAGACTATGCTGGGCTGGAGCCTTGGGTTTGGAGATGAAATCACCCAAGAACTTACCCGTAACGCTATATATCTAAAGTGTACATGAAATAGTGACTTTTTTTTTTTTCAGAGGTTTGTATCTTGGCCAGATTTGGGTGAGAGGGAAAACTGAAAACTGATCCAGTTACAAATCAAACCCTCCTACTGAGCTTCAATTTCTGCTCAAAACCAGCACACTGCGATTTGGGCTAAAGAGCTCCAAGATTTATGACTTAAGGAAATTAAACTGGTTTGTGTCAGACTTTTTCCAGATTTGCTGGATCAGATTTGCTGAATCTTGCAAAGCCACCTAACTCTGGGGTAGGCAGTATAATACGTAATCCACTTGGATTCAAGCTTATTTGACAAGGCAGAAGCAACTGAAAACAGGACTCGAGAATGGAAATTATTTAGTAACTCTAACTCTGCACAGCTGTGCAACTTTAGATGTCCTTTTCCTCCAAGAGTCTGGAGGCACAGGGAAAAGGTAAGCCTTGATGAAAGATCTGCATCAGTCTTCATATTTAGTAATATACAAAATTAGAGACTAAATAAGCTTTATCTGCATTAAGTGCCAGAAAAATGTCATGTTGTTTGCAGTAGTCATTTTGAGCCCCTCCTAAATAACCAGTTCAAACTTCTGAAAGACAAAAAATGCAAGGTTGAGTTACAAGCTGAAGGAAGACCTTTCATTGTCCTCTATTATAGCTCAGGAACCCCTTGCTCAATTACCCAAAAAAGTAGGTCTCTACATTACCCTGCATCACCCTGCAGAACTTGACATTTCCAAGTAATTTGGGCCTGTCATGGGCTTTAGTTTACCTTTAATTAGAAAGGGGTTCTCACCTCAAAGCAAAGCTGACATTTGCTCTCATTTGCTGATGGCAATTATGCGTTTTCCTAGCACTCAACACAGGAGAGCCCCAAGCTTTGCCCTTTGAGTGTTACAACAACATGAATCAACAATATTACTTCTCTATTACCAGCACAGCTCTTCCACAGCTCTTCCTTTCCACCTCCACGTTTAACAGAAGCAGGTGCCGTTGTTCCCACTTCAGTAAGAGCAATACCTGCAGTCTCTGGCTCCCATCCCATCCCGACCCTAACGCTGCAGGCTGCCCTTCCCATCCCAGTCCTCCTTCACACATGTGGACCCAGATATTTGTCTCTGAACAAGAGCGGAACCTCTGTTCTCCACTTAGTACCTTTGTCTTCTTTCCAGAGGAGCCTGAGACACTCATTTATCTGGATTTAGGGATCTATTCTACCTAGCCATCTATTGTAAAGGAGGAAAAAATGATGCCTCTGGCTTGGGGATCTTGTAGAATATGTTTCAGGTCTTCATGGAAACCTTCCTCCTTGCAGCTTGCAAGCTGCTGGACCATTCCCAGCACTGAAGTTGTCTCTGAACCTGTCTACACAACAGTAGCCCAGTCAAGGTGGCTTCAATCCACCTACCTCATCCTCAGCCACGTGTGCTTTCTCCAGTTGCCATCACAGCCTCAGCAGAGGACTCCCGCACTGCAGAGGTACCTTTGCCACTCCACCTTCACAACTTCGTCTTTGCACTTCTCACTGTCATACCTCGAGGTGTTCCTGTTTTCTAAGAACAAAACCCCCACAAATACCCACCTTCAAACAGCCAAGATGCAGCAACAGCGACCAACTGCCCCTTGCAGACCCCCACGGAGTTATAAAACTTGCACTGTGTGACTGTAATAACTTTCCACTGCACAAAATTTTAACACGCAGAGCCAAATAGTATCTTTAGTCGTTGACCACAAAGAATGACACAAATTTCAAAAAGAAAATAGAGATGCTCCTCTCAATAACTCAGAAGAAGATATGCTCTTTCAAGACTCCATAAATATATCTTCTCCCATTATGTAAAATTAATTTCCGTATCAGACTAAGCCAAAGAATTATTAGGATGAAAGGTTGCTGAAAATGGTCTGTGTTACTGATTTTATCAGTTACTACTTACAGCTTTAAAAAGTCAATGCCATCTAATAGTGTCCATATTTTATCTGCTGAGAAATCTAATACTCTCAGAAAAGAAGCAGTATCAGACTGCATGGTCAGTCTTACTTGGAAGAGAAAATACAATTCTGAGAAATTTAATCTTGAGCAATAAGAGAAAAAAAATGGTGAAACCCAGCTGATATGTTACATATGCACATGGAAGGAGAGAAGAAACAAAATTACTGTGATGAACAGGAAGAACATCTTACAAATAATGCAGATGCCAGCATAAAATATCCTTTGTTTCTGGATTTGGTAAGGAAAGATAAGAAGGTTGCCGCAATAACACACCAATGCCATGAGTGCATTGTATTTAACATATAAATTAAAATTCTGACAACAATCCCAAGTACAGAGTGGTGTGTGTAAGCAGAAGGTATCAGTTTCTGAAATTGAGGAGTGCAGCGGTGAATGTCTCCTATTAACATCTCTTTCTCCCATAGTTTATGTAATGTACTACAACCTGTTTACCCTACGGTAGCATCCGGATGCCCTGACCTGGGGTCCCACTGTGTGAGAAGCTGCAGTTTCGGCTGACAAAGGCTGTGTCTGCTCCCACTGGATACCGACACGTGGGTGAAGGTCAGGGAGAGGCAAGCTCTGCCTTGGCAGTAAGCGAATCCTGAAAAAGGAACACGTCTTCTCTTCATTTAAATGTACTCATAAATGCCTGGCACAAGTAAGCCTAACTAGATTAATCTAGTAGCAATGAAAATCTCTCTCCAAGGGATAATCTTACCTCACATTATAAAGGAATTTTGTCAGAGCTTGCTTACTCCCTCACCTAGTCCAAGGCAAGCCCATGCACACTTCCATCAACAGTATCGAGTTGCGTTAAAAAGCATAAAGAGGCCTTACTACCTCCTTTCGAAAGGAATGCACCTACAACACATCAGGGCTTCACGTGTGGAAAGATGAAACATGTTTTTGCACGAACTGAACTCAGTGCCGGGCACCAAATTGCGTTAGTAACCGGCTCTCAGCTGCCGTCGCAGGTTTTCCTCTTTGGTGTGGACAGGGACATCTGAGGCCTTTCTCTACCCTTGCAAAGCACTTCACCTTGTCAACACCAAGGGGCAAGGCACGTGCAATCTGGCCAGCCCTGCCCTTTGCTTGCCACGGTCCCCTCCCTGCCACCGGCTGCGCGGGGCTGGGACCGCTCTGCACGGGGAGGTGTTTCTAGCAGCCGCAGCTGGCAGCAAAGATCCCTCCATCCTCCGTGTGCATTTACACACACCAGGGCATCTGAAACAATCCCCTTCCAGCACCTGGCCAGGGCAGATCCCAAGGGAAGGGCATGGTGGTGCTTTCTGAGCTGCTCCAAGCCACCCGGGCAGGCAGCGCCTGGGCAGGAGTCTGCTCCTTGCCTCTTATTTTACCCCTGTGCCATTACTTGCTGCTGCTCTATGTAAAGAGACATTGTTTTTCTCCTCCTCATTTCATATTTTAAAGACTCAGCTTTGCTAGTATTCTGCCTGCCTGAGCTATCCCAGGAGCACTGCAACAGCTCAGAAGGCCGTGCTGCCAACATGAGCCTTGTTTTGAAGCTGATAACCCCATTACAGGTATTTTGCTTAGACAAAGTTAGTACAAGAGATTTCAGCATCTAACATCCTCCCTTTCCAACATAGTTCTATTCATATTTTCTTTGCCAAAAACTTGGTGTTTTTTTTTCCTTTTTACATTTTTAATATGCTTTTTAAGACTAGCTCCATCTCCTTGATCTAGTCCATCCACAAAAATACCGCAGTCAGAAGAAATCTGCCCAATCGTACTAGATCACTGATTTGGAGTGAGAGCATCTACTCTCAAATTCTGCCTCAAATCAGCAACCGAGATACTATCTCCCTAATCAGGCGGTCTGCTATAATTTGCTTTCAAAAGCTACATTTGATAAAAGCAAGTCAGCTGACTCCCTGAAACTTTTAAATGTCATTATCTATATATGCATCTTATGATCAAATCTAATGTGCGTCTTATCCAAATGCTTACTGCAGTGCTTTGTTATCCTAACTTAAATCTAGTTAGGAATCTTATTCACAATTGTTGTTTTAATAGGACCCCGCTCCTGAACTGCCCTTGTGATCAGAACTCCTGTTCAGAGGGCGAATTTTGTGGTCTTGCCAAATTAGGCCTTACATTATCACAATTATGTGCAGAAATTACATGACCTTGTTTTGTATTTCCCTGACATAAAATTGTGTGTTTCCTATTAGTTCCTGATTTTTTGTCTGATAGCACAATGATAATTTCTTCCTGAACACCGAATATAATGTACTCGGCAATTTCAGCCTCAGAAAAGAAGCAATTATTTGCTTACAATGCTTTATGAATTAAGTTCACAAAGGTCTAGACAGAGGTGTCAGCTATTCTCTATACAATCTGATATTTGCATGTTAATTGAATCCTCCTCTGAGAAGGCCACCCTGTTTAGCTCATCAGAGAAGCAAGAAAGCTAATTCATACCTCAGAAGGGGTAGGTGAAGAAGGGAGGCCATTACTAACATGAACAACTACTACTTCTTCTATGTTAGAGTTAAAACACACACGTAGGCATAAGCAAGATGCAATCCATGGTTGCTGCTAATTGGCCTCCTTTGCAGTCAATGGGGCTACACGGATTTGTGCTGGGCGAGACTCGGATTGATGCCAAAGGAGTCCAGGAGGAGTCTGTTAAAATTTGTGAAGTTCTCAGTGCCAAATCTCACGCAGAGAAAGCGGTGGCATCTGATGGCTGTTCGCACACCGCTACCAAGACTCTGAAAACAAAAACTCACGCAAGCTCAGGGTGTCAGAGACATTTTCCAGAAAGGAATCTCTGGTTCCTTCCCCGTCAGGAGACCTCTATTATCAATGCTAGGGTCTACCGGGAATAGCTGCTAAATTGCATTAAGATTTTAGCCAGAATATATTACTGAAGTCACCCAACCGTTCCGCTTGATTTTAACCTCTTGCCGTAGACAGATGTCATGCACGACTCTCTAGCTGTGGTATCTTGCTTACAGACTTGGAAGTAAGATTACGATGCTATTTTGATTTCATCAGCCAGGCAGAACTGAGCACTGAGCTGCCGGCTGACGCTGATGTGTGTACGCTGTGTGTACATCTGCTGATGCTGACGTACACATACAGTGATGGTTCCCTCCTAAAGAGCTGACTCCGACCACTTGCAATTTTCACCACTTTCGACAAGTTCAACCAACTGCAGATAGAAATTTATTAATTTCAATCATACTTTACATATGTTACTTGAACTAAAAAACTCCCATTCTTATTGCCTAGCATCCACAAGGGTACAATATTTTGCCACTTAAAAGATGGAGGTCCACATGGTACTTTCTGGGTACTGGGGGACAGACTATTTGTACATCCAGATTGGCAATTTTTATTGTAGCTCATAATTTCCCATTTTAAAATGTAAGTTAAAGTTTTGTTATTAAAAAGGTTTCTCTTTTATTAACATACACATTTTCTATGGCAAGTAAATTGAACTGGCCATACGTCTACAAGGTCTTTTAAGACATTGAAACCAGTAGTGGTCTCCTCACATCCCACTTCTATGCTAGTGCAGAAAAATCACACTTTGCTTTTCTCATTTTGAAACAGTTTTTCAGCTTTCAATTAATTTGTCTTTGAGCTGAACTAGATGAACACACTGAAACAAAAACCCCACTGAATTCCTGCTGAGATGAAATAGCTGTAAAACTGTCTTATTATTTTGACAAAAACCTTGTTTTAGATGCTTGTCTGGTGACTTGTGAGCTTAATGCTATTCCTTTTTCAAACTTTGGAAATAAGTAATGTCATTCTTAAATATTATATTTCATTTACATCAACTTAAATTCTCAGATATTACAGCAAGTTCTGGCCTTAATACACTTGTCATGATTTCCTGTCTTAAAACAGATCATCTGTTTCATTATTGTATTTTTATTTTAACTTTGTTTCCTACTGAAATCTGCTTTAAATAAGTATCTTTTGTTTTTTAAAAGCAACATAATTTTCTATAATGGCAAATTAAATTCACTGTGGATAAACAAACATAAGAAGAACAGTTCTTGCTTTACTTTCTTGATTGTGATTTCTGAACAAGCCATTAACACTGAGGAAAAAGATCCTGAAGTTATAAAAGATGTAATGAGCTGTAAAGAGCTTGAAGAATGACATGAAAAATGTTGTTGATGATACAGAGTAATTTGGAACAAAATAATCTGAAGATGACAGAGGAATTTCAGAAGGACCTCACTGGGCAGCAACTGGGCAACGAGCTGGTAGTTAATTTATGGTTAATGGATAGGATAGTTTTTGAAAAATTCAACACGGTAGCTGTTAGAAGTAGGAATATAAAAATAAGGAGAGAAGCAAAGAACAGAGAAGAAATTGTCCTTATGGGGCTGGGGCCATGAAGCGAACATCTCCCTCTGGCATGTGGTGTGCGGGTCGGGTGTCCTCCACCTCCAGCACCATCGACTGGAGCTGGGAGAGACAGAGAAGGGCAAGGAAGGCTCAACACACTCATCGTCTTTAGGCCAGTAGAGACAACCGATCGGAGGCACCACAGAGAGCCGCAAAGTCTAAGTGGGACAGGGAGGGCAAATAGGATGATCGTTTCTTAACCTGGCTCCGACCAGTTTTGTTTAATGCACTCCACTGGACAAAATGGTGAACACGCAGAAAATACCTGCTTATGAAACATGTCTAGAGTTCCTTGCTGCAGGTCACAAAATCTTGAGGGTGCAAAAATTGGAGTTACACAAATCTGGAGGAGGATGGGAGCCCAGTGAAGAGTATCAACGTGGAGAAATACCACCTGCGGCTCTCAACAGGTTGGAGAAGCAGAGGGAAAGAAGGTGTGAACGTGTTGCCACATGCTCACTCTGTTCCTTCACTCTTCTATAACTCTGAAAATTACCATATTTCTGGGAAGAGCTGCATTATCATCTAGGCAGGATTATGCACTTGAGCAATTCCTTGTGCCTAAAACCATAATTTATAATATGCAAATAGTTATTAGGTAAAGCCATTCCCTAAGCGTGAGACCGGTACCCTGCAGACACATGTAACATCTCAGAAATTAAATAGGAAATGCTTCTCATGGAGAAACAAGCAAGGTTTACTTTAATTTCTATTTAATATGTTTAATTCTGGTATTGCACATCACAAAACCTACGAAGGTGCTTAAGCATTTAGAATTGCTAAATGATATCAGAAAGCAATCAGAAAACTCAATCTATTAGTCTGATTGCTACAATAGCAATAAAAGATTCATTTATCAAATAAGTCATGAAAGATTCAAGTATCCTTGACCACGGCCTGACTCCGTCTCACAAAGCACATTTCAGCATCTCTAGGGATCAGATCAGACACTCAGCATCCATATGGGACCTCTACAGCTTGGCTGGAACTCTACTACATGAGTTATAACTCTAACTACATAAGTTATTTAAATTTCCAATTTGACAGCAACTTAGGAGGAATCTAAAACAAGAGAAACCCAGTATTGCCTTTCACCTACCTGGGCGTTCATAGTAACTGAATGGGCAACAGTGCGTAATAAAGAGAATTCGGTCATAGGAATATAACCCAGCAAAGTTATGACCGTTTTGCATGTTTAAATGAGAGCTATTTCTACTCCTTACTGCAGCAAGCACCGGGACACTTGCTGCATGAGGATTCATAGAGGAGTAAGTGCAGCTGGAGGCACGACAGGATCTTTTCAAAATCTAGGACCCATTATTTTTAAAGAATGTTATAGTCTAGTCCTGGATTGAGGGAAGTGTCTTCATCTACCCTCTCGGGACAGTGTGGCCAGCAGCAGAGCTTGCTGTCTCCAGCTGCGGTGGCTGGACCGTGGAGGAGGGCTGGGAAACCTGCCAAAGCCTTGGCTGGTTGCTGGATGGGAGAAGAGGGCACGATGAGCAGAGGCAAGCTAAAGATGGCAAGTAGAGAGGTTAGGGACAAAATGGAATGAATCGGTCTCTCCATTTTTTTTTTTTCCTGGCTTAACATCTCATTTATAACATTAACAGCAATGCCAGGCTCATGTTTACCCCATCGTTTCACCATTTCTCAAGCACTACGTGAAGAGAGGCAGAGCCACCTCTCCTCCAGCCTGTTTTGTGCCAGCACATCGCCCCGCACCGCCCGCACATTCGGTCACGGCCCGACTTCACATCTTAGTTTCTTTAAGAGTCATGCTAAGAGCATCCACCAGGAGCAAAACTAGTGTTTATCTGTCATATTTCAAGAGCCAAAAGGTTCCTGATTTAAACCTCCCCGAGTGTTCCCCTCCCCACAAAATCAGAGTTTTGCTGTCATGGAGACAGACGACTGAGCGCTGATCTCTCCACTTCAGTCTGAAAAACAAGAAGCGGTTGCCTGAAACCAATTCGGATGAACTAGACTGTCCACGATCGGAAACAGTTCAGCTGTTAATAATTTGGCGGTTGACAGAAGGGAGACATAGGGAAAGGAAACTATTCCTCCCCTTGCTTTGCCATGACCTTGCTTTCCTGGAGTTTTGAGAGTTTCTCGATAATGCAAAACCTGAATCCTTCTTCCTGCAAATTTAAGCTTTTCATTTCTTATGCTGTCCACAAACGGCCCACAGAACTGATTTCTCCTTTCTTCTCTGCCTCTCCCAGCAGCCCCACGCTGGGGTCACCATGAGCCTGCCGCCTGTGTCCGCCCCCCCGCAGAGCGGGGCTGCCGCCCACCCTCGTGTTCCCTGCCTCCCCCCACACGTCAGCACCTTGCATTTGCCATCACTGACTCACCTCCTACAGTTTTAGTCCATTTTTTTGAGGTTATTGTGAATTCCCACCCTCCCCACCAATGCACTTGCAGACACTCCTGCTTGCATGTTGTCTGCAGATTAACAAGCTCAGACCACCTTGGTCCATCATCCAGGTAATCATTGAAGAGCACAGAGCAAAACTGCAGCCAGGATGGATGCAGCAATGTCCAAAGGTAACTCGTTTCATTTTGAAGCGAACCATTACCACACTTCATACACTGTTATCAACTAACCTCACACCTATGTCATGGTAGGTTCAGCCGGACCATGTTTCCCTTCCTGGTCAGACGGGGCATTCACGTGTGACATCCAAAGCCTGAGGACAGTATTTCTGATGCCTGTTTCTCACTTGAGCACATTGGTTTTTATCTGACTGTAAAGAGAAAATTCCTGGGAATTTAAAAGACCAGGTTGTATTTGCTGCTACCTGTCCTACCTGGTCCTTCCAGGTGCTTTCCAACAGTCTATTGTTCCACGTGCTTTCGGGTAGGAGGGTGGTACCTTCAGCTGACTCATCTGTGAATCTTTTCTCCCACTTTCTCTGCTCTATACCTGCATGCTCCTGGATTTCCAAATACCTCATCCACCCATCACGGTCCTCACATCGCTTCATTTCAAAGGTGGAAGCAAGAATGAACTTTTAACTTCAGGAACTACCCTCTAACATGTTCTTTTCCTATTCTGGGTTGAAACATTTAGTTGTTAATAGGAACTGTGCTTGCGATTAACCACAGCGAGAAAGGCCGGGAGCCCTGGGGCAGCAGGGAGGTATGAGTGAGCTGGAGCCTGTGGCCCCCCAGGGAGGGCGGGAGAGGGATGCTCGTGGCATGCCCAGTCCCAGAGCAGAAGCCAACAGCTGAAGGACACCTCTGAAAACTGCAGCCCAGCCAAATTGAGGAGTTATCTCCCAGGCAGCGCAGGACGGAGCGGTTCAGAGCAGCCTTTGCACAAAACAGCAGAACCATGACAGCTACAGCTGCTTTTTCTGGACACCCCTAGAGAGTCCCCACCTGTGGGACCGTGCCCAGAGAGCTGACCCAAACACACAGGCAGATAACCCTGGCTCTGGGAAACTGCTTCCTGGCTCCAAACCGAGTCAATACCTCCCTCCAATTTCTTAGTTAAGTCGAAGTGAAGTTGGATGGAAGAAACCATCAAACCAAACCCTTAACCAGACAAGGGTTACTTGTCTCCCAAGAACGCTGTGTGTGTCTGACTAGTGAAAACAGATGCCATTTACATCATCATTAAAAACTGCCAACAAGCCTGAGGAGTGAAAAAAACCAAGCAACAAAAATATGGGCAGAGGCAATGCTTTTCTGAGGATCTGTTGTATGAAAATGCTGATGCTGTTGCAACAAGGCTCTGGCCCGGGAGCCTTCATCATCTCTCCCGTTGCCGGTGAAACATTCCCACCTTTGAGAGAATTTCAAGCAGCCACGATCAACCCCGCCACCAGCTGTGGCTGGGAATGGATGTTTAGTAACCCGTCTTCAAACCTGGCTGAAAACCAGCATGGGGTGTGGTGGGGCCAGCGGATTTGACTGTTCTTCATCTTACAGAATCGGACTCCCACTGGCAGTGTATTTGATAGATTGCCGACAAAAGCAGAGTCAGTCTGGTGAATGATACTCTGCATCTCATTTGAATTCCAAAAAGCCTGCTTTTTCCCGGTAATGACAGTCAGCAATAGCAGGGTAGCTCTAAAGTATTGAATGATCACAAATAACATTCACAAAATATCTTTCATTCAAAAGAACCACTGTAAATAAAATGATCAGGAAGTTACAGTCTAGCCTATAGCACCGTGTTCTTGCTTTGCTCCCCACTTCAAAGTCCCAATAAAGTTGTAAAAGCAGAGGGTGATTCTCAATTCTCATTTACTAATTCTGTACAAGAATTTAACATTAACAGTATTTCTGTAGCAGTGTCGTATTATACGAATTATTTCATGTGCACAGAGTTAGCTCTTTGGGGAACAGACTTACTAACTTTGGCAAATAAGAGGCAAAGGATTCACATCTCATAAATAGAGAAGGTCTAGATCCAAGTGCTTAAGTCACACTGAAGTTACCCAGAAACAAATAACATTCCAAGTGGAGTCAGGCTCCTAAAGTTATCTTTATTGACATGGACCTACCTGACTTGGAAAAAAAAAGTCCGTGGCAAAGGTAGGAAATGATGCCTCTGATTTCAGTCCAAAGTCTTATGGACATGGCAGCACAAGCCCACATTGCAAGAGGTACTTGATGCTTATTCGGTCAGAAAAGTTCACCCTTTCCTTCCTGGGATACAAGCTCCAGCATCAGTCCCTGAGGGTCCCATCTGCTGCTAGAGCAGCCAAACCCAGGGGCTTTAACCATGGCATGGAGGCAGGGGGAACATCCAGGAGCCAGCTCAGGTGGACCTTCCACTCCAAAGGCAGGGCCAACACAGCCTGGCTTTCTAAATCACACAAGGAAGCTCTTTCTTATTCAGAGAACAAGGATATGGAAAAACTTTGACTTGCTTCCACTGGGATTATTTCTACATCCCAAGTCCAACATAAAGAGAAGCCCTGTCACCTTGCAGGGATGGAGAATAGGTAGAAACAGGGAGTGGGAAAAGAGAGCAAGCATGGACAAGCTGTGGTGGGAAGCGGAGTCACCTTCAGGGAGGCACAGGGGCTGGGGAGCTTTGGGAAGGTCATTGAGGGTTTTAGTGGGGAGCAACACAGGACCACCACTGAAGGACACCTGCAGCACATGGGAAAAGCCATTGAAGCTGCTGCCATGACCTGCAGTGCTTTAGTGGGAGCACTGCACGTATGAATAGCAGTTTACATATGAATAGATGTGCCCAGCGTTTAATTGTATTTGGAAGAACTGAGGTAGAATCTGCATAATTTTCATTAATTTAAGAATCTTCTATCTCTCATTATACAAATGCACGTGGTGTTAAACCGTGCACTGTGAATAAAACTGTTTCATCCAAATTTAAAATAAAAAAACCAGCCTGAAAACTTTCCATAGTTTGCTATATGGAGACTTGTCCGTTTTATGATCCAGGCTTTATTTTGGCAAGTGCTGGATTCAACAGTTATGCTGACGTAGCTTAACCGGCTTAATCTTCCTGTCAGTCTGGGGATCTTTGATGCAGCATGTCTGCATTCAAAAGGCTGTTATTATATTTTGCCTCTTGACTTAATTAAAGTCTCTTTTATGAGACGCTGCATTTGTAACTACTTTCCCCTTCCTAAAATGAGCCATCTTGTCTGGTACAGTAATTATAACAACATCATTGAATCTGTATTCACAGCCTGTTTTTAAAATAGTTCCCATTTCTGAGTAACGACTAAAGATGTTTGTGGGTAGAAATGTTACTAAGATGGGTCTCTCTGGCTACGTTCAGCCCGAAATGCGCGGATCACGCAGCGCACCCCTTAACAGGAAAACAATTTTAAGCCACCAAAGGATGACACTCCCAAACTTTGCATTAGAAGGACATTGCCCTCAACCCCGCCAGGTTGCCACCATCCCAAGAAGCACAACGGGATACAACCAACCATTTTTTTTCCAGCTGGAATTTATAGTTAAAATTCATAATTTCCAGCTAGGAACAGGACGGAGCTGCCTTGGAGGGACCCTCCAGAGCCCAGCGCTGGTTCCAGCTCTGCAGCTGACTGATAGCACAACCACAAGTGACTCACTTCATGCCCTTGTGCAAGTGTTTCCTCTCCAATATTTGCCTCACAGTTCATTACATGAGGCAACTGAAGCCGGCAGATCATCTTTTGAGTAGTGACTACAAAGTTGCTGGCACAAGCGACAGCTGAACTCCATCAGCAGTTTTTTCCAGGTAGTACTGGATGACAAAGAATGGCGATGCCCTAAAATGGCAAGAACTACACAGCTATTACACCCAGACTAGCTGTCCTCGCTTTGATAGCATGGCCAACAATTTGCAACTCCTGTTTCTGCATAGAACCTCTACGTTCAGTCTACTCTTCAGCCACTGTTGTTACTTTGCCGGGTGCAGGAGGAAGAGGACAAAAGTTCCTAGATTTTGTAATTCACTAGCAGGAACGCAGGGCAGAAGGGATCGTTGGGCTTATCAGCTTCAGCTCGCGCAATCGCAGGCAGCTGTGCCGTGCCACTAATGCTTATCCTAGACATGTCAGTGGGACTTCTAGCACCACTTATCCCATCACTCCCCATCAGCTGCTCACACCACAGGCCAAGAAAGCTTTACCTATGATTAAAAAAGACAAATTCTGGTACAAAAGGTGAAAAGCCACAGAAAATACAGTAAAAATAGACAAAAAAGAGGGGGAAGAGTTCAGCAGCTGTGCCTTGACAACTCAGTATAACAGCAAATTCATTAGGAAAAAGTGCAGAGCAGGCAGATGATATTTTTCACAGCAGCTTTCTTTTTGTTTTTAGCAACTGGAAATCCCTGTTAATCCTTGAAATCTGAATCCCGCTCTCTATAGCTCACATGTTTCTGTCCACTTTCCTCTCTTGCATCCATCCTAACATCCTTGATGGCGGATCATTACCATCAAGCCGAAGTCTAATCCAGGCCTTTTCTGTTCTCCAAGGCACAGGACTTGCTTGATAAATAATAGTGTGTATATTCACACACACACACACATATATATAAAACTTTAATTCACTCCTCTATTTCTTGTTACCATTGCCCCCAGCCTCTTCTCTTCTGCTGGCTACTTTAATAACCAAAGCTTTGTTTCACGTGAGAAACAGAAGACAGATGAAGATGCAGTGACACCACTGTAATCACAAGAGATTAATTATCTGGGATTCAGATACCTGTTCATAGCAGATGACTCATGCTAAGAGCTCCAGAGAAAGGATGGAAAAGCTCAAGTCCTTGGTGATCTGGGATGCTGGGAGATTTATTGTTTGGAGAATGCCTGGTGATAAATTTTTACCTAGCATATATGAAATGAAATTCATAACACAGTAACCTCCCATCCCATGGACAGACCTAACCTCCCATGTGCCATTTCAGCAGATTCAATCTTTGCCCTCTTTCCTGCCCCCTCTCCTTGCACCCCAGTTCTTTGCAAACTGTAAAAATTTTAAATTTTGCAAAGTCCCTTTTAATCCAGGTTACTTACAGAAGAAAAACAGATACCCCGAATAGAAATTCCTGTGGGACTGTGGCCAGCAGATCCAGAGAGGAGATTCTCCCCTTCTACTCTGCTCCCGTGAGACCCCACATGGAGTACTGTATCCAGCTCTGGAGCCTTCAGCACAAGGACATGGACCTGTTGGAGCGGGTCCAGAGGAGGGCCATGAAAACAGTCAGAGGGCTGGAGCACCTCTCCTATGAAGACAGGCTGAGAGGGTTGGGGTTGTTCAGCCGGGAGAAGAGAAGGTTCCGGGGAGACCTTATAGCCCCTTCCAGTACCTGAAGGGGGCCTATAAGAAAGCTGGGAAGGGGCTGTTTGCAAGGGCATGTAGCAATAGGACGAGGGGCAATGGTTTTAAACTAGAGCAGGGTAGGTTTAGATTAGGCATTAGGAAGAAGTTCTTTACAATGAGGGTGGTGAGACACTGGAACAGGTTGCCCAGAGGGGTGGTGGAGGCCCCATCCCTGGAGACATTCAAGGCCAGGCTTGATGAGGCTCTGAGCAACCTGATCTAGTTGAAGATGTCCCTGCCCATGGCAGGGGGGTTGGACTAGATGACCTTTAAATGTCCCTTCCAACCCAACACATTCTATGATTCTATCATTCTATGAAGGAAAACAAGAAAAGTGCTGCTTTGGGGTTTTTTTTATTATTTTTATTTGACATAGCTGTGTTACCACCACATATCCCTGCTCTCGATCGTCCCAGTCAGTTGTTACCGGTGCTTTATTAATCACTGCAGTAACCAGCTACTGCGGGAGCTGAGCGTCTCCACCTGTGCTGAGAGCTGCCGCTATCGCATCCTTCACGCTGCATATCGCATCTGACTCTCTTCATCACTGACGTATTTTGGGAAGAAATTTCATTAAAAACAAAACAAAAAGGAAAAAAAAACCCAAAACAACAGAAACCCTTGACTTTGTAATAGACATGAACTAAAATTAGAACTTTAAAATTCAAGCTTTGTTAGCTCTTACTTGGGAGGAGGCATCCAAATTAAATTCCTGAAATATACAGGAAAAGATGAGGCTGTTTTCTGGCACCATTTGAAGTAACAGTAATGCATGAGCTACTGGTTGGGTAAGATTTCTGCATTGTCAAAAACTCAGCCTAAACCCCAAATATCTCAATTTTTACAGAGAGCCTGTAACAATAGCACTTGAATTCCTGCCAAACATTCTGGGGACATTTTATGGATTGTAAATTGAGGGACAGAAACCAATTAATTTGCCCAAGCTTAAAAAAAGCCTGTGACAGAGCCAAGAACTGATTTGAGATTGGAGACTCAACATGCTGCCTAATTGCAGGCCTATCTTTCCCCCTCAGGCCCCGGCTTTCTATAGCTTTCTTCTATTTCCTCACTAACCCACCTCTAAGATGCTTTTCTTCCCTCATTCCCATCAGATAATTTATGACGCTTTCAAATTTTTGCTGCTAGAAGTCAGGGAACACCATCCCTGGACCTCACAAATTTAGTGCCTGAATTTGTTTCAGGGATAATAATAACACGATGTTGTATGCAGTTGCAGAACTAAGATATTTCTGCCATCTATTTCTTTGAAGCTTTTATTGCTCTTTCCCTCAGAATTTATTCACTGTGGCAGCAAAGGAAGAAAATGCTTTCCTTCTTATTTGACTTCATATAACAAAGTGAGAAACCAAACAATTACCGTGAGGTAAGTAGAACCTGCAATACACTGCTAAATGTACATCTACACCTACAGTCTAACAAATACAGGGACTAATTAAATCAGCCTTGGTTTTCCAAGCCTATTCTGTGCCTCTAGAAATGCTTCATTTGTTATGAAGGGAGAAAAGAAAATGGAAATTGAAAAGAACAGGAAAACTCGTCCCTACAGCAAGCTAAAATTTCTTCTAACAAAAAGAATAATACTTATGGCTTTTATGTCCTGTTCTCATTTCCATAGAAGCAAAATTTTGGGGTTAAGAGAGGTTAAAGCTTCTGCAGTGGTACCTCAAAACTGTCCAGCGGTAAAAATGTTAGAGAATGGTGGTTTTCCTTTAAAACTGAAGCAGCAGTTTGTGAAGAGTGGGGATTTATTCCTCACAAGTTCTTTAAAGACACAAAAGAATTCTAGGCTTCTTTCCAATTACTTTGCTTTCAAAATTAATATTTGAAGTATTTGGTTTTTTTTTCTATAGAATTTGTATCAACACCATTTTTGAGTTTCCAGTGCTGGTTTCTTATAGCCCAAAATTTCATTTGCTGACCTTTGGCCTAGTTCTCCAAAGAGTATACGGTGGAAGCCCTGTGGTTTCTCCAAAAAGTTCATATTGCAGAGCAGAGAACATTTTGTTCCTGCCTTGTTTAAGTGTGGATGACAGACTGTCAGCATAGCGTGGTCTTCGTAAGTGCGGGAATAGTTGTTCATCCAGGTTTGCACTTTATTAAATTATTGTTCAGAGGCAATTCCAACAGGCACACGTAAATGAATTGCAAGGAGGTCTTACACAGTCCAAGTCCTTAATTTCTTGCTATTGAATGTTATTAGGAGAGGAGGGTTTCGCGAAGGGATTTGCTATTAAAGCTGCAGCTCTACTGACATAGTTAGGGGAGACTTGAGGTCCAAACTCTCTGCAATGCAAAATTCAGCCTCTAAGAGAAATGCAGACCGACATCAGGAGCTCCTGGGTTTCTGCATCAAAGGTTGCCTCATGTCTGGTTTTGCCTTCAAGCCCTTCCCTTTCAGTGGTTGCCTTGGGACCTGCTTCTGAAGCATGGCCAGCAGCAATGCCCTTGCCCTGGGAACCCGCAGCACCACATTTCTCTCTGCTGGGCAGAAGCAAAAACCAACCAGAGCAAGAGACAGGCAAACCTCAGGCTGCTTCCTGAAGGGCTGTGCTTCAGGGACACAGAACGCACATACACCAGGAGGCAAGAGCCCCCGGTACTAATGTAGATTGCAAAATGAGGGAAGAACAGCTTTGGTGTCACGGGCTGGTTGAGGATGCAATGAAGAGATTGACACTATTTAGAAAAGTCAGTGTAGACAAAGCTTTCCTAAACAGATTAAAAAAAACGCCAAGCCCATCTTTAGAAGGGATGTTCAGTTGCAAAGCCACTTGTTCGGGTAACTAAGAGCACACATTACGTGAAGAGCTCTGTCGTGAACCCAAAAAGAAAATAGAGACAAACAAAAGAGAAGCGTGAGCTCCGTAAAATGGCTACATGTCTATATATGTAATTTCAGGAACATGGGAGAGAAGGTACATTTGACAAATGAGAAATAAACAAACCTTGTGCAGAAAGGTAGTTGGGTATAGCCTGGGAAAGGTCTCACATCAGCCTACATTATCATGGAAGGTGCAATTTGCTGAATTAAACATAAGGGATATTAAAGACATTTTCTGATGGAAGAGAGTGAGCTAGTTTTCCAAAAATTGTGAGCTACACCCACAAACAACTGTTGACGTTAAAAAAAGCATTGTGCATATAAAATGCCATTCTGAAAGCCTGAAGATTTCCATTCCAATGTTTTAGAGGATTAAACAAAGGGAAAATGAATTAAAAAAAACAGCAGCACATTTTAGGCCAAAACTTTTGACCCAGTTCTTCTCTAAGCACATTTAAATTGGTTGCCTTCATTAGTTCCTCAAGTTTAGGCTGGTTACAAAAAACTTGGTATTTCAAAGAGACAAACAGAAAATAAGTTACAAGAACTTGGGTGTAAAGAAGAAAGAGCATGTCTTACCCAAATAAATATGCAGTTACCAGATTCAAGTGACACGGAGGGAAGAAAAGATCAATGCTTAAAAAAGTTGCTTTAAAAATAAAACAATTCTCCAACAACTCCAAATAGTTGAGGAAGAAAATGTATTCGTTTTCTGCAAAAACTATTTTCAGCCTGCAGTTACTGAATCAGAACCTAAATATCTTGGAATTATCTTTA
Source organism: Rissa tridactyla (assembly GCF_028500815.1). NCBI lineage: Eukaryota > Metazoa > Chordata > Aves > Charadriiformes > Laridae > Rissa > Rissa tridactyla. The sequence continues at coordinate 110,693,717 of NC_071468.1, read as the reverse complement.
ATTGGCTCAGCATTATTGGGCCTTTACCAGAATGCTAACTGCTCACCCCTCAGCCACATCTCCACATAGATGTGCAGAGGACTTTTTCATCTTCTTTGATGCAATGTTGCAACTGATGAGGGTAGGAATGGCTGGCATTTCAACCCTGCCAGCCTGAATCATCACCAGGCTGTGATATCATCCTGGTGTGGAAAAAAGGAATATTTCTAACAGAACCTCACTGTCAAAATTGGAAAAGGGTCACCTCAAGCCATGAACTGGGGTTGGTATGATTTCCTATTATCATTTTAATTATTCTTCTACATCCCTTTTCTGTATTTCCAAGGCTTCAGTTGCTCTGTTCTGTAAGAACAATGATTGATTTCAAAAGGAGCTCAGATGACCACCGTAAGCATTCATATACAGGAATGTCAACTTAGATTTATACAGGAATGCCAACTTACATTAAGTGCAGTCCATTTAAGGGCTGAAATTCTGCTGAAGATGTCAAAAAGAGGAGCTCTACTGAGCAGGATGTGGTCCCAGAAGGGTTTAGTGACTACTTGGAAAGAGATATTCAGCACAAGTGATGGAGTAAGTCCAAAATGTGGTGTTCCTCATGGGGATTTTGTCTGGTTTTTGTTTCCCTTTCTTCCCCAACCCCATTATTAAATGGCTCAGGGAAGACCCTGCATGGGTTTTCAGAAAGTACCTTTCATGCACACCCAGTAGTGTCTTGTCCACTGAATTGACAACCTGCGTCTTCAACAGCTCGTCATCATGTTGTCACTCGGCTTGGTGACCCAGCACATGCAGCTGGTCAGGGGTCCAAAGGACACCCTTAGTGTGCAGAACACGTCAAGATGCTTTAGGATGTATTGTGCTTGGCATGGAGAAATAATGGAAGGACCCTGAGGGCAAAAGTTGCTCCGTAATGCTGCAGCATACTGCCTCGTACAACATGATAACTTGGACACTGGAATATCATTTACTACAAAGATGCTCAGAAGAAATATGCAGAAACCCTGTTCATTCTGGACAACTTCTACCTGGCGCCCCTCAATAAACTGTGAGAAAAGTCCCCAGATTCCCCGTGACAGGACACAAGGACCACAGGACACCTGTGCAGCATTGTGTGCACTAGGAATAGAGAGTCCTTGTCACTGGGGCACGGTGAAATCATTCCCTCTCTCAGCTCAGAGCAGCCGTGCTCTGCTGCTACGCATCCTCCTGCTACAGGACAGCTGCGTGCTGTAGCGAAACCCCACGATGGCAAACCACTGTGCCTGTGACAGCGGGTTCACCACAAACCAGTGCAAACTGAGAGGCGAATCTAACATGAATGCTCAAAACCACCAGGAGAGTCTCAGTTCTCTAAGGTTATGTTTTATGTGCAAAATAAACTTTTTATGTAGAGAAAGTCAACTATGCCGGATAAGATGTAAGCAGATCTCTTCCTTGCCATCCATGGCCTCGCAGGGCAGATCCCAGCCTCTGGGATAACTTTCAGTCAGCTCAACGAGGCTCCTAGTTTGCAGAGAGCCCTGTGTAGTCCCTCTGAGCCCTGAGGAAAAGTCTGTCTTTCCCTCTTCTCTGAGTCCAGCTGGGAGCACGCTTTCCTCAGGAATTTCCCAGTCTCTTTTCCTACTGCCTGGCTCTCTGGGAGGCTGTGTTGAAAATACGCCTTCCCTGGGTGCAGGCATGCAGTCCCTTTTCCAAAACAGGATCCCCACCTCACCCAGGATCAGCAGCCAGAACAAGGCAACCAGGGGAACATCTTCCTCCCCGGAGCCTGTCCCTGGTGACAGCCCACAGGATCCAGCACACCAAGATGCAAAGCAGAGAGCTACCGCATGTCGCCCTGCCTGCAGCCAAGCCCTTGGGAGCAGCGAGCTGTCCCCTGCAGCTCTCCCTTCCTGCCATTTGATGGTGAGTACACTTTTTGGACATGTTTCTATGGGAATGAGGCTTAACGCAGCCACACTTGTCTGCTCGTCTCCTCCCGATAACTTCAGAACCCTTCGGCTCATCCCAGCCAGACGTTGACAGAAGAAGAAGAGCAGAACTCAGAGATAATCTGGTTCCTCAAGCTTGGAGCTTGGGGAGCTCAGGGGGTTGAGCGAGTAGCTGTGAGAGAAAGCAAACTGTAAGCGCCTTGACAAATGGAAAAGCTGTAGCCCAAGCTCGCACCTCAATGCCAGCTATATGAGCCACTTTATGAGGTCCCCCTGTCCCCCAGGAATAAGACATCCACTGGGCCAGTGGTCAACTGGGAACAAACCCACTGGAAACCGGGCATCATCAGTACCTGTGCACACAAAATTGCTTGTTCTTTCTTCTCTTACAATAGGTAGAAATATAAATAGCACTTGATTCTGGAAATCCTGAAGGCTGAAAGATCAGGCTGATTGTCTTCATTTGCTGCTGCTGGACAGGGTTTCTCCTCTGTTTTTAACCCCTTCTTTTCCTGGAGATTTTTATTTGAATTTTTGGAATTCTATTTTCTCTATCAACGTAAACACATTCAAGCATACATACACCCTTTCTTTTGCTCTAGTCCTATCACCAGAAAGTTAAAACTGGGAACATCTGGATGAAAATCTGTATGTTGTTCTTGTTCCTGTGTTGTAATACTGGCTCCAGCTGAGTTGGGAGTTTTACCATAAACTATAATGGGGTCAGAATTGCAGTTCTGCTGCATGAGATTCACCAGCATTCACTGTTACTGCTTTGGAAATTGCAGAATTTAATCCCAAATGAAATAAGTGCCGTTACAAACTGCTACAGAAATAAGTTTGACTTCACACAAAGGTTTCTAATTTTACCAACAAATAAGATCTTATTTTCAGGTGAGTGACCCGCGTCATAAAGAAGATAGAAGGTAACAGTGAGGGTTTTTTTAAACTGTGTTGTTCACCTGGGGATGCTGTGAAGGTAAAAGGACAGGGCATAAGTGGTGTTTTCCCCTATGGCAAGTTCTCAGCTGAAAGAACAACTGGAGCGTAACGGAACAAAGGCATAAAAGCTGCTCTAGGACCACTGGATATTCTCCCCGCCAGTAATTTAGTGTGTTTAAAATGGAGGATCCTTTCTACATTATGAAAGAAGGTTACCAGCTTGCCAAGTGAAAACATTTGAGGCTTGACTCTGCGGTGGGCTCCTCTTGGGATGGCCGAATGAGACCGTCCAGGGCGCCAGACCCCCAGAGGTGCTCAGAGCCACGGAAACCCCAGCAGGGGCTGGCTGCAGCCCCTCCGGTAGCAGCCTCAGGCATAAAGGTTTGTCTTTGGCTAGCAAGAGCCAAACCTGGTGGTTTACGTTTGGCAGTGATTCACTTTCTGATTTTTGACTGCTATTTGCACGGCGTGAGCTTCTATATCAAGACACTGCTGCTGAAGCCACAGGTATGGTGCTCAGAGCAGCCTTAGCAAGAGCCTTCCCCAGGTCATTAACGTTCCTTGTCTCATTTGTGCCATGATTCTTTCCTGTCCTTCACTCTCCCATGTAACCATGTTAACTCCTGCCGTTTATCTTGCTAAATAGCGGCAGCCCAATCAGGGCAGGCTTTTATTCTTGCTTGTTGACAGCAATGGTAACAGTTTAGCAGGGATACACACCGTGCACAACAAAAGCAAAGACCCCCACCCCTAAGTGTTCCCTTACATTTAATCACGGAAAACAAAACCCAGTCTTCCCTCATAAATTTTGCCATAACATTGTTATAGTGGATCACAAATGTTAGTCTCCTCCTGGCATCCTCTTTTTCCCGCAGAGTTTACATATAGATGATTCATTCTTAAGAAATCAGCACAACATGCAACAGTATATATGAAATGTAATTTTTTTTTTTTTTTTTACCCTTGGATTTACTCATTTCTACAATATTAGCAGAGAGGAATGTCTTACAGTAGTCCTAGATCTGTTTTTCCTTACTAGCTCATTGAAATTGTCTCTTGGGGACCCTAACCTACTTTCTGAGACTACACAGCTGCCTTTCCTTCTAGCACGCTTGCTTTGCAAGCTTTCCCTTTATAAAGAGGTTGAGTAGTTTGCTTTCAGCTACTTTGGCTTTTGTTATCTCCTTAAATGCTACTACACTCATTGAAATACACAATCCGTATCCTGCCTTACATTACAACCTCAGTACAAGGAGCAGTATGCTGATCCAGAAATACAGGCCTAAAACTTGTCATCAGAGGGAGAGGAACTGGGTTCTTCTTCAGCAACATAGCAATGTCTTGTACTGCATAAACTTCCACAATGTTTCCATTGAAGGAAAATGAAAGCGGTACGTTTTGACTTGATATTATGAAAGAGTCTTTACATTATTTTTACTTGGAAAATGGATGGAAGCATTTAATAGCTGTAATACAGAAACAAACATCTTGTAGCAATAAAGTGTTTTGCTGGGCTGGTCATCTTCCCCAGGCTTTCCTGATCTACTGCCCAAGTACTTGTTCTGTTTACCCTCTAATTCATAAAGCTTCAGCTTATTACACTCGCATCTTTCCCCTCAACTGTCTTCTGCCCAGATCTTTCACCCTTGGTAGCTGTACACTTCGCTTCCTCCGTAAAACAAAATCAAGTCTTATATAGCTATTAACAAGGACCAGGTAGAAAAGGTTTCCCCTCCCGCAAGTCTCATCCCTTATGAGGCAGATTATCAGCAAATTGTTAATTCTGTGGCATATGAAGTAAACAGAAAGCCTCTTTAAGCTCAAGTTTAGTTGTTTAGCTGCTTTAGTCAACCAAGTCATCCCGCTACAAGAATGAGACTTAGTGTTGGGCAGCCAATGACACGCAAAACAGCACAGCCTTTTTAGCAACCGTACTTTAGGAACTCATACATTAAGGATACACAGCAGTAGAGTTTGTAGAGGTTTTTTGCACTCTACGCACAGTGCAAGTATTCATAAACGGTTAACAAACCAAGGCCAAGATATGCCTTGCCCACATTAAACTAGGTTACTAAACGGGGTTATTGACAGGCAGCTAAAATTTACTGTTGAGGGTCCACCCATTTTTCGAAAGATTTTGCCAAGACTGGGAACCTGAGGCAAACACAGCGTCTCAGTGAGCTGGCACAAATGCAGGTGTGAGCCACCCCTGCGGCTGCAGGCAGAGAAAAAAGTAGGATCTAGGGTGAAGGTCAAGCAGAAAAGGGCATGGAGGAGAGAGGGGACATCTCACCCAGGACCCTAGAGTTGAACTATGTGATGGGTGGGGAGGCAACTACAGCAGGCAGGAGCCCTTTCATGTCACAGAGACACTTGTGTATTTGGATCCTGTGGGGCAGCAGAAAAGTTAAGCATTTTGGGAACTGTAGGGTAGTCCATTACTTCACAAGTTGAACTAGCTGGTCAGAACAGTGCAGCACCTGGCTCTGCAGCATTGTCTGTAGTCAGAGCTCACTGGCACCGGCACAAAATAAATACCACAGGTTTGGAGGTGTAATATTTCCCAGTCATGAAGGATTTCAGGATTTACAAAGCAAAAATGTCAGTTAACTCAGTGAGAGTGTTCTCTTGTCCAGAATTTAGCAAAAGTGAACCAGGAAACTCAGGACTTGGGACATCAGTTTTTAAGTGATCACGGACACATAAGGCCACGGGGATGCCTCCCCAGTCCTGACTTGCTGCAGAGAGCATCTGAGAACAGGGAATTCTGTGCTGTAATGGGGAAAAGTTGATTTTTAAACTGCACCGGCTGTGTCAGCTCCTCCAGATCTTGCACGAAGCCACTCCCTGGCTCAAGGGCCGGATATGGCTCTCAGCTGCCTGTTTCACAGTGAAGCTGTGTATTTTGGCATTGGATACGCCAGATCTGCACCTGTTGTCAATTCCCTGCTGCAATGCACCCTCACAGAGCTCTTCCAAGGCCTTGTCTGAGGAGGTCTCAGCACCAGGTCTGGGGGAGCATCTGACCTCTCCATTTCTGCAGCTCCATCATCCAAACCCCACAGGACTTGCTTTCAGGAGCTGGCAACGAACCCACCTCAGCTGGTCAGTTGGAGCTAGACCTGCAAGAAATCCCACCTCCCCTCTGACTGTTTTATCTCCGGGTAAGTGACAGTATGATTTCTTTGCTCTGGGACTGGCCAGCTCATGGTTTTCAGCAGCTCCAAAGAGCCTGTTCTCTCTCTGTGGCCTCTCTCAACCCCTTGATGTTTCACCTGATCTTTGCATTTCGCAGCTACGTAAGCAATAGGCTTATTTTTCCTTTACTGTCATCTGTAAGGAGATCTCACTTCAAATCTGCCAACCAGAGTATTCAGGAAGCAGGACATACCTTAGGAACGAGCACCAAAGAGAGGAAAGCCAGTGCTATCTTTGAGGAAGTGAGAGCAGTTGGAAAGGATGGACAAGTGTTCATGCACTAAGGGAAAGGCAACCCAAGGAGGAGGCAGCGTGATCCCCAAATCTCCAGAAATTACTACGAGAAAGAGATCTGACTGGTCAGCCAGGCCATGCAACCCGTGGTTTGGTAGGGCGTATATGTAGCATGGCCGGGGGAGAGTTCACAAGTCTCTCTTGAACACCTTTACAGCTCTGATGAGTTATGGTTCATTCTCCAGACTCACGAGAAACACAGACGGGCGTGAGAACTGACAGCTAACACATGGAGTAGATACTGGGCACCTGCATGGCCTGTGTCACCAAGCCTTTGGTTCATCTCTGTCTGCAACTTGAAGTACTACGTTGGGGTTTTTTTGGGGCTTTTTTTGCAGGCTGCCTCAGCCAGCAGGCAGAGTTGGATGCTCCTTCCCCCATGGCAGAGGGTCTCTCCTTCTTGGTGGCCAACTGAATTCTTTCCCTCCAATTTTGGGTTTAATTTCTAGCACTCTGACTGGAAGCCTACTCTGACACTTAAACAAATTTAAAAATCACATCAAGCTCTTTAAAAAAATCCAGGCCTTCATTATCATGAAGTGGGGAGTTAATCAAAGGATGTTTTACATTTTCCAGGGAAGGAACCTCTGAAGCATTTCTACTTAGCTTGCTGGAATTTAAGTAGCAAGCTAATTAATTAGTGGCCTGTGGAAGAACTCAAGGGCTTACTGTAAATTCTTAAAGACCTTTTAAAATCGCTTAAATGTTACAAAAAGTACTGAGGCACCACTCCTGGAGACTGAAGATGCCTTATTTTCTACGGAGGGGGTCAAGTTGCCATACGTTTCTCAACATCACCAAACCAGCATGCCTCGGACCAGCTAACCTGGGGTGGGAAGTCAAGTGTTCATCCTATGCTGGTTCATGATTAAACACACACTTGAACGCACCCTTTCTCACACACACGTATTTGTCTTGAGGTTCGGCAAACTTCAGTAAGAAGACAAACTTTGGACTTAACTGCTACGCTGAATTAGGTCCTTGTAGTTGGCTTCTCTGTGGAGAAGAGTAAATGTCAGCAGTTACAGCTGTGATTCTCTGCCTCTTAAATTGGAATGAGACTGGAATTAAACTGGAATGTCATCAGCAAGAGGCGGTAGAAAGGTAATAAAAACTTTGGCCCTCATCTTCAGAAGATATGTAGCTGCTCAACTACCACTGAACAGTGGTTAAAGTCACTGTAAAGGCTGTAAGTCTGAGATCTGGGAATTCATGATGGTGCAATTGCTTTACTGTGTTTGAGTCCATTGCACCATAGCTCATTCTCCTCCTCATCTGAGCTGCTGTCTCCCTCACCAGTTACTGAGCTCCAGACACTTTAGGCCCCTGATCTTGGAGGGCTTCATCACAGTGCTCCTGAAAATGCCTGGCTCCTCTGATCAAATCAAAGGATGTCTCTTCACTCTTTAGCAAGAGTAAGCACAGAAAAGTAACTATAATACAGTAAAAATGAATCAACTTTCTACTGAATCCGTGCTTTGACTTAGAAATCCTCCTCCATCTTTCACACCCTGCTAACCAGCTTCCTTGGAATCCATATGGGAGAACCTTAATTTTTCCTCTACTCGAAGCTCTAATTAGGGACTAGTAAACTGCTCATTCCTTGCCAGCCAACTGTACACCATTCCTGACCTTGTCTCCCCCAGACACTCGGCTATACTATAGGAGACCTATTTCACTCCCTCGCGTTTCCTTCAAGCCTCCAGGTAGGGATTGTCCACTCACTGCAGGTGTCCTCATCTCTACTGAGAGCACCAGACCTATTTTTTTTGCTCCCAGAGTCTATCACTTGTAAAAGAAACTAAGACAGCTTTAGCAAGAACAAGCATGAGATTTTTCAAGGTTCCTCCCCCCTCTCAGGAGAGGACACATGGGAATCGAACACACCGTTCCCACAGACGATCTCTAAGAGGCAGGAACCTAAATGCTCCTTAAAGTGCTCAGTAAGCACTTTCATGCACATGGTGCTCTATTTTCAGCCTTGCATGCAGTGTTTTATTGCGAGCCACTGCACATTATATGCAACATCAAATACTGGGAGGAACAACAGGGTGATTTTGTGAGAGAAAGGCTGGCAGCAGAATTTCTGGCTTCTACTACACTTCAGAGCCTTGGATCAGGAGCTCTGAACTTACTCATTTGCATGAGCAAATCTGAACCACACTGAATAATTTACTTTATCTCCTTCACCTGACTCCAGTATTGACTCAAAGGGGCATCTTACGTGCCATGAACTTGGTATTGTTTCAACAAATCATATGTGAAGGAGTCAGAAGAATATTATTTGTCCTGATAATATGGTTTGCGTAAGAAAACTCCTGTGGGTTTTCAAAGGGAAATGAACTACTCTAAGATACCACTTCATTAAATCTTTGTATTTACTTAAGGAACAATGTTACAGTAGACAGATAGAAAAACAGGCACTGGGTGGAGATAAGGTCTAGAAATGGAAGAATCTATTTTAATAACAAAGAAGTGAAAGCTAGAAAATGTTTAACACAAAAGAAGGTGTATTTTTGTGAAAATTTCCATGTAATCTAAATCCATCCCCTCCACTCCATGTTGACAGGGCATTCTGTACCAGCCCATTGGTTCAGACCAGAGCACCACGGCTGTTTGCCAGACCAGCCAGAGTGCTAACGTCCCAGAAGCTCTGCACGAGGCAGAAAAGCCAGGGGCTAAACTCCAGCGGCAGAAACATATCGCAGCCCTTCTCCTGACTCACCAACACAGCTGACAAGCCAAGTCAGGGGAACATTTGACATTTACTCGCTCTTATAGAAAGACCCACTCGAGAACTTTAAAGAGCACAAAGACCTCAGCATCAGACAGGAACCATGGAACAAGTGCACATCATGATCATAAAAGAGGAATAACTCTTCAGAGGGACAATTGCAGTAAGAAGACACAGCTCCACTGGCTTGAATAAATGCCCATCACAAAGCATTCATGCTTACCCCTTGCCCTGAGCTTTGTTACAGAGCTACCAAGAAGATAATTCAGACTCCTCCTGTCCTTGGCTACTCCTTGGTTTCCCTCCTGCAAGGTTGCTCACTAAGAAACATCAGGTCCTTTGCACAGAGCGCAAGATAAGTTTTAGGGTCTGTTGGAGATCCCTGTCATGCACAGCTGCTGCAGGGCCAGCCAAAGCCAGGACCCACTGAGTCCTGTGAGCTGATGCAGTTCCCTTCACACCAGCACTACACTGTCTGTGCAGACTGGGGAAATGTCGATTCCTGGGCAGTTGTAGCCAATTTTGCCAAGACATGCAAACAGTGCACTTTGAAGCGCAGGACTCACGCCCTCGCACTGCAAAGCAAAGCCTGTCCCCAACCCCAAAGAAGCCAGCCGTGCTCTCCAGCTCAGCTCGGCTGTAAGGCGCATCCCAGCATCTCTGCTGCTCTACAGGCTGGAGCAGCCAGCTCCAGTGGCTCACATCCAGGGGCGACTGGATATACATCAGCCCAGCTACTCAAGGCATTTTTATGCAGCGGTTCAGCAAAATGTACATTTTTGCATCAGTAGAATGTAATTGTGGCAGATATGGAAGCGTTTCTTACTGTTTTACGGAAAGGACCCTGTCCTTCAAAGCAGTCCAGCTGGGCAACCCTTGGCAGCAGCGGGGACCTTCATGAAAAGGGGCCAGGGCAGAGGCGGGGAGAGCTGCACCCCTGCAGCTGAGATCCGAATGAGGGCTTGGGCTTCCTAACCCTCTCCTTGCCCAAAATGTTAAATAGATCATCCACTAGTAGCATCTTTACATCTCTAGGGTGGAAATGAGGAACAGCTCTTAAAATTAAAAGCTGAACCACTGCCCTTAACAGAGTGTGCATTTTTATTGCCATGTATGCTTTTCTACCATCATAAAATATGCAGTTATATTAATATATATAATTATCCAAAGCATCAATTTATTATTTAGTATATTTAATCAGTGCTTGAGCTCTTCAAAGGGATAATTCAAATTAATTCAACACTCAGCAATTGCAGAATCAATATTTGGCAGGTTTATATAATCTGTCCAAGTCTGTTAACACACACGCAAAAAGGTCTCTCCATTGTTGAATTTCAAGCAGAAATGAAAGCAGCAACTTCCATTAGTTCTAAGAAGTGGAGACAGCCAGAAGCTGAAGATAAAAATACCAAATCACTTCTAACCCCAAGGTTCCTGAAACATATAAACACTGTTGAAATGAAAATGTGAAGTCAGTATTTGAGAGCTCATATAGGCCTCATTAAATGACTATTTTTCCAATATCTTTGATTCAACTTAATTTTCATGTCAAATTCCAGCACATACGATCAGGTTTTTTTTCTAAATTTAACACGATAACAAGAACGCACTCAGGATATTGTGAAAAAGCTAATAGTGCTCAGTAATAAAGTGTCTGTCCATCATCCCTATTGTTTTGTATGTGCTTAGGGAAGGAATAAAGTCTTTGAAGAACTTAATATTGCAGTGAGTAAGCTTCACCTAAAACCATGTCTGAGAGAAAACATTTAACAGCCTTTCAGCTGGACATGCCTTAACATTTCCACATGTTCGAGTACTGACAAAATTAATTCCCTTCTGTAATTCTGAAGTTTTGGTTGTGCTGAGTTGTGGGATTCGAGCTGTGGTGAATATAGGAAGGCCAATTTTAAATTTACTGTCACAAGCAAGTGATCTAGATAAAAATCAGTGGAAAAATCTATGGCATCCTTTCACTGTTTCTGCAAGTCGTTAGTTTTTGTACATTCACATTTCTTGGCAAAAAGATTTAAGAGTTTAGTTCTTAGGTGATAACGGAATTATCATCTGTCCCTTATGCATACTTTTACAGTTGACAGTCCATAATGAACAAATCAGTACGTAAAATTTGCATAAACTATATTATTCCTCTTTTTACAGGTCTGTACAAGATTTCACAACTCACTGAAACATGTAAATCTGCTCTGCTTTCAGGGGGTGTATCTTCAAATCCTGAGACAACCACCAGTGTCATGGTCATCGTTTAGGTTGAGCTGTAATTTCAACGACTAGGAATATATAAATAACACCAAGATTCATGATCACGATTGCTCTCTCTGTCGGCACCTTCTTCATTCCAGGCCAGGAGATTCTGGAGACTGGTACAGCCAACTTCTAGGATGTGAAACAAGGTTATGAATCAATAACACCTTCAGATATCAAATGGTCGTGTTGACATGGCCATCCTGCTATAGCCTTACAGCAGATGACTCGCTCAGCAAAAATGTTTTAGGAGTATCTTTTTGCCTTTTGGCAGCTGATAAAATCATTTCTGCATAAAGCTGATTTTAAATGCACTGCATAAATGCAAACTGCTGTTTGAGGAAACGGAGCAGCCATGGGCAACAATATTACAGACTGAGTCATTCAGAAATGAGTATTTCCTCTCCCAGGGGCATATCAGTCATCCCCTGATCTTTACCTGAGTCTGATCACGTTCTTCATCCTTTGAGTGGCGGTCTCGGTGGAGCTTTGCCAGAATCTCTTCCCTAGCGTGTCTTGGTTTTCATTAAATGCCTGAGACTTTCATCTCCCTTGTCCTCCAGTCCTAGCCGCAGGCTCACAGGAGCTTCATCTCAAGGCTGTGCCACCTTCCTGCTGCAATCCCCTTGGCTGTGATGAAGGCACTGGAGGCTCAGCCATCTCCATGTCCATGCGTTGCTTAGCCGCGATGAAAGTTTGTGCAGCTTCATTAATGCCTCTGTCAAAAGGCCTGGCCCCACCAGGAGGATGTGGCCGCCCATCATTACTCAAGGTCCTGTCCAACACACAATGCCCACTAAATCTTTGCAGTGAAAACACAAGCATTTACTGGTAGCAAGTCTTTGCTGTTTGCACAGACATTAATGGACCTCTTCAGTAGTGTCCTTCCCTCTAATCCAGGCAAGTAAACCACATGTACATGCCAGAAAAGGGTTCCCCCCCCGCAGTCATTTTTCCCACCTGAAAACACACCCTGAATTTTTGTGGATGTGCAGTGCAGGGCAATCTGGGGCAAGGTCAAAGTGAGAACATCTTTTCTTATACCCTCTTTTTCAAGCTCTCTTGTCCTTTTTTAAAGGTCCAGGTTTCCTCAAGATGACTTTAAAGTCTAAATCAAATTTCAACAAGCTCCATAGCTTAGTCATGCTTTGCAGAAGGTAGTTTGTTTGATCCAGCACTCATGAGAATGGCTTAAAATAAAGACCACATATCACATTACTGGTGGTGGTATTAGCAAGCAAGAATACCCTCCCAAGAAGGAACAGGTTTTTTAAAGACAGAAAAGGTGAATTGTTACAATCAGAAACCAGAGAGGTAAGTAATTGTGTTGGGTCTGATTGAGGAGGAGTTAATTTTCCCCACAGCAGCCCTCATAGTGCTGTGCTTTGCATTGGCAGCTAGAAAGGTGTTGATAACACACCAGTGTTTTGGCTACCGCTGAGCAGCGTTCGCACAGCATCAAGGCTGTCTGTACAACGTTCCCCCCTCCCCAGTAGGCTGGGGGTGGACAAGATCCTGGGAAGGGACAGAGCCAGGACAGCTGACCCAAACCAACCAAAGGGATATTTGATACTATGTGATGTCTGCTCAGCTATAAAAGCTAAGAGAAAGGAGGAGGAAGGGGGACATGCATTATTATGACGTTTGTCTTCCAAAAAAACTACTAAGTATACTGAAGCCCTGCTTCTTGAAAGGTGGCTGGACATTGCCTGCTGGTGGGAAGTAGAGAATGAATCTTTTGTTTTCCATTTGTTTTTCCTGCACATGGCCTTCCCTTTTGCTTTATTAAACTGTGTTTATCTTGACCCACAAGTTTTTTTGCTTCTTATTTTCTTCCCACCCCATCCTGCTGAGGAGGGGAGTTGATAGAGCACCTTGGTGGGCACCTAGTGTCCAGCCAAGGTCAACCCACCACAGTAATGCATTCCTGAAAATAACGCTGAAATGCATGAATGGGTAAGGCTGACAAAAGCAGTGTTCCTCATCCCGGATTCTTCCATCTCCTTTAGGATAAGCAGTTGCTTCTCAACCACCACAGGTAGTATGCATCTGTGTGTTGGTTATACCACTGCTTTTCTTCTTCCCACAGCCTCTGCTACACCCCTGTGATGTGCTGATTTAGGGGAGAGGGCACCCTCTCTTCCCTGAGGCATCTCAGCTGCGTGCTCCTTCACTACCCTGGGTATCTCGTGCATGGTCCTTCACTACGCTGGGCCCCCTTGCAGCTCCAGTGTACCAGCAAAAGGAGAAAAGCAGGGAAGTTCCCCTGCAAAGGGAGTCTCTGCTGCACATACATCCTCCCAGACAAGAAAGAAGGACTGCGTGAGCTCGCTGTTAAAGCCTGCGCTGCAGTGGTTTGCCTGTGAAAGTCGTTTGAACACCACGAACAAAAAAGAGACCTCCTGGATACGGTGCTGTTTTCATAGTCACCTCTTGAGTCCAGCCACATGCCGAGCCCATTTTCCATGTTCTGTCCTCGCTCATTAACAGCGATACTCCATCCCTGACCTCTTTACTGTTTCCTGATGCGTACCTGCAGCCATCACACCTCTGCTCAGGCACTCTTATTTAAGCTCAGTCTCCTCCGATCAGTTCTGGCTTTCTTGGCTCTTCCACCCATACTCAATTTTCAGACAATTTTGGGGCTTGCTGCATGATGGATTCCCTCCAACTTTGTTTAGTTGAGACAGCAGTGCTCTTTATTGAGGTGGACAGGAGCATTATGCTTCCATGCATGCTAAACTCCAGCCTCTCCTTAACACAAACAATTTGGCAGCGGGGGTGGTATAGGTTTTCTTTGGAGCTATCCTCCTCCCCCCCCTCTCTGTCTCTGATGCCTCCCTCACTTCCCCGTGTCCGTCTTTGTTTTTCCTTATTAGTAGTCCTCATGCAACAGATTTTCTTAAAAAAAGGTTATTCACGCAAGTTGTCTGATAATGTTATGTGAAGGCTTGCTTTGAAAGCCTGTCATATGTGTCAAGGTTCAGATGACCTGAAGCGGGGGCTGTGCGTGTGTGAAAATGCAGAAATTAGCACTGCCGCGTTGGGTGTAAGGGATTAGTGCTACTGCTAGCCCAGGGCAGGGAGGTGGGTATTGCCCCTTGGACTGCAGTCCAGGGGGGAGAACTTCTAGGGCTGAAGTAAGTGAAGTAAGGCTGCTGTAAATGCACCAGAGAGAACGGCTTAGCTGGGCCGGAGAAGATGAGTGCTAAGGCTAAAGAAGGGAGAGTTCCCTAAGCATTTCCAAATCACCCTCTGCATCACAGGGGCTGCTCTCCACATCCCCACAGCCCTGGTATTGTACAAGCAGCCTGTGGGCTGGGAACAGTCCCTTGGGGCTGCTGAACACAGCAGTGCCCCGGAGCTACAGGCGTGAATGCATGAAGGAGGTACCAGTAAACACTGTTTCTGCAGCCTTCATTTTTTTTTTTCAGACTGACTAAACTTTATTTTATCCCATCACATGTAAGACCATAATAAAGCCTGTAACATAGGTAAAGCAAGGGCACTTCAAAAACAAAAGTCTCCACATAGATAAAGCAACCTATCTTCCCTAAAATACAGGGCAACTAAGAAAAGAGCACTTAAATGAGCTAAGATCTTTCACACGAGTTCATTTGCACTACATCTCAACAGTTGGATCACAAAGAGCATTCAAAGGAATGTAATCCTGATGTAATAAATTAGCTGCCTCTGTAAACCTAAAGGTATCAAGCTGTCACACAAGGGATTTCAATCCATAACTCTCATATAACCTCCGCAGGTTCTCTCAACAGCTTTAGTCTCCAGAGATGAAGGGTTTGACCTGGTAATTCGTAACAGGAAGAGGCTTCCTTCTACTTTCATTGATCACTGCAGGAGACTCTAGCTCACAATAAAGCTCGCAGCCCAGCAAGACTTTCCCTTCCCTCCCTGCTTTTATATTTGTGCATTCAGACTTGAGCCCTGCAAGCGTTACGGTCTATATACTGCATATTCCACAGGAAAAAAGTTTCTGTGGATGTGTGAAAGGAGACTCCCAGGTAGATGGGAAATTTCCTTCTGATGCAGCAACAACATAGCTTTAGGGATGCTGAAGTGCACCATCCCTTTCAATGCGTTGAGGCATCTGGAAGATATATGCAGCTCCTGGACTACAATATGAAACTGGAGACCATAAAATGGATGAGGCCGGAAGGGTCCTCGGCCCCTTGCAATTGGGTCTCCTCTGGAGACCATCTCATCCAACCTCACCTCCTCAGAGCAGGTTGCTCAGGACTGCATCCAGTAGTCAGGTTTTGAGTATCTCCACTGATGGAGACTCCACAGCTTCTCTGGGCAACCTGTGCCAGTGTTTGATGACCCTCACAGGAAAAGTGTTTTCCTGTGTTCAGATGGAATTTTGTGTGCTTTAACTTGTGCCCAGTGCCTCTTGCACTGTCAGTAGGCACTCTGGAGAAATCTCTGGCTCCCTCTTCCTTATTCCCCCTGCCCTCCTCCCCAGCAGGTATTTATACTACATGGAAATCCAATGGAAACACTAGCAGTTTTACCCCCCCAAATTAATCATCAGGAAACTGTTTCCTCCACTGAGAGGGCTTCACTACATGAAAGGCTCACAGAGGATTTCACAGTGAATGACAATGCCATGAACCCTTTGGGCTGGAAACCTGGAGAAGATTCGGTGCCTCTGAGTTGCTGAAGGCGTATAACTTGACATAGTGGTGGTGCATAACATCAGCCTCAAATATTTCTTTGGGAACACCTGAAAAGGACGTTTCTGAAAATGAATTTGACTCTGGCTTCTAACCTGTGCTTATTTTTAGCAAGGTGTAGGCGTGACAATAATAAAGATAGCGATGTCTTGAAAGAAATTATGAAGCATGACATTTATTTTCACCCTGCTTCAAAATCCCTTTTTATTGATCTGACTTGTACAATTTATAACCACTGTTGTATAAAGATAAGAAAAGGGACTGGGCATGCTTAGAAGAAGTGGACTGTGAAAATCCTTTAAATACTGCAGAACAGAAAGTTAACTTTAACCACTGAGGTGATCTACGAATATGACATATATCTGTTGGACTCTTTCCAACTAATCCCTTACTAATAGTATTTGTTGATCAGCTACTAGCCAGAGGCAGAGTTCAGGACAGAAGTCTTAAAGCAAGAAAGTTAGAAATTCCTATACGATGTTATTCAACGCAGTAGCATTACAGTAATGCAGACAAAGTCAATATCATAAGATATAAGTGCTTTACGAGGTCAAAGGTAGGTTAAATATTTTGGATATTTGACTAAAAGGGATTTATTCAGACCCAGGGTGGGGGGCTGGCTTTAAGACATACAGATTATATATTTCCCCCTGGGAGTTTACATTATTTTACACTTATTCTGTGATGATGGAATATGTGTCTGCATAGAAAGGAAGCACAAATTCCGCTGTTTGGATTCAATTCGAAATTTGCAGTGTTCGTCAAAGCTTCAGTGGTAAGAAGAAATGCCTTTGCACAGAACAGTTATATTTCTAGCATGGACCCATATTATGGCCACGCTTGTTGCCAGGCCAAACCATCCACATGGCTTCCCTTTTCTACCTGAGAAAAATTCAGATTAGACTAGGCTTGCTCTAACTATCCTACCAACATCTTGCTATCTCTTCCCAGCACTGTGCTCTATGATATTTTTGGTTGGTGCAAGGCAAGTTCTCCATAAACACCTTTCCTTGTGTATTTTCATGAAAACATTGTTAATTTATTCATGGCACTATCATCCCAGGCATTCCATGGTGTAACAGTTTATGCTGATATATGCAACTGCATAGGAAAACTGCAAGATCGTAAAGAACAGAGACAAGCCAAATAACAAGGAATGATGCTGAAGGATCATAACGAATCTCGTTCTGAGGCTGCTCAGTATCTCAGTAGATGAGCTGGATAGATTTAGGTCAGGCTAAGGATGGCTTTCAACAGTGTCTACAGCACAGTTAATTTTTGCTGCAGCCACAACTGAGACATAATTGTATTCTGCAATATTTGCTGGATGAAAAAAAAAAAAAAGAAACCCTAATCCCTCATGTTACAGGTACTTCAGGGCACCGGAGCAGCCTCCCGTAAGGCTCTGGGCTGCAGACCACTAATAGCCTTGTTCCTCCAGTCCAGAATGCTTCCAGCCAGGGCAGCCTTGTCTGTTGAGGAAAGGGAAAGTCCCGGGACTAGTTTAGGACAAAATGAAGCCTTTGTCAAACCACCAACTCCACAGTCTGCACTGTCTGTGAGAGGTTTTCCAACAGCCTCATGCTATGTACGTAACACACATATGCAAAATCTCCCATTGTCTAAGTATCTTGCCGTGGAAAAGAACAGAAGAAACACTGATGTGTCACACATAAGTCATGTGGTTTAACATAATCACAAATAGCACGCGGTTATTATAAGAAGCTGCAGCATATGAACATGTCTAGAGCAGAACGAGAACACGTGCAACAACTACAGTGATGTATGCAGCATAAATGTACTTAGAAAGACCCATCTGGATGGTGTGAGTTACCACATTGACACCACCACGTGTTGCTTCTGAAATTTTTGGGTTCTTGATAGCATTTTGGGAGGATGGGGAGGAGCCTTTCTGGTTTTCCACCACCCACCAACTGTGCAGGTCAGGTCAACGGAAGTTTTAGAAAACTAAATTGTAATAAAAATGGTTACAATGAAAAGTGTTGCTGCATTGTTTCCCTCAGGTTCACTAAGACTCACTATTACTGTTTTCAGTAAAAAAAAAAAAAAAAAAAAAAAAAAAAAAAAAAGAGGGAACAAAGACAGCTTTCTCCTCCCTACCTTTAACCATTCACGGACAAATTTTCACAAGCTTGGAAACATCTGACCCCATGCCTACATCTTTTCTTTTCGTCTTTTAAGGCAGTGCATTTTCCTGGTTTCTTCATCAGTCCCATTTATTGTTTTCTCCCATTTTCCCCCTTGTCTCTCTCTCTCTCTATTGCATTGTAGATATTAAGACATATTTCATTATGAAAGCTATTTTCTTCCTTTTTCCAGTTTCCGGGGGCGGGGGGAGTTTTAACATCTCACAAAGAAGATATTCAGAAAATTATTTGGTAGGGGGGGAACCTTCTCCATCCCTGACATCACCTGGACTACTCCGTTTTCAGTTTTCCCTCCCTATTCCATGTGAAGAGGGTGCACTCTTCCAGAGTTCGTGGTCCTTGCTTGCTGATTGCTCAGATTTCTGAGAACATAACAAGCAAATTTGTAGTTAATGGGGTCACGCTAACAATAGTGTCTTAAAACAAACAGCATGGCTGGTTGATGTTTGAACAGCAATCAAGTTCACTGAAGCACAAATATTTCTCTGCATGTGCTTTCAGACACTTGTTGCAACCACTCAAAGTGAAACACGAGAGTCACCGGAGAGTGCAGCAATCTACAACACAGAGGTGGTGAAAAATTCTAGCCAAAATAGCAAGAGGAACCGAGCAGACGAGAATATTGTCTAGATGAAGTTTGCATAATACTTTGGGGGGGGGGGGGGGGGCGGGGAGGAAGAAAAAAAGAAAGAGGAAAATGCCCACTGCATTTTAATCTAAGTAACATGAAGAGAAATCAATAGAACCCACATTCTAAATAAACCTCATCAAAAAAATGAAGAGGAGCAGAGAGGATTAAATTGAACTTACACCATTTGTCTACGTAGGCACAGAGTTTTGTTTGGAGAGCTCTTCATCAGGTGCCAGAGCTGACAGACACAAGTAGTGTGCCAAGGTTTCTGTTTTTTAAGTCATAGGTCAAAGAACTAAAGGGAATGGTAGGGCAATTTTTCAACAAGAAGGAAATATTGGCCCAAAATAAAGTCACAATGAGTTACGGCTGGTGGGAGGGATTTGGAGACATGCCAGAAAATTTTTTTTTTGTGTCACTCTTTGTTAATACGCTGTTAGCTTTAGCGCATGGAAAAAGAGATGAATTGTGACAGAAACAACTAATACAGAGTCATGGCTCCCGCGCAGCCCCAGCGCACACTCGCCCATACCGTAACTCCCTGATCTGTGAGCCAGCGCTGGCGACTGCAGAAGGCAAGCGTTGGGAGGTGCAAGCCAAAGCGAATTTTATTGCTTAATACAGTTTGATCTCCGAGTGCAAACTTCAATTTCACCTCTGTTTACTTGGAAACTGCTAGAGAATTATCCTTTTCGGTCTCCATCAGTCAAAGAGCACACCCCACCCCGGTGCTGACAGCATGCAGCTCCCCATTGATTAAAACATCCACGCCCAGCATACCAGCAGGTTTAGTTTCTCCTCATGACACTAGCAATACTGCAGCGATTACTCCTGTGGCAACGGGCCATTTCCCCTCTTTTCCTTTGTTTTCGAGCCTGTCAGCTCTGGTGGGCTTTGATATCACACAATTAATTTAAACTAGTCACTGCTCCCGCCCCAAAGAAAGCCAGTCCGAAACTTGCTCTTCTCTCTCCACTAGGAAGCCACGTTCCCGATTTTTGATAACTTGTATTGCAATGGACAAATCCCTATCTAGCAATCCCATGGCAGCAGAAATACCTGTTGTACCTGGCCCTGTATAAATATATACCTGTATAAGAGGTACCAGAAATACCTTTTAAGTACCTTGTCTTGGCCATCACAGCAGCTCAATATTGTTAACACAGCCTTTTTTAGTACTTTGACTTTAGCTTTCAATTCTCGAGAACCCAAATGCCATGTGGAGGTAGACAGTGATACTGTGGTAATTAGAGACTGTTGCAGCTTAATAGCCATGAGGTGAAGACTGTTGTGCTTCATGGGCTCAAGACCTTCCCTCCAGCCGGTGGCAGACAACAGCTTAGCTCTCCCCCTCGTTCAGCTTGCTCTGCACATCTCCCTCCCTTCCCCATGACAAGTAACAGGGAAGGGGACACAACCTCATTTCCTACCAGGGTCAGTTTGTCGCTACTTTATGACACAGAAGAGGTTTGGTTCTTCTGTTGGCATAGGGTAAAGTGTTATTGCTTCACAAGCATCTGTTTAACTTGCTTGTTCTTAGTATCGTTACTCATTCTTCAGTTTCTCGGGAATAACTTTGCCTGCTCTCTGCAAGGAAAATGTCACAAGTTTGCCATTCCCTTGGCTTTGTCAGACCTCCCATGAAGGAAGCTCCATACCTGGGCAGGGATGCTCCTCTTTACATGCACATGTCCTCTGCTCAGAGTGGTGGTGGTGGCAGAGTAGACCACAGGCACCCATGGGGTTGTGGGACCGTCTCTGCATGGACATGCCCCAGTGGTACAGCTGTGATTGCAGCGGCAAAGCAACTAGCTGGTGGGTATACAGGGTCATGAGAAAGACACAGCTCATCATGAGAATCTGAGTCTGTACAGATTTTATAGACTTCGGGAGGAGTGGCTAAAGTTCCCAGCACAAGTAGAGGCATGCTGGAACGACCGCCAGGAGAAGGCTGTGACTGCCATCACAACAGCCAGACACAGACTATTTCTACATACCAGCAAAGTCCGGCCTTGCATGACTGGTTCAGCTACAGCATTTCTGTCAGCTGCCATTTAGGAAATTGAAACTAGGTATCAGATAGCAATTGTCACCTACCTTTGGGAGCTCAGAATTCGCTCCCGTATTGTCAGTCTCACGTCACAGACACTTTTTGAAAAAGCTCAATACTTTCAAACAATTTTCAGTACCCACTCTGAGGCCAACATTTATAATATACTGCTATATCGATGTCCACAGTTATCAGTATTCAGTTGATTTGGTTGACTGTCGACAGCTTCTGTTCCCCCTAGCTGGTAATTACAGCTTATGTGATAAGATCCTGGGTGCACTTTAGTGTACTGAGCAGCAGTTAGACTTGTTTGGTCTCCTCCACACCAAGCTTACCCTGTTTACAGGGACTAACACGCCAAGACTACTTAGTAATTGCAGTTGTGGAGGCTGCAGCAACTCTGTTAGGGCTCAGTATGTTGTCTGCATCTTATGCAGTGTCACTGCAGGCCACATTCAAAGTTAACTGAAGGAATCCCTAAGGAAATCTCCCAGTCAGCCATCTGAGGTCAGAAAAACAGCTATATGTGTCTAGAAAAATTTGCACAGCTCCTTATCTGCACACACAACCCAGAAAAAAACATAGTCAAATGCAGCACAAATTGCAACTTGGAGATAAGTCAGCTAACTAACATTTATGCTAAAATGATACGGAAGTAGAGACTCTCACAAAGAAGTTTGGTGCGGCACAAAACCAGATGCACATCGACAGAAGGGCTTGCTGCTCATCCTCACTGAAGAGGACAAAAATAAGGACTAGAGGAATCATAAGGAAAAAAAGAAACGTGGCATAAGTACAAAATTTTCACAGTACAATCCAAAGGACTAGATGAAGAAAAGAATGTCTTACAGCTCATGAAAACAAAAGCCAACATTAGCTGCTTGTCCTCAGGGTTTCTTACACTGAAAGACACAATACATAAGGCATGGTGAAAAGCGAAGGGGGTGACTGCGGCAAAGTCAGGCAAAGAATATTCTTTAATGAGGAGGAGGTGGGGAAAAGAGAGGGAATAAAATAAAACCATGGCTGTCTCCCTGGACTGCGTAGCCTACGACACCATCTGATATGTTGGACTAGGATGCAAGATGCATCAATATGGCATGAACATGGATCTGTGAGGATATTTTCAGCGGACGCTGGCCTGTAAAATGAGCGTCTGGGAATTCCAGAATAGCAGACTCCCACCAGCCTTAGGGCTGGCATTTGCTCAGTTTCACACTTTATTTCACAACGACCTACGGATCATCCTCTCCAAACGGCTTGTACATGTTGAGCGCAGCTGCCCAAATCCAGGACCCCAAGCCTTCAACTCTATGGGGAGAGTCTTAATGGCACTTGACTATCACGCATTTTTACTGCAAGAAACAGGACTGAAGCCAAGTACAAGGAACTTGTCAATATGCTCCCGTTCATATCACACATACAACTAGTCTGAGCTTCCCATCTTCTTGAAAGGTATTGATCAGTCACACCAACCAAAGCAATTATACTTAGGAGTCACACTCATGCCAATATGAGCTCACCAGGCTAATTCAGAAGATGTAGGGACAATCTTTTAAACCGGACTAGTAAGATTCAAGAAGGGGGAGGATGTAGTGGGTAAACATGTGTCTGTCTGTAGCTTGCTTTTTGATTCCTGGGAGGCATACCATATAATAGACTGTAAGGATGACCACACGCTGAAGCGCGTGCTCCTGACCTAGGAGAGGACAAGCAGCTTATTGACAGGAAGAGCAGAGTTCCCCTGCCACAGTCAAGGGTTTTAACGCATTACCACCAGACCAGACAAACATCTAACTAGATTCCCATGACCATCAGCTCATCGCAGTAGATAAACCAACTGGGACTTGCCTTAGAGCAGATCATCTTCTGCTGATGTCAGGAGAGATGCTGTATGCTTGCTGGATTGGCTTATCCTCCTTTTCTAGGCTCCTTCCAGTTTTCTAAAGCTAAAAACCACTAAATGAGAGGCCTTTGGCAAGGTCAGAGTCATTTAGCTATTAATTTGTACTTCTATGCTTGTTTTGCTTATTTTTATGGCTAGTATTTAGTTTCCATCTTTCCCACGCAATCTTTACCAAGAGTTGCAAAATTCTGCCCATTCTCTTCGTTCCTTCAGAGGAAAGAAGGTGCCATTTCCTTCCCTCTTCCCTGCCATTATTTCCTTTTTCTGTGGAATCTGCAGGTGCTCACAATCTCTCTGGAGCAGGTAATTTAGGAGGTAATTGTGTGGAGCAGAACTCCTGCGGTTAGCAAAAGTTGGTAGGAAAGGCTACTTTCTTTTCATGAAAGAGAAAATCTATAGCTTAGTTTTGATTGTTTCTGCTTATCTTCAGTCAAACACTGTTACCTGATGAGAAAATAGCCTCACTTCCCCCTGCCCAGCTTGATTTGGAGTGACGGCGGATTGGGGAAGCAATCAATCCTTCCCTCAGAGTAATTGCCACTAAGCCTCAGCTGGCCCCGCTCGGGCTAATTCAAAGGGTCCTAGGAAAAGCATAAAGTAGGCAATAGTGACAGAGGCAGGATGTTTTATATCAGCGTTTAAAAAGACCTGCAGCAGGAGTTTAACACTCATTCAAGGGAAGAGCAGCAGGAAGAGAGGGCTGGAGCAGGGGAGGAGGGAGTCCGCTGAAACTCCAGGGAGCTGAGATAAACACACCCAACTGCAAGCCGCTGCTTTCTATTAAAGGACTGATTTCTGGTGTATGTCTTCTCTCGTGTTCCTCTGTATCATTTTTATAGGCCTACCTGGAAAAGGAGGCAAGTGGCACAAGATGAAGTGGGATATGTGTCTGGCGTCCCTAGAAAATTTGTTTATCGGTGCTGCAATCTCTCTACTGCACCTGCAGGAATTTCAGCAGAAGTAGATTTTGGCAGAAGTAGATTTCTGCACAGGATTTCCAGGCTTAGAGCTGTTTGCATATGTTTGTCCTGAGGATTGCAGGCAGGCAATGCAAGTTGTCATTCTTATCTGAGTGACATCACTTTTTTTGTGTTATTTGCGGTTTGTTTGTTCGTTTGATTTAAACTGTGATGTAGAATGCCTCCAGGGAAAGACTTCTTTATATTTAAAAAAAGTATAAATCAAATTAACTCGTCCAAACTCAGTTTTCTTTTCTCACTCTTCCTATTCATTCTTCATTTGCATTTATTTTCTTCTGCATTTGAACTGTGCTATCCATCTCTATGCTGCTCTTTCCTGTACTCATGGCCTCACTCGGGGTTATTTATCAGCTCTTTTCTGTCTTTTTCTTATTCTAGCATTCACACCCACGCTGTCTCTTCCAGCCCCTAACTGTCACCAATGTCTCTTCATTGTTTTGTTGCCTCTCTTCCTTTTCTTACTTGGATTGATTTCTATAACCCTACTGGAAAAAAAAAGGGGGCAACTGCTGCCCAGCTCAGCCAGGGAGGCAGGAGTGAGTGGGTAGGGAAGTCTGGTGGCATGCTGACAACCCAAGGTGGGGAAAGGAAGTTATTTTTCTGCTGTTAGCAACCATGCTTTCCCTTTTCATTCTCTGATCCCTGTTGTTCTCCTCTGCTTTTCATCTCCTAAAGGACGTGCTACAGAATTAGCACTGTAGCACAGCAAAGTCTTTTGTTCTTTAGAGGTGAAATGCTATAACCAAAGAGAGAATGCAAGTCAAGTCTAAATGCACCCAATGGTAATGTTTAGGTACCTAAGCTAGGGTTGCAGTTGCTGTGGGCTCACAACAGAGGCAACGGAGAGGCAAGCAATTTCAGAAGGAGAGTCAAGTCCTTTGGATTAGGAAATCCACTTCTTACTAGACAGCACCTACAGATAGGCAGGAAAATACCAAAACTCAACGATACAGACTAAAGTCAGAGAAGATCCAATAGAAATCAAAGATCAACTGGTTCTTAAATTCATCTTTCTGTGTTAGACTACACTGCCTCAGACATTCAGAGACCACGGCGGTCTTGTTCTAATACACACGTGCATAGAGCTCAGGGGTCCCTTTGGGGCTGGGCACAATGTTTGACTACAACTCAGTTAAATGCAGGCAAAGCCACTGAGATGGAGCTTGTGCTCACGATGACCGAAGAGATCCCACCATAGATGCTTTCCTCGCCAAGACTCAGTAATGGACCAGGTGCGTGCTGTAAGAAAAATGCTTCTGTGATGCACCTGAAATCCTCTTCATCAACATGCTAAATCTGTGCAACACATTCATCAGTGGATTGTTTAATTTACATTTTTAAGAGACTACAGTGCTTCTGCAGCTGCAGCAGAGAAGGTGATTATATACATGATGACAAATGTACTTAGAAGGGATATTGTTACACAACCTAAGTGCACATACTTTGCTATTGTGTTTTCCACAGCTTAGTAGAGCTCCATTTCCTGTAGTAGAGTTCCTATTACAGTCCTGGAGTACTTGCAAACCAGAAGGTCAGAGGCACAGAGGGATTGTTTGCTATGAAAGCTGGATGGAGGCCTCAAGATGGTGTAAACAGATACCAAGCTATATTGAACCTGATCATTTTTAATGCCATCAAACCCCCTCCCTGTCAGAAGGGCTCTTTGCATCATGTTTCTGTGAGCTGAAGGCAAGAAAGCCAAACTGGTGCCCCCACCAGAGACAAGATTTGATGCTCCCTCTACCATTACGGCCTTTTGCTAAGCATTCAGCACATGCATGCTTCTTGACCAAACCACGCACACAGCTCTGAAACAGTCAGGGTAAATGCTGCCTCCATACACAGCACAGCGAGGGTAGGTTCTGCCTTTGGCTTGACCTGTGGCTGGGTTGAGGAAGGGGGAGAAGGTCTTTGTAGAGAGAAATTGGTGTTCCTGTAGCAAGAACAGAAGGAATTGTAAGGATTTGGGAAGTGGAGGGAGTATTTTGGAAAAGGATAGACATATAGGCTTCAAATCTGTTTGAATCTAGGCTTCATTAACTGCACAGCTCACAGAATGACCCATTTGTCTTAATTCTGTCACCTCATGGGGCAGTGGAGGTCTCCTAGTAGTTGCATGAACAGAGCATAACAGACTGAGGCCCTGAACGGCTTTGTGAACCTGAAGGCACTATTACAATACAAACAACCGTTAAGGCTGTATGCTCAGAGACAGTTTAGAGCAGCAGCGATAATGACCTTTCAATCTAAGCAAACCTGCACAGGCAGCTCTGTTGTACTCCAGCAGCTGGCCCACGACCGAGACCAAGGCTGCGGCTGGAGACTGTCCTGACCAATTTGTCCCATAAGGCAAAGCCTTGCCAAGAGGTTTGCTGCCCGTAAAAATTATCCTGATGGCTCTGGTGGGGATCTTCTCAAGCACCAGAGAGGACTGAACTAATACTGTGTTCTCATCACCTGCATCCCAGGTGCTTTTAGGGAGCCTGGGTGAGATCATCCGCTGATGCAAGAAAAACTCCATTATAATGAGCAGAGCTGCTTTGGCTGATGCCGACTGATCCCCTGTTGCAGAAATACTTTTTTCATCCACTCCTGAAACTCAGCCAGCTCAGAAGGAGAGAGCTACCAGAAAGAAAAAGACTATGTGGCAAATTTTGAGATGGGGTGGAGGAAAACTTATGTATTTGAAAGCACCAAGGGAGGTGTTTGGGTTGTAATTTGGCCAAGAAACCGGAGTTGGTACAACCTGTTAATGAGGAGAGTGTCTGCTAAAGAATGGGCAAAGGTAGCAGCCAGATGTACTGCGGTGTCTGAACAGGGCAGTGATGCCCAGCACGCAGGAGTGGCCGGGGCTCAGGCTGAGCAGCGACATGCTGAGCCATCAACTCAGCTACGCTGGCTGCTTGCGTGCCACATCATAGATCACCGCCTGGGGCAGCAGATGAAGACCCCACCATATCTCCTGATCAAACCTTCATCTGTCCGTCATCAGGTTAGCCAAGGTCCCCCACTTGGAAATGTACACATGACATCTGAGCAGAATTATTCCATCAAACAGGTCACTAACATTGCATTTTTGGGGTTAACTGGTATACTTTCCAGTTATTTGATACAAACTATTCAATGTATATTCACAGAAAACTACTGGGAGAGAAACCTTCAGTGAAAAATTTGGCTCAGCTCTCAGAATGCCAGCTTTGTGTGTGCCTGAGTGGAAGGGGACAGGCTGTCCTTGCTGTCCAAGATGTTAGTAGGGATCCTTCCTCCAGGGCGGTGGGACAGACCAGAAGGTCATGGTGACTCTTTTAGAGCAGAAGGAAAGTGAGGAGCAGGACCAAAATCCCTAAAACCAACAGGTACCACAGAGAGTGTCCACAAAGTCCTCTGACACCTCTTTCAGCCAAACGCACCCAAAATTTCTTTAATATCCCTAGTTTTCATTCTAGAGACTAAATTAACTGCCACCACAAATTTCATTCTCACCACTCCGTTTCTGAAGTCTGCTACCACCGCTGAGGAAGCCTGAGCCTGCTCTGTGGGCTGCTCCCACTCCCACCCCGCCAGAAAACGGGAGAGCTGTTATTCATGTCCAGGCTCCATATTGCACCAATGCCAACTCCAGTAAAGCGAAGAGACACAAGACAAGATGCTCATCTTTTCCAAATTAGACAATCAGAAAAGTGAGATGGTTTTGGACTGATATATAAATGGCATTAACTCAGTATCCATTTCAGGATTTCTCAGCTACAAAAAACCCACATGACATTTCAAAAACAAACCCCACTACATCTGTCTTCCACAACTTTCAATACTAGAATTTCAGTGTTGAAAAAAAATATCCGCCACTCACAAAAAACCTGAAAGGAGGTGGGGAAAGGATATTATTTAATTCATAGGATAGATATGGTTAGGAACAGTTATGGAAAGGTCTTCCCCCTTTCCTCCCCAGACCAAAACTCCCAAATTTTCTTATGGCACTTGAGTGATTTAGTCAACATTTTCCAAAAAGTCCAAGATATTCAGGAGTCTGTCATCTGGATATGACCAAATGTGGATCTCTATGTCCCAGTTGTCTGTGGTGAGACTAAAATCAGCAATAGAAAACACACATCTGAGGTGTCAGAAGGTAACACCCTCAAAAGAATTATTGATAGTGAGAAGACACAGAGTTGAGCCAGGTGGCCATCATTTATAATAGTTTTAGATCTTAGGGTTTTGGAGTTTTTGGGGTTTAGTGGTTGTTTGGGGTTTTTTTGGGTTCTTTTTTGAGGGAAGGGTCCTCAGCATCAAACTAATCTAGTGACATGGGTAAGAACAAACTGAGAATTCTCCCCGCTTCTACCCTATCAAATTCAGACATTAGTTCCCTTCAGTTTTTTCTCTGTTTAATTTTATGTTTCTCGGCCAAAGACCAATTGAGAGAGAGGCTCCCAGTAAGGCAAATGACCATGTGGAGAAGTTCTTAATATCAATGGAACTGGGGATGAATTTCTTGAGAGGAAATATTGCCCTCTGCCTCATGGCTGGAATAATGATTTAAAACCAGATTTAAAAAAAAAAAAACACAAAACTTGCAGATCCATACAGTGCTGACTGGAGATCAGTGAATTTTCAAAAGCAGCTGTATAGGTCCTTTGATTTCAAAGATTTCAAAGATTTTAACCTGCTGAGGAAGCTGTGAAGATCCCCCAAGCATGGTCTTTAGGGATTAGATTTGTTTTGAAGATCTGGCCCCAGCTGGTGAAAGCAGGACCCCTCTCACCCATCCACCGTTCAACCATTAGCTGCCTCATCTGAGCTGGCCCTCTACAGTCATGGAATGATGTGCACCTCCATGAGACATTCAGTCCCCACTGCAAGGAGACATCTAAGGCAGATCCTGGGGGACCCACCTGGACAAGGCACCAGGCTTTTGGACCACTGATGTTAGGGAAGATGCCATCTCACCATAAGGATGAAGCCATTTGGAGAACTCCTGTTTCCTACATCGAGTCTAGAACTACCCCATGGGTTTTCAAAGTATGTCTTACTGCCATTCTTCCAGAAAAATGGGGGAACACAAGCCTTGTAAATACAGTCTCATTCATCAGTAATGATGGCATTCTTTGCTTTGCTTTGAACAGCCTAGTTGTACATGGTGCTATTCAGAGTACTTACAAACATTCAATACTCACAACTACCAGTTTCCCCCACAGTCCATCCAGAGCTATCTCTCCTCTCCAGCAGCTCCAGGTGAATGCAGATCCCAAACATGTTTACTGTCCCACAAAGATAGTAACCTCTGAACCTCTGAACACCTAAGCTGAATAACATTAAAAAACAAATGGTCTTGCAAGATAATGCTCAAAAAAACTCTACAGAACTGGCCTCATGCTGCTCATTATTTAAAAAAACCTTTTCCTTATGCTTGGATAATTGAAAGTATCCACTGTATTGCCAGGCATGGGATGAGGCCAAGTTACCCTCAGGGACCCATGAAATGCCATTAACCCAGCAACATACATGAATGCACTTGAACTTCTTATGGAGCTAAGAAAATATCTCCACTGCTCACTTCTTGTAGAAAAGCATAGGTAAATGACATTACTCCATTTTCTCGGAATGATTTTTGATTCTCAGTAGATAATGGATTTTTTCTCATAATGCTTTTCCTTTGGAGAATCATCTCCAGTAAACAAATAGATATTCTTTGTTGCACACTGCTCTGGGCTAAAGTTCTCTGAGGGTTCTCCACTGCTCTCTTCTTCCTGCTTATTAATGTAATGATGTAGGTTACTTCTCACTTTCAGTTGCCAAATGTCACTAAGAGGCAACAAAAAATATGAATGTTCTTTGTGCAGCCTTTCCACACCAACAATTGCAGTGACCAGCCAGAAGAAAGTCACCTGTGTTAGAAGGTGGTGAGCAGGTCGGCTGTGTGATGACATGATGGTAGCAACAACCTGCTTCATGAGAAGAATTTTGAGACCTGTGCTCTTGGAAAAGAGAAGTAGAAAAGTGTCATGCAGCTCTGTCTAGGAAATGCTCATTTGGTTACTGTCATGACCAGCGAAGATTCACAGAAGAAACATTTTTCTCCAGATGGCTAAAAAAATCTCTCCTCAGTAAATGACCAAAACTAAGGCCACATCCAAGACATCAGAGATCTATTTGCATTGCAGGTTGGAATTGCCCATGAAGCAGGTCAGGAACACAAATTCGTTTGAACACCCAAGTCCTACGATATAATCTGGTGTTTATGGGCACAAAATTCACAAACACAAAATCATATCAAGATAAAGTCTTTGAAATCTGTATTGTCTCATTTGATGTTGCCTGTGAACCACAGCAAGGACCACCTTGTCTTCATGAAACCCCGATGTCAATTCTCCCCATGGGGGTCTCAATAAAATGGAACTGGAGCAAACAAGAGGGAAGTCAAATGCTGCTTCTGGATTATTTGTCCACTGTTGTGACCCACAGGGAAGCGAATACCGCAAGCGATCATTTCATACAGCAGATGATGTCTTGATTAGTCAGAGCAAGAAGACTCAGTGAATAGGAGAAAGATGGATGAGATCTGGAGTAATTTCTAGTGAATGAAACAGCTGAAGTAGCTAAGTGGCTCAGGACAGAGAGCTCTGATGAAGGGGTAAGTGAGAAGAAGAGACAGTGAAAAACCTGTAGAGGCATGGAGAGGTGATAGAGCAAGCCCAAGGCAGGAGGACCAGAAACAGGAATTAGAAGTGTGAAAAATATAAGACTTAGAGCTAAGGTTTAGAGCTCGTGAGCAGTTTGCACACTAGATGGGTACTCTGCAATGAGGATTTGGAGGTAGTCGGAAAACCACTTGAGAACTGGAGCGTGAGGCATGGAGCAAATGTGGTTCTCTCTTAATGAGATCCAAGTCAGATCTTATTTTTGTTGACAGGACACAGTGATTTCAAGCAAGTTTTTCCTATTTACGCTATTATCAACAAGATCAAAATCCAGACCCAGAAGACGCCAGGACACAATATAATCAACTCTTTGAAGTTCAGGGTACAAAACACAGGCTGATTGCGAACAAGAGAAGGAGCACTTTAATCAGTGTACCTTTTCAGATTAAGATGTATTTAAAGATTTCCAAAGAAATTGAGTCATCAGGTGACTAGAGAAGAATGCATTCAGACCTGGAGAACAAAAAAAAATCCTAATTTTCCTACTCCTTGGTAGAAAAAGCTTTATTTAACATAAGCAAGACAGATTGAGTGAATTCAGAGGCACAGGTTAGGAAGGAATTATTTTCTTTATTGTTTGGCATATTTCTTTTTTTGCATTTTCTTTCAGAAAGAAACAGCAGGTTTTGAAGATTTTACTACGTATGTAAGCATAGCAATCAATCTATCATAAAAAATGTAAGCAGAACTGAAAACAGCTCAGAGTAAAGAATTTGCTGGAATCTATCTGCCAGTATAACTCACCCTTAAAAATTAGAAGATAAGAAGGAAAGGATTTGCAAAGAGCAATTATAATTTACTATGAAAAGCAGAGTTTAGTAGGCACTTAACTAGAATAAGCTAAATAGGGGAGACGTATTGACACTATCTTTAAATTGTAAAATGGAATTTACATTTTTTAATTCATTCTCTACCAAACTACGGAAACAATCAGAATAATAACAATCATGCAATCTTAGTTCAGATTCTGACCCAAGCACACTAAAAGAAGGGATGATTGCCTAATACCTTCCCAGCAAATAAATTTTAAATCCGTTCCCCTGCCTGCTATAGAACTTCCCTGCAATAGTCCTTGGCTCATGTTTATTGACTGAAAGTCCCTGAATGCTACATTAGTCTGTCTCCACAATGCTGCATAGAGGTGAGCATTCAGACAGCAATTAATAACAACTCTTGGCATCAAGTAGAAGAGATACTATCTCGGGCTGACATTGGTATGGAAATTAAATGTTATATTTGGCAAGGAGTTCCTAAACAGACCATAAGGGCTCCAGTGCTTTAATGCACATTTGCTTAAATGCCTGTTCTTTTTTTGCCTTTGCTTTGTTGTAGTCCTTTTAGTCTGTAGGTTTGGTTCATTCAGAATTTCATCGTCATTGTGTTGCTTCCCTGGAGGCACCTCTCTGGGTAGCCTACATTGCACATCCCTTCTCCACCCAAACAGATGACAAGGACTCGCTATGTTTTCTTGCTTGGTAGGACTCTTGGAAACCAGGGGAGGAATGGAGGTCATTTTTGCTTAAGAAAGAGGGAAAAGAGGAAGATGGTTTGGGCAATGTATCTCACTGAGAATCCTAAGGGAGTAAGAAGTTTGCAACTAATGCAAAATATTAGTCATTACAATACCTTAAATGAAGATGGTATTAATAAAATCTATTGTCTAAATACAGTTTTGCATTTAGAGACAAAATCTAGGAGCGTAATCTCTGCTCCTTTTGATGGGCTTATGCTGAGCGTAAGAGTACAGGGAAAGTTAACTTTCCAAATAGCCTGCTTTTTACTTTGCTGATTTGAATTTCCTTTGTATATCTATGTTATAATCAAAAATAACAACTAAAAGCAAAATCACTGGGATTTTGCTACTATCGTCCATTTACCTCTCTGAAATTTCATTGTCCTCCTGCTCATTCTCTCTTACATCCCTGGGCTTGCTTTTGCTGGATCAGTTTGGGATGAAACTAAATGGGAAGCAGCACTGCAGCTCCTAAGAGGTGTTCAGTGCACGGGACCAGGACAGAGTAAGCCTCATAAACACACACCAAAATGCATTTAGGGTGGACCCGGGGTCACCACCGTCGTTTGCAGCACAACCCACCCCTATCAACTCAAACCATTTCCCAGCATAGATATAAACAGTGTGAAGTCAGGGCACACCAGCACTGAACGAGTCAGTTGGATTCCAGCCTGATGGGTCCAGTGTAAGACACATTGGCAGTACGAAGTCCTGGGGTGTCAAAGCCCAGTGAGTACCTGGGCTTGAATAGGAGGGCTGGAAGCCATCACAGCCTGCAGGGAGGGGGAGCAGCAGTGATTGGCTGCATCTTCCCTCCCAAGAGCTTCCACCGCATCCCTACCAGCCTGATTAGCCTCCGGTTTGGAAAAGAAAACACTGTCTGGCATCCCACCTTTGAGGACTGCTCAGAAATTGTATGGATGTAACAAACTCAGTGGAAGCATCATTGCAAAAATCAAACCCCTTTTTTCTCATTTAATTGGATGCAAACATTTGTTTCTTGATTGAAATTTGGCATGGAAGATAGAAACATCAGAACACGTTTACTAACTACAGCATTTTGGGAAGCCATTATCACTGGTGCAAAGTGGGAGGGAAAAAACCCTCCCATGTGGATCCAGCAGCATTTTGTACCTCTTTTTGATCAAGCTTAAAGGGTTAAACTGCAGATCATGGGAGGAAAAGCTCCTTTTCCTGTCTTTTCCTCCTCAAAAAAGCACTTAGAAATATTTAGATCTAGCTCTTCAAGATCCAAAAAAGGGGCTCATTAGGAGTTTTAAAATGCTCTTAGATGCTCAGTTCTCTAAAAACACACAGGATATTTTGTCTGTTTTCTTTAATGGACGGGACTCTGACTGTCAGTTTCATGCACAGCAGCTGTGTTTTGATGAATCAACAGGATTTCTACCAAAGCTTCTTTGACTGAAGCTACCAGTATATCAAACTGGTATAAGCCATGGCAGGGCCAGTGAAGCCCACGAAGGTACTTCCGTCTGTGATACCTGAGGACCACGACCCAAGTATTTTCATGCTCAGTGCAGTGACACATGGATGAATTTTGAACGAAATCCCACCACAAATGTGTAACCTCCTTAATCCTATGCAATCTGAAAAATAAATAAACAAAAACTTACAAACAAAAAGAAAAAAAATCAACCTAATCAAGAAATGGGCTGGTGGTATTCTAAAGAAAAGAATATCTTTTCCTGCTCTCAAATTTTCCTACTAAACCCAAATACGCTCTATTTCTTACTAATGTGGTTTTAAAAATAATACTCAATTACTATATAAAGTGGTTGTTATATAATAAGAATATGTTTAAATAACCAAAAGTTTTCCATTTTATTTTGTACTGTAAAGCAATATTCAGTGATGATGAATATTTTCCAAGAAGGATTGTGACCCAAAATTAATCTTTCTGCAGCAATGTTCTGTTGATCAATTCAGCGAATTTTAAATAAAAGGCATGTATTCCTGTTTCAGAGCAGTGGGACGTACAGAGCTTCACAAAAAGCCCAGGAGAGCGTCTTCTGTCTGTCTTGGTCACAGTCCTGCTGGAAGACGCTGGGCAATTCAATCCTTCACTCATTACTTGGAGCGACCTTCATGCCAAAGTAAAGTTACTACACTTCAAGTAAGTCTCACATAAATACAGTGGAGCTTAATAATTCATGTCTATGACGAGTTGCAGGTTCAGGATGAAGGGTACCAGTGAACCAGACATTAACTGACTATCAAGCTGGATGAAAATAAGCAAGAGCTATCGTGCTTTTAAATAGAGCACATTTAGGCAGGAAAGTGTATAAAAGTTACTAAATGTCAGGCCGGCAGTGTTCAGAAGAGTCTGCTCTAGATTTTTATACTCAAAAGATTTGAGAACTATGGGTTTGACGAAGGATTAAAACATTAAGGTTACTTTTATGTAAGTATTACAGTGTCTTAAATAGGAGAGAGACAGTCAAGCTAGCACGACCATGCTATTGGGACAAACTACAATTCTCATAGCAGAAAACAGTCAGGAACAGGACCAGTATAATTGCCCAGTAATAGGGTACAGATACGGCTTGCATTAAATGTTATGAAACTCAGTGTAACAACCTCTTGAACCTACATGAGCCATTTGGCATCGTAAGAGCCTATGCAGGACATGGAGGTCCTGGTTTCTGACTTGGTGCCTTCACCAAAAGGCCGCACTTTCCTTCAGTGATGTGACGAACCTTCGAGCGTCTCACACAGCTATTCATCCTCACAACACTGAGAGATTAATTTCTTAGAGATTATTTCCTGTTTTTACTTTGGGATGAAAAAACCAGGATGGCTAACTGACGTGCCCAGGCAATGCATGCCAGAGACAGAGCAAATCTCTTTTATCTCTGCAGACCCAACGAGATGTCTATTTTTTAGTTTGTTTTGTTTTGTTTTGTTTTGTTTTTAATCTAGGCAACTGAGGTAGGTGTATGGAGTGTGGTGAGAAGGGCTACACAATAACTAATTGTTCCAAGGAGCAACATCTGTCCATAACCTGTCAAGGAATTAATATAAGTTGACAGAAGACACTTGCTATACTGCATAGGCCGGACACAGTGATCAAACTTGTCCCAGGATACATGCTTAAATATACACAGCATGAACTGCACACACAACGCTGCCTTTGGCTGTGTGCTTTGGCTTTTCAGTACTTCATAAATTAAAAATGCTTGTGAGATGATAATCACTCTCTCACACATGTCTCCCTGCTTTCTGTTACTGGTACACAGGCCATGTGCAGACCATGAGCCCTGGTCATTCAAGTCCCAGGGCACATCAAGCAGCCAGCATTATTCTTGTTGTTCACTATAGCACCTTGTGCCATTGAGACCAGCCAACCCTGAACATTGCCTGTGGTTAATGAAGCCGAGGGGTCATGGGAGGATCCTGGCAGAGAGTGGTCAGAGCCCACCCAGGCTGGGGGCACCCCAGAGGGAAGAAACTCTCCAACATCTACACATCTGAGAAGCACAAGCAGGACTAAGGGTTTCTGGACCTGCAGCCAAAGCCCGAAACAAAACCTTTCCTCAGTTTTGAGTGCTACCAAGAGATCACAGAACCACAGAATGGTAGGGGTTGGGAGGGACCTCTGGAGATCATCTAGTCCAACCCCCCTGCCAGAGCAGGGTCACCTACAGCAGGTTGCACAGGAACACGTCCAGGTGGGTTTGGAATGTCTCCAGAGACAGAGACTCCACCACCTCTCTGGGCAGCCTGTGCCAGTGCTCTGCCACCCTCAAAGGAAAGAAGTTTTTCCTCACGTTGAGACAGAATTTCCTGTGTTCCAGTTTGTGCCCATTGCCCCTTGTCCTGTCACCGGGTACCACTGAAAAGAGTCTGGCCCCATCCTGTTGATATCTGCCTTTTAGATATTTGTAAGCATTGATGAGGTTCCCTCTCAGCCTTCTCCAGGCTAAACAGCCCCAGGTCTCTCAGCCTTTCCTCATAAAAGAGGTGCTCCAGTCCCTTGATCATCTTTGCAGCCCTCCGCTGGACTCTCTCCAGTAGTTCCCTGTCCTTCTTGAACTGGGGCTCCTCCACCTGCCTCTGTCTCCTTGTAACTGAGCTGCCTGGCACCTGGATTTAAGGCACAACAAAGCTGCTCCATATCGGGCCCTGCAGAACATCGTGGTGAGGACGTGGTATCATTTGCTCTCTGCAGCTGCAGCGATGAGCGCTGCAGGGTGCAGGTGTTGCAAGATGGGAACAGCCTCGTGGCCCTGGGCTAAGGCCCCAGAAAGGTGAAAACCTCCTCTTCCTCACACCTTCAACATTACATGGGACATCCCTGTCACCAGGAGCTGCTGAGACATTTGCACATGGAGAATTTTATCTCGATGGCTGTATTTTACCTGAAGCTAACAGCTGCTGTAGCTCCTAGGTGGAGGCCAAATATGCTTTAAAAGAGGCTCCCTGCCCATGAACCCTGAAACACAAGGTCAGCCAGCGGTCCCTTTATTTTCAGAGTAAGATGAGCCATTGTAGGGGTGAATAAACCTGACTAGTTGATACGTAGCTCATTATGATGTCCGTACTCATTTTCGTTCAGGAAAGTAAACCTGATCTGTTGGAAACAATATCTAGGGCATTTATACAGTAATTATAGCAAAGTAAGATCAGTTTTTTTAAATGAAAGTGATGACAATGCTTTATGGAATGAGTAGCAACAGAGCTGATTTAGATCCTTTATACTGCTAATGAAATGTGAATAAGTAGGAGTCTCATTATCTGCACTTTAGTGTGTGCTTTAGATTGCTCATTATCCCACCACGTTGTGAATCGGTACTTGCGCATGTGTGTGATCCTAATGGTTTTTACACAAAAAGCTTCAAGCTTTGTTTAGTAAGTAAGTGGTGTTTTAATCATTATATTTTGGTTATAAGTATACTATCTGGCTATGCACTATCCACATAGAGTGCCTAATTGTTTGCAGCTTCAAAGTAAAGGAAAGAAGATTTCAACAAAAGCTAGATTTTTCTGGGAGAAAAAAAAAAATGTAATTTATAAAACCCCTTTTTATTATGCAATAATTAGCATTTTCCAAGCATTCACAGTGTAGCACTTGGAAGTGAGACTTTTAAACAATCTGAATCTCTTAACATTCATATTTGGGGGAAAGAGAACAGAGACAGTAACCTCTTGACCACATACGGTTTCAGCAGAGGGGCAGGAAAAAAAGAAAGAAAATCAACAGAGCATGAAGTCTAAACTATGGGTCATTGCAGAAGGCATCCTCCTATCCTGCATGCTCCAGTTCAGCATCTTTCTTTTCCTGCCTCCTGTACTCTTCACATTGGCTCCTCCTGAAGTCCTACCAGCTGCTGTTGGCAACAAAACCTTCCCATTCTGAAGAGGAGATGGCACAGATGAGCGTGCATTGGAGAGGCTAACCCCCTGGTCGATACACCTGAGAAGACCCAGAACTGATTAAAATAAATAATAATAATGCACAATTTTTTCCCAAAGCTCCAAGCAACCCTGACAGAACTTCTTCCAAGTGTGACAGGGCCGGACTTAAATACATTTCTTTCATAGTTATTGTGATGCTTCATGGTTTAATTAGATCTGCTGGATGTCTCTCTGCCATCTGCTCCCTTCCAAAAGCCAGCACCTGTCAGCATAAGCTCCAACACTGACTCTCCAATGACTGGCAGAATATATTTCCTCCTTCTCAGGAGGAAATATATTGTTATTTCCTAAAAAAAAACAGCACTTGGGGGTGTCTTTCAGTGCAGAAAATGGAGCACCCTAACAGTGGTGTTTCAGTTGGTTACAAGAAAGCTGGAGAGGGACTTTTTACAATGGCATGTACTGATCGGATCGGGGTAATGATTTCAAACTGGAAGATGGTAGATTTAGGTTCGATATTAAGAAGAAATTTTGCACTCTGAGGGTACTGAGGCACTGGAACAGGTTGCCCAGAGAAGCTGTGGATGCCCCATCCCTGGAGGTGTTCGAGGCCAGGCTGGATGGGGCTTTGAGCAGCCTGGTCTAGTGGGAGGTGTCCCTGCCCATGGCAGGGGGGCTGGAACCAGGTGATCTTTAGGTTCGTTCCAACCCAAACCGTTCTACGATTCTATGATTCTTCTTGCTCAGAGAGGTCTCACAGCAAAACTGTGGAAAATGATAGGAGGGAGTAAGGACAAATATTTTAAGGTTCAAGGAACACATTAAAAATTAAAAAAAAACACCCTTAGGAATAAGACATAACCCTGGCTTAATTTCTTCAAATGCTTTGCTCACACCCTAGACATGCAGATGGAAGAACCAGCATGCACAATGTTACTTCACCTCCCAGGTGACGACTCCACTTGGAGGGACTCTCTTTGGCCAGCTTTCTGTCATGATTAGGATTTGGATAGCAGTGCTTTTGGGTCATGTATCTGGAATCTGGCACTGTGGCTGTGACCACATCAGATCACACGACACAGGTCCCTGTTGAGGGCCTTTCCTACCGTTAACACCTCCAAAGCCTGAGGGCACTTCTCCATTTCACATCTACTGGCAAACAGGCCTGTCCAGTCTGGCCTTCTCACTCTAAAGTCCCTAGGAAAGCTGTGGTCACCTGTGTATTTCTATCAGAACTCATATGGGACAGCAGTCATTCACCTGCTGCTAAGCCAGGGGTTCAACGCACTGTCAAAATCACACCTGGCGCATTAGCTAAGATGACAGTCAGCCAGCTGCCACACACATACATGTGAAAACAGGACACTTTTCCTTTCCTCCTGCCTTTTTCATTTTTTGCCATGGTTTCTATGTCTCAGAGATATATCCCTCTAAGCTTTCAGATGTTGGGATTGCTCATTGCTGGAAGGATGTTTTTCTAATACCAAAAACTCATTTGGAGCCAGGAGGTAATGAAGGCTCATTTTAAGAGGACAGATGACTTCCAGTTTGCATTTGTTTACTGGAAACAAACCATTCATCTGAAACAGGCTGGGGCCAGAACTTCTTGGGTGAAATCCTGGCCCCATCAAAGTCAGTGGGCATTTTGCCACTGCCTACGCATTCACCACATCATGTCTTGTATAGAGGAACTGGAAACTACTAATGTTTCACACACAACACATCCATCAAGGAAAAGCTCTAGAACAAAGGACAAAGCAAATGCAAGTTGTACCACAACATGCGTTTTCTGTAGATGAAACTAGGAAAGGCTCAGTTAGCGTTTGGACATCATGGTGATAGCTGCTGTGTTAATTAAATATCACCCTGGAGATTCTCTCTCACAGTCAAAAAGAGCCAAGAGCTACCAATTTCTCAGACACCTGGTATTTAGATGAAGGTCTGAACAAGATCTGAAGGATAAACAACATAACCTAGGAATCTGGTCCATGATGACAGGTACCTCAAGAGAATTTGCTATTCCCTCTTCACATAGCATGAAACCACTTCATCTTTTGTTCCTTTAACAAAAGAGCATTATTGTGCCTCTCAGTTGAGCTTTATGCTGCTCTTGCTCTTTCTTTAACATTTCACTGTTTTTACTAAACATTTGTTTATCCCACACTTTTGAATTTTTATAGCAAAGAGCATACTGATCAGCCATTCATCTCTCTTCATCTGTTAGATCACTGCTATGTGAGGGGGCTGCAAGTTGAAAAGTTAAACTTTCTAGCTTTTCTAAAAATGAAAGAAATGAAACAGACGATTATTTTTTCCCCAAAATCTGTGCCTTCTTGCAAAAGCAGGTAAAACCACACAGCTATATCTTGGTGAATGTATTTGCATTCTCACGTAACAGAGCTGAATTCAGGTGTTGCTACATGTCACTGCATCGTAGGGTACTTATCTGTTCTTAGAGGTGTGTTGGAACCAAACCAAAACTCTGATCTTTCCAGAATGCTTAAAGCAATGGCCTAATTTTATGAAAGGGAATGAGAAATGTGTCTTTGGCTTCAGCAAGTACTGAGACATATCAACAGTAAAGGACAAAATTTGAATGTACATAAGTACCCAAAGGTACCTAGCAGAGTTTAAAAGGATTTAGGAGACTCGACACCGCTGAAGTCAATGTTGGGATGGGAATGGGGCATTTCTTGAAAGTCACAATAGACACCTGAAAGCAGCCAGCTGTCCCAACACTTAGATGGAAAATAGGAGTCTCGTGTTTTTGGAAACTCTTCTACAGGATTATGAGCTCCAGCTGTTGTTGAAGTTCCTGGAGAGAAGGGCTTTGTGATTCCTCCTGCGTCATGGCTTAACTAGGTCCTGGCAGCACAGACCTTGCACTTATGGAAGCCACTATCTTGAAATACAAATTAATAACGTATCACTTCAATCAATTCTCTGATCAGCATACATTTTTGGTTTTTTTTTTATTCTTATCAAATACAGTTTGAGCATATGGCTAGACATATTTTTGCTCCATGTTCCATTATAGATTTCAGCTGAGGTTGAGTTATCCTCTATCAGTCCACTAGTGTCCTATAGACAGCAGAACACTGGAAAGAGCAAATATTATGTAGAGGGGAAATAATTATATTTAATTCTGTAAAATTTACACTTGCAGATCATATATGTAAGGACTAAATATACAGAGATGTCGTATCCAGTCTGTGTGGCCATCTATGAATGTAGTACCCATTGCAGTTCCGCTTTGCTTCATTGGTAAGGTAAGATACTGGTAAATCATGTGCTGTGAGAGATAAGTAACATTTTAACTTGAGTTGAGAGATCGGGTTCATTAACTGGCAAAAGTCTCTCTGCAGCATATCAAAAGTAACAAAAATTCATATTGTTGTTAAATATCCAAAAGCTTAGAAAAATAATTAATAATACCAAGGCTCTTGGCTTACCAACATAATAAAATGTTCCCTGCTTTTCAGGCTTCCACTCTACCAAATTCCCTTGCTACTTTAGTTTTAGCGGTATTTCCAATTTACTTTCTTATCCTACTTTTGTAGGATGAGATGACTTCTGATAATTAGCTCATCCTTGTTTGATAGACTAATTAGGACTGGTTGAAGGAAAAAAACCACAACTTTTCAAAAAAATTTATTTCCATTGTAATATAATTGGTTGCAAAAGCCCTACTCCCCTTATGTGTTAGTTTTGAGATTTCATTAGAAACACTAGCCCAAGAACCCCAAACTTGAAAATACTGTGTTTGTTTTCTTTAATGAAAAAATCAAATTTTTCTAGACTTTCAAAGCATTGCCAAATATCTCTAGCAATATTTGGCAGCAAAATGAGCTACATTATGAATAAACATACCAACATTTCAAATTAATTCCAGAGCATTTTACCAACGTTAGTTGGCTAGCTAATTGGGAAGCAAGTAGACAACTCTTTAGTCACTGGACCAGAGAAAAAGTTCTTTTGGATTAAATCTACGGAGCTGAAACTTCAGTGCTTGGCAGTTTTCCACCACGTCAGGAACTGGGGCTCCTGTGTGCAACACATGAGGAGAGCTAGGAGCTGGAGAACAAGATGACAGAAGCTGCCAGATGTAGTAGGCAGCTGCTTAAACTAGCATTAGAAGACATGAAGGGGGGAGCCAGGTTCCCTTCCTACTGTCTGGGCATCTCCATTTGACCCACACCCAGAGCAAAAATCATGGTTTTGGAGTTTAGTGCTTGGGGCAGGTTAGGTCTTCTCAGAAACTTGGAAGATCTTCCCTCGACCAACTCTGTGCCTTGCTGGGCATTTACTAAGCCATTTACCAGGCAGATGTGAAACCTAGTTCAGTTTTCTCCTTCATCTGTCTTGCTTGCATCAACTCTATCTTTAGGTTGTACGTATTTTGAGATGGGACTTTCAAACATTGCTCTTGCACAGGATACTTTGATTTAAGGTGGACGTGAGTGTCCACCTCTCCCAGGTAAAGACAATGCCCACCAGGTTGTGCTTGTTGATACAATATAGAGGTTCCCCCAGCCCTGTTTTACCCTTGCGTAGAAATACACTCCTGATCTTGAAACTGAGGGTTTGCACGCTGTCTGGCAGTCGAGAGGTGATCATGAGTCTTTCTCATCTTGGTTGAGAATGGCAATCAGTGGACTGTTGGGTAAGGAGCCTCACTTCCACCCATACTCTGCAGCTGATTTAAGTGCCTCACTTGGAGTTAAGCAAGACACAAATAATTCAGATAAAAAATGATTTGTTCCCCACTATCAGGGCAGCACGTAATCACTGCTCTTTTTGGACTCTTTTTGTGGCTGGCTCAAGTGGCAGGTCTCTGCATACCACACTTGCAGGGATTTCACTCTCCTTACACCTAAGGAGAAGCTAGAGCCTGTACATGCCTTGAGTTACCAAAAGTTTGGCACAGCTTTCTTTGCAATAATTGGTCTGCAAGATGTTTATTCACCTCCAGAGTTTGGATATTCATTTTGACTTGTGACCGTGCCATTGTTAGTTAGACACCTAAATCTCTCTGAGCTTACCCTTCCGCTAGTAGCGCTTTTTACCATTTGCACTAAGCTCATGGGAAAAGAGGGAGGAAAAGAGGGAGAAAAAGATGTTACATGGCAGCAGGCTGGTGGAAAGTGGGTATCTGCCTCACTACACAAATATTAGCCCACAAACACAGATAATTTCCACGAGGGATCAAGTCTCCAGCTCCCTCCAGCTAGTTTCTGGTAGTTACTATCAGTATTCAGATCCTGAAAGGAGATGCTGCAGTAATTAAGTCAGAATCGGATTTTCTTCCTTACCTCCATTTCTGAAAGGTTATTTTATGTCACAAAGTCTCACCTCCTAGACCCATGGAGTTATTTGGGTCTCCGTAAGACTTAACCTGTGCTTGTCACAGGGGTGACGACTCCTTCGGTGCACTGCAGCCTGCTCCTGTTCTGCTATCACTACAGAAGGGAGGATGCTGGAAACCTCCCCCCCTGCATCCCCCTGGAAAGCCCCTGCAAGGGAAAGTGTTTGGGTTTGCTACTCACCAATGGAAATGGCTCTTCCGGCATTTATTTTTCTTTCAATGAAAACTTCTGTGGAAAAAACCCACTTAGCGTCTCTGAGTCATGGACCAGTTTTCATTAACTGAGAGTTTTGATGGAAAATTTTCAACCAGCCTTAATCATACCTACCAGCAGGTCTGTCTGTAAGGATCTCCCTGAGAGTTTGTGCCAGACCATCATTTTAATACCAGGAAACTGACTGAAATGCTAACTAAAAATAGAATAATAAAATGTTCAAGTACAAATGCCATAAGGACTAAGCAGAAAGGCTTTTGCAAAGAAAATCATGGCTTAGTAATCTATCTAAAATTCCATCAGCGTATTAATAAAATCAAGGCTGCAGCAGAACTAGGTGATGTCATTTGATTGGAGATCCAAAAACCATTTGACAAAAGCCTTCATGATTTTACAATTAGAATAACAGGGAATTAAAATAACAACAACAGAAATTTGAATAGCAGGAACAGGAGGTTGAATGCTCTTGTGCAACAGAAGAAAAACACTAAAAGGTAGGTAAAAATGTATCACAGGCAGTGATATGCTCCTGGAAAAATAAACAGTATCCAAGTAGTCCTTTTACACCCTACAGGGTTCAATTCCTTGGCCATAAAGTTCTAGAGATAGGGATGCAGATATAGGGATATGGCAGCAGCCTGGTGACCCCATAGCCACTGCACCTTGCATTATTCCTCTCCTGGTCCCTCTGTAGCACTTCCCTTGTACCACACTGCAGGTGATAAAAGAGAAAGGAAAGGAAAGAAAAGACCCAGTAGCCAAGATTTTAATCTTTTCCTTTCTTTAAAGGAAAAGATTAGGATGGAAAATGGAAAATTTACCTTCCTCTGAAACCTGGCACAAAAGAACCAGGTATTAAAGATTAAGAGCTTGTGTTTCTTTAGTAATGTTCCCACAAGATAGCAGGCCCCGTAGTGCCAGGGTTGCCATGGTTATCACTATTGATTAGTAAATAGTGCTATTAAATCCTGTGTAAATAGTTAATGAGTGACAGTTCTGAAATAGATGTGGACCTTTTAGGTAAGTAAGTAGGCCTTTTTTTAAAAAAAAAATTAAAGAGGGGCTAGTTGAACCTTTGAACTTCAGCTTAAATTTTCTCCCCTGTTTCACTTCCATTTCTTTGTCTTTTGTTAAGCAAGTATACCCCGATGGCCGGTGCGTGCAAGGAAAGAGGGAACGTCAAATAAAACATAAATTAAAACTGAGACTAGTTCAGAGTCCAGGCTCATCTGGTCAAGAGACAAAGCAAG
Source organism: Rissa tridactyla (assembly GCF_028500815.1). NCBI lineage: Eukaryota > Metazoa > Chordata > Aves > Charadriiformes > Laridae > Rissa > Rissa tridactyla. Next base: position 110,649,511 of record NC_071468.1, on the reverse strand, counting down.
AAAGGGATATCTGGTAAACAATAAGAGAAATAATGGACTATTTCAGAAAAGCTTTCTAAAGATAGCAGCTCCAGGTCTTTAGGAATAGACTTGTCTCTCCAGCTTAGTCACCGCAGCAGCTACAAGCTTCAATGCTAGACATTATCAGCTAAAAGCTCTGAAAATGTATTTTAGACATAAATTGAGCAGCATATTCTTGTGAGATGATGGAGAATTGGCCTTTTCATCTCATCAGAAGCTGAACATTAAATTTGCCCGGTGCCACAGCATTTCTGCAGGAGAAGCGGGGCCAGATCCCAGGCGCTTCCCCCTGTAGGTTACAAGGTGAAACCAGTGGTGGGCTCTGAGATCTTGAGCACATCAGATGGTTGGAGTGACTTGGACATGGTCCGTGTCATAGTGCTTCCCTAGTTTCTACATGCAAACAAATGCGATGGGGCCTTTGGATGTGGTGACTGGATGCGAATGCTGATTTTTCTGCAGTATATGTCTATTTTTCCATAAAAATCATTGCAAGTGGGATGGTGTTGACATGAAAGCTATCCAATGGTTATCAACACTCAGACTCAAATATACATTCTTGTACACACAAAAAATGTGCATATGTCACAACTTACACCAGACGTGTCAACCCTGTATTTTCACAGCTGCAGACATTTGGTCAGGAGCAGAAACAACACGGTGTGATTTAGGTGATCATCCACAACCACTAATCACAAATAAGGAACAGTCATGGCTCAAAATCATTCACAGGAAGAGTAGATCCTAATCAGCTAATAGGTGCAAATGTTTGCTCTCGTGGATGGTGAACTTTTCTAGGTAATTTGCATATTAGTGAAAGACAGAATGTCTAGTCTAGATGAGATAAATCTGTACAGCTACAGCAGCTGCAGTGTAACAGCAATGCAGGTCAACTGAGAATCAGATCCAAGCCTGTAAAAAAAGGAATCAGAAAACAGGAAAAAAATAAAAACAAAAAGAACTAAATTAAATGGATGAATTGTCTACTGCTAATTGTTTTCTCAGCACTGTTTAGGAACAAAATGCTAAAGAATAAAAACAAATTACCAGCAGTCAGTTCTGGGTTGCCCAAGGTAACAAACATTCTGCTCAGCTTGTTACTTAAGCGTACAAGGCAAAGTTAAACACAGACTAAATTAATCCAAATGAAAAGATTTCAGTAATACCACATGAGGAGCCTGCCAATGAAAATTCTCAGTCAAAGATGCTGAGTTAGAAGCCAGGCTTCATCTGTGGTGAAAAAGGAAAAAAGTAGACGGGCCACTTTGCCCTTTGTGTGCCAGTCAGAGTCTTTAAGAAGACTTACAGGGACATGGAGGTGAGGTAAAACAAAGCATTAAACACCGGAGGGTGGCAATTTCTTCTCACACTCTCTTCTGTCATCAGGGGATTAATTTCTGGCATTTCTTTGACCAGTGATGAGAAGCCTGGGGTAGAGGGGGGGCTTCACCCGCTCAGTGTGCTCCCCTGGGCTCTTACACCACACTCACCTCCAGGATGTTGAAGTAATAGATTTGTAGCATCTTTCTTTTTTAAGGTGAAGCTCGTGCAATATCTGGATAAGTGGAAAGAATTCAAAAGCGCAGCTGCTTTGAGCTCCCTGTGGATCCAGCAATGAACTCCCTTTTCCTCCCACAAAGGATTTCATCTCCTGTCTAGATATTGTCAGCTCTTGTCACCCAAGCATCCACGGACTGGTTCAACTTTGCATGACAATAGTTCTTCTCCTAAGGAATTACATTGCTCCTACATTGGTACTTTGAAAAGGATGTGGTTTTACATCAGTAACTACCTCCAATGTACCCTCCTATCTCTACATATAATCCTCGCAGAAACAAGATCCTGTTGGTTTTACCTTAATGTAACTAGACAAGTTAAGCTTTCACCTGGTGATTTAAGACTGGTCTTCACTAATCGTATGACAATAGCTGTCTCAGTATCTCGTCTTTTCTCATTGCGGAGGAAATATGCCAGAAAACTGGCTTTCAGTGGTAGAGAAACAAGCCCCAAAGCCGATCCTTCTTGAAGGCTCTGCTTGTACAGCACATACTGTAAAAATTCCCAGCCCCTGCCAGGACTACTGGTGCTATGGTGACACAAATACAGAGAGCTGCCTGGCATTTTTTACATTATTGGCACATCAGACATACAATTGTTTTTGTTATAAAAAGAAATCAACGAGATTTTGGTTTCCGAAAACTGCAAATAGAAACATTTTTCACTGCACAGGAAAAGATGAGGGGCTTTTGGACAAGAAAAAAGCCACGAACACTTTCAAGAGGCATTTGTGTATTTTCCATTAAAGCCTTTCTTTACTTCAAATTTAATTGCCTTTGAAATAATGTCAAGGGAATATGTTTAAATCTATCCTGTATACAGAATAATCATACACTAAATAACGGACTCTTTGAATAGGACCTGAGCTGCAGATGCATGGTCCTATAAGAGGGGTTTTTTTTCATATTTCTTTGGAAGAATTCTGCAAGTGAGAAAACCTTGAAAAATGTGGATACAGTTCTAAAAGATGGTTCTTACTAACCAGGAGGCTCATTGGTACTCCTCTGCTGTTGCAGACAAGTCATAGGAGTGTGAAAGCCGAGCAAATGTAGCAGGGCTACAGTGTAAATGCAAACACAACTCACAGCTGCTTGCAAAGGCAGGCAAAACTGAACTCTGCTGCTCTAGGGAAGAGACAGTAAGTATTGCCTCTGTAGGAAGAGGAAAATGGAGGGGCCAGCAAAGGTGGATGTGGAGTAGAAGTGTCCTGGAGAGTTAGGATCTGGCTCGTGTTGCAAACAGGGATGGTACAGCTGGAGATCAATCACAGGGAGGACAACCTTGACCCGTATCTGCTGGTCTACATGTGTAGCCCCCAACCCTCAGTCTTCTTTTCCAGGGCTCCACCAACTGTAGTTGGTGGAAAGTCTATGGCTTTTTCTGTCTATCTCTCTTGTGCCAAAAGTTGACAATACCTCCGGGATTTAGAAACATTTGGGGAAAGCATGGAAAAATATTTTAATATTCCCCTCACTACCTGCTACAGTAGTATGCAGTATTACTACAGCAACTTGACAAAAAATAAATGTCACACAGTTTTCTTTAATGTTCATTTAGATTACCTTAAAGAAGTGTGAAGAGCTATAACAATTTTAGGACACATCAAACACCTTTATCCCAAAAGCTCAACAAACACAACATCAAAAGCTTCCCACTTGACTTATTTGCTAGAGAATGCCATCATCATGCATTCGATGCAGTTGAACTCCACCATTCAGCTGGACTTTTCATCTTTACCTTGGAGGAGAACACAGTGAAACAGGAGGTTGTTGATGGAATTACAAGTTTAAGACTTGAAGATGAATTTAACCTAGGTCTCCAGCCTTGCTAGCTCATTTGTGCAGTTATGATCTCCAGCAGCCATGGTGCGATGGTCAGAGCCACCATGGCCAAGCTCGCAGGCTGAAAGGTTCAGCTCATTAAGAATTCTCATATCTCATCTGAGCTCCTTCAAGAGTATGTCATTTCACTTTAATGAATTCATTGTACATGACAACATAGTGTTTTTATGAATATGGATTTATCTTCTGATTACTGTAGCAGCTAGAAAAAGGAAGAGAGGGAAGACAGAGACTTTTAAAGGTGCCACCATGCAGTTCTACACCTTCTGCAAAGGTCAGTTCTTGCTTTTCTCTCAGCTGTTTCACAACGGTTTGTTTACTCACAGTTGATGCGCTTTCAATGGAAGCATTACCCTGCTGAAATATTTTTCAACATGCCGTTCATTATTGATCACATTATGAAGGAGGCATAAGGACAACAGGAGGATCATTGACTTCTACATGACACACTAAAAGAAGGAAGGAAAGAAGGTGGGAGCAAACATATAACATGGGCAACATTCAGGCCTTCAGCTATGGGTGCCCAGTTGGCACTATGTATGATACCTTCTCTCCATTGACCATTCAAGGGTCTGGCAGTCCTGCATCTAAAATGGTCTGAATGGCTCATTGGACTCAAGACTTCACTGCCCTTACAACTGCGGTGGCTCAGCCAGGCTCTCAGAGGACTTGAACATGACTCTCGATTTTTCTGGGTACCAAGAGAGACAATACAAAAGCAGATGTGTTGCTGGGACTCAGGTACAACAATGATACCCTCTACCTTTCTATTTGGACACAAATGATATTAGGAAGCTCTCAGTGTGGCCAGAAGCCATCTCCGGCTTGAGGCCTCGGTGGGATCTTGAAGAAGAGCTGGCCACCTGCTACTTCCCACTCTTCTTTGTGTATCTAAAGAAAAGACAGAACACTGCAGCTTCTTAACAAATAAACAACCAGATAAACAAACTTGGACTATCAAATAAATTGATGGTATTTTACTAAACCATAAGCCTCCTTTTTCTCAGAGCACCAGCATTATGGATCCTCCTTGTATTTGCACTAGACAAATACTTAAAATATCTCAGCAATTATTTCATGTTGGCACAATAATAGCTTAACTAGAATGGATCTTCTTATACATGAGAATACAGCAAATGATTGTCTTACTAAGAAAAGCCTAACCCTTAAGAGGGCTCGTGTTCTTCTTCTAATGACTCACTTTGAGAGAGGTAGATAGGCAGGAAGGATGATTCATCGTGGGACACCTACTGTACACTATTCTGGAATGTATTTTTCTTCTTCTCTCTCCCACTCTACCTATCAGAAAGGGATAAATACAACCACAAGGGGTTGGGGATTCAAAAAGAAGGGGAAACTGGCTAAAAGTCAATGCTGGCAACGGGGTGTCTTTACAATTGAGTGAAAAATTGGTGTGGGCAGCACAATACTGTATTGGTCTCACAGGTCAGATTGCCCTTAGCAGACATAAGCAATAAATCCGTAAGCTTCAGGATGCAATATTGAGTCAAAGGTTCAGCCACATTCTCAGGCTTTGCTTCCATGCTTTTGTCTTTGCAAACTGCAACTTCTGTTCCTAGCCCTGTTTCCCCAAAGAGCCCAGGAGCGAAACATCAGGGAAAACAAGAGCGACATATAAAAGCAGCGCAATTCAGTCACAGGCTCAATGTGGCAAAAGGAAAATTACACCGTCACAGTGTCATGCTTTTCTGAAACCTACCTTTGAAAAGAGGTCAAGAAAACCAACTCAATAATATACTTTGGTGTCACAGAAAATTTGCTGGAGGTTCAGCCACGCATTAATGTTTCATTCCAGCAAGTTGTGTTCCAGTCCAAAAGGTCACACAGGAAAATGAATTTTAGGGTGTCATCCATATGCCCAGGCCACAGATGCTCAACTCATTTTCAGCAACAGCTAGAAAAGGAAAAAATCATCTTGTAAAAGCCCAGGGCATTAGTAAAGATGAGTGGTGAAGCCTGTGCAGGGGTTATGCAGCTGCAGTTGGCTTGAACGTGCACTTAAAAACATTAAGAGGTGATTTAACAGGACTGATAACCCTACATAGCAAGTGAGAGCAGTGACTGAGTAATCTCGACACCTGCAATTGCAAATGCTGAAGATGGCAGAATAGGATTCATGGGCCGGAACTTGAGCAGAAAGCTGCATTAACAGAGGGCATTTGTAGAAATGTCTTGGGATCATTTATGACGACATTTAGTGACAATTTAGTTCTCTAGCTCATCAGAAATGCACAGGCTGCAGCCAAACATTACACCCTATTAAAGCACAATGTCTGTGCTGGAAGATTTGCCTGTTGAAAAACACTGCTACATCCTACAACACTCTGGGTTCGCTTCTGTCCTCTGAACTCAGGCCCATGACAGATACGTATCCTATGGCAACTAACCTGCAGTGACAGATAGAGGTTAAAATAAAAAGAAGTCAAGGGAGAATATTATATATAAAATATAAATGTAACTGCCTGATGGAAGTTTGCATGCCCTCAGTTATGTGTAGCAATTTAACTCAGACAGTCTGGATCCCTTATAATTGCAGGTGTCTTTAAATCAGCAGGAGTTTGCAGGAACACATTTTCTTAGAAATGTGATCGCTATTCCATTGCTTCACTTGGAGGCCTTGCTATTCAGGGATGTAATAATAATGTTAACAACGTAATGGCCCATTATGTTGTGAAAGAGCCCATCTGGAATTTAAATCCTCTTTAGATGGTAACTAATCATTTTGGGGTTCTTAAAGAACCAAGTCCTTGAAGAGTGGAGCTGGCTGACAAATAAAAGCATTAGCTGAGAATTTTTCACAGAAATACGTTAGCCATTACTGAACAACTTCAGAAGTAAGAACTCTGTAGCTTGCTTTAATGAACATGTTCTTCCAGCTCTGGTGGTGCCACTGAGGGTATGGAGCAGATCCCCACCATCAACCCAGAGTATTCCTGAGTTAAGGATAATAAGACAGAGCACATTTTCATGCCTGTGTATCTGCAATACTCTGGGTTAGTTTTTCAAAGGAGCATTTGTTTGGTGAACACAGAAACTCTGCTTTCACCTGCTCAGTAGTAGCTGCAATGAGGACATAAATACCTACCAGAAACGTATCTGTAGCTTCTGAACCACAACAAATTTACCAGGCAGCTCTGGTTGCTTATCCCAGGACCTTTTGCAGCCAGACGCGTGCCTGGCAGGAAATAGGTACATTCAGCACAAGACAGATTTCCCTTTTGTTACATGTCCGTGAAAGGTGTCTACACAAGCTCTGTTCCAGCACCAATTTCCAAGTTCAGTACTTATGACTGGGACACTCATAAAGGGCAATGCTTTAAGAAGGCCTGCCACAATTCAGCTTTTTAAGCTGGATTCAGGCTCTAAATTCACACAGACAGCTTCTATACCAATAAATCAAGCGACACGGGCAGACACGGGAAATCAATAGTCTGTACTCTCAAACCGTTAGACGAGCCCTGCCATGGTTGCAGCCTGTGCAAATGCTATAGCGCTCACCAAAACCCTGCCCAAGCACAGAGCAGTCGCTAGCACAGACCAGAGGCTGCTCCCAGTAGGCACTCTGGATACGGCCTTCCTATTGTGGAGACTGATCTCAGTGCCTGGATACAGCTTAATACATGTTTAATTTCATAGTGGAAATCTATAATAGATGCTTCTGAAATTTTCATCCTGCATCTAACTGTCACGAGTGGAAGTCTGGCGCATCACTGAGGTGTTTAGTGCCTGTGGGAGACCACCAGAACAACAGCAAGCCCTGCACTGTGATTCAGCCAGATGGGATGCTGAAAGGTGGTGTTTAACGCAACGCTACCAACTGAGCCAGGGCTTTTCTCACCTCAGCGTTACCAAGAGTCTCAGGCTGCCAAAGGCTCAGAGCCCTGGACTGGTGCTGGACCTGCAGATGCCCCAGACTCAATGAATGCTTTGGTCCATCTCTATCTGCCCAGCAATGGGAGGCTCCTCCTTTTTGCTCGTACATCCATGCAGAAGCTGGGCTCCCACCAGTCCGGTGGCATACCTGAGAGCCACGGCAGGCAATGACGGGAGCGCTGGAGCATGCTGCCATGCACCCGCCTGTCATCGGCAAAGGAAAACCCAAATACATCAACCTCAGTGACAGCTCTGGCTCTCTGGAATGAAACTCACTGCTGATCGATAGCCCCTCGGCAGACCGACACCCTGACAAATAAAGAAAGGCAAGGCGTTTGTGTCCTTCTTGTCCACCGTGCAACCGGTCCTGTGCGGTGAAGGAGCTGCCGTGCTTCATCTCTGCCCAGCGACAGGCTTCCCGCTGTCAGGGGATGATGCCATCGGGAAACATTCACCGTCTGCGCTGCCCACGGGTGGATTCTACGTACGTGGGTTTTGGGCTCCATCCCCACGGAAGACGGCAAATAAAAAGAATGAAGCTGTAAAGAACGGAGAAGGTTGTAAAAGCATCTGTGTCATCCTGCTCTCCCCTGAAAGACGAAAATGAGGAGCCAGCAATTTGCAATCAGTTGTGGGAGTAGGTTTGATCACTGAACTTTGTATTTGTGACATTTCTGTAAGTGTCATTCTACTAAGGTATATACTCTGCAATTGGGTCAGGCTCTTTCCTTCTGATATCTGAAGTGTTAATTATTAATCCTTAAAACACAATTACTGGAACTCTGCTCCCAGAAAAGATACAGGTTTGGCTTATAGTGGCACCTTCCAACAATACAAATCCTCACACTAATTCTTTTCTTTAACAACAACGACATTTGATGAAAAATGCAAGCGATGCTGCACGTGTGCATGTACATGTGCGTGTAAATTGTGAGATTTGATTAACTGCGGGTCCACTGGCTGTGTATAAACCTCTCATTGTATCAGAATAAACAGTCATTGTTGAGGGCTGGCTCCACGCTAACTTTCTTTGTTCTGTGTCTGCCGCAGGATAACAGGCTCTTAACGCTGATCAGAGCTACCTGTCTCCCATGTTAAAAAATAACTCGTGAACTGCAAGGTATTTAGTATTGCCATGAACTCCCGACCTAGCTTCCTCGTGCTCTGTGTACAGACTCCTGTTAATACTAGGTCCCCTATTTTAAAGGAAGAGCCTCCAATTCTGTTCCACAAAGGCAGACTTTCTTCAGCATTATTTTGTTCTCACTTAACACTTGCCTTCTTGCTAGAGACTTTATTCACGCACAACCTTGCAATAACACCGGGCAGACTTCTGAAACAAGGCAGCTTTCAAGTGGATGGAGCATTTTTTGGGTTCTCACTTTGGAATAGCAACGCAAAATATGCACACAAGCTCGTGCCAGCAGTGTCCCTCCTGTCCATTAAGTCTCCAGCAAGGACTGCAGTCATCTCAGCAGCACATAGCTGAGTTCATATCACTCACTCGGTTTGCCTTGGCTGCCCATCATTAGAAGCCCATATCTGACCACAGGTTTTCCGTCATTTTCTCCAAGATAACTCTGTTCAGCTGTTGACAGCCCTTGATATTTCATCCATGCCCACTGGGAATAACATCTAGTTCTTATTTCCCTGTCCCAGAAATGAGATTAATCTTCCTGTCCTAAAAGATCGCAGCACTGAAATCGGTAAGGAAATGTTCACGTTTTTCATAAAAATAAATTTCCCATAACCTCTGTAGTTGTATTTTAAGTTTAGGCTGAACTTGTCTTCTTGGAAGTCCCCTCCTCAGGATGGCAGTGAAGCCCATTTCAGGCTGTCAGCTCAGATTTACCCCAGTGATAAAGGTGATGTCCTCAGGCGAGCTGACAGTCCCACACAAGACAGTATTTTCATACACTGCTGGTTCTCTGAAGAATCACAAACTGCCCCACAGCAAGAAATAATACAGCGGGGATATGACTCTCTTTGGAGGGGAAGGCAGACCAACGTACAGAAAGGTCCTGGCCAAGGTCAAAGGAAGTTATTCCGGATGTTGACCTACACGTGGCTGCAGATTAAACAGGGAAGATGGGAGTGTTTTCTTCCACCACTCCCTTCCTGAGTCCCACAGCAGGGTCAACACGGCACACAAAAATAAACTGAGGTGGGTGTGGGGCTAATTCAACGTGCCGTCAGCTGCAGTCATTGAGGAGCTGCTGAACATCCCATCCAGGTGTCCTTGTGACGATCTCCAGGGCACAAGCAGGACCTGCTCCAGTTGTCCCAGTTTAATCTTCTGCCACATATGAGCAAACACTGCCATTTTGCTGGGCAGTGCATGATGCAACATAAAAGACACAACATTAATTGCAAACAGTGACCCTCTATGGAGATGTGGGCATGTGCTGCTGTGTGTCCTAAGCTGGTATCAGCGTAAGGGTGCTGGAAAGGGTCAGAGGCAGGACTGTGTGTTACAGAAGGTACCAGTGAAGGGTGATGATGATAAAAGTTTCTGGAAATAAGAAGATCTGACATTTTAGTGAGTTCTTAAAAAAAAAAAAACAAAACACAAAACAACAGTTTTATTTGCAAATGGAAAACTATCATCCAAACTTAAAAAATTTCACTGGGGTAAGTCTTGTGGTTGAATTCCTGGTCTTACTGAGGTTTAATACACAGGTGAAACAGTAGTTGTCAATCATCTTAACCCTTACTACAGAGAGACAGGATATTCTTGGGAAGTATTTTAAGCAAATCCTTGATCTATTGGTATCCCTGAAGCAACTCGCATGCTTTGATCTATGGCCTTGATCTGCTAAGACAGCTGGGACTTACTCTGCTCAATAAAGAAATACCCCAACCAGTTTAGCTACTCCCTTGTCCAGCTTGCCTTGCAAATGCTTATCCTTCAGTACAGGATCAGGTTGTTTTTTTGAAGCATTTCTTCAAGCTTATGTCTTGAGACTCCATCTCCATTGATTCTCCTTTTCAGAAGAGATTTCTGCACTTTGGAGCGGACACCCCTTTGACTCTTGAGAACAGGCTGCATTGGCAGTCTGAAAACCACAGTGTTGTGTGGAGGTATCGGCAAACTCTGAACAAACTTGCTCTGGTACTGAAGGCTGCCCAGACCCCACCACGTGGAGCTGATGAGGGCTGCTCTGTCTCGCTACTGCACAACAGACCACTGTGCATCCTCCAGGCTGAGTCCTCAGCTGATACAACCGGCAATACTTCACTGACCCCAGAAGATGTGCTGCCCTTCACTCCCCACAGGCTGTCCCTGAGAACAGCCTTGCCCTTCCCTTGTTGCTGTATTTAACCAACTTGTCAATCCACCCCCAGCTCCTCCTGTTCAGAAGAGTCCTGCCACCCTCCTGGGGAGGGGGCACAGGACGTTCCTCACAAAGTGCCAATGATGCAAACCCCAGGCAGCGCTGGGCTGGTCCCTGGGCATTGCCATGCTCTGAACAAGAGACCTCTGGTAGTCCCTGGAGACCCGGGGACCATGTCCTGCGCTGCCCCATCCAGAGCTCAGGGCCCACCCAGACAAGTTGAGAGGCTTGGTTAGGGTCCAGAGTTGTGCCCGATGAAATCGGTGCTGGATGTAACAGCATAAAGAGAGAGAGGAGAGAGAATAGGAGACAGGGAGAGGAACACGCATTTCCATAGGTCAGCTCCTCACAAAGACACCAGGGGCTCATTGTAAGAGCTATAAAAATAAACGTCAGATGGCCCTTTCTTGGTTAATCAGGCTTGGCTTTGCTGCGGTGACGTCTCCTTCAAGTAGCACTTTTTCCTTTCTAAAGCCAAGAAAAAAGCCACCAAATATCTGACTTCTGAACAAGCAGTACTGAAAGCAATTCAGCCTTATTTCTGTGGACATGCTTCCCCCATTATTTTAGCACAGCTGTGTAATCCCTGAGTAATTAAAACGGCTCCTCAAAGCTGCCACTCTCTTCTGCCTTCTGATCCATGTCAGTGCCGATCTGTTCAGCTCTGTAGGAATATTAAGAGTGCCTGATATAGCTAAGTCTCTTCAGCTTTTATCCAAATGGTCTCTTTGGCGTCAGCATCAGCTGAAGAGAAGGACAAATTCTGCTTTTACTGTAATCTCAGATTAACTGTTGCTTTAATTCAGTTTTAGTCTATTTACACCAGTCTGATAGGTATCAGCATTACACAGCAGCAAAGTATTTCAAGAGGACATGAAGAAGTTTTTAAATATATCAAGGCAGCACAGGTAGTAGATTAAGAAAACCATTAATAATTGGGTTGAATATGAAATTGCCAGTCACTCAAAGCAGTTGAGACCTTTGGAACTTTAAAAAAAACCACCACAAAATCATCACAGCTGTCTCAAAAAGGGCAGCTAGTTCTTCCAAATCAGAGATACCTCCTGTAGCTTCTCCCAATTTTATCTGCTGGTTCTTAATGAAGGCCAGGAGGATTAGGCCAGCAGTATGTCACTTCAGTATCTCTGGTGTGAGAAGGGGTGATGTGGGACCTCAAACCATGGCTGCACTGTTCTTCAGGAGGACATCCCAAGAGGCTCCTGGCCACGTCTTGCACACAGACCACCAATCCTATCTCCTTGCAGGCACCCCCTCATCACTTCATCAGACATGTCTGGGCTTACAGGTGACACTGGGGCACTCTAAAACAAGTCTTCACAGATAGGAGAGCCGGGCCAGGGGACTTTCCTACCTTTTTCCTACCGCCACACTCCATGATTTCCCATCACACTGGTTTTACTCCACCATGGGATGTGGAGCCAGTTCTTGTCCAGCCCTTTGTGGCCATGCTGAAGTGAAAGGACAGGGCAGTGGTGTTAGCACACAGACTTGCAGCAGCAATGTCGGATGACTAGACTCTATTCACAAAGCCATGAGCCTGTCTTGGTAGATTTCTTTCAGATGCCTCAGATCCATCTCTCTCTTGCATTATTAATTGCAGCATCCACAACCACATCAAGCCTCATTTTCAGCTCCTTTCAGTAGCTTATTCTCCACCCCTGTCCCTTGGAAATGAGTCCCTTGCCTGTTAACTCTCTCATTGCTTGTGAGATACAGCAGCTACCCCAGGGGAAGGGGCACTTCCTTTAGGCACATGTAGTTTCCCACCCCAGAAAAGCATGGGATGTGCACCTGTATGTCCCTGATACCTAGGAGATGCTCCAAAGAGTGAGTGACCAGCGATCACTCTGCTGGGACAATGACATCTGTGCCTTCCTGCTGGCTTTCCTCATGCACATCTACCACTGGGTGCCATGACCCTCTGGATCCACCATCCTTTGTTTGTACAGCAGGGGGGAATTAGATATGACAAAGATCATATATATGAAAATATAGCCCCCTTAAAAGAAAAAACAGCACGTACAACTATTTATGTAAAATTTAAATAACATAAAACAATCAAGACCTTTTCCCATCACACAAAACTTCACCCACCCTGGCTCTGCAGCCAAGTAAACAGGAGAGACTCTCTCCACAGACACTGTGCACTCTGTCTCTGTGGGTATTTTGGGGAAATGACAAAGGTGAGCCTCCTACGCTGTGGGTCAAAAAGTGACCTGCTCCCACGGGCAAAGCTGTCAGAGTCAGAGTGACCTTCATCCCAGGAGACGTAGTCAAGAGGGAGCTTTACGAGAAGCCTAAAGCCCAAGCCACAGAGTTTTGGACAGCTGCGTACGGCTCAGAGCCCACGTGAGTCCCTGCCATGCATTAGCACATCTCCTGTCCTTGCTCGTCATTACAGTTACCTGAAAGCCTGGGCTGCTCTCCTCACCATGGACAGGCTGTCCTGTTCACAGCGGAGCAGGGCGGGGGGACAGCAGAGCAGGTGACATGTCTGCAGATGGAAAGAGAAGGACACCAGGGGATCCTGCAGGGCCAGCGAATGTTTGCCTGTGCCCACAGACCCTATCGGAGGGACAACATGGCTGCAAACTCCCGCAGAGGCACCCCTTGATGCCCTTGACCGCAGCACAAGCTGCAGTGTGTCCTTGGATTCACACTGGCTCTGGGAAGGAGGACGTGCACCACGCACGAGTAAACCAGTGCTCGGGGTGGGCTGTGTGTCTAGCCTCGTCCGTACCAGAGGGAATGAGACAGAAAAACACAATTAGCGCAAGCTCTAAGCACGGATGCTTTCAGCTCCGGCGGCCCCTGATTCAATTCCTGGCATCCACCCAGGCAGCAGCTGTCACCTACCTTCCCCTCCAGTGAGTTAGGAGAGGCTTGTATGAGGAATCAGGAGTGGCAATTTTCCTTGACAGAAAAGGTCTGGAAAACAAAGGGGTTCGTACCAGGCAGGGAGGGGTACTCTGTTCCCAGGTCTTGCTTTCTAGGGCACACATCTGCATCCAGTTTTCTTTCCAGACCTCAGCCAGGTATGCTTTCCCTTCCAAGCTCTTAGCATCCTCTGTACACCCCCCATTCTTTTCTTAGTCTTCATCTTCTGGGGCTTCTCCTTCTAAAGGAAAGGCCAGGGAAGTTGCACGCATACTGTCTTCTCTCTTGAGCTAAATGTTTAATAGCTTTCCTATCAGGGAAAACACTTTTCTCTGTCTTGCCTCCTCCTCTATTTTTCCAGCATTTGCATTATCCCTTGCTAAATATATTATGACTCACTGTTAACTTGAGACCACTGGCTGCATCTCCCTCCCCCCTGCCCAGGAACTCCTTACATAAATCATTGGCATTGCTGAACAAAAAAAGCCCAAAACCAAACAAAAACTCAAACATGTGCAGATTTATCGCTGCTTTTGTTTCCTCAATACGCAGACAAATTAATATTATGGAGATTAGATCCCTTTGCTCAGCTCTCTTGAGCACAGTGCAATATGACAAGAAAATCCCCGTTCTGTGCTGAAAAAAAAAGGACTGGATAAACTCTGCTATTGTACAATCACAAGATCCTGAAGAAAGAGGATTATTAAAGTAGAACACAATGTGAAATATAATCAATACCAACCACAATCTAAGATGACACTGAGTTGCAGAGGGATGGCATGTCTTATGCATATGATATGTGGTAGGTAAGGCAGCAAATCTCTGCTGCAAACCTCTTGAGAGTAGAACAATTATGGGGGTTTTCCTAGACTCTGAGCTTTTTGTAATGTCTATTTCACAAGGAGGGAGAGAGAAAGCTGAAGAAGCCTGTAAGAGACATATCATTAGCTAAGTCTCTTTTGAATCAACCCAAAGCAGAGTCTCTGTCAGGCTGACCGGGTTTTATTACTAGTTGGAATCAGTGAAAGTTTCAAAAAATATTTGTAACCTGCATCCTCCATAAAACCCACAGTCATAAAGAGCATCTAAACTACTCCCCAGCAGAAGGGCGGCCAAAATACTTTGATGTTTCTCTGACTTGTGTGAAAGGGTAAAGCAGGAGACTGTTTTTCAGGAATCTAGAAGTGTGACTGAGTGAGGGGTCTGTCCCCTGGGTACCTGCATACCTTCAGCCTCCTCCACACAACACCTTCTGGGTAACTTAAGGACCTTTGGCAGCTCTTTCAAATTAGGAGATCCATGAGAACTGCGTACAAATAACACCTGCAATCCGAAACTTTTTTTTTATCCCAACCCTTTTTTCTTTTGTGAATAAATGCTACAGATGTGTTTTTACAAATGGAAAGCCAACTTATACAATAAAAGTCCCCTTACATAAGCTTGTAGAAGGCCTTTGAACCAACTGCAGTCTTCTGTGGTCCACTGAACCCAAGGACTGACAAAGCGATTAACATAAATCCAAGTGGCAGATTAATCAGTGGGCCACTAATGTATGTGAAGATAGTCTGAGAGTAATGGAAAAGATCTTAAACTTGTTGAGGACTCTTCATCTACCTCTTATCCATCTGAGCAGACAGACTTAGGGCCAGGCATTTCAGGGAATTCATCTCAGCTAGTTCTGGATTAAAAAGTCCCTTCTTTGGCCTAAAACAATGCTCATCTAGGCTCCTTCTGCAACAGTGGAGAGAAGATCAGGCAATATGACCAACTGCCTGAGACACTTCTCTCAGTATAGGATGAATTACTCTCAGGAGGTGCTTATCTTGCTCAACATACATTTGATTTTCAAGGGAGTCATGCCACAGTGAAGAAGGGTAGGCCAGCTTGCTTTACTCCTGAAGAGCTGTGAGGGAACCAGGGTTGTGTGGTGATACTCAAGCAATGCAAACCAGTCCAGGGCTTGATGCAGAGGAAAGCAATGCCACCAGACTGCCTGGGAGGAGGTCCAAAAGCATCTCTCCTGGCTCCTGTGCTGTAGTGACCAAACAGAGAATGGCTCTTGATGAAGTCCCTTTTTTTCCTTTAGAATGATAGAATCGTTTATAGAATAATTTATGTTGGAAAAGACCTTTAAGATCACCAAGTCCAACCATTTAGAGCACAGAGGTTCACATCCAAGGCCCATTGCAGTCACCACGTAGCCCCAGGTACTTTGGGCTCAGCTGTTAAAGGCCTGGTTTTCCGGACGTGGCATCTCTGCCATGAACTACATCTGTGGTCGCTTCCAACTCTGGAAGTGAGTCCCTAAATGTATGTCCATTGGCTGATGATAAACAAAAGTCAAAACAGAGCTGCCCTACTGGGCTGTATTGTCATGTGAGAATGAGCTTCACCACCAACCCATGCAATTATGTCTGTTGGGTCAAGGCCATCCCTTAGGTTTCACTCATGTTGCCACAGAGGAGCTGAGAGGCTTCACCAAAAGGTGCTTCCCAAGAGCTATGTTCTTCTTGAATTTCCAGGCTCCTGTCTCATTGCTTTGTTTTGCTTCTCAGAGCACTACAGCAACTGCCCAAGACATTCATACACTTGATCCTCAAACATTTTGTCAGAGAATTAACCAAACATGGCAATTTCCACCTTGAAAATGCTTTAATCCTCTAAACACCTTCAAAGCCATTTCATTACAGTGAGCCTGGGAGATAGATGAGTAGAAATCCCAATTTAGCTACAAAGAAACTGAGCCCAAGAAGCCCAAGCTCAAGTGTCGTGCCCAACCTGGACACCTTGACACCCCATGCATCAGCCTCCCTATGAACCTGGAGACCCAGCACATGCACGTGGCCAACTGAGTGGGCTCACCCTTGTGTTTGGGCACCCAGACAGGAATCGCCTCTCTTGCTTACCTAAAATACCTCTGATATGGACACGAGGCACAATCTCTGAGGCTTTTTTTCTGGCTCTGCTAGTATAAATCCTGCTCCCATTAAGCGTTATCACCAGGAGCAGCTAGCTGGTGAGATACCACCCAGGAACTGAAGAAACCAAGTTCAACCGTGTTGCATTTAACTAAATGGCAGGTCCACCCACTCACACCAAAGTGGAATTTCGCTGGAGGTAAAAATCAAGCTGTGCCTCCCTCCTCCGCCCCCCTGTCTCATGCAGTTTAACATGACAGTTCAGTGTATGGAAGTTATTATGGGATGCCTGTGCATCATGGTCTCTGGTCTGGACCACCGCTATTCTTCTCCTACACATACACAACACACCCCTGCGCACGCAGAAAAGCTGCCGACTGCTTATATAATCCGATGTCTCAACAAAGTGAGGTCTCTGCCAACTCTCCCACGTCTGGGGACTTTAAGTGGTTTCAGCTTGTCCCAGACAGAGCATTTCAAACATGTGAAAAGTTTCCCTTCAAGTCTACCCAAACCCAGCCTATCCAAAACCACACCGATTCTTACTTCGTGAGTGAGAAAACAACTTCAGTTGTTGTTAAACAAGTGCTTGAGAAAGTGAAGGCTGGCAGCACTGCCTTCTGCTAGACCCTCATCCTCCCGTCACTGTGCAGAGCATCCGAGAAGCTGTGTCTGTGTCTAAGTAATCACGTGGCATCCATCTGTTGAGTCTGTAAGCCCTTGTTTTGAGAGACTGAGGGCTACATGAGCCAGCTAGAGCAGATGGGCCACCACCATTAGCACCTCTGAGTGACATCCCTTTGGTACAACGCTCTCATGAAAATCAAGGGCAAGGGGTGTCTATCATTTTTGATGCAAAAATTTGTGGCCAGGTGATGGCAAAAAAAATTATATAATCTGTACGTAAGTTAGTTCTGTTTTGTCTTCCCAGGTCCGAGAAGCAAAAGCTTTGCGGGAGGGGTAGAGTCCCTTGGGACTTCAGATGTTTACTGTTAGCTATGTCCTTAAGTCTGATGCTGGTGCGTGCTCTGTGCCAGCACCCGCTGACTCAGCTGAAACTGCCAGAGTGGTTATCAGGCTGCGGAGCAGAAAAGATTTTCCATGAGGTCCTGCCAAAGTAGGAGGATGTGAGTATACAGCAGGAGACAACCCTCCTAGGAGGCAAGTGTTTCTGTGTGTTCAGTTGTGGAATAACCTGACACTTAATTGTTTACTGATGCAAAGTGATGCAAACTTACCTTTCTATTAAAGCTATTTTTAAAATCTGTTTTAAATACACCATAGGTATTCTATCTAGCCCATAGTTTTATCAAAAATTAACTTCAATGGGAGTTTGCTTAATTTCTTTGCTGAACTGTGACTATGAAATTCCAGACTGAAGAGCTCGAAGCTAGTGGGCATTAAAAGTGTCTAGTAGATAAAGTTCTCGTTTCTAAAGAAAATGACCAGCATTTAGATCTCATCCACACTGAGACAAACCTGAGACCTTTTGCTTTTATTCTTGTAATAAGTACACCTTTTCAAGACACAGAAAAGGACAAACAATTTCTGACACCTCGTTAGCCACCCAGTTGAGCTGATCAGCCTAAGGTGTGAAAGAACCAGATTCAAATCACCAAGGTAAAGAAGGCAAAGAAATTTGTGTCAACAGAAATGCCTAACCACTGGGCTGTCCCTTATCTTAAGCAGAAATCCTGCTCTAGACTTTACATCAAGGATTGCTCAGTTCTGCGAAATGGCTGTATTTTGAACAGATGGAAAAATTCCCACTAAACCCTTGGGACTCTTGAAAAAAAAAAAAAAAAGGAAAAGAAAAGAAATATCTGTTCTGAGCAAAAAGTCCCAGCCCTCATGTTCCTCCACGTACCAGTCTTAGGTGCCTGGAAAGGCACAACGTCTTCTGGTAACAGTAAAGCCCTTTCCACCTGCGGCGCACCTGCAGGAGCACCTCTGTACATGTTGGCCCCTGGTCTACCATTTACCCTTGGCCACCTCCAGAGGGATCCTGATTCCTCTGTCCTGGGTCTGTGCCATCTTAGGAGCCTGAGGCAGGTGAACGACTCAAGTCAAGTGGAGACCGCAGGCAGCTTGACAGAAAAACTATGACTCCTGACTTACTTTAATATTGAAAAAAGTCCATTTGCTAGCTAGATAATCAAGCTATTAATGAAGTGAAACACCGTGCCGAGGCAGAAACCCCATATGCGGGTATGATTCATACATTTGAAAGGTCTAGAGAGTAGAATTTCAGTAGGATAAGCACAGCTTCCTCATTCAGACTAAAGGAACTAGCGTCGCTTCCCAAAATGTATGAAAAAATTGCATGTTTTTGTTGAGTGATTTTGCAGCCCACTGAACACATGCTCCAGAGTTCCTGCACAGAGGCAAAAATACACCCTGTGTATATACCATCTCTATGAACCCCCCTCTTCCCTGCTCCACACCCTGCACTTCAGAGTTTGCTACAGAGCTAATGGTTTCAAAAATCATTCTACAAAGAAATCCCAAGCGCGTGCAGTCTTACCACTGGCTTGTGAGGCCAATTATCATGCAAGAATGTGCTAAATGATTTCGCGGGGAAGAATGAATGCTCCTCTTCCGTGTTTACATTTCAATATGTGAATATTTATTTTCTCGTGTCAATAATTACTCTAATGTTTCAGAACACTCCATTTAAAACTGGCTTTCATTCACAGAGAGCCATTTTTGAATTAAAATGAGGCAATCAATGTTTTTAATGGATCCTATTTTTCAAGTGAAAATAAGCACAATTTCACAATTTCTTCTCAAAATACAGGCTAATTTTCAAGAAGCTTAAAGAAAATATCAACGCCATTGTAAGCATGTAATATAATTTTCTAAGCTTTTATTTTACGCAATATTTCCAAGACTAGTTAATAATCTGGATATCTCAAAATACTTAATTTGAATCTAACAAGAAGGAGATTTAAATTCAGGTTGTTGCCAGTGTCTTTACCAATGCAGCATCTTTATCATTCTCCTTTATCTGAGCTGTGCTGGCATTGTAAGACCTCGCAGGGAGGATAAAACTCTTGACATTTTATGCTTGAAATCTTCAAAAACAACCTTGCTCACTGCAGTAAAGTAAGATTTCCTTCTGTTAGAAATACGCTGCAGCATGCACAGGTTAATCTTTACAGCCCAGCTCTCTTTTTAAACCTAGCGTGATATGCAGATGGAGTCAGGCAGTCACTTACAGATTAAATGGTGTGGTGGGTTGACCTTGACTGGGCACCAGGTGCCCTCCAAGCCGCTCTATTAACTCCGATCCTCAGCAGGATGGGGTGGGAGAAAATAAGAAGGAAAAAAACTTGTGGGTCAAGATATATGCAGTTTAGTAAAGCAAAGGAAAACAAAAGATTTATTCTGTACTTCCCATCAGCAGATGATGTTCAGCCACTTCCCAGGAAGCAGGATTTCAGCACGCATATCAGTTGCTCTGGAAGGCAAATGTTACAATAACAAATGCCCCCCTTCCCCCTCCTTTCTGTTAGCTTTTATTGCTGTGCCCATTCATATGGTATGGAATATCCCTTTGGTTCGTTTGGGTCAGCTGTCCTGGCACTGTCCCTTCCCAGGATCTTGCCCACCCCCAGCCTATCGGGGAGGGGCAAACGTTGGACAGACAGCCTTGATGCTGTGCGAGCGCTGCTCAGCGGTAGCCAAAACACTGGTGTGTTATCAACACCTTTCTAGCTACCAATGCAAAGCACAGCACTATGAGGGCTGCTGTGGGGAAAATTAACTCCATCTCAGCCAGACCCAATACAAATGGATACAGATTTGTCCCTCTGTATGACTTGGTGACTGATGGAAGCATTCAGAGTCTGTCAACATGAGTTGCTTGTCAACAATCCTGGACTATCAAGAGCAACGACTTCCCCCCATAACCCCTAAATGGTGAATTAACATGAACACAGGTGGAAGGAGCACATCATCGTGGGGTTTCTGCTCTGTTGTGCCACAGGACAGCCTGCAACACATTGCGTCTCTCTCACCATCATCTGGTGTCATTATTCCAGAGGATAGCTGACAGCAGAGAAACTCTCCATGACTCAAATGGCAACAAGCAATCAAAATACAGCTTGTGACAGCAGATTCTGGTGGGACCGTGGCCCTACTCACTTACATGCATGCTCACTCACAGGACCGGGTGTTGCAATGCCACAGCAGCTGTGGGAGGCAAACACGGAAAAGACAGAACACAAGGGTAAGGATCTAAATGTTACCTTCAGGAATAATGGTATCTGCTTTGTTGATTTCATTTGAAACTCAGTCAACAGGGTAGAGCAAGAGAATAAGGTGATGCTCCGCTACAGGGCTCCCTCCTTGGAGGGAGTGAACGCAGCAGAAGAATGGCAAGAGGCCTTGAGAATAGCGTTGTGATTGCAGTTCGGTACCCAGTCAGGAATCTGGTCTTATGTTGAAAGCTGCACAGAAGCCATTTGCTATGTATTTAATGAAAATACAAAACAAACTCCTTGATGAGAGTGGGGGTTTGGCTTAACCATTCCTCACTGGATGATCCAAAATATTTTACTGTGATGTGGTACTTGGTCATGAGCACTGAGTTGACTAAATATTTTGTGCTTTCTTGTCACCTTATTACAAAGTTTGCAACTAAGGAGGACTTAAAGTGGTTCTAGTTAATATTTTCGTACTTTCCTCCTACCCATTTGTCATAATTTAAAGGAAGGCCCCCTCAGTTGTAAAGGTGAGGTGGAATATGTTACTCATCACGTGTAAAAGGCAGCTTGTAATGCAAGGTGATTCCAGGGGTACTGCTGGGGATGCTGGAGTCCCTGTGATAATGTACGTCCCTACAGTAATGCACACCTCTGCGCTCGGCAGGCTTCTGCCAACTGGATTAGCTTTGAGTGGCAGCAAGAATTAAAGCAAAAGTAAACGGGTGCCACATCTGTGCTCTCCTCTAGTCAGACAGTTTGCACATTTGTTCAGGGGTAACGCAACCATTTGTGCACTGGAATTGATTGCAATAACGCCTCTATGCACTGACAGGTAACCTACTGAGGGGCTGGGAGAACGCTAATGTCTTAATTTGAAATTCTCGCATAAAGTCAGTAGGACAATCACTTGAGGACACTTAGTTGAGAACATACTAAGGGGACTACGTCTGCAACTGCTGGTAGCGGTAGTAAAACAAGAGAAAAGAATAAAAACATTGGCAAAAAAGGAGAAAGAGAAGAGAAGCTACCAGCAGTGTCCTGCTCATGTCTGTTATTGCCATGGTGTCATGATCCTTGGACACCAATTCTGGACACTGCCAGCGCACTCCAGCAATTCAGATTTGACCCTGATCAGGAGAAGACTTGGAAAGGCACCTCCATCAAATCAGTCAGCATACTGGATGGGGTTCACGCTGACGCTGTGCTTAAACTCTGACTTCAGGCTAGTGGCCAACGGGCAGAGGATACCCAGTCCAGCACACATCCTCCTTGTGTAAACACCAGCTTGGTGGCATTTCTTGAACAACTTTGAACCAGCACAGCACGTTCGTACTGGAGCAGCACTTTGCATCACAGGGCGCAGCGTTTTCAGTGCGCTACGAGGAGCTTTTTCAGACAGACTTGCTTACCGTGGCTTCTCTCCCAGCAGTGCTGTTAGCACTGCTGCACGGACAGGCTTAAATCACAATAAAATTGAAGGTGTGGACACAAATTACAGCAGTTGCTGACAGACAAATAAGGAACATAATCTCATGATCTGAAAGTCCACTCAGCAGAGGCACAGCCAGTATTAAATACTCTTTGCTCAAGAAGTTCCCATTTGTATTAGAAGATTTGGGTGAAATTCAGTTTTTCTGAAGTCAGCAGGAACTTTGCCAAGGTTGTCAGTGAGGCCTTAATTTTGAAGTCTGGCTTTGGAAATCTTGTTCTCTTTGTTAACGCTGGCATTTTGGCTGCAGAAGAGAGTCGCTTTGGCTCTAGGCAGCCAATTTCTTTTCCGTACAGCTGCTGCTTAGCAAATGTGCATCCGCCATTTTCCTGATCACACAGTCTCATTATAAAAGGGGAAAAAATGATGAGCAGGACAAATAAAGCCACGGCTCCCAGAAGATTTCAACTCCATCCCAATGGCAGCTAATTCTTTTCCCCATCCCACCCCTGCTCATACACTTTATAAAGAGGAGACACTGTGCTGGAGACACCGTGCTAGGGACACCGTATGCCACCAGCCCACCAAACACAGAGCAGCTCTGCTCTTACGCATTCTGCTTTTGTAATTATGTTTCTCTATTCGCCATTGATTCAACAGGACTTAGGAATTAGACAAGGTAAGCAATATCAAGAAGATGGGTGAAATGCTACATTTTTCTTTCTTCGGGGATGTATCATATATCATATAATATCATATATAAGTACCTAGCATATCATATCTTAGTACAATGTGCTAAAATACTCAAAAATGTATCAATGGAATTTGATCTGGTTTCTTTTGACCAAGTATTCACTGTCAGAAGCATGGCTAAACCCCAGACTTCCTGACCTCAGCTCCAAGCTACCCAAAGCAAATCAGCTTTCTGCATCCTATTAACTCGCCAGAGCTTTGGTTTCCATATTGATTAAACAGCATTTACCCAGGAAACATGCTCTAATTTCATTTGTGTGCTTTGTGGTTTAAGGTCTGTTCAAGCAAATTCACTAGATAGCTGGTTCTGCAAAGCTGCTAGCAAGAAGCCCATGCTCTGGCAGGAGCGGCGCTGCCACTCCCCGAGTGCAGACTTGCTTGCTGGTGAACCCGCAGCAAGATCAAAGGCATGGGAGAAACTGTGCTTCCAATAACCAGCCATTCGTTGGGGGGAAACTGTTGTATTTCACAGTGATTTCATTACGTCTGACTTGCCTTTCATCCTCAAAGCCTGAGCTTGCACTTATGGAGTTGGCACTGGGGGACAACAAGGCTGTCTCCACTAGCAAACAGTGGAGGAGCAGATTCACACTCAGGGTGTGTTCTTCAGCACAGCTTTATTCCTGTCCTAAGGCTTGAACACCCACCAGCAGCAGGAACACACACTCCTGATTCAGTCCACGTGAAAGGAGTATAGTCTTGCCTTGATGGCAACCGAGTCTCTGGAAGTGGGAGCAAGCAGGAGATTCACTCAGAAGTGTACTTCTGAGCTGAAAGGTGTTGATAACACACCAGTGTTTTGGCTACCGCTGAGCAGCGCTCGCACAGCATCTACATTAACGATCCTTAGCCAATACAAGCTTCGATTCCAGGATTTGCATCCGCT
The DNA here is from genome assembly GCF_028500815.1 of Rissa tridactyla. Taxonomy (NCBI): domain Eukaryota; kingdom Metazoa; phylum Chordata; class Aves; order Charadriiformes; family Laridae; genus Rissa; species Rissa tridactyla. The sequence continues at coordinate 110,625,771 of NC_071468.1, read as the reverse complement.
GCCTCCACGTCCTTCATTAAATCACTGAGTCTCTTTGCCTCAGTTCCCCATCTGCAACATATTATTAGGGCGCTTCTGTGAGGATATATTCACTAATGCTTCCAAGAGCCACTTGGACATTGTGATGATGAGGGCTCAAAAGAAGAAAAAAGATGTTTCACCCTCATATTGATGCGACGGTTAATACACAACTTCGCTCCAATACCTAATTTTTGATACCTGGTTCTTTAGTCCTGCTGATCTATCTATCAATAACATTAAAGATGGGGCGTCTTTTGTATTTTTTCAATTTTGATCACAATTTTTGAATCCCAAAAAACATAGCAGGCTGGTTGAAGCTGTCAGTCTTCTGAAGCATTTCTGAAAAGGTCAGAAGCATTTTGAAGAGCCCTGTGCAGCTACTGAGTTTCAGCCTTTGCATCAGGGCCTTTGATGATCTCCCGTTCTACTTACCACTTGTGATCACTGTTACTGACTGTGTGATGGAGGTTTTATACCCACAGCTGTTTCTCCAGCTTCCTCTGAGACAGATAATTGGAGTGTGCACTTAACTACTACTGAGAGCAGCCTTGGAGTTGGAAGTATAGCCGTTTCAGGTCAACATTTATCAATTCCATCAGAACAAAGACCACGAGGACTCACACATAAGCTGCAGACATCTAAGGTTTTTGAGAAGCTTTGAGAAGTTTTTGAGTTTTTTTGAGAAGCGTCAGCAATGTGAGCTTGCAGCCCAGAAAGACAACTGTATCTTGAGCCGCAAAAAGAAGCATTGCCAGCAGGTTGAGGGAGGTGATTCTGCCCCTCTACTCCGCTCTGGTGAGACCCCACTTGGAGTACTGCAACCAGCTCTGGGGCCCCCAAAATAAGAAGGACATCGACCTGTTGGAGTGAGTCCAGAGGAGGGCCACGAAGATGATCAGAGGGCTGGAGCACCTCTGCTATGAGGACAGGCTGAGAGAGCTGGGGTTGTTCAGCCTGGAGAAGAGAAGGCTCCAGGAGACCTTATAGCAGCCTTCCAGTACCTGAAGGGGGCCTACAGGAGAGATGGGGAGGGGCGCTTTATCAGGGAGTGGAGCGATGGGACGAAGGGTAACAGTTTTAAACTGGAAGAGGGGAGATTTAGATTAGATATTAGGAAGAAATTCTTAACTGTGAGTGTGGTGAGACACTGGAACAGGTTGCCCAGGGAAGTTGTGGCTGCCCCATCCCTGGAAGTGTTCAAGGCCAGGCTGGATGGGACTTTGAGCCGCTTGGTCTAGTGGAAGGTGACCATGGCAGGGGGTTTGGAACTATGTGATCTTTAAGGTTCCTTCTACCTCCAACCATTCTATGATTCTATAATAATAATGTGTTCCATACGTTATTATCTCCCTATCTGTCCTTCCCGCCTGTATACTCACTGCCACAAAACCAGATAGCTGCTCCCAAAGATACTCCTGGTGCTTAACGGCAATGGACAGAAAGGTGTGAGACATATACCACTTTCAGCCAAATCTGTGCACTTTCAGCCAAATCTGTGCATCAGCAAAAAGGGTGGGTTGGTACCTCATTCTCAACTCTGTCTTCGTCAGCTATGAATCACATCAACTTCACTTTAGCTTTCGGAAGTATTTTGACTGATATTACCTTATCTCACCTGAACTGTCTCATCCATTGACCAAATCCCTGCATGACTGTGCATCTGCCTTCCTTTTGCCCTTGTCCCTCTCTTCTTCCCATAGGTAATGTTAGTCAATTCACAAGGAAAAATATGTGTTGGAATTACTACATGTAATTGTCCATTGACTTATTCAGCTATGAACTCCCTCTTCATTTAAAACCTCTGTCATGGTGTTTGCATTTCAGCTTTTTGTTTTCCCTTAAAGGCAAGAAGAAGTAAGGGAAAAAGAAGTAATTAGACCACCCATATCAGTGAAAACAAATGCGAGCCAACGACAAGACATGAACAGGGGCGAAAATGGAAAACGAGTTATTCTTTCACTTGCAGAGCAACCCACTTACCAAAGTAGTGAGCATCAGGAGAAAGGGAATAGTCCAAAACTCACCAAAGCCCACTGACGGAATTCTCATAACTTCCCAATGGACCACACAGCATCTCAGGTGAGGTAGGACAGAGAATAAAGCTGCTGTTTGCACCAATTCACCCTCCCAACTACACCGGTAGGTCTATTGTGAGGCAAGAAAGCAGAGACACCCACAAGTTTGTCCCTGCTGAGTTGCTGCTGCAAGTTGTATAAATACTTGGACCTCCACTTTTAAAGACAAAAAGGAGAAAAGTCTGCCCACAGTATCTGAGCAGTGAGCTCAGGAACCTGCCTCCTGCCCGTGCCATCCCGTGTGCCACTGCCACGTCGGGGTTGAGGCTGGGCACCCCGGCGCTCTGCTTCCTCAACATGCAGGTGTGGAAGGTCATCACTAAAGGGAAGGGCATCACTAGACACTCTGTTCCTGAGCAGGAAAGGAGAAGTTGTTTGCCAGGGCAACAACTGGAGCTGTTTGAGACACGAAGAGCCTGTGTGCGTTTCACATTGCCCAGGAGCAGCCATCTTGCCAGCAGTGTCTCTCTCAGCTAATCTCTCGCACCAAACTAACTGCAGTCAGGATTCAGCCCTCTTCACGCAGCAAAACAGGCTGCAGGACACAGCTCCAGCACAGATGGGAAGGGGGAGTAACGAATTACATGTAGGCATCCCAAAGGTGGGATTCAGGATACCACAAGAGGTTCCTACAGGCACAATAGGTGTTTAAGATCTCACCAGAGCCTGTGGAGAGCCAGCCCCTGGGCCAGTATATCCCAAACAGACACTCTCCCGCTGCTCAGCTGAATTGCTCTCCAGGCTCCACCATGAACGTCAGCTGGACTCCCACTGACCGTACCGGGACTTAGATGTCCCTGCATATGCAGGATCTTGCATTACTGTCAGTCCCCGGCTGAAACTCATCCCAGGTGTCAGGGTGCCCATACTCAGCCTGAAAATGACTTTCCTGGGCTGGTCTCACCCTATCGTGTATCTGCTGCTGTCGATGGATGAGACTGGCAGAGTCTCCAGGCTCAAGTTCACTCGCCTCATCCCTCAGCAAAATGAATATGAGGAAAAAGACTTGGCACAGACAACCAAAGGGTAATAATATTCCTCTACATGAATCTGATTTCTGGACTAAAAGCACCTTTTAGCCTTCTGCATTTTATGGTAGCAATTTATTTTTCTCTATGTAACTCACACAAGTGGCAGGCTCTTCAAAACTATTATCAGCAAAGTGCCTTTCTCTTAACACATTAAAATCCTTCCATTTCTAAACCTTGCCTCTTTTATAATTTAATGGTGTCCACATCAATGCTTGCAAACAGAAGCAGAACAGAAACACAAGCTGACAGTCACCACACAGAAACATTTAACTAATGCTTCACCTTAAAAAAGGTGACCATGATCTAGGCAAAGCCTGAAGCAGAACAGTCACGCGAACGCCGCCATTAGTTTGGAATCCAGCTGTGGACATCTGCGCTGCTGGACCAAGTGCCTAAGCCCAGCCATTCCCATGCATGTTCCCAGGGAAAGGAGAGGCTCACACCCACGAGCGGTAGTCACAGCAAAAGGAGAGTAAAGCTCCTTAAATCACAGCTGGCTGATAGGTTTTACTGCAGAAACAGGGTTATCTAATGGACTTGGTGACGTCAAACGGGAACAGCAATGTGTACTTACACGTATGTGTCGCCCTCTTATAGGCAAGCCCTTGGTGTCAATGCTTGAACACGACTATGCGGCCAGAGAATGCTGAGGAAAAAATCCAGGAATGAGGATGTGGCCAGTATGGGCTACAGAGTTCAGTGCAATTTTTCTTGCCACAATGGAAAGTAACACAAATAATAATTGCTTTTTTTCTTTCTCTCGCTCATATCTCATTGCCTTTTTTTCACCTTAAGAGCTGGGTTCCTTGCGAAAAAATTCATGCACCTGTGACAACAGCCCTGGCACCCTCCTCCACCCCTAAAGCCTATCTAAGAGTAACAGCCATCTTTATTTCTCTTCTTTTCCTCTGCCTTCTGGCTCTTCACCTCTCATGCGATTGATTATCGTGGCGGGGGGTGGGAAACCATGACACGAGTCAGGCTGAACTCCTGAGAGCAAACTAAGGTTGTGGTGGGACATGGACATTTCAGACCTGAAAAGCCAAAGTTTTGAAAAGCTGCTGAGCTGCCTTACCCTTGAACAAATCCAGGAAAATGTATAATAGCCATTTATTATAATTCTCATGTGAGGGCCAATGCACCCGTGGCATTGTAACCTCAGTTCCTGACTCAGAGCATGAATAACTCCACCCTTTCATGCAAAATTCTTAAGTTTGAATCCTTCTTTAGCTTCCTACATACAGTATGCTCACTGAGACTTTAATCTAAGCTATACTCATCTGCATTTTTTTATTGCCACCTTCACTTCTAAATTAGGATGGTCTTCAAGAACACTTATCACAGCTGGTAATCTCAAAACAAATGTTTTTAGCATCAAGAGAAGTTGCTACCATTGGTCCCTGAGTATCTGTCCTAGGGGAAATTTGCTTTCATGTTGCAACAGTAACATAATCCGGTTTCTCTCCATTTAAAAAATGAAAAAAAAAAAAAAAAGGGTTTGCAAGTATTCTCATAGGTGAAGGCTGGCAAGTAAAGCTAAACACAAGTCCCTCTCTCACTGGGGATCTCAGTAGCACCAGCAGCAAAGTCCTCCTCCCGTTCCAGTCAAAGACCCCATTGCCTTAAGTGAGGGTAAGATTTCACCCTGCATTTTTCTAACAGTGGTTAAACCACTAAGTGCTCTCTCACACAGCTAGTGTTTCTATCCCTCACTTTGAATCTATACATGCACAAACAAACACGCTTGTTTATGTTCTCCCACAGCACCCTTTTGACTTCTTTTTTCAGTGTAAGAGGGTAAAGTCTCAGCAAATGTCATTATTTCAGGTCTTGTGCTGTAGTATTTCTGATCAAAAGAACCTGCCTTGGGGAATTAAGTACTGTATTATATATAATGTAAGAAGATGTTTTGTGCTGCCAACAGTTTAAAAATACAGTTATTAACCTAAATGGTCATTTCGGAGGTGCCAGCTTTATAATTTTCCCCGCATCTCACTTTGCATCTGTAATTCTTTCATCTAAAGATGGAAAAATCCAAAAAGCATAAGAGGGGTTTTAAAGACCTCCTTTCCTCAGCACCTGTCTCTACTCTAAATGTCACCTGCAACATATGTTTACAACCTAATCACATCACTGTTCCCAGTGGAAACTCCAGATGTTGAGGTAAACCCCTGTCAGGTTTCACAGCAGACGTGTTGCTGCCCTCTTGGATCTGTTCCCCAGCTGGCAGCCGTAGGAAGGGGAAGGAGAGGGACCTGTCGGCATTCTTCCTGGGAGATGCAGCTTCTGGGTTCTCCAGAGCATGCAGGATCAAGTCAGCACGTGATACTATTTCTATCCAAACGCTAGGAGTGGTCTCAAGCTGAGCTCTCTTAGACTTTACGCCTCCCAAGGTGCACACAAAACAGAGCCCAGAGGGACCGCGGGAGGCTGCTTAGACTCGCCCACGAGAAAAATAAGCCCTGTTGACAAAATTCACATTTATGTTTGGACAAAGGCTGTCTCAAGATCAGGAAGCTGGTCCTCAGGCTTTGCGTTTCGGTGTGCTTGCTCACAGAGCAGAAACCAAATCTTGTGTTGTAAAGAAAACCACGGGCAGAATTGAGTAAATCACTGCTGCTCTGTCAGTCAGACGCACCTGCTAGGGATGCATCCGCAGTAAGCGTTACTGGCACTGAGGGAAAAAGGCAAAATGGCTATCGGTGCACCTACTTGTTCTTCGCCTTTCTTCCCAGAAGCAGCATTACTGAAATTGTCCGGCGTGCACCACGGGGCAATCACTTCCAGCTGCTTGCTTAAGACACTCGGACATTGTATTTCAGCAGAAAGCTGTAGTTGGCATGGCCAGCACTTCACTGTCTTGGCCATCTCCCTTTGCAAGTTCAGCACAGTCATCTGCTTCATTTTGACTGAGCGAGCTGTGGGCTGGGTAACATCGGCAGCGGCAGTGTGGAACCCAAACAGGCTGGGAAATAATCTCTTTGCCTCTCAAAAACCTTGCTTTGATATCAGTTTGGTTTCCTTCGGGATCGTAATGACAAAAAAGACTGTGGGGAGATTTCTTTTCAGCTGGTGAGCAATCCCAGAATTGTCAACAAGGCGAGCTTCTGACGCAGGGTCCAGTTCCCCAGGTCCCTCTCTTACATATTATTGCATCCAGGCTCATAATCTGATTTTATGCGTGTAATCCTGTCCCTCTGACGGGAAATGCAGAGAGACAGCCTTTAAATCGCACTCGCATTAAAGTGTGCGTGAGACCGGGCAAAGTGGGATCAGTCCTTCGTCTTCGGTTCGTGATGACGCCCCAGCTGGGGCAGGGGGACAAGCTCAGTAGCAAAGAGCCTTCCTTCACCCCGGCACCATGTGAAAGCCCATGTGGTTTGGTGTGGTTTAGAAACAGGCTGGTCAGGTTTGGCCACCAGTTGCCCTTTGCATTGTTTAACTTTTTTTTTCCACTGAGATACCAAAGTGATATTACTGATCTCTGGGTACTTAAACACGAACTGCATAAAACACCTCCTTTAAGTCTTCCACTGGCAACTAAATGCTCTAAGAAGGAATATATGCGGGGGGAAAAAAAAAAAAAAAAGAAAAATATGTAGGTTAAAATATAATTAGTAGTTATATTTATCACCAGGCTAATTCTGAGTGGAAGGAAACGAGGTGCCAGACTGCAGGCAGACATGGCCACTTTCTGGGAGGCCCAAAGCAGGTCCCAATCTGCTGCTCCAGACTGTTTTGCCACTGAGCGCTACAGTGAGACGTGGAAAGAGACACACAGTTGAGCAATTGGAATGTGAAAAATTTGTTACAAGTGTACGCAATTTCTTGCCACACAATTGCTCCTGGAAAAAAAAAAAATAAAATTCAGTGGGATTTTTTTACTCCCACTCCTTTGGTCTCTGTTGAAAAACTCAGCCTACATATGTTAAAACTAAAAGAAAATAATTTTGCCCGTATTTTCTATCAGATATTCATTAACAAATATATAAATCTGCTTTTAAACTGATTTTTCAGTTTTAGAAACCCAAACCTTTTTTTCTGTGCAGCAGAAAGCATTTTTTTGGTTGGTTTTTGTTTTTTTTTTCCCACTGAACTGTATTTGCATCCTCTTTGCTGAAAGCCAAAACTTTGCAATGTGAAACAAGTTTAGTTATCTCTAGTAAATCTGCTGCCTCATAACAGAGTTCGGCCCGTGGGGAGCCGGGTCTGATGGACAGGGTGTTCGATACAATCGGCTGCATCCCCAAGCGTGAAAAAGCGGTATCAGACAAAGCAATGTATTTAGAGGACCAAAACTCAAAGTCCCGGGTACTAAATCCACTGCCACTGGCTTTTTCACCAGGTTGTTGGGGTTTTTTTTAATTTTTTTATGTTCGATGTTTTAGGAGGGAGTAACGGGATCACAAGGGTTTGCCTGCAGAATGCCTCAGCCTGGCAGCGGGTGGGAAGGAAAACCTAGGGTTTGGGGCACGCAGTGTTTCCAGGGCCAGGGATGAGGGAAAGGAAACATTTTCTTTCCCTCATCAATATGAGACATTTGATCTGAAAGCCACTGAGGGTACAAAGACGGAAACTTGCCTCTCTCTCCTGGCTTACTTTTCAGGTGAAACTATATTTCCCTGAGTGTCATGAATGCTGCACTGCAAAAAGGTATTAATAAATAATAGTTTGAGTATGTATACAAGATCATTATTTAATCTTTCAGTAATCTTTGGTCATGCATAATTTATTAAATGTTTTATTTATTGCTCATATTTATTAAAAATTGATTCTATTTCTTCTACCTAATGTCAATTTCCAGATGCAATAAATTATTAATATTTAATAAATTAAAAGATGCAAGCAAAGAAGTACAAAATAAAAAGTGCTCGCTGCATGTCTTTCCTGTTCTGCATGGACATGCCTCTCACTACACCTGAAGCGATCCCATCCTTTCTGTCCAGGCTGGGGTTGCACTTTCATTTACAATTTGGGGAGTACTGACAATAAAAAGTATGAAGCTCCAGAGTCAGACTTCATCACCCTCTTGCCCCAGGAAGCCTGTGAGGTTGGCTTCAAACCAAGAGGTTCCGAAACAGAGCACTCATCTCGGAGCCATCAGACTCTGCTTTCAAGATGTTTTCTACAACCCCAAAGAGTTAGAAACAATAAATAAAAAATAAACCCAGAACAAATGATACGGCTCCGGGATTGAAAGCTTCAAAAAGCCCAGAAGATATGATGCAACGTGTGATAAAATGATTCAAAACATTCATTTGAAATACTTCCCAGCATCCACACACGGAGCAAGGACAGCCTTAGATTTGATCCTGACATCACCGGGGGGCCGGGGCCACCCAGCAGGTGTCAAGGACCATCCTGTTTTGGGGCAGTCTCCTCTGCATAACCGTTTTAGCTCCAGCACAAACTCCTCTTTAGCTTTTACCTGTTCACCCAGCCATTAAGCTGGAGGCAGGTCAGACCTCGCTCTGCACCAGTGGCTGGGCTGGAGGGGGAATCACTCGGTGCACCCTGTGCCCGGGCTAACCAAGAAGCCCACTTGCAAGATCTTCACCAGCTCTGAGGTCTCTGGACATGCCTGCAGCACAAAACAAAGCTAGAACGTTGACGAATTGGAAGCAATTAAAAACAAAAATCAAACAATAATGACTCGGGTGTCTGGAAGGAGTTGAGGAATTATTAAAGCAATTAAATCCGGATAACTTGGCTCAGAGATAACTGCGGAGAAGAGAAGCACTTCCATAAACTTGAAAGGCTTAATCCCTGTCTGGGGGGTGAGGGCACGTGCAGAGATGGAGCCAGCACACAAATGATGCTGGGAGACGTGGGGGGCACGAGCACGGGGACTGTGAACCCCAGCCGAGGCTGGGAACTCCAAAAACTCTCTCAGCAGAGAAAATGAACAAGAGGTGGGACTATCTGGGCACGGGGAAGTGGATGAGACAGCAGCTCTACCTTCATCTGTAAAGCAGATGGAACAAAACAGCAGGTCTCGTCTTAGCACAGGGAGCAAGGCAGGGAAGGGGAGCGCCGTAGTCCTCATGTCAGCGCTCAGCTGGTGCTATTCACCGCACCGCTCTGTTGTCATTTTAAGTGACGTTTAACTTGACAGTGGCTCTTTCCAAGTCTGATGCTTCCCCCCATCCCTCCCTGCTTTCCGCACACCCTGTACAGATGTAGAAATTAGGTTACAGGCGTTGAGAGCTGGGAAATTAAATGTGGCTGCTGGATAAAGCTCTGCAAGTGACAAATCCAATGAGTTCAGTTTAATCCTCTTGAGTTGCTAAACATATTGACTGCATGGGCCAGTGCACGGCTCTGCCTTCCTGACGAAGCCAGGGATGGCCCTTTCTATGGGACACCTACTGCTGGCTTTGATACACACTCCATTCTCCTGGTCTGTGAACTGACTTAGCTAAAAAGCAGTGTTGGCCGTTAATAAAACATATACAAACCCTATTATAGGGGTATGGGTGCACCCAGATTATGGACCGAGTAAGTTTTACACCAGTTTCTGGCTGCTGATGGTTATCGCGGTTGCAAACCTGTTGCACGGGGCTCTGCCGGGGTGCTCCTCCTCGTTGGCTCTGCTCCCGGCCACACCAGCACTGCAGCCCAGACGCGTCCCCCCCTCTAGCCAAGCCGTATGCAGATACCTGCCTGTTCCCTGTTTTCTGGGTTTTTTCCACATACCTGACACAGCCCGGCTGCCCCTTGCTCCTCACCTGGGTGGGGGAGATGCTATCCCATGCCCTAAAGATGCCCAAAGTTTTATTCACCATTTCGCACTTTTTACATGACTCCAGACTGAAGGTTCGTCATCAATCCCCTCTCAATATTAGAAAAAAAACACTTCCGTACATGTGCCATCAGCACTGTAAAAAGACAATGGTGTAAACAAGGATGTGCCACATTTAATGTTGCACTGACTGAATCTGTTCAGCATCCTGCCCCAGGGATTCAGGATATGAGATAACACATTTCCTAGCTAAGAGACTGTTTCGGATCCTGTAATGTCTTTAGGAAGGGGGCATTGTAACTAATTAAGATGCTGAAAAAAATAAGCATGCCCCATTTATCCTGGTAATAAATTCCTGCTGATAGTTGATGGTAAAGGCTTGTGCTCTAATGGAGGAGATGAGCTAATTTAGGAGAACACCATATCCTGTTCCTTGTCCATCAGTGCTGCTCCTCACAGCTTCTTTGCAAATCTTACAGTAACTGGTTTGGAAAACTTCCGTTTCTAGAGTCATGAGATTGTGTTTTTGTGGTTGCTTTCTCTTTTATGCCCCCTTAAAATAAAAGTTTCTTACCTAAAAAAACCCAAAACCCTAACTGAAAAATGTCACCCAATTTTAATATGAAGGGTGAGAAAACAAAACAGACCATCCACAATTTTCATTTCATTATTTTTTCCAAACAAAACCTTGATGGTTTGGTAAGCAATCTCAATCAACTACCTTTCCAGCTGACTAGCATTTACAGAAGATCAGTTTTATTTCATTTTCTAACAAGCATGGGAAACATCTCAATTAAACAAATGTCTGAGAACCTATTCCCATGGCTCCCTGACTTTTAAAGCTCTCTGCATGCCCCGGGCAAGTAATTTTCCATCTAAAATAGTAACGGTTACTCAGACTACAGAGAACAGTAAGACCAAACTACACCCTGGCCACCTTCTTTGGAGCCTATCAACTCATTCTTTTTACTGTTTCATTGCAAAACCACAGAAAAAAGTGGCTCTCTCACCATCCCGCCTTATGGCTGCCTGCTGCCCATCACCCACAAAGAACCTCCAGCTCTTGGGGCTCAAACCTCCAGTATTTCCTAAGACACGGACTCTCAAAGTGGGAGTTTTCCTTTGGAAAGCATATTGAAACCAGTTCCCCCACATGGTATTCCTTGACGCAATATGCAGCCTCTTCCAGGGCAATATGTGACATCTGTTCCACCGCAGTTAAAATCCTTCCAGATTAAGGCAATAACGCAAAAAGCTGCCAAGTGGGAGATCCATACCCTGTGATAATTTTGAAAATCTCTACCTCATGTATCAGTGTAAGCAAAGCATTTGATTTTTAAGATGGATATTTGGAATTACACCGCATATGTCAGGGTCCTGAGCACGCTTCCCCCTGCTGTTGGAGGTTTAGCGGCCTGGGCTTGGGGCCAGCTGAGCTGCTGGCTTTGGTAAAAGGGCTATTGAAGCCTTGGTCAGGGTCATCCCTCTTGTCTGGAGCTGCCCTTGAGCTGAGATCCTGCCCTCGGTCTCTGCTTTGCTGCAGCTCTGCCCATGCCTGACCCTGACCCCCACCCGATGGCTGATGTCCCATCCGGCCTCAGCCCATCCCTGTCTCCACGGAGGCACCTGATACCCTAGGCTGGGGCTGCCAGAAAAGGTATGAGTTGAAATCTGTCAGTATTAGTTGAAAACCTTTGACAGAAAAGGAGAATGAGGTTTTGTGTAGAAAGGACACACTTTCACTAAATCGTTTAGTTCGATCTGAATTCCTACATTCCATGAAGAAATGATTTTAACAGAAAATTTTGTTCCGGTTGTCATTACAAGCAATATCTAGGTGCATCTACAGCAGCATTTTGGCTCAAATCAAGAGCCTGCTTTTGATGCAAAATCTCCTGATGACTGCTACTTAACCATGCTTTGATTTCCATCACTGAGTGATAGTGGACTATGCAAACAGGTCTCCTTCTGGATGAAGCTAAATCAGAAGGTGGGCTTCAGCTGCTAGTGGCTTTCCAATCCATGATAACAGACTAGAGCTAATCTGAAGTAAACCTCCTTGAAATGTCCACAGCGCGAAATTTGGGTCCTCAGCATTGGGTCCATCCAAAATCACTCAGTTAACTGAACCTTGAAATTACTTTTTAAGCAATGTATAAACTCCCCAGAGATATTGGTCTTCTATCTCATTTGGATAAGCAAATACTACTTGTAGAGAACTTGCGCTATCTGAATTCTCAGCTGCCTGATACAAAGAGCAAAGATACTCTTTCTGAAGCTACAGTCCTTTTTGCAAGTCATTGAGTCATTTTTTTTCGGAACATTTTATCTCAGCACATTGAGGTTGCCTGTATCTTGTTAGGTTTGACCCACTGATGACTTCTTTCATCACGTATTTCACATTTGTGGTGTGTGCGTGAACAGAATCACAAAATGAAAATTTCCTGAGATAAGAGAAACGCAGATGGCACCATACCCAAAGGTCTATAAAAACTGAGTCATTCACTTTGCATCAGAAGAAATAATTTGTGTAAGAAAACTTGATATAAATGGGAATGTAAATAATTAGACAAATTAAGCAATTTAGACTTTCTTAAAAAATGCAACACAAGGGAGTCAATCTGATGATTAATGCAGGCATTAGTATCTTGAAGCTAATAGCTATACGTGTGGGTTCCACGACCACCTACAGACTGCTTCCCAGATGGTGCATCTGAGTCCTCTGTAGATGTGCACAGGATGCCTGGGGGAAGGTACGATGTGAAGGGAAGCAAATGTAGTAAAACTTGCCACAAAATTAAATATTAGAATAAAATTGTAGCTGGATGCCTCATACAAAGCAGAGAGCACAACTGCCCTTCCAACAGGAACGGGAATGTAATGGAAAGTCAGCACCGACTCCGTAATAGCTGATCAGGAAACTTCATCTCACTGCAGCAAACGGGACATTCGATAGGCAGTCTGTCCTCCCCTGTCCTGTGTTGGCATCTGCTTGGGGGCTGATCTCCTGACATCCTGAAGGAACGCGTGGTTTGCTCTTTCACATCTACTGTCCGGCACACCTTCAACAAGCCCAGTAATTATAAGGCAAAAGCACTCTGACATCTACTACTCAGTACTACCACTGAATTCTAAGCAGCCACACAATAGAGGTTATGATAGAAAAAGGAGCCAGAGTCAGGAAACAAGGCATGAGGAGCAGACAGATATTAAAGACAAAAATACAGCACCACTTGCCTCACCTTTCCAGACAGAGAAGCATTTCATCTCAGATGAGATTTGGTTCTGCGTCGCATTGGTTTGCAGTTTGATATCCTTTTTTTGACTAGTCCAATTTCAGCCCTGGCAAAATATAATTGGCCAGAGCTCTGCTTCTGTGCTTGAAACTTCAATTCAATAACCTCTCTTCTATTGTATTCCACAGAGATCCAGAACTAATGTGTGCTCGGGATATGAGAAGAATGATTCTCTGGGAGACCTGAAGTTCAATTCTTTTCTTTCATTTCAATAAACTGAGCTTGACTTTTAAATTGGCAGGCCTGCCAAAGGAGATTTTTTATCACAATTAGAAGCTGAGACATGTAGTGGCCTTATCGAAAGAATAAAACGGATTTTCTCCACTTCTCTGTGCAAGTATCAGTCAGAAAAGGCCGAGCAGAGGGAACATGACCAAAAATGTTTTCACAAATACTCACGCTGATTAAAAAAAATGAATTTGTTCCAGCTGTGTTTGCTTCTCACAAATAGGCAAATAATCCAATTCTGGTCACACAGATTCTCACGGAAAGCAAACTTTGGAAACTCGTGAGGATTCATGGAAAGCAAAGTTTACACAGAGGAGGAAATCAGTCAGACAGGAATCAGACTGCACTGATTGCAACCGGCACTGCAAAGACGTACAACTACTGATGGGAATATCAGAGGGAATTATAGTAGCACCTTGTGCAAAGCTTCAAACACGTCAGTGCACTGCTGCTCAAAGGAAGGGTGCCTTGGCCACCATTTTGACCTCTTGGTCAAACCCAGTAAGTGTCACGAAGTGTCACTTTTTGTAATTATTTAAAACTGTGACTCTCTTACTTGAAGGACGCCAGCCCAACAGCGTTCTAATTGTTTCATTTATATCTGGCTTTAATCTTTATATTTATCCAAATTTTTAATAGTATTTATATTTATGCAAATGAGGAACAACCACCTTCTGACCTGAGAAAGCCATCTGCCTAGACACCATCACCAGGAATACTGAGTATTTAATGCAGCCAATGCATGGGGGGAAGAAAGACCCATGAAAGACAGTGACTACAGATGCAAGGAGGAGACAGCAGTGGTGGTGTGTCCATATAGCACAGCTGTAATTTCAGTCAGCGCATGACCCACAGCCCAGCCTGCATTAACACAAGTAAATTTGATACCTGCTAATGCTGCAACTGCGGCAAAGTAAAAAGGAGGTGGCAAAGCCTGGTGGGAAATACCCTGAGTGTGGTGCCACAGCAAGTCAGATCAGCTTGCAAGCCAACTGGTTTTTAAGGCTAGTTTTGAGTCAGTACATCAGCCTGTCCCACTCGGGAGCTGCGCAGCCACCCCTGACACCAGTGGCCAAGAGAGGACGGGTTCAGGCCTTTGAGCAGCAGTGCAAGATGGTTTGCCTTAGGCCAGTCATGAAGCTCTTGCGGCTAGTGTGGCACACGCCTTGCGCGGGTTTCATACAAACAGTACCCAACTGCCTGGATGAAAATAAACACAGGCAGGTCTATGCAAGTGCTGTGAATATTAGGACAGCACAGCCCTATGCCAGTGACATGGTGCCAAAGCTCAGCCTCTCGTATGCAGCCACTGTTGGAAGATGCCTTGGGTACCAAGGAAGCAGTAGTGGGAAAGAGCAAGAGTAGTATTTTCAGTGCATGTAAAAGGGTTCACTTCCACACAGGCTTTTTTCTCTCAGTAACATTTTTTTCCCCCACCGATAGCAGTTCAGAACCACACAACTGGGGCGATCCTTGTGCCATCTGGAGCCATTCTGAATAGGAGTTTCATAAACCATTAAGCAACACTTTTACCTCTGTGTGTACATTCCCAGGAGGAGATTGCAATGGCCTGGGCAATGTGTGTTTGAAACTCTTGTAATTAAAACTTGATCAGCTTCACCCTGCCTTTCACCATGTTCTGTAAGACAGCTCTCCTTGACAGACCTTGGCAGTCTCACGGCAGTGTTTTAAAGGGTCATTGAGGATTATCCCCATACCTCTGCACAAAGACATAACATGGATTTCTGTTCCCCTACACAGGTTAGTGGTGTCATGAGTCATAACCCAGGGCACACAGCAGCCCTACCAGGTTCACCACTCTTCGGAGATGTGGGTAGGATGGGGCTGTGGGTAGGATGGGGCTGGCACTACGTACCACAGTCCTGCCCCACCAGGATGGCACCCACCTGGTGCTGTTCGGTCGAACTGGAGGTGTCCAAAAGCCATCCCCAGAGGAAAACCACTGCGGGTTCCCTTTCCCTGCAGGCATGACCAGGAAAAAGGCAGGTTTCAGAGTTGTGCCTGCCCCACCACCAAGGTTAGCACAACTGCTCACTGCCTGCAGCACAGAGTGGCAATCCATCTAGCTGGAAATGGGGCTGGCGGGCTGGCGTGGTTTCAGCTGGGACAGAGTTAACTTTCTTGCTAGCAGCATGCCAGACTGCTGACTGACACGATCACCCCAAAACCTTCACCTGATGGCTGAAGTGGTCAGATTGCTGTTCTAGCAACATTGGTTGGAGAAAGGTACAGAAGTTGGTCACTTTTCTTAGAGAGGTTCTCTTCATAAAACAAAAAAAAGGAAAAGCTTCTTCATTTATGGCCTGTAACAGCCTTGATGTGAGCTCTTAAAGACTCAGCGCAGGAGAGGACATCAGCCTGACAATGGCAGTGCAACTCCCAGCAGCAGTCAGCCCTGCTGCTTCATCCCATTGGGACTCCCAAAGATGAAGTTCCCTGCAGCTGTTCCTCTGAGGCGGTCACCCTCCTGGGCTGCAGGCCATCTTCAAGACCCAGAGGCACCCTGGACGCACTCCATCACTGTTGAAGCACATTTATTTTTTTTAAATCTCTCCATTGATTTGTAATTGCTCCAGGCAATAATGATCCTGTGTTAGCTGCTGTCATTAGCCCGTCTTCTCTTCATCCTCGCAGGCTGTGAGACCTTCTTGTGCCAGCGTGTCTGCCTTAAAGCAGGTTTACAATTTGCAGAGCAGGAACGGTTTTACTCATTTTTTTTTTTTGTTGTCACAGCATTTGGCAAACCACTGTGCATGGCAAACCACCCCAACTGGGTTGCATCAAACATCAAGGCTTCCTCTCCAGCAAAACCCTCTGTGCCACAGCAAGGCGAAGGCTGGCCTGAGTGGAGCAGGAAGCCTGGGATCATGGAGGTAAGCCAGGGGGAAGAGGACCATCTCAGGGCAGGAACCTCTGCAAGGCTCGGCAGCGGCTCAGCAAATCTTTCTTACTCTACTTTTAAAAGTACATTTCTAATGGTGCTGCCTTGAGGCCAAAGAAATTCCCAGAACAAACATGAATTTTTCAGGAGGATGGAATGTGTCTACTGCCGTTCTCTAAGACACAAAGGAGACAAAAAAGTCAATTTTCTGACTTCAAAGAGGATATTTTTAGTATCAAGTTCCAGCAACATATGCACACAAACACACACAGATATACTACATATAAATACATAAACATGTATATGTGATTCCCACCATGATGTTTTGACAAAGCCTGCCCCATTGTTAATCACCACAGAAGCCCATCCTGCTAAGCCATCTTCACTTTCCTCTGCTATTAATCATTAACGTTAACCACTTGAGCTGGAAGTGAAGGACTTTCTCTCCCAAGAACATACTAACCGACAAATGGGGGAGAATAAAGACACGCAAAACTTGCTCTGCTTGTTAGTGAAAGCCCCACTAATGCAATGGCCTTGCTCCCTTTTCATGCCCACTACCTGGAATGGCTGCAGAGTCATTAGCAGGCTGTTGGGCAGGGCTTTGGAGTGGAAAATGATGTACGGCACCCTCAGGGCTAATTGCATGTGCCACCGTTCAAGTGAAGAGAAAACCCATATACTTGCCCTGCATCCAAAATGACATCCCTATCCCCCCGTGTCACATAAACATGATTAAGAAAAAAAATATATTGTTTCCTCAGTGGCTGAGCATTAAATCTTAACCGACATCCAGCTGAACCAACAGAAATGCTTTTCAGCTCAACCATCAGTGGATGAGGCCCTAAGTGAGGATGCTCCTGATTCCGTGCCCTTGCCAGCCACTTTCCTTCTCTGCCCCGGACATCCAGCCGGCACAGCCAGGACCACGCAGAAAATTTGGCCCCTGTGGTTTGTGGGAGGCACAAGAGGGAAGTCAGGATGGAACAGGGCGTTTCGAAGTAGCTGCAGGGTGACATAGTCATTCTCTCTGTACACTTGTCTGTACACCCATGTACACTCAGAATGTTTCCACTCTGATACGGAAGTCTGTGGAATGGATCCATACGTTTCATCAATCATTCTTAAAGCCTGAAGGCTTAGCAGGCTGCATACCCCTCAAAGACATTGAGACATTAGCAATTTTTTGTGAAAATGTGGAAAACATGTAACCCTCTTTTACATGGCTTTCTGGCAAAGAAGTCTGATCTCTGCTTTTTCCAGATATTTCCATTTGTATTGCTGCACAAGAGGGGATCCAGCCATTTGGAAGTGGATATAACCAAACAAAATAACTGGGGCACTAATCTTATTACTGATGTACATCACTAACATTTCCTTTCCGCAAACAGTTCACACGCCTCTGGGGAATGATGCATTTTTTTTGGCTAATTTACTACTAACCAATAAAAATGCCAAACCCAAAAGAATCAAATCCACTCGAGCCAGTTCATTCTCACATCTGTACAGAAAGCGTTTGAGTAACATGGACAAACCTGTTCTCAGCTTCTCACAAAACTGGTGTGGAAAGGAATTTAGAGGATCCTCCAACTCGTCCCAAGGCCCTAAACTCTACGACTGGCCAAAGTCAGAAAAATTCCACAGTTGGGGTCAAACTAAGTTTTGTGCATCAACAGAATGGTCCAAACAACTGGGACTGACCAACATTTTATCTGACAATTTTTTTTTTTTCTGATTGGATGTTTTCAGCTGCCAGCACGAGTGTAAATTCTCCTCACTTCAAGCAGGTAAATATTTCCTTGCAACAGGGCCATGAAAAACAGGTCCACTGTGAGTCATTTTATCTCAGGCAAATTTTCATAATTGGACTGCATGGAACAGACTCCTCTTGTTATTGGTGTGATATCAGATAATAAAATAAATAATTTGCCACTTTTGTGAGCAGAAGGGAAGCAAAACAGATTTATAGCACTGGGATTTGGAAATGCTTGTTACTTGCTTGTTTTCCATTTTGTGTCTTCTCCAGAGGTTAAACAAAAACATCACTAAGTATCTGTCTGCAAAGAGGTACAGGGGAAAAAACCAGTATGTATAAAATTGAGACTTCAGAGGGGAATTTCAATCAGCATATTATCAGGATATTCTGACAAAGTTTAAAATCTCCAGAGATCAAAATAGTTACTAGAACTCATACAGCTGTTTGATGCTGATGTGTGATTGCTCTTACCAGACAAAAAGGGAGAGAGCGAGAAAAAAAGGATGAACAATTTTGGAAGAAATTAAGGAACATGAAGGAAAGGAAGGAAAGAAGAGGAAGGTGCAACAAGCAGAGAAAAGCATAATAAGCACCAGTGGCAGAAAGCTAAAAGAAAATGCCTTAAAATAAGAAAGAAGGCACATACATTTCCTACTGAGAGTGATGAAACCTGAGAGTGCATTACTGTAAAATCTCCATTTTGTGACGTCCTTTCTAAAACGGTGCATCTTAGTCAAACACGGGTGTGATTTGGGTTCAGAATGGGAGTAATGGATTCAACTTTAGTGTGTGTTCAAAAAGAATATAGAAATAGAAGTAAGTAAATAAGCGTAAGCTTGAGCATACAGAGTCCCCTCCATCTGCAGAGCCTCAACAAAGCAGAGTCCCTCAAGGAAAAGGACAAAGGGCAGAGGGAGAGGAAAGCGGAGCTGGCTGTCGGATAGATGTAGGGTCGGACATGGCAGTGCCAGACACCCATGAAGGGGACTGCCCCACCAAGCAGATGTCAAAGCAGGGTGAACCCAACATCAGGCTTGGGGAGATCCATCTGCACCCGGCTGCGAGGCTACCGGGAGCACCCCAAGTGGTGCAAGGCACACAGCAGTACCCAGAAAAGCCTCCCTGCAGAAAATAATGATGGTGATGAAGAGCTTGAAGACAGAAAAGCTTTCTAAGCTATGTCGTTAGCAAGGGAAGCAGCCTTCAAGGCTGCCCAAGCCTTGCACTGGAGGTCTGAGGCCACCCGTACCTCCATCTGTTCCCCAGGGACATGGATGCCCACATCTAAGCACAGACCCACCCTGGGAGCTTCAGGGAGCTCCCTGCCCCCTGCGAGCTCTGCTCTCTCTCCTCTCCTCTGTTTTTTTCTGTGCTTCAAGGAGAGCACATGTCAGGACAGAAGACCAGCCACTATTTTTTGTCACCTCCTGGAGAATATTGTTTCTTTCCATGTGCTCTGTAGGATGCATAGGCAAAATTATACGCCTTGTCTGAGCATCAGTAGTTGGATGTTTAAGGTAAATGGTGCAATACCCCTTACTCAGATTGTCACTTACCTGCACTGCTGCTCTCCCAACACGCCACTCAAGATACATTAAAGTCACTAACTCAGTGGATTTGCTTTGTACAAATTCAATTTAGAAGTTTCTCTTTAGTTCAGAGACATGAAATGGTGGACTGAAGGTTTCAAAACTGTTAAGTACAAATGTGAGAAAGATACTTTGCTTATGCCTCACTTAACTTTAATTCATCTCCCATGCTACTTGACACCTATTTTTGAGTGGTTTATACTGGTATAGAATTAAATGGTGAAAACTCATGGAATGGGAAAATTTCTTCTACTGTGAATTCTTTGAGCTCCATGTAAACCATGGAAAGAACAAAAATACTGTATTGAATAGCCTCCAAATTAAACACACTGAAGAAAAAAAAAAGGGGGGGGGGGCAGAAAAAGCAATTTTAGAAAATCTTGTGGTTTACAAAGCCCCCTAAAATGTACACATTACATTTTAAATATAAGGAAGAACTATTACCAAAGAAATCATCACTCGAACATATCTGAAATGTTACAAACTCCAGGAGGAAATCAGAAAAGAAGAAAAACCAGGAAAAAGAAAATCAGTAACTGAGGTTGAATTTTTAAAACATGTGACAGCTTCAGCCTTTTCATTGAGTCTGGATTTAAGAACTTTAAACATGAAATAAGAAAAAATACTGAGATCACAATCTACTTGGAAACTACACACAAAACAGAAACGTATTTGAAAAAAATTTGTCATTCAGTGGCATTAAAATTATTCAGTTACTGCCATCGCTCACTGAGAAACATGACGTTCCATCACATGAGTCATCTCTGCAAGGAAATAGGCACACAATGTACCGTGAAGCACACTGAGAAGCCACAAATACAGGACCCAAGGAGAGAGGCAGAGTTTCTGATGTGTGACAACAGCATGACATCGGCTAATATCAACGGTGATAGTGCGTTTAACTTGGTACATGGGAGAGGCCACAGCCAGGAGGTGCCGTTGACACCTCCCCAGAGGACACCCACTGCAGGTGGGAAGGAGGAGACATGGAGACATTTTCCTAGCTGCTCTGTGGCTTTTTTTTAGCACCCCTTGGATAAATGCACCCAGGAAACCCATTTGCTGCAGCAATGGGACCCTTACAGTGTAGCTCAATTATATAAGACAAGGGAATTTTACAGGGCTGCTCTGCTCTTTCTGGTGCCCACCAACTCATGGCAGAAAGGGACACTCGTGTACCTCATTTAGGGGCATTTTAGATCCCCCCACAAAGCTATAACTGTCTGTAGAAGGTGTTGGGTGAGGGCATACCAAGAAAGCATCAAAGCAAAGGCAGGTCAACTGTCTGGATAAAATTGTTGCCGAGCACATTGGCAGCTGGAGACCAGGCAAGGCAGCTCACTCCAACATCATGGTTTCTTCATGGAGGTATTCCCAGTCTGGCTGTCCAGGTGGGCGTAAATACTCCCTCTGCTCAGGTGGGTGTAAATCTGTGCTATCTTTTCCATCTGATCTGGAGCCCCCAACCCTCCAGGCGTGCCATCCGCTGCACATAAGGACCTTCTAGCATCACTCATTGCCAAGCTGGGAACGTGAAACTCCTCCATCTGAAGCTCTTGTTTCTGGACCTCCCCAGAAGCAGCACAACCAAAACTGCACATACTGGCCCCAAATGATAGCTGATGCTCCTTCACGGTGGCTCCTTTTTCCTCACATGTCCCAGCTAATGCCCTTAACATCTCACACACCAGGGGCCCCAAACACAGAATTCCTCTAGGAGAACAACAGGCCAAAGTCTTCCTACAGGACCAAGTACACACAGCTTATCCCATGCAACCTTCCATCGCCGGAGCAGCTGCATCCACTGAGGTGTGGTTACATGGCACAATTCAGTGTAATTCACGACCCCTGTCACCGTGCATTGCACACACTTTGTTGCAGACAGCTGTTATTTATTCTAAGGCTGTCTTGAACTCTTCCTCTGAAAAATCCTCCACAATTTCAAAAGCTGTGATTTTCTTTATACCCTTTTTTTTCTTTTTCATAATCAGACTGGGAAATTGCTGGGGAACTTTTTCCCCTCCACTTTTAGAGTCAGGATCGTGTTTTGCTTGCAAACAAAGCAGCTGAATAACCTTATACTCAACCTCTTCTCTTAAGGGAACATTTTTAACTTGTTCACTTTAAGGGCTTTGCAATGAAAGCCCTTGATTAGCTAAAGAACATGTGCTAATTAGTATTTAATTATGAACTTCCTGTGCTGATCTTTCCTTTGGAAGTATTAAAAAACTTAGCAGGCCTCTTACCATCTTTGTGGTCATTTGAATAAATTCGCCTGCTTCATAACGACACAGGGAAGAGCAGTGCAAAACTTGATTGTAAAACTTAGCCAGAGACAAGCCAGCCTGTGTGAAAGTAGCATCCGTATGAAAAGCATCCAGGCAAAAGTGGTGTGGTTTAGTTTGGCATCTTCAATTTCAGCAGGCCTTGAACAAACAATTTGTACAAGAGTCTAGAAAGCGGCAAAATTGGAGGAAAGGAACAAGCTCCAGCTGAGCAGCTCGTTACGGTGGAAAATGATCACATTTGGTCCTGCAGGTGGAAATTACCTCCATCACCCCACAACAAAACTCCCAAGCAGTACAAGTGATGTATTGTCTGTGATTGTTGTGACTTTTGATCCCTCAGCATGAAAGAACCATATAAATTTACAAAAGAAAGTCAAGGAGTAGCCAATAAGGGGGGGTTGTCTCAAATTTACCTACCAAAAGCCCAAAGACACTGATGTGAGAGAAGAGACCACTTGCCTTATCAGAGGGGAACAGCCAGCCTAGCCACAGAAACCTCCCTCCTGAAGAAGCATGGAGAGGTAGACCATATCCAGCTCCCTCATGCCCTCGGCAAGTTCCGCCAAAAGCCAGCCGTGGCTCGGCAGGGGTGTGCATTTACATCCCCCTTCCTGTGATCTCCCGACAGCTGAGCACTGGGGAAAGCTATGGATTTCCTAATCACAAAGGACACATGTCTGGAATTAGACTCCTTGTGGGTGACAATGGTAAGATCAAGAGCTGAGCTCTTTTTTGAGTCATTCATCAGCTCAGATGCGAGTTGTCACAGAGTCTGTGCTCTTTATCAATTCTCCAACTATAGCAGTAGAGATGTGTCAGACCCACTATTTTCATTTATTAAAACTTTCTGCCTAATTTGACAAACTGGAGGAAAGTTCTAGATATAACTGAACACTAATTAATCTTCTTGCATTCTCATAAACCTCCAGTTCAGAGTAGTACGTACTGTAAAACATAAAAGGAGAATGATTGTCTCTCATTCAATGTCTTTCCCTGAGCTCAAATCCAGGCCACTTCCCTGGTCTCTGAAGCACCAGAGACCTCTGAAGCTTCTGTCCGGAGCATCAGTTATACATCCTCCAATTTTAGATCAAAACAATTACCTGGAACATAATCAGGGAGTGAAGGTGGCCTTTAAGATAGGTCCAGGTCCTCACCATTTTTAGATATCCTACTTGGGGATCAGGGGCACTTGCGTTTATAGCCTTTAGTGGGAAAAAGGGTGGAGTATTGAAATCCAGGAGGTCCTGTGTCTCATGAGGAGGAGGGTAGCAGAAAGCCGGCATTGCCACGTGTGAAGCTGTGGGAACATGCCTCCTGATGGCGTCCTCCGGGGGACCCACTGTCGCTGCCTGAGGCTGTCCCCAGCAGAAGTCAGGGCCTGATCAGATCTGCTGGCTGAGCTGCTCTTAGGCGGGCTCCCTGTCCCATTTCAGTCAAATCACTCCGGGTTGGGCCAAACAGTCTAAATAGTGAGACCTGGGATTCTCCCTGCAAAGTCAACAGAGAGAAAAATTTTTCTGTAGGCCAGCTCAGGCTCCTAAGGTCCAAGTTGGACATGCCTACTTCTCCCTCTGCTGTGTAGAGTCTGAGGCAACTGCGCTCCTGAGATGGACAGCTTAGAAGGAGGTGAACGAGATGAAAGTGGACATAAAACTTCACCACATTCAGCTACACACACAGCCAAGCCTGGTTTGGAGGGACTGTAGATGTAAGAAACGAAGTGGCTGCAAGCAGCTTGTCGGGGTAACTTCTTCAGCTGGCGCGGCCTCCAGGGAAGGGGATGGGTGAACCGTGCTCAGCAAGCGTCTGAAGGAGAAGCAGCTGTGGGAGGCATCCCACTGGAACGGAGCGAGTGGCCCTGCAATGGAGCCTAGAGATAAAGGAGATAAGTGTGAGCAACTCTGGTGCACCAGCAGCCCATGGGGAGCCTTCCCAAGGCCAAGTGGTAGATGGCTGCTCAACAGGCACATGGGGTGCCCATGGGCCTAGGGCCTGGGTGCCTGTGCCTCACTGGTGTCCCAGACTGAGCTGGCCCGTTTGTTCTGCATGCAGCTGGTGGGTGAGGTGCTGAGACATCCTAGGCACCCACTGCAGTCAGTGGATATATAGCTTGTGTGGTCAATAGAGCCCTGAGAAGCATGCAGTCCATCCCAGGGCAGATACATATGTTTGATCAACCAAACTGTAGCCTTGAGTCCACCGCAGGCTTCAGTCTCTCCATTAGAACCACTGAATCCTAAAACGCCCCATGCTGGAGGGACCTCTGAAGGTCACCTACTCTGGCTTCCTGCTCAGAGCAGGGAGAGCTGAACAAGTTGACTGTGGAGTGCCTCATCAGATGACTGTTGAGGCTGTGGCTCTGCAACCTCCCCAGGCAGCTATTGTCTATTATGGTAACTTGGACATGTAAGCATTGGTATCTTGTGCCAATGAGGTGGCAGATCTGACTCAGGACCTGTGGAAGACCAATGCACACCTGGAGAGGCAGCTGGAGGCCAGGCAGAATATCGCAGGGCATCTCAGCTACCAATATGTTCATGTGGCTGAACAAACCCACAGGTGTCCAAACATGGAGCCAATCTCTCATGTGGTGTGAAAGGGTACTAGAAGCTGGCACCATGGTGGAGTTAAGTGATCCCACCAGCACTGGTCTTCCACATGTCCTCCTGCACCTGCCAGATTCCCTTTGTGGAGCTCTGCTGAGTTCAGTATTCAGATTTGCCAAGCAAGGCTCTGTGAACCCAGCATGACTGTGACTCTTACAAGATAATCAGATTCCAGCAATTAAAAAAAAAAAAAAGTAAAATAATTACAGGCTTACAAAAATCAAGATGTGTTCTTTACTTCATTCTCCAGCTACCTGCTCATTGTCCCAGACCAGGCAGGGATTAAAGACTGTAAAACACAAAGAAACCTGAAATCCCATGCAGTGGACAGCTAATGAGCTGTGCCGCCTCCCTCATCTTGAGGTTCAAGAACTCTTCACTCTCCTCTTATGCCGTTCCACCAAACGCTGTTTTGCTAGGAAAGAGCCAGAGTGCATTCAGACCTCAATGGGAGTGGAACTAACTGCATTTCAAAATGGTTCACAAGACCACGCTAAAAGCTTTGCTGGTGACATAAGACCAGGTCTATCCTCCTGTACAGAAATATAACAGAAATATATAATATAAAATAATACAGAAATATATAAGTGAAATGTGCACATGGTTACTTAGGTCAGTATGAGAAAAAGCCTATTCTTGGCCATCAAAATGGGACAATCAGCTGAAATCAGTGGGAATTGTGCTTGAGTATCGCAGTGCGGGGATGAAAAATTACAGGCAGGGTAGAAATCTATAACGTATTTACCACGAGGAAGCTGAAGGCACAACTCTAATCCTACTCACCATTCTTTTTTATAAAAGTGCATCAGTATTTGCTTTGCACAAGCCTGTTATGCAGAGTACTAAGATCTTTGAGTCACGTGAGGAGAGTCCAGCTCCTCTAGGACCTCCGGCAACTGAGATGCTTTGCATAACTTTTAACAGTAATGCATAACTAAAGAGGGAAAGGAATACTAGGTGTTAATGGGTGAAACTCCTTTAATTTCAATAAATTACAGCACTAACTCCAGGCCTCAATTGAGCCCACTATATTTTTTAGTGAACTAGGTGCAGAAAATAAACAAGCCTTTTGTACAGCTTTTTAGGAAGCCAAAGTATCCAGGTTCTGGCTTTCCAAAGCTATTTACTCCCAGACAAAAGGCAGAGAGTAAAAATGAGACATTTCAGTCTAAGAAAACAGCAGCAAACTGAAAAAGGGAGTTCAGAATGGAAACACTTGGAAAACCTTCTTTGTCCAACAACTCGTGCTCTAGGTATAATATTCTGGCCCTGAAACTAAAGCTGAAGGAGGTTTTATTACAAATGCAGCTGCATTTATAATTAGACAGTGAAAAGTAGTAGGAAAAAATAGCATAAGAACAATTTTGTATGGGGACTGCGTGACCTAATAGCTGCTTTTCAGCTCTAATATCAATGATTTTGTGCTCTAGTTTCCTTCATCAACTGACTGGGGACTGTTTTTCAAGTCATTAGGAAACTAGGAACATACCAATTTTATTTCAGAATCACAGAGAAATGGTACAGATGAGAAAAAAGATGGAGGTTTTACTCTTACCTACACTGATTGTGCATTGTTTAAACTTGACTGATACAGTGGCCGTGCCTTTTTTTCTACTGCTCGCCGGGAGAGAATCAGACCCCATATGACATTTTCAGACAAGCAAGTTACAGACGAAACTTGTAGAAGTGGCAGTTCTTTGTGTTTCCATAGCAACCCAAGCTGCAGTTGTCAGTAATTAAAATTAACTCCATAGTTTTATTAGAATGCCAGGAGTTGCCTTCTCAGATGATGGAGACAAAGCAGAAGCCACCATATCCGCAAAAATAATAGATTTCTGTATGCAGCTCAGCCATTCCTACAGCAGCGTTCAGCCACATTGCATCCTAGCCCTTTGACATTTGCAGCGCTGTTTTGGCATCAACTTGACCAGCAGTGGGAAATGTTATCTAGAAGATTTTAGCCCAACTCCCACAGCAAGCCCAGAGCTTTGCAGTTGCATCCTGCTGCTGACACACGGTTCTCCTGCCTGGGCTGTCCCACGTATGTCCTCCTCCCTCCACAGCCTGCTGCCAGCTGCAGGTGAGAAAGGTGAGAGAACAACAGCCTTACTCCAGCACAGGTTCACCTAGAGCGTGCCCACTGAGGTCGGAGCTGCTGAGAAGGTGCATCCTGTGACCCCCAAAAGCTGGACAGAAAAAGATGGTCTTGCCGGGCTCTGACATGGCTTCAGGGTGGCTCCTTTCATTCCCAGCGAGCTGGCACCCCTGAGCTGCAATCCCCAAAGCAATGGTCCCTACCACAGATCACAGAGCATGGGCAGAGAGGGGGTCCAGACTGCAGCAAGTGGTGCTGGTGTTGCAGAGGGGAAAATTACAGCCCTCCAACCCTCCCCAGCCATCCCCTTCTACAGCAGGCTCCCTGGCACGGTGCTTGTCATATGGAATATATCTACATCTTAAGCAAAGGGAAGAGGGGAGAAAGTCCAGCACTAAGCCCCTGACCAACCAGCGTTGCTTCAGCCAGATCATTTCTGGCTCTGTCCTGGACCTTCCCTACCAGCTGTCTGCAAAACTGAGTTTGGGCATGCACGCTGAGATGGTTCATGGCAGGACTTTTCCCTAATGTGACTATTAGACTGATTCGACTAGACTGCACGGCGTTTGGCTCCCTCCACCCCACCAATTCTCCAGCACTTTCCCAGACAGCTTTGCAACCTCACATGCCCTCGTGCTAAATATCAGCAAAACACACCACCAGGATCATGTGAAAAAACCACTGCGGTGGTGGGCTGCAGCACTTCGCTCATTTTCCCTTAGACAAGTGGAACTGGAAAAACACAGTAAAAATAACAACCACGTTTTTATGGCCAGCGTCCCCCTCGTGGGGCCCAGTGGAGAGCCAGGGCCAAGCGCTGTTTAGTGTAGACGCAGCCAGTCTGCTCCGGAGGGAGCAGAACGGACATGAACCAATCTGTGCTCCTTGGCCTCCCACCCGAAAATCAGTCCTTGGCTCTCCTATTCAGTGGTTGGGATGTATCCATAGAGAGCACCCAAAACCAGTCCTGCCTCCAAAAAACTCCTAAACTTAATAGAAAAGTAAATTATTTTGCTTCTCAGAGACAGATTATATTTTTCAACTGGCTAAGTGTAAATTGGAATTCATCTCTTAGGACCATAGCCTACCAGCAGCTAGTGTGCCCAGCAAAACATTCTCATTAGTTGCTCTTAAAGTTGTTAGGAAAGCCAAAATAAAGGGTTCTATTAATAAAAAATATTTTCTTAACATCTATCTTGGAATGATAGCTGGTAACAGCAAACGAAGCCCTTGCATTTCATTGTAGTAAATCAAATAAGGCAGGAAATAGTAACACCGACGATTTATATCTTTAGAATGAATGGGAATACAAAAATACATACATACACAGGTGTATCATAAACTCAGTAATAACATCAAAATTATATGCAGAGAGGTATATACAGTTGTTTGGTAGTAAAAGTAATATCCATGATTAACATGATGTCTCCTACCAAAAATATCACTGACAAATGCAATCACGTCTTGAGGGGGCTTCTATGGAAACCATTGACTTCATCAAAAAAGGCTCAACTGGAAGCGTCTGGTTTTAAAACACAGTTTGAAGCAAAATTTTGTTGCTTTTTACGTTTGGAAATCAGCTTTCTTTTTCTGTTTGCTCATTTCCTCTTATTTAGACAACAAATACCTGGGAAGTTTTGCTCTTCCTAATTTTTACCCCAGAAAGCCCCAAAACACCAGTTCAAGAATCGCTGACAGAGCAGCCCCGAAGCGTCCCAGAGCTGGGGTTCAGTGACCCATCCTGCATTCTGAACAACCCCGTCGCACTATGAGTATTGTTCACCACTTCCAGCTCTGGTTTCATGCTGAAACAAAACTCTGCTACAGGCGCAAACCACATTTTCCAGGAATGTCTGTACAAGCAGCGCTACGCAGTGATGAGCGTTTAGGGCATATGAACAAGAAGGCTCCTGATCCTTTGGAAGCAAAGTCATGTTTAAAAGTGCAATCATTTCTTGCAGCTCGTTATACAATGCTATCAATAGTCAAAATCCTGCCGGGAGTCAGGATATTTTTCAAAGTGTAGTTGTATTGCTCGGGCGTTGTGCCGGGGTTGTATTGCTGTGCTGCCGCGTCTGACTGCTTCCTTTCCCTCCCGCTTGAAACTTGATAAGATCACGGTGGGAAATGGAGCATAAAATGGATAAACAATGGTGTTACTCGGTGAGAAATGCATACAGGAATAGAGGAAATCCTACATTTCCCTATGAAGATAAGTTTCCAAGTAAGACTTTAAGCGAACACGCGGGTCCTAGTCACAAGGAGAGCCTGACGTGAGCCAGATAGAAGCCCCTGTGTTTGTGTGAGTTGTAAAGGGGCATTTAAGCCTCTATTTAAGAGGCATCTAACAAGTGCCAGTGCAGAAATACACACTCAGACTTTGGGTGAAAAGGGCTTAATGCTGAAGAACGTTAAAGTCCGTCTGCGACCCACTGGTGCTGGCTGCCCGGAGACCTCGCTGGCTGCTTCACCACAGCATCGTGCCTCTAGATTGCTAAGCATGACCCACATGGGTGGGAGTGACCACTGCCACCTCCAACAACACGGTGACACTGCTGCATGTGCCCCCCAAGCAATGCAGAGTGTGTGCACTGGCAGAAATCTGTTCAAACACGGCACCACCTCGAAACCCACCCCATGAGCAAGATTTCCACATGGGGAAAGAGCATAATCGCAGGTAAGAAAGATGTGTCACAGAATCACACACAGAATCACAGAATGGTTCTGGTTGGAAGGGATCTTAAAGATCACCTAGTTCCAACCCCCCTGCCATGGGCAGGGACACTTCCCACTAGACCAGGCTGCTCAAAGCCCCATCCAGCCTGGCCTTGGACACCTCCAGGGATGGGGCATCCACAGCTTCCCTGGGCAACCTGTTCCAGTGCCTCACCACCCTCACAGTAAAGAATTTCTTCCTGATATCCAATCTAAATCTACCTTCTTTCAGTTTGAAGCCATTACCCCGTGTCCTACCATTACATTCCCTGATGAGGGATCCCTCCCCATCCTTCCTGTAGGCCACCTTCAGGTACTGGAAGGGGCTATAAGGTCTGCTCGGAGCCTTCTCTTCTCCAGCCTGAACATCCCCAGCTCTCAGCCTGTCCCTATCCCGCTCCATCTGGACAAGGGGTCAGCAGGACAGCTTGCAGTTTTAAAATGAAGCACACACTCATGTGTTTGGTTAGAAACCCTTGTGGTGTGAGCAGCAGCACGGATTTGCCAAAGCAAGCTGTCTGGAAAGATGCCAGGTCTTTTGTGCATAGGATCCAAACTGTTTTTAAGGGACTTACTCCAGGGACTTTTCACATATATCACATCAATCCTGCCATTTCTCTGTTCTTTGCTTGTTATTATTACGATCGTTCACTCTTCGTAAGACACACAGCTTCCTGAGCTGTTGAAAGACAAAGCCACAACAGGGAGTGAAAGGCGTGTCTGATGTAGGCTGCCCTCAAGGACTTTCTCGGTTCCAGAAAGATCCCAGGAGCACGGTGGTGCCTGTGGGGACCAGGGATTGTGCGTGGGTGGGGTTCAACTGGCCAAATGCAGACTTTGTCTCCTGCAGTGGGCACCACGGACTGCCGTTATAGTCAATGGAGAGAAACTCATCTCGTCCCATGCACATGCTGAAGAGCTTTTGAATGAATCAGTCTGTAAAGTCATGATCAGCACGGAGAGAGAAATCCAGGTCTTCATTTAACTGCCTGGTGCAGTAGGACATACGGATAAGTGAACTGAGCACTTGAAGTTAAGAGAGACCAAGCTCATCTCATGCAACCTTGGATTTAATATTATAGATTTCACCAAAACAGAGTGGGATTCAGATTCAAACACCTTCGTGCAGGTACCTGTGTGCCCAATGCGCTTTTGTTTCACCTCGGAGAGAGCTACAAATTGGGGAACCAGATATTACCCTGCCAATTTCCTCTGACCAGGTAAAATTCAAGCTGGCAAAATCCTCCCCATTGATTGGAAAGCAGTCGTCTCTGCACAGTGTGATGGAAGTAGGGAAGAGAGGGGAACCCCAACTCTTGACACCGTCACTTGGAGAGCCCAGTCCTGCAAGTGCTTTCTCCTCTCGTCCTGTGCAGCAGGATGCCCTCAGCAGCAGCAGGTGTGAGCGGTGCTGGTGGAGGCAGCCAAGTGTGCCCAAACTCTGGCAATGCAACCGTGCTGCCTGCTAGCAGTGGAGAGAGAGTTAACGGCAAGAAAAATTTAAAGATATGCCTTCAAAACCTCATCATCTGCTCTGAAAGGGTTAAACCTCTTCTCTGTGTCTCTCTGACATGTCAATAGTGATAAAATTGCCTGCTTTCCTCCTGCATTTTCTGTACACCTCTACACAGTGGGATTCCAGCATGCAGACACGGCTTCTCTAGGGCTTTATATGTTTTGTCATGGTTGGCTGCATTTTTCAGAGCTCTTCCTTTTACCTTCATTAAACTTGAATAAAAAAGGGTCTATTAAAAAATGCAAAGAACTCATTTTTCAAAATCAACCCTAGCCTTCAATTTTGCAAGGTTAAAGCACTGTTTCTTTCATTTGGTTTAGTCCCAACTGCAAAAGAAAGGAAGAAACCCTGTTGCAGATTAACCGAGAACATAAATGCCTCAGGACCGAGCAGAACAGACCAACAGAACCACCTGCCCAATTAGCCAAGCTGGGCTCTCTGTGGTTAGAGGTGGTGGTCTCCGAGGAAGATGTCTTCCCAACAGAGCCATTCAGAACAAGAACCAAACTCCTGTGCTCCAGCGCACCTTCTACAGAGCCTTTTGTTTCCCTGGCTGGCATTAGGTGCCCGAGGTTAAATCCTTCAATCAGCTGTCTAAATATCCCCTCAAGTGTGCTACACTTTTTCCCAGCTGTGATCAACCTTTAAAAAAAGCATCTGGCCAGATTTTCAGGCACTGGGGCCAAAGCAATCAGATAACTTCCAACAGGACAAGATGGAAATTTTAGGTTAGGTTTGGTTTCACAACTAAACACCCATTTTCAAGGTGGCTTCTAATTCACTTAGGCTATTCTGAAAAGCTTACAAAAGAATAAAAGCCCCATATTTTAAAGAGCTCCATGCACGGGGTTGGACACGGACTGTTGCAAATTGTCAGTGCTCTCCTCACGTCAATGGGGCAGGCAATGACATTTGACTTGGGCAGCCATCCAGGAGGTGCACAAAAGCCCAGCCTTTCTTGAGGCTTTGAGACACTTGTACAGGTCCCTGAAATGACAGCTCGGGTTACTGGGGAAGGCGTCCAAGGAACACAGACAAACAGACAGCGGAGGGGACTCTGCCAGGAAACTGCAACATCTCTGAAATTGAAAAGACCATTGTCAATCAGCTTGGGGGGACGTACTTGAACTTACTGCTTTAAAAAAAAACAACTTTTTCCACCAGGCTTATTAATCCCTGTTGCTGCACACAAAAATATGAGTGTAAGATGTCAAATTAGTCAACACAATGTTTTTAAACTCACGGTAACAACCACCAGAATAGCTGTTTTGTCTAATATTTTAGTTCAAGCAGAGAAGAGCATAGCAGCATTCCTGTCTTGGCATATCATGTAACACAGCAAAAGTCTTCAACAGCTTTTAAACATTTTTTTGGTGTGAAGCATTCAAAGCAAAGTGATCAAAGAGCAGGAAATATATGACACCTGCTCATTCCCTATAGCTGATGGAAACTGGGGGTTGTTTTGTGTTGTCATTGGCTTCTGCTCGTTTCCTGCTGCAGCCCAGAAAAACAAGTTTTTTATGACTGCTTAGGAGGAAGAATCAGTTCAAATGTTTCAGACTTAAAATCAGATCTGCAGCTGACCCTCCCTAAATTAAAGTGAATATCTCTCATTACCAGAAACACCAGGCAATGCTCTAAAAATGGTCTGTCACTTAAACCATATTCTCTTTGTCTAAAGCCTCTGCATATACTTTAATTATCACAGCAGAATTGTACAGCCAACATCTTTTGTTAAACTGACTTTTTAAGGCATAAAAAATGGAGGTAGGAAAGTAAAACAGCTTCCCTCAAGCCCACAGGGGTGGCTGAGCCCAGACTTATCCCACCTGCATCAGGGCACTAGTTGCCTTCTCCCAGGAGTCGAGGGAAACCGAGACCTCCACAGCACAACTCAGCTGTCCCAAGACACGGACCACCTTGGGAAGTGCTCATCTCTTTGCATCACCATACAGACAGCCACAAGTGGGCAAGGTGCTTCACTGATGGCCCCTGTTAAAGGGTTTGAACCTGGAGAATTATGGCAGAGCTGAACACAGCCTGAAGTGGCTTTTAAAATGCCACATTATTTAGCTGGACTGTTCCCTTTGCTTTCTGTGACCATTAAATTGGAAGCCAGTATTAAAATATTCTATTCCAAATGGCAGGGGGTTGTTATTTGGAGGTTTTCATTCATCTCACAGAAACTCTAACTATCCTGCAGACCTTGATGAGCCCTGATCTGCAGATCAGGCCTCCTGGTCCACTCATCAACCTATTCTTTGTGCATACAAAATTGCCCTTGCTAGTGGTAATAAGCACAGAAGCTTCCCTTCTTTTTGTGGCATCCAGGAATACTTCCCTTTAGCTTCATTATGAAAGCTGAATTATGAGTAATATTTGTAAAGCATTTTCTTAGACACTGTCTAATGAAGTGCACTGTCAATCTTTTTAAATCACAAAAACAAATGGTAAACTTTTCCTGAGCACCAAACTCACCATAGTATGTTCGATGGGCTCCTACTGTGTGTTACACATTGGAAATACATTTCCAAAACTAGGGGAGAAAAAGGAAGAAAAAAAGAGATTTTCTTATACATGAGCAATGAAAGTTATACAATTTCTCCCTGTTTGAAGGAAAATTAGAGCTTAGATCTTCCAGGTGCTACTAATTCACTTGTAAAAAAGCACGATCAGTTATTGCTATAAACAAAAGCACATTCCAAAACAATTGTAGCTGAGGCAATAAAACCACCCGTTAGAACAGACACGTTGGACAGGCTCCAGTCAGTCTCATTTAGGTGAGTAATTTAGGCAAAGCTCCACTGCAATTTTAGGCATCTGGCCCAGGAGGGGAGGGGGAAGAAGACAGTTGAGGCAGGCAGATACACCCCTCTGGAGTCTTCTTCTGGAGCCAGGGGAGAAGAGTGGGTGCTGCTGAAGATGTGCAGGGGGATGCAGGCAGCCCTGCATCAGTGCCTTTCTCAGCTGCACGGGGCAGCGGGACGCGGTCCTGCCACACCAGAGCCCAGTAGGTCGAGAGACCACCTGGGAGACGCCACAACCAGGAGAGTGGGCAGCACGCAAACTCAACAGGACTCAGCTCCATGTTGCCTCCTCTAGGCTAGAGATGGGCAGCTGAGGAGCTGGGGCCACCTTCCTTCTCAGAGCCACACACCCTGATGTCTCTAAGGACAGTTGACTAACCCGGTACACTACTCATGGCCAGAGTGTGTTCCACCATCAGATTCTCACTGTGGTTCCTCTGGCACAGCTTCGTCTTGGGACAGCTAGCACTTTCTCAGCACCTGGGCATGGCTTGGGGCTGGCATTGGCCACGGCAGGGTGCCGCCATCACGTTTTGGAGAGTAAGAGAATACAGCTGTATGGATGCAAGCTGTGCTGTGGCAGTTGCCCTCAACACAAAAGAACGGTCCCTGGCCCGTTTATTTGTTTTTTCAGATGTAGCCACAACCAAAGCAGGGTATAGCAGCCCACCTCCCTTCCTCTTCTAGAAGGGTACCTAGCTCCAAGGCTTGAGTGAGGTGTCTTCTAATCTGCTCCTCAAATGGACTTGTGACACTTGCCTGCATGGCTACAAAGAGGCCTCGTTTTGGCAGGAGCAGTGGCAAGTGCAATCATCCAGGCTACTTCATGGCCTAGCAGTTAGGACTATTACAAAGTATTGGTGAAGGTACAATGTCACATAACTTTGCCACAAGTGAGGTCCATGGAGGAATACTGCAAGTGCTAGGCTATAACATTAAGACTGATAGCTATCACCACCCAAAATCCAACTACAGTCCAACTACACAATCTCATCTAACTATTTAGGTTTTTCTGGGGTCAGCTCAGGTGGCCCTTTGCCCAACCCTGGACCACAAAAACCTTTGAGGTGACCTGCTGCTGAGAATGGTCACACGTATACACACCTGAGCAAATAAAGTTATAGTCACACAAGAAACTTCTAGGCTGAGGACAGAGGTGCATCCAGGAAGCCCTAGAAAGCCGAGGGACAGGTTTTTCTGAAGCTTGGATTGGGTTCAGAGCAGTGGGAACCTTGCCAAGATAACAGGAGGAGATCTTTCTTGGATGGTACTCAAAATACAGTTAAAGTCAGATATTATAATTAAATGTGGAGCAGCTGTCTAAGTCTCTGATACTGACCAGCAATAGGTGTCAATGAGAAGGTGTAAGAAATGTGGGAAGCATGCACTGCGCCCACCCTTCCAGCTCCTCCAGTAATCAGCAGTTTGGAGACTTCTTGGCTTTGGAGATACACCTGACTTTTGTGCTTGATTGATACAACTGACTGTATCTTCCAGCCCCTCCGTGCTTTTTACCCCTACAATATTTTTTCACAACTTCCATGATTTAACCATGTGCACATATGAAAAGTTCTTCCTTTTTTTTGTTCAAAATTTTCTGCTAATAACCCCTTATATCCTGGTGATACCTGTATTATAAAAAATAGTGATTAATTATCCTTTATTCACCTCCTCTGCCCATCTGACGTCACCCCTCAGTCATCTCTTCTTGGTGTTGAAAGCCTAGTCTATTAAGTATTTCCTGCTATAGAAGCTGTTTGGTATTTCTCATTAACATCTTTCTCTGCAACTTTTCATGTTCTCCTGTATCTTTGTTCAAAACGGAGTGACCAGGATGTCCACAGCATCCCACAGATTTATAATGTGGAATGATGGTTTTGGCTGTTGTCTTTTCCTTTCTTATATACATAAACTATAAAACCCAGCATATTAAAGAATGTGAGAATACAGCTGAGTTCTCAAAAGAGCTGAAAATGGGGCTCATGCTCTGAGTATTAACTGGGAGCCATTGTGTGTGGGTACATTTTTCCACGGGCATAATTTAGAGACCAGTTTTGAAAGCTTGACTCAAAATCATTGGTATGACGAATCAAATACATCTTTGAGAAGGATTTTTGAGAAGGATCCTTTATCAGGAATTCCTGCAGGTAATTTACCAAAAAGGAGCCATATCACTTTTGAGAAGATTGGTTTGTTTAACACCAGGATTTACTCCGTAAAAATAAATGCCTTCTTGTTTCACGGATCTCCTTTCTGGATGCGTTCCAGCTTGCAACTGCTGACATCAAAGGCAAAAATAAATGTGGATTGTTTGGCTGGGTGCTCCTGCGGGTCCAGGACATATGGCACTCATCTCTGCTGTGGTTTGACGCTAAGTCCCAGCCCAGCCTGAGGTCCAGTCTCTCCAGTGTCCCCGCAAATCCAAGCTAATTTGTCAAACTTTGCACGGAGTCCTGAGCAATGTGGAGAGGAGAGGTTGCGGGGCTCAAACTCGCTCGGCGAGGAGCTGCAGTCACAGAAACAAAACCCACCCCGGCTTTGTTGAACTTTTCCTTTTTTTGCTTCAGCATGGGCACTGTGCACCACAGCCATGTGTATCCTCCATACACGCTCCCAGCATGGGCAAAAAGCACGCGGGACATGGGACATGGGAACGCATTACGTTCAAACCTGGCAGTCGAGCCCTACTTCAGCTACCGGTATGACCACAGTGAGCGGAAACTTCTTGGGCTCCACACGAAGCTTGTTCAAGGTAACAGAAAGTCTCGATTGCATTTGAACAACTCACGCTTGTGACTGACTTGCAAAACTGGTAACTGAAGCCCAAGCCATCATACCTGTGGAGACCTGCCAGTGGGGGAGAGCTGCACCCACACCAACCGGGGTCTGTTGTCCCCTGCACAAACACAAACCACCCTGGCTTCCTAAACAAGTGAGGTCCAGTTTGCAGGGCTGTCAGGTGGAGGGTGGGGAAAGGAGGAATCCCCGTCTTTATCGATCAGCATACATGATCAAAGACCTTCTGAAACCCCCTAAGCACTGAGTATCACAGCAGTCTTTTCTGGTGGTAAGCCTCCCTTTGCAAACACAATTTACGTTTCTCATACTTTGGTGTTGCATAAATGCTGATTGCATTGACCTAAATTTACTTGGTCCCTGCTTTTGCGTACCATCCACCAGCTAGCTTCAGACACAGACTTAGATTCATCTTTTAGCTTCTAGTCTTCATCTCTGCCAGTTTGCAAATTGCAGCAGTATTGCAGGTCCTGCTACAGCAGGTCAAAGTTTTGGGATGGTGTCTTTTGCTACCCAGGCTATTTTTAAAAAATTATACTTGGAGAACAGGAAGTATCTGATTTGCGAAAGTCAAATCAATCTAGGACCCACGCCCCGGCTGTCAGTGGCCTTTTGGGGAAAAAAATAGGATAAATCAACAGAACCTTTTAGTTCAGATGCCATTTACTAAAATGCAACATTCACATTGTCTGCAAATAGCATCCAGCTGAAACTTGTTGGAAGATTAAGTTTCAATTACAGTTGACATTTCCAAAACACCGTGTGATAGAAAAGCCATTCATATCCCCAGACCCAGACAGTCATCTCATATCTCCTGTTTCTGGGCATCATCCGTTCAAAGGGTCATCGCTAGCAAAAGCCGCTGAAGAGATACAGTCACTGACATTTTTGTGCTCCGGCAATCATGGGACTCATCAACACCAGAGTCAAATAAGGAGAGCAATCACCCAGCACCCTCAGCAGCTTGCAGGATGCTCTGGTGTTAAGCACATGTTGAAGGTAGTGTGATTTCAAGGGAGATATTTGTATTATACCAGCAAGAGAGCTATATTTATATTCTCCCCCATTGCTTACTGTAGAGGGAATGGGGAGAGAAGAGAAAGGAGCCCACCAACAGGTACTGGTGGTTTGGGGAAGAGGTCTGCCTGTATGTTTGAATGTTGTATTTTCATTTCTCACAGACCTCCTATGAGTCTCAGGCAAGCTGCTTACACCAAGTTTAACAGAGGAATATAGGAAGGCTTAGACAGGGATGGGTGGCTCTCGTTCTTGTCCTTCAGGGCTTCCCAGGCTCTTGTGAGCAGGATCCACCAGTGATCTATGTGGGTATAGAGAGCATCCTCCTAGAGTAACTTCTTAGGGGTCTGTGAGGCTACTTGCCAGTGAAATATCTCAAAGTCTCAGCCACTCAAGTGAAGAAAAAAAAAAAAAAGAGGGGTGGAGGGTGGGCTGTGAAGCAAAATGGAGAGATCATGCTGATAAACTGAGAGGCCAGCAAGTCTTTAGTCATGTTCTGAGCTTGGACATGCTGTCTGAGCATCACCATCCCTGAATTCCCCTGCTGTCTCCCCAGAGAGTCTGGGGAGGGGTACCTGGGTGGGTTTCACAGCTCGTGCCTGCCCTGCTGCCACACGCAGCTGAGCTGGATATGGGATAACATATTTGGATACACCTGCACCAACTGCAGTGTAGATGGGTTGTGCGCTTGTGCCTGGGATGGTCTATTGATTATAGCCAATATGACTAGTAGCCTCTTGCACAAGAGGGTCTTGGCCTGTCACTCGTGCTGCTAGGTGCCACCGAAATGTCCATTTGAAATAGCTCTGCTTGTCAGAACGTGGTATCCCTGAAGGTGTATTCTGAGTATTTCTTGTACAGCTGCAAGCCCTTTGGGAAATGGGACCTTTCCGAAGAATGGAGTCCTTCCCCCATGCGAATGTGGTCATACGAATCACAAAAATGTTGTCTAAAACTTCCTAGAGTGGAGCAGATTTGTGCTATCCAGCGTATAACTAAAAATAAAGGAAAGAAATAATAAAGAAAGCTACAGGAGAAAGACTCGATGCCAGGAATTTTCATGTAATATGCCCTCAACTGGACTAAGCAACTTCTAATTCCACTGATTTAAATGGCTTTGAGGGACAAGCTCTAGGGTTAGGTAAAGGGCTGTTTTCAATCTGACTTGCTTGAAGATTCACAGCACACATCTGTCTTGCAGCTGCAACAGAATGTTTATCTTCATCTTTGTGACAGGGGAATTATAAGATCAACTGAAAAAAACACACACACATGTAATGCCCATCTCCCCTTTGCCTTGAAAAACGATAAATATTCTAAAACTCCAAAGCACTATTCATAGTTTTAGCTAAACCATCTCTTGACAAGCAGATATTTTACAAAAACTACCCTGATATGGGAACAGGAGCTGAACTCCCTCATTTTGGGGAGAGGTCTTCTCAGAGGACTGCTCTTTGTCATTTAAGGCTATCCTGTATTATTAATGCTATTCAGACCATCACTAAAATGGTCTGACCCTTGTGTCCAATGCAGCTGCTTAGGCGTCTCATCTTTCAAATACCTGACAACGCTTGGCATTATTGAGATGCATTTCCCAGCTATATGAAGTCCCTCAGACTATCTTAAAACGTATGCATTGCATTTATCATTGCACCAATTAGTATTTCCTCCCGTTTTCTTTCTCTCCCTGATTTCCTCCCTGTTAGCATTTAGCGCTATTCAGATTACTTCGTACATAAATGTTAAGTGCTGGTAATGTACACAGCCGGGCCATTAGTACCAGCTCCTTTCTCTGCAAGAGAGACTGATCTACAACCACAGCTGACATCTCTCTCTCTGACACTGCCTTTATGATCACGGTTAAGTGCCTTTCCTCACAGGATGCTTTTAAAATAAGACTCCTGACCCAAACGCCGTCAGAGCGGTTGGGCAGCCATGCACGCTGTGAACAGCAAGACCCAGGAGCCCCTCCACATCCGCATCCGACATCAGGATGAAATACAGATGGGCTATGAATCACCCTCCCACAAGCAGGCTTCAATAGGAGGAAAATCAGATTGCATGGAGGTGTTTCAGCCTGATAGAAATGATCGAGAGATCAGGACCTCAGGGCTTGCCACGGCCTGGGCTGGTTTATATTCTGCACACAGTTGTTGCTTTCCACGAACTTCGGACACAGCGCTGCTACTAACGTGCGTCCGTGGGGCTTTGGTGCACCCAGTCCGACGGAGTAGGACAGTGGTGGGGTTGGTAACGGAGATGAGCTGAAAGCCTGAGGGGATATTCAATGCCCATGTATGACAGATATAAGTCAAAAGACAAAATCGACTCCCATTTGTGTTTTATTCTCATGGAGGGTCTTGAAAAGCTGAAGTGATCCTGCTGGGACTCTGGTCTGGGCTCCGATGGGCTTCAGTTAGATCAGATGTGAGGCTTCAGGCCACTAAAAACTACCCTGTTTACTCGTGCTGTTTCTTCTTTTGTAAAACCTCTGCTGTGCTTCCTTTAAAAAATGTGTTTAATTCTTAAATGAATATAAAAAATATACCTCATTATGGGAAAGGAATCTGATTTACTGGAATATCTATGATTAGTGGTAGCTTGGGCCTTTTCCTCTGATAATTTGTGTGTGAATACACAGAATACTCATTTGTTTGTTTCATTATAATCTGTCATTAGCAAGTATTTGGAAACAAAATGGTACAGCATGGCCTACCTTAGGCTGACCCTTTTTTTTGATACCAAACACATAGTCCAGCGCTTTCCACTGATACAATAATTGCTTTTATTGTAGAGCCATACGCAGCTTGTTGTGATACCATTAGGAAAGGAGCTCACGGAAGAACACGGGGCAGTCGTTGCCAAGGGACAAGAG
Organism: Rissa tridactyla; assembly: GCF_028500815.1. NCBI lineage: Eukaryota > Metazoa > Chordata > Aves > Charadriiformes > Laridae > Rissa > Rissa tridactyla. The sequence goes on along the minus strand of NC_071468.1, from coordinate 110,585,413 downwards.
ACGTGCGACCTCAAACAAGGTGCTCAGCTTTTCTCCAATTAGGAGCCAAATGGGTGTATTTACAATACATAGCAAAAGAAATGAGTTTCAAATACAACCCACGGCTAACTGAATAATATTGAAAAAGCTACTGCTAGACACTGTGTTCATATGGTACAAATAGCAGGAACCCATTTCAATAGCTGAATGTCAAGAAGTACATCTATTCTTACTATCATCTTTTTAACTATTTTTTAAAAAACATTTCTGCTAACAAAAGGATCATTTTTAGCATGATCCTCATGTATGTTCTAAAAGCACTTATGTGTCTTCTTGACCCATGAAACCAACATTTTCCAAACTGTTCAAAATGGAGTCATCATTAATTTATACAGCACCTTAATTTATACATTTCTGCACTCTTCTAACCAGTATCTCACATCTCTCCTACCCCACTCTGCCTTAAATCAAGAAAAATAGACAATTTATTTCCGACTGGAGGAATTCAGTGCATTACCGGGAAAATAAATGTACATGATTTCACTGGACCCTTCCATTAAAGCCTGCAGCCCTTTCTCCAGAGATGTCAGCATTCATACCAAACAAATGATATCAGCTAAAAATCCCTTATCAGCATGCTCAGATTTACTAGTCTGGCTTCCGAACTGCAGCAGACACAGTAATAGATTAAATGTCAGGAAGAAGTTCATTCTTATTGTTTCCCCCCTCAGATGAGAAAACCGAGCATTGCAGGCTTATAAATTCATCATTAGCCATAGTTAAAGGCGAGCCGTGTGAGTTCCTTGCCTGGCACTGCCTGAACGGTAAATGAGCAGAAGAGGCTGTTGATGGAATACGGCCCACAAGCAAGTGGCATTTCTTTAACGAGTCTCTGTCAGACACACACAGTGTTACACAAATACAAGCGTTTCAGAGACCTCACTCTCCTGCTTCGTGCATCCAGCAGAAGCTGTGAGGATCTATAATTTATGGTCTCTCCATCTGTGGCACCAAGGAGCCCTGTTTATCACCCAGGAGGGCACTGTGCCTGCATTCCCCCTATCCTACTTTGTGCTTCACTCCAATATTTCTGAGTGAACTTCATCCCTGTTTCTCTGCCTATGGCGCATAAGGCTCCTAACATCCTACTCCTCTACATGATGCAATGCCCCAGGGCCGACCTTCACTGAGTGAGTGAGACCACCATCTCCCAAGCATGGCAACGTCTCCAGCTTAGGAGCAGCAGGCATAGCCTTGGTCTCCACCATACTCTCTCCCTATCCAGGGCGTGCCCACCTCAGTAGCCGAAAAGGTGTTCAAAAGCCCAGGTAGACCCAAGGATTAGATATTAGGAAGAATTGCTTTACTGAAAGAGGGGTCAGGCACTGGAACAGCCTGCCCAGGGAGGTGGCAGAGTCACCATCCCTAGAGGTGTTTAAGAAACGTCTAGATGTGGCACTTCAGGGCATGCTCTAGTGGCAGAGATTGTAGGTTGTTTGGTTGGACTCGATGATTTCAAAGGTCCTTTCCAACCATGAAGATTCTATGATTCTATGATTCTATGCTGCAAGGCCATATTCTTAGTGTGCCTGTCTCTAGGCGGTGAGTAGAAACAAAAGGGGGGCCATACTGAGTAGGTCAAATGACCCCAACAGCACACGCTGTCTAGGCAGAGCATGGAAATCTGGCCATTCTCTGTCATCCATTCTCCTTGTACTACTCCCAGCATCCACAAATGTTATATTAGGGATTTTAGGCAGTAAAGACCTACCCTACTGATTGTCTACTATATGCTGATGGAGCTGGTGAGTGGTAGTTCTGTCTTTAACCACTGCCTTCATCACCGGCCAGTGCCAATTCTTCTACATCCGGGAAAGTGACCACTAAACCCTGCCCTGTCTTTCCCATTCCCATTTGTTAACCAGCTTTCAGGCTGTAACAGGACTTTCCGCCAGTCCTGTGGCAATTTACTTCCTTGAGCAACATTTGGTGTACGTCAAAGTAGCCACCCAACTATATCCACTGGATTCCCTCTATCCACATGCTTCCTGATGCTTTTCCAAAACTGGAGCGGGATGGTGGGGCAGGATTCCCTTCCCAGAAAGCATGACAACTCCTTCCCAGATCCAAAGGAGTGCTCAGTAAACTTATTCTTTATTATGAAGTCCACCATCTTACAAGGGATGGAAGTCTCGTTCACTGGTTCATCATCCTCATGAGCCCCTCAACAGTCTCTTGGGTTGTTGGGAATTACACTGACAGTTCACCAGTTATCTGACACAATGGCACTTTGCAAAGTGAGCTTACAAACCACGGCCAGCAATACCTAATTCATCGATTTGATCTAATACTTCCCATGTATTTCCTTGACATTGGTTTCACTCCTCCCATGGGCCCTGAGGTATGTATCCAATGTGAGAATGTCACCAACATCTTCAGCAATGAGTTCATCAAGCATCCACTGAGCTGTTGTGTTATGCCTTATGATCCCTGAAGTCTCATGTATCAATGAGGTCCCTTTTATATTTTCCCACTAATTCCTTAGCTTTCTTTAGATGTACCTAATTAACTTTTTACTCTCAGCTTGAGCATCTTTTATGAGGTGTTTTCCAAATTCTTTTTTCAGCCCTGTTATTTTCCTGTTTACGTTCAATCTCACATATTTTATGAGCTTTGCTATTACCCTTACTTGGAAAATAGTTCTGTTCTTCTTGGACTTTTCTGAGAGTCACCCTGACTTTTTATTGTCTATGCTGTCCTTTATTGGACTACTTGTTTTCTTTTTTATTTGTGGCATACACTTCACCTGGGCTTCTAGCTTTTCAGACTGTTTCTCTTAGCTTGTTCTTTGTGGGTTTTTGATTAATTACTGCCTTTTTATGTTGCTCCCTATTTCTGAATTTAATATCTGCATACTGTATTAATTTGGCCTGCTCTCTCCCGCCACAATGTCAAAACTATCTGTGTTGTGGTTGCTGCTGTAATTATCTCTCCCTCTAATGACTCCCAGGTAAGACCCTGTGCGACCCTGTGCGTCAGACCCTGTGCGACTGACAACAAAATCCAGACTGATGCCTTTCCGTGTGCATCCTAGGACTCGCTGTTGCAGAAAGCTGTTGTTTCACACCCAAAGGTTTTATCTCTGCACCTTGCTCTTGTGGGTCACCGATCCAGTCCACATGTGACTAATTGAATTCTCCTACTTTTACTACCTGTCCTAAATTTGCAGCATACCTAATCTCACTTAGCACTTGCTGATCACTGTCATTATCATAGAATCATAGAATCATTTATGTTGGAAAAGACCCTTGGGATCATCGAGTCCAACCATCAACCCCACTCTACAAAGTTCTCCCCTACACCATATCCCCTAACACCACATCTAAACGACTCTTAAACACATTCAGGGATGGTGACTCCACCATGTCCCTGGGCAGCCTATTCCAGTGTCTGACCACTCTTTCTGTGAAGAATTTTTTCCTAATGTCCAGCCTAAACCTACCCTGCTGCAGCTTGAACCCATTCCCTCTTGTTCTATCACTAATTACCTGTGAGAAGAGACCAGCACCAACCTCTCTACAATGTCCTTTCAAGTAGTTGTAGAGAGTGATGAGGTCTCCCCTCAGCCTCCTCTTCCTCAAACTAAACAGTCCCAGCTCCTTCAATCGCTCCTCAAATCGCTCCTTATCCTGCCCATGGGAGTACAATGGCAGGACTGCACATTTATTGTTGGAGTATGGGACTTCCACCAACAACAATCCTATTGTACTTCTCTTTTCCAATGACAATTTTATGTTATTTATGTAATCCTTCACCTAACATGCTGCTCCCCGACCTGTAAACCTAACACTAACATTTCTATGAACCTTATGGCTTGGGAAACTGTCTCACTGTTTATTTCCCTTCTACCGTGTCCCTGAGATCCCTGCTGTGTTGGGACTGCTAGGCTTCCTAGTTCCTCTGTCTTACTTTTTGAGGCTTCTCGCACTGGTGTGAAAACACTTGCAAATTGTGTCCTCACTCTGTCACTTAATATTGCACACATGCAATAATCTGCCTCCCTTACTGATAACAATTGTGCAAACGCTACATGAAGGTCCCGGACTTCAGTCTCTTGCCCAGCACTTGAATTTAGCACCTAGAGCATAGCTCCTGCACTTTCACATGTGACCGGTACCAATACAGATCACAACTGATGACTTTTTGCAGGTAACCCATCTAGCTGTCCTAAAAGGTCTCTTGTGCCAGAAGTCAAGTTACTGCACATCACAAGCCCCCTGTGCATCTGGTGTGTGACTGATGTGCCTAATAATTAAATCTTCCATTACCAGCACCTGTTTCTTTCTCTCTCTCTTTTAAGACACTTGCTGCTGCAGCAGTGAAAGAAGATGCCTGGAGGGCGGTCAAAGCCAAATGATGACATCCTTCCCTGCAGACACCCTCCTTCCTTGAGACTGATGTTCATAACTAGCCCTCAGAGACACCAACCTCTCCATCAGCTCTTCAGCGAGAACTACAGAGCTGAAGGGGGGAGAAGACAAAGAGATATTCATCCCAATCAACCTGTGCAACCTGATCTCACCAGCTCAGCTGGCTGGATGGTTCACCTAACTTCCTCTTGGTGGTCACTGGGAAGAGATGAGCAGTTCCAGAGGGAGTCAGGGACAGCAATTTACCTTGGGAATCACTCCATAAAGAAGTCACCTCCTCATTGCCACCCTGGGAGGGAGTCAGCCCAGCAGCCTTAAGTGCCTTTCTGGGGTGATGTGAACCCATCACTCATCACCATTGCCTCAGGTAGGTAGTCCACAGGTATCCCACATTAGCAGAAACAACAGAGTTCATTAAAAAGAAAAGAAGAAATAGGAAACACTAACTATTCCCTTCTTTGGTGTTACTCATGCACCACGTCTTCCTTGTTGACTGTTAGATTACAGAACTACACATCGCAGAGTAATGTCAGTGTATAAATAAAAATAAAATAAAAATAATGGCAAATATTCCCTCCTACATGTCCAAAAATCTATACACACTCATCTGAGCATGCATCAGATATGTTTACACCAGAATCCTGTGTCATTCAGCTGAATACATTGTTTACATCCAGAACTGCCTTCTTCGTTATGAGTATCCTTGAAAATTTTATGATTATGTTTTCCAGTGAAAAATAATTAATTGACTACATATAAATTTCTGCTACAGAAAAGTCTCAGCCATAAATTTCATGCTGGGGAAAAATCTTTTCCCAACCAGCTCTAATATTTACTATGTCACAGGCAGAGCCATCATTTAAAATTTCTCCCTGAGGCATTGTGAAGAATGTCATCGTGCACTGCTTCATTTTTTAGCTCCGAAAATTCAAGACACAAAAATGGCAGAGGCAGTGACCTTTGTGAACGCTAAGATTTGCTTCCCTATAAAACTTAGTCATTGCCAGGTATTTTCAGAAAGGTGCTGTCACGGTATCTTGCAATGATATGACTTTATGGTGATGATAGACCAGTTTACAAGGAGAGCATATGGAAAATACAGCAGCAGATCGATTAACTTGAAGATGTTTTTGATTAAAACACTGAGGCTGGCATGACAGTTCCTGAGCTTTTGAGATGATCCATGTTTCATAAATATCACGGCAGAAACATTTTCTGGCAGGTTCTGTTTCAGCTTGGTAATACCCTTCATAAATCTGTGCCCAAACTCCAGCGTGCACCGAGGTCTTGAAATCTGACAGCAAGGACTGGGGAAACCACAAAAGTTTAGGCAGAAGAGAAAAACTGTCAAATTACAGGAAGATCACCAAACACTGGATATCTCATGCTCCAAACAATGCCACATATTTCTACAGCATCCTTTGCCCTCATGTGCCTTATTAATGTTGTGGTAACATTTTTAGTTCTCACTTAGGCTAAGCTGATTTCTGTGGTCTTAGATCCCTGCTCCAATAGAAAATACATAAGATAACATGGTTGGGAGAAGATACTGCTAGGAATATTATTAAATAAATGAAAAAGCATTATTTAGTTTCAAACAATATCACTTAATGTCTTAAATAGCTATTTGGTAGAGATTAAGCTACACTGCAAAAACAATAAATGCATTTTTTTGCCTTTTGATGTATCTATCTCCAATACATGGAGAACAAATTCAAATTTTCTGGAAGTAAATGACATTTAAGCAAAAGGAAGGTTATGCTTACAGAGACTATAATTAACTAATATCAGAAATTCTAAAATACCTATTAACAACAGAGAAAAAAAATTAAATCCTTTGTCTGCTAATTCACAGGGAAAAAAAATAACATAAAACTGTCTCAGAATTTCAGAGTTTTCCATACCAAAGAATAGCAAAGACAAAAATGCTAATTTTCTTTTTAAGGTTCCTGTTTTTCTCTCTACCACCTGAATTGAGCCCAGTGCCAGCTGGGGTAAAGGCGGAGGATGGAAGGAGCCAGAACAACACTTCACAGGTTTTGGGAAATGTAGCTTATTTTTACCTTTTTTTTTTTCCCCCCAGCATTTGCAATAGCTGTGAGGACTTCTGGTCTTACGCTTGGTCTAAAACCCTTGCCTGCAGAATTGTGCTTCCACCTCCATGGCTTGGGAGCTACCTTGGGAGCAGAAGACGAGTTGCCTCCAGGCAGATCCATGTCTGCAGTTCTGGGCATGCAGAGATGTCCCCTGACGTGGAGCTGGTGAGGAAGAGGAGAGAGATTGGGGAGGAAGGAGTCCTGTCCACCTCGTGTTCAGCTGTGGGAGCCTGGCAGAGGTGAAGAGCCATCCAGGCCAGCAGCTGGCTCGGACGCTAAGCTGCTCCAGTTCCTGTTCTTCCATTCCCTGCACAGCACCTCTAATGAGTTAAATCTGAGCATCTCAAGGTTAGTGTTCACCCTAAACCAGGGAAAATAAACAAAGAAATTTGATCGGATGCTTTAACCTTCAGTTCATGGTTGTTTTATGCCAGAGAACGAAGAAGTTGCTGTCACTTTCAAGAAGAAACATGAGCAACAAATTAAGCAAGCTTCTGTCTCACTATCTAGCTGTCACCTGGCATTTATTAATAAAGACCAAGTTTGTCATCTTATGTGATTTTTCCCAGGGGTCTGGCCAGCTGGTTGGTAGCGGCTCCAGTTGCAGAAGTGTCTTTTACTGCCAGCTAGATTAGCTCCATCCTGGCATTTCTGGGCAACCACACAAGTTTATCTGACTGAGACCTTGACTACATCAATGCAGATATTAGCGTTAGTGAGTGATGTGGTCAGACAGGTCTGCCAAGCGCCCAGGTCCTTGGTGGCTGACAGGACCTTGCTGGGGCTAGCAAAGGTCCTCACCTGCCAGACATGAGGCAAAAGGGTGTTTCATAACCATTCTTCTCCAGAAGATGCCACTCAAAGCAGAGCAGTACTATGACCATGTAGCTTGGTGGAAACAGGCAACATCATCACATGAAACCTCATAATGAGGTGTTGCATCCATAGTGTGGTCAGCACAGGGGTAGGTAGTTTCGGGCTGTGGGACACTCCGAGTTGTTGCTAAGGTGCCAGTTTTCCCAACTAACAAATTGTAGAGCTTTGTGGCGTGAGAGACAGAAACTGCTTCATCACAAGGATGCATGTCCTGGAAACTGCCTTGTCCCCACCAAGCCATCAGAAATTCGCTATTGAGATTCACCCCCTTGTGATACAGACATGTTGACAGTAACTTTCAGTTCTATCAAGTGATGAAAGACCTGAAATGCACATGAGTGCAACCCAGCTATTTCAGATTCCTCTGGCATCACCAAGATGTAAAACTGAGGATCTCTATGGAAACAGCGGGATTAATCATAGGAAATTCATTGGATGGGTCAGTCCTTTCAGGTGACCTTTCAGAGATACAACGTATTTGCTTGTCTGCTTTTATTTGGAACAGAGGGGCAAGCATCCACAGGAAGAGTGACCACCTTGCTGCACAACCTGCTGCTCCCTGGTGCCCCACAAACCCCCAAAGGGCAGGTGAAGACAGTCGTTACCATCCACTCCAAGTCAGACCCCTCTCCCTCTCTTGCATTCACATCCTGTTCTGCACCACAAAGACGAAGCAGCAGGGTCTGCCCCATACAGTCCAAGGGCTTCTCCTTTCATGGCCACCAGTGGGCCATTCCTGGAGTGAGAGGTCACACAGCATGGAGCAGAGGAACAGATTTGAACCCTACGTGCCTATTTGGATGGAGGCACAGGTGGCTTTACCCATCAGACATTTACTGATGCAGCCTGTTTGCTGTCAAGGAGGCAAACAGAGGTAACACCCAGAAGACCATGTGGAGGAACTCAATTGCCCAGACAGCAACACCTGAGAAGTCAGGGATGCAGGTCTCACCATGTCTCACCGAACAGCCTTCTGAGGATATTCACATGGCCAACAGAGCCAGGACAGCTTTCAACACAGGGAGCCATGACTGGAGGGTTGACAGAGAAAGTCGGCCCTCAACTCTCATTGACTTTCAACCTGATTCAGACACGTGAATGGCCTTCACACTGTCTGAAAGTCTCCCTTTTCCATTATACTTAATAAATAATAGTTGTTTAGTTTTGCTGAACTGCTCAGAGCTGATTATGCCTTCTTATCAATAACAGGGAAACAAGTTGTGCTTATTCTTATGTATACGTGGTGCAAAATATCATCAAACAGATGTAGGTGTATAGATGCTATTTGTGAGATGCACCAGCTGGCTCTGCGGCCCCTCAAATGCAAGGTACCTTGCAGTCTTCATAAAGGTTATGTATGTAACAGTTTGAAAGCAGAAATGTGATGTTTAAGGGTGAAAGCAAGCATGAAATAGTGGGATGGATTTTGAAACAGCATCTGAATTAGGTTTTTTTGAGACATGAGAAGGAAGATTAATTGGCTTAAAATATAGTTTAGTTTTTTAAAAGGAGAAACATATTGAGAGACTTCTCATACTATCATGAGTTGGGACAAATTTTCAAAACCAGAGATGCCTCAGTTTCCTCTTCAGAACATATCTATGGATACAATTAAGAAAATTCATTTGCACTGGAGCAGTGAGCACAACAGTACAGAATCCACTTTCCTGTAAAGGCATTTATGCGTGCACTGACTTGGCTGGCCCGCACACTTTGCAGGTCAATATAGGGGGCCTCTTCCTTAAACACCAAAGGCAATATTTTCAACAACGTACCTGTTCTTTCAGTGGCTGAGGTCCATTTTCAAAGGTGATCGAAACATCTCCAAGGCTAAGGGAGGCTGAGGGATAATGAGAGTTGAATGCTGAACAGTTTATTTCACCTTTCGAAGCAGGACTTGGGCACTTCCAAGTATCCTGCTCTTAATCTCCGTTGACTTGTACTGTTTCTGCTGCTCCATTCTGGGCAGTATGAAGCTTTTGTAGATACATGAGTCAGTCCCACAGAACTGAAAATATGAGACTTGTCTTCTGCAAGCTAGTAAACACAAGGGTTGTCTTATGCCCACACATGACACCCTAGAATTCAATGGAAACAACAGGAGGGTGCCAATGTTCCTCCAATAATTACTGTAGCAAGAATAAGGCTTAAGACGTAGTGTCGTGGTTGTCACTATTGTCAGCGCATAATCCTTATACCTTTTGTATGGCTACGTAAATAACTGCAAGGGAAAAAAAACGTAGGCAAACAAAGAACAACTGCTTCAGTGTCTCCCTGCCTGGGTAATGGAACAACTGATACTGCGGAATGAAAGATGTGACTGCTGATGATCCAAGGCATATTATAAACGTAGACTGTAATAAGGCGGGGGGGGGAGGGGAATGAAAAGACACCTCTTGTATAGATGGACATTACAAAGTGAATCTATAAAATGACAACTGTGTTTAAATAGCTATACATCTCTCACATGCAAGCTACAGTGAGAAAAATGTGGCACCCAACTCTGAGCTTAATGCTGCAATACACGGAGGAGCCGTCCAGGAGGGACATGAGCACCACACGCCACAGACGAACAAGAAAACTTAAAACTTTAACGAGGGCAGGTCAGATCTGTGAAGCAAGGATTGCCAGTAATAAGTTCCCAGGAACTTCAAGCAATTTATCTCAGCTCAGTGACAGGTTTATTCATTTATAATGTGTTAGAAACAAGGTGATGCTTGACAAATAATCAGGAAAATTCCTTTGTCTCTTAAGCTTTGCATATACATATCTGCCCTGTGCTGCTTTCAGAAAATAACCAAGACAGACATTTTATCTGGGGAATAACACATTTTCTTGCATGTGGAGGTATGTCAGGTTTCCATTTATCATAGTGTAAACAGCACAGAAAACTCATTTGAAAGCCACTGCTTTCAGATAAGGATCTCTGCTATCTGCCATGTAGCAATTTGAAAAACACTAAAAACTGGCAGGTCTCATCACTGGTGAATATTGGACCGATATATTGGGGCTACTTTAAGGGTTTCTGTCTTATCTGTACTTCAAGTTTTTCACTTAAAGTAATCATTTCCCTGAAAGCATTTTTTTTATTTATCAGATGCAAGCAAATGTGTCACAACTAAAATATCACAAAATCACTGAACAGTTGAGGTTGGCAGGGGCCTCTTGAGATCATCTAGTCAAGCTCCTCAGCCCAAGCAGGGTCAGCTAGAGCAGGTTTCCCAGGACCGTGTCCGGTTGGGTTTTGGATATCTCCAAGAATGGAGACTCCACAACATCTCTGGGTAGCCTGTGCCCATGTTTGACCACCCTCACAGGAAAGAAGTATTTTCATGTGTTCAGATTAAATTTTCTCTTTTTTTAAATTTGTGACCAGTGCCTCTTGTCCTGTCAGTGGGCACTACTGAGAAGAGTCTGTCTCCTGCTTCTTCACTCCCTCCCCTCACTGATGAGATCCTGCACACTGATGAGGTCCCCCCTTGAGTCTTCTCTTCTCTAGGCTGAATGGTCCCATCACTCTCAGGCTTTCCTCATAGAAGAGATACTTCAGTGTCTTCCTTATCTTCGTGGCCCTGTGCTGGACTCGCTCCAGTATGTCCATGTCTCCTTTTTACTGGGGACCCCAGAACTTGACCAAGCATGCCTGATGTGTCCTCACCTGTGCTGAGCAGAGGGGAAAGACCCCTCCCTCAACCTGCTGGCAACACTCCTCCTAATGCAGCCCAGAAGGCTGTTGGCCTTTTCCACAAGGGTGCATTGCTGGGTCATGATCAGCTTGTTGTCCACCAGGACACCCAGGTCCTTCTCTGTGGAGCTGCTTTCCAGATGGTCAACCTCCAGTATGTACTGGTGCATGGGAGTATTCCTCGTACTGGTGCATGGGAGTATTCCTCCTACTGGTGCAGACTTGGCATTTCCCCTTGTTGAACTTCCTAAGATTCCTTTCTATGAAGTTCTTCAGCCTGTTGAGGTCCCTCTGGATGGCACCACAGCAATCTGGTGTATCCCCCTAGTTTTGTATTATCTGCAAAGTTGCTAAAGGTGCACTCTGTCCCATCTGCCAGGTTGTTAATAACAACGCTAAGTAGTACTTGCCCCAGTATTGAGCCCTGGGGTCCACCACTAGTGACTGGCCTCCAACTGGATTTTGTGCAGCTGATCACTACTCTCTGGGCTCAGTCTTTCAGACAGATTTCAGCTCGACTCACTGTCCACTTGTCTGATCTGCACTTTGTCGTCTTGTCTATGAGGATGTTATGGGAGACACTGTCAAAAGCCTTACCAAAGTCAAGGTAAACAGTATCCACTGCTCTCTCCTCTTCCACCAGACTAGTCATATCAGCATAGAAGGGTTGGTTGCGCATGATTTCACCTTTGAAAACTCAAGCTGACTACTCCTGATAACCTTCTTGTCCTTCATGTGTTTGGAAATGGTTTACGGGTCCATTTTCTCCTCCACCTTTGCAAGGATTGAGGTGAGGCTGACTGGCCTGTAGTTCCCTGGACCTTTCTTCTTGCCCTTCTTGAAAACAGAGTGGCATTTGCTCCCTTACAGTCTTCAGGAACATCTCCCAATCACTGTGCTCGCACTGCTGTGCCATATGGAAGTTAAAATCTGGACCTGTTGCAATCCTGATCCCCCTGGATACACTGCACATCTCCCCAGGAAAGAAAGAGAAAAGGCTGCCTTTTCAGAAAGTGGTGTCTATCCCTTTCCTTAGGTAGGGACTAAAGTTTATTGCCCTGGCTTGTTAGTTGTAGAAATGTACAACAATTTGATTTGAAATATTTCAGGTTTTGATATTTCTCCCAAAAGTTGCAATTTTTTGTAGCAACAAAATCTTTTCTCCAAACCAACTGTATCACAAAAGCTAATCTGATAACAGAGAGCTTCTACACTGCAGGGATGCTCTGAAATCGGGAGAAAAATACATCAACAGCAGTGGGACCACCAGCAATGACTAAAGTGCATTCCTTGTTTTACTATTCACTCCTTCTCTACGAGCAACCTGCTGGTAGTGGCAGAGCCCAGTGAAAGGCTAACCTGCTGGCTCCATAAGCTGCTTTCTTTTCCTGTGCTATGTGCACTCAGAATATTGAAAATCCACCCATTCCATCCAACACTCCCAGCTGCCCCTTTGAGGCTGGTGGCAGCCAAGAAGGCACCCGTCCTCCCCATGTCCATCGGGCTCTGGGGGAAGGGAGAGGCATAGGAAGCACAGGCAATTCTCTGCCATGGCACAAAGAGCAAAGATCTACATAAATTATGTTTGTCATCACTTTTCTAGTGTATGGAAAAGACATGCAGACCTTAGAAAAAGCACTTTTAATATATACATTATTAATAGAAAGCTAGCACACAGTAATAGCACTTTCTCCTACAACTGTTCTTTGTAGATGGATGGAAGGCCACCAGAGAAGCAGTAGCTGTAGATGAGAGGCATGAGTGATTATTATAAACTCATGAATAATTCTGATTTTCATTTGAAAATTGCACTTGTACGCACTCCTCTCCCAACACAGGCATTTTCAAAATGCACAGGCTCACTGAGAATCACAACAGTGTCACAAGAAAGTTTCTCTCCTACAGTTTAGTGCTTCTGGATGAGCCCAAGAAGAGCCGGGCACAGATGAACTACAAGGGTAAGGGAATTTCTTTTACACTATTTCTACTTGCTATTTCAATGACAGTTTAACCCATGGGGACTTAAAGAACAGTTTTTATCCTACCCCAGCAAATGCCCGGATCCCAGCATGAGCGCTCAAGTAAAATAGCAGTTTTACTTAAGCATTGTGCTTCACAGAGAAGCTCATCAAAATCAGGTACAACAGTAGTATGTGAAGAGCTACACGAGCTGATCAGCCATGTCAGCACGCACTGTCCATGCTGGGAAGCTGAGGCACAGAGAGGGGCTGAGACCTGCCCCATACAAAGCTCCTGCTTTAGGTTCATGTACAGACGTACCAGTTACTGCCGCTTCTTCCAGGCCAGGCTTTCTCTGTACAGACTCACCTGGCACTACAGGCTTCCAGCCCTTTGGTTTGCTCTGCATCACTTGCTGTTTCTGCCTGTAGACAGGGAACCACAAAGGCTGTTGTAACATGCAGCCATGTCGCTGCGTTTGGGCGTGAGTAACCAAAAACCAGTTACGCTCCCTCTCCCTCCTGCACCACCTAATTTGTGTTTCCACCACCTAGCCGCAAGGGCAGGGTGCTGCAGGAGCAAAGCTCGATTTAAGCTGTGATTGACACTTTTCCCAGAGAAAATTTGGCTGAATCAGGCCATGGAAGAGCAAAGATTTTTTCCTCATCAAGGGTGTCCAAGGGAGCTTATGGCTTGAGTCTTTTGACTCAAATAGTCATTTGGCTATGTTTGGGTTTGGTCGTTAACTAAAAGAGCTGAAAAATCACCCAGTTTCCAAACCAACAGCTGTGCATCAGCCTTGCAGTCAAAACAAATAGGCAAAAACTATTTTGATTTGAATTTTTAGGTCAGGCTGTACCAGGACTTCTTAAACTGCTCACAGGTGCTGAATTTTTTATAGTGGTATTTTCAAGAGAATGGTCATTAGGTTGCGCAGTGTTTGTTCTGGCAGATACTACTGTTTCCATGGCATGCAAGAGAGGAGAAGCTCATTGGAAACTTTTTTTTTTTTTAAAGTATAAAGGAGATAAGGCCATTGTAATAACAATCCTCCATCTGCTCATCACATGGCCCCTTCCTCCTTTCTTGCACGTATTCAGAGCATCCCCTGCTGTATTGATGTCTGGAAGGTATTTTCTTTGCAGAGGAATATTTATTTATTTATGGGCCCATTCAAAACTTTAGGCAAGTGCACAGCTTAATCTCTAGCGTCTTGTCAAATGCGAGCGGAGGAAAACATTCCAGGAGTTAGTTATAATGATGCCAGACTCTGCCCTCGTAGGATGCGCTTTGCTACTCATGACAGCAATGGGAAGCGCTCCCGCTCGTCTGGTGGCAGAACGAGCCTCTCCCGGGCTTTGCTGCTCTGTCAACAGGGACAGCAGCTGGCAACCTGCTCGCCTTTCTGCAGAAAGAAAGAGCAAACATCTCTCCTCGAGCCCGTCTCCTGGAGAGGCACGCAGTGCAACAATGTGCCGCGCTTTGTTTGTTTGTTTTCTAGTTTTCGTTTGCGCATTGAGTCCCAATTTGTGTAACAACTGTTCAGGCTCAGATCTGTTTTGCAAATTGTTGTGAAGTGAGCAGCAGCGGCAGATTTGCCTCAGCTGTTTTTGTTGAGTGTGGCTGAATGCAAAACAGAGGGCTTCAGAAAGAAAAGACAAAACGGGAGGGCCTGTGCAAAGAGGAACTCCCATGGAAGTGCCAGGTTTATTGCTCCACTTATCTAAAGAGGTTGGGAAACCAACTGTCATGGTGGTATAAAACGTTTCCTGAAAACACGGTCATTACAAATCAAACCCACTGACAGCCCAGTACCAGCATCCAGAGCAGGAGCCACTCCCAGCACCTGAAGCCAGGGCTCCTGTGGGACCTGAGCATCACTCGGGATGGGGGGACAGGCCAGTTCCCCTTACCCCTCCCGGGCACAACATCGTGAAGCACACGGACCACAACACAACAATGTGTTTCTTCTTCCCTTTTTCTTCCTAATGACTTCTTTGAGGTTTCCTGCTTGTAAAATCGTGCCCAAGTCTGATGCTCTCCCCTAGACATAACAGTGACTCTTTCGTGATACCACAGCTGCAGGATACAGGGACAGGCTGACGCAGCCCATCCAAAGCAATGACCTCAGGACAAATAGCACAGACTTGCTCTCCAAAGTCTTCTGGCTGAAGCTAGGATTTCGTTGGGTTCAAGAATGTCCCTCCCAAAATACAGCCAGCAGAAACTGAGAAAGGCCACTTTTCCAATAAAAACACCTTAAAGGTCCTGCAATTAGTGAGCAGATAGCTATTCAAGCATACACACAGCAATCTGGGCACTGAATTGTGACACCCAAATGTTCCCCTATTCCTCCAAGATTAGCAGACGAGGGCTGCTATAGAAAAATCAGGAAATAAAGGGCCTTTCCAAGGACAGCAGGCACACAAAGCCATTACAGCCCTCGCAATAACAGAGCTCTTGCATCCTTTCCCTTGCATTTCATGCACTGCTTGCAAGCCCCGGCAAATGCCATCAAAACAAAATGATGAGAACAGCCCGGTATCCTCCACCTTCTGCGGGGAGGGCACCCTCTTTGAAGCCACGGAGTCTGCAGTCACTGCTTGACTTGCATTATTGAAGAACCTCGCAAATGGCTGCCAGCCGACGCATGACCCTGCTGCGGCATCAACCTGTTTCATCTGCACTGAGCGTATGCGTATTTACATAATAAATGAGACATACCAAAGCATAATATATTTATGCTATATCTCAAGCCACCTGCGCATTATCATTCCAGTAACCTCTCCAGCAGGAAATGAATTCCACATCTCCACAGAGCGGAAATATGAAAATTAATTGATAAGTTACAAATGGATCATTGGGAACCCAAATGTGCGGAGACTTGTTCGGCCAAAATTAAACCTCATATCTCCGGAGAAAAGAGATTTATCATTTCAGGATCTTTCAGCCAGGTTTAGGGTTTTGTTAGTGACTGCTCCTTCATCAAGTCACTGAAAGAAAGATGTGTTCCTCTGGGTGTGAGTGTAGAACTGCAAGTCAACCGAGATACTGTCCTGAGTTATAGCAGTATATATGCATATATATATGTGTGTGCGTGTGTATGTTTGTGTGTATAGAAACATAGAGTCATAAACACCCCTATGGAAATGTTGAACTCGCAGAACAGAGCTATTCTGTCTTCATCTCCTGTTCCGTTTGAAACGGCAGGACTGGCCTACCTTGACCTCTGTATATTATACATTCGCTTTTTGAATGTCAAGAACACGAGAGAAATAAATGCTGCATTAATATTAATATCCTCCTTCTCGAGCCAGCCCGGGCAGTAAAAGAGCATGGTGCTAGTGTAGGGAACATACTAACCCGCCGGCTTGTTAATTTGGGAGCTCAGGTTCAAAACCAATGCCAAAGGCTACACTGCACCGTGCATCGCGCTCTGGCTGATCCCCTCCAGAGGTGGCCCTGCTCCAGCAGTGCCCCGAGCCCATCCCTGGGGTGGGGGACACATATCCGACAGCGGCGTGTGACCTGGCCAAGCCGATCTGTGTCCAGCTCAGCAGCTGGGCTGCATCGCAGCGGCGTCACCAGCACCTCTCCATCTCTGCCTTATAATCCTGCCGCCTCGCTCAGCTGGAGGGTTGTCAAAAAGCCAGGGGAGGTGAGAGGGTTCACCACACTTTTGATCAGAGGTTTTAAATCGTCTGTCGATGGGGTCTATCCCCTGCCAAGCAAACAGCTCTTGAAATAATAAAAAATAGATCTTTGCCCTCGGTGCAGAAAAATTGTCCCTGTCGTTACTTCTGAATTTGCAATTAAAACAAAGCGATATCATAACAGCCAAGCAAGCCACTGACACTGCAGTCTCGCCTTCTGATCAGGTCTTCCCTTATTTTTAAGAGATCTCATTTGCTCAGCTAATCCCATGTATAGCCAGAATGTTTTTTCCTTACCATCACCAGCATCTGAGCTTTCAGAAAGATTGATAAACAGCAGTTATGTACAGTCAAATCAATGAAATCCAATTATTTTCTCCAATGCCTGTCACTAATAAGTGTCCTGCTCTGCTGCAGCCCTGTAAACCCCTCACAGAGAGGACAACTGCACTGGAGTCAAGACGACCAGCCATCCAGCCCCCATCCCTTTGCTTTCCTTTTATTCCACCACCACCAAAGCACAAGATGGAGGGTTAGGGTATGTGGAGCCTGCATTGGACCCAAATACCTGACAAATATTACAATATTAGTGAAAACGGGATGATTTTTTTCTCCTTCCTCCAGAACAACCATGTCAGAAGTCCCAGGTGCCCTACTATCCCCCTAAGAGGATCCTTACCTCAGCCACATTTAAATGTTCACCTAACTAGAGCTGACCACATCTACAAAAACTCCTATTCGTCTTTCTCTTGTCTATGTAGCAAAACTCCCCAGCCTCCCTCCCCCACCTGCTTTGGGTGGCCACTGCTCATGGTGTGGCCTTTGCCTCCGTAAATACCCATGCCAAGTCCATAAGCTCTGCACCGCACAGCACCAAGCCCACTCTTGGTGCTTAACAAATGCTAATTAATGGGACGTGTAGAATGGCACAGCGATTAAAATGAGGTATTTTTCTCTCACTGAAGAATGACTAATATCTTGGACAGATGTGAGTGTTGTGCTTTGTTAGCGGTACATCGCATGGCAGATAGGCACACACACAAACAGCACCCCGTCAGAATACTAATTAGTCCTTTTGAATGCAATTCATTAAAAAGACAATGTTCCAAATTCCACACAACTAATGTTACAATTAAAACACTTGAATAGCTCTCATTGTAAATCCCATAGCCAAGTGCTTGTCCATGCCTACACGCTTAGAGAAAACAGAGCTGGAGATAAATCCATTTAAGATCTTTTAGATCTTTAGCAGAGAAGAACCAAACTGGGATAACTAACAGAGGATCCACCTCCAAAGCCAGGAACACATTGTGCCCAGTGGGAGTCTGTGTCAATTGCATCGACTGTGTATTCACGTTTTTCATATTTGGCTCCTGAAGGTGCAGCGTGGCAGCTGGTAGGACTTTTCCAGTATCATAGAATCATAGAATCAAAGAATCTTCATGGTTGGAAAGGACCTTTGAGATCATCGAGTCCAACCATACACATACACAAAAAAAAAAACCCAAACAAAAAAAAACCCACACAAAACCAAGCCCCTGCAATCTCTGCCACTGGAGCATGCCCTGAAGTGCCACATCTAGACGTTTCTTAAATACCTCTAGGGATGGTGACTCAACCACCTCCCTGGCAGGCTGTTCCAGTGCCTGACCACTCTTTCAGTAAAGGAATTCTTCCTAATATCTAACCTAAACCTCCCCTGCCGCAACTTCAGACCATTTCCTCTGGTCCTGTCATTATTCCCCTGGGAGAAGAGGCCAACACCCACCTCTCTCCAACCTCCTTTCAGGTAGTTGTAGAGGGCAATGAGGTCTCCCCTCAGCCTCCTCTTCTCCAAGCTAAACATGCCCAGCTCCCTCAGCCTCTCCTCAGGTGACCTGGTCTCCAGACCCCTCACCAGCCTGGTAGCTCTCCTCTGGACACGCTCCAGCACTTCAATGTCCCTCTTGTACAGCAGGGCCCAGAACTGAACACAGCACTCGAGGTGAGGCCTCACCATGTTGAGGTTAATGCCCATTAGCACCCAAGTCAGGCACTGAAGCACATACAGCAATCCCACCAGGTCCCATTTGTTCTTTGTATAACTTTAAAGTATAGTGCTCAATAAAAGACTGACTCCCTCGCCCCATAGCTTTGTTGGTTGAGAAGACTACCACAAGGACATGCTGGTCACCACTGTCACTGGAGCCTTTGCACTTGCTAGAGCAACCGCTCAAGCGACCATCTTAGTTTTTGGCCATGGGCTGCAGGACAACCCCACAAGTGGCTCCAGCAGCTGGTCCGTAGCTGCAGAAATCTCCAGGAGAAGAGATGTGACACCTCCAGGTTGCCCAGCCGCAGTCTAAAGAGAACATGAACATAGCTACCACTTCTGTGTGAGAGAGGCAGCCCTCCTGAAACAGCCCACCCCCAAAGCGTGGGGGCAGCAAAAAGAAACAACCCCAGGCCACATGGTTCTCCCATTTCAAAGACAGAAACACAGCCCCAACACAGCTCCAGGGACTGATGCAGGGAGCAGCCATGGACCTCAGCCACTGAACAAACCAATGTCATGGGGCAGGAGAAGAGATGAGGATGAGAAAAGTGCTGTCGGAGAAGAGCAGCCAGGGCAGACACAGCGTATTTCATTTGCCATTGTTATGGAGGATGGCACTGTATAAAGAAGCGCCATTTCCCAGGAAGAGCTCCCATTTGATATTTTCCATGGAAAAACGTTTCTGAATAATTCAAAATCAAAATTCGCTGACTTGTTTCATCTCCAGCCACCCTTTTCTCTTCCCGTTGCACTAACAATAGAACAGAGCAGGACAGGACAGGGTGGAATATATTTTTCACCTTATTAAATGAAATTGCCTGACATTCATGACACAGTGTGACACCGCTGAAATGCTTCATTTCAAGAAATCTGTCTGATGTTTCCCACCAGAAATATTTCAGCTCTTCTGTTCTGCAAAACATTTCAAAATTCCAACTTTTCACCCCAATTAAGGACAGAGACAAATTTCACGATGCTGGAACATCTCACAAGACTTACCATTTGAGCGAGTTTGCAGTTAGGCTGCTGGGTTTGCATACTACCGTGCCCAACCTCTAACTCCATCGTTCTTATAATAAAATGGAGAATTTCAATTATAGGTTTAAATACAAAAAGAAAAATTGACCGCTGGGAAATCTGAGCAGGGTTTTCTCTGGGGTTGTGAATTTCACGTGATGCTTCTAGAAATAAAAGACACATCAGATTATCACATATCAAATTTATAAAATTGAAAAAAAACCCCAACCAACAGAACAAGGGCTATGCATTCAGCGCTCACCTTGCTCTAGCCATTCTAAGCTATTTCCAAACACATCAGCCATGTGCTTTTCTCTGCCCCATTTAAAGGCATACTTCTTTGTCAATGCTAGTTTTACATTAATAGATATTAATGGCTTTTTCTCTGATTTTCAAATTGACCCAAGAACTTCAATATCTTGACAGGTTACTTGAAATGACCGTTCAAGTCAGCTTGCATTTGTCACACATTTAATTCACAGATATTGGACTTGTCAGCTGAATTTTTCAATTTGGTATCAGAGAAAACCAAATCGCTATTGACACACCACAGGAACCGTCCTGCTCCCAGGATACAAAATGCCAAAGGTTACCACAGGGGGCCCCTGGGGGACAGAGGGCCATAAAAAAGGGGAAAATGGGTTGTCATGAAGTTTGCAGGCAGTCCTGAGAAAAAAGAAAACAATCTGCTCCTGCTTTTTGATGCTCACACCAAGTATTTCCTTAGTTGAGTCTTCGTTAGTCAAGCAAGGCTGCAGGTTTTCTTTGTCCCCAGTACATTTTCTATTATATTTGTAAGACTTAATTTTGGGTCTCAGGTCTGTGCACCTTAGACTTGCTTAGTTTTGCATCTGTTTGGCCTATTTTTTGGAGTGGAGCAGAGGAGAGCAGGGGAGGGTAGAGTGGAATGGAAAGGAATGGAATGGAATGGAAAGGAATGAAATTAGAATAGAATAGAATAGAATAGAATAGAATAGAATAGAATAGAATAGAATAGAATTTCAGTTGGACGGGACCTACAGAATCATCTAGCCCAACTGCCTGACCACTTCAGGGCTCGACAAAAGTTAAAGCATGTTATTAAGGGCATTGTCCAAATTCCTCTCAAACACTGACAGGCTTGGGACATCAACCACCTCTCTAGGAAGCCTGTTCCAGTGTTTGACCACCCCCTGTTGGAGGTGCAAGATGGTTGGCAGCAGCCATTTAATTATAGTCAAAGTCTTAAAAAAACCCACAATAAATATTTAACCATTAATCTACTCACTAAAGCACACTTCGTAGTGGTTACTGTACATTTAAAAAACAACAGACCCTCCAGCGGGAAAAAATTATAAGAAGGGAGCTGAGCTTGATGAACAGCTTTTTAAATAAAATTATTGGGTGTAAGACTTGTATACACTTTTGCATTCAGCTGCCTATTCGTTTATTGAGCTGCCTTTTTGATGGACAGATGGCCACACAGAAGATGTACAAAGCAATGTCAGAGTCTGTGCAATCGTTTTTAAATCACATCATGTCACACGGAATCATCACTAATAACAAAGGCTCCGTGTGCGATGATGACAGTCCTGAAGACGATACTGTAATACTGAGACTCTCATGAGCAGCGCAGCTTCAGGTTTCTTCATATCCTTTTTTTCCTGCCAGTCACATACTGAAAGCACCAACCAGGGAAGACTGGCAGCAGTGTCCTATGGAGAGCAGGATGATGACATAAGTTCAATAACCAGGGAGTGTCTCCCAGAGACCAAGTGAAAGCCTGAAAGAGTTTCACATACACCGTTGGACGGGTGAGGATTAATAATTAGGCTTTCTCATTGTCTTGGACTTTAAAGTTCATATCCTTGCTGCTCTTCCAGCACAGCCAGTCAAAAGAAAATGGCTACCACACTGTGGCAAATCTTTAGGTTGCTCCAGGCATGGTCCCCCTTCTCTTCACTAAGACCTTTATAGAGCTCCGTTCCAGCCCCATCAGTGTGCGACAGGAGCAGTAGTTCCACAGAAGTCAATAAATTAATCCCGGAATACAACGACTGAGACGAATGTGTACATTTCTTCATTGATATTGACTGCAAAACCCTAAAGGTAATGAGTAACAAATTCCAGGATTCCCTGGCAGCAACGGCTCAAGCGGCTGCCAACCCCTACCTTCCATGAGTCCATCTCCGTGCCGAGAGTGTGATGGGTAAGTGCTTCAGTCACCACCAAAAACCCAGCCTGCCCTCCCCGAGTCCATCTCCATGCTGAGCCAGCACTCAAAAGCTCCCGCTCAGCCTGAGCACCTCAGGACCACTTTGAAGCTTCACCGCTCCATACATGGCTCTCTCCTAATCTCTCCTGCTGCTTGGCAGCGGGGACAGGGGAAAACCATCTTGGGGGAAATCCCTGCTGCTCTGCAGGTTTCAGAGGAGTCTTGGGCATGAGAGCTAATGGTCACTGTTAAAAGTATGCCCAGGGGTCAGTACTGGGCCCAGTCCTGTTCAATATATTCATCAATGACCTGGATGAAGGGATAGAGCAAGTTTGCTGATGATACAAAACTGGAGTCCGTCTCTGGAGACATTCAAAACCTGCCTGGATGCGTTCCCGTGCAACCTACTGTAGGTGAACCTGCTTTGGCAGGGGGGTTGGATTAGATGATCTCCAGAGGTCCCTTCCAACCCCTACCATTCTGTGATTCTACGATTCTGTGAAGACGCAGAATGTGATGGGTAAGTGATTGAGTCACCACCAAAAACCCAGCCCGCACCCCTCCACTTCTGAGCTAAAGTCTCGGCAGCTTATTATTGTAAATACTTTCCCAGAGGATTTAGTTTCATGGTACCCCAACACGTAGCAGTATGGTGGGATGGGATGCCATGGAGGGAGCCCACGCATGGGTGTGTGGCTGGATTGAATTCCCTCAAGGAGGAATTACGGATGGCATTTTTGATGAGGAGATTTATTCACGCACAGGATGCAGCCGGTCTCCTCAGCTTCCATCTATTTTCTTGTAATTACAGGGACATATGGTTGTGTTTCATAATTAATTTCCACAAATTAGGGGCGTTCAGAGTTGGCTGCTTAGAACAAAACAATCAAGGTCTTATGTGAGTTTGCATTTTCATTCATTTATTTACAAATATTTGTAAGTTGGTTGTCCCAATAGCAACAAGAAGACTTTATACCTTCAAAACCCATTGTCACAGGAGACCCCAGGGCCCTCAGTGAATCTAAACAAAATTAATTTCCCAACACCATTCCATGGCCAGAATATAATTTTTCTACAGCTGGGGAGACTGAGACAGAAAAAGTGTTTTGATTCAATTTTATAATAGGAACTCCGGCAGGGAAAATTTAGGTCAAAATGCTTTTGCCAAAAGAGGAGAAGAATCCACAAGAATGATAAAAATAAGATAAATACTTCAATTCATATTTAGAATTCCCCTTTTTAAATTACATAGCTACTTTTCCTGCTAGAATATTACCTAGACATAATAGCATTGTACTTTTTACTACAAAGAAGTATTGTATGCATTGTTATAACTACTTGGATTTATGGAGGATCAGTGATTAGACCTTCCCAAGGAACATAAATCCTGGGAAAGCTTACAGCTGTCTCAGGCTGTAAAGATTTGCTTTGGTTTTATTTTGGTTTTTCTTCAAGTATACGCTGTTTATGGGTATTAATGATTTTATATGTCATACATATAAATAAATCTGGAAATAACAGGAAGGAATTAAGAGGTCTCAAAATTTCCCTGAATACCCAGAAGAATTCCTGGAGAATGAAGCAGTGGAATAATTCCCCAGGTAAGCAGCCTCTCATTACCTTCCAAATTTAATTACTGCTTTGAATGTAGCACTGGAAAAACAAACAGTAATGAGAAAAACCCTGCCGTGTCAATAAATTGTTTCTATTTCCTACTTGCAGGATTATTAGGTAAGTTTTTTCTTTTTGATACAGAGACGGAGTGAAAGAGCTCTACACATTGCAACTTTTCAGTGGGTCCCCACGAATCCCTTCCGTTTCAAACAGAATATTCTGCTTTTATGCCTCAGCATTTAAATACATTCTCTCCTGACATTAAACAAAATAACGCTGCAGAAAAAAAAAAGAAAAAACAAATCTCTCTAGGAAAATAACAAAACCTTATTTTAATTACTGTGGGATCCAAAGAAAATTCCAGATTTTTTTAAAGATGTGGGGGTTTCCCCTCCCCATACAGCCAATTGTTCAGTACAGTTAGCAGCCAAAGGAATTATTCAGGGAAAAAAAACAAACAAACAACAACAACAAAAAAAAACCAAACCAAAAGAATAATACTCTAGGAAGTTGTTTAAATAAATATGCAAAGCAGATTGTCTTATTCTATTCATTTATTTAGAGGAAAAAATCCAGTGGAATTTGTTTGGCATTTCCTGAAGACTGTGCTTGCTAATACAAATATTAAAGGGATAATTGCGCTTAATATTCTCTGGCCACAGAATCATGGAAAAATTCAAGCTGGAAGGAACTCCTAGAGGTCCCCGTCCAACCTCCTACTCAAGGCAGGACTAGCTTCAAATTCCTTCATATTTAAGGTTTTATTGACTTATATATCAGCTCTAGACCAGTAACAGATAATTCCGTGGTGCTTAGCCTGTGATGTTTCGAGCAGAAACAGAGTGGCCAAAGATGCCATTCTGGGGCAGTGTCCTTCATTATGATCTGAAAGTAGATCGAATAAATCCACCTTAAGCATGAGTTTCCTCTTCCCTGGGGCCCGATCTTCCTCCAGTAGGACTCCCAGATGATGCTTTCAGTCTAAGCCCGCTCTGGAGACCTACCTTGACACTGTTGGATGGCCATGGGGCACATGAAGGTCACATAGGGCCCATAGCAGCCCAAGCCACCACCAGCCTAAGCCACTGCCAGCTGCCCTGAACCCAACTAACCCCAGGATGCATCGCGCCCAACACACAGCCAGGCAGCGGTGAGCCAGGGGACGCAGTGTGTGCCTTCTCCCAGACCTGCTCTTTACCCCTCCACAGCAGCACAGCCACAGCCATGGACCAGTGCTCCTCAAGGCAGGACTTCACCCTCACTGACTGCCTGAATTACACCTAGGCCTATTAAATTCGAATTATTGTTCTTAATACTGTGGCGGAGTGAAACGATGCAGGCAGTACTTCAGAGGCGAGACGAACAGTGTCACATCTCCCAGTCTCCAGTGGGACTTATTATGGCCATTTACTCCCGTCTCTTTGAGCCCAGCTCTAATTCGCTCCTTTCTGCAGCTAAACAAACCGCAGTCCCCCAGCACACGCAGAAATACATTTTCACAAGCAGCGAGTACCGTGTAAGCCAAGCAATCCCAGCACCAGCAGCAGAAAGGGATTATGTAGCTACACAGAAAACAGCGCAAGAGAAATTTAATTCTGCTGTTTTAAGGATTTGCAAAGATCATTTGTCCACAGAGAAAAAATAACATCAGAGGGTAAAAGCATGAGTGACTGAGCGCGATGGCCTATGCACGTCCCTCCCTTTCGCTCTAACAGACATGACTCGGAAATTCCACACACCTCTCCCTGCGCCGCGGCTTTCTCCTGACTCCCAACAATGCCGTGCAGGTAAGCAAACAGAGGAAAGAATGACAAGATGGAAAAGTAAATGAGGGAGAGAGGATCCCACGTTATGTAACATCGCATTTAGAGGATTAATTGGGACAGGCTGATAAGGATGAATTGAATGTGTGAGAGCTACAGTTGTTTTAATTGAGCAGCTTTTCTCCAGGGAAGAGAGCTAAGTTTAAACCATCTGTCCAATTTCAGTGTCATTTGCCAAGGAAATGATTAAATATTTTAAGATTAAATCAAAACTCTGGGAATCAAGGCAGAAGCCTAGAAATAAATGATTTGGGGGTTTGCTTTACATGCAGTAATTTGAAGTTGAGGTTGGTGAATTTTAAATACCATTTCTCCCCCCCGTGTGCACGTACACACACTCACGCTTGTCCACAGCAGCTAAGTGAAAAATTGAGCCGTGAGGCATTTTGCAGCATTTGAGTGAGCCAAAGGCCAGTGTGCAGCAAGGGGCCAGACAAAACCCCAACGAGAAAGGCTGGGACGGCATCTGCCACGCCGGGAGAACCCAAAAAGGCACCTGGGGTGAGGGGTCCTCTCACAGGTGCTCTAGTGACAGCCTCAGCAGGAGAGTGAACATGGTAGCACAGACCCCACAAAGTCATTTTCTAGGAGGCTAAGAGCGTTTCTGAAGTCTAACAAAGCATCTGAGTTACAGCTACTAATCGCAAAGCTAGTTTGTGGGGGAAAACCAAGATTTGTTGCCCCAAGGCAACTAAAGAAATAAGTGATTTCAGATGATGCCTCATACACTAAGCAACTCCTTCGCTGCCCCCACATGTTGTACTCCCTCCGTGGTGTCCATCCACCCCTCGTATCAAGCTGTGAGTTGTTGACCAAGGCAAGGGGGAGGTGAGGGCACAGCAGAACAGAGCTACTGGGCCTGCAAGTCCCCTAGCATCTGCAGGGCCATGCAAGGTGGGCAGAGTTCCTGCTTCCCTGCCTGTTCAGGGCACAGTAGAAAGATTTTTCCCTTTGCCACCTTACATCTGAAAAGCATCCAGCAGCTGGGACTGCAGGTAGGTTGGTTGAAAGGATTGCCTGCTCAGAGTGCAGAAAGATTTGTCTGGAGTTTCACTTAGCTACCCTGACAAACAGCACATTTCATTTAAACGCGGCAGTCATACCATGCCCATCGCTGAAAGATGCTGGTGAGAGCTTGGTTATGATTCAATTTCAGATTAGGAAGCCTAAATTTTAGATGTCTACATTTATGCTGAGTGTATAAACTCCCATCATAGTCAGTGGAGTTTTAGGGATCATTTTGTTTCTCTAATCAGAGTTGCTGAGTGCCATTTGAGGGACTTCAGGGTGTCTGCAGAGGGCTGGTGTATACACCGCGATGTCTGCAGAGACCCGTGTTCTTCTAGAGACCCCTGGGACCTTCTAGGACCTCTGAAATGATGAAAGGCACCTGTGTTTAGGACACTGCATCCCACCCCTAGCCAATGTAGTCTACATGGCCTAAGGAGTGATTCAGCTGACCAGCCAGCTTACCCTGCTTTAGGGTGAGCATCATCATTCTCCGGATTCTATTGACCTGATCTCCACGGACTATAATGTGAGTTTAGATACCAAGTGTACATGTAGGCATATACATGTAGGCACATACATGTAGGCACCTACATTTAGGGGGTCTTACTCTTGACCTGAATCCCACACCTTATATCTAGTTTCTAGACATCCTCCTTTCCAGTTTCAAAATACCTGTTGTATGACCCAAAAAATCACTCTGAGCCCTCTGGTCCCAAAGGCAGCTCCCTAACAACAGCCATGAGGAAAGCAGCTTTTCTCCCTCTATACTTGTCTTTGATGTTCCGGACAGTTTTAGAGAAGGGAAAGGAGCAGGTGCTTCTTCATGATGGCACAGACTTCCTTGGTACACCGCTGAGCGCTGGAGCAGGGCTCAGCAGATGATGCAGGCAGTATCCCAGCACCCTAACACCAGCCCAAAGTGTCACCTTTTCCATAGAGGACTTGATCCTACTCCTGAACCGCTCCGTCTTCAACATGTAAAGCCCTGTGCCTGCCCTTGTAGCACCAGGGCAGACATAACAGCTAACAGAGACTTTACCATACCTCAGGTGCCCTTAGGACACGCTCACCGTGGGTGAAGCATTATGGTTGCATCGCAATTTAATCAGGAGCCACATGATAGCAGAGATTTTCCCACAGAGGCTCAAGTTGTAGCTCCAGGTGCTGAAGGGAGAATCCTTGCTTTTATTTCTTGTTATTATAAAGGATGTTTCTGTCCTTTCTGCCTATGGAAGAAACCTAGACAACCTGAGCAAAGCAAAACAAGCCAACAAACCCAAAGTGAGCATCATTATTATTTTCCCCTAAAATCTGATGGCTTTTAACCGAAATTCATAACGGGCCAAGAAGTCTTGCTCCTGGTAATGCTGTAGGAGGGGATTAATCTCAGTTTTTTCCAGTTGCTGAGCTCCTTTCACCGGCAATGAAGAGAAACAGGCCCTTTCCGAGGGAGACTCATCTCAGACAGGTCTCTAAGACATCGCGTTCATGGATATAAAACTTGACTAACTCTGGGTTAAGAACAAATCATATCTTTGCTGATCACCGCTGCAAACTGATGATAGATATTTTTCGGATGTGTGATTCAATCAGGTTTTAAGACCTAAATGTTATTTAGGTAGGGCAGCCAACTCCTTAACCTCATTAGTTACAGATTTTTTTAACTTCTGTTTTTAACTTCCCTCAACAACAGGCTGCATTTCCTAATGTCCAGTTAATTACTTCCATCAGCTTCCCTTTCACCCTTATTAAATATTGATTTGTTTACAGAAGTTTTCACACCACCTCTTAATCTGAACTACTTTGTTACCAAACTTGCTTTTATCGATGAGCAAATTACTGGTTTTCTTTGGCAATCCAAGTAATCTTTTCACGTTATTATTTTTACTTCTTTAAAAACAGCCACTTACCAAGTACCCAGAATAAGTAACCACTTGTTGGAGTTTCCTCCTGGTTGCACAAAACGTGTCTAACTGGGGCACGATCATTGGCACCCAGGAAAAAACTCAGTATCTGTTCAGTGCTGCATTTCTCTACCCTAAAACCCTCCACTATTGACCTTCTCTGTAGAATAAGTAAAAGGCTGACCTTCCCCCATGGAAGGTGTATTCTTAACTTATAAAAGTATACTGTAAAATTTTATCCCATATCCTAATTTTCAGGACTGCCAAGGCTATTTTATTACTAGCAGCATGACTTCTTGAGCATCTTTTGACTGGAATGGTGAGGCATGAGAGAGTACAGCTGATATAACCAATAGCATAGCCAATTTGATGAAGAAAATACATTTGCGAAAATACATTTGCAAATAGAGGAATTTTTAATGTGAGAGTATCTAATATTTTTCCTTTCTTATTAAAAAAAAAAAAAGAAGTAGGTATTATTTTGTATGCTGGAAAACATTCTTTGTGATAGCAAAGTCCTTTAACCATTGAATTTTTCTTCACTTCTGACAATATTGTTTCTTTCTAGCCTGGACTTTCAATTTAATGAAGGAAACAAAGGCTGTATTTCTTCCTGGTAAATTTAAAATAAATGAGAAATGTTCTGATGAAAACAATCTTCATAGAATTATACATCGTATTTTCTTCTGCCATTGCAAAATGTGTTGAAAAATATAGCGTAGAATAACCCAGGCACAACCAGTCTGTGTGTCTATTTTAAAACAGGATTATTGGATATTTTTTCCTCTCTGCTGGGTTATACTTTCTACTGAAAACAGTGGCTTGTGCAGGCTAAGATTAAATTTCTGCTAGAGCTATTTCAGGGGAAAACTATAGAAAAAGGAAGAAAGATATAACCGAACTAGATTTTGCACTTCTTTTTTTCCAGCAATTTCTATTTTATCTTTAGAGAACTTCGTTGTTAGAAGACAACAAAATGACAGAAACTCTATGTCTGTGGGGAAACCCCTCTGAACTGTTGGTCACTGAGAGCACAGAAGTGAAAACACAAACCCTGGTGCAGTCACTGAGGACCGAGAAGATGCCTGCAAGGTTTCCATCAGAGCGCAGGACGGGAGCATGTCCTTGGTGGTGCAGTTTAATGGGAACCGGCATCTCTTCCCAGCGCTTCCTCATTAGTCACAGCCTTCAATTTTTGTGCTGGTTCTGATTAAATAGTTACAGCCTGTCCCAGGCTGGACCATTACTGATGCTGGACTGGGGTAGGAGGGCATAGGAAGGCTACAAGCAATGGAAAATAAAAGGGAACTAAGAGCCCAGGACTCACATCACAAAACCACCTTGCCAACCACGAAAAAGCTCTGTTTTACATAGTTGTTTTGATTGATTGTTTTAATTCACTTTTCCAGCTCCAACTGCAAATAGCTCCAGGGCATAGTTGGTGGAAAATTTCTTAACCCTGCCAGGCCTCCCTGGGACGTTGTGCCGGGCAGCCACACAAAGAAAACGGCACCGTAGCTGGGGTTTGACAATACACCACCCAATAGCTGCTACACGAGGT
Organism: Rissa tridactyla; assembly: GCF_028500815.1. Taxonomy (NCBI): domain Eukaryota; kingdom Metazoa; phylum Chordata; class Aves; order Charadriiformes; family Laridae; genus Rissa; species Rissa tridactyla. The sequence goes on along the minus strand of NC_071468.1, from coordinate 110,555,576 downwards.
GCTGCCAAGAAAAATCCAAGGCCTTTCCATTTCTCCATGGTAGAAGAGACATTGCCATCCCGCAGAAGTGAGACTAGGAAGCACGGGCTCAGGGACCCATCACAACAACAGCCCTGCACTATAAGCTGAGTTCACTAGTCCCACAGCACAGGGTTGGGTTTTTTTGAAATAACGTGTTTGGATGACTACCAGCACTAAGAAGGGGAAGGAGTAACGTTATCTCCCAGCAGCTCAACCAGAGAGCAGCTTCCCTGGCTCCTGCTGCAGCAGCTGGAGACCACGTGGCTGGAGGGACCTTCTGTACGTCTGTGTGCTGTGGACCCCACCAGCATCTCCAAGAGGAGTTCAGCCACAAAGCTCTGGGCACAGCTTTCTGCTGAACTCCATGTCCTTGGACTAGCCCTCTGCCAACCAAAAGCCCATGCGCATCCTACAACATCCTCTCATTGCTTGTCAGGCTACACAATACAAGACCACAGATGAATCAGTTCTGGTGTGGAAGGGCCACAGACAGCACAGAACACCTAAATAAAGCTGACGGGCTGCCTGCTGTCACTTCTTAAAGTAGGTTAAGCATCTCTTCTCCCAAGGCGAGAGGGGGTTCATGGCTATGAAACCTGTGGTGTTGCTGGCGTTACTGTCCCTTGTCATACGCATGTGTGTCAAACAGGCAAAACTCCTCCGATCTTATTCTTCTGTAGTGCAAATGTGTGGCTTGGTAATTTGTGCACATTGTTGTAGGGCTGCAGGTTAAACAACTGAAGCGAACGCAAACGGAGGAGCTCTGAAACCCTGCCGCAGGGGCATCTGCACCGGCTGAGACACACCTCACTGCGCCCTGCAAGCTCACACCGCCGCTGGCACAAGCGTGCGGGGATCGCACTGCAGCTCACCAAAATACCTGCCCGCCTCCCCCCACCGGCCTCTGCATCACTGAACTAAGATCACTTTTGACCCAAGAATGCCATCATTTATCCATTTCTATAAACACCCCATACACTTTCAGCAGCTTTCAGGCATGTATTCTGACAGCTTTTTAAGTCCCGACTTAAAATCACAAAATGCTTCGCTAACCCAAGAAGCAGCAGGGGAAGGGATACGGAAAGGGGAAAGGAATTTCAGTACAGAGAAGTTCTGCGTGACTTCAAGACAAAAAAAATGGCCAGGGAAATACATAAGACTGAAAAAGAGAAACAACCAAAGCAACAGTCTTGAAAGAAAAGCAGAAACGGAGGCAAAAACTTAGAATGAGTTGGGAAAATCGTAAGTCTGGGAATTAGCATTTGTGGCTGAATCTCAACACTGAGAGACACTTTTGCTGGAGAAACTGAGTCAGAAAGAAGTACTGTAATTTAACTTCAGTGCCCCAGAAAGCCAGTGGCAGAATCAGGACTAAATCTCCCTAGTTCAAATCCACTGCCTTTTACAGTGAGTTTGCTACGTTTGAAAGGTGAACCTAACCTCCTCACACTCCTGCCCAAAACAGAGAGGGATAAGACTGCCTCCTCTGAAATCAGGGAATATTTTATCACTGACTTAAGTATGGACCCAAATCCAACCCTCACACATGCCTTGATGACAATAGATCCCCACTTGATCAGCTCATCAAATCAAATCCTTGTGCCTGAGTTGAACTTGTCAGCAGAGGAGGACCCTCAAAATCCATGTGGTGCAAGAACTGGTGTCTGCTGCCTCCCCCAAGCAGTTAACACATGCGCTATGGGGGATGTTTGAAAGGAAGAAGGTCTTCCTCCTCCAGGAAAGAAGGCTGAGGTGCCTTGCTAAAGGTACAAAGTGCGCTCAAGGTTGTACCACAATGACAATCTCACCCATGTCTTCCAAAGACTTGTAAATGAAACGGCTTTCGAAGGGATCTGAAAATGATCCCTTCTTCCCCCAGTATCAGGGAGGAACATTGCTGCTGAGAACAACCTTTAGCAATACTACTTCAAATAAAAGAGATCGGGCAAATGAAAATGATAATGAAAAAATAACCAGCAGATAATGCTCCCTTTTATGTACTTTTTTTGAGTAAAGTTTTATGTGATGGCTTTGAAACTAAATCTAGAGTGTGTCTCTCATGCATCAGACAGGCTAACTATAAGATACCAAGACACTTGAAAGTCAGAAATGTAGGTGATGTTGATAACATCTTCGCATAGTGCAGTAATAACATTCAGTCACTCAAGGTCTTTCATTTTTGGAACTGCCCCATATGAGCGTGACATTCATTAGTTCAAACCTGCATTGTGCTACAGCAGTTTGGAAAAAAAAAAAAAGTCACTAGGAAAAGTATTAAAAATTGCATGAAGGAGTCTTTCCCTCGGGCATTTCTTTTCAAGGTCAGAAAGCCTCGGTCTTCTTTTTTTCTGCTGACATGAAAACATTTGGAGAGATGACGTGACACGAAGACCCACACCTAATCCAGCTCTTTAATTTTGAAAAAGCTTCGTCTTCACACAGTGTTTCAAATGTGACTTTGTTTGATCTCTACGAAATTAAAAAAAAAATGTGCTGTGTTCTCTGACATGCCTGCTGTAGGATGTACACGTAGAAAACCGCAGGGGGATCAGCAGAGCCTCATGAATAAAAAAAAACCTGCCCCAAACCCTCTTTCACCCAAACCAGAAGAGAACGTTTATGACAGCTGAAAGGCATGATGAGGGTTGTGTCTCAGCTTTTCTCTTATGGTCCTCTTTGCTTGGAGCAAAACAAAGTTCACTTGGTCTGCAGTGAGGGACCCTGTCCGTGTCCCCCACGGAGGCTGCCAGGCAGGAGCATATCCCGGGGAACACACACTGCCAGGAGCAGGTGCTCCCCTCGGCACCCCAAATCCCCAGCCCCTGCTTCCCCCATCACCTAGCACCCACATTTCACAGCATCCGTTCCTGAAGATCAACATCGGCCACATCAAGAGGAGAAACAAGCCCACTTGGGTTCCCCCTGTCGGAGAAAGCATGGCTATTCACAATGTGCCACCAAACTTTCAAAAGCCAAGATTTTAAAAATTCTGTGAAAATGCAGTTTATGGACCTGTGTAGGGGCAATTGTATCAGCGTTAAAAGCAGAGCTTGTCAATATTTTATGACTTTCCCTTCCTCTCACCTCCAGCCTTTCTTGCAGCGATAAAGGCCCTTTCTGAAGTTCAGACATACTTTTTCATAACAGTTCAGTTTTCTGATGACTAACTTTATCAAAATAACACAGTAAAGGGGAATAACATTTTGAAAGTATCAATGTGATACTTAAATCCTCTTTAAGTTCAGGCACTTAAATACTCCTGCTCTGCCAATTCGGTAGATCTGACTTTAGGGCTCCTAAGAAGAACACAGAAGCCCCAGGAGCAAAAATAACCCCATGGGTTTGGCACAAATTCACTCCCCCAGTTTTAACTTCCTTAAAAAAAATTTGACAGATTAACTTTATATCTTGCAGTTGTTAGACCGGAGTTGGGTACCGCCTGCCCAAACCACACCAACTTTAGACCGGGAGCGGTCTTTCCTGAAGGCAGCACAAGAGCCTGAAGTTGGTGTAGCCTCTGTGTCCTGTGCTCTGGTTAGTGTGAGACTGTGACTGCACTCCCGGCGTGCTCTGCTGGGTGACCCCCAATGCCCAGTGTCCTCTCCCCTCTGCTGTCCCCAGCTTCTCCTGTTTGCAGTGTGATGGCCCCTTGGGTCGTGCAGATGCAAGTCTTCACAAGGCTATGATAGAATGATGGAAATGATCCACACTTTGCAAAACAGAAAAGCTAAGGTTCTCCAAGAAAAAAGAAAAAAAAGCAATATTCATTCTGGCTCATTAAAGTTGATGGCACAACCCTACAAATAACAAGAGCAGGAAGGAGAGAGAAACAAGTGACAGCAGTGTTTTCTGAGGGGAAAAGAAAAAAAAAATTGCACATGGCAATCCAACCTGAGCTCACTGAAAATCAGGAGGACCTAGGTTCCTCTCTAAGACTTTTAGCACCTCCATCAGGCGCACACCCTTCATTACCCCTGTTGCCGCCTGTGCCCAGAGCTCCAAGGCAGGGCCAGCTCTTGCCTGCGGGCTGCCCCCAGCCCAGGCAGCCGGAGCTCAGCACACACTGCCACTGGCATTCGGACTTCCCTCAGGTAGGGAAGCAAAGAAAATAACCCAAAGCAAAGACCCCAAAGGAGTGGAGTTTTGTTTCTATGATATGGCAGGATTCCCACATGGCTTAGCAACATGCGAGTTCAAACTGAAGCTTTCTGCAAAGTTGGGAAATTCATAACCGCACCCTCATGCATGGACTCTTGGGTATCTAACTGGGCTGGGCTCTCGATCCAGTCTTACCCTCATGAGAGCATATCAGAGCGACTCTCCCATACCTACCGGCCAGGACATCGTATCTTTGAGACCACTGCCCCTCTGTAAAATTGTGCTGCAACTGGCTTTTGCGTGCATGGAGAGCTTCTTCTCTCCCAGCAGGAAGACAGATGCCCCCATACGGACTGCAACTCCGAGCTTCATTTCTGCAGGAAGCCAGCCTAAAATCTTGTGTAGAACAGTCCAAGTTCTGACCATGCACAGAAAGGAGACACATGGCCACAGACAGTGCAGTAGGCAGCTGGGCAGCCAGGATCAGCCCAAGGAGCTCATCCCCACCTTCCCATAACTTCACCCAGGAGGGCCGACACTTCAAAGCCCTTGGCCAAATCAGAGCTGCATCCAGGCTCAGTGATCCCCAAGGATCATGAGCAAGACCAAAAGGAGCCTCCTTTAAAGTGAGAGTAATTGCCATGGCCAAGTAAGCCAATGGACATGAACACAGGCCCCAAGGTGCTGCACACAAACCACGTGGACCCTGGGCAGCTCAGAGCCCCTGAGGGCTCGGGCAAGTCCCCATACGTGCTGCGCATGAGGAGTAAGGACACTCAGGGGTGGCAGATGAAGAGCAGCCCGACAGCACGCGATGCCGTGCCCCAGGATATCTTGTCACTGCTCAGACTCAAGTCTCAGCTTTACTGTTTCACTGAGCGCAGTCCAGCGAATCCATTTGCTCCCATGCTAACGCTCGGTTTTTTCACCCTCTAATTTTACAAGGACTTTCTAACACAGATAGCCTCTGTACTCTGTATAATACGGAAGGCTTCAGTGTTGACCTTTAAAGCTAATGGCTCTGTCTACATTTGAGATATTTGCATTCGTGTACTTAAAGCCAGCTCTTGGGCTGATCAGCACTGCGAGCAAAATTGCTGGCACTCCTGGCAGGCCAACCGGAGCTCCAGGGTCACACGTGTGCAGCGGGTCTGTTGTGGGGTTGGATCCAAGGGAGCCGTCCTGCCCTGGGATCAGGATGCTTCTCAGAGTTCGGTAGAGCAAGACGCTGCTGCTAATTTTATGGGCAGCAGCGGCATCTTTCCAGACACAACAGCAACATGTGGAAGGCAAAAGGACCACAGGATCTGCACTGGCTCAGTGTTCATGGCCAGTTTCCTCTCCTTCCTCATTACACCCAGGCGAGATGCTGAAGTAAACGGCTCAGCTGCCCAAGTGGATGCTTTCCTGTCAAGAATATATTTCAGTGATGCAAAACCTTCTTGGGATAAGGTTCCATAACACTGAGGTTACTGTCACTGACACTACCAGCCTAATCTCCAGTGGCAGTTCATCACCTGTCGTGTTTTCTTATCCCAGGAGAGTCTGGAAGCACTCTGAGCACTGGCTGCCGAGCACAAGAAACCGGTGCTCCAGTTTCTTTCAACATAGAAAAAACACACAAGAAAGGAAAATAACATTAAATGGCTGCCCGGTCCGCAGTCAGCCTGGCTTCTGAGCACAGTGCTCAGCATCGTTATGTCCGTGTGCCTTGCAGAACGGCACAGTCTTATGAAAGCCAATGTCTTAGATTTCTTCATATTTTAATAATCTCACTAGTAAGCTATATGAGTGCTAATACCTCTACTAGACCAACATAACCTTATCTGTTAGGTGACTACACAGCTGAAGGTAAACAGGAACTTTCATTACCTGAAAGGAAGGTGACCAATGTTCCTGAAGCAGAAAAGTTCACTTCAAAGTCCTGAAATGACAAAAGCAGAATTTTGGCCTTACAATTGTTACATATTTTTTGCCAGACTTTCATGCAGTTGGAAGTTTTCATATTTCATAAACCTGAGTTAGAGACAGACACAGAACAGAAAGAACTTTAAATCTGCACTGAAAGACTTAAAAGTAACAAATACATGGTCAAAGAGGGGGAAAAAAAAAGAAAAAAAAAAAAGGCGTTTTCTGACATGAACAGCTAGGAATCCCAAAAGTTATTTTCAAGTAATTTCATGGAAATTTTTTATGCCTCCAGTGAAGTATTTGCAGACAGTGCAACCTGGAATGGCTAGTATGCACTTGTCCATGATCTGCATCTAAGAAGTTCCCTATAATTAGTTAATGAGTAGACAGCAGTTAGGAGTTCTTATTTTAGTACCAACGCATGCCAGCAGAACAAAAAGGAAAGAGAAACAGGCCAGGGCTGAATTAAAAAAAAAAAAAAAAAAAAAAAAAAAAGAGGTTCTGCTGCATTTCCAGCAGCTGTAGAAAGTGGTCCACCCACCACATCTCTAACAGCGGCTTAGTCTTTAGGCGGCGGCTGTCACACCACGGTGCAGTATAGAAATGTAGACATGGCAGCAACCAAGAGATCAGCTAGTCTGTCTCTGTCTCCCTCCTCAAGGCAGGCTCACGTCTCCCCAGCAGGTCCTGACCCATCTCTAAGCTGTACAAAAGCACTATGGCTAGTAGAGGTTCTCCAGAGCTGGGGCCATGCCTTCTAGCATCTCTTCCTCTGCCAGGCTAGGACATCCTCCAAGAGTGAAGAACTGCACTGGCAGGCTGGGAAGACCCAACAACACAGTCCTAGTGAGATGTACAGGACAACTCTGAAGAAACGGCGTTGTGGCTCAAAACTGATTGAAGGCTTAGCGTGGCAAGGACTTTACGTACCCAGCAGGGAACGAGTACCCAGCAGTGTCAGTTGTGGTCAAGCCCCTACAAATACACAAGGCAGGCCTTAAACGCTGACTAGCGCAGCTTTGGCTCCTCACCCATCTTCAGCTTCCCAAGCGTGGGCAAGCCCTTGACTGGGTGTCCAGAGCAACTGTCCCTTGTGCAAATGAATGCTGAGCATGGCACTGTGACATTGCAACTTTTCACTTAGCAGGCAGACAATTATTCCTCTTGTTTAATTGTGTCTGATGAGTGGCACACACAGGCCCCATGCGGTTTAAAACTTGACGTATCTTTTTATTTATCATAGCAGCTTCTACAGTTCTACAAATGGATGACACGCAATCCATTATCATTTTGGAAGCATTATTATTCATGCAAACATGTCCCAGAACCTTGGACTTTTTTTTTAATTCCTTTTTTTTTTTTTCCCCGCATTCCTTTTACATTCAGATTGCAAATTCCCTATCTTGCCAATGAGATTTCCTCCTCCTCACCAACCCAAAATAAATTAGAGAACAAGCTGCTGTCTCTAAAAGCTTTATAAATAAAACATACAGCACATACACACACAAAGGCTACAATTTCAGAGTACTTTTGTATCCTGGATGGATTTAGAGATGTCATTGCAAATGCGCAGATGCTGCCAGTCACGGGAGCTTAACAAGTGCTCTGCAGTTTGACATCCCATTAGATTGTGGCCCTTTGTGGCAGTTGCGGCTTTCCAGGGCAGAAAGTAACACACCAATTGCTTCTATCAAGGAGAGAAAAGAATGGTAACCACACTGGCGTATTCAACAAGGGACCGAACTACAATTACTCTTTCCTGGCTCAACTAAATAAAAATTATGACAGTTCAAAAGAATGCTAAAAAGTTTTCTGAAAGTGGAATAATCACATCATTTGGAAACATTTGCTTTTTTCTTTACTTCAAAAAGGAAATATTTTTCCTTTAAAAAACCCCACAATTTGAGGTTTTGTTTTATTTTCTTCTCTTTTCCAACAGAAACATGCAAAGCATGAAGAGAGGACAAGAAAAAAAAAAAAAGAAAGTAGTCCCAGAGCTGAGAAAGCCTGTTTTTTTTTCTATAAATTTGTGCTGACTTTTAACTCAATTAACACAAAGCTGCTGTTTCGGCATCACCCACCTGTTGGAGACGCCGCAGGGGAAGGCTGCCGGCGCTGGCCTGGTGGAGGGACAGGCTGTGGCAAGGTTTCCTTCCCACAGCTTCTAACGCGGCCCGAACGCCGACTTAAAGCTTTCCGTGGCTTCCAGGCCTCCGCACGCTCAGAGACTAAAAAGGCAGAAAAAAGGAAGGAAAAAGAAAGAAAATTGGAACGGGAGAAAAAGACTCTGTTCCAAACTGAATAGCCTGAAACTTTTTATGTTAACCCATGTTTTGAAAAATAAGATTTGACCCGTAAAAAGCAGTCACCCATTCCCCTACGCCACCAGCATCCACCGCGGGGGTGAGGAGGAGGCCAACTCGGTCCCTGCCTGCCCGGGGACCACAGGGACCAGCCAGAGGATGCTCTGTCTGATCCCAGCACGGAGCAAGATGGGAAGCGTGCAGTTCCTCTGACTGACCCTGAGTATCTCTGGGAAGGGAAGTCCCCCTGCACCAAGCCTCAGGCAGAGTGTCTGGGGCTGCAGAAACCTCTGTCTGTCCACCTAGCTCACAAAATAAGTGTCCAAATAATCGCCTTGCTTTTTTAAAGGGTTTAAAAGCGTCCTGAGGGATCAAACAGCCAGATTCAACAGCCAAAACAGGTTCTGTGGACTCGTGCCCGTCACAAAAGCTGTCGCCCTGAGCCAGGTCGCAGATGTGGTTAGCTTCAAGTGCCATAGAATGGTTAGAGTTGGAAGGGACCTTAAAATTGTCTAGTTCCAACCGCCCTGCCACGGGCAGGGACACCTCCCACTAGACCAGGCTGCTCAAAGGGTGTTGTGGCCACTAAAAAGCTGATACAGAAAAAGAGCCTGTCTGGAAATTTTAAAAGGAGTGATGCATTTTAAATATTTTTGAGGTCAGGTTCACCCTGCAGGACTTGAGTGGCTCTGCACCTACAGAAACTTCTGTTAGACTTCCACATAAGCAGGTGACACAGCCTAGTGCGTTAACCTGGCTCTCAGCAGTGAAGCAAACACAGAAACCCTGCATGTCTCTGCTCTCCCAGGGGCTGTCTGACCCCCTCCAGCAGTTTGCCGAGGTGGGACATGCTAGGAGGCTTTTTGGGAAGCCCCAGCCATGACTAAGCCTCTGCAGAGGGATGTACCTGGCCTCACTGGCCTTTCCCATGAAACAGGACACACACAAACTTCAGATCACCATTGTCTGCCCTGAAACAGGGGGTTTCATCACCCATGTGGGTGTCTGGGTTTTTGGACAACACTAAGCTCCTGGCCTCAGTGAAGGCCCACAGTAATCAGAGCTAACAAACACCTCCTTCCATTCCTGTTAGCTTCATCAACCTCCGTTTTCACTGCATTTCCCCTCTTCTTGGGTTAGGAGGAAGAGTAAAGGACGCTTTGAAAAATAAGATTTGATCCGCAAAAAGCAGTCACACAATCGTCGTCACCACCAGGCAGTATCTCCACAGCGTTCTCCCAGCCTGTTTGCTCAGCTCCTTTGCAAACCAGACAGCCCCAGCCTCCCTCACACAGACCCTCCTGTGTTGTCAGCCACGGGGGCTTATCCCACCCTGTGTCCGTCGTGCTTTTTGGAAATGGGGGTCTGAATCCGCCCCAGCTGACTCCCTGCACCTACCTGGGGCACCTGCACTAAGAGCGTGACCTTGACTGGATGGGGGGGGGCCTCATGCTTGTACTCCCACTCCGCAGAGACAGCCCTTGCACGGGCTCATTCTGCACCTCCAACTCCAGTGCATGAGCTGAGCCCACGCCTGAGCTCCCCACAGCACACGGTGTGGTACCACCACCAAGCCCTCCTCCCCGGGCAAGCCGGAGCATCCATCCAGGGCAGCCGTGAGGAGGGGGGAGGCTCAGACCAAGGGAGCAAGCAGCAAGATGAGGTCCATATGAGACAGAGTGCTCGTGCTGTTGTTTCCAGGTGGTTTAAGGAGCTGCCTCTCACCTCTTCTCCAAAAACCACTTTTTCCTGGTTGTTATTTACTGGTGCTCAGCAGAGCCTCCCGGGACACGCCTGGGGCTGGGTCAAACAGGCAAGGCTGCCACGCACAGGCAGACAGCTACAGCGCTAAGGCTTAAAGCCAGAGTCCAAGGCAAGGTGTCAACAGGCAAGGGACAAAGGAGAAAAACAAGCTGCCATCTTAAATGCGATTTCAGCAATTCAAAGGAGTCATTTTAGTCAATCCGCTGGTTAACGAGTTAGCGGCACTGGCCCAAGGTCTAATCACAAATGGGTAGGAGCATTTCTCCAATGCTATCATTTATTTCTCCATTTCCAGTGCTCCATTTCAATTTGAAGAGCAGCACTAAAAAGGAGAGAGAAATCAGCTTTCCGTCTTTATCAGAGAAAAACGCGTGTAAGAAACCGCAAATGCCAAGCGTACCTCCTCTCCATCCTTGTCTCTCTTCATACCAGCCCAGTTCCCCAGTCTAATGCAGCTGACAGTCCTTTAGTGAAAAGAAATATTTGCAGTAGGCATTGCTGAATGTTACAGAAACACTGAAGAGCAACTAGAGATCAATTAAACAGCCTTATCCCTAAGCAGCAACACGTTGAAATGCAGGAAAGAAGAGCAATAACCAGCAATGGGTCAACGCAATGAACCAGCTTCATTAAAATTGATCTACCCGTAAAAATAAATCCTGATGCAGTGCAGCTAGGGTTTCATCTTATTTGCATGTGATCTTCAGCATCAGCTGGTGGTAACAAGATGACTAGATGAAGGCAGCAGAAAAACATGGTATTAATTATGTAAACTCCTCAGTTCTAGGTACTAAGTACATCAAAATCTTCACCCCTTCAGAGTTCAGGAGAATTCAAAGGCAGCTTTTTGGCTTGTGTCCCTTCCTTGCTTTCCGAGGGCAGGAGACAGCAGCTGAAGCAGTACTCTGTGATCAGTCCCTCTGACCACGCTGCCTTAGAGGGGTCATCCTTCTCTTTGAAATCATCTTTAGCCATCTCTCTCCCTTCAGGCATAATTTAGTTTATTAAAAGACATAGCAGAGGGAGACTGAAATGGCCATAAAGCAGGAAGAAGGTGTAGAGGAGCCCAGATATTATTCTTAGCTTTGACAGGTCTGTGAGGACATCTCTAGGCGGGACTCTGAAGTAGGCAAAGTAGCAGATGGTGATGGGCAGCAGATGAGAGGCTTTCCCTCATCACTGCTCTCTCCACTTTTGGAGGAGGCATTCAGTGAGCATCCATCCCAGCCATCCTGGCTGTTATTTCTACATGTCCTCCTGGATGTTTCCATCAAACCTGAAAGCTGAACATCCCTCAGGTATTTTGTATATTTTGCTGAGACTGGGGCAGCTCTTTCAAAAGCAAACAGGACTAAGACTGCATCCTTTGTCAAAACCATCTCACTGGTGCTGTTACAGCCATCCTGATTTACTGATCTTCACTCCACTAGCGATACCCTAAGAAGGGTTGGGACCAGAAATAGGACTACATCTGTAATGAGGTGACACAACACTCTACAGCTGAGCTTTTTTTGACCCTGGGGGATAGTTTCAATCCAGGACAGAATTTCACAGATTTACTTTCCCACACAACCTTTTCAGGTTTCCAAGAGAAACAGTTCTCTTTCATGCTGCCTTTTATTATATTTTCTTTTGGTGAGATGAAACTGAACAAACCTGAGTGATTGGGACATATGACATGACAAGAAAATAAAGACTGTTTTGGATGAGCATTTTTCATTTATACTGCTCTATCTCATTACACTAAGACTGTTGACCTTATTAAGAATATCAGTTTAACAGCCCACTTCAGAAAGATCTACATATGCACCTGAGCATTAAACTGAGTGCTTGAAAGACATATTAAGTCAAATAAAGATTGGCAGCTTGCTGTTTCTGTCCTACCAGTCAAGCATTGCTTACTTCATCATCTACATGAAATATAGAAGAGCGACAAGGGTATATTTTACACGGCCTCTGTATCTCTCCAAAGCACACCTATCTTTACATAGCTACCTTTGTTGCAAGGCTGCCTTTTTATTCTTTGCTTACACAGGATCTAGCACAACAATGCTCTTGCTTATGACAGAGCTCCAAGGCACTGTCACAAGGAAAAAAACCCACACAGTGATAGCCATAGAAATGGTCTTTAACGCATATCAATACTTTACTAACATCCATAAATTGATTCTTAGAAATCTTGTCATTTCTTTCCAGTGTAAAGGCTGTAGCAATATGACTCGTGCAGCATTTACTGCGAGCCAGAAGCAAACCTGGGCTTGAACTCAGTCCTTCCTGCTTGACAGCGGTCACAACACTCAAATCAGACCCACCAATTGGCCTCGGAATCAAGGTTGAAAGAGGAGCCAGGACCTGAGAGGCAGAAGATATGAACTGGGTATCTACCAAGTATCAGTCACAGCCCACTTAGAGGGTGTATGTGTGGGAACTCCCAGAAATCCCTTCCCATCATGCCACCTGGTCTGCAACTCCATGGAAGTGAAAGGAGCCTAAAGACACTCCACTCTTCCACCTCTGTGCACCCCTGGTGAACCAGGGGTAATAGCTTGGAGCAGGCTTTAAAAAGACAGACATACATTTTACTGCATTAGTAGTCAAAAGATTGCCTGAACCTCAGCTCAAAGCTTCCTCAACCTAGCCACGTCCTGTGTGTAGGGACCACCACCATTTCTAGTTCTCCTTCTCAACATTCTAAGTATCAGAAATGAACTCAGGGCAGCAAAAGAGTTGCTTTGTTTGAGGTTGTCCTGGATCTCTCATGACTAATGATTTAGTTTCCTGATTACAGAAGAAAAGAAGATGTTTGTTACAGCTTCCTCTATTAATGGCCGAATCAGTCACTGAAAAGGTCCTCAAAAAATCATCTCAGTGATCCCACCAAGACAGAGAAGCAAAGGATCCTAGCCTGTCCCTGACACACGCTCATGTAGCTTGGTCTTAAAAACACTTGTGATGATTGTTTATTACAGTCCCAGGTGATCTACCAGTGCTTTCCTCCCTTTCTAGTTAAAATGTTTTTCCTTCACCTGCTGTGAAGCTGTTTCCTTCACCTTGCCTTCACCAAGTTGAGGTGCTCACAGACACCACCTGAAACAACTGCTAAGGGAAGCAGTGGTTTCACCATGACCTGGTGGCTGCTGACTTCGGTAATACTGTCTTGCCCTCATCCACTCAAGAAGTTTTCTGAATGCTTTCCTATGGCAGCCTCATTCTCCATCTGGCACCTTCCCGATGAATCCTTTCTTCCAACACATTATATCAAAAGCATAAGTCATTTGACTTCACTTTTTTAAGCTCTCCTTTGCCTGTTCTGCTACTCCTGTACTGCCTCTTGGACATGGACAGGGCTCCCAGTAAAACTTTTAAGACCCTACTTTACCCTCTCCTTCGAAGTCTCCTGTGTCCCAGGGCAGAGGGATTGTCCTGGCAGGGATCTGGCAGATGGTGTTAATTGAATAGCGTCAATCTTGCCCTCTACCCTTCTTTTGTTACACTAACTTGCTGTATCTCACCTTAAAGCAGGCATCTGTGCCCAGTTCTGGGCTCCCCAATTCAAGAGAGACAGGGAACTGCCGGAGAGAGTCCAGCGAAGGCAACAAAGATGATTGAGGGATTGGAGCATCTGAGAGAGCTGGGACTCTTTAGCCTGGAGAAGAGAAGGCTGAGGGGGAACCTTATTAATGTTTACAGGTATCTAAAGGGCAGGTTTAAGGAGGATGGAGCCAGAGTCTTTTCAGTGGTTCCCAGTAACAGGATGAGGGGTCACGGGCACAAGCTGGAACATAGGAAGTTCCATTCAAATACACGGAAAAACTTCTTTACGGTGAGGGTGACAGAGCACTGGAACAGGCTGCCCAGGGAGGTTGTGGAGTCCCCTTCTCTGGAGACTTTCAAGACCCGCCTGGATGCAGTCCTGAGTAATGCAATCCTGCTTTGGCAGGGGAGTTGGACTGGATGATCTCTAGAGGTCCCTTCCAACTCTGAAAAATTCCATGATTAGGGTCACGATCTAATTGCTGTGCTTAACAGGCCTCCTCCAGGCCCTGGTGATGGCCTATGTGTGCACTCCAAGCCTCTGGGACATGTGAGGCAATTAGACTTCGTGTGTCCCTCTAAACTAAGCTGAGTTAGTCCATGTTTGCCATGGTTAAAAGCAAATATAGGGACAGGCACCAGAGGATGAGGAGCAGCAACTTGTTATGTAGTAGTCACTTGAGCCTGAGACCTTGATCATGGACAAAAGAGGCCGCAAGGTCTTTCTCCCACGTTTATGTAGCACCTCACAAATGGGGTGCAGCTCCCTCAAGGCAACCGCAATTAAACAGAAATCTCAGGAGGAGCAGATTTCCTCTGACAAAGTATTTCTGTGTTCCTCTATATTAACTTCTTATCCGTGAATAAATGCAGCAGGCTTATCTCTGCTACTCTGTGTTTGCTTTAATAACTAGCACAAAGCCTATGTTTATTACCCAAATCCTGTTTTTGAATCTCACTTCTAGATAAAGCAGTAATGACATGGCTGCTCTGCTCACATAACCCCACAGGCTCTTCTTCCTTTCATAAGGAAAATAAAACCTACCTCCGCCATGCCCCGGTGGACCTGCTGCCCTTCTGCCATCTAACGTAGTTGCCAGAAACGTCCTGGGTTGTCCTGAGTTTCCATCATTTCTGGAAAATGAACACAAATATCACAGTGCTTTCCAACGCAGATGCACATAGGGCATGTCTATATGTACTTAAAGAGCAGAAAAGACTGCAGTTCATCCCCCTAAAAATGGTAAAGCAGCTCCTGGATTCTCACTGACGCTCAAAAGTAACAGAAAGCAATGTCACGGTGGGTACCCGATGGCCTCATTAGGAGAGGCGCCCAAGTTTGCATATACTCTGAATGTCTTAAGTAGAATAAAGACTCTGGTAATCACAGCAGAATAAGCTCAAGACTTTCCTTCACCAGGAAACTACTTGGCTGAGGCAGTGAGGCTCTCCCAGCGATGCCCCTGTTTGTCCTTCCAAACCTCAGCAAAGCAGTGCTGTCTGTATACAAAAGAGACGTTTTGCTCAAGGGAAGACATAGGAAAGTTGTTGAGGTGAGGAAGGAAAGCTTAGAAAGCCAAAAATACATAAAAAGGGAGAGAAGCAGGGAGGTTTTCAACAGGTAGAGCCTCAAATGGCTTTTAAAGCAATTCAAAATTGTCCTCTCCTGGCTCTAATGGCCCTGGCAGCAGAGATTACCGTTCCCAGCTGCTCCCCAGACTACTTCTACTTCCTCAGCGAGCAGAGCAGTCCAAAGGAAGATCAAAATCTGCTTCAGACAACAGCCACCTGGCCATGTCAGATCAGGGGACGTGGACAACCGCAGCAGCACACAGCTGCCGGAGCAGCAGAGCTGTTCCCAGCCCTCATCCACCCACAGCCGTGGCCTGCAGCAGCAGCAGCAGCAGCAGCAGCGCCGGTGGGTGCACCCCTCAAAGGGACCTGGGTTGTAGATCCAGTCCACCGCCATGGCTGCCCCAGGGAGAGCATCTCACCAGGTTCCCCAGCACCACACTCAGCCTCTCGGTCCCACCAGAGCTGCCGCCAGAGAACATCACCCTCCACCCAGCCCCGTCCCTCACCCACTCTGAAGATGACTGCTCCCTCCAATCCACCAGCATAACAGCTCATGTAGTCAGTCCCTAAACCTGGTTTGGTCAAGTGATCTAGATTAGCATTAAAAAGTAAAAATAATTTTTTTTTTCTGGCTTGGTTTGGGTTTTTTTTTTTCTCCCTAACCCAGTTCATTTGAACCACCAAAAGCTGCTGGACAGTCATACACGCAATGAGATGGGGAGGCCTGGGACAGCTGGGAACTTCTGGGAGGAGACCAGGGATGCAAAAGGACCCCAATGACAGCTGGAAGCACGTCAGCCCCCCCAGAACAAGGCTCGGGGCCACAGGGGTCTCGGGTGCAACACACCAAAGTGGTTGTGTCGGAAGCTGTTAATTAAACACAGTTTATTTTGGCTTTCATTGATTTACGCTAAACCAGATTTAAAGCCAGACTGGATTAAAGCAGTGGGATTGCACTTTGCAAGAGCTGTGCCATCCGTGTCACCGTGTTTAATTACAAGCAACACCAAAGAAGCTCTTTTCCCCTATCAGTTTTCTCATCAGTGCTACTTTGGGTAAGAATATTTAATGAAAAGACCAGCATTATGAGAAAGAGCTTTTGTGGGGATTTTCAGACCAAATACTGGGATACTTCTAGAAGCCAGCTTGGTATCAATTAAAAAAACTGGGCCATGTGACCTAGAGACAGCAAGGAAATTACATCGCCTACTGTGAGCTCCTGGGCAGCAGCTCCATGTGCTAAAATTAGAGGAGTAGGAATCTTCATTTTTTAAATATGCCAGATTATCATCTTTTAAGTAAATCCTCAGATGTTTCAGCCTAGTTCATACTATATTAGGAAAACCTAACAATTTTTGCGTAGGTGGTTCTGACAGAGCCTGGCACGTGCTGAATTTTCCAGATAAGGTGTTTTGTCGAATAAGTGATGAAAACAATTTTTAAGAAGTCAAACCCTGGAACCTGAAAGTTGAAAACCTTACTGAAATCAGGTCATCCTCTCTATGGACAGAAACTCACTGTCTGCATTCTCATACTAGCCACTATCCGTTTCGTGCCAAGAACACAACAGGCACTGTCTGAGACAACAAAAAGACAATCTTTCCCCCAAGGAAACCTAAAACCCAACAGATGACGTGTTCTGGAGGCCTTTTAGGTGTTCAGCTTTGTGCATCAGTAGAGTCACTACTGTTCACAAGAAATAAACTGAAGTATTTGAAAGGGAGAAGTCAAAGCTTTGATCTCTTGGATAATTTTGCATCGGCCCAGATTAAATCTTCAAACCAGGAGTGGTTGTGCAGCAAATCCCTGCAGGCTGCGGAGGCATCCAGCTTCTGCTCCAAGCTCCCGTGATCCTGCAGGAGAGCTACCAGCTGCCTTCAGCAAAGCGTGCTCATGGACGTTACACTTCATATCTAATGCGTAATACTCTTTAGATTTTAACTGAGAACTAGTTCTTCTTTAGGATTATCTAGAAACCACACACAAAGGACAAAATTGCTGCAGAATTCAGATAATGACATTTAGTTTCGCCATTACTTTCATCCCTACTGAACCCAGCCAGACTTTTTCAGGAAAAGATATAAAACCCTGGAGTTCATTTATTCAGCTGACATCCCCTTACCTACGAGCCTTTCATACTGCAGAGTCCTTTTGCAAAGGGCATCACTTCAGCGCACACGCTTTCATACCCGTCTGACAGCCCATGGACAGCTACACAAAAAGACGCGGGGGCAATTTATAGGTCTAATCCTACCAGACGACTGATTGTTGTGCGGTAAGCAAAATTCAATTAGGAGAGCTTGCAAGATCAGCCTTGGTGCTTGTTGGCATCCAGCACAGGGCAGCGATGTTTTGGCTGCCTATTGACTGAGCAATCGAAAGACAATTGCTGCTTCCAGCCAGGGAACCCTCCAAAGAGCTGTACAGTTCAGGAATGGGGGAGGTTTCCAAATAAAATCAGCCTGAAGGGGCTTGATTCACAAGATGATTACAAGGTTCCAAGTTTGCCAACAAAACTTCAGCATTACCCTTATAAGAAATCTTTCATACTCGACATTTTGTTTGCCTGTCTCTAACAATATACAACTTAACCATCAATTTTTGCAGCTCTCACAGCTGTGGACTCTGCAGCTCAGGATCTGGCTTCTATGATTATGTCTAAGCTCCTGATACGAACCATCTGCACCAAAATGTCCAGGGGGAGCCTCAGAAGTATCCCACACATGTAACCAAAAAACCTCATGGACTTATGCATATCCCTGGTCCTCTCCTCCCCAAACCATCAGCTCTTTCCCCAAAAGTTCTTTGCTTTACAAGGGAGGAGAGTCTAATAATTGAAGGCTCTTCCGGAGGGGGATTTATTAGAGGTGTCTAAGAAAGGTGGATGAACGTGGTGGTGAAGAGGTGGTGAAGCGTGTCCCTTGTTCTGTCTCCCCGCTGTCTGCAAAAAATATTTAAACTAAATCTGATTTTTAGATTGATCAGAGTTGGGTAATTTCTTTCCAAGTAACTAGGACCTGTCACAACTCCTAAGTGACTTAACATCATATAAGCCCCAGGAGAGTCTGAGGGTGGACCTAACCCAGAGGGGAACACTTTGGTCAGTGAAACATCAGAGTCCAGGAGGCTTTTACATTTTTCACCTCTGAGCTCCAACGCGCAGTTCCCTGGCTGGGAGCATTCCCGGGAGCAGTGACCTGGCACATCCAGGCCTGATCTGGGCACGATTATTCAGCACAGAGGTTTAATATATACAGTCCTTATTTACATCAACATTTCCACCTATCGCATGGAGGCTTTTATCACAATCTCTAAGATCTGACAGCTCAGATGCACACGTTTACAGTAAATCTTGGTGCTGCATTGCCAGATAACTTCAAAACATAAATAATTATTGAAATAGTCCCCAAACTGTTTGCGACTATTGTGAAGGGACTGATGGGTTACAGGCAGAGAAGCAGAAAGTACAAGGCAGAAAACCGAAGCATTGTAGCTAGAAACTTCTCAGAGTCTTCTCCAGGCCCAGGTTTCACTGCTCCCGGCCCTCGGTTTCTCTGCACGCAGGAGCCAGCAAATTAAGACTTAAGCCATTATAAAAATTTGCATCACGTCAGAAGCATTTGGTACTCTGAGGGTGATGTATTCAGCGCAGTCTGACAGCTAGCGCTAAGTGATGGCAGTGATTTCCAGTGGGACCAGAGCTAGACACATAAGCTAGACACGTAAGATACAGAGGCACCACCAAGAAGACAGCCTTGATGCTGGCCGCTCCGGAGTCCCACATTTCAGTCAGCAACTGGAAAGTTTCCTTGGCACTTGCAAGAGATAATCCAAGCAGGAGAAGTAGTCAGACCAAACAGGCACTCTCCAAACACTGCAACTAACACATTATAACTGCACTTTGGACTGATGCTGCGTAGCTACTTTCCTTAGAAAATTAAAGGATTTTCATGTTTATGGACTCTTGCAGCTTCTGAATAGTTAAGTGATCATCGCTGTTTTCATCTTCCGCAAGGGGGGACTGAGGAATGCTTCCCGGTCACGGAGGGGCCGGACAGGCGATGGCGCACACACAAGTCCCAGCTCCGTGTCCACAGGAGAAAGTTTATCCTCCCCTGGGCTTCTGACTTGCCTGACGAAACCAAGTAAACATCAGCTGCTCACAATTGCCTACAGATAAGGGAGTTATTTACTGACTAAACTGCTGCGTGAACAATATTCAAGCGCTTGTTTCTCTCCATCTGCTTCACCGTTTTATCCAATGTGATGAACAGAGATTTTACCCAATGTGATGGCAGAGATTGTAGGGGTTTGGTTTTTGTGTGTGTGTGTGTATGGTTGGACTCGATCTCAAAGGTCCTTTCCAACCATGAAGATTCTATGATTCTATGAACAGGTGAGACTCCTTCCTTATTTTTTGTTCATTTCCTTCTTACAATTAACCATATCAGCTTTTTCAGCAACATGAGTGTTACGGTTTGAGAAAACCCATAATGATTTGTTGCCGTTTAGACAATTATTCTATCACCCGATGACCCCTCCCCACCCGGGAAGAGGAACCAAGGAAAACAAGGAAACATGAGGGCTGGAATATAAATAGATTTAATAGGGTAAGACTAAATAATTAACAATAATACTAGAGAAACCAGTATTGATCCCGATACTAATATAAGATATACAAGGCTTATACTCAGTCGATTACATCAGGAAGCTGTGCACCCCCAGCAGGGGACACCAAACGTGGGACACTGCGAGTGCTATGGCTTTGGGAGGAAGGGAACGGCTCAGGGGTCCAGCACCAGGGCAAGGAGTTCCCTGGACCACCACCATCAAGGGAGAGAGCCGTCTACGCAGCAAACTTTCTAATTTATACAGAATGTGACATTTGTGGTATGAAATAATCCCCTTGGCCAGCCTGGGTCAAGTGCCCGGGCCTCGCTCCTCCTCATCCTGGCACCTGGGAAGGCTCGAAAACACCAAGACCTTGAATCCCACATAACCTAGCTGGCTATAAAGTAAATACTTTCACAAATTCAGCCACTAGAGTCTTCTAAAAGCGCAGTTTTCCCCAGCATTAGAAGAGAAATTAGTCCTGTGTCGCTCAACCCAGGACAATGAGAAACACCTCATTCCTTGTTGAAACTGTCAGTAGATTCAACAACAAAAAATCACCATATCCTGCGGGAATTACGCCAGCTCTAGAGAGATGATGTGAATAACACACTTTCTCTGTTACAGCTTAACTTTTTGGGAGGGGTCGAAGGTACAAGATGAAAATATACTGCATCTTTTTCACCTTCCGTCCACCTGAAAAACGAAAAGAAAGAATACAATCAGCAAACACAAAGACCTTCTCTGTGGGTCGATAGCTGGTAAAACAACCTGCAGAGTCCCTGACCTCAGTTGAATGACCTCTGAAATGATGCACGATCCTAAGATCTGCTGTTTGACCAGGCGCGCAGTCAAGAGCACATCCACCCCCCCCCAAAAAAGCCATCACTAGCAACTGCAACCAGAATTGGGTTTGAACGCAAAGGCAAGGAACTAGACTTTATCGATCTTCTTATCTGGAATTCAATGACTCAGTGGGGAGTCCAGAAACCTGAAATTATAGCTGACTATAAAATCCTCCTCTCCTGTTATTTCCAGGCAGCGTCCCTTACAAAAAGCCAACCTGCTACTTTTAATTTGGTGTCTGGCTCTGCAGCTTTCTTCGGAAAGCTTAGCATGAATTATTAACTGGTAAACATACAATTAAATCTGAATCGTTACGGTTCCAATTATTGAAATAACCTGTGTTTGTTAAAATTTTATTCTTTTACTCACGCTCATTAATGCTATCTAAATGCCAAGCAAAAAGCATCTTCGTCTGTATGTTCATCTTCCTGTCCAAATTTATTCATTGAGCAAAGGTCAGGAATTTGCTGAATTACAAATGCAATTGTTTAGAGCAACTTAGTACAACTTAGTGAAAGCTGCACTCAATTTGTTCAGCCCAGCATCCTGGAAGTTCCCACGGAAAAATATTGTGCCAGACGTATTAAGTGTAAATTGCATTATAAATTCATTTATAATTAAAACTGCCATTTCTGTGCCTCCTGCCAGATCCCACGTTCTGCTGAACAGACACATCGCTAACCCTTGCTGTTGCTGTACGGGTTTTACTCTTCTTAACAGTTGAGTCTCTCCACACCCCTGGGAAATGCACGTGCTGGACAAACCGAGGCAGGAGTTAAGTGGCGTTTCCAGGACCCTGAAGCAATCGGGGCACGAGCATGGGAGCTGCCACCTCTCCATCCGCTGCGTCTCTCCCCCTCCCCGAGGCTGCGCTAAGCACGCCGGCCTCCAAAGCAAACGTGGGGTGTCTCTGCAGGCTGGAGTGCTGCTCAGAAGAATGCCCAGAGACACCGCAGAAGGAGCCATCAAGGGCATCCAGCTCCTTGCACTGCTCAGTGCCCATCTCTTCATGTGCTTCTGCCGTCCTCTCCTGCAAGAGACATCCATAACTGCCTTAGTGCCCTCCCTGGGACAATGAGGCCCCAGCGGACCTGGTTTCATCTCCACCACCCCCCCAGCAGCTTGTCTGCTACCCCCTCACCTTGCTGGCTGTGGTACTGCAGCCCCTTGGCAAGCCCCTGCCCAGGGTGGACACCAGCATATGGGCTGTGCAGCCTGCTGGTCCCTACCTTTCTCTGCCCCCACATGTTTAGGTGGCAAACAGCTTATTATTGGCTGTGGCAGTCCAAACCATTGCATCAGTACCGTAAATCGTTTGAAAAAAAACCTAAAGAGCATCTAGTGAGGGAGAAACGCAGGGAAGTCCAGCATGTGCTGTAAACCACTGCGTCACTGGGAAGACACCTCTGATGCCGAGCTCAGCTCCATAGTGAAACAGGTATTTATCACCACAGGAATTCAAGCACAGGCCCGGGAGTCTGCAGAGCCAACACTTCTCCCTCTGGCGTGATGCACAGCCCAAGGCTGATCCATCTATGCTGAGCATCCCCTTACTTATCTCCCTCACCAGTGCAGTATTTATGGCACATCGCCGGTGGGACCGTGCTGGTCCCAGTATCAGTACATCACAGTAGCACCTCGCCTGGGATCCTGCCAGGCCGGGACACAGGCGTAAGCTTTCCTCGTGAATTTTCAGTTTAAAACAAGGTTATGGTACCCTTGGCTAAAAGGGCAATAGAAGTGCAACTTAATTACCCAGTATTATAACGCAGCTATTCTGAGAGCCCGCAGAAGGAAATTGGCACTGTTCTGATGGAATATTCCATGTGGTTAACAGCAATTTCATGCAGCCTCAGAGAAGACAGGCAGTTATCTAGATCTGTTGAAAGGTAAGAGTGACACACAAAGTGTTATTCTTTCCTTACATAAAGTATAACCATATATTTTCAGGCTATATAGCTTATATTTTTAGATGAGAAGAAAGCAAAGCAAGAAGAAAAGACTAAAGTCAGGCTGAAAACAAACTGGATGCAATTCAAAAGGACAGTGGAAAAATACAGGATGAGAAGGAGACGGTAAAGCAACAAGTTAATAGAAAAGGATCGGAGCATCACCACGAATCACAAGTCAGCAGTGCCCCACAAGCGTTGTGTACACCCACACCACGCAGAATGAACACACATCCTACAACGCCAGGGAGGGCTGGAGGTAAGGACCACCCGAGAATCAACATCTTCAAGATGTCATCATGAAAACCAAGCGTAGCCTTGGGCCTGTGTTTCAGAGGTGTACCAACAGAAGAGTCGCTCCAGGAGACCAACAGGCATGATCAGTGACCAGGAAAATACGGCCTTAGTGGAAAGGTTGGATTAGCTGGTGGTTAGGCAGGTAAGAGGGGAGAGAAGGATGAGGAGAGACTTGATAATTCCCTGTAAAGATGGAAAAAGCAGCCACCAAGCAGAAAAGACTGGTTGTCCTCTCTGACAGCAGAACCAAAAGGTTTAAATCAGAAGGACGCTCAGGGTAAACAAGAAGGTGGTAACTAAAGCAACACTCGTTACTTTAGGTAGTGAAGGAGAGCAAAAAAATGCAACCAGAGCTTGTAAAACAGTCACTGCTATTTTATTCAACATGCCTACTGTTGGGCCGAAAGTAAAAATGCCTAACCTCTGCGCGCAAAATTTGTAAGCACTCTTCTGCATATGCTATCTACACAACACAGCTTCTTTCCTGCTGAGGAGAGTTGCACCAAAGCAGAAAATACAATTCTAAAAATTTCCAGGACGGTTATATCCAGAAAGAAATTTTATAGCTGGTACTATGAAACCCAGGGCTACGCTAAAGCAAATGACACAGGTGCGATGCCTCCGAAGACACCAAGAAGCAGAAAGCCCACCAGTTCCTTCAGCACTCTGCTGTAGCAGTAGCTTATGCCTGAACTTCAAGTCAAAATTATGGTTTAGCACAGGGAAAACATGCTTTGCTGGGCTTTTTCTTTACAATCAGTCACTTGACATCCCCGTGCCGGTAATGGAAATTGGTTGCATGCTTAACCTCTTTCCTTGATGAGTCTAGCTCCCAAAAGGAAAGCGGGAGGCAGAGGATGACACCCCGGTGACTGTGGAACCCTGGGCGCGCGCCTGTCTGTGCAAGGTTCTGCCGCAGCAGTGAAAGACCCAATTATGCTCGTCATTTTTTAATTAGGAAATGACGTGTGATTTACAAGCCTTAGCGCAATGTGGTATTTTAACAGCCAGGAGTGACATTTCAGAACGGCATTAGAGTAACTTTTTCTTCCTCTGCATCCCCCCTCCCCCCCGCAAGTCATTCAAGTTGTTCAGACAAAGAGCAAAAGTCCTTTGTCTGGGTTTTAATCCAAACTAGCAGAATCTCTTATGTGTTCTTTTCATTCTTTTTTTCTTTTTTTCCACCCTCTTTTTATTTAATAAGGATATGGTTTCTTCCCTGCAGCCGGCAGTGACAACTGTGAGTGCACCTGTCTGAATTCCAGCATACGTAATCAGGACCCGAGTTTCTCTTGAAAGAAAGAAAAGGAAGTTCACAAAGCCTGGAAGAGGAGAATAATGCACCCACCAGTTCAGCCATGTCAGAGACCTTGTCTGCATGATGGACTGCGGCTGGCATGGACCCAGCATCACCCACCAGCAGCATGATCCTGCATCCCGTCCCCCCCTCCCCCCCCCCAGCCACATCCACCGCTCACTGCTGGTCAGAGCCACGTCCAACCCAACACACGAGGTCCCAGAGTGATGGGGAGGTGGATGGCACCAACATACGCTGTGCGAGCGAAAAAATCTGCCAAAGAAATCGTGTGGAAGGAGCTCACTCTCAGCATGCAAAGCTTGACTGGTCTGAAGAGGAGAAAGCTTTGCCCATATCTCCCGCTGCTGCAGAAACCACGGCACCTCAGTTACACCGCTTATAGCCAAATATCCGACACCTGGTATGTCCCCTGACCAGAGCTGCAACAAGGAGAGGCACATGGTCTCCCCAGATCTAGTAAGACTTTTAAATTCAGTCATCATCAACCATGGAAAGGTCAGGAAAAAGGTCATGGCATCTTTAGAAACTCGCTTTCCAGGTACTCAACCAGGCTACTGGGGATCACTGTCCCGTGGTGCGCACATCCCAGTGGCAATTCAGAGGACTATTGCAGCGCACACTCAGCACTGGTGGTGGGTACTCTGAAAGCAGCCTAAATCACGCAAAACTAAAGCTCTGAAATGATAACCGGTTGCTAGGGGTGTAGCTGTGGCCTGCAACTTCCTATAGAGCTGTTACTACAAAAGTAAATCCCCCCCCAAGCAGATGAGTCCTAAGCACAATGCAGACTCTCCAGAAGAAACACAGCTGCTCACTGGTACACTGGGCATAAGGAAGATGGTAAGAAAGAGTAATAGAAGCCACCAAAACCAGAGGTGGAAACTTCACTAGTGAGAACAGCACAGTCTCAAAAACAAGAGGAGTGAAAGATTAATACTGCCCTTGCCTGTTGGGAGGAATATGGGAGGAGAAGGGCTGGCATACAGTGTTTTGGACTCAGAGGCATGAGTCAAAGCATGACTTTAGGTGGATAGTGGAGATGCTTCTCCATCAGCAAAGTCTTAAGTGGATGCAACTGGGCTAGGAACCAAAAGAGCCATCAAAACAGCCATTCTAGCTGCACCACACCATTATGCATGAGAACTCATCTAGTCTGAATAGGCTAGCAAGAGCTTGGCCACCAGCTTCAGCTGGATGGCAATCGCTTCCTCCGGCACACCACCTCCATGTGAAGAGGTAAACTATAAACCTAAGAGCGATGTGTGGACACGAACCACGCTACTGTGATCCTTGGTCACGTGCAACCCGAGGAACCCCCTGGGTCATCACAAAGCCTCAACGAATTTAACAAGCCCTGCAGCATTACACAGGGAAGTGGGTGAGTGAAGGGAAAATGCCCAACAATCTACCTACCGGAATGAAAAGCAATCGTTAAGAGGTAGCTGCTAAAATTGAAATTGCATTACTAGAAGCCATAATTCAGCATAATCATCATATTTATATACTTAAAGAAAAAACATTTCTTACTCTTAAGGCTTTATCAGACAACTCACACTTGAAATAACTGCTAAACCTTAACACATTCAGAAACAGATTTTTTTTTTTTCTTATTTTTTCGTAGTGACCAAAATATTAAGGTTTCCCTACCTTGGGATTTGACCTTATCTTGATGAAGATGACTTTGATAATCTGAATTAAATTACCCTTGCAACAGAATTAAAAAATACCACCTGTGGACTGCAAGCACTTATATATCATTAAATGATGATAAAGCATTAAATTACGCCATCCTTGGAACCTGCAGGTCCCAGGTTCAGATTCAGAATCCAAGACCATGTAATTTAAATTTCGCCTCTCCTTAAACTGAATAAAACATAACCTGTGTTTATTTATATTCTGCATATTTCATTCACTGTAGCTCTTTTCCATGCAAGTCTCAAAGGCAAACTCAGTAAAATACAGAGGAAAATCATGAGATATTTGTTTTCCAGACTTGCCTTTCACCTCTTTTAATTAATTTCACTGTTAATCTCATTACTAAAGCACTCCAGAACAACTCAGTATTTTAAGCGATTCTTCAATTTTGCTTGGTTTTATCCATTACTCCACCTAATTCCAGGTGCTTCTGTTCATTTCAATAACCACAACAGAATCGGCGCGGTCCTGTAATTAATTCAGCTTTTGTTTTCTCTCCCACTGCAGCATCTGATGGGCTTTGCAAGGGAGTCACCTGCTGGGGTAAGGAGGAGGAGGCAGGAGGAACAGCGAAACTCAGCTACAAGAGAGCCAGGAAGAATTTCTGTAATGTAAAATATGTTGTATGTCCTACCGGAGAGTGGTTTTCCAAAGATAATCGTGGTATAATGAAGCACTGACTGAACGCGCATGGAAGGCTTGAAATAAAACAGGCACTGGGCAAGAGGACACATACGTTAAATATTCCCACCTTTCCCAGCCAGAGGTGAGGGAAGAAGAATGTCTTATACAGCAGTAGCTGGAAGATTTATCGGGAGCATGGGAGAGTCTGGTCCAATTCCTTCAGCTGCCTCGGGGACTTGAGCTGGCATCTGAATTTGGTCGCTTAAATTAACCCCAGGATCCAGGGTCCCTCGAGGCTGGACTCACCCAGTCACTTCCCTGCTATGGTCGCCCATTTCCCAGGTGGGAATGGATGACCCCCACCCAGGCTCTTAACTCACCAGGAGCAGCTGGCTTCCCTCACCCTAAAAACCCTCTGCCTCTAGGTAGCCAAGCCACAAAATACACATCGTATGCCTTAGAAAGCCGAAGAGCAGGGAGGAGAGGGGGCATCATCAGGGAGGAGAGGGGACACCGGCTCCCAAAGGCCATGGTGCTTGGTTGCTGGAAGCAGCTGAGCAAAGCCAGGCTCCCTTCAAGGGATTTGGCAGCAGCCCCTACTCTCCCCACGCGCTCAAATCCCTCGCAAGCTGCGAGCCAGCCACCCTCACACTAAAGTATGGATGCACATTCAGAGGCTCTTCCCTGCCCCAGCAAATACCCGGTTATTGAACCTAAGAGGGAACAAGGTTGACAGGCGGAGGACAAAATCCCTGGGGAGCACATCACCTGCGCCCCATGAGGAGAGCTGGCAGGGGGAGTAAGAGGGAGGCAGCTTTTCTGGGGACCAGCAGAGCCAGGTACCAGCTGCTCACTACGCTTGCAACCAGCCTGGCAAGCCTGGAGGAAATCTGGCCGGTAGGAAGGATGGGTACCCTGGGATTTTAGGCGAAAGCTGAGGGCCAGCTCTGGCAGGGGTTAACCTCTGGCTGCTTTGTAGCAGAGAGGGTAAAACATGGGTGGTGGGGAGTCATTTCTAGCCCCCTTTGCCAATTGCGAACAGCTTTTTCATCAGACTGAACTAAGCGGGAGGGCGGTTTCCCCTGTGCCAGGGCACTCCAGTCTTGGCAAGCAGCTATAGCAGAGCAGAGCCAGGCCAGCTTGGTCCTTTAGTGTATGAGGGAAGCACGTTAATTTTGCAAGACAGAAAAGATGTGCTTGATTGGTTTTCTAACTCGCAACCTGGGGAAGGCTGTGCATCAGCATTCTGTTTCTTCACAGACCTAATCACCTGCTTCATCTCTTCATCCTGCAAAACCCTGTTGCAAGGAACAGGCTGGTAATAAATTCGCTGTATCTTACATTTTAGATCCTCAACATTGTCAGCAAATTGCTGCTCCCTCCACGCATCAGGCTGCCCAGAACAACGTTTCCCAAGCAGCCCCGGCTCCACCTGCAATGTTCCTTGGAAGATGCTGTCGCACAGCCCCGGGTCAAGCCTGGGCATCTCTGCAAACACGGAGCTGGCTAATGAGCGGTCCCCAGTTGTCTCAGGTCTAACTCTGGAGTGAGGTGCAGCAGAAAGGAAGCCCAGTTTTGGAAGAGGGTGCATCTCTGAGCAGCAGATGGGATGAGAGGGGCAGACTTGGTCCTCATCACTGGTCCTATCAGTGAAAGGAAAAAAAAAATATCACCCGTTTCAGAGTTTCTTTCCTCCAAGGACCTTTTAAATACATTAGCAGCCAAGGAACAGAGGGAATTCTCCATTTGAGATTTTGTCTTAGAAGTGAGTGAAGAATAAAAAAAACGACAAAAGCAGAGAATGATAGACAGTACGACACTGTTAATACAGGAAAGCACAGAAAACACCTTTTTCTGCAAGCAGCAGGCCACTGTTAGATGGCAGGAATGTTTATACGAAGATTCTGTTCAGAGTCTTCACATAAAAGGTTAATAATGATCACAAAATACATAAATGTTTACGTATGTTAGTAAATACATAAGCTAACATGTAAATTGTTTATGTCCGTCCATAACACCTAGTACTTTCGTCTGATTTTGTTGCACGCTCACCACATCCACGACACGCTTATGAAGAGCCACTCAACAAGTTAATATTTGATACAGATTAAGCGTGGCCTAAATTTTGGTCTGCCTCTCTCATGTGCTCTTGGCAGGAGATAGGTTTTGTTCAGAGACGTATAGTTTCTGTACATGGTTTCTGTGCCCAAAGGAGCTCCTGCCCAGCCCAGGTACCAGCCTGCATGAATGCAGACATGGCTTGAGGGCCCACTCCGTGTGAGCTCAGGACTGCCTGCACCACCTGGGCAGAGATGCTCCGACACCTCTTTTCTTCTCCTCTTTCAGCCACGTTTTGCAGACACAAGCATCAAATGGAAAAATAAATTAAAAAATCAAGATGAACGCCACTCTGCTCGCACCCTTCACTTCAGCTGCCTTGACGCCACGTCAAGCAGAACATCGGGGCAAGGTGGGAGGGAGCAAGTGCAGGGGAGAGACAGAAGGAAAACAGGAGGAAATAAAAAACACAAAACAAAAAACGTAACAGACGAGATCAGCAATAAAAGAGGCAAATTCAGGAGACAGGCACTCATGAACTTGACAGGTGAAGCGATGCGAGGAGCTGGTAGATGACTGTGGGTTTCAGTAGATATTATGATGCTCTCGTTCCGATCGAAATGGCTGTTGCACGGATGCCTTCTCTCTGCCTCTCTATTTACTTTTGCTGAAGCCAGGCTGTGGCAGCTCCCAGCCTTTCAAAACTGAAGGATAGCATGCCAGTCTACGGAGAGCGGCTCTGACAGACGGGCAGGGCTGGATTTGGCTGTAGGGGCCTGCACCGTGCCTGTCTGCCATGCACTGTATTAGTGTAAGCTGTCCTCCTTGGGTTCACCGCTCCTTAGCAATAACATAACCCTGGGGAATTAAGCAGCAAAGAGAGTGCCCGCTCAGTAAAGGTCTGGAGAAGGTTGTGTGAGGCACAAAAGAGGGAAGTGGAGGAGGACAGGCTGGACCTCAGCGTGATGCGAGGGACCGGCAGCCAGGCAGCACTGAGAATCCCATTTAGAGAGCCCACAACCTTCAGATGCATCAGGGAGATGATGCAATTCCAGCTTTGTAAAGCTGGAATTATCTGACCAGATGTAAATGCCAAAACAAGAGTTAATCACCAGGATTGCCTGTGCTATCATGGAAAGAAACAAGCGCTTGCCAGGCTCCTTCCATCCCCTGGAAGCTGGTGTCTGACACCAGGCAGATAGAGTTGTTTGGGTTGGAAGGGACCTTAAAGATCATCTAGTTCCAACCCCCCTGCCATGGGCAGGGACACCTCCCACTAGACCAGGCTGCTCAGAGCCCCATCCAGCCTGGCCTTGAACACTTCCAGGGATGGGGCATCCACCACCTCTCTGGGTAACCTGATCCAGTGTCTCACCACCCTCATGGTGAAGAACTTCTTCCTAACATGCAGTCTGAATCGTCCCATCTCTAGTTTTAATCCATTCCCTCTAGCCCTACCATTACCCGGCATCCTAAAAAGTCCCTCACCAGCTTTCTTGTAGGCCCCCTTAAGATACTGGTAGGCCACTGTAAGGTCTCCTCGGAGCCTTCTTTTCTCCAGACTGAACAACCCCAAATCCCTCAGTCTGTCCTCATGGGAGAGGTGCTCCAGCCCTCTGATCATCCTCATGGCCCTTCTCAGATGAGTTGCCCCTTCCCCTCCATCAGCTTTCATGGGAGCCCAGGGTTACCAGCCCAGATACAAATTTCTCAGCCATGGGCATGGAAACTTAGATGAAACTAATCCCAGGACAACTGACACGTGCCGCTTGTTTGTCACTCTGCCATGTGCCTGCTCCATGCCAGCAGCTCTTTGCCCAAGATGAATAAACATCCCTTTTACAGTCTGATATTTAAAAATACGCACCTTCTGTACCGTGTCAATGAAGACTGAGGGCAGTGGCTTTGTGTGATAATTAACAACTCTTTGGGGAAATTATTCATTCAGTTTTAAGGGCAACATTATTTGTCATATACTTGTTCCGATTAAGATCAGCACCAAGGAAATGTGGCTGCCTTGTGGGAAATGACTCTCCTCACAGAGAGTACAGGAAGCCTCTTGAAAAGAGAAGATGTAGCAACAAGTGCCTGATTTTGAGAAAAATACTGGAGGGCTGGTTGGGGGAGTTTATGGGCTTCCAAGAAATAAAACCAATCCACCCTTTCAGGACTCTGTACCCAAAGCATCAGGCAGAGAGGCTGTACCCACACTGAAAGCCCAGCTAAGGACACACGCCATCGTGCTTCAGCGCTGACCCGCTGCCTCCACACCTCAAGTCCTGTCCAGGGCGTCAGCACCACAAGCAAAGCAAACAACAAAACCAAGCGTTCGCAACCTTCAGCTCTGCAGAGGAAGCCACAGTCCTGCAATGCAAGACAAGGCTAATAATATCTTTTGGACGCATGGGTCTGGGTAACACAAATGACATGGTGGTGATTCAGTTTAATTACAGACTTCCTGTTAGAAATATCAGAGGAACCTTGATGGCACTGGCAATTGTTCTTCTGACTCATCCAGCTGTTGCCGTAACTAGGCAAAACAAAACCTTCTTTGATCCTTAAGGAATAATAATTAAAGAAACCATTATTTTGAAAGAGTACCTGGCCTTTCATAGTTACTGGAACATCATCAAAATAAAATAGTGACGTGCACAGAGAAATACGGTACTCTACTTACGGATGGTGGCTTTTATTACAATCTCCACTCCCTGAAAGGCAGCGATAAAACATCCATCCATCATGTGGAAGAGGCAGATTAACTCCCCACCCACACGTGCTTCCAGCAAGGATGTCCTACATGATCGGATGGATCACCAAGTGTGAATCAGAAGTCCATACCCTCTGGGGCCACTCTTTCAGAGTCAGGAGTTAAGAAAGTCTTGCTCATTTGACACATAGGCTCCAATTTTCCTGCAAGTTAGTACTATCCTAAAGCATAGATCAAGAGGCCCAGACCTCAGGAGCAAAGGAGCTCCCAGAGCCAGTGCTAAGGTTGTAAAACATCCCACAAAACATACTATTTGCCATCCTGCACATGAATCCCATGTCCCAGGGCACTGCTGTCCCTGTTTCCCCACCCGTCCGGGAAGAGCCTCCTACAGATGGGTGGGAAGATCTACAGCCCCACGTGTGCCAGGCAGCCCAGGTAACGTTCCTGCCCAGATGGGACATGCATCTGAAGATGGAGCAACTCTACACACCTTCAGCCCAGCACATGGGACCCAGCTGCTGGTGCACACTCCTGCATCTCCCAGACTTGCATCCCACACACATCCAGGCAGATGCCCTCGAGCCTTAATTGCCTGAACTTCACTCACCACTCGCTTGGCTCCTGCCTCTGAGGAACTGAAGTTTTCACCCCCAGTAGAAAAATGTAAGGGTGCTACACCACTTTCTAGCTCAAAGCCTGACCCTTCCCCATGAGCACAGGGCCCTCGTGGGGGCCAACCCACAGCAAAACGATGCTGATCCTCTCCTCTGCCTCAGCAGAGCCTCCAGCACAAAGTGAGAAGCAGTCTCCTTACCAGAAGGTTCTTAGGGCTCCTAAAGCAAAAAAGGCTGCTTTTTTTTTTTTTTGGGAAAAAAGTAATGTTTTTAACTTGCCTCTCAGGAGGTCTCGAGCAGGATTTGCAAAGCCTCGGGACCAAGCAGGCTCCCGCT
The DNA here is from genome assembly GCF_028500815.1 of Rissa tridactyla. Lineage (NCBI taxonomy): Eukaryota > Metazoa > Chordata > Aves > Charadriiformes > Laridae > Rissa > Rissa tridactyla. Next base: position 110,523,312 of record NC_071468.1, on the reverse strand, counting down.
GCACGTAACAGAGCATCACCCTGAGCTCCCGGGAAACATTAAGGCAGCGGTTGGTTAATTAGAGCAGGGTTTACAGCAGCCTCACAGCCTGCTCTCACCCTCATTAGAGACAATACCGAGTTGTGCCATTCACTTCAGCAAGGGCAGGATCAAGTCATTTGTGGTTCGCAGTAGCCCACTTGTTCCTCTTGATGAGTCTCTTGTCTCTCTTTGGCACAAACAACTTGAAAAGCCCGTGAACCTGCTTCCTGAGTCCTCCACAAAGGTGAGACACCCCCTTTCCAATCTCCCTCCAGTGAACTCTAAGACGAAGCACGGGGCATAACAGCCCCCATAATAGCACCCCTTACTTGTATGACTTCAAAGTCTATTTTTTTTTCCCCATCACTCTGTCTTCTATTTTATATAAGAACTTGATTTTGGGAGGCACAAAAGGCCTGATTTGCAAAGATGCTGTGATTGAAGTGTGGAGTGGGGTGGGGGGAGGTGGAACACAGATGTACAGCTCTTCTGAAAAATCACATCTCACACTGTGAAACCAAAGACCGAAAAATTACCAGAGAGACCTCTATTTTTAGCTATCCTCTGTCATAATATTCCCCATTCCCGAGCAAACTTTCTGGCAAATATTAGAATGAGACTCGCCACCCCATGCTTTGTCAACAAAGCACAGCCATTACCTAGGGCGGCTGTAGGCACAGCACCTGCAGCACTGCAGACTGCATTGCTTCAGCCTGTTTCCATGGCACTTTTAGTTGGATTTTGCCCGTTTGCACGTGTAGGATGCAAGATAAACCTTTTACGTTTTTCATACGTGATGAGCAGGGGCACAGCTAACCCCAAACGAAATAGTGTAAAGGGCTCACCTAAGCCAGGGAAAACTCTGAGTTTTCACAGCCAGGTGTTTGTGGCAGCTCTGAACCTCTCTTCCTGGCTGCTGGAGAGCTTTTCCTGGGTGGGTGTAGGAACAAGCCACATTCAGGCGCAGGTGCTGGTGTGCCCAGGTGTGGTGGGGCTGCAGCAGGAAGAGCTGAGGCTGAGACCCTCCCTGCAGCCAGCTCCATCCCTTGTTAGCAGCCATATCTCCGGCATCACCCCGAGCCAGCACCTGGGTGAACACAGGCTTGGTCCTCAAAGCCACCCATGTAACCACACCGTAGGGAACCCCCTGCGGTTGTTTCAGAAGGTGTGACGTCTCAGTTTGTAGCACAGTCCATTTTAAACGAACTACCAGCACAGCAATACATGGTTTTCTCAGCAAGTCAGATGCACCTTTCAGGTGAAGCCACTGGAAACGAGAACTGCCTTCCACCTGGGTTAAATATCACCTTGTACTTTGTTCGGCAGCAGAGGGAGGATGTGCACCAATGTTCAGACCAACTCTAAGCCTACCTTTAACACCTCATCCTCAATTCACTGTGTGATTGCACCTGATATAAATTAGTCCTGGGCTGACGCTACCCTGAGCCGAGAACCAACCCCGATTTGAGCGTTTGCAGGACAAAACGAAGAGCCCCCCCTCTGCTCTCTTCTCATCACACCCGCCCATCCACCCCATTAAACCCACCTTTCTGCTTGGATTGTTTTGATCTGCTGAGGGCTGGAAGGAGAGACATGACCCTGATTCCTGAGGGAAGAAGTCAAGATTAACAGACATTAGGATCTCTCCCTGCTGAGGGTGCTTGTGGTTGCATCCTTAGAAGTCCTTATCTACAGCAGCTGTACTGCTTTTTTGCTACAGCATCCCAAAGAGTTCAGCACAGTCCAGAAAGGGCACCCAGAGCGGTGGGTGCAAGAGAGCACTAACAGAGTCCTGGCATTCCCTAAAACACACGGCACATGTAATAGAGAACCATTCCCATCCTCGGCTGTCGTGTTGCCCGGTGAGTTAAGCACATATGATGCATTTCCATGTAGTCCCATATGTGGGAGGTTACGCGAGGAGCGCCCATGCTGCAGAACAGGCAGCTCCCCTGAAAAACCCGGCAGCCCGTACCACACTGAAGGAGAAAAATCTGCTACAAAATCTTGTGCAGAGCAGGATTTCCACCTATAACCTCTCGCCCTGCACTCACTAAGCAAACGAATACGGACAATACGCGCATTCCCATAGGGAGGGAAAGCCCCAGCAGCCCAGCTTTCCCCCCAGGTGTGACAGTCACCGGGCACTTCAGCAGGAGCCGGTGCTTGGCACTGTCACCTGAACTGCTGGAGCGGCTGTTGTTTCTTTACCAAGGAGCCCCCCTGGTGACAGCCAGACGTAGTGCTTGCAATAAGGTAACGTGCGGCCCAGCACAAATTACTCCACGATAAGCTTTTAGATGAACTGCTGCGGCAGGGGCCAAACTGGAAAAGAAATAAGGTTTGAGCTAGCAGAGAATCCACATCCGTACAGGCAAGAGGAGGGGATGGAGCACCCACTTGACCCATGTGCCTGGAGACCTCCTCCAGAACCAGATGTGCCACCCCCAGGGGCACAACAGCACCCTGTCACCTCACCTCAACCCGGCCACCAGCACCACTCGCCTGATGATCGTTTTTGGAAAGCCTGTTCCTAAGTGGGTCCTTCAGGCAAAATTACTCCATCGTGAACAGTTTTCTCTGAGCCGCACAAAATTCACGCCCCCCCTGGGGAGCCTGAAGAGCTACGCTTGAGTGTATATGCATATTTAAATGTGCCTCAATCTGGTTTTGCGTGCGTTATTTGGGGACATAAGTGGTGAAATCGCATCTGCTTCTTGAATATCTACACCGCGATATTTAACATTTTATTCAAAACATTTTTGCTGTAATTAATTTAAATGCAACCCAGCCATCCTACTATTTCATATATAATCCTGGGGATTTAGTAGTGGGAAATGCAGTATCACAGCTAAAATAATGGAAAGGTGGCGAGATTAAAAACTTATCATAAAATTAGCCTACTTAGCATAGTAAATAGCTTTTCAATTTGACAAGGGATAACCATTTTATGAAAATGTGTATTAAAAAATAATCCTGTTAGGTTACCCAGTGTTTGCCAGTATTAGTTCACACAAGGAAATAAATCCGGATCCAAAGTCTGTATATCTGCACATATTTACAGTATTATCAAGAGCAACTGTAATAGTTATATCAATTCTCGGAAGCAGTAATTGAAACAGCAAAGTTATTGCAAAGCCTTCAACAAAGGTACAGTGTGTTCTGCTTAAAGTTATTACAGAACCCAATATACAATTAATATTTCTATTCCTTTTACGAGCGAATTACATTTTAGTCCTCCTTACAGCTGAGATGGCATTTCAGCGGCATGGCAGAAGTTTCCAGCCAGGACACTTGGCCCAGCTAACAGTTCTCTATTGTGAAATCCTCCTTTCTGATGCACTCCCTGCCTCGAACCCCTGCCTCCCACCTTCACCTAAGGTCCGCTCCTTGCTCCACGGCTTCCCTGCCAGGTGGCTGCTGCTGTCTGCTGAAGGTTAACTTTTAAAGCAGAGAAATGTACGGGAGGGGGTGGGTTTTATTTTGGTGGGGGGGGGGTCATGTTAACCTCACCCTGAAAATAAATTCAGGGGAGAGATAAATCATTCAATTCGATACCAAGGAGAGACAGAGGGATATGGAAATCCAGCTGTCAGCATATTCTCTGCTACGTACAGAACCCAGATTAATCTAAAGCAGGTGGCAACCCAAGACTGCTGTTTATTTGTGTCCTGAATTGGGAAAACACATGCCAACGTCTCCCAGAGCAGAGATCCAGGGATGGGAGGATGGAGATCCATTCTGAAGCACTGACACACACACACACTTACGGAAAGATTGTGGATGAAAACAGAATCATTACATAAAAAATGCAAAGGAAGCAAGAAAGGCACCACAAGAAACACCGCTGAAGCCAAACGCTTCATCTCAATTTTGAATCACATCAGGATTTTGCCAGTTGAGTATTTCAGAGACAAATTCCGACAAAATATTTTCATTTTAACGAGGCAGCATCTTCCGAAGGGAAGGAGGAAAGCTTTGGCCAGCACTGGTCACAACGCAGACCCGCTGCAGTCGCTGGCAGCAGAGCGGCACATGAGGCAGCAGAAGGATGCTAAACACCAGCAAAGCAGCGCTTGGTGTTTGCTGCTGCCTGACCGACCAAGATCTACATGAGCTTGCAAATGCCCCTGAGCTAGATCATTGGGGTAACACCTCGGAGAGCATTAGGAGCCGGCTGAATGTGAGCCAGCAGTGTGCCCAGGTGGCCAAGAAGGCCAATAGCATCCTGGCTTGTATCAGAAGTCCTGTGGCCAGCAGGAGCAGAGAAGTGATCATCCCAATGTGCTGGGCATTGGTGAGGCCCCACCTCGAGTCCTGTGTCCAGTTTTGGGCCCCTCACTACAAGAAAGACATTGAGGTGCTGGAGCGTGTCCAGAGAAGGGCACCGAAGCTGGTGAGGGGTCTGGAGAACAAGTCTTATGAGGAGCGGCTGAGGGAGCTGGGGTTGTCTAGCCTGGAGAAAAGGAGAGACCTGAAATGATATTGCAGCGAGATGGGGGTCAATCTCTTCTCCCAAGTCAAGTGATAGGATGAGAGAAAACAGTCTCAAGTTGTGCCAGGGGAGGTTTAGATTGGATATTAGGAAAAAAAGTCATCAAGCATTGGAACAGGCTGCCCAGGGAAATGATTGAGGCACCATCCCTGGAGGTATTTAAATGATGTGTAGATGTGGTGCTGAGGGACATGGTTTAGTGGTAACTTGGCAGTGCTAGGTTGATGGTTGGACTTGATGATCTTAAAGGTCTCTTCCAACCAAAACAATTCTATGATCCCGACAGCTGACTAAAGGGACAAGCAAGGTGGGCAGCTCCCTACCTAGGAGAACAATAGCAAAAACTCCTGGCAATGTGGCTGACAGTGTTAGAGAAGGCCAGCAAAATATGAAATAAAGTGTTGTGTAAGTGGTCAAAGATGCAGAGGAGCATCAAGCGGGACTTTGAAATGAATGGAAGAGAGTCACTCCACTGTCCTCCCCTGGTGCTCTAGCTCAGGCAACATCTGTGGAGATAGGGATCTGGAGGTACACGTTCTCTGGGAACACATCCAGGACGTACATACATTGCAAGAACCCATTTGCCTAAAGACCTGTCTATCTGCAAAAAAATACCTTCAAGAGTCTTCCTCGGGGCCAAACGCCCCAGTTTTTAAATGACTGATTTAGCAGACTGGCTTAGTTACCTGATAATCCATTTGCTAAATACTCGTTAAAATGAGAATCTAGCAAAATAAACTCTACCACACTGCTAGGCCTGACCCAAGGCAGAGCAAAGACCACACAAGCCATCCTGGATTCTATCAGCAACTCTGGAAAATATGGGAGGTTGTAACAGGAGTAGCAGCATCCCCTGACCCCAAAGAGAAGAGAAACACGCAGCTCAAAAGACCTTTTTTGGGAAGGTCAGCGCTCACAATCTTTGGATATTTAAAATCTGCAGACTCTCCCCTATTTTAAGATAAATCCTACAATACTTGGAAGCTAATTACTTACCAGTAATTGATAGCAGAAACTGGCCTGGGATGCTTTCTTCCCCAGTGAGCATCTCAGAAGCACCAGCGTGTATCCAGCACTGGAGTCTTCACCCTTAGGCCAAAAGAAAAACCTCAGCTCAAGTGTTCAGCATCGCGCAAGTGCTCCCAAGTGCTGTATAGCTTAAGCATCTTCTAGTAATTCACTGTAGTCTTCATCTGGTGAACAAAGCAACGTTGCCTGTGGCATGAACTACACGCTGTATCATAACCAGGGAAAAAGCAGAAGAGGGATTTGGTTATTGGGAAGAATTGTAAGACTGTTCCGCTAGGGTATTTTTCTCTATGTATTTGAAGTTTCAAAAAAATTACTAGCAGCAGGGGAAAGAAAAGGTATTCATTTGAAATTCCTTCACCCCTAACACATCTCAGAATTGGTACTTGCAGGAAGAGGATAAGCATCCACAGCAGGGAGGGCTTTAACACACCCCATTCTTCTGGAGCGTGAAGCTCTCACCTCCAAACTCTTTTCTCCAGCAGATTCAGGAGCCCGATGTGGTGTGGGAGAACCCTAAAGTCAAGAGCTAAAGCCACAGCTCTGGTGGCCAGCATATGCCCTGGGATTTGCTGTTGGCTTGGTCAATCCTCTGGACCATGAAGGCGACACAGGTTTCTCAGCTGATACCCAGGAGTGCACCCGTAACACCCAGACGTGGGGGTGAAGACTGGTGGTGTTCCTTCTTCATCCTACCCAGCGTCCCACAGCTACATCTGAGGGCAGGTGCTCAAACACTACCGTTTTTCTGCTAATCGATGACATCAGTAAGATCTCATCACTGAAGTCCATGAGAGGCTCTAAGGGGACAAAAAGTTTCCCCCCCATTTTGCTGCAGGTTCAGGAAGTTCCAACCTAGACGATTCTATGATTCTGCGAATTGGGCGTAACTTTAAAAATAAAATCACTGCCTGATGCAAGGATCTGAAATGTATCAGACTTCTTTTCCCTGTTAGCGTAATCTTTCAGCCATTCTTCACGTACAGACTGTTTTACCACAGGAACCAAACGACCGCCTGTGCCGCGCTGGATCATAGGATGTCAGGGACGCTCCCATGGGATGAATTCCTCACAAAAAACTATCTGTCCACCAGCAAACAGGAAACGGGACTTAGCTCTCTGTAACTCTCAAATCCTTCCTGATGAAAGCATTTGCTTATGGTAATTCACTACGCATAAAGAGAGGCCAAAGCACCAAAAGGTAATCAACAGCTTAAAAAAAAAAGGAGCCGTGGCTGACTGTGAGAAGGTAGCTTTGAATAAGCACAACTCTCTTCATTTGCCACTTTCTTGCCCAGCAAAGTCTCTGGTTATCGACTGGTGCGGAGGAAGGGGTTGCCCTTCGGGGATTACTTATCCCACCTTCAGATCCGCAGGCTGGCTGTATCCTGCCATAGGCACAAGCAGCTGCTCCAGCTCTCCGGCCTCTTCTGGGCCAAAAATTGCAGTAATCACTCCAGGAAATTAGAGAAATCTGGGGGTTTTCTTTTTGCCATCCCACTCTGATGTTGCGGTGGCTTCCCGAGGACCAGGCTGACACGAGGTCGCCGCTCTTCTCCGCATCGCCCGGGGCTGTCAAGGTTTGACGCGTAACCTGCAGCAAAAGCGTGTCCATTAGAGTTACAGAAGCTTTCTCACCTGAACCCGTGCAATTTATTGTTTTTAACAAACTACAGTAGGAAATAAGCATAACAAGAGAAACTATGCTTGAGGTTTTTCCATTTTATCTGCTGCTGCAGAAAGCCATTAATTTTAACAGCAATAAAAAACACGGGGGATAGCTAGGGATCAGTTCTGCATAAATTAACGACAGACATCAGAGTATTGCACCACCAAATATATCCGGTTTTACTTATCCCTCGAGGTGTCCCCCCCGCCAAGCCTAATCGCTTTTCACTTGCGGCAATTACTGTGCCAGAACCCCTGCTAGACAGCTGTTCTGATTCACACAGGGATAAAAAAAAATAATAAACAAATAAAATCAGCACTTTCATCACTTTGCTTCAAATCTCTCCTGGTTCCCCAGACTCCGTTCCAAAACATATTCCAAAGGGGCAGTTAAATTTTTTTTACAGCAACTTATTTTTCGGAGTATTACTCTATTTTTTTGGAAAGAAATGAAAGATTGTTATCTCCTCAATGCTTAAGGGGATCAAGGGTCAAAACAACTGGCTTCTCAGTCAAATTGGAAAGTGATCCCTTTTCAGTAAGCATTTTATCAAGACTTGGACGTGATTTATGCAAACTAAGTGTTAACAGCAAGGCATTTAAACCTTTGTGAGAACGGAGAATTAAAATAGGTGGGACCAGATGCCTAGCTTTCCTCCAGACTATACATTAAAAACTGATTTGCGTTGTAGCAAGTACATAAACCAAAACGAAGCTTTGGTTTAGATTTAGACATCAGTGGCACCAGGATGAGATTAACACCAGCCACAGAGAGTCTTATTCTCTTGTTGAGCCGCGTCTAATTCCTATCTAATCTCTCTCTAATGCGCCCATTTCTACAGTATCTCTTACCCTGTAAGAGCAGTGCTTGGCTAGCAGGGACATTCTTCCTACCTGCAGGGACATTACTTGGCCATCACACAGCCGTTCCAAGCAGCCCTTCTGTATTACGTTGAAAACGCAGTTCCAGTTCCTATCTCCTAGAATTAAGGATAACAACTTAAAGCTTCCCGCCCTAGTCATTTCCATGTATTGATCCTTGGCACGTACTAAGAATCAAGTGGGAATAGATAGCTATAAAATAGCTAGGCCCTGCTCAGATTAGAGAAGCCTTACCTTTTTTCTACAAGTATACAAATTAGCAGATTTGAATATAAATTGAATGCTGCTAAATCATACTTCGGTCCAAACTGATCTCAGTACGTCATTGCTGTCTCATTTATGCTCTAAACATAGTCCTACACCAGTCGTATCAGACTGAACTTGATCAAAGCTTTGCTGAGAGAAGCCAAGAAAAAGCACAAAGCCCGGTTTGCTGAGAGCAAAATGCTGATATTTAGCCAGAAACTTGCCCAACTTTAGAAACCAAGCATTAAGTTTCAGCGCTTCAAGAAGATGCACCTGGCTATCCAACTCAGCATCTCCCTGTTCCGGTTCCTAACACGTTCTTCCCAGAGCACTGCAGTCACCAACCTGGTACCAACAGCAGTGGCGCAGGGGCACTAGAGCCATCTGTGAAGTCTTGCGTCTTCTACTTCCTATCCCAGGCTTTGGGGCTTGGGATTTATTTTTTTAGTTAACTTTTTTTTCCTCCCTAGGATAGCCTTGGAAACATGCACATCCCGCCAGCTTTGCAGAGCCAGGGGAAGAACAGTCACCCACCATCAATCACCCCCAGCGCAATCAAGAACAAAGACCAGCAAATTGATTAATTTTATACCAAGGCGGCATCTCTCAAAGAAGCACCATATATACCATACTTCAGAAGAGGGAGCACTTTAGCAGAAAGACGCAAACTCCAGCACTCTTTCTTTCAAGGAAATGCTCTAAATGCTGTAAAGCCTATTTTCCATCTGAAGGCAGACTTGCAGGACAGCCCTTATTTGTTAAGCGTTGGACTGGAGCATGGAATGAACTCCTTTTTGCATGGCAAGGTAGTAGCTCATTTCAGTCTGTCCTATCGTTATTTAAACTCACTGCAGACCATTTGCAGGAATGCTGATCTGAGACCATAGGGAACTCCTTCACAGACCACATGCCCTAGACAACTATAAAGTTATATTAAACATAATTCATGCCCGTTGCTCCATGCTTAGCGTGGAGTAACGGTGTTGTAGCACATACCCTGTTTTCACTACTGTTATATATTAAACCCAGAACTGAACAACACAAGGCAGAAGCTCAGAACACTGCTCCAGCCTGAATTAGCTGAATTTACCCTCAAACACCGTCCCTTTAGTGCAGTCAATCAGAAGGTCAGAGCCCAGCCTTAACAATTTCACTGGACATCCACCAGCCACATGAGTGAGCTGCTATTTCCTGCAGAACTTGCGTTTCCTTGGGAAGTCTGCAATTCAGAAGGAAATGAACACACAGCTTCACCCATCAGAGCACCAAAGCCAGCACAACGCCGAATCCAACCAGCTCTTTATTGCTGTTACATGAAGTACTGTTCCAGATATTAAAGAAAAAGCAATTAAGTCCAGAAGCCAGCTGCATGCTATTTTTCAGTACCCAGAATGTCCAACTTCACCTTCCACAAAGTTTCTTCCTGTTCTTCAATAGATTTCAAAATCTAGTTTGGTTCGCAGCACCATTTTTAAGTTACACACCCGGAAAGAAGGACAAGTCATGAAAGGCTAGGTTGCAAACGTCTAATTAGACTTGCATCTTACCATTGTCGAGTATTACAACACAGTTCTTTATTGTCAACATTAAAGTGCCAGGTTTGTGTACAAACTATTAAAACAATAATAAAAAAGGTAAACTTAAAACCTGCTAAGAAAGCAGTGAGGTCATGTAGCTGCCTCCAGAGTTTTCCGCAGAATATTCAACAAATTTTAAGACCAGAATTTCCCAACTGCTCCTTGGTTTATGGGGAGAAGAGCAGAAATTAGTGGTCACTGCCCATAAGCTCCCGTCTTGCAGAAGGAAGGTGCCTGTATCTTCCACAAAATGGAGTAGCATATGTTGTAAGAGATACATTAAACATTCTATGAATTAACACCATTGGCAAAAGCTAATAAAAAGGGATTTTACTGCTGGAGCTACGCTAGCCTCCTGGAATGTACCAATATCACCACACTTTTCAAGAGCGGGATTTTAGTACAGGAATCAAGTCACACTGTGACTCAATAAATTTCATGTTTCCCTGTAAAGAGGGGAGCACATACATTAACTCATTGTCTCAGTTCATTTAAAATTCCGCATCCAGGGTGAAAGAGTTGTCCGTGGGCTTCGACATGACTCCCATCCTCTGATATTCACCTACTCGCTTCTCAAAGAAATTGGTCTTGCCTTCCAGAGAGATGTTTTCCATGAAGTCAAACGGATTCTCTGCCCTGTATATCTGAAACACAAACGCGATTCTATTGTCACTGCAGGTGCTCACATCTTTGACGAGCGGCATTCCTCAGGGGGCAGAACTGGGCCCAGCGCTGTTTAACGTCTTTGTTGGCGACACGGACAGTAGGATTGAGTGCACCCTCAGGAAGCTTGCCAACGACACCACGCTGTGTGACACAGTCTAACAGGCTGGAGGGAAGGGATGCCATCCAGAGGGACCTGGACAAGCCTAGGAGGTGGGCCTGTGCAAACCTCCTGAAGTTCAACCAGGCCAAGCGCAAGGTCCTGCACCTGGGTCACGGCAATCCCAGGCACAAATACAGGCTGGGAGGAGAATGGATTGAGAGCGGCCCTGGGGACTTGGGGGTGCTGGTGGATAAGCTCAACATGAGCCAACAACACACACTTGCAGCCCAGAAAGCCATCTGCATCTGGGCTGCATCAAAAGAAGCATGGCCAGCAGGTCAAGGGAAGTGATTCTGCCCCTCTACGCTGCTCTTGTGAGACCCCACCTGGAGTACTGCGTCCAGCTCTGGGGCCCCCAATGGAAGGAGGACGTGGAGCTGTTGGAGCAGGTCCAGAGGAGGGCCACAAAGATGATCAGAGGGCTGGAGCACCTCTGCTATGAGGACAGGCTGAGAGAGTTGGGGCTGTTCAGCCTGGAGAAGAGAAGGCTCCAGGGAGACCTTATAGCCCCTTCCAGTACCTGAAGGGGCCTACAGGAAAGCTGGGGAGGGGCTCTTTATCAGGAAGTGGAGTGATAGGACACGGGGTGACAGTTTTAAACTGAAAGAGGGGAGATTTAGCTATCAGGAAGAAATTCTTTCCTGTGAGTGTGGTGAGGCACTGGAACAGGTTGCCCAGGGAAGCTGTGGATGCCCCATCCCTGGAAGTGTTCAAGGCCAGGCTGGATGGGGCTCCGAGCAACCTGGTCTAGTGGGAGGTGTCCCTGCCCATGGCAGGGGGTTGGAACTAGTTGATCTTTAAGGTCTCTTCCAACGTAAACCATTCTGTGATTCTATGATCTTGAATACATGAGAATATTGAGATCAGCTGGAAGGAGTCTGAAACATCAACAGGCTTATTATGTAGCAAATAAAAACCTCTGCCCCAAGCCTTCTCTACTGGATTTGTTCCTGTCTCTTAGCTGCAGTAGACAGAAGCACAGCAACTCTTATACAGCTGTTTCTCCATAGCATCCTTTTGCTTGCCATTCTGTGGGTCTCCCAACAGGGTCTAGCAGCAGGACTGCTAAATGGTTTTACAAGTTATACCAATAATATTGCTGCAGCCATTTTAGGATTTGGGTTTCTAGAGGAAATTAAACTCAATATTATCTTTTCCTGTGAAAGATTCAGTGTATTAGAGCCTTACCTTTTTAAATCCCAGTTCCAACATAAGCCGGTCCGCTACAAACTCTATGTACTGTTTCATTAAAGTGCAGTTCATGCCAATCAGCTTCACAGGCAGTGCCTCCGTCAAGAATTCCTGCAGATAATGGAAGCACTTTATGTACCAAAACTGGTATTCAGTCTGTACCGTCCGGGTTAATTTTATACCCAACAGTTCCCCAGTTTTCTGCTTAATTGCGATCAAGTTCCTAAACAAGGAGCAGGCAATTACCTGTTCTATGAGAACAGCATTCATGATGATTTCCTTCACTCTTTCCTCTGATGGTTTGTGTATCAAGTGCTTGAACATGAGGCAGGCAAAATCACAGTGCAAGCCCTGGAAAGAAGTTGCAGAAAGTTATTTCTGAAACACTGATTTAAAAGAGACACTAAAGTCAGTAGGCACAGAATAAAATAGTCCAATATTGAGGCACCATCTTTGCACTTGCCATGTTAAAGAGTTCTCTACAGACAACTTTCTGCCTCACCAGGAGGAGGCACAGGCAAGTTCAGCCAATACCAGCTGCACCAGCTCCAAACTACTTTATAAAGGGAGCAAAATGCTAAGTTCATTCATTCTCTGCTGCAAGATCCACAATGACACATGTTTACACACTTCAATGAGCTTTACAGACCGCCTGTTTCTAAACATACTCCTGTTTTAAAATACCGGCTCCAACTGAGTACCATTACTTTGAGCTACTGTGGCACATTACCATCGTAACTGCCAGGATTTGATTCATACCTCATCTCTGCTGATGAGTTCGTTAGAAAAAGTGAGTCCAGGCATTAATCCTCTTTTCTTCAGCCAAAAAATTGATGCGAAAGAGCCAGAAAAGAAGATTCCTTCCACTGCTGCAAAAGCTACTACACGTTCTCCTGTTAAGGAAAGACTGATAGTCATATCACACAGAAAACTTAACAGGATTAATACCCAGAAGTTCCAAATAGACCAGTGAACTGCCTCCTCGAAGGAGAATGAAGAAGTTCCTGCTGAAGTGCTACAGCCTGTCCTTAAAAACTATTACAGTAAAGACTTCTAGTCAGCAAGCAAAACTTTTAAACATGAGAAGTAAAAACTAATTAGAGTAGCTACCAAGCAGCTGAAGCCAAGGCTCCTTCCCCAGGTTAACCATCAATACCATCTTTTTTCCCCACAGATTACACACTGAAAAAGAGCAGTCATTTTAGCAGCGGATTTTAGTCATTGCCTGCTCCTCTTTGATTAAGTAAGGAACTTTGGCCATGAAGAATGCTTTAATACTAGTGAAATAATGATCTGTATCACCTCATCTCGCCTTTGAAGTGAGACATCAAGAATCAGTAAGGCAGAGGAGCTACAGCCTCCAATCGTACACGTCTGCAGGAGAGACACAGCCAGTTCAGCTCTGGACACGTGACAGCAATTTGGTCATCTAGCCCGGCAGATGAAGACTGCCACATGAGCTACCATTATTCAGACTGCCAGCAATTTTACAAATATTCATGTCAGTAGCTCATTCGCAAGATAAAAATTATTTTCTTCATCTCGAGAATGATACCAATATATCTTATACCGGAGAGCACGTACTCCCTCTGTGACAACAATAATCCCCGAGAACTGTGAAGTCTGGACAAATGGTGGTTCCTCCATCTTTTTAAGGAAGGAATTTCACTTTGCTTCCAATAGATACACTCACCATACGTTGCTTTCTTGTCCCCAATCCAGCACATGGCCCAGTCAGCCTTCTTTTTAACACATGGCAGTGTTTCAATAGCATTAAAAAGAAATTCCCTGAAAAGGATAAAACTTATTAGGATCAGACATCAGCACAATTAGTACAATAAGCGTTCACTGACCTAGATGGTCTTACTCACTTACGAGTGCTCTGCACCTTCACCGTGATAATTAAGTCTCCTTCCTCTCCTTATTTTGCAGCAGTCTTACCCATCAACTATCTCCTCATCACCTACCCATCACATCAACAGCAGTTCACAAGAACTCCCATGACAATATGAAGAGGAGCACTGTTTCATCAAGTGATATACTTGAACAAGGCTTTCAAAACTACAGATCAGCCAGCCGCCACTTGCCAGTAGCAAGACACCAAAGCTCTCAAAAGCTCTCATGTAAGCAGTTCTTCCTTAAACTTTTAGTGGAATTAAGCATCTTGAAGTAGAAGTGACATGGTCGGCTTTCTCCAGAGGAGCAGCAATTAAGTGTATCTAGACTGCAAATAGCACTGCAATACCACATGGCATTTCACTCAAGAGTGCTGGTCTGACAAGACAACACCAGAGTAACTCAGGTCAGACAGCTTTAAGCCCCGCATTTAGTTTAAGATACCATTCTTGAATTGATTCATCTTGTTATGAAAGTTGTACACTTTGGTTTTATTTTTAATTAAGACCAAAAGCAGCCACTTTTCGTGCTTTTTGCTCCCCAAGCAAAACAGTCAAGTGAGTAAAGGCAGCACACACTATGTAAAAGTGCTGGCTGGTAACTAAATGCACTGGGTTTTGGAGACGACATTTTAATAAAAGTGGTATCATTCTCAGATCTTTCCTACATAGCTTTCTACTAGGTGCAGGGGTCCTCCATATAAGCGCTTACTGTAATTTAGTATACTCCCTTTATTTGACTGCTCCATCTTCTACATAGTTTCATTCATTTCAGTACTAAATGGTTTCAGTTTCACACTTAATCTAAGCAAATTCTTGCTTATACACTTCAGAGGAGAAAAATATTCTGAAGTAAAGCTGCTCTTAAGCAGCAGTGGTATTTTATATAAAATCTAGTTCAAATCCTAAAATTAGCTTAAAAGTCAGAAAGTGACTGATATGCATCATTTAAATCTCCACACTTAAGAGTTTCAAACCTTTCATCATCAAGCAATACAAACCTCTCTTTAGAATCTTTGATGTAGGTGTCAATAAGAAGACTGTACATTTCTGAATGTATATTTTCCATGGCAATCTGGAAGCCATAGAAACAACGGGCTTCTGTGATTTGTACTTCTTGACTGAACCGCTCCACCTAGAGGAAATAAAAGAGTATTTGCAGAGGCATTTATAACTAAATTGCAGTTTAGAGGCATTGATGCTGTCTATAACAGCTCTTGTTCAGCCCACAGAATCCTTTTCAGATTAATTCCAGACATGTGGATTATTAACAGCAATATGAAGAGCAGCAGCCCCTTAGAGATCCAAGTCCTGAGTTATTCTTTGGTCCCAAGAGAAATGGGAAAATTTCTTAGTTTTGCTTATCCCCCATTAGGGAGAAGAGCACTGAGAGGGTAGAAGCAGAACAAGGGCTCTGAAACTGCCAAGTGTTACCATAAGGCAACGCCCATGGGGCATGGGCAAAACTGGGGATTACAGAAGCAACCCTGATTTGCTAATTAGCATAAGACAGCATTACATGTTGTAATGCTACAACACTACATGTCTTAGCAAACAAGCTAGATCAGCCAGCAAGCACATCAAACGTGCAGTATCTGGTTATCTTAACAGAGCAGTGTTTCTGACAGGAGTGTTTCTACACACTTACCAAGTTTTCATTGACGATGCCATCGCTGGCAGCAAAGAAGGCAAGGACATGGGAAATGAAGTACTTCTCCTCAGGCTTCAGGGATTCCCAGTGCTGGAGGTCTTTGGAAAGGTCCACCTGAAACATTGCAGAAAGAGCCATAGAATGGCTTGCAAGGGACCTTAAAGACCATCCAGTTCCAACCCCCTGCCATGGGCAGGGACACCTCCCACTAGACCAGGCTGCTCAAAGCCCCATCCAGCCTGGCCTTGAACACTTCCAGGGATGGGGCAGCCACAACTTCTCTGGGCAACCTGTTCTAGTGCCTCACCACCCTCACAGGAAAGGATTTCTTCCCGATGTCTAACCTAAATATCCCCTGTTTCAGTTTAAAACCGTTACCCCTCATCATATCGCTCCACTCCCTGATAAAGAGCCCCTCCCCATCTCTCCTGTAGGCCCCCTTCAGGTACTGGAAGGGGCTATAAGGTCTCCCCAGAGCCTTCTCTTCTCCAGGTTGAACAACCCCAACTCTCTCAGCCTGTCCTCACAGGAGAGGTTCTCCAGACTTCAAGTCATCTTCATGGTTCCACTCCAACAGGTCTATATCCTTCTTGTACTGAGATCATAGAGTGATTTATGTTGGAAGGGACCCTAAAAATCACCTAGTTCCACCCCCCCGCGGTCAAATAACTGCAAAAACACTGGGTTTCAGGTACGGCGCCCGTACCAGAGCCCTGGGCTGTCTGTCCTCCCCTCCCCGACACCCCCCCCCTCACCTCCTCCGCCGTCCAGAAGGAAGCCTCGGCCTTCTTGTACATCTGCCAGATGTCGTGGTACTGGATGGGGAAGATGACGAACCGGCGGGGGTTCTCCCGCAGCAGCGGCTCCTCCTCCGCCTCCTGCTCCGCACCCCGCGGCACCTGGAGCGGGGGGAGAGCGGCTCGGGGCGGGCTCGTCTCAGCGGCGCGGCTGAGGGGACGCCGGGCTTTGGCGGGAAACCGAGGGGCGGCGGGTAAGGGAGAACCCCGTGAGGGCGAGGGACGCGGGGGCGGCGGGACGGACTGGGAAGGGAGAGGGCAGCGGTGCGGGGGGGAAGAGGTGAACCGCCGGGGAAGGGCAGAAGGTCGGGCGCGGTGCCCGGGCGTTCCGCACTCACCGGCTTCCCGTCCCCCTCCAGGAAGATCTTACGGGCCGCCTTGCTGGCCAGGACGCGGGCGCTACTGAGCGCGGGGGGCTGCGGGGAGAGAGAGAGAAGGGCACGGTGAGAACGCTGCCGGGCTGGGGAGCCGCAGGGCCGGGAAGAGGAGGGGGGCCTCACCGTGTTCTCCTTGTCGTTCAGCGCCAGGTTCTTCATGGGTGACAGGCCCTTCGCGGGCGACAGGCGGGGCTGGTCGTGGCGGGCAGCGAGCGGGGCGCGGGCGGACAGCATGGCGGCGGTGAGAGGAGCGGGACTGAGTGGCGGGAGCGGCGCCGCCCCTTTATATCCCCTTCGAACTTGGCGCCAGAAAGCCCGGCTGGCCAATCACAGCCCGCCCCGCCACTGCCAACGCCCGCCCCCGCGCTTCTATTGGCTGGCGGGCCGGGACGGCGCCCCGCCTTCCATTGTGGAGGGAAAAGCCCCGCCCCTTGGTTTGGCGCCAGCGGAGCGGAGGCAGGAAAAGGCGGGAGAGCGCGGAATTCAACGCGGGGCGCTGCGGAACTCGGTGTGGAGGCGGGGAGAGAGAAGGGGAAAACACACCAAGCCAGCCTCCATCGCCTGCAGCCAGTGTGGGCGCCCGAAAGGAGGGCGCAGGATGTTATACCTGTTTTTTAAGAGATTCGGGATGCGGAAAGCGGGAAACTCGTTGCCTGATATGGGAACGGCCACCATCTGGGTTTAAGGCAGAGATCTGGAAATGCCATGTTGCCCCCATCCCCCCAGTCTCGCTCTCCCCCTCTCTTTTCTGGCCCCTCCCGCCTACCGGTTCATTTTCACTTTCAACACCGATTCCTGCATTTGGAGGCAGATTTCACTTTCCTACATGTGCAGACAAAAATTCGCTTCCCGGAGAAACTGACTCCATGTGCCACCTGGTTCCATGTGTTTTAAATAAATAGCATGAGAAAGGGAGAACATAGGTATGAAGAAGAAGAGGCGAATATTCACCTTCTTTAAAGAGTCAGCATTTATTTTATATTAATAAAATTCCCTTTTATTTGAACAACATCACTTCCCTCATCCAACTCTGCAAACGATCTGCTCTCATCAACCAAAATGTTTTCCCCGAAGCAGTTTTGATGAAACCAGGAGTTTAATGAGGCTTGGAGGCTCTTCTGCCATGTAGGATGCACAATGTCCTTGAATGACACTAAGTGGTCACCGTCACCTGGGCACGTGCTCCTGGGAACTGGGACAATGAGTTACAGGGCCCAGCACAGCACTGCGCTTGGCTGGAAGAGGAACAGGCAGGGCAGGAGGGCAGCAGAAGACTGACCCCTCAGGGGAGCCAATATTGCCCTTTTGACTGTATAATGACACTATGTTAAATTTACTGCTGTAATGAGTAGATTTGGAAGAAAAGAGTCCTTCCCTCCAGTATCACCTCTGACACTGTAAATTCGAGTTGATTATTCATTTCAGCAGGTCAGCGTCAAGGTCACAAACTTGGGTCTGAGCTCTCCTCAGATGGGGCGTATCAGAAATGGCCACAGAGGCCATGGCTTGCAGTATTTATTGGTCCTATTTAGGACGTTGGACCAATGCAGGCACCCATCCAGGAGATGTTCTGTGGGACCTACTGTGCTAAATATACATGCCAATATACAAATTTGAATACATGTCTCTATCCCAGGAGGGCAAGCACTGCAAAATCCCATCCTATTAGGCAGCCTGGACAGGCAGGGACATGCTCCTCCTCTGTCCTGGGAAAGTGGCTCCCAGGAGCAGGAGTGCCAGGCAGCTCCCAAAACTGTCACCAGCGCCCACATAGTGCTATTATCTGTTATCTCCTATTATCTCCTGCCACATCTACAGCTGCTGGGGGGTTGGCAGGGAGCTACAGCAGCACCCTCCCCACCCCATCCAAACCCATTTACTCTCCCACACCAATAAAGGACCCCAAAGCCACCAGCCCACAAGCCCTGGGCTGCCGCCAAGGGCTGTCACGATGCAACGGCCGTGCTATCTCTGCAGCTCAGCCACTCTTCTCGGAAGCCCATGGCAGGGGATCAAAGCCCTGCCCCGGGGACGATGGCTCTGCAGGGAGGAAAAAACCCCGGGGAGAGGGCAGGGAGGGCCTGCAAGGAAGCACATCCCACCTCTGTGCTGCTGTACCTACAGCATAAGGGTGTTTGGGAATGAGCGTCCACACCGAATTTTCCTGTGACAGCAGTTTAACCCATTTACATTTGTTCCCTGAGGCACATCCCCAAGGTTTACAGGCTGCGCACAGCACTTAGCCGTGTACCTACCACCAGCGTGGTGGAGGAAAGCAGGCCTGGGGAGCCATCTCCCCTTCACATACAGCCCCCTCCACGATGCAACTGCATTTCGGGACCAGCATTTTCAAGCTAGCTCCTTGGCCAGAGCCGGGTTCAGGGCAGCAGGCTGCTTTGAAGAGCCAGCGCTCAGCGTCAGATGTCATCTGGATGTCATCAGCAGCAGGATGTCATCTGTCGTTGCGCCCTCTCTTTGGGCCTGTGAAAGGATGCTCTGCTCTTCTGACTTCTGGCCCTCAGTGGAATACTGTGTGTTAAAAAAAAAAAGCACCCCAAAACTCCAATCAGTTTCACACCTTCTTCGTTTACAGGAATTTAGACACTCAGAAAGTGGAAGTAAGAGCAGCCGGGGGCGAGGCAGGTGTGGGCTGTTGCGTAACTGCACTGTTCACACAGGTCCCCCTCCAGATCCCAGCACCCACCTCCACCCAGGCCCCGGCACGGCTCATCAGCTGCAGGCAGAGCTCAGCAATGGCCCCTGCCCCAGCCACTGCCATTGTGGTGTCCCCGGTGCCAGCATGGCAAAGCCCCTTCCCACCAGGCACAGCTTATGGCCCCCAAACCTCACGTCCCCATCACACATCATCTTCATCATGATGGGTACTGCCTTGGCTCTCAGCCGACCTACCTGGTGGCGTTGGGTAACGCTCAGGGCAGAATCTGCCTTGCTCAGAGGACTGATTTTCTTCCATTTTAATGCAGATTGCCTACAGGACAGACAGACAGCGACTCCAGGCTGCTGTCTGCCTCCCACTGCTGCAGTGACTGGTCTAACTAATGAAAGCTGGTGACGATAACTCCATGGGACCCATGGGCTGACTCATCACTGGCTGAGGACACAGTGTTTGCTGCTGGTTTTCCCCTGATTTGAGGAAGGTGATTTGTTTGCATGGCCTCATCCAGCCACGTTCATCCATGCCAAATCCCAAATTCCTCACCCGTTTCTCAGTCCGGCAGGCTGTTGTTTGTATAAAGCATCTGCTGGAGGGTCCCTGCTTAGGCCGGCAAGTCCCAAAGTGTGAGTTCCACATACAGCAAAAAGAAATCTAGGTAATCGTAATATAAGTTGAGATGGGGTAGGTGAGCAGAAGGAGGCTATCAGCCAATACCGCCAAGGTGACACGGCCAAGGTCTCATGGCCACCACTTTCTCCAAAAAGTTTAGAGGTAGCCCTCAGCATTTCCTCGCACGCTCACCCAGCTGTGCTGAGGAGAAGGATGTTCCACATCTCCCCAGAACTGATCCAAGCCCTAAGAACTTAGACCAAAATTTCAACAGTCTGAACAGAAAATTTGCCCAAATAGTTCGTCTCCCAGTTTAGAGGTGGTTGCCCTCCACTCCCTGCAGCATTTCGAACTTGAGGGAGGACTCTGCAAAAACTGAGCTGCAGGGCTCTACTGGCTGGGGCAAGGCACTTTAACAGACTGCTTCAATGAGAAATCTAGAGCAGAACAGAACAAAAATCTTTATTAGCTTGATTCTAGCTGGATATCGCATTTGCCGATGCAGCCCATTAATTTGTGGGGCTGAGAGCACCATCATTAGCAGCCTGCTTACCGAATGACCAGCCTCTCTGGAGGTAATGACCAGCTGCTGAAAAGCAAAGCCCTCACATGCTTAGCATCGCCGATGTCTTTCATTTTTTAAAACCATGTTTCTTGCCTATTCAAGGTCCTTACCCACCATTTACAACTCTCAGGACAAAGTCTGCAGGTAATATACAACCATATATGGGGTTATAATGGTGTAACTGGACCTGTTCGCAAAGCTGTGCAGTGCTGCAGACACAGCCCCACAAGAGTCACGTAGAGGAACCAGTGTTAAAAGACTTTCAAGAGCTGGAAAAATCAAGCTTTCCAATCAGCTGCACTTGCTGGTCATCAGTGGTCAGTAATATGCAAAAGCACCGTTGATTTTGGTGCCTTCCTCAGGATCTATGAGCACATTGTGGAGCTGGAGTAGCAAGATCTGGCACTGCATTCATACATGTGCTCTAGAATGTTGTGACTCTTCCTTTCTGGTAGCATCACCTTCTGTTTTCCTGCAGCAGAAGCAGTCAATGGCACCAGCAGGAGACTTTTGGCCCACTGTTGACTTGCCTCAAGCAGGGTTTGGTCTCAGCTTCTGTGCTCTCATCATGGAGACTGTGGCTGATCTCTTGCCCCACATGGAAAATTACAGGTTGTTCCTGCTCTCGCAGCCTGTCAGTCACCGGGGAGGAACGGTGAACTTTCCTCAGGGTTACATTCCTCAGCACTTACTCATCCAAAACATGGAGGAAGGCAGCCCCAGGTCCCTTGTTTCTGGGCAGGCTCATGTTGTTTTTGTTGAGCCGAGCAGTTTCTGATGCATCTCACTCATTGCTACCACACACAACAAGTGTTCTGAGCTACCCTTTCCTTCTTGCTCCAGAAAAAAAGCTCGCCAGCTTGTCAAAGCAGCCAGGACCCCCCCCTTTGCTGCTGAATGGTTTCAAAGAAACCCCAAACCATGAAAGCAAATAACCAAGGAGACAAAGGCAGGACTGCAAATCATTTTTCTTAACCGGGTCAGTGGTGGGGAGCTTGGTTATCACCCAAACCATACCCATCTGCAGGGAAGTCCTGACCCCTATGTACGCCCCATCCCTTCTCTGTCTGCTCCCAGTGCCCTTTTCTTCCCCAGCAGAGATTTTTGGTTTGGTTTTTTTTTTTCCCCCTGGAAGATGCAGATTATCTTCAACAAAGTGGACACTTCCAACCACCAAACTTTGTGGTGTTTGCTGGCATCCCTACCCCAAGAAATCGCCTAGTCAAGATTGGCCTGAAAGGACTGAGAAAGGATTCTGACTCTTGTCTTTGGGATAGTACAACGTTTTGGCCCTGTTCTGCTCCAGATGCCCATGACACCTGCACTCTTCCAGCAGGGCAGAGAAAACAGGGAGACTTATCATCACACGTTTTTCTGGTGGGATCTGCCAGACACTTCCCTGCAGAGCATGAGAAGCATTTGTCAGGGTTCAACTGTGATTATGCCAAAAAAGGGACTGGGAAAAGCAGGCTCCTTCCATGACGTGTCCTATTGCTCTGCCAGGGCAAATGTTGTTGTGTGGTCTAGCAGTGACCCCCATGGTGACAGGCCAAGGTGACTGACCACCTGGTCAGTCCCTTGGGGTCCGACCCTAGGAATTGTAGCCGGGGAAAAAAAAGAGGTAAAATGGAAATTAGAAAGACAGAGGCAAGTGTCCACAGCATTCACGGGACCATGAAAACAGAGAGAAGTGGTTTTGTATTGCACTTGCATTCAAAGGGATAACCACAGGTGGATAAAATGACATAGAGGTCTGTATGGGGATATAGGAGACAAAAAAAGATTGGCATCCATTATCCTTTCAGCAGTACAGTCACGCTGATCAAACAAAATCCCTTGCTTTATAAGGGCACATTTGATATACTGCTTCGTGACATCGAGAGGATTAAAACTGTTTAACTGATAGACATTAGAAAGTCATTGTAGGGGCATACCATAACCAGCTCAGTGTCCTGAGATCGTCTGCAAAGTTTTCACGTGATAGATGTGGTGGGTGGTGAATAATGAGCTTAAAAGCGGCCTGTCTCACTCTGTCCTTGGTGTTAATGAGCCTGAATGCAAGATCGTGCACTGGGGAAGAAAACTGAACGATCACGCTCATGAAATGCTGGACTGCCCCCACAGAGAGGGGCTCCTGGGTGATGAGATGTAGCAGCTCCATCAGCAGCCTCCCAGGCCAACCCACAGTCGGGGGCACACCAGCTCCTCTGCTCCGTAGGCAGAGGGATCGCAGCTGGAGGCAACACTGCTTCCCTCCTGCATCGCGTGGGAGAGCATCCATGGGGCAGCCCGGGGGGGGCAGGCTCAGTTCAAGATTCAGCCACCCAAAGGCAGGCGTCTACCCGTGGGGTGGGGTGTGTAGGCACTGAGGGTACCCAAGATGTCCTCAAGCATCCTGCCTGCCTTCTCCAGTCTCTAAAGGTCTTTCATACCTCCCGTGTCACCCCCGCCAGCCACGCATCTCAGCCTGCCTGGAGCCTCTCAAATGGCACCAATGTCCATATTTAGGCAACCAAGTCAAGCCATCCGATATGAGAGAGACAGACCCATGTCTGGATATCTAAATGCATTGTCGTTATCTCAAACCGAACCCACTCACTGTGCCTGGTCCCAGCAGCAAAAAGTTGAGGACATGGGGGCAGTTCAGAAGACAGCCCCAGGGCAGACTGGGGGCGTAAAAGCCTGCCCCGGAGCAAGATGCTGGAGAAAGCTGTCCTACCCAGTGCTTCGGAGAGACAGCTGAGGAGCGACTAGATAACCACCCTGACCAAGCGCTGCTGGAATCAACCCCTGGGGGGAAAAAAAGGCATAGGATCTTACAGCTTTGAACACTAACCAGAACATGGGTTTCGGAAAGGAAATATCTCTCAGCAGTGGTAATTTTGCACTGAACCAGTGCAGCAAATTCCTCAATTCCAGTCATGATTTCAAGACTTCACGTGACAGTTTTAATTCAGTCACGTTATGATTTGCTCAGCAGTTACTGGCAAGTTTTGCTGGGGGTAAAAGGATTAGGATAGTTTATTTAATTAGTCCTTTTGTCTGGCATCCGTCAAGATGCTCTTTCATTGCACAGCAAGCTCAAGGGCACGCCAGGAGCTTAGTTCCCCCCAGCTGTGCCTATCGGCACACCCAACCTAAAAAAGGGGGGGAAAAAAACTCCAAGATAAAGTTTTAACAGTGAAAACATCAATAAGTCAATCACTGACACTTTTTCTCAGCAGAACAAGCCGGTCTCATGTAACTTCAGCAAAAAAAATAATAATAAAACAGGCGACAACTTTTAGCCAACCGAGACCCACTGAACCTGCTGCACCACATATTGCCACATCTCCCATCCGGAGGTTCAGTGGCCTCTAGCATTTTCAGTGAAGCCGAGACACAAATAATTCCTTTAAAGGATACAGCATTTCCCATACTCCCTTCCTTCTAAAACCCTTAAACAGATCCACCCTTTCCTCCTTTCCCACACCAGGCCTTGGGGAAGATGAGGGATTATTTTGTTTTGTTAACAGATACGTTTCTGGAGCCGGATTGCTACTGGTGTTTCCTTCCTAGCAGGAGCTGGGAAAGCTTCCACTATGTAAGCATCCTAGATCAATTACAGATGGATACAGCAAGGCGTTATATGACCATTCTTTGCCTACACTGCATTACAGAATTAGATCTACTTCACAGTTTTCTACAATAGTTGCCTTCCCCATGGCTGTCCCCAACTCTTGTCTATTTTTTATGGTATTTTTCAGTGTTAGTTTTAAGTTCCCATCTATTCCCTTTTCACCGGTGCGGCCACAAGAATTCCTCACAACAAGGCAATTTGCACCCTCTTTCCCCTGGGATCCTGCTCCCCCCCCACGCTGGCCCTGGGGCTCGTGTCTGAGCTGGTCCCGCTAAGCACCGGCCACTTCCAGCCTCATTTGTCACAATTGCCCCAGATCTGGAGCCCAGTGCCTCAGCTCCCATTCCATTGCAGATTCCGGCACAAAAGCAGCTTTGAAAAGCGTCATGTACCCCAACAGGTGACACATCCCTTCCCAGGCCATAGTCCTGACATCCCAGGTACGCATCCCTTATCATAGGACCTGATGTCTCCAGCTCTACGCAGTGAGGACACGGGTACATGACAGCCTTGAAGTGGTTTCCTCAGATCACAGTCAAAAAAAGGGATGAGACTGCTCCACAACTACTAGCCTGTCTATCATCTCTTCCCCGCAGAGCTCAGAAATGTTCGTCTGCAAAGCTTATGAGCACAGCACAGACCTCAGAGCGGGAAAGCTGCACGGGGGAGAGAAGAGAGGGTGCAGAGGATCTGCACTGTTTGGACTTCATAATCTGATCCAATAAAGCCATAATCCTTGACAATCTCTGGGCATTGCCTGGAGGGGGAACAAGGCTTCACAAGGGTTAGCAGACCAGATACACACAAGATGGGGAGCGGGGAGCAGAAGGGAGCACAACACAGGGATCAGACACTTTGCCAGAGGGCAGCAAGGACAGGCAGCAATCACAGGCTCCGGTCTCAGCTTGAGGCCCCGAGAACTCCAGGATAATGTCCCGGGGGATGCATGGATGAAGGCATTTTTGTCCTCCAGGTCCCAGAGACCAGGTGCAGTAACTGCTCTTTTAGCAAGCAAAACAGCCCAGAGATGTTTCTGCTGGTTCAGATCATCCATTTTTAAACTCAGTCACCTGGACGTGGTATAAAAAAAAAACAGAAATGAAAGAGCAGCAATAGGACAGAGGGCTGGAGCACCTCTCCTATGAGGACAGACTGAGAGAGTTGGGGTTGTTCAGCCTGGAGAAGAGAAGGCTCCGAGGGGACCTTATAGTGGCCTTCCAGTACTTAAAGGGGGCTTATGAGAAAGATGGAGAGAGACATTTTACCAGGGTCCGTAGTGACAGGACAAGTGGCAACAGTTTTAAACTGAAAGAGGGTAGATTTAGATTAGATATTAGAAAGAAATCCTTTCCTGTGAGGGTGGTGAGGCACTGGAACAGGCTGCCCAGGGAAGCTGTGGATGCCCCATCCCTGGAAGCGTTCAAGGCCAGGCTGGATGGGGCTTTGAGCAGCCTGGTCTAGTGGGAGGTGTCCCTGCCCATGGCAGGGCGGCTAGAACAAGGTGATCTTTAATGTCCCTTCCAACTCAAACCATTCTGCGATTCTATGACCAAGACAAGTGTTCCGCAGGAGGTTTCCAGCGCTCCTGCAGGGATGTGTGTGTAGGAAGAGTGGTTTCCCTGAGCATGGACCCGGGGCAGGGGCGGGAGAGGGAGCTCTCAGGTCTCTGACCACCTTCGCGGCAGGGAATGGTGCCGGGGAGGCTGTCACCCCTCGCCCCGCCGTGGCACCCCGCTGTCTGGGACACGGCTGCCCACGCAGGAGGGGATGAGCGGGTCCCGCACGGACACGGGAGGAGGCGGGTAAACACGCCCTGCACCGCCCTGTGTCGCCCGGGAGAGGATGCTGCAGACCCCTCGGAGTCCCCACAAACGTCTGCGACACCAACATCAGCATCAGGCTTGAATACCTCGGCTGGAGCCCCGCTGCCGAGGACACAGAGTCCCATGAACCAGAGATGGTATTTTTGCTTATCGCTCCAAGCCCCTCTTAGGCAGCATCGTCCCAAAACCCTCTCAAGCGTCGGTGGCTTTGCAGGCCGCTCGCAGCTGCCTTGTATGACCGCTGGTGGATGAACACAAGCGTGCACAGACGCCGCCAGCTCCAGTGAAGATTTACACAGCCTGTGGCAGGGTTTGGTAAGGGCTGTGTCCAGTTACATAGCACAGAGAGCAAGGAAATGCAAATGATTAAAAATCCTTCGCCCCCTAGAGACAAAAGAAAAAGGCATTTTGCCCAGGGTTATAAAAGCTCTCGTCCTCCTTCCTTCTGGTCTCCCTGAAATTCACGTGCCCTGGCGCCTTTTTTTAGAAATAATACTAAAATAACCCACACTCCTGCCAACAGCTGCCCTGGCCCTGAGCAGAACACGCTCTCCCCATCTGGCGCTGGCAATTATCAAAACCCTGCGCAAAGGAAACACCCCAGACAGAGAGAAGCACTGGGTTAAATTCACACACCCCCACACTCAGGTTCTCCACACCACCTTCTCCCCTTTCCCCAGCTGATGGGCCAAAAGGGGTGCAAGCTGCACCCTGCTAGCAGGGTTGAGCTGACTTCAGCCGCAGCAGCTGAGAACGGGCACTGCACGGCTGCTCCTGTTGCAGCCCTCCCTTCCCCTCTGGAACATCAGAATACTAATATTTATTAAAATATGGTGGCTTGGAGCTTCTCAGTGGGTTCCTTTACAGGTAATGTCATTTTCAGCTACTGAGAGAGAAGGAAATATTTCAGATCCCAGTAAGACACCAAACAGAAGTCTCTGCTGATAACTCTGCCTTTTCTGCCTCATGTGAGACCAGCCTGTCTCCTGTGTCTTTGCAGAGGACCACTGCTAGGGTTTTGCTCTTCTGACCATGTCTTGAGTCCTTCTCTGCAGTCCTATCCCTAATTATCCTCAGCCAAACCATGGCCTGCAATACTGCAGACGGGTGCTTGCAGGGCATCTAGGGGAGCTTCTGCCAGCAGGTTCTGGGAGAGTCTATGGGACAGGGTGACGTGGGAGCAGGGCTGGGGATCAGTAACTTCCTTCCCAAGCAATTCGCTATTACCACACTTATTGCTTTGTGGGAAATGGTAAGACAGTGAAGGAAAGCAAGAAACTGGTAATATAGCCAAAATATCCTGGGATAGCCTGGGAGCTGAAAATATCCTCAGCCACTTTCTTGAGGGGTTGAACCAGTAGGGAGAAGGGTCCTGCATCAGCGAGGGACACACACCCGCCAAGCATGGGGACACGCAGCCTTCACAGCACCTGGAGGTCAGACACAGGGCATGGGAGGGCATGAGGGTGAGGGTCCCTCCATCCCACCCCTGCCCTGGGCCTGCCGTGATGCTGTACCTCCACACAAGCACTCGCCACCCACCCTGAGCCTGGTTACATCTTGGATATTCAAAGCCATTTCATAGAATCGTAGAATCATAGGGTTGGAAGGGACCTCTGGAGATCATCTAGTCCAACCCCCCTGCCACAGCAGGGTCACCTAGAGCAGGTTACACAGGAACGCGTCCAGGCAACAGTTTGCTTGGCACATGTGGAGAACAAGGCACTGGTTACGCCCCATGTGTCCCTTCACACTGCTTCTACAAAGCACCTCTTGATACCCTGTAAATAATCTATAGCAATAACCCCAAAGCCCAGAGAAAGATGTGCCATGGGAAGAAAACAGCAGGAATTAAGGCTGCCACCAGTTTCCCAGGTTCCTGCCATCACAAGGAATTAGTTAACCACCAAACAAATAAACGCATATTCACATAGGCGTTGAAATGCCAAGAGGAATGGTCCAAGTCATATGAGAGCAAAGAGCAGGCCCTTGTCTCCCACAGTAGTGCTAGTGATTAAGGAAAATATACATTAACTTCTGTCTGAGCTTTTCCTGCTCCCAACCGCTGCTGGGAGGAAAACGTGCCTTTTCCTAATGTGCTCATGCTGCTTTCATATGGAAGCACTAATAAAAACACAATGTCGGTCCAGTGTGTTCTTTCTTGCAACACTAGAGGGGAATCAGCTTATTTCGTCCAGATATTTGGCAACTCAGAGGTCTCCGCTCTGCTCCTGGAAGCAGACCTTGGGGTTGTGCCAGCAGCAGCATCTCTGATGATGCACATCTGCACCGTGGCGTGCACCGCTGGGCTCCGGCAAGTGGCTCACGTCAGCCGGCAGGAGGCTGCTGCTGAGTCTCTTCTCAGCCTCTATTTGTCAATTGGCTCAACATTCAAAAAGACACCCTCAATTTGCATCACCCAAAAATACATTGAGCCAGCACCTTCTCCAGTGCCTTACCTCCGGGGGAAGTCAGGGGTGGTGAGGAACATAGTCCATAACTTTGGAGGGCCTACAACAGCTTTACTTTTCAAGTCAGTCCAACTGACTGCAGCCACAAATCATGCAAAGTTGTGCTAAACTGGGAAGAAAGCTGTATTGAGCTTGCCTGGCAAGCACAGAAGGAGCAACCACAGCTCAGGAGAAGTTTATTACTTCTCCCATGGTGCTAAGCTGGCCCTGCTCCCGTTCACCGCAGAGAGAGGTGAATAGCTATCATCTGCTCTGATGAGGCAGAACAGAAATACAGCACACCCAGACATATTTAGCAGCCAGGCATGTATACAAGTACCTGACAATGTAAAGAGTAACCACCATCCTGCTGTCACACCAAAAAATGCATTTGGCTGCCTGCCTTGAGCGTGGTCCAGGCCTTGGAGGAGCACAGTGCAGCCACTGACGCCTCCCTCCACCAGCTCTAACTCAGCCTCCGGACCCAGCTGGGGCTTTTGATCCTAATTTCGTGGGGTGAGCCCACATTTCAGCAGACGACTTGCAGTCCCCCTGCAAGCTACAGCTCAGCGAGCTGATGTGAGAGCTGGGAACAAAGCATCGGCAACTTCCAGAGGCGATGAGGTGAATGTGGTCGTCTCTAGAAAATGCTGCAAAGCGTTTTCGGGGTTCTTTGAAAAGCCTCTCACAACAGCAGAACCTCAAACCAACAGGGGGGGAAAAAAACCCTTGGTACAGCAGAGCATCCAAGGGCAGGAGACCAAAGAAACCTCTCCCATCAGGTATTCCTCAGATGGTTTTTACTCTCTGTCCCCTTCCCCCTCCTTGAAGTGCCATAAACCCACTAAAGACTTAGGTGCCACCATCGCTGCTACATGGGGGTGTTATATACAGCCCAGCAGGAGTCTGGAGAACCAAAATCTCCTTGCAGATATCTCAGTCCCTTATTCCTCACTAGACATCCTGCAGGTTCACCTACGTGCATGCAGAGAGGTGAGGGACATCGCGCCCCTGCAAAAGCCCGTCAGCGTTGGTGCAAGCGCTCGGCCACACGCTGGCCTCCCTCCTTGGCTTTCATGGAGATGGCTTTCAAGGTTTCAAGGACCACAGGACTCAGCCAGAGCCTGCTTGCAACCCTTGGAAAGCCTTTCACAGCCATCGTGAGATGTGGGTACACCACCCCCCCGGCTACTCAGTACTCTAAGCCAGCTAAATTTAGGGCAGGGGCCAAAACCTGCCCACAACAAAACCCACGCTGGGAGCAGCCGGCGGGCTGCAGACCTCTGAGCTACTTCTGAAGTCTCAGGCAACGGCATGTCCCAGAGCAGGTGGTTTTGTACCCAGTGTCGAGGCGGTGGCCATCCCCTCGGGGGCTCTGGCACAGCCCTCCATCTGGGGAGGCTGGCAAGGCACCTTGCAGGCTGAAAGCCTGGTCCTCCATCTCCTGCTGCTTCCCGGACTGCAGCCGCAACGTCATCCACGGGTGACAAGAAGCAGAGGGGGACACAGCCTTCAAAACCTGGTGGCCACAGCCAAACCACCCAACAAAACTCCCAGGGGACCAGGACCTGGCAGGGAGGGCAGAGCTGTGCAAAAGGAGATGCCGCTGAGCTGGGCATCCCTTTCCAGCCCTTCTTCTGAGCTCCTTGGTCTGGTCCAGGCTCTGTGTTGGTGACTGTGCCAGGCAGCGGCGGCCACCCTGGGTACCCCAGAGAATGGATGACACATCCCAGTTGTAAATACGGGGTTTCCCAGACACACACCACCATCACGGTCAGGTTTTCACCCTCCCTCGGTGCCTGACGTGGCTGAATCATAGAATCATAGAATTGCTGAGGTTGGAAGGCACCTTTAAGATCATCAAGTCCAACCATTAACCTACCCTGACAAAAGCCACTTCTAAACCATGTCCCTAAGTGCCCCATCTACCCTTTTTTTAAACACCTCCAGGGATGGTGAATCCACCACCTCCCTGGGCAGCCTATTCCAATGTTTAATAACCCTTTCAGTGAAAAAATGTTTCCTAATATCCAATCTAAACCTCCCCTGACATAACTTGAACCTGAAGCAGTAGCCCATTTCCACGTACGTCTGTGTTTCCAGCTGTGCCGTGTCAGAGATGAAAGCTCTGAGGGCTGCACCCCTGGGGTCCACTCCTGGCTCCAAAAGGTGACACACTTCAGATGTTCACTGTTTGAGAGGTGCTCATAAAACCCACCTTATACTGAGGTGACAGAAAACTGCGACTTCTGTCACCAAATTGGACAAACGTTTCCCTGTTCTGTGTTATCTCCTCCTCACAGGCTTCCAGTGGTGGCATTTTATGAGCATATTTTTAAATAGCTTCTTCTCGCTCTTTGCTCAAGGCTGGTTCAATCTGTTATAACATTGTGCAACCAGTTGTGGTTGATTTTCATTTAACATTGTAAAAATAAAAAGACTCCTGACAGTTTGGGTTTAGACAGAGAAAAAAACACAGTGAAGTTGGGGGTTTTTTTGTTGGGTTTGGTTTTTTTTTTGGCCCTAAAGCCAGATTAGCCTCCAGGCAGTGAGCTAGAAAAAACAAGTTTCTAATCCAGAAGAGCTCACTGGTCTCTATTAAGCATTAAGTGGCTGTGTTTTATTCACCAGGGGGAGGGTGGAGGGTCTTCCACTCCCAATCCTTTCAAGATGGTTATTATTCTCTTTAAAATGCCTTCAAAAGTCTGCTTTTTTGAGTCAAATCTGTGCTAAACAAGAGCTGGGGGAAAGCTTTGTCTGGTGAGCTAACAGAAGCCTCGTCTCAAACTTAAATAACCTCTTTATGGGAAGTTCTTCTGGAATCAGTGTACAAACAATGCTTAAGGGGAAAAGAAAACCCAAATAAGAAAGAGAAAGAAATCATATCCCCCCTCTTCCCAAAGCAGACCTCTGCTGCCACGGTTACCCTCCCCATTGTGAAGAGTCCTTCGTAATCCCCCTTGCTCAGCGCATGTGCCCATCCCAAACCTACATGTGTTTATTAGCAGACTCAGGTCCGTAAGGGTTAAAAGGCTCATTTGTGACATCATAGAATCATAGAATGGGTTGGGTTGGAAGGGACCTTTAAAGGTCATCTAGTCCAACCCCCCTGCAATAAGCAGGGACATCTTCAACTAGATCAGGTTGCTCAGAGCCTCATCAAGCCTGGCCTTGAATGTCTCCAGGGATGGGGCCTCCACCACCTCTCTGGGCAACCTGTGCCAGTGTCTCACCACCCTCATTGTAAAGAACTTCTTCCTAATGTCTATTCTAAACCTGCCCTGCTCCAGTTTAAAACCATTGCCCCTCGTCCTATCGCTACATGCCCTTGCAAACATCCTGAAAATTAAATACATTTAGACTCACAGAGAGCAAGAATTTTCTTACAGATGCCCACACTCAATATGCAACACTAACGGGAATAAACTGTCATACAACTGTTTTAAAAGACCATACTGTTCCTTTTGTTTTCCCATTTTTTTAAAGAAAGCTAGACGAAGAGCAATAGAAATCTTCAGTAAAATGCCTGTCAGTACCAGCCTGTCTTTGTAGCACAATGTAGGTTCCCATGACATTGTTTCAGTATCATCAAAAATGTTTAAAATAAAGGCTACTAAACAGCCATGTCTGAAATTCATATAGAAATCTGAATACTACAAAAAAAGGTAAAGGAAGCAATGTAGTTAAGTAACAAATTACAGCACTGGGAAGTTCTCGTGTCCCTCCAGATGATATACATTTACTTCTCCTTTACAAAAAGTTACTGAATCCAACTTAAAAAGGGGCTTTGTTCTCCTGATGCCTGAAAGTGGCAATTTAAGGAGACCCCTGTAAAAGCAACACACTCTAAAAGTCATTGCATCATTCTTATAGCTAATAAAATCAAGGTAACCTCAGTACAATATCAAAGCAGTCAGCGTTAATGGATTACAGGATTTGTAAGCAATCCTGCTGCAGAGGCATCCAAAGCACTGCAGGAATGCGGTGGTGTTCCCCGGCATGGACCCGCAGTCTCAGTCTGGGACTTCTCCATCTCAGGAGGTGGTAGATCGTTTAGATTATGGTCTCATTTGGTTTGCTCTTGCAATGGAGAGTTAGAAACACTGCAAAAAGCAGGCAGAGACAGTGGCTGAGGCTATAAGCATATCTCTTAGCCCAAGTGTCCAGCTGCCGTGCTGGGTCAGGGCACTCCATGCCTGTCACACCACAGACGGGGATGAGAAAGCTATTCTCAGATGGGTGGAGGAGGCATTATCACTCAGACATGTAGGAATGGACACAGACATGCAGCAGGGCCTGGTGCTTGGCATATTCTGCCCATATTTTGGGCAGCATGGTCTAACACGTGCATGTCCCCCAGGCACCAATGTCAAGGTGTGGATGTTTCTCAGATGACTGTGTGACCAAGAGCTGCACGGCTCAAACCACACCTTCAGTGGGCACAGCAGGACCCACTCTGCCGGGTGCTGCATGCAGAGCATGTACTTGAAAGAACGAAAGGTAAAATCAGTCACAGAGCAGGTCAATGGCAGAATGAAGAACAAAACCTCATCTTCTCACCCCAAGGTCAGAGACCCACCACCAGGTTTTCGCTGCCCATTTTCCATAGACTCCAAAGTCTTCGTACTATTTCAACAGGTCTTCAAAAGCCAACTGAACCTACTGCCACAACAGGCTGAGGCTCACACCTCTAAGATAAAGATCATTTGGGGACCCCTCAGATAAAAAAAAGGACCATGAAGATCTGCTGCACCCAACCAAACAGCTTCTGAGTCGCTGCCAACTGTTGAGCAAAGGCTTTTGCTGGTGCTGCGGACTGACTCAGCTAAAAGCAGCACGGCATTAGGCTGCCTTATACGAAATGCGCCACCGTCAGCACACAGTCAGTCCACGCACAAGGTTTTATAGCACACAATTTATTATTTACATCCTTATTACACCGAGGTGTCAAACGAGATCCCGAAGATGAAACAACACCAGTTAACATGCTAATAGCTACACTCGTTTTCAACTCCACAGCATACAAACCACTCAGGCTGGGAAAAAAATTGCAGCCTGCCTAGGCATTAGCACTTTGCAATTAAATCCTCACCTTTCCATCTCTTCCTCGGAGCCCTGTGTTGCTAGAAATAATGCAACCCTGCCCTGGCTGCCCATTTTTCTCACATTTTTACTCTTCCAGCAGAATGAGACCGCTTGGTTTGTGGGGGCCAGTGGTTAATAAATCCTCGCCTTGCTGTATGGGAAGCCCTATCATGATAGCACAAAAACCACCTCGGCGCTGCTCTGTCTACACAGAAAGCTTTGCAGTTACATCCATTAACCATGTGCCTCTAGAGGGGACACAATTACTCTGCCTGTAACTACACCTAAGCGAGGGATCCTGCAGAAACGCTGCGGACATTCACTAACAACCACCGATCTGGAGCTCCGTAAGGCGAGAACTCGCTATCTAGTCATTAAGGCGTTCAGCGCGTTGCCAGCTAAGGGAAGCGTAGGCAGCCTTTTCTGCGGCCTTTGTAACTGCGGCTTTGAAGAAAAGAACACAAAACTTTTAATTAAATAAGTCTATGCTTACTTCAAACCCCAAACCTACCCCCATTATCATGAGGTTTAGCATTACGTTCTTCTGGGGCTATGGGAAGCGTTTATACCAGCCAACGAACCGTCTCCGCGCTCCCTGTTTTGCCCTTTGCAGAGCAGAGGTGGCCACATCCACCCCAACAGGGGCAGGGAAGCTCAATTGGACTGTCGGTTACACAACGCTTTTGCAGGGAAACCACGTGTTTACAGTTTCATCTTGTAATAATTAGTGTCACATACTACAGCAATGTCTCCGGGACTTTAATCCTCAATCTGTATGAGGGGCATTTCACAAAGCTCAGCAAAAAATTCCGTGTTATTAAGCAACCTATTATTCCCACATAAGTATGCTCAGCTCTTATAGATGCCCTGACATGTCTCAGAAGAAGCAGGTAGTAGGCAAAAGCTCGACTTGCTCATGACTCAGTGACATTAAATCAACTTGCTTTAACTAACTGTCTCTGATGTAGTGAGCTCTATTTACTCCACTATTAAAAAAAAAAAAAGAAAAAAAAAAAGAAAGAAAAAAAGATGTTCTACCTTAATTGAAAACAAGCCTGGTTCAGGTGACCATCTGACACAGGAGTAGAGGAAAGACAAATGACTTGGTGACTTCTGGGCTAAAACCAACACATTTTTCAGAACAGGTTAACAGAGATGTCCAAAGCCCTGTTGTTCATTGTGAGACCTGAGTTATAACTGGAATTTTCTTTCATTGCAATGCTTCACTGACCCCAGGTCTAGGCATTGGTCTCTCTTGGGGTCAAGGCGACTGATCAAAAGAGCAGATGTGACAACGAGCTTCCGTATGGTCTGCTAATGAAGGAAGATCACTAAAGGCCTTCAGCAGATGCATCTTTTGATATCTCCTGGGCAAAACCATGCTTCCTTCTGTTCACTGTCAGATGTCATTTGAGTGCTAATCCCTGGAAATACCTGAGGCACTTGACCTTCTTCTGGGAACCTCTCCCTGTGTTTTGGAAACACAGACTTGACTGCAAGCACTGCTGCTGACATTTCATACCACTCTGGAGCTGGCTGAACAGGGAGATGAGACCTAGAGGAAGGAAAGGAAGGATTTTTGCAGAGATGATGTCCAGGTGGTATTGTACAGAGATTTTTAAAATCAAGGGCATAGAGGGTCACTTAAGGTCGTGCCTGGCATCATGGTAATAAACCCTTCAGGCCTACCGAAAAGCATAGAAATGATAGAAAAAAATCGCATGTGAGACTAAAGGTAATGAGCGTATAATCTGACAGATCCCATAGTTTTGTTTGAACTTACTTTTCTATGCAGGGCACCTTTGCTCCCTGGGGGTCTGCCCCCATATGGTACCTCCATCTCCCTTATTCTTCTGCTCAGGTTTTCAATCTTCAGCCAGACATAGGTGACAAACCCAAAAAGACTATCATTTACACACATCCATATCTACCTCCAGCTTTCCATCGTCTCCAGAGAAGACTCAGAGGGCCCATCTGTGCTGGTAAATAAAGCTAGATGGGGCTTGTCCATGACCAGATGCCATCTGACACAGGCTGGCCACCTTTCTACAGCTCCAGTCTCTTCACGCTAGTCTCCAGGCTGAGAGGTGTGGGTGTAAAGCTGACCTTCCCAACGCTGGTGGAGGCCAAGGGAAGGATGGAGCTGCAGGGAGTGTGGGTACAGGGCTGGCCTGAGCTGAGCACTGGGGCAGGCGCGGATGGGAGGAGGGAGGGTGAGCTGAATGGATGAATTTAGAGGAAACCAGATTTTTCCCAAGTCCTGAGACCCATCCCGGAGTACACAGCTGCCTCCACAGCTCAACACACCAGGGACACGAGTTTTGCCTAGACTCACCAGGCGCTGGTGGGGGAGGACAGATGAGGAT
The DNA here is from genome assembly GCF_028500815.1 of Rissa tridactyla. Classification (NCBI taxonomy): domain Eukaryota; kingdom Metazoa; phylum Chordata; class Aves; order Charadriiformes; family Laridae; genus Rissa; species Rissa tridactyla. Next base: position 110,487,463 of record NC_071468.1, on the reverse strand, counting down.
GGTGTTCAGGCTCGCCCCCCTGTGCTGAGATGGGCACAGGCTAAGAAGAAGCAGCGGGGCTGTGGTAGAGTGACCTGAAGGACCCCTTCCTCAGAGCCTCCTGGACTCCTCGGCCAGGCTGATGGACCTCCATGAGCCTGGTCCAGGCCATGGGTGGGAACTCTGGGTAAAAGGATGCACAGCAGTTGCTTCCCCCTCCTCCTCCCAGCAGGAAGGTCTTTGCCACCAAGACCCAGCAGGTTTGTGTCCTACAGCTGATGCTACACCCTGGCAAACCCAGCACAGGGTTACAGGAACATTTAGGTGGGAAGACCGTTGTGGAGGTTGCCTGCTCCAGGCCCATGGTTACCACCATACAGGAAATCAGGCTTTGGTGCTCTCTGCCTGTTGCCCTCTCACTCCCATTCCAGGCATTTGTTTGCCACCCTGACTTACTTGCCCAGTCTTAGATGCAGCTCAGACATCCCAGGGGGCAGCCTGGGAGTGGGGTCCTGTGCTCCTCAGGTACACGCTGGCCCAGCTGGTTTCGGGACTTGGGGGTCACAACCTGCCCCTTGCCCGAGCAGCCTGATCTATCTGGCCCTGCACTGAGCAGAGGGCTGGACTAGAGACCCTTCCAGGTGGGACATCTCTAGGGCATCTAAAATGGCTCTATACTCCCGTGTGGAGATTCAGTTGAACTGTAGTTTGCTGGAGTCTCTGCTCCTCCATGAGCTGGAAGAGCAAAATCTTCCTAGCCAGCATTATCGATTTGCCCATCTCTGGTCCCCATCAAGCTACTCCATGTTTCCAGATTTGCCTCTCAGGGAAGATGCAGTCACTGAGTTTACAAGAGCCAAAGGCTTGGATCTGTGACCCATATTTCTGGGGAGATCAAGGGAGGATTCCTGGCTCTCCTCCTTCCCTTTCATAACTTCCCAGCAGCAAGGAGGAGAAGGCAACCCAATTGCTCTGCTCCCAACCCTCAGGCCTGCCTTCTGGAATAGCACAGCTTGACATCGTTAACTACACGCTGAAAGGTATATTGTACATTAGCTTCTTTATAAAGAAAATGCTTTTAAAAACTTCCCTGCCATTAGTCTCTTCAAACGTGAAATACCAAAAATTGTACGAGTTCTTTCAACCAGAAGAATGCAAAGGCTTCCCCTCGAGGTAAAAGCCCATGATTTTGCACTTTAAAGCCAGAGTAGATTAAAGAAAGGTCTCTTCACAACTGTTACTGCCAGCACAAGCCATCCAGCCTGGTTCGTGCCACACTTTTCAGATAAAGCCCTGGAAAGTCCTGCCCTGCCTCTCCCTGGGGCCACCCAGCTTGGTGGTCCCCCCTCCACCACGTCCATCACCTTCTCCACCCCACCCAGGAGCCAGGTACGGTCTATCACAGGCCAGCTTCAGAGATCTTTGTTACAAACCTGCCTCATCTCTGGGGCTCGTTAGGAGACACAAGTTTACCAACAGCAGGATAGGTCACGCATACCATGAAGGGACCGGGCAGGATCCCATTACAGCCACTCAGCAAGTTATTCCATGGCCCGAGCCATAAAACCTGACATCACCCAAGTGCGTGCTTTTAACCCGGCTCATCTGTGCGACATGGACTTGGCTCAAGCCTGAAGTGGGCTAAGGGCAACCCTGCCAGCTCCCGTAACTCAGATGTGTGTTCAAATACCGGGTCAGATTTATGGCTGGCTGGTAAGGCATTAACCTCAGCTATTGCCCCCATCCCCCGTGCAGGATAAATCAGTTCAGTTGCCTCTATATTTGGTGGTCTCTCTCTATCAGACTTCCCTGCACAAACAGGGCTTGGCCCTGGCTCCGTAGAGCTGAATAGCAGAATATTTGTTTAATAACAGGAGTCCCAATTTGGCGATGATAAGGGGCGCAGGGCTGGAGGCCAGCAAATCTGACAGTGTCTCGAGTCAGAGTAGTTTACATGACTCTGTGATCCCCCATTGCCTCATCTGCAGGGCTGCAGGCCACCCAGAGCTGGAGGTGTAAGAGACATTTGCAATGTCAGCCTGGGGAGGGGGTCTGACAGCAATCCCTGATGTGATGCTGCCTTTTGCTCTGCGGACAAATGTCACCAGGCTGTGGCACCTCGGCACTGAGCGGGCAGCCCGATGTCTTCTCCCAGGCTGGGACAGGGCAAAAGCTGCTGGAAAGCCAGGTGCCTCGCAGGCAGCCAAGCGGCTTCTGCCGTAGGAAGCCAGGCCTGGTGTCATCTGCCTGCTCACCTACACCCTGCCTGGTGTCACCCCAGGCTTGTGCGAGTCTGCTGAGGTCCAAGCCCAGCACACCTACAGCACATTTGACTCTGCTGAAGTCTGGGACATAGCACCTTGCTTAGCTGAAACTGGGGATGTTAGGCTTTCTCAGGTCAGCCAGTCTTCATAGGCTTCAACCTTGTCCACACTGAGGAGGAGAAACAATCTCACAAAACTGGAACAAGAACAAAGTTTCTGCTGGGAGGGGGAGGTTCATCTCTTGTCGATTAACTTCATACACCCACAAGATCTCTGCAGAGCTCTTCCGCCTCCCTACACCCTTGTGTTTACCCAACAGAGTTAGAAGCAGCCACCTCTAAAGGCCACCCACGAAGTCCTACCTCGAGTAGTGGGACAAAGAGAGGAGAAGGACACGGCCGAGGAGCCGCAGCAGGAAGCCCAGCAGGGCTCTGCGGAAGGGCAGCCCAGCCAGGATGGGGCAGGTGTGTGAGGTCCATGGGGCATCCCTGCTTTGGAGAGACAGCAGGATCAGGAGTCACAGTGGGAAGGTCCAGGGGAAGCCAGGCTTGAAACGGGGAAGCCAGGCTTGAAACGAGGAAGCCGTGCCAAACTCAAAGGAGCAGAGTGGGGCCAGGAGGGCATTTATGCTACCAACAAGGCATGAACACCACACAGACAGTTTGAATCATACCCCCACCTTGGTAACCACATCCATACTGTGGTCACTAACTTGAAATTATAGTTGTTAAGGCACTGCTGGGAACACAGCACTGCCAGGTGGACACCAACTTGTCTGCACGGTGCTGTGCCTCACCTCCAGGATACCCAAGAGCATCCCTCTCCCCACCACGGGTGACAGTGGGATTTTGCCCCTTTTTCCTCATCTGGCCATGGTTTGAACCTCGCACAGGGACTCGACAGAAAGGGCTTGTCTTGCCAGCACGCAATCTGGTCATACGGGACATACCGTCATCTTCCAGCTGTGTCACAGCTGCCTCTCCGGCACGCAGGGAAGCTCGGGCAGGAGCCGACTGCAGCTGCGGAAGCACTCCCATGGCGCAGTCCTCCGCGCTCCCAAAGGAAAGACCACAGAAAGACGGCGTGGTGAGACTCACAAAATGTTAACTCCTTGCTGGACTGGGTCTTTGTTCTTGTGTTTTTGAACAAAGCAGAGCCCTTCCCTCAAAACGTGGGAAGCAGGGAGGAAAAAAGTGTTTACTGACAATGCTTAGGGTGCAGTAAAATCCAAGAGGTGTTGAAAGGGCAGTCCTAAAAAAAGGTGCTTTTATATTTAAACATCTGTTCTCAGCAGGTTTTTTTGCAATTAGATGAGTCAAACTCCAGCCCTGGGCCAAAGCCCAGCTCTGCTAATTACACAGGGGCAAGCTCCATCTCTCCTCTAGCTGTGGTTTCCCTGTTGTGTCCTGGGCCCCGTCCTGCCACGGGCCGGCTCTTCAGCAAGGGAACCGGCCTCCCCCACCGCGAAGCACCCACCTTTCCAGCTCATCCCAGCGGGTGAAAGGGACACCGGGCACACGACAGCATCTTGAGCAGCAACAGGGATGGAGAAAGTTTAGGAACGTTAACACCTAACCACCAGCTTCCACCTCAGCCTCTTGGACCTTTCCTCTCTCTGTCTCCCCGGCCTCTCTCTTGCAGTTATTTTCCTTCAAACAGCTTGGGGCAGCAGAGCCAATTCCCTCCTCCCACTCCCCCTTCTGGTCCCCAGGCAGACAACGCTGGCTCTGTGCTCTGTTCTCAAGCCCAGCTTTTTCCACACGCTGTATTTCACAGCACATCAGGTCAGGACCCGGCTCAGACTCACAGGACGTGAGGCCTCTGCATCAAAGCAAAAGCCTGCCAAACTTAGAAATAAATTTTGCAGGGTTTGGGGGTCAGAACTGTAGAAAACCCAGGTGAAGATGACATCTGGGAAAAGGTTTGGAAAGCCAGGTGATAGAGGCTGGCTCTGCTTTGAGCAATGTACACATTGCCTTTGCCACACACGAGTTAATGCGAGAAAGGCAGATTAATAAATAAACCTGTTCACTGAAGGGTAACACCAGTCCAGCAGTTTGCAGTGGGAAAGATGAAGGCTTTCCTGCTTGCTCCAGGGAGACCAAATCTTATTATCTTCTTTCAGAGCGTGGCAAAAGCTGTTTTGAAATCTAAACAAACTTCTAATGGACATTCACTGGGCTGCTTCTGACAAATCCACAGTAAAAATCTGTAAAAAAATCTCTGAGCTCACTCCAAACTTGCCAGTGTGTCCTCATGGTGCAAGGCAGGAGTGTCCAGGTCCCAGCAGTGGTGGGCCGGTGTCTGTGTCACGATAGGGGACAGCCAGGAAAGATGTGACATCTCTCCATGCCACATCCCAGGGAAGCAGAGAGCCCACAGGGGGACATTGGGATGTTGGGACAGCACAGGAGAAACTACCCTTTTAGTCAGTGAGCAAGAGGGAGAGATTCACTCTGACATGATGTATTTTAACTTTGATTTTTAATCCTTTTTGTGGTTAATATAGACGACCACAAAAAAAAACCCAACATGACTTTCCAGAGTTCTTATGCCAAGGGACCGTACTATCTCTATTGAAGACTTGCTGAAAATACAGCAAGTATCAGGAAAAAAGACAAAACCTAAACACATGTGGTGTGATATTTACTCTTCCAAAATCAGCTTCTTCAATGAACTAACTGCAAATAGCCTGGAAAATTTCTGGTGGGAACAAAAACCTGAAAAAACAAGAGCTCCCCGGGTTCTGTTTTGGTTATTCTATGGGAGGGAGCCTGTTATTTTACCCAGCAAGCAAATTCCTTGTATGTTTGCTCTCTGGTGCTCCCATAATAACTACTGGTAGTGCCATAGCTGCCCATCACGCCGCACCGGGGTGAACAGGAATTACAGCCTGGCCACAACACCCCCCTCCCAAATGCTGGTGCTGGGACCCTCTTGGGGTGTTGCTCCTGCCAGAGAAACCTTGCCTGCAGGGCAGAGGGTGTGTTGGTGCCTGTCCTTCATCCTCACCATCCTCTCCTTGCACTAAAGCTGCTGAGTGACGGAGATGGGCCATGCTGGTCCTCGCACAAGCTAAAGCCATGTAGATCTGTCCTGTGGCCAGGGGGTTCCTTCAGGGGTTAGAGACAGAGAGCAAAGACCTGAGGAAGCAAAAAGCTCAGGCTCTGGATCACAGGGGAGCAGCAAGCCCTTGGCTTCAATGGAGAGAAAGCCTGGGACCACAGGGTCTCGATTTGAGGCTGAGATAGGGTTTGTGAGACCATCCTGCAGTGACCAGGGCCTGGGGACAAGGCAGGGAACAGGCAACTTGGCTGGAGCTGGCTGTAATTTTTCACATGCCCTGTCCCTTCAGAGATGGAAGGCTGTCAGGAGAGAGAAGAGTGACAGTCCTACCTCTAGTCTGGGGATAGGATGAGACAGAGTTGGTCTGATGTGACCAGCAGAAGTAGGGAGGTGATTGTCCCCCTGTACTCAGCACTGGTGAGGCCCCACCTTGAGTATTGTGTCCAGTTCTGGGCACCTCAATACGAGAGAGATATCGAGGTGCTGGAGCAAGTGCAGAGGAGGGCAACGAAGCTGGTGAAGGGCCTGCAGAATAAACCTTATGAGGAGCGATTGAAGGAGCTGGGACTGTTTAGTTTGAGGAAGAGGAGGCTGAGGGGAGACCTCATCACTCTCTACAACTACTTGAAAGGCCATTGTAGAGAGGTTGGTGCTGGTCTCTTCTCACAGGTAATTAGCGATAGAACAAGAGGGAATGGGTTCAAGCTGCAGCAGGGTAGGTTTAGGCTGGACATCAGGAAAAAATTCTTCACAGAAAGAGTGGTCAGACACTGGAATAGGCTGCCCAGGGAGGTGATGGAGTCACCATCCCTGAATGTGTTTAAGACTCGTTTAGATGTGGTGTTGGGGGATATGGTGTAGGGGAGAACTTTGTAGAGTGGGGTTGATGGTTGGACTCGATGATCCCAAGGGTCTTTTCCAACATAAATGATTCTATGATTCTATGATTTATTCTCATATTCAGGGAACAAGCAATCTGAAAATCAGATCTGAAAGTCACATTTTGTCCAGGCAATTGCATGTTTTGACTCCACTTTGGCCTTTGCTTTTGGGAGCCCAGTCAAATACCACAGCAGGACAAATCAGTGCTGGTGGCTTCAATGCAATCTTAGAATAATCCCATGTTCCTCAAAGAAACGTGATGGTTTGGGCAAGATTTGTGTGTTAATATGTGCAAGTATAGATGTGTGTGTGTATGAATGCACATATATATATCCATCATCAATTATTTTATTAGAAGAAATGATTGCCAGGTTTGAAGAGTGCTGTCTAACAGAGGTAGGCAACCTTTCACGTACAGCATACATCCTTTTCTTTCCCAGAGCAGAGGCTGAGGGTGCCAGCACAGCAGAAGCCAGAAGAGGCCACCCACCATGCAATTCCAGCATCATCCTCCAGAAGAGCTCCCGGGCTCCCACAGGACTCGGGAGAAGCCGGGAGCCGGCGCCGTTGGCTCTGTCAATGCTGTGCTTTGGATGCGAAGGCTCCTGGCTCCTTGCCGGACTGGCCAGGCGCCATCCAAAATTGATCCACTTGCCATACTTGGCACTTGCATGACACACTTCCCAACCCTTGCTCTTGAAGATCAGCCAAGAGATTATCCACTGGCCCTGCTGGGAAACGGTGTTAAAAGCCACCGGTCCATCGTAAAGAGGAATTTGATAGCCGATTTTCATTGATTTTCCTGAGAAGTCCGTGTGCTTATTGGGCCTTTAGCTTTTGGAAAATCTTCTCTTTAATTCTCAGCAGTCCTAAAGTCTTTGCAGCAGGGAAATATCACTGAAACGGCCTCAGAGTCCTTCAGTGTCACTGCTAAACCACAGCAGCATTTGGGGTCACCACTGCTCAAACGCTTTCCTGGCTCCAGCAGCGAGCTGCTTCAAAATGCAAAGCATTTGGCTCATTTTAACAGCTGGTTTATGGAGCCGGCATCACTTCCAAACAAATCCGAGGGACTGCCCTGGAATGAACTGTTTCCATGGGGGCAGCCAGGAAACTTTCCAGGAGGCTCTAGTCCTTCAGAGACAGCCTGCAGGGATGGTGGAGGAGGAGGAATTTGCTCACTTCTTATTGGGAACGTTTTTTGTCCCTGATGCCTGCAGAGCCTTTCCTCTTGGGGAGGGATGTGCCCCACATGGTGAACCTGAACCCGAACCCGCAGCCCCCCAGGAGCCCAGGCACCGCTCTCGCTGGGGAGAGCTCAGAAACGCCACCTCTCCCAGATGGAGAAAACATGCCAGGAGAAGGCGGCAGAGCCCCGTATCCCGGCGAGCCCCGAGCCACGACCCCACCACAGCCCACGGGGGCTGACGACACCTCTGCTCCCACCCAAAGCCAAAGCCCCAGCTGCCTCCAGCTGCTTTCAGAGATGCTGACATCTTATCCAAAATGCAATACCACTACAGGAATGTTCTTTCCTGGGATGAAATGATGTAGGGGTTGGGTTAACTCAAGGACGCAGATGAGTTAAAGGTTGGGACTGAACTCCCTCAATGTAGTTAGTGATGCCAAGGTCGAAAGTCCTCTCCTGTCCCTCCCCTCTCCTCCAGCTGGAACAGCCCATCGCACTAATGCACATGAGATGTGCCAGTGCCTGGAGCCACGCGGTGCGTGGGGAGAGACAGGGATGCCTTTAACTGCCCAGTAAATGTGAGCACGTGGCCACCAGGAGTGCCTCGGCCCCCCTGCCAAGAGGAAGGTCTTCATAAAGCGTGTGCTGCCAGGTCAGAGCAGAGTGATGGCAGTTCTCACCTTGCATCCTTCAGCCATTTTGTATGTTGAGCATTTTGTTTGGGGTTATTTAATTCCACATTCTGCTGTGCCATCTCCTCAGCAACTAGGCCCCATTGTTTCTCCTTTCTCCAAGACCTGCCTCAGATCCAAAGCATCTTCTCTGTCACCTCCCCTGCCCCGGAGACAGGCCCTGCATGTGGTACAGCAGTCCCAGACTCACAGCTAACCTCCTCTTTCTGCAGAGCATCCTTCATAGAATCATGGAATAGTTTGGAAGGGACGTTTAAAAGTCATCCAGTCCAACCCCCTGCACTGAGCAGGGACGTCTTCAACGAGATTGGGTTGCTCAGAGCCCCATCCAACCTGACCTTGAGTGTTTCCAGGGATGGGGCATCTACCACCTCTCTGGGCAACCTGTGCCAGTGCTTCACCACCCTCATTGTAAAAATTTTCTTCCTTATATCTAGCCTGAATCTACCTTCTTTTAGTTTAAAACCAACACCCTTTGTTCTATTGCTAAATGCCCTGCTAAAAAGTCTGTCCCTGTCTTTCTTAAAAGCCCCCATTCTTATAAGCCCATCCTTCTGGCAATGATCTGACCACTCATTGCCTTCCCTCCTCTAGCCCCTCCATTACAGACTCTTGGGCTTTAGCTTGGTGGTTTAGGAAGAACCAGCAGAATGAATGACTGGTAGACGCAATCATTGCAATCAGTGATGAGGAGCAGTGAGAGGAGTCACACCCCTGCCCCTCCTGCTTTTATCAGCCTCTGGTTTGGAAGGAGGGGAGCAGCAGCCCTGCGGGACCTGCTCTCCCTCCCACTCACCCACGTGCTGCAGATGGGGCTGGAAACCAAGAGGCCACTTCAGCCCCTGCTCTGCCCCCCAGAAGGGAAATGACAGCCTTGTCTTTGACAAGTACTTCTTAATTTGAGCGATACCTCCCAGAGCATCCAACAACTGTGCAAATATTTCATTCTCAGAAGCGAGGAGACAGGAGTAGTCAAGGATGGTTGGGGCATCTGCTCCACAGGCTCGACCAGCTGCTGGGAAGCAGAGAGTGACTCTGGCTGTGGGGATGGGCTGTGAAGATGCCCAGTTGTCCCATCCTTTGCATGGGGGCTTCTCCGAAACTCTGCTTCTTTTGTTGGTTAGTCCCAGGGCAGAAAATTTCCCTGGCCCAGGAACACTGCCATAACTGCCATGCAGTGCCCAAAACCTGCCCCAAATGACATCTTTTGGGCTGTGTTATTCTCCAAAGGTCTGCAAGACCCGTCTGAGTGAGGTGTGCTTGAGTTTAGCCCAGGATTGCTCTTCCTCCTGCACGGTCCCTGAAGATGACAATCATAGAATCATAGAATCACCTATGCTGGAAGGAACCTTTCAGATCATCTGGTCCAACCATCAGCCTAACTCTGACAAAAAACATCACCAAACCATACCTCTAAGCACCGCGTCTACTTGTCTTTTAAATACCTCCAGGGATGGCGACTCAACCACTGCCCTGGGCAGCCTCTTCCAATGCTTAACAAACCTTTCAGTGCAAAAATTTTTTCCTAATATCCAGTCTAAACCTCCCCTGGTGTAACTTGAGGCCGTTTCCTCTTGTCCTATTGCCTGTTACTTGGGAGAAGAGACCGATCCCCACCTCTCTACAGCCTCCTTTCAGGTAGCTGTAGAGAGTGAGAAGGTCTCCCCTCAGCCTCCTTTTCTCCAGGCTGAACAACCCCAGCTCCCTCAGCCGCTCCTCATAAGACTTGTTCTCCAGACCCCTCACCAGCTTCGTTGCCCTTCTCTGGACCCGCTCCAGCACCTCAGTGTCCTTTTTGTGGACAAAAAAGCTCTGGGAGATGCATGTAAGGAACAGGAGGGTCGGGAGGCCTGAGATAACGGTCTGGTTTTGAAAGTTTTTGAGATAACGGGCTGCTTTTGAAGGTTTTGGAAGGATTAAGCAGGGCCAGGCAGCCTGGGCTCAAAAAGCGTGGTTAGAAACCTCCGTGCCTCCCTCCCCTGCATCACCCGTCCCTTCCCTTGGCCTTCGGGGCACTTCTGGGGGACGGGGGCGGTGGCGGGGGAGAAAAAAAGAAAAAAAAAAAAAAAAAAAGTGTTTCGGGAGACCCAGGCTCCGGGGAGCGGCCAAGAACCGCGCCCGCGTCCGCCCCGGCCGGGGGAGGCGGCGGGGCCCGGGAGCGCTGCCCGCCGCCCCCCCCCGCCGGCTCGGCCCCTTGGCTGCGGGGCCGGCGGCGGCCATGGGCAGCGGCAGCAGCCGGCGGCGGGGCGCGGCGGGCAGAGGGGCGGCGGCGGGGAACCGGGAGCTGCCGGGGACGGCGCCGGCCGAGTGCGAGGAGGCGGCGGGGCCGCCCGCCCCAGGTCGCCGAGCCCCGGCCGCCGGCGGCATCCCCCCGCCCCGGGACGGCGGGGGCTGCGGGGAGGCGGCGGCGGGAGGCGGCGGGTCCCCGTCCGAGCAGGCGGTAAGTGCCCGCCCCGCACCCGGACGGGACCCCGCGACCGGTCGGACCCTCCCCGGGACCCGCCATCCCCTGGGGGGGGAGGTCCCCGCTGGGCTGGGGAGCCCTGCCGTAGCCGGCGCTAACCGCTGCGGCCGTGGCTCCCTCGACTCGTAAATGGCAGTAAATTCTTTTTATCTTCGCTGGCAAGCCGTGCTCGATCCCGTTTGCTGCTCTCTCTTCATTTTCTCTCTTTGTGGTGCAAGGGAAACGTCGTCCCGTAAAGGGCCATCCCCTTCTCCGGTTCCCCTCTGCTACTGAAAGTTTCTTTTCCTGCCTGGTGGAAATCGCTCGACTTTATAAAGTACGGATCGCACTTTTCCCTGGGTCGGGCTCGGAAACAGAAGTTTAAAAATGCGAACATTAAGCTGCCAGTTAATGTTTGCCAATCCACTGCAACTGCAGTCTGGCTCTTTCAGTCTCTTTAACAAATGGATTTGCCTCTGAGGGAGCTGAGATTTATATTTATCTTTCCCCCCCCCCCCCCTATCCAAAAGTAACAGCAGCATCTGTATCATCTGGTGACGAGGCCAAAAATCACCATCTCCTTTCATCTTAGCTCAGCTTTGGAAGTTGTGTGCCATTTGTTACATAGAGGCTGCTCCGCACAGATGCATGGAAGTTGCCAGACTAAAGTAATAAATTTTAAAAATAGAAACTAATATTTAGGACCCAGGAACTTTCTGCCTTGCCTGCCTCAGTTTTGCTCTTTAGAAGCGTATCGTTTCCATTGCCAAACTGCACGTCCGTGGGCTAAGGATAACTTTGATACAAAATAATTTTGCCATTAGGAAACTTGGCAGGGTTCAGTATGAGGACCCTTTTTTTTAGACGAGTTTTAAAAAAAAGCCTAAAAGAAAGCAAGATTTGGAAATGGGGAAAAAAAATAGAGATCTTGTATTGTCATATTTTTTCCTTGGCCTTTTAACTGCAAACCCTCCTGCGGTATGAACGGGACCTCAGCCCAGCCCCACCTTCTCCCCAGAATGACTCTCATTTACGAGCAGTCCTCCTGGCTTCCCCCCTTTATCTTTGGTTAGGGGAACAGAGGCTGCCATTGGCCATTTTCCCTCTGTCTCCACATGTGAATAGCGTGGCTGGATCTTTCAAAATAATAACTGTACTGGTTGTGAATTTTCCTGTGCATAAAGTGGCATTTTAGCTCTATTCTGAAGTGATGTGGATTCTGGGTAATCACATACCGGAAAGGCAACGGAGCTGCCCCCATCTAGAAAAATCAGTAGAGAGACAGCGTACCATGGCAGTAGATACTAGTGAAATAATGACAAGAGGCAAATCAGAAAGGATGAAGGATTTAAGATGTGGCCCCTGAGGTGGCGTAGGGGGGTCACCCTGCCCATCTCCCTCCTGCAGACCTCCTCCTCTGGCAGAAATGATGATGAAGAACCCGTAGCATCACCTCAGCCACCCTGTGTCACAGCCAGTGCAAAGCCAGGGTGGGAACACCATCAAGCCTTGCAGCATAGAAATGTCTATTAGGGCCCTCAAAATTCATCCTGAAGCGGGTATGTGGGGCCTTGGTCACCCAGTGTGGCCAAGTGGGTGCAGCAGGCAGCTCTGCCTCCCGGCAGGTGTCAGCGATGCCAAGCATCTTGCGTGTCTCCTCATCCAGCTGCTGCTGCTGCCTCTTGTTTGGGAAGGAAGTTCACGTCTCCAGTTGCACTCAGGCAGGTCGTTTGAAGTACAGCAAAGAATTACCATCATTTTTCAAAGATATAAAAGACATACAAGAGAAGTATTTTCAGGGCAAACTTGAAGCTCTTCTTGGTAGCGCTTTTTTTCCCTGAACCTGAGGTGGCCATGGTCCTGTTGAGACAGCAGTCATGGGCTTACCATTCTGACTCCTCGAGGCCTAAAAAGTCACTGGCCTGAGAGAAGGGGGGGGGGAAACTGTTCACAGCACCAAGTTTTGCTTGTTTACTGGATGCAATTTAGTCTTCTAGGTTATTGTGCAAACTGCAGCCCCACCCTTCCCATGAGGCCGGTGGTGGAGGTTTCTGGAAAGCGATGCCAGCTTCGTTGCGTCACTGCTTCTTGCTAGAAACTTTGAGGGCAATTTCTCTCGGTCTCTCGGAATGCCAGCTTCTCAGCCAGTCATTTATAATTTCTGTCTTGTGGTGGGAACTTCCTTCCTTTGCCCTGTTCAGCGGTGCAACGTGGGGGACAGGCAAAGAAATTCCAGAGAAGAAAGGATGGGTTGATTCAAAAGAGCTAATAGGGGAAAGACGAGGGAGGTGGAGGAAAGGCAATGAGGAGATATTACAGTAGAAAAGTCTGATGAGAAATAGCCTGTGGAGGAGCAGAGTCTGGCCAGTGGGAGGCAGAGGAGAGGTTTGCCGCTGGCCAGAAGAGAGGGGTTGCCTGCTAAGGGGACTCGGCGCTCTGCTGTCGCGGTTGGGTTTCTCCTGAGCGTGATATGCCTCAACGCCGTGCTTTCCCACCTGAACCCCGATGCACTCGGTCATCCAGCAGCAAGCTGGCAGCGCCGATGGGTGGTCAGGCCAGATGACAAGGGCTGGGGGAGAGGGATGCGGCTGCATTCAAAGGCTTGAGCCACCTCTGTTGCATTCAGATAGTGCTTGGGAGTGAGAGGGTGAAAGCACATCACAACAATGGGCTGGGAACCAAATCCTGATGGGGAGCCCGAACACAGCTCAGAAGAGATCTCAACACCTCCTCATCAGCATCAAATGTCCATTTTCAGGTTTGCCCTCGGCTCTCTTTGGTTGTACATGCTTTTCCCTCATTTCTTTGGTCAACACAGAAAGAGTATTTGTGGTTTTGCAGATGCTGCCACAGCACAGAGCAGGGTGGCAGCTCTCGGTGGAAACCAGGGGAGAGGCTGCAGCCACAGGCATTTCCCCGGTGGATTCCTGAAATGGAAAAATCGTGCAGACATGTTAGGGTCTTACTTTTAACAGCCTTTTCCACGGCGCCGTCACTCCTCCTGACTGGAGGCAGGGTGTGATTACAGTGAGCCCATCACTCCAGACGCAGCGCGGGAGTAACACAGGTAGAGGGTGTACTAACCGTCTTCTAGAGGCACTATCGTGTACTGTCAAAACACCCAGGTCTTCAAAGCTTTGCCTGATTTTTTTTTTCCAGCCAGATAAATGTTCTTTCTGCAGATGGATGTGGCGCAGCGTCATCTCGTGGCTGGCTGGTCCCAGCTGCAAACACACAGGAGTCCTGTGGGGACATTTAATGTCACGCCCTATTAGTTTCATACGGGAACTGAGGTATTTTTCTACTCTTGATAAGATATTATTTCCCCAAACAGAAATATGATTTTTCTAATTCAGTGCTGTCAGCAATTTATTTCAGCATTTTTCTTCCTGGTCGTATTCATGGTTAAAAATGCCCTTGAATCAAGACATTCTTTTACCGCCGTGCAGGGAGCCATGCTCCACTGGCCAGCGTGCCTTCAGAAAAGGTCTTTTCCAGCTGAACATCTGGGATTCCTTGAACTCCAAACTAGGGCTAGGGAAGCAGCTAAAGGAAAAGTCCAAAGTCAGATTATTTCAGATTCTGCCATTAATTTCCAGGTGTGTTTCCGGCAGTTGCTGAACAAAAGGTCTCCCTCTCACTTTATCTTCTTAAAAGCACCTGAAACTTCCCCAGAGCCCAGCAAGCAGCGAGCTGTGTGGTCCCCTCAGCCAGTGTCACCCTCCCAGCACAGTTGTGTTGCAGCTGGACTCGGAAAACTGCTGATTAGGTATTTTTTTTCCCCCAACATCACTCAGCAGAGCACGAGTCGCTTTTGCCCTGAAACCATTCCTGACCTAAAAACTAAGCACAGGGCATGCGCAGAATAGCTGGGAGCTGGTGTTTTAGTTGGCAGGAGAGGAAAAGCGTGGGAACTCCCTGCATTCCTGCCCACTTCCCTTCCACCGCCTGCTCCTAATTCCTGCACTGGCCAGAGGATGTTGCTGCAGACCGGAGCAAGGCTGGGAGTGCTTTGCCTGGGATGCAGCTGGGGTTATACGTCCCGTTTGGTACCTACCGGCACGTTAGGTAAGCTAGATGATTGGGTTTTGCCAGCGATAACTCTGGCTGTGGGTTCACGAGAGGCAGTTTCCAGCAGCGATGGCTGGCTTAGCCACACACATCATTTGCTGGCGTCGCTGGAGGGTGCTGCCCTTCTGCTGTACCAGCTCAGCCATCTGCAGCTCTGCTGCAAACCTCATCTGACACGCGCTCTGGCTGACATCGCCTGCCACCCCTCCCAGGGATGGGGGGATTTTCATTTCAGCTCAGACTGGTCCCCTGGTCCGGTTCTCGGCACGTTTGTGAAGAGGGATTTGGGAGCAGCAGAGGCAGGGAAGGAGGAGGCGCTAGCTGACATCCTGCAGAAAAGCCACGCTATGAAACCACAGCCCAGTGGACCAGCACTGGCAGGGGGCCACGCTGCTCTCGTGTAGATGTTTTGGGTGGCTCAGTCGCTCCCCAGGCTCCCCTGTACATGACGGGACCAGTCAGGGTCTGTATCTCTACTCTACTGTATCACAGGGCTGTCTATATCTGCACCGGTAAGCTATACCATAGCAGTTCCTGGCATCAGACCGTGATGGTTTGCCCCGCTGAGCCAGCATGGTTTTGGCCAGGACCAACTCGCTGCCTCCCAGATAACGCTTGGGCATGGTTCAGGGGCCAGCACGGGGACCGTCCCCAAGAGGCAGCTTGAGTTTGGTCACCCAGTTTCGGAGATGATGTGATTTTAATAGTCGAGACTGTAGTGGAGTGGTTTCAACGCAGCTCGGGGGCGGCTCAGAGCCCCCCCGGCGGTGCACGGCTCCATATCGCCCCGGGGGTGGCTCTTCTCACCCAGCTCACCCACCCGCTGGAGCTGACAGAGGGAGAAGGGAGGGAGCAAGGAGGGGTAAGGGCTGGCGGGACCAGTGAGGAACACCAGCCGCAGCTCGCAGCGGGTTGGGGGAAGTGGGAAGCTGCACCCCGGGAGCGCTGGTTCATGGGTGCTGTAGAGAGAAATCGCTCCCGCTTCCAGCTCTCCCCTCCGCCTTGCTCCCAGGAGCCCTAACACACAGGATGGCCGAACTGTGTGTGCAACAGCTGTCAGACCACTGCACCTCACATCTCGTTAGGTTAAATTAAACCCAAGTACGTGCTGGGTGAGCTTAACATCAATGTGGGGCTTTGTAGCGCAGCAGACCCCAGCACGAGATGCCTATGCTGGGATCAGGGTGGAAAACAAGGAGACACGCTGCCGTCTGGATGAGTAATAAAAAGATGACTGCAAGCTGCAGAAAGGAGAAGCTGACTTCATTTATCTCTTAGCAGGGCATAGGCCAACCAGGCCAGCAATTACCCACTTAGCTGCAGGATAGGAACCCATAATATTAAAGTGTCGTGACGTGCGCATCATCTGAACCCACATAAAGGGCTAATACTAATTATCTGCTGAATTTGCAACACATCCATGACAGCAATCCCGCGCGGGCTGGGTGGGGTCAGTTTTTATTATGTCTCAGAGCCCGTGACAGCCCCTGCTCCGCATCCTGCCCAGCGCGTGGCGTCACTCGGGCATCGCCGAGCCACGCGTCCCTTGCCTGGGTGAACAGGGGGGAGCAGCTCCCGACACAGGCAGGCTCTCACAGTGGTGGAAAGGCAGAGGCTGGAGGTGCCTTTTGTTTTCAACCCCCCCGCCCCGGGTTTTTTCCTGATGCATCGGATTAAATGTCGGTAAAGATCTACCTGCGCCAATGCTGAATCCTCTTGGGAAATAAGCGTTGTTGCTGACAGATCCCTTGGAGAAGGCGGGAGCTGATTTTGCACACAGAAGCAGATTTTGCTAACCAGAGCTGCTCCGTCCTGATGACTAATTAATTCTGTCTTCCACCCACACAACACGTACAGCTTGTAAGATGGAGGAGTCAGCCACAAGGGAAGAAAAAAAGACAACCTACTGTACAATTCCGACCCCTCCCTAAACTGATACAAACCCATCCTTTGCCCGGCGGTGTTGGAAGCTGGGTGCTCGCTGTGGAAAGAGCAGCATGAAAGCCCTCCCGGAGAACCGTATTCCCCTTGGTGCCGAGGATGAACGGTGTTCTTTGCCTGGTGGAAGGAAACTGGGGTGGCAGCAGTAGCCCGGTGGGTGATGGCAAGGACGAGGGGCTGCATTGTGGGGTGCACTCCCAGGAGGAGTCAGCTCTCGGAGGTCAGCATAGCATCCTCCTGGCACTGCTGCTTGCTCTTGTCGCTTGTGGGACGTTGCCAAGAAATGATGCTAAATAACCAGGAGGGAACTGCCTGCCCTCACTTTCTCACATAGCCTCGTCTCCGCTTGGGTCCAGGAGCTGTTACGAGAACAGTTCAGGCTCTTCCAGACAAAACAAAGTGTTGCCAGAGAGCAGGGGCTCTTCTGAAAGGAAGCAGAGTGCCTTTTGACAAGATGTTACAAGACTTTCATAGGGATTTAATTTGCAATTTTAAGCAAGCCGCTAGGACATGAAAGACCATGGATAGAATCATAGGATCACCTAGGTTGGAAGAGACCTTTCAGATCATCTAGTCCAACCATCAGCCTAACTCTGATAAAGACCATCACTAATCTAAACTATATCACTAAGCACTATGTCTATCCGTCTTTTAAATACCTCCAGGGATGTTGACTCAACCACTGCCCTGGGCAGCCTCTTCCAATGCTTAATAACCCTTTCAGTGTAAAAACTTTTCCTAATATCCAGTCTAAACCTCTCCTGGTGTAACTTGAGGCCGTTTCCTCTTGTCCTATCGCCTGTTACTTGGGAGAAGAGACCGACCCCCACCTCTCTACAGCCTCCTTTCAGGGAGTTGTAGAGAGCGAGAAGGTCTCCCCTCAGCCTTCTTTCCTCCAGGCTGAACAACCCCAGCTCCCTCAGCCGCTCCCCATAAGACTTGTTCTCCAGAGACCTTTCCCAACTCCAGAAATGGAAGCTACTTAAGACTCACCTGGAAGAGGCATTGACCAGTGCCATGAGAGAGGTGTCTTTGCTGCAGCCCCACATCACCTGCTTAAGCATGGGAGCCAAAGGTGATCATGGCAGCACAAAGCCCACCCAAGAAACAGGGACGAGCTGTACAGTTTGCTGCCGAGCACCTATCTGCCTAGCAGAGTCTGAGACCACCGTTTTTAAACCTCAACTCCTGTCCATCCGCACGTGAAGCAGCTAAGGAAGGACTCTCATGAAGACATCTCCTCTCAAGTTAAACTCAGGTGACATGCAATAACAGCAGACACCCACGTGGACATGTCTATGCAGTGGACAGCACACATGAGCCTGACCGATACCAGCTGATTTAAATCAGCTCAAGACTGTGCACAAAGCCATCATCCCTGTGCCCAGCCCTGCAGAAACAGCGCACAGCAGATACATAGGCAATGGCTCTGAACTGCAGGCTTTTCCACATCTCTCCCTGGTTCCTTTGCTTCCCTTCTTTCTTGTACAGAAAAATCTTTTCCTCTTTTCCACACTGATTTCATTTCTGTTTTCTGGAAGCCAAGCCCTCGCTTTAGTTCTGGGTGCTACTCGTTTAACATCTGTGAGTGTCATCATGAAGCTCAGGGTAACTCGTATGGAGGAGGCCCCCCAGCTTCAGGACTGCAGGTCAGAAAAATAACGGCAAGCCAGAATGGGTCTAGTTTTGTGCAAAACCTCAGCCCTTGTCCTTGTCCCTCTCCCTTTCCTCATAAGAGTATAACGAAGAAATGGAAAAAGACAAAAGTTATATTCTTCTCACTGGCATTTGGCTGCAGGGGGATCATTTTATTACTGGTCCAACTGGGGGCTCAGGCAAACACAGGGTCCCATCCTCTTCCCATTTTAAATGCTGTTCGGTTTGGCTTTGGTTGCCTCCCTTGTGTCCCATTGGAAACCGGTAGTCTTCCAGCATAGGGAAGGTGGATGTTTCACTCCAGATGGATCCTTGCAGGGAAACAGCTTTGTCAGGTGAAAAGAATTGGGTCCGTGTTGACGTAACTTCCTTCCTTAGCAGGTATTTTCATACTGCTACCTGTCAGCAGTGCGTATTCATGGGAAAACTGGGAAGTTTAACGAGTTGACGTTCATATAGCCTGGTTCCATAGCCTGGAGCCACCCCGGTGCCGTGAACGCTGAAACACAACTATCAGAAGGGTGGTTAGGAAAGGGGACTCTCTTGTGCCTGTATTGTCTCCACAGAGGTTGTCTGGGGGTTTAAACCAAGGCAGACATGGCCTACTACAGACAGAGGTAGGTTTCATAGAAATAAAAAATTCTTTGGGTTGGAAGGGACATTTGAAGACCATCTAGTTCCACCCCTCCTGCCATGGGCAGGGACACCTCCCACTAGACCAGGCTGCTCAGAGCCCCATCCAGCCTGGCCTTGAACACTTCCAGGGATGGGGCATCCACAGCTTCCCTGGGCAACCTGTTCCAGTGCCTCACCAATCTCACTGTAGAAAACTTCCTTATATCCAACCAAAATCTCCCCTCATTCAGTTTAAAACTGTTGCCCCTTGTCCTGTCACTTCAGGCCTTGGTAAAAAGTCTCTCTTGGTCTTTCTTATAAGCCCCCTTTATATATTGAAAGGCCGCAATAAGGTCTCCCTGGAGCCTTCTCTTCTCCAGGCTGAACAACCCCAACTCTCTCAGCCTGTCCTCACAGGAGAGGTGCTCCAGCCCTTCAATTATTTCAATGGACCCACTCCAATCGGTTCATGTCTCTCCTGTGCTGAGGGCTCCAGAGCTGGAGACAGTACTCCAGGTGGGGTTTCACCAGTGCGGAGTGGAGGGGAGGAATCACCGCTCTTGACTTTGAAGTGTTATAACTGAAATACGGGACTTTTCTTCTTTCCCAGGCTTTATCAACCAGAAGCCCACCAGCCCCAGAGAACAACAATGCCGACCATCAGTGAGTACCCTCTGCTTTCATTATATCTTCAGTGGGGAAAAGCAGCTGGAACAAAAGGGAAAGCTATTCCTCTATGCCTCTCTCTGTGCAAAAGAGAGGTGGGAATGGTGTTACATCGTTTATAGCCTGAAATATTCTGTCCTCTACTTGTTTGCCAATTAAAAAGAAATCCTGGAGCTGTGCTGCCTGGAAAGCTCCAGGCTCCAGCTCAAGCACGGTATAGAGATGCCTTCCTGGTCATGAGCAATGCAGAATTTAGTAGGATGTCCACATGTCACAGAGGCACCTTGAAGGAGCTTGTGAAAAGCTGGGGAAAAATGCTGCAACGAGTATCTCAGGCCCCGGTTCACCCACAGGTCATCTGTGGGCTCTGCAGCATGGAGAAAAGGAGGATAATACCTCTTCGCTCCCCAGGAATCATAAGAGAAAACACACGAGACACGAGCATCCCTCAGGGACAGGGGAGTGGTGGGGACCTACAGCTCTGGGTGTCAAACCAAAGAAATCTGAAATGTGTCTTCCACAAGCAAAAGCTGCTGAGCAGGCTGTGCCTCCGAGTCTGCCTGCACCAAGAGTGACGGGATGCATGTGTTAAAGAAACCCAGATGAAATGAAAAGGCTTGAAAACAACATCTTAAAATGACGTCTCCTTGTGCTGAAGAGTGACTCTTCAACGTTAAGCTCCCTCTGACCGGCATACTCTGCTCCTGCAGTGCTCGAGAGCAGACTGATCTGGCCGCTGGGCTGTGTGACCTACCAACGCCAAGCAGCGTTGGCGGATGTGACACGAGAGCCAGGCACCAGCCGCCGTCCCCTCCTCCTCCCCTCCCTGGCTTGCCTGGCCAGGCTGATGGTTTCGGGAGCGCTCGGAAAACATACCTGTCCCTGGCTTTTCCATCAGCAAGGCCTGTATGGGCACTTGAGGGGACTGTGGGCTCTCCAGCATCCTTGGTGGGCTTTGGGCTACAATGGCAACTGAGCAATCTCCTCGGGGGCTGCACCCCCAGCCCTGCCACAGTCCCCCACCGAGGTCCCCAGCCCAGGCGCTGGCTGGCCCCTCACCCCCTGCCGGAAGGGTTTCCCTCTGTCTCCCTCTTCAACGCACAAAGGGCAGAGCTGAGGCGGCAGAAACTGGTTTCTGCTCTGGGATGATGGGGCAGGAGCTTATTTTCATGTTTTCATTTGGGTACCGTTTGCTCCATACCCACTGCAGAGCCCCATCGCACAGCCCCCGCGTGAAGGGCCGGTACTGCCCGCGATGAGCAGGGCTGCAGCTTCTGCCGGCAAGAACTGCATGTAAACAGGTGGGGTTTTTTTGGAAATGGTCCAGCCCCCAGCAAACCTGCATTTTGAAGAAATCAAATCGAGCCCCAGAAACAGGGGTTAACGTGCGTAGGTGTCTCATCCTTTACACTGCTTGCGGCTAGAATTATTCTAAACACTCGCGTTACAAGCAGCAAAAAAAAAAAAAAATCAGCCTTGTCTTGACAGAGTTGCTGACTGAAGAAATTCCCATATAACCAATTAAAGAAGAAAGAAATGTCAAGCAGGGAAAAAAAAAAAAACACCAAAACCTAGATATGGAGACTTAATGCTCTCTGCCAAGAGGGCAGTCACGCGAGATAGATGCTGTAGGTGAGCACCTACATTCTGGGTGACACCACATAAGCATCTAAACCAGGCCTAATAAATACCTCTGATGGGCATGGGAACGCAGAGGATGGATTCCTGATCGTGCTGCGTTACCTCTTTTTCCCCTGCAACTCATTTTGTGAGCCGCTCTCCGGCCCCTGGCAGTGCACGGGTGGGATGACACAGCCCCGGGACGCCGCAATGATCGTGTAACTGCTGCCAAGGCTCGTGTCACTGGCACAGCCACCGGCGCCTTGTTTTGACCCATTTTTTTTCAGCTGAAAGGTCTCGCAGAAGCCGTTTTAATGATTAACCCCGGACTTTCCCATCCTCAGCAAAACGATAAAAAACAGCGGCCTGGATTCACCCCAGCCCAATTTTCAGCCTCGTAACTCACATTTCTACCCGGGACCTTGTCACCCTGGCCACCCCCTCAGGGATATTGTCACCAGGGCCCGCGGGCAGCTGTCCCCCACACCGGGCAGCCATCCCCACTGCCGGGGAGGTGGGCACAGCGCCCCCAACGCCTCGCTCAGAGGTGGGTTTTGCCCATTTTCTGGTCTAATTTTGCCCTTTGCATTTCCCTCTCCTCATTGCATAGGTCGTTATCTTTCCATTAAAAATAAAAAAAATAAATAAAATTCCTCCTCCCCTTAATAATCTGTAAACGCAGAGAGGCCTTTAGCTGAAATGGAGCACATTTCTTGCTTTGCTCTCTCCTAAATTTCTTCGCTCTAGCCACTTAAATCACTTTTATTGCTGCTTTCTAAACTCCCTCCCAGCTGTAAATAACTTTTTAGCAATGAGACACCCAGAAGCCTGCGCAGTAATCTTGATGGAGTTGCATTGGCCTTTTTATTTCTTTGCTGTCCTACCATGTTGCAAATTCCCCTCTCGTAGGCTTTTCAGCTTGCTCTTCCCCTCTCGCCAGCGCTGCTTTCCAGGTTCCTCCCTCCCCCAGAACATCTGGGGTTTGAAAATTTTCTCCCTTAACATACTGACCTGTTATTTTCCGAATCAGGGAGTCTAACAGCCTTCAGCTGGATGCAATGTGATTGCAAGCCCTGATCCACAGCCCTGGCTGTGTTGATGAGGGCAGCAAGGGGCGTCCTCTCCTGCTGGAGCAGCTGGAGGAGCGCAGGAGCAGGCCAGTGGTCCACCACCTCCTGTCCTGCCTGCCTCCCGTGCTGGGGATTTCCCTGCCGCAGCCTCTCACTTAATGCCAGGACCAGCAGAAACAGCTACACCAACGTGCCTTTGAGATTGACGTTCACGTTGGGAAGGGCCTCAGGAGGTGTCTAGTCCAACCTCCTGTTCCAAACGAGATCAGCTGTGAAGTCCAAGCAGAGCACCGCAGGCTTTGTCCCACCGGGTCTTGAGGCCCCACCTCGAGTGCTGTGTCCAGTTTTGGGCCCCTCACCACAAAAAAGACATTGAGGTACTGGAGCGGGTCCAGAGAAGGGCAACAGAGCTGGTGAGGGGTCTGGAGAACAAGTCTTATGAGCAGCAGCTGAGGGAGCTGGGGTTGTCTATCCTGGAGAAAAGGAGGCTGAGGGGAGACCTTCTTGCTCTCTACAACCCCCTGAAAGGAGGCTGTAGAGAGGTGGGGGTCGGTCTCTTCCCCCAGATAACCAGTAATAGGACAAGAGGAAACAGCTTCAAGTTGCACCAGGGGAGGTTTAGACTGGATATTAGGAAAAGTTTTTACACTGAAAGGGTTATTAAGCATTGGAAGAGGCTGCCCAGGGCAGTGGTTGAGTCACCATCACTGGAGGTATTTAAAAGACAGGTAGCTGTAGTGCTTAGCGATATGGTTTAGTGATGGTTGTTGTCAGAGTTAGGTTGATGGTTGGACTAGATGATCTGAAAGGTCTCTTCCAACCTAGGGGATTCCATGATTCTGTGATGCAACCACAGTCTGTCCCTCTTGTTCCTCTGCTTGGTGTCCTCAGAGTGCATAAGTTTCTCCTTTTATCCAGATTGAACCTCTCATTTTTAAATTTATTTCAGCTTTTCCATATTAAATGAGAGGGAACTTTGACACAAAAATAGAGAGAAGGAACACGAGCATCAACTTGTTTTTCCTTTGCTCTTTAAATAAACACAGCCCTCTATTCATCTCAGTTCTGGGATGGGCATGGTAAGTGGGGTTTGCTTTTGTCTTTTTAGAAGCGCATCTATGCTTTAATGAGTTCCAATTTTACCTGGCAATTTTCTCCCATGCTCAGAGGTCGCCATGCAAGCCAAAGCATCAAGAATAATTAACAGTGGGAAATTATGTAACTGCCAAGAGAAACAATGACCCTTCTGTGGGCCTGCAAGCAAGCTGCCAAGAGCTCTGCCTCTAATTCCTCATGTAATATAAAATTAGTTTAAGGATTGTCACAGTGCAGAGTTTAAACCAATAAATCGCGTGTTTAAGTCAGTTTTCTCCATTTCCTTTTCCCAGTTCTTGCTTTGTAGCTGCTGGTGTATGGTTCAAGCTCTTGGACTTTTAGCTTTCTCCCCAGCTCTCATCTGCTGTGGTGGGAAGCAGATTGCCTGCAGCCCATCAGAAGAAGGAAAACGTAAAAAAGTAATAAGCAGAAGATTCCACTTGCTAAATCCTACTACTTGCTGCCTCCTTGTTGCCAGTAAAACTTGTCATGAAGGGCACGGTGACGCATAAACAAGCGTAGGACACCCACACAACCCAGCCACCATGCCAGCTGGACATCAGGCAGCTCCAGGAAAAACATCCCCAACTATTTCTGACGCAGAGGGGGCACAGCATTAATGCAGCTAGGTCAGGGCAGCTGTCCTGGGCAGAAGCCTTTCTGACCCGCACAGATAAGAACAGGGGAAGGGTCACGTTGCTGCCCTTTGCTCCACTGCCTGCTTGAGGAACGTTGCAGATGCTTCCTCGCCCGAGGAGAGCAGTTTATGAAGGCACCTTCTCTATATGACAAAGTTTCCTTAGAAAAGCATTTCAGGGCTCTTCGATTCTGATTGTACATTTAATTGTCTGCGTTGGGGCAGCTCCTGTGATTTCACCTAGTAAGTCCTCAGTTTTTTCACTAAAGGATGCTAATGACCAAATTCATCCCAGCTGCAAGACCAAGGGTGAGATAGATCTTGTGCTTAGAGAAATGGTAAGTCAATAGCTGCTACGTAATGAGTCTGGGACAGATTTGGAGCCATGCTATTGGATATGAAAACCTCTCCTCTTTGGCAACCAACCAACTGACATACAAAGCCATTTTTTGCCCTTGCTGGTTTGTTCTCCACCAGTGGATGGTCACAAAGTAAGCCCACCAATCTCAGTTGATGTGGCATGGCAGAGCACTTTACAGTTTGGATTTACCAACTCAAGTCTCCGCTTAGCTCTACCCCTCACCATGATCTCCATTTGATGGAGCCATGTGCCCAGCTTCCAGAGATGACTAGCCTGGCAGCCTGGCTTGCTCGCCTCCCAGTTCTCTACAAGGTCAAGGAGGAGCGCTCGCGTCTCAGCTGCTGTCTCCTCTCTTGAGCCCTGGAGGGCAAGGTCAAGTAGACTTATTTGGTAGTGTGAGCTACAGTGGTCAACGCTTGCAGAAGACTTTTCATTGTTCTCCCTTATGCAGGTAGGGACAGGTTTCCCTTGTACCCAACATAAATCACCTCTGAAAATACCAGTAAAAGCCACACCGCTTCCCTTTGAATTGTACATCAGTTCCCACTTGTGGAACAGTTGTGTTGATGTGAAAATAAGAAAAGCGTAAGAGCAGTTTGAGGTAGCTGCGTTCAGGTTTTGGTTGAAACTCAAATCTCTTACAAACAACAAAAAAATCCCTTTCTGCATAAAACCTTAAAACTAGTAACTAGCATAAAGGTTATGCAGTGCTTTAGCTGGGCCTCCAACATAGCTTACCAAAAGGTTCTGGGAGTTTTTCACTATGAGGGTGGTGAGACACTGGCAGAGGTTGCCCAGGGAAGTTGTGGATGCCCCATCCCATCCCCTGTGGATGCCCCCCATCCCTTGGACACATCCCTGGTGTTCAAGGCCAGACTGGATGGGGCTCTGGGCAGCCTGGTCTAGTGGGAGGTGTCCCTGCCCATGGCAGGGGGGTTGGAACTAGGTGACCTTTAAAGTCCCTTCCAAACCATTCTGTGATTCTATGATCTGGAGCGTTGTAAGGGCTGTACTGCAATGAACTCGTAGACTAAAATAGATGCCAAGTGATAGCAAATGTCAGCAAGCACTGTGCCAGTGGGGTACAGGAACTAGATGTGACAGAGTATCTGTGTCTCAGCAAGCCACATGCAGCTTGATCTTTCCATTCACAAAAAAAAAAAAAAGAAGGGTCCTCTTGTGTCTCCAGAGCTTGATTCTCTCTCATAACATCAATAAATCATTCCCTTCCCCGGCAGGTGCCCACAAAGTAACAGCAAGAAGCCATCGGGACAGTCCACAATCTCATATGATTACTCGGAGGAGGAGCTCATGGCAAGCATCGAGCGGGAGTACTGCCGCTGAACCCAACCCAGCGCCACAAGAACTTCAAGCACGTTCCTGGAAGCCCAGCTGGAGCAAAACTGCTGCTGACAAAATAACCCCTCGCACAGCAGGACGGCGTGGGAGAGGGGGGTGGCGAGGGGAGGTGGGGCGTGAGAGGCAGCATGGCTGCTTGGGAAGCATGGAGGAGAAAGCCCTCCTGACCAACTCTGAGTGAGAGTGTGGAGATCCTCACCAACTGCTGGTTTCTGATCGGCGCCGCTGGAAGAGGGACCAATTCACCTTGCGAATCAATATTTGAAGCTCATTTCTAAATGGTATTTACAAATGAAGACGTACTAGAACTGAAGTGTCACACTAGAAGCGTTGAGACATGGTGCTTTGAAGGCAGATCTTGGTTTGTCTTCGCAGAAGAAAAATGCAGCAATATAATTTGATTCAGATCTCACATAAGGGGGTGTTGCATGAAATTCATGTTCCCGCCACTTAAAATTTACTCCTTGCGCTGTGCAAGCCTCAGGTCCAGGTCTGAGTTTGGCACTGTCTCTTTGAATGTGGTCCCCGGTACGGGATGTAAGATGAAAAGGGGAGTGAGCCCACCACCCAGTACATCGGCAGTGTAATCCCAGAGTTCAGATCCCACCACAGAGGTGAATGAGGTTCCTGGGAGCCATCAGGGAGCACAGGATTTGTACAATGGCTTCGGGGCGGGATTCCAGCATCGGTGTCCTACCTGGGGCTCCTTGGCGTGGCTCCTCCAGCGAAAGCAGGAGGCCCGTCCCCAGCGCTGCCTTGCTGTGGCCAGCGATCATCCATTGCGAGAGGGACTTGCATGCTATTGTAGAGCAGCTGTTTGCAATCAGTTTTCAGAATTACCACTCCTGGCCTTCCCGTGTATTTGTTGTCCTTGGTTAGGTAACTTAGAAGAAAAATCACTATGTTTTACCATTAGCTGACCACATCGTAAACCAGAAAGTCGTCTCTCCAAAGGAAACCGCATATTTTCAGTGGTCCTAGACAGGGAATCCTGGTATTTCAGGGTTTCTGCTTTTATTTTACCTACACCTTAACATATTATGAGTAGCTACTTATTATCAGAAGTAGAAAATACCTTATTTTTGTCTTCAGCTGAAGCATAAAAGGCATCAGATGAAATCTTCACATAGCCTGTGTAAATGCAAGAGGAAACAGCAGGACACATCTTAAGATGCTGTATTTTAATCTCTCTGTAATTCCTGGTATCTGTGAAACCAAAATAAATGCGTCTGTATTCTATGTAGCCCTCAGTAAAGGCATCAAATGTTGTTTTGAAAAAGTCTTTAGCTTGCATGGTGAATCATCTTATGGTACCTGCAGAGAGTAAGCAAAATGCGTCCTTCGAGGACGGCAGGAGGGACGCCGTGAGGCAGACACTAGATTACACCCCTGGCACATGTACTCACGCTCTGGTTGTCTTTCCTGCAGCCACCTTCCGTGAGACTGGCCATCGCGTGGTGCCTGAGAGCTCAGGAGCTGCCAGGCAGCCCGCAGAGGTGGGCAGCAGAAAGGGAGACAACCTCCCGCAAAGCTACGCGAGCTTGGAGGCAAGAGCTCCCAGCACGCTGCCTGGGCAGCTTTGACGGGACAAAGGGTAATGGTTTTAAACTGAAACAGGGGAGGTTTCAGTTTTAAACTGAAACAAGGAAACTTAGGTTGGACGTAAGGAAGGAATTCATTACTGTGAGGGTGGTGAGGCACTGGAACAGGTTGCCCAGGGGAGCTGTGGATGCCCCATCCCTGGAAGTGTTCAAGGCCAGGCTGGATGGGGCTTTGAGCAGCCTGGTCTAGTGGGAGGTGTCCCTGCCCGTGGCAGGGGGGTTGGAACTAGATGATCTTTAAGGTCCTTTCCAAGGCTAACCAATCTATGGTTCTACGATACCTTGGTGGCCCAGAAGTAGCCAGAGCAGAGAGCAGGTGTCCTTGCATAGCTTGGGGGAAGTCGGGTGGGCCCTCTGGAGCAAAGGCTCTCCAACCCTCCCAAAAAAATCCACTTTTGAATGATAGCACTTTAGTTTTTGGCAGGAACAGTCACTTTTAGACCTATTAATGCTGCTGAGCTGTGGCAGGAGCACAGTTTCTCTGCAGCATGTCGTGTCAGCGGGCAGATCTCCCAGAGCTTGTATTAGTTTTCAGCAGCTCTCAAAGACCTACTGGGGTGAGCAGAATGTGCCTGTGGAGAGCAGAAGAAACACCAGAGACCTGCTGACTCCAGCACCATAGGTGACCACAGTACTCCGTTCGTTCGTTTTAATCGCCGCAGTGTTTTAGATTTCCCTTCAATTGGGATTTCATTCTTTCAACCAGGCCCTTCCTCCTGCCGAGGTCCCCCGCCTCTCTGGCACGTGTGGGGAGATGCGTTGAGGAGCTCAGTCACAGCTCCCCCATCGCCAGGGCAGGCTCCTTTTTGGGTGGCCTCCAGTAACACAGTAAACCAGAAGAAAAGCCAGGCTGCTGTCAGGCCAGGCTGCTGTCAGACCATGCTGCAAGACGAGCTGGCAGGGCACCGCGGCAGTTGCCCCCGCACCGGGCAGGGCCGGCAGCTCCATCCCGTGGCGTGACACTGGCAGGGACCAGGGCTCTGCCACCCCCCGGGTCCCTCCGCCCCTGCCCTGTCCGCCCCTCGCAGAGATTCATTCTCTAAGGCTGCATTTGGTGACTGACCCAGGTGATGGCTCTACAACGCATCCCAGGCTCTCATAAAAGAAAGCCTAAGTTTTAAGGATTTTGTAGAGAGTGACTAATAAAAAAAAAAAATAAATAAAATCTAAACTGAATATATTCTTGTCGGGCTGATAGAAACCTCTTGACTGGACACAGCAAACCATTAAGCTTCCTTACAAAATTAACTTATTAAATAGCCAAGGGACAAGTATGTTTCTGCACCTGGAATAAACGTGCAATGGGTTTCACAGGTAACCTTTCCAGCAACCAACACTTCAACTGCCTGGTCTCCACGTAACCCTACTTTAAATCCAGCCTTTGCTCAGGGAAAACAGGACACTAGATCATTTGGAGGTGAATAATCATATTGAAGAAGTACCTGAGCCCTCGACTGATTTTAAGAGAAACTTCTTGAATCAATAGTTCTTTTCTTAAAAAAAAAAAAAAAAAAAAAAAGGGGGGCGGGGGGGACAATTGCACTACAGGGATCACTTTGCCACATCTCAGGCAGTGAATGCTCACGTCCCATGGGGTGAATTATCCGGAAGTTTGTTTTCTTTTCATTGTATTCCTCTATAACCATCATCAAATCACAGCCGCTTGTAAGACAAAAAATTATTTGGCTTGCCAGTACTTCCTGGCAAGTACTGCTGGAATTAAGTCGGGTTCCGGAGAGTCTCTCATTCATCATTTTAGGAACTACCCTCCTGTCCAATACGGACAGCGTAAGACGGGGTAGCTGAGCACAGGTCTTGAGCTAACACTATTAATCCCATTAATAAAACAGCAAAAGGCCATGCCTATTAACCACATTACTGCATTATTCATCTAACAATGACAAACGCTACACACTGTGCATGGACTGTGTTTTGCACCAGTCCAAAAGAGGAGAGCTGGCTGGCTGTATCTAACTCCTATTACTATTATTTTTTAAGCGAGGCAAAACCACAGTTGCTGAGAGGACAGAAGAGGGTCATTTTTTCAGCTAATCATGAAAAATTACTCTTTGGTGCGTGAAGAGATATCGCCACTTCTGAGCTTAGCGACTTCCATGCATTGAGAAGGTTTCCTGCCTGGCCACGCAGCAAGCTGCCAGCTGCAAGGTTCTGGTGGTGAAAGCATTAAAGCCATATTTTTTAAATTACTCAACCCAAGATCTTAAAAAACAAAACTAATGAATGTGAAACTACAGAACCAGTTTGCATACTTACTCAGACTCTTGATTTCACTCAAATCTGGGTTTTTCATGTGCAAACAAATGCTTTGAATCCTTTCCCCCCCCCCTTTCTTTGTAGATGCCTTTTTCCCTGACAGCACTGCAATGGATGCTGCTGCTTTTTGCAGAGCTCTGCCTTTTCGGCAGCCCAGTAAGTGGGCAGAACTCCTTCCCAAAGAGCAACTGAGAAAACAGGTCAGTGATGGAGTAGTTTTAGGAAGCGAGTTGTCTTTTACCGGGTGGGTAGCTATCCGGTAAAATCTACAAGCTTCAAGAACGCAGTCGGGAGCTGTAGGTAGACTTGAGTGGGGAAAACAAAGCTGTGGCTTGATCCGTGGGAGGGTGAGACGGCTGGAAAGAATGATGAAGAGCAGCCAGTCACCATACCCACAGCTACCCAGGGAAGGAGGCCTTTATAGACCACCTCTGTCTCCAGGATGCTGAATGCTGGTCCTTTCGCCCAGCATATGCGAGGACAGTCCCCATACGTGCGTATCTGCCAGCATCCCATCGCCAAGACCCCTGAGAGCAGAGCAACTAATAGTTCCCTGACGCATCGTGTCCAGCACCCTGCTGCCATCTACTTGCCTTCACAATTTTAGAGGAGAAGGGAGGGTGGCACCACCCCAGGGATGCTCTTCCCCAACCTCCTTCCTCTAAGGATCAAACCCCAACAAGTTTTCAGCCAAATTATTCTCACACACACCCCCTGGGAGCTGAAACAGAGCCACTGTCCCGGAGGAGTTGTGCCACACGAGCATGGCGGAGCTCCCCATCGCACTCAGCAGGGCATGCAGAGCTCCAGCTGCCTGGCACCGATGGCATCCACAGCAGAGTTGGGTTTTTTCCCCCACAGGGTGAAGGGAGTTTACGTGGACAATGACAATCAACAGAAAAGAAATCGCTCTGAACTCAAGAGACACTACAAGGGGGAAAGTTAAACCTAAGGTATTCTTCCCATCTAGGAAAAACCCTCCCAGGGAAGGGTATGCTCCAGCTTCCTTGAGTTTTCTGCATGTTTAAGATGTGCCCAGGGCCTTCTGCACACATCAGGATGTGAGCGTCACCCCATTTCCTCCTCCTACACTCAAGGGCTGAAGCAGAAAACGAGGAAGGCTGCATTTGACAGAGGATGAAAGCAATCTGGAAAGAAAATGTCCCAGTGCTAACATACCCGCTGCAGGGACCGTAATCCCACCGACTGCATGGACTGCAAGCAGAGGTGGCTGAGGCTTTGTGGCTTCCTCGCGATCCATCCCACCGTTTCCTTAGCCTGTAGCTTGTTGGGTTTTGAGTCATGATTTGCTCTTTCTGCACACATGGGAGAAGTTTGCTTTTTCATGGCCATAGCCTGCCTCAAGCTACCAGACACAAACAGAAGGTAAAAAGACAGATGGGCTTACAGATTAGACTTCAAAACCAGTTAGAAGATTTATCCCAGCAGATGAACTCAAGCCAGATGCAGCCCTGAGGCTCGCAAGAGGTGACGGATGAAGTGCCACCTTCATCATTCACAGGATGTTGAGCACGCACAGCTTTCACAGCTGGGAATGGAGAGTCAGCCAGAGGAGCACACCGAGCGCGCAGCCACCCGGCACCACAGGCCACCTCTGCCCAGAGGTGCCACCTCAGCACCAGTATGGATTCACGCTTCCGCTACCAACTGCAGGCAGACCAGTGCTCATCGGTTTGTGAGCAAGATGAGGCAAGCGGCTGCTAAGCTGAAGTTTGGCTGTATAACCACGCACGGGAAAGCAATGCTAGTCTAACTGCAAAACGCAGCATTAAACCAATGGACGCATCTGAGCGCACATGCATTTGTCTTTAGAAAATTATTAGTTTTCATGGATTTAGAATAGCTGCAAGACAAAGAGACTTTTGCCCGCACGGTGCCGGTGCTAGCACAGCAGTAGGTAGAAAAGCTTCCTCACGTGCGAGCTGTTTTCTCTCGCAGGATGAGGACGTTCCAGACTCCGGCCCCATCAGGATGAGTACAGAGGGCACCTCCTGGCTGCACAGAACTGCTCAGAACTCAGCTTGGTTCTAAGGAAGAGCAGAAAGATGAGCACAGAACTGTGAAATCCATAGTTGTGTTTCACATAAGCAAAGCGAGGGAGACAAAAAAATTGGCATAAAAATTACAGCTCTTGTTTAGGACATGACTCAACGCCCAGGAAAATCTTCCTTGAAAAATAGTAGCAGGAACAGACAGGTAGGACATGTCCCCTTGGGAGTCAAAAGTGTTATGGAGACCTGCAGAGCCCAAGGGCTGAAGAGTTTGTGCTGCTCTGACAGAGCATCGATCCTGCAGTAAAGCCTTCCCTTCCAGCTGTTCTCCTGAGGGGGAAGCAGGACCATCCACGGGATCTTCTCTTTTCATCTTCTGCACACTTCCAAAAACGATGTGCTCTTCTGCAGACAGAGCCTTGAGTCACCCCTCCCAGTTTGTTCTCCAAAGGCTCTGACTGCAGAGACTGAGTCACCTCGCAGTGAAAGGCTGTGACAGAAAGCTGGTGTCACTACATCCTCTCCTCCCCATCTCTTCCACCAAAACACGATCCTGCTAGAAATAACTATCACTGCAGTTTGGGAACCTGTCAGAGGGAAAGAAACAGCAGAGATGCTTAAAAATTTTAAGTATTTGCTGCTGCTGTCACCTCTTTTCCAGCTGAGACCTGGAGGTGACAGCCAGACTGCCAGAGCTACTTCCTCACCAGAGCGCGGGAACAGGAAGAACCAGGGCTAATGCAGCCGTCTTTTGGGTCAAAATCTCATCTCTTCTTTATTTCCAGTGTTTGTGCCATGCACAACTTGCAACACTAACAGAGCAGCACTCAGACCTCCACCTTTTGTCGACAGCTTCCGGAGGCCACGCTAGAACAGAGTTACAAATCCCAAGACTCTTGTTTTCAGACAGCATGCAAAAACCCCTAACCCTGGCAGTGGTATACACCTTCCACCAAATACAGGAGCAGGGGTGTGTAAAATTACACATGGACAAGCACTGGCCAATTTACAACAGGACCCAAGAAGTCCTGCCTTTACAGGTAAGTGAACTAGTGAGCCCCAAAGTCTTCCCTGGCCAAGATATATAACTTAATCCAGATGGATTTACATAGTTCTAGAAAGGGCATGTACGAAACCTGAAAATTCACAACTTTTTTGTGATTTAAAACCAGTCACATTACATACTTTTTATTTAATAAAAGTTAAAAACAGGTACAAAAATGTGATTCCATATCTTTAAAATATAGGTTCAAAATAAAAAGACTGAACAATATAGTTCAGGCAGTAAAGTGCAAAGAGAGCAGTTACCTCAGTCATGCTTAGTCCGTAAATAACCCCTACACAGCAGGAAGGAACAGAAAGAGCAAAGAGAGCAGACACAGCCACGCCACGGCTCGGCTATTCGTGCACATCCACGGCAGAAAGAGCCACACATCCTGGGCACAGGCGGCAAGAGGCAGCGCGCACCTGGTGGGAGCCAGCTGCGAGGAATCCCAGGCCAAGTAAAACTAACAAAGAGGGAGCCATCGCTTTTCCGCGTCATGACACACACTTTTTGAAATTCCATATTCTCCAGTCTTTCCCCCGCTACGATGCAACAAACTAACATGACAATTTACTAAATCATGACACGAGTCTCCAAACTGTTTTGCTCAGGTGAACACCATAAATGGTTGGTCTGTAAAAAAAAAAAAAAAAAAGTAGTACTGAATTGGCTACTAGACTGAGACAGGACATTCTTTCCCCGGTTAAAAGCATGCTAAAATGGCATCCAAAAGTCAAACTGCTTGTTCTAAGGGACTTCTAAAGGGATTTTAACAAAACAAAACCAAAAAAAAACCACCAAACAAAAAAAAAAAGAGGAGCAGCAATGTCTTTCGTCAGCACACAAATTTGGGAAACTGGGTATCAACAGAGACCAGCAGCTGTGGTGACCAGAGCCAACAGGGTGCAGACACTTCAAACGTCAGGCACAAAAACTTCAGTACACCGAGCACAATATTCCAATTTAGTACAGTATGAAAACTTACTATCATTAATTATAACTATAGCCTTAAGTGTAAAAGTAATGACATACTCCGCTTTCAACTGAAATGGGTCTCCGCTGATTTCAGGGGAGTTCTAGCCGAGATCAGCAAGTGTGCACTTACATCGACGAGAACCGCGTTTTGCCCACAGAGAAGCGAGACCAGGGTTTTAGAACAACGAAGCAGTGCAAGAGAGCGCATTCCTAGTTATCCACATTTTACACATCCAGGAAAAAAGTCCTCCTCAGTGCTCAACTAAGCTTCAGCGCGGGAGTGGCTGAAGAGTCCAGCAGGAATAAACGCCACAGAAATATTCCGTTCAGCAGGTGAGCCATCTCCCAGCAAAACACCACCTGGTGCCTGACAGCACAACAGCTCCGCTGTCAGCTCCGCTACAATACGTACGCACGTCCTTCCGCACCGCGGAAACCCAGCAGTCCCATTGTGTTAGCGGCATTTTATTACTCACACCACGCCAGTGCAACACAGAGCTCCTGCAGCCAGCGATTCCACTTCTTAGCCGTATTTACACTTGGTGTAAAAGAAAATCCATTCAACTGGGAGAATACCTCATTTAATAGAAAAGGGTGATTTTATACAAAGTACTGTGGAGAAGTATAAGGCCACACGAAGAGCATCATCAAGTTGACACGGTGGCTATTTCTTAAGTCAAAACACAATTAGTACTTCCTCTGGTGCTTTGATACAGGTAAATGAAAGCCTTGAACAATTTCCTATAAGGTGCACAAGCATCCACGATACATAAAAAAAAACAACTTTAATTTTCTATTTATCCTGTACTCAAAAAAAAAAATTACAGAGACCCAGCTAATTATTCACGGCTTGCCATTTTTGCATTTTTCTGTAGATTTTGATATGCTGGTTTAGTAGGACTGAAAAGTATAGCATAATTTTTAGTGTCAAAGCTTCTAAACAGTGTTTGTGCTTCTACCTCCATCAGAGAAGCCTGGCTCCTCCAAACTTCGCTCCAGTGGAGTGTGGACTCAGGAATGCCCAGTACATCAAACTTCTACCAAAAGTCACAAGGGCTTCTACTTGCAAAGGGTATGAATTTACAAAATGTCGAGGATTTCAACACTTCTTTTCTGAACGAAAGTCGTTCTGGTTTGGTTTGTTTTAAAAATGACGACACACTTAGATCTCAAACCTCCAAGGTTACCTGCGTAAGGAGGGTGTAACAGCACCAGCCCATTGCAGGATCAGGATCTGCAAGTGTGAAAATCCCAACCACTAAGAGTTATCAAATATGTGTTTACAAAATGCTCTGAATGCAATTCTTTAGGTTTACTGAAAAGGAGTTTCCAAAACTCTGGGTCTCATCCTGCACACCCCTACTAATGCAGGTCAAGTAATTTGCCTGCACATCAAGACCAAAATGAATAAATACAAAATATATTTGGTATAGAAAATACTAGTATAAAAATTAAAAATCACCCTGTTTTACTGTCCATCAAAATATTAACAGCAAACATTACAAGTGACTTTTTTAACCTATTGCCAAAATAACTTCCAAAGAGTTCTGGTTTCCTGAAGTGCTGGTGATTGCATTTGCCCAAGTATTGAAAAAAACAAATAGGGAAGGGACAAGGAAAGATATGATAGGTGTCTCACATAGCATTATTAATAGAGCGCTCAAGGGAAACTAAAGTATGCACAAACACGGGAGGGGAAAAAAGCCATTGTCAGTTCTGTTGTAGCCATCAGAGCTCTTCCTGATTTTCAGAAAGCTTGTAGAGAAGGAGCATCCTCTCACTAGCCCTGACAGACGGACGACGGCATGGGGATGAGCATGCTCAGAGCACTGCTGCTTTTCGGTTTCTCTGCTGTGGCAATTCTGTTGAGTTTGCCAACCTCTGTCTGCCAGCTGGGGATCTTCTTTGTGGTCATATGGCGGCGGGTGTGCTTTGTCAAGTGATCACTGCGCATGAAGCGACGCTCACACACAGGACAAGCAAACTTCTTCTCTCCCGTGTGAGTTCTACGGTGGCGTGACAGTTCATCTGAGCGGGCAAACTTCTTGTCACAGCCTTCCCAGTTGCAGCTGAAAGGCTTTTCTCCTGCAGGACATAAAAGAAGCATAACTTACTTTTGAGAAGCTGTGTTACAGTCTTAGCAAAGAGCTAACTTAAATCTTGCCTTGCAAAAATTGATGAACTCCACAGAACTGCTCATGTGCGCAGTCAACATTAGCTTAAGCTCAAGTTGCGTTCCAGAGAAAAATCTACTTATTCCCTGACACATATCTCTTTAAATGTTATTTAAACGAGTCTATTTTTTCCAATTATCCAAAACCATTCTTCATCTTTTTCTTTAAACTGGGTTTAAAGCTACCTTATCTGCTGACTGAACTAGAAGTGACCCCCTGCCCCTGTCCCTGCATGACCACAGCTCTAGGGCTGCTGCATGTCATCAGCAAATACCGCGGGCAAACAAGAAGCCTGGAATCGGGCCTCAGAGCTCTGCTGCTCCAGTCCTACACACAAACGCACCACTCCAGCGAGTCCTACCGAGGAATGGCCTGTCCTGCCAACCCCAGGCAGCTGGAGGTCCAACAGACAGCTAGGGGAGTTCTGCACGCCCAGGAATGACTGCAGTCAGGATGGCTGTCCATGTTAGCTTCTGCTCATCCTGGGCAACTGCGTAACATCAAAGCTATCCTAAACAGTGTGATCTACCACGAGCAAACCCCATAAAGCTCAAGATAAACATCTACCACATGACACAAATTTATGGTAATGCTCTGGAGCGGAACAAAAGCAACCAGCAGAAAGGAAGCCCCACAGAAGCGTTGTTCTTATTTCAGATATTGAGAGTAAATGTCTATTGTTTGGTGTACGTGGTATCACCTAGTTACTCAGCGCGCAGGGAAAAGGTGGGAAAAGAAAGCTGAACTGCTCTGCCTCCTGATCCTGTAACGTGGACTAGCTAGTGAAGGGTCTGTGTGCTTCACCTCCCATAGACATCCTACTCTTAATCACAATGCAAGGACACACACAGCTTCCCTATGGAGCAGCAGCAGCACGGGCTCAAAGCAAGACACTTATTACTAGTCCATGTTTATCCTGTAGTGCCAGGTTAATTGAGCAGCCTGCAGCACTTAATTCTCAAGCCAGAAGCAGAAGCATCATTCTACCTCTGAGCTCTGGTTTACGAGGATTATCAGCTTCATACAGGGTTTAAGCTCTTTCCCCAAAGGAACTGTAAAGACAAACTGGAAAATTAATGCAAATCCTGCCACAGAAGCTGACATCCAATAAACCGCAGTGTCTGTGGGGCAAGGGACAGTGGGGGAAAAAAGCCAAGGAAAACCAAAATTAGACAAACTTTTGAATGAGCTATTCTGTACCAATCTCCTGCTATGCCTATCCCTCAACATCAAAAGTAGTCCCTAAGCACTCAAGTCAGTTTTAACTTAACAGGATCTCGGAGCTAGAAAAAGGATAAGTAAAACACATGTACACTGACAACACAGTGACTGCATTTTATGGAGCCAATCAGCTCACATTAATTACAATTAATTTTCATTTACCTTTAAAATTCCCTCTCTGTAACTGAATAAACAGCTACATTCCTGTAGTAGCTCTGCCTCCTAACACAGCAGCCCAAAATCTCAACACATTCCCATTTAGCCTAAACAAAACTCCACAAAAATGTGCAGTTTCTGACTTTCTCTCTTTTCTTTTACTTTTGTAACAATTAAGAGCAACTACCTGTACTATGGTTTGCTTACACCAGATTTCTCCATGCCCCAAAAAAAGGGACTTGCACAATTCATTTCGGTCTAGTCCAGATGGCAGGATTCCACTCAAACCTAAACACACACACACAGACGGCAAAGCTTCGCTCCAACTAAAGCATGTGAAATTCAACTAACACTATGGGGTCAGATGAGGTCTCAGAACAAAGTCTGTCTTGTTTTGCTTGCCCATGGAGAATGAACATTCCTCTCTTCCCCGAGATGAGCAGAAGTTTCCCGGTCACCTGCCTCTTCCCTTTCCCACCCCCTCCCCCCAAAAAATGTGCATTTCAGCTCCCCAAGGCAACACAGTGCTGGAGTAACAAAGGACCTGCCCTGTCATACACACCAGTGTGGGTACGAAGGTGGGCTTTGAGGTGGGAGCTTTTGAAATACGTTTTCTTGCACCCAGGGAAGTTGCAAACATAATTCCTCCGTCTAGAAAAGTCCATCTGGGGGGCACAGCTTTGACCAGAAGCTATGAACACAGGAGCAGGAGCAAGGGGCAGTAACTTGGTGTTCCCAACAGTCATTACTGTTTGCGGGCACTGTGGTGTCTGTGTGACAGCAGTCTGTGGAAGAACCAGCATGACGGTCCCCTGAGGCACAGAAGGTCCCATGAGTACAGGCTGAGAGAGCGGGGCTGTCTGCGGTAAAATAGGTTTCATGGGAGTTGAGACTGTTGGAGTTGAAGGCTTGACATAGGCATTGATCATACTGCTTTGTCCATTTAAAGGGATCATTTGACAGAGAACCTGGGGGCTTGAAACGGGGACAGGTGTCACTGGGGTAGCTCTTTTTTGCAAGTCATTCTCACAATTCTTTGGTAAGTGGGTCTGTGGCGAAACAGGCCAGACTGGTAGTTGTCCTTTATTGGTCACAATATCACTGGAGTCATGTGCATAAGGCTGATGTACTGGAGAGGTTTTGTTAATTAAATCATGCGTGGCACACGTGTCCTGTGGCAGCCTGGAATGTCTTCGGTCATCTGCCCCACACCAGTCTCTGGAACTGCTGCAGCCTGAAGTTACCTTTGTTTTCTCTTGCACAGCAGGAATGTGATGGTAAGCAGAACTATCACCTGTGTGACGTATCACACTTGTTGCCATGGCCCTGCAAGGCTGAGGGGCAAAGGATTCAGATATCTCCGGCTTCTGACTGCACTGTCGCTCCATGTTGATAACAGATGGCTTGGTTATGGGGGAGGCACCAGTCGCTGACGTGACTGAGCAGGCAGCTGTATTTGCCATGACAGTCCTTGGTTTGGAGTAAGTGACTTGTGAGGAGAGAAGCATAGCAGCTGATATCTCAACAAAGTCGGGGCTGTGCGGAGGGGTCATGCACTGCAAACAAGAACACACCATTATTATACATCAGGTAATTTCATAGCTCAATTTTTCACTATCTTTACTGTGAAAAATAAAATTACACCCTCTTCTCAGAATCTCAGAACCTGCCTCTTGGGACAAACTGATTAAAGCACACATTGCCTCATCTGATGGCCACTCTGAATATGCTCAAAAACACATTAATAAAACGAAGGCAATGAAGCAGATGTAAACCTGCATAAAACATTGCATGTCCACACACTGTGCTACAAAAACTCTCTCATTCCTTTCTCCTCAGCAACAGGCGCAGCTGTAAGAGGCTATGAGACTCTCTCTGCTGTTCACAGAAAATAGACTAGCAACAGATATCGATACTGTATCATTTCAATTTCAAGCTTCCAGCAAGCCCAACAACTTTTATCCATGATTACCCCATCAGCTGGTGGCAACCTCTGAGATATATACAAATAGAAACGCTCTATCCCTTCTTATTCATCCATTGCTCTCTTGCTGACACCACCTCTCCTTCCTCCTTTACCACTGAAATCTCATGCCTATGTCCTGTGCTGCTCAAGAGACAGTGCCAACACTGAGCGGCAGGAGTATGACAGAACTCCGTCAACCCGCTGCCATACTATGTCAGCCTCTTCCCTGTATTATTCCCCTTTTTCCTGACATAATTGTATACTAGAAGCCTACTGGTTGAAATGGGCCTTAACCATCTGAAACCTGAACAGCACCAAGCCCTTTTTTTTTTTAATTCCTACTTCTGTTGCAACATAAACTGCAACAAAAAAACCTGTGATTCAACCGACATTAGTCAGCCAGAGTAGACCGATGCTCTGGAGAAATAACAGACTACATGTACAAACACATAGCATAGAAACTAATTAAACTGTATATTTCATAATGGTAACCTGTACTTTCTCTTATAATGACCAGAGTGAAGCCAAATGTCGTCAAGTACCTTTTTCATATAGTGCTTGCAGATAAGTCGGTGCTGAATCACTGAGGCTCATTCTGCCATTTTTACTCCAAGTGCTCCAAGAAACCTGCAATAACCACCCAGGCAGCATCCTCAGCTGTCAAGTTAAGTAACCCATCAGCAAGCGCTTTCACATCTAGATTTAACAAGGGATCAAACCCCTACATTCGCCATTCCAGAGACAGCAGAAAAAAACCAAACTCAACACTCCCACCTCACTATTCCATGTACACACACAGCACTGGCTGCACCATAGCTACTGTACGCAGGGACACATGATCAAGCTGTCTTTGCTGGCCAAGTTAAAACATTGCAGAGATGTAACACCCAGGTA
The DNA here is from genome assembly GCF_028500815.1 of Rissa tridactyla. Lineage (NCBI taxonomy): Eukaryota > Metazoa > Chordata > Aves > Charadriiformes > Laridae > Rissa > Rissa tridactyla. The sequence goes on along the minus strand of NC_071468.1, from coordinate 110,447,539 downwards.
TCAGGCGTATTTATTTTGCATTCATGTTTTTCTTACCAGCGTAGATAAATAGTCCTTTGGTAATTCAGATGTAGCCTCAGCGTGCATTGTGAAATCACCAGAATCCGAGAAGGGTGTAAGTGGCCTTATCTTTAATATGTCACCTTTCTGCGATCTTTGACCCCAGGAGCTCATACAAACAAGCGCTTCAACAGCTTCGATGTCGTTCTGCTCCAAGGTGCTGCAGGTAGACCTTTCGCTGTCATGACGCTGCCTTTCACGGATAGACTCATAGATGTCCACAATGTCAACCTAAATGTAATCGGATTACTGGCTATTAGGACAAGTCAGAATACAAAGCCACCACCACCCACATACTGTCTGCTCACGATGAAGGTCATCTGAAACAGATCCCATGCCTGCGGCAAGGCTTTTACCAGTCAGCTCAACTCTTACCCTCCCCCCACAGGCTCATCTTCCCACCCCTGCCACTCTTTTAAAAAAAAAAAAAAAAAAAAAGTAGTATGATTTGGAGGAAAGGAACAGATATGTGTGTAGCTCACATTTCCAGAGTTACTTTCCTAGATTACACTGCTCTGAGTAAACACATCCCACACTTGTATACAAACAAAAAGAGCAAAGAAATCCTGACTTCCAACCTTGTTTACACAAGGCTGTTTCCCAGACCCAAAAGGCAACTCCTATTCAGTACTGATTTCATTCTGGTAACATTGAGAAGATAAATTTCAGCTGACAGTAAGATGCTTTAAGGTATGATCACTGATTCAGAGTACCACACCTTGTAGAAGCATTTTAATCTTAATTTTACCAACAGAGAAGCCAGGGTGCAGGGAAGGAAAGTAGTCTTCAAAGTGCAGTGGAAATTGCTTGTATTGTACTTTAGAAAGGTATGATACTACAAAGGTGCTAGGTATCCCAAGACGCACTAGAAGTAACATGAAGACCAATGTAATCATATTGTTTCCAAATGCAAGCATCACAGAAAATTTGTGTGTGTATGCATGCATGCAAAACACTTGACTTCTCTGTGAAAGGATACACAAACTTCATAAAATGCCTTCAGTGCTTAACAGTGATTCCAAAAGCTACGCTGAGCTGCTGCTTTCTGGCTCACGTGCCCACTCGGTCTCAACTAAACATTCAAACTCTTCCAGTCTTTAGGCACACCAACTAACTGCAAAGGCTGGGATTCAGCAGCGTGGACCCAGATTCTCGAGCCTAATGCTGTTACACAGCGTGCTTATATACTGCAGCAAAGGGTTTTAACTAAAAAAGCAACAACAAGCACCATCACACCTTTAAGACAGTCTAAAGCCCTAGAGGACTTGTTGGATGACATCATTTACACACTTAGTCAACGAATTTTGTCTTAACAAAGGTGGAATGATCCTGGCTCAACAGTGTCACAAAGATGCAAAGCTGTGTGACATTGTCTCAACTATGGGGATGTGCGTGGCAAACCCGTTAAACATAATGCCAGTACTGCACTCAGCGAGTACTTTCGCCTAAAACAAGAGGTACCGCGCATGGAGATACCAAGGTTGGGGGCAGGAAGGGGTTAAAGCGCTCTGAAGCTATTAACCGCTCTGAGAGGCGCTTCCAAAAACTTCCACTGAAAAAAACGAGAAGGGGAACGAGGGCAAAAAGCGCTGTCGGGACCTAGAGCGCCTGTCAAACAGGAGCCGCACCGGGCGAAGCTCTGCGCTAAACCTGCGAGTCTTCCTCAGAGCCCGACTGCAGGCAACCAAACCGCCAGATTATTTTTTTTTCTAACTCAACGTTTCAGGAGAGCAGTTTTCCCTAAGGAAACGTGACAAAATATTCCCCTTTTCAAAAAAAAAAAAAATAAAACAAAAACAACCACCCTTTTTTTAAGGCGAGGGCAGCAGCCCGGTCTCTCCGGCTGCCAGGGAATGGCTGACGGCGCCTGGCCGGTGTCCTCACATCACCCCGTACGTGCGCGGGCAGGGACGGTGCGGGCCCCCCTTCCTTCCCTCCCTCCCCGCTCCGGGCAGCGCCTCTTCCCGCCGGCGGGGGCCGCGCCACCCCCGCCCGCTCCACGCCTCACGGCGGCTGCCCCCGGCCGGGCGGCGCCGCGGAGGGGCGGATGGCGGGAAGAGGGGAAGGAGGAGGAGGAGGAGGAGAAAGGCAGCTGCCGCCCTGCCGCCGCCCCCACACGGCGGCTATGGCAGGGCCGCCCCCCCCCCCCCCCCCGGCAGGTGACCAGGGCGACACCCACCCCTGAGGGAACGGCACCGACCGACCACCCCCCGCGGCGGGTAACGGTCCCAACCGACCCCCGCCTCGGCTGAGCAACGGTCCCAACCGACCCCTACCCAGGGTGAGCAACGCTCCCAATCGACCAACCCCTGGGGGTAACGGTCCCGAGGGACGACCCACCCGCTCCTGAGGCGACACCGGTGTCCGCGCCCCTGCCCGCCGCCGAGCACGTGCCCGGCCCGGGCCGGCGCCGGCTGCCCCCGGCTCGGGGGGCGCCCGCCGCCCCTTCCCTCCCTCCGCTTACCGTGGACGCATCCCCCATCTCCGAGCAGGGCGAGCTGTGCATGGCGCGGCTCCGGCGGGTGGCGGCGACAGCGGCAGCAACAGCAGCGGTGTGGCCGGCGAGCAGCCACAGCAGCGCGCGCGCGCACACACACACACCGAGCACCAGCAGCCGGAACCGGCACCGCCTCCCCCCGCTCCCACCTCCCCGCCCGCCAGGGCCGCGCTGCGGGGCACTCCCTGCGCCAGACAACGCGGGCGGGGCGGGAGGGCGGGCGGGGGGCCCGGCTCCTGGCCAATCGCCGCCCGCCGCCGCCCTCTTCCGCCCAATCAGCGGCGGCGGCCGGGCGTGATCGCTTCGTGCCGGGCGGGAAGGGCGGTGCGTGGGCGCGGCGGGCGGGAAGGGAGGGGGCGGGGCCGTGCGGCGGGCGGGGGAGCGCGCGCTGGAAACTGGGGGAAAGGTCGGGGGGAGAGGGGCGGTGGCCGGGAATGCCCGCGCGCGCGGGGGGGGGGGGGTGTGGCGGGGCGGGGCGCGCGGGGGCGCGGCTCCCCTCCCCCACCGCCATCCCCCGCGCGCCGTGCGTGCCGTGCCGCGCCGCACGCAGGCACCCCTCCCCCCCCCCCCATCCGCCCCCCCCGCGGCGGCGTCTGGTGAAAAATGTCACAATTGGAGCGATAAAATGCAGCCAAAAATAAACTTTTTTTTTTTTTCTCCCCCTTCCCCCCCCCGATTATCCGTCTTTGTCCCTTCCGCCGCTCCTCGGGAGGTGACACCGCCCCTGTCCGGGCGGGGGACGTGGAAGGACCGTCCCCAGCCGAGCCCCTCCCGCCGCCGCTCGCCCGGCCGGGCGTGCCCTTCCCCTCTTTCCCCGCGTTTAACCGAATCTCCCTTTTTTTCATATCGAATGGTTCGGGTTGGAAGGGACCCTAAAGACCATCCAGTTCCAACCCCCTGCCATGGGCAGGGACACCTCCCACTAGACCAGGCTGCTCAAAGCCCCATCCAGCCTGGCCTCGAACACTTCCAGGGATGGGGCATCCACAGCTTCCCTGGGCAACCTGTTCCAGTGTCTCACCACCCTCACAGGAAAGGATTTCTTCCTGATATCCAATCTAAATATCCCCTGTTTCAGTTTAAAACCGTTACCCCTCATCCTATTGCTCCACTCCCTGATAAAGAGCCCCTCCCCATCTCTCCCATAGGCCCCCTTCAGGTACTGGAAGGGGCTATAAGGTCTCCCTGGAGCCTTCTCTTCTCCAGGTTGAACAACCCCAGCTCTCCCGGCCCGGCTCCCATTCCCAGGCCGCCCCCTCCCATCTCCCCCCGCAGGGGCTGCGGCAGCCGGTGCAGCTACGAGCCCTTACAGAACCATGGCATGGTTATGTTGAAAGGAACCTTAAAGACCATCCAGTTCCAGCCCCTTGCCATGGGCAGGTGACTGTCACCCTTCACCCCCTTCACCTTCATTTTTCAGGGAAAATGCTGTCAGTGACTAAATAGCAGGATGGGGGGGGGGACAGGGAACGTGCCCCTCATATAAGCCACTAGCCATCCCTTGTGACACCGGAGCCACTTGCTCCGCCCGGTGTGGAGGGAAACCTTTAGGGAACTGTAATTGATTTCCAATTGAGTAACGGCATCCGAAGGCGGCACAGTCCCTGCGGCGGGGGGTGGGGAGCGGGACAGGGAAGTAGAGCAGGTCACCGCTCCCGATTCCCAGAGGGATCTTTTCCCAGGCCATGTACCGCAGACTCTTCCTCTGTGTCCTGAGCCCACAGCTGGAAACCGCTGGAAAGGGGCTCCTCACGCGGGGGCAAGGCTCGTTAGACGAAGTGATGTTACACGTCTGTGTGCCGACTCGATGTGTGTGATGGCGCTCCCTTTGCTGAGCTAAAAATGGCAGCTATCGGTTTTAACATAAATCCTTAGAGCTCTTACCAAAATCCCCTTGTTCTGCTGCTGCCAGCTGAGGCCACGTTAGGTGAGGAAGGAGCATCATCTTCATCCTCGCATCGGATGTCGGTGGCAGAGCCCCGGGCTGAACCCCACGGACCCCGAGCCCCCTCACAGCCTGGAGCTTCTCCCCTTTCCCTCTTCCCTTTCCCGAGGCTGCGCTAAGGTGAATATTAATGCAATTAATACTATCCCGCATCTCTGTCCTTCCGCCCGCGCCCACCACCTTCCCTGGGGGCTCCAACCGGCGCCACCGTACCCCCAGGCCCACGGGGAGGACCCAGGGGGCTGTGGGTTCCCTCCTGCAGACAGTGACCTGGAGCGAGGCCCAAATATCCCCAAATCTCCTTTCCCAGGAGCTCGGAGGCGCCTGCCTGTGCAGGTGGCTGCGGGACGCCGGTGTCCCTGCCCTGCATCACTGTGGTCCCCAGCCCAGCAGAGCCATCCTCCGCCAGCTGCCCCGGCTCTGCCGCCGCTCCCGCATCCTCCGGATCCCTCTCCCCGCCGACCCTTTGGTGCTATAAAGGCCCGTTTAATCCAGACCGTGGGCAAACACTCCAGAGAAAAGCTTTCTTTGTCGGAGACAGACACTGTCTTTGTCCCGAGGTCGGAAGGAGCGGATGTAAGGTGCTCCGGAGGAGGGATGAGGAGGCTCCGCTCGGGTCGTCTTATCCTTTCTCCTGGGAAAACAAGGAAAGAATTGACCATTGCGTGCGAGCAGGAGGGGAAATACTTAATACTGTCAACTGAAAACAACAAAAGGGCACGCAGGCAGCTCTCCCCCATTCCCTTTTTGCAGATAATTATACAATAAGCAATTCAAAAGAGACCAGAGGAAGAATAGTACAGGCTCAGACGGTTTTCCTAATGTTTACCAGAGGTTAAAGATCAACCAAGGCCGTTGTCTGGCTGCAGCTTTGGAGTTAGTGCAATTTGGCATCAGCATCTGCTCTGGCTGAACACAGCAGCAGGCTGCTGGGGCAAACGCGTACAGCCGAGCACGTGGGGCGGGATTAAATAAATACAGATAATTACAACCCAAGCTCCCGCACAGGAGACGTGAGAAGGTACACGGGAAGAAATGAGAGACTGCGACGCATGTGTCGGATGTGTCTCTCCGTCTGCTCTCCCTCCTCGGCTGTGCTCTTGGCTGATGGAGCAGTCGGAGCTGCCGCAGCCTTGGATTGCCCCAAAATGCGCTTCCTGGGCCAACAGCAGCAGCCAGAGGAGAAGATCCCCACCACGGAGCAAACGGAGCTGCTCTGCCAGGTGGTGCCGGGCACTGGCTGATGGAAACAGCGGCAGCAGCCCCCGGCTGAGGGCAGGAGTGGGACCAGAAGGATTCACCAGGGGTGAATGCACCCACCTCGGTGGGAACAGCGGAGTTACAGAAGGGATTTTCATTGCAGAGCCAGAGGGATGTGTTCCCCATGTGCCGATATCGCAGAGCTAAAGGGACACGCTCCTCACATGCCTACATTGCGGAGTTGGAGGGACACGCTCCCCACATACCAACATCATGGAGCTGGCGGGACACGCTCCTGATGTCTGACATTGTGGAGCTGGAGGGACATGCTCCCACGTGCCAACATTGCGGAGCTAAAGGGACACACTCCCCATGTGCCAACATTGCAGAGCTGAAGGGACACACTCCCATGTGCCAACATCACGGAGCTGGAGGGACACACTCCTGATGTGCCGACATTGTGGAGCTGGAGGGACACGCTCCCACGTGCTGATATTGCAGAGCCGGAGGGACACGTCCCACATGCCGGCATCATGGAGCTGGAGGGACACGCTCTGGATGTGCCGGCAGGGGCGAGCGCGGTGCGGGGCAGGGAGGGGGGTGCAGACGTGCGGTCCCCCCCCGCTGTCACGCTGCGTGCGGGCCAGCTGCCGCCGGGGAGGTCTCATCCGTGGCTGCAGGCGATGGAGGAGCAGAGCAAACCCCCCGCGCCGGCACACTGCCTACGTGTCTGCCGGCAGGGACGGGCTGTCACACGGACAGCTTTCCCACAGGGAGGACGAAAGCGCGGTCCTCGCGTGCCAGCCCCAGCTGGCGCAGGAGCCGACAGTCGACTTCTTCCTCGCCTGCATCTTTTCGTATTCTCTTTCAGAAACAGATCAAGCTTTCCATACGTGGATAAGCATCCAAGGAGCGGGTAAGCAGCTGGCACGGCATAAGGAACCACATCCAGGTTACGGCAAAAGGAAAGGGTTTGAGAGAAGAGTCATGCAGACTGTTTCCCACTTTATTTTGGACCCAGGGTGCTGATAAAATAAACAAACACTGCCGATTACAATTTTTTTTTTTTCTCTCTGCTCCCCAAAACGTGTTTCTACCTGAAAAAATACTGACTGCACCAAACACTTCCCGGGACCTGGCAGTACTGCAGAGAGAAATCACCACTCGACCGGATTTCTTCCGAGTACGCGAAACGTAATGTTTACTGAATTAAAAAAAAATCCAGCCCACAAATACTGATGACAGGTGAGGACCGTCCAGAGACCCACCGTAACAGAAATAATAAAGTAAGCGACAGTAACGAGTATGACACACCAGCGCGCCATCTGCTCGCTCGAGTGCACCGTCTGGTTTTTCTACTGCTGCTATTCGTGCCCTGGTCTTATTTTAGTGGCACCAGGAGACAGATTCAAATAGCAGCAAAAATAAAAATGACACGTTATTTATTTATTGTTCTGCTTAAGTGGATGTCTTCATCGTTCCCACCATTCTCTTCGCCTCGATATTGCCGTTGGCTAAACCCACGCGTGTTCTGTGACACACAGTGTATTAAAGCATCAGCAATGCCGACAGATGTTCCCCTCTCTTGGTCATCTCACAACTTGCTTGGGCAGGTACCAAGCCTGTGTGCAAGCACACGTTTCATCCTGAATCATCTTTCATATTTTATTAACTCTGAAGTGTTTTTGTGCAGCGCTCGGATGCTGCGAAGGTGTCCCGTGTGACCACAGACCGACCTATGGACCGTCGGACGTGGTTCACCCGCACAGCTGCGGGTGACCGGTACCACAGGCTTTCACCGGGCAGGAGCGTCCTCGCAGGCAGAGAGAAGGTCCTCCAGCACTGACACTGCCATCTCCTCTAGGACATTGTCCATATTGACCTGCGCACCTGCACAGCGCCGAGCACAGCGTGCTGCCAGGCCCAGGGGACGTCTGGGGGGGCGGGATTTGCTGATCACAGGCATCCAGCAAATCTCATCAAATCTTTAGTTGTCTCATCAAAGGTCTTCAGTTATCTCCTCGCTGCCTCTTGGGCCGAGGTCCATGTGTGGTCAGAAGGGACGGTCAACGTGTTCTTCCCGCACAGCAGCAGCGGGCAGCTCACCAAGGGTGTTTTGAGCCCCGGTGGGGTTTGTTTAAGACCCTGGCACTTTTTCCCATTCCTTGCACCACATCTGGATTAGCCGGCTGCTATCAGAGGGGTTCCCATGCCCTGGTAAAAAGTCCCTCTCCAGCTTCCCTGTAGGCCCCCTTTAGGTACTGTATATATTAAACAGACGCCATCAAGTACGGGATTTTACTACTGACAGATACATTTTCCATTAAGAGCTGAATAAATAGAAGCCACCTATGTTCTTCTGAGCCTTTGGGGTGCTGGGGGAGAAGTCAGTAGCAGCTGAGCCGCTTAACAGTTTAAATCCCTGTCCTACTCTCTGAGGGGGACGTCTAACCCCGGCGATGTCCGCATCCCATCCCTGCCGCAGCAAAGGAGCTGGAAAACCCAAATTCCTGCTCTTATGATTCTCCCCCAGCAGTATCGCTGGTCACAGGTGACTCAGTCTCCTCCACCCCCTTGCTCAGAAGCCAAACATTACCCCACTTGCTACTTGGATAAAGTATCCCGCCAGGCCGGGCTGCTGAAGGTGACTTTGTGTGACTTGATGCTGTTTCTCATAAAATGGTTGCTTGGACTTACTCGCCGCTACTCCCCCCGCACAGCAGAGATCCTACCGCCCTGCTTCAAGGGCACTTTCCCACTTAGTTTTATGCTGTTCACGTAAAAAGGGCAAGGAATCCCTATTTTTTTCACAGCCTGGGTAAATCCTGTCGTCAGCCTCGGGTGTGCGCTTCCCCGCCACTGCTGCAGTGCTTCGGGACGGTAAGGAGACACAGTGAGACAACTGGGAAGCTGACAACACAGGAGACACAGTGAAAATAAACCCAGGCTCTAATTCTGCGCCGTGGCTCTGCTGGTTTGTAGCCACGCTGTTTACACTGGATTTCTTTTTCCATGGTGCCAACAGAGCAGAGAAACGAGCCGCCGCCGCCGCAGAGCTTTTCCAGGGGGTGGCTGCTGGCCAGGGGACGTCCCCATCTTCACACCCCACTTTGGGCTGCTCAGGGGGTGCTGTAGCTCTGGGGACCGAGGTCCAGGCACATGCTGGGGCTACCGGGCTACAACCCAGCAGAGCCAGCCAGGATGCTGCCTCCTCCGGGATGCTGCCTCCTCCAGGATGCCTCACTTCACCCAAGTCTTAGAGCCAGGATCCACAACTGCTCCGCGTGCATTCCTTAGGGTCTTTAGGTCCCTCCAACACACTTGATGGGTAGAAAGGCAGGAGACTGTCTAATGCCAAAAATACACATTTCATACACCAGTTGTCATCCCCAGTATGCCCAAGGGTCTGACTTTCCTCCTCTGCAGAGTAGGTGAAATATTTGATGCTTTCCTGCCCTGCTGGCCCATTGCAGGGCTTTGCTAGTCAACGTGTTCCCAGGGCTTTCAAGCCAAAGGAGCTTCAGCCACCTTCTTCCTGCTACAGGTTTTCTGTCCCCTCAGCTTTCACACTGTATCTGCCTCCTTCCCTGTAAATTCTGATTGTGCTTTCCATTAGAAAGAACCGACCGCTCCCGGGCACAGCAAGACCTCCTCGCACTCGGCTGTGGCTCGCTGAAGAGGCACCGATGGGCTGCATGGGACTTGAGCCTCTGAGGCTGCCAGGACATGTATGAGATGGGGCTGCAGGGCTCGCAGCACCGTGTCTGGGCACGGAGCTGTAACGCCAATACCCAGCATGGCCATCCAGCTGCTGGTCCTCTCCTTGCATCCCACCCCCAAGCCTCTTGTCCCACCCGTGAGGAAGGGTGAAGCCCTTCCTCGTCTCACCTCCCACTTAGGCGCAAGCCTCAGCCCCAGCTGTTCTCACCATCCTGTTCTCCGCTCTCCTCTCTGAGACACCCCGATAGCAGTAGGTACCATTTTATTTTCATATTTATAACAAAATCACCGCTTCATTTCCCTGAACTCTTGGCACGGTTTCCTCCAGGAGACCCACCACACACCTTCACAAGGCAAGAGGCACGAACTGAAACACAGGAGCAGTTTCCAAACATCAGGAAACACTTTTTCACTGTGAGGGTGACCCAGCACTGGCGCAGGTTGCCCAGGGTGGTCGTGGAGTCTCCATCCTTGGAAGGTTTCGGAAGCTGTCTGGACACAGTGCTGGGCAACTGGCTCTGCGTGGCCCTGCTTGAGCAGGGAGGTTGTACCAGATGACCTGCTGAGGTCTCTCCCAACCTCAACCATGTGGTGACCCTGTGAAGAGCCGCCTGAGGATGAACATTCACAGCTCTGCTGGATGGGAAAGGCCACAGACTGGGTAGAAACGCTGCTTTCACCCCAAAACCTTCCCCACACACCCAATAATTCCCAACCTCATGGTCAAACTGAGCCCGTGCCCGCAGCTCCTTCTGCTCCACAAAGATTGACCAAAATAAGCTGAGCTGTGAATGCCCTGCCCTTAACCCGGAGGTTTGTGCTTCAATTTCAGAGCAAAGACGGACTTGGCTGGCTCAGAGCTTACTTTGTCTCCAACTCTATCAGTCCCAGGCCAGGTCCTCCTCCTCCCTTCACCTGGGCATGAAATCCCAGCGCCAGGACAGATTTCCACCTGCTGTCTTTGTCCTTTATGGCATTCACACAGCCTGTCACGCCGCATTACATCCGCCCGAGCGCCGTTGTCAGGGAGCTCAAATATGCTTCGTAAAAGTCTCATGATGCACCTTTGGAGGAAAACAACAGCGGGGTGATGGGCGCGTGTAACGCAGCGTGAAAAAAACCCCAAGGATCAGAGAGGGCGGGTTTTCAAAGTGGGGCGGCGGGGGGAAATTCTGCCAAGAAATTAAATATTGAATCATGGAATTGCTTAGGTTGGAAGGGGCCTTTCAGATCATCTAGTCCAACCATCAACCTAACTCTGACAAAAACCATCACTAATCTAAACTATCATAGAATCAAGGGTTGGAAGGGACCTCTGGAGATATCTGGTCCAACCCCCCTGCCAGAGCAGGGTCACCTACAGCAGGTTGCACAGGAACACGTCCAGGCAGGTTTTGAATGTCTCCAGAGACGGAGACTCCACCACCTCTCTGGGCAGCCTGTGCCAGTGCTCTGCCACCCTCAAAGTAAAGAAGTTCCTCCTCATATTTAGATGGAACTTCCTACGCTCAAGTTTGTGCCCGTTACATGTTGTCCTGTCCCTGGGCACCACTGAAAAGAGCCTGGCCCCATCCTCCCAACACCCACCCTTTAAGTATTTATAAGTGTTGATAAGGTCGCCCCTCAGCCGTCTTTTTTCCAGACTGAAGAGACCCAAATCCCTCAGCCTTTCCTCACAAGAGAGGTGTTCCAGTCCCCTAATCATCTTGGTAGCCCTCTGCTGCACCCTCTCCAGCAGTTCCCTGTCCTTCTTGAACCGGGGAGCCCAGAACTGGACACAGTACTCCAGGTGCGGCCTCACCAAGGCAGAGTAGAGGGGGAGGATGACCTCCCTCGACCTGCTGCCCACACTCTTCTTGATGCACCCCAGGATGCCATTGGCCTTTCTGGCCACAAGGGCACTTTGCTGGTTCATGGTCATCCTGTTGTCCACCAGGACTCCCAGGTCTCTTTCCACTGAGCTGCTCTCCAGCAGGTCAGCCCCCAACCTGTACTGGTGCATGGGGTTATGTCTCCAACTATGTCTCCAAGCACTACATCTACCCCTTTTAAACACCACCAGGGATGGGGACTCAACCACTGCCCTGGGCAGCCTCTTCCAATGCTTAAATAACCCTTTTGGTGTAAACATTTTTCCCAATATCCAGTCTAAACCTCCCCTGGCACAACTTGAGGCCGTTTCCTCTTGTCCTATCACCTGTTACTTGGGAGAGGAGACCGACCCCCACCTCTCTACAGCCTCCTTTCAGGGAGTTGTAGAGAGCGAGAAGGTCTCCCCTCAGCCTCCTTTTCTCCAGGCTGAACACAAAAATTTGATGGCATTGAACAGCATCATTAACCCCAAGCGTACAGGAATTGGAAGGCAAGGGTGATTTACGCAGCAACAGATTATTTTTTTTTAGCTTGCCATCACTGCTTTTATAATTGTCTCCTTTTGTCTCACACCTTATCCTGACCTGGGGCTTCGTGCATGGCGAGTCTTGACCAGCCTCTCGCCTGCAGCCCGAGCTCTTATTTAAGCGCACAGAGCAGAAGCAAGCGGGAGAGCAAGGGCCGTTCTGGGGCTCAACACCCACAAAAGGGGGGACCCGTCACTGCGCCCCCCCGAAATCCCTTGGCCAGCGCGGGCTGACGGGCTCAAAGCAAAGTATTTCAAGCGAGAAGAGTCACAGGGCAGAGACTACGGAGACATGGACGCAGAGCTGACCACTGAGTAATCATTTTTACTTTATTTGCTTACTAATGTTTGCAAAGCTCGTGTAATTATTTAAGGGAAAAAAAAAAAAACAAGCAAATCTTATCATGACAGAATTAAAGGCCCCAGAAACAGGGCCACAGACTCAGCGGGTTGGCAGGGGCAGCACTGCCTGGCCAGGGCTCCGTCCAGCTCCGCCAGGCACTGGAGAACCCCAGGAGTTGATTTTCCTGGTGCTGGGGAACCCAGGACTCAATCCACCCACCTTTCACCGCCGCTCCAGATTTCACTCCGATTTACATTGTCTTTTCCAGCCTGGTGGCAGCAGCCACCCACGCACCAGGCTCCACCATCCCTCCGGTGTTGTCCCTCGCCTCCGGGCATCGCACCCCTAAGAGGTACAAGCACTTTTCCACCACCTTCCCACTTTCCAGAGCTGCTGCCAGGCTCAGTCACGCACCTTTCCTCTGCCCGGCCTGTGCTTCCCACCCCTCGAACCACGGCGGCGGTGACTGACCTGCCGACCAGCGCTGAAACGGGAGCACGCCAAGTGCCACGCCACTGACATGGGCCACCAGCTGCTATTTGCGCACGCACCTGCAGCGTGGCCACGCTGGAGGGGTAGCAAAATAAACAAGGTTTAATGCAGCGGGCATGCCATCCACCCCCTAGCTGTGCGCGCAGGGCAAACGGGTCGATGGGGCGACGGAGCATTGTCCTGCGCAAACAAGAAACTGCAAGATGCACCAAAAACCCTGCAAACGCCCCAGACGCAGCAGCTGGGGAAACCAGCCCAGAAGAAAAAAAAAAGCCAAAATAGCCCTTCTGCAGCATTGTGAACTACGGGAAAGGTGCCCAGCAAAGAGCACTGGTGGTGTAGCAGGGTAGTCCAAGGAAAAACAGCAAAACAAGTTATAACTACTCTTTTTTTTTTTTTTTTTATTAGAGTTGAGGGGTCATCAAGATATTGTCTAATATTTAAAAATTTAATCATCATAATAAATCAAATAATCTAAAATAACAAACCAACCCAGCTGAGGAGCATGTAAGCTCCACGTTCTTGCAAAGCCTTGAGAAAACGCTCCTGCAGTTAATTTGTATAGAGAAAAGATTCTTGAATAAGCTGCAGAATTCAGCTTTCCCACACAAAAAAAGATTGGATCTTAAAAAGCTTAACTAAAAGTTTGTGATTAGAGGCCCGAGTCACGCCCCAGGGAAGCTGCAGGGATCAACCCTGTAAGGCTGCCTGACTTGGGAGTTCAAAGCTGCATCTTTGGGAAATCCACCTTTCCCCCACAGGTAAGGGCTGCTTGAAAACAGTCTTTAAATTCACGAGGTGAACAGCAAAGGGCCGACGGGGCGGCAGGAGGAGGAAGGAGGGATGGCGTAGACACACGCACAGACACCGTGTAAAGGCCTGGGAAGAGGAAGCTATCACACGCCCAAAGGGGCAGTGGCACCGCTGCCGTTTCACTGCGGATCCATCCCCACGCTGAGGTTTGCTCTGAGAGGGACACCACGCCACAAACCCACTGTCCAGGCTTTGCTAAACTCCGCTCAGCCTTTCAGCGGGCACCAAGCTGGGTGGAGATGACACTCGGCCTCACCCAGGGCACCCCAGGACTGGCTGGGCGACGTCCCGCAGCATCACCCTACCTCTGGGACACAAACTGCGAGCACAGCCCGCATCAGAACTAGAAATAAATGAATAAATAAATAGTTACCCGCATTTTTCTAAGCCCAAAATTCTTCTGCCTCCCACGTTATTCCCCGGACACGCTGGTGCAAGCCCAGCCATTGGGAGGGTGTGGGCACCGACGCTGCCCCAGGGCAGCACCCCGCCACCGCTGCGGGGGCTGGGGAGGCAGCTAGAGCAAAGGCTTGTCGAGACATTTTCTAACGGCGAAGAGGAGGCGGCGAACACCTCTCCAGACACCAGAGCAACAGCGGGGCACAAGGTGGCAGTGCCCACGATGCTTTTGTTCGACCCCCAGCAGAGACCTTCACGCATCACCCACGGCGCACCTGAGCTCACCGAGGGCCTTTCGGTTTTGTTTTACTGCCAGAGGAAAGCGTCCTTCCCGGACACGACGCTACACGGCTTCCCCACGCTCAAAAATGAATGAGGCTGGCTGAAATCAGGCAGGGAATGAGAACGGGACTAACTCATGTGGGAATAACAGCAGGGCTGGCATTGGGATTATTTCCTTCTGCGAGTAGGAGAAACTACTAAACAAGTCACCAAAGTTTTGTTTTATAGATCCCCTGTCAAAAAAAAAAAAAAAGGGGGGGGAAGGGCAGATGCGTTTACTAGATAAAAGACTCATCGTTAGAAATGAACATATAAAATTTAATAGCTTGGTTTAAAATACATTTTTCAATTAAAAAACAGCAGGCAAAACCAAAAAAATCAGTTTCATAAAACATACATGACATTGCTGCTACTGTTATAAGACCCGTGTCCCAGAATATCTTATAGTGGAAAACAATCGTCAGATTTAGTTCACATACTTCATTAAGCAGTAAAAAGAAATAACGTTCATGTCAATCCTACCTCTATAGAGACTCTAAATCTACTTCCCTGACCCTAGACTGAGTTTCTGTAATAAAACTTCCATTTTCAATAAAAATGTGTAAATATATACGTATTCTATATATCAGGTTTAGAAAAAAAATTCCCTTGCCATAGTAACATTATTCCCCGTGACTGGTGAAGGGAAGCCCAAGCGGCGGGTCGGTCGGCTGGGTACGAGTCCCGTGGCTGCTCTGCAGGTGGTGGATTCCTCTACGGGGTGACACGTGTTGGCCAAGTCTCTTCAGCACCGTGCTCCATGCCGGCCTCTCTCCTTTGGCTTCAAGGCCAACGGGCTCCATCCACCTGCCCACAGTCACAGATGCATCCACGTGGAATTTGCTCGACTCCAGCCACAGAGCGAGAGGGGACCATGCGGTGCCCAGAGCGCTGGCAAGCCCCTGTGGGGCCCATCAATGGAGGAGGAGGAGGGAGGGGGGAATGGAGCAGTCTATGAACCAGCTCGGGACTGGTCCAACACAAATCTCAAAATACTATATTTCATGTAAATCATTAAAAAATATAGTGGGGAGGGACTTCAAGTGGTCACCTAGTCTCAGCACCAAAGGAGAATCAAATATACCTGTGACAGTCCAGAGCTATGTCCACCCTGCCTGGCTATAAAGACCTTCAACGCCAAACTCCACCGCCCCCCTGGGCAAACTGCTCTTCTCACTGGGGAAAAAATCACCTCGACACCTAACCTGAATTTCTGCAATTTACACCCACTACTTCTCACTGCACTTGCGATTGACCAGGAGAACACCTTCATGTGTTGGGAGGCTGCTCCCCTAAACCTTCTCTTCTGAAGACGGCCCTTCACCAGGCAACTCATCCAATCCTTCCTCCTCGCAAGCCACGAGCTCTGCCTGGAGGACCAGGCAGTCTGTTCTCTCTGGGACATGGGATAGGACCAGGCTCTGCTGGAAAGGCCAGGCTCAGCACAGGGCACAGCGCTCCAGCGGAGGCCTCGGCGATGCCAAGTAGAGCAAAAGGCGGGTCTCATTTCTCACAGGTCATGCTCCTGTTTATCAACTCAACATGGCATTTACCTCCCTCTTCCAAACAGCAACATGACACAGCTGAACAACATTCGGTTAGGATCTGTTAACCATTAAGTAGAATCGTTAGCCATTAAGTAAAATCATACCCTACTTTTCCAGACTATTTCTCCAGCCTATCCAGATTGACCTTCATGTCCCAGGTGATGCACCTGCAGCTCTTCCCAGCTTTCTGCTGTCTGAAAATGTTATAAATGTCTCTTTCATTATCCAGATCCCTAACAAAAGCACCGGGTGACACTGGACCTGGTACTCACACTCATCTGCTCACCCTGTAACACAGGTTTCGCGTTAGAGCCAGGTGCTGCTGTTTAAATGTTCCTCGCTACTAACTAAAGGGTGCCTTTCCTTCATAAGCACATGCATGCGATGAGTAAATACTGTACAATCTACTGCAGAGCAGTATTTTTTGGAGGTGTCTGGCACTCCCAGCTGGGGCTAGGCTCAGGACGCCTGCTACCAGCTGCCCCTGTTTGGTCTCCCCACCTCAGCAATGGGTCAGTGCCCGGCGATGGACGCACACCAGGAATGCCTAACCTGATTGCAGCCCTTAGTCCGCGCTAACGCTCGGCCTGCTGAGCCAGGATGCTGCCTTCCTCTCTCAAAAGCCCTGCCTGTGCCCTTCCAGCTGTCAACATCCTAGGACCTTGCAAGCTATCTCTGACGCAGGAGCCCATCCAGCCTGAGCTGCTGTAGTGGGCAGCATTCAGCTGAGCCTGAAGTACATTGCTACAAAAACACAAACAAACAAACAAATCAACCAACCTACCCTCCAGGAGACCTTCTTCCTGACCCCCAGAAGTGAGACTTCAAGGAAACTGCATCTGCTCAGCTCCTCTTGGAACCCAGCCCTCAGACTTGTCCCAAATCACCTCTCAGGGCAGCAGCGCGCAGACTTTGTGGGGCTCAAACTGGCAGTTTATCAGAGAAGCCAGGATTGCCGTCACCTTGCTGTGCAGGAGGGCTTAGGAGAGAGCCGGAACCTTTTTCCTTCCATGTAGGAAGATCCATGTTAAACAAGCAGGTCTCTTGTGCCTTCTATGAACGTACAAATGTGTGCTCACCTTTGGTGCGTGTTAAGGGTTTGTCCGTTTTTAAATAGTTACATTAAATATCTGTTTTCTCTGTATATGGCATCCTTTTAGATGGGCTTCATTGCATATATTCACGGTATATACAGAACACCGTATTTTATATATATTATATATCACTTGTATGTACACATTTACAAACCTTCAAAAATATATTGCACTTATATACAATATAGCTTCATCTGATGAGAGTTCACACAGTTACTAAGGCGAGTTCTTCATAAGCAAGGCAGTTTTACATTCCCCCCAAATGACACAAGTGATTTCAGTAGTCTGCCCCTGTTCAAGAGTAAACATTATAAAGACTTTTCTCCAACCTGCACGCAATTCCTACTAGTATCAATTAGTAGTTTTGCAGCTCTACTTAGCAGAAAACAGTCCAATAAAACGGTATTAGCTGATAACGGGCTCAAACATGGATACTGAATAGATAAATAAGATATCACCACTCTAAAAGGCCACCTTTCCAGGGGGTTTCCCCTCCTGTATTTACTAATGTTTTATACATGCTCTCTATTTAATCACTGATCTTTGCTCGCTCATTTCAAGTGCAAATAAGGTCATGAGCATTGCAATGTTCTTTGGAAAGAACAGAAACACAAATGTATTAAGCTAAAACACTGCTCTGCTCCCCAGAACAAGTCAACGCCTGGCTTTCTTCTGGAGAAGGTGATTAGTGTTTTGCCCAACATCCTAAATTATGGGAAAATGTTCACTTGAGACCTTTGTTTAAAATCCACAGAGGATCCATGATCTTAGATCTCAGTGAGAGTGAGCTTGTAAGATCCTCCAACTTCTTCAATCTGCAACTGGAAGGTATCTTCATTAGAATAGTGTTTCACAATGTTATCGTCCATGTTGACCAGAATTCTGGAAAAATAAAATAAGTCAGGGAAATGTTACCTTTCTAAATGCCAAAGATAGCAAAGGTGCCCTCAAATCTCAGAAAGCCTGGACTGTCCAGCGGTAACGCAAGATCCCTGCTCACCTCTCTCTGACGCATGGCTTCCTATTGCAGATCTAGCTGTTTTTACACAATCCTGCCATCAAGGCTTGCAGCCACACTTCTAGGATCTGAATGAAAGGGTTAACTCAGGCTCCCGGGCCAGGAAGGGAGGGAGATCTCAGAACTGGTGGAAAACCTTCTGAAGCTGCAAACACCTGGGCAACCTTGGGGCTCTGAACTGGTTTGTTTGACAGCTATAAACAACCATCACAAAACCCTATAGAGCTTGTGGGGAAGAAACAGCCAACGCCTGGCCACTCATTTCATTTGCTACAACAGTGAAATACTCGTGTGTTTGTGGGTGCGCACACGCACATGAATGCAATGCACACGCATACACACACACACAAAGCTGTCCTTAGCAGTGGTTTAACTACCACCAATTCAAACCTTTTGCAGTTATTCCAGCGTGTTAATTCTGCTGTGAAAACACAAGCCTTTAAACTACATTCCAAAGGTGATTAAGGGATGTATTTTGCTAGCCAGAGGGGCTTTGGGGAAGGGGCTAAGACACCAAAGTGACTTTAGAGAAAAAAAAAAACACACAAGAAAATTAGTGAAGTCAGACTACCTATTTCTATAGTGCCTTTCCGGTCTTCTATGAATGACATTGCAATAGGATTAGTATGTGGCATCCACACCCACCCACCCGCAAGTTGCATTTGCGTTGCACAGTGCACGGAGGAATTACAAAGCAGATTTGCCTACAAGTTTGAAAAGAGGAGTTCATGTTCTCAGACAGTTGCATACTCACCCTTTTTTACATTTTTTGAAGATTTTTCCTATTTTATCAAAAGGAACGTCATACTTGTCAGATATCTAGAACAAAAGAAGAAAAAAAAGCATTTGTGAAGCAAGGAGACTGCTGGCACTGCCCTCCACTTATGATTTTACAGAAAGGAACAATAAAAGGTCTGCAAATCCAAACACCCGCTCTGCCCCATAAAGGCAATACTAAATCCTGAACTGCAGCATAAGACTACCAGTGAGAACCCTTCTTCTGCAGTCTGCCAACTTCTGTGCAAAACATTTAATCGTGTTCTAAACTTGGCCACTGACTTCTCAAAAAGCACCCTCCTGCTCCCACAACAAAAAGCCCATGCAGAAAAAAACCCCACCCCTCACCCTGGTTCTCATCCTCTCTTGGCTCTCTGTTCGCTTAGCATACAGAAAACCATTTCTAAATTCAGTGTCTGATGGATCAGGTGAAAGCTAGTCATCACAGAGCTGGCACAGGAAAAAAAACCGCAAGAGAGCGAAGACCCCTGCTGCTAAGGACAGGAGCTGATCAGGAATGCCCCCCTTAGCTAGGAGGGTGACCTCAGCATGAAACCACAGCCACTAACCACGGCAGTTCATCGTGTGAACCTCCAGAAAGCCATGAGGTCAGCAACTGAAGCCTCGTTTAGTTTGGCAAATTGTTCTTATCACACTGACAGCAAGTACAAAACTGATATGCCATTTCAGGATGCAAAGGCACAGGGGGTTTTCCTCTAAGACACAGTTGTGAGCTCTTGGTTCCTTGCTTTAAGAAGTGAAACAACAAAGGCGCAACTTCACTTCAGGATCACGAGGTAGGAGAGGACTTCATAGCCTTCACTTCCCCCGCAATTAGCCTCCGTCTCCAGCCTGCCTGTGCTGGCAAAGCCCCACAGCCAGAAGAGGGAACTTCAGGTTACAGAACCATCTCTGGGCCCCAAAGCTAACAGCAGGAGCTGGCTGTACAGCCCCGAAGCCTCTGTACTCTGAGCTTCGACAAGGCATTAGTCACAAAGAGGCAGCCAGAAACGTCAGTTTTGAGCTCGTGCCAAACATTACACCATTCCTCAGAGTTAAGCTCTGTACTTCCTTTGCAGCACTGCAGCAGGGGTAGTAGAAAGCTACTTTGGAAGTCAAGCACCAGAGAGCAATTTCACGCCCGTGTGCACAGATATATAAAAGTCTTCAAGCACACTCAGAAGCTGGGGCACGGACCTCTCTTCATAAGCAAGTTATGAAAGGGGAGGGGGGGCCCCCAAACAAGGCTTTGAAAGACTGAAATAAACCCAAACCACTGAACGCATTCTGGAATTCACTCCATCTTCTAATTAAAACGCCCTCTCTGACATGAGGGACACCCACAGTGGGAGTCTGTTGATTGTTTTTTGATGCAGCTAGAAGAGACCTACACAGCTGCTTCTGCAGCTTGGCCAAAGCAGAGCCTGCATTAGAGAGGAGCCTAGAAGGTGCTTTCTCCAGCTGTGCCTGTTATTTTGGAACTATCTCAGGTCTCCAGTCATTCAAGCGTGACACACCTGGATTTTCAGGAAGGTCGAGAAACACCTTCTTACACCCAGACCCCACAAACGTGGAGTAAGACACTCAAAAGGGAAACTTCCTGAAGTCCTTTAATAATAAATTAAAGTATTGTTTACATTAATTGCCGTGTTATTGAAAGGAAATCTGCGTTACGCTTCTTATCCAGAAGAGCAGGAATATGTGGACATAAGCTGCAATTGAGAGTCTAGCTCCTGATTGTCCAGTGTATAAGGACTGGATAGCAAGGGACTACACTCGATTTTTCCTCAAACTTGTGGCAAGGACTATTAAACAGCTATATTACTTACCGCTTCCATTAGACCTTTCAGAGACGGTGTCTTTAACATTAGCGCGTCAAAGACTTCCTCTGACTCTTTTCGGACATACAGCAACACTGAAAAGCAAATCGGAGAGAGGAATTTACTACATAATTACTCCTCAAGAACAATCTGTATATGATAATGGCTAGGTACTGAATAATATACATTGAGGAGCTCATGAAGAGATATATATACACACCCATATATTCAATATACATGGAAGACTGCACAAAAGTCACGCACAGCTAGGTTAGCTCAAAACATACTTTTTGCACACAGAAATACTGTGTGCTCAACATCTTTATTGTCAAAATACTTTTAAATTTTTCACTATTTGCTATTTTCTCTATTACTTGAAAGAAAAAGGTTGTATTTGAGACTCAGAAAAGTGGAACGCAAAAAACACAGCTTCGAGACTCTTGGGTATCCGTATTTCACAGGTCATCTGCCACAAGACCTTGCACAATAAAATCATTTGACACATGCCACCACAGCAGGTGAAGCCAATCCTGGCCACCTCCTCATTTTTAAATTATTTATTTGTACAGTCCTCTGCTCCTCCTGCGCTGTCTCATTTCTCTTCCTACCCCTTGCCATGTTTCAGTAACGCTTATACCACCCCAGCTGACACACAACGCAGACTTAGTCTCCTACTAGGAGGGCAATGAAAGAATAAGAAACCCAATTAGGTAAGCATCCCTAGCGTTCTCAAGCTAGCAGGGAGTCCTTGTGTATAACATCAGCCTCATCAAAACTGCATTAAGGCTGAGGAATAAGCCATGAGAGCAAGAAAGCCTGGACTTCAACAGCTTTGCTGTCTTTAATCCATCTTCTAATGACTAGGTATTGCAGGCCGTTTACAAGGGTTCATCAGCCACAGCTTTGACACACCTGCAACACAGAACTATTACTGACATATCTAATTGAACAAGGTGAACTCGGGACAGCACAGCACCTTGATGGATTTCCTCTGGTAAACGCAGGCTTAAAAAAAGGACTGTAGATTTAAAAAGTGAAGACAGCACACGCACCCTCAGTTACAGCACAGGTCGGACAATACACCAGTCAAAGGAGAGAGAAACCCATGGGTCTCATTTTATGGCATACAGCAACAACAAAACCCAAGAAGTCTAATTTCCTTTTCTAAAATCCATCCTTCCTTACTAGTTTATCCAGACTACGGAAGTGCAGCTCCATTAAGGTCAGACTTGCTAGACTTAACCTTCGCCACATCACAGGTTTAATCCTTCTCTTTTAATCCTTTAAGCTTTGTCATGGTTCTTCCACACACGGCTGTCATTAGGCAGGTAATCCAGTACACCATCTCCAAAGGGATCTCTCACCTCTTTCCACAACAACATCCAATCCCACATCAAATTGCAAACGTGGACAACGAGTTAAAAATAAGCAGAATATTCTCTCAGTTTGTCTCTCAGCAGTGAACAGCCCATTTTCCGGCACCGTGACAGATGCAACAGTTTTATACCCAGAACTGGTTCTTGACATTCATTGCGTAAAGTCCTGGAGAAGATTTCCAAAGTATTTTGTAGTGGATTACATGATGATTTTTCTTCCCCCAAGTCCACCAAGGAGATTGGTAAACTGCTCACCGCCTCTGAGTCTCTTTCCTTACAGGTTCAGAGCCAACCAGCTTCTGAGTCAGCAGAAAACCCCCGAAATTCTGACATTGTAAAACATTTGCAGAGCTGACCTACATCCTAATATACCAACTCTTTCTATTACTACTCAAAGCCAGAAAGATCAAGCTAAAGTATACTCCAAAATAAATTAAATTAAAACAACTCTTTAACCTCAGATGCATCTCTCTATCGTGATGGACAAATAATCCAATAATTCAGTCTCTGAAAGAAGAAAATAATACCTCTTTTTGGTTCTTCTATTCTGGCCATTTTATTCGGAGTACCAATAAAGTCCTCTTCCCCAATATAGGCTCCTCTCTTTAGGTTGGAGCTGTCAACGACAGGGCAAAAAGTCAGCAGCGGTACAATTACAGCAACTTACACCTCTGTCTGAGGGCCAGACTTCAGTAGGCTGAAGTACAGCCGCTCTTACCTTTCACCCTCCAGTTCTTCTGAAGCAACAGGAAGGACCTTTTAAAACAAAAGGGAGATTTTCTTGACATATGCAGAAAAGCACACAATGAATTAGCTAGCTAGTGGGAACCTTATGTGTTACTCGGTCTTCGGAAAATACTACAAATCGCTCTGAATGCTACAAAGCAAAGTTGCATAAGGACAGACCCATTAGCTGGCGTTAACATGGTCTTGGCAGCCAACGCTCCCCCCATCCCTCTAAGTGCTTAAGTGCTATCTGTTAATAGCCACTTAACAGCAGCTTTGTTTGCGTTAAAGAGTCACTGGCATGGGAACAACAATTCTGCTACACCCAGCATGAGCAGAGGTCCAACAGCATCAAGTTAAAGGACAGGGAACCCCTGAGCCCATGGCGGGAGCCACAGGGGACAGGCAGATGGCCCACCCACCCACCTCAGTTGTAAGCACATACTGATGTGCTGACAGGACACAGGGGAAACCAAGGCTGTCAAGGAGAGAACCAGCCATGACTACATTACTGGAAGTAAGATGCTTCGGTCCAAGCAATAAACATTGGCCTTCATTTTAATACACAAATAATACTTGCACTTCTGTCCAGAATTAGAATTAGTTTCCCCTTATCATCTTTCAACCCTGCATCAAACAACACTTTGTCTCAATCTTCCAAAAGCCAGTAAGCATCTTCTTTACCTCTTTTCATAAAGAGAAATTAAAGGATCTCAAATGAGAGAGGCGGGAACATACAAGAGCTAACTAGCTTTCTATCTGGAGTGGCACAGAGTCTTCTGAGAGCTCAGCACTAGAGCCTTCATAGGAAAACACGCGGAAAAGTCAGCCTTACAGATACGAGTTTATTCTCCATCTCTGTTAGGAGTTTAGGCAGTGCTCTTAAAAAGTAAGGTTTAAATTCTGTTAGAGCATGCCAGGACTCCCAGCACAGGGAAGTTCAAGATTTTGAAACTTGGTTGCACTCTAATTTTTTCCCTTCCCGTTTCCCGTCAGCTGGGACTTTCCAGGAACGCCAAGGCAGGGCACTCTGGCAGCGGATCACAGAGCTGACACGCTTGCCAGTTCCACAGAACGGCTTTTCACCCTGCAGCAGCAGGCTGGAGGAGCCCGAGGTCTACAGCAGCGCACCAGGAACACAATGGATTTTACAAGAGACAACCAGCCTGCAGTTCACTCAATGAACTCTCAACTGGACGTGCTTTGGAAACATTATTTCAGGTTAATGGAAGCGGGAGTTCACAGGCAAATAATTTATTCATAAAACATCCCCGGTTAACTCCAGCCAATGCGACTAGGAGCAATGTCTCTTGCTCACGTGAGACTCAGCCTGTATTTGTTTACAGAATCTGTGCAGATATTCTGGCATTTCATACGTATATACATAAACACAGCATCCTAGGCTTTTTGCAAATACATCCCATAACCCTCCTCATCCCCACACCCACGAGCTTTACTTACGTGAGCCCCACGCTGAAGATTTGCAAAGTGAACATCAGGAATGAAAAGGACTGGCTGAGTGTCTAGATCCATGAAGGGCTTGAAGACGGTGATGTCTGTACGTTTGTGTGAGGGAAGCATCGGCACTTTGACATCAGAAACTGCAGATTGTAATAGAGAATAATGAAGACACCGACGGGGCTGTGGCAAGAGGCATATATGCTGTTGAACGAGGGCACTCTGCAGGCAGGGTCAAAGGGAGAAGCTCCTGTGGCAGAGGAGTCTAAAGTGGGGTTGTCTATGTCTCAGATGAGGGCCTGGACCCCAAGGAAACAGCTTTTTTTCCCACAAAGGAGTAGGTGCTTGCTCCATCTCTCCAAGAGAGCTGCTTGACTTTGTTCAGATATTAAACTGGCCTGGAGAATGGTCTGGCCACTCACCCCAACAAAGAAACACAGGTCTTCCATGTACCAAGCAAACCATCCAAACAGAGGGCAAAACCTAGTTCGAGACCCTCTTTTCCCTATCCGTTCCCTCAAAAGGTTGCTGGATTTCCCATACCATAAAGGCAGAAAGAAGACAAAGAGACAACCTACATGGTTCCAGTTGGGAGCCTCTCAAAGACAGCACCACAGAAGCACTATCACACTTCAGAGGTGGTACAAATACTGTTTTTAGTGCAAGATGTGACATTTGGAGTTACATTCCTATTCCACACTTTCAAATTTTACATTTTTGTTCATCCTGGTCACCTCAAGCTGCCAGACCCCAGTTCATCCCCCTCCAGGACCAGCATCATTTCCTACAGAGTATTTTGGTTCTCACAATGCACCAGCTGACGTGACACAAGCCACCAAGTGCACAGACTTCACCCACAAAGACCCATTTGGGAGAGAGTGAGGCAGGAGGTCCCTTAAAATGCACTTCAGACACATTCATATCAAACTGACCCCAGCTGAAGATTTCCATTCATTTTAACAAGCAGAAACATTTCATTTTTGTGTCAAACCAACTGCAAGTAAAACATTTCTCATATCCCCAGTGGAAAAGATACTTTTTTTGTTCCCTTGCAAAACTTTTTTTTTTTTTTTTAAAGATTGCTCAATCCCTTTAGAAAATAACTGTCTAGAAGTCACAAACTATCTCTGCTGTTGATGAGTCCATGCACACATGGCATTTGTGATCGTGGAGGTGGGTATAATAGCTTATGGCTTAAAGCAATCAAAAACTTCCCACACAAGAGCAAAACAGCAATGGATTGTACTTTCCAGGAAAGCAGAGGTCACATCAGGCTAAGCCCAAGCCTAGGAAGTTCACACTGGAAAGCGGCTTTTGTAACATCATAAGATCCTGGAAATCTGTATTGAAACTGTTTGCACTTTCCAGTCATTACAGAGGGCTGCATGCGGTAATCTTCTGGGAGCCGTTGGGGCTACTACCTTTGTGAAATGCTAACTGTGGGCCATAAGCCTACCTTTCACACCACATACTTTGGGAAAAAGCCCAAAAATCCAGCCCTTTCTGCAACTGTCCTTGAGCAAACGGGTTCCCTAATAATCATCTTCTGAAGCTGCTCCAGCAGCCTGTACCTGCTGCGTCAGGAAAATCCTGCCCAGCAAGCCATGAGGTGCATGCTTGTTGAACCGGTTGGACTCTTAAAAGCACGGCTCTGACAAGCACACTGAGCAGAGCCAGGGAGAGCACGCACCTGCCCCGTGCAAAGGAAGAGCGGGGAGATACATTTTCCTCTAAGCAGGTGAATAACTAGTCATCCAAACACAGGATCTGTTGCAGTCATCCGCAGCGGTTAAAGGAAAGATGCTCAGCCAGAAGAAGCTCCACAGTCTTTACATACTACGAGTGCTGAGGCCTTCACATCTTCTATTTAAATTATTTACTAAGGACCACTTTGCTCTAGAAGAGTAAGCATAAGGCTGGGAGGTGGGAGGCTCAGTCCCAAGGCTGCCACCACCTTGCTGCACAGTTACGAACGTGTTTTTAATGTAAGTTAAAGCCTAAGTTTAGGATCAACCTGGAAACACTTTGGAACAGCTCCAGTACCTGCTGCCACCCATTGCCACAGGGTCTCCAGCAGTGCCTAAAAGTCACACACTCACCCTTTCAACTGCTAAAGAACTCACACGATTTAAAACATAACAGGATCCTGCCTTGGACAGGAAGAACTAGGTAGACGTGAAATCCTAACTGACTCAGTGTGTTGCAAAACACAATTAATGGTTCCATAAGCAACTGCTTAAAACAAACACTACTCCATAGGGGATAAAAATTGATTTAGAGTTCTACTGCACAAGTTATTTGTAACCAAAATCAGATCTAATATTTAAAATACCGACGGAATAATTTCTACTTACAGGCATTCAACTGAGAGCTGGGGTCACTGCACTTGCCTTTTCTTTTGCTTTGCTTTCGCTCTTCATCCCTGATTTTCCTCTCTGCTCCCTGCCAGACAAGAGATTAAGGGGAGAGGGGAGAGAGAGAGAGGGTTGGTTTTAGTTTTTTGGGTTTTTCTAGATGCAGAGGCAGGAACACCGATTCTTCCAGAGCTGTGTTTGTGGAGATCAGCTCCACGGTACCCAAACTGCAGGTTTGCCAGAGCGTGACAACTTGGAGATCTGCCCAGTGTTTACTTTCAAGTCCTGTCACCTAATGAAATCCAATAACCATATCAAAGATGCAAACACTTGCTCTTCCTTCAAGTCAGATGGGGATATGATGACAAAAGACACCCACAGCTTTAACAACTGTATGAAACGTGAGATAAAATAAACCTGAAGTGTTCAAAACAATAAAAACTTGCAAGTTCCCCGAGTTTAAAAGTTCACTACATCATCATTAAATCCTGATGTGTTAAAAAAAAAAAATAAATAATCAAGCCACACTTGGATCACCAAGTGCAAGATACCCTCCTGCACATTGCACATGGAACCGGCAGCAGTTATACCAGCCTGCACTGATCTCAAGTTGAAGACAGGCATAATTGTAAGGTAGACATTACTACTACTCTTTTTTTTGGGGCCAGGCTATGGGGGAATCCACGAATACCTAACCAGGTCCTTGCCATGGTTCCCAGCCCTCCAAACCAAGCAGTAGTAGGGAGAGAACTACGTTTTCTGCAAGGTGCAAGCAGCTATGACAGAGAGAGAGGAGGAAGGAAGGTGGTTTGTATTGGAATCACGTTCATTCCTCTAGCTCTGCCCAGCCCTCCCAACATGACTGTGGGTTAAGGTAGGGATGTCGCATTGCCAGTTGCATACGGTGATAAGCCCACAATAGATCCCCAACACTCAATCCTGATGCTACCACCAGATCACTGCCCAAACTGGTATAACACAAGTTCTACCTGTCTCCCAACACCCTCCTGCAAAGCTAGGCAAGAGGTAACAGTTCCAGCCACAGGAAGCCATTATTTCTCATTCCCACCCCTACAATGCTGCCAAAACACACCCACATCCTTGGACAGTGCTGGAGGAAGACTAGATTAGTTACGGTGAACAAGATGACAAAAAACACTTGGCGATGGGGTGGGAAATGGTGCCTAAGGCAACAGCCCTGCTAACCTCCCAGTAAATCAATACTCTATAGGTGACAGGATGCCTACGCCTGCTAGGTAGCAGCAGGCACGTTTGCACTAGGAATAAAAAGGAAAATTAGCCTAAATATTTGATGTGCGTTAACATATATCACCTTTTCTTCCACCTAACAGCAGGGACACAAGCAGTTTCAGGCAGCTGCTGCGAAAGAGGCAAAAAAAATACTAATGAAGACACAGACACTGCCAGCTTCGTTTGGCCTCATAAAGGCAATACAGCCCACTACAGTGAAGACATCCCACCTAAACCTCAGCACAGCTGGACCCGCACCTCTCTGCAACTTCCCTTACCAGAATAGTCACAACACCTCAGCTTGACAGCAGAAAAGATCAGCTTTGGTTCCAGCCCTGCGTTTTACCTTTCACATGAAAATAATAAAGTTCTGCTACTCAAACACTGTGCTACAGAACAGCACCTGCTTCCTTGTGGAGAATGTGCTAATCCATCAAGAGCACACAGTTTGAGAAAAACTCTGCCCTCCCATACCTACAGCCAGAGTTCTGCTTGAAAGTCAACTTGTTCCAGGCTACCGGGGCCCAGGTAAACACATGTCAAATTCCACATAAAAAGAGAAAGTTGTGTCTTGATAACAGGTTTTTCTGCCTTGCCAGTGGAGCTCAGCAACAGCCACGCTCAGATACTTTTGAAGAAAAAACATTAGCAATCCTGTGTTCTGCTGTTATGGAATAAATAAGCTTGTAAGAAAGAGGTTTCTCCAACTTTATCACCTAGAGAACAGCCTGCAGTCTGAAAAGCAAGATTTCACACTCTTGCTTGTGTACTAAAGGCTGCAGGGTTGTTCTGGTTTTTTTGTTGTTTTTCTTTCCTTCAAAGTCTCCAGTTGTGTAAGGGACTCTTGGGCTGAGAAAGGAAAGCGGCATTTTTGAGGAGAGCTGCCATCCCTTCACTCTGCAGAGAAATGTGATGTATTTGATAAAGCAACAGAGATGCAGGGAGAGGATGCAACATCAAGTCATGGCACGTTGGGATCCGGAGCCCTCATGGCATCACAGGATTCCCCGCTTCCACACGTGGGCTGTCAGTCAGACGTGCTCCAAAGCCGGAGAGCTGCTCCCCCGCCCCTCTCTGCTCTGCACGCCCTCTCACACTGGGTGCAGCTCTGGCACACAGCCCACAAACCATTCAAGCTCTTCCTCCGCCCTGTGGCCCTAGCAGCCAAGCCATCAGGGGATACTGGTGGACAAAAAATTGGACACGAGCTGGCAGTATGTGCTTGCAGCCCAGAAAGCCAATTGTGTCCTGGGTTACATCAAAAGAAGCGTGGCCAGCAGGTTGAGGGAGGCGATTCTCCCCCTCTACTCCGCTCTGGTGAGACCCCACCTGGAGTACTGCATCCAGCTCTGGAACTCTCAGCACAGGAAAGACATAGACCTGTTGGAGCAGGTCCAGAGGAGGGCCACGAAAACAGTCAGAGGGCTGGAGCACCTCTCCTGTGAGGACAGGCTGAGAGAGTTGGGGCTGTTCAGCCTGGAGAAGAGAAGGCTCCGGGGAAACCTTATTGCAGCCTTCCAGTATACAAAGGGGGCTTATTAGAAAGATGAAGAGTAGCATTTTACCAGGGCCTGTAGTGACAGGACGAGGGGCAACAGTTTTAAAATGAAACAGTGTAGGTTTAGATTGGATGCAAGGAAGGAGTAATTTTTTTTTTTTTTTTTTTTTTTTTTTTTTTTTTTTTTTTTTACAATGAGGGTGGTGAGACACTTGAACAGGTTCCCCAGAGAGGCTGTGGCTGCCCCATCCCTGGAAATGTTCATGGCCAGCAGCCTGTTTAGCGGAAGATGTCCCTGCCCGCAGCAGGGGCATTGGAGTAGGCGACCTTTAAAGGTGCCTTCCCACCTGTATTCTGTGATTACGCAAAAGAAGGAACAGTCTCCATGTTGCTGCCCATCCACATCAAAGCTGCCTCGCCCCATCTCTCTCTCCTTCCAACAGGATCTCACTCGCTTATTCCTACCATCCTATAAAAACCTTCCCACAGCACTGCCTATCACAACAAGAGTAACAGCAGGTCCCAGAGGGCAACACTAGCTATAGCCTGTTAAATCCTGCATTTAATCTTCCCTGTGTGGATGCCTAGCTGAGGCACAACTTACAGCACAGAAGGTTGTCTTCCACTGGGACAGGTCACCCCCACACAGCCCAAATAATGCTGGGCCAAGCATGAACGAAGCTTGTGCTGTAACATGCCACAGGATGTCACCATTACGCCCACACAGCTTTACTCAGGTCTTGAAACCACATAGCTCTAGAGGAAAACCAAACATCCTGGGCACCTGTGGACCCCCTTTCCACTGAGAGAGAACAAAAGGGAAGACACAAACACATGAAGAAACTTGATCTCAAAAACTAGAAACAAGTTATCAGCAGCTTTCCCTTCCACACCAAGCGTGGGAATCCTCCTCCTTCACTCCTTTCCCGTGCAAGTGTTAACTAAACTGTTTGACCTTCTGTAGGATATCTACCAATTTGTATGCACACACCCCAAAAAAAAAAAAAAAAAAAAAAAAGAGAGACAGCAGAAGACTGCCTGCCATGCCAGCGTCTGGGTTCAAAGTCAGTTCAGGCAAGCAATGGAAGCACAGCCTTAACAGACAAAAGGAATAGAGGGGACCTACACAGAGCTGTCCCTGTTAGGCGGCCACAGCATCATCATTTTGTGCTGGGCTTTTTTTTTTTTTTTCTCCAACAGACCTCCACAGGATAGACTTGGCCCTCCACAAAGAAAACATGGACAACAGTGCTTCTACAGGTAAGAGTGGCCACCTGAGGACAAACACATTAAGGACCGCAATACGTGTGGATACTATAGCAACGATGGTCCTCTAAACATTCAAGACCAGCTGATTGATTACCCAAGATTCAAAGCAGGGCAGAAGATGGGTGCTCCTTCTGAAATGCCAATGCTCTTACAGGAGCCTGGAGAAGGTGGCCAGCGCTGGGGTCTACAAATCGGTACCTGCAGATGTAAGGACATGGGTCTGCTCACAGGAGCACTTGCCTGGCACCTCAAACAAGCGATTGAGTACACAGTTTGAATCAATGTGGTGATAAACGGTATTCAGCTTGTTGGCCTCCATCCCCAGCTCTCATTACCAGACCCGGCCTGATCTGAAAGGCAGCAAACTTCAACACCGTTTCTACAAATGCAAATTACAGAATCATCAGGCACCAGCCTCACACTGGCTGCCTGTTCACAGAACGAGCAACAGTCAGATTAAATACTGAAAAGTAATCTTTTCTCCTTCCCTCCCTCCCCTTTTAATTCAGGGCCAATCTGCAAAGTATCTGGAGGAATAAAGCAGGAGGAAAGGTCAAAATACCAAAGGAAAAGAAAAGATACATTGGCATGACTGTACTAATAGCTTTACTGAGATTTATGGTATAGACTCAAATGGTTTCCTTTAAGCTATGTTGTTGTGGTTTAGGCAGGGCTGGCCACTAAACGAATGACAGAGTGTCCCTTCCCCTCTGGGATCACACATCTACCCTTTTATTGACCGATTTGTCTTATTAGCAGTAGCACAAGCCTGTCAGTAATTTTAGCGCAGTATCGGTAACTGACTGGTCATCTTATGAGTAGAAGATTCCCCCCCTTCCCCACAGCAAGTCTATATTCTCTACAATACCAGTGAGTACAGGCTCATAACACACAAGAGTCCCAGATAATGGAAGAGTTGTAGATGACACACTTGCTTCAATCTCATTTTAGAGGAGAAAAGGAAAAGAGAAAAAAAGAAGGGAAAAAAAAAAAAAAAGACTGACGAAAGCCCAAAAGACGCAAGCCTTTTAGGCTCACTGGCAAGCCTTTCAGATAGCTCTGGAGAGCATTCTTTAACTCCATGGTAAATTCTTTGCAGAAATCATCACAACGGAAGCCTTCTCAGGAGGCACTTGAAGGAAGATGACTAAGTAGCTTTACACTGGCAGCTGCTACAGGCAGCTTCTCCCAACCATGCAAGGAAGCAGAGGCCTATTTAAAGTATATAGATGGGACAATAAAACACGGCAGGATGGGTCAATGGGATGCTACAGCAGAGGCAGACTGCAGAGGGCTCCGTATATTTTGGGAGGTAAGTAGAGCAATGCAGATTAATATTTGCAGCAGTGTCCTGAGGGATGACAACAAGGCAAGACCACAGAGCATGTAACCAGTGCAAACCTAGCACAGAACTCGAGAGTGACGGCCACAAGCCCATCTCAGACCTGCAGCTGCACAGAGAGATATTCGAGATATGACTTGCAAAGAGTCTGTGCTATGAAGATGGAGTCTGGATGCAAAAAACGAGAGGCCCTAATCAAGCGGGATGCCAGCAAAATAGGAAGTCAGTGTGGTTCACAGCGATCAAAAGGAAGACTGGGGAAGTCCAGGCGGCATTCATCCCAGTCAAACAGCAACACTGCACATTACTTGCTCTGGTCCTTCAAAAGACTGGTCAGGCAGGAACAGATTACAAAGACTGGGAAATGTCCCTTCTTTGCGAACTCGGTGAGGCTTTTACAAGTGCTTTCAGCTCAGCTCCTGCTATGTTTCTTTCACAGCTTCAGGTGAACAGTGGCTTTGGGAAGGGTGTTCATTCTGTGTGCTAAACGTGTTAGGCAGAGCAGTCAAATTACAGCACCCATCCAGCTTGTAAATGGGCTTAGTTATACTGCTGTATCTCACAGCAGCACAATGAAAACAGCAACATCTTCTGTTCTCAAGACATGCACGTCACCAGTTGGTTTTTTGTTGGTTTGTTTTTTAATAACAAATGCAGTAAGAACACTAGAAGAAATTTAGAAGGACCAACAAGACATAACTTGGGCAAAAAGACAAGCCTTCACTTGCTCCAATCAATTGCAATGATTTCTCCTCCCGATGGCACTCTGCGGGACTTTCCAGTGCCTGGAGTACTGACAGCCAGTCTCCTGCCACTGACTGACCTTTCTCCAAAGTCAATGCTCAGGAACACTTCTCAGCACTCCAGCAATTTTAGAGCAGCAAATTTATCTGAGGTCATCATAACATCTATGAGCCAAGCAGAAGGGGCTGAAATTCTTTCCTTGCAAAGGCTGAATGCAGATGGGAATTTTCAATGGGCCAAAATAGCAAGTGCCAGAATTAGAAAAAAAAAAAGCTGCTAAGCTGTGGAATAGCCTTTTCCAAAGGGTCACTGGCACATTGACTCAACCTTACCTTGTCGCAGAAGACTTTAATCTGGCAGTAGGCTCTGTGGACAGGTTTGTTACTCCTGTTATTGTAGCTGTAGGTGTCGATCTGAAGATTCAGGGGCAGGCCTTTAACTCCCTTCTGAGAGGAGAAATCCGTGCTGAGGCAGTTCACAGAAATGAAAACCTGTAGAAGAGGAAAGCAGCACCCATCAGCAGTGACACACAGACTCCTGGCTGGCCGCTGAGCAAGGGACTATTTGGCAAGTGCAGAGATCTAAATGCTGGTCCTCAGCACTACAAGTAGGACCTTCTGTCTTCTGAGAGATCAGGCAAAATCCACAACAAGCAGTACTACGTTCTTAATCCTTTATATAAGCCGTTACAAGGGACAAAGCCGCTTTGTCCAGAGTGAATTTCAACAAACTCTCAAACTTTATGAAGACTCCACCCATCTTTTTCAAGATCTCAAACTTTCTGTAACAGTAATCCTCCTACACCCAAGTCTCACTGCCCAGTGTTTTACCACCTTGGTAAGAATACAACCATGCTTCAAAAAATTTACGTTACTTTGGGCAAGTTAAAACAAAGCTTTTCATGAGTTTTACGTAAGCTGCTATGAGCACAGCTTATGCTTGAAACTACGTGGAGGTTTTTTTGGTTTGGTTTTGGTTTTTTGGTTGGGTACTTTTTTTAGTGATATTAAAAGCTTTTAAAAAAATACTAGACAACATGTTATCTTTAAACACAGGAATAATACCGTTATTTCAGTGAAAGAGTTTCTGCACTTTACACTTTAAAAGATGAACACCATTGTGAATATTCCCCAGTAAGACCTACAATACCCTGCTAGCGTTCAGATCAAAAGGGAAAGAGTAATATTTTCATTACTCTAATTAAAAAATTGAATTATGGGGAAAACAAATTAAGAGAGATTTTCAACATATCTAATTTAATTTTCATAATTGCCTTAAAAAAAACAAAAAACAACACACAACCTACCCCAACAACAACCCACAACCAGAGAACAAGCTAAATGCTGCTTAACAGAAGGAAGAAATATCCTTGTGTGGATATGAACAGATAGACCAGAGCACTTTGTATCCAGAACGTGCACTTGCTTTGTGCCAAGCCTTTCTGCAGACACAATCCTCATTACCGGTATGTCTCAGAAGAAGCTGTAGTGATTAATTACCAGGAATTTATGAGCTACCAAGACCTGCAACGGCTCCTCTCCTCTCCGTGTCAAGAACAGAGGCTGGGAACCCACTGCTTAAAAAGAAATTAAAAATAATCAAAGCCCTGGAAGCCTGAGCATCTTGGCAGAGATCTTGCAGGAATACTGTCCCACCACCTGACTGCTCACTTATTCTGCTACTACCACGAAGCACCCGTTTGACAGGCTCCGCAGTCAGTTAGTGCCACCTCCCGGAGCCATCCCGGTGTTGCAAAGTCTCGAGGTAGGTTTTGAGAAGCTTATGGGTTTGGGTTGGATTTGCGGTTTTGCAAAATGTTTATCACGGGCTTCTTTGCACAGGTTCAGCAACACCTTTTACTAGTTTTAACAAAAGAAGGGAAATGGAAATGTAATAACTTTCACCAGACTAGGGATATAAGCTCTTTTTCTTTCCCATATATAACACAGTAGTATGAAAAGCCTGGGAGGAAAAAAAAAAGAATAGCATAGATAAGCATCATCTCTCGTAATAACTTGTCTGAATGTTCAAGATTCACATGCAACTCCTTGCAGCCCCTGTGAGCACCGGTTATCCCAGGGCGCGGAGACAGCTGCTGGCACACCATCCCTTCCCTTGTGCACACACACCATCTCACAGAGCTGGCAATGCCCCCCCTCGAGTCCCTCTTGTGCAAAGGGACATTGAGACGTGCGAGACAACATCTAACTCACGCCCGCGTGGCATGCCAGCAGAGCCCCATCGCCAGCCACCCGACCTGCGCTGCTTGCACTCTGGTGGCCCAAGCCAGGATGACACAGAGGGACATCAGCGCCGAAGGAGCCAACGCTCAGTGCCCGCTCACCTTCCAACCAGTCCCTCAGCATCCCAAACTTGCGTTGTTCCAAGACGACTTCTTTTGAAAGCGTTAAACACATCCCAAATGGCAGCCAGGAAAATTATTTTAAAACAAGCTCTTTTCAATCTTCCCCAGACTAAGCTTTGCTTGCTTTTATCCACCCCGCTTCCCTTTTTGCTGCCTTCAGCTTTACAAGGGCATTTTGCTTGTGGCGCTGGCACACCCCGGGGGAAAGCTTCAAGGAGTTTGAAGAGCTGCTTTCATCCACTTCGCAGCTAGGTAATCAGATGGATGCACAGCCTGAATAATTGTGTTCCCTGAGCAGGGTTTTGGTTTTTTTTTTTTTTTTTTTTAACAAGAGCCTCAGCTCTGGTGTTTGCATATTTTTACATTTTAAATTTTAATTTTAAATTTATTTACCCATACTGAATATTCACACGCAACTCTCACGTCTGTATGAAGAAATGACTGCGTTCTACAAGAAAACATGCCCGAGCAGCCATGTCAGCAGGTCCACCACAGCCTCAAAATTTCTGCGAAATCCCTCATTTGAGTTTCACACCACGGGACACCAGTGGACTCCATGTGCAGCATCCGCCACCAGTTCCCTCGCAAGCAGTGTCGCTTTTTTACTGGATAATTCAGGTCTATGTTTTCAGTTTTCGTGGCTTACCAGCCACGCAAAGCCCATGCGGCACACTGTCTTGAAGGTAGAAAGAAGCATTGGTCTCAGCACAACTACACGTGCTACAGCAGCAGAGCTGCATGGGTATCCCATGGGAATTTGGGATTGCCTGTCAGATGACAAAGATTATCCTCCTACTTTAGAGTCTCCTCATTTGATTAGCTTTGACTTTAAGCAGCTGACTTCATTTTCATGCCATTTAAGTCTTTGGGACTCCGGGCAGGAGATGGCAACTAAAACCTAATCACCTCTCTGAGGCAACAGAGCGCCAGCCTGTCTTCTCCTGTTCGTACAAAGCCATTTCAGTTCAAAGGGATCATCTACTCCTCTCTACCCACCCTGTAACTCCTATTTTTGAGCAACTTCAGGTTGCCTCAAGTTCTACAAAGACAGAGTTTTAGCGAACAGCTTTTCCAGTTTGGGCTAAAACAGTTTCAAGCCAGGTGCTTTTTCGTTCAGGAAGACTTGACTTGCGTTTGAAACGTAAGGCCAAGTGACTGCGCCAGCTACATCCCCACCCCAAAATTGCCAGAAGAAAGAAAAACGTAACCGCAGAAGTTGTTCTGCGTCTTCAGCCTGCTGAGCAGGATTCCTTTTCATGTGTCCAACCTATTTTTCTAAGGGCAGTTCCGCATTCTCAGCTATATTAAGATTTGTTGTTACTTTTAAAAAAAACATTTTCATTTCACCTCCCAAGATTCAACATAAAGACAGCACTTAAAAATAGAGTACTGTCAAGCCCAAGCACTTACAAACATGAGTCAAGCCCTCAAAAGTTACGCAGATTTTCTTTAAAACTGAGATTTCTAAAAGGATTAGAAACCTGTTCTCAAGTAATTTTGCTTGCTCGGCAGTTAAGCCTTAAGTCTATATTTGAATCACATTTCCAGGCTTTTCTCTCCAATCAAAGCCTGGCTTTATTTTCCCATTCTTTTTTGTTGATTTTTTCAGGCTTTTTAAATTATTATTATTATTAATCAAAGTTGAGATTCTCATCGAGACAAATGGCTTCACAATGGTGAGGTTTAAAGACAAAACACCAAACAGCATGAAACCTGTGAGCTGGTACGAGCTGTTAACCGCCCCCCGCCCCCACCTGTTGGCCAACACTCCAACACACTACAAACCCTCCTCCACCCAACACCAGGCTGGGTTTCCTGCAGCCTTTGTGGCAGAGGAGCAGCAGCCCAGCCACACACAACGAAAGACCGAAGGCAGAAGGATTAAAGCACCTCCTCCAGGATCCCGCTGGAAGTCAGTGTGGGAAGAAACCAGACCTCATGACTTCCCAGTCTGTTTCAACCACCTGACCACTCCTCGCCTAACTCAGGAGAAACACACCGTGCACCTATGTTCAAATCTACGAGAAACAATCTTCCATTTTAATAATGCAGGAAAAAAAAAAAAATTAATCCGGCAGCTCTGCTGTGTGCCCTCAAGGAAGGGCAGCAGAGACAGCCAAGTTCTTTCCACACAGCACCTTCCACACAAGATCTGCCTTTCAAACAAACCAGGAAAAACAGGCATAATTAAAGCGCAATCAAAGCGCTGCAGGAACCTCACTGTCAGCGAGATGAAAGATGCCTTTTTTAAATGAAGGCTTGCATACCCAGATCTCCTCTCCTTGGTTTATCTTGGACACCATGCTCTTTTGTCACACAAAAAGCACCAGCAATTTTTGATTAGTCCAAAGGCTACATATGCAGCAGCTTTAGATGAAATGTCACCTTGTACAGCCTCTTCTGACTCACTGCAAAGCAAAGTTGAAAAGGAACAATATGTAGGTACACGGCAACGTCTGTATTGCCATAGGCAAACAACACAGATGGGTATTAGCACACTGTAAACTCTGGACAGTCCCCAGCGCACACACAGGTGTGGGCAAGACTGCAACAGCCACGTAACAGATCCCCCCGTCGTGCAAAGCCTTGTACGTCCTTCTGGGTAAGACCCTACACAGACAGACTTGGGACTATTCCAGCCCTTGCTCCACGTGGCTTTCATTTCAACAGAAGTCGGGTAAATTGAATTCACTTCCTCCTACTTATGCTCCATTCTATTTTTGTACCCAAAGGATGAAGACTTCACTCAATAATCCAAGTCCATTAGGTATTTCTTTCTCCATTGAGAATTCAGATAAAACTTTAGCTCTATTCTAGCACTAGCAGGCAAAAGCCTCTCATTTTAATGTTATATTCAACTTTAAATTGTCAGGATGCTTTTGATTATGGATTACTGTGTTTGGACACAATACAGAGTTTGCAGCCTACAACACGACAACCAGGGACAGGTTAAACTGCGATGAGATTCCTTCCAGGGAATGCACTTGGATACTGTTTTTCTTGACCTTGACTAAATAATTTCAATGTTCTGCCCAAGATACAGTAGGCAAAGGGATTCCGGTGTGTCCTGGGACCATTTCCCCAACACAAAGGCAGTGTCTCACCTGTGGACTGATCACTGCGCATCCTACTTGCAGACCAGCCTGAGGCCACACGCAGCCCTTGGGACTCACGGGACGCATCCTGTCTCTCACTTCCCGCAGAGCAGCAAGGCCATTCCTGTGGTCTCTGGCCAGGGAAGGCTGCAGTCACTGCACAGCTGACTTGATCTACAAGTTATTTTCACTTTTTGCAGGACAAGGATTTCTATAGCCCTTCACTGAACTGATCTGAACAGAAGCCTTTGAGGCTACCACAGCAGATTAAAAAACAGAGGAACAAATAAGGTAAAGGATCCATCAGACCTAAATAAAAGGACTTGGATATGGACTAGAAGACTCGAACTAACCTCCTCCTCTTCTCCCTCAGAGGACCAAGACATGCACCATCCAACAGTAGGGAGCAGGAAGCTACACAACTATTACCAACGCCAGGACAGAGCCGCTCCTCACCCTGGCTGCCGGCAGGAATTCTGGGAATGTCAACGCAATGTCCAGCGGCCACCAGGTTGGTTGGTCTCTGGCAGCTGCATGCGCAACTCAGGGTTATGCAGCCGTGTGGTCACAGCACTCTTTGCTGGCTAGCTGAAGGAGCAGTCCCAGGCCCAAATTCCACAAACAACTCATTTATCAGCCCTCCGCTAAAGAAAAATTACCCGGAAGCTCAAAGGTTGTTATTTAAATGTTGATGATGGCTGAATGCATGTGGTTTCTCCAAAGGCTTGGACAAATATAAACATAAAAGGGAAAAATAAAGGGTCTTTTCTAAAGACTTATCCACATGCATGTGCACAATATAGGCCTTAACATACTTCATCCGTGCTGTGAGCTGGCTGGATTCAAATCACCAGCAGCCCAAAAGCCTTATCAGTTACACCAGCGCAGCCCCAAGCCCTTCGAGAGTCAGAGCTGTCAGCCTGGGCACCGCAAAGTGCTAACGTAGCTAACGTGGCTTCCAGGATTGGCACCGGGTCATGGCCAGGCAGCTTGGAGCACGGGCAGGGCAAGCACAGGTCTGCCTGCACACATCCGTGAAGGCACGTCCTAAGAAAACAGTGCTGGGAAGCCTCTTCTGTCTTTAAAAGAAGGAGGGCGGGGGTGGGGAAACCAACAAAAAAACAAAACCACACCACACTTTGGTACAGATCACCTGAGAGGTGGATAATCTTACTGCTCTCACATTCGTTTCTTCACCTCCCACATGCACCACAGGTTTTGCATCAGCAGGAGGCATGCCAGGAAAGAGAGATTTAAAAAAAAAAAATTGGGCAATTCATGCACCTGTGGGCTCCCCAGCCGCCTCCTGCCTTCGGGATCGGACACTCCAAATAAGGTTTGTCTGGCAGATGTGCGATAGGGCCGCATCCACTCCAGCTCTGCTCAGCCAGACCCAGCACCATCCTCCTCGCAGCCCGGGGAAGTTAGTTTGCATTCAAAACCTACGAAGCCCAATTTGGGTGACTGACACAAAACACATCGCGGGTCCCACACCATGCCAAGGAATGCCAAGTGGGAAATATGACCCAACCCCGGATGAGAGAACATCCTCCTAGCAAGTTCACTCCATCAACAAAACGAAAATGAATGGTAATGAAAGGAAAATACATATTCCTGCTCAAAGAGCAATGCCGATTGTTATTCCAACCTGTTCTGAGGCAAGGAAATACAGAAACATCTCCGCTCTCAACACGTGGGAAACCTGGGGATAGAGGTTCCCAGTCCCACTGATACTTCCTCCCACCCCACGCTCTGATAAGATAAAGGTGCGGGGCCAAGCATCAGCTTTTGTTGGGTTGGTTGGAAAGAAATGAAAAGCAGCAGTTTGGCAAAAAAAATTGCAGCATGTTAAAGAAAAAAAAAAAAAAACAACAAACAAAAAGCACAAAACCCACATCACCACCAAAACCAAAAATCCCTACACAAACGGAAAAAAACCCACAATCCACCCACCAAATAACCTCAACAAAAAACCCCAAAACAAACAAAAAAATAGCAACACAAAACTGAAAGAATTTCATCTACAAAGACACAAAAATGGCTGAAAAGGAAGTTTTGCCACCAGGTACTACAGGAATAGAGAAAAGGAAAAAGAAGTCACCTCCCAGTTTTCTCTATAGATAGATAGAAGAGATAACATCTGGAAGATTTTTTTTCCAGCTTAAGGACACACATTGGGAGCTCCACAGTTGGTTGTAAGACCAGACAGGTGGTGGAGTTTGGGACACCGAGTTCTGAAGAAACACTGTTGAGTTGAAAACCTGCTTCTAATGTGCAACACTTGAAAATCAAAGGTAACATATGTTTGTTTTTAAGAAAACCCAGGACAGAGCAGGGAGAGGTGTGTATTAAGAGGCAGGTAAGCAATACTTGCTATGACTTTCCTATGTCACTGCTCCAAAGGCTGTGTGTACTTGTGCCTCAAAGTATTTGTGGTCTGCAGCCTTGGCTTCAAACCAATCTCTTTCCTTTAAGTATGTTTGACTCATCACATTTCATAGTTTCATTTCCAACTAGCCAAACCTGTACCTCCTCAATGCTGCTGAAGGTGGCAACACCTTTTTTAATGAGGCATATGACTGCTGTTTCATTACAATGGCATCCATATAAATGCATGCAATATTCATCAATCAGAAAAGTTGAAGTTCTTCCTACAGTGAAGACCAAGTGAGGATTATGCTAGAATAAACTCTTAAAATAAATCAGTGGTGTACACCCCAGCCTTACTTCAAGTTGTAGCAAGAGATCCACCCTCTCCAAAAATTGAGCTCATCTGAACAAAGAATCCTGCCCAAGAACTGCAGTCAACACACACGAGGATCTGCCAGACCACCCTCATTGTCCAATCTGCTATTTCAAAAGGTCAACCCAAATTAGCCTCAAATTACTTTAGTACAGGACCGTTCCACTTTTCTTGGACCCCAAAAAAATAAAAATAAAGCAGCAGCATTAATTGCTCTGTCATTGAGTGTGTCACTTAAGAGATACCACAGCACCTTTCCTTTGGTGGAAAAAGCAAAAAGCTCTACCATAATATTCTCCAGCTCTAAATCCCCCTGTTACGCCCTTGCTATGTACCCCTTTTTAGTAGAAAGGCTCCTTTCACACTCAGCATCTGGCTTACAATGCCTTTTTTTTTTTATTATTATTTTTTTGGAGGGAAGGAGTGGGAGGACAATAGAGCCCTTAATGTGCAGTGACGTCATTTTTGGCTACGGTCCCACCATCCAGCCTAAAGCAAGCCAGACAGAAGACCTCCACAGGGGCCCTTCTCCGGGAGCTGCTGGAAGCAACACTACATTTCAGAAGGGACCCATTGGCAAGCATGGAAGGGGTGCCCCAGCGCAACAGCAGTGTTCTTGCACTGTTAGGACTGCAAAAGCGGGGCAAAGAGGGTCTCGCAATCACCGTGCAGACAACAACTCGCCCTGTTCAGACATGAGGCCCCAACCCTCCTGTTCCACCAGGCAGGAGCTCAGACGGGATTTGAGCAAAGCAGGATCCAGCAAAGCCAGTTAACCCTGGGGAAACCGATCTGTCCAGATTGTTCAACTGCCACTGACCTGAGAGCAGGCCATGTCCCCAGGCCAGAGTTAAGGGATAGAGAATTTGCTTCACAGCCTAACGGGTAACACAAGAGGTAACAGTACAGTGGCCAACATTATGAACAGCCTAGCAGAAAACACTCAAAAGAAAAGTGCATTTGACCATGCACATAGTGGCAGTTTTCATTAAAAGACTTCTATTGGGTATCAACCAAGAGAAGGAGCACTGGGCATGCCGAACAGACCTGGGAAGAGATGGTTCCCAACCTCAAAAATTCATTACCTGAACCTACAAATGCTTCTCCCAGTTGACATATGGAGGTCAAACACATAAAAAGGGCTGCAAGGACCAGATTCCTCTCTTCCCTATCTTCAAAATCCCCTGATTTTAAAGATGGCCAAGCCCACTCAGTCAATGAGGAGGGGCAGGCACCTCCAGACAAAGCTCCATCCCAGCTCTAGACATCCCGTCCCTAATGAAGTCATAGAAGCGAAAGATCACGAGCTTGTGTTCAGACATCTAAAAGCTGTTCACAGGAGAAGAACCCCACCTTGACTGTCTGCCCAACACAACAGACATGCAGGACAGGGTGGGAAACTGTTTGAAGTCTCCACAGGCCTCAGGGTAACTCCAGCATTACCTGTTGCATGCAAGCGAGTATCAGCTACACATCTTTGTCAGACTCATCAGACCACACTTCCACCCAACCAGGATGGCTCCTGACTCAGTGCACTGGCTTTCCTAAATATCCAATTCAACAACTCACCAGTTTATTAACTAATTTCCCAGTTCACCATCTCCCTCTTTCTGCTCACAAAGCATGATTGCCTCCTCATTCAGTTCTTCCCCGCCCCTGACGTGTAACGTGGTGTGGCCAGACCTCACCTCTAACGCAGACACACCTGGAAGCCCACCAGAATCACCACCTCCCCACTCCGCAGTGTCTCTTTGTCAATCTTTCTACCCTGTCCTTGCTCTCCTTCCAGTCTCAGGAGCACCACTTTGGGGCAGTCTATCTTTTCCTCCCCACCCTCGGCTCCCTTCATTGTCTCAGAGCAAGGAGTCTTTGGATCCTGGCTCTGTTTTCAGCTTGAACACACTTGAAGAACACTTAACCCACCACTCTTCCATAGAGTGGCCACTTCTAGCAGCTCCTGTGATGTCCCAAAGCAACAGAAGAGGGCAGAGAGGAGCTGCTAGAAAGAAGCACACAGCATTTGCTCTGAAACCCATGGACATTGACTTGTCCCAGAGTGGGAAGTGTCTGTCATGCATGAAATACTCTTGGTTTCTACACAGATGGGCTCACAAACAGCACACCAACGCAGCCAGATGTGTGACAACTTCAGTCGTGCAGAGCCAGACTTGCCTGCTGTGTCCAGCGTCTAAAGCCCTGGAGTTGCCCTCAGCTCTCCCAGCACAATGCAACTGGGAAATGCTGGTTGCTGAGGGCATCTCAAATATCCTTTCCATCCCCCAAAACTCCACAGCTGCAAAATCCACATGTTTTCCTTGCTACAGAGTGAGCATACGACTCTTATCACCCGAAAACAGTGTTCCTTCACCAGAAAGCTGTATTGTACAAAAACCTTGAAGTGCTCCAAGGGAACTGGCAAAGCACACTCTCAGGCAGTTGGCAACCCTCCTGCACAGCAGAGATCCGATATTCCTGTACAGCCCCACAATGAGGGCTAGCACAAGAAGGGCATGAACCTGGTCCCAGAGCTGCCAGGTTCTTGTGATAACACACTATTTCTCCCTTAAACATGACACACACACACACAGAGTCCTGGCTGCCTATATGAGTAATTACATCAGAAACCCCAGATGCAGAGCCTCATCACCTCCTGTTTGACACTGCTGCACAGGACCAAATCACTCCCACAGCAAACTGGGAGCAAGAGGGAAATGGAAGAAGCAGCAACCCCAGAAGAATCATTCGGCCCTGGTCCAGGTAACCCCAAGGCTCAGGAAGTAAGTTTCTAATAATCGAGGCTTGCTAGCTGGTTAAACATATCATCTGTGCAACACTGCTGCTGTTATTAAATGTAAGACACTATTTATTACTGTGGAGGATTTTCTGTAGCATCAGAAACTCATCTCTCTCCATTGCCTGCTCTCTTCATGTACTTCAAGACTATTACTGGGGGAAGGAAGGGGGGGAAAAAAAAGGGGGGGAGGGAATGAAAGAGAGAGAGCATGCAAGGAAAAAAAAAAAAAGGAAAATGTAAAAGAGAGAGCATGCAAGGTAAATGAACCACGCAATAAAAATTGTTGAAATTGGCTCAGGCATCTCCTGATAGGATCACAGGAGTTGAGAAAGAACTGCAGCTCTACTGGCAAGAAATCTGATCATTGACAAAACGCATCAACTCAGGTTTAAAAAAAAAAAATACAGTTAAACAGATGCTTAAACACACAGAACACTTGCTAAAAATGCCAACTATTTGAACACTGAAGTCCAGAATATTTTTATCTTTGTATGATTCTGATCCCAGGAACTAAAGCTTGCACTCTTGGTATCAACAGTCCTCTGCAGCTTCATACAAATCAATACTCAAGTATATGGATCTCGCACACTAAGACTGTGAATCTGGAGCTAAATTTGCCTATGTAGCTGCAAAACCACTCTAGGTCACATCTGCCTGCACCACCTCATCTGAGCTCTGAGCTGAAATACCGCTTTGAGGGTCCTTAG
The DNA here is from genome assembly GCF_028500815.1 of Rissa tridactyla. Classification (NCBI taxonomy): domain Eukaryota; kingdom Metazoa; phylum Chordata; class Aves; order Charadriiformes; family Laridae; genus Rissa; species Rissa tridactyla. Next base: position 110,403,373 of record NC_071468.1, on the reverse strand, counting down.
ACCTTTTCAAGCTGCTATTGGCAATTTCACTAAGGACTGAAACAACTCATTCTGGGGTCTGTAAAGCACTTGGGCAGTAACAACCTGATTCACAGGGCTGGGCTCTGTCACCTGGTGGGAAAGGATGGCTTTCCTTGGGGTAGCTATGGGCAGCACCAGCTCTAAGCCCTGCTCCTGGGTTAGCAGCACATCCCTACTGCTGTAGGATGGCTCAGCCAGCCGAGAGGCAGCTGCAGAGCTGCAACGTGCTTCCAACTCCTTGGGGACCTGAAATCATTGCTCTGTCTGCATGATCCATCCCTGCGTGCAAATCCTAAACCCTCAAGTGCATCTCAGACACAGATTACGAGGGTTCCTTGAACAGAAACATGTTAGACTGGCTATAGCAGCAGGGTACCATTTTGGGAATACTTACTGACTCCTTTTGACAGCCCTTCTGAAGTTTCATCTATTTGTTCATATAGCAAACTGCTTCATGCTTCAAAAAGATCACATCAGCCTTTTAGTCTCCTCCCTGCCACCCCTCTCAACCCAACTGAAACCAAGTCTGGTGAACAGGGAAGCCTGGCACCCAACACCAGCCTCAAAGATAATGTGACACGTGCTGCGAGGCAGAACTTTCTCCCATCAGCAGCACACATAGCTCCTCGCTGCTGCCTGCCAACCATCCCAGACTTCTCCCACAGAGCCGAAACTCAACAGCAGCCCCCACACAACCCCTCCCACTCTCTTTTCTCCAAAGCTTTTGTGCTGCACAGAGCAAAGCTCATGCTAACAGTGAGGTCTGTGCAGTGACACCATCCCTTGTGCCTCCTGCAGAGCATAGTGGCACACGCAGCTCCAGAAAAGGACCTTTGCATTCTCTGCTGAGAGCTCCTATGTCCCCCAAGCTGGGGCTCTCTCTAGACAGCACTCTGCAGTCACCAGTAGTTTTCTCCATGATGTTAGTGACTAGCATAGGATGTCCTAGCAAGAGAAGAGCCAGCCTCCAAAAACCGAAGGAAACTGTTCCCAATTTTTAACAAAAACCCAGGAAGTAATGAAGCTCTCCAAAGAACACTCCTGCACCTTGACTCCAGCAACAAACCACAAACTCCAGCAAATGCCTCTGGAACAGAGGCGACTCCGCTCTCTGACCTCCGCTCTCCTGGCACCCAGAAGATGCATAGGCTTTTTTCAAAAACTGGAGTGGCTTCAAACAGTTGCAGTTAGCTACTAGCTAGGGAAGCTGCCTGGACTTACACGCCTACCCTAGTGACCACAGTTCTGAAAAAAAAAAAAATCAAACCGGAGTTCACCAGGAGGCTGCTCTAACTTGAAATAGGTCACTGGGTGCTGGGATCTGAGGTTTCAGCAACACATGCTTTGGAGCTCAAGGGCAGCAGCTACTCTCTCTTCTGCTAAAGCCAAGCCCATTGCCACAGCCTTATCTTCCTCAGAAGCTGCCCCTCGCCTCCTGCGGGGATCCTCCAAGATACTGTGCTCCCTGCCAAGCCTAGCTATGCTCCATCACACTTCCCGTACCACTTCATCTGCTCTGGAAACGCTTGGCGCTTCCTTTTGTCAGTACTTGTCTGTCAGGTAGACAGTTCTGCCAAGAACCTTAAAGCAGTTGCAAAGCTCTCCTCAGTTGCACATTCAAACCCTATTAAGAAATAGCCAGAAGGTTTTGCCTAATATAAGAGCGTAAACAAACTTGTTACATGCTAATCACCAGGTAGGCCACACACCCTTCCCCTCCCCCAGTCCCCGAATCTGCTAAAAGGACAGGAAATATAATCATGGTCACATACCTTTGCTTCCTCGTTGATGTCCCAAGTGAAGGATATGGCATTGTACGCAATCTCCTCAATGTTACTGATGGTGTTGAAGCTCTCCTTGTAGTCAGCTGTTAGAAAGAAGGATGCATGAGTGAAAGGAAGAGGCGATACCCATCTGGAGTCCTCAATCACACAAAGCAGCCAAAACTGCAACTCCTCGCCAACCTCTTGGGGGCAAAGGAGTAAAAATGGATCATTAAAAAGGCTGGAAATTGTTCTCATACAAAAACCAAAAAAAACCCCAAGAAACGGGAGGAAGGAGGAAAACAGGACTCGGCAGAAATTCCAAACTAGAAACTCCAGTGAGAAAGGCAGACATCCCAAATATCACATGTCCTGTGCTATAACCTGCTATGTGCAGGAAACTCTACCCTGTACAGCAAGGGCATAAGCTCTCAATAAAACTCCTTCAATAACAAACAAAGATTTGCATGCGCGTCTGCTTTAAGTGCCAAGTGATTAATCCCTGCTTTTATTCACAGAAGGAAGGGACGAGGAGTACAACTCAGCCTTCAGCCAGAGAAGGCTGGAAGCCAGCCAGCCCCAGCCTTGTCTGGAGGCAAGTGGAAATTTGCAGTGTTTTCTTTTTTTACATGTACCAAAGACCAGTTATGAGAGAAGCTGTGGGAAGGAGGATCATTAGTGTTGAGGTATTTCTATGAGGATCTTGTCCTTTGAAGAAACACAATATTTAGGACAGCCACAGAGTCTATAAGCTGCGATTTAGCTACAAGCACCAGGATATGCCAAAGCAACTGTAGTTTGAAGGGTGGTGCTAGATCTCCCAATGCAAAACCCTAAACTCTGACTGCTCACCAACAAAAATCCTCCAAAAATCAGCCTCTTTAAGGAGTCCTGAAAACTACCGCATTAGCTCCAAGCAATCAAAAGCTCTCTCCGGGCTTTCAGCAAAGCTATGGACAGCAGAGAGCATGATCCAAAAGTTACCTAAAACAACAAAGCTTCAACAGAAAACCAAACCTTGCCAAGGAATTAGGTTTGGAGTTTGACATCAGCAATGACAGTGTTCCTTACCTATGTCAATGCATCTTTGTTTGGCCGTGTGCTGTCTTGAGTGCCAGTATTTCCAGTGCCTGAGCTGATCTTCCCTTGTTTTGTCTTCAGCAAACACAACCATGATGACACTCTGAAAGGACAGGGGGAGGGAGTAAGATATAAAAAAAAAAAAAAACAAAAACCACAAAAAAACCCAAAACGCAAACACATGAAAGAAAAGGCCAGAGAGTACATTTGTTTTGGAAGTTCTTGTTGGTATCAGGTTTTCCGCTTTAGGCTTTCCAACCTGACGCACCACAGTATAGCTGGCACACCGCTGCCAAACAGGAAGGCAGACAGCAGCGCTTTCTGGGTCATAAACAGAGATGAGCAGAACTGCTCTCCTAACTGGAGTTCAAGGATCTCATTCCAGGTGTTGCATCACCTTTACACAAGTGCTGACACCACTTCTTAACAGACTGAGCCAGGATGGGTTGGTCTGGAAGTAGGTGGACAGCAAAGGAATGAACATTGACGTAAGAGAGCGAGTAAGCTAGCCTTAGTGCTGATGCTCTGGTTTAGATTATTGCACTTTGGGAGAGTTTAAGGCTAACATTGTACACACCCTCTTTCCCAAGAAACCACAAGAGCTGCCACTCACTCGGACTTTACTGATGGGGTGATGGATTCCTTCACTGCTGCTGACTTCTTTCAGCGTGATTGGGTAAAACTGACCTTTATTCAGGTAAGTCATCGTGCTGTCCCCAGGCTTCTGTCGGAGGGACTTAGAAGCTTCCAGAGTGTATTCAAAGTTATTCCTACGGAGCGAAGAAGGCAGTGATTACTAAGGTATTTTCCTGGAAAGCCGATTAAACATTCCACATTTAATTTGGAGAAATTCCAAAGTCGTTAGTTGACTCACTAAGCCATCAACAGGCAAGGAAGTTGGAAAACAGGATGAGCCCCTTTTTCAACCATTTCCTTCATGAATGAACATTTAAGAGAAGTTCTTGGCAAGCTAAATCCCAAGACACATCAGCAGGCAAGACTGGAAGCTCCCTATTCAGGCTGAGAGCAGCAAGCTGCTCTCATGAAACAGGAAAGTTATCTATTAGCAATTAAATTAAATTCACAACCTAATAAGCCATTCCGCGGCCATGGCCTTTCTCTTCTCTCTTGGTCAACTGCAACTAACCAAAAACTAGTTTATTCCCCTCCCTAAGAGTTCAGATGAGTTTCACACTTCCTATTTCTGCTGTAGATTTCCAGCAGGGAGAGAGCAAGGCAAGCCGGGGAGAGGGACACAGCTGAAAGCCAACTCCAAGACCACTGCAGGGCTGACAAACAGCACCGCATCTTCCCATGGGACAGGGAGCGGGTACAAGGACAGCAACTGAAACTGGGTGGTATTTCCAGCCCTGCAGGTAAGTTTTCCTTGAAGTAGTTTTCCTTAAAGATATAGGTAGGGTTTTCAGCTGTGAAATTCAAATGAGCAGACACTGTTGTAGTTTTGAGACCCACAGCCCCCCCAGTGCCAGACAGAGACTCGGCACAGAAGTACTGCTTGCTCGTGGAAATTGTAAGAGAACAGGAGGATACAGGCAAACAGGGGCCTTAAGCATTACCCAGAAATGCTGTCAAAAACATAGTCTTCTGAATTCATGTTGGCCATCCGGAGATTCAGTTCAGTAGGAAAGAAAACCTGGGACAGACACAAAACAAAACAGCACAACAATTAACAAAGCAGCAACAAGAAAAGTCAAGATTAAACAGATACTTGTTACCACAGAACTTCTGGCAGGCAAACTGATAATCCGATAACAATTGATTTTTTGGTCTGTACCAACAGGACACTTGAGCAAGGCTTTAATCCAAAAACTTTTGGGTGTCAGCTAAGCACATCATCTCACAAGCCTTCTGAGTCAGCTTAGGGCAACACTTTAAAGCTTTCCCAAATCACAAAGAAAGGGCATAGCTACACAGTTCCTTGAGGTCTGGCTTAAAAATCAAAACATGGTTACGCTGTTGTTTTCAGTTGGTACCATAAAACAAAAACCACGCATTTTCATCCAGGTTTAGCTCTCACTCAAGGCCCCTAAATAAACCACCTGTTTTCTACTGACACACACCACACCTAGAAACTGTCAGTAAGGAAGCTTACAGACATAGTCACTTCACTTCGGTACCTGCAAAGGCACCGTGGAGTGCTGAACTCTTGCAAAATCCTGGCCCAGTGCTGTGGATCAAGATAACTATTTCCATGCTCTGCAAGCCAAAGGTTCTGTCACTAGTAAGGTTAGTCATTCGTTTTTGATAAATGATTTTATGTTGTGAAGGTTTTATTTACTAAGTTATACTTGTGCACTTTTTCTCAGAAAGTCTTCTATTCCTAAATCACTGGGCAGATTTCTGGCTCACATAACAAGAACAATTGAAGATGGAACCAGGTCTCTCCATCCAGACCAAGACACGCACACATGCACACAGCGCCTTCCTCTCTTGGTACCTCTTGCACGCCCTCCTTGAAAGTCTCTGAGAAGGTGGAGTCTGGCGTTCGCCTCTGGGAGTTTTGAGGCTGGGTGTTGGAATTGAACTGGTCGGGATTGAGGTTCCTGTCGAAGACCACGACACGCTCGGGGGGCTCGGGGTGGTAGACGCTTGGTGGGATGCCCACTGTAAAGCCATGGGGCTGCGTCTCCGTTTTGATGGAATGGGTGGGCATCGTAGCAATTGAAACAGTGACTGTTGTGTCTGGGGTTGTAAGGTGGCCTCTCTTGTCCATGCCCATCTGGGGCGTGTGTGGAAGGACAATATTGAAAGGCACATTTTTCAGAACCTGGACTCTGTTTTCTCCAGCAGAAATGAGCGACTGTTCTGTCACATTTGGGATGCTGTTCCTTTAAAGGGTAAAGAAAAAAACATGCATAAATTATACAGCTCATTTTCTCATTAACCAAGAGCTAGAAATACTTCTCAGCCTTTTGGACAAGGACAGCTGATACCACCTCTCCTGCTTGTGCAAAACAGCTCAATCCTAACCTGAAAAGCTGAGAAACTCATTCAAAAAAAACCTCACCCACTAACAACCTCACCTTGGATATGAATTACCCTGGAGCAAAGGGTGAGGGTTCGCAGCCCAGATCCTCACTGCTTGGAAAACAGCGGTCCAAAACTAAGCACTTCGATGCCCTTCCCACCGTGCATTGGCGCACATGGGCTCCATGAAGCTGCTCTTTGGTGGACGGAGAACTGACAGCAAGGTTGCTCCTCCTCTGCCCTAGGACTGCGCATCACCCGGGAAGCACTGGTAGGGAAATTACACCCCTCTTTCATGCACAAACCCCCGAGAAAATCCACACCGAGACTCCTGGGAATGGTTTGCATAACTTCCCACTCTCCACCCCACCACACTCATTTCTGCCAGGACAACACTGAGGTCTGTGGCCGAGCTGACCTCATTGCTAGTAGCCACTAAGTCCGCCTGCCCTCCCTTTCTCCATCCCCACAATGTGGTTCTGCCCTCTCCTTTGCACCAATTCTGACGCTCCCCCATCCCCTTGGTGAGCCAGTTCGGCTTGTTCCACTGGCAGAAAACTAGCCATTTCTTTTTTTCATCCTGCTAGGTTATGGGTCAGTGGAAGACCAGAGCTGGTAGGAGAGGAGCAGTGGTAACACACGGCTGGGAACCAGACTGCTCCTCTCAACAACAAGCTGTTCAATCGGCTCAGCCAGACCACAAAACCTCACCTTGAGTCCTTCAAGCATTCTAGCCTGTCCAAAGGAAGAGGATGGTAGGAGTGGAAGCCTGGCTTGAATGAACCTCTCATTTGTAATATTTACTTAATCAGTATCATCTTCTGCTTGGGAGGCACAAGAAGGGGAGGGGCAGGAAGAGGGAAGAAAAAAAAAAAAAAAAAAAAAAAAAAAAAAAAAAGGAGTTCCAGAGGATACTAAAGAAGCCCACAAACACTACAAACCCAAAACTAAATCACAAGCACTCTCAAGTCCTTCCCTGTCAGCCCATGCACAAGGAAGCAACGCTGCTGGTGCCTGAAGAACAAAATCATCAGTGAGCAACTGAGACAACCACATGCAAAAATAAAAGGGTCACCAGTCACCTCCGCAGCCTTGGTGTGCCTGTGCTACCAGGCTGTGCTTAGTGTTACAGAGCTGCTTTTGCTACACTGACTTTATGACACCAGCACTTAGAAAGCAGATGGATGGTGATGAGCAGTTTGGGCGTCAGCTCTCGACATCATGGTCCAATCCCTGTCCTGTTCCTGGGGCAGCACAGGAATTTGGGGCACACAGTAAGAGCAAACAATTTCTCTCTTCAGCACAACATTGCAGTGCAGCAAGTTATTTTCCATCAGCAGCTTCGGCGGTCTAGGAGGGAAGGGAGATAAGCAGACATGCAATAATAAAAACTAATACCTTTTGCTATGGTCTTGGTCAGGATGTTCTACCTCTGGTTTAGCTGTCGAAGATCTCCTCTCCCTTGGAACCTGGGAAGTGCAAGACATCCTATAATTGCACTCTTCCTCTCATACAAAAAAAAATAAATTAATTATTTCCTCAAAAAACACAGACATTTAGTCAAATTAAGAAAGCACTGCTCTCTGATACCAATCATTATTAGGATTACAGCTCCACCAATGTTCGCGCAGCTTTGGGATAACAGGCCTGCCCCAGGCCATGCCCTGCAGATCCCCATGTAGCTGACCCAGCCAGCTGTGCCAGCCCTGGGCTCCTGTGAGTGCCAGGCGGTGGGAAAACCAGTGCAGAAAATCATCCACCCCTGACTGGAACACCAGCACCGAGGTGAGCAGCACCACGAGGACAGTCCCCAGGGTTTGTGCTGGCAGCGCAGGTTTTCTCTTCTGCAGATTGGCAGAGTTCAGCTTGCTGGATGAGCTCACGGCTTATGAAAGGATACTGCTTCACAGCCCTTTCCCAAAGAACACATGCTCTCCAGGCTACTTCCTCAAAAACCACCTGAGGCTTTCCTTTCTCCTCGGAGAGCAGAAGATTCAGGGAGGACCAGGTCCAATAACTGTAATGCTCATTTTTGAGCATTAACAGCTCATTTTTGTGCATGGCCACCTACAACACATTGGCCCAAACCGTATTAAATCTTCTATAAACAAAAGGATTTAAGACAGCTCAATACTGCTCCTCTTATTTTATGCCACGGACAGGATTTGCCCTGTAAACATCACACACTGCAAACACTGTATCACACAAACCACCTAGTTCACACACAGACATATGCCATTTTCCTGGCTGCGCTGCAAGGCCAAAGCTTACAGAAGGTGGTGAACTCTTCGACCTGCAGTGGCTTGGTTCACCAGAGTACACAGCCAGCGCCCCAGCGACCTGAACGGCTTTCGCCACCACTGGCACAAGCCCGTGGTGCTCAGGCCCCCTACACTGCACACAGCAAGTCCACGCAAGCTCCTCAGCAAACACATAAACAGTGCCCAGAACTTTTGTCACCCTCATCACGCCTCCTGAATGAGCAAAGCAAACATTTTGCAGCGTAAGGAAGAGTAAACTCTCACCACTTTCCATTGCTGAAGCCTGCTCAGACACTGCCCGCGTTTGCCAGCTTGGGTGCAACGTGGGGAACCACTGCTTTACTGCTAACTTGAGGACTGATGGCATACCTGCACGAACAGCATACTTCTCTAAACAGCCCCCAACTAAAACCCACGCCCTGGCCCTTGCACATAACCTGGAATCTCTAGTAACACCAGAGTTGTTGGATTTTCCGTGCTAGGAAGCCAACACTAACTAGCCACTGAAAAACAAGAGTCTTCCGAGCTGAGTTTGGCCTCCAGTCCAACACTCCTAGACTCTAGCTTTTGATCAAAAATTTGTCTCCCATAAGGCCTTATTAACGACAGTTGAGGTATCAGGGTACCCCATTAGTCAAATGGAAGAAGACTCAAGTTGTTTTCTGTTGTTGTTTTGGGTTTAGGGGTCTGGGTTTTTTTAATACAAAGGTGATCTCATCGGCTGCCTTTAATATTGCAGAGGAGGTGTACTAGAAATGTCTAAACATCGTCCCTCTAGCAGCCCTCAATAAATCTTTCAACCTCTAGCCATTTTGTTTCATGCAAATACATGGCATACCTGCTCTTCCACTGATTTTTCTGTACACCCACTGATACCCAAACATAAGAGGAAACCCTGAATTAGACATTAACATACAGAAAATCCCTTCTGCTTTGCCAACTGTGACGGATCGACATCAACATTCTCTCTGTAATCTACAGGTTTAGAAGTCAAAATTGATTTTGTGGATTAAAATCACTCTGGTGAAATTGTTGGGGTTTTTTTTCCAAGAGCATAGCAAGTGCAGGCACAAAGCAGAAAGCCAATTTTCTCACAAAAGTAGCTGAATAACATCCACATCAGTGAGTCTGTGGCATTTTTTCATGTGCGTGTGGAGTGCTAATCTCCATATTAAGCATTACAAGAATATTTTGATATATAAGACTTATTCAGTTCTTAAAAGCACAGGCAATTATTTAGCATGCACAAGGCAGCCTTCGCCTTATGCTTGGAGGCTGGCAATTGCACTCCCTACTGTTAAAAGGCACTAGCCAAAGTATCAGGCACACAAGCCAAGTCAGCCTCCCAGCCTCCCTGCATGGTCAGCAAAGAAAAAACAGGCATCTCCACCCAGTGAGCCAGGCCACCATAACGCTGGACTCTAACATGAGCAGGACACTTCCCTGGTGTGTGGGAAGTGTCCTGCTTCCCCAGGGTGTGGGACCCTGCTGGTCCCTCTCCCCTGACTTGTACATGGACTGGACCCTGCCTCAGACTTCTGGTATTTAGGAAAGAAAGCTCAGCAAAATGTATCCCACACAAACTGGGTGGTTATCTGACTGTGTCCAATTCACCTGTGAGCACCTAGGAAGGCGCCTGTCTCTGAGAAGACCGTGAACACTGAGTAAGACAACCACAGTTGCCAAAGGATTAACAGATTACAGCAGTTGAAGCTCATTGAAGGTCAGAGGGATGCGGGCAGCAACTCCTCCAGGTGGACACTTCTACCACCAAAAATCTGTAATTATAGCTTAGTATCAGCTGAGACTAAGGTACTACATCAAAGACACAGCAAAAGCCAATGATCCCACCAGAACTGGGAGCAAAAGGAGAGAAATTTCTTCCTCCACATGTCATTCAGACACAGACATGCTTCCAAAGTTTCATTCTTCACGACTATTTCTACAATATATTGCTCCCTGCAGAACCTGGAGTTGACAGGCAAAGTGCAACTGAAGCTTTTAATCCATTACATTAAGATCCAGGGGATCTTACTCTACTAACCTAAAAATAAACCAATTTTAAGAAAGTGAGACATGGGATTTTTTTTCCATTTAAAACCCACATAGTTTAAAGTCCTTGTGATCTATTCATAGCTTCTGTAAAATCCTCCAGCAAATGACACCTTTTCCACAGGTGGAACAAGAGCTCCGCTGGCTGCCAGAGCACACCCACACCAATCTACCTTGTAGTAATCATACAGCAGTCCGAGGGCAGCTGCGCTGTCTTCATCACCATTGATACTCATCATAGCTTTGGTAGCTGCTGTAAGGGGATTTTCAAGAAAGGTTTTCCAGGCCTCATCTTCACTGGTGTACGGACGTCTCTGAGAGTAGAGAGAGTCATTCTGAAGAACCAACACAGGTCTTTTACTTGAATCGTGAAAAAAGAAGAAAGAAAAAAGCCACCTGTTAGAACACATGAAAAACATTCCTAAAGTTCTTCTAAATTAGCTGCCCCAGTTTCACAGGGTTCATATTCTGATTCAGTGCACTGCAAGGATTAGTCAACACAAAAAGCCCAGAAACCTAATTCTGATCTCACTCATGCTCAATGTAAATCAGGATTAATTTGACCGAACTCAGCTGGATTACACCAGCCTATATAAGATTGCAAAGCCGTTTCAGAGCACAACTGACCTGCTCATGCTCTGAATGCAACCCAGAAAGAGTTACACATGCTTACTGGTCTGCCACCTACAAAACCTCTATCACATCCTATGTAATACTACTGAGTCACAACCTGCTCCAGTTCCCAAGTGGGACTAGAAAACGTGAATTAACGAAATATCTCTTTCCCCAGAGCTTTCAGAAGGTGCCTTTGCTCTCAGAGTATACCTGAAAACACCACCTAGAAGCTACCAATTAGTTGTAGACTAACACAGGGAAATTGGCCAGAGGGATCTCAAATCAATTTGGCAGTGAATTTTTCTGACAAGGGAAGCCAAAAGACTTACTACCTGGTCACTGCTGAAATAATCTGTGACACTAGTTTGAGAAACCCTCAACAAATAACTGGGAAAAAAAGAGAAAAAGTGGAGGTTTTGCCCTTTAAATTGTAGTATAAAATATATATATATATATTTATTTATTCTGAACATTTTGAGATTGCTGGGAACAAGAAAGCTCCAAGACTACTCGGACTTTCTGCCCACAGGTGAAAGTAGGACCATCTGTAGAAAATGCTGTCCTACCACCCTAGAGAACTTAATATATTTTGTTTCTATTAGCAAAATACATGCTTCATCTTTCAAGTCAGTTCAAGCAAATGTTGTTTAAATCTGACTTTTAAACCAGTTCAAACAGTTATCTTTCCAGTACAAGCATAACATGAGTTTACTGCAGATTGGTGGGGAGAGAAGTGAGGCTTTTTTGTTTTCCTAAATATCCCAAACTTGGCATTTTTTAGTGAATTGGTAATAGTTTAAAATAAATAAATAATTATTTTAAAAAACCCAAACCCCACAAAAAGCAGTTCCCCACCACCATCACTCCCCTTCCCCAGCAGATAAGCATTCTTTTCATCTATTTACCCAGATGCATTCAGAGATTGAAATACACTACAAATACGAAAAGTTGTGAAATACCAAGTTGTGAAATACTCTAATCACTATAATCAGCTTAACAGTATCCTACATTTATCACCACCTTCTACCAAAAAGATTGCAAAGCACTTTGCAAATTATGCGTTCAATCCTTTATCAGTTACACAAGGAGTCTCACTGAGCTGCAATGGGACAGCTTGGCTGAGCTGAAGTCACTTAAAGCGAGTGGGTGTTTCCAGGACTTGTAAGAGCACTTTGTGGCTATAAATCACTATTATACAGTTGGAAAAAAGCAAACAACAACAACAAAAAAAGACATGCTCCGGCACCAAGCCCTTTCTTCAGGTCTTCGTACATATTTGTGTACACACTGATGCAGATACCAAAACACAGTGTACCGAAATGCAGATACCTCCAGTATCGAGGACACCCACCTTCTATCATGGATTGCACAGCAGAAGACAAAGCAGGATTTTCTTTAGAGACATAGTACAAGCTCCTATTCTTATACATTGTGACAAAAGAAACCTCAAATATCCATAGCAAATGGGTAAATCCTCCAGTTAAAATCAGTCGTTAATGAAAAAGGCAACTAAAGTAACCTGGGTGCAGTTCACTTGATCCAACCCTGCCAAGCTGAAGGGCTAAATCAGCCTTGCTGGGACTCACAAGACTATTAAGCTGATTCCTTCCAGCAACACAATGTTCACATGGAAAAAGAGAACCAAGGGAGAACTAAAAAGACCGAGAACTAAAGCAGCCACTAACCAGAAACGCAGCAAATGCGAAACCTACATATTTTTGTGCGATTCCTTTGTCATTGCAACACCTAAACATAATGCACGTTGTCTACTCCCCTAAAAGCAGTGCAGAAAGGATTATCTGCAGAATTATCAAGAGAAGCGCGGGTTTCGGCAGTAACTCAATCCCTTAGCAGAACCACAGCTTCTTTCAGGAAAATGAGAATGTATTAATAAGAGAAGGCAAACATTTATTTTTCTAAGTTTTAGGTTTCAAGATTACTGGCACGTGGATTTGCTCACAAAGTAGAGGACGTGTCCAGCAAAGGCTGGAAATAAGTTTCCTACTGCAGTTTTAATAATTTCTGAATTATATTTCTATGTGGCCGAAGCAGAAGGAGAGGAATATGACAACAAGCAGACACGCTCCCTTTGCCTGCAAGGATCCCACAGCCCACAACGTTCCGTGCTAGGACCACAGAAACTATTCCTACTTACTTCACCGATCCAAAAGCCTCCCTTTCTCTCCCTCACTGTGCAATTTAAGTCAAGATGTCAGGAGATCCGCAGCCGCAGCATGTTTTATACCTGGTCTTTGGGCAGAGCACACCTTTAATGCTGAGGCAGCAGAGAGGATTTCCATCACCGGCTTCTACGTGCCAGAAGAGCGAAGCGCAGGTACCTAAATTGCTATAGCCTCATCTATTAAGTGTCATCGGAGGTAGAAAATACGTATAAAAAAATCCTAATTATAGGGTGAAGTTAGCAAGCTGCTGCGTTTGAGTCCTCTTTCTAGAAAGTAGTACGTTTAAAAAAAAAAAAACAACAAACTTCGGTAAAAAAAAAATAAATCACGCTTTCCCTGGGAAATTAGTGCATTTGAGCCACCGATCATTCAAAACACGGTAATTTTATCATCGGTTCTTCGAATCGCCTCAGAGTCACCCCGTTTTCTATTCGCCCAGGGTGCCCACGGCCGCCGCCTCCAGACGGACACGGCGACAAGCGCAGGACTAAACGCGGCGAGGGATCCGCTCGGAGAAGACGCCTCGGCGTCCGACACCACGAAGTTACAGAAAACCGGCGCTATGTTCAGTTTTAGGTCTTTTAAACACCCGGTTCCGCGCAGTACGAGGCAGCTGCAGCCGAGCTCGCCGAAAGCCCCCTTGCTCGGGGGAGGGGGGCCGCCAACCCCCTTACCTGCCGAAATCCACCTTGCCGGAGGGATGCGCCTCGTAGAAATCCATGGGGGCCTCTCCCGCCGCCGGCAGCGGCGCGGGGCTCCGGCGGGGCGGGGGACGGGACAGCCCGCCGCTGCGGCTCCGCCCGCCTCCCTAAGCCGCCGGCAGAGGGGCAGCCCGGCGCTGCGGCGGCGCCCGCTCCTCCCGACGGCGCGGCCCGCTCGCCCGCCGCCGCCCCGCATTTAAGGCGCGGCGGGGCGGGGGGCGGACGGCGGCGCTTGACCCACGCCTCGCCGCCGGTGTCGGGTTTCAAAGCCAGCCCGGCCTCGCCGCTCGCCTCGCAGGGGCGGGGTGGCCGCCGGGGTCGCCCCACCACGGCCCCCTCCGGGCTCACCCCCCCCCCCGCGCTGCTCGCCCCCCCCCCCCCCCCCATTCCGCCCCCTGCCATTTCGCACCGCCCCGCCGCAAGCTCCGGTTACTCCTCCGAGAAGTTGGAGGGGGACACCGGCTTCTCCCCCCCACCCCGACCCGGCCCCTATAGGAGAGTGGGCCCCGGGCGGGCGAGCCCCTCTCGTCACAGTTCCGTCCCCCCTAGAGGGGCGGCAGCACCGGTCCGACCGGACCCGGTTCTTCATCTTCCCCCCCCTTCCCTCCCGGCTCACTCACTTGTCGTAGTCTTGTGTCATGTCTGGCGGAGGCAGCGGGCGGCAGAACTGGCCCGGCGGGTCGGGAGGGCGAGGCGGGGGCGAGCGGAGCGAGCAGCGCGCAGCCCGCCGCACCGACGAGTTTTGTCGGCTTTTCTCGCCCGCTCAGGTGGCTGCCGCAGCCGCAGGTAGACGGGCGCCGCGCGCCGCCCGCCATTGGCTGCCGCCGATGGCGGGGCGGAGCCGCCGCGCCCCCATTGGGCGGGAGGGCGCGGGGCGGTGCCGGCGCTCGTGCGGGGCTCCGAGAGGGACTGGGGGCGCCGCGGCGGAGGCGGCCGGTGGGGCTCGGGCCGCGCCAGGCCGAACCGAAGCCGGCGGTGGGCGATAGGAGCCGTCGCCCTTTCGTTACAACGCGGGGGAACGGCGAATAAAGGGACGAGTAAAACTTCGCGGGGAAGGTGATCCCCGGCGCAGAGGCCCACCCTCCCGCCCCCAGCAGCGCACCTCGCTGTCAGAAGCCGCTTTTCTGAGGGAAAAAAAGCCCTTTTCCTCCCGTTTTCACCGCTCCCCCTACACGTATAGCGTTCGCGGGCGCTGAGGCGCTGGCACCGGCGTCCCCAGCGCTCTTCTCCCGGCGGCAGTAGGCGAGGGCTCGGCGGGCGGCCCGTCCCGCTCCGCGCTGAGGCCCGGGGCCGCGCTGGAGGGGAGTCGCCTCACGGCACCCCGGCCGGGGGCCAGGACTCGCGGCAGGGGACGCGGGAAGCACCTTGGGATCTTTTTCCGCACTAAAAAAGGGTGTACCCTTCTCCCTCTCCTATCCCGTATAACCTTCCTTCTTTTTCCTGTACTAAACGCATTTTTTGGAAAGTCTGGAAATGACAGAAAAGTTTAGTGTACTGTACAGCAGATCCTATCATCGTTATGTGCCTCATAGATGAACCCGGATTTGGAGAGAAAGAGAGGTTTAGGATGGAGTTACTGCTGGAAATGCATCTAAATCTTCTGGTTTAACAGCAGCAGAAACATTACGAATCCATCGGATATATCCAAAGTGGCATGCATGAATTTAAATCAGAAAAATCTTAAGTTTCTCCTTGAGAAATAAGGGTGGGAGGTTGCTTGTTTAAGTAACACGTTGAATCAAATCCATATAGCAACAATGCTATCTATCATATGTCATGCTTCAGATAGCTACTGTAATTTAAAAGTATGGACACTAATAAAAGGTCTCTCCTTCTAGGTCAAAATTCTCTTCCCTATTTGTACAGGATATACTCCAATGCAAAATTATAGAAGGATAATTCAAGCAGCCAACCGAAGGAAATATGAAACTAAAGGGAACAAACTTTCACTAAGGGTCTAATCCTGGAAGTTGCTTAATATCCTCTGACTGGATTACAACTAGCGTTCTAGAAACAAAATACTTTGTTTGGATCTGCAAACATTGCTATTAGGATGGCAAAAGACAAATAACATTACTGAAGTAGGATCTTGCTCTACAAAGTGAAATGAACTGATGTAAATTGTTCTTCATGACATGCAATAAAAGGTGTCC
The DNA here is from genome assembly GCF_028500815.1 of Rissa tridactyla. NCBI lineage: Eukaryota > Metazoa > Chordata > Aves > Charadriiformes > Laridae > Rissa > Rissa tridactyla. Next base: position 110,387,556 of record NC_071468.1, on the reverse strand, counting down.
TACATTTTTAACCTATTTGGAAAAATATAATTCAAGATTACACAGAAGAAAATTTATCTGCTCTCACATACAAAAAAAACCTACTGCCATCCAATTAAGACGTCAGATAGTTACATTTTCTCAAACGAGTATAACCTGCTTTGTTTCCAATACAAATTACAAAATGAGCTCAAAATTGCAAGTATTGGAAAGGACTGCTAACTTTCTCAGGTGTTATTCACTCCTCACACTCCCCACTTGTGCTCGTAGAATTCTGGGATGTGCAGACACAATCACTGCTCTTTGGCACACATGCATACTTTTCATTAACAATAAAATATAATACTACCCTGTAGCTGTAAGTGACCCAGATGCGGTACGTGATGAAGTTCAGTCGCATGTTTACGTTGCACCGGAATTGCTGAAATCTTAGTAATGTGCCACACTTGGTATTTCTGCTTAAACTAGAATTTACCAGGATTTTATTCCAAATAAATCAAAGCTGTTGTCTTTGCAAAAGGGACAGCTTTTTTTAACAGCCTGATCCGACAATGAAAACTTAGTTATCAACATAGCAATCACTTCCACGTTCAGGAGACAATGATATAAACACCGTATTGTGACACCGCTGACTAATCTACCGGTCACAATCTAGACTTGGTAACACCATTTGTAGGTGTATTTCTGTGATGTCACTAACCGGGTTGCATCATCGCTGAATAAAATCAGGCAAGAAGCACAAAGGGATTTAGCAGAGCTTTGGCTTGGGCATAAAGCTGTGCTGGCCTGATGCGGCAGCGCTCTGGCAGGACTTCCCTTGCCCTGCGCTGTCGGGCGTTCGCTCCAACTTCTTCCCTCGCTCGGCCCTTTCGCCTTAATCTCACTGCTCTCCTCCGCCTCTCATGCCTTTCCCTTTACCTTTCCTTCTGCCTCCATCCTGCCTTCAGCGTTCTCCTTCCCGTCTTCATGTATTCGTTGCCTTTTAAATGAACCTCACTCAAAATACAAATGGAGCCCCTCTGAACTCACGCGCCATTTGCAACGACCCGGCCAAGCACTGTCTCAACGTGCTCGCACCTCCTCCTAGTCTGTCTTTTGACGGAGAATCTACCTAGAGAAACAGGGAAGTATTCTGGGCAAGGATTAGCTACTGTTACAACTTACCTAACAAATAAGGTTTTAAAATCTCATACCTGATAATTATCATCTACACGCACTGGCCATTCACACCTGTGTAATATACAAACAAGTTGCATCAAGTTTGTAGCAGTACTTTTGATTTCACAAAACGCAGCAGGGAGTCAAAACAAGGTACTTTCTGCTTAATCTGAATCCCTAAAATGCGAGGGCCAGGCTGCAGAGCTGGCTGTAAAGAGCGGTGAATCTTCTATACTCCCCTCCGCTACACGGCACACCAGGCAAGCTTTTCTCTTCTGCAACAGGCCTGTGGTCACCGACAACAGAACTGGAAAAGAAGGCCCAAAGCAGAATTCGCTGAAGGCATCAAAGGGCTGGGGAAAAACAAAAAAAAAAAAAAGAAAAAAAAAAAAAGAAAAGCCCAGGCAGAAGTTCATGAACTCCCTAGGAAGTGAGGTGAAAGCAGGCACAGTGGAAAGAAATAGAAAGACAAGTGACAGCGGAAAAGGAAGCTGGAAATGCCTTGTAGGAAAGCAAAGATGGAAAAAGCTGGGGCGGGGAAAAAGGGTAAAAAAATAAATGTAAGTACAGTATGTGAAATACAGGACAGGAAAATAAAAGAACCAGTTTGCTTTTTTGCTTCAGTCGTATCCCTATGCACGAGCTTGCAGGCCGTCCTTCGAGATTGCCCTTTTAATTCTGTATTTAGCCCTAAAGATAACGCAGACGCTGTTGAGAGCATGCAGACTGTCCAGGGACAGGAGATGCAGCTCCATCAGCCTGACTGAGGCTCCTCTGAAATGATTATAACTTAAATGAATCAGTTTTGCAGTAGCCTATATATTAAAAAAATAAGTCAGACTGAAGCCGAGAATTTTATCAATGATAAAACCTTTAGCACACTAACCAGTCTCACTGAACATTTCTCATCTCTGCTCGATGTTGCGCTTGCTCTGGGTTTGACTTCTGCGTACGCAGGTCCTGCCGCACAGGCCGACAGCGGTGGTAGCAAGGGAACAGCGTGTGCAGCTCTTTGGCTGCATACTGTTCTCTGCCTAATCCGCTTGGCTCCGCTGCATGGAAACCACCCAGCTGCCCAGTTAGGAGTTACAAGTGCCACGGATCTCAGCTCCCTAAACAAAAGTGTTTTGTCACAATCGTGTATCAACGCAGCACAACTTACCGTGCATGTGAGCTCCAGGGCCGGGTGGATTCCTTCGCATCCTGGCATCACAGCAAGTTGCAGGTGGTGGTCACAGGGAGCCCTGCCGCCCCACATCACGGGACCACGGTCGAAGTCCTGCTCAGAAGCACAGGAGCCAGCCTGCCTGCAGAAATGAAGCCTGCCTAGCTTGTGAGGAGCCGACAGCTCACCAGGAACTCGCTAGCTCTGCAGTCTGATACCCTGACCTTGAGAGCTGGGGCACTTGGATACAGTTTTAGGACTTTCTTTTCTTCCACGGGCCTGTAAAGAGGTGGCGTCTTCACCCCTCTCTCTCACAGCTGCCCTTACTCCGCACCCCTCAGGCAGCCCTGTCAGAGGCGTGCAGTGCTCCTCCAGACAGCATTGCAGGTGTCCTCCATGAACAGGCAGCACAGAAGCACCCCAGGATCCAGATCAAGCTTTCGGATTGCAACATCGCCACTGAGTGTCTTTAGCATCTTTCTCATGAGGCAATGGCAGGGTCTGCAGCTGATGAGCAAAGCCACTGCTAGGACAACAGGGAGCAGACACACAATACTTCTACGATACAGAGCAGCCATGTCAGATTATTAGAGGAATGTGGAGGCTTGTATTTTCTTTTAAAACTACCTGATGTACTGCTGGAGGCAGAGTGTAGATGCGGAGGATCGTGGAGGAGTGTTCTTGCTCTCAAAATGCTGCCGTTAGCAGTTGTACAAGGGCAGCTATAACCTCATGTGAGGACACGAGCATTCATCATCTCCTGTTCTGCCAGCCCTTACTCGCTCTCTTGTTCACTGTTTCAGCAGCATCCTAGCACAAGCAGTGGTGAGGAAAGCTCTTTCACGTACACCTTTTTCCACATCGTGGCATCCCCTTTATATCCTCCCTCATCTAATCTGGCCAGGAGCAAGGGAGCTTCATGTGTGAGCAGCAACAAGACCAGTAACTGCAGAGGAGACACTGGAAAGCATGCATTCTGCATTCAGTGCAAGGACAACTGCAGCGAGAGACACTGCTTTGGCAAATCCACATACTAACATGCTCAGCCAGGAAATACGTATGACTGTATGTGCTGGGAAGCCCATTTCATTTTGGATCAAAATAGGAGGTTCATGAATTGAAGTTATCCTGATTCTCCTGTGCTTGCAAAGCAGCATAAAACTTACTCAAGCTGACATGGGGAAGGGACAGATGCACCAGGGTGCAGACACTTACTCAAGGACTTAACATTTTCAGACTTCACCTCTCCCAAAAGCATTGTGGGTCCTGATCCTGGCCCTTTTTGCTCCCAGCCCTGCAGAAGCACCCTCTTAACAACTTCCTGTAAATACCCTGAAATCATCTTTTCAGGATCATCAGCAAAAGTCTTGTTTGTCCATAAAGGGAGAAAAGTCATTTTGAGGCCTTTTGAGCTTCCCAAGAAGTTATGAGAAAGCGAGTTATTCATTGCGTTGCCTGCAACATTGCATGAAGCTTTCTCAAGTCTTCCAAACACTGTTGTTTCAGGGGACATGTTAAAAATGAGTTAGGAAAGATGTAATTGCAGTGAAGCCCATACAACACACTATAGCCAATAAATTAGGGTAGTATTGCTTACAGGCATTGGGCTTTGACAATTCTCATTCTCTTGTTAAATCAGGTTCAGGGCCCTCGCTCTGCATCAAAGGTTAAGGAGAAAGTCAAATACCTCTCCTTCGTGTCTGGAAAATGGTAACAACTTTAAAAAGAAAAATGTATTTGACTGAGACTAAGTTGATGTTGAGAATGCAGACACATGGAGGTAGTGAAAAAACTAGTAAGGTAAAATTCCAGTTCTGCTGAAGGCTGAACCTTTCAAAAGAAAATGAGACATCTCTCATATTTCTCCACTGAAACAACAGAAAGGCTGCATTATTTAAGAGAATTCATAAAGCAAGGTTACTTTTGCGCTTTTAAAGATAGAAAAAACATAGTACATTAAAATATAAAAACCTAGGAAATAGCCTAAATTCACTTTAGAAGGCACATCAAGGTCTCAGAATAACTGATTTGCTATTGTCTAAGTTAATAATTATTTAACTATTCTAAATCTTAATATATAATGTTTTAAAAGTTTAATCTAAAAAAACCACTTGCCTTTATCTACACCCTTAAGAACTCTGTTCAACTTTTTGAGTAAGAAACAAAACAAACCGGGTTCTCTCTACTTAAAATTTCCATGAGAAAAAGTACAAAAAAAAAAAAAAAGTAGCTATCAGAAAGTTGAGTTTTCCCCGGAAATTTTCAGCAAATAGTTACAGAAAGGATCTGTAACTTAAAAGTCAATAGAAGAGGTGGCTGGAACTGTGGGGTTGCGGCAGACACCCTCCCCTTCAGCTATCCGCCGGTAGCTGTCTGTTCAACCAGCGCGGCTCCACCTCAGGGTTATATTAACTGGACCCAAAGCAGTTGTCCCAAGTGAGCTCAACTGCACTTCACTGAAGATAAGGCACTCTCGTGGCTCGTCAGCTTCTTAAACATCATTACTCCAACATAAGTGTTGATTGATTAAACTGGATAGAACTAACATTAAGTATTTCAGGGGCACACCCTTTACTTTTAAATCTGGCTCTTAACCTATGTGTCCAGAAGGCACATGGCTCTTGATGATTAACTGCAAGCTTTATTCCAGTTTATTAAAGTACAGCTTTAATTTATTCTAACATCTAAGGGAGCTTTGTTACGTTTGTAACAATGTAACAATGAACACAGTATTTTTAATTTATGAAGCTCAGATTTTACTACTACAGTACTTTTAAAAGAAAGGTGTACCTATAATTAAGTGCATAAGTCTTTCAAATAAAGACTTCTGAATTAAATAAATCCTTTATGTGTAACAAGGTGTCTTTTAGATAGTTAATTCAAAACTTTAACAGATGTTATAGCAAAAAGCATGAGACACTTTCGGTCGCTTGAGCAAGCACTGTTGAGAACACTGACAATGTGTATTACACTTCTGTAGATTTTTAACTGACACAAATACTCATCTAAAGCAAGAACAATGAATAATTTTACCAGATGCTTAGAAAGTTTAGTGATTCACTCAGGTGAGGTCAAACATAAAAGATAATGGCTAATTTCAAAACACAAACACCGGACACAAGATGAGATTCAAACTGGTCTATTCTGAGTCCATTAATGTTAACATCAGTTCAAGACACATCTTGCCAGAGGTCTGAAGTATTTGGCACAACGTGGCAATAGATTTAGACATACTAAACGGTACCCACTTATGAAACCTCTAACACATACAACAAGTAACAACTCAGTCTGCTCTTTCCTCTTCCCCCATGAAGCACAGTTTAGCTCTGTACGGCTAAAACTATGCCTTCGCATCTGCATGTTACAATCGCTTTATAGACTATTGCTCTAAATCCTTGTTTTACAATATCTACTTAAAATATCTGAAAAAGTAAAAAACTTTCACCCAAACTGTGTCTTCTCTGTCACCTTAAGTTAGGACACCATGCTCAATTACACCCTGCCTCTACTGAGCCAGCAAAGCCTCCTGGTTTGCCGGTATTTCCAAGTAACTATTACAACTTACCTTTAATAGTCCTGTCTGCTCTACCTGTGCTTGAAATACTGCTTTATCACTTAGCTCCAGACAGGTAGGGCAGCACACCTGCTCTCCTATCATTTGCCTGTTCCCCATTTTTAGACGACTGCTTCACAGATTGAACCACAACAGATTTTAAACCCTTCCATCATATTCTGAGAACTGAACTATATTCGCTGAACTGATTACCTTCCCAGCTTCCATCTCACCGAAGCCCTTGCTCAGGAAGGAAGCTATTACTCTTTATAAAGTCTGCAGACACCATTTTTCTTGTCTATAATAATGCTTAGGAACAGCTGTTGATTTTGGTTTTGATCAAATAGATTTGGCAACTTCCGTACCGTACTGATGGCTGGAGCTGCTGAAGTTTATTTCATTCAACTGAAAGCAGCATTATTCATGTTACGGTGTCTTTAATGTAGCAGCAGCACCCAACTTCATTTACACATCGTCTGGAAGTTTTCAAAACACAGTGCATGAATAAGATCGAGCATGAGAAACTGGCAGAATGGCTGAGGCGCAAGCTGCTGAAGGTGCTGGATTATAAAGCAGACAGAAGAAATTCAACCGACAGCAGCCTCGCAAAAGAAGAACGACAGGAGGACCCAGCACTTACTGTTGCACAAGAAACAGGATGGGCAGTGCCAGGTGTAAAAGTAGCTGCAAAATCTGTGAAGCCTGGAGTGGAACACGCACCTGAAAGGTGTTAACTTGAACGAGAGGCTCAGGCATAACAAGAGACTGGCTGATACATGGGATGCAAGGAAACGTAGAAAACAGTGCCAGAGTTGCTCCAGAACAGCCTGTTTAGAAAAAATGACTAAAAAACTCACTGCGCTGAAAACATCAACCAACTGCTCCTTTTATTTGTTAACACACCATTTCAAACCAAAGTAAACATTACTTTCTAGAAATGTATTTGCTGTCATACAACAGTAGGTAAAAAAAATAGATAATATTTTAATTGCAAAATCTCACGATGTAATTAGATGCTAACGTGCTGTCCATTACACTCGAAGTATGTACAATTATGCCAAAAAAATGGTAATTTTATAGCGTCCTGTTGGCTCTGATGCAAAGTGAGGAAATAAATTCTGATAAACAGATTCTTTGGTAACTTTCCCAGCTAGAAACCAGTAACTTAAATTATAGATAAAATGACACTACAACTAAAGTACAGTAGTAGATCTCAGCACTACTATCTTAACAAAAAATTTCCATGCAGGAAAAAGGATCAATATGATACCATGGTTTGGGATCCAACTAATTTACAGAGTTTTAATACTGTTACTTTTAGGCCTTTTTACTTCCTTAGGCCTGTGTTGTATTTTGGCTTTTTACAGAGTTTTTTGTTAAAAAGTTTGTGTTCTACCACACACACCTCATCATGGATATAAGAGGGCTGTATCCGCAGAAGAAAGGAGAATAACTGTATTACAAAATGGTAACTCTGGGGAAAGTCCACTTCTCTGTAATGAGCCAGATGACCACATGTTCTGCAAAGAAAGAAGGAAAAAAACACCCTAAATTACAAGTGCATTTAGTTAGTATTTAGCTAGCGTTTATATATTTAAATGTAATTAGAAGAAAACGATACATTTTATCAACGGCATAAATCACAATTCTGGTCTACAATGTCGATTCTGTTAAAGGGTGCACTCCTGCCAAACCTTGAAGTAGAGAACTGGACCAAGACACATTTAGAGATGGTGCAGACACAGCGAGGAGGAAAAGCCTGTATAGCTTCTTGCACCATGAATCAGGATCATACTCAACCATACAAAGAACACATTCTTTGCCTTTCAGGACTTAACTGAACCACTGGTCATTCTGCCAGCTTTTAGCAAACGTAGCAAAGTGTGAAAAGGGCTACCTTACTCTATTTTTAAAATTTCTAAGACTCTCCAGGGGGCTGGAGCATCGCTGCTATGAGGACAGGCTGAGAGAGTTGGGGCTGTTCAGCCTGGAGAAGAGAAGGCTGCAGGGAGACCTTATAGCCCCTTCCAGTACCTGAAGGGGCCTACAGGAAAGCTGGGGAGGGGCTCTTCATCTGGGAGTGGAGCGATAGGACAAGGGGTAACGGTTTTAAACTGAAACAGGGGAAATTTAGATTAGATAGTAGAAAGAAATTCTTTACCGTGACGGTGGTGAGACACTGGCACAGGTTGCCCAGGGAAGCTGTGGATGCCCCATCCCTGGAAGTGTTCAAGGCCAGGCTGGATGGGGCTTTGAGCTGCCTGGTCTAGTGGGAGGTGTCCCTGCCCATGGCAGGGGGGCTGGAACCAGGTGATCTTTAAGAGCCCTTCCAACCCAAAACATTCTATGATTCTATGATCCAATGCAGACATCCCAGGATCTTTTCTCTATTCCTTGCCCACACTCTCCATAGGGCCCCCTCTCCTCTTCCTGACACTATTGCATGGGTTTATAACCCATCCATTTCTTCTCTGTTGCCTTTGTGGGCTAAATGTAAATTACCTGTCTAGAAACAACCGAGAATATCTAAGTTCAAGTCAAAGGAGTAATATAGGAAACACCAGTGCAAACATTGACCCGGTCAAGAGAAAGTAATTAGTGCTGTAGCAGCCTTCTGCTTAATTATTTTGTAGCTTTCACAGTGAAAATGTTAATGAAAATGGTGAGGTGATTTTACTGATGAAGTATATAATGAAAATAGCAGGCTGGACTTGCTGGTAACAAGTGTCAGCCTGAACAAAAGAGGACACAGGGGACAGACTGCAGAGATAGCTGCGTAAACATTAAGTTCAGCATTTTCGGTTGGAAAAATACCCTGTTCTGGGTTGGCCCCAGATTTGTTTTTATTAAAAGTGGTAAGTTTAAAATAGTATAAAATTAATCTGTTTCATTGAAAAAAAAAATCTTTTACATTGATATGGGGATTTAGGTGCTATTCATCATATAAGCCCTACTCATCTTCTAGCTTAGTAGGCATTACCCTGGGATGTGGAGAAGCAGAGTTTAAAATTTCCCCCCTCTGTCTGATTCAGAGCAGCGGTCTTAAATATTCACCAGAACAAGGACTGGAACCTGTCTGTCCCAATTTACGGGCAAGTGTGCTAATTACTAGACTATAGAGTCATTTGCTCGCTTCCCTCTGGCCCAACAAACATTTACATTTTACCTCAAACTGGCGGAACAGACGGACCCATCCTCGAGTGCCACGCAAGCCGCACTTCAGGGAGATGAGTCTTTGTTTAAAGCCTTCCGAAGTCTGGCAGATTAGAAATCTGAAACTAGGTTTTTTTGTGCCGTACAACCCACCCTATGCCCTGCCTCATGTTCCTCAAAAACTGCCAGCAACTTCTAACAAAAACTAAATTAGATCAGACATTCCAGCAGCGCCAGAATGAGTTAGCTGACCCCACAATCCAACGCGTTTGCTAAACTTGAGCTTCACTGAGAAATGTTGTCGGCTGAACCAAACCTGCATTTTTGGGCTCATATGAATTAAGACATTTTGCTATTTCCTAGTCCTAACCCTGAGATTCAGCAATTACAGCTCTTATGGCAACTTAGGTGTCAAATCTCAGTTTTCAGGGCAGGGGACTGATATTGTATGTTCTGAGGCAAATGCATAATTATGTCCGCACTGTAGAGCGCCTATTTGATTAACTGGAGTTATACTTTTCACAAGAGTACCTAAACACAAATTTTTGCCCTATCTTGTGCTATTTCTGTGCTACTTACCCTAAGAGCATCTCCGAAGAGCTAAAAAAATTCCCAAGTGGTTTTAAATTTAGATGTGATAAGGGAAATCCATTTTTTCACACGTTGTAACACCTCATCTTATATCACCTAAAGACTTCTATAGCAAACCAATTTAGAATCCAGTTTAAAACTAAAAGTTTTAAAAGAAAAGAAAACGTAAGAGCATTTTACCAACCATTTGACCTATTTCAGCTTTACTGATCTGAAATCATACTTCAGTCCTAGGATTAAAGTATTTCAGTAGTCCCAGCTAGACCATGCTGATTTTTAGGGAAAGAGAATTGGTAAGTTTGTATGTATAATAGAACTAAAAACAAACACTTGCATAGGATAAAACCTCATATCTGAGGGAGTAGATGATGTTTTCCAAAGTTAAGTAAGTGTCAGATGTATAATTAACTACTTGCATTGCAAATGATATAATGGGAAATTTAACCGGTAAGAATTTAAATTCAAATCTTGTTTCATGAAGGCTATGACAGTTTGCCATTAACATTTTAATATATTACATATGAAAATGTAGGCTTAAAAAACAGACTTTGCATGAAAGATTATTCACACAAACATACACCGAAATATCCACTCGTTCTGTGTGTACATAAGATTTACGCAAATTTGTGGTAAAAGGATTATTACCTCTCCTCCCTTCAAAAAAAAAAAAAAAAAAGCTTCTTATTCATACAAAAGAATGAATCCATACAACCAAAGCTCTTGTAATATAACACTGTGTTTACATTATTCCAACCCATTTCTGTCACAGTGGATATGTGAAAGGTAATGTGAAAAGGAAAATAAAGATAAGCAAATAAATCCACTGAAAGACAAAAAAGACTGCATATGGGTAAAAGCCAGTTATTTTCAAGGGGAATATTTAACGTTTTACAAATCAGAAAGGTATCTCTAAGATTTTATAGACGCTGTTGCTCTCTTAAGCATGCCATTTATAAGCATATACCAGATAAAGATATTTAAGATGTTATTCAATGCGCTAATGAAATTTCATTTCACATTAATGTACCCTGACCTCCTTTCCAAAAAACCACGCTCTAACTGCACACATGAGAAATTCAGGAGAATCCAATCCACCTGCAAAGGTCAGCTTTTTCACTCTTACCCACCAGTACATTCACCTTCTGGATCAGGATTTCATGATACGACCAATGGCCGAACTGAAATCTAGCCTATCATGCAGAGGCCGTACCACACTACCCAGGGAGTTTACAAGAAACACTATTTTAGATATTTCCTATTCCTTGGAGTAAATGCTGCCAAACTCCCATGCTCCCTCAGCAGGGCTTTTGCTCTCTTATCTCTGGCCACAGTTCTCTGCCAGCACCCACCAAATCAAGAATTCACCAATTTTTGCAGAATTTGACCCAAGACGAGAAGGTATTAAAGGAAGAGTGAGAAGTTCAACACAAACCAGGCAGATGCTTAAATATCCATATAATTTTGTACAAGGCTGGATTAGCTGGGCGATCATTCTCATTACTACTTAGGTCCTTGAAAGAAAATAATTTTACCAACAAATAGCATGACTGTTTTGATATACCCTTAACTGAATATAAAAATTCCCTTTCACTTGAGAAGTCAGGATTTGGGAACAGTTCTATAGTAAAGACAGACACTAAACTTCCTTAGTAGCACAAACTGTTTTCTTTCTCCATGTTTCTTCTTCTACTTTTCTGCTTGCAAAAATTACAATTGTTGATTCCCAATATGCTTAGATGAAATAGTGATGAAGACCTTTCCACTTGTAACTTTTTTTAAAAAAAATATGTTCTGGAGGCATTAATTGCCTGCTTATTTCAACTCTGCCTGCTAATTTTAACTTCAATTTTGATTAAGGCCACCACAAAAGCAGTATAATGATTTAGCAAATTAATTTCCTGTGCTTTTTTGTGAGCCAGGGGAGAAAGGAATGGAACTGTTTTCCCATTCTCTGGAGAGCTGTGGCGCAAGTTTTTTTCTAAAACACTATGAAGAAGGAAGTGAAGTGAATATTTGTACCCAGCTGCTACTCTTGCCATCTGACTCTAGTTGTTGATTTTGTCTCATCTCCTCTCTTCTCTAAAGCTCACTTTGATCACTCTTCATATTACAATTTGTCTACTCCCAATCCAAGACTAACCATTCTGCACACGCCCCTTTCTACAAATTATTTTAACTGTGTGTGAATACATAGCTGTGTACACACCCCATATTTGTCATTTGTAAAAATATATATATATTTTTTTATATATATATATATATAAAATATATATATGGCACTTTACTTTCAGGAGAACTTCACAAAATATATTTCACAAAAATTTGAATACTTACTTCTCATTACATAGTTTAACTGTACACAGCCAATAGTCAGGGTTTTTGACTGTAAGTAAACCATGTTTTTCTTGCAAAACTCCCTTCAGGCTATGCCCGTGAAAACAACTCCCATCTGTGTTTTCTTCAGACCAACTTAACTGAAAACTTGAAGGATTTGGCTTTTCAGCAGGTAGCACTGAACCGGACAGCTTGCCAAACTGATTTTGTAAGTTCACAGCCGTTTCTGTACAAACAGAAACAAAGAAAAAACAAGGCAAAAAGTATTAGAATACTGTTTAGACGCGATTAATATGGAATGAAAATAGGGTATTTGTGCCTTATTTTATCTTATTTAAACCTCTGTGTGGAATACTGAGAAACCCCCATTCTATTTAAAATTCAACTTTGTCACACGGTATAGGGAAAGATTTTAAAAGACAATTAAAAATGCCACGGCTTTCATACATAATGATATTAATACTGGGGTACTCCAAAAGCATTCCCCAAGTAAAACATACAAAATACATTTGATACTGCTGCTATTTTTATTCTGATAGAAAACACATGCCAGGACGCCTTTCACTATATTTACCTGGTTATATGCTATCACTCAGACTAGCTAAGATTTTGTTTTGAGTAATTTCCTGTGTATCAGAATTAAGGAAGCCTGGTTTCATAGACATATGGATTTAAGTTAAAGTTTTCCATAGTGCAAATTTCAACTGGGAAAACAAACAAACAAACAACAACAAACCCCACTCCACCTTTCCCCACTGCTAGTAAAAGAATGACAAACTTTCATAAGTTACTGAGGCTGAGAAGGAAAAGAAGGTATGACGATAGATCAGCACGCACAATATGACCACCTAAGCCTTGCTTCCCCAGGATAAAAAGCAGATTAAAAAACACTGTTGTTGGAGCTGCAACTTCTTTTTATGACTTGTCTCTGAATAAATTCATTCATAAGCTGGAAAAAAAGCAGAAGAGACATCCTAGAGTAATCCAAAGACTGGGAAGCTTATCTTACAAGAGGACACTGAAATCTACCATCAAAACCAAAGTCTGAGGAAGGTTTCTGAAAACCTGTATCTGGCACATAAGTGTTCTAGAGCACTCTTCGTGTCTACTATTTTAAATTTGGTTTAAGATGTATCTTGCCCAGTTGCAATGGCATTATGTGACATTCCTCCTTGCAACAGCTAGTGGTAAAGCTCCGTAATCTAAGTGGCCCTCTTTTAGCTCGAAGAGAAGCAGAGCCGAGTGAGGAATGTAGAGTGCCACAGAAATGATCAATAATGAATAAATGCAGGAACTAAAGGCCATCTGATCAGCTTGAAATAAGCAAACCTAAACGTGTATTTCCATGGAACGTGACTTGACTGCAGGAGCAACCCTACCGAATTTTGCAGAGTAAGAACATTTAAAAAACCCCAATTGCATCCTTGAAAGAGAAATCCAACGCAGGTTATTCAAACCAAACAGGATTATACAACTTGTTTAGAAGTCCTTGAACCAGTCCCCTCCAGAAACTGGAAGAGTATATAAATGGAACAAATATCACTTGACACACTAAATCTCTCTCCAAATATCTGCTCCTTACTAAATACTATTAAACGTAGAATGAAGAACTTCAGATCTAATTTTGTTGAATAAAATGCTGGTTTTCCATATTTGCACAGATAAGTGGGGGTTTTGTGGGTTTGTTTGTTTGCTTTTATGGCAACATAAAATACAGTAATTTCTTATAAGTACTAGTAGAGCTACTAAAATGAAGTAGATGTACCTGCACTCTAACCATGTATAGCTAGCTATTGAAGTAAAGCCATGTTCAGACAAGCCTTCCTCACTTTCTACGGAAGACTGCAAGAAGGAGTGGGAGACAAGAGGGACATGCAAGGTCTACCAAAGGACATTCTGGGATATCCACACCAAAGGATACAAGGAAGTAAAGGAGGAAACGGACAGGAAAGCTATGGAAGACCACCAACAATTCATGAAGATCACAGTTATATAAAGGCAGCTAACAAACCAGTGAAGATGATAACAGTAGGTCATTAGGAAGACTGGCAAAGGCAGTTTCAGTTAAGCATGAGGAAAATGTCTGTTTGAAGAATTCCAGCCACAGGTTGTAAAATTAAAGTAAAAAAAAAGCACTACATTAATTGTACCCAGAGATGAAAGAGAGAAGAGAAAGTATTTTAAGATGTAAATGTTATCACAGTCAGGGCTGCACATTTTCTATGATGGGAAAAGTTGGAGCAGATTTCTGACTTGCTGGAAAGGCAAAATTTACTCACGTCTTCTCTTAAGAACTTTAGATTTCTGCTTGTCTGAATAAAAAAGTACCTTTTCACATCTCCACAGATACCTAGCAAAAAGAGACACAAGAATCATTAGGAAAAAGCAAGCTGGAGCAAACAAGCCAAAGGATAGTAATTTCTTACAAATACAGCTAGAGTTATTAAAATAAAATAATCTAATGGTTAGTGCTATTATTAAAAGCCACTGCCCCCCCACACATCTAGGAAGTCTTTTTTCAGAGTAGGCAAACTGAGGCATGTATGCCTAGATTTATGATAATCAGTTAATTGTTCAGTTGTATAGGCTACTTGTCACAGAAAGTGAGCATTTAATTAATATGCTAGATAAACATTATGAGTGTAAACAGAAAATTAAGACAGGGATTTAATCGCTCTATTCACTCAAGCTTGATGGATGGAAATGTGAAGCAAAATCTTAACCTTTTTAATTTCTGCGGGGGTCAGGATTTCACATAAAACTTTCTACCTTAAAAAAAAGTACTTAAAACCTCTTACTTGGCTCTTTCTTCATCCAGTTTCTTTTGCTTCACATCCAAGGAACATTTTATAACCTTGTACCACTTTTTGAACTCAAAATACGGACCACCTGAATAAAACATTCACATTTTAGGTTGGGAAGAAGTCAAAGAAACATGCAATACACAGAAGGTGGTCTCCATGCAGTTAGACTCTGTGTCTTCCACCTGTATTGCACACCTATCCTGAATTCTATGTGCTTTAAGAAGACATACTCAATCTAACAATTCTGTAAGAAAGAGAAATGCAGAAATGCAGTGAAAGAACAGCAAGTCGTAAGAAGTGCAAAGAAGCTCCTTAGCTTAGGATAGATTTCATAAATTTAGCACAATTCAAACCCTTTCCCTCCTTCCTGAAAGTTAAGCCTAGGAACTACCCCTTCTCTACCAAATGAACTAGATGTCCACGGTGGGAAGTGGCCTTCACCTGATTGAAAGTTGACTTCAAGGGATTAATGCAACTATACCTCAAGCTTAGGTTTAAACAAGTAAGATCTAAACAAGCTCAGATGTAAAATTTCAAATAGTTTCATCAGCTCCTCACTGTTCGTTCTACTATCCATGAAATGTTATAGGGCACGAAGAATGGGCTAGATAATTGTATTCACTTCATATCAGCCTCCCATGGTTTTCAGCACAGGAACTTCACTCCATATCTGAACAAATATTTATCAGCACATGCAAAAACATTAAGGCAGATGGCATTCCCGCAGCCCATTCATCATCCATGCTCCAAAGAGGCACAGGACTGAAGCAGACCAACTGGGTACAGTAAGTATAAGTATTCCAAACAGAACTATGGTGTAGATTTATATATTTAAAATATAATCAACTCTTATTACCCATGGGTGGATTATCTGCATTGTGAATTAACCAGGCTTTGCATTTCCCCATCACCTCAGCTGCACTGCGTGCGATGCTTGCATCATGCTTTGCTTTGCCAGCTAGTTGTTTAAACGGTTTTGAAGGTGAATATACTATTCTTATAATCAAGCTTACATACGTTTTGTATTATCTGCATTTTTGCTATTCCAGTTACCCTGCCACAGGATGTCTTAGATGCTAGAAATATGGATGGACTCAAAAAGCAACAGACAAATGAAGGGAAGAAAAACCCTTCAGTAGTTCTTAAAATTCAAAGGTGTGGATAAAACTTCTTTTGTTAACTCCTTAAACCCAGAGGTTTAAGTAAGTATTCCTAAATTGCTGGGAGGGCAGTCGGGAGGGGAGGGAGGCAGAAATTTTTATTAAATTCCCTATGAATTATTAAGCACCTGTCACAAGCAAAACCATTATCAGAGACATGATGCTACACTATCATAACCGTTCACCTGGCCAGTACTGCTGGTCTGATGTTCATATAGCCGAGCTGGCTGGAAAATACACAGCTCTGTGATACACACATACACATATACATCTCAACCACATGTTTTATTGAAACATGGACAGTATTGTGTATCTGTGTAGTTCATAGAACACACACACACACACAAACCCACTAGGTAACTACAACTAGCTACTACTGTACAGCTTCCAATCTGTCTTGAAAAACTGTAGGAGTTGAAATACTATTATTTTTTTTTAATTAAAAAAAAAAAAAGACTAGAGAAAGGATAGTTAAATTGAGAATGGAATCAACATAAATTGGATCTTTAAAACTCAGTATTAACCATTATTCATTTCAGCACGCTAAGTTTGAGAAAATGCCAGAGGCAGTTTTCAGATCTGGCACCAATCAGTGCTCTAACAGAAATTCTCACATCAGCTCCTCTGCACAGCTGCTCACCATCACCCCAACATTTTAAGGATAGGGACAACATAGCACAGCTTATGGATCACTTGGCACCAGCAGATTTTAAATTAAAAAAGTGGGCAAAGAATGAGCTGTTAATTCCCAAGGGCAATGAGACTAGTTAATAGGGGAGAAACCCCATTAAGACATTAATGGCTTTGAGCCTCAGTTTGTAAGCAGTTGCACAACTTCTACTCATCGCTATCACGTACTTCAAGTTTTCAAGGGAAATGGAAAGGGAAAAGAAACTAAGATCCAAAATAAGTTTGTGCATCCACTTGAAAATGAGAATGACCAGTTTTAGTTAACAGTGATGACTATCTCTAGATACAGCAGTAATTGTGCTCACGCATGTCTAACACCAATTTTATTATTGAATTGAATTCTAAAAAAGTAACAGAAGGGTCAAAATGGACCCCAAACTGGATGGAAGGCGTAAAAGATAAACCACTGTAACACATCTTTGATCTTATCTTCAACTGTGATCTGGATCAGGCCATGGAATACCTTCCTGAAGATTTCTAATCTTTGATTTGGTCTTTCTGCCCTCAAAGAACCATGTTCACACCATTATCTTCTCTATCTTAATTGCTGCTAGCTTTTCCACACTCTCTCAGGATTATTTGGACTAAGAAAATAGATTACATCTGAAATAAGTTACACACTAAGACATTTTATTTAACAAGACTAAACAAGTTTGGATTTTATCATAAACGTGGTTTGATGCCCCTAATAAGTGTCTGCTATTTACGAACGAAGTGCGTTCCCTCTTTACTGCGTATCCATTCATCTTCACCTACCATGCATAAAATTCTAAAACAAGAGGCAAACGTGCACAAGGAGAAGCAGAAAAGTACCTAGCAAAATGTGTTCCAAATTCCCCTATCCAGTACAATAAGAATTATGCAGGTAAACTGAGATGACTTTATGTGAAGAAGTTGTACTGTTTTCTTTGAATAAAGATTTGCCCTAGAAAAATAAATGACAAAACCACATTTTAACGATCAATAAGACAAGTCTTTCTAAGCCTGATTACAAAGTTATCTAATTTACAAAATCGTAAGATTGCTTCTACTACAATATTTCTGTACCTTCTTTGTTATTTTTATTTCTTTCTTCAGCAAAGTCTGAAAGTAACCTGAAAAAAAATAAAATCAGGCTATTTTGTAGATCCAAATACTGCATTTTTGACATGAAGTTCAAATACAATCCACAAAAATTACACCCTAATTTTATGCCAAGTTTCAGATTCAAACTCGATGATTTTTACAAAGAAGTAATATACAATGTCTAAAACGTTTTCAGGTATGTTTTATGCTACTGAACTTAATCAAAATTAAAATATTATAAATTTAATATTACTAAAGCAAGAATGACCCAAGACAATCCTTTGCACTATTTGAAATTTGGATTTGCTACAGGTTTGGCCTGTACACTTACCATTCATAGTGATCATCTAATAAAAACAATAATTTGAGCACAACTACAATAACTGCTGCAGCAAGAACATCGTATTTCACGTTTCTTGTTGACTTATTTCCAGGCACAAGAGTCAGGAAATCCGCTTCTCCAATACGGATCTTTTTCACCACGCGACAAGTCCAATTATGCAATTCATCTGATTAATGTAAATAAAAATATAAAATGAGTATGTCGAGGCAAACCAGAAGCACTTGTACAGTGCAAATATGTTGGTCATTTGAGGAAAACAATGCTTATGTCTTTTAGGACCATTAGACAGCAATTTTTCAGGCTGAAAAGTATTTTTGATTATTTTTAAAAATACTAGGCAACCTTCACTGTGCTTACATGAAAAACAGTCGTGACTTATTATATTCTCACATGGAGGGGAAAAAAAAAAAATCACATTTTTAATAGTGTTTTGGTCTTACTCAAATGACGTTAGAACACTAATGAATGCTATTGTGGGAAAGCACATCTTAAATCTACATAAATATAGTTCCAAAAAAACCCCCAAAAGCCAAAAACTTGTCACAAACGTTTTTCCTGCATGTTGACTAAGCACCCAGGCGAAGAGGGATTCAGTACCGCAGAGAGGAACAGGGCTCGCTTTAGTTTAAAGAGGGGAGCTGGGTATGAACAGCAGCCTAATCATGGGAGGGCAACGCTCGCTGCCGCCCCGACCGAAGCCGGCTGAGGGACAGACCGTCCCAGCCCAGGTTAAAACTGGCATTACACAGTAAAGCCACGTTATGTCAAACAGATACAGCTCCAGCTCCAAAAGCAGCAGTGTGATATCTGTACAGTCTCTCATTACTCTATGCTTATTTTTCACAGATACAAATCCCCCAAATTTCTCACCTTTCCTGTTCAGCAAGAAATACAGGAGTTGATTACATCACTGTCAGATTCCACAAAGGTTAGCAATGTATGACTAAGTACAACCTTAATCCAGCTATACTTTGTACTCTCCTGCTGCTTACAAAGAGTTCAGTAGGAACTCATTTTTAATCCTCTCGTACATAACAGTAAAAGTTAAACAAAATCTGTAAACCAAATTTTCTTATAAATACTGCCAGTGCATTTTCTTTTATTTCAGATCCTTAAAATGGCCCGTTCATTATTATTTAATGTCCTAAGAGGCACTGCCAATTCATTGCTTAATTTATTTTTTAGGAGTTGTTAGACAGCAGCAGCAGTCCTTTTTCAAATTGTAAAAAAATGCTTCTACATGATAAAAAGTTTAGTTGCAAGGAAAAAACAAAGGGCAATATATTCTTATTTTACAGTAATTTTCAAAGAGTACTTGGCTTTGTATTTCTCAGCAATAAATCTGAAAACGCCATATTTCTAACTGCTTCTTTGATTCAATTGATACTTCAAAATCTAAAACATAATGTGATCCTCTATAGGCTCCAGTGCAACACTGGTGTAAAACTACAAAATAGGAATTTCTACCCTGGAATTTTAGCCCTAAATTTGTTGTTTGTCTTCTCTTTGTTCAACTGTGAGTACAAAGAAAAGCCAAGGAGCTTTGTCCAACAGAACTAACTGCAAAATAAGACAATAAAAACCCCCAAACTATTAATTGTTGGAATGCTTTGAGGAAAAAAAGAAATACTAATTTACAGGCTACTTGTCTGTAGAATTCCTCTTCAGCAATAGTGGTATTTGATAGGAGGTATGGTAGCCCAACAGACACAGTTCACATACTAGGACTTACTGGTCTTTCTCTGGCAATTTAATACTCAAGACTTAACTTCAGGATAAACAAAAATATTCAATAGTTATGCAACATATGATTTCAAAACTAAATTGGAATCAAGTGAGACACCAGCTGATTTGTAACACAGCATCGTTTGTTAATACTAATATTAATGCTAATACGCAATATTATAGAATATATATTCACTATTATATATGAGACAATTCCAGCGCTAAACAATCAGGTCCCGACTTCATAAATCATTTAGCTAAAGTTAATAAATCAAGTGACTTCAACTAGTGCCTCTTAGTTCACATGGATACTGAAAGGTTTGAAATGAAGTATCCACTCCACAGCCTTAGAGAGCCAGCACCAGAGTGCCACTGCATATCTGGGCCTATGATACATACTCTAAATGTTTGATGAAGGTGCTTTCTATAGAAATTATCTTTCAGTTCAAGCTTAAATGGGTATAAATTAGAAGGAAAAGAGCAGGTGCTTTTAAAGTAGTAATTCAAGTCCTTCTAGAGTTTAATAAACCAAAGAAACATTTTATCAGTTCGGGTTTGGGAAAATATTTACCAGGTAAATTGGCTTCCATCAAGTACTTCATGCACAACATGTCTGGATGAAGAAAGCAGCTGTCTGTTATATCTGGAAAACGAGGCAGGTCTAAAAACGCCGCAAGCTCAAGCATTTTGTTGTATACTTCTTCATATACCGGCCATGACTGAAAGACAGGGTTAGAAAGTGTTACACATTTGCTCTGTTAACCATATTTGTTATTCATTTTAAATTAGTTATCGGTGTTAAATTCTGTATTATTTAATACAGAATTACTTATACAGACTCTTTCAGCACTCTGTGACTAAACATACATGCAAGAATGGAGCCAGACTGCAGTATTGCAAAGAGAAACATGCGCTACTTTAAAAGCCCATGAAATACAAAAGGAACAAATAGAAAGTTGCTTCAGACCTGCAACCAACCCACTACCTTTTTGTGATCAGTATGTCTCCAGATGCTCCAAAATTGAAAGAGCATTGGAAGAAAAAAAAAAAAAAAATACAGGTGCAATTGAGGGTGAACTCTCTAAAGAGCTGAGATCACAGAACCACAGAAGGGTGGAGGTTAACAGGGACTGCTTGAGACCATCTAGTCCAAGCCCTCTGCTCGGGTCAGCTACAGCAGGTTGTCCAGGACCACGTCCAGTTGGACTTTGGGTATCTCCATAGATGGCAACCCCACAAGCTCTGTGGGAAATGTGCTCCGGTGTTTCACCACACTCACTGTGCAAGTTTGTATATTTTCCTTATGCTTAAATGGAATTTCTTGTATTTCAGTTTGTGTCCATTTCCACTCATCCTGTCACTGAGTACCACTAAGCAGGATCTGGTTCTTCTCCCTTGTACCCTCCCACCAGGTATTCATACACGCATCATAAGCCCCCTCCCGCCCCGAGTCGTCTCTTCTCCATCTCCAGGATGAACAGTCCTAGCTCTCTCAGCCTCCCCTCGTTTTTCAGAAGCTCCACTCCCTTCATCACCTTCATGGCCCTTTACTGGACTCACTCCAGTATGTCCATATCTCCTTTGTACCGCAGAATCCAGAACTGGACCCATCACTCCAGATTTGTCTCCCCAGGGCTGAGCAGAGAGGAAGGATCGCCTCCCTTGACCTGCTGGCAATACTCTGCCTAATGTGTCCCGGGATGATGTTGGTGCTCTTTGACACAAGGCCACATTCATCTTCACAGAATCTTGTCCACCAGAACTCCCAGGGCCTTCTCTGAGAAGCTGCTTTCCAGCCAGGCAGCCCCCCAGCACGTGCTGGTGTCTGCGGTTATTCCGCAATAGGTATTTATCACCGAGAATACGATCGATATGAGGCTGACAGGCCTTTAGTTCCCTGGATCCTCCTTTCTGCTCTTCTTGCAGACAGGGGTGATCTTTGCTTTCTTCCAGTCCTCAAGTAACTCCCCCAGTCACCATGATTTTTCAAAAACTGACAGTGGCTTTGCAACGACACCAGCCAGCCACCCCAGCACTTGTGGCAGCATCCTGTCACGGCCCATTAACCTTCATAAGTCCAGTTTGTTTAAATATTCCTAACCTCATCCTCCCTCCAACAAGGGTAAATTTACCTTCCCCCGGGCTTTCCCATTGGTTTGAGGGATCTGGAATTGGTGAAGGCTGCAAAAACATGAGGTAAAAAAAGGCATTCATCACCTTAGCCTTCTCCTTGGGTCTTTGTGACCATGTCCCCATTCCCATTCAGAAGCAGGCTCATGGTCTTCAGAACCTTCCCACAGAATCTTTAATATAATTTTTTTAAGAAAAAAAATAAATCTAATTCCATATTTGCATATTTATTCATGAAAGTTCTCACAATTTCTACTGAGGTTTTCCTGCTAGAGGAGAATATAACTTGCAGCCAGATTTTGTCACGCTTATTCATAATGAACTCAGCAGGACCCGGTGAAGTTTGCGTAAGGTTGGACTGTAAGACTTGACCCTCATTTCTCAATACTTTAAGAATTAAGAATGTTTTATTAAACATTCTTAATTCTTTCTATTTTAAATGATTACTTATATTTATCTCTTAAAGTGATAATTTTCAGTGGTTCAGGCTACTCTACCATTTTAAACATATAAAAAGCATTGCTTTTTCTGCTTGTGTTGGCGGTTCTAATTCAGTAGAGCGCTTGATCATGTATTCATATTTATCAAGTCAATTTGTGCATAAGATACTTTCCTATAATAGGCCTTGAGCAGGGATTTACACTTTATGCACAGGTTCAAAACTTTCCCGAAAAAGAGTGAATTCAGGCTTAGTTTTTTTCTAGACCAGAATAAAAACAGAGCAATCATGTTTAAAACAACAGTAAGACTGCAATAATGAATTTTTATTCAATCATTTGGCCTCATCTCTTTTAATAAGCTGAGTAGCCAATGCTCAAATTTTATTGTTTTGAATGACTGCCAACATTTCCTTTTCTTTTTTTTTTTTAAATTATCTCCCCCTCAGACTGCAGTTCAGACTTGCTTAACTGTGTGAACACATGCTTAAGCAAATGAATAATTTTGCTGTCACTTACTATTACACATGCAACTTTTTGTAACAGTTAGGAAGTTGTACCCTGTTCATTATATTTTCTAAACAGTGTTAAAAATTGGCTTAGAGTGCTACAGGACTATCTTGAGAAACAAGAAAAACACGCATTACGAGACTTCTACAGAAGACCAGGCTCACAGTACTTTCCATTCCTGTTAAAAAGCAATGCTAAACTGAATACCAAAACAATCTGGAACAAAACCTGAATCAGATGTAACTTCTCTTGAGCGTATTTGGAGAAAAATTAAAGTCCCAGGATAGTTCAAATAAAAGCATCACGTAAATACCAGTCCTAATTAGATATAAAGGAAATAAGTTTTTCCCTTTAATGAAAGGCAGTTGAATTAGTAGCTTCTTAATAATATATGAGAGATGAAAATAAATTAAGACACGGGAATTCAGTCATTTGAAGCATTCCCGTTGTCAAATATTAAACTATCACCCATGAAGTTATCTGAACAGCCTAATTTAACACAGAGGTACTTTGAGGAATAAAACTGCTAATTGGAGGGCTCAAGCTAGGCACCTTCATTACCTTCTATCTGAGCTTCTCTCACTGCATCAGGCTAAGGGGACAGCTTTCCTCTGCTAGGTACTACTGAGTCATCCCTTCCTCCTCAAGCCCGACACCGACTTCTGTCTCAAAGCTTTTGACTGCAAGTTAGAGAAGGCAATTGGTTCTTTTTCAAAATGGCTAGAAAACAGTCTTCCCTTTGCAATGACAACTGATGCTTTCTTTTTTCTTTTTCTTTTTTAAAGAGTAAACAAGTGGTGTAAAAGCTACAAATAAAAATTACTACCGAGAGCTATCATTTGGCTTATTTTAGAAAGGATGTTAACAGACAAAAAATGGTTTTAGTTGATGTGCGTTCAAAAAGAAAAGTAAACACAATTGGACGTGCAGATCTAAGAAGGGCGTACTCATCCACCATAAAGATCAACCAAATCAACTGCTACTTTCCAGGGCTTAACCCCCTAAGCTCACAAACATTCACTGTAGTACTCATGTTTCTACAACACAGCGCTGAGTCATGACGATGCAAGTTCCACCAAACACCACGCTGCCAGGAGTACACAGTAATCTCTTGGACTGTAAACTGCAAGCATAAGCTGGATCCAACACAAGATCACATCTCAGTAGAACACATCACAGCAAAGATCTGAAGGCTGAAAGGTTGAGGACTGCGGGGACTGTAGAGCATTTCAGTCATCAAGAACTGAGGATTTTTACCAGTCACTACATACCCTGTTCCTGCCCTGTTTAATGCTGAAAGAGCTGTGTGTTCAAAGAGCAAATCTCTTATTCTGCAAAGTTTCATGTGTACTGGGAGAGTTAAAATAGAAAGAACATCCAAATTCCACGCAACAAACACAGCAAATGATAGCACAATATTAAGAATAAGCAAGATGCAGCAAAAATGCAGCTTCAAAATAAATAAAAGTGATCACCTTCTACCTAGCTATGTACCTCTGCCAGAAAAAAAGAACCTGATAAAACAAGTTGCACTGAAAGTCAACCAGCAAATCAACCAGGAAAGCAAGATCCAGAGCTGGGGCCTCCTTCAGGAGAAAAACCTCTGCCTCCAGCACCCCACGATTAAACCCCAAGGGAGGAATACTTGGACAAGAGGGGACAGTGTTAGATCATACACCACATGCTCTCAAAGTATAACTTTCGCTTATCCAATCATAAATTAAAGAATTTTGCATTACGTATTTTCAAGTTGTGTTTCTGTGCTAAATGTTAGGACAACTCCCCTGTCCATCAGCACGTGGAGTTACTGAGCTCTCACCTTGTTTCAAGAACCTGGGAAACACTCCACATATAAAACTCAGTTACAAACCCTTGAGGGCACTTAATAATTTCAGGAAGACTGACAGAAAACCCTTTTAAAGTTATGCCACCTGCTAGCCTTTTCAGGTGTTTCGCAAGCTGGGATTTCTTCAGGACCGATCAACAATGCTGACAGAGTCTACAGCTTGTCTAGATTGGGTACAGAGGTTACTGAGAACTTTTCTTAACTGTTTTGTCTTTAAAATCTCCGTATCTTATTCCCACAAATAAGGTAACTTCAGATCTTCTCCAGAAAGCAATAGGAAAGATGAGAACTAGGGAATATGCTTTTCTTTTCTTTGCCACCATCCTCAGCTGAGCACAGGAGGACAAAATACACATTATTGAGTCGGTGAAGAACTGTCTAGAACAAGGTTTTCATGGTGATAAATATTCATTAGACTATTTAAATTGGTTGCCTTTATCTTTCAAAGTTACATGGAATTTTTCACCTGTATTAGAAAAGAACAAGCTGGTGTTCAGAAGCAGATGAGCCAAACTATTAGCATGATAATCAGATCACGGTAACAGGTAATTGTTTTGGGTAAGCCAAGATTGCAGCCTCTCCTACTTGTTTGGACAATATCAGAATGTTGCTGATCAACAAGTAGAAAACAGTATGCACTGGCTGGCTTTCTAGATTCATTTGCAGGCTCCAGAGCTTCTGGTTTTACATGTGGTCTGACTGACCCTCCTTAGATGACTGTATAGGCTGTTTCCTTCTGTATCAGAACAACATCCCAGCAGCCATTACTTACATTTTCACAGTTCAGGTTATCCTTCTACCTGTGAACTTCCATCCGGAAAACCCTTTCTTCCCATGCCTGCACATTCTCTAAGGCTCTACCGTCACCTGTCCAGCAGCAGACATCTTTCCTAAGTGATTCCTTTAATGACCATTTAATACTGGAATCTAATAAAGTCCAACTTCACTTTTTCATTCTTGGCTTTTTGTTGCTCTCTGGGAACTTTTGATGTTCAGAGTTTGGCTGTAAAAAGCAGCACAGCTTCATCACTTTTAAGATGACCAAGACAACCTAGACCGAGTTTGAAAAAGAGTGTTCCAAACTTCTCAGGAAATGGACCAAGAAGGCAATTTAACTTGGAGATTTGGAAAACATCAAGTTAGGAGGCTTGGAGAAGGGGTTTTTACAACACAATCCAGAATTTTGGTCCAATTCTTGCATAAAGCAAAAGACATTTATTGTAAAAATAATAAATCAAGTGGATGCCCTAATGTGTGTAAACATCTTTGAATATAGTCTGCATTGAAACACACTTTGCCAGGAACCTAAACTAGCTTTAAACTTCCATAAGGTAAAATTAGGTACCAACAACGAGCACAGCAGTCGAGTGCTCTACGGAGCCTGGTTCACCTTATTTTGCTTCTGCTGCTCAACTGGTTCAGATATATCTGGTCGTCTGCAGCATAAGCCTGATGTGGGACGATGCCAGCCGCAGTGCACACAGGTTACATAAAAGAATTGACAGTAAAGACAATAACTGTATCAGCTGTGAAATTTACACCCAGGTTAGTATTGTAAACTGAATGAAATGACCTTGCGAACCAATCATTACGTACTATATCCTTAATGTCATCAGCTAGCCCAAACTCCTAGATTACTAAAGATTTTTTTTTTCGTGCTTTGTGTGTACTCTCACAATATTACCAATCTGGCTACCTCCCATACAAACACGCACGAATGAATCTTGCTGATGTATATCTTTTAAACAACATTTTTTCCCCCCTTGCCTAACCTCTGCCCACCTCTCAGGGACCATCACCATTCCACCTGGAACAGCAGCAAGCTAATACAACAGCCATCGCACGCAAATTAAATGTGCTTTAGCACTGTGTTTTATTATGAATACAAACTTTAAAAAATAAGCATCACTCACTAATACTTTTTTCCCCAGCTATGTTAGATAGCAAAACTAATGTTAGTCAACTGTTGCACTGTTCGATTCTGTGAAGTCTCAAGCTAAATTTTTCACGAATGCCTTCTTTGCAGAGCACAGGGTATACAGAACAGACACACGTGATGTAAAGGCTGGACATCGTAAACACTGTTACCACTGCTATGTAGAAATGTCCCAGACTTGTGAATTGCTGGTGAGTATGAAAGTATACTGGGGAGAGCCCCTGTACCCCCCCTCCCCCCCACATTTTTTCCTATGTAACTATCAGAAACAGGAGAGCAGAATCAATGAGCTTCCAGTCTGACTCGGTGCAGCCATTCGATGTGGACTAAATGAGCGGATAAATTTCTGCAAACCCTGATATCCATGAATCACATACAGATGCTGATGTAACAGCGAGAGGGTGTGCCTGGAATTATTGAAAGGGAACCAAATGACAAGAAGAACAAAGACGGGTGAAACTGTGACAACTCCATTTAGATAACTGCTAAGAAATATGCATCTCATGAGACTTCTTCCACCAGAAAAAACACAAAGAGACCAAGCACACGCTTACAGTTGCTGCTTTACAAGCCTCATCAAGCAGAAGGGATAACTGAAAGGTAACACAAGACAACGAAATCAATTTGTCCACCTTGAAGCCAGGCAAACACGTTGCCCAAATTATCTGCCTGGCAACAAATGGGCAGAAAAGGTGGCAGGAGGAAGAAAAGTCAAGATACCATTTGAAAAATCATAGATGATGTCACACTGTCAGCTACTACGTCTTAAAATCCCAAACTACTCCTGATCATTGTTGCAGAGGAAATGAGAAGGATCTTCGTATAGAAAAAGAAGATTAATTTTAGAAGACGACTCAATAAAAAATGTTTATGCATCTTTGAGAGAAAAAAAAATATATAGGTGTGCTAAGATATTAGTCTGCATTAAATTGACACAGGCAGTCTTTACTGAAGAATTCGAGATTGCTTGTGGATGAGCCAGCAACCACATACAAGAGAAAAAGCTAATTGAACATCCAGTACAGTTGTACACTTTTACCAGAGGAAATGAAAAGAGAGAAGAGATTTTCATTGGATGCATAGCAGACCTTTTAATATACTAGTTTCAGAGGAAGACATCTTGTTCATTACACGATTCCTGGCCAAAGTGGTTTTTGAATAAATGAGTTTCAATATTATTAAACCAAGAGAGACACATGCTTGAGCGTTAGCTTGATCATGCTCACATGCTAACTCTGACAAATATCGCTTTTCTAAAAAAGTAGTCTTTCTACAAACAGAGAGAGTAATCCAATAAGGAGCTGAACTGTCATAATGTACTGAAATTTAAGAGTTTGAGAACAGATTTCATCGAATTTCATAAATATTTTGTTAGGTTTGTTTTCTTTCTTCATTAAGTAATGCTTTAAGACAGGTATGGACAAGCTACAGTTTCTGTTACACAACAGCAAGCTCCCATGATAAACTTGATTACAATAACCCTTTCAGCAGTGAACTTCCTCCTCAGCTTTTTTTTTTTCTTTCAAGTAAAAGCCTCACCCTTGCTTCTTTTCATTCTGCACTGCTTTCTACCCTGAACAAGTACAGCATGCACCTGTTAAAATGCACAAAAAATACAGAGCTAGACAGAAAAAAAATAAATCCCACAGACAGAGGCAGCCACCCCAACAAAACTGAGATTACAAGGTATCTCAAAACACCAGCAGACCACAGCAGGAATCGCTGCTTGTTTTGGAAAGTAAAAACAGCATTAGAAGATTATTTTTTAAATAAACAAGAACAACTGGCTTCTGTCTTAATTTGAATCCTTTAAATAGTTACCACTAAAAAAAATATAAAAAAAATCATATGGCAATTAATCTCATCCAAATTTTAGACAGGAAAAGAGGCTCTTACACATCAGACCTTAAATGTTTTTAGAACAGGATCTCAGCAAACAGAGCAATGTGTCTAAAAGCCAGTCTGGTGGATATACTTTCCAGGGAAGCAGAAAGCCATTGTCATTCCAGTCTGAACACTCTGGGAGAAAACAGAGCAAACACTTGACCTGCATTCACAAGTTTATTAATAGATTTAGTCAGGCATTAACTTTGTTTGAATCAGCCCCAAACTAAAATATAAATACGCAATTCACCAAAACCTGGAGTGTGAGACAATCCAAACAGCAGCAGTTTCCTAGGAGCTGTGGGATGACTTGAAGACCTGGGTATTAGCCAGTAACAGATTATTAAATGATAAAATAACCTTTTGAAAAGCCACTGTGAAAAAAAAAAAAAATAAATACGGGGACAACTTTACAGGATTTTCGAAATCTTCAGGTTTCCTCATGATGGTGCCACAAACCCACCCCATTGCCTCAGGCAGGTCTCTTTGTCCCAGTTTTCCACCTTGTGATAGAGCAGCACGACACCACCCCTGAGAGCCCGGCCCTGGAGGAGCAGCCACCGGGCAGCCAAAGGCACCTCGTGGGATGAGGGGGAACCACCAGCACCAAAAGAAGAGAAAGAACCAAATATTCCGCAGCTGTGCTGGCTTCACATGGCACGCACTAAAGCAGGCTTAAACTCCCATATTAAATGAAGAAAAGGAAAAGAGATATGGAGCGGCTCATTTTTTTTATTGCGTGTTAAACTAAGATGCTACAATATGAGATGAAGTGA
The DNA here is from genome assembly GCF_028500815.1 of Rissa tridactyla. Lineage (NCBI taxonomy): Eukaryota > Metazoa > Chordata > Aves > Charadriiformes > Laridae > Rissa > Rissa tridactyla. The sequence continues at coordinate 110,358,317 of NC_071468.1, read as the reverse complement.
TTAATGACTACACCCTAGCACACTTACACATCAGTCTCAGCTAAAAGCAAATTCATTCCAGTAATTCCTAAATTCCATACGCTTTACTTTAAAACCTTAATCGCTATTCAAAGACATGAAAGGAAGACCGTATTAGCTTAATCTATTCACAAATCCAAGACCTGTGCTTACTTTTAGGGCCCCAAAAAAATTGCACAGAACTGAAGGCTGTTTAGAAATATTATGGGTAAAATGGAAAAACCCTTAAGGTGCCATCTCTGCCATTCCAAGATGGCTCCCCCACGGCCTAGAATTTATTTACTCTTACATGGCTTTTCACGTTTCTCCTCTTACCACATTTCTAGGCCAGACTTCTTGCCAGCGTTCCTTCTTCCTCCTAGTGTTGGGATCATCACTACTACTCAAAACCAAGAAATTTCACATTGTGAGTTTTTAAACAAGCAATTCCTTTAGTCCCTCCACCAAAACAAACCAAAGGATCACTAGAAAAATACTGGCATTCAAAACCCTTTTTCAAAAAGCAGTTTTTACTTAAGAAAACTGTATAGCTTTCATTGCTTAGGATTCTTTGACATAAGCTAGAGATACCCCTTTTAAGCACTGATTTTGCATATTTTTACTATTTAATCATTCCTCAACATTTTTCAAGCTGAATACGAAACATCTCCAGATCTTTAAATCTGAAACTTTGAAGGATGGTATTTGGTTCACCTAACTTAAAGGCTTGAACTATGACTTAAAAAGGAGTTGTGAGATAACTAGTTAATGAAAAATGAAGTTTTACGATCTTAAAAAAAAGTCTCCTCAGAACACAAAAACCACAAAATGAAACCGTAACTAAAATCCCAGAACAACAACAACAAAAAAAAGCGTCTGTACCACACCAATCCATAAAGATCTACTTAGCATTGCATCCAGCAGCAAGCAAGAGAGATGCGTAGGGAGGAATTTAGGAACCAAACAAGCCACAATGACACTTCACCAAGTACCTGTGCAGCTTCACACCGTTTGTGCCCCAGTCAGCAGTGAGATCGCTGCATTTTTTAGTTTCAGATACCTTTTCTTTCCTGGCATTTGTCCAGTCGTTATCTGGCCCTTTCAACACCCAAAACATCCTACCGCAAGGAGTTTCACCAGTTACCCACAAGACACGGGCAGCCACATTTCCTGCTGTTTGATTCTGAATCTGCAGAACAGCAACCTTTTCTGACACCTCCCAGTCCTTGTACTGGAAGAGACATTGAAGAGTTGCCTCCCAAACACATTCTACAAACTATCGCCCGATCTTCCTTTAAGTCACCTCTTCTTTAGGCTGGAAAGTTAGTAGATAAAGTTAATTGTCTCCGGTAGGAAAACTGTCCCTACATTTGATGATCCCTGTTGTGACACTCTGTACCTCTTACTTAGTTCTTCTGTAACTTTGAGAAGAGGGAGAACAGCAAGAAAAACCCAGCCAGAATTCCATGGAGTATTTAAAAATATGGGTGCATGATAGATTTATACATTGACATAAAGTTGATCTCCATTTCTGTACTAGAAGTCAGGAGTTATTAGAAAATAATTCCAATGTAGCTGGGCTACAACAACGGCATGTTTGAAAACAGCAACACGAAGCGATTACAGAAACATGTATAATTAAGATCACGCCGATATTTAAATTAAGGCTGGTACATGAACATAATAGCATTGACAACACCTGTTTACGGAAAATGCTACAAGTTTTATTCTTTAAAAAATAAAATCTCTTCCTATTTAACAAACATAACAGCATGGACAAATCTGTTGACTGACATGTACGTCATGGGTGTGCTTGGACACAGAACAGACAACGGTGGGGAAAAAAAAAAAGTGTATCTCTGTGTTTTAATAGCAGCTCATGGGCCACTGAATCATCTTTTTTTAAAGAAAACCAAAAAATAATGTGTAATGCTTACCCACTGTAATGATGCCACACAAAAAACCGCAAACTTGCACTGTATCTGTCTTTTAAGGTCTTCTTCCCACTCACTTTATCTTTACTTGTACTACTTTCACCAAATTGACTCAATAGACTCATATATATATATATATATTTTAAAAGTCAACTGTAGGACAGGAAGAAAATTTGAGACATTTCAAGATGTATTTTCTCCATCTGTGTTCTCATAACCGTGAAGATCAGAGAGTATATATTCCAGTAGATGCAGAATGGGGCAGGTTTGCCCTTTTTTTGTTCTTCCCCTCCTTCCCTCTCCAGTAAATCTGATCAATGGGGTAGCATTTTTTCAACACTTGTTCCAAACTGCTCAGAACATAGGATTAAGGATTTTATCAAGAAAGAAGAGGAAAAAAGTGAAAAGACAAGACTGAATAGAATGATGAAGACTAAGCAACTTGTAGGTATACTTTTATTTACATCATGATTTTTTGTTTAAAATTATCATTCTTCTTTAGAAATGACTTCTGCAAGTTAGGTAGTCTTTACTTGCATCGATACAGGCATTTTACCTTTTCCTACAAGGTTTACTCATCAAAAATGGTCAGCAGACAATTTTATTTTAAAAACCATCTCGGTTGTAGTCTTTAGCTTTCGTGAAACTAGAAAATGATTTAACATATCATCATTCAAAATAGTAATGTCAGTTTAGTGAACACGTTGTCGTCACCTATCAAATTCCCAATACCAAAGCAGTCACCAAATGGTATAAATCGTTTCCACAGTAAGAATTTCAGTACAGTGACCTCATGCAATATTCAGAATACAAAAGTATACAGAGGAATTTTGCTCCTCCTTAGACAGGGGGACAAAAACCATAAAGCCCTAGAACAGTGATTCATTTCATCTGCCCCTCCTAGAGGAGTACTATAATTAGGAAACTAAATCCACACCCACAACTAAAGAAATAGGAGCACTTAAGAAATACTGTGAAGTTTATAAACTTCTATTGACATACCCAAACTCTGTAATGAAGCAAATGCTAATCCTTCTGCTTTTAAGTGGATGAAATTATAGTACCATAAATAGCATCTTTGATATAAAACAATCACAAAGAATGAAATATCATTTGCTGTACAAAAGCACTCCGCCACATTGCATCCAATTTAGGGTACAAATGAGGGAATGTTACCAGAAAACCCAAGCGACACACTAGCCTGATGAGCAGGACAAATATCTATCATTTTTAGTAACACTAAAGACAGTCATCATGAGATTCCTATGGATCTTCAGTGGTCAATATTACAGCTTCATATCAGCTTATGCCATATAAGCTTAGACTTTACCCAGAATATCTATCCCCTGGCTCTATGTTTGGATAAAGGCTGGTATGAGCCGTGTGCTCTACAGCCATTCCTGAGTAACATCATCCTCACAGACATCCCGCTCTTCCCTGAGCACCTCATGGTTTGAATACAGACCTTACTCTTTCCTGCGCTGCAATAAAGTTTGCTGCTCATCTATTTGCGTGAGAAGATACTAATTTTTTCTGTATTCGAAAGAATGATGAAAAAGTGCTTAGGCTTTGTTCTCAGTGCAAGGTCGGAAGAATTACCACTGTGAGGGAAGGCAGCATGCAAACTCTACGAGCTTGCCCAGCCCTCCAGGAAAAGAGCTGAGCGTAGGCAAGAAGAAAGAAGCATCAACATCTAACAACAGTCCCTCTGCTAACCTCCGTCTATCCTTCTTCAGTATCTACGTTTAAGTCATCTAATGAAAATACTCTCGGTAAGTGATAGAGCTAGCTACTTTTCAAAGCCTCCCAAGGAAGATCCTATCTAAGCTTAGGCACTTCAAACACAGTAAAATATTTTATCAATTTGTGACTGCAGGAAACAAAACAAATCAGAAGCAGCTCAAAAGTATCTAACAGGAAAATGCAGGCAATTGTTTCCAAGGAGAATAAGCTGTGTAATACACTTAGATACAGAAGTGATAGTTTCTACGTGTTATTCGGTACTGTAAATTCAAAGAACTAGTTTTCAAGAAACTTGTAATACTGATGCTACTTCCGGTCAGAACCAAATCATTCAGCCAATCTTAGCAGCATAAATTACATGAACCCCTCACACTTTATAACGAGCTGGAAGAGACGATTAGAAATTAGCGAGGACCGAATGCCGAATTACTTCTAAAATTAAGACACTACCCTCAAAAGCTGAAGAATACAACCAAGTCCTAGTTTTGGTTATATAGAGCAGGTGATTGTCAAAATATTGAGCAAGCTTCTCTTAGTCCATGAGAAACCCTCCAATTTTATGTTTTCCTCCAGGCTACCTGACAGTTCTCCTGCCCCCAACATTCACAGGGAAATCAAAATCAGGAAGCGTCTTGAACTACTTAAACTCATCAGCTAAATTTACAAAACAAAATGGCTTTTACTATGCTTGAACAATGCTGAATTGATTCAAATACATTTTTGTGGCACATTCCCAACCAGGTTTTACTGAGCAACTCTGTTGTTAGATGGTCACAAGGCACAAAATGTTTATACAGCACAAGTATTAATAACTGTATTCCAATTGTAACGTTGCCTTCAATGAAGAGAATCAGAAAAAGGAGCTAAATCTGAGGTTCAATAGCTTTCATCTTCCTGCCATAGTAAAACTTATCAACACATAACCATATTGTGACATAAATTATTAGCATTACATCGTTATTATGGACCTGGAAGAGAAGTCCAGCACTGGGTAGTACTGCACAAGGATAAAAGTCCTGAATTTAAACATGGCTCTCAGTAGGATAGCGAACAATACGAAAACATGTAGCTCCTAGATATGAAAGTATGTGATTTAGACCTCTCCAAATACAGCTCGGGCAGGTCCCTACACTCCCAGGCAGGTCTGTCATACCCCTCTTTTTATTGTGGGATCAGGGGATAAAGGGAAAACCATAAATAAAAGATCCCCCTTTTGAAGCAGAAGGGGGGATCTCTCTGCATAGTGCTCAGGGACAAGCTCTTGGTTAAAAAAAGGCAAGAAACAGCACTATAGGTATTCTGCAATGAAACAAAGAGGTAAAGGCGACTAAGCTGTAAGCAGCAGGGAAACGAAAAAAAAAAAAAACAACCCAAACCTTGAATTTCAATGCCACAGGTAAATAGGTAAGTCGTGAAACAAATACGAAGAAAAAGCAAGATTGTTCTGTAACTGGAAAAAGGATATGAATACATCTTGTTAAAATAACATGTAAGGAAGAGAAAAGTTATGTCTACAAAAAAGCAAAACAGTATCTGATAAAAACAAGTATTTTACAAAGGAGAGGCACGGATAATTTACACACAAGAAGCTTCAAGGAAATAACTGAGGAGCTCTCTGAAACACAAATGTTGTTTTTTAAATAATCCTAAGAAATTCTAAACATCAAAGAACTCTCCACATTAATATGCAGTATTTAAAAAATGTAAACGGGGAGATTCAGGAACTCTAGAATGATTAGCTTGGCACAGATCCTGAACAAAATAATACAATGGTAATGGGAAAAATGGAAGCTAAAAATATCCTGTCAGTCAAGCAGCCTTCATAAGGTCAGGAGAGGAGAGAGCCGACTGAAGCTCCAGCTCCCACAAGGAGCTGCTCTGAAAAACCTTTTTCCTTCTTTATGGGATAGTAAAAGGGGACCCAAATCAAAATTACTACAAAGTTTCACTGGAAGACCGTAATTCATAATTGTACTCAAAACTCAAGAGCTGCTCTGCTGGAAAGCAGAGTTTGCAGAACAAAGGAGCAAAACAGAAGCATCCTTGATAGAAGAGGGATATATTGGTAAATTCATCTCAGAAATCAGATCTCCCAAATCCTCAGCAGAAGTGAGATTTGATTGAAGGTGACACAGAAAGGTGGGTGCCAGAAGGATTAGTCACAGAGGAATACAGATACAAAAGTGCTGTCAAGAATAAAATCAAGCAAAATCTAAAAAAAAAAAAAAAAAAAAAAAAGTAAAGAAAGAAATGGAATAGAAGAACAAAAAGAAAATACAAGCTATAGAATACTGTAAAAGAAGAAACCAAAGAATTGGAAAGCTTCCAGACAGCGTAGAGAAGAATGATCATCTCTCAATGTTTAAAGCAAGCCTTTCACTCCCAAATAAAAGAGGAAAGAAATCCAAGCTAGGAAGGGTGTGTTCCTCCAACTCAAATAAAATAAAATAAATCCAAAGGATCATACAATAAAATGCTCTGCACTAAAGTGGCACTTTCTCACAGGAGCTAAAGTTTTCCAGTCTACTTTATAAATACATTATAGTACCTACTTCAGCACCTGTGAGAGGTTACCTTATGGAAAAGAGACCCTGGATGAAACAGACCTTTTCTTAGGAGAGCAAATATTTCTTTTCAAACTCTTCCTTTTCCCATCAACGCGAACATCAGTTCATAGAATACTCTAGGTTGGAAGGGACCTTAAGATCATTGTCATAAGGGAGCATGAATTAAAATTTAAAATTTAAAGTGAACACAATGGAGAGCTGCCCAGAGCTACCGGCCTAATGTGACACAGACAAAACCAGACATAATTTTAATATAGAATGATAAGCTATTAAGCCTGAAAGAAAAAAGGTACCGGGGGGAAGAAAGGAACAAGAAGCCTTTCAGTTAGATGGGAGGAAGGGGTGAAAATCCTGACATGTGCTTTTGTCTTTCGTGATTCTTCTTCTCTTGTCCACAACACTGATTTCTGACTAGCACAGTATATTGCTGCCACTTTACCAAGGTACACTCAAGATTTTTCTGCAGGTAAAGGTAAGGAAAATGCTAACATCCCTCTCAGTCGGAAGTTTAGGAAGGATTTCTGTATTATGGAAAAACCTGAAGAGTAACACAAGGAATTATTTAAGAATCAAGACATCTAGGGATGAAAACGGGCAAATTATATAGAGTAGAATTCCAACTAAATAGCTTCGGTTAATATGGGTACATTGAAGGCAGGATGTTTAAAAGGAAACAAAAAAAAAAAAACAAAGATAACCAAAACTAACCTGGATATTCATTTTCTCACATTGCAAGGTCAAAGCTGTCTGAATACGTACATTTCTTCTTATAGGCAGGAATACTTAGCGGATTATAAAAAACAAAAACCGCAGTGGAAGACAGAGAGGAATGGAATTAAATAATAAAAAAAAAAAAGGAATCATTTTTAAGATACAGGCTCCTAGACAGCAAGGTGTATCAACAACACTGTCAACACTGAAGCATTCAATGGCCTTGTAAAAGGCAGAAGGTTTCAGACAGAATTGTGCAGCTACTTCCATGTAAGATTTAAAAAGAAAAAAAAAAAAAAAGAAAAAAAGAGAAAGGATTATATAGAGAAGCCACTCTATGACCACACTTTAGGGCAGAAGTAGTAGCAAGGATTATTCAGTAAATACCCCTTCCTTCTGTCTTCGAAGGCAGGCTGGTGGACAATTTCTGAACAGAATTCATCTAACACCCACCAAGCTCAACTCTCTCCTAGGCTCCCCATCCCTGAGAAAAAAAGAGATTCTTAGTAATTTTAGGAAGAAAGGAGTTATTTCAAAGTTGGAGGAGAAACAGAGAGGGGAACTTCACTGAGGTCACACATCGGGCTCCTTGCCAAGTCCAGATATTTGTGCATCTAAAAAGATGACCATTCCAGAAGCTCCTCAGAACAACAGCATCTGAAAGATATTTATGAGACTACACCTGTCCTGTTCCACAGAGCACATACTCCAAAGCGATGTGTTTATTATCTTCAATACTTTAGTAAACCATGTTGCCCAACAGCCATGGGAGTCACCTGCTTACCTATATATATACACGTACATTTAAGTTTTTGTGTGTGTGTGTGTGTGTGTGTGTGTGTGTGTGTGTGTGTGTGTTAAGAATGTGAGAATCACAAACACAATTTATTTTTGGACCTTAAAAAAAGCCAAACAAACTGATCTACTATGCATTAATGGTAAAATATGCCAAAAAGTAATGAGTTTTATAAAAAATAATGAAAGCTAAAGGTAAACTTGAGACAGCAAAGCAGACCCAAAATAATTACAAAAGAGATAATCGGGTATACAGTCCTGAGTCAAAAAAGGTAAAAAACCCCAGATCTATGGCAAGGACAAGTTGTTGCTAGCTCAAGAGAAAAGGGATTTTGTATGATGAGGATACAGATAAATCCCTAAAAGCAAAATAGAGGATGTGTATCTTAAGGATGTATCCCTACTTCAAGCAGAAAAGGAAGAGGGAATTTGTGTGTAGCTCCACTGAAGGACAGATACTACCAATAAAAATACAACAAACTGAAAGCAAATTAGCCACGGAACTTTATACATATTACTACTAATTTACAAATTTGTTTTAGCTCCTACACTGGTAGGCTTTTAAAGAAACAGATATTCTCTGCATTAAAAAGGAAACAAAAATGACTTCCACCTAAAAGAGAAGATATGACTGCGCTCACCAAAGATGTGCTGGCTACTGGCACAAGCTCCAAGATCAGCAGGGATTTATTGAAGTTAAACAAATTGCAAATAGCAAGAAAAAAAACTTGATCTCCTGCATAGAATAAAAATCAAAACTTAAGTATCTTATTCTTTCTTGATGCATAAAAAAAAAGGTTTTAATCAAATGGAATGATAATACTTGTTTTAGAAAAATGAAATTTTGCAGAGTAAGATGAAAACTTTCTTTTCTTCTCTTGTATCGGGAAATTAAAACTTCTGAACTAAGAACAGAGCAGGAGCATCCTGCTACTGCTGCTGTTTGCCTTCTGAACCCTCTGATCGTGCATTTAGGTAAAACTCATTTACCAAAGGCTAACTTCTAACATAATCACGATTTTCATAGAGGGAGGGATAAATAGGATGATTAATCAAGTGAAGACTTAGAAAAGAGACTTGGAGCAATGGAAAAATAAACACGTATGGAAGATAAACAACTGATTTTACACAAAGATCTTTTATAAAGTACTTTTATCCTTCATAAAATACTCATGAGAAGAGTACTTCTGTCCAGCTAGGACCTGACACGTTTCTAACAGTTATGCATCATAATAAAGATGATACAGAGAGGTGGAGGCTCCTTTTCCCTTTATTTATGAGGCAGAGCTCCCAGACTTCTGGACAGAGATGTCCAGATAGGATAAACTTTGTGATGGGTATTTTAAATAAAGTTCAGTTTGGGCAGAATGAAAAACTATGTCCTTATTATTAGCTATTCCATTACTAAAATATGAAGGGCTTATCTGCCACCTACACTGAAAACGTGAAATGGAATACAAAGCATACTATACCATTTGAATCATAGCATACTTGAGGTTGGAAGGGAGCTCTGGAGATCGTTGAGTCCAACGCCTCTGCTCAAAGCAGGGTCAACTACAGCAAGCTGCTCAGGATTGTGTCCAGTCAGGTTTTGTGCATGTCCAAAGATGCGGACTCCACCGTGGTTCAGGGCAGCCTGCTCTAGCATTCAGTCATGCTTACAGAAGAAGTTTTATGTTTAAATGGAATTTCCTGTATTTATCATCAACTCCTGTCTTTCTACTGGGCACCACCAAGAAGAGAGCCTGACTCCATCCCCACTCCTTCCCGTCAGGTGTTTACACACATTATTGAAATCTCCCCCAGCCTTCTCTTCTCAGTGATAAAAATCCCAGCGCTCTCAGCCTCTCCTTGTATGACAGATGCTGCAGTCACCTCTAATTGCTAAATTGTACGCGGGACAGGCAAAAATTGTCAGTGATATAGGCTTACACAGCACAGAAGTTCATCTGCTGGAAAGCCTCAGACTAGTCACATTCCTTGCACATGAAATACTACTACTAAATGACGAGGCATAAAAAAAAATAGCCTTATGCATGTACACGTACACACGTCACTACATAGAAAGATAGAAAGTAGATGTGACTCACCTTGTAATAATTGTTGCATTTATTTTTTTAAAGCTATAACAACTTCAACCTTGTACAAATTCCATATATTTTGGGTATCTGGGAAATTGTTACTGAAAAAAAGCATTAAGCCACTGAGAATATTTTTATATAAGATGAGTCTTATCAGTTAGGCTTCGTCTGTACTCAACTGATAAAACAATACTTAGTATGACTTCAAATCCTTCAAGCTATGATGACATAACTACTTCTTGACTCAAATTTTGGCTGCAGGGAATTAGCACAGGACACAATTAAACACACTAAAAAATCTGTTCAAAATAAAAAGGAGACATATTGAATAGTCCTCTCAGTTATCAAGATTTTTGACCATGTTTGCAGCTTACATTCACTAGACTTGAAGCACAATAAATAATGGCATTAGAACATCTTATCTGCCTGGTCATTAACAGTCATAATCCCCTAAAGGTTTTGAAGATAATTGTCTATAGAAAATTATATACAGAACACCAAGGAGAAAAGAAAGCAGGCTGTATTTTCAGGATGGAGTATTGCACAATCTGACTTCCTGATCCAGGAAAATAACCTCATCTCTTGAGTTTCTCAAAACTCAGATGTCAAAACCAGATACAGTAAACTATTGGTAATCTCAGTGCTGCAATGAGCAGCAAGATCAGTTCTGAAACATGAGATGCAGGAAACAGTCAGGAAGGTTTTTACAATTATCATCCCAATGACGCAGTCAAAAATGTTAAAACTAAACCTGAGGATGCATTACACTAAAGGCACATTGAAGGTAAAGTAGGAAGCAGATATTCCTTGAAAGAGGAAGCCACGATAATACTGAAGTGGCTGGAAAATAAACTGTACGGTAAGTTTACAGAACTTTCCCTATGTATCTCAATGAAAACAAATTTAAGAGATTAATTGATTAGCATGATTGCCTACTTATGCTTTGGAAGCGAGGGGTGCAAGTGTCAGTATCACAGACAAGCAAGATGGAAGTCAAAAGTTACACAAATTCAGCTTTCAGATCAGCAAGTTCCCATAAGCTAAGTGGCAGACCACACTAGACACAGACTCATCTTAAGCAATAATAAGAGGAAAAGAAATTCATATTTGGGGTTTTTTTTCCCCAGTTTGTCAAAAAAGGAAAATGCATATATGCTATACAAGTGTTTAAGCCAGAGAATGAAATGGCTACTTCTTTTTTTAAATAAAAAGTGGAACAAGATTAAATTTACCAGCTTCTAGCTCTCAAGTTGTCAACCCCCACTTCCGTGTCAGGACATGCTACAATCCGTAGTGGAAGTGTGCTTATGGAGGGACAGTAACATAATCCAAACTGAGAGCTCTGGGAGAAAGCAAGCTAATAGGGACTGACGAAATCAGCTTTGGGATTGGGATCGGATCATCCTGCATGCCAGAAACAGCTCTATCCCAAAAGAATGCAGTAGGATCCTCCAAGGGCAACGGTCATCTCCTCTCTGCAATCCAGATCTCCCACTTTGAGGCATGGCACAAGTTTCACAGCTGCAATTCATATGAAAATATTATCTGTGTGATTCTTAGGATTTGGAGTGGAGTGTTATTTTATTTAATTAGACCAGAATAAAAGTTCTGTGTAACCATTTTTCAGAGACAACACTACCTCCAAAGGATGGAGGCAAAGAAGGACAGAGAGACTGAGAACTAAAAGAGCTTACAAAAAAAAAAATTACACCCACATTTCAACCTGATCTATTAAGGAAAGACCTAAGACAGAAAAAGAAATCAAGAATTTTTATATTATATTTATCTCCTGGTTTTTAAAAGTTGAGGTAATAACAGGCAGGATAGCAGTAGTATATAAAAAAAAATGCTACACATTAGCTTCTGAACAACTCACGACCTGCTGAATATAAGCTGCATATTGGAGATGGTAACATTACTTGCAACGTCATCACTGGGGGCTTGGGCTACAAACACCTTACAGCAGGCAAAAACCTAGCTTTTCCTGTTAGCAGAATTGCTGCTTTCTGCTCTTCAAAGCTAAGATTTTAGTTGCTCACTTCAAAAATCAAAAATAAACCTTTGTTCTGCAACACAAACACCAGTGGGCAATCGTTACCACAACACGTAATAATCTTAAATAAGGGAAATTTACATTTTACTCAAGACGGTCCATCACTCTTCAGCTTCTAGAAAGGCTGTAACCCCTTATGTAGATTTTAGGTTTGATATATTTCAACCAGTACAGCAAGAAACAGAACAAAAGATATCATCTAAACCATATTTTATGAAAAGAATATGGAATTACAAACAAATTCAAGAGATATTTTAAATAAGCACCAAAAAGGGTAACTTATTGCCCTTAATCATGAAGCCAAATCCTATTTCTGAGTGTTCCAAAAGCAGTTCTGAATATCTTTTTCTCCACAAGTACTTATTGATTTCGGTTTAACTTAGGTAATCAGCTTAATAAGGCTGGTTAAAGATTAAAGCACTCCAAGTCACAGAGCGCACCAGTTTCTGCACAGGCTCCAATAATGTGAAACATGAACTCCACAACATAAGAATAGATTTAATCAATCTATTAGTACAGTGACCAAAAAAATTAAAATACCACAAGATAACTAGGTTTTTGTTGTGGTTTTTTTTCCTTAATCTTTCCCTTTAAGAAAAAAAAATTACCTCTACACGAAAGATCTTAAGATCAAGTCCATATAATTTCATCTTCTCCGGAAAATGCTGAAAAACATTCAGATATGGAATATGACCTTCAACAACAAACCTGCATTAAAAAAAAAAAAAAATGAAGACCAAATCAAAATAGTATTTGGTATGACAAACGCATATATTTATTCTAAAATTAATACACAAATCAATTTCTGATTTGAAATAACATTAGTATTATACTGCCTAAGCGATTCTACCCGAAGCTACACACCCTTAAATGCTCCACAGGACAAAAACCAGTTCAATCGTTTAACAGGCCTTTACGTTGAAGCTCAGATACGATTGACAAATGATAATGTTATGGCAGCAAGCTTACAATCAACATGCTCGTATGGAGTTTGTTCCACACATTCTTCAGCTACTGTGTTTCTGAAACTGCTTTAAAGCCTCCTTGGAATGGTATAGAATTTTTTTTTTTTTTTCAAAATTCTAAAGCTTTAAGTAAATTTTAGTTTTAAAACACACACTTTCTGCTGGAGAAGTTTGAGGCAGGTAATGTGGCAGGGAAGAGAGTCACAGAATGATGAGCAGATACACAGAACTGAAAGCCCATTAATTACATCTGTATTCTGTTTTGTTAAAAAAAAAGTATTATTTGGGTATTAAAAGAAATGGGTTTGTATACTAATTAATTTTTTTTTTTTAATTTGCACCCAAATAATGCATTTTTTTGTTAAAAACTGGCTTTGGTAAGTGGTTGACAGTATTATTTGGGATTTTTCTTGGCTTTTTCATACATATACATATATAAAAGTATACACACACACATATATACACTCATAAGATGGGGCTTAACAACAGCTACTAATAAAAAGCCACCACCACACCAATCCCCTGCTCTTATCTAACACCTTAGGTGACATTCACAGCTGCACTAAATTGAAGAACTTAAAACTTGAGTGATGGCTTCACAAAATGGATTGAGCCAACCTAAGAGCTCAACATAACTAGTACTCTGGCTGTGTGCTCCTGTTGCTCATCATCCTCTTCTACAAATGTAACTCACAACAGCAAAAGCTTGCCCGTTACCCTGTTTCAAGAAAGGTTTGTTTCCCACCACCTAACAAACTGGGGAGGCTCACAGATGGTTCCAACAAGTGCCTCACAGAGGCAGGAGGAGAGAAGAAAGGGAAGCAAGACCTTCCTCTTTCAGCAACAGGGACCCATTACTGGTTCAGCTGATGATAAGCTTTGGCTGACACGTGTTAAGGTGCAATCACACAATTAGCTGACAGATCTGAAGAGCTGGTACCAAGACACCAAGAGCAGCAACCTCCTGAGCCAGCACAGCAACAGCTGGAAGAGGACAAACAATCAAGACCTTCCTTGGGGTGTGGTGGAGCAGTGATTGCAGCCAAACCACCCTAACAGCTTGCTGCCTCCGAAATGGGAAATCCCACCCTCCCTGCAGTCCTCTGCCACACACTCCTCCCTGCTGACAAAAGCACTTGTGTGACTTCTCAGACAGAGGATTAGATTGAAAACGAGTCTTTTGTTTTCCAGGGTTTGATTTCAACTAGACAGATTTCCAGACTCAGCTGACTGCAGGGACGTTATTGCCAGCACAAGGCTGAAAGGGACTGTGGTGAAGCAAATTAACCTGCGCCAAAATATCCGGTGAAATTTTCTTTTGCAAAATTAGTTTTCTGCAGATCTACTTCTTTCAACTAACATAGCAAAAACTGGATGAATTTAGTACCCAGGGCAAAAGAAAGGGCAAGAATGTTTATGCAGGACCACAGCAGCTCAGCTTGAACTGATGCTGAAACCACATCATTATACTGCAAGAGGCAAGCAATGTCCATCAACATTGGTGTCTTTTTTGAAAAAAAGTTTTCACTAACTTGGCTGTACCAAGTTAAAGCATTGCAACTGTTTAAAAAATGACGACATCTTTCCTAGCTTGAAATTACTGTCTCCGTACAAAAGAATGCTCTTCTCTCTCAGGTTAACAGTTGGTTTTAAGTTCTAAAAATAAATGAAACAGCATAAATACCCTGTTATGAATACAATGTGCTGATGATTCAGGTTTTTAACACTTACTCCAAGAGCCCAGATTTGGAATAGCATTTCAGAACAGTTTCTTCTGCTGTTCTTCCAAACCTTTCATTTACCAGACAGATGATCAAAACACTTGTAAGACTACATTGTATCAGTGAAGTGCTTGAAAACTTGACTGGGCGATACAGTACACAGTCCATGTGCTTTTAATTACAGCAGCAGCATACATTAGTAACGTCCAAGTATGAAAAAAATGCTAGGTCCTCTGCATGCTACGAGGAAATGATGCATCTGTTGAAGCCACACAGTAATGCCACAAACTGATTACAAGTTTAGTCTTGCCAGCACAGCTAGGTATAACCTCATTTGAAAGGCATTAGTTCTCACAATCTCAAAGTCTAGCATCTTGAAACTTTTTCCAAAAGCCAAGAATTTTGTTATTTGGATAAATAATGCAAAGTGTATGGAGTGTTGGGAGACTATTCACAATGGAAAAGGATTTGATGTGTTGCATAGAGTAAGAAGGTTGTTAAAAATGTTATTTTTAAACCAAAACGTTCCTGTCAGAGGAGGTAATTGTACTGTTTTTTCTGCTAAGTATGTCAACTAGCAAGGAGGAATGTATTTTTGGTGTTGTAAATCCTTTAAAAGCTGGCAGATTGCCCTACCATGGTGCCTAAGCATGTATCACAAGGGAGGAGCAGGAGTCAGCTGACTTCAGGGTAGGGAGAAAACCAAACTGAGAAAAAAAAAAAAAAAGGCAGAACTTTAAGTACAACTGTAATTCAGCTGGTTTAAATAAAACAATTTGCCTATAAAGATTTAAAAGGTAATGCTGAATACTTAATGTTTTCTCTGCATAGTTTTCATCTCTGGTCTGTCGCTATTTTGATCTGTGTATCTTAATGCATGCAAAACTGTGAACGTTGTCTGATTTTTTTAAACTTAAATATTCAGAAGTTAGAAAACAAGAATTTTATGGTAGTACATGCAATTTAAAATTCTTTCCCCTTCTTCATCAAACTTGTGAAAGGCAAAGACCTTAAGGGTAGGGAGGGGAAACATGATAATGTAATTACAGTCTTATACAACTATCGTATCATGGTAAAACTTTGCAATACAAATTACATTCTTTTAAACATCACTTTCTGCATTTAATTCAGTTCATATTTTCAGTGCATTTGAAGTCACTGAATCATTCCAATTTACCCACTTTCAAAAGTATTACACCCATAAATTGTACCTAATTAAATGATATCTTCTCATTCAAATAATCTTATTTCAACTTCCAATTATCAGTTTCTGATCATGCCTTTCTGTGCTACGCTTACTACTTGACTTTTTGTCTCCCCTTTTCCAGCTGTTTTTGCTGTTTTCATGTTTCCTCTAAATCCTTTCAAGCAAACGTGCTCATCTCTTAAGGATTTTTCAAGTGCCAAATCAGTAATATACCATAATATGCAAACACCACAATCAACCTTTCCTCTTAACTGTTGACTTCAACAGTTTTGGGTTTTTTTTAAACCACACCATCACACTAAGACAGGAACTTGTGAGGATGTATTTGCCTCATATGACCCCACAGGCTTTCCAGTAACAGTTTCCAAGATACAGTAACCCAAAAATAGATGTTTAATTATTCATTTAATTATTCATTTTTCTCTCCAAACAGGATGGGCTAAGCAAGAATTCTTTACTGTGACCCACTTGCTCTGTCTCAGCAATTGTAATTTACTACTTGGATTTTTGCCATATACAAGCATTATTAGGCACTATTTATATATTTATTTTCTAATCATTGACAAAAATACAGAGTATACAATGGTAGTTCTGATTCCTATAGAATTCCCTTAGGAACATACTGGTCAGTAATAAATCTTGCTATTGAAAACTACTTTTGAGTTCTACTATTTCTTAATCCATTCAATAAATACTTCTGTGTTGAATTCTGAATACTGTGGCATTTTGCTGAACATTTTACAAGCATCTTTTATGCAACAACAGCTTATCCAGTTATGCAAATATGCAATGGTTTGTGCAATTCTGACTGATGAAGGCAACAGCCACCCCCTAAAGTTAAATCAAAGGGTTAAACATTGTTTTGCATAGAAACAAATTAGTTAGTATTAACTACTGTACTTTGAGATGTACAAACCTCCCCTTTTTGAAAAGTACTTGCAAAAGGGCGTTCTTCAATACCCATCCTTCTCAGAAAGTTTGTACAAAGCTAGAAAAGTGCAGGTGGAAGCTGGCACTCCAGGGGGGAGAGATCAGGCTCTGGGGTCGGCTTCCCTTGCATTCATCACGTTTTCAGCAGCAATACTAGTTACACGCACCACAGGTGGGGCATGATGTACTCGTTGCCTTGCCTTTTAGCTCACAGGTTACATACTTGAAAAATAAAAATTAAAGAATTGAAATCTGCCCTATCAACTGAATTTTGAATCAGTTTTTCCTTTATTTTGTCCAAGTTTGCAATTTGAATTGCCAAAGCACAGTTACTTGTGTCTTTCTGTTCCTTAGATTTTGTCAGGGTAACATTTTTTCCCCTCCATCCTTTTAGAAATGCCCAGTATTTCAACACTTGTTAAAAAGCAGTTATCGATATACAAAAGGCCTTCCGAGGAAGATCTAAGAATTCCTTAATTTAAACTATTTGGGCCTGATTTAAAATATTTATTGCTAGCAAGAAAGGTTGAATTATTTTTCATTCCTTAAGTAGACTGGAATATTTCAGTTGGAAGAGACCTACAACCATCATCTATCCCAACTGCCTGACCACTTCAGGGCTGACCAAAAGTTAAAGCATGTTGTTAAGGGCATTGTCCAAATGCCTCTTAAACACTGACAGGCTTGGAAGTAAATAAGGAATGTGTTTATAGCCCTGTAGAGGGGTGAAGGGAACTGCATTGTCAGCAATAGTTTGACGGACTCCATTTAGCATCAAACCCTACTATTAGAACATTTTATCTCTACTACATTAAAAGCTGTATTATTCTGAACTCTAATAATTACAGATACAAAGACATGAAGGCAAAAAAGGACTTCCTGTATTAATTTCTGTGCCCAACGCCATTGCGTGAAGCAACTTAGCTACCTTTCAGATCACTATATACCCCTGCTATTGTTTGTACGACGACACTGATGTAAGTCCTGGAGAATGTTTACTCATTTAATTCTGGCATGCTGACAACAGCAAAAATAGCAGAAGTGTGACCATACACACCTCCACTGGATCTTAAGAAGGTTTGAAGGAGAAGGATAAAAACTTCTTTATCTCCAAAACCGTCTCCCTTACAGGTCTTTGAGATTCGTTGCAAGCAACAGCAGAGAATATTCTCCAGAAGCAGCAGCACAAATTGTTATGTCAAAGAAAAGATAAGACAACTAAATAGAAAGAACTTCTCACTATTTCTGGGCAGATTATTAGGAGGGCAATAGTATAGATCTAGTTTAAAAAAAAAGGTTTTATTTATGAAAGCCACAAATATTTCACTAGAGACTATTCGTACCTTAAGAGATCAGATAATGTCATTGGTTCTCTCAACCAGAGTAACGCCATGTAACAAAATGAAAGGGTCATTGGCATTGTCATCCTCAGTTTCTCCTTTCGGTTCTTCATTAAATACAAGCTACCATCTACCGATCCAGAGCACACAGAGGTGCTTTCTTGGGTTTACGTTAAAAACAGAAAAGAAAAAATAGTAATTGATATGGTACACACACAATCCATGCTATACAGAAAACAAGATAAAGAAACCTTTGTTCAGCAACTAGTGACATTTTGAAATCACCACGTTGAGTAGTTAGGTAGTTTGTGTACTTTTCTACTAAACAGCTGATCTCTAATTTATTCATCTACCAAGATATGAGACGACAACCTGTTTCATAAACTGCTACTTCATTTCACTAAGACATTGGATCACACGAAGAGACAAAACTCACTCTAGTACCCATCAAAACAGGCATTTTGTTGGAAACTACACTTAAACCTGGAGTTCTAGAAGGACGCTAATTCCTATGCAACATAAAACTAACATACTTACAATCTGGAAATGCTATTTTCCATTTGAGAGATAAGGGAACAGTGGGGAAACAAGGGAAAATTTGATGTGCTTAAAACAATGCCTCGGAGTTGGGGATTAAAATAAAGAGTTTTAAACTTCACAGTCAGGACTTCAATGAGAACATGATTTACACTGCAGAAATTTTAGTGAGGTTAAGGTATGTAACCATCCTCCATAAAATCTCTAACTGTGGAAATGTAAGTATTCTTTTAAAACAACATATCTACATTCAATGAAGAAAACCCACCTTCAGAATAAAAATATAGCAAATGGTAAAGAAGGTAGGAAAAAACCCACAAACCAACCACAAAGAAAAAAATTTCCTTATGGAGATGAATCACTGAAAACTAAGAGAAGCAGCAATAAGAAATTTAATTTAGGGGAGTGATTTATGAGTTAGGAACTTTTTCAGCAGTGAAACCTGGGAATTCAGGGAAGGAGGAAGAAAAAAAGAAAAGCCCCTCTTCCCTAGATCCTGACCCAGCTAGGAGGAATGAAAATGTTTTGTATTTAAAGCACGCCAGGACAAAATATCAGCACTGATTCTGCGGAGATTTTCTGACTCTGTTTCCCCACAGACTGTTCACCTGTTCAGACAGGAACAGCAAGGGCTGGATCCGCAGCCTGGGAGCTGCAGAGCCATGGCAAGCAGCCTGCAAAAAAACAGTTTAACAGTTCAGAGAGCTTGGCAGCTCTATGGTTATGCTGGCAGGTGACAGCCAACCCTGTAGGGCGACAGCGGCCAGCGGTAGGTAGAGGTCCAGTGCCCACCGACAGGCAGTATGAAGACAGACATTGCACATACCGTGTTCCTGAGCCAGAATTGGCCTTTGATGCCACCTACCGGCTCCTAAAACGGTGGCCGGTAGCACTAGGGACACAGCAAGAGGTTCAAAGAACCGTCTCAAACACACGCCTGGTACAGACTAAGACAAGGTCTAGGTGACAGCACCCTGAGAGGTCTATCACGTAGAGGTGCGCAAGGGAACAAAAGCAGGAACATCAGTTAATCCTTTTAGTCAACAGTTTCACCTTTTACATGGATACCTGTGCTTAAAGGCAGCTTCACAACTGAAGCTTCATTATTAATTTCACATTTAAAATAATCCTCATTATATTTGTGGCCTTAATGATGGCACTCAATTTCCTTTTATTTCTTCCAGGTTATGCAAGGCTTGACAACACACAGTTACACGCGTATAATAATTTAAGATTTAATAGGCTTCTCTAGCAACATCTCAGTGCTATACTTGGTGGAATTTGCTGTTATCGCTACACCAAAATAACAAAAAAAAAAGCTTGCACGCTGGACAAGCCCCTTAGGAAAAAAAGGGTGTTGAGGTTTCCAGCCTGTAGCAATAAGAGCTCGGTAAAGACAGCACTGAGAAGGAAACCTATGAACCTTCACAAGAATTTATAATCAACTAGAACACATCTAGTATTACTTCTGTTAAATTTCAATACACAAAATAATTCCCGTGTCTGTCTGATTTCAACAAAATGTACTTTTAGTGTTGCTGAACTCTTTATCCATTTCAAGTGCTTTTAGTAAAATTGGTATGACTGCTTAAAGCTGAATTCAGTCTCTGAAACAATAGACCAAGAACACAATAAATTATGGCCTATCTTAAGACTATCCAGCTGTTCTAAAACTCTGAGAAATATAACTATAAAAGGAACAAGTATCAAGGAAGAAAGGAGCTCCTCCAAATGTCAAAAAGGGGAAGAAAATTCAATGGAATATTTTCACTAGAAATTTTTCACTCAATTCTTTCCTCTTCATATAATATATATGTGTAACACCCAAGATCTGCTACATGTGCAAACATAGTTACTCTCTACCTGAAAATTTTGTCATTTTAAAATATAAGGATGAAAGGTACTCATATTCACAAAAGTTTTTGTAACCATTTTTGCACCTTTTTCCCCCCTCTCTAATTATGTTTGGATTTTTTTAAATTTTTTTTTAATTGCTGCAGATCAAGTTTCTCATTCTATTACCATTTCTGAACTTTATGAAATAAAGAGAAAAACATGAATAAACAAGACTGCATTCTTCTGAGGATAGACAGGCAATATCACAGAAGAACAGAAATGTGACATAAAGAGGAGAGTACATAACAGGGGGAAAAGAAACACTGAAACAGACAAAGAAGGAAAAGGCAAGCAAAGAATAAAGCAAAAAAGAAAAAACATCAGAAGTTTAAAATAGAAAAAAAAAGCTTTCAAACATGCCTTGAAATATATTTCCAATATCAGACATTGCAGCATTGTCTGGCATTACACTTGCCCAGTAACACCAAACACTCCCTTTTTCTATAACATTTTAATTACAGAATGCTAAACATTTTAAGTATTTTCAAGTTGATATTGCGAACAGAAAGGAGAAACCGATGGAATGCTAAAAGAAGATTTTTGACAGAAGGGGTTATAGGGAAAGTAGTAAAAAAAATGCAGAGACAAAAGATACAGAAGTACCAAAAATATTGCAAGAAAAAAATTAGAAAGCTAAATATATCTATGAGATGGGAAAAAAACCCAACAACAAAACAAATGCCAAAAGAACAAACTCATGTTTTTTAACATCCAAGTCACGACTGACAGCGCTGCTGTTAGCTAAACAAGTGCTTATTCTTTAAAGCTGCTGTGTTTGTGAATACCTAGTTTTGCAAATATGATAGCAATTTTCTCACACTCCAAATAGGAGGCACGGAGCAACCTTATTACAAAATAGAGAACTTCCTTCTGCATTTCCCATTGTATTTCCAGGTCCTGTTCAATTTTAATCTCTTTGGGTAGGGGTGGGGGGGGGAAGTCTTCTATTTCTGGTAGAATATAAAGTACTCTATTGGCAAACAGGACATAAAAAGTTTACACTTTCCAACCGGTTCCTCCAATTCATTGTACATGAATACACTTTATATATATTTATTTAAAAAACTATACAAAAATGTTTTCCAGATAGCTCAGTTCGTTGCTCCTACCTGAGACCTTGCTAATTGATGAGGCAAAGCTGCTATCAGTCTGCAGATCCCCCTCACTTTCAGACAGAGACAACAACTGAAGAGGGCTTGGTGTCTCCGGTTCACTGTCCACATCAGTACTGCTATCGCATACCTGGGTTTTGTAAATCAGTCATTGCATTCACTACTGTTAGTTACTGTTTCAATCTGAAGAAACCAAATAAAGCATGATAGATGCAAGAACAACAGTAAATGAAGTTTAAACTCAAACTGTTCACATTTTTACTTTCTCTATGAATCACTGGTATGTAAGAAAACCCTGCAAAAATGTATTGTTAAAGGATTTCTCAAGATAAAAAGACCTCTAGTGATTACATTGCATTTCAGTCTGCTACAATGACCAAAAATTTGGCAATACAAAGAATCAAAGCTTGATGAAATAAGTAACTTCAAGAGAGCAGGCAGGAAGGATGGTAGCTGACGATGTATTTTGTATTCTAATTTCTGCTCTATCTACTGACCATCTAAGCCAAGACAAAGCAATATTTTTAAATAAGCAGTTTTCCATACTCGGAGAAGTGTTTGTCTCTCAAAACAGGAAAAAAACGAACAACAAAATGGACACAGGGAACCCTGTTTAGAAGACATCCTTCATACTGAAGTCACATTAATACAAGCTAAATATGGAGCTTGAAAAAATAAGGTTTCTGTTGTTGCTTTTTAGAAAGATACCAAACATCTCATGGGATTTGAGCTTTTCACTTACTGATAATGCTTTGACAGTTTCTCCAGCTGATGTGTTGCAATATGCCTGTTTGGTCTTCTGAAGGTAACGCCTCCAAAAATTGCACAAAACTTCATCCTGATAAATACAAATGGATAGAGATTAGTGCAAAGTTCACAAGATCATTAATTGCTGAGAGAACAGAGCGTAATTTATAACTCAGGAATGTGAATAATGTTCCAGCTCTAATTTTATTAACTGTGATTTATAAACTATGTTTTAAAATTACCAGAGAAACTAAGTTTCTTTTCATATGCTTAGTGTTTTTAGACGTGGAGTTGTTAAATTCACTTTAAAAATTAGAATCTTTTAAAATAACGCCTCCTGTAACACAGGCACAGTGTATACAACTCACAGCGACATCTACATACCTTCATTTGTGGACATACTCCTAATGCTTCTAAAGCTTCAGCTTGTTTCTTGAGTACGAGCTGAAAGCCTTCACAAACATACCATTCACAGCCTCCATCTAAGTTAAAAAAAAAAGTATGTTTTTTTTGTTTGCACTGTTCTGGGTGGTTTTTTTTAACCTTATGCACATTTATTTCCACTTAATATTCAGTTCTCTTGGTATCAGGACAGAGACGTGTCCCCCTATTAAATAATTTTAGCTGGTCTATGCTCTAGGATCTACACTGAATACTCCATTAATTTCCATTTACTCACAGTGTTGATCAAGAGGAAAAGCTACTGAACAAGCACTTCTCTCCACATATTTCCCAAGAATAATATATTTCACTGTAATTTCTAGTGTAGCATTTGTAATTGAGTGGAGAGTTAAGTGACCAGTTTTAAAATAAGTGCAAACCCATCATTAAAAAATGAAATATGATCATTTCTTTCCCATCCCCAGCATAGAAAACTGGAACACATTGTGGTGGTGAGTCAGGCAAAAATCAACCAATATCACCACGTTCTTCACCATTCTCTCCCACAGAATTATACACATTTAAATGAAAGAAACTTTCTCAAGATATTCAGAGCTTCTAGCAAAGCTCAGCACTACACGAATTTCATAGACTTGGCCTTCTCCAGTTTATTCATTATCCCTCAGACCACTCTACATTTACTTTTCACCCTTGCCTCTCTATATTTACTACTCCTTTCTCCTTTTCTGCTGGATTAGGTTTGAGACATTTTCTCAGCATTTCTCAACTTCCTCTTCATTCCCTCCCCACCTGTTCTTCACTATCTTTTCTTCCAATCACACAACACATCTCAACAATTTAGGAGTTATCTGCCCTAAGTTTCTGTCCTGCTTCAATGACACTGGCTTTAACAGTTAACCACAGATAGAGCTTACTCCTATAAATGCATAAAAATAAGTTGCCATAGCATAGTGTAACTGCACTCACAGAAGGGACTGTATGAAGCTAAGGATTTCTTTCTTAAGAAGTCTGGCTAATGAAGAAGATGGCTAATGACTTCCCTAAAAGGAGAAGTAAAACGCATGAAGTGGTACACAGCTCAGACTTTAGGAACAATACAGGCAAGTGGAGGTGTTAAGGTTGTTCCCCTTTTTATTCCTTCCTTCATTTCCCCACAATTGTTCTTTTGAAAGGAATGTAGTGCTCCACTGCCTCCACAGTAGAGCAAAGATAGGTCAGCGTATCAGAGACAAAGCTAACCCCATGCTTTGTAATGCACTGTAATGCATTTTTGCTTTTTGAAAGAGGCCACAAACAGTAAAACATCTACCCAGCCATCACAGAACACATACATAGCTCCAGCAGCAGCCTTGCCATAACACAGTGCACATATCATCATATGTAATGACTGCTATTCCTCTGAAATTAAACTCACGAAATTACAAGTATAGAAGTGACGCTGGATAAAAGACATAACATTGGTTTAGCTATTATAACTGCATGAAATCTCTTCGATGTAGGCTTGCGTGTAGGTTACAGGGCCAAGTACCTGTAATGCAAGCCAGACTGACATTCTAAGAGCTGGACCACCATCATATCTCATGTACAATGACAAACAACTTTTCTGGTTTTGTGATAGCCATCACAAGGAAGGAACAAAGGGATCACCACACCTGAATGCATGCCACTGGTATCTTCAGTGAGTACTGGTTTCCACAAATCAAAGTGGCAATAAGTTCGGTTCAATGCAAAAAAAACCACCACCAGGCTCACAGAGGTCACCTGTGGCTCAGGAATTCACCAAAGGTGACCACTGAAGGTTCCGACCGCATTTGGGGAGTGTATTTTGTTCTTATTTTTACAGTCTTTCCTAGCTATCTGCCTTTGTCCATTGTCAAAGACATAATGGGCTAGGTGAACCCTGGCTGAACAGATACTCTTATGCAAAATACAGAAGGAAACTCATACATACCAGTTTTTTCCTGCTTTTTTAAACCTTTGGAGATTGTCTGGATTCTTGAATTACAAACAAAATCAGAGTTTACAACGTCTGTAGTTCTCTGCAAAACAGGAATATATCTTAGCAAGAAAAAAGCCAGGTGTAACTGGCATAAATAGCCCTATCATAAAACATAACGGGGGAACTTGTTTATATTTCCTAAACTAAAGGGAGACTTTTCATTCAGAAATTGCAAAAATAGAGAATTATATGCGTCAGGGTTTGCCTGCATTGGTACTGTACTGAAGCGCAGCAATACCTCTAAGGCATCTAGACAGTATGCCAGCACCACAGACACAGCAACACAGCATCTTAAAATGGCTCATTTTAAATTGTGATTTCAAGGAACATTAGTTTTATACAGTGTCAAGTCAAGCATGAAAAGAGAAAAATCACTATACTGCCTTCAACTCCTAATATCAAGGAGGAAATCTAATATTTTCTAAAAATAAACCCAAGAAAATCAAAATAAACCTTTTTTTTTTTACCTCAGTAACATTGTGGCAAGATCTGCAATAAAGTCTGCCTCCATCAGTGAGACCCCAGTTCACTTCTGAACATTGGGCACAGCGTTCATTAAAATCTCTCTAAAAGGAAAAAAAAATTATAATAGAGTTTCACACGTGCTCAAGCAAAACAAATGGCACTATTACTAGGTGACTGCAAAGTTTTTGAGATTATTCACTGAGGATAATATTTATGCCCTTTGCGTTAGCTCTGGTTGATAACAAGTAATCATTGCTATCAGTCATAGATAAGTGTGAACAAATGATTTTAGCTGGCAAGCATCAGCTCTTGTGTATGTGAACATTAGTACAAGGGGAATAATAATGCACACCTGGCACACATGACATAGCTTAAAAGAACCAACATCCATCAGAAACGAAAGCAGAGACAAGAAGTAGAGAGCGGGAAATTAAAGCAAAAATACGTTTCTAGAACCTGAAGAAACATGAGTGGAAGAAAGCATGCACGAGCCGGTGAAGACGGGCGCAAGGGAGACTTCCCAGAGAAACCAGAGGAGGGAGGGAAAAAAGGGAAACCAACAGATTAAAATAAAACGTTTTTCAGCAGCCCCCAACAGGGCTGCGCTGGGGACCGGCTGCCCCCTTCCGGTCCGGGGGGGGGGGGGGGGGGGGGTCGGCCGGCGCCTCACCCGCGGCCCCTCGCCGGCCCTCGGCCGGGACAAAGCACCGGCCGCCACGCACCGAACAAGGGGTCCGGGTAGGGCCTCGCCCGCCGCCCCCAGGCCGGGCCGGGCGGGGCCCAGCGGCGCCTCCGCTTTGCCGCCAGTCCCCTCCCCGCCCCACAGCCCGCAGCCACCGCACGCCCGGCGGGGAAGCGCATCCCACACGGCCGCGCTCCGCCACCTCCCTCCGGCCCAGCGAAACCAGCCGCCCCCACCGCTTCCCTGCGCCGCTTGGCCCCCACCGTGGCCTCCTCGTCCATGCCGGCAGCCGCCCCCGGGGCCCAACACCATGGCAACTGCGCCGAGCGCCGGCACTGCGGGCCGGCCTGGAAACGGCAGCCCTGGCACTTGCGTTCCGGGCCGGCCGCGGGGCCTGGCGTTCCCGGCCTGGCTATCCCTGTCAAGCCTGTCCCCGGTTGGGGGGCCGCCATCTCCCGCTCTGCCGTGGGTGCCCCTGGGTTTTGTCCCATTCCCCCATCTCCCCTCGCCGGAGAGCTCATGGCGGCACGGCTGGGAGGCGCTGAGGGACCCCGGTGCCTCTTGGGGTGGCCACAGGCCCACCGCGGTGGCCAGAGGGCCCGCCCGGGCCCCGGCGGGAGAGCAAGGCACGGCGGGGGCACGGGGCCCGTCCCCTCTGAGGGGACATGGATGCGGCGCCGCCGGGGTGGCACGGGGTGCTTCCCCTCTGAGGGGACGTGGGGCGTTTTACTGAAGGGACGTGGGTGCTTCACCTCAGAGGGGATATTGTGAAGTTCACTGAGGAGATACGGGCCTTTCAAGGGGGCATGGGGCCGTTCAGTTAGGGGACGTGAGTGCTTCAATTTAGAGGTGACTAGGAGACATTGGGCACTTCACTGAGGCAACATTATGCACTTTACTGACGGGACATGGGTGCTTCAAGGGGACACAGGGCACTTCAGTGAGGCGCATAGGTGCTTCACCTCAGAGGTGATAATGAGAACCTCAGTGAGGGGACATGGGTGCTTCAAGGGGACATGGGGCCCTTCAGTGAGAGGACATGGGTGCTTCACCTCAGAGGGGACATGGGGCACTTCAGTGAGGGGACATGGGTACTTCATCTCAGAGGGGGCATTGGGCACCTCACTGAGGGGACATGGGTGCTTCAAGGGGACACGGGGCGCTTCAGTGAGGGACAGAGGTGCTTCACCTCAGAGGGGACACTGTGAACTTCACTGAGGGGACATGGGTGCTTCAGTGAGGGGATATGGGCTTCACCTCAGAGGGGACATCGGGCACTTCATTGAAGGAACATGAGTACTTCACCACAGAGGAGATATTGGGCGCTTCACTGAGGGGACATGGGTGCTTCAACTCAGAGGGGACATTGAGTACTTTACAATGAGGGTGGTGAGACACTGGCACAGGTTGCCCAGAGGGGTGGTGGAGGCCCCATCCCTGGAGACATTCAAGGCCAGGCTTGATGAGGCTCTGAGCAACCTGATCTAGTTGAAGATGTCCCTGCTTACTGCAGGGGGGTTGGACTAGATGACCTTTAAAGGTCCCTTCCAACCCAACACATTCTATGATTCTATGATTCTGCTTCACTGCGGGGACAGGGGTGCTTCATTTCTGAGGGGCCATGGGATGCTTCTCCACAGCAGTGTCCTGGGGACCAGAGGGGACATGTGCCCCTCCAGCCCCAGCCCACCAACATGCCTTTGCGCTGAGCTCCTGCGTCCTCGCCCTCGTGTTTCCCTGACCAGGTACACGCAGCAGGGGACTGCTGAGACTCTCTCAAAGGTGTTGGAAGGGGGACTGCTACTGCCTGTACAAAAGGAGGCCACAAGAACTCATTTAACTATGTAAAGTGTTTGGAGATCCTTGAATGAGGGAAACTGTGATTTGAAATTCGCTTTCAATTAAAAAAAAAACAAACCCAAACCTCCAGATCTTGATGTAGGTCTCTAATTTCTTTCACGCTAATAATAATGTTTAAAGATGTCTAAACACTGAGATCTGTTATTGCAATGAATTTGCCCACAAAATTGGAGAACAGGTTTAGGCCCCTTAAAAAAAAAAAAGGTCCACTAAGTGAAAGCATGGGAAAAAATTAAAGCTAAAATATACATAGAAAGAGGTGAGGCTGCCTTGACAGCTGTGGTTACATTGATGTTGGAGGATACGTACAGGGCTGGAGGGGAACTGTTTATGTTCAAGAAAAAAAGTTATTACTCATACCAACTGTGATCTTTTTTCAGTGTGGGATGAACATTTGTAACATCCATTAAAGAGAATTACGCATATAATTCCTGACATGTTAAAAAGGTGATTGTCAGCCTCACAGAAATGCAGCTAATACTTTGATGAAACAGATCCTACTTGTGATTTTAATTTCCATATTTTTTGTTTGTGGAAATACTGTTCTGGGAAAGCAAGGCCATTTCGTGTGACGGAAAGAGTTTGATCTTTTTGTAATGAATTTCTAAGATGAAATACTACCTTGAAAAAAAATCAAGGTAGCTGTATCTGTGATAAAACAGGAGGAGCGCTGTTCCAGTTCAGAAGATAAGGCATTGCTCCTGCTGGGAGCGGTGCTCATGTGTGACTCGATGCTTAAAGTAGGCACACTGGGCCCGCTCAGTGGATTTAACTAAATTGAAGAACTGGTTTAAATTAAGTCTGGAGGCGACTGCTTTGATGAGGCAGGACCTCGGAGTTAGGACTTCTGTTTTCTAATTACAGCTGGTCAAAAAAAAAATGGTAAAGAAAGCGTAATCACAGGACTCTGCCAATTTGTCAAAACCAGAACACTTCATATTCAAGGGCAGCAGTTGAAGATAAGCACAAGAAGAAGGAAAGGGTGGGTAGCTGTATGGGGAACTGTATTGGTGTAAGTCTGGGCATACTGGTATAATTCTGGGCATACTGGTGTAACACGCCAGTATAAAGTTTTTGAGCTGGCAAGCACTTACTCGCTGCTTTTGGACAACCCACACTGCTTTTCTAAGCTGCGTTTTTCCATGCAGGTGAAACAGAGGTACGGAAAGCTACCAAACTTTGGAAGGGAAGTTGTACAAAGACTAATACTGATATTACTAGTTACTTATTAGTATCCAGGATCTATATAAATGCAAAGCTTCTGTGGGTATTTCTTAAGACCACCAACTAATTATTGCAGACTAGTAATCTAGTAGCAAAAAATCAAAGCATAATAGGGGTAGCAAGTTTTGTACCAATTTCTTAAATATTTTTTGAAATGACATGTATAAAACCGGTTTTTCAGCATATAAAATTATGTGTAACCTTTGTCCCTAATTACAAGTTACCCAAGCGTACTGATAGGGGTATGATAATTTCAAAGTCAGGAGACAGACTGTCTTCCTGCTTCAGCTCACTTTTCTAATTAAGATCATTATGCATAGTAGTCAGATTGATTCGAGGCTTAGATAAATAATACGTCCTGTTGTTTCCATTGATTTGAATTTTTAATGAACTGGGTTCCATTGCTGCTATCACATTTCTGGCTCTTGACTGCAGACTTTCTACATGTGAAGACGTAAAAACTACATATTGGACTGAAAGACATGTCCTGTGGCCTATCCTTGGGGATAATGCTCATGAAATTGTGCTGGCTCCAGGACACGAACTTCTGTAGCAGAGATTCTCCCCAGAGTCTTCAGCGATTGTCAGACACCTACTACAAAGAGTTAGAGCAGAAAGGCAACCTCATCTGCTCTGAAGATCGTGCAGATCAACACCAGGCAGATCTACCAGATTGAAGTTTATAGAAAATATACATCGCTATTGGCACCCACAGTTTGTTTTTTGCACCATCTCTCCATGGAAGAACTCATGTTTAAAACCAGACGGAAAACAAAAAGGGAAATTAGGAAAACAAGAAGCAGATGTCTTCAGTTTAACCGGTGTTTTTAAAAGAGACCACACTATAGAAAGAGTCAAGGGGAAAAGCTGTGCCAAGCAGAAGTGCCATGGAGGTAAAGGTGTGGAGAGACAGTTGTGCAAGGAGCCGACAGGAGAAGGGACAAAGGTTGGAACAGCAGCAAAGCATAGGGGTTGCAGCAAGCTGGGAAGGGGAGGATAACCAGGGAGGGGCTGAGCTCAGTGGAGCTTTGAAGGAAGCGACAAGAGGAATGAATTTAACGTTACAGCTTAGACACACCCAGCATTGCTTTGCAATAGTTAGTGTTTATTATACAGCTTCAGATCTCAAATTTTATTTTTTAAATACATTTCCGGCCCTGGAAAACCTGAAAATATGACCTCAAACACCCGAAACAACAGAAAGCAGATAACTTTTTTTCCCCACAGGTTTTCTTAAGCTGTTCTTAGGATGTGAGCAGCATGAGGTTGAAGTTTTCGCTACCAAAAGCGACAATACTGCACCCAGGAGGGAGGGCAGACTTATCCTGTCTTACACACCAAGTTTGGGGTTCACACCATCAGCTTCTGCTTTGCACATATGCTGCAGCCCAGCCCATCTCATGGAGGTGTGTTGTGGTGCCGCAGTCTCACTCTCGTTTCACATGTGACTCTCCATGCCACAGAGAGCTGGTGATCATCTGTGATCATCTAACCAGGGGTGTTTGGAGACACAGACCACAAGGGAGGACCTCGCATTCAGACAGATGAGCTGCTCTCGGAGGTATGACTCTTTGGGTTCAACCTCCTCATGTCATCTGAAGCCATGCTAACATGTGGTCAGCAGTGATTTTGGGAGATCTGGCTGGGGATGCTAAAGTCTTGGCTGGAGTCAAGTAAAGACCATTGTGGGTTCTGGCCTTCAAAGGCAGGATCTCTTTCTTGAGGAGCACCAAACTGATTTCTCTCTGTCCATATTAGTGGAGGTCACAACCCCCAGCATCTGGTGACTATCTTAACCTTATCCTACAGAGCTACAGAAGGACACTTCTAGCAGAGAAGGTGATCTTTGCCGCCACAAAGGAATAAAACAGGCAGTGGGTGTTTCAATGTCCCGTTTCTCATTCCAGGCGTGTATAATGCCTTTACTTTCTCCTTTTCCAGATTTTGTTGAGCAGCTAACATGAAACATTCCTTCAAATTGTAATACTTTAATAGTGTCAGACTTTGTCTAGTTTCCAGCTTTACTGAAAGAAAAATACAGAGCATATTGAAGGGGATCTTGGGTTCCCCTATAGCCTTGTGTGTCTGTAGAGCCCTGAAGAGTGTTCTCAAGATCATTCTCAGATGTGTTTAATCCACAAACGCAGTGGTATTTTTAAAGGAATCGAGAGCCACCTTGTGGAGCTGGGATTCATGAAGGGGCTCCAAATAATACTGCTGGGAACTGCTAGGAATTCAGATCAAACGGGATGATGGAGGTCGTTAATCCAGTAAACTTGCACACGTCTGCACATATTCAGTGAGTACCCGGCGCATCACACAGCTCCTCCGCAGATGAAAACTGGGCAGCAAAGAAATACACTTGTGGGCAGCAGCAGGCAGGAATGTAAGACTGTCAGAAGAACACAGAAAGCAGCAAAATCAGGGAAGCAGAGTAAAGTACTCATTATGTCCTACGAAGCCTTGGCGGTGGGGCGTTGTTGGTCACAGGGCATTTTTCACCATATAATTAATTAAGTCCTCAAAAGTGCTGATAAGTTTTGGAATTATTATATGTAGATTTCTGTTACAGGCTTATTTTGTCCTGCAGTCATTCATTAACATAGGAGAATTAGGATTCCCAGGGCCCAAATGCCCCATGCTCCATAACCAGAGAAATAGCAAAGTCGGGACCACTGATGGACATAGTCCATAACTGGAAGTATTCACCGGTCATTGTTCCTGTATAGAAGAGTAGTCTTGGTTCTGAGGTTGTAATAGGTGCTATAAAATGTTTCTTTTGCTGTTTTTCTCCCATCATTTCTCATGGTGAACTCTGAGCTGCTTGTCAGTACCAAAATGTGGATACCAGCACACGGTCTTACCAAAACAAGAGGAGAGGTGTTTGATTTTTTTCAGTACCTTAATGCAACAGCAGTTTATCTTCAGCACATATTGTCATTAGTTGACATCTTAAAAATGTATTTTATATAAGCACAAATTTTAAAAGTCTCTCTAAGTGGTAGACCTTAAATATCTAAAGAAACTCAGACAAAAAAGAAGGGACTGTGATGCTGGAGTCATTCTCCCGGTGCTAGAGGTAAATGGCTGGTGATCAGTCTGGTTATTGAATCATGACACAACCAAATCCAGCACAGGACTTCAACACTGGTCTTACATGCTTTTGCCCATCTTCTAGTGAGCTAAGTCTCAGCTCCAGAAACATTTTTAATTAGTTACACACTAGCAGAGCTCTAACTTAAATTAAATTTCAAAAAAGATACCACTTTCAAAATCCTTGTTAAACAAACCATCTTTAATATCCCAAAGCATGCTACAAAGCAAGTAGAGTGTGAAAGCCATCTGAGAAGTCATTCTTTTTAGGTCAAGTCTTAACAAACAAACCCAACATATCCTTTATGTTTAATAGAGTTTAGTTTCCCCTTTTGTTCAGACATTGTTTTGGTAAACAGGAGATATCTATTGGTATCCCTAATGGTCGCTTCAGACTGGCTTGAATTTTCCCCTGGTAATTTAAGTGTAACCACAGGTAAGATGACATGTGGTAGTAGGAGAAAATTCATAAAAAGACACAACAAAGCTATGGCAAGGAGCCAACGACTTCTATTTTAGTTTCAAAAATATGGAAATCTCAAAAAAGCCTGCACCTTTTCCTATTGTACTTATTCCGTCATGCTTCCAAGAGGCCATGATGCATGGATCCATAGAGCACTGGGAGCAGGTTTCCAGTGTTTGTTCTACAAGAGGTGATTCTACATTAGAGTACATAGAGGTGAAGAAGAGCCGAATCTATAAGAAATAGAATTGAGCAGAATGGAAACCTCTATTTTCAGAATGTTCCCAAGCTTTGGACTCAAATCTGCGCTTCCCAAGTTGTCTCTGTCAAGCGGAGAACGCAGCAGCATTCAGGAGAATCCAGAAGAACCAGTAGGATTACCCTAGCCAGGAGCTGTACTCTTCAAAACCTCTGTGTGTGTGTGTGTGTGCGTGTGTGCGTGTTCAAGGTTACAAAGGATGTTTGATAAATGTCGTTTCAAACCAGACGTGATCCTAGCAAAGTGAGTGTCCTGCAAAGAAAATTAAACCAAAAATAGTACTTAATATACCCTAAAGTAAAGAAAAAATTCTCTTTCTCAATTTATATTCCCCACCCACACTATATGGCTTTTATGATAGTTTTTATTGTAAATACTTATGCAGGATTGTCGAGTTTAAAAGGAGAGTTTAGAAACATATATTTTCTGTTCTAACTACAACATTAAAACAATTGCAATTGAATTTCTAGGAGGGGGGGCTATAAAAAGTAGTTGTGATTGCTCTTATGATAGTAAAAATGAAAGTATAGTAAAATAGAGTCATAGATTTGCTTTGACTTACAATTTCATTTCCCCAATGGTTTTTGCCCTCCTTTTCTCGCCATCTGTTCTCTTGTCCTTTCTTTCTGAAGAAAGAAAAGGTCCCCATCCCTGTTCAAAACTTGCTTAAGCCTGTAAGTTACAGCATGCCATGGGACCTAGACAGCTTCACACCAGTGTGAATATATTGTGCCTCAGCAAGGTCCAGTGCTGTTCTGAGCTCACATGTGCACTGGGGCATTTGCGGTGGTGGTGGCATTACTAAATAGACCGTAATGGCAAGAGACAGACTTTTTGCTTCACCCTGACATAATATCCTTAAAACAACTTATTTCTGTAGATACCCGGAAAGGTCCCAGAGGAAAGCTTTGCTCCTGCAGTGCTGAAGACTGCACATGTCTTTGGTTCAGGTATCAATGATACGATGGAAATACCAAAAGTGCAGAAAGCTTCTGGCCAGGACTGAGAGATGCCCAAGACTCCATGAGGACCTGTTTGAGTATAGCAAATTGAATCGCAGCCCTGTTTTATCTGTATAGTTCTAGCAAATTTTTGGCTTAAGAGGATGTATTTAGCAATGACAAAAGGATCAGGCGTTATAATCAGGAGAAAAACACTAAAGCCAATTTTTAAGAGCTTTTGTGCAATGAGGATGAGAAGAAGAAAGCTAGGGATGAGTCACGCTTTTTTCAGCTTATTGATATGTTTCATCTTGAGGCTTTTTAGCTTTTAAACAATATAGTCTCTGTTTGAGGACAGTGATTTAATTATGATTGAAGATTGTCCATCTGGTGGCCTTTTAATGCAGTATTTAACAGTATTCATTGTGTTCCTGCACTAGTTTTTTTTCTTGGTTTTAAACATAAAACTATTTGGTTGCTCATTGAAGTATAAACTTCAAGATCCCATGCAAGGCCCATTAAAGACAGCGGAAAAGATTTCACTTGTTTCACTGGATTTTGGATCATGCGCTCTTGGACTCTGAGTTGGACTAGGTGTATGTATGCATATTGTGGCAATTATCACAGGTGAGTGTGTTTAGCCTTAGCTCACCCTTGGGAAACAGAAGTATCGCTGTCACCACTTGCAGATGGATCTGTAGATCTGCACACCACGAGTTCTCTTAGTCAGATCAGCACATAATCCTGCAGCACGTAATTCTGGAGCAATAGTTTACTATTGCATCAGGAATTTATTTCCCTTCCGTGTCTTTGTTATTTATTTATTTATTTATACCATCTTTCCTATTCTTGGTACGCGAAGAACTTACAAGTAATTCCTTTTCTTACAGCCCCCACTTCTTGGGTCAGTATGCACACAAAAAACATTTCGTGTTGGCTATAGAGGTTTAACAAAATAGTAGTTCTTTTTCCCAATCCCTGCTGCCTACCTGGAGCACCACTTCAAATGAGATCTCCTCAAAAGAGACTTTGAAACCGGGAAGGTGGGATGCAAATCCCCAGCACATGGACCCGCTCTGGGAATCCCACCCTTGCCCTGAGGAAAATCCAGCACATACCTGTGTAATAAAGTCACTTTTTCTTAGTGGTCTGATCACGCTCTGAATGTAGCATGTGAAATCATGTGGCCTCACGGAATAGGGATTTGGGGGTTGATTTTACTCAGGGATTTTTTTCAAGGGTAGCCAAATAGATACTTGCTTTCTCACATGACTATATTGTGTGGTGAAAAGGCCGCGTGCCCAAATTACTGCTGCCTTCACAATCTTTATTCAATTTCTTGTTTTTAGTCACACACATAAGACAGTATATGCTAATTCCCAAGATACATATACCCAAGATAGGGAAGGGATAATTTACTGATTTAAAAATTCTAATGTACTCTAAGTATCCTTCACAATTGTCGGAAAGGAAGAAAAAGGAGATCTGAAAGTCAGACCAGGAATCTTATTTTCATCTTATCCCTGTCCATATGACAAGGGCAAGCAAACCCAAACAAAGGCATAAACAGCATACACCCATTGCCAGAATTGCTCACACCATTTAGGCAATTTAAAGCAGTAAACAAAGATAAGCGATCTGCATAGAAGCAGCTTTAGGTGACCACAAATGGATACCGCTGCTTAATTCAACCCTCTCTCACCTAAACAAGTTTGTTTTCTCAGCGGTGTTTATTTGTACTAGGGAGTGCTAGGGAAAAAAAATTCCATCCTCCTCCAGATTATCTGCTTCAATGTTGTGAAAATTCAGTATTTCCCCAGCCTGAGAATATATTCCTCCTACAGACACACTCTGTGTTTTGTGGTCTTGCCAACATTTGTTGGTTGGTTGGGTTTTTCCCTGTAACTCATAGCATTTTGCTGGGACTGGAGCTGGTCTCATAAGTGGGAGAAGCCCTGCAAAGTTCAGTCTGGAAGGGAAGCCCCATCTGACCAACATTTCTGTCTCAAGAGGCAGGGAAGCGGGGAAAGGAGAGATAAGGCAGAAGCAGATACGTGAAGGTTTGAAAAAATAAATTGGGGGATGCTAGCAGGGGAATGTTTTTCCCATTTTTCTGATGCTGAAAAAATGGAAATGTTGAGGAAAAACTTAAGAAAAACCTTTGTGTGAAATATTTTTTTAAAACCATAGAATCACAGAATGGTTGGAGTTGGAAGGGACCTTAAAGATCATCTTGTTCCAACCCCTCTGCCATGGCCAGGGACACCTTCCACTAGACCAAGTTGCTCAAAGCCCTGTCCAACTGGGCCTTAATGAAATCCACAATTAATTGCTAGGCTAAAAAGTTGAAAATTACGTCCACTTCAGGTTGTCAAAATGTTTTTCTGTAGTTCATACGCATTTCAATCTTTTCCACTTTCCTGTGAAAACATGCAGTATTAGGCAATGGCACATCCCTTGTGACACTGCTGGCCTGGATACTGAAGGTCATGCCCATTCTCAGTCCTTACTGAGCTGTAACTTCGTTAACCTCTCAGGTACAGGAATTCAGGAGTAGGAAAAGCTCATCCGTTCTGGGTAGCCTTCATGGATCTTCCTTCTTGTCTTTCCACGCGACAGCTGACCTGGGAAGGTGGAATAAAGGAGCCCACGGTGTTTTCCCCTCTGTCTGAAGTTTCGTGGACTCCCTGAGTGGGCAGAGGAGCGCGGCTGGGGCTGGATGGGTGTGCAGAGGAGGGCTGGTGTACGGGCTGGGAATGGAAAGGGGAAACAGATATAGGATGAGAACTTCTGCGTCAGGGACTACGTTCCAGAAATATGGGGGATACCACAGTCCTCCCCTATCTACACCCAAGAACAAGAAAGTCTTGGAAATATCAAGGGACAGATCAAAATCCACAACTTCGTCTCCAAAGAAATCGGGACTAGTTGCCTGCTACTTAGGGCCTGGCGCATGAGCTTTGAACTTGTGGGGTGACAGTCCTTGAGATATCTCAAGCTTTGGCAAGGTAGCAAGAAATGCTCTATATTTGCCTGTCTACTGATTCTTTCACCTGACATCCAAGGCACACATGAAACCGGTGCAGAATTAACATTTGAAGTGAAAATCTGTCCACTTTCCACCCTTATTCATTCACAAACCCATGAGAAAAAACAACACATGGTTTATTAGTTAACTTTGCTATTTCTAAACTTGCAGGAAGGTTCTTTCAACAAGATTATATAATAAAGTATGTTAAAATAATCCATTCACAAAGCAAGTCTGAAATAACTTTGAAGCACAGGCTGACACCACAGAAAGTTCTCCTATGTGACCCTTAGCTTCAAAAGAGTTAAGAAGGTGCTGGCAAAGGCACAGAGATTATCTCCACCCACACGGGAAAACATACATGGCTGAGAAACTCTGTAGCAGCACACAGGGAAACAAAACAGTCTAGCCCAGAATTATCCTTCTGGAGGAAAAAGTGCTCCCTGCTGGGTAGCAGAGAGTTTCCAACCTGCCAAGCACATCAGAGACCTGCTTCAGGTCTGAATGCTCCGTCCTTGCATCTTCATCACTCTTTGGATGGGGTGTAACCATCGAGAGAAAGAAGGGCTAAAAGAAGTACACATTCTGGCTATAAAAACAAAGATGGAAAATGCGATCTGGGTTTTTACAGCTTCCCCTGATGTCAACGGTCTGGGTGCCCCACGCAGATGCTGCTCTGCTGCTGCAGAGCACACACCAGCATCTGGGGAGATGGCGCTGGGGTGTGCCGGGCTGGCGGGGCTGGGACGCTGCTGCTCCCTGGGTTTGACCGGCGCTTTCCAGACAAACGCTGTTATGCACTCTTTGCTCCAAAGACTTCATCATTAAGGAAGCTAAAGTAATATGTGAGGAGACTGAGGAGAAGTAAAATTAACTATTTATATATATGTATGTATATTTAATACGTAGCCGCAGTTCTCACAGCTCTCCACTTAACCATTGCTTTCTGGGAATGTCTTGTGTTAAGAAGCAGAGCTTGAGGGTGGGTTAACACACAGCTTAAATGTTCTCCGTGCCTAACTCAGAAAAGTATCATGAAGAACATTCCCACTGGAAGCAGAAAATGCAGAACATTTTTCTAAGTCTGAGGCAAAAAGACATAGAAAAATTCATGTTGGCTATTTTTCTTTTTTTTTTTTTTTTTGCAACTGTCAATTCTTGAATCATGAAATGATTCTCAGCATCATCTCTGAACCCCAGGGGTTCATTCTGTTTGGGATGCTTATCATCAGGAGAGGAGGTGAGATTCTGAGCCTGAGGTTCATTAGAGATGTGGTTGCTGTGGTCACTACACAGCGATCGGGCAGGAACCTGTCACTTGTGGCACGCGTAGGCCAAACTGGGTCTCCTTTTCCGTTCACGTTCCCTGCCCTCCTCAGAGAAGGGAGCTTACTCCTGTTCTCTCTCCTGGTCACTTTTATCAGTGGTATAGTTAGTTTTACTTCTCCCTAGTCTCCTCACTTTTAACCCCAAAGACACAATGGGAAGCACCTGAAAGAGACAATTTCTTAACTCAGGATTTTCACTGTAGGACCCTTTGGGAGCAGCTGGCAACCATTTTCAAAGTTTCCTATTTAGTCTTATCACTTGCCTTCTTTTCCCAGGTATTGCTGCATGGAAAACCCATCCATGACTAAGAAGCAGTGGTGACCGCCACCAGCGTCCCAGTTCTGGGGAAGACCTGGTTGCATGTTCTGGCAGGAGACTGCTGAGGCAGGAAACCATCTGGCCAGCTGCATTCAGATATCGGGTATATTTAGGATCTCACTGATATGACTCCATCCAGATTCACTTGTACTGGGCTGCTACTTGGGTTTCTGCGGTGTAGGGTCTTCGTGTTGCCAATAGCACACGCACTGAGAAAGTCCTCTCATTTCAACTTATCGGGAACATCTATAATAAAGTCAAGCTCCTAATTTCAATCATTTGGATCATATCTAGGTTAGATGCCTAAAGTAGTCAGTGTGATAAACACGCCTTGCTCCCAAAGCGCTAAGAGCCGCTGAAATAATATACCTGTATTTCCATAATTGTATGCCTTCATGCTTATACTGAAGGGCGTACGATGGTTTAAAAAATAATGTATTTCTCAGTTCTCTGTCTGAGAAAGTGCAAAAGATTTTCATACATGTTCCCATTTCCTTTTCTAAGAACCCTTAGTGCCGACTAGAGGAGTCTGGGGTTTTGTGGAGGTTTTGTTCCTTCATCCAGCACCACACAGTGTTGCTGCCTTGCTGCAGTGACTGTTCTCATGCCTTCCCCGAGGAAACCCCGTTCCTCCCTTCCCATCCCCTACGTTGGTAGTTTCTCTTTGCATATTACAGTTTCTAAAGCATCAGTATGGATAAGCATTGTACACTTTTAAACCACTTTTCAATGCCTCTCAAGAAAAAACAACTAGGAAGCTTTCTATGCTGTGACAGAAGTTTGATTTGGCTGCTATATTGCACCAAGGCTGGTATTGTTAAGTCGCCTTGTTTAACACAGATTGCCTTCCAATACAGTTTATCCTTCTACACATTTGTATGCTTGATCGCCAAATTAGAAACGAGTAAATATGGTCAAACAAATACAAACACCGCAAAGGAGTTTTCAGACTTTCAAATGCAGCCCTGGTTTGCACAAGTCACGCAGCTGTGCCCAGCCCTGGAGCGGAGCTGCAAGGCTGGCTGTTGGCCATCAGCTGCTGCAGCGCCGTCAATACAGCTTGCTGGTTTCTGAGCCCTTTATAAATAACAACTATAGGAAGTTTTGTAATGACATTCTTGAAGCAAAACCTTAATAGAGAGGACTTGCATTAAAAAAAGAAAAGAAAAAAGAAAAATAACTAATTCAGAGAATGAGAAGCAGTAAAGAAGTCTCTATATGTGTGCACCTACTTCTACTGTGTTTTGGGGGTTATTCTGAAAAGAAAATCTCTCCTGGAGATGGGAGCTGCACCTGCAAGAGAGATGCAGGCTGAGGTCTCCTAACACACTCCTCAGTATAAAATGACACCATGTTACTTCCAAGCAATACAGGTAAAGATGCTTATGGCATAGGATCATAGAATTGTTTACGTTGGAAAAGACCTTTAAGATCATGAAGTCCAACCATCAACCTAACGCTGCCAAGCCCACCACTAAACCATGTGCCTAAGCATCACATCTACACATCTTTTAAATACCTCCAGGAATGGTGACTCCACCACTTCCCTGGGCAGCCTTTTCCAACGCTTGACAGCCCTTTCAGTGAAGAAATTTTTCCTAATATCCAGTCTAAACCTCCCTTGGCACAACTTGAGGTCATTTCCTCTTGTCCTGTCGCCTGTTACTTGGGAGAAGAGACCAGTTCCCACCTCTCTACAGCCTGCTTTCAGGTAGTTGCAGAGAGTGAGAAGGTCTCCCCTCAGCCTCCATTTCTCCAGGCTGAACAACCCCAGCTCCCTCAGCCGCTCCTTATAAGACTTATTCTCCAGACCCCTCACCAGCTTTGTTGCGCTTCTCTGGACATGCTCTAGGACCTGAATGTCTTTCCTGTAGTGAGGGGCCTCACCAGTGCCCAATACAGGGGGACACAGTATTTCTGATACAAGCCAGGATGCTGTTGGCCTTCTTGGCCACCTGGGCACACTGCTGGCTCATGCTCAGCCAGCTGTCGACCAACAGCCCCAGGTCCTTTTCCACCTGACATCTTTCCAGCCACTCCTCCCCAAGCCTGTAGCGCTGCATGGGGTTGCTGTCACCCCTGTACAAGACCTGGCACTTGGCCTTGTTGAACCTCATACCATTGGCCTCGGCCCATCAGTCCAGCCTGTCCAGATACCCCTGCAGAGCCTTTCTACCCTCAAGCAGGTCAACAGTCTCACCCAGCTTGGAGTCATGTGCAAATTTACTGAGGGTGCACTCAATCCCCTCGTCCAGATCATTGACAAAGATATTAAACAGAACCGTCCCCAGTACTGAGCCCTGGAGAACACCAGTTGTGACCGGCCACCAACTGGATTTAACTCCATTCACCACAGCTCTTTGAGCCTGGACATCCAGCTAGTTTTTTACCCAGTGAAGAGTACGCCTGTCCAAGCCATAAGCAGCTAGTTTCTCCGGGAGGATCCCACCAGAATCCTGTGGGAAATGGTGTCAAAGGCTCTACTAAACCCTAGGTAGCCAACATCCACAGCCTTTCCCTTGTCCACTAAGTGGACCTTGTCCTAGAAGGAGATCACGTTAGTCAAGCAAGACCTGCCTGTCATAAATCCATGCTGACTGGGCCTCGTCACCTGGTTGTCCTGTATGCGCCACCTATCAGTTTTAGAAATATACTTTTCCCATCTCAAATTGTACACCTAAGAGATCACAGAGTACTAATGTACTCTTCAAAGCTTTTGCTTAAAAATTCTGTTTTTTAATCCGAGGCAGTTAAACCATCTAATAAACAAATTCTTGTACTTCCAATAACTGTATGTATCTGGATGCCTGCCAGTAAAAAATCATGGAATCATATTAATATCATACATTGCGTTATACAGGTTAATTTATTCTTGAGTAGACCATTAAATATCTATTGGTTTTAAGTGACATCATTCATACTCACTGAAGTTCTGCTGATAAACCATATATAGCAGAAGCAGCTGTATAAATATGTATTAATTGAGCCCCTGAGCAAATGGCTACAGTAATAAATCATTTGTCATGCATCCAAGTAATAAAATTGTGCTGAAGTCCTAACTGATGCAATGCCACCATCTTCAAAACACCATGTTTAGCTCCTGGTCCTTAGATAATTTTTTACATGCACTTGACAAAACATTTTAAAATTCTCTTGAGGTGTATGTACAGCTTCACATCCCAGTTCTGGAAAATCCTGTGCCTTGTCCTTAACAAAGATCTTTCTGTAGGAAGGGTTTCAAATTATGTATTTCTGAGGGTTCATTTATTTCAGCTTTCTGGTATATAA
This sequence comes from Rissa tridactyla, assembly GCF_028500815.1. Taxonomy (NCBI): domain Eukaryota; kingdom Metazoa; phylum Chordata; class Aves; order Charadriiformes; family Laridae; genus Rissa; species Rissa tridactyla. The sequence goes on along the minus strand of NC_071468.1, from coordinate 110,316,630 downwards.
ATAGCTCTGGGGCCTACTGGAGTGCAGGTAGCTATCCCAGTCATTGATGAATGAAGTATCAATGGAAATGTAATCCTTGATTTTTTTTCTTTATTTGAATCCCAATATTGTTTTCACACCAGTGTCCCATTAAACGTATCATTGATTTATCTGGATTGTACTACAGAGACTGACAGTAGATAATTCATCACACATTTTAAATACTGTGGGTTTGTGTCTCCTGCTTCAATGCTGAGCTGTAAGCAGACACTTCTTTAATATATTTGGCTTCCCAGAGTTTTTATCAGTGTGGGATTTCCACTTCTTCTAATTTTATTCATTTGCTTTGCAAGTTTGGAAGTGTTTGGGTTTTTGACGGTTTCCAGTTTACACCTAGTTTTCTGGAGACAGTCATCAAGGAGGGGCCATGGTCACTCTTGTAGGGAAAAAACCTTTGCCAGACTAGGTGGATTTGGAGGACTTCTTTCCAAGCAGGGCTCAGAGAGAGAAGCAAAGGGTATTACTCTCACGTCTGGCCAGAATTACAGACTGTTACTGTTTGAGCAGATTTAATACTCCGGTTATCAATCTGGGAGCTCGGTGTGATTTAGCTGCCAGTGGGCACTGGGACAAGCGTGCCCAGCATCCCGACAGCCAGCCCCAGGGGGTTCCGGCGGGAGGTTTGCCTGGCTCTTCTCCTGGCCTGCGCCCATCTCCCGTATATATTCAGCCTCTGCTGACAGCTGGGTCCAGACACGATAAATCCCACCAAGCGGGGGACTGCACCAGCCGTGAATCAGATAGGGAGCTATGGGATAAACATTTATTTTGTTTTTCTGAATTTACTGCTTGTAAAACTGCAACAGAGGAGCCCAGCAGAAAACTCTGGTCTGCTAGCACTGGTCTGGATTAACCCCCGATCAAGCCCTAAAGCCGGGCTTGCAGAGGCTGCTCTTTTGTATGTCTTCCAGGGATTTTTTTTTTCTTTCTGGTCAACTTTCCCTGAACCCAGGAGGAGCAGAATTGCCTTAAATGTGTGGTATGATTGACTGCAGGAGCTGCCTCAGTGACTGTGCTTTATTTTTCAATAATGCCATTCTCAAGGCTTCTTCTGAAGTTTGGGTAGTTTATCTATCGATCCCATTAATTGCTGCCTTTGCCAGCTATTTGTCATCTCTCGCTACCATTTGAAATATAGGAATACGTTTTAGAGAGGGGGCTGGTTTTATTTTTATTTTTGGCAGCCTGGTGAAGTCTTTTATTGCAGTAGCAACACAGAGCTGTGCTTGATATGTTACAGCTACCTCTGAGCTTTAAGACTGAGGATGTAAAGATGTTCTTGGCTCAGCATGCAGTATCACCACATATGGAAAACATAAATGGTCACAAAAGCTTCTTGATTTAAAAGGTGGGATTTATTTTCTTTTTACTAAAGCTCTCTAATTTCCTGAGTGTCATATGCTTGCTGTGATGAGCCCTGCTTTGCTGCTTATTGCAAGGGAGCAACACATGGCAGGGGATTGAAATTCTTAGGTCAATAAAAGGGTTTTCATGGTGGGATTTATCATAGCAGGTTGAATAGTGCAGCGTGAAAGTGAAGAATCATTTATAGCTGTGGAAAAGAGATCCCTTTCTTTGCTGCAAAGCTTTATGCTTAGAATGACTAAAATTTTCCCTGGCTTTACACACTGTGCAATCCTGATAACTATTCTGTCATTAATATTTTTTTGGATAAGTTTTACGTATAGAAGTAGTTGTTTAATTTTATCCTTAGGACATTGGCTTAGCACGATGGACAGGACTACATTTTCTTATGTGGATAATTCACGAACATGGTGGCTTCCGTCCCCTTTTTTGACTGTGAAGCTTCTCAATTTCTCGCCAAAAGTTTCAGTGCTTACTTACCTAACAAAACTCATGCCAGGATTCAAGAGCTCACGTAATCTGCAAGATTCTATGGCCATTAAGGCATAACACTAGTAAAGCCAGTTAGGAGATATATATGCCCAAACCTATACCTGCCTTTCCAAGACGGTCTCACATTTGGGCAGTGGAAGTGGCAAGGAAGGGGCTCCATTTTTTTCCATCCCACCTGGTAGGATCCACATCTCCTGACATGTGCAGGGGCTCTGACCTGGGAAACACAAAAAAGGAAAGGTTCTTTGCCTGTTTTCAATATCACCAGGTTGAAAGAGATTTTTCAGAAGTCTGAGAGAGGCCTCACATTAACTACTGGACTGCTGTTGGAAGTGTCCCATATGGAAAAGAAAGAGCTCTTCCAAAAGTTCCTTTAAAACCCCTTAAAATGTAAAATATTAGGTAACCTAAGTATATGCTAATGGTCTCCTTCTCATTAACACTTTTCTTGCAATACGTGATATATTAGGTCTAGCTGATGTGAAGGGGCAAGGCCTGCACAGGGTCTAACTGAACTGCTGAAGACGTGAGGATTTTGCTTGCTCTGAGAATCAAACCATTCAAAAAAAAATTATGCAATCTTTTATGGTATATCTTTTAATCTGTAATCTTTTATAGCACAGCTAAATCATCTACAAATATTCAGATTTTTTACAAAATCTCTAATGAAAAGTAAAAAATATATAACATATATATACGCCATTAAATGCTGCACTTCAGCTAAGAGCAATACCCGAGAAATATTTTTCGTCTCTGTGTGTATATGCGTCAAGGTTAAGAGTTGCCATGCAAGGTGGCTGTTTAAGAAGCATGACTATAAAAAACTCCCCGAGTCTATGGAGGACAATATGTTTAGTGCACGAAAATAAATACTCATGTAAAATTGATTGGGAAAAAAATTAAAATAGGATAATTATAGTTATAAATCTACTGGAACAGTGGGATGTGAACAGCACGGTTTGATTAGATGATTTGCAAGTTGATTAGTCATCCTTATCTTTTCCTCCAGCATTTAATTGCCCCTGTTGGTCTTACTTGGCCTGATGAGTGATCGCAAGGCGGAATTTATCACCTAATCACACACCACACGGGCAGGTGCATCACCGCCATGGAAATCCAAACTCTTCTCAAAGCTCTCTTTACAAGGGATTCTCACCGTGCCAGGGGGATTTGGGCCAGGATAACTTTATTTCCCAAGACTCTGTGGTACATGCTGAACAGTTTTTCCATCTTCTCACTCTAGTAGCTGTGGCTGACTTGCAGTCAGCAAATTATTGCTTTCCATTGGAGAGCCCCGGGGGTTTGTTCCTCAGGCATAAACCTACCCCTGGAAACTAAATTTTTTGTGTGGTAGTGCCCAGACCTTTCCTCTGGGTAGATCCTGAATCTTTGCTGATGGCAGAGGAGGATGATGCACCCCACTTTATCCTGCAACCCAAACTGACCTCCCAGCACCCACCCAGTGGGGCCTATTGCAGGGGGATGAGGGAAGCTGGTGGCACCCCCATTTTGCATCCTCTTTCCCTTGGTTTTCTTAGGAAAAAGCAATAAATCAAAGGAAAAAAAGATGCAAACTAAAGAACCTCCTTTTTTTTCTTTTCATGCTCTGGAGTTATTTTCACTCTCTTTTGTCAATAGAAACAACACTAATGGCAAGAGGAATCACTGGTTCCATACCCGAACATGAACCACGAAGATCTGTACAGCGGGAAGACCTGTACAGCATGCGTGCATCTATATATTTGCAGGTGGATAACTCCTGCTAATCATGGCAGGCAGAGGAAAACAATGTGTTTCACTTAAGCTTTCTAGCTGAATGTGGGAAATACAGCTACACAGTCCAATAGCTGGGTGACGCTACGGAAACACATTTTTATCTCCTAGCAACAGCTTGGGCTTGGGTGACAAATGCACAGAGTAGAAAAATAAAACAAAACCAAGAGCAGAAAGAGAGAGTTTTAATGGAATTTTGCATCGATGTTATACACACACCTGAGGGGAAAATTCAAACGTCAACAAAATAGGCAAATAGCAAATTTAGGCTTAACTCCAGCCATCAATAACATCCAGCAGTATTGGTAAGTCACAGGCTTGCGTTGCATTTCTGCATGTCAGCTCAGAGGCAGGATGATCCCTCTGGAGACAACTGCCTCTGGAGAGCATCCGTGCTGTGTGGCTGACCCATCTCCTCACACTTCCAGCTGAGTCCTACACCTTCATCTTTACAATCCAGCGATCCACAGGGGTCACTGACTCCATAAAAATACAACCCCAAACCTTGGGACTTCTGGTGATGTAATTGTAAGTGTTTGCGGAGCGTTCGGCAGCTATTCATGGCATGAATCAGTGCAATCATACTTACCTAGTAAGCGTTATTGTCGGAAGGCCTCCGCCCACAGCAGCGCTTTGCTGGGGCTGAGCTCACCACCACCACCAGTTTCAAAAGGCAGACTGCAAAAGCCTTTCAAAGACAGGGTTGAGACACTCGGTCCTTTCAAAAATAATTGAAACTTTAGGTGTCTGACTTTTACAGCCTTGCTTACCTCCCATGACCTGCTTCAAGCCAAAGTCAGCAGCACCACACAGGAAGAAATACAGCGTAAAGCAGGGCTTTCATGCAAAATGTTTCTCAGGGAGGTTCATCTAACCTAACTTCAGACCTTCAAACTTTGTTTTCTAAGGTTAGGGTAAAGTCTTATATGCAGGTCATTCATCTCATTTTAAAATAGGAATTCATGGCGTCCTATTTATTTCCACTGACCATAAAGGAAACCTAAGGTTGCAAACACCAAGTTCACCTTTTTCTTCACCATAGTTACCTGGCTTAAAGGTACCAGTGGCCAGCTAATCCTCTTAGGTCTTTTGCCTGTCAACAGATTAATTCTAAGCCTATAGCAAAACCAAAAAAAAAAAAAAATTTTAATGCATGACGCTGTCCTTAAAAGTCTATCCATTTTTTTATTCTTGTAATCCTCAAAGTCCTTCCAAGTTTTTCTGAACTATATTCTGATTATTCTGGCTTTGTCAGTGACAAGTGTCATTAGCATTGGCATGCTTGTTGTGTCAAGCTCACTAATAAAAATAATAAGTTGATTCCAAGATCTGTTTTCTAGTAGCTCCTTAAGTAGTCGTCTTCTGCCCCATTAACTTATTTAGCTACCATTTCCATTTTAGCCAGTTCTTCACCTGCCTTGGATATGTTCCTTGTGTAGTTGTTTCTAATGTGACATCATATTAAATGCTTTACTGAAAACAAGATGAGAAAAAATTGGGGGATTTTCCCTGATAAGAATTAATCAAGCTTATCAGAGAAAGATCACAGGGTAGCGTTGTGTGACCGACCTTGGATTAAGCTGTGCTAAACTATACTCTCTTTTGTCTACCTCTGCTCACTGTTGAGACCAAATTAAGAGCCGGTGTTCAGCTGGATCAACATTTTCCTGCTTTCTAAAATATAGATGCTACTCTTGTTCTTCTCCCAGCATCCATTCCTGAGTTGATATATCAATTTACTAGTTTTGACAGGTTCCTGTGCTGGTTCTTTCAGGGTTTCAGATAGAGATGGGACTGAGTCCTTCACCTGAAAATATTAAGTCCTTAGATTTTTGTTTCTGCTTCAGATGCTCTCTCATTCCCATGAGTCACACGGTCTTTGCCCCACTCGTCACCATGCTTACTAAAAACTGAAGCAAAGTTTTCATTTAGTTTTTGGCCCATGCTTTGGTTATCTTAAACCCCTACCCCCAGTCTTTACTGCGTAGCAGTCTCAAATTCCTCTTTTTTGCTCTCTATTTGTTTATGTGACTAAAGAACATTTTACAACGTGTTTCTAATTTCCTTTGCAAGGTCTAACACAGTCCAGCTTTTGGCAGGTCTCACTTTCTCCCCACACTTCTGACCTGCAAGATGCAGTTTTCCATGTTAGACAGCCCCCTTTTTTTCCATTTCTCGCAGGCCCTTTGCCTATTCCTTATATCCTTTTCCAGGTGGATTGTCGTCAGTTGGGTCTGGAGTTCTTCTCCGTGAGTTTTTTCTCCTACCCGAAATGCAGGCTCAATTGTATATCTTTGACTTCAGGAATCTCCTTTGCAGTCAAGTATCCCAGTTCCTCAGTTCAATAACTTCACTGCTTTGAGATTAAGAAAAGCCAAACATGAGAACCCAGAAAAATGTAGGTTTGTTTATTTTTCCATTCAGATTAATCAAAATCCTCTATGATCTGCTTGATCAGGGCTATTTTTTACAGCCGTCTCTTGTGTAACATCCTCACTATGTCTAAATTAGCACTACCTCCTGCAGGCTCAGTAAATATCGTGTTGAAAAAAAAGTCTGCCAGCAGTCCAGATTCAGGAACATCTGAGCTCTGTCATCACCCACAGCCTCAGTTTTATTATTGATATCGTTCTGCTCCGGTCTGTCTCTTGGAACAGGAGGTCTCCCTCAGGTCCTGTTGACTGTTCCATAGTCACAGTCAGATTTTATCTAGAGGATCTTTAGTGGATCTGTGCTACTGTGGTAATAACATGTAGTTTTACGGTACTTTTCAAGAAGGCAATGGACCCTGATTAGTTTTATTGTATTATGCTTCTCCTTCTTTACATGCTGCCACATCAGTAGTGTACAGTGCTGCTTTGTCACCCCTCCCTCCATGTCTGTCTGTCCTGAATACCGCGTTCCTCTCAATGCCTGTTTTCCAGTCAGAAGGGACATCCCACCGTGTTTCTATCAGCCCGGTTGTAGGTCCTGCACCAGAAGAATTGGCTCCTACATCCCACTGCACGGGCTTTTTACACAGTGTCCAAGCAACCAGCATTTGCACCCCGACCTCTCTCAGTTTCCTAGCAAGCAAAGTTCTTCCACTGCCTTTTGCTTACCTGGCCACCCATCCTGTGAATATAACTTCGTGTTTTCTCCTTGCTTTGCAGATTCCTATCTTTGCTATGCTGTTTTTTTTTTTTCCCCTTCTTCCTTGCTTATTCCATTTTGCTTTTCCTAGGTATTAACCTAGGGTGAGATAACTTGAGTCTGTTCCAACCTTAACCCCAGCACTTTGATACTCCATATACAAATGCAGTTCAGCCACTGAAGACAATTTTCCTCCTGTGAAAGCTTTCCAGTAATTGAATGTGCTGAAACCATCCTTTCTAGCTCTGTCCTTGAGCTATTTGTTGGTTTTGTTACTTGACATGCTCTCGCCTTTTCTTGCTAAGAACTCTGAGACTTGTGCTGCAGATCACTTAAGCCCTCACGTCTTTAGCCGGCAGAAGACGTCACTTCGCAAAAAACATCGCTGATGGATTTCCCCCACCCCCAGTCTTCTCTTGTAGCATAAATAGATCTAAAAACGCACGTACGTATAATTTTCACCAGAGCAGCAAACAAATAATAATAATAAAAAAAATTCAATGAAAAGGTGCAAATTATAACCAATCTTTGTCATTCTTCAAAACATTTTTGTTTCTGTATTTCTGAAGCTTTGCACATGCAAACCTATGTAGCTGCTTTGTGTTACTGACAACTTCCCATCTGACATACTACATCAAAGGACCTTTTCCCTTCTACGGTTGTTTATGTGACATATACTCTTAAAACGTGAAAGAGATGAAACTTATACTTTAAATGTCTGCCTAAAATGGCATGTGCTTCATTAAATATATATTTGGAAATGAGGAGGTTGCTCCAGATGAGTATATATTGTCAAATATTTAAGATAGAATCAATACAGTCCGTCTTCCTAAGTTTCATATTAAGCAATAAAAAACATTAAATGAACAGTTTGTAGTACAGTTTCCTACACAAGGCTTTCCAAGAGTCAGCACTTAGTGCCTTCTTTGATACACGTACGTTAATTTAATATGTATGCTGTACCTAAGAACATGAATAAGTCATTCCTTTTAATGTTTTCATTTGCATGTTTAATTTGAGTATGGGAATCAGTGGAAACGCACTTAAATGCTTATGCCAGTTTATTCACTTTGTTTTGAAAATTGGTGCGTGCAGCATGGGCGAGAAAGAAGTAATGTAGTTAGAAGCAGAGTTGATGGGAAAGTAGGTTATAATTTACTCACACGTTGTCTGTGTAGTGGACAAGCGGTCAAACCTGCAGGGAAATCAGTATTTTCTAATGCATTAGAATGGGATTAAAAAACAATGTCAACGTGATCAGAACCAGTTCCTAGAAAAACACAAGTTAATTAACTAAATTTCCTAAGTTATATATTTCCCGGCCCAACCCTGCTGGAAGGACTATCGTGCCTGCTTCCGCCCAAGTTCAGAGAAATCACATCATTCGTGGGGTCAGAACTGAGGCTTTCGCGAGCATCTGTGAGCATTTTGACTTTCAGTTTACAAGACCATGTTTTTTCCCCCTAATTCTCTGGAAGTGCCCACTCCACGGGGACTTCAGGATTTCTTTAAAAACTAGTTGAAGAAGCTACAGAATTCTTATAGTAATTTCTGTAGAACATTTCTGGAGTTGGTGTTTTTGAACAAGCCTGTTATAACAGGTTGTGTTAGAAGGAGGATGTGACTTCCTATTAAATTATAAAACATGATCAGAAACCATAAGGAAGGCCTATCTTTTTTTTTATGATATCAAGGAAGTTTTGTGGATGTGCAGATTATGGGAAAAGGAAGGGAGGGGGTGCTATTATTTCTGTGGCAGCATCCCAGGGATGTTTTAATGCATTTTTCCCAAAGAGCCCTGCACAGGTCCCCATCTCTCACGTGGAAGTCTCCTGGTAAAGAATGTGGTCCAGCAAAGAGAAGACTCATGTGCCAGGGGGTCCTGAGCACGCTGCAGTGTTACGGAGCCCAGCAAGGCATCTTGTGGCTCTGTCCTTCTTAGAGGGGGAGATCTGGGGCTCAGAGCCTCCCCCGAAAAAAGAGAGACACCCCTCCCAACTGCCCCACTCCTTTTCTGTACAGGTTCCGAGTGCTGGGGAGCTCTTGTGCCCTCCCACCATCCTTTTCCCATGTGGGAGCTAGAGATCTTCATGGTGACCCCAGCCCCACAACTATTCCTCCTTGCTCTGTAGCCTGAGGCATCTTTGGGTTTGTCTTTCCCTTCTCCCTCTCCTCACCAAGGGGACCTGGGCTTCCTCTTCACTTCATATCCCCCATCACGGTCCTCCCTGCCCCTCTGCTCCTGCAAGGGATCGAGCTCCTCCCGCGCACTCCCTGCTCAGCTCCTCTGCCTCTCCTGTCCCCTGCCCTGCACATGCCCCAAAAATCTTCCGTCCAAAATGAGACCTTTAGCAGCTACCATCACCCTCATTCTGCAGGAAGCCAGCTTCTTGCCCCAGAATAAAATTATCAGTGAACCCTCTCATTCATATTTTCAGTGGATTTCTCTTTTGTGGGCTCTCAATGGGGGCTGCAGGCTTCAGCCCAAAAGTCATCAGTGGACCCAAGAAGGATCCTTCAGAATTTGAACTACTTACTTTGTTCATTGCTTTTATCTACTTTGCAAAGAAATGCTCCAGAGATCTTGACGCCCCCAGGCCAACATCTCTGCAAGCTTTTCTACACAGCCAGAGAAGCCACCCCACGTACCAGGGAGTACCATCCACCATCTCATCTGAGCCAAAGAGGTGAGGGACAACAGGGAAGGGACAAAATTAGGGAAGATCAGAAGGTCTCACAATTACTTGGGTTTAGGCGATGTACTTCCAGATGGGTTTGCACATTTGTTTCATACCTGTTTGGCAGTTAAAATGGACCCACACTTTGTAGCCATCCCTGAAGAAGTGAGTGTTGTGCAGAGATGTAAATGCTACATCGGAAAAGGCTTCCTTTGGATCTTCTGCATTTCTTGTTTAATCAATGAGTTCAGTGATGTAGGACTAGTTATGTACCACCAAATTTGTGGGTCTTTAGGCTTTTAAGTCTTTTCTCTTTATCATAACAAAACATCCCCAAATGCTTATATTTTCCCTGTTACATTAAACAGCGTAGCACAATTTCCATACGAGTTTGGGAAAATCTATAAAAGCTTGGCGTTTTTGTTCTTCTGGACACATGATCCAAATTATTCCAAAGCAAAGGGTGATTTACTGCATAGCATTGAACTTTTTCCTCTGTTGGAAGCGAATGCTCCTGCCATTATACTAGTTATATCTAATTTGCTGAAGAAACAATTTCAGAATCCCAGCTCACCTGCTTTCTGCTACTTATTAAGCATTTCACACTGCAGAAGAACTCAGGCTGGGTCTTGCCTTGCTTTTTTCTCCCATAAATAAACATACAGAAATAAAGAAATGAGACCAACAATATGTGCAAAATAGCACATAACAAGTAGCATTTTCCTGTAATGTACAAAATGCCTGGAATACAATTCAGTCTGAAGTGAGAAGCTGGGGATGGTGTTTTACAGCACTGGAAAGGCAAGCAGCGTTATAAATTTAACAGTGTGTCACTGGTATGAGGAGACTAAGTGAGCAACACATATAGACAAGTGCCAGAACTACTTTTACATATCGCAGAACTGCTCTGCCCCTCTTGCTGATATTCTCCCAGGTCTCTGGCTCTCTGCAGCCCAGCTGCAGGTCACCTCAAAACACCAACAAATGGTACGGATCCGCTCCACACCCTTACGGAGTCGACCTGCGGAAGGACTCCTCTGTCTCTTGGACCTGCAAACATTTGCAGGTCTGTATGTGCTTCATCAGCTACACCACACAAGCAAATATCAAGTGTTTCACACTCCGCCTCAGGACTTGGTTACTGCTCAAAACCCAACTGAAAACCCAACACAGTGAGAAATCTGTCGCTGGTGAGCAGGGACTGTGCTCCTGTCACTCGCCTGTTAATGCACCCAGGTGTCTACGCTCCCTCCTGGACTGCCTTACCTTCTGACAATATGGAAAGAGCTATTTCTCACCCCCACTTCCACACGCTTTGGCGTGCAAAAGCCAATCGAAGCATTGGCACTTACAAGACACGGTAGGATGCATTTCGCTTGGTTTTTTTAACCAGCTGAGACTGCGAAAGGAGATTCCTCCCCTCTCTTAGATGGCTGTTTTAAGACGGGGCGAATGCTCCCTCTGGAGGTGCTGGTGTCTGCAGCGCACGCAGAGGCAGCCCGGGACACGCATGCTCTGCCGCTTGCAGAAGTCACCAGAAATTCCCAGAAATTCCCAGAATTTTCCAGAAATTCTCTAAGTGGGGAAGATGACCAGGAGAGGAGGGGAGAGGCTGGGGTTTATAAACCCACCACCCAGTTTTGGTCGCAAAATTGTACAGCGGCAGACACCTCAAAGCTATTCAAGTCCCTTCTACAAGTCCCTACTTGTACTCCTTCGGCATGGGAAGAAGATACCGGAGGTGGTTGCGATCAGAGGGCACGGAGATTAAAGACCTGAAGCTGCGGGAAGCGGGGTTTCGCCTGCACCGTTGCTTGCTGAACATCTTTCAAAGACGACACCAACCCACATGTGCTTCAGGCAGGTCGAGTGCGGGTTCTTCACCCAGTGTATCGCGCCATCTGCCCAGCAGATTTGTGCTGGATACAGTGAATTACAGCACTTCTCTCCCAATTTTGGCGTGAATTAACCCATCTTGCTACAGGCGCACAGAAAAAACGCAGTCCCAGGTGTATGGAAAACCAGCCAGTTGTTTTTTGCACCATCAGAGGTGAAAAGCTTGGCTGAAAAGCCACGCCAAATTTGGCCCAATGTTAATATGGGACGGAAAGATCATAAGCACATCGGGCATGTCTGTGTCTGTACTTGTGTGGCCAGACACTTTATAACCAAGAAAGTATATGTCGTGCCGAGCGGATTTGAGAAAGAAACTTATCCTAACAAACCCAGCATTTAAAGACGGAGAGAAATAAATAAGATGAAAGTGTGTTTCTACCCGCTACAGCTCTGTTGTGGTTTACAAAATTAGCCTAAAGCACTTTCCAAAATGATTTTCAACACTCCTGAACACTTGCAAATTATTTGTTTTGTTTGGTTTGGGGTTGTTTGGGTTTTTTAATTTAGACCAAAAAAAATACATCCTTTCTTCTGGATTTTCTGAAATATAAAAACAAGAGCTATGATGCATCTTGCTGCTTGGTAGCACATGACATTGTGGACTACGGTTCTCCCTCTTCCTAAATGCTGCCTGTTCTTTCATTGGGGAGGTGATGGAGACCAACTAGCCCATGCAGTGTCACTCTTCAGGTCATCCAGAGATGTTGTGGCAGCATCTAGTGCAACAGGGAAGTAAAATCATGGCTATTTCCAAAGTAAATTCTCTACCTCTGCAGAAGAAAGGTAAAACCTGTGTAAAACTGCCTTTGGTTTGATATAAATCACCGCAGTGCTTGTGATTACACAGAAAAAAAAGTGCATTATTTTTGGCTACCCTTTTATCACAAGTTTGTCTGCTTTCTGATTATTGGGACTGGCCTTTCCCTTATCTGCGCTCTTTTTTAGCTGTGTGTGTAGCCACCAGCCATCAGTCTGTCACCCACAGTGCGTCGATACTCCTCTGTCTGACAGAGACAGCGGGACAGAGGTCATAATTAAACCTGGAAACCATCACATCTGTAAAAGGATTCATAATAAACATTCTAGCTGGTCCTCTTAACCCATCATCATCAAGAATATTTGATTATTTATGTTATATATGTCTGTATTACTGGTTATTATTATATTATTATCAATATTATTATCAATATTAATATATTGGTGTTATATATTTCTATATTTGCCCCTTTGGGGAATGGAAAAGGTCTGTGTTAAAGATGTACCAAAGCAGGTAGCTGGGCCAGGAGCAAACATCAACCTGGAATTCTCTGTGGACTGGTCCAAGGAAACCAAAGCACCTCCAAGTGCTCTGACACCACCTCAAACAAAGCAGCCTCGGAGAGTCACCGACCGAGGCAGCAACGCGAGAAAGCTCTGGGTCAGAAATGCTTTTGATGCTGAAAACCCTGGGCCTTATTCTCACGCCTGGACAATTTGTGTCCGTCCCAGAAGTGGATGGGAAACACATTGGTCGCTTTTGGGACGGGAGATTTGAGCAGAGGGACGCTAAGGCTGGTTTTAGCCCGGGTTTTATTATCGATGTGGAGATTCCAGTACCTGAAGGGGTCCTACAGGAAGGATGGGCAGGGACTCTTTATCAGGGAGTGTAATGATAGGACACAGGGTAACGGCCTCAAACTGAAGGAAGGTAGATTTAGGTTGGATATTAGGAAGAAGTTCTTTCCTGTGAGGGTGGTGAGACACTGGCACAAGTTGCTCAGAGAAGTTGTGGATGCCCCATCCCTGGAAGTGTTCAAGGCCAGGCTGGATGGGGCTTTGAACAGCCTGGTCTAGTGGGAGGTGTCCCTGCCCATGGCAGGGGGTGTGGAACTAGGTGATCTTTAAGGTGCCTTCCAACCCAAACCATTCCATGATTCTATGATTCTATGGCCGGGTGCTCAGCGCTGGTTTTCGTGCAGACCAGCCCATGCCAGGCTCCCCCGTGGCAGCTCCACGCCGGCAGTTACCCCATTACCTCGGGTTAATGCCATCCGCTCTTAGTTTTTATTATTCCCAGCATAAGGATATTTGTCAGGAGATAAGTCAGTCTTTTTATAGTCAGGCCTGGAGTTTCCATGGTGAAATTAGCCAACAGGAGTTTCCTCTGCAAAGCAGAGCATATCCTTTACTGGCAAAAACACGGTACTCCCTTGGCTGTAAGGAAGTGTCATTGTCCGAGATCTATTCTGGTTTTTAAGGGCTCAGTATCCTCAAAGAACTATTTTTAACCTGAAAGGAATATTTATACTGTCCAGTGAGAGCAGTTTGCTGGGTTATTTTTAGTTCTGCTTGTGTTTTTGCTTTATCTGTGCATCACTTTTTCCCTATTGATCTTTTTTTACAAACGTTTAATAGAAAATGAAAGCAAAGGTAATAGATTAAAGTAATTCCCAGAATTGATCCACTGACGGGGCCAAAGCACCACCGGGGATTAATTTGATCTGCCACAGTCAATGCGTATCCTAACCAACAGGAATGTTTTCAATACAATATTTTCTAAAAATTTCGGAAGATGAAAGATGCCCCGAGCCAGTGCGTGGGCTCGGACCCCGGCTCTAAGTACCAGGCATCGAGCAGAAAAACCACCTCTTGTCCTTTCGATATACCATGTGCTGGGCTAGAAAATGAAAAATCATCTTATTTTAAACCAGGCACCTTGAAGCAGGAATTAATAAAAGGCTGATTATGAAAGCGTATGCAAAAGCTCTGGTGCTGTCGGGGAGCTCAGCTGGTGGGCTAACCCTCATCTCGCCCGCGGCATGTGAGCACCAGCCCCATTAAAACCCACAGGGTTACGACACTGTGAGCCTGGCGTGAGACCACAGCCACAACCAAAAGGCATCAGGGGATTATACGTGGAATAAGTTAAAGAAATTTGTTTGCTTGGTTTTTTTTTTTCCCCTTAGGCCTGGTTATCTTAATAAAGTGGCATTTTGCTGATGCTGAGTATTTAAGGCCATGCTTTTTTTCACCACCTGCTGAAGCCAGCATGACTGAAATGCCTGTATTTCGATGTTTTGCAGAATTTGGGGCCTTACAGTGCTCATCTGCTCCAACATCCTCTACTTTCTTTCCTTGATGCTTCCCTGAGGGAGCGAAGTGACTGTGATGGATGTATTTTACATTGCTAACAGTCGGTTTGAGCTACCTGCTACCCCTGACAGAACAGCTCTGATTCTGCCGCAGAATAATGAGAATTAATGACTCATCCGCTAATTATGCTTTCATTGTATATGTTTGTGCTTATTTTCTGCAGGAGCTGAGCACCCTTGACTCTTAGTGACAGCAGGGTGTGAAGCACCCTTGAAAATCAGAGCACTGGATAGAAGCACCAGCATGAGAACATGCTGGAGCCATGGCACCTTGGTCTCATCTGCGTGGCGGAGGTGACCAGGGCGGATCCGCCTTCTACAAAGAGAAGTTTGCTGCTGGCAGTTCAGAAATATCCTTCTAAAATGCCTCCAGGGTTGTGACGAATGTCGGCAGTTCTTTGACATCTTTATTCAAACATAAATACAAGGGAAAGTTCAGATAAAATCACTCAGGTTGGAAATTCCAGACATTCTGTTCAAAACACAGAGATAATAAATCTTATATCCTTCTCTTTTAAAACAAGTGGTTTACCTAAACAAAAATGCTTGTAGTATAGAATATGATCTTGAATTTGTATGTCTACATTAATCAAAAAGTTTGGGCTAAAAAGCATCAAAATCTAACTTTTCATCAAACACAACAGATAAATATCGGTAGAGGAATGGAGATGCTTCCAGAGAGACGGTGCAAAACTCCCCCATGGCAAGCTTTGGAAATGGGCTCCTACCTTATCTAATACTCTCAACCCAAACACCAAATCGAAACCAGGACGCCGGATTTCGGGTTTGATTTGAATTCTGATGCATAATGTCCCAATTCCCACGCTTAATATTAATGACGGCATCGAGCAGCGGGATGGTTTCATTGTCACTTGAGGGTCTTTTATGTGACTTTAGGGTCACCTTGCTCCCAGGAGACAAAACTATGAGTAACCGCAGGTTGTTACAAATAAGTGCCATATAAAAAACTGACGCTGCGCATTTTGCTTAACTTTTTCTTAGTTTTACATATATTTGAGAGTCCATGGCGTGTAAGGGCATGAAGAGGAAAAGCACGGGGTCGGAGGGTGCCAGCAGCAGTGCTCCCAGCCCTCCACTGTCCCTTGCTGTCTGTGGCCCAGAGTAACTCATTTAACCTCTCTCCTTCAGCTTCTTCAAAATAATTACTCTTAGCCCGCAGGGGTGTTGAAAAAGATTAATTAGCTAAGGTTTGTAGAGACCTTTGAAGGTGTCAAGCACCGTAAGTGCTACTTATTATGGATGTATATTATTGCAGGCTGCATGCACGGTGGGACTATGGAGTACTTGATATTGTGCAATTGGAGAGGAAAAAGAAACGAGGAACATCCTTAGGGAGCCTGACCGGTATGTATTTCTAAACACAGTTCTTTCCCCATCTCGATGTTATATTCCATTTAAATACCTTTCTCCAGGCCCTAATGATTTGCTGCGAATTTATCAGATATCCCTATGCAAACTTCTATGAAAACGTATAATTTGGAATTTAATATTTCCATTAATTCCTTAGCTTCATAACTGCAGTGGCCACAGCTGCCAAAACCAGAGTAACTTTTAGCCAAAACCAGTTTCGGCTGTTGTCGGTTTCTTAATCCAGCTGTCGATGTGGCCACACAGGTGCGAGTCCCAGGATGAAACAGGAATGAACATACCCCAGCAAGGCTCAGGGCTTTGAATTTGAATATGTTTATCTTCACACCATCCTTGGGATAAAAGGAAGTGCAGTTATCGTTAACCAAATAAATGGGTCTGCTCACAAAGTACCACCACTACCGTGGTAGAAATTTGGTTTGGTGACTTTGGTCTGTTTGAAAGTCACCTAATTCCTTCAGTAGTGATGGCAACATACAATTTCCTTCTTCTCTGATCAGCATCATTTGACAATCCCTAAAACCCTCCCTCTCTTCCTTCTGGCTATTAAGCAAACCTTGCCCAAGCACAGAGATTCCCTTCCCCTGAACAATTTCACTTTTCCCTCTTTTTCTAACACCTTTTAGAGATGAAGCAGAACAGATTGAAAAGTGTTCCCACCCCAAAACGTGCACCTTTTTCCGCACCATTTTCTGCTCAGCCTTCTTTCACTCATTGTGTGAAAAAGGTTAAGTCATTGGTAATCGTGGAAATATTATTTATACTATGTGTGAATTATTATTTATGATTGTGCATCATTAAATAGTGTGATATTATAGATATTTGTTAGCAGTTTATATATGACTGTTAGAGTAAATGTGAATTGTCTCAAGCTATCTGATATCTGATGGCATGGTAACAGAGGCAAAACTTGCAGATTTTCTGTCACCCACATTGTGATGTCTTTGATCTTGGTTATACAGTGTCCAAGCTGATGTCAGCCCACTCTCACCGAAATCATAACAAGACCTTCTGCATTGCTCCTCTCCTGCTGCAGACCAAGGGCAACAGGGCCCACGTCCTTTAGAGAGCTGTGCGGCATCTCTGCTTTCACTCACACCTTGCTCGAATCATTCCTTCTCTGTGATCTTCATGTGCACCACTTGGATAAATTACAATTTTTAATTTGCTGTGATACCTCCTGCAGCAATTTGTCCATATCTCCTCCGTTTCCTCTCCTTGGCTTGCAGAAGAACTTAGTTTGTATCATCAAGAATATTTTTAGCACTTAAAAGCTAAGCCTGAGATGGCTGATCTGGTGGTACAGTGGCTGATTTTCCCTCCAGGCCAGAAGGATGCTCCCAAATGGGGATGGTCTCGCAGATAACACTGTCCCCCTGTGCCACCTTCCCACCCCTGCTAAGTCTGATGGGACCACGTTTCAACAAAACAGTTGCTTAGAGGCTGGGCACCCTGAAGGACATCTGAGTCGTGGTTGAAGGTGTATTTCTGACAAACTCAAGAGTCCCCAGCTTTCACCTCCAGCATCTGACGGTGGGTCGGTGGGAGCCGGGCGAGGAGTAGCCCTTGCTGGGCATCGCTGCCCACTCTGAGGACCTGCTCCCAACACAAGCTGAAAAGCAGAAACCACCAGCTCGTTAGAAACAAGGCTGTGGAAGATCACATATGATTAAAGAGGGGGAAAATGTTCTGCTTGAATGAAGAAGTGAATGCCAAAACGCCACATACTCATACACTTTTCCCATCCATTCAGCTTTTTTTCCTTTCCTTCCTCTTGCATTTCTGCACCAGGTGGTGCCCAAACTTGAGAATGCTGGATCGTTCAGACAGGCTGCCTTTCCAACAAGGAAATTACTATTCACAGTAAAATCAGTTAGCAAAGCCGAAACATTCCAGTTTGCTGGCGCGCTGCGAGCCGCAGGAAGATGCCCGTGATCTCCAGCCAATAGTCCACATCCTGCGAGACGGGGCAGGAGCACGTTGGTCCTCCAGATACAACTCAACTACAAACTAATTTTACTCTTGCTGCACCTCTCCAGCACATTCCCAGTTTAACTCCCTAGAGGCCAGAGAAGAAAACGTATGTGAGTGTTGCAGGGTGTAATTTTACTTATCCCCGTCACAAATTATTTATACAGCACAAAGATAATTGGATTATTCCCCTCTTCCTTCTTTGCGGCACTCAGCCTCTCAGGGTCGTTTTGTAAAAAATCCTTTCTTCTGTTTGTCTCCAGAGGAGCCAGGGTGCCCAAATAAATAAGCCACTATGAAAACCACAGATATAATAGAAATGAGAAAGGAAATAACTGTCTTGCAGCACATTGTACCTCTCCTTTCCAGGGCTGGATTCTTCTCAGGGTTGTGTTTTAGTGTTACCGCATCCAGTTTTAAATGTCCCGAGTGACAACATTTCTGCTTTCCCCCCCTGAGATATTGCTATATGAAAGAAGTCTCATTCCCCAAATAGGGAATCAACCCAGCACACTTTTAAAATCTGCCTAATCCAGTATTTCCACTGGAACACAGGATACAAGACTAAAAAAAGGCCTTTTGGCTCCTTAAGTTGGTTCTGTCGAAAACAACCATTCATTCATAAATTTTTTAAAGCTTCATCTTAAAACTATTTACCTTCTGTGTCTCCCACCCCAAAGGTTTCTGATAAAAATGGTTTCATTACCCAAACTATGCGGTGGGGTTTTGTAGCTTACTTAAAGGTATGGTCGGTGCGAAGAGTCCTGAAAGATTTCACTCTAAAATCTCTGGTCTGGGTCAAAGTTTGCGTGAACTGTTGGCAATTGAAATTTATTGTTCAGGAGGTCCACCCAAGGTGGATTTTGGTCTGACAGTGTCTGGGCTATAAGGAAACTCACAGCACAGCAATATCCCTTCCACCTTTCCCTGTGGCAGGACCCCCGCAATGGTGGCAGTACTGGATGGCGGTGGAAAGTTCTCGTCACGCATTTCATGGGAGTGAAAAAAAATCTGTTCTTTCTGCCTCTTCCCTACCTTCCTCAAGTCAGTGACACTGAAAAGGAGAAGAGAAAATAACCGAGCACAAGCTAAGGGAAAGAAGATGACGATTTAGATGGAAAAGCAGTTGATGTTCTCCTACATGTTCTCCTCTCCTTGCTCTTGCCCTGTTAGCTGAAGGCTTACCAGGTTTTTATCTGATCTCAGCCTCTGAGCTGGATGTGCTCCAAGTTACATGACAGTTACTGGTGTGGCCGGTGCCTCTCAGTCACTGTGTTTCTCGAAGCTACAGAAAAGCAGCAATAGCATTTCCCCTCCCTGCAGGGAGCTGAGCTCTCGAAAGACAGTCCTGGTAGAGGACTAAGGGCAGCGAAGGGTGGAAAATAGTTTCAGCGGGAAAAAAAACCTATTTGAATGTTTGCAGGCCTAAATTAAGGTCTTAAGATAAGCTGATGAGATTGTTATGGTGATGAATTAATTAGAATTTGCATATAAAATTTTTTGCATATAAATAATAACAGTTTGTACATTCAGATACGTGATTTATAGATTTACATACTGTGTACTACAGAGACTTCTTGCAAATTTTCACTGAAAGAAAAAATCAGCCTTCTCCTGTGCTACCCTTTCTTCAATACCCCCTGCTACTTGGATGAGCATCCACCTACACTTCTAAGATGTCAAGGGGAGCATAGAAATCACCAGTGCAGTGAAGATCACAAAGCCACAAGCCCTTTAGAAATTACAAGATGTGCTGCGATGAGTTCAAACCTGCGAGAAAGCGATCAGTAACCAACCAGCAGATCTGATGAAGGCAACTTGTACCTGATGAGCTGATGAATGTCCACAGATGAGTTATCTTGGTGGAGGGACTCATCTTGCTCTGCAGCAGTAGAAGCGGTTCATACACCAGCCAGCAGACCTTCAACCCCCAGTGGTGTTAAACCCTCCTCAAGCAGTGGCACCCAACATAACAAGGGGACAGACTGCTGCTTGTGAGGTTTGGAGTGGACAGGAGGAAACCTCTTTTTCCAGGAGGGTAGCACAGCGTGGGACAGGCATCTATACAACGACGAGTCTCTGTCCTTGGAGGTTTCCAGCTCAGCTAGGGAAGGTGGTGGCTGACTTGCTCTACTGCTTTGAGCAGCAGGTTGGAGTAGAGATCCCCCCAACCAACCCACCTTTCCACAGTACAGTAATTCTGCAAAATCACACAGAGTTTAGGGAATGCCTTTAGAAAATCTCAGGTCCATCCAAAGCAAGGTTTTCTTGAAGCAGTTGCAGAAACTAAAGTTTGAGGCTCATAACCCCAAATCTCCAGATCAAACCATAGAAGCAGACAATCTTAGCTGGCTTTCCAGCCAGCTCATCTGACTCTGGAGAAGGAGACAAGGCAAGCAGGTGCCACAGTGGCAGATGGGTCTTGGTCCAGATACCTTGTCCTGCAACTCTTCCTTGAGGAAGAGGAAACGGTACCCAACACAGGAGACCGCCTCTCCAGGGCCCCTTGGCTGTACATCCCCAGCCAACCTTCACTCACCCCTGGAGCATCAGAATTTCCTAACTATATTCTGCATTGCTTTGTAATCTTGAAAGCAGGCAGCGTTCCCCCAGGAACAGGACCCGATTGCTTTATGTCAAAGACTTGGCAATGAAGGCTGTGCTTGGACAAAGCCCTTACAGGAGGCAAGAGCTGCACTAAGGACTTGTCCATGTGCAAATGTTGCACCATCTTCTTTTCTGAACAGTCAAATCAAAACAATACTGAAGGGCTCCACAAGCATGTGGTCAAATATAAACCCTGAAAGGAGGATTTTGGTTGTGAAATCAGTACCTAAGTGTGGGAAGGGAGAAGCCATCATCTTAATGGCTTCTTAACCTTCTCCTAAAACACTTTGTTCCCTTTCTGTTTCCTCCTTCTGTTCCACTTAAGCAGGGTTTAACATCATGTACACTCTGCGTGCTGTTTAGCTATGTCTGTCCCCACCTTCACACAAGGGTGAACTTCCCGCTGAACTTACATCCACTATTCCTCTTAAGAAAACATGCTCGAGCCCAATGCTGAAAGTTGCTGAACATCTTTCCAGTGCTGCAAAGCCTCAGCTTTCATTTTCTTCAAGATAAGTGGCTGACACGCTGCACATTGTAGGATGTTCTCCTGCTGGGTCTATGCAAAGAAGAGCTCGGGTAATTATTAAAATCATAATTTCAGCTGTCAGTAGTAATTTCAGTTCTGCCTGTCAAAGAGGGTTGGAGACATGTCTCTGTCAGCAGGCTTTGGGCCCTGGATGCCTTAGCATTTAAAGTCATCTGATGCACAAAAACAATGTTTTACAATTCTGGTGCTTTAGAAAAAGCTTTTCTTGACTACAAACATGGCATTTGGCCACTCATTCACTGCCTGGATTTAATTGCAACTTCAAACTGAAGTCAAACTGCACTTTTGAGAAAAACACTAGTCATCTCCAAGGATGGAGCTCTGGGAGGCAGGAGTTGCTTCTCTCCTCACGTTTGGTCCCCAAAGCCTCCGCCTGTCCTTCCCATGTGTCCTTTCCCTTTGTGCTCTTCTCCTTCCAAAATACGTATAGTTGGCCACGTGAAGAACAAGAAGAGATCTATATATTTAATGTTCAGGAGCAAGTAGTCCACAACCATTGCCTGTTGGGGATCAAGACGCTTCCATACCGACGGCCAAGGCAGTGTGGGGCAGAGCAGCTGGGATTCAATACTGAAAACCCTCAAGAGCGCTGATGAGCTAGGTGCTTGTGCCGATGGGCTGCAGATGTGCTGACGGGAAACGAAGAGGTGCTGCTGCCCTCTGGGAGAGAATGGCAGCAATTTCCTCATATTTGATAGCTGCCCCAAGTGCGTAGATCAAAAGGGGCATTTTTAAGTCACCTCACCTGTTTTAAAAAATGTAGGTGTGTCCAGGCCTTGTTCAACTAATTTACTTAATTTTGATCAATCCTTCATCTTTGCTTTAAAGATAATACCCTAAATTTCTCAAGCAATTCCTTCTTGCTACAAAGTCCCCGTTTTCGTAAGAAAACGCTTTTTGTTATGCTAAAAGGTAAATTGCATTTCAGGCTTGCGGTTAGTTGCCTCTAATGGTGGAGCTACGTGCTTTGTTTGGTTTTTTTAATGGAGATCGTGCCGCTAATACCTGCGATCCCAGATGTCCAGCGCAGCCCACGGGTGGTTGCATCAATGGGGAATTACCCGCGCGGAGCGGGCAGCAGTGGGCTGGGCGAGCGACGGGAACTCTGCATGCCAGCTGGGCCAGTACCAAACCGTTTATGCAGCTGCACAGTGATTTCAAGATGAAAATAGACGGATAGATATATTCTGTATATACCTGCAGTTATCTGGCACTGAAGCAAATACTAATACAGATTTGTGTAGCACTTAAAGCCACACAACTGCGTTACGTTTGATTAATATAAAAGACATCACGTTTTTTTACTTCGGTTACAATATTAAATTCAAGCAGCAGAAGCACCATTTGTGAAGGGGGGGCTTTGTTTATTCCGAACATCCCCCTGGCTGTGCCGGCAGCCTCTCTGCACCGATAAAAAATCCCATATAACTCTGCATAAAGCAGTCCTCAGTTTCACAGAAATGTATCAATCTAGAATTCAATGGTGTATAACCTAATCTTTTATTATTATTTACATTTTTATAGCACACGTATACAGATAATATGCATTGAGGTATTCAGAGTAAATAATACACTTTAAAATCTTAGTTGAAAAAAAACACCACAAAACAGTCTGGTTAGCAGATACTACCTAGGCATTCAAAGCTTAATTATATTCTTAGTCAATTCGGATTTACATTTAAATTACAAATTACATTTTGCTAGCATTAATTTACAATGCTACTTAAAAAATACATATTCTATGGTACATGAATAATAATTCAAAGCCGTCAGATCTTGTTGGATTGCTATGATCTCTTGATAGTGGGTGCTGAATATTAATATTTCTAGAAAGTTTTCTCCATTTGAATATAACATTTCCTAATCTATAAGCCTTGCACATTTGAATTCAGCCAGCCAGCCGCGGTGCAGCCAGTTGCCATAGGATTTGCGGAATGAGCTGCCTGCACATGATTTTTTAGGGGACTGCAGCATAGCTATGTGGAAAAGCGCTCTAAACCGTGTACGCTCGTTACTGGGCCAGAACAAGGAGCTTTCTATGAACGACTTCACTCTGTGACCATGTTAAATGTCATGAACTGAGTGGGATCCATTGACACCAGTGTGTGGCTGGGAGGTTTTGGAGGAAGGCTCGGAAGTGAGTGGGAGGGTCCGTTGGGGCCCCAGAGCAGGATGATCTCTCCTCTGCTTCCCAGGAGGAAGGTTTTGCTTCCATGGGGCTGTCCCAAGCATTTGCACTCTTCCACCCATAGCTCATGGTCTCCTGTTGATTACAGGCGAGTGTTTGCGGTGCTCATAAGAGCACGTTTTGTTCCGACGGGTGATCATTTCCGTAAATCTCAGGGAAGCTGAGTTTTTAAAACCACCTTTAATTAAACCCATTCCAGTGCAATGACAGGTATATTCCTTTGGGTAAAAAACCAAAACTGGACACTTTCTTCTTATTGCAAATGTCCTTGGCGTAGCTATATGCTACTATGGCTGTGCTGCACCCAGCAAAGGCCAATTTTGGCAATTACGGTTCTCATAGCCGGGACCGTTCTCATTATTTCACCTGCAGATGATGTCCTTTAGCTCAGGAGACCAAGTGCAGCTCATGTCAGTCGGGAGAGGAGGTAGGCAGGGTTGTACAGCATTAAATTCCAGTTTAAGAAAACTTCAGTCTTGAGATTCAGAAACATTGAAGACACATCCTCCGTAAAAAAAAAAAAAAAATAAAAAAAAAAATCCATGCTCTTCTGCAAGGGAAACTGGAAAGAGGTTGTGAAAACAAAGCACAAAATAAAGCAGAAACATAGTCACTCTCACTTACTCACAAATAACAGTAATGACAAATGACTAATAGGCATGACTGTTCATATAGCTGAATTTATCTTTAATATCCTCTCTCAAAAACTTTTTAGGAGCATGAGCAATATTATTTCAACTTTATTTTCCTGGAAAGCTTGTTTTTTGATGAGGAAGGAGTTGCCTTGTAAATGCTGTAATAAATTCACCCGGATTGTATCACACTCAGGTTATTTCATTTCAGCTCCCTGAGACAATTTGCTGTGAAAAGGACTCATTTGCAATGTCTGCTTTAAAAACTTCAAGGAAAACATTCAAAACAGAGGGCCCAGCTACTTTTAAAATCTTTTTCCATCCCAGTATAACTGAAGGAGGAAATAAACGTTAGCAGCTTTAGAGAGAAAAACTAACTAACTTCAACAACGCATTTTGGAGGAAGATTGCCAAGAAACTGGCTCCAAAATAAAGCGAAATGTGGCTGAAGTGATGGGAAATGAGGCAGAGTTGGGATTGATTTTCGTTTGGAAACGTTTGATTTCTTGTTACTCCTCATGACAGGGTTGTGCCAGGCAGGACACTCCGGTGCATTGAAATCCGTGTCCCTCGCAGAGCAGGGAGCCGCTCCGGGAGTGGGGCAAGCACATGGTTTCAGTCTCGCCTTTGCCCAGTTGGCAAAGTGCTTCCAATAAAAATGGTGTCAGGCAGCAAAAGGCTATGATTCAGGGAAAAAAAAGGAATATAACTTTGGGTATACAAGGTATTGTACCAGGAATTTACCAAGATGTTTAAATTGGTTCGATCAGACATCTATATAAATCTTAATTTTTCTATTAAGCAGCCACTTTTCCAGTAAAAAATTAACAATTTTCTATGCAGAATAAGTTATATTGACTTTCAAAGGATCGGAATTGCATTCCAATGGCACAGTAAACTTTGTAGATGTAGGTCTCAAAACAGAATTACTTTTCCAAGTCTTTTTCAGCTTGTTAAAGCCCTGTTACTAATGGGCTAGTGTATGTGATCACCACCCCACGTTCCAGGATGGATGAAGGAGGAAATTCTCCGTTTGGTCCCTCTCTGGTAACTAGCAATTCTTTCACTTCAGTCTTGCTGTTCAGTCCTGTGAGTCAGGAGGAAGATCTAAAGTTACTCATCTATCAGTAATGCAACGGTGCTAATGGCCATAGCATGCAACGTGATACTAATGTGAGGTCAAGAGGAGCTACGGATTAGTTGTCTGCGTTGTCACTGCTGATTGATGCCATCACTTCATTGCCTGGGAATGGGCAGTGAACAGCGCCCGCACTCCTTCCTTGTGGTTGCACATCCCCGAGGAGCACAGGGGGAGCTTGCGATCTGGCCTCGCTGCTCCACTTCAGTGTCTCCAAGCTGTCCTCCACCCTGTCCCACATCAGCAGGGGGCACCCCCTGGCTCCATCCCTCACCCTAACCCTATGTGAGGCCCAGCACCCACAGCCAGCCCAGGCAGTGCAGGAGCAGAAATGTCCTCCTTTCCCACATGTGCTTGCAGCCATTCCTGTCCACGTCCGTGCCTCTGCAAACTCCAAGTGTTGACACCTAGCGTGAGTGCCATGAGGATTAACCACTTAGACCTCCGCAACATCTGAAGCTGTTACAAGGGCCATACAGATGTTGATAGAAGATCATAAAAGTGAGTTTCTGCACATTGTAGTTCAGCTGTGTCTCATGGGTCTGGACCCAGCAAAGTCCTCTATTTCTTTAGCCACAACCCAGGCAGAGACAGAAACATGGCAGAATCTCTTCAGGCTTGGACAGGCTGGGGGAAATCTCATTTACAGCTTCATTTTTCAAGTAGAGCATCCTCTTGCAGACACATGGTGCCACCGTGTTCCCAAACATCAACTGTACATGGGCTGTCCACCAAGCAACACACCTTCCCCTTATGAGCTACATCGCTGTATTCACCTTTTATGATTTCCACCATGTGAAGTTACCCTCTTTGGGTAGAGGGGAGGACTCTAGGTTCAACAGACTGAGAGAGTCGGGGTTGTTCAGTCTGGAGAAAAGAAGGCTCTGAGGAGACCTTACAGTAGCCTACCAGTATCTTAAGGGGGCTACAAGAAAGCTGGTGAGGGACTTTTTAGGATGTTGGGTAATGGTAGGACTAGAGGGGATGGATTAAAACTAGAGATGGGACGATTCAGACTGGACGTTAGGAAGAAGTTCTTCACCATGAGGGTGGTGAGACACTGGAACAGGTTGCCCAGAGAGGTGGTGGAAGCCCCATCCCTGGAGGTTTTTAAGGCCAGGCTGGATGGGGCTTTGAGCAACCTGGTCTAGTGGGAGGTGTCCCTGCCCATGGCAGGGGCGTTGGAACTAGGTGATCTTTAAGGTCCCTTCCAACTCTAAGAATTCTATGATTCTACGAATATTCCTTTGTGTGTTTTCCCATCTTGGGACTGTATGGAAGAGGAGGGAAACCATCCCACCAACTACCTCCCCACTGACATTTTTCCCGTGGGCCTCTCCTGGCAGCGTGGGAGACCAACAAGCAGCTCCTGGAGGCTTGATCAGCTCATGTGCAGCCACAGCTTCAGTAAGGCGTGTGCGTTCATTTTTAAATGTCATTTTTATTCCTCCTACCAGTTGTGCTTTTATTTACCGTTTGATTTGTAGACTTCTTCACTACTCTCACCTGGATGCTGGCCTCCAGAAGTGCGCTGTTTCCGAACTGTGTGCTCATGGTTGTGGTGTTTTAGCACAGAAAAGGCTTTTTAATGACCAAAATTCATCACATTTGACACTGCCTCATTTGTTCACCTCCTGACTAGCCCACGTCCGGCATAGCTGGTATCCCACGAGCCCCCCTGTCTCCATCCTATTCCCTCGGAGGTGCTTTTTTCAGCGCCTGCACCTGTCTCCAAAGCAACTAACCACTTTTGCTGGGAGCGAAGCTGCTGTTCGCTGCCGCCCACACATGATACCTCCCATCACGGCTGTTCTCCATCGCCATAGAAACCGCCCTCCCTCTGCGGTCCCATCCCGGCTGACCTGGTATTTGCTTTATCAATCTGTACAGTATATTCCCAGTGCCGATGCCAGCTCCTAATAATAGAAACACCTTGTAGGTTATATCCCACACCAGGACTACGTTACTTCGCTTTTATGTGAGCGTGGAGGGGATGGGTTTGGTTTTGTTTCCGTCAGTTCTAGCAACAAAAAAATAAGTTTTTTATCTTGCCATCGCTTGCCTGAGAAATGTTTGTTTCACATTTGTTTTTAACAGCTCGATCCCTCAGGTAGAGACAAGGAACAGCGGTGACAGCTGAAGGTTATATTGCTTTCTGATTTCCTTCAAAGCAAGTTAGTTCCTGGGACAGGATAATACGACTTGTAAAAACCTCTCAAGGTTTACAGGAGCCTGAGAACAACCCCATTAACCACTCCAGAGTGGGCTTCCCAGCAGCATCCCCAGCCGAGCACCACAGGTTCGTTTTGTCTGCTGGAGACCTGGAGGAGATCCGGCGTGTGCCAGGGCTCCCCCCTCACCTCCAAACCCTGGGAAAACTTCAAATTTGGGCCAGACCCTCCCCAGGTGGAAGGCAAGAGAGGACGCAGGCAGATGAGAGTCTCTGTCAGACCCACTTTGTTCCAAATTTCAGAAAGTGAAAATGGAGTCTCCTCTTTCTTCTTCACAAGGTTTTACGCTCTTGAGTGGCACCTACTCGGTACATAGCAACTGATGTGCAGAGTGTGGTGGCTGTAATTGCACGTCAGACAATGAAGTCAAATGAATTTGTGAAAATTTCATCCCAGCTCCATCTTCTGTTTCTTCCCGCTGTATTACTTGGGTTTATATGAGACAGATGGGAAAATATAAGGAAACAAGGAGGCAATATTTGTTATAGTGCATTTTTAGTATGCAGTGCTTCATCCCTAAAAAAGTATCTTTACACCCTAATCACATCACCTCGCGTTCTCTTTATATCGTAAACTAAACAGGCCAAACTGCTCAGAACATCTTTCCAAGCCTGCAAATAATTTTTCTGGCTCTTCTCTTCATGCCCCCTGAATTTTGAGGATCAGTTTCAGCCTTTCAGCCAGAGTGTCCTCGGCTTAAGATTTTCTTTTGCACCCTGTCCTGGTTTGCTAAATCTCAGTCCAAAGGTCCCCACTTTTTCCATGTCGTCTCCAGGATGAAAAGCTTCTCGCCATGATGGGTGAAATTACAGGGCGCCGTTTTCCTTTAGGGCGATGGTGCTGATCTTCACTCTTCACCTGGTGTGAATCTGTCCTCCAGGAGCCCTCTTCCCTGCGTGCTCTCCAGCGTGATTTGTGTTCACTCACTGCAACGGCATCTCAGCAGCCTCGGCGCCTCCAGGGAGGGATGCAAATCCTCGGCAGGAGGTTTCAGGAATGCTGTTCTGCCGCTGCTGCGTGGAAGGGCGTCCCGCCCCACACGAAACAAAACTTTCTCATGTAAATGCTCACACACACACACGAGTTTATTATCCGTTTTCTGCAGGCATTTTTCTCTCACGCTGAAATGATCACAGGAGCGATGAACAAAATGGCAGGGACTCCAGCCAAACCCATGTCTCTCTCTAATTCCAACGGGTAGTCAGAGAATTGCTTGGCAGCATTCAGCCAGCTCTATTTTTAATATCGTGTTTACATGTGTAATGACCATGTGCACATAATAGCTGTCCCCCTCCCTGCTCCACCCAGCACTTTCCAGTATTGCTCACTATAGCTTCAAGCAGACATGCCTTATGGCCATTCCCGAATGGCATAATCCAGGGAAAGCACCTCGGCCATTACACATGCAAATGCACTAACTATCAAGAGTATTATTTTAATAGATTTTTCACGGATAGCTTCTCCTGTTTGTCCCACTCGCCATCCCAGAGCCCTGTTCGGACTGGGATGCAGGGAAGGGGAGACACCAAGAGGGAGGTGGGGAGACACCAAGAGGGAGGTGGGGATCCCGCAGTCACCGTGTATGACACCGCCGGTGCTCCGCAAGCCCATCGCAGCTTGGAGCTTCGCCGGCGGGCAGCAAAAACAAGGCAGTCACCCAGCCACCACGGGCTTTGCTGTGAGATAAAACATCTGGAATCATGGCTGGGCTGGCCCGAACCCGAGCACGGCGGGGCTGAGTGCTTTAGCTCATGGACGGACAAAGCTCCCCTTGGTTCCTGCCTGCCCGGAGCAGCGGGCAGCAGTCGGCAGCCAGCTCGCGCGGCCAGCCTCCCCTCGCAGATATTTCCAGTTCTGCAGTCATCTTTTCAGAGACCTGCTCCTGCAGCACAAACACAATACAAGCTCCATTAGCAGCAGCAGAAAATCATACACAAGCGACCATCAAAACCGTGGGGTCCTGCGCTGTACAGAGCTCCCCCTGAAAAACAGCCCGAGCATGACGAAAAGCAGGATTTAGCATCGCTAAGTGTCTGTGGAAATGGCTACTTTCCAAACCTGCAAACTTTGCTGGGAATGTTATTCGTTAAGCTGTGGTCAGTGCAGAAAATCAATTTTGGACATCTTAAGAGAAGAAACCATTTACCCTGCTTGCTTCTTAATGAGGTCTCCTGGGGTTCAAGTGTACAAAGAGTGGCCATTTGGCTCCCTGCGGAAGCAGGGGTAGCACAGTGCCCGTCCTGCTGCAAAGTGCAGGACCTCATCCCACTGGAAAAAAATCGGGATCCTGCCTTATCTTGGATGTTGCCTCCAGGGCCAGAGAGGCTGAGGGTGTGACAGTGCGGCTGCAGAGGTGGGAAAGGCAGCGGGAACACACACCCCACCGTCCCCAGTGCACATTGCATCGAGACACTGAGTATGGGACCCCTGACCTGTGTGTGACCCACACCAATCCTGCACAGCACTTGCATACCATAAAAATATGAAGTTATGCATTTTCACTCCAAAAGAGGTGCGTCCTTCGCTGTAACCCATGCTGCTACCCATGCAGCCGTGAACACACAGCACCCCAAACCTGCCTTGTTCTGTGGTAGGCTAAGCTGTTACGACTAAAATCACTTTTAAGCTCTTGATGCATCATTTGTGTCCTTATGTATTATTAACTCACACTCTAATTACCAGCGCACCAGGCTGACAGTGAGAAGGCATTGGTGAGAACCTACAGCCAACATTTGTGTTTATTTTTCCCACATGAGGGGAAACGTCCTGGCCATTCTCCTGAATTAAAAATTAGGTTTGTGTTTCCTGCTGAGCTGGAATAAGACGATGGAAGGATGAAGCAGTGGAGTAGAAACACCAAACTGTTAGCTTGTAGCCATAGGAGAGTTTCTTCGTTATCTTTTTGTGCGGTGCCTGGCTGTGAGGAGCGCTGGGCTGAGGGCACGATGGCAGTGCAGATCAGCCTCAGCACCACAGCGATGGGAAACGGCACAGGAGGAAGGAGAACAAGTGAACAGCTAAAGCGAGCACACTTGTTCTGTTTGCCGTGGCCATGGGCTGCTGTCTTCCACCTGCTGGCCACGTGTTTATAATATGATTGCTCTGGGAGGTGATTTCTTTAGAGAATGAATTCCAATTTCCATAACAGATTCAGCCCTTGAGAAGTGTGATGCTCGTCTAGAGCACTCCATAAATAATAGCTGTCTCACTGACCAGTTACGCTACACACAGCCCTATTTTATCACCAGATGGCTGACGGAGAATATGACCCTATTTTTATCTGTTCTGCGTTGCCCATGAAAAGCTTGTTGTTTGCCCCGTACTCCTCTTTCCGAGTACTTCTTCACAAAAGGAGACATTCTGCGAGTGGGACCGTTCGTGTAACCATTGTTAATGGAGAGCAGCAGAGGGTTTCCCAGTGTTTCTGGAAGCAAATGGAAAGAAAGATGGCATGGCAACTGTCTGCTACCAAACCACTGCTCATGAGCATTTCCAAAGAGCTGCCTCACAAGAGCGAGGCCTGAACTCCCGAGTGCCAAGAGATATTGCTCACCCCATGATTTTCTAGAAATTTTTGCAGTTAACTTCTGTTGTTGTGTCACTAAAGGTATTCAGGAACATTTTGATACGGCCTAACCTGTTATTATCCTCCTAGGGCAGGGTACAGGAAACGAAAATGGCAATTACCCACTATTTAATTACACTGTCCATTAGTTAAGCCTTTTTTTTCTTTCCCATGCACAAAAAAGCCTTCACCCATGATGAATCCTGGCTCTACACCTCCATGGAAGTGTGAAAGTGGCCAACAGCTTGGCTAGCTCCAGGCAGGCACCCTGACATCTGCCTGTGGACCCCACCAAACACCCTCAAGCTGCGCTACCTGCTCCTCGGCGATGCAAAGCTCCTTCCTCGTCGTATCAGCTCATCCCACACCTCTGTACATGGGTGGAGCGAGACAAGGCAGGGGTTCAAGCAGAAGACATGTAGGGTAGAGCGACCGACCCCAGAGGTCTCACCTTTTGGAGGAGGTCACTAGTAGACGTCTCTTCCCTCAAGAGGGTCTGTGCTCAGACGGCACCATCAGAATTTGCTCTGGAATACTGCAGCATTTCACGCTGGGGAAAAAAGGGGGCTTTTTTTTTTTTTCCCCAATTAGACAGCCTTAGGAAAAAGTGGAGACTCAAAGTGTGCTCATTCCTCCCCCCTAGAACTTTAAAATAATAACAAGGCTACATTTTTGTGGGCAAACAAGAGCTGCCTCAATGCAAAGAGCATGGAAGAAGAGCATGAGTCAGGAGACCTGGGCCAGATCCTTTGATGTGCCGCGCTCTGGAGGGGCCGGGAGAGCTCTGGGTAGCTTCATGCTACCCAAGCCACAAAGCAGATTTGGAGGGGACCAAAGAATCCTAACCCTAAATCTTTTGCAATTAAACTGGAAGCTCTTCAGCTTCTTCTTCATGTATTCATGTAAAGCAAGAGGCACGTCCTCTGATTCAGACATCAAAAATGTGGGTACCTCATCTAAATAATTCTGGAGAGGGAGAAACAGGATGAAGAATTTAGCTATGATTTAAGAATATAAATTAACGTGTGGGCACTGTGGATTGTGAGGGCTTTGGGTCTGCTGCCATGACCCACGTGGAACAGGGAGGTTAATGTGCATCTGGGACAACCGTATCATTTCAAGCCAATGTACTGTTGGCCAAAGCAGACACTGCCAAAGCAACGCTGCCATAAATTTTTAAGAATTATTTTTCTGCTTGTTGCACTAAAGATTTTGAAAGAAAATCCTGACTTTGCTCTTTGAGAGAGGCTCTTAGAGGATCGGATTTTGCTCTCTCTTCCGTGGGCTTTACTGTGCAAACTCTCTTACTGAAAGGACCATTTATGAAGAAAGGCAACAGAATTGTGCTTTTCATTTAGATGGAGACAAGGCGTCCTCTACATTGTAAGGGAAATATCATTTGCAGCCCAATGAAAGTACCTCTTTGTAAACTGTCAGAGCCAAAACCAATTAAATTAAAAACTTCTATCCCTGAATATGAAGTCCCAAAACACTTTCTTCACTAACAAAACCTCTAAAACAAAGTAGATTTAAAAGGAGCATCCTGTTAACCACTGTAACATCGCTAGATGAAAGGCTGCTTCTTTTCTTCCCCTTGTGTTTTCTCTTGTGTCAGATTAAGCATTTCGTAACAATTTAAAACATAATTAAAATTTAGAGTCCTCAGGATGGGATGGAATTATTATAATTACTTATTGTGAAAATGGGCGTGGAAAAAAAAATATCTTATGACTTGTTCTTAATAATCCGAGTCACACTTCATTACCGTGCCTGCAATACTTAATTTGTGAAACCGGTGTAATTGTGTTTGCAAGATGTGCTATCGTGACGGTGCGAGGAAAACAAGCGGCCTGCGAGCACGCCGGACGAGGAGCTCGCTGCCCAGCCTCCCGGCCCAACCGCGCTGAAATCGCCAGCAAAGCGAAATAAATTGCTTTGGCTTAGCAGGAACAACACTCTGATCTCACCCCTCCAAACAGAGAATTTCCTGCTCTGACTCAGCAGCTGGCTCAGAGCAACAGGAAGCAAGCAAAGAGGAGGACGTCGGGGAGGAAGGCAGAGGTGGGAGCCTGGCGCTCATCCGTCCTCTCACGCCGGCCCTCCTGCTGCGGCCTCGCACGTCCCGCTGCGCCGGGGCTGGGTCACCATGCCAGAGTCCATCTGTAACGCCGGTGTGTTTTCCTGCACAGCCGTAGCATTCCCTGCCTTCCGCCTCTCCCCAGGTCCGTCCCGCAGAGTCCCTACTGGAAGTGTCCCTGCGACACCAAAGGATTTTACTGGAAGGATCCTACATGGCTTTACCAACTGGTAAGCACCATCCACAACCATAGAAGTAAAAGACAGCATGAATTCAGTGTCGATCCTGTAGGGCCATCTCCTTCCCACTCATACGTTAAACCTCCTCATTGAGATAGATGAAAGGATGGCACTAGAGGCATGGAGGGGAAGAGGAGCGGCAAGCTGAGCCGTGGCTATTCCCTTCCAGAACAGCTATGCAAGCCTAGCCTGCAAATAGCAAGGCAGTGAATCACCCCGCTAAGCTAGATGTGGCTCTCTTATCGCTTTTTTGCTGATGCCATGGATGCTAGTGAGGTTTCTCCTGATTTACAGCAGCCTGAGATGAACAGGAGGAGCATATGAAGCTCATGAAGCAGAGCCGTGCGATTGCAGTGCATCCTTCCGAAAAGCAAGACATGGAGGTGAAGATGTGACCGGGAACAGCATAGCAGAGCCCTCAAGATCTCATCTGGCACTGGACAGAAGCTGGATTAGAACAAACAAGTCTGAGCAAAGACCACATGCGATTATATTGCTTACTTAAATGCTGATTAAACATTACCTTTTCAATTTATATTTGTCCAAGGAACCAAATGACTCTCCTGCTGGTGATATCCAAAGACTACCTGCAGATTGATCTGCATCTCCTGATGCCAGGCTTCTCCCTGGGGATACTCAGTACGAGCAAAGCAGCGGTGGTGGGTCCCACACCAACACCTTCCCAGCTGAGCATTTCGCTTGGGTAGTTGTTTGTGGAGTGACTCATGAAAAAACAAATAAGGAGGGGAGGGAATTGAGTGTTCTCAGTTTTTCTGCAATTGAGTCAGTAACCCACAGGGCGAGAAATCCAGGCACTGAGCTCCGGCACTCTCCAGCAAAAGCTGGGCTGTCCCCCCAGACAGGCGGCTTGAGGCTGGTTTGCCCCTCAGCTCTTGTACTGAGTGGACTATGCAGATGGATATCCTAAAATAGCAGCCCCAGGTTTTGCCCCGAGCCCCTAGAAATGCTGTCTCTGTGCTGGTACATTAACTAGAGCCCTGGCCAAAATACTGGCCAGCAGGTGTCCACACACTGGTGAGCTCATGGCAAGGAGCCACGGTCCCTTGGAGGCAGCCTGGAAGGGACCACCTCGTCCTTGAGATGTGAACTCTGCCCCCAGGCCAGAGGCCCTGTTGGTGCAGGGTGGCGGCGAGGATGGAGGCTTTCGCGGAGCTGGGGCAGGATGCAGCACCGTGCGCACCCCTGAATTCATCCTGGGAACCGCCTCCCCTTCGCCGGGGAAGGCAGCGGCACCCCACAAGGTGCCACTCGGGGGGCTCCTGGAGCTGCTGGAGTTTGCTTACGGCAGAGCCCCCCACGGGCACCTCCAGCATCTGACCCCACCCTGCAACCCCTGCACAGCCCTCACCTGCAGCAGCCACCAGCTGCAGCCCAAAAGTATTCATCAATAGGAAAATCAATGCTATGTATATTTAACTACCTAGATAGATTATGTGAGTCAGTACGATGGCATTGTTAACTCACAATGTCACCATCTACTGCACCTACCCCTATCTACCGTACCCCTCCCAGTCCTGGACTTTGCTCTCGGGAAGTTCTGTGCCTCAGACAGGGTGTTTGCCCAGGCAATAAGGAAATAGCATTACAATTTTGTTTTCCTGCTTTTCCTCTTCTTTAGCAGCCCCATGTAGTGGGGTTCACAACAGTTTGGTTGTATCTGATGTAAAATTTCCAGAAGTTTCGTTCTGCTCTGCGGTGTGTGTGTGTAGGAGGTCTGAACCGTGTTTCTCACTCAGTTACATGGGTACTGGCATAATAACCTAGTGGATCTCACTGCTTAAACTATGGAAATGGAAAAAAAACCTCTTTCTGCACGTGTATGGCCATTTTCTGTCATGTGTCAATCCAGCTGTACGTAATCCGAATATATTCTGTTATTAAAATCACTTTGCCTGATAATGCAGTTGTAGACTTAACACTTGTACCCAGTGCAGAACGGAGCAGGCTGCTTTCTTTCACAGGCAGGGTGTTTGGCAGAAGTTTGGCAGCTGCCTCCAGCTGTGGAGCTCTTTCTCTCACCAGGTGCAGATGGCAGCAAATCTCCTTCCTCCAAGCTAAAATGCAAATTCCAGCCCTTTCCAAGCTAGCGCGCTGGAGAGTAACCGCTCTCTTTCGTAATAAAACTCAAATGCTGTACCAAGCACATCCTTGGGAAAGGGCAGAGGGAGGAGAAGAATGCGAGACGGAGGTGCGTCCGTCCTGTAGGAGACGGGGCAAGGGAGAAAACTTGGGCGCTGGTGTAGATTGTTAAAAATGCAGATAAGCAGGGAGCATGGGGTTTGCAACAACTTGATTAAAGAGGGGTTGAACATGCTTTAAAAGGACACAGTAGATACGGATGCTTTCCTTTTCTGATTCAAATGTCAACGTAGCAGCAAGCAAAGTCTGCAAACACCTTTTAAGCAGCTGGAAGAGGGATGCAGGATGGGCCGCCACAGGGGCCAGCTGGAAGGAGCAAGCTGGGGACCACATTGCTGCAATCTGTGAAGCAGTTCACAGACAGCTTCTACCAATAGCCCTTTCATCAATACCCATGTTTGCATCGGGAAAGGAGCAGGCGGGAATGTACAGGCTAAACTGTATTTTCCCATGTGTTGCTTATTTGGGAGAAAAACCCGTCACCCACCACACTAACACGGTCCCTTTTCTCCGCTACCGTCACACGCACAGGTACACCATTTGCTAATTGCAGATTGCTCACAAACACGGGGCACTAAATTTAGGCTGAAGTGGTGTTCCTTTGTTCGAAAACAAAACAAACAAAGCAAAATAATTACAGGAGTCTTGCAAGCGAATACAACAAAAAGTCAAAACAGGCAAAACAGCACTTTTCGTCTCTAGAGCTCTAGCATCTCTGCAAAGCTGTGTCGGGGTTGGTGACTCCTCCTTGCCAAAAGGAAAAGAAAGCACTCAGATGCACTCAGGAACCCCTGGTAGAATTAGGAAACCTTCTGGGTTTCTTGCCTCTGCAGAGCCTGTTGGAAAAATCTGAGATGGGGAAGTTGTTTTGAGACAGATTTTCCTCTCAGCATCGTGCATTACGAAATACAATTCTTGATTTGCTTAAAAGCTCTCCATGCCAACCAAAGGCAGACAGAGAGCCAGACCTCAGATCCAACACCGAAAACCCACGACAGGGAAGGCACACACGACACGTCCCCCAAGCCCGTGCCAGCCCTGCCGTGCTGGTTATTACCCACTACCGAGACACGGTTCTTCCCAATTTCCACTTCGAGGTGGAGGGGATGCTGTGCAACCCCCCTGACCTTTCCAGCGCCCGCAGCATAAGCTAACCGTAACAGTGCTACAGATGCTGAAATTTTGGTGAACCGCTTCAGCCTTGAACCCCGATTGTATCCCCCAAACACATCGAAAGCCCAAATCCTTTCTCATCTTCTCCCTGTAAACATGGAGCGGGGCACTGCTTTGGGGGGACGCAGAAAATGAGCACCCGCTGCCCCTCTGGCCGCTTCCCAGGTGCCCCTCACGCATTTCCACGTGTCCCTCACCTTCAATAGCAACCGAAGCGCTGCTGGGAAAAGCGGCCGGCTGAGAAGGATGTGTTGGGAAGCCCACTGCAAATTCCTCCTAGTGACAGCTGTGCGGCAAAAGAAGGCTGCAGGACGACAAACGCATTTTAAGAAACAAGGACAACACCGTTAAAACTACTCTTTGTCCTCAAGCGACCAACTAAACTGCTGGGTAACTGTTAGGAGCGCAGACGGGAGCTCGCACATTCGGCATGAAACAGCTACTCGGTGTCACTGCAGAGCAATGCAGCTGGAAAAATTTTTGACCGAAGTCCAGGCTGACCAGAAATGTGCAGGGGTGGCATGACCTGATGTGACCGGAGCTGGATGCCCAGGAGCAGCACCACCAGCCAGGGAAGCAGAAGAACTGACTCTGGGAACACTGGATCTGGGTTAAAACTCAGTTAAATCGTGTCCAGCCATAAGGACTTGCTCCTGCAGGGTGCTCTGGGTGTGCAAGCCTTTTCCCTGGGAGCTCAGGGGTAGCAGCTCTGGGGAAACTGGGGTACAAACACCCTCACACCACCCTGCCGCTGGAGATTTAGGAAAAAAACACCAGGCGTGGGGACCATCCCACTGAACACAAAGCATTGACAGCATGGGGTACCAGATCCCACACGGGGTCCTCGGCTGATGCTCTGTGAACCGAAGGGGTACCCACAGCAGGGGCGCAAGGCTGGGAGCTGCAGATTGGGATTTGCTGCGGCCCAGCTCGTAACAGAGTTTACTTTGTATAGAGCAAAACACTTATTTCCCTCCATAGCTTCCTAAGTCCAGGATCAGACACTCCGTGTGCAACCCTGGAGTTCCTCATTTTCCTTGCAGGCTATTTTTGGTCTGCTCTGGTTTTAAGTCTTCTAAAAATGTCTTCATATTTTTAGGCATCTTACACATGCCTTTTAAAATTATTTATTTCCTCTATTTTCTTATCAGCTTCCAGGGGGTTATATTTAAACCTCAGATACTGCATTAGCTCTTTGGCAATATTTAAATTCTTATGGGACACGTGTGGTCTGGAAAATGAAAAATTAGGTTAATTGTTTGACTGATTCAATAAAGCAGAGTAGCATCTCTGCAACCTAAACTCAGACCTGCGTTATCTGGCAGGGCGGGTGGTTTTTGTTTGCGTCACCTAGACAACTCTCCCTCAGACATCACTGAGGTGGCCCTTTGACATCAGTGCAGGTGCTATCTGCATTTTTCCCCTGTTTGCGTGTCACCAGCCTCTCCATCTCAAGGGCGGGAGCTGGCAGCCTGCCCGCTGCCATCGGTAGATGCTCCTGCCTGGCAGGCATGACGCCCGGTCCTGAAACGTCACCTCTGAATCAGCAGTGACCCCACGATCAGTGCTTGGGAAAGGAGCACTTTGCACCGTTCACTTCGCATCAGTGGTTCCCAGATGACTGACAAGCGGCAGGAGCCGGCACAGCTCGGCTGGGGAGTGTGGGGAGCAGTAGGACACCCCTCTCCCATGCCCGGCGACGGAGGTTTTGTAGACCGAGAGTTAAAGACAACCCTGAGGTCAGTCAGCAGCGCCCAGGCAGCAGCACGCAAGGACACGTGCAGCCGTGCTGGGGTCTCACAAGAAGGCTGAGCCTGGGGTCTCCGTGCTGGGAGCCCCTCCGAGACCCGGCTCTCTTCGATGGGAAATGGGCTCTATCAGTTTTTCAAGTTTTACCAAAAAAAAAATATCGAGTCACCTTCAAGGCCCAAGGGAAGAAAGCTCCTCAAATGAAGCCGGGGAAAAGCTAAAAAAAACCTCATGGTAGCAAAAATGATGAAGAAAGACCAAAGGCGATGCCCAGAGTGCAGGTGGGGGATTCAGACAGCGCAGAGCACGGGCAACAGGATGCCTGTCATCGAAATGGCAGCACATGCACCTGCACACCCTGTAGCAAGAGAAATGTAAAAGAAGAAACAACAAAAAAAGGACGTCTTGCCCTCAAACAGTGGTACTGGGCGTCTTTCTAGTGGACACAAGCCCAGTGCATTTCTTCTGGCTGAACCACTCGGTGTATAACCTTCCAAAGAAAGCGTCTCCGTTGGTCGCTGGGAGCTGCAAACCATCCATCACCGGCTTGTTTAACCAATGGTAGGATTTTCAGTTTCTAGTTATAACCTCATTAACTAAGAAGAGCAAACGATACGTAGGCACAGTCCATAACTCCTGGGGTTAATAGGGAATTTGCAGACCTGGCATCTAGGCATTGCTGACCTTCTGTTGGAGGAGGGGATCCACTGAGGAATTACTTGGCTAAGGCATCGATTACAGGGACGGCATAATGATTTATTCCAATTTGGTTTCTTCTCCTGAGGTGCTCGACAGTGATTTGCTACATACCTGGGGTAAGAAACCTTAATGCAGGTTACAGGAATAGCTCCAGACCTAGCTGGCTGGAGTAGCTTATCATTTAAACCTTCTATTGTGCTCCAGAGTTTCTTAGACATTTGCAATAAAATCTTGCTCCAACATTCTCTCTTGAAGGTTCACAGACCTTTTATTTCTCAGCTTTGTTGCAGCACCAGTGAGCAGCTCCTGCCTGTTTATTTTTCTGCTTATTCCTGAAGATGGCACAGAATTGATGCTGCGGGGAGGAAGCGGCCCTGCACTCCGAGAGCCCCCTGCTCCTCTCCTCCTCTGCGTGACCCCCAGCCTGCATGTAGGGATGAAAACTTGGTGCAGCTTCTGCCACCGGTGAATTTTACGTCATGGAACTGCCTGGGGAAGTGACCTGTTGTGTTTTCTACCAGTCAACACTCCCATGCCCCTCAAAGTGTGGGACGTAATTTACTGGGAAGTACTAGCAGGAGCCTGCATGGAGGTTGTCCTCAAAACCATCCTGATAGGAAGAACACAATCCCTGCTGCCCTTGGGTACTGATGGCTGCAAAGATGGATGTGGTAGGGATGGGGAGTGGTTTTTCGCACACTGAGACCCTGAGGGACATCTCCACTCAGTCCTCTGCCTCAGGACACTGATGACTTTCCCATCTTCTGCTGGTGCCCTGCTATTCCTGCAAGGAAGACTCGTGGCTGTTGCTCCATGCCAGGCTAAGCCAGCAGCAGCCGTGTTTGTCAGCTCCGGCAGCCCCCGGTGCTGCGGCTGTACATCCAGCTGCGCTGGTAGCTGAGCTCGCTCAGAGCTCTCTCCTCGTTCACAGTTGTTTGTCGTGGCGTGGGCGTTGTTCTGCACTTGCAGGGATTTTATTTTGTTTGCCAGGGCTCAGGGGAGCCCTAAGGATTGGCATTTTACTGGGTACATTGTGCTGCTACCAGCTACTCAGACTTTGACAGACAAGCACTGGCAAATCTTGCGCTGCTACTGCAAGACCCACTCCTGCTCTTCTCTATTATTATTACAGTAAGTAACCAGAGACACTCTAATTTCTCTTAAGCAGCTTTATGCTACAGCTTCTCCGCCTTTTGTCCATTGGGATTAGTAGCCAGCGGCTGGCGGCAGGTTGGATTGCTCTTCAATTTGGATGGAGATGCCATTGGGCGACATGAGTTTTGGAGGCCCTCAGAGGCTGAGCACAACTCAACACAGCTAATACTGTCCAGCGCCCGGCAGGCTGGTGGGCTGGGCCACAGGTGGTCCAAAAGGCGCAGAGCAAAGCCGGCTGCTGCACATCCCCGCTGCAGCCATTCCCCAGAGCATGAGCTGGGGCTTTGACCTCCTCCCGGGGATGCTTGGGCTGAGGGAGGACACTACAAGGTGGACTGAGCCGCTTCCCAACAAATTTAGAGCAGCACCAACCTGACAAAAGGCCACTTGAAGCTATTTATGAAAGCACCAAGTGAAAGAAATGGATGGTTAAAGAAACTGCCTCAATAAGTAATGTGTGAGGGAAGCAAACCTCAGTAACATTTTGGTTGCTAGAGAGGTGCCAGGGTGCAGGACCCTCCCATCCAGAGCAGGGTTTGCCTGCACAGGGACCCTCACCATGCCATGGGGCTCCTCACAAGGGTGAGGGATGCCCAAATTGTCCCCCCCCACCAGGCTCTGGGTGAAAGCCTCCAAGGGTTTGCTCACCGGTGAGGCATGCGTGGGGCAGCATATTAGCCACGTGTTGCACCGCAGCAGGCAATGCAGAGATGATGTCCTGGGATTGCAGTGCCCTGGGAGGCATAGGAAAAACCCTCTCTCCCATTTCAGCAATGGGATCTGGGAGAAATGATGGCATTGTTTGGGCTCTCCGTCCACTTCCCATCAAATGCCATCAAAACCTTCTTCTGCACATCCCCGTCCTTCCACACCCATCCTCCACCACAACCCACCAGCAGCCATCCTTTGTCATGAGTGGACTCTTGCTTTCTTTTCTTCTTTTTCGACATGAAGCTGGTAACACCCCTCTGTCTGAAAGGCAAGCGGTGACTCCCAGCCCTTCCCACCTCCACATCCAGGAGAGAGCTACCCAACTTTTTGGAGCAGCACTCTGCAAGCCAACCATGTGAGACAGGGAGAGATCTCACCATTCTATCGACCTGATCTCTTCCCGGGAGATCATTTTATAAAAAGGGGTGTTTTTATCAGCTAATTGGACTGTTCTGGAAGCAATTATTTTCACTTATGTTCTAACTATCACTACATCAGCAAAACCCCTAGGAAGCGAAATCATCAGTGACTGCATCAAGCTTCATGGTGGCCCGGGCCATCAGCTTCCCAGCCTGTGCTGCACCGGAGCTGCAGCCTCTGCTTGCCTTTCTCCTTCCCCCTTCTTGGTTTTCAGTCTGCCACCCGTCCTGCACTTGGTTTTCAGACAACCAGAGATTTCCCCTGAGTGAAGAGGGGGGGAAAGGCACCTCTGGCCTCAGGATGGGGAGCCCTTGGTAAGATGTATAAATCAGGGGAGAGAGGAACAGATGAATTCACACTGGGTCCTGTTATCACTCTGACCACATTCTTGCTGGGGAAGGTAGATACGCGACGACCCAGAGCCCAAAAGATGCCATACCACAAGACAGCTGAATCCCTGCACTGGGAAAAGAGGCATCAGAGAACATTTGAGGCAGCCTGACATGACCAGCTAAGGCCATCCGAAAGGCTGACATTTTATTTTTTATAGTTGCGTGTTATTGCCTGCCTTTTTTTCTCTGCTGCCAGTCGAAATGAAAATGCCATTCATTTCCTATGGAATTTCCTATGGAATTAGCACTCATTAGAGCACGGGCACCACCACAGCAACAAGCGTCTAGCGAAGGAGGGCTTGCTGAGGGATGCTGTCCTGCTGTGCTGCCCTGGCAGGGACGAGTCTCCCGGCTGGAGAAAACCAAAGGAGCATTTGCTTTGTGCCATAGAGATGCCCAGGGCACAGGGAAACATGGGTGGGTCTGCGCATCTTCCACTTACACATGGCCCTCCTGCAGCTCCCCAGGAGAGGGGAAGGCAGAAGGCAAAGGTTCTTCTGCATTTACATTCTCAGTTATCAGAGGGAGACGGAGCACCTTTGATCCCAAATCTCTGCAGCAATCACTTCATACCTCCTGGCGCTCGCTGCCAAGGCTGGGAGAGATGGATCCGTCCTGCTCTGGGCACTGGGGAGGGGGAAGGATCAAAGCGTCTGCTCCCTCCCCGCCACTGCACCACGACTCCTCTGGTGCTCAGAAATCACCGGGGACTGCGCTTGGGCCCACCTCTTCCTTGCCTCTTGGTTAACACTGAGACGGGGGAATTAAATGAGGCAAGGGATCCTCTAAAGCATCTTCCTGTATATTATGAACCGCACGTTTTGTGACAGGAGTCAGCGTGCCAGATTGCTTTTCCAAATAATTACGCATGATACGCTCCTTCAGCCAGCCCTCTGGTGACTCACCAGCAGGTAAACCTTTGAACAGGGGGGGAAAAAAAGTCCTCCATCACGTTTCCATGGACTCTGTGCAGCCACCAAATAAACGTCAAGTCTAGCCCCTTTGTACTGCCGTCTGGCTGCTGAATCCCACGTCAGATGCAATGAAAGGAGTTTCGTGCAGAAGGAAGCCTGCAGAAGGTGGTCTGCTTTGGAGAGAAGCGGGGATTTCAGTGATTTTGATGTTGTCTCCCATTCAGTGCTTTGCTTTGCTGTTCCAGGCCACCAGGTCTATCAAAACAACCCACAGAGAAAGAAAATAATCTTCTTCACGGTGGGCAAAACTTTACAGCTGTGTTCGCAGCGTAATGTCCTGTACCAGGGATGCCCTGGCAGACCAAGAGCGTCAGAAATAGTGAATTGCTTCCCCACCGTGTCCCTCCCTGCCTGCAACTGAGGAGCTGGGAAGAGCCGAGACCCCCCTGAGTGCCAGGGGAATCCCAGCCATGCTGCCGGAGCGGGGAGCCGGGCGCACTCCATGGCTGCGTTTGCAAAGCACAGTCGTGCATAGCAGGGGAGTTCACACCCAGGCAGCCGCCTTTTGTTTGCAGAGAGCGTGGTTTGGGAGCAGCGGGGTTAAAGTTTAATTAAGCAGTGCCTCAGAGATGAATGTCCCACCTAGAAACTTGCCATCAGAGCCCCTTCATGGGAGCCCAAGCACGTGATCTCTTTTTAAGCATCCTTATTTTTGCACAGCTGATGGACGCGATGCTTCACAGAACAGCAGATTCCCACTGGGAGGGATTGCAATATAAACCATTTGTGGTGGCTGGAGGCAGCAGTGCTGCAAAAGGGGGAGGCAGATGCTCAGGTACCCAGAGCCAGCAGGTTGCATCCTGCCTTGGGGTCATGGAGCCTGCTGGCCTCTCCATCTCACCCTCCTCTTGCGGGGCTGATGCCACCACAGCGTGAGGTCATGGCCATCAAGCCCCAGCCCCTGCAGCCACCACACGTCCAGACACATCCCCTGACCACCCTGTGTCCTCGTTGCCCACCAGGCCCCAGCTGGCCTTGGTAGCACCTCCCAAATGCTGAGTGCTGGAGAAAGTGGCCACCATGTCCAGCGGCTGGACTGGAAGGACATACAGGTAGAGCAACAGATTTCCATAGGAAACCAGAGCAACAAGCTGTTAGGAAAGTGAACGAGCCAAAGCAAGTCCTTCTCCTTCATTCAGTAATGGTACACAGGCACAGGACATCAGTGGGGCCAAACCTCTCCAAGCTGTTTGGGTGCATAAATCCCTTTTCTTATTAATGGCATCAAAGTGTCTGATGGCTTTGAAAATCTGGGCTATGGTATATCTGGTTACAAGACCCTCTTCCCTCGATCGCCAGGAAAATCCAGTGCAGAGACCCAAACGTGGGAGGAATAGGAGCAAATTGAGAGACAGGGGACTTTGGGAAAAATGCAGGACTTGGAAGAAAAAAACCCCAACTGCTTAATTCACATTTTTTTTTCTGATATGGAAACCTGGATACTTAGAGAAGAAATGGAGAAGAAACATTCTAGTAAATTAATTTTGCTCAGGGTGAACAGTGAAGCAAGGTTAGAGAGATGTTTAACATGACATTACTTCTGCTATTCTCAGCTCTTCAAAATGCTTTCTATAAATAAAGCATTTCAAAGGAAGGTCTTTTATTTCAAAAGTGAACAGTATCAAGCAATGAAAATGCTTACAGACCTTAGGTTTCAATACTGTGGGCCTAATTTAGCGCGGTGTTGTGTTAGGTACCTTGCAGAGAGTATGGAGAGAGAGAACAAATGTTCATTTTTCAAGCCTTTGCTCTATTCTGTTAAGTCACTGTTGATGCCTCATTGCTGAGCCGTAGGATACAGCCTTCTTTCTTGTTTAAAAGACAGCTAGATGGCTGCTTTTAATTTTCAGCCTTTTATTTTTCCTCAAGTTAGAAATACATTAGCAGGCAACACATGTGAAAATGCTACAGTGCGTAGCGTTGACCTCATCGTCTCAAAGTAAAAAA
This sequence comes from Rissa tridactyla, assembly GCF_028500815.1. Lineage (NCBI taxonomy): Eukaryota > Metazoa > Chordata > Aves > Charadriiformes > Laridae > Rissa > Rissa tridactyla. Next base: position 110,272,157 of record NC_071468.1, on the reverse strand, counting down.
TGGGTACTTAGCTTTGTAAATGCATCGTAGAATCATAGAATTGCCTGGGTTGGAAGGGACTTTTCAGATCATCTAGTCCAACCATCAGCCTAACTCTGACAAAAACCATCACTAAACCATATCTCTAAGCCCTATGTCTACCTGTCTTTTAAATACTTCCAGGGATGGGGACTCCACCACTTCCCTGGGCAGCCTCTTCCAATGCTTAATAACCCTTTCGGTGTAAACATTTTTCCTAATATCCATCAGGTCCTTTGCTGTGCTAACTGCATAAATGATTTTTCACCTTTAAAGAATTAAAAAATAAACATACTGATAAGCAGTATAACTACTGAAATTATTTGCATTTTCCCAAATTTTATGGCTTTTTTGAAAAACGCTTTCTTTCCTCTAGGCCTTCAAAACTTCCAGGAATTTTCCATCTCTAGGCAGAACAAGATTTTCCTGTCAGACCCCCCCCATCACGTATTTATGACACCTGCCAGATGTGGTGTCTTTAGCACCAAACCAACCCTGCTCCTGAAGCCAGGTTAGCATTTCATGTGGTTGCCTTCCCCCAGCATCTCCTTGCCCCATGGCCTTGCCATGCCCCTGCCCACCTCACCACCACCACCACCTCCCTCCATCCCTGGGCGCTTTGGGAAGGGGTTTGCTGTTGGCGTGGGGTGCTGACTGCCCTCGTCTCCTATGAAATCCAGCTGGAAAGCAGGATCCTCAGCTCTGCTTAGAAATGCCATGTCACATGGAAGGGTTAAAAGGGGCTCACTCCCTCCGACTGACTCTACTGCGGGCTTTTTGGATAAAAAAACAGTCACCCAGTGGAGCTACTTTGCAAAATTTAAGTAGAAGAGACCATATTGCAGTGAATGCTGTGCCTTCCCCAGAAAAGGATGGGAAAGTCATCCTCGTTTCCATGGATACCATGTAACGGGAACTGAAAACGATGCCGAAGCCGTACTTTCTGATATGGCTCCCCAAGCCTCCCCCTGCGTCTTTGCGCACAGGGAAGGGACAAACAGCCCCTGTGGCACAAGAAGTCCCATGCCACGGCATCAGGCGCTCACATCTAGCCTTGGAGGATCGCCATGAAAAAAATCCACATTTGTGGCTGAGCAGGACTGGAAACTTGGTGGAGGCACCTTCTCCTCATCGTATGGAAACGCCAAGGGCCAGGAAGGCCGAGCAGCGCAGGGCTCTGCTTTCTCCCCTCCTGATTAAAGCTGGCCAAATATGCGTTTTATATATGACCTTGACAAGCTGTTTGATTAACTAGGCTTTTATTTCATCTATCCATAAATGTCAGTATTATGTGGCATATTGAAAAAAAACCAACACAACAAACACAGTAAACATAAAACAATAGTTAAGAATTTGTGGGCATTGCATAACTAGTGATGCTCCCTCTGTTGCCAGTGACATAAATCTCCGGCCTTTAGGCTCTGTGCGATCCATCATGGTGGTGAATCACAACCCCCGTTACATTGCTGTAGGCATGGCTGTGTGCCTTCGCTTGGCCCCCCCCGGTGCTGCTGCTGCAGCGGGCGGGAGGGAAATCAGACCGGCCCCAAAGCACTTGTGAGCGCTCTGCAGCTCAGTTCTGAGCTCCCCCTTCCACCAGAGATGCAAAAATCAGGCTCCTTGTCTGCTGGAAAAGGCCACCGTCCAACATTCCCCACTTTACTACTCTTGCGCTTGCTCACTTGCGGTTCCCAAGCATGACCCGCGCTTTTAAGAAGCCGTGCTCTGCCCCGTTGTTCCGTGCTGGGCTGCTTGTCTCTCTCTTCTTTCTCCTTCAGTAAGAGTCAGAGCATAAAGAAGATGCTCCACCTTCATTGCTCCAACTTTGACACTGACGGGTACAGTGAAGAGAGGGTTACCTACTTTATGCTTCAGGGTCCTCGTGTGGACCCCATCCCAGAGATATTTCTTGCAGGGGCTTTACAAACCATTTCCCAAACAGGCATGCTTCACCGTTCATCAAGGTGTTTGGAGAACTGTTTGAAGTCCAGGTTTCCATTGTGCCAGCTGCTGGCCAGTGCAGAGCTGAACCCACCATCGTCCTGCTCCGAGCACATGCTGGCCAACGCCAGTGTCTCCCCAGTACTGCTGTGCCCTGGCTTGGTCACCTGTGAATGTATTTGCTAAATAAAATGAGAAAAGAAGGGGTGTATTGATGTTAAGAAAGAGAGATGTGAATACTGATGCTACAAGATGGGCTTGTAGGACTACTGATGCTACACTTCCAATAGTCCTTGGAAGCAGCTGTTTTGTTGGCAGGAGATTATTCTGGTGGATGGGAAGAAGCTTTGTGAGGAGGTAGTAGGACCTGGTGGAGCTTGAGCCCTGGTTCAAGCCAGGGTTTCTGCTCCAAGCCTGGCACTCACCCTAGGGCTCTGCGGTCTCAGTGTTTCAGTCTGGGGGTCCTTTGGGAAGCCCGACAAGGACCAGACCCACAATACAACCACCACACCACCGCTTTACCCCAGCGGAGGACCTGGACTTGCAGGAGATGAAAACACTGAACGAGCAGAAGCCGGCACGAGGGAGGGAAGCAGAGAGTTAACTGAATATTCAAGGTAGCATCAATATGAAGTGTAGCTTGCCGAGATTTTTCTTTCAATATTATCTACTGTCATTTAGTAATTGTATGTACACACACGCGCGCATGAAATACGAAGTGGTGGGATGCAAAGTTTTCCTGGCACAGGCTTCGACAGATGCATTACGCATGGAGGGAAGAGGCGCAAGTAAGCTGTTCGGATCATCCCTCACGAGAGCCAATAAAATCTTTATACCATGCCATTAAGCATTCATGATGCACCATCTGGACTGCAGAAAAGCTAATTTTGGAATGTTTTAAACACAGCAGTTTATAAACTCCGGAGCATTAGTTATCTGGTTACCTGGAGGGCAGTTTTGCAGAGAGAAACGGTAAAATGCACACGGGTGGAGCGCTGCAAAACAACTGCATCCGCAACCGTGCAGTTTCCGAGCCCTCCGTCCTGGGCAGGTGCAAAGCCCCAGAGGGCTCTGTCGTGTGCTGGAAAGCCACAGATTGTCCTGTTCCCAGGGGATAAGCGCTGCTTTTCCAGCCAAACCCTGGAATTCTTTTTTTTCTTTTTTTTTTTTCCATGTTTAGCTGATGTTGGACAAATTTTGCTGACAGGGAGCAGCGGGGAGAGAGGGCAGCAGCTCCTGAATGGCAGAGAGGAGGAGGAGGAGGTGGCGGAGGAGGAGGAAGCAGCCAGCAGGTGGACGGGGTTGCCTATGCCATCGGCGGCTCTTTGAACTGGTTTGGGGCTTGGCAGGCTCCGGTGAGTGGCTGGCTGCGGGCCAGCGCTGTGGTCAGGGTTATTTATTCCTCCTCTGCCTTCGCAGTTGATCCCGATGAAGGTGCATTTAGCCCGCGCCATCCTGCGCAGGCACCGCGGCTCATCCTCAGCCAAAACCCAAGGCTGGAAGGAGACTTTCCAGACAGGTGAGCAACCCGTATAAACGGGGTATATTCTTCAAACCAGAAAACGGGCATTTTCCTTTTCCCTGCTCCGAGCAGAAGGCATCCCTGCAAGGAGCCCCATCGCTCCGCTCCCCTCCGGGGCTGCTCAGCCCCGTGCCCACAGGCAGGTCCCCTCCGGTCCCTGCTCTGCTTTTGTAATCAGAAAAGCTCATGTTAATCCGCTTGATTTCTCTCTGCTACGTCCAGGTAGCCTAGTGCCTTCATTAGGTCCTTGTCTGCAGCTGGTTTAAATACGTTAAGGCACTTGGCTGCTCTTTCTGCTGGCTTGGACCCATTGCTGCCTTAATGAGACGTGCAATTTTATGGACCCCCCCAGTGATGCCCGTTAACACTTGAAGAGTAGTAACCGTGCACACACACACTCACACATCTTTTTGGAAAAAAAAAAGAATTCCTGAAAATACGGAATGTACACGTAAAATTGCCATGCCTCCTGAGAAAAAGTGTTTATTTTCACATATTAAATGGGTTTACTAACCAATAACATTTTGCAGAATCTTTTCTTATATTTGAGTTTAGCAAAGTTTTCTACACATTTTCATAGATGTAGAAATATTTTAATGAAGTAGAAATATTTTAATGAACTAGAAATAGTTGTCCAGCTAAGAAGTCGTGCCTTTCTTTTTTCCTAGCTTCTTTGCAACACCCTATTTGCCTTTTTTACACTTCACGCCTAAGGAGGCTCAACTGTGACTTTAGCCAAGGAGGGCCTGGGGTTTTTATCCAAATCAGAGCTGTTGTATGGTGCTGACTTTTCCTTGGAAAGGAAACCTCCCTTCCACCTCAGAGACTTATTTTGTTTTATAGGACTAGAAAAACACTGCAAGATGCTCGGCTGCTCTTGATGCCGCAGGACCTCACACGCCACAGGTCGTGTCCTCCTTGGCACGCTGGCTGGTGTAGAGGGCATCATCTGGGGACATCACTGGAGGGTCCGGGGTTCAGGGCAGCATCCTGCAAATCCACATAGGAGAGCCTACCCACATCCCAGGCTTTTGGGGTGGTACCTGCCATACCAAAAGCTGGCTGGGATGCTCCAGCGAGCTGAGTCTCCTGCCTGCCTACATGTGGGTAAATATAAAAATTAACTGTCAGGAAAGAGAATTGCCCGAGGTGTGTAAAGGAAGCAGCAATAACAGGCAATAAGCTGTCTCTTATTAGGTCTGCCCCCATCCTGGAGTTGTGATTAAGTCATGGATAAGTCAAAACCACCTCCTCATGAGATGTAATATCAGGCTTCATCTGTGGATTCATTTTTCACCTGCACAGGCATTGATCCCCTTGACTGGGGAGGTCCACGTCCAGGCTGGAGAGAGCTGGGGAGAAGTCCCGCAGCGGGGGCTGGTTGGGAACACCATGGGAGGCTTCCAACTCAAAAAAACAGAAATTTCATGGCAGCATCCAGGGTTTGAGCAACCACCCCAGATTATGAGACACTCTTCAAGAAAAGAGCAGCAGCTTTATCATTTCAATGATGACAAAGATATCCCCCACTTTCCTCTTCCCTAAACCCCCATAAATCCCCCCAGCTCTTTTCCACCTGCCCCAAAATACTCACACAGCCATTCGCTCTCTACCCAGCGCCAGTCACAGCCCTGCGGGCACACGTCTGTGATTTCCAGAGCTGAACATTTTTAACGGTCTCCCTAGAGCTTCCCCAGCTTTTCCCTTCCTCTTGGAAATTGTGGAAAAGGAAGCAAAACAAAGAAACTTGCCATTAGCGTTGCTAAAAAAAAAATACCCAAACAAGGATCACCAGCTGGAGAAAGAGATGCTTCCCGCACCAATAGCTGCAGACTGCCGGGGAGTGCAATCTTTCTATCAGTCTTCTCAACGGTACATGATGCCAGTCCTCAGTCGGTGCGGGCCGAGGTGCAGGCTCTCCCTGCCCCGAGACCTGCTGGAGCCTGTGGCCATGGGATGCCCCACAGCCTCTTCTCCCCAAAGGCAGACAGCTGCAAACCCTATCCACCAGATGATAACCACACGAGAAAAAGCAAGGAGAGATCCCTCTTTCAGAAGGTTTGCCCAAAGGGGAAACCACAGGTGAGTGTAGGGAGAGTGTTTCTAACCAGCCTTGGTGTGATCTTTCCTGCGCTGGCAAAAGGCGGGAGAAAAAAAATCTCTTTCTCGCTGTTTCAAGAAGTTCTGCGTTTGGTTACTTTGTGATGGTCCTCCTCCCATCCAGACTCCATCTTTTGCTGAAACAAGGTAGGTATAAATAGCTCTTTCGTAGCTGAGACTTTACAGTGACACTCAGGGATGGTCTAACCTTGCCCAGACTGAGAAAGGCAGATCTGGGCTTGTCTACACGAGGAACCATGCTGCCTTAACCACATCAGTGCTGTGAAAAACATCCATCCTCCAAGCATAGACATGCTTCCCTGAGTGCAAAGGTGCTCGAATATCAGGAGAAGATGCAGAATGGAGAATAACTCTGCTAAAATGAATTATGTCTGTGTTTTATGCCTTGGGTGAGTAGAGGAGCCCTCAGCAGCTGCGATAGCTGGAAAACTTGCCAATGCAAAGTGGAACAGAGACCTGGACCAGCTCACTGTGACATCCCCACCACCTGCATCCCTTAGCTCATCTCTGCTTTTGAGCCATCACCAGTGGTGGGGAATCACAGAATCCCAGAATGGTAGGGGTGGGAAGGGACCTCTGGAGATCATCTTGTCCAACCCCCCTGCCAGAGCAGGGTCACCCAGAGCAGGGGAATGCAGAGCCACTGGGGCTGCGCTCAGGCTGCACCCCGTCCTGGCAAGGGGAGGCTGCGTTTCACATTCGTCTTGCTCTGGTGTCAGCCCTCCTTTGCCTTCATCATCTGGGACCACAGGTAGGGGGGAAGCAGACGACATAGGTCTTCAGGGTCAAGTAAATGACTTAGGAGATGCCGGAGTAGCAGCTGACCAAGGCTGCAAGGTTCAGAGAGCGACCTTGCAAACTAAGGCATGATGATGGGTCAAAATTTCCAGTAAAGAAAGTGCTTCCTAAGTTTGTTTTTTTGGGTTTTTTTGTTTGTTTGTTTGGTTTTTTTTTTTCTGGATGTGTAAATTCTGCCTAAGAAATGTAGAAGGTCTAGGGCAGAGCACTCACACGTTGTCAGCCAAATCACACAATAAAACCTGCCACAGCGCAGCCAGAATAACCATTTATGGAGTGAGCCGATGCTGAAAAAAATTGTTGTTTACAGCTTAGCATCTCCTCTGTCTGCAAATCACACAAAGAGAGAAAGGAACTGGGAGAGGAGTCATTTGGTGATTTAATGTTTAAATAAGAGCGTGAAATGGGTATTTCTGTCTCAAGAGGATTCGGGATTTGATTCCTCCGACTCCCTGCAGCCACTGCTGGGGGATAAGCAGGTGGGCTGCACCGTGCCCTGGGTATCTCCTGAAATGGGTGCCAGCAAATGGGAAAAAGCCCATGGGAATGGGGTGCCGTCACACTTATAGTGGTAGTGGAGAGGGGGAGAGGGAAAACCACACTTTTAATGAGTTATTTTAGCAGGACCATTTTATGAGCGACTAGATAAGGGATGTGAGTCCATCCTGTCAATGGCTTTAGGAGGAATGGGCATTGTGGAAGGAGCAGATCCCGGTTTTCAACTCCATTCCCAGCCCTCTGTAAATCCATGGACTCCTGGTCTGCGGTAGGATGGCAGCAAGGTCGCACCCGTGCAGCCACACAGCTCTGGTGGCACTAACGTGCTGCCAGCCTGGATTTTACCTGTATTTTATAGGTGGCAATTCTGAGCCTCCTCTAATTTAATCCCTGCAAAATGATGAGCTAAATCAATAGTCAAAAAAATCATCTCCTGTTTATTATGGTTAGTTGAAAGAAATTGGTACCTTCTTTCAATTACTAGAGCTAATGATACCTAGCTCCTATGTGAAGAAACATTCCCCATTTCCCAAATAAATTGCACGTTCAGGCTAATTAACCCTCGCATCGCCTTTGCAAGGTAAATAATTATGATCACTGCAGAATAACAGGGAGCACTTAAAGGCAAAAAAAATTATAATTAGGAATCACAGTTGTTGAAATGAAACTGTTGGGGTTCCCTATGCCATCCGCAGCACCGTGCCCTTCACGGAAAAATCCCATATATGTGCCCAACTCTGCTTTACTTGTATCTGACCAAGTGTGAATGCTTGTTCCTCAGCAAACTTTTACCATTTAATGTGCTTGTGTGCATCCCTGAGGTTGCATCTACACCAGGACACCGGCAGCCCCATGGACCGGTGGCCCCAGGAGGAATTAGCGCCGTTGCAAAAGGCATGGAGGACCACGCCATCCCTCAGCGCAGCAGTGCCCTAAAATATTTGGCCATGCTGAGCCCAACGTTTGCCTGTCCCACCACAGTGTAGCAGCCTGCACAATGTAAAATGAAATATCGTTGCTCTGATTAGCATACACTTTCCACTTCTTTTAGACTGATGACAATCTGGCCCTGGATTTATCTGCTTTGCTATTTATTGTGCAGCCTGCTGTGTAACTTCCCTCCCATGCTAGGGTGGCTGGAATATATTATTTCAAAAGTATTTTTCCTTAAAGTGCTATTTTCAATGTCACAGGCAAGAGCAAGAGCAAGCACGGTCTTGGGAACTTTCAGCCACAGCGTCTGCTCTAACACATGGCATGGCTGCTGAAATGCCACCCTCTGACCTGGAAGCATTACAGCCACTCAAGCAATTTCACCTAAGAAATGTGGTAAGGTTGTTATGGACCGAGTACAGCCTGTGTCTACCATCTCCTATTCCCCATATCGATGCCACTAGATGTCTGAGTCCATTTTCCCCATCCTGCTGACTCCTGGCCCGTATGTGGCACATTGCAAAGACTGCTGCTTGCTGAAGGAGATGGCAAAAAGGGGACATAGCACGTCATCAGCCATCACTTTCTGTCCTCCCTGCTGTTCCCCTCCTCGCCCTCCCTTTATGCCTCCAGCACCAGGCTGGAGGATGTACACGGTCCTCGGCACCAGGGCAGGGTTGTTCTGGGCACCTCCTGAGACCATTTTCTACAAAGATCAGCACCAACACCGAAACCTGCCCAACTTTTTCCCATCTTCCTCAGGACAGAGCAGTGTTACTCAAATAAGCTTATTCCAGAAGCCTGCAGAAGGGCAATACTGGCATCACAATACTAGCATTTCTGTGTGGGAAAGTACCAACATAATGATGGAAGCTCTCTGAGATGCCCCACAGGATTCTTCAGTAGGGATTTTTATTTTTTGTTAACTTTCTAAAGACTTTCCTATGGGGGACATCAGCAGGATGTTTTGCTGGATCGTTATGCCAGGACGTAACAAAAATAACGAGAAGCAATCCAACACAACCCACGCAGGGCTGAGTGCAGAACTGGGCATGATCCAGACCTCCGTAATGGGACGGCACGGCTGTCCCATTAGCAGCAGTGGCACCTGGGTGGCATAAGAACATACCTGGGGCAGCACAGATCAGGAAGAGGTTAAACAATGCGTGGGAGGAGATGACCCGAAGACTAGAGGACATGTTTTTGCTCTGGGGCATGGGTAGAAGCACTTCCAACAGAAACCTTTTGATGTGGTACAAGACAGGAGCAGACCTAGGTCTCCTTCCATTTCTGCTGAGGAGAGGTTAAGTTAGTCATCAAACAGAAGAATTTCGGTTAATTAATTCCAAAAAGTTAATTAACACTATGGCTTCCTTGGAGCTTTCTTGGAGCAACAAAGCAGCCACATGCTCCCTGCCATGCCACCGTTTTTCCCTGGCAAGATGACCTTTGCTGGCAGCAGCAGACTTCGCATCCACCAATGGCTTTGTCCTCAGAGATGCTTCCTGAGCTCAGAAAAGCATTGGCTGATGTGGGCTTCAGGAGGGGATCTCCCAGACTACGGATGCTGCATTGAGATGGAGGCACAAGCCTTCCCCATCCAGTCATGGATGGATTCCCAGCGAGCATCCGCAACGTCATCTCTCCTACGAGTGAGATAGACAGTTCTGAGCATGATTGCTTTCAAAAGCCCTGTGCACGTCTGATTGCAAGGACCAGCCTGCTAGCAGCTCTGGAGAGGGTGATTTATGAAACCCCCATAGGGACAGAGAGTATTTGAGAACCAGAAAGCTAATAGCCATTATCAGTAATGCCTTTACTTAGAAGGCAGTTTCCCTTCTTCCGATGCTATTAGCTTGCAGGTAACGCTGGGGGAATGAGACCCCTTTTCACATGGGGTAATTAATCAGAATAACCAAATAAGAATGTGAAAGCACACAAAGCCTGAGAAAATAAAATAACCCCTTGTCCACACGCACCCTTCTTTTCTCCTTGCCCAGGAAGAAATGCCACCTTGGGTCAGAGAGCAGATTAGGTAGTTATATCCAGATGTCTTTTCTTCATGGGTAAACTAATTTTTTTTCTGCCTCTGTTTTTATCTTTCTGGCTTCCTCTGCATTAGCGCAGAAACTACCTTTGCTTGCCTTTTGTTGGCAAGACGTACCATGTGATGTGTAGGAACAGCCTGGAATTGTCTAGTCTGGGGGGGAGGGAGACATAATATTTGACTTAAAATTAATGGAGATGAGTAAGTGACTAAAAGGAGCAGCCGGCGTTGTAGCAGCTGTTAGTGGAGCATTTTGAGCCCTGACTGAGGAGAGAGCAGCATCCTTCTCTTCAGCCTTCGGTCTCCCCAGTGAGTTCACCAGCGGCAAACTTCTCTTAGGACACCCGACCCCAACAAAATGCATGCAGCCAGAGTAAAAGCAGCTTTCCCTCAAAAGACCTAAATGTTTTACTCTGGAGTTTCCACAAGTGTTTTCCTGTGGCTGTATTCACGTGTCCTCTGCCGGGTCCACAGTTCACCCGTGGGGAATTGTTTGCAGTGGCGAGGTGTCCAGGCACGGTTCTGCGCCATCCCTCCCCCAGGGCATGGGGCTTGGACGCAGGTTGTGTCACACATGGCCATGGCCACGGCCACGTCGCACAGGGCCATGCTTTTTGTCCCAGGCAACAAATCCTAAAGCGCAAGTAACCCCTGTGAGACAAATAAAAACTCATTGCAGGAAGATAGATAATTCACTAACCAGAGCGGTGGTGGGTTTACATTAATAAGTAATAGCACATTAGCTGGTGGAGGAACTCTCTTGTACTTTAATGGAATAATATTGGTGCTTTAATAGGTAGAAAGCCCCACTTGCCCAGGGAGGCTGCAGATGGAGGCTCCAGCTCCTTGCTCTCCCTCGGCTCGGAGGTCAGTTATCCCTGAGCTCCTGGGAAGACGCCACAACAGCATGAAAACACCAACACTGCTGAGATTGCACCCAGGAACTTGCACAGCCTTTTGCTGATCCCGTAGCTGTAGTTTATTGAAAGACAGAGTGGCACCATGTTGGGGGTGGGGGTGGGGGTGTCAAGAGGATGCCAGAACCTCACTGGCACACTTTAAGGCTGTAATTGGAAAAGCGTGAGGGAAGTGCAAGCCAGCATCATCTGACACCAGCAGTCCTGGCTAGAAAGCTGGATTTGACACGTAGCCTTGCCAAAGCACTTGCAAGCACCATTTGGCATCCTCAGAAGCAGCACTGAACATTTCTGGGGGATGTCTGGCCAAAATTGTAAATGGAAGGAGTTTTCCACAGCACGTTATCTGGGCTGGACAAAAGCCCCGGGTAGCCCAGTTGTCCACACCACTCTCTGTGGGGTTTGTGTTTCTGCCTACAAGTTTCTGGGCAGTGGCACCCAATGGGACACGTGTGAGGACACACACCAGACACCAACCTCACCATCTCAGCCCACAGAAACCACTAATAAAATAAAATAAATCTTAAATGGCTACCCGAGCCCTAATTTGTAAGAGGAAAAATGCCCCTTTTCAGGCTAAAGGGCTTGGAAAATGAGAGTGGATTTATCAAGGTGATCCTTTTCCGTGAGGCTCTGAGGATAATTATAATGATCTGAATTCTTGATTCATATTTTAATAATCAGTATTTGTTGATCACTGGGAGCAAAAGACTAGCTGAAAATCGTATGAATTGTGGCTGAAAAGTTATGGTACACGGCTGAATAATCTGGTTCTACTGACTTGCACTTTTTCCTGGGAGGGCAGTAAATACTAACATAAAAACCTGGTGGTTTAATTCAATTTTGTGTCTCAGACCAGACGACTAATTTTAATATCTACATTTATAAAGATCGTATCCCCTAAACCAAATGTCTAAAAATAAAGGAAGAGAAGGCTAGTGGAAATTTAGTAAAACCGAAGATTTTAGGGGAAGTTACATTTTTTGAATGCTAAAATGTGTTACTGATGTTTTACCCACTGCTGGAAGAAGCTACGAAGGGGAGGCAGGAGGGAGCTGCTGCTTCCCCAGTTTACCCCTGTGGCGTAACGGGGGTTTGCCAACGGCAGACCTCACTTACACAGACACACTTTTGTAATTCGTATAATGCACAATGGAAAAGGAAAAACGCAGAGCTGCTTCGTAAGCTGAGATTTATGCTCCCCTTTGAACATTTCGCGTAGCTCACAGGTACAGCAGCACTCCTGTGGTTGCTGTGCTGTGCGGTGCAGGGAGGACGGGCAGAGCCTGCAGCGGAGGAATATTATTAAAAATACATCTGACTTGCAATCTCTGCATCCAGAACTGCATCCAAACTCGCCAAAAGTTCAAGGATGCTCAGAGCAAAGGTTTTGGTTCAGGCACGTCCCTGGAGACCTCAGAAACGTGTTTACGCTGCGAAGAGAAAAACAGGAAGCAGAGCCCATGTCAGCCCCCGGGGCCTTTCCTCCAGCTGAGCTGGCATGGTCCGGGAGAGATTATTTTGGTTGCAGGCACAAGCAGTTGGAACTTTCCTCCGCTGTTCAGTTACGGCTTTGTCCGTGGAGTATTAACCCCCTGACGGGAGTCGGCGCCTGTGAGCAGGCTGTTTCCCAGACAAGATGTGGAAACCAAGGGGCTGGATCAATGGAGTCTTGGGCTCATTGGCACTGGGAGGTAGCTTGCTTGGAGCATCCTTTCTGCACTGAGCTCATCACCTGTGCTAAGCAAATGACTGATCAGTTTTTAAGAGGAGAACTGAGTCTTGGTTTGCCCTATCGTTGGCTCTTGTGTCTTGGCTTCCATGTTCCAAAGGTGGCTTTCATGTTCAGGTGGCTGGGGCTTATCAGCAGGAAAACTCACAAAATAGGACAGAAAAATGCTTTTCAAAAACGAATTTGTAAAAACCATACATTTGTCATAATTGCATGTGAAGTCTGGAAACCATAGCACGCAACTTGGGTAGCTAATCAGCAAAGCTGTAATTGCAAACCCTTGCATCAGGCAGCTGAGTCATGAGATAAAGTGGAAGAATTGGGGATGAACAGCAAGAAAATCCACATTCTTGGCTTGGAGAGACGCAGAGCATTTCTGGTTCCCTCCCTGGCTGCTGTCAAGGCTTTGCAAGTAAATAATCAGCGTGAATAATCTATGCATGTCATGAACGCTACTCACGTAGAGTAGTTTTAATGTGGAGAGGGTTTAAGGGATTTTGAGAAAAAACTGCTCAGAGCAGTTTCAAACAATTGCTAGGTATTAATGTCACATTTGCAAGTCCCGGTGTCTCCCTGATTTTAGCAGAACAACGTTTTCTGCTTATTAAGGGTTTATCTTTTTGTTTTAGCTGTAAAAATACCAGGGACAGATGCTAAATTGCAGTTAAATATGCTGCTGTGCTAGGGAATGGCCCTCTACCAGACATAACTGAGGCAAACACTTTGGAAAACCAGGAGGCTAAAACTTTGTCATTCATTCAATCTGCTTAACCAAGGTCGACGAATACAATTAAGGAAAATCAGAGCTGATTCACAGGCTGTACACTGACCACAAGAGAAGTAAATACTTGCTGAATAAATTTTATCATAAGTAGTTCAACCAAGTCTAATTTCAGAATTGTTCACACCGTGGTGGTGTGCTTTTGTTCTTGCTCTGCTTTCAAAATATCAAGCAGGGGATTTAGTTCTTCTTCCACCCTCTCCAGATAATACTCCAGGCAGTTCTCACAATAACACATCTGCTCCATTTCCAGTGTGAACATCCCCACGTATGCAGAGCCCTGCGTGTCTCACAGTTTCACAATATCAGGATTGCATGTTTCCGAGAAGCCTTTTCCAAACGTGCAATTTGAAGTGATGGTTTTAACCATTATTCTGTGTGGCTGAGCTGGTGGCCTGCACTTTCCTGACAAACGGGGAAACAACCTACTCAAAGAAAATGAAAACCTTGGTAGGGAGAGGAAACTAAATCCTCTTTGAAGAGCTTCAGAGAGTGGTTTCCCAGGGTAAGTCCAGAATAACTTCAGGCTGTGATTCGGTAAGCTGTGTAAGAGAAGCACGGATTTAACTCCCACTTGTGTTTTCATTAGCACTACTACGCTGAATCAGTGTAATCAAGGATTGTAGCCCCTCCAAAAGGCTTTTTGTAGATCACCTGGCTTTATGGCAGGAGGTGGAGAGCACCTCTCTCCGATGCTCTCCAGAAACCAGCGAGAGAACAGTCAGGGTTAAATGCAGCAACAAACCACCCCACAACAAGCCAAAATTGCAAGTTTAGAGAAGTTTGGCAAATGGCCTTTGAGACACAGCTTCACAACATCCTTCCACCTTTGTCAATTTGAAAGGTCTCTTCTGTCTTCTGCTAGCAACGCTTGAGTCCGTGATGCTGCTGTGCCGTGAAAGTCAAAGAAAGAAGGTGTTTATCATGACTAAGAGGATCAATGGGCAGCATCAGAAGGAAGCTCAGCCTGCTCTGGCCCTCATCACCTCCAGGTGTCTGCACGCACACTCCCATGTCCCAGGCAAGGGGTGGCATCATGAGCCGTGAGTGCAAAGCAAGCACCGCAGCCACCTCCTGGAGAACAGTAGGGCCCAAAGGGTGTTCCCCACCAAAACCAACCACTGCTGTGATTCTCTGATGTTTCATATGAGAGAAGTCTGCATCATGGCCTCTTCCTCATGGTGGGTATTCACTCCCTTTTAGCTGCATTGTTTTTTTCCAAGGTATCAAATCTAGCAAAAGCATGTCGAACTGGTAGTCACCAGGAAGATCCCAACAGATCACAGCTGTCAGTGCATGATGAGGTTTTAAGGTAGACTACCCCAGATCAGTGGTATCTCCTCTGCAAACCATCCGACCCCAGAATTTTTATCTGGGAATGTGGCCTCACCCCTTTCGGGCTTATATGCCAGGAATTCCCAAGAAAGGGCTGTGTTGCTGCCACATGCCTGGAAAATCCCATACTTGTTCATATTAGGAAATCAATCACTAAAGCATGGAAAACCAAACCCAGGCTAGAAGCGATTTTATAGTACACTTAACAACTTTTATTTGGAGAAGCAGCACAGCAGGCTCTTTACGTGACCCTTCCACCCCGCACCTCAAGAATTTCTGATTATGGAACAGTTCTTTTTTTCATTTTACGGGGGGTTTAAACTGCAAACCTCTTTCATTACTGAATGGACTGTGGTCTCCTGCAGGGCTTGGATCCAAGAACTTTCCAGAGCAATTATGGAGACTTTGCAATAGGCCTGTCAGTAGAATAATAGCCCAGACAAACTTTCCAATACAGACTTTCAGACTGGCTTCCCAGGGAATAGCCCAGGCTAGCTTTTACTGTCACTTTAGAGACAGGTTCTTTCTAATTTTTTCTCATTGCACTTGAATTCTGTGTGAACGGTTCGATTTAACCTCACAGTAAAAGAGCTGTGCATGGTGCCCTCAGCTTCAGCAGATTACTGTGATTTTCACCACAGAAAGATCTGCCTTTGATTGTTGCTGTCCCTGTTTGCCGCCTGAGAAGTGATTTGTCCCTGCCCGTGTGCTCTGACCTACGACTTCAAGGTCCTGAGAGCTTATGGGTGGAGGTTACCTTAATATCCACAGATGTCCAGATAATTTCTGCATGAAGATCCCAGTTCATGTTTGTTCTTAAAAATGCAGCGTGCTAATTTGCTGAAACGTCATGGGTTTAAACCAGTGTAGGTCTATTGAAATCAGTGGTGTTACCTGGATTCACAACATGAGGGCTGGCTCCATCCTTCATTGGTCTATAAAACTACCCAGTTCAAGCAATGGGGCTTCCTCAGTTTTATTGTCTTGGAGCCAAATTTTTTTGGAACAGGTTGCCCAGAGAGGTGGTGGAGGCCCCACCCCTGGAGACATTCAAGGCCAGGCTTGATGAGGCTCTGAGCAATCCGATCTACTTAAAGATGTCCCTGCTTACTGCAGGGGGGTTGGACTAGACGACCTTTCAAGGTCCCTTCCAACCCAACCCATCCTATGTTTCTATGATTCAATATATTAAGGAGTTACCTTAGCATGAAAGGCAGGAGTGAACTAATGACATTACAAACAAAGCAGTGCCTGCCCAACAGAGGGACCGGTTGTCCTACAGGCGTCTAGACTCAAGGAAGAACTCTGGGGAGCTCCGGGGAGGAAAACCTGGCCGATGTGAGGAAACTAAGTTTGATTTAGCCTAGTAAATTGGGGAAGAGTGGCAATGGTAGTGATCTCCGTTAGTGCAGCACACATTAGGGACAAGGATGATCACTAAGCTTGGGGACGGCAGGGCTGGTGTTGGCAGTTGTGCTGCTGCAAGCGCAAATGGGCTGCTCTGCTCTGGAATGGCTTTGGACTGAAAAGGAAAAGGTGATTCTGGACCATTAGAGCAGGGAGGGTCAGGAAAGGCTCCCTGCGGGATCAGAGTGAGGAAAAAACACCTGTGAGTGAAGAAGGGACTGGATTTGACTGTGAGAGGGTGGGAGGGAGAGGGTGAGTGGCAGTGAGGTCCCTGCCCATCCTCTGCACCTCACATGGCCCCTTGCACCCACCTGTCAGGGGCTGCACTGCCCACGGGGCACTCACAGCCCTTTCCACGGGGCATTCAACTCCGACAACAAAAATCCGGTCCATTCTGCTGTTGGTTGGGCATTTAAACACTCACTCACCGGCCACTGGGCTGGACTGAGGAACCGCATGCAGCACAAACTGGTTTCAGACCAGTAGTGTTCAGACCAGAGTGAGCAGCCGTGTCGTGGTGCCAGTGCCCCGCATCATCCAGCTCCCACAAATCCACCTCCTTTTTTGTTAGTGTGGACCTAGGTTGGTATAGTTTTTGCATGAACAACCTCTTTTTTTCCTCTAGGCATACTACCTTTTCATTTACTACTATTAACTAATAAAAAATCCAGAGCTATGTATTAAACAGGTATGCATCTAACTGAGCCAGCAACAACAAATTATTTTTATTTTTTTCTTTCTTTAAATGAGAAAAGCCTCTTGTCAATCCCTCCTAGAGCATAGGGAAGATAAGCTAAATAAAATTTAAATCAATGTCAAGAAAGCAAGCCTACAGATAATGGAGCCCATAAAGGGGTCCTGCAGAGAGAGCAGCACTTATCTCATAGGTCAGGTAGCGCTCGTGTTTCAACATTAAACTCTTAGCTGTATCAAAACCAACCCTTGATTCCACTGAAGTCATCACTAGCTATTCCCAATTGATAAATACCTTATTAAAAGGGGATGCTACTAAAAGTATCTGCAGCAAAGCTCAAAGCACACAGATTTTCACTCAACAAATGCCTGGAAATATTTAGCATGTGTTTTTCTCTGCTTAACTACTTATAAAATTTGGATGTGCTACGAAGCATGTTTACACTTAAAGCGATGACAGTATCATCAGATACACTACTTCTCTAAATGGACATGTGCAATAGACTGGGCAATCACTGTGATGAGACATTAGATGAGCAATAGCAGCTCATAAGCAACTACACGATGTAAATCCATCAGGTTCAGGTTGGGCTGAACCGACTACTGTGGTTTGATGGATAAGGTACCCATGCCGTGTTCTTACTAGCAGTATTACTGAGCATTACATGGCCATGTCAAGGAGGAAAAAGACTTATTTCAACATATATTTTAAGTTCAAAAGCAAGTGGAATTGCTTTAAATTTGGTCTTGATGTAGGAAATCTGGTTTGTAACTGAAAACACGCGAGCACAGAGATGCTGACCAGTACAGCAGTGCTCCTGGTATATCACTCTGACATTATCCAGGATGAGGAGGAGAGTTGACGCAACCTGGAGAAGGCCCTGTTTCCTTCTGAGCCTAATTTTTGGAGTCAGCTGAGACAGGACTTCTTCCTGGCCTCTCATGCCTTCCCTCCCTACAGTACACAGGACCAGACTCCAGCCTGGCCAAAAATGTCATGGCCCCAGCTCATGTCTCCTGCCATTTGTATAAGTTGGACCATGCTGTTGTGGCACAAGAAGCTGTGACTCCCTGGGAGCTCCTCCTGGTCTCTGGGAGGAGGCTGGGAGGAGGCTGGCACATGTCCTGCTCCCTGGGAAGATGCTGGAAGGAGGGTGGCATGGCCAGCAAACCGTCCGGCTCCCTGCAGACCAGCAGCTGCATGAGGGTTCAGGTGACGAGTCTCACAGGCGAGACAGGTGCTGCTTTGCCTGAAGATCTTCTCCTTCCTTCTCCTCTCCCTTCCCGAGACAGACAAAAGTAGGTAAAATCCCTGGGCCTGTTCTCTGCTTGGGGGATCATTTCTGACTCACTTCTGCTTCCAGACTCACGTGTAAGCGACAGTGCTGGGTACTACCATTCATTTCATATAGGGTAATTTGACTGCCAGCTTTTTAATATGAAGATCTTGTTATCCTGATCTACAGAAAAAAGTCTGGATTGTAAAGGGATCCGTTTCTCTACTTAACAACTGCACACAACAGATAAGATTTTGCTTTAAACGTGCTAGGTGTTAATCATTCAGGATAATAGTTCTGTTATGCCCAACACCACTTACAGAGTCACAGAGGATGAGGAAGCCCTTCAGCAGCAATGCCACTGTAAGAAAACTAAAGGACAGATGCTTGTTAGCGGCATAATCCAAAGAGTAACACAGACCAGAATATCCTGAGTTTGGAATAATCAGCCTAAACACAGGAGAGCGATTACTGAGAACTACATGAACCTGAACACAAATGCACGCTAGTCAACCTGCCTTCAAAAAATGTAAGGAAACAGAAATTAACCCTTGGGAATCAGTTCCTTCCTCAGGGTCACTTTGAATTGCCTGTGGACCCAGAGATGAATGTGACCAGGGTATTTTTTCAAAGGCCAGATTAGCATGGGCTCCAAAAATACAAACAGGCCAGGTGGCAGATGAGAAACCTGCTTGATGAATAAAGAGAAGAAAGTCACAGATGAGACCAAACGTCTTCCTCAGGTGGACGATGCTCTCAGCACACAATGATGTGTCCCTGTTTTCTGGCACTGTTATTTTTGGATGCAGCCACCCTTCTCCCCTGGAACTGACTCACCTCTGCAGGAAAGCCTCTTCCCCCCCGTGCGGTTGTCTGCCTTTTCCTTCCACGGCTCTTGATTTCCTTCTAGGGGTTTGCATCAAACCTCTCACACAAACAGTTTTAGAGGATGACCACTGCAACTGTTTTTACAGGGAGAAACCCAAGCCAAAGAAAACAATAAATGCTTGAACTCTGTCCTACTAATCAGATCTCAAAGCATGATTATAATGAATCTCGTAAACCCCAACAAATTAATTTCTCCAATGCTCACTTTGCATGCATGGAAGGTCAAGCATGGACAATTCAAATTATTTTCCCCAAATTCATTCTGTATGGCAGGGCCAGGAACACATTTTAGATCTAGAGATTCGTAGGCAGCCTGAGCTGGAAAAGATGAGTTTTCAATCAACATCAGGTCAGAAGCTGGTCTGAGATGTCCCTTCTCAGGGCCAATGCTTAGATTGTACCAGGAGATAAAGCAGGGCAGGAACACTCTGAGCAGAGAGAAGACACAAACCTTTCAGAAACACCATAGTTACTCCTTCTCTGATTAAAAACTCTTCTTTCATGTAGAAAATGAAACAGGATGATTCAGGAAGCAAGCAGGCACCATGTTGTACAGCCCACTGCGACCCTAAAACAGAGCCCAGTCGGAAGCACGAGAGACCTTTCGCAGAAGATCCTTGTGGTAAATCTTTCCTTCAAATTCCCACAGAAACTGGTCTTAAAAATAACAGGCAACTGAAAAAAGCAAGCATCTTAGTAATCATTTCAAGCCTTTAAAAAATATGGGGAGGGTGAAAGTGTCTCACTAGAGCTCAGCAGTCGGGTGGGCCTGTGGGTGCCCAGGGTGTGGTGGCAAACCCTGCTGGGAACAGGAGATGCGGTTGTGCCCTGTCCTGGATTTTTTGGGGGTGTTTCTTTGTCTCTTTGCCTTCCTGTTGAGTGTCCTCTCAGGTGAACTGATATAATGATGGGATCTTCTTGTCCCTTGCAAAGATTTACAGTGAACTGCCTGTTGATATGTGTTTCATTTTAGCATATCCATCTCCCCCAGCCCTGGGCACGCTGTAGCATCCAAGAGGAAGGCCGAGTGCTCAGCAGCCTTCCTCCCTGAGCGGTACCACCAGGTATCAGCCTACCATGTCCAGAAAAGCCTTCCCTATTTGATCAAAAAACCATAACAGCAATGAAAACTACAATTTCCTGGCTAAAATTCTGGTATGAAATTTGCAGGTAGGCAAGGCCTTACAGGGTCATCTTATGCTCTGGGCTGATCATGTTCCTCTGCCCACTCTTTCTCATCTGAAGTTTTTAATGGCTTAAATATGTAAGTGTTTTGGAGCAGTCACAGTTTGTATCCATGTTTTAGAATAAATAGGAAGTGAGAAGACTTGAGCAGCAGCGAAGTTGCCATAGCAATTGTTTGATGGAGAAGAGAAATTGCAACAAGAAGACCCTGGAGAACATGTCACTGTGCCTCTACCTTTTGCATCACGCCCGTCTGGACTTCAGAGAGGACAGGCTGCATGGGAGAAGGGAGCTGCCTTGGCCTCCCCGCTGCTCTTCAGATGACGTTTCAGGGAACTTGCCTAGGGGCATGGCCAAGGCGGTGAACTCATCCGTTCAGCCTGGAATTTCGCTGAGTGACACACATGGGAACTTCGCACACACGTTAAATCACGCCTGAGTCATCAAGCGATCCCATCATTATATCGGTGCGAGTGCTTACTTATAAATCATAGGTGAATCATAAGGCATTAGTTTGGCCCTTTAAACCATGGAGTATCAATCATATGTTTTGTCTCAGGTTAAAGCCTGCATTCACTTTGAAAACAAGCTGATCTCTGGTGTAGGAAGGTTATCTGCAGGGTGCTCTTGTGCTACTCAGCTGAGCGTTGATGGGCCACTAGCCGGAGAAGCAGCTAAATGGAAAATAAATCCATGTGCAATTTGGGAGATTTACTTTCACTTCCATGAGAATATCTCTGAGAACCAAACACCAGATACATCAGCACAGCAATACTTGTACCGCTGTTATCTGAGCAATGCAATGATAAGTTGACAGCATTTGTAGAGAGTTTTTCACTTGTGGCTTTACATTTGGTGCTTTATGTATTTCATTTGCTTACACCTGGCACCAGCCTTTAATGGCTGACAGGCACTATTATTCTCATCTTACAAAGGGAGGGACATGAACAGAATCTAAATAGGGGCCAAGGTGAGATAGACACAGCAGAGCTGGAAATAGATCTTGTTTCCAGGCTCTGTTTGACACGGACCTTGCCTAATAGTATCAACTCACGGACATTTTGCTGCCATTACAGCAGATGCTGCTGGAACCTCCTAGATGCAAGGGTCACACCACGTCTGAGCGTCAGTGTTTTCAGTGACAACGTTCAGAGTCACCCGCGGGACATTTATAGTCACATGTCAACATCACTGGCCCAGGAAATAA
Source organism: Rissa tridactyla (assembly GCF_028500815.1). NCBI lineage: Eukaryota > Metazoa > Chordata > Aves > Charadriiformes > Laridae > Rissa > Rissa tridactyla. The sequence continues at coordinate 110,250,857 of NC_071468.1, read as the reverse complement.
TGTTTGCATAAATAGGTTAAAACTGCTGCCTCGAAAATCTTAACCATCATAGGACACCCTTCTCTAAATCCAACAGCAAAGTGACCGCTGTGCCTTAGGAAGAGGTGGCAGCGCATTATCTCGCCGGTCACTGGACCAGCAGCTGGCTGCACTGGGCATCAAAGAGCTCTCGCAGAAGGCCTCTGACCTTTTCACCCACAGGCAGGACATCTCAGACCAGCACGGTGCTTCTAGAGGAAGAAATTAAAAGGTCGCTGCATGACCGTGTCTGTGCTAGGCTATACTGAAGCATGAATGCCTAAGCTGTACTCACAAAATATACATGGGTGATGGCGTATCCAAAACAGGTCTGGTTACTTTATAGAGCATATTTGGCCCCAAATGATCTTTTCTCTTGAAATATTTGCCAGCATTTTGTCAGGCAGAGCTGATGCTGTCTTGGAGCAGAAAGCATCCTGAGATCCCTTCCATCTTGGTATTTCTTGTCGTCCTTGTTCTGAACAAGATCAAATCCGTAGCATCATTTTTGATCCCTGCTTTGAACTATTAGAGTTTATGAAGCAGAACAAACTGCTCTGATACTTCTTCAAAACAGGGAATTGCCAGACACCCAGTTGTGTGAGATGTTCACCAAAAGCTGTGGAAGAACACCAAAACTGCTTTCCTACAACAAACCAATGAGCCGCACAATCTAGAAGCTGGTGTCCAACAGCGGTCAGTTATGCTGAAGTCAGAGGGAGATGCAAAGTAGCACTTGGCATAAATTCATTCCCAGCATATCACACAGTGTTGACCATGAGTTAATAACATTTTACTTTGAGAGAAAAAAAAAAAAAGGCAGCTGTAGGATAATTCACACCCACTTGCCCTGTAGCTTTATGGTGAACGTAGCTTCCTCAGAACTGCCAGGTATTGGTAGCTGCCGAGCAAATTTTTCACACACAAAGATCTTCTTGCTGTTTAAAATAAAAAACAGCTTCTCATAAAGAAATGAAAATCTGGGACCTTTTAGATATTCCCAAGGCAGTTTCCAAGACAGGATATGAAAAGCTAAGGCTGCACTTAAAATCCCGCATTAACTGAATGCTTGCGTTAGTGAAGGTTGGAGAGGGAATAGCCACCTTGCCCTCAGAAAAGACAGGAGAAAGTTTTGAGGTGGGAATTCATTTCATCTGCTTGGACCAGCTCGTGAGAAAGCCTCCCCATCTTGGGGAGGGCTTAGCCCTGGCGCCTTCCCCGAGGCTGCTCCTTGGCACGGTGTCTGTGGCGTTCTCCCCGTAGGGAAAAACAGTCCACCGAAATAAGCCTTCATGGTTGCCAGGTGCACCCAAGAAGTGAAGGTCAGCGCAATAAATCCTACATGTTTGCCACCATTTGGAAACAACACACCTCTCAGTCCGCAGAACGCATTTCTGTGCAGCATTCCTGCTGCAGCTTGAAAACGTTATGTATGCTGCGCGTCTTGCTACCTCGGTACCGTAACAGCATCACCAGACGAAGCTACCTCCCTTGGAACGTGTACTGAATACTGAATACCAAGGAACACAAACCATCCCACATCAGGAGATTTAGTTTGCTTTAAACGAGCTCAGCTACCAAATCCAAATTCTTTTTGCTGTAGACACGTTCGATAAAAAATATTTATATAATGTTATCCTTTGGAGGGTTTGAACTGCAGGTTCGGCTCTTGCTGACTGTGTTTCAACACACAGATGAAAGCTTTTTATTTCTCCGCGTTCCTGCTTTTTAGCTCGGTCAAAGATCACTGCGCTCACCTGACAGCACATCTTCTGAAGCCCAAGTCAGAGCTCATGTTTGCTGACAGAGCTGGCACTGAAGCCCCTGGTTTCAGAGATGTAAATACTGACTCGATATCAACCAAGCACCATTTCTAAAGCAGTTTCCAAATCTTCTGTGCTAAGGAGCTACTACTGTCTTATGAAAAGCTTTACCAAGCAGGGACGGGTCTCCTCACGGGTCAGTTCCCTCCTCTTTGTTTTATTGCAGATATTTACCTGAAAATAAGATGCTTTGTTCATGAAAGATCGTCTATTCCTTGATCCATTCCACCACTAAAATCCAGGTTGGCTCCATACCATATGCAGAATTAGCAGGCTACATTAACAGCATCAGAAAAAAATACTTCATTTTTTGGAAGTCTTTGTTACAGCAAGCCAAGAGTGGGGAGAAGCATAAGTTTATACTGTCTCAGCAGAGCTATTTTCTACTGGAAAGCTTTTAGGTTTGTCAGCAGAAGATTACAAAATTCATTTCATTTCTTAGCATCCCTCTTCAAGGTTATACATCCACTGGGACTCTTAAAAATTACATTTTTTCCCTACCCTTGGCAGAAAGACTACCAGTGACCAAAACAAACTCCTGACCAGCCCCAGCCCTCTCCCAGATAGCAACCAGGCAGCACCAGAGAGAGAAACTAGGACAAAATCTGTGCAACATATGGTCCGTGAGGCGACTTGCTCGGCCCCGCAGCTGCTGAGGGGGAGTGGGAGCCACGCAGCCCCTCCAGAGGCCATGAGGAGCAGCCAAGTGGCCCATCATCCTGCAGGGACCCGAGGTCAGGCTCTTGGCCGGTGACAACGCGCGTACCATTTGGCTGGCCAAGTGGCACATATGTACTACTGGCTAGCAGCCAATCTGTCTCCATTTTGTTTTGCCCATCCCAAGGGGCAAACAAGTGGGAAGCTGGATGTTGTCTTGGCTGGAGAGTGATGGAGGGTGGCTACCACAGTGATGGGGGGTCGGGGACATCGAAGGCTCCAGGGATGCAAATTCAGGGTCAAGTAAAAGATGTGGGAGGTGTTGCATTGTAGAAATCTTAAGGTATTACAGACAGCAGACGTAAGGAACGAGGAAGGACCTGTCATCTTGTGGAGAAGAGGGAGAGGAAACTGGGGGATAAATATTGTGGGTGCAGGGAGTTGTGGCCCAGTAGTGATGTTTGGTGGTCTCTAAAAGACAACACGACCACATGAGCTGGGTTGCTCTGGGCTGTCTCTGCAGGCTTCAGGAAGCCAGCTTCACCTCAGGGAGTACGTTGGCTGTTTGCATTTGTAAACACCAGACCCACTGCACAGCAGGGCGTGGAGCCGCGCAGCCTGCACAGCTCACTTGTATCCTGCTCAGGTCGGGCAGCATTTATGCCTTCCTTTTTTTTTTTTTTTTTTTTTTTCTTTTTTAATGAGTGAGTTTTCTATTCCTCACAGTTGCAGGCAGAATTTTCCAAATTGGGATCAGGTATTACAAGGGCCACACAACTACATAGCCTCCGAGTTCTCATTTCACCACAGAGTGTAATTAAAAGTGAAACCCTTCTCTTCCTTATGAGCGCTCAGTTCTCGTGAGCCACGCTGGGTAGGAGTTTATTTTCCCGAACACATTTGAGCAGGGCTATAGAAGGAAAGTGCTGGTGATGCTGATCTCTGCAGCACCTCCCTTAGCTCTGGCTGTGCTTGGGCTCCAGTTCTGCATTCACAGATCAGGGCTGGAGCAGAAAGCCCCTGACTCCAGCGAGACGCGGCACAGCCCTGCGCACCCACCAGATCAAACTGCCGGAGCAGGGGCTTATTCATTGAGTTGCAGTCTCAGTGAGCTAAGGACAATAACCCAATACTCACCACAGGAACAAAAGTCCTACAGGTCATCACCAAATGAAGCATTTAGTATTCACTGCGCTATTATATTCTTTAAAATAATATTATTATTACAGGAAAATATCATGACCGCTTTCTCTTAGCAATGATTGTTTTATTTCCACATTAGTGCTCGTTAGCAAATTTCTTATATCAGAATGCGATGCTGGCTGGAACATAAAGTCTCGTATAGACAAATAGGATTTCATAAGCAAGTATGATTCATTACCACCGTCAGATAATGGAATTACCTATTCAAAGACCTCTGAACTATTCACAATTCACTGAAGGTGAACTATTATGTTTATTAACAAGAGGTATTTGTATGAGACAGCCTCTCCACATTCTCAAGAGGGCATTAAGGCACTACGGTGTGTGTCAGCCTGTGTAGAGAAAATTAGACGCATCAAAAGAAAATTAAGGGACTTAACCTCTCCAATTTTGGCTCCAAAGGGAAACACAGTGAAAACTTGCTCTTCTCTCTACTGCCACTAGAAAGTCCAGAGGGTAAGGTGCACCAGCACCCAGGCTCCTGGGATGGGAGTCATCCTGGGCGGATGCACGCTCTTCGCTCAGCCCCAAGCAGCCATGGAGAAAAAACCAGGAGCCTTGGCAATAAGCGCTCCTGCGACTGTGAGTTAATGTTGCCTCACATCATTGCTGGCACATCTCAGGAAGGGCATGGGTTCAGGTGGCACCGCCTGTTTCCCTTGCTCTCCTGGAAGCACCTCCAAGGTCCCCACAGTAGACCCGTAACCCAGCACCATCTTCAACCTCTCCTGAGGAAATTTTCCCCTTCTCGTTGCAAAAACTGCGTGCTGTGCAGCACTGCCAGCAGTGGAAACATCCGCGTCCCAGCAATTTCCCAGGCACCTGGCCCTTCGTTGGTCAAATGCACGCTCAGGAATCAGACTGCAAGATTTTAATGTACATTCAAATCTTCTGCCAGGTGTCCTTAGATTAGAACAGTATTTCAAGAATGGGGCCAGAAGAGCCCCAACAAGCAGGCGCAAGCATCTTATGGTTATCCCTTTTTGTTCAAACAGTTAAATGCCAAATCTTTTGAGGTCTCTGGCTTTGTACGCTTTGCTATTTCATCCCATGGTGATGTTCTGCTACAGGAAGCATGGCCTGTGTAAGGCATGAGTAATATCCCATGTAGCTGATCTATTTGTGTTCTCCTGTGGAGAGCAGATAAGGTGCATTTTGTCCCATTCCCACTAACAATCCTCGCTCTCCCTGGGTAAGCCTGCAAGTTAGTTTCCTCATAAACTTCCTGAAAAGGAAGGGCCTTGCATGAGCACATCACCCTTAAAAGACATAAAAACCAAGGTAGGAATAGGCAGGCAGTATTCTCAGAGGTGGATGATTACCAGTGAAGTCCCACAGGGATCTATTCCTGGGCTTAGATCATACGAATCATATGGATCATATGACAACACCTTCATAAAGGATCTGGAAAAGTGAGGAACAGAGATTGCTGGTGATATGAACTGATTCAAAGCAATAAAACAGAAAGCTGACTGCGCAGAGTTGTAGGGCACTCTTGCAATAGTAAGTGGCTGGATGATAAAAAGCCAGGTGAAATGTGATCTTGGTCAATGTGGAATAATGCATACTGGAAAGACAATTGCAACTCCATGTATGCAGTGATGGGATCTGACCTGGTTGTTACCACTCAGGAAAGACATCTTAAATAGGTCTGTTTGTTAAACTGTCTACTTGAAGTTCAGGAGCAGTTGTAAAAGGCTGATTTTAATATTAATGTTAGGAAATGTTAGAAAAGAAATGGAGAACTAACCAGAAAATATTATAATGGTGGTATGCCTGCGTCTTACCATACATCTCTACAGTATATAGCACTGGCATCTCTTTCCAAAGCGACATAGTAGTAGTAGAAAAAGCACAAAGACATGACTCAAGGGTGATCTTCCTATATGGAGAACAATCTGACAGAAGTGAGAAATCTTCAACCCAAGGAAGAAAGGACCATGAGGAATGTATGGTAGGGTTTATAAAATCTTGAGGCTCATAGGGAAGAATAAGAGGGTATAATGACTCAAATTCTCATAATTTAAAAAAAAAAAAAAAAAAAAACTAGGGGATCTCACCTAAAACTTTCTAGTGGCAGATTTGAAAACAAGAGGTGTGCACGGCGTGTTGTTAAACCAGGGAACTCGCTGACACATGACACTGGTGGATGTCACAGCTCTATGTGTTCAAACAGTGAATGGAAAAAAATGATGGAAGAGAGAATAAATATATCAAGGATTATTAATCACAAAGATATCATACTTGACTCAGGAGTTCCTTGGCAAATTCTCCCGCGGAAGTTCTCCTACACCTTTCATACTTCTGTGCCTTTCCCTAAGCATTCACTATCAGTCACCTTATTTTTCCTGTGCTTTAACTTCTTCATGGTTCTAAAGATTGTCCTGTAGTCCTGTGAGAGGTGTGAGGATGCAGCAGTGAAACCTAGTAGAAATATAAGTCAAGCTTACAGGGGACTAAATGACACCGGAGTGTGCTAACCCAGGTCACAGAAGGAACAGGCGCTTCTTAAAACAGAGGATTTCTATGGCGACAGTGAAAAATTATTATCTGCTTGCTTGTCTTGACATCTTTTGATCTGCAGGAACCTATGGCCTGCGCAATTTTTATCCCTCCTTCCAGACATGGGCAGAGACAACCTGCTGACCAACCAACCATCCAGTCGCAGCAGTGCAGAGCTGGTCCTGATGCTTCCCGGCTGGCAGGGACCTCAGTAAAAAAGTTTGTATTGCGTAGTGTCTGTAGTGTGCTTAATGCAATGGGTGATTGAGTGAACAAAATCGTACAAAAAGGAACAGTACAAATTATTAATTGTGAAGATAATAATAACAAGACAAGGTTTGTTTGTTAAGTGTTGGAAAACAAAAAAAAAATGGTGCTTTTTTGGTACTTCAGCTTGTGACTTTGCAGCTTTCTCCTGTACATTCCTTCTCACTCTCAGCCAAATTGCCACATGCCAGCCTCTGTGAGGTTGGAGATAACTGGAAAAATTCCTGCTGAGGGCAACTGTGCAAGCACCTTTTCACAGGATTCCTTTACGTCGTGATGCCCAGACTGGTGCAAAAGTGAGCTACAAGCCACAGTTCAATTCCACTTGCCAGGGTTGGTCTGCGAGGTGCGCAACACACATTTCTACAGAGGAAGGGCAGTCGCTCAGACCTCTCAGGGTCTGGGAAAAGAGACAGGCAGCCTTTACTTTCTGCAAATAAAGCACACACTCCATCCTCACCATGGGCGTGCTGAGCACCCGCTAGCACTGGAAGGCAGTTGGCAGTATAGACACTTCACATAGAAACGAGACATTTCTTATTCTGCATTGTGGAGAAACTGAACTGCTGCTGGCTCATCTGAGGATGGGTGAGCAGGTGTCAGGCGTGATGTTGGAGCGCCTGCAGTGTGCGACTGCAGCTATGCGTTGCGTAAGGTTACTAACTTTAAATGGAAGTGATCAGCTAAGTGTGGACCGGCTCTGAGCAGAAACACGTTGAGTTTGGCTGTTAACCTGGGGGAGCTGTGCTCGGGGGAGTCGTACCTGGATGAACGAGCCAAAACAAGGTTGTACCTTCAACAACTTTGAGAAACATTGACTTGGATGGACCCCAGTGATGGTAAAACCAGTGTGAGCAGGGTCAGGTGTGCTGTGATGGTGTGGGGCTGTGCAGTGTCCCCAAGGACACCATCCTGTCCCATGAGTGCTAGTGCCAACACTGTGTGACTACACGGGCACAGCTGAAATGCCCTTTAAATGTCAGTAAACAGTGTAAGGAAGACATCAATTAGATGTTTCCCCTGCTCTATTTTATGCTTTCTGTGGTACAAAATCCAGTGTTATAAAACATAGGAAATTTATAAAGAAAGCAAAATACCTAGAAGAAAGGTCACAGCTGGCAGGGCAGGTGACAATAAAAAACCAGGATGTCCACTTTGCTGGTGCTAACTGTTGGATAAACCTCAGCTTGCTGAGCAGGTCGTGAAGTCTCGGAGAGGGCTGCTGTTGTAGTAGCAAATTCAAAAATAGCAGGTTAGCACGCCTCAACAACTGAAGGGCACTGAGGTGTGGTCTTAGACAAAAAAATAAAAAAAAGCTGATGAAGGACAAGACTAGAAATATAATTATGGAAGATAAGACCTGCCAAAGAGACGATTTAATTCTTTGAGGAGATTATGTGTTTGATTTATAACTGCAAAGACATAATAGATTTCTGCAAGGTATTTTTTTCTGAGCGCCATATTGGCATTCTGAATAGAAATTATCAATATAGAATATTAATAAAGCATTAAGTGGGTTAAGAAGTGACTAATAAACAGCTCAAAAAGTATTTTGTTCATCAAACAGATTTGTTATCATGGGATTTTAGGAAGATCAGCAGGAGCTTGGTACCTCTCCAAAATTTTTATCTGTTATCCGTAAGACACAAAATCACTGTTGGTAAAATTTCAAATGCAGCACATGTTGGGGAGGGCAGAAAAATCTGGATTATGTAGCCAACTGAGACTTTTCAAAAGCAGGGCATTTAAAGGCAGTCAAATTCAAAGTTGGTCTGATCCAAGCAAGGTAGACCAGCCCTAAGAACTGCATCTTAGACTCTGGAGCAACCAGTGCAATGCACTCAATGTGGTCAAAAAAGGCAAAAGAGGTGTCTAGTGGGCAGAGAGGCAGTAAAAATAATGCACTGTGTTAAGGAAAGCACAGAGAAGCTGAATATGTTTGTCTCAGCCCCTTCTAATGCCTCCAAACCCACAGAAACCATCAGCAGCCCTTGCTCTGTGCTGGGCACTGCGGCTCTTCCCCACACTCCCCCCACCGAAGCCTGCATCCCTCTTACTCGATGCTGCTGCTTTCCTTGGGTTTTAATTTCCTGTTATTTAAAACCAGAGTTTGCCCAATCTCTTGGGAAGCAGCCACCTTGACAGGGATACAAGCAACTCTAGAGAACGTGGGCCTGAAAACAAGGATTCTCCTGGCAGCTGATAAAATCAGAGAGAGGATGGGACCAGCAATGGTCATGCCACCTCCAAGGAAGCACCAGTGGTCGAGGGTGCTTCTGCTGGGGCATGCAAAAGAAACTGCATTGCTTTGTCAAAGGGCTTCATTTCTCAGTGGTTTTGGACTACTTATGCGGTACACATGTCACTTTCTAATTTATTTTTGGCTAATGAAATTTCTGAGAAGCAAATCAGATTGCTATTGACACTGAATCTAATGCAGGTCCTTCTTTGTCACAGTCACTTTCTGAAATGAAGTTATAACAGTGCTGTAAAAAATACTTGATGTGACAGGCCTGGAAGATGAAATGGTTTGTTGATGTCAGTCTGTGGTAATAGAAGCTGAGCCGAATTGCTCAAAAGCAACAAATTATATACATTTAGGGCACAGAACAATTTCAGCTACATCGCCTTAATGTCCTTTTTAATGGAAACAAATTGCCTTGTGCTATGTAAAGTGGTGCCAGTGGGAGCCAGAAAGTTCAAAATGACACAAGGGCATTGGCTGGATCCTCATCCAGTTCAACAGAAGCATTGCAGAGTGAAAAATTAGGAAGGAACTAAGAATTTGGTCCCCAACACATACTCTGGAGCCTTTGTTTAGAACCTGTACTAAGCCAAACATGAACAGATATTCTTGTTTTATTCATAATAATAACTGCTTATCATTTGACTTCATCAAAGTACTCATCAAACTTCATTTAAATTTGCAACAGCTCTGAAGCTTGGCCTAAGTTTCAAAGTGTTTAGTCATTTTAACTACGGTGATATAATTACAGCAGGAAAAAGCTAAAATAAGCAGCCGTACCAAGGAGCTGTTATCTCATTGCAGTTTATTTAAACTGTGCAAAGCAACATAAGCAGTGAGTGATCGTTATTTGTATAGTGTGGCACCTCGTGCTCCCAGCGACACACCCGCATCACCCTGTACTAGGTGCTAGATGAATATACAAATCTTAAGCCAATATTTTTGTACCAGGCTTTCGATATCCCCAATACATTTGCAAAAGATCACATCTTTAATTGACATAGTGCAACCATATCTTCATTTTAAAGAGGAAAACTGAAGTCAGTTGAATTCTTTCTATCACCAAGGTGGAAATGGAGAGATTGCCCAGAGAGGTGGTGGAGGCCCCATCCCTGGAGACATTCAAGGCCAGGCTTGATGAGGCTCTGAGCAACCTGATCTAGTTGAAGATGTCCCTGCTTACTGCAGGGGGGTTGGACTAGATGACCTTTAAAGGTCCCTTCCAACCCAACACATTCTATGATTCTATGACTCTAAATCTACAGATTTCCACAGAAAAGGCTTGTCAGGACACCTTTGCCTGCAAAGATATTGGATTGCTTATTCCAGGTCATATAATGAAGTGGGACTGAGTCCTTTCCTCCTTCCTTACCCTGACCACAGAGAAGCACTATCCTTCTTCTTTTGGAGATGACTACATTTTAGTGCCAGTCTTCTGTACTGTAACACCAATATTTTTCAGGAATAAACCTTCTCCTTTGTACGCATAAGTTCACAAATGCCTTGAGGCTAGTCTTGAAATACAAATAGTCTTACTAGGTACAGATATTATCTATCATCTTCTCTACTGGAAAAAAAATGTTGGAATAAATATTAAAGTCATTATACCTGTACTGTTATAAGGGGCCCCCGAAAAGACTGATTTTGGTCAGGTTGGCCAGCCTGATGGAAGAGGTGTGGTGGTGTTCAACAGACAACACAGCTGTGCTGGGGCTCTGCTGTGCCAGAGCTCTGGGGCTGCCCCAGTAGGACTGAGCTTGGGGTAACCACACAGTCACTGATGCTTTGTTTTGCAGTAAAAGAAAGCTCGTACAGATTTGACAGGTATATAATGCTTAGATCTTATCCCACTTCCACCTTTTGATGCTTAGATGACACACAAAACACTTTGTTCACTTTCAATTAATGTTTCTACAAACTAACTTTTTGCTAACGCATCCATAGGAAAAGCATCATAAATTGCTGCTTTGCCAAACTGAAATGCATGAATGAGTTGGCAGTCGGATGCTCAGAAAGCAAAAATTACATTGTATGAGCGGGGTGACTTTTCCCGCAGCATGAACAATAGATTATCTTGGGGAACATGAGCAAATTCTAGGAGAAAATGTACTTACTCAATCACTGGCCAAATAATTTGAATAGTAAGTATATTTTTAAAAGATCAAAGTCTATTGAAGGATAACTAAAATGGGCTAGTGTGATGAAGGACATGGCCAGAGAAAAAAAAGTCTCTGCTCTATGCTCCATCAAAATTATACAGGTTTCCAAAATGGCCTCCAATTCTTTCACACATTATTAGGGATTTGATTATTTGCATACAGATGTGCAGTCAACAAAACCATGAAGTCTCTATGTGAACCTGCATATCCCACTGCTGCCATTACCCAGATACCTTTCCACTCCCATGGAGAAGTTAAATTTAAGCCTAAAATGGCCTTGCCTGTGAAATAATTTCTTTCAGAAATTACTGCATTGCGTGATGGCTTTTTTATAATTTGGTAGGATGTAGAGCATCTGTGAGGCCAAAAAAATCCCCTACAGGCTGTTACAGAAACTGGAAGCTGAGAGTCTCTCCAGTACAAGGGAGACATGGACATACTGGAGCAAGCCCAGTGATGACCACAAGGGTGATGAAGGGGCTGGAGCACCCACCCTACGAGGGGAGGCTGAGAGACTGTTCAGCCTGGAGAAGGCTCAGTGGGATCCTTCAATATCTTTAAATCCCTGCTGGGGAGGGAGTAAAGACGATGGAGCTGGACACTTCTCTGTGGTGCCCAGTGACACAGGCAATGAGCACAGACTGAAACACAGGAAATTCTGTTTAAACATAAGAAAAAGACTTTTTTTTACTGTAAGGATGTTTGAACACTGGAACAGGTTGCTTAGAGGGCTTGTGGAGTGTCCATCCTTGGAGATACTCAGAACTCAACAGGACAGAGTCCTTGGTGACCCTGCCCAACTATTTGCCCTGCAGAGGTCCCTACCGCTGGTACCACAGCATCCTTGAAGGCCTGGTAGAAATTGTTCTTGCAGTTTGCATTTCATGAATTAGTTTCCTTCTGCCCTTCCATCTCTTTCTTCTCATACCCTTAATTTGTTTCTGATGAGTCTTTCTGACCTTTGAATGGCAGTTTGATGAGCCAGCTGGCTGAGCTTTGCTGTGACTGGACTGTGTCTTCAGTGCCTAATGTTTCTAATTGGGTTAAAAGAATTGGAAACGTTACAGTGGGACTGAGCTGGACAACCCTCACGTTGGAGTCACCCTGTGTCAGGCTGCCAGAGGGAATGCCACCACCCTTGCATCAAACACTTTGGCAAGAACTAACAATTCAGCTTTAAACTAGATCACAGTGACGTGGCTGTATTTAGTCTTACTTTAGGGTAGCTGTTATAACAGCAATAACAGTAAGGACTCCGAGCAGAATTCTTTAGATGATTGATGGGATTGTGGGATTGTCTTGTCTTATGGAATGTCTTGTGGGATGGGAGAGGTAAGACCAGGCTTCGTCTACACAGTCAAGTTGGTAAGGTCCTGACTTTGCTGTCCCTCCCATGTGCCCCACGATGCTTGAGAGCTACTGCCATGGCCAGAGCAGGGGCAGTCTGCAGGGCTGTAAACACCCATGGCACTGGTGAGCCTGGGTATAGGGACTTGGGTCACTGTCCCATCCCCCAGCAGGGCTGCCTTCCTGACCAGTCTCCTGCTGCCACGTGCCTGCAAATAAAGCATGTATGGGCCACAAGTATTGCTAACCATTACTCTTCACAAACAATGACATTAAAAATAAAAAAAACCCTCACACCCTCCTTTTTTAATCAATATTATCATGTGACTTTTAACCCACACTGGTGTTCCAGCTCTCTCCCTGCCACAAAGCACCTACAACAAGGGAGGTAAGTCCTCCCTTTCCAGCAGGGACCACCTTGTCGTGATAAGGGCTATCCTGGTACCAATGACATCTCCTTTATGAGAGCAACTCCTGGTCTTCTGTCTTAAAAAATGAAGGAAGATGAATAATGTGCAAATCTGGCATGCTAAAATCAGTCACCTCAATACAACGAATTTTGAGCCTCACCTCTTAACGTCCTGAGGAAGAAACCTTTTCTCTAAGGCTGTTCCGGAGAAGACAAAAATCAGAAAAATTCTAAAAAAGTAAATTTGAGTGTTGTAGCGTTCCTAGTTTTACATGGATACATACATAGGAGCAGTTTACAGTGCAGTTGTGGTACTAATACCTTGGCTCCCTTTGTGTGACAACAAGGATAGTATATTGAGGTAGGAAATAGAAATGAAGGGGACATTCATAAAGATGTCAGCAAGCACAGTAAATCCTCAGGATCCAGGCAGGACAGGACACTCAGGAACACACCGTTGTCCCTGGCAGCCCTTCGCCAGGGGTCTGTCGCCGATCAGACAGCTCTTGGCCTGGGAGACTATCGCGCCTTCCCTGCGCGCACACGGGATGATAACTGGTTGGCTGGGGTGGGAAAAGAGAGAATTTTCATTAAATCTGCTACCTGGGCAGGCAGCCTGCTGCCTGCTGAAACCTGACATATGCGACTGGCTCAGCCTCACAAGAGGCAGAGATGGAGGAAATCCAGGGTAAGGGATAACTCTTACTACAAACAGACACGAAAAAAAAAAAAGGGAAAAGAAAGAAAAAAGATTACTTAGGTGCAAACTCCTGCTAGGTATAAGACAGATGGTTTCCCAGGGCCAAGAGCCAAGATTTTTTTTAATATTGGCCAGCAATTACATGAAATTTTATTTGTTTATTTAGTTAGTTAGTTAGTCTCCAATTGAAAATACCATAGAAATAAATCTGACAGTATTCAAATTCAGTTTGCTCCAGCCTTATCATTTCATCCACCGGTGGGTTCAATTTCTTTTTGATCTTTGCCTTCAGGATGGCGAAGCACAAAAACTGCTATATCAAATTTTTACGAGGGCTGCTGACATTTCCACTCTGCGTCAGCGCTCCCGAGACTTGCCGGCAGCAAACTCGCTTGGGCGGGTACGGCGCGAGCAAAGCCTCGCTCCTCTTTCCCCTCCACGTCAGTGACTCTCCCGGAAGATGATGTCATGGTGATTGCAATGACATCACCTGCACGCAAGGAGGAAAAAAACAGTCCCGAATATCTCAGACCAGGGCAAATGGAAGGGGAAACCGAAGTCTCTGTGCAAGGCAGGGTGGGTGGCGGCTTCCCACACGGCACCATCACAGCCTGGGAGCCTACCTGCTGCAGAGACTGTGCCCCTCCTCCGCACAGCCACGTCACTCACCTTGGCGGAGGACCAAGCCCTCTGCCAGAACATGCTACATGGAGGTTGCAATTGCGTTTCTGCAACTGCATGGCACCGGACTCTCAGCAGAGGTTCGCAGAATGGTTGAGGCTGGAAGGGGCTCTGGGTGTCATCTGGTCCAAAAGTAGTTGTCTGCACTTGTGCGGTTATTATTTGTGTTATACACTCTCTCCACATATGCAAGGTATGCTGAGACGCTCAAGTCTAGCTTTGCTTACTAGATTCTTAGGAAAAAATGGGGTATGAAATGTACTCATCTCTTTCGGTTACATTTTTTCAAAGCGCTGCCATGTGCATTTTGAAGGAATGATCTGGCACAGCATCATATCCCAGCCAGGTTTTGCTGAAGGTGAGGATTGTCTGGGAGTAAGGTGGTGAGACAAACAAGCTGACAGCAGAATCGTGCTTGGGGCGATAATGCAGAGTATGAGACTGACCTGGTCTGTGGGATGGGGTCTCCTACCTGCAATACAGGCAGCGCTGAGGACTGTTACAGACGGTCTAACCTCACCTGAGATACCGAGGAAAAATATCAAGCAAACACAAGACAGAGAGGAATAACCTACAGGAATGCCAAACTCCGTGATGACAAGACCAAAGGAGAAGATGTCGTGGCCATTGGGCAAGGGGCCAGGAGCAAGGAAGGCACAGAGCTGCCAGGCTTGGAGAACTTCCACCTCTGCCCCTATCAGCCACCGACTACAACAGAACCAGGCGGGGAAGGGGACGGGAAGAACCTCACGGCGCTGATGGGATGTGACAGACGTGGTCTGGGAAAAAACCCAACGCATTAGGTCAGCCTTCATCTCAGGGCTGGCTCTGAGATACCAGCAAACAAGAAGAGTTTGTATCACATAATTACTTTTAAAAACAAATGTGATGTGGTTTTTCTTTTTTTTAAGTAAGAAAGGTCTGGTTATGTGATCCGGCTGGGTTTTTATTTAAAATCCTCTCCCCTGGCTTCATGTCATAACATTTCCTCAAAGCAAACCACCCAAGGACTGAATTAGGATAAGTCAGAGTGTTAAATCTGTTAGTTCACATGGTTTTAATTTTCTGTTTGTTTAATTTAGTGAAAGTTCTTTTATAACACCCTAAAAGTGTTATTTAAGAGAAAAAGGATTTTAGCAGTTAGAAACTGGAGACAAGGTGTTGGGGCTTATGAATCAGATCATAAAGGGCAAAGCAATGAAGCTCTACTGATTTCCACGAAGTTAAAGCCTTTTTTACACCACCTGAGTGTCTGGTCTTTCAGCTTCAACTGGTCTCCACTGCCAAATAACTGTTGTGATAACGTCCTTCAAAGGAGGACATTCATTAAAGAAAAAAAACAACAAAACAACATGATTTTTCTTCCCTTGCTGCTGTTACAAAGATAATTACACCTAGAGAGTCTCAAGAAAGGTTGTCTTTGCTTTCAGTTTTGTAAATGGACGTTATTTTGCAGTGTCAGACACAAGATTTAATCACAGTTTGCACCTCCTTAGATACCAGTGCTAGTCACCCTGGCACACTAACACGGAGGGAATTCAGCCCCTTGAGCACCACCGTGCAGACTCGCATGTGTCCTGCCTTCCTTGGAACTGATGGGGGAAGCTGCAGAGCGAAGGGTTTTGCACCACTGCAGAGGAAAGCATGGCCCTTCAGAAGAGCTGCACAGAGAATTGATGAATGCTTTATGAGTCCTGTCTAGAGGTCAGACCACTTGTAAGGGTCTCTCTGTGGATTTACTCCACCATTTACTCAAAAGATACTCCCAGATTTGCAGCCTGCAAGTGACCCAAACCAGAGTATCTTTGCTCTTGGATGCATTTCACCAGAAGTCCCAGGGTCTGAGCAGAGGCAGGACCCAGCTGTCCCCACGCCTGGCGTTCCTGTGCTGGTTCACAACTACTCGTAAGCCTTTTTCAGAGTCTGCTTGGAGTAGGGTGAAAGCTGGTGATCTAACGCTTGCTTGTAAGTGTGCAGTCTGCAGGACACGACCCATTACGGACTGAATGTGCCATAGGAGAGATCTTCACAACCCGGGGAGCGGAACCTTTTCTTTAGTCTAGACCACAATCAGCTTTAGGCTTAATAAATTTCCTTTTCTAGGTAACAAGCTTCACTTTAGAAAGAGTAACACAGCGCATAGCAAGGACCTGAACATCCCAGCGTGGTGCAAACAAGCCTGAGAACCTGCAGATCAGCCGCTCCGACCCCAGCACATTCAGTTGGCGTTAACAATCTTTCCAGTCCACTGCCTGTGCAATAGACCTGGGTGAGATGAGCCTCTGAGGAGCCCCGCACTCTTTACAAGTAACTCGGCCTCATACTTCAAAGGCAGTGATCCTGCTGGCCAGGGATGAGGCAGGCTGCCAGCAGGGCACAGGGAAGGTTTTTGCTGATCATTCCCTGAAGCAGGAGCAATAACTTCAGTCACCAGGGCTGCCTTTCAGCAGCACAAAATTCATATTGTTTTTAAAGACGGTTTATGGCTCTTAGCAAGTCGGTTGCAAGTAAGCAAATGAGGTTTTTAAAAAATTTGCATGAAAGAACATGCCTTGAAACCACATGAAACTGCACAATGGTCCATTTGTATAGGTCTCAGACCTGCTGTGTGATGCCTGCCAAGGATGCCCACGTCCTTAGGGTGGCATCCCTGGAGTGCTGGCAGGGGTCCTTTGCCTGCCCCAGCCCTCCGCACCATCACACTGCCGATATCCGTCCCTCCGGGGAGAGATGTCCACTGCTATCGCAGATCTCCCAACTCAACCCAGAAGTTCCCAAGTACTGCCTGGAAGTGCAAACGGCAACAGATTCATGGACCTGAGGGTTGGGGTGAGTCCAGAGGGGCGCCACAAAAATTACCAGAGGGCTGGAGCACCTCTCCTATGAAGACAGGCTGAGAGAGTTGGGACTGTTCAGCCTGGAGAAGACAAGACTCTGAGGAGACCTTATAGTGGCCTTCCAGTACCTGAAGGGGGCCTATAAGAAAGCTGGGGAGGGGCTGTTTGCAAGGGCATGTAGCGATAGGACGAGGGGTAATGGCTTCAAACAGGAAGAGATTAGATTTAGATTAGATATCAGGAAGAAATTTTTCACTATGAGGGTGGTGAGGCACTGGAACAGGTTGCCCAGGGGAGCTGTGGATGCCCCATCCCTGGAAGTGTTCAAGGCCAGGCTGGATGGGGCTTTGAGCAGCCTGGTCTAGTGGGAGGTGTCCCTGCCCATGGCAGGGGGGTGGAACTAGATGGTCTTTAAGGTCCCTTCCAACCCGAACCATTCTGTGATTCTATGATCATGATCCCCATCCACAGTGAGAGATCATCAGCAGAACAGTTTGGGGTATCGATCCAGAGGGCAGCTCCAGCACCAAACCAAGCTGTAGGGTCGGGACTGCCTTGCAAAGTGCTGCATTTTGCAGCGAAAAGCCTGGCTCACCCTACACAGAGGAAAAAGCTCTGCATTTCACGGGGTTTGGATTAGATCCCCCACCTTTAATATAAAATCATGTTCTCTTGTTTTATTTTTCTTTCCGTTATTTAAAAACAACTGCAAACACCTGGTAAAAGAACTGTTATTTGAACCTACAAGATAAGTCCCCCCAAATCCTTATCCTCTTGCATTCCAGGACATCTGTGCATATTAAGCAAAAAGAACTATTATCTGCTACAAGGCAGGTGTTTCAGCTGTACTGGGAGTTAAAAATGAGTCTCGCTAAAAACTAATTCGATTCAATGGGAAGTTCTTTAATTTAACACACAAATTGATTTTTTTTGGTTGATCAGTAGTGATAAAAATAGAAAGACATGCTTTGAAATAATTAAAGAAACATTTGACTGGAATAAATTGTAGACTACAAATGCCTTCTGAATGAGTATAATTCTGACTTCTGTTTTCTGAGAAGAGATTTGGAGCTGACAATGATCTAGACCAGTTTTCTAATGTTGGGGTCCCTGGCTGGTTGGTTGGGTTCTCTCCTGTTGTAGACTACTGAAGCCAGGTGCTACATTTAAGCGTAACCATCTGACTTCAGGACATGGCACTTAAACTGGTGCCACCATTTTTCAGCTGCCCCTACTTGCATGTGTTCTTCAAATCCTTTTTCAGCAATTCAATGCTCTAAAAATGAACAATACACGGTAGGAAAAATCATGGCTCTTAGTTTCTGTAGTTCCTTCTCATTTATTCCCTCCCTGAACTTCTCAGAAGCGGTAAACATCCAGATAACTGCAGCAGCATCCCCTTCTAAAAAGTGTTACTTAGTGTTTTGCACTATAATAAAGAAAATGTGACATTATATTCTTCATCTCTGCAAAAAGTAAAGCATGACTTCTTCGTTCAGGACTTCTTGTTCTAAACTGATGGCTAACTTGGGGCAATTAATATGAGATGAAAACTAATAAATTTCCTAAGAAAAACTGGTTTAGGCAACATCCAGAAAGCTAGTATCTGGCCTATCGGGGTGAAAAGTTTGTAGTGAGAATCAAAGCAAAGATGCTGGATGCTTTTGTTTTTAAAAAAAAAAAGTTCATAAGCTCAGCAGACCTGGCGCACTCCTCAACAGGCATTTGCGTCATTTCCACTGGAGAAGTTATCAAAAAATATTAATAAAAATAATTCAATAATATTTGCCAAGAAAAGGCACTAGAAGGTGTTTTTGGTTTATTTTTGCACCCACAAAGACAAACCTGTAAGAGATCCTTATGTTCAAGCAATAGCGTGCAGTGGGCTCTGCTGATGTATACGGACATCCTTCATATAGGTTTGGTCTTGTATTACAGTAGTTTGTGTGATTTTGTACATTGGAATTACATCAAGGACTAGTTTTTTCAATAGTTTGAAAAAGCTGTGCAGAAGAAATAACTTGGACAACGCCCCTGTATTTTTCACGTGTTACAATTCTCAAGGGATATTGTTGTATGGAGTAAATGTCTAAGCAATCACGATTGCAGTGGGAGACCAAGCAATGGAGCTGGTACATGGGCTGAGCATGGGACTGGGAAGCAGGACTGGCCTCCAGGGTTTTCCTCCTCCTTGTGCCACTGACCTGCAGGGTCATATTCTGCCAGATTTTCTGTAATACTCAGCATCCTTGAGGTACTTAACATTTAGGGTGCTTGGCCACCTCTGAAATCGTGCTCCTCAGAGCGTGATGGGTTCAGGAGTGATGAGCACCCTCAGGTTTGGCTGAAGTCAATGAGTGTCAACATACCTTGCAGCACACATATCCGAACAGTTACGTTAAAACGGAAAATCCCTGGGAGGAAAGATCAAGGTCACATTTACTTCTGTGTAGCTGGAGAAGGCCATTCCCACCACCAGCTTCCAGCAGGGATTTCCTTTCATTAACTACCTCAGGGTGGGTACAACCCTGTTTGATCGCCATTAGGATTTTACACACAGGTAGGCAGCTTCAATTCACTGTGCAAAGTAAGACCATTTTCTATTTTTATTATTGGGTAAAGACAGTCTAAAAGTCAGGACATTACACTCGTACTCAGTGTTTGCAAGGTGCCCTACAACCCTGGGATTGCAACCGTACGCTGTGCAAGAGGCAAATATTGTCGTAACCACTGAGAGCAAAGGGTGATGGCTCTTTTTCACACCACCTATATTTTTCTAATTGCGCTCTCTAGTAAATCGTTTATAAATAGAAGCATTGTTCAGTTAATGTAGTCGCTGAATGAAATGTAAGCTCATGCTAGACACCTATACTAAGAAGGGAATAGAAATAACATTGTTGAATCTTCCGATTGAAGAAGAAAAGCTGCAGAAAGATCGCAGACTGTGCCAAGAAAGTCTCTGCCTGTATGAATGCAAGCACTTTAATCTGCATGACAAAGACTTCTCTCCCCTTGGCCAAACTGCTATTTCTTTCTGCTTTGTGAAACCATGAGAAATAACGTGGCGTTCGCTATTCACTTCATGCAGTCTCCATGCTGCACTGTGGAAAAAAGAGGCTGGACCCATGCGGGCAGTGCCATGAGTACGTTTTGGGAGACATAGAACATTAAATTCTCATCAAAATGTGTATTCAATCCCTTGCCCCTGTGCAGGGCAGGACTGCGCTCTGTGTTTCCTTTGGGCAGCAGTCAGTCCCTTCGCTACACCAGAGATTTTTGCAAGCCTGACTCTAAATTACATTGCAGAGGTTCGATTACTCATTCCGATAAAATTCTGCATGGTAATAAGATGTCCCTTAGATGCAACCGCTGTGCTGGGTTTGACACAACAGAAACAGCGCAGAAACAAAGGATGGAGCGTGAATCACCAAAATCCACAGCAAAGCGAGTCTCCAGTCTGAAACGCGGGTTGCCTGATGATACTGACTTTTTGGGGGGACAACCAGCGAGACTCTCCTGAGACCCGCAGGGTAGGGGATCCCATCAGGCCATCTACTGGCTGGTGCCAGCCTCCAGACACAGGAGCCTGCCCGGGGATGGTGGCCGGGGACGGTGGCAGGGCCAGGGCAGGGCAGGTCCCCAGCTGCCCGCTGGGTAAGCACACAGAGCCCTTCGAACCTCCTGCCTCCCCACATGATGCCAGCACTTGGCAGGGACCCTGAACCAGGGGGATTTCTTTAATTAGGTGTCACTTTTAACTCAGGTGTGCTCCTGCTCCCCAGACGCACCAATTCAGCTACTCCGTCTACTTACTGTAAACTTAAACCGGACTGGAAACCCTCGAGTGCTGAGCTGTGCTCTGAGCTGCATGGTGAAAGCTGAATTAACTCCAGTGAAGACAAAGCTTCACACAGAGTAAATAAGCAGACGTTGGCCTTTTTTCCATTTACCACTGACTTCTTGCATTTCGTTCTAGCCAAATCTCTCCCGTGTTTTTGGCAGGATCCTCGCGCTCCGATCAGACAAAGGTCCTGATAAAGACAAGACGGATTTTGGTCAGAGCAGGATCCTGCCAAAGGAGAGAATTGTTCAGATCAGGATTATTATTTTTTTTATTTTGATCAAGTGGCAACTGGTAGAAGAAAACAACAGATTTAAGGACCAATTTTTTTTAAAAAGCATCTATCTGCCCTGCAGATCTGTGCCCAAAAAGATCGTGGGCATACTGATGGTTCAGTAGGTTGGGACTGCAGAAACTTCTTATCACGGGGCACAGAGACGCTGTGCCAGATTCTGATCTCAACTGCACGTGGTGTAATTTACCTTATGTTCAAATTTCACTAGAATAACTGAGATGGAAACGTGCTTCACCCTTCCCATCTTTTGCCTTTGGAGTTGAAGCGAAGGGAAGCTTTCCTTCAAAATGTAGGAACAGTGAAATGATTAACAAAAGCTAAATAGGGCAGTTTCAGGCTGAAAAATGCATGATTCACAGCAACTTGTTCAGACATATTCCTAAGTCATATACATTATGGCAACTTAATTATGTAATAGAAGGGATCATGTACTGTTGCGTGCCCACAGTTCCCACTCATCCGGCTGAATGCAGATGGGCTCGCGCTACACAGAAAGTAACACACAAAAGACAGGGAGAGAGAGAGAGAGAAAAGGGATGCTGGGACTTAAGAGAAAAGCAAGTAGCAAAAAATAATACCCAAATGGCAAGCTTTGCATACCACAAAGTATTCATTTGTTCAACTATAGCAAAAGGCTGGGCAGAAGAAGAGCGTCTCAGCAACAAGCCACGGCAATCCCGGCGTAGGATTAATGCCATTAAGTGGAAGGGAAATGTCACAGCATGCATAAGAAAGTTGAAGACTTCAGACAAGCAAGTACCACTGCTCTCCAGTGAATGTGGGTGTTTCTATTATAAAGCTAGATGTGGAATGTCACAGGCTTTCCAGTACGCTTCTCCACTTAGATCAAGAGGTTTAAAGGCTATCGAGTGTTGCTTCAGCTTCTTTAGCATTCTGATAAAATCTAGCAGGTGATTTCTGAATGGTTTGGGGAGGATGCATGTATTTGTAGACCACTTGCACCCCATGACTGCCTTTTCCATGAGCCCACAACACTATTTATTTCATTCAAAGAGGCACCCTCTTCAAAAAACTCCTGTCTTGTTTATGCGCTGGAAGACTTATGTCTATTGGAATATGCATTTTCACAAATTTGTATCATATCAATCTCTTTTGAAAGTAGTGGTGGCAAACAGCAGCTGAACATGAGGGATGCAATGGTGGCAGTGCTCACAGAGATAAACTGCTGCTCACAGAGATGTAAACTTCTGAAAAACCCGTTCAGCCCCCTGAGGTGCCAAAAGTGACATCCTTCCCTTGGTTGACCTTCATATTGCAGAACAGCGCTGGCACAATCTCCTGCAGCCATCAGACCTGGTGAAGACCATTTCTTCATGAGAACTTGTGTCTGCAGTTATGCGATTTGTCAGCATCAGATTTGTGCAATGAGAGATAAACCGCTGGTGTGTATACAATCTAGATCAGACACCAACACGTAATTACATTTATATAGAATTTGTAGGATCTGATAATGCCGAGTTTATGCTCGCTTTATGCCTGCTTTTGTCAGCTTTGGGAGAGCAGATAAGGACTGATTGTCCATGAGGTCCCCGGTGTGCTCTGCAGTCCCTGGGACAGGGGCATCCCCCCGCAGATCCTGCCGATGGTGACAGAGAGGATTGTGCCCAGCCAGAGGGCAGGAGAGCTGGGAGCAATATGAAATATAAATGTATTTCATAAAATATATAATATAATACAAAATATACATTTAAAAATAAATAACACTTAATGCTTCGGTGGTCTGTCTGAGCACCTGGGCATGCTCCCCAGATGCACGCTCTCCGTGCCAGCTCCAGCAGGGCTGTAAGTACGCTCCTGCGCTGGAGGAAAACCCGCCTGTTCCAGGTGAACGGCGCTTGAGCCAGGGGCAGCGTAATTAAAAAAAAATGTACAGGGGTGCGCAGCACGAACAGCCTCTGAGCAAGCAGAGCGGGCAGAGCCTCCAGCAAGCCTTGTTTCGTCAGATTCGGCTGCTTCCCGGTGGGAGGAGCGGGAGGAGTGAGGGGCTGCTTGCTGGCCCGACACCTCACTCTGGCCACCCAGGTGTGCAGGGGGACACCGAGGGATGCAGAGAGAAGCAGAGGGATGCAGAGGGATAAAGGCAGGAAGAGGCAGGTGCTTGCAGGAAGCAGAGGCAACGTGGGCACCCCTGAGGGAAAAGGGACACCTTGCTGACATGGAGCAATGTGAGACGTGGAGCTGCCACTGGTGAAGGCTTGCTCCTAGTGCCTGGTGGGAACTTACACCCTGCGGAGAAGGCAGGGAGGACCTGTCGCACAGGGGAGATGCTCACACACAGTGTAAGAAGAAAACGTTGATTTATTAATCTGTGCCCCCATTAACCAGCAAGAGCTAGCGCAGCACTTGCCTGCAGGACGTACAGGGAAGAAAAGATAAAGAAACCCTGAAGAAATGGGGTTAATCAACTTAATGAAGAATAGGGAAGTGTAGTAGCCTCCTGCAGGCGTGAGGGACAGCCCCCCGCGGTCAGCCACCCCGTCTCTGGGTCACCACTCCTACCGGGGAGAGCCGCTGCCGCCACCCCAGCAGGCGAGGAAGCCGTGAGCAGCATTGCCTCATCCCGCGGCGGTGACTCAGATCAGCAGTATCACCGCTGCATGCCAAACGCACCAGGTCAATAAAATTATTTAAAAGTATTGAGGAAGCAGGTCTAGTATGTAAGAATCCCTCAAGGGAAAAGGAATGACACAGACTGTAGGGAAAGGCGCGTTATTGCAAATTCCTGTACATCGTCCATCCATGTAGTAACACGCAGAGGTGATCGACATCCGTCAGCTGTGATGCTCTTCTTTCTCTTCAGGAAGAGCGCAGCGTATTCATGCTTCAGGTGTGTACCTTCCCCATCCCTGCTGCGCACTGTTGTCAGTGAAGGCAGGGTCAAAGAAGCTCATCTGAGTTTGGAGCAGAAAGGGACATACTCCTAAGGGCTTGTAGAGCTGGTTGCACAATGGTGAGCCAGTCCCTGAAAAATCGCAGCTAAAGGAAGATCCCATTTACAGATCAGCTCTCGCGCAGCAAGGCCTTTGGGGTCTATCTGCAGAGTTAGGGGGTTTTAAGCTTGCTGGAGGCTGAGGAAGAGGAGCAAGTCTGATCACAGAAACCCTTCTGGTCTGGATGCAAGCTGGAATGGTATCGTCTTGTACGGGACATAAGAAATGTGGAGCTGGGCTTTGAGAGTGATGCAAGGAATATGCTCCAGCTTGCCTCACAGCTTCAAGCGAGAGAAAGCTGTGTCAGGAGAGGGACAAAACCCACCCCTGACCTCGTATGTCAGTGCCCCACTGAGCTCTGATCCATGCGTATGGCACTGTTGCTAAGCTGGAGTCATCCCAGCGCAGGTACCGTGTGTTGTCCTCCACCGAAGAAAGCAGAAGAGGATTTCTGTGCACTTCCTTATGGAGAAAGCAGGATCCAGGTTTTAACACCTTTTACATATAATAAGGCACTGGCCAAAACTGGTTCAGTGACAGTATAATTTAACACACTTTTCCTTAAAAAAAAGTAATACAGCTCTCCTCTTCAATGATGGGCACCATCTTATCTCCGATTTAAACCCACCAGAACCTTAGGATGCAGGAAGCCGATTTCTGACCATAGATTTCAGCTGTTGAACCTTCACATAACCACCTTGGGAGGCAGAAGCTATTTCTTCGTTCATCTTTACTCACAGAGTTTTCAGCGGCTTTAAAAGACATTTTGCACTTCTTTCTAACCTAGGTTTTCAAAGGTTTGCATACCCTAAAGAAAAACCACAGGATTTCTTTTCCTTGACAGAATAAAACCAGGAACATGTATATGTAATAAACACATGAAGAGTACCCATTTTATTTCAGTTTTCCCTTAAACAGAATAAAAAGGCATTGACTCACCCGAAAGGCAAGTGCTACCAACAGCCGACAGCGGGCTTTCGGCACCGCTCTGTCCCCGGGGCAGGTCACCGCCAGTGGCATGGTGTGCCGCGTCCTGCCAGCCAAGGGGGATCTGCTGAAGAACAAACAGCCCTTCTGGCACCGAGACTGCTGACTGTAATATTTGCCAATACGGTATCTTTTTTTGCCAATCAGATTGAGAAATGGCAGGGGGATCATTCTGGTTTCTAAGGTGTAGCAGGTCGTGACAAACAACCGGGAGAAATGGCCCTGGGGCTAAAAATCAGTCCTTATTGCCAGCCCGAGCTCAGCCTTCGTGCAGAGGCTTGAGCAAGTTTCTGTGCATACGGTTACATCCCGTCGGAGCTGATAAAGCTAACCCGTCTCAGGGGGGAAGATTTACTGAATTCACTAATTCTTTTAAAAGAAAACCTTTGCTGGATGGAGTGAGCCCAGGGCTGGGAACTGAGACAAAGGTAATTCCTGGAGAACTGCTCTGTGGTCTCTAGGCAAGAACCTGTCCTGCTCCCATCCTCTCTGATTTCTGCCATTGGCATCAGTGGGGCCAAGATTTCATCTTTTTTGTACCAAGCACAAATAAAAAGGGATGCAAAACTGGGAACAGTAATGTTGACTGGACACTGGCCGCTGCTTTGAGGTCTGAGGGAGATGATTGCACCAGCGACTTCTGTCTTTGCCCAGCTGCGGTGCAGCAGCAGAAAGACCTTCCTGTTAAAATGTCAGAAATAAGGTTCCCTGTTTGAACGGCTCATTAGCAGCAGAATCCCAACAGAAGTTTAAAAAGGCTGTGAGAAGGATTAACACTGCCTTGAACCTGACACTAACCATGGATAAGGGGAATTACACCAGTATAAAGGAAGGTGTGAATTTAATTAATCATGCTGGCAACATAATTCCCCATGTGAGCATTTCTCTTCCAATATGAACCACGGCCATTTTCAACACAATTGATGTTTTTAAGAGGTAGTTTAAACTAAGCTGAAAAAAAGTCACTCTTTATCCTGTAATAAGAGGATCCACATGGGAGATTATACGGCATAACTGCAGCAATATATCTATAATTACAGTGGTTTGGCTTCCCATGCAGATGGTAGAGGTATTGATTTGTGCTGCTGCGTGTGAGAGGGGAACAAGCCCATTGAGTCTGAATTATCCTCTCTGTGTGGCCAAGAAGGAGGACAACAATTCTTGGTAAAGAAGAAAGAACAGAAATTTCCTTTCTCCCCTTTTTGTTTCACAGCTTCCAACAAACAAAACTATTTGATGTCAAACCACTTACTCTGTAGGACTCTAATCCTCCCAAAATACCATTAGATCGATATCTCAAGCAGAATAGAGAAACAGATGTTTTGGGGTTTTTTTTATTTCTCATTTTATCAGTCACTAATGCAGTCGTTTTAGATACTAAATCATGGGAGAAGAGAGAACGTGTCCCCACCTTTTCCCCTGCAGCCAAAGGTGAGAGGAGCTGGCACTGCAGGCTGAGGCTGCTTTCATGACATCTTCTCCAACAGCTCATTTTCACTCCCTAATTCGGCTGTCCCTGCTCACAGGTACATTGCATCAGACCTGCAAGCTCACTGGCAATTTATCAGACTACAAAGAGCATACTGTATTCCTACACGCTGTTCTCTATGTAAATAGCATAACGTAAGTCATATGTAAGTGTCTAAACACAGCCCAAACCACCATTAACTTCCACGTAGACATATCAAATGCAGGCACAATGAAGTCAATGTATCAAACCCAGTTTACCCCAGATGAGAATCTAACCCCAAATGTTTGTGGAGTTCAGCACTGCCTTTGGCAGGGCCAGGTGTCATTCCACATGCAGGGGACAGTCCGTATGGCAACTTTTAATTATTCGCATAAAAATTTGGCCTGGATATTAATATTAATGGCACAACTTTTGCAAAATAGTGCCATGCACAATCTTTAAAGTCTGCAGGCTCTGGTCTTTCATCAGGCCACTGATATAAAAGTCAATTTATGAACTAGTTTCACTACTCTTCTGATCAGGTTCATGGCCAAGTAAATGTAATGACTTGGGCTGGGAGACATTTTGTCTTGGCATAAGAATATCACGTTTTCCCTCAAGCAACACTTTTCACCTAAGCTATCGCATGAAACCAGGAGTGCCTGTTAAAACAATTTCCCTGATGAAATATTTAATACATTTGTTAATTAACAACATACATCCTCCTTATCTTTAAAAATAAAATAAAACATTCTTCTCTGCACAATGAATGAAAATGAGAAAAGGCCAATGGTGAAGGATCTCAGTAATGTTTATGAACGGAAAACACCTCACTCTTAAGATATTTAAGAACAGGGCTTCCACTTTCTGCACGAGGTGGAAATGCCTGGCCAAGGACTGCACCCTGGCAACACAAGGCACTGTCTTTGGAGAAAAATCTTTTCTCCCTGTCCGGCCTTACATATGGGTCACACAGAGCATCCACGGCAAGCAACGGGCAACTGGCAAAACCTGGGCCAGCTGTGTGAATGAATCCTATTTCCACAGGCATCGTACATCTGCCCCACGACATGGACAGAGACCTGAACACTAGACGACCACGACGATGGCCTGCCCTGGAGTAGAAAACACTATTAAGGGGAGGAGAGATCCGAGGGCGAGAGCACAGGAGGACTGAAACTCAACAGCAAAACACTGTTGGAACGAGCAAGAAGAGCCAGGACAACTGGCATGCTGTGTGGATCACCTGGGCCATGTTAGTACACGAAGACACAGGCAAACCCAGGCAGAACTGTGGGAGATGAACGTCAGCAGTGTGACTTACTGAAGAGGGAACTCCACTCCTGCCATGGCAGGGGGCACCCATGAAAAGGAGAATCTTGAGACGTTTCTTTCTCCTTGTTTGATCCCCTCAGGTGTCACCTGGGGAGGGTATTCCTCTCTCTCTTGTTTGAGCGGGGTACATTCCTGAAAGGAAAGGGCGATCTGTACCTGTGATGGTGGTGGGAAGGCGCAGCAGCCCTGCAGGCTCTCCCTGTGCACAGGAGAGCACAGGCTGTGCCCAGAGGTGCCTCGGGTCAGGCGGAGGCACAGACCCCTCGGTGTACTCACTTTGCATGGGCAGTTGTGTCAGTGACACGAACCAGGTCTGCGACGTGAGCCGCTCCACTGCCCTCCAAGGACCTCCCTCCAGGGCCTCCTGCGAGCCAAGGCAGGGATGACTCTGATGTGTTTGTGTGATTTTTGAGCTGCAGACCAACAACAGTAAGCAATAAATGAGAATCTGGTCCTGTTGTGACTGCTGGGCCACAGACAGTGTCCCCCTCCTGCAGTCTCAGCAGGGATGCTCAGTGCGCAGAGGGGCTCGCGTCCCTCCTTTCCTGGGGGGTTTGCCAAGGCTCACACTAAGCTGTGACCAACTACAGCTATTTCAGCTCCCCTAGAAAAAGGTTTTCTTTCTGCCAGTCGATTGCTATGAATCTGCAACTTCCCCCCAAGAAACCCGTTTTATTCATCCCCACCGAAAATCGAAGGGACACATAGGCAAGGTATAACCCCCCAGGCACGCACATGCTTCTCCCAGCATATTCCCTTACCTACAGGTATCCTCTCTGTTCTCAGCCCAGACAAGTCCCGTTTGCTCATCCTCGGGAGTCGCAGGAGCAGCCGGCATCACTCGCAGGCGGCTGCCTCTGTCTCCAGCTTCCCGCCGACACACCCCAGCAGCCCCCGGCTCCCTCCCTTGCTGCCGGGCTCCTACGCTCGCCGTTCGGCTCGCCCGCCTCTCACCAGCCTTCCCAAAGCAGCCCCCCAGCCAGGGGCTAGAGCTCAGGGATCCCTCTTCATCCCTCTCAGCCTGGTTATCCATTTTCTGTCCGGGGTAATGGTTTTTATCCAAGCCATTGTTTTCTCTTTCCTGCCTGGCTTCTTTAGTAACTCCAGTACTGCCTCCTTTAACTCTGCATTTCCAGTTAGCAACACAGAACTGAGCTGGGAAAGCAAGTCATATAAGCGATAATCACTAAAAAAAGAAAAACAACCAAAAAACACTTTGGGTGCTTTTCCCCTGTTCCAAAAAACTATGCAGAAATGGGTGTGCATAAAACGGCAGGGATGTTCTGCGGAGGAGCTGAAGCCCCGCGGGGAGAGCGGGGAGGCTCCAGCACTGAGTGACGCCGGCAGGCAGGGCGCTGGGGACGGCAGCCTGCCCTTGGGTCCAGGCTTTTCTCTGTTTTCCGAATAATCAGACATGTTGAATCCCACAAAGGGGTTAAGTTCAAACCTTAAGTCAGTAGGCTCCGGTGGGAATGAGTTGTGGGGTGTTTCACCATCCCTCTGCTCCTCCCTCCCAGCGAACTGGCAGAGTGTTCCGGTTTTTCCCTGCAAACTGCCAAACCACTATTAAGCCTTAAACTCATGCCGCTGGAGAAAGGAAACTATTTATAGAATAAAAAATTGAATGAGTTTGCTGGACCTAGTTCATATTTGGTGACTTCAACAAGTTATATAAGGGCAGATTTCAAAACCACCACCTTCGGAGAGCCCTTCTCAGGCTTTTCCCAGTTTTTCCTGTTGTTTTGCTTGCCTCTGCTGATTAGAGCTGGGCACCATTCTGCAAGTGATTTCAACTGGAATATTTTTCATGGTTTTTTTAGGTGAGGGTCCTATTGCCGTGGCCTGGCCTGGCCTGAGCACCTCACCCAGAGCCTGCAGGGAGTGGGATGCGGCAGCCTCCAGGAGTCCGGGTGTAGGGTTCCCCCGTAGTCTACTCGTAAGCCTGACAGGGTGGCAATGATGTTGGAAAGGACGGAAGATGTTTCCTTCCTTCAAATTGTTTAGCATTTGTCAAAAGCAAGTTCTGAATAAAATATTAGGTGTAAAAAGCACTGCAACTTAACTTGACCTTTTGTTAACAAAAGAGCTTTATTAAAAAATATTTCATGGCTTGCATAACAAATGCAGGATGAATATTATAGTTAAATTCATAAATTGAAACTCAGAACTGAGCTGCCAGAAGCCCAGGAATCATGGATGTTCATCTGAAATACCAGTCGTCCTCAAAATTGAGATACAGATGCAGATGCAGATGCAGATACAATTATGTTGATAAAATACTGACCTTCTCAGTAACAAAACTTTGAACATGGAGACCAACCTAAAGACAGAATTTATAAAACAGAGGAACAGAGAGACCTGCTGTCCCACTGAAAACTGCTCCTGCCAACTTCTGAGAACCCCTCACAAGATGATATCAGCCCCAGTTGCCACCAAAGCCAAAGTGCTTTAAGGGCTCGTGCAGCATCTCCACGAAGTGGAGATCTAGTTTGCACCTGGTGGGAAACAATACACATTATAAACAGGGCAGCGTATCCATGGCAGCGTGCAGCACCACTTTCAACTCGTCAGGAAGGATTGCTTTTCTTATTTCATGACATTTTATAGCAATACGTGACCTTTGGATCACACAAGGGGCCTGGTGGCATCTTCAAAAGCATTGCGTTGCTTTTTCACATCTCAGTGTCTGGGAGCTCCCATGCATTAAAAAATGCTGCAGTTTTACAAGACAGAGCAGCAGCCTAGGGATGGTTTTGGCGTCTCTGCCTACCTCAGGTCCGTGTGGCACGTTAGAAAGCAGTTTCTCAGGTCACATGGAAGGTGTGTCTTATTTCCTCCGCTTAACAGAGACAGGGAAGTGCCCCCTGGGGACTGTGTTTCAGTTGTAATATTTCCTTTGTTGTAAACAACAAGTTGTGCCCTAGGAAAGGACCTGCTAAAAGGATCTGGAGGGTGAAATGTACTTCGCTTGTGGCTTGGCTTGGCTTGGCTTGCCTTTCCCTCCTGGCATCAGAATCCATCAGCCAGTGCACCTGAGTGCCCGGCTCCTACAGACTTTAATGATGCTTTTGAGGTATTTAACAAGGAATTAAGAGTCTAAACTGCACGACATCTGTTAACACAATCTCCATTTTTTTCATAAACTGAGGCAGTTGTAACATTTAGGAACTTCAGATCTGTGGGTGAAAGCTGAACTTCTGAAGTTCGAAAAGGAGCTGAGCAGTGTTTCAGGCCTAAGGCTCAACCAGTGCTTCAGGGTTCCTACTGATTTCAGCTAAAATGATGTTATAAATCAGTCCTTGGCTTGCAGATTAAATATTTTAAATATCTGTCACATAGCAATCTCAATCATTTAAATATCGTGTGGGCATATGCCAAAAAGACGGGCGAGGCAGTGGACTTTAAACAAAAGCAAGATGCTGCATTAAGTGCAGAAGGAAAGAAGTTAAATGATGTGTTGGAATGTAATGTAGATGTTTAATGTTCAGTTTCAACAAGCTCTCAAGCAGTGCTTGAAGCAGGGGTTAAATTTAATTCGTGAATCAGACAAAGCTTGAAAAACTCCATGAGAGAAATGTGATACTTCGTAGGGCCAGAGGTCATTAGCAGCACATAAGTGACATCCCTGCAGTGGAAGTCGATGAGTGCAGGGGCTGTGTCCAACAGCCTCCTGTATCTGCAGCTACTGGGAGTGAGCAAAGCTTTCCTGCATGCACAAATGCAGCTGTATTGTGCCCCAAACTCTTCTTCATTAGGAAGATCCTAATGTCCTCCACAGCTTCTGTAACTCTGGAAAGGACTGAGGTGGAGGCATGGAAGGGACTACATAAACAAATACAGCAGTAATCGCATACCCACAGGGATACTCCCTCTGATGCGCTGAGTACAGTCACGATGACAAAGTGATAGGAGCTTCCCGAAGATACTGTGGGCAGGGCATCACTGCCTGTTGCACAGCAATGCTTGAAAACACATGACTCCGCCTCACATTATTGCCTTTAAACTGCTTACGGTCTCTTGCCAGCTAACTGACACATCTGGGTGAGGCAGGCAGACTTTCTCCACTGGACTCTGAGTTTTAACGTGGGCTCAGCCTCCCTCATGATGCAGAATGAAGACAGAAGTAAAATCACCAGGGTACTGTGTGGCAAGGGCAGCGCGAATTAGCGTGCAAGTTCTGTTACCAGGATTATAATGCCTTCAACAGGCATGATGCACATCCTTGAAATGCTTTGACAGAGATTAGATTTCAGCTATAAAGTCCGGATTACTTGATGTCCTTCATTTTTCTATTCAATTAAGTTGATACAAAAGGCTGTGAGGCTTCTGTTTCACTTTGCTTTCTTTGAGGGGGATAAAACCATCATTTCCAGCTTTATTTTCCCTAACAGTGGGATGCAGTGTTTTGGCCATATTCCTCCTTTCAGCTCAGAAGCTGTCTTGGAGCAGGTTGCTGTGATTTCTCAAGCTGTCCTTTGCTGGGCATACCAAAGGAAGTGTCTCCTTTGGACAAATGCTTCAAAGGACAAACACCTGGAGAAAGCAAACATAATTCAGAGCAGATCCATCCTGGCAGATGTATACCTGCATTACCATAGGAGCTAAGCTACTCCCAAATATTTGGCAGTGAAAGCTCGCAACCGAAATGGGAGTGAGCCCATTACTGTACATACAAGGCATACTGCCTGCAGTGTACCTTAAAATGTGTGTCACTTCCTCCTGGAAGTGTGCTAGGAAGCTTCTGACCAGATTTGGGGGAACACAAATGGTAAAATTCACATGGGAAGGTAGGCAATATGATGTCCTGAGTTCAGGGACCAAATCTACTGCTGGTCCTGCCTTTTTCACTGGGGAGAGGGAACTTTCCTCTCCCTATCATCGAAAGGGACTATTCCTTTTTGAAGAGAAGATATTTGTCTCTCCTTTGCAGACACAGATCCCTACTCCTTCATTTGTGAGAGGGAGATGCTCCACAAGGCACACTCCCCCTTCTCCTGCAGGTGAATATTCACTAAGGTTCATCCTTGTGCCTCAGGCCAGTGGCTTTGCAGAAGGCTCATGGTCTGGCTGGTTCTCGCTCCACACCCGGCCCTGACTGTAAAAGAATGTAAAGAATGTGGGGAAATGGAACAAAAGAGATCTCCCGGAGCAAGGGATGAGCCAGGAGAAGGCTTTTTGTCTTTCGGTTTCAACACCTAGGTCCAGCTGGATGGATATGAGAGAGATAGGAGTTATCTACAGTGCATTTCACAAGCTTGCTCTGAGTTTACCAGCATTGAGGCAAACACTCGATACACAATAAACAATAATAACCGTGTCCAGCTGGGAATGGCAATTCCTTCTCCAGTGCACTCAGAGCTGCTTAAGCCTAAGGACTGGTGCAACAGTGGAACTACAGCTTAAACACTAATACAGGAATGACAAAGGGCAATACTGCACATTCAGATGTGGCTCAAGACAAGGAGAGACAAGCTTTTCCACCTCCTTCCTTTGGCCTTCTGAACCAAGAGGGAGATCTGCCAGCTACCTGGTTTTGGCTGCAGCCATTACCTGCCTTCTTGCGCTCTGGCAAACAGCCCAGTGCTGGTCGTTGGTAGCCTAGCTAGTGGCAAGCTGATTTACCATTGCAATCCTGTACTGAAGGCTGGAGCTGATGACCCTTTGAGAAGGATGCCTCTTGGCAACATCACTAGCAAGTGCCTAGTGCAGGAAAAAAACAGATGAGGGCTAGTTAGGACCCCCATTGTGATAAAAATAAAGGAAATAAAGTTAGGCTGCAGGAATGGTACCAGGGCATCAAGAAAAGGTAAGATGGCTTACTGCTGCATAGTATTACTGAAGACCTAACTGCTCCGGTTCTCTCCGAATCCCTGCTGGAGCATCACTCTACCTCATAGATTGGGGAAGGGACCACTCCAAAGGATATCGGATGGTACATTACACTGCACATGTTCCGAGGCGATAAAAATACGTCCCTTCAAAATAAATAAGATCCTACACAACAAGAAATCTGCTGCATCCCCCCAGAATGCCCTTCCATGTCCATCACAAAGCTGGTTACCTCCTTCTCCACTGAGCTGCTTGCCCAGATGATAGGGCATTACATCAGTCAAAGAAATCCACAGCTAAAGGAAAACCACATCAGTTGGAAGGAAAAGTTATTCTATTCTAACAGTGCTTAGTGAACAAGGGGGAAAAACTGCTAGAGACATGTTGCCGACTTACAATTTAATTAATGCCCTCAGCTTTGAGCCAGCATAAATTATTATTATGAGGGAAATCGCTGAGCTCAGGCTATGCAGACACTTGCCAAAGTAAAGCAATTCTGACAGTTGCTATAGGGAATTCTCTGCAGCTTTCCTGTCATTTTGCGGTGTACTTCATGCTGACCTGCTGGACTCAAATGAACTTATGCCAAAAGTAGTGCCCTCCCTTAGCGTGGAGCCTTAGCGTGCATCAACACAGGTCTCTGGTGGTGCTCATACTGAGAGGGAGTGTGCTTGTGTCTAGGCTGGGGACAGCATTCTAGAGGAATAGGATGCATTTTTCCTCCTCTGTCCTTACCCTCATTTAATAAAATCTGATTTTGTCTGCTGGCAGCAAGCTTGACAGTAATCTCCTTCAAAGTGAGGACAGCCCTCCAGGTGCCCACTTACTGATTTGCCTCTTGTGCACTTTGCTACCCCATACCAAAAGCAGCCATGGACTCTCCTAACAGATTCACGCACGCCCCCTGAAGCCTCT
The DNA here is from genome assembly GCF_028500815.1 of Rissa tridactyla. Taxonomy (NCBI): domain Eukaryota; kingdom Metazoa; phylum Chordata; class Aves; order Charadriiformes; family Laridae; genus Rissa; species Rissa tridactyla. The sequence continues at coordinate 110,216,406 of NC_071468.1, read as the reverse complement.
CTCCAGTTAATAGCCTTCTATGCTCCTGCTCCTTCCCTGGATATCTAAAAATCCATGCTGTGTTTAATAAACTTGTCCCTGCATTACCAGAAAAGCACTGCCTTTATATAACAGGCTCAGGGGACCAGCAAAAATTTGGGAAAATGAAATCCTTGTAACTTCAGATTTGTTTAGGTCTGGAAAGAGTTTGTGAGGATGAAGACCCAAACCTGAGGAAAAGAAAAAGGACATCTGCAGTGGGTTAATGCCTGCAAGTTGGAAACTAACTTCTTGTTCTTCTTTGTATTTCCGCAGAGCTTCAGTATAATAAAGAGAAGACAGACAGAAAAGGGCAGGAAAAGGTCTGATATGCTACAGCACAACCGCTCTTGGGGGTGACAGAGGGGCAGATAACCCTCCTGGAGCCCACAGGTTTTAATACTCTTAACTGCTTTTCGGATGCTTAATAGTGTGGGTTTTTTTGCTCAATGTTTAGCTCTATATACTCCTTGCTATTTATTTAAAAAATCATTGAAATTATCTTCCCATTCCACAGAAAGCGCAATTAAGTCTGTACATAAAATAAGGTAAAAGGTACGCATGAATCATGGTAATAGTATTCCATACACCAGAAGACATGCAATAAGCTTGACTAATGCTTTAAACAAAGACATATCTGTTTTTCACAAGTGGCTGTTTGAGTCACGCCAGGAGCACAATGCATTTCTGACTCTATGCCCCCCGAGAACGTACAGCATTTCTGTGAGGCTCCTTATCTGGCTATTCAGGGCATTCGGCTCATGTATCCACCGCCTCTCCCCACATCTGCACAAGACCCTCTCGCTTTTTTTTTTTTTCCTTACAAAGTTGCTGCAAAATGCACTCAGCAGTAAGACACTAGGATTTCTGTCCTGCCTCTACCTCAACATCAGTGTTATCCATACAACTATGCTTCTTCCAAATCAGATTTCATTGTCCATATAAAGCTGCTCAGGCCATAGAACAAGGGACCGTTTTGCTATCAGTGTGCAGGACAAAAGACTGAAATGAAACAGCATCCTCTGAATAACCAGAATAACTCTACAGAAGTCAGCGGGATTAGGCTGATTTGCTCCCATGAGGATCTGTGCTGTGTCCTTTGTTTATCTACAAAATGTACCCTGCACAACCAATTAAGGCTTCTTCAAGCTTGGGACCTTGGAACTGATCTTATTTAATACTTTCATTAACGACCTTGGCACAAGAAAATGAAAACATGCTAATGAAACCAGAACATATCACAAGATTCAAAGACTGTGTCAGCACAGAGGAAGATTAGGGTATTATACAGGTGGGCTAAGAGTAAAACAGGCAGGATAAAAGTGAAGATCATGGAGTATAAAGTCATGTATTTAGGGATTAACACCAGAGTTTCTGCTATAAACTTAAAAGCCCATAATTTAGCAGCAAAATAGGAGCACCCGTTATTTCTAGCCAAATACAATCTGACAATCCCTTGCTAATGTGATGCAGGGCTGAGAAACCAAAGCGTGATGCCAAGAGGTATAAGGAGATTCATTTTCACCAGTAATAAAGAGAATGTGTTAGCACTGCAAGTCCTACGGGGATCTCGCTTGGATGCTCTAGGACACTGGGCCTTTTAATTTGAACAACAAATAATTCAGGCTCAAGAGGTGCAGCTTTGGTGGATGGAGGGAAGGAGGGAGCTGCAAAGGGGCTAGCATACAGGCAGTATGGGTGAATTGTAAGGTAGGACTGCAGCATTTGAGGCAGAGGCAGCCAACCAGGCACGCTCCTGCCTTGAAACGTGCACAGAATTTGCTCTTGTGCTTCAGTGAACAAGCACAGAGCCTTCCAGCATCCCTCGTATTGCCTCCCCAAAGGTACCCCCAGCATACTTCTACTGCTCATAATTAAAGACAAACCTGAGAGGGGAGACAGGCCTGCAGGAATGACTCCCTCAGAAGCTGCCCTAGCAAACTGTTGAAAAGTAAGTGGATCTTCCTTGCCAAATTGGACTAGACATAACCATCTCATTCCAACTAATGAAACACTTCTTTTTGTTCATATTTCTCAGCTGGGACTCCTATCCTGGTGTTTTGATATCTGATCCTATTTCTCCCCATCTGCTCACACATTCTCTCCCCCCACACCCCGACCCATTCCCTCCGCAAGCTGCCTACATGCGTCTGAGGGGTGAGAAGAACTACAGAAGGGAAAGTCTCACATCGGGCTCTTGTACTTAAACATGGGCATTAAGTAGCTCTTTTGCAATGAAGCAGCATCAATATTTCAGCAGCACGAGAAGAGTGGAAAGCCCATAGCTGACTAGGAGCCAGGCAATCATTTGGGAATGTAAAAGATGCCAGGACTTAGTCATCCTATGTTGAAGTTGTGGGAATATAACATAGCAAAGAGAGCAGAGTTTCCAGGGATTGTGGACTTTCATACTACCCCATGCTTGTTGAACGAGCCGCAGTGATGACAAGCTATGTGCAGAAATACCCCTTTCTAATAATGACTAGAAAGACTGATGGAAGAAAGAGAAAAAAAGGTACAGAGAGCCTTACCCTGATCCCAGTGCAATTGAATCTGCTGTGTACGATCTCCGGTGCACCAGCCAGGCTTATGCATACAGTAGAGAGAAGGACACGCACCCATCACCTTAGCTCTCGCTGCACTTTCCATCCAAGCGGTCAGCTGTCAACCAGTGGCGGTCTGGGGTGGTTAGATTCCAGATAACAAGCACATGTCTCTGTACGCCGCAGCAAACACTCATCCACGGGCTCCACTCCTGCAACTCCAACAGGTTTCTTGGAACCATCCCAAGATTATGATGCCACCACGGCTGCTCACAGCATAATTTTTTATCCAAACTGGTTCAAACTTCAACCGATGCTAAAGTCTACAGGGACAAGATTTTTTTAGCCACTTTCTCAGCTGCCTCAGGTTCTGCTGTTGTCACTGATGCAAGCAAAAAAAGTGGGAATACAGGTTTTACGTTTCACTCAGGCCAAAGATTAACTGCACAGTGCTTAAAGATGCAGGCATGCAGGCTACTGCTCCGTGTCTTGACTAATGATCTGGAAAAGAGAATGAGCAGGGCAAGTTTACAAGTGACACAATGTTATTTGACAGTCAAAACAGTAGCCTGAGATAAGGTTGACAAAAAACTGCATACAGACCTAACAGATGCTGGTTGAATGGACAACAAAACAGAGGAAACTCCACGTTATCGAGTATAGTCTTGAAAGAAACCATTGAAGTATTGATATGGTCAGCAAAATGAGAACATTTGCACAATGTTCAGCATCACTCCAAAAAGCTGACAGAATATGAGGAAGTACTGGACTGAGGAAGCACTGGAGTGAGAAAAGTCCTGAAAGCACTAAACCACTGTCTAAATCAATATAGCCTCACCTTGCAAGCAGTGTTCAGTTCCAAGCCTCCCATCACAAAGATATACAAGAAACAGAAAGTGTCCACAGAGGTATAATAGAAGAATTTCAGAAGCAAGGATGGACTAAATGAGATTGTACAAATCCCACAATGGGCTTACAAGAAAAATCTTCAAGCAATTAATTAAATACAAAAGACACACATTCACAACAGGCAGCATTTTTCTCTGATTTACACCAGACAAAAACATGGCCTTATCCTTTTAATGTGAATCAAAGGGAACTTGTGCTCTGTGAAAGTAAAGCACTAAATGACTCTTAACGACAATCATACTACTTATCAGGCCCTGCAACTACTGTTCGTTCAAACCAATTAAATGGCTGTGTGCCAAGAATAACAATAAAACCGATTGCATCAGCAATACAGAATATTCTTCTCCACCTGAAAAAAATGTATAACTTTGAATTAAAGTATACAAGTATAATATCAAAGAGGGAAATCTAGAGTATTCAGCCCCTTAACAAATAACACTTAACAGTATGAAATTTAGCCCTACGTACAGACCTGATGACTGCTTATGTGCCTCCTGAGTGAACAAAACCTACACATAATTAGTATATAGTCTTTCTATTGGTCCATTAGGAGTAAACTTCAGCCATTATGAATATTCATCAAATTGCTCTCATATTTGTAGACTTTGGCTTATGTTCAACCTATTTCATTTTATTGAGTTGCTTAAGGATCTGGAAAGAGACACCTCCAGAGGCCCAGTGGGATGGGAAGAATTGTCCCCTGGAAATGCTTTTCACAGGCTACAGAGAGATGTGAGGGCTACTGTGCTCAAAAATTCATCAATTTGGAATTAAGCCTACAAGAGAGAAATCTGTGTCTGTCTGTCTGTCTGTGGAGTGTCCTAACGAAGTCTTGGGAAAACGACTTGACATTTCCAGGATACACTCTTCTGTTAATCTATATGGGAGCCCTTATTGTAGCCTTTCAATATGGCTTATAAGATCAAGAAGGACTTTTTACCAGGGGCTGTAGTGACAGGACAAGGGGCAATGGTTTTAAACTGAAAGAGGGTCGATTTACATTTGACATAAGGAAGAAACTTTTTATGATGAGGGTGGTGAGACACCAGAACAGGTTGCCCAGGGAAGTTGTGGACGCCCCATCCCTGGAGGTGTTCAAGGTCAGGTTGGATGGGCCTCTGAGCAACCTGATCTAGTGGAAGGTGTCCCTGCCCATGGCAGGAGGCAGGAGGACCAGGTGATCTTTAAGATCCCTTCCAACCCGACCCATTCTATGGTTGTATGATTCCATAGGAATAAATACATATTCACTAAATAGCCAACGAAATAGTTTTAATTATTCAAATTGTTTCATAAGACTCCAAAAGGGGTTCTTGATTCCCCTGTATACTTATGATAAAGCTGGAGAGCTAATTATTTCTCAAATGATTGCTCGTTGTAGAAAGTCTTTGTTATTTCACATCACTACTATACAGACGATGTTTGTCGCTGCCATACCTAAATCTTACCTGTGCAGCTACCTAGCCAAGAACACATCAGTTACAATACTCTCCAATGGACACAACCTTTTTTGTTTAAGATTCTTCCACCCTCAGTAATGATTACCTGCCAATTCTAAAGAATCTCCAAGCCAAGCACCTTTACCAAAGCACCATTTTCTTACAAACATATTCGGAAGCAAGACAAGATGTTTGAAATGGTAGAACTATATTACAGTTCGAAAACCTCAAAACAACACAGTGCTGGTCTAAAGAGAAAGTTGGCCTATTATGATACCAACTCTGAAGCACAGCGCTTTGTGTGATGTCGCACTAACATCATTTAAAGCAGAAAATTCAGGCTTGAGAGGTATAGCTGATGGCCACTTTCTACCTAAAAAAATTTTAAAAAGAAGAGAGAGAGAAGGGTGGCAGAAATTGACTTTCATGAAACAAGATCTGATGCATTTGACACACTGGACAAAATATATCATATTTGGGGAAACAACGTGCCAAGCCAGAGATTTTGATGGTTCCTAAGAAGGAGGCATTGACTGCTGCTTTCAGAAGGATGGATTTTATTAGTTTGTTCATAGAAAGTTTGCTTCTGATAAGTTCTAGGAAAATGTCTTTCCAGGTTCTCTTCTCATGTAGAATTTTTTATGATTCTGATACAGATTCCAGTATGGGATAGTACAATAGCCACAATAACAGCCACAACATATTTTTTAAATAATGCACGCTAAGAAGGAAAACCTACTTACAATTAATATCAACAGCTTAGCTTTCTGCATCATATTACATAGCCAGATGTTTCTTTGATATTATGCACATTGATTCCATAGTATGGAAAGGATGGAGATTTTATGTATTTATTTTCAGGGGAAATTTTGGACTGAAGGCAGGAAATAACAGCCGGTCCTGGTCCAGAGTTATCTGCCGAAACATGAGGAGGGGCTGCTGGAAAATTAATAGTCAATAAAACCTCACTTTGAAAAGTTTCTTGTGCTGGAGATAAGGAAAAGACAGAAGAGATTACTCTGCATTTAAAATAACCCAATGAAATAAAAAATGGCAAAATGGGAACATGAAAAGAGATCTCGCACACCAGGTGAGTGCTTTCATTCATATTGTAGAAACATGTTTTCTTTTTTTCAAGAGAAAAGCTCTACAACCTTCTTCTGCAGGGTAAGAAGTCTGCGTTTCTGAAGAGTTTGACAGAGTAGGACGTTAATTTCCTACCCAGCTCTGACGACAGTGGCACGGGAACAATAAAACAAACTGGCCAACTGGTAACCCTCCAATATGACACCTAGGAAAGTAAGACAACCTCTCTTCAGGAAAACATTTGAATAAAATAGCTAAGAAAGGTGGTAATCTGAGATGCCAGAAAAACAGATTTATGAAATATTTGATACATTTAACATAACATTTTATATTAAAGCTTCCCGTTTCATTATCTTATGATTTTAATGATCCATGCATAGCTTTTCAGCACAGGCAAAGATTTATAGAAATGTTGTATTTAAATTTACATAAATTAGATCAATCCACAGAATTGGCTGTTCTCAAGAAGGGGAGCAATGCTAACTACTTAACAATAACATTCAACCTTTCAAAAACACTTTACTGAAGCTTATACAAACAAGAATAATTTGAGAAGAACAGGAACCATTTAGCTGCCCTGGGAGGAATCCCATAAACATGCAGAATGAAATAAATACTGGGATTTAATTACAGCTTTTCTGTGTTCTATTTGAAAGTCTCCAGTGTTCAAATACATGGAAATTAGATCTGAAAACTCCTCACAGCACCACTGTTTAACATCTAGCACCTTCAGACCAAACTCCTCATGTACCCACCTGTGGATCGGGACCACATGTGAATCTCTCTATTCAGAAGTATCTCCCACTGCAAAAATGGCATTACAGAGCAACACAGCAAATGGCAGTGTGTTGTTGTGCTCTTTTTTTGGGCTATTTGTTGTAAGCGTAGCTCTTTTACCTTAACAGAAAGCTCTATTCTCTCATTAGCAGCAGATCATGAAAAGAGGGAAAGGGGAGATGTCTCTCATTTATGTTTCCCCATAAGGCAAAACCTCCCATTAGTAAGCTCACCCACTAATGTAGGAGGCAACCCATTGCCTAGATACCTCTTTCACTAGTCTGAAGCTTTTTTTTTTCTTGCTTGTAGCTCCATGGACGCTCATCCTGTGTATCTGAGGCTTCCTACAACATTAACGCAAGTAATTAAATGATACAATTTGCATTAGCACAGGCCATCATTAGGCAGCTTGCTTATAGTAATGGCAGATAAGTACAACAGTGATAAAATATTTCAGTAAAGCAGAGATGCAGTAAATTAACTTCCAAAATGAATTCAGTTACTAAAGATGCATGTATAGTGTCCTGTTCTTGGCTTGTCAAATAGCGTTTCATCCTAAAATATGTATAAATGTATGTATGTATGTATATATGTATGTATATGCATATGCCATCCCCTTCTTCCACAGAAGGGTTATTTCATTCTATATATAAATCATCATTAATGGTGTACCAGGTACGTAATCATAACTAGCTAAAGACCTAACATGCACTTTCCATAGTCCTCAGATTTCTGATCTTTGTACAAGGAAGACAGTACTGAGCCCTAATTAAACGCATAAGCAAGAACCTCGTCATTACAAATTGTAAGGAAAAATTCAATACATACACATCCTACTGCCACGTTCAGCTGACGGAAGAGCAAGAACTCTTCAAAACTGAGCTTGAAAAAATGTTTTACCTAAAAACAAACTTCTGAGGGTTACTGCAAGTTTTATTTTAGCCTATAAAATTCACATGAGAAAGGATAGTTATATCACATCTTCCCACAGGTATCTCTGGTTAGCTGCTTGACTACCTTCTTCCCATCTCTCTTTTTTCTGTCCTCTCCCTTTCCTTGGCTTGTCTACACTGGAAATAATCTGATAATTAAGGTTTGTTGCTATTGCTCCCTTAGCTGGCACTGTATTTCAGAATAAAAGTGTCTTGCGTTCTAGAGTGGAGTTTCCATGTGGGAAATTACCCCAGCTTACCTACAGTGTAGAGGTATAATTATTCAGGATTCCTTTACCAGTCAGTTTCCCCCTACGGACAAACACTTGACCTTCAAATATCCATCAGCCTTGATATTATATGGCACAGAACAAAAAAAAGTCTGCTTAGATTATATAGAGAAACTACATTGGGTGCTTTCAGATCAAATGCTTGTTTATTTTTCCAAATGTAAATTAATCTAGTAAGAGATATTGCCTCTCTGCACCAGCTTCGCCTGCTGACACCCCTAGCCCATCACAGCTACACCAGTTTAGATAACCAAACTAACAAGAGTGGCCTGCAGCGACCTGCCTGCAGGACCTAAGGCTTTCTCACAACCTCGTCATGCTCCTAACCACACCTCCAATGCCCCTTCTCCAGCCCCTGCTGGGTAATCTGCTTGACCGAGGTCTCTTCTTCTGTGTGGATAACATGCTCGTACAGCAGCTGTAGGGGAAGGAGAAGAAGATAGAGATAAAAAGCAACAAGTGCAGAGATCAAAGGCATAACAGACAGAGCTCTCCCTGAATTTACTAAACCACTGATGAAGCCTTTCCAAGTACCAGTGCACATTTACGCCTTTCGATCTTGTTCCCTAGTGCCCCCTTCCTCTCCAATACTTCGAATTCCCTTAAAGACAAAGGTAAATGTGTGCAGGCTTTATGCTCTCTGCCCTCTGCATTTCATTTTCGCCTTGCACATCCATTCCCGCTACCTGCTTTCTCATTTGTCATCACCATTGGCAAAACAGGAGAAGAGCCAAAAATCTATACGTATGTATTGCAATATAGACATTTTCTGAAACCAGCAATCTCATAGAATCACAATAAACTGTTCATGGATGAGTGACTTTAATGGTCCACTCCCATAAATTGGGTAATTTTTCTTGGATAAAAGCAAGCTATATAATTAGAAAAGGGAACTAGTTACTTGTAATGAAAGAATAATCAAATCACCATTAAAAGGAAATTAGCTGCATTTATCTTAATTCTAGGGGCCCTACTGTTGCCTCCTGCTACCATAAGCTTCAGGAGGATAAAATTTACTTGACAATCTCCCTGACTTTTGCCACTCCTGTTTGTTCATGCAAAAGGGGGCCCTTTATCATGTTTTGTCAGAGCAAGTTGCATTTAACTGAACAAAAGCCATTAAAACGCTATTTGTTTTATTTCCATAAAAAAAGACACACCTCAGCTTTCAGGGATGCCATTGAGGTCCAGCTGGCTCCTCTGTCCTCCCACTTGCAAGTCACAATTGCTGCGACGAGCCAGGGAAAACAAGAGAGAGGCCCCAGGGAGATCTGCAAAAGCTTTGTGTCCAACTGGACAGGTGTGGTGCAGGGTATTCCTGGAGAGGTATATCCCATGGGACTCCTCCACTAGTGGCTCTGGGCAGTTGCAGTACAGTGAGGCCCCAGGGCTTTGGAGCCACATGGTTCTGTTTAGCCGGTGTCCTCCCTGCTTCACAGGGTAACAGCCTTTTCCAGTCTTCAGTGACACATGCCACTGAAGGAAAGGATGCCGAGAAACACTGTTACATGCAATAACGTGATACATATTGCACCCCCAGAAAGAAAAGTGGAATTTAACATTGAGTACTGCAGTGGCAGGCAGGAAGAAAAAGTGTCAGACAACGGCTGAGATGTTACTACCAACCATTATCAGTAGCTGCTTCGGTGTATCAGACGATAGCAGCATTTACCCCGCAGCAGATATCAATATTCATCAATATCATTCTTCATCAGCAAAGACCAAAGTACTCCCAGCATGGAGACACACTTGTCCTGCAGCCAGTTTAAACAGACAAATGGTGCTCAGCAGCAAACCTGAGGTTCGGTACCACCCTCCCACACTGACAGTCACCTTCCTAACCCAAATATTCCTTGACTCCTCTTCTCCCAGCAGAAGAAAACGGTTTGCATAAAACAGCACCCACCATTAGCTACACACTCAACAACTTCCTTCAGAGGCTTGTCCTCCCTGAAGTGATTAGTTTATCCTAGTAATGAAAGAGCCATGCAAGCATTTTGAATATTTAAGGAGTCCTGTGGCCTTCCTCACAGCAGAATGCAGATACAATAGAGAATCAGGCTAAATAATGTTTAAAGAGCTTGATCCCACTAGCTTGCATTTATTTGTTACTTACTGGACACTGGTGATGCTTTAGCCTCTACATGGGTCACTTTTTATTTTTAACGCAAGTTTTTATTGAAGAACTCCAACACGTACGACCACCAGTGTGGCTCCTTTAAACAAGTCAAGAGTTGGACAGTTGGAAGTTCAATCTTTTGCTGGTTTCATGGAAAACTACCCAAGCATGGAAAACCTAATGAGAAAACTCAATTTTGGTATGCTTAGTTGACATCTTAAAATTTGCTAGCAGACTTTTCTTCAGACTCCAGCTCACACGTAAGACTGTTAAACGTCCAGTCCTGCTAAACAAGTCCTCTTCTCTGCTCAGAAGTCTTACAAGAAGTTGGAACAAGAAAAGAAGGGCAGAGGGTACAACCACAGAAAGAATGACAGCAAGGAGAACAAGATGGGGAGCATATGGGCAGGAGCTGAGCAGAAGGCAGGAATCAGGAGGGAGGAGATCAGATAGCAATGTAAATTAGGGGTAGATAACAAGGCAAAGAAGATGACGGGAAGAAGCACGGGAGCAAAAGAGAAAAGTCCTTCACCACCAGAACACAGGGCCTTTATAGACATGAAATACATTCTCTTGCCATTAAGCAAACAGACATGAGACTAGTTGTAAAGAATCTTCATCCCACTCAAGGCAGGACACAAAATGAGTAAGTTTTTCTACTACTACCCACGGCAGGGCTATTTCGGATAATACAGGAGTATGCTGCAGATCCAAAGAGCTCAGTCATAATGATGTTCGGCAGCAGCCCGTGTAAATCCCATGACAGAAGTCCACTTTTTGGGGTTCTTCATTTGTGTGTTTACCTTAATTCACTGTGCTATATATTTGCCTTGTGAGATACTACCTTCGCCTGCCATGTACCTGTTGTACAGAGTGCGGAGAAGGAAGCTGCTGTCTGTGTCATCTCTAACTCATTTGCTACAGAGATGAAAAAGCATGTGATGGAGGGGGCTGGTTCTGCTGGGAAAAATAAAGGAGAGTCTTATAGTTATGGCAAATAACTGAGCCTGTAGAAAACTGGATTCTAACTCTTGTAAAGTTCACATGTAAGTCTAAGGAATTTGCATTATATATATTCCTCATTTTTCTCCCACACCCCAACTGAGTAATTTGTGGTGTGAGCTGCTAAGATGCTGAGTGTGAGTAGGTGCATCTGAAGTCAGTGGGAGGTGGACTTTCAGTACATGCCGAGCAGCATAAAGCATTTACCACCCTGGAAATCAAGATCTTTGATTTAGTATTTACCACTCTGGAAATTAAGGTCTTGTATTTCTCCACATAGGTATCCAGAAGTGTTGATATTTTTCATTTCCTGGACATAAGAAAAGATAATGCCAACCATTTCATACTGGTGTGACAAGGGTAAAGTCATTAATGGTTAGTAGGATGATAGCAGTCCTGAAATGCTCTAAAGGCAATTAATTTTTTTTATTATTCAATGAAGGATAGTGCTATGCAGTAAACTGTACGTTAAAGTATCCATGGAGTGAGCAATAAAAGAAACATTAAATAGAAACACAGAATTGGAAAGCTTCTGGAGTTTAGTCTCCTGCTATCTCAAGGAACTACATCACATAAGCACTTTTATAAATTGATCAGGCTCCACTTTCAAAGCAGATGGGCTTCCTGCCTCAGCACAGGGAAGTAGTTCCACAACCTTATTGCTCTGAAAATTCCAAATCTTCTAATTCACAGCCTAAATTCATTAATGTCCATTTTAAACACATTTGTCTTCCATTTAAATTACAATTCTACATCCATGTAGGATGTACTGTCCCTTTGACACATCAAATCTCCTCTTAACCTTTATTTTGCTAAACTAAACACAACAAATTCTTTGAGCCTCCTCTCATAAAAGCTCCCCAAAGAACATCATTCCTACTTAGCAATAGGGTTCCTCTGGGGAAATGAGCTTATGGCTATGTGATTAAAACCCGTATCATAGTGCAGTCTTAAGGCACATGAGCCCGCAGGACCCAAACCTGAAAAGCAACCAGCTGCAGCACACTGTAGGTCTGAAGCCAGACACACAGGCCACACAGCTGCTCTGCATGTATGTATCAGGCTTTACATCACACGTGCAGTTAAGTCTGGATTCATCTCATTTCCCAACTTTTAAGATAGTTCTGCATTTCTTAATGCAACCTCTCAATAGATGGGAGAGAGACATGAACTAAACTGTATGAGGCTAATTCTAATATATTCCACATTTTTGAGGGGAATCAGTGAAGGAGGTAGCCTTGATTAGGTCAGCTGTCCTTCCTCAAATAAAACCCACTCACCCATGCCGCATAGGTGAAATGGTTAATCTCTGATGGAGACATGAAATTAATCAAAAAAGGTTTAGTTGCAAAATTGGTCGGTTTTGGTCTTTACTTCATGCGTAAATGGAGATAATCATTAGGGACTTTGGTGAAAATGAGAGCACATCCTACTGACAATGGAGAATAAAAAGGCAACCTAGAATGGTAGCAAGTTGCCAGGACGGTAGTTTCTGAGGTAGAGTAATACATTTCCATAACGCTTTCTGAAAGAGTTTCATTAACTTTGAAACAGGTATGGTCGATAGGTCCTTTTTTACAACAGAAATGCTTCCCAAACTCAAATGACAAAAAGAGTGCTTGTTTACAGCACAGATCCAATTTCCACGTACATAATCCCAGTTCCAGTCCAAACACAGATGAAGAGCTTTACGAGTTGAGACAATAACATCCTGGGGTTGATTCAGAGAATTCATCATCCCATCTGGATGCTGAAGTTCCTCAGCATGACTATATTTGGTGATGCTGAAACTGAAGGTGAGAAATCTCACCACTTCACGCAGAGACTCGGTACTGCATGAAGACATAGGTGAACCTGACAGGCCGGATGCGTCCGATCCACACCGTGGACTTTGTATGCTGAATGCCGGGACAAACAGCACAAACCCACTGTGTCCTTATCGCATCCTCTGAGACTCAGGAAGCACGAGCGCAGACAAAATCATGCATCCATTCAGACAGCATTTCCGACGTACGTACGGCAATAGGTGCCTCATTTATCATTCATAGCTGGGTAACATTTATTCATATGTCATAGCATGGACCTAAAATTCCAGTCTCTGTCCTTTGTACCTTTGACCTCAAGAATCTGAAATCAGGAAGGGGAAAAAAAGTAATATATTGATTGTTGCTTATGTGAAATTCTCGCCTCCCCCCGCATGGGGCCTCCGGAATAGGAACTCTTCAGCAACACCTTCCTGTCACCCGGCTCCCAGGGGCAGAGCGCAGCCACCCTCACTTGAAAATGGCGTTTGAGGACCTGCCATTGGGAAAAACAAAAAAAAAAAAAACACCAAAAAATACGTGTCAGGAGCAGAGTCTCTATGAAACCCCCGCCGCCCCCACCCTAGGCTGGGGCACGGGCAGGGAGGGGCGGCAAGCCGCGCCGAGCCCCCCTCCTCCCCGGCTGCGGGAAGGCGGACTTTGCCCAGCAGGCCCTCGCCGGCCATACCTGCCCCGCCCGGGCCACCTCAGGGGCAGCCGGGCCGTGCCGGGCCGTGCCCGCTGCCCTGCTCCTGCTGGAGCTCCCGCCCGCCGGCGGCTGAGGGGAGAGGCGGGCCGAGGGCGGCAGCATCACCATGGCGACAGTGACGTCATCTCACCCTGGATCTAATTGGAGGAAACCCCGTGGCCCCAGCCGCAGCCCACGGGCCAACCGAGCTTGCGCCCTGCCCGCGCTCGCCCCCGCGGCGGCGCGCTCTGCTGTGATTGGCCGTTGGGGTGCGGAGGGGCGGGGCCCGGCCGGCAGGCGCGGTTGCGATTGGCCGCGTGGGCGCGGACTGAGCAGCGGGTAGGCTTGCCTGTGCCAACGCCCTTTAGCGCTGGCTCTCGCCGGAGACGGGAGCGGCTCTTTCTCTCCGCCACAGCCCCGAGCCAGGCAGCCGATCGGGTGGCGCCCGCGGCCCGGCCTAGCGCAGCGGACTCAGGTGAGCGCCGTACCGCCGCCCGCTGGGGGTCCCGGGCCCGCGCCCCTTCTCCTGCCTGCACGCCCGCCCGCCCGCCATTTTGTGATCGCGGCGTGGAGCAGCTCGAGCGGCCCCGGGGAGCGGGAGGCGCAGCCAGCCCAGCGCCGCCATTTCGCACCCCGGCGGGGCCGCCGGCTTCCTCTTTCCGTCTTGGCCGCCGCGGGCGGTAGCGGCGGCCGCCCTCCCTCCGTCCCCGCCGACCTCCCACCCCTCACACTCCCCCCTCCGCTCACGCCGCTCTCCCTGGGGACGTCGGGGCCGAGCCCCCACCCGCTGCCGTGCTACCGCGCTCCCTCACCGGCGGTGCGGGGCCGCCATCCTGGGGCCGGAGCCGGGGCCACTCCCGCCCAGGGGGAGGCGGGGAGGCCCGGGCCCCGCCGGGCTCTACCGAGCGCGGCGGGGCCCGGGCCTCCCCGCCTCCCCCCGCCCGCCGCCATGAGGCGAAGCCCGTTGGGGTTTAACCCCTTCCTTGCCTCGTCGTCTCGGTCCTTTATAATTTATTTTTCCCTGGTTTCGGCATCTTCAGCTCTCGCCTGCAGGGTTTGTGGTGCACGGCGGAAGGGGCTTTGGGCCAGGCCCCCCCAGGCTGGCTGGTCTCTTTAGGTATCCTTCTCCAGGCCCCTGTTAGGCGGCGTTATTAATATGCTCGCATGAGGATGGAGAGCGGGGTGAGGACAGAAAGTCAGCTTTGATGGAAAGATAGCAGTTTCCTGAGGCTGCTGTGCCTTGGCCGCTGCTGAGCGCGCCTTCCCCAGTTGGGTTTCTAGGTCGCGGTTTCCCTAGGGATGGACCCTTGAGACGAGTCGTCTCCCCATAGCCCTGTGTGGAAGGACAGGATGCTGCAGTCCATCATCTCCAAGAAGCTCCTGGAGATGGGGATGGGGAGGCGAGGCTCAGCGTGATCCTTGTTTTCTGGTGGGTTGCGAGGGATGGTGTAAGATCGTGCTCTGTAGTGTTTTATCCTAGTGTCATCATTACTGTCTTTTTTCTGGCAGGTTTTGAGGTGCATTCTCGTGTCGATAGCGCAACATCCCCAGCTTCTCCTGCTTTTGCTACTATACTGCTCTTGCCCCACTGCCAGCCACCATGGATAAGACCGAGTTGATCCAGAAAGCCAAGCTGGCTGAACAAGCTGAGCGCTATGATGATATGGCCACCTGCATGAAGGCAGTAACTGAGCAAGGTGCCGAGCTGTCCAACGAGGAGCGCAACCTGCTCTCGGTGGCCTACAAGAACGTAGTGGGGGGGCGGCGCTCTGCCTGGAGGGTCATCTCTAGCATCGAGCAGAAGACAGACACCAGTGACAAGAAGATGCAGCTTATCAAGGACTATCGGGAGAAGGTGGAGTCTGAGCTCAGGTCCATCTGCACCACTGTGCTGGTGAGTGGGGATTTTCTTTTTGCTTCTGTTTTTTTTTTTTTTTTAAGAGAAAGAAATACAGTATTCCTGTATGCCGCTGTACTGGGGAATAAGACTGGGAACTTGTCTGGGGAGTATCATCTGAAGTACTATGCTGGGGTAGGTGAAGTCAGTGCAGTAACTTCTGCAACCGTTATGTGGGTTGCTCTGAGGAAGAAGATCATCTGCACTCTGCTATGGGCCCCGTATATGTAGAGATATTTGAGATACACTCAATTTTGAGTGTATTTGAAGTATGTTTTTGGATGGAGTGATCCATATGCAATATTGCACTAGGTAATTGCAGAGATGCAGAGAATTTAACCTCATGCCTGTTTGTGCTGTGATTAGTAAGCCTATCTATTCATACGATAAACTGAAAAGAAAATGAGAAAACCCCGTTATTTTTTGAGATCAGAGCTTATAGCCTTTTAAAAGCATTTAAAGTAACTGGATGTGCATTTGGTTTACATCTTATGAAGAAAAATACTCTCAAGGGGTCTTTAAGAGACATTTTGAGGATTTTTTTTTTGAAATATAAAATATGATTTTATGAAGTAAGGCATCTATATTGAAGATAGGAAATAAAGATATGTAGAAATTGACTTTGTCAGATTCAAGCTGACTTCTTGGGGGAATCTTTAAGATGAATTTTCATTAATTCTGGCATAACGTGAAACTGAGGTTTGAGGACTGGCATGACACCCTGAGTATGCATCGAAGCCCAGGAATACATTTCTGTACGATAAGCAGAATTCCAGATGCCATCAATAGTGAAACTGTACTGCACTGTAGTGGGAGCTGAAGAGACGCTTGTCAGCAGCATGGAGGCTGCTGGACCCTATTCTCTGTGACCAGGGAGAGGTGGCTGCACGAAGCTGTATGTGGGTAATGCAGTAGTAATTGTGTGGCAGATAATCTTCAGAGGTTTATTTGCTCCTCTTCGTTACGGTTTGGGTTTTTTTTGGTGTCTAGTATTGTGAACATGAGAACAGGAAGAAGCAAGTCTATAGGAAACAAACAATTTTTGAGGTAACTGTATCCTAGGTTGGTTTAGGAGACCTGAGTTTAAAGCTGACTGGTTTGGAAGTAACTGAATTTGCTTCTTGATTAAGTGTTCTGGCTTGTGTACAAGGGAGTACTTCTTTGGGTTGTGCTGACAATATCTATATGCCTCCATGCATGCTGCCACCTAGATTTTTGGGGTGTTTTTTTTTTCTTTTTTTAAATCAGTCAAAATTAGTTGCCTTTGCTTGAAAATCATTTGGAAATTTATTAACTTAACGAATCACTTAATTCCTTAACTCATTTAAGAGTCCATGTCTTCCAAAGAAGCTGTTTTTACAGTTACAGGCGTAGTTAAGTTGTAAAACTTCCACCTTTGTGAAAATATGACTTGTGTAGGGCACCGATTCCTGCTTCCTGTGATGCGAGTTTCACTAGAACCTGGGTGATGGGGTGCCAGCATTGGTGCTGTTGTCACTCCTCTCAGCACCCCACTTCAGAACTAACTTCTTGGGACCTCAACATAAAGCTCACTCTTCAGACTTCTTAATCTCCTTCTGTCCTTCTACCAAACCTAGTTCCTAAGAGAAGGTTATGCATAAAATCGCATAGTGGTTGCTGTGCCATCTTAACAAGGAGCTTGTGCTTCCACAGGGAGATGGAATGTCTTTGACAAAGGTAGTGAGCCATTTCACGCAGTGTCTATACTCAAATTATTCCAGTTGCATCAAATGGTGGACAGCAGGTAGTCTGGTAGCCATGCTAACACAAACCTCTGATGTAGGGAAAGCAAACTCTTCCTGTGCTAGCTGAGTTTCTCCCTGTATTTTAGTCTTTCTCTGTTCTCAGTGATGCTCTGGTTGGCAACTCTTTCCTTTCCTTCTCGCCTGGAAGGCAGCAGGAAGTAGTGAAGACCGAAACCCTTTCCTGTTCTGCCCTGCTGGCAAAGGTGTTCCTTCCTTTGGTAGGGGGAGATGTCAGCAATCTACTGCAAGCCTTCCGATTTTTAGTATTCCTTTGAGGGCCATATGCAGTTATGTTCGGTTCAGCTTCTCCCCCTTTCCTCCTCCATCTACCACTCCTATGATCCATGAGTCAGCATCCGAGAGGTTGGAATTCACAATGTGAAGGCACTACAAAGGACAGGTTTCCTAAAGCTGAGCCACAAAGTGGTTTTGACTCCTCCTCCTTTGAATGATAATTTATTTTTTTTACTAGTACTATAGTAACTGCTTGTAGCTTTTTTTGGATCTCTTAAGTCGAATCTCAGAGGTGCTTTTTTAATTCTGGGGAGGCAGCTAAACTGAAACAACTGCTGGCAAGTAGTATGGAAAGGTTGCTTGTCATCTGGAGTATTTGGATTTAGCAAGGGTGGATGTGTTGGGTGGAGTGTGACTGCTGTTAGTCATACTACTAGCAGTTTTTTCAAAAGGCTTTTTTTTATTATTTCATTCCTGGTATGGCACAGCTTTTCAAAATGAAGTATCTCTGCTGTTGTAGAAACCTTCACTTAGAAATACTTGTACTAGCATTACAAAATACTGCTAAGTTGTTATTAAAAAGGCAGCAACACTGAGTCTGCAATTACTTTTTTTTTTTTTTCCTGTAAAGAGTGCCTCAAGCCAATTAGATGAGGCATTATTTTAGGGCATGGTTTGGTAAGGAACTTAAATTCCATCACCACTAGAATACAAACATCCAAAATTGTGTTGAGATACCTAAATATAGATAGACAATTAGTAAAAGTTTTATTTATATAATTAATTTATAACCACCTACAGTGGTCACGGTAAGATATTCCATCTCATGCCAAGCAGTGAAGACATTGCTTTAACTGTCTATTTTGCAAGTAGGAGTAGATGTGATCTGAACCCTTTTTAACTGTTAATCTTATGACTGGTCTTTCAGGTGAGAGTGGCTCTTTAATGAAGAAATGGCATTACTTTGTCAAACAACTTGCACGAATGTTTTATTTGAAAAGTACACTAGCAGGTTTTATTGAAGTCCCTATATTGATTGACTAATTCTTTGGTTATGTAGAGAATTAATGTTGAATCATCTCTTATGAATCATAGCTGAAACTGCTCTTGAAACTCCTGTCCCTGAAAAAAGAAACAGGTTGGCAACTTTATTTTTTCAAGATAAAGTTGAACTATATTGTTGCATATAGTCTCTGAGCACAAAGTTCACGTTTCTTTATATTCTCTGAGTGATTTCAAGGCAGAGATACTAGATAATGTAGAAGGGATGGGTGCAGCAGCAACTTACACATAGTTAGTGATATAACATGTGAAACTTTGAAGATGGAATGTATGATAAAAGACTAATGCTTTATTGTATATACACCCTGCCATTTAGTGACTTGAGGTTTTCAAAAAGGGTAACTTTTGAACTGGAACTTCTCTGGGGGAGCAGATCAAACCACTGGGTTTGCTGGGAACCTCAGTCCCTTTGCATAGTGATAACCCACGTTGCATTCAAGCTCCTTCGTTCTTTAGAGAGAACTAGTGTAAAGGAAGGAAGGACATCAACCCTTGCCTGCAAGGAGTTCACTCTCCACCTGGAACTTGAGTGTGTTTTTCATGTGTAGTGCTCTGCATGTGTTCAGTTTCTAAGTCCTGATGTTGGAGCTCTTTGCAGAGCGATAGAGATGACATTTGATGACTACTTGCCCACAGTTTAAAACTTGTTGAAGATGCAATGGCTAAAGTCATTAAAGCTTGGAAGCAACTGTATCTTGATGGTTACTTACTCCTCTGTCTCTAGCTGAAACTTAAAAAGTTTATTTTAATATGCTTTTAAATTTTTTTTCATAGAAAAGTTACTTATGAGGCATTTCAGTTGTTTGCAAACATCTATTTTTACGGTGTTCTCTGTAAACAGTTTTACATTGCACTGTGTCAGGTCCATGTTGGCCATTTTGTCTAGAAATCAGCAAGGGCATTGTGAACTTTTAAAAATGGACCAACAGTAACATTACTAGTGCTGTTGATTAGTTTCTGTACCCTGCGGCACTGCCTGCAATGAGACCGTCTTGAGCTGTAAGGTGTAGCTTATTTCAATTTTTACTGTCTTAAGGTTGAGAGGATGCTTGTAAATGTTTGATCTTCTGGGAGATATCAGTGTTAATTGTTGAAAGCATGTATTAGTGTGTTGCTCTTGCCAGCTCCCCTTTCCTTCCTTCCTTCCTCCCTCCCCCCCCTCAAGGTTGCAGTGTTGTTACTAACTTCTGCTTTGTGTAATCAAGAAGCAATAAATGCTAATAAAAACAAGGGTGAAAAATCTATGTCTGCTTCTGATTTTTACCCATTTTGTATATCTAGTTCTAAAGTTAATCACTTAAAAATAAAACAAAAATCCCCATACTAAAAGGTAATGTTCAAAGCAGTTTTTTCAACAACACAAGTTCAGAGCTTCATTGAAAATGAAGTTGGTATTTTCTTGCGGCAGCAAAATGATTTCTCATGTCAGCTAAAATATCTGATGTCAGATGATGAGTAAGCTTTGACCATAACCCTCTTTTTCCACTACTGTTACCTCTGGCCTACAGAAAAGTGAAATCTTCTTATTTTTATTATACGTGCAGAAATCTGATAGATTCAGCAAGTATGAGCTTGATGCTGCTATATAAACAGTTTACTAGAGTTTCATGTCTTGTGATCCTTTTTCTCTGCTTTCCTATTTTCAGTGAACTGGCAGAGTTTATACAGAAATACATAATGTTGTAGAGGTGAAATGCTTGAATCCAAGTAAAAGGATATTATAGTCTTTTGACAATGGGAACTATGTAGGGTGCAGTTTTATTCTGAAGGTTGGGCATACTAATCACTTAATACTACTTTTGAACTTGAATTATCTGTCCCAATAGCTGTTGGAAGAGTATTTCAAGCATTACTTTTTGCCTTTTGTAAATTAAAGCAAATGCTATTGACTCATCCTTTTTAAGTAACTGACTAAAAGGATGAGCTACTTCATGACTCAAAGCCAGACCATAAGTTGGGAATGTTACTTGGCAAATCCAGAATTGTCAAGTGAATGTTTTAATTTGGAATAACAGTCGTCTTTTTTGATGAAAGATCATATGTGGGGAGAGAGTTGATTCTCTCTTGTGTTTGTAGCACAACTTCTAGCAAACACCGGATTTATGATAAGAATTGTGTAGCTTAATGCATTAATCTCTTCTAGTTCAGTATGCTTGAAATTTAAATGTGTGATTTGACCTTGACTTATTCATAGTTATACCTTGTTTTACGTCAGTTTTTGCCCTTCGTTAGAATCTGCTGCTCGAGTACTACACTTTTGTGCAGGGAGAACCGAATCCTTTTCTAAGAAAGGACTGACACTTGCAGAAACAAAGCCTAGAATGCCCTGAGGTTCTTGAAGCAACTGAAAACTGTTAAAACCCAACTAAATACCATTGAAGGAATTCTGATGGTAGCTGAGGCCTCCATCCCTTGCAGTCATTGCTTGCTGACCCCTACCCTTGCCACCAGATACTGAATTTCTAAAACATGCAAGCAAGCTAGTGAAGGATACAAGGTAAATGGCAGCAAGGTATTTTGTCTGAGGTTCTGCAAACTTGTGCCATTATGTTATTTGTGTGTGCACTGCCATTTCCTTTTTCAGAAGCTTCTGGGGTGAGTTTAGATCACTTATTTGATTTGCATGGATATCTTCATCTTGAGGTATGTCTGTTGAAAGTAGAAAAACCTGAAGATCAGTGGCTTGTCTGTTCTTAAAAGTTTAAGAAATGACCCCCAAAGAGTTCCACTTCTGCAAAGTAACAGCTCCTGACAGCCCTGAAAAGCCTGTCCTGAATGTTAACATCCTGTGAGAAGCAGGATGTGGAGTAATTGAAAATAGGAAATAGTAATACTGATGCAGGTGACCAGCTGTTGGGAACGGGGCAGCCAAAGCCTTATCCATCTCCACTGTCAAAATCATTTTTAAATGAGGTTAAGCCATAGATTAACTAGCCTGGTTGTAGTCAGGACTATTAAAGCTTTGTCTATATTATACCTCAGTCCACTTGTACTACTTGTACAGGAGGTCCATGAAGACAATCAGAGGGCTGGAGCACCTCTCCTATGAAGACAGGCTGAGAGGGTTGGGGCTGTTCAGCCTGGAGAAGAGAAGGCTCCAGGGAGACCTTATTGCAGCCTTCCGGTACCTGAAGGGAGCCTACAGAAAAGATGGCGAGGGGCTCTTTATCAGGGAGTGGAGCAGTAGGACAAGGGGTAACAGTTTTAAACTGAGAGAGGGGAGATTTAGATTAGGTATTATGAAGAAATTCTTTACTGTGAGGGTGGTGAGACACTGGAACAGGTTGCCCAGAGAAGTTGTGGATGCCCCATCCCTGGAAATGTTTAAGGCCAGGCTGGATGGGGCTTTGAAAAACCTGGTCTAGTGGGAGGTGTCTCTGCCCGTGGCAGGAGGGTTGATCTTTAAGGTCCCTTCCAACCCAAACCATTCTATGATCTAGAGTTATTAAATTTCCTAGAGGACATTTACTGATTTGGTGACCTTGAGAAGGTAGGATGCACTCACTAGGTAGAACTGGACAACAAAGACAAAAATTCTATATCTCTAATAATGCAGTGAGGCTTTTAGCAGATCTTGTAAATCACTGTCGTACTTACCTGACAGACAGTTGTCTAGTAGGCATTTCTGCTATGTTAGGTACTAATATGATAGATGTCGTTTTGGAGTAAAATGTAGAAGGCTATGTATCAGAGAGACGGAACTTGATGAGGAAAGAACACACTTGAGTTTGAAGGTTGTTAGTGGTTCATTTCTTTATGAAGGTACAAATTGGGGTTGTTTCACACATTATCAAAACAGTAGATTGTACCAATTTCTTTATGGGCACAGAAGCTTGGTATTCTGTTTTCAGTAATATGGGACACCTGGTTTTCAGAGGAAGGTAGTGAGGAAAATGGGTGGGGAGTGCTGGTAAAAGTGCATGGATATACTTCACTTTGTAAGTGAAGGTGTGTCATTAATCAATGTTTTCTTACTTGTGTAGATCTTGGCCCTTTTTTAGTTTTATGTTCTTGGTCTTTGAGAATGATGGTCCTAGTGCCCCTAGATGTTACTTGCTGTTTGTGTTGAAGTGCTTTTGTACTTAACCATAAACTTGAAGCTAATTTTATCACAGACTAACTAGATAAGGTAGGTAAGACTTCTTGAACACGACCTTTGTGGCACTCTACTCCATATAGCTCTACTGAGGTCATTGGCCTGATGTTTACAGGTTCCTTCTCATCGTTTCTGCTTCCCAAGATGCCAGAACCAATATCAGAATGCTCCCGCTGAGCATTACAGCCGACTTGGAGGCTTGTAATGTGCTAGTTCACTCTGTACATCTGAATAACAGCTCATGTGAACTGGGCACTTAAATTCTTTTTACTGCCCACTATGTCTAAGTGATGAGTTTCACATCTTGTGGTTCTCTGGACCCAACAAAACATACAGATGTGAAGACCTATGAACTAGGAAGTCCTGAATTAGCTGTGATTTTTACTTGTGCCTTTCTCTTGTTAAATGAATCAAGTGTTTACCAGTGATTTACCAGTTTCTGACATTGATAAAGGTTTATTCCTTGCTCTAGAAATCTTTATTCTGTCCTTTAATTATACTGAAGGAGTTGGATATAGGAGTCATGTTAGGCTCTGGAAACAGAGAATTTTCCATTTGCTCTGATAATAAATTTTCTAAATACGCTATATACACTCTTATCAGACTGACAGCCTCATATTTCCTGGATAAAACTTCTTCAGGAAGTTCTGTTCTGAAGTTGAATACATTTTGCAAAACTCTTGTAAGCAGAAATTGTTATAAATGGAAGTAGGTAGGCAGGGCCTTAGCAAGAAAGTCAAGGTTCACTTGCTATGAGAAATTGCTGTAACAAGGTTATCTGAAACGTTGGCGTCTAGTTTTTGTGATTTTAAAGGTTAGACTTCATTGGTGTAGGTTGTCTCATTTGGGGAATAACAAATTACTGGCACACTCCTAATACACTGGATGAAATAATACATTGTTGGGTTTTCTTCAAGGTGAAATTGGACAATGCAAAAGGCGCTTCCAGCTGCACTAAACAATAGGAAGAAAGTGCATCTGTTTCATTGTCTTTCTGGATTTCAGTGATCACAAACCTCTGATCTAGGACTTACAAACACAGAGCAGAACTGAGGCAAGTAAAACTTTTAGGCCATCCGGAGTTTATTTATTAGCATGAAAGGCTGACTTTAAAATCAGTTATCTGCACAAGGGCAACATACCTGAAACCCGTGTAACTCCCACATGTTCATTTTGACTATTGTTAGTCTAGATGCATCTCAGTCAATCATTTTGTCATACCTTCAGGGCTTCTGTAGCTGCAGAGCATAGAAATATTTTTAAATGCAAATTTAGGCTTTTATATTTGATTGTATCATATTGTAGAAGATCACAAAGGGGGGATGCTGGAATAAACTTTTAGGTAGTCAGGATTCTGAAAGGAAGATTTTTATGTCAGTAATACGTGTTTACTAAGGGGAAAATAACACTTGAAGTATTTTGAGGAATTAGAAATATGGAAAATGCAATCACAAAAGAATGTTAGAATCAATTTGAGATAAATCTGTCTGATACTAAGCAAATTTTACTGAAAGCTTTTGGCTGTGTTGTATGGCCATTACTTCAGCAAAAATTTATAATTATTGAAAAGGAATGGCATTTTTTTTGAAGACTTATTTCTACATTTGGCAGGGGGAAACTGGAAAAGTTTAGACTCTTCCATAAAAACTGGAATAATTCTTTGACTTTCACTGGATTGTTGGTTTTGTCTGATGAAAATCTGTAGAAAGGAGAACTTGCATTTACACACGCTTCTAGTTCCTGGCTTACGTAGTTCTTTGGAGACTACAGGACTTTCTAACTTCTTGTTTTAGGAGAAATGTAAGCAGTGAATGTAAATTCTAGATGAAATTAATCTCAACCCCAGGTGGGAATAGTGTGGGCAGACATGCTACAGCTCATTCTTCCAGTGCCTCTGTTAAGTGGGATTCCAGATACTTCATTTAGGGCCAATCCTAAATATTGACTGCCAGTTTTAAAAACTATGTAGGCAAAGACTCAGAAACAAGTGGAAAAGACAAATTAGGTCACACTCTCCGTTTCCATGCCAGGTACGTTTGTCATTGCTTTTGACGGTGCTTTGCAGGTCATCTTAAGGCCATGCCATTACTGGAAAGGCATACACATATTTTCCTCAATATATAAACTGAAATACTAACGGTTTTCGGAGGTCTGTATGAAAACTATTTAATGTTCTCCCAAAAGGAGGTGATGCATAGAGCTTGAATCCAGAAGGATGAAGAGCTTACTTATGCTGAATTACACTTTTGAAAGTAAAGTGATCTTACTGTTGCAGCAGGGGACTCTCCCTTTCCTGTCAAGAAAACAACCGCTGAATGTTAAAACACACCTAGGTTGCAGTGAGTCATAGTGTGGACTTTGGAATGACTGATTATACTTGAAATAGTTGAGAAGTCATAATACCAATTTACTAGACGATTAAAACAGGCAGTCATTTGTGAGTACAAGCCTTATTGAAAGGTCTGAGTCTACACCAATCATCTGTGCTGTCAAACACTTTGGAACATTTAATGTGTTTAAATTTGCACTTAACAGTTATATTAGGTGAATATATTGGTCTGAGCTGTCTCACCAACTTCTTAGCTTTTACTTTTTGACTGCAGTTAGAGTGGAAACCATTTCCCTCTGTGCTGCCTGTAGGTGGTTTTCTCATATTGGAGCTGGATGGACCTTCAGAAATACTTGAGACTGAAGAAATTTTCCAACTATTTTGCACACTACAGCCCTGACTGAATTTATGTAGCATCACACACTTCGCATAGTGTGCCTTTTGGATGCAAGCTGCTCATCTTCTAGATGGGACTGTGGTGTTGAATCCATGTTCAGGATGGTGAGTTAACTTGCTAAAAAAAGTGGTGTTGACGTGCACTCTGTGCATGTGCATTATTTTTAACAAACCTTGTCTCAAAATAGGTTTATTTCAAAACAGTTTCTTCGCTTGCATGTAACCATTTGGTTGTGAGGTTTGGCCAGTAAGTATATGCTGGTATAGGCAGGTACAATGTTAAGTAAGCAGTTACCTGCTGTCACCTATGTAGTATCTGTTCTGATGGCTAGCTTCAATACTCCTTTAAAAAAAAAAAAAGGGCACTTAAAATACAGAGGAACATTCAGTGTTGGCTCAGGAAGGGAAGGAACACCTAGGAAACAGCAATAAAACTCAATCTAGTCTCTGTAAGACCTGTGAAAGTTGGTACATTGCAGAATGGCAGCACCTCCTCTGTTGGCAGGTCTGATGAGCGCTGGGACAGCAGAGAGCTGCTGAGCAGTTGATCTGAAGTTCAAGCTGGTCTTTTTTTTTCCATATCATTGAACTTTTCCCATCATGGGGCGAGGAGGGATATAAGGGTTTTTTTTTTTTTTTTATATTATATGCATTGATGTTGATTGGCTTATTCTTCTGTCAAAACCCAGTAATACTATTGAATTTTCTTTTCTATAGATGCTTTTCAAAATGCCGTATGAGTTAAAGCCCAGCAGAGGACTTTGTCTTGAATTACTAAAGTGTGCAAATCCAAATCACTTCCCACAAACAGTTATGAAGTTGGCATTTAAAGAATAGCATTTAAAATCATATACCCAACAGGTGAAGATGGTGTTGGAATAAAGTATTTGAAACAACTTAAAGATATATGGGCCTTTGGCTCAAGAATATTGCTGAAACAGTCTGACTTGAAAATCAAACTTTATATAGACTTTATTCACAAAACTCTATGCCAGCAATTTTGAACATTGGCACAGTCCTTCTTACTGAAGGTTGTGCAGCAAATTAACCACTTTGTATTTATAGGGGTAAACTTTTGGAGACCATTGCTGCTTATGATAGTTGTGTTTACATCGACTTTTTTCCTTGGTGGAGCAAAAGGAATGATATACTGTACTAAGTCAGTAAAAAATGCAAATGGCAATGTAGATCAGGCTTTTAATAGCACAACATTAAATAACTTGGTGCTGGTGATGTGACCCAAACATGTCGTAGGTGTTGACATCTGAGTGATGGTGGCATTGTAAATATTTTGAGTTACTTCAGTTTACCACATTGAGAACTTCTGTCAGTACTTAGGCACATGATACCTTTAGCTTGCTTTGAAAATTGACCTTAAACTACTTGTGATCAGTAGATAATCTCTGGAGCTGACCTGGTTCATGTTCATCCTCTGGTATTGGACAGATAAGTGTGAAGAACATATCTATTAGCTAATGCTATTGGAATATATGCAGAGACTTATGTATTTGCTTTTCTTATTGAAGTCCAATTCTAAATGGTGCAAGTGCTGAAGGCAGCTCAAAGGTCAATTTAGTATTCAAGATTATTATTTTTTTTTAATTCCTCTTTGCTGTCAAGATTCTTTATAGCTGACTATGTGGGAAGAGAGAACAGCGCAGATCAGATAGTGGTGGTATTTTTCTGCCACTTGAACCTGCCACATAGTTAAATTGTACAGAAAGTATTTATTGTACGCTGTGGTTGAACTTGATGTTTCAGTCTTTTTAAAATAGGCTCGGATGGGGGGAGGTTGGTGGGACTTTCTGTTCTGATGCCAGCTTTTAAAAGAAGGGGTTGTCCTGAAAACAGGTAACAGGAAGCATATGTGAGGTGGGACTGGAGCATGAATTGCAGGGGATGTGTGCGTGGTGTATGTAAGGAGAGACTGGCTGTGTGCTTACACAACAAATAATTATGAAGGAGCTGTGTCTTCAGGGAAGCTTCTCCGTCTGTATCAGGCACTTCAAGTAAAAATAAGGCTGGTGTATTCTTTCAGGGCTTGTTTTTTATAAAGCTGAAATAATGGGCAAGTGATGAGCAAGTGAATTAAGCTTAGTATTTCTGGCTCGGGTTAATTGCAGTGGTCCGATAGTACAACTACATGTTCAACCCTTGTTCCTGCTTAAGCAGAGGGGAAAAGAGACTAACAAAGGATGGTTACTCAGCTGGGAAAGAACAAAAGTAGAACTAGAGAAGAATCCGAAAAGGCAATTGAAATGTAACTTTCTCTTGGCATGTAAAGGAGTAATTTTGCCAATGGAGAGAAAAATAAATTTTAGCTTTAAAGGGGGAAGAAGTGTATTGCTGGTGTTGCTGCCAGGCTTCTAGCCTGCTCTCCATGGCTACTGCAGGTTTGTTCCAGGGACCCGTAGCCCTTTGTTGCTGGCATCTTTTTAATAGATAAATAAGTAAGCCTGACTTCTGTAGGAGGGGAAAAGAATATCATATATGACAATATGATGCTATTAGGATGGCAAGAGCATTAGCATGCTGTGAAGGTAGAAAAAAAATTGAGATGGATGAGCATCGCTAATGAGAAATGGCTTGGGAAATCCTGTCACGGTACAGGAGGATAATGCATCAGTGTGGGCGAAGTAGCGGACGTCAGCCACAGGCAGTCACAGCGCAAACCTGTTCTAATGCGACTACACCAGGACATGATGGGTCTGGCTCAAGGACAGAGTTTTGATTCCTGTGTCCTCGTACTGCTCGTGGCTCTGAGAGTTATCCGCCAACAGGGCGGGCTGACGGCTCGAACCTCACATGGCTTTTCTTTGGCGGCGTCTGAGGCATGTTTGACATTGTAGAGCACATAACTGCTGGTTGTTCAGGTCGTGGTTTAGAAGGTGATAAGACCGGTCGCAGTTCTTTACGATGGTGACAACTGTGTTTTGATATATAACTCTCTCTGACTAAAAAAAAAGTGATGGGCATATTTTGTTGTATGTGAACATGGATGGCAGTCGATTGTATTGGCTAACTTCATCACAGAATCATACCTGTGGCAGTGCCTGTCTCTCTTTACCTAAATTTAAAATAAATTTTGAGGTAGGCTGAGGTCTGCTTCGTTGCTTAGGCTGCCTGTATTCATTTTGCTTACTATAAACTGATGTTTAAATTGAGGATTCCTGGCTGACTACTTTCTGATGGAGAGGTAGAAAAGCCCAAGTGGGGAAAGATAAGACAACAGATGTAGGAAATCTTGAGTTTTCCTGGCTATTACTGACTCACAACAGTATAAAGTAAATCATTGAACTTATTGTGCTGTCTGCGTTTACTGCCCCACCAACATTTTATCTGTTAGAGGGAGGGTAAGATGCCTTCCAAGAAATAATGATAATGTCCTGAGATGAATGGCTCACTAAGTGTACCAAATACATTATTGATTTGAAAGATAGCGTCTGGATAGATAGATAAATAATTAGCTATACTCAAAGTCTGTTTGTATTCTGTTCTATCCCACATGATTCATAAATGAGATCTTGTTCCATTTAAAGCTATTAAAAACCCAAAATGGGATATGTGAAGTCCAGAATGAGGATGTACCACTCTAGCTGATAGAGGCATGTATCTCTCACTTACCATGTGCTGTGGTAAGGATTAGGACCTCGAGATACCTTGAGATGAACTGGGAGTGGGAGCTGCTGACTGGGCAGCCCAGCTCTTCCAACAGAGGAGTGCCTAGGAAATAAAGCAGTGTATGTAACCCATTCTGCTGTCTGAAAAACTAGGGTTCACTCCCAGTATCTGCCCTTTTTTTCTTGTTTTTTTTGTTTGTTTTGTTTTTAAAAAATCTGCACAGAACCGCTGGTTTTCAAACCTGCATAGTGGAGGCAGCACATTTAGGATTCACTGACGCGCTGGCTGCTTGTGGTAGGGCTGGGGCCATGGCAAAATCCTTTTGTGCTCCTGGAACAAGGGTGTGGCCTACCCCATCTGAAAAAAAATTAAAGTGGACATTAGTGCTCTAGGGAATGTAGTTTGGAGGATCACCTTAAATTAGACAAGCTAAAGCTCTCCTGTAAACATTATTTAGTGTACACTAGATTCCGGGATGTTAGTAACCAAGCCATGAGAGTTACACACAGTACTCCACTGCTAGAGCTATCTCCAAAGGTGGAATTTTGTAATAAGATCAGTAATATCTTTTATGTGCTAGGTTTGCAAGAGCTACAAGTCTTATGAGGAGCAGCTGAGGGAGCTGGGGTTGTTCGGCCTGGAGAAAAGGAGGCTGAGGGGAGACCTTCTCGCTCTCTACAACTCCCTGAAAGGAGGCTGTAGAGAGGTGGGGGTCGGTCTCTTCTCCCACATAACCAGTAATAGGACAAGAGGAAACAGCCTGAAGTTGCCCCAGGGGAGGTTTAGACTGGATATTAGGAAAATTTTCTTCACCAAAAGGGTTTTCAAGCATTGGAATAGGCTGCCCGGGGAAGTGGTTGAGGCACCATCCCTGGAGTATTTAAAGGATGTGCAGTTGTGGTGCTTAGGGACACAGTTTCGTGGTGGGCTTGGCAGTGCTAGGCTGCTAGGTTAACGATCGGACTTGGTGGTGATCTTAAAGGTCTTTTCCAACCTCTATGATTCTACAAGAAATCATTAGGTTTTGGAAGACATAAAAGAAAAAATGACTGTTTAATCCCTTTTTGTTGTACTTGTAACATCTTGAAAAGTTTTATTTCAGCATTTAAAAGAAAAATAACATATATGGCTTTGTCAAATATCTAGTTTAAAATCCCTTACAACATGCCATTCTTGATTGTCTAGTCAGTGGCACAATTTTTCTTACATCTAATCTGTTAGGAGAACGTGGGTAAATCACATCTCTGCTGCTCAGTGCAGTCCTGACCTGAGAATGGCCTTTAGAGGCTGCTGGTTACTCTTTGATCATGACTGATTTAAGGAACCTTTCTAAGCGTAGGTGTGTTATGTGTCAGCTTTCTTGATTCTGGGCAGTTTCTTGTAAAATCAAACTTCTGTGTTAAATTTGAGGTTATTGCGTTGTTGTCTCCGAGACACTGAAACCGCTTTATGGAGTGTTGTGTTTTTATGGCTGGCGTTGACATCTGTCATAGGAGAAAAGCATCAGGAAAACACAGAACCAAATGTGAAGTTTTTCCTCATTGCAGAAACCTGTAGAGCGGGAATAACTCATTCTAATAGGGGAATGACTCTTGAAAAAAGTAACAGTATTAATATGGGGTTGTATTACCCATCTGCCTACTATGTCTTAACTGTTGTTTTGAAGCATACCTAAGGTTTTGCTGCTTTTTCCGTAACACCAGTGAGGTGTCCTGTTGGAGAAGCTTGCTCAAGCCCTTGCATGCTTCACTGTGTTAAGCTGTTATACAAGTTCCCCACTTGTCCCTATGCTGTACTAGCCCGTGTCTAGTCTTTGTCAGTGGTTTTCTAGCCTTACAGAAAGTCCTAAAAATGTCTGTTTCTGATTTGGTAAGTGGAAGGGTATGTCAGGCTCAGTATCATCTTACCCTCCTGCTGTTTTCTCTGAGGTGTTAATAAGAGCGCTTGTAACTCTTTACTGTTTCTTAATGCCTCGGTAGGGATATCTCCGAAGGGAGCTTGTCTGTGGAGATATACGCAATATTACATCCATGGTAAGCACACTGCAGGGATGCAAAAATGCTTTTTTCACTCAATTGGAAGTACCCTGCTACAAGTGTTGGTTTAAAATAATTGCCAGCACCTCAAGTGGACTTGGAATGAGTAAACGCTTTCAGCTGGATTGCTCTGCTGCCGTTGATTATTAAAGGAAGTAATAATGGTATGGTGGTATGCATAGGGAGTAGGTTTGTGTCTAAAATTAGCTCATTTAATTATAGTGATAGAGTTGTTAATTAAAATGCTAAGGATTTTTGCCCTGGAAGCTTACAGTTCCTCAAACATTTTCTTTGTAGCTGCTTCATGAATTTGGATACATGTTCCTGTAACAAAAATCTTACCTAACTAGCCACAGTTCGCAAGCTTTGTGGAAACTTCCTGATGCCTTTATGACCTGTTAATTTTCCAAGTAACTGAATGCAGATCTTTATTACTTAAATTCTTAGTGTAAAGTTGCTCTGCATATTGTGGAGTTTCCTTGAGTCTATTGGAACTTATTCACATCTTTTTGTCAACTCCAGAGGGGGTGGGTCAGTTGTGGTAATGAGTTGGGTAAAATTGCTGGGGCCCAGGGATGAGGAGGTCAGCCAGAAGCTGCTGCTCTCCTTGGCAGTTCTCTGAGGTACCCCCTTTGGGGGAAAATCCTGTGCCTCTTCTCTCCTTCGCCTTTGCCCTTATCTTGGAAGGGCTAGGAGGCCATGCAGCTTTGGAGAGAGACTTACCTCCTCTTCCTGGAAGCTTGTAAACCTTTCCCTGTCCCTCTGGTTATCAGGTAGGAGAGCTGAGAGCGAGGGGAGCGATGCTAGCAGAGCTCAGGGTGTGCTGGAGAGCACTGTATAGCTCTTCCCGTTCCTGGGAGCGGTGGGGCGGACATGAAGGATGCCTGCTACACTGGAGTGGGTGTTACTTTACAGCCTTGCAAAGAGCTGGTAGGGTTTGGTGAGGCTGGATCCCAACTAGATGGGTTTGAATCCTTGGTGCTCTCTGGTAGGTGGGCTGGAGATTCCTTATCACAAGTTTAATGAATGCAATTTATATAAAAAACAGAAGAGTTGTTTTTTCTAGCTTTTTTTTCCTGTGAAGTGGGGATAAGTTCTTACTTATAAATAGCTTTGAAACTTTCTGCATGGTGTTTCATTTTTCCAGTAAAAGCTTACTCATTTGCAACAACATTTTTGAAATGAGAAGTGTGTATCCTGAAACTACACCTAGTCCTGAAACTATACAGCAGTAAACCTTTTCTTGTTACTTTTCCTGCAGTCTGATCAGATGGCTGACTGATCATCTTAATG
The DNA here is from genome assembly GCF_028500815.1 of Rissa tridactyla. Lineage (NCBI taxonomy): Eukaryota > Metazoa > Chordata > Aves > Charadriiformes > Laridae > Rissa > Rissa tridactyla. The sequence continues at coordinate 110,184,071 of NC_071468.1, read as the reverse complement.
TAGTCTCTAGCTTTGTGCCTTTACACAGCTTGTTTAATTAAGTGTGCATTTATCTAAAATGCCCTTAAAACTCCTTTTTTTTTTTTTTTCCTTGTAGCAAACATTTGAGTTCATACAAACTTCTGGAAAGAAGAAAAATAGATTAAACTTCTTTGCAATGATTTGTGTAATATGCCAATGTCTTTTGTTGTTGTTTCAGGAGCTGTTGGACAAATATTTAATAGCTAATGCAACTAATCCAGAGAGCAAGGTATTCTACCTGAAGATGAAGGGAGACTACTTCCGATACCTTGCTGAAGTTGCCTGTGGTGATGACAGAAAACGTAAGTACCTTGTGGTCTTCAGGTCTTTAATAGCTAATGAACTTCAGTTTGGGGCCATAGGGGAGGGAGCAGTAAATGACGTACACGTGCAGAGTATCTTACTCTGTGAGTTTGAGTGGGAACAACTACATTTCAGTTGGAAGTGTCCAGTGTTCATACAGTTGGAAAGTAAAATTCTGAATAGACCTTAAGCATAGTATGCCAGGTAATTTCAGCTGCAGTTCTTGTCACCTACCCTGAATTTCTGGATAGTTGTTCCATAATGCTTATTCGGACCTTCTGGAAAATAATTTAGGTGAAGGTCTGCTAACCTATTTAATGTTGGTTGTTTGTATTTCTTTACTAAAATAAAGTTGGCGAGGAAGAGAAGACAGATCTCTGCAACATTTTTTTTTTTTTTTATTCCATGATGGAGTCCAGGTGATCTCTTAAGTTTTAACCATTTCAGTGTGAAGCAGACTTCATTGTAGTCACCCAAGTTTATAAAGAAGCAACAAAATTACTAGGTCAGTAAGCTATCCAAAGAAGTGTGAGCTGCACTCTGAAATGGTTGATGTTCACGGGGATAATACTGTCCCTGTAATTTTAGTTTGCCCTTTTGAGTCCAGCAGAAAAGGCCTGGAAAACTTCACAGCTGGTACTGTCACTTGATACTGGGCACGCTGAGAATGTAGAACATTCGTAGAAGTTAGAACATGTGCAAAGGTGGTTGTAAGTACCTCAGGAAGCTTTTCAGGGAAGGATTTTAATTCTGTTCAGAGGATGTATTGAAGTAAGTATTAGAACTGTCTTTCAAGGTGCCCAGATACTGTTGTGTTGTTAAAAACTCTTGGTATGGCATAAGCTAGTGATGCACTTCTACATAACAAACTAAAATTAGTCCTGGAGTGATGCCATGACACAGAAAGGAGATGGACAGTTGGAGCGGGCAGAGTGCTGAAGTGACTGTCCCCTTGGGTTGGGTGTGGTAGGCATCTGACAGCGTTGGCTAGTTTAAACCGATTAAATTGTGAAGTGGGAGGACAGAGCTGATGTCACTTAAAAAAGGCTTTGTTAGTCTCCTTGTGTTGTAAGATCGTTTAAGTCGAAAGATGAAAATATGCAAAATGGTGTAAAAGTCCATGAGTTGCATGCAGAAAACTCTTTAACCCTTCACCTGATTCAAATGACAACAGTAGGTCCAAGTGTAGCAGAGACAACTTGTCTCTGGCTTTCACAAAGATAATCTGATATGTATTTTGTCTCAAGCAACAGTTACAAATCTGTGGGCTTGTCTGAGCAGAGAAATACCAGCTTATCTTGGCTAAAAAGACTGCATTTAAAGTGATACGCATGCTGGTATGGGTGCTTACCGTAGAAGAGGGACTGGTTGATAATCTTATTAGCAGATCTTGGTGTTTTACGGTGGGAGGTTACAGCTTATGAGTATCACTGTGCATATATCTTGTGCTTGGCTTCTTGCAAACTTCTAGGGGTTTTACTTGAAGCTTTTTTTGATGTTCCACCTCTAAACACCTGTTTATTTTCTTAGCTTCAAATATATTTTATGTACTTAGAAGATAATCTGTTTCCTGCATTTGCTAGGGTTTTTGCATTTTTCCCCTGTACTCAACAAATTAATAGTCCATTAGCACTCATTACAGTATGAATACTGAAAAACCCAAGTCTGCGTTGTGACTTGAATACATAACAGATTTTACTTACCAAACTTTTTTTTTTTCTTGTCTTCCCACAGCACTTTCTAGAGCAATTATGGTGTTAGCTCCCTCAGAGAGCTGTATTCTGAGCTCTGACAATGGCTCTTCTTTTCCTGCAGTCTCCTTCCATTCTGCAGGCATGTTTAGGGTGGCTGTTGGCCCTTTGGTTGTCTATCGGAAGAGAACCTGGAATAGACCATAGCACTCTTAAAGTACTTGCTCTGGCCTGGTAACCTCCTTTCTCTGTGGTATTTCTCCCAGTTATTTTGGGCGCGACCTTGGTTTTTTTATCTTGACCTGCCTACACCCAGTTTTTGGAGGCAGACTTTAAGTTTTTCAGGAACGTGCAGTACATGCCTTCCAAACTTTCTCAAGAAGTAGGGCTGTGCAGACAGGATCCGCCTTTACTCTGCACACCCGACTGATGCCAGCATGTCCATCCTGAGCAAGGAATGAAGCAGGAGTTCTGTAGGAAAAAGTAATGCACAATTTATTATTTTTTTTTTGTACCTAAAGTATCAAAGGCCATTGAGGTAATAGAGTAATCTTGGATGTTAGTATTTATTAACTTCTGTGTGTTTATCTGTCTTGAATTCCTTTGCTCTGTAGTAGCTTAATTTGTTCCCTGTATTTTGTCAGCGTGGCAGCTGTACTTAAAATGGGTTTAAAATCATTACCTTGATTAAAGTGAATGCAGTGTTTTGCTAAGAGCGGGCTTAAACAGAGGACTGTTCAGTCTCCTACTAATGGAGTACTTTAAATAGTCATGTATTTAAAAAAAAAAAAATGACAACCAACCAAAAAAACCCCTTAATGTTTCTCATTCTTTTAACAGAAACAATAGAAAACTCACAGGGAGCTTATCAGGAGGCATTTGATATCAGCAAGAAGGAGATGCAGCCAACACATCCAATTCGCTTGGGTCTAGCTCTTAACTTCTCTGTATTTTATTATGAGATTCTCAACAATCCTGAGCTTGCCTGCACGCTGGCAAAGACAGTAAGTTACTTTTTTCATCTGTTTGCCTGCAGGGACAGTGGAAGAGAGCTTGTGCTTAAAATAATATGAATGATTATTTCCTGGAGTTTATGCAGGAAATGATCCTATTTAATGTATCTGGTTTCCAAACTCATATTGTTAGTGGGATTAAAGGGCTACAAGCAGGCTGTATTTACAATGTGACTTAAATTTGCAGCAACATGGCAAGCTTTTATTACGCCTTTATTATGCTTCCGTTTCAGATAGAGCCATTAAGGTCATTAACTTCTAATGTTGCCTTTTTTTTAAGCTACTCTTACTGATAGGTTTAGCTTCTGGTTATTTAATGATCAGTTAATAGAAAGACTAAAGGTGGTTTAATTATTCTAGGCGTTTGATGAGGCTATTGCAGAACTTGATACACTGAACGAAGACTCATACAAAGACAGTACTCTCATCATGCAGTTGCTTAGAGACAACCTAACAGTAAGTTGCCATTTTATGTGCTATCTGGTTCTGTAACTGTGTATTTGCTTAGTTAAACTGAATTTCTGATGAACCAAAACCCTTATTTTTGCTCTAGTCCAAAACATAGCACTGATTTGGGCTGTTTACCTAACGATACTTTTTCATAACTTAGTTTGAACATCGTGTAAGTTGATGTCAGCAACTTCATGCTGTGTCATCTAGAATAACAGCTTGGACCGCTCAAATTCTTCATTGTTTGCTGGCCTTTCCAGTGGAGGGGGAGAAGGTGCATTCAGCTGACTTAACATACAAGATAGGGCAAGGAGTCAAAAAATAATAGTTCATGATCTGTCAGGGATTCTTACTCAAACTTTTTGATGACTACCTTGCAAACAAAATGTCCTTCCTGTTGTACATCCAGTGCAGCTTGTATTATTCATTTTCCTGATTTTTCATTTGAAAGAAAAGATTCAGAATTTTCAATGTGTTAAGAATAAAATCAGTTGATGTTTGAGTATGTATTATAATGACTAACTGTTTAAGGAAAGTGCCTAATGGAACGACTAGGTTCTATTAAAATATGTAACTAAGGCAATTTTTTAGGGAGTGTTCTCTCTGGATATTCACTGCATTTAAAATTACAGCAACATTTTATTATTTTGCAATACTCCTTCTTCAGTACAAATGTCTTTTATTACCACTATAAAATTCTTAGCTTCAGTAATCAAAATAGTGATCTTTGTTTCAGGATTCAGAAATTGCTGCTTTTGAAATTGACATTCCTCGTGAAGCTACCGTTCAGACTTGTTGAATGATCTAGGATGGATGACATAGCTTGCTATTAAGCCCAAAAGTCTGGACCTGTTTAGAACGCTGTCTGCTCTGCCTTCAATACCGGAGGTGCAGAGCTGGTTGTGCCCTGTGCATGGGGAGCTATCCCCAATTACCTCTCTCCAAGCAAGTACTGGAAGCCAGGGTTGTAAAGCTCCGGTGCACTGGTACTTTGTAGCCATCCTTAAGTCTAATTTATTATCACTTCTATACAGTCTATAGTTGTCGCTTTTTGGAAGTAAAGCTGCGCTTCCGAAAGCTGAAACTGTTTCTCTTTTCTTTCTAGTTATGGACATCAGACAGCGCAGGAGAAGAATGTGATGCTGCAGAAGGTGCAGAAAACTAAACTGCGTGTGGGGCGTCATTCTCCCTTTCCTTCTCAAGAAACCTTTTTACACGTCTCCATTCCTTATAGCTCCACTTGGATTTCCTATAGCAAAGAAAACCCATCCATGTGTATGGAAATCAATTTATAGTCTTTTCACACTGCAGCTTTGGGAAAACTCCATTCCTTGATTTGTGTTTGTCCTGGCCTTCCTGGTGTGCGGTTACTGCTGTAGAAAAGTATTAATAGCTTCATTTCATATAAACATAAGTAACTTCCAAACACTTATGTAGCGGACTAAAGTGTACCTGGTATTTAAAAACAAATCTGAACCAGTTCCTGCCAGTTGACTGTGTTTTGTATTACAGTAAGATGAAAATGTAGTTAATTGCAACTAAAGAGTGTTCCACATAGCTTTTAATTCTCCACATTCCCTTCTTATTCTGCAGGGTTTCCTTTCCATAATTGACTTTCACATGCTACTGTGTATTCTTTTCAGTAGGAATATGGAAGTATTGGGCCAGATCAAGTTGAGCATTTCTAGTTTGGAAAATGACAAATTGAGTTGCTTCCTGTATCATGTAATACAGAAGCTTGTGTGTCCGAAAACAGGGGCTTCTCTTACTCTTCAGTTGCTGCTGTTTAAGTTGATATCCCTTCCCAATAAAAGTTCACTTACACTCCCGCCTTTGTAGTTCTGGTATTCACTTTACTATGTATTAGAAGCAGCATGTTACTGCCGGAGTACAGGCAGTGCTTTTTGGCAGACTAAAGTGCATGTCATTTCTTAATACACTGGAATGGGAAAACCAATTGAAGTTCACATGTCCAAGTATAAAATTTAGTACTTTTCCATGCAGGTTTGTGCACATGTGAGAAGGTGTCAAGTTTGTCCAGTGATTGTTATTTAGAGAGTTTGGACCACTATTGTGTGTTGCTAATCATTGATTGTAGTCCCAAAAAAGCCTTGTGAAAATGTTATGCCCTCTGTAACAGCAAAGTAACATTAAATAAAATTACATTTTATAAACCACTTACTGTTGACTTGTAACAATTCCATGTAATCGCTTAAGGGCTAACCGTAAATGTAAGTATCTTGTGCTAGAAGTGTCTTTCTCAAATCTAGTGCATACTTCTTAAAAGTCTGCTCTTAAATGAACTCACTTCATATTTGAACAATGTGCATTTTACAAAAATATCTGCATAACTTTTCACGGTTAACCTGACATGTGGACTTCTTAATAACTAAATCTACTTGAGCTAATGGCTTCACCTTAATAATGACCTAAGAAAAAATAGCCAATTTCTTGATATCTTCCACGGCTCGCAAATCTTCTCATCTAAATTATACGGTTTTTTTGTAATCTCTTGAAATTCTCCAGTCTGTCCTCCTGTTGTCTTTTTTTCACTGCTGGTCATCGTTATTATTACAGTATTCCAGTTACACTTTTAGAAATGCAGAGGAATTTGTACTGCGCTAGAACATTAGTTTGTGTGCTGCCACATCATAATCTGCTTTCTGTTGTTCTTAGACTGCTTTTAGTATTACTGTTTCCCCCAGTTTTTTGGGAGCCTTTTGTAGTAATACATTGCTTTGCTTTTCCTTTCCCCCCCTCCCCTTCCCTTCCCCCTAGATCACTTAAGAGTTTTTTCCTAAACCTCTACCTCTTAGTTTCCAACATTGGTGGGTTTTTGAAAAATATTTAACTTCTCTTAGTGTCCTGGCTAGACAGGATATGACATTATGAAAAAGGACACACTACTAGTCCGTGCAGGCTTCTGATGGTACATCTTCCACTTTCCATGTTTTTGTTCATTCTTTGAGTGTGCACAATGAGTGTTCCGACAATAAAACTGTTCAGATTATGTGCTTCAATTGACATGCATTGCTTTTTTAAGAAAAAAAAAATTGTATCAATTCCATTTTCTTCATGCAGTCACTTTGAATTGCTGTCAAAGTATTGTGTGGCAGGATTCTACATAAACTCATATGCTTCTTAATCAGTGTTTTGGTTTCATAATTTCTTCCCCTCCCCCATGCATTTCTTACTGATCCTTTATTTGTTTCGTAAAGGTTTTTAACTTCCAAGTGCTGTCGTTCTCTAGTAAAGATGTTTGGGTACTGGCGTGTTAGCAGTCAGCTTTACCTGCTCGTTGGAGAGCTTGCGTTCTCTGCTGGCTTCTGGAGTACCGTCTTAGCTTGCACTGCATTGTCAGCAAACACTCTTCTCGTTTCCTTCCTTTTGCAACTTGTCGAGAGAGTTGTTAGTTTGCCTTACAGGAATGGTATCTGGGCCTCGTATCTAGAGTATAGCTTAATTTATTAAATGCCCTTTCTGATGTCTGTCAAGCTGGGCAAATTCTCACTGTCTCTTGCCCACTGCATCTACGTTTTGTGCAAACAAATGAGTCTTGAAACTGCAACATCAGCCCTTGAACTTTAATAATAATGAGTGCAGCATCACCTTTCCTGATACTGATACTTCCAGAATTTGGCCAAATAGATGTATTGTTGTGGAGAGGGGAGGGAATGAAAGGTGTAGGGGAATAGGATGGTGGTACAAAAAAGGAATAGACTGTTACTCCCTAAATTATTTTGCCTCGTGTGCCGTCCGTCCATCCCCACATGGGTAAATTCCATTATTAGTACAATACCCAGACTAATTAGGTGTATTCATGTGGTGTTACGGTTTGCAGCTCCAGGAGACAATTTGCCCTTGTGTGCTGCCCCACCTCACGTAAGAGGACCTGCCCCACAGCTTAGGAAACACTGACAGAGCAACACCTCAAATCCTGAACCATCCTTATTCTGTGCAAGCCAGACATACAATGGACAATGCAATCTAAGGCGCCGTAGTGAAACAATAGTGTCTTGTTAGTTTAAGGATGGGATTTTCGTATGCAGAATATGGTTGTCTACAGTAAATCCTGTGGGGCAGAGTTCTTGCCGTAACCTCTACAACGAATTTCACATTAATCACTTCAACTTCTTTCTTACTATTTTCAGAATATTAAGAAAAAAGAGGTCTCACTTTTCTGGCAGAAGGGTGGTATTTCACACTAAGCCACTTTGCTTTTGAGGTATTTGTGTTATAACTCAGTTCAGCAGCAGAACATAGTTTTGTACTTAATTTCTGAGGATCTCTGTTAAAATGAGTAATGTCAACAAACACGCTGTCGTCTTTTCCTCCTCTCGAAGTCTAGTCGCGGTATTCTGGGTGTGACACCAGGCTACCTACAGCAGGAGACAAATTCTTTTATGATTCTGTAAAACAAATAGAGCCCTTGCTACTTTGCACCTGACTTTCTTTAGTGCAGTACAAAGCGGTGTAGGGAGATGAGAGTAAGTTAGGGTTTGTGGGGGTGCTTTGGTTTTTTGTTTGGGGGTGGACGTTTGAAGGGTTTTGACTTAAATACACACAAAAAAAAACCCCAAACCAAACAAAAAACAAAACAAAACAAAACAAAAAAAAAAAACACAAAACCAAAAAGCCAGTAGAAATGTTGATTTGGATAACCGGAATTTACATGAGCATGCAAAATATACTAATGTTTTAAATGTTAGTGTGGTTTTCAAAGTAATAGTAACGCCCTAAGTCTGAGAGGTGGTCTGATGTCACCCAAAATGATCTGGCATATCAAACTAAGAGGGGTAAATTGGGCAATAAATCATCATATGTAAGAGAAGGACAAACTTTGACAGTTATTCCCAACGTTAGCGGAAGACTACAACCTTGACATCCCAATTCTACAACTGCTATCCCAGACTTCTGTAACAAGAACTAACTGCCCTCTTTTGTGCAAGCGTAGCTAGATGACGCGGCTGCTGAAAGCTCCAGCAATTACAGCTTGGCCAGCTTTCAGATGAATAAAATACCAGTGTGGGAAGGGTGAAATGTTAGTACCAGCTTTGGATTACTGCCATGATATTTTCCACTACGCTGCGAAGACTCCAGCTCGCTAGAGGAATGCCTTCGTCGTCTTCTGCCAGAATCCTTAAATCGATAAACAGGCACGAGTACATCTCCGGTTATAAAGCGTAGCCTCGAACTATGTGATCAAGTATTTTAAAATTTAAATTTCTGTATATGCAAACTTGTTTAAGGGAAGTTTGTCTGTAGTGCAGGCTTTGTGAGTTGACATCAGTGTAAGAATCCCTGCGCTGAGATTCTGTAAATGCCATTAGAAGTGGCTCAGAAGCTCTTTTATTGCAAATTATATTCTCGGTTGCCCAATCTCTTTGCTTAGTTAAATCCTCATTCCTGCCGTGGTGATCGATCCTCATAATGGCCAAACCCCTCTACTTCTGGAAACAAAAGGACAGGTTGTAAAACCTGTTTGGGGGGAGAAGGGTGGGGTTTTTTTGGGCCTTGGCTTCAAATGACGTATGGCTGCTGGTCTTGTTACTGCTCAGCAGTGTCCCTGTAAGACAGGGAGGAAAAGGAGAAGGAGAAGAGATGTTTGTTTGTATGCTCTAAATTACTTAAATTGCCCTCTCCAAGGAAAACTCCTGATGCGTTACGGCCAGGGAGTGATAAAGTTTGGTCTCAGCAGTGGCAGCCGTAACAAAGCTGTGCATTAGAACATTCTTCACATACCTCAAGTTTTCCAAAGAGATTTTGTGCGTGTGTTACAGACACGGCAGCCCCCGTCGTACAGGATGCGTGAATCAGCCCAGTTAAGTTTAGATCAGAAAATACTTGAGTTTCTACTCACAGAAAAAAATGATGCCAACGTGAGCTGGGAGGCAGCAGAATGCTTTGGGGCTATTTCATAAAACGGCACAATCGAGGTTTTTTCTGCTCTCTCATCCCTTCTGAAAAATCCGGACTGCCTTAAAAAGCTACCTTTGCTCTGTTAGCGTAATTCCCATTGGTAGTTTAAATTCCATTTATACCGCTAATTTGATCGGAATAAATGGTCTGAACAAGATCTTGCTATCTGATTTAAAAGGTTTCAGTAGTTGGTGAACCTTATTCGTCACTTAATTCACGTTTAATGTTAGAATTAGTCTGTTTAAATACAGTACTTTGAGAATATAACTCAATTTTCATAGATCAGGTCTTCAGGAGGATTTTATGCAAACAGTATTAGCATTAGTTTTAGATGTACCCATGCAAAAATCTATTTTTATTTTGAGGCTTCAAAGTATTTGTTAGTATGTAGCCATGCCAAAATGCATAAAATAAATGTTAGTGCCCAGTAAATACTGGGTCAAGTGGAAACTGTTGCTCTCATGCCGGTTTGTTGCTGCTAAGCTTTGTGCTTGGGAGATGGCTTAGGGTTTTATCAGGGGGAGGAACAGGAGGAACTTCTCAAGCGGTACCTAAGCATCGCTAGAGAAGTTTGTGCGTGCTACTAGTACAGCTGGAGGCAGCTTAATTGACTCCATGTTTTTGCTGTTCCACCTTGTCTCTTCCTGCAATTTTTATCCCATCTGTGACAGCTTCAGTATTACTCAGGGGGAGACAAAATGATGGCTTTTGCTAGGCCCGCTCTTTACTTACTTACCAACTGAGTTCAGAACTACTGCTCCATAAAACTTCTGTTCCTACAAATGTGTTTCTAATGTTCTTGTCACTCTCCTGCTCTGCTCCGCTCCAGCTGTCCTTGGCCTTGCTCTTCATTTCTACCCTGTCCCTCTACGGATCTGGAGTGAGGGCTGGGCACGCTGCATGGCTGGGGAAGAGATGCGGTTCTTGAAGGCACAAATGGTTCTAATATCTTGCACCTTGAAAATACTTACAGGAGGGGATGGTCTCTGCACCCAGATGCAAGGTGTGTAGGACCCTGGAGGGGAGACGATACAGATGGATGATTGCACTGTAAGGCAATAGAATAAAAAAAGGAAGAGAGCCCATAGATCAGCGTAGTACTGAATGTGAACACTACTGTCTACTAGTCTCCACTACCTCTAAAGTGGAAAGAACTCGAAATATCTTGTTGCTTTAAACACACACTGGTGCATGGACGTGCAGAGGCGTGAAGGTCTCTTCCGTGGTCAAGGCTGAAACGATGTTTACAGCCCCGTGTACGTGGTGCTCCGTTCTTCTGCACGCAATGAGACAATACATTTATGTGCTGTCCTGTATCAAGAGTGCACAGATACCTCTGCGGAGGCTGTAGAATGTGGTTCAAAACCAGCAGCTTTGATAAATAACAAAAAATATGATTTTATAGTAATAATAATATAAATGGTTCCTATGGAGAAGAAAGCCTTATGTGTGCCAACGTAACCAATTAGAGAATTTTGCCTCAAAGTGGGACAACGTATGCCATGGTTTATGTACTTAAAATAAGAGTGGAGGAGACCCCCTAGATCATCACATCCCACTCAGTCCCATCACAGTCACCACACAGCATGTTTATCGAGCCTTATATTTAGTTCCTTTTCTTCCTTTGCTACTGGAAGCCTGTTCCAGGTTCTCACCCTGATGATAGCTCGAAAACCAAATAAAAAGCTTACTCTTAGCCAGCTTATACCCACTTGTTTTTGTGTCAGTGCTGCTTGTTGGCTAAAACCCAGCAAGCATTCAGCTGTCAGGAGGGATGCACAGAGAGAAATCTTGAATCAATAGATCCGAGTGCTCCAGGAACGTTTTGGGGTGTGCTGGGATGGTAGGAATTGCAGAGCTTCAATGTAACAGTAACTGGTTTTCAGAGGCAGGTCCTGATGCTGCACACCCTTTTGCTCAAAGTTGTGCTGATTTTTCCTGGGGATTTCATTCATGGAGGGTCTGCAATAGTTAGATTTGTATTTTGTCAATGATTATTTGATAGGCAAGGAGGGCATTTTGTTTTGGGGTGTGTGTGCACAGAATCTAGACTGCAAAGGGAAAAAAAAGCTGAGGAAAGAGGAATCTCTGAATTGTCATTTTGATTGCCTAATAGAACGATCTTTAAAAGCATGAGCATTGACATTCGAAAGAAATAAACATTTTATATTCTATTTCCAAATTGCAGCTCTTTATAAAGGCAGCTCTCTTGTTACTTCGCTGCCATAAGAGATAAAAGTCGTTAGTTATTGACAGGAAATGTTACTTATCTGTCTCTCTCGATCGATGGGTCAAATGCAAATGCTGTCTTTATCCAACTAGAACCAGAGAAGAAAGGGTGGATCGTTCTTGTCAAAGGAGCTTCAATTTTTTAAAAGATGCTAGACCCTTCTAAATGTAACATAGCAAACTTTTTTTCCAGGCAGATGCAAATATAAGATCGATATCAGCATCCTGGAACTTCGTACTTTATTCCTTGACTCTCTAAATGTCACTTGTCAAGACAACGAGACAGGCCTCATTACTGACTAATGAATCACTAGAATTAAACAGTGCAGTAGGAAAAAATAATGGGAAATAAAAGAAGTTGACTGTTCAGTGGGTTTGTAATACTGGAATGGTTTTGGGTTTTCTCTTACAGTGTGAAATTGCTACACCCACAAAAGCATTGCAATTTAGTGTGTTGTCCTGTTAGTAATCACACCTTGCCTCATCGAGTGGAGTCTAGAAACCTCTTGCTTCAAGAAAACCAACAAAATTGATCACATCAGAGTGGATCTAATAATTATTTTTATTACGGTAAAGCTTCACAGCCTTGCCGTGAAGACCATCCAGAAAAGTCATGTCCCAAGGAGCCCATATGTGAAATGCTAACCCCACTTTCATGACTGATGACTTTTTGACAGCCTTTTGCTAATTGACCTTGTGCTTCAAAAGCTACCTGAAAACACGTGGAAAAGCCATAAACCCCTTTTAAATTAACACAAGGTCAAGCATTATTTATGTAAAAGAATGAAACACAGAGTGCTGTCATGCGCTTTAAAAGATAAGTAGCATAAGAATTTGACAATGACTTCTGGGTTTATAGTACAGATGGAATAACCTTGTCATCTGTTTGTAGTCTGGAGTCTAATTTGCTGGAGACAAAAGGAAAAGTTTATGTGGATTAATTTGTAGATTCAATAAGGCAGCTGTAGAGAATAACCTGTTCAATTCCTGAACTCAGAAGCACCTGAGAAGAGACCACTTTTCTTCCTCTGTTGGAGAAGGAAAAAAGGTGTCTGTCTCACTAAGAAAACCTTATGGTTCCTCCAGTGGGACATAACAGCCAACCACATGCACTTGTATTTGAGGTTGCAGTGGTTATGATCTTTTCAGAGAAGTGCTAGAGAAGAAATTACTCATTCTGTCATGATGAGCTTGTTTCTGAACTGCTGGATTTCTATTGAAGTTCCTTAGAATGCTCGTGTCCTCCCCAGTGAAAATGTTGCTGCAGGGTGCAGCGCTAACAAAATTATCCAATAAAGGCTGACGGTCTGAAAACTATAAGAACTGATGCAGATAAGCCTGTGAAGGCAGAGAAGGCTGAGAATTTGGTGGCAAAGCTAAGTTTGGAGAATCCCTGCCTAATTTAGGAAAGTGAAACTTTAAACCAAACAACGTGGTGGCACCTCATGGTAACACCACGCAAACACATCCTTTGGGAAAGGAGATCAACCCATAGGGAAATACTTGGACGGCGACTTACTGATCCAAACCATAGGACTTACTCGATGAGCGCGGTGATGTAGTCAAGGGGTAAAAGATGGGGTTATTCAGATTTGCAGGCAGCGTGGAAGTTAGTCACACGAAAGCTGCTGAAAGAGAAGTAGTTTGCCATTTCCTTACATGTAAGTTCTATCACTGTTTTTTCCATTTGTGTTCGTTCATTTTTTTTCCCCTTAATAAACCGATCTTGCTCTGTACAGTCTGAGTGTTTGCACATGGAGATGTTCTGCTGCAGGAGGGGGATCCAAGCACTTAAAGGAATTTATCAAGGCAACCTCAAATACCTACAGCCAGCTAGCACTAGTGCCGAGTCTCCTGATGAGAGCCTGCTCAGAGCATCACGAGCACGGCCTGCTTCCTAAACTACTTACTGAACTAGCTCTTTGATTCTTTAGCAGGAAAACTATTGTTTAATTTGTAGAACTGAGTCACAGAAACTATTTCCGGTCTGAATAAAAACAGTGTCCCTGATTATCCCAAATATTGCACCATTTCTCTATTAAAAAGTTTTTACTGAGAATCACATTCTGAGATTTGCTTTTTTTCTTTTTTCCCTTTGAAATGTATTTAAAATTGTTAGCTCTGAGTCTCTCATTAAGCATTTTTGTCCAAATAAAAAGTCCTCAAAAGCTCCGGTAGTGATAGCCAAATGGGACCCTGAATTGCTTTTCCATCTTATGAAAGACAGTTGGAAAGATAACTGTGTGGGAAGTGATACACTGCAGGGAACAGTCATGCCCTGGCAGTGAGGATGGACCAGATGACCTAATTTCTCTTTTCCATTAGAGCTGTCTCCGATTCCCCAGCTAGTCATGCGAGCACATGACTGACAATAAGGATAAAAAAATATGGAAAACATATCTCCCAGTGTAACAAAGAAAGCCTGCTGTTCTTGATTCCATCACCTTGCAAGCACTGATCAATTGAACGCCATACAGTCTTCTGTCTTTATGCTGGTCTTTTAGATGAAACCTTCAGAACTGACTTGCCATCTGCTCTGCCTGGAATTCAGAACTGCTTTCTCCGCTGCATGAGACAGCTGCTTGATGCAGCTGATGGGTGAATATAAGCAAGATTCGAGAAGAATAGCTCAAAGAAGTCGCAGGGGTAATACACTCTATGCCTTGATTTAATAATATCCCACACAACTCATCCACAACGTGATTTCGGAAGCGCAGCACTGTGCTGGCCACTCCCACCCTACCATGCCTTGTACACAAACGACACGGGCTCACTGTGCCAACTCACACAAGGTGTGAAGTCACTGCCTGCCCAGTTGGTTAAACTGGTGTTAAGATGGCTTTTTGCTGCTGTTCATAAATTGGCCATGACCTGGCTGTTGTGATCCAAAGGATTTTCTTTCAATTCTTTTTTTTTTTTTTTTTTTGTTGGCAAGTAAAATCTTCCCTGACCATTTGCCAAATTTTCCTTTCCCATCACTTCGTCAGTCAGCTTCTTGCTGACCGACTGCTCTCCCTCAGCCAGGGAGCCTGTGGTCTTGCAGTGTCAGATCTTATCTGGGGCTTTAAGAATTTTGGAATCAGAGTTTAGATAACGCACAACACTATCATTGTACATGTCTTTGAAATATATGTTATTAACATACCCTCATGCTGCAGAGTCTGTACATGAAATTTTATTCCCACCTCATGTATTCCATCCATATCATTCTCCACTAACACTATTCATGTCATACCTACAAACAAAATCACCTACCAAAGGCCAAAGAATCCTGAATGTAGCATTAAGACAATAATGGATTACAAGAATGAATGTAGAAAGAACCTGCATCTTGGTGCAGAGAGGTGAGGATGTACAAGATAAAGAACTTTAAAAAGCAGAATACACTGACAAAACACCATTGTTGTTTTGATGGAAAACTATACAAACCCACTCTGTCATCTGAAAGTGGATGTTTGCCCTTGAGATCCTCACAATCTGATCTGCAAATACTAGATGGATGCTGATTAGGCCAACTGAGACCCAGGAGGAATTTGCCTCTCAGATACATTTTGCTGTGCTGCTGTAAGTTTTATTTCCTTCTCTGTAAGAGATACTGGAGTAGAGTGCATCTTGCTGGAACTTTATATTATATGCTTTCTACGACTGCAGAAACCTAAGGTCTCTGCGGTGCCCAATCTCTCCTGACCTCTTACTGTGGCTTTTTCTTTTTTTTTTTTTTTAATAGTTGTGCCTTTCAGCCTTTTTCTGTAGGTATTTTGTGTTACAGGACGTTGAAAACCTGTTCTGTAGCCCAGATTTATGGACTAAATGCTTTGTGGAGCCTTTTGAAGTAGATGTCTACCACACTCTTACTTGGATGTAAAAAGTTGGCCCAGCCCTGTGGTGTTTCGACACTGGTAATCACCTCTTTGCTCCTCACGTGGGCCAAAGGAAGAGCTCTCTCCACCCTGCCGCCTGTGGAGCCGAAGACAAGGACAAGATACAGGGATGTTGACTGTTTTCCATGCCCCGCATTCCTCTTCCTATTTTCCCGTGTAGAGCAATCCCAATTTCGAACAGAGACAATGAGAAAAAACCCTTCAATATAAATAAATACATGTGGATTATGAAAATCTTACTGGTTAATAACAAAAGTACTCTGATAATGAAGAAAGTTTAACTTTAGCATTTAGAAACAAGGAATGTCTGACTACTGAGGGCCCTTTGTGGAAGAAATTACCAAAAATTCAAAATCCTACATTTAACAGCATATTTCCTGTCTGTCTCTACTTGTTTTTTCCCTTGACTTGTGAAGTTTTTCCATGTTTTCCTTTTCCAAATGCAATAGAGAGATTGTTGCTGTTCAGGGCAACTGCCTGAGAGACCTACCTAATCGAAACGAAAGTAACTAGTAGATGTAGTTTGATGTATTTCTCCTTGGTTTTTTTCCTTGTCACTCAGCTTTCAGATTCACTTTCATCCACCCACTCCCAAAACTGCTAATTGCTATTAGTAATTTGTTTATTTGTTTTCATAGAGTGGTTAGAGTTGGAAGAGATCTTAAGAATCATCTAGTTTCTACCCCCCTGTATTCTCCTCCCAGCCTGTATTTGTGGTTGGGATTGCCCTGGCCCAGGTGCAGGACCTTGCACTTGGTCTGGTTGAACTTCATGAGGTCTGTATGGACCTACCTCTCAGGCCTGTCCAGGTCCCTCTGGATGGCATGCTTTCCCTCCAGCAGGTCGACCTCACCACACAGCTTGGTGTTGTTGCCAAACTTGCTGAGGGTACACTCAACCCTGCTGTCCATGTCGCCAACAAAGATGTTAAACAGCACCGGTCCCAGTTCTGACCCCTGAAGAGTGCCACTCATCACCGATTGCCACTAGGACATCAAGCTGTTGACCACAACTCTTTGAGTGCAGCCATCCAGCCAATTCCTTATCTATGTCATCTATCAAATCCATGTCTCTCCAATTTAGAGGCAAGGATATCGTGTGGGACAGTGCCAAATGCTTTGCACAAGTCCAAGTAGATGATGTCAGTTGCTCTTCATCTATTCACCAACACCACAATGCTGTCGTAGAAGGCCACCAAATTTGTCAGGCACAATTTGCCCTTAGTGAAGCCATGTTGGCTGTCACCAATCACCTCCTTATTTTCTGTGTGCATGGTTTCCAGGAGGATCAGGCTACCCATCCTTGCTTTCAGCCTTCTGTAGGTTTCCTTGTTCTGTTTGAGATTGTCCAGGAGCTCCTTGTTCATCCATGCAGGCCTCCTGGTGTTTTTGCCTGACTTCCTCTTTGTTGGGTTGCATCACTCCTGAGCTCGGAGGAGGTGATCCTTGAATATTAACCAGCTTTCTTGGGCCCCTCTTCCCTCCAGAATTTTATCCCATGGTACTCTACCAAGCAGATCCCTGAAGAGGCCAAAGTCTGCTCTCCTGAAGTCCAGGGTAGTGAGCTTGCTGTGCGACCTCCTCGCTGCGCTAATTATCTTGAA
Organism: Rissa tridactyla; assembly: GCF_028500815.1. Lineage (NCBI taxonomy): Eukaryota > Metazoa > Chordata > Aves > Charadriiformes > Laridae > Rissa > Rissa tridactyla. Next base: position 110,166,961 of record NC_071468.1, on the reverse strand, counting down.
CTCCACCATGTCATGGTCACTATAGCCAAGGCTGCCCTTCAGCTTCACACTCCCCACCAGACCCTCCTTGTTGGTGAGAACAAGGTCTAGCATGGCACTTCTCCTCGGCTCCTCTAACACTTGGAGAAGGAAGTTACCATCAACGCATTCCAGGAACCTCCTGGGTTGCTTATACCCTGCTGTGTTGTCCCTCCAACATACATCAGAGTGGTTGAAGTCCCCTGTGAGGAGCAGGGCTTGTGAATGTGAGGCTGCTCCTATTTGTCTGTTTTCTTATTTCAAAGATCCCTGGCTTAAAAACACTATACATTGCTCTTAAACAATGTTGTAGGATGAAATGTATCAGTTTGAGCCTTATAAATCAGAGCAACCCAAAAGCTATGTCAATCTATACTTGCTGCCGATGGTGTCTGAGGACTGTTTCATGAAATGGGAATTGCTGTTGTACAAAGCTCCAGTGGCAGCCTGTCCTCCTGAGCTAGGCCTCCCATGCTAGCAACCAGTTTCTGCACTGGATATATGCTTTGGAGGCTCCCTCTGAGGCCACAGTTATGTGGTCAGTTTAGTCCAACATAAATCCATACTGCCTCTGAAACCTTCTGCTGTCTCATCTCTACTTGTCCCAAGCGTCCCCTTTAGGCTGGCATCAGGCAGCGTGAATTCAAAGCCGAATACGAGGACAGACACCTTTCACTTATCACTTCCCCAACCGTGTGCTGACCCACACACAGCCTGGTTCTGCAGTGAGAAATGCGCGGGAGGAGAGACCAGGAGGACTACCCCTCCCCGTGGCAATGCAAATTATGTTGGACTAACGCAGCTACATAACAAAAACCTGAGTACAAGGACTTCTTGGACACCCTTGTTTGTCAGACTCAAGGCAAGTTTGTCTGATTTGCAGTGAATTCTGGGTCTGGTCTTGTGAGGTTTACGTGGGCCTAAAGTAAGGGATACCAGATTCACAGTCACTAGGGCTGCATGGTAAAAGTCTCTTCAGGAGTAATACTTTCCAGCAGTGAAAGCTCCCAAGACTCAAAAGTAAACTGCACGAAAAGAAGAGTTATATCTAAAAGACAAAAATTATGATGTTCACCAAGGAAGGAACCTTGGCATCCTTAGCAGAACCCTCAATTCCAATGACACCCTAGCAGAACAGTGGCATGGTCAGCAAATGTGTCTCACAACAATTTTCATGTATTCTGTGTGATCCAAATATCTTCCTACCTTTGCAGTTGAGTTTACGGTTAAAAAACGATTTTAAGCATCAAAAGACAAACCTTGTTTTCAGTCTTCCCGTGCTTTACTGTGTGGGAGGCTGTTTCTGTAGTGTTCCAGAATGAAATGTCCTGGTACTGATGCCTGTAATCAAGGAAATGGGAGAATATGGGATTAATACAATAAAAAAGATGATCTGATAATTACCCACAGAAAATTAGTTCACTAAAAATGTTTAACTGATTAAAATGAAACAATCAAGGCCAAGACTCCTATTTATTTCAATTGGGAAGCCAAGAGTATTTGTAATCCCCACTTTAAAATTATAACCTAAAAGACGCACCACATCTGAGGGAAGTAAAAGGGTGGGAAAATAAGAAGTAGAATGCCAACTAGTTTCAGTTGTGCTGGTGTGTGTATACTGAAATATATATTTTATTTATAAATATTATATTGTATATATTTTATATGTATTTGTGTATATATAGTTATTTATTTATGAGACGTGACCATGTCTGCTTGCAGAAGACTGACTCATTTCACTTTGGAAATTAGTTATAATCAGATGGTAACAACTTTTGGTTACTAAGGACCTGGGCTGAACCCATGCCAGTAACTCCACATCCTCAGCTCTAAGTCTGCAGTCCTCCAAGCGACTCATGTCTTTGCATAACTCGGATTTCTGGACTCGAATAGGGACAGAAAACAGTTTTAAAAATGTTAAAAACTTGTTAAAGTTAAAATTTTGCACCAAATATGGTACTTTGATTATGGCATCTTTGGGAAGACTATTTAGAAACCAAATTTGACACAATAATTACCGGTCATGTTATCTGGGAAAACAGAAATAAAAGTATAAATCCTTAAAGACAGAGATAACTCCTATTTTCTGTATGTTCTTGTAGAGTTACATAAGACTAGCCAGTTAAATACCTATTTTTTAATTAAATTCAACTTTTCAAATAGCTCATTTGAACACTGTTTGAGTTATTACAGGAAATACTAGAGGCTTGCACAGTAAAAACAACTATGTAAGTCTAATAAACTCATGCAATATAAAAAACTGCTCAGGTTTACCTACTATCATATATGAAATACCTTTGCATTAATAGGAGCAAGACAAGCAATATACATTTAGACATCTTACAAAAACATCTCATATTTAAACTGTTTCTCTACATTGCACAAATTGCACACGCATTTATAAAATACAGCCACTGGGTTATGTTTTCATACTTTACTGATTAGAACGTTTTATAGCTTAACATCACACCTGCGTTGCTTTTATCACTAGACAATGTTGTCAGCCTCTACCAGGGCAGATATTTTAATAAAAGTAGGCTAGTTTCAATAACGCTTTAGAGTCATAAAACCATTAAGGCTAGAAGGGACCTCTGGAAATCACCTGGTTCAACTCTCCTCTCAGAGTCGGTCCAACTTCAAAGTTAGAGGTTCCTCAGGGCCTTGTCTTTGAAACACAACACTAAATAGCCCTAATAGTCTACAGAGCATTAAAAATATTAACGCAGTCGGTTGTTCTCACTAATCCAATAACAGATACATTAGATTTATCCTGTGTTTAAACTCAGCCACTATACTTATTCTGTCTCACATAAACAGCAACTTAGCTGTTTTTCTCTCAAGATCTTAACTGATTTTATTTTTATGCTATCTTCTTTTTATTTTAGACCCCTTATCGCCGAAAGACGGTAAGTACAAATATGTTTGTATAGTCAGTGGTGGTGTTTCTATTCTGGTGAACTATCGTTGCATTCTGAAGACTGGGGCTCGGTGAATTATGCTTTAGACTGCTATTATTCAGATACTTAGAAAAGCCAATAATCTGTATTCTTAAGGGAAAAATACCTGGATTTGTATCAGCTGTGGTGATATGAGAAAACATGTCCAACAGCAACACACTAACGTTCAACTGGTTTAATTTTGTTCTAATTGCTTTAGTGTTTGTAAAAGGTCCTGAAAAGTGATGTTTTCTTTAATCTCAGTATAATTGCATAAAAAAAAAGCAGCAGCACATCCTTGTTTACACTGGCTCCGTCAACATTTCTCATCAAAAGACATAGAAGAGCTGTCTTTTGGACCAAAAAGATGGTTTAATTTGCGGGGCACAGTCTGCTGATCTTACTAATTCCTCGTGGGAAATGAATCCTACAGCAAGGCCTCTGTAAGTACAGCTGGAAGATGCTGGCTGTACCCCTGATCAGCCTGTAATCCTGCTGGAGATACCCAATAGGGATGACCATCATCACAGGAGCGCAGACACTGCTGCCCAAGGAGTTGTATGGAGAACACACACCAACTCCTATGTAAAAGATAAGCGGAGGCCCATGGTATTCCATCACAAGTGTTACCACCTGTGTCTGATTTTTCTCAGTCAGCTGTCTTTGGGGAGTCTTTGGAGACAACCCAGGAATTGGAACAACTGTAGACCTTGATTCTGCATAACTATTTACACTTTTCCCTGCTTTTCATTACACACATTTGAGAAGAACACAAATAAGTGGGGAAAAAAACAGCCAGCCAATGAAATAAACTATGGATGTACTTAAGAGTTCAATGCAGTTTAATTACAAATACATACAAGGACAAACCATATTCAGCACTGTTTCACTGGTAAAACTGGAACAGTTTTTATGAAGCTCAAAAAGAAAAAAGCAGAGGAGAGGGAGGTATCAAGGGAACAAGTGCAAGAGCAAAAACACTGATGGCAGTACAGATTTTAGGTTTTTTTCTCTTAAACTTTTTCTTGGTCACCTTATTGACCTTCTCATCTTTCATGGCCCTCTTTATGGCCTGTTTCAGGGTCTTTCTTTGCCCTGGTCCCATGGGGTCAGCTTTTCTCAGCGTCCCAGAGGAAGCAGGAACAGTCACCCGCTGCTGATTTCTGACAGCAGAATAAGTTTGATTCAGCTGAAGCCAGGTATACAAGTGGTGTAAGATCAGAATCAGGCCTTCTCTGTTTGTCTTAGAGATACGAACTGTATCCTTTGAACTGCATTCTTGATGATATTTGTCACACACTTCCTCAGCAACTTCAAAAGCGTTTGAGTCCTTTGATTACCGTGCCGTTTACCTAGTATCTTAACTAAGAGGCATTTGCTTGGAACAGACATTCACTCAAACACTCCCTTTATTATCTTTTCCCTGAAGTGCAAAAATACTTTCATTTACCAACAGCCATATTAACATCCCTGGTTAAATATAAAGGAGTATTCTTTTGAGATCAAAAACGTTAGAAGAGTGATAACAGAGTATGAGTTTCTGTCCTAGATTTGCAGTAAACTCCCTGCCTGTGCTTGCTGCTTTAGAGAACCTTAGAAACTTCCTGCCTACCAGTTCTTCAGCATTCAGTATGCGGTCACATGTGACAAACTGGAGCTCTAAGTATCAATCTCGCTTTTCATAAAGAAAATTGTCTCTTGTCTCTAAGATAATCACTTAAAAATGGGTCTAGCGCTGTGCTTATTTTCAGGTTATTTCCCAGTTCTTTTAAACTGGTGCTTTAGGTCAGCAAGTGTGTAATAACTATGACTACTTGGCACTTACATTGCATACTTAATGTATGTCAATATCCATTGGAAAACTAATTCCCACACAGAAAGGTGAAGAGACTTAGCCAAAGGTCTCCCCACTTCTGTAGAAGCACCTTGAGTTACTTACGGCTGAAGGAGTATTTTGGCCAATGGTTTCCTTGCTGTGCCCCATGAGCCACTGGTATGGGCTCTGCAGAACCACATGAAAACACGTTTTCAGGTAGAATTTTAATAACAGGGTACAATAAGTTTTGAGAGTTGACTACACTCCAGTGGTCCAAACCGTTTGGAGGCTGCTGACCTAGTTTTACATTTATGATTACAGAATCACCAAAGTGCTCCCAGGTGCCTTATGACGGCACAGCTGTGTTACCAGGGCAATTTAAGTCACAGCTCAATGAAAAAGCTAGCTCAGTGGCATATTTGCTGAGCTAGAGAGCATACCTCTCCAGGTTTTTTTACTACCACTGCGCAGGGTATACTTCCAACCAAACCTGCTGATGTACAGGTAAGCCAGGAGCAGGATGAGAGCCTGTGCAGGTGTAGCAAGGGAACATGCCTTCTAGCAGCACTCTCCTGAAGCAGAAGTGTCCCCTGGAAGTATCCTTTGTCTTCCTGTTGTGTGTCCCATATCAGATCTAGCTGGTGAGCAAATCACGGAGGAGTGTTATCAGGTAGGGCTGGGGAGTGGCAATTGTATGAGTCACATTTTCAGCACATGGAACTGAAAGGCCTGCAGTGGGGACAGAAATGAGGCACCATGAAAATGAGAGTTCAAAGGCATATAAATACAAAGACATATAAAAATAATGGTTGAAATCTCAGCTGATGGGCAGGTGACTCTTGAATCGCATGTAGGTCTTAAGCAGTTCAAGCGCGGCTCCTGCATCAAAGCTCCATCACGAGGATGGCTAGTTTGGGTAATCTGAACCCCAGCTGCTAGATGAAGTGAGCCAGCTAGCGCTCCCAACATCAGTAGGCTGCCTGCAAGTCAAAGACACACACAGACCCACTTTGCAGTAGTGAACTGGTGTCCCCGATGCAGCCTGCTCACAGAGATTTCCTTTTCTCTTTGGAAATAGATGGCATATGCAGATTCTGGTCACACGAAGACTTTGGTATAGTGTTCATAGACCCAAGGCATTTGGTGAACTTCTTTCCTTTGCAAAGAAGAGAGCCCACCTGGAGTACTGCGTGCAGTTCTGGAGTCCTCAGTACAAGAAGGACGTGGACCTGTTGGAACGGGTTCCAGAGGAGGGCCACAAAGAGCATCAGAGGGCTGGAGCACCTCTCCTTTGAGGACAGGCTGAGGGAGTTGGGGTTGTTCAGCCTGGAGAAGAGAAGGCTCCAGGGAGACCTTATTGCAGCCTTCCAGTACCTAAAGGGGGCCTACAGGAAAAATGGGGAGGGACTCTTTATCAGGGAGTGGAGCGACAGGACGAGGGGTAACGGTTTTAAACTGAAAGAGGGGAGATTTAAATTAGACATTAGGAAGAAATTCTTTACTGTGAGGGTGGTGAGACACTGGAACAGGTTGCCCAGGGAAGCTGTGGATGCCCCGTCCCTGGAAGTGTTCAAGGCCAGGCTGGATGGGGCTTTGAACAGCCTGGTCTAGTGGGAGGTGTCCTTGCCCATGGCAGAGAGGTTGAAACTAGATGGTCTTTAAGGTCCCTTCCAACCCAAACCATTCTATGATTCTATAAATCCTCTTTGTCTTGCTCCCATAGTCAGCAGGACTATTTTGTCTGGGAAAGAACCGAGGAGCTGGATCCAGATTTCCTGCTCAGTGCAGTCACACCTACTCAGAGTGTGAAGTACTTGCTAGCCTGGAGCAGTAATAATTCACACTTACGTTGCTCAGATACCAATGAGTTTACAGGGTCAAAAATAAATGAGGAGAATGAAACCTCTGAACAGGTTGATAGCTTGTTGACACTGAGGGCTCAGCAAAAAGCTGCTTGCATTCCTCCAGTTCTGGGGCAAATGGGTTCATTCAGCCAGTGGTGGAAGTTAGGATAAATCTGCTGCAGCCACCTGCTGCAAGGTCATCATAGGAGATCAGAATTTCTTCTTCCTCCTGTCCTGGTCTTGTCTCTCCATTGAGGCTTTCAAGATGGTACCCAGAGGAGCATTAAGACAGACACACAACTTCTCATTGTACAGGAGGAGAAGCACAGCAGATTTTTTTCAAGGGCACCTGATTCTGCAAGAGGCTCTAGGCTCCTGTTTTCTCCACAGAACCCAAAGAAGATGCATGTTCTTATTTGCTTGGCTGAGGCATTTGACTCTTTTCAAACAACTCTCAGCGATGTCACATTCACAAGTGTGGTCTGCTGCGGCTCTAATGGGGAATACCACACAAAGTTTAACGCTTCTTTCCATGTATTCCATGAATTGCTCTTACTTGAGATCTTGCCAAAAAAACCTAGATGGCATTAATCCATTCCAGCACAGTCTCTCTCTAGCCCACTCTTTTTCTGTTTCTTTATAATGCAGATTGTACTGCATTCAATACATTAAATTTTCATAGCATGTTTAAGTATGCATTTACACTTAAATCCCATATTCCCAATATAGCTTGTGAGAAAAAAAAAAAACAAACCATGCGATCCAGGAGTTCCACCTTGCAACTCTCACTCATGAGAATAAACCTCACTTGTGAAGCCACTGAATACTGATTTCAGAGTTTGCTCAAAAGAGTTTCCCGTACAGTTCTAAGCCTATACAGGGACTGTTCATATGTGTATACAGACATAGATATATATACATACAAACAAATACATGGCCAAAGCAGTCAGCATCAGGTAGATTCCCAGCAGATCTTTCCAAATCCAAATGTGTGCAAATTTAATCAGTTAAAATTTCTACTAATTTTTTTTGCAGTTCAGTAGATGTTCAGTTGTCCAGCTGCCAGGTTTTGCTTGGGTTGCTGCAGTATACTGGCAATCAGTTCCCTCTGTGTCTCATACATCAAAATAGTACAGTTGGAGACTAGCCCACATTTCAGTACTTCCCAAAAGCTCCACATTAGCTGCTTTTACATTAACAATACTTCCTGGAGATATATTAGCGTGATCAAAAATATTGCCCAGAAGGAGTACATTTTATCTTACTCGATACTTATATTCTCTTTTCTTCTATTAGATTTCAAATCGGACAAGGTTTTTCTTAGGAGAGAAAAGAGAAACAACAAAAATATCTGATGTCCTCCGAAAAGCAGGAGATTAGTACCAGAGATGTTAACTTTTACCAGTGTCTGTTACAGCTGTTCTCTGGAGAACATTACAAAACCTATCAGTTTGAAATTTGGTCCAGTTCTTTTTGTTTCGTTTTTTTTTTTTTACTGTACCCATGAGTGTAACCAAACAACTGCACTGGTGAAAAGAAAATCTGGTACCAAACAAAGCTAAAAACTGGATCCTTTGAACTTAAAAGGAAATATGTTGCTCTGTGACATTTACACGTTTATAAATATAACCCCAGTGCTGACAGTAGATTAAAAATTACAAATAAGCTATCACAATGATCAAATAGAATAGCATGTGCCCCTCCATCAGACATTGCAAGGTCTTTTCAGGCCAAATTTTGTGTGCACAGTGGAACCAGGGGCCGCAGGACCTGTTCACATCAGCATTGATGCGAAAAGAATTGCCTGAATTGCTTAAAATTATTTAGGATGAGATTTAAAACGCCTTCCTGCTTCCATTTAAAGCAGTGTCAAAGCTCGGGTTCTCTGAACAGGGCTGGGACGCCTGTGAAAGCACGAACCACCTTGCCAGGGTGCATCCACAGATGTCTGTAAAGGTGAGAAAGGCTGGTGTAGAAACTATGCAGCAAATCATAAAGATGAGTGTTTTATATTCATCGTCCTGTCATGGAGCACTAGAAAACTCTGGAAAACTGAATGGCTTTGTCGTTGGCACATGATGGATCTTAAACATGTATGTCCAGTTCTGAGACAGTAGGAAGCTTTAAATATAGAAAGGTGTTTTCTGTTTCCCTTAAGATCCCTATTAGGACAAAAGTCCACCAGTCATATGGCAGAAGTATCATCGTTATTGACACATGTAATTCTACATAAACACATGCCACCTTTCCTAAGAACTGGAAAGGAATAGATGGAAGACTGGCAGCACCATCTCCTGGCAGATATAAGAAATAGGGACCACTTTTGTGTCAGAAAGTAGGGCCAAGTAATTTCTTTGTGGCTTTTAAGAAGACTGTAGCAGGAAGTAACTTCACAAGAGTGTATTCCCTCCCTGGGAACATTAACTTTGATATGCTTCAGGGAAGAAATGCATTGTGTGTTATTATAATTATGGAGAACACATACTCACAATTATGAAGAACAAATTCAGGTTCCTTCTACCTTTAAAAAATCTCTCTCATGTTGGCCTCCCTACTTCCCTATATATTGTAGTAATAGCAGATTTCAAAATTAGCACAGCAGGTAAGTTAGCCCAGTTGCAGCATATTAGCGTAGTCTTGGAAGACCACAGAAGACCACAGAAGTTCCCCATAGTCAGAAAATAATGGAATATGTAGATTTCAAGAGTTGTAGCCAAGTTTCTGTCTTGCTGAGTAGGTAGGGGAAATAGAGGGAAAAGACTATTAATACTGGAAACTGCTGGATCATTAATGTGGAATGCTATTATACTTATTTAGAAAGTGACAATGGGCCAAAAAGCACTAAGCGAGGGTGAGGCCTTTGGAGTAATGAAAGGCTGTATGGAAAAAAACATCTATGGAAATAAAAGGAGACTAAGTCAGATGAGTTGGTGAAAGACAGCTATGGAAGAGAACAGAGGAGAAAGCAAAAAGAAAAAGGAGAGGAAGAAAGGGATTCTGGAAACGTCTACATTTTTTTTCTTGAACAGTACAGAACTGGTAAGCCACAGGATCTCATTTATCAGAACAGTCTCAATCAGCAACGGGGAGAAGACTTAAGCTCATCGATCAAAATCTAAATATACCAGTCATCTTCTCTGTTAACTCTTGCAGATCTGTTCTTGGTATTAGGTCCCACGTTCCCTGGTATTAAACAAACACAACGCCCTCCTTGTGTTAACACAAGCATGGATGATGGCTTGCTGTTGGGGGTTTTTTTGCATGTTTTGGAGGTTATTTTACTTTGAGAAACTCCCAAGTGCTTTTAAGGAATTTTTTTTGCAGATGATTGTGAAAGTGGAAGAGACTTATGAACTCATTCATTCTATCCTCCTCCCAAAGGAAGAACACTCCTTGTAAGTCACCACGCTTCCCAGGACTTCGCCCAACTTAGACTCAAAAGCCACAAGTAATAGGGGATCCAATGATTCCCATGGGAAAACATGCAGCTTTATGCAGCCTACCATCTCCCACATGGGTGGGGTGGGGCTCTGCTTATCTCTCTAGCTCAGAACCAACATCAGGCCATTTTCCTCGGGGCATCATTTATTATTCATACATTCACAAAAGAAAGGTAATCCTCATCCTCCTCCAGGGCCTGCCACAAAATCTACCTTCCTTTCTAAGTGAATTATTAAACTGTATATTTTAGGAATCACTCTGGTTAGTGGGCTAACCTCTTCTGTCAAATACTTGTTTTAAAGGAGCTCTTCTTCTGAACAGGGTTAGCTGTCTAGTTAGCTGTCTCTGCACTCCTCTAGCTTTTATTATTTACACATTTTACTAGCTATATGTATTCAATCCTTTTGTTTATTTTTTTATTTAATGTGCTGTACTTGTAATATTCCCCACCAAAACACACTACGTGCTATTTCCCATTAATTTGTAATCATATCCTATGTATTTATCATATCCTTGCTTACACCTTAATTACATTAATAAAATGGCTCAAATTCCTTAATGGGGGAAGAGAAGAATGTATTCCTATCAATACTGGGTATCAACACACTCCCCAAGTGTTCTTGTACTGGACACAAGATGATACGTTTGTATGAATAAATAAATAAAAAATCACACCCAGACATGCCATCAAACTAGCCTACTGATACAAAATAAATTATTGTTATTAATGTGGAATAAACAATATTGATAAATCAATTTAACTTTTCCTAATTACTATTTACTGTTTTGCTATTATATTGTCTAAACGCCTTGATCTAACAATTCCATTGTGCTGGGGTCTGTCAAAACACAAATCACAGTCGATAACCCTAAAAATATTTACAAGCACTCAACTTTTATTGTTAAGGTGTCCTTGTGAGATAAGAAGTAAATAGAAGAAACAAACATATTCAGTGGGAAAATTCAAGTGATAACAAAAAAAGAAACCTTTTACCTGGTTTTCTGTATCTTGCTTTGACAAGTTAGAAAACAGTGAGAGATAAGAAAGTCCACCCCTCAATAAAAAAATGATCTCTACTGGATGTCTGCTGTTCAACATATGATCTGAAAATAGGGATAAATAGTTTGCAGATAAAACAAGACTATTCCAAAAAGATCCATCTAAAGTTGATTGTAAGAGTTGCAGAAAGATCCTGCAATATTAAATGAAAATGACATCTGATAAAATGGCAAATGAAAATTAACGTTTATAAATGCCACGTATAACCTTTACCAAATACTCACAATGATGAGCATTTGTTTAGTTGTCGCTACTTTGGAAAGAGATCTTGGGCTGCTGGTGGAGTATCAACTCCCTGAAATCTCAACTCAGTGGAAGTCAAAAAATAGGAAAGTCACTGGAATTAAGACATGAGCAGAGGAAAAGGATATATTAGATACTTCAGAATGGTTGTACTATATCTGAAAAAATATAGAAAGAGATAACTAGAATAAGCACAAATATGGAATAATTACACACAAGGGAAAACTAACTGAAATAAGAATTTTCATTTAGGAAAAATAAACCAACCTCAGAGTGTTACGACAGAACTCATGAATGACATCAAAGGAAAGAGTTATAAAAGGCATAAAACCCAACAATAAATCCTTTTCAAGAGGATTTGAGAGGATTTCAATAATCTTAGTGTACCAAGTGCCAGAAGCTTGCTAAGTTCTAAAAGCCACCAACTGAACTGTGTATAAAAGCAGCATAATTATTACTTGGAGGTAATAAGGCCATAGTGGAAAACCTAAGAGAACTTCCTGTGTCTGTGTTCCTCTGCTGGAACACTTCATCATCAGCCTTCTCTCCGGTCTGTTTCAAACTGAAATGTTAATTTAAAAAAAGGTTCATGAATTAACAATAGGCAAAATGAACAGTAACTGATTCTCAAGACTAGGTGGTGTTCATCAAAGGAACTTGAGGATGCAACAACTGAAATTCTAACTGTGGTGTAAATTCTTGCTTAAAACTTTCTTGGCATCTACGGAGTGGATTGTATCTGTGGCAGTGTGCTCTTCCCTTTTTCCCCCCCCGGCTCCTGCTCAAGCCATGGCCATCAGCGGGAGTTGTTATGAGTTGCACTTGAACTGTGGGAGATGGCTGGCAACATAACCAAAACACTGTCTGGAGTGGGAACCTAGGTATCTTGTTCCCATGAGAATATGACTATAGGTCCATTATCTTACTCCATAAATAGCGGACAGCCCAAGAGCCCTTTGAGCTCTCCTGCACGGCAGCGGGCTGCACGACAGGATCTCCCCTTGAGTGGGGACGCTCACTTAAGGTTCTTCTCCTCGAGGTTGAGAGATTCCTTGCCGCAACAGATTCTCGTAAGTGACTAATAGCATGCTAAACTTTGAAATCTTAGCTAAGGGATCTAAGGATTGATTGCGCATATATAATCCTTTAGACATAAACCGTTGACCAAGTCTGGGACTAGGATTGGATCCAGCCGCACCTAGACTCCTCTCTGAGAAGGAGTTTAGAAAGCAAGGGGGTGCTTTCTGAACCTCGTGACTCAACAGGAGGGTCTCCCTGAGAGCTCGCCTGACCCTGGTCTCTATGCAGTAAATGATCAAGTGTACTCTGGCATCGAATCTCGTAAAACACTGTCGCATTCACTACTAACTTTGTTAAATCACTGTTTTATGTTAATAAACATTTCACTACTCTCTTACAAGTGAAGTTATTCACTCCGCCCGCGACAGTATCAAATGTTCCAATATTTTTTAAAAATGTTTCTAGGTGAAAGCTGGAGAACTACTGACCTCTGCACAGATTAGTAGCAACTAGAATTAACGCGTACATGGACAGATAGGATTTACTAGGGAAAGGTCAATGTCTTTTTTGTCAACATTGCTTTTGCAAAGAGAAGTCTGGCCTTCTAAATTTGTTATGAAATTTTCTGAAGGTGTCAGCAAGCACTTGGATAATGGGATTGGAGAGAGATGAGTTGCTCAGATTTCTGAAAGACTTTCAACACTTTTTTGCCAAAGGCTTTTAAGGAGACTAAGCAACCACGGGATAAGAGAGAAGATCCCTGCATGGATTAAAATGTGGTTAAAAGACAAGAAACAGAAAAAGCGTACATGGTCACTTTTCACAGTGAAAGGGAGTCACTAATGCAACTTCACATGTCTGTGCTTATTCATAAATAATTTGAATAAGGAGGTGAGGAGTGACGAGACAAAGCTTTTTGATATGTTACTCATGGAAGGAAAGAAAAGGCGTGGCTGTGAAGAATTGCGGAAAGACCTTTCAATACTCGGGGCTCAATTCCCCACACTTGTGCTGTACAATATGGGAGACATCTTAATGGTTCTGGCACAGGACCTAATGGAGACCCATGCTCTTCTGAAGCCTGGGTAAGATGCCCTGTGTCATCTGAAATAGAACTAGACACCTACATAAGGGCAACCGAACTGAGCCTTCGGTGACTGGCAGTAAAATGATAGATGGTTGTGAATACAGATAGATGCAAAGTAACGCACGTGGGGAAAACACACTTCTACACTGTGTGTAGGGTAACAGTGTCTGAACTGACCATTACACTTCAAGAGTAAGATCTTGGAAATGTAATGTTATTTCTTTTTCACTATTTCATCAACAGCACATTGAATGTTAGAAACATTGAGGAACAACATTGAGAACAAGACAGGGAATAACGTTATGACACTTTAAAAATACACTGTACGCCCCTATCTTGAACACTGTATGCAGTAACAGTCCCACCACCACAAACTGAAATAGCGGAATTGGTAAAGTTCACAGAATAGCCACAAACACCTTCCATTGAAAGAAGAAATAAATGTCACTTGAACTTGCCAGTCTGCAAGAGAAGCCTTGCCAGACTGGAAGGGGATCTCATGGAGGCTATGAAGTGATGACTAGCATAGAGAAAGCAAAATTGTTTACTGTCCTTTCCAAAGCAAGAAGGAAGGATTATCAAATGGTGTCATGAAATGCCAGGTTGAAAGCAAAGAAAGCGATTCTTCATACATACAATTACACTGTGGAACTCCCTACTGCAGGATGTTATGGATGCCACAAGTTTACAAGCGGTAGAGCGTCAACAGGACAAATGTCTGGAGGAGATACATTGAGAGCTGCCAAGGAAGAAGACATGGCCGCTGATTTAGGGAGTCGGTAATGCAAATTGGAAATTCAAAGCGGGCCCACTGGAAGCTTCATCAGCAGTTTGGCCTCTTATAATCTTCCCATCTTTGGAGACAAGAAACCAGGAGACATACACTCTTGCTTTAAGTCTTATGCCTGTCTTTATGTTCTTACAAAAAAATGAATACAGAATAATTTTATTCATGCTATAGCTATTTAAGTATTTCAGGTTAACTAATGAGCAGTGTGGTAAGAAGCAGGATGGTTGATGGTGCTGTTTTTTCTCCATTTTTGCTGAGTACATCGCTTGCAATCATCTTTGCTAGAGGCATCTGCAAACAGATAAGAGATCAAGCTGATTTCAGAAAACATTAACTGGCACACGGCACGGCTGTAACCCAAGTAGCACCTTCCTACATTTTTATTGCAATAAGGTGTGTTGTTCAGGAACAGCTGACACACGGACCTACCACTCATCATTTGCACCTAATGCCACAATCCTCAGTTGTGCTAAGAAAACTACACAAAACCTAGCAAAGTGTTGTTATGGCTTGAGAAACCCACAACAATTTATCGTAATTTAGACAATTATTCTATCACGCGATGAGCCCTCCCCACCAGGGAGAGGGAACTGGGGAAAAACAAGGAAACACAAGGGCTGAAATATAAATATATTTAATAGGATAAGACTAAATAGTTAACAGTAACACTAAAGAACCAGTACTGATCCTGATACCAATATAACATATACAAGGATTATACTCATCCCATTCCATCAGTGGGAAGCTGTGCACTCCCAGCAGTTGACAGTAAACGTCGGACACTGTGAGCACTACAGCTTTGGGAGGAGGGGAAGGGCCCAGGGGTCCGGCACTGGGGCAAGCAGTTCTCTGGACCGCCGCCATCAAGAGAGAGAGAGAACTACACGGCAAACTTTCTAACTTATATTGAATGTGACATTCCTGGTATGAAATAACCTGGTATGAATAAGTTGGCCAGCCTGGGTCAAATGCCTGGGTCTCACTCCTCCTCATCCCTGCATCTACTGACTCGAAAACACTGAGACCTTGAAACCCACATACCCTATCTGGCTACAAAGTAAGTATTTTCACAAATTCAGATACTAGTCTTCTAAAACTGCAGTTTTCCCAAGCATCACAAAAGAAATTAGTCCTGTTTTGCTCAAACCTGGACAACTGCGACTAAAGTCACTCACATGGACTCAGAGGAAACCACATTCTGCAAATTGCCAACGTAACTGTGTGAGACACCACTGTGCGTCTGCGAAGATGTGACAAGGCTGGAATTCCCCTCAGGGCCGGCCTGCATCCTGAGCTCTCCCCAAAGAGGGGCAGCAGAAAGCCGGAGCCCCCTCCCTTTCCAGGGGAGCAACGGAAGGTCTCTGCTCCCTCCGGGAAACCGGTAAGGGCGCCAGGGCGAGGATGTCCCGAGAGAGCGAGTACACTCGGGGGGAGAAACGCTGCTCCCCGCGCCTCACGCGCTCACACCGCGGCCGTTGCCGGGGAGAGCAGCCGCGGTGGCACCGCCCACGTCGCGCCAAGGGCGGGCTGTCCCCACCACCGCCCCGCAAGAGCCAGGCCCCCGGCCGGGCCTCGCCTCCCCTCAGCGCCCGGCCCCACCGCCTAAGATGGCGGCCCCGCCCGCGCCCACAATGCTCTGCGGCTCAGCCGCCGCGCTTCCGGGTGCGGGCCCAGGAGGGCGGCGGGCCCGGCATAGCGCCAGGGGTCGCGGAGAGCGAAGTTTCCCCGACCGGATGCGAACGAGCGGGCGGACGGAGCAGGAGGGAGCCGCGCCCGGACCATGAGGCTCCGACTGTGGCTGGTCCCTGCCCTGGCGTTGCTGTGGGGGCCGGGCGGGCTGGAGGCGCTGGGGCGCCCGCCGCGCCGGCAGCGCTACGGTGAGGGGCTGGGCGGGACCGCGGCGGGCGCGGGACGAGGGGTGGGTGAGGGAGAGACCACGCCGAGGGCCGGGGTAGGCTCCCCATCTCTGCTCGGGGGGGGCCCCCCGTATCTGCTCGAGGGAGGAGAGTGGGGAGGGGGGTGTGGGGCATGGCCAGCGCTGTGGGGCGCCGTGAGGAGCCAGGGGCCTGTGGCCTGGCTGAGCGCCCGGCTGGAGGGCGGCCCCTGGCCGGGGACGAGGCCGCGGCCTGCCGCCGTGGTTGCCTCCCGGTGGGTGTGCGCCGGGGAGCGCAGGGCGCCCTGGAGACCGGGTAGGCCCCGTCCCCTCCCGCTGTGGCGGTGGTTCCCCCTTCAGCTGAAGGCATGGCTGGTGGTGGGCGGTGTGTTTGGGGGTCGCTGCGCTCTGCAGAGGCGTGGTGAGACCACTCTTCGCACCAAGGTCTGCTGAGGAGTTTTCCTCACGGGAGTTTGCATTACATTAGAGCAGGATGATCATATAAATGGCTTCCCTTCATAGTTCTGGTTGGAGAGTCACCGTTGCAGAGAGAGCCTGAAGCTATTGCAGCTGAATGTGACTTCTAGAAAGCTTAACATGGAGGAGTACCGTTGTTTTATTTAACTTCTGTAAACTTAGTTTTGCATATAAGCTTTTACTTCGGAGTGAAGAAGTTGCAAACTTCTATTGAATAAGGAAAAGCTTATCACCGAAATGGCAGTGAGCTGTTGCGAGAGGCAATAATCAGCTCTTACCCAGTCAGATGTCCTGTCTCCAGTTGGTGCAGCCAGTGGTGACTGCTTCAAGTCCCCTTGTCTTTGCTTAGATCTCTCAGCAGATTTCCCAACAGGTGTCCGGGCTGCACCTCTGTCCCTCTCTCCCACACCTGAGGTGGAGACTTGTGGTTCTGTGGAGACCTCATCAGTTGGTGACTGCAGGGAGCTGGGAAGGAATAGGATTCAGTGGTGGACGCTCCAGGAAGCATAACAGAAGCAGAACAAACACAGCATGTCCTTTCAACATCAGGCAGGTCAGGGAGCTCCTCAAACAGAAGTTGCATCTTGGCCTGTCAGATTTTTATGTCTTCTAAGTACCTATCTGCTTTGAATTTGTGTGATCTTTATTTGATAGTTTTTGTATTCTTGGCCTCCGTACCGTCGTGCCTGGACTATGAGCTCTTCTGTTTTTTTGAAATACTGCATGGAGGAAAAACTCCTTTCTTGTGTTTCTGAACTTTGATCATTTCTGTTGTCAGAAATGGTCAATATGGAAGAATTATTCATTTTCTTCACACCTTTAGTGACTTACAGACCTATGTAATTTGTCTCCTTTGTAATCTGTCTTTTTTATATATATATAAAAAAGTTTATATAATAATCCTTAGTATGGGAAAAAAATCATTACTTTATTGGTCGTTACTTTTGTCTATACACTTTTTATTTGTATTGAATTTTTATTTGAGGTGTATGACCGGACTGCAAGGCAGTATTTGTGATACAAAGGTACCATGGATTTATAGTGATGAATGCTTTTGGCTTTGTTTTCTTCCTGAGTGGGATTTTTGCTTTTTTTTTGTTGTTTAGTAGTCACTCTAAGATCTCTTTTCTTTTTATTTTTTTTTTGAGCGGTAATAACTATGCTGAAATACTTTGCTGCATAGATATAGTGAGAATTTCTTTTCCTTGTGTTATTTTATACACTGAATTTCATCAGACTTTTTGTTCTGTCATTCAGTAATCTAAATATATAAAAGCATTTTGTGAGGCAGCTTGAAAAATCCAGGTGTGCTCCATTGTGTTACATTTACCCACATGCTTCATTCTCTCAGAAGAGCCAATATATACGAGGCACTACTTCCCTAGTATCTTATTTAGCCACAGGTCTAGTAATTCATGCTTTGTTGTTATTATTACTTTTTTGTCAGGTAGGGACATCGAGTGTATTTGTTGATTAGGCTCCTAGATGATACCTGGAGTGGAAACTGGTCCTGCACTTGCCACTTTTCAGGCTGCCTGCGGCAAGCCCGGTAGTATAGTACTTGGATACCATGATTAGTAGTTGACCAGTTTAATTTTTTCAGTGCTTTGTAACTCTTGGGATAATACATTCATGTCCCGTTGACTTCTTGCTTATTTTTTTGTCTTGTTCTGAAGCCTTTTCTTGAGTCTTGGTCATCCTATCAAGACTGGCTTTCGGGCATCTTTTTAGTCTCCTCTGCAGTGAATGCTAAGGTCAATTACTCTCTTACTTTTTGCTACTGGCCTTTAGCATCCATTCTTGGGGTCATCTTTGCAGCTTACTTGTTTTACAAGCCCCTTTGATAATTTAGCTGGGTGGTTTCTTTTGGTATACAAAAGCTATTTCAGGTACTAGCCTTATGCCTTTTACAAGCTGCTCTTCAAATATCTTTGCCTACTTTACTGTGGTTTTATGTTCATCTTTTGCTGGAGTTCTGTTGTCCTCATCTTACGCACAGCTTGGTTTTCTGAAATATCTTCTTTTCCTTCTAATAATTTCAACTGTGCTATTTTGAGAGCTCTCTCTAACCACAGAGCTTGAGTTTTGTGAACTGAAATCAGATTTCTGGCAAGCAGTATCTTTAAGGAAGTTTCAAGGATTACCATTTTGTGATTTCTATTAAGAACTTTCTTGCATGTTTCTCTAAAAGTTCAGTTTTTCAGGAAGGAAAAAAATGATTATACCGCAAAGAACAGAATTTGTCAAAAAATAGAATAAGTAGATATAAAGACATGGGTTATTTCCCAGCATTTTTCAGCTAAAGTAATCTTAGGGTGTGGTGCTCCAGCAGTCTAAACTGATCTAAATTGGGACTGCCACAATCCTGGCCTCAGCTTTCTGATCCCTTCCCCATTCCTGTGAGCACATTCATGGAGCTAAGCTGCCTGGCAGTTAATCACTTTTTTTTTTTGGTAAGGGGTAGGGTGTCTGCATTTAGGTGTTTTCTGTTTGTGGAGTCCACTCCCTGGACTAGTGCACAGCATGACTGTCCAAGTCCCTGCCCTGTGTGTTGGGGGGTGGTAGGGGTTGTGCTCAAGGTGAAGGATGAACGTAGGATGGTATCCACCTTGGTTTGTTGCCTTTAGATGATCTGGAAGCGGTGCTCTTTTTAATAATGTTGACAACAGGGATTAATTTCTGTGAGAAGTGTGACTACTAGTCAATACAATGACTGTCGTTATAGTTTTACCTCTGAAAAATTAATGTTAAGTCTTTTAAAATTTTTCTTTCTGTTGTTGTTTATCTTTGAAGATAACCTTTTATAACTATTAAATATTAATGCTGTTTGTCTTGGAGCTCAGAGATATCTGAATGATAACAAGTCTTAAAGTACTTGAAAAGAGTAGCACTATAAATACCCAGCTTCAGTGCTGTTGAATACATCACTGAATATATCTAAAAAGCTGCTTGAATCTGTTTTACAACACAGTGGTATTAGTAGTGCACTGCCACTAAGCAGCATGTATCCAGGATTGCCCAGAATAGAGTTGATATGTAAAATGTGTCTTACTCTACCGTTATCTGTTTTGGATGAGATCTTTTTATCACAAGCTAAGCAGGGAAATAAAGAAATAAGATAGCTGTTCCTCTCCTGGGCAGATGCTATTCTTTGAGTCACTCACTGGTGGTCTTTTTCTACCTATTATATTGCACTAATAAAATCTGAGGCAGGTAACATGGGCCTGAGTTGTTTTTCACTGCTCAAATACCACGCAGAACTCAAAACAAACTGCATGAGCTAAAGAAATGACACATCATATACGGTTTGGTGCAAACCTACGTAATGTACATCAAAAGACTAGAATTTACAAGTTGTTGTAAGTAAAAAAAACAAATGATAGTAGGGTTGATGAACAAACTGGGGGAGCTGAGTCATACAGAGGGCAGCATAGAATCATTCGCAGTCAGTTTTGAATTCCGTTTCACACTTGGTGTGACAAAGCGCAGGAAGTCTGTAAGGCCAGGAGCGTAACTGGCTGCCAAAGAGTTAAGGGGTGGGAGGTTTAGTTCAGTGTCAAGAGCATGCAGTGAGATAATTAGTGACAAAATCCTTATGCAAGATTAAATTTCATCCTTCTGGACTGAAGCATCTGTAAGAGACTAAGGCAAGACCTAGATAAGGACCAAATGACTAATTTCCCTACCATAGTCTGCCAGTTTTGTTACTGTTTCTTATCCCACTTTAATATCCTTTGAAGCAAGATTTTTTTTTGATCTATTTTGGATTGAGTTGGTTTTGCAGTTTGACTCCTCAAGCCTAACTAAGGTTGCATGTGTATGTTGCCATGCACTATGTGGAGGAGAATCCACGGACATACAAACAAATAGCAGTATATTGCAGTGTGCGATACCTGCCCAGGATGCTGTGGGATTATTTCAAAATCATTGTAGAAATTTGTAGATGCAGTGTTTCCATAGGTGGTATTACAGCCTAAGTGATAACGTTACAGTCTGTCGTATGCTTTGTCTCCATGTAAGCAGCAAATGCTTCATATAGATGTGGTCTTATTGAATGCAAATTATCAATGTGATTTTTTTTGTGTTGTGGATTGGCCACCTATTCTGTGGAGGTACTTAATATCAAGGTTTTAAAGTACTTTTCTCAGGTTTGTTTTCTTTTGTTCATGTGAATCAGTCAATGTTTCCATTTCCAACTAAAAAAAAAAGAAAATGTGATAAAAGCGTAATTCCAAGAGAAGTACTCAAAGTCAAGAAAGTGAAGTATGTCAACACTAGATTAAATTCTAATTATTAAGAATTATTAAGAACATAAGTGCTCAGTGTGAGTTTGGTTTTCAGTGCTGCCGGTTTGGTCTGACCTCTAAGCAGCCAAAAAGGAAAATTCTTGTTTGCATTTAAGATTTGTGGTGGTTTTATTTTCCTTTACCCTCACTGTAAAAATGGAGAACTTCACTGCTGCTGTTTGTTGCTGATAGCAGCAGTGACTCATCTCGGTTTCACGCTTCTGCTACTCTGGAATTTTTTTTGTGTGTGTGCAGAAGCCCCAGTGTGGGTTTCTGCTCTGTGGCTGGAAGAGCCGAGCAAGGAAGCGCAACCAGCCAGCCCTTCAGCACAGGGTTCTCCTGATTGCTCTCTAATGTTACACCAGGATTTAATTATGTGTTTAGTAGTCAGGAGAGATTTATCTTTGAGATAGAAGTTTATATTTAACTTCTGTTATAAATAGGTTGATTTCCCCCCCTGGCTTTTTTATAAACTGCAGGAGTTTGAGTTTGCCTGTTTTCCAGGCTGATCAAGGGAAGTCCTTTGCTGTGTGTAATAAAAGGTTAACCAAGAGCCAGGTTTCTTTAACAAAGAGCAGTACATCCTGCTGTCCTGTTCTACAGATTTCATATGCTATACTCAAACTTGCCTGTTTTGGGGATACCCTGCAACCCTCTCAATGGTTCTGATGGTCTTCCTGGTGTCTTCTGGTCTTGCAGGTTTGTGAGACCGTACCGCTTGCCAGCCTGCAGCTAGTATGCTTTTTATCCCATATTTATGTCACTTGTGCCCTGCATCTCTTCACAATATCCATCCCTGTCTTCTTGTGCTACTCCTAATATGCATTATTTGTACTTTTTTTTCCTCCTTGCTACTTGCATTTTTAACCTGTGTAGGTACATGGACAGGGGGGTGGGATGGGAAGGGGGCTCTGTTAGGCGGGGAGGCACCTATAGCTGCTACCCGCTTGATGCTGATCTGTAATTATGGAGCTGTTGAACAAGAACATGGTATCCCTTGCATTCCCTGGTTTCCTTTCTCACCTTTTCAGATAGTTAATGAAATCCTAAAGCTCTGCCCCTCAGTGCCTGTGACGTAACTTGAAGTTTGGAAGATTGTGTCTGAGTGAGTCCATAGTCATATCCGCAAGGAGAAGAGATGCAGTCAGATGGCGAGAAGGGGTTGGTCTCACATGTGTAGCCCAGACAGTAATTAGTCTCTATCTAGAATTGGTTCCGCTCAAACTTATTTTGTGACAGAGCAGGATTTAGTGGTGTGGTATCTAAGCACATCTAAGTAGTAAGGCTGACAGTTTTTGGAGAGCCAGACAAATGATCTATTTCCAGAGAAGACTACATCCTGTGACTTGGCTGTTCTTGTCTGCAGGATATGTGAAAGCATGTGGTTTTTGGGGTGGTTTTTTTTGAGCATCAAGTCATATGATGCTGTTCTGGTTTAAGATGAGACAGCTGTATTGCCCTGGTTTCACTTTGAATATGAGGATGTTAATTCAGTGGGCTTCCTTATGTTTTTTATAATGTCAATATTTGAGCAGGATATTGCTTTCCCCCTCCAAAAAAAGTGCTTTCTACTTTCACTGATAGCACAGACTGAGTTAATAAATCAAGTAGATCAAACAGAATAAATTTTGTTCCTCACTGGTCCCTATTTAAGATGTGTTTAGTGAAGGAGAAAATTTGCAAGGTTGGAAGTGTGTGAGGTAACATGTAGGAGTCATTGGGTGTATTCGGCTGTACTCAAAACCATCAGAAATAGCAGTTTAAATATCTGTATGACTTCTGCTAAACAGAATTTGCACCCTTAAGGAAGTGTTTGTGCTGTTCAGAAACAGATGTCTGTTTTACTGTAGGGGAAAAAAAACTTCGGAGTAGTATAAGCGTGCAGCTGAACAAGTTTTTTCTAAGACGAGCTAGAGGGTGCTTTGTAGGTTAAGTTTTCGTGGTGCATTTCGCTGGGCATTTCTCAACGTGTGATAAGTACAGAGTAGTTTAGCCTGTGTAACTGCAGGGAAACTGTACTATGGAGTAGCTGGTAGACAGTAAATAGTCAGCCTACCTTTACCTCCCAGTGCGAGGTCTGTGTAACCGTACCCTGAGGCTTTGTCTGTGCTGGTGACTAACTGGATTCGGTCACCTTGTTTTCTCACGTGGCTCAGCAAGTTTGGTGCAGCTGGGATCAAGTCAAAAACATGCCTTTTAAAACATTCAGCAATGCTGATGTGGCTGGCCCTTCTTACTAACAGGTTTGTCTAGAAATGTCTTTAAACAGAGTGTAAACCTTTATCCTGTTATGTTTTATAAGCAGTCTGACGTACATTTAGTTCTTACTTTCAGCCTGTTTCTCACACAACTTCTGTTCACGTATACTTGATGAGCAAAACAGCAGCCACTCTTTGGTGGAAACAAGTAAACACGATTTATCTAAACTGTTAAAAGCATGGGTTGTTTCACATGGGATAAGCATTTCAATTCACTTTGTTTTCCGTCTTTGGCAACGGCTCTGTACCAGATGTACCAGAGAAAGATGTAACAGCACGTGTAATGAGCTGTTACGGAACAGCTTTCCCACAGATGGATCTTCTCAATGCATCCTCTTCATCAACAGTCTCCTAAAAGCAGTGCAAACTGTTACGAGAAGGTACCCATAAACATTTAGGCATGACTGCATCCTGCCTGGTGAAGACCATGTGTGTGCCCAGTTGAGATATGGATATATTGAGGTATGAATACATTGGCCTTCTCCATTAGCATTCCCTGGAATGGTGCTCCAGTCAAACGATCCCTCTGTATTGCAGCCAGTAACCGACTGTTACCACAAACAGCGGGGCAGCTGTTTTGTGTGTGGTGATGGAGACTTGCTTTAGCTCTTATGGTTAAGGTTGGAAAGACTCCAGAATGTGTTCCAAATTCTGACTGAGGCTGTGAATTATATTTGAAGTGGCTGTATTTGGTTACTTTAATTAAAATATTTTTATGTATAAAGAGGGTCATCATCTAAATAATAATAATAAAAAAAAGTAATAGCAATAAAGAATATGGAGCCCTTCAATCATTCAGTCACTCCCCAGCTGAATCAGAAACATTGTTATTAGCCGCTCAGAAGCTTTTGTTAAGCATTTGGTATCCATTGGAAGTCAGCTCAAAATTAGTGCGCAGATGGTAGTCAATGAGTGCAACACAAAATACAGGCTGGAGCCCTTTTTTCAGACTTGGAGGTACCGACGATTTAACAGTCACACAGCAAGCTCCTCCCCAAGCCTGTTTGCTGTGCTTGTTCTAGGGCTGCTCTCTGTAGGCTTGCCCTCCCATCCCAGTGCTTTTTGACAGGAGGTTTGTTTCTGCTTTTATTCCCTTTGGGATGGTTGGAGAAGTAACTGCAATCTTTCCTGCGGACCCCTCTGATGCTCTTGTGGTCATTTTTAAATCTGAAAGTAATATTTTAAAATATATTGGGTTTTGTGTTTTAAGTGGAGACATTTTCTATCATTGGATATTTGTGAAGAGAGTTTTTTAAAATATTAATTATATCTTCTGGATTAAAACTTCATGCTTCTAGATAAGCTTAACCTTTCTATAAATACTGCAGTTCAAAAGAGTGCTTGTGAAATGGCTGACTTGCCACATTTACTTGTTGCTTTCCGGGCAGTAGGCTGGGCGTGAGATCATGGGAATTTACTGTTCTGCTTATGAAAG
This sequence comes from Rissa tridactyla, assembly GCF_028500815.1. Lineage (NCBI taxonomy): Eukaryota > Metazoa > Chordata > Aves > Charadriiformes > Laridae > Rissa > Rissa tridactyla. The sequence goes on along the minus strand of NC_071468.1, from coordinate 110,142,377 downwards.
CTGAGCTGGTTGGAGAAGGATGCCATTGGTATTTCAATTGGTAGCTGAGCACTTGAAGAGAAACCTCCTCTTTTAAAAAATATGCGGTGGGCTCTGACTCAGTGAGCTAAGCAGTTGCCCAGCACATTCTTGAGCTCTTTGCTGCTGGAGCACCCTGCTGCAATGCGTACTGGCCCATAATTTACTTTAAAGATACTTTGCTGTGTCTCCTAAGTTGCAAAGTGTAGTGGCGATTGCCTTTTAGCCTCGAAATGAGGTGGAAGAAAAGGAGGAAACAGTTGGTGAGTTCAAAGCTGGGGACAGAGGTAAAGTTACTGCTGTGGATTTCTTCTTGGGGACTTTGGGGTTATCGTCTGTGTCACCAATGTTCCTTCCCTGTTTCTCTTACAAACCTGAGATGTGTTATGGTCTGGCAAGGTCATGTCCCCCCTCCTCCAGGGATCAAGGCGCAATGAGGTGAAGGCTGGCAGTCGTAAACAAACAAATATTCATGATATCCGGATGAAATTTAGGTCTCCTGCAAAAAGAGAGGAATGCAGAAATCTAGGAGGGGGCAGAAGGGAAGGAACCACAGGAAAGTGGTCTGGGAAGACCTGAGTCAGCTCAGTGCTGTTGAAGCCCCTGGGAAATGGCTGTTGGGCCATAGTGAAGATAATGAGGAAGGAACGCCAAAAAGATTATTAAACTTGAATAAAAAGTAGTCAAGTATATGCCTGCTGTGGCTCCCATCCACAGACTGCTGTACAGTTGGACTCTGTACAGTTCTGTTTGTTTTCTTTTAAATAATGACACTTCATCTTTTATTTTCAGTAAGCCATGACCATGGATTCATTTTCATGGTATGAAAATTTTACAGAAAAAATTTGGTTTGAGTGTGTAACCAGTATATTTTTTTCCACATCCTTCTGATACCTGAATTAGTTCACAGATTTATGTCTAGCAGCAGCATGTCTTCAGCCTTTACTTATGTCGCAAGTAAAATTAAAAGCAAACAAATTTAGGAAGGGTAAGAGGAAATACGAACAAGTGCATTCTTGTTTCAGGGTTACAGGAACTAGGAGTGTCCTGTGCTTCATTTGTTACTTTAACAGAATCATCTTACTCATGTTCATCAACTCTGTAGGTCTTGCTCTTGCTACCTTTCCGGTGTCTCTCTGAGGCATTTCTGGAAGGGCGTTTGTGTGTAGTAAGGTGGAGCAGGGCTTCTGAAGTTCTCCTTGCCTACCAAATAAAAGAACGTAATTTCTTTAGCAGACTTCTCAGGTCTCTTGCCATGAAACTGGGACATTTTGTCTGGCCACGGTGGCAGCTGCATCTTGCTTTTTGGCATGACCCTCCTCCTGGTTCTGGGCGGTATTTTGGAAGCAGAGGTGGAAAGGGGCAGGAGGAGTAGTGTTTTGCAGCTGGAATTGTGCCCCTTGGGCAGACCTTGTGCTTGGCAAGTCCCCATGTCAGCAAGTCCCAGTGTCAGTAAGTCCCCAAACAGCGCAGGAGTGGTACCACACCTCTCTTGATTCATGGCCCACACACTTGCTCTGTATCACAAACCAACACTTGGTATCCCATATATCAAGATTCACTTTAATTGAGGGGTCTGCTCTAGCTGACGGTGTGTTGAAAGACTCTCAAATTTAATTAAAACAATTTAGGACTAGACAGTTTAATGAGGCTTTTTCCAGAATTGATTTTCCCTGCCTGTCCCTACCCTTCTCCCAGGTGGTTCTGGATGAGGGCAGGTGCCAGACCATAAGCAATGAATTTTGATGGGCTTTTTAAAGAAAAGGGATGTTTTGGGGGGTTTTAGGTATTTGGTCACTGTGTGGCTCTAGTGAACCTTCTCTGCAGCGTGTGGCAAGCTACCGATGATGGCACTGCCTGGCATGCAGCAACTGGGCACATAAGGGGAAAAAAACGCAACATGAAGAAGGTGGTGGAAACTTAGCTTTGCATATAACCCGAAACGCATGGTAATCGATTGCAGGTGCTCTCAACCTGTGGGTTGTAAACAGAAATCAGGAAATTGCAACTGCACTGCCCTTCCTGCGTTGCTCAACAGCAGGGGAGTGGCAGCCAGGTGGGAGAAGCCTGGGAGCCGCTGCTCCGTGGCTTCCGCTGCAGAAGGCAGCTGTGTTGCCAGTCTGTCACTTTGCTAGTAGGTCTGGTGAAGGGCCAAGAGGGCTGTGAGGTCATCTTTTCCTTCTGCAGCTCCCTCACTTCCAGTGTACACAAGCACATGAGTACACATACACTGGTGGTGAATTCTCCTCCCCCTCATAAAATAAAAAGGGAGGTGCTTGCCTTGGCCCAAACAGTGTGCCTGTTTTTAAAGGCTTTCTTGGGCTTTAGAGGCATGATGGTACTGAGTGTCAGGTTTTAAAAAAGAAAAAAAAGAACACCAAACTTCAGGAGCTATACCAATCTGCGTTTCAAGTTGGCAATCTTCACTTGTTGCACAAGAGCCAGTAAAACTCAGCTTCCTAGTGATGCTGCTCACTTAAAAGTCCAATAAAATGCATGAGGTTACTTTGCTGGGTGGCTCGCTAGTGACTGGGGGCTCTGAAGAGGTGGAAGGACATCTTTGTTAATAAACCCCCACTTTGGTAGCTGTCATATCTGGTTTAGAAGCATAACTGGAAATGGAGGGGAAAAATGATTTTTTTTTTAATAAAAAATGACTGGATGAGCACTTCTGCCTCTTGTAAAACACAGTTGACTCCACATTTGGTGCAGTGAAAAGCATGAACGCCCCTGTCAGAAGGAAGATGGTGATGTGGGAATACGGGCCTCTAAGGCTGTAAATAGCAAATTAATTGATCAGTGCTGGTGGAAGTGAAGGCTGTTGTCAGGTGTCTCGCTGGGTTGTGGGTGCTCTGGAATGGAAGAGCCTGGGCGGGGGGGGGTGCTCCTGGAGAAGGGCTGCCTTAGAAAGCAGCAAGAGGCTTTATCAGCAAGAGTCAAACACTGTTGGGAACTGTTTAGTGCACTTGTTAACAGAGGAAGCATCTGCAGAATATTGGCCTGAATTTGTAATTTGTGTGCCGCTCCCCATAGGGGTTTGGGCCCTTCATCTCCCTCCTCTGAGCAAGTTTTCACGTTCTGAGTAGGGAAATCAAAGGTGTTCTGCATGATGATAAGGTACTGAGAAACCGGGGTACCTGGAGGTGCCTCATATGAGCTACCTCATTAGTTATTTCTGATTGATTGAGCTGTGCAGCCATCTGTTTTCTGACTACTGTCAGACAGAAAGGTAATAAATGGAGTTTGGTAGAAGTTTCCTTGGTTAAATTATTTTCTTCCTCAGACTCGCGTGGGGACCAGCAGGTGGGGAGGAGAGTGATTCACACCAGAGAAGTGCGGATACCCTCCCCAGTTTCCAGAGGGCAGCCAGGGAGGGCATTGGCTCTCCACAGCTGTGGCAGTAAAAATGATAGCTTGGTTGCTCTAAAATTGCTATGAGAATTGAGCTAAATTCTTTGTTTGCCTTTCTCAGATCGTGTCCTGTCTCACACAATTTCTACTTGCCTGCACAAAATGCACATTTACAACAGTTATCCTAAAATTAGAGCAAACTGTGATCTTGCTGTTGGAATGGGAGGCTCTGTTTTGCTGTTTTGTGTGTGCGTTTGTGAAAGAAAGAGTCTCTTGAAACTAAAACTTCCCTTGTTCTTCCAGACACAGTTGAGTCCATGCTTTCAGACTATGACATCCTTTCTCAGTCTAGCATCCAGCAACACTCACTGAAGAAGAGGGATCTCCAGCCTGAGACTCACGTGGAGAGGCTCTTAAGTTTTTCAGCCTTGCAAAGGTAACTAAATCATCAGCAACAAAACAGTTGCTGATTATTTCAGTTTACATGATGACTAATATGCAGTTCCAAACCCAGAAATAGTTATCTTGTTTTCTGTCATGACTGGCCAGTTCTCATAAATTAGTGATCTGCATGGTTATATGACTTCAGAGAGGCTTGGGGGAAACAGAAAAATGAGTTGCATTGTATCGCTGTGTTTGCTGAAGCGTCAGTGATTTTAAGATTTCTTTTGCTTTGTTCTTAGCTTTAGTTTCATGTAGATTACTTCCACTGATTGGGTTGGATCCCACTACCTCATCTTGGCAACATAGTCATGCTTCTGGACTGTCCTCTGTTTCTGGAAAATCTCTGCCTTCAGTTTGGGGAGTGCATGTGGTCTGTTGCCCAAGAGTTTAATTTTATTTTTTTTTCATGGAGGTTTAATCCTCTTCCTACTGAGTGTAAATTTCCCATTCAATAAAACAGTTTAATGTTTTTGGTTTTTTGTTGGTTTTTTTGTTTTGTTTTGTTTTGTTTTTTTTTTACAAGATGGGAAATAGAAACACAGGTGAAAGGGGAAGCAGAGGTAGAAGAGAGCAAGCACAAAGGTTGTAGGGATGCTGTTCTGAGTGCCAGAAGAGTGCCTGACAGGTATCAGAGTGCTGAAATTGTGAATCTGAAATGGGGGAGTAGGGTGAGAATAACGCTTTGTATTAATTAACAAGTGTAGGTTGATTTTGTTCATCTGACGTCTTTGTCTATGAGTTCTCGTGTGCTTTCCCCATCTGTCATCTACAACTACAACTGTCATGCAAGTTGTGAATATTTTTTAAATCTCTAAATGCTTGGAGTGGGGTAGCAAGTATAAAAGGTTCTTGGGATCAAATGTCTGGCTGTCCCTGTCGTGAACTGCCTCACGCGCCCTGACTTTATGGCGAGGTTGCAATACTGCCAATGATAATTGCAGAGGGGCATACCAAACATCTTTGACCCAAACCCACATAAACCAAGAGCCCATGTGGCTCCTTCCAGAGAAGGTACTCTACTTACTTCTTGGGATAGCCTTTAGTTTTTTTGACACTTTGTCATAAAAATCTACAGAGTTCAGATTTCTTCTTATATTCTTCTGACTATTATTTTGGAAAATAAGAACTTTAAGATAATTTAACTTCAAATAGGTAAACAAATTCCTTGGTCTGATCTTCTATTAATAGGTACTGGTAACTGGTTTTGCTTGACTGCCTATGCAGAAGGTGCATCATGAGCAAACCATGACTGTTTGGGGTGAAGGGTGTGTAGGGTTTTGTTTTTAATTGAACATCTTTGATGCTTTAAAATTTTAACGCTTACAGTTATGACTTACGCAGCATATGTTTTTGTAACCTGCTTATCAGAGTTAATGCTTTTGAACGTCTTTGTTCAGTAAAATGGGGACTGGATGTGTCTGTTTTTTGTAATACTTTGCTTAAAAATAAATGGAAGTAAATTCTTTTACAGGCACTTTAAATTATACTTAACTGCAACTGCTGAACACTTTTCAGAAAAATTTCAAGCATTAATTGTGAATGGTGAAGGCAAGGAAAAGGAGTATCGTGTTCAATGGCAAGACTTTTTCACTGGACATGTCGTTGGTTAGTATGGACTAGACTGTTTCAGTACTGAGAAGGCACAGCTTTGCACAAGTCTCTTGGCCAAAGGAAATGGTATATTGCCCTCATTTTCATCAGATATGATTAGAATGAACAACTAAACTTAATTCTCATGCCGCTTGGGTTTTCTGGGTTTTTTGGTGGGTTTGGGATTTGGGGTTTTTTGAGTTATTGCACCAAGGTTCTAATATTAGGACTCTTTGGTTTGGCAGAACACAAAGGTATAATTTACTCAGGCAGCGGCTTGTGATTTTTTTGAAAATGATGATGGTGGCTTTAATTACAACTGGAATGTAGGACTTAAGCGTTCCTTGTCCTGGAACACAAAGTCCAGGTAGTGATGATGAAGTGTTGCCCAGATTGTTATATTAAAAGTCTTTACGATGGTTCTTTGCAGACTGCTTTTCTGCAAAGAAAGGGTATCTTTCTGATGTTTCTGCTAAGTTGTTTTGATTTTTATGTTGCCTTTGTGATGTGGTGAAAGTCTTTTCCACTGGAATGCAGGCTGACACCGTGAAACTGCTGTCTGATAGTGGTAAGATGCAAGCTGCTTTTGCTGGCAGAAATATTCTGTGTCCCATTACTAATCCCCACAGCCACCTCAACACTTTCTGCAAAATTATCAATTAAATCTAAGTCTTGATGGCTATGATCATGGGGAAGTTAAGGCTGGGGGACAGTGATGGTTCTTTTGTTTTGTTTTCTGTAAACCGGACAATATAGTGTTCTTCGGAGGCTGAGGAAGACAATTTGACTTGAAGTTTAAAGCAAATTAAAAAAAAAAAAAGCATCTGTGCAGGAGTGCATGCGAATAGAGCCAAGTTAATTTATTTTTATCTTGCTTATGTTAAAGGAAAGCATAATTCCAAGGTTGTGGCGCATATTGGGGATGAAGACTTTACAGTAAGAATCAATACTGATGGAGAAGAATACAATATAGAGGTACACGTTACTGTTGAAAGCAACATTCAGACAATCATCTCTTTTCCCTGTTGGTGTTTCTGGTTAATTGCATTGACACCTCTGTAGCTCATAATATACTTGGTGGTGGTGTTTGTTCTGGGGTGAGGAGGGAGAGAAATGTGAAACAACTTTGACTTTCACCAGTGCTGAGTTTTATTAGTGAGTGACATTCTCTAACATTAGCATGTTTTAGATACATCAGGGAGAAGGTATGTTTCAAACAGGAAGGGGTTTTAGAAATAGAAATGGATAACATTAGTAGTTAGTGGTGATCATGTTCTCTAGAATAACAAACTGTGCAGCTTTCTGAAGAGAGCTGAGCTCTGTTGAGCTTTCTAAAATTTTGGCTTTTGTTGCAGTTTGGAATTTTTCCCATTCTTCTGGCTTTATTTGAAAATCTGTTATTTTTCCCTGCTCCCTTGTTTCTGTTTTTCACCACTTTCATTGCTTGTGTTATTTTAGACTATTGGTTTAAAAAAATATTCAACAAATATATAATTAGAGACTATCCTAATGAGTTGTTAAGTGCAGTATATTCCCAGACACAAGCTGTATTAGAATGGCTGAATAACAGTAATTATGACTGAGTGTTATATGGATATTGTAATAGTCTCCAAACCCAAGGATATGCAGAATTATGGGTAAACCTGGGAAATCCAGTCATGTTAAAGTGTAAAAATGTGATTAGAATACCCAAACCAATGTACTTGTGTTTTACATTAAGATCATATAATAGCTCTTTGATTGTGATTTAAAGCATTTTTGTGTTTGTGGTCCAGAGTCATAGTCCAATGCATTTGTGTGTGTTGTACGTGTAAAGCTGTGGAGATTTCATGGTACATACATATAATTTTTTTACTTACATAGACTTAGTCTTTGCATTCACTGTGTTCCTAACTAATTGCATTTTTGTTTGTCTTCTCCCGTCAGCCACTGTGGAGATTTGTAGATAATGTGCAGGATGAAAGACTGCTGGTCTACAGATCTGAAGATATTAAAGATTTCTCAAGATTGCAGTCCCCCAAAGTGTGCGGTTACTTAAAGCTGAACGAAGAAGAACTGTTGCCAAAAGGACTGGAAGACAGGAAACAAAATGAAGGTGAGCGTCCGTGCCTTGGGAGAGCAGTGTCTTCAAAACAAACGCTTGAATTTTGGCTATATCAGTGAGTAAGATCAGAACCTGGGCAATAATCTGCGTTGCTGCTCCTAGTTTAACTATTAGCTCTTTAAATTCATTGATGGGGGGGAAAAAAGCAGCACTCTTCCTCATGCCCATCCCCATCCAAAAAAGCCCAACCACAGAATCACAGAATCTTCATGGTTGGAAAGGACCCTTAAGATCATCGAGTCCAACCAAACAACCTACAATCTCTGCCACTGGAGCATGCCCTGAAGTGCCAAATCTAGACGTTTCTTAAACACCTCTAGGGATGGTGACTCGGCCACCTCCCTGGGCAGGCTGTTCCAGTGCCTGACCACTCTTTCAGTAAAGGAATTCTTCCTAATATCTAATCTAAAGCTCCCCTGCCACAACTTCAGACCATTTCCTCTGGTCCTGTCATTATTCACCTGGGAGAAGAGGCCAACACCCACCTCTCTCCAACCTCCTTTCAGGTAGTTGTAGAGGACAATGAGGTCTCCCCTCAGCCTCCTCTTCTCCAAGCTAAACATGCCCAGCTCCCTCAGCCTCTCCTCAGGTGACCTGGTCTCCAGACCCCTCACCAGCCTGGTAGCTCTGCTCTGGACACGCTCCAGCACTTCAATGTCCCTCTTGTACAGCGAGGCCCAGAACTGAACACAGGACTCGAGGTGAGGCCTCACCAGTGCCAAGTACAGAGGCACCATCACTTCCCTGCTCCTGCTGGCCACGCTATTCCTGATACAAGCCAGAATGCTGTTGGCCCTCTTGGCCACCTGGGCACACTGCTGGCTCATGTTAAGCTGGCCGTCCACCAGCACCCCCAGGTCCTTTTCTGCTGGGCAGCTTTCCAGCCACTCTTCCCCAAGCCAGTAGTGTTGCTTGGGGTTGTTGTGACTGAAATGCAGGACCCGCAACTGATGAAAGGAAGAAACTGTCACTCAAGGCATGTTTCTTCCTGGCTTGTTGAAAGGATGTTTGGCCCTACCAAAGTGTAGGCTAAGGAGAGGAAGTGATTTCATCAGGCCTAAGCGGTGTTTGTTGTGATAGCTGGCAGCAATGTAGGTACACTTTCGAAGGTGAACATTAAAACAACTTAGTACTTCTGTGCCCTGTGCACCTGGTGGTGACTCAAAGAATCCATCTTTTGCTGTGATGGCGTTCTGAGACTTTTTGGTCCCTTTTTCCTCCATCCTTTGCTGTGTCAGCAGAGGTTGGGTTAATGACTAGGAACAAGAGGAGGAGAGGTGTTAAGGCTGAGGCGATGACCATAAAAGCTCTATAGGTAAATCTGTTGAATAACTCAATTTTGCTACTATACTTACGTTTCCTTACAAGAAGTTTGAAGACTCTTATGAAAACAAAATTTAAAAGCAGTTACTAAAAAAACCTTTAAACTAAACATCCCCATTCTGCCCTCAGAAACCCACCCAAACTCACATTCATGTCCTAAATAAGGACACAGCAATGGCAGTTTTACTGAGTGCTTATTTAATTTTATTTAAAATGTTCACATTAGCAAGCATCCATCGGAAAAAAAGAGCTGTTCCAGAGACCTCCAAAAACACGTGCAAGATGCTGGTAGTGGCAGATCATCGTTTTTTCAAGTATATGGGCCGTGGGGAAGAGAGTACCACTATAAACTATTTGGTAAGTTAAATATACTCTGTTACCATTTGCTAGAATAAATTCAGGAAAAAATAGTGATGCAGTAGTTAAAACAATGTACAGCTTATACTACTTCTATACAACATAATGTATTTACTTCTCATGGCTATGTGTGCTTTTTACCTGGGAAGATGCCAAATCATGCTTTAAAAATATTTTATAATGGTGATACTGTAGTTAAACAGTCTTCAAGTTTCACTTATAAACAAATCCCTTACCTTCACATACTTCTCATGGCTGTGCTGATTTCTACCTAAGAAATTTTCTTTTTCTAGTCAGAGCTTTAGAATCTCCTGGATTTTGAAATCCACTGCTAACAATCCAAGCATCTTTATAGTTCAAGCACACTTAAAGCTCATAGGAGAGGCAAACCCAACTTGTATAGATCCCCCTCCCCCTCCAGATTCTTCCAGGATCTGCTGTCTAGAACAATAAAATTAGAAGCAGGCATGGTAAACAATTTCATTGTACATAGGTGTTGTGGGTTAACCCTAGCAGGCAGCTCAGCTCCTCCCAGCCGCTCGCTTACTCCTCCCTGGTGGAACGGGGAGAGAATCGGAAGAGTAAAGGTGTGAGACAACTTGTGGGTTGAGATAAAAACAATTTAATAGGTAAAGCAAAAGCTGCATACACAAACAAAGCAAAATAAGGAATTAATTTGCTGCTTCCCATAGCAGGCAGGTGTTTATCCATCCTCAGGAAAGCAAGGCTCCATCACGTGTACAGCTTACCAAGTAACTCAGCCAAAACCAGTACAATTGAATTGTCTACCTGACAACTTTTTGTGAAATAGAACACCTGCCCACAGCCTTTCAGCAGAAGTGGAGAGTATGGGTTTGGGGACTGGAGACAAAAACACATGAAACTACTTCTGGAGGTCTGTTGTTTGTCAAGAGTCTCTTTCTGCTCCTGAATCTTTGAAATGCTAATCACTCTGTTCCACCTTTGCTGGCTTTTTGACCTTTCTGTCCCAGAAATGTTTACATTCCCTAGGTAACGGAGCCTCAATTTGTGTGTTTGCAGAGATGTTATTATCTCAGCATCTGACATATGTTGAGACTAGCTTACTCTTGTGTTTCCTGGGTAGATGCGTACTGTTAACAACGCAGTGATTGGAAAACTCAAGCATAAGCTGTTATCGAGTGTCTCTGAACGTCCCTTCTCATTCTGAGCAAGTTTGATGGCTTATATTTAGTAGAAGGTGTTTTTTAGGAAGATGAGAACAGCTTGAAAAGAGAGGTATTGATAGTGAGCACTGATGAGAGACTTTCTGGAACCTTGTGCCTGAACCATAATGAGGAAAATAACAGGTTTTTGGCTGGGAGAGGGAAGCAAGCCTCAGGGGTCAGTTAAACTAGTTAAGCATCGTGCTAAAACAAAGCAGTAAAAACAACTCCCTCCTCTGCCCTTCCCCTCAAAGAAACATGGAAATCTCATATATGAACAAAGGGTTTCCCAAGATGTTCTTAATATTGTTGCTCTTCCACTACACAAATGAAAGCGATAAATGGGAAAGTTTGTACTGCTTTTTTATGATGGAAAATTTTCAAGGGTATTTGATAATAGTCTCTGGATCCAAGTGCTGTTGTTTTTGGATTGGTGAGTATGTCTGTTATGTTATATGAGGTTCAGTCTTAATTTGAAGTGGGTGTTTCTAGAAAAGTATGTTGCAGCTTCTCTGAGTGTCTTAAACTTTATTACATGAAAGCTCAGAACTAAATAACTTGTTTTTCTTTTCTATGTAGATTGAATTGATAGACAGAGTAGATGACATCTACCGAAATACTTCCTGGGACAATGGAGCCTTCAATGGGTACGGCATACAGATAGAGCAGGTATTGACTGAACTATGCAAAGGGTTTCCAATTTAAAGGATAAGAATATGGTTTAGATATCAGGGTTTCTGATTATTTTATCTGGATTAGAGCTAAAATAATCAAATCCTACATTATTAACTCCAGCCAGGAGCGCTCTGAAAGATCATCTTGCCAGAGGTGATGTTTAATGATCTGACGCAGCATGCCCGTGTTCCTTGCAGTATTTGAGATGGGAGTTTTTAGGGAGTATCTTTCCATAGTTAATCTCAATTCAAAGGTGCTGGGTTTTTTTGGTCCTGAATATAAGCGATTCTTGTTTCTGCCAGATGTACTCTTATGCATGTATTTAATGCTTGTGTTTAAGTGCTTAGCTTACAAAACCTGAGTGGGCCTTGAACACAGATGAAAAAACACAAATCCTGACTGAAGAGCTTTTATGACTCGCTTAGATACCATGATAGTTTAGATACCGGTATGGGGTGGACACGGGGGATACAGTGACTTCAATTTGTATGATGGCTGCTGAAAGTTAGTGAACAGAAATCTGGAAAAGGACATTAAAAAGAAGAGGAATCTATCAGCTCAGAGTACTGGAAGATCTGTCACACGGAACACAGAGAGTTGTGGTACAAGCTAGATGCCCCTTTGCTGGGAAAAGGTCTGCAGGAACAAGGAACAAGAGTTAATTGGGTGGGGAGGGGGAAAGAACATGTTGCCCTAATTTTAGGTTACTGGGAAAGTAGCAATACATTAAAATACATTTTGGTTAGATAGAACTCTGAAATGGTTTGGGGTTATTTATGTTAGATGTAAATCATGGTTGTATTTGGTTTCTTTGATAGAGTAACATGTATATGAAAGCAGAATGCTACAGTGAAAACTGTTGATGTTACCCTATAAAAGGGCTGGTGTAGTTACTTATGATGTAGTTGGTGTATCTTAACTAGCAGAGGCTGAAAAGTTAACATTAGAAGCATGCTGAGTGTGAATTTTTCTCTTTGCAGATCTATTGAGACATTTAAGATTACATAGAAAGCTTTTCTGTAGCTATAAAATTGACCAAAATTCCTCTGCATTATTATTGCCCTTCTTGAAATGTAGATTATCATCCACAATGAGCCAAATCTTGTAAAACCCGGAGGAAAGCATTACAATATGGCAAAAAGTTACCCAGATGATAAGAAAGATGCCTGGGATGTGAAAATGCTGCTAGAGGTAGGTTTACTGTAACCCTTGAAAAATGGTGCCCCTTCCAGAGAATTACTCATTCATACAGCTGCTCTGTAGTAACAGATGAAACTCCTCTACTTCCTTCCCAGGACGTGCAGATGCTACACAAAGTCTAACTAGCTGATGTGCCCTGTAGCCCATGGGAAAGGGCTCCGTTGCATAATTATAGAGCACAGACCAATTAGAATTATTAGTATGTGGCCTGAGTCAGAAAGGCAGTGCTGATACGTCTGGCCCTGAGACTGGCTGCCTTGTGACCTTCATCAAATTATGGTGCTTGGGTTTCCCCTTTCTGTGAAAAGGGGAAATGAATAGACAAGTTATGTAAATGAATGTGTACAATGTACTTGGGTATTAATTTAATTTTCTACAGCTCTGTAGGACAGCTAAACAGCTGCTTTTTTCAGAGTTAACCAGATCTAGAAGGTGCTTGTCTGGCTCATTAGGTAAATGTTCTTATCTATAACTTCTAATATACACCATAAAGTGTCTTATAAAGATTTGACTACTTTTTTTTTTTTCCTTAAAGCAATTTAGCTTTGATATTGCTGAGAAAGCAGCTCATGTGTGCCTTGCTCATCTCTTCACGTATCAAGATTTTGACATGGGAACGCTTGGATTGGCTTACGTTGGCTCTCCCAGACCTAACAGCCATGGTGGCATTTGTCCTAAAGGCAAGGCTTCTTTTTCTTCCATCCCAGTCGTGGGTTGAAAGCTAGTTTTTGTTATTTGTGTTTAATCCTCTTCTCCAACTTTCACAAAGCATGATGTGTTATTTGCCTAGGCTCTAATCATTGCCTTTTGGATAGAATAGATGTTGTTTTCTTGGCTGGAGCTGGAAAATGAAGGGAGGGAAGGATGAAAGTCGCTAAGCTATCTGGTGTGAACAAGATGGATAGAACAAACCGTAGGCCAAATGCTGCTTTGTGTGTGTGCATCTTGCAGCAGTTCTGGAATGGCAGATGCTGTTGTTTTGGAAATTTCTTATTTTTTCCCCTTTACTGCAATACATGAGGTGTTTGTGCTGTGCTTGAAAGATTCCTCATTCCAAAAACTGGCAAGAGGCAGGGTCTCACTGGTGAGCCTGGGAGAACAATAAAGCTGTTAATTTCCCCAAACAAGGATCCCTCTCTCCCCCCAAAAGCCCGAAACCTAAGAACAATGTTTGTCAATTTTTATTTCTTTGTTTCTCACTTCTATAGCTTATTATAGTCAAATTGCAAAGAAGGACATCTATCTGAACAGCGGCTTAACCAGCACCAAGAACTATGGGAAGACCATCCTCACAAAGGTGAGAGAGTATCCTCCTCTGCAGAGCGTAAATGTTCGGTGTGTTGGTGATGTGTGCCATGGGGTTGTGACAAGCTTCCGTGCGCTCACAAACAAGCTGCTGGCTTTCTGATTGAGTCAGATCCCTGGAGACAAGGATATAGATCACAAAACCAAAATCACCATTTTTGTTCTTGCTGACAAGGGGAGTTGGGACTGAATGGAATTGAAGATTGAATTCACTGCGGAACAGGAATGAGGAAAAATAGCTAGTGTCTAATAGGAGCCGTAGGTGTCCAGATATAAACAGGATTTTGCGCTCTAAAAATGAATTTAAATGTCTTTTGCTTAAAAACAAACAAAAAACAACAACAAAAAACCAACAAACACACCCTCAAACAGAACAAGCAGTATTATACAGTAGCCTTACAGTAAGAATAAAATTATCCTGCTGATTCAAGTATGAAAAAACTTTTGTGTTTGCTATTACATACACCTACAACATGCAGGTGGATGATTGCGGACGCTTGGTCTGTTCCATTTGCAAGGAAAAGCAGTGAAAGTAGCGCAGGCAAAGTAGGAGTTTTAGTTTGGGCCTTTTAATGAAATTCCTCTACCGGATTTTTTTGTGTGTCCTGAATAAGTAGAACAGAGAACAGTATAACAGACACGGCTTGTTAGTGCTAATACCAAGCCTAATGTAAATTGATGCTGTCTGAATTTATTTTTTTTTTTTTCATACTTGATGAGATAGTTGAATACATAAAAGCCTGAATATGAGCTTTGTCTCACTTGTAAAGACACCGGAGTAGTGCCTGTGTTTGCATCTACCAAGTGTTTGCAGTTGGGCATTTTTCTCTTTTGCTGACTTCTGCTGACTTCTCAGCTGTGCTTTTCTGTAGCTTGATTATAAAGGGAATTCATAATTGATGTGTGGGCTAAAACTTGGCACAGAAGCTGTCAAGAAGCTAGGGGAAAAAAAAGACAGTGAAGCTTTGTGTTAGAGGGATGTTGACAAAGAGCTCTAGCTGTTGCTGTGCTATTTGCATTTGTTGTTCAGTCTCCATGCTGGAGTTCGGCCTTGGATTACAAAGGAAATTAAGTTTGTTGTCTTCCCAGTAGCAGGCACAAAGCTTGGGATGAGGCAGCAGGAGCATTAGGTATTGGTTTCACAGGGAGAGTGCTGCATGGTGTCCAATTGGGTTTAAAAAAAACCAACACACCACTTGCTTAAAACCCTTCCCCAAAGTAAACACAATGAAGCACAGGAGTGTTCCCTGGGTCTCTGGCTCTCGCATTAGCTATGCCTGGGCTGGGTACTGGTGCTGCTCATTGCAGTGCTTGGTCCTTCCTGTGCCTGCACAGCAGCAGAAATGACGGTTAGCTCTTCAAACTTGCTTCTTTCTCTCGTGAACTGCTCGGTCTCCTTGTGGTTAACTTTTATTTCTATGCTAGCTTTATTTGTGGTTGTCACCTTGTGAGCTTGACACCATCTGCTGGTCAAGGCACTGCAGGGAGGCGCGCAGTGCAGCGAGGCAGAGCCAGTTTGGGATCCCCAGCAGAGGGAGTCCTGTCTTGCATAAATGGCGTTGGAAGTCCATCCCTGTCGGGCCACATTTGCAGATGTCTTGCCTAGTAGTCGTGTAGTAGAAGAGCTTATTCACACTCCTAATGTCATCATCCATTTAGAATAAGTAATTCTAATGGCAAGAGAAGTTAAACAGGAGATCAACTAATTGTACTAGATGGTGTTTGTTTGGATTGTTTTCTGTTTAACTTTTTATGACTTCCAGCTATTTAAAAGCAAATTTTGATACTTGAAGCATCTGCATTGCATTGAAAATAAGATCCAGTCGGTATTGTAGGACAGCATTTTGCCTTTAACAGTGGTTTAGTATTCAAACACAGTCCTGGAACTTGCCTTTGGAAATGGACCATAATTTTACTTGCCTTCAGTTCCCCACTTCTAAAACAAACAAATAAAATGTTCATAGGTAAATCCCTGTCCATCTCAGTATATCTTAGAATTGAGGGTGGCCTGGAAGTAGCTGGGATCTTCTGTCCTGTCCTGCTTGGACTGATTTTTTTTCTTCAGCATTGCTTTTTTTCATGTTCAAAAAAGGAGGCTGACCTGGTTACGACGCATGAACTTGGACATAACTTTGGAGCAGAGCACGATCCTGATAGTCTGCCAGAATGTGCCCCCACTGAAGACCAAGGAGGGAAATATGTTATGTATCCAATTGCCGTCAGTGGAGATCATGAAAACAACAAGGTACAGTTGCATGGTTTTGCTTCCACGTACGAGTTTCTGCTGTGGTCAATGACCCTTTGCATGGAAACTCTATTTAGTTAATGATTCCTGTAGCTTCAAACCGTCAGGAATGTAATGGATTAGCTATAAGAAGAAAACATACTTGCATGCTGTTGGGTTCTCTGCAAGACAAGTTCATCTTTGGATTCTGAGTTTCACTGGAGTTTGTAGCGGTCAGGTGCTTTTTTAATTAGTTGTTTGTAATTAGCTGTGGATGCATCTTCCTAAAAGGAAGTACCGAATAGCATTTGGGTGGTCCATAGCTCTTCTCGTTGCAGAGAGGCTGCCAGACACTGTAGCCATGGTGCTCTCCGGTCTCCGAAGCTTGCACTGGCAGTGTGGACTTGACATTATGCCGGTTCTGCAGATGAGAAACCGAGACTATCGAGGGAATGATTAGCCTGCAGTCTAGTCTGGCTTGTTGTGGTTCATGCCTAGCCCTGCTGCCGAGAGACAGTACAGTCTCTCCCTATTGCTACAACTTCGCAGCCCTTGCTGGGGATAGTTGCTAGTGCTCCTCAAGCTGTTTGGAGAGCTGGAGTTGGTTCTGTGACCCTGAGCCAGACTGCGTGTGGGTGTCCCTGCATTGTAACGTAGCAGTGTCCTTTATGGACCCAACCATTACTTTCCCATCTTAAAATTTTTCCAAGGTATCAAGCTGGTAGTACAGAGGGAGTAACTGCTTTCTGAGACACCAGAATTTGGAGGCATAAGGAGGCTGAGGCTGTCTTAGATGCCAGGTGTTGATAGAAAGGTACGCTCCTCAGTGCTGCTCTTTCCCCTCGTGACTCTCTAGATGTTCTCAAGCTGCAGCAAAAAATCCATCCATAGGACCATAGAGATCAAGGCCCAGGAGTGCTTCAAAGAGCGCAACAATAAAGTGTGTGGGAACTCCAGGGTGGATGAAGGCGAGGAGTGCGATCCTGGCCTCTTGTACCAACAGGCTGATCCCTGCTGCTCTGCAGACTGTAAACTGAAAGAAGGCGCCAAATGCAGGTAAGGGGAAATAAGTTGCAACTTCTCTTACATAGGAGAGAACGGTGAGCTGGGCCGAAAGTTCCTAAAGCCACCTGCAGTGTCACAGACCTGTTTCCTGGCTTTAAGGCTAAATGTGGGAGCTGAACACAGTAAAGGATTTCAGGAAAGGCTGCTGTGTGCATGCGCTGTTTGCATACATTTAATTTTTATGGCATTCTGTTACTTCTGAAAAGTGCCAAGAGCTACAGGCTTAGAGGTGATTGTTGTTATATTTAAGAACAAAAATCAGGCATTCAAAAATTAATATTAAACATTTCCTGTGCAAACTTCCTGTGCAAATACAGTTTTTGCTTGTATTGCAAGGCAGCTTCAAACTGGGGTCACATACTGGTATTTTCAAGACTGCTGCAAAATGTGCTTGAGCAGACAATGCAGGGACTGCGCTGAATGAGTCCTCTTTCTGGTCTTGCTCTTTGGGTGTCGTGGCCCTGTTGCAGTGCAGTGTCCAGCCTCGTTTTTCGGAGGTCAGCTCTGCACCTCGTAACAGTAGAGGGGTCATGCAACTCACAAGAAATTCCCTCAGCTTTAATGGCCTGCTGTTGTGTGTGTTTGTAATAAGGGCCTTCTTGCATTAGATGCAGAATGAAGAGAATAAAGAGAGCGCAGAATAAAGAGTGGTAAACCTTCAGGACAAGTGGGGGGAAAAACGTGTGGGGAAGAAAACAGTGGAAGATTGTGTCCAAAGTTGCACAACAAGTGATAAGAGCATCCAGGTGCCTTGAATAAATATAAGGATCCCCGTGTTGCCTCTCAGTGTGTACTTTCTACGTGCTTTCACCTTCGGTAAATGAAGAGTGAGTGGGGGAGTAGAAAGGTGGTCGTGGGAGGGAGCAGAGAGGGCAAGAGTTTTGAGTCACTGAATTAATCTCCAGGAAGTAGCTTTTTTTTTTTTTCCTGAAACATCCTTTTCCCCGGCCTTGTCATGCTTGTACTTGTTTTTTTTAAAAAATTGCTGAATATTTCTGCCTTTCCTTTTGATCTTTCCACAGTGATCGGAACAGTCCCTGCTGTAAAGGCTGCCAGTTTGAAAGTGCACAGAAGAAATGCCAGGAAGCCATAAATGCCACTTGTAAAGGAGAGTCTTTTTGCACTGGTAGGACGTGTTTCTGTCCCCTTTACGTCAGCTAGCCAAGCGCTTCAGGCTCAGTGTCCTGTTCGATCCGCTTTCAAACTAATGCCCTTTATTCATCCGGTACATGTAATTTTAGAGACCAGTTAAGCATCACAAAACTGCCCTATAATGAGTTTCATTGTAGTTCAAGAATCACTTGGTGATTTACTGCCCAGAACATGAAAAATGTTGATTATTTTTTTCCTTCTTTTTTTCCTTCTTTCTTTCCCTTAAAAAAAGAAAAAGCAAAACAGGGTGTGTCACTGGAAAGTGGACAAGAATGAGCTGAATCTTGCCATAGAAATTGTGGAATTACTGCAACTCTGCTTCACTTCCCCACTTGTTTACTTCCCTCTCATAATCTTTCCTGGAGGCAAGGAGTCAAGTCAGAGCTCCTGCTTTGCTGATGGCGCCTCCAGGGTCTGCTACCTACTGCTTGGTCACTGGAGTGCCACAATGCCTGAGTTGTTGAAAGCCTCCAAAGCTTTTGCTGCCTCTCGGAGGAGCTGGCAGGTAGCCTGCAGATGAAAGCCAAGAACAAGCTATTGGGGGACCCCCTGGGATGAGTTTGGATTTCCTTTATTGTCCTTTTTTCTTCTGCACGGCTTAGGTGCTCTGCCCTTTACTCTAACACAGTCCTCCCACCCTGTTGACCCCCATCTGTAGGGAACAGCAGCGAGTGCCCCCCTCCAGGGAATGCTCCAGATGACACGGTCTGTGTGGACATGGGGAAGTGCAAGGATGGGGAGTGTGTCCCTTTCTGTGAGAGGGAGAAGAACCTGCGGTCCTGTGCGTGCAACGGTGGGTGACGTGGGACTGAACTGAAATGTGTGCTTCAGCTCTGCTCCTTGGAGAGTGCCGGCCTCACTGTGGGCTTGCCTGTTGGAGGGCTGAGTTTATGGTTTCTGAAAAAGTCTAAACTGTTAGTTTTTTCGGTTTGGGAAAGGAACGTGGATGTCCTCTTGTCCTGTGGTGGTCTGGGTTTGAAGACATTAAGATGAGGCTCACAGTCTGGCCACCCCAGTTAAAGGAGAGGGTGCTCTCCCACCCTCCATCTCCTCTGCCACAGGCGGACGGGAGGGAAAATCTGTTCTCTGGTTGTAAAGAGATCACAATCAGCCTCTGGACCAGGCACCTGGCAGAGGAGAGGGGGCCTCCAACAAGTCACTAAAGAACAATTTCAAAGAGGTTAAAGTGCCTTGAGAACACAGGATCCCCGAGTCCAGTCCTCTGGTACTGCAAACCTGCCTGTCTTATACTTCTGTCAGTAAGCTTTGCTGTTCTCTTGCTCTTCATCTCGGCTCTCAAAACTGGTAAAGCAGCTGCGAGCAGGAGAAAGGCTTCACAAGGGCAGTGCAGGGAAGTGCTGTGAGCCCCGCTGTTTGAGATGGAGGGTGTAGCCAAGGAGAAGGGTGCCTAGAGGAGCCAAGTCCAAGAAATATTTAAATCTGTGTCTTGGACATGTTTAGAACCTCTTCATGTGCCTGTTGATTCCTGCAGTGTTGGAGTATCAGCTTGGAGAGCTTGGTCACACTGTGTGCCCTAATATGTTGTACAGGGCATCTGGCTGAGTTTCAGGCTTGGTCATCAGAGTGCCCAAAATTGGGTGATTTGCACAGCCCTGCCTTCCCTGCGGGGAAGCTGGGCAGGAATGCAGTCAGCCGGGGACACGTGGGGTTATGCATCTGCGTGGTTATGGATTGCAGGTGACTCCTGGTGCTGCTGAGGAATGAGTTTGTTGCTTTATTACAGAAACGGATAATTCATGCAAAGTGTGCTGTCGGGACGAGCAGGATAGGTGCATACCCTACGTCGATGCTAACGATCAGTTCCTGTTCCTGCGCAAGGGGAAGCCTTGCACTGTGGGCTTCTGCGATACAAATGTAAGTTTTCCAGATGTCAGTGCACTGCATGCTCTGCATCTCTGGCTGGGTGTTTGAGAGTCCTCTGTGGTGAGGACTCTGCTGGCAAAGAGAAGCCAAAGCGTGGCATACCGCTGAGCAGGGTTGTCCTGGTTTAAGTTAAAACAGAACCAACTTTCTGTTCAGTAATTTTACTTTTTCGCTAAGCCTCTTCTGTGTACTGTGTAAGTATGTCTCCACTGACTAAATATTAAAGGGTGCCTGAGGCTGTAGATGGAAGTTAGTTCTGCTAAACTCCTGTGGACAGTGAAGCTGTTACCTTCTGCCATGGCTTATTACCCCCTTCTCCCGCTCCCCACCGCTCAGCCAGCCGGCAGTTTGTGCGAAGGAGGTGAATGAGTGCTGCCGTAAGCTCGTCTGGCTTTGCAGTGCTTGCTGTTTCAGCTCTTCACGTTAACTCAATTAATTTTGACTAAAATAATTTGGGTCAGGGAGCAATCCCATGAAAATGTAGCTGGCGGTATCTGAAAGGGGCAGTGAGCCCGTGGCAGGGAGCCTGGTGGGCTGCTGGCGCTCGGTGACTGTTTCCACGGTACAGCTGCACACACAGTCGTGTCACCTGCAGACGCCAACGGTTGAAGCTAAACTGGGTGTTGGCAGAAGTGAATTTGGGAGGGCATGCCCCAGCCCTTCTGCTGGCAGAACTGAAAGACCCATGATGTGCTGTGTTAAACCAACACAGCCAGATCTAGGAGTCTGTCTGTAACCTTGGGCTCCCGAGAGCTGCACCCTTCTCGGCAGGTAATGGGAACCAAGACTTCCAGTGCTTAAACCTCTCCAGAAACCTCAGTTTTATATCCCCTAACGTGGGGTGAGGGTGGGGTGGTTTTTGCATGTTTCAAACATTAAAACTTCTTCTGTTTCAGATGGCAATAGAATCGAAACTATTTTGCCAAAAATAAAGGCAATAAAAATGACTGCTGGTACTGGGCATGAGTGTAAACCTGTATTCAGAATGTGGGTCGAGTGCTGCTGTGTAGATTTAATTTCATTACTGTCTTTGTATCTTCTTCCCTCCCCAAGACGGCAGTAGTTCATGCTTAGATAGCATAAGATTATTTTGTAAATAAGTGTTTACTTTCGCAGGGCAAATGCGAGAAGCAAGTACAGGATGTGATTGAACGATTTTGGGATTTCATAGACCAACTCAGCATCAATACTTTTGGTAAGATATGTAACCATATCCTTTGGGGTTTTTTTGTTCAGGACGTGAACCTTTAAAGCCTCGGAGGGAGTTGGCTCACTGTTTTCATTCACCTGCCTGCAAGGGTGGCTAGTAGCTGTGTTTCTGATATATATAAATACATTTTTGCAAGTTTTGCAATACATTTTACAAATTTGATAATACTGATCTTGCCTTTTAAAGCTGAAAGGATAGGGGATCATTTTGCATTTTCCCACTGTTATTTTCTAGGCATCTTCCAAACTTGTAAAGGAGACGATAGCTTCTTGTCTGAATACCAAGAAGTAGGTCAATTAGAGAAAAGGAAATAACAGACAGTCTTTTTAGAGGTCAGCTAGATTCAATGTAGTATAAAGTGGGCCTCTTGGTGGGGTTTAAATGTCAACCCACTGGGAGAGGAAAACTTCATTTCTCTCTTATTTAAGAGAACCACTGAGGTCACGCACCTCAAGCTGTGTGCCCGTGCTGAGTCACTGGCTGGCGATTGTCAACGGCCCTCCTTGGTCTTGATCCCCAGCACGCCACCCAGGCAGGTGGCCCCCCAGTGTAACCCCCCAGCGTCTCACTCTGTTACTGGAAATGTGTAAAACCTTTTAATAAGCTGGTGCTGCCTAATGACTGGGTAACTCCATATGCTCACAGTAATGCTGTGCCTACGCAGTGTAATTATCTGTGTTTGGAGCTTGCAATCTTCAGTTCTAGGGTAACAAAATTGCTTCTTAGGTAATTGTTAAAGCTATTCAGCTTGCTCAGGTAGAGGAATTTGTATATCTTTGATGTTCAGATATTTATTTGTGGAGGCAGGTAGCTACCGCATGACTGTGAAATCAGACTTTGGTAACAGACTCACAGTGTGTCATAGAATCACAGAATGGTTTGGGTTGGAAGGGACCTTAAAGATCACCTAGTTCCAACCCCCCTGCCATGGGCAGGGACACCTCCCACTAGATCAGGCTGCTCAGAGCCCCATCCAGCCTGGCCTTGAACACTTCCAGGGATGGGGCATCCACAGCTTCCCTGGGCAACCTGCTCCGGTGTCTCACTGCCCTCACAGTAAAAAATTTCTTCCTAATATCTAATCTGAATCTCCCCTGTTTCAGTTTAAAACCATTACCCCTTGTCCTGTCGCTCCACTCCCTGATAAAGAGCCCCTCCCCAGCTTTCCTGTAGGCCACCTCCAGGTACTGGAAGGGGCTATAAGGTCTCCCTGGAGCCTTCTCTTCTCCAGGCTGAACAGCCCCAACTCTCAGCCTGTCCTCATAGCAGCCGTGCTCCAGCCCTCTGATCGTCTTTGTGTCTTGTATAATTGAGAGGGCGACGTGGTTAACTCATTATAGCCTGTTCCCAGTCAACTCATATTCAGTGTTACAGCCTATCAGCATTTCTCGTCAGAGAACAGAGGAAAAAACCTGTTATTGTTAACATATTGGATACAGTTTTCTAAAACTTTATCATTTCTTTTCTCTTTGCCTAGTCCTGCAGCCTCTGCTTCTCTGAGCAATTCCGTGGCTTGGCTTGCATGAGCAGTGGCTGCAGAACGGGGATAGATGTGTAGGTTCTTGAAACAGTATTTGGTAGGTAACTAACAGAATTGAACTGATTTCACAGGGAAGTTCCTAGCGGATAATATAGTGGGCTCTGTGCTTGTTTTCTCCTTGCTTTTTTGGATTCCTCTCAGCATCCTTGTGCACTGCGTGGTGAGTAAGCTGTCTTTGAGCTGACTGCTCTGTTGGATTGAGCTGTAAGAGAACACCTTTCATATGTGAAATGGCAGATGTCTGTGGGAGAAGGTGATGGGAAGCTTTTAGCAGACCCCAGGGGGGGAATCCAGCGTATGTAGGACTTAACTGCTCCTTCAATCGGCAAAACTCCTGCTGAACTCTGCTGGGCTCTGACAGACCCAGTGCTCCCATGACTGTTCATTCCCTGGAGCCCTTCCCATCGTTTTCTAGGCAGATTTTCTTCCTCTGCCTCCTGAATTCTACCCAAGTTTAATTTTGGTAACTTCCATTAGAGTCAAAATTTTCTAAAGCCCTGCTAAGGAATAAGACACCCACATTTTGTGGAGAGACCCAGAGCGGGAAGTGGTCTTGGTTGAGCTTGGGTGGATGGAGAAAGAGAGAGAGCTCACGGCAGCTGGGAGCGTGGGCGTGTGGTGGGACGCTGACAGCAGCGTGGGGTTAGAGCAGAGGGTTGCCGCGCCCCCAAGTGCTCCTGGGATGGATGGGGAGGGGGCAGGGGAAGGGAAAAGAGCCCCATGTCCTGCTCTGTCCCTGCAGGGAAACGGCGACACAATTGCCTTGCAATTGTGAAACTTAACTTTCTTATTTTGTAATGTGTGGTTTGCTTTTGTTTGTTTTCCAATAGGACAAGAAATTGGACAAGCAGTACGAGGAGAACACAAAGTCCCTGTTTTGCCCCAGTGTAAGTTGCTGTCTGAGTGTGAATTGGCAGAAAGCTGTCCAGTGTGTGTTAGGAAATCTGAACCCAAGGTGTGTGCAGAGTAGTTATTAAAGAAGCGACAGCAGACAGAACATGCCTCACGCTGCAGATGGATGAATCAATTTGAGGAGAAACTGCTTCTTGAACAAGCCCGTGTTCGATGTATCAAGCGCTGCAGCTTGGCGGGGTCTGATTCTTCCTTCCTGTAAGAGCTGGGCCTTGACCCTGTTGACAAAGCAGCTCTCGCAGCAGCCGCAGCGGCCGGGGCAGGAAGCCGCTCTGCTCTGTGAAGCACCGCTCCACGCAGCGGGTGCCTGTGTATGGGGTCCCCTCAGCATGGGTCATTCGGCAGCTTCAACCACAGACCGCTTGTTCCCAGCCAGGTGGTATCAGCAAAAGCGGGAGGCTCAGCGGGGCGATGCTGCAGAAAAATCTCTGCAAAATGTGGGGTCTTTGCTGCAGAACGGCTGTTTGCAGGAGTCGGCTTCTAGTGGCCAAGTGTGCTAAAGCCTTCCAGTGGCTTATGGAAGAGCTGGCCTCGGGGTGCAGGGACCTGCCAGGGATACTTATCTCCTGGTAGATACTGAGTTGGGAGAGGGGAAGAGCAAAAAGTGCCTAGGTAAATTTTAATTACAGTCCATCACAGGGCACCTTCTGACAGAGATTTTTTTGGGGGGCGCGGCGGAGGGTGTCCTACCCAGTGCTTTGACAACCCAATTCATATTAATAGCCGAAACATTCAATTAGAGAAATGTCATTTTGTAATGGGAGGGGGGAAAAAAGCCTTGCAGAGCTCTTTCTTGTACAGCCCCTGGGGGAAGCATGCTGAAGTCAAAGACTGCTGAGGCAGATTCTCTCTCATCTACTCTGATGTAACTGAAGGCGATCTTAATTCAAGTAGCCTATAGCTGGTCTTGAATGCCATAAGAAAAGTCACCTTGGAGCTCTACACCCAAATTCAACAAGACAATCCCAGAAGGAGTTGTAGCAACAGAGCACGGGGTAGTTCACGGGCTCCTTGCACCGGCAACAGTTTAACAAACAAATCTTGTGCATTTTGGATCCGGTGAGGATTGAGCAGTTGGGAAATGCAGTACTGGTAGCAGGTAAAATTCTCATCCCATCCCCTAAGGTTTGTGGGTGGGTTTTTTTATGCCCAGAAATCTCTGGATATTTTCCAAACCATGCTCAAATAGAAGCAGAAATCAATGGGATTTAACTTAATCTGGGTTGCAAAATTTGGGCGTGAGCACAGTGGCCCCCCACTGGTCTTTGACCCTACGTTCAGAGCAGCTTCTCGCACATGAAACGGGGAACCCTCAGGTTGGAAGAGTGGAATAAGCTGTACTTTGGACTGTTTCCCTGCGTGGAGCTCTGGGTGTCGTCTGGCTTGACCCTGCATTTCCAGCCCTCGGTTTTGCGGTGTTGGGCCCCAGGGGTGATGGGGCTGAGCCGTCAGCTCTGTCCCGGTGAGGCTGTCACCCGTGGCGCTTTATATGGAGGAGGAACCAGCAGAGATAAAAGGGCCTTTCTGTCTTTAGTGCTTAGTGTAGCTGGATTTCTTGAGAAAAAAACAACGCAACAAATTAACTTCTGTTGGATGTTCCCTTGCTCTTAAGTAAGCATAAGTCTAAAATCCAAAATCTAACTCCTTTTCCAATGCGGTGCAGGGGGTTCAGCCCAGCTAGCGCAGAGTAACCTGGGGCAGCGCAAGGACAGTCAGAGCATCTCCTGGCAGTGGAGGGGAGGACGTGGTAGCCTTTAAACTGCTCTAACAAGTGGGGGTGCTCCTCAGAAGGTGCTTGTTCCCCTTGAAAATCGTGCAAAAACTGAACTCCGGGCTAGATCCTGATTGCTTTTCCCAGTGACGTGGCTGTTTGTGTCTTGCAGAACGTGGAGATGCTCAGCAGCCTGGACTCAGCCTCCGTTCGCATCATCAAGCCCTTCCCTGCGGCGCAGACGACCAGCCGCCACCAGCCGCTCCAGCCCATCACAGCCGTGCCCCCCGTCGCCGCGGCACCCAAACAGGACCACCAAAGAATGGACACGATTCAGGAGGACCCAAGCACAGACTCGCACATCGACGAGGACGCGTTTGAGAAGGACCCTTTCCCAAATAGCAGCTCGGCTGCCAAATCTTTTGAGGACTTGACAGAGCATCCTGTCACTAGGAGCGAGAAAGCTTCGTCCTTCAAACTGCAGCGCCAGAACCGGGTGGACAGCAAAGAAACAGAATGCTAGTGTCTTGCTGCCTTCTAAACGTACGACTTGTGTCTGCAAAATAAGGATCTAAAACCATTTCATTTATATAAATATAAATATATGTATATATATTTTTGTGAGGGAGTGGGAGAAATAAGGAAGTGACCTACTGCAGATGCTGGTCATGTGTATGACCTTCCTTAAATTACATTTATTAGAGCATTCTATCTTTTAAAAAGGAAAATCCAAACTAAAACTGGCTTGTTTTTGAAGCTTTTTGGATTTGTTTTTCTATTTCCTTGACCTTTAACATTTCCTTCATCCTGTGGTGCAAAACCGAATATCCTGATGGATATTGGATTGTGTATATCGGCCTTTTTTATAATTTAATATTTTTTTAGTCTGACAGCACTGAGACAAAATTAAGGGGCTTTTAAAAAGAAAATGAAAACGCTGCAGCATGTTCCATATAGAGTTAGATCATTTAGCGATTTTAAGGTACATGAAAGCAAAAGCCTAAACAGATGCCTTGAGAACAGAATGAGAGTAATGAAACAGATTAAAAAAATATAGCCTCACAGCACCGAATGAAGATGCATAATTGCAACCAAGAAGCTTAAGATATACAGCTTCGCAATAAATAAAAACAAAAGGGTCATGCAGAGGCTGTTAAACCTCATACGGTGCATGGAAACGCTCCTCCAGCACAAAACTCTTGCCTTTAGCGTCAAGTTGTCTTGTCTCTGTGGCAGAGAAAGGCTTCCCTTGGGAGTTTCCCCCTCGGCACCAAGAAGTTTGTGTGTCGCGGGTGTCTGGTAGGAGAAAGACGTGTGAGGGGAGAAAGCATTGATTCGGATGAGGGCCGTTTTAACCAGCTGTTTACAGCAGTTGTTTTGGTGCAGAAATGTTTCTCTGCATGTTACTTTGAACATCTCAACAACGGCCCTTCCTATTTCAAAGAGCTGAGCCTCAGTTTGCAGGGTCTGTGCGGGCTGTGGAAGCTCCTACTGCATAAATAAATGGGGAAAAAACTCACTCCATTGCAGGGGAGGCATTTGTTTAAAAACAACAGTGAATTTAATCGAAAAAAAAATTGACCTTTGTTAAACTTCCAGGGCAAGTATAAGGAGGAGACTTCATGAATTCAAATTCCCACACAGGTAGTACAATGTGGTGTTCGAAGTTCATAATTTAATGGTGTCCTCTGATATACCTGGAGCTCTGTAAGGTGACTGGGAACAGCACGCGCGCTGGTTCAGTTCCGCAGCAGCAGAGTGACACGGTGCGGTCACAGAGCAACGGTCCCCATGGCAAAGCCGCATCTCCATTCTGTGTTTTCTCCTGTAATGACCTATTGATAAAACTGACATAAGAGGTGACCAAGGGTAGAACTGTTCTAACTGTTACAGGCCTGCGCTCAGCCACAGGGGAAACCGCAGCTGCGGGGGAAGCCTTTGTGTTTTTAAACGGGAGGGAAAGGACCCCAACCTGTGCTGCGAGGATCCTGCGCGTGCCCCCCTCTCCTCCCCACCCACGGATACTTGTTACACTAATACTTGAACGTGTGCCTTATGGTATTCCTGGCTGACTAGCTATTGTGTTTTATAGACTGGTTTTGGACTTTGGGGTTGTTTTGTTTTGGTTTTTTTTTTTGTTTGATTCAGTGCAAAGTATGTGACGTGTGTGAGGAGTTAATTTAATTCCCAATACAATAAAAAGTTTTTATATATAAAAACAAAAAAACACATCAGTTACACAAGAGCTGTTTCTGTGCAGTCCTTTTAGAAAAGATGTGAATTCTTCAGTTGTCAACCTGCCAGACTCGAGCCAGTTCTTTCTCACTGCTCCCCTCTGAAACTCAGCTGAGCCTCCATGGGGCTGCGCTGCTTCCTACTGGGAACGGTGTTGGTCTGTGCCCTGTGGACTGGGGTCAGTTCTGATGGTGACATTCGTATCTAAGGTACAGGTGTGTATTCAAATGCTTTTCCAGGTAGCAAATGTGCAAGTACCTCTTCTCAGCACTAAGGTCTTTACTTCCCTGATGAAAACCAGGCAGTGGCGTGTGCTTGGGAGCATGAAAATAGAGGTTTGGAGCAGGAAATCACAGAATCCACTCCCAAATCCAAGCAGCATTCCAGAAATTGTGAAATGGGTACTTGCACAGTTTCTTCGTAACTGATCCACACCTTCCACAGGGAGCCCCTTCCGCTGTTCAGCCAGTTTCTACTGTAAGCATTTATTACAGAAAGAACAGTCCAGTTTAATATTCATAAACATTTATAAATCAAACCAGCTTCTGGTCTTAGCTCCAGGCACATGAAAAATAACTACTTAACTCCAATTTATAATGCTATTCCGTAGTCATGACAGGTCTTGGCCAACTTGCCTTAGTTATTTAGCGAGGTAAAGGCAGCCCCATGGCACTAACGAAGCAGGACCTTGTGATGCTCTTTCCTCAGTCTCTGCCTCACCCAATGCATAATAAATACGTCACCCCCGGCCTCACTCGTGGCCTCGTGCCTCGTGCTTTGTGCCAATGTAATGCTTAATACAGCCCAGAATTCCATGGGGTTTTTAGTTGCAGTGAGACCCTGTTTCTCTTTAATCCATGCTCCAGCAGTAGTCTCATTTCTTCTGCTCTCTGGCTGGCTAGCCAATTATTTCCCAAACCACCTGTATTTTTTTCTTTCTTTTCTGTTCTTTGCTTGTTGAATTTCATCTAGTCTTCAGGCCATTTTTTAAAGTTTGTAAATGTAGTTTTGTACTTTGATTGTGTTCTCTTGGCCAAAAACTATATGCAGTATGCAGCACGTGTCTGTTACATCAGTTGTTAAATTATGGATGAAGGCCAAAGCTCACTTGAAATGTCTCCTTCGCTTGGTGGCATATTACCTATGACTCACGTTGTCAGCAGAGCTGCAGACCCTTTCTAGTAGCTTCTTGAAGATGCGAGCTGCTCCAAATGAGTTTAATGCTGCCCAAAACCACGCAATGTTTTGAAATCTGTGTATATGCAAGAGGCTGCTGCCAAAGTAAGTTAAACTTTAAAACCCCTACAATAAATCACTATCAAAAGCCTCGCTAAAGCTCAGACAACAGCTTTTACTGCTATGTTACAGCCAAATAAATTAATCGGGACTGACATTAATGGCTCTTGACAAACTCCACACTGCTGCCTCTTACCAGCTCCTGGGTGTTTAAAGCTAGTAGATGGTATTAATCAAAGTGTAGTCCCCAAAGGAACTCCTCAGGGCAGCCGAGACTCTCATTTTCTTCCAAGTCTTCCAAGGAAGGAGGTGCCCACTCCCTCAGATGTTCAAACTACCAGCACAAGCAGGGTGCAGATAAACCACCCCACAACACACCTCCAGTGGCCTCATCTTTATTCTGCCAGAGACCAAGGGAAGGGGACAGGGACACGCACGGACAGAGGACTCCTCCCTACCCCGTTCCCTAGGTTGGCGGTGTTGGCAGTGTGCTGCTGGACACCAGCTGGTTGTAACTGGACTGGCTGGGTCCGGCTCGGCCGCTTCGGCTCCTTCCCGCAGGGATCTCACAGAAGACTGGCCTCGGGGTTCGTATGGTCCACGTCACGCCAGTAAGGAAGCAGCCAAGGAAGAGCAGACAGTTTTTTGTCCAGGCGTGACCAAAGTTGTGCTGCCAGAAAGCTGTTGCCTTTTGTTGATAAATGGAGCCCATCTGACAAATAGGAAGAGAAATCCTACGGGGGAGGTTAAAATCATGTATGAGCGTATTTTGCTAGTTGCAACTAGGTCTTGAATAATTTTTAAATAAGTTTTTCAAAACCAGATGGTAGATCGACTGGTTTTATCTTTCACCCTTTGCAGTAATATCAAGAAAAGGTTCTGATGGCCAAAGTCCCTGCTATTCATCGGGAAACGCTCGTGGGATTAAGTGATGCAACCAAAACATGGATTCTACTGCACTACTGCATGCTGCACTATTGAACAGTCTAGTGCAGGAGAGAGGAAAGATTCAGTGTCCAAACTGGATTTATCTGCTTACAGAAAGCCTGCAACCTCTGTCACACAGATGAGTTTGGGCATTTGGTCCGAAGCCTCAGCAGGATACCCGTGCAACCCGACCTGACTGTGACGTTAGCCCAGCGCTGTGCAGCGGGCTGGACTAGGTGCCTTCCAGAGGCTCCTTCCAACCTAAACCATGATTCAAAGTCCAAGCAAAAGGTTATTTACATGTAAAGCACCCAGGGGACATCTGCTAACCAAACAGAATGATCAGGCTGTATTAAGCTTTATTTCTTCTACCCCAGTATGAAGCAGTATGGATTAATTCTTTTTTCCCTCTCCCAAAAATGTGATTTGGATATATTTTGTATCATTTCAGTGATAATGCAGCACTACTAAGTTCCTCCACACTAAATGACACATTTCACAGTTCACAACAGTTTCAAAGTCTTTCTCGTGACATCATACCTGATTTTTTTGCATCAGTGTCCAGAGGTCGAGTACATCCGTTCCACAGTCCCTCGCTACCTGGACACAGGCCTGGGCGTATTCCCCGGTGGTGGCATTGCGGCGATTTAATTTGTCACCTATCAGTCCGAAACAAAACAATTAGCAGTCGTGACACGTACAGCTTGATTTCAGTCTTCTCTGGTGCCCGTGATGCGTATCAGCGTGTTAAACCAGCAGACGTAACCAACTACAAACAGAAGTCCCCCCTCGGCACTCTCATTTGGAAGCTGAGTTTCTCTCTGCACCTCTTTTTACACCTGGGTGAATGTTCCTGTGAACATCATCATCCTCATGTTTCACAGGTCTCCTTTGCTCTGGTATTTATCTGACAAAACTAGAAATAAGCAGACTGTTTCTCCTGGGTACTGGCTGAGGGCAGATGATCTGATATTGCTGCCTACTGTGCCCACAGTACCTTATTTGCAGCCCACGGTCTGAGATCACCCTGTCTTTTTTTCCATCCCAAGACAGCAATCTCTCTTTTGGACAGACGCTGGCAGATTCAACACCGTAAATGCCAAGTTTCCTCCCTCCCTGCCCCATAAAAAGGATAACTTTACGACGAAAATGAATTAACAACATATTAAAACAGTTACTTGATGGCTAGGAGCCAGATAAGCAGCATTTGTGGTGTGCTCCCCTCAAAGATCTTCAAAAGCACAATACGGGTCTATGTTCTGCAAACTACGGCCAAAGCAGTTTTCGCGGGAGCGGGACGCACACCGGGAAAGGCTCCGCACCTGGCCTGTCCCTCACGCCCTACCCAAGGATGTGCTCTCACATATACAGTACTGGCCATGCCTGGTGTCTGACCTCACCTGCTACAGCTGCTGCTGCCTGACACAATTTGTGAGCATCACTCTAGGAATTTCTCTACCTTTTCCAAATTAAACATAAAAACTACCCTGCTGGATAAGGCTGAAAGTCCCTGGAGTCCAAAATCTGTTTTGCACAGTGATCACTGCCACACACCAAAGCTCCCTCAGGTGAAGTCACGCAATAACATAGTCTAATTTAATGCTGTTTAAACATGACGTCATCTTCAAAACGTTACCACTTTGAGTACACAACTCAGGACACGCAATAGCACCTAAATTAGAGAAAATCCTGCAAAAACTCAGGTGACAGCTCTGTATTTACCTGAATCTAACTCAAAAGTCTTTTAAAAATGTGCAAGAGCTGGACAAGCTGTCCAAAAGGAAAAGAGGACAGGCTCTCAGGAGGGACAAACCGTCACTGGGATTATGGCAATTTCCACCAGCTGAGAAACATGAAGTAAGCAGTGCTGTTGTGCCTCCATTTTTAGAATTAGCTCGAACAACATAATGAGAAATCATTTAATCACATTTTGCTTCTTTTTCAGGTGTTTTTATTAGCGTCCTTACATATGATATTCTCTGTGTGTTTTTTTAAATTTAAAATAAACCTGGCTGGAATATTACTGCTTATCCAAATAGATGTGAAATATGCTGCGACTATTATAAAAAATTTTCTAAGGCACACGATGCCAAAATTTCTTCCATTATTCATGTTATTTTGGAAGCTGCTAGGCCATGACATAGTCTGCCTAGGACATCCCGACAAAACCTATGTTCTCAATGGGCGGCCACTTCTCTCCGTTTCACACACGAACAACACATCAATCCACGCTCTCAAAAGGATGTTATTAATTAGCGGGTAGTTACTCCACGAGCTTATCCAAAAGCTATTTAGCAAAACAGCTGGCAGTCCTTTTCCATCAACTCAAAGCACAGGACTGCAGTCTGGCCCAAGCACGAAGCTAACCACCTATCAGTCCGGGATCTGCAACTTACACTCTGCCCGTAAAATGCAGAAATTCTGCCCATCCACACCATCCTCTTACCTTTGGCAAGACACTCCTTTTCCCAAGCTGATTCCTGAAGAGGTGGCGGCGTTATCAAAATAATCCTGTCTTCGGTAATGTCTACTGACTTCAGATACTGTATCATGCTCTTTAAGTTTGCAGCATATTCCTCCAAAGGAACGTGTTGCTTAGGGTTCAGATCTGCTAGGGGACGGAGCACAGGTGTGAGCCGCATCACACTGCTTACAGATTCATTACACAACGTGCTTTTTACACAGCGTGTGAACGTGGGCACTCCTTTTCAGTAAGCAGTTCACCTCAGACATTGATTCAAGGAGGCGTCATGGGAAAAATGCCATTCCTCAAATACCCAAAAGCAGACAAAGCAAGAGTTTAAACACAGCGCTTCCAACTAACACAAATGAGGGACAGAGGGGGAAAAAATCACTTTTTTTTTTTCCCAAAGATGCTTTGTTGTGCAACTCTGTATCTCAATGTTAGATCACATAATCACCTCAAACTTCACCGGAAACAAAAGCTAAGATTTTTTCCTCTGTTGGATGCAGAGAAAAATTTCAAAATTCCCATGGATGTACAGACAGTCCTTTGCGCACTGAGGTTATAATTTTGATTAGATTAGCTCTGGGTGCCGCCGTGCTTACCTTAAAGAGAACGCAAATGCCACCTGCCCTGATTTCGTTAACTCATTTGCCAAGAACTCATCAGACTGCTTTAAAGGCAGAAAGATCATCTAGATGCCCAACTCCAATTTTAGGTGACGGATATATGACTAATTCTTGAGCACCTTGAAATTTACTTTTAATATTAACATTTGGTAATTGGGAGAGAAATAGAAGGCACTGCATGGTTTAAACACAAATAAAACGATTGAAAGCGACCTACTGTAAAAACGAAAAAAGGGCAGCTGCTTTATAGAGAAGTGGCAGGAAAAGTCTGTGTAATGTTCTGCCTTTTCTGATAAACTGTTTTACAGTTTTAGTCTTAAGAGAACAGATCACAGAAAAAAGAAAAACAAAAAGAAAGGTACCGTACCTTTCAAAGCACTGTCATTGGCTCCAAAGAAAATAGTAACCGCAACAGTACTCTCTGCACCGGCACTTTTACTGATCAGTTGTGGAAGGATGAGTTTAGCCCACCTGGTGTTGTAGCCCGAGAGCCCGCGGTTCACAACATCACATTTTCTGAAACAGAAACGCATATCAAAAATACCATCTCTCCTCTGCCCGCCAGAACAAAATCTGGGAAGTTTTGAACCATTCTGTCAGGGTACCTGCCTCCGTCCCTCTCAGAAACAATGAGAAGTCAGAGGAGTTTTCAGTGGGATTACAACTTTATGTTTTGAAAGTGCATGCACAAATTGCACGTGTAGTACTTACCTGTCACTTAGACTATGAAACCAGAGCTACAATCTTGAAAATCACTAAGGACTTTTTTCTTTCCACTCAAGCTTTGAGTGGAAAGAAACACCCAACGAGTGTTTCCACCAGTACTGGGCAGGTTACTACTGAGGCAGTTACACTTTAATAAATATACAAATGTTAATAAATAAATATGCATTAAATATTAACTTGTGTTGGCTTGCTTTGAGAAAAGCTGCATGGCTACTTGCATGCTAGAAATTACTTTTGAAATTTAAGCTCATACCTGACCAGTCTCTCAGCAAGGAATGCCCCCCAGCCGTTTTCCTGGAAGGAGAACTGAAAGCAAGGAACATGGTCAGACCCTCCCTGGAAGAACCCGCTTCCCACCACCGGCACCTTCCCTCCTCAAACGGTTTCTGTGCGTGGCCTCTGGCACTGCTGCGCCACGCTTCCTCCCTCCTGGCCTGCCCTGTCCCCGCAGAGGTCCACCAGCCCTGGTCTCACCTAAAGACACGACTGGCATCAGAGACAACATGGGACCATCCCTACAGAGAGAGGGACCCTGTGGTCCCTTTGTAATCAAAACTGGCGGCTGTCAGGCTGCAGTTGCATTTTGGCCAGTGAAGCTTTTTTTTTTTTTTTTCGTTTTTCTACTTCCTTTCTACTACTACTTTTCTACTTTCTACTTCCGATGCCAACTTCTTCTAGCAGTGGAAAAATGAACCCCTTCTCCTCATTCCCACTGCCACGCCGTCCTCCCCCTTACAGCATTCTGCCTGCTTACAGAGCTGCACCGTGAGTGGGTTTAGACAACTGATCTCCATTAAAGATAACCTTTGTCTTCGGCCAAATCCTTACTCATCAGACGGGCTCTGTGACCCACTCCACCATGCAGCAGAAGGCAGTGACCCAACATGAACACTACAAAGCTGGTACTGCCTCTAAAAAGATGTTCAGCAAGCCATGGCGTGGTCAGGTTGACGCAGAACAGTGTCTGTGGGTTGGGGGAACTCACTGCAGGGAACTGCACAAAAGGGACACACCAGGAACCAGGACAGGGAGGAGCATGGGGGCCAAGACAGACAACAGGCTGTCCTCCCGGTCTGGGAAACAGGACAAGAGGAAACGGCCTCAAGTTGCAACAGTGGAGGTTTAGATTGGATATTAGGAAAAATTTCTTCACCGAAAGGGTTATCAAACATCGTAACAGGCTGCCCAGGGAAATGGTGGAATCACCATCCCTGGAGTTATCTAAAAGACGTGTAGACATGGTGCTGAGGGACATGGTTTATGGTGGATTTGGCAGTGCTGGGTTGACAGCTGGCCTCCACGGTCTTAAAGGTCCCTTCCAACCTGGACACTTTCATACGGTTCTATGAAAATGCCACTGCCAGCAAAATACCAGAAGCTACACTTTTACCAGATCGCACTTCTAACATAGGAACTCCGTGAATTTCTGCAAAAAAAAGGCTCTAAATCTCATAAAAGCCCATCAGGCGTTGAAAGCTCCTGGAACACTCTTGGCAGGAGACCCAATGGACACAACCACGCTGGGCCGCGCTCCCGCCTCACTGGTCTCCTTCCCGCCCCACGGAGCCAGGCCGATCCCTGCGGATCCTCCACCAAAGCGGGCTTTCAGAAGGGCCCCGAGGGTCGGCGTCCCCTGAGGAGAGCGGCTCGGGGCGGGGGTCAGCCGCCATGCTCCCGCCGGACCGGCTCCTCCTGCACCCGCCCGGGCGGCGGCCGGCCGGGAGGGGCCCCAGGCGGCTGGGACACACACAGCCACTCCCGCCGCAGCCGCCGGCTCCTCCTTTTTTCCTTAAAAAATTAATAATAAGTAAAGCCCCGTGCATGGCACAGTCTAACGCCGGGCCCCTGCCGGCGCGGCCTTCAGGGAGAACCGGGGCGCAGAGGGCGGGCTGCCGCTGCCGGTACGAGGAACCGGGGACGCTCGCGGGGCTCCGGGCGGGACCCGAGGGAGCCCCGCGGCGGCCTGTGGGGGAGGACGCGGGTGTCCTGAGGGGCCGCCGCAGGGCCGCTACCTCAGTGATGGAGTCTCCGAAGAGGACGACACGGGGCCAGAGCAGCAGCCGCCCGCGGGCGCCCGCCTCCGCCAGCGCCATGGCCGCCGCCGGACATCCGCCGGCACCGGGGGGGAGGAGGGGGAGGAGGAAGGGAAGGGGGAGGGGGAGGAAGCCGCACCGTTCCCTCTGCGGCGGGAAACGGGACGGCTGTGGGTCGAGGGAGGCCCCGCTTTAGATCCACAGCGGGCCCGGCGAGGGGAGAGAGCCGGGCCCAGCGCGGGGAGGCGGGTCCGGCGGGGCGGGGAGAGCTGGGCCCGGCGGGAGGGAAGGACAATGGTGGGGAACCTGACCCCCCCCGACAGATGTAACACCTCCTCCTTCCCCCTTACAATGGCTGAAAGCACATTTAAAAAAAACAAAACCCCGCATCATTTAAAAAATAAGATTAGCTGTTCCGAAGACAGGCGTCCTTCTTAAGAAAATGCGATTTTCTTCTCAAAAAGAGCTCATGCTCCTATTTATTTAGCTAATGACGTACAATTCGGGGAGGAAAGTCGTCCCTAATTCTGCTAATACTAATAATACACTAATTCTACTAATACACTAATGCTGCTATAAAGGTTATCAGGTGCCAATTTAACCAGCTGAGAAAAGGTGGGGCAGGGGAAAAAGTGTGTACAAGAGAAAGATTAATGTTCTTTTGTAGAAAACTCACTTTCTGTGGACATTTTTCAGCGTGATTTACTGTTTGGCATCAACCCCAGCTAACTCGCAGTATCACATTTGTATCTGAAATTCTTCTCTAGGTTCTGCTGTCTCCGATAGCCAGTTTCTTTGCCCGGGAAGCCGGTGTGGCTGGCACGGAGCGGGAGCAGAGCGTGGTGGGGCTGTCACAGGAACAGGGACAGCAGCCACCGACTCCCACGTGAGGCCGTTACACGTCATAAGCACCGACTTCGCTTGAAGCTGATTTGGTTCATCTATCCCAATTAACAGCACTGCCTGCCTACATAAATTTTACAGCTCCAATTAACCCCATGCACTCCATTTTAAATGTGTTCAAGCCCCCTTTGACTTCAGGCAGATAATTGCTTCCCTGACATATATACAAGCTTGATTCTGAGCATACGCAAACCCAAACCATCCAATTTATCCTCCAGCTATTCATCAAAAATATTATCTCAATTTAATTTTTGTAAGTCTACATTTAGATAGGTTAAGATTTTTTTTCTTATTTCTTGTACGTGCACACAAGAAAGAAGAACATATGCATACTTTGCCTGATTTTATTACAAACTATATGCACAAAATATAGTTGTTATAAGGTTGTCATCCATCATTTGAAGTAACTTGGCAGTTTCACAGTCACAGAATTGATACATTTGACTTACTGAAGAAAAAATTTTTATTTACTCTTAAAAAATAGTCCAAATAAATTGAACATTTACAAGATTTTTCTGATGCGTCCTAGGTATCTACAGAGGTCAGCACACTGGGCTGAGGGCATCATAAAGCCTCTGTGCAGCCAGTTCCACCATTTCACGAAGGGATTCGTCATCTTCACTTCCTGGCTCACAGTCCACTGTCTGGGGATAAAAAAAAGAAGCATGTTAGAACTAGCACTTCATAGCCCTTTTCCGCATGTGAAGAATGCTCACAAGGGGAAAGGAAAAAGTAGTCATTAAAATTGAAAATAAAGTTATCATCAGGAACAGTACTGTATGTTTTTAAACGGTCTGCCAACATGTAGAAGAGTTCAGAGAAGACTTACGCAAGTCCTGCTAAGGAACAACAAGCCTTATCTCGAGTTTTACGTTTGATTAATAACTTGTTTCAAAACTACTATGTAAGATGCATTAAGTTCTACAGATCACAATTAATTCAAAATCAAATAAACACACACAAGGTTCAGTCCTCAGAGATTTCATTTTATGTGTGAATTCACCTGCATTGTACCAGGTTAATATTGTAAAACATGTGCATTCATGACAGAGGTACAGGCTCCTGTACTCGGCGAGTCTCCACAATGATCTTCCCATGCCCATAAGATAACATTTACATCAAAATAAAACCCCAAAGAGATTCATTTATCACTTAAACAATTTAAAATGTCTTCCTAGAGAAAGATGCCCATCCCAAACATGCTAGTTCATCAACATTCAAAACCCAGTCCCCTGACTGCTCTATCTCAAAAACAAAGGGCAGCATTTGCATAGTCATACTGTTCATGATCCGGTGGACTTTCTTAGCTCCAAGATTGTACCTTCTCTAATCCAGTATTACCTTGTTACTCTTCTGAACAAGTAGCTCCTTTCAACCATAAAGGTTTTTGCGGAAAAAAATGCATTTGAAGCAGCAAACATGCATTTAACGTTATCTAACAATGCTGGTAAAAGCATGCTAACTGCAAGAGCACTGTGTTAAGAGTTAACGTGGCAAAAATAAATCCATCTCCCACCATATCGTCAGATCTATACTAAACTGTTTTTTATTTAAAAGCTATTAAAGTTTTATAAGAAGATACATATGCACACAAAGAAGGACAGATCTTTCTTGCAAAACTTGGTTCACAATGGGACAAGCTTGCCACTGCCAACACAGTATGTAAAATAAGTACTACAAAGATACACAGTGTTGCAGTTGAGTTGCCATTAGAGTTTCTGTCAGTGCACAAGTCTTTTAACAATACTGACGTATATCAGTACAATATTATATGAAAACGAAACCTAACTTCTCGAGTAAGCAGTATGCGTTTTTTTCCAGTCTCGTTACTTTTTTCTCTATCGCAAGAGCTCTCTTCATCAGTCCTGTATTTTTTCTGTACTCTGTATACACTGAAATGTAGCATACGTTTATTAAAAAAATAAAAAAAGTTCACAGAGCGAGCTTTGTGTTTTAACCACAAAACTGTAACTCCCTATCCTCTGAAGATAATTAACATTCACTCGCTTTGTTTCAACAGGTAACAAGTTTTGGGCAGAGACCAACCTTTTCTTCTGGGTTTGTAGAAAACATTAACTTAAAACATTAATTGTAGTCTCTAAGGACAGCACCTGAGAGCTGCTCCAGTGGAATATGTTACTACTGTGGATAGTGGTAATACGTTATCTATTTTTAATACATTATTAATAATGACAGAAAGTCAACACATTAAAATGCTTAAGGAAATTAAGGACATGAAGGACATGGTTTTATTTATTCGATCGGTTCCACATTGTTCGAATAACTAGGTGTGACAGCTTACTAAAGCAGCCTTCTGACATACATGACATCCAATTCTGAACCTAGCTAGTAAATTAATAAAGTATTTATTTTTGTGAGTATTTCAGGCTTTCAATTTAGCTACAAAAGGATCAAGATGACAAAAAAAAAAATTATTAGCATCATTCCTTCTCTGTGATTGTTCAATTATTAAGACCAGAGCCTAAGTTTTAAAAGCATTTAAAAAAAATTAGTGGGTTAAATCAGTTTCTCCTCTACAATCTTTTTTTATTAATTTTTAAGTAGAGAGCTTCTGAAAAATACTGGGTAGTCTTCCAAATTTACATTTGGATTTGTTACATAAACATTGCTAGCATTTTTTTTTAATTCAGAAAACTCTAGGAAATGCCTCTGTAACAAACTCGGTGAACTCAGCTTGCAGCTGGATCAGTATTTCTCTCAGAAAGGCTGGGTACTGATCAGCTGGTGAAACTGTCAATGAAATGAATGAAAAGTGAATCGGCTTAAGGTGTTTCGATACCAAATACAAAACCACCGCCTCACCAAATGGGTACGTGATATTCTAGGCAGCACTGTGTACTAGACAGGAGACTTGCCTCTGCTAAACAGAGCGCACGCAAAAGCAAGTGCTTTGCTGTACATACCCGAGTGTCCAGTGAAATGTTTGCGGTCTTTCCATCAACCGTGACGCACAGGACAGAGCCCTCTTTTGAACTCACACAGTCTTCTCCAAACATATCCCTAAAACAAAGACCTATGTGTGTAAGACGTGGCCAAACCGCAAACTTACATTTTTCCTTCTATTAACCTTAGGGTTCCAAAGGCATTTTGTCAGCAGAGCATCTCCTTTCAGCAACTATTATTTAAGCCACTCAGATGTAATTAACAAACACCAATCTATATTATTATAAGAGTGGGTGTCACCTACCAGTAAGTATTTTACCAAAATAAATCTTATCATAAATGAAGGGAAGGAATTCTTTCATTTCAAAAGAGGCAAGATTTCTATGTAAATAACAGAACATACATCAGAATAAGTTTTAAAAGAGACGTGATCCGAAAAGGTATTCTCATAACCGTTTGTAGCATAATTTTGGGAGACAAGTTAAAAATCCGTTTCTGGAAGAAATACTGGGCCCTGTATTCAAAATTTTAATGATGCTGAGAACTTTTTACTGTACCTCTTTCTTTACTTAATTCCTGGCCTTCAGAGAAATTAGAATTTGCATAAAGTATTTTTAAGTAACTGTATCTTTAAACTGTATTATCCTAAAATTATTGTATTTACACAATTAGGAGTGATCGTTTTCCTTTAGAAAAATATATGCCAACTTACTGAAGCATGATCTCCATTCTCTTCCTATACACATCCATATCTACTTTTTTGGAAATTTTATGTACTGCAGCTGAAAAGAAAAAGTCATTTTACTTTCACAGACATTTGCTGGGAGGAAAAATTGGCTAATTGGTACATCCTGGTTCCTAACTGACTTTCATGAAAAATAATCCAAAAGCTATATAAGATATATACGTTTAAACAATTTATAATGAAAATGTATTAAAAAAAGATGGAAAAGTCAAGGAAGTACGTACATTTTAAATGTATGTTCCCTGTACTTATCACATTTTAAAATAGAAAACTTTGCAAGCCCAATTCTCACTTTTTGATTCTCCTTTTTATTGTTAACGCTCATTATTTCTCACATTTCCTTTACTTATTTAAAGTAAGGTCACATTTTCCACAGGCAGCTACCAGTTGCCATGTATGGGACATTTTCAACAAATGAACGTGTCAAAAATAATGAAGACCAAGTTGTAATTCTGTTTTCAAGTAGCAAATCTTACTCCCTGGAAAGTTTCATAAGGAGAGGAAGTACAATAGGGGCATTGCAATCTATTGCAAGGCATTATATCCCTCTAAGCTTGATACAGAAAAATTAAGAAATGCCTCAGTTAAATAAGCATACACTAAACTTACTACCTTTCTGTATTTTGGGATTTGACTGAACTTCCAGTATCACTGTTGTCACGGTGTCTGCATACATATCGTTAGCAGGATTTGCCACCCACTGGAAGATAAAAAAGAAATAAATTCATAATTTGAGCCCATTATGTTGAGTGAGTAATGCAACATAAAACCAATATAACATTCACCGCATTCTCCTATTTGCTTTTCTCTGAATTCTAGCTTTGGATGACTGTCACACATTTTACACCAAATTATTAACTACCTTTAACTTGTTGTATCCCAGTAACTTCCCATGAAAAATTCAAGCCGTTTAATGTTTCTGAACACATTTATGAAATAGTTATTAATTACCACAGCTGTTTGCGGTGGGGGTGGGAGGAAGGAGGGAACACCATTAGACATTATTTCCAATTACTATTTCCCAAATAAAAAAAGGGCAGTGAATCTGCCATTACACTCTTGACCCACGGCAAAAAAAGAAAATAGCAGTGGCCAAAAGAAACAACAGGCATCAACACAGGACCATAGCTCAAGGGGAACTTTGTTCTAGCTTTCACTCTACTTGTCTTCCGACAGAAAACTACTTAAAACATGTAATTCTGCATGGCATCTATATGATATTGTTTTGCAGAAACTGGAGAACAAAATACTTCTTTCTCCCTCACCAATGCCCACCTCAAGGACCACCATGCCTGGTTCCTGGATCACAGTAATATTTTTGAAAACCTTCAGCGCCGGTTTTTGTTGGATTTCTATTTCTTCTACATCACCTAAGAAGTGACAACAAACGGTTAGCAAGAATAAAATTATACGGAAAGCAAGACTGACTTTATCTGCATAAGAAAACAGGTCATTTTAAGAATAAGAGGACTGTCTGTTATAATCACAACTGCTCAGAACAGCTCACAAAATGGAAGCACATACTCTCTTCCCTTACCTGACAATACTATTTTCTTTGTTCTGGAGCGTTTGGGTTTTTTTAGTATGTAATATTGGCCATTTTAGTTGTTTTGAATTCTCATATTTGACTGGCTTAGTACACTGGTGTGCATACACCAATGAAAAAGAAAAGAAAAGAGACATTTAGTGCTCCACTTGCAGAACTAACCAGCTCCTCTTATACCCTTAAAGGATAACCCCATTGCTTCCTTAAGCACAGAGCTTAAAACTAAAGCATTTGTGTGCCGGGCCGCACTCAGGTTATGAGACCTGAACATCAACTTAAATACAGGTTTTCTTTTCACTAGTGATATGAGTTAGATTCTGTCACTAGAGAAGAAAAATTCCTGAGCTTTAAATCTGGGAAGGGATCCTGCAAAGCGCGTGTGCCTTTAACGAACTAGGACAGGAGTTGCCCCTAACCTTTAAGCTAGATGGAAGCACAGAGGATCACACTAGTGGCAGATTTAAATGGCTTCTCACTCAGAAAAAGTCCAGAAGGTTAGATTCTTGCCTTCTGGGGAGGGAGGCTGGCTGTCACAAAGGACAGAACTTTTGATTTATTGGATGGCATAACCCATTCTATTTTGGGTCTGGAGAGAAAAGTTCAATTAATAAATTTTGCATCACAGTGGCTATGGCACTCACTTTGGGGGCTGATAAGAGATAAAAATCAGCCTAGGTTCTATATTGCCATATGTTTATGATTTTCTAGTACAACTACAGTAGAATCTGCCAAAAAAGCACATGCCGTACTCATGAACTGGATCTGGCAGAAGCTGCATAATCTGATAAAAGTTGTCAAATATGAAATAAACTGTGGCCCTTCAGTTACTGGCAAAGAAGTTTCCACTCAGAAGACTTCTGAAGACTGGAAGTTGTTTTAAAAGTTGACCAATATAAATCACAAACATGTCTTTCCAAATACGCACCGGTAAGTTTTTGTAGCTGATAATAAAGCAGATTAAAAGGGCCCGTATATGGAATGGCTTGTGTCTGTGTTACAGTGCTCATCGCCAAGTCTGTATAATCTGAAAGAATTTTAAAAAGTATTAGAAATTATCCCTTTGACTTACTTAAATAAAATTGCCACTATAGATAAGCAATGATACATTTAGAGAAAGAGGGCTGAAAAGGACAATTTGTAAAGAGGAGGGTGGAACATCTATTGTAAGACAAATAATATATATGTGGTTAAGAAAGCAGCAAGAGCTCGTTATTTTATCATACCCATCAGAGGCAAACAACGAACCAGGACAGCAGAATTGCTTTTCCCCAAGCTCTTCTGACCTTACATTTAATTATTCTTCTGTTTTGAGAATAGATCAATCCCTTTAGTAATAAACAGCACAGGAGCAATACACAAATATTTTCACTGTACTGTAGCTTTTTACACTAAAAATTAATGACATTTTAGAAACTGGCAGGACAATTGATCGAGGTGCTCTTCTGTTCTCACTCTGATGTTTTATGCATATTCACGCAGAGGAAGAAGTTTTACGTAATCAAAAGGGAAATGGAATTTTGCTTCTTGTCTTTTACAGAACAAATAGAAAAGATCTTAAACTTCAGAGGACAATGAACTGAATGCCTTTCTTCTCACTACGACAGTTCAGAACTTTAGGCAAAACTAAACCAACGTAAAAACCAAGATGTTCACTAACTGCTTATCAAGCACAAAATTACAGGAAAAAACCCCACAGTATTGTACATGTTTTAATGACTAAAGAAGGACACTGTAAGTTTCAATTACCTACTGAGCACATCACTGTCTTTACTTACTGGAGAGGTCACATGGAGAAAGGATGTGATAGTTAAAATTTCTTTTAACTAGGATTCCAGAAATTCTCTGTCCTTGCTCTGGTTTCTTATCTGCCAAAGATCCCATCACCTGGAAAGAAAAGCACATACAGTGCAATGAGGCAATCTGAAGTATTCATAGCTTAAAGGTAATTATAGAGATGAAATACAGTTTTCTCAGAAAAAAATCAAACGGTATAAAATTAACTCCGAAAATAAAAGAAAGTCAGAGTAACCAATAAACTTTCTGAGATGTAACAAAAGAAAAGGCTGTAAGAGTGAAAAGCCAAAAATACCCAACAAAACCCCACCAAAAAAAACCCCAAACCAAAGCCCGAATACAACATTAAATACAAAGCATTCACGTAAAGTATGTGAGTCCCTGGAAAACATACACAATCTAATACCAATTTAAAATAGAAGCTTGGAAGAAAATATATAGTTTTTATCCCAGAGAAAAATACTGTTGTACAGATAAAAAAATACTGATTTTATACCTTGGCAAGTTTTTCTCCTCTGAAGTTTAATGTCACAGCTTCAGTATTCCTAGGATTATGAACTTCTATATGAACTTCATCGTTATCCTCATATTCCCGTATCAGTGCTGCTTTCAATCTGGCCATTTCATTCTGCTCACCATGAACTAAAATCTATAGGAAAGACAGTTTTCCTTTTAGCAAAGTTACTTGCCCAGACAGACATGTCTAGCTAACAAATTATCCAAGATAACTGCCAACTTGTACCTCATCTATATAAAAATGTAATTTCATGAGGTCACAATATATGAAACATTAGCTCAATCATACTACACAGAGTTCTATGTATGTCTTTGAATTCTATGCATTATTCAAAGGCATTTCACGACCCTGAGTATTAGTAGAAAAATACATGCAAATAAGCAGAATGCATTACAGAGA
This sequence comes from Rissa tridactyla, assembly GCF_028500815.1. NCBI lineage: Eukaryota > Metazoa > Chordata > Aves > Charadriiformes > Laridae > Rissa > Rissa tridactyla. Next base: position 110,098,070 of record NC_071468.1, on the reverse strand, counting down.
TTCCATTTAACTTTTCATACACAACCACATTGTTATATTACGAAAGGGAAATATTAAGTTCAATGACAAAAGTTAGTTAGCTTTACATTTTTGTGTCTGCATGCGGATAAACACATACATAATAAACATGCAATTCAGAGAGGATGCTTATTAAGTTCACAATTTTCTTTGACAAGTTAAATCCTCTTTTCTTCCGCTATGATTTGTTTTATTTCTTATCTGGCCTTGCACACTGGTTCTCCCCCAATCTCAGCAAGTTTCAGATCCTAGTTCTCATTTTCATATTCTTGTCCTTCACACCTCCTGCTCCCTGGGATTTGCTCATGCTTTTCCCCACAAGTGCTGCCTACTACATACCTTCTTACAGACTGGCCTACTCTTTTTCAGTCAATGTTTTTCTATTTTATTTTGGGGCAAATTCCAGTGAATTATTCCAATACCAGTGTCCCCAACTTAATGTTGTCCTATACTGTACCTTACTTGTGCAAAATGCTGCTGAAACCAGTTACGGACCATACCACTTGAAAGTCATTCCCAGATATCCCACACGCAGAGTGTTGAGAGCAAGTTCATCTTTACTTTGCTAAGGTAACATGGCGAAAAATGGTTAAATCTCCACCTTTTAATATTCAAAGCATGGGGATGCTGGCTACTGCTAGACACCAGTACCTGCCTTGATGACTCAAGGCTGTGAACTGTTTTGATGAATCCCCCTCTGGAGAAATGGGCAGCATGAATACTAACCACATGTGGAGGTTTCAGGGCCCGGATAAATTCACTAGTTTGTTGATAATCTGTGTGAGCAGAGAAAGAAATGTAATCCACGGACATCTTCAGTGGGAGTTTTTGCCCTGACATAGTTGTGATCTCTTCGGGTTCAGACATGATGTGCTAAAAAAAAAAAAAGAGTACTTTAAATAAAAAATTGAAACTGTTCTACAGACACCATGTAACTAATGCTTTACATTTCAAAAATCAATGAAATAATATTGGCAGCCAAGTTAAACGTGAAGAACTGAAGAAAATCTTCAAAGTTCACAAAATACACACTCACAAATGAAAAAAAGCATGCACAACGCACACCATTTCATCTTTTGCATCCCCAGCAGATCTGGGTGTTCATTCTTCTTCCAGACACATCTCATATTTGCATTGAAATTATAACAGTTGTGTGATTCCCATCTCTAAAGGCAAAACTAGACGCCCTGGTTGCCCTTAGCTGCTGGAATTCGTAAGGAAGGATTAAATTCTCTACAACTGGACAGTGGCACAACGTGCACAAGGCAGTGTGATCTCTGACACTGAAGATTTAGATTTAAAATCTAAATCAGTTAGATTTAATATTGACTCCTCGAGAATTGGGGTTAGGGCTCCCCTCTCAAAAAGTGAAACGGTGGAGGGTTCTAAACATGGAGAAAAGTATCAATTATTCTTTCTCATGACAAGATAACTGCTCATAGAAAAGATTATTCTGTATAGCATCACTGGAAATGGCCATATGCAAATTTTCTATACTTTTCATTAGTATGAACCAAAAGCAATTAGCTTTGACTACATAACTGTGCATACCTGACAACAATCTTCTCAGTAAATACAAATAAAGAGACTTGCTATTGGCCAATTCTTTTTAAACATAGCATGAATACTGCTTCAAATTAAGAAGTCACGATGCATTAGCAACTCACCTTAGCAAGAGTTCCTTCAACACAGTACCCTGCTATAATGACTCCATTTCTCTTGTCTGTGCACCAGCTCTCAAACAACTCTCTGGATAAGCCACTCTGCATCATACCTGGGGACGCCATCACAACACTTGGGCCAATATCATCAAAATGATCCATACTCTAAATGGACAAACAGTGAGAATATCAGTTACCATAACTCACTTAAATGAAGGATAGCTTAGCTGCACCCTTGAACAATGTACAAATAGAGCCCTATATTCACAGATTATATCCCATCCAAAGTGCCCTTTGCAGGGAAGTTCCTCCTACTGATGCCCATAAGGAACAAACTATAAGCAGGGATCTATAGTGGAAGAAAAGTTCACAGAATCACACAGAATCACAGAATGGTTCCAGTTGGAAGGGACCTTAAAGATCATCTAGTTCCAATCCCCCTGCCATGGGCAGGGACACCTCCCACTAGACCAGGCTGCTCAAAGCCCCATCCAGCCTGGCCTTGAATGTCTCCAGGGATGGAGCATTGACAGCTCCCCTGGGCAACCTGTTCCAGTGCCTCACCACCCTCACAGTAAAGAATTTTTTCCTGATATCCAATCTAAATCTACCCTCTTTCAGTTTGAGGCCATTACCCCATGTCCTATCATTACACTCCCTGATGAAGAGTCCTGCCCCATCCTTCCGGTAGGGCCCCTTTAGGTACTGGAAGGCTGCTGTAAGGTCTCCCTGGAGTCTTCTCTTCTCCAGGCTGAACAACCCCAACAATCTCAGCCTGTCCTGATAGCAGAGGTGCTCCAGCCCTCTGATCCTCTTTGTGGCCCTCCTTGGACCCATTCCAACAGGTCCATGTCCTTCTTGTGTTGAGAACTCCAGAGCTGGACGTAGTACTCCAGGTGGGGTCTCACCAGAGCAGTGTAGAGGGGCAGAATCACCTCCCTCGACCTGCTGGCCACGCTTCTCCTGATGCAGCCCAGGATGTGGTTGGTTTTCTGGGCTGCAAGTGCGCATTGCCTGCTCATGTTGAGCTTCTTGTCTACCAGCACCCCCAAGTCCTTCTCCTCAGCGCTGCTCTCAAGCCATTCTCTGCCCAACCTGTATTTGTGCCTGGGATTGCCCCGACCCACATGCAGGTCCTTACACTTGGCCTAGTTGAACTTCCTGAGGTTCATACAGGCCCACCTCTCAAGCCTGTCAAGGTCCCTCTGGATGGCATCCCTTCCCTCCAGTTGGGGCGTAAGTTCCCCTCAACCAGCCCTCTAAACACTGGGATGGCAGATAACTCAGATATAAACCTGTACCTAACCCATCTATTAGGATAGTAAACATGCAAACTATTCAGCAAATATGAACTCTTCTGTCACCCTGCCTCTTTTGTAAGACAACAAGCTTACCTTCAGATTACTAATATGCTTGAAGACAAAGGGATTGTTGATGTTAATTTGCTTGCGGATTTTGTCATTCATGGCATTGACATATGTCTGATAAACTGCCATACACTTCTTGGCCAAAGAGGAGGCATAGTATATAGGGATATCGTGGAGTTCAGGATGATTCTGCCAGTATTCATCTAAAAAAGCAAAAACAATGAAAAAGAAGAAAAAACCACCAACAACCAAAACCCCACACAACCCCATCCACAGCATTATCTCCAAAATATATGCTTCTCAGAAATGTTAATACTTCTTGTAACAGATTTAGCAGTGGGTTTTTTTCAGTTTTATTAGAGAAAATCACAAACTTTTTTTTTTTACCTGCTGTACTGAAGAAGAAAAAGCAATCACCAACTAAAAATGTATACAACTAGTACAAACAAACAGGCAAACAAACAAGAAAAAGATGAATTTCAGATATTTTTGGCAGGTCAAATTCCTATCAGTCACCAACTTTGGCTACAAGGGATAAAGTATATGTGATATTACATAGCAATAAATCTACATTTACAACAATGCAAGTTGTACCACACCACTGCAATAATGCTAAAACGACACTGTCAAATATTAATTCTACATCTAGGAACTAGGGACATCTGCATATAGAGATATGTTGGTGAGAATTCACTGTATCATTCTGGAAAACAAACCCATGGAGTTCAAGGTGTGAAGCGAACACCCAGTTATTAAGCCTGGCTTCCTGTATATCACCAACAATTGTATTTTACAAGCTTAACTGAAACAAAACCAGGCAAAAAGCCTCCACGAACCACAGCCGTGGTTATCACTGATGGCAGTAGCCATGACCTTTACTAAACACAAAGAAAAGATCTGAATGCAGCTGTACAAACCTAACATTAATTTTCCCACTTGCATGCAGTTCTGCTAGTCTAAAACATATTTATATTATGTAGCTGGGGAACAATTATCCAAAAAGAGTGGTAGGCTCTTTTGGCTGTATTTGTACATTTAAAATGATATGGCTTTAACCTAAAAGCTTTCATCTGCAGACAAATCTTTTCAGAACATGTCAGAGAGGCTCAAGGACATCAATATCTTAAGCTCAGGTGTGAGGTGGAAACAGCCAGTAAAAGATAACTAATAGCAGGACCTACATTAAACATTAAAAGACTGCACCCATCATCATAATTTTCTGTACCCCACTGCAATATTTTATTTTTTGTCAGACACTTATGGAAAGAAGAAAAACAAACACAGAAGCCTGCGGGCTCAATTGTGTAGGCACGTGAGATGCAACTGCATTTTCTACCTAATTAAGCATCCAATTACATGTCTAGCTTTACTAGATGTATTTTCAAGCTTATCTTCAGAAACTCACTTTCACATCTACACACAGCAAGGAGAGGTGAACAAATGACAAGCTAATGGCTACACAAGATGTAAAATGTTCAGTTTTTGTCTCCTCTATAAAATAAAAAAAACTTAATCAATCACAAGTAGTAAATAATCCTACAACACAGAGTACTACCCCATGAATAGATCCAAATTTCTTATTAACATTTGAATGGACCAGTAACACGTTTTGAAAACAAACTAGTTTCTAATGTTGAGTTAAACTGAAATGGGAAGAGAGAAGAATTTCAGGTAACACTTTAGAGTCAATGTCCCTAAAAATAAGTATTTTGAAATAGTTATCTTTTGATCTTGCAACATTTACATGAGCAACAAGACTGGTGAAAAATCACACACATAATACAAATTACACGTGCTATAAGGAAGCAAAGATGCCTGGAAATAATTTATTTAAAAATTTGGTTTTTTTTCTGAAGTACCTTGTACTAACTACCTTTATATTTTATGTGAAATGCTTGTTATGATCATGTATAATTCTCTCCTTTCCCCCATTTTTGCTCTTCTTAACAAAGGCTAATTTGCTTTCCCATTATCATTATGATTTAGAAATGCTAGAAGCTTCTTTTATGGTCTTCTCAGCTTTTCCCATGAAGAATTCTTCATACAGGTTTGTGAATTAAAGGGCAAAGATAGTGAAACTTTGGAACAAAATGTATCCCTGTTTCAGCAGGACAGTTTAACTAGAAGAGTTGTTACGATTGCTTCCTTTTCAATCTGTAATAATGGTCCCCATTTGCTGAAATGCTGGTTCAACAAGATTCAAAAGTCAAGCACATATTACATATTACCACGCCATTACCCTTTCCTTTCTAGGTCTCCGTCCTACCTCACAAAGCCGAAATGCCTCAGTTGGTTTATTGGATGTTTTGCATTTGAACAAACACACATTATATATTCTAAGGTAATTAACATGCTGGAAAATGGCTGAAGAGTTGTTTAAAAAATTATTATATCTGAAAGACTGCACATGAAAACATTCTCATTTAACTTTATATGCCTTTTATTAAGAGGAACTGTGAAGGTACATACCTAAAATTAAAAGTAGTTCTTGAGCTCGACCCAGGGCAAACACAGGAATAAGACCTCTACCTCCTCTGTTTACAATGTCGTGGACGGTATTACAGAATCTTGCCTCTCGCTCTTCCCTTTTTTCATGAATATGAGTACCATACGTGGATTCCTACATATAGAAAAACCGAATATTAAAAGTGCTGACACAGAGGCTAATTCTTGACCTTCTCCTTTGAATCACACAAGAATTGGAGGGGAGAGGGGGAGGGTTGAGGTGAAGGGAAAAATCAAAACCACCCTCAAATTCCCATAACCATCTCCACCAAGATAAATAACTAAAATTTCCCCTCCCCAAAACCTCTCCCAGCAATTTGGAAAGACAGATCCTGTTAGTAAATAAAAAAAAAATTTAAAAAAAAGTTAGAACTATTATTTTTGATGCTTCTTTTAAAAGGTTTCAAATGTAACATACTGATTTTCCTAACTGCAAATGCTGCCACTGCTTTGATGAAGGGGTTTTCACGTTACCGTGGCTCACTAGTGGTATGTGTGCCACAGTTTAGAAACACCTACCCTAAAAGATAGGAATTACACAAAATACAAGATTTTGATGTGACTTAAAATGAAACTGTCAGTTACAGAAAGCAGTCAGAAGGGACACAATACATTAAATGATTTTCAGCATTACTCTGAAAGATCCCACTGCTCATTTCCAGATAAAACTGTTACTTTTAAAGTTTCCCCTAAGCCTCTGATTTCCCAAACATGGCTTCAGAATAAAACCATTTTGCTCAGAAAACAAAACAAAAATATGGAATAGCACTCAGGGTACCTCTACCCAGGACAAATTCTCAACAAACATAGTTGGAAGTAGCTTAGGTTCTACTGAAGAAAGGTATCTGGCTAAACTGGGTTGGTACAATACACCTAGCATACACAAGTCGAAACCTAATAAACCTCCCATCTTGAAAAGGTTTGTCTAGAGGCTTAAGGAACTTAATCAGAAGGATTATAAAATGAAAATTAGACTTTTTAACACAGTGAAAAGAAATACTGGAGTGTTCTGAATGCCCAAGCGTTTGGATATTTAACACAAATCACGTACTACCATTAAATCACCGCTGTCTTTCTCATTCCACTTCAGCTTTAATTAAGTAATACCCCTATACATATTTGATTACTAACAGAGAAATAATTTTGTAAAACTTACAATTATAAGAATATCAGGTTTAATATTGGGAATCTCAGCTGCCATCAGATGTCTGTCTTCCTGTCTTGAGAAGTCACCTGTATATAAAAGCTAGTGGAGACAAAGAGAAGCAGTTATTCTGATTACAGGTTCTACCAGGTCAGCAGTCTTTAAAAGACTGTTCTATAGGAATGATATTTCTTAAGCAAATATGGTTTTAAAGAATTTATGATAAAAAGGTCCCTTGTACTTTAACTAAAAACTCTTCTGATGTGGACAGTGCTTACAATATTAGGCCAATAGTCCTACAATACTAATATTTTAACCACAATAAGTAACAGTATTTCGAGCAGTACCATAATTCCGACAGAACTAAGTAAACAATTATTAAAATTTTATTTTTCATTTGGGATTTAAAGGTGCCATCTCCAGCCCTTTGCATACATGCACTGACTATTAAGAAGTAAAAATTGACATAACAAAAAATACAGCAGGTCCTAAATGGAAGTAAAGAGTAAATAAAACTGCATTTATATATCAGACTGCAAATGTAATTAATAATCCAATAAAATTACTTATTAAAAAGTCTAAGATTTGCTGATACTAAAAAAAAGCCTCTAATCTAGCAGATTTTCCAAACAGAATGATCACATTCCCCATTACACCAAGAAGTAATTTGTAACTGTTTGTAATTTTCCATTGATGAAAATGTGAACAATAACAAAATACATACTCAGCAACAGCAGATAACTACTCTATAGGTAACCTACTATCACGTTCCTCATTTGCTTCATAGGAAATTAAAAAAACTAATGAATATTAAAGCCCAATTCATTTGAGTCATGCAGAGTCAGAGGGAAATCTTTCTCCATCATGCCTTAATGAGAAAATGAAAACCAAAAAAGGCAGTAAGATATCTACATTTTATTGTAGTCATTGTAAATTCAGTTCTATTTTTATACTTTTTTTACACTTTAAAAAATTCTTAATCATTATAAATCATGAACAAAGTCCTACTAGACGGCACGCCTGAGGACCCCCATCTCTCTTCCCTCTTCAAGGCTGTATGAAACTTTTCTTGGGCCACGATTATCCTACTAAACTCCAATTAATGAGATTAGTTTCAAGTATCTGGTTTTGACACAGCACTGCCTGTGATTATATGATCGATTTATTTAATCTGTGTTTAAAATTAATAATAATCCTATTTCTTTAGGTACTTTCACATAAGAGCATTATGAGAAAAATATAACTCGCATACTTTGACAAATGCCATTTAAGCACTCAGACAGGCAGACGTGGTAAATCAGAATTACAAAACCAAACATCTGTTTATAGATTTTACTAATATGCAGCTTCCACAAGACTGCCTCAGCTACCAGCAACCTCTGCGTGGACCAGCAAGGAAAACTACATATTTTCTGCCCAGCAGAAAAGGACCTGGGGGTGCTGGTGGACGACCAGCTTAACATGAGCCAGCAGTGTGCCCAGGTGGCCAAGAAGGCCAACAGCATCCTGGCTTGTATCAGGAATAGCGTGGCCAGCAGGAGCAGGGAAGTGATGGTGCCTCTGTAGTCGGCACTGGTGAGGCCTCACCTCAAGTACTGTGTTCAGTTCTGGGCCCCGCTGTACAAGAGGGACATTGAAGTGCTGGAGCGTGTCCAGAGCAGAGCTACCAGGCTGGTGAGGGGTCTGGAGACCAGGTCACATGAGGAGCGGCTGAGGGAGCTGGGCATGTTTAGCTTGGAGAAGAGGAGGCTGAGGGGAGACCTCATTGCCCTCTACAACTACCTGAAAGGAGGTTGGAGAGAGGTGGGTGTTGGCCTCTTCTCCCAAGTGAATAATGACAGGACCAGAGGAAATGGTCTGAAGTTGCGGCAGGGGAGGTTTAGATTAGATATTAGGAAGAACTACTTTACTGAACGAGTGGTCAGGCACTGGAACAGCCTGCCCAGGGAGGTGGTTGAGTCACCATCCCTAGAGGTGTTTAAGAAACGTCTAGATGCGGCACTTCAGGGCATGCTCTAGCGGCAAAGATTGTAGGTTGGTTGGTTGGTGGGTTCTTTTGTTTGGTTGGGTTTTTTTGGTTGGGTTTTTTTTTTTGTGTGTGTATGGTTGGACTCGATGATCTCAAAGGTCCTTTCCAACCATGAAGATTCTATGATTCTATATTTAATGGTTCCAAGCCTGAGTCATAACTCACTGCTATAAAATCCAAACATCCTACCTGGTTCAATATATGTGTCACTTGCTAGTTCTAATTAATCAGAAAATATATGCTTTAAGTCAAGGCCTCCCACCTTGACTTGACTCCAAGTCTATTTGACAGATCCAGCCACAGTGGTGGGGCTTAATGAACAATAATAAATAATTAATGACTAAGTTAGGATTCAGGCTTGCTTTCAACTTTATAATAAAAAGAAAATACCTTCACACCAGCTATTTCAATCATAAACATGGCTGCTCCCAGAACGTGGCCTGCGTGGTAACACCAGAATTTGATTCCTGCCACCTCTTTCACTTCATGGAAGTTGATGGTCTCAATCTTGTCCATGCTTTCTTCAAGGTCTGTTTCTGTATATAGCATGTCATCCGCTGATATATTACTGGATATAAGTGAAATGGCTAAATATCAGCTCATCTTAACATCTTAGATCATATTACAGTTGGAAAAAACTCTTTCTGGATTTTTCCCCGCTGACAGTAAAATTCCACTCAGTAATGCTACGTCTCCTATGTTAGAAATCAAGCCCAGGTACTCTAATGCAGTTGACCTAAGCAGAGCTAGAGCATCTTTCTTTTGAAAGGTCGTGCTAGAATAGTTTTTTTCATTTCAGGAGCTGCTCTGTATTTGTCTAAAAGTACCAGTAGATTCCTAGCCCTGGACAGAGATCTGCCACTTAGCTCGTAACAGCCCTCAAAAACCAAACTAAACCACACTTTTCCCATCAGCCCAGAACAAACAAGTTAAAAGAAGACTGTTTATCAGGTTTCTGCCCCAAGCTAGAACCTGCTGAGTTGAGATATGCTCAAGACCACTGCATTCACATAGAAAAGATGTGTCAAGGCATGTAACAGAAGGAAAAAAAAAAAGGAGGAAAAAAAAATAAAAAAAGAGAAAAATCCCAACAACATGTAAGTAACAGAGCGCTCTTTGTATATTTAATATCTGATACAACCTTGTCCTGAAAATTGATTTGTATATTTAGGGGCTTAAAATTCATTACTTACATGAAGCTTAAGAGAAAATAGACATTAAAAAGCATGAGAACAAAAGAGTGTCTTAAGAGAAACAGATGGGGAGGAAAAAGAAGGATACTAGTACAGGTCCAAATAAGGAAAATGAAAAGAATGAAAAGAAAGAAGGAAAGATTTGTTTGTTTGTTTTATTGATAGGAAATTATTTGAGACATATTATCCATGAGGCAGTAAGATGACTCATTACTTCTAACCTGGTTATAATGTTGCTACTTGTAGCAACATCCAGGTTCTTCCAGCCACCTTTGTTGGCTTCATTTTCAATTTCCTATTGGATATGTAGGTGAAATAATTCAGGAGTTGAAGAGAAAAACCATAGGTCGGCTTACCTGACTTTGACATAGTCTGAAAGAAGCCATCTGTAAATAGCTTTTGTGGCATGAGTCATGAACGTCCTTCCTTTAAAACTTGTTTTCTGCAAAAACCATGGCAAAGCCCCACAGTGATCTAAATGGAAACTTAAAACAGACACACAAATCCAATTAATACATTAACATTACACAACACTAATATACAATATATATCATATAATTCACTGGATTAACATAGATAGCACCATGAAAATCCAGAAATAGAATTTGCAACCTCCTTGTTAACTACGTTGGTCTATATTCTGGTCTAGTCTAGTGACTACAAACGCAACCAAGAAAAGATAAGAGTAATACAGGAAACTTTCCAATTATCGCAAAGGTTTTGCCCGTATAATTTCAGAATTAACGTTCTTGTCATTTACATATACCTTTAGAGGGAGAAGAATAACAGTAACCAGGAACACAATAAATGTCAAGGATACAAGAAAGTTATCAAATGTGATCCTAAGTTTGCACTTTGGACACCATGGGTTAAAACACGAACTACCAAAATAAAATTATTTGGCCATATTTCTACTTTGACCTATCTGAAGGAAGTACTTTTGAAATATAGGTAGAACAAAGACATAACACAAAAACTCAGGATTTCATACAGACTGTTTAAATAATTTAGAAATGGCTCTCCTCGCCTCTCAGTCACTAAGCAATATTTAAACCACATTCAAAGATTGTGTAAGTCTCTGAGAACATTTTCATTCAAAGCCAATAGAGCAAAAACCACAAGCAATACTTTTCAGCAGTCTTTATGCAGAAAACTCATTCTAGAAGCTGTCAAAACAGTGTTAAAGCAGGCCAGGTTATAAAAAAGACATCACAGCAAGCTCAGAGGAGAGTTGTCATGTCAACAGTGACTGAACATCCTTAATTTAAAGAAAGCTGGAAACTAAAATTTTGCTACGCCACTACATCAATGGAACATCCATTTTCAGCCTCTCTTAATAACGTACAAGTGAACACAGCTCAGACCATGACCTCAGTATATTTGTTCTTTTAGGTGCAACTTACTGACTAATTAGAAGGAGATCAATCTCAGCAGGATCTATCAAATCAATGTAAGGAAGAGCATCCATTCCTTCCAGTCCAGGATGGATTCCACAATCAAGCTGAAAAATGAAGTTAAAGCTTCTAACAGAACACATAAAAACACCTCTTCCATTTTGGTCTAAAACGTAGTTACTAGTGACTGATAACTTTTAGCATCATGCAAAAAAAAAGTATTTTTTCCTTAAACACTGCTTTTTAGCATTGGATTTCACATCTTGGGCTTCTGTCCAGATGACTTATCTCCACTGGAAAACTGACCACCTTTCAAAAGATCACAGTCTTTGTTTATAATTTTGTATCTTTGCAAGCCTTCATTCACACTTCAACAATACCTGAATATACATAACCAGTGTATGCAAGTTATTTCAGCTACCACCTGAGAAGACAGCTGGAAAAGGGAAAGAGAACATGTATGTGTTTACACGTGACTGTTTACACGTAACTGTAGGTAAACATTAGCCTTAGGTTCCACTGAAACCTACTAAGTGTAAATTTTAGAATCTACACTTAAAACACATATATTCTGTTTGGGGATATGGATTTATTTTACAGGACAGCATCTGTAATGCCTACTGTCATATATGCAATATTGTTCCAGAAAGCTACAAAACGTGCCTTATCTAGCACAGTGGCTGACTTCAGTGTGGAGGCTGAAGTTAACTTATAACATCTTTTTGTAATCTGAAGTACCATAATGAGAGGGCGTACATATATATTTATGCAATAATTACCATTATTTTTCTTCCTTTAAACTCCAGAATAATGCATGACCTTCCTACTTCTTGACCAGCACCTCTGTAAAGGATAGCAAAGTCACCAAAATTACAACAATGCACATTGTAGAGATGTAACTGTTCATTGGATGCCATTAGTGGGATTCTTTTTCTATGTAGAAATAACAACTGCACAGTCCTTTTAAGCTCAGATATTTAAAGTAACTGAACAGTTCTATTTATCTCGATGGAAATGACCCTATTTAATGCAGCAGAAATAAAAAGAATATTTGGGGAAATTATTTTGGTCTCTTATGATTTTTATAGCATGCCTGCACACTGGGCTCTCAAAGTATTGAGATGTATAATGAATGGAAAGTTCACTTAAATAACAAATTACCTTGGTCTGAATAAGCTTTGCAGTAGCATCCTCAAGTTGTCCAGAAGACAACTCTTGTGATGCTACCAGAAACACCTCCAAATTGCATTGACATCTTTACCAGAGAAAAAAAAAAAAAAAACAAAACCAAAACAACAAACCACAACTTAAAACACTACAAAACCCACGATGCTGTCGAAATGCAAAAGGGCAAAAAATGAGGTTTTTAGCTCGGACAGCACTGCAACATCGCATAAGGAAAGGAGGCAGACCTTCCAGCCGCGCATGACAGCTCTCCCGGCGACTGCAGCCTGCCCGCAACGAAAAACCAGGAGCGGGGGGAAAGCGGCATCCCGGGATTTCACCGCCCGGGACAACGTTCCACCCGGGGAACGATCCCGCCTCGCCTGTCGCGATGGCGATACACACCCACCACAGCCCCGCGGGACGGGCCTCCGAACCGCGGCCCGGCCCGGCTGCCCTGGCCCCGGCGCCGGCGCCTCCCCGATACACCCCCCCAGGCCCGAAACCCCCTCGGGCCCGACAACCCCCCTCGGGCCCAGCGCCCGGCTCCCCCCGTCGCGCCCGCCCCGGCCGCTCACAGGGGGCGGATGAGCAGCTGATCGCTCTCCTCCGCCGGGATCAGGGCCTCGGCTTTCCGCTTGGCCGACATGGTAGGGGTGAGTCCCGGCGGCCACCGGCACCGCCGTCCTCCCCCCGGCCCCGCTCGCCCGCCTTCCCCCTTCCGCTTCCGGGTGGCTCCGCATGCGCGACGGAAGCGGAAGGGAGCGTGCGGGCAGCGGGCTGAGGTGAGGCGGGGGGCCGGCCGGCGGCGGGGAGTGGGGTTTGGGGTTCTCGTCCGGCTGCGGGGATCCCGGCAGCGGGCCCGTGGGGAAGGGGCTGAGGGGAAGCGACCCTGGGGCGGGGGGGGGTGGGGGGCTGTAGAGGAGCCCTCAGCGCCAAAACGCCGCTCGGCGCTGCCTGCCGTGACAGGGGCCGCGGCCCTGCCGTCTCCCGGCGGCGGGCACCAGGCAGCCTGCCTCTCACCTCTCAGTGGGAAGCGGGTTTAGTGTTTTTTTCCTTTATCAGGTTGTCGTTTGGGGCTAGAAGGGAAGAACAGGTAGGCGCGGGTGCAGTGCTGCCCTGCCCGGCTCCTCCCCGCCGCAGAGCCTGGAGTCGGGCAGGGCTCGGTCGTTCCCGCATCCCTAGTGGAAAAGATGTACCGCAGAAAACGCAGTGTGCTAAGCAAGGAGCTGCTAAGAGCTCCTTAATCATCTAATGTATTAAAAAATTTTGTAAAGTAGCGTAAGCTGTCCCTTCCTCAGAGACTACCGGCAGAACCGGGAATTTTGCCTGTCTTCTAGCCGCTGCTCTGAAGGAGGGGCGGCCAGGTCCATGCTAGTGGCTGGCAGGAGCCCCGGGCAGGTGGGTGTGCTGGGTACCGCCATGCCTCGCTGCACCTCTTGTCGCTGAAGGTGGTTTTTGGTCTGCCGGGGACCAAGCATTCGCTTAATGTCAAACACAGCAGCAGCCTGGGGACTGTAATCCAGCACTGCATCACAGATCTGAGCTCTTTCTTGTGCATCTTCCAGGATTTGCTGCAGAGTGAGCTGTCTTAAATAGGCTGCCTTCCTCCTTTGTCCTATTTCTTCCACCTGCTCAAAACTTCTGAACCTTTGTAATTAAAATATTCTTCTCTGAAGCTGGGAAGCACGGTTTGAGCACCCCCTGACTGGGAGCCATCTCTTCTTGACACTGTCTGGCTGAATGCTAGGTGAAGCAATTGCAGTAGTAGGGCAGATACAGGAAAAATGCTTCTGGAATACTCTCAGAACTCCCAGTAACTCAGCTCTGAGGCAGTAAATGTAACGTGCTTCTTGCTTTAATTTTCAGGAACATATTAAGTAATAATGGCTGCTCCAAGAAGTATTACAATCGGTAGTTCTTTAGAAGTAGGTTTTTTGTTTTTAATGGGAGCATAATCTTTGGAGCAGGATTTGCATTGGATGCACTGTTGTAGGGCACTTAGATTGTAGTTACAAATAAAAAAAATCTCATGCTTTTAAGTGGGAATAAAAATTTTAAAATTTTGTCTTGTTTCTAAATCTATATCATTATATGCATTAGAAATTGGCCTTTGCAATAGTCTGTAAACTAGGTAGGAACATTTTTTTTTATGAATCAGAAGAAGGAAGTTTTAGCAGAGAGCTTGAGGGACTTTCCCCAGTCACATATGAAGAGCACCAGAGGAACATTTCTGCTTCCATTCTCCGATTCAGTAGCTTACTATTTTCCAGTTTTTGTCCATTTTGGATACAGTCATTGTGGTGTTTGCTAGAAACGTCAATTCCCTTGATGATATGACAACTACCGTTTTTATTTTTCCTACCCAGAAGATTTTCCTTGATCCAATTATGACAAAATGTTTAGAAAAGGGAAAAAGCGACACAGCAGCAGCAGCTCACAAAGCAGTGAAATCAGTACTAAAAGCAAGGTAAGCTGAATTTGGTATATTCTTTGTGGAAGCACTTTCATTTGTTACAAGTTGAGCGTTAAGCGGTTTTCTTGCACTGATGGTAGGATGTGATTTCCATAAAATGCCATGTTCCACAAGGAGAACTTCCTACTTCTATTCCTCAGATTATGTTACGAGAGTTAAAAAAACCCCTATCCACTATAAAGCCCTTGTATTCTGAGATGAATGCTCGATTGCTTCCATAGTGAAGCGCACAAACGCAAGAGCTCCTGGCAGCACAATACTATGGTTTGGAGGAAAGAGTAATACGTTTGTTCTGTAGTGACAAGTATTGTCTTTAAGAAGGTGCCTAGTGCCAGGTACCAAGAATGAGTTTATTCTTCAGTACTAGTTGGTTACTCAGTATCTCTGAAAAGTATTCTTCATTTTGAATAATGTGTCCATTTTGTCTGATAGGTTTTGGAATGATCAGTTGAATGTTCTGGATTTTCCAAGGTGCCATTTCACTTCCCTTGCACTGCTATGTTATTTCAAGCATTGGTGACAAGCATGTAGTTGTCAATTTCTTCAAGTTAAGATGCAGTACCAGAAAAGTCTGGACATAACTTTAAGGTTCATTTTCTCTTTTTCTTTTATTTCCTCCTCCTTTCAAAAGATTTGTGGACTTCTCAAGGGTTGCTGCAGAATGTATGTCAGTCTAATCTACATTGAGGCAGAAAGATAACTTCAGGAAAGAAATAGGTGTTGGGTTTTTTTTTCCACATTTTTTTGCAGTGCTGCTTAAGTAATTAGAATGTAAACACTAGTTTATTTAAAAAAAAAAAAAAGGGTTGAAGCAGGGCATCTCAAAATGAATTGTTAATATGTTATCAGTAACTTTCTGATGATACTATTTTTTTTTTCTTAGTCTGTAGACTCCAGTCTTGGAGGACTTTCCAGGTCTAGTACTGTGGCTAGTCTAGATACAGACTCCACGAAAAGTTCAGGTACGTAATCAGAGTTCGAGGAGGTATGTATAGAGCAGGGTTAACTTTATGTGTGTCTGTATAAAAAAGCAGAAAATGTAAAAGGTTAAAATATGTATTTTTAATAATTGTGGGTGAATCTGTTAGCTTGTTGACTAATGCATGCATAGCTCTAGGCCTCTAAAGTATTATTAAGGATTCATCTAGGATTCAGTCACAGTTTTCAAAGTAAAGTGTCTAATTAAGAAAAACTTATTTGTGTTACCAGTCTGTTACACAGCATAAATCTTGTATAACTTTTTGGAAGCTATATTTCCTGCTTTTAGAAGTTTACATTTGCACTGAAATAATAGAAATAAGATTTGATTTTACTTGGTTTTGCTCACCATATCACAGCGCATCACTGTTAGACCAAGCAGTTCATTTAAAAAAAAAAATATACATATATAAAAGTAGAACCAGCTTTTCTGTGTTTTCTGATTTAAGGTTGTAAATTCCAAATTTGAATTTGTATAAACAATGCTGTATCATGGATTCATGTGAAACTCTTGACTTCACCAAGGGCTGTTCTGAATCAACCCAGGACAGTTCATTAAAGAGAGGAGTTAATATACTGTGGTACAGTTAAGTGTTTAATGAAGGTCTGCAAAAATTATGGAATTTAGTAAGTTAGCCCCATTGACACCAATTAGAATAGCATTACTGTTCTGGAATTCTTCAGAAATGCTTTGTTTTATTCTGTTGCAGGACAAAGCAATAGTAATTCTGATACGTGTGCAGAATTCAGAGTTAAATATGTTGGTGCCATTGAAAAACTGAAGTATAATGAGAGCAAAAACCTTGAAGGGCCATTGGACTTGATAAATTACATAGATGTTGCACAGGTAAGTGGGTTACAAAAGACAATACCAACAACATCAGAAGATTTTAAGTTTAGGTGTATTTATTTCATATTATCACATGATCTGACATCTTTCTCTGTAAATTTTAGACTTCCTAGAATAAAGCAGCTTACTTTAAAAAATACTTCGGTATGAATCTTAAAAGCTGTCACACTCAATTCCATCTTACCGAGTAACTGGAGAAGATGCACTGAAAAGGCCGTTCTGAAGAAACAGACTCAGAGCAAAGGCCCTTTTAGTGAGTCATTACTGACCGAGTATCCCAACTGAAAGTTGTTATATTGTCTTCATCACTGTTAGCATTAGTATCTGTGAAAGAATATCTCCTCCAGGTTTCCTCAGTAGCGTAGAAGTTTTCCTATAGAGGAAAAAGTCAAGTTTCTGCTTACAGTCACTTACGAACCTGTGACCAAAGAACCTGAATAATATTTGGCTCATCCTTGCCAAACTGTGGTTGCTTCTACTTATTTTTGTACTAAAAGCTGTAACTGGTGGTTCTCATTAGGTAGCTGATCGTTTGTATCTTTAAAAGCACAGAATGTGTTTATCTTACAGCAACTCGACACTTCAAGTATCTGAATGTATGCTAAAACTATTTTTACAGCCAAATAACAAAATTGCTGCCAGTGTGGACCATCGATCATCCAGGGTCAGCGCAGCATGACAGGGCATGCATTGTTTTTCAGCCCATCTGATCTGACCACTCCCCCCTGAGATGATAAATTCCTTTCTGGAATCATGTAGTGAATAGAATAAAAAAGAAATATTTCCGTTGGAAGGGACAACAGCAATCATCTAGTCCAAATGCCTGACCACTTCAGGGTTGACCAGAAGTTAGTGTGTGTTATTAAGGGCATTGTCCAAATGCCTCTCAAAAACTGACAGGCTTGGGGCATCGACCACCTCTCTAGGAGGTCTGTTCCAGTGTTTGACCACCCTCTTGGTAAAGAAATGCTTCCTAATGTCCAGCCTAAACCTCCCCTGAACATATTTCACATCAAGTTAAGGGACTGGATGAGTGCAAGAGCGGCCGGCAGGCTCCACAGATATGAGCAGGGTTAGTGATATTGCTGATCCAGTGGACTGAAGTACACATTAACACATTTTCTAGTATGTATCTCAGTTGTTCATGTTCTTCTGTCTGCACTAAAGGCTTTTGTTTGTTTCCCTCCAAAGCAAGATGGAAAGTTACCTTTTGTTCCAGGTGAAGAGGAGTTTATTATGGGAGTTTCCAAATACGGCATTAAAGTTTCAACATCTGATCAGTATGTAAGTGATTCACAAGTAACTCTCTTTTTGGTGAGAGTTGAAAAGTGCTTTCATTTGTTTCTCTGATAGATGATCTGTGTCACCAAAATGTCACTTCTGGCTTTAAGCAAAACAAACAAAAAACTAAAAAAAGCTCTCTGGTTGGATTTATGACAAAAATCCATTCCTTTTGAGACAGAGCACCAGACAAAAGGCAAGCAAGCCTTTATGCTCTTTGGGCATATCTTCCTTTCCACGTGGCTGTCCTGCCATCTTCTCACGTGGAAAAGTAGCATGACTCTGGTGGTCAAGACCATAGGTTCCTCAGCCTGAGTTAGTAGTGCAAT
The DNA here is from genome assembly GCF_028500815.1 of Rissa tridactyla. Classification (NCBI taxonomy): domain Eukaryota; kingdom Metazoa; phylum Chordata; class Aves; order Charadriiformes; family Laridae; genus Rissa; species Rissa tridactyla. Next base: position 110,079,681 of record NC_071468.1, on the reverse strand, counting down.
TCCTGTTTATGTTATTGTGGAGAGGAAAAAAAAAAGGATGTGTTTTTCAAGAGTACCCGAGTTGTCTTCCTCTTTGAAGTTCCAGCTTTGCACTCCTAATCTAGGAGTGTGAGTTCACTCCAGCATTAAAGCCTCATGATTTCACTTTATTGATCAAGCCTATTTTTTGTTTGCATCATTTCCTACGTGTAGTTTATTTTCCTTTAGCGCACTTAAAGTAGCTTTTTTGCTAAAAATAAAAATCCGGTCTCTTCCCTAGGGCCCTCCAGTTGCCTTTGTATAGCTTTGTATTGCAGCCATGTGGTTTCCTTCTGGTTGCCCTCAGAGCCCCAGATACCATAAATACTTGGCCTTATGAAGTCGTGACCCGTCAACAACCCCGCAATGCCTGTTCATAAAAGCCTCAAGTATGAGGACGGTGAATAGCGTTGCTCAATAGCTGAATACTCTGAAGAGAGCCAAAAAGTTTCCTTTGGTCCCTTCAGTAAATAAAACACTTGTTTCTAATGCCTGGGAAGAAGTGTAGTAGTTGATACTCAAACTTTGAATTGTTTTGGGTTCTGGTTTTTCTGTCCTCCTAAATTCTTAGTTCTCATTAAGAACATAGGTTATGCTATTATTTAAATTATTTTGTACTTTGATAAAGATCAAATAGGTAATTTTAAGACTTTTATCCATCATTCTTCTGGCTTCAAGCTGAAAGCAAAAGCACGCACAAGCTGATAAAGCCTTCTGTGATTAAGCTGGCTTGCACTGGCGTTTTATTGCATTGCATTCCGTTTCCCGGATTCTGGCTTTTTGCATCTGTGTCACTGTTGACATGTAATTTGTCCTTTAGTGTGTTAGCCCACCTAACTCTTTCATAGAGTTCCAAAATAGAAAGGTTTTCTCTGCATTCATACAAAGAATTCAGTCTTTTAAGACTTCAGGGGAGAAGTGAGAGTTCTGTGATTTGTAGGTACCTTCGCAGGTAATAGGCAAGTATTTATTTCAGATACCAAAAAAAAAAATTGACTGAAGGTCAAAATAGAAAATTTTTCCTCATGGATTTCAGCCAACATTTGAGAAATTATTTAATTAGTGGCTGAAATATTTGCAGATACGTAATTCACTGACATATTTCCATTGTTTGTGGATGCAACCACTAGAAACTGAAGGTGAAGTATTTATAGAAGTCACACTGAGGCTTTGGCCTTCTTCACGTTCCATTTGAGTCTGTTTGTACATTATATATACGTACATACAGGTATGGCACAGTTTGTCCATCTGCCATCTCATTTCTCTCTCAACCGCAGAATCCCCTCATAGCCAAATACTGGAAGGAGGGGAGGAAATGAATTTACAGGGGGACTGTGAACTTTATTCTGTCCTCCCTCTTTTAGTGATAATCCACATGCACATTAGTGCTGTAGCAAGTTGCAAGCAAGTAAGTCTAAGAAGTTGCAAGTAATTTGGAGGTGAATCTTGGCATCTTTCATACAGAGACTGGAGGGCTGATCCAGTAGGTTCCCTGTTGGCTCCAGCTGTGTTCAGTACGGTATGAATAATTGTGAGTGATTGCTGAGGCAATGTCAGGGATGGAGACGTTTTTCAGCAAGGTGATTTTAGGAGCTTTGCTAGAGGCGCTCTCTCAACGGTTTCATAGCAGGCATCAAGCTCACTGTCCATTTTTACAGCTTCTGTATCGAAGTGGATGTTTCTTTAGACCCTTCAGCTACTGACAGGGACAAGGTGTTTAATGCCATGAACACAGAAGAAGAGCTGTCCTGAAGTCATAAGACCCTAGAGGTGGTATGACTGGAAAAAAGCAGGTGTATATTGCCAGTTGGGGAGGATCGCTTGAGAAGAAAGGCTCTGTGTAGGGTAGGTCTGCAGATACCTGGTACTGGACAACATCAACCAATCCCTTTTTGAAATGGCTAAGGTCAGAACTGTTGGGTCGATGGTGGAAGCCTGCAACTGTGGTGGAGAGTAGATGTCTCCCAGACTAGACCTCTGCAAGAGTCAGGACCCATGCTGTGGCTCAGGCCGCAAGTGGCCTGGCTATATCCACATGGCTACCCTCCGCCCTGAAGCAACTAACCTTGCCCATACCCTCTTCTGTGAACAGTTTGTGGTGTTCACCCTTCCCGGAACGGAGGCAGGGCCTTGTCTGGAAAAATACTGGAAAACTAAAAAGTCGTTTTAAGTTACCCCTGTGCCAGAGGGACAGAGTGTATCACCTATCATACTCACAGCAGGCGAGTGAGGATAGGTGGGAAATGAATGTGCGCTTCCATAGGATGGACAGGAATACATATAGTCCACATATGAATGCAATTCTAAAGTAGAAGCAAAAATTAAAGCAAAAATTGTGTTAAACCTCCACTTACTTTTTTTTTTTAATCTTGACTAAACTGTCAATTAAAAAAATTATAATTTTACCAAGGAATACACTTCTGTAAATAAATCTGAAGTATTCTTTAGTAAAAGAAAGGATCAAAACAGGTGGAAAACTGAAATGGCTGTTACGCTGTTCCAGAGTAACTTTTATTTGCCACATGGTTTCAGGATGTGTTACATAGGCATGCTCTCTATTTAATTGTACGGATGGTCTGCTATGATGATGGTCTGGGAGCAGGAAAAAGTTTACTGGCTTTGAAGACAACAGATGCAGCCTCTGAAGAATGCAGCCTCTGGGTATATCAGTGCAATAGTTTGGTAAGAGTTTATGTTTACAGTATTTAATTTAGGTATCAGTATTTCAAGTGTAAAGGGAGATTCTAAAACCCAAAGCCCTTGTGAAGACTTTTTGGCAGAAGGGAGATTGCTCAATTAAAAGAAGAGTATAAATATGCCCTGGCTGAGGGGGGGAGAAAAGCCCTGCTGACTGCATTTGATCAGCTTTGAGGAGAAATACCTACATTCCCTAAAATTGCCAATGAATGTACACGCCTGAGAAAACTCTGCAATCTGAAGAGTGCTGTCGTAGCTGCTAAGGACAATCCTCTGTATTTTCAAAGACAAAAATCTCTTTAAAATCAGACAGAGCAGGGAGGGATTGAGTAACGAGTCTGATAATAGAGCATGCATTCACATTTATAAGCAAGGGAAGTGATCTCCTCTTAAGATACTATGATACGACACACACCCTTAGCAGCGCTGGGGGAACACATGAACTGACTTTCTGAATGCTAGTGTCCTGCTATGATGAAAGCTAACAACTCTGACTTGTTTCAAAAGAGCTTATTTAAAACAGCTTCCCACACGTCATTGCAGACCACAGAAATCAAATTAAATCTCACTTGTGCTACTCCATTTTGCATGTCTCTGCCAAAAGAATGATAAAGGTCACATTTTGCTTTAAATGAGTTTTGAGACGTTTAGGAGTTCTTCAGAAAGTTAACGTGTGTGCTTGGGTTTGTTTTTTTTTTTTAGGAACAAGCACAAGCTATTTGCAAAGTGTTATCTACAGCCTTTGATTCAGTTTTAATGTCAGAGAAGTCCTGATTTTCCTTCAGCAGCATGTGGTGATGTAGTACAAGCGGCCTTTGTGTATGAGGAGGAAATGGGGCTCCTTTGTGACACCACGGACTGGCTGTGTAGCTACCCACAAACCTAGGAAAGACTGGCTGGACAAAGAGGAGCCACGCGGCCTTGCACATGGTACTTTGTCATTCCCCAAACATGACTTGAAGAAATTATTCCATCTTCAGTTTCCAGGACAATACAGAATTTTATATTTAACATGATTTTTTTTTTCCTAAATCGTGTTTTCTATGTTAATGTCAATATTGTAGAAATGTAAAATAAAACTGACACTTCCTTCTATCTTCGTCTGAAAAACAATTTGTTAATATAGACTTCGGTTCTGCTTAATACAGATATTAGAACAAAACAAGAGCAAAGTGATAATAGGTAGTCATTTGGTGCGTTACACCTCTAATTTAATCTTAGGTGTGCTGTCTACACCGTTTCTACGTTCAACTAAAAATCCAAAAGATGTACCTTTTTTTGCTCAAGTGCTACTTGTTTGTATTTCTCATTTAACACACTGAAAAGAAGAATATTGCCTAAGCAATGCAGAGTAACAGAAGAGAAGTAGCCAAAGTGATTTTAAAAGTAGTTTTATTTTTTCCAGACATTTGACTGGTTAACAAGAGTAAAATTTATTAATCATGCTCTAATTATAAATCACTGCATCCAGGACATTGAAAATAAGAGCTGATTTTAGGTTATACAATATATACAGTTGCTCTGCAACTAAACAAAATAAAAACAACTGAATTGAATATTATACATCTCATAGCATTCTAAGCTGCATTTTTAAGTGTCACTTGCTCCTTTTTAAACAGTTAACACAGCAACCTAATAGTCTGTCTATTAACAGGTTCTTTTGAATCATTACTTTAATCAGATTTGAAAAGTTGTATGAAATATGCCAAAATTTTGGACTTAAAATTCTTAATTTTATATTATAAATAGATATCTACAGGCTCTAGAATTTCTTTTTCCTCTAGCAGAGGAGCAAACTTTGAGAAACATGGAAAATCTAGGGATAAATTTTGCTTAGCTGCTCTTCATTGGTCCTCGAGATTGTGTCTGTCTGCACTGTTAGTGCTATTGAGTTGTATTCTACAAGTTTCCTAGTTTTTAAGTAACCAGTGAACGAGGTTGTGACATTTTGAAGCGTATTCCTCTTCTAGCAGAACTCGAGGAAAGTTTGCATCATTGTTTAACTTTACGAGTTGTTACATACACTATAAGATTCTGTGTTAAAAATACTGTACATTAGGAGATCTGTGCAAAATAATATGCCCATTTACTCTCTAGACTCTATCAGGGATAGAAACATACAAAATAGTGTCGCAAACTGAACATATCAGTAAGTGAATAAAACTGTAGTGCTAAACTATTACTCTATTAGCTTTACTGGGAACTTCGAAAATACAGACTAATTTGCTTCAACTTGCAACAAAAATATCTTGAAACATTCCAGTTTGTTCCCCATTTTTACTGCAGCAACAGCATCTAGGAAATGAAAGTTAGGCGTATTCTTGGCTGTACCCACCCACTGGAGAGGCTGTCGACCCACTGTACCATTGAGGAAAGGCGATACAAGGTAAGATCAGTGTTGCTCTTCCAGCACTAACGCAATGTGATTTTTCTCCAAATAAGCGTACATGGTGGTGGCCTATTTTCCATTCCATTCAGTATGAAACGGCCAATTCAAACACCATTTGTCAGAAATTCAAAGTTCTCTTGATAAATCTAGAGATACAATATTCACAAAACGTGATCAAAGCCAATGTGACCTAGACATTGATTTTTCTTATCCTATGCCATCAGTTGTTCTCCTGTAGCATAAGCAAAAACTGGTACAATTTCACAATATACAAACATCGAAACGACGTCAGATGTCATATTGGTGTTTTGTATTCCATCAACCAACTGGGAACCATCCATGGCCTAGCCTTTGTTCACAAATTAGGAAAACAAATTTAACAACAGTGTAGCTACCATATATGTGGGTATATTATATAAATACAGAGTGAGTTAGCAAACTTACCATTGTTTGCAAGGTAGTGGCACACAGATTGTATAAACCAGAACATAACGTAGTGTACTTGTGAGGTGTCAGATACCTTATTGACCAAGGATAATTATCTAAGTGTTCCACCAAATATGTTCTCTCTGTGAACACATTGCTGGATGATTTAAGAAAGTTCAAGAATTTAAAAATAAAGTCTAAACACTATCATGAGACAAGCGTAAGAAATGCTCTGCAATCCATCATCATAGTTAAGTACATTTCAGGAAGTGCAGTTTTCATATCCTTGAGTTAATCTAGTAACTCGTTAATATTGCCATAGTTTCGTTAACCAGCAGTAGTCACATTAAATGACCAAAATGGATGTAACATACATAAAGAACATTCAAAAAACAGGTTCTACACACGTGCAGCATAGAAAAATGAAACAGTCTCAAGCTCACAAAATTAGAACTAGGAAGTTCAACAGCTAACACAGATTTCAGATAACTTTAAGCAAATATCTACATCCATTCTGAAAGAAAGAAGTTTCTTCTGTGGTAAACTGAAATACTTTTTCCACTTTTACCTGGCCAAAGACACCCGATTAAAATTGTTCCTTTTGTAATAGTTGACATCCTGGATGACAGCCAGTATGGCAAGATGCTGAACGAGCCCAATTTAGAACTACGCAGCAGCTTGCGTGTTTTGGTTCCAACACTTCAAATGGTATCAAGAATTGAATAAATTCACTGCCCTGTCAGATGCACACAATTTCTTTGACTGGGGAAGCAACACTGAACCGTGGTATTGCCACGTTACAAAAGGGAGAATGAAATTACAGTGAATTGATTGAAAAGAACGTTCATAATGTTGTGATGTTCACACACTTATATGGATTTTGATCGTTAAAGCTTTTCAGTTCACCTTGAAAAATACGTGAAGAGTTGTGTTTTTTTTAAAAAAGTGTAAACTGCTCATGAGAAGTTTGCACATAGAAAAAAGGTTTTAAAAGTCCCCAAATCAGAACAATGGCAATAAAAAAGTAAGCTACAGTACCTAGGACTCGGGCAGTGCTCTGGCAAGGTGTCTGCAGATGAAATGAAATAAAGCAAAACTGATTTCTGTGACCGCTGGAAATGAGAAATGTCTCCACTTATCAGTAGCAATTTAATCAACAATAAAGTGCACAAATGATACAGGGAAAGCTCCTTTCCGACTGGGATCTCCATCAATATGGCCAATCTGAAAGAGTCCAGATATTTGTCAAGTTAATCTCAAAAGGGCATTTCAGAATCACCAAAATGAACACCAGGGACCTTCCTGCCTGTAGGAGCACAAGCCCCTCCCTACATCTTTTCTGCAGTGGTGGTCTTTCTCTTTTGCGAACGGGAAACATTATCAGATAATTCAGTCCTACGAGGTATTTTGTTTGTAAGGTTTGTTATTCAGCTACAGACATTTTTGGTCAAATTCTATTTTATCCAGTTCTTTGAAAGTAACACCTCTTGATGCAGCGCCACTGCTACATCATTTCCGTGCGTTCTGCAATGCCTGGCAGCCCATATTCTGCCTCTGTTAAGTTGCTTCTGCTTCCGCCTCTTAACAACCACTGAAAAGTACAAGGATGGATCAAGTTTCAACAGTTCTGGGTTTTACGTGAATCTGTTTGTGTTTATACAGCACCATTGTCAATTTAGATGCAATCTGATGTTCTATTCTTCTCTAGCTACCAGAGTAAGGCAAGTGTTTTAATGCAGAACAATTTCCCAAGACTTTGCTTTGGCTGATGAGGGTCCGGGGTGTAAATAGTTGAGATGGTTTCCCAGCTCAAACAGATCATTTCTTAATCTAAGTCAGCTGAAGAATTAGGACAACACAAAGCTGTCTTCTGAAGCCCACCACACAGCATCTTCAAGGAAGATGAAACAGTAGCAGATTCTTAAACTGCTGACATCTCCCAAGAATTTCCTCAATCACACAAACCGTGTCCCCTGTACACTGTGAACCCTACTAATAAGATTTTATTTTTTTTTTAATGAGAACACCCAAAAATTTATCTGAAGTTTGGCTTTTGAACAAAAGAAATTTCTGGAATCATGTTTCCATGAGATGAAACTTTTCCTGTTATTTGGAAACCCAACAGGGGATCTTCTGAAGTCAGTTGTCAGCCTCTAGATTTCATTTATTTCTTTCAAAGTGTGTTGATGGAAAATGCAAAATACTCACCCACCACTCCTGATCTTCTTCACCATCAACTACAATAATATCTCCCTCTGAAAAAGTTAGCTCATCTGGGTTATCTGCTACACAGTTGTAGATTGCTTTTACTCTCTTGGGTTTAGTTTTTGACTGAAATATAAAAATAAGTGAATGTTAATAATACAGCGTGGAAAAGACAGAATAGACTTGGATTTGATCTAAATAAAGCTTCAGAACCGCTTCCAACTGTTATTTTTCATAGGTTAGAGTTCAGCTGCATCATTTATGCTGGGTGCTCATGCTTCCAGCTGAATTTACCAGCATCCAAAGCCTTTCACAACCGCTGTGCCACCAATGTGGGCCAGGTTTCCCTTAGCAATCTTCCATTTTGGCTCATCCAGACTTGTCTTTGGAGCTCTACAATGTTGCAGCAATTATGATTTTATTCAGAAGATGGGGTGATCAAGATCAAGTGCTACGCAGCAAGTGTAACAGCAGCAGCAGCATTATCGGAAAGAGGCCCGAGCCACCTGCCAAAACACCCCGTCTTAATCTGCTGAACCCATTTCAGCGGTGTACAAACGCTCTGAAACCTCCTCTGCCTCTCCGTAGTGCTTTGAGGACTGCAAGCCACAGGAGTGGCATATCAACTCCTACAATAGGAAAGTTTAGCAAGGAGTTGCAATATTCCGATGTTGCAGTGGGACTCCAATCCTACTTGAGTTCTATTTGAAGTGATGCCAGAATTGTTTTGCTCTGGTATCGCAGTATTCACCATTCTAATCTCACACCTCTCCCAGTGCAACCCCACCTGCTGCTGTATTTATTTTCAGCTTCCTCACTCTCTGTTGCAGACCATCAATAATGCTACCTACATAGTGTTTCCACGCAAGGAGTGGAGAGGCACAGGACCTGGAGGCAGAGCATAAGCTTTCTACCTTGAGTTCACCCTTCTCCCCAGTTTGCCCAGCCATAGCCAGCAAAAATCTCTCCTTTCTACTCTAAGATGCCAGAGCAGAGCTGTAAGTGCCACTTAGATCAAGAGATGTCTGTTAATGCAGTGGGTGTTTGGGACAGAGGCTCCAGATGGGATAAGGAAAAGAAGGTCTCATCATCATTCTGGAGTCCCCCAGGGACTGATCCCACTCTCTAGTTAGGTCAGCTGTGGAAGAGGAAGCTTGTAAGGAGAGAAGAGACTCCATTCACAAGTCTACTTCTCTCCACCAGCAAAACGCTCTTCTCTGCTGCCCAAAAGCCTCTTCGTGTGCCATTTTGTTAGGGCTGAGCACCATGCAGAAAAAGGGGGATGTGGGTGGGGAAGGAGGGAGACAGCACGATCGTTATGCTCCTCTGTAAGCATCCATTTGCATTTTAGTACAAAACCCCGACCTGCCCAGAGCAGGCATACCCTTAGGCTCTGTCTGCGGGGCACACCCCTGTGAGCGGGCAGCCTTGCACCGCTTCACACCAATTTTGCCAGATGCTCAGTCAAGTTACAGTTAGAACCACAACTACCTTTAAGGTCAAGAAGGAAAAGCTTCACAATTACTAACTTCAAAATGCAGTAATTACAGGTGTTTCTCGTTCTTTAGAAGGCAAAGAAATTAAAAGAGGTCCCATTCCCAGAAGACTAAAATCTTCCAGGAAAGTTTCCCACGTATCTACAATATGGTTTCAAAAATCTAAAATATACATTGGGGGGGAAAGAAAAAAAAAAAAGGCATCAGGAATTTTCATCTGAAAAATAGGCTATTGGGCAAATGCGATGTATAGGAGACAAGTCACTGGCTATGTGTGCATGTACAACTAGACCGCTTTTTTTTTTTTTTTTTTTTCCCTTTACTCAACAAGCACTTCTGCAATCATTTCCTAAATCTGTGCTGGCCTCTGGATTCTCTAGCAGGGTAAAGACTTAGCAAAAAAAGGCTGGAGTATAAATGCAGCGATTTAGTCAAAGTTCTTTAGCTAGATTGATCTAGCTAAAGCTCTTTAACTGAGGGGCCCTTGACTAAATCTCAGCTAAGATGCTTTAGCTAGATTGATTTAGCTAAAGCACCTTAACTAGCACACACTCCCTGAGCCAGGTTTCCCTTACTTCTCTGTCCTATGACAGAAGAAAATCATCCAGCTGATTTTCTCAGTCTCACAAAATTCACCCTACTGAAGCCCTGGAGACATCTGGAGAGTCAGATTTGTTCTTCATAAGATGTGCAATTAATATTAAACAGTGGAGACACTGACTGATCCTAGAAACTAGCCGGGACATCCCACTCACTCATGACTAAAGCAATTTGTCCCATAAAACAAAAAAGAACAAGATAGAGAACTACTATGACTTTAATTTATCCAGAAAGCTTGGTAAGGAGCTGTTTCCGAGCCAACGGATGTGTTAAAAGGATGCAGCCAGCGTTCACACCTGAATCCCAGAACACACAACAGAAATTGTGGTCAGGGTCCAACAGCTTCACAAAGTAAATATGGCAAGTCCCTTGGTGCACATAAGCAAAAGGGATAGATATTACATTTTACATTAATCAGACCATTTAATTTTATTGTGGCTTAAAACATGAATGTTATTTTGATGTAAGACAGACAGTAAATTGGTTGAACAAGAGTGGGGGAGGCAAGAAAACAGATTTTATACTCCCAACTAACGCAGATGAACTCCAGATGTCTCTGTGGCTTTTCAGCATTATCAGATGAGAAACAGCTAATAGGAACTCTAACAGCTCAAGACAAATGTGCAAGGCTACACACACAAACACGCGGCCGTCTGTCCTGGAGACTTACTATTTCAGCAGACAAGGGTAAGGAAAAACGGATGAAGGGAGAGAGACAGAGGGATGAAGAAGGCAGGCCTTTTCGCTACAGCCCATCAATAAGACAATTGCAGAGCCAGGAACAGCACAACTCCTGCCTCTCAGTTTATTATTTACCTACTGAACCACGCTCATACACAGAACGTATGTGACTAGCCCAGTCACATACAGCATCTTGGAAAGTATAGACTCTCTATATTGTGATTTGCTTACTGCAGAGAAATACCGTCATGCTCACACATATGGATGTTTTATGTCTATCGCACAAGAGAGCAACATGAAATTGGACCAAGGACCAAAGACCTAGCTGAACTACGCATAATGTAACAGCTCAACTGACACCTGGAAATACATCCCTTTACCTCCACCAGTATAAGAATACAGGCATTGACACTAATACTTGTGTTACCATTCACTGTTCCTAGATTATAAATAATAAGTAGGAGTATTAAATGGCCACACAATCAGATCAAGAGTCCATCTTGAGTCTAAAGTCCGTCTAAATCCAGTATCTGTAAGGCTGGGGGAGGGTGGAGAAGAAGAATATACAATACTTCCAGCCTTCCCTTTCACCCACCTTCTGGCTGGGGATGTCTCGAGTCAGATGTTTTCTGTGTTACCAAGAGACTCCTCTCCTGTCAACCAGTGAAAGCATGACAAAGAGATGCAAAGAGAACCAGCTGCACAAAGAACCAATTTCTTTTGTTTTGAGCTTGACTCCTACTAGTCTTGTCTGAAGCCATTTGATCTACCTATGTGAACAAGTATGAATATATCTACTTCCATTATAAAAGAAAGCCCAAAAGCTCCCTTACTGCGTACTTCATTGAAGTTTAAGAATGAAGTTACATATGATCTACAAGTGACTCACTCACCAAGCTCACCTACAAGTGACTCACTTATGAAGCTTACCTACCTTCAATAAGTCAAACCACACATCCTACATCAGTCACATTTGGACACAAGCAAAGAATTCATGCTTCTTTTCTTTGGTTTCTCTTTGGTTTTTCTTGTTTGTTTGTTTTTTTTTAAATTTAAAATCACATACTATCATATAGGAAATGCAAGAAAAGCAAAGTTTTCATAAATAATTAGTACAAGTCATACACGTATTTAACACAGGATACAAGCTTTGTATTTTTCAAAATTCTCACACTTTCTCCGTAACAGGATACACTATTCATGTCAACAAGTGTGTTTGATAGAAAACGGAAGATTTAATAAAATCAAAACCCAGATTGTCTACTTACTATTTGTGATTTCCTTGGCATTGGTGCTGGTGGCTGGATCTGTGCCAAAGTATTTGCTGTAGAACCAGTTTGTGTTACTGGAATTTCACATACAGAAGACGACTCTCCTGCTGTTAAGGTAAGTAAAACAAGTAAATTTTAGGCATGCTTTAAAAAAAAACTAAGAGTGATGATACAAATTGAAACCAAATTAATTATTCTTTAAAGGATACAGATAATTTTATATCCCAGGAGTATTTCATTTTTAATGGTTCTTTCTAAATAACTGAACAGAATTTTTTCTATCTTTTTCCTTACAAAAAAAAAAAAAAAAAGGCCTCTTTTCCCAAACCTAAGACCTTTAATATGCTAAAAGAGAAAAAAGCCTATAAAATAGATGAGAGCGGAACCAAATATCCCATTTCCCCATTTGTTCACTACAGACTGTATGCTTTCAGAACCCTTTTTTCCTAGTAAAGACCATCATTATCAAGATGCTGTATCCTTCACAGGAGACTCCTGACACAGATGGCAGATAGCCATTAGCAAATTCCCCTTGGGTATGTCAAGGAGAAATAAAAAAGAATCACAGTAAGAACCAATGAATATAATATACACAGTGGAAGGGGAAACTGGGTAGGAGAAATTGCACTACAACCAACACAGAATCCACACAAACTTTATTTTGGACATTTTATTGAGACAACATTATTGTAATGTCCCAAAGTAGTAGTTACTTTGAACAATTAAAAGAGCAGAATCAATAATGAACTCTGAATAATGAACTCTGTTCATTAGCATGAAAAGAGCAATATCAATTTGAAATTTAATTAAAAGTGACACAATATATGTTTTAGATTTTCAAACTAGAAACACATTTTTCTACTCTAAAATGTGTAATGTGTTAACGTTGTTTATGACACATGCAAACAAGAGAGAAAACTAACTAAAGTTTTCATAATGCATCCTTTGAGTGGGGTTTAGGTGAGGTCAGGAAAGCTAAAGCTCAACTGGAATGGAATCTGGCAAGGGATGCCAAAGACAATAAGAAGAGCTTGTGTAAATACAGAGGTAACAAAAAGAAAATTAGGGAAAACATGGGCCCATTGCTCAATGAGATGGGGGATCTGGTTACACAGGGCATGGAAAAGGCTAAGGTACCGAATGCCTTCTTTGTGTCAGCCTTTGCTAGCAAGACCCATCTTCAGGAATCCCAGGTCACAGAGACCAGGGGAAAATCTGGAGCAAGGAAGTGCAAAGTCCTGCACCCGGACACAAACAAGCCCATGCACCAACATATGCCGGTGGCCACCCATCTGGAAAGCAGAACCAGAGGCAACGGGCACAAACTGTAACACAAGAGGTGCCACATGAACATCAGGAAACACTTTGTTACTCTGTGGGTGGACCAAGCACTGGCACAGGTTGCCCAGGGAGGCTGTGGAGTCTCCATCCTTGGAGATACTCAAAAGCCATCTGGAAACCATCCTGGGCAGTTGGCCCTGTTTAGCAGAGAGGTTGGGCCAGATGACCTGTGGAGGTCCCCCTCAACCTCAACCATTCTGTGACTCTATTTCTTATTACATGGTCCTGTTATTTACATTAATTGGCCCATAACTCTGTTCATGCTGAAAAGCTTGAGGCATCAAGGCCTACACAACCAAGAAGAGAAACAAGAAGAATGCTGGTAATGACTGTATTTAAATGTGCAAGGTAAATAAATAAAAGAACCCAACACTTTCCGTAGGCTGTTATAATGATAGCTTAATTACAATAAATTAAATCTCTAAAGCACAATTACCAGTTTGCTGTAGAGACCCAAGTCCTCTGGACTGCCCTTTGTTAGTTAAGCCAGATGACTTCTCAGTCCTGTGCAGAAAGTTAGAAATTCATCCATTTAAGAAACAAACAAGAACTTGAATCTCAACAACACAGAGTATTTTCCAAACTATAAAATTCTTTTCATGTCTTCCATGTATTCCAGTGACACCTATTTTGCTTTTAAAATACTACTTTGCTTCTGTATTTTTGATTACACCGATCATAAGTTGCACTTAATTTAAAAATATTAGGCAGAATAATAATAATATAGGATCAATTACTGCAATTTAGACCAGTGTAGAGCAGATTTTCTTTTCCTAAGTTCTGAAGTTCCTTTCACTGATATTTTAAAATTCTTCATTAAAATTATGTATCCATATTAGCCTGTACATTATAGCAAGCTTCAGCAATTGTTTCCCCCTTTTATTTTGTAGGGTACATGCAATCAGGGGACTAGAAAGGGAGCTCAAAGATCAAAGGTTGTTTACCTCTTCCATTCACAAAAGATCAACCATGTATATTACTTATTTCACATACACACATACATGTCCCTGTATCTTGTAACTACCTAAGTTTGCACAGGCTGTACTCTGCCAAATTTTCAGCGTCAGAGAATCCAAAAACTTCCCAGACAAGTTACTACGGTGTATCCCTATGCTTACTTTTGGGAGGCTTTCCCTAGTGTCTAATTAAATTATTCTTGCAACAACTTAAACAAAAGTCTTCTTTTTTAGAGCCATCATGAGATGTATAAAGGAATGGCATAATCCAACACTGTACAGATTTGCAGACGTGTACTCATACTACAATTTCTTTTTTAAAAAAAATATAAGAGAATCTTATTTCTTCCAAACTTTTCTCATATTTTCTACACTTCTCATTACCTTATTGATCTCCCCGAGTTTCTGCCTCACTATTTTCTATCTTTATTTTACTGCAATATCCAAGACTGAACACAGTAGTCCAGAGCTGAGGCATTACTGATGTTGAGTCAATTGGAAAGATTAATTCATATAATTTGCAGGCTATAATCAAACAATACTATTTCTCTTTGACTTTTCCACAACAACATGAGTCGTCTGACTTACTTTCATGTATGATTCACTATGTCCTTGCAGAATCTTCTCTTAAGGACTTTTGTTTAACCATACTCTGCTGTTCTCCATGATTCATTTTTGTAGTTAGTTGTCCTTAAGTACTACGTGTTGCTTACTGAAAGACACCCCTCTTCTCCCTTGACTACCACTCCAGTTTCTTAAGGCTGCTTTGGATATAATCCTGTTTTCCAGTACACTTGTACACTCCTAACTTTGTTTCCTGCAAATTTAAAGATTATACTTTCTGTTCCAGGTCTCTCTAACTCCTGCCAGGAATGAAAATACTGAATGGAACTGAACATACGCAAAGCATGTGAGCAAAAAATGGCACAATCACACATAAGATCCCATTATCTCTTTTTTGTTATTATATGAGAATTAGAAGTGGATTATCCCACTTGGGTGGTGAGACACTGGAACAGGTTGCCCAGAGAGGTGGTGGAGGCCCCATCCCTGGAGACATTCAAGGCCAGGCTGGATGAGGCTCTGAGCAATCTCATCTAGTTAAAGAAGTCCCTGCTTACTGCAGGGGGGTTGGACTAGATGACCTTTAAAGGTCCCTTCCAACCCAACACATTCTATGATTTTATGATTCTTTGTGTCTTCTTTTTTCCATCACCATTAAGCATTCTGTAAATATTCTGCAAGTCAAGTCATACAATCTTAAATCACTAAGTTATCTTGTTTTTACTGTGGGAAACGTTGTAATCTGCTCTTTAGTGTCTGTCTTCTGTTCATTCACATACTCTAGAATACATCATTGGCAAAAGTATGCATGCTTTATAGATGACTTGCATGTTATATACCATAAAATCAAAAAGTTACTAATAATTATGAAGTATATTAAATACCAAAATTACGTTAGTTACCCAGGGATAGGTTTTCTTTGAGAGATTCTACTAGGAGGTTGTGGGGGCAGTGGTGGTGGGGTTGGCTTAGTTTGTGGAGGAGCTGGTTGCTGTTTAGATTGCTGGTTCAAAGCTTCTATAATGCTGGCTGTCTTTGCCACTGGAGGCGGTGGTGCTGGAGAAAGCACATCTATAGAAGAAAGTTAAACAGTGAAGTGGAATTAAATTTCTATGTACCGTTTTGATTCTTGCGTTCTCATCCACAGGTTTTCCTGTTACAGGATTTACCCCCATGCAAGAAAAATGTAATCAACAATTTAAACAGAAAGCAATCCTTCCATTGGACAGAGGACTTCTTTGGAAAGAGGTTTACCTTTTGTTTCACCTAGTCCAGGTCAGAGACCTCTCAATTCATTCAAGCATTAAAGTACAAGCGAAGAAAATTCTTACCAAAGTCAGTCATATTCTTGAAAATAGTAGATCATACTATATTTAATAAAGTGTTTGCTCAACCGAGGCCTTCAGTTTATGTTCTATGGAAAGTAACTGAGTGAATAATAACTGAGAAATTTTATTTAGAGAAATGCCTTTTCTTAAAAATCCTGTTACAATTAACATCTAACTTCACATTAGGTTTAGCAATTAATTAAAATTTCTATTGAATTCTTGAAACCACCATAATAGCAGCTGGCAATGCATTAAAACGTCTTTTTGCATTCCTACAGTCTGCAAGAATCAAGCACAATGTGGAGTCATAGCCCCAGGCCTACATGTAACACTCATCTTCACAACTAGTGAGAAATGCGTCATTGAAACTATATATTAAAGTGAAAAGCTCGCTCTTTAGCTCTAGTAATAGATAGTATTTCCTGTTGACCCTGCACTACACCGTACAGTCCTCACTGGAACATCAGAGAAGACAGTTCATACGAAGTTACTGGATGGGAACGATAGGCCGAAGCTACAGTCACCAAAAGAAGAAGTATGAGTTGTGGAAATGGAAAAATAAGCCAACTATGATTAGATACAGCAGAAGGGAAAACAGGGGAAAGTGGAAACATACTTGTAGATGTTACACGCAATGGCGGCACAGGGGGATGAATAGCTGGTGGATCTGATGAAGACCTCTGCCTGCTTATACTTTCCACTCCTAAAGAATTTGTCTTCCACATTGCATTAGATGAAGAAATTGTCTGAATACCACTGCCAAGAACTGAAGGCTGAACTAAAAAGAGAGGAAAATACTGTATTATTATTATTGCTTACCCTAAGGACAAAGTGTTAATATTTGCACCTGTGCTTTTAAAAATGGTGCACTGTACTCAGCAACAGGAACCACTGCCATCCTGCTGGAATGCCAGAGCAGAAACCAGAGTCTAGTGTAAAAAATTACATGGAAGTTTCTGGGTAAAGTCTTACTAACACTTTACCCAAGTAAAATTTGTCTCCAGTCATTACTTTAAAATACGTCAACAATTGAAAAAGCAGAAATTTCTCAACAAGACGACAAAAGGCAAGTCTTGCTACCTTCTTTAATCCCTGTCTGATAGATGTAATCTTCTCAGGTACTGCAAAAAGAAGACCTCACTCTTGTATGAGCATTATCAGACATGGCTCACTCAAACTGAAACATCAGTTTTGACTTTGAATTGACACAAAACTGTAATTATGAATTCAACCCAAACAAGAAGCTATAGTGACTAGTCATGAAACAGTTACAAAGTACGACTTCTTTGGGGCCTCCTAAACAACTCCATTCTTAGGCTGAGGAGCTGCCTCCCCACTTCACAAAAACACACTACAGGTTTTCTTCATAAAGCCAATATTTTGTACATACCATGCCACTTCTCCATACTCAGCACATGAGCATCATATTAAGAAAAGATGAAATAGAGTAAGGTATGAATAAATACTAGTTTGCAGGGAAAAGCATAAAAGGCTCAGAAGACTTGGAGAACAGCCTAAAGCTAAGAGGATAAAGGAGTAATAAAACACCATAAGCATAACATCAACAACATCAGCAACCAACAAGAAGCTATGATCGATGATACTATTATAGCTTTTAACTAATAAAATAAAATAATCAGCTAATACGTTACTAGACTAAAGAATAGGAACTAATAATCTAATCCAGGCAGCGTGCTTTCTTGGCATGAGTTGCACTGTACCTGTGCCAAGAAGTCTGGGGTTGGGAATGAAATTAAAATGACACTCTTTGAAAAGTATCATTTAATCAAGGGCAAACAGTGGGTAAAATAGTATGGCTGGCATGGTTAAAATAATACCAAAGTGTAAAATAGTCTTTTTAACTATCTAACTGTATTACTAATTCAGAGATAGAATCTAACAGTTAAACAGACTGCACAAGCTCCTTGGGTGAATTTTCCTGTTTGGTGGGGGAAACATTCCTTTCCATCAAGTCTAGATATTAAGCTTAGACTTCATGCAAAAATGTTAGATGAAAGGAATTCCACCTTGGTTAAATTTTACATGCTGCTAAACTTTCCCCAGCCTCATTCTACCTTTTTTGAAGTAACCCAATACCATGCTGTTCTATTGTTCTCAGTTTTTCTGCCCCCAAAAGAACATATTTAAATGTGACTTTTATGCTGCAGTGATTCTTGTGAGACCAATAACTGACTTTTCATGTTACGCAGATGTTCAATTTGCCACCTCAGACACAATCACTGGGGTATGGAGTCTTGCATTCTGACCTCTGCACAGCGCTCCCAAAGGCAAAGCCACTCAAATATGCCTAGAACATTCCCCACTCGCATCTTCTCTTACAGAGTCTGAATTACAGCACCATAGAAAAGCATGTGTTTACACAGTCATTTGTCTTGAATTGAACTTTACATAAATTTAGCGCCCAGGAAAGCTGCTGGATTAATAAAGGTATTCAAACAATGAAACACACCGAACATGTACCGTACAAAGAGGACCTATACAGATTTCTCTACACTTCTTTAATATGATCCAAACAGATTATATATGAAGATAAGAATGAAGTTCACAGCATCAGCTGTAACGGTAGATTTTGCAAGCACACAACCCTTCTGAACCAGGATGACACATGTACATTTCACATTGTTGTGCTGATCGGGGTATAACCACTAACTGGCAATTACATTTTCAGTCAGCAACCAGTTCTCTAAATTATCCAGTTCTCCACGTCATGACACTTAGACTTTTATTTCAACAACCTTGAAGCCTCTATTTATTAAGAAAAGACTTTGCAAGGTTAAAATCTCTCATGTTCTGCATATACTCGCCATTCTCTCAGATCTTAAACAATTTTCTGCAGCAGCCAAATGCTGTTGAAATTGTATGTTTAAATTGAACTCTGACAATGACATCTTCAGGAAACAGAAGTATGAAAAGATGGAGTATAACAAGAAAAAAAAAATGCTGAACTAAATTGACTGCAGCCCCCCTTTTAACAAATTGTTTAAGTGTATTGAGGCTTACTTCAAGTATATAAAATGAAGTCATCAATACACTGTTCCAATACTTACCTTTGCAAAATAACTGTAAAACCTAAAACTGTGATAATAAATGATGTATGATCCCATTCGTCTAACATACAATGATATTTCCCGATGTCAGTACCTTTGCCAATATTCCTTGGAGGTAGAGGAGGTGCACTACTCGTAACAGGTACTGCAGGCTGAATGGGAGGTGGGCTGCCACTGAGTATTGCTCCATATGTTTCATTCTGTAATATACTTGGCATAAATCCTCTTTGCTTATCCTTAGCAATGTTCGCTGCATCTCTTGCCAAGGATGCTACATTAGGCTGTAGTTGGTTTGATCCAAGTTGATAGAAGCTGACAGGCCTGTCCTCTCTCCGATTGGGACTGGGTTGCTTAAACACAATAACAAAAGTGCTCACTGATACCACATTAGTTGTACTAATTTTATTTATGAGTTGATAGAAAGTTATTAGTTTCTAGAAAGAAAAAATGGCTTCTAAAATGCATTTTTGTTGCTTTTAATATGTAATCTAAAACCTACGTTCTGCCCTCTTCAAGACAAAGTAACTGTGGACGTTAACAAAAAAAAAAAAAGATTAAATGTGAATTGCATTTCAAAACGATTATCATTTTCTCATTTTATCCTCTAGTGTACTCCTATAGGATAATTCTGTATTGTTACATACACAGGACTATACTTCTCTAGGTAGTCAATATAGATATTCAGAGTGGGTCAAGTAAAGTTTCCCTGCATCAAAGTAACAGGCAATATTTTCAAAAGAAAATAAATAGAAGATCCTAAGCCTTGTCCAAGGTTCAGCAGTGTTAGATGCCAAATAGACGATCACGATCTCAAAAACCAGACACAACTGCATCCAAGTACTCTACCTGTAGCTCAGCCTACAACAAATTAGGAGCCAAAACTTGTCATGAACTCTTTCTAGCTCACTAATATTGCTGGACAAGTTTGGGAGATTATTTCAATTGGCAGCCGGGATGGAACACTGCTCATCCCATGCACATTTTTAAACGAGATCTAATTAGTTGTCTTTGAGATTTGCAGCAAGTCATCTGCTTGCTATGCACACTTAGCATTATTTTTCCTGTTTCAACAGCAAGCATTGTAATTATTGTTATCAAATGATAATTAAAATATCTGGAGTTATAAATTCATGTGGCTAGTACAGGAATGGGTTGTAACAATCCACAGCTCAGAGAGCATAAATATGGCTTTAGAAATAGTGTTAGATAAACATGTTGCTGACGTACCGTCTATGAAATTACAATAAACCATTTATAGTAATAGCGTTTAGACAGAATAAAGATTTACACCAACAGTATCACAAATAAGCAATTGATTTTCCTCTGGAGATACTCAGTGCTTAGTCTGGATTGATCATGTAGGGCCTTTAGATACGTTGTGGCACAGCATTATAATTCAAAGATTTGTAAGAATGATGTATGTGACAGCCAGACACATTAATCTCTACCTTTACTTTGGCTTAACAGCCTCACTCCTCGCTGGCTGATGCCCTTCATTTCCTGACCTCTCCACTGTCCTGGTTCTGGTGTTTGTTTCAGCCCACACTTGCTTCTGCTTTCTAAACCAGCAGAAAACTCTTTTTTGTTTTGTTGATTTAGCTTTTCACTTGTTTACCAAACTGAAACAGCTCAATACAGGGACAAACATGTGCCAGAATGAAGGCAAAAGATGAGGTTGGACCAGGCAGACGGCGTGTGGAACAGCAGTAGATACCAGTTGGATCATCTTAGTCTTCTTTTTCGTTAGACTCTCTTTTATATGAAAAATTCTGGGCTAAAAGAACTTCAGTTTCAGACATGACCTATTCTGACAAAGATTACAAAACCTATTCAATTGCTTTACCAGAGAGACAAGCCCAATAGCTTGACACCTACAAACAGAGCTCTGATGTGATCCTAAGCAACAGCAGTACTCACCACTGCATTCAGTGTAGTCACAGACACTAGTCTGTGATTAATAGTCCTTAATCTCCTTTCAAAAGTCCCTGTAGTATAAGCCTATTAATAGTGGGCGGTTTCATTGCTTTAGCATCATTGCTGAGAAGCAAATAGCTTCCTTTACGAGGTGGAGCTCAGGGACCAGCCAAAAAGAGAACGCTCAACTGCAGAAGGCAACTGGCAACAATGAAGGAAGTGAGGGGAAAAAACACATCAAAAAATACAAATTGAGAGCATCCCTGAAAGGGATTTCCTAGATATCTAGTTGTAAATACCCAAACAGTTTTACAGCTTGAAAAAATTAAATCTCTAAAACATAACAGAAAGTTTCAAGCTGCTTTATCAAAAAGGTCGTTACTGCTGTTATTATCTGGATGGTGATATAGGAATACATAAATACTGGGATATAATATAAAAGACCACCCGGAAGAACTGGAATTAGAAGCTCAGGGATTCCAGATTCTTGCGCAGATACCAAAATTGTCAAGAAAAATCTTGAGAAAATTCTCAGAAGGTAGCAATTGAGCTTTGAAAGGGATGGCTTGTGACATGTTATTTGCTCTTCTTTGCTAACTCTAGTTCAAGTCAAGCACCAGAGGTAAGAGCTACCTGGGACTAAAGAGATAGGACATGGGGAAAATAATCCTATACAGACAATATCTTGCAAAAATGGTACTTTGCAACAGAGAAAACTTATTGATCTCAAAATTGGTCTCCAAAACATTAAGTCAATTCAATGGTCTGACGACCTAGCATTTTTTAAAGCCATTCTGTGAAGATAAGGAAAATGAACCTATGACTGTCAGGTTTTAATATTTCTGAAAACAAAAAAAACCCCAACGCATAAGATTTGGTTTTACATTATTAATTATTAGCAACTCATGCCCTAGCTGAGGTGGGGGATTTACAAGAGAAGTATTAAAATGCTAAAACTTGTAGAAAGAAAAAAGTCAAATTTCATTATCCAGAGCAGAAGAGGGTTTTTGTTAGCTACTTTCAAGAGAAAAAAGGTTGTGCTAACATCTGAAAATCAAATAATATAGAACCTATTGTGTATTCTTTGCACTTTATAAAGGAAGCAGAAAAGGCATAAGCAATTTTAACACTGAACACACAAAAAGAACAAAAACATGTGTCCAATATTTATATGGAATACTTCAAATTATGAAAGTTTCAGAATGTCATTAGTATTTAGGACCCTATACGTGATTTCAAATTACTTGTCCCCTAGAAATCCAAGCCATGCAGCACTACAGGCTTGCGGAAGAGTGGCTGGAAAGCTGCCTGGTGAAAAAGGATCTGGGGCTGTTGGTCGACAGCCAGCTGAATATGAGCCAGCAGTGTGCCCAGGTGGCCAAGAAGGCCAACAGCATCCTGGCCTGTATCAGGAACAGTGTGGTGAGTAGGACTAGGGAAAGGATCGTCCCCCTGTACTCGGCACTGGTGAGGCCTCACCTCGAGTCCTGTGTCCGGTTTTGGGCCCCTCACCACAAAAAAGACATTGAGGTGCTGGAGCAGTTCCAGAGAAGGACAACAAAGCTGGTGAGGGGTCTGGAAAACAAGTCAAATGAGGAGCAGCTGAGGGAGCTGGGGTTGTTTAGCCTGGAGAAAAGGAGGCTGAGGTGAGACCTTATTGCTTTCTGCAACTACCTGAAAGGAGGGTGTAGAGAGGTGGGGGTCGGTCTCTTCTCCCAAGTAACAGGCGACAGGACAAGAGGAAACGGCCTCAAGTTGCACCAGGGGAGGTTTAGACTGGATATTAGGAAAAAATTTTACACTGAAAACTTCATTAAACATTGGAACAGGCTGCCCAGGGAAGTGGTTGAGTCAACATCCCTGGAGGTATTTAAAAGATGGGTAGACATAGGGCTTAGAGATATGGTTTAGTGATGGTTTTTGTCAGAGTTAGGTTGATGGTTGGATCTGAAAGGTCCCTTCCAACCTAGGCAATTCTCTGATTCTATGAAGTGTTGTTCAGGTATTAACACACGGTAGTTTGTTCCCTATCTGTATGTTTAGGTGCTTAAATACTTTTTGAAGTTGGTCCCCAAATTGGGAAATTAAATTTTGAAAACGCAATGAAGTTCCTACGCTACTGGAATACTTTGTAATACTTGTAATATGACCATCCTTTGAGATATTCAAAAGCAATCGGACATGGTCCTAGGCAACTGGCTCTAGGTGACCCTGCTTTAGCAGGGGGGTTGGAACAGATGACCTCCAGAGGTCCCTTCCAACCTCAAGCATTCTGTGACTCTGGACCCAGTAGCACCACAACACCACCAGAAGTTTCAGGTATGAAAAGGGAGAAAAACAAAAATATTTTTACATGAAGATTCAGAATAAAGACCCTACTCTGCTATTAAAGGATGTGGCTTATTTAATGCAGAATTTTAGTTCCACTGAAGACAAGCCAATGCATAAACTCTTCCAAAATTAAAGGCATCGACTGGAGCTGTTTAACAAACATGAGGTACCTCTCTTTGTAAAGGCAATTTTCCTATCTCATGTCAGTTCTGCTTCATGATCAGCAGATCTAAATATTCCTGATGTATTGAAACAAACTATTGGCTCCTTTGAGAAAAAGATATGACATCTGGCTAATTGTAATTTGATCATCACCACACAGTCATACATTTTATACCTTATATTAAAGAGCAAAAAGAAGACAAACTAGAAAGTAAGGAACTAAAATTTAAGCTACTACATTTTACTACAGAACTTTATTTCACAGTGTCTTCATACCTATAGTAAATGTAGTGTTATTGAGATCACTATGAACATCATGCTTACACAGATACGTGTACAGAAAAATAATAGCGTATTGATACAAACCTGCAGCTTTTCATCCACATCATCATCACTTTCATCCAGATCTTCATGGAGTAACCGCCATTCATATTCTACATGAACATGTGAATTAAATCTTCCAGACAGTGCTTGAGTAAGCTAAGGGAAAAAAGATCACTGTTGATACGTATGTTATGTGCAGTACTTATTTTAAAACAACGTATTTCAAAACAAACAAAAATCACATATAGAAGGAACCTTGGTTTCTAAGTACAAATATTACTTCTATCTTAAAAACAGTTTTCAGTAATCCCGAAAGTCACTGCACTGAGGCAAGTTTAAAGAATTAAGCTCTGTGACCAAACACAACACAAATATATCAAAAGCAAATAGGCTTTTCATTAACAATTGTAGGTCCATTCTCCATTTTCTGATAATAAGCACCACATCCTATTTCGCTTGATTTAGAAATTCCAAGTCAAAGACGTTAACTGCAATGGCAGGTGGTTTTTTAAATCAGACTCACTTATCAAGAAGCTGTGACCCCACTAATCCATTTTTCTTGCTTACCAAATGCAGCGCTGGTAGCCACCTTCTCTTCATAGAATCACAGAATGGTTTGGGTTGGAAGGGATCTTTAAGACCACCCAGTCCATCCCCCCTGCCATGGGCAGCAACATCCACGGCTTCTCTGGGCGACAAGAATATGGCCTTCATTCATGGCCTTAACCCATAAAAAGTACTTTAATGACCAGATTTCAACAGGATGTCCGACACTGGTGGATCTGGGACTAATAGCTCGAACAGAATCATCCCCTGGCCCCAAGAAGTTTAGCATTTCCAAAGCATCTAAAAAGTTATATAACTTTCTTCTTAAAAGCACATAACTATTCCTAAGCATGCAACTCTTTCATCTGGAATATATTCATTGAATATTCAACTGTAAACTGTTAAATATCCAGATGTGACTCCGCTTATAAATGCACAAACAAACAGAAAGATGCAACACTTACCAACTCTTCACAGTGAGTGTGTTTTAAGCGTTTAGCTATATCTAGTGGCGTCTCTCCTGATTCATTAGCTATATTACAGCAAGAAAAGAAAATTATGATGACAGGCGTCACTATTAACATACCCATTACTAAAGATAAAGACAAACTTCCATGTACAAAGTGAAACACACTTTGTGTGTGTTGACCAACACACTCTAAAATTCATCTCTTTCCTTCATATGTAGGTCCACCTCATACCAAGCCTCCGACCATGACAAGCAGCAGCAACTCAACATGCCATCTATATGGAATGATAGCCATGAAATGGCAGTATGTAACTCAGCAATAAGGTATCAGTTGAAAATCTTGGTACTTATCTAGATGTGTTCAAAAAGCATGTATAATATATAAGTCAATTTTAAACTTGAAATAAACAGTGAATATTGATTTTTTTCATAATGAAGATTATATTCACAGTATTATGATAAACAAATTAGGAGAAAACGCACTTATTCCACCTTCACTGTTTCTTATCTGAAGCAGTGACAAATATGAAATTGAAGTACACATTACCCTTTTACCTATTTCAATAGAAGCCTTCCCTCTTAGCAGCAGTTTGAGGCACTCAACGTTGTCCGTCAGGCAGCAGTAATGCAGGGCTGTGCTACCTTTACATGTTTGCTTATCTAGATTGCCACTATTGGAGTACAAGAAAGAAGAAAAAAATCTCATTAAACTTAGTTCCTACCCTGTATTAATAAACTTTTCTTATTACAGAATTTTTAAAGAACTAAATTACATTTGCAAATACTAGAATTAGTTTTAGTATTTGTATACTTGACATAAAAGCAGTATCAGTTACATTTTAGTACCTTTCCATACACTTACCTGTTCTGCACTAAAAAGTCAACTATATGAAGGGATGTTCGATCAACTGACCTAACAGCAAGGTGAAGTGCTGTTTCATCTTGCTCCTAAGAACAAAATAAAAGAACGCTTTTGATTCTTCTGATCTACAGAGATGCAGAAATTTTATTAAGACCTAGATCAATTAAAACTATTTAAATTTTAAAATATTCAGACATGCTACCATTAAAAAAAATCTCTTGTGAAGACATTTATTGCTCCCCTTTTGTTCCTTTAAAGTAAACAAACAATTGGGTTGAAAACAAATGGATTATCAAACATTTAATGTAATGTTTGATGTTTAATACATTTAAAATATGGTAGTATTCGAAAACAATTTTAGATTCAACTATTTAATATCCTCTTTTGTTATTGTTAAATTACATAATCAAAAGGACAAATGTTCAGAACAGTGTTTCAAATAAGACAAAATAGTCCTTTTTAATTAAAGAAAACATATTGCACTTATTACAATTTGTCCAATAAAATTTACAACACTTACATGGCCATTGGCCAGTGGAATTTTTTCTGTGAGATCCACACCGTCAGCATATACTTGGACTAATCCAAGAATGTCTCTTGATTTGACCGCTTCACAAAGAGCATGCAATTTAGCTGCATTGTCAGCGTGCTTTTTCCTTGCATATTTTCTCTCAATATACTTGGCAGTAATATAATCTTTTCTTGCATTCCTGAAATTGAATATAATTTACTTCTATAACTGTTAGCAGAAGATACACATTAGAATTTCCATAAATACATGCAAGTCATTTGAAATAAAATATGGGAAAGACTATTTCTCATTCATTATGATAATTTTTCTTTTCAATATGCATGTAAGACATGCAGTCTCGTATTTCCAGTATGAAATGTAGCTACAGAAGATGTACCAAATATCCAATACGAAGACAGAGCGTGAATTTTCCCCTCTGAACTCTGGTGTGAAGTTGAGATCAAGATTACCCATCTCCACGTACAGAAGATAGATCAAAGCTGTTGATAGCCAACTACCAAATGACTGCTCCTCTTCCCATCAGAGCAAGACAGGAGCTTGAATATCTCCCAAAGGCATAACTCCTCACCAGCTCTTGAGATGCACACAACATTACACAGAAGACATTTAGCAAAGCCATACTTTATCATCTAGATACTATATAATGGGCAAAAAGAAAAAAAATAGAAATAATAAATTGAATCAACAGATAGCTCTTATTCCTAACAGCATATGACAGTATTCCTTCAAAGTTTTTAAAAAGTGTTTGTCTTCAGGTTCTCATTCCATTAAAAAAACCCTGAAGTTTGATATGTAGATGTATCAAACTAAATGATTTTTTAAAATGTCATTTTTTAGAAGTCTTCCTATACTATAGATTTAGCATTCAGTAAAATTATTAATTTTTATTGTTGATATTCTGTATTATGGATAGTGGGAGTAAAAAAAAATATTTAAACTGTGTGGTTTAACATTGGTTCTGTCAGAATGGTGAAAGTTCAGATAATGTAAAATGAGCTTCATCCAAAGCCAGTTCTTCTGGGTTTGTTTCTACATCGTTTACTAGCTCTTTTACGGTGGAGTAGTATCCAGCCAAGTAGGCAGCTGGCCTTGCTGCGTCTCTGCCATTACGGTTCAGTGTTTTCAAGGAATTCAATTAAATGTTCTGTCTTTATTCCACATAGTTACGGACTTAAGTCCTAGATGTACTTTCTAAACACTAGGTGTTCAGTATCTTTTAGGTAAAATGTGTACCTTATTCCAATTTCTAAGTTGTGTTTAAATAGCACAAAATTAATAGCTTTGTTTTTAATCCCTACCCTTGTGTGTCTTTAAAATTCCCAACAAGTCATGTTTAATTTGTTTCCGTCCCACAAATCATGATTCAGAGACTTGGTAAAATAATCCTTTCTATTAGGGAAGGTACAATCAGCTAATCTAAGTTCAATAAAACAGGCATGAAGAGCATCAGAAAAAAAGGTTTACTCCTTGGCTATAAGGCTATATATAAGACATTATACCTCTTCCATGGCCTGTCGGTGCAAACCGTAATGGCACAACCCATTAAACAATATTAATTTAAATGCCTGCCTTTTTCACAAGTAGTGGCTTTTACTTACATATCACTGCTTGGATTAGGTTTGACCGTCTCATCAACTGGCAGACAGAATTCCATAATCTCATTAAACCCAGCATTCCCAATATTCTTTGCAAGCTGTTAGAAAAACAAAGTAATCCACAACTCAATAAACACGTTCAGTTATTGGCCACACAAATTCTAGTGGAAGGACAAGGGAAAACGGGAGTTGGGACTTTTTGTTTCTGATTCCTAATTCTGCTACTATGTCAATGATCATGAACAAATTAGGTACCTTTTTGGATGTCAGTTTTCAGCTATGATTTAATACACAAATAAGTAACTGCAGAATAATCTATCAAGACACTAGTTCCCACAACAAATGCAAAAATACTTTGTGCTGGGTAAGAACATGCATGTGAACTGTCACAGAGCAGCTAATACCTGGTAACCTCTTTGTGTAGCAAAGCTGGATACATTTTCATCCTTTGAGGATTAAAGTTCTCTTCTAAAACAATGCTAAATAATTAATGGAATAAGTATTTGTGAAGTCCTTCAATTTTTAATCTGAGGCACATTAATATGTCGAACAGCTGTGTTCTTTTAAAAAGCAACCAAGGATAAAAAGACTTGGAAACACACACACAAAAAAGAAGCCTCTACTAATTTGAATTCTAAGATCAGGCAAAGTTTACAGTAAGAAACTAAATTCCAGGAGGTTCCCTCACACTTGACGAATTAAGCTTTCTTAAATTATATTTATCCAGAGATTGGATAAATCTCTGTTTCAAGATTGGAACAACATATCATTAAAGTGACAGAAGTATACTTGTGTTGGAAGTATTTTATAGTACTATTTTTAAGTTAATTAAAGCAATTTGATTACCAAAAGTTCAGATGTTCCCAGCACATCTAATGTAAGTGATTGCATTCTGGAATAGTGAACACCAAGTTCTCTATGGATTCCTGAGCATTCAATGCAAGTTAGAATTCCCAAATTTGTTGAAAGCCAGGTAGGATCTGAAACAGAAAGTACCCACAGAATTAAAATTTATTCAGGTAATTATTTCCTTCTGGAAAATGTAGTATACAGAAAGGAAATTCAGTAAAATAAGATTCCTGTACATGAATTATCCATTCTTTGATTTACATAGTTACATTTACTCTATTGGGAAACACAAACCAGGATCTTTTAGTGGCAAAAGTAGTGAATTTTTTTTAAATTTTTTTTATTTTTGTAAAGGACATTGCTCTCCAGGGGAGCTGTTCAAACAGTCCAGTTTGTCATTCTTCACACGGCTTTTCAGGAACTGCATTTTCCCACCACCAATATAATGGTGTCACGTTCTCAACTGAGGGTATTGGTGCAGTTCAACCTGAAATAACAATGCCTACAGGTTTCTTTTTTTTAATTTTATTTCAAGTATAGACTCTAGACTAAGTGAAGCAGCAGTGATTCTGAAGTATACATACAGCACCACACTACAATGAATTCTCACTCAGCTATTTCAAAGATACTAAGGCTCATCCCTCTCCTCTTGTTACCCTAGCTTGTCTTTTCTCCTGGTATTTTGCATTCTTGGTATAACATTCCCTCAACTTCCAGACAAATAATTAATTTCTGAAGATACAGACATTCATTTACTTGATAAAGGTTTGGTAGTAGCTATTTAGAATGTTCTCCTTTAAAGACAGCAGGATTGACTCTTCCCATAGTTTTATACAGTATCTATTGCTGGAAGTATTGCTGGAAGGGCTACAAAGCTGGTGAGGGGTCTGAAGGACAAACCTTATGAGGAACGACTGAGAGAGCTGGGGTTGTTTAGCCTGGAGAAAAGGAAGCTGAGGGGAGACCTTATCATCCTCTACAACTACCTGAAAGGAGGTTGTAGAGAGATGGGGGCTGACCTCCCTGGTGACAAGTGATAGGATGAGAGGGAACGGGTTCAAGTTACATCAGGGGAGGTTTAGATTGGATATTAGGAAACATTTTTTCACTGAAAGGGTTATTAAACATTGGAATAGGCTGCCCAGGGAGGTGGTGGATTCACCATCCCTGGAGGTGTTTAAAAAAAGGGTAGATGGGGCACTTAGGGACATGGTTTAGAAGTGGCTCTTGTCAGGGTAGGTTAATGGTTGGACTTGATGATCTTAAAGGTCCCTTCCAACCTCAGCAATTCTATGATTCTATGATTCTAAGCTACTATTGATTTATAAAGTGCACACAGTTTCAGACCTGAAGTTTTCAGCTACAGTTTCAGATAAAAAACCCCTAAGTCCTGCAGTGCCTCTGTAACATAAAAGAACACAGGAAACAGCAGGATTTAAAAAATAATTTGAAGAGGATTAAAGTACAAAATCATCGATCAACAAAACCAACACTGCAAACCGCAGTCAGCAGGTGCATTCTTTTCCAAATGAGCACAGTCTTAGACATATTCCCTGGCTCACATTCAAAGTCAAACATAAAAAGTCGGGGGGGGGAAGAGAGAAATGTATTAGGAAAATGCTTGAAGTATTTTACTGCTGTCCAGTCTTACCTAAATATGGGCTAATAAGTTCAATTGATTTATATAAGCAAAAGTTACAATTAGCAAAATACATGGGAGAAAAATCAGCTTCTTAGTAACTTTTCTCCCCACTGACAATATGCATATAGCAAATTAATGTTACTAAAATAGTTCAATTAAATTCTTAGCATATTCTATTATGTGTATATAATCTTTTGTGAGATAAGGAGTAAAAGTGAAAGCATAAAACATCAGCTTAAATACTCTCATGAGACACAGAATTTTTACCAATTAGAAATATGCTTAATTGAGTCACCTTGTGCTCCGCAGTCACAACACACATCATTTCCAGTCATCCTCTGGACTTCAGATATAATTTCTTTTGTCAGTTCCTGGACAATATTATTTTCTCCTGTGTTATCATCTCCTTTGAATGCATTATTTAAAGCTTCCTCTTTGCTGTTTTGTAGCACAGATGTCCATCTAAAATGGCAGTAATATTTTGCTATTAAATGTTTCGGCACTTCTAAAGTTCAAGGTAACGTCACAGTAGAACACCCGTATCAAAACTAAAATTAGCAAAGTAACTCACATTTGACATTCCTGTTCATCCTCTGCTTGAAAGTGGTACGTTCTGTCATCTGCGCAATAAATAATTCACATACCGATTAAAAAAAAAAATATATTGAAAAACTGATTTTGCAAAAATCTCTCAGGAAAATTTAAAATTAATTGACGTGTGACTCCTGAGCTTTCCAGTGTCATCACTGGAGTGTTGACAGGCAAAAAGTCTATCACTCTTACTACCTACGGTTCATCTATGTTTACACCCGTGTTTACAAAAGGTGGCTTGTTGCTCTTTAAACAGAAACTCCTTTCTTCAGTGCTGTGCTTCTATCGCACAAGCAAGAGCATAGTCATTTTTCCATGTTCTAGATATAACCTCAGTAATCACAAGTCTGAAGTTCTGCTGGGGGAGGAGGTGTTTACGAGTAAAATATAGAGTCCATATTTGAGTTTGTCGTGTATGTAAGAAAGATTTGAGCTCTTAAAACCACAGTAATCAAAAATGGCAAAACAAATTTGCCACACCCAAAGTCCAAATTACAATCAGAATAAGCTTTTTTAATTAAATCAAGACTAAAAATTTCAATTTACTACTACTTTCATAGTTCTAAGCATTGTTATCATAGTGTATTATTAAAAAAAAAAGCACAACGCATTTTAAGTTTATGAAACAAATGAGATATGAGATATGAGAGTGGTGATTGAGCCGGAGTGAGAATAATTGATGAGAAGGACAGAGGGAAAGCTACTGGCAAAAAGGTATTCTAGGCTGAAAATTCCTAAAGTTTGAAAAATATTCAGGCAAAAAGGCATTAAAAGATACTTTCAAACATGGAAAATGTTAAGAGAGTGAGGATACATGAAAGGACAGAAAGGAAAGTGCTAGATAAAGAATAAGAGATTTCTATCTTGCCATGACACAGAAATTTGCAGTTTTTAAAAAACAAGGAATGTTTTAAAACTATAGTAAAACAAAGTAGAAAAAGTGATCTGGAGAAGGCTGAGAGGTAGGTTATGCCTTGTCATATGTATGAATGGACAAATGATAATGCTGTGACAAGCTGATATTGGGCAAAATGTGATGTGGTAATCAACAAAGAAAGTGCAAAGCAAACAGGAGAGACCACTTGCTCGTGCAGAAATGGAAAATCCATATACTGCATACATCAGTACTAGTCTATTAACATAAGTAGCATATCTTTAATTTATAAACAGAGAAGAAATTTATGCTCTGGCAAAGGAACAAATGAGGAACAGATTTATATTCTTCTCCCCAAATAATTTGAGATATATATTTTAATAATGTATTTTTATTGAATGTCCCAGTCAGGAAAAAAAGGAAATATTCTACTATACAATTTTGTATCACCCCGTTCAGTTCCCAAAATTATTCAGTTTTGGTGCTTTTAATAGGTGGACTCTTTATCTCACCTTTGTTATGAGATGATAAAACTAAAAATGTTTTCAGTATTTTCTTCAGTTACATAGCAACCACTATGCTTAAATTTTAAGAAGTTTTGTCATGGTTTAAAAGCTTCTTTCGATCTTGTACAAAAGTCATAACTTTCCAAGATAATCAGCTATGACATTTTCAATATAAAGAGTGATGTCACAGGAAAAAATATTATTACTCTGCTGTAGAGCAGCACAAAATGATACAGAATGAAGGAGCAAAGAAAGCTTTAAAAACAAGTGGTTTTCCTAAGAAATAGGTTCAGTTAGTTGCATTATGCTAAAATAAGTTAAATGGTAAATTGTCATAGGAAGGGCATTTTATAAAGGGAAGCATTCTACAACTGCGAAAATGTTGAAGTGGATTATTGAGACATCTACAGAACTAACGCAAAACCCTCTGATATTAGCTGCAAGTAAAAAGACCTAAACAACAAACCTACGTGATATGAGGTCAAAACATTTTTTCTCCTCTGGGTTTGTTTTCACTTGGCAGGTTAACAGATTGAGCTTTGCTGGAGGTCGGTTAGCCTATTTGAAGACAAAGCATACATGTTTTAGTATATTGATACTAACTGAGCCCTGCAGTCCAAAAACATAGGATAACATCCCACTGGCCAAAAACACTTGACAAACGGCTGTTACTTTTATTTTTAAGATACCCAGGTTTTGATTTATGTTTTCTTCTGCATCATGGTTTGTAAACTACGTTTTCCTATATTTAGATATTTTGTCCAATGATAACTGGATAGATGCTAGAATTTTGAAAGGGGAGAGGGGTAAAAATCACTTTCATCACCACTGCTTCCTTTAACCTGCCTGTCCTACAGACCTGAGACAGCACCTAGAAAGATGTTATGTTTGCAACCTTGACTTGAGGAATGGCTTGCACTTGCGACAATGGATCACTAGTTTCACTCTTTTAGAATAATTAAATCAGAAAGCAGACTTAACTAGAGAGATGTAACTAGAAAGGCAATAACTCTAGACACTAATATCTGAAAAATAATTTGTTTAAATCATTAGGAAAGTACTATAATAAAGATAGTGATACACAAACACATTACCACACTTACTGTTGCATTCTAACAATTTTAATCAAATTGCTAAAACAAGACTTAATCATCTAAAGAACTATTATGAAGCTGAACTACCACATAATGTAATTAACTTGCAATGAGTTATAAGAAACATAGATCTTCTCAGTCACTTCTAAATTTATTGATGAAAACATTTAGTTCAAAAAAGAAGGGAGAACAAGTCTGAAGAGTACAGATTTCCTTGAAACAACCTGATAAAACCATGTAGCTGGCCAAAAAAAGAACAACATCATCATTATATGTGAAGACCAGTAAAAAAAACCCAAAACCCTGGAGAAACAGAAGGAGGGAAACAATTACTTTTTTTTTTTTCCTGTTTAAAGAGGAGCATGGTGCCCTTGAAAAACAGCATGCTCAGGCTTTGCCCAACATCAGCAGCAGACATAACAAAGTCATGCATGCTTTGAAACAAGAAACCTGAAGGTCACTTGCTGGGCAATGTAAAATAAATTGTACCCAAGAGAGGTTTTGGAGGCAGCAAGATGACAATTAATTGACAACCACATTGTATTCTCTGCCTAGTAAATAGCTTTTCAAATTCCAGACATTGCTTTTAGCAGTAAAAGTGTATACAGTTTTCATTATTTAAGCCTATCAGCAAGAGTTCTTTGTAACTAGAAGCATACAAGAAAACATCTGAAAACGCCAGCTTGGGCCCATTTTCTTGGTTATATTTAAATATACCTAATATCCATAGCACTAAAGTTTCCAGCGTTTATATTTTTAATGTAATTGTTTGTCCAAGAAGTGTCCAGAAGCTGCCTAAAACGGAAATATAAAACAAAGCAAACAAAAATCAAAATGTAAGTATTTGATAAGCAAGCCACTGGGCAACTCGTACACACCTTTCTCACAGGCTCTATTTAAAAATGCAAGTAAATTCAAGTTAAGAAAGAATCCACTTGCCCCGGGACTTTGGATCTGAAGCACATTCAGGACCTACCTAATTTTCTATAACTTATGAAATATCAAGCTGTAAATGGATCCACTAAAAAGCTTCAAAGAGGTCTGAAGGACCAATATACAAAGAACTCATCTCTCTGGACAGGAGAATGAAGCATAGAACTCTGTATCGGGATCCAAGAACCTAAAGAAATGGCTGCGATGACCTAAAACACATCCTAGGCCAACGTGCTGATCTTGGAATCCAAACATATTCCAAAGCTTTTAACTGAGGATCTCACAACCTGAAGTCAGCATTAACAAGGGTATTAAAATACCCTGACATCTTTGCATGTGGCTGATACCACCACATTCACACTTCTATCCTGTAGCCAAGTAACAGCCTCTCCCCACCCACCTCCTCAATTATTGCCCGTTCCTTGGTGGACAACACGCTTCCATCACATGGTGGATGCTGCCTGGGGAGAAGTTAGAGCCACAACACAAAGGGAGAAAAGGCTGCATAAATTCCTTAGCCACACTAGGCTGCAGGTGGATCCAGACATTTGGCAGGATTAGGAGACACTAGAAGTAGAAAACGGTAACAAATGTGTAGCTGCTATCATACATTTTGTTTGAAACCTCTAAGCTTCATTTTCCTGCTCAAGTCTCTGACTAGACAATTAAATTTCAGATGACTGCTGAAATTTTGGACATCCAAGTTAACACACCAATATCCTGAAAAGATGTGCTGCCACCCTTCATGCCATACACGCAGACTTCAGCATCAACTTGTTCCTTCCTGCACAAACAGTAACCCTCCATCCACCAAAACTGACTTATAATCTGTTCCGGGAACAAACAGCAAGTGCAGGAATCAAAAGGTTACGTCCCTAAAACAATACCGAAAAGTGCTACGATACAGAGCTGATTTTTACAAAAGGCATGAGCAAATGCATCCACTTACTTAACAGACCAGTTGGCTGATTTCATCCTGCATTTTTTTCTGGATATCACAGTGATATACTTAAGAATCAAAAGATTAAATCTGAGTCTTTTGCCTCTAGATTGTCCTGTTAATCATAATGGTAGATTAAAGTTTCCAACAGTAAAGAAAGAACAACTAAAAACACGTTTCCTTGATAATGAGTCTCTCATATTCCTTTTATGCAGACAACCAGCAAATTCCGTTTAAGCTCTTTAAACACAAATCAACGTTGAGGAATCTGGAGGTTCCTCAAGTGTAAGTTTTTCCCTTGTGACTTCTTGATCCAGAAACCACTTGGGAATTCCTATTTACATGGTTCAATCTGCTTCTATCATTGTTTTTTTCATCCACGTGTGTTAAACTGCAGTCAGGCAGATGTCAGAAAATTTCCAACTGCTAACAATTACACAAAGGAGCAGTGTCTGGTTTTCCATCAACCATGACCTTGCACGTTGCTCTACGAATGTTAATTTCTTTGAAGCTTTTAGTTGTCTAAAAGTATAACTTCTGCACATATGCTAATGCAGACACATGTATTCAGCGTTACAGCTGGATGACTGACAGAGAACCAACCATATTCTCCCCGTCCATACCAGGAGAACACTTGGCAGGCAAGTTTAAGTCAGAATACAGCATCTGCAAGTGCCTGAAGATAGCTGTTCCAGAAACTAACTGAAAAAATAGTCCCTCACAAAGACAGGCTACATATGACCAAAGAACAAAAATCCATGAAGAATACTTAGTCTTTAAAGGGAAAGCATTTACAAATTTGTATTCGATAAAGCAAACAAAACTAACAACTAAATTTCTGAGAGATGGTTCGTTTTGATGAACAGCTGGGAAGAGAGAACAACACATTGTATTTCAGAGACCAGGAGATATCAACCCCGAGAAAGCTTGGAAATCAATGTTGTTGCTTCATAAGTCTCAGAAGACATTCAGAGCAGTCCAGAAAATTCTTAACAAACAGAAATTGCTTCTACCCATTTCAATGTCTATGAAACAAGCATTAATTTTTTTTATTATTTTTTTTTTTTTTAAACACAAAACGGCCATCAGTACATAACGGGAAAGCGTGCAAGTAAGTAAAAATACTTTTTAGGACTGTATGTTAAAACACAAAGGTACTCTTTTAATTCTATAATATGAAAAATCAAGACCAAACCTGTGAAACCCACGTATCTAAACTCACATTTAAGTATCTACCTTAGTAACTGAACTCCAGCTACAGCTCCACTGATTTCAGTGGGAACTTACTGCTTCTAAAAATGTTAGACCATCTGGTAGACAGCTTATAAAAAGAGAAGAACAACAGTATCTCGATAGACTCAGTAACTGTGCTTGCATGTGAAAGTTTTAAAATTCTGCTCCACGAGTGGATTTTGTAGCCTCTGCCAGCTCTGAGCTGCCCTAGCTACACTCCTGCTGGTGCCCCCGCAGCATGTCCAATGCCAAGTGCATTTACAGCACACGGAGACACCAGTATAGAAACAGTAATAGACTTTTCTCCGTCAAAGACACACTCATACGCACTCAAATGAGAACAGGGATAAACTGGTGGACAACTGCAAAGCCGTAGTAACGACTCTACTTTGCAGGCCTGGTTTTGTACTCTTCCTTAACTCCTGGTTGTCAATTCAGAAGGCAACGGCTCATGGTCAGATGCACAAATGAGAGATTGATTCGTTTTTGCTGCCAGGGTCAACTTGTAGTCATAGCAACAGGCATAACAGGATGAAGAACAGAACGGTTCATAACAGGATCAAGAAATAGGACTGTTTATTAGACCAAGAATGGGAAATACCATCACTGAATTGATTTTTGCCTTAAGAAACTTCCTTAAAAGTTTTGATAAAGAAATATAAAAAGAGAAGAGTTATGAGAAAGCAAAACCAGCTGAGTTCAAAGCCAAGTGTAAAAGGTCCAAAGTATGAAAGTATAAAGTTTTAAAACTTTAAGAATAAATATTAAAAGTTTATGTGTTTAAAATATTGGTAGGAAAGAGGGACTTCTAACTCTCTATCTCTTGTCCTTCTGGTAGAAGTTGCCTTCAGAGTTGATTTTTCCCAACAGCTGCTCCACAGAAAAGCTACCTTCATTAACAGACTATCACATAACAGCCAATGTGGGGGGAGAAAAGAGACTCAGTTTATCTTGTAAATATAATTTGTTGTTTAACCCATATCTAAAAGATGGCTTAACGCCCAACCATATCTTTCCAAAAAAATGAAGTTAGAATTTGTATTTTTAGATAATCTGGTAAAATATGAACAGTTTACATGAACTAAATGAGTCATTAAAAAAAGCCAATTTTTTCCCATTAACAGTCACGAGCATTCAAACAGTTGTATTTTTAGATACTGTTTATGTCTTGATATATTTCTGAAAGACTGCCTTAAAAAAAAAAAGTATCCATCATATTCAAAACACTGCATCAAGCTAATTCCAAATTATAAATATAGACCAGCATAGCTTGCCTTTTTGTATTAGCAACCATGTACATAAAATACTGTAAACAAATACTTACTGTACCATGGGAAATTGTAAGAAAACCATTTTTAACTGAGCACTTCCTTTTCTGCCACACTTTTCTGATTCTGGTTTAAAGTGGGGGGAAGAAAAAAAAAAGTGACTCAGTTTTTAATATATTTAATATTACATTGCTTCAGCTCTTAGGACCTAACCTTTTTTCTTCAGTAGTATCCAGCAGTACTTACCCATCGCTTTTCTTGTAGAGACTACCATTTCGTTCAGTGCCATGTTCCTTGTTTCCCTGAGGCTGATGTAAACTGTAAGTTGTACTCTGACGAATCTGAGAATCCTGAAATATACAGAACAGGAATTCGTAATGCATTCCACGCTTTCAACCAAAACATCCCACCTAGTAATGAGTTTCAGAGCCTTTCCTTCCTGCTCTAATCCTACAAGCTAAATGAAGCACATTTTTCCTCCTCAATGAAAGAGAACAAGATCCATTTCTTTTTTCAGAGGGCACAAAACCCACTTGAGAAGTAGCGATTATCAGCACCTGCCAAAATCCTCTTACTAGTTTTTATTTAGCTTTACTATTGGCCTTAATATGTGGTCGTTTTAACCCCCAAATTAATTAAGCAGTGGTCTTTCCAACTCATGCAAACACTGCAGTGCATAAACATTAAAGATGATTATTACCTGCAATTCCTAGTGTACCCTTCCATTGTAAAAAAAAAAAATTACATACATAAATTTGAAGAAGTGGTTTTCCTTGTGGAAATTGAGTCAAGTTATTCTCTGAAAAGCAGAAGAGACCTCCTGGAAACACACTTCAGGAGGCACACAGGAAAACTGCTGCACACATACAGTTATTTCCGTAAGAAGAATAATTTAAACCAAAATATTTTGAACAAAGTAGAATTGTGGGACAGGAAGTGACAAGGATTAACTAAACCCTTCTCACTGCTCTCAGAACTACCCACAGGCAGGACCCACTGCTGCAAGACTCCAACTTCTTAAAAAATAAGAACATGATAATGAGGAATCCGATATGTCATGCTGCACTAGGAGCATTAACATGATGGAATGGACTTTTCAATGCACACAGTAACAATGACCAGTACTTATAATATTTATTGTTTTCTTTTTTATTATCTTTGCTCTAGGGACATAATACAGCTCTGTTATATATAGCAGATAATACAAGTATAGCAAGGAAAAAACCCACAAAGCAAGCAGTTCACCTAAACGGCTATCTATCTGAGCTATTCTAAGCAAAAGCTTACAAGCTGTTAAGAAATAAACTTCTAATTTGATTAAAAAAAACTCTTTTGCTAAAAAGATGAGAGCCCGTGTCCCAGATATACTAGGAGTACAATCACGAGATACATCATTTGGGGTTTTCAGAGTGTACACATGATAAAATAAAATACATGGTGTGATCTAAAAAGTATAAATTAAGTAGATAGTTTCTCTCTAATTACAATTAGCTTCACACACTTTATTAGCCTAAGTTTAAGACATCTCTGGATATAGGTAGGGGAAAAAGACCAACTAAAACCAAGAACACACTTGGACTGTGCTTTTCCCCAGAGAATGCCAGCTCAGATGGAGCGCTGCTCCTTTACAAGCTCCAGCAGCACATTCTGCTACCAAAGTTGCTAATGCAGCCAAAGTTGTTCAGGATCCTCCTCAACTGCAGTGGCAATACCTGACAGGTTGAAAATATGATGGCAGGGACGGAGCTGTCACCTACACCCCTACTCAATACACTTGGGACACCACACCTCCAAGCTCAGGATTTCAGGCTCACCCCAAACACAGTGCTGGAGCTCAGAGGTCCTGAGAACCACGAGATGAGCTCAAGGCTACAGCACTCCTTGGTGCTCCTTTTCAGCAGAAGCAACCTGTGCCCACTTCCCTGTCTCTTGGCTAGCAATCTAGGAAGCTGTATCAGGTAGCTGCAACATTTATCTGAGGCTTCTAAAGGCACTACAAAACCACCACTTAAATGTCTGTGCCTGTCAAAGCATCCCTTCAGATTTAAACCAGTCTGTTTATTGTTCCTCTCCAGCCTATTTACACAGAATTATTTGGTTTTGCACTCTGGCTGCCCAACATAGAAACAGCACGACATTTAAAAAGAATTCTCATCACTGATTAAGAACCACTGCATGCATACATTTACTGACTTCTGAGGAAAATCTGATCTGACACTGCCTATTGTGTCCTACTGATGCCTTCGTCTCTGCCTCCCATTAGTCAGTAAAGGAACTCCATTCCCAAGAAGATTAGAGGCCTTACAGGAAATTAATTTCAGTTCTCCACATCCTCAATTATGTAAAGATTCCAGATGACCTCCAACACCTGCCTGTAGCTCTGTTCCCATTACTTAAGACTGTGCTG
This sequence comes from Rissa tridactyla, assembly GCF_028500815.1. Classification (NCBI taxonomy): domain Eukaryota; kingdom Metazoa; phylum Chordata; class Aves; order Charadriiformes; family Laridae; genus Rissa; species Rissa tridactyla. Next base: position 110,039,569 of record NC_071468.1, on the reverse strand, counting down.
CTACTTCTTGTGGAATATTTTCTGCTGCATTTTGGCTACCTCCTCTCCCAAGCTGTTGTTTACGCTCAGCTGCTGTGTTTGGCCAAACTGGCAAGCCAATAATACAAGTTTCCTGCCTTATTTCAACCAGAAAGGAAGCTGCTGTAGCTGACGTGTATTTCCACACATTCATTATTATGAACAGTATCTTTAAAAAATGTAATACTATTTCATGAAAGGGAGTTAAGGACAAGACAAGGAGATTTTCAACTTTAAATCCCCGTTTCAGGCCATGCCCAAATCAACAACGTTCAAAGTGATTGCCAGATGATGGTTTTCCACACCTCTCTGACAAGCGAGTTCACGATTTTGATCTAGCTCCTAACAGACGGGATGCAAAACCACAAATCGCCATCACAATTAACATCCTTCCGGGCAATTTCAGCATGCCTTTTCCATATGCAGCCTCCCCAAAGGATCTTCCCTTATTTCTGGTTTGCATATTGCACATAACAAGGGTACAAATCACAGAAAACGGGGTCAGACCCAATGGCCTTATCGGAGAAGCAAGAACAACGTATGTTACCTATGGGAGGAAATGGATCACCGCAGGCTATAGGACATACCTAGCATAGAGTACTGTCATCTGAAATATCTCTTGAACATAACAAGATCAAAACAGACTGAAGTACACAAGCCTAAGAAACTGAACTTTGTCTGATTTATCAGCTTTGAAATCCAGATAGGCATACACAAAAAAAAGGTGAGTCATTCGATTGCAGCATGTTTATAGTGAATCACTTCACTGACCATGAAATGATTTCTTTTAAAGACTGACTGACTTCTAAATCAAGCTGAATAGCATAGCTAAAAATGAAAGAAATGTGAAAAGAGTATTCTGTAAAGATGGTCTGTGACTGGTGATAAGAGAGATTCTAAAAACCTATTTATCAGCCCCACTATTTAAACACAACGGAAGTTTCCATACAAGGTGTTTTAACTTACACGCAGCAAATTTTGGCTAGCCATTCCACAGCTCCCATGGAGCAGGATTTTAGACTGTCCGGATCATCCCTATGCATAAAGCTGCCAAAAAGCCCTTACAGCTCTCCATGAGCCTGATCTTCTCTTGCATTTGCAGGATCATTGCCAAGAGGACGTTTCAGAGATCCATCCCCTTATCTGTTAGAGCCCCACAGAGCCTCCAACCGATATATCTGCCAAAACCTCCTGCAGGCAGCCTCCCCTATAGCACAGCTACCATAATTTTTGCCAAGAAACACAAAATTTATCCTATTTTGCAGTGGCCTAAATAGATTATAGATTCTAACAAACAAGAAGCAGAAGCAAATCTAAACATTAGAGTGAGGCTACCTTCAGAGAGGACATGGGAAAGGGAGAAATGAAGGCACTATGACCCTAAGGTTGACCCTGAAATTTGTAGGAGCTCTACAGTTAAAAAAAATAAACATTTAAAAATTAAAAATTACAGAGGTGTACACGCAATGAGGTTTCGAAAAGAAGTTTCAATACAAACCAGGTTAGAGGAAGTTCTGTGCAGGAGGAAACTATGTATACAGGCACAACAAAAAAGGTTCACTATAAGTGTTTATGTCTTTTTTTTTTTTAAAGACAACAAAGACAATATTTGTCAATGTTCTATTACTCCATACATGAAGTTCATTTTAATTAAAAAAACATATATCTTCAAAGTCTTGCAAGAACATCAAATCAAGCAACTGGATTTAATTCCCAAAAGAGAGTGAAAAGGAAATCACCAATTTGTTTTACAGAAATTTTCTTTCCCAAGAACAAACTTTTTTATTTTTTTATTTTTTTGGTAATATAACAAACAGAAGAGGAGGAAAAAAGAACCAGTCTTTTCATACCAACAGAAAAAAGCTCAGAGCAAAAATCCAGTTTCTTGAAATCTGAATGGAAATCATGCCAACTATTTTCATTAAAACATAGTAACACTTACTCTCCTAGACTTCGGTCACAAAATGTAAATGCATTTCAGGAAGAAAAAAGAAATCAGTTATAGTAAAGGAAATTACAGTGCAACAAGAATAATATTAGTGGGTTGTACAGTAAATTATATCAGGATTGTTTGGCATCCCACTGATTAATTGACGTCTTCAAAAAAACTTTAAAAATCATTATAGTCCTTCATATGCTCTGCAGGTAAGCATCTATATCTAAATTTGTGAATTAATAAATAATGAATTTTTAAAAAGCCCCACTTTTTACACTTGTACTTTTAAATGCAACAAAACCAGTACAAGTAATAAATTTATGTGTATTATTACATTTTTCAGTCTGTGAAAAGATGTGTGCTCACCACATCTTCCATATACATTTAATATCAGTGTCACTGGTAAACAGGTGAATTTAAAGAAGCAACATTCCCAGCAACCATGAAACCCAACTGCTGCTATTATCTCTCTTGAACAAAGAACTGAATAAAATAGGAAGCCTGCTAACACACCCTGAACAGCAAAGGCTCCTTGTTGAGAGTGGGCAATCAATGGTGAATCCAAAGTAGTTACCGTTTCCACTAGGATCGCTGGTCTTTCACTCCACAGAGCTCAAATTTGGAAGTTTTTAGCAAATGCACTCCCTCAGGGAGTCCTAAATGCCAGGCAGAACCTAAGAAAGTGCCCGTAAACTGTATGGGACTTTGTACACATTGGTCATTATCACAAACTTCACATGGTAACAAACAGCACCTCAAAGTGAAGAGTGTTTAAGACTGTTCGAATGCCTATCAGCAAGTCATAGAATAACAGAATGCTCTGGGCTGGAAGGGACCTTTAAAGATCATCTAGTCCAACCCCCAAGCCATGGGTAGGAACATCTTTCACTGGATTATGTTGCTCAACAACCACTATCTGGCCATCAATAAGAGCTAGGAGTCACCATAACCTCTATGGGAAGATGAAAGCAAGACCAGAAAAGATCAAGGAAGTCCGAGCTCTACAGACTAAACTATTTCATTGTGATGCCTCTCGGAAAGAGAATCTGAAAAGGGGGGAGGAGGTTCATTCATCACTTACTCATGGCCCAGCAGCCACACAAAGGAAGCTGGCTGGCATTTATTTATATGAAGAGGAAACACTAGCAATATGAAACAAAAGTAGACCCAATATTTAGGATTAGATTATACAAAAGATGCTTACTTCCAGATCAGAGTTTGCCAAACAAAGCTACTCCAGAATTCTTTAAATGTAATGGCAATCATTACAGAAATTCAAAAAATACTTATTTGTTAGATTGCCAAACTGATCCAGCTCTTGCATGTTTGAAAACTGGCATCTCGCGGCAGAGTAGCAAATTTAATTGTCATTTTTGCAGATGAGGACAAGAGGTGTTGTGGGATTTAGAAGTTCAGTTTTACATAATCTTTATACAGTTTGGAATATTATTGTGACATAAGATTGTACTAATGGGGTCTCCTTGCTACTGCCAAAGTTCTTTCATTCTCAGTTTGAGCAACACAGACACCATTGTCTGTTAGTTCACACAGTGCACCATCTTAAGTATTTTGCAATATTGGTAACAAAAAGAAATTATTTTGCAGTAAGTCTCATATATTTTTAGTGAGAATAAATTCTAAAAAACCCCGCCTTTGTCAGAAACATTCAATATCAGCATCAGAACAAAGATGAATAAACAAAAGAAATTAGATGGCTGATAAAAGTTAAAATAACTCTATTTCAAATACTAACATTACATTAGAAGTAATTAAAATGGGTATTCCAAAGTTAAACCACCTTATATGCTCACCTCTTTCTGATCAACCTGGAGTGCTGATTTTAAAATATCTCTAAGCTGTGTTAATTGTCTTCTTTCCTCATCTTGTGCTTGTTTAATCTTGAATGAAGAAAAACACAGGTTAAAAATAACATTATTGTTTCAACGCAGTTCTTCCAAACTAGCTACTTAATTGGTTCATTTTTCTGAGAAACGTTCAAAAAGAATGAAAACATAAAGAGAAAAGATAACATGATGAAATTATTTTCCTTTATATCTTCAGAAAACTTGATAATGACTAGGATGTTGCTGGATTAAGACTTTGATATTGCCTCACACTGTTCTTGCTTCCTTGTGTTCCATTTGAAACCATATGTTATTTTCCACTTAGTTAGTAAACATTTTAGAGCAGAGGCTGTTCTCCTAACATTTTACACAGTGGGGTCCTGAACTGAAACTAAGGCTTCTGCATATGACATTAAAACAAAATTTTCTCAAAAATCTACTCAGTCTTAAAATGCTGACTATTAAAAGTCAGCCAACCTGAACCAAAATGATCACAGTTTTACTGTAAAAAACTAATTTTACAACACAAACATGAAAGGTTGCTACTCACTGTATAAAGATCTGTTGAGAGTGTCTCAATTGAAGGCTTGAGACTTTCAACTGCTTTTAACCCATCCTGAAAGAAACTTAAAAAGAAAAACAAAAAGCAAACTGTTATTAAACTTTACTTTGTATTTTCTGTTTAAAAAGTTGCCAAAGGAAGACGTGCATATTATTATGCCATCATAAACTTCAAAACATTAAAAATTTATTTTTTATGCATCTTTGACTGATCCACCTCTTTATTTCCATCATAGCTTATTCTAACATGCAAAATCCCCAATTAGATTCAGAACTGCCACAATCCACTGCCATGTAAGTTTTCCTCCTTCTCATCTCAAATGCAGGTTCTCATCCCACTTTTTGAAGGCCCAGAACAAGCAAGACTCATTTGTAGAACAGCAAAAGATCTAGTAGATGTAAAATAATTGTGACTTCTTGAAGCCAAATAATTTAACACCTGATGCAATCTTCCTACTAAAGCAAAACACCTTTGTTTCCCAAGCATTAATTATGACCTATATGCAAACTAAGTTTGTTAGTTTGTTACATCTTACTGTATCATAGGTATTTTTGTATTGGCACAGGAATGTTATCAACGCCAAGTATTCCAGCTCGTGGGGAAAAAAAAAAAAAAAAAGCGAGACTTAAAAAATAAATTTAAAGAAACCACAACTACATGCACTTTTGATTAAAAATTGCTCCATCATTTGCAACAGAAAACACTTTCACTCTGGGAAGCCGACATGAAAGCAACAACACAACATTTATGTTGTTAAAATCTTATTAAACGGACAGAGCAGATGAATGACATAGTACAAGTGAAATTGATTTTAAAAGCAACACAGCTATATAGGGAAAAAACCTACATAGATGCAGACTGGTCTTTTAAGAAGAAAAGAAAACTTACTGATTTGAACAGGTTAACAGCAGCTTTTTCAAGTTTATAGCTATGACTTTATTGCTGTATTATTGATCTGTAAAACTACCATAAAAAAGTACATCATTCTAATGAGAGCTTTGTGTTTTATTCCCAAGTCCTCTAATTAATTAGAAAAAGAGTGATTCTTTCAATATAGTTTTATCCCACTGCTTATGCAATTTATTTTTCTTAAGCACAGAATTAATTCAGATCATTGCTAGATGCGCTCAAAAAAGCCTGTCAAAACTAATGGACCAATAAGTAATAGATCAAACTAATAGCTCTGTTTCAAGAGTAGCTTATGAAATATGCCAAATCACTGTGCATCACTCCTTTGGAACAGACAATTATATTCTATGGGACTAGCTCAACCTCATTAGATGTTTCAGAATACAGTAACAAGAGCAATGACTAATCTATGACCACCGTAATTTGTCAAAAACTTCAGCAAGAATAGTTTAATTTTAGATTTATTTTGAAAAATCTAGAAAAGTGTTATGATGACGTCAGAAGTTTAAAACAAAACATTGGTCCAGTTATTGTGTAGATATAAAGAAAACTAAAACATACTTGCACTGAGCATGAAAATACTTGATCAAGTTCTGAAGCAAGTCCACTCCTTTTTTAATCTTGATTTCATTGACTTTCAGCAGGTACTGTTGAAACAGTAATTCACAAAAGAAATTAATTATCACTGCTACAGTATTTTTTTTAATATTTTAGTTATATTTCAACAAGCTTTAACAGTTGCAGGTTTAGAAGACTTAAAAGAGAATGCATCAAACAGTGTCTTCAAGGGTTAACTACACAAAAGCAATTGTTGTCACTGATGATTTTTGATACTCTGTGGGACTTCACTATGATTAGTTCAAATTGTTAAAACATCCTTCATGGCTCCTAGTGGAAGCCTGCATTAAAGGAAGCATAAAAGGGTTTGTGTAGTAAATTTAGGAAGCCATTCTTAACCCTAGCAGCCCACCTAGGTATCTAGCTCACTAGTTCTTAAATTCATTGCTAAATAGATGTCATTATGGAAATAAGCTGTTTACTCAAAAAAAGTGAGGCATTATTTTAACTATATTTTAAACCTGCCTTCTGATTTTATCTTTTTCTCTATCAATTCCTTATACACGGTAATTACAGCAAATTAGTTTAGCAAGAGATTTTAAAAATCTACTGCCAAGTAAAAAAGAAAAAGTGTAATTAGTGTCCTCTTGCATTAGACACAATCAAAGTCCATATTAAGTGACAGCTCCTCCCCTGAATGCCACAGCACAAAGGATGTCAGCCATTCAAGCAGAAGTGAGATTGACCAAATATTTACAGGAGTCCTTAACTGTCCATTAAATGATGACAATTTTTAACCCCTGCTTAGACAGTGATCTCCAAGCAAAGGAGTGAAATATCTTCTTACCAATGCTCTAATGCATCTGGTTTTCCCTTACCTGCAGTACACCCTAAATGTTTTAAGTCCACTAAAATAAAGCAGTATCCAAGTGCCAGCTTTCAACGTTGCAGTTTTTTATGCTGGTTCAGGTGAACAGATGAATAGCCTAAATGTAGACACGTGCACTGGATAGTATTTAGTTAGAAGAATCACACCTCTAGCTCCTGTTAATTTAAAATGGAGCTCTAGGCATCTGGCATTCAGTTCACTTTCACAATTTATAGAGAACTAGCCTGTACTTATGATACAACTTCAATATGTCACACTTCTGATTTACTAACAAAACCAAAACAAAGTCCCCTTTTATGACTATTGGCTGGCAACATCCATATGTTTATTGGGTACTCAAATCCCTTCATCAGTTTTGAATACTTTAGTCTGACTCCACATAAGAACATGAAGCCTTTCTACCCGGTATCAGTGCATGCAGTTACTAAAAGGGGTATTCAGGACAACTGCTGTTAAGCTATGTTGGCAAATGAGAAAATTAACTATGCTGATTAGCATAGTAAAAACAGAAGAAAGATCCGGGGTATATTTTTTGAGTGAATGCATAGGAAGAACGAACACAGCAACTTGAATTCCCAGCCACGGAATCTGACATGTCCTTAAACGAATCAATCCAAAAATACTCACATCAGATTTAACATACTTCAAAATCACAAAGATTTCAAAGTAGAAACATTCTGAAACATCTTGAAAGACAACTGGATTCCATCCTTAGCACTTTTGTTCCAGCACCAGCCTAACAGTGTGCTAGACTGGAGTCTCTCCTCATAACACAACAGCTGTCACCATACAGAACAATTTAGAGAATGATCTAGCACTTTAAATAACTTATAGTGAGGTAGTAGTGTAAAGCCTTATTTATTATCATCTTCTCTTAGTGTTTAATTGAGCTTTGCATTATTTATTCTACAATTCACTTAAGTGAAATGAGAAGAGATCTAAATTCCCTGCAAAGTTAGCACATCAGGATTAAAAATAAAAAAGCGTTTTAGCAAATGAAGTCCACTAATAACTTGGTATTTCCCTTTAACATCACAGTTGCCATTAAACAATTGTGTCTTTCAAAATTAATCCTGAAAATATTAGCAGAAAAATATCAGTTTCACATTGAATCTTACCTCACACATTTGTAACTGGAAGAACCTTCTTTCTTTCTCCATCTCTTCTGCAATCTCAGCTCCACTTATTTCTGTACGGATCATCCCATGCAGCTTAGCATGCTCTTTTTTCTCCTTCTCTATTTTTGTGCTATAAGGCAAAGAATCAGTCAATGAAGTGAGAAATCCACAGCTTCTCAGGAAAACTGATTATTCGCAAAGTCGACTGACAGATGCAGACTCAAACTCTTGTAGCTTTGCATATGACTTACTTCCAGACGACATTTCATTTGAAATTTGACAATGACTAAAGATCAGCAATGACATAGAGTAGCTGAAATCTAAGTCAATCATCTGTTAAAATAATGTCCTGACAGATATTCCAAAAGAAGATACTAAATGAGAGGAAGATACTAAGTTCTTACATTGAAGGAAAAAAAAAATACCCAGAAGCAAAATAATGAATTTTAACTTAAATGTAGGGAGATCTTCAATCCCAACCGACCAAACACTGGTTAGCAGAGTTCAATTATGTCATCAGCTTTACTGAGTCTTGCCTGTCATCAAGTCATCTTCTATATATACAGGGTTCCCGAAGCCAAAATCACAGTTGCCATCTCTACTTGCTACTGAGCCAGTTGGCACTGGGAATGCCAGCCAGCCGGCTGTGTTGCAGACTCCAAAGTCTGCTAGACCAGCTGTCCTAATTCCCTAAAAGTTTCCACGAACGTTTTCCAAGAGCTCTGAATAAAACAGGTTCTCCTGCAGAATGTAAATGAATAACCAATGTTTGCCATACAGTATAACTCCCCTAAACACACTTGTGTGTTTGTTACAGCCCTTCTCCATATTATTTCCAAAGGCGGTAGCATAATTATACTACCAAGTTAGACAAGCCTGCTATGAAAAAAGACATTAATAAAAGAAAATACATGAGGGTGTTTACTTTTTGGCAAAAGACTTTTAGTATGCCACTTGTACTGTTTAGAAGCTGAAAATTCTGGAAAGAGCTTCCTGGGGAAATGCTATACTGCTTTTGAAGAGGAAGCATTACACAGGAATACAGGAAGCAGATGAGAGGAACAAATAACACGGGCACTGTCATACCTCCTCTTGGGCAGTCAAGTGTCTCTCAGCTCTCTCTCTGAAAGGATGACATGTCTCAAGTGCTCTCTTAACCTGATGTTAACATTACCCTAACAGCTTATGGGAAAACATCCTAGATGGTCTAAGGACTTCCAGTCAACAATATATTCTGTATTTACAGTTCTCAAGAACAAGGAACTGCCTCCTCTTACACCTCAAGCAGCAAGGGAAAACTAGAATTAATCCCATTAATCCCATCCCATAACATTCCCACAGGGAAATGTTTTGAACAGCAATTCAGAAAGCTCCACTGCGCTCCCGGTACTGGCAGGCACAGCAGAGCCAGCTCCGAGCAGTATCCCAGCAGGCAGAACATCCAGCCAGCTCTGCGCTCCTCCTCACCCCATTGCATCCCGCCAGAAGCAGGCAGGCTAAATATTCTGAAAAAACTTCGCTCGCCTGCAGAAAACTTCGGTTACAGAATGTTCTGTTTTCATCAAAAATAAGTCTGTACTCTTACCCACTTATTGCCAATTATGCCATTTTGTAGACACAGAATACAGAGTCCAAACACAAGAATTAACCAGATGTTAACTGTGAATAAGGAAGAGAAACCATTACAAAGATTCACAGAAAATTACACATATGCATCTCCTTTCTAGCACGCACTCTAGGAGAGTTTAGACTATATCATACTTCATAGTTCTAAGAAAGTCAAACCTCAGAGCAAAGATCCAGGACAGTTTTAATTCTCTCAATTTCCACATTAATCTAATTCATGAGACCAGAGAATTCACTTGAAACGTGAGTCAAATCTAACAATACAATAGAAATTGATAGTTATATTTTCATCGTTTACAGAGAACAAGAGTCGAACATAGGATGACATAACCACTTCTAAAATCTTAAGAGCTTATTAATATGTTATAAGGTGTCCCTAGATGTTAGGTAAACCAAAAGACAATACTGCCAAAGAGTCAAACATTATGCACAATATTACAGCATACGTCGTTTTAAGAAATTCAATTCCTTCTAAAGAAAGAGCTAGATTTCGGTGAAAGAGTCCTTTCTACTCTTTAAAGGATAAATCATACTCCACAGGCAAAAAGTAGTTAAACCAAGACTAAAGTGTAACGACATCTACCAAGTAATTCAGAGAAATAAGACACCCTTGAAGCCAGCTGCTGGAGCTTCAGGCTCCACGGCTTCAAAAATTTCAGAGATCCTTTACAAAAAAACCCAACCATCTCTTGTTGACAAGCACCAGAGATACACGATGGTGCATTTCACATTTGCATTTCCTTATTATTGGTGCTTTTAGTCTCTATGTACATTTTCAGCTTTGTAATCCTGAATTTAACCTGTTGTTTTTCTACAGTAATATGCTACCTCCAATCTGACTGATACTACAGAGCACTTTGTTTCTAGGGAAACAAAGAAACTGTGTACAGCAGTGTTGCAGGCAAATCTTTGGAGTGCTAAAGGTTGGCTGTGTTTCCTATCCACATGCAAGGGTCAACTCAGCTTCAAGTGTCACTCTACAGTGACATTAACCAAATCCTGCTGGCAAAGACAGTTCTACGAGGTACCATTGTGGGATTTCCAAATTTTGCAGGGTATTCAGGTTTTCCAGGCAGATCAATTACATAAAATTAATAAGAAAATTAGGAAAACTAGAAAAATCCTCTAGAAGCAATAAGAAAGATGCAAATGTTTTGTAAAGCTGATGTTCTTGAAGCTCATGCAGCACTTGTCACGTATATAGACTTTGCTGACTAAGATTAAAATCGGAGCACACTTCAGTCCATTTACAACGCAGCTGCACATGGCTAATATACAGTGAGCTCAGATTTGTGTAACAGACAAGTAAAGCTGAAACACAGGATGAAGAATTACAACAGAAAAGTCGATCAGATACAAAATAAATGGTCCTGCCCATTCAGTTTCTACTATATGACTATTTTTACAGCTCCAATGTGAAAACCAACTGTTTTTTCAGTATAAATTTTAATTTGTATTTCAAAGAAATCAATTTTGTCATACATATGATAGCATAAATAAACATCAAAGTAGGCTTTTTTTTTTTAAACTTTAAAAAGGACAGGACCTATTTTACTCTTTAACATGCCAAAGACAGGTGTTTATTTTCAGACAATGAACAAGGGTAAACAACTAGAACACCCTGCGTACATGCAGCAGTAGTGAACTGGCTGGCTGGGCAGCCATTCTGTCCTTCTTCCTCTCCTTCCCCATACAGCAGTAACCCAGGCTGAGTCTGGGTACGTACATGAGAAGGAGCAGAGATTGGGAATAGCACCTGGGAGGCACAGACTTAAATGGGGAGCACTCTGGAAAATGAAGTGCTTCCAAGGGCTATTTTGTCTGACACAATAATATTACGCATTGTAATTTCAAATGTCCTTTCTTTGTCTAGACTTCCTTTTCAGCCCGAGAGTCCAACCTCAGCTCTGGCACCCTAGCCTTTCAGTGGAAGAGCTACATTTTACCCTACTACCTGCCAAGGTTGATAGTAAAGCACAACTCTCTTATCACCCAAGTCTTGAATGAAGAAGTTATCTTTTCCCTTTGAAAATGCTGGAAAGCTTTTCCCCTTCGGTCATCCTGCACTAGAGGATGGGGGAGAAGAGGGCAGAGCCGGCAAAACACGTCCAAATCATTTCAGTGTTTCATCCATAATATCTGCAGACCCATTCAAAGCTTTTTCCATTTAATTTGCAGGTAATCTCTTTCAAAACAAAAACACTTAGTATGAAATCTCAGGCTCAAAGCAGCATATTGTGGATGTTGTTTACCTGGACTTTAGCAAAGCCTTAGACGCCATTTTCCCCAGCATTCTACTGGAGAAACTGGGTGCTCATGGCTTGGATGGGTGTACTCTTCGCTGGCTAAAAGACTAGCTGTATGTCTGGGTCCAAAGAGTGGTGGTGAATGGAGTTAAATCCAGTTGGTGGCCGGTCACGAGTGGCGGTCCCCAGGGATCACTACCGGGGCCAGTTCTCTTCAATATCTTTATCAGTGATCTGGATGAGAGATCAAGTGCACCCTCAGTAAGTTTGCAGATGACACCAAGTTGGGCGGGAATGTTGATCTGCTTGAGGGTAGGAAGGCTTTGCAGAGAGATCTGGACAGGTCGGATCGATGGGCCGAGGCCAACTGTATGAGGTGCAACAAGGCCAAGTGCCGGGTCCTGCACTTGGGTCACAACAACCCCATGCAGCGCTACAGGCTTGGGGAAGAGTGGCTGGAAAGCTGCCTGGTGGAAAAGGATCTGGGGCTATTGGTTGACAGCCAGCTGAATATGAGCCAGCAGTGTGCCCAGGTAGCCAAGAAGGCCAACAGCATCCTAGTCTGTATCAGGAACAGCGTGGTGAGTAGGACTAGGGAAAGGATCGTCCCCCTGTACTCGGCACTGGTTAGGCCCCACCTCAAGTCCTGTGTTCAGTTTTGGTCCCCTCACTACAAGAAAGACATTGAGGTGCTGGAGCAGTTCCAGAGAAGGACAACAAAGCTGGTGAGGGGTCTGGAGTCTATGAGAAGTGGCTGAGGGAGCTGGGGTTGTTTAGCCTGGAGACAAGGAGGCTGAGGGGAGACCTTATCGCTTTCTGCAACTACCTGAAAGGAGGCTGTAGCCAAGTGGGGGTTGGTCTCTTCTCCCAAGTAACAGGCAATAGGGCAAGAAAAAATGGCCTCAAGTTGTATCAGGGGAGATTTAGATTGGATATTAGGAAAAATTTCTTCACTGAAAAAGCTATTAAGCATTGGAACCAGCTGCCCAGGGAAGTGGTTGAGTCCCCATCCCTGGAGGTACGTGTAGACGTGGCACTTAGGGACTTGGTTTAGTGGTGAACTTGGCAGTGTTAGGTTTACGGTTGGACTTGATGATCTTAAAAGTCTTTTCCAACCTAAATGATTATATTATTCTATTCTATGACTCTATATTAAAGCTACCTCATTTAGCACTTTCATTCTATGCCACTATTTTCAAGATGCGACCTCCGCTTTGTCTTATGTACATGCTTTAAAAGGAAATGAGGCAGAAATACCTACAGTCTATGAATATCAATGATCTACTGAGTCAAGTTAGAGCTCTGAAGAAGTAATTTGAGAAAATTTGCATATTTTTCAGGTAAGTTTTTTATATATTATTTAAAAAATTATTTTACCAAACTGGAAATATCATCACTTAATCAAATTGTTATGCAGACGTCTTTACAGAAGCCTGCAGAATTTGTTCATTCTTCCATTGGCTTCACATGGTTCAGAAACAAATCATTAATGATAGTTATATCCAGATACAAGTGCTTGCATTTCCACACTGTAACGTAATGCACCCCAGCCTACTGCCTTGATCTCATAATCTCATAAGCACATTCAAACAACTTGTTCTCTTCACTCACTTGTGCATAACAGACCTCATGCCCGGCTTTTCCAAGGAGAACGGCGAAGAAGGAGAGGGAGCCAGCCTTCCCAGGAAAAGCTTGTTAGTTTTCATTAAGCATTTACGTTTCATAGCATTAGCACAACACTTACTAGCTAAGGACTTCTGAAGATAATATATATTTACAGGCCTAAAAGTAAGACACCTTTATTAAAAAAATTAACATTTCTTTCTTTTCAGGAAAGACAGGTTTATGTCTGGAATACAGACACTACTATTCAGCTAAAAAATGAGTAAATAATATGCTTCAGTAAGTTAATGCTTGTATTTCCTGTGAAAAATTAATACAATGTCTTTACCTCAAAATCTACCACAACAGAACGGATTAAACTGAAGAATGTGGGTGAAATCTGGCTTGCCGCCTTGTTGATTATGGTCTGCCTGCTGGGAGAATGAGCAGTTTTTATGACATGTGTACTCCTTCCCCATATGCTCCCCCGGCGTGTCTGCCGTTAGTGTTTAAGTACGTGGGGGAAAGCAACTGCCTCAAAACAAAAAGAGCCCAGTCTGCACCAATTCTACCCAAAGGACACAGACAGACTAATCCCGCTGCGGTGCCGTGGTGGCAGTTCTTATATGGGAAACAAAGGCTGTAACTGAGGTCCTAAGAGAAATGCACTGCTTTTAACTACTTTAAAGCTTTAAAAACATTTTAAAATCTTTATGGCTTCAACTGAAGCATGTTAATGACTGATGGTGAGAAAAGATGAATTATTCATGAATGTCACCTCAGGATGTTCCCAGCTTTTTGATGGAGGTAGGCTGGCATAAAGCTCCGGGGTTATTTGCTCCTCTTACTCCCTTATTCGAAAACAGTCCCAAGGTATTAAGAAAAATGTATCCACCCTCCCTCAGTTACTTCGGCTCAGGTGATGTTCAGGAAAATACCCCGAGAAGTTAGGCAGCTACAGAGTGAAGAAGTTGCATAATAATCAACACTGATGGACGGTGATCCATGAGTTTAAGAATGGATCTGAACATCACTCTCCCAAACAAAACTAGATACATAGTAATTTTTAAGCACACTTAATTACATACAGAGCTTGAAGTAGCATCTCAGAAATTGCTATGGGGAAAAAGCAAGACAAACGCCATTTTTGAATTAACTGAATTTCTTTTCAAATAGGTCACACCTGGGTATATTAGCACCAGATATGTCATCACAAAGGTGCAAGTAAGAGAGATGAGATATTGAGGCAAATAAGCTCCAATTCTTCCTGATAAAGACAGCCTACCGAGACAGAAATCAGGATGAAGATACTGTCACTTCTACACAGACTACAAAAATACCACTTTGATATCTGACGCTTAGCTTCACAGGTCTGTACTTGTGACTAGGAAATGCAGATGAACGGTATGATTTTAAGCATATGATACAGAGGGATATGCAGATAAAGAGCAGCCAAGCAGCCTTTACAGTTTTGTCAACCTAAAGGGAAGATAAAAAGAAAGGAAAAAAACAAAGAACTAAAAGGCACAGTCCAAAAAAGGAGTCATCGAAGGTAAGAGACTGAAGAAGGCTGAGCAAACCTCTGGCTATCAACACCTACCATCCACCATCCCACTCTGGCAGCACAAGCTGTAGGTGAGACTGAGGTCAGCTCTCCCAGTCCCTTTGCCCTTTTTGTCAAGGCAGAGACTGTGAAGCTATTACCACAAAGAAATTCAATTCACGATCAAGAATTCTTGAGATGACTCAGTGTCTACCCACTGCTACAGATGACCAAAATGCACAGCTATAAGGAAGTTCAGATCCATTTCGGACAGCCACAGAATCAAAACAGTTATTATCTCAAGAAGCCTCAGTGGCATATATAATAGCAACCCAGAAAAACCTCGCTGTTTTCCTATGTCCAAAATTCAGTAGATGATAAAGCAGACTGGAACAGATTCAGGCTCGAATTAAAATTCTCACCTTCAAAATCACATCATTAAACTTCCCGTCTCTGATTCATAAAGATCAACGCCTAATAATGACAGCTGGCAACTTCTCAATTTTTCTGGGAACTGATCTTATGTGCAAGAGGATCTGACAAATCCCACAGTCCTGCTGCAGGGGCAGGGGTCTTGAGGAAGTTCCAGTCTGAATTTAACTCAACAGAACTATGGAAAATTGGTTTGCTCCTTGGGTAGAATTGAGGCAGCTTGCACTGAAAAACAATATTCCCCAACTGCCAAACTTAAGCCACAATAAGTAACTTCTGCTGTTGTAAAACAATCAGACACACACACAAAAAAAGCCCCTTGTTTTAAAGAATTCTCCTGTACATAGAATTCCCAGGCTCCCTATCCCAAGCCTCAAGCAGATGATCCTTTGGTCTTGATCAAAGTGAAGGAGTTCAACAGGCTAGACTAAGAGCTTTAAACTCTAGAATATTGATGTGGAACTTTCATCTAACCACTTAAAAAAACTAGAGCACAAATAAATTGTACCAGCCCACCACCAGGAAATATCACGGAAAATGGTAATGGATCTGAAAGAATTTCCTGATGAACACATGCTACCTTCTGTTTTTGCATGTTGAATAACCTGACACATAAATAGCTTAGAAATAAGCATTGTCAAGGAGGTGTGCTTCATTTGTTAAAAAAAACTTGCAGAAACTAGAGGTAACATGTAAAGAGGTATCTCCTTCCAGCGGAAAAAGGAACCTGTTTCAGATCAAAACCCAAGTGTCTAATTTGAAAGCAAAGTCATAGAGTAGGCTTTCTAAAGGACTGTTGGTTAAAAGGAAAAAAAAAAACAAACCACAACCAAACCTCACGATATCATACAAGCAGCATTGGATTCAATCCCACAGACAGAAAATAAACATGTCAACATCACATTTTCAGATCCTGAACAAAATAACATACACAACAATGTTTCCAAGTATCTACTGTCCTTAAACTCAAATGAGAATCCCCAAATATGCAGATTCAAATACATTTTCTATGGCATTTTTACTTCTCAAGTACTTAACTAGGTTAAAAAAGCAAGTAAAAATATTTCTGGAACACCTGACTCTGAAAGACTCTGAAACAGACCACCTGCTCTGACCAAACTGAGGATCTAAGTATAAATCTTTACATTGCTGCAACATACTCATCCTGGTGAATATTCTATCAGAAATTCTAAAAGCATCAGAGATCTCGGTCCAGTAGTAACAGCGTTCTTGGTATGTGTCCCAGCAGCGTGCAAATGTATTTTAAATTCTGCACATAAATTTTGTGGGATGTCACTATGAAGGAGTTACACGTAAGTAAACAAGCGTTCAGATCCAGCAATCAAGCACAGGTAGACAATAGCAGACTAAATTACAGGACTGTTCTTTATGGCCCATCCTCAGAGATCAACTACTGCTATGGGCAATGGTTAGAAATCTTAATTACTTCAACAGCCGATAGCTGGCACGGCACCAAATTCACTGATATTAAGAACACGAAACACTGGAGCCATCACAGTGTTCCAAGGATTCAGACTGGAGGTTTATCTCAACATTTCAGAATGTCTTGTTATGAAAATCCAGCTGTAGCGAGGCAGTTTCAAAAACCAAAAGCCACTCAGGTCTTCTTCACAACTGAGCCTAGAAAGCAGTAATTAGACCATTCTTATTCACAAAAGGAATGAAATTTAACTAACTTGCTAAACTTGTTGCTTTTTTAAGTAAACCACCTACAGGAATAATTTCTGAAGTCTGTTTGCACACAACAGTGGGTACCAACCAGATAATCATTATAACTTTGTGCAATTAAAAAAAAAATTAAAAAATAGTGCTAGATTCTCAGCCAATCTAGGTGGCTGGGGATCTGCAAGCTATTTATGTTAAACAGTGTCATCATATATGATTCTTCTGGACCTGTACCATTAGAAATGGCCTGACACATGCAGCACCATTTCAGAAGATCAAAGATGATGGATGTGTGACATGAAATTTAGCCAATAGCCACAATCCAGGTAACACTAGAACAAGCAATAAAACCCACTATAAGATTCTGTTTCAGAGATTATTAGCTGTGCTGATACAATTGACTTGGTCAAGCCAGGAAACAACTGTTCTGATGTAGGGCACTAAACCACTTGAAGATTTACAAGATACCAAAATTAATTATGTTTGATTTTAGTTGCTCAGCTTTGTTGACTCATTTGATTAATTTAGCTGGATATAAAATTCTGCTATGAAAACTAATTTTATAGCTATTTATAATGTGCATCGGGCACCTTCAAAAAAGTGTCTTATAGTAAACTGGGCTGAACGCTCGGCATGAGACATAGTTGACAAGACTCACATAGGTATTCATCCACTTCCAGTGCACAAGACACTTGCTAAGAGCATCCAACCTTGGCACGAAATGCAGAAAATACCTATATCTTTAAATAAACTGCACTAATTAAATGTGGTTTCCCAAGGTTACTGGATCAATCTGGAATCATGGGCAGTTTTGGATTGGTAGCAGCAAAAAAATTCATGCCCCCACCAGCCTTACCACCTCGTTGGTAAGTGCCAAAGGCTCAGCGTCAAATAACGTCTTCCTGGAGACCTCAAGCATAGGGCATGGTCTCATGAGACACACTAGAGCCAAAGATATTAAAGACTCATTATGAGAGTTTTAGGCTAACAAATCCAGTACTAAATCTCGACTTGCATAATCTTGACATTTTTTGTTAAGACATTTGAAAACACTCAGGCACAAAGTATATAATTTCTTCTGTGCTCTTCTGACTAAAGAAACTTGCTAATTATAGTGAATTAGTCACTGATGAGGAGAAGAAAAAAAACCAGCAACAACAAATGCTTAAAAGGACATCAAGTACAATTATGTTGCTGCACTTTTGGTAGTTAAAGATGAAAACACAGGGTAGCTAACTTTTCCTTTTATATAATACTGCCCTCCAAAAGTAGAGGAGGACAGAAAAGGAAGTAGATTTTCTCATTTAGTAGATTACAGGTAGTAATATGGACACTATTAAAAATGAAAAAAAAAAATTTCCCAATTAAAGCAAAACTTTCTCAATTGAAGTGTAAGAATTTGCAGTGGAAGAACATACACTGAGACGTTATGCTCATTACTTGGAACTTCATTAAGCAAAGAGGTCTACCACAGACACGAACTGTCACACACTAACACATACACACACACAAAAGACAATTTTGTCTTGAAATAAGTTGCATATTACAGAATTTGAAATGATTGTGTCTATGCACTTGTATTTTCACACAGTTCCAGGTTTTAAGAAAAAAAAAAAAAAAAAAAGGAAGAAAAAAAAAAAAAAGCTCAGCTTCCCAGCTAGGACTTTGGGCTGGGACCTTAACATTAAATAATGACCTTTATAGATTTCAGTTATACTTCCCTTTTAAATAAAAGTTTAAAAGATACATACACTTTTGTTTCATAGTCCTTCCAAGCTTTATCAAAGGGTTTTTTCAAGTCCTGTCATGAAAAAGAAAAAAATACAGTTAGTTATTTACATGAAAAATATGGTGGATCTAATGATGAAGACACACCTTGGCCATTTGCAGAGCCAACTAGAATAAGGGACTCCACCCTTTCTTGAATAGCTCGCCTAAGGATTGTGTAAAAGCAATCTCACACGTAGGAAAAACAATCTTGTACACAGAATTAATACACTCATGTTTTTAAAAGCATCTCTAGGATGCTTTTTACTATGCTTTTTACAGCTCCATTTTACTCCTTAAAAGGTATAACCACATGTCATCCCAAGAGCACACTATGCAATTAATCCAATCTATTTTCTCATCATTCCATCTCTGGCTCCACTGGAAAGAGGCACCTGTCCTGAGGCTGTGGCATAGCCTTGGCTGAGGACTTGATTCATCCCACTGAAGATAAAGAAATCAATTTCCCACTGACTTAATGGGAACAGTATAGGCCATACGGCTCGACATAACTAATTCTGTTAAAATTTTGAAACACTTATGTTCCAAATCCCTTTATTTTTTCCCTCCGAAGAAGCCAATTTGGATAAAATGATCATAACAGGTTTTAAAATTATTTCACTTATATCTAAAAATGCAGCAGTTGAAATTCTGCTGGAGTTCAACAGATTAGCAACTACAAAAAAAAAAAAAAAAAAAAAAAATCGCTGTTAACTGTCAGGCACTGGAAAAACTTTGCAACTACAGGTTAGGAACTAATTCTTACATGTCAGCTAGTTATTTCAACAGTTTTGAAATTAATCAAAGTGGCATTTGATTATTTTTTTAAGTCGGGAACATGGGGCAAACATTGCATTGTAATAAATGTATTTATTGGACATAGAAAAAGAGAAGAACAAGAGGAGTGAAATGTGGTAAGCAAGCAACACAAAGATGATAAACCTATCTTACTAAATAATCTTTTTATCCTCCAGTAATTTATGGAGGCCATTTTTAGTCTATGTACATTTTTCTTCTTCCTTCGATGTCCAAGAACAATAGCTGCCAGTGGCTTCCTGTTTGCTCAGTAGTAAATGAAGCATAAGCCAAATAAGTTTGTTGGCCATAGGCTTTAAAATTTATTATAAACATATTATCCTTTGAGTCCTAAGTTATTATTATTTGAAATACGAAATACCTGCAGGGCACAAACAGATCCCAGCTTTGTTAAGAAAATTCCTATGCTCATGCAGTCTAATGTGTCTTTCTTCATAATCTCTATAGTTCCAGGTAAGTTTAGAATGCTAAATAAATATATTAATAATAATCCTTTCAAATAAAGTACTACCCCTTCCACAATTAAGTAAATATCTAAATTCTTACACCTCTTTCTCTGCTGCCCTCAGGGCTGTTTTTAAAGCTTCTCAAATGTTGTTTTGTATACATAGTCAAGAGCATGCTGTATGTGAAACCACAAACAGAAGGGATGATTCAATTCACCAAAAAAAAAATTAAAAATTTCTTTTGTTTATTAAGCTAATACATTACTTTATTATCCCACGCTTTCCATCAAATAAGATTAATATGCTAGCTCAATTTATTTATGTACCAACAATGATATATATAAATATTAAGAACAAAAACATACCCCTTTTACTCCTTTCAGATCTCCCTTCAGCAAACTGTCTAATGGAAAAGTGATTATGTTGTTCATATTCTGAATCTGTAACAAGAAAATTACATCAAAATATTTAACATATTTTAACACAGAACATACTTTTTGAAATGTGTGAATTGAGACAGTGTTCCACAAGGAAATCTTAGATATTATTTTCCTAACCCTGCTTTATGAAGATGTTTATCAGTACAGCCAGTAACCAAAGATGGAGGCAATGTGAGTTAATTAAACTTACTCTGGAAACACTGTAACCCAAGCCAGCAGGAAATCTGCAGAATTACTGCTGATGATAAATATTTCATCCAACACTGACTGCAAAGTAAGACCACTAATTTTTTCATTGCTTGAATTCACTGTTTAAATGATACAAAAACAATCATGCAATTTTTCAGCCCTTACATATTTCAAGTTCATCTGTATATTTTAAATTAATCTTGTTTATTTTCCATTCTCTTCAGACCTATTTCATAAAACATATCTGCTATTCTCACAATACATGGCATCTTATTCTGACAGAAGTTATAAAGACAAAAAATGCTGGCCTGTAAAAAAGCCAATATTCAAATATTTTCTATGTATTTTTAAAAAGTAATACATCTGCCTTGTTTATCTCATACAAACTTTGAAACAAGGATTTTATGAGGTCTTGAGTATGCAAGTAATTCAAGAGTAAACAAGTAATTCAAGATGAAAAAAATTTCAAATGAAGACAACAGTAAAATAATTACGGTTTTAGATAAGTATCTGCAAGATAGTGTTTTGATAAGGAAAAAGACTGAAGAAAGACAGTAGGAATAAGAGAGTAACTAATATACACTAGTATACACAGTAGAAAAAGAAAGACTTTATGTCTAATCTTCTATGATTCAAGGTATGGGCCATGATGTCTATGCACAGTCTAAACTATAACAATTCAAATGGATTGCACTGAAGAGTAAAAATCAGTATGGAAAAAAACTCAGAATAACTTTTACAGCTGTTTTGTGAAGGTTGCCTTTGGATGCATTTCTTTTTTTGGTGTTATTGTTAGCTGTTCTTTTAAAATGCAATTTTTTCAAGAAGCACTGAAATGCATATGGATTTCAAAGGTTCAAAGTACAGAAAGAACTTTGCACCATGTAGGAACAGATGTTTCTGTTTCTTCAGGAACATCAAAGTCCCTTCTAGAGTAACTCATCCAGAGAAGAAAGGACACTAACAGGAACTTCAAGAAAAAAGTATTTTCAGTTATGATGCTTCAGCCTCCCCAGAATGGAAAAATACAGAACATTATCACCCTATAGTTACTTGGTGGCCTCACTAGAACAGACTCAGAGGTCCCATCCCCAGTGGTACTCAACAGCTGCTATTAAAATAAAGCTCCCAAACCCCAACCCTTCCTCTTCAAAGATACTACCTTACTATATTTGCTTGAAATTTTAGCCCAGCAATCACAGAGAAAGTGAACATCCATCAATTTTTGAGCTTAAACAGATTGCCTCTTCGTGGGAAGGTTGAAGAAATATAGAAAATATGGTTTTCTAAGACAGAGGGAACACACACACCTATGGGCATGTACATCCAGAATGGCTATCCAGGTAGAGAAGCAGAAGAGGTCTCCTCTAAGATCTCATCCTTTGCACAGTTTTCTACTTCGTTATTCTACTGTATTAGTATGTTACAGTCAAATGTCTAATCTAAGGATCAATACTTTCACTGCCTCCAGTTAATTATTCTTCAAATCCAGACAATTCAGCACAAAGCAAGAGTAAAGCATTTCTCAACAGCAGACTCAAGACAAGTAGTTTCTCCTTAAGTCAGAAAGAAAGAATGTCAGGCCCCCAAATATTAACCCAGCAGTTCTGGATGTTCCTGAAATTTCAAATCATGGGGCCTAAAGTCCAAAGTGACTTTAAAAGAATTGGAGAAAAAACTCAACATGCTTTTTAAAAGTTTGCAGAAAGTTTGCCCATTCAAATTAATTCCTTCTATGTGCTATCACCTGTGTATTACTACCAGTCTATTGTATTCCCTGTGCTCCTATTTTACTTGCAACAAATGTAAACATACATAATGCATGAAGTTGTCATTATTAACCCAGTTAGATGAATCATACTTGCTCATATTTCTAAATCAGCAAGCAGGATACAGAAGAAAGATCTTACATGTTTTTCCCCTCTTTCTTGAGAGGTTTGAGCTGAACTATCTAAAAATATAGACCCATTTTTGGCATGCAGAGAAGCATTAATATGCTGCAGCTCCTATTTTGTGTGTATACGGGGAGCTAAAATGTACACAACAGCCTCTACATTTGGACTATTTTATATTTTAAAATATTCTTTAAAAAAGAGACATGCACAAAGGTGCAGGAAAGCTTCACAGAAATTAAAGTCATCCAGTGTCAGAGGAACACTAGTAAGTTTCATGTGTTTTTAAAAAAAAGAAAGAAAATAAAATAGTTGACCTGGTTTCCACTTCCAGCACTGCTGCTTTGGCAGACTAGCGGTTTTCCTCTGACAGTTTCCAGTAAGATAAGATGACAGAGACAGGGTAATAAATTAAAACTTCTTAAGTTGGAGAAGGCTCAGAGGAGGAGAAGGAGAAATGGCAGGAGGGAGAATGTAAAAATAAACAAACATGTAGCTGCCAGAAGCAATGGTGGAGGCAACATGCAAGCCAACATTTGCGAAGGGGAATGAAGATTTTCAAGTAGTGTAAGGGCCAATGGCTAAACACTGAAGTTTTTCATTTGCCAGCCCTCCTGTTCATTTTAATGAGTCTTTTTCAGAACAGCTTCAGATAGTGAAGTACTACAGTACTTCAACAGGTTTTGTTGTTTTCTAAATCTAAAGGAGAAAAAGTTAAAAACTTTTCTTAACACGCAGATAAACAGAGTGGACATTAAAACATTTTTAATTTAAACTAAAATTCAGGCAGTCAAACAGCATATGATATGACTCCTATTGCCATTACTAAATTGTAGATGTAGTCCATGTACATGGCTGTGGGCTTCTCAAGCACCAATGAAGTTGGGTGTGCACAAGTGACAGTAGTACTGCCTGCTGACAAATCACTGTTTAAGCTATTTTCATTTTTTTATGGCAACTACTATCGGGTTGAATACTTTTCCAAGTTTTCCCAGTGGTGTGAGCTTTAGTAGGACAATGTCAATCAACACAGCAGGGTGCAAATGGAAATCAGAACATCCGCTATAGATGAGAAACAGTTTGTTTGTCTGAACTTTGAGCTTTTAGCATCTAACCCCAAGACTTCAGAAATTCATGTAACATACAGACTTGTAGTGCAAACTTTCATCTTCGCACCACGCCTCCTTCCCACGCAGAAGGCCAGAACGCTGCCCTTCTGCTGTCCTCAGCCCCTGCCACACCTGCAGCGCGGTGGTGCGTCCCACAGCACAAACGGTATCCCACCAGGCTGGTGGATGAGGTGGGACATCACCCACCACCCGTGGGGGCCATAGGAAAAATGACTCCAGCAAAGCAGCAGCTGAACACGACTAAGTGCCCATGTGGAGCTGCTGGCTCACCTGCCTAGAAAAATGCCCTCACACAAGATATCGAGTGTTGCCACCATTTGGGAACAGTCCCTGTACCACCAGACACAGGCTGGCAACTCTTCTATTAGAAAGTGCAAATGCAAAATGACAGGAAACACCTTTTTAAAGGTATTCTTAAAAGCATAAGGTGAAGAATTTTAAAAGCAAAGGAAGAAAGAGACTTGAGGTTATTCCAGCCCATCTTCCTTGCCAACGGAGAATTCCCAACTGCACAGTTTCTAACCTAGGTTAAAACACCTAAGTGGTAGGCTTCCACCACTTTCTCTGGGACACTTCATCTAATATTTTTACAGTGAGATCCCATTTATATGCAATTTCTTATTTTCCTCTTCCACGATCACAGTTATTTGTGAGGCAAACCATACATTTCCAATTCTTCTAAGCTTTCTTCATAAATCAACCTATTCAAGCCCTTATCATTTTTTTGTTACTGTCCTCTGAATTTCTTCCAGTTGGATCAATATCTTTTTGGCAAAGAAATAAAAATAAGATTCCAGGTGGAGCTGAACCCATGCCACTACAGAGAAATTATTACGTCTTGGTTTATATCTTTACAAGTGTAAATCAAACAGTACTCTTATTTTTTTTCCTCTCACCATTAAGCCAATCTTTCCTTGGGTGTACCAGTGAAAAACAGGAACAACACAACTTAAATCATTAAGTTTAACATATAATACTCCAACCTCAAATATATACATCTGTAGCTTTTTATATACACTTAACTGAGTCCTTCTAAACATAACGTGGTTGTGAAGGTTCAGCCACTAAACATATTTTTAAAACCTTAGTCTGACCTATTATCCCAGAAAGAAAATTGTGAGCATAAATTTCTTAAGTTCATCATACAATACAGAAAATATATTTCCTTCAGTTTTGTCATTTGTTACCTTTTATATTTAAGCAAATCTCCTTTCTTCTTACATTTAAAAACTGAAGTAAACCAGGAGCATATGGTCAGAAAAATATGATAGTTTTCTTCCATTTTTCCTGGCTAAAAATCCAAGGATTATTAATAGAAAAACTTCTCACATGGAATCTTTTTCTCCCAGTTACCTTCCACAGAGTGGAAATTTCAGATTCCAGTCCTCTCAATCCATCATGTTCTTTAAAATTAAAGAAATGAAAAAGAAAGGATAGTACCATGTAGAACAACAACAGATACAGAAAATGGAATTTGTTAAATAACTACTTCATCTTCACAGATCAAATCCCTTTTGAAGGAGTGCTGACAAAGATGACAGGCAACTACAGATTGTATTTCCTCTCGGTGAAGCAATCTAATAGGATTTAAAGGAAAAAATATTTAAAGTGCAAACACATTGCAATGAGCCTTTCCTTATCGTAACATTTTTCATATTAAGACTCACACCTTTATCACTTGGCACTAAATTTATTAGGAAGACAGAGTAATTAATACTATAAGCAAGTGCCATTACAGACCTAAACTACACGGGAACTGTGAGTGCTACCGTTCCATTGGGAATTAGCACTAAGGTTACCATCAAGAATCACAGAATCACAGAATGGTTTGGGTTGGAAGGGACCTTAAAGATCACCTAGTTCCAACCCCCCTGCGATGGACACCTCCCACTAGACCAGGCTGCTCAAAGCCCCATCCAGCCTGGCCTTGAACACTGTACAAGAAGAGATACTGTACACGCCACAAAAAGTACTGTGTTTCCTCTGAAAATGCCTTTAGTAGTTTCTGATAGTTCACTACCAAAAAAGATATATTGATTGATTGGTCTTCTTAAAAACATTTCTAATGCAGAAAAAGTTGAAGAAACATTTGTAGCTTGATATTTGAGCAATAGCAAGATGAAAAAAAAAATGCACAGTAATGATAAACCCATCCAAACAATGCAAAAAATGTGTTAGAAAGGCTAAAATGAGTAGTTACAAGGACTTGATATGTAGTAAATGTAATTTTATTTCTTCTCTTAAAGATATGTTTTATAAATCACTTCAAATGTGAAGAACCAATGTTCTTCAAAGGTTTTTTTTTAGTTTTATGCACTCTTAAAAGTGCACACATAAAAGAAGTGTAGCAAAACACATGTAAAAACCCAAGACCTGAACTTTAACTTGAATAGTTCACAGTTGAATAACTGGATTCCAAGGAAAAAAAAAATTCAGGTGTTAATATTTTGAAACACTGATGCCTTGATAAGTCCACAAAAACATCAGTCTCTTTTGGGAAAGCTTGAAAAACAATAGAGAAAACAAGAACCTAAAATCCCTGTTAATGCGGAAGAACTTTATAACTGCTTTCCTTTAGCTTGCTAAAGACAAGTTTAAGGAAAATCTTTTCACGGAAGCACTTCAGAGCTACAGCTCTAAATGCCACCCAGGCCAGAGCTGACAGAACACATCAGCTTCTAGAAACAAAAGCAAAATATACAACAAAGCAAAACTTGACAATAGCCCTAAAGCTTTGCCAGTGTTAATAGCTCTGGCATCTGCTCCAGTCTGAACACGTCCTCTCACTTCCTTGCACATTCCCCACTCATTTCAGCTAACATCTGTGGAAATTCAGTGCCCTATGAAACTCCAGGGAAAGATCTATTTAAAAAGGTATATTTCAGAATGTTTTTTTAACAGCAGCAGGTTGTATGGCTCTGGCTATGTTTTTGATGAAACTATTTACAACCAAAATATGTCAGGTGCTACAAGGAAACACCAGAGGAAAGGGATGTTTTTGCTGCCAACATGCTTAAAACATTCCGAGTTGGATGCTTCACCACACTGCGAGAATGCATGGGGCTTGTTTCATATATGTCTATGCCTATAAAAAAATAGGACGCCAAATTATTTCCAATTACTGTATAGGACTTTTTACACTAGTCAATACCCTTGTAATCTCTTAGAGCACTAGACCTTCATCAGTGAACTTATGAACAGATTTTCAACGTGATCAATTACCAACAAGTTATTCTAGTGGTATTAACTTCTAATAGGCAAAGTTACATAAAACTATAATTTTGTTTTATAATTCTTTTATAATTTTAGAATCCTTGTTTACAAATATGGTATTTTCAAGCAATAATGAAGTTTACATGTTTTTTTCATATGTATTTCTTTCTGGAGGAAACTATTTTCTTAGACAGCAAATTCAAGGGCCATTAGGTTCCTCTATTTCTTCAGTTTTCCTTAGCTAAGCAGGAGAAAACAAAAAACTTCAAACCTCAACAATATGATGCATACAAGGAAAGAGCAGAACCTTACAGAGACCTGTCCTTCACCGCACAGTATTAAAGAAGAGAGCAGGTGCCTATGCTTTTGCAATGTAAAAAAAAACCCCAAAATTACATTCACGTCCGTGCAAAATTATTTGCTTCAAAACCAGAGAAAATTAGAACTACAAACTGAGAAAAACTAAAGACTTAGCTATTCTCTCATGACTTATCCTCTTCTTATAAAAACTGAAGCAAAAATAACATAGTTGCTAGTGATAAAGCGGTACACACAAAAAAAATTTTGAAATAGTCCTTGGAGAAGACACACAAAACGCTTATGTGGCTAAGAAAACAATAAAAACACGCATCCCGCTTCCTATAGATATTTATTTTGTTTTTATTTTCCTTTACAGTTTGTGGAAGAAAAGTTATTCTTGTCAGAAATATTTTGCAAAGACAGTAATCACTGTTTTTAAGAGAACAAATAGTTAAGATTTTTGGTAAAATGGCAACATTTTTTAGCTTTTCAAAGTCTCCTTGAAATATAATACATTAAAAGGTTTTTCTGGGGAGGGGGTGCAGCTTTTAGTAGATTGCTTTTTAAAACCACCTAAACATCCCATTTCCCAGACCCATTTGCCTAATGAAGTCACCATATTGCAATTAATACATGATAGAGAGGGTTTTTTAGTCAACAGAAGGCATCATTTAGAAGACCGATTCTATTTCCCCTTCCATCTGAGCAGTCTACCTCTGTATGGGAGACTCAGGATAACCGACTGACTCACACTCAACAAGGATGCCTCTTCTGATACATTATCTCAGATAATCTTGGTACATCCAGAGATATTCAAATCAATATGACCAATATGAAATACATTTCACTGTTCATAAATACATTTGGGGCTAGATTCTCTCTCCTCAATATCATGACTGGTAAAAAGAGGGGACATCATCAGGGAGTGAATGAGGCTGCCCTAAATCCCATCAGCTGGAAACATTCCCCAAAGAACTGACTGTGACCAGCTGGCTGCAAACTACAGACATTTGGTCTAGACTCACAAAAGCATTTGATGTGTCTCCGTCCCGTTGATTTCAGCAGGCACAGACTTTTAAGTGTTTGTAGGAATCTGGGTCATCTCCCCTTCCTAGCCCCTGGTTTAAAGTTCTGCGGTCTCAAGTAAATTTGGGACTTACTCAGACATGGGAAAGCTTTAGCTGGTAGGATGGAGTCAAAATCTGCTCTTTCTGTGCCTTCTGCTTAATGTGAAATTGAGGCTGAAAATTCTCCATTCGTAATTAAAACTCCCATTCTTCCATTTGGCTCCATCCCATTTGTCTCACTGAAGTGGGCTTTTAAGCCTTACTGGCTTCAGTTGGAGGATTGGTCCCCAGTGGACACTACTGTCATTATAGCATTATGTTTGATTTTGTTTTCCAGACTCCCTTCCCTGAGAAGCAAGAGACTCTCTCTTACAGGGACACTAAAATTTCCCTTTATAAATACAAATGAAAAGTGTGAAAAAGTAAAGTAAAAGCAATGTGAACACAGAGTAAACCAAGTTGGGTTCTGCTGGTTTCACAATTTTAAAGCAAAGTTTTATATACGTAGCTACTTTATTGTGGGAAGCTTTTATACATGAGAATTGTTGGAAGAGGGGGTCTTGTTGGGTTTGTTTGGGGTTTTTTTGGTTTTTGTTTAGGTTTGGGGTTTTTTGGGTTTTTTTGAGTTTTGAATTTTGCAAGAGGAAAGGCCAGGACATGAGACATTTTCCTAAGCCAAAAATTTTTTAAGAACAGTGGTTGCTAAAACACAAGTTGTTTTCAACATGAAGAGCTGTTATAGTTCAGAAATACAGCATTTGTAATGGCCTTAAAATTTCAACATGTTTTTCTTAGGTAATTCTTACCAAATTTTTGAAGAGTGCAGTTAATTCCTTTGTAAACACAGAAAATTTTAAAAACGCTGTTCCCAAATCTGGGTCATCCCTGCAAACACAGTTGCCTCCGAATTTCTCCAGTGCTTGTGTATACTGTTCTTCATTTTCCACATGAGCTTCAAAAAGAGAAAAACACAAAAATATCATCAGTAGATAAAGGTTATTGAAATTACAATCCCCCTTTTATAAAAAAAAAAAAACAACACAAACTTTTCAGATTTCTTGCTAAAAATGTTTACTTGATACAATGAACATTTATTATTTATATTTTAACACTGATATGACAGAAGTATGACGTATCTTAGTAATTTTAGTTTATGAGTATCTCTTCACATGCTGTACAAAGAACAATATGCCATAAAGACAAGACAATCATCTGACACATATCCACACTAGAAAGGCCCACAATATTTCTGCACCATACCAGACACGGCATATCAATTCTCAACTCCTATAATGAACTTTTAGAGTCTTCTATTAGCACTCTTTAATTTTAACTGTATGCTGTTATGTTTAATTGTCTGCTGAACAAAGAAACAGAGGAGATCAAGTGTGTTGGCAAAGTCCTGAATCTCTACAATAGATGGCAAGAGACCAAATAAGACTCTCAGGTCATCTTAAGAAAGAAATGGGACTACAAACTACATTACAGATGAGGACAAAACCTGTATCTACGTTAGCTCTCTGATTCAGAGCAGCAATGGGGATCTGAAGCAAATCTTAGCAACCCGCATTTACCACAGGCCAGTTCAGTTCTCAAAGCAGTTTTGGTTCATGACAACTGGGTTCCTTTCTGGAACAAGGAAACCAGAAGCTCTGCCCCAGAAGTGGTCCAGTGCTTACCTGAGACAGCAGGTTCTGAATCAGTGTGGGCTGCACCGATGCAAGTCATCCAACACACATCTAATGCTTCTGCCCTTCAGAAAGCTTTGAGATGCATGTGTTGGGGGATTATTCAGCCCAGGGAATGTGATGAAATCTAGGCCTAAAGCAAGGTCCCCTGATTTAAACATAAAGGAAATCTGAGGGGCCTCAGTCTTAACTACTTCGACCTACTGATTAACTGCTAGGACACCAGATTATTTGCTTGTGTAGACAGGCATAAAAAGTCCCTGTCAATTTGATCTGTGGAACAAAATGGAAAGTCTTTCTGAACCCACGCTTAGAGACTGTGTTAAGCTTGAGCACAAGGACAAAGCACACCAAGCTGGCACCTCAAAAAATTAATGTTGCCTATTTCTTATTCTAGCTGTAGCCAACTTCTAATGCTTCAAAGGAAGTCAGGAAAAAACCCCACACCCTAGAAAACAAATTATGCATTAATAAGAACAAAGACCCTTTTTTGGTCATTGAACGCATGAGACCAGCATAAACCCTGAATATTACTTAGAGAGGATTAATCTGTTCAAACAGGCAATGATCCAGTTTCATTTCAAGCCCGTTTGTATACATCAACACATTTAATATCCAAAGGATTCTTCACGCAATGTCCTTTCTCCAAATTTCTATGAATTAATTATACAACCTGTTCAATAAACCTAGCACGCTCCAACTTAAAAACAAGCCTGTCCACATTCCTGTTTGGACAGCCATTCAAGAACTTTATTTCTCAAGTAGCTACAAATTTTCTTTAATTTTCAATATAAGAAACTAAATCCATGTAAAGTAGTGGTATATTATAATGTAATTAAAGACTGTCACAATGTACATGCAGAATTGAAGTTACACAAACGGCATTAATTCTACAAGTTTCTACCATAAGCGCTTGAATTTGCAGCCTGTAAAAGATAGGCTGCTTATAGTCATTCAATTTAAAAACTAAGTCCTAGCACTGAACTGTACTTCTTTTTCCTCAGCATCAACAGCAGGGGCTGGGTGCTTACTAAACTTGCTGCTACTTGAGCTGTAGGATGAAGTAAGGATGTCCAACTAACACAATTGTGTGACGTGCATACACCTGAACAAGCTTTGAACAAACTGGCCCTGACAGCAAAAGCCAGGATGCAGAAGGTCACAACTCCTCTAGTTCACGCAGCTACCCAGTAAGCTGAATTATTTCCATATTACTTTCTGCATTCATACTGCTTCCTGCATCCAGCTCAGCATATTTGAACCCTGGTGAAGGTGGAGGTCAGGGCACAATTCATACAGCAAAAAAGAGAAGGCTGCCACGGCATGAAAACAAGGTGAAAAGGTTCCTACCATTAATTGTTGTAGTTAGACGTACAATTAGCAGCTGAATCATGCTGACTTTTTACCTTAGGAAACAAGAGCTTCCTATTCCATACGTCACCCCCAAGAGTTTTCTATTCCCCAGCATCCTAGCGACTGTTCTTTTGGGTCTATGTATCAGATTAAACAAAACCAGCAGCTCACCAGCAGTTCTGAGATGTTCCCCAGAATGCTGATGGTAGTTATTGCAGCAATACTATTAGCTGAGTTGGTACTCTGCAAGTGCTTCTGAAGAACACAAAATTATGTTTTTTCATGGAAACATCCAAAATACTCTCCCTGCCCTATGGTTTCTTCCTGATGGATTTTAAAAGTTTCTGAACAAACAAAAGGTTTGGAATCTCTCAAAGAAAGAAATCTGAGCCAGGTTTGTTTGAGGGTTTAAAACATTTTTAAGTAAGAAACTACATTGTGTACCAATTGGAGTCACTATCTAAGCCTCCATAATGGTTTCTAAATTCACACATTAAAAAAAGAAAGCAAACCCACCTCCACTCAGTACTCAGGGAACCTATATTAAATAACTGTGCTCTTATGAGTGCAGGGCCATAGTTTTTGTTTTGTCAAAAGACACCCCAAGGGCTGGCCAAGTGGCTGGGTTAGCGATATTTCTGCTGGTGGAAGAGAAATGCCTCCAAAGTTTTATTGTCAAGATTGGGTAGTATGAATTTAAAATTAGGCAAGGTACTGATTTTATGCAAAAACTGCAGTGATTTACTACAATGCTCTAACAAGTACACTGATTATGAGGCACAGTCAAGCACTCAAAAAATCAAAAAAAAAAATATAAAAATAAGCCCATCAAAAGCCCAGAAGAAAGGGTGCCAAATAAATATGTATGGCACAGATGACACAGCTCCAGATGAATCTTAAACTGGACCCTCCACAATCCAAAGATAACAGATTCATTATGTTAGGAAAGAAAGAACTTTCTTTCAATGAGCTGATAAGAATTATACCACAACAGCAGTTCTTGTAATAACCATATATCTGAACACCAACATACCCACAAGTTGTCAGATATTGGTGGCTCTCCAATGTCGCCAGGCCTATCTATTTTGCATATAATATAGGTTTTGTTAGCTCCAATTGCTATGAACTGAAAAGTGAGAACAAAAGCCAAAAAATGCTGTTTCTTGTCCACAAAAACAAATGCTGTTTCTTATTCACAAAATGCTGCTGATCCACAAAAACAAAAGCTTCAGTTATTTTTTCAAAGATAAACACACAAAACTCCATGAGATTGGCACACACATAAAAATGCACACAGCAATAGTTCTTTGTGTTTTTATCAGCATTGTAGGAGAAATATCTGACTTTGTGCATCATGACAATAAAAAAATCACAGCTCATCAGCTCTCTTGTCATGAAGTTCTCAACATACATAACTGTAAGCCACCAGGAAGGGTGAGGTTTCACAAAGCAGTAGAGCCAACGTAGCTTCTTACTGCTGCCAAAGAGAGTAATTTCACCCCTCCCATGCCCTCAGCTCTCAATAACACATATATGCCTTATCATTTCAGGTGCCAGTTAATCCCAGTTAAGTTGATTTCACTGCATATGCAGCTTTATATGAGCTAAAAATCTCATCTAGGGATCTGCCAAACACCAGGGGTGGCAGAAGGAGCAGGTAGCCCAGATGAGGTGGAAAGAGGAGAGCACGTCTTTCCCACTTGGTAGCAGTATGCCAGCTAGATGGGTTCAGCAACCTCACAAAATTTCATCCTTACTGAGCTCATGATCAAGCAGCTAGTTCAAGACTCCTATTTAAAATGTACATTTTTCCCTTCTCAGAGTTACCCATATAACTCTTTCCAATTCAGTAAGACGACTGACTGTTTAAAACCTCCAATTTCACCAATATAAACTACCAGGAATTATTATGTACTTACCCAAACCAGATATGTTTATGGCTTTGACAGATTTCTTCATTTTATAGAGAACAGTTCGGTCAACATCCAGAGCCTAAAAAAAAAAGAGGAAAATTAAATGTGAAATGCTGGATTGTCCTCTGGTAAACTTGTGCCCTGGAAACCTTCTGTAATTATAACACTATTATGCTAGTTAACCTTATTTCTGTAATTAATAAATTACTTGCCAGTTGCTCCCACGTCCATCCATACAACCTATTCTGTCCTCTTGTCCATGAAAATACATCTTTTCTCTTTTGCTGGTGACCAACATCACATATACCCAGCACCGTCTAAAATGAAACTCTTTACACAATATCTTCTTCCTATGTTAAATTATTAAAAAAGCTTAAAACAGTTTCAACCCATCGTGTGTTCTGGCACTGCTGAAGAAACAAGCAATATCACTTCCCTAGGCAGGATATTAAAAATGGAATTTAATTTCAGTTTTCCTGGATAATTTAGTTAATTAATTGCACTCCCAACCATATGAACTTTCTTACTGCTATGCTGAACAAAATAAATTGCATATCTCTCAACTGTATTTCACATATTTTATCACTAGGCAAAGCTTTCACCAACACAACATAAAATTCAAGTTTAAATCCTGTCCAGAATACTCAAGCACTTATAACCAATTTGTTTCAAAGAAAGAAGTGGAAGTAGACAACCATTTTCTTACTGAAACAAAGACGGGCAGACCCAAAACCATACAATTGTTCTGGAATGGAGAAGTAGAATTATGATTATACAAATGATTAAAAAAAAGAATAGAAAAAACCTTTGTGAAACACCAAGAACATTTAAGTATGAGTTCCAGAGATGGTGATGTCTTTTAGGCTTCACTGAAGAACAATACCAAACACTACAAATTATATTATGCCAAGAGCTGTTTAGCATGATACATGCTAAAAAAGCAAACAAAAAGGACCAAATTAATTCCAGTTTCCATTCAGAAGTTTTCAGTGAATCGCAGCAGCTACACGTCTGACCTACCATTGTTTTATTGTTAATAATTTGTGTAAGAGAAATGATGTGGAAAAATCAGTTCCTAGGACCCTATCCAATTATTTTAACATACTGAATGCAAAAAGAAATATTATCCCTCATATTTATGGGAGTATTCTTAAACTGAATCCATTCAGACCACACATAGCTGGGCAAAATCTTTGCAGCATTCCGCGGAAACCAACAGATTTAGATGTTGCCTTAATGTTATAGTGCCACAGTATGGCTATATCCATTGGAACTTTTACCTCCAGCATCTTTATAGTTCACACCTGAAACATATTAGCAGGAGAAGTGCAGAGGCCTTTTCACCTGGAACTCTGAAGTACAGAGGAAGAAAACTTCTAAGAAAGCCCATAAAAGTCACACACCGCTCTATTCACTCTCTTCAGCCATTTGAAGCGCATCCACTATAACAACCCTGTATACAGTGCGATCTCAAAGGTTAGATTAGTCACCTGTCTGGATGGGAGTACCCGAAGTAAACTCCCTCATTGTGCGTTCAGTGATTTCTAAAAATAACCTCAGAAAAGCACCATCCGATCAGCTGACTACAGAGGAATGATAATTTCATCAACGACTGCATCAAAGGGCAATTACCCTCTTGGAGACGAAGCGAAAGGAATATCTCCAGCTACAAGTATTACAAATAACAGTCTGAAGAGAAGGCTGATGCCCAGAGACTTAAAAGTTATATATTCAGTTCCCAGCTAAGTCTCAGATTCATGTGTGCAGTTGATAAATTATTTAATCTCTGCATCTTTAGTTTGGGGGAGGGGGAGAAGAAAAAAAAAAAAAAAGCTGACAGTACTTCTTAAAAAGAAAAGAAGTGTTGGAAGGATAAACGCATTGGATGAATTATGAACTACTTGAATTACTGTGGTCAGGGACCCAGATAGACCTATGGATTCAGAAAAATATTCTAGCCCATCACTGCCTCAGAAAGCATAGACTCTCAGTAAGGGAAAATCTTCAAGTCCTCTTCCTCAACCAAAATAATCATTTTGGTGCGCAACTTCTCTCAAGCAACTCCCGATTTCACTGGGATTAGGCACTAGAAGAGCAAAGCCGTAGGGCACAGCATAGCCAGGGTCCAACAGAAACGCCAGCTAATGCCCTAACACACCAGTCATGACAATTCAAACACCCAGCTATCTCAGCCAGCCAGTCCACATAAAAATTCAAAACAAGGGTGACAGGAAAAAAAACCAAAACACAACCACAGACAGCACTGACGGCAACAGAACAAGCAAAACCTAAAACCCTAAGGTGGTGAAAATGTACAGGACTGCAGGCCAGGCTTCCTTGGGTCCTTCCTCCTTCTCCTGCCTGCCTTCTCAGCTGTGCCAGTGCAAGTGGTTGCAGGTATGTGTCATAAATCACTGGAGAGAAGCAATCCATGTTTAAAATGATGCAAGGAGGGAGGAAAAAAAAGTTATTTTCCAGTTGGGTAAATTTTCCAATTCCAGCTATCAGGCAGCCCCTTGATATAACACAACCCAACGGAAAAGACAATGGGAAAAACAGGAATGAGTAGGAGGACCAACATCCCCAGGTGTTCCTGATGAAGAATCCTCTAGGGACATTTCTGAACAAGAATTCAGAAGCTGCATGAGTGTAGCGAGTACTTTTACTATGCTGTTATCTCTACCAGTTACATTTATTTTTAACTCTTATTATTACATTAGTCTCAACATTTCTTCATATATTCATTCACCACAATAGAACAGGCTTTGTAAGTTCAGTTTGTCTGGAAACTGCTACCACATTTTTATGGTGATAGCAGACACTGAGCCTGTAGAATGGTGCTGAAACATCCAGGGATCCAATATGACTGAAGCAGAAAAACTATCCTGGTAGCAATGCATCCTACCCTCATATCAAGGCAACATGGACTCAGCTTGTTATTTCTTCCCTCTCTCAGTCAAAAAAGAAAAATACAAATTTGTGACAGTCAATACTCCATGCAATTTTATTTGCATATAAAACCTAAAAGAATATCATAATTATCAAAAAGAACAAACTGTCGCAGAAATAAACTATGTTTCTTTCTTCAAAAACATGTTGATTCAATTCATTGATGTGATTAATGAAAATGGGAAGAAATTCAGTAGTGAAGACTGCGAAGTTGTGTATTCAAGGGAAAATACATATATAAATTGACGGAAGTCAGAAAAAATTAAGGAGAATAAAGGGGTTTGGCTTACCAGATGATTGCAGAATCACCACAGGGTGCCAAAGTGATAACGCCGTGAGAAACAAAAACATTAAGATACAAGAGATCTCCTTCCACCAAAGGCAAGGAAACAAACAAAAAAATCACTGAATACTACATACTCTTTGGAATGCAAAAAAGGTGCAGGTCCAAAACGTTGGTCTAGACATGTCTTACATGTCTCTCTGAACCACTGGGTTTTTGACTCTGATAAACATGAAAAAATTACCCACACAAAATTGGAGGCAATGTAGGTGGTGTTCTCATCCACCAGTATGTGAAGCATGGAATGGAATGGAATGAAAAGTCTTTCTTGAACTGCTCTAGTTTTGTAATTAGATTACTGGGAATAAACTGTAGGAAACTTAAAATTGGCTAGCTTGAGCAGATAGCTAGAGGGAATTGGAATGTGCCCATTACCCAAATATAAATAAATAAAAAGCACAAAATGCTTAAATAAATAATTTTTATAAATTTAAAAGCACAAAATGTAGGAAGAACAGGCTGCCTTCCTGAAATGAACTCCAGTCACCCAAGGATGTTTGGGCTGTTATCTAGGCAACTAACGATCAATATGACTGTGTTTGGATAATATGGCACTGATTGCCCAAACTTTGTGCTTGTTCAGTTCCCCTGACGGACAGGCTCTAGGTAGCCTTCTCTCTCCTGAATGGAAAGGGTCCTACCTAAATTCCTTACTGGTGGTAACAAAGAGGAAAAAGGGATAAACCCCAAGAAATAGTTAAGCAAAAAAATAATGTTAGCATAAATAAAAATAGCATAATAAAATAGCATAATAAAAATAATGTTAGCTAAAAAATAATGTTAGCATAACACAAGAAGTTCCGTCTCAACATGAGGAAAAACATCTTTGCTTTGAGGGTGACAGAGCACTGGAACAGGCTGCCCAGAAAGGTTGTAGAGTCTCCTTTTCCGGAGATATTCAGAACCTGCCTGGATGTGTTTCTATCCAGCCTGCTCTAGTTGAACCTGCTTTGGCAGAGGGGTTGGACTAGATGATCTCCGAAGGTCCCTTCCAACACCTACCATTTTGTGATTCTGTGATAAGAACAGCTGAGTAAAAGCTGTACCTGAAGTATCTGCAACTAGGAATTGGGAAAAATAAATCCAATTCTGGAAAGCTTTCCAAACAGGAGATCAAGGGTGACAGATATCTAGACATTTTAAGAGGCACCTGAATAAATTTATGGAATATTATTATGCTTTTTCCTATTGTGGTAAGAAACTAGACTTGCTCCTCTAGGAGGTTTTTTCTTGTCCTCCATTCCTTTGTGAAATCTTTTGATAATGCTGCATTTAAGAGTGGCTAAGTAGCCTACAGACTACTGGATAAAATACTGAAAAATTTTGCATCTTTAATACTGTATTTTAATCTTGTTTATAGACCAAAAAATGGGGGGGGGACTTTGCCTTTGTTTAATTGTAAGATATTGGTGCTTATTCACAACTAGTGTTTCAAAGGAGTCACTTCAGCATAAAACTTGAAAATGTTGGCTCTTTGTCTTTAGTACATGTTTCCTCATCCTTTTCTTTGTCCAAATCTTAGCACTTAGAGATCAATTTAAATACCACTGTAGCTTTATTATACTTTGAATTTCTAATCCTATATTTGTTTCATAAATATACACACACTACACCGATGCACACACACACACACCATAACGCTACCCTACCCGAATTCAACTGCTTTGTGCACTTTCAGTACAGTGTCAGAAGCAGTGAAATTTAAAATGGCTTCTGACGTTGCACATTCTAGCATTACTTTTTCCTTTACCTAAAATGCCCGGTAAACTTCTGAACCAGAAGAAAAGTGACCATGTAATTCATATGGTGGGATCATTTTGTCCTCTCATGTAATCCTTCCAGTTTTGACTCAAGAAACTCTATCACAAGACTGTTTATTTTGGCATCTGTTTATTTCAGCCCAGTGTAGTCAAAGAGGCTGTATAAATCATTTTCATAGTCCCAACTCAGTTTCTACTGATGAGTGCTCAGACTTCCCTCTTGTTAAAAAAAGTAAATACACATTTGATTTATGGGAAAAAAACACCACACCCCGAATTCTATACAGTACATTAGAAAAGGAGTTACATTATTGTATGCAGTGTGAATTGAAACATAAACTCCAAAGTGACCTTCTTGAGCGTGGCCTGGTCAGTAGAATATTTTTCCGAAGACAGTATTTGTCTTCTGTTCATTTACTTTTCTGTGACTCCTAATGTTAATCTTGTGAAACCATTTTTAAGGTAAATTACATTTTAAATCAGAATCTATGTGGTGTTGCTGTAGAACATCTAGACATCACAGAGATCACTTGTTTGACAAGTTTAGAACAAATATGCTATGATCAGCTTGGTACTGATCTTGTTATCTCTCCATGAATTTCAAGGCTTCTAAAAAAAATGGCAATATTGGATTAAAATACATGAATGTTAGGAAATTTATTATCAAACCTGGTGCTCATATCAGTATTCTTCTTCAAAATGCATAGCTAGTCTCTCTTAAAATGGCATAGAAACATGATTTAGTTTGAAAACTGTTTTACCTTACAACATAAGACTACACAGTGAAAACGATAACAAAAGATGTCTATTTGCTACACTTGAAAAATCTGTGGTTTTTTCATTTTTCATGTTGTATCTTCAATTAGTTTATCTCTCTGTGCAGTTACCACACATGATCCTACACACCACAAAAAAACCCAACCCTAAAGTTACCTGCAATATATGATTATTTTTTATTAAATTGTAATTCATGTTGTTTTTTTCCTAGCAAGTTAAGGCTAACATTCTGGCACCCATCACAAATAAGCTTCGGACACACTGATAATGTATTTTTCACAAGGTATCCAGTAATAAAAGCATTAAGTATTTGGGGTGGCACAGGCTGAAAATTTCAAAATGACAATAATGAAGTAAATGTATTTCTGGGGCCCATAAAGCGTGTAGAAGCAACGATTCAAATAATTACACAAAATATTTTAAAGTCCTATATGCCTGAAGAGAATTTAACAACAAACATGTCTGCAATAGATATATTAGGGAGGGGGATAAACATATCAAAACAAACAGAAGAAAAAAACCCAGCTTTTAAAATAAGCACTAGAGAGAAGACTCAACTACCAGTGAAAGCTTTTTTCCTCATGTAGGAACAAGGTCCAGTTTCACTTGCCAAAGGCCAATTTCCATTTCAACTGCTTCAAAGCTTTCTACTCTGAACAATAAAATGTGCCAACTAATTAGAACCAACACATCTTACCAGGAAGAAATCAGTCTGAGGTTACTGAAACTTCCTGAAATGTTATTCTACATCCTACTTCATATGCCACAATCTGCCCTGACACTTTAAAAGATTTAAGCCCACTGGGAAATACAATGTTCAAACATTTCATTGCTGCTTCCCTAAAAAAAAAAAAAAAAAAAAAAAACAAAAAAAAAACACCTCAAAACTAGCATCAACCCAAAAATCTATATAATCTATATTGTTTAAATAGATCTGTGCAATATACACACTTCTTTCTTCTGGAAAGGGTATTGGCTCAAATTAATAAATATAGGTAATACATTTCAGGCTGGCGCAAAAAATTAATGCATTATTTGCTCTTTTCAGTGGAGTGGGGGGAAAACAAATTGTTCTATTTTTGTCATATTTAATTGGGGGAAGAAAAAAAGCAGGAAGGCAGAAACTGAGTAATTGAACATCCCAAAGATGATTTTGGCACCTTTTGCAGAACCAGAGGGTATGGGGAAAAAACAGGGCAGTAGCAGCATAAATGGAAAGTCCCCAGGCTCTAGTGGTTAGATGTTCATTAAACATCTTTTATGCCAAACTTGCAGCAGAAGTCTGGGTCTTTATCTTATGAAAGTGTCCTTACACCAGTGCCTTATTTCTTTGTGGCCCAGAAAATAATTGTTTATCTGTAGTAGAACAGAAAAATAGCCATACTGGGTCACATCAACACTCCATTTAATCCAATACCCTATATCGGTAGTGGCCAACAGCAGATGTTTAGGGCAGCAAGCAAAGCAAAGCAGATACACATCCTTCCCCGGGATAATCTCCCAGTTTCCAGCAATCAGTTTAAAAACAAAGGACTGACACACTCTCAACCAGAAACACTAGATAGCCCATCAGGCTATTCTGAAGAGAAACAAAGAAGCACGTTTGCTAAATCCAGTAAAGGGAAAGAAAAAAACTAAACTCGACTTCTCACAGCTCGATAGGAATACTTTCATGACCGCACAACAGCCTACTGTGGAAAGTAGTGAGGGAGGAAGGGGAAGCAGGAGGCCATCATCTTTGCTCTATTTTTTTTTTTATTTAAAACAGTTGAAAGTCCCTTAATACATTCCTTTCTTCTTACCCACTGCAGTTTCATTTTAGAAAGGCTAAAATTAACTATTTCACATTTTTGGTCATTTGGATGGGGTTTTTGCTGAAAATATTCAAAGAACTGGATCTGAATTTGTGAGAAGTCTCAAGGCAACCAATTTTTTTCCCTTTTTTCCCCCCTCCTTTTTTTAAAAGAAATAAAGAGTCAATTGGAACAACAACAACAAAAAATGCTTGAAAGTAGTGCTAAAGCAGTAAGAAATGCTTGGAAGTACTGCTAAAGCAGTAACAAAATTTTGGGAAATAAATCTTCAAGCCATCTGAAAAATAATCCTGCAGACAGGAACCTACGTGTTCTTCCCCATCCTGCACATCTAACTGACAAAGACACTGGCAAATAAACTATTAATAAACTAAACTAACCAACAAATAAAATATTAACATATTGACTTTAGATCCAATATAAACAATTATCTTAACCATTATATCTTTAAAACAAAATCTAATCTCACTCTCAGTTTTAGTAATTGTCATTAAAATATCAGGCTACTCAATAGCCATAAATCCTCCTGTACTTCACCCATTCCAGTATTACAGAATAAGTAATAATGCCAGAGGCTGCTGCAGACTCTGAACACAAATAGGAACATCCTTCCAAAAACAAAAGACGCAGGAACAAACTTGGTCAGTTAGTAAGGAAAAGTGAAGTGATTGAATAATTACTATAGAAACAGCAGAGCAAAAAATCAGCTCTTGTGCCTTACTGGACTGGTCTTGTTTAAAGAGTAACTACAGCAAGTTCTGAATACCCAGAAAGAACAGACGTTGGCTTTTCTGCTGTATCTTTACAGGCAATCTGATACTTGCTGTAATTAATCCTCTCCGACTCAAAAGATCAGAGATATCCACAGACATTCTATCTCAGTTGTTATTTTTCTATTAGAAATGAAAAACTGCCTACACTGCTGGTCTCAATCCACTTCCCTGTTACAGAAGGTGGTAAAAAACTTCCTAAATTATCTTATCCCCCTCCAAAATCCTCTTTCCATTCTCCTACTGTTATGTCATTTCCTCCCTCCATATATTAGTTTCTTTTCCTCCCTCCATGTATTAGTTTCTTTTCTAAATCCTCTCCAGTTTCTTTACACTGATCAGCTGGCACATTCAGGGAGGGACTGATAAAAAGAGTGGGGAAAAAACCTCATAGGCATAGTCTAAGGCAAGGCATTCTAGCCTCTGAACATATTCTAGAAGAATAATAATTTTAAAAACTTTAATTTAGGGTAATTACTTTATTTGGAGTGTGCATGTGAAGAAATGTTCCAGAACATTATATCCTACAGCAGCTATGACAATTCATTTGTCTAAATAAGGTCTTAGGTGTGAGACCTGTCTACTTAAGAGACTATGAAAGTACAGAGACAGACATGCAATAAAAAAGACAGGGTTTATGGCAGAATTGTCTCTGCAAAGTCCCTTTCCACAAAAGCATAATTTCTCCAGCATCTGGGTATGTGGTTCTTGTGGGCCCAATGCCAAGGCAGTCTGTTTGAATGAGCACTGGTCTATCTGGCAGAAAAATGTAGTAAACATTTCAGCTCTAAACTATTGCACATATAGCTAAGGGTATGCATGGTGGAAAGAAGTAATAGCACTGCATTGGGAAATTAATACTTGTAAGTAAAAGGTAATTCTGTTGCAAAGGTAAAAGATGGGAAAATTTGACACTACTGTATGTTGTATATAAAAACACACTTGAGCATAATGACTTTGTACAATGATATTATTTTTTATTAACACAAAGAAGTGATGCCTAAAAATCAGAATTCTCTAACAAACCACTTCTATCAGTAACGAGAAATCCCAATCAGAGGTTCACAGCCTACAAAATGTTACATCGTTAATACAAGTCACTACATGATACGGTTGCACACTAAACAAAAAAGGTGCTGTATCTGTGTATTAATCATTCCACTTCCACATGCTTTCCTTGCTACGTAAAATTGGAAATGCAACAGATACTTAAGCAGGGGGCAGACACCAAGCATTTTTGTTTAATAAAACCTCTTGCTTAAGAGAAAAGGATGGAAGCTGCCCATGCCAACTATTTCTCCAGAACACATCCACCTCCTGCATTACCCAATTTTTATACTGAGAAATAAATTTACTTCTCTTTTCATAATTTCACTACCAACATTGCAGCTATCTGCTTTCAAAGGCAAGACAACTAGACTTTAAATACAGATCTCATAAGCAATGTAATAGACTTGACACACTTACTCTTTACAGTGGCTCATTTTTAAACAAAGGGTGTGTAAATAAAACTCCCTTATTTATTATTTAATTGTTGTTTAATTTTCCAGTTGCACTAGCCAGTTCCTGATATCCTTAGCCATGTGTTTAGTATTACATGCTTCAACATCCTAAGGTATATCATTATGTAAAACAAAGTAACATAGATAACAAGATAAAGTTCCAGTGACGACTGTCCTGAACAGACAAGTAAACTTTACCATCCTTTTACCCATGTCAAAATTCGCTGGTCGTCAGCCTGCAAGAGACTTTCTCTAGCTTCATGTTTTTGCATTTCTGTCTGCTGTCAGCATCCATCAAAGCCCTTCATGGTTCAGAGCCCAGCTGTCGGAAGAGGCTGATCCTCACCCTGTATCGCTCAACAGCATTTACGATGAGCTAGGCTGATGGGATTTTCGTTCTGCAGATTTCTCAATTCAGTACTCTTTTCCCTAGTATTAAATCCTTTTATACACCATCAGAGCCAACA
Source organism: Rissa tridactyla (assembly GCF_028500815.1). Lineage (NCBI taxonomy): Eukaryota > Metazoa > Chordata > Aves > Charadriiformes > Laridae > Rissa > Rissa tridactyla. The sequence continues at coordinate 109,996,004 of NC_071468.1, read as the reverse complement.
AGAATTAATCTTTGTGGAACATAATGCCCTTTTATTCTGCATATGACAAGCTTTTTGAATAGAGAATTTTTAGTTATTTATGGGAGTAATCAACAAATGAAACACTTTCCAGCTACTCAAGAGTTCCCATATCAATGGTCTAATTTGGTTTTAGTAGTCTTCAAACCCTCTACTTGAACCATGCAGACATCCTAGTTGCAATATCTACAAAAGTATGGAAAACTAAGCTTTCCCTATATATGATAACCCTTATTGTATGCACAGAGATCAACTGGATGCCATAAAATGACCTATCCCTCCCCATCCAGCACTCCTTTGACTTTTTCTTCATTTATCTTCTTTATTTATCCAATAATTCAAGGGATCAGAAATTAACCAAGAAAAGAAGAGTCTACAACAACATAGCACAATCAAATTTCAGTCTTAACAGGCCTCTGAGAACTTTTTAACAGAAATAAACAGTAAAATCTGTAATACAAACATCTTTGGCAGACAAACATATGAGGTAGCCATTCTGAAAGGGAATAAAAGGCACACAAACTTTATCTAGTTCATGATACACCTGGAACTTTTAGGACACCACACTCCCACAACAAAGAATGGCAGGTAACTAGAGGGGACTCCAGAAGAGACAAAGACAAATCACCTCAAATGTACCAAGTATTCCTAGGGAAACACTGAACCAGCCGCCAAAATTAAGATAAGCAGAGGTAAATCAAAACATCAGTCATCACCTACTATAAGGGTAGAAATTTATGAAAGGCATCTAGCTATAATACTGGTAGCATATGAATTACTACAGTTTAGTTTTCTTCAGTGAAGAGTTATTTCCTCTTACAATTTAATGCATTTTGTATGTTAACCTTTCCACTCCATTGGCCAATTCTCACATGAAAGCCCAGTGTCAAATGATAAAACTCATTTTCTCTTCAAACACCGTAAAGTTTTTTCTATTCTATAGTCAGTTCCAGACTTCAGCCTGTGATTTTCACTCCAACCTCTCTATAATTCAGTATACCACCTTTGAAAATCTCTGCATGGTCTCTCTGTATTAACACATTTTTTTCCCCATTAAAAAGTAACTAGACTTAGTAATTAACTAGTAGTTAACTAGTTAAAGTAATTAACAGCCGCTAATGCAAATATAAGATTAGCCAACTTATGGAAATCAGATATTTGATGTCAGTATCTTCCTGTTTTGGTTAAATGGGAAAAAGAAATTGCACTAATTTCATTTTGTTGATGCTTTATCACACTGTAGCTATCAGTAAAAAGCATGAGTTCTTGTTGTATAAATGCATAAACATAATATTGTATAAATTTCCTTTTGGGAATTTGTTTTTAAATGAAAGAATGCATCGAAACTGTCATATACTGTCAATCATTTTAGGTGCCCAAATAGAGAAATCTCAAGACACCACTACAGTCTTGAAAACAATGATCTTAAATTCTGCTGGAATTTCAACAGCTTTAAGTATAACTAAAATTAATAGTTCAGGCACTCGTGTCATGAAGTACAGCTTCCTAAAAGTGTAAGTGCATCTTAAATCACACAGTTATTAGTGTACCAAACAGTAGATATAAAACATCCATTTATATCATATTTGATGTAAAACTAAAAGTTTTCCTCACAGGGTGACCTTTGACAAAATAATTAGGGAGTTCATGTACGTAGAAGATATCTATATAATTGAGTAAACAGTACTTCTCTATACCACTGAGCATTAGGAAGATAAATTCATACACAGCCACTACCTAAGACAAAATACTGAACAAATTATGCTTTTAAAATTGAAGCAGTTTAGAACAGAGAAGCAGGTCCAGGCCTATCAGCACTTTTGTTATGTTCTTAAAAGAAACAGGAAACAGCTATTGAATCAACTGACTGAAACTGAAGAGACAAATGCCTGAACCTATATGTAACCAAGCACCATCACCACATCCATATGCCTTGGGGGCGGGGAAGGCAGTGGCAAACACTACCACTCCATCCCTAGCACAGAGAAGACTGACTGAAACTACCTACATGAAAAGCTTGTCATCCACAACCAGAGCAGTTAAGCAACAGAAGAGAATGAACTAAGCAAAAGAATGAATGAAACCAAACAAAAGGCAGCTTAGAAAAGATTTACTACTTCATTCTTCAATGCTACTCTCTTCAGCACAGCTAGCATCTAGGCTACATGGAGCTCAAAGTGTAGGAGGACTCTGCTGGTGTTTTTTCTGTTGTTGTGAAACATACACCTACAGTTCTGGAAAAAAAACCCTCGAATGATTAAAAACATGTGCTTTGCAAAACTCTATCCTGCATGTTTTGCATGTGACAACAGAGCAGGGGCTCTATGCTTGCAAGTGCTGAGGAAATTTCCACTCCTATTGCTGTAGCCAAACAGTAATCCTGTTTGATTGAAGGGGCTTAAAATGATTAGTAAATGCATTTGTTTCTAAGTTGACTTCCCTAGAATACAGTCTAAGTTTCCTTGAAATTGCATCTCCTAGGAAAGAAATCTTTCACTGACAAAGAACAGAAACCATAAAGCATGAGAAAATAATCCGTATGAATGTTCACGTCACTTCACTACTTTTTTTTCCCTTCCTATATGCCTTCTAAATGTAGAACAAAGCTTTCAGGAATGTAAAAGTAATTTGTTCAGCTCTAATCACTTCAGCTGTTTTGATGTATCTACAGGCATATTTAGCATAATGCCTAGACAGAATTATAGATTTCAGACTAGAACTACATTGATAATCTGATCTTTAATCAGGGATAGCTGAAGGGTCCACAAACAGCAGATGGTTCTATACACCATACTGCTCCAAGACAATGAGGAGCAGTTCAGCCTTTGCTCTCAATTCTCTATTTCTTTCCAGTTTAATGAGTCAGACGCTAGAATTTATACTATCAGTTCTTTCATGTTAACTTTTACAGCCACCTCTTAAAGAATATACTCCAAAGAAATACACTTCACTGCATAATGTCACTTCCATAGTAAATATTTTTGTGAAATGGAGTTCACATATAGAAAGAAGCAAATTTTTGAAATTCTGTCCAACACCTACTCACTTGAAAACAAAGCCTGCTACTGTAGATGAAAAGTACTGAAACACACTACCCAAGCTTATATCCTGCAAAGCAGCATTGCTCATAAGAAAAAAGCTATTCAGTTACAGCTCTGTATCTCAGTTCCTCCATCAATAAATTCTCCCCCATAAGGCAAATTATTTTCTCTTTCCAAATAAAATTGAAACATACACAGCAGCTAGAAAAGTCTGCATAATACTTAGTACTATGTCCCATTTTCTGGATATATAACATGCAGAACTCTTCTTCCACTCTTCTAAAATACAGGACAGGATGTAGCTGTGATATCACCCTCATCCACTTTCCTCTGTCACTATCCCTTCCCCATATCCCTGCCTACCTCCTTACTATACTGATCCTTTTATATTAGCCCTCCCTCCACACTCTCTGCGTTTTCATCCTACTTCCTGCATAAACACTGCCGCACTCCCCCTTCCTTTGCAGTTCCTGTAAATTATGATTCCTCTGAACTTCCTTAGACTTTTGATACATTTCCTTTTCCCCTCCTTAATGGTTCTGCCTATATGCCAGTTCCTGAGCTTCCATTCCTCACAGGCCATCACAGTACTTCTGCCTCTGGATGACTCTCTTGACTCCCAGTTTGTCTCGAATTCAGATTCCATTTCCTTGCTCTTCCCTTTTGACTGATCCTCATATTACCTCTTAGACATTTCAGCTATTACTTTCTGAGTCTTAGTTTTTCTTGTGTTCCCATTTTTTGTTGTTTCCTATCCAAATTTACTCCTCCACTTAATTCCTACAGTGATATAAACTTAATGAAAGAAGTCTGGAGTTAGTCCAAATAGAAGAAACTGGTGGTCATCTTGATCACAGAAAAATCTCATATCTAATACCAAAAGTCTTCCAGCTTATCTGTCTGCACCGAGAACAACTACACACATAAGCATTTTGCATACAGAAGAGCTTGAGTTTGGTGCTAACACAAGTGAGATGGTTTTGGGGAAAAGGCTAGGAAAAAAAGAGAGAAACAATCTAACCATCAGCTTGCAACAAAATCAAGTTATGAACACCAAACTTCTGTTTGTCACATAACTTGATCTACATTTTCCAAATGGATTTAAGGGAAAAAAAAAAAATAATCGGTCTCAGTTAAAATGGACCAAAGCAGAGATTTCAACTTTGCACAAAAGCTGAGTTTAATCACCCTTTAAAGCTTTACAAGTATGATATTCAGTAATTCTGGTTTTCCATAAGAAACTGACAGCACCAATGCAAGAGGAAACAAGGAGCCACACAATTTCTCCTGATGTGAAGTTCTTGCACATCTGACTAATGCTACAACTCAAAAAATGAAAGCAAACATGAAAGTACTGTCTTCTTGCATACAGTGGCAGCTGCTGTAAATACTTGTTTACAGTATTTTTCAAGCACTTATGGAAGCAGGAAAGGGAACCGGTTACTTTGCTAGCCTGCCACTCATCCAGGGACACTTGCAATCTTTGAGTATGAGCATCTCTCCTCCTCAATTTAACAGTCATGGTCTGCAGTTCTGCATCCACTACAATCATTTTTACTAGCTGTAAATACTTCTCCTCTTCTCTCCATCCCTGTTTTTTTAACCCCTGTGCTTAAATTGGATATCATCCTAGTCTTCAGAGGTTTTGTTAGGAGCATTTGCCAGTTACCATCCTATTTTTTCAGAATCCTGGAAAACATGTTAACCAGCCCCAACAAACTGCCTGCTTTAAGCCCACAGTTTTGTTTATCACTTTGCTTACTTGTATCTCTATTACTGCTATCCATTCTACCTTCTCCCACACTTTGAGCTCAAAAACTGCAGCAGAGCACTCATTTAGATTTGTCAATACCTAAATTATCTTTAATACTACAACATTCTAACTGTGTATTATCCTTTTTCTCCTCGCAACTCTATGTGCTTCAAGAGTGTTTTTGTTTTCTTTACTGCCTGCCATCATTCCTAAAGAAAACTGACTTTTGAAAATTTGTGGTTTATCTTTACACATACTCTTTAATGCAAAACTTTCCTCTGACTATCTGGCTTTTTCTTCCCATTTCTGGCAGGTTCTGGCAGGCATTTGTGACATTCTTCTTGGGGTGTTTCAAATCTATAGTTTTTCCCATCATTTTCCCCCTTCTTGGGATACTTCATTAACATTCTTCATACTTTAGTACATACACTCTTCAGTTCTGCTGACCTCACTAGCTCTCAGCTTAATGACTTTTTCCCTAAATATAATTCTTTTGTTTGTTTTGCCTTGCTTTTGTTTTTAGTTTCTTTATTTTGCTTTTAGTACACAGTGAATTGAGCCCCAACCATTCAACAAACACTTCACTTTTTTCCAGTCTCATCCGCAACATGCACTTGATTCCTGCCTTTAAATCAGTTCTCAATTAGCTCCTCCTGCTTCTGTTTCCTTCTGTAGAAGCCAGTATCTTGGCTTGTCACAGATGCCTGACCATAACCTGGCTGAAATACAGCTCTTATTTATTCCTCTTGCACTCTTCCCCCATACTTGCAGTGTTAACCAACAGCTGGCTTTACCAGACCATAACTAACAGGTTCTCTTAAACTGAAACCTGTCTACCATCAATGACCCTTCTGCATAGTATCTCTAAAATACAGTCTTTCACTCTAAGCTAAAGGTTTTTATCCACAATCTCATAATTTAATTTTCATTATTGCAACATCCTGGCCTTGACAAATACAGTCTTCTTCAGTCACATCCGCTCATGATACTAAACCTTTTGGTTTGTCTTCTATGCAATGAATCCCTTTCCATACTTGTAACAGCACTCTCCTTTGTATCAAATGTAAGACAGTGGTCTTTGATTCTAATACTTATTAGTAGGCAACATCAATGATCTCTCTTTATATTCATGATTCCTTCTCACTCTGATCAGACTAACTCCAGCCACAAACACCCATTTGGGTTTTTTTTAGAATCACACCTTCATGTTTTCCTACCAGTGCTTAGTTGGGACTTTTCTTACCAACACTTACATTTTATAGCATCTACAAACTCACTGAACATAGAATGGGAAGGGGAGTGAGGATGGAAGATACCTCCACAGCTGGAGAAGCTGCAGAAAGATTTCATTCAGAGAATGTCTCTTCTTCCCTCTCTAGGAACTTCATGAAGAATATAACATTTATCTAGAGCCAGTGAGGACTGAGGGCAAGTGAAGACTCTTGCCACTAGCCCATCCATGAGAGACACCCCAGCCTAGCATGAAGTCCATCTGAGCCCCAGCTATGGCTTAGTACCATGGACAGGGCTGGGCCAAGGCTGCTGCAAAGGGGGTAAGGCCAGGGAGCTCCATGGAGGTAGGGCAATGCACTGATAACCTCTGCAGCAAGGGATTTTCAAGAAATTAGGAGATGTAAGGAGACTGCAAACATCAAGAATGTATAGAGAAGCTTGATACCCAAGACAAGAGAGGGAAGAGCTAACCTAAATACGGCTAGGCCAAACTTTTCTGGAGCTTCAGGTCCAAAAGTTGTTTCTGGAGAAATGGGGCAAACAGATCACGTTGGTTGTTAAGAGTGAGGCTCAGAAGCTGGGGTGGAGAAGTTTAGATAGGGAATGGTTGTATGCAATATATATATACACATATATACACACACATATGTAAGGTGCAAATTATCAAAAAAGAAAATATTTAAGAGTTGAACTAAAATGTTTGAGAACCACTACTTGAATGCATATGAATAAAAAGAAACCACTTCACAGTGGTTCAGCTACACACACAGTACACTAGTCAAGTGCACCAAGTTTGGGTTTTTTTTTTTTGATTCCTCCACCTATATTCATCAGCCATGTTCACTTTACATGTGAACTATAAGTGCTTTGGAGCAGGGATTAAGTTTTTGTCCTGTGACTTTGCAATACCTTTCAGAACAAAGGCCTCACCTTTACCTAGCGTTGCTGTATATTATGGCACACGAGAATGACATGAAGATGAGAAAAGGAAGTGAAGGTGGGTTAAACCTAAGCAGAACCAGTTACTTTCCACGTCTACTCTCTTAGCATCAGCATGAAGTACACTAAATACAGATATGATGATTCTGAGAAATGCAGCGGCACTAGGGCAAAAAAAAATAAAAATCAGAAAACAAAACCCACAGTTAGTAAAATACTTCAGAAATTTACATATTTTCCACTGATCCTCCTATGGGGAATGAGGGCATTTGATAACAGTAACCAGATGTATCATCGAACGCGCCAAAGTAAGGTGCACAGCAATCTACTTACATGAGCCGAAATTGTTTTAACTGACTGCACATTGTCTGTATTTTAAAGGTGTAAGGTTTTTTAAATTTTTAAATTAAGGTATTTTAAAATATGCACAAAGCTCCAGGTGAAGACCTACAGTTTAGCTCCTGTATTTCTGCAATTGACATCCTCTGTATTTCTCACAAAAAGAAAAAAATTCCCACACTCCTTTTGAAATCATCCTCCCGTTTGTGTCATAATGACTTTTCCAGAAACCTCTTTGGATGCTGATGACAGAGAATTACGATTCCAAAAAGGAAGAAGTGAAACAAGAAAAAGTTTTAAACTTCATGTATTTATGCAACTGTATTTAGTAATGAAGTAAGAAAAGTGTGCAAATAAGTTCTACCAAAGAGCACATCATAGTAGGCATGAAGGTATATTTTATTAAAAGGAAATATATAAATAATAGGAGTAAATTTCGCAAAAAGCACTACAATATACGACATTTCCTACTGCTTCTAAAATTATACAAAACCACCTTCTTCACATAGCTTTCAAAAGCAAGTCACGATCACATAGTATAGGAAGACAGAACTCCAGTCCTAAAGACTTAACAAGCAAAATATACATGATGGGGAAAGTATAAATTTTAAAAACACACATGTGCATGCATGTATCCAGTCTCATATTTGCCGACCCTACCAAGCTGTTATCACCTCTTGTCTTGGTTAGCTTTGCAGAACCAAAATGGAGCAGAGAGAATTACAGAATTTTAACATACAAGAGGGAACAAAATTTAATAAGCATTGATCCCTTACACCTCTCCAAGCCAGCTGAAAACTGCAGGACTGCCTTAGGTGGCAGGAAGTTGCTACCATTTCTGATACAAAGACTTGTGTTATAAGTGACAGTGAGGAAGAAAAGGACTTGATAACAAAATGACATGCTGCATTCCTAGGAGTGGAAATTACACACACACACACACACACACACACACAAATCTTTTAAATTGTAAACTAACAGAAACATTGAGGTGCAATAATCATGGAACAGGACCTGTAGAACAATGGCAATCAGAGACCTGAAATTACAAGTTATGGCTTTAACATTAATTTTACAGAAGTTCCTGGAAAGCGGCTTTTAAATAGATCCCAAACAATAAAATCTATTTCTATCCGGGCAACTAAGACCAACTTTGGTACCACTGTACTGTTTCTTTTTGTTGTATATTTTACATCTTTCCACCACACATTTGTCCTGTGCACTTCCTACAACACATTCATCCCAATAGCAAAGTGCTACTTTGCTGGGGAGGGTGTTACAGTAACCTATTAAACTTGTCTCAATGTTTCCTTTCTCCTCTCTTTATAGGGAAATCTGAGCATACAGTGAAGGTTAAGTAGGCAGGGTAAACTTCGCACCTAAAGTCCTGACTTAGATGGAAATGTCTTCAGCACATGAACTGTCTGCTACTCTCTGTTAACATAGTAGCCTGCACAATAGCCCCCGACCCTTCTTTCTTGGTCCAGAAGCGCTGGACCACGATAAACAGGTAGAATAAAAATAAGTAGGTAGGATATTTAGGGGCTTCAGTTCCAACCTTTATTGTAAAAAAAAAAAAAAAAAAAAAAAAAAAGTGGCACACTTGGACTCTATTCATTAAATCACTCTATGAAATAATTTCTAAAAATCTGTAACGATCACAGCTATTAGGACCACTCTGCAGGCTCCATTACAGTTTAGGGACTATTTTATTTAACTTATAGGACGTAAAAGAGAACTGTATGTTCTAAGTAATAGCAGTACTAAAATCAGATTTTTAAGCATTCATAGCTTAATAATGGCACCACACATTTTAGAACCTGGGACCTTTAATAGAAAAAGTCAACTAAAAAGACTGCATTTGTCAGACTGGATTACTGATTTCAGGCAACCCCTCCCCCAATCATGTGACTATGCTCTGCACCCTATCAATTAAAACTTGTTTAATCTTAGTGACTATCATACATGCAAAGATTAAACAGTAACCTGCAAGGGCACCTGTGGCATATACTGCTCACTTGTAATTTTGTTTTAGCAGAAGCTAAAGATTCCCAACATTTTGCTAAGCAACATCCTAATCTGAGAACAATGCAGAAATTATATGATTCCTTTTCCTTTGAAATCACGTTGTGTTCCACAAGCATGCCTTTCCTAATCCCTTTTTCAATACCGAGAGCAAAGGATGAGATTTTCTCTCCAAGTGTTTGAACAGGCACCAGTTCCCAAACTGCAATGCAGGCGCTTCTGGTGGTCTCAAAGGCTATGATCCGAGGTCTGTAATCAGTGCATGCAACCACATAAAACAGTAAAACTCAAAAGTATTTTCCACTGATACTAAAAATCAATCATATTCTGCAACTGACAGAGGTCAGTTAATCCAAGTTCAAAAAACACCAATTTAAGGCAATACCATTGCCCACAGAGACATATCGGCAAATTATACACTTATAATTGTCCAACATCTTATTGATTTCCTCACTTAACAAGCCTTTTCCACTCCATCAGCGAAAGCAAGGCCTCATTAACTAAACTTTTAAGACACTATTAGATACCTGCTAATTTACCAAGACAGAATTACAAAACTGGTAGCCAGCAGTGGTAATGATAAGCACAAAAGACTTCCCATTGGGATCTGGAAACAGATATCTGTGTTTGTGCAGAGCTGAGCTCAGGCTATCAAGTCCCAGTAGCCCCCACCTCCTCTGCTTTTGCAGTGCCTCCCCCTGTGCCTCTGCTTCCAAGGGAGGCTTGGGAGACTCAAGCTGGCTTCACGCAGGCAGTTGCATAGTCCACTCCAGAACCAGATTTGCTGGGAAAAGCAGTTAAGAGACATCCTCAAATATCAGTATTAACCAGCTAATTTGATTTAATACATGTATACAACATCCTGGAAAATGATAACTTAACTGTCTTCAGTTAATAAACTAGCACTTACAGTCACTTGTTCAAATCAATGCATATACAATGCCAGCAGTCAGCAGGGTTTCAACTTACCTATTAACTGTTTTGAGTAACACATTCCCTAAACCATACACAACCAGACTTCCTAGTTTTCAGAACCGTACTGTTTACTGCAACGCAGCAGCGCACACTGGAAAGGGATGCTTCACAGTACTGGTGATACTGGAAATGGAAACAGGTTCTATTACCTGTACATTTTTAGACTTTACTAAGTCTTAGTTCATAACAAGCTGATGAACTAATTTTTGCCTAGCCTTTTAGAAAAAGGTGCTGAACACTGACTTCTCTATTACACAACATATAGACCGCTTTTTATCAAAGGATCACATTTAACCTGAAAAACCAGGCAGACGTCATGCTAAAGGACCTGCATATTTCCAAACCAAAGAAGTTTAAGTCTGAAAAAAGATTTCACAGTTTTGAAACCATGAAAATTTATATGGTGCTCTTGCTAAAGCATAAAGAAAAAAATTCAGGAGTAATTTCAACACGTGCTTTAGGACAGCATCACAGAGACAGCAACTGCTGATATTTTGCCAAAAGTGCTAGATAGATCAATACTATTAAGAACAGTTACAGCCAGTGCAATCTTTCATCTCCTGCCTTGCAAACTTTACTTAGCTCTGTAAGACACTACGTACATTCTTTATCATCATTATCACAAAAGATCATTTTTGTACCTAAGCTAGCAGACAGTACCTAATATCTGAAATATGCAAAGACACAAAGACAGATTTAACATACTGATTGAGTTTCTTTAAAATCCAAACAGTAGTGTATCAGAGATATGCCACAAAAACAAATGCCATGCAGACAGATTAAATAAGAAAGGAATCCACCATATTAAAATTTTTAAACGAATATCATTCTCTTAACATAAAAGAAAGGTTTTCAAGATGCAGCTTACTGAGTTGAATCTTTAAAAGACCTTAAGATATATGTTCCAAATTTCATGCCATCATATCTAAATTTTGTATCATCAGATGTGAAAATGAAAAACAAAAAAATTTTTGCATGTTTTTTCTGAGAAATGACATGACATTTTTGCAACCATACTGCTTTAGAAATCGAGGCTCAGAGAATAACCAATTTTTGTGAGACTTACAATAAAAAAAATCTCTAAATTTAGCAAAACTGCTTTTGACCCAAACGCTTACACTAACTTCAGTTTTGTGTTGATCAATTATTAGGCAGGTCTACCTTACAACTAAAATGATTCACTATTATAAATATTCTTTAAGAAAAAGTGTCTTTGATACAGAATTGTTGATCTTAAGACTATCAGGTTAGTAAGGTATAATTAAATCCAGGCATTTAAGTGCAAGCTTGCAGGGAGGAAAATTACCTCAGGAACAAAACAGTAATTCCTTCTGTGCAGATTATTTTGAATTCAACTCCTTGCTTTAGTGGTTTTGGGAACTGGCAAAACAGGAAAATCTTGAAAAGGGTGTTTAAACACCTAACCTGGGTTTTGTTCACTTAAGACACGTTAATAATCCATTGCTAGTGGCAGTTCTTTTGTAAGAAGGGACATCAACTACTGACAAGATTCTTTTTGCTGAAGAGGCTCTTTTTAAAATATGTGCTTAGTGCAAAGCAAATCAACTAAACACACACTGTAAGAACTGATGTAACAGGTAGATGGAGCAAATTAATCTGCATCACAAGTAAGATTCCCCCCCCCTCCCTCCCACAAGTTACTTCAGAGAAGCTGCTAGAGGAATCAAGATACACAGACGCTTCTCATTTCATTGTGCGTATATGACTGGGATGTGGAATGTGCTCTCACTGTGTTCAGACCTGTCCCAGATTTCCCTCTGATTTGAAACAGGAGGGAAAAAGAGTCTCTCTCTCCCCAGCGCTGGCAGCCACCCTCTGAGGTAGGGAGGGCTCTGACCATCGGGTTCAACGGCACGTTTCGAGTATCTTTAAAGACAGAAAACCAAACAGCGCTCTTGGCGAGACAAAAGCGGCTCACATCAAGTATCCGCAGCCCGGGCTGCCCAAGGGGAGGCAAAAAAGCGGGGGCTCCGTCTCCCGCACCCCCCGGGGACGGGCCGGCATCGCCTCAGCGCCCCGAAGGAGCGGCTCCCGAGGGAAGGCTACCCTAAAACATATGCCCGGGGGTGGTGGGGGGGAAGGCGTTCAAATTTCTACGTGCGGGGACTGGAAAGGAGATTAAATCCCACCTGTGCCGGGAGGCTGACATACACACAGACGGTGGAAAGGACATTCCAGCCCCCCGTGCCGCCGGGGCCCAAGCCCCACAGGGCAGCTGGCGGGGCGGGAAGGAGGGGCCGCGGCGCTTCAGGTGTGATTGTGAAGGAAGGGGGAGGCTGGAGAGCACCGGTCCCCCCCCAGGTAGCAGGGCAGACGGGCGGAACCCATCGGCTCGGAGCTGCTCGGGCGCCGGGAGAGAGAAAGGAGGGCTCGGGCTCCGCTGCCCCCCGGGCTGAGAGGAGCGGGGGGCGACTGGCGCCCTGCCCCGCCGAGCGGGAAGGCGGAGCAGGATCCCCGCGGACCGGGGGGCAGTAGCTACTCAGCCCTTCCCCCCCAGCTTCTTTCCCCTCTCCAGCCGGGCGAGCCCCATTTCCTCTCAGCGGCAGCCGAGGGCGCTCCTTGGGGCTGGGCGGGGAGAGGGAGCGGCAGGAGCCAGCGCCGGTAGCGCCTTGTTCTCTGCTGCCGCCGCGGCGGCGGGCAGCCAGGCCGGAGGGGGCCGCGCCTCCCCTCCCCTCCCGGGGCTCACCTCTTCGATGGCCGCCACCGTGTTCCTGCACTGGGCCATCCGGGTGGTGAAGTTGGAGGCGGTAGGTGACTTGTAATCCTCATTGGTCTCGGACACGAATTCCGACACGGAGATCTGGTCCGGCATGGCGGGGCGGGGATGGGAGGGGAGAGGGGAAGGGGTGGGGGGGGGGAAGCAGGCGGCTCCGGGGGGAGGGGAGGGCCCAGGGGGGGCTCCCCCCTCACATCGCTCGGCAACCGGCGGCGGCGGCGGCAGCGCCCTCCTCACAGCCCCGCCGTCTGGAGCGGTGTTGTTCCTCCGTCGCCACACAAGGAAATTCCCCGCACCCACACTACTCCTCCTCCTCCCCGCCCGGTCACGCAGCACCGGGGGCCGGGCACACGCCCAGCGGCGAGCGGGGGGGGCGGCGGCGGCGGCGGGAGCTGCCTCCACACCCCGCCCTCCCTCTCGCTTTCTCCCTCCCTCACACACACAGGGCGGAGGCGGGCCGAGGCGCGGCCGCATGGACACCCCCCTTCACTCTCTCCGCACGCACGGAGAAGACCTGCAGCCACGGCACTCGCCCCCCGCCCTGAGAAGATGGCGGCCCCCTCCTTCCCGCCCTCCCGGCGGGGAGAGAGGAGAGGGCAGACACGAGGAGGCGGGGGGACGACAACAGCGCGGGTCCAACGGCAGGCACCGGATGGGTAATCCCAGGGACAGGCAGGACAAATCCAGCCGTGTTAATTAAGATCGTGTTCAACAACAAGAACCCAAGGGCAGGGGAAGGTGAGGTGCGATGCCAACCTGATGCGAGAAGGGACGGGTGGGGGCTCACAGGTCTCCGTGCCTTCCCCGCCGTGGCTGCCCGACAGTGACAGGGACAGCCTCTTCCCTCACAGTGCACAATCTATATTTCAACAGCCTAATCTCTTTTTATGAGTTCGCTGCCTAGTTTCGAGGTACCAGAAGTTAAGAAATGCAGTCGTTTCCCAAGAGGTCTGTGCAAAAATACTGTTAGGCTAAGTAACATTTATATCTGAATTCTTAGAAAGCTTTTTCTGTACTCGAAGAGGAAGCATGGTTATCAGAGGAGGAGACACTTTGTCCCTTGATATAAAGCCAAAAGGATTAATCGAGGCAGAAAGTGCAAACCTTGGCCCCAGCAGTGGCGTTGGTGACTCGCAGCAGAAGGGAGATTGGCGAGGTGTCACCGAGCAGGCACGGTGCTTACTTGCCTTGGGAATACAGGGATGCGATGCCTAGCAGTGGTTTCCCTTGGCCTCAAAGCCCTTAGGACTTCCAACCTGTTAGTGCAGAAAGCTTTGGAAGTCTTGTATTTTGGCCCAGAAACTCTCCCGTGGCTCTTTCACTCCCCTCTGGTGATACAGTTACTAGCTTTCTGTAAGTGATTCTTTATTACTGTGATTTAAAACTCTCTAGGGAATTCAGATGAGTAAGCAGGTACTCTTTTGCTGCACTTTGTAAAATGTCCAGATAAATAACTGTAGGCCTACCCAGATGTTACTGCCCTTTGCAATCCTTGTTACGGTTATACAAAGTTCTCCCTTAACATAAATGATGAAGCTTGTCAAGCATATTTAATTTACTGTTGTAGCAAAGCAGATTAATAAGCAATGACTATTTGCATGTCTTATTCTTAGTAGTTTTTCCATTCTAATTGTTATTTTCTCTTATAAAAATCACCACCATTATTTTGCTTTTTACTTCTGTCTCCATAATTTTGTGTTATAAACCCTTCTCCTCCTTAAGACTTGTGCATGTTCCAGACAATGGGGCATGTACAGGTATAAATTGTTCCAGTGCTAATGCATTAAACTTCTTGTCTGTGTTTGTATGTCACATAATAAATGAGTATATTTGTGACCAGGTTGAGTATAAATATTCATTCTTGCTAAAAATGCGTGTGATGTTTCGTCTTTGGTTTAGTATCAGCTGATGGTTACACCTTTAGAGCAATACTTAGCACACTCTTACCCAAAATAGCATTCTTAAACTATCTGTCATATCTTCCAATGTGGCGTATTTATTTAGAAATTTTGAAGGGGATGAAAAACTTGGGGTCCAAAAGGCAAATAATACCAGATTTTTACTTTTTGCAACAGCTCTTCTATCAGGTGTAGTCCAAATCTGCACCATATCAATGTAGTATCTAGTGGTTGCATCTTCAGTTTGATATTGGAGTATATACAAGACAGTATCATCATGCAGTAAATTTTTAAATTCTATAGACCATGTTCACACATCAGGTTAGGTTAGATGATTGCAATGATATCTTCTGATCCGTAACTTAATAAATTCAAAAATTTGCCATCCTAATGAAATGGCTAGGCCTTTTTGCTTGACAGACTGCACGTTTCACTCAGCTGTCCTTTTACTGAAGCTAAAGACTTTTGCTTGGGTGAACTTTCTGGAAGACATCTAGTCTTTTTATATAAAGACTCAACTGTTTGGAGAATCGACTGCTTCTGTTAGTGTTTTATTATAATGGCTAGTCGCAATTACTGTGTCTTCCACCTATTGCTTGTTGTTACAATTTTTTTTCAGTAGGTTAAGGAGCTATTCAGTACTCAGACTTTTTTCCCTATGAGCATTCTTGTACACTGTAATGAAATCATTTCTCAGTTTTGTTTCTCGATAAACCAAGCTGATCAACTCCCCTCTTTTAAAGAGGGCAAAGCTAATTTGAATTGCTTTGCATTGGCCACAAACCAAGATTGAGTACACAGATGGTGACTGTGGGTCAACTGACATGTGGCAACTCGTTACTCTGCAGTAACACTTTTATTAGTGTGTGTGAGCCCTGCGTCTCTCACTGAAAGGATATTTTCTCAGCCCTTCCATCATTTTTATAGTTCTAACACCTCGGTAAATTATTATCCTAGTTCTTTACTCCCTCGCTGTTAGATTGAAGAGTGTCATTAGACTTTCTGGGCCCAGTATCATAGTGGTTCATCTTCCTGTCCACTCTGGCCTCTGGGTATTTATGATTGACACTTAATTTCGGCATCCAGCCCCATTCTTTGAATCTGTGCATAAGTGTTGCAGTGGAATGGCTTGATAATGAGACAGCTGTGAATGCAGCTTGTTTATGCGGGATCTGGTACTGCTATTTTATTTCTAGGTTTTTCCTGCTTCCTTACTCACCATTGCTCCTTCTCCTCTGTCTGTCTTTCTTTCCTGCAATTAATACTAGATAAAATGTCACTGTCATCTTTGACCCAGTCACGCAGTTAGGGGGTCTTCTACTGAAGAGAAATAAATAAAAAAAGGAAGATCCAAGCTGTGCTGAAAAGCTTCTAGTCTTGAGGATATGGATAGACTGCAACTCTATAAAGCAGTGTGGAATTTAGGGTTTAGGTCTCTTTCCCTTGCAGAAGATATGAAAATCAGAGTACTTGATTTGTACAAACATTTCTTCCTACGCTGACTCTAAACTAGTATTAATAGTTTCATCAGTCAGTGTTGTTAAAAACATGTCAGACCTTCAAAATCATAAGATAGATTTTAAAATAATTAGTTTTATTCTCTTTTGGGGGGTTTTGAGCCTGTAGAAATCTTATCTGTATGTCAAAATATTTATTTGCATCACTGCCAGTAAGTAAGAACCCAAACCAAGGACCAGGTGCTGTACAAACACAGAACAATAAGGCAGCCTCTGGAGATCTTAGTGTCTAAAATTAGCTAATGGAAAGGCAATTGAGTGAATATAAGGAAATACTGGACCATTATTGGTCTGTATGAAAGCCTGTTATCTTCACACACTGTTATCCGAATGTTTCTTAAGATATTTTAAGTAGGGTTTTCAAGAAGGAGTGTGAGATAGATTGGGATGTTTAAGGGGGCATTATTACAAGAATGAGGGTCAGCATGAGAGAAAGCGCACAAGACCTTGTGTCCTTGAAATGTATCAATTCAGAGTTGGAGGTAAACCTCATGGATCAGAGGCAAAAGTTAATGTGTGTTCAATGAAAGGACATGCTGAAGGAGTTGTGAAAATAGCAGGGAGAGAACACGATGAGCTGGTTAGCATATTTGATGATCCCTCAAGCAGCTGCCTGGGATGGAACTGAAAATGTGTAAGGAATTTTTTTTTGCCACAGCAGTCATGTCATTATTGCCCTTCACTGACTAGCTCAATAACAGATTGTTTCATAGTATCTGCTCTATCTTTCTTTAATATTTTTTTTTCGCAGAATTTCTTTCTTTGATTCCTCCAGATAGTTTGTGGAAGTATTTTTTTCGTGGCCTTTTTTGTGCATACTCAGTATTTACAAGGATTCTGAGATGTATCTGTTAATTCTGTTGAAGGTGATCTGAGGGAACACAAGAAGGTGGTTCATAGAAAATCTCATTACCCTCATTGTTTATCTTTAAGCTTAAAAAATGAGCATGCAAATAAAAGCAGTCTGTCAGCTGCTAATTACTGGATGACAATTTTCAGGCAAGTAGATGTTAAACTCAGAAATTTATGGAGCACATACAAGTCACAGCAGATCAGTAAAACGCTGTGTGATACGCCTTGTTACTGGATCCTGTTGTTTTGTTCCAAGTCTTACAATATTTTTCTTAAAGTATCAATCCCTGGTGTTCAGTGTTCAGATAAACACTTTCAAAAGAGATTCCACTTTTGAAAATTAGTTTCCACAGTTCTGGAGAAAGGTTTCTTGTGATTTCTAAAGGTACAAACCCCCAAAAGAGCAGATATTTGGTTATATTTAAGTCTTTTCTATGATTTTGGAGATCAAACTCATGTTTTAATGATACCGATTACAGCTTGTAGCAGCTTTAGAATAGCAAGTGTGTCTGCTGTTTAAGAATGAAATCGTGGCGTTATTCAGTTGAAAATAATTCCTATTTGAAAATGTACTTGCTGTTATATGTATATTTCTAGAGATTTATTTCTACAAATAGGGGCAAATTTACAAATAAGGGCAAATTTAAAAAGATTAAATTAAATTAAATTCTGTTAGTTTAGAAAAGTATATTTTTAAGGTTCTTTTGTATTTGGAAGTGCCTACTTGGGAATCTCTGTTACAAGCACATGCTTGTCCCATTCTTACCATGTAATCATGTTCCCTTGCATTGCTCTCTCAGACTTCTGTAGAGGAGTTACAAAGAACTATTTTCTCTAGTATTAATAATAACAACAACACGTGCAACTGAAGTGGTAGCATGTAGACAAAGGCAAGAAAGAAAACATAGAGAAGAGCGTTAGTATTTTGTGCTGTTTCCCTCAAAACTCTCAAAGGATGTTATTTTAACCAGTAGTGGGGGGAGTATGCTACTTAAAGGGTGAAAACGGACAGGACTGAGTCGGTACACTGTGTGTGATTCTGTGGTACACCCTTCAGTGTGATGGGAGTTTTGCTTAACTGAGGTTTGCCAGAACTGCACCATTTTTTTTTAATTTGAATTTGGTAATAATATCCTATGGTCACAGTACTTGTAAGGTGTGCTCTGCACGAGTGCGTGTACTCCCGTCTGTTATATAAGAATGTTTCAGGTTTTTGGAATCCACTGTTCGCTTCAGTGGGTCAAACTGAATATGTCTGCACAGGCCTTTCAAGATGCCTTCAAGTGCTGCCCCTCTCACGGTGCCTCAGGCTGGATTGTGTTGTGTGGATCAAGCTGCAGGCCCCTGGGCCATCTCTAGAACACACATCAGATGGGAAGCCCTCAGGGATACTGACTGCCAAAGTTATCTTGCTACAGTCCCAGAAAGATTCTTCTAATATCCATGCTGTACAGGTTGTGTTTCCCCTGGATGACCTGCTACTTCACCCTTTGTCATTGTCCCTAACTGCCACAACCTTTCAGGTAACATCAGGAGAGGAAAACACCACCGCGATCAAAATAGTCACAAGAATAAGTACATCATGGAAGGTCACTTCTCAAGCCTCATGTCACCCTGAACCACATCCTTCCTGTCAGCAGCTCAACTGTGCCCCAAGAAGATAACACAATGGAGGTAGACTGCCTTTCCATAAACATGCCTTTTTGAGCTTTCTCTGATCCTACAGCTCTAGTTCACCAGTGAAAATCATCAAGATCAGCAGTCTGTGGGCCACTTTTGCACTCACTAGACCATTTTCAGAACACTCTGCTCTGTTGCATCAGCTCCCTGATGTGTAACTTGGGATAAAGTGATTTATTTTCTGAGAAATTACAGAATTACAATTTGGTCCCAGAATCAGCAAAATTTCAGGTGATGGGACTTACATGAAAGACAGTTGAATTGTGTTTAGGAATGAAGAGACATTAGTTCCCATGGGCACAAAGTGAAGAGACAAGAGGAATGTTCTTGGGTTCAAGGTTTTTTAGAAAGAGAAAAAAAGAGAAAAGCCTGTATTGTTGTCAAACACAAAGCACTTTTATTTCTCTCATAAATTTGCTGTCAAGGAGAGAATCCTGAAAGTCAGTTCAGAAAGTAACAGTGCTCCATTGCCCCACTGGAATTTGGAAACTAGAAAGTGGTCTCTATTCAACAAGACAACTTAGAATACTATGAAACCCTGAGAAATTAAATGCAATTTCATCTGGCTATGGCCTGAGCAGGATGCAGAAAGAAAGACTGCCAAAAAAGGGAACGAAGACTGAAGTTCATCTTGGTTTAACATGGAAAATAAGCATAGAAATTCAAAGTTTCCCCATTACAATGAAGCTTGGCTACATTGCAATGAATTTAAGTAGAATTAACAAAAGAGCATAACTATTTAATCTCCCAGAATCAGGCTTTAAACCAAGAGTGAAGCATATGTGATCATGTACTTCATGAGTGTCTGTTAAATAAAACATGATGACCTTTAAAGTGGAGAATACATTTAGAAACAAGAATAAGTCTTCTAGCCTGAAGTCTTCTTGCCTTGTATGGTAAAGTCCTCACCTCACCTATTCAAACTTATGCCAGATCACCTGCCTTGAATGGGAATATCTGGCAGTGATGAGCTAGCTGCCTTGGATGCCTTTCAGGGGCCATCCTTTGCTGCATTGGTTGCTGGCCTGCAGCTGGTGATGCTACCATGGAAAGTGGTAGGAAATGTTAGTTTACTCTGCGGGACAACTGCATGGTGATGGGGGACATAGCAAGCCTTAGGCAGTGCAAAAAGGAACTCCTTTTGGAGGTCATGGTTCTGCTCTTGAATTCTCCCTGAGCAAGGTCCTGCTCTGCAGGCGCTCCTGACACTTGTACTTGTCTAGTTTGTTGTTTCAGACTTACAAAGGGCCTGCATCTGCCTGGGGAAGTGGTTATAGCAGCTCTGAATAGTAGGGAAAGAGCCTGCAGAATCTGTATAATTGGGCTAACTTGTGCCTCAGGAGGCTTTTCGGCAGGAAAGATTCTGTGGAGGTCATTCCCTCAAGTTATGCTGAGAAGACATAGTTTGTATCGTACAGCATTATGGCTGTATGAATAGAACAGAATAGAATATTTCAGTTGGATCTACAACGATCATCTAGCCCAAGTGCCTCACCAATTCAGGGCTGACCAAAAGTCAAAGTATGTTATTAAGGACATTGTCCAAATGCCTCTTAAACACAGACAGGCTTGGAGCATTGACCACCTCTCTAGAAAGCCTGTTCCAGTGTTTGACCACCCTCTCAGTAAAGAAATGCTTCCTAATATCCAGTCTGAACCTCCCCTGTTGCAGCTTTGGACCATTTCCATGTGTCCTACCACTGGATACCAGGGAGAAGAGATCGGCACCTCCCTCTCAGCTTCCCCTCCTCAGGAAGCTGGAGAGAGCAATGAGCTCGCCTCTCAGCCTCCTTTTCTCCAAACTAGACAAACCCACAGTCCTCAGCTGCTCCTCAGAGGACATCCCTTCCAGCCCTTTCACCAGCTTTGTTGCCCTCCTCTGGATGCATTCAAGGACCTTCACATCCCTCTTCAATTTTGGGGCCTAAAACTGCACACAGTACTCAAGGTGAGGACACACCAATGCTGAATACAGCGGGATAATCACCTCTTGACCAGCTGGTTATGCTGTCTTTGATGCACCCCAGGATTCAGTTTGCCCTCTTGGCTGTCAGGGCTCACTGCTGACTCCTGTTGAGCCTGTTGTCAACAGACAAAACTCTAAATTTTTCTTGCGGATTGCTAAGATGTGCCCAGGCTATTAGAGAGGAAATCTTACATAGTTTTCACAAATTTGTAAAAAATACTAGGACAGCTGTAGGTGAACACTTTTGTAGGATGAATCCAGCGCAAGAAGCACCCTAGTCTCGCAGAAGAGCTCTTCCTTTTATAATCCATGAGGAAATACCATTTTATCTAGGCAAGTTATCTTAAGAAAGCAACATAACACAAATGTCTGCTGGTTACGCACAGTCAAGTTGACTGCTGACCTTTATCAATGGAAAGCCCCGATTCTCACTTCCGAGTCTCATTGCCACAAACCTTTTTTGGCTATCTTTTGAGGTTACTCATACTTTTAATACATTTCCATCCATCTTTGTTTTTTTCTTAATGTTATCTTCTAGTACTTGGTATACTGAAATGTGGAATAAGTTAGTTGGAGGTATCTTAATGGCCTACAAACTCCAGCCCGAGAATTAACTGCTGGAGAAAGGGGAACTGAGAGTGAAGGCTGGGAGTGGACAAAAATTACAGTTAGATTGTCCTTATGGATTAGTGCTGTCTGCACTGTTGCTGATATGGCCTACTCTACGGTGTTCCAACAAGGAGATCCTTTACCAGGCATCACATTGTCATAATGGCGATGACACCTGATTTATTATACCATGAGACCATGAGACTGTGGAGTGTGAGACATCCACTTGAGGCATATACCAAGACTGCCTCCTCTGCCTTGGCCAATTTCCCAAGGATTGCATGGCAGCCCAAGCCTCAGGCTCCCACATGCAGTTCCAGCCTGACTGCTCAGATCCTTCTTGGAAATGGACTAGTGTGATTTGAAGGACCTCGCAGAACCTGTAACAGAGTTTGAGGAGTAACAGCCAGTAGCACTGAATGGTGTGATAACAAGGAAGTGGTCTTTCAGAAAGGTCAGGAGGTGAAAAAGAAGAAGTGGTCAGGATGGAAAGAGTGAAGAGGAAGGAGTAGTGTATCCTGTCTTGTCCATCCTACAGGGGGAGTCATGCTAACGCAGGACCAGCTGATGAACTGTATTTGCGACATTTGCTTAAAACTTAGAGCTGAGACGTCCATAGAGTTTGGCAAGACAAAGGAAAACTTCATCTCATCTCTAGAATATATTGCCAATCCACCTCTGTGCTGGAGGGTGGCAGACTGGAGAAGACTCAGAAGGCAGAATGGCTCTAGACCATGCAGTACATTCCCTTCGCAGTACAGAGAATGTTAAATCTCTAATTAATAACATATTTTTACTTGTGTGCTCTTCTGTTCTTGTGTACTGGCAACAGACAGAGGTAGAGATGATTCAAGAGTGTGATCATTGTCTATGTCAGTTGCTCCTGCCTGGGGAAAGGGAATTGAGGCAGCACATCAACAACAGCCAGGCTTTTCTAAAGCACACAGTACAGAAGGCAGGTTTTGAGTGGCTGGCAACCTTGGGCTGAGATGAATGTGGGTGGAAGTGTCTGACATTTGATGTAGGGGTATTTTCTCACTGGATTAATTAGAGTTGGTTGGTTTGACCTTGATGCTGTCTCTGTGGATGATTTTACAGGGTAGTACAGGTGCAGCCGTAGCATCTTCCACGTCAGGCTGTGCTTTGTGTATAAGGATTTTAGTTACAAAACTTTGATTCAGTTGTGGGTCTGATTTTATGGAGTTATCAATCAGGAAGCACTTCTAGACTGGTGGGCAGTGGATTTAGGATTGTGGATATATCTGTCTTAAGTTTCCGTTAATAGCCAGTCAACATCTGGAGAGCTTGGAAATTTTTCTTTTACTTCAAGGAGTTTTTCTTGAGATACAGAAGTCAGCAATTCCAATCTGTGGCTTAAGTGAGTTCTCTGCCTTCTAGACTTGAGACATTGTCCCTCGTTTTCAGAAAACATTTAAGTAATTGATACAATCAATTGAACACAATCAGCAAGCAAGACTGAGAACAGCCCCGCTGAAAAACAGAGCATGGTGCATCTCCGTTGAGAGGGTCAGCTTGTCTCATCTGTAGTGGTAAGTTAAAGGTACAAAAATACAGCATGGGTCCTGGAGTGCAATCTGCCATAGGTCTTGAATTCTTGAAGTCTTCCAGAAAATGCGTAAGTGCACTTTGTGAAATAGGGCATTGTATTAATGTACACTAATATACGCTACTAAATGTACCCCGTGTTTTAAAATCCCTTAAGACAGATGACTTTGAGAATGACTGTAAGAATGTTGTAATCATTGGACTTTAAAAACAGCTGTGTCTTCTGCACCAGTTTTATGAGTGTAACCTCCCTTTTTTGGTATTTAGCTTCTGAAAGTGAAACACTCTGATTCCAATTTAAAAAGAAAATTAATCTAAGAAGACATTTTAAATTTCCTTTGAGAAAAATGAAACAAAAAGTATGTTGGTCAATACAATCCCTGTTCTCATGTAGTTCAGTTTAACTGCTGATGTGCTTACCCATCTCTTTATGTCTGATACCCGTAAAGGGGTGAGACTGATATACAGAGATTGGTTCTTCATCCTTTCCCTCTTGGCACCATGTTTAGGAGCCTGTTTTTGAATGTGGATCTCTCCCAAGCTGTTGGGCTCATGCTAAATATGTTGAGTAATGCTACAGCTGGCACCTCAGTTTGCTAAATCTAGCTGCTTCAGTCAGAGCGGCCCTGCACTCTGTAGGACTGAATTTAGCATTTTGTGGGTTTTAAGCACACCATTATATTTCCTATGCTGTCGTCTAAATAATTATGCAGTCTGCTCTCATTGCACTTATCACAGCACTACAGTCTTAACTTTGTTTGCATCTTACCTATTTATGCACAACCTATTACTAAGTCATTACCCTCCAACACTAGTAGCTATCAATTTTAAAATGCAGTCCTAACTATGGAATTGCTGCCAGGCACTTTTAGAATTCATGGGAGGGTCTGGCAGAGTTCCTGCAGTTGCAGGACAATGGGTGCAGGGACTATACTTGGATAATACTGTTCAATGTTAAGTTAGACTTGATATGATAATGGAGTTTCTTAGAGTACAATTATAATGTTTTGAAGTACGTAATAAAATTATGTGGGAAATCGTAAACAGCTGAAAAAGCAAAGCATAAGGATTTAAATCATCTCTGAGGCTGTTCCAAGAAGAGCAGAGGCGCTTAGGCGGTAGAAAGATGCACATGTCAGAAATGAATAGATTAGATAGGACCTGAAGGCTTATAGACTTCAGAGAGAAAACAGAATGAACTAAAACTAAATCAATACAGCAAGATGTATATTAATTTTCCAGTCTCCCTTATTACTTATTAAACACAGTTTAAGGAAACAAAATAATTTCATTAAACAGGGAGGATTGGGATAACTAACTAACTTTAACTCTTTGAAGATAACATTTATAATGGTAATAAGAAATCCACTACAGGCAAAACATTCTAGCTTTGAACTTTATCAATTCAATCATTATTTTGCCACTAAAGAGAAGACCAAAAGAAATCGAATGTTTATTTATGAGGCATTTATTGTGGATAGAGAATTAAATCATAAACATGAATTGTAAATAAAAAACATTTGTGATTAATGGAAATAACTGGGGAAAAAAATAGAAATTTGTCTGAAGCACTGAATTATATACGCTGTTAATGTTTGGTAAGTAACAGACAATGTGAATAAGGCTTACAAGGTCTTCAATATGTACAAAAAAGCAAGAGTGTTATAACAAAGACCCTCTTTCATTGGTGTTATCAGCAGCTGATCCCTACCAAGCTTTGTAGGATTAGTGGCAGACAGTGACGAACTTCAGCAGAAATGTACAGTCTTCTGGATGCCACAAAGTTCAGTCCTTTTACGTCAGCTTTATTTGTGTTTGAGCAGACTTGCACTAACTCTCTTAAGGTATCTGCCAGTCTTTCTTTTGGTGTCGCTGTCTAATAGCTAAAAGGTAGTGAATAGTGGTAGTGAGTACATAGTTCTCAGTGGCTAAAAGTATCATCAGTACCCAGAGGATAAAAGAGAAAACAATCCATTGTTAAAGTCGAGGTAGGATGAAAAAGGGACACAATCATCATGCACCTTAAAATAACAAAAAAGAGATTGCTGCGGTTTAAATAGTCCATGAAGAAAATAAAGACACTTAGAATCCAAGGAGATGTAATATCCTGTGCTGCAAGTAATGAACTTTTAATGCTTTGGCACAAAAAGCTATGAGCATTATCAATTAAGAGAAACAAATCACATGCCAGCGTGTTGCTTGGTGTGTAGTAGACAGTAAGTTTATCTGCTTAAAAATAATAATTTTAAAAATATTTCATTTATGTTAACATTAACATTTACATTATCGTATGAAGGAAATAAAAAAAATAAATACAAACAACTGACTTGCCGTTAAGAATTCAAATGGAGTAGTGCTTGTATGCAGTTCTGTTGCTTATTGTGATGCAAGTAAGGAGCCTAAAGGCAGCCCCTTAATTCCTCTGCATTTGCATCCCAAGTAGCGGTACATGAAGAAAATCTGGCTCCACATAACTAGACTGTCCACGTGGGGCAGAGTAAGCTGAGCATGAGAATTTGCCCCATACTTGCCGCGTGCATGAATGGTGTGTCATGGAGAGTATCTTCACCGGATCGAGCGCTGATGCAATCCGCTCCCTCCTGGGACCAGCGGGGGAGCTGCCCAAGAGATTCAGGCTCTCTGAGCTCAGCTTATTAATTGACTGTTAGTTTTTCCTAGCCTAAATTAAAAATACCCAAACAGTATTTTTATTAAACTTACAGATCCAAATCTAAGTCTTTTTGCCAGTCTCACTCATCTGAATTAGATTATCTTCATGAATTAAAAAAGCAAGATTTGATCATTATTTCTGTGTGGTTTATTTAGTTTTAGGTTAACAGTATCTATAAATAATGGAACGCAGTCTGAAATTAATTTCAGAAAAACAGAGCCACCACAGTTTCCACAGTTGTGAATGGAGCGTGTGGTTTCTGAACACCTCTGAAGTGGGGCTACTCTGGTGCAAACTGCAAGCAACCGAATTTGAGATTTATGGCTTTACAGTCTAATTTTGTCCTGCAAGAGAATAATAGAATCTGTAAAAAGTTATAATGAATTCCAGTGTATGCTTAAAAGCACATATGCCATTTTGAAAGGAGCTCAGACTTTTTCTGAAGCGTTTTTAAATGTTGGAAAACTTGTTGAGTAACCCTCTAACTAAGGGAAAAGAATTAGTGCAGTAATTTGAAAGCAGTTTATAAGAGTCAATCAAGAAATTTAACATAACATTCCAAGGAAGTCATGTGATTTCCATTCACATATTTTCATTATCTTGACACTAACAGACAATGCAGCACTTTATTTCCAAAGGTATTGTCTTATGATAGCTCTCATAAGAGAGCCATTACAGTGCACAGTTGGTTTTGGCCAGAGGTAGAGATGATTTGCTTTATGATACCTATCTTTTTGGAAAAAAAATATAAATTTGGAGGAAGTTCTTTAATGCAGTGGTCTGTGGTCCCTTTGGCTTGAGTAGCTCTGTATTTACTTTTCCACATGTACAACTGCAAAATCAGAACAGGGTAGGTACGCTCTACCAATGGAAATTCTTAATTTCCTGCACTTAATAAAAAAAACAGTCTAGATATTGGCAGCTCCTTGAAGAAAAATGAAGAGATACCTCTTTCCCCAAGTACGAAAAGGATAAACATAACAGCAAATAGTTTTTCAGCTTCTGTAAATGTACTAAAAAAAATGGAAAATGAAAATGAAAATAAAAATATTTAGCTCGTATTTATAAACCAGTTATAGGCTACAATTTATGGAAACCCAGAAAGTGGAGTTAATGTTCACATACATATATAATGAAATTTAAAGTGCATGTATGTTAAATATGTATCATACTGAGGGATTCTTTATAAATGCGTAAGACAGAGATTTATTATTTATATTGCTCCAGGACTGTGCTAAGTTCTTTTCAGTATAAAGCAGGTTGATGTGTTTCCTTCCTCAAAGAATATAAAAGTCCACTTAAGAAAATAGATTGTATTCTGTACCTTTAAATTTGAAACAAGCTATTTTATGGGGATGGGATGGTGTACAAAATGAAACGTAGCCATAATTGTTAAGGTTTGCGACATACTGTGTACGGCTCAAGCTGTTATATCTATTCCTATATGCATTCAATTAAAGAACCCATCTTCAATGATGTACTCTAGCACGCTCCTGGGAACTAATCCAATGTCTTTAGCTGTCTGTTTTACATGGAACCAATTATTGTAATATCTCTAATGTCTAAGAGGTATTGTCATGAGTGCCATTTTAGCATGGTCCAAAGTATTTATTTCTATGAGATTATCTATCTACTCTTCAAATTTATTATGCTTTCAAGAATATCCACAGAGTCACATTAGCATTTTTGTATCCCACAGCCAAATGTTCAAGCAAAATTTAATACGAGAGAAATAATCAGCTGACTAAACTCAGTGGTCTCCACTTCTATTTACATAAAATGACCTCTTGCTGGTGCTTAACCTCTCTCTATCCTCATTCGAAGTTCCCCGTGACAGCCTATGTGCATTATTTGTTATAATCCTCTGTTTTTCCCTGGTGCTGTGTGATGCTAGCTCAGCTCTGGTAAAAACTACAATCACTGCCTGGAAAAATCTGGGAATGAGAATGAAAGCAATGTTCTAGGAGTTTGCAGAAGAAAGGTTCTGTCTCGTGTTACTACAAATTATTGTTATTTTACAGCAATAATAAAATGTACCCACAAGCACTGAGTTCTCAGTTGTGCCACTATTTGACCATGTGTCTGAGCTAGTGCAGTTCTCCTTTGTACAATTCTTCCTTTCCAGAAGTACAGTGGGGGTAATTATCTAGTCCAAAAGAGAGTTTAGACTTTGTGCATTAAGGTAATGTTTGTTTGTTGCAAAGTAGTATGTCATTTTCATAAATTATTATTAGTAGGTTCTGACTTCCTATTTGCATGAAAAGTGCTGGTTTTGTGGAAAACTCCAAACAGCTGTGAGGTAGCTAGGCATCATTATCATTACTGTTGCCATTGTCATGGTTTTTTACTGGTAGTTGACTTTTACTAGTTGACATTGAATAAGAGGTGCTGTATGAGCTCTTCAGTGACCTGATATAGCAGCCCTGTAACGATCTCATTTTATAACAAAACTTTTATTTATGCCAAGAAGTTATAAAACCTATCATCGGAACAAGTGGAGAACTCTGATTTGGTGGTGCTTTGGACTCACTTTATAAAAGGAAAATAGCTAAGATGTAATGGAGTGACAAAACACAGCACTTGCATCTGAAGCACGAGAATGGGAGGTATGCAATGATTCAGTGGTACAGTGGGATGACCTGTTTTTTCATTTGAGTGGATTTACTGTATGTCTCATGAGGAACGTGCCAACAAAGATTTAAAGAAAGGCTGTGTGTTAGGGTCTGTCTGGTTAAGGAGGTCCCACGGTGATTTAAAGCTTTTCAGATGAGGCATGTGCATACAGCAGAGTGCGTTGGTTCAAGGGAAGAACATGTACTTCCTGGTATGACTGTGGGGAGGCAGTAGTAAAACTGCATTGATGGATGGATGCCTGCATGAGTAGCATATTAAAGGTGGACTATAGCAAGACTGAATATCTGTCTGGAAACTCATCTTCTAAGCTTCTCTTGTCACCTGCTAGCTGAGACATTGCAGGCCACAGTCATTCTAGTATAAAATCTCTCAATGCACTTTTATTTTCAATCTGAGAAAAGGAAAGAACAATTCTGCCCAATTAGTACTAAGAAATCTTCTGTCTTTTGAATGAGTAGGACACGTGCATTTTTAAAGATCTCAAAAATCCTGAGATCTTGTCTCTTCTTTCTGACGAGTTTTCTGTTAGAAAAACATGCAGTTAGCCTTTCTTCCGCTAGGACTGGGAGTCTATTGAGTTTGCAAACTGGAAATCAGCCTCTGGCTGAATCAGACTTACTGACTCCGCATCATGGGAAATACACTTCTGTTGGCTCCTTCTGTTATATGTTTATCAAAAAATGCTATTACGTTAAGAGTAGTTTGATTCTATATGCAATGGGTGATATAAATAATAAATTCCTTGACTTTCACTTCATGCAGGATTGTGTGGTAGTAACATAGCTGTGCTGATGCCATGTTTGCTTTCATTTTCCTAATTTCTGTGGGTTAAATTCTTAATCACAACTTCTTGAATTAAGCTTCCTCAGGCTGGTGATGATGGTGATTTTCAGCTAAACCAGTAGTAAACACGCATTGGAATAGTCATTATGCAATGGTAGATTTTAACAGAAAGGAAATGATTATTTATTGAGTGTTGCTGGAGGGGTTAAAATAGTATAAATAAACAGAAAAGAAGACAAAGACCAAGGGAAGTGCGGTCTACAAAGCAAAGCTAGTTTAAGCATCTTTGAAACTTCTGCAAAGTTCAGATGAAAGGATTGCTTTATGTTATTCTTCTCCACTTGGCCTGAAGTCTTGTACTACAGTAAAAAATCAGGATTCATGCACATTCAGCAAGGGTGAGTGTGTTGTTCTGTACAGAGCATTTTAGGATTCCTCATTTAAGACTAACTCTAAGAGGTTACTAAACACTTTAATGGAAAAAAAAAAAGCAACTGAAACCAACAGCAGGCTCCACCCAAAAGAAAGCATGTGTCAGCAGAGGAATTTGTTCGGTATTGCTTTGTTCTTTTTTGCTTGTCTTTACAAAAGGAGGCAGAAACATCACTTGTATAAATAAATATAGAATAGGGCACACCCACAGAAGTCTGCTACTATGACCTGAGAAAAAGCTGAGAAAGTAAAAGAGATTTTTAATGATGTTTTGGACAGGAGAAATTTGGAGATGGGAGCTGTAGAATTATGTACTATTATTTTGATTTTTTCTTGTATTTAGAGGAAGAGAACCTGTTTGTAAATAAAGGAAAGAAACACAGCAATTGCCCCAATATCAGCTCGCCCTTCTCCCTGGAATGACCTACCTAGAACCCAGAAAACTGGCTAACCTTTTGGATCAAAAGGCAATAGGAGTGTGTAGTTGGAAGCAGGCAATAGGAAATATTAATAGAATCCAGAATAAACCTTCAGTGTGCCAGGATGTCTGTCTTCACGGGATTCATTTTACCACCACAAAATCTGGAATCAGATGATCAAAACTTGTATTCTGCATTGTCATTCAGCACTGGAGTATAAGCAGTAGCAAAGCACTAAACATTTCATCCTGTCTTTTTTGGAGGCAACCCACACTGCTTCTGGGCTTCCTCCTCCTTGTAGCACTGTGTGAGCACACCCAGACAGTTGAAATGAAACAAGCAAGGAGATTCAGGTACACAGGTGCACCAGTAAAAGGACCGAATACCTGCTAAAGGACCAGCAAAAAGAAGAGAAGCTTAGCAAAATGAACATTTCCATAGAGGGATTTAAGTGAGGGGTCAGGGATTGTTGAAGCAGTTCCTGTGCTGATCCTCTGTTTCATTCTTATCATTACTTTGCATAGTCAAATCAGATTGTGCAGGTAGTTCAGTAAAATGCATTTGATTGAAAGAATAATTACTGGAACCATTCTGATGCTGTCTTAAAAGATAGCAGGTGATTCCAGAAGCATTTCTTCAGAGCATATTTGTTAGTGCAATATACTGAAAGACTTAAGAAGAGCTGGATGAAGAACTTAATGTGGTTTAGCTGTATTAAATCCACAGAATAGTGCCCAAATAGGTGGCAATGTATTCTATTTATACAAATACAAGTTATAAAATACTTCTGGTTTTGGTAATTATGAGTAATTATTTTTATGGGAGTAAAATCATTAAAATAAATTATAATAAAAGTAATTACAAGAGCAATTGAATAGTAACTTGAAGACTGAAGAGGAATGGCATCAGTAGTATGGCTTGCAGAGTTGTCTGGGCCTCTGATTTCTGAGCAAGAATCCTTTCCCTGTAATAAGAGGGGACTCTGAGTAGAGCAATATTCTTAACTAAATCCCTGTAATCCTCTTCAGTATCTAATGAATCTCTTCATTGGTTTGTATGCTGTAGGATACAAATGCAATGATGTGCATTAATTATAAAATCCTAAAAATTTAGGCAGAGGTGGCACAGCCCACGAATTCATCCCGAGATTGTACCACTGTCGTTCCTTATGGGGCTTTGTCTGAGCAGCTCCTAAAGACTTAGAGCGAGTGTAATCACTGCAGTTAGTTTATTCCCGTGCTCTACTCCTCACCGTTAGAAAGTTTTGAAGACTATTGGGAGAATTCCCTTTGTCTTTCCTCCACAGAATAAATAGCCCTTATTCTTCTAATCTTTCCTTATGTTTGTAGAGCTCCTATTGTTCCTATTGCTCCCTTATGGATTCTGTCCAGGTGACTGTATCTTCTATGCTTTTGTTGAAGTGAGAGCAGATGATGCAGAGTTAGAGACAGTGGCCAAGAGGCCACTGCATTCTTTGCCCCGTTATACATATTTGCAGCTTCCTCCAGCACACCACCCTCAGCATTTGTGCCCTAAGTATGGCAGTGGATGTATTTCCCCATGTTATGGATTGAGAAACCCACAACAATTTATTGTCGTTTAGGCAATTATTCTATCACCTGATGAACCCTCCCCACACAGGAAGGGGAATCAGGGAAAAAACAAGGAAACCCAAGGGTTGAAGTATAAACAGATTTAATAGAATAAGACTAGATAATTAACATCAATTTCGCTGAAGAACCAATATTGATCCCAATACCAATACAAAATATACAGGGATTATACTCAGCCCATTCCATCAGTAGAAAGCTGTGCACTCCCAGCAGGGGACAGCAGATGTGGGACATTGCGAGCGCTATGGCTTTGGGAGGAGGGGAAGGGCTCAGGGGTCTGGCACCAGGGCAAGAAGTTCTCAGGATCACAGTCATTAAGGGAGAGAGGGAGAACTTCACAGCAAACTTTCTAATTTATATTGAATGTGGTATTCATGGTATGAAATAATCCTGTTGGCCAGCTTGGGTCAAGTGCCCGGGTCTCGCTCCTCATCCCTGCACCTGGCTGACTTGAAAACACTGAAACCTTGAAACCTGCATACTGTAGCTGGTTATAAAGTAAATATTTTCACAAATTCAGACACCAGAGTCTTCTAAAAGTGCGGTTTTCCCCAGCAGTAGAAGATTAATTAGTCCTGTGTTGCTCAAACCAGGACACCCCAGGAGACCAAGATTGCTTCTAGTGCTGAAAAACACCTTCTGTTGAGGAACAGCAGATCGTAAGGGTCCCTAGATGGGGTGGCTGCAGCAGGACACACGTTGCAACGCACTAAATCTGGGATTTAAACCTCTGCAGTTGCCCATTCACCCTCTGCCCTTCAGAACCGCAATTGTTGTTCTGTAGCTCAGCCCTTTGTTACATTTTAACAAATTCTGTTACACTTTAACAGATTTGGGTTGCGTTTGCACTTCTCTTTCCCCAAGCAAAGAAAGTCGCAATAACAATTTTGGGGGCTATCAGGATGGCATTGGGAATAACCAATGAAATAACAGCCTCTGGGATACAGGCTGTGCCAGCCCTGTGCCTGCTCTGGCGTAGGCTGGGGGTCTGGGATGCAAGGCAGGGCAAGCACCATTAAAAAACAGACTGGGAGCAAGATTTGCAGAGAACAATTGTTTATTGCTTTCACTCCAGCATATGCATAATTTCACAGCACAGCAAGCAGCAGCCAGGGATTTTGCATAACATAGTTGGTCAGGGCATTCTGCACAATTTGCCCCTCACGTTTATCCCGGGTGAGTGAACAAGCTGTGGCAGGCACAGGTGGTGACCGCGGCTCCATTCGGGCTTCTCGCTCTCTGCCTTGTGCCATCTGCTCCTCTTTGCTCCTGCGAATACCATGCAGGATAGAGCAGAGAAGCAGAGTCCTGTTAAGGTTAGTCTGAGATCTGCCCCTCTTCCTTTGAAGTGCTATTCCTCTGGCCTTCAGGGGATCGAGCACACTTGCTACAGGCAAGGCCCCCATATTTGAAGTTTCATCTCATAGCTATGAGACATCTCTTTCCTCATGGGACATGATATTTTTGGAGGGGGAATCCCTTTATCTGCATGGCTAGAGTGAATTCTTCACAGAGAGGTCTTAGTTGTTTTCTCTCTGTTTTCACAGTGCTGTGGTACCTGAAGCTGATCACATCTGGGCTGCTGTGGTCCTGCTGTCCCCCTCGACACCAGATGCATGTTCTTGTGTTGTGCAAGCTCATACAATTAAGTGGTGAGCAGGCTCCAGGAGCTGCTCTGGCTGAGAAATAATGACTTTCTTTGTGGAGCCAGCTGCCAGCCCCCTCAACTGTCTCAGCATGTGGTCACATTAGAAGCAGTGCTAGCAAAAAGAAAAGGATGGGAATGCAGTTGGGAAGTGAGGGTTGTCAGGACTACAGCAGACCAGATTTGGTACCATTGACTGCCGTAGAATTGCACTGTCCATTTCGGAATGTGCTCACCTTGATGTGTGAGATGTACTTTGGGTGGGTCCATGCCTCTTCGCACAGCTCTCTGACCAACTCCATGGTGATACCCAGCTTGCTGCTGCTGCTGCTGCTTGAGGCAGAGCTGAAAGTGGTGTGTTGCTCATGCAGTAATAGGTTACAAATGGTGATGTAAAACACGCCACCATCTGCTATGGAGCTTGTGGTAATGGTAGGTGATTGAGCAAGGCACAGATCTCACAGGATTGCGGAAATGTGGCCTAAATGTACAGCTTTGCATCGCTTCCTCTGAATTCCCTCTCATACCTTCTTCTGAATATTTTTCCAATATGTCAAAATCACTTGGAATGCTAATCCTGTCAGCCAATATCCTGTCTGTCCCTCGCAGTTTCATGCCGTCTGCAAATTTAATACGAATGTTCTCTAGTCCGTCATCCAGGTTGCAAATGAAACTTTGAATGAAAATGGACCTGGGCCAGGTTCCTGTAGCCCAAAGCTTGATAGAAAAACGTCACCTGATTCATCCCTCAATTTTGACAGTGGTCCATTAATAATTACTCTTAGTATATTGTTAACCAATTAGGCTTTGTACCTACCTTCCATTAGTTTCAACTAAATGTCTTCAAAAATTCATCCCTCCCAACTGCGTCCCATCTTTGCTGTATCAACGGGTTCTCATTTACCAAGATGATGGGCACTTTCAGGGACAGTTTAATTGACCTCTGAAGGCGGCTTATTTCTACAGTTACGGCCACTTGAATGTATAGTATCTAATCCTCCCACCACGATGGGAAATTAACATGGTGATTTCACAACAGAATGACAATAAAGTAATTACCTGTCACTGGACTACATTTTCTGTTACCATTTGCAGAGCCTGGAAATCAGCATCTTCCCCTACCCTTTCTTTCATACCTGTGAATGAAAAAGATCTGCTGACTTTTTTTTTTTTCCACAGAAAAGCAAAAAAAACCCAAAGCCTCATTAGTGGTGACTGTTCTCCGTAGTTTTGCAACCAGCAAGGTCGTTTGTGCTTTTCTGCATGGAAGTGGAACACATTCGTGGCATCCCCATGGCAGTAAAGCTCACACACTGTTTAAAGCAACGGCTCCTTGCACACTCATCGATAGGCAGTTGGGGCTGCGAACCCAGCTGCTCCCAAAGTAAGCCTTTATAGCCACATGCTATGATATCGCATCTCCAGTGTCAGTCTTTAAAATACTGTGTTTGTTCTTTTATCTCACTGTTTTACAGTTTCCCTACTTGCTGCATGTAATTGCCACTAAAGTGATGGAAACGGCAGGTGATCCCTGCCTCCACTTCTGCCTGGAGGCCAATAGTTTGTGTCTAGAGGCAGCTTTGGGTTTTCCTGGTGAAAAGGTATTATTTGAACTGCACACATGTATCCTGACAACCCTGAAGACAAAATCTCCTCTACACATAAGCAGACAACCATCTAACAGAGTACAAAATACTTAATTAGCTTATCGCAATCACTTTAAGGGGAGTGAGGAAATGTTTTCTGCCACTGGATAGCATTTGTGTGGTGACACAAGTTCACTGTGGTGATGGTAGTCAGCTTAGAGATGTTATTTTCTTTCTTACTATACAAGAGAGAAATTGTAGAAATCATCAGATTTTTTTCCATTGTAACTGAATCATTTTGCTGGTTGTGATAAAGGAGTCTCTGTAGTAAGTTGGATAGAATTAGGTCACGGCAACAGGCAGTCAGTCTCTGAGGCTGCCAGATATTTCAGTTCTGACCTTTACTGTCCACAGTACTGGAGTTAATTATGACTAGAAAGTACTTACCATTTTTAGTCTTCACAGAAATCTCTTAGCCAAACTGCTTACTAATGATAACGTAGTGTCTGTTGGTAGCTTGTGTTTTTTTAAGACTGTGTGGCACCTACCACCTTTGTGGCAGCCCATGATAATGACCTGCACAATTGGGTTACATTTAGATGTTACATCTGGAAATCACTTAGCACAATGATACTATGTCTGTATGGTACAGGGGGCCTGAATTCCGTTTGCCCTGTGCCTTGCTAGGTAATACATACTGCTATAAATGCAAGGTAAATATGATACCGCTCTGATGGTTACTATTTTATATTAACTTTCTGGGGTATAAATTAGTATCTGGTTCAGGACAGTGATGAGAACATCTTCAGACGGAAAGACGTTAAGTCTGTATCTTCCCCTATGGCTGGCCGAAAAGCTGTGGTGTGTGGTACTACATGTGTAATTGTGACTTAGCAGTTCTGGAAACTGCCGGAGAACTTCCAGAAAGGTGCTGATCCCGTCCCGCTACTTGGAAGTATTAGGGAAAAAAATAACAGCAAAGGCAGGAAAGCCCCAGTCGCCCACAAAAAATCTATCTTGAAATAGAGAAACTTGATCTGACAGCATCAAATACAAACAGATCTTTCAGAAAAATGTTCAAGGTCTCTTTCAAGACAATGTCTACTGCAGAAGCATTGGGTTATTGTCCCCTGCAAGCAGTAAAAAGATCACAGTAACAGTAAGAGCTGTGTGGGAGGTCCTTCACAATATGCCTTGATTAAGCAAAGATGCGTGTGTGTTTAATTCTAATTTTACTGTCTGAAAGAAGAAATAAAATCCGTAAGGAAAATGTATTCCTAAACTCAATGAAATCAACCAGTCTAATAGCTTTAATGCCAAAATATCTGCCCACAGTCTAATCAGGGAGACGTTTTATGAAGCAAAAGCCTCTGACACTGCTATGGCAGTGTCAGCCAACTCTTGCTTGAATAAAGCTACATAGAATGTAATTTAAGAATTTTCTAAGCTGCCGATTTCACAGCTATGGAGATATTTCTCCTTAAAGCAAAGGAAGCAGGAATATTAGTAGTCACTGTTGTAGGTTACCACCCTCCAGACTTTTTATGAATAGGATCTAACATTTCAAGCTTTAAGCATTCATTATTTTTTTTTTTAGCTCCCAGGAACTACAGTATCCATTTTATTAAAAACCCTTTCAAGCTTCCCAGCAAGTTTCCTTATGAAATCCAGCTGATTAATTCTGCTACAATTAACTAATATTCTCTTTTTCCTTAAGGATTTACCCTTCTCTATCAGTTCAGATAAATATCTAATTGACCCAAGGCATCACAATAAAGCAATGATGAAAAGACAAAGTGTAGAGAAGGACTCCTATAAGGGGGGGGGGGGATAATTTCCACAGTCATAGCCCTCATAACCCCCCCACCCCAATTCTTATTCTGATTGTTTAAACATTTAAGGCATTCTTGGTTTTTAAAAATACTTTTTTTCCCCTAAAGTTCAGGCCTTGAAATAACATATCTACAAATTATGTCAAGGTAGTGAACATACTTCAGCTACAAGTTTCCAAGGATATATTACAAACAGTTGTCTACAGAAATGTTGTTTTAACACCTCTTCCTCGTAGACATCCTGGATACTCATGTCACATATTTATTGTCAATAAATGTTTGCAACAACTTGCAAAAGGATTTGGGCATTTGCCCGCAGCCTAAATTCAATGCAACTCAAGATATAAACATCACTGGTTTAAGCTTTTGCAGTATATTAGAAACAGCAACTGGTTTTTCAGTGTTTGTTTTTATATGGTTCCCTACAGAGACTGAAGAGACTAATTTCTTTCCCCAAGCACAGGAATAACAGATGGTGTCAGTCAGGTAGACCTGCCAGGGTGTGTATGAACAGACAATCAAGAGATGAGAAGATTTACTTTGGAAACACAATAGAGAACAAAAGCCAAAACGTCTCTTTTCGTAATTGCTTGGGTGAGAAGATTCTCCTTCCTTCTTCTTCTTCTCCTGAGCCCAGGACGGCAGTAAGGGGATCAGCTCAGACGTATTTGAATGCAGCTTGAAATTTAAAAAGGAAGGCTGGGGCAGGGACCAGACTGAGGGTCCTGCAGAAGGAGCT
This sequence comes from Rissa tridactyla, assembly GCF_028500815.1. Classification (NCBI taxonomy): domain Eukaryota; kingdom Metazoa; phylum Chordata; class Aves; order Charadriiformes; family Laridae; genus Rissa; species Rissa tridactyla. Next base: position 109,958,502 of record NC_071468.1, on the reverse strand, counting down.
TGAATCCTGAACTGTTGAGCAAAAGGGACTCTCATGAACTACGAAAACTTTGCTTTTCCATTTAAAGGCTTCTGACAGATAAGTAGTCAGAAGAACAGAGATAAGGCCTTTCTATCTCTAAAACCTAAGAATATGTTTGAGTGCTGGCTTGCAAAAACACTTTTCTGTGTTGCAGCAAGCTTCTCTTGATTGTAGAGTTCATGGTAGTTTGGTATCCAAGTGAGATTTGCGATCCACCAAAGGTGTCCCTGTGGGAGCTATGGGTCAGTTAGAAGCTGCTCGTGAAGCCAGTCACCAGACACTGTTTCCAGGACAGGTGGGCTACGGCACAAAGGAGTGGCTCAGGGTCTCGTGCTGAGAAAGAACAATTCCAAAAAATATGTAGAAAAGGTGGAATAACCAACTGGAAATGAGGCAGTGTTTGAGATTTTCTCACATTTATATTTCATTCTTCAGAGAATTCCTGACAGAAGAGGTTAGGAGAACAAACATATGTTTTCCAAGGCACTGATTCATAGAAAACCATAAAAAATTGGAATACGCAAATCATATGCATAGCTTCTCTCATGACGAAAGGTTTGGTGTGTCTCCATTCATAGAGCGTCTTGAGTGAGAGCATGAGGCTGCTCGACCTGGTCTGTCAAAGCCCTTTCAGCCTTTGGTCATAGCTCTGCCCATTTCATATCTGTGTGACTCATTCTTGAGCAACAAAAAGGGGGGGATTTCCTGTCGTGGTAGCTCAAGCCGGGACATATCTATTTGTTCAGGTGTAGACCACAGAGACACAAGGTGCCTGATAAGAGCCCTGCGTGGTGGCTGCATGGTGATGGTGTTTGAAACAGATTGCTCTGTTTCAATACCCTCTCTCTAAAATGGAGTAATGTCAGGTTAAAAGAAAAGAAAATTACTTTTCAGTGGAAAATTAAAAAAAAAAAAAATTCAAGTTAATATTGTTTTGTTCTGCCTTCTTAAAACATTAATGTGTTAAGGAAAAAGATGTTTCACTTCTATCTTACAATGCCTTTTTATAACTTTTATAGTTATAATTCAAATATTTTAGAATTTCTCATTTTAGAAAAAGATGCTACTTTTTGTCCCGATTTATGGCAAAATATTAAAAAAAGTCTCGGTGGTTTTGACCAACTCCAATTATTTTTGACACCATCAGCATCTATCTATCTATGGGAAAAAGCTAATTTATTTTCAAGCAATCTTGTCAGCTCTTCGAGGGAACTGTGAGATGAGTGAGGAGGGCAGGAGAGAGATGTATTTATAGAGCTCAGTTCCAAGTTGTCTTGAGCTGGTGACAGCAGCGCACAAGACGGCCTGGCCCTGAAATGCTGAGGCGGGACAGCTGGTTTGCTGTCCATCTGGAGCACCGTACTCTGACACTTGAGATCATGGGATACTGAAAATACAATTTGCTGGATGTGGTTCCCCATGTCCCACGTGACTGTGACTCTCTTCACGCAGCTACCGGCCTTGAAATTCCTGCCTCTCTGAATTCCCTCTCCCTCGAAAAAGAGCAAACGCACTTAACCGCTCTTTGATAGCCGGGATAACTGCCAGGATGCTGGGAAAAGAGGGAACTTCAGGCAGAAAGTCAGGTAATAAGTAGCCTTTGTAGAGGAGTTTGTCAAACACTGTTTGTCAATAGAGGAGTTTGTCAAATATTGTTTGCTGCAGAGATTCCAGGGGGACTTGGAATGAGATTAACCAAGACCACTGCCTGTAGTTCAGCTTTACGGTAGGCTGGCTGCTGTTCTCGCTGCCTGCTGCAGGAAGGATGTGGCTCTAAAGCCCCTTGCAGCTCTTCCCAGAGACCAGAGCATCCTGTTTGTTATTACAATAAGTTATGTTCTAGTGTACGCAGGCACATGTATACAGAAGTGTAAAATATATACAGAAGTATAACTACTTCTCAAGCAAATGTGAGAAAGACAGCCCATTCTGAGCAGGATATTTATTCCCTTCGCAACTGTTCCTTTCCTTCTCAGAGGTTTCTTCTGTTCCAGCTCACACAGAAAATTTACTCAAACTCCTGAACCGGCAAAAAAAACAAACCAAACCAAACCAAACCAAAACCAAACCCAAACCCAAAACTCTTGAGGGAAGCAAACTAGGTTAATTATCTCACTCACAGAAAATCACCTACTGCTTTGGTATGAAGAGGTGGTGTGCGGGAAGCAGGAGCTGAGGACCTTGCTGGGAGTTGCACACATACCTGGCCTCTGCTTCCGTCGCTTCCTGAGGACTCCAGCACTCGTGGGGCCACAAAGAGCCCAGAAAAACCCCAGTACTTCAGGATTTATATTAAAATTCTAGTTTCTTAGGACTACAAAGACATTTTTTTTTAGACCTCACCCCTTATTGGCATGGTGATTCATTGCTCTGCCTCTAGCATTAGTCACAATATTTTGGAATTTATTTCAGTAACTCTTGAGAGCTTTGCTTTCAGATGTAAAGTGCAGCTGAAAACCACACTAATGTAAAGAATGGTTTTAGCGATGGGTAGGAAGAGCAGGGATTACCCGGGCTACTGGAAAAACTTACTCCATCCTGCAGTCAGATTCCTCATGCAGTCAAAGGGGAAAGCAGAGGCTTCTAGTGAGTATAAATTAGCCTGGCAACAATAACTTTAATTATGGTACAGCCACGAGAAAATTCGAAGTCCGCTTCATCCTTCTTTTCCAAAAGTAAATTCAGCTTTCTTCTGAGAGATACATATTAAAGATTGTAAAAACAATTCTGTGTCCCATTTCCTGCGTGGGACCTTAATCTTGTAAAAAAATATTCATTGCACTCAAAGGTTATTTCTGTCTTGTTTTGACACTACAGATTTAAAGAATGAGATCATTTCTGTTGGATGCCCAGCTGTTTAAGAATCTGCATCTCTTTTTAAGAAGTGAAAGAGGAAAACACAGTGTCCTTGCCAGAAAAACAATCAGATAATAGGATTGCATTTTATCTAATTGGGAAAAAAGAATCAGACATGATGTGATGTGTGGATGAATCAGCACAGACAAGAATGCCTGTGACCCAAAAAATGTTTAATCTTGAAGTAACTGCCATACTGTGTGTAGTATTACTTTTACCTCTTGCACTGTAGTTTTTCATCTTCACTGCATTATGTTCCTAATATGCTAGATTTACATGCTGTGCTAATTCTGCTGATTTTATCACAAGTTTTAGGACTGTTGTTTATCTTCTTAAGGCCCAGTTCTAGAAGCGATAGAGGAGGAGTCTTGGATATCATTTTAGTTAAAGGCTAGTTTCTAATCACCCCGACTACAGGAAAAAAATATAAACATAATGAAGATCAAGCTAGAGTTTCTACAATATTTCAGTGCTGCCCATCGCTTGATTTTTTTATTATTTTTTTTTTTTAAGCTGGGGACTGGCAGAAGAGCTTATGTGTTTTACATCCTTACGCAATTTAAACCATCAGTGGAAGTTAAGTAGGAGTTGCAACATGCAGCAAGATTATTACTCCAAATTTTATATCAGGAGAAGGTGAAAAAGAAAGGCTATGAGGTTTGCTTGGTGGTTAACATACAGTCACTGCCTTGCTGTCGCTAGACATTTTGGGTGGAATACAATATGGTCACTGTGTTTCCAGAGAAATTATGTTTTTCCTCCCTTTACCATTTCTTTAGATTATTTCTTATTTAACCATTGTTTGTGGCTTTGTATTTAAAGGACCATTGAAACAGAAGAATTATAGTCATTTGAACAAATTTTGGCATGTTGATTGATTTATTATGATGTTTGCAGCACAGAGAGATCGTTTAATTATAGCAGAAGGCACTTCTCCTTTACATGGAATTGTTCAATTATTAAATCTGTGGTGGGTCTAGAAATGGAAAGAACGACTGAACTTGAACAATAACGCAAAAGACAGACACTGCTAATGCTATGCTGGGATGCGGTTAAAGACAGAGCTCATGGGAGAGCAAAGTACTGGCACGGATACAATCATCATATCATCAATTAATTATTATTCAGTATGTTTTCCGCCAGACTCTTAATGCTGATGAATGAAAACAAATTCTGAAGCCATCTCTGCTGGTATACCCTTACCCTTCTGAAGGGATATGCCACTTTATTACAACTCCTGAAGACAGAGATCCAGAAAAGTCTTATATTTGGTCTGTTTGATGGTGTCGTCTTGATTTGCTACAGTGGCAACAGTTATATCAGGACATATTGGAAATGAGGCAGAATTTCTAACAAACACCTTTAGTATTATTGTAACTTAAATGCTGTTGAAATTAAGAATAGGTAAAGTTCCACTGAATATTTTTATTATGTTCCTACATTATATGTTGACAATTATAAATCCTTGCATACCTGAGGAGCCTGAGCCGTTTTCCTGTTCAACTCCTCTATAGCTACTGAATTATGTATCTTGATTCTGCCACTCTCTCCTCCTTACAAAGTGTCACAACTGAGCTATCACTCTTAAACTGATAATAGACTTTTTTTTTTTTGCACGATGTTAAATAATGTCAGGAACTTTCAGCCACCTGATGCCAAAAGAACAGCAGGTTTTTAAAAGGATAACAAAACCCACTCTCACAGGGATAATTGGAGCTTTCACAGGCATGGGATGTGAATGCTAAGAGGGTATAAGCCACCCGGCATTTTAGCTTTGTATCCTGATCACCTACAGAGCAGGCAACGTGATGAAGTATTTTTCAACTCCTTGTTATCACACGCTGCTGTATCTTTACAATGTTATAGTCATACCCGACATCTTCTTGACCTCTGGTCACGATGGCCTTTGCCTCTTTCATAGAATCGTAGAACAGTTTGGGTTGGAGAGAACTTTAAAGATCATCTGGTTCCAACCCCCTGCCATGGCCACAGACACCTCCCACTAGACCAGGTTACTCAAAGTCCCATCCAGCCTGGCCTTGAACACTTCCAGGGATGGGGCCTCCACAAATTCCCTGGGCAACCTGTTCCAGTGTGTCACCACCCTCACAGTAAAGAATTTCTTCCTAATATCTAATCAAAATGTCCCCTTTTTCGGTTTAAAACTGTTCCCCCTCGTCCTATTGCTCCACTCCCTGATAAAGAGTCCCTCCCCATCTTTCTTGTAGGTCCCCTTTAGGTACTGGAAGGCTGCAATAAGGTGTCTCTGGAGCCTTCTCTTCTCCAAGCTGAAAAACTCTTCTCCCAAATCTCAGCCTGTCTTCCTAGGAGAGGTGCTCTAGCCCTGTGATCATCTTCATGACCCTCCTTTGGACCTGCTCCAACAGGTCCATGTCCTTCTTATGTTGGGGGCCACAGAGCTGAATGCAGGACTCCAGGTGGGGTCTCATGAGAGCACAGCAGAGGGGCAGAATCACCTCTCTTCGCCTGCTGGCCACACTTCTTTTGATGCAGTCCAGGATGTGGTTGGCTTTCTGGGTTGTGAGTGCACATTGACGGCTCATGTTGAGCTTCTCATCCACCAACACCCCCAGTCCTTCTCCTCAGGGCTGCTCTCAATCCATTCTCCACCCAGCCTGTATTTGTGCTTGGGATTGCCCCAACCCACCTGCAGGACCTTGCACTTGGCCTTGTTGAACTTCATGAGGTTCACATGGGCCCACCTCTGAGGTCTGCTCAGGTCCCTCTAGATGGCATCCCTTCCCTCCAGCGTGTCAACTGCATCATACAGCTTGGTGTCACTGGCAAGATTGCTGAGGGTGCACCCAGTGCCACTGTCCATGTCACTGACAAAGATGTTCAACAGCTCTGGTCCCACTACCAACCGCTCATAGTTAGCTAGGAAAAAATTGAATTGGAAACACCAATAAACTTCCAATTGAAGACAGCCCACTATAACCAGATGTTATAATAGTTAATGTCTGCCTCATTTTTGGCGTATTTCAAAGACAATAGCTTTCCCAAAGAAGAAATTATAAATAAAATTTGGTAAGGATAAAGAACTAAGAAATACTTTAAAGACATCTGGAAGATCTTTTTGGTGAATTTATTAAACGGCCAGAAAGTTATGATTCCTCACTTGAGAGAAAACACAACCTTGGCTAATATCCCATCCTAGTTCAGGGAAGACGAAAATTAAAAATAGAAAAATTGTTTACGAGAAATGTAAAAAAAATCAGAAATGTGCAAAGTTGATGAAGGAAGCTAAAGGCATCAAAGAACATCTATGGTCTGCAAGGCTTAAAGCAGTATTTCATTTCACCTGGGGAAAAGGTGGCTTGCGCTGACTGAGGAGGACCTTACTCATAGAGACAAAGCTTAAAAGACTCTTCGTCCACAAGAGAAAGGCTATGCAAAAATCAGTCATGAATGGGAAATAGAAGGTAGAAAGGGGTAGGTTTCAATGGGGTGATCCACATAAGCCGAAGCAACAACTGCTGCCAAAATGGTCACCTCTACTTGCTCCCATCCCTGGGCTGCAGCCGCCTGTTCCCAGCCCCTCCCTTGCACTGCCGCTTGTCTAACCACCTAGTGCGTGAACTAAGGGAGTTGAACCAGCAAAAATGTATTGACATGTATTTTTTGTGGCTTTTGGTAGCGTGTTTTCTGTTAGTTTGGATTTTTTTTAAACTGTGATAGGATCAGGCAAGCATCAGCAGAAGGGTAAGGCAAAGGGCGGGGAAGGGGAGGGGGACTGCATTTAAGCAGCAGCTTGCCATTGGAATGGCTTTGCTGTGTTTAACACCATACCCTTAAACTCACCTCTTTGGAAAGTGTTTTGCTTTATAGTTCCAACCAATCACAAAAGAAGAACATCCCTCCTCTAATTTATTTGTTAAATAATGCGCAAGGAGTGGGAAGTAGTAAATGTTGTTGTGGTTGCAACTGCTGCTTTCTCCTGTGTTATTTTGCTTTCTTTCTTCCTGGAGCAAATGATGCGAAGAGCCTACAGCTACAAGAGCCTTTACAAATGCATTTTATCTCCTTTGTCTTTCTTATAGTTTGTGCTTTTTTTAAAAATAATGGAACAAAAACAGTTTCAAAAGACACAGCTGTTAAGTTAGCTTTTAACAGGAAAATGGTATACAGAGCAATTGTGACAAACTGTAAATTGATTTAATTCAGGTTGTCACATTTTTACACGTCATACACTTTTTAAAAAGATGCATAGTTTCTTGCTTAGATCAATACTTACAGCCATAGATTTTTCTCCCCAGTTCTTCAAGGAGTGAAGTACTACTTGTCTCTGTGTTTCCCTTCCTCTTCTTAAAAAACATCTTGGAAGAGCTTCAAGGACCACTTGTGATCTTATAATATAATATTTTTATCTTTGGGATTTCCACAATGTCCCCACCAAGGATGGAAAGAGCAAAACTAAATCAAGTGGACTAAGCCCAACCTGTACTTTCTAGACAATGCGCGGCTGGCTGCACCCTGGAGCTATGTGGAGTCAGTGCTGGCACCCATCTTGTAGAGACTGGAAGAGAATATACCACGGATGTACTGTCCACTCATGTGCATATGCAATAATGCCAGGGTTTTGATCAAGAATAAAGCTTTTATACATGCAGAAATCACAGAGAAGAACACGGGCAAAAAAGAAAGCAATGCAGTGATACCGATACCTGGTATAAGTAGTGCTTGTGGAATCATAGAATCATAGACTAGTTTGGTTGGGAAGGGACATTTAAAGGTTATCTAGTCCAGGCCCTCTGCCATGAGCAGGGACATCTTCAACTAGATCAGGTTGCTCAGAGCCCTGTCCAACCTGACCTTGAACGTCTCCAGGACTGGAGCATCTACCACCTCTCTGGGCAACCTGTGGCAATGTTTCACCACCCTCATTGTAAAAAATTTTGTCTTCTGGCTGGGGTCTCCTGTAGCAATCAATGGCTTCAGAAATACTCAGCTAAGGTGAATTTTACCTGACAGAAGCATCAAAGCCTCAGAAATGCCCTCCTAATGGATTTTATGGTATGAGCACCATTCCTGCCTCCCATTTATGATCAACTAGTTCTTTTGAGCAGTTCTTTTAGTCACCAAATGACATCTCTGTGGAAATCAGGGTGATTTTTAATTTGAAAAAAGTTGTTTAGGAATGTTATTTATCTTCTATGATGTTAATCCCAACTGGAAGGAAAAAAAAAAAAAAAGAAGTAAAATACAGTGGGGCCATCAGCTTTCTTCAGTGATAGGGTGTTGAAACTACTGACTTAATCCTCTGTTCAGGGCTGCAGGATATGCACGCTTTACCCTGTCATGTGAAGTCAGTGACGGATAGGATTCTTTCTTTTCTCCTAAGTAACAAATAGTTAAAGATTAGGTCCCTCTTCTTTTTCTACCTGCTATTGATTTAATTATTTCTTTTCAAAAGCAACAGCTGGTCTGCTAAAAACAGATTGAAGAGAAGGGTCTTGAAATGTAGCGAAAAGGCAATAAAGTTGTGGTTATTCTACTCTTGAACTGAAAATGAGTTTTACAGGTGTGCATTCACCCTCCTCACTTGCAAACCCTCTCCGAGATTCCTACTCTGCTCCATCCCAGTCCATGTCCCGCTTGCTGTGAACTCTGCTGAGAAATCTCCTTGCCAAATTAGAAGTTTCACCAGCTGGTAAGAGTTACCCTACCTGTATAAACAATTCTAACAATATTTATGTGTTTCTATGACTTAGCTGTGCCCCTTCCTGAAACTCCATCTTTTCAAATACAGGAGTGAAATATTGCCCAACTTGCCCATGTACCGTAGTGTAACAGCCCTGGGACCCTGTCCTTAGATCCTCTCGTGAAAATGGAATTGATTGTATAGGCCTAAAATTCCTTTTAATGTAAATTACCAGTCTCAGACACGAAGAATTTGCTGTCTGTATCATCAGAACTTTCAGAACAATTTCTGAGATCGGCAAGTCCAGCGCTAAACCTTCTGTAACTGAATGCAAATACAGGACATTTCTGAGGGAAGGTACAGGAGCCACGCAGTAAAATGTATGTTTTAAGACGAAGGACTTCTTTGTTTCTTGAAAGAGCAATATTAATTCAGCCACACACACATAGAGAGAGATAATACATACACCTTCCAGCGTAAGTCCCCCCCGAACGTGTGTGTGGCGGGTATTTAGCCTTGGCTACGGCTGACGGCGGTGGCGAGCCAGAGTAGCCCACGGACCTTATGCGGCAGCGCCTCTTAGTGAGAGAAGGGAATTCTGCATTTAGTTGGTATGGGAGCAGAAATATTTTTGCTTACCCTTCCTTTTGCTTCATTCCAAAGTCACTGACACAGTACACAAACATTTTAACTTCCAATAACACATATCTGAGAATTATTCTTACTATTCAAGCTTTAGTTCTTGTTACATTTACGGCTGTGCACGGACGAGCATTGCAGTCTCCCCTTCAGATGATGGGTTGACTTTTAGCATATTTTTTAATCTAATAATATAATTTTAAAGTCCAAGAAAAATCTATTATGTTATTGAAAAAATGTATTACCTTCAATTTATTCAAGATGCTTTTTGATTATGAGATGTTGAATTTGTTGACCATTAGAATTTCAAAAGAGATTGCAGTCTGAATTCTTCTTCAGTCAGGAATTTTATCCCAGGTAAACTGGCTGAAATTCAATGGGAGCCTTTTATTTATTCAGAGGTATTGATATTATGGTATAACTTTTCAAACAACTTTTGCAACTCACTGGGTTTCAGTCTGATGGTATCCTTTAAAAGCGTAACAGAGGCCAGCATATTAGTGAGATACCTGATCAACCTGAGTTCAAAAGACTCAGACAAAATTAGTTATTTGGATGTGAAAATAAATAAATAAAAGGAGTACAAGAAGAGTGAAAGATGCTAAGTGAAACTCGTTTAATCCAACATGGTCTCTAGAATAGAGGCTGATTCTAAGTTCTTGATACAGATTACTCCAGTTAGAAAAAAGGCATGTTTATTATTTTTAATCTAACAACTGTAAACCTTTTATAACATCCAGGATATTGTGTTGGGAAAAACTGGTAGCCTATGTATCTTTCTTCCTATGCCCAGAAGTACTTCATTGTATGCCAAGGATATTTGAAAAAAGAGTGACTCAACAGGTCAGATGGGGAACTATGATAATGAAGTAAGGATGTAATGCTGTAATACATGTGGCACTAATTTTGAACATGTCAAAAGACCTAAGGAGTTAATGCTGGATTTCTTCTATGCTTTTCAAACATTTGCATTGGAAGCTTCATTATGTGTTGATTTAGAGTTTCCTCTGGTTCTTTATCTCCTTCTTGAGACTCATTTTCTATCAGACTTCTTTATTCGCATTCTAACATTGGCGCTACCCACCAGATGAGCTGGGGTCGTGTCATCCTGAGCAAATGGCCAGGGCATAGGAACAGCCTTGGCTCTTCTCCCTGCTTTTCCAAAGGGTCTATGCATACCCTTACCAGGCTTGGGGCGGGTGTGTGGGGCTAGAGGTGGCTGCCCATGAGTTTTTGAAGCTATTGGCAAATTGCAGCCACGTTTGGCAGAAGGATTGGGGTTGTAAGGCAAATCAGAAACCCAGTCCGGGGTGAGGTATCTGATTTGCAACAGCATTTTGGCTCTACCAAAGCTCTTCTCCCACAGGTCCCCGTGAAACAAGGGAGAGAAGCAGTTGCGGTTGAAGGCCTCCAGAGGGAGATCCTGCCCATCTAAACCCAAGTGCCTAAATACAGCTCCTTAATTCCACCCTGAATTCCTGAAAGTTTCAATGAAACTGGATGGCCAGGGTGTGGAAAGGGAAGCTATAAATACCGTGGCTGAAGGAGCAGCTGCAGCATGAGTTCACCTGTAATTGGTGGTAAGAGAGAATCTGAATTTGAAAAAAACACCCTAATTCCTCCGGTTGTGGGAAAAGCTGTAACCAGAGTTCACCGACCCTGTAACCCCAGTCATCTGGAGAACCCTTCATTGGGTCCAGTAATCATTCATTACATGAGAAAGCAATGTCGAATTATCAGGCTGGATATGTAGACCTTACTGAGTGTTAGGAATTCTTTACATAGCTGAAACCAGTGTAAAGAGACGTGGAGGAACAGCTGTGGTCACAGAGAGATGGTACAAACCAGAAGGAAATCCCTGGCAAAGCCAGAAATGGATGTGTTTTGAATTCAGGGAGTTAAATTCACTGGAGTGTGGTTATACCTATTTAAGTGAAAATACGTTACAACAATGTTTTTGAGATGCCGTTCCCCTGGGTGAGCTCTGGTAAACAACTACTTCTTTTCCAGAATGCTACTTGTACTGAATTGGTTTAACAAAGGCATAAATTGTGGCAGTTTGAAGACCACAAGTAGGAGGAGATGCTGAGGAGGGTTGGCTGCCCGTGAGAGTTGTGATGAAGGTGGTGAGGGGTCTGGAGAACAAGTCTTATGAGGAGCATCTGAGGGAGCTGGGGTTGTTCAGCCTGGAGAAAAGGAGGCTGAGGGGAGACCTTCTCGCTCTCTACAACCACCTGAAAGGAGGCTGTAGAGAGGTGGGGGTTGGTCTCTTCTCCCAAGTAACAGGCGATAGGACAAGAGGAAATGGCCTCAAGTTGCACCAGGAGAGGTTTAGATGTTAGGAAAAATGGTTACACTGAAAGGGTTATTAAGCATTGGAACAGGCTGCCCGGGGAAGTGGTTGAGGCACCATCCCCGGAGGTATTTAAAAGACGGGTAGACATAGTGCTCAGACATACATAGTTTAGTGATGGCTTTTGTCAGAGTCAGGTCGATGGTTGGACTAGATGATCTGAAAGGTCCCTTCCAACCTAGGGGATTCCATGATTCTGTGATTCTGTGAAGCCCCTGATTGGGCAGAACCGTAGTTCTGCGTAACATCTCAGTGATTATGGAGAGCAGAAAACATCAGAAAAGATGGTCCTGACCAAACATCCTCAAGGATGACAGTAAACATAACCAACAACTGTTCTATATCAAAGAGCAGTAACAGAATCAAAGCGCCAACACAAAAACTCAGACTCCCTTAGAGATGTGCAAGAGCTGATCAAATCTCATGGAACAGTAGCTACGTTTTTCTGTAGACAAAGAGTTACTTTTGTGTATTTGGTTGTTGTTGACTTTTGTCACCAATAAGGTGTGTTGAGGGGGTTGTCCAGTTAGGATGGGTGTTGAGAGAGTGGGGGGGGGTACCAGAGGGAGTAGAGCATATGGCCTACAAGGAAGGGTTAAGGGAGCTCTGCTTGTTTCACCTGGTGAGAGGAGGCCAAGGTAGAGACCTGCCGAGAAGTTAATGCATAGAAGGGTAATCTCAGTGGGAAAGAGAGACAGTGAATATCACATGAAATCCCAGATGTACCCACAGAGCATCGGCACACGGCTATGAAGTGCATGTGAAATAAGTCCTCCATGGTCACTGAGCCGAGGCAGTAGGTCTAGCATCAGATGGCCAGCTGTAACACACTTAAATGGAAGAACCAGCACATCCCCGAGGTTGCAGCATACACACAGACCAAAGTCTGTCCAATTTCAGACCAGCTTCTGTTTGAGATTTCTGTAGAAAAATGTACCTCTAATATAACTCTATAAATATGCAAGTACATTGATAACATATTGCTCAGTCATAAGGAGCTTGTGACTTCATATGGCTATGCTGATTCAATTAAAAATATTTTTCATTTATCTAATACAAAAGCACAAAAGGCAGCATATGACACCTCAGAGAGAAACAGAATTTTCAATTATCAAGGCAAAATAATGTAGAAAATCTGCTACATTCACCAAAAAAATAAAAGTAGAATGCAATGTTTGGTAAATAATTCTAAAGTTGGGATTGAAAATAGAAAATTAAAAGTATTGATTAAAAATTTTTAAATGTTTTAAGAAAGTCCCGCTTTGTGCGAATATCTATTTTCAATAGTTTTTACTGTAAAAAATATTTTATATGGATATTACCCGGCAAATCACAGCTATGCTCTTGTAGAAACACCCAACCTCAAAACGAGGCATTTCTGATCTCTGCAAAGTTTGAACGCATCAGATATGTTCTTCATGAGTTATTCGGGTTTACTAGTTTATCTCTGATCATCTGGTTTAAGGCAAAGTCGGGTTATGTAAACTCCTTAACTAGTCCTCCATCTAACATTCTTCATTATCTTTATTTTTCCTTTTAATTGGCAACCACCATCTTTATGTCAGCCAGTTTGCGGCTGGGTTTTGCTCGTCAGCCACTTCGTGTACCAGAGAATAGTTACGCAGCTTTGGCTTCTTGCTTTGATACTTCTTTTTTTTTCTGAGCATTTGATCCCTTACTCATGCTGACAGCCGAGGCCGGTTTGAGTCACACTCTTGTGAGAATCCTTCCTGAAGATTTTAGTATTACTACAAGATCTGTCACAGCGTGAAACAAAGCGTATCGTGTTCCTGTCTAGAAATGACTTCCCAGAAAGTTTTGGCCCTGATCCTGCATGTACAGACACACAGAAGGACATCGATACTTGACTAACACCCAAAACCACTGTAAATATCTCAAGCATAAAGCTATTTATATAAGCATATGTTTGTAAGTTGCCGACTACTGCTGACACATGTACGAAGAAAGATGATTATAATACAATTGAATACAGAATTTGATACAATCTGGCTTTGGTTTAATAAGGTGAAATCAAATAGATAAACAAGGTTCTTTTATTCATGAGCTCTTGAAAACTGTCCTCGGCATGTATGAGTCCATTTGGAGTGGAGTACCTGGCCCAAGTATTTTATAGGTTGGAAAGGGAAGTAGAGAAAAGCAGGAGTGAAGTGCATCGAAGCACTGAAGCCGATAGGTACAGAGGGAGGATTTGTCTCCCTTCCCCAAATACAAAAAATAGCCTGAACTGAATGGAAAAACACAGATGCTTGGCACCATCCTAGCCCAAGTTAGGCAATCACAGAACACATTAAACGATCAAGAGAAGAGTAAGTAATGGATCTGTGAATCCTACTTTTGTTACGTTGGTGGACACATAGAGAAAACCAATGGAAAAGAATAAAATGAATAAACTCCAAGAAGTTAATAATTACTTGGGCTGCAATTTCTAGATCTGTTTATGGGGAAATATAGTCAGAGGCTACGTCTGACTGCTAAGGGCTGTAAATTGCAATGCCTTGCTTGTGACAGAGGTCCGTTTTGCCGGGTGGTGATGAATCAAGCCAAAGGTTGACTGGTTCAGACAATTTTTCTCCCAGTTTCACGTGGTGTATATCAAGTGTTTGGGCTTAATATTTCTAAATAAATCACTGCATTTAAGCTTACAGGAACAATCAGGTGTTGTAAAATGTCATTTATTTTTGAAACTTCAGTAGTCTGATTTTTTTAATTACTCTAATGAGGAAAATGAAAAAATATTAATTCCAATATTGAATTTCACTTTCTTGGACTAAATAAATGTAGTTTCCTATGAAGTTATAAGAAAACAGAGAGCTGAAAGCCATTCTGGTTTGTGTCCATGAGTCTCCATCGACCTTCTCACCTTCTTCTGACCCAAGCAGTCACTAAGCTCGGGGCGCTTACCCTCAATTCCCTTGTGCCAAGAATGATACAAGCCAAGCACCACCGTGGAGTGAAACAGAAAAAGAAGAAAGTGGGGAAGGGGGAATCTGTGCATAGGAAAATACGATCCTGAGACTGTAATGGCCCAAAAGCACAAGTTTCCATTAGTGAAACCTCAGCCAATGGCCTGGAGCTCATCCTGATGAACTTCACGCAGGGAAAACACGACTCCTCTGCAGCTTAAAGCAGTGTTGCACTGCAGGGGGCTGATGTTTTGCTCATAAGGAGCACTGTCCTGGGCTTTGGTAGGCAGGGCATCCTGCTGGCACCGGCACTGATGGAGCTGAATTATGTTTGCTGCTTCCAGCTCCTCGCCAGCATCACCTCCCAGCTGTGCCGCCGGCGCCTCGTCGTCCCCAGGCCTCATGCGGCCCCCATAAATGCAGTGCCACTTGATTTCCTTGTCCACACAGCTTCTCACTGAAGGCGCTCAGAGATGTATCTATCACCTGTCACGAGAGTTTCACTTACGTATGTTGCGTAAAGAGCAAAATCCGAGTGACGCACCTGATTTCGTGCAGCTTACCCACTCCTTATCTCTCACCCGCACAAGCACACACCTTGAGCCCCTCTTTCTGAAACTCCTTTCCGAGGCTGTCAAGCTGTACCCTTATCAGTCCAGAAGTGCGACTCTGCACCGTTGACCTCTGTCCCAGCAACACTATGATGAATATAGCAATTTGTTTTCTTGGCACAGTTTCTGTGTGATACAGTAGATAAATTAAATCAATCAAACAAGCAATCCACCTATCCCAAATGGTAATAAAAAAACGTAAGAACTGATGTATTGAATCGGGCCAGAGGTCCGTCTAGTTCATTAGTCTTGCCTTGAAAATGCTGACACAAGATGCTTGGGAAGGAGTGGACGCGCAAGGAAAGCATGTGGTGACTCTTCCCCAGTTCACCGCCCACCCTGCAGTCATCTGGAACTAACTGACTTGCTGGGAGGTGACATCTTTCTGTTTCAGAGCACCTGATGTGTTTTTCTTTCATGACTGTAATTGCTTCTTGGGTATGTATAAAATTTTACTATCTATGGCGTCCTCTGGAAGTGTTCCGCAGCTTTTTGCTCCGGAGGCTTGCTTAATTTCCATTTTCTTCTTAACCTTACTAGCCTTATTTTCTTAATTGTAAGCCTGATGCTTTTATTACTTTCCGACTAGAGAGTTGATAAATCAAAAAGTCATGCTGTGGAATTTAAGGAAGGTCAAGAGGGTACTAAGGGATTTAACAAGCAAATAAGATCTCCTCTCCCTGGTATCCAGTGGAAGGACACATGGAAATGGTTCACCAGGGGAGGTTTAGGCTGGACATCAGGAAGCATTTCTTTACCGAGGGCGTGGTCAAACACTGGAACAGGCTTCCTAGAGAGGTGGTCAATGCTCCAAGCCTGTCTGTGTTTGAGAGGCATTTGGACAATGCCCTTAATAATATGCTTTAACTTTTGGTCAGCCCTGAATTGGTCAGGCACTTGGGCTAGATGATCGTTGTAGGTCCTTTCCAACTGAAATAGTCTATTCTGTTCTAGTCTAAGTATTAGAAAAGGTGTAAACACCCATGATGCTGAAAAATTTTGAGCAGTAATAAGAAGAGACACAGAATCATAGAATGGATTGAAAGAATGGAATCATAGAATGGACATGAAAGGACGAAACTGAGGAGAACTCAGTTTTGACTGTGAAGGAAAATATTTTCCATCAGTGCAATGTATTCCTATCTGAAATATCTAGTAAGAGATTGGTTGTGTCTAAAAATGGACTAGACCTGAACCCTTGTGAAGAGTAAGGACAATTCCGCATTGTCGTTAAATAGCTTTCTCTCTCTGCAGTGGGTTCCTTTACTTTCTTCCATACCTGGGAACCAAAGTGCAGATGTCACGTCTGTGTCACTGCTCTTTGTGCTTTGGCATCTGACCTAGTTTGGATTTTGCTCCACCAGGTTTTTAATCTAATCACCATTACATGTTAGAAGAGGAAGTTATAAATCCGTTTATCTGCTCCTCCATTTTACCTCCCAGTATCTAATAAAGGTACAGCTAGTTTAGGAAATAGTGGGAGTACAGTTCTCTGGTCAATAGCTGCAGAGCATTGGTTGAATCTGCTCCAGGTGCTTCCCATCACAGACGGGCAATTGTCCTTCCTTGTGTCCCCTGGTCCTTCCAGCCCCTGGACACACACATGGCAGTGGTATGGAAGTAACCTTTGCCGAGCTTCCTGTGCTGTGGGACTTTTGTGTCTCCTCTGTGATCTCTAAGAACACACAGGCAAACGCGAGAGAAAATCACCAGGCTCTCCATCTGTGTGGATTTACTGCTTACTGAAACACCAGCATTTCTGCAGCGCGGGTGCCCAGACTGGAAATCTAAATAAGTTGGTAAAAATAAACAGGGCAGACAGAAGTCAGTGCATTAGGTCTAATCCCGACGCTAACGTGGCATGGCCTCATTTAATGCCAGGAACTGACAGAGGTAGCAGATAAGGAGAGAGTGGTGACAGATGACAGTTGGCACCAGATAAGGAAGCTTGGGTTTATAGCCCACACTGTGAGTTGACAATGGCGACAAAAGAGGAGACACAGACCAAATTGTAAGCACTGGTGAAAAGGCTTCTTACAAGTCAGTCTCGACAAACGAAAGCTGAGGTTTTGTGTGCTCCAACATAATGGCCACACTGAAGAGAATACACGTGCCACTGCGGACGTAATTGCCAAAAACTTTTTTCTGGGTTCCTTTAAACTTTCTTTTCTTTAGAAAAAAATCGAATAAAATAGAGCTGACAAAAAAAGAAACATGAGCTTTCTGAATGACTGTGGCTTATTGAGTGCAACTTTTCAGTCCTTCATTATAACAAAGAGTGGTCACTGGGCAGAAAACTGGGTTGGGATTCATCAGCCGCAGCTTGTCTTTTTCAAATTACTTAACCTCTTCTATGCATCACTTCATGTTTGCTGTGAGAAGCGGTGTGCTTACAAACAACTGACTGCGGGAAATTGAAGGTCGAAATACATCTGGTGGGTTCCTCCCCCCCCGCCCCCCGGCCCAGATTATCGGAGTAAGCAGGGAACATTTCAAAGTTGTCACTGCTTGCCTTGCAGAGGGTGAGGAGCCCCGCGGTGAGGGGTGACTGCTTGGCTGCGCCTGCTGCGTGGCTCTGCCGCTCACCCTCCGCAGGGAGCTGCCGGGTGCCAGCGGGGCAGGACTCTGGTCTGGAGCTCGCTTGGAGATAAACGCTTGAAAGTGAGATGTGGGGCACAGCCAGCATGTAGAAGTAGTTGCCACAAGATATTACTAAAAGGAGTACATTAGTAGGATTTTCATAGATACAAAGGCACATATAAAAATTATTTGGGGTGAGATGTTGAGCAAATGGTTTCATCTTCTTACGATGGTTCAAAACAAGGATAATTACACTTACCCTATTGAGTAAACTAATTAGAGATCTAAACATAGAAAGCACAGTATGTTCCTAATGTGATTATCCTCAGCTCAAGGAAGAGAGCACAGCAGAGAGATAGCAGGAAAGGGAAACAAAGGGAACGTCAGCCCTCGCTCTGGTGCCGGAGTGGCAGAAATGTCTCCATGGCATTTAGGCATTTGAACTGGGATGGGGAGTGCGTCAGGCACTTCACAGCTCTCTTTCATGGACTCAGATATCAGCGGTTGTTCAGGTGTCAGTCAACTAAACAGAAACGGCATCTTCTTCATTTTGACCACTTGCTAACTCCGGGTAGGTTGAGGAACATCGTCTTTTGTCTGCTGTTCTTTAATGGACAGCATGTGCTGCTGTGAAGACACAGTTTATCACTGACATCAGATACAAGATGGGAGGGGGCATATTTGATATATTTGATACCAGTGGTAAATCTAAGGATTATGTGGGGGGAAAGCTGGAGATGAAGTTCATGGTTTGGTTTTTTAATAGCCTTCAAAATACAATACAATACAATACAATACTAACACAGTAAAAAGCCTGTGTTAAATGAATATATTGGTACCTAACTACTGCCTGCACTTGACACTGGTCAGTTATCCATCCAGCAGGGACAAATCAGTTCCCTTCAGACGCTGAAGACCGGATAGAGCCCAGTGAGACCTTGTAGTAGAACTCAAGTAGAAAAGCAGGGATCAAAAGAAAGCCAAACCCTTCTGCAAACGCAGGCTGAAACACAGCACCCTCCACGTTATTCTTTGTTTCATTGCTCCAGATTGAAACAGATTTAATCAAAATCTTTATTATTTCGCCACGCAGTCTGCAGCATACTGACCTCAAAAGCTCTAAAAAGGAGAGTAGCTTCATATTCTCCTGGTTTGGCTCTGACTGCCCTAACCTTTTCAATTCCCTTTCTCACATACTACGTTTAGATAAGAAAGCCTGAAGGTGAGGCTTAACTTGGAAGGCATTCCCAGCACAACTATGCTGGCAGCCCCTGTCAGTAGAGTGCTTGTGAGAAGTACCCGGCTTGTGCAGGTAAAGTGCTTGTTATTATGCCAGAATTACAGCTCTCCTCTAGATTTTAGTGAAATAATCAATTTGGGTATTTCTGTAGTGTCTAATTCGATCTAGACCCAAGTTTTTAGTCAGTACAAATTTATCTGCTCCATTTCGTATCATTATTTTGGTCTGGCAAAGTCTTGACGATAATATAGGGTTTGGCTCAAGTAAGCTGGGCTCCATCCCCCTACCTCCTAGCTGGGAATACTATTTCTTTGCACTTGTCTCCAGAAAAGGAGACAAACCTCCTCAAAAGCACACCTGGAGGACAGTTCCCTAATGATTCCTTCTCTTGGTCAGAGTACACAGAGAAGGGCCCTAATGTTAACCCATTGCTTGCATCATTTTGTAGTTCCAGGGTAAAAATCACCATGCAAAGTGTTAGGAGGAATAAATACAGTATTCTGGGCAGATTTTTCCGAATGGTGATAAATATCCTCAGACTGCTAAATGCAGGACTGATCTATTTTCTTTTCTTCTTTCTTAAAATTCCATTAGTTTCTTTTGTTTCAACAAGGTGGATGGGAGATTGTTTTCAAAGGTTTCTTGGTAGCTGAAATCTTTTGCCCTTTATTTTATGCTTTACTAAAGGCATGCAATAATCCCCCTACAGTGCACTGCCTGTCACGTTCAATTGCTTAATTAAGTTACTGTGGTGAAGTCATTAGGACTATAACAGTTTAAATCTATTATCCATAGCCAGCCCAACATTAGCAATAAAATGCTAGTATCTTATTTTGGAGCCTGGATGCTAACTTTCTGCTGGAGGGCAGAAATAGTAAACTGACCACGTAATTGAAAATGTTGGCTCCTTTTCACAGCCCAGAGTCAGTCTTCTCTCAGTGTCCACGTATGTATATCCTTGCTTAACTGTTTAAGAGTAAACCGATTAAAAATAAACTAAGAAATAGTAAACTATTCAGCAACAAACTGCATAATGTGGTGAATAACAACAGAATGTTGGTGACTTACAAATAGTGCACCCATATGACTGTCAAACAAGGCACGATTTGAAAGGAATATGGACATCCACACAAACCCCAACATTTGCTAAGTATTGTTCCAAGCTTGCTCGTGGCTGTGCGGATTTATTCAGGACTGCAGCTAAGTTTGAAATGAGCAAAGAGTGACCAAAAGAGGTGCACATAAAAAAAATCTTGGTAGGCACATCATTAACGAGATCACTAGTACTAGAGCAAGAATGACGCAGGTCAAGTGCATTTAAGAGCTCAAGGAAACCAAACCTGAGCATGGATACTAACAATTTAGTTCACCTGTGGGAGAAGTGGCCAAACCCTGAAGAAAGCCCCAAGATTTACTGTATTCTGTGGTGGTCACACCAGCCTCTGCCCACCGTGGCCGTAGCCCAGGGCATTCTCTCAGCAAGCTGGAGCTGTTATTTGGCAGTGAGAGGGGCTGCAGGAGCGGGAGGATATTCATCATTTGGGTGAACTTTACATATATTTAAGATCCTTATTAAAATTAAGACAAATTACAGTCTGTATGGGTAGAAATTCTCATTAATAAATCATTCCCATCATGTTAGATGACATCTATATGAAGTTCTGGACAGCTTTTTGTGTTCCTTGTTTGACCACAAAACTTCCTGTGCTTGATGTAAGGACTCTCACTGCTACTGATTAGATTAGATTCTCTTTGAATGAAGAGGGTGTGAATACCAAATATAACAAAATATTTCCTGAATGTTCTGCGAAAGCACAAAACAGAACTACAGCTTTCCGTATCGTGCAATAATCTCCTGTATTTGTCTCTGTGCTGGCTTATATTCTGCTTTTCTTGCTTCTGTTCATGAGGATAATCATTTGAAGAAAGAACATCAAGTTGTTAAATGACAATTCCTTGTAGTTTTTCAAGTATGAAATCAGTGACCTTGTTCTACGGTGCACACCACTTCCTAGTCAACAATTGTCCACTCTTGAGAAGCACTGAAGAGAAAAAGAAGCTACCTAATTGGGAACAAGGCTCATTTGAAGAACTAAAGAAAAAAATTAATGAAGTGGATGGTCCAAATGCGACTGTAGAAGTATTTTAAAGGCAGATTACATCTAGCAGACTCTCTGAGGCAAACAGTATTTGTTTCAGTGGAGCTGCACAAGGACTGACGGTGACTGGTAGCTTTTAGGTAGGACCGGGTCTGCCTTAATAAATGGCTCTGCTAAAAGCACAGGGGAGAAATACATTACCTGTAAACGACCCTGATGCTAGATATAGTCTGACTATAAACAAGGAACAATTTTTTAACACTTGAGAGCATTTAAAGGTTGCAGTCCCTTGCTCATGTCTGTCATTTTTAACATCAAGATGGGATATTTGTGCTGTAGTTCAGACAACAGCTAATGCTGGGCAACCCTGTGGCGCTTTGTGCGGGAGGTCATACCACTGCGACAAAATGGTCCTCTCCAGCCTTGTGAACAAAGAATATAGACATCTACAAATGACAGAGGCTAGAGGCACATAGGAAGAATGGATCCAGCCCTCCCTAGACATCCAGAACCAAGGGAACTGCTTTCCCTGTCTTCTCCCTGCAAAACGGAAGCCCAGTCTGAAGGATCTTCAGGTTCAGTGCGTTATATATCAGGCGCCACCTGCCATTGACCTTATCACTTAATCAACAAATTTTTAATGAGGAACCTGTATACAGCATTTCTCTCCAAACTTCAGTGTAAAGCTTTTACAGACATAAAATACTGAGTTGGCTGAATTTGAATAGAGGTGGGGTAGAGGAAATGCCCACCCTTATTACTCAGTTTGCCGATTTAACTCCACTACAGAATTGAAATTATTTAAGCAGCTATACATTAAACTAAATTTTTAATCAATCACCTTGAAAACCGTATAAAATAGTTGCTCATAACCTTTAGAGAAAGAAGAAAGATTATGTCCACGTAGTGCAATGAAGTTCAGCGAGAAGCTTCCCATCCTCTCTGTGGCTCTGCCAGCTCAGCCAACTCAGAGAACGGCACTCGCGTGCCACTTCTGGGGTTGTGACCTGCAAATTGCAGCCAAATGTCACTTCTCTACCTAGATCTGCTCCTCGCCAGTCGTTGCACTGACTGAGGACGGGTATGCACTGCAGAGCTGGTACACGGCTGAAGGGAACTGGTCAAGCCTGGAGACAGCTGGGAGCACGGTGCAGTTCAGTGACATGAGCTTGTAGTGAGCTCGTTTAGAGTTAGCTTTAACATCCCTGCGCAGCACAAAGGCTGATGGAATGGAAATTAAGAATGCAAACTTAACATTTACAGGAAAAGATCTGTATCACTTGGTGGGCAGAGTGCAAAGAAGCATCCCACATTTTAATGTTGACAAATAATTTAAGAGAATGAAAGGTCATACTTGTAGAGTAGGGAACAGCAGTCTTGAAAATGCTAATCTTGAAAGTGCCTTCAAAGCAGCAGTTATAGAGAATAACGGTGGAACATCCTCTTCTGTGGAAACGCTGTGACTCACAGCGTTCAGACATCGAATGTATCACTAGATGCGTGAAACGGCATTACATTTACTAGGCCATGACTGGAATAATGAACTAAATACTTCTTCACATCACACTCCAAGTGTCTCACATTATGCGTCTAAGAAATGAAAAGCTCGGATCAGTTGCACTGCTTCCAAGTATTTGCCCTAACTATCCATGTACCTCAGGTTCTCCAGCAGTTGAAGATCAGTAGAACACCTGTCGATATCAAGAATTGCTTTCTTCTTGTACTTGACATGAAAGAAATGTGGGAATACAAGTGCTGAATATTTGATTTGATAAGGTGCATTATGTTTTCCCCTTCAAATACACAGTAGGTTTCCTTTGTACTCTCTCTGTTTTTATTTTGTCATTGAACTCATGTTCATTTTTACAACATTGCTTTGCTCTTCAAGTATATTTTCCATGGATGATCTGCAAATTCCATCACGTAAACTAGTATCTGCAATGGTAGATACATAGCCACATTAATAATTTACATTATTTTTATTAAGGTTAACCAAATTGATTAATCCTTGCAGCAGATGACAACAAAGTGCTTACAATACACAAAGGAGCTACTATAAAATATTCATTTTAGTCTCTGAGCAACAGAAATGCATAAAGTATGTAGACGGAGAATTGCAGGGGTGTGATGCAAAAGGGGATTTTTACATCTTATTAGAAAACCTATCAAAAGACTTTTGATATTGGATTTTATCTTGCGGATTGAATTTTTGAAAACAAGTCGATGGTTCATGGAACATAATGAAATCAATCAGTTAATGCATATTCGAGCTTTCATAATGGATGATGGCTCTGCTCATACGACATAAAGCGTGCGTCACGTAGGGGACGTGTCTACACAGCGCAGGGATTTGTGCTTGTTGCTCCCTTCCAGCCACTGGATTTCACTGTCTGGCCCGTTGCCATTGCTGCCGCAACGAGCTGTGACTTATACACAATCCGCCTCCTTCTACCAGCTCTCTGCCACCGATCCTTCTCAGGTGAGCACGTTCCATCCACCTTTCGCTCCCTGCACTGGCTGCCGTTACATATCAATAGGTGATTGCCAGGACTCGCATTCATCCGACTGTCTGTCCAAGAATCTAACGTCTTTTCCAAATCTCTGGCTGTCCTGGCCTCAAGCTGGGAGAGTTCAGCAACGCTGCCCAAAGTTAATTTGAAGGTTCCTGTTTGAAATAGCTTTAAAATGCCCATAGATTTTGAAACGTCAGCGTAAACTCTGTAAAATGATAAAGAAATAACTTTGTTTTCATAGAATGTGCAATGAAAAAACTATACCAAAGTATTAACGTAACCTACATAGCTCATCAGCGTTAGTGGACTTTTCTGTGTCACTGGAAGATAAAACTGAATTTTGACAATTAACTGGAAAAAGCTAGCGTGAATGGTTGACTGATCAGTATTAAATAGCATTTGCCTTCTGTATCTATTATTATATTGCTCTCCCCTGGACATCCGTGATGATTCAAGCATACGACATCTAAACAGCTATATTTTATAACTGTACCAGAAATAAAGAGCTTGTGTTAATATATACTTCTGAAAGAGTTTTCACACGGAGACACACAAACAAGTTTTCCCTATTTAGGAGACTGAGGTAGAAGCTTCATTTATGTAGAGGAATAGTTTCGTTTAATTTGGAAAGATTCCTTGTCTGCATTTAACCAAACCCTAATCCTGCAAACACGTGGTGCTTAAGTGTGAAATAAGATGCCTGCTGACCAAGTTGCAGTGTAGCATTGCAGAACCGATGGCGAAGTTACAGTATTAATCGCATTTATGTAACATCTGTTGCCTAAGTACCTCCAAGCACTTTACGAATGTTAACTAACGAGAAGCCTGCCCATGCTCTTTTTGAAGTCAGTGGCAGCATTCCAGTTGTCCTCAAAGGGAGCAGGCACAGGCTCTGAGCCTCATAATAACGGAAAAGTAGGTTAAGGATCTCCGTGTTCACTGGAGAAGGGAGGGATAGCGGAGATGGGGAACAGATCCCAAAAGGCTTTTCTCTAACCATGGGGCTGCCTTTCCCTGGAAGAAAAAGTAATATAATTTACTGGTGAGACCACAAAATGAAACATAAAGAAGGGGCTGTTCACAAAGACTTAAACTATTGTTGCCTCAGAATGTGACCTTTTTCTTCTTCCAAAAACAACACCCGGCGAAAGAGCTGGGCTTCCTGGGATGTCCCTCTCCGGTGGCTGCCATGGCCCTATAAATAGCTGCTCCTCGGAAAGGCATTTTGCTTTCTCTTTGAGGTTTTCTCTACAGAGGCAAACGACATTCCAGAAGTGTAGTTACTTTGCCTCCGAGTTTTCTATGTCCATGACCAACATGTTTTTAAATCAATGCTCTTGGCTTCTTGAACCATGGTAAGTAATCTGATGAGGAACAGAAGTCACTACGTATTTGCACTTTCACTCTTAAGCACTTTCCTGGTAGCAGTGCTCAGCGCTGAGTCCCGTTTCAATCAACTGGTCTGGCATCTCGTCTTCATTCAAACTCTCCCAGTAGGCCAGCAATGCCGCTTCCGTGTCACGTACCTCCATACAGGGGTCCACATGGAGCCACAAGGGTCACGGCTGTCAGAAGCTGTAGGCTTAATTGTCCCTTGTGCAAAGACAAATAGCATTTAGTTATATAGCGCCGTTTCGACAGGAACACAGTCACATAGAGGATATTATCAGAGCCAATTTCAATGTTGTTTCAAAACAAAAAATCCCAACAACGTATCTGAAAATAAGGAACCAGAAAATAGCCTGTAGTAATTTTCCTCTAGTCTGCCTATACTTTAGAAGATTGAATTAATTTTTTGCCAATGATGCCAGCAGGGAGCCTACAGCCTATTTCCAGGCGTCATCCATCAAACACCCGTGCGACCCAGGACATGCACATGAAGACACTGGAAGTTCCCGTGATGCTGTGTGTGTCATATGGCCCATGTGGCTGAGTGAGGAGAACTGCTGTAGCAGGCAGGACCAATATAGATTAGATTACCTGGACGTTACAGAAGACACCCTCACAGAACCTCGTCCCTGCTCGGCAGTGCTGTGGAGGGAAGCAAAGCACCTTGTTATGATTCATCTGCACATGGGGATTTAAATGGGCATTTTTTGTGGGTACAGACAGGAACATCTTCCTGTCTTCCTAGTCACATAATGCCTTTTCTTTTAATATAGTCTAAATAGCATCAGCTTTAAAGATATAAAAGTGTTATTTATCTCTGCAGTATGACGCACTCGCCAGTTTCTGACCACATCTGCTGCCTGCCTCCCAGTTTGCATGCTGCTCACCATCCATCTTCATTGACTTTTCCCCCACACCAACACCAGATTAGAACACCACGGGAAATTAAACACAGTGCATATAAATCATGTTTATTGTTGCCTCGGATACAGAAAGATAACAAGAATCAATAAGAAAGGCATGATGACTCACAGTTTTATTAGTATACTCAGTTTTTCATGAGCTGAGTCTTCATAAAGAAAATGGTTTAATTGGACCACTGAGATCTTGAAGAATTCATATATTCCTGGCTATTTATCTTCTGAAACCTCAGTTTCTGATTTTCCATAGCACTTACAATCACAAGGGAAAGAACTTCACTTCTCTCAGAGAACCTGACAAATTTCTAAAAGCTACAGAGGTTTTGTGAGGGCAGAATTCATCTCAGCCGCAGTACCTGAAGCAGAGAGGTGGTGCTCAGCTCTCTGAGCAGCCTTAACTGAGGAGGAAGCAGACAGCCAAAATGACTAACAGAATGGGTTGTTCAGATGACTGAAGTGTTGGCCTTTCACCGTCTGCCCTCACAGTGCAGAAAGAACCCATTGTTAATGGGACTACAATTTCTGTCTGCCCAATTACAGGACCAATGGATCAGGAGAACCTTATTTTGACCATTCCTCATGATTATTGGTCTTTTATCACAACCTTAGATAACTTTATTTCTACGAAAGATGCATTGTCTTATTTAAATTTGTTGCTACTATGTTTCTGGGAAATGTTATTAAAATACAGTTTAACCTAAGCATATCAGAATATGGACTCCATACAATTATACCTAATAAAATCAGAGACAAGCATGTTTCCTTGCTTACAGCGTAGTCCTTCACCATGGTTTTCTTTGGGCAGCAAGCGGGAGGATCTGTTTCCTTGGCTGCATCCTTTTGAGTTGGTCAGACCGTACCTGGCTTTTATCCCCCTCCCAGAAGTAATCCTTTGCTCTCCCCAGTATTGTACAATAGCAGGTGTTTCTCCCCAGGGCACATAGTGATGCAAAGGCAAAAGTCAATCTCTTGTCGTAAGAGACATCATTTCTCTTTCAGCTTTTCAAAAGAACATCCCACAAACATGCAACCGTCCCTTAGGTTATGGCTAAGCTCTTTTCTCATGAGCTAACAACTGTCATGAACTATGGAAACAAATCTCCCAAAATAAGAGAATATTCCACTAGCACCTCCAGTAGCCTAAGGAGCAGATTATTTCCTTCCTTGCTCATTTGGGCAAATGGGCCCCTGTTTCCACACAACTTGTTACCAGGAATTTTTATGTATCATTCCCACATGAGCATTGGGTTTGTCTTCCATCACAGCCGACCCTGAGCTCCTGTCCTGGGTTTCCCAGTTTGGCGACAGGCAAACTCTGCTGCAAACCTCCATCATACTGCCCTGCCAGCTGATTTACCATGAGCGAACTTGAGTATCAACAGAAGCAGTCAGCAGTGATGGGTCGTGCTATCAGTACCCCTTTCCACATCAGCAGGAACCATTGGGTTGGTCTGTCACTACAGCTCTCTACTTATTTCTGGGAAGATGGTTTTTAGCCCCCAAACTTCCTGGTTGTCTCTTGACCGCCTCATTCGTTCCCCTCGTCCACTGACCACTGCAGGCTGGCTAGCAGTAAGGACTGATAATCAACAAGATAAAGATGCTCCAGGTATACTCCTTCCAGAAGAGACTTCTTCATTAATTTTTTCTGTTCCTTGTAGAACAGAAGCTGCAGGGACAAATCTGTTTGTGTGTGTGAGACAAAATGAGGGCTCTTAATCCATAACTGATCATTTAAGAAAGGTTAATGACTTTGAAGTTAATAAATTAAACAAGTTTTAAAAAGAATATCTACTTTTCTTTCTACAAACACAGAAGGCATTTCCCCGTACCTTTGTGGCGTGCTAGAACATAAAATTATACAATGTTTCTATTATTTTTCACTGAAATTTGTTATTTTTCTCTATTTAGAAAACAGTAATACATTTTGAAATCATAATGGATGCTCACGCTACTCCTGCTTAAGAATCTAATTTTCATGACAACCAATCTCACTAGCAATACAAAGAAGTAACATTCAAACATAAGATCACTCAGTAGCCATAGTCTTAACTCACAGCTGGAGGCTTCCTTGTTCTACCCATCCTTTATTTGTCTTTTTACTTGACACAAAGGGAAACGTATAACACTGATCAGGAAAACCAGCCAGATGCCTGTGGGTGTTTTGTTAAGGTGGGGAAAGGTGGTGCAGTGCTACTTCAATGGCCACGAAGAGCTCAGCATTCTGAGTCAAAATGTTAGTCCAACTGCTCACCTTGGAGCACTTCCAGCAAATGTCAGAACAGTGACAAATCTGGCCAAAACCAGGTAAAGTCAGAATTTCTTCAGAACCTCATAACGGAACCTCAGAGCTTCAATTATCACGATGGTGCAAGCCCCTATCGATCACAGGAGGAAAAACTGTTGCCATTATGAATTTTTTGCAGCTGAGGCTTTTACCTGCCCATCGGTGCTCCCCGAACTGGAGCTGACCTCTCCCTGACCAAAGGTGATGGGGACAAGGCTTCTGACACATCATGGTCCAAGGCAGCACTGCAAAGCAAGGATGTACAACGTTTTGTAAGACATTGAACAGACACTTGGAAGTGGGATGGCTCACTGTACTTATTCCGCACAAAGCAAATTGCGTTGGAAATGCAGAAGGCCCCAGACCAGGCACGAAAGCAGCTCCTGGAAAGCCTGCTGTCTGTGCTAAAAGCAGTCCCAGTTATCAGTGACTATTTGTCAACTGAAGCTACAACAATGTAATTTAATGTCTATCTATCTCAATAGGGCTTCTCAGTAGACATTCGATCGCAAAAGATGATGATATCCCAGCAGTACGTAAGTTTAAAACAAATTTATCTACAGAACGACTTTTGACTCAACATGAACGCTACAAGCTGCCAACTTCATATGCTCATTAAAGCTATTACGTTGGACCTGCTCCACAAACATAACCTTGTTTTCTAATAAGCTCAAGAAATAAAGTTGTACGGCTTCATCCTCAATATGTTCAAAGATGAGACTCAGCAGCTGGTCAGTTAGGACAGAATGTGCTGGAAAACAGCAGTCAGTGAAAGAATAAAAACTTAAGAACTTGGAGGCATTAGCTTTTATTCTATAGCAAAGAGCTTGGAGATTTTGACCTCTACCTCGCCCAACAGATTACTAAAGTGCCCTGCAGTGGTGGGCTGAAAATAAAGCAGCCAAACTGGTGGCTAGGGTCTTGCCATTCTGGGGAGAAATGTTGCATAGGACAGAGTGTTTTCCACTGCTGGAACAAACCTATAAACAAACTATATTATTTGCTATAACAAACCTCTTTTCCTCAAAATGGTTCATCTTTAATTGCACTCAGGCAGAAAATCTTGATAAAATCACAATTGACTTACCTTTTTTTTATTTTCAGTATTTTTCAAATACAAATTCTTGAATATTTTAGCCAATTCTTTCTAGCAACTTTTGTTATTTTTCCACAACAAAGTTTAGTGACTGCAGCTAAAAGCAATTTGTTACTAGATGAATTACTGACTTGCAGTGTATTTTATTCAGAACAATTTGTCATGACTATATCCACAGCCTAAGAAGGGGCCACTTAGCTGCATGGTAAAACTGTCTACCACACAACATGCATTCTTGCTTAACAAATAGAATAAAATCATTCTAGTATTGGAGTTATATTGGAAGATGTTAATAATGGAAGATGTTAAAAACCATCTGAATTGCATGAGGCATGCATTGGAGTCTGTTAAGCGTAGGACTTACCTGCCTAGTGGGATGGAGTTGGTCACTGGCTGGTGGCAGGTTGTGATTTATGTCAGGTAGCACTGGAAACTCTTGGCTTGTTTTTCAATCACGTTTTATATTTGATCTTTAGCTTTACTTAGAAAGCAAAATTAATAAGCTACTCCAAATGCAAGTGCAACATTTTCTTCTTAAGAATAGCAGAGCTCAGCAGTAGATTCTCCTGGCCGTCTGACAGCGGTTCGAAAATGGCTTAAAATGGATTGAATGGCTGAAATGACTCAAAATGTGCAGGATTTACTTAATGTCAGCAAAGGAAGCATACAGCTTTGTTAATTTGATCTCCATTCCTTCTGCTAATAATCCATGAACATTGCCAATGGAAAAGAAAAAAATCCTGTAATGCAGGGCAGGACAAGTGAACACTGAATTCTGGGCTGTCAATCCAACCCTGCACGCCGAGTGGCTAATTCAAAATCCTGCAGAAATGTATGAATGGAATAATTAAGGAAAACACCTTAAACACACATAGGAAAGTGACAGCAAATGCAATTCATTGTAGTAAAATTGTTGCGCTTGGAGCAAATGACTTATACTGATTACTTTAGGGCACTGGCAATGAGTGAAGAAAACAACACACGAATGACGTAAAACACTGGAAACAGCAACAATGCCGGGTGCTCCGTAAGGGCAGCTCCCAGTGCAAGACCATCAGTGAGAGCGGGACTTTAAAGTAAATTTTGAGTGAAGGAAGCACATGAAAGGAAGCGTGCTCTTCAAATTAAAGCACACGGTAGGTATCAAGGTACCCAAGCTGATTTTTACTCACATTAGAACAAACTAGTGGGTTTCTGAAAAAACTTTCCAATGAGAGTTATAAGGGGAAACAATGTAACAGTGCTTAAAAATCGATTTGATTAATTTATTAAAGGAAATATGTGCGGATATGTGCGGTGGTTATCAAATAAAGCCAGAGACTGGCTTTGCTGAGGCAATACTTGCTACTCCAGCATTCCTCTTATGTTTTCTCCTTCAAATTTCCCATCTCAAAGCAGATGCCGTTTTAATATGAACAGATGTTGAGCCCAACCTGCTCAATGACACATTCAATGTAACTTGTTCCTTTCAGGAATTTGACAACCATAAAAAAGAAATAAAGTGAGGGAATAAATATCAATTCAAGCTTTCTGCCTTGTGTCTACAGTGTCCCGCCCTAGCAAACGCTTCCAGGCTGTACGGTCCTTGCCCCTTGTCCTACACAGCCACTCCCCAGTGCTTTTAACTGGGTTTTGGTTACACAGTGAGTCAACAGGGTTAGGAAATCAGCATAAACCATTATACGCTTTCATTACATGCATGTATCACCAGATTTGTTTCATGCTGAGTGCCCAAATTCATGCTTACTTATATTTTCTTGGCACTACAAGACTGACTCCATCAATATTTGTAAAGTGCTATGCACTTGCTGGGTAAGAACTGTACATATGTAACTATTAGTAATTACTATTGTTTATCTTTAAACAAATATTAGCATTTAAATCCGAACTCATGACTAATCTTGTGTTGAATCTAGAGGTTTACTTCAGAACACTGAAAAGAACAGAAAAAATAATACTAAGGGCAATGGTTTTATGGTAGTGTCAAAAGCACATAATTAGATCATATGTTAAATTAAGAAATCTCAAGCTCAAACTCTGTGGGAAACAAGGATGTAGTCACATACTGAAAACATGTCCTGGATGAACTGAGATGACATAGGTACTTGGTTCCCCTCTGCCATGCGTTTGCTGAGTTGCCCTCTCAGCTGTATCTCAGGAGGGTACCCGGGCAGTGCCCCCACTCAGGATTGTGCCTCTCTTCCTGGGGCACTGGAAGAGCTATACAAATAAAGAAAATGTGTGTTCATTTTTGTTACATTCAAAATCTTGCTTATGGGCAAAAAAGCAGCTTTCCTTATATATATAAGTTAAGGCAAGAATTTATTGTTAGTACAATGCAAATCTTCACAGTTTAATGCAGGAATCATAGAATCATAGAATGGTTCGGGTTGGAAGGGACCTTAAAGACCATCTAGTTCCACCCCCCTGCCATGGGCAGGGACACTTCCCACTAGACCAGGCTGTTCAAAGCCCCATCCAGCCTGGCCTTGAACACCTCCAGGGATGGGGCATCCACAGCTTCCCTGGGCAACCTGTTCCAGTGCCTCACCACCCTCAAAGTGAAAAAATTCTTCCTGATGTCTAATCGAAATCTACCATCTTCCAGTTTTGAGTCTAGATCTAATTATTCATTAATCATTAGTCTAAATATAATTATTACCAAAAAAAATGCAGGTAGGATATTTATATATATAGCAAAAGTTACAGTAATAGCAATCTTCCTTCTACTTAGGGTCATATATATATGTTTGCTACCACACAGTTAGACCTTTGTCTTGATTGGTCTACAGGTCCAGGTAACATCCAAATTTACTATATATGTCCCCATTTATGTATATTAGATACTATTTTTTGGCTTTCTTTGTTACTCCTAAAACCAGATTTGTCCAGCTCGAGGTCTGCAGGTTCTTTTAACTGACCATTACAGAGTTGTTTATGGCTGTGGGGTCTCCAGTGCCAGCCTGTGCCCCATCACTTACCACCCACCCCACCCTGCACACCTCTACGCTGCATCTCATGTCCCCGCTTTTCAATGCCTCCACCACCGTACCAGCCCTGTATTGCTCTACACAACAATGGCGTGTTAAGGGTTGTAAACATCTCTATTTACTGTTGTCTATATAAATCTATTGGTCTACCACACAAAGATAAAGTAAAACACATTAGATACAGACACCTGGTCAATGACAGCAATTGCTGCCATGGCTAAACCAAGTAAAACAGGTCAAGAAAAGTTCAGTCAGAGCTTGAGGCCTTGCAAACTCGGGACAAAGCTGGTGGCCTGTTACTGGCCATGGTGATGCCGTGTTGCAGGGCTGCACAGTCACAAATCTGCCTGAGAGCGCTCCAGCAGTTCCGCAAGCGCTGCCATGGCTGGGCTCCAGGAGCACATGCCGGTAACTGCGTGCCCGGCCGGGCTTGGGTGTGAGCTCCTGTGCACCCTTCTGTCCGTACCGCCTGAGAAGCAGCCCTCTCCGCGCTCCTATATTTGCTCCATGGCGTAAGGGCAGCCTGACTTGGGGAGCTCAGATTTCACTCCTACACCTGCTTCAGCTGCTGTCCCCACTTTATCCTGCTTGTTTGCACAGTGGCTGCAGCAGAATCACAAGCTGTTGGGATTTAAGTCAGTCCATCCTTCGCTCGCTATCCCCAAATCTCCTGCTTTTCTGCCTTTGGACAAACTTTCCCACCCCACTGCTTTACTTAGGCAGTATTGGATAACTCTGTCTTTGGCCTTCAGCCCCTCATTACTGGGCTGCTCCAGGCTGCCAGCCCAAGTCATATGCATTCCTGAAATACAGCTGGCTGGTAGGAAGGGTGCAGTCAAATCCTGCTCAGATCCCGGAAGGGACACGACAGGCCTCGTGACTTCAGCTGATATATTAAAGCAGATTGCAGCGATGCCATTTTGAGGGAGGTTGCGCATAGCAATCCGAGGAGAGCATCAGACGTATGACGCTAACTTCCTGAAAGGCAACAGGGCTGAACCGTGCCTGGACATGCCCTGGCTTCAAGCCTTTGCTACATAGAGCCCAGTAAAGTGCTTATATTGCCTTCAGCACTGAGATTTCTGCAATCTTTTTTTTTTTTTTCACAAGTCCCCTTTTCAGAGGAGAAAAAAGTTTTCATTTTAAGTGTTACCATGACACAAACGTGGCCACATGTCCCAACACAAGCTCTGGAGCAACCTCCTTAACAAACAATTTCCTCAGATCCTAGAAGAATTATCGTGGGACCTGGTACACCAGGAGAGAATCTTCTGTGCTCTGAATGAGAACCCCAAAGCAGTAAGCCTGATTTACACCTTTGCTATTGTTTGAGGAGAATTTCTCTACAACAGGAAGGAGATTTCTGGACAGACAGCTACAGGGAGCCTTGCTGGTGGAAAGGATTCTGTCCTCCTCACAGACTGACAGGGTTTGACCTATGGAAGAAATCAAGGAATGGGTTTACGCCTGCTATTTGCCTGGGTGACTGACAACCAGAGGTGTTTCTATATATGTAAACAGAGCAATTGCATCCCCCCAAATTGCCATAGTATTGTGTTGTGTTTTTTTTTTAAATGTACTGAAACACATCTCAGCAATTGCCACACAAGAGTTAAAATATTTTTAAATATGTAATCATGTGCCTAAATATTCAAATTGCAAACAAAAAAATAGCAAAAATATGGCCATAGCACTTGTACACAAGTACGGTCAACTCGCACGGAAAATAACTTTGAGAAGCAGCTGACAGCTTGTGCTGCGTTACTTGGTTTGGCTGCTGCCTCCAGCCAGGTGTGGTACGGTGATCTGCAAAGGCAACTATCTAATATGATGTTTTTCCCCTAAAAGAAACCACTTTGAATACTTGTTGGCCAATTTCTTCACACTGACACACCTTTACTGGATCTGCTGTTTCAGAACCCTAAGAATGACAGAGCAGCTGTCTCAATGACCCAACCCAAAGTCATGCAACAGCACCAATGCTGCAGAACTGTTAAATCAATCATCCCCTTAAACATCTTTCTCTTGGGTTCACTTACAACTAACGACATCTGGTTTAATAGAGGGTTGTCCCCTAAGTGAAGATGGCTTGCAGTGTGTGGGAAATGCTGCAACCTGTACTTCACTAATAATAAAAGTAACAACAACAATCATCATCCTCATTATCATCTGCACAAGCACAGTGCTTGTGAATTAGCCTAAGGAAAAGCCTTAGCAAAGTTGTGATTTAGCTTTTCAATTGTGAGGCTGCTTTAGTGGGTGACATTTGTTAATGTTGAAAGTCACCAGAGGTCTGTACCACTGGTCTGGTTTAGGTGGAAGCCGTCCCAGGCAGTCTGGCAGCCAATGCTTTTTGGCAAGGGTTCCTTTGAGGGTCCACAACTGTAGAGCTATACCACAGGTTTATCAGCTATATCCTGCTGATAAACTGCAAACCGCTCACTTCTCCCTCCGCTGTGGCAGATAAGCTGTCCTTGTGGGAAGGCTGGTTGACAGGTACCATTCAAAAAGTAGTTACTGCAGATCAGCACTCTTCCAGATCCAGATATGAAGTAATAGTTGACAATATTTAAGGGAGAAGGCATTTTAGGCAACGAGTTTGGTCAATTAATAGTACAATTTGTGTTCAAGCTCCCGTAGTTGAGAATATTTCCCATTTTACTTACATATTAAGTGTTCACATGGCTTTTAAAAAGCTTTGCACAGCCTGAGGAGGATGCTCAGGGCATGCTGGCCTCAGAGATTTGCTATTTTCCCATTCAGGGATCTCTAAGATATTTATATCCCCAGTGGGTTGCTCAGGGTCTAAAAAGGTCAAACAGGCCCAAGGCTGAGGCTCTAATTATCTGTTTAGCCACATTAATGCTGAGAGGCAAACCACTTTCCATCGGAAGTCAGTAAGCTTGTAAAAGTAATTTAAACAAAGCAACAAATAAAAACCACCTTCTCGCAATCTGGCCTGTTGTCGCCTTGATACATTTTACCAGAAACCTCTGAGGACTGCTGAGCTCAAAGGTGAAATGACACAAAATAAAATTAAATCTGCAAACTGTGATCCTGTCATGTAGAATTAAGTAATTCTCACAATGAAAATCCATGTCTTGCTGTCTAAAAAAAGAATACTGAAGGGACTGCTTTTTCCCATTGTAGACACTGAGGAGCGGGAGCACATGGTCACCATAGTGTCAGGCCAGGAGAAAATGCACTTCTATACCCAAATTAAGAGGCAAAACATCACAAACATTATTGTAGGCATGTGGGAATCACAAACCATGGCAACATTCTTGAAATTCTGTGGTAAAGGTAGACCAGAAACACTTTGAGCATTGGTTCAGTGATGAAGGTCCATAAACACTCATGCTGGAGTGAGAGTATGTGCAAGTCCCAGCACTGGTATTTTTGCCAGGGCTGTGAGAAACAGCTCCTCCAGACACAAGGACACATGGATTGTAAGTTCCCCTCCAGGTTCACAGCAGGCATCCTAAACTCCTCCAAATCTTTCGTCTGCTGCTTCCCAGAGAATGAAAAAGGCAAAGACGAACATTTTATGAGATGCTTGTGTGACTTCACATAGTGGTCAGACACTCTTTAGTCCGTGCCAAATAGAGAAGAGGTGTAGGGGAAAAGAAAACCCTCAAATGCAGAAGAAATCACAACTCAGGCCCAGTCCTAGCATTTCAGAAGTTGAATTTTGGCTTGTTTGCATACAGTTAAAAAGTACATTAACTTTTTCTTAGCAATCTGATGTGGCTCCTTAAATTGTCCACTTGGTGAATTTAGTGCGGTTCTCTGTTTAAACATGTCATATTGTTCCCCATAGTAATTAAATGCTTGCCTAAGAAAGTCCAAAAATTAATCCGTGACAAAACATTCCGGGCAGAAGAACTGCCACAGACACTAGAAGCTTAAGCAAATATAGACCACACAGCCTCCAAGAAATGAGGACAACATGTTGCAAAGTATTTTGCAACCTAACACTGTACATGGTTGCAGGCAATTACTTATTAAAGTACCTGTAAAGAGCAGGGAAGTAAACACATCCAACACTAATTTCACCAGACTCTCTTGGTTACGTTGCTTACATGACTGCTTTATGACTGTGGAACTCTACTACCTTTGAGCAACTAAGGACAAAACGTTCTGCATGTCCCTATTGTGCGAGATTGCTTTCAGACCATGTCAGAAGATAACAGGTTCAGTTCCTGCTAAACTGTGACAGAGAGCTGTATGTGTGGCAGTAGGCTTCAGCTCTCCAAGGAGGTTAAGCGCTCACTTGTTTCATGACATGGTGAAGTGGAGCCTTCATCCAAATAGGTGTTTTTCAATGTCCCTCAACAGTCTCTTGATCCTGCAGGACAAAGAAATACTGCTTTTTGAGGCTGACTTGGCTTTTTCAAAAGGTGCAATCAAGTGGACATTTGTATCTTATAACTAGAATGTTCTAAAAACTAGCTAATATTTCAGGTGTGCTCCTGATAATGTCATTTATCTATTGAGTCTAATAGTTGACTTGCCAACACATCTCGAGGGTACCCAATCTCTACCATTTCTTGACTGAGACACTGGAGATCTGAGGCAGGTTGCTCAGGCACAGCTTCTGGGATCATTGGTATTGTTCTATCTGCTGGGAGAGGTATGAACAATGTAGGCAAGGATAGCTATTCTGCTCTGAAAAGCCCACTATGTAGCCATGTATTAGATCTTCCACATCTGTACTGCTTCCTTCCTGCTTCACCTTCTCCTTAGCGCTGTAATGTCTCTGTACAATATGTCCTTGCGTTGTCCCCCAAAAAGAAAACATGACTTGCAGATGTAAAGATCCATGCATTATTTTTTTTTCTTTTTTTTTTTTCTCCTCAGCAGTAGGCATGTAAGTCTGTGTCTAGATCAGTAAATCGCAGACTTTGGAGGATTAAAATAGCCTCTAGCTTTGGGCTGATAAAGAAACACAAGTCACTTTCCCAAAGGGAAAAGGCTGTTTTATTGGCTCCTGTAGGAAACCTGCAATGCTCCTCCCAGGATAATAGAGCCCAATAATACAGTTCCAAGCAGCAGAGCATGCCCATGGGTATTATGACCTCATGCAAGTTTCAGAAAGCAGCGTGGGAAGCAAAAAAAAAAAAAAGGAAAAAAAAAGAAAAAGGAGCTTTGCAATTGCCAACTTACAGGACAAACACAAGTATATACATGAGCAAGTGGGAGAATGATGCAATTAAGCAGCATAGGCCTTGTAATCTCTTCAACACAAGCACATCTGTCAAACGGCTTTTTCATGTCAGGTATAAAACATACACATATGCTTCTATTCCACAGTGCTGCAAAATTTAATATATGAAATTTTTGGCATTTTTTTTAGGATCTATGGGTGGAATTTTATACATGAGATAAATAATTATATATTGCGAAGACTGAATTGATGAATACTTTCTATCTTATGTGATGTTAAACTTAAGTACCCGTGTCAAGCCTCAATGATTTAACTGATTTTCATGGATTTTCTCTCTACAGTAAAATTTTAGAGCAGGAACCATGTCTTTTTATTTGTTTATGTAGAACCATCATGCTGGAG
This sequence comes from Rissa tridactyla, assembly GCF_028500815.1. Classification (NCBI taxonomy): domain Eukaryota; kingdom Metazoa; phylum Chordata; class Aves; order Charadriiformes; family Laridae; genus Rissa; species Rissa tridactyla. The sequence goes on along the minus strand of NC_071468.1, from coordinate 109,920,753 downwards.
ACCCAGCTAGTCCTCCTCCATAACACGGTTTAAAGAAAGAGGTCACCAAGGAAGCAGATGGCTGAGAAATACAGGTCCAGCCTTTATCTTCATTCCCAAACACGCAAGAACCCATCTGTTCCCAAACAAAAAGGGAAAGCCTTTGCAGTTGTTCTGGACAGACTAATTATACGGTGGCCAAAAAGAGACTGTTGGAGCCTATCATTAAAGAAAAGGGAAGTCGTTGAATACCTGGTAAGGCCTGCGCAGCTGATGACACGGGGCCAAGACATATGTCTGAATTGTTGAAACATGGCTGTAGAATCTCTCATCCAAGGGAGAACCTGAAGCTTGTGTGGTGTGCCTCCAGGTATCTGCTGTGCCATGCCCCACTAGGAGATGGAAGGGGAAATGAAGGACACATTAAAAAAAATAATAAAAGTGAAGAGAACTTAATCCAGAGTAAGTATAACAACAGCTAGGAATAAACTGCAGGAAAAGGAGTGACTTACCCAAGTATCGCCCCTCACACTATCCAAAACATGGCATCAGACAATTCCAAAAGCCAGAAAATGTACGTGAGCTACTAAAGATTCAGTAAAAGGGTGGAGAGAAGCACCTTTATGCTATTCCCTCTTTATTTAGTGACATTGTTGCATATATATACATAAAAGTCACCACTTGCTATTTCTTGGAGTTGGCATTTTAATCAAGTTCTTCAAACACACATTGAAAATACAAGTCTCTGCATGGTTGAATAATGTGGCTTCCCAGCAGGTTCCTTGAATTAACAGATTTCAACAGGAATTTAAATTACTTTTTCAGTCAAAGGTCTCTCTACAATTGGAAATTCCAATCTGGAGGACGTCTATTAGCAACTTCGCATAGAGTGCCAAAGGGAACTGTTGAAGTCTGTTCTGCAAGCATTTGTCCGTTTATGTGTATTTCAGTCCCGATATGTACAAATTCCATATTCTTGAATAGAAACTCATGGCAAACAATGTACCTAGACGCTCTACCTGGCTCCTTATGCTCTTATGCTCCCCTTGCAAATGATGGAATTTATCTCAAATCTTTCTGTCTACCCTAATTTGATAGAATCATGGAATAATAATAGTTGAGGCATGAAGGGACCTCATCAGATTGTCTAGTTCAGCCCCCACCCTGCTCAAAGACAGGTCAACTACAGAACGTTGCTCAGGACCTTATCCAGTTGGGTTTCAAGGATCTCCAAGGCTGAAGACTCCACAACACCTCTGGGAAACCTGTTCCAGTGTTTGACCACCCTCACTGCGAAGAAATTATTTCTTATATGTAAGTGGAATTTCCTGTCTTTCAATTTGTGCCCAATGACACTTGTCCTTTCTGGGCAACAGTGAAAAGATGCTGGTTCTGTTGTCTTTTACTACTTCGCTTTTGGTATTTACACACATTGATAAGATCTCCCGACCCTTCTCTCCTCCAGGCTAAACAATACCAGCTCTCTCAGCCTCTCCTTGTATGACGCATGCTCCATTCTCTTAATTATCTTTGTGACCCTTGACTGAACTTACTCTGTTACGTGCATGGATCTCTTGTTCTGGGGAGCCTGGAACTGGACACAGCACTCGAGGTGCGGTCTCACCAAGTGCCTAACTAGAGAGAAAGAATCCCTTGCTGGCAGTGCCCGGATGTTGTTGGCCTTCTTAGCTGTAAGCGTAAATTGCTGGCTCATGGTCAACTTTTTGTCCACCAGGAGTCCTGGGTCCTCTTCTGCAATGCTGCTTTCCAGCCTTCAATGTGTACTAGTGCACGGGGTTAATCCTCACCCGCTGCAGGACTTGGCATTTCCCTTTGTTGAACTTTATAAGGTTCATGAACAGGAGCTGGCCCATTTCTCCAGCCTCTTGAGGTCCCTCTGAATGGCAGCATGTCCATCTGGTCTATCAACCACTCTTCTCAACTTTGTATTGGCTGCAAACTTGCTGAGGGTGCACTCTGTCCCCATCACCCAGGTCCATTATGAAGAGGTTAAACAGTACTGGCCCCAGTGTCAACCCCTGTGGTACTGCACTGGCCTCCAGCTGGACTTTGTGCCCAGCCCAACCCTTTGAGCCCAACAGTTCAGCCAGTTTTCAGTCCACCTCACTTTTCATTTATCTAGTCTGTACTTCACTAGTTTGTTGATGTGGATGTTATGGGAGACAATGCCGAAAGGCTTGCCAAAGTCAAGATAAACAACATCCACTGCTCTCCTCTCATCCGCAAAGCCAGTGGTTTCTTCACAGAAGGCTACCAAATTGGTCAGACATGATTTCCCCCACTTATATCCATGCTGACAACTCCTAATCATCTTGTCCATGATATATTTGAAAATAGCTTCCATGAGGAGTTGCTCTATTACCCTCCCAGGGATTGAGGTGAGGCTGACAGGCTTGTAGTTCCCTGGATTCTCCTTTTTGCCCTTCTGGAAGACAGCTGGGATATTTGCTTTCTTACAGTCCCCAGGAATCTCATCCGATTGCCATGACCTTCCAAATATAATTGAGAGCAGCCCTGCATGCATGGATGAATCCCATCAAATCCTACAGACTTGTGTATGCTCTATTTGTTTAAATGTTTCCTAACTCGATCCTTCTCAACTCAGTTTGTCTTCAGAGCTCCCGATTTTTCCACTGATCTCCACAGCCTGGGATCCCTGAAAGCAAATCTTACCAGTAAAAACCAAGGCAAATAATTTAATTCTGCAGTATAAATAATTCAGTTTCATTTAGCTGTAATATTTCTTGTATCTGTATTAGAAGTAGCAAATGAATACAGGCAGTGACTGAGCGCTGCCTCTTGACCAGCCTGCACCTGAACAGTATCTATCTAAAACAACTGTTCTTAGTGGTGAGCCACGTATGGATATTAAAAGATGAAAAACTCTTAGAAGTAGCTGATGGCATTTTCCTGCAAAATCATATTGTGATATTGGCAACATAAATATGGTCTAGGGAAAAAAGACGAATGACAAATCTCTCACAAAACCGGAACATTTTAACAATCATAAAAAAGACAGATTCCTCCTTGTGAAAAGAGTATGAGGAAAGCATTTTTTTTTCCAAACATAACCTGTAACTTTTATACCTAAATACTGGAGATAATGCAAGAATGACAGCAATTATCTTCATGCCTTTGAGAACTGAATTTTCAAGTTTCTGATCAAATTCCTGTTATTGTATCGTTAAGGAAGTGGCCTTGTTCGCTGAACTGAAGCGATACTGGAAGAGCTTCCTGTTTAAAGCAGCACGGAGTGCAGCCCCGAAAACATCAATCACACGGTTCTTGATATTAACTCGACTGGAGCACTGCAGGAACAGGGCTCCATTCAGCTTCAAGGGTCCCCTGCAATGTTACATACTGCAGGATCCCAAAGTTAGTATTTCTTCACTGTGACACAAAAACTCTCTAATAGAAATGGGTATAGTTAGGAAGAGATGGAACAACTTTACAGTGTTGGGGAATCAGATCAGTGGTCTGGCATCCTCTCTCCCATCTTTCACAAAAAGTGCAAAAAAATCTGAGAAGCCAATTACATAATAACCTACACATAAGTTTCTTCCACAGGACAGATAGCAATTCTTTGGCTTAATAACTAAGAGTCCAAGGCTTAAAGATTTATACCCTTTGTAATTTTAAACTATGTCCACCATTGCTGGTATTTTTTTAAAGTGGCTTTTATTTTCGGTAGTGATTTCCCCAGAATAACTTTGTATTTCTAAATTTGTTGTCTGTTCTACATTCTTTCATGGAATTTCACTTTCATGTGGTACTTTTAAAAGAAACCCAGGAACATTTAAGCTCTTCACTGTTCTCTCAATGTTGTAATAATTGCACTTCACATTTAAACAAGACAAGGAGATACAGCCAGTGCTCCTATGAAATCTTTAGTACTCACAATTCCTTATTAAAAGTAAATGTAATCATAATTTGTCCATAAAAATGTCAAAACTAGGAGCAGGATGAAACGAAACATACAGCAACATGTCAGACAGATATGCTCTCTAAAAGAGAGCCACGTGGACAAAACATTATGAAATGGACTACTCTGATCTTGGTAACAGAGTACAGCAAGTTGATGTTATGAAGTTTTTGCTATATGCAGACATATATCTTAATCTTCATAGAAGTGATGAAGGTGTTACCAACTTAAAGCAAGAGATGGAGCACTGCTTATTCCTTCAGGCTGTTTAATCTTTCACAGCTTGAAATATCACCCCCAATTAAAGTACAGTTTAGAAACATGTTTAATTTACTACCATCATAAATACCAATTTCAAAAATTATGGATGACATAATAGCCGAACTCTGCTCTTACATACAGTTTAGGGGGTCAAAAGAATGAAGCACCGTATACAATACATCAGGATAAATAGATCTAATACAATAATTATTTAACTGAATTGACAAGGAAAAAATTTTAATTTATATATATCAATTAGTATACTCAATTTTCTAAAATGCTTCTTCAGTTTCCTGGATAGGTTTTCTGAAAAAAAAAATTATATCCTACAGCATTTCAGGTTCACATAGTGCAATTTTAGAGACACTGCTGTTTGACTGAATGGTTGAACAAACTTACGGCTTTACTTATGCAAATAACACCACTTATATAAATGGAACATATATCTGAGCTTGCATATGACTTGAAGTAACTCTCAGAAACATGAATACTAATATGCATCTTTGGCTACTGTTCCCAGAACGTTACTCATTAAAGCTTTGGGCGTGTTGTGGGGAGGACTACGCTATTATGACTATTATCTGTCATGGTTTAACCCCAGCTGGCAACTAAGCACCGCACAGCTGCTCGCTCAGTCCCACCAGCGGGTTGGTGGAGAGAATCGGAACAGTAAAAGTGAGAAAACTCGTGGGTTGAGATAAAGACAGTTTAATAGGTAAAGCAAAAGCCGCACACAAAAGCAAAGAAAAACAAGGAACTCACTCACTACTTCCCATTGTCAGGCAGGTGTTCGGCCTTCTCCAGGAAAGCAGGGCTCCATCATGTGTAATAGTTATTTGGGAAGATAAATGCCGTAACTCCAGATGTCCCCACCTTCCTCCTTCCTCCCCCAGCTTTATATTGCTGAGCATGACATCATATGGTACGGAATATTGCTTTGGTCAGTTGGGGTCAGCTGTCCCAGCTGTGTCCCCCTTACAGCCTCTTGTGCACCCCCAGCCTACTTGCTGGTGGGGCAGTGTGAGGAGCAGAAAAGACTTTGACTCTGTGTAAGCACTGCTCAGCAGTAACTGAAACACCCCTGTATTATCAACAGTTTTCAGCCCAAATCCAAAACATAGCCCCATACTAGCTACTATGAAGAAAATTAACTCTATCCCAGCCAAAACTATCTCACAAATTTGCATTTGGACAATGCTTACACTGCTTGCAGAGGGACACTTAGCAGATGGGACATCAAGCTAAGATGCAACTAACAAAATTAAACCTCAATGAAGTATTTTTACGCTCAGTGGCTGACCAGTGCGAGGCTTCAGGACCACCTCCTCTGAGGTCTCTAGACGTCCAAGTTGTGCACAGCTTCCCCTATCCTGCTGCTCACAAAAGCGAAGGCATTTACCCACTACAACAGACAGCAACAGTTTCTTGCTTGTCATACAAAGCAAGAGAAAGGCATTGGGGAAGCAGGTGGATCCTGGAACAATTGCAGAAACATTCAGGCTCTGACCCAGTGACAAGTTCAATTGCACTGGGCTGTTCCAGGTTGCGGCTGACAGGTCTAACATCCTGAGTACCTACTTCCCATTCATTACCTGACACTCAACCTGATTCCGACACACACCACCAGTTTTGGCCACTAAACAGTCTGGCATGACTTACTGGCTGGCAGAGAGGAGGTACCTCAAGCTGTGCTCACCAATGCTGTTGGAGTTGGAAGTAGTTAGGGAGGAATTCTGAGAGCAGAAGCTTCAAAACTGTGTGTGGAGAAGGAGATAGTGGGAATGATGAGAGGGTGGGAATGAAGTGTCGTATGAACAACCCTATCCTTTCTAGTGTTGGTATGTGCAATTTTTATAAAGCATTTAAAATGAATGGCAGACAATAAAGCTAATAAGTGGCATAGACACTGGAAACCTAACAAAAACTTACAAGATGTTTCAAAAATAGGAGGGTAATTTAAGCTCAAATGAATACACAAGGACTAACCCTAGAAACCTGTCAAGGGAAAATCCCTTGTTCTTTCTGAACAGAAAGGATCAGGATTGAACATGAGAATTCATAAGAGGGAGAACCATCCCAAACTAACTAGCAATGACCATATGGACTGAGAAAGCTATTTAGGGCGAGCCAGTCCTGGGGGACAGAAAAAGAAAATTCCATAGTCCTCCCTTTCTCTCCCTTAAGTTAGCTGTGAACTTGAAGAAACTGAAAGGAAAACTTATTTGGGACGCTTAACTTTAAATTGCATTTTTGTTATTTACTTTGCACCCCCACATACACTTCAACCTTTGCTCTTAGAATAAACTCACTTTACTCTGGAAGCTTATCTTGGCATTAAAAGCAACTCCTAAGCAACTCTGGGATGAATAAGGCGTATTATTATTTCAGAAACAACTAATCCAAATAAAGAAGAGTCTTAGTCCTATCTTGTTGCACTCACCTAGGGCAAGTGGGAGGAACCTTGGGAACTGAGCTCTCTAAGCAGCAAGGATCAGTTTGAGAACCTGTAACATCAGATACTGAGAAAAGTCAGGTCTCCCCTTTCAGCCAAGGAGACACAATACAAAGACAGCCTAGAAACCTGAGAAACTTGTTAAAAGCAGTTATTTCCGTGCCCTGCTGTTACAGTATGACAGGAAATTAAACTAAATTATGTATTCACTGTACATTTATTCATATGCATTTAATATGAATGGGCTTTCTTTTATAGTTAAATCAATAAAAAGGTAGACTTGTCAGTTCTTTACTACTGTTTTATAGTAGTACATTCCTTGCAAGGTTATCACCAGCCTCTCCCATCCACTGTATGGTAAATACTTAATTAAGCTCAAAACAACTGTTCTTAAACTCATAACTTAGCTTTGAATTCTCTGCTTTTGTTTCAGTTATGAAAAAAGGGCTTCTATTTCCCAAACTTTTCAATCATCAGAGTAACGACAATACTTCAATTGCATGTCGCACTAGTTATTACACTTTGAAATGCTGTACACTCTGTTTGTACTGTTTCCCATAAAGAATTTTAGAGTAAAATTTGTCTTGAAAAGCCAACGCGCTCATGTGTAAGAGTAACTTCTTGTTGAAGTCAGTTGGTTTGTCCTTGTCATGAAAGCAGGAAGTTCCTTTAGCAAGGAAATTATCATTTCTAAGATCTGTACCTGAGAGTTGACATTTACAGCTGAACAGCAAAGTGATCTTTCACTCATCCTTCTTTACAAGCTCTGCCTGATTTTGTTAACAGACATTGTGCTGTAACTGACAGACAAAATGGTCTGAGCTGAACATGAGTCCATGTTTCCGACAGACACCAATGCACTTCCCCATCACAGAATGTACAAGTGCTCAGAGGAAAGAAAGTTGGTCCAAATCAGTTTTACAATAGAAACCACTCGTTGCCTTAAAAATGGAGAAGATTGTGTGCTCTCAGAGCAGCTCTAAGACCAACAGAAAAGACAAGTCAAATATCTAAAGCCAAAGTGTTCCCCTAAAAGAGCCAAGGGAGATTCTAGTGAACCTGTACAACTGTAGAAAGGTATTTATATTTTTCCTAATAAGCAGAGTGCCAAACAAGTGTTATCTGAGCTGGAAATCAACAGTATCATCAAGAAGAATGATTCCTAATATCCACAGGAATCACACCAGGCGCTAAATTACTAATATAGCAGAACCGGCTAATTAAAGATTATATTAATTCAGAAAACAGCTGACGCATGTGCTGTACAGAATATTTAAAGGGATGGCAAAAGACTGCTTTGGAGGAAGGATGAGATACAAACAAATGCCCACATTTCAACAGTAGATTTTTTATGAACAGTAATTCAGTTTGAGTGGCACCAGCTTTTGCAGAAATACTGTTCTCTCTGGAATGAAGTCGCAAATATTTTAGGCTAAGCAAAGCCAGATAGGTAAGGCTCAAATAAGACTTTACTGTGGAAAAGTGATTGCCTCTCTTTAGCTAATACCAAAACTCATTTTCCTTGTCATTTATTTTGCTAAAAGGAGTTTCAATAATTGTTCCTATTTTCTGACTGTGAATGTGTTCCCAGAATGACCTTCTGGGAACACAGACCAGGAACAAGAACTGTACACAATGGCGCATCTAGTAACTTTGTCCCATTGTCCCTTCCTGTCCTCTGCCACAGCTCTTATCTTTTTGTTCTTTATTGCATAATGTCATATGGGAAGACTGGTATTGTAAACACCTGAATATCTTAAATTGTCATTCAAATAAACAAAGTTCATAGGAAACCTCTGGTGTTTGTTAAATCATTGTGACAGATTAAGTAATCTCTGTAGGGCTGAGAGATGCCTTTGTGATTATTTTTATACCTAAAAACTATGAGCACTTATGGGACCATAAAAACTTAATTGCAGAACATCAGAAGTTCATGCTATGCTAAACCACTCTCCAGGGATTATTTAAATCAACATGTCCTCCTGCATTTTGAGTGACAGCCTTTGGTGGAAAGAATCTCCTTGTGGAAGTACCACTTCTTATTCACTTAGATGCAAATATTTAAAAGAGTAAGAAAATAAGTAGTGTTTATTGAAGACTGTCCCACTTATGTGAAATTTTATAGATTCACTACTCTGGGTACATTAGCTTCTTTGTATCGCTCGCCAGCCGCCTTTTCCACAGTATCATTTAACTTTCAGGACTAATTGCACTGTTAACCCTGTCAATGTGATGCTGAATGCTACCTGTCACCAGCCAATGCTTCATTTTCTCCCCCACAACATAGTATTCTCACACAGGCAGGAAGATCTCTGAAAACAAATGTCATGAAATCTTCTTTCAAAAAACCAGGAAAAGCAGATGACTTAGTTTTACTGCAGTGCCCGTGAAAGCCCTTACCATACATTTTACAGCAGACATCAAAGAGAGGCTACTCTTTCTCTGGCAGAAATGGCATATTTTCCCATTACTTTCTTCTTGACCAACAATTGTGTGCTTTGCTTTTAATTGTGAACATAGATTTTAAGCTTGTGGGGCAGGACCCCTTTTGTTCTTTCATGTAACCAATCTCCCCGTCACTACAAAGGGACTACTATTTTGTGGCTATTTTCAGGATGTCTTTCTTTGACATTGTCTTCCCCAACACACACCTTCCTAAATAAGAACACAAGAAAATCTTCCCAAAACACCACATTTCTCCAATGGAAACTTGTGAAAGATGTAATTATGTAACTTAAAGTAACACAGCTCCAAACTATTTATAATAATACTGTGATTTACAGTATAGATCAACGTACCTTTCAAGTATGAACTCCTAAGATCCTAGAAGTCATATGGGGAAGCATATTTTTGTGTTTTCTGAGTACTGCATGAACACACAGGTTGACAAAGAATAAAAATTACCAGAAAAAAAATAATCAAGCGCTGTGTTCTAAAACCAACTGACATTTACGCTGTGATATCATGAGCTTGTTCTCAGGCATTTTGTTAATTGAAAGTAAGGAGTTCATTCCGTAGGTCAATTATTTGCTGCGAATATTTCACGGAAGTCTCATAACACCACCTCCATGGATTTATATAGATGCACCAGAATCATTTCTTGTGACTAGACCATGATTCAGAATTAGCTATCAGCCTTTTCTAAAGCGTCTCTTTCGTGGCTTCATTCGAGAATGTTTAGGTTAAGATTTCCAAAGACCTGTTGAAGGTATATGTCTCCTCACTAAAAGAAAATCAGATAAAATGAGCTTAGTCTTCATATACATATATCTATGTATGTATAGAGTAATGCAGACTGTACTGACCCTAGTGGCACTGCACTCCCATGAAGTTACTCACTTGTATATAAAATTTGCAGGTTGAGATTTAAGGGAGTGATTCAGAATTAATTGGGAAAAGTTTGGGTTTTTTCCCTTTCTGAAAACAGCTCTCTGCTTTACTACAAAAACATCACACTATTGCTTCTGAAGCTGCAGATGCTACCACAATTGTAATTGCCTGTCATGCAGTGAAGAAATCTAATTAAAACCACTTATTTGTACCTATTAACCAGTCTCTTTAAATGCAGACAAAAGACCTTACCACAAGCTAAAACATAAGTACAGAGTGTGGTCTGCAATTCAGTAAGAGAAACAATGGATGTTTTCAGATAATTACACTTACCTCCATTTTCCTGCTACTACCAATTAGCATTAACCGTGAACTTAAATGGCTACGTAAATCACTATAGCTAGCCACTACTCCAGACATGGTTCAAACTGTTGGCATGATATTGGACAAGGCATTTCATCTTTCACACACTTAAAATGGTGAAATTTTTGTGTTGAGAATAAATTACTGATCACAGCATGGTTTAGAGGTAAATATACAATAATTATGAAAAGTGTTTAATGAAGTGCAAGGAATAACTTGCAGTTTTCTCCCAGGAGACCCAGGATTCTCAAGCAGTTTTATAGATAAGAGCAGTATATTCCTTTGGAGGCTCCTTCATCACATCATTTAGAACAACTAAGGTTACATTTACCTCTCAAGATAGAAGTAAAAACTAATGCAACAGAAACCTCTAATGTAAAAGAGGCAGGCAGGGCACTAAACCAGAATGATTTAATAAGTAGCCTTACTGCACAAGTTCACCTGGTAGAGTCTGCTGCACTTCCTAATCCGAAGCCTTCACTCAAGACTTCACTCTGTTTCACATCAGATAGTGTTGACTGGGCAGGTGGAAGAGTTGCTGCATACAAATTTATTATCATCATCATCACCACATTGCTTCTTGCTTTCTTTAAAGAAACTGCACCGCTAGGCTGAACCTACTGACAAAGCACTCAAGCTTGTACCATTTCAGGTTTCTGTGTTTAAGAAACAGGCCATCAATGAACTAAAAACCGTGGGTTATAGCCATAATGGACAGACTTAAGTCAACGTGTGGCTGTAGGAACAGGGTTTTTTTTGCCCATTTTTTGCGACTTCTTCAGGGTGCCAGGCCATCCTCATGCCCTGTGCATGTCCATCCCTCATCCACCATTGCGTACACTATGCTGCCTCTGCGTCTGTTCTGGCAAAGGGAGATGGTTACAAGCAGAATGGGGGGCTGATCTCTGATCTCTTCATTACCTCAAGTCTCTTCACTACCTGCACCCACATGGTTTCACGCCACCCTCTGCAACAGACACCTCCGCAGCCACGGCCTGGGCGGACCGCCGCCTGGCACCGACCCCGCCGGAGCTGCCAGCACCCTGCTGCCTCGCAGAGCTGCCCCGTCAGGCTGTCCCCACTTCACCACCCCGCGAAGAAAGTGCCATTTCCCCTCAGGTGCCACCACCCGCGTTTCCCCCCGCACCCTCACACCTCGGCACCGCCGCCAGGCGGGGCGAGGCGCGGTCGGGCCCCTGCAGCCCCGCAGCGCCGCCTGGAACAGGGCGAGGCCGCGCCGGGCCCTGTGCGGTACTTGCGCGATGCTCACAATGTCTGCCCGCCCTCAGCGCGAAACGGCCGCCGCCGGGCCACCTCCATCCCCCCGCCGTCCACGCTGCCCCGTGATTTACCTCACCGACCCCCGCCCGCCCGGGCACCATCTTCCCGCTCCCGCCCCGGGCGGAGGGGAGTTACCTCGTCCCGCCCACCCTAGCCGAAGGGGCGGGGATTGGGCGAGCCCGCCTGTCACTCCGCGGCGGGACGGCGCGCGGGTTGGCCGCTGTGGCTGTCAGTCAGCGGCGGGGGCCGCGCCCGGCCCCTTGTTGTCACGGCGCCGTGCAGGGCTGGGGCTCTTCGCGCCGCCGCCGCCGTTGTTGCTGCCGCCGCGGGAGCCCGGGCGGGGAGCGGTTCGCCGGCCTCGTTGCCCGCTCTCCCGGCGCGGGAGGAAGCGCCCCCGCCATGGCCACCAGCACCACGGGCTCTACGCTGCTGCAGCCCCTCAGCAACGCCGTGCGGCTGCCCGTTGACCAGGTGAGGATGGGAGAAGGCGCCCGCCCCGCTGCCGCCTCCTGGGGCGGGGGGGGGGGGGCTCGCCGCGGAGAGGCGGCGCCGCTGCCGCGCCGGGCGAGCGCCCCCCGGCTCCGCTCCGCGCTGTCCCGCCCCGCCCCGATCCCCTCCGCCGCCCCTCCATCCTCCCCGCCTCCGCCGGGCGCGGGGCCGGGGGCGGGCAGCGCCCGGTGGGGCGGTGGCGGCGTTTCCCCTCACGCCGCGGCGGCTGAGGGGAGTGGGGGGGGCACCGGCGCGTGCAGGTGCGCTCGCACCGCCGCTCCCCCGCCCGCCGGCGGCCGGTCTAGCAGCGCGGCCGCATCCCGGGCAGGGCCCGCCTCGCCCCGCCGGTGCGCGGCCGCTGGGCGGGCCGGGCTCGGTCCGCCGCCTGGTCCAGCAGCGGGGCCGCACCCCGGGTAGGGCCTGCCTCGCCCCGCCGGTGGGCGAGCCGCCGCCGCGCCGGGCGGCCAACTTGTTGGCATCCCTCCCTCACCCCCCCCCCCGCGTTGGGCAGATGTGGCAGCACAGCTGGGAACGGGGGCCGGTGTCAGCTCAGCAATGCAAAGGTTGGGTAGTAATGGCAAACGTAAAGCAGCGCGCTGTGCCTGCGTGCCTCTGCCAGGGATTTTTAAATGCAGCGTTAAGTAATGATGCGTGCTGCGCATAACGCTGCTGGGAATCCGAATGTACTTTGTAGGCAGAGCGCTTCTTTGGTATCTTTTGTCCGAGCGATATGAAAATTCCTGAAGGTTGTTAATCTTGTCATCTGCACAAAAACATCGGAGGTTTACTAAATGAGATTGGGAAACTGAGGTGTTCGGAGTTTAATGACTGAAGTTGTACAGAATGTTTGTTTATGGGGGAAGTGGTCTAGACCTCCTAAATCTGCATAGTATTTATGAATACATAAGTAAAATAACAGTAACTAACTCCTATAACTTTTGTAGACCCAGGAAATTTCATGTGAGGAGCTCTTATTTAAAAAAAAAAAAAAATCTCCATTAATGTATGAATGAATGAAACACATCAACGACACACTGTGTGTTTGTGTAGAGGGACACTTTGATGTTTGGTTTTACAAAATACACCTAATAAGTGAGAAAAGTGACTGGAAACAAAATACAGAGGAGGGGCATGTCTAGTGAAAAAATTTTGGAAGTGACTGAACTACATGCTCTTCCCCTCCTTTTTCCCCAAACGTTTGAATGGAGGTGAGAGAACCTTAGGTTAAGGATACACATGAAAAAGTATCTTCTAGAAAACTGACAAAAGCAGTCAAGTTTAAGTTAAGCTTGGTGTGATGGAATAGACACTGCACACAACTTGCAGTGATACCTGCATTGGGGATCAATGGCACCACATGGCTGAGTGCCTTATACATGCAGACTGGAAGCTCTTCTTGGCAGGTGCTGTGTGTTTATTTCCATAAAGTCTGCAGCTTCTACAGGGTACAGGAAAACAAATAAGAGATGACCATCTTTTTATGGAATGATACTGGCATGTAATTATCTAGTCATAATAGTAGTCATGAACTTGATTGCTTCATGACATAGTGCAGCTTCTATCACATTTATTTTATTTAAATGTTGTGGGTATGGCATTTTGATGATAATAAAGTTACTTTTTATCAAAGCCTGGAAGACTTCCCTGTATTGAATGTTTTGCAACAGATGCTCCTGTAAAGCCAAGATGTTTTTATGAAATACTGTTTGAGCTCCGTTGAAGCTTTTGGGGATGATCACAATGGAGGGTGGCTAAACACATGGTTTAAAATATTTTTATAAGCAGTTAAAAATCATACATACTTTGGTTTTAGATATCAGTGGACCATACATAATATGGTCCAGTTGCATATGAAGAGCAGTAATTATGACTGGAGTATGAATCGAAGAGTTACAAAACTGTGCTACACTAAGCAGAATGCATCCATAACTGTTTAAAAAAATAAAAGCAAGGTTAGATAAGTTAGATTTTTTGTAATCTCTCAGTTTAAGAGTCTGTCCTGATAGTAAGTTTGTAATACAGAAAGAATGTGAAATGTGTTCAGTGTAATCAAATCAAAGGTAGTAAAGGAGAGAATGAGGGCAGAGAAAAGAAAAAGGAAGTGCTGATACTCTTTGGTGTGTGCTTGAAGATTATATGTGACATTCAGTGATACTATATGCATATTTGGTATGAAAATGTAGCAGCAGAATAAAAGTTTTCTGATCAGTAGGTTGTTTCTGCAACTTGATCCAAATCTGTACTGTGACTACAGTCATACCGTACAGCAGGCACTTGAAGTGGGCACTCAGAACTGATGGAAATGAATGGGTTTTGTTTCTCTGCTTATATGTTTCAGTTTTGGCCACAAGTAGTTACTAATCCTTATATCCAAAATGTTGCCATTGTGATTTATGTTTAAGATATTACTGTCTAATTGTCCTGCTCTAAAGTTTTAGTGAAGGCAAAGGCACGTAACTCTGGGAGGACAAGTCCAGGCAGCATGTGTCAATGTTTCTCTATTGTCTGGGTGTTCAAACAAATGGACAGAAGAACCTTGCCTTTTTGGCAGTGGATGGAAGTAGAAATTTCAGTTAAAGGTGAAGCCGCTATCTCTAAGATTGAACTGATTAATCGGATCCACATCTGTGTATAGATTGAGTGTGAGAAATTGATTGTTTTCTGACTTAATGCTTGGTAGAACTAGAGGCACAGATTTGTTTGAGAATGGTCTTGGTTATGTGCTTGTTGGAGATCAGTGTAAAGGACGGAGTATGACAGCTCTGCCAGAGCCATTTGACACACGTGTAGAGACAAACAATCTCCTCTACGTGCCCAACTCTGTTACAAGAGAAAAGCTTTGTTGCTTTAACAGATTGCTGTTCTAGATCTTTCTTCTTGATACGACAGTACTAGTTAGCTATAGGAATGGAGAACAACTTGTTTTCTGCTTGTGTGTACATCCCCCAACAAGCTATTATGTGATAACTTGTCGCTATGTTAACCCTTCCTTTGGTTCTTATTTTGTCTTGCACCAAGTTATCTGAAATGGTTACTTCAAAAGCTGATGCATATTTGATAGGCTTCTTGTTCCTGTTTTTCTATTGTTACTTTCAGTCGTTTGGTGCAAGGGAAGATGCCTGGTGTGAACAAGAACCTGTGATTATCTTTGTAGATTTGGGAAGGCAAATGTGCATGTTTCTTTTGTATTTTATTATATGAAAAAAAATTAAATCACTCCTTGGGGGTGAAAAGCCTTATAAGAACTATATCTTTTCACTTCTTGGAGAACCTAAGTTTGCTACTCAGCCAAAGCAGCATCCTGTTGACAGCTGTGTCATCTTGGGTCCTTAAAGTTAATCGAAAGAGTGATTGAATGTTAATGTACTACAGTATTCCTTCTGTCTTGTTAGGGGAGAGAGGGAATAAAAGTAGTTATGTCCTTCCCACCCCTGACAGTTAAAGACAAGTATGGGACGGATTATCATAAAAACTTGGCTGCTAGAGAATAATGTATTGCATAATACATTGAGATTGCAACTTGAATGATTTTTTTACAGTTACGTTTGTCACATAGCTGTCTGTTTTTCCTGTCTGTACTCATGTCATGTTTGTGTCTCTACCGCGTTCTTCTTTCTCGGAGGTGAAGCCTCACCAACAGCATGTTGGACATTGGTCCACTTCTAGTTCTGGTATTATCTTGCTGATTGTCTATTGACAAATGACATCTCTTCATGACATGTCAGGTTTCCTGTTGTTAAATTAGATCTTTTTAAATTTGCTGTGAGATGAGAATGGATCTAGGAGACCAAAGCTTTCTTCTTGGCTTTGGGTTTCAGTGGGGTATGGGGAATTCAGAGAATAATCTTTGCTTTCACTGCTTCCACCAGAGGGAGCATAATTTTTATCTGGAAATGGGCAAAAACTACGTGAGTTATTACTGCCCTTCATTTGCCATAGAAACAGATAACTGTAGTAGAGGAAAAGCTGAGCAGGGGACATAGGAGATTGACTATGACAATATGCGAGCATCAACTTTTTGCATGGATTGCCTAACAGATTGATCTTGAGATCCTGAAATATGGTGTGAGGAACTAGATCAACTAAGCTAACTTCAGTGATTATCTTCTATATAAGAAAAGAAAGAGTATGGCTCCAACTGCTAACAGTATAGCTATGTGAAGATGTGTGGACTGAATAAAATGTCATGCCTATGATTATGCACTTCACTTAAAATCCAGGATATAAAGAGAAGCAGTGTTTTTTCAACAAAAGTAAAAATTTCCTTGCTATTTCCACACTCTTCTTGGGTTGTTTTTGCAGCCTAATTTTAGCTCTTATTTGAATAAATTTGCTCCTTTATGTAGAATAAATATAATTTTCTACATGAGTGCCGTCAACCTTCAAAGAATTTAAACCTACCTTTTTTTGAATAAGAATAGCATAAAAATCCAAGTCCTCCTAAATGTGAACTGTATAAACTGTGTGAGTTTCCTTCATTTAGTGATCACAGGCCAGTCTGCTGCATCTACATCTTTGCATATTTTTCAGCATACTCTTCCTTGTGCAGAGGGTTACCTGAGCTGCTTTCAACATGTACTTAATGCACTTAGTTCCACATAAAAGCAATTTTCATTAACATATGTTGAGTCTTCGTATTTCACCTTGTTGCCTTCAAGGAGGGTGGGCAGGATTTTTTTTTCCTCATACGTATGTATGAATTGTTTATTTCTTACATGCATGTGACTGGCAAGATGTATCTGCAAATTTTTTTATTTTATCTTGATGCTTTGGATATGAGCCTCAGCTGGAGTTTAAATAAAATACCAGGCTTGGAGGTGATGTAGGGAATCGTTTTGCTGAGAAGCAGTATGTGCCTGATTTGCCTGCAGGGAACATCTGGATGTGTCTCCTAGTTAGATTTCTGTTATTTCACAAAGTTTTGGGCATTAGTGATGCCTCACTTATTTTCCGCCCAAGCAACCTAATGTAGCTTCCTGAGGACTGAAATGCTTTAGTCTGGTAAAAATCTTTTTGTCTAAACATGGAGTGGAAATCAAAAAGTTTGTCTGGTATAGCTCTCCAGAATTTAGATGGCCTATTATTTGTCTTAAACATTAAGAAACTATAAAAAAAGGATGAAGTGAAGAGTGTCCCAAGTTTATTCTCTTTCACTATTGATTCTTAGACCCTGGTGTGCGTCTGGGAAATACAGAGCAGGGCATTACTGATTTTTCTGATGTGACCCAGGAAACTTATGAATAATAGAAGCGAGTAAAAGTAGCATTCATGGGTGTGTGAAATCCAAACTGAAGGTGAGGGAGTGGTAGGATAAAAAAAAATTGTGCCCGTACTTTGCCCTGTATGTTCCTTATCCGCTGCTAGCAGCGGTCAGAAGAACGAAGGGTGGAGAGAAAAGTGTGATCTCCCATGACTATAGACGGAGGCTATAGTGGGTGAAAAGAAGCTGGGAAAAAAGTCCTGTTCTCCATTCTGTATGTGCTGTTCTCAATGACTGGATGTTTTGAATTGTTTGGATTTGCTAGCAAGTTTTTACTGGTTTCTTAACTTCTCTTTGAACTAGTGGAAGGGAGACTCATCATCATCAGAAAGGTCCTAGGGGGCATCTGCAGTGCCACCTTTCCTAGAATTTGGTATTGGTGTTTAGGTGTTGACTTAATTCTCCATGTATTATTTGTTGGGATTACTCTGCAATGAAAAATGTATAGAGAAGGGTGAAACTGTTGGGATAAGAGGAAAAAAATTGGCGAGAGAAAATTACTATCTTGAAGGAAGGAGTGGAAGCTGTAATGAACACAGTTGGAAAAGAAAAAAAAAAAAAGCAGACACTGGTTACAGTGTTGGAAAAGAGCCATCTATTAAGTGGTAGAAAGATCTAGTGCAAGAAGGAAATACCTCTATTTAATTCATGGTTCATGAATATTGTTGTGAGGATGTAAAGTATAGACTACTTCAATTGTTTAATTTTTAGGGAGACAGCAGTGAATTTTCATTCTGATATGCAGTATGAAAGTGAGTGAGAGTGTATGTTTTCTCCAGGTTTTTGTGAAGCAGTGGAAAAACTCAAAATATAATTACAGACCAAGGTTTCTACAGTAAACACCTAAAATAAACACTCTACCTGAACAGCCTATAGTCACCTGCTTTGTTTTGTCAAATTGTTTTTCCCATCCTTAGGCAATTCATTTGGGTGGTGTAAATGTGAACACTTCCTGACCTATGTTCCCCACAGTACAAGCCATTTCTGAATTGAAAATAGGGTTCAGAAATTACTACAAAAATACTGCAGTCCTGGGATGTTGAAAAGAAATACTGGAGTGCCCAAAGAAAAGGCTAATAAAGAAAAAAAACCCAGTAAGGTGTAGGGAAGACGACAAGAGGCTGAGTACATGGTTACTACTGTGTTGCTTTCTGTTTTTGAAGTGTTACTGCTGTAAATCTATTGTGCTGCAGCTACGTTTCCCTCTGTGGGCTTTTTCTTGGGTACAGTATTGACTTAAAACCAAGAGTTCTCCAAACTGATAAAACGGAAATAAGTGAGTCATCTTTATCATTCATTAGCCCTGATATTTTTTGACTTTAATTCCAGTTTACCTGATCCTGTGTTGACCTAATGAAGCACTATGATACATCCTTTGCAGCCTTGATTATGGCACATCATCTTCTTCACATTTATTATTTTGACTAATGTGCACTTTTTCTGAGTGACAGTTGCCCATTTTTTTTTCTTGTTTTCCACGCCTTTGAAAGAGGGAGTCTAGACTGTGGAATTTTATTTTCTCCTGGAAGCTGAGAAAAACTACGCATGGCCAGGTGAAGACCTGTTTACTTAATGTGTGCATCTTTACAGTATTTATTTTACAAAGAGTGGTGATACAGTTCTTCAGTATTGATATTTCATGTTCCATCTTTCCTTTAGGAAGTACTTTAAATTCAACATTAGTTATCATTATTGTAGGGTGCTGCACCTGGGGAGGAATAACCCCATGCACCAGTACAGGTTGGGGGCTGACCTGCTGGAGAGCAGCTCAGCTGAAAGAGACCTGGGAGTCCTGGTGGACAACGGGATGACCATGAACCAGCAATGTGCCCTTGTGGCCAAAAAGGCCAAGGGCATCCTGGGGTGCATCAAGAAGAGTGTGGCCAGCAGGTCGAGGGAGGTCATCCTCCCCCTCTACTCTGCCTTGGTGAGGCCACACCTGGAGTACTGTGTCCAGTTCTGGGCTCCCCGGTTCAAGAAGGACAGGGAACTGCTAGAGAGGATGCAGCAGAGAGCTACGAAGATGATTAGGGGACTGGAACACCTCTCTTTTGAGGAAAGATCGAGGGACTTGGGTCTCTTCAGTCTGGAAAAAAGACGACTGAGGGGGGACCTTATCAACACTTATAACTACCTAAAGGGTGGGTGTCAGGAGGATGGGGCCAGGCTCTTTTCAGTGGTGCCCAGGGACAGGACAAGAGGTAACGGGCACAAACTTGAGCATAGGAAGTTCCACCTAAACATGAGGAGGAACTTCTTTCCTTTGAGGGTGGCAGAGCACTCGCACAGGCTGCCCAGAGAGGTGATGGAGTCTCCGTCTCTGGAGACATTCAAAACCCACCTGGACGTGTTCCTGTGCAACCTGCTGTAGGTGACCCTGCTCTGGCAGGGGGTTGGACTAGATGATCTCCAGAGGTCCCTTTCAACTCTATGATTCTATGATTATTAGTCTTTTAGCACTTGTTCAAGTGAACAGAGCTGTTTGGCAATTTCAATTTGCCTGCAAATTTAGATAGGTGCTAGTTATGCCTGATTGTTTTAAGTGATGCTTTTGGCAACTAAGCCATCTTTTGCAAAGGAAACATCCATAGCTCTGCCTTTAATTCTGGAATAATATATACAAAGGCGTAGAAGCTATTTTGGTTTGGCTGTAATAGTGTGATTTGCTGTAGTTGGGATTTTGGTCTTTCCTTTTACTTCTAGTTAAAGTGGCCTAAGCTGAAGAAGAAGGTACTCTTGTTCTGAAACGTGGTTTGTGAGCGTACTGGTTGTGTAACTACAGTGGTATATTCTATACTGGTAATGCTACCTGTATAGATCTGTCTAAATCTTTCTGACCTGCCCTCTGGCTGAGCAATGCTCTTGATTCTACTGCTTCCTGTCAATCATTCATACATGTATATATATATATAAAAATTCAATGAAGACTAAACATATCACTCAAAAAGTGCACTGACAGTCCAAGGGATAATGAATGGTTTTTTATAGAATCATAGAATGTGTTGGGTTGGAAGGGACCTTTAAAGGTCATCTAGTCCAACCCCCCTGCAATAAGCAGGGACATCTTCAACTAGATCAGGTTGCTCAGAGCCTCATCAAGCCTGGCCTTGAATGTCTCCGGGGATGGGGCCACCACCACCTCTCTGGGCAACCTGTGCCAGTGTTTCACCACCCTCATTGTAAAGAACTTCTTCCTAATGTCTGATCTAAACCTACCCTGCTCTAGTTTAAAACCATTGCCCTCGTCCTACCGCTACATGCCCTGGCAAACAGCCCCTTCCCAGCTTTCTTATAGGCCCCGTTCAGGTACTGGAAGGCTGCAATAAGGTCTCCCCAGAGCCTTCTCTTCTCCAGGCTGAACAACCCCAACCCTCTCAGCCTGTCTTCATAGGAGAGGTGCTCCAGCCCTTGGATCATCTTCATGGCCCTCCTCTGGACCTGCTCCAACAGGTCCATGTCCTTCTTGTGCTGAGGGCTTCAGAGCTGGAAGCAGTACTCCAGGTGGGGTCTCACGAGAGCAGAGTAGAGGGGGAGAATCACCTTCCTCGACCTGCTGGCCACGCTTCTTCTGACACAGCCCAGGATGCGATTGGCCTTCTGGGCTGCAAGCACTCATTGTTGGCTCATGTCCAGCTTTTCATCCACCAATTATTCTTCAGGGTGGAAAAGCTAGAAAGAAATTGAGGCCACCATGAATCTGCAGGAGTTTATTGGAAGCCCAGTGATGGCTACCAGTTCTGTAGAAGGTCTAGCCTTAGAATATGTTAACACATGATTATCTGTAATGGGGCTGAAGGTAAGAAATTATGTAAAATATTTTAATATGGAGGCATGATTCTAAAGGTTATGAAAATATTATTAAAAAAATGGAATTAATTTGAAAAGCTGTAACAGCTCAAAGTAGCGTATATTACTTCTGCAGGTTGCTGTATATTGCAAATGTTTACAGGGCTGTTGTGGTGGTGCTTGGAGACTTTGTAGGTGGCTGATTTCATGCAGAGGATTCCCAAACTGGGAGGAGCAGGAGCATAATAGACATGGAGGAGTAGAGACTGTCTGAGGTGAACAGTAGTTCATTCAAGGGAGAGTGTGGTGAAATCCTTTTAATTCTAAGCTCTCCCCCCCACCACGGAAAACACCAAGAACCTGACAGTTTTAAAGATGAGGAATATTTGTTTTACTTGCTATTTAAATTGACTACTGCTTTTACTGGATTTCTGCAGGCTATATGGACAAGAGTATTACTTCCTGTGTTTTATTGCTTATTTTAAGATGGATTTCAGTTTCTCACCTATCAGCAGAATATAATAGTACTGAGGTGGATCTTATGGAGAAAGTGTCTGTTTCTGGTTGCCTTTGAGAAGGCTATCTCCGTAGATGTTATTTTGCTTTATTTTTAAATGGCTAGGAAAGTGAATAACTTGTAAAGTTCTTACAAAATTTCAGGCACTGCAGTGGTTCTCTGAGCATTAAAATAAAGACTTGCTGTTCAAATACACTTTTGAAGATCTTGTATACTGCTGATACTCATGTGACGAAGAGTAGAGATTTTGAGGTTAATCACTATGTGTGATAAAAAGCCACACATCTGAAAACGGCAGTAGCCGAGTTGGTCTTTGTTTGCAACTGTGTTTTGCCAACATAATGCCAGGCTGTTTTGTTTTGATGTTGTAAACCCTTTTTTCCTGGCAGTCTGAGCTCTGCCACCCTTAACTGGCCAAACCAGTTTTTGCTCGACAGAAGCAAGCATGTTAGGTCCTTATTGTTTTTGAGGGGAGAAGAAAACAAAACACCCAAACAAAATGCCCTAGCCAGCGCTCTTAGTCCAATTTCGCCTCTGAACCAAACTTGCTAGATTTTGGCTATTCCTGTGCATAAATAGCTGTTACGTGTGGCAGCTCAGTATCTATAATGCTGAATCCTTAAGAGCTGATTAGAGAGAACACCCTTCAGCTGACATCTTCCTATCCTTAATGGGTTAGTTTTGGTTGTTTTCACTATAAAATGTGTACGTTGATGTTTCATTTTACATTTTTAGTCATACAGCGTTTCTTAGAGTAATTCTGAGTAATGACTTAGTAAGCACTGTTTGAAAAAGCTTATTGGATTTGATGCTCGTTTATTGCACAAACTAGATTACTAGTGCCTACATCATGTTCTTCATGATGTTCTTCACTCTCTCCAACATACTTAGGAATTACAAGCTAGAAATTGGAAGTTAATACTGGAAATAAAAATACTATTATTAACGTATGTCATGACTGTCTTTGATGTTTTGGACTGAAATCAGCTTGGAAAGAAAGCATTCAGAATCTGATGAGTAAGTCCTTAAGTTGCCAATAAATTCACATGAAGATGAAGTATATTCGTGCAACATTAAAAACAAAAAAACCCCAACATTTTGCCAGTGTTGTTACAGTTGATTAGCACAAATGGCTAAAGTATGGACTTCAAGAACTGGCTGCCATTAGAGGGGCTATGCTTGGAAGTCTCATCTGAAAATGGGTGTCCCTTCATATTGGTTACTGTATAACTATGCAGTAACATGGTCTTGCTGCAAAGAACACACTGACTTAACATAAAAACATCTCCCCTGCTGATACTGCCCCAAAATAGCCACTGCTGCTTATCCTCCATTTCTTCATATTTCACCCATGAAGTGAGGTTGAGACTTCAGGGCAAGAGTGTTAATTGGTTATATCTTCATCATGTTATTGTTTGAACCAAAAATGCATTTGAAAGCATTGCCACAAGATTTGAGTTGAAAGGGGAATGCCTGTTTCTTACTGTCAGTTAGAGAAGAAATGTTCTTTGAATTGATCTCGAGTCCTTCAACTTTATCAGGTCCCTGTGTCACTGTCTCCATACTCTTCTTTCTGACATTTCCCAATAAATTGAAGAAAATTACCAAACACTTTGATTTTGATTCTTGTCATGGAATAGCTTTTTTCAGCTTTAGTGTGGAATTTGTTCTTTTTTTTTTAACAGTGCAGCAATTTTCAAGAAATAGTTGGAAAATTGATCATTGCTTTAAAATACTAGTTATTCTCACTCTTCAGTTCTTAGTGGTTTGGCAGTAGGCAACTATTGGATAATTGTGCAAGCTGTTTGTTCCTTTTATACTGGATGAAGGTTAGAAATTGGACAGGAGAAGATCCATCTGTACTGCTGTCTGGTTGCTGTGGAGAAGCATCAGCTCTCCTGTGTTATACATAGCTTTTTGTGAACATCTGTAGATGTTTTTAATTCCTCAACTGACTGTTTTGGTGGAAAAGGGAAATGGCTTTGACCTAACTGGCAGCAAGAGCAAGAAAATACTGACATTTGAGAAACAACACATAACTGAGGCTTCATTAATGGTGATAAGGTTTGGCAATTTTTGACAAGTATGTGTCAACAAATATGATGCTTGGAGGGGTTTGTGTTTTTACAGTGTTACTGCTAATAAAATAGCCCTATAGATTTAGAAAAAAAAAGATCAAAGCCTCAGCTTTGCGATCCATGCTTCTTTTTAAGGAAAATGTACATTATTCTGTCTTGATCTCCTAGTTCTTGAAAGAGCTCTTTTCAAAGAGTTTTTTCAGTTCACATTCTAAAATGTTTTTTAAAATGCCTTTTCTCTCTGAGAACTGTAGTTGTTGAAAATGGGGCCATAAGGTGGGAGAATAGGAATGCTGCTCAATGCTCACTAGTCCTTGCAGGAAACATGTGCGATAGCTTAGTTTATATGGAAGAAAAGTGGACCGAAAATGGCTGTAGACAGGGTGACAAGTAATGCCTGGTATCTTGCAGCTCAGAAAAACTGAATTCCATGGAGAAAACATACCATGGTGTGGCAAAATGGGAAAAAAACCCTAGATCTCAGGCTGCAGAATCATCGTCTCCACAGGTTCTTGACTGTTTCCTATAAAGCATCTTGCATCTTGAAACTCATGTTTTAGGCTCTGTGCATCAGGTAGGCTTCAGTGCTTCTGCTTATATTTTGGTGACCTTTTTCCAAAGCCTATTTCATCAGCAATAAGAATTAAAATGCCTTTTTTTTTTTTTAAATGAATGACTTAAAAAAACAAACCCAAAAAACTCCAACAAAAAAAGCACACAAAACCAACCAGACAAACCCACATCAACTTTCATTCATCAAAAGCATGTTATTGAGGCCACAGGCATGTATTGCAGTTAGCAGGTTTGAATACATTTTTTTGTTTTCTGATGAGAGAAGTCTTTGTAAAATTAGAAAATAAAGATGCACAAAGAGGAGGTAACTTCCAAAGAGTTTATGTGGGTCACTGCAGAAGAGATTGTAAAATGCTGTTTTCCTGAATCTTAATTTGGTGTTCCACCTGCCAGACTGCTGTTTCTTTTGTAAGGTAATTTATTGTCCCTGTTGTACTTCTAAGTGCCTCTCAGTGCCTTGCTAGAGCTAGCAAGCAAAACTCTGTACAATAATATTGCTGCTTCTCAGTGGATTTTAGGCTGTGTGGGCCACTGTGATTAATTTTTGCCATCCAGTAGGAATTATCTCTATATCAGTAAAATTCCCTTGCTGCTTTGGCTGCTTTTCTGAACGAGGCAAATGCCTTCTGTGCTGTGAAGTAGCAGGATTCTGGAGGGGTTGGCTGCAACGGTTTGCTTTTGATATTTAAAATATAGCTGATATGAAGAAGAAGCTTAGCCTAAAATCTGAATTAGTGGATAAAACTGCACAGGAGTATATTAAAAATTTGTTTCGGAGGAGAAAGTCTTTTCTTCTATATTTCTTTTTAACATGGACTTAAAATTTCTTTAATGGTTTCTTAAAGATGCTGCCTGTGTTGGAAGGCTGGAGAATTCTAGCTGTTCAAATCAAATGTTTTGCCAAAACTTCCTCTTGATGATGAAAATCCTTGTAGCAGTCTGTGACCTTTTTCTCCTTTTCTTTTGCTTTATGTAAAGACTTGATCTCTCAGACCTTTTTCCTAAATCAACAACTTCATTTTTACAAATGTATGGTATAAATTACATTTAATTTTTTAAAACACTAAAATAAATATATTTTTTAAAGTTTTATTATAAGCTTTCCATTGACTTTTACACAGGTCATGCAAATGGAAAATTTGTTATGTAGATAGCTTAATGCAGTTAATGATATGATAGATTTGCGTTTTATGTAGATAATCCAAACATTGAAACTGTGAATTTGTGCTCATGTTTTACTGTTGCATTTGGCACAAAGTATGCCTGTGAACTCTGTTGGCTGGACAACTGGTCTTGCACCAAAATAGTGGATTTAATTTTTAAATTTCTAAAATACAAGTTTTGTAATAGCTTAGTATGTCTAAGTGGTATTTAACGCACATCTGCATTAATCATTACTGAATAACCAGTGCAGATAATTTGCTGATAATTATAACTGTAAGGGTTTTTTTAGTCTTATGTGCACATAACTTTCCATTACACATTGCTCTCTATACGGGACTTTGAGGTGTTACACTCATTATAAGCTGAGCTGTCGATATGACCTGTACTTGAGGAGGTAAAAAATTCTGTGTGTGTTTTCTTATACATGTGCTAAGTTATAAGTATTCAGGGTGAAACTTGCCATTCCATGCGTCTGCATCAGAATGTTTTTCCCCTAGGAAGTCTCACCTTTAAGTGGATCAGGGTTTTTTTTATTTCTTCTATAAAACTGGAGCTGGTTATTGGAACAGGTTTTATGACTTCGGGGAGGCAAGTTAGATTTTGGTTTGAGGAATGAATCATGCTGCTTTTGGGAATGTGTCGTCTTTGTTCTTTGTGGGTGTTCTTCTCACATCTGAGCAAGGCGTGAGGTGTTTGAAAGTTCTATTTTGCCTGTACTCACAATGTTGTAAGAGCTTGATGTAAGTTTTCAAAAAGTACTCAAGTATACCTCTCCTAGTTGTTGAAGTTACTGTATACAATGTTTGTGTAAAAAAAAAAAAAAAAAAAAAAAAAAAAAAAAAAAAAAAAAATTTGTTCTCTATTTTAAGGCAAGTTGCATATCTTCAGTTCTTCATTTATCTCGGTGTGTGGATACAGTGGAGCTGTATGTCAGATCCACACTGGTCAATGTGGTTAAAGATGGGAGATATAATTAGGAAAATGCTAAATGTTAAATGTAGGCTTTGTTTACTTCAGCAAGTAGTGCAGTACAGGAAGAGTGTTTCTGTGGAATAAACATGCCAACAATGGTTGGCATTGAGAATCCAACATGGATGCTGTGATAATTTTGGGAAATACTGTTTTTGCCTAGGTCAGTCCATGGGCTGAATGTCCATTTACCTTTGGAGCATATCTTCTAGTTCAGTTTAGCTTAAAAGAAATCAGGTTTTGTGTATTTGGACACCACTGTACAATGCATGCCAAAGCTTCTGAAGCAAGGACAGCTGGGAGGCTTGCTTCAGAAGCCCTCTCCTGATCTGAACCAAAACAGTGTAGATGCATGCATTATCTCACTGCTGGAATTGGAAGTGAATAGAATAGAATTTAGGAGCCCAGAGAGTCTCTTTCTCCTTTCCAAAGCTTTCTCAAAGCTTTGACTTTGTAGTAGAAATGCTGTGTTTTCCATTTCTTTTTAAAAGTAAGAAATCAGATATTCAAAATGTTTACCAAGTGAATATACAGCCTGTGATAGCAGATGCTCGAAAGTCAGAAGAAGTGTCAGATGAGGATTACCCATGTGACTGAATACGGCCAAGTAATGGCCACAAACTCTTTGATATGAGCTCCCTCCCTTATTTGGAATACAAATCACTAGTAAAGAGAGTTCTAGTGACCTGGAGAAAAAATATAATGAAAATATGTCATAGTGATGACTTTCAGTTTTGCTTGCATTTTGAGATACTTTGGGTCTGATTTATAGACATGCTGGATATTCAAAATAGCAGCTGAAATGATATTTTCAAAGTACAGTTTCAGTTAAAGTTCTGTTAAAACTACTGACTGAAAAACTAGGCACCGCGTATCTGAAATTGGGCAACCAAAGTTAGTGGGCATTTGGGCTTTCATCATTGCATGCCAGTAGCCCACCTTTACAACAGGAATAGGAATTAAGATCTCAGAAAGTTTACGTTTATTTTATGAAGTCTTCCCATGTTATAGACAGATCAGCATAAACATGTCTATGGAGAAATGTAAGATTTTTGTATTCAGTGTAGGATGCAGATGGTCAGCAGGTCGAGGGAGGTGATTCTCCCCCTCTACTCCACTCTCGTGAGACCCCACCTGGAGTACTGTGTCCAATTCTGGAGACCCTACTACAAGAAAGATAGGGACGTGCTGGAACGTGTCTGGAGAAGGGCCGTGAGGATGATCAGAGGGCTGGAGCACCTCTCCTATGAGGACAGACTGAGAGAGCTGGCGTTGTTCAGTCTGCAGAAAAGAAGGCTCTGAGGAGACCTTACAGTGGCTTACCAGTATCTTAAGGGGGCTACAAGAAAGCTGGTGAGGGACTTTTTAGGATGTCGGGTAATGGCAGTACTCGAGGGAATGGATTAAAACTAGAGATGAGTCGATTCAGATTGGACATTAGGAAGAAGTTCTTCACTATGAGGGTGGCGAGACACTGGAACAGGTTGCCCAGAGAGGTGGTGGAAGCCCCATCCCTGGAAGTGTTCAAGGCCAGGCTGGATGGGGCTCTGAGCAACCTGATCTAGTGGGAGGTGTCCCTGCCCGTGGCAGGGGGGTTGGAACTAGATGATCTTTAAGGTCCCTTCCAACCCTAACAATTCTATGATTCTATGGTAAGCATTTAATGGGTCATAGGATGAGGGTGAAAACTGAGCACTTGTCCATTTGCTGAACGAAGCAGAAATCCTGCTGGGGAAAATGGAATAAAGCAGCAGAAAGAATATTATCAGAAGTAGGTATGTATAAAGACTAAACTGAAGTTGCATGGCTTTCAGCTTTAACTGCTGCGTAGCTTGGTTTCACAAATATGTATTTAAAGGTTTAGGAGGATTGGATGTGATACAAGTCTGCAAAACAGTTGATGCTTTGTAGTCTGCATTTTGGTGCACTGTGGAAGCAAGTGTAAGGATCTGATTGGTAAGAGCAGAGAAGGAACACAGGGTGGTGTGTGAACATTGCGGTGGTGTCTTTTATGTATCCAAGTATGCGTATGTTTGTGCACTTTTTGGCAAGAGCAGTTTAAAAATACCCCCTGGTAATTTTGGAGTCCCTTTTGAGGAAGGCTTTCAGAACTAGATTCTGTTGCTTGAGTCACTTAGTTGTGTGTTCAAAACACCAACCAACATCATGAATTGACATCCCTGGAAGTTTTGCTTGTGGGGTTGGTCTGAAGGTATGATAACCTGCATTTTATTGCTGTTCTCAAAATATTCAGGAAGGTGTTTTGTGTTTGTGGTGGTGTTTGTTGTTTGTTTTTTGTTTGTTGTTTTGGGTTTGGTTTTTTTTGTCTGGGTGTTATTTTTTGTGTGTGGTGTGGGGTTTTTTTGTGTTGTGGGTTTTTTTGTTTTGTTTTATGGGATATTGTTTATCAACTATGGATTTGGTCATTTGGGTAAATAGCTAAAGCAAGAGCAAGTACCCAGGAAAGGAGTCAGCAGGTAGGGAGTGAAGAGAGGGCACATTTCATAGATTCTCTTTGCATGTTTTTCATGAGGCTTTTCCACTTTCCTAAACCTGCAGGCTCACCCTGAATTGTGAAATTCAAGGTTTGTTGTTTTGCTTTTGTCTGCTTCTATAGAGATGATGATACAGGTCAGAGATGCCAAGCACTTCCACCCACCCTTTGCCACGGTAATAGTAGGAGCCAGGTGATAAGTATTCTTCTTCCCTGGGTCTTGCTGGTTTGCTTTGAGAGATAATCTGAAAGAGGGGCATCATGAGACACCAGTTGGCGAATCATCTGTAATGCAGCCAAAGCCTGGACATTCAGTAAAGCCAGCAATGTGAACTTGTCAGCTCTGCTATCACTTATGGACAAGTATTCATGCCCATTTCTTCACTCTGTCTCTCACCTCGGCTTAACTTCGTATTTGTCCCAATTGTCTCCTCTATCTCCCTTTCCCTCCTAGTCTGTCTAGGCTGCAAGCTCTTTGGGTCAGAAACTTGCTCTGTGGAGCATGGTAAATTCATAGCATAATTGCTATAATAAATATAAAACCCAAAGGTCAATACTGAATTCATAGTTAATTACTTTAGCTTTTTTTTCTTCATTTCTTGACCTCTTTTTTTTTTTAAAACATTATCAGTTTGTTTCCGTTTCAGTGGTTCATTGAACTTGATGGTTTTGTATGAAACTCTTCTACTAAATCCACAGACTCATCCTGAGTTATAAACCTCGCTCCATTTCATTTGCATCATTGCTTATAAAGGAGAGAAAACAGGTCAAGTTATGCCCTGAAAGAATATCTCATCATTCTTTTAGGATTTTCCAAATACTGTTAAAAGCATAATGTAAATATGGGAGTAAGAGAATGGATGGCAAAGTGTACGTGACGGTTTAGTTTAGGGGACTGCTCCTGTTTAAAAGAGCAGCCCTGCCTTCTGAGCCTCTCTCCCTGCTGGCACTTAATGCTTGTGTAGCTTGGTGTTAAGGAAGGGTGGTTTGGAAAAAGAGGAATTATCATTGGATTTGCAAATAGGGAATCTACGCAATTGTTACAAAGATGAGTTCTGTAGGTAGTTGATGGTGTTTAGCTTCTCCTTTAAATGTAACCATGTTTGCATACTCTCACACCCTTACATGTTGTTGCCTGAAGCTTGGCTGAAAAATGATGAAGGAATGGGCTGGCTGAATTATAGTACTAGAGGCGTGCACTGTGTTGCTGCAAACATCAATATTAGGCCTGCTGTCATCAACGTAAAAATAGTGTTGTCACTGTACCCTGTGGTATTAAGTATATATTTCATCTAAGTGACATCAAATGGGCTGAACTGTTGTGCTAAGGACTAGTCAAGCATGCAGTATGTGCAAGTTTCTTGTGTTGAAGTGCTTATGACCTGAAGGAGTGGTCCCCAAGCTGTTGCTTGTGATGACTTGGGATGCTGCTATTAGACACAGACAGTTGTTAAGCAGTTTTCTATGAAAGAAAAAAAATCCATGGAGTGGGAAATGTTCTTTTCTAAATAAAGGAATTCATCCAGCTTTTGTAGCTTAAGCCAATTTTGGTAGCAGTTGCTGTATTTGAGGAAATTATTTCTTTATCGGGCCCTTACTGTTAATTTCTTTTTGGGCCACAGTCAGAATGATTCTTTTTACTCGCCGGTTTGTTTTTTTTTTTAATTCCACTTTTCCTTTCAGTGCCCTAATGTCTTTAAATATTTAATATACAAGAGATTTTCTATCTTCTAGAATAAATGACCTGAAGGGAAGAGGAATTTCTGAAACTGTCCTACTTGAATGTAAAAGAAGAAAATCCAGTGTGCAACCAAGTTGTTTATCTGATTACATACCACTGAAGCGCACTTCGTTGAGCCCTGCTTCTGCACAGGCCATTCCAGTGATCTGACAGGGATTTGTGTAGCTGATACATAATTCCAAGTCATGCTCACTTAAGCAACAAATGGAAAACCCAACCCAGATCTTCATGTTGCTGGGAGGGTATAAATGATTCTGTGGTTGATAGTGGTTTGGTATATAGAAAATTTACAGAAAAATATATATTAAAAAAAAAAATTGTTTTTTTTCTTGATACCTGCATGGATTACCTCTACAGGTTTGGCGTGTCTTTTCTTCTTAGCTGCCCAGGGGAGCACTGTTTTGTACTTTAGGAGGGGAGGGGCTCTCAGGAGAAGCTCTTTGAGGCTGACGTGCTGTGGCAAGAGCCATGGCAGAGCCAAAGGTTCTGCAAATTACTAATAACGTGTGGATATTTCTGTTAATTTCCAATACACAAGTGTGTGAGAAGTTTTTCTTCTTTTCTTTTTTATGCAGGTCAACTTTGTAGTGTGCCAACTGTTTGCCTTGCTTGCGGCTATTTGGTTTCGAACATACCTTCATTCAAGCAAAACTAGCCCATTTATAAGACATGTTGTTGCAACCCTCTTGGGCCTTTATCTTGCACTTTTTTGTTTTGGATGGTAAGTTGCACTTAAATTCACTTTTCAGGGACTTGTAGATTTTCATTTCTTGTTTGCAGGAAAGCAAAGTTTTTTTTTTTTTTTATGAAGAGCCTTATTACCTATTTCTGTGGGGTTTAGCTGCTGCAAATATACAGAAATCAGCTTAAATTTTCTGATGCGGTGCACAAATTTTGAAAGCTCTCCCATTTGCAAACCGATAACTAACATACTGTCTTCCTGTGGTTTTGGGAGAATGGAGCAGGTGCAGTTTGTTTAACTTGTACCAGTTTTTCTGTAAACTTGCTTGAGAAGTATTCTCTTGAGGCACAGCACAGGTGTGATGACTAAGATAATTTCTCTTAAATATTCACTGCATGAGATAACTTGCTATGTGTTTTTCTGAATATTGAATATAATCTAACTTTTTGTAGGAAGAGTGTCCAGAAATGCAGTACTGATGATGCTAGTATAAAACACCTGGAAAGGAGCTGGCCCAGATTTGAGAGTTTTTTGTGTGTGGGTTTTTTCTTTTATGTTTTGGAGTGAGGGTGTGGTTTGTGGTATGTGGGGGGTTTTTTTGGCTTTGGGTTTGTTTTTTTTTTTTTTTTATTTTAACACAAACTTTCTGTGTCTGCTGTTTTCACATCTTGATCTTTTCACAGCATAGCAAGTCAGAATGTTAGCAAGGCTAAGAAAGAGTTATGCATTTAGTTTGGCGAAAATCTTTTTTTTCCCTTCAAAATTAACTTACTAAATGGCTCTCATCTTCCCAAGCTGGTTTAAGATTAATTAAGTGCCAGTTTTGTTTTATTGCACAGTAAACAAAGCGCTTGCTCAGCTTTAAGTATATAGAAGACTTATTTATACTGACAGTGGTAGAGAATTACTGAACTAGAGGGAATTAATCAAGCTGTTTTGCAGGTGGGAAGATGCACACAGTGTGTACACGCATGTGTTCGCACACAGAGGGTGTATAAATAAATCTTGGAATTCCAAACCAAAGATTTGGCCTCTACTTTGGCATGTTGCAGAGGCTTCTCAACACTAATTGATATGTATTACTTTTAGGAAAAGAAAAATCAGTAAGTTTTTTAATCTTTGGATTTACACGTGCAGTTTACTTGTGTATATATAATTCCATAACTCCCATGTATTTCTTAAACTTTAGGCCATGGTATTCTGCTTTAAGAGAATGATATGATGTCAGAGACTTCCAGTCTTAGCATCAAATGAGGAGGATGATACGGGAGATAGGTGCTACTCTGTGTGGTTTTTGTGAGATCTGTGTAAGCTTTAGAAGCACATTCTGTATCCATTGCTTTGGAAACAGAAGTCAATTAATTGTAGCCTGTAATTAGAAAGCGTTGTCGATATATTCATATCTGAAACTTGAGGATGGGAGACTTTAGAAAGAAACAACCTCCGCCCCTAACAGACATAAAGATTTGTGGAAGCATCTCATTGGCAATACGTCCTGGAAAAGAAATCGGAGAGAAACTTTATGTCATAGTAGAAATCCAGATTATCTATTTTGCTTTGGATCATACTTAAAGCAATTATTTTAGCAATGAATTTCTATTTTACTAAAAGATGGGGTTTTTTTCTTACAGTCATTGAACTAATGGCTTTTTAAAAACGCTGAAAAGGAAGAACATAATTTGAGGTGTTAAAAGTACACATTCTTTAGAAAGCTGATACTTCTGTTGCACTTGTGCCAACTCTTTTTCCTATTGCTTAAGTATCGATTATAGAAGAATGTTTTTTGAGGGCTTTGTTTTGTTTGGTGCCCCTCACCACTCCCCAAGGAATCAAGTATATGTGTAGATTATGGTCCCATGGTATACCTTCAGTGACTCTTCAGTTGTGTTATAACATGTGTGTACAAGAGGGAAACTGTTCCTGTTTTCTTATATAGTGTTTATAGTAAATGTAGATTTGCAGAAAATCTCATGCAAACCTAAATGTGGGAAGTAGTTTGGAATCTGCACCCTTTTAAGAATATTTATTAGTCATTATGTTGTGATTTTCAACTTCAGATGTCTTAGTTTTCAGTCACCTTTGTGGTGCTTGTGATGGTGATGTGGGACGGGAAGAGAAGGGATAATCCCCTTGGGATAATAGCAAATAGCATAAAAGGTCTAGAATACCCTTTGTATATAGCTAAAATTTACTACTTCAGGCTGTATTTAAATACATCCCTTTTAATTTTTGAATCGGAGATCAATCATATTGCTATTGTTAACAACTCTTAAAGAGAAATGTTTTCAGAGACTCTAATCTTTATATGGTACCCCATGTCAACCCAAATTTTTTCAGACTTTGATATCTTACTATGTCCCTTTCTCTGTTTAAGAAGCAAATCTCTTAAACTTTTGTCATTTCACTAATACTTGTCTTTGCTACACAGTGTTGCTAATATGTGGCTGATACATAAAGAAAAAGTGAATATTTTTTTTAATTGGCAATTTCTTATATTCAATGTGTATTTGAATTTTATGTAGTCATATCTTAGATGAGACTAGCTAGTAGTGAAGCATGGGAGCAAGTGCAGATTGGATCTCCCATAAAAAGTCAAGATTTTCAAGGTCATTAAATATCCAAGTGAATTGTTTTCCCTCAGTTGATCGTGTGTAGACTTTGTAGGATTTCAGCTGGATAGAGCTGTGTTTCTTGTTGAAAGTCCTTGAAGACATTTCCTTGTGAATAGATGAGGAGTGAAATTGGAAATTGCTGATAAGATGAAAGAAAAGTATCAGTATAAGAAAATAGTATGTGCTTTTTAGGCTGCTTTTTATGGGGAAAAATTCCCAAACTAGATCAGTGTGTCATTTGAGCACATGTAAGTGTGCTACTGAGGCACTTTAAGTGAAGTATCAGAAAGAAAGAAAATCAACTTACTGAAGATCAGATGCTTTACCCCAGTCACTGGCAATGGTTTGCCACCAGTGCTTTACCAGCTTACTGAAATATAACTCCTTTAAAAAAATAAAAGTAAAA
This sequence comes from Rissa tridactyla, assembly GCF_028500815.1. Lineage (NCBI taxonomy): Eukaryota > Metazoa > Chordata > Aves > Charadriiformes > Laridae > Rissa > Rissa tridactyla. The sequence goes on along the minus strand of NC_071468.1, from coordinate 109,886,373 downwards.
ATGAAACAGATGCCAAAAAACCCAAAACAATGGTGGTGTGGTAGCTCGGGTGGTAAGCGGTGGAAAACAAAAAGAGAATAGGTTAGAGCAGCCTTGTGAAATAAATCTGTGGGTTCTTGGTGCATAGGGGGTTTTTTGTTTGTGTTTTTGAGAGCATCATTACCATCATCCCTTAATTAGTTATTGATAACCTGGAACAAAGAGACTGACTGGACAGAGTTACCACTTCTATTGACCGGGAAATCTTCCCATATACTAATATTGTGGATACTAGGATATTTTGGGCCTTATTTCAGTTATCTATTGTTGCAAAAGGGTAAGAAGATGAGTATGGAATTTGAACCACAAAACATTCATGTTATTTACACATGAAATAATGCCAAGTGGAAGTATTATGAGACGCATTCTTTGTATTCTTGTTTATGAGCTGGAGAATTTTAAGTCTGTAGTTTTTGTTCATTACTGCTGTCTGTGCTATGCTAAAGGGTGAAGCTCTCAACAGGAGGGAGGGCTGCAGAAAACCTAAATAGAACAAAAGGGGTTTTTGGAAGCAGTGATGGAGTTAAAATTTGACAAACCTATTTATTCGGTGTTAAATAAATAAATGCATGCAGTTTATTGTCATTAATGAAAATGTCATGAGGGTTTACTTCTTTTTTCCTCCCTAGGTATGCCTTACATTTTGTTATACAAAGTGGAATTTCCTACTATATCATGATCATAATAGGAGTGGAAAATATGCACAAGTAAGTTTCCATTGTGAAATATTTTTTTGCTTTTACAAGACTGCTACTGTTTAGGTTTTTTTTTTGTAACTGTGCACATATGCCATACTTCTGGTTGTGTCATAATATTTCATTATTTGAATTCTGCTAACCATGGTTTTATTTCCAGGAGAGAAAATGGCTTATTTGGGTAATTTTGCCAGCTTTTTGGAATATTTTTGTTCTCAGTGTTCTGATTTTTCTGTCATTACTTAATCATAAGTAGTTTTAGATGTCTCACAAATGAGTTAACTCAATGTAATTTGATAATGCCCAGTGTTAGTAGAAGGAAGATGTCTGAAGGGAACAGAATTTGAGAGAGAAATGTTTTTAGGTACTCTTTGTCATTTCCTATTTTTTTTGTTTGTTTTGTAAGAATTAACGCAGTGTGAATGCTGTCTTAGGTTAAGTATGCTATTGTAAAATTACGTGTGTAGGGTGTTATTTTTATGTTTGCTTGAATGCATGATTAGAATAGCAGTATCTGAATCCATGTAGAATGGCACTTGTTTCTCTTTTTTCAATCATGCTTAAAAGCAGGAGAGACATTTATTTTATTACTATATGCGTATGTTTCACTATTCCACATCAGAACCAAATTAGGTTCCCACTGTGTTAATTCCCACATAAATGTTTAGTAAAATAGCAAACGCTTGCTTGAATAGGTTCCTGAAGTATGTGAGGCTGTCAGGAAAGATGCTGGTAAAAGAACCAAAAAAAGGAAAATTGCTTTACATAGAAAGTGCAAAGCTGGGGTGGCCTTAGTTCATGATCCTGCCTATTAGAACACTCTGCTTCTTTATGCTCTGTTACTGAATATAATTTTGTTGTCTTTTGAAATATGCCATTTTAGGCTCTTATTTCCAGGATTTTCTGCAAAGCCTGATGTATTCAAACTACTGCAGATGGGAGAGAACTTCATTTGGTTGGATGGCTGGTTTATATTCTAATGGCTTGTTTGATTAGAAGTTGTTTTAAGCAACTTGGCTACTTCAGTTTCTCTTTAGACATTTAACAATGTAAGTTGTAGCTTAATATTTTAAAAGAAATTATTAATGTGGTTAAATGCTGCAAAGAGAGGTACCAGCCAGGAATGCTTTGGTCTTTATCATAACAAATTACATAGGTTTCTTGTAAAAGGAAATTTAGCAGTGGTTTACTTCCCTAATAGTGAGAGGTAGGTAGGCACGCATGTATTTAACATTCCTGCATTGGAGCAAGGGAACCCGCTAGTTCCTGACCCTCCCAGTTCATACCAGCTGGTTTAACAACTGATGTCCTGAAATGTTTGCTGTGTCATACACAACTGTGTGCGTACGTTCTCTGTTATTCTTAGTTACTGTGCAGGTGTGGGGGTAAAACCTAGATTTGACTACCAGGCTTATGTGGCTCTATCACAGTATGAATTAACATACCGTTGGATAAAACTAGAAAGCTCTTTCAGTGGAGGACTGCTTTAAGTTGTGGACAATGCTTGGGTGCTGTATGGGAAGCTCCAGGAGCCATTCCTAATAGGTGATACGGGCAAGACTCTACGAGGTTTGCTCTCTCCATCGCCACGGTATCCCAGAAGTGGTGATACCTCTTGGTGTCCCTATATGCCTGTACCTTTTACTGAAGGAATGCACCATGTACTCTTAGTTTTCTGCCATGAAAATGCTATTTACAGCTTTCTGTTCAGCAGTCTGAACAGAAACTAATGCGAATGACTCCTCTCCCCACCTAAATGTTTGTCTTCAGGCTACAGATGTGTCTCATGGAGTACAGGAGAGATTTAAGGTTAAGTGCTGTGTAGTAGGACGCAGCTGGTACCACCTGGCCTCAGGACTGGAGAAGGACCCTGTCAATGTTTTACTAGTGTGTATGTATATATATATACGCAACTAATCAGAGTACTTGCATATACCTGCATAACCCAAGTTTTGGGATATACTTTGTATGTCATAGAGGGACCCATTGACTAGCAGTCCTAGTTAGAGGTTCCTGCACTCTTCATAAGCTTCTTAAACTTGGAGACTATAGAACATCAAATACCTATACATAATGTAAATATGGATTCAAGTGATTTTTGTATTGGAAAAGCACTTGTGTATTGTACAAAATATTTTTGTCTATTATCTAAATTAATTCACTGAAGTAAGTTTCCCTCTTCTTTTCCCTGCCCTGGTTGGTGTACTGCAGATTTCCTAAGTGTATGGATTAGGAAAACCATTATCCCTCTCCTTCCGGCTTCCCCCACTCCCTAATACAGTTCTTCAGTCTCTCCAACCTCTCTTAAAACTCTTTAAACAAGTAAGAGGCAACTGAAGTTCTTAGGCTGTTTATCAGTTAAGCTGCTGAGTGCTGGGTATGCCGGCTTTCTTTACCATCAAAAACAAGCAAAGGTTTTTGATAAACTTCTACATTCTCCAAAGCAGACTTTCAAGTCTGATACTGGGACTCTTCTAAATCTCTGTTGCTTTCTTAATGTACATCCTAAAAGTCTGCTCTACAAGGTTCCTACCTTTGTGTTTGTCCTGAGGGAACTGAACCTTGTGTGGCTGTTGCTTCTAGGTTGGTCTTGACAATACATGATATGTCAAGTGAGGGGAGGAAAAAAAAAGAAAGAAAAAGGTAAAATCTTGGACGGAGGTGGGGGGAAGAGAACTGACCATATTAAAAAGGAAGGAAACCTTATCTTTTTACTTCAGCAACTTCTAGAATAAAGTTAATTAGCAGAAAATGAGTTACCTGAGATGTGGGTTTAACTAAAATTGATGAATTATTTTTTTTTATACTTAAGTCTTAAACAATAATACTTTAAATGAAAGATGGAGTGGTAACACTAGCTCTCCTGAACAATTCAAAAGCTCTTATCTTTTAATTTGTGACTAAGCTATCTTAATTTATTTGGTGCTTTCATGTCTCAGTTAATTGTGAAACTGAAAAATGTGTTTAAACAAGTTCTCGATTCCAATGAATTTGCATTTGGTAACTGATGCAGTGCTAATCCTTATTTTTTTCTTTTTCCTTGGAAATTCCTGTTTCTTCTGTGGCTGTGAAATTAACACTTGTCTCAAAAGCCCAAACACCACAAAGGTTTTTCCTTAAAGCATTTGGCTACTGTTAGCTAAGAGCTATGTAAGCAATGCTTGTGCAGGTGATTTGATGACAAGGTAACTTTCTCTTTTGACTTGATTGTTTATTATATGGTTGGTAAATAACGACCCTCAGCCTGTGGGAGAGGAAAGTTAATTTTAGGGCTCACAGTTCCTTCACAGAACTCACAAAATACAAAATCCCAGCTGTGTCAGTGTAGAAAACAAATCTTGTTTATTTAAAATCTGTTAAACTGTTCACTTAAATTTCTTAAAGGTGCAAATGTAAAATCAAGTGATAGACATGCTCTTCATGTCTGTTATCTTCTGTTCTATGATTAAAGCTGCAGGATGATACTTTTCTTTGTCCAGAAGTCTAGAGTTGAACTACTAAGACTTAAGGAGGTTATTTCTCTCTTTAGAAAATAAAAAAAAAAAAGAAAAAAATCACTTAACTGTTTTCTGGCATATTTAAGTTATGAAAAGTAAATTAATGAAGGACCCAGAGATCTGAGATAACTAATAGCAGTAAATACATAATGAGCTGACATGTGTGTGCCACAAGGACCACAAAGATAATGAAGGGACGGGAGCATCTATTCTATAAGGAGAAGCTGAGAGAGCTGGGACTGTTCAGCTTGGAGAAGAGAAGCTTCAGGGGAATTTTATCAATGGATATAAATACCTGCAGAGAGGGAGCCAGGCTCTTCAGTGGTGCCCAGTGACAGGACCAGAGGCAATGGGCACAAACTGAAACACAGGAGGTGCTGCCTGAACAGCAGGAGACACTTTTTTTTTCCTGTAAAGAGAAGTTGTGGAATCTCCTTCCTTAGAGATATTAAAAAGCCACCTGGACGCAGGCCTGGGCAGCTGGCTCTAGGTGGCCCTGCTTGAGCCAGGGGGGTTGGACCAGATGACCTCCAGAGGTCCCCCCCAGCCTCAACTGTTCTGTGGTTCTATTTTATTTTGATACACATACAATTCTTTGTACTGTACCTACGGTTATGTATGCGAGCTGTTTGAACGTATAAAGAGATATTTGAATTTGAGTAAATAAACTTTGCATGTTTGTAACTCGAAGTGCTTCCTGGTCATCCCTTTCCTTGGGATTTGGGAATGTTAGTCCCCATCTCCTCATTAAGTTCCCTTCCCTGTCCTAGCTGGAGCCTGGGCAGAGCAGTGCAACTCCTTACTGTGACTTTGACAAGCAGTGAGAGATCTGGCAAAGGAGGGGTGGAGGAGTCTTGATGGTTTGATCTTAAAAAATCTCAGATTAAGAGGCAGGTAAATCTTGTTCATCTGAGTGAACTAATTCACTCAGCATGTAACTGAGGCATTTAATTTGTCAGTTAGGTGTTTAATAATGCTGAATGTCATGACTTGTTGATAGACAGCTTTGACTGCTAGTTAGCCTACAACATAGATTGCTGTGAAAATTGTTAGGTACGGTTTCAGTGAAATACAAAATGTATCAAGCAAACTACTCTCACTTGTCCTGTGAGTTATGGGCAAGGTTTTCATAAGCATCTTTGTATCTTCAGACGTGAAAGCATTCATAAGATGAAAGTATTTTGGAAAACGGGAGTTAGGCTGTTTTTTGAACTCGTGTCTTTTCCAAAGGCCCTCGATCAAGGTAAATGTAAGTTTGCTGCGGTGTTTTGTTTTTGTTTTAATTGCTGTCTGCTTTTGATTTGCTCACAGGTGTCTTAGTCAATGAAGAACATACATGATGTGAATAAAAACTTTTTTTTAATCTGCAAAATTGGATCTGAAGCAACATCTAAATATCTAACAGTCGTTAAGTGTTTGACTAAGAAATGCTATCAATTTCTAATAATAATTTTTAGCAAATCTAGGATTGGAAGCCTGCCAATATAACAACATTTCTTTGGAGGCACAAGGGTATCCAGACAACTGTAAGCTATCTGGTATAACTGCTCAGTTGCAAATTTGTAATTAGTTTATGTAACTTCAATAAAAATGTCTGGTACATAGGTAGCTGCCAAAGGACAGTGGGCATAGCACTGAGAATACCTGGATTCAGAATTTGAAGTATTAGTAGCTCTGAACTGTTCTGCATACGCAAACACAATTTTTCTGCATTTCTGCTTCTACAGTTAGTGAAAATAAGATAAACTTATTTGAAGTTAAGAAAATAGAGAGCTGAAAAACATTAAGCATGTTCTTATCATTCAGCCAAGGATAAATGCAAGATGGAGGCTGATGAGATCTACTGGTTCTGTAGCCTTAAATAACACAAAGACTGAAAAAACAAGTACTGTTCTGTCACTGCAAGCAGTTTTTGTTGTCTTATCAGATCTATGTTAAGTGCAAAAGAACCCCACCCCACCAACCTGTTAAAACTTTATAATTATAAAGTTTGTATTTGATTAAAAAGGAACGAAAAGGTCATTTTTGTACAGATGAGAATCAAATACATATTAAACAGTATAATTCCTATAGTATGCATAGAAATCTTATCCTTCCCTATTAGAAATAAACACCAAGGCTAATAGATGGCTGTATTTAGGAGCATATTTCAATAGTTATCAATTAAACAGAATCCATTTTGTTTTTTGAAGTGGTATGTCTTTTCCCAAAGAAAAGGGATTGCACTTGTTGATTTCCCTCTAAGAAAGGGTAGATGGTCATTATATGTCTGTCTCAGGGTGAGCAGTGTTGTAGCTAAAATAGCCAATGTAAATCTTAATATATAAAAAAGATTATCAGTTTTTTTTATTTCCAAAAGTAGTGGTGAAATTGCAGAATTTTGTCGTGTTCTAGTAGCCAGGATTAAGGAATGATTTGGAAATGCTGAATCTCATGTGAAGAGCCATAACAATGATTTGGGGGACTGAAACCAAGTATTGTTAGGAACCTTATTGGGTTATCAAGGAACTACAAGACAGTACAGTATTTATATTGGAGACAAAATGCAAAGACCTAATTTAGCAGACAGAGCACTACAAAAAGTTGAGTTAATGGCATTTTCTGCTATCATAAATACTATATGGCTCTATGCAGAAGGGTGCTTCACTTCTCTTGTTGAATTGGTTAGTTGTTTGTTGGTTTCTTTTTTTGTTTTGTTTTTTGTGGTCTGGCCCTGCTAGGTGGTCTTCCTAGTTAAATAAAATCTTTGAGGTTTTGCTTGGGTAATGGCAAGACTTTTCTGGTTTATTTGCAGAGGTGAAGACTAATTTTTTTTTTTTCTTCAAGAATGTAGCTTATCTTACACACATATATTAAAATGGTAAAACCAGAGTTAAAATACAGAACTATCACAGATAACTGAAGCTTGTGATCTGAAATAGGCTTCATGTTTTCATTAAAATTTCTCACAGCTGTTAATTTTTTCTTTAACTGCCGAGCATCTTTTTTTATATGGTTTAATCAGATGAGCTACTTGAATGTTTTAACTTGAGTTAACTGTGCAGATGAGAGCTCTGCATAACTCAGATTCTTGTATCTTGCTGCTGCTACCTTGGTAATATGTAGGAATAGGACTTGCATGGGGCATATGCTATAGTTCTTTGAAGCTTAATAGCCAACTCCCACACGCTCTTTGCATCACTTTTACATCAAATTGCTCATCAAAACCACATACAGTTAAAAGTGACCTACCAAATTTAAAAAAACAAAACAACAATAACAAACACCACTATATCCCTGTTTACTTTTGTGGAAATAGAAAATTGACATTAATACTGATAGAGGGTTTGGTTTTCTTCTTGTGTGCTTTATTGACTTTTCTTCGTAATTTGTTATATATTTGATTTTTCTGATGCTTACCTAGAGATCAGACTTTTGTATCCTGAAGAGTGTGAATGGAAACATTGACTCTCACCAGGCAGTGGTTCTCTGCGTGCTGAAGATTTGACCATTACAAAAACAGCCATGTAAATGGATGTCTGTCTTCAATGACTTGAAAAGTGAGCACTTGTTGAAGTAAACAGCTGTGAAGGAATTTCCTAGAAATCCTTATGAATTTCTTTTGAAAGTGTTTGTTTTACATAGCTATTACAAGTTCATCCACTTTGATAACTTCCTGCAACTCTCTTGGCTGTGTTTGGATAGAACTCAATACATTCCTTAAAACAATAAAGGTATAAGTTGAGAAATAACTTGATTTATTATCCTTCATAAAATTGGAATGTTTGAATTGAAAGGCCTTTATTGATCATAGTTTTTGTAATTGCAGAAATGAAGTGAAAAGAGAACTGGAGTTTTCTTATCTTTAGTGCCTGTCACTTTTGTGTTGGTTTTAAATAAAAATTAAATACATCTATTTAATTTATGTTCTATACCCCCCACACACCCCACCCCCCATGGAGAAAGAAGGAAGGACAGGAATCATGTAGTGTCTGCAGTTTTGTGAAGGCTGGGACTTCAGTAGAGAGGCTGATAAACAACAGTACAAAATAAGGACTTTTGAAGTGTTGTAGCCACTTCAATTGCCTTAGTACAAAAGAGACATATGCTGTCTTAATGCAAGTAGAAAAAATTCTGATTGTATACTTTGTGTTTCCAGGGAGAAGAGTCCAAATTAGTCTGGTTTTAAATTCCCTCCCTCTTTTTTTTTTTTTAATTTTATTTTATTTTTTACTTGGTTGCTGATGTTATTCAAAGAATGGAGTTCTCAGAAGAACAAGCATTTTAACAGTGTTGTTGGCATATAAAACTCTAATCATCACACTTCAGAACTCAAGTGAAAAAATGTCTGGACTTCTGTTTTATGAAGTAGCTATACATTATTGAGTATTGATGTTTACTTGAAAGAGGGTTCTCTTACTTTCCTAAACTTTAAATTGATAGGTATTTTTTTCACACTGTGTACTTGGTTTCTGTAAGTGTACAGAGGATGACCTTTTCTGGGAAAGAAGCAATAGTGTAAAATGGCTGGGTGTGTTAGATATCTGTTGGGACTGAGTAGCTATTGCTTTTTGGCATGCATAGATCTCAGGTTTTTTTAATCTCTGTGCTCAAAGTGAAGCTGAGCACAATCAATCAAGCAAAAGAAAATTGATAGTGAGAGTAAAGTCATGTTTTCTGGGCTCTGTATTTGTTTGGTAATCTCTGAAACTAGCATCTGTATAGATATTTCTTCAAGGCATATTACTCTGCCTGTCATGCTGCCAAGCAACTTGACTGCTAGCAAATGAGCTCTGAGTCATGGTATTATTGCTGCATGGTTTATTACCTCAACAAACTATTGATGTCAAATAAATCAGGCTCCCTACAAAATGAAGTGGCAGAATAAATTGTACCTAGAAGAGTTCAGTGAAAGCTGTGTTCTTCTTCAGCTCCTGGCAAAGACTGCTGCTAATAAGAGTTGATTAAAAATTCTGGTTGCATGGCATTGACTGAATTGAACCAGTGGTGTTTGTGATAGAGAGATTAGATGCAAGGATTCTGTATATTATGGTCAGCTTTCCTCTCTAAGTGCATGCTTCTGCATAGTTTTTTATTCTTTGGTGAAATATGTTGTATTTGAGACAAATTTCACTTGAGTAATTATGACAAGCTCAGCAAACAATCGTTTCATTGTTCTTAATGGAACTGTTGGCTGTAAATTATGCAAGCCAGTTTTGCTTGCAGAACCGCAAGTGGTAGCGTACAAAATGTCTGGGTTGGAGCTAAAAGATGTTTGAAGAAGTAAAAGATGACAACCCTTTTTGTTACAGATACACAAAACATAAAAAACATGTTTGTGTTTTGTTCCCTTTAAGGGAAGGTGGATGTAAGTAAAAAAGCATTGATATTTAAAAAATACAAGCCTCTTCAGTTTAAAATCCGTTGTCCCAATTAAACATGTTAATAAGTTTTGTATGGCTTTTAAAGCTGATTGGTTTTGCAGGTCAAATGCCTTTTCTGGAAGTTAAAGATGAGATCACAGAATAGCTGAGGAGGGAGGGGTTTCTGAGTTCAACCCCCCCCTCCACCTTCCCCCCCCCCCCCCCCCCCCGTTCAAAGCAGGATCAACTAGAGCAGGTTGCTCTGTGAAACCCAAGTCTTCCTTAATACGAACATGATCCTGGATAGCTCCAGTTGTCGTAAGCATGAGAGCCATTTCCTTTTGGTGTCTTGCTTCAATGTCTATTATAGCCTAAAACTTATTTTAAGGTGACTTCATGCAGCGTAGTTTTCTCATCTGAACGTGCTACAAAAGCTTGTATTATTCTTTAATTTCTCCCCACCCAATAATTGCATTGTCAAATTTGATTGTTAACTTAAATCTTAGGCTTATTTCAATTTAAAGTGAAATAAACCAACTCCAATTGAGACAGTTATTTTGGTAGGAGGAGACTGCGTATACAAGTAGTAGTCTGCCTTCTTGTCCTTTTTTATAAGGGATAGTATCAATAATAAAAAGGGCTGTAGGGGCGAAACACACAAAACAGACAATGCCAAGACGAAGTGTGTAACTCTTCTGTCTTTAAGTCAGCAGAAACAGGTGGAAGCCAGTTAAGTAATAAATAGCAGAGGGAGTATTTGATATTTCAAGTTTGCTTTTACTTTCAATTTGCTTTTCAATTGCATTTGAAAACAAATGTGTTTCCAGTATTCAAACAATAAATACATTCTTCTATGCTGTGAGAAGATACATAAGGGATTTACTTGTACTCTCTTCTGTGTGGATGAATTGCCTGGAAGTTTTAGGAGGGCTATATGCAAGAAGTCCTATTTCCTTGTATATTGGTTGGCATAGTTTTTAGCTGGGAAGCTTACTGTTTTATGATAGTAAATTTCAAACTTTGCTGTTTAAAAGTTGCACTTGATTATGTTCAAATAGAAGTGAGTAAATAAAAAAAAGATACTGTAAATGACTGTGATTCCCATCTTAAATCTGACTCAAGTGATAGTGGAGCTTTTGGTGTTCTATTTTCTGTGAAATTTTGTCTATATGGTACTGAAGCTGGTTTGCTGTGTGTCTCTGTCTGGTAAGAAGATGCCAGTACCTTGCACAATATAGCGTGGTGTTAATCTTCAAAACTGGGGGTGAAAAAAAAAAAATGCATAGTATAGCCAAGTGCTAAGCAGTTTGCAGAGTCATTACTAATCACAGGCACAACAGGAACTGTGAAGTCAGTGTGCTTGCAAAAGCAGGCTCTGAGTATTTTAGTGTATGATTACTTAGAGTGAATAATCTGGTTTATTAATAGATCATATCACATGGAAATGCACAATGCATACAAGTAATGCATAATTTTAAACAAAAGTCATGTAACTGGCTTTCTTTTTCTTGGTATACTGCCCTTTCTAGGAGTATCTGTGATGTTTTAAATCCCATATCCTGGAAACTCACTGTCTTCTGGCTTTGATATGGAGTGCTAATTTTTTTGTGATTGGTATTATTGCTTCTGTAGAAAGCAAGTTCAAAGCAGCTCACAATCTGTTGAATGCTTTAAGGACATCTTGTGAGGTATGAATGAGGTGGTATGCATATCGTGAGAACTAGTAAGATTCTTCCATTTCCCTATGTAAGGTATTCCTATAGAGCCATCTTCTTTTTTTTTTTTTTTTTTTTTTTTTTTTTTTTTCCCTCTACAAGGTGGAGGTAGATCTCACTGACCAGCAGCATTCACTTTTTGTCTTCAAGTTCAGGCTCCTCTGGCTTCCTTTCTCTGCATGACCCTGGTGCTCTGGAAGGCTGATCAGTAAATGCCATAGGCACACTCTTCTGTAGGCAGAGGACATTCATCTAAAACTGTGGTCTTGAGGGTGTTGCTTTTCAGCTGTCTTGACTGCAGTAGTTTCACCAGAAGGTTTGCCTCAGATATTCATGTAAGCAGTGTAGTTGCAGTTTCTTAAGAATTGTCCCCACGGTAACTTCTTACCGCTTTACATGGTAACAAAATTAGAATCCGTCTACGTGAATGTGATGTGGTATGTTATATTACTGGGCCTGAGAGAGCTTTCCAGAAGAACAGGAGGGCTGCTGTCAGGGCTACGGTGGCTTCTTCATCGCTCCTAGCTTCTAGAGAGCAGAATAACAGATTTTGCTGTGTTTTATATAAGTGTCTGAAGTAACAATGTCCGTACCCAGGCAGGATATCTCCAAACTGAAGTAGCTAAGGCTTTCTAAACCTTTCAAAAGAGTATGAAAGCAAAACCTGATTCATAGGTGGCTTCTGAAAAGTGGGTTGAAATAAAGCTTTGTTCTGATGTTGGTTTGATATGTGGTTTGAAAGCTGCTTAGCTTCTCTGGCATTCTTCCACACTTCATGTTTGAGCAATTAGTGTATGTGACACAATCTGTATAAACAGTAGAAGTGTCTAAATAAAGGAGCCTAAGGCACCTAGAAGCAGACTGAGTTTAGTTTGTTGTGCCAGCTATGCTTTGCTATTCCTATAACTACTCAGTGCATTTTTCAAAGATCCTGCAAAGGTATTCCCTTTGCAGTGTAGAATTTCAAGTACCTCAAGACTATGAAATGATTTCTGTTTCTCAACCCTATCCTCGAACGAATGAGGATTGAGATACAAAGTACAACATCAGTCATCTAAAACATACACAAAAATCAAAACTTCTGAAAGACTGGAAGGAGTGTCCTATGAGGAGTGGCTAAGGACTGTGGGTTTCTCTAGTTTGGAGAAAAGGAGGCTGAGAGGCAACCTCATTGCTCTCCCCAGCTTCCTGGGGAGGGGACGCGGAGAAGCGAGTTGCTGACCTCTTCTCCCTGGTATCCAGTGATAGGACATGTGGGAATGGTTCAGAGCTGCACCAGAGGAGGTTTAGACTGGGCATTAGGAAGTATTTCTTTACTGAGAGGGTGGCCAAACACTGGAACAGGCTTCCTAGAGAGGTGGTCAATGCTCCAAGCCTGTCCATGTTTGAGAGGCATTTGGACAATGCCATTAGTAACATGCTTTAACTTTTGGTCATCCCTGAATTGGTCAGGCAGTTGGACTAAATGATCGTTGTAGGTCCCTTCCAACTGAAATTCTATTCTAGAAGAGAATTCTAGATACAGTCACTGTCCAGCTCTTATGGTAGACGAGATCCTTTTGCTCTAAGTAGTAAACGCCATATATTTTAGCAGTTAATAATAATGCATTGGCTTAAGAGGGAAGCAGTGCTTTCTAAAAGTGGTAAAATGGGCAATGGTAGAAGTAATACCAGCGTTGGCCAATACATTCATTCCTTACAAGCATCACCTTCCTGTGTTTATGAGCAGAATCAATGAAGAAGTCAAATAATTCTTTGTCTTTTGAAACTTCTGCTATAAGTGTTAACTAGATGTAGGAACAGCTATTAGTCAAGATATTTTTTGGAAACTTTCTCTTCACATCAGCACTGGGAGCCAGCTGTTTAAAGTATTTTTTTATCAGGATGGTAATGACCTGCTGTGTACTTGTGTTCATTGTGAAATGAAACCATTATCTGATTATCCATAGTGTATTTCTCTAGTGTTGCATAATCACGTATTTTATTTTCTTTCCTTATTTTTTCATAGGAAGAGTGAAAATATGTGAGCAATCAGCAGATAGTTTCTGTGTCTTAATTGTTGTTTTTCTCCTTCACCATCTGTAAATGTAGAGGAACATTGCGTCAGACTGTCTGGTTTCTTCTGGATACATTGCCTCAGTGTCCATGTTGCAGGACACTTACAGTGATGACATATGTTTGAAATGGCATTTGATCAAGTCACTGAACATATACCTGACCAACCTGTACAGGTCACTTTCCTTGTGTCACTTGGCAGTGAGAATTCTTGCAGTGTTCCTGTCCTTGTCTGCAGGTGTGCTTAAGAGTTGTAGCAGGTAGTGATTAACAGGTAACTATCTCAACTTGTGGTTCACTCAGCAGTTGAGTGAAGATGGGATGGGAAAGAGGAGACCAAACAACCTAAACAGAATAATTAGTACTTGAATTATGGACTTTGTGTGTGTATTGTTGTCCTCAGCTGTTGGTCTCTTATCTTTGAGTAATCAGGCTTTGTCATTGGGTAACTTTAGCGGACAATCCTTGAACTATCAGTGTGGTCAATTAAGGGTTCTTTGTCAATGGGAATCTTTTGCAAATGGAAACATTGATTAGTTTTGCCAGAGAAGTTCAGAGTACCCCATCTCTTACAGGGAGCCTGAAGGGTTCCAGAATGGGACTCTTGCCAGATGGATGCTGGTTGCTGGATGCTTTAGATGCCAAGAGATCTGAGGAGGCAGGGGGAGAAAATTAATGGTAGCCTCAACAAAAGCCAGACAGTTCTCGTTAAACGCTCAGCAGTGAACCTTCCCCTGCAGCAACTGGTATGCTTTGTCTGTTTTGCCAGCATCTTATTTTCTAACAGCAAAATTTTGGGCTTGGGGTTCCATGGTTGACTCATACAGGAGCAAGTCCTAGTTTTCTGATGTTTACCTGAAATAATCTTTTTATTAATTGTAATATCCTGAAAAGTCTTTGCAGAATCAGAGAATGCTTGAGTTTGGAAGGAACTTTGGGAGGTCACTAGCCTGCTCAAGCAGGGCTACCTAGAGACAGTTGTCCAGGACAGTGTCTGGATGGCTTTTGAATATCTCCAAGGATGAAGACTCTGCAACATCCCCTGGGCAACCTGTGCCAGTGCTTGGTCACCCTCACAGGAAAAAAACATTTCCTGCTGTTTGGACAGCACCTTCTGTGTTTCAGTTTATGCCCATTGCCTCTCGTCCTGTCACTGGGCACCACTAAAAAGAGCCTGGTGCTGTTGCGTGTGCACCTTCGCTTCAGGTATTTATATACACTGATGGGATCCCTTGAGCCTTCTCTTCTCCAAGCTGAACAGCCCCAGCTCTCTCAGCCTTTCCTCATAAGAGGGATGGTTGAGTCCCTTATCTTAGTGGCCATTTGTTGGACTCTCTCCAGTGTGTTTATGTTTCCCTTGTACTGGAAAATTCAGCACTGGACTGAGCACTTCCAGGTGCGGCCTCACCAGCGCTGAGTAGACGGAATGGGCAACCTTCCTCGACATGCCGGCAGTACTTTGCCTAATGCAGCCCGCGATACCATTAGCCGCCTTTGCGGTAAGGGCACACTACTGGCTCATGTTTGAAGTGGGCTGTTATCTAAGTAGAAGGAATTTTTCTTTTTGAAAACAAACACCTGATTGTTTTCACTGAAGAAAACCTACTAAGATACCAAAGTGTATCGGTTTTGAAACAATCCCAACTTGCTTTTGTACAAATCTTTCTAGCCACAGCATTTATTTGCCTATTTACTGTGTCTGAGGTTTATTTTATTGCATGTTTGATTTTTGCTTTTTAACTTTTTAATTCTAGAGCGATACCTTAAGACACTTGCAGATTTCCCAGGATCTGGTCCTCGTTTTAGTATTTCCATTCTGAGAACCTGCTAATGGTTGCATTCCTGCGAGGCTCAGCAGCTCCTTGCTGTTTCCCTTCTACCTGCTGCCTGCGTCTCCTGTCTTTCTGTAGAACACTGTGTGGTGCCTTGACCTTTCGTCTGTTGGACTCCCATGCTTTTCCATGCTCTCCAGTTCATGAGTGGCACGCTCATTTTTCTTGAATTTGAACTGGTGATATTTATCTCACTGTTACGCACTTAATGCTCTCATGTTTTTTGGTATCCACATCTGTTAGAAACGTTTTCTGCAGGTCAGTCTCTGACCTAAGTTTGGGCAGAGGAAAGGCCCTTTTGGCTTCAGGCAGGAAAGAAGTTGTGTGTCTTTTCCAGGCTTTTGTGGTAATAAGTGTAGGGCGGTATTAGTTAGAGAACCAACTGCTTACAAATGATTTTAATGCTCTAGTTCTTCTTTTCGAAGGGATTAACTACTCTCCCAAATACATGATGCTATCAGAGCATGTACCAGAATCTCATTTCCTTTAGGGTTCTTTTAAAAGATCATTTTGAGATAATCTTCCTTGCTAGGATGTCTTAGTTGTAAAAAAAAAAAAAAAAAAAAAAAAGCAACAAAAAAAAACCAAAACAAAAAACCAAACCAAAAAAACCCAAACAAACAACAACAACAAAAAAACCAACAACAAAACAAAAAAACCCCAAAACCAACCAGGCAAATAACAACAACAACAAAAAACTCACAACCCCTCAAAAACCAAACCAAAAAAACCCACCAACAACCCAACCCAAAAACCTCCCAAAACCAAACAACAATAAGAAAATAACCCCCCCAAATCCTTGTGTGTGTGTGTTTGTCATTTTACAGCCTGACGTAGTTTCGCATAGCAAAAGCCAAGAAGAGGGAGGTACAACATGAAAGGTGAGAGAGCTGGGAGAAGGTCCTCTGGCTTACTTAGTTTATAGATGGACTTTGGTAGCTGTCACTTCTTTGTACAAATATAGCTTGTGCATTTTTAAAAAAATAATCTTTGCATCATGCTTTCCAGCTAAACCTTGGGGAGGGGGTGATTTAATTTCTAAAAGGAGATAGCAGCTTTACTGTTTAAATGTCATAGGCTATTTTGGAGATTATTTGGCTGCAGTAATGACAGATATTATATCATTCATGAAACTTCAGATCTCCCTGCTACTTGAACTAGATAAATACAATGAAATATGATTTCTAGAGGTTGCATAAATAGAGCTCCGAATCAGTAGGAAACATCTCTAGATAGTAAGAGAGCATTTCGAGACTTCCTTGGTGACCTAGAAATGATTTCAGACATCTCGCTGTCCTATTCCTGCGTATTCCAGTGGGACGCAAAGCTGTCTAAAATTCAGGGTGTCAGAAGTCTACCAACCAGCTACTAGTGTGGAGGTCCCCATTTAAAGGAAACAAGTATAGACCTTCCTTTTAGATGAGCTTAGACATTTAGAAAGAGATTGCTTCTTGTTGATTTGTCACTATTAAAATGTTAATTGGAAATTGAAGGCTTTTCCTGGGCTAAAGAATATTACAAATACTTTCAAGTTAGTGTGTTTTGGTTCTTGTTTTTGTGGGTTTTTGTGTTGTTTGTTTGGTGTTTTTTTCTCCTTCTTAAAAACAGAGACTTTCTTTGCATTTAGGTGCACTACTCTAGTTTTGATTTTTATATCCTTTGGCAGACTGGCTAGGCCAACAGGAATAGGCAGGAATAGACCAGAAACAATATTCCATTTCTTCCTACACTGTCTTCTCCTAGTTGCTGAAAAAGAGACAACAATAAAACGTATGTCAACAGATTAACACTCATGGAAGTGCCATTTTGAAGGAAGAAGCCTTCATCTTTCTTCATGCTTCTCTGGCTGCTTTTTTCTTACTGTGCTGATCAGGACATGTTTCGTGAGAATCAACATGTGGGCGCAGTTTGGCTGCAGAGTCCAAGATCGCTGCTGAAGGAGGAGGAGCGAAGCCTTTGACGGAATGTAACTTTCAGGTTTTTAATCCACAACTTCCTTACATCTGTTCCTGAGGTAAATATGCATATTTGGGGGTTTTTATGAAAATTTTAGGAATAACTTGCCTCGTGGGGAACTGTGGTCAGTGTTGCTTTGGCCACAAACTTTATATCCTCATTTAGGATGGTGCTGACTTAATGCCGTAGTTTTGTTACTAGGTTTGCATCTTGCTCAGTATTTTCACCCCTTTTTACAGCAATTAGGGAATCCAGTAGTCTAAGCATAGAATTTGGATTTCTGAATTTCTTCAGAGATTTTGTCCTTTTTTTCTTGCAGTCCCTGCTTTCCCAAAGGTATTAGTAAGAAATGTTCCATCTGGCTTTTCCAGGAGAGAAGCATGTAAAATACATGAGAGAGATACAGGAGGAAAAAAGCGTGCGTGAGAACTTCAACTCAGTTCAGTTTTCTACGTTGCTTACATTTTATTTCTGCATTTCGTGACGTGTTCTGTGGCTTATTGCAAAGATATTTGAACAATCTGTAAATTAGAAAAAAGGTTGTGGGTTACCTCCCTCTTACCAAACAAGCGTTTCTGAAATTACTTGGGCTAAAGCCTCATTCTCACTGGAAAATATTTGTTTGCATTGATCAGGAGATAAGAGAGGTGTAGACTGCCCGCCCTCACAGCATAGCTGAACTCCGTAATCAAACAATGTTTAGAGTCTGGAATATGCGTTAAAAAACAGGTATGTGATTAATAATGCAAAATGTGACATCTTTGCAGCAAATGCAACCTTGGTTTGACAAGGTTGGAAACGTTTAAAAGAAATCTGAGGAGTGCTACAATATGTTAGGACACACAAACAACTCCCATGGGTGTGTCTCTCATTCCTATTCTTGAGTTTATCTTGCCAGATCATCAGCATCTTGACTGGCTCCCGCAGATGTTTTTCCTCTTTATTGCATCTGAGCTCTTATCAGACTTTAAATTATAAATGCTTTAAATACAGATGTCTTTTCATCTACATACTGGATCGTATTTTAGGCAAATTCCTTTTCTCTCATTTCTAAAGTTGTTCATTTGTGAAACAAAACATGATAATAGCGTTCTGGAAAAGGAGGCTGGACGGGATTTGAGAGTTTATCTAGACCTCTAATCAGAGGTAGTTTGAGATCTTTTAAAATAATAATAATATAAAAAAAAATCCACAAAAAGCTTCCAGTCTTGTTAGGCAATCTGTATAGGTGCTTAACTGTACTTGTGGTTAGGTTGTCCTAGAAATTAGCCTAAATTTAGACTAAACCTTCTGTAGTTTGAGCCCATTCATCCGTATAGGGAAGTGTATTCTCTTGCTTTTTGCAGCAGTCTTCTATTTAAATTGTCTCCTTTCAGTCTGGTAGAGCCTGAAAAAAGTCTATTTAAATCTCTCCTCAGGTTGTGTTTTCAAGGCCTCTTTCCATTTTTGTGTAGCTGCATGTGGACTTCTTTCAGTTGTTCTGTGTCATTTGGAGATGTGCTTTTCAAAACAGGTTGAGGTATTTGTAATGCTAAGCAGAGTAAAAAGCTTATTCTGTCTGTTCTGCAATGCTCTGACTTTCCACAGATCCTTTTCTGCTCTAATGCTACTTAATAGTTGGTTTCTGTTACAGATTTGTATAGTTGATTATTTACAGCCAAAATCGTGCTTTACAAAATTTACTTCATCTGATGCTTTTAAGCCTTTCTTAGTGTTTTTTTTTTCTTCAGGTAACTTTGGCTTTCTGATCAACTAAGCATTTGCGGCTTTTATAGCTTAATGTCCAGCTGCAGATTTAATTAGTGTACTTACTGTTACCAAAATACTTAATAAATATTTCCTGTTGTTTTGATATGTTTGAGTTAGTAGAACTGTACCTGATACATTCTTATGATTTGATGGTGTTTCATCAATATCTTTTTTTTTTTTTCTGATACAATCTGGATATTGGCAGGTTGTCTCCAGCAACTCAGACGTTAGTGTTAAGAGAGAGTATCTGGCTATATGCATACCCGTACCTCGCATTGGCTCTGCTAATAGGGTAGGTTTGATCATGCCACTCATTAGGCTTTGGGTGTGCATGGTGGGGCTCATACGGCAGGTCACGTCTGTTAGTTGTAGTCATCTACCCAAGTCATTAGAAATAGGATATATTGATAGTACTTGTTCTGGATAAGCCTTTGACTCAATTGTGTTGCACTGTTTACCTTCCAGGTGTTCATAAATATATACTGAGTAAAAAAAACCCAAACAACAAAACCCTTTATAGTATTTAATATCAAGTTTAAGGTCAATGATTTTCTGAGTTCCCCTTTCTACTTTGAAAGATAGGGTTCTAAAGAACCTTAGTCCTTTTTTCCAATTTCGAGGAAATTTTCTTTTTCTCAGTGGATAATTATTAAATATGACTAATTAATCTGTATTTTACTTAATATCATTTAGATTTTACTTGTACTTTGATTTATCAACTCTTATCTCTCCACATTGTCTTGAATTTGTTTTCTGAAATTGGCAGTAATGCCTTTATGATTTACAGGCTATTTGATTTGCATGTTTTGAATGTATTGTGACTGTTAGAAAGATAGATCAAAAGTGACTTCTTGTGAGTTGCTCTTAAGCATCAAGTGTTTGTTAGAGGCAAAGGGCTACTGACTATTAAGTATCATCTACTAAAGGAAGCTAGTACTGTGAGAAACAAGTTCTGGTCCGAATGAAATAGGCTCCGGCAGAATCCTCTGTGAAGCACATTTTTATTTACGTTCTTGCAAGAGCGGGTGACCTAGCAAGTAGGCACACTTTCAGTTCTTGAAACACACCTTTTTATTCCTTAATCCCGGCCGAATTTTTCCCTCCCCTGTTTCCCATTGGTTAGGTACTCCAGGGTTCACAGTCTGTCCAAGGCGCCTAAAATTCTTCCTGCATGTCCTGCCTCTGTTTACTTCTCTTTATGCTACACCTAAAGGGATTATCTGACTAGTTTATTTCTTTCCTTTTTGGTAAAAGATTGCTCAATGTCATTAGCCCTGGTTAAATGTTTGACTACCCTTCTAGACACTAATCCAGTAGGAATCAGTTTGTCCTTTTGTCTGTGTGATAAGAGATGTTCTAGGAGCCTTTGCTGGAGCCTCTTTGTCTTAGTCATTCCCTTATCATGCCACCTCTGATGGAAACGGCTTTTCTCCTCTGCAAAAGCAATACCTCCCTTTCTTACAGTACAAATAGATCTTCTGGGTACAAGTTTAGCAACACCAAAACTCAGAATTAGATGTACTAATGATCTGAAAAAGACATTAAAAATTGCAGGATGGTTGAGGTTGGAAAGGAGCTCTGGAGGTCATATGGTTCATCCCCCCTGCTCAAGCAGGGCCACCTGCCCTGCCTCTGGTCCTGTCGCAGGACACCACTGAAAAGAGCCTGGTTCTGTCATCTTTGCACCCTTCCATCAGGTATTTATATACATTGACGGGATCCCCCTGAGCCTTCTCTTATCCAGGCTGAACAGTCCCACTCTCTCAGCCTGTTCTTATAGGAGAGATGCTCCAGTCCCTTCATCATCCTTGTGGCCCTTCGTTGGAGTCTCTCCAGCATGTCCATGTCTCCCATGTTCTGAGGAGCCCAGAACTGGATGCAGTACTCCAGGTGTGGCTTCACCAGTGCTGAGCAGGGAAGAAGGATCAGCTCCCTTGACCTGCTACCAATACTTTGCCTAATTCAGCAAACACTGGCAGGTAATAGTGTTTTCTTCAGACAAAGGAAGACTTTGAGGAACTTCAGAAGTAATAGAAGACAATAAATGGACAAAAAAATGACAGGCTTAGTTCAACACTGAAAAAGCAACAGTACTTAACTTGAATTGAGGCTGTTCCACTGTGCGTACAACACAGTTGTTGTTGAAATTAGGAATGGGGTCTGTATAACATGGAGGATCTCCAAGAGAAGCTTCATAAAGCA
Organism: Rissa tridactyla; assembly: GCF_028500815.1. Classification (NCBI taxonomy): domain Eukaryota; kingdom Metazoa; phylum Chordata; class Aves; order Charadriiformes; family Laridae; genus Rissa; species Rissa tridactyla. The sequence goes on along the minus strand of NC_071468.1, from coordinate 109,865,291 downwards.
AGCTACGTCAAGTGGAGAATAATAGGGAAGACAGAATGCTCTTACATGGATTGGGGACGTGGCGTCATACAGAGCCCAGTGTTGAGGACTTTATTTCACATGGACTACTGCCCAATTACTGCGGATTTGGAGAAGGTTAGTAAAAAAACTCAAATGAGAAATTGAGGACATTTGAGTTGGTTATCTTGAAAAGGAATTTAATTAGAAGGGACGTAAGATCAGAACCTGCCTAAAGCTATATGTCTGCACAGGAGAAATTGCACTTGTGTTGTAGGACAGTGGGGGGGAGACTGGAAAGGGATCCGGGATGGAAAGCTGGATTTGATGTTCCTATTGCTGCTGAGAAAATAAAAGAAGCAGGAGTTATGACTGTCCTGTCCAATAGGGATACCCACTTCTGAAATAAGTATTTTTGTTCCTGGCAATCTGTTGCCCTAAGCAAGTACTTACTTTTAGTGATACGACTAGTTCGGGCTATGAATAGAAATGTATATGAATAGGATAGAAAAGTCAGCTTGTTAACTTTTCTCTCGTGAAGAATGTAAACCCAAATTGCTTTTGAAATTCCACTTCCAAAAGGTGCAAGGGTTTGGTTCTGTCTCAGTTCATAGTGGAAATACAGATTTTAATTTTCTAGGATGTTCTGGGCTCCAAGACTATAGGAAAATGCCAAGAAGGGCTTCAGTATCCTTACTAGAGATTCTTATTAGGATTCTGGAAGGATTAGAAATGCTAGGCATCAAAATCTAAAATGGTTTCCAGCTATAAGGAATTAAGATGAAGCCTTCATGAGGTAAACTTTTAAAGGGAGATTTTTAAGTTAATTTTGCCTACCTTCTGATATAGCACAGACATAGTATTTCCCATGGTTAAACCAATAACTTGTTTTTTTAATGTGTTTCAAAATTAAGATTGGATTCTTTTGAGGAAGATTCTGGGAGGCAAAAAATGTTTTCCGTTAGAAGTTGATTCATGTAATCACTTCTACTACTTTTAGTCTGAATGTTTTTGAGCTGTATTCCTTGTATTCTTTCTTGTTATGCCCGCCTGTTTTTCTCCTTTTGAATTGTTTTCCTAATGGACCTCCCATTCTTTCACTATGAAAGTAGCATTTGTCTTCTAACCAGATATTTTCTAGTCTGAACTATTGCGCCATGCGGTTCTTGCAACTTGTTCCAATTTATCTGCTCCTGACAAGGATATTGAGTTAAGTGAGTGATTAGCTTGATCCTTTATGTAAAACAAAAATTGCCTAAGAAGTACCAAAATAAATTGCAGTGAACAAAATGCATTGTGACTTGTTTCTCCTTTTTAAGACAAGAATAGGTGCATCTCTTGTATGGAGGGGGAAATTTGCTGCTTTTTGTCAGAACTTGCTTTGGGATTAAGGGAATCCTGAGAAATTGCTGCAGTGTGGCAAAAGGGGAGTCGCAGAGGGAGCTGCTGATGCCCGTTGCTCATCGAGAGGTTGCGAGGCTTCGGTGAGGGGCTTGGGGTGGGCGGCTGGGCCTTGGAGGGGACAGGGAGAGCTTCCGAGGGACTGGGGTAACTAAGCAGAATCCGTCACCGTTCAGAGAACAGCAGAATTGGCTGGAAGTACAGGCCCGTCTGCCAAGGACACAATGAACAGAGGGAGGGATGTGCTTTTTGTTCTGTCTGCCCTACTTGCTCTCAGATTTTTCTGTTTAAAATTTAAGCTTAAGTTCTTGTTCTAGTAATGCATGTGTCTGTGTTGGTTTTGTTGTGTGTTGTGTTCCCCCTGCCCCAAATAAAAAGCCTTTATAACACTATAAAAAGCCTTTGTAACAAGCTTTCTGTTGGGGCCAGGGGGAGGATCCAGCCATGTAATTTTAAAACTGTGGCTAACTCTGGGTGTTTTGCATAACTCCTGTCCTTCTCGAAGTTGCTTGGGGCATGCACATGTGAAGAGTCCTTTAATGATGATTTCCCACAGCAAATCTTAGTGACTGGTGGAGCAGATGATTGTTAAAGTAAATCATCTTTTTGACTCCTTTCCTCTGAGATACTCCCCTGTAATTTCCACGGTTATTTTTTTTCAAAGTATCTTTACAGATGTTTGGTGTCTCTAATAAAAACGTGAATTTTTCTACAATCTCTGCCACCTATACTAAAAGTTGAGATGACATGTTTGCTCTCATAGTTACAGACATCTGCAACTTAAAAATGTGTATTTGGGAGTAAATGGTTTGGTAGTTAGAGCAGTAAGAAAAATCTGAGATTTAGCTGTGATGCTTACCTTGCAATAGAATCTTCAATTTAAATTCACATTAAGAATTTACAAGTCTGTATAGGAGGTACACGTTTCTGCTATTACATAAATTAAAATATTGGGTTTTTAAATCTCGGTGCTTTTAGTACAATTCCATAAATACAGCAATATTTTATAACTTACTATATAGTGGCATATAGATACTATACAGATGAAACTATGTACAAAAGTATTACTGTTGTTGCATTTGTCCTGTGTGGCGACATCTCAGTTGTGCTCCAGTATTCATCACTGCAGCGTAACTTCTTTCAGTAAGGTCTGCTTCGCCCTGCATCCTGTGGTACTCTTCTCATGCGACTCTCCTCTCTCACAAGTGCTAGGAAGGATTTTGATGGTTTGAAAATTAACTTGTTTTGGGACAAAAAGCTGGTTTTGACACGACTATTTTATGCTTCACACTGTTATTGACACTACTATTTTATGCTTGGAATGCAGCTATGTTGTTATTTGATGGCAAACTTTAGTAGAAAAAAGTTGCTCATTTTCTTTACCATGTTTTACAGTCAAAAATTAACTGTTAAATAAACTGTTAAATTAACAGTTAAATAAAATGAATAAATTCATAAAATGAAAGTTTCGGGTAGAAGGGACCTCAAGAGGTCTCTGATACAGCCTCCTGCTCAAAGTAGGGTCAGTGATGGGGTCCAATGAGGTTACTTTATTCTTTTGGGTCTGGATAACCATCACCATCCTATGCTCTTCTCCTTCAAGCTGATAATCAGCTGGGAGTAGAGCTATAAAAGATCATAGTGGACCTTGAACGAAGCTTGTAGGTGTCGTTTACAGTTGATGCTGCTTGAAGTAGAATGCTTTTTCCATGACAACTTCTGTTGATTCTTTTTTCCCCTGTCCTTTTTCATTCTACACTTCCCTTGTTACCTTTGCGAGATGAAGTACGACAAGGTTCTGGCATTCAGCTGAACTCACTAAAGCAAAATATGAATCTTACAATCTGTTTGCTTGCTTTTAATTCTGTGCTTTTCTCACAAGACTGACACCAACTTTTTTTTTTTCCTCTTGCCTCTTTCTAGTTTGAATGTGTGTGCTGGCGTAGGACTATGTGAAATGGTGTTACAGCAAACAGTATTTGCCCCTAACACCTAGCAGAAGTTTGAAAAGCATTCCATCTTGATGTTTTTTCAAACTAATTCCATTTAAATTTTCTAAGTAACAAAAAGGCCTAAACAGAATATGTTTTCAGACTGAAAGTGTCTTTACATAATGCTTTCTCAACTATTCCAACAACTAAAGGTGGGAGGAGAGTGATTACTAGTAGAGCAAGAGCATTATAAATGTTGCAGAGCTAGGACTTTGAATACTGAATAGTAATTTAAATTTAGTCCTGGCTGGAGGGGTACATAGTGATCTTAACATCAGGCAATGATAATTATTCATATTTTGAAAGCATAACTGATAATGAAATAACTGAGGCAAAAAATAGGAATGTAAACACAATGTGTTTTGCTTCACATGAATAGAATACAGGTGATTCAAAGCCCTCATGGGGTAGTTCTCATTACCGCAGTCTGTGACTACACAGATACCGATGGATTTTCAGTGGTCAAAACAGTATGAAATTCTGTTCGCTTACGAGGTACAGTCCACTTCCCCTCACGTTCTTTGGTCCCTAATAAGTGTCATAAACCCCAAACATATTAAACTGGGTTTTTTTTAAGGCATGTAGAACAGGGCATGCACATTTAGCTGACACTTCTCTTCAAATTTTGTTTATAATGAAAACACAGAAAGAAGCTTAACTGCAGTGACACTGCCAGGCATCGCAGTAACGAATAATCAGAGAGCATGCACTGTGTGCTTGTATTACAGATTAGTTTGTCTTGATTGTTATATTATATGTGATTTTTCAAAGTCTTGACATTCCTGGCAAGTGCAGCGTAGGAGCTTCTGGATGCATGCTAAATTTCTGGCTGACTGGCAATCACACTATTTTTAGGCTTGAAGGGTTACAGTGTGGAGTATAACATGCTTAGAATGAAATTAAAAGTTCTCTTCTATCTGAAAATTAACTTGAAAACAATTTATACATATGTTGAATGCTTTCTAATGAAAGTTGTTTTGGAGGGTAGACAAGTTTACTGTTTAGGTGTTCCTAGAATAGTGACCATGTAGCAGTTCAGTCAGTCGTAATCTTTAACACACTTACTTATAGAATGCTCTTGTCAACTAGGTAAGTGTTTCTATTCATGTTTTATAGATGGGGCAGTCAGAGGGATTGAAATAGCTCTGTAAATTTAGCCCCTAAATATCAAGGTTCTGTGGACTTATACGATCGGAATTTGAATGCCTAAAGACCAACTATATAAACAGGAACGCTTATGTTTGTGGATCTTGGTGTTTGTAATTGTACGATGAGCCTGATGGGTCTCCCAGGCCAATGGAGTTCAGTTCTCTTCTTTGATTGTTCTGGCTGTGTTGGCTGGTGAGCAGTGTTTTGGTGAACCATCTAATGTCCAGTGGGGCCTTTGCCATCGTAATAACTGTATTCTGCTTCTATATGTGTGTAACATATATTTCTTGCTATGAACAAATAGGTATAAACTATTTAATGTAAATTACCTTTTTGAGTGTTGCTCTGTTTAACTTGCTTCTAAGTGATAATATGTGGCTTTTAATAGTCTAAATCCCGAGTTTTTCACTGCATAATGTCTAGAATAATGATTAAAAAGAAATTTGAGCATATTTCCTAATTCAGACTAGTAACAATCATGAAAAACACAAATCAAGACAAACTCTATTCTCAGTCTTTTTTGTAGTTCAGGTTTAAAATTCATAAATGTCTCTTTTGAACTCTCTTGTGACTTTTGTGTTACCTGTAGATAAAGGAGTTTAAGTAATGAAAATTCTCACAAAGAAAGCTTTGAGATGGTGAAATGATTGCACGTACCTTCCTTGTACGTAACTTGCAGCCTCTAGGCAGTCCTGCTAGCAGCAAAAGATTTTGTACATAGATAAGTCAGTGTTACAAAAGATTCAGGAGCGAGAAGTTCATTTGCATGGACACCCTGTTTGTCACAAGAAAAAAAACTGGTCTCAGGTCGCATAAAGAATGTTTCATTGTGTTTGGTCATATCCCTATTTGTACAAGCCCAGAATAAACTAGTAGTATGAGGAAATTTCCAGATACTCAGTATGAAAAGCGCCTGAATGCTGGGAGGATGAGATTGATGAAGTGAGATTGATTATTATTTATTTCCTTGGGAGAATTTTAAGTGACTTTCCTCGATTATATAAATTTGGTGAATTGAAAGTTGAGGTATGTAGTAAGTTTCAGGAAACAGGAGAGAGAGAATAATTCAGGAAGGTAATGGAACGCCTTGATGAGGAGTGATGGACAAATAGCACCAACATGGGTGTACAACATATAGGTGAATAATTCATGATTTTGATTTCATATCTCAAAGGATAGTTGATGTACAACCTGACATTCCTTATGCTTCTTAGCATTGACACAAAAACTGCATTTATACAGAAACATAGCCTCTTCTACTAGCTTATATTGTGATGAAATCTACCCAAAAGTGTCTGCTAGTTGACTGTACAATATGTTGTTAGGGACAGGTCATATGATTCTTTTGGCTGGAATAAACTGAGCAATTCTGATTTAATTTTTTTAAAGTGTTTTTTTTTTATAGTTAATGGTGAGATAACCTGATTGCTGTAGGCATTTAGAGGGAAGATTTTGAAGGGCATTAGAAGATCATGAACACTAGTTGTTTTGTACATCTTTACTGAAGAGCAGGGAGATTACAAAGCAGAGTGCAAGCAGTTCAGCAGCTAGCGTAGGCTGAAAGTGCAGGGAAGTTGAATTGTGTATGGAGATAGGATCAAGACAGTATGCGAGTAAATTGAAACTAAAAAAACGTATAGTTTGTATAATACATGTGTAATATATAAAAGCTCCGAGACTACAGTTATTTCCTAACTTAGAGATCATAAATGTAACTTTGAATAATTATTGTTTGCCTGGGGTTAATGTATGACACTTCCATAGGTGATTGTGCCATGACTTGGATTATCATTGAGCAGTTAAATTTCTTTTTTTGGTTTTCCGTTGTTAACTAGAAGAAGGAAAAAAGCCCCAAAAAATAAATGCAAGGCTTTTTTTTTTTTTTTTTTTCTCACAATGAGTTCCTTGTGTACTTGCATGCAATAGTCTACAGGTACTGACTCTTCCCAGCCATCAAGCTGAAGTATTTCCTTGTGAGTGTACAGTGGGATTACTGTGTGCCACAAATAACCATTATGTATGAAGCTCTCTCTCTTGCTGAGAATTGGTTCATTGCCATGCCATTTCTATTTCATATCACTCTTTCCGTGGAGTATCTCAGATTCACCCCTGGAAATATTCATTAGTGTTTCTGTCACGAGGAAGAAAAGAAATATGCATGAAAATAGAAGTTGCCATCCTGTATTCAGGCGTAACCTGTGTCAGGCTTCACCATGGAGCAAAGAAAATGGATCTACCAACAGGTTTTCTCCAGGCTGGGAGCAGGAAACAGCTGACTTTAATCTCTACATGTGATTCTGCAGGAGCATATGACAAATACTGTGACAGTGGTGAGTTGATGCATCATGTGAATGTTAGAGACGTTGCCATGCATTGATTAAAGGATGTAGAAAATACAAAATTGTTGTGTGACTGTGGTGCTTTAACTTAGCTTGCAGGGGGGTGTGGGAGAGAAAATAGGACAGAAATGAAACGAGTCATCTGAAGGGATAGTCTTTCCAGATTAAAGCAATGATAAATGTCGGAGCAAAGCAGTCATTTAGTTTGAGCTATATTTTAAGTAAATCAGATTTTTTCAGAAGCTTTTATTCTAAATGTTGTGCTACTTGAGAGGCGTGTCTGATTGCAAGATGATTTTGACAGCTTGGAAAGGAGTTGGGCTGCAGCTTTGGTGCAGGTCAGACAAGCCGTGGGGCTTGCAGTTGACTCAGTAGCCAGTTGAAATCAAAGAACTGTTTGATTCCTTCCTGAAGGTGAAGCAAGAAATAGATTGGGAAATAGAGTACTATCATCCCCTCTGATAAGTACCTCTGTAAAAGAGAGCATTTTGTTTTGAGAAATAGATTAAAAGGAAATGCAGCTGTCTGACAGATGTGTTAGATTGTTAACACAAACTCCTAGCTTTCCTTTGATATTGGAATCACTTAAATATTCTGTTCCTGTAACTAAATTTGATTCCTGTGGACTTTCACTTTGCGTATTTCACCTTGCAGGGATTTGGGTTGTTGATTAATCTGCTAGCTGCCCTGTATACTGATTCTGGCTGCACAACCACCTTCTCAGCAAATCACATCCCGTATGTTTCCCAGCTGCTGCCATCCTTAACACATGCAGAAAATGTCTCCTGGCTGGCTGAACACAAATTCCAGCTGGCATCACCTCCCTGCCCCCCCCCACCTCCCCCGGCGGTGTTGTGGCGTGCTGTTTCTCTGTCTCAGGTGTTGTGTCTCCAGGCAAGGATGTGGGGGTCACAGCAGAGCTTGGGGGACTGAGACAGCTGGGAATGTCCTCTCCTCTGCAGCCCGGAAGGAGTCACAGCTGCGGATGTGGGGTGTGAGGGGGGTGTGTAGCTAGAGCAGGGTGATGAGTGGGTGAATGAAAATAACAGCTCGCTCTTATCTTTAGCCAAGATGATACTTGCCAAGTACTGAGTTTACGGCAGTAACGCGTTTAATGATTGATCTCACCATGGTTTTGCCAGCAGAGAACTTCTTCTGTTTTCCTGGCTGCGAGTTCTTGTATGAAGCCTTATGGTCCACTGAAACAAAGTGATTTAGTCTTGCAAAATATTTTGTATTTAGCAGTTCCAGTTTACAGTTGCTAAACTATTATGGCGTGTAGGGCTGTACTTCAAAATAGTACTTTCAATAATCCTATTATTGTCAATGTTCTGTAATAACATCTTCATTTCCTTAAAAATATTCAGCAGAAGTTGTGTTGCTGCCTAGCTCCTAAAAGGAGACCATATTCTGGCTATGTGCTCTAGGGGTTTCTACTGGTTTGCAAAAGTAAAGATACTGGGCATGGTTCTAATGTTTGAAAGAAGGTATCACATGGGAGAAAGAGGAAGGATAAAATCACCTGCATGCTGTGATGCTGAAACATCATATAGCTAGGCAAATATTAGATAAAAAATGGGTGAAGAGATGAAAACTCACAGCGCCAGCATAAAGTGTGGAACTTAGCAGGTATTTTACTTCTGAGTTATGAGTACTCATCTTTGTCAGAAGATGTGTCAAGAATCTCCTTCCTTCATCTGGGCTTTGTAAGGCAGATTCCAGAATCAGGGAGTTCTACCTTTACATATTTTGCGTTGTGAAGCTGTTAGGCTTTCTTATGTGTGTGTGCTTTTAAGTGCTATGTACTATTGTCTACTCTTTAAAATATAAAGGTCAGATCTGGTGGTCTTATCTACATTGTTTACTGTTATACTTTCAAGTGATTGCAGAAACAGGGGTTGATATGACACACTGGTTTTTTAGGTGAGAGAGAACTTAGGTGACCTCTCATGTCTCATCACTGTAGCGATAGGACGAGCGGTAATGGCTTTAAACTAGAGCAGGGCAGGTTTAGATTAGACATTAGGATGAAGTTCTTTACAATGAGGGTGGTGAGATGCTGGCACAGGTTGCCCAGAGAGGTGGAGGAGGCCCCATCCCTGGAGACATTCAAGGCCAGGCTTGATGAGGCTCTGAGCAACCTGATCTAGTTGAAGATGTCCCTGCTTACTGTAGGGGGGTTGGACTAGATGACCTTTAAAGGTCCCTTCCAACCCAACACATTCTATGATACTATTCTATTCTATCCCAGTTTAAGATTTTGGACAGGGTCAACTTCAGCTCTCAGCTCTGAGTCTGATAAGGGATAAAATCAATTTTTCTATTATCACCCTTCCTGGTTCCATGTTCCTTTGGAGACTTACAGGAAGAATGAAGCACGTGACGTATTTCTTCCCTGGGATGGAAGAAATAAAATCACTTTCCTCCCTGCCTTCCCTTTAGTTGCAGATGATATTTCTCCTTTGTATGAGAGCCTGAAGCTGATCTCCTCGTCCTTGAGATGTTCCACATTTGGAGGGAGCAAGGCAAGAGGTCAGAAAGTGAGAGAATATAAACTTCAGGGAGCATGTGGAAAATACCAAGTTTTTAGTATGCATTTTGACAAGAATATTTGTGTTATATTTGTCATATATCAATGTCGCATTTGAAATATGGACTGTAGCTATAAATGGAATGATTGTCTAATTTAGCTTCGTTCAGGATTTATGTTAACAAGTCATTATGTTGCCATTATGTAGCAAAACATCAAAATACATTAGGCAAGTGATAATGTCTACAGCGAATCTGTAGTAAACAAAACTAGCAAAATCATAGCAAATGGTTCTGGGTGCAGTTGAGATAACGAAGCCTCATGTCCCATGGCTTTGTGTGTCTGGTTGTATGCAGGAAACCGATGGGCCTGGGCAGCTCTCTATCTACTGGCTGAGCAAGACCCAACATAGACACTCTATAGATGTCTGGAGACGTGGGCCTGACATGTGGCCGACATGTGGCCAACATGTGCTGCCCAGCTCAGCAAGGTACTGCTCCATAGTGACAGGCAGGCCAAGCAAGTGGGAGCCCTTGTGCCATATGTTGTGTAGGACTGTTGTCGTATCTAAACATTGGAGAACTCTGTCCACCTGTTAAATTTTCTTTAAAAAGGCTATCAGATGCCAAAATGTTCAGCTTGAGGGTTGAAGAGGGCTGGGATAGCTGGATTGCTTGTTACCAAAGCATGGTGGTATGAGTGCTTCCTTCTCTGGAAATGGGCTCACACGCAGTCTGGTTTTGCCTATTTTTTTTTTGTCTGTTTTTTCAATGCGTTTTTGATCTTTGCTTGAAGTAACCGGGAGGGACAGACTAGTGTGTAAATCAGAAGGCTTTCAATTGGCTCAAAAAGATTAATATTGCTCACGTTTTCGAGAGTAGTTTCTTGAAATACTGAGAGGATTGGGACTTGGTTAAGGCCACACTCTGAGTCTGTTACTGATTGTGTCATAACTGATCCATGGTCTTATACTGATTGATGTATGTCAATAGTTCATCTATAGTTTGACAGGAATTGTGTAAATAGGAATTACTTCTTGATGTAACAACAACAGGTTGGGACAGGTTAGCTTACCTTGTGACTGTTAGTCAAAACTAAGCTAATTCTAATCAGTATTTTTATTGGCTTGTACTTGATGATCACAGAATTAGATAGACTTCTAGCTTTAGCACTTTGGACCTTTTTGCTTGATGTATATTTTTCCCCCTGAAGCTTTGCAAACAAATATTCTGGGTTCTAACTGCATAGAGTTGAATTTCTTCATGTGAACACTGAAAACTAATTATGCTCATTAGAATTAAAACAATTAATATAGCTGCATTTTGATAAGATTTCAGTTCTGACACTAGAGATAAGATTTTTTTCTTTTTTAGATTTTTTTAATGTTGGCACAAGCAGTAGGAAAAACAAACAAACAAACCAACCAACCCAGGCAGCAGCTTTCAGAACAAGGCATGGGAAAACTCGGAGGCTATTCTGTCACCTTTTCTAAAAATCAAAGCAGTTAGATGGTGGTCAGGTCTGCCCTTTGAAACGGAATAATTACACTTTTTTGTAAATTGTTTTATTTCCTAACACAATGGAAGGAATGGATCTTGACTGGATATGCAACCTTTATTTCAAGGCTAAATCCATAGTATGTGCTGACTAGCTGGTGAAAAAGTGCTCTGCATTGACAGGTTTGTTTAACTTTCTTCCAGCAAAATAGCATACTGTGCTGTTGTCCTTCTACTGCGTGGGAAGAGCCTAAAATAACAGAAGCTGTTATGACATCTCCTAAAGCGCGCCTTTGTCAAGGTCGCAGTTCTATTCTTGCTGCATTTTGTGCAAACAGAGATAGGTATGGTAGGTACTTGGCCAAATATTTTATAACTAAGATGCTAAGACCCCCAGAGTATAAAATCAAACAAAAATGCAACTCCTGCCCTTGATTTTGCAAATATAATCAGCTAATGTATGTTATGGTTAGTCTGGGCCTATGTGCAGCCCGACTTGCCCGTCCATGGATACAAAGTTCTATAATTAACCTATGGATGTTCTTGATTTTTCTTAGCCAGCAACCCAAAATTTCTGAGGGAAACAATTAAAAGCTGGGGGGTTCTGCTGTTAAACCACAGAATATAAAGCTTTATATAAGCAGGTTATGCTGGTTCATTCTGTGCTATCAAATTTGTATGTAGTTATGCTGAAAATCTAGAAATTAACAGGTCTTAAGCATTTTCAGAGCAACAGAGGGTGGTAAAGATGAGGGTGTTCATGTCCAGCATGATTAACCTCTGTCATTCTGCTCACAAGAACATTATTCACCAAGTAGCAGGTATAGAGTAACGCTGACTTTTAAGACCAATTGCTTTTCTACTGGAGGAGAAACATTAGCCTTGGGTAAAACTGTTGCATTCATGTACAGTCTGTAATTAATTTTGTTGTAGTTGGGCAAAACTTCATGTGGTTGAGCTCTGCAAAACCTTACTCATTTTTCTGATCTAAGGGGTGGTTTTGGTGAATGAGCCTTTGAAGAGGGTAGGAAACATGCAGGAAGAGTACTTTCGAAAGTTTTCAAAGCATTTCCAGATCTGTTTTGATTTTTTCAAAGCAAAGCTGCATTTGTATGAGAGTTAAGATGATCAGCAAGTTGCACCACAAACCTGCTGGAGAAACAACAGGAATGACGCAAGCTGTCATAAACCTTTTAAATCTCCTTTGGGAAGAACATGTTGCTGTACTTTCCCTGCTTAAATGACATTTCTCACCAACAGGGGATGTGATATGGCGTGGCTAATCTGCAGAGATGCACTTGGAAAGTGAAAACACGTTGTATGGGTTGCAAGTTCCTGTGTTTTCCTCATCAGTTAAAAATTTGAAGTCTTCCAAGCTGTGTAACTTGGAGCTGGTGGCTGACGTAGTTGGAAGACAGTTAAAATTCATAGTTGTGCTTGAACGCAATATAGCAGCAAGTTTTAGTGCTCTGTGGGAAGACAGCTTTTATTTAGATTGTAAAATGGAATCTGAAATCGCAGCAAGAAGTTTGAGGCTAGGGTTTTTTCCTTACGTTTCTGCACTGTAACTTCAGCATGGATATTAACTGAATGTTGTGGGAAATACCACCATCTAGGTCATGATGGCTAGCGTCTATTTTGAAGGATATCTGGATGTACCCAGGTGGCTGACATGTTGGTCAGCAGATCCCAAAACTAGAGAAATGCTGTATAAACATGAAGGCAAGAAAGGATACACTCGTTTTGTTGTTCCTTCTAACTGGACTTTCCATAGTAAAGTTAGGTTTTGGTTTGGAAGAGGGTATTGGGATAGCAGGTGTTGGATCTGATAGATGTTTCTGGCTTTCCTCAAGGCAAGGTGCCAGCTGGGCTCCTGCTCAAGTGTCATAGCAAATGATGTTTTCTCCTTTTAAAGATGCTGGGAAAGCTCTGTCCCTCCCCAGACAAGATGTCGTCTATTATTCTGTTAAAAGGACTGAATACTTTTAAAACCTCCCACCCCCCATGCCCTCCCCAAGTACAGCATAAAAGCTGCAATAGCTATCACTTTATTGGGTTTCGTTGTTGAGAGATCATCATGTGCTCATACTGTTCCTTAGCACTTGGCTTTGATGCTTTTTTTGTATGACTGAACTGCCAGTCAACCCCTGGCTGACACAGCTGGATTTTTAGATATTTATAGAAATCAAGGAGAGAGAAATCCAGGCACTTGTAGTCAGTAAGCTCTGGAACCAGGACTGGGGGCTTTGTGCAGAGGACTGAAAGGTTCATATCCATGTTTGTTAGTCAGGTTCATTATACAGAGGTGTCTCATGTATTTGCATGAGTGTTCAGAGAACTTACAATTTTTGTTTTGATCTTGGTTTATGATCTTTGTTTTTTCTACATGGATAGTGTGATTCACTGTGAATGGTTATAGCAACCTTATTACATTCATGTAACCTGAAGGACTTCCCGTGAATCTTGAATATCAACTTGGATTTGTATTCAATATATAATCACTAACATGTAGTGGTAGCTTCTATTTCTCTTTTTATGCGTGGCAGGGGAGAGGAGAATGTGACTTCCATCCTCTTTCCCAGTTCTAGGGGAACTGGGGAATTGTAGAATGGTTTGGGTTGGAAGGGACCTTTAAAGGTCATCTAGTCCAACCCCTCCTGCAATGAGCAGGGATGTCTTCGCTAGATCAGGTTGCTCAAATCCCCGTCCAACCTGACCTTGAATGTTTCCAGTGATTGGGGCATCAACCACCTCTCTGGGCAACCTGTGCCAGTGTTTCATCACCCTCATTGTAAAAAAATTCTTCCTTATATCTAGTCTAAATCTTCCCTCCTTTAGTTTAAAACAATTATCCCTTGTCCTGTCATGACAGGCCTTGCTAAAAAGTCTGTCCTCGTCTTTCCTATAGGCCCCCTTTAAGTACTGAAAGGCTGCAACAAGGTCTCCCTGGAGCCTTCTCTTCTCCAGGCTGAACAACCTCAACTCTCTCAGCCTGTCCTCATGGGAGAGGTTCTCCAACCCTCTGATCGTTTTTGTGGCCGTCCTCTGGACCTGCTCCAACACATCTATGTCTTTCCTGTGCTGAGGGCTCCAGAGCTGGACACGGTACTCCAGGTGGGGTCTCAGGAGAGTGGAGCAGAGGGGCAGAATCACCTCCCTTGACCTGTTGGACACGCTTCTTTTGATGCAGACCAGGGTGCGGTTAACCTTCTGGGCTGCGAGCGCACATTGTCAGCTCATCCACTGGTACCCCCAAGTCCTTCTCAGTAGGGCTGCTCTCAATCCCTTCATCCCCCAGCCTGTATTGGTACTAGGGATTGCCACTACCCTGCACTTGGCTTTGTTGAATCTCATGAGGTTCACATGGGCCCACCTCTCCAGCTTTTTCAGTCCCCTCTAGATGGCATCCTGTCCCTCAGGCGTGTCAGCTGCACCACTTAGCTTGGTGTCATCTGCAAACTTGCTGAGGGTGCACTTTTTCCCACTGTCTGTGCCATTGATGAAGACACTAAACAGTACTGGTCCCAATACAGACCCCTGAGGGACAGCACTTGTCACTGATTTCCATCTGGACATTGAGCCGTTGACCACTACCCTCTGGATGCGACGATCTAACCCAGTTCCTCATCCACTGGGCAGTCTACCCATCAAATCCATATCTTTCAAACTTAGAGAGAAGGATGCTGTGGGGGACTGTGTCAAAGGCCTTGCAGAAGTCCATATAGAAGACATCTGTAGCTCTTGCCTTGTCTGCTGATGTAGTCACTCCATCACTAAAGGCCATTAGGTCAGCCAGGCAGGACTTGCCCTTGGTGAAGCCATGCTGGCTGTCTTGATTCGCCTCCCTGTCCTCCATGTGCCTTAGCATAGCTTCTAGGAGGATCTATTCCTTAATCTTCCCAGGCACAGAAGTGAGGCTGACGGGCCAGTAGTTCCCAGGGTCCTCCTTTCTATGCTTTTTAAAAATGGGTGCAATGCTTCCGTTTTTGCAGTCACTGGGGACTTCGCCTGACTGCTGTGACTTTTCAAATATCACAGAGAGTGGCTTGGCAACTACATCAGCCGGTTCCCGCAGGGCTTTGGGATGCATCCTGTCAGGTCCCATAGACTTCCGTATGTTCAGGTTCCTCAGGTGGTCATGAACCTGGTCTTCTCTTGCAGTGGGAGGGACTTCACCTGCCCTGTGATTTGCTTATTAAAATGGACTTCTTTTTTCCTCCTTTTTTCCTTTTTATTTTTGTAATTAAAAATGTGTGTAATTTTGCCTAGTTCTATGTTTGATAGCGATGAGTAAGTTTTTATTATTTTTAGAAAACAAGAATCTCTTAATTTTACTAACAGGGAAGTTAAAGTTGATTCATTGATAAGATGAAAAAAATCATGAAGTATTTTAGAAATAACCAGAAACTGACAGGTAAAATCCTATTACAAAATGATAGTATGTTACATATTGTAGGACTGGGGGTATTTTCAAAAGGTGTAAGGGAAGTGAAAACAGAAGTTCTGTGGGGTTTGGTTTGTATTTTGTAAAGGTGTATAAACATCTATGTTCATTTGGTGTTGTTTTGAAAGCACCACCTGATCTAACATACTGCTGTACCTCCTACCCTGACCTGATGCTGATTTTAATTTTTATCTATGTAATAAACTTTTCGGGAATTAATTATATTTACTTTAGCCACTTATTTCCTAAGTCTTGCCATATTGTGTTTCTTGTGATTTATTTTACTGATACTGCTAATGGTAAAACCAGCTGTATTTCAGTCCAGAAACAAACCTAGTTTTATTGCAAGCCATTTCAAGCAGTACTTAACTTGTTGCTCCGTCTTTGCAAAGTGTATGATAGTGTTTTCCTGTTTGACATGGACTCATCGATGTTCCACATGGCAATGTGTAGTTACCCTACTTATATTTGAACGTCAGGCTTTGATGTAGTAATACCAGGTTGCGTCATGTTAGAAAGGTGTATTTCTCACTTGTACATAAAGCAAATATGATCTTGAAACAGCAGGTTTCACTTAATGCAGCACCAAACGTTTTAACTTTGACCTTCAAGTTATTACTGAAGATGTTTACATTTAAATATATAGCATGTTCCAACTTGCAGTGCTGAAGCAATTAAAAAAAAAAAAAAATCTGAGAAGCCCAGCCTTTCAAATGTAGCTGTAATGCATGGTTGTGGCCTAACATATAGGGGTCTGTGTTGTCTTCTGCAGTGAACTGTTACGTGGACCACTGCAGAGGTGCTGTCATGCAGTGTGTATGACAATGTGTGCTCCGTTCTCTTTTTCATGCTACTGTACTATCACTGAAGCTGTACTTTGGACGGGAGTGTGTGTTTACAAATTGTTGAGAGTTCAGGCACTAATGCGAATAGCATAATGCTAATTTTGATATCAGAGTCTATTAGACTTTTGTCTCATCAAAGCTTTAAATTCAGATGAATTCAGGCTTTTTTGAGCTGAAATGTGTTTCAAAGAAAGTTCATTTTTCAAAATTTAGGACTGACATTGGCCACTATGTGGCCAAGCATGTTAAGTTTAATGGTGAGTATGAACCTCTATATCTTTATAAGAACAAGGAAATAATTGAAATTATTTATGTGTTGGAACGGTTTTCCACTCTTCATTTTTAACAGTTTCCAATCTCAAAGAACTGTTAAGGCACGAAGACAGATACCTAATATCGGGAAATGTGATAACCAGGGCTGTCTGTAAAGCCCTGGTGCAGAGTCTCATCTATGTACAATCATGCAAATTTATGATTAGATTATGTAAGGATTGCGAAGAACAGTAACCTGGACTTCGATCAACATTAAGAATGTGAAAGGTGAAAAGTACTGTTGTCACTGGACATTTGTTTAAGAGACTCACAGAATGATTGAGACTGTGAGGAACCTCTGGAGGTCATTGGATCCATTCCCCCCTGCTCAAGCAGGGCCACCCAGAGCAGGTTAGCCAGCATCACATCCTTGTGGACCTCCAAGGAGGGACACTTCACAACCTCTCTGGGCAAGTAGTGCCAGTGCTTGGTCACTCTCACATTAACAAAATGTTTCCTGCTGTTCTGACAGCAGCTCCTGTGTTTCAGTTTGCGCCCATTGCCTCTGGTCCTGTCACTGGGCACCACTGAAAAGACCTTGGCTCTGTCATCTTTGCACCCTCACATCAGGTATTCATATACATTGATGAGATCCCCTGAGCCTTCTCTTCTCCAAGCTGAACAGTCCCAGCTCTCTCAGCCTGTTCTCGTAGGAGAGGTGCTCCAGTCCCTTCATTATTTTTATGGGCTGTTCACTGACCCAGTGGTTCAGGTGTGGCCTCACCAGAGCTGAGTAGAGGGGAAGGATCACCTCCCTCGACCTGCTAGCAGTGTTTTGCCTGATGAAGCCCAGGATACAATTAGCCTTCTTTACTGCAAGGGCACATTGCTGGCTTGTCTTCAACGTAGTGTCCACCGGAACCCTCAGGTCCTTTTCTGACAAGCTGCTTTCCAGCTGGGTGGCCACCAGCGTATATTGGTGCCTGGGGTTGTTCTTCCCTAGGTACAGGACTTTGCGCTTCCCCCTGTTGACGGTCATGAAATTCCCGTCAGTCCATTTTTCCAGCCTGTTGAGGTTCCTCTGGATGGTAGCAAGACCTTCTGGTGCATTGGCCGCTCTTCCCAGTTTGGTGTCATCAGCAAACTTGCTGAGAGTACACTCTGTCCTATCATCCAGATCATTAATGAAGATGTTGAAGAGGATCAGTTCCAGTATCACCCCCTGAGGTACACTGCTAGTTACCTGCTTCCTACTCAACTTCATGCCACCGGTCACCGCCCTCTAGGCCCGGCCATTCAGCCTGTTTTCAGTCCACCTCACTGTCTGCTCATGTGTCATCAGCTTGTCTATGGGGATCTTATGGAAGACAGTGTCAAAAGCTTTTCTGAAGTCCAGGTAGACAGTATCCACTGCTCTCCCCTCACCTACCAGGCCAGTCACTTCATCGTAGAAAGTTAACTTGCTGTAGAAGTTGGAGGGCATTTAAGCCACAGGAACCTACAAGTGAAGTAACTTTTAAACTGCCCTATGCGTTTCACTGTTCCATAATTGGGTAGCATTGCTGCTTCAGTCTGTGTTCCTTTGTTTAAACTTCTTGCATTAGCTACAAATACAATCTTTCACTTTTCTTGGAACTCCCGTGCTTTTCTCCTTTTAGGACGTTTATTAGTTTTTCTTCAATTGTACTTATCAGCATAGCTTTTCTGCTTGCCAAAGGAAATCGTCATAATGTTTTGTTCAAAAACAGCGTGTTTTACAACATAAACTGTATGAGGTAGAAAACGGTGTGTCTTTTCTTCCATCTGAGGGTGTGTACCTGATCCACTAATGTATTGTGTTTCTTGTCCTAACAAAGTATGTGTTGCTGCTGTGGATACATTTGAAGTTATGAAAGCTGCAGTTAGCGTCACTTCTGTAATTCTGTTTTTTCTAGACCTATTGCAATATACTGTGAATAGACTGTTGTTGATAAATACGTGATCTTGCTAGTGGAGATAAAATGAAATTCTCTTAAATAAAACTACAGTTTTTTAATATTTCTTGGCTTTTTAGCATAGTATCTATGAGCGGGTATGTAGATATCTCTATACATAAGAGGTTAACTTTAAATCTGGGATTGTTTAGTATGTAAATGGCTGGTAAAGCTGAAAATCACACTGCCTGTTTAGTGAATGGGAACACTGGGACTGATCTCAGCATGGGCAGAGTAAACCCACATACTGCTCACTCAGGCGAAACTTGGGTGATTATTTTCTTGGGGGGCACGGAGGTGTAGTTTTTCTGAAAGTATCTCAGGGAAATTTTAATTTAAAAGGATTCTGCGTTATATCATACTCCTGATATCTGCAGTCCACTACAAACTACTTAATTGTGTTAAATTGTTTTTCTTGACGAAATAATTTGGTATAAGTATGAGCCAATTATTGTATAATTTTGTTGTATTCTTATTAGAAACAATTTTGTACCATTTAGCCACCCAATATAATATTGTTTCTGGATTATTAATATTAATGAAAACAGAAATTAAACTATTGCTAAAACAGGCACCCTAAACTTTTTTAAAAAGTAACAAGTGTGGTTCGATGTAGCTACTGATACATACGGTAATCTGTAATTTGAAAGTTGGATGTTTTAAAATATTAAATGGTTTATATCTAGCACAATTCTTAATTAAAGGTTAAACTGCAAGTGTTCTGTGCGGCAAAAATAGGTATTGCTTTCAGATTGAATAATTTCTGATATTTTAGAACTGATTATGTTAACAGTTTTTTGCAAAAATCTTTATTTGGAAAAGAAAGGAGAAGCATGTTCCAAGGTCCTCCTGCAGTGTCCCTCGCTGAAGGGAAGTGAGGGAGCTTCACTCAAAGCCAGTCCTAGTCATGATTTTCCATTTTGGTGTATGAGTATTTTCATTCTAACTGGATTTTGAATGTATAATATGATGTGCTGTGGAGGTTGCACATCCATCTTGTGAACATGAAACAAGTGCTTGGTTTTATTACCATGAGTGTTTCCTAACTTGTGTGGAAATGTTCAAGACTGTGAAGTTCACAAGTAAAGTTCTAAAGAATTAGTTAAGCTCCTGCTGGCATTCCCCATCCTTTTTGACTGCAAAGCATATCTGGCAGACGTTGTGGGGTGTATTGGCAAATCGGTTCTCACTAGTGTACTGTTGTACATCTTAAGAAGAGGGGGGGGGGATCCCAACCCTGACCTGAAGAAATTATATGTGAAATTAAATTTGTAATACTTACATAAGGTGGTTATTATCTGTGTTTTTGTTATGTTTGCTGAGGGTCAGCTTTAACAGGAGGCATAAAGGCATCCTGTTCCCTTTTCATTCAGATATGTTTTAATGTGTGTATTTGAAAATTAATTGCCTTTTCCAGTTCCTTTGTAAGCAGCAACAGTGGGATTCATGGTGCGGAATTTCGAATATCTAGAAATACATTCAGTGGAAATGATGTTTGGTGTATAATTTCCCAAATTTCTATACCCATGTAGACAAAAAGTTGACATTGAACTAGAAAAAAAGCTTAACATATGCATTTTCTCTTTATAGGATTTCCGGTTTTTACAGTGGTGCTTAAAATTATAAATCCTGTGCTCTATTTATGTGAATAAATATTTTGGCTAATGACAGTAGAATTTGTAAGTTAGTAGTGCACACTTCTAAAAAAAAAAAAGTCTATATGCTTGCATAGAACAAATATTACCAAAAAACCCAGTCAGAATGAAGGTGTAATTGCACATTCCAATTATGAAATATATACTCTAGAAATAATTGGAGATTGAACTCTACTTTAGGTAGTTTATTCAATGAAGAAATGTTTATGGTTTTTAATTTAAAAGCTTTTTTTTTTTTCCATTTTCCTTCCAGGTATTGCTTTGTTTTTGCTTTGGGATACCTCACTGTGTGCCAAATTACTAGAGTCTATATCTTTGATTATGGACAGTATTCTGCTGATTTTTCTGGGTAAGGAGAAAAATAATCTTTCCATCTTATCCTCGTAAGTGATACTGTATTGGTTATTGGGGTTTTTGCCAAGTTAAATGTGTCAACCTTTTAAACTTTGGGAGAAACCTGAGCATGTGCGTGCATATTGGCACACATGCAAATACAGATGTACCTATGCTTTAATCATGCAAACTGAGAATTTTGGGAACAGCGTGTCTGTTAGAACCATGAATGAGTTATCTGCTACCTCCTCTCCCTGTCTGAAGGGCATAAAGGATTTGGTGGCTGGGGGATTTTTTTTGCTTTTGCTTTTTTCCCCTAAAATCTCTGTTAACACCCATGACGACGTGATGAAACTTGGATTGTATCTGATGCACTTGCATGCCTGCCACAGTCTGATACCACTTTGTGAGGAAAATCTGAGTGTTGTATGGAATTTATCTTCTGGCTTCTTTCTTTTTTTTTTTTTTTTTGTTAAATATTCCAAAAGGAGAAAGCTAAGGAGAGAGGCACCCGTATGGTGGAATAGTCACACAGCCCCTGGAAATAGAAAGTTTTGTTTATGTGTGTTCTCACTTTATATAATGAACTTACTTATGTTTGACTCGAGCTGTGTAGGAGCAAAACCAAAATTAAACAGGCAAAGTAAAAATTGTGATTCTTCTTTCTACTAGAAACATAGAGAAGTGAAGCACAGCATTTCCTCTAAATAAGTTTGCTCCTGATGGTGCTTTATGTTGATTTAAAGGAGAGTATGTATTTTTGGAAAAAAGAAATGGGGAGTGTTTGCTAGTCTACTTTAAAAAAAAAAAAATCCATTAAATATTTTTCAGGAATACTATGAATGGTAGTGGTCTTTGTAGTTTAGTATTACCTGTGTTGTGTAGTAGAGTTGTGCTTCGTGTTGCTAAGAGTCTTGTTGCTTCTTAGGCTTCATTGGTAACAGGCACGTAGTACAGAAACTCAACTTGTAGGCTGAAGCCAAAAGCTTTTATGGTTAAGTTCATCTCTTCTGTAATTTTTAGCCGGGTCTTACCTTCTGAAACATCTTTCTACATTTATGCCTACATCCAAGTGTCTGCCTTCAAGCCAGCTATCAGAGTTCCAATTGTAGTCAGTGGAGATCTGATCAATGTAGACAGTAGAGCCTGGAGGATATTTCAGCTGACCCACCGCTAAGTATCTACCTTAGCGTGAACTGGGTCACTTGCCAGATGCCCCTGACTATATTGACTAGATCCCCACTGGCTATAATGAGAGCTTACAACATAGACATATGCATAAAGACACTTTAAAACGAGGTTTACTGATATTGAATTAAATTTCACCGTTAGGAGTGGAACTTTAATCCAAATGCTATCCCTTCCAGTTCACTGTAGGGCCAGAGTGTACAACCTTGATAGTGATCAAAGCTCTGAGCTGACTCTGGAAACAGAATAATTGTGCTTGTTTGTTGTTGCTCTCAAACTATTAATAGAGCTTGAGCACACCATTGCATAAATGCGACTGTACTGCTTTAGATAGCAGCTGTCTTTGAGGCTCTGCTGGTTTGGTGTTAGCTCAGAGATTTCTGCTAGGTGTAAACACATCGAAAGATTTGGGAGATCTGTGCTCTCAACAGAACTGTTCTGAAGCTGAAGCCTAGATCCAACTCTCTGATGGTATGTTTGAGCTGCCCGATTGAAACCGTCCTTTCATGTAGCTGTTTGGGAGATTGATGTATGCATATCACATTAAATCTATGGCGTATACTAGATCTGCTCCCTTGAGGCCTGAGACAGAGGTTACTTCCAAAACAGGAGGAGAAAGAAAATGCACCAAAGGGGGCTATTTTCTGTCAACTTGCTCTGGTTCCAGGGGAAGAAAGTAAGCTCAAGAAAATAACAAAATTTGCCTAATCAGCTGTCGAACCCTAGGACCAGCCAGTTCTTCCAAAGATGTTGGCATGGATTCATATAGTGGTTAGCCCCCCAAGAGCGCTGAATATCTGTTTACCTAGGTATCTCTCCTATGCGTGCCATGCCCATCTAAAGTGGCCAAGGCCATGGAATCTGCAAAAAGTGTGCAGGGAAGGTATCAATGCACTGACAATGGAGAAAGCTGAGGAAACCTCATGCTGGAGGCATGATTTCTTGTGCAGAGCTGTGTGGTCCTGGCTTCAGTACTAACGGATCCCAGCTGCCAGCGAGCTTTCCACTGCCTCCTTTGCCTTTCTGCCAGCACCTAAAAGCGATCGCTAAAATCCTGGTTCACAGCCTCGCTGTTCCAGGAAGGGGCTTTTCCTCTTTTAGTCTCTAGATTGTTGCTCCTCAGCCAAATCTCTGAAGATACTGGAATAGGCACTTGAGAAGGAAAAAAAAAAATACCAGGGTCTGCTTTGATAACAACGACAAATGTATCAGCTAGAATTAATGTAAGGTCTGACTGAGCTCCTCCTGGGCTCCATCCTTCCACCAGCCAGGATCCATGCTGTCACGTGTCCACTTACAGAAGAAAAACCCATTATGTTCAGAATCAATTGGGGGTTTCTGCCAGCACCAGGCAGGTCTACATATTAAATGCTAGGAAGAGATATGAGGGATTTCCCAGATTATCTGTTCTTGTTTAGTTTTCTTCCTTGCTGACTCTTGCCTGTCACTCTAGCCTTATGATCAGGATTTTGGGGTACTGATAATATGGTAGAAAAAACTTTTTCCCTGATTGCATTTTGAGGAATGGAAGTATTGTGTGCTTTGAAATAATCATAACCTGAAAAAAAAATTAATTTGACAGACTGAGCCATCTGGCAAAATACTGGTGTAGCCCTGTCAATGAAGGAGGACTTGATGGCTCTTGGATTTGTTTTTCTGTGCCAACTTAAACGTGTTAAAAAAGGCAAGTGCAGTCAAAGGACTTGAACAAAACTGTGTCCAACCTACAGTATGATTATTTTGAGATTTTTGTTTTTGTCTCTAGCTCAGATATTATTAGGTAAATACAGTCCCTGATATATTTTTGAGATCTGATTTTAAAGTTAAATTTCTGAATTCTGGCAGCCTACTTTATGCCCTCCCCCACCACCCTTCCCACAGTTAGAGGGTTAGCAATGCTGGGATTTACATCAGTCAAACTCTTAGAATACTACAAAGATGGGATAACTTCTCAGTATAAAGCTGACTTGCTTAGCTGGGGAAGAATATGTCTTGGACGATTTAAGATGTGCTCGAGTGTATCAAATTCAAACCAAACTAAACTCTGTTGGAGCTGACATAATTATGCTGGGCTTTTGTTTTGCCAGATATGTTTACTTGAAGCAAATAATAATTCTAGATGGAAAAATAAAGCATAGGACCAGGTGTTAGTAGAAGCAGTGGAAGTGGCCTGCATATCTAAATTATAGTACAGTTCAATTTTGGTATGTTTTTATTGTCTTTGCTTACAGCTGCTGTAATTTACAATGCACATAATTGCTCTTACTGCCCTTTTTCTTTACTCTTCCCACTGTAAAAAAATAAACTATGTTAGTAGAAAATAAATGTGAAACACTTTGGCTGTGTTTGTGGAACCTAATGCAGCAATAAAAGGCCTGGGTTATCAAATACTATATCTAAGGATTAAATTCTTTTCATTGCATTGAAAACTCTGTAATGGTTTGAGCTCCAAAAATTAATCAGATTGTCCTTGTACTGAATATCTTCCAGTTGAGAATAATTAATCTAGACTATTAGTATAAACTTTCCCTGATATTTACGTGTGAAAGAAAACACTGAACTTATTTCTAAATTATTCTTTCTTCCTTTTTTGTAACAGTCCAATGATGATAATTACACAGAAGATCACTAGTTTGGCATTTGAGATTCACGATGGTAAGATTTTCTTTAAACTGTGTTTAATTTTCCATACAAAATAAATTTAAGGAAAGTTAGTCATTAGTCAATGAGTTACTTTTAGTCCAGTTTGTGTTTTAGAACAAAACGTAATTTTGTGTCTCAGTTGATTCTTTTGACGCTTAGCAGTGGAAATACCAAAAAACGTTGCTTAGACACTGCGAAAGTTTTGAAAATGCTTATGTTGTGCAGAAGATGCTACTTATCAGAAGACCAATGACACTTCTGGGGCCAGTGAGCAAAGACCACTGACATTTTTTGGGGTTGGGGTATTGACCTTGAGAGTTAGCTAAATAATTTCCAAATTCAGAGATCACTGTTACTGACAGAACCAAGTATATGTCATTTCAGTTGTTGAGCACTTCTTGTTTTAAAATGCTGTTAATCTCCCCCTAATTTGTGCCTTGTATACTGATTTTTATAAAACCTTTGTATGCATTTCATTTTTCTTATAATTACACTTGCTGCTAATATAACAGTGTGAACCGGGGGATTATTTAATTATGTTTTTGTCTTTTCTCCTGTCAGACTTATCCATCAGATAAGTGGGCCCTACTTGTGACAGAAATAAATCCTAATGTTGGCTTTCGTGGGTAGGGTATTAGATTTTTAGTTAGCTTTAAGTTCAAAGGCGTAGCTTTCATTTACAAGGTTTGAAAATACTATCCAATAAAGCTAGCCAATTAGCTTGAATCACTTGGAGCTACGGCTGGCTGTTGAAGATTTGGGAGTGTGGTCCCAGACACCTGGATCCAAGCCACCTGTTTTTCTGAAATTTCTTTAATAACGTTATGTATGGAGTTCAGTATGCTTTTTGTCTCCTATGCAGCTGAGCTTAGTGCTGTTGGTGTTTCATTGTCTCCATTCTTGTTAAGTTACACTATCTAGAGAAGCCTGTAGGTAACAGCATTCATGAATATCAATTAGAGTACGGAGTACACAAGTTGGAGGAAACAGCTTATTATAAGGAAGTAATATTTCTAGTATCAAAGATAAATGCGTGCTCTTACTATTATTTTGCTATGGGAAAGAGCTGTTCTCTATATGCTGACACCATGCACAAATAGTGGAGTTGTGGTACGGGATCAAGCACGTGAGTGTTCCTATTAATCTTGAAACAGGTGTTTCATTTAGTCAGCTCTATTCTTAACTTTCATCACAAACTAAACTAGGTAATTTTTTTCTACTTAAACTAATTCAGATAATTTGTATTTTCCTCATAAGCCCAGCTTATTTTCTGTCTGAATTTCTTGTAGATATCATTGAATTCTGAGTATCAATCTTGAAATTTTGTTCCTCGTTGACCTCATATCAGAGATCCTCTAGAGTCTTCGTCAGCCCATGGAGAGTAGCTGATAAAGTATTGGAAAACTTCCTCTCTGCTTGCATTTGCAGTTCAGTGGAGTCTTTGACTTGAGTTGGATGATAACCGTTGCTGGGAGCACAGTGTGAACGTGATTTTCAAAAGTTCATGTAACCAATATGAATTCAGGAGCAACTGCTAGTCTGGTGTCAGGAGAAGCTAAGAAAAAGATGTACAGGGGAAACAGATTGGATTGAATTAAAGCAATGATTTTTAACCATAGACAATTTAAAAGGGGTCTGTCGTGAGAAATTAATGAAAACAAGCCTGCTTTTAATGGGCGTTTGTTCACTGTACAAAGGTCTATGCTGCCACTGGAAAATGCTTTAGATATACTGATGGGAGAGAAGATAATGTTGAAAATCATTATACTGGTTAATGGCACTCTGAGCCTCTAGTCACATCAGCTTGGCTATATTAATCACCACTTACTTTATCCCCTTCCCCTCCCCCCCCCCCCCCCCCCCATTTTTTATCAGTATGTCCAAAGAGAGGTAATGAAAATAAACAGCTGAGAGGAGGGTGTTGGTATTTTAGAAGATCTTGGTAAGCTTCAAGACTCTAGTTGTAGTTAGGTTGGTTTTGTGGTAAAGGCAAGTCTTGTGGGTTTGATCTTTTCCTGGCAGCCTGTTTGTTGTGGTTTCAGTGTTACATTTGAAGGTCCTGGGGAGAACTGGATGCAATCGTGAAGGCCGCTCACTCATGCTGCATATTGAAGAGTCTGTCTAGCTAAGCAGATATGCTTGATTCAAAGTTGAACACTAGTACAGAATCCCATAAATAAATAACAACTACCCCTATAACTGCTACAACCGTGTGCACTTAGTGTGGGCTTTTTTTTTTTAAGCAGGAAAATTCAGTGCAGTTTGCATAGGATTAATTTAAGCTTGCTGTGTAATACTGATTTTTCAAAAGGTTGCATGGATCACAAATTTAGACCTGAGTAAATTTGGAGTATGCCTTTGGTGTACTCTGATTTACATTTTGAACTTAAGCCCTTGATAGTTCTTGCCTTACAGTTTCTTGTTACTCAGATGAGCACTGCTGAAAATGAGTAGTCAGTATGCTAAGATTTGTTTTGTATTTCTTGCTGATTACCTTTGGCATCACACATGTATATTCTAAAGGGAGAAATGTTTTTACATGATTTGGAGACTACCTGTGTCCATATTCATTCTTTATGGCAAGATTTAGATTTATTTATGCAACACATTAGGATAATGACAGAATTAAGGGAGAAAAGAAATATTTTTGTACTTCAGATCCTATATTCTGGAGTACCTTTTTTTAATCAAATTTAAAACTAGCGTATTTTGGAGAAGGAAGGGTGCATTGCATTTATTCTAGCAGCAGAGGGCTTGTCTACAGGTACAGTTTAGAAGGGCCACAAAATGGAGGATTGTACTTGCATGAGAAATTTCTAGATAAGAGATGGTGACAAGTAGAGAAGCTTTTGCAGCTATAGTTATAAGGTACTAAAAGTTAAGCAGGGGAGAGGAAGAGAGATGCTGTCACTGCTTAACTGGATCTTCCCATGAGTTCAAATGGCATTCTCCCTTTTTGCTTATAACCCACTCATCCCTACGGAGCCTCGCTTATTTTACTGCAATTCTGTATGAGGTCAGGGGTCTTTACAGGAAGGACCCATATCCAAATCTAACCTCAGTAATTCGTATGCGTTTGGCAGCTTGTTTTTCATTCTAGTGATAAGTGAATCTTAAAGAGTCTCTTCAAATGTTTATACTCATAACCCATTGAAGTTCTGGAGCTCACAATGTATTTATTTTTAAGTCTCTGAGAGATTCAGCCAGCAAAACTAGGGAATGTTAGACTAGATATTTGATACTTAAAAGGGGGAAAAAAATTTCTCACAACTTCGTACAGCCTTGTTCTTATTTCTTTTCTCTAATATAAACAAAATAATAATACATAAAATTTTAAAGAAAAAAAAAATAATTTTTAAAATGTAATACCCATCTACTAAACAAGAAATCTAATTCTTCCAAATTATTTCTTCGTATTACTGTGTTGCACTTGTCCATAAAAATGTGTGGCTAGATACAGCTAAAAAACCAGAACCATAATGCTTTTCTGTCAGCTGCCTGTTGGTTCCCAGGGGCTTAGCTCACTTGCTTTCTGACCACAAAGAAATAAACTCTTTGTTCCTGTGTGTACCCTTCTCTCATCCCTTATGCCTTGGGTTTCAGCCCTGTAGATGCTGATTTTTAAATGTGCTTTTCCTGGAAGGCTGCTTGCTGCTTTTTCCCACCCCCCCCCTAATTATTATTTCTTTCCATATATCTGGCACTCTCCATTTTTAAAAGCAATAGAGTAGACAGTGATGCTGATCTGGTAAGGCACTGAATTTACTGAAAAAAAATAAATGAAGATAAAGAGTACAGTGAATATGCAACTCGAAGGAATTTTTTTTTTTGTACCTCTGCCTTTTAGTTTGAGTGATATATTGGCGAAATATAGTTAAAGGCTAGTCTTACACCAGTTTTTAGGTTTCATTTACTTTGCTCCAACAGCAGGCTATTAGGACAATGGCTGAATTATTTAATGCTATTTTCCTCATATTGCTATTGTACTATTACAAAGTTGAAAGATTTCCAAATAGGCTATTAGAGCCTATTTTCCCCTGAAAAATAATGAAAGTACAGTCTCTGTCCAGTATGGCCCCTGAGAGGAGAGATATTTCAGTGGATAGATGAAACACATGGAAAACGGAGATGAAGAAAAAAAAAACAAAACTGATATTGGAGATATTTGTTAGCTGTTCTTGACAGTGTAATAGTGTCAGAAGTATTGAGGAATGTTTCTTGATTTAGCTGATATAAACATTTCTTCATTATTTTCAGTTAACTAGATTCTTTGCCTTTTACTTTTCTCAAAGGCGAACAAGACACTGCATCTTTCTAAAGGCCTGCAGACGACTTTAGTATTGGTCTGCTCTTGCTTAAAGGGTGGAAATGTGGTTGCACTGAAGCATTGAACAGTTTATGCATTTTCTGTACATTAGATATAGTATTTCAAATTTATTTTAAATAAATACTTACAAAACCAGAAGGGGATTACCAGGCTGAATTTCTGATTGTCTCAATGTGACCCCATGGTAAAAGGGAGCATACCATGTTTTGGCCAACTTACTTTTGCAATTGAGTGGTTTTTTTGTTGTAGTCAGAGGTGGTCAGTTAAGAATGTTGTTGTATTTTTGAAAATAAAGGTCTCATAAACTATCAATGGGCTTTTCAGATTTCAAATAGGTGTATTATTATGTCTTAAAAAGTGTATTTGGATGGTGGTTGTTGTGAAAGCACAAGCAAGAGAAAATTGAACAACTCTTTGAGAAGCAGAATTGTGTGCTTATGTATGTAGAACTAAATACTCTTAAGGATTTTTCGATAGGTCATCATGACCCAGTTCCATTTTATAAATGCTAGTGTTACAGCAAAAAAAGTTGCAGCTGTTTAACCAGGAATGTTGTTTTCTGTTTAATCTGTTAGTTATGTCACTGAAACTGCCGTGGTGTGGTGATGTGTGGGTGTTTATTTATTTGGGTTTTCTGGTAACTTGGTGCTTTCTTCTTATGTCTAGGAGTTTCTTTTAATACTCTCTCTCCAATTGTCTCTTGATCTATATTTATATATATTTTTTATTTTTTTTAAAGTGCTCCCTCTTGTGTTAGTGACAGCATGGTCATTATTGTTTCAGCATCAGTTACCAAATCACTTTGATTACAGTACATGTCATTAATGTTTAAAGGAATTATACTGTATTTCTTCCCTCCTAAATCTCCAAGTGTTGTTCTGGGCCTGTGTTTTCTTGCACAGCTCTGTGGATATCAAGACTTCTGATTTTTCTTGCTTTTTGTAGTTTCTTTGCAATTTTACTTGACTGGCATATGTGTCTGTTTGCTTTTGTTGCTGCCAGTGTGCTAGTAACAACTAAAGCTGTTATTGTCTGTCTTCTTCAGTTCTTAAAATACTTTAATAATAGCATGCATTTGGACTCAGCTGGTGATCCATTTCAGAACCTCAAATTAAAATTCACTGTAATTGCAACAGAGCCTGTGATATGATCTCCGTGTTAAGTATTATTAATATAATATAATGTTATGTCAAAGCATTATTAATCAGTTACTGATTAGCCGGATTTAATGCAAATACAAAGGTGGATATATTCAAGCAGACTAACAGCAAAGCTGAGGTGATGCTATGATATCATTGTAAATATTGTATTATTGCAGTGAGGGTCATAATACGCCTTAATAAAGCCTAGACGGTGGGATATTGGTGTGTACCTAAAGATGTTGATTTAGTTAGCATTAGGATGTGGTCTCCTGAGGAGGAATGAAAAGATGGAACTTCCTTATGATCTAGACCACTGGGGATAAATTTTATTACTGATGATTTACAAAATTCTTTTAGTGAGGAAGGAACAGAGGAGTATTTCCTCCTTTACACATGAGAAAACTAAGTTATAGTTACTGAGTGACCAAATGATTTCACCTCTTTAACAGGTATTCGATAAAAACCATTTTCTCCAGTCCCCGCTGTGTGATTTGGTAGCAACTAAAAGCTGCAGCCATTGCAGTAGTCTCCTGCTTTAGGACAGGAGAAAACAATTCTCATAATCCCCAGAGAAAGGTTATAAAATTTTATGAGTTCCGTGGCAGTGGTGTGCTGCTGAAGCGGGGTTTTGTCATCTCCAATGTGTAGTAGGTAAGGAACAGCTCTGATTTATGAGGCCTCTGTTCCCATGGGCAGATACGCTGCCTGGGAAATATTGAATGTATATATATTAATTCAGTTCATGTTAGATAAGCATCGATGTAAGAGCACCTTTTCCATATGTATGTTCTATGAATTAAAAAGTTAACAGTAGCTTCCTGAAAGCTTTCAAGAGTAAGACAAGAGGCAGAGATCAACAGTCTCCTTGTTCTTGCATGGTATGCAAAAATGATAAATGGGCCTTCAAGGCACTGAGAAGACATTGAATAAAAACAAAACAAAACCAGAATGGGTAAAGCCACTGAACGGACCTTAAGGAAGCTGCTGGTTGGAGGGTGATAGGGAAATGAAAAATTAATAGAGGCTTACTTGTATGTGGTGTGTTTGAGACAGCAAGTGTATTGCTCGCCAGGTTATTTAGGCTTTAAGTGACTTCTCATGTGTGTATGTGTGTAACTTGAACCCATTTAAAATATTCCAATTCTTTCTTCCTTGCCCCTTCAAAAGTATAGGTCATATTTCAATTGTTAGATTCCTCTATGTCAGGTTTGAGGGTTTTTCCTTCTTTTTTATACCACATAAATGATGTGAAATCTTTCATTTGACTAATTACCTTTATTTAGTGGTTAGTGAACTAGCTTTGTGCAAGTTCATTTGGACACACTTGATGACTGCTTCCTCTTTCTGACTGAAGTGTAGAATACTCAAATGGAATATAACAGCGAAGAAGGCTCCTGCTACGGTCAGTTTGCGTTGTGTGTGCTGTGAGAAGGCTCTGAACGGGCTACTTCCCTACGCTATTCGTGTCATGGGATCTACATCTATCAATAGGAGTCTTTGTGTTAAATTTCTGTTTAAGTTTGTGTTAAATTCAAGGATTCACTACCTGAGAACTGTAATCTTATGGCCTTAAAGGTTAAAGGACCTTTCAAAATGCTTCTCCCACATTTTGATTCAGTACAGTTGCCAGCGTAGAAAGCTTTGATGTACCATCAAGGAGAAGATGTGAAAATGTAATTATGAGGAAGAGAAAGTGCCTGCGTGAAGTTAGGGGTGATGCTTTGTCATTCAGTTTCTTGCCTTAAGTGGGTATGAATGGGGGTGACTTTCCACAGTGAAGGATCAGGTCCGAGAAAAGTATTTTTCCAGGTCACATTGGAAGAGAGGAGATGCCACGTTGCTAACCCTTCTGTATTCTCAGCTTTGTTGAAGACTAAAAGTGCAGTTTTAAAGTCATAAGTTTGTATAGGTCATGGTTACTGGAGTCACACAAAGACAACAGAGTTGTCTCTTTAGATAACAAGTATTTCCATGAGTCATAGAATTAAATGAAGTTTGACTTCCCCCCTGTTCCCCAGTCTTTTTTTTGTTTTAAGCCTGACTGATTCAGATATCTAAAAAAACATAAAAATCGGCTGCAGTTAAAACTTCCCTTATGCTTGGATCAAATATAAGGGCTCCTCGCTGTGGATTTACTGGCATCAAGGGGTAGGGTTGAAGGCAACCTTTCCGTGAGTGGAGGAGGATCTTCTACAGAATCACCTATTTTCATAAAGCACATTGGTATTTCATTTCTATGTTACCTCTATCCTCTCATCAAACTTGGTTAGAAATTGGCTGTTGGGTTTGGGCACTGCTAGGGAGGAAGATAATTGAAGTGAGATTCCACAAACTTTATTTCCTTTAGGAAGCTTTGCTCATAAAAATAAATTTTTTTTAGTGCTTGTGATGGCAAAGACAACTTGCAAATGTGAACAGAAGGGAACGGATGCATGTGCTAATGTCTGAACCAGTGGAGAGGCTGCAGAAGGAATGCTGGCTGGTATAAACCAGGCCTGTCTGAAGGAAGGAGCTCTGCTTCTTCTGTGCCCCTGAGTTGGTGTATTTTATAATGATTTAAAATGTTGAAGGTCATCATTTTTTACTTTTCTCTTTTATGGGAGTACAAATTTTGAAGCCTATTTTTCAGGGGTAGGCCACCAGCATTTCAGAAGGTGCCAGGTATGGGCAAGAAGGTCAATTCAGTCTTGCTGCTGAACTTAGCCTTGGCCTGCCCCCTTCTGCTAGCCAGGGTTAGGGCTTCTTGTTAGTGCTCATGGGAGAGACTTGAGCACCCTTTACGGTTGTGCCTGCTTCACTGGACCTTGTTTACAGTCTTTAGTTGCAGCATGAAGGTGCTCTTGAGGTCTGCCTTAAGTTTTGATTTGCTTAAATCTCTCTTGGACTGTGTTCATACATCAAAACTGCAATGACTAGGGGAATGTCCCTGGGTTACTGCAATGTTGAAAGAGGTCTGGGGCTTGTCCGGTTTCCAGGACTGGGAGTGAAGCATTTGAAAACATGCAGACTTTGAAATCTCAACCAGTGTAGGGGAATTGTATTTGTCAACACTTATTCCAAGCGTTCTTAATGCTTTCCTGAAATCCTTGTGATTTCAGGTTTAGGTGCTGTTGGGTATAACTGAGGATATGAGAGTTTAATTTTGTCAACAGTCAGAATTGTTTGATCCAACTCCAGCAAAAATGTTATGTGACATAACACCTCTGAAATTACTTGAGGACTTAAGAGATTGTATTGCAGCATGAGGCTTGCTTTACTGAGTAAAGAAACTGCTAATTAATGTGTGGAGGTCTAGCTTTTCTTTAACTTTCCTTTTTCCTGTCCTCTTCCCTAGGAATGTTTCGGAAAAATGAAGATTTGACTCCATCACAGAGGTGCTTGGCTGTAAGGTAGGATTTCAGACATCTCTGAGAGTTTAGTTTTGGGGCCGGGGAGAAGCTGGTGTTTTGTGTGCTTTATTAATGCTCTGTGGAATTGCTACAGTTCACACTCAAGATAGAGTGTTTACAAACTTATCTAAACCAGATCTATCCTTTTTATATTTGTAGCTTAATTTATACATCTGTTCTCCTAGAAAATATTACTAGAAGTAGGTTTTAATACTTATTTAAGAAAAACATTCTAAATTCTATGCAGTCTATGCAAATTAATGCCATACGAGACAGGAGACGCGTTAACATTTAGTAAACACATAAAGTAGCTGGTGAAAGAGCATGCTTGTTTAATTCTGTTTTTCAGTATTTAGCTTACCTTTTCTCCTTTCTTTATTCACGGGACTTGAAAAATAATATGTTGTTCTGGGCAAGAACAGTCTGGACTTGAGGCATTTTCCTTAATTGAAATTATTGCCAGTTAAAACAAACCTTTGTTTACTGGTTCAGTTATTGAGGAAAAAAAGAAAATGTAAACAGTTAAACGCTTAGGGAAACACCCTTCCTTCTCCTTCCCCAGGCTTAGTTTCAGTCAAACGCGTTCTACTGGGCAAGGAGAAAGTCACTAGAATTCAGGAGATCTGTCTGAAAATGCTCAGTACGGATTGGAAAAAAATATTATGTATTGAATGTTTTAAGCTGTGATTACAAAAGACACACAAACTGCTCTACTACGTGTGGTTTTTACTGCAGTGAGAGTAAGCAATAACATGGAGTATGACTTTTCCTGCTGTGGAAATTCTGTAGAACTACACATTCCATCTCACGAGTTGCTTGTCTTTGAATTACAGACGCATGCCAAGTCTACTGGAGTATTTAAGTTACAACTGTAATTTCATGGGTATCCTGGCAGGCCCGTTATGCTCTTACAAAGACTATATTACTTTCATTGAAGGCAGATCATACCAACTGCAACAGTCTGAAGCAAATGGGAAGGAAGAGACAAAATACGAACAAACGGATCCTTCTCCAAATGTAAGATGTATGACTCTTGCAGTGCCGATGCTTCTGTAATCATTGCATGGAAAGCTTGGTTTGCACTGTTCATTTACAGGCATAACTTCTGAACTGTATCCGGAGGTCATTCATCAACAGTATAGTTCCCTGTTCAAAAGCTTAAATACTTATTTTTTTAAGGCAGGTTTTCTCCATGGTTTCCAGCCTGGATCTTGTGGATAAAAGCAGATAAAATTGTGAGTTTCCTTGCAAGCTTGTATGGTAAAAAGCCATCTTTAATTTAAAACAGTTGATGCATGTTTCCTTCTAAGCATATACTTGCGCACACAAAAAAGTCCTGGAAAGGACGAAGAGCACATTTTGGCATTTGAAGCTGATGAGACTTAATATTGTTTCAGGAAGGTTTCATTAATGTTTTCAAATTCTACTGTTTTTTAATGTCTCCTAGCAGCAAGTAGAAAACATTCATATGTAACAAGTTGAAAAACACTCGTAGAAATAGTTTCATTTTTCTTGCTTCATTCACGTAGAGAGGTATTAAAGATGGATTTTGATCTGAAGGTGCAGTAAAAGATGTACTAGCCGCTAGCCATATGGCTAGTAATCCGTATAATGTATTTCTTATTTCTCTTTGTTCCATTGTTGGAAAAGAGACCAAACATGTACAGAAGAAAGTCCAGTTGATCATACCTTACAAGAGATATTAGATGACCTGAATTAAAATCAAAAGCTCCCGAAGCTTGTAACATTTTTAATTTAATCCAATTAGTTTAATGCTCAGGGTACTGAATGTTATCTTTTCACTCTTTTCCTATTCCCTTAAATAGGAGTGTATCAGACTTTTTAACTTGTGTGTGCCTAAAATAATTATTACCACACACAAAAGTCAGAATTATCATGGAGTTGACTGGAACACCTCAGATAAATGGCTTCTGCTAATTCCAGCACCATTTACCTCTTTTCTGCTTATCTTATGGAGCCCCAGCTGTTGCTGGAGCAGATGAAGGCATTACCACACATAGCTGCTTTTCTTGTCCTGCTATCTAGAGGTTACCATCCCCGCAGCTGGGCTAACAGAGAGTGCCTTCCCAATCGGTTGAGTCATCTCCAACCACTTCCATCCTTTGAATGGGATGAGGACTCTTTGCACGTTCTATTCTACCCGTCTTGTGTGGCTGTAGTAACTTGCACCACAGGAATGTAAACTAGTGGCTGGAGGATGATAACGCTTTAAACTGCTCCACATGTTTACAAAGCACCTATGCTCAAGGAAGCGTGCCGTTGAGCAAGTAGTTAGGAAAGGCAAGAGACACAGGAGAATTCCTTGCCTAGATTGGCACTTCAGAGTCTGTAGTCTGCATTGATGTGGGGTGTTGGCAAAGTTGCAGACACTTCTTTTGCTTTTAAACATTGTTTTGGCTCAGTAAAGGCATCACATCTTATGTACTAAAATTCTATTTCTGCAGAAAAATATTGTGTAGTAAAAGTATTGCAAATAAGTGGAACTAACTAAATTTGCCAGTATCAGTACTTCTGGACGTGCATCTGATTGCCTGGTAGGAATTCCTGGCTTTTTACCACATAATCTTGCTAGCAATCTCAACAGTCAATAGAAATAAATGTAAACCTATGATGGATTCTTCTTTCAGGTAAGCAGTTTTCCTTAAAATGAATTGCTCTTAAGGTGCTTGAAACCTTTTGCAATTTATGCTGCATTGGCTTTTGAAATAAAAATAAAGAGAAGCTGTCTATGCTGTTGATACTTCATCTCCCAACTGGTGTTAGAGAAATCTGGCTGCATTTTATAACACCAGTGAGTAGTTTGTGCTTTTGGAGAAGTATGGATGGTATCATTTTACTGCATTTGCTGCATCAATTAAAATATTCATTGTCTTGTTCCCAGAAGAATGTTTAAATACTATTAACTTCATATTAATACTTTAAATTTGTTCCTTGATTCTCATTTTGTTATTTCAAGAAGACGAAATTGTTAGGTAACTCAAAAAATGAAATGTAATGGGGATCAGCAAATGTTAATGTAGTAAATGAAAGGAAAAAATCCTTCAGCTGAGTTACAGTTAAGTTTCATTTCTTGTTAAATATAACTATATAACCAAAGTAGTTCATGCCAGCCGCCTCCTCTATACTGTGTGTTGACTGCATGTTGTTAACTTGGTTTAGTATTTTTGCTGTGTTCATTGCATGTTTAAATGAATCAAGTCAACATATTAAAGCTTATTTCTTATATCCCTCCTATTGTGCCTTCTTGCAAGCTATCAATTGTTGGTGCTCAAAGTGGTGTCAACTCTCAGAAATTAATATCTGTCTTTGTAAGTTTCTTTTTATTATGGCTACCCTTAAAATACAAGATTCCTGTCAGCAGATACCTGCTTTCTTGCTTATTATGCAGACGCTTCTACAGGTTATAAAGTTCTTGCTTAATTACCTATAATTTTTACCTGGGGTGCTAACCTCCCCAAAATAATATGCTTTAACATAGCTCAATATTATATTGAGCTCCTTATTGATCATTTTTCAACCAAGCAGAATAACAAGTTGATTCAAATAAAATGTTAAAAGATCCTTTTCTACTTTTTGATATATATTTATATGTATTATACATGTCTCTACAATAATATATTTATAAAATTCCTAAGCTCAGTGTACGTTTTACCTGTATTGCTTCAATTAGAAAGCTGTTCCTGAACTCCATTCTCTGATTAGGCATCTAGCTTTCAGCCTAATTATATTCCCATCTAATGAATGCACGTTTGGTTTTGTCCTGACTCTGTCTTTTAGCTTAAGTACCTTTTTACCAGTGTTGGCTGTACTTGATATTTTTATACAGGTATGCCCAGGTTTTGCTCGTCAAAACTAAATGTACCAGGCCTTTTTGTTGTAAAATAAATTGTGTATTCTTCTTCATATGAGGTCAAAGGTATCCTACAGCTTATGATCTTTTAAGTCCTTAACAGTCATTTTGATATGTTGTAAAGTTTAAGGAGTGAATGAAGTCAAACTTCAAACTTTTAAATTAGTTAGTTCATCCTTGTAAAAACTGACCAACCCTCCTGTGAATGTGCTACTGATTACGCATTTATGCCTTGGCAAAGAAGGTTATATCAATAACCTAGTTAATGGAAGCAATAGGAAGTCAATTAATGTTTTATCAAATGCATTTCTATAGGTAATTGAACTGTAGATTATTTCGGTTTCAGGTGAGGACTTTTATTTCTGTGTAAATGTGTTCAAAACTTAGGTGCTATAAACAAGGCTTAGGCTTTAATAATTTAATAATTTTGATTTAATAATCAATTTAGACCAACCCAAGTATAAACTCTTGCTGAATATGGTAGGTCCTGGCTATAGAGTCTGGGTCCTTTGCTTATTGTAGCAGTGCTAACATGCCTTGCGTTGCGGTCTGATCACTCAATCCACTTTGAAACTAGAGTTTCACCAGATTTGCTTCTCTAATCTGACTCACTAGAAGGAAAAAAGCAAAAACCTGCGACCAAGGTGAGGAGAGAGGGCAGGACTGCCGCTTTGCGCTGCAGCCTGCGTTTGGATCGTTGTTCAGAAACTCTGCGTAAATCAGTCCTGAAACTGCAGCTCCCAGTCTCTGTAGAGGCAGGAGATTATCTCCACCACTGTTTGCTAATGACATTAATATACCTGATAATGAACCCATATAAGTGGTATCAGCATGCTTGATTGGGGTTCTAGGATTTATAAGTGTTGAGTGAAGCAGTATAATTAAAACAAACAAACAAACATGCTGTTTCTGGATGTAGTTGTTTGTTCCTACACCTAAATGTTGCTGCTCAAAAACCCTGCAGAAATACATCATTTAAATGCTTAATCAATAAATAAAACCACCTTCCTCCTATAGTATTTTTTCTACAACTACACATTGCAAACTGCAGAGTTTATTTTTTAAAAGTACAATTTCTGGCAGAGCCTTATATGAGTTCATTGTTTTTTTCTTAAGATAAATTTTATTAAAACTCTTATGCTTTTCTTTAAAAGAAGCGCTTTCAATTCCACAATTTAGTTAAAAACCTTCACATAGGTACTAAGCATATTTTGACTTGGACAGGTAGATTAATGATTTCTATTTACCAATAGAAAAACTAGTAAATAGTGGCAGTGGCAGAAAACAGGCCTTTAAACAGAGATAACGTTACTTATAAGTTGCCAATACATATTTTGAGACTTTGTAGAGATCTTCAGATGGAAAACAGCTATTTTATATGTTTATGCTTAAACTTCTAAGTTGCATGTTAATGTTACCAGTCTATAAATACTGTTTCTCATGCTAAGTTGGACATGACTCTTAATTATGGCTCAGACTTTGAAGTTAAAGCCTTGCAACCGTCTTCAGAACTTTAGGGTGATCCCTTTTGGTGTTTACAAATATCTAATTTTGCAGGTGTCAGATATTGCATACCAAATTTAAAGATTCATTAGTGTTAATAATAACTCATTTTATGAACGTTCATTTCTATTTAAATTCCTAAAGAAGTTAAGCCAACTGAACTTTCCTTCTGCTCTGGCAGAGAGAGGGATTAATAGTTTCTAGAAAAACAAAGGAACACTTTTAGAAAGTTAATGCCCTTTACTTTGAACTCTTGTAATGGAGTAAAATATTAAAATTAAGTTTATTAGAAAGCAAGTAGAAATATATAATTAAACACCAGCTTTAACTATTAATAGGTAGTTGCCTCCTGAATTATCCAGCTGGTTTGTTTAATTAGCTGAGTTTTCTGATCCTCTCTGAAATACCTTTTGAGATGAGCCACATGAAATATATGCGGTATCCAAAGTTACCCTCACCATTTTGCAGCTCTTCCAAGTCTCATTTTTTATCAGGTTGTACGTCTCCTCGTACGTCTGTGTGACTGGGTGGATCTTTGATACTGGGTGTCTTGCAGAAATCTGTGTTTTCAGTTGGGCACTTAATGCTCCATTCTGTATCGTGGAACAGAATTAATCTTTATTTTGGAACTAGATACGTGAAGCTGCACTCCAATTTAAGCAGGACATTATCTTTAAATGTTTGGGCAGGTATACTGGAAGCAGGATGGACGGCAAAAGGATTCTGGTTATCTTTTTGTGATGCTTCAAAGAAAACCAGCTAGTTTTTTTTGATTTCTTGTGGTTTTTTTGTTTTCTTGACAAGTTTATTGTTTGTAGAATTGTAATGTAAATTAAAATTGTAATGTTTGAATGTAGATATTGAGATTACTTACAATCAAAACTTGAAAATTACATTTAAATGAACAAGCTCTTAAGCTTCTCTTTTGGAGGTGCTTGGTTAATGTGTTACTTCAGGAGCTTGCATAGAACATAGTATCTGCCCTTGGGATGTGGATCAGACTAACTACTTAAAGCAGTTGATGTCAGGCATTATTCTCTGTGTGTGTTATAATAGCACCTTACAGATGTTTTCCTAAAAATACATACTTTTTAGTGTGGTGGTTATAGCAAAACGTATTTTGAGGAAAACGTGAGTCCATGTCCTACCTGAACAACCTGTTTTTACATGTCAGTGAGTGTACTGTTTGACCCCTTATAGCTTGATCACTGTAGTTGGGAAAACAGGTCTATATAGAACTGAAGTATTTTGGCAGTAAATTCATAAATTATTTCAGTATTTTAGTTGGCCTATAATTTAGATATTGCAATAATCTAAGAGAGTTGATTAATATATTGAGTCGGGCAGCAATTGAACACCTGCATTATGCCAAAGATTACCAAAAATGAACGGAGGCCTTGCCATTGTTTTTGGAATCTCCACAATAATTGTACTAATCTTTTCCA
This sequence comes from Rissa tridactyla, assembly GCF_028500815.1. Classification (NCBI taxonomy): domain Eukaryota; kingdom Metazoa; phylum Chordata; class Aves; order Charadriiformes; family Laridae; genus Rissa; species Rissa tridactyla. The sequence goes on along the minus strand of NC_071468.1, from coordinate 109,825,378 downwards.
AGATTATATGCTTTGTGTTATGATGTCTTAACAACTTACTTATTTCACTGTCAAATTACTGAAGCAAGAAAAAACTGGAGTTGGAAACGATGTTCCTGTTATTGAAAGGGTTTTTAGAGGCTCCCTATAGTCAGATTGAAATTTGCTGTGTTTGCCAGAAGTGGTGCTCACAACTTAATAAAGATAACGATGTTCCTTGTGCCTCTATAAAATGTTACCAACTATTTTACAGTTGGTAGTATATATTACTGAAAAATTGATAGGTATATATGTCTGTTTAGGGAAGGCCGATTATAAGTTGCCTTTGTTTCCAGACAATTAACAAAAAAAAAAATATAAAGCTTACAAAGTCTCCCATCTTAAACTTTTCAGATAGCTGTGGCACAGAAACTCCTAATCTGTGGACTGTCCTTACTCTTCCACATGACTATTACTAAAACTTTGCCTGTGGAATACAACATTGATGATAACTTCAGAGCTACAGCATCATGGCCCGTAAGGTTTTTCTACCTGTACGTGTCTCTTATGGCTGCCAGACCCAAGTATTATTTTGCGTGGACTTTAGGTAAGTACATATATTTAAAAAAAAATAAAATAAAGCGTATGTATTAAGTTTCACTTGAGATGCTGCACACTAAGCATGTATTAAAAAGTGACAGTGCCCTCTTGAGGCCTTAGGAAAACATTAATATGTTTAAGTATTATGAGGTATTGTCAAAGTATATTGAATGGTGTCTCTGTTTTTGAGAAAGAAAACTTACCATAAATCTAAGCACAACGTTGTGACAATGTTGCAAATGTGATCATGGTCTCCTAAACATGAGTGAAACATAAGGTTTTTTGGAGAGTGATAGGGTTTTAATGAGCAATGACATTTTTGTTTTTTAAAAACTGTAGTAAATCTAGTCTGATGTACAATCCCTGGTTTTTATTTTTGTCATACTTTTATTTTGGCATATCTGAAAAGTTATTCTAAGCCACTTTCTGTGGTTAGTTATCAGTAATTTGCTTGATGTTATTAAAGAATGAAGGAAGAGCAAATATATTGAAATTCAGATACATCATAGTAATAGTAGATGGCATTTGCAGTAGTATTTTCAAAATTTGATGGGTGACACTTGAGTTCTAGTCTTTGTTTACTAAAAGTTTTAATTGAACGACAAAGATAACACTTATAGTCGCTGATTTAAGACACTGAATAGATGATATAGTTTAAAGAACGTTTTGCTTTTCGATTCACATCATTTGAATAAAACAACACATAAATAGAGCATTTTGCTGTTCTATGTAGGCTGACATCTTGTAAGTGGCTCACAAAACAGATTTCATCAGCTTCCTCCTCTTCTCCAGTTTTACATATTTGTTTCATAATTCTTTTGAGAGAGAATATGTGGGAAACAATGCGATAAAGAAAGCCTTAGTGTAGCAGAGCAGCATGACTCATTTACAGCTGCTGGTTTCATTCCTGGTCAATGAATGAAGTGCTTTCAGCTTGTCTGGATATAGTAATTCTGGGGCTTGTTGTGGAATGAAATAATTTAGAATATTGTGCTCTTGTGCACCAGTGTCATTGTAAAGAGTAGGAGTCATCTGAAAAACGCATAATCTTCATTGTTCTTTTCCCCTGTAATACTTCAGATGGATTTCTCCTTATGCACTTGCTAGCAGTGCAGAGCTAGCATTCCTTTGGTAAAATACCAAAGAAAATAAACTGTATCAACTCTGTAATTTTAGTTTGCTAAATAACTTTTTTACGTTCTTCCTTCCACTTTACCTCATGTAAACTCCTGATGGTATGAGTAGAATGTGAGAGGCCCTTAATGGTTTTGCTGGATGTTATGCTTTTCCGTTGTACGTTGCTATTCTTTGCACTTAAGAAAAAAAAAAAATCTCTTACTAAAATGAATTACTTAAAATGAATACTTACTAAAATGCTAGTTAATAAAATGAGTACTTACTCTAGCTAGCAAGAGTAGCCTTTAGCTAGCAAGAGGTTATGGAGTTCACATCTTCAGCTGTTTCTAATTGAGCATAAAATCATTGTCTAATGTTTGAAGTTGACATCAGTGATATTAGATGTTTACCAGCAAGTTTTTTTGCTTTCAAAGATATTATTTAAAACTGTTATTGATGAGGAAATAAAAACATTAAGTACCACCCTATATTAAATCAAATGTCATAAAGCCCTCTTTCAGACTGGTAGATAACTAGAGAAACTGAACTTCAGGAAAGGAACTGTTTGAGTCAATCGTTTCTTTTACTTTCTGAATGCACTGCGTTAATACCTTGAAAAAGTTGTTAAGAAGAAAGGAAAATGCAAAAGATGGGAATTTCTCTTACATGTCACTATTGTATAAAACAAATTATTTTTAATGTGGTAATACAAACTGAGCAATTTCTCTTGCCTTGCTAGCTGTAATTCAAAAGGTGACAATCTAATTAAGTGCTTTAGATGAATTCTGAGCTAACAGAGAGGGCTCATGTCCTGTAACCAGAGACCTAGATCTGTATTGTTTATGCAGAGCCTTTTACGTACCTTGCTTCCAATCCCTTGGGATGCCTCTGAACTGGGAGGGGAGCTGGCATTCTTCTCCCTACGGTCACTTATTTATCCACTTAAGTGGGATACAGGGTTGGGTTCATGCTTCACAGATGTATGTCCACGTTTGGGTGCATGCAACCAAGCGCCTGGCTCAACAGAGGCAATGTTTGGGAAAAAAAACCCACAACAACCTTGTTTCCTTGTAAGTGGCCATCCTAATTTGAGAAGGGTGGCTGAGGAAACTTTAGTGTCCGAGCTAAGAAAGCCGAGGCAAAGGTGATGACTGGAAGTGACCGGCGCTATTCAGACTGACATCCCTTGTATTTTCCTACATAGTCCGGATGACGGTAGCAGCTTTCTCTCCTAGGGAAAAATATTGTTTGCTTTGAACTGTTTGACCTTTGATGCGTGTTGTAAACACTTCAAATTCAGAAGTGTTGTTAACAGTGGCCTTGTGCCATTAGTGGAAATCTGACAAACTCCACATTGCTCAGTAAATTACCGTTTGCTTCTGTTAGGTTTGTTCTGCTCTGTGTGGTGCTGTGACTGGGCACCTGCTTGAAGTGAATCGTGCAGTTTTATCTTTATGCTTTAAATGTGACTGCTGCTGCGTAACGAAGACCAAAGACATGCACCTGGGTGTTGAGCTGCTGTCTCAAATCATGACAGCTAGCCACTGTTTCCTCATCTGGCATCTCACTGTGTTTATTTTTCTGTCAAATTGCTCAAGCAAGTCTTAAGTAGGTGGTGTGAGAGAGGGGGGAACATCTGTACCGTGCAGTCAGTAGTGCTACCTTTCCTTCTTTTGTACAAGTTTTTGATTTGAAAGCCGCATGTTGCTTGGATTACTTCCTGTTTGTTCAACTGTCTAATACAGTGATAAGGCAATAACTATGTAGCCTTTAAAATGTGATAAATATTTTGAACAAACTACATGTTGTGTGAAGCACAACTTGTAATGCAAGCGGTTTATAATTCTCTTGTTTCTTTTTGTTTCATTGCAGCAGATGCAATTAATAATGCAGCAGGCTTTGGTTTTAGAGGCTATGACAAAAATGGAGGTGCACGTTGGGATTTAATATCAAATCTGAGAATCCAGCAAATAGAGGTTTGTTTATGGCTCTTTCAAGTAAAATATACATGTATTTTGTTAACGTTAACACAACTACAGTGTGGGTAGTTGCTTGTAATTTCAGTAAGTTTTCCTACGTGTTTTGTTCCTCAAGATAGTGAACGTGTTCGAAGTCAGAAATGATGCGTTCACATCCTCAGGAAAGGATGCAAAATAAGAGTCTGTTTTGAATATGTTCTACTTGCCAGTTGACTTCCAAAATATTTTGTGGTTGTAAGTAGTTGAGTAAATACCTTATTCAACTCATTGCAAAGTAGGGTTTTTTTTTAAATAATTTATGTGTCAGAATTCTGAAATACTTTGTAACATTTTACAATTACAGAAATAATTAGTTTGGTTTTACTTTACAGTTTTCCACAAGTTTCAAGATGTTTCTTGATAACTGGAATATCCAAACAGCTCTTTGGCTTAAAAGGTATTTATTTCTTAAAGGAAAGCTTTTCTCCAATGAATTTTCTTAGATAAATATGTCTTTGAAGATAATTTAACATTTAAAGCTAAACCCCACTAAACAGTACGGTTGTTCAGCAACTGCACGGGACATTCTTCTTGTAATGCTTGAAAACTACCAGGTAATGGTAGAAACTGTTTTTCTTCACTGGTCGCAGGGAACCTAAAAGTGTTAGTCTGTGGAGGTGTCTCATTGTTGGGTTTTTTCCCCCTCTTGGCATTCAGATCAGAGCATGTTGCTGAGAGCAGTAGGCAAAATGCACATCTTTGGCTAGCCTGTGGAAAAGGCTATTTTTTTAAAATTTTTTTTTTTGTTAGACACGTAGTGATACGCAAACTTCCATACATTCTGTGAGAACTTTCTGCACTTCTTCCTTAATGAGTGCCTGGCAAATACCAAACTCTCCAATGTGCTAGCAAAAAAAAAATAAATGCAAATGAGTATCCCTCAGGTGCGCTATTTTCCTTGTCTGGGAAATGGGTATAGTACCCAGTGAACTAACTCACTCTGCTTTTACTATTTCTTTCTGGTAACTAGAAGGTAAAAAAGTGTTCTTGAGTAGTACACGGCTGTTGTTCCCCTTCTCCCACTCTCTGTATAGATGATCTTTTATGAATAGGTGTGAGTTTAACAGAGACCCTCATCTTGGGATCACTCAGAGAACTTTATAGTGTATTCTCTTTCTTCCCTAACTTCTTCCCTAAATATTTTTCTGAACCAATTAAAAACAGAAATTGAAATTTATGTGATTATTCTAGTGGCTCAATAGGCAATAGAATCTATTGCTAGGACAGTTGTTATGGAAGAACTGCATGCTTGCAGGTATTGAAATGTATCATTTAATAAAGGAAATAAGCTATTTTAAAATGCATTTTAATTTAGTTAGAGAACAGAAGTTTATCAGTATTAAAACTTAATAGGAGAAGGTTGTGGTCTAACAAACTTTTAAAGCTCCTAAATTGAATAATGCTAAACAAAAACTCCTTTAAATGGAGCTGAGCACCATTTCTATTAGGAATTGAAAGAAAAAAAATACAAATCAATTGTTCAGGGAGGCGTTAAAAGAAGATGCAAAGAAAAATTAAAGTATCTCCTTTAACAAATATTTTTAAGAAAAACTAAGTTCAGTTTAAGAACAATTAATTGTTCTTAAATTTTTGTTCTTTAATTTTTTTAAGAAAAATTGTAGCAGAATTTTTGAGAGTAGTGTAAAGACATGTTGATTCTACCACAATGAAAGGGAGAAGAGTGGATGTTTTCTTAAAGATTTGTTGCAAGTAAAAGATTTTTTTAATGATTATACGAGGCATGAATACTGGTTCATGTATATATTATATTACCAATAATCGAGTTAGTTGCAGTGTTTGAATAGAGGGCAAGCTCATGTATTACTTTAAACGTCCACTTTTAATACCTCACTTGTTTACCATTTATGGAAGTATCTAAAATCTTAGGCTTTTATCTTACATGAAATACAGAAATACCACATGTCAGCATTCATTCTGTTCTTTTCCGATACTTTTGAAAGAGAAACTGAACTTAAACCCTCTTTGTGTGTAGAAGCAAACCCTTTGTAAAAACACAGTTAACCTTTACAGATAATAAAGAAGATTAATAAACATTTAATGTAGATCACAAAATTCAAAGGCATTATTGTTACAACCATGCAAGTTAAAGTAGATATTTACAAAATAGCATCTATCAACAATATATATCATGATAATGTTTCCTGACTGGGGAAGCTGTTATATTCCCCCCTCAGCCTGTTCATTGTTTTTTCCAAAGAAAACATCCAGTTCTTTTTGTCTTTGGTCACATTTGCAAAACCTCTCTGGTTTTTATTGCTCTCTTCTGGCTTCTTTCCAAACTTCCTGTCATCTTACGGTGGATGCAGTACTTTGGCTAAGACCTCCAAGGTCTTCCCCTGGCTTGTTACAGGCAGAGTTGAATGCTTTGAGTAGATTAATTACCTTTCTTTTCTTTAGATAACTCTTGCTAATACATTACAGTATTACCTTGGTCTTTTTTTTTTTTTTTTTTTTCCCCAGCAGCAATCTAGTGTTGATTCATGCTCAGCTGAATACTCAGTGTTTCATGATGTTGATTCATATTCATGCTCAGCTATGCTTCTTCAGTAACATTAAATGGACGGGTACTGTTTTGTATCTTCCGCTTCTCTTAGATGTTTTAGACTTTAGACTTCATCTTGTTGATTTGAGAACATCATCCAAGTCTGTCAAGAGAATTTTGGATTCTAGTGCTCTATCTGTTAATAAAACACCACCAATCTCCTTCATTCCTTCCACACCTGCCTCAAAAAAAAGAAGGGGAGACAGGGTGGAAAAGTCCACTTCTCATTCTACCACCCAAGCTAATAATCAAAGTATAGAACCAGACGAAGGGGAGTACCTTGCTGAACAGTCGATGCATCTTCCTACTTCTAGAGCAAATCATAGATAACCTGAACCACCCATATTTGAATAGATTTCTTCCTCAGCCTGTTGTGATGACCATATTTCCTAGGTTTGCTTTTAGGAATGTCAAGTGAAGGGTTTCAACACGATTTATTATTGACAAATCCATAGAGGATTTTTTTAAGCTTACTTTTAACTCTTTGAAATTGAAGCCTGATGATTTTTTTTTTCTAGTATGTATCTTATCTGACTTGCATTGATATAGCTGAAATTTGATTAGTTAATTTAGGTAGTTTTGTTAACTCCTGAATGCTTTGCAGGGGAAAAACTGCTTAGTTAAAGTAGTTTAAACAAAATAAAGATTGAAGCCGTTTATCAATTTATTAACAAGACATAATTAACCACTGGTCAGTGAAATACGCATTCAGAATTAACAACTAGAACAGATGATGTTTTGTAAGTGCTTAGTGTAGTGACTTAATAAACAAATTTCTACACACCTTCCTGTAACTAACTCCAAAGAGTTTAAAAAAGCGCACATGCACACACGTGGTTACACGCAAACTGTGCCTCTGCTCCCAAGGACACATGGGTTACAAAACCACACCTCCTTTGGGAAGCGTGGGCCCCCCCGCTTGTACGCATCGCCTGTGGGAGATGTGGGTGCTCGAGCTCTATGTGAACCCACGGATTCACATGCCGATTAGAAAAGCTAGCCACGAGCTCATGTGCGTGCAGCTGACAGGGATGAGATATTGCTCCCTGTGGATCAAACGCTGCAGTGACAGTCCCTGGCTGGATGCAGGCTACTTGGTGTCTACCAGCGAGGTTGCTCTGTCTTGGCCGAGACAAAGGTCATGATGCATGTGTGACTTCTGGCAGTGTCAAACCAGGTTTTGATGACTAGTATTTTGCTCCAAGATGTCTCCCTGTCTTGTTCCAAATTTTCCTAGTGCTTTTCTACTTTTTAGGCTGACACCATCTTTGTTTCAAAAATCTCTTTGAAATTCCCTGGTTACTGTTTAGTCTGGCCAATGTTGCTTTCCTCTTTAAGGTGATCTGTTGCAGGCAAATGTCCTCAGAGAGTTTTGTGTATTACGCGTGCGTGCACCTGCACCCTAATTAGGCCCATGTTCTCATCTTAACAGGCATTGTTAGTGAAGGCCTTCGGCAGAGGGAGGGGGCTCTGCTGGTAGCCTGCACTGAAGACCTCATAAGATAAAACTTAGCACATCTATTTGACTGGAACAAACTAAATTAGCAAAATATATTTTTGATCTTTCCCTATTCAGATCCTACCTTTTTACCTTCTGCTCTTTAAAATTTACTGTATCATTTGGTCTCAGTAATCTTTGGTATATACGGAAGTTGTAGTAAAGTAGTTACATTGGTTACATTTCAGCCCTCTGTATCGTTATCTTGTCTTCCTCTTTGAATAACAGATGTGCATTCTCTTCTCTGTTACTTGCTATGTGTTTACAAAACCTTTTTACATATTGGTGTCTATGGCTTTTTTTAGTTAAAACTCATTTTTGTACGTTAGCCTTAGATTTGTGTTCATGCATGCCTGTGCTGTTTATTTTTGATTCATGTTAGTGTGCATCTGTTTCCATATTTCCTATTGCTTTTGGTTTTCAGATCATTAAAGACATTAAAGAACTCTTGATGAAGCCATATCAGGACCTTACCATGTTTCCTATCATTCTTCCACATCATGATGGTTTGTCACTGTGTCATTTAATGTTGTCTTCTAGAAACTGCTTTTCTTGGATTCCAGTTTCCCTTTCTTTCTAGAATTCCTTACTGTAGGACCTTGCCTAATAATTCAGAGTCTCCATTTTTAAATAGCCAAGGTCAGCATTGTCCTTATTTGATATTCTCACATCCCTAGAGTCATTAATTGTAATTTCATCATCGTGCTCACCTAATTGCCATGCACACACACATTTTTCAACTGTAGCCTCACTTACTCAAAACTGAAGGTAGTTGTTACTTTTTTCCTTCTCCTATAAGCAGCTTTCACTTTATGAAAAATACATATCTGAGTCATCGCAAGAGTTTGCGGGATAGTCCGTGCCTTCCAGTGTAGCTTTTCAAATGCATTCTTGGATGGCTCAAGATCCCTTATTAACACCAACACCCATCTTTGGATGCTTCTGTATCACTTCACTGTAGATAAGTACCATATGTGATGACACTGAGCATAGGTTAGCACTGAGGGGTTAAATCAGGAGCTGGGAATAGCTTTAAGTATTTCCTGTAAGTCATAATATAGTGGCAACACTATTAAATAATAGTAAACTGCAGTTGCGTTGCAAATGATATGTTGGAGATGAAACTGCTAAAAGTATAAATATGTTAATGGTAACTGGGAAGATTGTTGGTGATCTGTGTCTCATGTTATTTATCTTGAATTATCTTTGACTTGCTAGAGTGTGCTATGAGCGAGCCACCTTCAGCCCAACGATCCAGACCTTCATCCTCTCTGCCATTTGGCATGGAGTTTACCCAGGATATTATTTAACATTTTTAACAGGAGTACTAATGACACTAGCAGCAAGAGCTGTAAGTACCAACCAAGCATCTTCTTAAAAGCAGTTCTGTAAAAGAAAATTGATCGTGTTCTGTAGTCCAAAGATACGAGTTGACACACAAGCAATCTGTCAGATAGTTTTGTTTACTTTTTTTAGTTAGGAGAGCAGTGGGATGATTACTAAGGAGGGGTTGGTCAGTAGAAACAAGCAAGAGTGTACACAGCCTATAACACTTATGTAGTGTATCTTTTGTGAAAGGCCTTTCTCTGTATTAACTGATCATGTATTATTATGTCATGCTAAACAAGATGATATCTAAGACCATTTAAAAAAACCCAACTTTATCACTGATTATCGGTAGCTTAAAATTTGCAGGGGTCAGTACTATGTATTTATCAAGTCTGTCCCCCTCCCTAATTTCTGTCCAATACTATTGCAAAGATGGTAACTAAAGAATGCTCCTCGTCAACCAGCAGATAAATATCTATTACTACTCAAAAATGGCCAGCCAGAAGTGCAGTCACATTAACAAGCTTTTACAGCTGCTATTCAGAACCATATGGAACCAGCAAATCTGCCAAGAAATCTCTCATTCCTGTTTGAGAAAGCTGAATAAGAACAGAGGCAGGTTTATCCTGTTACTCAAGGGGAAAGAGGAACAAAAAAAATGAGCTGTCAGCTCAGAGCAGCATAGCAGATCACTTTCCTGTCAAAAGAACCAGGAGAATGAGAAACGAAGCAGACTGCTCTTTGCTGTAATAGCTAGGAGAAGCTGGTACTTCAGATTTAGGTTCTTACTAACAGTAATAAAACAGATGCTCCTCCTCTTTCTTCACAAAGATGTGGGTATCGTCCTTGTTTGACAGAACTGACTCCTTTCTTTACAATAGGTATAGCTCCCTTCTCCTTTCCAGGCTCTTGTCACAATGAACTTTTGACATTTATCACATTTCTCAGCCAGGGACTGGTGCAAAAGCCAAAGTTCAGGGACAGTTCACAGGTAAAAGTTGTTGTGTTCTCTCAGTAAGGTGAGTCCAGTAAATCGGGAGTGCTCACTGCACTTTGTCCTGGGCTTTGCTAATAAGCTGCCTTGTATTCACATTTCATGTGTATCAATTAATAGACTATTAAATAAAAATATTGTTGGTTTTTGTATGAACAGTTACTTAATATTAACTGATAAGATATGTTAGAAGTGCTTTAGCATGTTTATTACTTAGAATCATAGAATTGTTAGGGTTGGAAGGGACCTTAAAGATCATCTAGTTCCAACCCCCCTGCCATGGGCAGGGACACCTCCCACTAGATCAGGTTGCTCAGAGCCACATCCAGCCTGGCCTTAAAAACTTCCAGGGATGGGGCTTCCACCACCTATCTGGGCAACCTGTTCCAGTGTCTCACCACCCTCATGGTGAAGAACTTCTTCCTAACGTCCAATCTGAATCGACCCGTCTCTAGTTTTAATCCATTCCCTCTAGTCCTACCATTACCCGGCATCCTAAAAAGTCCCTCACCAGCTTTCTTGTAGGCCCCCTTAAGATACTGGTAAACCACTGTGAGGTCTCCTCAGAGCCTTCTTTTCTCCAGACTGAACAACTCCAGCTGTCTCAGTCTGTCCTCATAGGAGAGGTGCTCCAGCCCTCTGATCATCCTCGTGGCCCTTCTCTGGACACGTTCCAGCACGCCCGTATCTTTCTTGTAGTAGGGTCTCCAGAGCTGGACACAGTACTCCAGGTGGGGTCTCACGAGAGTGGAGTAGAGGGGGAGAATCACCTCCCTCGACCTGCTGGCCGCGCTTCTCCTGATGCAGCCCAGGATACAACTGGCTTTCTGGGCTGCTAGTGCACGCTGACGACTCATGTTGAGCCTCTCGTCCACCAGCACCCCCAAGTCCTTTTCTTCAGGGCTGCTCTCAAGCCAGTCGCTGCCCAGCCTATATCGGTGCTTGGGATTGCCCCAACCCAGATGGAGGACCTTGCACTTGGTCTTGTTGAACTTCATGAGGCTGGCATGGGCCCACCTCTCCAGCCTGTCAAGGTCCCTCTGGATGGCATCTTAATTCTACTAGCCTTTATCAAGCCTGCAAAGTTTAGCAGCCTTGACCCCCATTTTCTTCTCCTGTCATGTCTAAGCATGTATTCAACTAGTTTTTACTCCCTTTAATCATTACATGTTTCATAATCAGGTGTTTACTAGGGGCAATTACAGATTTATCTTGGAAGTTGTCCTTCAAGTCCTAAAATGCTAGATTTCTCCACAAGAAGTTCTGTGAAACCTCATCCAAGTTTTGCAGAACTCAGGAACGAGTCATTGTACGTGATCATAGGAGAAAACCGGGGGGAGATGGCAGACACTGGGATGAAGGGTATGTGGCTAGAATGACTTGTTTTACGTAGCTTAACCAAGCAAAGGCTGAATCGGAATGTGATACTTACAGGGGAATTTGGCTAAGAAGAAGAAAGATAAAAAAGGTTTTTAAGGTAAAGAATGAAATCAGTACACGCTAGTCCTCCATGTGTTCTGTTACAATCCAGGAGTTGTAAGGGAACTGAACCTATGTGGGGTTTGGATTTTTCTAAATACCTTTGGTATTCCACTGTTTGAACAGAATTTTGCAAACAAAAGAAGACTCAGCATAGAAAATTGAGTCCGTTGATAATAGTCGCACTTCATAGTAGTTGTTATTAAGACTCCTGAAATATGTAATTGGAGCTGATATTTTGTATATTCTGATTTATACCCTACTTGTCCTAAAATACATCTTAATAGCGAGTGTATGAAAACGGCTTACCATATAGAAGCTTTCAACAGAAGCATTCTGGTTTTCATTTACTCAGACACTGTGTATTTACAGAATAGCTTGATAGGATAGAATGTCTGCCTCAATCAGACAAGTAGTCCAAACTCACTCTGGATTTAAACGTGTATTCATTTACTTAAATTCCACTTAAATTCTTAAGTGTTTAAATTCCTGTGCTGGATGAAGCGCACTATCCTAAAAGGAAGGAAACTTGAACTGACTCCTGTTGAAGTTGATGGGTATTTTGAATTGTTCAAAGATACTTGACCAAACTGTAGCGTTTAAATACATCCTATGAATTTTGTGGAAGCGCAACAAACTCTGTTTATTCCTAAGCTAACTTACTGTCATCTGCTTTTTCAGATAAGAAACAATATCAGACACTATTTTGTTGAATCTCCCGCTGTTAAACTATGTTATGATATTATAACATGGATGGCAACTCAAGTAGCAATAAGTTACACAGTCGTGCCATTTGTACTGCTCTCCGTGAAACCCTCTTTCACCTTTTACAGGTAAGCACATTCTACCTGTTTCCTTTTTCTTTTCTTTAACTTGAAATAGAAGTATTTTCTATGGCATAAGATTTCTGAGACTGTTCTAGTGATAATTATAAGACTTATTTGTTAGCTGAGCAAACTGTATTTCTCTTCTAGTGCGTGAACACACTTTCTGTTGTGTATGAGAAACCATAAAATGATCTCATTTTCCTGTTGTAATAGACTTATTTTTACTGGGGGAGGGGAAAAAAAACCCACACAAAAACAAACAAGCAAAAGAACCAAAAAGAAAACCAGAGGATGTCTTTGAGATTATTATATGCACTTGAACTGTTTTATAGCAAGACTAGATAATGACTTCCCAAAAGTTACTTTTGGGGAAAAATAGTTAAAAGCAGACTTCTCTTCACTTTACATCACTGTTACAGCACTAAGTACTGTGGGGGAAGACTTCATTTATTATTACTATTCTTAAAAAGGAAAAATTAATGTCTTTCTGACTTAAATGTCTTACATGCAAAGTACTGTATGCGAGTAGGTTTTGACAGTTTATTCCTTAAGCATCCTGTAAGAGTGGTCAGTTTTATTGAATTCTTATTTTTGTTTGTTTTTTAGCTCCTGCTATTTCTGTCTTCATATTGCCAGCATCCTGGTGTTGTTGGTATTTCCATTGAAAAGAACTCAAAAAGGAAGTAAAAAGCATGAAAGCATCCAGCCCGTGTGGTCCAAAAAACTAGAAGAAGAAAATCTTTTGCAAAAGAACAGTTATTCCACAACAAATAATAGTTTCAGTCAGAAACAAGAAATAACCTGCAGATATCAAGCATTAAAACAGTGATTGAGGAAATACTATAATGAATATATTTTGTATGTTTTCAGAAACCCATTTTTAGCACCTTTTAAAGGGGTTTGTATTTGTTTGCAAAGATGTTTAGTAAGAAAAGAATGCATTACCTAGGAAAATCACATACAGTAGCAAGACTGGAAACAAAACAAATTAACCCCTCCCATGCCATGTCCCTGTGGGTCACGCCTTATATGAAGATATTACCATTATTTCAATGGGCACTCAGGACTTGCAGCGTATGTCCATAGGGTCATATGTGTGCCCTTTGCTGAATGTACGTTGTGTATCCCAAGGCACTGATGGGGTGGAATAAAATTGTGTCAATCTAGGATTAACAAATGGAAATTAATTTTTCCAAATGAATGACTTGCCTTAAACCCTCTATTTACTGAAATATTGTTTCTAAGTGGGTATTTTCAAGTTTGATTTTATGTGGAAAGCATATTTCAAATATATAATACCGTATGCTATAAAGAAGATAAAAATAGGAAATGCAGAGTCAGTAGAAGGCTTTTGAATCTTTTAAAGGGAATTGCAATAAGCATCTCAGTATTTGGAGGGTTTTCTTGAAGTATCTTGAACTATTACAGTACATTACGGAACTGTAAACATTACTGATGCCAAATTGTAGTTAGGTTTCTTTGATAAAGAGTGTAATTACACATAGCCCTTCTGAATAGATTAAAAAAAAAAAAAGGCACCAGAAGCTTCACCTTTTCCAGGGCTTGATAGCTCTAATCTGGGTTTCTTTTACTTTAAAGTACGTAAAAACAATAAAAAAAAAACCCAACACTGCCAAGTGGGCTTTGCAGCTAGAGAAGGAAAGGCAGCCATAGGACACAGAAGACAATGTGAAAGCACCAGGATTTCAATGAAAGTGTGTTTTTTATCCTTAAATACCAGAAATACTTGTTCTAGAATAGAACTGTTTTACCAAAAATGATTTTTAATGCTTAACGTTGTTTTGTTTTCAGGCATACACTAGTTAGTTGATGATGCTTTCAGTATAAAATAGCAAAATTACCTTGAGCTCTAGTACACATGTAGTGAAACATGAAATTACTATCATAACGAATTTCTGTGTGCTTGATAATTGATGGCCCTTTCTCCAAAGAAGTATATGAATTTGAGGAAAAGCTTTTTCTTTAAATTAGAATTTTAGATGCAAAATTCATGTCATATCTGTGGGTAACATAATGAAAGATAGAAATCCTTCTGACTGACTGAATTACGGAAGTGTGTCAAGGGAATAACGCAGTGATTATATCTGTTCCAGGCCATTTATTGTGATGATGGTCCCTGCTAGAGTACTACTGTTAAAGGGCTACATTTTAACTGCTTCTATTCTGTATTTTCTTATAATTTTTTTAAGTAAACACAAACTCTTTATCCACATGGGTTTTTTTAGCTTTAAAACTGACACAAAATACTACTGGAGAAAAATAATGCAGCTTGTTGATTAATAACCTACAAATGAATGAGAAAAATTTTGTCGTAATATTTTGAACCTTACATTTTTGATCAAATGTCTGGCACTAGTGGGGTTGAATATTCTTAGTACCAGAAGTGCAATGATGGCCCTCAGCTTTGGGGATACTACCATGCAAAAACAGTCACAGTACTTCTGGCTTACTCTCTAAAGAACCAGACCCTGAGTCAGGTCAGAGTTGTTTCCTTCCTGTGACAGTTCTGCGTGTGGCCTTTGGCGCTCTGCTGGAAACTCCAGGAGGATAACGTACCTTCTCCATTTATGTAGGTTAGTACTAAATAACCTACAGTTAAAAAGAGGGAACTAAATACAAAATGAGAGCGGATGAGTCTGTTTAGGTGAGCTGTTTCAGTGGCAGCTGTTTTTACCTTTAGAAGAAAATAATCTGACTAGTTCTAAACTCTTACTTTGATTACCCAAGTAGACTTCCCCTTACATGGGGTTGTGGTTGTCATACGCCTCTTTCAGATGGCATTATGTTTTTTTCTGTTGTTTATAAGTAAGGGCATGCTGGTTTCTTTATGTTTGATTATCCTAAATAGATACAGAATCAGCAGAGACGTTTTTTCCACTCTGTTCTTGAAGGGACTTTTACATAAAATAACTAAGAGAATTGCACATTTCTGGGTGGGTGAGTAGAGCTAGGATTGATTCTTTCAGTATTTGTTGAACTTAAATTCATCTTGTTGGTGCCAGCTACATATCTACCCAACCAAGCACTTTTGGATGCCAGTGCAACATCTAATGTGCCATTTTTCCTATTAATGTTCTGCTACTTTTGTTTCCTTGTTTTGGCATGTGTGCCCATACGTGTGATGGAGGCTCATTATTTCTTCATTATGAAATACGAAAACAGTTGTAAGCACTCCCAGAAAATAAGCAGGTTTAGGATAGCAAAGGCTGGTACTTCAGTGTGAGTGAATTCACAAGTACGGTTTTGTTCAGAACTTTTGTATATGGGGAAGTTAAAACAGCTAAGAAAATACATACGTGCTTCAGTTGGTCACAAGTGGCAAGATACAGGTTTCAAAACTGGATGTGACTGGTGTCTGCGTGCAATACAATTACTTTTTTCTTCGTGATCTGAACCCCTTAAATAATTGCAACACAAGAAAATTATGACAATTAATTAGTTCTGCACAGAATTTATTTTTAAGTGTAGTGTCCTAGAATTCGCCCTTTAAATGTCATTGCTGAATATAAAAGTACTTTGAACCAAAATGTGCTCTTCATGCAAATGAATTATCCTGGGGACTGTGGAGAGACGTTTCATGTTTTCATCATAGCGTTCTGATTTTAGTCAAACTGGGGTTTTGTTGTTGCTTTCTCTCTGCTTTAGTAGTTGCCTGCTTTGCTGTCGCACTGGATCTTTTTTATCCATTTAGTCAGAAAGTCAAGAGCAGCCCGCCCCAATGCTTTAGATAATTTTTAGGTTTTATCCACATCATTTTATAATACTGAATTTGACAGGTGATTCACTATTGCTCTTGCTGAGAGAAATAGTAGAAAGTAAGTTTCCTAGAAATATTTTGGGCATGAAGGAAGCATGGTTTTAAGTATTCTTTCACTTATTAACTAATGTGTATCCAAAAGGTAAAACTGTTTTTAAAAAAACTGTTTTTTTAAAAAAGTCTTTAAAAAAACTTTAAAAACTGCATTGCAGATCAGCACATTGAGTAGTAAATACAACATATCATTCATAATTTTATGGTGCTTTGCGGATATTTGCCTATTTTGAACAATTCATTCAGGCACTTAATGAGTTAATGATAATTAGTAAATGTAGTCACCCTGATAGTAACTATTTGATTGCTTAACCTTTTTTTTTAACTTTTATGATTCTGTATTAATGAAAAAGATATATATTTAAGGAATACTTTCAGTGGTGCCTACTACTGTTGTAATCAAGAAGGCTTTGTTAGGTTTACAGTTACAGATACCCACTTCTTATTCAGGAAGCTTATTCTTCCATGGCCATTCCTTAAGTTGACAGGTAGGCAAAATTTCAGTAATAGGTGGCATTTTAGAATACATTACCATGTAAAAATATTGGTATGCATTTCAATATGCTCTTGATAACAAATCACACTTTAGTGAGAAGACTTTATGAAGAGATCTTTGTATGTTCCCTGCTCTACACTGACTTGTGGTATGAGTTTTACCAGTATAGTATATTATTTATTGGAAGAATTTTACACTTAAATAACTTGTTCAGCTTCCCCTATGGGAACAAGTAATGTGAATATAAATCCTGTGCTTGTATGACAGGATGCACGCTAGGTAGCTGTGCCTCTATTGATGGCGGTGCTTTGGTTAGCAGTAAAACATCCTCTGATGCAGAGGACACCTTTACGAGATCGTCACCTCCTGTCAAATTCATATCAAAATTAATTTTAACAAAGTCTGGATTTTTCTCTCAGAAGCTTTGCAAACAAATTGTTGACAATTTGTTTAAATACATGGTCAAATGTGTCCTCACGTTTGCCTGCAAATGTCTCACTGTTGCTTACCTGTAAACTTTCACATGCTCAACTTTATAAGTTGGCCTCGAATGATAAAGAAATTTAAAAGCACAAGTTACGAGAATTTTTAGGCTTTCATTTCCCTTATCCTTAAGTCTTTCACTTTGTAATTCTCATTGAATTCTGGAATCAGGTTCGAGAGTTTTTTGTTTTCAATGAAAATTTGGAAATATTACCATTTATGTTAAAAAGTGATCAGTGTTAGAAAAACAGATGGAAATAAATGTAAGGATTTAAATATGATGCAGACTCTAAGTATAAAAAAATATACATTGGTTCTGTGCTGATTTATCACAGGGTTTCATTACATGATTAGTCTTTATTTATTTATTTAGGTCTAGTAATACTCAGAAGAGCACTTGGGAGTATTTTTTAATTTCCTGTTAAAAAAAAATATCATTTGGCTATAAGTACTTAAACAAGTATTTAAACGCTATGCTGAGTAAGTATCTAAGCAGATACTCTAGTGAATTGAGCCTACTCCTTAGACGACCAGACCTGTCTGGATCTAAGCTAGTTGGCACTGTCGGTCTTGATCCTCGTCACAGTCATGGTGGAAAAGCTGGCAATGAAGCAGTGTCTGGTAAGGACATGTCCCATGAGTGGCTGGGAGGGTTTACCACAGAGTTCCTGGGGGGAGCTAACCCTACATCCAGAGAAGCTCTGCTTGCTTGTGACCCAGGCTGCTCTAGGCTAGCTCTGCCTGGATTTCTTGGCGTGTTTGCTGTCTTAACCTAGAGGTTCTGCAAACACCGTGAAATCCAGGCATCCACAAAGTCACCCTGCAAGGTTACAACTGCAAACATTGCAACAGTTGCTTATTATGGTCAAAACTAAATGGAAAAAGAAATACTTAATTACTTAAAAACTTGTTTTGAGATGAGCTTTTTGTATGTTTTTTATGAAACCTAACTGTAATGACTTTCATCCCATTAAGTATTTAAAACATAATTTTGCTCACTTTAGGTATATAAATGTGAAAAAGTAAATTCTGCCACTTCACCATCTTCTGTGCATTAGCTGTGTGTCCAGTGACGTAGGCCTGGTTTTGGTTTTAGACATTTTTAGATTGTCTAAATCCATGTACATATCCATATAAACATTGTGTAAACTTTATGAACTGACAAAGTGTAGTTAAGTATAGTGTGCATAAATATACTTAAAATAGGCCATATCAATATTTACATGAGACTAGCGTTGAGCCTTCCAGTTGTATGCAACCTCTGCTGAAGGCTGTTGGGCTCTGTTCTCAGAGTAATAAGCTTTCTGCTTCCTAAAATGAAAACAGATTCTGTTGGTTACACTTTAAGTGGAAAGTAAAGGGCTTCTTTCGCTCTGTTGCAAACCCAACCCTTACAGGATATTCTGCTGCAGGCTATGAATACAAAATTTGACGTCAGATACATGACTGGAATCTGCGTTAGGGCCGCTTTCAGAGGAAACTTCTTATATCAATAGTGACTCAGTCCAGCACCTTATTCCAAACAAACCTCTTGGCAAAAGACCTCTGCACAATCTCCTTCCTTCCCTTCGTCCTCTGAGGGAGGAATACCCCAAGCTGGGTTTTCATTTAGGTTTTACTACAATGTCATGTCAATAGATAGCTGTGGTCGATGCTGTAGTTGGATTAGGCTTCCAAAGTGTGAAGATATAATCTGAAACAAAAAAAGAGAGGAACAGGGTACCTAGAGACAGGTAATCACAATAGCGCAACGCTACGTATTAAAGGTGCAACAATCTTTTGTCACAATAAGTTAAGCAGTATTTGCCTATGCGTATTTTGCCTTTCTATGTGTTTATCAGTTCTCTTTACATCTTTTCTTTGTACCTTCTTTTGTCCAGTGGTGTTGACTATTTCTATGAAGAATCTGCTGATGTGTCTTACTGTGACAAAGGTGTCAAAATGATGAAATAGTAATTAGGTAGTTACTCTTAAATCCCAGACCTCAGATGTGTTCTAGATCAGTTAGGAGAGAACATTTGAAATGTATTGAATGAAAAATAGTGTAAGATGGGTAAATATAGCATTATTCAAAGATGTTGTAATAAGTTATTCAATTTAAGAATTTAAAATATGGAACTTTGCTCTTTCCTGCCTTGGTTACACATTCAAGGGAATAGTTTTACCTCAATGCAGAAGTAGTTATGCCTCCAACTACCCATACGTTAAGGTGAGAAAACACCCCTAAAAGTGGATAGCTACAGTATTCCTAAATTTGCCTTTCCTGGTTCAGAATATAATGCATTGTCAGTGAATTTCATTTTTATTATTCCAAAAATATATATTTTTTAAAAAGTGTTATTTTTCAACAGATCCATAAACTAAGTGTTGGTGTATGGTAAAATTCAAATACCACTGTTAGTTACACTGTGATTGTGATATTTTAATAATTACTTATTTCTAATTTGTCTCAGCAGTGCTGCAGAAGCAGCATGCTGTTATGTTTTAAAGGTGTTTTTAACTTGCCTATAAATGTTTTTTTCTAATTTGTGTCTTTAAATCTGATTAAACTGTAGTTTAAAAAAAAGTGAACTTGTTTTTCTAAATTTTTTTGGTGTCGTCTGGTTTTGGCGAGCACTAAAGAACAAAATTATGTTAATGCATTTTCTCCTTTACTGTATAGATTAGTAAACATTACAACGCGTGCATTTACACTGTGTTATTTGGAGTATTCTGTTTCAAAATTGCTTTTATCCCATTTGTTGTCTAGAGCTTGCATAAAAATATATTGCCTTCTCAAATATCCATTCACAATGGAGTTGGTCAAGAGTATGAAAAGTATCTTAATGAACTAAACATTTATTACTGCATTTACTGAAAATCTTCTTTGAACAGATTAAGATAAAACAGTTTTCTGTTGCTACTTCAGGATGCTAAGACTTATTGGTCAATCTGATTATTCTTATGATAAAAAATTTTAACTCTGCTCTTTTAAGGATCAAGAACATCCTGGAGACAGCAGATATTTTCCTGTGCCTATAATTAACTTAATTCCATCTGAGTAACTTCCTGATAAGATGCAGGATGTTTCAGTATAGAATACAGAAGTAGTTCTAGGGGAAGATGCCTTCAACCGACTTACTAAATTAGAGTTGGAGAGCTGTACCCTCAGCAAGGTTTGCCAGTTCATCTCTCAGATCTTCCTAGGATGGTCATATATAGTAGCAAGAGAGTTATTTCTCTGTGGGAGTTATTCATTGTATTTCCAAATTTAATAAACTGTAGCAGTAAAAGGACCCTCCACACTTTTATTCTAGTTATTCTGCTGTCATAAGAAAACCATTTAAATACAAATGAAGCATAGGATAAAAAACCAAAACACTCTTGTATTAGATGTCCTTAAAGCAGTGTTTCCCCAGTGACTTCCTGATGGGATACCTAAATTAGTTGCTTGATAATTAATAACTGGTCACGATTTCGATCAATTTAAGTTGAGGAAATTGGAGGAAGGAAAGAAAAGTTTTAAGTATTATAGTAATTATAATCAGTAGAATAATAAGCTTATTAACTGTTAAAGCACAGCAATAACTTTTAATTTATATTTGTATTGGGTAGATGTTGAAATCTGAAATAGGCAATTTTGTGCCTGAGACAAGCTTGGTTACTGCGACAGTTAAACTTTTTAGTTGTTTAAAAATGAAAAGACTAAGAATCATACATCTTTTATGAGGGAGGCTAAACAAAAAGGTTAAGAATTACTTGAAAAAAGCACTTAATGTTTTTTGGAGCTTTGTTTGTGAGTCTTGCCTAAATTGCATCCGTGATTTTAGAGTATCGAATGTCAGCTAATCCTGGAAACAATTTCCAGGCACTTGAAGGACAAGAAGGTGTTCAGAAGTATTCAGCCTGGAATCACCAAGGGGAAGTCGTGCTTGACCACCTTCGTAAACATCTATGATGAAATGATTGTCACGGTAGACGAGGGGAGAGCAGTTAATATTGTCCACCTAGACTTCAGCAAGGCTTCTGACACTGCCACCTGTAAGATCCCCGTAGACAAGCTGATGACATGTGGGCTGGCTGAGCAGACAGTGAAGTGGACTGAAAACAGGCTGAATGGCCGGGCCTAGAGGGTGGTGACCGGTGGCATGAAGTTGAGTAGGAAGCAGGTAACTAGCAGTGTACCTCAGCGGGTGGTACTGGAACTGATCCTCTTCAATGTCTTCATTAATGATCTGGATGATGGGAGAGAGTGTACTCTCAGCAAGTTCGCTGATGACACAGGTGGAAGGAGTGGCTGATGCACTAGAAGGGACTAGTTTATGAGGTTACCCAGAGGGACCTCAGTAGGCTGGAGAAATGGGCTGACAGGAACCTGATGAAGTTCAACGAGGAGAAATGCAAAGTCCTGCAACTGGGGCAGGGTAACACCCCATACCAGTATGTGCTGGTGGCCACCTAGCTGGAAAGCAGCTGTGCAGAGATGGACGTGGGGGTCCTGGTGGACACCAAGTTGAATGTGAGCCAGCGATGTGCCCTTGCTGCGAAGAAGGGATCTCCAGAGGTCCCTTCCAACCTCAACCATTCTGTGATTCTGTGAAATGCTGTAAGAGATGGAAAAACTGGAAAAAGAAAAGAAAATTGCTTGGAATAAATTTTTTATTTTGTAGGATTATATGCTGTACTGCAGTAGCTTACAAACTTCGACACTTATTACCTTTTAAAAAACGTCATAGAAATCAAGTATTTCTACACTTTACAGACTCTGGAAAATTTCTACTCTGAGTTAAATTTCATTTAAACTGTATTAATGATATGACAAAAGTGTTTTGGGGACAACTGTTAAGATTATTTATATGCCTTAACAACAACAACAAAAAAAGCTTTTGATGAGAAGTGTAAAGCTTTGTGTGAAATCCTAATTCTACTAGATTACAGTTTTGACTCTTCACACTGGCACCATGTTTCATTGTCTATGTGAATTAATCACTGGTGGGAAAAGCTATGATAGTGGAATAAGGATTTGGTTGATGAGAAGGTCACAAAGTGAGAGATTAATATACATTTTGCTATAAATGCTGAAAAACAGCAATATTTTGAAAATATTTGAAAATACATAAATCTCAGGAGGCTAACATATAAGCAGTCTCATCAGACCAGTTTCTCTTATCTACATAAGATTATATGGATGCTGGAAACATCAGGACCACTCATCCTTTAGTTGTGGCCCATATGCATACATTCAGGTAGCATGGAGTGAGTGCTTTTCAGCTCACCCTTGGCTGCGGGGATTCATTCATTCTCCATCTGTTCACATTACACTTCCATTGCGTAAATAAGAATGTGCTTTATGCCCTTAATTTCTCCCAGTCTTTCAGATGAATCAGTGTTTTGGTGCAAGATCTGAGTGGATTTAGCTTTTGATTTTCATAGCTTGCTTTTTTGCCTTGTATCAACAATTTTTGTGCAAGTGAGGAAGTTGTTTATTTTATCTGTGTGTGACAAATTTCTTAAGGTAATAGGAGAAATCACACTTGAAAAAGTGAGCAAAAGTACTTGGAGCACAGTTTCTGGTTCTAAATTATTTGGGGTATAAAGGATGCACCGTCAGATGTTTCTGTGATGGCCCTTTAGAGAGCGGGGAGATCTCGGTGGTGTAAAGGTTTTTAAATCAAAACAGCAACTGTAAAAACGAGGAGGAGTATGGGGATTACACTCCTTTCCCTTGCTGGGTGTTTGAGCTAAATTACCTTACTGTAGTCATTAGAGATCATCTCTCATCCAGTTGTCCAAATGAACTATATAACGAGCATCCGTTATCACAGATGTGGATTGTGCTGAAGATCGAAGTGACCTTTTACAGTCACTGGTTGTGTTTTACCACAGAATTTTCATCAGTATGATGATAAACAACTTTGGAAATGCCCTAGGAGGCTCACAGCCAAGTGTTGTGAGGTGAATTTTGCTCAAAATACCTGTGAGGGTGCTCGGGCGGAGCTCTGGGAGAAGCTGGTGAACACCAAGGGATGTGGTGAGGTGAGAAATTTTTATTCATATTTACCAGCAGCAATCCTCACCATCGTGTTGAAAACAACGCTTTTGTTGGCTTATCTATAAGGTGGCAATTGTTAACAAAAACTTTACCCGTTTTCTTTCAGCCCGGGGGTGAATGCCGAGGCGGTGACCGCGCTCCAGGTAGGCTCCATGGCGGTGCCGTCCCCAGGGGCGCGAAGCTGGGCACCGTCACTCAGCGCCTCCTCCTGCCACTACCGCACGGTGACTCACTGCCGCCAGGCCTCCCGGGCAGGGTTTTCTTGGGTCCCCCGTTATTAGCTGCTTACACGCGGTTATTAGCGCGGCAGCCCTGCGGGCTGTTCCGGGAGAAGCTTCCCGTTCCTGACAGAAGCCGGGCAGCGGCCGCCCTCCCCCCAGGGCGGCGGGCGGTGCCGCCCCCCGCCCACGTGACCAGCCCGGTGCGAGGGGGGAGGCGGGCAGAGGGAGGTAAGATGGCGGCTGCTGCTGGAGGGAGGTGAGGAGCTCTCGGCGCCGCTGCCTCCCTGTCAGTCTCCCGCTGGGCCCGGGGAGCCGCCCGCAGGGGCCGAGTCCCGCCGGCTGTGGGGTGAGTGGCAAGAGGCAGGCGGGGGGCGGGGGACACCTCGGGCCGGGCGGGGAAGGACAGGGGAAGGGCACGGGCTGCCAAACAAAGGGCGCCCGCGGGGCCCCTCCTCGCCGCCGCCCCCGGCGTCCCCTCGTAGCGGTGGGGAGCCGGGGGATCGCTGCGGAGGGGGGTTAACGGTGGGCTGTGGGCCCGGCCCCCTCCCGCCCCGGACTGGGCTGAGGGCCGCGGGGCTGGGAGCAGCAGCGGCGGCCGGGCCGCTCCGCCCTGGGGCTCCGGCAGCGCCCTGAGTGAGGGGCGGAGAGAGCCCGCCGGGGTGGGCGGCGGGGACATCTTACTGGAGGTAAATCGGCTGTGGGGTGCCGCAGGCACGGCCGGGTATCGCTGTCAGCTCCGCTGCCAGGGCTGGGGGAGCCTCTTGTACCGTTTTTCTCTGGTTTTGTTAACTCAGAAAGATAAATGTGACCTCGACCTGTGAGTGCAGGCTGGCGCTTGATTGCCAAGGTAAAGAATCATCGCATGGTTGAGGTTGGGAGGGACCTCAGCAGGTCCGAACCCCCAGCTGAAGCGGGGCCACCCAGAGCTGGTTGCCCAGAACGGTCTCCAGACGGCTTTTGTGTATCTCCAAGGATGGAGACTCCACAACTGCCCTGGGCAACCTGTGCCAGTGCTGAGTCACCCTCACAGAGAAAAAGTGCTTCCAGATGTTCATGTGGCATCTCTTGTGTTTCAGTTTGTGCCCATTGCCTCTGGTCCTGTCACTGGGCACCACCGAAGAAGCTGAGTAACAAAATCTCTTAAGGGTAGGGCTTTGACACTTCTCATATATGCTTAAATATTGGTTAGGAAAAGTGATTTCTTATCTGTAAATCTTGACGAGGGATTGATGGGGGGGGAGTAATACACTAATATGTCTTTTGCTGGAAAAATATTTGAATCATGGGATTAATTACATGACACCACCCCCTCCCCTTCCCCCTGTCAAATAGTAAAGAAATGGAAAGATACAGCTTTCCCAGCACTCCCTCGGGGACTGTGATGATTTTGATGGGCACGTAACACAGTTTAAGGACTATTTTATTCCTAGAAAGAATGATAAAGAGGAGTTTTTTTATTAGATCAGAATGTGTAAGAAACCCTGTTTGTCTGTTAGAGAGGCATTTATTCTTTGTTCTGCAATGGTGGTTATTTAAAGTAGCTTTGTTATTAAGAAATTCAAATCTACCTGAAATCCTGTGTGACCACAGCTTATGAAATGTGGCCATATTCTTTTAAAAAACTTTTTTAACAGAAAGATCTCTGTCACACAACTGACTTTTTCCTTAGGTGAAAATCCTCTAAAAGTTAGATTTTTGTCATAGAACTTGTGTCTGTGACTGACAAACCCTGGATTTTATGATACAGAGAAATATGTTGGCTTTATGAGACTGTGTAAGATGATGTTGTAGACTTCCTCGCTGTGCTTATGTGTGTTTGATATGGGTTTTGACAGAATTGATTTATATTGGTTGTTACAATTTTTTAAAAAACTTAACATTGGTACCTGTTGTTCTTTGCTTTCTTTTACTTGAAGTATTTAAAACCTGTAATAGTGTTTTGTAGGACTAAGCATTTTGTGTTTTGTACAGGAATTTAATTTTCTCTTAGAATTCAGATATTCTTAGCAATACCTTATTGTTCATTGCCTGTATTTAAATTCTGTCTTAAAGGTAGAGTAGTTCTGATAAGGTTTAAATTCTGTTATCAGATATTTCACAAACCCTTTGTTTTAACTGATCTTTTTATCCAGGATAAAACATAGCCATATCTAATAGTTGCTATCGGGTGACAATGGTGACTTCTTGTTTAAATACGTTTTTTGCATCTTTCCAGTCTTCTAGATGTAATCCCCAGTCTCAGTTGTTTTATTTAAAGAACAAAAAATAAATCCGTCACTACAATATTTGGAAATAGCTGTTGCCTTGGGTGGCTAAGGTGGAAAAGAATGACTTGTGTGTCTCCAGTTTTCTGTATTTTTTGCTGTGTACTGTAATAACGGTTACAACCATAGGGACCTCCTTTTGTGCAAACTCTTTAGTTCTCTTGGTTATGGGTTTCAAAATAAGAATATCTGCATCTCTAGTTACCTTTTGGCATCTTTTAATATTTTCTAATTACACTATTTATTCTGTGATATAAAGTAACAAAAAAATAAAATAATCCGTTAAAATGTTTCTTGTCTGAATAAAAGGAGTGTGGATAAGAGAAGCAGAATAAATGTTCCCAGATGAATAAGGAAAAGCTGAAAATCAGCATAAGATCGTTAGTCATACTGGAACTTCGGGCATTGGAGAAGAGGTGTGGGCGTAGACTGCTTATGGAAACTTAGATTTGTTATTTCTTTCCACCTCGGAATACTAGAAATTAATGTTTTAAAGGCTCATTTCAACTGTTTTGAAAATTTGTTCTTTAAACAGAATCCTGGTTGACTCAGTCCCTATAGAAAGAATAGTTAAAAGTATTTATAACTTCATGTGATTCCTGACTGGTGATCTCTTAATGTTTATGAAATATGTCCATTTAGCAAGTGATCACAGTAAGGTGTCATAAAGGATGGGTAATGTTTGCGTTAGCAAGATTCTCTGTGGCATAAGTAAAGGTGATGTTCCAACATGTTTTTAATTTTTCATGCCATCATAAAGTATAAAAATGTGTGAGAATATGAAACCAAGTTATGTTACTCTCTTATAATAAATTTTATATGTACAGTTCTTCTGTATTCTCCACTTCTTTAAGTTCTGATTTGGAAAGATGGCATTTCCAGTGCTTCAGGGCAAAATACTGCATGTTTTCCTGTTTTATGTGTATGTGCCCAGATTTCAGCAGCACTGCAATTATTTTACAGTTAACTGAAAGATCTGCCACAGCAAGCTGTTGGGAAGGTAGCTTTTGTATCTGGAAATAGAAGGAAACATCTTAAAAAGAAGGCAACAGGTTTTTTTCATTGTATGATGAAAAGTATGAATTTTGTGTAAGTCACTACAAACTTGACCTATTGAAAACAAAACAGGAAGAGAAGGTCTGAGTAATGCTAGTGTTGTTGACCAATTCTGATATTTATTCATAAATGATTGTAGCTCACACAATAAAAAAATACAGGGGAGAGCTATGAAAATGATGGTGATATTTGGAAAATTTAGTGTGTAGTAATATATATATATTTTAATGTATTTAGAAACTGGGTTCTGAGAGTACACTACATTTCTGCAGATTTGAGTCGTCGGGACCTCTGCAGTCAATATTGGTACTAAATTTCTGTAAATCAGCAAATTTTTGCAGTCTTTCCAAAACAGTGATAACGTCTGCTTCAGCTCAGAATGTGAGCGCCTTACAAAAACAGGTTAATCCCTGTGCAAACATCACCTTCACCTAAGCATTTGTGCTCTTAATGTATCTTTTCATAGTTCTTGCTGTGTTCTTAGTCTTATAAAATACCAGTATTTGCTGCCCGAGGGCATTGTGAGATTTCCAAGCTTGGAAGTTGGATTGTGAATGAAGAACTGCTTCGTGGGCAGGAAGTTGGCTTGCTTTGGTGGGAGGAAAAAAATAACAGCATTAATCCTTATTGGAAAGGGGATCAATTTCCAAATGGGCTCCTGATTTTAATTGAAAGTTTTGTTATAGATTGTGAAAATACTTCTGCTGTGTCAAAGAACAAAGTAAATATTGTTAATTGAGCAATTAAGGACTGTATACGTATTGGATGCTCTTGAATGGTATTGGTTTTGCACTCCATTTATGAAATTTGGCAGGGATTAAGTTCTCATCCTTTGTTGTTGTAAAGGATAAGCTATTGAGTTGTTTGGTGGGTTTTTTTTTGTTCTAGGGTTGTTTGTTTTGAAAAGTGTATGAATATATATTTCAGAACTCGATTTCAGAATAGAGTTACTTGTCTACTCTTGTACCTCAGAGTCTTGGTTTGAAGCAGTTATGGTAATTTAGAAGAAATCTTGACCATTGGAAGAAATCACACCATAGTGTCCTGCACCTATGCAGACTTTGAGTACAGTGTTTAGTTTTTGTAACATAATAATATAAATCTTATTTAATAAAAAGGTGGACTGTGGCTGTGCTCAATTTATATTGACTTGCTGTCATGAGTGAAAATATCATTAATGAACTTCAGCCTAATTTCAGGCATTGTTTATTGTTCTTGGGGGGGATAGAAGGGGAATAAAGTAAAGCTTCCAAAAATCTTAACACCAACGTCTTTTATGTATATTTGTTGGTGGGGTGGTGGTTTTTGTTTTCTTTTGTTTTTTGTTTATTTGTTTGGTTGTTTTGGTGTTTTGGTTTTTTTTTTCCCCCTTTATTTTGCTGGGTTTATTTAAGGGTAAGAATACTAACACATACATTAACCTGGTTGCATTTTAAGTGGAAATTTCTGTTATTGACTCCCTAAACAGTGCTTTTGTAAAGCTCTCCAGTTATGTTAATCTTTTGGATGCTTTAAGAAGCTTGCCTGAAAAGTGGCAATGAAAGCATGAGGATATAAAATTCATAATTATAATATTTGATTTTGTTGTTTTTGTTTCTATAAAGTAGACTTATTAATTATTGTGATATTATGTGACAGTGAAGTGTAAGTGACAAATAATATTAATATATTTGGTGATATTTCACCCTTGCAAAGCTTTTATCATTTTAAAAGAGTAATGTTAACATGGGGTTTGTAAATGCAGCTCTAGATGTATTCAGCTGTTAGTCAAAGGTTTAAGTCGCCTCTAAGGATTCAGATCTACATTAAGGCAGAAACTGTGCTGTCTTGATAACTGGGAGTTCAAGGAATGATTTCTGAAGCAGGATACTTATCTACAGTGCAGTAGGGCTGCCTTTGCCTTTTTGAAATACAGAACATTTTGAAATAGGGAACATCAAGGGAGGAATCTTACTTTGAAGAGGAAGCAATGCTGAATATTTTTTCCCTTTTTGTGCTAGCTAAGAATTAATTGGCAAAATTTGATAGCAATTGCAGAGTGTAGTTGACTTGGTAAGACATTGTAGTCATGTTTTGTCGATGATTTCTAATATAGTTTTCAGTTTAGTATTTGGTATGGCAAATAGCATGGGGATTTAAGGTGCAGCTACAGGAGAGGAGCTGGGACACTGCACAAGGAGATCAGAATGTGTCTGTGGTAGCAGTGGAGCTAGTGGCAAGTCACATTTCATGAATTTCTGTCAAAATATCTAAAAAATGATGAGAGGATGAGAGGAATTCAGGTGCTTCATGTGACTATCTAATGTCATTTTAGGTGCCAGAGAATATCCGAGGCATCTGCATAGGGTTGTGATACTGGCGCAGGCCGTAAGGGAGGCATACTGTTCTGGACTGGCAGCTGGATGCCAGGCAAGATGTTGACTTTTCTGGTATTTTTGTATCTGAAATAGCAGTAGGAGCCTGTGTGTGGGCACTGAGTCACTACAAATCACTGTTTCTTTTCAATCTTTAATTTTTGGTGTGATTTATGTTTGGGTTTTTTTAAGTTTGCAACCTCTCAATTAGCTCTTCCTCCTACTGAAAAAAATAAAGACAATTATATGACACCACTATTGTACCGCTCGCCTGCCTTTGCATGATGGTACTTTAACTGTACGGTAAATTTGGTGGACCTTTTGTGTTCTTAGCATATTTATAACTTTTTTGTGGGAGAGGCTGGCTATTTGTACAGTGCCTAGTAAAACTGTTGCTGGGCTTTGCATGTCAAATATAGTTTGTTTTTTTTTTTTTTAAAAAACTGATTTTAGATTTGAGTTTTAAATAATGCCTGAATGATACCATTTGATTTGTTTAATTTTATGTGGTATGTAGACATTTGGAGGATGGAGAATTCAGATGCCTAAGTCCTCTTTGGAATTTGTCTCTTAAACTGCAATCTGGATTTTAAACCCAAATTTAACAGTGGGAGTCACAGTCCCTCCTTTTCATCTCTTCTCCCTCTTGTGTTCTTCTGTTTACATACCTAAAATGTATATACTTTATCGTTTCTTTTGTCACTAGATGTTCATGTGTGCCTACCCAGAGCTGCTGTCATCTTAACTGAACTGGCTGTGTTGGTTTTTTTGCTGGAATTTCTGTGAACGAGGCATTTCTGTATCTAGGTTTTCTGACGGCTGTGGTGCTATAGATGAGCTCAGGTTGTGTCTAATATATCCTGACAACAGCATGTTTGTCTAGATATACTTACTTGCTAAAGGAGAAAGGGTGGTGCCATAGTGTTATAGTCTGTGCAAACAATTTAAAGCAGAGCTAGATTGTTTGATTTAAATTTCTAAATCAAAACTAAGGTCTCTGTGCTAAGCATAGTGAAGTTCCTGCTGGCTTCCTTTCGTCTCTTTTTGGCTAATGTTTCACTTCTTTTGGAGTCCAGAAAAATCCACTGGCTGCTTTTATGTGAGAACAAAGGTTAGAACATTTGCCTGGGAAAGCCACTAGGCTTTGGCTTCTACCTGGTAGAGAATAACCTAACCAGTAGGCTTTAGCTAACACTAAACTAGAGTTTTTCCTCTGCTGTTACACTGGTATCATGCAAAGAAGATCCAGGAAGAGAGCAATTGTCATGCTCTGGTGAGGAGAAAGGTGGTGTGGTGTGGGTGGTTCTTGTGTTTAGCCCCACAACTTGTTCTGCATCTGGTGAAATTTAATTTGGGTGCAATGAGTAATTCAGCTTTTGGAGCCATATTGGTGCACTAATACTACTGGTGCTAGCCCACAGCTTTTTAGGAAGTCTTAAATGGTTCTTAATGGTCTGCGTTAACCAAGAAAAACCTTTCCTGTCTTACATATTAGAGGTTAAAAACACGATCAGTCAACAGAAGCTATGTTAAGTTTGACTAGCAAGTTAACAACATGCCATCACATGCAGGCATGTCTGGATAAAGTTGATGATAACTGATTTAATAAATGGTATTTCTCAGAGTTCCATATGGCTGCAATTTAGATGTTATCACTATGTTTCATAGTGCTGAATAGTCTCAATGTTCTGCTTATGTACATAAAGGATAAGGGTTATATTGTAAATAACTAGCATATATAAAGTATGTTACATATACAGGTATTCCTACAATGTTATAGATGCAGCAAAACTTATGCAAATGAAAGACCACTATGTATTCCATTAAAAATACATATTTAGACAATACCTAAAAATTAGAATTATTTCTGTGATTTCCTAAGAACTAGAAAGGTTAAGCAATTGATGTTTCATTGAAATGTAGTGCGTTTCAATGCACGAGTCTCCACAGCATTTTGTTCAGGATAATGGCAGGTGTTCATATCCAACCAATAACTTATTGTCATGTACAGTTCATGCTTTCTAATGTCAAACTCTCATAATCTTTACTTATGCTTTACTTTTTTTTTTCCTCCCCGAAATACAGATAAGCTTTGTTACAGAAGCATTTTAAATACTGCGTGAAGATGGCAAGTCTGATGAGTCAGAGTCTGTTGACCTACGTAGAAGAAGGAAATGTTCCTGCTCTGAAAGCGCTTCTTGAAAAATGCAGGGATGTTGATGAGAGAAATGAGGTAAGATGATTTTTTTTTTGAAAGATCAGTTTCATATTGCAGCTTATTAGTTACAGAAGGAATAATTAGTGAGATCACACTGATTATTATTTAATATACAATTTTCAGGTTTATTTTCCCCTGATTGCTTACCTTTGCACAGACTGAACACACAGTATTCAGTCTCTTTCAGAACCTCAGCATCTTTCATTGTCTTCATTTTCTGAGTGTTCTGAGCTGGAAAATGCAACTCCATTCTTACTTTGTGGATGGAGATTATACCTGTATTTCTGTGGCTAGGAATTGTTTCAGAGATCCAGCTGTGTGTGCAGTCTTGCCCTGTCTGTTTTGGGTGAAACCTGGGGCAACGACTCTTCCCCCACATTGTGGTTTCCAGGCAAGAGAAACTTTGTTATACAATCCATATAGGAGCATATATTGCAATGTACTCTGAGCAGGTTCTCATTTGGATGAAAATATATGTATCTAAAAGGTAAGTCTAGATGTAACAAGGAGTATTAAATGACTTTACCAGGATTACACAGGAAGTCTTGATACACAGTAGGGAGTTGGAATATGGATTATTCAGAATCTTAGGATAGTGCGATAATTGTTAGCTGCAGCTTTGTCATCTAATTTAGTCCGATTTGAGCATATCGCCACCAGCAATTTAAGTAAATGTGCTGCGGTTTCATTATGCTGCACTAAAGATTCCTGAGAGTTTCTTGGGAGGCTTGATTCATGCAAATGTTTGTTGCTAGTGACAGTTTTATGTTGTTTTGCACAATGTTTAAAATTCAGGTTATCTTGATGCACTGTTATGTCTTTTGTGTATTTTACAAAGAAGCTTAGATGATTTAGTCTAGTGGGAGTTGTCTCTGCCCATGGCAGCGGGGGTTAGAACTATATGATCTTTAAGGTCCCTTCTAAACTGAACTATTCTATGATTTGACTAATTTAATTTTCTGTAGTAGATTTTCTGGTTTGTAAGTGTAGGAGCTTTTCTTTCATCTGAATGTACAGCTTATATAATGTTTTTTAATGGTTTTTTAGTTCTGATTTCCTAAATAGTGTTGTAGAACTGGAACCTTGTTGACTTACATAGCTTATTCAGAGAATCAGATTCATAGAAAAACTCAGGACCTCTGGAGGTCATTAGGTTCAATCTGCTCCTAATTGCAGGGCTAACTTCAGAGTTACATCAGGTTGCTCAGGGGCTTACCCAAGCAAAATTTGTAAGTCTTTAAGGATAGAGATCCTGCAGCCTGTCTAGGCAATGCTCCAGTGCTTAACCACTCTTTGTTTCAAAACATTTTCCTTATGTTTCATTGGACTGTCCTTTGCTGCATCTTGTGACTGTTGCTTTTTGTCTTTGTTGTGTATCACAGAATGGTTTGGGTTGGAAGGGACCTTAAAGATCAAATAGTTCCAACCCCCCTGCCATGGGCAGGGACACCTCCCACTAAACCAGGCTGCTCAAAGCCCCATCCAGCCTAGCCTCGAACACCTTCAGGGATGGGGCATCCACAACTTCTCTGGGCAACCTGTGCCTCACCACCCTCCTATCACTATAATCCCTCATAAAGAGTCCTTCCCCATCCCTCCTGTAGGCTTCATATCTCTGGTATTTCTGAGAAGAATCTGCCTTTGTCTTCTAAGATTCCCCTTCCCTCCTAGTGTAAGACTTATGTCAATTCTACTCTTATTCTCTGTTTTCCAGGCTGAATGAATACAGCTCTCAGTTTCTGCTTGCATATTTTACGCTCTAGTCTCATAACCATCTGAGTGACCCTGTTGCTGGACTCCACAGTTTATTGATCTCTCTGTTGTTGGGAGTCTGTCTATTGGGAGCCCAAAATGGGGCACTGTATTCTGGATCCAGCCTCACCAGTGTTGAGTAGAGGGCTAGCTGTGCTCTTGCTAATGCGGCCCAGTATTTGATTTGCCTTTGTTGTTGCAGGGGTGTACTGCTGACTCATGGCCCTCTTTGTCCATCAGGACCCCGTACCCGTTTCTGCAGTGTGGCTCCCCAGGCACGCAGTACCTAGCCAGTACTGTTGCATGGGGTGGGTCTGTTCCAGTCTCTGCATTTGCCTTTGTTAAACCCGTTTCAGCCCATTTCTCCAGCCTGTTGAATTCCTTCTGAACAGTATTCCTGTCCTCTGGCGTATTGAACACTCACCCTAGCTTGGGGCAGTCTGTCAACTTGCTGAGGGCACATTGTGTTTCATGGTTCTGGGTGTTGATGAAGATGCTACGGTGTCGGCCCCAAATTAAACCCTCTGAACTGGGCACCAGTTGCTGTGAAAAGTTGACCATTACCCATTGAGTCTGATGGCCCAGGCATTTTTTTACTCAACTTACAGTGTATGGCAGTTTTTTACTCAATTTATAGTGTATGGAAGACTGGCTTTGTAATTACTTTTTTAAATTTTTTTTATATTTAAAGTAAGTCTTAGAAAATGTTCTGTTGCATTATATTTTTAAACCTGCATAAGCTGGAAAAAGTATTTTTGGCAAGAAGTTGTAGAGTGGCATATATTGCAACCAGGGAACATCCTGCAAGTGTGAAAACAACGTACAGAATTTAACCTTACTGTAGTTATTAGATCTGCTTTCAGTGAAGACAATTTTATTTCAATGGCAGCACGTTCATTTTGTGCTGTTTATGTGAATGTGCTGAGGTATTTGAGAAGGGAGGATTTTTAAGTTTCAAAGCATACACATGAACCTCACCGCCTGGCATGCAGTGTATGTGAGAAGAGGAGTAATCTGTTCCCTCTGCTGGCAGTTCCTCTCAGCAACATGGCTGAAATCACACAGATTATCTGTGTTAACTTCATCAGCAGCGTCACTGCCTTTACCTTCTTCTCTAAATTTTTCTTCTCTTCTTGATGGCACTGAGTGCACTGCTGGATTTCAGTAACTGCCTTTTTTGCAGAGATCACTTCCCTGATACCTAATTTTTTCAATCTTCTGATACATTGCATCGGAAAAGGTAATTTCTGGAGACACGTATGGTTTGTATCAGTTTTAAACCCATGGTGGCATGAGGCTGTTTATACGT
This sequence comes from Rissa tridactyla, assembly GCF_028500815.1. NCBI lineage: Eukaryota > Metazoa > Chordata > Aves > Charadriiformes > Laridae > Rissa > Rissa tridactyla. The sequence continues at coordinate 109,790,980 of NC_071468.1, read as the reverse complement.
GTAAGTAGTAGGAGTTTTGTTTAAGTGTTAACTCTTCATTGGAATTCAGTGGCATTGAGCTCAGTTTTGTTTCCAGTTTTGGACCTGCCAAGATGTCTTTTCTTCTTGGGTAAAAACAAAATACCAAAATGGGTATTTGGTATCAATGGGTCAGCACCAGCAGAGCATCTAAAAAGATTGCTGGCAAGCCGAGATTTGCTACTGCCAGAACCTCCCAGACTGCAGTGACTTGCCCAATGGTGGGATCACCCACATTGTTACCAGCCCTTTATATCTTGACTATGAGCAGTTGCCAGAAAAGCTGGGATGTTCCAGCCACTTTGTGAATGGATGGCTTTGTTGGAGTAGCACAAGGAGTTTCAGTAAAGTGGAGGAAGTCTCAGTCTCTGCCTTTTCCCTGTGTGTCCTTTCCCCCATCTGCATTCTCTCTCTAATACCAGATACCTTGATTGCTTAACAGCTAATGGTACATGCTAGACTTGTGTGATACACTTTGATCCTAAAAACCTGCAGTTTCCTTTGACGTGCCTTTCCTTCTGCTCTCGATACTGAAGTACCCTCTGTATCTTCAGTTCAGAATCTTTTGTTCTCTGTGAGAAAGCTAATCTGTAAGATACCACCACTGAATGACTTCCCTAAAAAGATACAGGTGTGCCCCTTTGTAATTTGGGTATTCCAGTACTTCGTCTTGGCTGTGATGTACAGATATACAGTACTTGATGTGCTTGTGAGAAATATGAGCTTTTAGTTGTGGAGTGTCTAGACTTTTGGATAACTTTTGAGTTAATCTGGATGCCACAGGGATAGTAGTTATCTCTTGCTTCTTTGGTGAAATCTGTGTGATCTGCTAAATAATTGAAGCTATGTTTGAGAATCTCCTAGCAAAAAGGGAAGGATGTTTTCAGTACCCTAATAGAAAAGTTTTACATCTGTCTAAAAATACCAGAGCCACTCTGCAACTCTATAACACTTCTTACAGGAGGGGATCATTTTCCCATCCACGGCCCCCTCTTGCCCAGATATGAGTTCAGTTTATGTTATCCATTTATGTTATGTGCCTGTGGAAGACGATGCCAGTGATAACAGTATTAACTGTTCAGAAGGAGGTAAGAGGAATGCTTATGCTAAAACAGGGCTTTTTGTATGTACTGCTAAAGTACAGCTTGGAAGGGACCTCTGGAGATTGCCTAGTCCTCTGTCCTGAGGTGGGTTGGTTGGAGCCACCTGGAATTGGCTGTGTTCACAGAGACCCCGGGCAGCTCCCCCAACACAAAAACTTGAACACCTACACCCAGTACAATGTCCTGTCTGCCCATTTCTCTATCCTGTTGAGGTCCCTCTGGATGGCAGCACAAGCATCTGGTGTATCAGCCACTCCTCCCAACTTTGTATTGGCTGTGAAGTTGCTGAGAGGGCACTGTGCCCTTAATAAAGGGCTTAAACAGTACTGGCCTCAGTATTGACCCGTTGGTGCTGCACTAGTGAGTGGCCTCCAGCTGGACTTTGTGCCGCTGGTCACAACCCAGCAGTTCATCCAGTTTCAGTCTACCTCACTGTCCATTTATCTAGTCCGTACTTCATCAGTTTGTTTGTGTGGATGTTATGGTAGACAGTGTTGAAAGCCTGGCTAGAGATGGGATAAACAACATCTCAGCTCATCATCCTCTGAGCCGATGATGTCATTGCAGAAGGCCGGCAGATTGATCAGGCATGATTTCCCGTTCCCCTTGGCATGCATATTCCCAGACTATTAACTTGCATATAAAGAACACATCTTAAAGTGCAGAAGTTATGCCTGCACTCTCTCTCAGAAGAGAGCTGTTCTTTTCTAGAAAGTAGTATTTTCCTTCCTCTTGATTTTTTGAGCATTTTAATTTTTTTTGACAACTAGACATAAATACTACTACATGTTGTTACAAAATATGCTTTAGGACTAAAAGCAAAGGTATCATTTTGAATGTATGAAATGTATAGTTATAACAACATGAATTTATACAAGAGCATAATTTCTCCCTGTAAAAAAATTGCACTATTAGATATTAAGTTATATCCTGTCACAAGTAATACTGTTGGTTATCCATCCATAATGTCATGGGAAAGATTCTGTGAAGACTGGTTAGGGAATAGCTGGTGGACCAGAAAGCTTTTTGGAAATAATCAGTGCATTTCTGGGATTTATTTTTTTATTATTTTTTTTTTTACATAAAGAACTCATCAAATGTCTTCATTAATCTTACTGTTAACTCTTTTACTAATAAAAATTAGTGATCTTACCGTATTCTGATTCTGCTTTGAATTTTATTCTTTTCAGGGAAATTGCTGGTATATGAGTCCTAACATGTAGCTTTTGCATTATTTATAGATCTAGATAATTTGAGTTTTCTGTATAGTACAGAGAAAAGACAGAGAGAGGTTGGGAAGAATTCTCGTTGTTTGTTAAGCTTGTTGAAATTAAAAAAAAAAACTTACTATCAAATTCAGTAAGTTTCACTTTTTCTCATGCAGAGCAGTTGTATCTGAGGGTTTTCTTCTGTTTGTGAAGCTCTGAAGAGAAGTTTGCTGACACAGAAATAGGCTGATGGAAGGGTGACAGATTGTAACTGACTTTTGAAGTGTCTTTGAAGGCAAATAAAACAGCTTCTCTATCTTTCATCTTTCCTGAGATGAGGCTGCCTGTTAAGAACCTGTGTTGCCCAGGGCAGGAATGATGCCTGTATTGGTATGCTGTCAGACGAAAGTGTGGTATAGAACTTGGCTATTTTTTCCAAGCCTTCAGCAAGAAATCTTGCCGTTACTTTGAATCAGTGTGCATGTTTTAATGGCCATTGTGGTGCCTGGGGTAAATTTGTTTGTTTATTAATTTATAAACTGCGACTGAGTTACTTCAAGATCTAAAGGTGTAACAGGCTGTATTAGAGATGTCTGTAGTGGGCAAAGCTTTTTTTTGGTAGCCATTTTTTAATGTCTGAAATTTTTGTTTCGTTTGTGGATTTTTTTTATCTGTTATGCGACAGGATTTAATATCATATTCTCCATTTTTATTGGAAGATCACCACGTGGTTTGAAAACCAATGCTTCCCACTGGCAATTAAAAAATGGAAACAATGTTCTTCTGCAGTTTTGGGCATTTTATTGTTGGTTTATGTGTGTGATTTGCATCACTTTCCAATGCATCACTTTCCTATCATTTTAATTTCAGAATGGCCAGACTCCACTCATGTTGGCTGCTGAGCAAGGCAATTTAGAAATTGTCCAGGAGCTTCTCAAGAAAGGAGCTAATTGCAACTTGGAAGATGCAGTAAGTATTAGTGCTTTATGTGATGGTGCTTAACAATAGAGGAAGAAAAAATTTCAAGAGGCAGGCAAAGAAAAGGTATTTAGGTGAGTGTTGAAGGGGGAAAAAAAGAAGTTGGAAAATGATGACGTATAAGAGAAATTTTATCCAAAATTGCTTGGCTCTTTATCCCTCTGTTAAGATTCCTTGTAAAGAATAGGGATATTTAAGATGTTTTAAATGTGTGAGAGTCTGCTGAATGCTGCTGCTGTTTCTCTGGGAAATTGGTAATAGGAAGCTATAATAATAGGGCTTTCAATAGTTGACATGGAAAGATAGGTGGAATAGAGAAATAGAGCATTAAAGACTGGTCCAAGTGATGTTGTGGTATGTTGGTTTTGTTTGGTTTTTTTCTTGATTTTTGGTGTTTTTCAATAAATATTGAGGGAGAATTTAGGTTAAAGGATTATTGCAGGTGAAAGCCATAACACTGACAAAGAAGGATTTCAAATTTATGAATTGTCTTCCTGCCTTTGTGACAGAGGTTGCCTCTAGGTGAAAGATGCCCAGAAATAAGACAGAGGTGTTGTTAAAAAGTTCTGAAAGCTATTTCGTATTCCAGTGAAGAGTGATAAACAGGAAAAAGGACGTTGCTTGTGTGTTTTTGTTTTTTTTTCTTCTACACTTAATTTATAGCAGTGTAGATATCCAGGAGAGGTGTAGTATGAAACCTGCCTTTAAAAAAAAAAAAAAAAAAAAGGCAACCGTGTCTATTTTTTGAGACGTTTTATTACATCTGCCGTAAATGCTACAGTTTCTATTCTTATGGGAGGAACAGTTACCATATAAACTGTTGCTATATTTGTATCATATAGCACAGAAAAGAGTAGTCCCCACCTGGACACAGTTTGAACAGTGGATGGAAGATAAGTGTGATGCAAGAGGAAATGTATCTCCTGAAGTGATTGTAAATCTAAGAAGCTGTCGTCCAAATTCCCCTGTGTATTGGCCCCTTGGGAGCTGTCATCCACTGTATGTGGAGACAGACCACCACCATTTTCTGGGGTCTTGGTTGCCATCTCATCACCACCCAGCAGTTCTGAATGTCTTGACCTCCTTGTCTAATCCTTTGTAGGTGTTGCTTCCTCCGTAAAATTTTTAAGACGTTAACCTGCAGTGAACTGAGGAGTGGAGAGTGACTATTGAATATCACTTAAAAATGTTTTTTTTTTTCTTTTTTCTAGGATAACTGGACAGCTCTTATTTCAGCTGCTAAAGAAGGACATGCAGCTATTGTAGCAGAGCTACTCAATTATAATGTCAGCTTGGAGCATCGGGATTTGGTATGTGTTGTCCTAGTGTAAAAATAAAGTGGGTTCCATCTTTTTTTAAGATTAACAGTTTTGGGAGTTGGGGATTTTCAGTTCTGTAAGACAAATCAAAGATCTTTTATTAAATTATGTACTCCGTGCTGTTAAAATGGAAAATAATATATATTTAAATACTGTTTTTACAGCTGTAAAATAGTTGCTTTAGTGTTAATAAAGGCAACTTGTTTTGCAGGGCAACTTTTTTCCTCTTAATTTGCTTTGGAAAAAAGCTAAACTAAAGAACAGTTTGATTTTTGGGGGGGGTGTGTGTTTTGTGGGGGGAGGAGGAGTTGATTTTATTTTTTTTTTTGTGGTGCTGGGTTTTTTAAAGTATTCTGGTTAAATAAATATTATCTTTTTCCAGAAGATACTTGTCCGTATTTACTTTTTTGCTGTACGACCGTGACTATTCATATAGCAGTCCTTGTTCTCAATATCCTGGAATTTTCATTCATCTTGCCAATTTTTTTATATGGAAAGTGGCGCTATAGTTCAGTCCACCTAAAGAATTACAGAAGTTGCTTACATGATTAATGAAGACGGTTAGGTGCCTCTGAAGAGCTATAGACTTGCCTCCATTGATTGAAGAGGGAATTACGTACGGAAAACCACTAGGGGGAGAGTTCAAGTGCTCACTTTAATTGAAGTTACACTCTCTCTGAAGGCTGAGGCATCTTGCCGTGTTCTACGAATCTAGCTTTTGTTATAACCCAGTAATGGTGAGCACATCCACATGGTCAGTGGTTGACGTCTGGGCCTGTTTCAGTCTGATCTTTTACTTCCCAAAAAGTGTATTACAAAGAAATAAACAAAAATAGTGCTTATAGTTATCAGAGGCATACTGTTATTTTAAAATTAATTTTGCTTACCTGACCCGTCAAGTGCCTTAGAAAGTGAAACATCATTGTCTACTAGTTTACAAACTGAAATGAACACACTGAATCACAATTCTTTCTATCAAAGTTGCTTAAAAATTTGTCTTCAGCAAAGACCATTTAAAAATTTGGTTATCAACTGATTTGCAAGTAAAAAAAAAATATTAGAAATGGTAACAACACAGTCTGTTTAATCAAATCAGATCCGATTGCTACAAAAACATGCTAAGGACAGCCACTCAGCTCATATCCTGGATGCTGCAGTGTCTTTCTCCCACGTAGCCTACAACTGCTTTTTAAAAACTGTTTGTCTAAAGGACAGCAATGGAAGACAAGTCAGGATTTAATGACAGATTTCAAACAGAAGGGCATGCATACATTAAATTAACAGATTCAACCTTCAGCACACAGGAGTTTAACTGAGTTACTGGCTAGAGTCACAGCAAGTTCAAAATTTGAACAGTCTTGAACCATTTCCAAAAATTCCAATGGCTTTTTAATAGTTCCAACAATTAGTGGATATATAAAACAGAGACAGACCTCTCCAGCAGAAGATGCAGCCTGAAGTTAATTGCTCTTTTTAATCCCTTAAGAGGATGTATGATTTGCTGCTTCAAGAAAAAAGGAGCAAGTCTTTACATAGTTACTGTATGAAAGCCAGGTGTCTGTTACACAAATAAAAAATAAACCCTTCAAGTTCACTGATTTGGATTCTAGATTTTTGGTTTAAGGTAGTTTGTTCTTCTTGGTTTGTTTGCCCAGTGATCAGATTCGTATGCACTTCAAGTCTGAATTGTGTGTTTACTGCAAATTCAGGAATGTTTAGGACACGATATTCTCCTAAGCGTTGCATTCAGCAGGAAATTAGTATTTTCAATTGTGTGCTTATTAGAGAAGTATGATTACAAGGTTGCATGGTCAGTCCTCGTTACGTTTTGGACTTGCAAAACAGTCTTAGGACAAATAGAAAATAAAATTAAAGTCACTAATTAGGTTTCTAAAGAATATTTTATGGTGTGTTTGCGTTTCTTTGAATTGTGCTTGCCAGGGAGGATGGACTGCCCTGATGTGGGCATCATATAAAGGCCGTACCGAAGTAGCTAAACTGCTGCTTGAGAAAGGAGCAAATCCAAACATCACAGGAATGGTAAGTTTTAGTCTTAAACATGTCCCCCTCTCCCCCCAAAATGTTTAAAGGCCTGAATTGTACACGCATCTTATTATCTTGATTAAACATTTTGCCTTTTTTGCAATATAATGTTAATCACTGTACTTTATTAATGAAGAGATTTCTTTAAAGATCTGCATGACAGCCACTGGTTTTAATTAAATTTTTTTTAAGACAGTCGAATGTGTAACTTTTAATAAGATTCAAATTAGCAGGAGAAGAAATAATAGAAAAGATAAGTAGCATATCGAATGCTACTTGTATAACAGTTGTTATTTTTCTGTGTCTGTGTAAGTTAATGGGATAACTAATATGTGCAATTTGGAAACAATAATTTGTTTTAATTGTTTCAAAATAGTTACCAAATGGACTAGATCATATATTTATACACCATACATGTCAGAGAGAATTAAAAAACTAAGATTTTGAGATTTATTTTATAAGCATTTTCTATAAAAGTATAGGTATATTGAAACTTAAATGAACAATTTGTTTTTATGGTCAGCTCTGTGGTGTTTGAGGCCACAGCAAACAATCAGGTAAGAACACTAGTCACGTTCCTTTCTCATGGTGGATTCCATCTGGTTTGCAGATGCAGCCTCTGACATGACTGATCTGCAGTCCTGGTTACTCAGGGATATTGCATGGCTGTCTCCTTCTCTCTTAGATTACAAATGTTTATGTTAAGGATGTGAATTTTTAAACCTTGTTTAAGGAGTTACAAACCAAAATTGATTCAGAACAGTAGACGTCTTCCTAGACATCATCTAGACAATGTACTGGGCAAGAGTTATTGATACAAAGTTAGATATATTTCTGTATATTCCTTCTTCTAGGGGTTTATCATCTCATGGAGCATTGTGGTCTATATCATTCATGAAAAATAATTAAGATTCTGTTTTTGTTTGTTTGTTTGTTTTTTTTAATTCTTTAATTCTAAGCAATACAGTGTTTATCCAATTATTTGGGCAGCAGGACGGGGCCACTCAGATATAGTACATCTTTTACTACAACATGGAGCTAAAGTGAACTGCTCTGACAAAGTAAGTTATATTCATGTAATACTTAATTTCTTTAATGCTTGATACATTTCTTGTAAATTTTTATTACAAAAATAAATCTATGAGTTTTTGATTGGAAAAACACCCACTGTTATTTGCCCATATGATTAGAATTAGTGTGCAAATAAGTCATTATACTTGCAATAATTTTTTCCATAGGATGCTGAAGATGGTTGTGAACATTGGTTTCAGTGGAGCGTATTTCTGTTTTCTAAGCTATTGGAAACCTTCCTGTCCTAGGTTGCGTAGAAAAATAATTCTTACAGCTATCTTCTAAAAAGAAAAAGTTAAAATGACTTTTCAAATGCTCGTGTTAATTCACAAGATAACATTATATCTTTGTAAAAGCTAAAGCAATAAAGTATAGGATGAATCCTAGATTGTAGGAGATACTAAATACAGAGAGCAGTATGATAAAAATGTTATAAATATTTTTTCAGTATGGAACCACCCCACTGGTTTGGGCAGCAAGGAAGGGTCATTTGGAGTGTGTGAAATACTTGCTGCAAATGGGAGCTGATGTTGATCAAGAAGGAGCCGTAAGTAACTGTTTGTTGTCTGGTGGTAAGGTGTGGGGACATACATCTGCGTGCCCGGTTTTATTTTATACTACAAATAGCAAGAAATGCATGAAACAATGTTGATGTTTGAGTATATTACTTTCCAGCTATTTGCAAATTGCATTTGAAGATTATACGAACTTCTTTGTGCCTTTTAATAAAAATATGTGTACGTAGGGAGTGGTATTGACAGTTGACACGCTGTTATATAAAGTGTAAATTTTGATGAACATAAATGAATTTAGGTTATTGTTCTCTGAAGGTTAACACTATCAAAATTAATTCAGTACTTAAGCCTGATAGGTCAAACAACTTATTCCTCAGAGCTACTTGAAAAGTAAATCAAACACAACACATCTTTTGAAAATAATAATGGCTGTTATGCTTTCTCAGAAGTTGGAATTTTTTAGGTTTCAGGTGAATATTGTTTTTAAATAAAACAGATTTTAATTCTTTTGTTTTATAAAACACTTAAAATGCTTGTAAAAAAAAAAAAATCAGTAAAAGTTAAGTGGAAAATTAGGACCAAATAGCAATTAGGAATTGGTATTCATATGACTGTTTCTGAAGTTTGTGGGTGGCATTGGCAGACATGGGTGCTCTGATAATACTGTATTTCCATATGACAAGAAAATTATTTCACCATGTGACATTCAGGAGTTAGAATAAACCGATCTTAGCTTTACTGTTCGCATTTGAAGTATATGCTATAGGACTTACTTTATTTCTTCTTTAAAAACAGCATAGCAGTGCACTTTAAAACATACAACTGAAGTAACATTTGGATGGTTAAGAAGTAACATCAGTGAGTGTTCTTCTGTTATTTAAACTGCTGATACCCCCTGTACAATAAAATCTGTTGTTTTTGTTTAAAGAATTCTATGACTGCGCTTATTGTAGCAGTGAAGGGTGGCTATACTGACTCGGTAAAAGAAATACTGAAAAGGAACCCAAATGTAAACTTAACAGATAAAGATGGAAATACAGCTTTGATGATTGCATCAAAGGAGGGGCATACTGAAATTGTGCAGGATCTTCTTGACGCTGGAACTTATGTGAACATTCCTGATAGAGTGAGTAAATTTTCATCATAATTGTAATTTTTGTATATATGTAATAATAATACATACTTAAATACTGGTGTACACAAATTTGTGGGTACGTGATTTCTTTGGCTTTCTAATTTTTCTGCCACCTAGGGGTATTTTTATGTATTGCGATTTTACAAGTATGTTAAGTAGAAAATGTTGCTGTGTGGAGGTAAAGATAAACTACAGAAACTACTCTTTTTCTTTGAGATTCTTGAATTGTGAGTTTCCATATGACATGGAAATGGTTTATGGTTGTATATTTGTTGTATCTGTAACATAAGGCTAATACTGAACTAACTTGCAGGTTTGGGGTGGGGGTTTTGTGTATTAATACAGGTGGTAGTGCTTAGTGGTAGTTAAAATTGTAAAACAATGTATGTTATAAAAAGAATGTATTTCATTCAGCGTGTACCTTTACCATTTACAATGAAACTTTTTACTAGGAAACTTGTATACATTAGAGGAAGACTTCAGTTCTGGGTTAAGACATGTCAGTGTAACTGTTGAAAGTTGTGCTGTGTACCTGAGCTGCGATTGCATTGTTCAGCAGAGGTGTGCAGGATGGGCAGTGACCAGAGGGTGAATCTGCTTGCTAGCCACTTGGGGATTTATTTGCTTGCTTATATACATGCTTTGGGCTGTCTAGAGCGTCCTTTTGATAGTCAGATTTTTCTGAAGTGTCAGAGGCAGACCAGGCACTGCACCCTTGGGGCTGTAAGTGGTTAGATACTTAAGCTTGGGTGCTTCTGTCAAGATCAGTGTTTTAGTTCAGGGGCTGAATGCCTGGTCCCTAAATTGAATTGCTTGGGGTTGCAGAGAAGAGAGGAAAACCTCCTAATATTTGCTTCGCAATTTTAAAAGGATTTTTGCATGCTTTTTACTGTATTTCAAGTTTCAGCTTAGTGCTTTTCTTAGATGGTTATGTACTGAGCTGGTGTTGCATGTGACAACAATTTTGATCTGAGGCACATATCAAAGCAAAACTCTAAATATTTAAGAAAATATATTGCAGTCTCCCTTTCCGCCTCTTCTGTCACAAAATTCTACCACTGTCTGCATTCCTATGCTCTTAGGAAGGATAAATTATAGCTTTCAGTACAGCTGACTGTATTCCAAAAATACGTCAAACAATGGGTAGCCTTAGTTTCAGATGCTAGAGTAGATTTTGATAAGGAAAATTTCTTGGTTTGCAGCCAGGTATATGACTCTGGTTGACAGGGGTCTACTACTACCCTGAACTTTCTAGCTGAATTCCACACCTGTGAGACACACTTATCCCATTCCATCATAAAAGAAGTGTTAGGTAATTTCAGGATTTCATTTTCTGAAATTCTGACATATCCTTAAGTGTGTTAAAATCAGAAGCCTTAAGCAGAATTGTAACTTTTTTTTACGTATCTACAACTCCATTTATCACAGCAAAATATTTATTTCTTTTGATAAATTTGAGATAAAATCAGCCTTTTGCTTCTTTTCTTTATAACAGCATAGTGTATGTAAACAGGATAGCAGTCAAATCTGCACAAAAAAAGGGATAAAATTCTTTAAAATTGTTGAAGATCTTTTGTCAGCTGTGAAACATCTAAAGGAGACAGCCAACATTCTTGTCTGATTGTAAAGAGTTTTTATTACTGTGAGTAATTACTTGTCTGATTGTAAAGAGGTTATTACTGTGAGTGGTTGGTCTTCCTATGAAGACAGAGAACAGCTGGATTTTTTTTGTATTCATCATCAATTGTGCTGTTACATTTTAGGATAGTGGTTTAAGCTGGACTTATTTTCGGGGTGTTTGTTTTGCCATAAATATATATTATTTCATCTCTTTGCAAAAAAAATATAAAAAAGGAGTCCAGAATATTTTCTTTTATACGCTTGTTTTTGCAGAGATAACTATTTTTTTGTATCTTTCATTAAAATGAGTGCAGATTTCTTAATGTAAATAGGCATAATGTATATTTTGAGGCTATGATTTAGTCTGTGTTGCTTTTCTTTTTGCTAAACAGTATTAATTCATCTTCAATATTTTTTCACCATTTTTCTAGAGTGGAGATACAGTGCTGATTGGGGCTGTCAGAGGAGGTCACGTTGAAATTGTGAGGGCCCTTCTCCATAAATATGCTGATATAGATATCAGAGGTCAGGTAAGTACAACAATGTACATGTTAGAGAATTTTGAATACTAAACAATTATATTATGTTTCTAAAAACCAGGTCTTTAAAAACTTGCTCAGTCTACTCTCTAGGAAACTGGGATTCCCATCAGACATTAAAAATACATCAAGTTACTGTGCAGTTTTTAAGATAGAAGACATATGTAATCGTAACGACTTGTTAAGCAGCATTTTTTTCGGTTAATTTACATAATGCTTGAAAAGCAGAAGATGTAAATTGAACTTATTTCATCTGCACTATTGAACAAATTTAAAATAATGAAATACTTAAACTCCCGCTTAATATTATTATTTTAATACTTAATATTTTAATTTTAATATCAATATATTAAAATCCACCTTAGATCATATCTGTTGTCAGTGCAGTTCTGTCACTGTGCTTGATTGGTTCTTGTCTCCTTCGTTAACTTCCTTTCTCACATTAAGCAGTGTTGTCAGTGATTTCCATGTTTTCAGCCTACCCCTTCTTTCTTTTTTTGTCCTTTGATTAAGGTATTGTTTTTATTCTTCTACTGAAAGCTCTCTTACTCAGCAAGATACTTGTTTTTATCGTTAGATTCAACTTGCTTTCTTTTGCTTGAAGCTATTCAAATCACTCTGCTTGCAGGCACATATGTTCTGCAAATTTGGACACAAAACTAACTAGTCGCTGTGAGCTGCAAAGATTCAGTACCTGCTGTTGATACAGAGCCTCTCTGAGAGGCCAAGGAGCTTTTAGTTTGGAGAAGTAGTAGTGTAGTCTTCTAACCTGCCATTGGAAACTGGGAATTGTGTGTCTCAGCTCCATGCTGACATGGATCTGTAAATCTGGAGCTTTTCAACGTCTTGATGTGACCAAGGCAATACAGAAGCAGCAAGAGGACCCAGCCTCCTTGGAGATGAGGAAGCTTGTGACTTCTGGCAGTGGGAGGCTGTCTGTATGGCCATTTGCAGTGGTTCATCTAGTGAATGTATTTGTGGCCTTGTTGACACAACAGGAGTGAGAACCATCAGAGGAAGATTCTGGCTGTGCACTTCAGATCTCCAGATAAGGACCAGCAGTCTCAAAATTGGTGATGAGCGCTGGTGTTTAGCAACCCCTCTGCTGTTCGGCCCTGCAGCATCTGTCTGCTAGGCAGACCTGTTCTGGGGAGATATCCTGCCTGCCCAAATCCATGATGTTCCAGAAAGATTGCTGAGTCTTGTCCAGCCTTCCAGCAACTGTGTTCCTTGCTGCTCATTCATTCACACGGACACTAGTCAGGGGAGACGTTGAGCAGATAAAATGTGACTACAGGGCTCTGGGAGTGAGTGTTGGGGCAGTGGGGGTCTCATGTGGTGTTCTCAGCCCTTTTGGTAAGGAGGAAGGGCCCAGCTGGGAGCAACTGGCAGACCAGTGTCTGGCTGTGCAGCTGATGATGCTAGTGAGGAGTCAGCTTCCTCAGGCTGGTGTGTTGCTGGAAGCCACCTGACTGAAGGACAGAGGACACAAAACCCAGGTGATCAGAGAAGAAAGAAATCTTACTGACCAGGCTTGTGAAACTGTTGAGAAAGGCTTTAAACTCAGTTTGCTGTGAAGCCCATGAGTGAGAGAGGAAGAGCTGCAAATGAAAGAAGCAAGCAAAGGAGAAGGCTGCAAGGGGAACGTTGGCATTCTTGCTTAGAAGCAGGTGTACGTTCAGAGGCTTTTCTTAAATGTCTCTACACAAGTGTGCATCAAATGGAAAGAGTCATGGTGTAGTCACTAGGCTACAAAAAGATGCAGGCATGGAGACTTCCTGAGATAGCACATTGCCGGGGAAAAAACCCGAAAACCCAGATGATACAAGCAGATTTGCAGCTATCAACTATTCCCCCTGCTTCAGTGATGCAGTGTATGGCTGATCTGCATTCCGGTACTTTGTGTTGACTTTCAAATCCATCTACTTTTACAGCTTTCCAGCTTGTATGGCCTGTTTTTAGGCCAGCCGACCAATTCAATGGTTTTATTAGACTATACTGTAAAATTGAGAACAAAATGGAAATTACTTTTTTAAAAGGCCTGGAAGTGGTCAGCACTTCCATGTTCAAATAGAAGAGAAATCTTTTTTTTTTTTTTTAAAAAAAAAAGGCTGCAGGGAAACATGACTTGCATAATAGGGGTAAAGAAGGCAACACTCTGGAAAAAGTTGTTTTCTTTCATTAGAAAACTTGTATATTTGAGTTACAAACAAATACTCATATGTAGTTTTGGAAACTGTTTCAAGACAGGCTAAATCTACTTGGATTGTTAAAGCTCTTTTTTTGCACAGGTTTTTAAAATAGATTTGTGTTCTCTAGCCAGATTTCCATTCCTGCTCCAGAGTTCTACTGGTGTGCCCGTTAGATTTGGTAGCATTTCCCCTAGCTGTGAGCTGTGCTAGAATTTGCTGTATTGTGTGCTGTTTTCAATATAGTGATTGTACTTTATATATAGTTTTTGAAATTAATCCAACTGAGTGAAAGTACTGACAACATTTAATACTCTTTTTTTGCAGGATAATAAAACTGCTTTATACTGGGCAGTTGAGAAAGGAAATGCTACAATGGTGAGGGATATCTTGCAATGCAACCCTGATACTGAAACATGTACAAAGGTAATGATTACAATTTTAATGGAATTGCTTTGTTTAACATGTGTTCTCAACCCCTATGTGATGTTAAGACCATAATACCAAATTCGGTTTTTGTGAAGTGTTGATACCCTGCATGCTGTAAAATAAAAAAATAATTTCTTCTGAAACACGGAATTTATTTTTATCAATGGTAACATCCCTTTAGTTGATAAACATCACCTTCTACTAAAACTCAATAGTAGGGAAAGTGTGGATGGTTTACCTCAGCATCATTGACATGACCAGCAATAAGGAGTAGAGAGCAGGTGCTACTGGAAACTGAGGAAAATAGGTTTCTGATATTACTAAGAATGAAAGTTTAGACCACAGTTTACTGCATGTGCAGGAATAAAAAAAATAGGGGAAGTAGTATGTACAGCAGTGAATTGCCTCTTCTATGAGTCTCTTTTCAAACATCTTGTATTATATCTGAATCTTGTTTTCTGTTTGACACTGTTATTAACAGAAATGTATTTTGTTCTGTGGTTCTAACCAATGTGGAATACAGGGCCTGTGATACTTTCGCAGTAATGTATGTACTGAAATGTTGTTATTCACACAGTAACATATTTAAATAAAAATTGTCTTAAAAGTTTGGGACTTAATTTGTTACGCTATCACTAGTTTTTGCTTGGTTTTGAGTATACAGAAAAGATCTTTTTATTAAGCCTTTATTTTTTCCTTTTAGGACGGAGAAACACCGCTTATAAAGGCAACCAAGATGAGAAATATTGAAATAGTGGAGCTTCTTCTGGATAAAGGAGCTAAGGTCTCTGCTGTAGACAAGGTAAAGAATATTTGTTTGTTTACTTTAGTAAGTTTAATCATTTTAGTTTTGAAGCAGAATTTTGTAGTGAACTGTCAAGGCTAATACAGAAAGAAAGCTTCCCATATGCTTAATAATTAAGTAGACCATAACGCTTAAATACTTAGTCTCCCATATGCTTAATAATTAAATAGATCAGAATACTTAAATATAAATTAATTCCCAACATTAATATAATGAATTTTTTTTGTTTGTATTAGGGTGCTTTTAGTAATATTAAAAAAAAAAAATATTCCAGGTCAGGAATAAAAATTTCACAGATAGGAATACTAATTCTTAATACACTTGAAAAAAGAGCATAGAGAATGGTTGTTATTTGTCACTGATGTTTGGTTTTGATTAGTAGACTTTAAACCAGGCAATGCCAAGGACAAATACAATGGTTTGTTGCTGTCCTCTTATGCATTACCTACTTTGATTTTAAACCTTTTAAATACAGGAACATTTATTTGATACTTTTTTAACCTCTTAGTATTATATTTAGGGCCAATATGTAATAACGTCGATTTCATGTAGTAAGGAAACTTCTACAGGAAAGTTTTTTGGAGAAATCTGAGCAGACATTGAAATAATTCTAACAAGCAGTACCTCTTGTTCCAAACCAGTCTCTGAATTTGATAGTAGACACTTGTTTCTAAATAGAGACTATGGTTTTCATGAACCGTAAGATATTGTTATAAACATTCAAGAAAGAAGATAGTGCCTTAGATTTAGCTGTCTTTTCTGAAACTTTTGTACTGCTTTTTCAAGGGGAAAAAATGCTTGCTGTAAGGTATTAATGCTGTTGAGAATACCTTGAGATGTATTTCAAGTAAATAATGCATCCAAAATGATGTGGAACATACGGTCTGTTCATAATCTTAGGAATTTATGTTAGATATTACTAATTTTTCACTTAATTGCAGAAAGGAGATACTCCACTTCATATCGCCATTCGTGGAAGAAGCCGTAAACTTGCTGAATTACTCTTAAGAAATCCAAAAGATGGTAGATTGCTTTATAGACCCAACAAAACAGGAGAAACACCTTACAATATTGACTGTAGCCACCAGAAGAGTATCTTAACACAGATATTCGGAGCCAGTAAGTATAAGTATTTAATTTTATATTTTTTTAATCACTTGTATATTGAGAATTGAGTTTATTCAACTCTATATTGAAATGTGAAAAACCATTTAGTTTTTTTAGTATTCCAACTAATGGCAGAGCTTTAAAAAAATCCCTTGCAAAAAGTTCATCATTCTAAAAGCTTAACATAAATCAGATGTACCTTGTATTTTTGACTTTTGACATTGGATACTGTGCAACTTCTGTTGATTGTTTTGTTTTTACTTAGGTCTTGCTTGTGTAGGAATTAATTTCTTTAACTTGCTGTGATTTGTGGTTTTGTTTCTCTCTCTTGTGGTAAGCTGTAATGACCTTTATAATTATGTAACATTCATGTGGATGGTTTAAAATTCCTTTGAACAAGAATGTAGGAGTATATATACAAATATAGGTGAACCTGTCATGATTTTATGTATGAAAGTTGTCATATTGAAGAGATTTCTTAAAGCAAAGTTCTGTAACATAGTATTCATATTACAGGACACTTGTCTCCCACGGAATCTGACGGTGACATGCTGGGTTACGATCTGTACAGCAGTGCTTTGGCTGATATTCTGAGTGAACCAACCATGCAGCCACCTATCTGCGTAGGCTTATATGCACAGTGGGGAAGTGGAAAATCCTTCCTGCTCAAGAAACTTGAAGGTAAAATTTGATTTAGCCTTTTCTGTAGGTTCAAATCTATCTATGAAAAGCATCACAAGGGAGCTGCCAGTTTTTGCGACAGCCGTTGGTCCATTTAATGTTGTATCCAGTCTCTGTTTCTGTAATGAAAGGATTTAAATTTTAGTGTGGTCAGTTCATCCATTGGTTGCTTTGTTAATTTATACAATGTCACGACAGTCTTTAAGTGTTGCTGTCCATTGTCCTCTGGGTTTCCTGCAGCAGTGAATCTACACTTTAGGTACTGCTGAAAATATGGCTGCTGAAATATGCCTTGCTGAGGGTGTTTGTGTGTCAAATCAGGTTCAGACCTCTTTTTGCTGCATGTCATCTTTTTGCTGTGTGTCATCTTTTTTCCTTTTTTTTTTTTTAAGAATAAATTCCAGACTATTAATATTGTTTCTCTGTAGTATATTTTCTCTGCATCTAGTTTTCTTCCTCTGCCCCCTTATTTACTTTGAGCTTTTTGAACTTTCTGAAATGACAGAAGAAAGCAAATACAGCATATGAAGAGTGTCAATGCTTTTCACAGTGGAAATAGGCGTCTTATTTACAGTTTTGGTTTTTTTCTAACAAAGGATGTTTTTCTGAGACGTTTCAGTATGATTCAAAGTACTTTCTGCTGTTTCTGTGTTTTTAAAAGCTTCTATATTAGTCAAAATGGGGTCTCTGCGTTCATTTTGTTCAACTGATGCCCCATGTCATAAACAAAAAGTGGTGTGCATTTTTGACTCTGATGTTTATTGTTGATGAGATATTACTTTTTTAGAACACTTTGCCATCATAAAATATGTTTTAAACTTTTGAAGGAGAATAGAAAATGGCACGGCTTTTAATATGCCTGCAAACATATGAAATCTGCAGCAGACAGTGCAAGTATTATTACTTAAATGGTTTCATACATTGCATGCATGAAAACTTAGGGTTTTGCATTAACATTTGAAGAATTCAAGCATCATTGTCTTTTTTTTTTGATGAATAATAGGGAAAAGTTATGAAGTCTACTAAAAAAGTGTTTCTTTTCAAAGATGACCATTATAATACCTTCTTTGCTTTCTGTTCTAGAGTGATTTAACATGTTAACTCGTTTTGTCTTTTTGTTTTAGATGAAATGAAGACTTTCGCCGGACAGCAGATCGAACCTCTGTTTCAGTTCTCCTGGCTTATTGTATTCCTCACACTTTTGCTGTGCGGAGGTTTGGGTTTATTGCTTGCTTTCACAGTGGATGCAAAGCTTGGAATAGCGGTGTCACTCAGCTTATTAGCAGTTCTCTACATTTTCTTTAGTAAGTCTTATTTTATATGAAGTTTGTGAAGGTTTTAATCTATTTTTGGAATGCAGTATTGTTTTGTAGACAAGCTTTGTGATTCAGAAAAAATACTAAATATTTTTGCAGAAAATAGGACCCTTTTGCACCCTTTCCTCGTGTTTTGCATGTAATTTGTGAAAGGGCACTCCTGAAAAGAAAGAAGAATTTTGTTTATTAACTTTATTATTTTACTCTTAGGATTCTCATTTTTAGCCATAACCATTAAAAATTCATTCAATTCCTTTTATGCAACTCCATGCTTTAGCTGTTCAAATTTCATGGTTCTTTCAGCTGTAAACATTGACTAAAATATAGCCAAAACATCTTTTTTTTATTATTTTTTAATATTTTAGCTGTAATTTACTTTGGTGGCCGAAGAGAAGGTGAGAGCTGGAACTGGGCCTGGGTGTTAAGTGCAAGATTGGCAAGACATATTGGATATTTAGAGTTACTTCTCAAACTCATGTTTGTGAACCCGCCGGAATTACCAGAGCAAACCACTAAAGCTTTACCTGTCAGGTTAGTTATTTCGTTTATTTACTCTTGAATTAATAATTCATGTTCACTCTGATATTTTTCAGACTGTGCATGTTTGTCTTCCTATGAAAAGCTGTTGAAATTCCTGTTTGAAAAACAGTAACCCTAGAAGATCATGTAGCTAAATTTTTCATTCTGAAGAAGACGATAGTGTTTTTGAGAAAAACTCTCTGCCAAAGTCAGTAAAAGTTACTGCTTTCTAGTATTCGGGGTTTTGACTATCATACTAATAAAAATTTGTAGAAGACAAACTAAGAATTCGGTTTTCTGGCACAGCTTACTGTTTCACTGATTACTTTTGTTAACTAATTGTTTTATGGTTTTTTTTTTACTTTCCCCTTAAGTAGAGCATCAGACTGCTCAAAGCTTCCAGCGTACCTGAAAGCAAGAAAATTTATGCCATGTGTTTTATAGTTTTGTTTAGTCTTATTGTTTAGAAACTTGTATTTTAGTCTCATGGTGCTTTTATGTGATCTTGTTCTGTTTTGTTTTGTTGGTTGTTTTTTTTTTTTTAATCCTCCATAAATATTTGCAAATAGCTTGGAATGCAATTTTAGAAATACTTGTCAATGTTATGTTTTGCATCATGAAGATATTTTTATGTTTTTACTGCCATCTGAGGTGCCATTAGTGATGTGATCATTTTCATCTTTTTAAGAAATCAAATTTTAGAATAAGAAGTGGGGCAAAGAAGAGTTTGATAACAGGAGAAGAAACAAATACTTCAATGCTATGTAGTGTTTAAAAAAAAAAAAGTATTTAAGTATTTTACATTTTGTGCCACTTGAAAAGACTTAGCTTCAGAGACGCAGGAAGATTTTTCGTTTTGGTTGCTAGAAAATATCTAAAGCTTTCTGAAGTATACAAAATATGTGGATTTTTCTCTTTCAGATTTTTGTTTACGGACTACAATAGACTGTCCAGTGTAGGTGGAGAAACGTCATTGGCTGAGATGATTGCTACCCTCTCTGATGCATGTGAAAGGGAATTTGGTTTCTTAGCAACAAGGCTATTTCGAGTTTTCAAGACAGAAGATACACAAGGTTTTTATTACCTGAATGACATTTCCGATTATTCCATTTCAGTGCATTGCTATCAGGGTTCTGTTTTTCACGTTATAAGCTCTTTTTAGAAACTGTTCTAGCCATGCAGCAATTCGTACAGAAGGGGAAACTCTTTGCATTGTTTTGGAGAAAAAAATGGGCTGTTTTCTTTGCTTATCTTGATTTTATTAATATAATATCTCCTGTGAAGTATAGTTTTCAGAGGTGTCAATGGAAATGCATATTTATATTGCATCCTTTTAGATGCAGCATGGTATTTTTCCATAGCAATTGAGTCATTGTGTCTGATTCAGATAAAGGGAAAAGTATACTTTTGTGTACTGCTAAAAGAAGTTTCTATTTGGTTTATTAGATTTTAATTCAGAGCTTTTATGAGTGACCACTGCTTATACTGGGAAATAATAAACGTGTAGAACGTGTCGATCCAAAACTATAAATTGCTGTGATCAGCACTGGTAAGATAGGATGAAATATTCCTACTTGATCCAAATGGAACAAACTATTTTCTGCTGTCCCATTTTTAGATTTCTGAAGAGAATTTGCAGAACAGAGTATGATATTGTGAAGAAAGGGAATTCTTGAGTCATAGAGTATTTATTTCTACTTTGAGTTCAGTTTCAGTCAGTTACTTCTCATTTCATTTTGACCTTGACTGCAAATTGAGGAATCTGTTAGATGCTGTCTCCGCTTACAAAGTGAAACGTTTAGACTCTCCTGTCTTGCAGAGGGTGGAAAAAACATGCTATTGTGCTGAACACCACTTACTCTTCTTTGTTATTTCTCAAATTCACTGAATGTTCTTTAGGAAAGCGGTATGTGGATTTTTTCACCCTTATTTCCATATTAAACGTTCTGCAGTTCTTCTCCTTAACCTCTGTGAAACGGCTTTCATGATGCTGTAATTTCTCCCAAAGTTGACTTGAGAGTGGCAGTGTAGTACTTTCATTTGTAATCCTATATTTCTCTTGTATTCCTTGGCTCTGTTGCCTTCCTGTGGTCTTCCTATTTATCTAATTGATTTTTTTTTTATTTTATTTTCCGTTTTTGATGATCTTGCACATCTTCTCCTTGTCTCCAGATGTTTATAGGTCTAGGGTCATAGGTTTTTTCTCTCTGGGTGTTCACAGAAATTGCATATTGGTTTCTTCTTAGTCTCCTGTAAGATACAGAGACAGGAGATAATTTTTTCTATGTCTGTAAACTCGCAGACAGGCCCATGCAATTGACATTTCATTGTTGATGATTCCTAAGTCTGTCTCTAATCCTGTTCTATCTCTTTCTAGCTAGAGGAAGCTTAAAGCCCTACTTCAAGATGTCTAGAACTGAATGTAATTATAACTCAGCTGTTATTCTTCTCTTCTTGCCACTCACTCCTCTCGCTATGCATTTCTGTTGCTTTGTCCTGCATCACAATCCGATCTGTCACATATGTCCAGCTCATATCCCAGTCTAGGATATCATATGTGGGCTGTGTATAAACCTTGGATATTCTTTCCGTGTAGCAAACTTAAAATTTGATTTTTTCCATTCCAGTTCAAATATTGATTTTTAGCTGTTAATTTTTTTTTATCAGATTATTGCTATATTCCGTTCTTTGTTATCAACAAATGTGTACAGAAGATGTGAACCTTCTAGATGTGCACATCACTAGATGTGTCCACGTCCTCGAGGCGGAGGCTGCTACTTTGGAAAAAAGCTATTTCTTTGATCACTACTTCAGCTGTGCTAACCTCCAACTGCAATATTTCTTCGTCTCTTCCTTATCAATCCAACTGAAGTCAGGAGGTCTCTATTCTTTACTGAGGCCCTTGTGATCTATCCAAACCTTCCATCTGCTGTCCACCCTTGTTTGTGTATGCTTTAGCATGGAAGAAAGGATAGTCTCAGGTTGTAGCTTGCAATTTTGATTTAGTTCTCCAGTGGCACCATTAGTACTAGGTAATGTATCGTGTTTCTGTTTAAAACCGATAATTACCTTACTGTTTTCCTAGGATTTACTTGTATGAATACACTTTACTGAGATACGTCACAAAGGGGATGAAACCACTGATATGAAATCTATTTAATAAAGATCATTTCCATCCAGTGTGGATTTCTTGAAACAATGGAAATAAATTGAAGATTAAAGGAATATTTCCATAATTTATAAGAATTTTGGCAAATTTAGACAATTTTTTTCACGTGTTTGTGACTGGGTGGTAACCCTGCGGTAACCTTCTGTGCAAGTTAGTGTTTTATGAGAAGTATGCAAGTTAATAGATTTTGTACTCACCTGTAATTACATTTTTACATTCATTTTAACAACAAATACTTGTTTCCTAGGTAAAAAGAAATGGAAGAAAACTTGCTGTCTCCCTTCCTTTGTGATTTTCCTGTTCATACTGTCTTGCGTTGTTTCTGCAATTGCCCTGCTGGCTATTTTTAATGTAGAACCAGCCAACATGACAGTAAATGTTATTCTTATATCAGTTACCTGTGTTGTTGGTTTGGCCTTTATCTTGAATTGTCGCACATGGTGGCAAGTCATGGATTCAGTTTTGAATTCTCAAAGAAAACGTCTTCACAACGCTGCCTCCAAGCTTCACAAGTTGAAAAGCGAGGGGTTCATGAAGGTAAGCATTTATATGAATCGACCATTAAAAGAATTGAAACAAAAACCCAAACCTGTAGCCTTCTCAAGAAGGGGCACCATTTATTTAATCGGGCCAAGTCTCGCAACATTAGAATGAACCTTGGTGAGTTTTTACTGAAGGGAATACTTCTGTTCCACTGGTAATTATGCTTTGTCTTCGTACAAGATCTGTCTGCCCAAGCAGGAATGTTAGGTTTTGATTAAGTTTTCAGTTTCTAATTTTATTTTTGCTGGGAGGAAGGTACTAGGAAGACAATTGTTCTAAATGATCAGTAGTTAGTAAAACCTTGCTTTAGATCATAGGATTAGAAAGAATAACCTTTAAAATATTCTAAAGGTGAAAAAACAAGCCTAACGTTGGCTGTCTGCAAGACCTCTTTACTAAGAAAGGCAGGATAGGACTGAAAGAACATTCAAAAACGGTTCATGTATTTAATGAAAAATGGTAGAAAATACTATTGTTTAGCTGGGTTATATCTAAATTGATAGAAAATGTTCCAGAGAGTTCCTCATATGACTTATGTCATCTTAATGTGCACATTTAAGATATATCTAGTGGTGAATAGATCAGATTTTAATGTCTACCTATTAGTTGCTGAAATTAAGGCACGTGAATTCCACCTCTGTTTTTACGCTAAGGGTGGTTGTTAAATGTGTAACTTAATGTTGAAAAACTTTATAAATCTTCAGATTGTATATCCTGAATAGGAATGACTGATTTCCTTGACTGGAAGGCAGATAGAAAATTGTAGTGTACATTTTATGCAAAGCAATTTTTGAGGATTAGCTGAAGCTACAAATACTTTTTTGTTTACTCTTGGAATACTGATTTACAGTGCATAAGTATTACTTTATTTTTAAATAACATTATAATGGATTTTAAATAAGGGTAGTTTGTTACGTTAAAGTGGAATATGGAGTTCTGCTGTACATTTTTGTGCAAATAGGAAATTAAAATTTTGGAAGTGACATTTTAGGACTTTGGGTATTTATAAGTGTTTATTTTTGTAATCTTATTGAAGTATTTTTGGGGAAAGTAGCAATCTGCAAAAGGAATTATATGCATTTTTGTGAGTTTTAAGTATTATAGACATGTCTCTTCTGTCTTTACTTTTAATTTTTATAGGTTTTGAAATGTGAGGTGGAACTGATGGCCAAAATGGCAAAAACCATTGACAGCTTCACTCAGAACCAGACAAGGCTTGTTGTAATTATTGATGGATTGGATGCTTGTGAACAGGACAAAGTTTTACAGATGCTTGATACTGTGAGTTGGATCATTTTGTAAAGATGATCTCTGGATTATCTGGGTGAACTCTTCCATAGATGAGCTCAGATACACATGATTATTGTGTATTTTCTGTAGAAAGAAGGCATACAAACAGAGTCTGTGTGTGTAGTCTTTTAACGTTTGTGTAGATTGGCGTAATGGTAATACTAAGTGTGACGGGTTTTAAAAGTTGAAAATGAAATCCCAGTAGGGACTGTACATGTTAATACTTGTGAAAAGTTGTGAAATAATCATATGTAAATTATTGAAAATTAATATCCTGTTGAAACAAACTTAGAACGTTTGGAGAATTTTTCATACCTTAGGTGAAAAATACTGAAATGCTAAACGTTTGGGGGGGGCTAGGACATTACTGTGTGATCCCTTCTTGGTGATGACTTCACTGTAACTACTACTGTTAATTTGTCAAGTGTGCTTATTTCTAATTGTGGGTAAGTTCCAAACATAAGATATCTCATGTTGAAGAAACTGACATCTCTATATATCTCTTGTCCTCTCAAGTTTATAACTGAAACCGAATGAATATAAAATGTTGAGTCAGATGTTCAAATGATCCACAGTTACTATTATTAACAAGGTGTGCTGTCTGCTTTTTTACAGGTGCGAGTCTTGTTTTCAAAAGGCCCATTTATTGCTATTTTTGCAAGTGACCCACACATAATAATAAAGGCTATTAACCAGAATCTCAACAGTGTTCTACGTGATTCAAACATAAATGGACATGATTACATGAGAAACATAGTCCATTTGCCCGTTTTTCTGAATAGCCGAGGACTTAGTAATGCAAAAAAACTGATGGTAGCTTCGACAACCAACGGGGATATTCCTTATACAGATAATGCAGGTAAGGTTATGCAGGAGAATGATATAACAGTTACAAAACTAATGTTAAAAAAATCTGGTTTTTTTGGAAAAAATTAGTTAAATAATTGTCAGATAATTAGTGTTATTTTATAGATCAGTCAAATGTATACGAATGGAGAAAATGCCTGCCTTTTTGTTTTCTTTTCCAAAGGATTGCATGAAGATGTTGACAAGAGAGTTTCTCAGAACAGTCTTGGAGACATGACCAAGCTTGGTAGCAAAACTGCTCTCAATAGGCGGGTGAGAAAGACTACTTTTTTTTTTTTTTTTTTAGACTGAATGGGGATGCTGGTAATACCTCTTTTTTTCTATTCTTTTCTTTTTTCTTTCATGTTTTTGATCATGTCAACTTGGAAAACTTACCAAACCATCTTATGACATTAATACAAATGATCCATGTAGGAAAGGTACATTCTTAAATCAGTAGAATGATGCTCTATCAAAGAGGAAGAAGCTTTCTTGCTCCCCAAAATGTTCTTTTCGCAAATACTTAAATTTATCCCTCTGTGAATGCTGAGATGATACAGGATACCGGTAGTAGCTATGATTGATGTATGTGTGTTTATTTTGGATTTTTGTGTATAAGCCCAGTATCACTTGATCACAGGATCTTGCAACAAGGGGCAGTAATTGAGCGAATCAAGGAATTTAGGATATTATAGTTCTCGACTTTTACTGCAGCATGTCCACCACGCTTTCTTTCCTGCTTTCTGTTCTGTTTTCCCATCTTTACGTAAAATCAGAAAGTGGTTGAATCAGAAAGTGGTTGAATAAAAGTAGGAAGTAGTGAAAAGCAACACACAGTCTGAGGATTCTGAGGCTTTTGAACTGCCATACACAGAAACTGGTGGAATTTTGTAGCAGAGAAACCTGATGTTTGCGTTGATTTTAAAATGTGATTAGTAAATGGATGGCATTAACTTTTTGTGGAGACAGTAGGAAACAATGATGGCAATACTGAAATTAGTAACTTTTTTTTACAAGTATCTCACTGTGTCAGTATTTTGCTCCCTCAGAAATGGCATGGAAGTAAAATGTGTAACTCTTGACAGTTCTTGGCTTATGCGGAAGTCATGTTCAACTGTTACACAGCTAAATCAGAATTAAATTCTGGTAAATATTTTCATGGTATTTCATGTCGGCTTCTCAGACATATTCACAAAGGTTCTAACTTTATAATCAAGTAAAACAAATATTTCAAATACATAAAAGTTTTTGATACCAATCAGTATTCCTTGCTTCCTTTGTATCATTATCAGGATACTTACCGAAGGCGCCAGATGCAACGTACCATTACCCGCCAAATGTCTTTTGATTTGACCAAGCTGTTGGTTACAGAGGATTGGTTCAGTGATATCAGTCCTCAGACCATGAGAAGATTGCTGAATATTGTTTCAGTGACAGGTAAGTGTGTCATGTTTGTGTACTGTAAACACTATTGTGTTGTGGTTGCTGGTAGTTACACTCAGACTTTTTGGTGTGAAAACTAAATTTAACAAGTCAGTCTGCGTGTTGATTTTGAAAATCCTTCTGAAGCAAACTCTTCAAGCAAAGATTGTAGACTATTCTATGTAGACTTAAAAAATATTTGTTGTTTCATTGACTTCAGTTGAGAGGTAAATTATTCTAGTCTATATTTTTGGGAAGTCTTATATTTTTTAAATTTTGAAGTGGGATAATAAAATACATTTTTCAGTTTCTAATACTCTAATGTGAACAAAGCTCGTAGTGCTGGTACCTTAAAAGGTAAACTGCGAGGCAAAACCAGGTATGTATCCTTTTCACTCTTGCAATGGATATTTGAAGTCCTTTTTCCCTAAATGGTTGTCTGGGGCTGATGATGAAAGCATTTTGTGACCTGTTTTCCTTCAACAAAGCACGATCAAGACATTGGTATCTTTGAGGTTTAAAAATTGGACACAACTGGAAAAGCTGTTATGGAAGTCTAATAAAAGTCATGTTTCATGCAGTAAGTGAATGGGGAATGTTTATTTACTGTCTTTTCTATTACACTAAAAGGCACTGAGTAGCCTTACAGCTAACTGGTTCAGAACAAACAAATTGAGTTACTTTTCACACTGTATATAGTGAAGTACATAACTCTGCAACAGTGTTATGTGGATGCGGGAGGATTACGTGGATTCAGAAAACAATTAAATATCTGAAAAGTAAAATTCATCAAGTGCGAATAGAAAACAAGCAATAAACCACAAGTCACCAGGGGCTGGAATAACAAAAGAGAATATTATTTTTCCCCAGGTTCTGAAGCTTTTATATAAGATTTGCTATTGTGCAGTATGAGGCTTCTGGGAACTTGGACCTTTACTCAGAATTGGATTGATCTTTAACCAGAAAAAAATGCCCTGTCAAAAGCTTGAGCTTAATTTCAGTATCCTTAACTATTTTTTGTATTGATGCGAAAGCCAATACCAGCTTTTTCAAAAGGATCAAATTTCATGTTTTCTCTACTCCAGGCTTTGTATTCTGAATGTTTATGATTAAGGTGTGGACCCTTGTAGGAAACTGCCATTCACCAGGTGCTAGTGAAACACTTTTTTACTTTGAGGGTGACTAAGCATTGGCACAGGTTGCCCAGGGAGGTTAGGGAGTCTCCATCCTTGGAGATATTCAGAAGCCATCTGGACACAGTCCCGGGCAACTGACTGTAGGTGGCCTGGCTTAAGCAGGGGGGGTTGGACCAGGTGACCTCCAAAAGTCCCTTCCAACCTCAACCATTCTGTGATTCTGTGAAACAAATAATATTTACAGTTTCTTGGACTAACTGGAAAATGTAAAGGATTCACAGATATGCCAAATGTATTGTCTTTAATACTTAAAAATATTTTAGTACTATTTAGCATGCATATTTAGTATATTAAGTTAGGTTCGTTCTACAAGATGGGTTACAAACAGGAAGGTTAATTCAGGAGAACTTCTTGCCACTGGTAAGCAAGGTTATCGGCTCATAAAATAATGAGTAGCATAATGATTGAAGAGACAGTAAACAGTTCTACCTACAGCTGAGTTGAGGAAAGGACAAATAGTGCTTTTAAAATTTGAAACAGATAGTTGAAAAAACGTTACGTTTACTATACAGATATTTCTGATTTTGTTTTGTTTTTTCTCTATCTAATCTTGCATGCAATTGTAGTTTTTTCCATTGACACACTAGGTATCAGTGGTGTCTTTAAGAAGTGATGCACCTTTGAGCTCTTCCCTTACAAATTGATCCCACCTATGGCTTTGTACATTACACTTTAAGGAGGGTGTTGCAAGATGACATTGATCCTATTCTTTACAGCTTGGGTGCTGCAGAACTCTTCCCCTGAATAAAATGGAGTACTTGTTTTTATGCCACTTTAGCTCTTCTAATCTGAGTTCCTGGTTTCATGATAAAGGATCTCATTAAATGACGGGTAGTACAGTACTACATTGTACAAATGGAGAACAGAGTGAATATTACGGTGTTTTGAAGGAAAAAGGTTCTGCTCTTGTTTTTTAGTTATTTCAACATAAATCAAATTGTCACAAACTCTGGATTATGTTAATGAAAATAGAATCTCTAAAACTTCTGATTTTGCCTAATAACATTTGATTGCTAGGAAGACTACAGTACGATGCTACCAGTAATACAAGCAATAAAAGATTATGTTAAATGATCTTTGCCGTTTCTAGAAATATGACCTATGTCTTTCTACGATAACATTTAATGCTCAAGTAAAAAATCTTCTTAATTTTCTAATGAGAGCTGGATCATTTGAGAGAGAATTTTAGGAAGGAAACTTTCACAGACACAGAAATATCACAGTCGCCTGCGGGCATATCAAGGATTGGTTAAACAGACTTGGCATTAAGTTCTGCGTTGGGTGATTGTAGCCATTGCCTACACTGGGCGCAGTTCAGAAATCAGCCTGTCTCTGCTGCGCAGCACGTAGCTGGAGCTAGGAAACCTGCTGCAACCATCTCAGGTCACACTTAAGGTGTTTGCTTTACCGATAGATGTAGAGAGTAATAATACAGGCCAAAACTGAATTGTTTCCTGCTGATGCATTTGGTTGCAGAAACCTACAGCAGCAGTATCAATGCTGCGTCCACTGCCCAACTTAACATTGCATTTGTGATTACTTATTTCCAGCATGCCACAAGGTAGGTGGGACTGGTTCAGATCTGGTGCAGTGCTGAAGTAGTTGTCTCAGTAGGAAGTATGATACTGAGAACACAGTTGTATGTCTCCAAGCTGAGGTTCAGCTCTGTCAAACCAACTTGCGTAACACAAGGGGTTGGCTGTCTTCCATTAACTTAATGTTAGTATAATTAATAGAAGAGCGTTAATATGTCATTTTCCCCGCTTTCCCATGCATTTTCCCTTTTTTAGTGATCATTTGTGTGTGACAACAGACTTAAAATTCTCAGCTAATCTTTTAAATAACGTGCCGACTCAGCATTGTCGTTACCATTTGTAGCATGAAATGTCTGGTTTCATGCTACAAATGAAATGGCAAATTATAGTGCAGATATGAAAGTATAAAAAAATCACAAACTGTTAGTTGTAAAAGCAAACAAACAAAAAAACCCTTTCAGGAACACTTTTAGTGTACTATAATCTGGGGTTATATATGGTGATTTCATGAGCAGAGCCTTCAGGCTGTTATACGTCACCACCAATATTAATAATGCAGTTCTAGAAAACTTGCTAAAACTTGAAATGCATAAACTGTGGCATTAACTTTTTCTGTTTTTTTGAAATAACTTTATTTGTAATTCATACCCCACCTTATTAAGTTAAAACACTCTTTTGTTTATAGCTTTGAATTTTACTTTATTGGCTATTGAAGATGGCAGTTCTGTGCCATCTAACTTCTTTTGGCCATATTTCATATGCCAGTGCACAGATGGTCTTCCACAGTATCAGCATGATTTTTGTGTTTAGAGTGAGAAATGAATGCTGTGTGAAGTTCTCTATTGAGTTTTGTTAAAGTAACTTAAGATTCACCTGTAACAGGATCATATAATTAGTGTTTAACCTTGAGCTGAAGTTGACAGTTTTGGAGAGTCTCACATTCTGACCAGTGTTTGCAAGAAGTTTTATTAGGTTGTCAAATGATATTTTTAGATGCAACTTGATATGATTTTGAACTTACTGAGCTAAAAATATAGAGGGGAAAAAAAAAGTACCATTCAAAAGGGGGGAAAAAAATCCTCTGTATTTTTTTTTCCCTCCTTCCCTGTTATATTAGGTCGTTTATTGAGAGCTAATCAGATCACATTCAATTGGGATAGACTGGCTAGTTGGATCAATCTCACAGAGCAGTGGCCGTATAGAACATCGTGGCTCATACTGCATCTTGAAGAAACTGAAGGTGTTCCGGATCAGCTGACTTTAAAAACCATCTATGAGAGGTAGGTGTTGTTCTGGTAATGGTATGTATTTTCAATGATTAAAATAGTGATCATTATTAATGATGATAAGAATAATATGGCTTTCAAACAGCTACCAAGTTGTAATCGAAAACTCCCACAACCTTACTCCTTCTGTTAACTTTCAGAAACTTTTAAATGACTTTCATTGCTATTTAATGCACCGTGTATGAGTGCGTGCTTTGTATTAAAAACAAAGAGAATTATACTGGAATTCTTTCACAGATAGCTAGCTGTGCTTCTGTCTCTGATATAATTTTCATCTCTGCCTGTCAAGCTAGAAGGTTGGGTTTTTTCCCCCTAGTTAGAAATCTGAACTAAGCTCTGCAAAAACTGCCTTTACTGGAAAAGATCTCTGAAGGTTTGGTGCTTAGCAAGTGTGCTTGAGGCTACGGCAGTGCCTTGTGCTGCAGTTAAGGAATATGAAAAGGAAGCATGACTTTCTCCATTGCTGATACAAGTTGCTGTCGGACAGAGCTGTCTGGGTTTTGCAACTTGGAGCAAATGGTCCCTGTCTTGCCAGTGAACATGTCTTTCCAGAACCTGTCTGCATGTAAGAAAGGACTTGTGGATTGTGACAAGTGGCCTGATGACAGCGGGAGTAATGGTAGAGCAAGAATGTGACTGGAATTGGGCCTATAGGAAAGAAGCAGAATCTGAGAATCAAAGGCAGTGAGAGAAAAGAAGCATTTGACTTCTGTAAGAAATAACTGAGATCAAGTGAAAAGAACAGCTGAGGTAAAGAGGGAAGACTGGGATTGATTGAACAAGTTGCCAGAAAATCTAGAGACTTTGCAGGGTCCAGGGAAAGAATGGAGCGGAGAATGAACTTGGACAGAAAATTTTGGGAAGGTACCCTGCACTAAGAGCCAAGGAATGGGAGAAGATGAACTGGATGAGGGTCTGGGATGGGCTGGAAATGGTTGAAATGTTGAAAATGGAGTTAGGAATGATTGGGAAAGACAATTGGAATGGGTTGTATTAGAAAAGGAAAGTCAAAGTGGGGTTAAAATCTGAACGCAAAGAACCCAGAAGGTAGGGGGACAAGGGTGGACTGTGTGTGACGAGGCTGAGGACTGAAGATAGACAAGAGGGCAAGTAGTAGCCTGGAGTTGCTTCAGGTTGGGGGTTGTTGCTGAAATATCAAACTTCAGAGGTAAATAAGTGTGTGATTAGAAAACACTTCCCTCTAGAGAATGGATCCAGTTTCTGGATTTTGCATTTCCTCTGTGAGTGTGAGATACCTATGAAATCATAGATTAAGGAATGGGAACCCACCTCTCCATTGTGGGTTCACATGGCTAGTGTCACAAATGTTTATGTGATCAGGTAAGTACAATAATTCAGAATGATCAGGGATTCTCTCTCCTGTCCTGCTTTCCAGTACTCTTGCTGTAGTATTTCTAACTTATCTTTGTTTAGGTTTGCTGTATGGCATGTTTCATAATATTTTATTTTCAGCGTTTATCCAACAAATTCATTACAGTCTTTAGATTACTAACATTGACGGTAATAAATCGCTTTGGAGTGATCAAAGTCCAAAGCTATCTTCAAGACATAACAATGTTTATGTTTTGTGATAATTCAAAGGAGGTATTAGACACCTGAATTGTTCTTAGGAATGGGTAGTAGTAATTCCAGTATAAACTAACGTTCAATCTGTAGTAAACCAATGTAAGGAGAAGGAAAGGACAGTCACAATTGGATGTGAATGATTTATTTGGGTTCTGGATTATTTGTTGTTACTACAGACACTTGAACTGTTGATACTCAGTGCCAACTGGAGTGTGTCAGGGTTTATTAGTTCAGGTGTGGAGGAGATTCATGACTCCTGCTATGCTGTTTTGCCTCTTGCTATCCAGGTTGTGTTTGGAAGTTATAAAGCCACTTCGGTAGAGTGCCAATTCATAATTGACAGTTAAATACGTATAAATAAATTTATAGTGTATAAAACTTGTGTAATGTGAAGAAACAGTGAAGAACTCTGTACCATATATTGGAAAAGGGAAGATGATGATCATCTTTTAAGTAAAGCTGTTTGTTTTCTACCTGCAATACCAGGAAAACAAGGAAAAGAGGGCCAACATTCAGAATTCTCTCTTTAGCAAAAAATACCAACAGGAGTATTTGATATGAAAATGATAAAGCTACAAGACTGAGTTTCTTTGACTACTTAGCCATAAAAAAAAAGGTCATAATAATAACATTGCCGCATGCTCAGGAAGAGAATTGATGTCTGTGTCAGCCACCACTGTTTGAACCTCTGTAAGGAACTAAATATATAACTCTGCTGATACAGTGACAAAGCTGAGATCTCATCTGTCTGGTGATTTGGTTGATCATCTTTACTGTATGCTAAATATGAAAAGGTCTGCAAACTCTTCTCTGGTATTATCTAATATTCTAAAAATTCTTTTTTATCCAAAATAATCATTTCTGTGTCATTGTAATTCTTTTTATCTACAACTATTTGAAGTCACTTGGCTTGAATATCTGTTTCTGTATCAGTTCAAAGTAGAATATTTACTTTAGTTCCTCTTTTATAACTTTAGTCTCAGTTTCCTAAGGTTTTCTAGTTTATAAAGCAGCTTTCCCATTTGGGGTCTCATGAATAGATACCAGACTTTGATACTTTTATAACTTCTGCTCCTGTACTGAGTTTGTGTTACTTCTTCCCTGCCTTTTATTCTGCAAGGATATTTTTAAAAAATATTTTGGTGCTTTAGAACAGGAGCAAGAATATAATTTTCCCAGTATTGAGTATTTTGTGTCAAATTACTTTTTG
Source organism: Rissa tridactyla (assembly GCF_028500815.1). NCBI lineage: Eukaryota > Metazoa > Chordata > Aves > Charadriiformes > Laridae > Rissa > Rissa tridactyla. Next base: position 109,758,301 of record NC_071468.1, on the reverse strand, counting down.
TTGTGACAGTGCAAATTCTTCTTTGGTTTTGCTGCATTTCTGAACTCTAAGTGTGTGGGGAGAGGGATCTGCTTGGACATCTCCCTTGGATGAAAGGGGTCTTGTAGGTTCTGTGTTAAGTGTAGTTCTGCATTCAGTCACATTCTCCATGTAAGGAGAATGCTTTCATATTGTAGTTAAGTTTTCAACTTTTAAAATATTGTGTGTTAAGAAGCTTGCGAATCACCACGATTCCCCTGCAAGGGAGATCTCTCCATTGCCTTCCTCTTAGCTCCTGATTGTGCGGGGCAGAGGGTGAAGACAGCGGCTTGATCTGTTACAGGTACCTTCAGCTGAAGATACGGTAGGTATTTTGTGTGTGCACTGAGGGTATGACGAGTGATAATTAAACCTGTATTGTTTTACTGCTGTATCTTGGGAGACAGATTATAACCAGCTCTTTACTCTGAATACAGCCGGTGCTGTGGGAGTGTGATTCAGTGCGAGACTTGGTACCTGTGTCTATGGTGGTGCTGTGCCGGCAGGTGGCACTAGCAGAATGGCCGTCTGTCCAGCATAGCTCTGACAGCTGCTGTTTGCTTGTTTGTCTTGGCATATTCTGTATCCATGTTTAACATTAGTGATCTTTTTCACTAGGTGCTTTGTTTTTCAGCATTTCAAAGAATAAGCAATACTTTCACAACATATAAAAAGTACAGTAAAATGAAAAGAATCAAGTAGTCAAGCATTAAGAAATGAAAGAATAAAAATAGCCTGCAATTAATTCCTATGTATGCAGTATGATATATGATTTATATGATCATATGCTATTTTTCCCCCATAAGATTCTTGTCTTGTAATGTCCAGAATTTAATTTTGCAAACTGTATAAACCGGCTTTGTGGTAAAGGGGAGGACCATTTGCTGTCACATCTCAGCGCTATCAGTTGTAGTTGAAAAGAATGCAGTAGGTGAACTTAACTAAGAGAAGTGAAAGGTGCTCTAGAACTATCCGTCAGGGTTTGTGTGGTGCTGGGCTAGTCACCTCTGTTGTTCCTTTCACTTGGACAGTATTTAGGGGCACAGAGTCTAGTTGGACGTCAGTGATGAGTGGTGTTCCCCAGGGGTCAGCACTGGGTCCAGTCCTCTTCAATATATTCATCAATGACCTGGATGAGGTGACAGAGTGCACGCTCAGCAAGTTTGCCGATGACACAAAGCTGGGGGGGGGGGTGGCTGACACACCGGAAGGCTGTGCTGCCATACAGAGAGACCTGGACAGGTTGGAGATTTGGGCAGAGAGGAACCTTATGAAATTCAGTAAGGGCAAGTGTAGGGTGCTGCACGTGGGGAGGAATAACCCCATGCACCAGTACAAGTTGGGGGCTGACCTGCTGGAGAGCAGCTCAGCTGAAAGAGACCTGGGAGTCCATGAGCCAGCAGTGTGCCCTCGTGGCCAAAAAGGCCAATGGCATCCTGGGGTGCATCAAGAAGAGTGTGGCCAGCAGGTCGAGGGAGGTCATCCTCCCCCTCTACTCTGCCTTGGTGAGGCCACACCTGGAGTACTGTGTCCAGTTCTGGGCTCCCTGGTTCAAGAAGGACAGGGAACTGCTGGAAAGGGTGCAGCAAAGGGCTACGAAGATGATTAGGGGACTGGAACACCTCTCTTATGAAGAAAGGCTGAGGGATTTGGGTCTCTTCAGTCTGGAAAAAAGACAACTGAGGGGGGACCTTATCAACACTTATAAATACTTAAAGGGTGGGTGTCAGGAGGATGGGGCCAGGCTCTTTTCAGTGGTGCCCAGGGACAGGACAAGAGGTAACGGGCACAAACTTGAGCATAGGAAGTTCCACCTAAACATGAGGAGGAACTTCTTTCCTTTGAGGGTGGCAGAGCCCTGGCACAGGCTGCCCAGAGAGGTGGTGGAGTCTCCGTCTCTGGAGACATTCAAAACCCGCCTGGACGTGTTCCTGTGCAACCTGCTGTAGGTGACCCTGCTCTGGCAGGGGGTTGCACTAGATGATCTCCAGAGGTCCCTTCCAACCCTATGATTCTATGATTTGTGCCTCTCCTGGGAGGTGGTACACAGCTTATGATTCTGTAGGCTGATACTAGTAAGTGCTCAGTGTTCAGATCTGTATCTGAATCTAGTGGGAGCTCTGCCTTCAGTTGGTGGAGTACTCTGAAAAGAAATGGATATCTCAATTTTGTTACTAAATAAATATACCTGTATCTCCGTGCTTCAATTTGTTATTTAAAAAAAACCAACACCCTAACTAATATATTCTTATTGTGAAGGATTGTTAGGGAAAGTAAATTTATGAGTGCTTTTCCATAGATACTATGATGGATATGGAAGACTACATTGATGAGTATGAAACTAGTTTTGTCCGGAGTAGTGTATCTTTACTGTATCGTACTATGCAGAGATGGGAAAACCTACTGAATGTTGTATTGGCAACGTTTTCCCAAGGTCTTCAAAACCAAACCAAAATTAGGCTTCAATATGTGGCACGGGCACACCTCTGAACTGTCTTTGTGGGTTGGAGTCACTTAGACTTGTCTCCTAGTAACAGGTAGAGTTGCTGTGTGGTAGCTCTTTCATAGAGGGATATAAGCCCATGCTTTGTAATTGTGTCAGATTTTGAAAATAAAAAAATGCTGAATCTGCATTGTTGGCTTTTGGTCCAGATTCTGAACAAAAATGTCTACTCTCTTTATTTCCTTAAACTGACTTGCTGTGTCATCTCACTTCTATTCTCACACTTCCAGCCTCTCTTTTCTGGTCTGGATCTTTGGTTTAGCTTTCCAATTGGTATACTAAGCGGTACCAGTATTTACTCCTTTGGGTTTATGTGTTACCTTTTCAAGTCATCTCTCATCATCAGGATTTTCATGTAGTGTCTCTCCTTGCCAGGCTAAGCTCCTAATTCTGATTTCATGTCTGTTGTGTTCTCCTTCCCCTTTCATGTTCAGGTTTTTCTGTAGTCAAGCCCACTGTTGTCATTACCCACCTCTCCATTCTGGTCTACTTTAATTACTTTTGCCATTTTTTTTTATAATGGTGACATACAGTTAATATTGCTCTACATTTATGTTGTGCTGTGTTCCCTTCTGCGTTGCTGTAAAGAGTCCTCCTAATGTCACTTTTGTGTAATGCCAAAATGGTTTGCAGAAGTTGCAAAAAGCAAGTTTCTAAAGCCCTGAAGTGGAATAAAATACATGGGCTTTCAGTAAATGAAGTCGTAAGAGAATTAAGTTGTCAGATTAAAGCAAGTTTCTGTTGAATGTTTGCAACTGATGCTTCACAGACTTGTAAATTAGCCAGCTATGGGAATGTGCTCTCTTGTGAAGACTAAATGGAACATCCATGACACCAGAATAAATGTCAGTGCCCAGACCTAAATAAATGGCATACTGGGAAAAGTCACTGTGGCTTTTGTAGAGAGAAAATGTGTTTCAAGAAAATGAATTCTCAACAGAGTCAATGAGCAGGTAAAGAAGGCAATGGGAAATTTTGAAATTTAAGAAATTTTAAGCAAGATCTTGATCTAAGAACATTTGAATGCATTAAAATTTAAGGTAATAACAGGTGGGATTGCCTTATTACCAGGAAAATGAAGGAAGTGGAAGATAAGAATAAGAGTCTTGTGAGAAACCTGAAGGTAGTTTCCAAAGATAATACTTGTGCTCTTTGACGTACCTGTACATGGTCTGGCAGAAGGAGAAGATGCAATGTGGAGATGTAACCAGGACAACTGTGTCACAGAGGGTTGTGGAAGTAGCTATGAGTAAATTACAGATCAAAGTCATTGTGGCTATAGGTATCATAACATACTGGGGAAGATAATTCCATCTATAATCCTGCTAACATAGTAATCGTCTGCAAATCTGCACTGAGGAAAGAAGTTCACAAACCATTGCTGATTTCTCTGAAAAAATATGTTCAGTGCTCAGCAACAGTCAGAAAATGAAACAGTGTCTTCAGGAGTTACCAGCAAAGCAATGGAAGGAAGGTATTGTATTACACAAACTGTGTTGTATCTAAATTCTAAACACTGTGAGATTCTAGTCATCACACTTCAAAAAGGTTGTACCAAAGTAGAAAAGATATCAAAGAGGATGAGGAGAGTCTTAGTCTCACCTCAAACTTTGCGGTGAATATCACTGTCTGATTGCCCAGTTTTGCTTGAATACTTTCTCCTCTCTTTTTTTGGATTCTGTAGTCTTCTCAGTCTAAGATGTTTGAGTCATTTATTTCTTTTCCCCAAAGACCTTAGTTTTTCATTTCAGTTTGAAGCTCCGAGTTTTAGTCATCTTAGTTTCTTGATATTTTCTACTGCTTAAGGGTGTAGATGGCAACGATTTGATACTGCCACCTTGTTGATTAAAACTCATACTATTAAAGCTGATTACATGGGAGGGAATGTCTTCTCAGTCCCTTTTCTCATTAAGTTTACTCACTAAATGAGATAGTCTACTGAACAGATTGGGCCCCTCACTACAAGACAGACATTGAGATACTGGAGCATGCCCAAAGAAGGGCAACGAAGCTGGAGAAGGTTCTAGAGAACAAGTTTTATGAGGAAGGACCGTCTGAGGGAACTAGGGTTGTTCAGTTGTTTAACCCTCGAGTTGCACCAGCGGAGGTTTAGACTGAATATTAGGAAAAATTTCTTCACCAAAAGGGTTGTCAAGCATTGGAACAGGCTGCCCAGGAAAGTGATTGAGTCACCATCCCTGGGGGTATTTAAAAGACCTGTAGATGTGGTGCTTAGGGACATGGTTTAGTGGTGGCCTTGGCAGTGCTAGGTTAATGGTTGGGCTCAGTAATCTTAAAGGTCTTTTCCAATCTAAATGATTCTATGAACACATTTTGTCTGTTTATATCCTCCTTACCACGGCAGAAACCATAGTCTGATTCTATGATTTGTCTACTGGAAGATGTTCCTGGAAGTCAGGTAAGTAATTTTGTAACCCTGTCATTCTGAAATCTGAAGGTGTTAGGGAGAGTTGCCTCATCTGTGGCAGAGCTAATCAGTTCTCTTCTAGATATGTCAGATTTACCAGACTGACACTTCTTAAAACTATTAGTAGTTGGACTGTCTTTGTTGATAAAGTCTGTCCCATGTGTTAAGGTTTATACAGTTGAAAGTAAAACTTCAGGCATATGTATATGCCCCTTGAGTTCAAGAATGCAATTCAGGAAATGACTGACTACATTTGCAAACACTTGAAAAACTATGAATGGTCTGAATTTTTGCCCCTGAAGTTCCTGCCATATCTACACTTCTACTACTGTGAATGCCCAGAATTCCTAATGTGAGGCCTCAGTTGAGTCTTGTGGTGCTTACCTTGCATCTAGAGCCTATTCAGGATCCTCGAGAGTCAGTAGCTGAAGCCCTTAAAAAAACCTGGACCAATAAATGTGGTTTGAGTATGTTTGCAGCAGGAGGAAAAGATTAGGTTCAGCACAAAACACAGCAGCAAAGGCTACTTTAAATTCAGAGATAGATGTGTTTAAATTAGTTATACCAACTGCTGGAGCAGGCTGTATGACTATTTGCAGGAACCTTCTGGTCCTGGTGAACATGAGTTGTCCAGGCAGGCACAGGCACTGTAGTACAGTTCCAGTTGGCCTTTGAAAAGAAAATGGCAGGGAACACACTGCAGGCTATCAGTACAATTTAATGACTGGCCTGTTATGGAGATCCCCTTGGGGAAAAAAAGTCAGTATGAAGTCGATAATCATCCATGAGAATTTCCTCGTGGTCATGTCTGGATACTGTTAGGGTAGAACGTTCACCCAAGAATTTAGTAGATCTGTGGTAAGTATTGTCCTCTCATGGGGTGGGATCTAGTTTCTGTAGCTTTCTGAATAGAATTTTAGCCATTACATGGTGAAACTGTGAGAAATGTGAGGCTGGTGTGCATAGGGAGATCACAGAATCACAGAGCGATAGGGGTTGGAAGGAACCTCTGGAGATCATCTAGTCCAACCCCCTGCCAGAGCAGGGTCACCTACAGCAGGTTGCACAGGAACGTGTCCAGGCAGGTTTTGAATGTCTCCAGAGACGGAGACTCCACCACCTCTCTGGGCAGCCTGTTCCAGTGCTCTGCCACCCTCAAAGGAAAGAAGTTCCTCCTCATGTTTAGGTGGAACTTCTGATGCTCAAGTTTGTGCCAGTTACCCCTTGTCCTGGGCACAGATTGTCCTAAGACAATGACTCATTGTCTCAGTGCTTAAAGATACTCACTGGGGAGAGGAGAGTGCTTGTCCCCAGAACTGAATTTACATTTTGCTTAATGATACAGAATTCAGGTATTCATGCAACCTTCTATTCCAGTCCTTCCTACTCGCTGATTTTGATGTTACTCTACTTGTTGTGCTTGATGTCATGAGGAACAGTCCTACCTGGCATTCTTTGCCCAAGATTTGCTCAAACTCGGGTATTAAGACAGGGCTTATCAATTCTGTGTAAGGATATGAATTGCTGGTCCCTGAATTTCCGTGACATGGCTGTTCTTAGGTATTAATTCAAAATACTAGACTGCTTAGGTTATATATATTAGGTATAAATACAGAATACTTAGGTATTCATTCAAAATACAAAATACGTGGGAGCTTGGCTCAGGATAGAAGAAACTCGTGAGCCATCTGTTCAGATTAGGATCTCCACCTTTACTTAATCTCCTTGAAAACATGCTTTTTGGGAAGCTGAAGGAAGCTGTGGAAATCAAGAATCTTACATCTTTGATTTTGAAAAAAAGATTATCTTCCAGGATGAGGAAATGGTTGTGTTTTTCTCAGAATTGTAAATAACCATTATTTAAAACTTGGCAACATATAATTCATCCATCACTTGAGCTTAATTTAACCCCTGGAATAAAGTATTTGTGCACGTATGTATGCATGCCTACCTATGATGAATGTCAAATTGGATGGCAAAATGATGTGCCAAGGCAGAACACACCAAATTTAGAATAACATAGTAGCATTCTTTTATTCAGGATTCTTTTTTGTGTGGAGGACTAAAGGATTTAAGCCAGCCATAGTTCCATTTATTACTTTTTTAATGCTTTTGCAACTCTTAACACCATTCTAAGGAATAATTTGTGGAAAACATCTGCTCTGTCTGATTTATCAATAGTGGAAAGTGCTGGTGTTTCTTCATTTCTTCAGTTCTAGCTGGTATCTTTCCAGTTTCAGCACTTGTGTGTGATTTTGCTTTTTTCCAGTCTTTTTACTGAAGTTACCCCTTTTTGGAAGCAACCACAGAAATAGTTATCTCTAGTAATGGTAACCAGAGAAATACTTAATTTCCAGTTATAAGACAACTCATCCTCGGTTTCTCTTTTTTTCCTTTTTTCTTTGTCTTAAACTGGTAAAAACCAATTTAGTTGTAAGTGGAACAGCGGTTGATTACTGTAGGTTTGGAGTTCTATAGCGTGGTTTCATTGGTGCTGTGTTTTACTGATAAGTTCAGATCTTTTGTGTGATATGCCCATGTGAATCAAATTAGGAGATCACTTAGGCAGGTTAAAACATTTTTCTGTTTCACATACAGTTGAATATTTCTACTTGTTTACTACTTCAATTTAAGAAAGTGTATTTACAGCATACTAAAAATACCACCAAGATATAAATGATATGAAATTATTTTATTAAAGAAATTGATTTCATAAAAAAATAGTATTCTGTAGCACTAGTAGTAAAATTTATTCTTCCCCATATAAAGGCTCATTTATTTTTATAGCAATTTGATGACACATCTGCTTGCTTTATTCAGCTGAAAAGAAAATGTTGGTTCTTGGTGTTTTGTAAAATTGCTTTGTTAAATTATTTTCGAAATCGTTCAACTTTTAACAAATGACATTTGATACTAACATTGGAAAGCAATTTCAGCTAATTAAGTAGATCCTTCTATAAACCATTGGAACATTAAGATGACAAACTGTTCATTCAGGATTATTTTAATTGGTACAATTATTGTAATTTTGTTGCAATTATGTGTTGAGCTAAAAGCTTTTGTCTAAATCATTTGAGGGTTTTTTGTTAATATACATAAGTAAGAAGAAAAGAAGTAAAATAAAAACTGAAGATAAGCATTATCTGTCTACTTTTTCATTACAGTGCTTTAGACAAGTATCTATTAAATTATTCTTTTAAAAAAGTATGTTACATGTTTTCAGCAAATCTCTACCAGTGTTAAAATTGAGCAAGATCATTTGAAATGTAACTTTTATAGAAGGTTATTATGTTAATTCCAGTTTTGACACTGTTTAAATACCTTTTAATAAAAAGGGTGAAATTAACTTGTGAGGGATTTGTGAGTTGTATAAAATCTATTGATGTATTAATTTAAGAAGTGTAGCTTTTTAGTGATTATAGAAATTAAAAATGAAAAAGCTAGGGAAGGTGCCACATTCATCACTCTGCTTATAATATTCTCTGCAATCATATTTTGCTCAGGTTGGGTTTAAATAAATCACTTCCTTTAAGTAGACAACTTAATATTCTTGTAGACCTCACAGTGATTCAGTACTTCTGAATACTTAACCTGCTTCTTGTTTTTCAGTTTCCTTTTATTGCCTCCTACTTAAAACGTGAGGCACAAAGTTGCTAAGTTTCTTACTGTGCTAGTAGTGGGGTCTCAGGGTTAAAAGGCACCGTACAAGTTGCGTAGTAGGTGGTTGTTGCCCAAACTGTCTGCTAAATAGCCCTACATGAGACAAGGTGTAAAGGAGGAGCAGAGAGTACCAGAGGACAATGATAAGTAAGAAGGAAGTTCAGATGAGAAGGTAATAGGGAGAGAAAAAGGATTGGAGCACAAGCTAATGGAAAGAAGACAGAGGAGTATTTTTAGGTTTTTTTAGTTACCTTTGTGATACAGCGTAATAAGTCATATTTCTAAAATACTTTCTAGATAATTTTAAATGCTTAAAGTCTAGTTAACGTGCAGTAATGACATCTACATTTTTATTTTTTACCTGTGTAAGTCAGTTCATGAAACTTGTGTACTTTTGGGGGAATGGATAAAGTTGAGAAACAAAATTAGAGATTATGGCTTTTTGTGTCTGCTGAACTTTTTTGCCAAAAGTACAATATTTATTCAAAACCTGAGAGCATGGGAAAACATCGTGAAATAAGATGATAAGCTGGAAATGCATCTCTTGGCTGCATGCTGCTAGTGGCCCATATTCTGGCTCTTGCCCCACAATAAATGTGATGTAATCTCTCAGGAAAAAAGAGGAGATGCTTCATGTTCAGAAAAGACTGGTGTTTCAATAGCTGTAAAAGCCTACCATTGAGCAGTAGCACGGAATATCAAGTTCTTTGGAAGCTGATTCTCTAGTATTCCTTGTAACAATTTGCTCACATGCCCATACAATAAATTTGCCTCGTTAGATCAACTCTGTCATAAGAAACTGCTTCAGAAGGGCAAGATAAGGAACATGTCAAGTAATCCAAATGCTCTGTAAAGGAAGTGATAGGTCTTCAAGTCTAGTTGACTTGAATTTTGGTTATTAATGTAGTACAGCGATTGTACCTTTTTGCCTTCTGTTTCTGGATAGCATTTGCAGCATACTGATGGATTAGTCTTTGCCTTACTCTGAGAAGTTGAACTTGTGCTTTTGTGAGTGAAGCGTTTGCCATGGACTTTTGGGAGTGTCCTTTTGCCTGGTTCTGAAGTTTAACTGTATGCCATAACGTAGGCCCAGAAAAGAATCTTGCGCTGGAGACTAGGATGAACCATGGCCATTTCTAATGCTAGAGGGACCTGCAAATATTTGCTGAATTTCTGAAGTGGAGGTACTGAATGAAAGAATCCCTGCATAAAGCCATAAAGCAGCTTTGTAACTGACGTTCAGTAATGAAAATACCAAACCCAGATTTATACAGTAGTATTGTATTTCACTTGTGTGAGTGATCTTGTTGGACCTGTCAGTTGGTGAGACATAATTACTTTTTGTTTACAGAGCAGCTTTGAGCATTCTTAGATTCTTCTGTGCTGCTCTGTTTCACTGCTTTTCCATTTGTGTAATATATTGATTTTTTAAAAATTCTTTTCCTTTATGTAATTCAAATAGCACTGCAAAGCTGTGAATGAATCCAGGCATTTGTAACTGTATTAACACTTTTTTTTTAATTATAAAGAATGCTGGTGTAGGGAATATTCTGGAAAGATGTGATAAAAATAGACCTTTTAAATATGACTCAGTGACAACGCATGATACTGGGTGTGGGAGATTAGTTTAATAAATATCAATCTTTTAAGGATCAGAATGTTTTTTCTTTCTGAAATGGTCAAAAGCAGAAACACTTAGAAGAGGTGCTTTATCTGTTTCAATTGGATAGAGTCAGTTTTGCAAAGCAAGCTTTCCTGAATACCTACAGTAATAGGAGTTTTTAAATAGCTATTGCATCTGTTCAGTGAAGTCTCTGTACTGCTTAATATGCACTGAGGGGTTTATAATTTTTTTTTTCTAGATAGATATATCAAACTATAGCTTTCCTTTTCTTGGTCTTTATTAAGATAAAACATTGATTCCCTTCTGTTTTAGTATTGAGCGTGATGACTTTTTATTCCTGCCTTTATGCAGGTGTGTATATGAGGAAATTGTGGGTTTTGATGCCCAAATAACTTGTTGCAAATTTCAGTTTGAAACAGTATTTTCAGCACTATTCTCAATGGTACTACTGCAAATTTTCTGGAGCGTTTTGTGTGAGAGCTTTTAGTCCAGAAAAAAATGCACCCCCAGGCATAAAGATACACTGTCACTATACTGACCACACATTAGAAGAACAGGATAAATACGGAGCGAAGCATTACACTATTAGTGTTTGATTATTAGGTATTAGAGATCACATGTCTAATTAGCAGACTGTTTAGCATCAAAATTTCATTTTGCATTCCAGAGTGGCCCAGATATTCTAGTTTTCTGTTTCTCAGCATCAAACCTCTAGCAAAAAATTTTTGTGTCATTTTTAATGAGAAGTTACCTCGTTATTTTAAGCAACATGTTTGTCTTAAACTGTATTGAGAGAAAAATTTAAAAGGCACGTGATAGATAAAACATGACATGCCTTCATGCTCGTGCCTTCTGTTGCTCTATTATTTAATAACAATTAATTAGGTCTGTTGCTTTTTATGGAGTGCAAAAGTTAAATGACTCTTGTTCATGTAGTTAGTTGCTCCTGTAAAACATAGGAGAAAAAACCTACTTAGATGTGCAAAGAGTAACTTGTAGAATCTCTTTGTTTTCACCTTCAGGGAGTGAGGTTTGGAAAGAGCAGGGAGAACAGCCTTTCTGGGTATGAGGACTTGCAGAGAAGTCAAGCTTACACCTGTCCAGGAGCAGCAGGGCAGGTTGCTCCATGAGAGAGGGCAAGCTGGGAGCTGAGGAGGACAGCAAGACAGGCAGAACATTGTCCTCATGAGCAAAGGGTGCAGTCGCACAGCAGCCGAACAGGGAGATCAGAGCAGGTTCAGTGACAGTAACCAGGGACAGCAAACAGCCCAGTGAGGCATGTTTTAGGTCAAGCTAGGAAGTCAAATCAGTGAGTCAAGGTCATGACCAGTAAAGTATATAGATGTAGCTCAGGCAAGGACCAAGGGCAGAGGCCTGGGCTTGAAGGCAGTTCTTGAATCAAGCAAGAGAGGTCTCCAGTGAGGCTTCTCACAGCTCTTATGACAGCAGTCTGATCCCAGGTTACCCAGCCGCGCCGTATCAGAGCTGACCTTCAGCACAGGCAGCGAAACCCCTGACCGGGGGCTGGGGGAAGAGGTGATAGAGCCTACTGGTGTACTCCAAGACCTGACAACCAACCAAACAGGGAATGTGGGCACAGCACAGCCTTCAGGGTGGATGCTGTGTAGTTGATGCTGCTGCCATTTTACCACCACTTGGTTGGGTGGTGAAGGACCACGTCCTTTGGTAGCGACCATCTCCTGCAGTAGATGGTGAATAGGTGGGTTGTATCATGTATAGCCCAACAGCCAAGCTATGCCGGTGGCATTAGTGCTGGACCCAGTGTTGGATGGGTTATTTTCCCAAGTGGTTATTTTCCAAGTCAGTCGTGGAAGTGCAAGGTGAACATAAACTGGAAAAAAAATTTGGAGCAAATTCATAGTCTCTTGAATGGAAGATAAGGCAACGTACCTATGTGTACTTCTAGTAAATTATTTTTATTTGAGGAAATAACGAGAAATAATCTGTCGTTGTTGGAATATAACTTAATCCACACTGAAAACAGTTTTTAAGTTCAGCTGTGCATGGAAAGGACACATGAGGAATAGTGGAATGAATTTTTAAGGTTCTCGTCTGTCAATGTAATGTTCTATTTTGGGCTCATTCCTTTTAAATTCAAGTAGTTTTTTGTGGAAACAGACACTCTGTAACACTGACGGGTTTTGATGTTTCTGATTTAAAGAATAATTCTTCTGCCTCGGGAAAATCTAGCCCCAAAATGAGAATAGGGTGTTCACAGTGCTCTATTTTTATGTCTGTGTGCTTATATTTCAGAAAAAGTGCTTTACATGCTAACCTTTTAATTTTTATCTGAGAAGTACAGGCACATGCGATTCTTGTGGCTCTTTGCCAAAAGATTATAATTTACATAAATATTTCTTTCAAAGGCGTAGTTTAAGACATTGAGCTCAGGAGGTTAGAATAGAGACTTCAATCTGCGCACCAGCAGTGGGCTATTGGCTTCTGAACAGTAGCTTTGTTCATCGTATTCAGAACACTGTTCACATTCAGACTTAAGTAGAGCTGGCATTAAAATTCGGCTAATTTGTTTCATGTGATTCATCAGCTGTGTGTTTTATTTAAATCTATGTCACATTCTCTTTTGGCTTCTCCTTTTATTTTGTAGAATTAAGTGTTGAAGTAGGCCACTCTTTAACTCTTCAATCCCTGACCTAAAAAGTGACTTAATTTTCATTTTGCTAATGTTGAACTCTTGTCTAGTATAGTCACAGTAAATACATATAACTAAAGTGTGCTTAGTAGGTTTGGGTTTTTTTACATTTCTGATGTTTGAATAAGAACATACACGTTTGCAGTCAGTTTAGACATGGTTTTATATAAGACAAAACAGAATAAACTAAGGTAGTAGCTCAGTATTAGTGTAAAATACACGCTTCTCAGATTCTGTTGAGTATACAAGTTTTACTTTGGTAGTGCCAATGTTATTTTTTTTTTGCTTTGACCATTCACTCCTTGAGGTGAGGACCATTTTCAGCTCCTAGTAGATTGCTTTAAACACTGTTGGAGAATGAACTGTTTCCATTCTTTGAAACTGTGACCTACTTCTGGGTCTCGAGTTTTTCTTCTGACAGAAGCACCACCTTTTCTTCTCTTAAGGCTGGAGCCTGTGAATGAAGCCTTACATGCACTGAACATGCCTAAAATGCATAATCCCACTGCCATCCGGACGACTGCTCATAATGTCTTACAGGATCAGAACCTTTGTTAGAATAGGCTACACTTGCTTTTATGCTATATATTTGTTACATTTTCCTATGCTGTAGAAGTAATATCTCATTGTGAATAAAGTTATTCGTAGATACTGCTTATGGCAGCATGGTTTGGTAATATCCTCCGTCTGTTAGGTACGCGGTCCATTCGGATGTTTTCTGGTAAAATTTATAGGAATTTGTTAATTCTACTTTTAGAATAGGGCAAGACTGTCCTAAAAGATCAGATTGAAAGATTAATACACACCTAAAATAAATCTTTAATGTAAGAGAGTTGCACTTACTTCAAGCATCTAGCATTGATCCTCAATTATTTTATTTCCCGTAACATTAAATGCTAAATATTCTGTGTAAATCTGCTACTGTTGTCTCTGGAATAATCCCATGGTACATAAAATTCTACTTTTTATGGAGGATCTAAAGATAAAAAGAAGGTCATTGCTTTTAAAAAGCTAACAGATTGTGAAATAAGGTACGATCGTTCAGCTAATGATAGATTTAGTTCATTAGCCGAATGAAAAATGCAATTCAATTGCAACCAGATTTTTTTTTTTAAAGTGTTATGTTATTTTCTCTTCACGGACACACAAGTGTGTATTTATTTAATGTAAAGATTCTTGTTGCACTTTGATAGGTTACTGAGTGTACATGAGGGCTCCTTTCTCCCTTTCCATCCATGCATCAGTGTACCATTCCCCCATGACAATACTGGCAATTGCCTTAGCTGCTTTAATTGTCCAGTAATCAGAGAAAACTTAGGCTTTCTTTGTGCTACGCTAACTTCTTTTTAGCAAGTTACAGCAGCTCACAGAGCAGTCAATGTGTGTATGCTAAGTCATCTGTTTTCATGGAACTGCCATCATAATATGTCTTTGGGAAAAGCTATTAACTAGTGAGGTGTGTCATTCATTTTGTTATTTATATAAAGATTTTTATTTTTGTTTTCTTACAATTTTTTTCTGTTTTTACTTTAAATACAGTGTGGTTGCTTCACGGTATCCATGTAGAGTGCTGTCACACTCACTTTGTAGTCATTACTATAACCATGTCAACCATTCTCAGTGCATTTTTTCACTGTTTCCATTTTTATTATACTGGGTGTGAGAAACATTTTTTCATTTTAGTAATCTTTAATTTAGATTATCATTTCTCATTTGATATCAGATGACATATCAGTCATGATACTATGAGATGAGATGTCAAATAAGATAGATCCATCTGACCCATCATGCCAGCCTCCATTACTTGCATTTGGTAGGAGCTTTTCATAACCTTCCACAAGGCTAACATTTAATCCTTCTCCTTGTTTCTTCCTAAAACTCTCCTGTATACTAGTGCTTATAAAAAAACCCCACCATTGCTTGACAATAGTCATAATGAAAGGCAGGTCCTGCCTGACAAACCTGATCTCCTTTTATGACAAGATGACCCGATTATTGGACGAGGGAAAGGCTGTGGATATTGTCTACCTAGACTTTTGAAAAGCATTTGACACTGTCCCCCATAGAATTCTCATGGAAAAAATGGCTGCTCGTGGCCTGGATGAGCATACGATCTGCTGGATCAAGCACTGGCTGGCTGGATGGTCCCAGAGAGTGATGGTCAATGAAGTTAAATCCAGCTGGCGGCCCGTCACAAGTGGTGTTCCTCAGGGCTCAGTGTTGGGACCATTTCTGTTTAACGTCTTTATTGATGATCTTGATAAGGACATTGAGTGTATCATCAGTAAGTTTGCAGATGACACGAAGCTAAGCGGGAGTGTTCATCTGCATGAAGATAGGGAGGCTCTACAGAGAGGCTTGGATAGATTGGATCGATGGGCCAATGCTAATGGTATGAGCTTCAACAAGGCCAAGTGCCGGGTCCTGCACTTCGGCCACAATAACCCCATGCATCGCTACAGGCTTGCAGAAGTGTGGGTGGAAAGCTGCCTGGCAGAAAAGGGCCTGGAGGTTCTAATTGATAAGCGGCTGAACATGAGCCAGCAGTGTGCCCCAGTGGCCAAGAAAGCCAATGGCATCCTGGCTTCTATTAGAAATAGTGTGACCAGCAGAAGTAGGGAGGTGATTGTCCCCCTGTACTCAACACTGGTAAGGCCACATCTTGAGTATTGTGTCCAGTTTTGGGCACCTGAATACAAGAGAGATATCGAGGTGCTGGAGCGAGTGCGGTGAAGGGCCTGGAGAATAAATCTTATGAGGAGCAATTGAAGGAGCTGGGACTGTTTAGTTTGAGGAAGAGGAGGCTGAGGGGAGACCTCATCACTTGTAGACCACATCTACAACTACTTGAAAGGACATTGTAGAGAGGTTGGTGCTGGTCTCTTCTCACAGGTAATTAGTGATAGAACAAGAGGGAATGGGTTCAAGCTGCAGCAGGGTGGGTTTAGGCTGGACATTCAGGAAAAAATTCTTCACAGGAAGAGTGGTCAGACACTGGAATAGGCTGCCTGGGGAGGTGGTGGAGTTACCATCCCTGAATGTGTTTAAGAGTCGTTTAGATGTGGTGTTGGGGGATATGGTGTAAGGGAGAACTTTGTAGAGTGGGGGTGATGGTTGGACTTGGTGATTGCGAGGGTGTTTTCCAACCTGAATGATTCTATTCTATTCTGTGTAATGCATCAACAGTCCCTTATATTGATCATCTCTCATTGTTTTGTTTGTGGCTTCTTGCCTTAGAGGGTGGATTGCTTGAAATCAGGCAGTTTTTCCACTTCCTACCATGAAATCATGCACAGTTGGGTTTTGATCGATGTCTGAGACAACTGAGTGTTCTTGTTACAAGAAATGTTAGTTTAAAAATTAGATTTTTAAGCACGAAATTTCTCATTTGGGGTATCAGAATTTGAATGGATGTTTGATGTTGACAAATGGTACATTCCCCTTACTTTGGACTTGATGTTACTGATCTGTGGATTGCTGCTCTGATTTTAGTCTTCTGTATGGCTTCTTTGAGATTTCTGTGAAGCATACAATTAGATCAGATTACTTAGCAGTTTGAGAATTTTTGCATATTGGAAAATGTTAAATTGTTCTTTCTACAGACAGTGCAGCCCTTTATGGGTTCTCTTAATTTTCCAGAGAACAGGGAAAATGGATGCAAGTGTACTAGTATTTCACCCTAGAATATCACTATGCAAATGGAAGTCATACTCTAATAAATATGGTTTACGATTTATCTAATTTTTCCCCTCAGAATTTCAAAGAATATTCCTACAACTAAAGATGTTGAACCTCTACTTGAAATTGATGGTGATATACGGAACTTTGAAGTATTTTTATCTTCACGAACACCTGTTCTTGTTGCACGGGATGTAAGAACCTTTTTGCCATGTACTGTAAACTTAGATCCCAAGCTACGAGAAATCATTGCAGGTGGGTATGCTTTCAAATAAATTGAAAATGACAATTCTGTCGCTTCTTTTCATTTTACATAAAACTGCTTCACATGTTATGCCCAATCCTGTTTGTTCATCACACCAGACTTTCAGATTCGCTGCTTTGACTTCAGTAACAGGCCATTCAGTTTCACTTAGTAGCTTTGCTGTAAAGGTCAGATCATATTCGACTAAAGCATCTCTTCTGGAGGGGGTAATCCACTGTTCTTGATTTGAAGACTGCTTTAGCAAATGGAGGAAAACAATACACGTGATGATATTTTAGTAGTAGAGGTGCAAGTTGACTTCCAGAGCTTTGTTAACAGTTTTGAGTAGTGTTAGTAAGATCCTGTAGAACTGAAACCAGTGAAACAAAGTGGAACATCTCCATATGATGTGTATCCCACTGGATACCTGTACAGTTGGTACCCGTGAGTTACTTTTTAGTCTGCTATGGTATGATGTTTAAATTCATTCTAGGGTGCCTGTTGTTTATTGCGCAGTGGTTGTCTCAAAAAATGCAGTTAGGTTCGGGTATGTGCCTGTGAAAACATTCTTCTCAGCATTAAATGTATTCTGGCTGCTTACTGCTGCTGTGGACTGATGTGATGCATGGTTTGGATTGATGTGACACATGGTATGGTTCTTCTTGTCCAGTCTTGGGGATTGCTATTGGCTTTGGAGTAAGGCTACGGCATCCTAATTTCCACCCGTTAAGAGATGCTAAAGGTCTGAAGAAAACCAGAACTTATGAGTCTTTGGTATGACAAGTCAATATTCTAGGTGGAAACTGAATTCAGGTATTAATAATTCTCTTTTGCCTGTCTTTTCTGTCATGGCACTTTTCCTCAGTCCTCAACTGGAATCCTTTTGTTCTTACTTTTTTCCAACTTCCTTCTCTGCGCTTGATAGCCATGGTGGTATGGTCTGACTTTCTTCACAAACTCTGTCTTGTTAATCTCTTCAGAAATAGTACAGGTCTGACTGTCACATCCAACATGCTTGCCATCGGAGACTGACTTGGTGCGATGTATTCTTGCATTTCTTCACATTTGGATTGGGATTTGTAACTGGTTCTCTCTGAGAGAGAATGTTTAGAGGCATTTAACATGCTACATAAATTTATGCAATAAATTGTCCTAACTCTCCTAAAGACCCCTGTGTATATGGGATCCTCAAGAGAAATCAACTGAATGCAGCTGAAAGTGACATTTGATGTTCTACTAGATGAGTTCTGATTGGACTTAAATAAACAACAATGGACTGTAATGAGTTGGCAAACAAATCAAAACTTCTCCAAATACTTCAAGTCTCATTCTTTTTTACCTTTTTATTTTTCAGATGTTCGTGCTGCAAGAGATCAAATGAATATTGGAGGACTTCCTTATCCCACGTTGCCTTTGCATGAGGCACCCGCTAGAGCAACATCTCTGTTCAGTCAGCCTTCATCAGCTTGCTCTTCTACAACCTCTTTCAATGGACCTTTCAATAGTGGAGTTTTATCACCGCAACCTCATAGCAGTTACTATAGTGGTATGACAGGACCTCAGCATCCATTCTACAATCGGGTAAATAATCGAGAACCAATTAACATTCTTCTGATTCAGTCTGGTAATATTGCAGATGTCATCTATAAAATATTAAAAGACCTATGCAAGTTTTATTTAGAAATGGAGGAAAGTCAAAAAGCTGGTAAATTTCAGAGTAATGTTCAGTCACTTGTCTCAGAGAAATGTGGTAAATTGCATCAGAAAAAAAAAATTGCACAAGAGGAAAAATTGTGGCATAAACTGGACAATCATTCACATATTTGCTTACAGACATTGGAAGGGATCCTGGCTTTCTCTTGGTGACTTTGGTTAAAAGATACAGAAACTCAAGTGAGGAGCTACATCACAAGAATCTATGTAGACATCTGTCTTCCCCTTTGTCTCAGTTATTCTGGGATATTTTCCTAAACCAGTGTTGCACTAGTTTAAAGAAATTAACATAAATTGCATAAAACATACATTATTTTTTTTTGAGCTGTTTGTGGGCCTCAGAAAACATAGTCCTGGGCACGGCTCACTTGAGAATTGAATGAGTACTTTAATGTGTAGTCAGATTGAGTCTAAACTTTCTATTTTTGTGGGATGTATTCAGTATTTTTAAACTTTATTTTTTACTTCTTTTTTTTTCTGCAGTACTAGCATAAAAAAAAAAGTAGAAAGCTGATAGGTCATAGCTTACTTCTGTACGCAAGAAACGACCTCAGCTTTCAGTAGATTTGGCAGTAGGTAAATGTTCAAGCTAATTAGCTGGAAAGAAAATCTAGTTATTCCTAAATTGGTGTTTGTTAATCAAAGCAGAAAAGAGTATTTCTGTAGCACAGAACTTTTTAAGTTACCTATTTTAAAATTATTCTTGTATACCCTCAATACAGTGACAGTATACTGTTTTGTTGAAAATAACTTAGTGACGTATACTTTGAAGTAGTCCGGCACTGTTAAATGCTTGTCACATGAATCTTCATGCTGATACTAGCTCAGCTTTGTTAAAGTGGGTGTTTAATTGGAAGCCCTGCTTTTGTGTCTGTGTTACTGTACATGACAAGGTTTAAGTATGGGGTGATACACAGTTGAAACTTGTATGGTTTTGTGGTTCTAAAAAGCATTACAAAGGCAATTACTAGTGAGTCATAAGCTATTCTTAACAATCACTTTATTTGTTCATTTGTATTACATGCATACACAGACTTACAGGCATCCGTATTTTTTCCTTTTTGCCTGCTGAAGACTAAGATACTTCTGTTTTGGCCTTTCTTGATGGAATTTTATACTGCTCTTCTAAGGCAGCATTGTTTTTAGTGTTCCACACTTTCAAATATTGACTTTCCTCTATAGAGTCATAAAGGTACTGTTGTGAACACCACATACTGAGATAAGTGACGCGAACCTCATAATAGTAGAAAATTTAGACTGAAAGGCATTTTCAGCATTCTCAGTCATTTTTGACTTCTCAGGTTTTTGTAAGAATAGCGTTTAAAAAAAGAACAGCAATAGAAGGATAGGCTTGCCCCAGCAGAGGTTTCTGAGAGGTCTTGAATATCTGTATGAGACAATGCAATGGGTTTAAATGCTTCTGTGGAAATACCTGAATTTTATGCAAAAAACCCCTAAGTTCTGGGGATAGATGCCTTATTCTGACCAGTAAATAGTTCCTGTCCTGTTGTCTTGAAGCATTCATTTGTGCTTAAGAAAAAAAGCCTTTGAGCTGTTGGGGAAAAAAAACTCGGGTTGTTTATTTTTAGGAAATACAGGTTTTTTTATTATGTGTGTTTCTGCTTTGTTCTTTAGATGTTCCTGTGTTATGGACCTTGAACTTCCAGTGACATTAATCTATTCATTTTTGGTTTTAAACCCTATTCTCTCTCTGTTGCTGTAAAGAAAATACTATAGTCCCATTTAGCAAGTCTTCAACTTGGCGCTTAGGTTCTCAGTATAATACTATGCTGGATGCACACATTTTACCACTGTCGAATGGCTTGGCTACAAGCTGGATTCAAATTCAGCTTCCCAAAATTGCTATCGCTGATCATTGTGGAGATCATGTTTCTTATGGGGAAGGTCAGAGCAGTAGGCAAGTCTAATTAGGGTTTTTTGGGTGGGAACTAGAAATTGTAGTATGTGAAGACTTTTTTTGCAACATAGCAGAAAATTCTTAGATATCTTAGAAAAACAAAAAACATGACCCTTCTGCTTTATAGGCTATCTCTAAACTTGGAGAACAGCTCTATGCTGGTTTACACCCACATATATTTATATTAATTTCAAGTTTTCACGATATCTCTATTACTGTACTTCAAATGAAGATTGAGTCTGTAGAGTTCAAGCCTATAATGGAGAATTAATCCCACAGTTGGGAAGCAGTGGAGTAGTTGAAGCGGACTCAAGGCATAATTAGAAATTATGAAAGAATTGTGGGATAATTGCCTTATTGGACAATTTTTTTTTTCATTGCTTTGTCGTTTGATGACTTGCAACCAACAAACAGGTG
This sequence comes from Rissa tridactyla, assembly GCF_028500815.1. NCBI lineage: Eukaryota > Metazoa > Chordata > Aves > Charadriiformes > Laridae > Rissa > Rissa tridactyla. Next base: position 109,737,427 of record NC_071468.1, on the reverse strand, counting down.
CTCACTGTGTGTTTCAGAGGATAGTCGTTGCAATAGTGAGAGCTAGGCACTTGAATGCAGTATGATCATTAAGCATTTCATGCTTGGGGGTTTTCCATGTGGTTTATGGTGTTAGTGGAAAACTGAGGCATTTAATTATTCTAGAAATAACGTGAACTTTTTTTGAAGAGATTTTCATTTCCAGAAAATACCATAGAATCTATGCCTTATGACAGTGAGACAATTTTAAGTCAGTGAATTTTCTGAATCATCCTATATAACCAATAAATGTAAAGCAAAGGCTAGGTATTTGTTCTCCTGCCTATTTAAAACAAACCAAACCAAACTTCCCCATTTAGACTAATGGTTACACTGCATATAATGTAACTTCATATGTTGGAAGAGCATATGAAATTTTTGTGGTAATTGCCTGGAAGAGTGTGCAGAGACTACCTCTAGCAGCTAAGAATATGGAACCATTTGTATTTTCCATAAATCACTCAAAGTTGTAGCAAATGCCATCTAAGTAATTGATGTACAGAAGAATTAAACTTGAATTTCTCAGTTCATTTACAGCTGCTTCTAAGTGTAGAAGGGTTTTAGTCCTTATTGACAAGTCCAAAGCGGAATATTTCAACAAATCTTACTCCTCTCTTATAGATTAGCCCTCAAGTCATAATTATCTACTCTTTCTTGAATTTGGTGCAGTAGACTACTCAGAATCTTGTCATGTGCAGAAACACAAACCAAATAATATGTTCTGTTTTGTTAAATAGCTGGATAATATAATTTTGAAAATGCTATATATAGAAACGTCAGGAATCTGTAATAGGGACGTTGAGATTTGTAGGTTTGGTTTCTTTGGAGAACTGGATAATGAGTTGAAAGCAATGAGCGTTATAATTCTGCTTTTCCTAAAGGCTAAAGACTCTATTGCTTTCCATTACGTTACCTTAAAAGATCATTGATAAAGAAATGGAAGTTTTTATTTCTAAACCTAACTCAAATTCACAGATAGGTCAAAACAAAATTTCACAATATTGGAAAAGCAGTTTGTACTACTTAACTGCATTACCATTTGTAAGGTTCATGACTCTCAAATGCACATTCATGCATACACACACGTACAAGCATTTTGTTGCATGCCAGTGGGTAGCATGTGAATTTCAGGAAATGTGTTTATACACTTGATTTTAGGACATGAAAGTTTGGAGCATATGGAGTGTATTTGTAATTTTGAGATCTCTATATCTTTTAAAAGCGACTTTATTAAAAGCCCGAGTTCTCATTTGGACCCTTTACACTGATGTGCTGCTAAGACTTCTGGAAACTTGGATAGTGTTTGTTTTCTTGAAATTTTTTAGTCAAAAGGGATAAAAAGGAACCTGGTTATAGAACTTGTGATTAGAGTTAAATGATATTTGTCGATAAAAATGTACTTCTGTTTTAATTTTTTTATATTTGTTTTATTAACATTCTCCTTTAAAATGGTATTTGTATTGAACAACATGCATTGGTGTATTTCCAACAAAACAAAGCTCAAATATTATCTGCTATAAAAATCTATTTATGGATCTATAAAATCTAGCATTTGTGGAAGCCTTCAGATTAGTTACCACAAATACAGAAAGTTCTAGTGATGCTATAATGTATCGCACTTTTTTATTTTGGTACAGTTGTCTTCAGTATTATGAAACACTATACATTTTACTGAGCATCTAATTTTGAGTTTAGCAGGCCTGAGAGAGTGAAATTATAAGAATTATCCTTAATTGATTCTTTTCCCATACTCAGAACAGATGTTAGAGTGTGGTTACCAAAAGCACTCCAACTCTGTTCCTCCAGAAGACCACGCCAGAGCAGCATTGGCTCTAAGGGATTTTGAAGAACTCACTCCAGAGCTTTTGATTGAATTCTGTTCAATGCAAAAAGTAAAGCAAGCTATTAGTAATTGCTATTTTCACTTTATTAAACTCAACTGGAGGATGTGTTTTGTTGAAATAAGTTTTATTTTGTTATTACATTTTGATTTGTGTAATTGTTTGTCCCTTTTTTGTTACATTTTTTTTTCCATAGCCATTCTTTGCCCCATATCTTTACATGCCAAGGTATTACCCTGGCAGTTCTCATCTCATCTCACGTCCACCACTAAAAACGAGTTTGTCCAGAGATCAGAACAATGGCCTAGTAAGTATTTTGAAGGATAATTCAAATACTAACCTAGACAATAAATATAGTGAGTAATGAAAATTAAGGTTATTAATGATGATTCACTATTAGACAAGTACAAGCTCTATGTTTGTATTGGGTCTGGCTGCGATGGAGTTGGTTTTCCCCAGCTCTCATACAAATAGTTTAAGCAAAGATGTTATTATCATGTAATGTAAAATGTATTTTGTTTTAACTTCAGAAATTACTTAGAGAGGAAAACCAGTTCTAAATCCAGGTATCAAGTATGACCTGTAATATTGTCAGGAAAATATTTTAATGAAAATGACAGCTGTACTATAGTAAAGAAATTGGTATCGTGTAATATTTTAAGAAAAAGCGTGCAACTTGTAAATTTATATTCAAATTTTATAAAATTACATTCTTTGACACTGTAGAGAATACTAGAAATTGGAAAACCAAAGTAAAAAGTTAAAAGGCATTTTTAAAATATATAAATAAAACAAAATACATTTTATCTTAAGTGTGCATCAGTTATAGCTTGGTTTTGTAACTATGTGTAATTCAGCATTATTTACCCATTGAAAAGGAAAAATGAGCACACTTTTATAGCTTCCTATAGAATAATAAAGTTCCTATTTAATAGTATTTATTTTACTGACAGCTGTTCAAATGGAATTAAGAACTAAGGAAAGCTAAAAAAGTAAAAGCCTCACTTATTAATCAATTTATTTCTAGGATATTGATACAATGAGCAAAGCTGTTAAAAGGTGGTAGACTCTTTAATCACTTAAGGAAATGTGTTTCTGTTGAATTATGTATTGTTACGAGCTCATTCTCTCATTCACTGTGTACTTCATACTTTTTGTTGAGCCCTTGATCGTTTTACCCAAACCGTAATATTTTGTTGTTGTTAGGATGTTATCAAGGAGGATGCTGATGAGGGGCTTCCTTCACCCACAGACCCCTCAATGGTAAATGAGTAGTCATGTGGTGTGGAAGTTGTAGCATCTCATTGCTTCTTCAGCAGTAATGAGTCTGCATTAATCATAACTGCAGTTCACTAACACTGCATCAGTGGCTTTGGTGGACAAATAGAGTAGTTGAAAACTAATGTAGTTCGTGAATGAATTTAAAAGCTAATATTTCACTTATAAGATGTGTTATATTTTTCCCTGTAGTTTTTCCCTTACCTTTCTCAGTAGCTGTGGTGAGCTTTCAGTACAAATAATGTTGTAGTAGCTAAACAGAGTGAAGAATGACAGCTGGTTATTCAGTGCGTAGATATTAGAATGAACTGTGTTTTTCCCGCTTCAGTTAGCTCTCTCATCTGAACTGTACTTCTTTAGTTGGTGTCATAAAACTATTGCAGTTAACACAGTATAAATCAACTGTCCATGGAAATTTAAAAAAAAAAAAAAATTAAAAAAATGCTGATCATGAGCTTATTCTTGAGTCAGAATGCTAACATCTGCCTTTTCCATGACTTCTTTTGTCTTAAGTATTCACACAAAGAGGTCATCTTTATGGATATCTGTTTTAACTCTTAACTGTGGGAATTGATGGAAAGGCACAATTTATTACCAAAGCAAAGAGATTAATATGATTTTCATAATTCTCTTAATAATTGGTGCTGATAGTTGTTGGCAGCAGTTATAGTTTCATCTCGGTTATTTTTTCTTCAGTAAATCATTGCAAAAATATATTTCCATTGGAAAAAAAAAAAAAAACCAAACCACAGATTCCAGAACTGTATTTAACTGCACATAACCATCACTGAGCACCTGTGTATGGGTGATGCAAAGGAAAATGTACCCTAAAATTCCCTCTTCCAGGTGATTAGCTACCTTGTGTGAAGGGTGACTTTGGGGTAAGTTTTTCTGGTAGTGTATTTTTGGAGATGCTGATGCCTTCCCTGTGTTTGATTCCATGTCTCAGCATCCCATTCTCTTCCCAGTCCTTTGCAGCTTGTCAGTGGAAGGAGAAAAAGTAAAGACTTCTGAGAAAATAGTGGAGTGATGGCTGAAGTATGTGTGTATCCGAGAGTGTGAGAAGGGATGCAGGACTGGAAAAGTGGGATTTACATTCAGGGTGAAGTAGTGAATGAGCTTCAGTAGCAGACCTGGACCTGGTTGCTGTTCTGCTCGTGTGTGTTTTAAGCACACATAGGCTGCAGTTTCAAGCAGCAAGTTAAAAGACTTACGTAAGTTATGTAGTCTATTGGCTGTAGGTAAGAAAAAGCAGGAGTTAGAACATTAATGAGAAATTTTGTTTGAAATAATGGTAATGGAGGATTTTGTTAGATCTATTTTTGAGTTTGATTTATACTGCTGTGAATATGTGTAGTACAGCACATCAGATCATAACGCTTTTCTAAGGCTGAGCAATATTTAACCTACAGTGTAAATCTAAAATTTTTAATATTTGAAAATTTCTTGGGTAGTTTACGAGAACGTTGTTAGTCAGGATGTGGTATTCCGTGTGCCTGACAGGATGCCTCATCAGGGTTTCATCTATTCTAAAAACACTTCTTTTGTAGGCTTTACTGAAATGTCTTTGAAAGGAAACGTTATTATCCCTGTTTAAGGTACTGCAATTATCCAGAGGTGATGGGTATCATAATTTCATCCAGCTGTTTAGGTGGCTCTTAATTGATTGGTCATTGCCACTATATAAATGATACAGGTTTTACTTATTAAGTGGATTGATACATGCAAAGTAATGAAATAAACTAAAAAACTGTACAAAGTAGTTAATGAACACCAACATGTGTAACTGGGTTGATGATTGAAAACAAGAGGAGCGTGTAGAATCAAAATTGTCTTTCATGCAAATCTGGCGTGGAGCCAGAAATGTTGCAATTTTACTTCTCTGTACAGTAGAGAATAATCATTATTTTGAATGTTTTAATTCTTACAGGGCAAAACCCGGTTCTTTGGGAGTATCTTTTTTTTTTTTTTTTTTTTCTAAACAGATCATCGTTGCTATTTGTTGCCAAAGTTGGCAGAGCTGTGTTGAGGATGTTACGTGGTCTAGTTAAGGCCCTGCTGTTGTTGTCAGTCTGACATTGGAGTTGACCGAGGTCTGAAATTTTAGATCCTAATTGTTAGTCTTGTAAAATCAGTGTAAGTCTAGGTTAGCTTAGTGGAAATCAGAAATATTTTGAGACCAGTCATCCTGTATCAATAATTTTACTTCTGCCACCTTCTGTATTTGAATTCTGTTGCTGATGATAAAACTTGTTTATCTCAGACCGTAGTTTACTGTTCTTTACTGAATGGATCAAAACGTAAATGTCAGAGCAGTAAGTTTACCAATACCATCTATTTAGTTGTATCAACATGAAGGTGCATTGCAAATTTTAGGATATCAGCTTAAATTGCTAATGAAAATAGACGTGCCTTAAGATGTCAGCCTTTGCACATCTGTGGTGGAGGCAAACGTGTTTCTGCTGACTTTACTATATAAATGGTTATTTCTGACAGGGACTGCAAAAAACTTCTAGAGTGTTTTTCTGAACATTTTATCCTTGGATGGTAGTGTTGCCAGTACTTGTTCATAGTATCCCCTATTATGTTAGAAATCATTAGCAATGGTTATCTGTCATAAATTTAATTGTGTGCTTTAGTTTGCATTGTTAACTGTGACTTACTAGGATGCAGCTTGTTGCAATATAATTAACTTTGTTTAAATACATTTTTTCATACTGCATTGAATGCATAATAGCTTAGGTTGTGGTATGTGTGCTTTGAGTGAGAACTAACATGGTCCAGAGCATGTAGTGTAGATAAACATACGATACTCATTAAGAAACTGGAAGTGCTTTTCAAAAGTTCGAGCATGAGTGAAAGTGTGTGGCATGGGAGTTTTCGTATATGGGTTTTCCAGGTGCTTTTATGTAGCATTTTTGTGCTTTGAATATTTGTTCTTAAAAGAAGTACCTTTTCAGTTCGGGGGTGGGGGTGTGGTTTGCTTTTTTCGAGGGTTGGGGGGGTGTTTGCTTAGAACATTTCAAAGTTATTTGAGATGCATTGGTGTTATAATGTCATCTTGAAAGGGCATGAGAATGTTTGGTTAAAAGCACGATTTTCCATCAGAAACATAATGTAAAACTTCTATGCAAACAAAATACAACAAGTGTCGCTTTTCTACAAGTGCAAAATGCTCATAGGAAAATGGTATTTGTATAGCATATACTAGATGTATGTTCTGAAGGTCTGTGTTAAAAGTTTCATCACATTATGAAAATATCCTGTTTCTGTCCTAACACTGATTCCCTCTGTTTACTTCAAAGCATGTCATCTGTATGTTCAACCTTTCTGATGTTGCTTTAAGCTGTTGTTTCTTTTCATTCTGTTTTGTCCTTTTCTCAAAGCCGTGTAAGTCTGGGTTAAACAAAAACAGACAGGTACAGCCACTTTCTGTGAATTATCATTCACTTTTCCAGAGTCATTTCAGAAGCTATCATACTGGCGCTTCATGCTGGGCTGTCTGTAAACTAATGCTCATTACTAGCCTTGAGGTTTGTTTTGACAAGCTGCTTTTAGCTTTTGCATGGCAAATACTTTTCAGACTAATGTTCTCTAAGCATCTCTTAACAAAACCACTAAGGCTGAAAAATGTGTCAGTTTAAGTACAGTTTTAATTCACTCATATGATGATAGTATCCCTAAAGCTATTACATTACTTATTCTTTGGAGAATGCTTTTTATAAAGAATGATTTGGATTAATGTGCTTCTATTTCAAACAGTTCACATTTTCACAAAAATAGTCTAAATATTTTAGCGCTTTTCCGTATTTTTTTTGTACACAGAAAAAAGAGTTTCTCAACTAACTCTTAATGCATGCAGAAAGAATGATATGTTCTTGATTGTTAAAAAAATATTTTGATCTGAAGGAGAACTGTTAAACTAGAAGTGTTTAAAACTTTCCTTCATTTATTTGTAGATAAATGAGAGATAATGTATTTAATGGATTCAGGGAACAAAAGCAATTGCTTACACACATTGCTTAAGGATCGTTAATTTTAGTAGTGCCACAATGTAATTTTGGCTATAACAGTTTCCTTTATTTTTAATTGATAAGCTTTCTTTCAAAAAATAATTAAGATTTGAATTAACTTAATACCTTTTCTTTATTGATGTATTATCTAACTCATGCCAATAGTAAATAGTGTGTTTATGGGGAAATAATAGACAAAACTGTATATATAATAAATCATATACAATGAATAGCTTATGGATGAAGCTTTTTCCTGTCATCTTCATCAGTTTGATGGTTGGCTTATATCCTTCACGTGATTTGGCTGTGCTAAAAATCAGACTAGATTGAGACCTGAATTTCCTCCTTCAGATGCCGAATAGGATAAGTAATTAGGTATTCTAGGCACCTAATCAGGGAGACATTGCAAAATCTGGAAAGTAACTGTCTCGTCCTCAGAAGGAATACCAAGCCCCTCAGTTAGGTGCCTAGACTGCAGCAGAATTACAATGCTTAATTTTTATGGAATAGTTTAGGTAGACTACCTACCCAGAAAACAGGGTGTATGTCTTTTGTTTGTTTAGTGTCCAGTTGACATCACATAAAAAAAAAAAAAAAAAAAAAATGGTCAAAGGAACAAAGATTAGTGCCCCAGCTCTGTTTTCAGGCAAGTGTGTGAACTGCTAGCCTTAGATTCCCCACAACCTCCTATGGTGTTCTGGAGTGAAGTTGGTCGTTTGCCAGTTTTAAGTCCATTTCAAGTACATCTGGCAGAGAACTTGGGAGGAATTACACGTAATAGCATCTAAACTTTGAAACTCAGAGTAGCTAAGGCGGGGAGCGTGCCTACCTCCCCAGATCAGGATATCTCCAATAACAGTAAGTTAGAAATAACTTTGAGGTTAAATGGTAGTAGGTAATGAGTTTTTGGATTGCTGTCTTGGAATTAATAGTTGACTGAATTCTTCTTAAATATCCTGGTTTAGATAATTCAGATATGGTTAATGCCATTCTGTGTGTTAATCCTTGGTTTTCATAAGCAATATATTTGGATCTATTAATTTAAATTAATTCCAGAAGATTAAATAACTTTGAAGAAATTAAATAAAAATGGAAAAAAATTATTGCGACTATAAAAATAGCCTTCGTTGGTAATTTGAGGAATATAGTCAAACTTGATTAACAGAACTCTGGATAGTCAAAGTGCACTTTTACATCCCAGAGTTTGCACGTGTGATGATGAGCTCTGAAGCTTTAGAAGCTCTTTTGCATTCTCCCAAGATGAGCTTTGTTTGGTGCATCGTCTACGGTGCTGAAACCAAAACTTCACCTTCAGAAAGAGGGGAGAGTGCAACCTCCCTCCCAGGAGGAGGGCGTACAAGTACTTCATAGCTGATAGAACTGGTTTTGCTTTTAGGAGTTCGGTATCACTAGCATAACTGTTCAGAGCTTTGCACTTTGCTCCTACTTAATGCGCAGGCCCCCATCCAGGGAGAATGTGGGGTTTTTGGGAACATACTGTCTTAGCATCCCGAGTACCTGCAGATGCATTTGTTTTGTTTTTCCACGCTTTCTGTGAAATTCGCAGAAGCTCTCAACATTAACAGGACAACTTCTGTGTTACAGGTCTGAGTTGTGAATAATTTCTACCTAAACCTTGCCAAAGTTCAAGACATGTGAAGCATCCATGTAGTATCTTGGAGGGCAGCGGCAGTGCTGCTCTGTATTTCTGTACTGTGGTACACAGCCCCTTGGCTGATCTTGCATAAATGGAGCAGAAGGAACCTCTGGAAAATGGACATGTGTTGCTAAAATTACACAATGAATCCAAGTAATTGAGGAGTTATGTTTTAGGTCATCTTTATCTGATACTAAACCAGGAGTTTTTAAGACAGGGAAATCTAAGTTGTCTGCATTATTTAAAAAAAACAAAACAAAACAACCACCAAACAAAAACACACACAAAAAAACCCCCAAAGACAAAAAAAAAAACCCCAAACCAACCTAACTACTAAAATCAGGGGGAAACTCTGTGTAAAGGTGCATTTGAAATTAATTAATCCTTACTTAATATTTCTGATTTTTATGTTGCTTTTCTGAAATAACGTTATTTAAGAGAGTTATTTTCTCACATAGGCAGGACTCAAGATGCTGTGTTTTTTCTCATATAGATACCTATAATAAATGTTTCCTAATATATAGATGTTCCGATAGTAATTGAAAATGCCTGTGCATTCTTATTCTCATCTCTTAATTTTAAAATGTAGTGGAACACAACTTGATTTGTGTTAGCGTATATTGTGAACTTCTGAGTGTACTGAGTATTTCAACAAATCTTATGTGCACGTTTTCTCACTTCTTACAGGGAGCAGGCACAGGATCGACCGCAGGAGTATCGCACGTGTCTCTGAGCACAATGAGTGTGGAAGCCGTGTGTGAGAAGCTAAAGCAGATAGATGGTCTGGACCAGAGCATGCTACCTCAGTATTCTGCAACTATAAGAAAGGTCTCGGCTGAACTCTTTTCTCGAAAATATTTATGGAAACAAATCAAATGTCAAAACAACATCCTAACTTCTATGTGTGCTAAATTTGGAGGACGTTTTAGTACAAGCATATGTTTTCCAGAGAAAATGCTCTCTCTTAAAAAGGAAAAACAGACTCAGAAATATAAATGCTGATGAGACTGGTGATTTTTAGGGGGGAAAAAAAAAAGGCAAGAAAAACGTTTTCAAAATTGCCATGTGTAGATAAATAGGGTTGCAAATGTGTTGGAGATCCAGGTAATAACATCCCTCTTTTTTTTCACCGTGAGAAATTGACATCTCTCTTCTGTTGTGAATGGGTGGTGAAAAGATGGTTCCATTTCTCTCTTACCACATTCCACACCTATACATTTTTCTATTAACTGCTCTTTTCTCTGAGACATTAGCACAGAATCATTTTTATCTTTATTATTTTTTTCCCACCGTTCTGTGTGCTCCTTTTACAAAGAAAGAAGGGAAAAATCTGAAGGTTGTCACTAGTGAATGTTTTTGTTGAGCATGCTTTGTCCTAGTACCCGTCATATCTTAAAATGATATAGGGAGGATGTTGATTCAAGGATTAAGAACCAGTTTATCATAGGAAGCTTCAGCAATGTTGCTTAAAGCAAGAAGTAGGATGTCAGATTGCGGTTGTTAAGTGTAGCTGCAAAAAAAGTTCTAGTTACTTCAGTGGCTCGAGTGCTAAAAGAATGTGCTCATCCATTATCTTTAATGAGATTCCTTTTATATTTATATTCTCGCATTTCTTACTGAAAGTGATATCATGTAAAAAGGAAGAACGAAAATGGCTTTGCCTGGTCTCTTTCCTGGTTTGACCTGGGATATGGGAACAAACCCACTGAGATCCCTCAGACTGAGCAGAGCTCTCAACTTGAGCCATTTTGTGGCTACTCTCTGAAGACATGGTTCCTCTTCTACATTCTGTCCATCCATTGATACATGGTATAAAGAGAAATACCTCTCAAGGCTGCGTAATGAACATGGTTCTGCATTGAATTTGGTGCTGTTGGAAGTTAAGCACTATATAAACGTGCCTAACATCAGGAATCACCTTCCTGGAATGTAGATGGTGTTTAGGCACTTCTGCGTTGATTTCTGAATGATGATGAAAATTAGAAAGAAGTCTAGTCATCTGTCCCCAGGTATTTCTGATGCTGGGGGGAGTGTAAGCCTGTGTTGGTGGAGGTAGTACTTGATCTTAAGTGCCTCAAACGAGGGGTCAGATGGTGCCTGGGACTTACTTGATTATCTTCAGATACTTGGGCATCTGCAATTTGTTTGTGTTCTGAGTCTGAGAAATCTAGGCAGATGAATGTGGATTATTGTCTGAAATTTTCTGCCACTGATGTGTTGTTTCCTTATGGCTGTTCATAGAACACAATCATATTGCCTTTCATATACACATTTTTGATGTGTTTAGTATTTTCATTTTTTTCATGACACATAGGTTCTTCTTGTCCATCAGCAATCATCAATAAATAATCTTTTATAAAAACATGTTTATTTTATAGTATTGGACTTTAAACTGGTTTTGGGGAATTTCACTAGTAGTCCCCATCAATGTATTCTAATTGCCTTTTTAGTCTGTTACTGACACACCATAAGTTTCGTATTGGTAATTTACATTATTTAGTTTTATTGTTTTAGGCAAATATAAATGGGCGTGTCTTGGCTCAGTGCAACATTGACGAACTGAAAAAAGAAATGAATATGAATTTTGGTGACTGGCACCTGTTCAGGAGCACGGTAAGACTTTCTTTTCAGTAATCAGGTCATCATAAATTAGTCTCTTTCATTATGAGCCTTTTTTCTTTCCTGTTGCTTTCTTGTTATTATCATCTTTACGATGATAATTATCATCTTAAAACATGAATGCATTTATTATTTTCTTACTTTGTCTTTTGGTCTTGAGGAACACCTTAATTGGTTATGAACTGTGAAGTTTTGCCTCCTCTTTTTGTAAGATCTGTTTTTCCTGTATGGGTTCTCTTTTCCCTTTTTAAATTTGCCTCTTTTAATGAAATTGCCAGAACTTAATTGCATGGCACACAATTGCATAAGCATAATTTTTAAGGAAACTTAAGCTAAAAATCGAGCCAATGAGATAGATGTACAATGTTCAATTGACACATACTTGTATAATGCAAGAATGCTGCATTGCATACTGTTATTGAAGCATATATATACAGATATCTAATTGCCCTCCTCCCGGTTTGAGAGTAAATGACAGTTTTACAGTGAGGGTTATGCATCACAGAGAACTGTGTTTTCTCCTAAGTATTTTTAGCATATTGCCAGTTTTTTTTCTGAAAATGGCAACACGTCTCTCAACTGCTAAATCAGTCTTGAAAGCTCTGAGAATTACAAGGTGAGATTTACTGTTTGATTCAGGTTGATTAAGCTATAAAACTGAAGTGCTTGGTTTTGCTTTTAAATATGTGATTTATCACTTCTCTAGTTTTACAAGAATTTAAGTGCTTTGGGGCATGTGAGTTCTTTTAAGTGTCTGAGCACTAATAAAAATAATTTGTAAATACAAAAAAACTCTTAAAATGTGATTTTGCAGTAAAGACAATGCACCAGATTTAGGAATGGATTTTTTCTTTATACCTTTCCATGATCACGGCTACATAAGCAACTACACTTTTACAGTTGTGAATTCCTTGTTCCTATCTTTTAATAGAATTCTTCTTTAACAATTTTGAGAACTTCTTCTATTTATATAATTACATTTATACTGTCTCTTTTTGTGTGTTAAGATTCTTGAAATGAGAAATTCAGAAAATCAGGCTGTTCAGGAAGATCCTCGTGGAACAACTGAGCATGTTAATACTGCGATTCCTCATAACGAACTTACTCGTCGTCCTGGGCATAACACTGAGTTGCCTCACACTGAGCTTACAGGTCTTTCTGGTCAAGCTCCCTACACACTTAACTTCAGCTTTGAAGAACTCAACACGATTGGTCTTGATGAAGCTCCTCCACGCCATAGTAACTTAAGTTGGCAGGTATTTAATAATGTATTCTGCTTGCTTACCTGTATGGTAAAGGGTTTTATTCAAGGGTTCTTGGATACAGACAGGTCAAGAACTAAATCTACTGTGACAGTTCAGGTACTTTCAGTCTCAGCAAAGACTAGTTTTGCAGAGATGTAAACTCTAACCACACTCTCTGAGAGTCGAAGTCTTTAGTCTTTGCCATCTGAAAACTATTCATCTGTCCCAGTAATCACTCTTGAGAAAAAAATCAAAGCTATTATGCTTTTCTAATCTAGTTTAAGGTGGCGTCCTGTGAGACTTCTGTTTATCATAGTATTCAGACCTTGTGTAGGAAATATTTTGGCTATGTGCTAGCCAGGTGTTATGCTATTTAAAGGTTTACAGATACATTTATTAGGTTTTTGTAAACAGACAACTAAAGCACTCCATGATGCCAGAGCCTGGTCCTGACGATGCGTAATCTATTCATAGACTCCAGACCTGACATCCTTCTCTAACTATGGTTTCTGCCATTGATTATGGTCAGTTTCCTCCTGTATCTTATGAAATCACCTGAAGTGTGTGATTTTTTTTTTTCTTTTGTCATTTTTAAGAAATAAGACAAATTGGTATCTAAATAGAATTAAAAAACCAAACCCCTCCAAACATTTAGTAGCTTTTTCATCTGTGGAAGTCTAAATTAGAGAATCTTGAAGGTGCATCAAAATAGGAAGACAACCCTAAATTGCTAGCTATAGGTGATATTTTTAATATTCAAAATTGTCACTGAAAAGAGGTTTGGGATGTATGTCCCAGAGATAGATTTCTGTACCAGATACCTTTGTGTGTGTTTGTAGGATCCTGATTACACTTACTGCCTATTTCCAGCAATGGAGTATCAGTGTACGTTTTTCCAGTCCAAAGTGGCATCACTCATACTTGTTACATTGCTTTTATGTCAAAAGCACTGAAAGAAGCACAAGACAATCTTTTTTAAAACACTCTTTAAAATGCAAGTTTAAATAAATAGTGCTTCTGATGCCGATATAGTTCTCTGAATTTGAATCAAAAGAATGAGGTCGTTTGTCCTTAAGAAAACATTAGAATTTGCCCGTTGGAATTTTTGAAGTTGATAGTGATTAAAAAAGAATATTGCTGCTTCTCTGTAAAAAGAAGGAGCACTACTGGAAATGCATGACAAAATCAAATATTTCTCTCTTTGGTGAGGAAGCATAGCTGCTGTGAGTATGGATAAATAGCAGGGAATATGCATAAATAATCAAGTGTTAGTATTTCTGAGATTCTTGCATTTTCCTTTGGGCATTGAATTGCTTAGGAGTCATGGCAGATAGAAGTTATTTAAACACCATTTCCCTTTAGTTAATCATGTTTAGCTGTTCGCCAGTATTCTAGTGTATATACAACATTATTGATCTTATCAAAAGCTGTCAGTAATACTTCCTTAGTAATAGAGAAGGAATAGTGGAATGGTAACCTGCAGATCTTGTGAATGTTGCTTGCTGGGGGGATTATGAGCGTCTTCTGAGGAGGAAAGAAACATGTTGGTTTGCATTGCGTTCCAGCGCAGCACAAGAAAAAAGAAAAGATGATGAACAGAAACAAGAAAGATAAGAAGGATACACATAAGAGCAATAAAACGGTGGGGGGAAGGAGAGAAGAAAAACAGGGGGTGAGAAAGAGAAGTATGGACCAAGAGGGAATATCTATATGATTAAGCAATCCTATTCTAAATCTTAAATTCATTCACAGTGTTTGAATCCACACATTAATTTTCCTGTTTACATTTAGCTTGTTAAAATTACCCAAGCCCTCTTAGGTTTTTTTTAATAGTGTTTTCTAGTAGAAGGGAGGTTTTTGAAACGTGGTTCATTTTCAGGGTTGCCCCAAATAAGACATAATACCTCAACAGTCTTTCAAAGTCTCATCTCCTGTGCACTGCAAAGTTGAGTAGGTTTCTTAAAGTACTTATTGCTTAAGTCAGTGTCTCAGCTCCAATGCACTGGGCACCGTACATCTTTTACTCGGTGGTAGTGAGCAGCCTGTTACACACATGGCACAAAGCCATATGTTCAGCCACAATCCGTTCCTTCACTTTGTTCAGCTCTGTGCTGGACCTTGGTTCTAGCATTTAATAGATGGCCTAGCATCCTATGCCTATGGGGTTCTCTGTGTGCACACTAAAAGAGAGCAGAGGTGGAGGCAAAGAGCAATATGTTTGTCCAACAACCGATTTTCCTGAAATCAGCTATATGCAATGGAATTTTGCGAGGATATATTTAAGTATGTAGGATGAGAGTCTTTTAAAAATGTTCTTGAGATGTTCAGCATTTAGATGAAATCTTGCTGTCTTTCTAATATAAAATGCTAATTTTGTAAACGTGTATTAGAAAATCCCATCTTGACATACCAATTCAATTGTTATAATTATGTACTCAAAAGAGCCTAGAATGCACTGGATAAAATGCTTGTTTTGTGGAAATGTTCTGTTGTGGGGACCAACAATAAGAATACTTTGTGAGTTTAGTGAATGTGTGTGTGATTGCATATATATGATTATAGTAAGCATATTTAATTATAGCATTGACAATTTCACTTGCATAATCTATTCACAGCAACAACAAAAAAAATCATTTAAGCACGTACTTGATGCTTTGAGTTATTTAATTTTAAAAGATCATTAAAAGTAAAAATAAATAGTTCATTTAACTTTTGTCTCTCTTTTCTTTCTTTTTTTTTTTTCCAGTCACAAACTCGTAGAACTCCAAGTCTTTCAAGTCTTAACTCTCAAGATTCTAGTATTGAAATATCAAAGCTTACTGACAAGGTACAGGCAGAATACAGAGATGCATATAGAGAGTATATTGCTCAAATGTCACAGTTAGAAGGAGGTGCCAATTCTACTACAGTAAGTGGTAGGTCCTCCCCTCATAGCTCAAGTGCTTTCTATATGGGTCAGAGTACATCAGGGGGGTCCTTGCATTCCAGTTCAGAACAGGAAAAAGGAAAAGATGGTGAACAGAAACAAGATGATGGAAGAAAGTCTTTTTTGCTGAAGAGAAATGATGTTGTTGATTACAGTACTTCAGGTGTTTCTACTAATGATGCATCTCCTTTGGATCCTATTACTGAAGAAGATGAAAAATCTGATCAGTCTGGTTCCAAGCTTCTCCCAGGAAAGAAGTCTTCGGAAAGAACAAGTATTTTCCAGGCTGCGGATTTAAAGCTTAAGGGAGTTACTCTCCGGTATCAGAAACTTCCAAGTGATGAAGATGAGTCAGGAACTGAGGAATCAGATAATACTCCACTTCTTAAGGAAGGTAAAGATAAGAAAACAGATGGCAAAATAGAGAAGCAGCCCAAATCTCCAGAACATGGATCTGAACCTATTAGAACCTTCATCAAAGCAAAGGAGTATTTGACAGATGCCCTTTTGGATAAAAAAGATTCATCTGACTCTGGTGTAAGATCCAACGAAAGTTCTCCAAATCATTCCCTCCATAATGAAGGAGCAGATGATTCACAGCTTGAAAAGGCAAATCTCATTGAGCTTGAAGATGATAGTCACAGCGGAAAGAGAGGAATTCCACACAGCCTTAGCGGCCTTCAAGATCCAGCTGTGGTTCGCATGTCTATTTGCTCAGAAGATAAGAAAAGCCCTTCTGAAAGCAGCTTGATAGCAAGTAGCCCAGAAGAGAACTGGCCAGCTTGCCAGAAAGTCTTTAATTTAAATAGAACCCCGAGTACAGTAACCTTAAATAACAACAGTGCTCCAAACAATCGAGCTAATCAAAATTTTGAAGAAACACAAGGTATTGGAGATTCACCTCAAATTATCCTGCACCCTGGCTCAGGTTCCAATTCAGCCGCGGTTCAGAATGAGAACCTGAAGAGCGTTGCTCACAAGCGGAGCCAGCGTTCAAATTATACCAGGCTTTCAAAAGATTCATCAGAGCTCCACACTGTTACAGCCTCAGAAGGGGCTGGTTTTGGAGAAGAGAGAGAGAGTATCCTGTAAAAAGCAGCCAAGTTAAAACAGAGTATGCCCATGAATTGTAGCTTGCTTGGAATTCTTTGTCAGTGTGTGGTTACATTAAGCTCTGTAGTTTAAGCTTTCGGTATTGTAGTAGAAGGTCTAGATGATTTTCAGTCATTTTCTTGGAGAGAAGAAATAATTTTTACAAGCAGCAAGTTACTTCAGACCTTTCCCACATATAAACGCAGTACTTGTCAGCATGGAAAACTGGTTCTTTGTTAGACACTGTGCAAAGGTTTGGTCAGGGGCAGATGTTACGGAAGTAAGTATGGTTTAATTATTAAAATTATGATGTGATTTTACTTTTCTCTTGGGATATGTGTTACTTATCCCTTCTAAACATTCCAGTTAAGTTTGCATACTTGCAAGTAAAGTTAAGACTGTGCATCTTTGCCATTTGATGTAAGAGATGCCAGAAGATTAAATATCACAACCTGTGACACCCTTATCAAACTTTGCGTAAATTAGTGGATTAATGTGTGCAACATATATTACATATGTTGAAATTTGAGTGTTAAGATACCTGTTTGGCTAGATGTACATTTTTACTCACTGTATGTTCAGTAATTGCTGTTGGCTTTGTGAACTTTGGGTAGAGTGGTGATAAGGTTTGTAAGGAACATTGTCTTGATGTGTCATTGGAATTGGCAGTTATTTATAAGGTACTACCTTATCATTGATTTAGTGGATCCTGTATTTATTTATAGGTACATAATTTTACAGTCACTGGTCTAAATAGCTTCAGCCACCTGAGCTACATTAAAATATTGTAAGGATAAAGTATGAATGTGACGTCTGAACTTATGGAATATCTATTGCTGTGTGTGATCTCTCCTTGGTACAGTGTTTACCATTTGGTTATGGAAAGAAAAACAAGCAGTGTTTGCAGTTTTAAAAATAATGCATACTTTTTGGAATCTTGCAAGAGCTGTATGCCAGCTTCTTTATTTCTGCGGTACAGCGTTCGAAGATTTTTATGTCATCTAAGTAACGTACCTGAATGTTACTGTAGCAAATACTTGTACTGTCCAGTGAAATCTGCATGTTTTGAGGAAGAATTGTTCAAACTAGATTCTGGTAGTACAAAGAGAATAAAAAAAAAAAATAAATTGGCATGTTGGGTTTGTGTCCAAATTTCTATTTATTGTGGTATTTTGTTTCTTCGCTTGATAAAAATGTTACATCCATGTTGTTTTGGTTAAAGTACTTCACGGATTTAATTGAAAAGAATGCGTTAAACCAGTATTGTTATTAATACAGTACAAAATAAGCATCAAGTATAAAAATACGTTTGATAAATGGAATTGCCTAAGCAGACGTTTCTAAAGGAAGTGCTGTGAGCTGCGGAGATGTGGCCGCCTCCCGCAGTAATCCTGCTGTGTGTGGCAGTTAATGTGTGCTGGTGGTTCTGCGCGGCTTTGTGTCTGTCCTAGTGCGTCTCCAGCAGGACCGTGTGGTCGTGGCCTTTGTTATCCAAATCAAAAGGGTGCTTTTCCTATACCAGAGTCAACAGAGGAAAAACTGGCTTTATCTTGGCTCTTTGTTTTTTCATTCCATGGATGTCTCATACTTACAGGACTGGAGACACGATCTGTACATTTTTGGATTGTGTTAAATTGATTCATTATTTGATTGAGTTAAAATTTACTCATCAGAGTGTTACAGAAGTACTGGAAATTTGGACATATCTTTGTCTATTGAAAAGATTATTAGTTTAACCAAATAGCCTCCCAAAACAAAGTAAGAAGCCCCCAAACCCTGTGTAGCTTCATGATATTTTACCAAATCTTTGGGAACAATTTTTTGGTTTAGATTCTTCCTATTTAAAAAAAAAAAAAAAGAAAGTATATCACTGCTTTCTGTAATTTTTGAGATGTAAAAGCTTTTTACAGAAAGATACTTATAAGCATTGTTTGGTAAGAGAGGGCAAGAAGCGTATCCTTCTTCATTTAGGCGTATTCACAGTATTAATGAAAGATACCAATTATTTCAAATCATTTTGTCTGTTAAAGTTCTCAAATAATCCAAATGGATGAATTTTAGATTTTCATATGGTTTTGAGATATTTTTTTTTCTTCCTGAAAGTTTTATCCCTCAAGTCCTCATAAAATAGCAAAATTGTGATGAAATAGATAGTTGTGTGGAAATCTTTTCAGTGTTTCTATCTTTATATTCATAAACACCAGTGTAATTGCTTACCATCACTAAGAAACAATAGTTACAAGCAAAGCGCTGGTGTAAGATAGTACAGGGCTTAATGTAATACTCTCCTTGGGTGTGTAGGGCCATGCCCCGCGTGGGATGTGGGGACCTAAAATCATTTCAGTTCCAAACTGTGGTTCAGTCCACCTTCCTTTAACTGCATTATATAGTAATGTGTGCTGTAGTTCATATAATCAGATGTGTTCATGCGCTTGTTATTTAATGCCATCTTAGCAAAGTTCCTAGAATCGGCAAAATAGGAGTGCTTCATAGCCAGGACAGTATGCTACAAAAGCTGTTTGTTAATAAGACAGTAAATATAACTGATGCTTAAAATCTACTTGTATAAAAATGACTGGACAGGGTGCATTTTTCTTCTTCATTGAAGCATCTTTTTAATTTTTTTTTATACAGGTGTTCGTAAACAAACAGAAGAAAGCGTAGTACTCTGATAAAGGGGGAGGGGAAAAGAGAAAGGAGAGGGAAATGGAGTACTTAATACAGCACAGTAGTAAGAAGTGTCTTTTAGTACATAGTAGATATATACATTAGTTACTGTACATGTTTAATGAATTTTTCACATGTAGAATATGAAGGAATAGTGTTTGCAAGAATTAGAAATATGCTGCAGTTTCATAGCTGAAGCTTGTTTTTTCTCTACCACAGTTGCTATGGTTACTAACTTGCTTAGTTTGTTGCACAATTCTTGGAGTTAAGAAACCATAAACAATTTCCAGTGTTGAAATATTAAACGTTAGCTCTGTGACTTGTGGGAATCATGGAACCCAAGAGTTCCGTGGAGAATGGAAATGAATGAAGAGTATAAAACAATAAGACAACTGCAGACTTATTTCTGGTACTCATCACTTTCCAGAACTCTTGTAATGATAGTTTATGTATCCACTATAATTTTGGATGACTGAACACTGCAAGAACTTGAAACCATGACTTCTTTGCCCAACTGAATCTGAAGAGCAGAGTTTGGCGTGTCCTCTTGTTCTGATGCCTGCGTATGTTTGCATGGTAGGTTGAAAATAAATCGGTTTTGAAAGGAAAAATTGGATGCAAGTAACATTCCAGGATTTATGTGAGACTCTTGTGGCTATTTGCCAGCTTTTTCCAGGGTTGCAGTTTATGAGGAAGGGGGAGAGGGAAATTCTTACATCCCACTTGTAAAACTTGCAACAAAATAATGATCTAGTAAAATTCTGGGATATTCTGTTAAAAGGTTTCCATTTTGTGCCTGTCCTGCTCAGTCTGGGATATCTGATCACCCTGAATGACTTTGCCCATGCAGAATATATACGTGGTGTAAGTTTTCAGTTCTTAGCTTTCTTAAGTTTTCTTTTCAAATAGCATTAATTTTTTTTTTCTTCTTTTATTTTTTCTTTATATAATCTTTTGTGAAACTTTCCTGGGACACATTTAGCATAGATTTATACAGTATGCTGAAAAGAGGTGGTTTCTTCTGTAGCCTGGGGTTCAGCTGTTTGCTTCTGTCCACAGAATCCTCAAAGCCTGTCTTTTACCTTTGCAGCTCTCAGGGGAAGCTTTCTGGACTTCACGGTAAGAATATGGGAAGTTCTTTGTATGGCCACGAGACCCACAGGGAGAAGATCCCAATAGCATCTGTTATCCATAGTCCAGCATGTTGCACCCCATGGCCTTGATGCTAGATAACTTTATCACCTCTGGCAGGTTTATTTAATTTTCTAAATACATTGCTAAGAAATACGTTGCCAAAGAAAATAATACCTGGGTAGTTGAGGTCTCTTAATTGAAAGCCACAGTTGAGGTAAACTAGAAGTGTTAATACCCAGTAGTGAATTTTCAGACATGTGAGAGAAATACAACATGCTAATTAGTGTAAGATAAAGCCTGCTGTTAGGATTTGGGGTTTTTTTTCTATGCCAAATAATAACTGTAGTGGGGAAAACTTGGAGCAAAATTCAAATTCCAGTTAAGCAGAGAAGACTGGAAAGACTGTGCTAACCTTACAGGCTGTTTTTTGTTAGCCTTGTGCATTATATTTTCTGGATTTTGATTATTAAGGCCCATTTCATCAGCATAAGGGCAGGGTGGGGATGGTTTTACTTAAAATCCTTCTCCATGGGAATATGGAACAGTTTCATGAGTTTGACATGTTCTCAGATTTCTGAATATCAACAAAAAGGAGAAAAAAATAGGGAAGTGGGTAGTCAAAAATTTTAATAATATAAAGTATAAATAATATCAAACCATGTTTCCAACAGAATGAAAATTTTCTAAAGACTACCTGGCACATGGAGACCTATCAAACAGTGTTAAAAAGATTATTTAACTATTTAATATCCAGATAACTTTTTCATTAAAGACATCTATCATGCAAGCTGAGTATGCAACGAGTTCTGCCCTTTGGTTAACAAACGTGGAAGCAGGTTATAGATGCCAAAATGCAATTTAAAGCTGATGAAAAGCTGAATTATTTTTTTTTGCTGTAGTGTTTCTTGTTTTATTTCATTGATGTTATGCTTAGGTTGCTTATGATTGCTTTATTAAAGTCTTCACGTGGAATTCTCTAATAGGGACATGTATCGATTGCAGCTTAGCACAGCTTCTGGCACTGTAATGATTCAGTTCTTTTTGTGGTAAAACATAAGACTAGTGGTAGAGGAGGTTTACTTCTTCTATCGAGCTTTAAGTCTAACATTTATATTTTAATTTGTGGGTCTGACTCCTGTGGTGCACTTAGTATTTTAGTTAAGTTTTGGTTTAGAAATTTATGCCCCGTCTTCCAGAAGGACTCGGAGCTACAGGTTTTTCAGCAATGTTTTCTCAGTCTTAAGTGACTGTAGTTCCTTATGAGACTGATACTCTCAACACCAAATGTTTGGGCCTTAAATAGTATTTAAAAATGTTCTTTTTTCCCCAAAGCATGTTTTGTTATGATAGTGACACTAGATAAACTTCTAAAAGAAATGCTGTTGGCTAATTCCCTTCTCTTAGTTTATCATATCTTAGGGTCACCTTCTTCTGAAGAGGAAGGAAAAAAAAACCCTTGGAATAGTTTAGAACAACATGATCTTTTGGAGGGGAAAAAAAACATAGGTGAGAGATTGTGTGAGATTTTACGTAACAAAAGGTTGTATTTGACAGTTAATATGTATTTCTTTTAAAGGTGGGATTCTAGTAACAAGGCAATACTTTTTGTTACCCAAGTTCTTGGTGTTGCCACTACATAGTGCAGGGTACAGGGTTCTTTCATGTTTCAGGTCTCCTTTCTGAGTACTGGCATCACGCATCCTTGTTGCTTCTCACAGAAGTAAGGTGGATTGCAGAATTATCTTTGTAAGCAAACCAGAGTGTCCCTATGCCCTTACTTCAGTACAATGTGTTTATTATTTATGAAAGAGAAGGGGAGGAGAGGAATAATAGTGGTGTGTTATGAGATTTTATTTGTGTCCAGGATTTCTCATGACAGAAAAGAAAAGAGCAAAGTTTGAGTGGTTTGTGTGTGTCTCTGGAACCTAGAAATAAAAACTCAGGCATAAAATGCTGACTGTGGGGAACAGTAAAACTAAAATGGAAATTTTGTGATGCCTTACTGCCTTTCCTTGCTAATTAAACTACAGGGAAGCAATCAGCAGAGATTTAACTTTTTTGGTTTTTAATATTTCTCTCTTCTGAAATAACGTGATAGTTTGTGCTTGGCTAAAGGCAATACATATTTTTGAATCCGTTTACATATTGCAGCACCTTCAAATCTTTCTGAATGCGTCATAGTACTTTTGAGAGGCGACAAAATTTTACTAACCTCATTTTGGATAACAGAAGCAAATCCTTTTCTACCTCAGCAATGGTAGAATAAAGAATGATACATATTTTCTGGGAGAGTCAAGAATTGAATCCTAAGCTTTCATCTGCCGGTGAAATTGGGCTTCTATTGCTATCAGAGGCCCCCTTTATTTTATGTTCATTTAAACCATGAGAAGTCCTGAAATCTAAACTGAAGATTACTCTTAATTTAGCTTTCTGTTATCACTCAGTGTTTTTGTTTTCCATCCTCTTTATGTTTCCTATTTGACCGTAAACCTTGCAGCGTGTTTATGGTCCTCTCCTTTTGGCAAAAAGTGGAGATTCTAACTTGGAATGTCTGTGGCACGTCAGTCGTTTGGTATATTTGCTTTCCCTTGTTCTTCCTGGACATGCCTGTGTCCTATCTTGTCCCCAGTCACCATGTTCAGTGCCCGAGTACATCGTGTAGAATACTTGGAACTGTTCCAGTTCTGCCTCACCACCTGACTGGTAGTTGGGGCTCTGGTTGCTGACAGTGTAACTTACCTTCTCTTCAGGTTTTTCATCATAACCTCAGAACTGCTACACGGCAATTTTTCCCACTTCAGCAATGGCAGAAAATGCCGTCCTATTGCAGTGGTGGTTTTTGCTTGGATGGGGGTTTTTTGTTTGGTGGGGTTTTTTTACCCTAGGAAGGTTTTACCACCTAGGTTCTACAATCAATTTTTTCCTCACTACTTTTAAGATACATTTTATCCAATATCTTTGTTGTGGTCAGTAATGAACATATCTAAAAGAAAGTGCACTGGTTTATATCTGCCAATGGAAAGAACCTTCACATTTTATTTAGTGGGGGGAAAAAATCTGCTTCTTGGTTTCCTTACAACTATTCCTGATAAATAATTAGGCAGTGCTTGCTCATAAGATAAGTGCAGCTGTCAGCTTATCTGCTTTGTAAGTAGTCTGTTAAGATTCTAGAAGAACTTTAGGGCTGCACTCAGGAAGGCTTAATTTTCCTCATGGACCTTTTTAAGTTAATGTTTGCTGCAGGTCCAAATGGCACTGCAAATAATGTAATATACTGGACATTTTAGCTCTTGCTTTGAAGTAATCTTAAGACAGACAAACTTTAAAGACTTATGTTTGTGATTGCTGATCTAGTGTGCCAGAATTTATGAAGTTCTACATTTGTTTAAAGACTCCTTTGGTGTTCAGGTATTTCTGCTCTGAAATATAAAAAGAAATCTTGATTTTTTTTCATTTTCTATAACAGACAAATTCTCAAACCATAAGCCTATTTAACCTCAGGACATATTTACATCTTTGGAATATAAAGGAGGGTTTAGAGGTTTTGTTCTTCCTGGATGCCTTCTGGTCTTAATTTTCAACATTATCTTTTCAGTAGCTCCTTTCAAGGTGTGACGAGGAACCATGAATAATTTCCTCTGTTTTCACCATCTGTGCTACCTTCTGCCTCTCTTCCATCTCATGATAGACTAGCTCAGCTTCATCAGATCTTTTTATATGCTAATATGAACCAGAATCTTTAATTTCGTAGTCCATGGCTACAGTGCTCAATAATTATCTGGGTTTTTTTTGTCCCACAGTCTTCACATCAGCTTTCAGGCCTCTCTGTACAGTAATTTCTTTAACACCTGGTAGGTTCTTTGCAGTACTGGGACCCATAGAACTCATTTTTCTGCATTTACAGTACACACACTTTACTTCCAAGCAGAAAGTACAATGGTGATTCATCCTAGATTTGCAAGAGAAGGCATTTATGCTTAAAATTTAAATTCAGGAGAGTAGTCCCACTTCTGTTTATTTTCCAGTATAGGAAGGGGACTGTTATTTTATTCTCACCCCTGAAAATATTTTGACTTTCAGAAAAAAAAGGCAAGTTACTTTTATTTGGACTAGTTGTCTTTTAGCAAAGACCTGACAGTGATGATAGCTCATCTGAGATGGACCTACTTTGCCTGAATGACTAGCTTCTAAAACCGTAAGACCAGTTTGCTCAGGTTCTATAAACTACTTTTTGGTTCTTCAATTTTTTTTTCACTTAAGGGACAGTAGATTAAAAGAAATAAATCAGCTGTACTTAAATAGCCCCTGGAGTTCAAAGGAGAGTGAGGAGGGAAGAAAGCTATTAAGAGTTGTTTCTCTTCAGGATTCATTTCAGGCTGTGAAAAGTTGGATAAAATAGTTGGACAATCATCTAGAACCTGGAATTTCATCCTCCTACTATGATGAGCTCCTTTCTAGTCTTTCTGTAATACCTGGAAAAACAACAATAGGGCTTTTTTGTTTTGATTTTTTTTTCTTTTTTTTATATCTGTCAGTACCTGGTTTGATGTCTAGCTGTGAACTGTGTAATCCAATGGCATACTTCTAGAAGGTGAGAAATCCCTGACTATGGTAGTGAAACTCAGCCACTTTATGCAAAAAGGTGTCTCTTTATACATATTTGCATTACAGGACCATAACATTTCACTTCTCGGAGACATGCTCAGTCTGAAGAGGAGGAAATTCTGCTCGTCAGTATCTTAAAACTTATGTCTGAAACACATTCTGGGCATTTCTCTTTCACATCCAGAGGTGACATGTTGAAGTGACAACTGACAACACCAAAGCGATGTGATGTATCAATGTATAGTGTGGTACAAGGTCTGCTCCTCAGTCAGGTAGTCCTTGGTTTTGATATGTTAAGCACCATATTCATCTGCCTGTTCCTCTCCTGAGTGCTTTAAATGTGTGGTGGATGACTTGAGTCATGATTAGGAACAGAATCCTAATTTCTCTATCCTGATTTCCTGTGTGTATGTATACATATCCTAATATATTTCAATACATACTTGTTGTCTTTAATGTAAGAAGCAGAGCTTTCTGTTCCTAAGGTGTCCTTAACCTTAATTCCGGTCCAATATGTTCTCAGGTTTATGATCAGAAATTCAAGTATACACATTTCTGGGATTTCTTATATCGCATTGTCAGAATTTTTCGCTCTGTCAGTAACAAGTCTCAAAATAACTTCTCTTTCTGATCTCTGATTGGATGAGAAATTCTTTACCTATCCTAGTCCACTCAACCTTCCTGTTTCAATGTGAATACTGGATGTCTGACAGAGTACTGATGTATCTACGCTGTGGGAGAGATCTATATCAAGAACATAAAGGGCTCTATGAGGGAGTT
The DNA here is from genome assembly GCF_028500815.1 of Rissa tridactyla. Lineage (NCBI taxonomy): Eukaryota > Metazoa > Chordata > Aves > Charadriiformes > Laridae > Rissa > Rissa tridactyla. The sequence goes on along the minus strand of NC_071468.1, from coordinate 109,711,553 downwards.
ATCTATGAAACCTTCTGTGTGTTCGCTCTCTTGGCTGAAGGTCCAGTCTTTGGACTTTCTATTGGAGCTAAAGAAGCTCTGCCATCCCATAGTTTGCTCCACATTCACTTGGCAAAGTTATCTTGGTGCACCAGCCCCACATTCAACGTTCTCAAAGGTTCTCTAGGCTTAATTAAGTTGTTTGCAGTGTGGAAGACCAACGGGAACAAAGTGTGTAATGATCAGGACTAGGATTGCAAGAGAGAACCTCAGTGGAGTTTACAACATTGCCGTTCATGATTACATTTCTTTTCAGGTTGTAACATTGTTCAGGAGAGCAGGTGAAATCCACGCTTAAGGCGTTCTCTGCCACTTCCGGTTTTTTGGATGAAGTGTCCATGAAGTCCTATAGCTTCCCTTCTCCCCAAGTGATTCTGTTTTAACTAGGGAATGTCATTTTCATGTAGCCTCCAATACCTAGGCCATTCTTCCATGACCGGAAGCCAACAGACTATGAGCTGATAAGAGTTATGCCATCACACAGGTGTCCAAGAGTTAACACTAAGCTTGTAAAATTGATCTCTCAGTCTTAGTGTGAGGACTTGGACACCCCTTTCCAGGTCACAGAGAGTAATGCATGGAGGTGTTTAAATACACGTATGAAAATGGAGAAAAAAACCCCAAACAACCTATTAATAGGTTACGCTGAAGGGTAAGTCTTTCTGGAAATTACGGAATTCTGTAGTGGAGCCAGGGCTGAGATGACACAGCACCTTTATCTTAAGCGTGAACTGTGGATGTGGCGTGAACACATGCCATGGACAGAGCAAAGGTTGAAAATTCTTAACTGCCTGAGCACATGTGCAGTTACAATATAAGTATGTAAATGAACACCACTTCTAAGAAAGTAATTCACTGCTAAAGAAAAGAGATTTCAGAAAAATATTACTGAAGTAAATCATTAAATCTTCCAAATTGATGCTCTGTAGCACTGAAATTGATGCAATTCAGATACCTTAGAATTATTTGGATTTAAAAATACTCTTAAGAAAACATAACCAAAATGCATTCACATTTAGCTATTGTGAGGTTTTCTGTTTAATGCTCTCTGAAGAAAACCAGGCAGAAACAGAAAAATAATTAAAGATAAGTTCATAGAATCATCATAGAATCATAGAATCTTCATGGTTGGAAAGGACCTTTGAGATCATCGAGTCCAACCATACACACACCAAAAAACCCCTACAACCTCTGCCACTGGAGCATGCCCTGAAGTGGGAAAAGTCTACACATTTCTTAAATACCTCTAGGGATGATGACTCAACCACCTCCCTGGGCAGGCTGTTCCAGTGCCTGAACACACTTTCAGTAAAGGAATTCTTCCTAATATCTAACCTAAACCTCCCCTGCCACAGCTTCAGACCATTTCCTCTGGTCCTGTCATTATTCACTTGGGAGAAGAGGCCAACACCCACCTCTCTCCAACCTCCTTTCAGGTAATTGTAGAGGGCAATGAGGTCTCCCCTCAGCCTCCTCTTCTCCAAGCTAAACATGCCCAGCTCCCTCAGCCTCTCCTCAGGTGACCTGGTCTCCAGACCCCTCACCAGCCTGGTAGCTCTCCTCTGGACACGCTCTAGCACTTCAATGTCCCTCTTGTACAGAGGGGCCCAGAACTGAACACAGCACTCGAGGTGAGGCCTCACCAGTGCCGACTACAGAGGCACCATCACTTCCCTGCTCCTGCTGGCCACGCTATTCCTGATACAAGCCAGGATGCTGTTGGCCTTCTTGGCCACCTGGGCACCCTGCTGGCTCATGTTAAGCTGGTCGTCCACCAGCACCCCCAGGTCCTTTTCCTCCATATAAATGTTTGGCTTGTTTAAGAACAGCGCCAGGGGGTTACTTTTGAATACAATTTCTTTTCTCCAGTTATCTTACAAAGCTGAACTATGCAGGTAATTGTGTAATCCTAAGAAATTAATAATTAGTGAAAAAAGAAAACTTCTGAGATCAGAAACAGGAGGTTCTGACCACTTAGACCTGTCCAGCGTAACAACAGGGTTGGTTTTTTTTGTCTAGATAGTAATTTAAGCGTATTTGTTTTTCTTTCAATGACTGGCTCAGGTCAGTATGGTCTAGCTCTGCTTCCTGTCGAACCTAAGGATCCAGTAAAAACAATCTGTAAACAGTGATTGGTTTTCTTGGAAAAAAAGTAGAGACAGCTGTATGATGGATACATAGCTATTAGAAGACAGGACAGGACTACCCGGAACCATACTTAAGGGAAAAAGGGAGGGCCTGGGGAATTCCAAGTCATCTTTACTTTGATATCTGCAAGAACTTTATTCATCAAGCTTTTATTACTCATCAGGTGTTTAAACATCAACGATGAAAGTCAAGATGGAGTTTTCAGGAATTATCAAATTGTTCTAATTTCCTCCTTTGGCTGAGTAACTGGCCTGCAGAAGATGGATACAGCAGATGTGATATATTTGACTTTAGTAAGACTTTTATCATCAAAACTTAAGCAAATCATGCAACGAAGTGAAGGACTGCTTGAAAAGGTAGACTTGGATTGATTTTCAATTATCTCAAGTCAAAGTAGGGTCACACGGGGGTCCATTTTTATTCAGTATTTTTATTACCAACCTTATCGATGGAATTCCAAAGTTTACTCTTGTCTGAACCTGCCTTATGCCAAAGGAGAGAATTGCTTGATACATAGAGGACTGTAAATTAACACAATGTCATTCAGTCAAGGCAAGTATGAAGTACTGCACTTAGGAAACTGAAATCAAATACACAAATATAAAATGGAGTATAACCCACTGAAATACCACAGAAGACAACGGGGTTTTAGCATAACTAGTAAGCCAATACTAAACTAAGGAGATAAGTGATACTATTGAAGGTAGACAGAAGAAAAGAGAAAAGGGGGATATTAATAGGAGTGTCATACAGTCCAGGAGAGGTACGTCCTGCTGCTGAAGGTGTACTGTGTCCAGTCCAGACCTGAGCACCTTTAATAAGCAACTGGAGGAGAATGGCAAAAACCTTTAGAAAACATGGCTTAAAGGTAAGTAATACCGAAAGAGTTGGATTGGTTGAGTTTAAAAAAAGGAAGGCTGAATGCATATAATCTCTTGATATGTAAGGTATTGTTACAGAAAGATTATAAGAAGGTCCATCAGTGGAGGACAAAGTAATCGGCTTCTAATTTGTGGTGGAAAAAGACAATATTCTGAAAAGAAAAGCTTTCTAATAAATTAGTATCAATGTTACCTAGGAAAGTTGTGGAATTTCATTCACTGGGAGTGCTTGAGAGAAATAGAAGTGAGCGAGAAGACTCATAAAATGACCTCCTGCTACTCTGGGTTGTGCACTTTTTTGGTTTTACAAAGCAAAATGCACAGAAATTTGTTTCAAGCAGCAGCTGTCACTGCTTTCACCACCGATAAGACTCCCAAAGGAAAAACAGCATGTGTCAAACCATTTTCCTGGGAAATTCACTGATGGAGTAGGCCTGGGTGTAAATATCCGTGAAAGAGCAAGAGTTGCAGAATTCTCCCTCAGAAGGGCAGAAATAGAAGTTCAAATGCAAAAGATCACACTTTGAATCTATACTGTGAAATAGAAAGTGCCAGGGGACACAAAGCTGGTTGGAGGCAAAGGGTCAGTGGCAACAATGACAGGGGAACCCCCTGACCGTTCCAGTTGTGTGGGATACAGTGGTTGCCAGCTCAAACAGAGGAGCAAACCAGTGTATTTTACCTATCGGATTAATAGCTTCTTGTTCGTGGCCCTGCTGGCCAGGCTTCTAGTCACAAGTGTGATTCCTGTATTTTGCACGGTGACCTTACACCAGCCTATCTTCATGTTGGGTTTTTGCTTCTGTGTTACGATGTTATTGACATTGATATTTAAATGTATGCATCTTGGAAGAATACAGGTAGAATGGTTTGGTGTTTACTTTTTAACTTTTTAAGGAATTTTGCACTTCGGTGCCCTGTCCTTCCTTTGTCACAGTGTCATTCAGACTCTTGTTCTGTTTCTCTTCACTGTTAACATTATGTTGTTTGCTTCCTCAAAGGGTCTGCTGAATTTAAATCATCTTTATACTATTATAGGATGGTAAGAGAGAGAAAGTGTATCTAACATGCTTGTTTAAGTGAAATGCAATCTACACAAAATCACGTTACCTGATCTTCGTCCAGGCCTGAAGAACTGGCTTTTCCTTCGGGAGAGATGTGTGGGTGCCCAGTGCTTATGCTTTCTCCCTGGCTCTTTTTCACTTAGTAACATAAGCAAAACTAGGGCTTGACTCTACATTAACACTTCCAACAGGGTACAGACCATTCTTTGGCCTATTGTGATGGAATCTCTCCTATTAGATACTGATACCCTCTCTTTAAAACATAATACTAAAAGCAGTGGCTGTTCCTGAGGGCTTCTATGCCATGTAACTCCCAAGTCGTGACTGGCAATTGTTTGAGCGTGTGGCAGGTACAATTTCACATGATAAATGACCAATTTTAATGCCCAAGAATTGTTTAGTATTAGAAGGCAGCCCAGTATCATACTGTTTTGGACATGCTGGTCCATAAGAATTACTGAGAGAGAACTAAATTTCCCATTTTTACAGGTGCATGGAAACATGGAGGAGTGGAATGACTTGCCAAGGTCACATATAAAGTCTGTGAGAAACTGGTGCTAAGAGCTGTGTCTCGTAACTCCCAATTCAAAGTCTTAACCATGAGATAGTTACTTTCCCCTACATCAGTGAAGCCCTGTTTCATCACCTTCAACACCTGATAAATTGCTTGTTTGAGCTGCTTGAACACCAGAACTTTGAAGGGAAAGGTAAGAAGTGTTTGTAGCGTTTAAGTGTTTTCATGGACACCTTAAAGCATTCACCAACTTTATAGGCATCAAATGAAATGGACTTTCTTTCCTGACTTGTAAATAAGCGCTTAAGAAATGTGTGGAAGCCATCAGTTGATCAAAAAACTTAAAAATACATTTCAGAAATATTACGGAGACTAGGAGATAGTAAACTAGTACTTTTTAAACTTGAAATTGATTACATTTATGAAGCTTTTTCTTTTTTCTCCAGGAAACTGAAGAACGTCTATAAATGCCTGCTCAGTGAAATACTCAGTTACTTGGAGGCATCTCGATCTGAAGGTCTCTTTGCAAATGTTCTTCCGTTGAGACCTTTTTCTGTTATGACTCACATCAAATTGCCACACAGTTACCTTACATTTACCTTTAGGTCCTACATTTCAGTTTGACAGTGTCTCAAAGATACCAGTAATTGATTATGTGAGGCAATAGTTCCAAGTATACCTCCACTGGAGCCCTGCAGCACTTGCTTTTTGGGTATGTCTGTACTGTACTGCGGTGGCATTAGGTCGGGTCACGGCTGAACCGTCTGTCTGAAGCATCAAGAGCAGTCGGGTCACAAAGATTTAGATGCCAGTACAGCTTTGTATATTTTCCACGGCGCTCTCCTCCATGGAAGTCTGTACTGGACAATCTTCTCTGGTGTTGGTACCCAACCTAACAGGATGAAAGCTTCCTTAGGCTCATCTTCACATACCGCAGTCAGGCTTCCCAGTTGTACTGCAGATGAATGCTTTTTCAGGTTTGTAAAAGTGCTACATCTTCCCATCCACTCCCTCTCTAACCTTTGGGTTGCTGCATGAGTTAACGCCCTCCAAAATGGCATGTGTAGAGTTGTTTTTCCTTTGTAAATCTGAAAATTGTCTATCAAAGGAAACTACTGTTACTGTTTCTTAGTGAATGACTTTCATTGGCAAATGTGATTGATAGAGAAATTTAGATCACAGAACTCTTTGGTTTAGTGTCACTCCTCTCTTCCTCTCTTGTCATTTACTGAACTCTGCTCATCGTGTCTGTTATTTTTCATATAATAGTAGTCCTTTTTATCTTTTGCTGCATATAGATCTGAAGGAAAAATGCCCACTTCTTGCTCCTTATGTAAACAATATTAAAAAATAATCTTCTGATTACTTATTTATTTACACATTTATTAGTAAACCCCTGAAATCATATATGAGGTCATGGATGTTATAAATACATGTGATTTCATCAGAAATAACAGTATTAGATGAACCTGAGTATGAAATCTAAAAAAATAAGTTGTCAAAGTTGACCTACTACTTGTCCCCTCCCTGTTTTAAGTGAATTACATGCATCCTATGATAATATTTTGTTGTTACAGTATGCTTGGCAGGAATTGAGTTCCTGAGGACGATTCATTCATAATCTTCATAGCAAATGAACCTGCAAATGTAAGTTTTTAAGAAATGCTTTTACAGGTAACTATTTTATTTTTCTTTTAAAAAATGTTAAATTTGTTGAATTATGGCAGGCATAAGAATCAATGGCTAATATCCCAATTTATCTTCCATAGGTTATGTAGTGTGAATAACCTACAAAATGGGAAAAAAAATAATCATTGACATTCTGTTTAAGGTTCAAGGCCAGCTGGAACTAGAATTTTATATTTGTGGATACTTTGGAATCACAGTAGGTTTTTTTAGCTCTTCGTTAAAACGCTTCGGTGAGGCTGGAGGGTAGATGTGTCTGTCCCCTTCCTTAGTTCACAGGACAAGTTTTCCATACCTTTGTTCTAATGTCTCTGATTCTTTTCCTGTGGAATTTGTGACCGCACTCACTTTCTGCATTGTAAGAACATTTTCTTCTGTTCTGCCTCTTTCTTACCTGGACAGTTCTTCTGTGTCTCACTCGTTGTACTTTCCGCTTTTTCATTACCTGTGATTCTTTGCATAAAACCTGCTTTTTCTCCCTTCCCCTGGCAGAATTACAGTGATTTTAATGGCAGGGGATGGGGTGGGGGGGGTGGGTGGGTGGGGGGGTAACGGACGGGACATGGATGGTTGGGTGGATGGGACGACACACAATATCTCTCATTCTTTCTGTCTTCTTTACCCACCTTGTCTCATTCTTCCACTTCTAGTCACATTTCCATTGTTTTGCGACAGGTTGTTCCCACTTCACATTTTCCAGTGGAACACCAATAAATCTTAAAGCACTTGCCTCATTTTCTCACTCTCATGCCTGACTTCTGAGTTTCTTTTTCCATTTAAAAAATTTCAGTGATTTTTAGGCTCATAACTCACAAATCTGCTTTCCTCCAGGTCTGTCATAGTCTACGGATATGTTTCTGCCTTTGGATATCTCTCTATAAGTGCTTCCTTTCTCCTGGCAAGTCCTCTTCGTCCACCGTTTTTTTGGACAATATTGCTGACCTCAGAGTCCCCTAAAATAGTAATAAAAATAATAGTAAGTATTCAAAGCTGCCAAAAAGTAACATACCATTCAATGTTTGTGACAATCTGGTTCAGATTTTCAGATTATGAGAATTTTCATCATGCTGTCAATAAACTGCTAATTGCATGTTGGATGTGGTATGTACATAACATACACAGTTCTAATGTAAATATTTATATACATAAATATATGTATATATTACAAAGGTCCAAACTTGTAAACAATTAATGTTCTTTTTCCTCTAAGCAGGGCATTTTTTATAAATTAGAATTTGATTGGAGGGATAGAAAGATCCTTATTGTAGGTGCATGAATCAAAGTAATTCAGTCAAAAAGTTCAATCTCCAAGGAACTCTTAAAATTTTTGAATGACTGAAGAAGCAGATTTACAGTGGAATTCAGAAATTTAATTTTATAGGTACTATGAAGTTTTAATACTTACAGGATGAGGTCCAACCAACACTTCCAGTTTTTTCCTGTAAGAGTGGCAAGAGCAGCGATGGGATAATCTGAGCAAATTGGGAATCAATAAGGATTAGTAAACAGCACGTGTAGCACCTCACTTCATATCTCTTGGGTGAAAACATCAATGTGCAGTAAAACAGCTTTTTTAACAAAAGCTAGACTGAGTTTATAGATTTGGTATATATTGTACTCAGCGTTATAACTGTTGTATTATTTGAAAAGTACTAATGAAAGGTTTACTTAATGTGTTTTACACAAACCTTTTAATTAAAAAAATCAAGCCTCTAGCAGTGGCACAGTTTTTTCAAATACTTACAATCAGAAATACAGAAGCACAAGTGAGATACTTTTCCAAGAAGTTGTGAAATGCAGCTTAACCATTTTTTTCTGAAATAACCTTACTAACTTTATTCCTATGTATTAACTCATGTTGCAAATTAATCTGAACTTAAAAAAACATTTACATGATCATATTCTTGGTCTCTTTCTGCATAATCTTGCTCTGGAAGCAGATCTCTCCTACCCTTAACAGACTGAAGATGAGTATCTTCTGTCATCTTCCGCATCTCTTGTAGTTAACCTCCTATATAACAATATCCATGAGTAACATTTTCTCCCATTTCCAATGAGCCAAGTCTCTGTGCCTTTCCGGTACTGTTACAAGTTTATGTCTTTTCTAGACTGCATTAATATGTTACGTCTGGGCATGAAGCTACTGGTCTGAATATGGCAGAAATCTCAGCACCAGTGTCCACTGTGAGCACAAGCTCTCCTGTGTTCTCTGCTCTCTACATTGGTTTTCAGTAGACCGTAGAGTTAACCGCATTCCTTCTCTTTGAGTACTGCACAAATTTCTAGAAGACCATGTAGATGTTGTGGGTGAGCATGAGGTTTACAGAAAATATGGCTCAAGGACGCTTCCAGAGGTTGTCTAATGCATTGCATTTCCCTGGGCTGCTGGTATCAGACATAGCTAAACCAGATCAGTTCTGTGGGACATAAGAAACTTCCTGCTCGGGTGAGATGGTCGGTCTGGGCAGGAGGCTGGGTGCTCTACTCCAGCTGAAAGAAACTTCCCTAAGACTGAAAACACAACTCAAATTTCAACCTCAGTGCTTCTTTAAGGCAAGATATTGATCTTGCCCAGTGTAATATGCAGGAGATACTCAGCCTTACATTATCTCTGTCCTCCCCTTTTCTTTCTGCCGTCTCTCTCCCCCTTCAGAGCACTGCCCCTCTTCTCCGGATGAGGAAAAAATAAGATGACAGGTATAACTCAGCTAGGATAGTCAAGTTCTGTATTGACAAACAGTACAACAAAGTGAATCTACATGCCAAAACTATCAGGAAGGTTGTTCTCAGAGAACATGAGTTGCTGAGAGTACATGAAGGGGGTATCACCTAATGCTGGTCTTATGCTGGTCTTATGCTCTTCCCTAGGCATGGCTACTGCAGCTCTCAGACAGGGGGCTCCACGAGGTGGGCTTCATGGAGGCAATGCTGCTGGCCCTGTGTCTGCTTGAATGCAAGACAGTACGTATCAAAATAATTTGTTCTCGTCCAAATGAAAGAGAAATTCAGCAGGTTTACAGTCCAGTTATGGTTTTTTTTTTTTTTTTAAAAAAAAAAGAGCTTTGTGTGAGCTTTTGAAGTTCTGCCATCACTAGTGAAGCTTAAGAGCTGGCTCAAGCTCTTAGTTTTAAGTAGAAATACCTGATCTATTCATAAAACTGTTCGCCACAGACATGGTGTAATTTGTGGGGATACTTACTTGCCAAAAAGAGTATGTTGTTATAATTTCCAGTAATGTAGTTTAATTGTCTCAAATCTGGATAGGTCCTGTAACTTCATATAATGTAGTATTATCTATCCATTTATCACATTCTTGTGAGGACAGACAGCAAGTAAAGGGCTGTCTTCTAGGGCAGCTAGCAGCTCTATGTCCACTGCAGGACTTTCTGTGCAATTCATTTTTCTCAGTCTGGCCCTCCTTAACAATCTTTGCCCCTTGTCCCCTCATTTTTAATGTTTTTTTTCAAGGCAAGCAACCAACTGAAATATGGATTCCTCTCAGTTACCATGATTGACTCCAAAAGTAATTGCATTTGTTTGTTTCCTCTTTTATTTCCTCCTTCGATTTACTTTAGCAAGTGGCTCACACAATCAGTGACTATTGCTGTGCAATATAAGCTTTGTTTTATTTGAAATAGTGTTTGCATTTGGCTCTTATACTTTAGAATTATGATAACTTAGATGGCTGTTCTAGAGAGGAAAATGGTAATGCGGATAAAACAAATTGGATTTCAAAGATCAAACATTTTCATTTCCCTGTAGAATCAGCAAATACTGATCCTTTTGCAAAACAGTAGCTTTAAAGAGTACATTTGTGAAAACCTTTTTCTGAACAAAATTCAATACCAGCGTTCATGTAGTTTGCTCTATCTTTTGTCCTGCGACAGTTGCCTTCTGTTATCCCTTTTCCTTACAGCTTCCAGTAAAAGCTGTGTAAATCATTTCTTGTTGCATGTAAGGAAGCAAGGACAGTGGGAAACAGTAAGAGATGCTTACTCACAAATACGATAATTCTCATTAGTAAATTATTTTATCTTTTCCATATTGCATGAATTGATCCAGAGTGTGAACTGTTGTATAGGAGAGTCCTTAACACATACAAGATTGTTTAGAGAACATGTTTTACTTTCCAGAGTCAAATACAAGCTAGTTCTAATCAAATGGTGCTTTTCCTATACCAGTACAAGCAACATATTTGTTATTTTAATGCAACAATTTCTTCAGATGTTTACAAACTGCTTTACTTGCTAGGAGTCAAATTCCCAGCTAGCAGAGCTGAATTAGCTAGAACATCATTATGCAATTATAAAATGTGGGTTTAAATATTCCACAGAAAACCTGTGCTGTGATGATTGTTCATAAAATGTAAAGAATCGAGCGATTTTACCCTTTTACCCCGTCTTTGCTTTGCAGGCAGGCAGGCGAGCGGCGGCTGCTGTCCCGGCCGGGGCCGGCGGGTGGCAGTGGCCATCCATCCATCCATCCATCCTTCCATCCATCCTCCCACGCTGCCCTGGCCCCGCCGAGGAGGAAGCTCAGAGGTACCGGCTGTGTTACCTTGGCGGGAGCGTTCTCCGTAATATTTTTGTCAAAATACCGACACTGGTTCTTTAAGTGGCTTATGAATATTTTTGGTGCAAGAGGCACAATGCTGTTTTCCCAGGAGAGATTACACAAAACCCAGAGGCCTGCTCTCTGCGTTTCCCTCACCTGGTGATGCACTGGAGGGGCTCCCACCGCCCATGTGCGTGAGACGGGCGATTTCTGAACTGCTGTAACGCGTATCACCAGCAGTGAATTACCTGCTTTATAATACAAAGGTGTTCCCTGAAAATCCAAACGAGACGTTTCAGTGCATGTTCATGGCTTGGGCAGGTCCATGTGTTGTCAAGAGCTACACACAAGCAAAGCCAGGTTTGGAAACCTCTATTCTAGAGGGGAGAGTCCTCTTCAAGCTCTTGTTGGATCCTTTTTTGTTTTGTTTTTGGTTTGGTTTTTTTTTTCCCCCATGGAGAATTGTCTGTAGGTGTATTTGCAACTTTCATGCATGGTCTACTTGAAAAGATTTTACAGCGTTTAAATGTGTTGCCGAAACTATTTTGCTGTCATGTAGCTGAGTATGGGTGCTCTCCATCGACTGTGTTCTGCTCGTTAGTTAACGGGACTGTTGGCAGCAGCTGTGTTCAGAGACAGAGTTACATGGGCCAGGGAAAGTGGTGGAAATTTCACAAATTTTTCTAATGTATTCTGGAGAGACAATGACGATGCTATAGAATAAAGGAATCCCACATCTTCAAGAAAATGGCAAGAATTAATGTTAAGGCTTTGGGCACTCAGCTTTGACCTTGCTGTTTATCTTTGAATGACAGAATCTTAAGAACAAAGCCAAAGAGAGGATCTCTAAGCGGAGGACCTACCTTAAGCCCCTAGTTCTGATCATAGGAATGCATTGTCGAGACGATGAATTAGTTAATCCTGAAAGAGGAGAAATTTTTTCCTTTCTTAATTTACATTTTTAAAAACATGTTTGTTTGTTTTCCTGCTCGGCTCCCCACGCCTTGTAAATTGTGAATTTCTCTCTTGGCTATGCATGATAAGGAAATTGGTTTCATTCTACAAGTGTGTTAATCATCCTGTAGCTTAAAAATATCAAAGTGCAAATGCCTTAGTTTCTAAAGGGGTCTAAAGAAAAGCATTCTAATTACAATGCTCTGACTGTTGTGACTCTTTAATTTCATAAACTGAACCGTGGGTCTAAAGTGACGCTTACTGTGGTCTCACCCTAAAATGAACAATAGGGTGAAAAATTAGTTTTGGGGGAGAAATTGGGTGGCGATTGCGTTAGATTGTTACTGGTTTGGAAAGACGGAGACCTTAATACACTGATTAAACCCTCGGATCTGCTACTATTCAGAGTTAGGTACAAAATACACGAAAAGGAGTATTTTCAGGACTGAAGCGTGCCGATTTGCGGCGATGAAATATTTTACTGCTGGGCCGGCCGTCAGGGTTAAACGTTCATTGCACGGAGCTGGAAGGAGCCGCGCTCCCCGGGCGTGGAGACAGTAGCCAGGCTTGGCCACAGGAGGCACAGCCAGCGTGTGCTGCCTGGAGACATCCCCTTAATCTCCGCTGGGCTGGGGGGGGCACGGAGAGAAGCAGTAGATCAGCTCTGTCCCGTGTCTGGGTGCCCCCCCCGCCTCTCCCCGTCCCAGCTCTTGCTAACCCTTCTTGTCTTCTGAGGGCATTGATCCTCTGAGCGGGTGCGCTCCTGCTCGGGCAGGGCAGCTTCTGCATTAAGAGATCAGGGCTTTCTCCCTGCCTACGTGAAATGGATTTGGCGTCAAGGGCAAGGAAAGGCAGCGGCTGCTGCCCCAGAGCACCACCACCCACCTGGCCGCTGGTGGCCGCAGGTGAGGCTCTGAGAGTCCCCAGCGCCCAGAAACCCGAAATATGCTCCCTCCGGCCCAAAGGCGCAGTGCCTGCCAAAGCGCTGTACTTAGCCCAAGCAGCAGTGAGGTTTCCTTCGTTCCTAGCGCAAGGGATTCTCAATTCATACGGACTCAAAACTTAACTTCCCATTTTAAGGCAAGTTTATAGATGAGCTTAAATTAGACTGTCATCTGATAAGGTATAGTTCCCGCATCCCCTGTCTTATGACAGCTAAACAGAGCTAACGAACAGTGATAGTTCTAGTGGATTCACAGGGTACAGTAAGTGTCCTGTGAATAGCAAGGGACGGTACATCTGAGGGCAAGAGAGAGAAGAAATAAACTGTTACTGGCTTTCAGGAATTCAGACTCCGATTTCAAACTTAATTTAATTCTTATGGAGAAAGAGTCCCTTTAGGAGCAGCCAAAGTTTAATCAGTAACACAACAGCGATTTAGCTCAATTCTCAGTATCTTAGTCATACGCAGAAGCTGCTGCAACTGATTAGAAACCCCATTTCATTGAAATATTGCATGGAAGCATGAAAATTCCAGTGTGGAAAGGCAACAGTCACTTCATCATTCTAGATCCCATGTTAACGCATCACCAACTCCAACATTCAAAGCCTTTTTAGAGAAATTTAATAGTTGGGGGACTAATCACCACCCACAACCCTTAATTCCGAGTGATTATTCTAAACACAAATTAACAGATCTGGGCCATTACTACTGAGAACTGAATCATCCATAGGGGTGGGAGGGAAAAAGAAAAAAAAAAAAGGCAGCAGCACTCCCTGAGACTGTCTCAGGATTAACTGCTTTTGTTTATGTTTCCAAACACTTTGTCAATAGTATGCCCCTGCAATAAATCACTTTTCTTGTTCCTTTCACACTGTTCACAGAGGCAGGTCATTTAGAAGTTTAGAATATACACTCAAATAAGATTTTCCGAGTTACAAGAATTATTATTCACTCCAGGTAATTTTATTCTTTATATTCTCTACATATTTGAATTTTTTACTCGGTAAAGTCATAACAGAAAGTATTTAAAAAAGAAACCACCACACAACACAAATCACAGCCAGCAAATAGTTGGTCCCCAAAGAATAAAGCAAGCAAGCAGTTCAATAAACACACTTGATTTATTTTGTATCAAAAGGGTTAAGTTTACAACTAAACTTTTATGAAAAGTTTAGCATGATTAAGTACATCATTACACTTTTTGCAGAAATGTAAATTTCTGCCACTATACAAGAAAACTCTAATTAAAGAGTTCACAAGGTTTCACTCATATATATATTTATATATAAATATATACACAGCATTCAGTCCTAGGTTTGTGTCAAAAAGGTAATTTCTGACCACAGACTTTCCTAAAAAACTGAACACTGGATCCTTCTGGTACTCACGCTCCACCTTTGGAAAAAAAAGGCAAAGTCTGCTTTAAAATGGGCAACTCCTTGTGAGATTTTGTTTCGCTCCCCACGTTGGGAATAGTATATAAAGGAAGCCTTCCAACTAGGGAAAGGGTATTTAAGAGTCTCTTCATAAATAACTAGGTTCAGTCCAAGTTGAAGAATGGGGTGGGGATAAAGATCAATCTTGATTTTTTTTTCTTCTTTATTAATTTTAAAAGGTCCTTTTAATTAAGATGTGGATTTTCCCCTCCAGATACAGCTGAAAAATAAATTCAGCACCTCAAAACAAGATCCTGTAGACATTTTCTTGTGCAAAAAAAAAAAATCTCATCAGTGGAACACCTGCAAGAGATTGAAAAGAGGCATATTTAGGAGAATGCTAACAGGGCAGAGATCCGGACAGACTGGCGCCAGAGAGGAAGCCACAGTTTGAACATTTAACCAAACACTCAGAGATTGGGCAAACCCTGGCGTCCAGATGCAACACATACACGCTCACACACTCGCTCTCAAGAGCGCAAATTGAACATTAAAATAACATACACTCAAGGGAAAGGGTAGAAAGAGGATTCTCAGTCCAATCTCTACTTAGATCTCTGCAAATGCAATGTTCGGAGGCGCCAGTCTGCCTCTTACAGCAATTACTTGATTAAAAGCAGTCACTTATTTAACTGATAGCGCAGACAATCCCACATCACAGAATTTACGGAATTATGCCAAGATTCCCAACTTAATCAGTCACTTTGGCCCAGGAAGTTGAGACTCCAGGAACAGATAACGAGAGAACTCGCATTAAGCAGCGAGTAGTATCAGTGCAGCCCGTGCTGCTTAATGAACCTTAGCAAGAAATTACAGTTTGGACTGCAAGGCTCAGTTATTAGTCTTAATTCCTTACCGATTATAATAAAAGCATCTCCTAATCAACTTTTAGGACCGATTTTCAGGAATAACCATCACGCCTCCCGTGGGAGGCACTTTTTTCCCCCCCCTGAAGTTTGGAAATAAGATGCGCTGCACTCACCGTGTGATTCAGCCACAAAGTGCTTTGCTGTCGCCTGACACGAGCTCTGAGGGGAACTCGGACGCCTGCGAGGAGAAAACACCACACAAGGTAAGGGGGGGTAGGAGAAAAAAAACCCAAACCAAAGCCAAACTGCTCGGGATCACGAAGCCCTTCATCCGCGGGGACAGTGGCCGCGTCGCCCACCCCCATCCCTTGGGTGACCAGCGCGGATAGTGGCCGTGTCGCCCATAGCCCCGTCCCCTCGGTGGCCACCACGCTCTGCGTTAGAGACACTTCCAACACCGACTTGAACTCCCCGATCGAGGTCGGAGGGAGGCGCGGGGGACCAAGGCGCTTACCTGTAGGGAGAGGATGCTGATGTCTGTGTTGAGTGTGGTGAGAGGAGTCCTGGAGGATGGGTTTTGCCCGGGTCTCTGATGGTGGAGACTGACGATGCTGGGGTGCGAGTCCAAGGCGATCTGCAGGTCCAGGATGTAGTCGATAACGTGCTGCAGGATTTCCATCTTGCTCACTTTCTTGTTCTGCGGGATGCTGGGCACCAGCTCCTTCAGCTTGGAGTAGCAGTCGTTCATGTTGTACAGCAGGCTCATGGGGTCGTCCACCGGGGTTTTGCTGCGGGAGATGCCCAGGTTGTGCTCCGAGAGGCCGCCGTTTTTCCTGACGGACCGCACCGGGCTGAAGGCTTTCATGTTGGAAGGCGGGACGGAGAGAAGCCGGGGCTGAGGGGAAGCCTGCGGAGCGCTACCCTCCCTCTCTCCGCGCTGCCGGACCTCGCACTGAGGCGAGGGCAGCCGCGCCGCCTCCTTTTATAACCCCGCCGCCGCCGAGCCCAGCCCGCGCTCGCTGCCATTGGCCAGCGCGGGGCCCTTCCGCCCGGAGAGCCAATCGCGGGGGAGCGGGGGGCGTGGCCGCGCCGCACAGCTGAGGGAGTAAATAGTGGGCGGCCGGGCGCGCTGTTTTTTTGGGGTGAAACAACGTAAAAACGGGGTTCGGGGCGGGGCGCGGCGCCCGGGGCGCGGGAGGGGGGGGCGCCCCCGGACGGGGTCGTCCCCCTCCGCCTCCCGCGCCCCGGGCGCCGCGCCCCGCCCCGCTCCCGGGACTGCGCGGCGCCAGCCCCGTGACATCAGCCCCTCGCCGCCGCTCCCCCCGCGCCGCCCGGGCCCGGCGGCGCCGCTGAGGCGGCTGCCATGGCGACCGGGGCTGCGCCCGCGGCGGCGGCGGGCCCAGGCCAGGCCAGGCTTCCCCCTCCCGGGCGCACCTGCGAGCGGGAAAAAGTGTGTGGGGGGGGCGGCTCCTGGTGGCGGGGAGAACCGGGGGGTGCGGGGGGGGTTGTCCCCGGTGGGCCTTCGCGGCCGCTGATCCCCCCCCCCGCCTCCATCGGGGACCGGCAAGTCCTGCCCCGCGCTTCTAATGAAATGTTATTTATCTAAAAACATCTCGTAATGATGGAAAATGGGTTTAATTGCCGCGGATTTAACTCATCAAACCAGCCTTTTTTTTTTTTTTTTTTAAATCTGTTAAAATTGGCCCGTTTTCAAGTCGTTGACACCGTCCCACCTACTCAAGCCGGGGTGTCCGCACACGAGGAGTTTTCAGGTGAAATATCTCGCTAAACCCCAGTCCCTTTTTTTTTTTTTGTTTGCCTCACGCTTCCAATTCATTCAAAGAAAGAAGTTTTAGAACTTTTTAGGGTTTGTCTTCCCCCCCCCCCCGCCTTTTTGAGCGGGAGGGAGAGGGAGTAACGCACAGCAAAAAATATTTAGTTACAAACTTCTGCGAAAGACACCGGTCTGTAACAGCATTTTCTACTTTCACAAAGGATTTTTCCTGTTACTTTTGTTCCGGTCACAAAATTAAAAAAAAAAAAAACGCGAAAGAAAAAAAAAAAAGAAAAAGAAAAAAAAAACTTGGGGGGGAGAGATAAGGTCTGGAAAACAATCTGGAATTGCCAGGCTGTTGGTGGGAGCTCTGCGGGGCTGGCGTCAGGAAGTCTGCGCCGCCTTCTATTACTGTTGATCCAGCTTTGTGCAGCTGCACTCAGTACAATTAGCTTGTAGAAACAATCCTGCTGTAGGCAGCCTCTTCCCTTCAAAGTGCTTTTCTATACTGATCCCCTCACATCATGATGCTGGAAATCAAGTCACAAGCCGACCACTGTTTGGCCAACATCATCTGTGGGAATTCATTAACCTCCATCCCAGAGATGCAACAAGAGATTGTTTGTCCAGAACTAAACTTACAGCTTAATATGATGTAGCCCATACAGGAAAAAACCTGTGTCCCCATTTCTTTTTTTTCCTTTTTTTTTTTTTTGTGTCCATAACAAGAAACACATTGTGCAGCTTTTTCTCTCTCTCTTTTTTTATTTTTTTTTTTTTCTTTAGGGGGTGGGGAATGTAGCTGAAACCAGGCGAGAGCCGGCTCCTGCTAAAACTTTGCCATCAAACTGTTTTTTTGGTTCATCGGGCTGCAGTTTCCATAGAAGCAACTTATCCCCGCGCTCATCTTGTTGGGTGCACTTTGCAAGCTCATTTCCCGTCTGAGTTTGCTCTGCTGCTCTCAGATGCTGCAGCTGACACATTTCCTCCCCGTGCACTTTGCACCCACCTCATCCTTGCCCAGATGCTCGGGGCTGATTGTGCCTAAAAGGGGGTTTCATCGCACTCTGCAGCTGCCTTGGGGGAAGGGATTTTTATTTAATTTTATTTCCACTTTCCCCAGGCACTTCAGTGCTCAGCGCCGTGCCATCCCAGCAGCGGGCCCTCTGTGTCTCCCTTGTCCCCAGCGCTCACAGGGACGCGGCTGTGGCCACAAGCCCACCGCCACGCGCCTGTCGCGTGCTGCTGTGCGTGAACGCTGCCGGTGACTCGGCCCGGTCCAGATGGAGTTGCCGGTGGGACACCGCTGCTGTGCACCACCGGCTGGGAAGCGGGTCCCTGGCACGTCCCATCTGCGTGGGCAGCCCCGGAGCAGCAGCGGGGTGACATCTCCCTGCTCCCCGGGGGCATTTGGGAACTGCTGGGAGCTTGCGTCCTGCTTCCCGGCACCCCCGTGCTGCCCGTGGCAGGGCTCTTCACGTCGTCCCCACTGGCAGCACCTCTCAGGGCTGGCATCACCGCTCCCCCACGCTTCCAGCTACCTCCCTCGGGCATGGGGATGCAGGGCACGTTGCTTCCGCCCACCCCATCTTCACGGATGCACCTTCTCTGAGTTCCATTTCCAAACTCCCTTCTTTTCTGGGCTGTATTTGCAAATGCCATGGATCTGCCGACTGTACGATCTCTCTTCCTCTCCCCCCACTATGCTTTTGAATAACATTGCTTTTGTCTGGTATCATTCCCTTCATCCTCACTTCTAAACATCCCTCGTCTGCTGCTGTTATATTCCCAAGCCGTGTGTCGTTGGAGGCTTGGGAAGTATTGTAATGAAGTGTACATATTTTCTCATTTTTCCTAGACATCTGCTTTTTGGCCAGAAGTGTTGGACTCTAGGATGGACAAGGCTTTGCTCTGATTCAGTTTTGACACACTTATTGTTTTATGATGACGCTCTCAAACTCTGCTTTTCTGCAGGAATGCCTTTTACTCAAACTGTATTTTCTAGCACCACCCTGCAAAGAGGGGTGTTTTGACATGAGTTGTGTGGTTTTGGCTGAACGTTTATATCAAGTCCAAATTCAGACACTTAAATTCTAATGTTTTCTTCTGTTTTGTAGGGTTTCTAATTTCTGTAAGTAGGACCAGTGTCCTGAAGGCATTTCTGTGTAAACTGCCACCTGCAAAAGGCTGTTGCTCACCTGGTGCTACTTGAAGAACACTGCCGTGAAATCGTTCTGAAAGCAGCATCTCTCTGGAATAGTAAGTGTTGCCAGTGTGAGGTGTATTAAATCCACGTATTCACTCTTACTTCTTTACTCAAGTGCAAATACCTTTCTTTTCTTTTCTTTTTTTTTTTTAATCTTTAACTATGGGATAATTTTTACTAATGTAATGTCTGTTTTAATTAGGTTAGGTAGCACATCTGCTAGAAGTGCTTGTAGTGAACCAGTTAGGTGGCTCTCTAACTTATGTGGTTGTGCTAAATTCTGGGATCAAACAAGTTCCCTTCTTAGCGCATGGCTTATGTAGCAGATGGTTTTCATCTACCATAGCTTTTCTAGTGATACCTTTAAATTAGTATAGGTCGAAAATGTTGCAAATTTTGCACTCCCCAACAATTCTCTGGAAAATCCATTTAGAATAGAAAAGAGAGAGGGGCCAGGCAGGAGGTTAGTGACAGTACCTCGCATACGGTAAGGAATAAACCAAGGAACAAAAAGTGAGCTTGTTCTTTCTTTTATTAGTTACCTGGCTGGCTGGTCCAGCTCCCTTTGGCCTAACTTTGATTTTTAGGTAGAGGGCTGTGGGAATATGATCGCAAAATGCTTGGTTTAATTCCGCTGGAAAAAGGAAGAATTGGGAATTGGACTGGTGGGAAAAGGTTTTGAAAATCTGTTCCAGGTATGGTGTTAAACACCCCCTCCCCCTTCAAATTGTAAAATTATGATCGTTTCAAGTATAGATGTGTTTGTATAGTATGGTCTGTATGTTTGTTCTTGCTCAGTAATAATGTTTCATGAACAGAGAGGAGAAACAGAGTCTGTACTGCAACTGTCATCTAAATGTTGGTGAATCTCTAATTCACCCTCATCTATAATCTCGCCTGTTCACTTCAGGCAGAAAACCTCACTTACGTGACAGAAAGCCTTCTCGTACTGAGTGGGCAGTACTCTCTAGTGCTTTACCAAAGCTATTGTTATCAGTTATGTTAGGACAGGACCCACAGAGCTCTCGGTCCCTTTTAACTAATGCATAGAGCAAAATTTTCTGTGGTCTGTAGAGCCTAATTCCACTCAGGGTTTGGATACTGGAAATGCAATTTAGCAAAATGCGTGCAGCACATCCCAAGTGCGAGTGCACCCTCATAAGTCCTGTGGAACCGCACGAGTTCCAGTCAAGTTTCACAAGCTTTTAAAACTTTGCTTCTTTATAGGCCCAGGTTGAGCGTTATCTAGGTTAAGCTGACTTTCTTAGTGACTGTCGCCTGCATAAACCCACCTGGGAATCACAAAATAGGTACGTGTCTAAATCTCTGGAGAGGCCTGGTCCAGGAGGTGTGCTCAGCTCATGCTTAAATGCACATTGACAGCATGGAGCTTAGCACAAAGCGCAGCAGCTGTAGCTGCCGGAACGTTGAGGGGGAGAGAAGGAAAAGAACTGCTGCTTTTTTATAAGCAATTTTTCTCTTGAGAGCATTTGCCCTGGAAGTGAGAGACTCAGATTCAATGTTCTCCTCATCAGAGGTGATATAAACTCCCTTCTGCTCGCAAAGCACCCTTAACAACCAAAGCGAAGATAAGGCTAAGGTGGAGGACACCCACCCATCGTGTTCAAGCTTGCAACGGTAAAGAAACAGATGCAAATTTCAAAGGGCCAGAGGGATTATAAACAAGAGGGAGCCTGACACTGTAGCTCAGGGGTAAAGGCATCTCCTGGATGGCAAGAAGCCTGAACGCTGGGCCTGGCCTGGCAGACTCACCCATTCTTGAGGGTGAGGTTCTCTCACCTTATCTTAGCTCTTTAGAGGTTTGGTGTCTTGTCTCTGTGTAGTCAGTGGGAAGAGAGAGCAAAGAGACACCTGCAGAGAGTGATTCATTCTGTGCCTGTTCGACACCTCTCTCTGGATGGAACGAATCTCCTCGCTGGGGGCCATCACCCCCCATCAATTCTCGGCGGAAGCTAGACAACCAATTTCGACCAGAAGCCTGACTTACAGATGCCAAGTGAGGTGAATTCCACTGTAGATGACTAATTTTTCTCATTCATCATTCATTTTAGCCTTTAAAAATTGGGTATGTAATGAAAGTTAGTCATTTGAGTTCTGTCTCTGTACCATGGTCATTCCTTCCGTGGGAGGAATTCCTTCCTTGGGAGGCTGCAGACGGATAACTGGGCTGAATTGTCGTTGGATGATGTGTGTCTTTCTCTGAGCCCGTAGAGCCTAAAGGTCATGCGTGCCCCTAGTTTGCACTCGTGAATCCTGGCACCGGGTGTCTGAAATTTAAGCGTGGAACTATGAAATGTCATTGTGCAAACTACTTTTGTGGGTGGTCTAAGTGACCAGAGGCACTACATACTACGTACAATTTTTAAGAGAGGAGCCAGTTGCATAAAAATATGAGTAAAAAATGTCTGAAGATATAAAAAGGCTACAACTGGGATTTTCAGAAAGCTGAAAGGCTGCTTATTTAAATCAAAGAAAGTTTATGGACTTGCATACCCAGAAAAATCCATCTCTAGCTTCTGAAACTGGAGGTGTTATCTTTAATCCTAGCCCTGAAGAAATGAGCATGTAATTTTCAGTTTCGAAAAGCTATAGTTTTTCATTTTTGATAATGTGGAGTAATGCTGAGGTGTAATACAGGTTACATCCCAAATATGCACCTCATTGTTGCAACCTTCTTATCAGATTTCAGGAGGGCAAGTGTTTTTTTGTGCTAGTCTAAGTTTGTTGCACGTATATTCTTTGCAAATGGATGATTGCAGGAAAAGACAAGCTATGTGTTTTTATAATTTAATATTTGTCAAAGGTCATCAATGGGTTACATCCAGTCACTTTGCAGAATTTAGATTGTAGAGGCAGTGGTGGACAATAAGCGTCCAGTTTGGCGAAATTAAAGCTATACATTCTCCTGATGGGATTTTAGCTACAAGTATAGTTGGAGATGATTCCTCCACATTGTTCATGTCAATCACTGCCTTCAACTATTACAAAACACATGCTTGAGAAACCCTTCTACTTCTTTTATCAAAATACTGAAACTATGTGTGCATCCAAGATGTTTAAATTTGGCAACATAAAAGTAATTGGGAATGGACTCAAAATTAAATTACTTAAGGCCTCAAGCTATTGTTTCCAGCAGAGACAAGAGGTCTGAAAACACTAAAAGGGTGTGCAAACTTCTTAGAATATTTTGGTCCAGAACGAAACAGCTGGTTTATACCTAGCTGAAGATCGCAGTTGTTCTCTGTTGAACAGTCAGAATTTGGACTTTTCACAGTTTCTTCATTTCCTGCCTTCTCACTCTGTTTTGTTTTCGCATCAGTAGCAATATTTTTGTGCTCCTTATTCTCTTTCACAGCTCTACGGGTCTCTTGGCTCTGGAGATGGGATTCACCTCACTTGACTTAAGGCACGTGTCTGGTTGATGTCTACATCTAAGCCTGTCTCTCAAGACTCTGTTTACGGACAGTTGAGAAAATTGTTGCTTCTGTGACGACTTATTTCTTCCTAATACAGAAGTCTAAGAGACTCTAACTCTACCCTGATACCCCCTTGACTTCTGAGTCCAGCTGTCCTTAGCCCAGCCAGCGTGTGGTTTAACTAGACACCCTGGTCTTGATGCGGATGATCTATGCCAGGGTTGGTTCTCAGACTTTCTTGACAATTCTCCAGATTTTTTGTGTGTATGACCTGACGCATTTTAATTAAAACACTTGACAGCAGCGAGAAAATGAGCAGTGACTAATATACTTTCACTAAGAAGTTGTTCTGGCTGTGGTCTCATGGAGTACCAGGGATTTAGAGGACACAGCGTGTAACCTCTAGGCTAGATGCTTGTAGTTGTAAGCTTTGTGCATTTCTGCGCCATAGTTCAGCCTGTTGTTAGCTGTGGTAATCTCTGATTGCAAGACTGCTTATTTGTTTGCGGCAAAGATGTGACTTACATAGTGAGGGAGGTTGCTTTCTGTGGGAGCCTCGCCTCAGTTATTGTAGAAGGTATGCAACGGGTTGTGAAAGAGGCAAGATGCTCTCATAAAACAGCTGAATTCTGCTATGGAGGACTTAATTCAATCCATGCCTCTGCCACAAAGTTTCTTGTGAGATGATGGACAAGTCATTTAAAGCAGACTTTTGTCAGGAGACTGTTTACCACATGGGAAGTCAATGGGAGTTGTTCTTAAATATCTAAAGTGTAATGAAAATGCCAAGCACTCTGAAGTAACAGGTCCCATCTATCACAAGCTTGGCAGCCAGAACTAGAGTTATTAACCAGTATGTTTTCTGGTCAGCTGCTTCACAAATGACCATTGGTTTAAAGTTAACAGCTTACAATTTTTTATTTTTTTTCCTTAAAAAGGGAATATCCCTTTTAAGGGTAGGACAGAATATATTCTAGTAAGCGTGGGAAGTGATTCTGGGTGGCAGAAGTTCAATTTAATAGGGGACATTCCAGTCTACTTTCCAGTAAGATTTTCAGGGCCCATAGATTGCTTTTAGCTCCTGTTCTCCATCTGGGAACTCGCAAGGTGGTGCAGAGCCAGTAAGGTGACTGTCAGGGACCAAGTGAGGCTGACGGAGACAGGGAGAAGAAAGACAATGCTGGGTTGGTTGGCTTGAGCTTGATGGGGCTGGAGGACCAGGGAAAGTACCAGTCACAGCTGGGTGAGGACTTGGAGCCGGAACAAGGAAGTCTAAGGATTAAAGGGGAACAGGGGAGAGGGAGAATTCAAGTTTCAGATCTCTCTTCATTGCTTTAGGTTTCTTTCATTTGAAATGACCAGCCAAAATGAGCAAAACTATCCAGAAAGTGAATGCTTCTGAAGAAGTTTCCTGTATTTCTGTCTCCTGTTATAGACAGGACAGCTTGTGAAATGAACTGCAGTGGTTTTAGCCCTAGCTAGATACATTTCCTAGCTTATGGAAGATATAGGTTCAAGACTGATCGGATAAGGTCCTTATAACCCTCACATAAGAGACGTTCCAGAAATGGGAGCTTCACCCGGTGCAATGGAAATTCTGAGTTGCAATCTAAACTGGGAAGAACGGGATATGAAGCCTTGGTTTTCAAAGGCCTTTTAAACATCAAACCACTTCTCTGAGAATTTCCTGAGAAAATATTCAGGAGAATACGCCTGGTTTTCTTCTGAAGCATGACAGTAAGAGTGCTGAAATCCTGAAAAGTTTCACAAGATGGGAGAAATTCTTCCTGTATCCATTCAGTATCATTAGAGGTACAGGATGTTCCTTTTTTAAAGCTGGTAAAGGCATTGCCATCTGGGGAGATGATACTCTGCTCTGTACTGAGAGCAGCAACACACCTTGCAGAATTGTTTTAGGGAGCAATCTGTGGTATGCCAATTGCTCTCTTTTCTGCTATTTTGGTAGTGTTTTGGGGAGTTAAGCGCATGTGTATAAGCTGCAAATGTACATTCCTGTATAGAATAAGCAGCTTAGGTTGGCTGTGTGGATCAGCTGTTATGGGGGTGGCCGTGGGTAAGACAAGAAATGGAAACTCCTTTGATGGAGACTCAGTGGCCTTCATGCTTTACACGGATGGGGCCTGATGCAAATCCATTGAAATCCAGGAAGACTCTCCCTGTCAGCATCACAGCTTTGGATCCAGCTTCAGGTGTTACTTGTGAAGGTATATGAGGGATGTAGCTGGTATTTGGCTAGTATAGCAGTTGCCTGTGGGAGCAGAGAGGGAATTCTTTTCACTGCTCTTGGCTGGCAAGTGAATTTTATCTAAAGCTTTCCACTTGCACGTAGCCAGCCTGCTCAGGTTCTAAATAGATTCTGCCCTCAGACTGTAAAGAACAAGATAATCACTTTATGTTATGTACTTGAGAGCTAAATTATTTTAAAAGTCTGAAATTAGCAGATGAGGAGGAATTTATTTGCCAAATACATTCAGAAGCAGCTTGGGAAACCTGTCAGAGCCCAGCTTTAACTGCTTAACTAGTGGCTGTTCAATTTAATAGCTCTCAAGCATACTTACAGTATGAGGGAGACCAAAACAAAATCCCAGGATGTGTGAGATTTTCTTCCAGACAACAAAAAAATGCCATCAGTTCACAAACCAGATAGTTAAAGAGGAAAACCTGCACCTACGGCCACTAACCTCACATTACATCCTCTGTGCTCCAGGCGAAAAACAACCTTGCTCTTTTTTAGGACTCTTTTTATCCATTCTTTCCAGCTCTATTAACTTAGCGCATTGCTGAACATGACCTTTGCTCTGCGAGCGATGCTGGCCTTTACCATGCGCTAGTCCTTTTCCCACCCGGATATCTTCATGCTTTCCTGCATCCTATCCTCCATGCATGGAACAAAGGTCTGGAAAATTCTCTCCAGCTGTTCTCCTTCAAATCACTCCTTAAGATGCACTTCGACCCTGATGCCTATGGGGCATTGCTGATAATAGCTAGGCAGAGTGGAAGCTAAATTGTTTTCTAGGCAGCCTGTGTGAAAACATGCTCACATGATTTCTACTGTGGTTTTACTATCAACCCCTTTCCTGCTGGGGAGGACAAGGCCATAATGCCGTTTTAGTAATCACCAGCTGTCATTGGAAGCTGGCGTAGATAAGAGCAGCTCTCAGCTCCGCTGGTTGTTGCCTTCTTTCTCCTCCAGCCACAACTCTACCAGTTTGCTTTTAGCCTCCATGCTTCTTTCATTCGTCATGACTCTTGCCCATCTGTGAATTTATTTCCCTCGCCTTGCGAGGGGCTGGTGCAGAGTCCACCCTTTCAGAATATGTTGGCTCTGAGCATCGAAGGTCTATTTTGGGGGGGTGGCTTTCTTGCCTATGGAGCCACAGACCCACCCTTCAGAGTGGCAAGAAGGCGCCCTTCCCAGTTGCTATTACTTGCCTAACTGCGTGTGGAAAGGGGCAGGCATCCTGGCTAATCAGAGCTTCAGACAGGCAATTCTTCAAATTGTTTTAGGGTTTTTAATTAAAACTGTAGGCTCCGGCATCATGTGGCAGAGCGCCAGTATCAGTCATCTGACAATAGCCCTCACCATCTACCAACAATAAGGGAATTCCTCAGCGTATGCTCCGGAGGCTTCTGAAATGCTGCGAACGGGTGAGATTGCTGTTTGCAAAGCACCCTGCAACATTCAGCCTTGCGGGTCTGCTGATTTTTAAATTATATAAACAAAACCCTATAAGCCCCACATAGCACAAAGATACTAACTTCTGTTTATACTGTCCGGATCACAGATGCTGAGCATGAATGCACGAGCAGTCCTTTTGTATGGTGTTTGACACTTTCTGCGGCTGTCTGCACTGTTTTTTAATATACAGAATCCCTGATTCTCCACTGCCTTGCACCCTGTCTATTCATTCTCACCCCTGTGAAGTGAGGGTAAAACACTATCAAAACAAAATGGTACCATTTTGCATGTTTTCCACTCAGTTTGTACAGGTGTAAATGACTACAGAAAGAACGGGGCAGAGCAGAACCTGACCTGCAGTCTGTCTCTCAATGCGTCAGGGGTCTCGAAGTGGGGGGATGACAGAACAAACACAAGCTGTTACCTTGCCATTTTTGCTAATGTTTTAAAATCAGGCAGCTTGCGAGGATGACAGATGCAAAAGTCAGGCGGTACTTAGTTCCTCTAGTCCTCACGTGATGTCTTCTCCTAGAGCAATAAAAGTGTTACCCGTGGCATGGATAGGTGCTCACGACGGCTGGTATGGGAGCAGAGTTATCAATGAGAGTCATCTTGCTGAGCTGTTTAGCTGTTGCATTTAGTACTGGAGAAAGAAAAATCCTTTGTTCTTTCCGCCGTTTGTTACATTACCTTAGCTTGTATAAACCCTTGTAATGGAGAGTGAGCTCTTCAAGCTGTGTTAAGCCTGCTCCTTTGTCTCCTGGGCCCTGGACATGAACAGCACTCAAGTTTTTTAATTATTTTTTTAATTTTTTTTTGCCATTATAGCAACAGAAGACTGTACTCATCCTAACTCATTTTCAATCATCCTCTAATGCTGCCTGACACAGCTCTGCAAGTAAGCACCCAAGCTTTCTTCCAAAAAATAGTAGCTCTTTCCCCTCCCTGTCTTTCTCCTTGAACAAAGCCCAGCTCTCTGACACCTTCCTTACTCTCCTGAACAGCACATTAGACCATCCTAGCCCAAGTGCCTGATTTTACCAGGACACAGAATTAAAGTTTATTTATGACTCGTTGATAAGCTATCGCTATTACCCCTTTGCCGGATGTCCTTCATAAATATATATCCTGTCTGCTCCCGGTCCCAGACTGCCCCAGCTTTCTCTTTGCTCATCTGATTTTTTTACTTCCAGAAATCTTTCCGCCGGCCGAAATCCAGTTACTCCTTCAGCTGACACCGTTACCCACTCGGAATGCTAGTTTCAGGCTGCCTATGTGCTTGTAATGGAGAGGTTTATCACCTTACTGGCCCCTGTAGGTACGAGGTAAAGCTTCAAGAGAATGGTCTTGTCTCTGCAGTGTCCTCTGTAGTCAGTGGGTTAGCACAGCTCTGTGCCCTACTTGTGATAAACTTTGAGATGTTGCATAGTGCTGTTTTTAAGTGTTTTCTTTAGAAGGGAGGATAAGAAAGGCAGCAGATATTGTGACCACAAAATAGAAGGTGGTAGAGGTATAATACACTTCACCATTAATGCAAGAAAAAGGATGTTGGGTTGCACGAAAAAAAAATCCACCCTCCCTTAAAAAAAATAAAAGCAAACCTCTATGTAGATAAATACTGGCAAGATCTGAATTGAACGCATGTTAACTAGGCTGTTGTAGTAAGTAGGAATAATGGGCAGCAGTTAAAGCCTCTTTTGAAATCAGAACAGTAAATATTTTTGCTTATCTTCAATTGAAATCACCTTACCATTGCATTAACATATCCACTCATTTTTAGAAACTATGTGAATTTTCGTGACTCATTTGAGTGCTCTGTAACTATTTGTATGCAAATGTGACTCATTAAACATTCCCACAGTCACACACTTTACCCTTCCATTGGAGTTCATGCACAAACAGGAGTAGTGATGTTCCTTCTCCTTACAAATCTTAACCTTTCCTAAACAAAATCTTGATCCTTTTTCACATTTATGATAACATTTGAAGAAATACTTATGCCTATAATTTCAGAGTTGCTTTAAAATGGAAGGACTCAAAAACAAAAATAAAAAAGCACTTTGTATCAGAAAGCTTTTTTTTATTTATTTTTAAATGCCACATTCTCACATCTGAATTTGAGAAGTTTGAAAAGGACTGCACATTTTCTTCTAATTTTCAGGAAAAAAATAGTAAGTTCTGGCCTGAGAACAAGCATGAGAAAGTTCAGCTGAAAGGTACTGTATCCATCAATGCATGCAGAGACTTAGAATGAAATTGCCATCTCAACCATAGCTAGAACAAACACAGCTGATGAATAAATGTATATTGGCTAGAATAAATACAAAGTGTAACGCCAGATGTGGACAGTGCAGAATGCAGAAAGGCAGTAAACTGAGTAAACATCAAATGAAGGATTAGCCTTAATTGTGAGGAATCAATTCCAACGAGAAGCAGAACTGGGGATCTCTTTTGCCCAAAAGCAGTTGAGGTGACTTTCTAGCTAGAAGAGAAGCTGCCTGATCTGTCACTGCTTTCCCATTTGAGGCTTATCGGCAACAACCTGCTGCATATAACATACAGTTCAAAGGCTGCCTTTACTTCTGAATATCTCTGGCAGGGTTGTAGGCTTTACAGCCCAGCAAATTTGGGTTGCAGCTTTTATCTGATTTTCCAGAATGCACCTTTCTATTCCCCGTGGACTTCTATAAGACCTTCTGCAGCAACATCCCCTTCAATGCAACGACACAGGGTGTCTCTTTGTCAGTGGTAGGAAGTATGATTCTGTATTTCAGTCTCTCACAAAGTCCAAATGAGGATAATGGAGCCTTCCAGAGTTACTTGTTCAGAAGCAATGCTTTTGGAGTTCAGAGGAGACACTTCACACAGATGTGATGAGTCCCTGTGTTTGTGTGCTTCTCAAAGTGTTAGAGCTTTCTAGATTTCTCTTAAAAAGATACTTTTAGTCTTTTCATTCTAAGGTGCCCCTTGAAAATACAAAACAGTTATGAGGTTAATTGTGCATTGACATTCTCTCCCCTCAAACCCACCAAAACAGCGATGACTCTTCTGCTGTCTCTCAGAGGTCTACTGTCCCATGAAGCTTATTTGGAGAGACACCCCCTAAAATCTTCTTACGTATTTTTGTCCAGCTTTATTGTAAGTAAGTGTGGGATTCACCTCACAGACTAAGACACCAACGTTCAGAGGCTTGATTTAGTTGCCCACGTGTAGGAGTCCAGCACTACTTGAAGAACTCATCGCCCACCTGGGCTCCAGCTGCTGCTCCATATTAGTAAAGAAGTCCCATAGGTGGTGTGCCATCCTTGCCAGCCCTGCATGGATTTCTTGGACATCCAATTGCACCTCAAATCACACTGACTGTAGTCAGCGGACATCCAATCAGTACGCTCAGAGGAGTCTCCAGGCAGTGTCCAGCCAGCTGCCCAAAAGTACGTGTCTACTTCGGAGTCAGTTGAATGGCTCTGTGGCGTTTGACCAGTAACAGCCAAATTGACACCTACAGATAGACACTAAAATTATTTTTCTTATTCCAGGAGCTAATTTCCACCCTACATGTCATTTGTTTGCTATACCATGCCTTTCTGGAACGGCCTGCGTGCCCAGCATAGGGAGAGAGTGCTGAACTGAACCGAAGATCCGTTACGTTGGTCTACAGACAGCAGAGAGCCCACCCAACTGTGCACCCGCTCCTGTGCTGTGTGACACCCTGCTGGGTCTCAGATGTTTTGCTTATTTGGAACATTTTGTCTGTTTATCTGCTTCTGGTGTTGCTGCCATTTGTAAGCAGCCCGGGCACAGGTACCCAGGCTCCGCTGTCGTTGCAGTTAACGTGGCTAAATCCGCTAAATGGGAGTGATCTCAGCTGTCTTCTCATTTACACACTGGACTATTATCTGAGGCCACCTGAAGTGTCTAAGGTGACATGAAATTAAGCAAGTTGCAAAGGATGTAAACAAACTGTAAAGAAGAGAAGGTAGAGGCTTGGTACCTGATCCAGCTGCGAGTTCCAGACTGATGCATAACCTGCCAACATGAAGATTACTGCAGGATCAGGTCTTTTAAAGGAAGCACTCCCTCTTCTCTTAATGACAGCATCATTAGTAGTGCAGGTATATAGATCTCTTAAATTAATAGTGCAACAGATTGTTCCTGCTGCACTTAACAAGCAGTTCAATGTAATAGCCAAAAGCTAAAATATTCGCGAGTTTGTGAACTTCAAAGCAAACTTTGCTTCTTTCTAAAGAGTCTTACAAACAACTAAGCATATTTTCTCCCACCTCATCTTTAAAGAAGTTACAAAAGAATGTATACAGCAGGCCTGAAATTCCTGCCAGTCCTTCATCTTGATTTTCTTGGCATATTGGTAAGGAATCTGGGTGCAGAAATTTACTGTTAATGAGTACCTTATTTTATGGATGTGTTCTTGTTCTGTGCACTAATGCTTATCTGAACTGTTTGTGCTCTTATGGAGGGCCAAAAAAAGACACCTCAAAGATAAATGCTGAAGTAACCAGTGAATATTTCACTGCTCTGTTTGTTTTGTTTTTTTTAGTTTGGAAAGTATGGGTGGTCATTAATTGAACTAAATTTCTTTATTGATTTATGTATCAGTTGATTATAATTCTGCAAATTATCTGCAATCTTCATTTCAAGGGCTTGACAACCGAGGGAAAAATAGGTCTCCTGTGGGTTGTGATGGATTAAATGTGGAGGCAGCAAATATTAGGGAGCTGTTGATCAATGCAAACAAAAGCTGCAGGTAGTTTGATTGGAAGCAATGATGTGGATGAAGTGTACCCAAACACGAATTTCAAGTGGAAAGCAAGAATGTAAAGAAATGACAAGGACAGCAACTCCAGAATGGAGCAGATGAGGGGAAGCCAAAAACCATTGCCTTTCAGCAGTGGGCAGGAATGATCAAAAGAAGTGAGATAAAAAATAGAAATGCTGTGCATT
Organism: Rissa tridactyla; assembly: GCF_028500815.1. NCBI lineage: Eukaryota > Metazoa > Chordata > Aves > Charadriiformes > Laridae > Rissa > Rissa tridactyla. The sequence continues at coordinate 109,680,449 of NC_071468.1, read as the reverse complement.
TACTGCTGATTTCCAAGCATCGCTAAGTGACTGTTGTCAAAAGCTGGACTAAAAGCAAGGGAGGCGAAAAGTCGGAGGACTCTTTGAGGGGAGAGTAAAAGAATGTGTCTGCCCTTCGAAAGACAAAGATTTCTACCGGTTTCATCAGAGCAGAACTGAGCCTTCTGTGAGCTACAGAGAACAAAAAAAATCAATGTTTTTATCTTGTGGTCCTAAATTTACACATGCGATTCATATGATGTTTTATGTTCTGTAAATTGAGTGTTTATACTTGGGAAAATTTTCAGGATTGAATACCCTGCAATGTCTTTTCTCTTTCATTCACTGGTAACAGCAGCATAGCCTCCTCCATACCTTGTGCTTTTGTGCCTCAAACCCCAGCCACTTCTACCTGGGAAAATGTTCTAGCTTCTATGTCTGTTAGTTTATGTCCTCTTCTGAGGGGCTAGCAAAGCTGTTCTTTGTGTTGGGGGTTTTTCCCCAGTTTATTTGTAAAACTGGAATTAACTGAGTAACTTGTTGCGCCAAATCCCAGAGTAGATACGATGTAGATGCCGTTTCACCCAGAGTGGGATGCCCTCAGCAAGGCTGTAAAGGATTCTGCCTTCCTTTACAAACTCCTGGGAGTCTGATTCCAACCAAAATTGTGGTTTCCTTTGTTTTCATTCACTACAACTCTAATAAGTGTAATAGAGGAGCAAAGTGTTTCTAACTCCTGGGAGAAAGGGGAGGGAATTTTTTTCCTGTCTCATAGAATGTCACTATATCAAACAACCCATGTCCCAAGTATGGAAGTTGCAGTGAAAGCACTGTTACTTACAGGAATGCAAGAAGAAGCTGGAATGCAGGTTTCCACCTGCAAGTATAGGTCTGTTTGGCTGAGGAGACAGTTTTACCTCATTAGTTCCTCCTCACCCTCTCGAGGTTAGAGCAGTGCTATGTCGGGGCAGGGCTGAGCTGCTCTGACCAAAGAATAAACACCGTGCTGACGAGGTGCCAGCATCCCATTTCAAACCAGCAGTCTTTTCCCTCCATCAGCATTACCTTTGGCATACATCTCCGAGGGTTTATACCTAGATGGCAGACAGAGAGATGCTACGCTGCAATCTCAGAATATCAGGCGTAGTGATTTTGTAAATACTTTGTATGAGCTGTTCAGGGAGGTAAATATTTGTATACTGGGTTAAAAGACTTTTGAGCACAACTGCATTGTTCTTCATAGTAGCCTATAGGAAGAAGCAAGCAGGGGAGATGCATAATACCTAGATAATAGATAAGCAATCTCTTTGCAAATATTGGGGAAGCAATTGCAACACAATGCCATACATCCATGCCCCAGGCTGTGTTTCAGCTGCTATTCTGCCTGAGTCAGGAATAAAGAGGTCTAAAGTGCATTGAATAGTTAAAAATCTCTTTCCAAGAAAGGATGAGATCAGTTGTCAGTAGGTGTCCCAGACACAGAGAATGCCCAACATCTTTAGCATCTGTCCTCAGAGCCCCTGGAGCAAGTGCATCTTCCTCACCAGCATTGAGGATTTGTCTCCCCTCCCCCCTGCCCTCCGCTGCTCTCGGTGGGGCGAGTCAACATCTCAGCTCTTTGCTATGGAGGAGAGTGTGGCTTCATAACCAACTTGGAAACTCTGCTGCCTGGAGAGGAAGAGACATACTGTGCCGTGGAGATGGCATGTGTGATTTCTTGAGGACACTGATCACGTTTCCTCTTTCTAAGTAAGTGCCTGGTGCCAAAGGGCATGCAGAAAAGCTTGGTAGAAACCATCCTTTTGGTGCATGAGGCTGCCACAGCGACCTGCCACAGTGGGACCTACTAACCAGGACTTGAAACTCGCCTGGGCTTTGCTCTCAGTTCCACATTTTTGCTGCAGCAGTTGTTGTGTCAAGGCCCAGTATCACTTCACAAGATGGAGTCCTCTCTGAATTCAGAGGGACCATAGAGGCCATTCGGTAGCGTGGTATTTGTCTTTGCTCGGTATGTCCCGCTCGAACAGTTAACATTGTGCTGGGTGGTAGAAACTTTAGTTGACTTGAAAGCTAAAGCATGGACAAACGGAGTGGGCTGATTCTAACTGACTCAGCAGCTGTTTTTCATGGATAGGTAAAACAAAGTCGTTGAGGGAAGGGCATTCTTTTGCATAATCTACTATAAAAGTTCCAGATGTTTTTTCTTTGCAATGTTCCTTTGCAGATGTTCTTTCTTCTTGCATTTCTTTCTATTTCTATACAAACATAAAGATTTTTTTTTTCCCCTAAATTGCTGGTTTTTTAAGGATGTTGTACATGCTTCTCAAGTGCTCCGTTATTCTTCATGGGACTGTTGTCATGCATCCCAGGACAGGTTTGGATGCACCCAGGGTAATGTTTCTGAATAACTGTGCTGCCTTACAGCTGTCTAGCCCTCCAGAATTAAAAGTATAGAAGTAATGTCCTCAGACTTGGACCATTGTATCCTTATGGCAGAGTTAAAGATGTTAGAATTAAAGACGAGTTTGTTTGGCTAGTCCCACTAAAAATGGATATTCTGAGTTAATTCACCCATGAGAAGCACATATGTCCTACCGGTATTTTTTGTTGCTCCTTTTCCAAATGAGTAACAAATACATCTCGAGAATCATGACGATGCACCTTACGGCACTAAGCAAAGACAAGAATGTTTTTTTTCCCCAGGAACTAATCCAGCACAGCTGCTGTCACCTAGTTTTACTGCAGCATCTAGTCGAGGTATCAGTGACTATATGTGGTCTCACATCTCCCAGGGGGTTGTCTCATACGCACCCCTGACAGACAACCATATACTGTTGCTCACTAGTACTGTGTGTCTTCTGTTACTGGGGACACTAAGAAATATTTGTGTTGGATGTGAATAAGAAATCTCACGGTGTTGGCTCCAAAGCTGTTCCTTCCTGATTCTTTATGACGTGGTCTTATGCTCCATCTGCTTTTAGGCAGCTTTACTTTGAATAGCAGGTCCACGTTTGATGCCAGTTTTGGCAGAGCAGTCCCGCAGTCATTGTTTAAGTAGAATGAACGCTGAGCTCTAGGATCTGAGTGATATTCACAGGATGTGAAAAAGAACTTGGGAATGGCACTGTCTGTGTCAGATCAGTGCCCAGCTGCCCAGGTGTTCCGTCTCCAAAAGCAGAAACAGGAGATGTTATTTAGGAAGGCCGTACTAGCCTGCCCACTTTCTGCATTCCATTCCCCTTGAGTTCCCTAGCACCCAGAACAGTTTTGTTAGGGATGTTAGACTGTGTCTAGTCCTTTCAGTATCTGCTTATGAACTCTTGGTCCATCAAGTTATCTCATTTTTTTTATGATTTTACAGATGCAGTCTCTCTCCACAGCCTTCTGCATCAGCAAGTTCCAGAAGTTCACTAGGTGCTGTGTAAAGAAGTACTTTTACCTCTTTTAAATCAATCTCCTGCTGGTTTCATCAGGTGACCCCTAGTTCTAGCATTGCAAAAGTTGTTGAAGAGTTCTGCTTTCAGCTCTTCTACCACCTGTGTGATTCTATAAACATTTCTCATATTCTCTCTCTCAACTACCTCCTCTTCAAATCAGAGCCCCAACCATTTTTAGTCGCTCATTCCTTCTTAGACCAACTGCTCTATCCCTTGGATTGTTTTAGTTGTCATTTTCTGGGTGCAATGTAACTGTACTACATCTGTCTTGAGGTGCACTGTGAAGAGTACTCAAGATTTGAGAGGGATACCACAGGCAGTTTCTCAAAGAAGGCTCTTTAGTCACTTGCCCCATAACTGTAACTCTGATCCTGAGGCGTTGTCCGTTTGTCAGCCGTACTGCTTCCCTCTAAGTTAGGGAGTTGGATGGATGTTATGCTAGTCCAAAATGCCACAGTGTACCAGGACAGTGTTGACTTTTACTGTATTGGGATACATGCAGATCAGAAGTGGAACATATCTTTGACAAATCATCTCAAAAGCCTACACTAACTATAAATAACTAACTCTTCTCTTCTCTTCTCTTCTCTTTAGTCAGTATATGTCTAACCTTGGACATACACATCTATAACGATACCTGGTTTTATAGATTATATTTGTTCAAGTACATCATTATTATTATGAGAAAGACATAGTTTTCTAATAGAGCTACCTCATGTTGTTATATCAAGGCAGTATCTACATATTCATTGCAGATGGCATATTGCAGAAATAAACTCTCATATTTATTCTTTAACAAATATTGAACCATCCCCATTAAAGCAAAGTTCAGATCCATATATTTGATGAACCGAAGGAAACTGTTACAACATGGTTGCCATTAACACAGTCTCTCCTCAGCAATTTCTGTATTGATGGATTGACCATTTTGTGGTTAAACGATTTTTCGTCCTGGGATAGTTCTAAAACCACTTTCTGATCGAAATCAGAAAAATTGAAGTTTGTCTTGTACATCACTACTTTGGACAGCTCTATCTGGAGAAAAACAAGTATAGCAGATGTGAGTTAAAAGAAAAGGGAACAAAATAATCTGAGCTAGAAAGAGAAGGGTGCAAGTTTATTTTATTTCCCTGGTTGTGCAGGAGTCTTGTTAACCAGTATGTAATGCATAGTCATGTAATAAAACATGCTAGACATTAAAAGGCAAAAACCCAGTTCACAGATGTTGTAACGTTATGAGATAATTTTAGGGAGTGAATGGGGTGAAAAGGCTGGATTTGTTAGAGAGGAAAATACCTATGGAGGCCTTTTCTGTGAGCAATACCATGACTTCATTACCATGTCAATTCTGGGAAAAGGCTCTGATTTAACACAGCAGTTGGCTGGATCCATATGGAGCTGATGAACCTCTGAATGAATAGTGAATGGAAAAACTGCTGGAATCTGCCTTCAGCTTTGTTCCCAGGATGACCAATGTAAAAGGCCTAAGAGCAATACTGCACAGATGGTGTAAAGAGGTAAGAAATCTGCAGGGTTTAGTTTACTTTTTCTTATCCTACACTGTTTGGCGTTTTATTTTTTTAACCATATTTCAGTTTCTCCAACTCTATTTGCTTAAATGCCTTTACTCACAAAAAAATGTGAAAAAAAGAAAAGCTTTCGGGAAATGAAATGAAATCAAAAAACATATGTAGCAGTAAACATTTACATAAAAATACAATTTAAAATGTTGAATTTTGTATGGTATAGAAGTAATTGAAAGCATAATTATGAAATCCTGAAAAAAAAAAAAGCTAGTTAAAAGTTTAACAAAGAACTTTGGAATTACTTCTTCAATTCACCCTATGTTGTGGGAATATGCAGATGTTCACATTTACACAGTCATGTATGTCCACTAGGGTTACATGCTTTTATAGTCTGAAGCATCATCACAAGTGCCAATACAGTAAATCAAAAGACTCTCTGGCATTATCTAGTTTCCTTTCTGGCTTTAAAAGTTAGAACAGATGTCACAAGAGAGGACAAAATGGATTTTACCCACCGAGAGGAGCTTTTCTTGCCATCATTAATAGGAGGCTCCTTGAAATGCTAATGTACACAGTTTGTGTTGCCGGGTTTGCATAGAGATGGTGGGAAACAGCTCTGATCCCAACAAAACCTTTTGTTATTAATCAAGAAAATCTGCTCTTCTGAAACAGCAAAGCACTGAAATGGTGTGGCTACTTGCAATGCAGAGATCTCTATAGCAATCTCCAATGAACAAAAATGTAATAAAAACTGTTCGGCAGTTCTACGAGATAACGGCACATCTAGCAATTTATTTGCAGTGATTTTGCGTACACCTTCTACTTGCCTTTGTCATTTCAGCATGGGTATTTACAGTGGAAAGATTACACTGGTTCTGTATTTTTTCTGAATCGACACTCTTTAAAATCTTGTTTCATTTCATACCAAATCTAAAAAGCAAGCTTGGGGCAGAAAGAACTTTGAAAAGCAAGCTTTTCTTCTTGTAAAAATCTATCACGGAGCATGAGTTTCTGTTTGATTTGATGTTAATACCATGCAAGATATTTTTGCTTCGTTAGAATATAGGATTATGAGATCTTGTGAGCCCTTAGTGAGCACAAATATACTCTGCAATATTAGGACTAGTATGCTCCTCCTGTTGTAAATGGGCCTTAATAATTTTTAGTGGTCTTTAAGAGAAGAGGTTCAAAGCCTGACGTTGTTTTGTGACATATGACCTCTTATTTTTAAGAAATACCAATGCTATTAAATCACAAAGTACTAACTGCTGTCAGACATTCATTGCCTTGTATAGGATGCCTCAGCAGAAGCCTTCTTTCCCAAAAGTATTTGGAGTATGAATTAAAGCCAAAGATTCAAGGAAGGCCTGAATTAAAATGTAAATTCTTTGCCTGGTATTACTCATCACTGAAATCTCTGGCCCAGTCTCTGATCTGAGTTACATTAAATTCCCTATCAATTTATTGTACACCAGTTCCACAACACATTAATGTGTCCTTTCACAGATTCATTGTGCTGAGACTTCAATATATGGGCACAAGAGAATGAATTAAGGATGAAGCATTAGCTCAGAGTTTAAGCCTCTTTTAATTTCCTTGCCTCTGTGGATCTAAAGCAGATACTTAACATTTTGCATTGCCATAGATTATTGCACTTTAATTTCTATTGTGTTTTTGTGATGTTGTAACGTTATGTGGGTTGTTTTTTTTTGATGATGGTAATAAGCAGGTAGTAAAAATAAATAAAAATAACTTGTTATAATTCATGCAAGATGTTTGAGATGACCATCATATAGTTATAGGATAATATAGTATATGTAGTAAATTTTAAAAGGGGGATATTTATTTGTTCATAGCTCTGTTTGATAGAAAATTGGTAAAGCCAGCAGGAAAGAAAGGAGTGGAATGAGATAGGATGGGGAGCTTATGTGAAAAAAATGAGTGAAACATCACTGATTCCATCACTGAGGAGTTTTTTTCAGTAGTAGGAAATGCTGCAACAGGCAAGCAGGGAAAAACAAAGCTGTAAAAACAACTTTGAAGTCAGAAGTGCCTTTGGCGTTGTAAGAGGTCTATAGATGAAATGACCAAGGCGCTCTCTGGATACTTCCTACAAAAGGATTATCTGTTCTCTAAATTTCGATGTGTAGATTTTTTCCCAGTCCCCGTTTTCCTTCCAACTTTAGAGTTAAATTTCTGATTTCACAAAAGCTGCATTTCACGTGGGTCCAAAGCGCCTGTACCTCTGTGCCACAGGGCCTTCACCACCTCCGCTGCTGAACACAACACCTTGTTGCTCCTGTGAGTGTGGCCAGATTAACTTGTATGGGGTTGCACTGAAAATCTCAGTTTGCAAGGAGGGGGTACTGTTCATCCAAAATAGCAAGCAACAACAACAAAAAATCCTACCGAGCATGCTTAGTGGGACCTGCTAAGGCTTTTGTCAGGGACTAATGACTTTGACCTCACTGTCCAATCCCTCAGCATAGAGGTAAGGATGAAGACTGTTCTTGGGAAAAATCTTGATTGGGAGGGCTAAACTGTCCCGTGACAAAAAAATGCCCTACAAACCCGTTCTCTTAATAGCACTGAACCATTGAGCACAAACATATTTAAGGCGTATTGCCCTGTGTAAGACTTTTGTCTACCTATGAAGTTTCAGTGATTTAACAAAAGGCATTTTTTTCAGAAGTACTGTACTCAAAATTGCTTCAAAACTTTGCAGAAGCTCAAATGTATAGATTTCAACCAGGCTGGAAATCTACAGTTTAGCTTATGTAGCTAAATTATGAGCTAAACTGATATATCGGTAGTTTGAAATACAACCATGGAGGGGTTTTCAGATAAACTGTGTTTTAAACCAGTGTAAATTCTTTGTACGCTAGACCTGAGGATTTTCACCAAGGATTAAATGCTAACTGCCTACTTCCCTGTACGGTCCTTGCCAAATTTTGTTCTCACTTCCTCTGGTCCTGAGTAACTTCACTGCATTTGAAGTGGTTATTCTAAATTTGTCCCAGTGTAACAGACCAAAATTTAGCTTTATGAGTCTCTTGGAGGAGCATTGTCTTCTGTCGGTGTGTTTATAGATTTTTGGCTGAGAATCTGGAAATGAGCAGTTGAATTCAGGTGTGAACCCTTTCCCTACCCTGCCTTGAAGTGAAATCTCCTTATCCCAGTTTTTTATATACCTGAAAAATGGGTGTGAATTGATATGAAATCAGATCTCTTCACTTGTTCCTTTGGTAACCTTTTTGCGGCCAGCTTAAATAGGCAAGGTGCAAGAAATCCCATCCGATTTGTCCCGTTGGAATCGCTGTAACTGGCAGTAAGTGTTTATAATATCAAGTTCCTTTTTTCTGGAGTAAAAATAATACTTTAAAAAGTCATGCTGTATATGTAAATTATTTAGGGATAGATCTTCAGTGAGGTTTCTAAAATGAAGCAAGTATTTATGATATGAAGGCCTTCAAGCTTTAGAGAACTGTATATGGGCAAGCAGCAAAAAAGGTCAATATTTTTGTATATTTAAATCAGTCTCCAAATTACTTTGAGTCTTGTATCATTTCTGCTTTCTCTGTGTCTTTTTCATTAAACTTCCATAGTCAGGTAGCACCCTACAAGCTGCGTTGAATCCGACACCTAAGATAGCCTTATAAACCCTGCGGACATTAAACTACTGGAAAACAGATTGGGTTGGTAAAAATAAGTGTGCATGTTCTCACAGAACCTGAGAAAATCACACCTTCACTTTGTTAAAAAAAATCTGTTTGTGCCACTCCAGTAATCACTTCATAACTGGTGGGAGAGCAGAACATATGTCTCAGAAGTGGTGGAATATAAAAGCCTCTACCTCTAATCCTATTTTCTTTAAGAGGAAAAAAAAAAAGCAACAAAAACCCCCAACCTTTTCAGTATGTCATCTGTAAAATTGGTGCCAAGGGTTTTCTGCTTAAAAATCACAAATGAAATGTAAATTGCTCATGAAAGCAAAATGAAACAGAGTTGTTTTTTTTTAATGAGGTGTGTAATGTAGTAGGATCATGCACTAAAATGCTTGCTTGAAGCAGGAACAGAGGATATAAAGAGGAGCCCAATCCTGGCCTCCTCACTCAGGCAAACTCTTCGTGTGTAGACGACTTTTATAAAATGCCTTGGCGTTAGCGCAACCATGTGCGGAATCACCCCTACCCTGAAAAAGGGGAACCTTCTGAAAGCTGGGGACAATGGCTCATCCCTGGCACTCGCAGTTCACAGGGCACAGCCACCTATTGCAGAGGTTCTTCTCTGTTCAGTTCTGGCAAATTGTCCCGGTTAGAGCAATTACCCCTGCATCTGCCTTCTTTTGGAAGAAATGTAGTTTAAAAACATTACTACTGGAGGTTAAATGCAAACTATATTTTAGTAGAGCTGTTTTTACTTTGCTACTTGAATGTAGAAGGCTGCAGCAGCTGTCACGATATCAAAACTGCTATTCCAGAAGCATTTTGGTACCTTACCTGCCAATTGGTAGCTGTGCCATCCCACTCCCCACTTAGAAGTAAAAGGTGGCACCAGGAATTTGTGACCTGGAAGGGATGATTTATTTTACTTATGCGGATATTAATTTCCATTATTCCTTTGTAATTTTTCTATGGAAGTTTTGAATTCAGTTCCTTATTATCAATTGAGTTGTTGCCATGAATTTGTTCTGCCTTCTGCCCCTTTCTTCTTTTTTAGGAAGAAACTTTGTATGCTCCAAATAGCTGGTGATTTGAATAGGAATTTGACTGTGTCAGGGCAGCAAGAGTAGGGTTATAAATGCTAAGGCATTTTGTGGCGATTTCTGTGAACCTCCTTGGTTAATCCTTTTGCAGTTTTATTAGCAAGCGGAGTCCCGAAGAAGTAAAGCAGTGTCAACAAGGGTGTTGTGAATGGCTTTTGTAGCCCTGCTGCAGCTAACGAATCCTACGTGCCTGCTGTTCCCCAAGCATTTCTTGGTTAGTTGTTTATGAGGGCTGAAATCACCGCTTTTCAAATTTACCTTTCGGACTCTGCACCAGTGTGGTAAATATTAGGTAACGGGATATTTACAGAGGGGTCATTTCCATAGGGAATGGATGGGACCTGAACATTGATCTGCTGGGGAAGGGAGGGAAAAAGAAAAAGGCTTCTTTTCTTTCAGGGGGTTGGGTGGTTAAATGGTCAGGAGCTTGAATGCTCTAATATGTGGCAAGGCTGCTGCTTAAAATAAATGCTGGGAAGAAATTTAAGTCTAATGCTACAAGCATAAAGAGGAGATGATGGCAATTTAAAATGTAATCAACAGGAAAAATGTATCCCGCTTTAACACTGTTGAAGTCAGTGTGGTGACAGGTTGTGCCTGGGAGACTTTGGTCTGGCAGTGTCCAAATTAAATGTGAAAATACAAACTAACTGCTGACATTAGACACAGGGGTCTCGGGAAGGTTGTTTTTGTCAGGATTCAGTTGCTCTTTCATCTTCTTTACAAACCCCTTCCATCTCCTCCCTTCTCCTATCTTGCTAATCAGGGAGGTCGGGCGATGGGAGATCCCGCCAAGCCTGTGCTGAGCCCCGGGGCTGTTCAGTGATCGGTGGGTTCCCCAGATTGCCGCCGTTTGTTCCCAGCTGTGACCTCATCCTTCTGCTGGTTTCATGTAGCTTGACACTGGGCTGTACATCTTCTCTGAAAGGCAGCACTTCCAGCGGTATCTTGTCCTTGTCACCGTGCGGCTTCAGGTGTGCCTCAGATGGATAAATGCCCCTGGAGGAGTCACCTGCACTGCAGACCACACCACCCACTTTTTATCTCCTTTCCAGCTCCAGACCTCACTTTTCTGGTTCAGGCCAACGAACAGTCCAAGGATTCAAAACGTACTTACCTTTAAAATCATGCTCTGCTAAATAAATCTCTTTCGATTGATACAGGGCGCGTAGCTCTCTGGTAACTTACACTGCGCAGCGTGTGTTAATGGATGTACATTATGTGGAAATGGGAGAGTGCACATACTGTGTGTATTCATCATTGCTAGGGAGTTATTTATTCAGGTAAATAAGATTTTGCTAAGCAGAACTCAGCTATGCTTAACCTTTATTAATAAAACCAGTACTTGGTGTGGTACCATTTCTTAGAATCAAGCCAAAATAGCAGCAAAAAGAGTAGGTAGAACAGATGTTGTCATGAGGGTTATAGCGTTTACATTCTGGTGATGATTATGTATTCTAGATGCCAAATCAGGTTGTATTATAAAAGTCTAAATTAAGAAAATATTGTACCTAGTTCTATGTGCCATTATTTTAAAGCAGATCTGGATGAAAAATACTGGGTTTTTTTTGCTTTAGAATAGCTATTATACCACCTTGTGCTGTCATCTTTTCTGCTTCTTTCACTTTGTCTTTATTCTTACTCAGAACACAAGAAATAAGACACCCATTTCTGCACACCTTGCATACGAAGAGGACCGATTCCATACTTATCAGAGTGCCCTTTTTCCACCTCTCCCTCCTTTTCAGGTAAATTCTACTTTGCGGTTAATTTCTCTGTAACCTTGATGGTTTACAGTACCCTGGAAATCCTCATTAAATGCTAGTGAATAATGTAAAAAAAAAAATAAAGCAGAGCTGTTTGTCTTGCTGTGGCTTTAAATCTGACCTTTATTGTTTAGGTTGCATTTGAAAAAAAAAACAGTGTCAAGTTGTTGAAAGATGAGTGCGCTCCATTACGCTGTGCTCAAGGCACTGAGAAAAATCCCACCGAGGCGGTCACACCAGCCCGTGTTCACAATGCTCCATTTTAAACGCATATTGGAAAAACAATGATAACAAAATGAATTTCCTGCATTTAACATCGATACAGTTAAGAAAGCATAATTACACCAAATGCCAGGATTTCTTTTCAACAGCAACCTAGCTGGCCAGCGGCTGCGATGAATCACGTTGTGGTTTGAGAATGGAAATTCGCTGGGGCTTGTGCGCGGGTGCTCCCAGGTCCCTCCGGGCAGGCGGGTCCCAGCGCGGACGTGGGTGGAAGAGGGGCTTTGGAGGAACGCGGCTACCTACTCTCGTCTCACCTCTTCTGTGCTTCCTCTGACTCATGCCGTTGTTTTGAGGTGGATTTCCTCTCTGCTCCCCACCTAGTATATATTCGGAAGTTCAAATGTATATAGGCTCGTTTTCCTTTGCTTCAGGCTCCTTGGCGAAGGGAGGGATCATTGAAAGCCCAGTACCGCAGTTGCATACTGGGCTTGCAGTCAAAGCAAGTCAGGCCTGCAACAGTGGCGGTGGTACTGGAAAAAGAGGTTCTTTTGCTTGAGTAAAGGGAAAAATAGAAACAAGAGGATCTCAAATAATGAAAGAACGCTTAGTGTGCATGAAAACCTGGCACTTTTCTAAAAGACATACTGAGTCAACTGGAAACCAAGTTACTATAGTCTAGAGCTATTTGAATGACATTTGTGAATAGTTTTTTTCCATTAATTGTTAAATAAATGACTCAGAAACACATTTGCCCCCCTTTGGCGAGTTTTATGTGTGGTTGAATACTCTTCTCCAAATAAATTATTCATAAATTTTGAGCAATCAGTGGATAATTTATTCAAAATATTTTTGTCATTATTCAGTTCTCCATCCAATGGACTGTGGATGAAACTCTGATTATGTTAAAGTTAGTGAAAAATTCTGAATTGCTTGACTGATGCCAGGACTTGACCCAATTAAAAGTTTTTTGAGAACTAAGCATTGCTTTTACTTATGGAACTTCGGTTTAAATATTAGTGGTAAACTTGCCTGTGAATTTGTTGATGTGCAGAAAAAAATGAGCAGGAGTTACCTTAGCTTTTATTAATATAATTCATTTAAGTTATAATTTGAATCTGAATATGTGAATGCAGAGTTAAATGGCTTTTTTTAGATTTCCACAACATGATATTTCCTGTAATCTGAAGTCCCAGTTTATGAGTAAAATCCTACAACAATTGTTGAAGAGGGCTCAGGTCCTGGCTAGTTTCCAGTTTTGAGTGTTATTAAAGCTATTCAGGAGTACAACAGTTTTTGCATTATTTTTTTTTAAATTGCCGCAATCTTTGAAAGTGTTTGGAGTTTGGGTTGTGTTTAACTGTTCTCTTCATTGACCAGACAAAAATGGTTCGGATGTTTCCAAAATTCTGGCCAAAAGTGTCATTTTTTTAATTGAGAATTTATTTGCATTTTACAACCAGTTCTGGTAATTAGAATACACCAGCCTTAATTCTCCGTGGAAATATGACGTGGGTCTTCACTTCCTGTCTTAAATTTGTATTGTGTAACTCCATGCAATTAAGGCATGGCTGGCGTTATGCCATTGTTCATGGGTGAAGTGATTCCTATGTAAATACTTAGTTTTTTTACCGTTAATTGGCAAATAGTATAGAGTGCTTTGGGATCCATCTGGAGAAAAGTTACTGCATATGTATATGGTCATTATTACTGCTTTATCTTGTTCCTTTAAGATACACAACTGTTTTATTATTTACTGAGCTCTAGGAGAGTATTTAGTACTATACAGAAATACAGGGAAAAAATACTACTGCCCCATGGAGCCTACGGTAGCCTTGGCTGAGTGAGACAAGAGCTGTTGAGCTGTGTGAAATACACGGGCTGAATATTCACGTTTCTTATTAACCGAGATCTAAAAATCTCTTGATAGAGATTTAAGATGCTTTGTGGGAGAAACGCACTGCAAGTGAATGACAAATGGGGAGAAGGGTAACTTGGTGAATAACAAGATTGAGCAAAGCCTAAAAGAGGGGGTCAGAAAGATGAGAATGGGAGGAGGATTCACGTGGGGCATTTTAGAGATAGCTTGGAAGGAGGGAGGAGAGGTTGGGAAACTTGTACCATTTGACAGATATGATAGAGGGAGGGAAGGGAGTTGTAAAGGAAGATAAGCGGGTACAGAACAAAGCAGAGCAGTGATTTTAGCATTGTGATTTGTACTGGGAAATGTTCAGAGATTAGTGGGTTGCGTAACTGGGGGTAAATGATGACTACTGGTGTCTGGGGATGGAGAAAAGATGGAGGGGTGAAGAAGGGCTGGTGAAGGATAAAACTGCATAAGGTGTAGTTTCAAGAGTCTGTGTAACATAGGAGATTGGATATCCTTTTTGAGAAAAGAGAACTGTTTGAGATAAAGGAAATTCAGATGTTGATGTTGTGATATTGTAGGAACAGGTGATGTGAAATTTCACTGAAAGGGGAAGAAGAACTGAGATAAAAGGCTGGGTTTGGATGTGGCTAACTGAAAATGTAGCAACCATTTCAGGAGCTGCCAATTCATTAATTAACTAATTTATTAGTTGGCTTTAAACTCAGTCAGACCTTTCTCTGAAGCTGGAAGATCCAGCCAGGCCTTTTCCTCAGAAGTAAAGTAGAAAAAAATCTCCTACTGAAATTTTTTTTGTTTAATATTCTTGATGGAAAATATTTTTTTCCTCTGTTGCTTAAAGATGTTGCTATAATTGAAGCCCCAGATCAACAAGACATTGAGGATCCCGTATCTTTGCAAGCACATGTAGTAAGAAGGCATCTTAAAAGAAAGATACCAGACCAGAGCTCGATAGAACTGAGAACCATTCCTGCTCCTTCTTAGCTGTCTGTTGGGGTTTTGGACAAGTGTCTCATTTCTGTGTCTCATTTCTTCATACTCAGCGGACATAATAGTTTATTTCTGATTTCATTCCTCTTTTAATGTGTTCAGGATATGAGACCTGGGAGACTTTTGTCTTGGATTTGGCTTACCTCATCAAGAGATTGGCAGCTCCAGACTTGATTTATATCTGAAGCAATTGGAGTGATGCTCTTGAGGTGTCTTTCCACCCTTATTAGCAAGACAGGGATCAAAGGGTGACTGTATTCCTACTGGATACCTCACAGAGATGCCTACATTGTATAGTTTCAGATCTTAATGTGTCTGAGCAATGTAAAGCATAAATGGGAATACAGTCTTGGAGTGTTTAAGTTCCACAACCCTAATTTAACTTCTCATTGCCTGCATATGGAGTCAGGTCTGAAAGGTCTGAAGTATGGATGATCTGAAGGGGATGCTATTCTCTTGAACGTGTACACTACACTGGTTGTAATATCTAAGTTAGCCATATACAGGTTGGATATGATCCCACATCAAAACAAAAACCAATACTGATATAGTATGGTAATCTGAAGATTCAAAATTAAAAAGGCAGGCTATCGAAATTGTTATCAGATGTTGTGTCTGAAATACACTTTTCTCTAGAGAGAAAAAGGGTTGGCTGTGGCAGTTGCATTGTATCCGCTGTGAAAAAACCTTTTAGCAGAAACTGCTGTATAAAGTCTTTTTCTGATGTGAATGCCCACACATGAGACTTCTTCTAAATATAGAAAACAACATTAATCTTAGCAGTAAACTGTATCTTGTGTAAGCAGGTTGTGTAGATTCATGTGGAAGCCCTAAACAAATGAGAAGAACAGTTTAAAGTTGAATTCACTTAATATTACCTTGATTAATGGTAGTTTTTTTCATGTATCCAATAATTCTGCGCTAATTTAGTACAACCGTGCCTGCCTAATAACAATCAATAGTAAATGATTTCCTGCTTAAATATCAATTGAAAATCAGTGTTTTCCTGCTTCCAACTGCACTTAGTGTCAGTCACTGCACACACATACATATATGTATACACATATATGTCTGGTTTCACCGGGCTAGACTCTGAGACATTACTGATGTTGAATTGGACATGACTAGTCTTAGCGCGATAGTCTCAGTCCAAAGGAAGACTTCATTCCACTGGAGTGAGCATCTCCAGACCTGGCCCTTGACTTACTGGATCAATGGTTAGAACAACCCCGAAAGGTTTTTTCACTCCTTAGTAGATGAATTAAGCGTATGAAACTCAAATCTACTTTAATGATTTCATTCTGTGCTAGAGGAATATCAAGCCTCTTACTGGAAATGCTGACTGACAAGAATGTGGCAAAGAGACGCTAGCGAAAAGAAGGGTTGGAACTATTTTTCACGACTGCTTTTTCTTGTGGTGCTATGTTATTTCACTTCCAGTCCGTTTATTGTTGTGAAAGATGAACCAAAATGGCTGACAAAATCATAGGCACAAGGCGTACATGCGGTGCCATTCTGGGCTGGAAAACCATCTTGCAGTGCTGCACAGTACATCATCCCTCTTTCCATATGTCTTTGCTTGCTAGTGAGGATGAGTAGGTGTTGAAGTAGGAGGCACTACCTGAATCATCTGAGGGAGAAATAAATTGCTTGGGTAGGCAATCGCCCATCGTCCTCTCTGCAGGTAGACAGGTATCCTACTTTTGAAGTGCTGTGCGTTGAGAAATGTATTTCTTTTGTCTGCCTTTGTTTTCAATTTCAGACCTCCCTCTCCTAGATGATTACACTCCTTCGAGGAGATCTCTTTGTTAGTCTCGAGCAAGACAGATGCTTTGGCTTGAGCTGGTAATAGTGCTGTTTGGGGGCTGACGAGCTGGGTGAATTTGCAGTGTGGTTGTATACATCCTCTTCAGTCACCAGCGCTGTGTGTTTAACTTCTCAATATGTTCCATCTGTGGTAGCTAACGTGGGTATGGAATTTATGACTGCAAAGACTATAACATACCACAATACAGGAGTGCCTCTTGAGCCGAAATGATGTTTTTAATCAGTACATTAAATGTTGCAGTTGATTGACAGATGGCTTTTTCTGTTTTCTGGAATGAAAGTACTCTAACTTAATTGTAACGAGGATATCACATCTTGTATAACACCTTTCATGCTAACGGGTATTACAGGATTTTAAAATCCATGTGCAAGGAACACTTCATGCGCCATGGAAATGCAACCACCTTGGGTAAAATGCAGAGAATTTAGGTAGAGGGAATGTAATTACCCATGCTGGAATTTGGCCAGCACACTGAGATTAAAACCCCTAATCTTACAAAGAGTACCATGGGATCTCTAATGACCACAAATGGTCAGATCAAAATTTTATGTCTCTGCCTATAATGCTTTACTATAACAAGGGTATTTTCAGTTGTATAGTGCATTCATTATAATTATGCAGCTAATTTTATTCTCATTGTAATTTACAATAATAAAGTTACAAAAGTGCCACTAAAATGTACGAACAAAATGGTATGACATGATATTATGTTAAATACATTTTTGGGGCATATTCTGCTCTCATTTATATTGGTATCTTTCTTCGAAGCCAATGGAATTCCTCCAGATTTGCGCTGGAATAACTAACGGAAGTTGTCTTTCCAAGAGAGCGTTTTTATGCACATAAATCGTAGATACGTTTGAAAAGTTAAATATTTATATTCTGTCCAAATATAGGAGAGTCTTTCTTCTTTTATTTTTAAAACCATAAAATTGTTAACAGACCCATGAAAAAAGAATATTACGGCTCTATGTCTGCTGGTTAACCTTCACCACAAAAATTGATCTGTGGGAATTTCTCACAGTGTAACATACTGTATCCAATTCCATAGTTATTACTGTAAACCTATTAGTGCCACCTGGGTTTGCATATCCGCAATGCTGTCCAAGTGAAGACAGATTAGCTCTATCACATGTTATGCCAGAGGGACAGCCTCACGAGGAGTCTGCCCTCGGGGAGAAAAAAAAGGGCTCAGACCTTTAATGAGAATACAGTGCTTTATAATAGCATTTGGTGGCCTAGAGATTTTCTGTCAAGTCATTTCAAATTAAATTGGCAGCCTTGCAATGTTCAGCCCATATGAGTTTTTGTGCAGTATATATTGTTAATGTTAAAGCAATTCTCACATAAGATCACCAGAACATACAGAGGCAATGTTTGCATCGGTCTCTCTTTTTAAAGTCTGCACCTTTATAAGGGACGGAAAAATGCTTTTTGCAGAGCAAAATCTAACTTTGGGCTGAATTATTCATGTGTAAATTCAGACAATTTATTTGTGAAATTATTTGTAAATAATTGCACTTTTCTGTATAGTGTAATAATGAAATTAGTACCAGTCTAGGAGTGAACTGAATGACTTTATTACCAATTAGCGTGACTCCACTCCCACTCCCTCAGGCTGAATCCCACTGAAAAGGTGCAGAATTTGCCCCCCAGAACTCCATTTATTTCTGATACTTCCAGGACTTTCTTTTTTAAAATTTAACATTTATGTGATATTTTAGTCCTTCCAGTGTCTGAAACTTTAAAAAGCAGACGATACTTCAAGATAAATTGCCATCATCACTCAGGAAGATTTTTCCTTAAGATTTTTTTACATTTTTAATTCAGGGCTCAGCCTGAAAAACACACATTGGTATCCTCTTTCTGTGAGTATTGATGGATTATTCTGGGGGGAGACTGGGGCCCACATCCTCAAAAGTAGGTAAGTACCATGTTCGATGGAATTCAAGAACTGGGCAGCTGGAGAGCTATAAGGATCCCAGTTTGCATTTCCAGTTATGCAAAGTTTTCAGAATACCCGCAGGATTTTGAAAGTTCATGAGCTCTGTTACATTTAATGATAAAGGAAGAAGTTTTGCAGTTTCTAAGTGTAGAGCATTATCTGTAACTAGCACAAGATAATATTAGATAAAAGTCTGGTTTCTAGCTGAGCAATAGGTTTTGTAGAGAGGAAAGTCTAAAGCACTGAGAAGAGAGAAGGAAGGGGCTATTTCTGTGTTTTGGAGCTACACGTTATCTTAGGTACAGGTATTTTCTTGTACCAATATTAGATGAATAAGATTAGTCATGAATAGTAAAAGCAGTCTTTGCTTTTATTAGGGAGCATGTATTTTCCATATTTTTCCTGGAAGGCTACTAAGATCTTCCATCCCATATTCGGTATGTGCACATTTGTAAATCAGGCATGAGTGATTACTTTTTTTAGAGTTATCTAAGTAAAACTGAAGCACCGCAGTCATGAAACAAGTTTGTATTTCCCTTTTTATTTAATATAATCCTTGTTTTGGGATACAGTCCAATACTGTGATTTCATAATATCCCCTACCCTCTGTATTCTGTTTTGTAATTGAAGGAAAAGTGATGACAGAAAATCTTCCTAATGTGATCACATTCTTATATGTAACTGTAAAAAGAAAAATCCAAATCTTGCTTATCCAAATTAGAGGAGTAGCTCCACTGCATTTGGTAAGAGATTTACGCTGCCAGAGCAGGCATGACTTGATCCTGTGTGGTGCAAGCTTATTTTTTTCCTCCCTTCTGAATGTGTACATACCTTGGTCAGAATTTAGCTCAATTTTCTTAATTTGCAACACTGGATCAAATTCACCTGTGCTGCAATTCCATTGACCTCTTTAGAGTTACTAAATAATTGGATTTGAACTAATACACTTTTCACTGAGTGCTATGTTGCTTTTCAGGGAGATTAACACAATAACCATTTTCTATTTCTGCACTCAAACATCAGCATCCTTTCTTTTTCTTTTTTTTTTTTTCCTCCTTTTAATTCCTGCAAGAGAAAGGAGAGAAGACAAAGTGCTGCTGTAAATAGTGCTAAATAACTAACGGGTATCCACAATTGCCTGGAAACCTCACTTCATTAGTTTATGTCGCAGGCAATAGTAACATTCCTAGGGCCATTAGGACGGCAGGAATTTTACCGCTGTTGCATCTGGTTATTTTCAGTCAACTGTCCTTCCGTAAAAGTGGGGTTCAGCCCACATAAAGATGATACCCTGAAGGGTCCTGTTTCTTTCCATTGACGGTAGAGGAATCTTACGCGATTAACTCCAAAATAGCTAAAATTAGAGGAAAAAAAGTGCCCAAGTTAAACATTAAAGTACCTTGCCACTATCTCTAGTGGCGTCTTTGAAGTTCAAAAGCTAGGAGTCGAATCTTCAGTGTGCCTTGAACAAGCTGTGTCTGATAGGGGAAGGTGGATAAAGCCGCCGGCTCTCTGAGGCTACATGAACTGGCTTAAGCTGATCTTTTTTTGGCCTGAACTCGTCTATCACTGTTTCATGTGGTGGATCTTGGTAACAGAACAAGAGGATGCCTGAGCCTTTCTGTGTGAAGTTCTCGATTCTGTGTCTTGATCTTGAAATGACAATGTATGCGTTAAGGTTTACTACGTGTAGTAAACCTGGGGCCACATAAAATGCTCATGTGTGAAGAGGGTTTTTTTTGCGTGTAAGTATTTGCAGCTTTGGGGCTTTAAGAAACAAATGCACACTGGCAGCATCAGTAAACTTAAGTCTGTGTTCTCTGAGAAATACGTGGCCTAGGAAGACATTATATTGAATAGGATTCTGAGAGCCTGATTTGAAATTTATTTTTATATGCAGACTTAAATATGTATTTAATAGATCATACGAGTTGTAGTCAATTGATTTGATCAGTTATTATGAAGATTTGAGATAATGGGCCTAATTCTGTACTTTCCTAGAATTCGTGTGGTCCAACTTAAACCGTAATAGATGCATGTATGTATGTGAGGTGTTATTTCCGTTTTACACAAGTATCAGTGTTCGTATGTTATGAAGAACCTGGAAATTTATGCCCTGATAGTGACATGCCTTGCATCCGACGCCACACCAGCGCAGACGTACAACAGCGCATCCGCAGCAGGGAGCTGTCGGTGCTCCAGAGCGGGTGCCCACGCCATGCACATTTCAGGAGGGTACTTCAGGCTGATGCTAATCTAGTCCCACAGACTGAATGAATCTAAATGAGTAAATTAGGGCTCTCCGGGAATGCATCTTTCTGGTTTAGGTCTGAGACCACCCTGCAACGTGAGCTCAAGTGCGGTAAATGGGGATGATTGGGAGGTTTGACACAAAAGGGTCCTTGTGATCCCAGCTAAAGCAGTAATATAGGTGCACTTACATGGAATGATTTGTGCATGAGAGTTGCTCACTTCATGAAGTGACCGCTTTTAAATCTTAACTTGCTTTTCTCGAGACTTTGTATTTAATTCTTTTGCCATCACTAACCCGATCAGGAAGAGCCAATGCAGGTGTGTGGTTCCTGAGAGCATCGACCACAATGCAACCTCTCTGGCCTTGTTGTAGAAGGGTATCAGCATGAGCAGATTAGCAGTGATGATATGGAATGCAGCTGTGTGATCTGAATGTCCTTACTGAGTAGGCTTTGATTAGCTGGTCAGCACAGTAGTGTATTTTAAATCATTTTTTTCTCCTTGTGAGGTGTATTGGTATGCCTTGGTTGACTGAACACATCCCAGAACCCATCACCCTTGCATATCACAAATAGACATACTCTGTATGGATTGCAATGAGGCTTGTGGTGCTTACGTAGATGCAAACCAGGAAGAACCACAAGGTGGAAAATAAATCTGAAACCGCATCTTGCCGAGGAGTGGTACTGCAACTAAAAAAAATCCAGTATAGAAACTAGATCCAAACACATTGCTGATTATTCCCCTGCAATTCTCCTTTAAAACTTCTGATGATCTTTAAACTGTTGTACTAATGTTTCAAAAGAAATGTAATTTTACAGAGTGACTTGTCTGGGAATAGAATGAGATGGAACATCTGTCCTTCTGAACTGTTGGAATTGCTTGGCTGAAGCAAATGCAAGATGAAAAAAATGCAGATAAAAAGACAGTTTAAGAAAAAGAAGGACTTGTTAATCTTTCTCTAAAACACATACTAAACTTTTCAAGTTAAATTTACTCATACTATTTCCTGCTATTTTATACTACTACATCTTCCCACATAACAACTGAGTTAAAAAAGGAAAAAAGTAAAACTGGTTTCGTTACTGAGATAACAGCATATGCTAGGACAATTGAAAAAGCCTGATGCATTTTCTGATGACAAAATACAGTTTTATTTTTTAAAGTGCTGTGAAGGAAAACATTTAATGTTCTAGACTCCTGTATCATATTGTTAGCATCTCAGCTAATTATTACGATGATCCTTATTTTGTTCTGAGCTGGTTTTCTAGAAAACATACTGGAATAAACAACCATTAAGATTTCCATGCCAGAAAGCACTTTAAGACTAGTAAAAGGTAACATTGTCTTTTTTAAATGTTTTCAGCAGACAGTAATCTATTTTCGCGGTGTTCTGTAAACCCTATTATCAGGGCTGCAGATTCCTACACATGACCAGTCTTCAGTAGTGAACAAAAATGGCATCTAAATCCCAAGTGACACTCTTAAGTACTTGGCAGCAGAAGGGCTCTTCTGAGGAAGATTAAGTTAATGGAAGCATTTGGGTAACATCTGCATGACTCTCCGTCCTGGTACGGCCAACTCACACTGCCGCAACACGTGACGGAGGATTTCTTTGATTATCACTTAAGAACAAAACTGGCTGAAGTTCCTCTCCAGGCATTCATCAGGCTGTAATGTATGTGTGAGAGCGTATAGGCGGCGTAAACAGGCGCAGTTACAAAGGCCAGCCCGTACGGATTTCGAAGAGGGCTTAATAAAAATCAGATTACTCATTTAATGAAAAGTAAAAGAAATTGGGGGAAGATTTGTTGTTGTAGCTGCTGTTTATTTGTCTTATTTACAGCAAGACGTACTGTCTTTTTCAGTCGAGTGCTGCCGCAGGCTCACAGAGCCTCGTTAATACAGGCGATTAATGCACTTGCCCTTCACCTCAGTTGACCTGGGTTTAAATCTGTTATTTTGTTACAAGTTAGAGGAGTTTATTGGCCTTTCTTTAGCCCCTGGCTGGTGCCTTTCCACCTCGTAAATCCACTTCACAATTTGGCATAAGTGCTGTTTTCTGGTGTGAAAAGGCGCGGGGTTGCAGCAGTGGGGAAGAGGCAGGTCCCGGCTGAGGGACGACTGCGAAGGTGAGTGGGGAACCTCATCCGGGGACTGACGGTGTTGGACTGGTCTTGCTTGGCTTTGCGGACTCCCATTTGACATCAAGGAGATCCTTGCTTGTCTGCATCCCGCAGCGTTGGTTTCCATGCCTAGGTTGAAGAGAGGTTACCTGGTTTCATGTTCTGTAGGACTAATATTAAAAGAAGGATGAGGGGAACACTGGTATTGAACAGCGCAACTTATATTTGTGTTGAGATTTGCTGATAGTAAGGACCTGACAGAGTGAAGTCCTAAATTCTTTGAAAAGGCTTTTATTCCCTACAGGTTATGCCCACTCTTTCAAGCCTCTTTTCCTGCAAAGTCCAACACGGCCATCATCAAGAGATGATTTTCATCAACAGCTACAGGGTGAACCTACAGACCAATGCAAGCTCCATGGGAGTGCCGCTGCCTCTTCATTTCAAGACCTGGCTAATTGGAAAATCATTGTGACTAACTATTCCAAGATTTGGAATAAAAGATGACAGATTGCTGCAAGTTTAAATGAGATCCATCCTGAGAAAAGAGAAGAAGCTCCGATCTTTAATTTTTTTTCCCATTGAAAAGGGGTGTTTTAGAGGAAATTGGCATTTTCCACACACTTGGAAAGTGAATTTGAAATTTGTATATATGAACAGGACACTCAACATTTTGGGCAGTTATACAGAAAAATAAAATTTGAAGAATATAAACCAGTCTGAAATTAAAAAAGAAAAAACACTTTCAGAGTTTCATAGGAAAGAAACAAAAATCAAGGCAAAAATCCTGCCATGGCCAAACTCTGCTATCAAGTTACTATTCAGGTCTGAGCGCTAGAGAAGTGTAATTCAGATCTACCTGCTGAAATTTACTGTCCTTTTCCTTAGCTTCAAATTCTAACGTTACCATAAGAGAAGCTGACTTGTTGTTAATAATTTCCAGAACCTTATTTCCAGAAAGTATTCATTTTCTCCAAGGTATGTATATCTAGAATTTCCCCAGATTTTGTTTAGATAAAGGAGGAGTAGTTTTTCACCGCGATTACTTTTTCTTTAATCTCTTTCAAAGGAAAGGCACTGGCAGCAAAGATTGCTTTTGCCTGCACATCTCATCTTTGAATGATGTTTTGTGTTTTAGGATGTGGTAGACATCCACTGTAGAACAGCACAGTGGTTTCAGATGTTCTTTCCTTTTTGTTGCTGGTTACCAATATTTTTTTTTTTTTTATAGTGCTGTTGCCCCGTCAGAGCCATTGGGAAAGAGATAGTGAGAATCTGCTTCGGGGCAATGTCAGCCAGCTTAAAGTAAAGAGCTTTCATTGGGTTAAATTAACCTGCTAGCCTCTGTAATAGGAATGAAGAGGGGCTCTGCGATGGGGGCAGGTACCTCCTTCAGAGGGATGGTAGCAACCAGCTGAAGGGGGGACCCTCTAACAGCAGTTTCTTCAAAAAGCGATTGACCACCGCTGGTAAAGATTTCCGGTGTTTATACCTAGAAGTTGCTCCCACTAATGATGCTGTTTAATGTGTCATCAAATTGCAGTGCTTCTCTGGGTGGTAGGGCTCTGGATACATCACAGGGCCATGGGTTTTCTGATTAAATGTGCAGTGAATTAGGGCGTTTACATTTCTTGAGAATGAACAGATGAGTAGATGAGTCTTCTTATGAACCAGTTTAGTAAAAAAAAAAACCAACCACCCAGACTGTATTAATAGCAGATTTTATTTTGTAAACTTTACTGCCGACCTACCCACTTTAGCAACTGGACAGAAAGACAAGAAAAGTCTGTTGTTAAACCAGAGCCTGTTCATCACGTTCACAGCGGTGTCAGCACAGAAGCAAAGCATCTACCTGGGAAAGTGAGGTGAGGAGGGAGGTGCGAGAATCGGTGGGACTTGTGAAGCCGGGCTCTCTCTCAGTCACAGCCCCAGCTCGTAGTCTGCACTTCTATGGAGTGAAGCTTAAAATCTCAACGGAGTTTCTGGGCCTTTAGTTTGGTGAATGAAATGTAATAATTTATAAGCCCCGAACACCAGTGGTCTGGCAATACTGTGTGTTCGCGTTGGCCTTGAACACATCGCAGATGGTTGTTGCTAAATAAAAATGCTGAGGACCTGTCATGAACTAAAGGATGTCCATTTCAAAAACAACACCAACTTTGTTAATCTGTCAAAAACTACCTTAAAACTGGTGCATTTCTGTTTCTGATGGAATATGTTCCTTGGGCCTGATCCTCAGCTGGTGCGTACAGTTGTTGAACTCAAGCAAGTGATGGTAGTTTGCAGCAGCTGAAGCTTTTGGTGCCTGGGGGTGCGTATGTGTGCGAATGTGGCTTGGATATTTATTGTAGGGCTGGATTGCATGCAGGGGATCTGATGGTGGTGTGCCAAAAGGAGAAAGAAAGAAAATTCTCTTTCCACAGAGCGCTGTCAAAATCCTTCTTTTGTACTTTGAATCACTGGGGCTCGAGCTATTAGGCTTGCAATTGTTTAAAGATGTCATAAATATTTCTGATATTCTGTTAAATGCAGTCTGCTTTGATTACCAAACCTTGCTTGAGTATTGCACTCAGGGGGGTAACGATAATATTGATTTACCTACGTATAGTGTGTAGTATATCAGTATTATCAGGCGTGACTTTATTTTAGTAGAAACTTTACAATACAAATCTAATCTGATAGTTTTATATGATCTCTGGCTCTGGATGTTGGAAATAGATTGCAGCTTGTGTTGTAATGGTTTTGCTTAATACAGCACATGGCTTTTCAAAAGCATTTGAGGGCTAACCTTTACTCAGGGTTTTGTTCTTACCCACGAATGGCCACGTTAATGATGACTTGCAAGAAACTGTTTGAAATGTTTGAGAAACCTGCTGCCCTAACTTTGATATTCTTGTTTGAAGGTTACCCTTTTAGAGGCAGTGAGCTGCGTTGTACTGTCTGAAGGATCCTGAAAGCTTGCTGCTGAACTGGATTCAGAGTGGCTTAGGAACAGAAAATATCTCCTCTTACCTGCTGCCTGTTGAGAAGTGACCCTGCTGTATGTAACTCCTTTCTTGCCGCTGCTCCTAATGTGCCCGCAAGGGAGAGGAAACCTTTGCTACAAGCCCTTCAGGAGAGAGCGGATCCACAGGGGATGCAGTTGCATGGTGCGGTCTGCAGCCCAGTTTAACTTCACTTCATCTTTCCAGCAGTCCCAGAACTCTTCAAAAATGTGGGTGGAGATCCATTACACATGCTTACTATGGTTACTCGCCATGAAAAACAGTATGAACGGCCAACACAGACTCCAGGTGGTGGATCAGCATTAATCATAATAGACCCAGGGGCAGAGGATTGGCAAGATACCACGAGAAATGGTTGTACATCCATTCCCTTGAACTCCATGACCTCCCACAGGGCACAGGGATATGAGGGTAAGTGGCAGTGCCTCCATCTTCTGCTTCCAGCTATCATAAACCATCATCTGCTGCATGCCTGTGTCCTTTTGTCTGCAGGAAAAGGGTGCACAACATAACTCTCTGGTAGAGTAGACTTAGCAATTTTGGTTTTTTGAAAGCTTTCATGAAAAAAATAATAAAGATAGCAGCCTGTCCTTCGAATTCAGTTGGGTTTAATCACACCAGCTATTAGGGGGATCGCATGTTTATTGGCACACCTGCCTAAAAGAGCATCCAGGTGATGAGCCAGAAAGATGCATCTTTTCTCCTCTTTCCTCTCTTCCTCACTGATCTGTTGTGTGTATTTCTGCTCATCTGAACCAGAAAGGGAAATGGTGTGGATATGGAAAAGAAGTAGGAGTGTTCAACAACATGTTCGCAGCGTGCTCACGACAGGCCTGTTGTGTGAGATACCAGTGGTGAACCAACTAGCAAGAGAAGAAGTTTGGGCTTGTGGTTGGCCTTGTGGCCGAGCTCTCTGGCTGCCAGAGCAGCTGCAGAGGCAGCCGGGGCCGAGCTGGCTGTGAGGAGATGGGGAAGTAGATGGGCTCTGGCCAGTGCCCATCCCTCCCCCTTCCCTCAACGCAGAGTTGTGCAGGGAGCTCTTTTGCTCAGAGGATGTTAGGACACAAGTGGTGCCTCCACTGAACCACAGAGAGGAACAGCTACCAGAGTTGCTGAAATAGGGACTGTTAGATGCTGCGAGAGCTAGCTGCACTTCTGGAGGATTTTCTGCACCCCATCCTCTTTCGCTGGAGCTCTGTCTCACTCCTCTCTGCATCTTCTCATTGCCCGCAGTCCTTTCACTTCATTTTTGCTCCATGCCCGCTCTGTTTTATATTCAGTTCTCTTGGCCTATTTCTCCTTACGTCTTTCTCCATCAGTCCCTTGTTTCTTTTAGTTCCACACACCCCACTTTATCTAAACCCTGTTAAGAAAAAAAACCACACGAATGGACCTCCTCTGAAGTTGTTGCTGTCACACAATTTGCTGGTTGTGTTACTGCCTTTCCTCCACCGTTCTTTGTTTCGGCTGTGAGAGCTCCAGGCAGGGCTGGCTGCAGCTCTGTGTGTACAGATCCTAGCGAGACCGAAGGCGCTCCATTCTCAGTAGTCCTTAGGCACTGATGTTGTAAGCAGAATTAATAGTAATTTGAGTGGATGCAATTGCCAATGTGGCCACAGACTTACAATGCAACTGTGGGAAAGTAAGTCTCCTGGTGTCTCTGATCACTATCTGTAAAATAATACTTTCCTTCTATCCTTTAAATAAGAATACATGGTTAAAACTAAATTGGATTTTTAAACCTCTTTCACCATGAATAATCTTCTGTGTGATTAGCAGGTCAAGTTAGGTATGCAGTTGTTTTTAAATGGTAAGTTTAATGGTAAGAAACCTGTCTGCTTCTCAGATGTTACACGGTTCTGTGGTGTGACGTACTCATTTGCAGCTCATGCATCCACGTGTGTACACACAAACACACATCTCAGCATCACAGTTACCTTTCTGCTCCTCCTTCGGAGGATCCCGCTGGAAAACTGGAAGAATTAGGCATCTGGGAAAAGACTGTTGCAAGTTTTATATCCTCCCACTAACTTGTATCTTTTGTACCTGCACGGGTAGGGTAAGAATAACAGCGGAGACACATCTATATGCATGTTCACACAACTGGCACGTTTGTAGACTAGAAACAAGGCAACGGTCAGAGCTCACTGCTCTTGCATGAGCCCACTTAACAGTGTTACAGTGCAGTGTATGCTGTAATCATACTTACATATATCAAGGAAATACAGTATGTCTTATTAATTATGGATCACAAATATGTTTTGAGATCCTTTGATTAAAGGCAGTATTGAAATATAAAGCATTGCAACAGAACCATACTAATTTGCACAGTTGACTGGGAGATGCTTTGTGGCTGTATTAATTTTGCCATTTTGTAAGTTAACATACCCAGCCCAGCAAAGTTCATGCATCACAAATTGCAATTATTCAGTGTATTTTGACAACAACATATCTATTTTAGTTATTTACAATGCTTAATGACTCCCTAGTAGTTGTTCAATAGCATCTCTTATGAAAATCAATGAAATCTTATTCATAGAGGCTGAAAGGGGTCAGACATATGGGGATGTTGGGCAGACATGGAGGTAGGGGTCCCTTTCTTCTCTCACCTGCACGCTGGCTGCTTGCCACTGCCGTCTAACTCAGCCTAATGTCTCTTCTCAGAAGTGCCTGAAAAGCCCCTGAAACCAGTACTGTGACTTGATTAGGGACTAGTTAAGAGAGACATTTTGGTATGTATTGCATGGTGTGCAGACGAGCGTGACTCGTGCTATGCTATTGTTGATAATTGCTTGATGGTGGCCAAATAATAGATGAAAAGGTGCTTTCTCTGTAAAGCAGCGTTTACAAGTTTGGAAATAAAGTCAATGTAAGGTAAAAGTAAAGATCTTCAGTGTTTGACAGGAGGTAAATTTGCTCAAATGAGACAGATAAGGTTTCAGATGACACAGCCTTCAAATATCAAATTGTTTGTCATACAGGTGTTAGTATTGAAAACACTTGCTGCCAAGTGCAAAAAACACCTTACAGCCTGGCAACCCAGTGAACAAGAAGGTCTCCTAAATGCTGTGATATGACTCCGTCTCATGTAGTTCCCCTTTCTTGGCCTGATGGATCTGAAATTCTCACTCTCAAGATTATCAGGAAACCATCTGGATTTCCTTTGAGCTCAGCACATGGGATTATATCCTTTTTTTTCTGCCCAGCAGTGCAGCATCTCCCCAGACCCACTCACCAGCACTTCTGGCATTTTGTATCTGTTGCCATTCCAGGCAACGCAGGCATATACGCTTTGCACATGTGCCAAAGCCAACAGTTTTTGCTGTTTCCAGCATGCTGGTGGTTGAGGCTATTTTCTCGCTGCTTAACACTTCACTGGCATTAGACATGGAGGGCTTTGCCATACGGTGTGCATCTCCTAGTACAGAGCAGGTAGCACAGGCTCTTTAACGTGTCATTGCTCATGCTGGATGGACGTCTCTTTTTTTGGACGGGAATTCCCACCCCCTTCTGCTTTGACCAAAGGCCTGCGCTGATACGTTTCGCCTCCTTGCACCCACAGGGAAGTTGGCATTTCCCTTGCCATCAGGCTCAGCTTGGAGTTCGCCTCATGGCCATCACCTCATCCTGAAGTCTGGTTACCTTGACTAAAGCCAAAGCTTGTCCACAACCAACATAAGTGTAAAATAGAATATAAAGCATGCCTACGCTAATCATTTCAATACATCTGTGTCGCTGCCTGTGTGGGTGCACCTCTTCCTCGAAGGGACCATCCAACAGGCCGTCTCAGATGGTCTGTGGCTGCTGAGTCTCCCCTGTAAAGACCAGAAGACTCGAGAGAGATCTGTAAAACTAGGAACAACTCTAAACAAGGTATTTGAGTATGAGCGTGTGTGTACTAGACCTCAGGCATGCAACGCAGCCTGAACCTCAGCCTCTTCTTCAGAAGTAGACATTAATCCTTTATGTAGCTCTGCTTTTGCATCCCAGAGGAACCTGCTGGCACTCTCACCTTCTTTCTTGCTAGTATCACTGTCTACATTTTGGGGTGTATGAAGAGGAACAGACGGTATCTTATTTTACTGTAGAGCGAGGAGAATCTATTTAAGTGCCTGAGGAAGGAACTGCTGGTTGCAGGTGTTCACGAGAGATGTGTTCCTCTTCGCCCCTGCGCTCCTGGAGGGGAATTCAGCAAAAAGGACCCGCGTGTGGAGCACGGTCCCCGACTTCCCCAAAGCTATATAAACACAACAGAAATGCCATCGGACCCTGGTGCGCCCAGGGTGTTCCCCCCTTGTAAAAAAGAAAAGAGGTTTAGATGACGTGATCCATTTTTGTATATTAACCTCTGAGATTTTTACCCTTTTTTTTGTACATAGTTAGTGCTGGACGTTCTGTGTTCACATGTAAGGATGCTTTCCATTCCTGACTCATATACTGAAACTTACAAGACAATGAGCAGCAAATAACAATAGGTGAATAATGAATGAATAACAGATAGTAGTCCAGCATCTCTTATCACTAATAGTCTGCTGGCATCTCGCAGGTTGTAATTTGCCCACTTAAGCTGTGACTCGTAAAACCCTTGAACACATTTAGAAGTGTATGAATAATTTCACTAAAAATATTTTTGGTTGCTTTCTTAAAATTAAACATGTCAGTAGTTCCCTGTGAAGCTGATGTGTTTACTCCCATGCTCATGGGCACTGCAGCAGGCATCACTCTTTCACATACTCACAGAAACGCTTTATCTCCGGTGAAATATGTCACCTCCTTTCTTGAGCTGAACGCTTCATTCCTCTCACTCGAGGATCTAATACCACAGTGAATTAAATGTATTGATGAATCAGGACTGAAATCTACAGTGAATATGATTGCTTAAAAATAATTCCACCAGATGTAGTTTAGAGATGTCATTTTCTGTGGGCACATATGCTCTAGGTATGGGTATATAAAACAGCGTGTGGGAATGCAATGCTATTTAACTCATAAATGGAGAGAAAAATTTTATTGGTCACAGTAAATATTTGTTCAAGGAAAAGGAGAGGAGATGAGAACAATCCATATGAAAAGAAAGCATGTTAGTACCCAGAACACTGAAAATATTGTTCAAGGACAGTTTATCCTTGTGGAAAATATGACCCCCTGTAAAGCTGCTGAGTCTGTTTGCAGATCATTTCAAAATAGAGTCCTTGCATTTGCCATTTTAGTTTGTTTTGGCTGTTGGTGTCCAAACTACATTCCTAGCAAATTGCATGAAGTGCTTATTCCATTATTTCTATTGTTATGTTTCTCAATAGAATGTGGTTATCTTGAGCTAGTGTCATGCTTTAGTACATTAGCACTAAAACACAGTGATGCTCTTGCAAAGAGAGCGCAGGGCGGCTGACGTTGAACTGGTACCTCGTACCTTGTCTCTGGAGATTCCTAAGCCAGAGGTTGCTTTCAGCTTAAAGTGAAGAAAGAATATTTGCATTTCTTCATAATCTGGTCTACTCTTGTGAAACCATGACCTGTGCCAGTTCATATACATTCTGCTCAAACTCTGTCCAGGTGCCGGGATTTGCCTGACTGGTCCTAACTGGTTTTTGGATGAGAGGTGTTTTAATCTGCTCTGAATTTATATTTTGCGTGGCTTCAGTTTTCACATAATGAGCCAGCTTTATCTGTCATGTGCACGGTTCTGCTTTCTTCACGTCCCAGTTCATAATTTTGTTACATGCCTTTTGTCCATAGAAAATAAAGGAATCGGGGAACTGAAATTGAATTAGACCCAAAACGTGCTTGAGTTTCCTGTTTTTCTTGTATTAAAATACTTTTTCTATTGAGACCCAACATGCGGCAGTTTCCTAACCACAACCACAGGGACTGCGAGAACACCCCGAGTTTTGTCGTGCAGCGAAAGGGGCAGCTCTGGGAGCGGGCTGGGGCCGGGCTGCGCAGGGCAGCGCAGGGACGACACCGTCCCACCGCGTGGGCAGCTGCCCTGCCACAGGGGGACAAACGCGTTATTTTTGTTCCTGGACACTGGCAATGACTAAGATTGTGGTTCGCCCCTTGTCCAAGTCAGATGCCGTCTCTCTCTTTCATCCTCCTTCCCTGCTTTTTTCCCCCCTGCCCGTTCTTTTCTCTCATCTTGCCTTTTTTTCTGTCTTACCCCACACCTCCTTCTCTCACTCTGCCCTCGTTTTTCACCTCCTTTAGTCAAACAGGCCCACTGAAATATATAGCCTGACCTCTCTTGAAGAAGGGGGAGGATGTCCTTTCTCTTTTTAAATTATGCACCTGCTTAGATGTTTTCACCACGTAATTGCTGTAGTCACTATTGGGAACACAGATAGCTCCTTTAATACAACCACTAAAAGCCTTTTGATTTAAAACGATGTCTTCAGTTTTACAGCCTTTCTCTGCTTCTGGTAGTATCTTTCTGCAAAGGCTAAATGGAGAGACAAAAGAAAGCAGCGCAAGACCTGCCTCCAGCAATATTTCCACAGCCCTATTACTAGGGAGTGCTGCTCACACTGAGGTCACTGCTCGGAGAGCTCATCGCCGAGTGCAAAATACATTCAAAAGTTACTTTATTATAAGATTAACAGCTCTATCATGAAAACCAGCAACATTCCCAGGCTTGTGGGAATCAGTTCTGCTGCATTCCAACCCGGGATGTCCTTCTGATGTGTTTTTTTTTTTTTTTTTTCTGTGGAAACACTCATAAATTTGACCATGGTACTCGGAGATGAGATAGACCCGCTCAAACGCAGTCCTTTCGAATCCACCCTCTCTCCCTCCTTTGTCCCAAGAAGGAGGTACTCTCTCTCCGAGTCTTACATCCCTTAGCAAACCAAGGGATACTTTAGATATCTTGCTGTTTGTTTTGGATTAAGTGGCGCTGTTTAGGGAGTAATGTTCTCCCCAGTTTGAATGGGAGGAGTGGAATTTGTAGTTCCCATCTCAAGAAACGAGATATTTTCACAAAAGATAAAGAAGCATTTTTATGCATATGTAGAAGAGGGAGGCCTGCTACAAGATATGAATTTTGGATACCTCCCAGATTAAGGGAGCTGCGATTTGGGCATTGATAAAACCCCATATTCTTAATAGTAAAAAGAGGGGAAAAAAACCCCTGCAAACGTGATTATCTTAAATTGCAATGATTTTAATTGTATTGACAAAATATTTAACAGAGATTAATTTAATAGAGATTAATTAGATCTTTAATTTAGGCACTAATTTGATGATCTACCCAACAATGAAATAAAGGCTGTTGATTATTTATCCATTATCTCATATAGAAGACAAGCACAGTGTTATTGAAGTGATTTGCATACTTTCTGAAGTTAAATATTAATACACACATGCCTTTCCCAAGTTTCAGCCTATCGTTAAAGCTCTGTGATCTTCTTTTTACACTAACATTTTGGTCTAAGCTTTACTGCCTAATAAGATAAAACTTTATTACACAATTAGCAAAACATCATCGCTGTGTTGAATAATCATTTTCTGAAGGCACTGAATGCAACCTTTAATTAATATTTCATCTATGGCCGGGTTTAGTAGCTTGAATAAGCCCTAATAATATTGCTGTCTCCCAGCTTTTTTAGAGATGTAGTTTTGAGTCTGTTTGCTTGTTTGCGATTATGTCTAAAATTAACTATTTCAGTTATAAACCTAACAAACCAAGGAGGAGTGTAATCTTCTAATGGCACGTGGTAGTGGGCCCTGCACTGGCTTTTTTAATGCTCTCTCTCTCTCTCCTTATTACTGTTGCACCATGTCTTCCTTATTAACTTTTGATATGGGCTATTGCTTTCCTCCTTAAAAAACTCGGGATCACAGTTCAGTTTGAAGGCTGCGCGTGTCGATCGGACCTGTTGTTATCGGGGCCTTTTCTACCAGCACTGGTTTTCCCCTGCTGTCAAATCTCCCCCCACCTATTCATTCCTCCTGCTTAAGGACTGTTTGACACTGTCGTAATGACCCCCCTTGGGAGATGTACAATTGGATTTGTAAGTTCCCGCGTGGCTCTTGCTTTTTAATGTTTGCTCCTGAGTCAGCACTGTATGGACAGCTGACTGGAATAGAGTGAGAATTTGAATAATTTCTATTCTCTTCCCTGAATCGTACTGCTATTTTGTTTCAGAGAAGAAAAGCACCTCTAAAATGCTTCAGGAATCTCATACTCTCACATACAATTACGTTGTAATATTCTGGATGCCTAAGTTTTCCGTACATCTTGATAGCACCTAGCCATTTTTGTTCGACAGAACCTGAGTTCACCAGAGCTTTATAGTCAAATACAACAGATGATGGATTTTTTTTATCACGTAGCAGCATCCCTGATGGACAGTACAGGCTCTGTCCACGTTGCACTTGGTCATAAATTATGTGGCAGCGTGAGGCTGAACTTGTGTACTGGTAGAACAATGATCTCATAGCTAGACGCTGGGGTAAAATTAGCTGTGGTCAAATTTACATTTTAAAGCAGGGATGAATGCTTATCCCCTGTGTCCTAAGAAAGGGAAGGTTATTTCGGGGAATCTCTGGATTCCACAAATGCTTCTGGAGTTCAGAATCAACTGATTGCTTTCCTATAAATGAGTGTGGGGGTTAAT
Organism: Rissa tridactyla; assembly: GCF_028500815.1. Classification (NCBI taxonomy): domain Eukaryota; kingdom Metazoa; phylum Chordata; class Aves; order Charadriiformes; family Laridae; genus Rissa; species Rissa tridactyla. Next base: position 109,646,110 of record NC_071468.1, on the reverse strand, counting down.
GTTTCTTCTGCTTCAGCCAGCCACGATGGGTTCAGCTCTACCACCTGAACTACGCGCAGGCTTGTATCCTTACATCATGTGTTGATGATTCTCATTCTGCCGTATACTTTGGCAGGGAGTGATGCAATCTATCAGAAACTCTAAGCAATTATTTTCTTTTGGGCTGCATACCCTTGCTAATCCAGGTAGCAATTACCCAATCTGAATATTTGGCAAGTAGTTTGTATTCCCTGTGGAGAAAGCATATGCAAGCCTGGCTCTGACCTGATTAACTTAGTTCCCTGACTTTACCAAGCAGCACTGAACACCTAAGGGGAACTAGCACGTTCCCAGGTACCTCTGTCCTGAACAACATCAGTAAAAACTAATCATCCCTTCTGGATTTGGTATTCCCTTTCATCTTGGGCTGGCTACATCCCAGGTGGGTGCAGCTTCTGGCAACGTGCCTGACAACGTAGGTGTTAGTCTCAGAACAAAAGTAGAGGGCTGCCAGATGTCCAGTGTCACCTGCCCTAAGGAAATTTTCCTTCCAAATTGCCGAGTGGATTGTTTCACCAGGTGACTGCGCTTGTTGTTGCGGTCTGCTGATGTGACCATGTGACAAAACGCACTGCTTGCTTCCGTGTTCAAGGGAAGTGGAATTTAACTTGCTCAGTTGTATTTTGCAGCTGCAAACAAGGAAAAAAATAGAAGTAAGAGTACAGTACAGGATGGGCCAGCATGTGTCTTATTTCCTGCGTTCTGGCAGCACTCTCAAGGAGGAGGGACACAGCACCCGGGTAGTGACTACGGACCAAATCCTCAAGAGTTCATGAGCTGCACTCAGGAGTGGAAAGAGAGCTGAAATATTAAGACCTTTTTAATCCCTAGGTGACAAAGAGCCTTGAATACAGAAGGCTCATAACAAATCACGTTCATTTCATGGTGCTCCCTTTTCCTGCTTTTCAGAAGTGGCTGTAGATGGCCTTAGAATTTTCTAATTGTTTTCCAGCTTTTTTGGACAAGCTTATCCCATGCTTCCTTGTGTGCTGGCAGACTTATTTAAGTGAGATAGAAACATTACTTGAGGGATAACTTCCTGCAACATCACCTTCTCGTTCAGTGCTCCAAACTTTTCTCGCAAAAATGTATCCGATGTCACTCATATGAAAGGGTCCAGGATGGTTGAGTATGTCCCTTTCCTCAGCCAACTGCATGTGTTTGATGTGTCCAGGAGCAGGACCGGTTGCTCTTGACTCACTGAAAGGGATAGCTTATGTTTGTTAGAGCTGATTTATCAAGGGTGGCCCTTGACAAGACTTGAACTCATTCTCCCTGAGCTTAGTGGGGTGATTTCACTGCTCATCTCTAGCCAATAGATCTGGTAGTCAGAGGCACAGCAAAGAGGCACAAGGAAGTTCTTTTACTCTTCACAGAACTTCATGGGTGAGGTCAAGTTCTTACCCTGTGATTCACCAGCAGATTTTGTCGGGATGAAGGGGTGAAGATCCGTTCCCTCATGCTTCCTTGTCAGTTCCCACATATCAGCATTCCTCCCCGTTATGGCATAAGGAAAATGGATGTGACTCACACTTCACAGGTTTCAGGTAGAGCAGAAATCAGAACATGAGAGACATTGAAGGTTATGACAGTGTTATAAGTGATGGGTCACTTTTCTCCTTAGAGAATCTGCTTACCTCCCTCAGATTTTTCCAAAAAAGAGCAAAAAAGAAAAAAAAAGAAAAAAAAAGGAAGAGGGCAGTGAAGAAAGGAAAAGGTGCTCCCATTTTTTGTGGTGTAACTCCACAGAGCTGAGCTGCCAGGTTAGTAAGATCTGCAGGGAGATTGTGGTTAGTGCTGGTGGTTGACTGGGTGCCACTGCATTCCTTGCAGGGGGACTCAGGCCAACACCATTACACCATCTGAGGGATCACCAGTAGCGCAGATTGCCAACAGGAGAGGAAAACACAACAGAGTTTTTGATACCTGGGGAGGATGAGCTTTAGTGACAGTCTAGCTGTTCTGTCCACTGCCATGACCATCCCTGGAAAATGAAAGTGTCAGCACGCCTGGCTGCAATCTTTCCAGCCTGTAACACAGTGGTTGCTGTCAAATGTAATAGAATGTAAATATTTATGGAGGTTTATGGTTTGGGTTTTTTTTTAAAACTATAAATTTCCTCAGTTCCTTTCTTCCTTCTCTTTAGCAACAGGCTGTGGGTCATTAGTATCAATAACACAGATCTCTCTCATGCCACACCTAAACTAAATTGTCAATAGGAGGTGTTGTAGAAGATTCACACATCATTCCAGCAACTGTAATATCTGTTGGGAAATGCAAAAACACCAGGTGCATAGCTGCTGGTTAGAGTTTCCATTTACTTTACCTGGGGCTTTTCTGTAACTTGCAGCAATGTACGTCACATGCAGAAAAAAAGTAGGTGGAAGGTTCTTTCCAAACCACATTGACCGAAAGAATGTACGTGTCAGGTAAGCTGTATGCTGACGTGCTCACGCATTCTGCAGTGGAAAGGGTTACCTTGTCAAGGAAATCTTCCTGGTGCAGGTGTTCATCCTAGCAGATTCATTCAGAGACTGAGAGACGAGAATGAGCCCTCCCTCATCTGACATGTAGAAACAGCATTTTACCCATTTGTCTCCTAGGACATTTGCTAGCTGTCTCGTTAATCTTTTACTCAAAGTCAGACATATGTATTGATGAAAAAACAAACCATAGACCACAGACCTCCTGCCTCGCATTCCTCACCTCCTCAGAATAACACTCACCATACAACTGTGCAGACAGCACCGATATGTCAATGAGTTTGTAGCTGCATTTCCTCCTTGCGCTTCTAAAGCACCTCTTCCACTGCTGTACTCATAAGCTCTTCTTCCTACTTATTATTTGTACTGTTGAGTACCTTCCTACCCCCTCCAGTCCATCACATGCATCCCCTTCCTCATTTGCATTTCGTATAGATACGATGCCTCCTGTATCTCTGAAGTTAAGGTGGTTGAGAAACTGGGACTGGAATTTCTTCCTTTTAATACCAAGTCCCAGGGTGCTCCGTGCACCTCTCAGTGACCTTCTGGAGGCTTTAGGAGGACCGTTAATTTTACTTGCTTCTAACAGACCAATATCAAGGGCAACAAAACTTCAGGGCCTGATCCTCAGCTGGGCGATTGTTTTTAACTTCATTAACATTAAGAGGGAATAAGAAACTTGTGAGCCGGAGCCAGTAGCAGAGTATAGAAAGGGAAGTAATTTCAGGAACAGAAATATCTGTAAAGGTTAATCTCCAGTTATCTTGCCTCTGACTTCATCATCATCTGGTCGCAACAGACTTTGTGAGCTAACAGAGCCAGGTTAGCTCAGTACTTGAATAAAAGAGCCTGGAGGTGTTGTCTTGGTGGTGTTAAATAGTGATCGTCTATCTTACCCAAGCAAGCAGATTCTTTTGCGTCTTGCATCACTGCATTATCTGAGCCTTTCCTGCATGTCTGCCTTCAAGCCTGCCAGGCTGATTGGTTGGGATTATTGCCTGAGGTTTTCCAACGCTAATTTTATTTTTAATAGTATTTATTTTCTCCAACAAAGCTCTGCATGCTTACATGCTGCATCTCATTTTAAGTGAGGTCAGAATTTCTTTAAATAGTAATTATTTGAAAGGGAAGAATACCCTCCAAGTCCTGTAAGAATATTGTTTATAAATATTTGAGCTTTGCATCTCTGTAAATGAAAATTACCAAAGCAGAACAAGGATTTATTTTCAGTTCTCTTTAATCTCAAAGTTATGCTTTGTACTATATGACATGGGATTGACCCTCACGGGACTGGATCCAGCCTGAATTCATATCTCACTCAAATCCACATTTGTACATTGTTCAGGGTGTTTCGTCAGGAAGTTTTAGCCTGTCTGTTTCAAATAATTCATACTTCCAGTGCTCAGTGTCAGTAAAATCCCCAGTGACTCTAGTAGGCTTTGTAAGCACTTCTTCAGGTGAGAATGTATTCTTCAATATGAATTTAGGTTTGATACAGTGATAGAACCTCTCCTCTCCTCTCCTCTCCTCTCCTCTCCTCTCCTCTCCTCTCCTCTCCTCTCCTCTCCTCTCCTCTCCTCTCCTCTCCTCTCCTCTCCTCTCCTCTCCTCTCCGTTTCATTTCTTCCTAAATGATTTTTTTAGTTTACGGGTTTCCTTCGCAAAAAATGCCTCAAAAAAATTTGTGCAGTGTCCAGTACAAGGAAGTTGGGATCATAGCTTGTTCCATACTTCAAATCACCACTTAAGAGTTAAAATGGGAAATACGTTGGATGGGCTACTGACTCCTCTCCAAGAGGTAGTTAAAGGTTTGTAGTAGCTAGTTCAGTTGATACCCCAAGAAAGAGAAGCTCTCTGCTCTACAAGCCAGTGCTAGTGATAATGGTGTGACCTTTGCTGCATTGCTTTGCCAGATCCCTCAACATTGAAAAAAAAGCAGGTGCTTCTAGCAGGGTCCTGTAATTCAGTTGTCAGTCCAGCTCAGTCCTTAGTCTTGCTATGGAGGTCAGTCAGAAAGCCACAGCCTGCAGTGGTGGTAGCAATAGTAGGGAACTGGTAGGAAATAGCCTTTGTGAAGTGCATTTGACAGACAAACAGTTAAATTATGAAGCTGTTATTATTATGGATTTTAGTCTGTAATAATCTGGGCCAGATTTGAGTTTGTAAAGCCATCCTGAAATGTGCATCAGTCCATCTCTAACCCTGGGTTCACTGAAGACATTGAAGTTCAACATGCAGGTTAAAGTGAAAATTGCATTCAATATTGGGTTTTGTACAGACTAATTTGTTGTCTGGAAAGCAGTAAAGCTAAAGAGGAGGCTGAAAACCTGTGGCAACTCACTGTAAACTTCTAAATCCCTGGCAGAGAGATTACATCCAATTGCTGTTACTTCTCTTACTGATGGTAAATTCTTTGAGGAATGGCATCATTTTGTTCTGAATTGTGTTCATGCTTGGTCCGTGGCTGTGCCTCCTGGGCTTAAAGATATTATAATGATGCAGATGGATCCTCTCCACCTCTGCAAGCGACCTGAGAAGGCCGTGTCTGGCTGCTGCTCCTTAGGTGAGCCGTGGGAGTAACCCCCATGCCTTCCTCCCTGTTTCCCTCCTTACAGAGGTACTGGAATGAGAATGAGAAGAAATGCCACTGCGTCTGCCAGCATGTCCTGCCTGGCTGGGCTTCATTGTTCTTCTCTTCATTTCATGCTGTAATTCATTCAGGGAGCAGTAATGTGAAACTTAGCATCCTAGATGATTTCTCACCCTCTTACTAGGCCTCCACACCCTCGCCAGGGTCAGCATCCTTCAGATATCCACAGCCTACCCCGATCTCCTGCCTCCCCCTTCCCTTCCCCCAGCAGCTTGCTGTCCTTTAGCCAGGTTATACATATTTTTTCAATCCCGGTTGTTCATGGTCTCTGAGCACAAGGCTTAGCGGAGAGCTACGCTGCCAGCGCTGCGAGACACCCCAAAGGGAGTTTGGCCGCGGCTCTGCCTGTTTTCACACCTCTCTGCAGATGGAGGCCACGGACCCCGCTCCCCTCCCCGGCGCCCCTGCAGGCACTCTGCCCGCCTTTGGCCTCCGCTGTCAGAACGACTTTGGCAACTGCCACTGCTGGATTGCATCACCGTGCATGTCTCCCAGGTGGCTGCAGCTTTAAAACTCGCCTATCGGCCCCTCTATCTGATATTAGGCTTGTATCTCGCTTGTCTATTTGGGGTATCGACTCCTGGGCTGCCTTTGCAGCTTTAATTGCAGTTGGGGCACGGCAGCGCTGAGATGTGGGCGCTACGTCAGCAAACATAAATCCTGGAGTTGTTCAGGCTTGGACCGCGTTTTTATGGCGGTTTGGCCTGCCGGAGAGCGGCGGGGATAGGTGACGCGGGAAGCAGGGTGAGCACAGCATCCGCCTGCGTGCCTCCGCGGCCGCGCAAGGGAAAGGAGCGGGGTGGCTAACTGGCACCATCGCGATGGCCAGCTTCCCCTCCCATGATTTATGTGGGGTTTATGGTGGGGTGTGGCCAAATAGGGTCGATGGGAAGCAGGCACATACGGTGAGGTGGGATTAGCGAGGAGCAGACAGACGGCAGCGCAGGACCGGGCAGGGGAGCCCGCACGTGGGACGGCTGAGCCGCAGAGGCAGCTGGCACCGGAGCGCTGATAAGGAGGAGAAACAGATGGCCACGCAAGCCCTTACACACGCCTTCCTGGTAGGCCTGCTGGAGGCCGGTCCACATCCCTTATTCCCCAAACAAAAATAAATCTTTTCCCTTCCCTTGTTTGAAGAATTCATGTGGCTCATTAAAGTTTACTGCCATAAACATGCTCTTGCAGTCTTTGCCCGGGTACATCGCCGCCGCTTGTGAATAACACGGGATCAGTCCCGTTTGTCCTTCAACCGTGCTGTTGTGACACCGTTACGGAGCCCTTCCCTTACTGCTGCAAGTCTGCAATGTGAAAAGGGGTAAAAAAAGGACAAAAGAAGGAGAAATACTTCTTACATAAGATCCCCCGAAAACAGTTCAAGAATTGGCCTTGATACCAAGGGGTGCGTGTAGCAACTCGTAGGTGCGCAGAAGTTAACACGACAGACTGCTGAGCGAAATTCGTTTAAGAGGTGGTCTGTATTGCCGAGGTAAGAGCGGTGCGGTATGGTGTGGCAGTTGCTGTGGAAACCTTTTGGCTCTGCGGCCAAGAGAAGAACACAGCGCAGAAGGTAAGCGGAGCCTAGGTAGCACCTAGGTGTAGGAGGCAAAGCTCCAGCATTCGGCATCCTCTCTCTACTACAGTTCATTGCTTGCAGGCTCGTGTTATGCAGCTCTGTCTATTCTCCGTTACTACACAGCCACCACGGGGATGAGGTTTGGAAAAAGCACAGAATGTTTCTAGTAGTGCAGATGTTTTCAATGAATTCACCCTTCAGAACTGAAAGCGAAGGAGGCCTGGAAGGGGAAGAGTGTTTGTAGCGAAAAAATATTCGGTTCATCCATATGTAGACCCAACGTGAGCCTGGGGGACACTGAGTGCCCCCTGTGAAGTGACAAGTGCCCTCAGTCTTCAGTGAAGTTCTGCTGAAGGCAGTGGGTACGTCTGTGTGGCAGTTGCAGCAATGACTGCTTTTTGGCTCGGTAAATTAGCCTTTGTGGCTGCGCTCCGGCTTCTACAGTACGCACGCTTCAGTATCTCTTTAGAGGCTTGTCTGATGAAAAGGGAAAACATTCAGCATCTTGCCAGATCAGGGCCTGGATTCTGAAATATTTTTGTAGGTTAAAATGAGGATGCATATGCATGGGCTTGTTTTCAGGCGAGCTGAGCACTTGTAGCTTACAGAGTTGGGTGCAAGTTTTAGATGTTCTGAGTCTCCAGAAATCAGTCTTAGAACTTTTTTTTCCCCCGATACTATTCTTATCACCCTTGCCTCCATCTCCTCTGCTGTTATATTGTATTTTAGCTATGAAACTGTTCAATTTAAACCATTTATAATACCGTCTGTTTGGGAAACAGTATAAAATCTGCTCCGTCTATCCAATTTAGGGGTTTACACTGCCACTCAGCAGTGTGAACCCCTGAGTGACTTCCATGTGAAACCAACCAACAATAGTGAAATCAAGTGGAAAGGCTGTGAATGACACTTAAAATAAGGCCCCCTTTCCTCCACTATGGATCTAACTCATCCAGTGACCTAGAATCTGGCCCATTTTACTAACTGCAAAGCTTTTGGGTGCAAATTTACCTTCCAGCATCTTCCAAAAGAAGCCCTGTGACCCAGTCCCCAGAACTTTCACATCTTAGGGAACTGGCAGAGGTGGAAAATTTGTATGAGGAACCCTGCCACTGTAGTATCTCAAATGCTAACTTAATTCTACGTACCATCAATTGTAATCTTAGGTGAATAGGCTCTTTAATGTTACAATACTTCTGCAAGTATTTAAAAAGGTGCCCATGTGTATACAAAAAATTGGGTATGGTTATAGGTCTGTCTATCTGTAGTTGTGATGCCTTCCCTCCTTATCCCCACATCTGATTCCAAGAATGTCATACCTGGAAAGAATCATTTCAAATTAATTCAATTTGTTTCAAAGCAGCCTAAGGTTCATCCCTCACAAGGGCCACTCAATCATATTACAGCTCCTGTGAAACTCTTAATGGGACACAAAACAAGGAGAAGTAGATTTAGGTGATCTCACATATTAAACATACTAATTAAATCTGGCAGCAAAATGACTTTGTGAATTTCCTTTAATCCTGTTTTTAAATTAGGCCGTATGTATTTTGGCTCCAGATTTCACGTGATCTATTTTCTATGAACTTCCTTTTAACTGTGTCCTGTGGCCAACTCACATCCAATTGTTTGGAAATCAGTCTTAGGTGATAACTCTGGCTGATTAAACGTGAAGTGTATAATTCTGCTTTCAAATCCACTTGTTCCTTTGAAAAGCTTTGTGAATCTTGGAGGGGCTGCACTTGGTGAGCTAGGTGGTCCTGCTCCTCTTCATTGTATACTGCACTCTCCTGATTGCACCAGTGACACAATATATGCAATAAATAATACAATCTATAGCAGCACTGCTTTCACATAATAGAGATGGCAGCAGAATTCTTTACTGGAACAGCTTTCCAGAGCATCTGAGCCAACCATTTAGCTGGTGTAACCTGTTACAGCTCTATGAAATTACACAGGACTCCATCAGTTCACTGCAGCAGCAGATCTGGCCACCCTTCTTCCATCATGAAATAGTGGACGGGAAATTTACCTGGACATACACAGGGACACGCAGCAGCGCACACCCAGAGTACATACCCACATGTACTCATCAGAGCTCCTGTTTTGCTGGGATGACAATCTGGTCTGCTAGAGCGACTTTGTGTCAGCAGAGTTCTCTTGGTCTCCACGCACTTAGCGACACCTTCACTGGGGAGTAACGTCCAAGAGCAAGGAAAAGCTGCCAGGAGTACACATGTTTGTGGGTGCACAACACCCACATCTGGGTACACGTGCACGTAGCGCAGAGAAAATAAGCGGTACTGTTGAATAAATGTCCTATCTGCAGAGGTGTGAGGTAGTGGCAGTACTCAGGAGCGTGCCGAAATGATTGATGCTAAAAATGTTACACCGCTGCACTCCACACAGTGCACATTAAAGAAAAGCCAAGGCAGGGCATATTAAATTTTATTGAGAGTGGGTTTTGCAACTCTTTAAGAGGCCATGTGCCGTGCTTCCTTTTTTAGCATCCAACTACCAAAATTAAAACCAGTAAATCTTTCTAAAAATAACCTGAGAAAAACTTTCCCCTGTGTGAAAATGAAGCATGTTAATGTCCTCATGTGCCTTGATTTTCCAGAAAAATAGCGCCTTGTTGGAAAGCGCAGCCGGTTCCCTAGCCTGTTCCCTTTGCACAATACCAAACACTGCGTATCCCCTCTTCACCTTGTTGCCAATGGTACGAGACTGGATGTGACCAGTTCTGGGGTTCAGGCCGGTAACATCCGTAGGGATGGGAGGACGCTCTCCACTAGTGGAGATGGAAGACCCTGACTGCGACAGGCTGCCTAAAGAAGTGAACAGGGTTTGGATCACTAGATCTGGGGAAGATGGAGTTGTGGGAAGGTGAAGGATTTAAAAGTCAATCATATACAAATTTATTGCATGGGTATTTTAATGAGGAATGTGTGCTTTGTGGGCATGGCTGTACGCGTACTCACTGTTTGCATTCAGTGAGCAAAGACACGTGAAAGGTGTTTGCATAATATGAATGGGAAGTAGGTATGGTCGCTCTTCCTCACAGTCATGCTATTCCTGTTTTTATATATATACAATTTACATTTATTGCAAAATATTATGTACTCAGACTGTGGCATATGTTAGGCTTGCTATTTCACTATTGTGTGTTGAATTCTTGGGGGGCCATGAGAGAGGCAGTAAAAATAAGTAGGGTCCTGGGGAAGTGATCATTTCCAGTAAAAGGAGCATATAGTTTGCATAAGCAACAAGGAAAGAGATTATCTTAGAGATTTTGGAGAATTTCCTCTCCGCGTACTTGGAGGCAGAAACAGAAGTGCTATTCAGATCTTTTAAGACTGTACCTTTGTGCCTTCCTCTGCATCTACAAAGTGCCCTGCCCAATTTGTGGAACTGCAGTTTGAACAGAAGAGTAGGAACCAAGTGAGTCTGTTCGGTGGGGTCCAGGAGGTGGTGAAAGCTGGGGGAAGCTGCTTTGCTGCAGCTGGCTAGGACCAAAATGTGAGAACGTGGGTGGAAAGGGCAGCCCTGTGTGAACTCAGATAGCTTTCCCATCCATTAAAATCTCTGAGTCCAGATTTTGGAGACTGTCTCCTGATAAAGTCAGGGGATACGTACTGCAAGTGCAGGCGGGAAGCTTCATGCTTGCTGGAAAAGGTAATGAGCGCAGGCTGCAGCGAGCACCACAACAGCCGTTCCTTCCCTCAGCCCACTCTGCCCAAATGAGCACTTTCTCTGTGACCATTGGCAGTAATACATAATCTTCATCTAAAACGTCTTTTGTTACAGCTTTTATTGTATTGGCAGAAAGGGCGTAACAAGCCGGTGCTCTACTAATAGTTTCATACTGATAAAATCCCAGTTGAGCCAAACGCAGAAAATAATTTTTTAAAAATGCTTTCTTGCGGCGCTAAAAACAGTTTACAGGAGATGCTGGAAACAAAGTGCAAGATGTAGATACCATGTGTTTGCTTTTTAAGACTGGGGTAATGCCTAGGAAAATATCTTTGTTTTCGAAACCTGCTTTAAACTCCAGCGGAGCCAGTGGGGGCTGGACCCGTTTGCAGCAGCAGTCGGTGCGATCCCAAGCTAACCTCAGCGCGGCTGGCTGACGCCAGTGGGACATTTGCCGCGAGCTGCGCGAGGAGCTATAGCCAGGCCCCCACACGGGCCGGGGCTTCTCAGGGATCTCTTTTTGTTCATCTAAGCCACTTCTGCCCATTTCAAAAACTGCGGCCAATTAGCTGTAAAAACAGATGTGCCTGTGATATTCCTCTTCCTCTAAAGGTTACAGTCCAGATCGCTCTTGGTGCTTGCATGGCAGAAAGGCAGGAGGCGGGGGAGAGGGGAAGGAGCAAGAAACCTTTGCTGATGTGTTTGCACATCTACTGAGGCACAAATATGGGGCTTAAGGAGGAATCAGGCTTTTTTTCAGTAGCAGCCCCTGCGGCACAGAGGGTAGGGGGAAGGCTGGGAGAACAGCAGGGTGCTCTTTTCTTCCTCACGTCTCTCTACCCATCGGCCCAGGGAAACCAGGCACACAGACAGCAACGGTCTGCCTTCTTTTTCTCTTCAGCTTGCTCCCTTGGGTGCTGGCAGCCTTGGGGGGTAACCCAAGCCTTGAGAAGCAAGTCACCCTGGCTCTCTTCAAGCAGAGGATGTCGTCTGGCAGGGTCCTCAGGTGTGCCCTGGGAAGGAGCCTCTGTGCTGGCTGTAGAGGAGCTGGGGGAGATGAGGAGCTCCGAGGTGAGGTTAGCCATTGCCGGTTACACCGGGTGGATCCTGAGACAAGGAAGAGGACAGCCCTGCGGCGCTCCCTGCACTGCTGTGCCTCCCTCGCTGCCAGCGAGCCCCTCTGCCCAGGCTGCTGCACCCTGTGAAAACTCACCGTACGGCTCCCGCTTTTCGGGGGATGTTTTGGGAAACTGGCCATATGGTTCCCGCTCCTCGGGGGGTCTTTTGGGTGCTTCTCGGGGATGCTCCCCGCCGACTCCAGGCAGTTCAGCTGGCTCCTCTGGAGAGCCGGCCGCTCGGCGCCTTGGAGCTGACTGTGATTCCTCCCCTGTCACCACCTCTTTTACTCTGTGTGTGGCACCAGAGCAGCCAGCCGGTTGTAACTATAGACTCGGACTATTCAGGGCTGTCATTGCTGCTGGCCAACACGTACAGCAGGTTGACTCACAAAGGAGAAGGGATTCTTTTTGTAAATGTAGTTTTTCAGGCTCAAGCTTTTGCACCGCAGTGGACAGGGAGTGCCGCTTAACTAGAAAAGCTGCTTTAAGAGAAAGTTTCCTCATTTTGTTTTACGATGTGGGGGAAAAAAGATCGTCCTCTTGCATGAAATATGATGGGGAGGCCAGGATCCCCCTGCCAGGGCTGGTGGGACGGGGCAGCAGTGTGAGCGAGGAGAGCCGGTCCTCGGGCACTTCCACGCTGCGAGGGCTGGGGAAGCTTTGGATCCCCTCCTGACTGCAGATCTTCACAGCAGCATTCCTTGTGTGACAAGCCTTTTTCACATTTCCCCATTCAGCTGATTGTGGGTGCTGCGCTATTTTAAACCCACATGGAAGTATGTTTTTAGGACCATCTGCTACCGGCCCTAACCCAGATGATACAGTTAGAGCCTGCCCACAGCATCCTCCCCTCCTTCAGACAGTTCCAGGAACAAGCGGTGAGTCAGTCCCACAGCTGAACTCATATTTAGCTAACCCTGATATCCTGCCTATCGGAGAGAAATGCACAACGGCCTTCCCAGGTGCAAAGCCCTGTCGTTTCCATTAGTTAGAGGACACTTGGAATTTAAAAAAAAACAAAACAAAAACAAAACCACCAAAAAAACAACATCAAAGCAAATGTCACATTAGTTAGTGCATCAACTCCTCTCATTCTGCAGACTGAGAAGGGAAAAGCCGTTCATTGCTGCACGGCAGCTCCGTCCCTCTTGCTTGTGCTTCAAGGCTGAAGGGCAGTTTCTGCCCTCGGCTACCAGAGGGCTCGTAGCCCTCCCCTTGCCCTTAGCTGTGGCCATGCTGCTGAGGCGGCGGCTCTCCTTCCTGCTGAAATGGTCTTGGCACGGCTGGAGCGTGGTTCATTTCTCCTTCAGGCTCTGGGGGTGAGCGTAGGCGTCTCCTGGAGCCGTCCGAAGGCCAGTGTCACCCATCAGTGTCCCCTGCTTTCTCTTATCGAGCAAATGTTGCTAAACACACATCTGTGGATCTGGATGGGTCTCTTTTCCTCCACCTTAGGAGCTTCCTGAGCCTGAAATAAGATTCTAGCCAATGGATAATCTGAAATACCCTCCCGGAGAGCTGTGTGACTAAGAACCGGTGTTTATAAGCCATTACTCGGTGTATTCTAAACTCCTGCTCTTTGATCCCTGTATGATCCAGCAGCCGCGTTCTGGCCGTTTGGCAAAACCGGCAAAACGTGCCCTGCTCTGTCATCACATTTCTCCTGGATCCACTTAGCACGCTGCACCGTTTGCCACCCAGCAGGTTAATGATCCATAATTACCTTCTTCATATAATGAGGAAAGCTCAATATCTCCGCAGCGGATACGCCAGCATCCAGCCCGGGCACAGCCTTACAGTGTTAAATGATACCCGAGGCCCTGTCCTGCCCCCACTGAAGCGGCGGTAAATCCCCCACCACCTCCGCACGGCCGCCGACTGCTGCACGGAGGAAAAACCCTCCCTGACACTGCTGGCAGCGTTACCTGCAAAATGAGCATGAAACCCGAATGTTGTTTCATTTAGGCTACGCGGTAAGTATTTGTGTGCTTCCACATCTGCACAGATCAAGCCTGGCTCCAAGGAGCTTTCGCTGGTATCCTGTTTCGATCAATGCTGATTTAAATAAGCATCATGAACCTAATTATTTAGTGCAGTCATGACACTGAATTTGCTACGGTACCCTTGAGACAGGCAGGCTTTATCCTGCTCAACAGAAACATCCGCAGCTGTACCACACTCTGCTTCGGGCTCCTTGGAGTTACTTCATCGTCGCCTGACAGCTGTGTCCCCTGACCATTATCTGGTGGCCGCATACTTCAATAGCGGACTGTATGTACTGTATGCACTAGACTACAGTGTGACCTGACAGCCTGGCTTCCTCTCCCAGAGTATATCTTCTGCTACTCTTTAGCATCCTACAGTTTATCTGTGGTCAGCTTTCTTACCCATTTCCTGCCAGCTGCTACTGGTCTTTTAGTCAGCTCTGCCAGGCGTACAGCAATGGTGAGCTTTCTGAGCCTTTCGATGCGTTATTTCTTGGATGTAGGCTTTGCAAAGGCTGCTCTGCAGTTTTATATACAGGGTTTCTTTGTACCTAGTGGCATGGCAATTAAAGAATGTCACTCTAAGAAATACGCCTCCTGTTTATGACACTATTAATTTTATTTCAGTTCTTGCATTGTTGCAGTGTTATGGTTGAGGCTTGATGTGCACAAAATTGTTTCTAGCAACAATTATAACTCAATTATAACTTTTTTCAGCGGTGCCCGGCAACAGGACAAGAGGTAACGGGCACAAACTTGAGCATAGGAAGTTCCATCTAAACATGAGGAGGAACTTCTTTCCTTTGAGGGTGGCAGAGCACTGGCACAGGCTGCCCAGAGAGGTGGTGGAGTCTCCGTCTCTGGAGACATTCAAAACCCGCCTGGATGCGTTCCTGTGCAACCTGCTCTGGGTCACCCTGCTCTGGCAGGGGGTTGGACTAGATGATCTTCAGAGGCCCCTTCCAACCCCTACCATTCTGTAATGCTGCGATTGCCTCAGCACAAGGATCCCAGCATTTGGTATCCTTCTTCCTGCCTTTGCTGAGTTGTCCCACAGAGCTGTTAAAACAGCTGAGGGCACAAGTCCCTGCTCTGGATCCACAATTTGGTATTTTACAGGATGATAATTCCTCTGCCTAAAAAGCCTTTTGGAAAATCGCTACTTCTCCAAGCTGTGACCAAGCTGATGGCCCTGAAGCATGGTTCATGTGCTGAGCTCAGTTTGGAGGCATCCCCGTTGCTGCAACAGGGTGCAGAAACTGCGGAGGGTCAGTTACCAGTGGACATGTCCCTGCTTCTGTTCCTCCTGTCAGGTCAGGTTTTAGGGTTACTGTTGGGGCTATTTTGGGAAGCACCCACTCTGGGGGAACAAAGTATATTAAGTGAGGGTTTTCTCTCCACCCTGACTTCCCCTGGGTGGGAGCTCCCTTCCCAGGAGTGCCCCAGTCAGCCCCAAATGAGATGAGTGTTCAGTGGGGCAGAAATCAGCTCCCCAGACTCTGGGGCTCCAGCCTACTGAAAAAAAAGGCTTTAAAACAGTGAAAGGAGAAGAGCTCAAAGCCTTGCCCAAAGAATTTCCCCTTTTCTTTTCATTTTTTTTTTAAATGAAAAAAGAAATCACGTTAAACCTTTATGAGGTTTATGAGTCAGCATGTAGTAGATCCTTCACTGGGGCATGGGGCAGGGCAGAAGTTCCTATGACTTCTTGTATGCTCTTTGCTGATGTGTACCATCAGTAGCTGTAGCCTCTGTGATTAAGCATGGGGAAGGCAAGGATAAGAGCACGGATAAGGCCATGACCGTGTCCCGTTCAATCGTGCAGGCTAACTGCACGCCTGGAAGCAGGACTGCTTAGGCCACAGGCTGAGGCAGACCACATCGAAAGTTGAGAGGAAGAAGCGATTGTGCTCACTCAGTGGAGTTCACTGCTGAGCTGCTGGGGGACTGAATGTTCATGGCACAGTTTCTCAGATCAGAAGAAAAGCAGAGATGTCCTCCTGCCATCCAAATGATAGGAGAGATTGCTTCCATCCTCTCCCATTCAGCATTCGTTCTGAAACCTAATGATGATAGCTGGGGGATGAGGGTTGTGTTCTTGTTCTGAAACACCTTTTGGAGGAGCCTGTCAGTCTCAGCAATATGTTGAAGATGCCTGGGGAGGTTTGTCTCACTATCCTAGAGCCAGCACGTGTGAATACTTCGTGTTCAGTGTTCAGCACTGTTGCCTGCTTCTCTCCTGGTCACTTTAGTGGACATACCTAGGAAAAATCCAGTCCAACTGAGCACCACAGAACGCTAAGATGGAAATTACTTGTTAGATCTTTCCATGGCTGCTGTGGGGCTCCTGCCATGTGTTGAAGGAGTTATCAATTTTAAGGCATTGATGTATTTGGCTTAATAAAACTCAGGTCCCAGTGAATCCACTTGACCCGATGATGCAGATCTGCCAGTATAACTATTCTTCTCTCCATTATTTACCACTCCAGCAATTTTTAAAATCAGATTCAACTTTCAATAGCTACATTTTTACATTTTCTCCAGATAATTGCTAAGGATAGTAAGCAGCACTGGGCTAAGAAGAGTTTTCCGTGGGATCCCATTAACCATCTTCTGAAGATGGGGGTGATTCAGTTAGGATTGCCTTTTTGAGCGCTATTGGCTCACCAGCTTTTAATTGATTTAATATGGGGTACATTCATCCTGGATAGTGCTAATTATTTTAATCAGAATGCTGTATGGAGCTGTGTTAAATGCCTCACAGATGTTGAAAGCCATGACGTAGACACAGCTACCTTTATCAGCTAAACTTGTAATTTCACTAAAAAGCAACACCAAGCTCATTTGACAAGACTTTTCCACAAAGCTGTGCTGATGACTATTAATTATGCTGCCATCTTTTAAGCCTTTTTCAACTCTGACCCACATGAGCCTGTCTGAGCGGGATGAAGCTGCAATGCAAATGAGACACGGGGGCAGAGGGGACTTGCTGAGCCATGTCATCTCCAGGCCAGGAGCTGCACAGGGTAGTACCAGTCAAGAAAAGATGGGAAAAAAAGACTGTTACCTTGTTAACCCTTCCCATCAATCCGCTTGATTCCTTGATCAGTGTTAGGCTGACCAGCCCATGATTGCCTAGGCTGCTTGTTTTAGCTTCTGTAAACAGTGATGCCTCATGAGCTTTTTTGCCAGTCTTCTGGAAGTTCTGCAGTGGTCTAGGATGTGTGAAAAATCCGCACTAAGATTTTGGAGACCTTTTTGGCACATCTCTTTAATATGCTGAGGTGCAACTTACCAAGTGCTGCTGATTGAAAAATGTTCGGTTTTGATAGCTGCTGTTTAACTTTCCCCTAAGTAACCGATGGAATAGAAAGTGTTTCCTTATCGCTGTGAGATAAGAATACATCATCCTGCAACTTTCCAAATACAAACCTGAAATATTTATTGAATACTTCTGCTTTTATGAATCATGACTGACAATTTTGAGATGCCTATCTAGCTGTGGAGCTATCCCATTGTTAGGATTTTGTTTGTTCCTGATACATTTAAACAGTTCCTCTTTATTGTTCTTACTGGCTGCAGATTTGTGTGTTGGTGCCTTTAATTTCCTACGGTAATTTCCTCACCGCTGATATATGTACACCCACACTGTCAAATCCAGATGCAAGTCCAAAGTCCAAACCACCAAAGTTTTAATGAATCCGGGCCCCTGTTTTTCTCTTGACCGGATACAAACAAGCAGCTATAAAGCTTGGATTGAGGTTTAATTTCTGAATTTCATATCCCTTTCCCCTGAATCCAGAAGAGCTGGCATGTTTCAAAGCCACCTCTTATTCAGTGGCTCTCAGTCCTTTAGCATCGGGATTAGACAAAAAAATATAAATCCCATTGTTTAATTCCTGTAAAACAGGAATAGAATCATAGAATCATAGAATCATAGAATGGTTAGAGTTAGAATGAACTGGTTTGTACTACTGCAAAAATATCTGGGATATCTTTTGGTTGGCAAGTACGGCCCTGGCTACGGAGGTACCTTGTGGATGGGGTTTGCTCGTCCTCTGCTCCCATCGCAGCGCTCAAACCTGCTGCAGAACTGGCTGCAGGGATTAGAGGATTTCTGCCGGTAGGGAGCGACTATGGAGTGTGGAGGCTGAGTGCCTTCCATTTTGGTCCAGGTGCTGCTGTGGTGTGTAAAAAAAAAAGGGAAGATGGGAAATAACAGGACATTGGGGAGTAATTAATTCCTTGTAATGATTCAGGGCTGAAGCTGTGCGCATTACCTCCCCGTCCTGCTGAGCGGTCACTGGCAGCAGTGCTCGGCCCTGGGTGTGTGGGTAGGAGGGTTGGCCTAAGTGCTGCCCAGCTTTTGAGTTTGGAGGTGGGTGGCCGTGGCATCTGGAGGCATTTGGGTGGATTGAGTGGGACTTACTGGTTGCTTCCCCCCAGCTGCTGTGGGAGGTGTTTTCCACCCTTCTTGCTGCCGTCTCTGAACCAGCACCCTGCTGTCTGCTGCAGTTGTGCACAGGACGGTGTGCCCCAGGGGCTTAGAAAAGCCCTTTGAGGTAAATAGCAGGTGAGTTGTTATTTTTGATTGCAACTGGGTGACCATTTATTGGCTCTTCGGCTGGGTAAAGTTATTTAGAAAGTTATGCAGCTGGAAGAACGCTGCAAGCCTGGCTTACAACTCTCCCCTCTCTCCCAGTAATAGACTTTGATTTGCTGTAGTTCATTTCCCTCTGAAGTCTGCTTTTTGTAGATAACATAAAGCACTTGGCATAGTGGTTGATAACTGAATGTATGAAGCATGACATTTTCCTAGATACAGTATGCCATATGAACACTTGTCTTTTGTATCAGAACCCATAAACAAGAGTTGACTGAGGGCAAATAGCTTGCTCAGGTCCTGTGGGGAGGCAGGGAGTGAGAGTTGGTGCTGGGGGGGAACGTGATGTGGTTGCAGCTGCTTGAGGAGGGCATGTGGCAAGAGAAGGCAAAGCCCAAGGGCAAATGATCCCTGTGAACCTGCTGGTAGCAGGTTCCTCATGATGTGGACAGAAAAAATGTCTTTTGGCAACTTAATTTCCTCCTTACTTGTTTTTCTGTCCAGTGATTAAAATACTGACATGTTTTTCTGTCTCTGGAGCACAGCAATCCACCTCTCCTCCCACCTCCCCCAGGCCAGTGAAACCTCAGAAATTGGTATTAAGGACCAGGACACCCCTGCTGGGTTTAGTCCTGGGCAGCCATGTCGGGATAGATGATGGTGCCCGTGCCCAGCCCTCCGACGAGGCAGTTAACCTCTTGGTTTCTCCCTCACTGCCCACAAAGAAAAGCTAAAAATAGTAGCCGGTCTTACAGAGTTCTGGGAAACTTAATTCCTTAGTATGAATAAAGCACTGAGCTCGGTGGCTGGGAAGCACTTCATGCTGTAAGATGGAGCATTATGTATACCAGTGAATATGCAGAACTGTGTAGTATATTTTAAAAGTAATGAAGCTTCACACCTTCAGCTTTGCTATTAAAGCTTTGCCGAGAGCTGGATTCACACTGCTGTGCTGCTGAGAGTTATTAAGGGTGCATGTGAACAGAGGGAAAATCACTGCCCTTCTCCTTAAGAGCTCTGAAGGTTTTACACCAGCAGCCTGGCTCCAGCCAACACAGGACTCGCCCAGAAAGGTAAAGGGGAAAGAAACTGGTCGTGTCATGAAGGGCAGCCAGAAGGATATGGGAAATGCATAGCTCTGGTGAAACAAGTTGAAGATACTTGGGGTTGAATCTTCAAGCCTCCTTTCCAAAGCTGTGAATGCAAGCTGCAGGCAGGCAAGTACAGGCCAGAGACACCTCAAAGAAATGCTGACTTGCTCATGAAAATGCAGATTTTACAGTTGTGTGTGTAAGAACATTCGCATAGCAAGTAAGAAGCTGTGAACTGCTTCCCTTGATGCAGACTGAGCTTAGCCATCTTCGGTTCAGGCTCAGTTTTAAGGGAAAGTAAGCTCATTACTGATTCTGAATGAGAATCAGGCGGCCGTTTGCATCGAGTTTTTTGCATTCTGTTTCAGCTGTACATTTATGAGATATCCATAGGCGCGGGAACTGAAACTGAAGAAAATATTTGTGGGATTCCACAGAGACGGAAGCTGCCACTGGTTTGCACGTGTGAATTTTGCCAGTGCAGTTCGGTGGCTTAGAATGAAAGTCTGGTGCTTGCTCATAATGAAAGTTGAACCTAAAACTGGCCATATTCAAATTCCCAATGCCCAACAAACTGGAGTATGGGGGCTTAAGGCAGAAGAGAGGGGCAACACCAGGTAAAGATGCTGTTATATATTTATTTTAGTGCTTAGAGTTGATTAGAGTTGGGTGAAAATGATTAGCTGAAAGGATTCTGAGTAAACCAATTTAAAATGTAATTATGAAGGGCTCAAGATAGTGTGTGTGTGTGTGTAATTATGTTTCTTGCCCGTGTGCACTGTACTCGGTGATTTTGTTCTGCAGCGAGTGGAAGGGGGAGGACGGGGCGTGCAGGGGAATAGCTGCACGGGGGGCAGCCGCTGCCGACGGGCTGCTTGTGCTGGGTTTGTCCCGCGATCTGAAGGTGCGCTTTTAGCTGTGCCCTTAGCTGAGCTAGCGCTAAGCTGGGTATCAAACCTGGTGCAGCCACAGCAGTGCGGAGCTGTGTTTCAGCTGCTCGGAGCTGGGGACAAGCAGCCGGGCAGGCGGCTGCAGCGAGCTGCGTGCTGCCCTCCTGGGATGCTCTCAGGCTGTGCCACACCGAGCTCGTACGAAACCAGCTCAGGGCTGCCCATGCAAGCTGTGGCGGAGCATGGGACGAGACTACTGACATTCTGGCTAGCGGCATTTTAAGGTTGTCTGTATCACCCTTGTGACCAGCAGCGGGGAGTAAGCCCCGTCCAGTTGGCAAGTTGTCGCAGGCCATCTCGCATCCACGCTGTTGGGAGCAAAATCACTCCAGGACGGGCTTGCTGCATCCGCACCACGTGCTCTGGAGTGAGCCGTGTCCGTGCAGAGTGGGTGTACAAGTCGGGGGGCTTGTCTCCCTTGGCTGTGCGTGGCTCTCCTGCCAGACACTGGCCCGAGGCTAGAGCCCGGAGTGAGCAGAGCAGCGCAGCATCGATGTGTGCATCCAGGCACCGTGCAGGACAAGATCACGTGGAGGCACCTTTTTGAGGCTGTTGCTTCTGGGCTTTCCTCCAGCTGTTTTTCTTCTGTATTCTCATATTACAGAAGGCACAAAAGGTCAGGAAATGTTCCTAGCATCCTTCTTACATTAAACAGGGAAGACAGTGAGGGAGGGAAAGGAGAGAAGAAATCACCGGTGGA
Organism: Rissa tridactyla; assembly: GCF_028500815.1. NCBI lineage: Eukaryota > Metazoa > Chordata > Aves > Charadriiformes > Laridae > Rissa > Rissa tridactyla. Next base: position 109,625,232 of record NC_071468.1, on the reverse strand, counting down.
AGGCGGGCTGTAACAGGGAAGTCATTAAGGGGTGAAGTCAGGAGCGCTAAAATGCATTTTATCATCAGTGCTGAAGGGACGTGATACCAAATGAGCATGAGTTAGGTAGAGAGCTGTGCACAAGGGCACATTTAGGACAGAAAGTGAAAGGACACGCTCCGGCTGACTCATGCACCCATCCATAGCGTGAGACTTATCCCTTCTGTAAGAGACGCAGCCATAGCCGGGCAGCTGCTGCGCCGCATGTGATGGAGGGCAGGAAGGAGCCTCCTGGGACAGCGTGCTCAATCTCTGCTGTCGCATCCTGTAATTCCCGATCAAGCATGATCTTAAAAAATAAAAAAAAAGCAGTGCTGTGCCCATGTTGTTTCATCATTTCCTTATGCTTTCTGTATGTCTGCTTTCTGTTACTGGCCTTAATTGGGTTGTTAGCTGCTTGGGGCAGCAGTGCCCTTCTTGTCCTCTCATCATTTGCTGCAGTGGACCAGTATCACGCAGACTATCACGTTGGCACTTCAGACACATCCACTGACATTTTTTGGACGTGGGCTGCAAGATAGAGCTGTTCCATTGGGACAGCCACATTTTCACAGCAGGGAAACCCATGTTTCTGTTTTGTCCTTTGATCAGTAGGTGCTGGTGTGTGTCTGAGGTTCCTGGTGATTTTTCAGCACAAACAACTAATCCTTTTCCTACTTAATCATTCAGTCGGCACCAACGTGCGCCTCTGAGTAATGGCCTAAAGACCAGAACTTCTAGCCAAATCTTGCATTTTGCTAAAACCACAAATCAGACTTTGAAAAATTGGCGCAATAAGAAATAACGCTTCCCAATAAAGAGAGAGGAATATCTCAGCTGCTGTCACCCTTCATACCTTCTTGCAAGAAAGAACTGTTTTTGGAAGATGGCAAGGGAAACAAAGAGGGGTAGCAGTGCCTACAGCTGATAGCACTCACCTGTTTTCCTGGCATTCCTCCAAATGCAAGGCCAGCTTCGCTTGAAATATAGGTGATTCATCAATTGAATTGCAAGCAGATACTGTGGTGCAGAAGCACAGTCATAGATGCGTTATTATTTCAATAACCTGAGTTTTAGCTGTTCCACTTTAAAAACTAATGAAGCAAATAATGTTATGACACAGACGTAGGCAGTGAAAATGTGTCAGAGAAAGGCAATTAACCTCTGTACTAATAAAGTCTGCCAAAATAGTAAAAATATTTTATATATATTATAATAGCTAGTAAGAAATATATAGGCCGTGAGTATTCAATGCCGCAAGCCTTGTGGAATCATTTATACCTTTCAAAAGTAGATGTAAAACTTCATCAAGGAAAAACAGGAGGTTTTTATATCTTCTTTCCACAGGTGTGAATGACTAAAAAATCACAGGGTGACTTTTGCTGGGGTGGGTTATGATTTCTCAGGTCACATCACTGGCATCATTTCCCCCCTACTGCAGCTAAGGTTGGGCTTTTCTTTCCACATACAGGCATCCTTTAATCACTTACCTGTTATAGTATCGGTTTTCTGCTGGACATTCATGGGCATCCTGAGCTGAAATACAATTGATTAAAAACCAAAGCAAAATGGATTCTGTAATCCAGCTGCCCGGGTGGAGAAGTGGGATTATATGAGATGGTGGCCTGGAGCAGGAGAAGGTTTTCTCCAGTCCTTGTCCTCTCTCTCTGCCTCAGCATTCGTGATTTCTCCCACTGACAGCATGAAGCTAATGTAGAATGCGAACCAAAGCTAGGTCAGTTAAATACAGTCTTGAAATTCTTTGCCAAGTCATGTAAAAGTTATTGTAGACAAAACTGACTGGTCCCACGGGAGAAACAGCAATACTTCTGAAACCAAGCGATCTTCCTAATGCATTAACGTTGTAAGTGTTGTTGTGCTATAACCATCACTTAGCTGTTTCACATTGGATTTAGAACAATTTAGTCTATCGGTGAACATCACATCTGCAGTTCTGTTGTATTGTAATGTCACCAGAGTTGCTGGACGCTCAAACGTTGACAGTACAAATACACTGAAAAACATAGCCTGACCTTGTGTATGTCTTTTAGGAGACACGGTAATAAAACATCCTTTTATCTTGTTTGCAAACACTTCAGCCCAATGCATTAAGACACTACAAAGTTAAAACCACTTGTAATTCCAACAGCAGTCACCTGCCATTTTTCTCTTAAAGAAAAACCTTTATGATGTTGTGTCTCACATTTACAATCCTACACAGCCATACCTTGTGCTGGTAAGTGCGTGATAAAAGTAAAATTTTATCAAAGGCTTTCATATCTTAGCTGTGTCCTAAGTCTATACCTAAAGAAGTGCTACTGTTAGAGGTATTAAATAATATTTAAATATTAATAATTAACAACAAACACCTCATATAAGTTATCGTTATCGAAGGGCACATGCTCCTGATTATGGCCTCTGTCCTTGTGCTCCCCTACACCGTACCCTATTACTTTTCCTGGAACAAAGGACCTTCCTACCATGGTCAAGACTTCTTGGATGGAAGGTATTGCACTGGGGATCAAACATGGACCTGAATGATGGCCTTTCTCATGGACAGACAGCCTGTAATCCTCTCCCTTTGCATACGTAAGTCCTTCTGCTGATTTCATTTGAGTCAATTTGTATGACTTTGACTAACCAAGTTATTGATCTGATCACCCACATGACCATGCACCAGGGTGCACGTCACGTCTTGCACAGCGTATGGGAATGCGGTAGCGTTAGCAACCATGTCTCGGTGACACAGTTCTTGGTGCAGCCATCTTTTGCCCGAGCCTTCATCAAGCTGTCTCTTGTTAAATTGTTTTCAGAGGCTTAAACAGCCCTCGACAGAATTATCCACTAGAAAATACAAAGTTTGGCTGAGCCTGATTAAAAGAAATGGCAGAAACCATGTTATTTTAATCGCGAGTGAGTTGTTGCTTTTGAATTTGTTCTAACTAAACATCAGGTCAGACTAACTACTCAAAGGGTCTTGCTTTTTTAACAGGTCTTAAAGTATTGAATAGTTTGATAAGTTTTGAATTCTTTTAAACAGGCTATTTATTGCTTGGGAAAACAGCTTTTTGTGCTTTTTTAATTACACTGTGAAAATTATATTAAAAGTTTTTTTTTGTTTTCACTTCTTATCTATATTTTAAGAAGCTTTGAAAGGATTAATTAAGCATCCAGACTACCTGCTGAGGTAGGTAAATGTTACTATCTCTGCTTTTCTGATGGGGAATCTGAGGCACAATGCTGAGTAAAGCCTGAATCCACCATGTCTCCGTTTCAGAAAAAGACAAGGAAGATCAGCACCTGCTAGGGAGTAATTAATAGATCAACAGAATCAGGTGTGAGTGGCTTTCCCAAGGTCAAGCTATAATGTTATGGACAGACAGTTGCAAGCATTTGAGTTAATGAGTTACCGATGGTGAGCTGAACTGTGAAAAACTCACAGGATACGTGCTCCTAGCCACAAGTGATGTACATGACAGTACAAACTGCCATGAAACTTAGCATTTGTAGTGCCTTAGGGTAGCCTCACCACAGCTCAGCTGATTTCCTAGGCCACCACAGCATCTTGACAGCTGGTGGTCCTTTGTCCCAGTGTCAAAATCCTCCCTCCTGTGGTGTGATCCGTAGGGGTTCAGAGATCTGCTCTGCAGACCCAGGCATGGGAAAGTAGCTAAAAGAGCCAGTTTGGCTCTGGTTGTTCTCAGTAGTATCCATAGACTTTGATGATTTCCACAGCTGAAATAATCTTCTTATACTCAAGGAAGTTCTTCACTTAAAAAACACCTCCATCAAATCCAGTCTTTCTGTTGGTTTAGTACTTTTTACAAAAAATGGCAGAATTTATCATTCGTCTGTATTTAATGATAAGCCCCTACAAGAACCATCACTCATCTGTGAGCTGAGAACAGCCCTTCATAGTGCGCTCTTTCTGCTTTCCGTTCATCTGTATCCCAGTCCTCATCAACAGTTTCCCGTGGGAATTGTTATATTAAAATGTAATGACAGAAATGTTGTTTTGTACAGGACTGTTCAGGAAAAGGATGAACGCTGTGCAGATGTGTGTATTAAAACCTCTGTATCTCTGTGTTTTGATAGGTTTTTCTCTAAAGCTCTAGTTAACCACAGTCAGCGGTGCGCTTGAAAGGGTTAAAGGAAAATAGGTTTGAGGAAATATTCAGAGCCATGTGTAGCTGCTGCACATACGGTGATGCAGTTGCATGCATGCTTGCAAAAAAAACGCAATGGGAAGTGTGTCAATCTCCTCTCTTTGCAGATGCACGTAAGTCTGTGTAAGCAAGATGCTGGTTGCCACATAATTAGAGCACGGGGCTGCGTCCCAATGCCCCAGTTTCTGTTTGTGACCCTGCAGTGGCCTGGCATGTGACAGAGGACAAAGCATTCAACTTCGCCAGGTCAGTGCCATCACAAAGCAGGGTGACCACATGTCCATGTGAATCACCCAGTGCTGCAGTGGTAAAAGCGTTATCAAGATGCAGAGTACAAAGATCAGTGTTAGTCACGATGTTGTCTTCCTCGCTGTCAAATTTGGGTATCTGCTATGTCCAGTTTGAGATCTCAGACCTTATCTGCAAAGTGCGTTGCGTGAACACCTGATAGATTGTCTGAGGCTCTATAACAAATATTTCCCTTTTTTGCTTCTGCAGGAGACTAAAATTTCTCAGGCTTCTACACAGGTCTGTGGAATAAATTTCAGTAAGATGTACGACCTACCAGAAACCTAGGTACTTTGCTAAGATGCATTTCTTCAACTCTGCCTTCAGTACTGAAAGCACAGATAATAGCAGACATCAATAACCATATTTTTAAAAAGTTATATATAATGCATGAAAATATAAATGCATTATATAGCTATATTTGAAAAGTGAACTGCATATATTCATATTTATTTTCATCTATGAAGATTTCTCCCTGGGAGGAGGAGAGAGAAAAAAAGAAAGATCAACATGTGACAGATGCACATCAGGGAAGTGGGTTGTCACACTGCAGGGAGGTGTTGAGATATCACAACGATGGGCATGCTATACAAACCTGAGCAGAACAAAATACGCTGTTTGGAAAATCGAGCAGACGTAGAAATCGTTAACTGACTTAGTGAGAAATGGTGCTGAGGTGAACTGCAGGTTTTAAATAATATGCAATCTGGAGGAGTCTCTGTAAAACAGGTGTTAGAGTTTGAAGTTGAACTTTTTACGTTTGTCCCTAAAGGCAGATCTGTTAAGTTTTTTCTTTGTGAGGGTATAGGCTTGAGGGGAATCACCTGTACCACAGCGGTATCCTTTGCTTTTAGAAATGGAACTGCAATCTGCTGCCCGTGCTGCTCCGAACTGACCTTTGAGTCTGCTCTTGCAATCCAGTATCTGTTTTCTGAGCCTCAGCTTTAAGTCACAGGCTTTGCAGAAGTCTCCCCAGAGAGCTTTGAGGCAGTTCATCAAAGCAGGTGGAAGGAAGAGTATGTTGTAATAGATCTTTCATTCTTGCATATGAGTAACGAGGAGGAACAAAACATGCTGTCTGTGAACATAATTTTTCTTTAGAAACCCATCAAACTGGGACTATAAATATAAGCAATGTATTACAGGTGCTACGTACAGCCTTAAATATTCTTCTCTGGTGCCAAAGTGTGTGTATTGGTGTGATTTTGTTATGGACGGAGAGAAATACTGTCTTGTCTTTTTGTGACAGCTCAAATACTGTGTTAAACAAATTACTCCCAGGAAATCTCAAACGTTTTTATTGTCTGAGCAGCTCAACACAAACAATTAGTTTGTGCTTAGCTTCCTAGGTAAGCTTTTTAGAGTACTTCATGATTGCAATTTAACCATTGTCTCAGAATTTATGCTTCTGTTTTGCCTGCTCTGCATTCGTATAGCTCATTCACTAGGCAAGCACTTATTTCCTAAAGCGACCCCTTCCGCTTCTCAGCCCCTGCACTCCACTCCGTTCCCCCTCAAAGCTTCGCTTGCCTGGTAGCTCTTGTGTGGCTTGAAGGACGTGCACCTCTACCTGGGATAAATTAGTCCTCGCTGGGCCTCTTCCAGCAGCATTCAAGAACTTCCAGACACCATTCGGAAATGAGTATGAAGTTGAAGCTAGCAGCTCTGCTGCCCAGGAGATTGAGTTGCTGTCATATTGCATCTGACTTGCATCAGATCAGAGTTTAGGATTTGGGTGATTTGTTCTTCAGATTAATGTCAATCTGTTTTAAATTAAAACACCCTGGGGCAAATCCTTTGCTATGATCAATGAACTGTCTGGCTGCAGTCAACCAACATTACAACAGACATGAATTTGGCCTCCTGCTTCATTGCCTCATCCCCTACAACATCGCTTTCCTTATGTGGTTCAGACATCAAGCCTTTGATCCTAAAAGTTGTTGACTGTCTTCCACTGAAATCAGTGAGAATGGAGGGTGCTTTGGTGTTCAACACTTTGTTGGTTTGGGTACAAGAAATGGACCACATATCTGCTCTACCTAAAATATAATTATGGTGTATCTGTGAGCAGGAAATCTGCTTTGCACCTGTTTTATCACAGGAACAAAAAGGTGCAGGAAGTATTTGGAAAATGAGGAACACACCTGTGTGTGAGTGTATAACAAAGCATCTTTATATATAATCATTTGCTATAAGTCATCTCAGAGTTGACAAGCTGTTTTTCAACTTCATGTCACCACTGCCTGATGCATCTAATTAGTCCTGTTCTCCAGCTGACAAATATCAGCCGCTCTTTCTAAAACATGGTTTCTCCCTTAAGTACATCCCTCTGGCAAAGTTAAATATTAATTATCCTTTTTTTATTTTATGATTATTCATGGGTGCTAATGTCACTACACAACGAATGGGTAAGTCAATACCACAAAATATTAAAAGTGTTGTTTCTGAACCTCTGTATCAGTCGAGATGTATGGAGCCGTGCTAGAAATGAATGTGGTCCATGCTGACAGCCACGCACGTCAGAGGTGAGGCTCAGAGCCTCAGGTCTGGTGGATGGAGGCACTGGGCCCAGATGTGGGAAATGTACCTTCTCTTCCCAGCTCAGACGCTGGCCTGTTTTACAACTGCACAAATCATTTCACCTTTTATCCTGTGTATTTGAATTGCGAGGCACAGAACAGCGCAGACACTGGGGTGCCCAGATACCTACGCAGGTCTGAGTTGTGTGGACTTGTACTTTTGCTGACTATTTGGGTGCTAGTCTGCTGGAGCTTTGTGGGGTCCTGCTGTCCTCCCTCCCACCCTTTGTGCCAATGACTGTGGGAACCGGTGGTGGGCTCTACTCTTAACTCCCAGTCGTGCTTTGCCCTACAGCTTCAGTGACTCCCTGTCTCCATGTTTACTGCCACCCCTCACACAGAAAAGCAGAGTCCTTCACTGCGGAGATGTGCGTCCTCCTCATCGGCACATCAGTTGGTGGCTATTTCACACGGATCCCATTTCTGTTTGTCTGCTTTCTCTCCAGCTGAACACAGCCAGTGTCTGTAAGCCTTCCTTTCAAAGCTGGCTGTCTTTTTGTGCTGGCCCTCAGGAAGATCTATATCCATGCCTTGTGAAACGGGCTCCAAACCAGACACTGAGCAGGGAGATAGGTTGTAATCAAGTTTCCTGAGACCAGTTATACCAGCTGTACCCACCCTATGTCATCCACAAAAATGAAGTTGCCCATCTTGTCCACTTTGCTGCCACACTGACGTGAAGGCTGATGCAGTCATTTTCTTTCCCCCTCGAGGAGACTTTGTATTTGTTCTGTCTGGCCGGATTTGCAGCTGGACTCATTTGCTGGTCCCATGCAGGGGCTGATATAGCTGTGCAAGCCCTTATCCTTTGTGCCTTTCAAAGCATTGTGGGCAACTTTGAAGCTCTTCCCTTCCTCAGGTGGCACTTCAGGGTATGCAGACTCCCTTTTATCTCACTGTCTTTTGCTCAGTGCAGCTTGATCCATCCGGCTCTCTGTGTGGATCAGAAAGATGCTGAAATACAGGAGGATCTCCTGTAGTTATTCCTTGCCTTATTCCAGTTTCCCACATTGCTATTGACTTGACTTTCTGACCTAGCTTCTTTGTGCATGTTTTCTAGCATGACTAGCATTTTCTTACCACATCACACAACCCAGCATGTCTGCAGCCCAGTGTGCTAGACTTGTCTTGCCTCCCTTTCTGTAGCCAGGGAAGTAGTCAGAGTTCAGTTGATTCATAGAGACAGACCATAGGACTGAAATAGCAACTGACACTTGTTAGAGCTTGGGCTAACATTTTTGCAATATGTAGATGAATATTAAACTCGATCCAAGAGCAGTATGTTTTAGAAGCCTGGAGTGTTTGCGGATATATTCATTGTAAAGATAAAAATTAATAACACCTGTTTGCATTGCAAGTGCCCTGCTTAGAGAACGGAGTGCAAATAACTATGCCTGGGTACCTGCCACGTATTTAGGTCGTGGTTTTATTGCATGAAAATTTGCATGTCTCTCTTGTGTTTTTAAGTGTCTAAAAAAAGTGACACCTGATGGAGGTTTTGAAGAATGCTATTTTTTTGTAGGTTAAATGCCTGCTAAAGATCCAACTCCTGACCAGAAGAAACTGAGGTGGGTAGAATCAATGCGAACATGAAAGCTCCCAAACTGGCAGTCATGGAGGATATCCAATCATTATAATTATTTCCAAGTAATTTAGCATATCTCTAATTATAATATGAGGTCATCTTGATGCAAAATAATGTCTAATTAGACACAATCCCTTTTCAGATACTCGTAATAGATTCCAGAGGAAAACCTTTTGGCTCCTCTTATTGGGAGCTTTTAATTCTTAATTTACAATTTTCTTTTGTAATTAATTTTTTGAGCAAACAGGGCAAATCAATCTATTTGAATTAATTAGCATTTCTTCCTTGGTTTCCTAGTCCCCCTCCCTGTTACTCCTCTTTTTCTTCCCCTTATTTGAATACTACTCTAATTTATTCATGTTTGTTTGCAACTAATGCATAATGATTTCAAGCCATAGGCGGGCAAGAGACTGCAGCACGGAAAGGTTGAAGGTCTAGGAAGGAAGATCTGCAGAAAGGTTGTGTTGGTTACCTTGGTTTAGTTAATCACATTCGTGCATCAGGACTTGTAAGGGCAGCAGCAGAGTTAAGCAGGATTGTGGGGCTGAGGTGGGACAGGGCAGCAGAGCGGTGGAAGGAACCACCGCCACCACAGAGAGGGAAAATGATAAGCACCCCAGCAGGAAAACTGACTGATCTGCATTTGTTGAAAAACATTATAAGCTGAATATTGTTTCACCTTGATACTTTGTAAGAAAGTCCCTATGAGATCAGATTTGCAAAGGACACCTGGGCAGCGTTCACAGAAACATATCTCATCTTTATGAGCCAGTGTTTGTACAGCCACTTTCTTTTTCCAGTGTTTATACATATCTATTCTTTTACCTTACGCAGATGTACCATATGCTCCGTAGCAGGCAGATTTCTGCTCTACTGCACGCTCGCCCTCTCTCCCCTTGGAGCTGTGGGTCTCCTTAGCCATGAGAGGCAACGCTGTCCAGTGGCTAGAGCTGTAGGCTGGGCACCAACAACTCCTGATGTTCTCTTTTCCTGTTTCCTTTCCTAACTTGTACTGTATTTTCTGCATCTGTAAAGCAGTGGAAACTTTTGTCAAGACAGTGGTGTCACAGTGTCGCGGAAAAGTGACAAGAAAGCCATGTTTTTCATGTGGTCTGTGATGTGTTCCACTTTGTTTTTGTTTGGAATGGAAGTGCTCAATACCAAGGAACCCTAAGTTAGCAGGTGATTTTGTCTTCTTGTTTTCCTCATCTGTAAAAGATGCATAACAATGCTTATATACCTAACTCCCATGGATATTGCGAAGATTAATTCATGTTTGTAATGCACTTTGAAAATAGAAACTGCTAAGTAGCATTAACTCAATCAGAAATTGTTTTTCTCTTAAACAGGATCTTTATCTTGCCTATAACTTGCCTCTGCTGATCTCAGCTTGTACTTAATGTATTTGGAATTAAATCCAATAGGAGAAGCTTAGATTCAGGGACAGAATGACCATGAGAGAGGAGGAAGGTTTTGTAAGATAGTAGATTGCTGCTTGGAGATGCAATCTACAATCTCAGTTTGAGGCCAGATCAAGGTGAAATAGTGCTCTGGCCTAATAGATGCATTCATCTAATTTTCTGGTCAATTAGAAATCAGCCCAGACAATGCATGAAGACTGGGGAGATTAAATAGAATCTACAGAACTATCTCAGGGAACAAAAGAATACAAAGAAACTGAGTTCGCTATGTTGGAGCAGTCGGGGCAGTCCTAGTAAGAGGCAGTGCTCGTTCTGGGAACTTCTCTGAACTAAATGAATTGTGGTATTCAAAATTACTTCTACGCTAGTAAATAAAACAGGCCAGGGAACTGTTTGCTGGCCCCAAGGCCAGCTGGAGTGTCGTGGCTTTTGACCATAAATTCTCTTCCCCCTCCCACCCCAACAAGGTGGCCCATCCAAACTGTGTGTTGGGAATGGTCCCTGGCTATTGCTGAAACGTGTCCAGGCATTGTTCGAGAGAGCTGGTTGGCGTGGGACAAGTCCGTGCCAAGGACTGCACTGACAGTCGAGCAGTGGGGTGATGCTGTGCCAGTACTTGGACCTGTGCCCTGGCCCTCTTTGGTTGCCTAGTGCAGATAGCCCATATGTCTCGGACTCTCGGACGTATCCTACTGTTCCTTCGGCCCTTCCTTGAATTCTTGGCTTGAATTCTTGCTTTATTTGTTTGTCTCAGAAGAGCATTGCCAGGATCTGAACTGCCTTCTGGAGCGGGTCAGATCGCCCAGCCCATCGCTGGCTGCTTAATGAGCAGAGGGAAACACACAGTCCTTGGGCATGGTGGGTAGCGCGGGGCTGGATGCTTGGCTGGATGGTGCGTGAAGAATAAAAAGGTCAGTGCCCTGCCTCAACAGACTAGAGCACGTATGGACCATGATGCGGATGCATTCACAGGGCAATTCTCTGACCTGTCATTTCCCAGTCATAGCCAAGCTCTTTAGGCTGTAATAACTCTGAAGCAAGGAAGTGGGTCTCAGCTAATAAAATGCCTTCTGTATGCAGAAGGCAATAGAAGTTTGGTAATGCTATAGCTTTGGAAAGTGGGGTGGGAAGTGATTATGAAACCTAAATAACTTATTCTAGAAGAACTAATTTCTTCTAATTTGCAAAGCTAGAGACTGTTATGTAGATCATTTGTAGGTTTCTGTGTGTAGTTACACATACAAGTGTATTTATTTGACAAAACACTGGGAAAATGGGATGATGATCTGAAATTAGAGGCTGACTCAGATGACGAATTTAATTTGTCAGCGAGTGAAATTAGTAGCAATGAATAGAAGACATAAAACGACTTAATCAAATTTTCTGCACAGATCATCTTGTTTTAAAGAAGAAAAAATGCACAGCACATAAAAACATCTCAAAATATTATAATAAATGTAAAATGACAGTCACTTTTAGCATATGGCAGAAAGAAATGAAAAAAACCCCAACACCCCAAACCCCATTGCTTTCTAAAGAAGTGCGGATTCTGTCATTTATGTTTAAGTTCTCCCAGTTCCCCTGAAGTATGGGGGGAGACCTGAGTGTAGAAAATTGTTGTCCTCTTAGCAAGAAAAGCTTTTCAGTACTACAGATTATCAGGTCACATGCGTAAATGAGGCACACTCTTACCTGATCTCCTGAACTGGGCTGCCTTTTGCCACAGAAGCCAAAGGCAAGTTTTACATTATCCCAAACCAACCTTCAAATAACAACAGCTCTTGTATGGCAACTTTTTTTTTTCATCAGGAGAAAGGTGTTCTCCTTGACGAAAGAAAAAGGAACTTTTCAGTCTTGTAAGGGCCTCAGAAAGGAGAAATCACAAGACAAGGCCAGAACATTTAAAAGGTTTTGACAAGTTCTCTCTCAAGCTTTGGGGGACTTGTAAATAATTGTGAAATTCATAGACTCTTTTTCTTCTGCCTGTGACCACATAAAATGTTCTGTGATCCATACTGGTAATAGCAACTGAGAGACAGATGATCAGAAGCCTAGCAGAAATCTAGAAATTTTTAATTGCTTGTAATCTTTAATTGTGCTAGAATAAATTTAAGGGGACAAACAAGAGCCTGAGAAATTTGTTAAAAGCAAACTGAGCTGGAATATGTCTGATGTCTCCTACTGGGACAACTAAAGTGCAAAAGCCCATCTAGAAGCTAGGAAAAAGGGTTGGGCTATGGAAAAATAGAAACCAGCATTCCTTGGCTAGGGAAGCAGATGTAATCATGAAATGATTGTAGACTTGAGAAGCATTATTTCTCTGCAAGTATATGCCCTCTAATTCACCTGAAAGATTCTTATCTGTTTTCCCTCCTAAAGTGTGCGTATATATCTAGATTACTCATACAGATTATTTAGCTTCCTTTCATGCTTCAAAACCTATGTTTTGCTATTGTAAGGAGGCTTTTCACTTGCGGTTACAAGTTGCTGTGGAGACTGTCCCAAAGTAGACCTGCTGGCTGTATCTGGACTCAAGTTCAGGCATGGAGATGGGTTGGAGACACAGACCCAAGCTGAGGACAGTCACTGGGCAGAGCTCTGTGATGGGGGGCATTTAGTTTAGCTCATCGGAGCTCTTCTGGCTGAAGTCTTTCTACTGCATCGTGTATGGGAGGAAGAAAGGGAAGGTGAAATGAACTTGTGAACTATGCAGTGCTCTAGGTTCAAGGCTTAACAACCCCTCTCCCTGTCTGGCCCCACCTCTAGCATGAGAAGCGTCTCCAGTTCCCTCACACCTGAAATTTTCATGGCCTAGTTTGCACTCTGCTTTGAAAATCCGAAAACCAGCCTGAAACCCAGACTGTGCTCCTTGAAAGGTGATCTGAATCTAACCCATAGTGCTGGCTCTACCACCCCTCTGAAGCCACAGGTTAAGAAGGAAGGAAGGCACCAGGAATCTGGCTGGCTTTAACTCCCCTTAAAAATGCTGGCTGAGTGCTCCTTTATCAGATTCTGTAAGGTGTTAAAGCTGGTTGTGCAGCGAGTACACAGGAAATCTGATGATTACAGAACCAAGGTTAAGGCACACAGAGTGAAAGCCTGAGGAGCTCTTTGGGCCTGATGACGTGAGTAGGTAGCAAGGCAGAGGCCTTCCAGAGACCCACCCTGCTTCCCTGGCAGAGTGAACGGGTAAGGAAAGGAGCTGGAGAGGTAAAAGGCACATAGGTCCCTTTCGTCCTGATCTGCCTTTTTTTTCCTTTTGAACATACCTTGAGGGGACAGGGTCTCTTTCTCCTCAAGAACATGTATAGTGTCGATGGACCTCACTTAGGATAAGCAAAGATAGGAATGGTTTCTTCTGTCCAAAGGCTCAGAGCTGTCTTGTTGGTTTAACAACTGTATTAAATAAAGTGATGGAAAAATAGGCCTTTGATACAAATGGTTTAGACCCTCATCCTGCTGTAGCCGCTTCCCTACGACAGTACTGTGTGTGATCCTGTCTGAGCTTCACATGGTTGCCAACCCTTTCCCTCTGTTTTTTCATGTTTTTAAAGCCATTTCAAGTGTGCATGTGAAGATTCCAAAAATATTAATACAAATGACATTAAAAGATGTTTCTGGTGCTCCTATTTAGACTGTACTTGGCAGAGGGCTGGGGAGTTCAGCTAGAGCTGCCCAGGCTTGCCAAAGCCAGCTGAGCAGCAGGTTCCCCCTCCTCCCTCCACCACCAAGAATGGAAAAAAAGTCTGTTGAGCCCTAGATAAACTTCGAAAATGTTAACAGAAAGAAGTGTAGAACAGTCTAGAAGCCAGATGTGGTGGGGAGAGAGAGGAAAAGGTCTGGGCAGTCGTGAAATGGTACAGCGGAAGGGATTTATCATGGGATGGTAGGAAGGGCTGCAGAGGGGATTAAAAACAGGCAAGTGAACATTACTGGAGGCTGATGATATTACAAGGGAAATAGCTGCTTGCTGCTGGCTGTGTAGGAGGCTTGTCAGACTTGGGGAAGTAAAAGCATAGTGCTTACATCAACAGGATTTATATATTTTTTTTTAATGGCATCTGGTCCTGTGTTGCATTTGGGCATGATATTTAGTGACCTACCTACATGTGACACATTTGCTGTAGGCAGTGTTGGTTGGTGCAGCTGCCAGGGACAGAAAAGCTTGCAGAGGGGAACTCTGGAGCATGGGGGCCCAGTACTGTCCAAGCCCTGAACAGGTCCAAGCTGGGTACATCAGCGTCAGCACCAGAGGTGTCCCACTGGTGATTTAAGCCATGTGAGTTTCAATGTTCCAGCTTGAACTTTGGCTCTTGGGAGCCACTGTACTGAAAAGAAAATGTGAATTTGATTATGAGTGAAAAGGAGTGCCTGAGCCATCTTCAGCAATTTGAAAAAAAGGATTTGGTTTGGCCTTTTTGTTGTGCAGAAAAGTGGGGCACAGGGAGGGAGGGAGGGAGAGAGGGAGAATCCCTGCCCTCTCCAGCTCCTCAGTAACAACCCGGGTGCAACCTGGAATTGCTGTGCCCACACAAATGCCGCAACCTGAGCCTGGGCTTGGCCGCATTCAGTGTTGGCCAACTGCTGAGTTTTTCCCTGTGTGGCCACAAGGCATTTCATGAGTGAGGGAAGAGATCTAGGTTGTGCCTTGCTGGCTCAGAGGCAGTGTGGGAGAGCTGAATGGAACTGGGCTGGGATTTAACTGGCGTTTAGCAAACCCCCATCTGGGGTGAAGTCCACCTATGGCTCTTTGGTTCTCTGCTGCATCCCCAGCGTGGGCTCGTAGATGGCTAGCTGCCAAAGGAGAGTAGCAATGAGGTGTGAGGCAAGCAGTGCCCTTCTACAGCCCACCCTAAACCACAGGAGTCTACACTGACTGCACAAGCTGTGGGGGGCAGCCCCATCTCTGGGCAATCCCCAGAAGGGAATGGGTGAGCCCTAGTCCCTCAGAACCGCAAGAGCTAAGCAAGAGCTACATTCAGTCTCTACTGCTCATTAGTGCCTTTTGCTCCTTTTCCAAAGCCATGGGGTTTTCGGGCTGTAAGGAGCAGTCAGTTTTGTAGAGCTTTTGCTGTAATCTGTAACTTTTCATCAGGCTGTCATCCATATTTGCGATTGCGCAGGTCCTTTCTCCCCCACTACTGTTCTTTGGCACTGGAGTGTTGTTTTCTTGTTAAAGATGCTCTGCTCTTGTCTTTGGATCCCAGCTGGCATTTGCTTGATGTGGACAGAGTGCAGGAAGTTCTCCAAGTCTGTTTCAGAACATCAGATGCCCTTAAAGGTTTGAAAGAGCTTATCAGTCAGTGACTTTGCAAAAGCATTTCAGATGCGCTGCAGAATTAATCGGTCAGGTAAACAATAAGCGGATCTTTTTTACTGTTGTGGGTCACAGACCCCCTTCTGTTTCACTGGGCCTAGAGTTTTATTGCGTGAAAAGGGATTGGAGTGGATTAACCAGCAGTCTTTCCTGAGGACCCAGCACAGCACGATAATCACACAGCATTGTAGGCGACAGAAAGAATAGGAGCAATTGTATCCAATACCTGAGTTATTGGAACATGCCTGCCTGTTCATGTGAGCCAGTAGAGAAAGATTGTTTTTCCTTTCTGAAGAGGGAAAATTGGAGGGAAGCTGTGCCAGAACCTTTCCAGGTTTAGAGAAGTGGAGGAAACACCTGCTACGCCATCAGCATTCTTGTTAACAGCGACTGCATGACTGACAGAATCTGTCCCTTCCGGAGATGATTCAGACTCAGAAGACTCTTGGTAGTGATGACACGAACGCCTGGTAGCTCCTGAAAGCAGAACTAATGAGCAGTGCCACTCACTTAGCGTATGGTTTGACAACAGATGCACATGTTGGTAATTAAGTATTTGGCTGCATTACATTATTTTATTTTTGGATTTCTCAAACACACACCCATCGCAATTTCTAGACACATTTGCATGATTTAAAGCGTTAAACTTCTATCATAACAAGGGTAGAAAAATCAGCATAGGGAAACTAAACGCCACTTTTCTGAAGGGCATGGGCCTTCCTCTGCACCCCAAACCTAGGAAACATAGGCCCTGTATGGCAAAAATGTACACAGGGAATAATCGCAGGGACTCCTCCTATGTTGAGCAGAGCTATGCCTGTGGTTTCAGAACAAACCAGTACACGAGTCTTGGACCACAGTTTTCTTTTACTGTATGATAACATCCATCACTGGCTTGTGACCCAGCAAAGGCTTGGAATGGCTTTGAACTTCATGAACTTCAAAAATACCTGAATGCAATTATACCTTGCAGTGCTAGAGAGCAGATTCAAATACTTCACCTTAGAAGAGATCTTCTGGAATGTTTTTTTCTGTCTTGCATGCCAGCAGTTAATGTGTGTCAACAGGTTAATGTTGACCTCGGCTACAAACTGCAAAATATGTACATAGTGGTGGTTGCTGGATCATCTTGCTCCCAAATTTTATACCTTTTCTAACTCAGTCCAGATACTTATTAAAACTCTCCCTTGGAGCCCATGCAGCTTTGCTCTATATGTGCTGCAGGAACAGTTGCCCTTGAAATGATGGAATTGTTTATCAGCCCACTCTATCCAGGTTTCTGTGGTGGGTTCTTAAGGAGGAATTAAAGTGCATCATAAGGGCATGATGGAGAAGCATACGATGGCTGGGGAGGTCACCTGGTCCAGGAATAGTGCATGACATTATGGTTTTCCCTGGACATTATCTTGCAAGATAATAGTTTCCTTTTTCATGAAAGTTAGGAGCTGGGCCAACTATGTTGAACTTGAGTTCATTTTGAGATTCTGAAGGCAGCAGAACTAGTGAGAAGACCTGTCCTCTATCCCAATGTTAGTACACAGCAGGGGTCCAAGATCTTCTGGAATATCCTTGTAAAACCACCTGTGAAGTTGGTAAATATTTTGAATGTCTG
This sequence comes from Rissa tridactyla, assembly GCF_028500815.1. Classification (NCBI taxonomy): domain Eukaryota; kingdom Metazoa; phylum Chordata; class Aves; order Charadriiformes; family Laridae; genus Rissa; species Rissa tridactyla. The sequence continues at coordinate 109,608,246 of NC_071468.1, read as the reverse complement.
GTCTTGTCTAGAAATTCTCAATGTCATTTTACAATTCATAGAAATTCCAAGAATTTGTCACCACTGTCTTCCAAAAGTATAGATGTTCACAGACTGTGCCATCTTTCCATGAAAAGATAAAGTTAAATTTCCTTGGTTTTTTTGCGCTCTGTATTTGTAAGCATAGTTCTAGAGCTCAAATTGTAAGCTGCTGGTGCAAAGATGCTATTTTACTGGCTGAGAGGTGTCTCTATGTATCTTTCTGTGTTCCTTTTCACTGGCTGGAACGTCTGCCTGTGTACACCAGAAAATGACTACAGCTTAGGCTGAAGCAGAGGTTAGCTGTGCTCAATGAAAAAAGAATTTAAGTCGGCGCTGACACTGAGAAGAACATTTGCGATCTTGAAGGAGAAAGAAATGAGAATACTAAGAAGAAAGATGTGACCAGGCAGCTCCACCTACAAACTGTAACCCTCCAGGGCAATCTCAGGTTTCTGCTATGTACTAGCATACAAAACAGATTACATCCTAACCTACATTGCGAGCATGAGAGTATTGGAAATCTCTTGCAGGTGTTTGATGGTAAACAGTGTTTATAGCTGCCAGGATGGAAACATTTATGTGTGTGAGTGAGTGCAAGTGGAGGGCAGGCCTCAAACTTTCACCCCATTACCTTCACATTTCAGTTTTGCTTTGCCGATTACTAGATGCCCTGTGATTTCAGCCTGCTGGTGAATTCAAGAAAGCACTGATGATTTTACTTGACTATGTTCTGTGTTAAAATTTGAAATGCTAGAATCACCTGAGAAGTAGTGGGCTAATTTATCACAGGAACAAAAATATACAATGGAGACTGAATGGAAGAGGATGAGTTCTGACAGGCATGCCTTTACTTTTTCAAGCAAGTATTTTTTGCTTGGGTGGGTGGTGCATTAGTTATATATACAACTCATGCTTTTAGCTACAGCAAAATGTGAGAAGACATAATAATAGCTCTTCACGTTAAGGCTTCCTCTTTTTTTTTTTCTTTTTTTTTCTTTTTTTTTTTTTTTGGTCTTTTTCAGTTCAGTTAGTTTGAGACTTTAGATTATTCTCTTTCTGAGAACTGGGGGAAGTATTTTTAATACCTATCAGTGTGAGCGGTGACTGGGCTGCCCTTAGCCTAAGATGAAAATAGCAGTAAATTTACTAGGGAGTTCAGCCAGAAGGTTCAATTTCCAGTGCAAGGCTCCTGATTACTGCCTCGCGGTGCTTCCCAGTCAGTCAGGACAACAGAGAAAACAAACATATCCATCCAAAATACAAAGCAAATTCACCTTTGATGGCAATGTGTGTGAAGAGCTAAATATACTCTAGTGGTATCTTTGTTCATCGGGGGGAACAAAAAAAAAGTAGTATTAATATAGCCAAAAGGGCGTGTTTACTAAATTTTTGCCCTACACACAGTGGTTGCCAATTGCCCACAATGAAACTGTATCACCAGCAGGACTACTGAACCTGTTGGTCTGCTCAGTCAGGGCTATGTGCAGGCTGAGGTGGGCAGGGAGGGGACAAGAGGTGTTTACCACAGCCCCAACACACCCACTGCCAGCGCGTTTTGTGGGTGGGGTGGATGTTAAGGAAGGGAAGGTTAACGAGCTTGTTCAAGCGATCTGGTGTAGCAAACCACTAAGGGGACATCCTGCCTACTTGGGGTAAAACATTCCGCCTTGTTTTCCCTTTTGGAAAATGCAGGTCTTAACTCCCACTTGTGTCGGTTTGGACTAAAAAGTACAAGAACATAAAATGGCTGGTCCAGCTCTGTCTTTTGATAACGGTCACCCAGATGGCTAGGGAAGAGTATACAGGGCAAATGCAGGAATATTTCCTGATAAATTTTCTTCCTTCCTAAGCCATAGGAGCCTATGTCTAGTACCCCAATGGATGTCTGTCTTGTGAATTTGTGTAACTGCATCTTGAGACCACGTACTATTCACAATATCCTTTGGCAAGGAGCTCCTCCATTTAACTACTGGTTCTGTTGAGAAGTACCTCTCCTCATTTTGGCTCTGTGTCCTGACTTCTGTTTTGTATCCCTCATTCTCGCTGAACATTTCTCATTCATCTTTTCTATGTCACTCTTTTTGCAAGAATCATACCCCTTAATTTTCTGTTCCAGGAAATGAAATATCTGAACCCTCATCATGTGTACAGCTTTGCATGTTCAATGGAGGCTGCGATATGGGACTGCAGAGGGTCTTTCCAACAGGGATTTCTTCAGAATAGGCTTAAGGTGACTCCTTCCTTGACTGCAGAGCAGCCATGTAGGCACTTGTCTTCCTGCACTCCAAGGGTAACGGGCAGTCAGTTTGACTGAGGTGCGTCTGACCTCAGGGCGCAGTGAAGAAGTCATCCTCAATGGCTTAATGCAATGTGAAAGAGGTGCAGGGATGAGGGAGCACAGAGTGGGAATCATGCATCCTGCTCACTTCAGAAGACTCAACAGGTTTGTAAAATCATCCTATTAATAAAAATTACACCCTTTCTAAATTCGGGGAAAGTACAAACACTTTAAAAACCTATAACAGTTTAACCCCAACACAACGTAACATAAAAAATCTTGACGTTGAGTGAGGTAGAACTGATTAGAGTTCAGGAGCGGGGTCTGCAAAGCTTCTTTTGTGCATGGAGTGAGCTGCCCCTGGAGCTCTGTGGGAGGCTGGGCAGGATGTGCACAGCTGAGAGTGTTTGAAACTCAGAATGCCCAACTTTCATTAATTTTTTTTTTCCCCATTTAAATTGGGCAGATGCTTTAAAAAGCAGATATTTCTTCTTTAATTTGTAGCTGTTAATTCATTTATAAACTACATGTGCTTCATGAGTGATTATGCTAATGTACTTAAGACTCTAAACCCTTGCACTGATTAGCCTAACCATTCATTTTAACTACATTGTACAAATAAGATGTTATCTTAAAAATGTGTCTAACAAAATGCAATAATCACAAATATGCTACTTTACTGAATACAACTATTGGCTTTACTGAATTCAGCCATTTACACTATTTTTTAACATTCTGCTTTCCTTTGTATTCATATATACTACATTAGCGGCACTAGGCTGGTGCAACACATTTAATACCCAAAATAACCAGTTGAATTTATATTTCATCTTGTCTCCAGGCAAAAGAATTTGTGGGGTCACACACAGCTCATGCATGCAGAGGAGCAAGCACGCTGTAACCCCTCCGAGGCAGGAGGGATGCACTGGCTCTCTGACGTGAATTAGTACAGCATGGCCCTGGCCCTGGTTTCTGCTCTGAGGTCTGCCAGGTGCTACGGGGCTGCAGGCAAATCACTTAGCCCAGCGGGTCTGGTTTTCCCCATCTGTATGGGGTAATGATGCTTAGCTACCTTCGACGTTTACTGATGAGAAGTGCTATCTGAGTCATAGGCGTTGTTATTAAAGGTATCTGGAGTGATGATTTCTTTGGGCAGCTTCATGCTGAAGGTGGCTGAGGCCATTTCTGGCCAGGTTCCCCTGGGGCTGCCGTGGTGTCGATGTCATTGTCTAGTGTCTTTTCTTGATGAAATGATCCAGGGAGTATAAAAAGAAATGAAGATCTGTGCTCCCTCTGTACTGCTCTGAAAGCAGCAAGGGTGTTCTGAGTGATAAAAAACTTATGATATAAAACACTTGTTGCCAGCTGGCAGAAGGTGAGGACATGACTCTGCTGGAGGGACAGAGCTCCTGCCTTTTGATTTGGAGGAGCAAACCCATTCTGCCATCTTTGAGGCAAAATGACAGAGATCATCGACATTGTTGAATCATAGAAGGTTTTGGGTTGGAACTGACCTTAAAGATCACCTAGTTCCAACCCCCCTGCCATGGGCAGGGACACCTCCCACTAGACCAGGTTGCTCAAAGCCCCAACCAGCCTGGTCTTGAACACTTCCAGGGATGGGGCCTCAACAGCTTTCCTGGTACATCTATTAAAAATGTCTTAAGATGAATTTAAATTAAGAAGGGTTTTGATTGTGTGTTGCTACATGACCCTGGTATGCTATAAAGTCAGGAGGGCTGTTCCTTTGGGAGCGGGCTGCAGGGCAGTGCGGCCGGTCCCTGCCTGTCCCACCAGCATCCCAGACGCATTCGTCATGGGGCAAGGCCACGCATTCCCCCAGCCCCGGAGGGAGCTGGGGAGGACATGGGGATGGGGACTTCTAAGCCCTTCTGCCCTGGACATTTGTTTGGGATGGTTCTTTCTCTGTGAGCTGAGCGCTCTCAGCAGCAGACATCAGAAACGGTTAACTGAGCTTGGGCTTTGTGTGAAATAGCTGCGAAGGTCAGAGTAAAACACAACATACTTATCTCAACTCATCTGAAAATTACCCTCATCGACAGCATTGTTTATGCCTGATAGATAGCCTGAGCGCCAATTACGGTTGTCATTTCCTGAGGTGCCATCTGGGGTAGGTGTGCAGGGTGGAGATGAGGGGCTCTGCGACCAGGGCTTGTGGCAGCAGCTCCCCAGGGAGCCAAGCAAGGGCTGCCTGCCCCGTGCTGTTAGGATCCTGTGGCAGCTCACCTTGGCATCCTCTGTCCTTTTCTCTGCAGCAATCTCAAAATTATATCACAATTTTGTTTGGGTTTTTTTGAGATCTGATGCTGATGGTGCTGTGTGGAACAAAAAAAAAAAACGGAGGCGTTTCCTGCCTCAAGATGGCCACTCTCTGAGGCCATCCTGCTGCTCAGGCAGGATACAGAGAGAAGGCTGGCTTGTGTTGCAGTCCTTGTTTCCCTTTGCTATCAGTCACATCCACAGAGTCAAACAGGGGTCATCCTCCCTCCCATCCTCTTCTTCAGGGGAAAGCTGTGTACTCGGGAGACCGGCAGAAGATACAAAAGAGAAAGAAATGTGGGATGGTAGCGGCTGGCCTGATCGTGGAGGGTGGGATGTGAGAAATACAATAATACACACACACCCCCCAAAAAAAAAAGGCAGAAAAGAACCAAGAGGAGAAGTGGGGATCTTGAAAGGGTGATAGACAATGATGTTTCGATATTTACATCTTTTTTTGTGCCTGATAGACAGGAATTTGTTTCTGGGAGGCTCTTTGTACCCTGTGCCCTGCTTGAGTACACATGCAGGAAACGGATCTAATCTTGGCCTAAAAATTCTCAACTTGCATTGACTATTTTAAGAACTCTGATGAGCAAAAGAGAGCAAACTCATCCCAGGATCCATCAGTGGCATAAAACTATAAGCTCTGCATAGTAGAGTCAGGTAGTACAAGTGGAAAAAAAAAACAGTCCGAGATAGACATCTGTATATCTAACACTATAAAACTACTTTCAAAAACATGCTGTGGTAGGAAGACATGGAAGAAGCTGCGCTACTTTGCTAAAATATGATATTTAGAGACTAGGTTGCCCAAAGGGGGCAACTGCTTATACACATGCAGCCCCGTCAAGCAGAACCCCGGCACCCGCCCGTTGGGAATAGAGACACCTGTGCACGCGGGTGCTGGCTTTTGCATACACAGAAGCTGCTTTTAGGGTGCATGGGTGCAAGCCCTCCTCCCTGAACATCTGCAGGTGCGGCTGCATGCAAAGAGACAAAGGGAAGTTGAAAGGAGGCAATAGTATGTGCCCTTCATGGTAAAAAAAGTCATGAGTCACACTTCAAAATACTGCAAGATTCCATGTTTTCAGGCTTTTCTCTGCAACCAGGAAGGGCAGAGTTTCAAGGACAGCAGGTAATAACCTCCAGGGAAGAGGACTGTGAGCCCAGCAAAGCGCGGGAGCGGGCAACCCTGAAACTTTACCCCCAAATGTCTCAAAACAGCTGCAACTGAACTGCCCGCAGCAGAGATTCAGTGTCGCACTCTGTGTCACCACTGAAGTGTAAACCAGGAGACCCTCTTGCTGTCCTTGTGAGAACGGAGAGTGAAGCAAAGAGCTGCATCGCTTGTGGCAATGCAACTCCCACAGGAATGGCAGCACCAACGCAGAGATGTCGCACATCAGCAAGGCTTCCTTCATATGCATGTGTGCAAAGCACAGCCTAAAAATGTGTGTGTGCAGCTTCTGCTTTGTGATAAGGCATGTCAAGGCATAGCTAGACGCATAAGGGTTAAACACCCATCTTGCTGCAAAGTGGGTAATAGTTGCATTTTAGCATTTATGCTATGTCACCATTTACTGTCAGGATGTTTTTTTTCTTAAGTAGAGAGATGCGTAGAAAGTATGTTGGATTTTAGGATGGATTTTAGAGCAAACTGAAACCAACTAAGCCATGCGGACAAAACCACTATGCTGCTTTTTCTTCCATGCCACTAAGTAGGCGGAGTTAAAAATCTTACCTGCTTTCTTTATTGAAAAAAATAATACCAAGATATGCATTTGTATGGATTTCTCTGAAAAGTGTTAATGGTCCTGAGAGTCACACGGTATTGCGGGGAAAATTACTACTAAAAAGCAAATAGAGACATCTAAAAAAGAAAGATGAGTAAGAAGAGGACCTAGTCTATGATTTAATTGGAATCAATGGGAATTGTGCCATTTGCCTTTGGTGGCAGCAGAATCAAAGCTGAAACACCAGCTGTAGTTTATTTTAGATTGCTGCCTGTCTGAGTTTAGATTTCAGATATCTACACAGGGTTCCTTTTCTTTTAACTATCTACAATTTATGGCAGCAATATATAGTCTAAATATTTTCCTCTACGAGAGGATCAGCTGAGGCTGTAAGGTCTGTGGGTGAGAAAAGTCCTTTCCCTTTTTTCCCCAGAGGGAGGTCTGCATGGTGTGAGTCTAAAGGGGGTGGATATTGCACCACAGGAGGATGTCCCTCGGGACCAGGCCTCCGAAGCTGCATGAATGCAAAGGTGAGAGATTCGAGCAAGTTGTGCCACTCAGCACTTCTCAGGTAGAGATATGGGGAGCAGAAGCCAGCTAAGTGGGCTGGAGATGGAGCAGCCTGCGGGGTGGAAGTCTCAGCAGGTCTTTGGCTGAGAACTGAGCTCTAGGGGTGAGGAACCAGTGGGGAAGATGGGGTGGAAGAGCCTGATGTTGCCAAATCAATCCTTAATCTCTTGGAAAGTGCTGCATTGTTGTGAAACAGAGCACAGGGGGAAATATCCTCATGTAGGGAAGGAAAAAAATAAGGCTTGAAATCAAAGAAAGAGGCTTGCAGAAGGCAACAGGGAAATGGTATCCATTTTGTATAGATATAAGAGTCTGTGTAACATTAACATTTATATTTGAGTAGCTGTATCCTTCTTGCTGGTAAAAGTATATGATTACCTTTGGGTGATGAATGAAAAATAGTAGTCACTTAGTCTTTGAGAACAAAGTAGTTGCTGAGAAATCAGCATCTATTGCAGCCCCTACCGGCTCTTTAATACTGGTCAGTGGGAAGGGACAGGCAGACATCTCTGCAGGAGGTTTAGACAATCAGACAGACAGGGAGAAACTAGTGGTGAGCATTTGAGACACCAGGTGACCTGAAGAATAGATAACTTGGATGATAGAGGGACAGGAAAAGTTTTATAAAACAAAATCCAAGAAAAAAATTGTGAATGTTGGGTAGGGGGAAATGTCTAAGGGGCTAGGGCACAAAAGTAGCAGCATGCTTGTGGAGGCATATATGGAAAATGTGAACATGTGTTGAGCTTTGTAACAGCCTAGTCAAGAATCACTAGAAAAACCACTAAAAAAAAGAGGTGAGGAGCATCTTAGAGAAAAAGTTGTGGTTTGCAGAACTTCAAAGTTTCCTGGAGCACTCCTGCTGTGGGTCATTTTACCTGGCAGGTTTACTGAGGCAGAACATCATGGCTGTGTTTTCTCCTTATCCCTTTTTATCTGGTCAGAGGAGAGAAATACCGGACATGAAATAGGCACTCAGCTCTGCTCCAGTCCTCTCAATGGCTAGGATCAAGTCATTGATCAAGCCTTCATATTTCAACGAAATAATGAAAATCCTCCCACTCTTCCCCTTCTGTACTCTCTCACAGATGTGTGTGACTGAAGGTGCCCTGAGCAGACGCTGTCTGACATTATAATAGAAAGCAGCTGATGGGCAATTCTCTCTGCTAGAGCAACCAGAGCTGAAGAGGTAATATAACCTCCTATAAGCGAGGACAAATGATGACTGAGATGTCTCTATCCCAATAAATTGTACAACACGTGCTCTGCTGTCCTTGGGATTGATCCTGCATTTCTTGAATATTCTAATGTGCAAATAATTTTTAGAGGAGTTTTGGGCATGCGGAGAATGCAGCTAAGGCTCAACATGTAAAAGGTATTAGCAAACTATTTCCTGAAGCACAAAGGCCACCTGGACTTATATCTACAAAGGTTCCAGTGGCAGTAATCAAACGAAGTTTTGTTGAGTTGTTCTGAGCAGGAAGGGCGTTTCTGCTTTGGTAAAAGAAACAGTAGAATTCGTGAAGCTGAATGTTAATGAGACCATTCAAAACTAAAATAAGAGTAGCCTATCTCTGTCAATTAATTTTAATAGTATCATTCTTCACTGAGAGGGTTGTCAAGCATTGGAACGGGCTGGCCAGGGAATTGGTTGAGTCACCATCCCTGGAGCTATTTAAAAGACGTGTTGATGTGGTGCTTAGGGACATGGTTTAGTGGTGGTTTTGGCAGTTAATGGCTGGACTTGATCATCTTAAAGGTCTTTTTCAACCTAAACGATTCTATGATTCTGCACTGAAGTTAAAACCCACCCAAAACAAAACCTCAAACAAGCCAAAGCAAAACACATCGTATCAATTTTAATTTGTTAACATTATTTGAGTGTTATGTGCTTTCTACAGCTCTCTGAGACGTAAAGAAATAGATGGAATCCATCCCCCAATTATCCGTACTAGGTTCTTGTTTCAATGTGATTACATCGTATTGAAAATTCTTTGGGCAAGTGCATGCATTCAGATACTCCTTACTGAAACCTCTAAAGAATGAGAGCAATTAGCAGTATAGGGGACCATACTATTTACATTATCTGTTGTTCAGCTTAAGTGTTCAGTTTCTCTTTAACAGGTTTTCTGTGTGTTTTCATGAGGCGCTTTTGGAGGAAAGCTGCACAGAAGGGAAAATTGTTCATGAGCAAGTGATATCTCCATGAAGTGAAATTTATCTATTCACTATCACCCAGAGCCTGACAATCGATTATGGCAAACGTATCAGCCCAGAGGTAAATACAAAGGAGTTTATTAATGTGGGTGGCATGATTGGCATGAAATAGAAATAGTACTTAGCGTTTGTAAAGTATTATTATTCTGATTAAATGAAACAATTTTAATATAATGGTTCAAACAGACAACATCCTTTTTAAAGGTAGGAAACTGAGGCTTATTGAGGCTTAAACACACACACACACACACACAGAGGGTCACACCAAAAGTTTGACGGATTAGCAGCTGAATTAGAAGACCTGACTTCCATTCTAATGCTCTACATTAGATGACAATCCACAATAGAAATAATGGAAATAAAAAAAGGCAGATGGAGAATGAAAGGAAATGTGCATAAGTGTTTGAAATAAATATATGCAGTGGGCAAGAATGAAGCTGGTAATTGAAACCTTTGCTCACTTTTAAAGACAATTAAATGTATTTGCTTGCAGTGCATTTGGAATAACAGGCTACTGAAAGGGATGATGGGGCCTGTGAGAGAAAGTGAAAGCATTTACTGAGGATGTTGCTAAAAGCTATATTTTTGCCTCCATTTTCATGAAGGAATAAGAGGACAGATGGCAGAAATTTCCCAAGGGAGAACAGAGAATTACTAGAGAAGATCAGGATCAGCCCTGCACAGGTGATCGTGAAATCGAAATGCCTGAAAACCCAATTTCTCAAGGTCAATATAGCCCATGCCTAGGTAAGCACCTTCTCGGAATTCTGAGGCAAATGGGACAAAATGAGAAAACTGGGAGGTGCTGGAGGACCGGTAACAGTGTCACATCAGTGATGACCTAGGGAGAATCAAAGTTGTCAGCTGGATGGTTTCTGTTTTGCGTGTGTTTTCTGCACCACACTCATCACTGGAGGATCTGAGCACCTTCAGTAACATCCGCCTTGTGGTCGTAGCTCTCTCAGCCTCTCCTCCAGGGAGCAGTGTCTTGGAGGACCTTGTTTCAGGAGCATTTTTTTGTTACTATTAGTGTGTGTCTTGTAGAGTATTTGTTGCTACAGGATGGGCTAAGAACTGCATCTGGTGCCTGAACTGGAAGGTTGTAGGTTAGGGAAGAGAATGCATTTCAGTATCAGTTGCTCCTGGACAGGTATGGTTGGACTGGAAATGGTTGGAGATTCATCAAACTAAGGAGAGGAGTTCATCCTCCCTGCCATAGCTGTTGACCTTATCTCCAGCTGATTTGCGCCGCTTTCTCTCTGCTTAAGGAATAAAGACCCTTTTCAGACATGACCATCAGACTCCAGCTGTACAGAGGAATGCAATTCTGTTCCAGTCCCAGTCTAACAACCAGATTTTGTGAGATGTCTTTTTCTTAATGCCGTGGGAGCTAAATGCCTAAACATCTTTAAAATCTGTGTTGACTTTATTCCAATTTTGTCCGTCTATGAATTGCACAAGTGTATACAGTGTCCCTGTGCTTTTGCATCATTTAGGTAAATACGGTAGTATGAAAAGAGACAACAGCCATGGGGAACGTGCCAGAAAAGCTGAAGAGGAATATAGTGAGACAGCTTAAATACTGGGATCTGATTATTCATAGTCAGCATGATTGCATGAGAAATACTATGTCTGCTAAAGAGAATCTGTTTGGTTTCGACTTCTCTCAGGAAATGCAAGGAATTCTAGTGGACTGACACTGTGATTAGAATTTAACTTACAGACCTTATGGAACAACTGGATAGTATAAATGTAGCACAGGGTGATCAAGCTTATTCAGTGCTGAGGAGCAGGTTCCTAATTTTAGGGAGCCTCTTCCAGACCAATGTCCAGAGTGTTAGGATCACAACTGATCCGTTCTCTCTTACTAGTGGATGTACAGAGACTTGCCAAGGGAGACATGAGCTCTAGGAGATGCTCAAAAAGTGCTTAATTTCCCATGTTGTTGGTAATGACTATTCCTCTTACGTCAAATACTTTTGTCTTTTCACAACTGAACCGATGATGGGCTTGACAATCATCTTGCTGGGTCCTGGTTTGACTGCTCTGGAAGAATTAATGTCCAAAGTAAGAACAACTTTTGGACAATTTAGAAAAAGACAGAGAATATTTTGATCTGGAACTAGCAAGTTACTAGCGCTGACGGCTGAACTGTGACGGAGACACATGGGCACTCCTGGATTTCATATAGCCTCAATTCTATCTCTCAGAATTGGTAATTTTCTTTAACAAAGAACATTTTCTCTGACATTAAGAAACCACTTGGAATGTCTGTTGTCCCTTATTCTTATGTTATTACTGAGCCTAACTTAGAAATATTGAGGGTGTGATATACAGCATTTTACCCTCATCTAAAAGGTGCAAGCACTGATGCAAAAAGTCACTTGCCCTGCAAGTGTGCCTGGTGTTGCCCACAATAAATATCTCTTTGAGGGAAAGAATAGGTGGAGAAGAGGTCATGCGTGGCTGATGTTGACTGAAGCGATGTTTGTGCCCAATACAGTAAAGATACTGTTCAGTACTTACCTTTCTTGTGAAAATATTACTATTGTAATAGTATCAACATGTCTATGTGTGTTAATTGTCTCTCATGCAAGAACCAGCTAGGGAATTCATTCTGCCCCATCACATATGAAAGTTGTGCCTCTTACCTTTGTTGCAAATCATCCTCCTGTATTTTGCGTGAGTGTCAGCTGTCCCTGTGGTCACACTGCTGACAGTTCTAACTTGATCTGCCTGCATTTCATTAAGGTAACTCACCAGGCAGTGCTTCTGGATGAAGCTTTGCACAAAGGCACTCCCATGCTTGCGGTTTGGTGGGGACATTAGGCCCAGCTGTGTGGGCCTGTGCGCTCTGTGTGATACGTAACGTTCTCAAGCCTAGAAGTAGCCCTTGCAAGTTATGCCATGCACTCGAGAAGCTCAGCTCCTGCCTGCCTCTGCATTGCTCACAGCGCTTAGTGGTTTAGTGCCACCGTGTGCACCGGCCTTCCCCGTCCGCTTCCCAGCAGTGCTGGGGAGGGGAGTTTGTGCTCACGCAGCATCTAAGTCCAGATCAGAGGTGTAGCTCGCTTGAGTAGGATGCAGGTGGTGGGAGTGGGAGTGTGCGATCACTCACAGTCGCGCTGGGTGACAGCTAACCAAGACGGCTTCCTCCGCCCACGCGCAGGGCCCAGCTGAGGGTTTTCTTTTTTTCTGTTCTCGCTTGCTGTCAAGATGTGCAGCAGGCTCTCGGTCGGAGCGGGTGGAATGAGATCACGTCCTCTGTACCATGTCAGAATGGGAGTGACTAGCATTTCCCATCTCAGTGCACGAGGAGTCAGCTTCCAGAGAGATCTGGTGGCACTGGCACTTCTTGGTGTGTTGTTGTGTTCTGAGGAGCAAGTTCCCTTTGTTGAGACTTATTTCTTACACCGAATACTGACCAAAGTTACGTGTTGGTCTACACCAGCAGCAAATTTGTCCCTGGGGTTTTCATCCTTCAGTTGTTTAAACCATACTTTTATGAATGATCAGTGTGAAGTGGGCTATGAAGAAGGAAATTAATTCTACCTCAGTTCAGTGTTAGGTATTCTGTATGCTTTAAATCAGCTGTACATAAAATGGTCAACCTCTTCCTCATCCCATGGCAGGACTTTAGTTTCTCCTTGATTAGATATAGTGTCTGGCTTAATGTGGGCTGAGGCTGGTTGAGTAGACCTGGTTATTGTATTTACTTGTGCAGTAGTTGAGATTGATATCCACTGAAATCTCAGCAAGAGTTGCATGAAATTTAATCCTGTTGCAGTCAAAGGTACTGCTTTGTATGGTGCCCAGCACAGTGGTCCACCACTGGAACTCCTCCGTGCACTGGTAATAAAAACAATAAGTAATAAACCTACAGTTGATAATAGTTTAGTGAGGGTGTGTTGTTTGAAGTGGTGTTTGCAAGAACAGATCCTCACCACATCTCTTGGCTACCTTTTCAAGGAAATGTTAAAGACCCTTTTTTTTTCTTAAGTCTATGTTCTTCTTATGCCTGTGATTCCGTGTACATTGTGTATTATGAAGAGCAAGTATGCATCTTTTTCCGAGCTGCGAAATTCTACTATGGATAGAGTACCAGTAGGGATAATAAATAGGAACTAAATTTACATTCTTTTTTTTTTTTTTCTTTTCTTTTCTTTTTTTTTTTTTTGGAAGCAATTTACATGTTATGCTTCTGGATCCTAAAGCAAAAGGAAATGTGCTTGACGCTAAAATTGGCTTCGTGGCTCCAGTTTTCTCAGCTCTGCACCACCTGCCTCTAATCAAACTGTCCAATTACAGGAAACAATTGTTTTCTTGCTTTCTGTTAAGTGCAGAAATTCATCCACTAAAGGACTTTTTACCAAATGTTGCTTTCAACAAAACCACTTTCACAATTTGTTTGAAAAAAATGTGCTGATGTTTATGTCCGGCATGTGTGTTAGAATTCAAACATATGGTCACCAAGATCCACACAAGGTCATTCACAAAATAGTAATATTTATCTTAACTGATTGTAGGGTTTGGAAATCTCTATTGTATTGGGAGCGACTCAGTGGACATTAATAGAGTTTCGCTGTTGTTGTGGTAAGCTGAGAATCAGGCCCTGACCTATAATTATCACGGTGCTCTTATACATGAAGAGCACTGATAATACAGAAGGGAAATTGGTCTCCCTAGATATGCTTCCTCAATGTGAGACAATGACTTCAGGCTGTTTCTGAGCTGCAAATCTCCCAGGTGAAGTCCTGCTGGCGTAGAATAAAGTAGAATAAAAAGCAGAGTAAGAGGATCCAGCGGTGGTTAACAATGCTTTCCTTGCGAAACTAGATCTCAAACCAAATTATAGCCTTAACACGCTCAGTCAGTCCTACAGAAATGCATGAGATCACATGGAGAAAGTGAACACACAACTTGCCCTCTCTCATTTTAACAACAATGCTTATGTATCTTCACGTAACAACTGCTTTTTATCTGCAAAGAAACAGATTGATAAGGAAAATATTAACAATATCATCTGTAATTTAGGAGTTTACCAGTTATGCTAAAGGTATTTGATCGCCTCACAAACTTTGTATGAAATAAAATAGACTAAGTAAGAGTGCAGTGATCCCAGTTAAGAGGCCTATATGAAAAGACATTTAAAACACTGTAAAATTTCCCTGGGAAGCATAAGGCAGTTATTGGAAACTACTGAGTAGAGGAAACATGAGGAGCTACTATTCACTGTCTCATAACATGAGAAGGTGGGGGGTATTCTATGAAATTGACAGTCGATAAATGCAAAACAGATAAATGAGTAACTCGTAGGCATTAACTAGTAAGCCATCAGCATGTGGAATTAATTTCCATAGGAAATCTATATTAAACTGCAGCACAATTGGCAGCATTGCTACAGCCATGTTGAGAGGGGTGATGTACTAAAAGCTACTTTTTGTATCCAAAATGTGCGTAATATGTGTTTGCCTACAACTTGCAGCTATGCTAACTGGATCAATAGACTGTGATTTCCTCTGTTAGCTGAATCAATGCGGAGGTGTTTGGTATACACTGGAAAAAGCTTTGGAAATTGGATACAATGCAGTATATGAGAATTTGTCTTTGTCCTCATAACTGTACTTGTCTATGCCTTTTTTTCCTCCCACATTTTCCAATTTTTCTGCCTTTTAAATCAAGATCAAGAAGGGAACAATGCGGGAGATTTCTATGTTGGCTGGCTTGTACTGTTTAGCAACTTTTTGTTTGTGTGCTGAAGTGGGGGTTGGGGAATATATCACTTTATTCCTGTTATTTCCAAGATTGCTTTAGTCACACATGAACGGTTAATCTTACTGCATTTATATGGATAGCATGGTGGTATATACGATAAGAATAAAAATTCAGTAACTATAGAACAAATCTCCATTGCTTTTAAAAGAGAATAAAAGAGGAGGGTAACCTAACACAAAGCAAATGTTGCTTGCAGTGCAGTAAAACCCAGACAAAATCTGAAATGCTCCATAAAAAGGGAGCCAGCATGTTTACCAATTGTTATTCCTATGGCATGGGTTTTGTTTTATTGTGTAACCTGTTATTTATTACAGTGCCCATCAACATAGTAACATCCATTCTTCATATGATGGGTGCAAATATATTTCATATACGTTAGCCAAACAGCGTAAACAAATACAGCCTGACTTCTCTGGAGCTCCAGAGACCTGAGCAGCCAAGCTAATACCCTGAATGACAAGTGCTCGGGTCTCATGGAAAGTAGGTATGAAGAGATGCAATTCCCAGCACTCTTAACATTGCAGTTTGTGCCTATGTCCATTGCTAAAAGGAGAGATAAAGTTTAGTCCTAAATCTTGGGTAATGCAGAGAAGAGGATATGGAGAGCAAAGGTGGTTCATAGCAGTGGAGAGTGTTGCCTAAAAATTCTTCATACGGCTGAAAAGGAATGTAGGTATTTATGTTCTGTACGTTCCATATATATAGGTCTGTATGGAGTTTTTAGAGTTAAAAGAAGCTGAAGTGGTGGATACGAAGGTACTAGGGAAAGAGTAAGGTTAGTGGGTTGCAATGCAAGGATGAGGGGTATGGGTATAGAAGATGTCCTGGCATAGACATTGGAAATGTTGGGAATTGGCAGAAGAAAAGTATCATACTGGGATAATTCCATCATTATAAAACCTTGTCACTTGTTATAAATTGACCCTGTTTTTCCTGCTGAAACAGGGAAAGGTTAACCTCTGATTTCCAAGTTTCCTTTCATATATTCCACTTGAATGGTCATCCACTGTTGGTGTCTTGCTTTCCAGTTTGAAACATGGTCATCCTGCCAGGTGTATGCGTGCACACGTCTGCATGCACAGAGGGCTACTGCCAGCCCGGCCCTGCCTCCAGGGTATGGGGTGTATGGTCAAGATCAGGGAACAAAACAGAAACGGTGTGCTTAAAGAAAGAAAGAAGGATAAAAGCAGAATTTCAAAGCACCAAGGGTTCTGCAAGTCCCATAGTGACACTTCCCACCTGGAAACGTTCTGTGGTGGAGCCTTTCCCTGCTGCACGGTGGGCAGTGGGCAACGTGAGAGCTATAACAGAGACCAGTGAAAGCCTCAGCCAGCTGTGAGGACTCCCCGAGGGGGAAAGAAGTCTCTGCACATCAGAAAAAGCTTTTCTCTAGAATTTCTGCTATTGCCGGTTGTTTCAGGTCCTGGTGCATAAACCTTCCGGTGTGCTACACTGGAAGGATCTAAATTACACAGGTCTACCTACGCGGGAGGAATATACTCGTTATTATGGTTTCATACCGTTCAGCTCACTCTGGGATTATCCCTGGGCAGTGAAATTTTTGTATGAAAGAAAGAGGCACACATGAATCGCCCAGATACCATCATTGCTTCCTGCCCTTCACACCCCATCTTACAGCATTTTTCCCACATTTGTCACTAACCAGAATTGTCTTTTGGTGTGGAGCTTGCAACTCATTTAGCTATAGAGGAATAAAAGCCCTGAGTTTAAATATGTATGTCTAACTTTCCCTTTCAGAAAAAAATGGTGAAAAAACCCCACTTCTAACATATATGTGTCACATTACTTAGTCATGTAGGAATGGCAAGTAGTGACCCTGGGTCCAGCAAGTCCAAGAGCCAGGAGGTGCCCCCAGATGGCTTCAGAAGGAGATGCAAGAAACATGACCTTCAATGCAGTGCAGAACATGGGGTGAAGTATCACAGTGTTAGCAAAGATCGGCCATGTGATTTTAATCAGGTAATTGCCATGCGACCACTGCCAATGACACAACCTTGGAAGAGGCTGTCATAGAAACCGGTGACCCTCCTTTTGAACTAAAAGCAAGAGCTATTGGTCAGCCATCCCTGGAGCAATTCCCTTGTGGGTCAGAACGGCATTTAGTTTTGTATTTAACTGTATTGGTCAAAGCTGTAATGAGCAAATGTAGCCTTTTTATTCTGGTCACAGTGCAAGTAGTTTCTAGAAAGAGACACAGCCTGCAAGATTATGATACTGGTCACGTGGTTTTTTGAGTGGGTAGCTGAAACATTTTAAGTAACCAAAAATAATAGTAGGGAACATACGATAGCTTTTTGTTATGATTTTTATTTCATAGGACAGTCTTTAGCTAGCTATTCATGCCGAAATTCATTACTTTCAGGACTCACAAATATATTTTATGACTATCTAACAGCTTGTCTGCATATTGGAACACAACCTCACAAATAGCAGCACAGAAGCATTCGCAAAATTAATTTAATTAGTATTCTACCAGCTCTGGAGCTTAACTACTGTGAATAGGTGTTGCACAGGCAGTGTAGTTTAATGGTTCCTGCGGTATTTTAACTCAGGACTCCACAACCTAGTTTTTCAGCCTCTGTGCTTATGGAAAGAGGATCACAAAATCTTTCAGTCTGCCCAGCTGTAAAATGGTATGCATATATTTAGGTAGCTTAACTAAAATTGGTAGCATGCATTGAAATATTTGGATGAAAGCTGCTTTACAGTGTAAGCGTTATTACATTATCAGCAGTGTGGCTTACAATGAAAAACCATGAACTTCTAGCTTTAGGAGCCAAGGTTTTTTTGGATTTTTTTGTGGTTTTTTTTTTTTTTTTTTGTTTTAACGTTAAGTATTCAAAAAATCTAAAATAGACAAAATAAGGACATAGATGTAAAACAAATAACAATGGTGTTAACTTTATTAAAAAGCTTCTTTGTGGTATCAGGCAGGAAGTGAAACTGCTTTCAAACTGCAAATATTTCTCAATCATTTCATGCCCCAGCAATCTTTGTAATAGGTTTTCTGTTGGTTTTTGCAAAATGTTCAGATGAGCAGATAAAAGTTCAGACATAGGAGGAAAGGCAGTCATTTTTCTTGGATTTCACTAGCCATATATTTCATTCTGTGATTCAAAGTGACCTTAGAGTCCGTCTCCGAGAACAGATGTGCACACTGTAAGTTTGAGCCCTACACTACTTTTATAGGGTCTTTTTTTTTTTTTTTTTTTTTTTTAAACCAGCAGCACTATATGCTAGCAGCCAGCTTGCCGGCTTTGGGTGTTGACTCATGCTTGGTCAGAGTTCAATCAGAGATAGCTGAGGTGGAAACGGCTCCCAGCTATCTTCCCCACCCTCTGCTGGGGATGCTGCCTTGCCACAGGGCTGGCTGAATGTGAATGTGCTCCTCCACCCCGGCCAGGGGAGCTTATTGCCTGCTGTACTCATGTGAGCGGCTGCCGATTTCAGGCTGTAAACCCTGCTGACTCCAGAGGGGATACTTGTTCTGCTAAACTGTCCCTGGGCTGGTAGCTCCCAACAGAGGGACAGAGGCGACAGCTGGCAACAGTAAATGCTTCATCCATCCCAGTTAAATCTGCCAGCGAATGTGAATCAACACTTTCAGGTTTTGTGCTACTTGGAACTACTTTTCTGGCTCTGAGTATCATGCTATGTTGATCCCAGAGGGTCAAGCACAAAAGTATGGAGCACTTAAAGATACTAAATGCCCTTGCTTGGTGAATTAATGGGGCTTCTGAGCACTTGGCAACGGGACTGCTCAAAAAAACTTCCATTAAAACTGTTGTTTGACAGAAAAATAGTTTTTTCATTAAAAACGGAAAGCTAGAAAACTGAAACTTAAGCTAGCATATTCACTGCTGCACCTGGGTCAGGCTCGGAAAGCGCAAGGGCTAAGTGTTAATTAGGTATCTCTTGACTCAGTAATTCTTGCTAAAAATGCTGCGTGTGGGGCATCTAGAAGAGCAGCAGGTGTTGTGGTAGGTTTTACTTGTCTAATCTTGTAGTTTCTAGACACCACCATCCCAGTCTCTGCATTTATTCAGCCAGCAGAGGTTTATCCTTGCTGTACAACAATGGAAATAAGAAGGTAGAAAAAGCACATGCAATTCAAAATTTCCAAGGTTATTCCCTTTCCCAGTGTTCAAAAGTGATCTAATTTGAACATTTACTGGGTTGCATTTCTGTCAAACTTTTGTCTAAATTTTGACAAATTGAAATCTTGGTAAATTCAGAGAAAATTAAGTTTTTCAAAACCTTTGCAGACCTCTTCTGAGGACGAAACAACCTGAATTTTTGTAAGAAAATATATGTTAACAATGTCTGCCAGGTCTAGACACTGGCCTGGGATTTGGGAGACCTGGATTCAATTCTCTGTTCATTGTATGGTTTTCAACATATCACTTAGTTTTCCGGTGCCTCACCTCAGCATCTGTGAAACAAGGGTGTTGTGTTTACCTTCCAGAGGTGTTGCGGAGATCAGAACATTGAAGAGTGTGATGTGCTCTACCGTAGTTGTATAGGACAGTGAAAAGTCTGAAGGCTGTACTTTTGTTGCTCCCTGGATTCCTGTTCTTGACATTTTGCTTTGCCAAACAGGGAAGGTCACAAAGTTCTCTAAAATCATAGCCGTCTGCTGTTGCATGCTCCAAAGCCTGTAAAATTTTATTAGCATCTTTGCAGTGACTTCATATACTTTGTGTTGGACTTCAGTCACCTCAGGACTGGTGCGGACCAATGGGTTTATTGTTGCGTGCTGAACATCCTCACATTTCAGAGGCTGATCTGAAGACTGCTGAGAGCTTGTCAAAGTCTACATTTCATTAGATACTATGTGCTTGTTTGATATCCACAAATTTCACAAGCATGGCACTAACAGGAATGATTGCTCCATTTGCTCCACTTGTTCCTCAAAACTTTTAGATAGCTAATGATAGTAAGGTAAAGCCTGCTGATATCATGCTGCATTACAGGAGGGCAAACAGAGCCCTTGGTATCACAGGAAATATTATTCATAGGGTAAGACAACTAAAAGGAAGAGATGGAGCCTCTCCAAGCCTTGCAGGGAGTCAGTGGCTGCAGGCTGTGCTCTGGAGGTTCCAGGAACCTTGATTCATTATCGTTAGTGCACTGTTTGCACAGCATTTGTGAACGCTGTAGAAATGTTTATAAACAAGTGTCAGATAACAGAAGAAGTACTTGATGAGCTCTCTAGTCACACAGACTGCGTGCAGATCGAGAGGCACCAATGATGATGAGGAGCTGAATGATTTCTAACACAATTTGGAGGAGATGGGAGGGGATAATGTGTTTTGCACTTCACAGAATCACAGAATCACAGAATCTTCAGAGTTGGAAGGGACCTCTAGAGATCATCTAGTCCAACTCCCCTGCTAGAGCAGGATTACCTAAAGCACATCCCTCAGGGCTGCATCCAGGCGGGTCTTGAAAATCTCCAGAGAAGGGGACTCCACAGCCTCCCTGGGCAGCTCACTCACTTGAGTGAGTTCATCTGCTCCAAAATGGTTCAGTTCTTAAATTTGTGTTTGGTGGAGCAGGTTGGAAGCTTTAAGATCGTAGGATCATTCAGGTTAGAAGGCACCTTGGAAGGTCTTTTGTCAAACCTTCTACTTGAAAGTGGGGTCAGCTAAAAGATCAGACCAGGTTGCTCAGGGCTTTGTCCAGTCAGGTATTGAGAACCCCCAAGAATGCAGATTGCACAACCTCTTTGGGCAACCTGTTCCCCTGCTTGATTTCTACTGCTTTCATTGCAAAAAAACCCCACTTTTTTCCTCAGATCCAGTCTGAACCCTTCTTCTTACAACTTATGCATGTTGTCCCCCCAAAGCCATCTTTTCTCCAGGCTGAACAAGCCCACCTCCCTCAGCCTCCGCTCATTGTGCAAGTGCCCCAGCCCTGGTGGCTTTCTGCTAAACTCACTCTGTTTTGTTGATATGCTGCTTCTCCGTCATACAGATTTACGGGAAGAAACCTAATTCCTTTAAAATAAAAATTTTCCATGGGAAATTTCAGTTTTCCCTGTAGAAAACTGTTTCCAGTTCCAATGTGGTCCATGCAGCCAGCTGATGGGCTGCAGGGCTTCCGGCCTCACCGGCTCTGCAGCGTTGCAGCCGTGGTTGGGGCAGATTGTCAGCTGGCATTGCCAAGGGTCTCACTCAGTTCCAGGACTGCTGAAACATTACTCCGGAGTTTCCAGAATGAGGTACTATGTAATTTCAGGGAGGAGAATTTCCAAAACTGCGACATTTTCTTCTCCGAATTGACTTCTCCTCCAGTTCCCCTTCCCTCCCCACCCCCACCTCCCCAAGTAATTTTCTTCAGAATTTGTAGTAAGGTGCAGCCTGCACCTACAAATCCTTTTATTTTAATTTACCTAGAGGATTGTGAGAAATGGGTGGGAGAACCTGTCATTAGTAAAGTGTTTGTTTAACAGAATAAACTATTTCCCTCCTTACTGTAGGCTTCAGATTCTGAACAATTATTAACTTGTAGCCTTCCCTCTTCCTTCCTTCCTTTTCTCTTTATTGTTGGACCTAAAGTTTTGCGATTCTCTCTTATCTGCTGCATTCAACATGTTAATAGTGAATTTTGGTGGGATTGCATCGGCAGAAAGCAGAGGATGTTCCAGAGGGGATATTAAAAGAACAGTAATACAATTAATTATTGTTTTTTATTAATAATTATTTTGTTATAGATATAATCCTAATTCTTTTCATGCAGGCAAGCTCAGAGTGTCCTAGGCAAGCTTGAGAAGGGGCTGTGTTTCTAGTCCTGGTGCATCATCTAAATTGGCCTCCTTTCCCTCTGTCACCCTCCCTGCTCTACCACCAGGCCAACAGCTGTGTGGACTTGGGATTGACTCTGAGGTAGGTGACGTCATCAGAAAAGCCATACGTTTCTGGCCGGTATGGCTTTGTATGAAGAAAATGAGGCAAAAGAGCCAGTAAATTTCATTCATCCACAGAAGGTGCCTCACAGCATGAGGTTGAGCCGGTGGACTTCCGTGCCACAGGAGATTGTAAATGTGAATGCCGTGCTGGATTGAAAAGAGCCTAGAAAATGTTATGAACAGTTGTAACATTTGAAGTAATAAGACAGGCTTAATTAAATCTCATATTTCAGGACACTGGCTAGTCTCTGTAGGGATCAGGAAGGATTTTCCCTTATCCATATGCAACATTTCATAATTGGCCAGGTGCATTATGGGGTTCTTGTCTTTCTCTAGATCTGAGGCAGTGATTAAATGTCTCTGCTAGGAGTGGGATGCTGGACTTGAGTGGTTAGCCTGATGTGGCATGGCAGATTTGATCTTCCTTTAGGTTGTCAGTTACCTTCCCTTGTGGTTTTTATTGTGATTCTTGCAATATTTGATGTTTCTGTAGCTCCTGGATGAAGGTAATGGCATTGAGAATCTTGGCTGTCACCAGGATACTAATATTTTATCCCCCCTTTCAGTACAGTAAGGTTTGGAAACATGACCAAGGCCTCTGAAATAGAAGAAAACCCAGGCCATATTCTACTGTGTCGTATATTGTATTGATTGCTAATACTGTCTTTCCATGTCCCAACTCAGAGCAACTACATAATCCATAACCTTGTCCTGTAATGAAAACGAATGAATTAAGTGGGATAATGCTCCTGACCTTTGAAGTGCTCTGAGACATGGATAAGAAGGTGGGTTTTGTGCCTGCATGTTCTTCATGGCTGCACTAGTTGTGACTGCAAAACTATTTCTACTGAAACATTCAGTGTTCATGTAGCTGGAAGCCTGGAAATCTTTACGCTTTTAGGGTAGTTGAGAGGAGAATCTAGGCCCAAAGCTAGATGTTTGTGTATCCCTGCTTAACTCCTACCCATTATATGTCCCAGCTTCCTGGAAACTTAAGTTGCAGCTTAGATCTCCCACATTCTTGAAGTCCTAATGTGGTCATGCAAAGGGGACAAGTGTCTGAAACAGTGGCTCTCTTGATGCAGGGCAGACGTGAGGTATTGGGTATTGGCCAGGATGTGCCTGCAGATGTATTGTGTTACCCTGGTGGGAAATGCTGAGGGCACCAGCTGGGAGTTCATCCACCACTGAGTATAAAACACTTCTAGCAGACACACCGTGTGTTTCTGACTGTTGTGTAGAGATACACAACCTTTTTGAGTTTTGTCCTGGGGGCAGCCACCAGTTATATCCATTGGCCAGCTGCTCGTGGTCATTTTACTGGGGCCAGGAGAGTGTGGAGAGGGTCAGAGGAAACTTGACCAGCCTGTGGTATCTTGCCTGGCACATTAAAAACACTCCAATTCTTATGCTGTATTTCTATAGAAAGGACAAGATTTTAATTAAAAGACCTTTTGTTAAAAGACCTCTCTCTAAAATCCATTGTAGAGGAGTATTTACAAATCATTAAGATTGCTACTAACTGTCACTGACCAGTGTTCACAGTGAACTAGGAGCAAAAAGATGTATGGTACTGGCCATTTCTTAAATAAGGAAGGGCCAGTCCCCACCCTGAAGTGATTAGTTATTGCCCAGCATATATATTGGGTGATGCAAGGAATATGAAAATGATCCCCAATTAGTTTAGTGTGGAAACTTCTGATAATGTTTTAATAATATTGGCTCTATGCAAAAAATTATCTTTTTTCTCAATAATTAACACTTGTGAAAGGTGTAATGTGTATTTATTATGTTGCGATAATGGCACATGGGCAGAATAAGGGTTTGTGTATGCATGAAAATGTTTTCATCTGCATGTTGACTTTTAATTCTTTTTTTTTTTTTAAATGCTGAACGATAAGATTTATTATAAATTAAAATAAAAAGATGGGTTATTCCTCCAGAGTGGCCGTGGTAATTTCCTCAATGACATGGTGAAATGTTTAGGTTGCGTGCAGAAATGAAAACTGCGCTACTTGCTTGGTACCTGCAGATCTTTGTAAAGTAAATTTGCAGCATATGGAAAGATTCTTTGCAGAATTTGCAGAAGTTTACCTGGTGTGCATATGTATCTGTGTATAAGTCAAATTAATTTGCTTTTAAGTGAAAGTAAGTGAAGAAAAAATACTAATTACACCCAGATCCAGTGCAAAATGGTTTCAGTTTCTTGAACAGGACACCTAGATGTGAATCATCATATTTTCACTGTCAGAAAAACCTGAGTGGTTTTTCCCTCAGGGTAACAAAGGTATATGTCAACTGTCTGAATATGAAAGCTCAGTGAAGGCAACACACATTAGTTTTACCATGAGGTAAACTTCTTCAGGTCAAGCCCAGGCAGGGGGACAACACTCATCTTGGCAAGTCACCTCATGGTAAAACTTGTAGTGCCTCATGGTCACTATTTTTGTACCTTAAGGTAGCTGACGTGCATCTTCGGTACCCTGAGGTAAAAATGCCGCTTCTTTATCAGCAACCACCAGCCCTTGGATGCATACGTGCAGGCCAACACTGTGCTCCCTGGCCATCCCCAGGTGTGACAGTCAGCCTGTACCTTTGCCTACCCCATCTCTTTCTGCCTTTCCAGCGCGCTTCATGACAGAATGTAAGTCCAGCATCCCTCATGAATTCATTTCAACCCGCTTCTTTCAATAAGCCTGGCTCGTAACAAATTTGCAGTCTGTCAGAGGTGTCCTTTTAACTAGTTTTGGAAAGATGTAATATCACTGGAAATCACTGCATGGTGTGTATTCTGCAGCCCTGAATGCACTGTAGGCACTGAGGGCTCCTTGCATCATGCTTTTCTCCTCGTGGGCTCTCTCCAGGCTCCTCTCCCATCTATGGCATCTTTAGGTGTTCCTGCTGGCCACAGTTTTGCCCTCTTGTTCTTGGAATATTCCCATTTTCATCTCTACCAGGAAACAGGGCCTTCCTTATCTCTCTCTCTCATCTCTCTGTCATTCGCTGAAGGTCCCTTATTTGTTCCTGTGCTAGGAGCTGGGAATACACTTTTCCTTCCCACCAACCTGATCTCCCAGACAGAACAAAAAGTAGTAAATTATTCAGGTGCCCACATTTTAGCTGTAATGGGGTGAGAAGCAGATGGTTAATAGCAACTGTTATTTTTCTTTTCAGTATATAAGCCATTGCAAGGGGAAATAAAGGTGTTGGTTTGGCTAGGGAGAGGCAAGGGATTGCATGCATCCCGCACTTTTCTCTTTGGGTGAGCGGGTTGTCATCAAAATCATATGGTCTGTGCTTTGATTTGTAGAACTTCTCCCGAACATTGGGCTTGCCTGGAGATGACATTCAAAAGTTCCCATATTACAGGCAGACAGATGAATGCCCTCAAGCTGAAAGTAAGACCTTGCTTGACTCAGAAAACTAATGTCATTTTCCTGGTGTTGTTATTGAAGGTAGTGTTATACTCCTGTGTATCTGAACATGACAGCAGTTACAGCATGGGTAAGTGCTTATAATCGGCTGTGATAGTGTTTATTTTAGAAGTCGAGAGAATCACAAGAAACCTGCTTGCTGAATGATTTTATCGGGGAAAACTGTTGCCTTACAGCTATGTAAACTTACAGACAACCAGAAAGAAAATGATGTGGTACCAAGGCATCGCAACACCTTAGATACATTCTATGTTCTAGGTGTGGAAAACGTCTCAATTCAGGAGGTTTTATTCAAGAGTGCTATTTGCTTGTCAACTACTCTTTTTTACTTCTGTCACAGTTTGCCTTCCCCTGGTGAGAAGTTGTGTTTTCCCATCTCCACTTCCCCTACAACTCAAAATGTGTAGCATTCCAGTGTACCTCTGCCACCACTCTATGTTCCCGTTATTGAGTTATTCTTCAATATCGATCATTGTCTTCTATCACAAAGCTTTAGCAGCAAAGGGCCAGAGTATTCTGATCACATCTCTTTGACTCCCTAGATGTGACTCTAAGCTCTGCTAAACCTGCCCAGGATCAAACTCTTGATTTGTTTGTGAGTTCAGACTTCTTATCCCCAGGTCCTGTGAGCGATCTCTTCATGTGGGTGGCCTGTGTGCTAAAAGGTTGGGCCTTGCATATTTCTAGCCAAGTCACGTGTGGGCCTCTGGAATCTCAGAAATTTTCCACTTGATAGAAGAAGGGGACTTCAGAAGCACTGCTATAAGTGCTTAGAAATATAGGGTGAGAAAATGTTTCAGTGTGCTGATACCCTACTCTCCTGCTTGCTTTTGGAAAATGGTGGTATATTTCTTTGAAACTGCAGCTTGGTGTACTTAGTGGGTGTGGGCTGGTTTTGACCAGAGTTTACTCGGCTGTCACAGAAATGCCACGAGGGCTTGGAAAGCTGCAAGATGCAACTTTAAACTTGCATCAGTTACATCAGTATGCCTGGTCTTCGGTGAATTTTGAATTGACCCTTGTGTTATGATGAGAGCTTCCTGAGGTTCAGGATACTGTGAAGGGAACTCTGCCCCTTAGAAATCACTATGTTAAAGGTTCAGCAGATGTATCGAATGAACGACTTTTGGATTCCTGGGTTTAAAATGCAAGTCATGGTTTTTGACATAAGTACAGGCTTATATTATTAGTGAATGGTCTCAGCAGAGGCAAAATACCATTTACAGGTGAGAGGAATGATCAGCTTCCTTTGCCTTTAAGGAAAACATTTTCAGATTTTCACAAGTAGATATGAGTTTACAGTTCTTGAACACAAACGACTTAGGTAAAGGCTTCTGTAAGCAATATGGTGGGTCATTAAAGGTCCACAGAGGAGGCAGTAAGTGGTGACAAGTATCTGCAGGTGAAAGCCAAGTAGATAAATATAAGGTACTTTGGCACCTGTTTTCTTATCTAACCTTTTAAGATTGTCATTAACAGTTTCCTGTTTATCCTTCAGTTGAAATCTCTGCTCACCTTGAAGAAGCCGATTGTTCAGTGAGAAGACTCATTAGGAACTACATCTTGCTCCATCTCAGCAATTGGGCAGTCAGCCCTGAGGTTTTATTCCCAGTTCTGGCTGCTTTGCTTAACAAAATGTTGCTGAAGCCTGGTGTCTTTGGCCATCAGAATTTATTTTCTTTAAAGGTAAAGGTTGTGTGGTTTTCATTTAAAAAAAAAATTTTCTTTTCTTCTGTTTCTTTCTTTGGGCCCATTTTAAGATTAAAACCAAGAGGTATCTCAGGGGGTATATGGTCAGCTCACGTTATACAAAATTACACACAGTAGGAAATCTGGGGACTTCTCTCTCTTGCTTCAGTGACTCTAGCAGCTTGCCCAGCAATCCTACAGTGACATGTTGTAAGGGTCATGGGTTTGGAGCACAGCCAGCAGTGGTGTTAGGAAGCAGAATTCCTTATGACTCCACCATGATTTTGTTTTGTTTTGGTTTGTTTTTTTTTTGGTTATTGGCCCAGCGCAGGCAGCAAAAGTAGCGTGTCTGAACGTGTTTCCTTGTCTGTTCTGTTGGTTACCCACTTTCTTCTCCCCCAGTTCAGGGAAAGTTGTGAAGAAAGGTTTGCCTGTGCCCAGCAGCACTGCAGGTGTCTGTCCCTCTGAAAGAGTCCCAGCACTGTGGGCGTGCTGGAAAGAAAAATCCCCAGTGACTTCACCCTGCTTGGCTTGTGGTGGTTACTCACAATGAGGTCATATTTTTTTCTATTTTTTCTTTCTTTTTTTTTTTTTTTTTTTTTTTTAGCTCTGCATGTTTAATGCTACATCTGGGTTTTTGCATATGAGTGAAACTGCAGCTCCGGGACTGATTCAGGGAGTTTTCTCTGCAGAGTAGTTTTGGTGAGTAAACACAGATAAGAGGAAGCTGGGTTAATCCAATAACTCCTCCCTCAAGGGCAGGTGCAGCAATGTGGCTCAAGGTACGGAACAGAGGAAATGCCTTGTTGACACAGGTGATCAGAGAAAAGTGGCCAAAATTGATATAATGATATTAGTTTGCAATGCAAAGCCCTGCTTTCTCAAGGCTGCTATTTTCAGCCCTCTGTAGCACGTCTCTGTTCTTTCATCTCCGTTTGGTCAGGCATCCTGTTCTGAGTGAGTTCCCAGCTCCTCTTCATGATCTCTCAGTAGCTGCGTTGCTGCAGTGCAGCTTGGACTGTGCGGTGTTAACCTATGAAGATTATTAAAATAAACTCTGAGTCATATTTGAGCTGTATGTGGGATAAGATGGTTATCAAGGTTTATTTTTTCTTATAATTAGGTCTCTTAAACATTGCCTCATTAGATGTCTTCTGTGACTGTTGGAAAAGTCCTCAGGGGTCTAGCGGTTGTGTGTTTTCAAGGGAAGTTCACGTGATAAATAGCATACTTGCCACTCTGTGAAGGTGGTGGGTTTTCTTTTTTTTTTTTTTTAATTAATGACAATTAAAACCAGGCATTTATCTTAAATCCTTGGGTTTTGTCCTGAATTCTCTCCAGCCGTTCCGCTGCTGTTGCAGCTCTGGTATTCTATAGCAAGTAAGAACATAACATTACAACTCTCTACTCACACGTGGGAGATGGGGGAACTGCATTAAGAGCCCATCAGATAGGAAGGTAAGAGGCTGCTTAGGTTTGTATGGAGCCACTTCCAAGTTTGGCAAGCGGGGCTGGAGTGCCTTGGCCTGGACTGAACTCTTAACTCCTGTCAGCACTGCTAGCTTTGTAATGGCTCTAAGCAACTCCTTTCCATTGTGTCCTTGAATGTTTAGCACACAGGGTTTCAGGCGTGGCCCATCTTTGTCTCTGTGGTATCCCTCTCCTTTCCCCATGCTGAAGGGGCTGCCTGGGGAGTAAGCACCGTATGCTTTCCCCTGCTCTGCGCTAGCGCGAGCTTTCTGTGTTGCCTGTCCCTTGCCCTCCGTTGCTCACGTGGCTGTCCGCTGGCTCACCTCCACTTCTCAGTGCCTCTATCTGATAAGACCGGTGCTGTTTAGATACGTTTTTGGGAGGTGTCGGAAAAATATCCAAGGAGACATAGTTCTTTCTTTAGTCATCTTTTCTTCTAACCTCAATCAGGAAGTCTTGCTCTTCAAATTCTGCTTCTCCAGTGGTCACCACAGTTCTTGCCTCCTCCTGTCTCTGCCCTTGCTTCCCCTTCAAAAACAGGAATAACTGGCTTGCTGCTCCTGCTCAGAGCTGGTGGGACACCACAGGTGAAGTAGGAACTGCTCTGAGAGGAAAAAAAAAAAAAAGGATGTTGCTGGTCCTCTGAGGCATACCTCTGCCTTTCTGCTTTCCACTGTGGAATTATCTCTAACTGCCACAAGTTTTAGGTGAGGTGGTTAGATAGAGTTAACTGCATAATATGATCTCTCCAGTGATAGCTTTTACAGTCAAACGTTGCAAAGTTTTTCCATTTCTTTCTTCATTTTTTTCCTCTTTGTATTCTCTTTTTGTTTGCTAATGATGAGGTATCTAGAAGGTATTTTTAGAAAGACTAGTGAATCCAGGATGCTCACAACCTTTAGTAGAAATGCCTTTTTTTTTTTTTTCTGCAAATCTGTGCCAAAGGTTCATACATTATTTAATACTTGTCAGTATTCTCCTCAATTCAAGAGTTTCAGCCATGTAGTCAGGGACGAGTAGGAAATAATATGTGGTATAAGTGATCACTGCTCTATCAGGAGCAATGAGTAGTGAGCAGAAACCATGAGGCTGGGACTTGTTTCTCTGCATGACTTGATGGATTGACCTGTGATTAATCTGTGAACAGGAAGAAAAGGGGGATAATTAACAACAAACATGAAATCTGGAATGCATAATTTGACCAGTCGAAGCCGCAGATTAGCTGTTTTTTCGGATTCAGAGACTATTTGGAAAGGTTAAAGCTAGGAGGAGTTCTGGAATAGGCTGCATCAGCAAACTGGTACATTATTTACTCTGGCAAGGTTTTCAGCAGTAGGGAAAGCTATTCCAGGAGGTGTTAGTCTGGGCATGGTCAGCACTGGCTCAGAGTTTGTATAAAATGCAGATTCAGGAGATTACTGGGCACAGAAGCAGACTTTAGGAGTTGTAAGGCACCTCGGAACGTCAGCCTGTTGGACTATTGAATCTGCTGAGACGTTCTGTTCTCCTCTCTGGAAAAGAGGAACTGGCCCATCCTGTGGAATGACTAACAAATTGTCCCTGAGGACTTGCCAGTTAGGTAGGAAAATGTTATTTACCTTTAAAAAAAAAAAAAACCCAAACAAAAAAGGCAATGATTTTTACGCACATTCAAGATGCTAATAATAAACTGTCAGTGGAGTTCTGCCGTCTGCTCATAACTGTGGTCATCTCTTCTCCGCAGTATGACTGAGTGTTAGCATTTGTCATTTCACCCAAACTACTCATGCACTAAAACTAACAATTTGGCCATCACATCTCTCCTGGGAGGTTTGGATGTGAATCATGGAAGAGGTTTGTGTCCGTGCCACAAGTCATGGGAATTGTGGAAGGAAATTATTATATGCTAGATTTGTTTTATAGTAAACCACATACTGTCCTAGAGTTAGGCCCCTACTTTACGTTCTCAGGAGCCAAGTCAAGGACTCCGAACTCAGATGAAATTCCTCTTGCAGTTGGAAAGTTTGGCTGTCCCAAACATAATTCAGGTTTTCACTTGGCTTCTTGTTTATGGTTTCTTTTCTTTCCCATATATTTTCTCTTTGGATTCGGGCTTGCTCTTTCACATGAAAAATCTGCCTTGATTCCTTGAGTGGCTGGTCAGTACTTTTCTTTCGGTACTTCTTTTTCTTCTCTTTCATATAGTTATTTTGTTGAGCATCCTCACTTCCCATTCTGATCCATATGGGTTTTTTTTGGTTTTGTTTTTTTTTTTTTCTTTCCTCCTGCAATCTCACAGGGGAAGCAAGGGTTATGAACATCTTTCTGGAGATGGCAGATATCTGGGGTAGGCCCTGTTTAAGGCTGGATTTTTAGTACACCCTGCCCCAGGAGCTGAGGGCGTTCAGTACATCACACACATAAACTAGCTGAAGAGCCAGTGGACTCAGCTGCAGCAGAGCTCACGTTTGCTCTGTGATTGTCCACTCTGTAGACTGATAAACCCTGTGCACTGATTTCCAAACTGTAGAAATTTCATTAGTATGCCTTAAAAAAACAAACACCACCTCCTCTCCCCCTAAAAAACACCCACCTGCCCCCCCCCCCCCCAAAAAAAAAAGGCAAACCAAAAAGAAAACAAACAAACGACCAAACAACCCTCCAAAACCCAACCATAAGCCCCAAACTCTGCAGAAGGGAGAGCAAAACTTCCAGGGAGATACTGGGTTCATTCTGCCTGAAATGTATTGTCTGCAATATCTCAGGTAAGGTCTTCTGCAGGGAAGTAAAATAGTTTGTGGGAAGAACTCTTAAACTAGCTTTGCAGAATCAACATGATATTTTATTGTTTTGTAGAACTTGCTTTTACATATGAAAAATAATTAAAAAGGGAATACAATTAAGCTGAAAGTAACTAAGGCTGGATAGATTCACCATAGGAAGTGATGACATCTGGGGCTTAACAAAACCCAACCTGTCATGTTCATCCAAATGGTATTTTGAGATATGTACTGAGCTTAAAAGAACTAATATTCCATTTGAAAAGAATAAAAGATACTATTTTGGATCTTATTCTTTTCTGAGGCACAGCTGAATGGAGAAACCAAGCTTTTTCCATACAGATATATGAGACAGAATTCATACTCCACCAAATGAGACCTTTACGCTTCCACCTGCATATTATGACTCTAATAAACACGTTATCAGCTCATGAAAATGATGGCAAACAGGTGACTGGAGGATTTGATAAGTCAGCAGCAAAGATTAACAGATTTTTCTCAGGGAAAAGCTTCGAGAGATTCCTTTATTTAAAACAATTGCAGCATGTGAATTTACTGCACTTAAATCATTACTGGCAATTAGTATGTGTCAGAAGGGTTGCAGCTGGCTCCAATTACAGGTAGGGCTTTTAGAAGCTGAACTTAATTGTACATGTGATAGTGAGAGGCTGAGGAATGCATACCAGCATAATGGTGCTCCCAGTGCAGAAAGGAGGGCAAGATGTTATGAGCCAGGACCTGATTATTCTAACTGGGCTAGTCCCTGCCTCCTGGGAAATAGATATCATAGGGGAAAAGTGCTGGGAATGCAGCAGTTCACCTTGCTGAGCTTCTTCGGTGGTGGGGAGAGCTTAGAAACTATGCAATACCTCTCATTTGTCCCTCTGCAGTAGGTTTGCCCAATTTAAGGTCTTGCAAGTCAAATCCAACCTGGGCTGCGTAACTCATCCAGCTTGAGGCCAGTTCCCTGCTGCCTCAGAGTCCCTGCAGCTGTAGGCTGGGAGTGGTTTGCAGGCTGCCTGGGTTTTTTGATGGGACACTCCCTCTTGTGTAATTGTCACATGTGAAAAACTCTTTCCTTGTATGATGGCAGTATGTTGGATGCTGGTATAAGGACTTGTGGACTTTTATCCATGTGCTTGGGATGCTTCAGCTCTAGTCGCTTTACCAGGACCTCTCTCAGTTGCATGGTGGGGCTATGGCCATACACCTTCACCCTGAGGTGATGGTCATGGACCAAGGTGACTTTTTTGTCTTTCCAGTTCTCTCTCTGGTTGTGTGTGTTTCTTCTCATATGGCAAAATAGTGATGTTTTGAATAGAAGATTAAGACATGTCTGATCGTACGTTAGGAATGGGGATCACCCTATGTGCGTTTTCATACTTCCCTAAGAAGCAATGTGGTCCACCTTGCCAGAGAAACTTATCTTAGGTGCTCTTGAAATTCCAGTTATATTGGTGATTAGTATCTCCTCATGAGCTGTGTTGCTTTGCCTAACTCCTGTGCCCTGTTACAGAAGCCTTAAAGTGTGGAGGATAAGTATTAATATTCCCATTTAGGGATTCAATGTTGCATATAAACTTGATGTGTGTCCCTCTGTCAAGATGACGCCCTCAGCTGGAGCCCAAGCTTACTGCTGGCTTGTGGAGGGGCTTGTGTACATTTAGTGGAGGAAGGGAGAGAGCGGAAAGCATGATACCTTTTTGTCTCTTTCCTTCCCTCTCTCGAATGTCCACTGGAGGAGAGAGGTTAAACCTTTGTGATCTGTGTACTCCTGAGTCTTAGCTTCCTTTTTCCAATAGAAAGTTGTATCTAGCCTATTGCATTTAGAAATATTTTCTTGGAAAATTTCAACTGTATGTTACTACTTCAGCTGAACTTATTCATAAGCTGTGGTATGACTATATTTGTGTCTCCTCGTTCATTAGCCAGCAAATAGCACTTGTGTGGGCAGAAGGCAGGCATTCTGCAGTGTGCTTGTACTTGGGCTGATGCATGGAGCGCAAGCATCCTATTGATTCTTTGTATTGCTCATAAACCCATGTTTGATCAGCAGGACATCTACCATGAAACTCATTAGAGCTGCTATTTTGGGAAAGCAGGGTGATGTTTCACATACCATGTGCTAATGTGAAAAGGATGCCATGCTTGTAAAACTAAACTGAAACTTTGTTGGAGAAGCATTAAGCATTCCAGCAGTGCACACAGACCGACTTTCCAGTAATTCCTCCAAAGTCTTCCCTCTTACAACTTTTCTACTTACATCCAAGTTCCATAAATGTTGCCATAATGTTGATAATCTGTTTTAAATCCCTAGCTCCTTCTCTGTGTTTTTGAGATGGTAACAGTAATAAAGTAATGACAGGGACCTGGGAAAAAAGAATCTGGGATTCCCAAACTCTTCCTATGTTACTGTACTTTTCTTAATATCAGCACCAACAGAGGTACTTGCTGCTGCATGCTCAGCTAGTATAGTTGTTTGGAAATTGTATTAGTTTGTTGTATGAGGCCCTTGCAAACAGAAATGCTGCTGACTCTGTGATTTGTTCAAAAGCAGCAGACCCATTTTTGACACAAATACATGCTGCCTCTACAAGAAACGATCTGTCATAAGTCCAGTAGCTAATGGTCTGTTCTGCCCCATTTCTTACAGCTCATAGAGTGCCCGCAGTGCTGTGGGGCCTGTGGCTGGTGCTCCTAAACACCACCATGTTGCCACACAATGGCACCTCTAGCATCACCTCAACTGGGTTGTGCACTGCTTGTCACTGTCAGTTCCTGGGCACGGAAGTGCCAACACAGGAGACAGAAATCCAAAAGAAACTTTGAATTATGTTAAAGCAGCACTTTCCCAGCTTTGTCTCAGTGTCTCAAGAGAGAGGCCCGTTGTACATACGAGAGGGATGTCATATTTGGGGCACTTAGAGCCATGCAGCACAATGGAATGCGCAGGAATGTTTGGAGGTGAACTGTATTAGCCGTTATTGATGCTAAACCTAACATTTTATTCTCCTTAACTGTGCACAGAGAGCTGAACTTCAGCATTGCTGGGCCTAGAGAGGGGCAGCAGAAAACATAAAAGGTAAAGGAGCAGTGCTCATTGGGCACACGTCCCTTCTCATAGACTCTCTGGAGGCCACGAGAGGGTCAGGGCAGGGCTGTCTGGGATGCTGCAGGGCCATGGGGCTGTCCTGTTGTCACCTCCCTACAAGTGCCCTGCTGGCATTGTCTTAGGGCTGTGAGCTGCCTTCAACCTCTTCGGTAGATTTGGTGTTGGCAACTCCATGTAGTTCCTGCAGCTCTCCACACATACCAGAAAGAGACAGCTCCTTTTATTTTTTAAAATGAAAGCAGAGATGATCGTCTTGTAAAGTAATTGCTGGGATGATTTTGCCTTCTAAGAAACAAAGCATTACTGTTCTTAATGCAAATTTAAACAAATGCAACACTGCTCTTTATGGAAACTGCCATGGGCTATGCAAGAAAGTTCATGTCATGAGACAACCAGGCTGCTAATGGGCTGTCCTGGGTCTTGTTGGACACATCTCTTTGAGGACTCCAAGAACTGTACAGCTGTCTTTTAATTATATTTCCACAGCTGAGTACCCTTCTTGCTTTGTGGGAACAACCTCCATCTTAGGCAATTCACTGTGAAGAATGGAGTTTGCAAATAGATTTCTCTCCCTTAGTGGATTTATTTAATGGGAAAAGGTTCTGGGGAAGTAAATCCAGCCTCCCACATGGGACTTATTCTTTCACGTGCAGGACTCCAGCAATTTGTTCTGCTCTCCCACAACTCATCTATTAGAACTTAGGAGCAGTACAAGAGACTTAAAGATAGACCATTACAGTACTAAATAAGGAAGGAACTCCTTGTCCTTCTTTAGTGTTGAGTCCTTCTTCATTGTTTTCTTTTGTCTTTAGTCATTATAGTCATATCACTTACCAGCATTGACTGTACAGATCTGTTGGGGACTTTTGGTGAGAGCTGGGATCTGGGAGGAGAACTTTTGTAATCCTGCCAGCTGCTCTGACTTTGTGTCCTGGGGCATATCATTTTGGCTTTCTGGGGTCCTGTACAGTATACCATGAAACAGCTATAGCAGTATCTATATAGAGAAGCATAATGGCATATGAGAACTGCAGATGCATAAAATTACCTGTAAGTTCTTCAATGAAAAACACGCTCTAAATATAAATTATTGCCTTCAATTTCAATCTGTTTATGGCTTTGGACAATGTATACCAACAACAAGAGCTTTTCTTCTCTGCAGCAGTCCTATCTCTGTGAAGCTACTCAGCTTCAGAGACTCAAAGCTCCTTACATGGCTCTTCTTCCTCTCTCTTACACGCTCCCAAATGATGCTGTCTAAAATGACTTTATTTCTAACAGTCTGCAGCACATTCGTGATTATACCTTGTGCCTGAACAGAAAAGCCAAGAAGGCTTTTGGTTGGACTGCAATTCTTTTTGAAGAATGAGAGCTCTGATGACAAGACGTGAGGATCCTGGGGTTTTGGGAACAACACTGGCTATTGCAAAACTTTGGATAAAAACAGGGAGTCAACAATGCTTGAGGTCACTTTATTTTTTATTTTTTTTGTCCCCATTGAAGACAACAGCAACTGAAATGATTCTTACTTGGCAAAGAAGCCTCCTTCTGTTTCCGTTTTACCTTTAATAACCTGCCTTCTTGTCTCCTTACATTCCTCAAGCTGTGATAGCATGGAGTTCCCTTACAGCCCAGGTGGCATTTTGAAAGCCACAGGACATGTCTGTCTTCCTTAAAAATCTGTCTAGTGAAAAAGCAGTTTCTTATTTTCACAGGTTTGTTGTCCCCCGTGTGGGAGGCAGTCCCTATTTTGTTTCCTCCACTGCCATTCTCATCCCCCATGTTTCCTTTACAATGTCTTCTCTGTGTTTGGGCATCAATGGCTGGGCTTCACCCTCCTCGGGGCTCCAACTGGTGGGGATTTGCCTTAACAGCCAGTCCTTTCGTAGCAGGGCTTTTTCTAAGACCTCTTGCTCCCTTGGGAGAAGCTGTCAGCCCACACAGCTTGTCTTGAACAAGGGAATATTTGAAGGTTTTACTTAACTCACTTTCACCGTTTTTCACAGATTAGTATTTTTTTTAAACCCCGTTATGTTGTTTTAATTGAGTCTTGCCACCAAAACAAATGAACATTGTGTCACCACATCTCAGTTCCTTTCATACAACCACAGCTAAGAGAGTTTGGAGACGGTGCTACCTGCAGAAATGTTGAAGCCAATGTTATGTATAATCGTGATGGATTACATTCAAGCTACTCCATACATAAATCTGGTCACACCAGAACAAGAACTGTGGAAACTATATAACATTAATGTATGCTCATTACATTCCTCCTTTCACAGGCTCCAAGGCTGTCAGGGGGGTGGGGAACATCGAGTAACGAGGAGTTAGATTTAAACATTTTACTAGAAACCATTGCAGTTCTTCATCAAAAAGGGGGTGCCCTGTAAAAAAACAGTGCTTCTGTCATGTACAATGGCTGCTAAGCAGTAATGACTTCTACGTTTGTTTTCTTTTTATTGGTTGCAAAGAAGCTTTTCTCATTTTGTAAGTTTATTGAAAAAGGCAAGATTTAAAAAAAACCCAACACCTTGCAAACTGTTTAAAATTTATAGTGCAGCTTTCTACTCCCTTTGAAACCAAAGACAAATTTCCTACTGATTTTATCAGGAGCAGTATAAAGCCCTAAAAAGATAAGTAATGTTCTTTCTACCTCCTGTGGAAATGTGTCATGGGGTTCCTCCATGGATGGTATTGGCTATATCTTTACAAGCATACACCAAGGACTGAATTTGGCCCTGCAGTTTACATTTTGTTTATTTAATTCACAGAACCTCTACTCAAAATGAAGGCCTAACTGGCACGCAAAGCGGGGAGGAGGAATATAGAGCAGGCAGCCACGTAAGGTAGAGTGTCTCCCTCCATGATTAGGGGGTGGCTGGAGCAGGAGATCAGTACCCGGAGTGACACTCTGAAGCTGCAGTGCCTTGTGTTGGCGCTTATGTCTCTTGTACCGCTTGTTTTCCAGAGACGATGAGTGGTCAGGGCCCCTAAAAATCCTCTCTTTTTCAGGGGAGTAAGTGTGGATTCAGTCATCTAACTGAAGTCCTAGATTTGAAACTTTTGCTGAGGAGCTTGGCTGGTTCAGGTGGAGGACGCCATGTTACATCAGGTATTTTTCAGAGAAGAGAAGGGAATTTCCTTTCCAGGCAGAATGAGCAGGCAGATCTGTTACTGACAACCAAGTCTGTGGTTTATTTAACTGTTTTTTTGTGTGCTGAAGGCCCTAGCTGGTGATAGGGCTGACAGGCTCCATTGCCAGCAGCTTACTGGTCGCACTATGGCTTATATCTGACTTCCTACGTCTGCAAGTGCTGCCAGCACTAAGATTTCGCAATGCTTGGGACACAACCACTGTGATGAAGGAGGGTGGCTTCTAACTGAATTCAGGCAGAGCGAGAGGCTGTAAGGAAGAGTGGCTTTCTGCAGATGGGAAAGCCACTCATCGGAGGAGAGCTGCCCCTGCTTTTCATTTACAGAGCCCACTGCCCTTGCTGAGTCTATTGTTGGTCTCTTATGCCCTGAAATGTTTCTTTCCCAACTCAAGATATTTTTGACTTTGCATCTTCCACTTGGGTGTGATTTGGCATGGCGATTCTTGTCTCTCTTACCTTCAGACTGAATTCCTGAAATGGAGGATGAGGATGGAGGCAAATTGGAGACTCAGCTTGTGCAAATACGACATGTTTGTATCCTTGGGAAGACGAGCCACTACCACCCCAAGCCTTGTCATTCCTCCTGGCTATTGGCTGTAGTCTGGTTCATCAGAGCCACGCATTAGTTACTACCATCCTTGATTCACTACAGCCAAGTCTTCTAGGCCAGGTTGTGCTAATGAAAGCTACTGTTTAGTCACCTTTGCCCTGTGATTCATGCACCTGTATTGTCATGCAATTACGTTCCTGCCTCTGAGCTTGCCAGTCAGCGTGCTGTTCTTGTGTTAATAATAGACGCTGGGCCCCTCAGTGTTGCTTCTTGTTCTGCTGAGTTTGGTTTTGAGAAATGCTATCCACCTCCCACTTCAGCTAAAGCAAAGGGCAGTGTTGTATGCAAAGAGAGAGAATTTTAGAGTCCTTTATAGACCTTCAAGTATAAATATAAATGATATTTGCAGTTATAAATAAACATAGAATAGCATATTGATAAGCCTCAGCTTTTAATACCGTTATATGTGTTGACACTCGAGTTTTGTCTCCAATCAAGAATAGGTATTTTCACTGCCGAGATGTCCAGGGGTTGCTTTCTGGTGTGAGCTCCCTCTTGGCGATTCAGTTCTCTGGGCTCCTAACCAGTTGGTTTGCTCAAGGTGTTGTAGCTGCTGTTATCCTTGAGAGTAACACACAGGTCATGACTGATATAGATAACAAAGCAGACGCTGTTTAAAAAAAAACCCCTCAGTTCTGAGAGCCGATGTTGTTAATAATCCTTGATCTTCACCTGCTGCTTGCAAACTTGACAGTGTGCTTCAAAGGTAGACTATTGGTATTTGCTGTTTAAACTAACAGGCAGCCATGCTGTGGGATGTGTGTTGGGATATTATTAGGATCACGATTACTGAACCGTGTTATAA
Source organism: Rissa tridactyla (assembly GCF_028500815.1). Taxonomy (NCBI): domain Eukaryota; kingdom Metazoa; phylum Chordata; class Aves; order Charadriiformes; family Laridae; genus Rissa; species Rissa tridactyla. The sequence continues at coordinate 109,569,404 of NC_071468.1, read as the reverse complement.
TCTAACCTGAGATCACATCTGAGATTTCCCAGTCAACGTGGGACTCCCTCAGATCGGGTAGCTGTTGAAGCTCAAGTTGGTGGTCACAGAAAACAGGAAGAATTTGAAATTGGGTTTGGAGTTGGTGATGTGACTCTGTCTGTAATGATGATAGATACGTCAGGGACTTACTGAATTTTTGTACTAGTTTTTTAAAGGTGGGCCTAGATATGAAGACTATTTCTGAGTTTTTCTGATTCTTCATCGTAATTGTATTCAGCTCAATTCTACAAGGGTAAATTGGCATGAGAGAACTCGGACAGAAGAGAAGCATAAGTAGGACAAAACAAATGCTCATCATGTTACAAGACCATATGGGTAGATTCAGCCCTACCTAAATGTGAGGGCTGCACCCCGATAGCCTCTGCCACGTTCCATCAAGTGAATGGTGCTGGATTCCCTACTCCTGGGGAGAAAAAAGTCGTCTTGTTGTGCACCCTTGTGAAGCTGCGTCTGTAGGACAGACTGTATTTATTATGTGCGTGTTGGAAAAATGAAGTAAAGAAAGGGAAAGAGGTTATAAACATAAAGAAATGTGTACATTTGTTTTCCACACAGCATGCTACATATAGCACTGTCAGGCTAATTGGTAGTGGACTGCATGACTCCAGGCTCAGTTTAAATCCTGAAATTCCAAGACAGGAGGGCTTCTTTTGAACTTGCTGAGTGAGAGAGACTGAATTTTATATGCATTTGAAGCTGATTTCAGATCTGACCCTTGCAGTAAAAACATGTGTAGGACATGGTGGACATCGGATTTGTGATATGCACCTGGGTACTTTATTCTGTAGCATAAGTTGATAATGCACCCAGGCAGCACACACAATGCTTCTTGGGCCAAATTCCGAACAGATATGCAAGGATGGGAATGAAGCTTCAGCATGGAGAAGTTGAACAGAGTCTCAGGCTTTTCCCATAGGCATGAACAAATCCCTTGAAGCCTCTCCCTTTCTAATTTTAGTGATAGTAATGGTGCTTTTGCAGGAATTTATAATTGCTGTTGATTTCTTTACTTATAACTTGTGTGACCTGTTTAAACAGCATTGCAGTTCTGCAGTTCTTTTGCAACATCTTTGGAGGGCATTAAATCCATATGACAGGCCTGACCCCGGGGGAGTTGACATGGGTTCAAAAAGTCTTATTCGCTCATTCTTTCTACAACCCAAGGACAGCCACCATGTTTTGCACCTGGAGTTTGTCCAAGGCACAAATATCTCTTTCCATCTTCCTGCTCTGAAAGGATCTGAAGGGGTTATACACACTTCTTCTCTAAAAGAATGCCTTTGTTTTTGCTGTCACTGCCATAAGTGCTTCCCTGTGAGTCCTCGGATATAGGAAAGGATTGCACTTCTGGAAGTGGAACATCTATATATTTTCCCTTGCAGCACGCTAGGTTAAAGATAACATGATGTTAATTTCCTATTGCTGTAATATCCTTGTGGAAAAGTGGGTGTATTTCTGGAATAGAAGCATAGTGCAGAAACTCAGTAGAAGTTTAATCCCCTGGTCTGCCACAGACTGTCAGTGTGCCCTTGAGCAAGTTCTTTGGTCTCTGTGTAACTCAATTTCTTATGAGTACAATTAAAATAAGGACACTTCCCTATTGTATTTGAATGCTGGGGTGAGAAGTGCATGAAAGACTGTAAAATACTTAGTCTGCAATAGCCAAGCCATATAAACCATTAAGGTAGCTGTTAGGATACCTGAATAAACAATTTGAATAAACCCAGAAGAGCCTGGGTTCTCCATGAGGTGTTGCAGCCATTGCTGAGCCTGCCTGTGCCAGCATGCTGTACCTCCTTGTACATCACTGTTAATCAACATTTCCCTTCCTGAAAGGATTTGTTGAAGGAGCACTGTTTTACTCCATCTCAGACAATGCAGGTTGGCTAACATCTCTGGGATTGCTCATCCCAGACAGTAAACTCTGAAATGATGCTAATACCTCGTAAGGGACCGGCTAGCCTGAGGATCCCACTGGTACTTGGGCACTAAGTGGAGATGGTCAGGGTGTCTGTACTGTCATAGATCAACACACTTCATTGTAGTCCTCCACATACTGCAACTTGCATCAGATCTGTCCTGTTAAATCAGTGGAATTATTTAAATAAATTATTTTTATTAATTTATTATATGAAAAATTTTAGAGCAAATTCCTTTGATGTGTGATATCCTAATCACACCCGCAGGGCATTAGCAGGCACAAGGCACATCTGAGTGTCTCTAATTCCCTAGTGGTGTGATTATATCTCATAATATTCACAACCCCCTGGAGCTTCTTTACTGGTATAAATAAATCAATTATTTAAGTCAAATACTTTGATCATTAGAAGCTGCCAGTGAGTGCTTGAATGCCTGAGCTGTGCGATTCACCAGGAATGCTCTTGCCTCTCAAAATGCTGAGCAGCCGAGCTGAGTGCTACCAGCACTTCATTTCAATCTGCTGTATAAATTAGATTAGAAGTCAGTTTCCAATACTTCATCCTGGATAGCAAGGAAGGGAGAACTTTACAGGGGTGGAATTATGAGATATTGCTGCCAACAGATCCTTTTATCATTTAACACTGCTGTCATAGGTTAAATATGAGCTACTGTTCATATTAACTAATAGCTATTATACAGAAAACTGACACAGGGATTCCAGCTAATGCACCATGAACCTGGTTCACACAAACTGCATCATATTAACTATTATTTGCACATATGGATGGAAAGGAGTTTTGAGTCACTTGGGATATATGGCAAATTAGCATTTTATATCATATTAATGAAGTGCTAATTGCTCCTTGCAACCTTTTTTTGTGCAAATTGAATGGGTCCTATTTGCATTGTCATGTAACTGCTGTATTACCTTGCAGCACTTTCATTAGGATGAGGCAGCACAGGGTTCATCAAGGAAAAATATTAGTAATTGTGAGATAATTAGTTATGAAACTAATATTGTTTAAAGTAGAGCAGAAATACTGCAGTTGACTTTGGTTTAGCTTGGGAATATTTTTTATTAATAGGTTTTATAAAGTATCTTTCATTTTGCATATATTAAACTGACATCTTTACGAACACAACTCCCTGCTCCAATATTTTATTTTTCAGTTCCTGTTTGTCAGGGTGTTTTGCATCTTCTAATGAAACATGAAACATAGCAAAAAAAAAAGAAAAAAAAAAAGAAAAAAAAAAAAAGAGGGGGGAATAGTTTATTGCTGGCCATTTATCCCTGAAATGAATCACAAGTCTGGAACTTTTTGAAATTGTGAAATAGGAAAACATCTCTAAAGATATAGAATTTTCAGGTGTCCATGAGTCTGACCAAACAGTAGCAAAGTCTGTAAAACAATTTAAGAAATGTTGAAGATGTTACAGTCTTAATCATTTGCAGGATCTTGCTAACTATGACAGAAAAAATTCTCAGTAAGAGTAAAATATAGCATGTGATGTTTTCAGCCAGGATATGTATTTTGGGGGAGAGGGAAGAGGCAGAAAAAATGAGGCCAAAAAAATTGAAAAGTAATTCCGTGCTAACTCGGGGATGTTTCCATGATTGTGGAGAAAGCATGATTAATTTCTGAAGCCTCTGTGGGGAAGGCACCCAGACAAAATGACATAAATCTACATTAGAGGATTTAAATGCTTTTGCCAAGAAAAAAGTGAGATGAAGTTTAGGTAGCGCAGCCCTTTGCCAGTCAATTCATCCAGATTTAGGGCCTGCACCTTTTCTTTTTCAGTGACGTATTGGATATGGACAGATTGCAAGTTACAGCCGAAGGCAGTACGACAGCTTTATTGCTGTTGCATGGGCAAAGTGTTGTCTTTGATTGGGAAAGAGGCCGTGGACTTACACAAAGGTATGTACAAAGAAATGCTTTCAGATATTTATATTATTAAAATAAAGATTGTTAATACAGATTGACTAGTATTTTCATTCTCTGTGTATGGCTATGCATTTGTGTAAATGTAGACCTATGTATTTATCAAAAAAGTATTTATCATCTTGAGAGAAAACTGAATGAAGAAACTGTGCATAATATAATATGTCACAGAATATATTCTCAAGTGGCTGCAGGGGAGGGGAATTAGGACTCACACCTCAAACAGGCATCCTGAACGCTCTATCCAGCTGTACAAACAATTGCACAGGACATTGTCCCAGGTAGGCATGAAGCAATGCACAAGTAAAGATCTTCTTGCTGACTTAAACTTAAGAGTGTTTCTAAACAAGCACGAGCAGCTCAGCATATTTTTCAGACCTGACGTCTAGATAGGGGCGTTTGCAGATTGCTTTGTTTTGCCCTGTATGTGATCCTGGCTTACCTGATGTAAAAAATGTGGATCATCTGGATTTCTGCTGTATTCTGTCCACCCAGGGACCAAACCAGAAAGACTTGATTATTTTGCTACGTGCATCTGATTTGTTCTGAACCAAAGGAATTGTATAGGTGAGGTGGACAAAACTGGCTTTGTGACATCTCCTTTTGCCTTTGCAAAATGCTTTCCACCCTCTCTACATAAGCTTAGACTTGGTGAAGCCTCTATAGGGAAAAATATTTTCTCTCTCTTTTTTTTTTTTTCCAATTTTATTTTTTCTTTCTTAAAAATACTTCATAGCTCTTGCTATGGCATTCTGGGAGAGTTCAGTTGTGAGAACACAAATATTATTTTATTGGTAAAGTCAGAATGCATCAGCAAAGTCTTACCTGGCAGCAGTGCACTGAAGCTTGCTGTTATAGCATGTGTCAGAGCTGAAGTTTGAATGGGTTTATTAGTTATCACAATAAATGTGGACCCTGCGGGGAATCATTTACTGTATGTAAGAAGATGAGGAGGTCCTGGGTGTGGACAGGAGAAAAGGGCGATGTGGCAACCTCAAGAATTTTATGGGTTTATGTTAAACAGCTGCGGTAACATCAGGAGGTTATCAGGAGCCTGAGGAGATCCAAAAGCAAAGCTCTGGTAGAGAGATAGCGGAATCAGATGCACAAACATTCTTCCCTGCTGACGGGTAGGGCTGCCCTGGTGTATTCCTCTGCTACTCCAAACGAGTCCGGGAAAGGAGCTGAGCAGAAAAGGGAACTTTTGGTAAATGAGGAACGCTGCGTCTTGCTTCACAGGCCGCTTCCTGTGTTACATGCACATCTTTCCTCCAGGCATTGCTGGCAGGAGCCCGTGCTGAGCTCTGGAGGCCAACACTGGGCTATGCAGCTTTTAAGCTCTAGTTAAGAGTGTAGCTTAAGGTAGTGGCTACCAAAAGTCATTAACGTGCAGCACAGTGTTTGGTGGCCAGTGAGAAATGAATTCAACTTCAGTATGATTCCCTGCAGTTACTTTGGATGAAAAGGCAGCCCAGATTTCCTTGACTGGCACAGTTATTTGCTGTGCCTACAGAAATAAAGGGCTCAGAGTGACCACGTAGCAAAGCCAGCGAGTGTGTGCCAAGGGGGGGCTGCAAATCAAGCTTGGAGACACCTTGTTACGATGACATGGAGGAAACTTAATTTCTGTTGCTGAGATATGTATCTCTTCCTTGTCTTAAAAAAGAAAAATTAAAAAGGAACACTTCATTCTACAGGCTGATGAGTAAGAAGGTTTTCAGACACCTAGATGAGTAATGTGAAAAATTAATAGTTTGGAGTCCAAAGCAAAGTTTGTGTGACCTCGGAGAGGGAGGGAGAAAGAGAGAGAGACTGTCTTTAAGGGAATGAGAAGAATCTAAAAATATCGATTTCAATTTACCATGGGAGGGAGCAGGAGAAACAAGCCATTGGAACAAGTTCCTGAAGCTTCTCACTAGCTGGAATGTCGAACAACAGAGTGAAAACAAACATTTCTATAAGGTTTGCCTTCCCAGAAAAGATTAAGTCCAGTCCCTCTCGCCTTGCACGCTGTCGCTGGCAGCATCTGGTCCTGTTTGAAACAGTAAAGAAAGCAGGAATTTTGGTGCATTAATCTGGTAATAGAGGTTTGTGGAAAAAGGGGAAAACTTGTGGAGGACGTCTTACTGAAGGAGGGGGGGTCCAGGCTGTGGCAGGATCTAGCCTGTACACTGGTGAAGGGCTGTGCTCAGCCTCTGGGGCTGGAGGGAGAAGAGGGGATGGTCGTGCTCTGTCCAGAAACCCAAGGCAGTGCCCTGCCTTCATCAGAGCTCTTCCAGGGGTGCCTACGTCAGGCAGCCCTCTCCCTCTCCCCACATTCAGAGTCTTCGATGCAGATTTCACGAGGCATCCTGAGCCTGTGTGATTCGATTCTGTGTTTTGTGTGATTTCTGTCCAATCACTGTCTTGGGAATATTGTTCCTGGGTTAGGACCCCAGCAAATCCTGCCTTAGATGGTCCACCTTTCCCTTGACATGGGGAAGGATACAGTGTGTGTGTGCGTCTCCAACTGGCCAGGCAAGGAATCTTTGATATTTGACTCGACTTTTTCCTCTTTAATACGGAGTCCAAGCAAAATCACAGTCCCTGTAGCTTGGCATCTTTGAGAATAATGGAGTGACTGAAATGAGATGATAAATTGAAGTGTGGAAATGGAAATTGCTTAAAATCAATGCATCCGAAGGTTACTGGGCTATTAACATGAGATGAACTTTCTTGTGACCTATATGCATGTAAAGATTGACACCTATACAGGATCAAAGGAGCTTATGAAAGGCTAGAGTACATGAGAGGAAATTGAAAATGTGTAGGTTGTCGATCTCAAGAGTGGCTTTTATTAGTTATTGTACATAATAACTATTGTGTCAGAAATGAAAGGGATTAACTCTCACCCAAGGTACTGCACCTGAGCAAATATTGTCTTGCCTGGGTGAAATTTGTGCCAACACAAAGAAGACCTGGTATGAGGCTATGTACTGCTTAAGTCTCACTTAAGTCTTCAAAATGAGGATTATACAGAATTTTAGCGGTGCAAAAATATAAGGATGAATTTCAACTCTTATATTACTACAGTGTATGTCCCCAGGGCTTTTGGAGCAACGTAGAGTCTCACCAGAACACATGAAAGATGTTGGAAAGTGCTTTCTCTGCAGATTGACCACTTTCCAGATCTGGGAGTTTCTCATGTCTCTGAACTGAAGCTCTAAAGGGATGTTAGAAAGAAACTAACTGGGTAAGTGGCTTTTAATGGCTGAATGTTTTATTCTCTGCTGCATCTTCCAATGGCTCAAATGCTTTGGCCTACATGAGCAAGCAGGGGAATATTTTGCTGTGGTCAATAGGATTTTCTGAGAAATACTTATATGGGACTGCAGTTGATAGCTTGTTGTTGGAAGTATGAATAGAAAACACTTGAAATTTCGAATAAAAGTAACTAACATTTTTAGGCCAGAGGAAGAAGTGTCTCAGTGTTTAGCATAAAGGAAATATTTTTTTTTTTAATGCTGAATTCTTCCGTCTAGATCTGCTTTCAGCAGATGACACCCACCTTTCAATCGCACTCTTGCATCTGTGCCCAGTTTGCACACCTCTTGCTAAATATTTTCCTGTTTGTGGAAGAATGGTGAAATGGTTTCACAAGAATGCAGACCATTTGCTTGACAGCCGTTGCATATTTAATTGTCTGTCTTCGGTGATAAGGTGTGCCTATGTAATCTGGACTGTAACCACCGGAGGGGAAAGGAGTAGGATAAAATGTACACACACAGTATTTTCAGAAAAGCCTTTCTTCGTTTTTTTTGGGGATTCCCATATTTATTATGTATTCCCTTCCTCATGCCATGACATAGGCTGAGGGGAAGAGAAATGGGGAACCTCATGGTATCATTCTGTAAAGCTGTCCCTCCTGTGTATTAGCCTGTTTCCAGGGATACCTTGTAGAGATGCCTCTGTTTTTCCCATGTATGTTCCAAGATGTGGAGGTCGCTAACAGGGTGTGAGAGGCTTGGGGACACTGTTATATAAAACTGTTCGTTCTGAGAGGATGTTTGAAACTGCTCTGGAAATGCAATGCTTTTGAGGGGCTTGTGTCACCTGCTACCCTCGCTATAGTTTCCTCATCATAAAAACACTTCTCTTCCATATAAAGCTCGTATTGAATGTTGAGGCCTTACTGTATGGCTGACTTACTAGAGTTATTGGTTAGTTTGAAGGATCATTTCACATTTTTTTCCAGATATTTTTCTTAAATTCTTTCCAAGCCAAATGTATTCTGATCTGATTTTATTAGATTCATTTGTCCTGCACTCCCTCCTCCCCTTTCCCTATGTAATTTGATTTTACACATGTAACTGTAAACAGTGTATTTTTATATCTTGCATCGGTATAGTGGTTATGTTCTGATTTGAAGCTGATTAGTGATCTGAGGAAGCCAGATCAATCTGGCTTAGGTAAAATGATCACAGATCTTTCCCCAGTGGCATGCATGGTTCCCTATCTTCCTGTCAACCCAGAGAAGAGCACCAGAGCAAAGATTGTTCCTCCTGGTGAAAGGAAATCTAATTTACTAGGTTTCTATAGTACTGCAGTCAGCATGTTTGTAGCTAGTAGTAATTATATTGAGTTTGTTGGCTGATAAATTGATCCCATCCTATTCCTGTGTGTCTTCGGATATTGCATTTCTTGTGTCGCCCTGGCCAGTATCTACTGATCACAGCATCAACTGCTTTTGCTTCACAGCCTTTGTTGGCAAAACCTCGGGCTTATGTTTTACTACTTTAAGTAGCTGATGATCATTAACAATAGTATTTACAAGTGAGAATGAATAGGGCTGCTTTTCATGTCAGGAGCCCTGTATGCTTCTTTGACATATGAGGATGAACTCCCTTATCCTTCATTTAATGTTTGCCCAGTGTAGGAGCACTGCAAAGTAGTTCATTGTCCTCACAGGATCCTTGTGAGGTAGGAAGTACTGCTGTCCCCGTTTTGTAAATGAGGAAATTTTTGGCAGAACAGAATCAAATGACATAACCAGCAACCCTCTAATATGGATATCAGATTTGCAGCATCTTATAGCTCCTTCTCAAGTTTGGCTGAAGACTTTGCATTCTTCTTGATTTCTGTCCTAGTCAGGATTGCTCCGTCATCTGCTCCAAATTAATTTCTATAGGTTTTCCCTAATTTGCCAAATAAAAATACTGGAACAACTTTCGTGTCATGTTTGCAAACTACACAGAGGTGAGGGGGAGCCTTGGAGGAGTCAGATCATGGATGTTAAAACTTGCACCTGCATGGCTGTGGCGGAGCTATGAGTAAGCGCAGAGGAAGCAAGAACCTTTCGGTCCTAGGTGTGTTTCCTCTCAGTGGTCAACATCAAGTTTTGGAAAGCAGGATGGCTTTTCTTTGATATGTTTTTGATAGGTTTCTGATACTTCAAGGCAAAAGTGAGGGAATATGCATTTCTTTATTATTAGGGGGAAAATGCATTTAGATATTTGTTTTGACCAACTTGCTCCCACTTTGAAGAGAAGGAGAAAGGAAGAGGGAGAGGAAAAAAAGGGGAGACGGAGAGCATCAGGAATTTTTCTGTCTTATTTATTTCTAGAAAAAAATCACTAGTGAGCTTATTAGTATGGCATTTTTAGTGGAAATACAGTATTTCTGCTGGACAAAATGCAAGAATGTTTTATCTCATGGAATTTCCCACTCAGGAATGGAACAGTTCTTCATACTGCCACGGCTGCCTCAGCTCCTAATATGGATTTAGCAAGTAGCTCAAAAATACCCATCAGAACCCAAAGACACAGCTGCTATGGTGGTTTTTCAAAACCTTAAAGGGGCATACCAGAACGTGTCAGGAAAAACTTTGCTATAAAAATTCTTGGTTGCAAAATAGAAAAGATCCTACGTTTTTGCCACTGAGTTTTTAGCCATTTGTTTTGATTTCTGTCACAGCAGGTTCTGCCTTGAATATGCCATGAAATTTGTTTTGGTTTTGTTTTGTGTGCACTGAGCCCAAGCAAAAGCCTTCTGTGAGGATGTCAGTGCCATTTTGCTCTTAGAGATTGTAGCTTTCAGCTTGATGCTGTCTTGTAGCGACACTACTCTTGTTTGTCCTTGTTTTGATGTTCTTTTGATGTAAAATGCATTTTCTGAATGAATAGGTTTGTGCCATGTTTATAATTCAAATTGCTAAAGCCTATTTTCACTGACTTTTTAATTATACAGCATCTAAATCCAGAGTTCATTTTCTTTCAGAAGAATCCTCAGAGGGCTGTTAAAAACCAAGATACCACTTTTGGTTCAGGAAGTCCCTGAGTCACAAGTGCTGCGGGAGGGTGTACAGAGGACGTATCACTGCACATTTATCTGTATCTCATACTTTTTCCTAAGTTTGTGCTGTTGGTTAGTGCTGGAGGCACGATGGATCTGTGATCTCACGTGGTACAGCTCCTTTATGTCCCTATACACACAAAATGTATGTATGTCTTCATTCCTTGTGCCTTTTTTTTGGATCTCGCTTACTGCATTTCTTATTATGCAACTGGAAGTCACTTATGGAAAGGTAAACATGTTTTAGGGTAATATCCTAGCAGAAGTCCCAGATTGTATCTGTGTTAGTAACCTGGACAGGGCCAGGAGTGGTGGCATGTGGTGTTTAGCTGTTAGCACGCTCTGTTGCATGGTTTTGCCTATGCCAGTCAGCGCACTCCCCGATGGTGTCTGGATATGGGTTAGGGCAGCAGCACGAGCCGGGGACTATTCCAAGCAGGCAGATATGGATGAGGACTCCTCTTTGGGGAAAGAGCAGAAGGACAGAGTTTAGCCATATGGACATGGGCTGTGCCATAAAACTTGTGCTCAGGGGCAGGGAATTGGCCCTGGACTGCTTTATTTTTGATTCCAAGGCAGGTCTGTTGATTTCTGCGCTGCGCCGCCAGGCCCTAAGACAGAATGCATTTACAGCTCTCTGTATACAGGACGTAATTTTAATGCCTGGCTCCCGCTGCAAGATATGTCACAGCAAACTTCAAGAGGATTGTTTATGTCCCCAGAACCTTAAGCTGGAATAATGACTCTAATTTATTTATGCACATTTTGACAGCTTGTTATGTTTTATTCCATAAAGCTAAATGTGGTCTCAACACCTTGGAGTTATTGCTACTAAGTAATGATACCAGGGAGGGATAAGGATTTTTGTCTCTGACCAGAGATCTTTTCCACTCTGTAAGGATGTGAAACCACTGTCCTTGTGTCTGCATACCTGTTTGAGAAAGGGCAGTGAAACTGAGGGGTGATGTGTCCTAACTGCATAACTGAGCAGGAACAGATCGACTCTACATCAATTGTGAATGCTTGAATAACCCAATAACCAGTCACACTCAGAGAAGAGCTGAGGAACTCTGTCCTAGAGTAGAGACCTGTAAATTCTTGCTTGCTCTCTCCCGCTAATATGACTCAGTTTCTGGTTTAGATCTGCTGAACGATCGATACAGCTTGGGTACCCCCTTAGGAGAGACCCAGTCTCTTCTCTTTCTTCATGGAGGTCTGAAAGACAGTTAAACCCTTTCTGGTCTGAAAGGGGTTGTATCATTTATGGATGTTACTGTATAATTTACATACCCATAGTTTTTCTTGTGTCTAATATAATGAGTTAGGTTTGATAATACATTTACAGCTAATCAAGGTGTTCATAGGAGCATTGAATAGTTTTGTAAGCCAGTAGGATATGATGTTGGTGGGCTGTAGGGTGGTTTTGACCAGGAGCTTAAATGAAAACAAAAGAAAGCAACTGTAAAACCAAAGCTCTAGACATTGGATTCTGTATGACTTTTGAGTTTCTTTTTCTGTTCTCTATAGCAATGTCTATGCTATTAAAAATACTGTGAGGAAACATTCCCAAGCACTGCATTGTCTACACTTAAAGTGTTAGAAGAGTCCCTGGCAGGCTTTAGACCTGGGCCAACTAGGATACTCTCAAATAACTTACAGGCGCCGTTCAGGGATTAACTCCAACCAGGGGCTCATTCTGAACAGGTACCTGACCATCTTGTTTTAGAGGCTAAGAGGGTTAAATAGTATGAATAGGAAATATCTGTAACCAGCAGCTGTAATACTGAAGAACAGTCCCAGGCCTGTTCAATTTTCTAGTACAGATGTAGCTAATGCAAGCTTACTTCTATATCATATACATTTGCAAGCAGTGCTGAAATGGGGAAGGGGAGAAAGAATATGTTTAACCTAATCCAGGATATATGGGGATGACAGAAATCACATTAACACAGACTCTTAATTCCTTGCTGAATATCTTCTATTGGCTCTAAGCAGTAGTAGCACAAGAAGAATAACATTCATGACGGGCCAGTGTGGATCCCTGGAGTATCAGTAGGGACTGCTAAGAGACAAAGCTGTAAATATGTCATGGGAGACTGAAAATAAAGAGGTACCACTCTAGGGGTGAACTCTGCTTAAGCATCGACTAATATTCCCTAACCTGAGTGACAGTCTGTGAGACAGACTGATCACTGCCTTTGGGCTTTAGTCATAGTTTTAATGCATCATTTTTATTTATTTATTTATTTTAAAGTTTCCTCTCACCTACTACTCCAATAGCAGTTTCCAGGGCCAAGATTATTTACAAGTCACATGGAGAACACTAATTACTGCTTCAGATACAACTGGAGAATTTTACTCTGCTGCTGATATAGATAACGCTATGAGAGTGATCAGGTTCATTTGCTAACTGGGTTTATAATCCAAGAGACCGAGCTGTGGCCACACTAGGATTCATGTGCAAAGTCATTCACCATCAAATTCTAGTGGTAGCAATTTGGTTTTCTCACTCCTCTCCTGAAGGACAGCTGTTAATGACCAAAGCCAATGCGATAACTGACCACCTTCGCAGTCCAAGCAGGGAGCTCTGCTTGAACATGGAGAGTGAGCTGAATTCCCACTTCATTTTGGGTTAGTCCTTCATATCAGGATTTGGATGTCATATTGCGCACACCTCACGGGGATGTCAGGTTTATCAGGATGGTACTCACATGTTTCTGTAATCACTGTGACAGTTCCCTGGTCACTAAAGTAAATAATAATGTGAAAATTGTGAGTGTTAGTCAGTGATTTATGGCATTTTTAAGTAACCAAATGCAGCTGAAAATATTGATAAGTAAAAACTTGGGCTAAATCTTGGCTATAACTATCTCAGAGTACTGCATGCTCTTCTGCATTTTTGTTAAAGCGGCTGAATTTTTTTCCGTTTCCTGAAGTGATTGCCGTTCCTGTTGTTAGCAGAAGCAGAACTTGAAGGTCACTGAAGAAATGAGCCACTGGGAGTCTGATATAAGTTGAGTTATACCATCGGTGAACTCTGCCGTTGTCAATCAATCACAGGCATTTCTCTGTGGTGTTTTAGCCTTGGCTCCTAGACTTAGGCCAAAGTACCTGCTTTCTTTTCATAAGTGGCTGGTCCTGACATGCAGTGTAGATTGCACAGCCTGTCTGTTTTTAGGGCCTTGCCTTGGACTCTTGTTTCATCTTGTAAAATACACATAGTTCATCTCTAGTTGTGTCCCCATTTTAGACAGGAGACACTGGCAACAAGAAGGAGCTGGTGGAGTTCCTGCCAGCACGTGATTAATTTTATTTGGCTGCTATAGGGGTTTTTGATATACTAGCATGATTTTTTTTTTTCTTGTCTGTGAATTCACGTGACAATGAATTATGGAGCTGAGGCGTGGCCAGCGTTAGGAAGTTGCCCTCCTTTAAATTAATTCTCTATATAGTCAAATGGGACCTTTGGGTGTTTGGAAAGGTCAACCATCAAATCCTTCCCCATTTTCATACAGTGTGGGAAGGGGTTCTCATCATACTCCTGCTTCAGAGAGATTCGCCCTGAAGGACAATAGGGTTCTTAGTTTTCTGGCAGATAAGCAAATACATCATGGCAAACTTGAAAACTCATCTTCTTTTCTAACTTTTCTGTTCATTTTGTTTCAACCTCAAGACCCACATTTTCTGTGCAGTGAGGTACACTACTGTTTATCTCCAAAATGTTGTCCCCTGATCTTTGTTAGCCCTTTGAAACCAAATGCACACTGTGCATAAGTTATTCTGCTTAAGTCCTTCAGCTAATAAATGGCTAGCTACCTAGGTAAAAACAAGCTACTCCCTAAAGACTCTTGTCTCCAGCCCATCAGGGTACCTGAGTCTATAGAGCTAGAGCCCACAAGTGACTTTTAGCATTTTGTGGTGCGTGGACATATGTGAAAAGGAGATTGTGACTTTGTATGACCTTTATAAGGAATTGGCACAAGATTATATAGTTTACTTTGGGCTATATTTTGCTAGCTTTTTCACATATGGAATAGCATCTTCCTCTGGAATAATCTCACCTATATAATGGTGTCAGAATCTGTCCTACCAGCTGGAGTGAGCTATTTCACACTGTATCTGATATTGTTTCCTTTTTATCTGTTGAGATAGAGTGCTTTGCTGTGTATCTTGATATCCCATGGCTCTCTCTTTGGAGCTCTGTTCACACATCTTGATTCCATCTGTACTCTTGAAGAGGCCCGTTAGGTGGAAGATGTATCTGTCAAACACATGTAGATTCTGGACAGCAGCCCTTTACGGGTCACGCCTTGAAACATTACTAATTTGATTTCAAAGGGAGCTATTACAAAATGTCTTTTGTGTTGTTAGGCCTCAGGAGAAGGACCTCAGTTGGACACAGTGAAATGCTGCATTTGCTAAAGCCATGGAGCCCCTTGTTGGAACAGATATAAGAATCAGTCATGTCTTTGTCTTGGAGCTCGGTACCTCTTCAGGAGGAGTCCCCTGATGAGAGAGGGGGATGGCTGAATGTCTGTTAAAAGGTCCAGGGGACAGAAACTTAGTGATCCACAGCATCCATCTGATGCTGTCCAAAGCTGTTGAGCAACCTCAGGAAATGAGTGGAAATCTGACTCTTGTTTGACTATCCCGAGTCCTGAAAGTGGGATGGTGGGTGCAAGAAGGTTGGCGGACACATCTGTGCACTCTGTGGCAGTGCTTTGAAGATCCGTGTTGTAGCCTGTGGCTTTTTATGATGCCGTCATGTGCATTTTTAAGGCTAAGAATTAGACACCTTTGTGCTTGAAGTTAAGCATGACCGTGACTCATTCAGCTGTCAATCTTACAGGCTTGGTGTGAGAACCATATGGATGGGAAGAAGTAACCTAGACTCAAGATGCAAGTTCACGGATTGCAAGACGGGAGGCCAAACACTGAAACAGCATCTGACAAAAGTGAGTAATTGGTCAAAGTTTCCACTTCTATTCGGTCAAATTTCCAACATAAATTAATCCATTGTCTCAAAGTTGTGGCTTTTCCCCTGGTAAGCTGTAGATCTTCCCCCCCAGCTACTTCACTATTTGCAGTTAGTTACAGTTGCTCATAGGCTGCACAATCTCTGAGCACATTAGAGCCGAAGTAGTAGCTTAACTGGCATTCATAAACAGACAACACTTGGGACTTAGTAATACTCTAACTCACTGCAGTAGTGTGCCAAAATAAAGGTCATTTCAATTTCATGTTATGTCACACAGTTTTGAAGTGACATGTGTTTAACGAGTTTTCTCCAGTAAATGAACGATAGCAAGTATTACACTAATAGGCTTTGATGATATGCCCATAAAAAAAAAAAGGCAAAATCTTTCCAAAAACATTAAACTGATATTTTACCAGAGAAAAAAAAACAACACCAAAACCCAACAAAAAAACAGAACAAAGATTCAAACTCCTGCCCCCAAGCTTCTGTAATGCAGAAAATTACGCTTTTTGGCCCTTTCCAGATGACAGTTTGCAGAAGTTTCACTGTAATTTATATAAGTGTGCCCGTCACTACAGAGATTGAGGATGATCTCCTGATAGAGACAGGAGAGCATGAAGGGTGCAAGTTGAGCTTGTCACAGCGTCTGTATCACAAGCCTCATGACAGGACCACTAAAGGAGTGAAAAGCTGGTCCCTATGTGTATGGAGCCTATAACTGTGCTTAGAAAGGTTTGGAGTAGTTTCTGTCTTCTCAAATAGAAATGCCTGCTTGTCTTACCACTCTGCCTAGTACCCCAGCTGGTTGTTCCCTATCAGCTTTCTGTCAGGTTATGGACTCAAACAGGCACAAACTGGAATACAGGAGGTGCCATCTGAACATCAGGAAACACTTTTTCACAGTGAGGATGGTCAAACACTGGCACAGGTTGCCCAGAGAGGCTGTGAAGTCTCCATCCTTGGAGATATTCAAAAGCCATCGGGACATGGTCCTGGGCAACCTGCTTCAGGCAGCTCTACTTGAGCAGGGTGGTTGGATGAGATGATGTCAAGAGGTCCCTTTGAACCCTAACCATTCTATGACTCTGTGATTCTATGACTGCTTGATCAGGGCTGCTGGCATCTTGTTGTTCAAAGGCTTAAAGGTGTTGAACAAAATCTGTTACCCAATCTTTTTCTTGGGAATGTTGCTTCTGGTGTCAGCGGCGGGTTGTATGGCACACTAAAAAAATTAATAGTCCCTTTAGTACAGAATAGGAGGGAGAACTGTTTTGATTCTTGGTGGTGTAGCTTTTGAGTGTGCAGGAGGCACCATTGCATTGAGACCACCTCTCCAAGGAGGATGTATGAAGACTATAGAAGGTAGGGTGAACGTTAGTAAATGGCTGTTAGTGTAAACCCTGGCAACGTACACCTTTCAGCAGTTTGCAACAAAGCCTATAGTAGTTGGGTTTTGCAAAAATTGGTTCTTAATATTCTATGTAATGTTTAGTAGTCAGAGAATGAACTCTTTTGAGCTGGTCACACACTAAGTCTTGTCTTCTTTTTGGCCACTACTCCCATTGAAGTCAAACTAATGGTAAATTGTGAACTATAGAAGTCAACAATGTATACAAAATAAAGTGTCCATCCTCCTGCACCTTCTGTCTGCCCCCAGTGAGCAATAGGAATAGGAAGAGATCAGGACTGGTTTCCCAGCCAAGTCTGGCATTAGGCTGCAATCCTAGAACATGGCAGCTAAAGTCATTCTAATTAATTTCCTTTGGAGACACATTTTTCTGAACGGCACTGGTCGTGTTATGTAGTACTTCAACTTAGGTACACAAACTGCAAAAATGTTGCTGTACCGTATACAAATGCTAAATCTTTCTATGTTGTTTAGCTGATCAATTGCTTTTTTTGGGGGCAATGGCTATATGACATTATTTAACAGAAGACAGCTAAGTTCATGTAAAGAATAATTTTATAAAGTAGGAAGAGACCATGTACTTGCTGTCTTAAGCAATACGATGAAATTTAATAATACACCCATTCAGTACCACTCTAAATTGTTCTTGCAACCTGTTCTAAAATGTTTTACTGCCACCCAATAATCATGCCAAATATAATGAGATATTCATATTTTTCCAGTACATGGGCATGAGCACTTGCATGAGCTTCCATGATGATAATATTTGGCTTACACATTATTTTAACAAATTTTGAAGTGTTTCTAATCATATCAAATTCAACGCCAGAAGATAAACAAAATGGTTTCAGGAATATTTATGATGCTGTGCTTGTATTAAATGCAGCTTAATGCATTCATAGTAATAGGAAACTGAAGTTGTTATCTTTTGAATGCATGTGTCACACAACTGAGAAATCTCTCAAGACAACAAAATACAATGTCTTTGCTACTTTTTGGCTGATAGCACTGTACTTCTCTTCCTTTGCCATAGATTTCTGTATAGCTGTGCATACATTGTGTCACTGTTTTTAATTGGCTCTGTTGTCTGGCAGACGAAGTTATTCTTCAGATCCCCTTTTACATTCTAGGTATGCACTGTCGTCATGGTGCCTCTGTGGCTGATCAGCCCCTGGCACCGTACTCGGGTACGTGCACTCGGAAGAGGGGCTGAAGAAAGAGGGGAATTGTGAAAGGGCTGGTGCCAGGGATGTCAGAGCCAGTAACCAGCCTGGCGTTATGGGCTTGGGGGAAACTACCCCCTGGGACTGCAGCTGTGCTGCGGGACTGAAGACAGGTTGGATTGCAGACGTATAGTAATGCTTAAAGGCTGGCTGCGCTGTCAGAGCATCATGTCTCTTGTTTCACAAGGGAATTGTCTGCAGTCTTCGGGCCTTTCATGTCTTGCATTTTATCCTGAGACCCATCTCCCTTTGAAAAGACACTAAAAAGGGGTCTAGCACGTATGTGGGTAGGATTTTTTTCCTAGTAGGAGAGAAATTTTTCAGACTTTGCATGCAAATTGTTGGAAAGATGGGATACTCTGTTATATAAACTTGGAGGATGTGAAATGTGAGAGGAATGTGTTCTGTAAATGATGCATTTGTTTGAATGAGTGATCACAATCAAACAATGCATCTTAATTGTTTTCTTTGCTTTAGAATAATCTTGCAGTCCAGGAAAGAATAATATGAACACGATGAAAACAGTCTCCGAACATTACTGTCGTAGAGTAAGATTTTAGATGAGACTATATGCAGATAGTTGTTGGAAAAATCAAAGTTACTGCTTCCATAATAACCATGGCTTTGCCAAAACAGAATTTGCATTGCATTTGCAGAGATCCTATATCTATACAAATGGGTTAAAAGACCAATGGTGGGGAATTCTCTTACTTGCCTGTAAAAAATATGAGTCACTGGCCAGAAAAAAAAGGTGTAAATTCTCTCTGTTGTTGCTTTTGACTGGTGCTGTTACATAGAACTACTACTATGTTATGTTGGCACTTTTTGTTAAAAGTTAATTTTTTTTTTTTTTTTTTTTTTTTTTAGAACTCCCAACCCTTTGTGGCTTGCCTTAAATCTCTGTTGTCTTCTGTGTGCATCCTCTCTTCATTAGTGCTTCTTTTAAATTTCAAGATGCTATACGCTGCCCCTGACACAAATGTGTATCTCCCAGTGGAACTTCCCATGCCGGTAGGGTCGGATAAAAGGCAGTGCACAATCTTTTTGGCCAGATCTACATCTAACAATGGGAGCAATTGTGGCATTAGGACACATATCTTAGAAAGTAATTCAGATGTTATTGGAGTGCTGGAGGTGTTTTTGTTATACAGAGTTGGTTTCAGTACATTATAAGAGGAAAAGGCTCTACTTAGTATTCAAGGAGGGATGAACAGATTGGAAGTTATGTTTGGGATGGGCTCTTGTCGCTACTGAAAATAACTGGAGTCTCCAGGGAGTCTATTCAACTCTGCCACATCTATGTTAAAAGGAAACCACGTCAATTGTACTGAAGAACTTGGATGAGTTTCACAAAACCACTTCAGTGTGACTTAGTGTTCTATCAGTTTTTTAAGAGTGCTGTACCTTTTTCAGACAGGATAGGGATATGAAAAGTAAATAAACCATTTCTGTATCGAGGATGAAGGAAAAAAGTGGATGAGGAGGAGCATGGAAAAACATACTGTAAATGTAGATTTTACTGCAAAAATTCGCTGTTCTGGTGTTGGGGATCAAGTCTCCACTGTCCTGCTCTGGGGGCTGCAAAGTGGCTGTGAAAGTCTGCTCAGAGTGACCGTGTTCCACAGTCTTTGCCCAGTTAAATACCCATCATGTGACAGCGAAGAATCAGACCCAGGTATGGGTTATATGCAAAGACTCATTAGACTCCATTCTAAATGCAGGAGGTTTCCCTCCTTATTGCAAACAAGATCTGCAGCCCACTCAGCAGCTGCTCCACTTAATTGTTCCACAGTTTTCTTGGCCAAAATCTTTTTCCTTGTGTCTAAAAGAGCACCTTTAAAATTAACTGTGAAAAATGGTTTTTAAGATGTCTTATTTGCCCTTGACAGAAACATTCTCTTTTGGGGGACTATGTGTCACAAAATGGGAGCTGTGGTTCAGGCTTGGTCATGCTGCTTCTAACTTTTCTCTGCATGACTGCACTGTAGCTTGAATTGATCATGGCAAGTAAATTGAAGCTGTTAGTTCATTTAATTGTCAGTTCTGTGTCTGTGCACTAAGTCAGTCAATGATTCTTCTGAAGTGACTGCTACTACTCCACATAGCTGCTCACATGGCCATTGGATGTGTATTGATGGCACTAATGGAGTCGCTGAGCCAAGCTCACATCTAGCAATGTCACAGCTCCCCAGATATCGATCATGATGGCGATTTGTTCTGCAGCAGTGTCCTGAAAACTCAGGCACTATCAGAATCCAATGTACTAGTTCGTAGATAGGATGACATAGCCCCAGGGCTGAAGAGGCTACATGAAACTTGAAAGAAGACAGTAAAAGGCAAAACCAATGGTGCTGATGGTGATACAGGATGCACAGGCTAGCTTTACAGCCATTGAGATTCATCATCACTTGGAAAACCTTAAAACTAGTGAATGTAGTAATGATTTTTTAAATATCAAACTTGACAGACATATTTTAATTAAAATGATCTTTTCCAGCCATTCTGAACCTAGCTAACATAGATGATTAATGTTTTATTGACGAGATGATTGAGGCAGATGATAGAGCACTTTTGATGAATGTTTGAAAGACCAGCAGCAATCTTAGAAGTTAGTCTAGGGAAAATTTTCATTTGAACTGAGTATAGCAATGATCCTATTAGATCTGAAAACATCTTGTAGAAAACAGCTGTTAGGTCCCTAGTCCACCTCACCTTGAAGATAGGATTTCTCTTAACTCTATTCTGTCTAGCGATGTGTTTTCATGTTATTTTGACAGATAACATTAATTTAACCCTATTTTGCCTCCTTTCCGTCTTCTATGCTACTGTAAATAATCACTCTGCTTCTTGGATGTTTTGCAGCCTACTAGTATTTGTAGATTCACCACTTCTGATCACTGACAACCTCACCTATATCTGAACTAGTGACCTAGAGATGAAAAGCTGTGTATTCCATTACTGACCCTTTGAGAAATACATTACCCTTCTCTGCCTCCTTTGCATCTGAAGAAAATTATTTTTCTTTATAGGCTCTTCTTCTTCCAAGATTGCTCTCTCTTTGTCTAGCACTTTCCTTAAAAATGTCTTTGAGACCTATCCTCAAGGGGATAGGTCAAGGGATCCCTCAAGGGGAGGATAACGGTCATCTTCATCAAAGATCGGGAAAGCAGAGCAACTTGTAGCATCAGAGAATTATTCCCCACATGTACAATTGGATTAGATGGGATTGATGCAACATCTGAGCATAACTCATTTCTTTTGCAGCTAAGGCACTTGGTTGTTATTTTCATTGATAATCATTCTGTCATTCTAAGAATTCTAGAAAACAGGGTTCTGCGTATAAACTGAAAACCTCACATTTCTGGGGCGGGAGGTCAGTGATGACACTCACTGTTGTACAAATGATCTGGGATGATGAAAAGTAGTTTGCAACTACCTGACAGTGTGTGACCCAGCCAGAGAAAGGTGCCTGGGGAGAAATGACACAGTTGCCTATTTGTTGTGCTGAGATCAACTTGAAGGGTCACAAACAAGAATTAATTCTTTCTCAGAATGAAAAAGGAAAAAAAAGTGTACCCCATTGGGCACCACTGGAGGAACACTTAGCTGATGAAGGTGCTAAGACTATGGAAATGTTGAGAGTAAGTCCCGTTTCCGTATTGTGTACTGCGCTGAAGCAAGACCATTATAGGACCAAAGCAGTGTATCCATGGGAACATAGAACTCAACTTTAAAATTTAAAGCTCTTAAGAAAGCAACTGCTTTTTTTTTTTTCTTTTAAAATAATTTTGTAAGTAGTATTTGCAGAACTCTTTAAAAAATGATCTAAAAATGGTACTTTATTAGGGTACCTAAGAAACAA
The DNA here is from genome assembly GCF_028500815.1 of Rissa tridactyla. NCBI lineage: Eukaryota > Metazoa > Chordata > Aves > Charadriiformes > Laridae > Rissa > Rissa tridactyla. The sequence goes on along the minus strand of NC_071468.1, from coordinate 109,547,698 downwards.
TAGGTATGTTATGGTTCTTAGGCAGGATGTTACTTTAATGAGTAAATCTGGCTCTCACAAATTAGGATTACTTTGTAATATGATTCACTGATAATGTAAGTGTTTTCAGGATCAGATTGCACTCTACATTGGAAATTTCTCAGAGTTAATGGTTCCTCCAGCTAGTCATTTATTGCCAGGAAAGCCCTCCTTATTGATTATTATTGCGTATTAATGGCTCTATCAGATATTTCTTTTGCAAGTTTCTTGGTTAAATTTTCTTTATTCAATGTCCCAAGGGTAAATGAGCTGCAGAAGTAGAAATAGGCAGTACTGCTTTGCTATGTCTAGATATTCTATTATGTATTTTCAAAAATACCAAATCTACTACGGGAGCATTTGGGGCAGGCGTTTAAATTCCAATAACATAATGGATTGCAAGACTTTCTATTACATAAATGTGAAATCAGAAAACAGCTGGATGGACCATATCAAGAGTACTAGCATGTAAGGTATCACAGGGGGCCAAATTTCCAGTACAGATCTAGATACCTGTTTTTAGCACTGTCTGTGAAGAAGCCAAAGCTGTGTATGCAAATCAAACTGCACATTTACAGCTAATGCAGTTGTGTGTGCAAATGGAAATTTAGCAGGCGTAAGTTTAGTAGTCTCCTTTAAATTGGTCATGCCGGTATCTGAGAGGTGATTGGATGAGTTTATCAGTGTTCCAGATATAGCTTATAATTGCTGCTTCATGTAATAAACAAAGCCATTAACTGAAACATACCTACATTTACTGAAATGAGTTTCATTCATTGAAGACATTGGGGCACATTTAATGCCTTTTTGCTTTGTGTAAAGACAGCAATAAATCTTGCATATTTGCTAATATTTAAATCAATCTTCAAAGTTAACGCAAATGACTACTTTGATGGAGGGGCAGGCTTTATGCATTCAACTAAAAATCTCTTTTTTTTTTTAAATCAACATTTTTTGTTGCAGTTTTATTTTTGATAGGCCCTTGTATAAAGACATTGCCTTCCAGAAGAAACATTGGAATTTTAGGGTTGTTTGAAATGAATGTATAAGGATATGTTACGTGTCATGACTATGGTGCCCCACATGCAGTTGGATAAAAGGAAATTGAAATACTGCTGGACCAAACCCACAATAAAACTCTTTAATACATAGAATCATAGAACCTTCATGGTTGGAAAGGACCTTTGAGATCATCGAGTCCAACCATACACACACAAGAAAAACCACCAACCTACAATCTCTGCCACTAGAGCATGCCCTGAAGTGCCAAATCTAGACGTTTCTTAAATACCTCTAGGGATGGTGACTCGACCACCTCCCTGGGCAGGCTGTTCCAGTGCCTGACCACTCTTTCAGTAAAGTAATTCTTACAAATATGTAATTTAAACCTCCCCTGCTGCAGCTTCAGACCATTTCCTCTGGTCCTGTCATTATTCACCTGGGAGAAGAGGCCAACACCCACCTCTCTCCAACCTCCTTTCAGGTTGACACGCTTGCATGTGAAGCTACTGCAAAATGAAGCTCATAATCCTGGACCTCTTCTCATGAGAGGCTGAATATATGAAGGTACTTCATAAAACAAATCAGAATGGAGGACTTGTAACAATCCAGTGTTACATACTTCACAGGATTGCTTTTGGGGCAGCACAAGGCTAGTGAGCAAGGCGTAATTTAACCTTATGCATGCCTACCTGGCTTTGCATAACTGCGCTCTACTGCAGTTAAATCCAATGGTAAAACTAAACTGTGGATAGAGCAATAACTGCAATGAAGGAGGAGGTTCATGCAGTGATTTTCCTACCTTGTCCTGCAGTAAGATAAAATATCAGATGGACAATATTTTCCAGAGTTACCATCTTTTCTCGTAGATCTCTCAAATTTGGGTTACAAATCCAAGAAATTTAAACTTGAAGTAACAAATATTGGCATTAAAAAATTGGTGTTTGCTTCTCAGTGATTATGAGTAATTAGATGTGGGTTTTTTTTTTTTTCTCAGAATAAAGTCTGGGTTTGAACTGCTAGAGAATTAAAACAGTTGTACAGAACACTTGAATTCATTGAATTCTTTTCTGGAAGCACTTATTGGAATCACTAGTTCTTACATATCAGACACTATAAATCCAAAATAGGTTCTAAAAATTAGGCTAGTCATTACCTACCAAGAACTGTTACAACTGATTGTCTTTATGCCCACACTATGAACTTGGGAAGCCTACTTTTCATAAAAATACTTTTTTTTTTTATATGAATTTTTATACAATGGACACAATAATTCAAGGCTTGCTGCCTTCATTTGAAAGTTAATTTGGATGAAAGGAAGGTTTGCATTTAAAGTGCAAAAGCTCTTTCTGCATAACTGCATGTGTGGACACTTCTAATTCGGGAATCAAAATGTCTACTTGTTTCACTTAATCTACTTTGAAAATAGAAGTGTTTAGCTTAATCCTTCATTGAACTGGAACAGGTCCACTTGTTCCAGCCCACCTGTGAGTTATGTTGGAAAAGGAGTAGCTTTTCTGAATAACTGCTATTCATTTCAGAAATATTTTTCCAACTACTGTAGGTCTGAGCCTGATCTCAGTTGACACACGTTGCCAGCCTTCCAAATCTCAAGTCTAAATTTTGCCACCATCCCATCAAATAACTGACTGCGTTTTAAATGCTCAGAAGACTGGACTCCAAAACTGAATCTAAGCTGTGTTGAGTGTTTGTGACAGAAGTGTAACTTAGATTTTGTGGCTTTTACCAATCTCAAACTACAATTAATTCTTTGTTGGCTGTAGGTATGGTAGCAGCAGTATTCTTTAACAGTAAAAATAGCATTGATGGTCGTTAATTGAACAAATTAAATCATTGATTGTTTTGGTACAGAGGAAGTCAAGGCACATGCACAAATCCCATCAATCTCAGTTAAATGGTGCCATGATTTAGGAATAATTCCCTGAATCAGGACTTAAAGCTGTCAGTTCTAAGGAGCAAGTCTTGTTATCTCCTAGTGTCTGAACTGTGCTTAACCAACCAGAACGGTTATATGGTTGAGAACTTGAGACACAGTTGCGAAATATTGTATAAACATCTTTTGGGCACTTTAGTAGATTTTGAGAGTTAAAAATAAAATCCTTGCACTTAGTCTCTTGGGGGACTCAAGTAATTTTTCTTCCTTTTTTAAATGAGAATTTAAGCTGCTTATGCAGTTTGTACAATGGCTGATGTGCATACCTGGGTTCCTCTGAAGGTCAAATACTCTGTGTATTGGACACTTCAAGCTGCTGTCCTGCTTAAGTTCCGAATCATTAGCTTAGCAAATGGGAGCTTTAGTATAAGCATGGTCAATGGGAAGGAAAAAAAGTCCACTGCATAGTATGTCTAGTGATAGAAAAAGCTACAGAATGCAAACATAAATTTTTAATTCAACATTCCTTAATTTAAAAAAAAAACGCACCACCACCAGTCCCCTCCCCCCTGACAAGCTTGCAAAAACTAGGTCTGAATTCCCAGTGGGAATAATGAGCAACGGCAAGAGTGAATGCTGGGAGAGAAGAATGCAATTGTATTAGGCTCCATCACAATGGGAGGTAAACCCAAATCATTTATAAAAGGTAAATGCTGGCAGAACACAGGGAGCTCAGAGCACCACACTGCAGGTGTGATTTATGAGGCTGGGGACTGGCTATAAATCAAACCCTTTTGTTTTAAATAGTACTGCTTCAACGCAGGAGATCAGTTTACATGTAGAGGAAATGATGAAAAAAATGCAGTACATTGCATCCCGAGAATATTAGAGAATCAGCTTTACAATGTGACTATCAGTACCGTGTTCAGACAATAGATATCTGATGCGCAATTTAACGAATGCTCCCACTGCTTGAACAGAGTGCCCTAATCTAGCAACTCAAGTTTGTTTCAAATGTATTAATTATGGGATCTATTTTGTGAGTCCAGCTGTTAAAATCATTGCACTTATGATCAGGAATGCATTGGCTATTCCTGTTAACTAGCTAGAGGTGTCCTTTTATGCCACCAAAGGCTCTGCCTATTTCTATGTTACCCATATTTTTCCTTAATTATGAAGGTTTATGGGTCTCATTATTTAGTGGCCTTGTCCTGTGGAAATGGGTGGATAAAACAATTAATTCCTAAGGATTCAAATAGAGAGTAGGCATCCTGGAAAGTTCTTTGTGATTACAGGAAAATACACACCTCTGGCAAAGAAAAGTGCTTTTCTTTCTCTATTGGTTGTATAATTATCAAATGGAAGAGATTTTAAAGGTAACGAGCAAAATGATTTCTTCTGCTCTGCTTTCCAGATCTGCCAGGGCTTATCTTGGCTGCATATTTTGCATTCATTTTGCATGCATACCACTGGAGCAAACTATATGCCTGAAACCACACTGTGTGTCCTGCAATGTGGGCCAGAGAAGCGCTTAAAAAAGATGAGAGAGGACAAAAGGCCTACATAAAGGGAGGTACAGCAGTTATATCAGCGTTCAAAGAAATTTATAATGAAACAAAAGCTGACTGTGTTACACTTGCACATATCCTAGTCATTTGATGTAATGGTCTTATATCAGTAATGATTTAACCACATGAATGTAAGAAGTTGCCTTTAATTCACTGATGAGCAGAGGGCCTTTATGTCAGGAAGGAGCCAAGAGACATCTTGTATTGCAATGCTTTATTACTGTCCAAGAGTCCAAAATGCAAACACTACAGAAACACACGACCACAATTTCCAGCATCTTTCTGAGGCTTTGATATTGATATAGCCAGCATCAGCTATTGCTGGAGGCGCTAATATCAATTGCTAGTGCAAGGAAAGTATCATTTCATTGAAATAATTGTTTTTTTTTTTTCTTACTCATTATTATAAAAACACATCTAGTGCCACAAATTTATAGGGCATTCTATAAATGTAAAAACATATTCCCTGCTCAGTAGAGCTTGCAGTCTAAATTAGACCAATATATGAAAAAGATATATTGATGATGAACAAAGAAAAGAAAGAAGTGACTGAAACTGCTTTTACCAATTTCTTGAACCTGAGCAGATTTCCAGCTGATAATGGGCTAGGCTTTCAAAAGTATTTGGGCTTCTGTTTTCCCAAGATTAGGGTGCTTAAGGATCTTTAAAAGTACACTCATTTTACATGTAAAATCTAATGCACCACGAAAAGCACATTATATGGGAGAGGAGCAAAGATGGCTTTGTGGTTTACGAATCTTATGTTGTCCTGTATGCTAGAGTCAATTTAGATAGATAGCCTTGAAAGGGGTCTGCCCAGGTTGTGTAATTTCTCAGGTTGCAGTGCCATCTGTAATCTTTATAACATTTTGTGTTTTAACTGGATTCCTGAAAACTTTTTCCATCTTTTTTTTTTTTTTCCTAGGCAAACAGTCTGTCTCATTTCTTTGTCTGTTGTGTCCTGTGAGAGAAATACTTTTGTGGGCCAGAAGTAGTGTTTTAAAACCCATTTTTTGCAAACTCTTCTGCCTTTTACACAAATAAAGATGTCGCTCAAGGGACCTTGTTGCAGCACTCAAGAAAAAATATAATTAAAGCCGATTTAAACATTGAATTTCTTTGCCATCATAAAGGTTAAATACACGGAAAAGCAAAAGAACATTTATATAGCAGAAACAATAATGAAGGGTTTACATCTGCAACCTCCTTGAACAGTAGAGATTGCGGCTTTTCCTATGTACAGTCATCAGCAATAGCTGGTAATTACCAAGTTCAAAGCCTATTGTCTACTCCAAAAAGCCAAATTGTTTTTTGGGGTTGTTTCAGAATGACGCGACGTCTGATGGCTCTATTCCTTTTATAGGTCTTCTTGATACGCACCGAATCCTGACCCGGGATGGAAAGTAATTTTTGTGAACGTATTTACAGAATGATGTGTAATAGATTTAGCAAAGGCTGAAGGCTAGTAATAGTGACTGATGTAGTACCGTGGAGAAAAGAAACCTGAACACTGCTCTCCGAGGAGGCTGGGCGAGGAGTGAGGTAATAACGGGTTTCATTGCCCGGTCGGGGTTGACAGAAGGAGAGGTGATTTTGCTCCTCAAATTGTGCTCAGAGGACTGGAGGCAGCGTGTATTTTACATATACGCGGTAGGCGATGGGACAGACTCATTCAGTGATCTAGGGGGCATTGTGCTACATACAAAGGTCCTCTGCAAAACTGGTGAATATTTTTTCCTATTGCAGGGCTGATACGTTGAATGCCTCTGATAAATTGAATCTTGAATCCAGCCTCGCCATGGTTTGCTCGCTGTATAATCTCATTAAGCCAATGAGGACTGCACTGAGGTAAAATCACAGAAGAATTTTTTTGTATTCTGTAGCTGACGAAGGGAACGTCCTGAATTTATTTTAATGGTGTGGTTTTACTTTCAGGTAGGCGTGGGCATGTGCAAACCATTTCAAAATGTCTGCTGCAATGGCTGCAAGCATGAAATGTTCATAGGAGCTTACATACACAAGCGTGCTGTCTGTGGGCAGGGTATATAGAGAGGGTGATTCATGAACGTTGCTTCTTAAACTGCAGCCTTCCACATAGGAAGCTCAAGTAGGTCATGTGCTGAGGGGAACCAGGAAACGCACATACGTGTGTGATGCAAATCTGATAGCCTGTCTACTAACCGGGAGTGGCCAACAGATGTGCATCCCAGTTTGTCAGATGTGTTTATATGTTTTCTGAGATGTTACAGATATAAAGTGTATATCAGAGTTTAGAATCTGACCTTAAAAAGTAGATGTCTTCTATGATTGTATTCAACTTCCTTGTGATGAGAATTAACTTTTCCACTTTAATCAGCAATTGTGACTTGATTCATCTGAGCATTGAAGATGTGCTTACGGCAATCTCCATTCAGCAAAATTTTTAACTTTAAGTACATGCTCCGGGAACAGAGCTTAAAATTAAATGTGGGTTTACATGCTTTGCAAAACTGGGTTTTGATTTTGAGCCTCTGGATGGGAAAATTAGTCATGAACGTTTGGTTCATAATGTGAGATTTCTCCCTTTTTACTCAGGAGGGGACTGGCACAGGAGGTGTCACTGGAAACCACAACTACTGGTGAACAGTTAGCAGGAGATTTGAGAACCCCTTTAAAAATAACAGCTAAACATGTGAGTAGGTATAAAGTAAGCAAAAGTAGGGTTTTTTTGACATTTTGATATTAAAAAAAAAGAAAAATTTTTGGAAGGCTGACTTTTCGGTTTAAAAATTAATTGAAAAATTTGTAGTTCAGAAAAAGTTTGCAGTCATCGGTAACCCTCAGGGTCCATATGCCTGCAGACAGACATTCCCTTTCCAAGTCATTTTTCCAAGATCCTGGTTTTGTGAAAATGTGAAATAAATGAACAAATAAATACACACACGTGTTTTGATATGTTGCACCATTCCTCTGATATTGTGCTGTAGGATACAACAAAGACATGAGAAATCAGAATAAAGGGATAAGGAATATCAGGGATAAAGACTTTCTTTTATTCCTTGTCAGGAATAAAGACATAAGAATCAGCACTTTGGAGGATGCCCTGTTACTGGTGTGTGTTAGAAATACCATCTTCTGCTGCACTGCTAGTGGAGTTCTGCAAAGTCTGCTCCACAAAGATGTTTGCCATCTGAACGTGGGACCTCTTTTGCTTCAATGTGCTATTGGCAGCAGCAATATCTCACATCCTTCCCTGCCTTCTGCACACCAGAAATTCACTATCTCCCAGCCATGGCAAACTCAAGAACCCAATCATCCTTATCTGCTCTCAAAAACGTGCACCCGGAGAAATGTACCAGAAATGGTAACTCCCTGATGTGACTTAAATGCTCCATCCTAATGTCAGTGGATGGCTCCTGAATTTTGAAGCATGTGTGCTTTTTTTAGCATTGATGTGAAAGATGTTCTCTTACAAAATAAGCTGATTAGTTGAACAGTGCTTTTTCACACCTAGGAATTAGTGCTCCAGATAAGAGCACTTTCTGGTCTGGTGCCTATCTTCCGATTTGCCGGGGGGGGGGCAACACTGTAAGAGCTTGGCAATGGGAAGATTCTTTAAAAGCCCTGGTTAGTTCTTCAAGGAGGTGCTAATTTCTGCTTTTATAATTTGTTATCATAGTCCAGCGATTTGTAAGGTTTGAGGTAGGCTGTCGGATGGGGGATGTGAGAGGGATGGAGGATCCCTCTGGACAGCCCACCTCAAAGCTTATAAATTGCTGGAAGCAGGAGTCTGGATTTGTTCGTAATTATGTTTACAAGTTTTTTTTGATAGGTGTGAAGAGTGTAAAACAGGGTAAGTAAACTTGCTTCAAAAGGAAATGTTTCAAAAACATTTGAGAACGTAGGAGCTGTCCTAATTATTGTGTATGACATTAATTTTAATTTCCAGTTAAACTTTGAGCTAGAGAATATCTTACACACATGACTTCTGCTGGTCACTTGCATATTATGATAAAGGCATGTTTTGTTATTTTTAAATGATTTATTTAATGTCCTTGTAAAGTTTAATTTCTCTCTCTTTAGTTCCAACCTGGGTAAGAATTTGTTTTTTAAACCTCATAAATTAGAGATTTTTCCTATTAATTCATCTGGCATATCCATTGTTAGCAATGTTAGATTTTTTTTTTCCTTATGTGTTGTTATATAATTGGTGATCACGCCACTTTAGTTCTGTCAGAAGAAGCAGAAACCCCTCTAATTTCCAGAACCTGCTCCACAATTTTGTAGACTGTGTATATTCCAGTCACAGTCTCTATCTGTGTAAAATTTGGAATAAATGTATTGAAGTCAACAAAGCTGTTTTAGTTTAACATAATGTAATAATAGACTCTGTCCTCAAACTCCATCTATCATTCCAGCACTCGTTAGGCATTCTGGTTTTGTTCGTAGTAGGAGCCATCATAAAGAAATTGATTTCCCTCTGCTCACTCATCCAATTTATTGCAAGAGAACTCCATGTTCATTTGCCCATTACACAGTATTTTGTGGGGTGAGAAAGAAACAAGCCAAAAGAAATCAGCAGAAGAACTAGTTATCATGTTGGGTGAGACTCTGCTCTCATTTATTTTTGGTATAAATGCAGAACAGCTCCACTTCTCCCAGAGGAGTTCGTTTGCATTTAACTGGGGGAGACTAACTCCAGATTTTACTCTGAACCCCAAACCTCACCCTCTCTACCCCTATTTGCTGCACTGAATTACAAAAGAGACTTCTTATTATCCTGTAGCCTATGTGTTATGATTTCCATTACCTCTGCTTTTCCTCCCCCTCCTTCATTGCTAGTTGTGTTCCCCAAGTTGGGCAGCCAAATAATGTGTCCTCCATGGCTGTTAAAATTGCACTATAAATAGGCTGGGAAGCAATATTGTTGGAGCAAAGCAATTGGCACAGTCCTCTTTCCTCTCCCCAGTGGCCAAGTTGTTCATGACCACAATGCACCTGGTCTCCGTTATCTGGAGAGAATAACCTTGGGGTTGTTTCTGCATCTGGGTCCCTCACAGGGTTGCACAAAGCACGGCGCGTTTCGATAAGGATGCCACCATCAGTGTGTCCAACATCATATAAAGGCAATGACGGAAAAGGAGGGCCCTCTCCTCCTGCATTGTTCCGTGCTATGAATAAAAAGGTGTTCTTGGTGGAGCCAAATTGAAAACTTTCTGCACAGTTGGCTGAGAGACTTGCAGTCAGGAATGTGTTAGTTGATAAATCTGTAAGCTGTGAACTGCATAGAGACTTGCCATGACAGTAGGTGAAGTGATCCAGTAGTACCTTTGCTTTCCCTTTATGCCACTCATGGGCTTCCTGTTCAGCTGCATCTTCCCAACTTCAACTTGAGGGCCTTACAGACATTGCCTTCACTGCCATGTCGTCTTCCTGTACTAGTTTACCAGCTTCGTATCTGTCCCCTGCCTACAACTTTGTGCTTTCTGTCATGTATTTTCTATCCCTGGCACAGTTTTTCCCCAGAATACTGACCTGCTTTAGTATGTCAGTAATTCTTTGCCCACCTACCATCCCTTTCTTGCCTTCTCCATCTAGCATCGTTAGCCTTTAAGTAATGAAATAGCTTGTTTTGTTTTTTCATGGATGCTGAATATTTATATATGTTGGGTAGGCTAAGATCAGTACTATTCTTGTGGCTGCAGGTACAGGATCCCTGTAGACCATAATAAAAATCTCTGAATGTATCTTAATCTCAGTTATGTGAGGACAGTGGCTGAAACCAGTACTTCATGGTGCGATCCGTGGCTAAAGTAATTACAGCCGTTCCTTTCAGCTAAACACGTAGATATTGTAGATGAAGTGTTTATGCATTTGTGTGATTCTGGAAGAAAAAAAATTCTGTTTGGAAATTCTGAATAATGCTTTTGATTAAATTAATATTGCAGAGACTTTCCCTTTGGCATGCTGATTTGTCGGCAGTTTAGAACGAATCAAGTAAGAATTTTATACAAATAGCAAACTGTTATTTAAAACGTGTCAGAGCCTTGGTAGGGCACCTCTGAGCTGGTGCTAAACTCTGCATTCAAGTTAGTGGTGAAGTCCCAAGCCCCATTTTGCCTGGGTGGTTTGAAACATGGTCTCTTCTTTTGGCTTCCCTGGCAGTTTTCCAATAAACAGTCTGTCAGCCTGTTATGCTTTCACAGCTGTATTAGCCCCTTTGGCCTCCCCACCAAGCTCCTGACTAACGTCAGCTCATCTTTGCTGAGAACGTCGGTCCTACCAGAAAAGTGAGTTTACAATTTATTCTTTGGGGATGTGACAGCTGATAGCAAACAGACAAACACTCTTTGCACGCCACTCACTTTTCTACTGAAATAACACATACACACACGTACATGTGTGCATATATGTATGTATATACACATATATGTATGCATGCATATTTATGAACACAAAAATGTGTATTTATGTACAAAAATGTGTATGTGCGTCTTTCTAAAAAGAAGAAAGAATATATACGCTCATTGCCTTTTCTTTCTTCGGTTTCCATACCACTCCCAGGAGTCGTCTGTGTCAGAGCCTCCCAGGCAATCCCCAGTGCTCGTGTAATGCACAGCTTTTCCTCTGGATCACGGGCTTGGCGTCCTTTGGTTCCTGCTTCCATTCTTGGCCCACTGCCTTTTCCAACTCTTTGTCTCGATTTCTTTCTTGCTCAGCTTGCCCTCCCCAGTTTCTTAATCTGTGAGATTTTATCAAGGCGAAGTATGTGCTTCTGTGGGATTGTATCAATGCTTCGTTTCATTCTTCTGCCTTTAGGAAAATTCCCAGGCTCTAACTCCAGCACCCAGTACAGACAATCTGCCTTTCCCTAGATGTTAGCCTTCTTGTTGCCCCGTTCTGGTGCCCAGACAACAACCATTACAAGAGACTTTTTCAAAGATAGTGGTTTTTTTTTTTTTTTTTGGCCCCGCTTCCCTCCTTATTAACCCAAACTGTGTTGAACCAAGGTATGGTGAAAACAGATGGATATAAAAGCGCAAGTGATTCCTACACAGAAACTAGGATTTTGTAAGGTGTGTAGATGTGTCCTGGATGAGTCCAAAAAGGTTTTGGAAAAAAGACTGACCGGGGGGACTACAAGACCCCAAACTAAATTAGTAACTCAGAAAAAGGTGTTGAGCTGTCAAGTTAGAAAAAAAGCCCTCTTAAACAATGCAGCATAGGGACAGTTTTCACTTTCATGCAGTAAACAGGAGTTTCAGGAGTAACTTGGTTTCAAATGAGCCGTATTTGACAGGCAAACTCAGACCGAAACCCGAGTGGAGTGTTTGTGAATGCACTTGGGCTGAAACTGAAGAAAAGCTTTCCATGAATCGCTGTAAACGGAAACCGCTGTGTTAACCTAGATGGGTGCCCTACTTCCCAGCTGAGGTACCTTCCTTCTGCGCGCTCCCTATGGACGAAGCTGTAAGAGGTGACCTTCAGTAAAGGGCTCTACCCCAGATACAGTGCTGGCAAGGAAATATTATTTCAAGCACAAACCACTCTTTGCTCCTCTCCTGGGCAGGATGGATGACAGAGGAGGTATAAACCCTTCTGAGCTGTGTCCTTTCTTCTCCCTGCCAGCCGCTCTTGGAATGACCTTGTCCCCATCCTGCTGAATGCTATTGGGGTGTCCAGCAGTGTCTCTGGGCAGCATGTTTCCCTGTAAGCCAGGAATTGCAGCCCTCCCTTATATGTTCTGTGCCGACATTTCCAGGGGCTGTCTGGGTGCTACCTTTTCAAGGGCATTTCAGACTCATTTAATTTTTTCACGTCTTCATCTTTTTTTGAAAAACAGAAAAGTTACAAAGTGCTTTCCGTCCCCACCCCCTCCACCCTGTTTCTTGTAGTCTATAGCCATTCCGTAAGTATAGCCACTGTTGGGTTGAAAAGTAAGGGTTGTTTAATAATACACAAAATCCTCACTCCATGTTTATTACCACTGTGCTAAGGAAAATGTTATATTTGATGCTGCAGGTTTATGACACAGGAAAGGATCTTTTTCCTAAACTTATGGCAAGTTTTAATTTTAGATCGCTTTCCAAAGCTGTAGAAATACTAGATAGCTAGCTAGATATGTGTTTAATATTTTCCATTGTTGGATTGTAATTCTTTCTGATAGAGAATTTAGCTATTTTTCTTCATGAAACTTGGGTAACTTTTAGACCGTCCAGGAGATTTCGCTATTAATTTAAGTCTGAGCGGAGTCCAATATATGTCAGTAGTTCTGATTTGTGCTGGTTGTTGCCCATTGGCATCAGGGCTGAATGAATAAAATGGAAAAAGCGCAAAGACTCAAGTCAGTGCTAAGATGTGTGGCTGCTTTATTGCTGCTCCTCTTGCCCCCATCAAATCCCATCTGTCTGTATTGGAAATCAGCTCTCCAGCCTGCTGGTGGTCAGACTTCACCCAGGTGCTGTTGGAGAAATTTATATTAATATTGTAGGTGTCTCCACGCAATAACAGCACCAATGTGCCACAAAGAGAGAAAATGGTTCAAAATCAAGGACAAGTCAAAGGACACTAATTTCTGCAGGATCAGAATCCGCTCCAGTTCCTTCACCATCTTTGTGGCTCTTTGCTGGACTTGCACCAGTAGGTCCATGTCTTTTGTACTGGCCTCCAGCTGGACTTCATGCTGCCGATCACAACCCTTTTAAGCCCAACAGTTCAGCCAGTTTTCAGTTCACCTCACTCTTCATTTATCTAGTCTGTGCTTCATCAGTTTGTCTATGAGGCTGTTATAGCAGATAGTGTTGAAAGCCTTGCTAAAATGAAGGTAAAGCCTTATTAAGGTCAAGTCCCTGCCAGGAGGACCTTTTCTTTTCTGAGTTACGTGACTATTGAAGTCTTTTGTCCTTGGACATGTTGCAAAGTCTCTTTCTGTGCCATATTTTACAAGGCTGGACCTGAGGTTTGCAGTTATATAGAAAGGAGGAATGATCTTTCATAGAAAGTATTTTAATACTGTCAAGTATGAGCAGTTTACATAATAAGATTCAGACGTGAGAGTTAGGCACGGACCATCGATACCAAATATTTGAAATATAAAAATAAAAGTATTTATAAAAACAGAGCACTTTGTTAAAGCTTTTGAAATTTATTGAACTAAGCATCCACAAATGTTAAACATGTACAGTTTACCTTTAAGAGGAAAGGCTCTGCAGTGGGCATTTAGCTAGATTTGTACACCTACACACTGCAGATGGTTTAGTTTTATAAGAGATGAAACTGCATTTGGTGGAACTGATTAAATATAAAAACACCACCATCTGCCATTTATTCTAATATAAAATGGTTTGGGCAGATGCTGACATCTTTTGAGATGATTGATTCATCTCTGACAAGTGAAGATTCTCGGAGGGTTCCAGCTGCCCACTGCTCACACAATACACGCTTACGAGAGCAAACGCCAATCACCGCACTGTGATTTGGATGTAGCAGGTGAACGAAGGGCACTTTAATAACCAGCAGCCTGGAATTCCTAACTACATCAGTGGCGGGGTTTTTTTCTTCTCCCCCCCCCTTCTGGCCCACGTTAAACTGTGAGACTGTTTTATGCACACGGTATACTGTATTGGAGCACAGCTACCCTAGCACGACGATAACTGGAAGAGTGTCAATTTCTGGCACGAATAGCTCTCTTTCATTTTTCAGAGTGGAAAACCATCAGATACTCTTCACATATGCTATTCATTTTTAAATTATTTTTTGCTAAGTGTCCATCAGGGTTACATTTAAACTTCCTGGAGTACTATTTATTGAGTATGACACCAAATGCTTTGTAATAACTTAAATAACAGATGTCTATCTTGTTTTATTTGATAACATTGTCACACTCTACTGTGGTATGCTGTAGGGTAGCTTGCTGAAGCATCATCTTTTTTAAAGGTTTTGCTTAAACTTTTTAGAACATGCATGGTAAGTTACAGAAGAATGCATTTAAAAATACTCAGGACCAGACTGTGACATCCATACCCACACTAAATAGCCGTTTGCACCAGCAGTAAGTCCTAGTGCAGACAGGCCATTTCTTTTGAAATAAGGTCCTGACCCAAAGCTAGATTTGCAGTAACTGCAGTGGACTTTTGGTCCATCTCCAAGTGGGATAAAGTGCGGTATAATTAGACCATCGTGCAATAAGGAAGCAGATCATGTCAGGCCTAGCGCTGCAAGTATATAAACCGCAGGACTTCTTCAGAATATCTTAAAATAGGATGCTCTTTTTGTACATATCACTTTAAACAGCTTCTTCACTGTAAAAAATCAGTTAAAAAAGGAAGAGGGTCTGTTTACATGAAATGACATGAAAATGTGACAGTTTAGTGTTGTGCTGGCAGAGGAGTGTATGGTAAGTATATATAAATTTGGTCAGAGGGATACTGAATGATCGCACTGTCGTTTGCTGTTGAATGTATCTGGAGTAATTCCAACAAAGTCTGGAATAACCCTATTGTACATGGAAGAATTTGGTGCTACAATATGGGTAAGAAAACACTCTGTGGGCCGTTTTTAAACTATTGGGAGAAGCTAAAAGCCATTTAAAAAAAGATGGATTATTATCATTGGTACAGAATATTTTCTGCTCACCTGTTGCTGAAGGCAAGGCTATATAGATAGTGTCATTTCATTGTTTCAAAAAGTAAGGGGTAAAACGTAAGTCAACCAGATCCTTATCTGGCGTAAATTGGGGTTTGAAGTCAGTGAAGCTAATCTTATTTATATCAGTTGTACATCTGGGCCAGAGGATTCAGAAATTATTTTCCTTATGCTTCTCTTCGTATTAACCCCTTCTTTATTTATGATGTTTCCTTCATTCAAAACTTAAGATTCTTCACATTTACTTTTTTCCCTTTTTCCCCAGGTGCTTTTTCAGCAGGAAGAGGGAAACTGACATCTTGCCTGAGAACCACCTTACTGGCCCTTCCTGGATACTGGTTTGTAGAAGGCACTGATGAATGCTTCCCGCTGCGGAAGGAGGACTCTCCCATCAGAGAGTGACTGTGTTATTTCATTTAATGATCTGGGAAGCTGGATGCTTGGAATTGCCTCTGAGGTTGGGTTTACTGCTGTGAAAGAGCAATGTTTATGTTAAACTCAAAATGCAATACCTTAATTTGAATGTTCAATAGGTTTGATTTTTAAACAATGAAAGAGAAGTCTGTTTTGGAAGTGGAAAGGAAAATCAGAATCCTAATGAATATACGGTACTTAATATATGGAATGCATATCTGACTTTGGGGAAAAGACTTTTTTCTCTGTCTTGGCTCCTATTTCTTCTGACATAGAAACATAATACAAATCTGAAGTGTCTAATCCAAGAAACAGCCACCAGAACCTTTATAATGCAAATGATCTGACTGTTCTATAGTGTCTTTCTTCCAGAAAGGTCCCAAAGTGCTATACAAATTACATGTGGCTACATGAATCAGTTCCCACACCGCTGAATTACAGGGAGCTCTGGGGAGCAGAACGTCTTTCTACCAGTGCACAGCAGCATTACCCAGCATTTTGGGATGGGAAGCAGAAAATACAAAGGAGGCAAAATAACAAAATAAGAAAAGATGAAACAGATAAAAATTAAGATTCAAAGAGGACTGAGGAAAAGGATAAAATCAGCTCTGTGTTTTTCGATAGTGTCATCAGAGCTGGTGATACATGTTGTTACTGATAGCTATAGCGGACCTTCACAATATTTATCAAGAGGGTTCCCAGGACTTGGGCAAGGGTATCTGGGCAGGAAACAGCACTTCTCTGTGTTTCTGCCTCATTTCTCCCTGCAGCCCTTCCTCCCATGTCCCCAAGCTTCCACAAAGAGGACCCTGGTAGAAAGGCGCTGGGGTACCTACCTACACCTTGGCCAGGTGCAATGCTTTCAAGGAATGCTCTCTGTGTGCCTCGGACGGGGGTGAGTTTGGCTCCTTTTCCACTCCCCCCCCGTCCCAGCCACCCCAGTGCCAAATGGCAGGGCTGACTCGTAGAGCTGGAGTTGGGCTCAAACCTCACCGCTGCTGCCCTTAGCGGGAGTGCTCTCCTGGCTGCCACCGCTCCGGCCAGAGCCAGATGGAGCAGGGACAGGAAGGAGGGACCAAAAAAAAAAAAGATGGAGGGAGAAAAAGAAGAGAGTTTCCCACAGAAACAGTTAATCAAAAATGAACGGTCCTCCAAAATGCTATTTTTTTATTTCTTAAAAAAGAATTCCTCATAAAAGTTTAGAAATGAACACACACACACGCCCCCTTGTTATTTTCCCTCAGGCTCTTAGGTTTGAAATTTGAAACATGAAAAAATCCCTTTCTCCGTCTGATTTTACGTCAGCTGAAAATTTTGTCTGACAAAGCTAAAACTTGCCATAGAACTGAGTTTTGAGACTGGGATTTTATGTGATGAGCACTCAAGTTTTGTCATTACAACCGTTGATTTGCACCTAAATTCTGTTAAATGGCCATTTTTATGTTGAAAAGAGGTTTGGGTGTTTGTTTTTTCATTTTTTTTTTTTGTTTGTTTGTTTGGGGTTTTTTTTTGTTTTGTTTTTGGTTGTTTTTTTTTTTGTTTCCAACGGATAGCTTGCAATTTGCTCTTGTAAGAAATTGCGTTGGGCTAATCATTTCCAGAGCCTGCCTGAATGCAGTGCTGGTGACAGAGCTGCTACTTTGTGCGTAATAATTCCTTCACTTGTGGGAGACGCACCAGGTAATTAAAAAAACTCTGTAAACAAAAGCTGAGGTGCAGCTTCACAGCAGAGTGATGCAGAGTGACATTGTGGTAGATGATTAGTCTTCTTGGGAGCAAAATCAATGAAAGCAGCAGTAGTCAGATGTCTTCTGGCATAATTTTTCCTATGTGCAGGTGAAGTGTTTTACAGGAGTCTTAGGAGCTGTCGTTATTGTCACAACTTTCTACCAACTCTACAGTCAGCATTTACAAAAGTGTCTGATGGATTTGAGTGAGCTCCTGCGGATAAAACCTGTGTATGAGATTTAGGAGTGTAGGAAAAATGGAAAGGGGCAAAAATCTCCTAGTTTTCTCCCCACGAACTCTCATTAAAACTTCCCAGGTTTCTTCTCTTGTTGCTGCCCACTCCTTCCTTCCCCCTCAGTGCTGCTTATCTGTGGGAAGAATCATGGCTGGAATTTATAAATGCTTCTCTGTTGTGCAAAAGAACTTTGATAGCATGAAATGAATAGCAGGTAACATAATAAGAAAAAGTATCTGGCTGCAGCTTTGGAAATGTAAATTCTTTTATCAGTCCCCTTGCTAATTGGAATTGCTGTTTGTTGTTTCACATTTAGTGGATTTCATTATATTTTCTTTGGTAATTAGATATTTTAACTATAAATTAAAAATACCAGACCAAAAAAAAAACCCAAAAACCCAACCCCAAACCACCAACAAAAAAACCTTCATTAAGATGCAGTCAAAGTTGTATATAGATACGACGTTAATTAAAATAATATTGTTAGAAGGTACTGTTAAGGAAAACAAAGCAAACAAATGAACCACAAAAATTTGAGACTTGGAAAGAAGGACCCAGTCACTGCAAAGGCGCTTGCAGTCTGCACTGTGCTTTGGAGGGAGCCCACATCCGAGTGAAAGCTTGAACGGGGGGCAGATCCGGGGGGAGGCAGAGGGTTTTGCCCCTTTCCTTCAGTCTCCTGGTGGTGCCTTTTTCGGAGTCTTCCTCTCATGCTGTATTCACCCCTAGCAGCAGCCGCCTCCCAGCCTGGTGGGGGCTACCAAATACTCCCTGCCTTGTTTGGATACAATAGAGGAGGTGTCAGAAGAGGATTTTTTTGCATCATTTGTCATATGTCCGTATGGAAAAATCCTCCCCAAAGTGATGTTTTGGGGAGTGGAGAAAGCACTCTTTAGACCTGAGGAGTTTTTAAATGGGAAGGCTTGTGAATTTTTCATGCTTTAGTGGATTTTTTTAAACACACAGCATGGTAAAAATATGAAGAAAAAATTCTTAAAAATACCTATATTCCTCTAAGGGAATAAGGGTAAAGGAAAAGGGAAAAATTAGTAGCATGCGTCGTACTCCTGTGCAGATAGCAAAGAGGAGGTCACAGACTGGCTGCTTGCACTTTCATTGGTACTGCAGAGCTAAGAGCCATCCCAAAATGTATTTTGAAGACAAATGAGCTTTTCTCCATTTGCAGCTTCACTGCTGAGCTCAGACATGGCAGAAGGAAAACTATTGCACAACATTTTCACTCTTTCTGAGGCTGATTTCTATCTCACTAGCCCAAAGAAAGGAAAACCCAAGAAGAAAGTATCTTAGACAGATTTGGGTCCAGACTTGTTAGCAAAATTAACTTCTGCTCTGGCAGAGGCCTGGTGGGTAGAGGCAGCAGGGTCTGAGAGATTATGAGGTCTAGAGACCAGCGTATGATGACAGCTTGTCTTTATACAAGAGGAAAAAATCTCATTCCTTTCTCACTCGTTTACTTCTTTGTCCTGTGTGAACTCCCACGTTTATTAAGCTTTCAAATCAAGTTTTTCTTGAGATTAGTTGCCTTGTGCCTAAAATGTTACATGAACGTGAAATATACCAAAATCCAAATGAATCAAAAGGAATGACATTTTTCTCCAGCTGAAGGTCAGCGCGAACACTGAACGCATTGCCATGCTTCCAGCTTTGGCTTCTTAATTTCAAGTGTCTCCCTCGACCTCCTCCCTTTTGTATCACCCCTTCTATTAGTTTAGTAATATGCTGTCATCCTGATTTTTCTTAATTTCGCTTGTGATATTACTTCTCCTTTTCCTCCTCCTATGGGAAAAGATTTCTTCTGCCATATGCCCATTTAAACCTAATTGTAGTATCTGAACATCTTGTGCGCTTAGCCACAGCATCCCTTGGGGTTCAATTGAGGCAGAGTATGTATGTGACCTTTAAAGCCATGTCAATGTGAGACTCTCTCAGCATGTGGGTCTTTAAAGCCTGGATGTCTATGCTTCATGCTAACAAATTTGACCAGCCTGCCTTTTTATGAGGATATCATCATTTTGGGCAAATTCCAGGTTCCATATTTTAAATCAGCATGTAGAGCACTTTTTAAATCTCAATTTCCCAAAGATCAAGTACCAGAAGATTAAAAATGAAAAAAAAAAAAAATCAAAGCAGTTGTTTTTTTATTTATTTATTCCAGAGCAAATTTGTAGTAGTAACTACTTGAACATCACTAATTGGCAATTTGTAAAATGGACTGCTCTGAGTAGCAAAGTTTTAAGTACCTCAATGCTGTAACTGTTTCCTTATTATGACAGTTCTTAAAAAGTGTGATAAGGTTATTATAGGAAACAGTGAAAATTCCCTAAATTGCTGAGGTTTATAGGTTTTGTATTTGTAACCTAAATAGTTTTTATTTTCACACTTTTTTGCATACACCAGAAATATGATTGTGCTGGGTAAACAGTGAGCTGCCCTAACAGCCCTACCATAATAATGCTATACTGTGCTGATGTCTCATGACATCTCTTTGGCTCAACGAAAGCCGTTTCACAAACATCCTCCGTTTGGATCTTTGTGTCGTGCCACGGCATCGGTGCTGAGCTTTTGCCTTCCCAGAGCCTCTCTGGCAGTTCAGCATATAAATTCTCCAGATTTAAGTGCTTCGCTAATGTAGAAGTCCTTAAATATCAAAACTCAGCTGTGTGTCTCAATACATATAAAACAAAACATTGCATTATAGCACTTACCTTATAAAGGTTTTTGAGGACACCAATATTTGAGGTCTTAAGGGTATTTTATGTTGCAACTGGCTGGAGAGGCTGAGAGAAAGCAGTGATTGATTTGTACTCTGAACTAGAAAAGAATAAATTTTAGTTAAAATAGACAGTACGTTCTGATAACATGAGGATAACATACATTACACATGTATTGAAATTAAATCTATAGCAAGTATGTAAGACAGGAACTTTAGTGCTAAAATGACACATCAATGAAATAATTATGAAAATACACAATTATGACATCCATCCAAAGAATATTAACTTTGCTCAGTAGTGCTGTATATCATGTGATGAGCTTTTGACTGTTAGGCATTTTAGTTCACCAATTAAAATTATGCATTTTAATATTCATCTTCCGGCTTAGCTTGGTTAGTTGCTTTAAAAAAATAGATACATGAACATTTTGTTACTTTCTAATCCTTCTGATATCTTTAAATGAGAATTTCTTATCCAACAGCCTTCAGCTTTGAAAGATTTCTAAATATAGAATTGGTCCCAAATCTAAGTTTTGTAGAGTCAATTGTTTTCTGCTGAGAATGTAGTAATGGAGAAATTAATAGCATTTAAACAGAAGACAAAACCAGCAGCTGGAGTTGGCAAATATTGTAAGCTGGTTTTAGTCCTTTTCTTGTTTTAACTCAATGGTGAGGAACTGGGGAGAGCAGTAGCCTTTGCAGTGCAGATTATGAACAAAATCAAATGCTAGGGGACTTGACACTTTATGTTAATTCCTAAATCAGCTATCTTTTCCATGTTAATAATTCCCTAAACCTGATTATAGCATCTCTCTGTCCAGTGAAAACTCTACTGATGTTCCTCTTTGAAAGCAATTTTTGTGGGGGATTCTCCAGGGGAGGAGTTTGAGCAGCGAGTGCATCTTTTGGGAGAGGTAGCTTTTGTAGACTCATAGCGTGTGAAAGCCAAGCTTACGTGTTGACCATTTGCCCTGTTGAGCTACTGTTAAACCCCCATCAAGCCAGAATAAAAGTAGCAGCAAATGCATGATTTCCACCTCCCCCCACCACAAACACTATTATATATTTTGGTCTCCTCCTACAAAGTCTTTGAGCTGCTTTTTTTCTCTTATGCACATTAATTCGTAACGAATGTTATTTCTTATGTGCCTTGAAAAAATAAACATGAAAGTTTGTCTTTTCACAGAGGACAACTAACTGGACAGATAGACGCTTCTTACTTCAAGAAAATACTCAGACACAAACTCACCAGAATACAATTGCAGGTGAGGTATACATATGTGTAGGGGGGGGTGTCTCGTGTTATTCACACAACTCTCAAGTCACGAGCCCTCCCAGAGAGACCCTCTTGAGCGAGTGGCTCTTCTGAGCTGGTTGGCAGAACCTAAGGGGGATGCTGGCGTAAACGAAAGCCCCTCGCTGTGGGGAAGGATCCGACCCCTGAGTTCAAGTGACGACGGAGCCGAGTATGCATCAGAGGAGAGTATGTGTGCATTGTTAACACTGCCTCACAGCTGCACTTTGATTTTACTCGCTGTCTCTATGATGAACTATATTCAAGATCTTTTTCCTTCAGTGATATCATATTTTTATTCGATGCTTAAATCAAAGGTATGCTGCCTTTTAATTAATGTTATGTTCTCCAACACATTTATTTTCTGGCATAAAGAAGGGTTTTCTAGAAGGTCAAGGGCCAAGGGCCAGAGAGAAAGATGGTATCTTGTAGCTTGAATTAATCTAAAAATAAGGAACTAGATTTTTAGAGAAGAAAACAGTATGAGTCTGGCCTGAATTGGATCAGGCCCAATATCCTTCTGTGGAAGAAATAAAGGGCTTGAACCCTCTCCCACTGAGAGCAATTACAAACCTGCAGTTGACTATAATGGCTGTGTGTGATAGGGGCATAATAAATTTAAGGTCTGAGATAATCAAGGAGGACTGTGTAATCTTCTGCTAATGCTTCTGAAAGATGCTCTGGTAAAATGCTAGGCAGGAAGAGCACTACGCCGCTCTGTTAACAGAAGAAATGCGCCTAAGCCGCTTGCTTGTTGCTCTCAGATATAGCCGATCCTGCGAGTCTGATTTTAATTTGACAGTGATTGAAAATGAAAAAGTTTTGAAAATAAAATCTGTGGAATGATAACGGCAAATGCTGTAACTGCGAGTGAGTGGGGAGGAGGAGGGGGGAGGGAAGAAGTTTTGCAAAGATACCTGTCTGATTTTCGGTACAGTACATAAGAACGTTAAAAGGCCATTTTAGCCAAAGGACCCCCAGCTTGGTTTCCTGTTTTTGGCAGAGGCCAACAGGAGATGCTCGAGGATGGTACAGGAGCAGGGCCCTCACACAGTGTGCAATGCCAGCCTCCAGCAACGTACAGCTCGGGGATTTCACATGAATAAAGTGCTCTTCGAGGAAAAGCTATTGCTATCCATTTAAATGTCTTCCTGAAACTCACCTTATTCATAGCGTACCTTATTCAAAGACATTCATCAGGCATTTGCAAAATGTAAGGTTCACTGAGTTTAAATGAGTGACTAAAAATGCTTTATGACCTTAGCTTAAATTAGATAAAAATATTAGTTCTGATCCAACAAGCCACTGTAGCCATTGCATATCTTCCCACTGCCTTAGGTAGGATTTGGCTGAGAACCTCTATGCCCTCTATTATTTATCAGTTTAAAGTGTGACAGTGACATTTTTTTCCCCGTTTTCCTAAACAGGCTGACTTGCAAAGGTGTTGCTGTAATCTTGCTTTTCTTTTTCTTGCCTCATCTCTTCTGTTGATTGTCCTTAGTTATACCTTAGCTAAAATTTAGATTTTAGGTTTCAGAAAGGAGACAGCTTCTTTTTTTTTGTCTTCTGTTTTGAATCCTATAACGTAAAAGCAGTAACTGATCCTAGACCTTTGTCAGTGTTTTGTATGAAGGCAAAGATATATTTATATATATAGCTTTTCTGCTATAGAAAGCATATGAAGCACTATATTTATGGCAGAATTACCTACCAGTGTTAGGAGAATCATTTGAAAAGAAAACCTAGAAATTATTTTAGCAGAGAAATAGGCAATATTTTCTGTTAACCGAAACTTGTTCAGAAGTCAAGAATAGATCAAATGTCACTAAAGATTATTAAATTTGAGGGGGGGTGTTAAGTAATTTCTTATAAATTATATTGATATGTAATTTTATATGCAGATTGACCAGTGGTGGGAGTTTTGCTGTCTTTGTTTTCCTCTCTTCTGTTTTGCAGCTTATGTATTTCAATTGGCATAATTTGTGAACATGAAAATACATGTTGAATCTCTAGTCAGCAGCTGATGGATAAGAAAAAATAAACCAAAAATGCTTTAGCTTATTCCAGATAAAGACATTGATGTCTTAAGTTAACTTTGAGTTAATGTGCTTTAAGTTTCAAAGCCGAAACACATGTGAAGTTGCATGTGGAAGCGCTGCTGTGGATGTAATTAGTGGAAATGGGATTTAACCTATCATGTTTCATACAGGCAAGTTCTGTAACCACCTGGCTAATGTGTATCCACTAATCCTTCTCTCCTAATAAGAAGTAGATTTGACACTGAAATGAAACATATAAAATCATGCATCATGTACAATAAATATACATATCAATTTGCACGCATATAAAAGCAGACTTTGGAGTTTTGTAAATCAGTTTTTAAAGGGTCATTTCTCATTAAATTTTCGGAAAAAACTCAGTGGATTCATACACTTGTTCAGTATATGTATTTGTATGAATCAGGATTTTATTTGCAGACTGAGAGGTTCCAGTGCTTAAGGGAACTACTGACAGCTGAATATCAAAACCAGTTTCTGGTTAAATGTTATCCTTGGTTGTCTTCAGGAGCACAGACTTTCCAGCCAGTATATTTTCTACATTTTTCCTGGTTTGTGCATCATGTTTTCCTTATCCTTCCCCAGACACTGCAAAAATGCGCTCCCTTTTATAAGCACGGTAGTCAGCAATTCCTAGAAACGTGAATATTTGTTTTAAAAAGGAAAATATTGCAAGCAAATGATTGAAAATTCTGCTTTCAGAAGTTAATAAAATTTCTATTAGTAACTGGAACCTTAAGTTTTTTTTATTGCCCACGGTGTTATAACTAAGCTAGAATTCAGAAACACAGCTAGAGTGTTATTTCTTTGGTGTATTGCTTTGGACCTTTGGGGTATGATATAAGGCACAGAGCATTCCGTGCACTGCAGCAGATTGCTGCTTACTGAATAACCAGGGGAAATAGCTGCAGAATGGAGTCAAGGGGAACAATGGTCAGAAAAAATTCTGACTAAACAGTTTTTCATTGGCAAATGTCAGATTGCTGTAACCCCGGGATGCATTAACTGTGACAACACTGGTGACGAATTTCCGGTCACCAACCCCAGCTGTACCCCAGACTGACCAACAGCCCAGTGCTAAAGGGTGGGCAAGAAATGTGGTTCTCCGAAGGGACCCCGAGCCATTTTGTCATGGGCCTCTCACTTTCCCGAATAGAAGTTGTCCTTGTTTGTACAAATAAATATACCTTGAATCAGGGAGAAAAAGATGGACTTTATACAGTGAAGAACTCCGTGGGAAGTGGAAGGTTACAACTGAGATTTCCTCTCTGGTTAATATGTGATTGTTTACACAAAATGAAGCTAATCTAACAAGGGAGATGGATAGAGTTTAGTCCAGAAAACCCCTGTACCAGTGACACAGGCATTCAAGTGGGAGGTAGAAGATTAAGGTTTAAGCCCAAGCCTGCATCTAATGTCTCCTAGATGTCCTCAAACTACTGGGTTACAGTTGTTCCTGTGTTGCTCTGCCTTTTTCTTTTGTTTTGTAAGAAAAATATTCAAAGGATATCAGTGGTGCTCAGAAATCATCCAGAGCCGGTGTTGCGCAGTGCCTAGTTTCTGCTGTCACAGCCCTGTGGGGCACAAGCCTCTGTACAACACAGGTGCTCTCATAGATGCCCACATCTCCATGCCTTGTTTCCCCCATATTGGCCCACACGTAACAGTAGGAAGAGAAGAAAACTACCAATAGCAGAATGCAGCATTAAAAAAAGAAATAACCCCGCTGCCACCCTTCTAACTTATCTCCCATTATCTTCTGAATAATATCCAGTTTTCCTCTTGTGATGCTTTTGGAGGCACATGGACCCCTGGGCGCTGTGTGGGTGGCCAGCACCACTCTTGCTGGAAAAATCACTTAGTTGTGGATGTGCCTGGCATGGAGCTTGGCCATCTCCATCAGCTGTTGCCTTTCTGAAATGTGAAATAGGGTAGATTTGGACCCACACATCATCCTCTCGAGTGGAATACGGTGCCTGCGTCCCAGAGCAGGATTATTTAGCCTTAGGTCTGGCACCTGAGCTCCGTATGCAATGCAAAGGGGGTGCCGATACCCTAAGCCTGTTTTTACAGAGATCAGGACATAAACTGGGGGTGAAGGCAGTGAATACCTGTGCTAGCAAACAACAACTCCTCTTTCCCCTTCTTAACATCCTCTGGTGGCCTGAGGTGTTGCCTTTGGTAAATCAGGGTATATAACTAAAACGGCTTCCTGGATACATGTTTTGCCTTAGAAAAACTGTACCATTGTAAGTTTTAGGAACCAGCTGCCATGAGAGATGGTGGCAGAGGTGCTGAGAGGACCCTGTGGTGAGAGCCCATGCCCAGGGAGCTGGACCTTCTGCTTCTGCCTTCATCCATGCACTGCTCACCCCCAGGAGGGGCTGCACACATCGGTTACAGCCCTGCATCCACGTGGGTGAGCCGTGGGACACTCTTCATCTCTCCACAGTGTTGAGTGGGCGTTTTGAGGATCACAGTGCTCCATGTAAGGCATTTTTGTGTGTATCTGTCTCCAGTAGTGCAGGTCTATCTATTACCTGCACTGTTGTTGCAAAGCTGTGCTTGGCTTGCCTTCTTTTGTTGTGGCAAGGGCATTTTTTAAGTACCTCCTTCATTCAGTTAAAGGTTTTGGGGTTTTGTCTTCTGTGTATTTGCCATCTGAGCTGTAAATGAGCAGCACTGAGGAATGTGAGCCTCTAAATGACAGAGCAGCCGAATCAAACTGGTTCATGCTAGAGCTGCCATGAGTTTGGCTCCAGATGCAGAATGGGGACAGTTTTGAATTCCTAATACCGATATCACAGAAGCGTTGGTTCCTGCCCTCAACAAGAAACCTGCTGAAAGGACCCTTGAAAGGATCTTTCTGCAGTGTTTTTAACAAATGTGTTTACTGGAGGAAGAGTTGACCCCCGCGGGTGTTTCCCCAAGTTGCAGTACGCCAAGAAGCGAGGTGTTGTCAGGGGCTGGCTGTGAACTCTGCGCCTGTCCAGCAAAACCATCAGAGCAGCGGACACGAATGTCAATAAAGCAGACCTGGCTTGCTGCTGCTTCTGGGGGTCTGGCCCAGCATCTATAGCTTTTCGCCCTGTGGGTAGTGTGGGCAGAGTAATACGACATGGAAAGAATCACAACTGGATCCCAGCTTTTATATTCAGGGGATGGGGGGGGGGATGTTTGCATTTCATTAGTGTTAAGTTTGCCATTTCCAAGGATTGGGAAGAAAAATCTCTTCCCTCTTTGCTAGAATATAGAGTGGTGTTTACTTTCTCATTTTGAAATTTTCCCATCTTGTGTAACAGCTGTGCTAGGGCAGGACTCGCTCTCTGCTGAACTGCTGCTTTTTTCCTTTGGCCTTTGTTAAAATTTCTGATAAATAACAGACTGTCTACAGCTGTTCAAATGATGTTGCTTTTTCTAAGTGTCACTTCGGTGTTCATTCCCACCAATGTGGGCTTTGCTTTAGAAGGTAAATAAGGGACAAATAGGGCTTGCTGTTGAGTAAAATTGAACATGTGGGCAGTGGGAAAAGAATCTGAAATGTGAATTGCCCAAGCCTACAGAAGCCATCCACCTCCGGCTGTGATGGAGACACTGTGGCATCTTGGCAGCATTGCTGTGCGCAATTTTCTTTAAATAACTAGTGGGTTTTTTGTTTGCTGCAGTTGGTGCTATTTCTTCACATTTTCTCATTTGAAGGTAATCTGCTTCTGAGAAGTGATTAGTGTGATTTGTACACGGAAGGCTTCACCGGGCTTTGAATTTTTGCAGTGGCACTAGCTATGCTAGTGCTGCTGGGCTCGCTGCTGTAACAAATAGTGAAAAGATAATACAAGTGACCTACTAGTATACTAATCTATTGTTATAAAGAGAACTTTGTATAATTTATATTAATCCATGATTTAATTTATCTAGAGGCTTTCTCAAAAAACTTTATAAAATAACAGGTCTGGAACAAAAGGATCTTATGAGTGAGGACTGAAGATTTTCTTTTTCACACACTGTATCTCTTCTTTCCACGTCAGGACTTCTGTCCGTTTCTCACCCTTAACCCTTGTGTAGAGATCCCTGTAAGAAGCTGAAGGGCAGAAATTGGCCTGCATTTAAAAAGGGATCAAACAAGAAGAAATAATACGAATGAAAACTTTTATCTGTGCTTGAGATTTGAAATTGAATTTCTATAGTAATATTTAGGTGAGTTTAATACTCAGATAAGCTTGATTATTTCCTGTTGCAAATTGCTTATAAAGGCAAAAGTATATAATTTATAAATCCAAGAGAGAAAGAAAGGGAATGAAATGAAGCAACTCAACTCTGTCCTTTCCACAGCTGAGGACACAAAGTAATAATTGTTGCTTAGCTAAATTATCACACAAAAGAACAGCAAGTCATTCATTTCCACATGAAAAAGCACAAAAATAGGGTTTATGTAAGACTGATTGGAAGGTTTAAGATGAGAATCTCAATGTTAAGGTTTCTCTTTAGAGGTGTTAGATCTGCTTAGGCTGAAATTGGTCTCGCTTTTGCACAAGTGTAGCTTGTGCAAAGCCGTAGCAAATGAACCAATGGAGAGTCAGCGCCATGGTTTAAACAACTTTTCGACAAATGCGATGGGCCAGATCCTCAGCTCTTCTTGCTTTTATAAACCCTTCTCAAGGCTGTCGGAGTTGAAACAATTTACGTCGTATGTAAGCCAAAAGTTTTGGTGCCAGTGTAGTACCGGTACTTACTGAAAGATGACAGATCCAACTGCCCTGTAATTCCCTGGCCAACTCCTTAAATACAGGCCACTGGCTAACAGCAGTGCTGCAAAGCAGACAGATATCGTTCCGTTGGAATACATCAAATTCTGGTGCTTTTGGAAAGAAGCGGGGTTTGTCGGTTACAGTGAAATCTCGAAAAGCAACTTGAGAATTTCGCGAGCGTGTGCTTCAGGTTTGCTGAACATTTTGAGGCAAGTGTAAATCACTTCTAAGTAAGCTGCGACGAACGAAATGTTCATAATTACAAGCTGCTAGCCAATCTTAGCACTATTTTTGCCTGAGTACTGCTTAAATTACTACAACATGTTTTGTAGACAAAAAAGTGTGACTAATTAATACCTGCAACGTGAGTAGACTCATGTAGGAATAGCAGTGAGAAGAAGCCAAACTAACTCCTTCGGTTGAATATGATTACTATTTCTTGGATTATAGGTAAAAAATTGGAGACCTCAGCCAAAATCTGGATGACCAGCCACTCCAGGCACTTTTCACCAGCTCAGCAGAGAGGCCAGGGACTGAATGGAGGTAGAAGTTGAACTGTGCTCTGGTTCCCTGAGATGGCTCCTTCTCATGAGGGTTATGGGCAAAAGTGTGACTAA
The DNA here is from genome assembly GCF_028500815.1 of Rissa tridactyla. Classification (NCBI taxonomy): domain Eukaryota; kingdom Metazoa; phylum Chordata; class Aves; order Charadriiformes; family Laridae; genus Rissa; species Rissa tridactyla. Next base: position 109,518,772 of record NC_071468.1, on the reverse strand, counting down.
TGAGAAATGCATGTCCTGCTGGAGCACAGCTGCCGGCGTTCGTTGGATGAGTGAAGACCTGCAGGCCACTTTTCGGTTGCAAGTGTTTTAATGGTGATAAACATGGGATTTTTATCAGATTTTTCAGGCGGTGTCAAAAATGCACATGCAAATTGTTGATCTTGGTTGATCTCAGGACCTATTTTTCCTGTGACAGCTGGGGCCATCTTAGAAGAAAGCAATGATAACAGTGTGATAAAAGCATTTCTCTAGAGCTTTGTAGTTGGTGAGAGAGGATGTTCAGTTTACCCCAGATAGTAGCCATAACGCGTAAACAGCAAGGCTCATACACGCTATTTTCTGAAGCGTGGTTCGGGGAGGCTGACCACTAGCTGCTGCTAATAGCAGTGGAACAGCCACACTCCGAACGTTGGACAGATACACATCTAGGTCACCGCTGCCAGGAGCCAAAAGTGTGCGGCTGCAGCCACTCGGTGAATGTGTCTTTATCACTGCCGTTGTGCATTTCTAACTGTGTTACTGAGGCCCTACATCTACGAGGAACAGGATTGGTTTTGGTTGAATTTTTAAATGCCTTTGAAACTGGGCTTTCATAGGAGAGAGAATCTAGGGTTCTTCGCTTTGTTTGTGCAAAAGGGTACTTGGAGGATCAGAAGACTTTCTAGGTTCATAGGGTCACTTGATCATTAGCTTTATTAGCTGGCAAGAAAGGTGGCTTTCATATACCTACAATCGGAAAGCATTCGTCCCTGATGTGTACCATCTGGATGCAAATATTGTATCTAGAGACTGTGTTTTTAACAAATAATTGCCTTTTCATAATAGGCATAATAGATAGAGAAGATCTATGCAGACAGGTAGTCCTTTGCTTTTCCGCAAAGGAATTCTACCTTTTGCAATTGAATCATAGTGTTTGCCTGTGTGATCAATTGAAATGTCCAAAGCAGGATTTCTAGATCCAGAATTAGAACTCAGGGGTTCCTGATTACCATTCCTTTTTCATATCACTTGGTTTTCAAACCATCTTATAAGAATCCTGTTAAAAAAAAAAAAAAAGGAAACAAAACCCAACCTTTGCCTCAACCTTTTACTGCATTCATATTTGTGGAAGAAAAGCTGCAAAAACACTCTATGCAGAGCATATGAAAGGTAAATGATTTTACTTTTTAACCATAATATTTTACTTTCCTGAAATTTATCTTCTCTCTTGGAGGTTCCAGACAAGAAAAGAGAATCTCTAACCCTTCTGCTAGCATTATTTGGAATCTCTTCTAAATTTTCTTTAATTGCAAATGTCATGGATACATTGTTGGCAGGATTTGTTGGAATGACAGGGTCAATTAATATATTAATATTTTGGCTTGTGACATATCCCAACAGATTTTTACCTGCCTTTTTTTTTTATGCATATAAAGTTCCTATTAACTTCCCATATCATTATATTCTCTGTTTCCCACAGTAGAATAGGCTTTCCTTACCTCTTTTAATTTCAGTAGCAAGCAGAACGTCCTAAAAACGTTGTGTGTGTGTGTGTGTGTGACTGTGTGGCGTCCGGTGTTTACACTTTTAGTGGACATTTCACTCTCAGCCTTTTCCATCCCCGATGCTTTATGTGGTCAGCTGTGGCTCTGCAAACCTGGCCCGCGCCTGTGGGAAGGCATGAATAGCCCTTGTTGTGCTAGCACACCTGTGTTCTGCGCACAGCTGTTTGGTTCACAACAGGGTTGCTGTTAGCAGTTATGAAACGTTTTCACACCACCCACCCACTATCCACTGGTTTATAACATTTGCTGGCACTTCTGTCCAGCTTGAACTCTTTTTTTTTTTTTAATTTAAAGGACACCAGGATACTTTATATATAGGAATAACAAGCCAAATTGGCACAACACCTTATTAAAAATACTCCCTCTCTCCTGTGTCAAAGATTACTCTTTTTCTGTCTGTGGTAAATCTGCAATTTCTATTTATTTTACTTTTTTCCTCCCAGTTATCAGACAGTTTTGTGCTGGCCAGAATTTAAACAGTCTGGAACATAACTTTGTTTTTTTCTACATATTGTCGGAGGTGCAGAGTCACCCATTTTTTCTGTGTTTTAGCTGTATGTTATAATAGAAGTTAAGACACGGAGCAATAAAAGGCTACCATATAGCTAACTTTTTAAATCACCCCAACTGGTTAGATGGATAACTCAACTCTTCTGAAAGGAAGATGGCTAAAGGCTCACTTTTGTGGTAGTCTAGATGACGTCAAATTTCCAAAATGGAAAACAGAGCTAAAAGAAAAAACTAAATACAAAATGAGGTGGCAAAGTGAAGCAGGTGCTCCATACGGAGGGAAAAAAAGACAAATTAACGTAAAAACTGCTTCATTTCTATAGGAGAATGCTATTTAAATTCATAGACTAGGAAGACAGCTGAACTCTTCTGTGTAGTTTTATCAGCTGTGTTTTGTATCTCTCCATGACACAGTATGTGGCTCTTTTCTGAAAGCAGGACAATGTGTTTTGACAGCCCTTGGCAGTGAGAGCAACAGTGAGAAAAGCAAAGCAAAGTGATTCAAATTAACACGAGCTGGCTGTTGCAAAGCTGGACCACAGAAAGCATTTCCCATGAATAGAGAACCTCAGATATTGTAAGATGCAACATAGCCAACCGGGTTAGAAACAACGAGGAAGGGATGCTGCTAACACTGCTCACCATGCCGCCACCTACAGAAAACATCGTTTCTCTTTGATAAGCTACATGGGCGTTTAGCTCTAGTCCTGTTTGACAAGGTGAACAGATCCTATACTGAGCTCCGTTTAGGACCTGCAGGGAAAACAGCATCAAGTGGAAAGGCAAAGCTCAATTAAAATTGCTTTAGGGAACCTTGACTATTCCCGTAGGGGATGGTTTGCATGGGAATTTGTTGCTCTTCTAGACCATGCATAGGTGTGTGTTTATTTTGCTATAATGTGACTGCTGATGGCTTTTAGTTTTTAAACATTTTATTGCCCATCGGAAGGGAAAAGATGGAAAACTTAATATAGCTTATTTGTTTTCTAATTTTTTTTCTAATTCAAAGGAGATGCAAATGTCTTTGGTGACCTTAGAATTAAGGATTCTCTGCTGATGGTACAGCAATCTCCATGAGGTCCAGTCCTGCTCACTTGGCTACAGATGACTGATGTGAGGAATTCAAAACGGTCCAGAAAAGAAAACCCTCAGAAGTCAATCAAAGCTGAAAAATCTGATTTCTGTCATTCGCTTACTTCCTTTCCTCTTCTGGTCTTGCAAGACAATCTTTTCCTTTCATATTCCTTTGCTGCTGGTAAGAACATATTATTTTCTGAGGTGTAGAGTGCTATGACCCATCTCTGTCTTGTGTGTCACAAAATTACTTTCTCCCACATTCTGACTTCCTAAGAATCTTCCTTTTACTTAAGACCCTTTCATTTTGCTTCTCTTCTGAGTGTCTTCCCCCATCTCATCACCAAATGGATCTCACTTTAGATAATTCAAAGTTTCTGTTGTTTTCTTCTCCTCCCACACCTGCCCACATTTGAGTTTTCTTCTCACTCTCATTCCCAGCTGGAAGACCTCCTCTTCTTGTTGTAATAAAACCTTTTAGAAAAAAAATTATTTCCTTATGAGTTATGAGGACGACAGTGACCCTTCTGCTGGTATTTCAGTCCCTCATAATCCATAATAGATTTTATCTGCACGGTGCCCTGTGAAGCAAGGAATTGTTGTAGATGCAAGAAACTAAGTGGTTTGCCCAAGGTCATAAAGAAAGTTAATGGGTAAATTAAGCCCGGACCTCGTGGATCCTAATCCTAGCTGTGGAGGCTGTAATATCAATGGTGAGGAGGGTGGAAAGTCCGGGCAGATGATTTGTATTCCTTACTTATGGCCAAATATGACACAAATAGAGGCACCCTGTTCCTGACGAGGAGAGGCGGGAGAGGGGGACATAATTCATGCTATTCAGATTCTGCTATTTAGCATTTGCCGATCCCTAATGGGATATTTGCAAAGTATAATATTTTCTAACAGCTGTAAGGACAAGAGAGCCTAAAATTTCTCCCTATACATAATATCCATGAAATTGCATTGAATATTGTAATGATGTGTTATGCTGCCATTAGCTCCCTGTGAATACCTAATTTGGAAGGTTAATGAAATTGACAAATGTGTGTACTGTATGCGCATTGTCAGTACTAGTTAATGGCAACTCTCACATTTTTATTTGGAAAATTATATAAAACTGAAAGTGACAATTATTGTAACTTCATCTTTTTTGGAATCTAGCACAGTGTGCAGTTTATTTAAATAGGGTTGTATGTGTTTTAAATTTGTATACCATCATATGAAGTCCTTTGCTCATCATGTGATTATATACTTAATTTTTGTATGAATGAATGCGTGTATTGGGGTCTTTTATAGAATATCTGGCCAATTTTTTGGTTTTTGTGTGTATTCCACACTAAAATACCGTAAGTCCTTGTCGTCCTGTTGGCTCAACAGTGCTTGATTACAAAACTGGTGCCAGTTAATTCAAAGAGACATCACACATCCAAAATGTATTTTCCCAGGCAAGGAAAGTATGCTAGAGCACACTGGAAGAGTATGCTCTTGTATTTTCTGTAAATGATTGAGCGCCATAAGAGGTCACTTGCAGCTGCTGCTGCTTTCATGTATGGATTTTATGACATCCTTGAAGTATGGCCCCTAAATATTCCTGTGGCTCTGGAAAGTGCCTCTTTAGGTCAAGGTCACATTTTTAGGTGCAAAGATTTTCTGACTTGAGATCTCCTTTGGGTCTAGAGCTGTTTGATTAAACAGAGCATCACATAGTGAGTGACCCCTTATGGTACTGGGGATCTCAGATTCATCTGCTGGGAAGCGAGAAGAGACATTATGACAATCCTCTGTGACACGCTGCATCATGGATGATGTTGCCTCATCTGAGCCTTGCAAGCTGGAAAAGGGTGGATGGATGGAGTGCAAGCTGCACAGCCCACTTCCCCTGTTACTTAATTTTTGGGCATCTCCTCAACTCCTTGTGGAGTTTCTTCTGAGGGAGCAGGTGTCACAGAGGAGGGCTGCTGCCCCGAGGAGACCGAATGTGTCACTTCCAAGAACAAAGCGGTCTTTTAAACCCAACGCTATATTGAGCCTGTGAGTCATGAATCTTTAGATCAATAACCAAAATGTTTTTATATGTGGGGCCAGCCCCAAACAGAGTGACTCAGCGCTGGCAGTTCCGCGTTCAGCACACTTCTGTGCAGGGTCTGGTTTCAGATGACTGCTCGCAGGAGCGGGGCCGGGTGACGTGTGGAGGCTGTGGTGCTGCTTGCGGGCACGGCGGAGCGGAGTTTTCTTTTTGATACTCGGCACACCTGCCCCTCATTCAGCTTCATGCAAGGGCTGTGTTCTCATTCTGTCCCAGATGCCACCTGCAAGTCAGCAGCCTGTCTGGCTGTCTCTGGCGTTTTTTATAGGTGACTTGGAGGTGCGTGGTTTAAGATGTTCTTAGGCTTAGATTTTCTTGTGGCTTTCCCCCCTTTTGTTATGTTGTATTAATAAATACATGGCATGATCTGGTGGAAGAATACGTCAATTCAGACCCTTTGTTGCAGATGCCACAGATTCCAGTGGTCTAAAACCCTGAAGAGAGATCAAATGCTTGTCTCTTTGCACTTGACAACAGGGACTTATTCTGCTCTTGCTCCAGTCCCAGTGGCCATGTCACATTAGTCTCTGGGTAACCCTCTGTGAGAAGCTGTGTCCATCAACCACCCCACGGACCTGTACCCCAAAAGCACAGATCACACTTAAGTGTTTGCATCAGCTGTGGTAGTCAATGTATACATTGATTTGAAATAGGAAATTTGGAGCCTGGAAAAGCTTCACGCTGAGGTTTGTCTTGTTAAGTAGCAGTGTTTTGCTCGTCTGTGGATTAATGGTTTCCTGATAGCTCGGTAAAGGATAAGCGATGTCTGCACCTGGCCTATTGCAGGGACATTTGCATTTGAAGATGTTAGGCCAGTTAATAGTCAGGGACAGGACACTGAAGCCACCTCCTGAATGGAGAAGGGGAAATGAATTTGAATGAAACTTTATGCAAACTCTGACAAGGAATACAGGGGTGTAAGGTTTACGGACACTGTTTAGTGGTGGACTTGGCAGTGCTAGGTTAATGGTTGGACTCGATGATCTTAAAGGTCTTTTCCAACCTAAACAATTCTATGATTCTATAAGTTAGCCTTCTTCCTTGGCTCCAGGTTCCCTCCCATGAGTATATAGTTGGGATGGAGAGTGTACACCAGCTCTGAGACCCTGGCAATGTAGAGCAGGTGCGGTTTAGATCTTGTTTGGTGGCTAGATACAAAGTGAGACAGAGAGAGGGAAAAAGAAAGTGGTGGGCCTTTTAGACTTTGTTTTAGAGGAAGTTTTCTTTCCTTTTTGACAGCCATATGTTATAAACCTCTCTGCAAGGGTATTGCTCGTTTTGGATTGGATAAATATTTTCCTTGCCTTTGACTTAGCTTGGATTGTGCTGAGGATGGTTTCTAATGAAGGCTAGCATAAAAAACCTACCCTGAAAACTGATATATAGGCATAGTCTAGTAACAGGTAAGTCCTGAACACATTGCTCCACAATATCCCATGATCAACAGAAATTGCCACCTGTGCGTGGGACAGTATGGGACCTGGTAAAGTAGGGAGACTATAGTAGTGTAGAATTCTTGGTTGACCAACATAAGGCAGAAAAGGTCTTGTGCACGCACAGGGTGTCAAAGAATATATTGATCCTCCAGGTTTGGGTTCCTCTCCAGGGCTCTTGGGTAGCACAGAAAAAGCTGGTAACGTGTTTAGCTTTCCATTGAGAGCTCTGCCTCTTGTATATGGAAAGATATGTAGTAGTTCCCACAGGACTGAGCATATTTGATACACATGTGAATTATTCTATTCTTATCCGACCAATTTGCTTGTGGACTCTGTGTTTGCAAGAGGGAGATAGATAAGATTGCCGCTGATGAATCAGATTTAATTCAAGGTTAGCAACTAAATTTATGTACTGTTAACTCATGAAATTGGAGTAACTTGGAGAAAGAAAGCAATCATGAGGAACTATTTAAAATTAAATGATTTTTCCTGAAGACAGATAATAAGACCATAATTTTTTTTGGAGCTTTTTACCATTTCAAGCAGAAGAAGATTAATTGTGAGTTATTTTGAGAGAAGATGCTGCCAGGGCATCACAGGGGCTGGGGACCAGGAACGACAGGGCATCCCTGGGCTGGGAACAAAGGAACTTTACCATCCAGGGCCTATCCTGTCACCCCCAGCAGTGATTTCTTCTAGGAAGTCTGTTCCTGCCCTGAAGGTAGTAGGTGCAGAGCCCTAAATCCTCAAAGAACATTGAGTTTTTCAACACCTAAGAGGCCACGGAGAGAAAGGAAACCTCTCTAGCAGAATGATCCCTTGCCTTTAACAGAAAAAATTATGCTGGAAATCTGGCTACAAGCACAGAGTGCATGCAGGGCAGTATAAAAACATGAAACTGAGAAACATAACAGAAAGCTCTCCTGCTACCTGGGGAACATAACAGAAGTCCCAGCTATCAAGCAAGTGTGGATAATTATTGCTTCATTTATTTCAACATCCAGTGAAAAAATTCTCACTAACTTCAAGAAATGCTGAACTGAGCTCAGGGAAAGATAAAATATAACCTAGGTTGTTTAGCTAGTAGAATTTGGAGAATGAAGGTTTCATTTATTTTCTTGTAAAAACCACCAGGTATAACATATAGAGAGCTGTGTTATACCTACCCTTTCCCCAGCTTGAGACACACCATAGGGAATGTGTGATACCTGAGGCATAGGAAATGGTGCTACGCTAGAAGCAGAAGAGGCAAAAATTAAAGTTCACAGTCCTGGGAAGGGTGATTATTCTATTGCTTCTTGAATATATTTGTTTCATCTGTGAAATTCAGCATCTTTTCCTAAAATGTCTATACTATGCAAAAAAAAAAAAACCAAAAAGAAAAAGAAGGGATGCCATTTCTCTGAATGCATTTAGTACAAGCTGCAGCTCTGCATATGCAGCTGTTTCCCAAGCTAGAAGAAAAAAGAATGCTTTGGCGCTCAAGAGCGAAGAGTCTTGATAAAAAATCATGGTTTCACCTCTAACTTGCTAACCTCTGATTTTAAATGTAATAAAAAAAGGGGGAATACCTGCTACCAAAAAAAAAATTATCGAAGCAAGGAGACACAGACAAAATAGCAATGTTTTTGATGTGAGTCTGTGCTGTGGTGTCCTCTAATTGGGAGACAAAACCTGAAATCTTGCCTCTTAGCTGAGGTTGGGGCGCAAAAATCCTACTGAGTCCAACCTATCTGGATTTCTCTACTGTAATTTTCCACTTTCACAGCTGATGAACTAGCACTCAGATTATTTGGCTTTCTTCAGACACTGTCAGTATGGAAGTTTTCATGGCTTTCATGGTTCTTCTGATATTCTCTCTATCCTTTAATTAAATGTACGTTGGACATACCATCCAGCTTTCAAAATTTCGCTCAATTTCTCCCATGACTAGGTTTGTCATAGTCAATCCAGAAGTTCAGCCAGGTGGAAGTACCTCTCTCTATCCATTGTCTACTCCAAAATGGTTCAGGCTATATAGAATTAACTTTCCATAACCACAATCAAGTGTTAGCAGTGTATTTCGCAATCTGCTCGTCACCCTTGTTGCCCTGGTAGAAAATCATCTTTCTGGATCATATTCAAGGTATTCAAGTGCCACAGGGATTAGGAAGAGTGTTACCAGGGAGGTAGAGGAGGCTGTCAGCTTCACACCAGCACTCCCCAACGAGGTGCAAGTCCTTGTTGTAGTATAGTATGTCACATCCCTGCTGTGCTGGTGCTCAGCATATAAATGCTGGAGATAAAGAACTGTGCCTGTTCCAGTTTCTTTCCTTCCTCTGTGTACTCTGTGGCTTTAGGTCCCTATGCCAACCTTTGCTGGGGTTTTGATTTGTTATTATTTCCCGGAGAAATAATGCTGTCTGAGCAGGTGAGCCTTGTAGGAGCAGGTTTTGGCCCTGGTCCTATAGGGTACAGACAGCATGTGGAATACAGGGCATGAGGGACGCTTGGCACCCAGCATTTATAGGAGGTTTTTTTATTTTGACTTTGGTGAGTCTGCCTGGGTGAATGAGGCTTACCTGTGGGAGTTGTAAAGTATGTTGCTAAGCTTATTTTTGGTATTTCTTGCTAAAATCTTCTGTGCCTGTTGCCAAACATACGAGGTTTGTTTTCAGACTCTAACTTCTCAGGTAAAGCTGTCATGTTTATTCTGACTCACTACATCAACACATAAATATGAGATTTTTGTTTATATTTATTGCTTTTTGTGTATCTTTAAATATCCTGGAAATATTTTTTTCAAGGCTTTATTCATTTCCCAGGTATGAAAGAATGAGGGAGAAAGAAATCACTGTATAACTTAATCTCAGAAGGTGCGTTTGGGCTCATACAGTGGCTATGACACAGTTCATTATGGTTAAACCTGGGAGAGATCTGGGTTTATATCTTCCGGGATAAGTAACAACCTAGTTTTGACCATCACTTGACATTAAAAAAAAATTTCCATTTTTCAACATGAAAGCTGTGAGTCATCCTCGAAATGAGCGTCACCCGCGTAGTGCATTTGAGGAACGGTTTGGGGCAGGCTGACTTGCATTCACAGGTTCTGTAATCTGTCATCCACTTTGCAGTACTTTAACTTACATACATTTTCACAGGCTGTAGACGGTGGCTCTCTGCTCGGATTAACCACAAACTCATTCTGCTTCACCACAATTTGACCTCTCTGATGAGCCACACATTAATGTGTTTACAGACTGTATACGTGTATCTGGCTATAGACTTGTCAAGGCATGCACACAGTCGTTTTTATTTTCAAATGTGCTTGGTTTTGGCTGTGATCTGGCTGGTCACTTATTCCTGGTAAATGATTTTCATGCTGTCAGTTGGTCAGTGTTGTGGACGGCTGTTAAATATTGGCCCATTGTTTTTAAAAAAACAGAGAATATAATTCATGGGGATGTTACAGAATCAGATTGGAAAAGACCTTTAGAGGTCATCTAGTCCTGCCGTGTTGACTTAAGGTAGGCAGTCTGAACCAGTTAGCCCCCCCACTGTCTGCTCCAGCCCACTCTGGAGACTTGTCCTGCTCCCTGATGTCTCAGTGGGAATGCTCAGCATCCTCTGACTCACCGCAGTTTATTGGAATAGACCTCAGTTTATTTTACTAAGGCAAGCCACAGGCTGTGGAAGCCAGGCGAATCCTCCGGCTCCATCTCCTTGACTAGGGGGGCGGAGGGGGGCAGAGCAGACAACTGAAGGTCAGGACTGAGCTACGACAGCTGAAGCTCTCTACCATGGCACGTGCATTCACATCCTGGGCTTGAGTTTATAACTGCTGAGTCTGGGCACCTGCTTCTCAGCCGCACCAGGTCTTTCATAGGTTACCTCAGCAGAGGCTGTTTTGAAGCGGGAAGCAAGCTGATCCTGCCATCCCTTAAATTAGTCCCTGCAAGTGGCCCCTGTGATCAACATTTCAGGGAGACTGTACTGTGCCACAGGAATGCACGTTCTCACCTCGGGCACCAGGGCTCAGTGCAGCTCATGAGCCACTCCGGCATCTTTGCAATGTGCTGCGAGTTTGGCATCTCCAGAGGACGGTGGACTTCACCGCTGGTGAGGGATGTGGGTGCTTCCACGTGCTCTTGCAGTTCTCTCCATCCTTCGTAACAGTTTCATACTGGAACATGCTCTTCAGAGCTGATAGCCTGTTGTTGGCTGCACTTTGCCCCGGTGAAAGCTGAGCAGGAGGAAAGCTTTGATGCCCATCCTGCCAGCCCATCACGGAGTGCCAGCCATGATGCAGTCGGTTGCTGTGCTCTGCAGTGCCCACGCTCACATGGTGTCTGTCCCCCACACAGGGATGTGGCAGGGTGGGCTGAGGGATATGAGTAACAACCTCCTCCAAGGCCAGGCATAAGTAAATGTCCCTTAGTCACTGCCTTCTGATCCAACCTGTCTTTTAATTTTTCCATTGCTGTAATTTCAAAGGGGGAGATTGTCCAAGTGGTCAAACAAGAATGGTCCCAGGAATTTATTCAGGGGTTTCAGCCGATTTGTTTTTGAAGTGCACTTTCTCACTTGCTCTGACATGAGACATGCAAAGGTAATGTGCTCCTCTGCCTTTCTCTTTCCTTTTTTTTTGAGCGTGTAGAAACTTGTTATCAGTTTCATTGTGCAGATGAAAAACTACGTCTTGAGCAACATCTATAAATGTCACAGAGCTGGGGTTTTTCGAGTGTTTACTGAGAACATATTATGTTTTAGTGTCTCTATCATAAATACCTTTTTGTTAATCTTTCACCCTCACTAAATCTATTACAAGCTTTAATCAACCTTTCTAAGCAGTAATAAAATGTTATCAGCAGTTGGCAGAGATTATAAGTGACAGACCCTAATGTTTTCTAATGATTGTCATTATTTAGAAGGTTGTTTGTAGTTTTACAGAAAAATAATTAGATCTATTGCATACATTTGAAGAGAGGTGGAGTGTGGCTCCTCTGATAGTTTACTCTCAAGAAATCTAATTTGTAAATAATTACTTGAAAGGAAAAAAACCAACAAGCCAAAGCTGAATGGAAATTCAAGATATATTTAGGCAAATGCAGCTGAAGAGAACATGTTTTATGCTAAAAAGACAGGACATTCCCCAGATGAACACATACAGTTCAAGTTTTTCACCTATTACCAGCAAGATCTGAAGTCTGAATTTCCAAGAATACATCTCCTTTATCAACTTGTCACCTTGTTACACGCACAGAAGTAGGCTTCACAAAACTATCATTTTATATTATGCAAATTATTTTCCCTTTTAAGAACAAGTCAGTACTCTTTCGCTTACTTGCCATGTTTCTGCAACTGGTGAAGTGGAAGGTTTCGAATGGGACATAAATGAAGGTGAGATTTTCTTGGTCCCCTTAAAGTTTAGAGGTTGGGTGGTGGTTTTTTTTGTTGTTGTTGTTGTGTTTTTTCCTCCCACATAAGAGAAGATCCTGTAAGCGCTGTGTTCTGGCCAAATTTCAGATTTCATCTCAAATGAGATACATTTCCCTGCATTCCCAATGGTGTTACTATATTTTAATTTTTACTGTCCTGACTCTCTCTTATTATATGACCCCAGGTGTGTGTCTGTTGAGAAAGGGCACCTATGAAGCACTGCATCAAATACTTGTGGTGAATATATCTACAGTACACCCAGTAGAGATCCTCCAGATACTTGCTTCTCCCCCCAAATCTGAAATCCTCGCCAGCACCGGGCAGGGAGTGTTTTATAGTTTAATGCTGTTTCATGCCCAGTGAATGCTCACTGCTGACCTGCTTTCAGAGGGTATAAAAAGAACTGTGCAGGTGTTTAGGTCTCGTAGATGTGTACGCACAAGTAAGCACACACACACACACACGTGCGCGCGCACACACACACACACACATGATCCTTTAGGCTAAGCGACCAGTTTAAGCAGGAGTGGGGACCAAATCACATTAGTGTAACTGAACTGGATCTTAGCTTTTTAATCGCAGACCTTATCCAGCCTGCTTTTAAGCCTCAAACTTGAAACTCATTCCCCCAAGTACACTCTCTTCTCTGACTTCAGCTTGCCTCTTGCTCAGCATGAGGATCAGCCATGCACTCAAGATGAACTTGGGCCTTTTTTTTTTTGCGAATGATTATTAATTTCTGTGTATTTTTTGAAAAGTTTGGTTTACTTCTCGTGGTGGGTTTCTGTTGGCCAGTGTAGATGTTGACTCTCTTTATTCCTGTCATCACGTCTTAGGCATTTCTAGAGTGTTATGCTGACCGCCCCTTTTTGTCTCTAGTGATCTCTATTTCTGCACATCCCAGAAACTTCCTTGTTTAATTCTGCTTACAAAAAGGATGATATGTTTAAAACAAAATTAAACTGATTTTTAGGTCCTTAGTAAAAACTAAACGGGGAGCTTTTTCTAAGCAAACTAGGCATTTTTAGCAAGTAATTCCTTTTCTCAAACTCTCCATTACCCTGGAGAAGGATGTGCATCCTAAAGATATTATAAAGTAAGCAGAAAACCCAACTTGAAAGGACTGGCAGTGTTTTAAGTTAGCATTTGGAGTATATCTGCGAGAAGCAGCAGCAGTGTTTAAATGGGAAATTCCAGACTATAAATTCTTTTTCAGCTAGATTATACGCAGTACAAGTGTTGACTTTCAATTTATACCTTTGATATGACTCATTGAACGTTCTGATTCTTAGTTTATTTGTCCTGTCTTCAGCAAAATGGATTGAATATAGGGTTATCCAACCATGATGCGTTGTCTCTGTGCCTCAGATGTTATATTGATGAAATCTTAGTGTCTGGCACTATCTAAGAGGAATATAAAAATTTGATTTGGTCTGCAGCCAGCTTTCCTCCCACTCTGGAACAATGATGGAACATCTGGGAGAACGCTGTATTCATTAACCCAAATCCTGAACACTTCGCATAATACCTGATCCTGTAAGAATCTGCTTAGTTTTCCAGCCTGTGTAATTTGTGCTGGATGCAGCTAGAGCACATTCAGTCAAAGAACCTTGTCTCTTTTACATTTTTGAGCTTTTGTGTGACATTATGCTTTGTCATAATTGATGATAACAAGATTCTCATTTGTTATCTGATTTTAAATGCCAGTTACATGCATGGTGGCTCGCTCCAGTCTCTCTCCTCCAGAAATTTCTCTGTATTTGTCATTTGTATTTTCAGCTGGAGACCTTAGGGTTTTATCTTGCCCATCGTCTCAGCTGAAGCCATATGCCAAGAGGCCTCTTAACTTTCCTGAGGATGGATCTTGGAATATCAGACTGGCGTCAGTGTGCCACCTTTATTGTTTTTCTTGTTTTCATAATCTCCCCTTCTCACAGTGGCAGATGCACACCAGCATTGTGGCTGACAAAATAGCCATTGTCCTCCTGGGGTTTGATACTGTGCTCTGGCCAGCTGCTGTGGGGTATACAAAAAGGATGCAGTTGGTACATCCCAAAGTTTGAACATCCCCTGTGATTTTATAGTCTGTGCTTGCCTAAGAGAGGGATTATGTTTATGTCTCCTCATGACCCCAGATCCTCTGCCTGGATTTGACTGTTCATGAGACTAAATAAAGCTAAACTCCTGAACTGTTATTTAAAGATGGCTGTCCTAATGCAGAACATGGGAGCTCAGCTGTCTGTTTTAGGAGAGGAATAAGGCAGTGGTTAAGAGCAGTAACCTGGAACTTTTTTCTCCCTTTACGGTATAGATATGCTCTGTGCTTGACCTTGAAAGTCACACAGGCTGAGATCCAGAAAATACTTACGCACCTAAATCCCACTGTGGGATTTAGCCACCTGGATAGGAGAAAGGTCCATGTTTTCAAAGACCCTAAATCTTTCAGAGCACCTCATCTGCAAAAGGGGCATGGAAGCTCATGGTTTTCTTCAGCAGGACGTCGTGAGAATAAATGCACCATGTTTGTATCATATAAACTGCTCATCTTTGCCAAGCCCAAACACTGAATCAAGAGAAGGTAAAACTGTATGCTGTGCAACTACCTGCCTCTTCTACTGACGTTTCAAAAATGTACCATTTCCTTGAAGGGTTTGGCAGAGGTGGAAGAGTGTTTGGGACCAAAACTGCAAATTCCATCTTTGCATTTTGTCTATAGAGCGTACCAAAGGTTTACATAAAAATGGCTCAGAAGGACCACTTTTCAAGTCCTTGACATCACTATGGCTGAAAGAGTTAAGGCCATTAGCTGGGTGCCATAAAAATACTTAATATCTAACATCTTCAAAGCAATGTACAAATACTAACTAATTAATCTTAAAAATAGCCTTACCTCCACACCCCACAGTCAACCCTGATTAAAAAGTAAATATTCCTCTTGCACATGTAATCAACACTCAGAGCTTTATGCTCTAAGAGGGTAATTGACTTGTGCCTCGTTTGTGATTTTGATAAACAATTCAGAGTGGTTCAAAGGATGCAGAGCCAGAGGGAAGGCCAGTAGCAGTATTGGGGTACAGAGTGAGAAGTGCTTCCTCCCCAGATGTCGTCAATGTATTCCTGGACCTAGCTCTCTTTCCACGTTGATATGAGAGCGCTGGTATTTATGATGAGAAATAGTGTGTCTGGCAAGCCTAAACTACAGTGAGGAGAATGCATGACTATGATGGTACTTTAATATACTCTTTTAAGTACCTAAAATTTCCGCTTGTCATTGCTCAGTGTTTTTATTGGTATGCAGAAGTGCATCACAAGTCAGTTCAGTCACTTCAGTTCTTTCCTGAGGGTGCACCCATTACTGAATCCAGTGACACAGTGTAATACTGAAACGAAATTGATGGTTAGCGCGAAATAAGGGGAAATTGCTGTACTTAAAAAAGATTTGTATTAGTTCATTTCAGATGAAGCTGTGTCTCTGAAGACTGACCCTAAGAACAGATAGATGAGAGGTGCTTCATCACAATTGATTTGTCTCATGCAACTGAAACAGTGACATTTAAAATAAAAACACTTAGCTGACTGCTTATTGGAAACTGTTCTCATCAGACCTGAATATTCATGATGCTCTATCAGGTGAAACTGCTCAGCGTTCTGAAACCTCCTGCTGCTGCACAGGTGAAACTCTTGCAAGACCACTCACTATTTTAAATGTTTTGGTAGAATAGAGGGTGTACAAAATCCCATTGCAATAACCAGGTATCTACATGTGGAAACAGCTCAACAAATAAATGCTAATAAATACCAAAGATCAAGGGATATGGATGTCAGGCCTGCAGCCAGCACCAGGCTCTGTATGTGGCAGAAGGGAGGTCCATGGCCCTGTGGATCAATGTGCTTCCCTGTGGAAGGGAGGGAAGCAACACCTACCCATCTTCTTGCTAACCTATAGGCTCAGCTGTTGATCAAGATAATGGGACAAGTTGTTATGGTTTTGCTTGTCCTTGATTTTAGTGCATAGGCACACTGATCGCTTTACTCTTAGACCTTGTATGTATCAACACAGATCAACTGATTTATGGTCATATCTTGTCTATCCGAGATCTCAGACTTAAAAGATGCACTTTTTGGTGGAGAAGAGAGTCCTCCTGACTGACTGCAGGAGGTCACTCTGCCCACTCACTTGCAACATGTGGATCATAGTTCTTTTCTACTTGATGCTTTAAGGATAAATATTTCAGGTGCTGAAGTGTATTACTGCTGGGGATTGGGGTTGTTGATGTGTACAAAGTTAAAAAAAAAAAAAGATAGTCTGAAGGCAGGGAGTTGAAATTTGTGTAGATGATTTGGCAGGGATAGATATCTGTGTCACAAGATGAAATGTACTTTTATATGCAGCAAGTTTAGGCAACAGCAATAGTTGCATTGTAAGCATGGTATTTGGTCTTCTGAGTGCTAAACTTGGGACTTTGAATTACCATGGGATGGTAATCAGCATCAGTATCACTGTATCAATAGAATGTTGTGTACCCACCAACCCAATAGTGTGCTGATTTTCTGGAGACATAAAGCATCATGTAAATCTTATTGACAGGCCAGAGTTTTAAAGATCACAAAGCAGTTCTGGTAATGAGTAAAATTTATAAAAAAGCCAGTAAATTGGAAGACTTGATAAGGTATTAGAATATGCTGTATGAAATTCGGGTGTGGTTGGTTAACAGAGTAAAAAATAATGGATTCTCACTGTGCACAAATTGAGTCAGTCTGCAAGATATTCCTGGTCTTGCTTTTGAATATTAAAAATTCAGTGTTTGTCACAAAACCACTTCAGCTCAGTTCAACACACCTGGGTGCATGCCACAGAGGGATTATCTCTGATCTAATCACTAGGGAAAGTGGTCTTTTCAGGTCAGGACTGAGGTCATGGTTAGATTGTAGATAGAAAATTACGCCTCCTCTCTCTGAAGCATGCTTATTTACAGTATCAGGTGGTGTTCACTCATGTCTCCTCATTTCATCATTGAAATGCTAATACTCATTCATCAGTGTCACTGATACTCCGTGTGTGTGTGGGACATGTTTTATATTCACAAATAGGTGGTCTGGCATTGCAGTATCATTTTCAAAGGTAGACTTTCCTTAATACATTTAGGTAGCTCTATGTATGTATTTAGGTCAATGGCTTCAGTTGATATTAAGTTTTCATCCATAATAATATTGGGCCTTTGTATTTAGCTTATTATTAGTAAAGCCATGCAGCACATGTGGAAGGTTTTAAGCAATGGTAAACCATAAATCCTTATCTTTGTGTTGAAATATTAAATATTCAAATGTCATGAAGCTCCATGTACCAAGGATGCTCCAGCAGTATGAATTCACTGCTTGTCTACTGTGCTTTCTGGTTTATATCATACCATAGCCTTATCAGCAAATAATTCATTAAAATGCATATATTTAACAAGGACAGCATTTTTATTAGAAATGAGATTAATATTTTGAGATGAAATATTGGAAACGAGGTGAAACACAGCTGAAGGCAATAGCTGTAAAAATCTTTTGATCCTTTCTGTCTCCTTGCTATCATTTTCCTGGATCTGTTTTGGCATAGAAATATCCAGAGGCTCTGTCTCTCCCAGCTCCTTCTACTCCTCCAGACTATTATATCAAAACTAGGTGTCATTACTTTCAGCTCTTGGGAAGTCCCATAGCGTGAGCTTGGTGTTTCTCACCTCAGGATTTAAAATCCTCTGCAAATGCTAGAGCCAAACTGCATGTGATATGGAGACAGCAGGAGATCAAAACAAGTTTTGGTGGTTTTCTTACATCGACCAACTCATCTGCATATAGAAAGTAATGGGTGTTCGTTGTTTTCAAGATTTTGAGACATGGTGCATGGGTCAAATTATGTTTGATTCCAAGCTGTCATGTGAGATGAATCACTAGCAACTGGCTGGATGACCGGGTCCAAAGAGTTGTGGTGAATGGATCCAGTTGGTGGCCAGTTGTAAGTGATGTTCTCAAAGGCTCAGTACTGGGGCCTGTTCCATTTAATATCTTTATCAATGATCTGGACAAAGGGGGTGGAGTGCACCGTCAGTAAGTTTGCAGATGACACCAAGTTGGGTGGGAGTGTTGATCTACTTGAGGGTAGGAAGGCTTTACAGAGGGATCTGGACAGGCTGGATTGATGGGCCGAGGCCAATGGTATGAGGTTCAACAAGGCCAAGTGCCGGGTCCTGCACTTGGGTCACAACAACCCCATGCAGCGCTACAGGCTTGGGGAAGAGTGGCTGGAGAGCTGCCTGGTGGAAAAGGACCTGGGCATGTTGGTCGACAGCTGGCTGAATATGAGCCATCAGTGTGCCCAGGTGGCCAAGAAGGCCAGTAGCATCCTGGCTTGTATCAGGAACAGTGTGGTGGGTAGGACTAGGGAAGTGATCTGCCCCCTGTACTGGGCACTGGTGAGGCCCCACCTCAAGTCCTGTGTCCAGTTTTGGGCCCCTCATTACAAGAAAGACATTGAGGTGCTGGAGTGGGTCCAGAGAAGGGCAATGAAGCTGTAGATGTGGTGCTTAGGGACATGGTTTAGTGGTGGACTTGGCAGTGCTAGGTTTATGGTTGGACTTGATCTTAAAGGTCTTTTCCAACCTAAATGATTCTATGATTCTAACTATGTATTTAGAGGGAAAAAAAGTGGGTAGTTCCTGGGAAAATGGAAGCTAGATGTACAGATGATTTAAAAGTCTTTAAAACTGTGGCAAAATATAGTAAGCATACAGGAAGAACAGGGCCCTCCATGGCCACAACCATGGAAATGGAAGATAAACAAGTAGATGGAGGACATGATAGAACATAAATGAGTGCACTGTAGCTGCTTAAAGTCTGAGCTCATTTTCTAGACTGACTCAGCAGCCATCAAAGAGAACTAGGCACTGCTAGGGCCTGATCTGTGTCACCCTAAGTTTGGCATCTTAATTCAGATTAGTGAAGCTTCTGTTGACTAGAGTCTACCCTGCTAAGATAGGCACAGACATGTACTTTATGGATAATCAGAAATAGGTGAGGTGATTTGTGTCCTGATCAGGCTGGAGACACACCGCATGGTTTTCATCCATTGCACAACATCCGACTGTGAATGGAGGGTCTGAAAGAGCTGTTTTATGCTGGTAAATAAAAAAGGAGGGAAACACTCCACAAAAGGCCAGGTGGGTTTTCATAGTGTCTGGAATACAGCAACATGAATTTCCCAACAAACAGTGCAGTTTATTCTGTTTCTGTTGATATCGAAGAGATTTTGCTACCGCATCTGGTGAGGGAGGGGACAGAGCTGGGCCCAGCATTTCCATTTTGGAGCCCTTATTCACCTCATTTCAGAGCAGGTGAAGAGCAGAATGCAGATGTTGCTGGAGAAACAAAGTCTAGTTTAAATAGCGCACATGTATCTTTGCATTAGTCCCGCTCACATATACTTGAGGGATAACGTGTGCGTTGAACTCTATGCTTTTTCTTGGCCACAAATGAGCAACGTGCCTCTCATGTCCTCTTTGGATACCACGCACACCTATTAGAAAACGTAATCCAGTTCTGTCGTCCAAATCAGAAGCAATATTTTTTAAAAGTGGTGGAAAAATATGTTCTTGGTTTTTGAGTGTACAATAGTTTGAAAGGTATTTGATAGCTACAGACTTGTTTTTCTCCCTTCCCCATTCCCTGGTTTCTGTAATTGATTTTCTGCTCACATGTAGCTTGGGCTCATCTGCACCAGTGTCAGCAGTAAGCACTTAGAGCAGCATGGCTGCAGTGCCACTGAAAGCCTTCCTGGGGCTCATTCCTGACATCGCAACAATGCAATGCACTGAGGCGGGAGCTGCTGGCGTTTCAAAGGTGCTCAATTGCCTTAATTTTCATCATCTGTGATCATTTGCTAACAAAAAAGGGAAAATCCAAACCATTCTATTTTGCAGTAGGAAAATCTTTGCCAAGTCAAGCCATACGTTCCTGGGGTACTTGGATTAGTAGCTAGCCCTCTCTTTGTTTATAGTCACATATACAGCTGGTATGAATCTCTTTCTACGTTTAACACTATTGCTGCTTAAATAGTGTTCCAAAGGAAGGCTCTGTAATCTGGCAGTATAGTTAGCTTTGTGTTTAAGAACTGGGGAAGAGTACCTGTGCTCTGCTAGGGTATCTCCTAAACATTGTCAAGGCTAATCTCTTTAAATATATCTTTATTGTACAAGGCAAAAATCCATCGAGCTTTATAGTTAAAGAGTTTTGAATCTGACTGGCACGGAGTTCCAAACCCTATTAAAGGGCATGATTCTTCTGTACACAACAGGCAGGTAGGGCGCGGATCTTTTTGCCACAACTTATTTTTCAGGTTGAGTTTGGTAAGGTTGAAAACTATACTGAGCTAAATGGATCCGCTCTCTGAGAAGTGCAAACTCCATATTCCTCATCTGTGAAGCTATTGCCATCTGTGTTGTGTATTCTAATACAGTGCATTCCTTTTTCTATGTTTTATGCAATCACTGCAAGACAAATTCTTGCACTCTGCAGAACAGAGGATCATTTAAATATTTAGCTATTTTATACTTGCTTTGATAATTCTCTGCCTGTGACTCCTGTACTAGAAGGCATATGCTTCCAGAGACACGTCTTCTGTTTTGCCACGTGGTACCTTCCTGTTCACACAGTTACTGTGATGGAGAGATTACTATTGGTGCAGCTGCTTGACTTTAAGCTTTTGCTTCATTATATAGAACAGAAACTGCAGGCAGAGTAAAATAAAATGTGGGTCTTAGGCCCACTGAATGTTTGTTTGTTTTCAGGCTCGTTTAGGCCAGGTATGTGCTGGGGAGGATAACCACAGGTGTAAAACTCAGAGAAGGGTAAATGTACCTTGCTCCCAGGCCATTCAGCTGTTGCGTGCATCAACCCCATTTGCAAACGCATCGAGAATGGTTTGTTATCTCTGGAGACCGTTTGGACTGTGCACTTCCCAGAGGGATCGGCAGGCAAAGGAGCCTCTCTAGCATTCACGCTACTTAGACATGGCCCAGGACCCCAGCCCCAAACTGGGCATGGTGTGGCATAGCAGGTACATGTGGGACACATGAACTGACCCGTCCCCTGCTGTGTCCCCCCGTAGCTGCGGTCCTCTGCACTGGAAGCAACCCAAGATCTCCGTTTGCCTTCTTAAAGCCTAGGACTTTTCATAGCTGTTTTGAAGGGTGAAGGCAGAGCTAATGATATGTGTTTATGAAACAGTAAGGTGTGCTGTGCAACTATGCGAAAATTTTAACCTGACACGCTTATTTCATGCAGAGGCACCGAAGACTGTGAGGGAGGGTTAAAACATCAAAAACTGTTATTTCCCACTGGAAAAGAAAAAAATCAGCGAGTGAAACATGTTTCTCAGTGTGAAGCTTTTCATTAAGAGATTGGCATGGTGTGATACGAAAGAAGTAAATCAGGGGTTACACTGTTTTCCTAACAAATGAGGAGATTTTTTTAATGCTGAGGCACTTGCAACTTGATTTTCCTCTGTAAAAGTCAAGGTTTGATTATAGTTCCTGCATTATTATTTATAGTTTAGCAGTTATACATGCCACGTCCTTGGCTGTGGCATTGCAGTTTGCACCATCTCTGTCTGCTTCCTAAATTTATTGATCTCATTAGAAGATAAAAATGACAAAGATAGCTCATAATACTTCTGAGAAATGTAAAACCATTAGCAGGTCATTGTCAAAGTTATAACATGTCCTTTTAAGCTGCTTAGCAAACTGGTGGCAGCCTATGATACAGGGATTAACCTGTGCCAGGAGTGACTGAGTGGATCGCGGAGGATGGTTAATATTCAGCCTGCCTACAAAGCTTTGAAGCTGCCTCACAAAATGATACAATGAAGCGATAAACGGAAATGCATTAAAAACAAAGGGAACAGAAGTTTTCCTTTCCCCTCCTTTATCTTGGTCCCTGACATACAAGAAGCAGAATGGGCGTTAGAGCTTTGGTCTGAAATCGGAGTTGCTTTTTTTTGAGTTGGGTTTTGCTTCCCCAGGCAAAGGAGCCTCTTGGGCTTTGCTGACCTTGGCTGAGACCCTAAGCCAAGCTTTCCCTGAGGTGGGACCCTGAAGGTGCTATCCTGGAGCCGTGTTTAGGCGTAGAGTTTTAATAATGAGTATTTCAGACACACGGTGCACAGCTGTGTTTTGAAGCCAGTATTCGTCGCCCCGGGCGTAGCCTGTTCCATACTGCCCAGTACAGTCACCGGTGCAATGGGCATAACAAGGCTTCCTACTTTTTTTACAGGAGAGCTATCATCTGTGTTGTTATTGCTATTGTTTACATTTCTTCCCTTAGAGAAATGGCTGCAAGCTCTGATTGATTACGCTATTGCTTACTGGACTGTTAAACTGTGCGGGCCATAGAGTGCTGTATAAGATCTGGGTTGGGAGCCCAGGTTTTCTGCATTAGTTCTCAGGGATGAGAGCAAGATAGGTGGTTAAGGAGAGAAGGATGGAAGGATGTGAGCAGAAAGGCTGGTACCCAATGGATTTCTTCAGTATCTCGCCTGACCCTTCACTCATAACGGGGGGCATAACAGCATGTTCAGACACAGTTACTGCCAAAGCCCTTTGTGGGTGGGTTGGACACACACAGGTGGGCTCTGACAAGAGAAGTAAAAAGGAGAAGAGAGAAAGAATAGAAACCGAAGCCCCAGTTCGCTGCTGTTGAGCATTGTGTGACGTGATTTGCACCAATGCGTTGTTCTTTTTTAGGAGCATTTTATACACACATTCCAGTAACAAGGAAACAAGCATTAGTTAGGGCAATGATGAATTAGCCTAGACCACAGTTTACAGATTACAGCAGGAGAGAATGAGGATAATAGCATTATTAACCACTTCAGTTATTAATTTCATTTTTAACCTATTAATGACTATTTTATTTATTTTATCTATTGGGGAGTCAGAACTATCAGGAGGGGGACCCAAGGGCACTGGCACACAAGCTTCTCCCAACAAAACTTGATTCTGTTTTCTGTTTCTAACTACACAGTAGTGATTTTAATTTGATGCAACTGTACAGCCTTGGCTAGATGCACAAATGTATAAATTAAGTGTGATACTACTATATTTTCTATCTCACCACCATACTGCATAATTATTAATGTGCATAGGCATTCTCAATCATTAATTGCCCTATCATTGTAGTCTGGTCTGCTAGCATTTGATTGTAACAGAAACATTGTTTTCTACTTGATTTAGGAAAGCAATCTTCAAAGTTTAAAGATCTGTTTTCCAAATCACAGATCTTGTACATGCTGTTGTGGGATGCAGTCAATAAAGAGTAGAAAAATGCTAATATCATTAATAAAATGGTGTGAGGAAAGCTGATTCATTTTCCTAGAGAATTCTGAGCTTTAAAACAAAATTGTTTGATTTTAATTCAGATTGGAAAAAAACCCAAAACATACCAAAATGTAAATTCTCCTGTCAAAGACTAAATTCTAGAGGCTCTGGCTCTGGAGGTCTTTGCCTTGTTCTCACATCCAGTCACTGGATAGAGAAAATTATTCAATTTCTGTCCTAAGAACAGCCTCCTCAGCTTTGCACAATGCTGACGGGCACTGATTTTAATACCATTCCCGTGGTTGGTGCTCCAGAGCTAGGGATGTTTCCCATGGATTTCTATCCCAGAATCCTGTAATCCTTTTGCTGAATGTCCTTACTCCCAAAGGATTAAGGCAAACTCAAAAGGTTGCAGAAAAGAACAGCAAGAACAATTGAAAGTCTGTAAATCCTGCCTGACATTGAAAGATTAAAGAAGCTCAATGTGCTCAGATTATCTGAGAGAAGGTTAAGAGGTGACTTGATCATGGTCTCAAAGTCCCAAGTTGAGAAACAGTTTTCCAGCACACAGGGAATCTCTGATGTAGCAGACAAAGCTGTAGGAAGATCCAGTGACTGAATGCTTAATCTGGACGAGTTCACACAAGATGTAACAAGTATGAGACCGTAGCAGCTAAGACAGGGTACTGGTGGAGTCTCAGTCATTTTAAGATTTTAAAACATATCTTTGCTTAAAGCTGTTCTACCTTGACCAGAAATCATAGGGTTTATGCAGAAGTCCCTGGGTGAAAGACTATGGTATGTGTTGTGCCCAAGGGCAACCTATACAATCATAATTTCAGAGTATATTAATTCTTTAGTAATGAATGTTCCCTACTGCTACATAAAATGGGCCCATATAACATATTAGCATTTGCAGTTTTCTAGCCCTTAATGTCAATATTCAGAAGCTCGTCAAAACCGTTTTGTACCTCTGTATGCTTAGCCCAAAGAAAAGGAGAGCTAGTTAATATAAAAAGGTATTTTTAGCCTTTCTGAAAGCTTCTTATGCCAATCCCTAAAAAGAAACAAGAATTTTCTCCAAAAATGCAAATGCTCTGTCTAGAAGCAAGAGTATCGCTTTCAGTTTTAACTGCTTCATCATTATGTGTCACTCCCTATGTATAGTAAGGGCTGCGTGACAGTTGTTTCTAAGAGACAATCGGGGACTTTTCCAATAACTACATAATTATGTTTCATAATACATGTATTTGTGAGGAATGGGGCTTTATGTGCTCAAAGCACCTAGCAGTCATTAACTAATGCTCACAGTACCTCTATGGACCAGGGAAGATAGTATTATAAAGGCAGACGGTCCTCCAGACCACACAAAGCATTGCTAGCAGAGAAAGGAACAGAGCTTGGTACCTTCCGATTTCCAAATTGCACGTTCAAGTCTCCAAATCAAAACATTGTATCAGCTATATCACTCTAGGAACACTGTTTTTAGTATTACGTCCTGTAACTCCATCTCTTGCAATGGTTTTGTTGGCCTACTACACTAAATGCAAGGGGTAATGCTGTGGCATTCTACCTAATTTGTCAAGATCAGCAACGTTAGCCTCTGTAGTTCTTACAAGGGCTTGACCTTACTTATTGCGCTAGTCCTACTGAAATTAAATCACTGCATGAAAAGTATGTTTCATTAAAAATAACTGTGAAGAAGAAGTGGTGCTACTTATTTTCAAAGTCTGCCTTTATTTTACAGTTCAATGGCATTATGATATGGCAGTAACGTCCATAGAGCAGCAGGGGCTAAGTGCAATGCCAAGCACAGCCCTTGCTGTTAAAAGAGAGCTTTATGAAAGTGACTACTTAGGTAACCAATACCAGGCCAGCATAAATGAAATCTATGAAAGACTCTCCAAACTATTTAGAGTCCGTTCTGTCCTTTTTGTGTGCAGAAGGGAAGTAGACATGTCTGCTGTAGAGGAATATCCTTTCATAAGGGATTTCTTTGACCATGGGGCCCAACACCTACCCACAGCCTTTCTCCCCGCTCCTTGATCCTGCGTGTCTGGCAGAAGCATCTGGAAGTCACATATAGGTGCTGTGATGGCAATGCACAGTCCAACCAAGCCTTATTAATGAATAAATCTCATGCATGCCAGACCTGAAGGAGGAACTGGTAGTCACCTATCTCATCGAGAAACTTTCCGGTGCCATGTTATGCTTTTTTTGTTAAGAAAACTGTATGTTCAAAACATGATTTTCTGTTTGGATTTATTTTGTCCTGAGTTTTGGGCACCATCAGGCATGGCTTGGGATTGTCACTGTACCTTGATGATTAGGTAGAGAACTGCTGAGTGACAGACTGTGTGGGGGAAATGGGACCGTTGCTATACTGTTACTTCAAAGATTATCACAAACATATAATAATGTATTTCAGAGATGGATGACTGGATGAATAATCTCATACCAGGCCTTCTGAGTTTGTATTTTGACCACTTCTGATGGAGACTAAACCAAAAAAATAAGAAAATACAAATTCTACTGGGCTGCCAGCATGTATGTTTTGAATTAGAAAAGGAAAAATCTTCCCCTAAAAAAGACCAAGTTTCCTTTCCTCTTTTTGGTTTCTGGCACAAGACATGCAAATGTGGGAAGGAGAAAATATCCCGCTCAAAAGAAGAGAGTATTGGGAAGTCAGCAATATAAAAAAAAAAGTTTATTGAAAAAACCCCCACCAATGCAAACTCAGTGTTTCACCACAAGATGAAAAGTAAGGTGCAGAGAAGATGACAGTCACAGATCTGTTTCTTTCATGTTTTCAATCCACCTCATTAGATAACTTCTGGTCAGCAACTCCCGTGCCACCTAGGCTCATCTCAAAGGCTTAGGACATGAAGAGAAGAAACATCACCAGTTTTGCAGAATATGATCCTGGCAGGTGGAGGGGTCAAAGGCTTTTGCAGGCAATGATCTACAGAGCAAAAGCAGATCATTAGCCTCATGAAGGAGGTAGGTTATTCTTGTGAGAAGTGAAGTGAGCCAGAATCATGACAATGGAAAACATGAAATAATTAATCTGGTAAGATCCGTGCATCCTTTGCATTTTCAACTGCTTATTTAAAGTTAATCTATATTATGGTATCATCTTATGGCTTGCCAGTGCAGTTTACTGATTATATAATGCCCCAATAATCTGACCATTTGCAAAAATCAATAATGACAGTAGTCAGCAATTGAAATGGGCTGGCGAATGTCCGTTCCCTTTGAGTGGGTATCCCAGCACTTCCCATAGAAGAGAAACAGGAAATGAAGGAGGAACTTCAGCATTTCTAAAAATGTACATCTAAATTATTGGTTAAACTACTCTCAGTAGCATTTGGAGCCTGGATATTAGCTTTCTTCTGAACTCCAAAATTACTCAGCTCAAAAAAAAGAGAGTGGAGGAATTGAAAGCAGTGGGAGAATGGAGGTTTTCTGCACATGTTTTGAAGGGAAAGGTAGGATCTGAATTTGTAAGCTCCATCATTGAAGTCTGGGGCTATGGTGCGTGGTGAGAAATGGTACTTAGCCAGAGAGGCCTGCTCATAGGGAAGGAAATAAGGCAAATAACATACAACTGCTATTAGTCACCACCATGGCATCATTTCCAAGTTTAAGCACTTCGGGTTTGAAGGTATTTTGTTAAGAATATCATATTTTCAGAAGAAGCAGATGCTTTTGTGAAAAGCTGATAGTAGCCCAATATGAAAACCTTTCCAGAACTATTAATGAGAAGTAAGTTTAATGGATTGTTTTCAACTGAAAGTGTTTTTTTTAACTTCCAACCCTAGACGCTGGATCATAGTTCCTTAGTTTTGCAGTGAAGGATAATTTAGGAAGAACCTTTATTTTGTGAATGATATGACACAGGTACCACAAAAAGTGTCAGTAACGAAATTGTGCAGAACTGCCAGCACTTCATCGTCACAGACTGATTTCTAATATTTATCCCATCCCCTTCTCCTGGTTCTCTGCTCCTCTGTAACTAATTAAAACTATTTAAAAGCATGGGAATAAATGGTCAGCTTTTCCAGTAGAAGTTCATCAGTGAAGTCTACGAAAGATGCAAGGGCCTGCAAAGATGCAAGAGGTCCACCAAAGATGCAAGGGCCTGCAAAGATGCAAGAAATACTGAAGTAACATAGCTTACAAATAATACAGAGCTATTAGGAAAAGTAAGTGGTGGAAAGAGTTGCAGAGGAATACTATAATACTGAATAACTGTGTGATAAAATGTCAGATACAATTCAGTAACAATAGTATAAAGT
This sequence comes from Rissa tridactyla, assembly GCF_028500815.1. Classification (NCBI taxonomy): domain Eukaryota; kingdom Metazoa; phylum Chordata; class Aves; order Charadriiformes; family Laridae; genus Rissa; species Rissa tridactyla. The sequence goes on along the minus strand of NC_071468.1, from coordinate 109,491,055 downwards.
GGTGCTAACTTTAGGTACACAGTAATGGCTTTTTGGACTGTCTCTCACCACTCAGAAGAAATCTTTGAGTTCTCCTAAAACATCAGCCTGGGGCTCAATACAGATGAGGGCAAGAAAGGTGGTCAAATGTGCAGGTGGAGTGATGAAACAGGCTAGGGGTCTTCAGCCTGACAGGAGGGAGGGATGGAAATCCCTGGGATCGTGACAGGTAGGGGGGAGGTGAAAAGAATGATTATTCAACACTTCTCATAACACTGGAACTAGAAGGCATCAAATGTAAACTACTGGATGGCAGGTTTGGACCAAATAGGCAGTGTGTAGTTAGAGTGTGCAACTCTTTACTTCAAGAGTGCAAAAGAAGTTTTGGCATGCACAGAAAGTTATTAAACAGGTTCGTAGAATAAAAATCCATTGAGAGCTATTAAACTATCTTATCAGAGATACCCTGGCAACACATCATGAAGGGATGAGTGAGTGAACCTAGAAACTATGAGTATATATTTGCCCTGTTCTTTTACTCTCCCTTAGCTCTGTTGTTGGAAATGTGACAAAAGGCTGTAAGGACTTTTGGGCTCACGCAGAAAAACTGCTCACATGTTGAAGGGTACTTTCAGATATTCTGTTTTGTAATCTATATGATATGTGAAGCATCTGTGTGAACGTGTGTGGTAGCTGGTGACGGTTGCTGTGACCACAGTGAGGAGATGTTCAAAGCAAGGCCACTGCTTCCCAGTCACAGCTTCCTCATTGTGCCCTTTGGTGCTAATGAACCTGAGAAGAGGGAGGGGAATTCAGAGTTTCTGTCTGTCTTACTCAATTCCAGTAAAGCTGTGCCAAGAAATGGTAAAACTTATTTCTATGAAATCGTGAGGCCAGTATTTTGTGGTTCGGTTACACTTTTTTCTTTTTTTTTTTCTTTTTCTTTTTCTTTTTTTCCCATCTTGATTTAACCAGGCAGTCAAATGTCAATAATCCTCATCACTTCTTAACTCACTCTTTTATGTTGATGTTTATTCATGTTCTCCTGATTGTACAATTCACCGGTTCCCCCTCTTCAATGTGTTGATACCAACGTTGAAGGATGGTATAAAAATCTGGAGTGAAACACGGTCATTTACTCCCTCTGGTCTTGTTTGTTTGCTTCAGAAGTACTTGCACTGACACAAATAGACTTTCCTTGTGCATGGTAAGAGATAAGGTTGGAGTTTTCTGTTTTATTTGTTCTGTACCACACATATTTTCCCCACCCACCCACTCCCTCACTCACTTTTATACATGCTCACACACAGATGTACTTGTATACTAGCAGGTTTCAGAGAATTTCACTCGGTTTAGGAGAATGTGACCAATGTCTGGGATGAAATGTTTATATTTTCAGCATCACAAGTCATTTCCACCAATCTTACCATCACAGGTGGGTGTTTCTGGGAAGGTGCTAAAGTGCCTATCACTCAGTATTTAGGACACTGAAATAGCATTAGTGAAAGTAGTGCTACAAAGAATTAGGGTGCACCATGTTGCCATGTTGCTACCTGCCCAGATTAGCCCCATTTTCAAAAGTGGGGAAGCGATTTAGCTAATAGGTGATGCAGTTGTCTGTGTTTTTCTGCTTATTCCTTTGCTGAAAATGTCGATATGGCTCATAGCTCCGCCTCATTGCCGTATCTTTGACTACTACTTCTCATACGGGAATCTGCGCATAGATAATTCAAGTGATTTTATGAATAGAGGGATTTTTCTGAACCTGCTGCATTTTGCTCAAGCGTTCTCCCCAAGCTGGTGTCTCTGCAGATAGATGAGTGCATCTGCAAGTTTCAAGATGTGCAGTTTCTGTGGGTGTGGTGGGATGAGTGTGGTGGGGTGAAAGAAGAGAAGAAACGGTCTCCAGCATCAATAAAGTTTCTGGTGCCTCACATCAATATCTGTTCTCTTACAGGTTCTGCTTTTTAAACACTGACCTCAAGAGAAGCTCTGCAGGATGAAAGGGTTATTATGTGACTGGACACCTTGAGTCACCTGGGGTAAATTACTACAGTCTTTCGGTTATTAGTTAAGTCCTTGTGTTCTGGTGAAATCAGTGGAGCTTGTTTTCACTGGTGTAGTGTCTGAGCCATCAAGTTTAATGAATCGTTACAAATAATTTAATCTGCACTTGCAGGTGCTATTAAAACATTTTTATTTTTTTTACCAAGACTTTGGTTTTTGTTTTTTTTTACCTAGGAAGAGCAATCTCTCTCAGTCACAATAGTTTAAATATGGAGAAGTGGGATGGGTTTTGCTCATTAGAAAGCCTGATGCTGAATTCAATATTCCCTTCTGCTAAACTTACCTCCTCCAGAATTTAAGACTTTAAGTTGCAGGGGATAAAACATAAGGCCCTGGTTAATTGCAAATAAATAGTGCCAGAAATCTGTACAGATGGTACCTGAAGTTCACTGCTGAAGACTACCCAGTAAACTATATATAATTTGCATAACATGTATGTACAGGAAGCAGGAGAACAACTTTTTTGTGGTTTCTCACATTTGTAAAACAAAACAACAAAAAAAAGAAATCATAAATGAACACTCTCAGTCTGTGAAACTTCTTATTTGGGAAAACAGCAACCTGTATTTCTATTTATTTACCTTAATGAAATTAATTAATTTAACAAGTCTGAATATTTCAGCATTTTACAGGATACAGGTGTAAATATCTGGCGAGTAGAGTGTATATATTAAACTACATCTACTTAGCTAGTAAATATTTTGCCGCATTAGTTTGCTCATTCCCAAGCAATCAGTTGTGAACTCCAGTGTTGTAACGGGTCCACAGGGAACATTTGTGCTTTGGTTGGCACTTAGATTAAATTCATCAAATGATTTTTTTTTTTTCCCCCTTCAAGGCTGACATTTCAGAATGTTTTTTTTTAAAAGGTTGTGTGCCAACTGCCAAAGTCAATTAATTAAATGGTAAATCTGAAATTTGTAGGGGAAGACTATCGTTCCATTTTGCTGTGCGACCTTGGAAAAGTGAACATTTAATCCACAAAACACATGGTTTACAAGAGGGTCCTGATTAACGTCCATTGAAAGTAAACGGAAAACTCCCCGAGATTTTCTGTGAGATTAGCGATTACCTCAAGGATGGCATTTTACCCTGCATTTTCCTTCTGCTTTTGATACTTGGTAGTAATGAGAATATCCTTTGAGGTCCTGCTATGCTTGATAGCTTAAAGGATTCAGCACTTAGCTGAAGGAAAATGCGCAAATTTGTGGCCTCATTTTCCATATATTTGGAGGTACCCCAGATGAAGGCATGATGTGCAGTCCCAGAATTTCCAATTCCTATGCTGGCCAAAGAGCTTCATCTCAGATCCGTAAAGGAGATCATAGAGGCAAAATTCAACAGACAAGAGCAGATGGTGATCCTATTCTAAGATAGCGTAGGTACTACAAATCTCTCCCCAAAACACACAGCTCCCAAAGAATGTATATGCCTTCAATGGCTGCAAAGGCAGCCTGGTTTCACAGATTAGATTGGACCTTATTTCTCTGCTTCTTACTCCCCATGTCAGTTTTTGTACATGTTATTGAACTTCTCATACTGTATTTGAAGCTTTACCATCATAAGGCGCTTGGAAATGAGTGCAGTGCACTGACTGTTCTTCAGCTATTAGTTTTCTCTCATTATAGTTTGGTTTATTAATTCTTTTGGTTTGTGTTTATTAATGCTTTCCCTGCCTGAAGACCATGGTGCAGATCAGGATCCTATTTTTTGGGCCCTGTATATTCCTGGAATAGAAACACAGCCCAAAGACAATACAAAAGACGGTAGAAACGGTGAATAGGACAAGTGGGTTGAGGCAGACAAGATACATGACACCATAGTACTTCTCTCCCTTTGCCATTTGAAATTCTTTCATCTTGTGTTTTGCTACAATTTCAAGTTCCGGACTTGTACCCGATTTTTGGCTGGCCCATTTCATGAAAGTAGGTGTTTGTTTCTTTGGGAAGAGAAAAGCTGCCTAAAAAGAGTGGTTTCCTCCGTAATGAGAAATTTGTTACAATTTGGTCTCTAATTTGACAACTCGGCATGAGGGGGGTAGAGTTCAAGGAAAGGCACTGTTCAGCCATCTGTAGTAGGGAGAAGTGGTGAAAACTGCTAGTGCCAAAGGTCTTTCTTAAATACTCGTCTTGTAGGAATGTAGACGCTACGCATTAAGATATAGGAAGGTAATTATCCTCAAGATTCATAATCTTGTGCCTTTTCCTAACCCTTTGCTTTATATGGTGAATACAGCAGCAGTTCTTTCTCTCAGAGTCCTGTGGTGTAATTCTTAGGATAGTTTATTCCAGTGTCTTCCAGATACTTTATTCCAGTGTCTGTTTATCCCGGTGTCATTATGTCCTGCCTGTCCACATATAGGATATTTTGCAGTAAGGACATCTCATGTTTTCCTCTTGAAATTGCTCCTCCTGGTGAAAGAGACTTAAAGACGTGGTGGCCTAGAGAGACCGAGTCACCTCGCTGTGAGCAGAAGTGGGAGATCTGCAGCTCTGCTTTTCTGAGCCACTGTTACTGTATTCAAGCTGAGGGATATTTGATGTAAAACATTAGCAAGAATGCCTCCAAGAATGAGAAAAATAACGGATGCAAAGCTGTAGATAATGCTTGAGGTCAAAGCTACTTCAGATTCCCAGCTTCTTCACACAGTAAAAATTGAAGTGTTTCTACCTGTGCCCAGAAGGAGAATCCCTGAAGGGACTTGGGAAACTTTAGTTTAAACACTTGAAGGACTTCAGATGGGGCTGAGACTAAGCAAGATATGAGTGGAAGTTTCGAATATTGAATTTTGGTTTAGATTCTATCTGAAGCACCTAAAGTGTTGGGTGGGTCTAAAACTCAGCCGATGTGTGTTTAAAATTCCTTCCTGTAGGATGGATTTGTTGATATTTATTTATCTCAGAGAAATGTTGGGCTGAGAAATGTGTCAAGCGCTCACTTATTACAGTAATAATTGTACCATATATGGACTTAGATAGAAAAGGTGTTTTAAATGGCTTGTAAAATTTGGCAGAGAACAAATCTCATGCATGTTTCTAGATGATCACTAGATTACCAAGTTTCCCTTAACCAATGTTGGGTTGTTATCTGTATTATTTCTGTGCAAAACGCCTGTATCTCCCTGTGAGATGTGAATCCAGTTTTCCAAGAGATAATGAAACATGAAAGAACAAAACATCCTAATTTTTTTCCCTAAAGTTGTATCTCAGCATTGTCTCCATCAGTAGCCTTGTCTGCAGGAAGTGTAAAGTTTCCTGCTATGATTGTTTGACTGCTGCCAATTATCAGATCTGCTGTTGGCAGCTTTCCCTTCGACCTGCTGATTAGCTAATGTGTGGTTACTAATACAATATGGGAAACTGGTGTAAACGAGGAAGCAAAAGATTTATTAATTTCATGTGCTAAATACGGTTTGTAATATAATTATCAATACTGTGAAAAGAAATCCTGGCTTAAGAAATAGTCAGGTTTCTATGCTTTTTGTGAAATGAGGCACAAGAATTTTGTGCAGTAAACAGGTGTATTTCCCCCTTGATACACACACATAATTTTCATTAGATTCATAGATTTTAAAGGCAGAAGAGGGACCATTAGAGCATCTAGTCTAACTACCTGTAAAACACAGGCCACAGAATTTCATCCAGCTACCCTGTACCAGAATTAATAGAAAACAGGAGCCAAATCCTGAGCTGAATGTTACTCCACCAAGCTGGAATAATGGTGATTTATAACAGCTGAGAAATTGGCAGTAGACTTAAGTGACAATGGATTCTTTTTGCATAAACCTAAACGAAAATGGTCACTTATATTTTAATAGCAGTGTTGAAAGACCCTTGCTGGGAGTGAGTTTTTGCAAAGTATTTTAAGATTTAGAAGAAAATGAGGTTTTTTTCCAAACCTTTCTGGGATGGTTGTGTTCCCTGTTGTAATTTAAACTTGTCCCTTCACTGGATCTCCTGAAGAAAAGGCATAAAATTAGCGGAAGAAAAATGTTTCTTTTAAAATTGAAACCTGTGCCAAGATTCTTATTTGTAATTAATTCATGCCCTAGGATTTTAGTGGGGGAAGGAAGAACTAAATAATGTAATAAAAACCTGAATTTTCTCAGAGCCAAGAAGAACTTGAACTCAAAAGTTCAAAGATTAAAAGTCTCCAGAGTTAAAATGTAGAGTCTGTGATTTCTTTCATTAGGTTCTATATTTGGCAAAACAAGATGTCTCATCACTCTTTTGTAGCCATCTGTATGTGTGTGTGGATGATGTTATTATATTTATAGCAGATACAGCCTTATCATTTAGCTACAGACAGACTTCTACCTGCTCAGAGCTACAGGGTTTAAGAATGCACTCAGACAATATTGACATAGCCAACGCCATAACATCCTGCAATCTGCACAGAAACTAAGACATTGTGCACACCAAAGCTGAACAAAAAAACTTCCTTCCTGCTCCCCTAACCCAGAAGAGAGCATTTAAAGGAAAATATCAGTGTGGGGAGAACATCCTTCAGATTCCATCGGATTCCCAATAATTTTCTGTCAGTTCAGTCTCAGGAGAAGGCAGCTTTTCTCTTAAGCGACACAGAAATCTGTGACTATCACATCAAAATTTGGAATACATAAAAAGGAAGGCACCTCCTTATTAGAGTCGCTGCTTGTGTGGATAGTAAGCAGAGAGAATCTCCTCTCATAATACTCACTTTCGTGGTGATTATAAGCCAACTGCTGGTTTGGCTGATGAACAGTTGGAGGTGCTTTATATTTGCTTTAAAAAAAGTAAACAGAATACATATATTTTAATACGTTCCCCACACTTTTTTCCCCTGGTACTTTTCTTCTTCAGAGATCTGTTTCAGCATGTCACAGCACATTTTGGTGAAACTGTCACATGGAGAAAAAATTATAATAACTTACTGCACAGATAAATATCAGCAGACATGCTCTGAAGCTTACCAGTAAACCCCACTTCTCTCTCTCTCTTTATGTTAAATGGGACTAGAAGAGCCAGCCGCTCCTTGAGAATCAAGGTTGCCATTTGTCCTTACCCTGAAGGATTTAAATGTCCCCCATCCTTTCGGAAGTCCTCATTTACTTCTACGGTACCTCTATGGCACCACTAAGTATTGGTAACACCACACTTGCCTACAAAGCTTGTAGCAGCATCACATGCTTCAGCCTGCTGCAGACATCACCTGCCTCATGAGGTGTGCCCAGCTCCTGAACGGTTCTTCCCACAATGCCTAGACCGAAAGGTCATTCAGCACTCCATAAGAAAATTGAAAAAAAACCCAACACCTCTGTATCACTTTTATGCAGCCAGGCAAGACCAACCGGTTAACAATGCCATTTAAAATATTCTCTTCATGAACACCAACCTGTTAGCTTGTGTTAAATGCTACTGTGAAATGGATCCTCAGCAATGAAATATTGGGAACAGTGGTTTGTGAATGAAGACAACAGGGGCTTGTGAACGAGGAGAGCCCTCTGCAGCACGCTGCCAAGTTTGATGAGATATTGCAGCACGTAGAGGCCACTCTCATTCTCATCCTGCCTATTTCTCGTATCTTCTACCCAAACAAAGATGCGTGTAGAAGGTGCCAGCTTATTTGCGCTATGATACAAGGCAAGACAAGACAAAACATTGATAAAAGCCATGGATAAGCCAGACAAGAGAGGCTCTGACTGAGGTCTGAACTGCATGTTGTGGGTAACTCAGTATAATCCTGTGTTTATTGCTTGGTTCAGTCCTTCATTTCTCAGGCCACTAGGCTGACCTCCAAGAAACTTTAAAAATATTGTTTTCCAAAGGCTGAAGTTAGGCTATTGTTGTAGAAAAATTGGCTGTGGTTTATGGTCTTGCCAAATTAAATTTAGCTTCAGTCAAGGTGACATGAAATCTGTTTAGTATAGCCTCACCAGTGAATAAAAAGGCTCCTTCAGCCGAGTCATATATAAATATCAGTAATATAAAATTCTGACAATTGTAAGAGCATTGCATTCACAGAAGCTTTGCACTTTCAGTCTGGTGATAAAACATCAGTCTGCGTATAGTTCCATTTTGTCATTTGCTTGTGGAGTACTTCTTTCCTACACTAAAATTAAAATTGAAAAGACTTTTTCACTTTTGGGGAAAAGAGCACCACTGAAGAGAAATTCTCCCTGGCAAATTAATAGATAAGGTCTCCCATGCTAACTCAAAAGCAAGCAAAAGGTAAAAATTGAATCTCTTTATCGCAGTTAAGTCATTTTTCCAAACTGAGGGAGTAATATAGGATGGAATATATAGGATAGATTCTCTTACATAAAAAGTGCTTTTAAACTTTAAAAGATCCATAACTAATATTGGGAAGGGTTATAAATTACAGTCTTCTCTTTTAGATTATGTTGCATTTATTACTTTCTACCAGGACTTTATGGAGATTCTCAAGGAATTAAAGTTATATTTATGATAAAAACATGGAGCTGCTTCTAAATAGCATTTTCATCATATTAACTGTTGCCTAGATAACAGGCATATCTCCTCGAGCACCTCTATTCTGGTTTAGCACTACAGCTTGCAAATTAATACAGTCATTATAAGACAGCAAAGCTATATCACTTACCATTTCATTATTGTTCAAATCAAAATCCATATTTTTTCAGTTTTCCCTAGGGTTACAAACTGGATAGGGAAACGTTATCATCTTGCAAAATAATCTCTCAAGACTCGCTCTCTTTGGTGTTAAGAGGAGCAGTTAATCATATTACAGTAATTTTCATATTAATAGGTCCTGTGCAAAGAGAGAGTTAATGCTCTCCTTCTACATTCAACCCTCCAACAGAGTTTTTTATGTATACATATATTTATATATGTGTGTATGCGTGTGTGTATATATGTATGTAGATATATATTAATCTGCTTGGAACTAGATTAGCACAAAAGATATCACGTCCTACTCAGTATATAAATCAGGGTCAAATCAGCAGCATACCCTTAAATTTTTAATCAAAATGGCAATCTGTCATCCCTAAGAGAGTTAGGTAATGTTTAAGTGCATAACATGAAATACGCACCATATTTTAATGGAAAATGCAGGGGAGAACTTACTGCAGCACAGGAAAACACTCTGCAGAGTGCTTTGCAGATACTTTACTCTTCACACAAGAAGCTGTGATCTACAGCATGTGTATCCACTCTAAAATGAAAATCATCTTTAGACCTGAATTCTATTTTTTGAGGGATTAATGCGTCCTTTACTTTTGAGATCTTCTCACATACTGTAATTTTCTGAAATCTTCTCATATGATGTACATGCAATAATGTAATGTTGTTAGTTAAACTCAGAGCTTTACCTTTGTGTGTGAGCATCTGCTATTTGTCTTTTTTCCGATCTGCTAACCTGAGTAATGCGGTCTTTTCAGAAGAACTTGAGTGTGAATTTAAGGAGCTGGCCAAGGGGTCAGGTATTTGCCTAATTTTCCGCAGCCTGAATGTGAAAGAAAGGTGGGTCAGGTCTGCAGAGACGCGGGGAGAACCGGCTCTGCTCGGCTCCTGCTCGGTGGGAAACCATTCTGCACAGGAGCCCGAGCGCTGCCCAGGTGTCGTGGCTAATAAGCCCCATGGAGAGTGGGATGGAGACCTGGAATGCAATGCCGACCTAATGTGTCTGTCTGGCTCCTGGAGCAGGTTGGCTTAGCCCAGCAAGGAGCCCACTGCCTCTTCTTCGGCAGCGCGGAAAGATGCTCCCTTGGTAAACCTTCGCTTTCTGTCAGCATCCGCTGTCCTTCTGCTAAGCTCAGTTAGTGTAATGATGCCATCTCGCTCGGCATCCTTCGTTATTCTCCCCAATGCTGTTCCCAGGGGGTCTGATTAAAATCAGTGGAAAGCTCCCTTGGATTTTACTGGCTTTGGTGCTCGGGCTCTACTCCTTAGTTTGCCTTTCTCATCTGTTTTTAACTCTGCTTTCTGTTTAGACTCACTTCTGCTGTGTTCTTTGAATCCCTCATCTTCCCCCACTTCTGTATACTTTTATTCCTATTCCTGACCTGCTCGACAACTGTTAAATTACTTAGGCAGTGAGTAAGATGCAGATTAAAGAAATGCCTTCAGCTTTGAGCTAAAATGTGTTGACAGGACTCACAAGAGGCCTAGAGGAGACACGGAAAAGTGGCATCATTTTGGGAGGAAAGAAGCTAGAAAAACGATTCTCATCAGATCTGAGGACTCGCCATGATTTGTGGCAGCACTCCTGGCTGCCTTAATGGGGTCATGAGTCCACTAATAGTGTGTAGAAACAGTTTTAATTGGTGATAATTTTAACACTTGTTTAATGAAACTTAAAGGCAGCTGGAATTGGGTTCTATCCACACTATGCTGGTGTAAATGAAAAGTAATGTTATTTAAACTTATGTTCTTCTTGATTAGCAGCACTTTAAAAGAAATCAGACTCTAACGCACTCCTGAATTTCAGATATTATACTGTATTTCCATTTATAACCTGACATAATTCCCACACAGCATATGGTATTAATCTGGTGTAAACACCATGTTATGATGATACCCGAACACATACAGCTGACATGAAAATGTCTTCAACTACAATATTTCCAAAAGCAATTATGTCTATATGGTTGGCTTGCTGTGTGAATTTTTATTTCTTATTCATACGTACATGGAAGTACACAGGATGAAACATTATGTATGAAAAAGGAGATATTTTCATTGTTTGCAAGAAAAGAAAAAAAAAATTGAGGATGGTCTACTTATTTTTGGCGTGTCAGGCTTTGACAAGGAAATCTCACTTTGATGTGAACACAGTATTTTTGCAGTGTTGGAATTTTCTTTGTGTTAGGAGGTGGATGTGTAGATTAGTGCAAGGAATACAGGGACACAAAGCGAAGCTGATGAGATTTTGTAAGAGAAAATTATCTCCAAAATAAGTTTTTAGGGAAATTCTGAAATTCTCCGTGAAGGTAGTACTCCTCCTGATGTGTATATGCCCCAGCCATCAACCGCTGCTGGTAACCAAGCATTTTTCAATGTTCCTTGCTGAGAGGGGTGGGAGACCAGCTCCCCTTGTCCAGGCAGATGCATGTGTGAAATCCTTAAAAAAATTGCCTACCGTTGGAGTTGAGCCAATCATTTTGTTAAAAGGAGATAAATAAAAGCATGTCTTTTGGAAAGTAAATGGTTGCGGATGGCAATATTTTTGCTTGAACACTTGCCAGTAGGGCCAGATTCACAGCTGGTGTAAACTTTTCTAGTGCCATTGAGTTAACACTACTTTGAGATGGAAAATTCATTTATTAGGATGAAGTGCAGGTTTTTCACAGATTGTTTGTAGCTCCACCTGCTACCCACACTCTCAATTTTTTTAGCCTTTCCAAGTCCCTTTTTTTCTTACTGAGGATCCTTTCTTGAATTTCTTAAATAAAACAAACAAAATAAGACAACCCCACCAACACGTTCTAATAATGAGAAGGAACTGCCCAACAATCCATCGCTGCGTTTGTTAGCATCAGTATAAATCCTCAATGACTTCGTTTTAGTTACTTCATACTTACACTACAGGGAAGAACAGTAGGTTAGGCTGTTGATGGCTTTATAAAGTGAGCATTTCCAGCTCATCGCTATTATCCATTGCAATATCTTACTTTTAAAAAAGGGACAGCTAAACAAATTGTAATGGGGCAAGTGTAAATCTGGAGTAACTCCAACGAAAATTTACACCAGTGTGACGAAGAATTGGATTTAGCCCATTTGGTTGAATTCCTTTTAATGCTTTCTGCATGTTCAAGCATCCACCGGAGATTAGATGGAAACCAGCAGACTTGCTGTTATCTGCGATACGAGCAGGACAACAGAGGTGAAAGGGTAACGCATTATCACGCTGCGCCACCTGGCCCATCCAACACAATTTGAGCAACCATAATTGTATTGATTACTTCTTGTGCTCGTGACTAATGACCTCTAGCTGCAACCTTGCATTTTCTAAATCTTTTATATTCTGATTTAATAATAAGATTTGATTAAAAATTGCCATTAGCCAATGCCAATGATTAGTCAGCAGGACCGAATGCCGCCAAGTTCCAATGAGTTTCATTATTCTGGAATTAAAAAGGACAGAGAACTTCTCTGGGTTAATAATACAACGATTCTGTCTCAATCAGGAATGAAAGAAAACAACTCTAATGTACAAATGTAGCAAAATGTATGGCTATTACTAATAGCTGCATTTTACAGAGAAGTGTTTGAAGAATTTAAGGGACTTTGTCACAGATGGTGGGGACAGTTTGCTTTTACTTTTTATATTTGATTGGAAAGCCAGTGTCAGATGGTGTGTGAGGGGGCATTTTCCTAAATAAAGCCATTTCCTTTGATGAAACAAGAACATGGGGTTTATTCAGTTTCTCCATGTACATCCCTGCCACAACAAAACAATCAAAGTGTATGTAGGCAAAAATGAATTGTGATGGCTTTAGAAAATGACAAGGGGATTTGTCCAGGTTATTCACCTGCTGAGAATGTATTAACCAAAGATATTTATTTATTTTTTTCAAAATGATGACTTAATATTTAAACAAAAGGACACATTGTCACATCTTCATGTCTGCTGTTTCCTTTCAGGAGGGCAAAATATTTAAATACATACTAATTTTTAGACATGTAGCTAAATCCCGCTGAAGTGGTGTTTGGTTAACGATCTGCTTAAGCGTGCACTTAAGACTCTGAATCAAGGCCCTGGTGTTTCTGAAGATGAGGTGCATTAGAGGAGATGCTCTATGGAGGAAGCATCTGCTGCGGCATGTGGTGTTCCCTCAGATCCTGCTGAAGCTGACTGAAGGACTGGGTGATGTTGAAGTCAATGAGAGCTGAGAGCACTCAGCACCTTCCAGGTTCAGACCTCTAAATAATAAAACACCCTCGAGGCACAGTAAAAGCATTTCCCCCCTGTCGCACAGGAGCAAGAAACCTGTCCTGTCTCACTTTCCTCCTCCAGAAAACAGAACATGTCCCAAGCCTGAGTCCTTTAAGGTTTTTAGGGTATTTGAATAAAGAAATACCTCTTTTAATTACTATGTACATAAAATCTTTCGTCACCTTCAGGAAATCATTTTTAAATGTACTTTGTTAATAAAGTTTGCTTTTGGCACTGTTGTTTTCCCTGCTTATTATAAGTGCCTTTAAAATGTTTCCATTAATTAAGGCTGCTATTATGGGCTACATCCATTTAGTAAAATTACAGAAAGAAGTGCTGCCGACACATCTGCCATTGACTTCTGTTTGCCTGAGCATTTTATACCCCCATGAATAGCACAGTGGGGGGAGAAAGCCTGCGAAAGAGAATGGTAGAAAGAGGTGAATTCTGTCCAGCAAAACATGGAGGTCAGGAGATACTCGGCTGATTACACACTCATGTTTTCCAGGATTGCACGAGGAGAGTGGAAAGTTGGTTGAACCCTAGTTACAACAGAATAGCCCTCTTAAAAAATACTAATTGAAATGCTTAGAAAATAAAAATGCATAAAATGTGAGTTTAAATATATGAGATTGTGTTTTGGGGGAGCAGGCAAGAAGGAGGTTGATCTGAACATCTCAGTATTAACTTACGGAGGTTTTTATACACCCTCAGCTGAAAGCATTACTAGCCAGATTATAATTATAATTACCTTGGCTTCATCTCAGTGTTTATCTGCCATGACACCCACCCAGCCACCTGCCTGCTATTAATTCATTCAACACTAACTTCATCTTTTTTTCCTTTTATCTTGTTTTTTTCCTGTTATCCTAACTTTAAAAAATGTGTCCATTATTAGAAACAAACTAACACAATATTTGTTTGTCCATGACATCATCTGTTCCTTTGTTTAAAAAAAAAAAAAAAAGAAAAAAAGCAACCCAGAATTCTTCATATTATAAAAATAACCTGTTTGTATTTTATAGTGAAAACTGGAAAGATCTGGCATTTGACTCAAAAACTCAGAACAGCTGATAATCTTATTTAAATTAAATCTTTTTTTTTTTTTTTTCATCTGAAATATTGCCAGATATTCAAATAGGAGGAAATTCATGACAAGGGGCAATACCACAATACACGGTTGGCTTGTGGGGTTCCGCTGTGGGTTCAGTTCTGTACGGGTCCTGGATATTTGTTGCTGTCGTTGCTGCTGAGGTGACAGAGTTTGCTGCGTGCTCTGACAGAACACCGAAATGTCCAACTCTCCTGTAAAACGGTGCCTTAAAAACCCCACAAGAACAACTTGAAATAACAGCTATTCCCATAGTGCTTAAAGCCTTAGAAAGACTTAACACTGCATTCTGCTCTGCGGTTTATAGGACAGAAAGCGCTTCTCCCCAGTATGCCTGGAACTGTGAACTGGTGCTGTTGTGTGGATGTCCTTTCGGATGTTCAGCGAGTGGTAGATTGAAGAACAAACTGTAAGTATCAGACGGAGCTAATTATAATAATGGCTTGGGGGTCACGTAAATGCTTCACTATTTATCTGACCCAACCACTGTTTATTATACTCCTTGTGTCAATACATTTTTACAGAGTGAAAATTAGCAACTAATTAATTTAATTTCAGGATTTAATGCCACTGTAAAGGAAAATAAGCAAGATTTATATTGAATAGTGATGTTTCTAGAAGGGAGCAATATAAATATGGAAGTGAAGAGTCTTTAAAAGCAGCTTTGAGTTGAATGGTGTAAAGGTCCGATCCTGCAACCATTCATCAAGCTTCAGTTCATCAAATTGCACTTAACTTTAAGTATCTGGTCAAGTCTTGTTCAAATCAAAAGCACGTGTTTAAATGCTTTCTGCGCCGGGGTCTTAGACCCTGCTCAAGCAAGATTTCTGACTTCGTCAAGCCTACTTGCCTGGGGAAATGTGTCAGGGTGAAGGCCTAATTGCCCGTATTCCTCTCTCTACGGTTGATGCTCCTTTTTTCAATGACATTTCTGCTCTCTGTCAGTTAAAGTTCAGAGACATCAGAATGTAAGACATGTTACTCAGTCCTGTGTACGGATTTTAGGGGCACAGTTCAAGCAAGCAAATGAATGAAGGAGACTTTCTGAGGGAGTATTCTTATTGCTTATTATATTTTTCAGCTCCCCAAAGTATGCAAGCTGCTGTTTATCATTGGTTCCTGACCTGTTTCAGCTAACGCAGCCTTCTTTTGGCATAACTCACAAAGGCACAGCAGCGCCTTGTGAGTACGGAGACAATAATTCTTTGCACCTTTGAGTACGGAGACAATAATTCTTTGCACTTTTGCAGTCTTTTTAGCCTGAAGACTTTCAGTACTTTAGGACCTACTAGGGCTGGAGGTTTCCCCATCTTTCCCAATTTCTATCTTTTTTTTCATAGATTGCCTTCCCCATCTTTCCTCCCCTCTACCCTTTTATTCTTAAAGGAGGTTAGTACCGGAGAAGCTAAGGAACACTCTTCCCAGGTCCTGGATGATTTCTTTGCTTTCACTCCAAGCTCTACCAGTGGATGAAACACCCTCTTCACTGGAAGGCCAGAAGAGAGCCTTGGTGTGTTCCAGACAGATCCCCATTCTGTATGACTGAAGGTCCAGGACTCCAAAGTGCACTGCAGGCTGCAGCTGCTGAACAGTTTCCTACTGTTTAAGTGGTCAGCCCCAGGAGATACAGGAAACCTGTGGCAGAGCTTAGAAAACAGCCCAGGTATCTTAGCTGTTCTTCCTCAGTCTTAGGCATTAAACAGCTTTCACTCCCAATGTGCAATCATTGATTACTGGGATTTCTGTTACCCTTTAAAATAACGGGACACTGCAGCAGGAATCTCTATTTTTAGATGTATTTTTTCTAATGATAAGTTCAGGAAATATTTTAATAGTGTGCAATTATCAGAACACAGCTATCAGTCAAAAACTTTTATCCGAGGCTCTGCTGGTTTGGCACTGTGTGGCCAGCCTGGCTCTGTCTTCAAAGTTATCTTTTGTGTCAGACAGCAACTGCTGCAAGGGAAGTATGTACAGCTACAGCTTTCACCAAGACATTGACAGCTCTGAGGCTGGGGACTGAGGGGGCAACGCGTAGGTCTTATGATCTTCCTCATCTCATTGGAAAAGGTCACAGAAGTCATCAGATTGACTGCAGAACATTCCCTCAAAGCAATGCACCTTTTGTACTGAAGAGCTGCTACTATTTTTGAAGGCGTGGTCCACGCGGAACACAAATCTTTCTTTGGCATGTATATCAATGCATTAGAAATACCCTCAGGGGACAGGGGGAGGCTTCCTGTTCAGTGCAGTATTTCAACAAAATATTCTAAATTAGAGTAATGTAAAACAGGCAAGAAAAGCCATTGTTGGATTTTGTTCTTTCTTTCCAAAAGCAAGTCAAGGATAAACTGAGGCATGGAGATCCTTGACTGTAGTCAATGAATGTACTTTTTCATATAAAGAGGTAATAATAAGAAAAAGATCAATGTACTGGAGGTCTGTGGATTCTTTCTACATTACAAAACTCATCACGCTAAGACAGGCTGGGAAGGACGGTGCTGCAGAGACAGCACAGCAGACCATGGACTGTGTGTTTTAGGGGAGAGCTTTGAATGTGCCCCACATCCTCTGCTTATACCACATGGACCTTCCACAAAATCTGTGCCCATAAAATGATCAGCCTGTGCAAAGTATGAAGGATTTTATACAGCATATATTACCCTTGTTCAAGAAGCATCTGCAAAACAGTCATCTGCCTAACAGGCAAATGTCCTAATATACACTCGATAGGGATAGAAAATGGCCCTTCATTTCGTATACATGAGTTACAAAATGGAAAAGCCACTAAAAAATAATATAGTCAGAGGTGTCCATAAAGTATTTTCTTCTACACTGTCAGGAAACATTCTTCAATCACAAATATTTTGCTGTTCACCAGTGCCCTGAGGAAACACCCGATGAAGGGGTAGATGAACCCTCCTCACCCTGCATGGGTCTCTGCTATGTCGCACAATAGGTTTGCTTGCTTCTGCCTTCAGTCACTGAAACTGGCCCCTGGGTGATGAACTAATCACAAGCCTGCCAATCACCTCACGCTGCACCTGAAGGAGAGGAGTAAACTTCATGGAGGCCTGATCCTGTAGCGACATTGCATACTAATCACGAGTGACCATCAAGACTGACTGTTTGGTTCAATCGCCTTTCACTCGATTGCTGAATGAACACCATGAAGGCTCAAAAAGGACGAGCTTTGTTACTAGGTTTGTCTGACCATCAGTGTGTGAATACTCAGATGTGAATAAACCAAATACGGAAGGAAAAAACCCCACCAAACAAATGATCTTTAATGCCTGAAACATGCGCATTGGTTTTCAGATACAGCACTACAATCTTTCTTTACAGAATTTTAAATTAATCTAATTGCATTTGATATCTATGTACACAGAAACGAGAAAAAAAATATTACCTCTTCTGACTTCTGTGGCTTTTCCACAGGCTCCAGATGTTACAATGCGTAGATCATCTTATCAGTCAATGTTTCATTAATAATATCATTTTTACTTGCACCTGTTTTTTTGTTTCTTGTTTGTATCATGAGCTTCTGGGAAGCATGGACTTTCTTTTGTCATGGTTTTGGAAGACGTACCAAATGCAGAGTCTAGTATGAATCTTCAGGCGTGACTAGAATAGAAACAAATATTAGTAATTTATTATTATTCATTGTGTTAGGCTATCGGAAAATGTACAGGAAAAAAAATTAATCATGATAAACTGCCATGTTAAAGCACTGGAAATGGACCCAGACTAAGTTCTCAAAATCAGGATAAGCCAAGGCTGCTGCTGGTTACTTCTTAATTAACTAAATGAAGCATACACAACCAATAAAGATCTAACTTTTGCAAGGCAAATAAGCTAGGACTTTTATGGATGCCAATAAAAGGAATATTGTCTGGAAGATATTCATTACCTGAGTGGAAGATGTCTGTAGAGGCTATGGTCCAGAAAGTTAGTGGTTTTAATGGCACGGGCACAGAGGATTTTGTAATAAAGTGAGTGGAGCTGGTAAAAGAAAAGAAGCAGCACTTCTTCAGTCTGAATATGTTTCATTAAACCAGCAGTAAATTGCATGGATTTTTATTATCTCCTGGTCTACATTAGCCAAGGTTTGACTAATGCTAGTGAGTCTACCCATCTGTTTGCAGAACAGTAAGACTGGTTTACAAGCTGAAGCGTACATAAGTAAAATGTAGTTGAGTGCCTACTGTGCATGTGGGAAGGTGAAGAAAAGCATTTGTGAAACAGCAAATCCTCAGGTATGTCTAATACCCATTGTATGATTAAACAGGAAAACTCGAATCCCTCACCTTTTCAGCCATGGTTTATTCCCACCCCGACAGTGTTCTCCTTGCAGTTTTGAAACCTCTTCATGCTGTGATAGGCTGAGGAGGAAGGAAGGAAGGAAGGAAGGAAGGAAGGAAGGAAGGAAGGAAGGAAGGAAGGAAGGAAGGAAGGAAGGAAGGAAGGAAGGAAGGAAGGAAGGAAGGAAGGAAGGACGGACTGAAGTTTCTGGAGAATGAAAAAGACCAGCAGAAGCAGAAAAAACGGTATCGTCATCAGGAGCAGCATTACATATGTATGCCCCAGTGTCACTTCAGAGTCACGTGTGCCCCTGCTTTTTGGTCAGACTGTGAGGAGACTGATGACCTGCCCTATATCATCTGTCTTTTAGAAACCCCCATGGTGCCTGGGAGCAATGTGATGACTAAAGCTATTTCTGCAGGGGATAGCTACTTTGTGAATTTTTAGTTGTTCAAGTGATATGTAAAAGAGCACGTGACTCAATATGCTCTAGTGGCTATGCAGTTATTGTGCTGAAATAATGATTATTTCTAGCTCTTTTTACTTACTTCTTGCTCACGGACCTCCTTGTACTTTGCAGAGGGTGCAACATTTTAGCTTCCTATTTCAGTTTTGTTGAAGGTAAGGTAAACCAGTAGCAAGGCCAGGGCCAGGACCAGAACCAACAAACCTGATCTCCTTCTATGACAAAGTGACTCACTTGGTGGATGAGGGAAAGACTGTGGATGTTGTCTACCTGAACATTAGTAAGGCCTTTGATACAGTTTCCCACAGCATCCTCCTGGAGAAACAGGCTGCCCAGGGCTTGGACAGGAGTACTCTTCACTGGGTTAAAAACTGTCTGTAGGGCTGGGCCCAGAGAGTGGCAGTGAATGGAGTTAAATCCAGTTGGCAGCTGGTCACAAGTCGTGTTCCCTAGGGCTCGCCCTTTGGGCTAGTTCTATTTAATATCTTTATCAATGATCTGGACAAGGGGGTGGAGTGCACCGTCAGTAAATTTGCAGATGACACCATGTTGTGCAGGACTGTTGATCTGCTTGAGTGTAGAAAGGCTTTGCAGAGGGATCTGGACAGGCTGGATTGATGGGCCGAGGCCAATGGTATGAGGTTCAACAAGGCCAAGTGCCGGGTCCTACACTTGGGTCACAACAACCCCATGCAGCGCTACAGGCTTGGGAAAGAGTGGCTGGAGAGCTGCCTGGTGGAAAAGGACCTGGGCGTGTTAGTCGACAGCTGGCTGAATATGAGCCATCAGTGTGCCCAGGTGGCCAAGAAGGCCAGTAGCATCCTGGCTTGTATCAGGAACAGTGTGGTGGGTAGGACTAGGGAAGTGATCTGCCCCCTGTACTGGGCACTGGTGAGGCCCCACCTCAAGTCCTGTGTCCAGTTTTGGGTCCTTCACTACAAGAAAGACATTGAGGTGCTGGAGTGGGTCCAGAGAAGGGCAATAAAGCTGATGAGGGGTCTGGAGAACAAGTCTTATGGGGAGTGGCTGAGGGAGCTGGGGTTGTTTAGCCTGGAGACAAGGAGGCTGAGGGGAGACCTTGCTCTCTATAACCACCTGAAAGGAGGTTGTAGCGACGTGGGGGTCGGTCCCTTCTCCCAAGTAACAGACGATAGGACAGGAGGAAACGTCCTCAAGTTGCACCAGGGGAGGTTTAGACTGGATATTAGGAAAAATTTCTTCACTGAAAGGGTTATCAGCCACTAGAACAGGCTGCCCAGGGAAGCGGTTGAGGCACCATCCCTGGAGGTATTTAAAAGAAGAGTAGACATAGTGCTTAGAGATATGGTTTAGTGATGGTTTTTGTCAGAGTTAGGTTGATGGTTGGACTAGATGATCTGAAAGGTCCCTTCCAACCTACATGATTCTATGATTCTATCCCATGAATTTCATCACCACCACCTCGAGTGCCTCCTATTCCTTCCCATTTGTTGGCTGAGGTGCCAGTCCATATCCTTTGATCATATTTTAGATCAACAAAGGTCTGTCACCCTGGGGTCTTCAGTGCTTCCAGTTATCTGGTGCCTCATGTATCATGGAAAAAAGGTAGTTTGGCATACCATCATGTAACCACCCATTTTGTCTTCAAATACAATGGAAAAAGGCGGGAGCAAGCTCAAGATCAAGAAAGTTCAAAATATGGGTTACTGATCAACAACAGACGTGGTGTGCTGAGTGTCTGGGGTACATCTAGATACAAAGATCCCACAATAAATATGGATGTAAAAGGCATATTGTTGCTGGAATAGTATAGAAAACAGTGAGAATTAATTGCCTAAGTTATTTTATATTAATTTTTTTAATCTCCCGCACCCCTTGTAGCTTCTCCTGTAAGTGGATAATGCCTGACAGAATCTGGGGACTATTAGGAAACTAACAGTTCATTCTGTATTGGATGACAAATGGCTTGTGTGATTTTTCAGCTGAAAGGTGCAGAGCTGTGGAACAGCTAAATGCATGTTAATACATTTCCTTAGTTCTTACCTGTAAAGTTTTGTACCTAGGCTGTCAATCATTTAAAATCATGTGATGTTCTTTAGATGCCAAAGTGGTGGCCAGTTCAGCTTAAACTTTGCATGGCATCCAAAAGGAATATTATGCATCCAAGTAAAAGGAGCAAATGGTAACACCTACTTCAGTATTGCAAAACTTTGGCTATTTGTCTTCTGCCACTCCATAACTGTTCTACTACCTGTAATCAGAGTGCTAAGATGAATACTTGTTTTTATCTGGGTGGATTAACGTTAATGACAATTGCAAAATATTCTTAAAAACTAGACAGAATGTTTTAGTCACTATAGCAGGGCAGATTTAGGACCTGCTACTGAAATTGTTCTGTGTACATGAGTAACTGCTCTTTTGGTGTGACTCAGTTGCTAACTGTTTAGCTCTGATAACCCTAATATTTACAGTTTCAGAGGCTTTCTGGGATCCGTTATTTTTACACTGGAGCATACAAAACTTCTTGAATAAATCTTGACTGCAGGCATAAGAGATGCTCTTCAGGCTGTCTACAGCTGGTGTCCAGTTTGGCTGCCGTGGCTGTTTCCCATGGACTGAACAGAGACTCAGGACATGAGAGCAGTAAGTAATGAAGCCTCACCGAGTCCTTTAAAGGTAGATGCTCTAGATACTGTGGCACTTGAAATTATGTTGATACAGGCTACCCGAATATGATCATATTGCCCCACACCCCCATTATAAGTGGAAATGAGCCTACATTGGAACTGTGGTATTGGGGCTGCCATATTTTAAAGACTTTCTGGAAAAGACCCTACAAATATGACTGATTATATTTTGTCATGGAGAACTAAAAGCACAGAAACCTCTTATTCAGTTTTCTCCAGTCATTTCTCCAGATCACTGATTTAAGAAGAAAAGGTTATCTTTCTTCCCTCTCCTCAGCCTCTGGGGAATTCATGTTCATTTTAGTTAATAGCTGAAGCACCAGTGCAAATGCGAGTTGTGCCCCTGCATCTATTAGGATATAAACACCCATCCTATTCTCCCTCCTGTGGGTCACTCTATTTTAAAAGGGGCAATGGTAAATTTAATATCCAAGGTGTCGTGGGTGGAAGACTAACCACAGGTGTAGAAAAATCTTACAGTTGTGCCTTCAATAAAAGTTACATTTCTGATAGTTTTGTGATGAAACTGAAAACAAAAGAAGAATTGCACCTCTGATGTTGAACAGAAGCCTCACTCAGACCATAACATAGCTCACTGACATGTGTTGACTTCACAAACAACTCTATTTCTTCTTGCTTCAGCCTCTTCTTTTCATCCTAGATTGAGGCAAAAAAGTGATAATGAAATGCTTGCAGAAAATTAGAAGAGATTCCAAATCCATGTGCATACCTTGGCCAGATAAATGGAGTATCACTGTAGCCCAAATTTTGTTTCTGTGAAAGATCTAATGAAGGCAATGGGTGAGGTTTCCAGTGGGATTTCTTCAGCACCTTGATCCCACTTTACTTTCTTGGAAAGGTGATGTTTTGGGTGATGTTATTTCTTTTTTAAGCAAAAAAATCCTATTCTGTACTCTTAAAAGCTTTGCTTCTTAGTGAAACTCTTGAACGCATATTGATTCTCTTGCTTCTCTCAGAGACAGAGGTGTTCTTATTCTCTGAACCCGAAACAATACTCCTAGTAACCACAACAGTCTGGAGAATATAAACTGAGATAGGTATATAAAGGAAGGTATACATCTCTTATTAGGACAACTCACTTGGGAAAAGACAATTGGGCTTCCAGCAACAAATCAGATCAGTGGTGTCTTAGGCCATGACTGGAACTTTTGGCTGTTGCAACTTTGCACCACAGTCCAGGATGCATCCAGATTATTTGGGTACTGCAGTGATTGCAGTGTGGTATGGAGAGGGCCTCCCCTCAGAGACTGAAGAGCTCTTGACGTTAACCACTTTATTCTGAGGGCAAGGGCTCTGCAAGCTCCTCATTGTTGTCCTGCCAACCATCTTTGCCCCTCCCCCCCCCCTTTTTTTTTCATATGCATCTCTACAGAGCACAGACTATCTCCTTAGACTCCAGTGCCGACACCACTAAATTTTTGGTGGTGTCTGTAGACACTTTCTTATTCTTTATTACCGAATATGTAACAATTATCTTTGTTGCTTTCTAACGTACTTTGAGAATTACTGGGAGCATTGTGTGAATTCAGCATTATTTTTGATCCAGAGCTGACTACATGTACAATTTTATGCAAGAAACTCAGATTACTGTTACATTTCACATTGACCACCATGTTGCTTCTAATGTTTTGCAATTGGTTTGAATAAGATACCAACCAGTAATTAGTAAATATCATGAATCTGTCAGTCATTAGAAGTTTTGTCTCCTTAATTGTTCAATGATCTGCTTGTTAAGAAAATCTAAGTGCTTTAAAGTTTTTAAAAAATGTAAATAAAATAAAAAACTTTTTGCTTCTTCAGATGACGTAGCCATCAACTATTAGCAAACTCATTATCCCTCAAAAGTGGAAGAATTATGCTTTAGTTATTAACACACATTTAAAAATAATTGTGACTAAAATGTCCTCCTTAGTTAGTACCTTCGGGGATACATCTGCAGCTTGACCTTACCATGTCTTTTTCTATATTGAGCTAGTTTTGATGTTTTAATAGGCACAATATTACAACTTCACACTGTGACATAATATTTTGCCTTCAAATACATACACACAGGCAACACAAGGGACTGTTTGTTATCTTCCACGTTTAAGAACAAGTGCAATGTAAGATAAAAATGGAAGCAAAAAGCTTAGGTAGTAAAACATGTTTTCTTCTTCCTGGTTTTTCCTGATGAGGTTACAGGAAAAATACACAAATTGTTTGTTAGGTTTCCAAGCTGCCAATATGTACAGTAGAGAAAAAAATAAATAAATCAAACTTCTGACAGGTGCAGAAAGAGAGAGCTCTGAGGCAAACTCTGACTCCCCAGGGTATTTCAAAAATTTTCCTCTTGCCAGACCCAAAATAAAATTCAGTCTCTATGTCCAAGAAAATAAACAGTTCTGTTGACTTGCCAGATATCAGGGCTTGTCTTGAAGGTTTTATGAGATTCATGTAGCTGAAGTTCAGATATTTTTTTTACCGTAGATACCAGACTGAAACGATATAGTTGTGGGAGAAAGGTAACATTGCATTTTGGAAAGCAAAGGTTTTTAACTTATGGCAGCTGATTGACATGAGGTCAGTGATGCCTGAGGAAGAATGCCTCAGCAAGTGTGTCTCAATTCTCATTTCATCCTCTGTCGTCTTTGTTGGTGCTGTTTCCTATGTTCCAGTCCCTTTCCAACTATCCTTTTCTTTCAAATAAATGCCACTAAAAATTCCAGTCCAGACAAAAATGTCTAAATATGTGTAAAATATTGCAATGATCGAGTCATGTGAATGTATAGGGGAGGTGATGGAGTGACGGAGATGAGGTGAATCTGATACTTACCTGCATGAGAAATAGTCCCAGCACTGCCATGATGTATGTATATGCCATGATGTATGATAATGCCATCTATTGCCTAACTGTACCCATACAAAGAATGCTAGGTTTGGTGATGGCAAATGGCATAGCCTCTATTAACGTGTCCCTTAGTGGTAGCTTGTGCTGTGAAGGGATGTGCTGCTTGGCTTGGAGCAGTAGTAGGATCTCTGCTACGGTTTGGAGGAGCTCATTCAGCTCCAGTTGTCTGACCCTGTACAAGCAGCATGGCTCAGGGACCTTCCAGATGGCCACCCCAACCCATTTGCCTCAACTGACATGCTAGTAAGGCCATAATTGTACCCACTGTGTTTTAAAACTCAGTTTTGAGGAGGTAATCCTGGTTCTATCACAAAGTCTCATAAATTAAATTGAAATCGGTCACATTTATGACTGGTTGTTAAAAAGCTGTAAGTGTTATGAATTTATGACACTGTGCTCATATTCAGCTGTTCACTGCTTCTGCTTCTAGGTCTTTTTCTCCTATGTGGGATAAAATTTATATTTGTGGGTGAGATCATTATAAATCTTTTATGTACCACAAGTGCAATTTTAAATGTTTGCAGGCATGGAGAACTGTGCCCATGAGATATCAACTATATTTCATGGGTTATTGCTTCATAGAACTGACAAAAAAAGAGCTTTGCAACTAGTATACACTCACACACAGTTCTTAAGTTTACATGTTTGACCTTTAAAAGCTGGTAGGCAGCATGAAATGTGTGACTTAGGAAATAAAATGCTACATGGTTCATATTTTACTTGGATGCCAGTTTGCCATGTTCATTTTCTTTCAAAACAGCTTCTCGGAAGACTTGCCTATGCCCAGTCCTCCAAAGCTTCTTACTGATTCCAATTACAACTGGACAAGTTCCTCAGGAGTGAGTGTGGTTTATGTACACCTCTGCATAAATCAGTGATGAAACACAGGCCAGCAGCGATGAACGCGTGGCTCACGCTTCATGCAAGCCTGTTGCTGAGCTCTGTAGCCTCACACTGAGCTTTCCTACCACAGCTGTTAGAGATGATGTATTTAAAGGCATGAGCTACAGAAGAATATAATTTTCAAAAAAAGTTGTTTGTTTTTTTTTTATGGTTAGAAAGATGGTACTAGAATTGTGTGACCTGTTAATAGATGACAAGCTGTGAGCTAGGTTTTAAGGGTGGAATTAACTTACAAGGGCACTTGGAAGAAATACGCTTTAATGGAAAGCACATTGTGTTGAGAGCCTGGAAGCCTGGTGTTTCCTAGCTCTGTAGCTGGGCTAGCAGGACAAATAGTTTCACTTCTCTGTGACCTACCTAGGCATGGATTTAGCAGGGGAAGAGAGGCTGGAGGAGCTTTCTATCCT
The DNA here is from genome assembly GCF_028500815.1 of Rissa tridactyla. Lineage (NCBI taxonomy): Eukaryota > Metazoa > Chordata > Aves > Charadriiformes > Laridae > Rissa > Rissa tridactyla. The sequence goes on along the minus strand of NC_071468.1, from coordinate 109,465,350 downwards.
CTCTCTGTTTCCCCCAGATTGCCAATTACCCATGGAACACTGTGTTGGGTGTGGGCTCTTTTCTGCTTCCTGGCCTATATCCCAGCCTGCGACCATTTACCATGCCAAGCAGCACTGGTGAGAGCCGTCCTCTACAACGCATCTCCATAGTGCTGGGGACATTCCTGTGAGACATGACTTAGTGTGAGTATCTACAGGCTGCAGCTACGTTGGCTCTATCTTTCTATTCACCTCATTTTGGACAAAAGGCTCCTCGAGATTGAGACTGTCCCTCACTGTGTGTTACTGCTTTTGGTATCCAGGGTAAATATACAGAGTAAAGATAATTTGCTGAGATCCTTGTGTCCTCCGTACCACTGTGATGAGTTGTGGAAGTACCTACTAGCTCCAGGGAATATTTCTTCATGTTTCACCTGTGAATTGCCTATGTATTTTTTTGGCTAGTTGGTAATTTCCGTATTATTTTCCTTTGTTTAAAAATCTATGCAATCTCTTTAGCTTTCATGATTTTTTTACCTCAGGTGTTATGTGTTGTATTAGAGTGATTAAGTAGGGCACATATCATTGTCTCTGTCCCCTGATTTGGGTAAATGAAATTTTGATGAAGAGATGTCAAGATGGCAGTGAGAATGTTACCTCCATCAACATTAGCACAAATGTGCTTGTAAATGTTAATGCATATGTGCTTCCTTTGAACATTTTAGCAGCACAACCTTACTACTGAATATTCACAAAGCACAAAGTAATTTCATTTGTGGTTTCTATTTTAACAAATCGGCACAACCTTCTTTAATGCAACATTCATCCAACTTCATAGAATGCATCAAAATACATTTGGATTGTTTATGATTGATGTGGTCATCCTCTTATGATCCCTTTGGGCTAGATAGAAATAGAAATGTAGGGCAGGAGTCTCCATTACTGTGCAGCTGCTTTTCTCTGCACTGTCAGCATAAACTAACGCGAAAGCTGGAGGATCTGGCTCAGCATAAATGTAATTCTGAGATGATGAGCTGCTGTGGGGCACCTACATTTCTCTTCCTTAGTGTTGTTGGGGTAACATCAAAAGGGTGCATGGCTGAAGGGGAAGGCAATGGGGAAAGCGAAGTAGTGTCTCAATGTTGCTCATTTGCGTTGACTGTTGGTTGTGATTTTGGTTCACAGTGTGTTAAAGCATTAAATGGAGCATCTTTTGAGCATTTCTGATTCTGATGCTGAAAGCAAATGGCCCTTTCACAAAGCAGCACCAAGTTCAGCGGGACTCAGACATAGCCATTCAGCAGGTCAGGTTTAGATACTGTGGGACCATAGGTCTGTATTCCAAAAAGCCTGGAGATATTGGAAGGCTCATATAAGCACCCAATATTACTTTCCAATAGGGTTTGTGACTGCAGGCACACATTTATGAAAAATGGCAAAGTTTAAGCAATTTCTTCAACTATACCTGATTTCTGGAAGTGGCATAGGAGCCTAATTCTCCCTTTTTGATGAGGCTTGAATTCTTATTTGCTGGTTTTCAAAGTGGGGCTTGTCTGTGGGACTTAGACTGCTGATGAGCTTAGGACCTTCTGAAACTGTTGACCTCCAGACTGAAGCCTGTTTGTGTCTTCCTGTAGCTGTGGTCTGTGCTGTCTACAAATGCCCAGATCCCATGGCAATCAGATCCCAGCTCACTTTCTGTTTTGTGAATAGTTATATGCAGAAAGAATTTAAATACTGGACCTATTTCTAAATGAAGGAAGAATAGAAGAAAGAAGCGATGTTGCAATACTTCATCAGAAGAAATCTGTCTGATATCGTTGGATGTATGTTTCACTAACTTAAATGTGTCTAAGGGAAATGGATATTGCAAGAATTTTTTTCTTCCCTGACTCTCAATATTTTGCATTAATTAGTCTTGTCTCTTTATAGTTCTCTTCCTCAGTAGAACCTGAATCCTTGAATAAAAAGTAATTAAGTCCTTAATGTGACTGTGAAGATTTAAACAAACACGCAGGCAACCATTGCTTTCCTTAATCAGAGTAACCCCATTTATTTATTCTTTTTTTTTTAATACAGTCCTTTAATCCTTCTAACATTCTCCAAGACAAACTAACTACTGTCTGTGTACCTGGGGGATTGTGCAACACAGACCGACTTTGCTGCAGCTTTTTTTCACTTCTGAAAAAATCACAAATCGCTTAATCTGACAAGTGAAACCTTTGATTACATGTTACCTACACAATACTGCTTTTTTTCTTGTTAAGGCAGAGAAGGAAATAAATGCAGAAATATGTCTGCTAAATTTCCAAGTTAGCAATCTGCTGAAGGAAACCGTGATCCTGACAGGTGCAAGCGCTGGACCCTCGGGCTTAGGGAGTCTCATGAGCCTTTCAAAGGTTTCTCACCTCACTGATCCAAAATAAACTTCAGTGTTTAGGAAAAAACAAAACAAGTGAAATGTTTTATGTAGCACAATCTGGTACAGAAGCAAAGAACGGGAAGAGAGAGAGAAAGAGAAAAAAACCCAAGTGTTGGGTTTTTATTTCTGCGCTTTGGACATTAATTGCAATTCTTCTATGACTCGTCTCTTGGAGTTGACCTTTCCCTGGATGTCTCCAGTGCTGGATGTAGCAATAGAAATGCTACTCTTTAAATAATAACCATGTCTCTAGTAGTTAAAATAGCAATTGCCTCTCTGGTACATAATTTAACAATTTGGATAATGAGCATTGTGGACACTAATCCCTTACCATTGCCTTCTTTTACTGTAAGGATGGTTGCAGGTTTTGGTGCTTGACCAAGATTTCGAGGTTTGTAGCACTAAACATCTCACACACTAAAAAAAACGTCAGGAAGAAATATGCTGTGAAGGGGAGAGATATATCATGCCTGCAGTTACATCGGCTGAGGCGCAGCCTATCTGACTGGAAGGCAAATCACTCTGTGCACATCTCTCATCTTCAGGTGCTAGGAAAAACACTGCTTGAGAGCTTTTAGCTAACAGTGGACTAAAAAAGGAAAGAAAAAACCCAACACAACACTGTTCGCTGTTTACCTTTAAAGTACAATCATCGATCACCATCTTCTGCGTAAAATAAGTTCCTTCAGCACAGTCCTCAGCTTCCGTCATCAGGTTTCAGCCGCAGTACCACAAAGGTATGAATAAGAACTTGTAGAGTCATTGTGTTTACTGAGGTTTCTTTTCTTTCTTTCAGCTCAAGCACTGTAAAATAATAATAATATAAATAGTCTGTTCTTCTGGAAGGGCTTCTGAGATATTAGTTCAGCCCTGAGCACATCTAAAATTAATTGTGAGACAGATATATAATTTTCTGTGCCACATATATATGTGTATACACACACACATATAAATTGCTGTAGTTTATCACATATATATACATGCATGAGTTTGTTTCAGGAGGAAAAATACAATGGGACCAACATGCAAGACAGAAATAGAGCATCTTCCTGTCTTGAGTAGACTAAATTATTGCTGAACGCCGGGGTTAATGTTCACTCTGAATTGGGGCCTGCACAGCTGGGATTCTCAGTGCTGTTTGATCTGCCCTTTCAAGCTCTGATGATCCCGCTAAATTGCGTTTAATGGACACAGGGCTGAAGTAGAAAAAAATGAGAGGGCTTGTTATAAAACAATAGAGACAACTTAGCTCAGGCGCACACCTGTTCTTTGTACTTCGTGAAAGACTTTGTCCTGATCAGTGGGGAAATATATTACGAAGCCCTCCACTGGCGTTGTTTGCTTGAGTTTCAGAAGTGTGACTGCCATTTTCGGGTAGTTGGATTTATAGTTGCTACAGCCATGGATGAATTTTATAGGAGGTGTCTGTACTTGGCTAGTCACATCAGAACGGGGTGTCGCACACCTGCACACTCCATTGGTAGAAAGAAAACTATTATGAATAACTATTAGCCAGACTTATCTGATTTGAATTGACTGATTTCACCCACGCAGGTGAAATTGAAGTACAATTGAAGTAACTTTATGGAAACATCCTCCTTATTTTTCCTGTCTCACAAGATGGCACTCAAAACTTATCACAGCTGAAAAACGGAAATTTTATTTTGGTGGGATTTTTTGGTAGTTTCCTGGGATATTCATAGTAAAGGGAGGTGCAAACTGGAAAATATATATTTTCTTTTTGCTGAAGATTTTAGTAGATTTTACTAGATGTTTGTTTCTAAATAAGCATGACAAATATTTCCTTTTTTTTTCATGAAATGACTGAATGTACTCTCCATCTTCTGAACCTTAGATTTATATATCTATTAATGCGTTCATTGCTAAACTTATCTGTGTGCCCAAGAGTGCTCATGAAATCCAGTTGCTGGGCCTAGTCTTTAAATTCTGGTAATAAAAGTGGTCTTTGACAAATTGCTATGATCCTAAAATCAATATGGTGCTATATAAATCTGGGGAAAAAAAAAAGCATTTAGTTGCCAGAAAAAAAACCCAAGGAGAAGCTCATTCAACTATATTGACTCAGAATATAGAAAGACAACAGTTTGTCTCCTCCTGTTTGTACATAATCCAGACAGCAACATTTACTCTGAAAATAACCATCTGAAAACTTTACACATAAACTATATGTATAATTCCTCTGTATACAAAAAGCAAGGAAACTGTGCAGCAGAATTATAGACTTCTTCATACTGTTGTGGTGATCGCTTTCAAACTTGACCTCAAATATGTACCTGAAAGGGGAGCAGTAAGGCTGATATTCTGTGAAATCCACACTTATCCCTATGTCACCTATGTTGATTTTACTAAGACTGAATGTGGAATTGTGGAAACCCGTCTGAAGGATGTTTCCTATTATAACATGCTCGATAATGCAGGTAGTTGAGGAAATTTTTTGAGATTGACTAACGAAGAAGGCATTTTCTCATTTTTTTTTCATGTGACAGCAATCATTTTTATTTGTTAAATCATTTGACTCGATAAATGCTGGTAGTCTCTATGGGTGAAAAATGTGTGACAGCACTGTGTAAAGACTACTGCAGGAGAACAGGTCTATATTTACGTATTTTAAGCCTACAGTGGGCTGCCATGATAATCCAATTTGATATTTGGCACATTTTCCCTCCTTTTCTCTTGGTATCATAGAATTGCATAGGTTGGAAGGGACCTTTCAGATTATCGAGTCCAACCATCAACCTAACACTGACAAAAACCATCACTAAACCATGTCGCTAAGCACCACGTCTACCCGTCTTTTAAATATCTCCAGGGATGATGATTCCACCACTTCCCTGGGCAGCCTGTTCCAATGCTTGATAAACCGTTCGGTGTAGAAATCTTTCCTAATATCCAATCTAAACCTCCCCTGGCACAGTGTGAGGCCATTTCTTCTTGTCCTATCGCTCCCTCTGAATTTACCTGAATTAGTCCCTGCTTCAAATCTATGAGTTGTGGCTGAGTTGGGATATTAGATAAATGCTTGTGGCTGGAGAAGCCTGAGAGGTTACCATAATGACATGATCTCTCCTAAATGAAGTTTTCTAGCTACTCTTCAGAATTATTCACCGTGCTGCTGAACAGGGACAAGAATAGGATGGTTTCCATTGGGGTCCATTGGCTGTGTGGAAACACGAGAAAAAGGAATAGCGTTATTGAATTTTGAAAGTGCTATTGCACTTTACATTTCAGGTCCTTAAAACTCAGCTCTGGAGGAGCTCCAAGGTACTTTGCCTCTCCTTCAAGGAAAGAGAACATTATTCTAAGTGGTGGATTGTTTCTTCTGGGAAACTGATAGGAAACGTGGTTAGAAAATAGCCAGCAAAGGTGAAATGGGAATATAAAATTGTAGGGTAAGAGCAATTAGCTCAGCTACTGTAGGGAGGTAATTTAATTAGATGATTCAGAGGAAAGCAATTTAGGTTGGCTTTTTTTTTCTCTTTTTTTTTTTTTTTAAATCAATAAGTTAACTCTGGACTAGTAAGAGAGAACAGCAAGAATACAAAGCAAAGATTGTCAGTAACAGGTAAGTGTGTTGTTCTCTATGGTGACTGGTTTTGAGGCAGGCTGAAGACAGCAAGCTGAGAAAATTGGAAAGAGGAGGCTAATTTGAAGAAGAGATTGCGTTGTTCCCAGTCATATTCTTGCTTGAATTCCAAATGTCTGCAGATCATAGACTTAGTCTGGCCTATTAAATATCTAACTTTCAAATCTGGATTGAGATCCAAATCACTGCTGAATTTACGCTTCACTGAAGGAAAGAGATTAGATCCAGATCACTGATCACCGGAGCGCTGCAGAGAAATTCCAGGTGTGTTTACTTAATTCCTTAATTTATTAATCTTTACCTACTTCTAACAAATAATCTCCTCTTAAAGGTGGTCATATACCACAATTATGAGAACAATAAGATGCTCTGGACTGAAGTTTTCTGAGTGATTGTCTGTAAGGCAGCGGTTGCTCTGTAAAGCCAACATGCCTGCTTCATAGCTGGCCCCAGGCCCCTGCAAGTAATGGACTGTTTTCTGTTGAAAAATTTTTGATGAATATGCAGAATAGTCTGAGAGAAATGGGCCACTGAGCCAAAAGCTTTGCAAAACATTAAATCTGATTGTTTTTTTCTCCCTAGTAAACTCTTTGATTCCACCTGCCATTTCTGTTTTGATTGCCGTGTTTAGTACCATAATATGAAAATGGCCCCAGCAGGCTTCTGAGGCTAAGAATGGTAGGTGACTTAACAGAGCTCTATTTTTTGCCTTAAGTATCTTGTCTCCTTATTTCCTATATTGAACACTCCAGGATGGAGTTTCCTCCAAATTAGAACAGCAAGTGTGTTCAGCGGCTGCTGTGGGGCTGGACGGAGAACTTGCTCAGTAGCAGTGCCTCTGGAGGGGGCTTCCACAGAAAGGACTGGGAACTACAGAGGGCTTGGGGTCAGGAATGAAGTGTGGCAGCTGCAGAGACCTATCCCTTCTTTTATCCTTGCAGAGGTTCCCTGAGAACTTCAGGTGATGGCAGATTACTCCGTTACTCTGTTCTTACACGGTAAATAACCACTTCCTAATGGAGGGTCTGTTTTAATATACTAGTTTATCGAATACAGATAAAAGAATAGCAGCAGGCAGTGTCATAAAGAACAATGGTATGATAGTATAATAATAGTTTAATAAACAGCAGTACTTTTGCTACAAATACATGTCACTTCAGGTAAGCAGTGTGTATCAGTAAAATTATGGTAGTTATGTGGAGTCCATTGTTAGCATTATCTAATTATAAAAGATGCAAAAGTACTAATCTGGGTAGAGACCAAGGCACTCCGATATTTTTAATAAAAGTGGAGGCATGGTCTGCTTGTTGGGGCGCAGGATGGTCTTGGTGTCATTCACATCCCTGCACAGATCTATTCTCTGTCCTTCCCTTAGTCATCGAGGTGAAGATTTTCAAACACAGATGAAGTGCTTATGTCCAGGTTTTCGCATTTAATAAAAGTGCCTTGATTTTCAGAATGTCTGTGTCTCCCCCACCTCCTAATTCCAGTGCAAATCATGATTACTTGCAACAGAGGTGAATTTGGCAGCTGGGACTGTAATTACCCTTCATCCTTCCCACTCAGTGCAACTGATGTTAGTGGCGTTCTCTGGATTTACTGAGTTGAATTTCACTCTTGGCTGAGCTCTTCAGCTCATATTTTCAAAGGCATCTATAGGGAGTTAATGTCCAGATCTTACTGAAAGTCAGTAGGATCTTGGTGGTTTATTCCTTTGGATTCCTTTGGGAAAAAAAAAGCATAGATTTCCTGACTTTGACATTAAAATAGATGGTGGAATTTTTTTCCACCCTCTAAGAAATCTTTATCAGGTCTTACTCAGAGCCCAGAGCTGAACTATTCACAGAGGGGTGATGTCGAATCAATGATGGTAGTATGTGATTTACTTCTAATCAAGAAAAGAAACACAGTTTATTGGCCTAACTATAGAATCGTGTATTATGCTAATGCACTTCCACCCAGCAGTGGGAGGAAATTTTTTCCATTACCTCTTACATTTCTATTCCAAAGGAGTGAAATTTCATATTTATCTAGAACTGTTCTATTCTATGAAGAACTCATCAGTTTTTAGGACCGATTTAGGATTAAAGGATTGACAGGGGAACAACAAAAAGCCCTATTTCTCGGTTTTCATTAGCACAGGGCTGGTGTGGTGCATGAACTGAGAACATCTGATGATGACTCCACTAAAGATTGCTGCTGCTCAATCACAGAATCACAGAATCACAGAATGGTTTGGGTTGGAAGGGACCTTAAAGATTATCTAGTTCCAACCCCCCTGCCATGGGCAGGGACACCTCCCACTAGAGCAGGCTGCTCAAAGCCCCATCCAGCCTGGCCTTGAACACTTCCAGGGATGGGGCATCCACAACGTCCCTGGGCAACCTGTGCCAGTGCCTCACCACCCTCACAGGAAAGAATTTTTTCCTAATATCCAATCCAAATCTCCCCTCTTCCAGTTTGAAACCGTTACCCCTTGTCCTGTCACTCCACTCCTTGATAAAGTTCCTCCCCACCCTTCCTGTAGGCTCCCTTTAAGTACTGGAAGGCTGCTATAAGGTCTCCCGGGAGCCTTCTCCAGGCTGCACAGCCCCAACTCAGTCAACATCATGGGGAGGGATAGTGGCTTTCTGCCAGCTGTCTACAGGTAGTTTCCTTCTCATTCTTCACCTGAATGGAAGACAAAGGTTTTCCCATCCCAGAGGGATCTCTAATTCAAGGGTTGGATTTGATGGCCATTAGGGTTCAGCTAAATCAGACTGTCCCGCATTTACGGCTGTGTGGAAGTGTACGTACAAGCTGCTATCATGGAGCAGTTCATGCAGGGTAGCTTGTCAGCCACCTGCCTCTTCATATGCTCATGCACCAAGGTAATGTGAGGTGATTCAAGGTACCTAACTTTCAAGGAGACAAGGCAATTCTTGTATTTGAGATCTCTAAAAGAAGAAAAGGTTTCTTTGCATTGCTTTAAATATATGTGCTTTTTACAGTGTGAATAACATTCTTTAATATCTATATTTGGTTTAGCAGCTACAATAAATCTGACTCTGGAACATAAGCCTAGAGAGCGTCTGTTTCTTTTTGATGGAAGGACTAACCATGATAGTTCTGTTTCTTTCATAGGATATTTTTCAGATTTCTTTGCAAAACTTTTTGTTTCCTATGAAGGGATTTGTCTGTGTTTGCATCTATCACTGGAACTTGTACAAACTTGGAAGTGCTTTCACAATATGCCAGTAGTCATTTTCATTTCAGTTCTGTCCATTTCTAGAAGAAAGAAAGAAAGTTGGCATGCTGTGGGGCTTGAATACAGTATGTTTCCTCTTGTCATACTGTTCCAGCAGTCAGGCAAAGATCACAGATTTTTTTTTCCCCTCAGATGTCCATAAACCATTTTACATTAGAAGTTTTCAGGTAACTATCTGTCACTAAACCAACACACAAGCAGCATGATTTATCGCAGTGAACAGAGCTGGCTCAAAAATATTCATGAGTCGGTGAACATATAGAGCTCGATCTAAAAATGTTGCATGCAAGAAAAAAAGGAGAGCATTTAATAGAAGCTTCAGGCTTTAATCTCTCGGCTTTACAGACATGCTAGCATATGGATTCACATGTGTCTGCCATGTGGTAGAGTTTGTACTTCTCCAAATCCAAAGCAAATAACATTTTAAGCTTTCTCTTTTAGGGGAAGAAAGGGACAAAACATTCACGTAGTAATAGCTCATGCAACTGAAGAGGAAAAAGCTCAGCCTACTTGATCCATGTAAATGGAGAGTGATATCAAAAGCTCCAATCTGGGATGTTTAAATGGACTCACATGTACCAGTATTGAAGAAAGAGAGGTGAGGCCAGCTAACGCTTGCATGGGAAGCCTCCAGGGCAGGAGATCTGGAAAGGGAAGGTGAGAGTTGAAAGGCAGTGGGCTGCTGCACCAACAAGGAGAAGACAGGTGCCTGGAAGGGCCCATCGCTCCAAAGGGGAGCTGGGCACGGGAAGGCATGCTGCACCAGCTGGAGAGGACAGACGCAGCCCCGTGCAGAGGTATCCTAAGCATCCTCTCTGAGACCGCGCAGGGCTGAGCTCCATTAACTAAGGGCAGAGAGTAAGTGGCAAATCCCGGTCTGATACATATATAAATATAGCAGTCGGCTCAGAGCAGGTGGACTCTTTGGCTTTCAGGCGGGATGGGCCTGACGGGTCTGATTGCAGGATTGGTTGTCCTTTATTAAGAATTTATTTAGCTCTATTTTTTGCAATGCTTTATTATTTAAATGTTGCTTGTGTATACCAGAAGAAGAAAACAAAAAACCCCATACACTTCAGTGTGTTCTTACAACACATCAGATATAGAAAATGCACCTCACTTGATTCCTGTCCACTATTCAAAAAATCCCAGACAGTGTATTTGTTCCAAAACAAATTACCCTTAGGGATTTTTTTAGATTATAATATCCAGGGTGTTCCTATATATACAGCAGAAGGGTTATTAAAAATAAATCAGATTCTTAATAATGGAGTCATTCCCTTGAGTACAAGAGCTGAATGGCATTTGCTAGTTGAAGGACAAAAATTTCTGTCAAAGTGGAGATTCAGAAACTTCTAATCAAAGCCAGAGAGACCCCTTCCTCCTCCTCCCTTGCTGGAGACAAACACTAGTGAGCTGCCAGGAGGCAGACGGGAGGTGTATTTAAACCCACAATAACGACGGGTGCGATGGTTTGATAGGTGACAACCCCACCAGACCACTCCAATTGCATGACAGCTGCCTGCAGTCGGCCGCACGCTTGTAGGTATAGATAGATGCATTCTCCCGGCGGGACCCTGCAGACAGCCGCATTCTTCCAGTCTTGTGCTATAGTCAGCTCACTTTCAGTGGCTTATATTGTAATCAACTACATTCTTATATTAATATGTTATAGCCCTTCCTCCTCAGGGCTGTATGTTGCCCTGCCAAAGTCACTTGCTGTAGTCAATCAGGCAGACACAGCCCAATAGGTGTATGAAGGAGACAGAATTTTTTACCGGGAGAGAAGTACGTATGCTATGGGCTGCTGTAGCATTATAACCCTGTGCTATTACCAGACCCCTGTCCTTTAAAGTATAATAAGGAGTTAGATGGTATAACCATATGCTGGCTTCCATACGTTTTCACTGAAATCACTTCGCTATCAAGGACTATGCTGCCAGTTCCCAGGGGCCTCTTCTCCATCCAATAAGCTAGAGTGTCACACTTGATTTCTTGTTTGTCCTTAAGGTATAGCTCCCTTATTCACCTGCATACTGGTGGCTGTGTAGATGTTGCCTAATGAGCAGCTGAGGCTTCTTAAAATTTCTCAGGACTTTTACAGTAACCTCCTTCCCCTCTATCCTGCACCCTGTTCCCCAAATCTTATTTTAATTACAGGAACTGTCACTGAAAGAAAGACGAAAATGGACAATTGCCTTTTCTAGGTAAAACCAAGTGAAAGGCCAGAAAGGGGAAGAGCTACAAACTTCTCTGGCCTCCAGATTTTAATGACCTTATTAGTATGTGGAAATGCCTACCTCTCAGTGTGCAGAGTGCTGACAAGCAGGTATCATTCATTAGGTTGTCTTGCTTTATATAGCAAGACATTGCCTGCAAAATGCTAAGTTTTGGAATAAAACAATTCCTTTTTTTCCCTCATGGGTTTTTAAATTAGTGTTGGATTGCTTTTCCGACTGGAAGAGCTTCGGACAGGCTTATAGCTTCCTGCATAACACCTCACCCACTCTAGAAGAACGGACAAAAGCCAAATGTCTACCAGGGACAGCAATTTTAATCCCAAGATATGTCAGATATTGTCTGGGTTGCTGCTGCCCTTACACTGGTCTAATATAAGGGCAGTAGGAATATGAGAGAATTGATGGAACAAATATTGGTTCATCTGTCTGTTTCTAATTCACCACCCACTGATGCAGTCAGCCATTACTGTTTTGGCAGTCATCACTATTTTCATTCATGTTGCACTTAGGTCATCACTTGCTTCCTTTGAGGCGTCAATAGTACTAAGTTGCGGGACATCAGCCGCTCCCTTCGGTAGACGATGCTGTGCGCCCCAGTGAATTAATTTCATTTACCTTTTTTTTTTAAGACAAGGACCTAGTCTATATTTTGTTACTTGTTTAGCATCAGATATATTTTTATACCATATAAATTGCTGTATATAACAATTACCGTATATAACATAATTAGTAACATAATTACCATACATAACAATTACTGCAACTAAGAGATGATAGTTCTTTGAATGAGTAATACACCTGTGGACTATCATTTGATGTCACCTCTGAGTGACTCAAACTGTCACCTTTGGGACTCTGTGCCAAAGAAGCTGTCTTGTCTATATGGTAACAAGACAAGGCCATCATCAAGTATGATCATTAAAGGCTCCAAAGGCATTTCTTACAGGAGTGGGCATGGAGTGCCTGCACACTGTCCCAATTCCTATGCAAGTAATTGTAGTTTGCTTCCCCAAACTCTTTCTGTAGCTTTGATAACAGCTTTTATTGCTGCATGAGATTTGTGAAGCTGTTGGTTAAGAATTGTTAAACGGTAGATTCTCATAAATAAAGCAAAGCCTTGTGCAGCGCATCATTTTTCGGAGAACCTGGAGATCTGCTGGAGTTGAAAGGTGCTATGCAATTGTAAGCTCATTGTCATAAATTAAGTGACTTAGTCCAAGTCTGCCCTTGTTTACGCATGGTGTAGCTTCATTGCATTTACCGTAGCTGCACATTGTGCAAATCGGAGTAGAATCTGGTTCATTATTTCTAATTCTGTTCTGGCTGGACAAACAGACGATGTGCTCAGACAGAATTGTCATTGCATATAAAAGAAGTGCTTTACATATTTTCAAAGTATCATTAAGACACTTATTTGGGCTGCAGTCTAGGAGCATCTCAGAACACAACCCCAATGACATTGCAGCTGTTGTGCTTGGGCATTAAAAAGGCAGTCTTTCCTTTCATTGTAATCATTTAAAAATTACCAGTCATGTGCAGACTCTGAGAGCCTGACCCTCAGCCCATGTGAGTCAGGATGGGAGTCGGGGCATGTCTTTCCATTGAGGCGTGCATGCTTTGAATCACTCTCTGGATTTTGAGTGCCTGGCCACTGACACCAGGTAGTGGACTGTTTATTGAAATAGTCTGAAATAGTCAATATCTGAGGACTGAGTTCATGATGGCAAGCACAGCATAGGTGGGAAAAGGGGCTTTTCGAGCACTTCTGTTAGTGTAATGTTGGAATTCCTTCTCTCAAGTGAAATGAGGCAACTCTTTGGCGCTGTTAGCAGTAGGACAACCACCCCCACAGCCTTCTACTCTAAAACAGCGCTTTGAATCTGCAGGAATAACATCACGCTTAATCTGTGATTCATTACAACGTGTGTGTGTGCCTGTGTTGGAGGGGTAACATCTCTCTTCCTGCAAACAGCAATGCTGCATGAGTGTAATCTTATCTTACATTATGCTTAAAGCAGCATTCCCTTTTGCCACGCGCTGTGTCTGTTGTTAAGCATTGGCTCCTTCCACAACTTTGTCAGCCCTATTTTTATCATAGAGGGGGGTCCCATTCTGACATTGCTCCAAATCAGTGTTGCACAACTGTTGAACATGGCTGAGAGCTGTGCTGTTCCTGGCACTATAGTCCTGGTTGCTGTAAAGCCCCGGGAAAGGCACTTCACGCTCTGTCTTCATGTGTGGGCTTCTGCTTTAAGGATGTAGCACAGTGCACAGCCATTGCTCAATTGTCAAAGAGTTGCTTGGGTTTTAGTTTAACTCACACTGTCTTCACTGGATTTTTTTTTTGTGTGTGTGTGAGCCGATATAATGAATCATATTATTTATAATTTATAGAGATATAAATTATAAATAAAAATATATTGATATTTTGTGTGGAAAAGCATATCAGAGGAAGGCAATTCACATGATCAGGATGTTAGCTCATGCAGCATCTCACATCAGATGGCAGAACTGTAACAGCTTAGTAATAATAGACAGTAAATCCTCAGGTTTATGCAGTAGGAGCAGTATGTGTCTCATATACCACATTGCCACCTGTCATAGGATCATAGGAAAATTCAGGTTTGAAGTGACCTTAGGAAGTCATTTAGTCCAACCTCTGCTTTGCAATTTTCTTTGCCACTAACTATATAGAAAGCACATTCACAACGGCAGAGTGGATCTGATGTAGTTTCAGCATCTGTTTGCAGTGGTGAGGTTTTGTCTCCCATAGTGATGCTTGGCAGTAGGTTAGTGGGCAGTGGCTTAGTTCTCCTGCAGGAATTAGTGGTCTTTAAAAGAGCCACAGCACACACGTATCTCTGCAAACGATTGAACATCCACAGGACAGTTTGTATATAAACTGCCTACCAGTAATTTGGAAAAAGAGACTGGAATTATTCTAGGACAAGTTCTTCAGAAAGATAAGTGATATTTTAGGAAGTGAATGATAGCACCTACAAAATAATTCCCTTTCTAATCTGCCTTCATGCAGCTGGATTTTCTTCTGAGATTTGCATCTGTCTGAATGAATTATTTCAGTTGTGTCTCAAATATTTACTGTGTTCAATAAGGGTGAGAAAGTACCCTTCACTGTGGGAACAGAAATGTAAGAATTGCGAAGAAAAAATTGTAGTGAATGTTACTGCAAGAAAAACTGACCTTCCAATTTTTTAGTTTGCCATAGATATAAGGTTTATTAAGCATCACAGAAACATGCTTTTCAGTCCACAGGTATTTCATGTCAGTATGAACACACTGCTGTGCTACTTGGTTCAAAGAATTTCCGTTCATGTCCATTACATGCACAGCAGAGTTTTTCTTTCTTCTTCATCAGTTTTCAATTGAGGCAACACCTGTAGGGTCTCTCTTAGATCACCCAAGAACACTGGAAAACAGGTCATTCCTGGGCATAGAGATCTATAACCAGGCTGGTTGCTTTAATTTCCTGACACAGTTGGTGAGTGAGCCAACTAGGGAAGGCGCTCCACTGGACCTGTTGTTTGTAAACAGAGAAGAACTTGTGGGTGGTGTGATGACTGGAGGCTGTCTTGGGCATGGCGATCATGAAATGACAGAGTTTTTGATTCTCGGAGAAGTAAGGAGGGGGGTTAGCAGAACTGCTACCTTGGACTTCTGGAGGGCAGACTCTGGCCTGTTTAAGACCATGGTTGACAGAGTCCCTTGGGAGGCAGTCCTGAAGGGCAAAGGAGTCCAGGAAGGCTGGACATTCTTCAAGAAGGAAATCTTAAAGGTGCAGGAGCAGACCATCCCCGTGTGCCAAAAGATGAGCTGGCAGGGAAGAAGACCATCCTGGATGAACAGAGAGAGAGCTTTGGTTGGAACTCAGGGAAAAAAAATAGAGAGTTTATCACCTTTGGAAGAAGGGGTAGGCAACTCAGGAGGACTACAAAGATGTTGTGAGGTTATGCAGGGAAAAAATCAGAAGGGCCAAAGCCCATTGAAAAATTAATCTGGCTACTGCTGTTAAAGACAATAAAAAATGTTTCTATAAATACATTAACAACAAAAGGAGGGCTAAGGAGAATCTCCATCTTTTATTGGATGTGGGCGGAAACATAACGACAAAGGATGAGGAAAAGGCTGAGGTACTTAATGCCTTCTTTGCCTCAGTCTTTAATAGTAAGACCAGTTGTTCTCCAGGTACCCAGCCCCTTGAGCTGGAAGACGTGGACAGGGAGAAGAACAAAACCCCCATAATCCAAGGAGAAATATTAAACGACCACTTACACCACTTAGACATATACAAGTCTATGGGGCCAGATGGAATCCACCTGACAGTACTGAGAGAACTGGCAGAAGTGCTCACTGAGACACTTTCTATCATTTATCAGCAGTTGTGGTTAACTGGGGAGGTCCCAGTTGACTGGAAGATAGAAAATGTGACACCCATCAACAAGAAGGGCTGGAAGGAGGATCCAGGGAACTACAGGCTTGTCAGTCTGAGCTCGGTGCTGGGGAAGGTTAAAGAGCAGATCATCTTGAGTGCCGTCACATGGCACGTACAGGACAAACAGGCGATCAGGCCCAGATAGCATGGGTTTATGAAAGGGAGGTCCTGCTTGACTAACCTGATGTCCTTCTGTGACCCGCTTAGTGGATTAGGGGAAGGCTGTGGATATTGTTTACCTGGACTTCAGTAAAGCCTTTGACACTGTTTCCCACAGCATTCTCCTGGAGAATCTGGCTGTCCCTGGCTTGGGTGGGTGTACTCTTCGGTGGGAAAAGAACTGGCTGGATGTCCAGGACCAAAGAGTTGTGGTGAATGAAGTTAAATCCAATTGGAAGCCTGTTATAAGTGGTGTTCCCCAGGGCTCAGTTTTGGGGCCTGTTCTGTTTAATATCTTTATCAATGATATGGATGAGAGATTGAGTACACCCTCAGTAAGTTTGCAGATGACATCAAATTGGGCAGGAGCGTTGACCTGCTTGAGGGTAGGAAGGCTCTACAGAAGGATCTGGATAGGCTGGACTGATAAGCTGAGGCCAGCTGTATGAGATTCAATAAGGCCAAGTGTCGGGTCCTGCACTTGGGTCACAACAACCCCATGCAGTGCTACAGGCTTGGGAAAGAGTGGCTGGAGAGCTGCGGGGTGGAAGAAGACCTGGGGAGTATTGGTTGACAGCTGGCTGAATATGAGCCATCAGTGTGCCCAGGTGGCCAAAAAGACCAACGGCATCCTGGCCTGTATCAGAAGTCATGTGGCCAGCAGGATTAGGGAAGTGATTGTCTCCCTGTACTGGGCACTGGTGAGGCCACACCTCGAGTCCTGTGTTCAGTTTGGGGCCCCTCATTACAAGAAAGACATTGAGGTGCTGGAGCGTGTCCAGAGACGGGCAACAAAGCTGGTGAAGGGTCTGGAGAACAAGTCTTATGAGGAGCGGCTGAGGGAGCTGAGTTTGTTTAGCCTGGAGAAAAGGAGGCTGAGGGGAGACCTTTTTGCTCTCTACAACTACCTGAAAGGAGGTTGTAGCGAGGTGGGGGTTGGTCTCTTCTCCCAGTAACAAGTGATGGGACAAGAGGAAATGGCCTCAAGTTGCGCATGGGGAGGTTTGGATGGGATATTAAGAAAAATTTTTACAGTGAAAGGGTTATTAAACATTGGAACAGGCTTCCCAGGGAATTGGTGGAGTCTCCATCCCTGAAGGTATTTAAAAGAGGGGTACATGTGGTGCTTAGTGACATGGTTTAGTGGTGGATTTGGCAATGGTAGGTTTACGGTTGGACTGGATGATCTTAAAGGTCTTTTCCAATGTGAATGATTCTATGATTCTATGAATTCCACAATTTTGACTTCTACTGGCAGAGTGATATAGGGACAAGGCAGTGAATTGAGGGGTCTAACCTCACTTCTGCTAAGGAGCTCATCTATGATCTTCACTTCTTTTTGATGCTCAGTTTTAACTCTTTTGGATAGAGTACATGCAAATCTGCAGATAAATGTTATCCAAGAGCAAAATTTTTTCTTCACCATTAAAAATCCTTGCAACATTAAATAATAAGAAGTTATGCCAGGTTTTAATTATGAGTTGAAGCACTTAAAATTTAGTATGGTTGAATCTGGTAGCGTTCAGCTTGAATTAGATCTTCATTAGTGAGGATACAGTATATAGGACTTAAACAACTGCTAGAGAAGAATATGTTTCCCAGAGAGTGACTGGCATGGGCATAGACAACATATCTAATGTTAATGGTTTCTGAGCTCTGTTATGCCTCACCTTTAACAGTTGTAATTTGTTCCAGACAACCAACCACTCTTTCTCTCTTTGTTTTTCTTCCTGCAGATAATAGTATCATGTTCTGTACACAGTTGGAATCTGAAGGGTACTGAGAAGAGGAGAGGCATTATATTATAGCCACACTGTACTTGAAGGAATTGCCCTTGTTTCACTTTCAAGGATCCTACTGTTCTCTATAAATTTGGTCTTCTTTCATCATATCGTTGAAAGTGATCTTTATTAAAGAAATATGAGCCTGTGAAAGAATCCTATAGCAGCTTGTTTATTAAATGAATAATGCTTTGGTGTTTCATCCTTTTGGACTTTTGTCATTGCAAAATGTTATCTGAAGCAAGTTGAAATGTATAGAATCATAGTATCATAAATGTCTCGAGTTGAAAGGGACCCATAAGGATCATCGAGTCCAGCTCCCTGAAGGGGCTCTGTATAATTATTTCTCTGGGCTGCATGCAGGCATGATGATGTTAGTGCCGCAGGTCTATGTGTTGAGGAGGTTGAATTGCACTAACTGTTAATAGGAAAAAAGGTGGCTAGGGACATTGCCTCTCCCCCTGGGAAATCCTCCCATGGTTCTCTTCCGTTACAGCAAAGATGACCACTGCTGCTTCCAGGGAGCTACATAACGTTTGGCTGTCTAGACACAGTATTGGTCTTTCTGGAGACAACAAAATGCTTTCTTCTGTAACTAAAAATGTTTTCCATGTGCAAGTAATATCTGATCAAGGACATATGTCTGCAGAGGCCTGTTGGTTTTTTGTCTGGTGTGCCTGCTTACTGATTTCAAGTCAAATTCTGCAACCTTATATCAACACAAGCCCATTGTCTCCGGAGATTGGGAACAGAGTTTGGCTCTGGCACCAGAGAGGTCTACCACAAACCATGTAATTCCAGTGTATGTATGATGTGCGACTTGTAACCTTGTTCTCTGCAGAGTAAGTGGTTTGTACATCTCTTATGGAGACACGGTAAAGAATTCCAGCACTGCAGCTGAAATTCATTCTATTTTAAATTGCCTCCCTGCATTTACAAACAACTGAGTTTCCCTTGCCCACTTCTGTATAAACAATGATTGTGGTATAAATAACCTTGAATACTTTGTAGGCTGAGTCTGTGATGGGATGAGTGAAAGGTCAGAACGAGGCTGAGAGAAAGTACTATCCAAATAGGATAAAGAACATCTAACACAAATGCTGTATGGTTAAAAAAACACCAAAACAAACAAAACCCCACCATTCTGCATTGGCGTAAACTACTCTTCCTTAAAGGAGGGAGTGATATGTGAATTCCAAACCTGGGCTGTAGATTTAGAGGCTTTCCAGTAAGGAACTATTTTTTGAAATGTCAGTCTGTGATGCTTTTTTCAATCAAAGTGGTTTTAAAGAGTTTGAAACCCAAATTCTAAGTAGCATTTTCTCTTATATTCTAAACATCTGTGCTGTTTATTAGGAACGGCATCAGATTTTGTCAATTCAATCTTATTTTGTGTGTGGAGCTTGAAAGAGTAGCACCATTCTTTCTTCAGTGAAATTGCTGTGGTCTAGGGATTTCCTAAAATTGCTAGTAGAATATCATCCTGGAAGTAATTTATCTTTTTTGTTAAAGGGGCAAGGACACAAGAGAGAGGAAAAAGGCATAAGATATGTTCCTGATTTGTACAACATCCATACACAGTGCAGAAATTGTTTGCCATTTCAGTTCTACTGCCAGTTTCCTATTTTTTTAAGGCGAAATTGTCATTGTATTTGAAAAAGTAGCTCATTTGTAATAATAATTGTTGTAATATTACCAACTGTGTTTTTTGAGTAGGTTTTTAAATTCTCTCCTATGTCTTTCTTCAGTTGAGGTAATAGTAAAGAAAGAGGGAGGATATTATTTTTATTTACTGGTAATTTAAAACTGGGAAACCTCATTAGGAGAAGTTTAGTTCTGTCTGCAGCAGAAAGTGCCATACACGCTGCGCACGAAAGTGTGAGACATACAGCTTATAATACAAAGACAAGATCCAGAAGCAAATCAGAATATGAAAACTGGCTTTACTGTGTCCATGTAGTGCCTGCAGTTTAAGTATAGACCTTTTCTTGAAAAATAGGACACAAAGCAAATAATATCTGCAAAACATGTCAACATTTTAATGAAGATTTATGCATGCATTGTGTGGAAGCTAGAAGAATCCCATACAGGATATTGATTCCCAGTGTTTCCAGCCGATCAGACTAATATTACCTCTCCTTAAAGCCTGGCTTATTGTATACCTTGATAAACTTTTTATTTCTACATGTAATCTACTTACCCACTCCTTTCCCCCTTGCACCGTTAGGGTGCATTGTAGCCTTGCCTTCATTTGAAAAAATTAAGCTCTTTGAGATGAAGAGGCCTCAGCACTTCTCAGGTGCTCAACTTCTCGCATAACCAGCTTGGGGATGCCTCCTGTGCTATGTGCAGCTCAGGAGCTGAGGCCCTGAGAACAGCTGTCCCCTCATGAATCATTCATAGGGGTGAGCTGTGATGATGAATGATCATCTGCAAACAATGCATAACATCAAGAGAAAATAAACACATTTCACCCTAATTTCATTTTTCCCCCCAGAGGTGGGACAGAGCCCCAGGTGTCTCCATGGCAGGATAACTTCAGTGATGCAGGAACCTTGAAGTCCTGGCCACTGCTTTCCGATGACTCCACAGGTCTTCCCAAGACCTTTCCCAACAGGAGGTGAAACAGCAGTGGTGATAGGGTAAGACATTAGGTGCGGACTAGGAAACAGAAACATTTGTTCATGACTTTAACTTCTGTTGTATTCCCAGATTTTGGACAATTCATGAAAAATTTAATGGGTGACTATTTTTTGGCTGGCTGGGGAATGCCAAGTCACATGTTGTTGTTTCTGCTCTCTGACTGGCTGCCTTCTATAGCTAATCAACACAGTGTCATTTTGAAATTCACATCTGGGAACTCTTTGAGCTAAATATGCACTTTTCATAAGCTCTGGCAACTGTAAAGCTCCAAATGCTTGAATATTCAAGGAAAATAAACACACATGCTAAGAACGTGACAAAATGGAAATCTGTGTCAAGTTTGGAAGAACACTGTAGGATATCCTCTGCCCTCTGCTCCCTGCTCTCCACTCAGCTGTGTTCAGTACCAGGAGTAGATGGCAGAAATGTGTGTCCCTTATGTAAGATGTGCTCGCAGTGCCCCTGAACTTTTGGCATCAGTTCAGAACGTAGTGAACTGGATTGTGCCAGTTTAAATATATCTGGCCATTTTCCAGTACACTGCTCAGCTGTCTACCTTTCAGAGCCCTAGCTGGCATCTCAGTTAAGATCAATCTGCATTTCTGTGTTTGCTAATGCTACTGTGTTCTCTAGTGGGAAACTGGATATAATTACGTTGAGAGCACGGGACTGGGAACTGCAAGATCTGGAGTAAGTTTTGGTGGCTAGTGTGATTTCCTGCAAACTTCTGGAGACATTCTTCTGGCTTTTAGTATTTAGAACAGATTCACAGACCCCAATCTAATGAAGTACACTTTTAATTTTGAGCATGTGAGTAGTCACATGGCATTTAGAGGAATGAGTCTTTGATGTCTTTAGAGTTCAGCTTCTTGTGTGTATTTCACAGTATCTCTGGATAATGAAGCACAACAGAGTTTGGAGACTATTAGGAGGAGTCATGCAGTCATAGTCAAAATGACATGCTTCAGGTTTCTAAAACAAATCAGCCGATTTTGATATTGTTTGCTATTACTTGCACCAGAAACAAGAAGGTCCTTCTGAGTGAAAAAAACAAACATTCTCAGGACCTGCTGCTGACTACATCAGACTAATTCCTCTTTCTGCCTGGTGGACTCTGTGAAAGCATCATGACTCTTTGCTTATATCCATTTTTTGTCTTTTTACTATATTACTGCACAGAGACACGCACAAAGGCTGTGACAAGAATGGTCTTACCAGTGATGCAACTTGGCTATAGACAGGCGTAAAGGTCACTGCCTGCAAAATTTCTCTGCCCTGTGGAGAATAATTCAAATTCCAACCTGCTCCGAGCATCTCCAGTTTTGCTCTTTCACTGTCCTTGAAAGGGTAAAAAATAAAGTTCTTTAACAATAATCATAAAGGACAAGAAAAACATGGTACCAATGGAAATAGCTAAGCCCGAATTCCTTGCTATGGCTGAATTGAAGTGCCTGTCATGCCTTGACTCCGTGGCAGAACACATTCTGAAATTAACTTAGTTTCTAGCTGTGCATTCTATGGATCCTCCTTGTATACTGCACAAAGGCCAAAGCAGAAGGGAGGGAGGAAAGATTAAAAAGAGCAGTGCCAGTTATTTGGGGAAGTCATTGTTTGTCTGCATTTAGGAAGAAAGGGACACCATTTGGCAGCATGGGGTGCCACCGGGTTGGTTCCAGCTAACGATCATTGTGTGAATTGAGCTGTAAGGAGAGCTGCCCATTGACCAGCATTGATTGCTGTCGTCGACAGGTGCTAATGTTCAGAGGGCAGATCACAGCTGCTTGCACAGGGTTCCCATTATCCTTTGCTGGGTATTGATTCTCCCTGTGGGATGTTTCCTTCCTAGCTGTGTTAATTTTCAGACCACATATTTACATTGGTCTGTGCTGAGAGGGATAGGCAGAGGTGCCTTGGCTATGTTTAATGGCCTTGCCCCCTTCCCTTTCACTCCCCCTACCCCCAGTCCCCCGAGTCTTTAGAGACCATGTCTGTTGGGATCCAAGTTTCCTCTAATTATGGTGCACGTTAAGGGACGGGCTCTATGAAGAATATCATTACTACTCTTGTAATTGCTTCAGGTGCACTCAAAAATTAATCAGGAAGTACACAATGGGGTTTTTGTTTTGGTGTGGGTTTTATTTTGAATCCTTTCTTGCTGCCTATGTGTAGAACTCACACAAGTGTATCATGGAAGGGATGGGAAAGCAGTTCATGAGGTTGCCAGGGCAGGGACTGTTGTGTCCCTTCAGTACTATTTTGGCGCTGCACACAATTGATTAACTGATGGACTTCAGTTGCCATCAAACCAGAGTGGTAGTATAGCGCATTCAATTTGCATTGGTATAAATATCTTTCAGGGTTGAGTGGATATATGGATTTGTCTATTTGTAGGTGCCTAGAGCTGTGTTGGGATTTTGCAGAGTCTTGGTACTGCATAAAGTTGCCTAGAAGAGTGATGTCTTAGCTCTCTACTGTAATAAGTCAAAGAAGGCTAAACCAGAAGTTTTTTGTAGAGAAGGGAGTAATAGCAGATAACGGCAAAAATCTTCAGCAACCGAGGCTTTTGCTTGTTTTGGCAAGTATAATCACCTCAGTGCAAATGCTGCCTCCACATATGAAGAAATGTTATTAATTTTGTCTCTGTAACATGGAAATGGAACAACTAGTTTAGGTACTCTGAACAAAGTATACCTTTGCACTGATAAATAGATTCCAATTTCCAGTCCTTCTTGAAGGCGTCTTCGTTTATGTGGTCTGCGTAGAAAGAAGAGGGTACATCTGAACCTCATTAGCCCTAGGGCTGAAATAGTTAGGTTGTGGTGTTTCTGTAATCAATAATAACCAAATGATGTATGCAATTATCTTCAACTCCCCAGTTTAAATGACCAGGTAGTCATTTATGGCTGAATATCCTTCAGCATGGGACCAACACTTGGATTAAATCCTCTGAAACCATATTCCAACATTTGTGATTTCCTTGTGGAGTCAGAAAACGTAGCATTATTATAAAAATAGCTTTTCTTCAAGCTTCAGGGTACCAAAGTTTTTTCCTCACACTGGAAGTATGAAGTCCCAAAGATCATATTCTAGCACTAGGTATTTTCTTGTTTTTCTAGAACATGTTTCCTATACTGTATGTGCATGGCTTTGGAATGGTGAAGTCCACAGACGTGAATGTTAATGTCCTTTTTAACCCTGGCATGTTCACAGTTCACCTTTCAAAAATGAAGCACGGGTGGGTGGATTAAAAAAGGATGTGAAAATACACAAAACAATGTACATTTGGAAAAAAAACAGGTAGGGGATTTCAGCAGCATCTGAACGGCAGGCAGAGGATGTGTTCCTCTTTTCATTTTTCTACTGCTGAAGTTGCTTTACCTTTAACGCACAAGGGTTTCTGCTCATCTTGACTTTCCCAGGACCGCAATCGCTTCTGTGGTTGCTGGAGTGAGTAGCTTGTGCTGCAGTGCATGCAGGATTGAAAGAGATGGTTTAATCCTCAGTTGCAGCACATCAGCTCATTTAAGCAGCCGTAGTGATGCAAGTGTGGACAAGGGTACAAGTCATCTCATTAACTGATAACTGCTGTACGCTGTTGGAGAGTGCAGACTTAAGCTACTCCCGAAATGAAAAAAGCCAGCTGTTCAAGATCAGCTGGGACATCTAATTTAAAAAGTAAAAGAAAAAAAAAAGAAAATCCCAGCCCAACAGAGAGCCTGAGTCTGCTCTTGCTTAAGCTTGGATAACTCAAGAGAAATGAAACAGAAATTAGTGCAGTGAAGCCAGTGTAAAAGCAGTAAAAACAAGATCAGAATCTGTGCCCAAGAGAGACAGCATATGTGAATTTTGTAGGAAGAAGGGGAGTGGGTAGGAAAGTTGGTATGGCATGGATAAAGACCAGGATATTTAACTGCTTATTGCAATGCTCTTCCACCTTCCTGGCATCAGGAATGTGAAAAATTTTCCCATGATCTGTCATACTTTGAACAGTTGTTTCCCAACATTTCCTTTCAAAAGAAAACATCCCAGTTTTGCCCAGGAAAACATCCCAGTTTTCTTCACTGAGTTTGCTTTGTGGGCCTGACTTCTCTACACTGGAAGGGTACAGATCTCGTGCCACTCATTTGGGACCTACAGCGTTGCATTGATGTACAGGAAGCAAAAGGGGAGAAATCTAGGCCCTGTGGCTGGAAAGGAAACTCATGAGTTAAAACAGAATTACTGGGGGGGGATTAGAAATGCAAAAAAATAAATTAGAGATTCGAGACTTAAAAGAGGCAGGTGAAGCTGAGAGACAGAGCTTTATTGAAGGGGGTGGTGAGATAGTGTGCTGTGTGAGACAGGAGTTAGCTGAAAGAGAAGAAAATAATTAAATTCAAATAGAAGGCTAATTAAAAAATAAGAGGGAGAAAAGAATATATTAAAAATGAAAAAAGGAAATAGAAGGGACTATAAAATAAGAAAATGTAAGTACTGAGAGGTAAGAGATGAATAAAAATATCTTTATCTAAAGCAATTGTACAAAATAAAAAGCATCAGCAATTTTATATAAGTCTTTACCTTTGGATTGACAGCTACCCTAAAAGATCTCCAAGAAAAGCAATTCAATTCAAATTTGACTCTAGTTAATTAAGACACCAAAGTAGATTACTGATTTGGGCAGTAATTCAATGCAGTTGTAGTGGAGTTGTCAATCAGTACAACTGCAATCCAAATTAGATACCAACAAAAAAAAAAGACAAATAAAGAGCTTGATCTTGCTTCTGCTGAAGTCATTAACAAAACTCTCATTGACTTCAATGGGACAGGAAGAAACCATACTAAAGAAAAGCTCATTATTGGGAAAGAGAGCAAAGGACAGAGGCTAAAGTCAAAGAGATGATTTGGGCTGAAAGCCATGATGTGAAGATGGAAAGCGAGAGCTTCCTTCATACCAGTCCCTTGCTGGTTTCCAGTCCATTCTGTCACGCTGAATCTAGGTCAAGTGGAAAGCTGAGAATGGGGCTGTATTTTCATAGAATTATAAAATATCCCGAGTTGGAAGCGACCAACAAGAATCGTTGAGTCTAACTCTTGACTTCACACAGGGCCACCTAAAAGTTAAATCAGATATCTAAATCAGTATCTATGCTGCTTGAAATCCAACAGGCTTGGGGCCGTGACCGCTTCCCTGGGGAGCTTTTTCCAGTGCTTGGCCACCCTCTCAGGAAAGAACTTTTTCCTAATATCCAGTCTGAACTTCCCCTGATGCAGCTTTAAGCCATTCTCTCATGTGCTATCACCAGACACAAGAGATCAGCACCTCTGTCTCCACGCACTGCCTTGAGGACCAGCATTGAGGTCACCCCTCAGTCTCCTCTAAGATGAACGAACCGATTACCTTCAGCCACTCCTCATAAGTCGTGCCCTATTGTCCTTTCACATTTGGTCACATTCTTAAATTTTTATACCCTTCTTATATTGTGGAGCCCCAAACTGCACACAGTACTTAAGGTGATGCTACACCAATGCTGAGTACAGTGGGACAATCACTTCTTTTGACCAGTTAGCTATATTGTGCTCAATGCACCCCAAGTATACGGTTGGGCCTTTTGGCTGCACATTGTTGACTCAGACTGAGTTTATCATCACTCAAAAACTCTAGATCCCCTTCTGCGGGGCTGCATTCCAGCCTCTTGTTCTCCAATCGGTATCAATTTCTCTCTTCTCTTCAAGGCAACCAGCACGGATAGGGTTGGAAGGAAAACGTGCCTTCTTCCTTCGGCTCGGCACACACAGGAAAGAGGCTTGACAATACTTCAGAGGAGTGATGCTGAGCACAATACTTCCTGGAGCTACTTCAAAGATGGTGCAGCTTACTCACCACCCATTATTTCAAGCTTTTCCTGAAGATGCAATTTAATCCCTAAACATTAAAGGGACAAAGTCTTGCAAATCCTTGAGCACACAGGTTATTATCCATGGACTAAAATGGAAATAGTCACCTGTAAAACATGTCATATACCGATGTCCCTACTGGTTGCAGCAGTAATGGGTCTGGAAAGCAGCCTTTAGCTAGAATGCTGCTCAGTGCTCAGGCTGCTGGAGGAATTTGCTGTGTGCACATCACATCTTCTGTCTGTGCATCAGTTCCGCTTTGGGGAGTTAAGTTGCTCTTTTTCTTCTGCACAAAGGTGTTGTGAGAGTAAACCCGTGACATTTTAGGATAAAGTGACAAATGAAGCCATTCCAACCCATGGCACAGCCACAAAGTAAGGTAAAGGTCTGCAAGTGTCTTTTGGACAAATCTTGTTCTTGTGCAGATGGATATAACTTGGGCTATGTCTCAAAACTTCCTACCTGTTAGTCATTAGCTGCAGCTGCAGAGCTTTGGTCTTTGGTGCCTGCTAACCAGGGGAGGCAGGGGCATGCTGTATGGCTCAGGTACAGAGGTGTGGGAGAGGGCATGCTGCTCGGGGGGAGTGGGGTGTACAGGTGTAATTCAGGATGGTATAATGCCCAATGAGTTTAACAGCCCTGCTTAATGACATCGTTACCATACTACACAAACTCCCACTGAAATTAATGGTATTTCACATAATAAAGTACTGTGCGAATACTCAGTTATGCAGAACATTAATGTGCCGTTAAAAAGTCATAAAAACAGAAAATCAGTTTATTCTCTAGTTGTATTTGAGGTGGGGGCTCATAATAGAAGGGCCAGCACATCTAAAGACAGAAGTCCTCAGCTTCTGAGGTTTGTAGTCATTTGTTCCCCATTACTTTAATCCTGTTAGAGATTTTAAAATAAGAATTCTTTCCTGTTTTCTTTTTTTGCCTGTCAAACATAGTTTCCCCTTGGGTTTCTCCAGTCCAATAGAGGACAACATAGATTTATGTTTTTTTGCTTTCCTGTGTATTCGCCTGACTCGCAAGTGATGCTAGCAATGAAGTATTTTTTGTTGTTGACTGAATTGAAAAAAACCCACAAAATGAAACATTTGTGCTCATCCAAAACAACATTTGCTTTTGTTCCCTCCACTAAACAAAACACCAACTCTTTAGACTTCACAAATTTAAACATGTTTTCCTAGAAATCACTGTTGGCAAGTATGTGAGCATGCTGTTTTACATTGTAAGTATTCAGGAGGCCATGGATATTTTTATTAATACCTTCTCAGAGGGCTCTGTGCAGGTTTTCTGAACTCCTTTGCTCCTTACTTACTAGCACAAGATAAATATGATAAATCCTATATACATTTCTTCGCCTTTTCCTTATTCCTCTGGTACACCATTTAGGCTGGAAGCTGGTCCTTTGGCATCCTTTTAGGTATTTCTTTTGCTGCTTTCTGAATAAGGCAGTGTTTCCACATCTTGAGCTGATCCATTAGCTAAGTCAGGTTCTCCCCGTCACGTGAACGTACACATTTCTTTGTCCTCTGACTTTTGTGACCCTTCTCCATCATGACATTTGCGTGTGTCTCTAAAATCTTTCTTAAGATTTTTCTGTTCCTCATTCCTCTTGGCAGATAGGCAGTTCAAGATGGTTCATCAGTCAATCTCTTGAGCCAAAGTTGGTCAAATCACAGTTGTTAAGATTAGCAGTTCCTCAGGGTTCCTCATCTGGTGAGAACAGCTGAGGTGAATTCATAGAAACATTTCACGGCCCAACAATTTTCCTCGTAACTTCATCAGAGACGAGAAGTTGTCAGTTGTACTGGGGCAGATTCACCAACTCATCGCAGGAGGCACCGCAGCAACATTGCTCATTGCCTCCTCTGTGGATGTTTTTCTTAACAGAAAACTGAGAACTATAGTGCCTATAATGAGAGAAGCTGACGTCAGGAGAAATGGTGACTTGCAGAATTGTCAAGTGACAGATACAACTATGTGCAGATACAACTACCTATACGAAGATCACTTGCTGGGAAGCTGGCATCACGTCATTCCTGTGACAGGGCACACATACGTGATGCAAGTCACCAGTCCCAGAGAGCAGGGCTGTTGCAAGAGTCTGCCCTAGAGCCTTATGAGGCAATTCAGTCCTGACACACACCAATGGAAATCTAAAGGATCTGAAGAAAGGAACACAAGAATTGCAGAAAGTGCAGCTAAGTGCCCAGAAATGCTCCCAGCAGAGTAGGTAGTGATCCACTGTGCTTCGAGTCTAGTGGTCTGGAGCAGGACTACTGTATGTCTGTATTTTCAGTTCCATAATCATCACCCCAGATAACCCACGTTTGCATAAAATCAGAGGCAGAGACAGGAAGGGTATTACAATGGAGAGAGAAAACAGACCGCAGGGAATTGAGGAGAAGGGGGTTAATGCAGGAATTGAAACAGTCAGCGGAGACTGAAAAACTGCTGAGGGAATAAGCATCTCGGATAAACTTTCCCTCGCGTTGCTTACCTATATAGGTACATGTGTACTGTTGCTATGGCACAGGTGTTTTTTCTTTTTTCTTTTTTTTTTTTTTTTAATTTTGTGAATAATCTGAAGCATATATTTATGAAGATATGGTGATTTTTCCCCGAGCTCTGCTGAATAGGAGGCAGTGCTCTGCAGCTGCTCCCCAAGCGACCAGAAGACTGGTAAGGATTACTGGATATCCCCAAGGAATTTGGGAAATGCCATGCATCTAGGACCTCACTAAGGGTCTGGGGACGCGTGCTTGCATTCCAGTTCTGATAGCAAGATTATGTAGCCTCCTTCAAAGTATATGCATCAGTCTCTCCCAGGGCTGTGCCCAGAACTCAAATCATAATTGTGCAGCTAAAGAAAGAAAATCTTATTCTCCAGGGAAAATTTGTCAGGTGTCCTCTGGCAGTGATGAGAACTGGACTATGGTTGGCTTTAAATGAAATGGAGTTCTGGCAAATAGGGACATGAAACTTTCTGTATCCATCTAGGAAGAGCAAACTCTCTTCTTCTTCTGTAATATTGATGCTCAGGTTTTTTAGCATCTATGACGCATTAGACATTGGAGTCTGAGTTGAACCATGTAAGGGAAATGCAGTAGACAGCTGAGTTGTTTTCCACTTTTTGTCACTGAACTGCAAGACAAAGACCACTTGGATCAACACTTTTGATTTTCTGATATTTTGATTAAATTTTGCATTCTTCATTCATTTAATCTTTTCACATATAAAGCTCGCCACAGCTTAATTTAGGGTTTCTCAGTTGTCTTCTGTGTTTTTCTTCTGGGATTCAATCACACCTACTCTTTTATCAGCAAAATATTGCTAATTCAGGTACTCAGGCTTAGATCAATCACAAGATCTCCCACTGTTCTGCTTCTTTTTTTTCCCTTTCAGATCCCAAATAAATCTTACATATTTTCCTTCACTGAGTGTGCTACCTACGCCTTGAGTAAATTTCAGTCTGCT
This sequence comes from Rissa tridactyla, assembly GCF_028500815.1. Classification (NCBI taxonomy): domain Eukaryota; kingdom Metazoa; phylum Chordata; class Aves; order Charadriiformes; family Laridae; genus Rissa; species Rissa tridactyla. The sequence continues at coordinate 109,435,459 of NC_071468.1, read as the reverse complement.
TTTCCTGAATTCACTGAAAACTTTAAAAATTGTCAAGTGCACCAGGGCTTGGACTTTATAGAAGTAAGATAACCTGGTTGTACCCTTCTCAATGGCACCTCGTGCTTTCAGAAACCAAACGAACTATTGTTTAAAAGCCACTTGTTTTCATGTTTCTGAATGAGTTTCAGCTCTGCGGGAACTCTTAGCTTTGCTGTTCTTCTTTCAGATTATTTTGATTTCTTATTACCCCTGTTTCCTTGCAGTAGTCAATATGAGCCTTGGGCCTGGAGTGCTTTAAACAACTCTTATTCAGGCACAGGGTAGTAAGTCCTTCTGGCTAACAGAAGATAAACCCCAAAGATGTCCTTTTGCCTGGGTTGTCTGGAGTAAAAGTACAAAGTTCTCAGCACATTTGATCTCATAAGAATGAGAAAACTTTCATGCCCGTAAGAGTGGTAAAGGTTGGGAAGTCAAGAAAACTCTGCACTCAGTAAAGTAAAGGAAATTACAGTAAGCCGCCTGAACTCTAGCCCTGTAGTGTTAGCTGGGAGTTCACGCTCAGCCTGCTCCCAGCTTCCAGCTAGCCCACGTATTTCATCCAGAGCTATGAGGAATGGCAGCAGTGCTGGCATTTAAGAGGAAAGAGGTGCTGGTAGGACTTACTCTCGAGGCTAAAAAAATGTGCAAGAAGTTCTTCGAATCCTTTAAACCAAGCTATAATCATGATAACACCATTCATCACAGCAGCCCCCCCGCCAAACCAGCCTCTTTAAACACAACTCTTCCTGCTGTATAAAGTCATTCAATGAAAGATTTTATTACTGCTGTCTGTACTATTTTTCCAGGGCGCTACCATAATAGAAATCACCACAGAGAAATCGGTAATAATCACACATGTTTCATATTGGTTCCCATGTGGAAAACATTTCAAAGGTGTCAGTGCCTGGAAAACCTGATAGTTTCATTGAATACCAGAATGAAACTCCAAGGCAAACCCTGAGGAGAGATTAACACTTGGAAGTATAAAATTCAGGTAGTAATGAGAAGCCAGGTGTTCACTGTCAAGGATTCCAAGTTTCCCTAATTACGGGCAAGTATCTGACTTTAACTGCCTCTCTCAGGTGAGCCAGTAATCCTTTGTTGACAAAGATTTATAAAGAGAAAAAAATAACAATAGGAAAAGAAAAAGAAATATGCCTCTGTTTGCTGCTATGGAGAAAATATTACACAGGCAGTCCTATTTCTAACTAAATTAAGACGAGAGAGGGAGTTGGAAGTCATGTTGCACCCACAGTGATCATTCTGCAAATTGCAATATGGATCTAGAATTTCATGTTAATTACATTTTATTTGAAAAGTGCTGCACTACACAGTATTTTCCACAGCAGTGGAGGCTTGATTCTGCTCTCAATTATGTAGGTGTAAAGTGGAGTATCTCCAGTGAAGCTAATGAAGTTAGAGTAGTTTAACACTGAAATGAGGAAGATTACAAAAAGGCCCTAGAGCCTGCAATATTGCTACTGCAGTTAATGATCATTACTGCAGAATGCTGTAGTCTGGTAATTATTTTGTTCGTGTAGGTAGAAAGATACACAAAACTGGCATTGATTGCATCTGTAAGAGAAATAGTCCAAAATTCTCCAACCTTATATTGTCTCTCCAAATTGCATCGCATATTCCTTTTTGTGTGTATGGTGGTTCTGTGCAAAAGGGAGCGTGTTCAGATTTTGAGGAGGCTGATTTAAAAGGCTGCATGGGAAGCTGAGCATCAAAGTAACAAAACTGTGCCTTCTGTTTCATTAATCCTTTAGGCTGCTCTGATGTCTATTGCCATTATGCAGAGAGCCCATTACTTTTGCTGCTTTCAGAGCGTTTTGATACAGACTTTAAAGTACAACAACTATGGCACTCCTAGTCAAAACCACTTTCCAAATCTTGGCTTACCAGTCACATCGTTACATGCCAGCCAGGCTTTCCCAAGCACCATGCAGGGGTGTGTTTAGGGCCATAATGCGGACCTGAGTTCTTGTTCCTGGGATGTTGGGTGGAGCAGGCCCAGATGAGCCCAAGACAGCAGTGGATACCTTGAGTTCGTCTCTCCCTGGGGAGGTGTGGACACAGGAGCTACATCTATGCTGGTAAACTGATCTGGATTGGGAGTTTATGCTCAAGCATTGTGGTGCGATTGTCCACACTTAAACTGCTAGCAGAGTCCCTGTAATGGATTTAACCATCATGTCATCTGAGTTGGGGATGGATGTGAACAGAACATGTAATAAGAACTATCCCCAAAAAGCAGCTGGGATATGGCCATCCTGTTCTGGGGGCTCATGAGTGTTCATGAATGCAGGCTGGGCCATGCCCAGGTGGCTTCAGAGCCTACAAAAGATCTCTACTCTAAAAAAGATCTCTAGTCTGCTTGCATTTGTATAGATGTAGCATAGTATATGATGCAGCTGCGTAGCAGCAGCCATGAGGCTGGAGCAGAGACAAGTCACCACCAATCCATCTTACCTTTTCCTTGAAGCCCTGTAGAGCCAAATTCAGGTACCAACCTGGTGGCTCTGGGGTAACCCAGTGGCTACTGTCAAGGAGCTGAACTGTATGCTTTAAGGCACAAGGATATTCCACGTGGACAGGCCTGGATGCACCTCTGCCTGGTCATAGCATCCAGCTGACCCACTGCCCGAGCAGCTGTGAGCGACCGTCCCAAATGTCCTCCCTAGAGATGCCCCAGCCCCAGGGAGTGCCAGGGTGCAAGGGCGGCTGTAGGCAGCCTGATGGCAGCATTGATGTGAGTGTAGGGTCCCAGCACATGGGCTCCTGCTTGTTCCTGGGACTGACTAGGTCAGGTACAAGCTCAGTGTAGCCTTGGAATGAGCGAAGTAACAATGAAGGGAAGTGGCTGGATGCACCCAGCACTTTAATTCTACTGAATTCATACTTTGACACAGACTAAGTATATAGCCAGTGCCAGCCTCTTTGTTAGTACAGCTATCTGATTTATATTTATATTCCCCATATATTAATATATTTATTATAAGGGACATTTTTTGTGAATGTATCTCTTAAAAACTCCCATGCCAACCTGCTTTCTCCAGCCAGGTGACTCAAGCTTAGCATCAATATTTGTAATGAATTTTGAGCATATGACAACATATCAGTGACAAGACGAGAACAGATCATTTGAAAAGATATTATTAAAAGGTCACTATTGTCAGATAAACTGTTTTCAGCAATACTGCGGTCCAGGTATATGCAGATTTAATAACAACTCTAATATCAGCTACATTTGAAGAGGGAGTTTTTCCAAGGCAGAAGGAGTGCTGAGGTCCCCAGACCAATTCAACTGGGAGAGGGGAGGCTGTCTTTTTGTGTCTTTTAGGCTCCTGGAGATTTCCCACCTTTGTTCTTTACACTGGGGGTGGCAAGTCCACAAATTGTTCTGTAGCTGTGCTTTCGTGGTCATGCTTCTTCCATTCTGTGTTTGGAGGTGTTGAGTTGCTGCTGACTTGTTTGTCACAATATTACTCCTAATGCCTTTTAAAAGTTACTGTGTTTTGGCTGCTCTTGCTTCTCTCTCAAGTGACAGTGAATTAGAGAGGAAGCATGGAAGGAGGTGGATTCAAACAGCCTTTGCAATCAGCGTTGGTAGGAGGCAGGCAGGGACAAGGATGGTTTTACACTGTGGGGCTTGCTTCTTTCACTTTGCATTTCTCTGAATCGAAGTGTACTTCTTCACCTCTCCCCAAACACAAAGCCAACACAAAAACTCATCAGGCAAAGCGTTATAAATTTCTTCTCATTAGGCAATTGTCAAGTACCCCGAGCAACCAAATTCTGAGAGGCTCCCCCAGAAAGGGAAGACAGCTTTGTCCGTGGGATAAAATACAGCTTGTCCTCAGGAAGGACATCACAGTTCAGCTCAGAAGCATGAGCTGGAAAAGGCATACCGCACATGTTCATCATGTAATCTATCTCCTAGGATGCACAACTTGAAAAGAGTTCGTATGTCACTGCAATATGTCCCCTTGTTTATCTTCCAGACAGACTTCATGTATCATGTTGATAAATTGGGCAATGCACAGGGCCAGTTCCCTCCTACTGAGGTGAGTGGGAGCTGCATGGTGCCTGATACCAAAGCTAGGGAATTATTCCGATTGACTAACACAGCTGAGCGCATGCCAGGCTTGTTTTAATTTCCTTGTCAGATCTCTTGGGGAGTTATGGAGCTGAGGGGTGACTGGGTTTCAGGAGCAGACCAGAGGATGGTAGCACCATTTACTTAGCAGCACCCCATGTAGCAAACACAGTTCAGGACCTGCAAAACGGGTGTGTTTGTATAACTTGGGGAGCAGCCCAACTGCAGGTGCAAGAGGCTCAGGGTCCAGGGAAAACAAAATCCACTTGCTCTGCCGAAGCTGTTGCTCAAGGTTTATCCTTTTTACTAGTTGTCCTGGAGGGTTACTCGAGACATTACTGTAACATAAACAATTATTAATAATGATTCAGCAGCTATGTTACTCTGTGTAAAAGAAAACAAAACCAAATAAGGCCGATCTTTTGCAATACTACTTGCGGTTTCCTATAGGGACTGGTCTGTGTCTTCCAGCCATAAAATAATTAAATCTCACTGCTTTCCAGTGGTGAAGGATCTTGAACACACACTGAGGCTTCAATCCTCACATGGATAATATCTTTGGGGGTCTGAGTCCAAATATTAAGATCGTATTTTACCAAAATGGCTTTGATTTTTATTTTTTGTTTAAATACTAAACCAAAATAATTTCAAAGCCTGTTCAGCGTCAGTGCAGGGAACAGCACTCACACACCTGGACTCTGCTGCTTTTGTTCCTCACATTTGTGGAGTGAAACAGTGACCATTTTCTTCCTCTGGAATCTGAAGCTTAACACTGAGCTGTGTGTCCAGGCAGCTGTTGACCAGTGCACAACTCTTTGTGGAGCCCATCTGCAGCACTGTGCTGTATCCACGTCTGCCGTCTCTTGGGGGCTCACATGGAGAAGACTTCATGTGCAGTCTTCTGCCGGGGTTTGTCCCCCGGCACCTGATGTTTGCCCCAGGAACATTTCTTTGCAGTAATGCAGGCAAAATAATGCCTCGTGTGACATATGAATGATTTGCTCCTTCACTGATGGATAATTGTACTATAATGGGTAAAGCTGTTCAAACGTAATGGACACTGATGATCAGTGGGTTCAGCAAGACTGTCCAGGGTATCGTCCCATTTCTGTGTTTGGGAATGGGAGGGAGAGTAAGTCTGGATGGGTAGGGGGGGAGGGTTATAGGGGCTGTAGGGTTGTGTAGCTGTGTCCCTCTTGCCCTGACAGTGTTCTGGTACCATAGACATACCTCTAACTCCAAAAACTTTCCTAGAGTAGCTATCTGGCCAACAAACGCATATAATTTTGTTTCTGTCCTATCAGAAAACAAGAAGGAGTTAACCCAAGAGCTGTCATCATCATAAATACAGCTTGGAGAGGGAGGCAGCTAAGTCACTAATCCGTTCTGAATTCAGCCTGGTGATGCAGAGAGAAAAGAGTGCGTGGCCAAGAAGAAAAACACTGTGTATATCAAAACACACGCGAAGAAAATTAGCTTGAGAATGGGAGATGCTGAACATAAAGAGAAGAAAGCAAGAGAACAGAACCAAAGATAATGAAAATAAACAGCCACAGCCAGACTCAGATGCTCTCTCTCCCATTAGAGATGACTTAACCAACATGTGTTGCCTCACTGGAAATGTATGCAGGCAGGTGTGACTCAGGATGTGTCCAAATGTGGCCTCTTGTTCTATCCAAGGTGAACATTAAAATGTAGAAGTAAATAACTGTATTTTGTACCTGAATTAGTAATTGCAAGGGACTGATTCCAACATGCCTTAGAGATTTAGCCATGGAAATCCCACTGACCTTCAGTAGTGCTTATGCACCTACACTCCTTAGGCGCTTTAGAAAATCTGTGTATGTGTACTGGGCTCAAGGGAAAAGTCCACTGCTATTATTATAATGTGAATATGATTTTAAGATCCTGTAATGTACTCAATTTTATACAAATTTACACAGTAGTATTTGTCAGGTCAGGGTTGTTGCCATCAAAGCGTAAAGTTTAAATGGGTGTGAATTACTGAGACTTAACATTGTACTTTGAATTATGTCTTTTTATACTTACATGAGAGTGTCCTTTCTGAGTCACATCTGGTTTTTGTGCTGTTTACAAACTGCTCCAAAAAGCTGAGCTGAGAATATTTGCAGTTAGTTCAGTATGTCAAACAGAGGAATAGAATTTAGCTCTATTCTTAAACCATGATTATTTATGTAGCAGGCATGTTGGCCAACAAAAAGAATGAAAGCTGACGGGCATGAAAATAACCAGTCTGCTCGTACATGAGTCTTGCTTGCAGTGGTCCCAGCAGGAGCTTGAAGAGGACTGTGTAAATTGTGAAACAAAGGGTGCATAGTTAACGCACGCCAGAGGTGACCATTTGTGGGGCTACATAATGCTGCAAATCCCACATGGTGGTGAGGCTGTGAAAGGGCAGAAGGACCTCAGAAAGCTACAAGAGCTTTCCCCCATGCTTCAGGAATATGTGACTGTTGGCACTGAGCATGGGCTGGTGCACCAAGTCACGAGTTTAACCTAAAAATGCGGAATAAGTAGAAAAAGACATGTAGCTGTTTGGATTATGCCCACCCAAAGATAAATTAAAGGGAAGATTAAACTTAAAACAAATTACAGTTGTGAAATGAGGTAATCAGAAGTGTGAACGTGTCAGTATTGCGACAGCCACATGCCTTAATCTGGTGCTTACAGGCATACCCATTGGCACATGTGCTGTCAGAACTATTACATGATCACATATAATGGTTTTACATGGGGTGCCTACCTTGTTTATCGAGTAGTCTGGACAGAGATTTCTGGATGAGACAGATGATCAATAATTAGTTTTAACATTATTTTCTTAAAAAATGAGCCTTTCGTTATTTTCTGCTGGCCAGTCCTCTCTCTAATGACTTTAAATCTACTGGGCAATCTGATCTAAACTTGACGGAGGGAAGAGGGGATACTGCGTGTCCTCAGAACATCACTGAGTCGGCTCAACCAGCATATTAGACATCAGAGAATCACTCGCTCAAAGTGAAGCAGGTTCCATTAATACTGCATTTCACAGTCTGTTCAGGTTTGTCACTCATAGTGCTCCTCATACGCAGTCCCAGCAGCAGGCATACACCAGATTATGAATTTTCACAGGGCCATGGATTTTCCTCTGGCAACTGCTACTCTATCAATTGAGTACCTTGCAAACACAAAGTAAGCTTTACAGTGATAAAGGGAAAATTAAGTGTTATTATCTGCACGCTGTGGAAGAGGATCTAAGGGGATACAGTGCCATGGATTTTGGGTGCTTCAACAGTTATTTGTATAAAACAGGGCACAACTAGATTTTTCTGATGTGCCAAGCATTGGCCATTCTCAGACAGAGCTGAGACAAGTGAGAACTACTGACAGGACCATCCATCCCGTGGACTCGGAGATGCACGTCTCGCAGCACTGCTCTTTCACTCTGCTGTGTTGTATGAGCGTGTCTCTGCTGGAACATGTGCTGTTTTGTGTGACTTGCCTCACTCCTTGTAAACTCTACATAATGTAGTGGACTCAGCTGAGGCTGGAAACTGAAGAAATAGGGAATATATTACAGCGTTTTCAACACAGAGTGGAAATTGTGGAAAGGTGAGAGTTTTGGCACTGAGAGCGTAAAGAACAGCTTACTCCACTTAATAGCAAGCTATGATGAGAAGCAGTTTGTCTGCTGTCAGTATCTCACAGACCCTTTTGCTCTCCCATCCACCTTTCTCCAACTAACATTCCTGAATCCCTGTGAACTTTTGGTCTTCCAAGATCCATCTCACAATGCCAAGGCAGGCTGATGGAATAAAGCAGAACTTTGTCCTTTGGCACCTGTGTTTTTCTTATATTCCTTTCTTCTTCTTTTTTTTTTTTTCTTTTCCCCATGGTAAAGAATCTTTGCGGCAAATATTTCTCAGGCTTCTCTAATGGGCCTGTCTAAAGAGGAAAGGAAAAAGGAATAAAACAAACATGAAAACTTTTGCAAAGATGAGACCAGGAAGGTATTTATTGCAGTAAAAATATGGTAGGATGAACAAAAGGATCACTCTGGAAAACCTTGCTGGTATGGGCATCTCCTCGATGTCACAGGTTACTCACTTGTGGAAGATTTTCTGGGATCAGGATACAAAATATTTCTCATATTTTGGCTACTTCTATTAAACCTGTCAGCTCAAAATTACCAAGATTTATGAATTAATATCTAATAGGTCTAATTCACTTATATATAAGGTCGGCTATAAAATCTACTAAAAGATATATAATATATAAAATCTTGATCCAAATAGGCAGTTGGATGCTGCAGCATGAAGCTTATCTGTCCTATTCCTTATACAGGAAACCTTCTGATATACGATTCTTTTAATCACCTATATAGCATTCCGTCACATATAGACTCAAATCAGCAACTTTGTATAATTCTGTATGAAGTCGAAAAAGGAGAAAGAAGACGGCACATATTTTGCTAATATGGTTATGAAACCGAAACTCTTAAAGCTGATGCTGAGCTATTTCAAGTTTTAGATATACATAACATTATGCAGTCAGAAGGAAGGTGCCTCATCCCATATTGCAGTGCTCTTGATATAATTAAAATTTATGTGCAATATTTTATTTAATTTCATAAAATTAATCCAAGAGCAAAACTGCGTGATCTTGTATGGCAACATAACTTTGTATTCATGGCTGATTTTTTCCCCTTAACACAGAAAAATAATGTGGGTTGATGCAGTGTCCTAACACAATAGGGGCTAATGAATAGAGCTTGCTGCACTCAAGAGACTGCAGTTCAATTACTAGTGGTGCCAATCAAGTCAGAAATATTAACCATGGTAACAGCAGATTTGAGTTGCGTGGAAAGAGGCAGTGGCTTCTTGGGGAAGATCGCCTCTTGGAGGGAAGGGGATGCTCACAGCAAGAGTTGCAGAAGGCAGGAGAATGCTTCTTTGTGGCAAAGGAGAGCAATACTCAGCTCATGCTACAGGGAGCTTTGTGCTGTTTGTGTATGTTTTCGTTGCAAGTGTGCTTGCAGTAAGTGTGACTTAAGTAAGTGCCCATACTATCTGCATAACCTATAGAACTGTATTTCCTACGTATAAGTGTACAATGTATTAGTTAATCATGTGAAAGACAAATTTCAATGCAGATTAGGTCCTAAGCAGAAGTAAAATATTGCTGAAGTCAGTGTGACTGGGCTGAATTACACCAATCGAAGCTGTAGCCTTTTATGAGGATTTACTTAATATAGTGCATTTGTTCTGCTGGCTGATGATCAGAGTGAGGATCCCTTGATTTGATACAATGGCAGTGTTATGTATTAGTAGCATGAACAGGAAGCAGCTGGCGTCCTGTTCAGAAAACAATTTCAGTTTTTATTGCAAAGAACAATATTGAAAAACAGTGTGTGTGTGTGTGAGGGGCCTAATCCTTAAAAATGGGCGAGTTTGGATACTGTCCCTTTTCATTGACTAGTCACTTCTGGACTAAATCTAGATTTGTCTCTTTTCACAGAAAGCTGTTCTGGTGTCGGTCCTTTGGAATACAGAGAAAACCGGCTAGAGCCCCAGAATGGCTATTTTGCACCTGCCTGCTGCCTCTCCTTCTGTTCCAGCTGGTGAGTATGCTCAGTGGTGGAGTGCTTTTCCCTTTCTCTTATTCATGAAGAGATGGCACATCTTTTTGGTCACCATCACTGAAACATTTCCTATTCTTTGTCTTGGATGCCATTAAAAAAGCCAGCTGTTGGGGATGGTTGCTGTGTTGTGGCAGCTTAGCTCCGTTGTTAACTCAAACTTTTGTAAAAATATAAGGATGGGTTTCTTAATAACTGAAGAGTAATAGCAGCCTATAAGTGAATTTGACCATGTCTGCAAAGCTGGTGAAAATAATGTATACTTAATACTTTTTTCTGGACAGGGCAGCTATATCGTAGAGGTTCCTTTTGTGTAGTTCAGGCAGCCCAGTCCCCAGTCTAGTCTTACCACCTTAGGTCTCTCTTATAGTCAAACACGGTGCAATCTAGGGGGATGTTTCACTTCAACCATCTCAAAACCTGTCCCAGGTTGAGAAGAAGAAAGGTCTCCACTGCCCAGAAATGGAGCTCAGGGACACTTCGTTAACCCACGTTTGGACTCTAAAGCCAGGTGACATGGAGTGGCTTGATGAATGTGTCCTGACAATTTAGGAAAACCAGCTGCAAATGAAGTGAGGGCAGGGAAGGCCATTTAGTAACTGAGGCTCTGTCCTGGCTGCCAGGAGGCTGAATTGTAATTCCACTTTTAACACTATTGTCTATTTGATCTGAGACAGGGTCACTTTCCATCATTACCTCCTTCTACCCCTCTTCCTCCTCCCGCACTTTGTCTGTCTTGAGTATTGAACATTTATTCAAGTGTGGGAGACAGTCCCCCTTTTCTCCTAATGAAAACTGAATCCGGTGTCTTACTCACAGTAGAAAATGTGGGCCATCTGGTTAAGATATCCTGGTAAAAACGCTCTTAAGTCATTGCTGTTTCAATTGCATAAGTGACTTAATCAGTGGAGGAGGATGAGAAGCCACTTGTCATGTTTCTTCGAGCAATGCCCTAACCACGGGGCTACACCGTGATTTACTCACTGGGTTGACAAATAAGCAATTATTGTGAAATACCACCAGAAATAGGTTGAGGAAGCTAGTGCTTAGGTTGATTGACAGTCTGTTGTTAAGACATTTGCTTGAAAAATGCAAGAACCACATTCAGGTCATGTTATGACTAGTTCAGAACAGTGCCTGAAGCCAACACAGTTTACAGGCTCAGTAGCCATTAGACTACTGGGCTATTTTCTTGTCAACTCAAGGAATATTAAAATAACAGTAAAGAGTGGCTGAATACTCTGAATGCTTAGTTCAATGTCTAGGGCATTCTCTTTGGACAAAAGTGATTTGGGTTCAAATTGTGCTTAGTGAAGGACAGAACTGAACCAGTCTCATGTGTCTGGGCAGAGCTGTAATTACTGGAAGAGAAAACGAAACCAGAGTGGTAGAGAGCAGCATTACCAGCATCCTAGCTCCCAACCCTTACTCCACTTGTTAGTACAAATTCAGAAAAAAAATTGCAATCACTGAAATTATACTTTTTGGCAAATGCTGTATAGTATTACAGCATTGATATAATTGATTTGTCATGTAATCAGCCGACAGCACCTAGCGGGTTGCTAGTAATGGCTGCTTTAGTAGGCAATGTGTGAAAATACAGGAAACAAAAAATTGGAAACTATGCACCCTAAATTGCATCCTTGGGTATTCTGGCTTCAGTGGAACATGCTGGGTTATCCAAGATCTTCATTCCTTTGCTTTCATTTTTTCTCCTTCTCTAACGAATCTTTATCAAATAATCTCAGCCATTTTGGCAGACCCATAATTGCACTATTCTCTACAGTAAAAGTTGGTAATAATTGGTAAATGAAAAGGCAACATTTCCGAATTTTTCTTCTTTCCCTCCAACAAATGCAGTTAAAATAACTGTTTTTTTGGATTCCTTTCCCCTCACCTGAGTGGAAGTGTAGGAAAGGAAATCTGTTTAATCTTCATTCTCATGCTTTCCTGATTCACCTGGCTGCTCTTGGGAATTTAAAGGAAAACAGTTCAATAAGGCAGAGGAAAATTACAACCTAAGTTTTATGCAATGTTTTAGGATAAATGAGATTCCACTGTTATTATCCCTCACCATTGCCTCTCCTCAGCTCCTGTCTGCCATATGAAGAAATGTGCTCTCTTACTAGCGAAGTATTTGTGGTAGAATATGGATTTAATAACAGGGTAAGTTTTATTTCTGACCTAATAACTAACGCTAGTTGAATTATATTCAGGCCAGATCTACCAACAACAGTATATCCTTTGTTTTTAACAATATTGCATTCTCTGTAAAGAAAGAAAATATCTCCATAACAAACAAAAAATCCCAACAGGCCAACCAAACAAATAAAAATTGAGGGCCTTGAGTCTAGTATCAGCCTCATAAATTGTTCTTCACGGTTTTTTCTTGTTTAGAAAGGTTAGGACAATAGTTTCCCTTCAGAAAATATTTGCCATCAAAGAATATGAGCTACTCAGTTATTTCCTTGTCTGAAACCACAATGCGTGATGTCCAACATGATTTCGCTGGGCCTTTTAAATGATTGCAGGTTACAAGCTATCAATAATGCTCATCCTTATAAAAGGCACAGATCCACTTTAGGTTCTTTTGCATGTCTCTCTGTCTTGTGTCTGAGTAGTCATTTACAATGGAGGCATGCTAGAATGGCAGCAATATGCTATGCTTGGTGGAAATATGCAGGATGTTCCTGTGTATGGAGCTAAGTCATTCTTTTATTGAGTGAAAATGAATTCTGTGGTATAAACATAAAAGAACATGAGCTTCACAGAGATGATAAACCATAAGTTCAGAGGCTGGTGGAGCCTGGCCCTTGGCTGGAATAAAAAGGAAAGAATTACTGTCTCGAAATCAGCAGAAGGAGCTGAAGTGAACATGAGGCAGAGGCAGATTAGAAGAGTGTGGAAATGAGAATTACCTTACTGCTGTGACAGTGATTTACCCGCACTGCAGGTACCCTAGAAAAATCGGATGTCAGAGCCCCATGGGAAGGTGCATGTCTCTAAGAGGGCAAAGCAGGGTGTTTACCTGAGGCAGGAGTGGGACAATCTATGGGCAACCTTTATCTTACCCCTTGACTTTCAGCTGAAATGCTTTCCATTCCAGAAGAAGCCCCTTATTTTAACAGGCTAAGTGTTTTCTTGTGTCTTTATCTGACCGATTGTGGAGATGACACAGACTTTTATGTCCAGTCTGCTTCAGAGGAACTGGGAACAGAAGAGGTGACACTGTAGTTAAGAGGAGGAAAACAGTACAGTGGACAAAGAGCAGCCAATACATATCAGGAATTTGAAGAAGCAGATACCAAATGCTTCCATTACCATGGTAATCATAGACATTAACATAAGTTTCAACACCATAGTCTTTCCTATTTAGTAGTGAAGAATGGAATATAAAGGGTAGTGAATTGGATAATGGAAAGCAGATCTCAGTGCAGACTAAAGGCAATCAGAGATCTGTGTGCACGTAGATCTTCCTCAAACAGACTATAACCTTGTTACCAAGGAGCAGACTCCTCAGTGCTGTTATCCTTCTGAATACAAGGAGTTAGTCAGGCTGTTGTTTTGTTATGTGCTTGACTTGCTGTTGATCTTTCCAAAACAACAGAACCATCATCTAGGCCTCAGAATCACTCAGGAAGAGTGGTTTGAAGACTTGTGGAGGTGCATAAATACTAAACTGTTGTAAATGGCAGGGGAATGATTCCATTTTTAGAAAAGAAATGTGGCTGCCATTATTATTGTTTGTATAACAGTCCTGCAGTTTCTTCACAATTTGTACAGATGTGTTCAATTTCAGTCGTTTGCCCTGTCAGTTTTTCTGGTACACGGTACATCATTTTCTTTAAGATGCCTAAGTGGTAGTGATTAGTCGTGTGTGATGAATGGACAAGGAAGCTTTACTTTAAAAGGAAGAAATCTATATGTGGTCTATATGTGAAAGTAAAACATAGGCTGTCCATTGTAAATTATATGTTGCTGCAGTTCCTGCTTCATGTTATGTTGAAGCACCACAGCCCAAACAACATTCAACATGTGCAATGGCCGTAAGATATTAAAGTCAAAGCAGAGAGCCATATATCAGAGTGTCAACGTCAGTAACACCCAGTCAGTTAATCTCTAGCAGCCTCTGGTACAAGTTAGATTACCCTGGAAGTATGTGTGCAGTCTCTCTCTTTTAGCAGGAAGTTGATGTAAGTATGAGCTTTCTGATGTAAAAACAGAAATCAGGGACTGTACTTTAAAAGCACTAGCAGTGATGCTGGAATGCTTCAGCTCATTTGGTTTGCTGAGTTTAAAGTGATGGCTGTTGAAATGTTTAGCTCTGCCATCTCTTAGTGGCTCTGCAAAGGAAGAGTAAACCATGATATGGTTTTCATTGTCCTTCAGGGTGCAAGGACCTGGCTGTGAAGGGCAGCTGATCACCGATCTACTCAGACTGGAATATCAGAAGGTTAGAGGGACTTTGGCACGAGCTTCTCAGTCAGTACAACAGAGCTGGTCTCAGCATGTAAATGGCTGCTAGATGCATGTGCTGCTATTTCTCATTTCTATGCTGAAAGGTCTCCTACAGTAACAAGTACTATGAGAACAACTATAGCTTGTACATGATTCTGGTGGTGATGCAGTTGTAGGTTAACATGTTGAAATATTTCTACATTGTGCCTATGGAACAGCAAGAGTGACCCATAGTATGGATAAATGAAGCCAAGCTTTGACAGGCTATATCCAGTAATGAAATGTGGATAAGTTCCATCAAGAATTCTGAAGATTCATACAGGACTTGTATTCCTTTCCTTGGCTTGCTTCACCTTTCTTTGCTTTTCTTTCCCCAAGAAATCAAGCAAGTTAGCAGAGGATGAAATCACAAGATCTAGACTGGAATCACAAAATCTGAGCAAAAGATATATCTGTATGCGTAGTGCCAGACTACAATTTATCCCATTAAACGAGGCAGGCTCAGAAGTTGAGAGAAGGTGACAAGAAGCAAGCCTCCCCCTCCTACCTCTCCCAGGAGGTCTCAATGTCTTGAAATAAATGGAGAAGCATCCCAGGACGTGTAAGCAGCCAGCTTGGTGCTCCCTAAGCACAGAAAAATCTAACATTGTTTCTCCTTTGATGAGGTTGGTGAGAAACTAAGTAATATGATCTACTATTATCTAGATGGCTGCTTCCTCCGACAGAGCTGTTTCCAGGATGTAGGTGATGAGGAGCAAATGGCACCAGTTCTGTGTACATTAGATCAGTAGTTTTGTATTCACCAATGACTAGTGGTCAATCAGTGAAGTCATGGGAGATGGTCTGCAGATGAAATCTGGAAATATATTAAGAATTATTTTCAGTATTACCTTTGAGTAGAAGTTAGATTATAAGAGCGCAGAGTAATTTTGATTAATTTGAATGACAACAATGACCCTTTGGCCCCAAATGCTTGGGAACCAGCTGCTGAAAGTAGTATGTCCCAAAAGAAGTGTTGCTGTCTGCATCTAGAAAATGACTGAGATAGATAGTTAAGAGTTTGTGCTGGTTTGGGTTAAAAAGCTCATGAATGACCAAGAAATTGGAAGAAGGGAAGGCTCTGTATCAGGATTTCTGGTTGTGGAAGTAAAGCAAAAAAGAGTTAGAAACATTGCAAACGAGGATGAAATCCACTGTTTGAGGGACTGAATACTACTAATAATACTATGTCATCTTGGAAAAATTATGTCACCTTTGGAATCCAGTCAGCTTTTCTGGCATTGTGATATTATTTCAGTCACATTACTTTTTGGGAATGAGCTAGATTTATGGTGTCAGCGTCCAATTTCTAGAACAACTAGCAGAGTACTCATATGTGACTTCCCTTTCTCCTTTTATTTCTCAGAAATGTCAACATTTCCCTAGATGATGTTGTTATGCATGATGAAACTTGCTCAATATTCTTGTATCTCTTCTTTGTGCTTGAGACAGAAGCCAGTGTGAGGCTCCACTGTAATGGTAGACACACATGTGGAGTTAGATAGTACAGAAGAGCACCCACAGTTACAGCTACCTGGGCTTCATACTTGAGAACAGAGATATCCACCAGGAAGGAAAAGATGACACTGCAGAAAAAACCTCCAACTTTCTTGTCCTCTTTTTTAAAGGGGTAGATGATAGAAATCCTGTTGGTAATCAGTTCCTCCAACAGCTTTACTAATTTTTTTTTTTTGTTCTCGTAACCATGAAGAAAGTTTAAATGACCAAGCCCGTATAGATGGAGGTTTTCACTATGGCAGTGAGTAGGGATTGTGTGCCCCTTTCCTTCAGCCTTCTAAAACTACCAATAGCTTTTCTAATAATAAGAAAAAATAAATTTAATACATTTAGCATTTGTGATAAGCAGAGTTTAGGTTTAAAATGAGTTGTTCCTTGCAATTAGAGACAATAGAAGGGTATGTATAATGATAAAACTACGGTGCACCCTACTTTAATCTGGCTTCATGACAGACATGTTTGCCTTGATAAACACTAACACTTAACTGTATTGACAGTGGAGCTGAGATGCCTTGCAATCAAGGATTATTTGATCAGGCAGTTCTTGTTGTACTGTACATAGCTAGAGAGTTGCTTTAAATACAATAAATAAAAGTAAAATCTTACACAAGGCAGCACAGCTTAGTAATTGCTGTTTTGGAGCTCACGTCGCTGCAGTTATTTAGCTCAGCATTTCATCTCCAGCTGCAGCACAATTTTTGCCAAATATAGATAAATGAAGTTAAAGTTATTGGCAACGACTAGTTCTGTATCCCTGTTTCGAGTTCATAGATTTCATAGGAAAGGCCTTCCTTTATTTTTGTAGCAAGCAATTGTTTTGAACTCCGAACTTCTTCACGTTCCAGTACAACACAGTGTTTTCAGTTCTACTTTATCCGGCAGATACTGTTAAACAAGAGACAATGAGCAGGTTCCCTGTTTGAGAAATACACCACATGAAATGTGAGGGAGGAACAAGCTCAGAAACTGAATCTCACTCAGCATATTTTAGGGGCTTAATGTAATCTTGATACTGAGTTTGCAGACAATGCCTTTCAGCATGGGATGTCTAACACTGCAGAGTGCCAATTTCATTAGTTTCTATGGGGTATGAGATGACCTGGTACCATGGTTTGCTATAGACTGTCCCTCTCACTACAAACCAGGTTTCTGGTTTTTTTAGACCTTCCATGAAGAACAACTCCTTCCATCCAAATTTAACAAATGAGACAATATGAATACAAATACATGTACATGATACATACATTATATTGAACATGTTCTAAGTCACTGTAGAAACATTTATTATTAAATAAACTCAAGAATTGTAAAATTTAGAAATACACTCCTATTTCTTCAGATTTGTTCAATTCTATTTCCTTCTTACTCTTGCAAACACATTAGGTTGTCACTTTTACAGCTCTCTTGTGTTTATCTGTAAACAAGTAAGGGAGGTCAGGAAATGCTGGTGTTTCCCTCTGACCCACCTAGCTGCTTTTCCTTTGATCTATGATTACTGCTGTTAAAAGGCAACCAGAAACGTCTTACTCTCCAGAAAGCAAACTCATGGAGCTTTTATTTTGAATGAATATGCATGGCAAAACACATCTCAAGAGCTGCTGTGGAATAGTCTAGATATGGAAAGGAGAAAGCACTTCCTTCTTTATGTCCAAACACTGGCCTAGAGTTTCTTTCCACAGAGTTTCCATATTAAAAGCATGTGCAAATCTTTTGTCATATGTTACTTTTGCCGTGGTAACTTCACTTGGGACCATAGCTGTAGAAGTAGTAAAGTCTAAAATTACACTGGGAAGATGCCTGAAGTTTGCCAGTAAGATTTCAAAGGGAAACCCTATTTTCAGAATTAGGAGAGCAAGCAATTTTTTTATTTTTTATTTTTTGCCTGTGAAATTTGCATGATTCATGCACAGTGACTAGTTTCAGCCGAAGAAAAGGCTTCTCCTTTTTGTGATTTCTCACCAACTTTACCGACACTGTGAGTTTCACTTCACAGATCCTATGTCACCCTTTTTTCCAAATAAAACATGGAAGGTTCAATGAGTTAGTTATAGGCTTTTAATTGAAAAAAAAATCCACAAAAAAACCCCAACCCACCTAACAAAATAATTGCTGCTGATAACACAGCAGCAAATGAAAAACAGATATTTGTATTTGCCTGCATATTATGGAAGACAGCAAATATGTTTCTTTAGCTAACACGGAATGATTTTCAATAGGCGTTATGAAATGATCCATTTTTCAGATTGCACTCATTTTGATGTCACTGTAGGAAAGTTCAGCTAAGAACATCTCTTAGCTCTTTTGAAATTCATGGGGTCTCACAATGGAGGGTGCATAACTTCTTCCTATGCTACAAATATAGTAGCATTATATATATAATATTGCTCTTATACTGGGCTTTTTCATTGAAACAGTGGAAGCATATTACAAGTAGAGCTAATTAGGAATCATGGGGTTTTTCATATAAGAAATGTTGGTGAAAACAATATTTTTTACTTTGAAAATATTTTCATTACAAAAATAAAACTTTTTTGAAGGCAACATCTTTTTCCTTGAAGATTGTCTTATGGAAAAAAGGTACCGTTTCCCATGGAGAAAAAGATTTCTGTTTCACTGAACGGCTATAACACAGCAAGAAATTTCCAACACAAAATCAGGATTATCTAATTAGGACCCCTATTTAAGCCTCATGTTCTCCCTGTTATGGGTGAATTATACGTATTTTACAAGGGAGTAGGCAGAGATGTTACTAAGTCTTTAGGTTTATAAGGCAAATCTGTGCAGTCACAACAGAATCGTAGGTTTTACATCCCTATGTCCTGTTCACAGTACTAAACCAGCTGAAAATAGTACTTTACAATATGAAGGAGAGAAGCTGGAGCTTTTTCCGGTATGATTCTCCTTTCTCATGAGAGCAACAAGTAATAGCAAATAACAGTTTTGATGTTCCAGCCAGTTTCTATAGGGTTGTCGTTCCTGTTATTACTGTTGGTGAAACTTTTCACTGGTGGATTCAGAGAGCACTTTTCTGAACAATTTATACCAGTATAACTCCAACAAATTCAGCTATCCTTAATTTATGTCAATAAATGAGGTAGCTAGGGATCAGGCTCACTGCTCTATACTGAAGAGGGGATATTTCTAAGGGCTGGATGAGTATCTCTGGTTCTTACTGTCTCTCACAGGTTGAAGTTGACTCCCTTGGATAATTGTACTTTCCCGTGGCTACTCATACATGTCATTGTCCATGTGGTCCAGAATGCATTTTGGGATATCTGAATCTAGCTGCCTTTTGCTGAGGAGTGCATCAGGCCGTGATCCCTACCAAGCCCGTTTGGGTGCCCTCTGGTCTGAGGGTGAAGTTACTAGTTTCCCAGTTAAATGTAACCATTTCTCATTCTGGCTACTTTCGTCATAATTAATAACCTGACTAGAAGGCTGATCTGGTCTCATCAGCTACGTAGCTGGAAAAGCAGAGAGAAAAAACAGAGCCTTTCTGATATGGTGGCTGCATTTCTTCGGCGTATCCCTCCTGGAGAGTGGTTTACCACAGGGTCTCCTGTTTGTACATATAGGGCTGCCCTCCCCTTTGAGCGACATAACAACATCACGATGTGAAAATAAGGCAAAATACTCCCAGGAATGTTCCTCTCCAAAGCACATGTGCATATACAATTGCACACGAGCGAGCTCATTTACACACTCAGGCAAATGCAGGCGTCCGCACACGCACAAACTCACGCCCTGTCACATTTGGCTCAATAGCCAGCGTGGTTAAATTATGTCAATAGCAGAAAGTCTTATGGTGCTGACACTTCCTCTGCCTGTAAAATATTTACTGTTCCTTTAAAACTGTGAATAAAAAAAAAGGTCAGTCTGTATACCGAACCAGGAGTAAAAAAAAAAAAAAATCCTTTTTTTATTAGAAAACACTTGAAACTTATCATGTGCAGCAGATGGGAGTAGAAAATGCAGCTTGAAGACAGTTATATAAATATATC
Organism: Rissa tridactyla; assembly: GCF_028500815.1. Classification (NCBI taxonomy): domain Eukaryota; kingdom Metazoa; phylum Chordata; class Aves; order Charadriiformes; family Laridae; genus Rissa; species Rissa tridactyla. Next base: position 109,415,685 of record NC_071468.1, on the reverse strand, counting down.
CTTGATGTCTGTTTTGCTTTTCAATTTGCAGTGAAAAGTACAAAGGTAGAGCAGAGCGCCAGTCAGGGCTGCACTGTGTCTCTTGATATCCATTCCAGATGTTGGCTAGACTTTGTGGAGCCAGGCTTATGGCACTGAGGCTGGAGCTAGTTGTCTTTTCCTCCAGGTGTGATGCTTCATGCTGATCCCCCCACATGCTAGCCTGTCTTATCCAAACACACTAAGCTCTGTGACAGGCATCTACCACCTTTTTGACCAAAATTCACCTCCCTTCCCCCCCACCTCCACGCTTTCCACCCACCCCAACTTCTTTCAGCTTGATGGGCTCTGCAGACAAGCCCACTTGTCCCTGCCTATCATTCTGTCACTTCAAAAGCAAGTCCCCCTAAAAAAATGAGCTCTGACGTGGTTCTCAAATAATGCTAGTCAGTTAGTAGCTGCTTTGAATATTCCTCTTTGTGTTTTGAGAGTGTCTGGAGGTACTATTTGACACCGAGTATGTCTGCCAAGCCTCTAATGGTAGTTCTCTGTTTGTGCATGCTTGTAAAGGATTTTACACTGTAATATTTTAACTCCCTGATTAAACATTGCTAAGCACAGAAGTATATCATAAATCTTGCAGGCGCCAACTCCATTTATCTGAATGTTAGTTACTGTCTACGGTGGGTAAACAAATTACAGCACAGTTTATTACAATATATGGGGCCACGATGTAGCTCTATTAATATCTTGTACCCCCTGGAAATATATTGTTGGCTCGCAGTCTGAATTTTCTCTCCTGAACAATTAAAAACAAATTCTGAATGGAGGGTGGGAGGGTGCGTGTGAGAGGGAGGGGGAAGCATCAGGCACTTTCGAGGGGAAACTTGCTGGGAGTAACAATAATGAGCTGCAATATCAAATTACTACTATCCTGGGTTTGAGGTCAGTACATATTGAGCTAGTTGTAAGATATTAAAGTAGAAACTTTTCTAGTTTGGAATGCATTAATGCTGCTAAAGCTGCCAGCAAAACGGCTAGAAAGCGTTTGACTTGGAGAGGGCAGAAACAAAGGAGAATGTTCACAAGCCAGAGCATCGGAGTCTCTTCCTTTCCCGGCTACAGGCAGCATGTTTGCAGAGATCATTCTCATTAACACTAGCAGGTTTGAGGCGCACAGATCCTCCACTTGTTGATAGGAAGTGAGCACTAGAGAAGCTGGAATATTTCTGAAGCCATCTACAAAAATAAATAGTCACTCCTACTTTTTTATCAGTTTTCTTAGCCTACGCAAATAATCCCAGTTATGTGTATTTATTACAATCAATGGAAGGTCTGTCTTCACAGAAATTTCTCAAAAAGCACAATAAATGACTGATTAAAGTAGGAAATTAAACCTTTAGCAATTCTACTGGGAGGCTTTTGGGAGGATTAGTTTAACCCCGTTTGCGATGGTTTGTGATATGTTTTCAACACAGAAGTGGGAGCAAAGAAAGAAGTGCTATAAGTTTTAAGAAAATTCATGGCAACCATTAAAAATAACTAAACTTCTAAAAAAACTGGAACAGGATCAAGATTGAAATAGTATGTGTAAATCCCTGTTTACTGTTGATGTTATTAAAGCATTGCTGCTGCTTGTCCTGGTGCATAGAGCTGTGGCTAATAGGCCGGCTATACCAGTGGAGCTATACCAGTTGGAAATTGCTTACGGCGGTACAATCTTGATGGTAAAATAAAATAAAGTAAGTTGCTCCCCTAATTCTGCACTAATGCCTGCAGGGGGGCTGGCACTGCAGTCTCTGTTACAATCTGACAACCCTGACCTGATGTCCAGTGGGAACAGCCACCGCTAGTTCCTATCTCCCTTCCAGGAAACTGCGAAACACCAACATTTTACAGGCTGGAAGAGAGTTCATTACTTGCCGGGTCAGGGCAAGATAATGTTCCGATGTTCTTAGCTGGGCTCCAGTGGCCAATAACACAAACACCATCCTTCATAAAAGCGATTGGGGTTTGGTAAAAATAGAAATCCAAACATTTTGACAGTTTTTGCATATTGTCAATAATGTGAATCATAACATGACATCGTATAGCAACTCTTGAAAATATGTTTGTAAGTAATAAAATTAGAACCATGGACTTCTACCCGAACAATTTGTCTTTACATCAAAAAAGAAGTAAGGCTAAACTCATTGCTAACCTTTTCCTACTAAAATCAATGCATTTAGGCCGGGGCTAAACTCAGTTACAAGATTCTTAAAGAAATGCAAGTGCTATGTTTGTGTCAGTTTCTAAAGATCTTGTGTATATACACACTTGTTGCTTGATTCAACAATGTGTTCGGTATTCTGGCCTGATCCACCAAAGCATTTAATCACATGTGCAGGCATGTAGGCGATTTCTTTCACATTAGTTAAACTATTTATGTGCTTAACGCTACGCATGTTGAAGGGCCAAGCCTGCAATGGAATTATTTGGAAAAAAAAAAAGCCATGCAGGAAAAGCAATGCAGTTTGCAAAGGTACTGTCAGGGCACGTCCCACCTCATCACTGCAAAGAGAGCCTGAAGGTGCCGAGCTCTACTTGCTCATGCTCTAATTGACTCCATGCAAGTAAGGAGCTCCAAGTATCTCTCACAAGGTGTTTAGGACATATCTCTTGATCACGGAGGTGGAAGCTTAAAATAAAGTATGTCCTGACTTCTAAAAGAATAGAAACTTTTTAGGAATAAAATTTGATTCTGCACCCTGAAATATTTTGGGTAATCAAACCAAGACTTCAGAAAGTGTTCTGATCCTGGAAGGACTCACCCTGTACAGCCCTGTGAAGTAGGGGAGTGTTTGTCAGAGGGATGCCAAATAAACCAAAGTGTAATTTCCTGTGGTTGAGCATTTGCACCTCAACTGGAACTGATTAGGAAGGTTTGAATCTAATAACTGGAAAAAGAGGGGCAGAAGAGGTCACAGGCTTGCAGAGGTTCTTTGGAGAAGTCGGTTGGCTGGCAAGGGAACCCTATGGGGACACCAGAAGATATTTTGGAAAAAGCTGAGAGCTGGGAGAGCAGGACAGGAAAGAGGGGAAGAGGCATGAACCTTTTAAAGCTGAACTAGGGAGAACAGCAGAACAGGACAGTTAAGTGCAGGAAAAGGATGCAGGAAAAGTGCAGGGACAGGAGAGTAAGAGGAAGGTTTGCCTGTAGGCTTCTCACTGGAAGAATGGAAAAGCAGAAGGTAGACCAGCTAGTGTGTTGGCCTTCTCAAGAGGCTCCCCATAGCAGGCTATGAAGAGCCATTGAAGGGCTTACATCTTAACTGGACCTGGAGAGAGTAGGGAAAACAGCATGGTGGAGACTGAGGTGAGCAGGGAAAGATAATGAAGGTGTGCAGTCCATCTTAAAATAAGAAGGTTTAAAAGGAACTATGGGAACCGACTGGAAGAGCTTGTACTTGGGATACTATGTTGAAGTACATGCTGGGGCATATATGTCCAAAGGACATAGAAAATGGCTTTGTGTTAAGACTTCAATAGATGTCTGGTAGAGAAAATGAAAAGCCATCCCAGTAAGGATGGTTTCCTCCTACGGTATCTCATAAAGACGTTTTTGAGAAAATAAAAAAGGGGAATGAGAAATGGCGGTCCTGCCAGACTGATCAGTTGTGACATGGATTATTTATCCCTTCGACCCCATTTTCAAAGATGGGAAAGAAAGTCCTTCAATATTCTGATCTATGTGGTGAATTTCAAGTTTGGGTGTCATGCATGGTGTAGAAAGCTGACCTCTTGATTTCATATTTGCAGACTCAGTGACAAGAGACAAGTTTATCAAACACCCAAAGAAGTTTGAATGACTTCTTGGAACGCTGATGATTCTGCTACTCTTTACACAGTATTCAGTGGCATAATCGTTGATGGGTGGTAGTGATGAAGATTGTCAAAAGGGACTGTAATGTTTATTGGTACTATAACACTAAACTCTGTTCTAACTATGTACTGGATTTTTGTGAATATTCACCAAACATGTTAACTGGCAAAAATATTTTGATGCATATTGTGTAATAATCATTCCAAATGTCATTGTCAAATTCACAACTGTTTGTATTGGCAATGAAAACACTATTACTTTAATTAAATCGGGGAACAAAACCCAGTAATACAGGATCCAATATTCAATCCCAATTTGATGACTTTTGAGTTTTCAAGTGCCCTGAGATTTTCTGTCATCTCTCAAAACAAAATTGCATTGGAAATAGTGTGTATCTGACTCAAATCAGTGTTGGTTTTTGCTTAGTCAGCAACAGGATTTTGGATCAAGCTTTAGAGCACACGCACAATTTGAAAGATACATTCATTAATCTTTTCATTACTACTCTCCCAGAGGTTTTCTGGAGCAATGCTGAGTTTTAAGATGGGGAGAATCAAATGAAGTAATAGGCAAAAGTTACTTCAAGTGTAGTGGCCTGCATGGTAGAAAGCATGGAAATGCTCATGAGAGAAGGAAATGAAAGGAGCCCATGGTCTGAACCACAGATGTAGTGACCAGTTAAAATCATGAGCAGAAAATCAATCAAGCAGTACTAACCACAAAGTTACAACATCTGGCTTATGAAGTCACTTATCTACACAGCACTAGAAGCCAGAATGATATAGTAGACAAAATATCATATTGTTTTCCTAGAACTTACACTTTCTTTAACCATCTACTTTTGGCCGCTATTCAAAGACGCTGTGCTAGATGGACCTTTGGTTTGACCTTTGCGCCACTGTCCTCAAGGATAGTCACAGGAACGCCCCGTCACACAGATGTCTTCACAGCATTTGGTGACAAACATAGTTGTGGGCAATCCCCACAACTCATGAAACTCACCACCAGCTTAAAAAAAAAACAAAACAAAACAAAAAGAAAATTAATTTACATTGACTAATTGTTTGATGGGAATACTTTCTTCAACTCTACATTAACTGTGAATTCATTCTATGTCTTTGTGACAAATTTTCCACAGAAGAATTTCTTTCATGAGCCCTACCTGTATTTTCCAGGGACTGTGTTTGCAGTCTTTTCCAATGGATATAATTAAATTGAAGCCCATCTTTTTTATTTCAGGAATTTAAATGAGGTTTCTGTGTTACAAGACATGTCACCTAAGTTCTGCTCATTCTGAATGCTGAAAGATAGACATGTTGACTGACTGATGCAGGTCTTCAGTGGTTTCAGTAAGTCTCCAGAGGAGACTGTCTTTCTCCACGAAGATACAGGGAACCCCAGGGATACTGAGGAAAAATATTTCAGCCAGCACTAGTGGAAAAAGGCATAAAACGCTGTTCCACTGGTGCTATGGGGAGAGGTGTCCCCAGTGCCTGCAGCGAGACTGAGGGAGGGACAGTGTCTGCACCCCTGATACGTCTGGTCACATTTCCATGTTGGCCATGAATGCCAAAAGATGCACTGGATGGTTTTCCTGCTGCCCTCAGGGAACCCACAGACTGTTTGGGTACCTGATAGATGCTTTAGAGAAGGTCAAAAAGGCCCCTCAATGTATTGTACCTTGGCACGATCCACATAAGCAGCCAAAATTCATGCCTGTGTGAAGACTGCCTGTTGTGAAGGGGAGAGCGCGTGACAGATTTACGCTCGTGACTATAACAAGGGGAGCCAGTGTGCTAAGAAAGGAACACATAGCTGCAGGCTAGATGAATTAATTTTTCTAGGACTGCGTGTGTCACAGCCTTGATAAAACTCAGTTCTCTTTGTACACTCCAAGCTGCTGTGTTTGCGTAATATTACAAGATATCTAAATGTTTTGAGCTTTCTTATGTCTCGGTAAGATTTAGCCTCTCTTTCTGGTGGAGTTCTTTGATAAGTTTTTTTATCTACTATTGTTTCAGGGAAGCAAGGCTCCTACAGCCCGTCCCCTCCTCCCCTACTTCTCCATGCACATCTTTTCCCAGAAATCCACATTATGGTCAACACAGGCTTGCAGTTTGCCCTCTCGAAGATGTGGCATGGCTGAGGTGAAAGAGACGGGTTGCAAAAATCATCATGTCTTACTTCAGCTAGCATTAGAAGTACATCTGTGGACAAAACATTTCCACGTTCAGCCTCCTGCTTCAGTTTCCGCTTTACCTTGGGATGGTTTCTGTTCTTGGGTCAGAGTTTTCTGGGTTGTCCATGACATTTCTCCAGTTTCAGGTCTGAATCACTGAGTCTTTCCCAGTTCTGCAGCTAGCTCCTTCTTTGTCTCCTCTGAAGTGATCTCAGAGGAAACAATTTCTGTAAGTCCCTTTCCTATACCTCAGGTGATCTTTAGATAAGGCGTATCAGAGGATCTGTTTCTGGGTAACTAATCTGTAGTTCAGTTACTATCTTTCCTGGGAATCAGACTTGAAATAACCATTTGCTCTGGATAGTTGCCATCTTTTATCCAAATGTGCTCCATTTAAATGGAGGATCGTCAAAGTTTAATGGCTCACTATTTTTAGCCATGAGCCAGGTGCAAGCAACTTTTCTGTCACCTACTGTGGGTTTTATGTCAATATGGAAGCAAAGGATCGGAGGAAGGAGATGAGTGTGCCACATTCCTGCTGGAACTTGTATCCTGACAGATGTCCATAAGAAAGATTCCAGTGTCAAGAAGAAATCATAGGTAGAGAAATTCCCCAAACTGTCTCAATCTGAAATGCTGTTTAACCATATGTCTTGTTATAATTAGCACTGGTAAGATGCACATGTTCCAGATCTGAGTTGATAAAATATATTCATTTTGATAGGATGATTTTATAGAAATCTAAAATATTTTCTGCCTGAGTGTGGAATGCAAGTGTCCTTGCCAGCAATCTGAAGTCAGTCTCTTTGAGATGCAAGCACAGCCACAGAAAATGGTGCCTGACTTCACTGTGATCTCCCGTGGCTCCACCGTGGCTCCATCCCTGCCAGCAGCCTGCAAGACTCCGTCCAGCTCAACGTCCATCAGCCAAGAACAGGTCCAGTTCCCTTCAGTATGCGAGATTCTGTCTGTTGCAGAACTGACTATCCCTCGCTTCGCAGGAACATCTTTATTTATCAGTGTTATGAATCCCTGCATTTAAAACTAAAATTATTTTTGGGTGAGATAGGAACAGTTTCCAAATTAAATTATGAATTACCTAATCATCATGCTCGCCTTGCACTTGAACGCGTGCAAAACATAGATGCAAGCTGGACGGGCAGCCCATGGACTCCGAGGGATTGGAATTCACATCTTTTTCACATACAAGGTTTGGAAGGAATGAACTTTGGAAATTCTAGGTCAGCAGGTCCAAATCCTGAAAAATATTTCATCTGGGATTATAGTGGAAACATATTGAGTGAAGAGACCAGCTAATTGTTATCACTGTCATTCTTATGTAAGAAGTGCCTTCGGCTGCTTATGTGAAAGGAATTAGAACATAAATTCTTGACAACTTTAACACATGCTACCTGAATACCCATCTGCTTAGCTTAAGAACAAAAAAAAGGGGTTCATTAATGTAGTATTGAATAAATGAGACACACTGCTATATGTGTTGAAATGTGTTACAACATTTAGCACCGCTTTTTTTTTTTTTTTAAACTGTATCTTAAAAAGCCTGCTGTATTTTTCATATGAAAACCAAACAGCAAATTGGATCTGCATCTAACAAAAGAAATTCCTGTTTTGAAGTTGCAGAGTGGTGGCTGACCACTCATACACATGGGCTGACTAGAAATGTTGCTTAGAAACACCACGTTATCAAAGAGAACCCAACATCAGGTTGGAGTGTTTCCCAGACAGCCGGTTAGTGGTGATAATTTGCAATGGAAAATTCTAATATCTGTTCCAACACTTCTTTATTTTCTAGATCTTCTTACTTTTCCCTCTTTAGGTTATTTGTCATTTCACTTTACAATTTTCTTACAAATTCTGATTTGGAAGATAGCATAGAGATAGGTGAACTATGGTTTTGGATTGGTAAGTGCTTCAGCAAGTATTAAGAAAATGTTCAGCAGAGTAAAATGTATGGAAAATCCACGATGAAGGAACTGCAGTGTAAATGAATATTATTGGCATGAGGACTGACTTAGCTAGACATAAATGTATTATTTTCTCTGTATACCTTAATATTAACCACTTACTGTGGACTTTTTTTTCTGAAGATCATAAAAGAATTTACAAATTCTGGACAAATACAGGAATTATCTATCCAAACATTGCAATCATCTCCTGGGTAGAACAAGAAGATGATTTTATATTTTCAAACAGAAGAAGTTATCCAAGCAAGTCAACTAAAGAACTGTATTTGTCTTGTCCCGTGCAAGCAGGGATTAACAGACTCTCCTCATACTCCAAGGCAATTCCATTTTGCAATAGCCTGGTCCATGCCAGGACCCACAGCATCTGTCACTCCAACCGCCATGGCTGGAGTTAGGAGGAAATGGGTCACAATGGGACATACAGAGAAAAGTATTCGCCAAGCAAGTTGGGTCCTAGATAGCTTAGATTTTATACATATCTACAACTTGAATATATATGTTTTTATATATATATGTATGTATGTATGTATGTATGTATATAAAATCCTATATCTTATAGAAGAGATTTTGTCCCATCCCCCTTGAAAGAACAGCTTCTAACCCAAAGCTGAGACCCTGTGTTGACTCAGGAGGAGGAGTGCCATCTACTGAGTCTCCCACGTGAGCTTGCGCTTCATCTGCCAGGGTTTCTTTCAAGGTCCTCAGGGGAAGTGCCCAACCAGAGTACTGCAACTTCTCCTTTTCTTAAGAAGAAACCTCTTTATTAAGCATGCGTTGCAAGTTGTTGGATTTCCCCAGCAGCCCTTCTTACTGCCAAACCCAAGTCTCTTTTAGGTCTTTCCCTACTTGCCTTTAAAAAAAAAAATAAATTCAAAAGGAAATATGCAAAGTAGTGGCACAATAGTATTAAAGCTGGTTCCCTGATCAGAACAGGTGGCAAGACTCAGAGACTTTTTTGCTTCTCTCCTGTCTTAAAATAGGGTAGTTCTCTTCCTTGAAGCCACCATTGAATCATGTGCAGACAGACCTCAGCCATCTTCTGACCCTTCATTTGCATTTCAAGTTTGTTCTGAGGAACAAAATAGAAGTTTAGGTTTTATGGGCAAACAGGAATGTAGAGAATGGCAGGAGTGTGCACGTAGGAAGTTCAAGGGACTGCAGGTCCTGTGGACAATACATCGTGTTTTCAAGGCCGTGCAGAGGCATGCATTTCCCCATGGCTCTAAAACTACTCCCAGTTTCAGTGTAGTAAGCACAAATTGAAATGTTTAGGTTACTTATAATGTAAATGTCCCCTGCCAGAGATATCCTTCACGTGGGAAGGTGAAAATGAGTTGTGAAAACAGAGTGTAGAAAACTTAGATGACAACAGAATGTGAGTGAGAGAGATGCCACAGAAAAATAGTAGAAAAATGCCGATCCACACTTAAGATTTCTGCATACTCTAGAGTACTAAAATGCAGTTGGTACAGTCTATACCATAGATTAAGTTATATTAATGTTCCCAAAGGTATTAAGGAGAGGTGAGTTACCTGAAGGAGAACAATCAAAAAGCTGTGTGTCCGTACAGTGCAGGAGCTCACATGTCCCTCAGAGCTTTCCATATAGCTCGCACTTTGTCTCCAGTGTCCAAGTGCTGAGTCCCATGGTCACAGAGGAAAATGAATGCCTTGTACATCTTCCATTGCTCATATTGCCCACCTAGCTCTTATAGCCACCCACAGGTACTGCATCATGAGCAGTCACTGCCCTGGCACCACATCCTGTCCTTGTGGTGCTCAGCTGTAGGGTGAAGAGCAACACTGACATCATACAGCCACCACTGGCCGGCAGCCAGCCTGAATCTGCTCCTGTAGATGTCACAGAAAGGGATGGAAATTGCAATAGTGATGGTGACTTTTCTGGATGTCACTGTATAGTACTATAAGCTCACACTCCCAACCAGACTGTGGTGCAGATTGTGTTGAAGTAGCGGTGTCCAGGGTAGCTTCATGATTGCATGACGTGCAGCGCAGTCAGTGCTGTGTTGGTCTGGGATTTGCAGGTATGCCAATTATTGTGGTACTGATTCCATTTTGCTTCTTTCAGATGAAGCGTGGATTCCTTCATAGCGCTGTGCTGAACCAAAGGAAATTTCAGCTTAGAGCAATATTAGTTCAGGCAACTTTGTCCTGGCTTGATGACATGATGTAACTATGTCTTAGGTCTTATTAAAGAGAGGTTATCCAGTCAGGGAAGAAAAAACGTCGTATGCACTTCAGATCACCATTTATCCAGCTCAGGTTCTGGCTCTTACCACTTACCTCAAGGCATTTCCAGCAAATCTTTGGATTCAAAACTTTAAGTTAAAACAAAACAAACCCCAAGCATTTAACATAATGCACAAATGCAGGGGGAATAATTGAGATCTATGTACAGGAAGATGCCAAACAGAGATAAAGAGACAAAAAGTCAAACTGATGACAGCCTTGCTCACAAGAAATAGTGTGAATGACTCAGTCCTGAGCATGGGAATGCAGTGACTGGGGATGTGACAGCTACGGTCCTGCACTTTCCATGGCTCTGGCCCCATCCGCTGGCCTTAAATAGCTGCCTGCCACTGCTGCAGATTGATTTATCTCTGATGAGGGTTAGAACTGCTGTCAAGGAGAAGCAGGGTTTAGGCATTTCCGTTTTTTAAAAAGATAATCGTAGTTATTTGTTACGCTTCTTAGCACGTTGTGACATATGTGTGACTTTGGAGAAGCGAAGCAGACCATTGTACAATCATCATCATAGCATTTTTAGAGAGCCTGGTTTCCTCTAAGGTCAATCTACACATATATATGCTTAAACATGGAAATAAATATATATGTGCATATTTAGGGATATGTATACACACACACGCATATATATATGTGTGTATATATATATATATGCATTTTTTGAACTTAGTTTGGTTAATGAGGATTTTCCATTGGCTTCAGCAGAGGAGGCCTTCACTTAAACAGAGGCTTTGTGTTCACTGATGCTAACCTTTCTTTTGAAACTTAAATTCTGCGTGTTTGATATACACCCAAGTTTTCGCACATCTGAAGTATTTACATCCATGAGGCCACATTCAAATTTAGTCATATATTGAGCAAAAGCTCCTTGTACAGACAAAAAAAAAAGTTCTCAAGGGATAACTAAGAAGTTTCAATACTTGGGATTGTGACATATTCAAAAAATGTGTGCGGTTTTCTGGGGGGGAAGTGTATTCTTGGCAATATTTGCCAACCTGGGAACTTTGTGTTGTGTACAATCATACCAGATTTTTTATGCTCACATAATACACGCCATTACAAAACACTTCTTTGATCAGAAGCAGGCCAAATTTCTCTTAGACCATATATATATTTTTTTAATGAAATCAGAGTCTTTTTGCTGCACGGGATTAATTTAAACAATAATGGTACATTTTCAAGAAAGTGATTAAAAAATATCATCTTTCCTTTACAAGGTTAAGCATTGGTGAATTTCTTAGTAATGCAAAAACCTTCTTTCTAGTACTTTCAATTCTGCTTCAAAAATTTCTGCATCTCCTGTGACCTTGCTCATGAACCATTGAAAGAACACATTATTCTAAGAATAAATATTTTTGAAACAATTAACAAATATTTTAAGATGTACAATAGATTATATAGATTAGCGTCACTGTTCAAGTATTTTAAAGTGCTTCCGTCTCACACAATTTTAATTTTATAGCATGAGTGCTAGAAAAGCACGTGGTTCTTGCAGGAAATCACTAGGTGGTGCTATTACACATAGTCTGCCAAGTCATTTTCCTGGGTTTGAGCAAATGTTCAGTCTTGAGAAGAAATACATAAAGCACAATACTTTCTTAGTGGGACTTATAGGACCAAAAGAGGTGTTTGCTTTATGCTGCTCTGATGTCCTAAAGTTTTCAAAGTTTCTTGCTGCCAACCAGGCTTTGGTGTTGGACAAAGAACTCTGAAAGAAAAGATGTACAGCACCTATATTCAATTCAGCCTACATTCTTTCAGTGTTAGCGCATGTATGGAAGTAAATATGTAAGATAGAATATTCCCAGAGTGTCCAGGACTTTTTAATTCTTATTCACTAGGAAGCTGACCTATAAAGCCCTAAGACACTAGTGCTTAGAAAAGGGAAACATCAATATCACGGTGAGACACTGGTGACTTTTCTTCTTAAACTGAATGGTGTAATGTAGACATACTCACTCCAAATAAACCTGGACTATACACATCGGCAAGAGATATATGTATTTTCTCTAAATGGATATCAAATTCAGCACATAGGAAATGGCAGACATGTCCAGCTACCTTTCTTTTCCCCAGAAGAGTAGCCGGGGAGAGAACTGGAGCCCTGGTTCCAGTTCAGGCACTGACTTGTGCTGTTGCAGAAACCGCAGGTAGAAGAAGATTGCAAGAATGACCCAGGGTTGAGTGGCTGAACAGAACAAGAGTGGTGGTGCTGAGGGACATGGTTTAGTGGTGGACTTGGCAGTGTTAGGTTTACGGTTGGACTTGGTGATCTTAAAGGTCTTTTCCAACCTAAATGATTCTATGAATGTGTGAGAGAGATGGGCCGTTTTCCTCCAAAAGTTTGATCCTAGCTCAGTCTTGCTGAAGCTACATATTCCTTTGATCTGCAATGCCCTTGTAAAATGTGTATAACATTTACCTAGAAAATAATTATTTACTGTAATGCTTGGTTGCCTGTTTGGCTCAAATGAATAAAGTTGGTACTGCGGATTTGCCAAAGACCACATCGGTAAGCAGTTTAGTTCTGTATGATAGTATTATTGGTTGTATTTTTATCTGTGGGATATGGGAGAGAGAGGAAGAACTTTAGCATTGTGAATAGAAGGTCTGAAAAGGGAGAAAATACCATTTTAAAGTTTATCTTCATAACTTTAACTCAGCCTCTTTCTATACATTAATTATGAGAGCCTGTAACATAGCTGACTAGAAACCAACTGCCTGTCTCTCACAAAGTTGCAAGTTTTCAAATAGAAATTTTGCTTCTGGTGTTCAAAAATACCCTGATTTCAGAATACTATAGGAAATATGTTTACAATTAAAACATACCTCTGTACCAGTAGATTTTTTTTGAAAAATCGATACAGTATGATGGGCCATGTTTAATTACAGAAGATTTGTATCTTCTATTTTAAAAACACTGTCACCTTTGCTCTTTATTTAAACACGCATGTAGAATCACTGTTTGTTTTTTTTTTTTTTTTAGTGCATCAGACAGAGTATGCACTTGCTTGAAGGTCATTTGGGAAAGGTCATTCTCTGAAAGACCTTGTCTTATAAGTGTGCATGGACAAAAAGCCGGGGAGTTGCAGGAAAGACAAATGAACAGCTTTCTGGTTCAAGATGTGCAATGCCGTGCAGTTTTACTCTGTGATTACAGTTCTCCACAGAGTTCTTTTGTGAATAAGTAAACATTATTTAAACCTACAGTTATATTCTTGGCCACTTACATGCCTTCCTTTTGTATAGGGAGCATGACATAGTATGCTGTTACAGATTTACAGGAATGCCAGCCGCTAACAGATACAACTAATACTAATTGTTGCTGTGTTTGAATACATGAAGATCAATTATTCTGAGACATCTGGTTCTAGATGTCTCAAACTAGGATCTTTGGTTGGCAACTCTTCTAAATAGAAAATTTCATCTTTAATCCCTCATTTATTCCTAATTTGTAAAAAAATATTATTATTAGACAGGCTGGACATAATGCCCAGAAGGAAAAGTAATCCTATACTCAGCACATGACTTCGTGCCATCACATACTGAGTGAAGAAGGCAAGGAGAATGAGAAGAATGAGTTAAGGTCCTGTGCAAAAATACGAGGTGGTGCAGTTTACCATCTTGTACCGCCTCGTGCTGTATATTCCCAAAGGGGGATAAATTAAGGTTTCATAGACAATGAAAATTCTGTGGTTTGCAATTTTTTGAGTCATAGGTTGTGTAATACTGATGTCTTTTGTATATATGTGAATGTATTCATCAAGAAAATATAATTCCGAAACTACATTACAGTAGGTATGTGTGCGTTCAGCCAGATGTGTGTCCATCTACATTACCCAATGCAATGTAGATTCAGAATTACATTTTCTTAATGAGTACATGGAAAATCTAAACATAAAACATCTCAGGAATAGTGCTAGTTTAAATGTTTTCTGTTCAAAGAACATTTCTAAGAGAAAGAAACATCAGTCTCTGTATGAAAAAATAAAAATCTTCATGATGAGGAAAAAGCCCAACCCCCTTTCTTTGGACTGAGGAGGAAAAAACCTCAGCTGTTAGAGATCCTGAGATTTCCAGCTTATTGAAGCAAAGAAAAAAGTTTCAGACGTGACTGCTTTCCCCACACACCTTATTCATTTTTTTTTCCAGATGCTTGTAACGGAGAGGAAAAATGAGGAGAGGAAAGATGTAGTTATCTAGCTCAGTGAAATGTGGCTAGCTGGTTCCAGATTTTCCCCATTTCTGCCCTTTCATTTTGATAACACTTGCACATTCATTTGTATTTCACACAGGCCCCAGAGACCTGTAATAACGATAAGACTGTATATTGTGCAGCTGATGGAATTTTTTTTGTGTGAGATGCCTCGTTTGCCCTGCACAAAGTAAACTCTGTTCAAACGAATGTGTGTATTAAAGTTTTCAAGCCACACTATGAGTGGTAACAATTTGGACAGAGACCAGCGACTCCAATGAATGCTTGAAATTTCTTGCTTGTCATTGCTATTGTTATTCGAGACCACATTTCCAGAGGTTGGCACTTATTAGTCAAGATATTAAGGACTACATTGTGTTGTCAGGAGTAACTTTAATCTGTTACAGGGGTAGGTTTAGGGGGCACTACTATTTAGGGAGACAGTTGGTAGGTGCTATGTCCGTCTCTTGATTTGTACTAACTTCTAGTAGTAGTAATTGATTGCTGGCCTTTATATACATGGGTAACTGTACACATATGGTTAGCTATTCTGGCATGCAAGTGAAAAATGGATCCACTGCTTGTCTGTATGCTCCACAAAGGGAATATGGAGCGTAGTCATGTTACAAAATACTCTGCATCTGGAGTTAAGGCAATAGTTGCTCACAAAGGGGTGCAAGTCACACAATGGGCTACTTTTCAGTAATTACTCTTGAGTTATTTAGGCCCCAAGTGCATATAAAATGAATTAAAAGAAATAAATTTGAGTTGAAGGTATTATATCCCTCTCCTCTTAATTTCTGTGGAAACCTTTAAAAAATCCAAGCACCCTGCTGTTTTGGAGAAACAAACCTAACAGCACTGAGCTAATATACATGAACCAGAAAGAGAGATTGGCTGGTTTCAGTTCAGTCACAGGCTGAAAGCTCTGCAAAAAGTGCATGAAAATAGACCCAAAAAGAACATAACTGAGAAACATGGAAGATTCCAAATTGCTTTCCTAGTGTGGCTTTAATAGGTAGGATTTTTCTCTCTTTTCCTTCAGGAAATCTTGATTTTTTTAATCATTCTCTAAAAAGTGCCAAACCTGAAGAGCTCTGTGCTAAATTTTTTTGCCTTCTACCTTACTTCTTATGCCACATAATCTATCTCTGGCCTCTTTTTTTCATTTAGATTATGAACCTTTTGCGTCAAGGACTTTGATTCTTAATAATCAGTAAAATATTTGGTGCCTTGTAGATAATACACCTTTAGAAAATGATATTGTAAACAGTATTTGCTGGAGTGAGTGTCACACTGGCATAACAATATGCTTCCAGATGAGTGATTATAAAATTATAGTTAGACTTTCCTCCTGTGCTTCACTGCATGTCTGAAACATACTCATGTGACACCACCGCTGCAAAGGCGACACGTGAAAGTGCGGTCTGACTGGTAAAAGTGAACTGGCACAATCCCAGAAGTGTGGCTTTGGGGGTGTGTGTGTGTATGTGCGCACACCTCGGTGCGCAAGCCTGCTCGGAGTGATACTCCAGACATCAAATTTGGGATTCTTACTGTACCTCAGCAAATCCAGATCAGATTCCTTAGGGCCTGGAAGTCATGTTAGGGTCTTTTTTTTCCTTCTCGTAATTTACTGCCAGTGGTGTAGATGCAGAGGTACATATACCAGGAGGTATAGCTCTTTCCTAGGATCCACCAAAAATGGTCTTGGGAATGGTCTCAGATTGAAATGAGGCCTTCTCATTCCCCATGGATCACGTCTTTACACATGAAAGAGACTTTGTCTTGTCCTACTTGTATTTCTGGTTACATCTTTGTGTCTTCTTCTGTGCAGCCTGTTTCAGAGAGAAAGTCATATTTACTTCTGAGTCATGTATTTTCATTCTAAAAGCTATTTTTTCCACAAGCCTACAATAAGTGACCAGAAATGGATGAAACCTGTAATTTTTGATGAATGTCTGTTCAAGTTAATACCTCATGTTATCATTGTCTCCTTTGCCCTTTCTCTGCATTTCTCCCCTCTTTTTTATTCATGAATGATATTTGTCATATCCTGTCAAACAGAAGATTACATGGATTTTCTAGGGAGGAATTTTAGCTTTACTCAGCTGTGCAGTGAGCACTGTATTTTTATATACCTAATATAAAATTGCATAGCAATAAAAACCGATGGCATTCGTTCTCACTAGGGCCATAATTTGCTATGAACATGAACTTTTTACAAAGCACGAATGCAGGATCTGTGTCATGTGCTGCCATTTGCTGTGGTCCTGATGCGCGAAATGGCCGGTTCGCTCTGCCGGACAGATGCGGAGGGAAGGGCGTTTTTCTCTCCTGCATTTTTCATTTCTCTTGCAGAGATTCTTACCTGGAGGTAAATTCTTTACTTAAGCTGCAATTGTGGTTAGCCCGCTTGTGAAGAGGAGTAAGAAAACGCCTTTTGTTTCTTCACAGGCCTGTTAAAGATTTTGCTGTGGAACACTGAAAACAATTGAGTTATTGTGGACTTGTGTAAATGCCACTTAACAGCTTTGAGAGTTTTGCTGTCTTTCCTCATTCTAGCTATAGGACCTCTATAAAAAAATGGCTTGCACTAGAACTCCTAACCAAAACTAGGTTCATCTCGTCTCATCTCATTTGGGATTTCATTTCCAGCACAGAAATCAGCTTGGTTTTGTAACTCCACAGTTTTTCTGACTGAGGGGAAGTTGAGTTGTAAATGTGAACCAACAGATTCTGAATCAATACATGGAAACTGCACTGAGTTTTATATTGAGATTTTGAATCAAGGTAAAAAGAGAGAGATGTATATTTTCATGAATAAGACTGAAGAAAAGCTCCTGGAAATTATTCCACTATTTTCCTCTTTCTATGTAAGTGGTAGGTTCTTGAATAAGTTTTTGAACAACAGATAGGTGCCCATGCTTTGTCCTTCAAAGTGACCATACAATAGAAAAGATTATTAAAATTATCCTGTTTTTTATCCAGTGAGGTATATCTTGCAGGGCAATCATTAGATGTACAGCCTATGCATATCAATCTGCAGCCTGTGCTGGCTTGGATAGGGTCAGCCTGGGATTTTCTGCTCTGTATTCCCTTGGAGCCCTGGAGATGAGCATTCGGAGGCACCTGCGTGGGTCTGCATGGAGCTGGATGAGATCCAGCTCTGTACAGGCTTACATATTTACCTTTTGCCATATTACCTTTTCCACAGCTGATAGAAGTGATTTAGATAAATGGAAGGGTCGGACACCCGTGGAGCTGGGGAGCCCCGTGAGGCACCGAAATGACAGGTTTCCTAAGTGAAGCTGCGGTACCGAGAAGTGGGAAACACTGCTTTCCATGATGTAATGCGTAACAACTGTGAGTCATTATCCATTTTCAGTGTTCCTCTGTACAGTATTGTGATTTCACAGTATACTCTAGAAGGTGAGGGTTAGGAAAGTAATAACATTGAAACAACTTTGATTTGATCAGGGCAAATCTAAAGGCAAATCTTATGATTAAAAAACAAAGGAGTTTCAAAACTTATAGTTAATGGTTTTATTTGAATTAGAATCCCCTAAGATTTTGTGCAGAGGTGTTTATATACATTAAATATGATTGATGGCTGATGTTCAACAGATTATAAATAAAGAGTGGACTAGCTTCTGTGAGCTCTTTTGAATAGAAATGTGAATTCTAACACTAGAGAATGGATGGATTTCCACAGTGTGCGTATTGTTCTTTTGAATCCTACTTATCCAGGCAGAGAACTTCATGCTGCTGGTGATGAGACCCTTGCCTTAAAGCTTCCATGGCAAGCCTCTCACTTAGAAGCAGAAAAATGGCAGATTCCAGGACTAGCCTGAGACTAAGGACAACTTTGTTTCCCCGAATAAACTCACCAAAAAATCCCCTATGAGCTAGTATACATGAAGCCTCTTTGTCTCTGTTTCCTAGCAAATTAAACAACTTCAGAGCACAAACCCAGGTACCAGAACTCAGTTATCTAATTCTGTCAAATTGTTAGGCTGGTCACAGGCATGGTATTTGCCTGAGTTAACTGGCACTCTCCCAAACAATTTCCAGACAGGAATAGGGAGCTGACTTTACCCAGAGAATATTTTACATTCAGCCGCCTTGCTTTGGAGGGTAGGAGAGTTGAATATGGACACAGACCATTCCAAGTTTGTTGTCCTCAATGTTAGAGAAAGGTCCTAGGCATGTTTAATTTTGCAGAGATGTCAGTTGGGCTAATGAGTAGAACTTACTTCCTGTGTTGAAACAGTATTTGGATGCCTTGATGCAGCTTGTTGTGCCTAACAGATCGCACGTCCTGATAAGCATCCTACACTATGGCTTTAACTTCAAAGAAAATGCATGACCAACAGCTTCACTGTACATAGAGTAGGATCAGCATGCCTGAGGTAACATCAACCCTAAGTGATAAATCTACCTTACTTAGTATCCCAAATTGTGAGGCTATATAGCAGTGTTTATACTGGACTGAACTCAGGTTAAGTCCTTTTTTTGGTAGTACTTCCAGATTTTTTTCACCTGGTGTTGTCTTAGATCTGTCTATATTCATGCTTTAACCATTCCTCAGGTCTCTTGTCAAAAAAGTGTTTCTGCACTGTTTCTGCTCAAGGAATTACCTGGCACATAGTCGTTCAATAAGAAGATTTTACTGACTTTCTAGAGACCAATTGTAAGAGACTTTTATGCCTATTACATGAAAGATAGCCTATACAAGACGTCATGGTTGTATTCCTCCTGCTGTGATTTTTTTTTTTCATCAACTGTAACCTATAACTGATTACAAGTGAAAGTTTAACAAGTCTGGCATACTGACTCTGATGTCTTTGAAGAACAATATTTGGTTCCCATTTGTCTGATGCTGACAGGACATCCTCAAATGAAAACCTTCCTACAGAAACATTCAAACTTTGGGCAGTGGGTTAAAAAGGCAGTGGGGTTGGATTCAGATCTGAATGTTTTGCTTGTTCTATCCCATATAATGGGCAAATTAAAGCTTAAAGTCCAAACGCCTCCATACTTTGTCAGAGTATAAAGTGGGACCTGAACTTTGCTGTTCAGACCTGTCTCTAGTTAAGAACACAGTTTATTCAGGGAATGTTGTGTATGAAATCACTCTTGGAATATGACACAAAATCAGAGGAAAATTATATTATTTTAAATGCAAACTGGGCAAGAAATAAATTGTTCCTGACCTGTTTCTATTAAGGAGCTCAAACTTGATTAATTCTTGGCCTGGATGTTCTCTTACCTCCAGCAATTACATGCCACTATTACAGTGATTATTTTATAAAAGCTAATAAACACTATCTGGAGTTAATATTTGCTCCCGAGGAAAGTTTGCCAAGAGCTTAGAAGAAGTTTACAGAAGATTTTGCCCATTAGGTTTGTGTACAACATTTGAAATGCCAAAATCCTTTTAGCATCATTAATCACAAAAATGCAATGTAAAAACAGTTGTACCTAATAAAGCTGTAATCTGATACAAAAATAGGCAAACCCTCAGGAATTTAACACAATAGGCCAAACATTGTCCATTCCAAATGAGTTCCAGTAATGCCACTATTGACTCGGCTTTGAATAGCCTTCTGCTCTTTTAAAACAAATATATATAGATAAAATAGGATTTTATTTTCTACAGTACAAATGCAGCTGTTATTAATCAATTCTTTCACAAAGGATACTGGCTAATGCAGTCCAGGAAAGCTATTTTGTCCAGTTTGCCACAACTTCTTTCTTGTCCTCTAAGCCTAAATCTTGCTCTGTCTTGATGTCGCTGGGGTCTGGCTGCCCTTGACTCATGGGCTGCTCATGTGTAGGGTTCACTAGGGGCTGAGTCTATCTGGCCATGGGGGAAAACCAACCATCTCTCCAGATTTCTGACCACAATACAGAGCAAGTGCTGTGGGGGA
This sequence comes from Rissa tridactyla, assembly GCF_028500815.1. Lineage (NCBI taxonomy): Eukaryota > Metazoa > Chordata > Aves > Charadriiformes > Laridae > Rissa > Rissa tridactyla. Next base: position 109,395,288 of record NC_071468.1, on the reverse strand, counting down.
CTGCCTATTGTCATGCAATGGTCCTGCCAGAAAAGGGAGCTGGGGCAGTGATGAGAGGGAGCTGGGTTGTCTGGGAGCAGATATATTGCCTCCCTGCAGTTTGACCCCTGCATAGTCTCTCCCAACAACTTGGAGCTCCAAATGTCAGAGGGGAAGTGACATTTTAGCCAACAAGGCGTCACTCCCTTGCCTCCTACTGTACTCACCTATTCAGTGGCCACGTCAGCTTCACTGTCTGTAGCCTGCAGTTATCATTTATCATTATGTACCCTATTTTTCAGTTTTACGTGGACTTGCTTATTAAACCAAACACACTTAAGAATGAAAGCAGTACAAGTTTATTGCAGCCAGGCAATGGGTTAAGCTCTTAAGTAAAAAGTTGGAAAGACATTTGCAAAAAGTAAATAAAACATCAGTTCAATAGTAGGATACATGCATAATAAGATAAGATCTGTTCTTATTTGTTTAGTCCGACTCATTTTAAGCTGTGTCTCAACAGCCCACTGTTCACCTCATGGTATGAATGCTGGACCTTTTCAGGATCTAGATAGGAGCCCGATAGGCTTCCCTTCTGAGTTCATCCTTCCTGTTCAAGATGACAGTCTTTCTGTCCTTTTCTTCCTCCCTCTTTCTTGCTTTTTAAATTAAGTTTCCTTAGATAGAGAGCAACATATTTTGATAACTCACATTTTTTCTTAGCCAATGGCAGCATAGTTTTGACAGCTTATAAGCCAAATTTGGTTTTAAGAGTTATTTTGACTTGGCTATCTTTCATTCTCAGATTCTGACTCTCCCCACTTCTCACCTTCTCCAAGTCTGCTGCTGAAGCCTTAATTAGCTCATTTTTCTCTGGTGAGGATAGTTTAAAAACTGTGTTCACAACATTCCATGAATTAGATATGATAAAAATTATTATTTTTGCAATACTGTTGTTATTCCAACAGTTCAGATATTGGAGACCACATGTGGCACATTAATAATGTGGATGATAGACTGTTAACAAAGTGCATTGTCCAAGCTAATTACTTCCATGCCTTTTTTTCTGTCATAAGGATTTCCTGTCATTTCAAGAGAGATGGGAAAGCTGGATCCCTTTCCTTCTGATACTGACAACAAGAAATCAGGAGCAATGCTGCATTGTCAGGTTCTTCTTGCACGAAGAAGGAAGTAAAAACATCTTGTTTGGCTGAGGAGAAGGCTGATACCATCAGCTATGACTCTCATCCTTTTTCTTTTTGCAGTCACAGTTGGAAATACGCGTTCTGAGGAGCTTTATGGTTCTCCTCTCCTGATAAACATGAGAAACTTGATGCATGGGAAAATGGGACTTGATGATAGCTTGACACTTTCACACCTTGAGAATCAAACTCGGATCTGTCAGAGGCGCATGCTATGAATATGCTGATGAAACATATCCCACACAGAACACATCACAACCCTAGTTAAGAGGCATTATATTTGTCTACTACAAGTTATTCTTTCATCCAGCCCGCGCTGAATTGCATCAGAGAGTTCTATAATAAGGCTCTGACCACATCATAAGGACAACATGGAGCAGATGATTTGACACGTGAGAATATGACAACACCTAAAACCTTGTGCCACGTTGCTGGCCCTGGGACAGCACTAACTTACGGTATTGACACGTGTATCTCCCACACACTCTACCAGCATTTCAGGCATAATAGCGACAGGTCTTCATTTGCAGCTTTGTGGCTATGATGAAATCTTTCGCGTACCTGATGTGCATACAGTTATCTGTATCACTTTTTCATCTGGAAAGGCTATCCAGTAGTCACCAGTAATTGACGCTTACCAGCGGTTATGTAAATTAATCTGTCAGCCACAATCAAAAGGAACAGATAGAAAGCTGCTCCATTACAATTCCCCCATTTCTAGCATTTAACATTCTTCTGTGGAGTTAGATTTTGGTCTGGAACAGTGCAGTAATGTGAGTTGATAGCAAGCTGGGAGTGAGCCAGAAAGCGAGTGCTTAACCCAGAACCAGCACCTCTGGGAGTAAAGACTTCAAGAATCAGATGTTCTGCATTTATATTGCTTCCAACTTCATACTGGGGGAGGGAGAGAGATGATGGAAACCATCAATAAGTTCAATTTTCATTTCTTCTTTAACATTTCTTTTTCCACACTTTATCCAGTTGGGAATTTCAACACAAAACCCAGGACCAAGTTCTTAGCCTCACAAGCTGCAGGCTAAAAAGTTAATGAAATATAGCTCTAATTTTAGAAATATCAGTTCATTTGGGGTCTTTCTGGCAGGGACAATGGTGCTAGGAAGCTACAACTGGAACGAACCTGGAACTGACAGCAATGATGCTTTTTGCTTTCTGTGTGTGAGACTTGAGATTTCAAGGCTGCCAAATATCACGCATTCCCACATCTTAACGAAGTGTCACACACTCAGCCAGGCTCCAGGGAATGATCAAGTTGGTCATCAGGAGATTGTGTGGTTCTTGCCCAGTCTTATCTGAGATATGGTCTCTATCACATTTTTAATAGCACCGATCCCTTAAGGCATTATTTTCTCTGAGATTTTGCTGTCCACATGGTAGGCAACATGTATCTTGTATCCTCACTGAGACATGTTTCTTTTTCCCCCATAATTTAAACCAGAATCCATTTGATACTGAAAGGACATGCTTGCTTTTAGTGCATGAAAACATAATAGAGAAACAATGTTCTTGTTTTACATAATACATTTCTCTATTTGAGTTCCTTGCTCTGTGCAGTTCTGTGGATGAAGAAATATTGCCCTGTTTGTTATTTGTATTGTTGTGGCACCTAAGAATGACAGTTCTTGACTTCATTATGCTTCACTGCACGGAGAGAATAGGAAGATCTCTTTCTCCAAGAGCTTGCAATTTAAATACAAGGCAAGAGGCAATGGGTGGATACAGATGGAGAAGCCTGGAGAAATGAGAATAAAATACTGATTGGCATGATGGGGAAAAGAAGGAAATATCACAGCTTACCCAGTGCTTAACTGCCATCGAGTCTTCGGTTTCAAGGAATGTAATGAAGTCATTTTTGGATGTTTACCGGGAGACCTTTTCAAGTTAAGCAGCAGTACAAATCAGGCATCAGAACACTTTTGTAATCCCATCATTGAGTATAAGACTGTTTGCCTAATGTGATTTATGAAATACTTAATGCATTCTGAAATCCATGGTGTAGCAATGAAGGAACCACTTCAGAGCTGCTGCAGTTGAATGTATTTACATTGCCAACTTGTAGCTCTGTATCCAGAGGCACTCAGTATAGGAAACGGACAAAGGAAACGTCCTCCAGGGAGGCAAAGCACCAACCTGAAGAAGAAAGCATGAATAACCCTTGTAAGAACTCATATTAAAGGATATTGACAAATACTGAAATCTGTCACACGTTTTCTTTCAAATCCTTCTAGGAATATCTCACCAGAACATTTAGAATATGTTCAAGGGTATAAAAATAGCACAAATTAATAGCAACTTCTCAAAAAATTTAGGCTATTAAGTTTACCTGGAATATATTAAAGCAATTCCAATGTTTTTAACAAGGATTTTAGCAACGATGTTATTCTACTCACATCACTTCTCTTCATAGCTTTTTATTAGGTTATATCTAGGGGCCTGGTCTCTGCTGCCTTCTTTCAGACATCTATTTTGGCTGATTTAAATGTGAAGAAGGACAAAAAAACATAGACATTCCTACAAACAAGAGCTTATTTTTAAAAAATGAGGTGTCATGTATACATTAATTTAATCTTTGTATGATTTTCTTTGGCATGTTGCTTGCACTTGGGTTTCATATGGTGTATCACAGCAGTTCAGTTTACAAACCCAGTTGTTGGGCTGCAGTTGGTTGTAAAAATTCTAAGAAAATGCTGCAAAAGAGCAAGTTTGCAATCTTGAGAGAAGTAAGTGACAAAGATGTTCTTCAGGAGAGATAAGGCTGGATTCCTGGGGCACATTCACTGTGTAAAGACCTTAATCAGTAATTTATCTCAATAATAGATTGTCTTTTTTTTTTCTTCTTCCAATACTTGCTCATTTCACTTCTCTGTCTTTTGGTGCCCATCAGTGGAAATGTCAGGTCACACATCATACATAAAGAAGATGTCACACTTCTGAAATTCATATACATGCTGTCAGCTCCTTTTTCTGCACAAGAGCTTTGTAGTCATGTTGCACTGGAGACATGAGGACTTGTTTTCATGATGGCTTTCAAGCAATACCCCCTGAAATATATGGCCTTTTGTGTATGAAAAAGGCCGTTTACACAGTTGTGTAGCAAAGACCATATTTTCTTACATTTAGGAACAAAGACATGTCAGGCTTTATTGAGCACATCACTAACTATATAACTAGCATTAAACACTCTATTTGCAACTGTTGCTGTGTATTTTGTGTGTGATTATCACCCCTAGATCTGCATCCTATAAAAAGATATTTCTGTTTGCTTAATTATAAAGCTCTTTATGAACAGGCTCATCTGTAAATAGCTTGGTGCAGCTGAAATAGAAATATAATTATAATGAAGGCAGATGTTTCTGAGATACTTCTCATGAAACTTGTTCTGAATATACAAAGGAGGAAGGCTTTTCTAACTGGTGGTGTGTAGGCCAAATGTGGCCTAATCATCCAAATGTGTTGGGGGTTTCACTTTGGGGGCAAAATCTAAATAATAAGAACAGCAGTAGCAACAACAACAACAACAAAAATAGTAATAATATTTCTAAAACCATATACAACTGCCCTCTTACTGGGTAAACATTCTTCCTGAACACTGAAGGAGCAAAGAAATAATTTTTGTAGCTTATCTCTATGGTCTAGTTGCTAGAAAATGCTGGACTTTTCTTTTGCAACACTTTGTTAGAGACTGATGAAACACTCATGGAGCCACAAAGTTTAGGGTCATTTGTATACAAATACAGCACTCCTGCCTGCCTCGTTGTCTCTGCATGTGCTCTTAAATTATTTAAATCCTGTCAGTGAAATAATGAGATGATAATTTTTTTTTTATTGTTTTGATATCTAAGAACTTATAAAACCACTGAATCCTATTTCCAATGGAATTATGCTCTTTAGAAAATTTTGTCTTTCAGTCAAACCACAGGCTTCCTTCCCCCTCCCTCCCTTTCATCACTTGCAGTAAACGCGTGTGCTACAGCGGCTGGCTGATAGCTGTTCATCCAAGCCTGCGGTCCTCACTTCGGCACATCCTGGTCAACTCTCATCTGTCCCATGTTCAGCGACTCACCAGCAGAGCCAGTCTCTGCCCCAGTCATCTTACGATTAGGCAGCCCAGACAGATAAAGCCATAGGTCCTAGGTTGCTCCTCTGCAAAACATGCACAGGACAGAGATTTTCTAGCCTGGTTGGATAATTTTGCTCTGTATTTATGGTATTCTTTAATGGAGAAACAATAAAATATCTGGTATTTCAGTGTATGTGCATCACTTCCATTAACAATAACAGAGTTTACGTATGTGCTGAGGATGTGAATGAAGTGCTCAGACTGTACATACTCGTGCCTGAGGCCAAGCCTTGGGGCCTAACAAAGCAGCCTGACTTTCTGGTCTCTTCTGACCCCAAGGGACTCAATGTAACTTGTCTACACATAGAGGTTGGGAAAAGACAGAAATAAAAGGTGTTGCACTTTGCCAGAAAAGAAGTATTCAGCAGTAACTCAAATATAGGCACTGAGGTTAAAAGTGATGGACTGCTTGACGCCACAGAAACACATTCTATTAGCAAAATGAACAGTTTTATGCAGAACAAATGCTCTAAGAAAGGTGATTACAAATATGTGTGCATTAGGAATCATACATGTTGTGAAAGGAAGACAAATTACCCAATTGTTTCTCTTTTATGAATGGGAAACTGAGGCATAGAGATACGATTTGCTTGAGGTCTCTCTTTTTCTCTTTTATACACATACAGATACACATAGAAACTCCAAAGGAAAATGGGAGATTTAACTTTTGACTCCTTTGCAAAAGTTCATTTTTCTACATGTGCTCTAAATTTTTGAACGGCACTTCTCCTCAAATTCCTATATCTATAAAAATGCCATCCACAGAACTGCTGCTAATAGAATCTGCCAAGTCTGTGGCGGTCATTTAACCTACCAGCTGTGAGGCGTACCTAAAGCAGCTCTTTGCATCTTCGCCCTCACCTTTTTGCCCGCTCTTCACTGTCCTTGTTAGCCTTTTGCTTCTGAGAAGAACTTCTACTGGAAATTGTATCCTTATACAATGAAGATGTTAAAGGTTACCCTACCTACAGACTAAAGGAAACCATTTAATGGCTAGCCCTTGTCCTTACTGGGGAATAAGGTAGAAAACATTGTATTTGAATTTGGGCATACATGAAAACTATCTGAAAGTCCCTTTCACTGAAAGAGAAATATTAACTGTTTTTCACATTTCCCCGTAATTGCTTCTCTGAGGCATTGTTGCCTTCATTAGCTCTTTCACTCTGCTATATCATGAATATAATTTGTTTTAGACTAGCACGTTCATGAAAAAAGTCCCAAACACAAAAAAATCTCGATCAATTTATTTTGCAGCTTGCTACAGATTCTGAAGTATAGGGCAACAAGTTTTGAAGAAAATCTAAGTGTGTCTGACTTCTTAAAACAATTTGGGTTTTGTTTTCCACTTTCCTGTATTGTATTCTTACCTTTGTCGTGCTGATGACTGAAAAAAATGGAAGAACTTCAGCAATGTCTTTCATGAGAGCCTTCACTGAGCCCAGTTTTGCAAATTTTTGAAATAAAAGAGGCTCTTTCTGAGGTAAGCTTTTTCTTATTTGTTCCCAGGATGCAGAGAGGGACATGAAGACGAAAAGAACTACATGGTTTCTGGATTACATTGTCTTCTTTAAAAGAAGTTGTAAATGGTCCTTTACCACTTGCAGAGACTGCTGTGCAATGTCGTTAGCAAATCTGTGCTTTTCAGAAACGAAACAAACAAAATTCCCTTTAAAACAATGAAAGATATGTCCCTCTATTTGTCCTGCATGACAGAAAACCAGTTTTCCAGATCTAGAAGTTTCCTCAGGTCTAGACCTGTCTAAAGCGATGATGATTTCAGGCACCAGTTTCCCAGTTGCCTCCACATAACCAAATCTCTGATCTATATAAAGTGTAGGTGATGGCATAGATGTGCTTGTAAGACTGTGGACTGATTCACTATTCCTTTATCTAAACAGGTATTCCTGATACCCTTAGCTGCTATTGTGGGTTGTACATTGCAGTGAATTGTTGCATAACCAGTTGGAGACCAGTAATAGCCAGTACTAGTGCTTACTTAGTCAATGCATACTGTTAGGGGTCATAAGATGGATGTGGAATGAGAGGAAACATGGTAGGATAGCTAATAAAACTATCAAAGTGCCTCTAACATTGTATGCAAGACAATAGGGAAACTGTGGATAGAGGTGGAGTAGATCCAGTACTGAAGAGCTGAAGACCTTTATTATGTTGACGGCTCATTTACTTTGGGTACGGCTGATTTGACTTAGAATCATAGAATTGTCTAGGTTGGAAGGGACCTTTAAGACCACCAAGTCCAAGCACTAACCTAACACTGCCAAAACTACCACTAAACTGTGTCCCTAAGCACCACGTCTACCTGTCTTTTAAATGCCTCCGGGGATGGTAATTCAACCACTTGCCACTAATATCAAAGAACAGATACTTTCTCCATATACTGAATATAGATTATTTAATTACAGCAGTGGTGATCTGAGTCATATAATTTGTCATGTTTTGTTTTTTTCCCTCTCCCTCTAAATAAATAACTGAACATTTTAAAAGAAGACTATAATAAATGATGTATAATGAGGTCTTTAGCAGTTTTGGAGAAAACGATTCATGCAAAATAATATCACACTGTGATTTGTGAACATTTTTATGTACATTCAGCAGATACCTAAATCATGTAAATAATGAGCTTGTTCCCCTGATGTATTTTGTAATTTTGTATGAAAAATCAGTGATTTCTTTTTCTTGACCTGTAATAATCTGTGTGCAAAAAATATTTGATCCCCAATGTTAAACTCTGTGTACCTCAGGATTCTCTTTATGCCAGTGCTTCTTTGCATCAATTTTACAATATGAAGTGGACACAAGTTAAGAAGGATTTGGAATATCCTGCTAGAATGGGGTAATAAAGCCTGAGGGTAACTAAATTAGGCCTATGTTTTGAGGTCAACTCTTAAGAGAACTGTTTTCTATGCAGAGTGTCCTTTCAGTTGCTATATATAAACAAAAATCCTGAAGATATTGATTGCATTATATTGTGCATATTATTATTATATTTCATTTATTTATGTGTTTATTCTATATAAACTTCTAATACCAACATTATATATTGGTTATATAATATAAAATTATAATAATATAATATTTATATTGTGTTAAACAATATAGTATGCATTACAGCATATAATTATATAGTATTCCAGATGCTGATAAATCTATATGAAGTCAGGTTTTTACCACCGTAAAGCTACTGCAGCAGGAAGGTTCATCTGTAATCTGGCTGAAAAGTTGTATCCTGTAAAGAAAACTCTTTCACCAAGGAATCTGTGCGCTACAATTGTAAATTTTTGCACTTGTAGGACACTTCAAGGAGATAGGATCTGGACCACAGCCTTCAGTGGTAATGGGCAGAGCAGCTGGGAAGGGGACAAATCAAAGAGGTTTTACAGTGTGGGATCAGGAGGATTGCAACAGCTGGGGAGGGTCAGGCAGGTTATGACATTTGGGGGAACTGTTGGGTAGGGAGCTCTTCGGTGAGGAAGGATGAGAGTTATGGCAGCTGGAACTGAGTTGGCGTTGAGACTTATGATCAGGAGGAATTGGGAACAGTATAGCATCTGGAAGCTGATCAGGCAAGGGGCTCATATCATCTGGGGGATCAGGAAGTACACAACAGCTGGGAAGGGTCAAGCAAATACCCAACACACATGGAATTGAACAGCAGGGCCTGGTGCCACATACGGCTTCTCACGTTGCTTTTTTATGTATTGCTGTTCTCTACCTTTCTGTAAATTTCCCTTAACTCATGTTCAAAATGTGACTTTGTGCAAAAACAAGGAGGTAGGAGTAAACAATATGAATTTCTACTAAGAAGAAAAAAACGTGGATGGCCCTTCCCAACCACAAGGTGGCTTGCCAAAGCCCACGTAATTCTAATCATTGTCTAGTGAAATATTTCCTTCTTCAGCCCTATTGCACCCACTGCCCTACTGGCTGAAGTTTTTTATAGTTTTTTCCAGGAGCCCGATTAGCCAGAGGAGATTAACTTTCTCCTCCAGTGCGAGCTCAGCATATGGAGGCCCAATTTTTGGTGATATTGATCAGCGATATTGCGTGGACTTCACAGCAAACACTGATGGTGCAGCAAGAACAAGATTCATGTGTCCTGCTTGGCTTACACCAGCTCTGGCTGAACTGGTGTTTTGTCTGTTACTCAACAATTTGTTTACTTAGCGCTTTCCCTGCCTCGATTGCGTTATTAGATACCACAGGTACGGTTGTACATTTGTCAAATTTTCCTTAGAGTTTCTACTTCCTATCTGAAGTTTATTATTTCTCACATTCATGTCCTTCACCAGTGCCGTGGCTGTCCTGTCTTTTCGTCCATTAATTCTAAAAGTGAGATCTTTAGGAACAAATAACCATACTTCCTTACTCTCCATAGCTTTACCTTCCTCTTTTTGTCATTTCTCTATGACCTTTGCTAACATTCCTAGAAGAAAAGCCTCTTTCATTATACCCTCTCCTGTCTGCAACCAAGTGTTTTGTTACATGCTACGTTTTGATTGTAAGCTCATTTTGCAGGGACCTTTTTTTCATTCTGATTTAGGTAAGTGCCTAGCACAATGCAGTCCTTCACAATAGGTCTCACAGGTACTAACAAGAATAATAAGTGATAATAATGAGCTCTGTGAAAGTCCTGATTCTTTGCAAAGCTTTGACAAAGTGGGAAATGATGTCATATCCATCAGGCAGTTGTGACAAATACGCACAGGGCGGAGGGTAAATTGTTGTTTTACCTCTAGAAAAATCTGTAGTACTCTCTTGTGTTTTCCATAGCTGCTCATATTATTTTTTTCTTCTATAGGCTCTTATTGCTTTCCAGACATGCTGTGCCTTGTCTTTGCCAATTGTTGCCATCTGTCCTGATGACATTGTGATGGAGGTTGAGTGTGTTGCTGAGCTTCTTAATAATGTCACAGTGTCATTTTGCGTTACCTCTGTCACTCTGCTGCTGTTATGCTAACTTGTCTTCCTTCATCAATTCTTTTTCACGACTCTCATACTCTAAGCAGTCTAAAAAAAATGCCCTCTGGATTTAAGTTCTTCTCTTCTCTCCACCATATCTAATACCTCATCTGTTCTCTACAGCTGCTTTCTGTGTTCTGTATTTATTCCGATCATATTCTATATGGTAGAAAGTGCTGCTTGTAGGACAGATTTTTTTAATTTCCTCTTGGCATTCAGTAACACCCTATTAAGTGGCTGTGTTTACACTGCAGTTGTCAATGATCTTTTCCGGGTCCTCTGCTCATTAAGCAATAAATTCAACTTTCCTGGCTAGCAGTGTTTTGAACATTTCATGTGGCAATATGGAGCCAGTCCCACAGGGAATGGTTTCCTCTTACCAGACTGCTCCCTCCACGTGCTATACTCCCTGTTGGGTTTATCTAACGATGTCATCTCTACGAAGGATACTTGAAGCAAGCTGTTGCCTCTTTCTTAGTTGCATGCAGGTTGCCAGGGAGCCTGGGGGACCCACCATCTGACATTCATAACACTCGGCTTCTATCCGAATATGTCTGAGAATCCCACTGAAGCGTGGGATGACAAGTTCCCTCTTTCTTTTTGCAGAATTACTTCTCATCCACAATTAAGGTAATAAAACGTTTCTGCCAACCTGTTATTGTGTTAGCATTCAGATTGCTATCAGTCACTGCAGCATTATAAAAATGCTCTAGAAATAGTTTTTCAAGGGCATCTCATAAGTGACTTTGTTTTACATTTACCTCAGAGATCATGAAATCTGAAAAGCCCTGGTGACCTGAGTCACAGAGAAGGTACAGAAAAGCAGCAATTACTTGGGCTTTCCTTCTCTGCTTCTGTATTCTGCTTCAACTTTGACCTAGGTAGGTCACACCCAGGAGTGGGAAAATAATTCATTGTACAATCTGGTGCTTAACCTGCTTACTAAGACTGAGAACGAGGGTGCCAATTAGTGCCAGCTGTAACAGTGCTTGGGAGATGTGGACCATCCACCAGGAGTTGGACAGGGACCACAGTTCATTTCAAAAAGGGCACTGAGCAGCCATGAGAACGGTAATAATTTTCAGCCACTCTTGAATTAGGACAGATTCAGACTTTATTTGATAGAACAGACATTACTAAGGATACTACCCTGGGCAGAGAATGATGTCACAGAGGTAATATGGAAACAAATACAGGAAAAGAGAAACTTGAGAAACTTAATAATCTTATTATCTTTATGCAAAAGAAAAAAAGAAAAAAGAAAGGCTTGACAAAAAAAGAGCCTAACGAAAAGAGAGGGAATGGTTTTGCAGTCATGCTGGTGTACATGGAAGGGCAGAAAACAATAAGCTAAGTTAATTCTTGATATCCTGGAGGGAGAACTGAGATCATGTGAATAGCATAAAGTGCCATCATATGAAGTACTATATTTTAGTACTGGTAGGATACAAAACCCAAATCTCAAACACAGTGCTGAAGGCTGTACATTATTAATAGATTTATACCACCAAGTTCCCTCCCATATGCCCTTTGTGTTTGACTCTAGCTTCCACTTCTGTGACATGTTGATGTCTTTTGCTCTCTACCTTGTTCTACCCATCTACACCCCAACTTAATTTTGACACCTTGTTCTTCCGTCCTTCATAGTCTTCTACTCTGCATCATCACTGATATTAACTTTCATACTCATGACCCATCTAATGCCTTAGCTGTGTGTTGCTTGATTCAGGTCTTCATTCAACTGTCAGCTTTAGTACAACTCTCCAGCTTGCCGAAGGGCCATTCACATGACTTGGTCTTCAAGTGTTGTTTCTTTTTGGCCTCTCATCACATACAAGAGGCTATTTCAGAATTCATTGGCTTTGACCATCTCCTGGTCTTACCTCAGCATGACTCTTCCGCCTTTCCACTCACATAATGTAAGTCTGCTTTTCATGTTTCCAGTGCCATCAGTATTGTTGCCCTCTCTTCTGCTTTCAACAAAAGGTAAGTGCAGATCTGTTAGTGTGCTATAGGTAAAGTAACTTAGAAAGCATGAATTATGAACTGCTCAAGAAATAGCAGCTGTTGAGCTTGTGTGCACAGCAAGGTTTGTCTGCTGCTGATCAATAAAAATCAGAGTCAGTAGCCATGCTACCAGAGAGACCATCTGTGGCTAGAGAGCCAGAAGCTTGCTGACCGGGATAGACACTGCTGACTTGAAGGAGGACAGGGGCAGGTTATATTCATACAACCCCCAAAAGAGGGACATATTTAACTGTTAGTGAGTGCTAGCTGGCAACTTGTGGTCAAAAGTACCCTACTGCCAAGCCTAGAGCTCTGGGAGAAGGAGTCTGGAAATGTGATAGTGGAATACTGGGATGTTCCTTTGTTATGTTGTTAGTGTGATAATGTAGCATGATTAACAAAATGGGAATTATTACTAAAGAAATTTGGTGGCAAGGGACCAGATGGGAGTAGAGGGACAGAACATTCTGTCTTCTGTTGAAGAAACAAAGGTGGTGATGGCTTCTGTCTTATTCTTCTTGTGGACATTGTGTTAATATCTCCTACTCAAAACAGTTCACCTTTGTCCCTATTTCCTTTCCCCCTTACTGCCCCACTTTGCATTTCACTCCTGTGTATGCTGTGTCCTGTCACTCCATTTTTCTTCACCAAACCCAGCACAGACCAGTTTCATTCAGTTGAAATCACTCTCATAAAATTTCAAATGCCCTTTTAGTCAAATCTCATCTTCAGTACCCTGTTCTCTCAATCTTGTCAGATGTCTTTGACATAATCAACTTTGCTCTTAAAATCCCATCATCCCCTGGCTTGTGAGGTGTCAACATCTGTTGGTTTTTCCCCTGACATTTCCAATAATTTCTGAGTCTTTCCTTTGATAGTTTCTTCTCGTTGATTATCCTTTAATAAGACTCACTTTTTTTTCCTCATTCTCCTTTCCTTCTATATTGCATTTCTGACTAACACATGGAAAACCAACTACTGCTTCTTTGCTGATGACTCACAGAAAGAACTCTCCTTCAGATTTCTCTCCTTTTCTACCGACAGAAAAATCTCATCTATTACACTATGTCTCTGTGGATGCCTACAAGTCTTTTTAAAGGTCAGCCTGAGTAAAAACCAAGTTCTAACTCTTTAACTATCCACATTTTTTTAATTCATCAGTGTGACATCATCCTGCTTGTCACTGATATTTCGGTGTTGTTTTTCACTTGGGCCTCTCTCCATGTTCTGCCATCTGCTAGGTCTTGCGGATGCTTTCCTGGAATGTCTTTAAAGTAAGCAAGGTGTGTTCTTTCTCATTGTTCCACACTGTGAAAACTTTTGTCCAGACACTTTTCATTACATCTTCATTCCCAATTAACTCCAACATCTTTAATCTCAATTAATACTAACATCACTTCAAAGACACAGTTTTGCTGTTTTGTATCTATCCTCTCTCTTCTGCTGTAAAGGTAATTTCCATAGATTCTTGCTTTGACTATGTCAAGGAAATTATATATCAATTCAGTGATTTCCCTTTTTCCTTTTGAATCAGTCACTGTCTTGACCTTCAAAGCCCTTCATAGGTTCTTCCCACTCCATTCTTATTTGCTGGTGAGATGTTGGTTTCTGGTCTTAGTTAGCACTTTATGTCAATTTCTGTCTTGTGCTTGTTTGAATATTTTTGTGTTTTCTCCTAAGGACTTCTTGGTACATGGAGAAAAAAACCGCAGTCATCCACAGTACTATCTCCTTATCCTCCTCCAAAACTTCTCTGTAAACCTTACCAATAGTTTGGCAGTGTGAGTGGGATACACCAGCTCAAATGTTAGTGGTTCTCATATAGAAGCTACATCTGAGCTAGTCCCAGCTCCCTCAGTCATCAAGACAGACAGGAACCATGGATTTATCTCATCCTAAAGTTCACACGCATATCCCTACATTGATGGTAAAGAGAAGAAAGCAGAGAGTTCCTGTGCAGACATCATGTATCTATGAAACCCAGTAAGTATACATAGGATTAGCTTCCTGTGCTTATTCTTTTTATCCCATTATTTTATGCTATTTCAGTTCAGGTATTAGTATTGTTTTTTCCTTGGGTTGTCAACTCTACAGTAGGAACTTTCTATTTTTCTGTCTTTGCTCAACTCATAATATACCGTGGCTTACTTTCATAGTTTTTCACAGTGATAATATACAAAACAGCCAGAGAGCTCCAATAGGTGACTTGTCATATTCATCCTTCTTATGAAGCACTTGCAGAACTACTCAACACTTTCAGCTGTTCATGAGTAAGTCCAACAAATGTTTTCATGGGATAAATATTAATGAAACAAGTAGTCGTTATTAGGGAGCATTTCTTTTGGCTTGACTAATGTGGTAGGAAAATGTATCTATCTGTTGATTTGATTCTAACAAATAAGCAAGTTAAGTCAAGAAACAAATTAGGCGGGAAAGCCACAAGATTACTCAGACCACAATCCAGTCAATCTCATCATCCTAAAAAACCCTACAGTCAGAAATGAGCACTTTCCTATATGTGAATGAGGCACAGACTCTACTTTTTTAGTCACAGACAACTTCCTTAAAATAAAGAAGAGATAAGAGAGCAAAGAAGGAAATAAAAATAGTAAATAGTACATGGTAAAAGAAAGGAAAATTACTAGTCTTAAGCACAGAATAAGAAATAGCTTGGCAATTTGTTTGGTCTGATACAGCAATTACTGTGCTAAATTAAATGCATTAACCAAGTGCCCCGAGTGGCTGATGCCATGTTGTAGTCAATTCAACATATGTGAGGTCCCCTCAATTGCACCAACATGTTACATTTGCACAAGTTGCATTTTGCATCATTCTATATTGGAACCTGAGGGCTGCTTTTTTCCCAACTAGAAACGGAGATATGAGCAAAACACATCTACCATTTTACCAGCTAGTAGTGTATATATGTTCCCAGAAACATAGCATCCATCTGTCTTTCTTGTACTCTCACTGTGTCTGATATCAATTTGGGTAGATAAATAGTTATCTTGAAGTGTTTTTCCACAGTCCCAGATGTGTGAATTTTTAATTAGCTCTAATAATTGCCTTTTCTATATTGTTTCTATGAACCATGATGTATAGCATCTGATCATTATAAATCACATCTAAAGTGAAAATTTCAAAATCCACTGATTATAATGGGTTATATTTATTCCAAGATGAATTGCGGCTCTCTTCCTACATACAGTCAGAAGTGCACCTGGGATAAAAAGCTAGTTATACAGTGACTGTCACATCTAATGTTAAAAAATAAGAAATGGGTGTGTTCCCCAGAAAAATACTTCTTATTTCTGCTTTGACCTTTAGCCTTCTTTCTTCCAGTAGTGTTCAATCAAACACTCTATGTCCCTCCTCTTCTCCAGTCACATTTGGAAGATGTAGATTGATGAGACAGTGCTGAAGAATCACATCTTCACTGCATGGAGAGGTCCAGAGATGCCTTGCAGGGACATCATCTGTCCAGAGGAGGTTTTAGAGTGTTCCCCACTTGAAGATGCTGAGCAAGAAAAGGTTAGTAGAAGTACAAGGATATGATGAACTTTGTTTTAAAGGGTTCTAAAAGCTTCATGGCCTTCCTTGCAGTAGTGAATATTCACTGAAAGGGACGAGAATGTTTAGACCTATATTACATCCTGTAGATGCTTACATAGATGCACACAGAGAATTAAAAATTTGTCTATATAAAAAATTTCAACCATTTTATAATTCTTTCTCTACCCTTCTGTTTTTATCCATCAGCTTTGAAAGGAGGGCGACTTATGTCTTCCTCTTTTAAGCTACTTTTCATTATTTTCTTTTCCTGCAATAATCTACCTTTACCCATTTATCTTCCATCTTCCCATTCCACTGAAAATATGGCTTTGAACAACAAGGAGCTCTCAGTTCCTTTGAGGATGTAGTGGAATATAGTTTCTTGTTTTGCATGGTATTACATCTTCTCTCTCTTTCTTTTGATATTATTGCAAAAATATTATTATTACAGAAATTACAATGAAAACTTAGGGAAAATACATTAAGACTCCTGTGAATTATAATGAAATGCCATTAAGTTTAATGCTGAAAATGCAATGGTGAATGGAATGGCAATAAGAAAGAAACGAGCTCGAGGTTGGACCAATGCGCCTAATCTGCCTACCTAAAACACTGACAGCATTTCCTTAGTAAGTGCCCAAGTATCCTCCTTACTCAACAAAAGGAAAAATAGATCTTAATCACCTACGTGCCGACTGTTTACTGGCTTTCAAGGGAAATTATAGCTTTTAATGAGTTATAAAAGAAATTCAGGCACTCATGTGGAAGAACCACGTCCCAACACAGCTAAAACGGTGTCATACAAGTGGAGTGCCTTGCAGTGCTCTGTCACCTATTGAATAACCTGGAAGACTATTTACTGTAGTCAGTGTCAAATCCTAGATCTGCCCATTTCAGTGTCAACATCATGTTTTTGATGGTATTTCGGTGTCTACTTATACTGTAGTAACTACCTGCATCATGAAAAGCAGTGTACCAGACACAAATTTGATAGCTCAGCGAAAATGTCAACTGATGTCTTACTGACCTTTTTAGAGACAAGGCTAAAGACTGTGATACTAACTTTTTGTCTTTCAAATGCCTTTGATGTCCCACCTTTCTTTAATCCCTGTGACTTCTAAATTTACAGTCTCATTCAATTATTTGTAACTTTGCATCATGGGAAAAGTGTGTGTAGGGTTATACTGGTGGCCTGAGTGGTGCAACGCAAGTTTCTCATGATGCCAATGTAGGAATTTCAGTTGATGCACTGTGGCTGAAGGACTACGACAACTCTACTTATGGGAGGAAAAAGCAATACATATGAATTTTACTCTCTGCTAGTAGTCAGCACATGAAAATAGGAGGTCCTACATAGTCTTACATGAATTAATTTGTTCTTCACTCCTAAGAAGTTCTGTTTCAAGCCTCAGTTAAACGAAAAAAAAAAAAAAGGAGCAAAGTCTTGAAGAAAGCCCTGAGACAGTCCGTAAGGATGTAGAGACAGCTTATGTTTTTTGAGAACTCAGACTGTTAGCAGATACTATTATGTAGTAATCAATGCTTCCATTCTCCACAAGAGAACAGAAAAGGGAGGACTGCCAAAAAAAAACAAACCAAAAAAAAAAAAACCCAACCCAAACCAAACCAAGAAGTCTGTTTCTGAGTTTTTTTGTAAATATATTTATTAATATAAAAGCCACTGGTTCCAGCAGGTCTCAGGGAATGATTTAGGTTTTCTTCTTTATTGGATGGACATTAGACAATTATTTTAACAAAACAGTGTGCCTAATTGTGTACCACACCCTATTGGACTCAGTGTTTCTTGAATGTAACAGGAAATGTTCAGTATGTAAAGCCATAGATGAATAGAGTTTTTGCTTATGGGCTTCTGGAAATGATAGTTTTTGCAACTGTAAGTTTCAAACCAAAACCTCTCCTGGAGTGTTTAACAGTACACAGATCAGGAAACTGATATTGTGGATTCGCTAATGACACATATGCTCACAACTTGACCAAAATGCAGGTTGCAAAAGCAGATGTTAAGTCTGTTGGCGGGTTGTATGCAACGGCATACTGGGTGTGACATGGGCTTACATGTGTTTTTAATAGATGAGTCTGTATAAACTGATTCCAATGAATGCACATCATGTGGAAGATAATGCTTTAGTGCTTCAGTTGAAAAAATGTGTTATTTTCAGTAAAAGAGAACAAAGCATCAGTCTCCATCAGACTACACTCTGTTTATCTGACCTCTATTATAGATGGCTTAATGGGAAAAGAGCAACAGGTCAATTCTCCTTCTTATACTGAGGATTCTTTTGCAGATTCAATTTTTTATTAGCCTGAAACAGAAGTTCCTTTTATCACCAAAGTTTTTATGTGACTGAACAAACCTGTCTTTACAAAATGGACATAACATTTTAGGGCTTTTAACACACTTGGCTGGAAATTAGCCCATTCTTTTTGAAACAGCCCTGAACACATGATGAATTTCTTTTTTTTTTTTTTCAAAATAGGAAGTTCCACTTCTTCTAACTATGGTTTTGAATGTTAAGTAGTTCATATCAGTTATTCACTGCTAACAGTAAACTTGTGGGGCAGGAAGTGATCTGTGGTTTTTACAGTGCCTAAGTATCTGAATGAATCCTCCAGATACTAGTGCAATACAATAACATAATGAAGTGATAATACAATGAGCTAGAGCCATCCTCATGTCATTGAAATCTGTTTAAAGCATTTTCAAATTGCATTCAGAAGGCAGGCTCCACACTGGATGTAGCACTGCTGTAGAAAAAGGCAATTGGGAGACCTCTCCTCAGCTTGACAAATGATCACACTTTGGAACATATCCCTTTGGAATGGATACTTTTGCTGCTATCATTTTTTTCTTCTCTCTTCTGCATCTATTTAGCTGTTTAGGACCCTGGATGTTTGCAGGGGGCCTAGAACAATGGTGTCCAGTTTCTGTCGAAGTTTCTTGATCATGACACATCAATGATTACCAAAGGCAGGAGCAGCATTGTGCGAGACACAAAATATTCGCAGATTACAGCCAGATCACTGTTGGATATCAAGCCTGTTCAGGCTAGCCAGTTACTAAATGGCTGGGCTTGCAATTTCCATGTCGTGTTTTCTGCTAATCCTCAAGCAAAATTCCATGACCATCCTTGTACAAATGAATTATGTTTTGTTTTGTACAAAGATGGCTGTTAATACAGAGTTGCAATTGACATGTAATGAAGTTGTTCCTGAGGACATATGTCGTGAAGACTTTTGAGCAACACAAAAGAAAAGATAATGGGGAAGTGAGAGAAAGAAAGATATTACCTGGAAATATTTCAGCTATTTTGTAAAATGGTCCTGTGAACAAATGCTCACTTGAAAAAGACAAATCTATTGGTATGACTTAAAACAGAATTACTAAAGACTATTGCTGTTATGTTCTGCAAGACTTCAGTGGTGGAAACTGTAAATGTTTCTTATTTTATTCTAGGAGATGTCAGTTAAGCAAAAAGTAACACACAACAAATAACAAGCTTCATTTTTGTCTTAATTTGCAAGAAAAGTAGAGAAGGTTGCTTGGCAAAAATCAATAAAAATAATATACTATGGTGCCTATAGTCACCCATGTGTCAGTTTGGCTTTCACAATAAAAAAAAAACTTCAAACGTTCAAACTCTTAGCCATCTGAAATACACTGTGATTAAAATAGAGGACCAAATAAAGAGTTTGGCTTGACTTATGTGCATTATTTTTACTGTAGCCTCCAATATCCCCAAATGAGGACCATGTCCCAGTTGTGCTAAACGCTGCACAAACCCATAGAAAAACAGGTGACTTACAATCCTTCTCCACCGTTTTCTATCCTATCAACAGTAGCTTCTGGGAGGGGCCATTTTATATAAGCTTTCCTTTATGTAAATGTCTGATATTGTGGAACAAGGCTGGATGTTGCTACACTTTCTGTGTCCGTACTGGGGTAGAAAGCAGGACCAGGGCCATGGCGTTCATGTTGCTGAACTCTGTAGCCTTGGCTGGACTGTCTCCTGACAATGATCCCTGGCACTAAACCATGGCTGGGGATTACCTAAAGGAGGTGCCAGCTAGGCAAGGATGAAAATTGTTCCAGGGATGTGCCAGCACTTTAAAATGATGCACGATGTCTTTGGCCCTGTTTCACTCGCTGATGGAGATGTAGCAAAGCGTCTGAGGCATTGCCCTGGTCTGAGTGCACTCCTACGCCATGTGGGACCATGAGACACACTCTTGTGGTGTTTGCAGTCCTAGACATCTCATCTTCTTCCCTGTCCTCCCTTCAGGATGTCTGCTTGCCATGGAAAAGTACTGATGGTAGGTTCAGGAAGGAGTTATATCTCTGCCAATGAAACCCTGGGTATTCCAGCACTGCCAAAGAATAATATTTAGACAAATGGACACAAGGGCTTAATGATCTTGTATTGCTTGTTTCGCACTTGGTGAATTGTATTTGTGGTTCCCATCTCCCAGGGCTGGACTCATGTTCCCCCTGCATTGTGATTTCTACCAGGCAAGACCTGCGTGCACACCATATTCCCCTGCTATCCAAGCTTTGGGCTCTAGGAAAGATGCAATCTGGTGGAAAGGAGTCATGGTGACCTCTAAGAAGATTTTATAATCTGGTCAATCAGGATATGAGGGCTGCAGGGTTCACTGTGGGATGCCCATAGTAAAGATAGAGTCTTACAAGCATGGCATCTAGAGATAATTATCCTCCAGTTACCATGTGCCAGTAGTAATGTGTTAGTCTGACATTATTAATGAAACGTGCCAAATTAAAAGTTGGGAGGAAGCGGATGTTGTCAGTGAACCAAATTTTCAGCCTTCAGATTATTTCTAAATGATTTTGAACATTGCTAGAGGCAATCTACGTACTTGCTTAAAAATATTTATACTTTCAAAATACTGAACATCCTGCCAGTGCCTTTGTCAACAACAGATGAACAAAACCCATGCTTATATACCACTTAGAGAATTGAATCATATCATAGAATGGTTTGGGTTGGAAGGGACCTTAAAGATCACCTAGTTCCAACTCCCCTGCCACGGGCACAGACACCTTCCACTAGACCAGGCTGCTCAAAGCCCCATCCAGCCTGGCCTTGAACACTTCCAGGGATGGGGCAACCACAGCTTCCCTGGGCAACCTTTTTCAACCAACTTGATCCAATCTAAATCAAGTTTTAAATATGCAAGCCCTAATCAAGCTTAACATAGCTCCAGACAGTTATAAGCAGTGCAGTAGTAAACATTAGTAACTGGTTTCTGTGATTTATGTAGTCTATTCTGACAGAAAAGTGGGACTGTCGTTTCAACTTACTTGAGTTCTCCCTTGGAACTAATCTTAATATTCATCAGTTTTCATCCTCCTACTTTACTAGCATAATTTAATCAATACTGCAAAAGTAGTACTTGTTAGGCATAATTTTCTCAATATGTATATTTATTTTTTCTTATTACGAGAATGTAGGATATTTAATGAGGCATCTTCACAGAATCGCAGAATCACAGAATGGTTTGGGTTGGAAGGGACCTTAAAGATCATCTAGTTCCAACTCCCCTGCCATGGGCGGGGACACCTCCCACTAGACCAGGCTGCTCAAAGCCCCATCCAGCCTGGCCTTGAACACTTCCAGGGATGGGGCATCCACAGCCTCCCTGGGCAACCTGTTCCAGTGCCTCACCACCCTTACCATAAAGATTTTCTTCCTGATATCCAATCTAAATCCCCCTTCTTTCAGTTTGAGGCCGTTACCCCTTGTCCTATCATTACACTCCCTGATAAAGAGTCCCTCCCCATCCTTCCTGTAGGCCCCCTTTAGGAAGGCTGCTATAAGGTCTCCCTGGAGTCTTCTCTTCTCCACGCTGAACACCCCCAACTCTCTCAGCCTGTCCTCATAGCATAGGTGCTACAGCCCTTTGATCATATTCGTGGCCCTCCTCTGGAACCTGTTCCAGTAGGTCCACGTCCTTCTTTTGTTGAGGATTCCAGAGCTGGATGCAGTACTCCATGTGGCGTCTCACGAGAGCAGAATAGAGGGGCAGAATCACCTCCCTCGACCTGCTGGCCACGCTTCTTTTGATGCAGCCCAGGATGCGGTTGGCTGTCTGGGCTACAGGTGTGCATTGCCTGCTCATGTTGAGCTTCTTGTCCACCAGCACCCCCAAGTCCTTCTCCTCAGGGCCGCTCTCAAGCCATTCTCCGCCCAACCTGTATTTGTGCCTGGGATTGCCACGGCCCAGGTGCGGGACCTTGCACTTGGCCTGGTTGAACTTCATGGCCTGGTTGAACTTCAACCAGGTGCAAACCCAGAAATACTCCCACAAAAAAAACCACAAGAGGCCATAAAGTTTATTTAGAAGCTCATTGTGAACTGAGTTAATGTATTTTTCCTCTTCGATATCATTCTGTGGAAGGATCTAGAAATCACTACATAATTCTTCCGAAATTTTTTTTCCTCTTTTGATATTTTGCTAGAACGTCAAGGAAGGTGATCTTTCCCCTTTTCTCAGCCCTGACAAGACACATCTGGAGTTCGGGGTCCGTTGCTGGGCTCCCCAGTACAAAGGAGACATGGACATACTGGAGTGAGTCCAGTAAATGGCCATGAACAGGATGAAGGGATTGGAGCATCTGATATATGAAGAGAGGCTGAGAGAGTTGGAGCTGATCAGCCTGGAGCCAGATGCTTCTCAGTGGTGTCCAGTTAAAGGATGAGAAGCAATGAGCCCAAACTGAAATAAAGAAAATTCAATTTAAACATAAGAAAAACTTTTTTACTGTAAGGGTGGTTGAGCAGTGGAACAGGTTGCTCAAAGAAGTTGCAGAATCTCCATTCTTGGAATTATTAAAAACTGACTGGACACGGTCCTGGGCAGCCTGCTCTACTTGATTCTGCTTTGAGCATGGGGATTGGACTAGACAATCTCCAAAGGTGCCTTCCACGCTCAACTATTCTGTGTTTCTGTAAAACTGATTTAAGTGAGAATCCCAACAGTCAAGGATGGGATCTCTTCCTCCTTGTGATACTGATGTTTTAGCCCTGAAACGAAATACCACACCTTTTGCAGTTCTTATATAGTTTCCGTAATCCTACTGAATGGCCTGATATTTCCAGTTCATAATTTTCCTTTTTAGGACTCCATGATAAACAGAACACATACACATACAGAGTCTATATCTATGCTAGCAAGTTAATCGCACAGTTCTCTGGCACTGAGGCAAACTGGAACTAAATGATCAGTATTCACACTGTTCAACTCTCCTACCTTCCAAACAGGATGGCCCCATCCCAACTGCCTCCTGGAGTGGTCCTTGGCTGACGCTCACTCCTGCACTGTGCCCAGGAATTGTCTGGGATTGGGCTTGTTGGCTTGGGCTAGAAATGTACTGGGACCATTTTGACAATTTAACAGTGTAAGTGATCAGTTGCCAGCCCTTGGGAACATTTCCTGATACTGCATAATTTGTAAGCGAAGAGTTACCCATGCAGACCTCTGTTCTGTTTTTTAAACACTGTTGTCTTTAATTGAAAGATAAAGGCTAAAATTGTATTAATTTAGTAAAATATCCCCCAAAATTAAAGCCAAAAATGCAATCCCTATTCTCATTTCCCTGATATAGGCCAACAGTTTCATGGTCTGGATCATTCTTCAGGTTTGTGCTGGAATCTTCTTGGAGGCTTTTTGTAGATCAGGATCCTCTCCCTATGTGAGTTTTCTCCAGAATCACAGAGGATTTTCCCTCTGAACCAGGACAGCTTGTCTTCAATTTCCCTGATTCCTCAACAAGCTCAAGCTCCCTCCTGGCTCCCACCAGGAGTGACTGAATTCCCATGTCTTCCTGTCTTCTGCCCAGAAACTTGCTGTGTGGGCCCATTTTGTATGTCCCTGCTGGTGCCATGGCTTCTTTGTTTTGCCTCTGGAAATCCTGCACTCTCAGAGGGTTTTTTTCTTGCAAATTAACTAGCTTCCTGATTTAGGCTTCTCCTTTGCATACTAACTATCTAATGAATATAGCCATTAATTACCTTCTATTGTACCCATCAGTCTGGTGGGGATTTTCTGGAGCAGTGGTTCTCAACCTTTTTTAATCCATAGAAAATGTATCTGCTTTAAAAAGAATCAAAAGATGGCTTAACTCTTTCAAAAAATATACATGGTTCTTCTTATGCAGTACTACTGTAACAGCTCTTGTTTTCAGATAAAAACCAGTTAAACTAAAATAAACATCCATTTATTACTTTTATTTTCTTCTGTTTATTTGTTTGTTTGGGTGTAAACATATATGCATCTATTTTTCCCTTCCCCAAACTCAAATGCAATATTATTTTGTGAAGTGCCTTCTGATGTCCTATGGACAATCAGTGACCAAAGACTGGAAGGAAATCTTTTAGAATAGTTGGGATGAAAATGAAGAAATAAATATGTGCTAGGAGTATTGAACTACATGTTGTATGTGAGCATACAACTGGATGTCTAAAGATATTCTGAAATCTAAAAGTGCAAATAAAGGCCTATGGGACTGTTTAAAAATAAAAGAAACAGGTAAAGGTTAAGAGAGAAAGAGAAAGAGAAAGAGAAAGAGAAAGAGAAAGAGAAAGAGAAAGAGAAAGAGAAAGAGAAAGAGAAAGAGAAAGAGAAAGAAAGAGAAAGAGAAAGAAAGAAAAAGAAGCAAAGGAAAATGGAAAGTGAAGGGGAGAAGGAGAGGGAAAGGGAAAGGGAAAAGATGGGAGAGTTCTTTTACACAGTCTAGGTAGTATCTTAGTATGTGTGCGCCTCTATATAAATTGCATTTGTATGGGCAAACAAATATTTACATGCAGAACTGAAAAAAATGATGAGTATATTTTAGGCAGTTTTTCAAAAATCTGATTCATCATGGTTATCAATAGGAGCTTGGAACAAAATTTACTTCCTCCAGATTCTAGGTTGAAATTTTCTTGAAAAAATGTTGTTTGTGAATATCTGCTTGCATTATAACCACTTTTTGATGTACCTGCATTTGTAGCCTTTGTGGCAATTTGCATGTTTTTGGCAAGCTATTTATGGCACCTAAAGATGTCAGTTGGTTCTCGTTTGTTTTTCTTAGCTTTAAGTTAGCTCACAGGTTTCTATCTCTGGTTCTCCCATCCTTTAATTTCCAGGATTTTTTTTCTAGAGAAAAAGGTCTGCGTACATCTTTGGGATAACTAAGCTTGAGGCTGAAAACATTCAGCATTTCCCTTAATCAAAAAATGGGGGATGCGGCCTTCCATTCTTAAAGTTGGATACTCTTGGGGCACAAAGGTCCTCACCTACTCCAGTCTGCCAAAAATAGGTGATTCCTGTATGATTCATGGGGATGAAGGCTGGGAAGTCAGCAGATTTTATGAGACTCAGGCGGTGGGAAATGCGAATCTATTACAGTTTAATATTCTGTAGACAGTACGGTGTGATATTGCTTCAAGTATGTTCATTGACCTGGTCAGTGAGGTGAAGTTGCTGAACGACCATGGTGTGAATAACTACAGGAAGCCAGCAGATCAAAGAGCTATCCACTGTTTAAAAAGCTCTTCTCAGGAGAGAATGGAGTGGAGAATGGGGTCAGTTCTTAAATACCAGTCCTGTTGAGAACAGACAGTGATGGAAGAGAACAGATCCTCTCGTGAAGGAAACCAAAAGTTGTTGGTTTTTATATTTTTTTCTTGTAGGGTCTGCTCAAAACTTCTGTTGTGTCCTCAGTGTCTTCAGGCCTTGTACGTCCAATTTATCTGCATTTTTAATATTTTTTATTTTGGTACCAGGAAGCTTGGTGTCAACCCATGAGGTGAATAAATGCTAAAAGCATGGTCCCTCTGGAAGAATGAAGAAATGTGGTTTTGTACGAAGACAGAGACTCAGCCTCTTGCCTGGCTAGGTTCACATATTCTTAGACTTCTTTTCCTCTATATAAGGGTGAAAAGGTCCGAGAAGAGAAACTGTGTTAAGTCAGAGAATCTGTTAGTAAACCCCCAATATAGCTGCACAAAATGATCAGCAGCTGTAACCCAATTAAATGCAGCAATTTCACAGTACACTACTGCTCACCAGAGAGTATGTACCGATATTCTCTGAGTAGTCAGCCAAACCATTCTGTACCCGCGCTTGCAAACTTCTCCTCGGGAATATTTAACATTTGGCTAGAGCTCCTCAAACACAAAGGGAAGAAGATGAGAGGGAAGAGAAAAAGCAAAGGAACATAGTGCAATGAGAGCCAATTAGTAAGTAACTCCACTCTGTCTCTTGAACACAAAGTAATAGCTTCACAGGTGTGCACAGAAAAAGTTGCAGTTATAACATAACTAGAAGGTTAACTATTTAAAAGGTCATCTCAAGGCACATTTAGATTAGGGTAGCCTTTCTTCTTCAGTTCAAAGCTCCTGCTGCTGGTTTATGAGTCCAAAGTGAGGAACCAAGCTATTCCTTCTTTAATGTGATTGTTTTAATAGCTAAGCCATTTCTAACTTTGCTTTTATAGATAGCACGGCTCCAGTGTCTGCTGATCTGAATGCTCTTTTGCTTACCCGTATGTGTGTGTCACAAAAGTAACTATTTGGCTACCAATTACTGGGGTGAGGAAAAACATCTCCAAAATATTCTGTTGCAAGGCTGAAGTTACACATTTCACACCAATGCATTCAGTATTAGAGATGCTAGAAAACTTCTTTATTCTAATAAATGTTTTTTAAAACAATGGAACAACATTCATACAAACTTCTGAATATGTGAAATAAAATTTAAAAACCACCTTTGCTTATGAATTTCCTTTTATAGCTGAAACGCCATATCTTACCTACATTTTTGTACTGTGATTTTTGTCCTACTCATCAGCCAGACAACTAATCTCAGGAAAGCTCATCACGATATGTGAAAAAAAAAGCAGGACTCCTACATTTCCCAGTCAGTGAAGACAGCCATTTAAAGTCATGCATCTTCTGTTCACGTATCTCCTGCTGGAATCACTTATTGGCAGTCATCTTGCAAACATGGGACTCAAACAGAGGATTGCATAATATTTGTGCAAATTACAAATGTCTTCATAAAGGATATAGATAATATTCTCCTGTGCTTACTGTCCCTTAGCATGCACTGTCTAGGATTGCAACTCTCTGCAAAGACAAATCTTTTGCCTGCAGTTATGTGGCACGATACCACATATGAAGAAAAAGACATAAGAAAAGAGCCCAGATCCCTGCAGATCTCTGTTGCTTCATTCTAGTTGTCTGAGGCAGATGCAAACCAGTAACCTCTTAAAACTTGTCGGAGCCTTGATTGCATCAGTGGTGCTCAGTTGCTGCTTAATTTACACGCTTTACGACATTCTGAACACCACATGGACTAGGAGTCACAATTCTACATCTGGGGAGATGAAACACCATCAGACAGGGGTTTCTGCCCCGAATTTTGTTTCTGTACAGTGTCCTCATTCTATAATCACTCATTTCTGTAAATAAATCACATACCACTCACTGCCCAATAAACTGGTATTTACCAGCCTGAGGTTATCAACACTATGTTTTTTCCTCATTTCTTTATGTCCATATGGTAAAGTCCTAATATAAATTTTATTTTATCCTTTACAGACCTCTGTTTCAGTTCATTTTAAGTGACTAATTTGCCTAAATAGCCTTCAGTTTGGCTTGGAACTTTTTCAGCTGAACTTGGTAAGAAAATAAAAGAATGTATAAGATCTATTTAAATAATTGCCCCTTAACATCTCTAAAACTATGCAGAATATTTTTCTAAGCAGCAATAATGCCCAGTACTCATTTTCTGCCTATTTTTGTCCTTTGTCCTCATTTCTGTAACCGAGCCCACTGTCATCTGGTAGAAATATTTACCAGTTGGATCTGAATTGGCCTGGTAACAGTGAGAACACATCTGGAGTCTAGACTCAGCGGCTCTATGGGCAGGGTCATATCTCTGTGCTACATCAGCCCCAGCGCCTATTTCTGTTTACATAGGTGGTGTGCGGCATCATCTGTTTCAGCTGTCAGACACCGCCAGCCCCTCGCCCCCCGCTCCCCCCGGCCGCTGAGGGACCGGCCCCCACCCCTTCTCCCTGACCCTCCACCGTCCCACCACGATCAGCTGGAGACAGGAAGCAGGGGACCTCTGGCACACACAATGGGAGGGGAGGGGGGAAGAAAACCCCTGGAACCTATAAACTCCAGCATTATCAGCGTATCGGAGCTATACTTCAGCTCCCTGGGATTCCTTTGAGGGGGTACCTTTGTCTGCTGATACAGGAGGAGGCTGCGTCAAATATGCAAGGGACAGAATAATCTCTCAATGCACAGGGAAGTGTGCTTTAAATTCTTTAAAAACTCTTTTAGTTTGATTTTTATTTCTCTTTTCCTAATTCAAAGGGTGTGCTTAAACCCCTTGGACTTCAAAACTAGAAAGTGTACTAATATATTTTTCTGAATACTGCTGTTTACCTCAAGGAAGGGACTAAAACAAGCTTAGAAATTGTATCATGGTACAATACGTAGTCATGAGAGGTTGCTATGACAAGAATTTTGCCTCATAACAACCCTGAGGTACTTGAATTTCTGTAATGTGGGAGGCAGTTTGTGTGTGTGTTTGCGTGTGTGTTTGTGTGTTTGTATGTTTCGGGATAAAAAGCATTAGACAAGAATGCTTCAGTATTGCTTCTTTAAAACCGTGTGATGGGAATTTCTTTTCGTCACTCTGCAAAACGAACTGGTCCCAAATAGTAGGAACTATCTAATCCAAATAACGTTACATACAGAGGGGATACCATATTAATGTGATGCCCACTTCTAGAGGCCGGTAGAGAAGTTGCTCAACGTACCTCCGGGGCTGTATCTCAGGGAGGTATGTACAGCTTGAGCTAACCACTCAGACCGCTGGTGAGGGGGAGGTAACACGTTTTATCTTCTGTGGATTGGCACAGTATGTCACTTATAACACGCAGTCTTAACAATGAGTTATGGTATATTACTGTTGCTCTTAAAACCACCAGCAAATATTTATAAGTACAAAACGGTGGTGTGTCTCTGTTTCATTCCACAATGTGCAGGCAGATCCTATTAACGCTAAGAGGAATTCTGTTCACAGAGAAAAATAATAGACCAATTTATACAATCACACTTTTATCAGTAAACACCATGTCTTCTGTGTATACTTGGAGCTAATCTGCTCGAATGGGAACAAACACACTTTTGTTAAAGGGAAGGAGCGTGCTAGATAGTCTACTGTTTTTCACATCATCAACAAAATGGAAAACTAAGCTTTAGTTGCCGGGCCAAATTCTGTCATCGTCACCGAGAGCTGTATGATATTTTTCAATGTAATGGAGCTGCGTAAAGTTAATGAGTTCTAAAAGGGCTTGCAAAGTATTTTGGTATTGGTGATGTGGCAAAAATCAGAAATAATCCTGCTTGACTCACAGTCTGCAGAACAGTTGACAGAGCAGGCGATATTTGTATTTTTTCCAAGATACTTTTTTTCTTGTAAACTCTGAATAAAATTTTGGAAAGTGAGGCTTGTTGGCTCAATTCAGCACATGTTGGAGACGGTGTTAATACATCTTTTGACTTTAATTGGAGCAAAGCTTAGCTAATGATAAGTATTTTTTAGAATTCCTCAACATTACTTTAAAACTACCACTTTTCAAAATACATTTTTTTTCCAATAAAATGATGTAGTTTTCAAAGTTGAGGGCCAAAAATGTTCAAGTCTACAAAAGGCCCATATATCAGCTTTGAGTTTTTTCTTTGAAACACATTAGTTTGGAGACACTGATAAAACAAAGCTAGTTGGCTCTTCCATAAAAGAGAAAATGTAATTCAGATCTTCAGATATCATCGCTCTTGGATGTAATATTTTCCTGTATAAAAAGGGTGAAAATTACTTCCATTATGATACAAGAGGTTAGTTTGCAGAAATATAGTACCCAGAAATTACTTGAACATGCTTTTATCATACATCATATCATCACAATATTTCCATGAATTTCCATAATTCCACTTGGGTGTGTTAAGGAGGCACTCAAAAAAACACAGAAAGTAAAAGGAGAGTAGTTAAAAAATATTTTTAAAAATTGATACATATATAACTTTAACTGACATATGATAATATGTAGAGCTAGCTGAAGGAATATGGTTCGGGTCACAAAACTTACTTGTGATAAAGGTCTCAAATTATTGTGAAATATTGAGAAATGCTCATTCCCTAAGATAATTTTAGTATCACTGAAAACATTGCCAGACTAGGGTAGGAAAAAAATTGGTTGTCACCAGAAAACAGAGGAATGTATGTGGAATTGATTTTTTAACTTGGTCATCTGTATTCATCAGATGGTGTTATTAGCATCACAGGTAAAATGTGATTAACAGTGCTATTTGACCAAGAGTACTCAGTGGATGTAGAACTATCAATCCACTGATTCTCACCTTCTATCTATGGTTTTTGCTAGTGACAGGTTTGAAAAGATCTTAAGATCAAAACCAGCTCTTCTACCTTTGAGTGAGTGAAGGAGGACTGACTTCATTCCTGCTTCCCTAGACGTTACAAACAACATTAAATTTGCTTTTTTTTTGAAAACACCAATTTTTGACTCTCTACTTTTCCTCCCTCTTGTCCTATGATAGAGAAACTCAGAAAAGTAAGAAACATGCTGTACTTTTTGAACACACATTGTATGGAGGTGTTAGAAGGTCACATATATATGCACCGTCTCTGAATCATCTTGGGGAGGGGAAAATACACTTTGCAGTGTGTGAAGGCAAATTTTTGGTCAGACATGGTCAAATTTTTTGTGTTTGACACTGAAAAGGGGTCAAATTTTCTGAAGTACTCAGGAGCCTTTGTAGTCCTCATTGTGACATCTATGGACAGTTTTTTTAGAAAGATTGATACTGCAGGTGCAAAAAGGCCTGGCAACCTGTTTTGGCATTAAAAAGGAAACTGTGAAGTTTAGATATCTAACACTGAGGACCCGCTAGAAAGTATGTACTGGTTATTTTGAGTAGCAATGAAAAGTTACCTTGCTTGTCTTGCAACTTCATAGAAAAAGTCCGTCTTTAAAAAAGTGGAGTCAAAATTATCGTCTGGAAGTAGGGGCGGTGTGAAATTACTAAAATTAAAAGTCTGAACCAGAAAATAGTAAGTAACATTTCCTCAGGAATAACCACTTTGTGGTGGAGCTGCTTGATTATCAGATGTAAATCTCCATCACCTCTCTTCAAAGTGTGAGCTCAGGTAATATGTCAGATGTTCGGAGAACATTCAGGAGACACAAAACAGAGAATATGCTCTCAGTTTCGGGTGTTCTGCTGATGCAGCTGACTGCCTTCAGTCAAGTTATTCTGTCAAAGCCTTCGTCCTGATGTTCTGATCTCAGCTTCATACCCATATGTATTTTTTCACAGGCAGTATGAGCAACACCGGGTGAGCCACACAACGGCACAGGTTAGTGGGAGGGAGTTATCAGTGTTTAGCTTTTAGGACAAGAGGATTAGGATAAAAATCTGACAAAACTGAGAGCTTTTAAAAGAATAGCCATGAGCAGAACAATTGCACAAAATTTAATGGTCTCATTTGATCAAATACAAAAGAATCCAAAACAATTATAATGAATGGTGGGAGCGGGAAACAGTGACTTTCTAACTTGATGGTCCTGGCATAGTAGGCACGCTTATTTCTAGATCACCATTACAAATCTGGCTCAGTTAACAAGGGTGGAAAATCATAGGTGTGTAAGAATTGTTTATTCTCAGAAATGTCATGAAATGAGTGAGAGATCTCAGTCAGGTTTCTGTGGGTAAATCCCTGTGTATTTAAACCTACCACCACAATGGACAGCACGTGGCACGTGGCACCCACCCCACACTCTAAGTGGGACACAGGAGTGATATTAGAGGTAACTCCTAGAGGTAATCATATATTTTGGGTTTTTGCTCAGTCTGGCAAAAGTGGAAAGAAACTTGAAGTCAAAGCACCCAAAAGGAATGAGCTTCCCAAAAGACTTCAGATTACATTGTTACTCTGGCAATTTTTACTGTGGATAAATTCATGACATGGAGAGGGTGTTGTGAAGATAGTGGATGTAGCCATAATTTTGGCCTGCTATAGAAAGTATGGAACCAGATGTGGAAATTAATGTAGGAAAGGAACACTGAAGGAGTATAAACAGATGGCGAATAAAATAAGACCTTTCTGTCTCATATTTATGAAGAAGTCACATGTAAGAAAATGAACTTCTAAGAACCCACTGTGAGCAATGAAATAGGAGAGTCTGAAAGAATGAGTCTGGGACTGATCCTATTAAATAAACTGCAGTGTCAAAGAGCATCGTGGGATGTATTGCTCAAGAACAATAAATCCTATCACAAAGATTTCTGCCGCCAAGATTTAGTATCTACAGTATGCTGCACATACTGCTGGATCAGCTCTAGGTTGCAGACCAGCTGATAGTTCTTTGAAAAACAGGAATTTTTTTCGTCATCATTTCCACTGAAAAGTCCCACTTTCCATCAAAAACATTTCAAATTCATTACTTTTCAATCAACCTGACACTTTACCGTTTTCCCTTAGGATTCCCTTTGCAACAGTAGCATTTACATGGGTAAAGGGTCCTGGTCCAGGGTCCTTGCTCTCTAACTAAATAATGCACCTACTGTAGTTTAATTCAGATGAGAAAAATATTAGTTTATCATAAATTAAAAAGGGATATAGCGTTTCTACCATTACATTGTTAAAAAAAATCAGGAAATTCAATGAGAACTCAAATCATGAGGGAGGCCTTGTTTTTACATTTACATGCATGTAGATGCCCCTGTAGGGACTGAATATGTACTTTTGTAACTCAAAGACCAAAATGAACCTGCGGTAATTTTAGTTTCACTGGTAAGAGTACCAGAAGAGAGACATTTACTTTGCATTTCTTTGCTCGTATTTGATTCCTTTAACTGTATGTATTCTGAGGGAAAAATGATACATGTGGTAGAAATTCTTTGTTCAAATAGTATGTCAATTATTACAAAGTTATATTCACTTTAGAAATTAATTGCCATCTAACATATGTTCACTCAAGGTTCTGAGTTGAAAAAGGTAGTAAATATGTTGCATGAAGAATGATCACGAAAATAAAGGAAAAAAAGGTCTGGACATAATTATGTAGTTCAATTTTGACTTTCCTCAGTGACTAAATACAAGACATCCCAATTTACATAATCCACAGATTTTGATGTTTGTACAAAATTACAACAATTAAAAAAAAAAATCTAAACCCTGCAATAGATGTAAAACACAAGCCAGTAATATGGGACATATGTTACAGCAATGTTGACACATGAACTCTTAATGGAATTTTACATTTGAAATTCTATCAGTTATGCATTTTGTACTGATTGAACACAATGAGCTCCTCATGGTTTCTAGATTTTGTCCAGAAATGAATTAGGTATGAATATCTCTTAAACTCTTAAAGAAAAAGCTGGTACTTACACCTAAAATTTTCTTGGACACTTTTAAAAAACAGCAGATGTGCAGGAGGGAGAGGAACTCAAAATGAGCAAGAGATGAAATATTTTGTTTTATCTTTTAAAGAGGGAGATGTCATACATCACAGAAGGCCATACAAATGTAGAAGAGAAAGACGTGGAAATGCTGAATACAGGGAAATTTTCCTGGTTTAGAAAGTATTCTTGCAACAGCAAGTGAGAATCAATATTATGCAGTCTCTCTCTTGTATATGTAAAAACTCTTGATGACAGGAATTTGGATTGCAAGCCAACTGCAGAACAATGAAGTTGCTTCTTTCAAAGTTGTTCTTATTCCTTTTAGGGTAAGAATGATATGTAAAATCTTAAGTGCAATGATCATTAAGTTGAACAGAATTTTAACTTCAAAGTTTATCCTTGCTAGGCTAAAGAATACCTTCTTAGTTATTATTTAAGTCTCACAACACCAACCACCTTGCATCAAAGAAGGTAGAGGGTAAAATCCTAGTCAGTAGAGTTTTGTTAGTGACAGAAGTGGGCTTCAGCTGTTTCAGGGAAAAGACTTGGAGGATAGTGGTCTGGATGGAAATGACTTCACAAGACTTCCTAACTCTGGGTCTGGTGTGCGTCAAGCCCGTATCCACACTCTGTGTTGGAAGAAGCCCCAAGAAAGGATTATGTCACACACACAATCACAGAATGGCTGAGGTTGGAAGGGACCTCTAGAGATCATCTGGTCCTACAGCACGTTGGCCAGGACTGTGTCCATATAACTTTTGACTGTCTCCAGGAACAGACATGCCACAATGTCTCTGGACAACCTGCTACAGTGCTCAGTCACCCTCACAACAAAAAAGCGTTTCCTTGTGTTCAGACGGCACCTCCTGTGTTTCAGTTTGTGCCTGTTTTATCGCTGGGTTCAGACTGTGGATGAAAAACAGGGAAAAGAGGTCTGACCAGACCTCCAACATGCAGAACAGGCATGTAGGGCTGCAAAGCAAGCCTTGGTAAGCATGGCCATACAGCCTGGGGAGCCGCATCCATATTTGTGGTGGGAGTCTTGCTCATCCTGATCCATCACAGTGGAGCCTGAACTTCTGTTAATGCATACACGGAGACTCTGTGAGTGCACACAGGACAGCAGTGCCATCATGGTACTGTCAGTCCACTGCTGTCATTATGTTCCTCAACAGATCAACAGGCTGGGAGACACCAATGTGGCCTTGACTGGCCAGCAACTTCTCAGAAAAAAAAAGCACTCGCTAAGAAAAACACTTCCTCCTTTGTTGTTCCCCCATGCTATCTATAGGGCACCATTCTTTCCTTTCCATCAATTAGTTTTGAGGTGTTAAAGCAAATCACTTTTCTTCTTGATGGCTGCTACCCTGCCATGTTCTGCAGGGATTTTTAAACTCCTCCTGAGCCTTTGTAATACTAGGCCAGTTAGGGGCAAGAGATGGGATTTGTTCAGAAGCAATGAGTAGCAATTGCTTTTTCATGCTTTGTCCTGTTCAGCAGCTCCATTGGCTAAGACCAATCTGCAGAAGACTGAGAAGAGCCTCCACTTCTCTTCCTAGAACAAACAGACTGTTCTTGCTGACCATGCTTGCTATTGCAGTGCCTTGTAGCCGGCCTGTGCTACACTACATTACAGACAGCATTGGTGAAGAACTGAGCATTTGGGTCACTGATTTGAAAGACAAAATAATAAGTAAACAATTAAAACAAAGAGTTGAATTTGGTCCAAGGGGACCTCAATGTGAAAAAAAATCAGGAAGTCTTTGCAAGGATCTGAGTATTGAAATTACTAATAGCCGATACATATTGGACATACGAACATTTTTTTAAAATGAGAATTGGAGAAGCTGAAAAAAATGAAACTACTGAACTTTTAATATTGAACTTTTGGCAATATAGGCGTGAATGACTTTCTTACAATTTATTTAATTTCAATATAGATATTATGAGTATTTCCTTTAACTAAGCCAGTAGTTTTAAAATAAACTCTTTAATCCATTAGTATCTCAAAAGTCCTGTTTTCACAATGATAAGTCCTGGTAAATGACAACGTAACTCTGTAGAGAAAGCAGTCTTAATCTTTACAAAACATCAGAGGACACAACCACTGAGTTTGCTATGTTGATCAATAAATACTTCAATTACAGCTTATTCATT
The DNA here is from genome assembly GCF_028500815.1 of Rissa tridactyla. Lineage (NCBI taxonomy): Eukaryota > Metazoa > Chordata > Aves > Charadriiformes > Laridae > Rissa > Rissa tridactyla. Next base: position 109,359,748 of record NC_071468.1, on the reverse strand, counting down.
GCTCCCTTTGTTCTGAAGTAAAAGCTCTTCATAATACTTAAACCTTTTCACCTTAAAAATTCTGATTTGGGCTTTTTTTCCTAATATTAGAAATGCTAATGTCTTAAGCATGTATTTATATACGTATGGGTATATGCTATTAGGAGAATGTGTACTAGGAGAATTAGTATGTGTTCTTCTGGGTAAACTTAATTCTAAACTCATTATGAACAGACAGCAATACTTCAGTGAGTCTTACACTTGCTATTTTCTTCATCTATTTGGTTAACACTTTTTTCACATCGATAACAAGTGCTGCTTGGCTAGTCTGGTAGAATTAGGAACTCAGACTAGTTGTCCACTGAATACAGACAAGGAACAGACTTCAAAATCCATAGTAATTCGCCATTGTACAACAAGTTCAATGTGGGCAGATTGCAAGAAACCCAGCAGATTGTTCTCTCACCATGTTTCTTCTGTCTTCCTCCTTTCTAAGAGTAACGGTGAATGTTGTCAGCGAACTAATCTTTTGGTGACCCACATGATTTCATATAGTAAATGTAACATGGGTTGAAAACGTAATATAGATAAATATACTGTAGATATAATGGACTCGACTCTTACATACAGCTTGCAATTATATACATATATATATATATATAAAATTTGTATCATATAATACACTGCACTGAGGATGATAAATCTCTGAAATAGAATATCTCTGAATATTTCTTTTAGAGATAAATGGCTAATACCCTAAACTATGTACCTCAGACCTCCAAACAGTCATACATTTTTGAGTGTTAGGAAATATTTGGTTAACCTTTTTTCCATCCTTCTAGTTTTTACAAGCTTCTGCACTTCTGGTTTCTGTCTGAGACTAGAAACCTAAGTACCAAAATACCACTACAAAGACAGTGCTCAAGATATTTCAGGCTTGATTTAGAGCAGGAAGCATTTAGATTCTTTTAAGATTTACAGTTATATTTTCAAACACAAGAACATTCAGGTAAGCATCCAAGCTGACTGGTGCTCTTCGGAACTGAGCCCAAACAGGGAAACTTTAGAATTTACCCCCTTGCAGCCAATAAAGAGATCTAGTTATGGACAATTCTATATTGGTATCAAGTAATCAATAAAACTCCATTATGATAAATGTTGAATTAGAGTAGCTCAATTTCTAATTGTGCTTGTGTGAAGCACACTTTATATTGATTTATAGAAACTATAGGCTACATACTGAAACCTTTTAAGAAGTATATTTATGAGAATACCGGAAAAAGAGTTGTCATACACAAACATCTATAAATAGCTTGGGCCCCTAAAACATACTTCAATGTTCGACATTTGTGGTATAACAAGATTACACTGTTATGGATCATTACTGTATATTTTTTCTAAAAAAGAAACAAATAACTTTTTCAAAGGAAGGGAATGTTCACAAATGTTGTCTGTTTATCACACTATCATATTTGTCTTCCTTACAGCATTTGCATCATTTCCTAAGCAAAGAATGGCAAGCACTGGAAAAAAGTACAGTGTAATAAATACAAGTACCTGCTTTAAATGCTTATCTGAAAATGACCTGCATGGCTCAGCATTTTTATACAGCTCCAGATCCCACTCAAATCAAATTACTTTAACTCTTACTAACATTTTAGTATTTTGATTTGGAAGAGTTAGTGTTTGTCTTTCAGGGAGTAGCTGAAATAAGGCATATCTTGGCTAAACAGGTGTTTTGGCAAACACACACACAAATATTATTTTTTGAACCAAGATAGTTCCCTCGACAGAAGAAGTGTGTCTGAAGGAGAAAGGGAGTATTTGGTGATTGTGTAATAAGGCCTGAATCCAGAGTTCACCAACTTGCTGAGTCAGGTCTTTGGAACAGACTTTAGAGACAGTTAGAGAAGGATGGTACTTAACTAGCTGGAAAGACTATTAAGAAAGGCTGGAAAGAAGATCCTGATGACTGTATATGGTTAATTTCTATTCATATGTATGGAGGGAGAAAACTCATGTGTCCAAACAGATCATAAGGCAGCTGAAGTTTGTTTAAAATATTTTGCCTTTACCTTCACACGGAATCCAACTTCTAATACTGAAACAGAAAATCTGCAATTGCCACATGGAATGCTTAATGGTAAGGAATTAATAAAAACATGAAGATTGTGTTGGCAGCATAGAAAAGAGTTCTCTGATTTTTTAATGTAAGAATGATAAATAGAAAATTCAAATAGCAAAGCTTCAAAATTGTCAGAATGTTAAAGCAATAATCTGACACTGAGAACTTACTCTAGATGATGCAGAAGACTAAGGAAAAAAACAGTTCCCCATTGGGACGTCTATGCAGCTCATTTATTTACCTTGAAAAGACGCCAGATCTCTCAGAACAGACTGTAAGTTAACTGGCTCAAGAAATTTTGGCTACTGAACTGCTAAACCTCACATATATAAGAGATTAAGTTATAAAATGAAATAACTGATCTCTGAAGATCAATGTGATCCTATGTGAGGCTGCCTTGAAGTGCAAAGGAACTGTTTAAAACTTCTGTATATATAACTTCCTTAAAACACAAGAACAATCAACCCTGATGTAGATTAGGAGGCCAACTTGATTGAATGGGGAACTTAAACTGAATTCAAAAGCAGAAATTAAGAGACGGAATGTGAAAGCAGGGACAGGCAACCAAGGAGGAATATAGCATCACTCAAGCACTCTGGGACAGAGTTAGGAAAGTCAGACCTTGGCTAGAGAAGAAACTAGTGGAGGATGCGAAAGTCAATATGAATGCCTTCTACAGGGCTTCATATCAGTGAAGGAAACACCAGGTTAGATGTAGAGCTGCTAAGGAAGAGTGCAGGAAACCTCATGCCTTTACAGAAAAGGTCTTTCCTTGGGTCTCTTGGGTCTGCATGCCAAGTAACAAAATTTGTGGAGGGGAGGAACACAGTGAAGCTTTGAAGAGGATCACCGTAGGGACTGCTTAGGGAGGGGACCTCACAGGATGCATCTAAGTGTGTTGGGGGGGCTGGCTAATCACGGAACCACAGAATGGCTCAGGTTGGAAGGGACCTTAAAGATCATCTAGTTCCAACCCCCCTGCCATGGGCAGGGACACCTCCCACTAGACCAGGCTGCTCAAAGCCCCATCCAGCCTGGCCTTGAACACTTCCAGGGATGGGGCATCCACAACTTCCTTGGGCAACCTGTTCCAGTGCCTCACCACCCTTACCATAAAGAATTTCTTCCTGATACCCAATCTAAATCTACCCTCTTTCAGTTTGAGGCCATTACCCCATGTCCTATCATTACACTCCCTGATAAAGAGTCCCTCTCCATCCTTCCTGTAGGCCCCCTTTAGGAAGGCTGCTGTAAGGTCTCCCTGGAGACTTCTCCTCTCCAGGCTGAACAATCCCAACTCTCTCAGCCTGTCAATGTTATTTTGCATTTGTTACCAGGGCTGGTAAAGTCTTCATACTTTACCACAATGTTTGAGGGCAACACCAGGCTAGGGGAGTGAGACTGACAAACTGGAGGACAAGGCTGCCATACAGGGGGACCTCAACAGGCTCAAAGACCAGGAACCTCACAGAATTCAACAGAAGCAAGCATGAAGTCCTACATTTGGAAGAAACTTGTGCACCAGTACAAACTGGAGACTGACTTTCTGTTCAGCAGATCTACAAATATGTACCTGGGACTCCTTGTGGACACTGGATTAAACCAGTTCAGTTGTGTGCCCTTGCAGTTATGAAAGCTGAATACAGCCTGGCCTATATCAGCAATAACTTGGTAATCCATCACTAGCACTGATGTAAGAATATTGTGATTACGTATTACTTATTGTGATTGCTTATTGAAAAAACTTTTTAGGACATTCCTTGCTTCTTTGAAGATATTAAATATATCCTGTTATTGTATCAGATCACGTATTCACAGATAACAATCTGCATGTGGTTCAGATAACAGATTAATTAAGGGATTTCAATATGTTCTCATCAGTGATGATCCTGCTTCAGCTTGGCACCCTGATTAAATCTTAAAGCGCTTGATGAAGCATCCATTTGTGCTCTTGAAAAATTATTTTATGTTCCATCCCTCTGTATAGAACAGCCTATAAAACAGTTTCTAGAGCCCTCCAGGTATATCAGCTACACATTATCTACCAGAAGAAAGAGGCTGTGGATTAACTCCTTTCCAGGAAAAACTGTATTAATAAAATGACTGAGATTTCTGTTTTCTTCCAAGGATCCTATGCTCACAAAGGAGAATCAAAGGTGAATACTTTCAATACCTGAAAAGGCTTAATTTATAATCTGCTAAGGACACAGGATTTCTGAAGACTCTTGGTTTCTTTGCTGTGTTCTGGTCAAAAACAAGTTCTCACGTAAAGACGTACATTTCTTTCTGAAAATAAAACCCAACTAAACAAAAAAACCAACAACCCCAAAAACCAAAACCAAAAAAACCAATACTCCAAAAAGTAATGACAGAATCAATATTTTTTGAAAAAGGTTTCTTTCAGTCAGAAACTTGTAAAAATTTCTGTGTACAATTTCAAAACTAGCACAAGGTTTAGAATGGTAATCATTTATATGAAAATACAATATGCAGGACATACAATATAGATCACAGTATTGAAAACGGGCCACAAGACCCAATGGACTAACTCTGGTCTGGTTTTATTTCTCAAATTCTTTCAAAACTATTGAGACATCAGGACCAGTAGTATTGAGCAAAGCGCCTAACTACTGCTATATCTTTCTCTAAAGAGGCTTTAGCTATCAGCAGAATGAAACAATGAGAACTGCTCTGCATGGGAAGCCACAGGTATTAGCTTTTTTGAAAAGCAAAGGGATTTTAAAGCAGGAAAATAACTGAAAGCATTGAAGTTACTGCAGCTATTCTTTTGCTGAAGTTAGGCACTGGTTTAAGCTTTTTGCTGGCTTTATCCTACTGAACTCTATTATTCAGTTATATATCCGAGGAAACTGAAAGCAGAGATGAAAATTTCTCCTTTACATTGCTAAATATAAGAAATGAACTAAGACTGTCTACTCCTGAACAGATGTTAATTGGCTGTTCTTTTCACAAGAGTCAAACATGAGCAAATACCAAATTTCAAAATCCAGCTGAAAGGCAAAAGAAACAGAAATGTTATGACAGACGTAGAAAACTGCTGTCCAGGCTGGTAGCCAGGCCACCTGAGACCAAACAAGAACAGCTGGAAGCCAGCAAAAATCATTACTGCCTCAGTAGAGCCACAGTCAAGTATTGTAGAAATGGAGAATGAGTGGTACTGGAGGAATCAGTGAGATGTACTTGAATTACTAGAGAAATCTCAGATAGCTCTTTAAGGTGGAGGAAAACCTGATTTTTTTAAAATGAGGTAAGAATAAGGCACACTTTATCCTTTCAGAAGCAGCATTATAAATACCAGGAGCACTGAAATGACCAGTACAAATTGCTTCCAGCTGAGATTGCAGCCTACCCAGCCTTTTCATTTCTGAGTCATGAGTATCCTAACAAGGTATGCAGGGAATTTAAATTACACCTTGCTGGCAAAATGTTACGTTATCATCTCAGAAATATATTGATCTCTTAGATGAATTATGTCATGATAGCAAAATGATGCCATCTAAAATCATTTAAGTTATCAGAATGGAATTGAAAGGATGACATTTTAATATTGACATTAACATACTACTGGTGCTACCAAGACTTTGATCATAGCAGTGTGGGCTGAACATTTTTCAGAACCCAACAAAGTGATTGTGCCATTAATGCAAGGAATTGCTCCATTTTTACTTTTAAAAATGCTGAAATTGAAAATTCTTGGCCATTACTGCTATAGACTGAGGTCAGTTAGACTCTGCCACTTTAAGTCTGTAGAGATAGGATTCATTTCACAGAATGTTTGGCATCCACTTTTGCATTTGAGAACTGATCCCAGATTCCTCTTCTAATGAAAGGAGAACACAGGACAATTTATCTGCTCTTTCGTACCTATTTTGTTTGAGGTGAATAATGACAGAAGCATCTTTCTCTTTCCACTGACTTGCTGTTTGCCTATCTCTCTCTCAGTCACAGATTTGGTGATACAGAGGTGTTAAACTGTTGTATCATGTGATAAACCTGCTTCCATTGGGTTTAGACAATCAACTCTTATGCATATTGTGTGTTACAGTTGCTTACATTTGGCCAGATAGATGCTGAAAGCTTAGTGAGAAATTCAACTTACTTCATATAATTCACGTAATGCAATTATCAGATTACCCTAGGGCACCCAAGCCTGTGTGTACTTCTTCCACTGTTCAAGGACCTAAGCTGATACATTTACATTTGTCTTTTTGTATAGTCTTTTTGATTTACCACATGAACATATTTTATTGTCTTGGAAGAAATTGATGACAGCAGAGAAATATACTGTTGTCAGTCAAAGCCTCTTAATCTAAATGAAAGAGCTCTTGGCGCTGTAGTCAATGGCTGTGGGACTGTGGGAATAAATGGTCAATTCTTTTTCACTTTTGTATTCCTGCTGAAATGTCCATTGTATTTCACTGAAAGTAAAAATGGCACATTGCAAAGGCATTGGATTGTCCTATGAAATACAACAATCCACAGCATGTTAACGCTTTTTTTTTTCTTTTCATATTGCCCCAAACTGCAAGAAGAAACATTGTTTTCAAAAAATAATAATAATCATTCTCAGCAGTTTCTAAGTAATGGAGTCTCCTAGCATTTCAGGCTTTTAATTCTGTTTTGTTTCTTCCACTGAGGAGATGGAAAAACCTCTAGATCAATTCAAACTCATTTTTCAAATGTGCTCACTTCCCAAGCAGAAACAAATTACCACCATCTCTCTGAGATTTAATTGCTTTCACTCCAGAAAAACACCCCTTCTGCACAGAGGAATGAGGCAAAAGAAGAAATGCTAGATGAATCAGTAAAGAATGAGTGGTTTTGAGTTGTTTTTTCCTTCTCCTAAATTAACTTAGGGTTACTTGTCAGTTAATATATAGTAATTTTCACATCATGAAGAACTTAGTACTTCCCTTGTTAAAATCAGGAGCTGAAATATCTGCTCGCCTACAGAGTTCCAAAAGAAGGTGCTTTTGCAGGAAAAAAAAAAAAAAAGGAAAATGAAAGAAAGAGAAAAAGGAGAGGGAAAAAGGGAGAGAGAGAAAAAGAGAGAAGGGGAGAGACAGAGAAAAGAAGGTGGTGAGAAAGCAAGAAAGTGAGAAAATGTGCCCGCATGAGAGACAGAGGGAAAGGGAGACAGGAAGAGAAAGAAAGAAAGAAAGAAAGAAAGAAAGAAAGAAAGAAAGAAAGAAAGAAAGAAAGAAAGAAAGAAAGAAAGAAAGAAAGAAAGAAAGGAAGGAAGGAAGAAAGGAAGGAAGAAAGGAAGGAAGGAAGAAAGAAAGAGAGAGAGAAAGAAAGAAAGAAAGAGAGAAAGAAAGAGAGAGAGAGAGAAAGAAAGAAAAAGAAAGAAAGAAAGAAAGAAAGAAAGAAAGAAAGAAAGAAAGAAAGAAAGAAAGAAAGAAAGAAAGAAAGAAAGAAAGAAAGAAAGAAAGAAAGAAGAGAAAAGAAGAAAGAAAAAGAAATTTGATCTAAGTCACAATATTTCTGAAGCAGTGGATCCAGCATGAAATAATGGGCCAATCGTGTAACATAAAGGAGCTCAAAGTAATAAGATTTGGTAAGGTCAGAGTCATGATTTTATTTTCTTTTTTTCACATGAGATATTCTTCTTGAAAGTGACGCTGAGCTATAGTAGGCAGTGGTAGGAAAGGAAACATCTTGTTTACAAATGTCAGCCAGCAATTAGCGTCATTTAAAGAGTGGAACCACAACTGCTGTTTTTTGTTAGCTTTGAAAACCCCATCTCTTTCTTGTGGTCACGTTTTAAGAGGCAAAGTAGACAGCAAGACTCTGAAACCAGTTCATAAATAGTTGATTTCATATTTTAAAATCTTGCCTATAACTGTCACCCCCCTCGCGTGGATCACAGATGGTGAAGAACTAATTTGTTACTGTTTGATAACGGCTTTTATGTATCAAAGCTCTTATTTACTACTCTGTGGGGGGAAATGACAGACTAAAAGCAATTATGTGTTTTTCTTTCAGTTTTTCTTTAACCACTATGCTCTTTGGCTTTTTTTTTTTTTCCACCACTCCCGACATGTTTCTTATTTGAAATATAGCATTGTGAATCTTTTACATATGTTGGTTCTCATTTAACCCTCTTTCTGGGTTTTCAAGAATGCATCTGGCCGGGCAGATCAACTGTAATCTTTCATGATTGTTTATAATGGCCCAGTGATAAGTAATAACACTCAGGGGTGTCTCCCGGTAACAGCGTATTACATTTCAGTATTAAAAATGCAAATTGGGACCTTGCTTTTGAAGATTGTCAGGAAAATGTTTCAAGGAGGTAGAATAGCTACCAGGACGCCTGTAAGTGAAATAACCCCCTCTCCCCCCGCCATGTGGGGCCTCCTGCCTGCAGGTTTTCTGAAGGAGCCCCTCACCCCCTCCTCCTTCCCCCAAAATAAATAAATAACTGAAGAGACTTTCCTCTGTACATGGTATTAAGTAACTGATGTTAAATCTGTGGCCTTGGAAAGTCACGGACTCCCGCATCTTTCCATTTTTTTCCACACCAGTGATATGCAAACCACTCACTTGGTGTTGCCACCAAGAATGATTTTGCTCTGGTTTGTACTTTCCGGTGTTGCACTGCAGCAGAGACGGTGAGGCTGAGGGGGTAGTTTCTGCACATATCTTTATTTTGAATAAACAAAAGAAGTTCCAATTTGGCGCTGACTAGGGCTGATTTGTGGGTGAGTTTCCTTAACGTAGATCAGTGGGGCTACTTGTGTGCTTAAAGTTCACGGTGTGCATGAACACCATGGTGAATTTGGTCTTTAGTGTAGAATTTGTCCTACTGAAGAGTTAAATTTACAGGCAGAAGGGTACTATTATAGATAGGAAACTTCAATATAGCAATGTAATATCATAATTATGGTTATAGGCTGAAGGAAACATTGCTTATTGCCGCTGAAATCAATAGGATTTCCCCAATGACTTAAATGAAAGAAGGAGTAAGTCCCCGTGGAAAAAAAAAACCTGGAAAGATTACAAGCTTTTGTTTGTCTCGTTGCATCCTTTAAATTATGTCCTGGCTCTCTTTGCCTGTTTCACCCTCCTTTTCTTCTTCCATATTATTCCCACACTGGTATTAGGAGGTGCCTGTTAACGTCAGTGCTTAGGGAACAATATACTGCCGAACATAAGGAAGGACGGAAAATTCTCACCAAATAAGAATATGCAGAGCATGCACTTCCATACTCTCTGAAGCCTGCCTTTTAACCAAAACTTAGACTACCAGGAAGAAAAATCCAGGAAATGCAGGAAAACAGAAAAGGAGAGAAAATGACAATTAAGTTTAGGACGCCAGTATGCCTGTTTAGAGATGAAACATCACAGTGTAACCCTTCTTATGACCAAAATATAGGAGTAGCACTTATTTCCAGGCTTTAATACCAGAAACCTTCAATAGAATCCATAAATCACTTCCACATGTTTTTGAATAAATCTCCGTCCTGTATTTTACAAATTGCTTTCTCAAGACACAGTTTGAGTAAGGTCAGCAATCCTTCCCTCCTCTTGTTTGACTTTCTCAGGGTGAAATTCACCCCTGGCAGTTGTCAAGAACAAGACCTGTGTCGCCGAACTCCTGCCTAAGCCAATTGATTTCCAGTGAGAGCTATATTTAGGCTAATCAGGTCCACTGTGTCTGGATGTGGCAATGAAATAGCTGAAGCATGCTCTATCAGGCCCCATTTGAAAATGCTGGCCCAAGTGTGCCTGTCATTTCTGCTGTATTTCAGACTCTCCATCATTTTGATAATTATACAGCTTGGAAACTTTTTTTCTTTTTATAGTCTTTGAAACTATAATGAAGTCTTCAGCGCTGCCAACCCAAACCATCCAAAAATCTTGAATTGGGCTTGAAATAATCATGAGATTGGCCTGAAAATCATGCAACTGAATGTACTTGGCTTCTTTTTATTTGCCTTCTGGTTTTGAGTGTTTAGGGTGCAATGGGGTCACATTTGCAGGGTTTCCTCTGTGTCTGTGTGGGCCAGAAATGCAATCTTTTTATAAGACAACTGAAATTCCTTGGGTATTCACATGACTCCAGGAGCTGGGATTTAACAGGGGCAAAAATAAAAAAAAAAAAAAAAAAATCCACTGTGTTTGGGCTTGTGATAAAATTGGAAGCTTTGGCAATACAGAGCGTCTCACATTCAAAGTTTGTTTATAAGGGGAATATAGTTTGATGGAGAGAGAGAACAGAGTTCCCTTCTGTTCTCATCTGACTTGAGAGAAATTCCTCCCAAAGGGTGAACTTCACTTCGCAGATCCAGCACAAGGCCTATTCAGCATCTGAAGTGATGCATAGACCAGGCTGTGGCTCTCTTTATATGAATTTACTTCATGCTACATTAAGAGAAGCTGCAGAAGTTATTGTAGCTGAGATAGTTTTATGTTCACGAGGCAAAAAGAAATTCTTTATAAAACTGCACATTATCAAGGATTTGGAAGCAAAGTCCAACAAGGAGGGGTACAGGACTGAAAGCCCTTGTGAAAGAGGGTGGAGGAGGCCCTTGGTGGGGGGAGAGAGCTGGGAATGGAAGCATATGAGCCATTTGGTATAATTAAAGGTAGGAATAGCACAAGTAAGTGCTTGTGGAGTAGGAGGCATGGCTGGAGATGCAGGTAGGAGCAGCACCTAGAAAAGTAAGCAAGCAAAGTTGTAGGTGAGAAAAAACATTTCTCCAAGTTCCCCTTTCTTACTTCTGTCATACCTGGGACATAAAGTTTTCCGTGTAAGATTGAGACATTAAAGCTGGGATTCATTGTATCAGTTATAAATACCTAAACCACAAGAAATTTAAAGTGGGATTCACCTCATCCGCCATACACACGTGTGCTAGTTCCTTGGTAAGCAATGGAAATTAGTAGATGCTTCTGGGGTGCAATTCATCTCATCCTCAAACAGACATCTAGAACAGATTGGATAAACTGCACCATAAAAATGCCTTTTTATTTCCATTGGCTATGTAGGAAACTCAAGTTGATGGATTTTAAGAGGACTACTTCTTATGCAGACTATTGGCAGTGCAGAAGCCTGAAGTCAAGCATTTTTTCCATGTTTTGCTTAAGAAAAGTCTTAGCTGACATCTTTTTGAGCAATTCAGGATATGACTGTAAATGTTCTTGGTGCGGCAATATGTGTGTATGTGTATATGCACATGCACAGGGTGTTTGGATAATTTTTGCTTATGTTAATGTCTAAATTGGGAGGTGGCAAGAGTAAGGAGCTCATTGCTGCTCCCGGAGAAGACTGGCATTGGTCAAGAGTGAGCTGCATGAAGAAGGAGATAAAGGTATGGCTTTGAACCATTTATACTACATGGTAAGTGTCTGGATATTGCACACTGGCCATACTCTGGGATCCTCGTGTCCAAACCAGTCCTAATGTCCTAATGTCTCAGACCTGTCTGCAGCGCTTTAAAATTGTTTGACTGGTTTTGCTTTTCTTCTGTGACTAGTGACACCTTTAAGTAACGCACCATTAGTGTCTCTTATCCCAGTTGTGTATGTCTTAAAAATTGGCAGTGTTTTCACTCAAAAGGTATCAGATTCAATTTAAGTACAGGATTTAGAGCGTGCCAAGCCAAGTACTCTTTGCCAGCAATTTGACATCCTGAACAAATAAGGTTTGAATTCCTGCTCTGAAACAGGAAAAGGATCATTTAGTCTGTTTGAATATCATTTAGAGTAGGATAGCTTTATTTTTTTGATACAGCAATAGTGTCAAGTGTTGATTCTGACAGATTTATTGAACTGATGGTTGTACATTAAACATACAGCTTTAGAAACAGCTTAAGTATATATTCAATCTTTCTATGAAATCTCAGTTATGAAAATACCCTGTGATAGGTAGATTATAAATGCAACATAAAATAAATTATAGCCGAGGGTTCTCAGGGCAGAGTTTTTCCAACACAACTATGACAAAGTTTAAGAACAGGGACCAGGAAGATCACACACGAAGGAACAGATCCACAGAAAGACATAGGTATTTATTTGCCAGTTTAGGCATAGAAGTAAAACCTCATATGCTCAGCCCCTGTCTTCTTCCTTTCTTCTGTTTCAGCCGTTGCCCATCTTTTGAGACACACAGTTTCAGTCAGTAAAATTTCCTGGGTGCTTTAATTTCCGCTGTGAAGAGAATGAAATATTGACAGTGCTTACTGCCCTAAATAACCCTAACCTGAGCATGTGTCTGTGGAGCAGTAGGACAGGAGACAGACAGTCATGTGAGAAGATACCTTCTTGGACTTAAAAGAAGTGTCAATTTATTAATGTGGCAATCAAAGGTAATAAGCACCACCTCTTAAACAGGGTGATCAGCTTTAAGAAGGGAATCCCACCAACTGACCGTACTGTTTCTGGTCTGAAAGTTGGCTTAGTTTACAGCTACCTTGGGTAGCTCTGCCAGGAACTCCACCAGGAGGAGGTATGAGGATGCTCTTAGTGTCCAACACCTGGTGAGAGACAAAATGGAGGAATAAGGGAACCAGTACAGGGGACAGCACAAGCTGAGCCAGGCTCCTCTCCTAATGCTCTGATCCCACCTTGGGGTGCCAGCTATGGACTGACTGCCATGTAGGGGTCTTTACATGGTGCTGCAAACCTTCCTGTCCTGCTTGCACGGCTGTACGGTGAGGTGTTACCAGTACCAGTGCTGTCCATCAAGATGGAGCGGCGATATAGGAGTTCAGATAGACAGGAGCAGAATTTTTGCTAGTACACAGGTATGCAGGACTGTATCTATCCTCTTCCTCCTACTCTTAATTTAGACTTCAAAATGATATACAGAAATCCTTGTGAGGCATGGTAACATTTTCTAAATCTCATTTGGCAGTTTTAAACCGCTTTTAATTCATGGTCATGCTGCGCCATTGTTCAGAAAAAAACATATAGCATTTTCTGTCTCATGGCTGCTGCAGCACAACCATTATAAGAAGTTTTAGCTCTTATCTACTTGTCACTGCTTTTTTAAAAAAAAACAACCCAACAAAACAACACCCCACAACATTTTACAGAGCAGTTGTAAAAATAATAATAATAACAATAGTAACAAGAAGAATACTAATAACACCCCCTTCTGTTTGAGTTTTGAGTGTCCTTGACTCATACGCCTCCCTCATTGAGGCTGGGATTGCTGTGAGAGAACCTTCACCTCTGTTTAACTATTCACCTTTCATTCCACCACCTCACTCTGTTGAGGTGAATGGAAGCTAAGTCAAACCAACGTGGAAGGCTTCAAAAGACCTCACCCAGGAAATATTAATTTACTTTACAGAAGGGCTACAGATTCCATTGCTTTGGGATTTAGGTGAAGAAGCATCTGATTTTTTGAATATTTTTGTTAATTAAGCTTATGTGTCTGAGACTTGATTTAATTAAAGGTATGATCATGCAATAGAAATTGACAGTACGCTCAAACTAATTTAAGTGCTCTCACAGTTTATAGAGAATCCACAGAAAATTGCCTTAATTTGTATTCAGCCTGAAAGTATCTAACAACAAAATATTAAGCAGAAATCACTAGATGTTTACTGTCAAAGGTAAGCTGAAATACCACACTTAGCACAAACACCGTGTAACCCATGGTATATTAAGTGTAATAAATATAAACCCCCAGATATACCCTTCCTGCAAGATACTTATGATGTTCTGATCCTTTAGCTACACGGATTCATTTGCATTAAGACAAAATACATGCAAGATAGCCTTTGTGAATTAAAAAGGTAATTTACGGCTTCTTACTTGTAATCATATGCAAAAATATAATAAAATTACACACAAAAAGGAACAAATACATTAATGTTACTGTTGTGCTTTTAGCAATTGTTAATTTGACAAATGAGTGTTTCAGGATCTAGCTCTGGCTTTTGCTGTTGCGGATCTGCTGTACCATATGCTATTATTCGGGCTAGCAATGGTGACGCAGAGCTCATTTTCTGTCTACTGATCGGTGTAACTTTCTGAGCTTCTTCTGCGCTGATAAAAAAATATATATCCCTCTTTTTTTTCCTGGTCTTTCTATCAATTAAAAGTGATCTCAGATATTGCCATTCTGCATTGCTGCTTGCTGTTTATTTGCTCTATCACCAGCACAACAAAGGAAAGGCAGCTTTAATTTGCTGTATGTTGTGTAATGCAAACGTGAGTTACTGTATATCCCTTAACAGCCCATCATTAATTTCCCTTGCATGCCGTTTCCAGGTTTCGTATATTGCTGGCTGTTGTGATAGTATGTAAAGCATCAGCTGCTGTTTCACAGCTTGGATTTTAAGGGGTCCACAAGGAGAGATCAAAAGCTGAAATTCTAATATTGCCTCTAATGGAAGAACTATTACCCAAACAAGCAGGATGTAGATTTCTTTCCTAGCAGAATGCTACTATGGCATTCTCACACTAATAGCCTTGCAACACGCAGGACTCGGGCAATGTATGGTTTCCAGTTCTGAGAAACAATTATTTATTTCATACTTATTCTTTCACCTAAGGCAAAAAAAAAAAAAAAATAGTCTAACTAGTTTAGAGGCAAATTTATTTTGTATAAATTCTTTCAACGTGCTCTCCAGCTTAGTGTATGGGTGTAGTACAAAAAACAATGTTACTGACGTTGGACATTTGCTGTAAACAGAAATTAAGCTTAAAGCCAGAACTGTATGACTGTGTGAGAATCTGACTAGTGTAGAAAGCTAAAATCTGGTAATTAGTAAAGTTATACATTGGGACCAGTTTTTATACTAATTCTAATGTTCTTCCTAAACTGGTGAGGCTGTTTAGCAGTTGTCTTGGAGGCAATGAAACTCTCACATTTGACTCACAGATTCAAACCCTGCTTGCTTTTCTGAAAATTTGAAAAGTATTAAATAGTCCAAGTGAAACTGGAAAAACTGGCATATCATGAGAGTCTAATCTTTTATTCTCTAAAAGATTGTTTTGTAAAGAAAGCTACCAAGATATTTGTTTTCTAAAAGAAAAACAAAGAGGAGTGTTAGAGAGAAAGAAATTTTCTTTCAAAACATGGAAGAATCCCCAACCCTAAAAATAAGGAGAGAATGTATTGTTACAGTTTCATCAAAACAAAATCTGATTTGTTTTCTTTCATGGTTGAAGGTACAGACACTAGTTCTTGAAGAAATGCCTGAGATTTTTTAATTCAGTCACCATCACTGTTCACATTCTGAGCTAAAGATAAACGTGGAGATAAACATAAGGCTGCTACTGTGAGACCTCTCAAATAAAATTTGTTTCCATTTTTAGGCATTCAGTGCCTTTTAGGAAAAGACCATGAAGAGCTTCATGTATGGGGTTAAGATTGTTATTATTTCATGTAGCTATTTCTGAAAAATCAGTTGAGAATCTTTGCAGAGCTCATCCTTTAGGAGGAAAGTTGTTTAACACGCAGAAACTGTCATGAAGAACTGATCACCAAGGAGGTGGGTTAGCATCTTCTCAAACCCATCTTGCAGAAGATAGATGACGAGTACATCCATTCACAAAGTAGAAGGAAAGAAATCAAAACAAGAGCGTAGAAGAAAGGAAATTGCTAGGGGAAAATCAGAGGTGCAGGATAGTTAAAAAAGACATTCTGTACAACCACTTACTGTACAAATATTTTCTTTTGTGTTAAATTATTGCCTCCTCTGCTATCGCAGCTTGAAGTTGCTTTAAATCTCTTTACCTTGTTGAACCCAGTCTCAAAGTCTCTGTCTATTCTGCAACAGTAATGGCGTGTAATGGGCTTTTAACTTAATCACAATAAAGCCCGAAGAAATTAAGGAGCTTGACACTAGCGTAAAGATAAAGCTTTCTTTATCACATTAGGTATGTAGATAGCTGGTTTTCCTTGTCTATAACACAGATTTTTTCTTAACATTTTTCTATATAGGTCTTACATGTAAAAGGATCGGTTTTCCCCCAGAAACTTTTTCCTTTGCTACAAAATGACTCATTTTCAAAAAATCCCAAAGTTGAAAAAAAATAAGTATCCAAGTTGCAAATTTCATGCAAAACACTGGGTCTTTTTAGCTTTTAAACTTGATGCACAGAGGAATGTATGTGATGGGCTAGAAATCTGGGTCACAGCATGAAATTCCTGTTTTTGTATTCATAAAAAACAAACTCCATATATCAAAGGAAGGAGGTGTGAAGTAGTAAAAAAGAAAAAGAGAAAAGCAGTCTAAAATATTCTCAGCTCTCGATATTTCTCGAAAACATACTGAGATCTTTTAAGACATGATGTGATTTCCTCTGACCATTACTGAAACAAGAATTTTCACTACTGTGGTAATAACTGCTCTAAAATTATCTTCTGAAGATGAATTAGTGAAACAGTTACAATTTTCCAGTATTTTTTTCTATGAAAAAATGGTTCTAGGCCCTGTGCTCTTGAGAAATACTCAAATGGGTACTGATTTATATAGCAAAGCAGGACACAGGCACTGAATACAACCTTCTCTACCCATATGTGATCAAGAGCTGCAGGGATGATGGTATGCAAACAAATCTTTTTTGGTATCATAATGTTATCCTGATAAGTTTAAACCTTTGACGTCTTGAGTGTCTCATCTAATTATAATGCCCGAAGAAAGAAATCATTAGGTACATACCTCTTTTAAACAAAACTGTAATTTGTATTTCTTCTGCATAGCAGACCAAATTTTTGACCAATAACAGTGCAATCAATCCACAGAGTGGACTGTTTGAATGATTTTAGTTTACAGGCTAACAATGACTACCAGCTTAGTTCAAGATATTGCACTATGGGATAAACCTTTGGTTTCTAAATGAGCTTGTGTTAGGAATGGAGCTAAAATTGTCAGTTTGGGACAAATTACTTCAGTCTGAGGACGATCAGTAAATGGGAGATAGTTCTTAAAGAAAACATCCTTCAAGCACGGCATTTGTAGTGGTAAAAATTGTGACTCTTTTAGGCAGCAGCGGGGAGATCGTTTTTTCTAATGCAGTTCTGTCATAGAAAGGCAAGGAAATACAGTGTGGTTTGAAGAAGGACATGCCAGTAATTACAAGAAGTGCTGTTCTGCTGCTCTGGGATGTTTTCTATTCTAAAATTACACAATAATAACCTAAATATAACCTAATAATGAGTGGAAAAGTGTAGTTTTAAGTTGCTTGCAAGAGAAAAAGTAGAAATAAGGAAAAATAGTTGCTAATAAACCTTGTTGATTCTCAATTCTTTTTGAAAAGCTTGCTAAACTCACTAATGCCTTTTGGCAAGGAGTTCCACTGGCCACTGTTGAATTTGCGTCCAAGGGATGAATAACATCAGAGAAGCTACATGACTACATCAGTCTCTTAGTAACTTTCCTTGTGCTGTTTGCTTGCTACTAACTATGTTCCTTGTGCACTCATTTGCTGTGGCAGGACACAAGTGGTATCAGCCATCACAGGACAAACCAAATGGGATCCCATGGACCAAGAGAAAGGAGAGATTCTTTCTGCTTGGTCCCAGTAAATATTCACAGTGCTCAGCTCATTTTGGACCTTGAACCTCTGCTTACTGTTCTCTTTCAAAACTACCTCCCCAAACCCCTGAAAATTACTGTGGGAGGTTACTGACAGAAAGGAAGCCTTTTCCCTGTGTAGCGGCCAAAGATATTTGTATTCACAGAAGAGAGATGGGTCAGCTTCCTCCACATTGTCCCAAAGACACACATCTCCTCAAAAGGGGATAATGCCATGCTTTAATATCGCTAAAGGGAAATAGTATTTCCAGGAATTCACGAGAGAATTGTATCTTCATAAACCTCTTGGGCATACTTCTCCCTTTGGGTGGAGGCTGTGCCCTAATGGCATAATTGCACCCTCATTGTTTTCATGTTATAAAACTCCCTCAATAATCAAACATCCAGTTGAATGTGCTAGCCCCTGAAAGACAAAACTCCTCTTTACTATAATACAGTCAGACAGAAAAAAAAATTCATTGATAAAAGCCACATGTTTACCCAGTGGCAGAATAGTTAGATGTTGATATTGGTTCACAAAAGCGGTGTATGATGATCTACAAATTAATTATACATTTGGATTGCCAGAGATAGAATGTCAGCATTTGCTGGGATTTGCATGAATGCTGATTTAGGCTTCAAAACAGCACTTACGCTCATGCTAAACTTGAAGCACCTCCTTTAGTCCCAAGCAAAAAGTCAGGACCAAAATTAAATTGTGTATTTCATTTGGAACTAATAAAATATAAGTACAAAAAGGGAACATTTGAGTCATTTTATTGTACAGTATTTGACCCTATCTACCCTACTAAAACTTCACATTCTTTCTCCAGCGGTGCCGTATGGGAACACAAGATTGCAATTGTGCCCCAAGAGCACGACAGCAGTCCTCATAATAGTTTCTTCAGTCTTTTTTTACATTGCTTTCCAAAATGATGCTGCCATATGTGCTGTTATATTTAAGCAGCAGATGCTGTGAACTCACAAAGTTGAAGAATGCTGAAGTATGATACCATTTGAGAACAGGTTTTCTAGGGAAAGCTGACTTCTTGCAAGGCTTTGGATTTATTTCAGGCATTTCATTACTAATTACAAAAGGCCATATAGAATGCATTTATACCACTTATTGGTTCTGTCTTGGGGCACCTAATATATGGGCTATCTAGTTTTTACACTGTATTGCTCTTCCCACAGCTACAAAGCTGCAATAATCTCTATTTGCAATAGTGCTGATGCTTTAATTTTGAAAAGGAGCTGGGACTGCATCTTCATTTCCACTTCTTTACCATAGTTTGAGCAAAGGATGATATTGCACCGTAAACCAGACTCATAGTATTAGGCTAAATACGTGTATTATGAATATAATGTGAGGAAATCCAAATTACTTCCGTTTTTCATTGTTAGCTGGCTTTCTAGTCATTCTCATGTTTGAAAATTAAGCAAGAAAATTCACAGCCTACACTGAACTACATTGAGATTGGCAGAGTAGGCTGGACCCATCTAGATTCAAATAAGTTCCTATAGTATGCACATTGGATACACGGGCTAGGATTTGGAAGAGGACGCAGTAGAGATATGGAGGAAAAAGTGGCCCAGGGGAACATTTCTAATATAGACGTTGCTTTATGGCAGTTGTTTTCAGAAAATAACCGAATCTGGGGACTGAAGTAAATAGAAGCATTCTTCTAGCACTGATGGCTTGAGACAGTTTAATTTCTTGTGGAACTTCACTGGGTTTATGAGACTGAAATACCAGGCCCTGTAAGGCAGTTAGTTCTTTTCCACACATGGCCAGTTCTGAGTAATTGCAAAGAGGGCAAGTTGCCACCATGTCTTGTATTAGTCTACAGCAATTCTTGCACCTTAGGAGAAAGAGACTCTGATTTGGAAGGAAAGGAATTACCCATTGACAAGAGATGTCTGGGCGTTGGAAAATCCTGTGCCTTCTTTGCCTTCTTGCACACATGTATAAAGTGGTTTGGGTCTTCTCTCACCTGTGGCACTGATTAACGCTCCCATCCACTGTATCAGCGGAAGTATAGGCCTAACTTTCTCATGGTCAACTTACAAAAGTTCATTTTCTTCATAAATTTATTTAGTATAAAGGGCAAAGTTTTGACAGCAGCGTGGGCTGCAGGGGTGTTCTCTGGGAGAAGAGACCAGGGGCTGCTTTGTGTCAGATACAACCAGTATCTCTAAAACTGTGTCCTAAAGCAGGACACAGCTGAGCCCATCACCTGACTTGGTGTTGCCTTTGTAAAACATATGTAAGAAAGGGCAGAAAACACCAGAGGCAGAGAGGGAGGGAACAAAAGGATGACAAGTCAGAGGAGGGGGTGCTCCATGGTAGAGCAGGTACACAGCTGAAGGGACCGAGGCCTGAGGAAAGCTCACAGCAGAGCACAGAAAAAGAGTAATAAGCAAAGAGAGAAACCACTATGCACTGACATCCACCTCTGGTGCTGCTTGTTGCCTCGCCAAGGGGACTGAGCGTAACCTGTGTCAATAACGAGGGTGCGGAGGAGTCTGAAGTGAATGCGTGAAGTGGAAACAAGGAAAGGGAGAGGAGAGGTGTCTAAAGTGAGTCTGAGTGTGGGAAAGTGGAAGGAAAGATGTCTTTTTCCCTAAGTGCTTGTCTTTTTTTTTTGTTTGCCCAATGCTCTCTAATCAGTAATTAAATAGTTATGTGAATTGGAAATAAATCAAATACCTCAAGTTGGGTTTGTTTCGCCCAGGACAGTACTTGGCAAGTGATTTTCCCTGACTTTACCTTGACCCATGAAATCTCTCACTCTTATTCTATTTTCTTCCACATCCAGCTGGTGGGGGGGGAGATTGGAGAAGGCAGTGAGCGAGCATCTGGGTGGATGCTTGAGTGCTAGATGGGGCGAATTCACCACTGCAAGGAATTCTAGTATCATTTTTCCCTCTCCTTCCTTCCCTCACTCTGTATTTTCTTTTTTTTTTTTTTTTTTTTTTGCAGCTTTCACTCTTTTATCTTATTTTCTTTCCCTTTATAATAGTTTGAATGGGAGCAGTGTATCAAATACAGTTGACATTAAGGCAAGTTATTGGTCTTGCAATTAATTCTTGCTTCTATCAGTTCCACAATAAAATAAATATTATGAAACTGGTTCTATTGTAGATGCTTCCAACAGTAAGATATTGGCGTCCAGATCACATTGCGCAATGGGATATTCTAACCAGACTGCCAGCACTGGAACGAAAAATGTAACTCTTTGTTCCAAAGAGCTGTTAGACCAACGTACTCAGTATGGTTGCCACCTAGAAATCATGTAAATGGGCTTGTATCTTGTGCCTTTTCCTACTTTACTTCCTCTCTCATTGCGTTTCCCTCTTTCTCACTCATCTGCCATTTTGGGAGTGACATTCGTTTTTATTAAATGTCCATTGACTCGTCCTTCTTTTGCTGCTGGTCTCTGCAGCTCTTCTACAGCATTGCCAATCCAGCGCCACTGGAAGAAGTACTGATTCCAGTAACTTCATAATGTTTAACTAGAGCTCTTGGCTGACATGACTAGTAGCAGGATTTGGATCCTTCCCCCTCTAAATTCCCCTGTTGAGTGCTGACCCTCCTCCCAGTTAAGAGCTCTGTATGGTGCCCCCGTCCTGCTTGACGAAAAATGAAATAAAAATGGTGATGAAACCCTTTCTCCCCTTGGAAGGAATGCTGCAGCATGGCTGGGGTGCACTGGTAGGATGTTGTGGTAAAGAGATAATTTCCAGCTAAGGTACTTAAGGTTCACAATATCATAAAGGAGAGTGACTGTTGCAATGGGGAGGGGACCCTAGACTGCTCTCTGGGGCTCCAGGCTCCTTTGTGCAAGAGAAACATTTGTTAACACTATTCTGAGACAAAAAGTTTTGTGTCTCAGCTGCAGTCTTGAGGTGAGTTGATAGGCATAGAAAGGGAACGGTCTGAGAGCAGAAACACTTAGGCCCCCTTGTTTTGAGAGCTCTCACAGGCCTGCAGTGGAACTGGAAGAAAGGCACAGATGAAGGCGAAGGAGAGAAGGACAAAGTGTTAAATATGCTGACTTGGGCTGCTGGATTGAGCTGGTTGGAGAAGAAGGATGAAGCTATAAAATTGAGATTTAGATTTTTACAAGTTCAAGGGAGGATGTCTCCCATTTGCTGTTTGGCTTTGAGTGCTTCTAGTAAAAAGGACTGGGCTTAGAATGAAGTTAGTGAGGTTTACTTAACACTGTCAGTAAAGTTTCCAAAGGATCCCTCACTCAAACCCCCCTCACTTATCTTAAAAAAACAAACCAGATGATATGAGTATTTGAGGAAAGTTGTAAGAATATTGGGGTTTTAATTATTTCTGGTTTCTGAACAGAGTATCTGAAGCAGCTGATAGTTTTGCTTTTCTTTCCAAACCTAGCAAGGGTGATGCTGTAGTAAATGACAAAATCCAGATAGAGTGTGGGAGCAGCAGGATCCCAAATTAAACAACTGGGAGGTTGATAAATGCTTCCAGTAGCAGATTTAACTACAGATGGAATCGTTTGACCATTCGACACGCCACAGTCCGCTTGTTGGGGGCTTCCGACCATCTCTCTGCAACATTAACTTCATAAAAACTTCCATCAAAGAGCCCCCACCAGAGTCACAGTGCCTTTTTTAGAGCATTTTCAAACAGCAGAAATAAACATTAAAAGATGCTGCCCTTCCTTCCTTGACATTTTTCTGATGGTAAATTAGAATCAGATGGAAGGTATCATTATTTCCACAAAGATTATCATGCAAATTAATTCCTTTACAATAACTTTTTTAAAAAAGTCTTTTAAAAAATATGTATGTATTTGGCCAATAAATTCAAAGAGAACTTTTGTTCAAGGCTGATGTATCTCAATTTGTATTTCTGTCCTTGGCCAGAGAATGTTGTTCACTAACCAGCACTTTAACAAGCAACTTATTAGTATCCTGGACACCTAATGATTTTGTTCTTTATTTTTTTCTCCTTTCCAAGTTGGTTGTGTTGGGGTTTTTTTTTAAGTACTGCACTGATATTCTGCACTTCGTAGTGACAAAATAATTGCATACCTGGCACTAGGAAAACAAATCTGCAAGAAATTACAAGCACTTTGATTCCAAGAATCTCTAAGAGCTGGAGATGATGTAATTGTGAGGCAACAGTTTTTGAAAAGCAGAGTTTCAGGCATAAACAGGTGGTTCCCCTGCCTTCATGCTGGTGAACACTAAGCAAAAGAATGTCAGTGCTCTCTAGAGAATCTGTTCATTGAGAAGGTGCTTTACCAGGATATTGATTTTGTGAACTGAAAATTCAACAGAGATGTGAGATTGAATAGATGTGGTTGGATGTAAGTAGAGATAGAAGAGAGGACAGAGGTGTGTACATTTATGGAGGATGATACTAATTTATTAATATTAACTGATTTCCCAATATCATTTAGCAAGGTTTATGACAAACTCACTTTTCTTAGCTACATGATATAATTGCTAAAGAAGGCAGCATTATACCTTTGCCCTTTAATGTCTATGTTTTCTACAGTATTGGACTTAGGAACATCCGCTGCTCTTCTTTGTGTCTTTTTCACAATTTGACTCCAAATGCCCCTGAGAAAGAGTAGGACGATGACCCACAGAGTGGTTGTATTTCCTTTTGACTTATTTGGTCTTGCATAACTGTGAGCAATAATGACTTTTTAGAGTGATGAAAGTCAGAGATATTTCAGCTCTTCTCTTCGTTTATAGTGCTTTGGAAATTTTCTCAGATCTAGTAACTTTGACATTGCATCTAAATTCCAGTTGGGAGATTACTTCATAATTATAGTGGTCTGGAGCTAAGTGTATAGCTATTAATTTATTATTTGTATTTATATGCTGTAGTATTCACAACACACTGTCCAACATTCACTCATGCATTGTACACACATACAAAGACTCATTGCTTACTCAGAAATGCTCATGATCTAAATACACAAGGAGGTACTCACAGGTCCTTGAAGTTTTAAATTAATTTCTAAATATTTATTTCTAAATACTTATATTCATGTTTATATATTTTTTACTGCAAATGTCTTTCTGATTGTTCCATCTATAACACAAAACTAAATTGTTGGGATTACAAGTCTGCTCACGTTACCTCCTTTCTAGTCATATTACATACATAATCCAGGTGTTTAGTCTTGTTTTCTAAACTATATTGAGGTAGAAAATCACTATTTATTTTCCTGTAGTGAAGACACCTCTTGGTACGTAGCCTGCTCACAGCTGGCCTTCTAAGGTGTACCCTTTTCAGGCTTCTATCCTTTTTTCATGTTGCGAGTCAGATCTTTACTATGGCTCTCAGCGGCTGTTGAGACAGGCTGTAGGTGCAGAGGTGTAGGTACAGTGCCCCTGATGAAGAGCCAAGCCAGGCCAGGTGTTTAGCTATGCACAGATCATATTTGGCGCATAGGGCAATGCTCCCTATCAAGCACTGCCATGTCCATGTCAACTATTATATGTGGTTTAGCACATATAGTTTTGTCACTGATCAGCTGAAAAGAAGTGGTAGCAGAAAATGTCATCATATTGTTTCACCAGTGTCAGGCAGATGAACTTCATGAAGGTGGTCATACCTCACAGTTGCTGAGCTCCTTTAGTCCAAAGCTCCCAATATACATTATGAATAGCCATAAATTAGTTATCATAGTTAAAGTCTTTCTGGGATGATCATTTTACAAACAGCAACAAGAAAAGCCCAAGGGTTGTGGTTGATTTCTTTGAAGATGATTTAGGACCACAACTCAATTTGAAAGTGAATGCCATTTCAAGTTGTAAATACTTACGTAGGTTGCCTTTCTGTTCTGAAAGGCTCAAGATCATGGGGGCCAGGTGGCCTGTGGCAGAAGTGAGAAAAGTGTTTCTCACTCATGTTTCTTATCCTTATCCTTTGGCCACAAGACATAATCTTTCCATCTATATTTATCCAGCACTGAGGTAAAGCCTTGCTTCCTATATAAAGAAAAGTAAACAATAAATATCTAGCAAAGACATAGAAATACTCTTAAGCAATTTTCTGCTTATTATTTATTTGAATGTCCTTCTGATGGGTGACTATGCCTTTCCTAGTGGCACTCAAAGAGCCAAAAGAAACATATGTTGTGAAAAGTACCTTTAGGAAAACACACAGATGGATAGGTAACACTTTAAAACAGGGTGGCCAATGATTAGCAATTCATTTGGTATTCATTGCGATAACATTAATTGTGATGAATAAATTACATTTAGCATCACTTGGAATTTTGTGAAAAGAACGTTTGCCTTTTCGGTGGCTTTGTGAAAAGGAAAAAATAAAGCACTTTTCTATTTTTTCCGTTTCATGTTATTTTTCCTGTCTCAGAAAATAGTTCGTTTAACAGCCGAGCCTATGCAAGAAAACCACAAATTGTGCATCAATGCTTTAAAATTTTAAATGCTTCTGATGTTATTATCATCTCTAAGTAAATTTTCACTCAGATCATGCTTTAAAGCTTTTCCCTTTTTTTACAGCAATTGAGAAATTTCTAAACTGCACAATCCTTTCTGCTGGATCATCACTCTCCTATTCAGTTACATACACCGCAGAAGTGAAAAAAATATACCTATTGCTTGTAAGCTGTAAACAGTCAGTAGATTGTGTTCTGTTGATTACAGACAGTTTATATTGGCTGGACTGGGCTTTAGCTGTCAGCACATAAAGAGAGAAATGGACAAAAGAGGCTCTGAGAGCAGATGTTGACACTGGAAGCTCAAATTCTAGGATCCTCAGCCTGTGGCTGTGGAAGCCCAGCTGGGAGAAAGAGACAGGCTGCATTCATAGAGCCTCTCTGGGATCCCTGCCCCATGCAGGTATCCAGCCATTGAGAGACAGGAAGATGAAAGGCTGCTTCACAGATGTCACCTGCTGAGGGTTCAGCAGCCTGTCCAGAAATGTCATGTTTGGCAGCTGGTGGAGGATCCCTCCCACCAGCTCTGGCGCACAGATTCTCACAGTATTCCGGGAAAGATGCTTACACGGGGGCTTCCTAATGAGACGACATTAAAGAGAATTTTTGGCTTCTGCCTCTAACAGCACATTGACATTAACCTAGCTGTCCATTCATTACACAGTTCTACTGAAGATCAGTCACTCTAACAAAATGAATTTTAGGAATAAGCACCAGGCCAAACTACCCTGGAAAATTGTCGAGATGGTTATTGCTTCTTTTTCTGTTAAACTGATTCTGCATTCCTTTGTTTCTGTGTAAGTTTCTGCAACTGCTCTAAATTCCACTGATACAGGCTCAACCGAGGCACTTGGCCCCAAAAGCAGCAGAAACTGCAAAATTCTGGAGGATATATGGCACTCAGACATGGCACACCATAACTCCTGGGTCCTATTATCTGCTTGGGTAATAATACATGACCTCATCAGAACACACATTTAGAACATTGGCAGAAAAGATTAGAGAGTATTGGTAAGAAGATAAAAAAGAAAGGCAAGAAGAATTTGGCAGAAAGATGCTAAGATCTAAGCAGAAAGGTGCTAAAGTGAAGCAGAAAGAAGTTATTGCTTAAATTGGTTGGGAGAGGTTAGTGTTTGCCCTTTTTCTCACCTACGGCCCTCAGGTCAAAGCAAATGGCACACGCTTTGTCCTTTGCCTTTTGTCCTACTTCTAATCTGCATATAAAAAACAAAGGGCCCTTTTCCATACTTCATATGGGCTCAGGGAAGAGCCAGGACCTGATTCCTCTCTCACAAATCAATTATGTTCTCAGAAATATCTCAAAATATTACTTAAATGCATGGGATCTAAAATTGGCATTTGGGTGACCAATAACAGAAAAAAAATTACTCAGAATAGTCAAATATCTCATTCAATTTTTTGGAAGCTTTACAATCTTCACTTTTTTTTCTTATCTTCTTTCTGTATTCAATGTACTAATCAGAATAGCTGCGCTTTTAACAAGTGAGATTCTATAGAATCTATCTAGTAGCGTTTTGCCTCTTAATAGCATTAAGAGGTATCAAAATACCACTGAGTCCCAGGAGAGGACTTTCATCATCATCATCATCATCATCATCTACATTTTAAAACACATACTGGACAACAAGATCCTAAATAAATTCACAGCTTTCACCAATTAGAGTAGCATACAGTGCAAAGGTCTTGAGCTGGGAATGGCCCACTAATGTCAACAAAGACCTGGTGATTAAAGTTACTGATAGCTCTCAAACTAATATATAATTATTTCCTTCTTTTTAAAGGGACTAGGAGGATCTTCGAATCTGTGGCATTCCAAATTGAGATATCTTTTAAAAAAACTAATTTCGAAAAGGTAATGTTTAGTATTTTTTGAAGATTGGATTTTTAATGTGAAAATCTGACTAAGGGAAAACTGTAGTTCCAATGATGCTTATAATATTAGGACACCTAAAGAAGAACATAACCATAAAATAAAAGGATGCCATAGACAAAACCAGGAAAAAAACTTTCGTCCTGACGCTTTTCAGTGTTTTTAGTACATTTCATGCCCTCGTCATGAGTGAACCTTAGCAAGTCTTGGAATTTTCTCTTTAGGAGACATTAATGAGCTGACCTATGGAATATTAAATATACGTATAAATGAATTTTTCTCTTTATAAAAGTAATGTTTTGTTTTAAATACAGTATCACATTCTCTACAACCAGGTTAGACTTCCGTCTAGTTGAGAGGGAGTTTTTAATTAAAGAACATAAAATTTAAACAGTTCGAAAAATGTCAACATGGGTTCCTATTTTCAGCCCAACACAGATGATAGAACGAGAGGGCATAAATGAAAATTAAAGAAAAACAAATTCAGAACAGATGTCAGGAAGCATTTTTTTCAAGCAGCGAATCATAAATGTGTGGAATGGCTTACTAGGCAAGACAGTTAAGGCAAAAACACGGAGGTCATTAAAGAAACAATTAGAAGACATCATGGTGTAGATGGAAAAGGGAATGAGACATGATGAGCCAAATGGCCTTTGCTCGCTCCAAGAGTGTCTCATGTTCTCAAGAAATCTGGACACTGGTAGATATTTTTAGAGCTCTAGGGTAGGTGCTAGCTAGAAATCCACACAGCTCTCCGTCTCTCCTCCTCCTCTCTCCCTTGCTTTCTGCAGGTACCCTAACACAATTTTCAGGAATACCATCAAAGCAGTTTTAATGATGGGAGCATTTGCATGAAATGTTAATTATAGATGACTGTGAAACCTTTGAAACATTTCCTATGAGAAGGAAATAAACCAAGTCTGCCAGTGGAGAGCAACAGGCAACCTCTATTAGCAAAGATGTCTTCTACTAGGAACATTTTAATATCCTTTTTTGTGGCTATTAACATTATAAAGAAACACTCAATACTGCATGTAAACACTGTCAAAGATGGTATGGTAGAACTACTGAAAAGAGGAAGCCAAGTCTTATGAATAAGTCAGGACAGTGCACCTGGCAATTTTTACAGCAGAAACAGACACTCATGGCTTGCTATTCCTTTGCAATGTGGCAACCAGAGGATCTAGCTTAGGTAAGGACAGATAATGGAGAAGAATTTGATTTACTATCAATCCCCTACAGCTATGAGAGGAAAAGGCAGACAAACAAATAACCTCTGTTTGCTCAAGACTATTTTGAAACAAAATAGAAGATCTGAAGTGATAATTATATCTAGAAAGCGACAGATGTTAAAACAACAAGATGCTTTACAAACAAGTACAGGCTAGAAATGAACTAAACCGGAATTATTGCACTATGCCAGTTGACCGCAATTATTTCCAGCTTATGTTATTTCAATAACCTGTAAAATTCTAAATATGTGGGAACTAAGAGTCACGCTTCTACTTTACAAGTCTAGAAAGGGTCTTTAAAGGGCTAGTGCTTTAGGAGGGTAGAATGATTTAAAACGTTCAAAGATACATCTCACGCTTGGTGAAAAAATTGCTGTCGTGTTAATCTGTGTATTATAAATGTAAAACTGCATCTTGCAATGTTCTTGATGTAGATGAACTGGTATGAAATGATATTAGGTAATCCCAGATAACAGGTAGGATTTGGTCTTTTAGGCCTGTTGAGATCATGATTATATGCTGCAAAATTTGAACATTTAACAATAATATATGGTTGGCTTCAGATCTAGTCCCCTCAATGCACTGTCCACACGTGGGGCAGGTGGCTGAGCTCCTATAGGGGATGGGGTGCATGTGATCTGCACAATAAGGGCAATGCTGCCTAACTAGCAATTTAGTCAATGAAGTGCAAAAAGACGTTCAGCTCACCCTAAGGTAGATAGTCATGCCTGATGAGCTGAATGGTTATTTAGGAACAGTGGCAACTTAAATCACAGTGGCTGTTTGAGAAAACCCTTTGTGTGGCTACTATTATTTTCATTTGTCTTAATCCATTTAGGAAGTGGTTAAATATGAAAGACCTTGATCTTTCCCCATGAGCCCCAGATTGATTGGGTGAAATGCTGCTGTCTATGCTAAAGATCTCTAGAACTGATTTAGCCAACATAAGCTTCCTTTGTCATAAGAGAAAGAATTTGGCCCCTCCAAAGGCCAAGGTTTCATCTCAGTCTAAAGGACATCACATCAATCACATTATAAAAGTGCCCGTTTCTCTCTACTAAAAGGACACAAAAAGAGCTTAAGGTGACTAGGCTGGTGTTGAAATCTAATGAATCCTGGTCATCATGTTGAGTTCTCACCTTGCTACAAACACTCTTTTGATCAATTTACACATGTAAGATCCTTACTTCCTTTAAAAAATGTGCTTTACTATTGCTTCTTGAGAGAATGTAAAAGAATACAGAACAAAAGTCTCAACGGAATGATTATTTTCCCCTCCTATTGAGGGAATGAGAAGAGATAAGAGAATCCAACAAGCAGGTCTTGCCTCTGGCTGCGTGGAATCCAAGCAGTCCAAGTCGGTAAAATGTATTTCTCTAAAGAACATCAATAGAAAACTGAAAAAAGTAAATTTTTGCTTAGCTCTAGTGTTTACCAGTGGCTATTCTCCTTAAATTGTATACAGTGTTTGAACATAATTGAAATTATATACTGAAATGTACTTTCTTAGTTTCTTCAATCTGCTCCTATTTATAGAAGGGAAATTAATATGAAATTACAAAACATAGATATTATTTTGGAGCCAAATAGCATGTAAGGATAGGATGCCTCTCAGGTGATTCATGCTATCTGAAAAAACTCTTTGTAAGATGGTGTCTAGACTACATCAGTGCTCAGCAGAGAGAGGTGGGCCACCTCAGAGCAAATGACCCTCTTTCTTTTCGACAGTTAAGTTTAGGGCAGGACAAACTGCCTTCTAGATGTGCCGGTATCAGTCTGATGAATATATAGGAACTCTGGACAATCATCTCATATTTGAAACTTAACTTTCAGATGACTGCAGGTAAATGGGGGTCAATTGTGGCTACAAAGCTAAGCCGACTAGAGCTGTCTGCAGCTGGAGGCCTGCACACTAAGAGTGCTCTCAGGCAGTGCCATGAGAAACCCAAAAAATAATTTTCAAGGCTTTAGAAGGAAAGACGACACACACACATATACAGGCAGACACATGTCTTAATTGGGCTCAGGCACTGCTACATATGTTGCCGAATTTTACATCATTACATATGATTTGCCGTAAAACAGAAACCCCTTGGATAGAGAAATTAGCAATACAGGCTTACAGTTGTGTTTGGGTGGGTATGGAAATGCCCACAAGGTTCATCACATGAAGTGCCAGACCCACTGTGACTTAGTGATTCTAAACACTGTGGAAGTTTAATAAAACAGAGAGTAAATTGGCTTCTGCCATTGGAGCTGTGCTTTTGGCTACATGGCCGAGCATTTGTTTTGGAAGCTGGAGACTCTGGTTTTGGTCCCAGTGTTAATTAATTGTACTATGCATTTGCACTGCAGTCCACTAAGGAAAGTGTAAGGCAGTGTCTGGATGTGGATTATTTAAACATTACTGACTCATCCAAAGAGCTTTAGCGGTCAGGTAATGACCAGCTGGAGCAGTTAAAGGCTGTAGGTGAAGCCAATTGTTCTGCATTTGTGAAGGACCTCCAAGTGACTCTGTGCTACTCAGATGATTTTGGACTGTTTTTTTCTCTTTTGTAATTTGATTTATTTTTTGAATGTTTTAAAAATCTGAGTCTTAATGTCATTATACTGCTGCTCTGCTCTGCCAACACGCTCTGTTCAGTGGCCACAGTCTGCTCATCCTTGCTTTATCTTAATGGGAAATTTTCTGTTCGAAGCAATGCAAAAGGAAAGTATTATGTGCAAATTATCTTAACATTAAATGTTTCTCTGTGGAAGGAAGATGTCAGCTCTCCCTCCAAATGATAAATTGAGAAAAATAGTTTCTGAATGGAAAAACAGAAAAAAACCATCTTTCCAAACAATTACCTGGGAACTATTCACATCCCTGGAGCTATCACTGCCTTCTCACATCCTGCTTGACTCTCTACAGCAACTAACTCACTCCACTCCTCACACTGCACTGAGGACTACTGAGATTTTACAACCATCATGGAGTGAAGGGTGCTCCATGAGAGGCACAGAGGCTCCCCTCCGAGCAGCGAGGAGCAGGACCAGGCTGTGCTGAAGGCCAGCACATGGTCTGTACTTGCAAGCTACTGGTAGGGGTGTAGCCAAGGCCACTGCATTCATTCCCCACTTTGAAAGGGGATTTAGCAGACCTGTAGATGGTTTTCTTCCCATATGGCTGAGTAGACATTAGAGTAGTATGTAGGTTTTTTTAGTCCTTAGAGTACCATAACATCTTTAGGTGGCTATATGCTGCCTAACATATTAGGATTCAAAATTCTTCCTCCTCCTTTGTTATAACTTAATTTAGAGGATCCTGTTGAATAGAAGGGCTCTGGAGAGCAAACTGTTGGTGACATCTATTAAAAAAAATGCATAAACCTGAAAAATACAAAGCAGTGGAAATTTCTGCTGTGGAGCCTTGTTTGCCTTTCGTGGAATGTCTAAGAGTTGATGGAGACCTCCTTCAGGCTCCTGGTTGCCTCTGGCTGCCTGCACAGTCATGGCATCTTTTGGAAGATCAAACAGTCTAGTTTGGCTTCTACTCTGAACATGAATCCATCTGGGGAGGGCATGCCTGCCTCCATAGACTGCATAGGGAGCTTCATGGTCTTCCAGTGACAAATACAATTTCACATTTGTGCTTAAGCCAGTGGAAGCAAGTCCAGCTGAAAGCTCAGCGTGCACTCACTTTCTGTGCCATTCACAGTGAGAAAATCAGAAAATATCTACAGGGAATAAGGAAAAGATCAGACTTGAAAGACTGATATGGAAGGAAAGAAAAGGATACAGAAGCATGATATGAGAAGGGAATAACACTGGAGCTGCAGATGGAGAGGGAAATGTCTTAAGATAGAATGCTTTAAAAAAAACCCTCTGTTATTGTCTTGGTACTAGTTTCCAATTTCTTCATAAACTAGGGGATTCAGTGAACCAGAACTGAAGAACCTTTCTTCCATTTCTTGCGTCTTTCTTATGTTTCAACTTCTACTAGCAGTAAGCAGCAAGTAGGTAGCTGGTACTTTTGTTCTGGCACATCTTTCCTCTAGAATAAATTCCCATATGTTAAAAACTCATTTTGATTTTATATGCTTTAAAGATATTTTTCTATCAATACTGTTCGCAATTTAATTACAATAATTAACATAGTTTTCCAATATTTTTTTGTCCCTTTGATTATATGCCTAAAAATGTTGCAGCTGTGTTTACCTATATCCCTTTTGTCTCAGGCTTCATCTGAAATGAGAATATCATTTTATATATAGCTTTCTACTGGCTTTGTGAACTGTTTTTCATAATACCCCAGTTTAGCTTCATATACATTCATACAAAGGAATGTACGCAGCTTTCTCAACTTGAGTGGTTCTGGAACAGAAATCAGGATAGGCAGAAATTCCCGGTGTAAATTGTGTGACTTTTCAAGAAACAGGAAATTTGTTTTCTGTTTGAACAATACCAAAATATATGTTACCCAGAGAATGCTGCAAAAAAACCCCAGTGGTGGAAAGATACACCTTTGCCTGTCATTATTCAGCAGAGGGGGTAATATTAGAAAAAGCTGTTGGTTAGAAACTGAATTTTTCTCCTTTTTTCTAGTAATATATGCAATGACTAAATGCTCTTCCATCATCCTTTGTCCAGAGATATTAGTTTGTCTTCCATGTAGCTGACCTATTTCTGGGAAGGGGGCAAGGTGAAACATAATTAAGCTTTGTACAGCTGATGTGGACAAGAGATCTCTCACTCATTATTGAAGCATCAGCTACCATATGTGGTCTGTAGAGCAGCCAAACATTTGTGGTCCAGCAGCTGCTAACACGAATTTCTGATGGATTAGGCTTAGGGGTCTCTTCACAGATTTCATTGGGAATTGGAAAGGTCCACAGAGTTTCCAGAACGGCTATTGGGATTCCCTTTCTGCATGAACAGAATCCAAAAGGGCCTATGCGAAAGCAATTGTTTCATCTAGATTGCTCTGCTGCCAGCTCCTGGAGGCAGCCAGCAGAAAGAGAAGAGCTTCTGTTGGGGCGGGGAATTTTAAAACAATTCACCAAAGGACCGGAGAATGGCTAGTTATGTGAAGATAAGAATGGAAAGCAAAGATCAAGGCAGGAAGAAGAGGACGAAATCTGGGGGAGGAAGGAAGAATGGATGAAAAGATAAAAAGAGATGAATAATAAAAGGTGGGTGT
The DNA here is from genome assembly GCF_028500815.1 of Rissa tridactyla. Lineage (NCBI taxonomy): Eukaryota > Metazoa > Chordata > Aves > Charadriiformes > Laridae > Rissa > Rissa tridactyla. The sequence goes on along the minus strand of NC_071468.1, from coordinate 109,326,382 downwards.
ACAGGACCTCTAGGTCCTAAGGTGGATGTAGGGGAAGCTTCCTCATTTCCTGATACCATTTTTCATTGAAAACAGTTTACCAGAATTGGATGTTCTGAACATGCAGTACCTTAAATCTCCAGCTATTACTGAAATATACAGATTTTGCAGTCCACTGAACAGCCAAAGAATAAACTGAGAGATGGAAGCAAAGTTTTTAAGTGGTTTCATTTCCCCTGTAATTTATATAGCGTACTGGAAGTTTTCTACTGAAAAGTCAGTGTGCTATGGATCGGCATCACGTTCCCCTATATTGTGTCTATTGGGTCTCTGATCCTTCTTTCATAAATGTCCAATAGGCTATTTACAATGAGACTGGGCACTCCGTTACATTTTTGTAATGCTCGTGTGTACCTCCCGCAGTATTTTCCAGGGCAATAATGTTATCAAAGGCTGGGATTATGTAGTATTATCAACCTCAAGCCCTCAGTAATCATGAAACTTAAAAAGTGTGAGATTTCTGTTTGTGTGATATGATTCAACCCATTTGCCACAATCATGAGGGCTAGGAAGCTGCTGGTTTTGTATTGGAAGTTGAGATTTCCACTTAAGCACTGTTACTTCAAGAGTTACTTTTTCAGAAGACACGACAAATATTTCAGTAGTCATAGTAAATTCATGAATCACACAATGTCCTCTTGATTTTTCAGACATCTCAAATTGCTGCATAAGTTTTGTGGACAGCCCCTTATTAACTGCTCATTTCCCGTGACAACTGCTGTCTTTATTTCTTGGTCACGTAAGTCAGGTTTCCATCTATACTTCATACCTTAAATACCGATTTGGCAGTTTAGTTTCTTAAGGCAAGAGGAATTAAATGCTTCCTTCGGCCATTTTAAGTGAAGCTGATTTTAATATTAAAACCAACAAAGTTACTCCAGTCATAAAATGCAATCAGAACACCCAGAATATCATTAGGTATTTCAATACACCATATAATGGCATATCTAGCACTAAATATAGTCTAAGTTAATTAATATTGTGCTGTAATTCTGAAAGACTGTTTAATTTGCAGGACGTTTTCTGAAATTTGGCTTTGATTCCAGGACATAAATATTTGTTTTACTACACAGAGCATTAGGGAGCATTCAAAATGGGAAGCAAATCATTCCTATATCTTACATCTGTGTTCCCTGAATGGGGTCAAGTTAATTTGCACCAATGCAGATTTCTGATGTATTGGGCCAGAGGCATTGCCTTCTCAGGGAGCAAACCCTCTTATTTAAGGTGTCGATTTTCTTCTTTCAGGAGATCCTTATTTGCTCTTTGATTTTTTTCTGAAATAATTTGAACTTTGTCTCTGACAGCAAGAGCCACATCATTGTGTCTAAGCTCAGCTGAGCACAGACTAACACAAGTGCTGTTAAGCTGCTGCAGAACTGCTCGTAATGTTAAAATGACCAACGGTCTGGGGTTCCTCCATTTCTGGGCTCCGAAGGTTCAAAGTGTAGGTTTTGTGTTATTTTGGGTTTTTTTTAAGAGGTGCGTATCAGGAAGCACAGTCACTAACAGTGTTCAAACAGACTTGAGTATCAAGGGGTGTATGCCCCAGCCTCTACCTCTGTTTTACTTTTTATGAGATATTCAATGTATGAAAGATCCTTAAAATGCGATATTTCCCCAAGAGGACAGTTTCCCTATGGCTTATTCTTTAAATGAGCTGGAGAAAACGGTTTGTAATCATGCTGATGAACGTAAACCAGCTGAATTTTCCTGCTGGAGGTGCGCAGCAGGCAAGGAGACAGGACAGTCCCATAGCCCTGCCTGAGGGTGACAGCGAGGGACAGCCCCGACGGGAATGCGGGGAGAAGAGGGGCCGGTCCCCGGGGGCGGCTGGGCAGCCGGCAGACCCCCTCGACTGCCGGGCTTGGCAAGCGGTGGCGGCGGCGGGGACCAGCGCTCGGGAGCGGCCGGGACGGGCATCCCCCCTGCCAGACCCGGCATCGGTCCCACCACCGGTCCCAGTCCCGGCCCCGGCCCCGTGGGATCCTGGCGCGGCTGCGGTGCCCGCAGCGCTGGGACGGCCCCGCGGCGGGAGCAGAGGCTCGGGCGGCCGGTGCGGGAGAGGCGGGGAAACATCGCCTCGGCTTCTCCAGGGAGACTTGGGACCCCACGGAAGTAAAGAGGGGGCCCCAAATAATCCGTTCTCCCTTTTAAAACTGGTTCAGTGCTCACTGGGAGGCAGAGAGCTTCGAGATCTTTCAGTCAACGCTCTCATAGCTGATGGCTCTGAAAACTAAATATCCCAGGTAAATCACAGAATCACAGAATGGTAGGGGTTGGAAGGGACCTTCAGAGATCATCTAGTCCAACCCCCCTGCCAAAGCAGGGTCACCTACAGGAAAGCATCCAGGCAGGTTTTGAATATCTCCAGAGAAGGAGACTCCACTGCCTCTGTGGGCAGCCTGTCCCAGTGCTCTGCCACGCTCAAAGTAAAGAAGTTTTTCTTCATGTTGAGATGGAATTTCCTGCATTCCAGCTTGTGCCCATTGCCCCTTGTCCTGTCACCAGGCACCACTGAAAAGAGTCTGGCCCCATGCTCTTGACACCTGGTCTTTAGATATTTATAAGCATTGATGAGATCCCCTCTCTGTCTTCTCTTCTCCCGGCTAAACAGACCCAGGTCTCTCAAGGTTTCTTCACTCCACAGGAATTGACCCAAGATTATTTTATCTATTGATTTATTTTTTAAATCTTGACTGCTTTATGTGATGCACCTCAGGAAAAATGAAGCCACCTAAACGCCTCACTGAATAGCAAGATGCTTAATTTTAAGCAGCTGAAATTGGAAAAGTTGACCTTGTGACTTCCTTTTGAAGGCTGGATGTTGTTCTGCTGTGTCTCTCACTCCTCCTGAGAGACGGTTGCATCACACTTGTAAAAGCATGTTTCAAAAGCCTTAAGAGTCACTGTACAATACGAAGCATATGGGCATACATTGCCAATATTGAATATTGATGGTCTTCAAATAATTTTCTCCATTAAATGTACTAGGTTCACAAGTAGAAGTTATTTTTATATCATATTGTGAACTCTCTCTGGGATCAAGGCCACTGGTGGCTTCTTCAGCTGGATCAAAGGCATTCAAAAGCCAGATTGTGTCACCAGTGACGACGCTGCAGCCTCAGTGTTTTCAGTAGGTTTGCCTAGGCAGGGCTGAGTGGCTCCTTCTTCAAAGATGGATCAGGAGAACTAAGAAGAGTGAAAAGCCCTGGAAGCCTTATTGTCACCAACAAAGTAAGCAGAGAGAATTCTAAAAAGATGCAGGCAGCAAACCTGCTCACTGATAAATTGTGATTTTATGTGATATCTGGTGCAATTTAAAACAGTTGTACAGGTTGAAACAGAATTCCTCATTTTTTGGACCACAAAGCTACTGTTCAACCCTCAATACCTCTGGTGAACCGGGAAGCATTTTTGCCAGCCACCGGCCATTCCTGTGGGCCATCATGCATCCTACTGGTCTACGGTTTTACTGGATGCGAAGGTGACCTGGTATGGCTGATTATTATATTTCGGCAGGCTTCTGCTGACCATTACCACACCCTCATGAGCTTCTAGTGGTACACAGACCCCAGCTTGGAAGCCACAGGGTTAGAAACGAACCCATTCTTTGATTGAGGCAGAGGAAGAAGAGTATGTGGAGCAGGCATCTGTATCCAGGTTATTGTTCTAACAGGCTGTGAGAAGTGAGAAACTTTCTTCTCATCTTCTGGTGGCCTCAGCAGTCTTTCAGCGGCACACAGCAACATACAGCAAGTAGCAGAGCAGGTCATTACAGTGCAGTTTGCATTCCTTTATTAAGGCACTTGTCCCTCTCCCTTCACACATCTCATTCACAAGCTCTCTTGCTACTGAATACAGACAGGAGAATTTTGTTCAGACAAATGTTTGAACCTCTGCAAAATTTAAGGCTCCTTTTCAAGTGTTAAAAAGAGAAAAACATCAAGGGAAACAGGAAGATCATCCTCTGAGAGACGGGTGACAACAATAGAGATAGTCCGTCTGGACAAATCCTATTCATGGACAGTGTCTCTAGCCAGAGTAATTACTTTCTCTTCTCCAAGGAAGTGGGAATGGAAAAGATTTTGTTCAGTGCAGCCAGCTTGTAACAAGCCAAATGCCTTTCACAAAGAGCACTTCAGTCACTCCCAGAGATCGCCAGCATTCTGGAGATCAGAGCCTTCAACCAATCTGTGGAAGTAAAGAAACTCTCTTGCTTCAAACCCTGTTTGAATTTCCCGCCACCAGTCGCTAATGGCCAGGAGGTAACCTAACTGCTTGATTTTACCTTTAGAAAGCCTGTACTGGTACTAAGAAAGGAAGAAGCAAACTGGTGCTAAGAAGCAAAAAAACTGTCTTAGAAGTGGTCAGAAGGATGTTCCAAGATCTTCACTTTCTTGTAACAGCTAAAGGCATCACACAGAAATGTCATGCACTGTTGGTATTAGATCCTGTTAACAAAACCCAGACAACGTCTCATAGTATCAGGATAGCTCTGCTCCTGACAAACCTGGAGGTTTATGGAGGTTACATTTGGAGCACTGTGTGAATTCTCAATCAAATTAAAAATAATATTCCCAGTCAAGAGGCCAGCCACAGCAGGTAGAAGACCTCAAATTAGTAAATGTTGTATGTTGCAAAAGATTTGAGACAAGATAAAAAAGATAAAAGGGCCTCTTGGCCTGGCCTGTCTTCTGGGGGCCCAAAGTCACTAGCCTGCCTGACAGAGGAGGAGGAAATCATGGCAGAGCCCTGAGTTGCTGTTACACCTGATTATGTGCATGGCCAGAGGGATTCCACACGCCTCCAGCACCTGGGGGGCCCAGCAATGCCCTGGCTTTCTGCTGCTGGGCTCACAGGAGCACAAAGACGGGATAAAATTAGGACTCAGGCCAGCTTATTATCAGGGATGGACACGTCTGCAGAGTCTCTCTTGCCTAGTTTTAAGTTTCCACAGCGTCAATATTGGAGCTTGTCAGGCTCATTTTCAGCCGAAAGGGAAAGGTGGATGCATTTTTAAGATGCAGTCAACCGTGGCTATTTTAGACATTTACTTTAGTGATGAATTGTAGTCCAGAAACTCCCTTTGTTGGTTGACTATAGAAAGAATCAAGAAACTGACTCAGATTTTAGATGTCTAAGTTGGTCAGATGAAGCCTGACCCCAAGACAAAACTGGTCATTACAAGTCGCTGTATTTGTCATTTTAACTGTGCATCATGCATGCTGTATGGTCTTTTCAATATCCTCCTCTGTGCTTCTTGCCCTTAAAGATCTCCCACCATGAAAATTTCTGGCCCACATTTTTTAGCTTTTCTTCTGTGTTGTTCTTTTACTTTTTTTTTCACCAAATGCTCATGTGCTTCCAACCTTGACTACTTTTGTTTAACAACGCTGTCCTTATTCTCCCCCTTCTAAAGTAAATTGAACGATCTATATGCAGGGGTGAAAGGAGAAGGTTTTCTTTTGATCTAGCAATCGTCTCCTCTGGTTTCTTCTCTTGTATCTGGCTGCTTGGGTCAGAGACACATGGTTTGCTTTGTGTTTCTATAGTGCCTGCTACAATGGAGCCTGCTCCATGGCCAGAGCTCCAAGGCACAATGGCTATACAAAGAACAGGGGAATAATGAATAGTAAATGAAGTAAGAGCTAAGTAAATAGAGAACTGTGGTGAGGGAGAGGGGAGTATATTGACAGTGATATGAGAGATGACCAGAAACAATGAGAAGGGGAGAAAGAACCAGGAGATGCAGTGAGAAACACATTGGACATTGAGAGTGCAAAGTCATAGTGCCACAGGAGAGGGAAAGGAATGGAAAATCAAACTGAAATGGGAAAAAAAATACTTTATGAAAATTACAATGGAAGGTGAATAACATGGAAGTAGTTCAGAAAGCCACAGAAGGATTTAAAAAAACCCCAAACACTCAGAAGAAAATAGAAGGGTGAGGGGTGAGAGACAAAAAAAGAGGCCAACAGGACAACTGAGGCACGATATGGCTTAGGATAAATTAATTGAATCCAGTTGTATAAGAGCACAATGTCCTAAGCTAAGGCTATGAAGCTTACTTCACTTGTGGACTGTCTGCATTTTCTTTTTTCTTCTTTTCTTTCTTTTTTTTTTTTTCTTTCTTTTGGCACGTATGCAAATCTCCTTGCCATGGTGTCCTTATCAACTTATTTTCCTGAGGTGATAGAATAGCCCCTTTCTCCACCTGATTCCTCTGCAGCTTGCATTCAGAAATGGCTGTTAGTGGGCAAAGATAAAATATGCACAATGAAGTTTGCAGCCCGAGAGTGACAATGTTCAGTCCTTCCTTCTCAGCCAGAACCTGCCCTCAGATGCATAGCTCTTACTAAGCTACACATGTACAATTCAGGGCAGGGTTTGGTACTGCTCTCCAGCATACAATTAACACAGAAGGTCTATACATTATCTCATCTTGCATTTTTATTATTTCCAGCTTATTGTTCAACTGAGCATGTATCATTGGTTAATTAATGCTGCCAACACTCTGCTCCACTAAATGATTGTTTAGCCTAGAGTGGAATAAAATGCTACAATGACTAATACAGTATCATTATGTAACAGAAAATTAAAAATCTGATAATTTGATTGGAAGTCTCAGGTGAGTTTTTTGTATAAAAGTGTTAACCTCGAGTAGCTATAAACAGGTAAATGTTTTATTCAGCTGACTGATAAGGAATAAATGCTTATGATATAAATTATGTATAATTAATACTCCTGGGATAAAAAAAAAGTATGCTAATAGGTTGTCAGTTAATTAGGAAAGGAATATGAGGTAAACAAAGGTGATTAGAATATACCCTGGGACCATAAACAGAAATTGTGCCTTAAATAATCTGTAAAAAAACCCCCTCACATTAAACAGCAAATAGTTCAGTTTTAATTCAGAGCAAAAACATAATGCTTTATGGAGAAAGGCACAGTGGAGATGTTAAATGAAGAAACAGCTTGTGGTAACAAATCTAGGGGCTGCAGAGTAACTTACCTTCCCTGTTCTGCTCTGTCTTGTTTTGCATATTGTCTTGATCTGTCCTCAGATATAAGAGGGCTAAAATAAGTTTTGCAAAAAATATGGCAAACAATGTGCTGGAGGACCAATCTTACATTTTAGCCCACACAAATGAGAGCTCATACTGGTTGATCTTAAATCTGCAGCATGAGGAATGGTCCCCAAATCAGTTTATGCTTCTTACCTGCCCTCTGACTCATTGTTCCTCCTTGCTTCTGCCAGCATCTTCAAGTGATAAATGGGACCTTCCTCCTTCCTGCCATTCTGTAATTTCATTTGGAATAGACATTTGAGATATTTTCTCATGAAACAGGTCTAAAGTAGAGAAAGACATGACAGAGATGAATGCTTATTACAATGGCAGCCAAGTCTTCCCTTTGTGTCAGAAGGGGACAAATCTGCCTTGCCCTTAAGGCTGGAGTGGTTCCTTGTAAGAACAGCCATCCTGGAGAGGACTAAAGATTAATCTCCCCAGTACCTTGTTTAAGACAGTAACCAAAAGCAACTGTCAAGGGAAGAGTTTAAAAACAAAACAAATATATATGATACATCCTTTTAGCATTCTCCTAGCCTGCAATCACTTGCAGCTCAGGGGCCTCCTGAGATGGGTATATATGATAATCCCCAATGAATTTATCTTCTGTTAGTTTGGTCACTCCAGCTTTGAACGCATGTAAACTTCAGCTATTCCTGAGACCATCCCAGGAAAATGGTGAGACCATTGAAACCCACCAGAGAATGACAAATCAGTAAAAGACACTGTCCCCCTGAAATGCCATGTGAAATAAAGAGGATCACTGCCTAAACAGGCATAGACTTATTATGGGTTGCAGGGGGAAGATAATTTTGGGATTGTTCAAAACATAACAGGATGTTTTAAGTGGATTACAAGATTTATTTTGAATTGGTTAAGGGATGAACCAAAGGTGGGGGAAGGGAGGGATCAAGGTAGACTGGACAACTACAAGTGTGGGAAAATATATGTTAAAAAGGATAAAAGGGGTTGGTTGAGGGCAAATGGATGGCTGGTCAGTATACTTTTCTGACTGAGTCCTCTATTTGCTCTCTACAGTCTATCATATAAACTTATTAAATCTTATTTATAACTACACCCTGTGTGGGCACCCTCTGTATTCTGAGTTTGTGTGTGTGATGGCCAGCAAACTTTGAGCTGGACTGGCTAATGGGGAGGAGAGGTCTCAGTGCCAGCCACTGAAGCGAGAGGCTGTCGACCTAAGGAACTCACAGATCCCAGTGCCAGTGACTGAGTGTCAAAGAACGGCTACTGGGGAGACCCAAACTGTGTGTGTACACACTCCACCAGTGGATTTCAATCCTGATCAACTGGAGAGGAGGAACAGGACTGTGTGCCTGCTTGGGTGTTAAAGGCACTGTTCTCTGTGCTGATCCACGTGGCTGGCCATGTCTGTGCGCTTGTGTGCTGCTGGGAATATACACCCAGCCATCTTGCCACTGGCTGGACCTGGAGACACGGCACTGCAGCAGCCTTGCAACTATGGGGGACAGGAGGAATCCTGAGGTGGGAGGGATCCCCATGGTTGCTGCATTTGGTTATCTCTAGCAGTCTACTGCTGCAATCAGAACACATTCATGCTGAGAGGAGTTGCACAGGTCAGTTTGCAGAGGTGAAAGCCATCCAGCTGGCTTTAGATATTGCTGAACAGGAAAAATGGCCAGTAATTTATCTCTGTACTGACTTATGGATGGTAGAAAATGCTCTGTGGGGATGGTTACAGCAATGGAACCAGAGCAACTGGCAGTGCAAAGGCAAACCCATGTGGGCTGCCCCACTGTGGCAAGATATTGCTGCCAGGCAAGAGAATATGATTGTAAAAGTCTGTCACGTAGATGCCTATGTATCCATGAGTTGGGCCACTGAAGAATGTCAAAACAACCAGCAGCTGGATCAGGCTGCTGAGAATGAAGGTGCTCAGGTGGAGCTGGACCAGCAACATAAGGGTGAATTATTTATACCTCGGTGGGCCCATGACACCTCAGGCCATCAAGGAAGAGATGCAACATGTAGATGGGCTCACGATCAAGGAGTGGACTTGACCGTTGACACTATTGCACAGGTTATCCATGAATGTGAAACATGCACTGCAATTAAACAGGCCAAGCAGTTAAAACCTCTCTGGTATGGAAGGCGATGGCTGAAATATAAATATGGGGAGGCCTGGCAAATTGGTTACATTACACTCCCATAAACCCGCCAAGGCAAGTGCCATGTGCATGCAATGGTAGAAGCAACCACTGAATGGCTGGAAACATACCCTGTGCCCCATGTCACCATCTGGAACACTACCCTGCGTGCTAAAAAACGAGATTTATGGCAGCATGGCACCCCAGAAAGAATTGAGTCGAACGGGACTCATTTCCTTAACAACATCATAGATACTTGGGCCAAAGAGCATGGCATTGAGTGGTTGTATTACATTTCCTACCATGCACCATCCTCCAGGAAAATCAAACAGTACTACGGACTGTTAAAGACTACACTGAGAGCAATGGATAGTGGGACCTTCGAAGATTGGGATACACATTTAGCAAAGGCCACCTGGTTAGTTAACGCTAGAGGATCTGGCAGTTGAGCTGGCCCTGCCAATCAAAATTTTCATGTACTGTGGAAGGGGATAAAGTCTCTTTAGTGCCCACGGAAAATATGTTAGGGAAATCAGTCTGGGTTATTCCTGCCACAGGCAAAGGCAAGCCCATCTGTAGGATTGCTTTTGCTCAAGGACCTGGATGCACTTGATGGGTGATGCAGAAGGATGGGGAAGTCCCATGTGTACCTCAAGGGGATTTGATTTAGGGTGAGAATAGATAATGAATTAAATTTTATGATTTTTTTTTTGTGTTAATTGCTAAATTGCCAGTATATGTCATCACTACTATGGCTGCAAGATGCTATATCAATGGTAGTACAGTAAGAATCACCCAAATTAATGAAGAATTTGATGAAATCGAGCGAAGTGCAACAGTGATGGAACCAGAACTGACTTCAGCAACTGGTGCCCAGCAACTTTCTCAAGATCGACATCTTGACATGTGAGCTCCAGGTGCAGCGTGTAACAATTCAACACCACACACCCTCTCTCCTGCCCTGAAAGACTGTTACCATGGACCCCAAAGTCATGGACTAAATGAACTGAATGAACATTTTAGAGGGATAGTCCATAGACTAAGGGAATGATATCTGTATGTATATATGAAAAACAGGAAAAGCGTTGGTGATTTATTGAAAAGTGTAAGACCTAGGCATGATGCAGATGGTATAGAATAAGTGGTGGATGCTGTCCTGGTTTCAGCTGGAATAGAGTTAATTTTTTTCCTAGTGGCTGCTGTGTTTTGGATGTAGTATGAGAATAATGTTGATAACACATATTGTTTTAGTTGTTGCTAAGAAATGTTTATTTTAAATCAAGGACTTTTTCAGCTTCCCATAGAAACTGAGAGGGAGCATAGACAGGACAAGCTGGCCAAAGGAATATTGCGTACCGTAGACGTCATGCTCAGTATATAAAGAGAGGGTTGACAAGGGGACAGGAATCTGCGATTGCTGCTCAGGACTTGCTAGGCAATCGATCATCGGGTGGTGAGCAATTGTATTGCACCACTTTATTTTGCATATTATTATTATTATTGTTGTTGTTGTTGTTACTATTATTATTTCTTTTCCGTTATTGTTATATTAAACTGTCTTTATCTCAACCCATGAGTTCTTTTCCTCCTTTTTCTCCTTCTTCTCCTTACCCTACTGGGGGTCAGAGGGGAGTGAGTGAACAGCTGTGTGGTCCTAGTTGCTGGCTGAGGTTAAACCGCAACAACCACCACACAGACTAACAGACAATGACCTTTTCCAAGATTAGCAGGGGAAATGACAAATGAATGATGAAGGCTAGAAGACACAACGAAATATATGCATTTCCCCTGAGTTTTTATCCTCACAGGAATGAAATCAAGTTAATGTTGGCTTGGGTCAAGATATTTTTCCATGCATATTAAGGTAAACTAATTGCTGTCTTTTAGATACAGTAACTTCATGACTACACAGAAATCTACAGAATATGATACGGCAAAAGAGGTCTAAAACAAAAGGGGATCTCATGAAGGCAGCTAGCTTTGCTGGATGATGCAGATATGGCCATATACTTGCACATGTTTGGGCTATCTGAAAGTTGTATACGATTTCACCCAGGTATCCAGCTATCACATAAAGTGGTCTGAAATCAAAACTCTTTCAAGCGTAGTATATGACCCCTTCATCTCCTTTTATTGCATGGAAGGTAGGAAAATACTTTCAAAAAGAAAGTTTTAAAGTCGTAAGGTTTGTAAACATAAATCAAGAAGAAAAAGAAAAGAAAAAAAAAAAAGATCTCAGACACCAGTATCTGTTCAAATTCAAATTTCAAATCATCTCAGCTCCACAAATTAGTTGTGCATTTCCAAGATTGCTTTTGCACAGCTTATGTGCAAGCGACTATATCTATTTTCTTTCTCCAAAGCATAGGCTGAAGATGGGAAGTACAAAACATTTTGCCAACCTTAAATATGGAGGTTTAAAATTACCAAATGTAAAGCTCTAGCAGTGGGCTTTTAATTTGGCTCAAGCTTTTAGAATCTGGCAGGCTGATGAAGTGCAATTGCCATGGGTGAAAACAGAGCATCAATTAACAGACACATGCAAGGTTGGCACCTACCAAGAATTCACCCTGAAAGATTTAAAGACAAATAACTCAGTGATCAGACACACCTGGAAATCTTGGAACAAACTTCATAGAGTTATGAAAATTAAACCCACTAAAAACTTCCAGTCGAGTATCTGGAACAATGCTATGTGGAAGCCAAGGAGGGAAATGATACTGTATATTACTTATTGTAAATACCAGATTATTTATGGAGCAGATTTTAAATACATTTCTAGTGATGCAAAAGACAGTCAATATTAAAGGTGAGGAGCACAATAGCCAGTCTGTTCCAAAAAAGGTTGTCTGAAGACCCAATGGGTCTGAATCAAACCTATTGATGTCTATTAAAGTTTTTTCCATTTACTTCAAAGTGCTTGGAATCAGACTAATAGTTTGAGCAGTCAGAATAAAGCCTTCACAGATGCACAGGGGTCTTAGGGTTTCCCAAATGAGTTCAGCCCAGGTTTCAAGACATTTTACCATTGAGAAAAAGGTAAAAGTAGGGACAAATCCTTACAAATACTTGGTGTTTGCCTTAAGATGATTCAGGACATAAGTGTGAAAAGTTTAAAAACAGTAAATCAACTCTGATGTTTTGTTAGAATTTCCAAAGTGTCCTGTGAAGGCTTCAGGACACAGAAATAGGTCAAAGAAATAGGTCAACACTGAGAAGTGTGGAAATACTGTGGAAATACTGTCCTCAGTGATGTGGATGACTGTTCCTCAGCACTAGCTCTTGTACACTTTAGTCGTATCCTTTAGACAGTATATTATGAAAAAATCTTTCTAAGAAATTAAAATGTACTTTCAAAGAACATACTTACGTGATCAATTCTCCTTGTTATCAGAAGAAAGTTTATGTGGATGAATTCTTGAAAGGCAAGACCAAATGTCTTAGAAAATGTCTATCCATGATGAAAATGTTATGAGACAATTCATCGTTTCTTTGATGAAAATGCAGAACCTCCTTCATAATGGAAGACAATACAAATCTGTTACAAAGACACTGATATATTCTAGAGTTTTTAAAATTGCTTCCTAATTGAGTCAGTATTGCTTGGGCCCTGGTTCAATAAAGCACTTCAGAGTGTGTCGGCCTTTAAGTCTGGCAGGATTTATATGCCAATGATTTGATCTTAATCAAGCATTAGCCATTAAATAAATACTTAAATGCTTTGCTGAACAGTGCTGGTTTTAAAGCATGCTATGCTGAATGAAGCCCCAATAATACATACTTTTCTTCTTGGACTTCTCCCCTCTTGCTGTTGCTGAAAAACTCCTCTGGTTTTATTTTGTCAGTCTCTCTTATTTTCAGATTGGCTGTATTGACCCCAAAAGGCTTTTGAGGAAATCAGCACTATTAAAAGTCAGGACCTCCACAGTCTTCCTTGGGCTACAATACTGTGACCTTTGTTTCTTCCCAGCAGTTTCACTGGATTTCAAGTCAGCTCACACAAGCAGGGGTTTTCTAAATCACATGTTATTTTTATGCTGCATCTAATTAAGTGTATTCGGGTGGCTCTTCTCCTTTTGTCTGTGCTACAAGTTGTAAATTTGTATTTAGGAACAGCTACTCAGAGCTGATCCTACCAGGACTATGCTATGTCAAAAATAACTGTGATGGTAGTTTTAGTATTAATTTTAGCCTAATAATGCTATGTGTATGATGCTGAAGATGAAATTCACTCTATTAAATCTCTAGCAAATTCTGGACTGGCAGCCAGTGTTGTTTGAAGTTTCTCATAAACCACATTATGGTTAAGGTGGTTCGAATTCTCTTTGAATGAATGGTTCTGAGTAGGGTCTCTTGGGGAAACTGAAGATGACAATTCAGGGGGCATTTCAGAGACACAGATAAATCTGTCATTTTCAAAGTAATTTTTGAAAGGGCCAGAGAATTGTGGAGTGCTGTTATGTTATGTTATAGCTGAAAATACAGAAGGGCAGAGCCGAGGTAGGGGCAAACAGGTGCAGCCCTCTTGAAGTCAGGGAAAATATTCTGATTTCAACCAGCTGAGGTCTTGCTATCTGTAGTTTGGCTTATGAGACACAGTTTGTTCTGGCCCAGAGATTCAATTCTAACTTTGAAATAACTTTTTTTTGGGTAGGAACCAGGTGTTATTTCCAAGAGAGATTTGGATTTCATCTGTACTTAGTCATACGGTATTGTAGAATATCTCTCCGCCCTTTTCTTGGATAGGTATAATAATTCATACCCTGAAATAAGTGGTGGTTTTTTATTTTTTGGTTTCTTTAGCTGCATAGGTATGGTACGCTATAGTGCCTATCTCTTATTCATAGGTCTGTTTCAGAAGAAGGGAGAAATGAAGGGAAGAATAAACATGGGGTAGGAATAACAAAATAAAAGAATATTTAAATGATTTCAAATGGATTGTAAAGTGTTGAATCATAAAGGATTGGCAAAAAAGCCCTCTCCTCATGAGGTCTGGCTAATATTAGGAATTATTGCCTCAAACGCTGCAGGTGTGGATCCATTTCTTTCATTGCTAGCAAATGGGGTTGCAACTGCCTTTGACAATGTAAAAGCTGCACAATCCCCATGCCCCGGGGCAGACAATGATGTTGGTGAGATGCTGATTTTAGGATAGAAAATTACAATGGTTATATAGTAAACAGCACCTGGAAGTTTACTAATGATTTTTACAATTAACAGCAGCACTGTGGTCTGATTATTCATGCATGCTTTCTATGAAAGAAAAGAAAAGAGGCAGATGTTGAAAAGAATCACATTGGTTGAGGGATCTTTTTAATTTTTTTTGTAACTGGAGGTAGAGCCTCCTTCCTGTTATCAGTACTTCTGATAATAATATGTCAAAAAAAGTGAAATAAAAATAAAAAAAAAAAATGGAATGCTCTAATCTCTCATTAACTCCAGATACTCACAAACGTATATTCCCATGAAATGTGCACTAACATGGAGACAAGTATGTGTATATGTGTGTATGAATTCTCATGCAGACTTTAATCTCCACCTGTGGTTTGATATGTAGATTTGGCATGCAGCTAAAAAAAAAAAAAATTCCACCAAAAACTGCATGTCCATGCAGTTCTCCAGCTTTAACAACTGGATCTTCTATGATAATAATGGTTGGATCTCTCCCCTTAGAAGTCCACCAGGTGTGCACCTGCCAGGTTAGTTATTTCAGAGTGCTGAGATTCGAAAACACTCCACCATCTGCAGCATAAATTTAAAAGTACAGTAAGGCATACTGGTACCTCATATATTTTCTCTCTCTCTCTAGTCATCATTTATTTTCACAGCTGTTCTCGACCCACTGCCAAGCAAAGACCTCTTCAGTTTCTTTTCTATCACACTGAGGCTTAGTCAGTATCTTGACAAAGAATGGGTGAGGCAATGCTCATAAAATACAAACTCTCTTTTCCTTTAACCCTTTGTAAATTGCCATAATTAAACCTTTTAGAAGGCTCTGAAATATAAGCTTTGTCCTCATCTTTTCCCAGCAATAGACTATTGCACCTTTTTCTTACAGGACTTCGAGCCTAATTTTGCAGATCCAAGAAATTATAGCAAGAAATTATTTATAAACTTCAGATACTCATGTCAACCTGTTAGGGGTTATCTGAAACGGACCCAGCACTTCTGGGGTTTGTTGGATCACTAATCTCATGTATAAAAGGGCAGGTAAAAACATGGACAGTTTCTTCTTGTCTCCAGTCAGCCAGCTTGTACAAAAGTTGTAAAAGACCTTGCTATGAGGTGAAGTCCATATTATGGTGAATGTGAACTCAGACAGCATCCTTGTTTGCCATAGATTGAAAGTTCCTCATTGGACTTCTGGTTAATATCCAGGAGAGGCAAGTCAGACTGAAGTTAAATATTTATTAGTGGTGGCTAAGTGATTGCTGCATATTTCAAACATCTTTGGTATCTTCTGAGATCTTGGCTGTGTTGGGTTACTGCCTCTAGTCGTGGTAATTAAGTTGACTTGGACCTATCCAAAACCTGAGTGAGAGACATTGCTTGCAAATATTAGGCACAAGCAAATGAATCATGGCAAACGCTTGACCACAGCAGGTCAATGAGTTGAAAGGCAGGATTCATCCCCACCAACCCACTGAAAGAGCAGCAGAAGGAATGGGCAATGATGAGGGGTTGTCCTGCCGAGCAGGACACGGGTCTGACATGATGCAGGACCTTCCAGTGTTCCAAAGGTTCTCGATCAGGCAATTAACAGTAACTGCTGTACCTTGCCCCAGGGAAACGAGTGATCTCCTGTAGGTAACACTATACTTTTTCTTCCTTTTTTTTTTTTTATTGTGTGTGCAGATGTAGGAGAATCTCTTTTTAGATTTCTTCATCTCCTCACTTCAGCAAGCATTTTTGCTCCCTTGTTTGTCTTGACTCCCTTGGGCTTTTCACTGCTTATTCAAACTGGGTCTCTTAACATTTTCAGGTTTAACTTTCACATATATTTGGAAAATACAAATATACATTTATATATGTAATCTATTATCTGTCTATCTAAAACTACTCAGGGGCAAGCTGAGAATATAAATGCCTGTCTGAGAGATGTTGTCTTGCAAGTGAGAATGTCTGACACTGTTAATGAAGTCAGCTATTATAATTTAGCTGTGCAAATACTTGTCCAGTCACTGACAGGTTCTCTCTCAGTCAAATTTGGGTGCTGTCCTGGCCAAGAGCATCATGCTCTTATGTGCTGAATATAATATATACAGTGTCTGTTTGGGTACACAGTGCAGCATGAAAAAAGGTTGAATAATATGAACATAGAGACATCAAAACCTCTAGATACTTATACTATCATTTACGTCCTCCCTGTTAAACTGGATATGTGCACACGCATGTCTATATACTGTGGATGAAAAGAGCAAATAGCAAAGTTTAATGGCTCAAAATTCAGGTAAGACGAACAAAGTCAAATAGATTTCAAGACAGTTGCCTGACATCCGTGAATTGCCTCCTGAACTTTGGACAAAGGACCTTTTTCATGCCGAGGAAGGCTTACACAGGGAAATGTTGGGTGAGGAAGGCTGAACTCCTTCTCACTCCAACCATCTGCATGATGTGGTGGCATCTTTTGCAGTCAAGTACAGAGGAGATGGCAGTGTGGCTGTGTGGTGTCTCCCATGTCCAATCATGCCCATGTCAGGCGCCAGTTCCTTGACATACTAAGCACTTCCTGTGTCTGCTGGATCCCACTTGATTCCCTTCATATTGAAGCTTTTGGCATGCTGAATTTTCAAAACAATTTGTAACTGCACTTTACCAGGTAGGATAAGGTAAGCTATTGTTATCAAGATGTCAGGCAAAAGACAATAATTGCAAATATCATAGCAAATGAGGCCTTTGAGACAAATTATTCTGTCTCTCAGGTCCCTCTGTCAAACCAAGTGTTTAACGTGAGTACCATACACACTGCACAAATTATTTTGTGTTTCTGATGCATGTTACTCAGAATCATCATGTTATGCCAAGAAAGCTGTGGTTGACTTGCATTTCCTGACTCTTCATTGCTTCGTAGTTTTTTTTCAAGGGAAGATCCTACAGACAAAGAAGTTAGTCTGAAGGAAGATAGCGTGTAATTTAAATAATGCAGAAATAGGATATTTAGGATCCGCTAGGCATGGAGAGAAGTCAAAGCTGAAGTAAGCTATTATGCTATTATACTGCAGTGCATTGAGCCCATCAACAGACTGATGCAATTGCGAGCTCCACAGAGCGTATGGACAGTGTGGCCTGTCCAGCTGGGGAAAGCTGTCCTTCTGTTAGGTGCAGAAACATCAGGGATGCTTTTCTTTGGTGTTATTTTGAGGATCAGCTCACAGGCTTGTAGATGGTGAGCAGAAAAGAGGAGGAAAAAAGGATAGTTTAATAAGCGCAACGAAGCCTTTCTTATGGTGGTCACTGTAGTGTCTGGAGGGTAAGGACACACTTTGCCACCTGTAACACTGGAGTTTTTTGTATCTTGATCAATCAAACCAGGACAATGTTCTCTGGCTGTGCAAGCCCTGGACCATCTGGGTCCAGCTGTGCTCGTTGTTGACCTAGTAGGAATAAATGGAAGACAAATAAGAGAGCAACTGCCCGTGATTATATTTGCTGCCCTTGCAAATGCTATTGAAGTGTCTTTAAATTAGTTTGTTTCAGCTTGGGGCCTAATCCTGCCAAGCACATTTTTAGTATGTGATCATGTGCCATTGGTAGGAATAAATTGAAATAAACAGAATCTGAGTGTGCTCAGTGCCTCTGAAAACCGGACTATTTATTAACATGTGGGATTTGAATTCAGTAGCATTTGAAAATTATGCTTGCTTTTTCCTTTCCTTTGATTTTTTTTGTGGCTGTTTTGGAAATGATTACATCACAAAATGCAAATAGACTACAGTATGTCATACCTGAACCATGGAAATGGTAACAGTAATAGCAAAATTCTCACCTCTGTAACCCAAAGTACTGGAAAGGTCAGAAAGACAGTATTTGGACTGACAAAATACATGTTAAAATGTTTCACTAAACAGAAAAGACTCTTCTGACAACCTAAAATGTCATCGCAAAACTATTTTAAGGTCTTTTACTAACAAATGCAAGTGATTAAAATTACTAGAATGGCACACTTTCTGCTTTTGTGTTTCTGGTCAATTATGTTCTCTCATGTCAAGAGTAGACTCCACTTTACTGTCCTTGGTTAGCTCACCGTTCATAGTCAGACAGAACCCATTGACGGATTTACCCAGCAGAAAATACCAAATGGGAACAATGATGGCTGAGCCAAGTACATTTAAAAAGAAATACCAGTCTTCCTATGTTCTGCTCTACCTAACAAACAGCACTTTGCTAAGCTGTGGAGTGGGAAAAAAACAGGGAGAGCAAGGTTGAAAGAAGGTGGTAGCGGTGCTGTAGGTGTCACTCTTCTTTCTGAGTGAGATCTGAACTTATGCCCCAGCCTTGTGTTAGGTGGTATGGTGATGCTGAGATTGCTATGTTTCAGCTGAGATATCAAATGAAGGTCCTGACCTTGTTCTCATTAGAGATCCCTGGATACTTGTTCTCATTAAAGATCTCCTGGCACTTTTCAAAAGGGAAAGAGTGTTAGCCCCAGTGTCTTGGCCAAATTCCAGTTTGGGTAATTACATTCTGCCTACCTAAATTCCCTTGGCTGTTTCAATTCAACGTTATTTTTAATTTCTTCCCTAAACCTGTGTGTAGTATTATCATACGTTGGGAGACAACTGCCTCTGGCACCCTAGATTTGTTTGCATTTTGAGGTAGAAGAACTGATATTTGTCTATAACATTAATAATTTTTTAAGTCTACAAAGTGCTCGCAGTCTTATGATTTAATGCAAGATCATCTTAGAATGTAATCTAAGTCTTTCATATGAGTCTTGCAATGATCAGTTTCACACAAAGTATTTCTGCTAAGAAAATACTTTTTCAGATGGATAGTTTGAATGTACCATTTACATTGTTTATTTTAGTTGATAGTTTTTAATCGAATGATGTAGTGTATATTGAATGTCAACATCCACAGAATACTGGAAGACGTTCAGCTGAGAAACCATTTGTGTATTCTTTTTTATTTTATGAGCATGAAGAGACAGAACATGAAAGATGGGAGAGAAGAGAAAGGCACTGACATAGCATGCTTTAAATGATCTGTTTGTAGAAAACCATTCTACAGAAAGAACATGAGGCCATCAAATGCAGATGTTAGTCCCATCACTTACAATCTTAATGGAAGAGTCACAGTATTGGTAAAGACAATGGGACAAGAACTCAAGAGAATAAAATAATTACCAGTAATCAAATATAAAAGGTGAAAACCCTCTTTGAGGTTACAGCCTGTTAACATAATAGAGATAAACCTAAGCTAGCCTGTTGAATCAAGTGCATACTCTCAAATGCATTTTCAAACGCATGTCTCCTAAGGTTTGAGAAAGCAGTTGGTTTGGTATGGCCTTTCACAGAAAGAAGTAACCCACAGTTAAAAATTAATCTTAACTAACTCAGTGATCCATCTAGTGCTAACACAATGCTCAAAGACTGGTGGTTGGCCCACGCGGGAGGTAAATCTGTGGTTGGCTAATGCAGTGACTTTCGTCCCATACAGTTCAGCTGTGTTCAGGTGTGTGAGTGATTTAGCCCAGTTTTCAGGACTGAAGTTTTGGGTCCCTATACAATAAATGAAAACAGACGTCTTCAGGCAGCCTACTGCAGATATAACTTGTGTGTGCAAACACGTGTGACAAAGTACATAAAACCAAGTACTTATACACATTTTTTCTGAATGGAGGTTGCAATATACATGCAGGAGCTGTTAATCTTTTGTGGGATTTCCCATGTTACCTGTTTTTTTTCAGGGAGGCTCTTTTGTTTGTTTCTTGCTACTCCTGCCCTAATCACTGAGTTGTGTTTCCTCAAAGAAAGGGACCCCAGAAGGATGAGAAAAAGGAACTGTGGGCCCAATCCCAACCAGTGCTGCCCAATGATCTAGTTTTGTGAAAGCCGAGGGTACCGAGCTGCCTGTGTGAATACATGCAGAGACATCCATCGCTGTCCAAATGTTGAAACCTTTGGTGGGAAGAGGAGATGAATTTTTTTACCTGCTCTCCAACCTGGAGAGATTATTCAATGTCTGCCTTTGCTTTTTTATCTGTGCCATTAACTTTCTGATCTGTTTGCACAGATTCCCCTAAATGGCACTTTATTTTCATTACATAATTTGTATCTGCTTTTTAAATAAAAAGCTCACCAGAGCTGTTGCCATGAAAATAAATTAAAATTAAAAAGTCTATAATTACAAAACTGGCCTGTAATTATTACAACAAACTACAATACAGTAAAGAGCAACAAAATAGGAGCAAGAGTCCAATAACAACTCACACACAAAAACTTTGTTGAGTAACACTAACCAGCTGACTGTAAACTAAGAAAAAACAGAAAATCCTGAGCCAAGACTTCCACTCAGACTGAAGTCCCTGTTCTGGATAGCCCTGTTATATGAGATCACAGCCTTTTCTGAGAACCTTACGAATAACCAGGCCCTTGGAGAGTTGCGGGTGGAGTGAGACGTCCTTACTCTGAAACTCTCTGGTATCTGGTAACTCATTAGTATCTAAAAATAAACAGCATGACGTAAACTGGAAGGATATAGCTCCACCCAGGGCTTCTCAGGGAGACTCCTCTTTGCCTTACAGCTATGCAGAGGTAGGGACATCAGTGCTATATAATAAGGCAGTACTGGGTTTTTCTTCTGTCCAGACCCCTCAAGCTGGTGAGGGGTCTGGAGACCAAGTCATATGAGGAGAGGCTGAGGGAGCTGGGCATGTTTAGTTTGGAGAAGAGGAGGCTGAGGGGAGACCTCATTGGCCTCTACAACTACCTGAAAGGAGGTTGGAGAGAGATGGGTGTTGGCCTCTTCTCCCAAGTGAATAATGACAGGACCAGAGGAAATGGTCTGAAGTTGCGGCAGGGGAGGTTTAGGTTAGATATTAGGAAGAATTCCTTTACTGAAAGAGTGGTCAGGCACTGGAACAGCCTGCCCAGGGAGGTGGTTGAGTCACCATCCCTAGAGGTATTTAAGAAATGTGTAGACTTTTCCCACTTCAGGGCATGTTCTAGTGACAGAGATTGTAGGGGTTTTTTGTGCGTGTGTGTGGTTGGACTTGATGATCTCAAAGGTCCT
Organism: Rissa tridactyla; assembly: GCF_028500815.1. Lineage (NCBI taxonomy): Eukaryota > Metazoa > Chordata > Aves > Charadriiformes > Laridae > Rissa > Rissa tridactyla. Next base: position 109,304,907 of record NC_071468.1, on the reverse strand, counting down.
TTCCAACCATGAAGATTCTATGATTCTATGATTCTATGATTCTAAAGGGGCACCCTGTAAACCAAGAAGGTGTCAAGAGGTCTGCCTAAGAACAAGATTCCTCACCAGATACGGTATTTATGGTACCAAATACCAAGTGATATTTATGGTGATGGGGATACCCACTAGGATAGTAAGTGAGCACGTGAGGATCTTGATTTCATCTGCTCTTACAGCACTCTCATGAAGCATAATTGAAGACATTGGGAACATAGGAACTAATTTTAAAACTATTTTAGTGCCTACCTATTCATACTTCCCTAGATGCTTTCTGAAGTCCCACTTAGCGCCTTATATACCACTAAAGTCCTGAGTGATTTAGCTGAAGTCTGCTTTTGGGTAGAAAATAGCAAAGAGAAAACAAGGCTAAAGCTGTATCACAAAGAATGATGCCTTGATTTCTGGCCAGCACTTGTCCCTGTTGAAATGGGACATTCTTTTTGCTAAAATGAGAGATTTTTTGCCTTCTGTGGAGTTTTACCATTTTTTCAAACAAATTAATTTGAAACAGAAATAGCATTATACACTCCTTTTAAAGCTGGGAGCAGGGAAGAGGACTGAGAGCTGCAAATTTCAGTTTTACCTCTTAAATGACCCATATATTATCTACTTCAGATGCTCCTGTTCAATACTTTGGAGGCAACAAAGGCCAAGGTGTTCCCACCATCCTATTTCCTGAGAAAAAATACAATCTCTAGGACTAGCAAGGAAGCCTGCTTCCTGGGGCAGTGGCAAGTGATACCTGGGAGGACTCTTCAAAAAGATGTTACACAGAAACTGAACATATCTAAAAGAGTTGCAAGGGGATATAAATCCCTTGTTTTGTCCATCGGCTGTTCTTATGTGGAATTCAATGACCTATTCTCAATTCTCCAGTATGCAGGGGCTCAATTTATACAATGAGCCAAAATTAATAGAATTGGTGTCTCTCTCTTGCAGAGTGGTCTCAATTCAGGATCCTGGGTAGAAATAGCATTAGCATAGTCACCTTTCCCTATTCTGGAAGTCCCACCTTTCATGCCAAGACAAATCTACTTTTCACAAAGTAGAGGACATTTTCCACAGAAAATGTCCACCTGGAACAGATAAACCAGAATGGTTGAAATGTACCAATTTCCAGGATCACAGTCCCAATTGGTTTCTCTTCTGTACTCAGCAGTTGACTATCTACTTTCATCAGAGAGTAATTAATATGTAAGAAATTATTTGAGAACAGACTATCTGAAAAAGGAATAGAATTGGCATAATTATAGTAGAACAGCATCCCAGACCAGCATCAGTGTCCCAGCAAGTTCTCTGATGTGCTCCAAGGACACTGTAGCCACAAGCTTGTTCTTTCCCTCAAGACAGAAAGTTAAATCGCAATATTTCCCCAAATTCTTTAAGGAGGAAGAATTCCAAATTAAATTAAAAAAAAGTGTAAGGAGAATATACCCTGAAGATACCAGTCACCATAGACTTCTTTAACCAAATGTGTTTTATTTCAAATAATAACAGTAATTAAAAATACAGATTTAAGAAGCCTGAGCAGATTAGTTAAAGAGCATTTTAGGATTACAAAAGCACTTCCAGTTGCATCAACCAGATGCCATTTCAAACACTGCTGTTTGGATTAATTAACTGAGTTCAGGACACCACATATATTAAAACTGCTAGTTGTACTACCCATCCTCCCCCAGACTCTTTTGCAATTTGTTATTAAAATCTTGGCCAATTAGAAAAACACAATGTATTAAGTAAAACAGCACACTGAACCAATCAAAAGTAATTACTCAGACTAAGACTCATTTAAATGATTTATGGCAGCAATTAAATGATTTTAAAATGCTTCATAAAGGTGTGGTATGTTTCACACATTCACGTATACAGTATGCAGAATGTATGGAGTCTGTGTTAAAAGGCTACTATTAATTGCTTTTACAGAAATGCCACAAATCATGTATTTTAGCAAAAAGATCATTATAACAGGATATAATTGATTTAAAGCACTATTCTGGTTAAGAAACACAGCTATAAAGTGCTTCAGACTTTAGTGTAAGAGCAATTCTGTCTCTCTTATAGAGATATTTAATTACTTTAATAAGTCTGTAAAACTATTTTATAAAGAAGTAGCTTTTAAATTACTTTTTAACTCTAGCAGAGATTGAGATCACTTTATGGAACATAATGCAAATACATTTCCAGTATATTAATAAAATCCTAACATTTGCTGCATTGAAAGCTGGAGGAAAAGTGCTATCTTTTTCTAAATATGGTTGGCCACCATGCAGGTTTTTCCTCAGGCTAAAATAAATTAAGTGTAGATTAAGTACTGTATAATAATATACCCTTATCTAAACCAAAGAGCATAGCATAAGTTTGGCTACTTTAAATTGGGTCATTTCTCCATCTGGGCTGGGCCCAAAGTCCTGTCTCCAATGCTGGCCTATGACAGATGCTTGGTTTAGAATTTAAGAGCAGGGTATTAACAAATCCTTTCATTCTTTTGCCTTCAGACTTTTCACGTGGCAAGTCTTCCTTTTCTTCCCTTTGCTGCTCTGGTAGATGTCAGGCCTTCAACTGGAAGACCTGCCCACTAAAGGACCAAACCCAAAACCAATGGTGAAGAAATTTCTCAGTCATATCAGTACCTAGGTAACTGTCAGATGAGAAAATTATTTTTAGATGTAGTGTCTCATTACCATGTACAATTGCTTAAGTGCTAAAGCTAGCATTTAGTAAAGGATACCAGTGTAGCTACATAAGGCTCTGGTTACTTTATTGTTTCAACGAATGACCTAACAGGAGAAAGGCATTGGAAGGCTTTGCAGGATCTTACCAATTTACAGTAAAGCTGGGTGAATAACTAGGATAAAATAGCTGATAAAAATCAAACCTGTTGTAAAAACAATATAAAGTAAGCACAGGTTTATGATGGATGTCTTTTTTCATTCAGTTTAAAAATAAATTGTAACTTCCAATAAAGTCATCATAGATACTTAATTTTTATCGAACCCCTAGTATCCTCTTTTTTGTGCATTCATTTTATTTGTGATAATATGACAAAGTTTCTAGATGATGACAAAAGGTGATAGGATCCAGGAATGTTTCTTTTGGGTGTTCATCAATTCCAGAACTGATATTATCTCTTTAAAGTAGTACTGTGAGATATGATGGCACCAGAACATTTATTTTGAGGGCATGGCAATATGTCATGGTTTATTGAGCATGCTCCAGAGGTGCTTCAGGGATGGTGCTACAGAATATCTGGTTTGTAAATACACAGAAATACTACTCCAAGCTTGATCCTAAGTGCTTCCAGAAGAAAATGCATCCTTTTTTTATCCTAATAAGAGGCTGGCTGAAGGGGAAAACTAATTTAGATAAAGTAAACCAAATGCATTTCTTCCTAATTCTGCAGCCTCTGCGCACTTTCACGCTAAAGGTGGGATCAGCTGCCTTTTGAAGAGTTTATGAAGGAAACTTTCTCTGTAATTGTCTTTCAACTCTCTTTGCAGCAAGTCTTTCACTTAATACTGGTCAAGAAATGTAATTCTGGAAATTGGATTGTTGGAGAAAAACTTTGGAGAATATATCAGGGTAGTTCCCTCGCTGAAAAGAACCATACAATTTCTGTGGTCACTGGAATTAAGTTTATAGAAAACACATAGTCTGCTGAGTTGCAGACAAGTACTTTGAAAGCAAAGCACATGGAAATCATACCCTCATATCAGCAGAGAAATCTAAGATGAACAGAAGACAGTCCATATCTCCAGACAAGGAGATACATTTCTGCTCTCGTTCAAGCAATTCATATGTAATCTGCAGATATAGACAGATAACAACTCTGTTATCAGACACATGGAAATGTTCTGTTTAAATGAAATATTTTCCAAGATATTCAGTTCCAGCAAAATTTTAACGATTAATTAAGAGTATGTGAATAAATTTGAATATATTAGGTTTTTGAGTGTTCAACTGTTTATTATCTTCATAGTCTTATTTTAAGGAATTTCATGGCTGTACAGCAATCCTATTTGGTGGGTTATCTTTGTAGAAGAAGAAACAGCAGAGGAATTGGGAAAGGAAGATGCTCAATTAATTAGTAGGGTATTAGTTCCTGCTCCTAATTAAAATCTAACTAAAATAGGAATTTGACAGGTGTTTGGCCAGAAAGGAAACATTAGACACTTTTTAACCTTTGGGGAAGTGAGTAGGAAAAGATAGAGCTTGAAAGGCATTTTGAGGGCATTTTATAATAGCTTTTATCTCATTATTTAATAAATTCTCTTTGACAGCAATTCTAATACAGGCTAATTTTTAATTTTCTTTACATTTTTATTTTTAACATCAAATCACTGCATTCATACCCTTTGCTTCTCTCTGGATATGGTAAATCAGTTGGGAGTCTCTTTTCTTTTTTTTTTTTTTGCTATGTTTTTGTCTGATTGCTTTTCATTCCCTCCTGATTACTCCCTGAGAAGTCAAAAGCCTAGAACTTGCACCACCTCACCTTACTCTACAAAACTTTGTAAGAGCCTTTTTGAGGAAGGACATCTCTTGAAAGTTGTCTCTGCAAATACTCCTCCATTACTCCTTCACAGGACAAGGGATAATGGTTTTAAACTGAAAGAGGGGAGATTTAGATTAGATATTAGAAAGAAATTTTTCCTGTGAGGGTGGTGAGACACTGGAACAGGTTGCCCAGGGAAGCTGTGGATGCCCCATCCCTGGAAGTGTTCAAGGCCAGGCTGGATGGGGCTTTGAGCAGCCTCGTCTAGTGGGAGGTGTCCCCGCCCACGGCAGGGGGTTGGAACTAGATGATCTTTAAGGTCCCTTCCAACACAAACCATTCTATGATTCTATGATATTTGATGGGAATTCTCTTTGGGACTTCATGAAAGCTTAACTCTAGCTTAACTCTTATTGTAGATTTGGACACAAGCTGTTATGTGTAAGTCACACAGTTGCCTCAAGAGCAAGTGGAGATTTGCCTGGGAGACCACTTCTGAGCAGATGCCTTTCTAGTGGGCAGATTATTTGGCTCTACAGGCTACCCCAGCTATGGGGCACCTGCCCAGCTCCGCACCAGCTCGCTGTCTGCACATACCATCACAGAGTGGAGAAAAGGACCACATTTTGGTTTGGAAACACTAATCCGTCCCCGCAGCAGTGATGCTGCGCTGTTTCCTAAACCAAATATTGTGGCATTAGAGCTTTATAAAAATATCATCGAGGGCAGGGGAGGGGTGGGAGGGTGTATGTGTGTGGGGGGGTGTTATTGACTTGATTTACAAAAAAATTCTTTTTCAAAACCCTGTCTCTTCTGGAACTGAAATTCCATTCCTGGGCCAGACCTGTGTGGAAAACAATGGCAAAAGAAAATCCTCGTTGGAAACCAAACTAATCTCAAATGAGCATAACGCCTCATAAGCCCTACAGCTTACTTTGTCAGACGAAACCAGAGTCACTTTATCTGCAAATTATGCAGCAAATTTGTCAAGGAAGAAGCTGAAGAAGTTGTATTGTCATGGAACCCAAATTATTATTACATGGTCTAGAATAATTAGACATTATTCCACCTAGATGCTTCTTTTTGATGTCTAAAGTTATGAAAGAAATACTATCTCCTGATCTGTGAATACATTTCTACAGTATGTGTACATTAAAAGTTTACATTCAGAGACGACAGACTCAAGTATTTTTTTTCACTAACTTCTCTAGGGACAGTCCCATGCTATTCACCACTGTGCTATAAAGCATATGTATATTTTGTAAACAAAAGTAAAACTGAGTGTGGTGGTGAGTATACTTAAAACAGTATACTTAAATCGTCAAGGGTCTGTCAAGTATCAGGGGATGCTAAGAAGGAAGGCACATGTCAGTATTCTTCTGTATCGATCAAAATGAACTTCACAACTGCTGCAGCTCAGAATAATAAAAATAAAATAAAAATTAGCCTAACTTTCATTTTTTAGTGGTTTTAATATCACATGTGGGCTATGGGTTACCACCTGTCACCACCTCCATCACTATGGGTCACTAACATATCTGCAGCATCTCTCATACAACTTGCTTCCATAGAATTGCTATACTTCATCAAATTTCCATCTACTGGATAGAAATCTGTCTGTCCTATTATCCTGGTGCTGAGAGTGGCCAGTACCAGATGGTTCAGAAGAATATATTAGAAACCCCATGAAATGGTAATAATGTCCTTAAGAAGGTTTCATTCTAATCCCCTGACATAAAGTTCATTTCAAACTGTAAATCACTAAATTTTCTAGTCACTACATTTATTTTTTTCTTAGCAGTAGCCATTATAACCTTGGACACTGTTATTCTATGAATCCTTATTTGAATTGGCCTTGGTAGAATCTCACCTCAGTGAGTTCCACAGCCTAATTATGCTTTCAGTGAGGAAATTTCATCAGTTGTGAAAGAAGCTGAAAAGGTCATTTCATTATTTCTTTGCTTAAGGCCTGACCTAGAGAAGGAAGTAGTCCATTTCAGTTTGTTGAACCAGGAGCCTAACTAAATTCAATTCAGGGTTTTGGTGAAATAAAATTCACAGATTAGGAGCAGAATGAAATTCATCCTGTGAAGAAAATGATGGAACTCAAATTGGTTAAAATTCTTTGTTCAGTCATGAGATGCTAAAATAAGAGGACTGCCTGAGAGCCCAGTATTTGAGTGCATTTAATAGAGACCTTTAAGTGAGTGCTAAGTAGGGTAAAACTATTAGAGCTTTATGAAGTTTGATTCATGTCTGAAGGATTTCAAATCAGGGTTTTTGACATCGCCATCTCAGTCAGAAACAAATTGTTGACATTGACATGCTTCTTGCAGCACACAGCTGGAAAATCATACCGAAGAATATAGAGGGCATTGAAGAAGAAAGGGGAAGGTTTTCCTTCACTTAAACTTGTCTGTGGCCAATTCACCATATAGCTGGATTACAGTGAGACTCACTGTGTAACGTTTGATGCAAAGGTAGGAAAACACCAGCTGTAGATGGGTAAATGTGTTCGTTCTGGACTGCACTGTCACTCGTCCAAATCAGTTCACCTTATCTTTGCATCTACATGTCAGGGAAATAGCAGCTCATATCATTTCAGAAGTGCTTAGCAGGAAGGAAGTTTCAGTTTAAAATTGAGGTTCCTAACTCCTAACTCCAACAGAGTATTAACACTACTGTTCTGTTTAGATCACCTTCTGAAAAAAAATATTTCTGGGGGAAACAAAAGACTGTGGTTTTTGTTGTTGTTGTTGTTGGCTAACACAAAAAAAAAAAAGTGAAAAAAGAAAAACTTTCACAGCTTTCCCATTATTAGTTCTGGGAAAACACAATAAAGCCACAGCTGGCAGGCACTTATTTTTTTCTTAGCATTTGATAATAGAATTAATTGGTAAGTGGAAAGCTTACAACCCTTTTTCTGCTGCAAGTTGCCCTCTGCTATCATTATGAATAGATGTTAAAATCCAAGCTAATTGTAATTCACTTAATAATGAAGAAATATTTGCATCATCAATAATCAAGGCTTTTTTTTTGGACAAGTGGTTTTAGTGTAGAACATGAATAAACTCTGGAGAAAGAGATGCTCAGGTCAGCTTGAAGAGTTCAGGGTGATGGGGTAAGTTCTAATGCAGCACTCCAATATATATACCCAGTGCCTATGATTTCTGTTTTAATGACAACAGTCCCTTTAACAGCACTTCAGCAAGCATGGAGTGGGGAGGGTGGGGTGGGGGAAGAATGTCTATGCTACTAGTATACTACAAAGCTGAAGTTAGCAGTGCTGTGAGTGATGAACAGCACTCACAGTTCCAGTGGAGTTGTCTACAGTAGTTCAAGCCCATTACTCCATCCCCATTAGAGACATTTATCATTTAGTCACTATGCTTATGCAACAGTATTCTAATGCTGCAAAAAATACCTCGCCAGCTCTATATTAGGGATGGGTGAATTCATTCTGATAAAATGAGAACTGTTTTTAATTTTTCCCAGACCTGTAACTGAACCAAAACCTAATGTTCATCCATCATTATTTCAGACCTGAGAGCTTGTGCTTTGCAAGCAGGGCCCAAATGTATCAGCTCAGCAAGGTCCCTGATGCAATGGTGGTGGGCATGGTATAAGAACCTGACCAGAATGGAACAGATTATTTGGGAATTTCTCCATCCCTTTCCATCTGCAAACTTCTCTCTTAGGCGTCTTGCCAGTGGTGAAACCATGGTGAGGATGTAATCTGCTGGCAGGCCAAAAGAAGCACAGTGTCAGCAATATAGATTGATACATATACTTAGGAATAGCTGGATGTGAAATACAAAATAAACTTATACTCAGATTAATTCTGGGAAACGCTAATCAGTAAAATACTGCACATTTTTTTAAACCTGTTTCTACTATTTTGATTCCTGTGTAATTTTTGTTACATTTCATTATTTATGAGACATTATAATATTTATATAGCATATAAATATAGCATTTACTAGAAGCTTTCAGCAAGTTCCTCTTGTGCAGGTACAGAAGAGAACGTATCTGTAGTTATAGCAAAATTCATGCCTTTCAATGCAAAGTTACATTGCATCTTATTGACTTATGACCCCTAAGTACAAATTTGTACATAGAATCATGGAATCATATAGAATCACAGAATCATAGAATGGTAGAATCATAGAATGGTTTGGGTTGGAAGGGACCTTTAAAGGTCATCTAGTCCAACCCCCCTGCAATGAGCAGGGACATCTTCAACTATATCAGGTTGCTCAGAGCCCCGTCCAACGTGACCTTGAATGTACTACTACTAATAGTAAGAATGTATTTAATGAGTGAGCACTTTTCATCAATTGACAAGGTTAGAAAACAGAACTTCCTAGTATTTGATAGAAGGTAAAGGAAGAAAGAAGTGTTACAGCTATGACATGGAACAGTCCCTAAAAATCTTGTTGATTTACAGGTTTGTTGTTTTTTCCAAAAGTGCCTAAACAATAAGCAAAAAGCAGTCTCAGCGATTGAAACAGAATTATTTTCAGTGTTTAAACTGAAATTGTGACTTTTTAGCTCTTTCCTCCAAAAATATTCTTAAGTAACAAGCCTTCTTCCTTCAGTGAATGAATATATTTCTGCCTGTTAATATTCAAGAACTGTTCACAATTTACATTTAATCATCTGCAGTCAAGGAGCAAAAAATATTACAAGAAGTTCTGAAGAGTTAAAGCAAGGACTCATGTAAGGACAATTTACTGGAGTGTTATTGATGACCACAGTTACAGATTCAGTACTGCAGGTTCTTAGGGTTACTGTGGCCATAGTATTATCTCAGAATTCCATCTGACTCCTCTTGAATCCTCTTTAACAATTTTTTTCAGTGTTTTCAATGACAAAAAAAGAGTTTTCATTACAATCAAAAAGGCATTGAAGCTGTTCCCTCCTCTCCACCATACAAATGTTGGAAAGAACTCTCCAGTGGGTGAGTCTTTGCTTTGTGTGATGAGAAATATTTGATCCAGTTTCTCATAGTGAGTCCAGTGTCATTACTTTCAGATTTTTCACTTATCTGCTCCTGGTTCTACAGATTTTTGGCTGTTTTCTTCACAAGAGTCACTAAAGCTTTGCCAGCAGTGCTAGTCCAACTAGCTTAATGCTGTTCTGGATGTTGCCTAACAGCACCATGTTGGAAAAGAACAGCTTAGGAATACTGCAGGCATAGACTCCAGGAATGGGCCATCTATTTTATCTTGAGCTCATTTCAGGGTTATAGTAAGTGTATATGTAGATAGACGCTAAAGAAGAATTTGGTGTGTCTTCTGGGGAATAATCTTACATGTGGTGTCAATTAAAGCATTAGAGGGACTTTGAGATTTGTTCAATACTGTCTTAGCTTGTTTTTTAATCAATGCCACACAGATAGAAATTTTTGCATGTCAACGGGAGTCCTGTTAGGGCTCTTCTTGATTTACAAACTAAATGAGTAGAATTCATCAATTCATTAATGAAAGTCTGGAGGACAGAATAATGTAAAAAAGAGGCCCAAAGACCAAAAAAGCCTGGTGATCAGTACCAGTATTTAATCACTTGTTAAATATTGGTGATCAGTACCAGTATTTAACCATGCAGGAGGATGTTGTTAGATTTCTCAGATCTTACTCTTGGATCATGTGTTACATGCTCATTCTTTTCTACTGTTTCAGACAAAAGCAGATATAGCAGATATATCATACAAGACTATGTCACAATGTGGTACACTGAATGTACTCATGAAGTTAGATTCCAGTTTTCATATCTGAGAACTGTGTCTTTAATAGCTTAAGCAGAGGCTGGTGGTGGCAAGAAATAAGTTCTGTATTATTTTGGTACCTGTTTCCAGCTTTGCAGTGAAGCAACATATTTGGTAATAAACTATTGAATCAGCAAGGAACACAACAGGTATCATAGCTGTTGGCTAAAATTTAAAAAAAAATAAATTGGATCCCGGAAAGTGTGGAGTGCACCCCACTCCACTAATAAATTTTTAAACTGAAAGCTTTCAGTGCTTTCAGTAACCACTGACATTTTGTCTGAAATAAGGATGAAAAATTTTACTTACTACAAAGCAAAGCATTAAAACGGTTCCTTATCTATAGGACCAGAATAGGGATATTAGTAACACTGTCTGCTTCTTTTTGAAACCCTGTTAATGTCAGGTAATATGGTTCTCCAATGGTGCTTGACATTCACTTGGCTAAAAAAACCCTGAAAATGAATTTTCCAAGGGAATATTTTAAGTAATACACTAATAGCCAGCTAAAGAAAATGTAACCTTTTATATCAGTAAGACACACACTAGCTTTGTTCCTAAAACTGGTATCAAAGGCATTAGCAATGTAATCTTTTATTTCTTTTTCTGTACATGTGTTTCTGTTTTGGTCTATAGGTATACATGCATATACCTACCAACCAAATATTCAGCTTGTGCTATTTCTTTGAATTCACTAAAATGCAAAGCTAGAAGGCAGGACTACTCTAATGGCAAAAACCTAATACATATTTTTCTTGGTGTATATAATGCAAGTTAAGAGACGGGGATCCCAAGCTGCTGTTTTAGTATTGATCAACCTTTTTCATGACACAGTTCTTTTTACTTTATATGACATTTCAAGATTATGCCTCCAGATTATGCCTCCAGAGCTAATAGGACCAACGCTGTTCAAATAGCATAGACACTGGATGGTGTGAACAGCATAAGTGGAGCGCATGTGTGTGTGTGTGGGGTGTGTGTGATGGGCTATAACATGGTCCTTGCTTTGTTTCAGACCCTTGAACTAAGGAATGTACAACACACAGCAACTATGTCCCCAGATCACCTGAAGTCCTGAAAAGTCTTTGGATTAAGCATAATGTGATGACACCTGTGTGTCCCCTTTGGCCTCAGGGCCAGAAAACAATCCTTGGCACACATTTATTTGCAAGTGCAGTATAGATATATCCAACAAGAACCGAGAGAAAACAACTCAAAAGTAGAATGTTACAAATGTTAGAGACATAGAACAGAAACCCACTGTGTTGGAAACTTTCTGAAAATGTCGCCACTTCTTTTGGTGTTTGATTGCAAGTAGAGAGTCCCTGCAGCTCTTGGTTTGACCAGTTCTGAGCTGCTTTTCAGAACTATCCCTTAATTTCCTAAAGCGAAGCTTAAAGCAAAAGAAATTAAATACTTAAGTAAGTGTAAATAGAAAACATCACCTAAAATCCAAATGCTCATTTATGAAATGATTGATTCTGATCAATGGTGGCATAAAGTTTCTACTGAAAAGTCCTCCTGGAACTCTGCACTGAATTCCAGACAAATGTGAAAGAAACGGTCCCAGGTGATGGATCACTTGCTGAGTGTCTCAGAGCAACTTTCCCCTGCATTCATTCTCTGGATAAATGTTCCTTTTGAGTGTGCTTCTGAGGTCAAAAGTCTTTCTGGTCATCAAGGCTGTGAAAAAGAGGAGGGCTTTCACCAAAGCACTGTTTGTCACCAAGCTCCCTGGGCTGTGAAGCTTTTCATTGTTTCATGCCTACTTCTGATGAACTGGTTTGACAGCTGCAGTTTTAGAAACATCTACCAAATAAAAGAGAACAAAAAAGAATGAAAGAGTTGGGAAAAATTTTCACTGAGGACATATGGGGCAGGAAACCAGTGTAAAAACTGCTGATCTGTTGATTGGTTAGAGAACACAAAATCTATGTTTTTAGATGATTAAAAGCTAGATTCTGATTTGTTCACCCATTCTGGGTGGTAACTCACTGTCGAAACTCCCCTATTCATTTTGGTGGAGCTATGGGAGAGCTTCTGCACTGTGAGCAAGCAAGACAAAACCTCTTGCTGATTCACATGCTGCAGTCAACCATGGCTGATAAACATTTATCTCTTGAAAATGACTGTGTGCCATGCTCTCACATTCTCTATATGAAATGTAATGGTGATAAATATTGACACAGACTTCAAGCTTGCTGTGGAAAAAGCATCCAGTTCTACATGGTACGTCTTTTTCACAGCTTCTTTTGCCCTCAACACAGGTTTCAGCCTCCTTATGGGCTGTCAGTGCAATCTCTAGCACTGGCAGTGCAATCTGAGCTTAAAGGCAGTACACTATCTAATGGAGGATCCCTTGTGAGAAATTCTATAGCCAGCATAATGCCTGTGTTCCGTTCTGCCTCTTGCATCCAAGGTTATATCTGGTATATGCAGTTCGTGTTGTCCTTCTGTCATGTCAGCCTCTGGATGCATTTTCAGTTCTCTGGCCATTATGCATCTCGCATAAATGAGAGCAAGCCCGTACCTTTGTTAGTACAACAGGCTTTAACACTGCATCTACATCTTTACTTGCCACTTCCTGACCTTCTCTTAAACAGTAACAGAAAATTTAGCTCTCTTATAAAAGGGCAGATGGGCAGGCTACCAGGCCTACAATCCCAGTAACCTGTACAGGAGAAAAATGCTGCACTGAAAGCTGCCTGTATATGATCCCATATAGAACTACAAACTGTGCAAATAAAGCACTCTCTCTCTATTGCTCTTTATTGATTTTAAAAGGCAGATCGCTCATTTTATTGTTGACTTCTTAGGTTAGGTACATGGTCATTACTATTTTGAGCCTAAGCAGAAAAGATCATCCTTCCCCTTCAGACTTACCATACAAAAATATAGCACTTTACACAGCGAATCATGCTCACAGCTTCTTTTGTCCTCAATAAGTCTCTGAAGTGCAAATTAGAGGGATGTGTATATAATTGACAATGAATTTTTAAGACGTTGTTGTCACCTGTGACTATAGCAGTGCAGCATCCTTTCCCTTGCTACACATGGACTTTTTTTCTTACATAGCTATCTCTAATCATGCTTTTCTTGTTTCAGTCACCTGAAGCCAGAGACATAATGTTGCCTGTCTGATTCCAAGACAAGTTAAATAACTGTCATACATCATATGGGCTCCCCTTTGTTATCAGTGCTCTGTGGTTGGTTCTAATTAGAACAGTGAATTACTTAAGAAAGCAGAAGGAGTGAGGTGGTTCCCAGGAATGTAATTATCTACCTACTGCATGATCCTCTGAAAACTCCCGTGGCTAGGGATATCCCAAACCTTCCTTCCTCCCTTCCAAAAGAGCTTGTGTTGTCTGTACCTTCTCTCTCGCACTAGTGTTTACAGAATCAGAATTTTCATGATCATTTAAGCTTTGTGTAAAAGCTGATATGGAACAATTTCAGCTCTGCCTCATTCTCAGAACAAACAACACATTGCACCTTTTGAATTCCCCCATGCATGTGATTAGCACTGACCGAGGTTCTCAGCATATCTGTGAGATGGAGAAATACAATTATTTCCCTTTCTACAGTTAGAGAAATAATAGCATTTTACAATTCAGTTAATTTAAGATAGTGCAACAAAAAGTCTGCAAAGAAAGCGATGCACAGATATTTATGTGTTTATATTGATGGACGCAGACAGACACACTCTGCCCACACTTTCTATGATTTGTCTATGATTTGTAGGTGTATTTAATGTCCAAACTAGTATAACCTACCTGTAACAATGTTTACCACCTGGGCACAAGGCAGTGCTAAGGTTTTTGTGTAATTACCAGATCAGAAATGTCAAGTTAGCTGGGCTCTGGTCAGAGTGAACTCATCTGAATCTTCTGGTGTAGAAAAGTGCCCTATGATACCTGGAGTCTATGCTGCACTTAGTGGATATCACAACCTCCACTTGTAAGGGTTTCTGTACTTGCTTTTTCTCAAACTGCCCGATAGAAATTGGTATCAAATGTTATCTGAATTTTTTCCAATTTACATCATAAATGTAACTTACTGAGAAACACAACTGAAATAACATCAATGCTCTTCCATCTACACTATGCTACTGCTGGTCATGTTTCATAAGAATTCTGTGGTTTATACTCTTAATTCTCCAAAGCGAAAGTGCTGTTGACGTATCCCTTATAGCATATGTTTTCTTCATCTTATATATAATGTTGACGGGTTGCAACAGAGCAGACTGTTATTATTCTGCTCAACATGATCATGCTTCTAAGACTACCTAGTATAATACCAATCTTCTTGCCTTCCATCTCATTAACCTTTCAAAATGCTTACTGGAGAAGAGGAAACATTCAGGCTCTGACAGCTATACCTAGAAGCAGAAGCTATAGTATAGCAATACATCATTCTCCCACAGCTCTGCAGCCCTATTGTTTTTCCCTTGAAGTTGAAATAGGTCTTCCTTTCAAAATCTTCTCCTTTAGGTACTGGAAAGAATCCATCAGTATAATGCTGATAGGCTACACTCTGTCTGTGTAACACATCAGGTCATCCATCAGCACAGCCATTATTATGCCAGGTGCTTCAAAGCTTGGGAAGCTACTGGCTCTCAAAACCCATTGTATTGCAAGCTGTTCTTAATGCGCAGAGACTGTCTTCACTATACATATCAGTGGGAACTTGTTAAAAGTGAAAGGCTTCTGCTAGAGGATGAATCTCAAAAGGTTTGGTTCAAGCAACACAAAAAAGTTTTTCAGTAACTTCTTTGTTATGAAAATCAGCTAGGAAATCTCATGAGAATAGGTCATCTCCTTATGAAAACCGCAGTATTGTCCCAGTTTTGGCCAAACTGAAAATACCAGTAGAATTATCTTTTCTTAAAATACTTCAATAAATCAATAATGGATTCTTATCAAAACCAGGGAGAGTAAGAAGTCTGTGAAAACTCAAAATGCTAAACAGGGAAAGAAAATGTTTGAAAATGGATAACATCACTCTGGAGCTGACTTCACAAACCTGGAAAAATCCCCCATAGGCCTATCTTCAAGAAGGTTAGAACCATATGTTTCTCTGCATTTTCTCTTTATCTTTTCAGCTAAATCAGAAAAGAGAGAGAAAAAAATAATAAAGCCCTCCAGGTCTGTTATAGCTTTTATCATTTCAGATCTTTCCCTTAATAATTCAAAGTAAACTAATTACCTAATTAAGTTAACAGGTGTCAGTCATTCAAACATAAAGAGCTCCTAGATAGTCCTGAACTGGGGAATTTTTTTCCTTAAGTGTCTGCACTTAAAATTTGAAACATAATGGCATTAAAACAACTGATTGAGTTCTTTTAAAGACATTGCAGCTTAGATTCATACTAGAGGCATTCACCTGTGAGGCAATTAGGTTTTTACTTCCCATTACAATACTTTGGCAAGCTTCCTGATGGATCCTTTATGTGTAGCCCCTCATGTCTAGAAGCATACTGTAAGGAGTTGTGCTGTTTTAAAGGAGGATGAGGAGCTGCTTGTTGAAGGAGGGAGAGAACACTGGCCTTGCTGTGAGTGTAATTGTGTTGGTAATTATCGTGTGTCCATTATCTTCCTTAAAAGTACTGTATTATGCCATGATAATAGCCCACAGTATTTTTGGGGCCATTGTGCATAGGGTCAAGTGATGTAAAGTTATTGGATGCTCTAAAAATATGCAGTATCTATTTTTTTTTTTTTAGAAAAACTAAAGATGGTTTTATCTTCTCTGCAATACGTTTTGTGAATCCCCCTTTTCTCCTACCTTCTCTGCCCTCCAGTCCTCTCAAATAAATAGAAGTGGCTGCCTCTGAGAGCTCTTCAGTTTCATAATTTCCTGAAAAGTATGAAAACATTGTGCCTCAGCAATAAGCAGGAAGTCATTGGAAATGACAAAAAATGTCTGGGACCCAGGAACACAAATAAAATGTATTCTGTGAGATAAAGGAGGTTTTACAAGTATGACTACTGACTTGAGACCTTCCTTTCTAGTCAAAATGTTTCAGGATTTCAATGTTTAGGGTTTCAAGGAAAAGAAAAACAGGAAAATCCAGCATGTTTGCTTGTTTGTGATGCTCAGAGGAAAACTAATTTTTCTGATAAATGCAAACCCTAACCATGACAGCCAATAGAAATATTGTTTATATGACCTGTAGTTAATTTTTCTGGTCCGCCACATAAAAGCACTGAGTCCATATATTAATGCTTTCCTTAGGGTACGCAGATACATGCCTGTGTATATGAATGTTGTTTCTGTTGCCTTGATTTCTTACTGCTGTGTTTCGTCCAGTGCCACAAGAAATACCTGTATGTGTTGTGGTGGGGAAAGACCGTGATCAGAACCCAGCTCGCGATATCCCATAGGAATTTGATCCAGCATGACATTACAACAACCTAGAGAAGTAGGCGTAATAAGGTGGGGTGTTATTGACTGGGATTTGGGAGTCCTGTTTCTTTATGACTGCCTGTGAGACAGTGCTGTGGATAAGGAATGGTGCAGAAACAGGAGTTAAGCCACAATTTGGGCACGTGATCCAGAGCAGGGAACTGAGTTCTAGTGATTTGTCTTCTGTCACTGTTCATATGCCTAAAATTTGTCAACTGTTCATCAACAAATTTGGTGATTTATTCCTAGACTTGCTAAAAAGTTGTATTAATTCTGTTACTCTGAACACCTTTGAAATATATAGTAAGTGGAAGTGAATATGAAATGCCTGGGTTCAAATACCAGTTAGACAATTCATGGGAGAAATGCTCATCAGAACAGTTAATCACAAAGAAGTCAACTCCTACGTTAAGTCTTTGAATGCGTTGCTACTGGAAGGTGTAAAACTAAGCTGAGAATGCATCAGCCCACATTTATCCCCTTCAGTTCTTTCTCAGGCTCTGTTGGATGCTAATGGTGACAAATTATTGTTCTAGATGGACCTGCAGTCTGAACTGAAATGGCCATTCATATCTTCTTGTGTTTGGTATTATTTTTTGCAGTGTATTTATGTTGAAGCAGTGTGCAATAATGATGTCACATCTAGAAAAAACATGGACAGGAATGAACAAACTGAGGAGCTAAAAATCATTCTTCCTTCTTCAAATCTGCAATGGGAAATTTTACTTGTAGTCTAAAAGATACCTGTAAAATTCAATGAAAGTCAAGCTGCCTTTCCCCCGTCTCCTCCTTTCCCCCCTTAAACTTTTAAAGCCCAAGTTTAAAAAAAATAAATAATTACATCTTGCCAATATGCAGGTGTCAGGCAGAACATGGTTCATTCATGTTAGTAAAAGCATTCGGAGCGCAAAGTGCTTGCGTGGATGGAAAGAGGTAGGTTACAGAGGGTGGATGGATCTCTGAATAAGGAGTAAAGAGAAAACAGGTGCTGTTTGATGCTGTTTGATGTGGACACCTACAGATAAATTTCCGGAAAACTCTGTCAGCCAAAGAACTGCTTTAACAGATGAGCCATTATGCTAGTTGTCTGCCTATTTATTTATTTATTTTTAAGGAAGACTGAAATGCGTACCAACCAAGCAGTCCTATAATTAGAAGTGTACCCTCTCCTTTTGTTTTTGAAAAACAAAACTGTTTCTCTGTCAGGAAAAGCTTATTTAAAATTAGCAAAACTATCAAAAGACATAGAGAATGAAGAGTTTGGCGCAACATTCCCCTGTGTTACACAAACCACTTCACTCAGCAAAGCGGCATAGTACTGTCCAGTTTTATACCAGAGGCCCAGACACAGGTGGGAGAGCAAGGGCTTAAGGTTGCTTTAGCCTCTGGGAATTTAAATCCACAGCTCAAGATGAGGGTTTGAAACACCACATCACTGTGACTGTGGAACAGGGATGAGAAGGTTGAAAAGGAGAGATTATAATATTTCCCCACCAAAAACGGCCCTTAACCTGGTGCTAAGAGACCTCCTTTGGCACTGCAGGAACCAGGTCAATGGCACGGAGACTGATGACAATGGCAAAGACAAAAAAAAAAAAAGTCCTCTTATTTTTAAGACAGACTGTAGTAACTGGACTCTGCAGTGGCAACAGAAAGGCCTGTACGTGTCATACCCACTCATATGGGAAGTTCTTGGTTGTTTCTGGAAGTCTCTACGGCTTGGCTGTGCAGCTGAACTACCAGATTTTTCCACAGACAGAGGACACACTATATAGCCCTTCTCCAAAGATGAAAACCATATATGTAATTCAGGTTATGGCTCTGAGTTATGCTTGCAAATAGCAAGTTTACAGTTTGTATGGAATGACTTGACTGATGAAGGCGTCTTAAAGGTGGAATTGCGAAGTTGCCTGCTAATATGTATTTTTACAGAGGGCTTAATTACGCATCGGTATACAGGCACCATCTAGGTTAATATTTAGCATACTGTGTGCTACTTATGTATTAATTTATTTTACTTAAATCTTTGAATAGAGTATGTATAATTCCCAGAAGGACCTTCACTCACTGCTTACTCCCTCATGTATAAAGATACTCTGTATATTTACAGACTAGCAACAGTAATGGTCCTGAATGTTTCCTATAGATATGTTCTATGAGCTGTTGGTTTTGTTTTGGTTTTTTTTTTTTTGTCTCTGAAGAAATACACAACTATTTTCCTCAAACAATTAATTTTAACTTTGAAAAAGGATAAACACTTCTTGGCCTGAAAATGTAACAAGCTAAAACTGTTTCATTTTGTTTGTATCCAATAGGATCCTATTAGCTGACTGAGAAGTGAACTCTTCCAAACATAATAATGAGTGGAAAAATATTTAACTAGGTTTAGGATCTTGAAATACAACTAACCACCTGAGCAAACTAAATGCAGTTGTCAGGTAAGTGCTGCAAACACCATGCATTTTTCAACAGAACAAAACCAGAAATGTGGATTCAGACAGGGATGGTTTGCAGTATATTTATGGTGGATGTCAGTTTTTCATCTCTGGTATGCAGTTTAAACTGCATTTCACTGTAAAATGTCACTTTCCTGGCTGCTCTGGGAATACAGCAATATTATGAAGGTAGTAAATAAGAACCAAGAGAGAATCTAGCATAGGTACTATATCAGCATAAGCACAAGGTGGTATGGTTTGGCTGAACTAGCTGAAATGTGGTTTTCGTATGTAAGGCTACAAAATTCTTTGGATCTGTCATTTTTTTTTCTCTTCTGAAAATGAAGAAAAAGAAGACAAAATAAGTCTCTGGAAATTAAATGCTGAATATGTCATTCACACTTGACCAAATCACATTAAAAAAGTAATTTGTAAGTAAAAAAATTGAATTTTTGTATTAAAAAAAAATGCCAATTTTGCTTTTATAATTATATTTGTCAGAATTGGCATGTCAGATTGAAACGTTTGACTTATGAAAAAATTGTAATTTTTTGATAGGCAATAGTTTATTGGTGGATTTTTAACCTGATGTAGCTGAAAATATTACTTCAGATCAAAATGTTGTCCCTGTGATTAGAATATGATATTACTGTAATCTCCAAAAGCACTTGTACCTGATAAAACTCTTTTCAAATCAATGGCAAAATTCTCATTGACTTTAGTGGATGAGGATGTAAATCACTAGATTACTTAAACAGCTACATCTTGCTACCTCTCTAGTGTTTAAGCGTCTCCTTACAAAAGATGCACTGCTGGCATCTGGTCAGCGGTTACTCAGTCTTTTTTTTTTTTTCCTTTCTTTTTCTCTTATTAAGGTAGTATTAAAACCCCCCACAAAAATAAAACAAAAACCACAAAAAACCAAACCAAACAAAATGTATTTTACAGATCTGCTGGAAGAGGGCAATAAGGGTAGAGAGACCATAGGATTAGACATCCATCAGCCCCTGCCTCTCTTATTCCCAAATTTAGTGTTGATTCTGCGCTTGATCCTGTACCAGGTTGCTGCTTGTCCTTGGGTTGTGGCTTACCTACACCAAATTCAGGATATCTATTTAAAAGTGCGTGCTGAAGGTTAGCCTTTGTCAGATGAACTGGGGTGGTCGTGTTGTGTGACTCGGCTGGGGAGAATGGTCTCAGCTCCTGCCTCTGCCGCTGACCATCGGACCTTCTGCCTACACCAGTTTTAATGAGAGAAAAAGCACCACACACTGTGCACTGGGATTTACGAAAATAAAACCAGTAAGCCCTGTGATCTGTGTGGGATTCCTTCTTTTCACCCTGCCCCAAGACTTTGCTGGATCATATCTCCAGGCTGAAATTTTCCAGCTTTACCTCAATGGTAAACAGTGCTGGCATGAAAACTCTGAATCCAGCGCTGAATTTGCAGACCAGCTGGCAAAGGAAATGCCTTGAGCCTGAAAAATTAGTGATTTTGTAGGCTGTATTATTTGAATGGATGCTTGAAAGAACTATATATTTTTACCTCCCTTTCTGATCTTTAGAGAGGCAATTTTAAGGTTATACTAAGATCTCACAAGCGTAAGGGGAAAGGTAGCAGAGACCTGTGTTATCTCACTCCTGAACGACAAACGTAACAGCACTTTGCACTTGGAAATGCTAGAGTTGAGTGGTTTAAAACACAAATGAGACTAATGGGTTGCATCTAATGAATGGGGCTGATAGGGGAAAAACTCACCTGTGTGTTTCAGCACAGCTTTCTGCCAGCGCAGGGCTCACCACGATTCTGACAGGGCCTGAGGGTATCACCAGCCATGACTGTCCCTCACCAGTCACCTGGGCTTCCCTCACCCTGCTCATGCCCAGGACCCCATGTCCGCCCCCACAGGGCCGTCAGCCCCTGGCCCAGACACTCAGGGCTAGTCTCCGGCTCTCTACAGCCCTACCCTACGAGGCCATGGGCCCCACTGAGCCTGGCCCACGTCCTGGCCTGTCCCTGTCCCCAGGGAGGTGTTTGATGGCTGGGCCTGGGGCTGCCCCCACGTCCCCCCTGGCCTGCCCCGCTCCTGCCTGGGCCAGTGGGACAGCCCTGGCTGCCGGACCCCAACAGGCCCCCATGGGGAGGCCCCGGCCCACACGGGGCCCTGACAGTGTCCTTTCACTTCACAGATTTTTTTGAAACCTTAATGATGTGCTTCTTTAAACTCCTTTTGCAAATATCCTGTCTTTAGGAAGGTCGGTTTGTTTGGGTTTTTTTGGTGAACCGTAGCACTGAAGCCCGGATAACTATGTTACCCAAAAGAAAACAGGGCTGATATGAGACTGAATCTTCCTTTGTGCACTTACTTGTGGTAGAGGTATGTTATTGTTACCTGACAGAGAGATGATCTAATGGATCGGGGCATTTATTGGATACCAGAGGATGCAGCTGCCATTTTTGACTGCCCGGCTGCTATGTGAGGTGGCTGCTGGCAGGCAGCACCCTTCCTTGCAGCAGAGTTCCCTCTCCTGTAACAGGAGAGGACATTATTTCCATGCACCTCTTTCTACCTTTCTGAGTTCTGTGGATGTAAAATGTTAAACCTGTGAAACAAATCAGGTATGCATGAGGAACAGTGCAACTTCTCTGTAAACCACTGAAATAGATCAGTAGCTGAGATCTTCCTGGACTTTTAGACCAAAGCAGCTTGCAAAACAAAGAAAATCTTTATTTAACAGATAGAACTGAGACCTGGACATGAAATACCTTTCTCATTCCACACTAAGTAGGCAATAAAGCCAAGAATATAACCCATATTTTCTAACTTCTGGACTAGCCCTTTCCATCAACAGTTCTCTAAGCTGCTTCTATCACTTGCAGTATTTCTTTACCTTCCACTCGCTGTACCACTCGGCATCCCAGGTGGGTGGCAAATCATCCTAGAATTCTTTCATTAAGAAAATAGAGCTCCCAGCACTTCGTTTTCTCAGTTCAGAAGAATAAAGGAATCTTTGCTGTGCATTACAGTCACACATTGTTCTTCCCAAATTGATCTTTTCTTAAAAAAAGCTCTGTTTGTTACTATGCTGCACTTCACATGCAAATATATTGTATTCCTTTTACTTGTTCATAGTTTAATTGGAGAACAGCAGGTGATCAAAATCACAGTAGTAAGAAATGTGTATTTCTGTAGAACAGATGAGACTGCCATTTAAATCCATACAGGAGTGCTTTTAGCTTCCTCTATTAAACAGAGTTGCAACTTGCAAATCCCATTGCTATAAAACTAAAGCAGAATCTTTCCCTACTTACAAGTTCCCTCAACGACACACAGATGATGAGAAATCTTAGGCCAGTTTGCTGTCTTGTTTCTTCGCACTCGGTCTGATTTTAAAGTTATTATTAATTATTATTTTTAAATTCGTTATCAGTAATGGCAGACAATTGTTGTCCAGGTTTAAAGAAACAGATACAAAATGCAATATAGGTAGAAAAATCAAGTAACATACACAAATTCAGTAAGACGTTTAAGCATAGAAATGCTTTTTAATTAAATAAGTCTATTTTTACTAGCTAGTTATGTTTTAGACATATCTTTATAACCATGTAATAGTTCCTTCTAAATAATGGCCTGTGATTTTTCTTTATGGAGTCCAAATCTTCATCCTCTCTAAGTCTCTATGAGCACACAAACTAGTGATATGATCTCTTTCTGGCAAATCATGAACCAGGCCTGGAAAACAAAGTAGAAATGAATAAAGATGGCAAAAGTAGAGAACACAGTAAAATATGCTGTTTCCTTTGTTTGGCTTTTTTTGTACGTTCTCACTTTGCTAGGATTTTCCACTCCTTTTTTAAATATATATCCACACGTCTATCAAATGTACACCTATTGCATGACTTTTCACCCTTTAAAATATATATTAATACCAAAAATTCCTAACAAACTGCCAGAGACTGTCAGGAAGCAGATGATCCCAGTATTAATTGCTATTAACAAATATCATAAGCTGGAAGTCCTGCAGCACGCGATTGTTTAAATATGAGACATCTTTCATCTAATGACTTTACAGGCAGAAGTCTGGATAAACATGCATATCTTTGTTGCCTTGTAGGTCAGCTCATTTGTATTCTGACTGAGTAGAAAGGGAATGAATGTTAGTGATTGCCACAGATATTTTTACTTTTCTGAAAAAACAGTAATCATGGAAAGCTCTATCTCCAACCATTCTAAGTAAACCTTAGCCCTGAACAAGGATTATATTTATGTCAGCATTGCTTAGATGCTCTATTAGCATGATTAAATCAATGTGGTGGATTTCCCTAAGTTAGCTGTAGTGCTGTGAAACACAACTACTTACAGCTATAGCATGTTTAATGTTACTTGGCTTACATCATTGCTGCAACAGATTACAGAGAGAACTAGTTTTTGTAGTGTCAGATTGAATTAGTAAGTAAGGGTGTTTTCTTTACCTCTGTAGTACTTTCAGGGAAAATCTTATACACTCCATTGCTCTGGAGTGTAGATTTAAGGAAATGTCATTCAGAGCAGCTTTGGTTCATTACCCTGGGCTTATTAATGTCTTTTAAGTGTGACTATGGATCATACATTAACATTTGAACGTATTACTTTTAAATCATATTTGACTGAGAAATAGAGGTTTCAGGACATTATATTTCTGCAAGGTCCATGAAAATAGGCGATCTGAAAGAGGACAAAGAAAGAAGAGCTAAAATGCTTATCTAATACAAGTAGATAACCTATATAGGAGAGGAACACCAGAAGTCAGACTTCATAAATTGTGGATAACTGCTTTTGTGAATATCTTGTCCATAGTCAGGTTGGAGGTTGGATATGAATTCTTATCTGATGTGTCCTTTAATATTTATTTATAATTTCTGCTTTCTATTAACGTAAATTCATTTAGTGACATCTGGAATATCATTAAGAAGCTGATGCATTTTAGATTCAGTAAATGTTTCCTAATTTTATTTGGCTGCGTCTGAAAAAGAAAAATTGGATCTCTTTCCTCCATTTACCTGTTTACATATACTTTTTCTATATAGGAGTTTCTATTTCCCAAATATAAAACATTTGTATATAAATGGAGGGCTTATTTAACCTTAATCATAATGAATCTTAATCTCTTTCAGTTGTTTTTGGAGGTAACTCCATCTGAAAATATCACCTGGAGTAATGGGCTGACAGGAACCTCATGATATTCAACAAGAAGTGCGAAGTCCTGCAACTGGCAAGGGGTAACTCCACGCACCAGTATATGCTGCGGGCCAACCAGCTAGAAAGCAGCTGGTTGGTGGACACCAAGTAGAATGTGACACAGAACTGAGCCAGCTTTTTGCAGTTTCATGCCAGCTTTAATGTGCTATGTTGCATTAGGAGGAGTGTTGCCAGCAGGTCGAGGGAGGTGAGCGATCCTTCCACTTTATTGAGCGCTGGTGAGGCCATACCCAGAGTACTGCATCCAGATCTGGGCTCCTCAATACAAGGGAGACGTGGATGTACCGGAGTCCCATGAAGGGCCACAAAGATGATGAAGGGACTGGAGCATTTTTCCTGTGGGGAAAAGACAAGAGAGCTGGGACTGTTCAGCCTGGAGAAGAGAGAGCACAGGGCAATCTCATCAAACTATGGAAATGCTTGAAGGGAAGGTGCAGAGGAGAGAGTCAGGCTCTTTTCAGTGGTGACCAGCACAAAAAGAAACACAGGAGATGCCTTCTGAATATCAGTAAACACTTTGACACTGTGAGGGTGATTGACCACTTGAACAGGTTGGCCAGAGAGGTTGTAGATTCTCCTTTAGAGATATTCAAAAGTCATCTGGACAGGATCCTGGGCAACCATCTCTAGGTGGCCCTGCTTGAGCAGGGGGGTTGGATCAGATGGCCTCCAAAGGTCCCTTTCAACCTCAACCATTTTGTGATTTCCACAGCAGTCAAATTTCTGTCTCATCAACCTTGTTGATGTAAAGAACTAATGTGACTGAAATCTCTTTGGATCTTTCAATCTATGGACTCCAGATTTTCACAGAATCACATAAGGTTGAAATTGACCTCTGAAGTGTGTTGAGTACAACACCTCTGCTCAATGCCAGGTCAACTAGGATAGATTGCTCAGGGCTGTGCCCCAGCTGAGTTTTGAGTATCTCCAAAGTTGGAGGCTTCACAGTCTCACTAGTCAACCTGTTCCAGTGTTTGGAGAGCATCACTGTAGATAAAGAATTTTTTTTTCTTAAGTTCAAAAGGAATTTCTTACCTTTCAGTTTGTGCCAGTTCCCTCTTGACCTTTCACTGTGCACTAATGAGAATTCTTTGGCTCATTTTTTGGTATTATTTACTCCCCACCCATCAGGTACTTATACATATTTATAAGATTCCCATGAGCTTTTTCGTCTCTGGGCTGAACAGATGTAGTCAGATGGTCCAGTCTCTCCATCATTTCATTGACTTGCACACGTATGTCCATGTCTCCATTGTACTGGGGGCCCAGAATAAAACAATTCACATTACACGATTCCTTCAGAAAATATAATCCTAGGTGTTTTAAATTACATATGATAGTTTAAGACAGTAGATGTATGAATGAAAGATACTGCAATTGTGTCAGAAACAAAAGATTTTTGAAAAGTTTACAGGCATTTCTATTCTTAGAATAATAAATCTATCACAAATCCTTGAGGGAAGAGCAGGGACTAAATGAGGTCATTTTACATACCTTCTTTTTCTTATTTTTTTTTTATATAGAAATCAAGATAGCTTTTTTAGAGGCTTTTGTTAATTTTGTAAACAATTGAAGAAAAAGATTTCAGCCCTCATTAAAGAATACTGATTATTTTTATATCTCTAGAACTTTTCATAATTCAGCTTTATTTCATACTTTAATAATGACTAGGGATCAGAAAGTAATAAGGAACAGATATTTCAGAGATTATGAATCAAAAGAATAGCCTAACCTGTTATAAAATGGAGAGAAGGCTAAATATCTTTCTGGACATTCATATAGTTAGAAAAACTGTTGCAGCCATGTAGCTGCTTTTTTTCCCCCCATTAAGTAACACTTTGCTTCAAAACTACACAGTTTCCCCCCACAGTTTTCCTTATAAGTCTTCAGAATTACAACATCAGTGCAGGATTTCCCTGTTGCTTTGTTGCACTGATGCGTTCATCTGAGTTTAAAACTGCATTGAAAGGAGCTATAGTAGAGCACAATTGTATTTTAAACATTTATGTGCTATATGAAGTATCTCCTGTGTTGAATATGAATTTAAGTTTGATCTCATTTTTTCCTGAGGAGGTATACCATGAGTGTTTGTAAAGTATCTGAACAAATTCCACTTGGTCAGAAATCATGAGATGATGAATGTACTTAATAGGTTGAATTATAGAAATGGAACTGCACTTAGTATCTGGAACTACAGAAATGGCAAAGCATGCTGAGTTGCCACAGAAGTGTTATGGAGTGCTGTGAGTCTGCCTCTCTTTGTCTTCTCTGTACCTTCAGTGCTGTTAGTATTCCTGTCTAAAGACATTTATTTCATTTACTTTGGTGGGTGTTGGATTGGGCCGTGAAGGAGTTAAAGTCAAGGCTTCTGGAGTACCACCATTACCAGGATGCTCATAAACGGTTTGGTCACCATAATATCATTGGCTCCCACATCATGCAAACAAGGTAGGAGGTTTCTGGAAACCTGTCATCTGCACTATCTCACAGGAGTCAGTGGGACTACTCACAACTCGTCTGCTTGTGTAAGTGCAGGTTGCTATCTGTGTGAAGAAAGCACTTCATTTTTCCCTCTCCCATGTCTCACTTTCTCGCAGATGAAACATGCTAGGGAATTGCTTTGGACACAGAAGCAAAGGTTTAATGGAGTCTTTGCCTTGCACTTCATTTCCCCTTTCTCTTCTAATGAGAGAGGCAGCAAATAGCAGGGTCCCCTATGGAGGTCACTGAGGAAGTGGTGCTAAGAACCTGCTCCTTGGACAGAAAAAGGCAAGGCTTGCCTGTCACCACAAAGTTGTTAAGAGTATGAAAGGTATGTTCAGTGTGGTGGTAGAAAGATGGGGAGAAATGTTACTCACAGTTTTTATCTTTCATGAAAAAGTGTTTTCCTGTTCTTTCAACTTTTACTTGGGGTCAAGGACATTTTTCTATCATGGCTTGCTTTTTTCCCTGTAAAAAAAGTAAAAGAGAACTTTCACTGAAATCAACATTTTTTTTTCTTTACAGCTCTCAGTGAGGTATTGTTATCTTGCAGGTGCAGAACTGGGGAGTGGAAGGCCTGGGTGACTTGCTCCTTGCCACCTACTTGCTCATGAAGGAATCAAATCCAGCTTCTTTGTCTATTGCTGCAGGGCTATGACCCTTGTCAGCTAGTGAATGTCTGCAATGCAATAGTCCTTATGGACATTCCTGGTCATGCTATACTTCCCTTATTCACTTGACAGGTAGATTCTGTCAGAGTTCTTTGAAAACCTGACAAAATATTTTATACAAAATTCAGAAACTATGAAGTATCTCAGTATGGGACTGAAGAATGTAAGAAACAATATGTTTTCTTTTATTGCTTTCCTCTTGCTACTGAGTTCCTCTATCACCTGGTAGTGTCTCCCATCCATTCCCATTTACTATCTACATGGTCCACAATAAAACAAAACAGTCAGCAGCACTTGCAAAGTCATGTTGAAATGGGGGCCTGGGGAGCAGGTTAAGCAGCCCAGGGCATATGTCTTGCTAAATACTATGCTTACTCTGTAACTTCCCCTTAATTTATCTTCCCTAATATCTTTCACATTCCTCTTCTACACTTTTTCTCAATTCCTCAGCAGTCTAAATAATTTATAGTAGAGACTGGAACTGTGGATGGAAACAAATCTGCAAATTAGGTGTGGCCTAATCCTCTCAAGTTTTATTTGCTGGTGAAGGACTGGACAATCTTTTGTGTTCTCTCTCTTGGATGCTTACATAGAGAATAGGCTGACAGAAGGTGTGTACCATTCCTTTCATTT
Organism: Rissa tridactyla; assembly: GCF_028500815.1. Lineage (NCBI taxonomy): Eukaryota > Metazoa > Chordata > Aves > Charadriiformes > Laridae > Rissa > Rissa tridactyla. The sequence continues at coordinate 109,276,744 of NC_071468.1, read as the reverse complement.
ATTTTTTTGTAGTTCCTCTAATAAGCAGATACACAAAATGCATCTTTTGGATTGACGTGTGTGAAGCTGAAATTTTGTAGGAAGGGTGGGACCTCTTTTTTCATTTGCATATATTTACCCTTGGAACAGAAGTCATTTATATGGATTTCCAGGAGGACTGTGTAGGTTATCCAAAGACCATCTTTCAAAGGCAACTCTCATAAAATATGCATGCAAAACATGCCTATGCTGTCACAAGCAGGTAATTTCACATGCAAAAATATGCTGTTGTAGACTATGAAAAACAAGCTGTCATTCATGCAAGTAGTGGTTTACTTGTGCAGTTAATAGTTACAGATTCAGCTAGGAACAGAGACCACTAGAAGACCATCTGGGTCATCAGGTGCAGTTGCCATAAGCACAGTCAGTAGATGTATAGCCCAGATGACTTCATAAAACATCTATTTGGTGCACTCAGCATGCCACAGAACTGGTAACCTTTAGGATAAAATATCAAATGACAAAAAAGACTGATGGACCACATGAAAAGGAGAAGGTGAGATCAAGGATATCACCAGGGTCCTAGATTCTTGCACTGTCATTCCGTGAATAGCCATATCATCCTAGAAAGCCCACTTTCCATGGAAAGGCTGTCAAATTTCTTGGAGATTCGAAACTGGACTAGACAAGACCCTAATCGGTTTGGTCTGGTTGGCCTTGCTGTGAGCAGTAGGTTGGACTAGACGACTAGTCAAAAGACTGCTTTTATGGTGTGGTTCCTGTTCTCAACTGCAGAAAGTGCTCCCATTCTTTTCTATCCATTTGCTGTGGACTCAGAATTATTTTAACTTGCTTAGTTTGGGATTCCCTTTGTCTCTGATTTTTGAGTCTTACTCTAAGACACACAGTTAGGAGTGAGATAAATGAGCACAGAACAAGAATAAATGTTAATGCTTTCATTAGGTCATGAAAAAAGGCACTTCTGACTTACTACATATTAAATTAAACATGTCAGCCCGGCTCTGGGGTAATATGAGAAAAATGCATGGATAAAGTCCTGAGGGAAGAATGAGCTCTCTGTACCTTATGTAGTGTGACACTCTAATGCTGTATATTTATGAAATTTGGGGGAACATCTTCATGATTTTGAACTTCCGTTCTGTTTGCGTGAAGGACAATGTACACACTAGATAGGAAACATGGTTGTGGGTGAGCTTGAAATCAGTTTCAACTTTTGGCTGAAATCAGTGGTAAAAGTTGTTTGAATTTAGTGGAGCCGGATTAGGCACTGAGCTGTGGAATTCATTTGGAAAGTTTTCGTGCCCTTGTGTAAGCCTAGAAGAGATCTGGTCCACTAAACCCAACACAATGCTCTAAAGAATGATCCCATTTGTCATAAAAGTGGACAGGTCCTCTCCATCAGTGAATATATGTGCTGATAGTGTAATTCCAAGTGAGCTCAGCAGAAAAGCAAGCACTCACATCTAGCTGATTTAATTTGGTAGAGCATAATTAATTAAAGTAGTATCTGTGATCTGTTAATTAAAAGAATGAAATCTGAAATTAGATTTTTGGTAAAACAGAGAATGTGGACTTGGCAAAAGTTTTGAAACTCACATAAGGCTTCAGATAAATTCGCATTGGATATGCAGTTATTTGGGGGGTGGGGTAGAGGTTAAAAGAGGGTCTTTTATCTCCCCCACAAAACCATCTGTGAGCCTTTTTTTATCTGACAGGCAGTAGAAGAGGAGGAGATGTGTAGGAAAAATTAAATGTTCACATTGTTCAAGAAGAAGAAAGGCATGTGTCTTAGAAACTCTCTTATCCAAACTTCTGCTTTCCTAAAAGCCCTATAAGCCGTATTTAGGTCGTGTCCTCTGAAGTGCATCATTTGCCTTAAGGAACTTTTTTTAGCAGAGATCTCAGCGTGTCCAATTACAGTCTGAGGGCCTGATCCAAATATCACTGAAGTCAGTATCTCCACATTCCATCTCAGTGATTGTAAATGAGGGGGTGGAGGTCTACTGTGCAAAGCCATAAAAATATTCTCCCTTTTCAGGCACATGTAACTAAAAAAAATCCTTGATACGTAAACAAGCATTAGCAACCTATAGAGAAGATATTGCTGAAATATGAAACACCACTCAACATGTTAAATCCTGCATTTATCCAGAGAATTTGTCACATCACCCAGTTTAGTTTATAGATCTTTTTTAGAAGTCCCTTAGACATCTATCTGTTGTGTGTATCTAGCTATTCAAAATCACGGGATTGGTGACTTTTCAAAGTAAAACCCCATGAAAAGTTAAATCCATGCCTTATGATATGGTAATAGATGACCTAAAATTATACATACATGCAAATATTGTGTATACATGTAAGATATAGATACACGTATGTAAGATATATTATTATATGTGAAAGATACAAAGCTGATATTCTACTCCAGTAAAATTTCGTGGTTTTACATTAGCAAGAATCGGTGGTGTTCCATTAGACAGGCAGTACAGGAAATGAAAGGGGAAAAAAGTGGGGACAATGTTCAATGTGAGTAGCTATTTAAGAAGAATAGTTTCTTAGAATTACACCATTGAGTCTTAGAATATTTTTATAATTTCATCATATGTCTCTATCAGGGTGGCACAAAAGAAGCAGCATATTAAATGTTTTTTCCAAATGCTTTAAAGTATTTGAAAATATCCTGTTGGCTTTATTTGCCCAAGCAGTTGTCTCTCTTGCAGCCAGTCTGCACACTAGTAAGTGTTATTACATTAAGCAGGGATTCGACCCACCATCCAAATAACTCGGTACTTGAAAAACAAAGCAAACAAAAAAGAAAACAATTGTCTGAATTCAACACAAATGTGCAAACACACAGACACACAATATATTTCTTTATCATAGCAAGTACTCTAGCTAGTCTCATGTATAAGACTAACAGATAGATTCTCAGTGAGTTTGTGTAGATGAGCGCAAAAACAACAGACACACTATAAGAACAATGCGTCTAAAAGCTGGAAGTATTTCTACATACTGTTCCTGTAGAAACCAAAACATTTTCTTCAGTATCTTAGAGTTAAGGTAAATTCAAATAAAGAAATACTTTAATCTGCCTATAAGCAAACTGATAAGGACATGGGGTCTGAAATACAATTTCAGCAGCCTATGCGTTAGTCTTTATTTTTTATTTTAAGGAACCAGTATTTTTCATCATATGTTGTAGATAAGTTGATGTGGAAAATTTTCAGGTTTTGTCTTTATTTTTAAATCTGGTGACAACAGATCTATAAATTGGCAATTATTGATACTAATAAATAATTGATGGATCCTTGTTAATTATTAGGATTATTTTTTTTTGTTAGTAATAAGAGTAATCAGATATTTCCAACCTGACATGTGAGTCAGAACATGCTCATCAAGAAATTTTGTTTTATGTTTTATAGCCTGGAAATGTTCTCAATATATAAAATAAAATTATTCTTCTCTAAGTATTAAAAGAACCACACCGTTAAATTGATTTCCATAAATTCAATTTTATGATTAAGAAAAACATTATCTCTAATTAAAGTAGATGAAAGCTGCTTAGCATTATCCAATTCCTGATTTAAAACCTTGTGTTTTCCACCTACTGTTTGAAGAGTCTCTTTAAGTTAAAATTTGTTCTTTCATTCTGAAAATATGTGGCATATGACACAAACCTCTAGTTTATCAACAATCATGGTTTCTAGTGCCTTAATAATCTGCGAATATTATGCAGTGACACTTACCATGATGAGATGAATTGCAACGTCTCCTGAGCTGAATGACATCATATTATGGGGGGAGAGCAGGCCAAAGGGCTGTCAGAATCACAGATTCACAGACTTGTAAGGGTTGGAAGGGTTGAAATAATTACAGCTGATACACATGTCATCTCATAGCAAACACTTGAAAGATACTATACAACACTTCCAGACTAGAGGAAAGTCTAGAAACCAAAAGTAGGATCCATCTTAGGGGCCTAAAATTTAGCTTTTGAAAGCTTTCTGAAGTGGAAGACAGCTGAAGTAGCCCTGTTTTTGCCCACAATCCTAATCCCCCTTCCTGGCCTTCCTCTCCCACCAGCTCCAATGGGGCATCACAACTGTTTGTGCAGGCATGCAATGAAGCAGATCAAGGAACTAGAGGATGAGAAACAGACTTCCCTAACCTTTTTTTTAATTTTTTTTCTTTTTTTCCTGTTCGTTATGCCATTTACACTCAAAAATGCACCATCCTTGCGTGTTTCTCATCAAAGACCCGATAGCAAAGAAAGACTCAGAATACTTTGAAACTTAAAGAGAAGTGATAGGCCTGCAAATGTGGTAGAATATGTTATGCAGAAAACTAATCTGTTTTCTGTGCCCTTATACGAAGGCAAGCATAAAGCTGGTGGTTTGACCAAATGCAATGGTATTCTGAAATTTGCTTCAGTTATTGTGTATGGCTAGAAACCTGTTTTTATACTTAATCTGAGCAAAAGTTTTCAGAAGCAAAAACCATCTTGCATTGAAAAAAATGGAGACTATATTATACAAGCATCTGTTTTGCATAGGCATGATTTCATTGGCATTACTAAGGGACTAGTTTATGTTTCTAGTTACTTAGTTGCCAGCATTTTCCTTTGATTTCTGTGAGATGCTGTTGAAACTGTAGAGGTCTATGGTCAGAAAGAGTAAGTTTCCTTGGTCATGTTTTGAGGTTAGCAGGCATGTCCTTGAACAGGCCAGACCCTCCCAAAACAATGGGTATGAGGCGATCCATTGCAATACTGACTGGAGAAATAAAGATGCAGATCAAGGACTTCGCCAAATTAAAGGTCCAGGTAAATATGGGATGAGATGAGATCAGTGATGGCTGATGACTGTCACCTGAATCTGACACTGTGAGGAAGGAATTAATTTGGCTTAGAGGACACAAATATAAGCATCTGCCAACACCTATGCCTCTGGTTTTGATGGAAAAGATTCTAAAAGATGATAAGCACAGAAATATGCCACCTCATTTTATTCAAACATTGCTCATCTTTGCAGGTATCCATGCAGAAGGGAGGGTAGGTCCAAAGTTGGAGTACATTTCCTGACAAGTCTCCCTTCAGTTCCGTAGGGTTTGGGTCATACTCAGGCATGTGGAGTAGAGGTATGTATGGTCCATACAGCCAAACTGTATTCACCCATGGAACAGTGTGGCTCTTTACACTGCTCACTGAGATGAGCCCATGGTTTGTGCTAAACCCCTAAAATGAGTTTGGGCATTGTTGGCAGTTTGTCCTAGCTCAAAACTGTGTAAGGGACCATTCTAACATTAAACAGTATGGATGCCTGGGACCTTGTGCTCAATCCTAGACTTGCATGCTTTACTATTACAAGACAGCTGAAGTTGTTATCACCAGGAGAAGAGAGGGAAGAAGCTTCTTTGCAGGGGAATGTGTTCTCTCTTTAATTCTAACAATTCCCAGCTATTTTTATGTACAGTAGTTAGTTTTCAGACTGATGAGAAGGATTCTCATTTGTGCAGATGGGAAATGCTTATTATGCTAATAGTGTTCTGCATTGTTAACGGAGATTATTAGACAGAGATGTTAGAAATGCCTCTAGTGGAATTAAGTAGGTGACAAGGTAAAACGAAGAGATAAATGACAACAGTGATTAGGAAATGGATTGTGCTGAATGCAACAGTGAAAAGGAAGAGGGGAGAGGAACTACTCTTACAACAAATTGTTTAATCAGTGATGCATTTATGAAAAAGATACATGAAAGATAGTTTACCTAGATGATACCAAAAACTGCTTGTGAGATTACATGTGATGTTTAATCTAGAGAAAGCTGAGAGAAATGTTAAAATGGTGAGCAAGGAGGAAAAACAGAACACTTGAAAGTAAAGAAACCACAGACAGGCTTGTGTTTTATAATGAATATATTCTGTCAAAGAGCTGTATTATATATGGCCAACTATATATTTTAACATGCAATTTAATGAAATGTGCTATTAATCTTCTCTGAACTTGTAATAAATCAAGAAAATCCAACATTAAAGTTTGGCATACAGGGTCGCACCAGTGTCTCCTATTGCATAGAAAACTGTTGCTCTTTGGCATGTCATTTCTATACCTAGATCCATTGTTCCAGTTGGAAGATGGGATTTGTGACTGCAGTCTGAAAAATAAGCATTAGGCTTTGTTTCTGAAGCAACACATGTCAGCAGTCTAACTATACTATAAACTTTTACTAAATGCTTGATGGAAATCAATGCTCATTTATAAAGAGCTATCGCAGCATTGCAGTTTGATATGACAGAACTAGTCATGGTAAATAAACGATTCAAGGAATATGGCTTTTTTCCTTGTCTGTGAATCAGCAGTGAATCAGTCCTGCCAATATATTGATTATTCTTAATTATTCAGTATGGGTAAAAGCTTTCCTTGTTGTGTCAATTACTCTCACATGGCATGTTCAAACATTGATCATTTTTACTGTTCACACTTGAAGTATGTGACAGATCGCTGAAGTTTCTGGAGTTGTTTCGACTCTCTCGTCATATGCCTGAAACTTCCATGAGAGACAGAAGAATGATGAACAGCAAATAGTTACAGTCGTTAACTGATAACAAATGTTCTTGTTTGCATTCAAACTTTTGTGCTTTTGTACCTGGCAGGCAATATAATGATTACTTTTTTTCTCTCTGAGACTGAATATATGTTAAGCAGAGAATTTTACTGGGACGAATGCTGCTTCCTTTGGATTAATTCTATGTAATATCTGTGGCTTCCTAGTAGAAATAATCGTGAATGCAAAGGCTTATTGTCCAGATAGCTTGCTCTGACTGGTCATAAAATGGGTTCCTGAAGTTTGTCTGAAATGGCCATATGTGAAGTAGGTGTTTGCTGATTTCCAGAACCACTGAAGAACCTCATGTACCACCTGGCTTTATTTCCTCCTGTTCTGACTCTGTTGATGGAGGGACAGATTGTCTGGTCTACCTGGCCAAAGTGGGGGACTATCTATCTCCCTAAATGCATGGGAGGGTGTTGGCGTGCCCTCTGTTGCTGCAGTAACTGAGTGTCTCACAATCTTTAAAGCGTCTGAGAGGGGCAAGTACAATTATCTCCTTTCACAGATGGGAAACTGGGCCAAAGAAACACTCCATGGCTTGTCTAACATCATATAAGAAGTCTGCAGTTGAACAGGGAACAAAACAATTTTTCCACGTTCTGGGCCTTAAATATCTAGGACTTAAACATCCTCTAATGTAGATAATGAAGGAGATACTTGAGCTGCAAAGAGCAACAAGAAAGGTCATCTCCAATGAGGAGGTGCCTAGGATACAGAAAGTGTGCTCAGCTCTTTTTGGTGGTTGATATGAGGAGAAGAGGAGAGGGAAAGGCTGTTTTATTCCTACTGAAAAGCAATTCAGAACAAATTGTGGATGTATGTGATTTTACATGAAGGTGCAGATGTAAACCGGTGTAAGAACAGGGCCGTAAGGAGGATCCGGGGAACTACAGGCCTGTCAGCCTGACCTTGGTACCAAGATCATCTTGAGTGAGCTCTCACGGCAAGTGCAGGGCAGCCAAGGGATCAGGGCCAGCCAGCATGGGTTTAGGAAAGGGAGGTCCTGCTTAACCAACCTGGTCTCTTTCTATGACCATGTGACCCACCTTCTGGATGTGGGGAAGGCTGTGGACATTGTCTATCTGGACTTTGGTGAGGCCTTTGACACCGTCCCCCACAGCATTCTCCTGGAGAAGCTGGTGAATCATGGCATAGACAAGTGTACACTTTGCTGGGTAAAAAACTGGCTGGATGGCCGTGCCCAGAGAGTTGTGATTAATGAGGTGAAATCCTCTTGGCGGCCGGTCACCAGTGGTGTCCCTCAGGGCTCAGTTTTGGGGCCAGTTTTGTTTAATATCTTTATGAATGATCTGGATGAGGGGATTGAGTGCACCCTCAGTAAGTCTGCAGATGACACTAAACTAGGTGGGAGTGTTGATCTGCTTGAGGGTAGGAAGGCTCTACAGAGGGACCTGGACAGGCTGGATCGATGGGCCAAGGCCAACTGTATGAGGTTTAATAATGCCAAATGCCGGGTCCTGCATTTCGGTCACAACAACCCCAAGCAACGCTACAGGCTTGGGGAAGAGTGGCTGGAAAGCTGCCCGGCAGAAAAGGACCTGGGGGTGCTGGTGGACGGCCAGCTTAACATGAGCCAGCAGTGTGCCCAGGTGGCCAAGAAGGCCAACAGCATTCTGGCTTGTATCAGGAATAGCGTGGCCAGCAGGAGTAGGGAAGTGATGGTGCCTCTGTACTTGGCACTGGTGAGGCCTCACCTCGAGTGCTGTGTTCAGTTCTGGGCCCCTCTGTACAAGAGGGACATTGAAGTGCTGGAGCGTGTCCAGAGGAGAGCTACCAGGCTGGTGAGGGGTCTGGAGACCAGGTCACATGAGGAGCGGCTGAGGGAGCTGGGCATGTTTAGCTTGGAGAAGAGGAGGCTGAGGGGAGACCTCATTGCCCTCTACAACTACCTGAAAGGAGGTTGTAGAGAGGTGGGTGTTGGCCTCTTCTCCCAAGTGAATAATGACAGGACCAGAGGAAATGGTCTGAAGCTGCGGCAGGGGAGGTTTAGATTAGATATTAGGAAGAATTACTTTACTGAAAGAGTGGTCAGGCACTGGAACAGCCTGCCCAGGGAGGTGGTTGAGTCATCATCCCTAGAGGTATTTAAGAAATGTGTAGACTTTTCCCACTTCAGGGCATGCTCCAGTGGCAGAGGTTGTAGGGGTTTTTTGGTGTGTGTATGGTTGGACTTGATGATCTCAAAGGTCCTTTCCAACCATGAAGATTCTATGATTCTGTGATTCTAAGAAAGGAAGAATCACATATGTTCTGTTACGAGAAATTCTTTATTCCTCTCCTTTCTGACACTGAAGATCAGGCAAGGAAAGTTCACTGGATGACCCAGCAGGAAAGGATGGTCTCTCTCTGACGGGAAGACGGTAGGAGTTACTTCTTTCAGAGTTCATGTTTTAAATATTATCTGTTTTTGTGAGACTGTTTAGTGAAGTTGGACTGTTTCTGCTAAAAGAAGAAAAGGCATTTAAGATGAGGGCCTACATAGAGTATTTCAATATTTCTTTAGGCATAAGCAGCTATTTTCTGTGTCTCTCTGAAGAAAGATGGGAGCAAGGTGATCTTTCCTTTGGGTTGTCACAGCTATGAGGAGAAGCAAAGTTATGCTGTGGAGAATATTTCTGTACCAGAAGCGTCTCCATGAATACAAGTTGATCAGGCACATTTTTGCAATACAATCAATTATTGTCTTATTTTACAAACATCTGAGACAGCCTTACAAGACTTTTTTTTTTTTTTAAGTTGAGAATAGACACAGACACAATGTCCTCTTTTTGCTAGTCAGGCCATTCCCACACCGTCACAAAAGCATTGTCATCAGGCTAAGCCTCCAACTGTGACTCTGACCTCTGTCCTTCCTGGACAGTAAAAACATCAGTCAATACTTGAGACCCCTGCAAACAACAGGCTTTGATGAAAGTACCCTAAAGCCTCTAACGCTCCAAACCTCTGATCACTGGGGAAAAAAAAAAAAAGGCATCCCTGGATGAATCCCTCAACAATATGATCTCAAAAACAACCACTCAGTTATTTCTTTTGTAAATAACGTGACTAAGAGGTTAGAAAAATGCTGTCTCAGTCACTTCACATTCTCCCTGGCTTCAGATTTACATATGGCACAGACAGCAATTCTTTTTTGGAAAATTATGAAATTTTGAGATTCTTATCAGGGAAAACTAACAAAAAATTTTGGGATAAGGCAACATGAACTGAAACTGCCACATTTAATTGTGGGCTGGTTTTACTTCTGTTTATATTCCATTGACCTGCCAAGTTGCCTCCTCAAATTTTTGTGTCAGATATCTCGGAATATCTGGAGGTTCGTGGTAGAAAATGGAACGTGAGGAATACAGGATACTATAGTAACTTGTCCAGGTACAATGAATTCTTAAATGGAGACAAAGTGAAACATGGTGATTCAGTTCAATAAACTGAACTTAAACATCTCAGTAAAGTATTATACTGTATTTTGAATTTTTAAAATTATGTCATTTCCATAATAAGAATAAGCAATTTCTGTAATTTTGTATCCATCACAGAAGGATCTTTCCAAAAAAGAAAATTTCCTATTTCTATTTGTCAATTGCAGACCTGGCAACAATTTTGTGTACTTTTTGACTTTTCAGATTCATTTATTGCCTTTAAAAATGAAACAGTCATCCTGGAAAACTCTACTTAATAGAATAAACCAGCAGACATAAAAAACATCTGAACATATTTACCTAAATTATTGTATTTTTTAGTAGATCTTGACATCAGCTGGCAAAGAGATACTGTGTTTACTTGGCTAGCCAAGTGCTTACTTTCTCACTAGATAAATAGTAGATGATACCGGCTCTCTAGAGTGAGTGAGGAACCATAGTGAAAGCTGAGTCGTCTTGAGAGAGAGACCACAGGATCCCTAAATGAAAGTACAAACTTATGTATGTGTTCTCCTCCCTATATTCAATCAATGTGATTTCTTTTTTCATTGTCTTCAGAGAAGCTCAAATTAATCAGGCTGTCTCAAATAGGAGCCTTCACATAGATGAACAATTCCAGATTGCCATCTCCCTAAAACTGAATGTAGGCCTGCATAAGAAACACTGTTCCTGTCTAGTAAAACATATTTCTGTATTTTTCACTCTCCTTTGAGATGATCAGGGATCTTATAAAGTCTTCTGGTGGAGAACAGAAGGGAAAGAAAACGAAGCATGAGGTAAGAGATTTATGTTCAAATCCCTGCTCTGAAGAAGCACATTGTGACTAAAAAAGCCATTGATTTGGGAAATAGTGAAAGGTAATACATGAACCAGCATGAACATGTAGCTTTCCAGCTTCATTCTATGCCAGTTTCCTTGGACTTTTTTGTCTGAATGAAAGTTTGAACCAAAGTTTCTGCCTTCTGTTGTTAAAATTTTCTGTGGACTATTTTTGTCTTTCTGAGGGTTTACCTCTCCTCCATGATGATCAGAGCATTTGGTGTTTGAGTTCCATCAGTGAAGCCGCTCCTGTCTAAGAACAAGCTGGAATTTCACAGAGCTGGATTTAGGCTGTGGGGTTCACAAGGGATTAGGAAACCTATAGAGATGAAAATTTTCAATCTAAGCAACAATATTTTTCTCTCTGCATTTTCATTTCATGCAAAATTTCAGAATGAATGCCGTATCATCAGTCTTTTTCTTTCTTAAAACACCTTTGAATCCACATGAAAATCAGGAACAATGTATCTAGATTGCTTCTCCTGCATGCAAGAAAGGAAGAAGGCAGCATGACAAAGATTGCAATGTCTAGTTTTAAACATTTAGTTAATTTTCAAGTGTAAAACCATGAAGGCAGTAAGGTAGGTTAATACTTCTCTTTTCAGTAATATGTAATTCTAATTAACTACTGCTTCTGTAAGTGTAAGAAAAAAACATATATTTTCATAGATTTTTATATTACAAACTCTGAAGAAATTACTGTAATGATCTAGAATAAGTTACTTCATAACTTTGGAATTCCCTGAATTAATTCCTCCTTGAATTAGAGTATAGCTGGTAGAAAAGAATCTAATCTCAATTCACATCTTCATCAATGTTTGAATAACAAGACTGTGACTAAATTATGCTAAGAAATTTAGGCAAATTCAGTAATGATAAGGTATGCTACATGTGCTGTCACGAGTGCACCAACCTCTATCCAACTCTTTAAATGTAGACCAAATAAAATCTTAAAAAGTACATACGAAATATATTTCTTCTGTGTTTTCAATCCCCTTGCCTTTTTTTTTTTAAATAAATCGGAACGATTCCTTCTATGTAGGTATCAGTTCCTGTCCTCTAAAACAGTCATGCCCAGATCTGGGAGACTTCCATGACAGGATCATTTTGTAGGGCATATGGTTGAAAGTAACTTATACATGCAGAATTCTTCACAAAGTGAAAAAAAAAAATAATAAAAAAATTTAAAATTAAGAGCTATGCATACATCCCAAAATTTTAATTTCTCTCAGCAAATTAAGTTCCCAGTGTCAGGAAAGATTTATTACTGTTTTCAGTGTGTATATTTAAAGTCAGTCTGGTATGTGTGTTTAAAGTAACAAGGTAGACATCAGAAAGTTAACGGTTTAATAACAGGTTGACTAAGAATGCCAGGGCCCTTACAGTGATCTGAATGTAATTGACAGCTATTATTCTTCACTTAGGAGCAATGGCCCACCCCAGGAGCAATGAACAGACAAATCATACAGTATCATGTTCCTTCTTGATTGAACAACTTCAGGGGCCCATGCCTAACTGCATGGCCTCTTGTTCAGCTGCAAAAGTGTCTTTTTATTTGTTTGAGGAAGTGCACAATTGAATACAGAGGTGAAAGAGAGGCCATTTCTCTTTTCTTTTCTTTTTTTTTTTTTTTTTTTTTTTTGTTTCCCCCCTCAGCCTCAGAAAGGTCAGGAGCCTGCTTCATCTGTCATGCTTAATCAGCTGATGAAAACTCTGCTGATGCACGAGGTTGTGGCTCCTCTATTTTAAGCATAAATCTTAATGGAAGAATCATTCTGTAATGTGTTACTTCCTGAAATGTGGAGCTGCTCTTTTAGGAGTGTGCTGGAGGCTTCTGGTAGCATGGGTGTACAGTGTTTCTGGAGCTCTCCCAGGGCACCACGCTTTTGTTGGGTGATATATGTGACAGCTTCCCAATTGCATACGATAAGGCATGTGGTCTCAGTCTCCAGCAAAAGGCTGTAACAAAGGGACCAGACAGCCCAACTGGAATCTGAAACAAGTCATCATGACTACACTTAACAGGATGCTGCTGCCTGAGGAACAAAGATGAGAGTACATTTCAATTGCCAATATGCAATTGCTCATTCCCCTCCCCTCCCCCTGCCCCCACCCGTCATCTTTCTGATTCAAAGTGTTTGTGGAATAGTGGAAAAATGCTGTATATCTAGGAAAGGTTGGCAAGAGATATGCAAGTGTTGAGCTAGAGAGGAAGACAGAATTATGCAATGTTGGCACAAGTGGTCCTTTGTCCTGGCTGGTAGGTCTGGCTGAGCATGCAGAGGGACAGATACTGTCCCTCTCTTCTCACTGACACGTCTCTTTTAAAATCCTTTTGAAATCTTTATGGTAAAAGATATCTTTTCATTAAAAAATATCTATCTATCTCCCTTCCATGTTCTAGTTATTAGTCTTCAGATATGACATATTTTTTATACACATATACATTCCAGGAAGGCCCAAGAACTTCTGCCATGAAGAAGGCCCTACAAAGAAAAAACGCAGCTTCGTAAGATGCAGTGCCTTCTCTACTGTCATACAAGATGCTCAGAAAGCAACAGGGGAATGAGTTGCAACATAGAAATATGCTGTCCAAGATGGTCACAGATACTGATTTTTGCCAGTGGGTGGAGGAAAAGGAAACAATACCCAGCCTCAGACAAAATGAAAGGAGTCTCCAGCACTTCTCCTTTTTAATGAGCCTAATCTCCCAGAAACACATGACAAAAAAAAAAAAAAAGGAAATGATACCTAGGGACTTTGTGTGGGTTCAGAAATGAAGAAGTCTTGATGTGGCCTGTGTCAGGTATTCTGACAGGACAATGGTTGCTACTTTAAAATAATTCAACAGAACTAGCTGGATTTCAAGAAAGTGCTGTCCCGTAGGCTGACGTGCAATTACATTTTTCATCATTGTATACACATATGTACTGAATTTATGAAGTCCAGCACTAAGAAAGACAGGGCTGCAACAAAGAGCCTTCACAACAGCCTCCCTCCACCCCAGTTTTATCTCGTTAAATTGGGATATATTTCTCACTGTATCACAACGCACAAGAAAACACTAGTGAATGCACAGACAAGAGATCTATTAGATGCACAGAGCATTCGTCAGCTCTCCTCTGATGAACACAGAATTCAAGGTCCTTGTGCTTGCCAGAATATCATATGAATATTGCCAATATGTTCATGGCATCTTGAACTTGGAAATACTACCTTGGGCACAACATACATGGTGCACCTTAAGAGAAGCTGAAGAACATTTAAACATGCAACCACCTCAGATGGGCATAAGCGTGTGTGAAGGCTACATCACCCTCTAACACAGCTTTTCCAAATGTACAGTCTGCAACCTCATGAAGAGTCATGATGGCAATTCTGTTTCTGGTGCTAAGCCAGTTTCTAACCACACGTAAAGTTGCAACTGGAAAGGATTTGGGACTGGTATTCTAAGTACGAAATGCAACTTTGCAAGTTACAGCAATGTCTCAAGATTGAGTGCATGTGTGCTCATGTGTGCGTGATTCATGTCACTCGTTCTCCACCTACTGGTGGCATTTTTAAGGCCTATAAACCCTAATGCCCCTGCTATGAGTGATGTGGAGGTTACCACTAGTTAACCCCATAAAAATGTGCAATCAGCTAATTGGAAAATTCTAATTAAGCCTGTGCTCATGGTGCAGACATCCACATATGAAAAGCACTCAGCTTGTCTGTACGACTGGCCTGCTTGCCATCGGAGAGCAGCAATGGGGTTGGGCAAGCTTTCCTTTCCCAACCACTGGAGCATGATGGCCTGGATGACTGTGTTGATGGCTGGCTTGCTGAGGGCCGATTTTTCTGCTGCAGCCACCCATGGTTCCTTAGTTCCAGCTGCCTATTCATCCATGTTCCCCGTTCTCACTAATCGCCATTTCAGAAACAAAATGAACGGGGGTGAACACAACTATCATTAGGAAAAACGATGACAATTAAATATAATTAATAAACACTCCTATTACAGGGCATATGCATGCTGTGTGTCTAAACTGGACTGAGTCTGAAAATTAGTACACCTCATTACCCAAATGAATTGGAATTACACAGCACAACTTCCAGTATTAATATAGCTTAAAGAAATCCTCCATTTTTTCTCATGTATATCTGTTTCCAGAAAACTATGTGCTTTTTAGTCAAAGAATATTAGAATGAACATTGCTAATCACATCAGTCCAGATGGTTGGCTCTCTTCTTGCCAAGTGGAAGTATTGTAACCTATTTAATGTGCGATTTACATAAGCTCTGTGTTAATAAAGATCCATGAGCTTGTGGACGTTTTCTCTACTCCTTTCTATATCACGGGTTCACTCCACAGAGGCAGAGCATAGTGCTTGTGACTGCCATTGATGCTGGCCGCTGAAGTCAGGACTGCTCAGTACCTTGCCCCCAACCCTTTGCCCCTGTCTTCTCACAGCAGTATGGGATCCTGTAATTGATCATTATCCCCTTTTGAAGTTAAAAGTACAGTTAGGAGCATATATGCCAAGCCCACATAAATCTGTGGTAAAGGCTGGAGTGAAACCTAGCTCAAAATAAAATTATCCTGTTATTGCGTGCATTCAGCCTGCATTCTTGGACCAGCTGGAATGTGTTAGAATTGTTTTGTGTTTAGGGACTCTCCATCTAAACCTTACACAATTTAATTTTCTCTGAAAATTTACTAACTTTGAGGCTACTGTGCACCCTGTCCTTCGGTCCAACTAGGATTTTCTGTGTGGCAGGTCACACTATGCTGGCAATCACAATATATTTTTCTGATGGGTGGAATTATATGCTTACAAATTCCTGTTGGTATCTCTATAACTCATATGAGAAAAGTTTTTGTTGCTGAGAGCACATCTCCAGCAGGTTTGGCAGGTCATACACCTTTCTGTTATCCAACTGTTCTGTGGAAAGAAATCATACAACCACAGATCATCTAACATTAAATCACAGGCTTGGCTGTACATCCCCCACTTTTCCTGGATCTTCGAGAGATACCTGTGGAAGGCAGAGACTACTTTATTCTAGTCACTGTAGAACTCACTGTAAGAGTAGTTGTGCTTAGAAGAGCTTGATGTATGTACAAATGGGACAGACACCAGCTGAACGTGGGAAACAGGCAAAATTGTTTCCAAGGCCATATAGGAGTTTAAAGATAGAATCGCACAGCTGCTTCTACAAGGCTGTGCTACCTAGATTAACAAAATATGACCTAAATCTGGAAAGGAGACCACTGGTGTCTGAATATTTTCTAATTTGGTAGGTTGTAGGCCCATGCGGGCTTGTTCTGTCAAAAAACACTAGAACCTATTTAATTATTCATTTCATGTTTAATACTTTGATAGTTAATTTAATAATTGACATTTCAAAATATGTTAAAGCCTATTGGGAGTATTCCCACAGGTATGGGAGTAGTGGTGGAGGGTGCACATCTAAGTCTCTGCTGTGTAATAGAGCACAATAAGATGCAGAGGGCGTCTGGTGTTGAATTCAGTCTTCTTTGATGCTGATGGAGAAAGGTTAGAGCTAATAAAATTGAAGATCAGATACCCGAGGATGGGTTTGGCCCAGCCAGGTATTTCTCCTACCAAAAAGGTTACTACCAAACAAGACAGCTTTCTGCAGAAACATCACATGGCCCAAGAGTTGCCTGAATCTGCTGTTCTTGTGTGCTTCTTTGCCGTTTCAGATGACAAACACAATATATTGAATCCTGAAATCTCGGGTGTCTTTGTGATGTCCTGTTCACCTACCTTTGACTAACAGGTCATCAATTTTTCAGGGTATATGGGCATGCAAGCCCTGTATTTTGTGTGACCAAAGGAGAAGTATGGTCCTCTACTCTCCATGCAGTGACCTGTATGAGGAGTCCCTGCCCCCAAGAAGATGGTGCAGCACATTCACTGCTTGTGTCCTGGCACAGGAAAAGGAACCAAAGGGAGCTGTGAGTCGAGGAGGAGATTATACACTCCAAAAATGCAGTTGTACTAGGAGAAGCAAATCTGTCCATTTAAAAGGATATTTCATCAATCTTTTACCACATGACACAGTATTTGTGGAGAGGGATGGCCTTAGTTGGCTATTCCTCTGGATGGGCCCAACTTTGCAGTAATATTATTTCCAACATCCAAATGGCACAATCTAATCTGTAATAAGCAGCCAACATGGCTCTGATGCCAGAATAGGAAAACAGGAAAATTCACAGGTAAATTAAAAAAGAGAAATACAAACTCAGAAAGAAACATACTGGTCAGACAAACTGCTCTAGTACAAAGGGTAATTGCTACTTTGGAAATATGATCCGAGAAACTTCTTATTGCTATTAAATTGAATTTTGCTATTAAAAATATGACATCAGAGAAGACTTTATAATAGAAAGGATAGTCCATAGCATCAGTTGACTGGGAGGGCTACGTGATCTTTCAAACTGGAAGTTTTTAAGAACAGCTTGCACAGACATCCAGTGGTCTTTTTAATGCTTTTAATCTGCTGGGGATCTCAGCTGAAATTTTTCTAGTAACTTGTGTGTATGTGTGTGTTTATATATATGTATGCACACATGGGTGCTTAAGAGAACAAATTCTTATAAAACCAGAACATCCTAGATTATCTATTATCAAGAGAATACTGATTATGGGACCATTTAGGGGTTATATGCTAGAAAACACGGTGGATGAGAAGCTCAAGATGAGCTGGCAATGTGTACTCACAGCCCAGAAAGCCAACTGTATCCTGGGCTGCATCAAAAGGAACGTGGCCAGCAGGCCGAGGGAGGTGATTCTGCCCCTCTACTCTGCTCTTGTGAGA
Organism: Rissa tridactyla; assembly: GCF_028500815.1. Classification (NCBI taxonomy): domain Eukaryota; kingdom Metazoa; phylum Chordata; class Aves; order Charadriiformes; family Laridae; genus Rissa; species Rissa tridactyla. The sequence continues at coordinate 109,259,052 of NC_071468.1, read as the reverse complement.
CCCCACCTGGAGTACTTTGTCCAGCTCTGGGGCCCCCAACACAAGAAGGACATGGACCTGTTGGAACTGGTCCAGAGCAGGGCCATGAAGATGATGAGAGGGCTAGAGCACCTCTCTTATGGAGACAGGCTGAGAGAGTTGGGGTTGTTCAGCCTGGAGAAGAGAATTCTCCAGGGAGACCTTATAGCAGCTTTCCAGTATCTGAAAGGGGCCTAAAGCAAAGCTGGAATGGGACTTTTTACAAGGGCATGTAGTGACAGGATGAGGGGCAATGGCTTCAAACTGGAAGAGGGTAGATTTAGATTGGATATTAGGAAGAAATTTTTCACTCTGAGGGTGGTGAGACACTGAGTGAGCGTGGGTACATGTCACATACCTGTGTGCGTGTGAAGAAGACTATGTGTAGGAGGATATGGGAGGGATTTGATTTTTGTAAGGGGATATCAAACTTAACATCCCATCTAGGAAAGATTGTTTTAGCTTCAAACCTAAAAATGCTGCCTTGCAATAAAGTGCAACAACACCTCTGTAAATTTGATTATTTTGAAGCATAAACAGAAGGATCTTCTACTCTTAGGTTTCACCAACAAGAGAACTCAGCACTTACTGCTAAGGGAAGTAATGTGTAAAATATCAGGAAGCTGCTGATTTCTCAGAGCTAAACCTATCCACAAAACACCAACGTGCTGAGTGGTGGCACAGCACTTCAAGAGGGATGATACCTAAAGGGGGCCTACAGGAAAGATGGGGAGGGACTCTTTATCAGGGAGTGGAGCGATAGGATGAGGGGTAATGGTTTTAAACTGAAAGAGGTTAGATTTGGGTTAGATATTAGGAAGAAATTCCTTACTGTGAGGGTGGTGCGGAAGTGGAACAGGTTGCCTGGGGAAATTGTGGATGCCTCAGAGAATCATAGAACCATAGGGTTGGAAGGGACCTCTAGAGATCATCTAGTCCAACCCCCCTGCCAGAGCAGGGTCACCTACAGCAGATTATACAGGAATGTGTCCAGGTGGGTTTTGAATGTCTCCAGAGTTGGAGACTCCACCACTTCTCTGGGCAGCCTGTGCGAGTGCTCTGCCACCCTCAAAGGAAAGAAGTTCCTCCTCATGTTTAGGTGGAACTTCCTATGCTCAAGTTTGTGCCCATTACCTCTTGCCCTGTTGCCGGGCACCACTGAAAAGAGCCTGGCCCCATCCTCCTGACACCCACCCTTTAAGTATTTATAAGTGTTGATAAGGTCGCCCCTCAGCCGTCTTTTTTCCAGACTAAGGAGACCCAAATCCCTCAGCCTTTCCTCACAAGAGAGGTGTTCCAGTCTCCTAATCATCTTGGTAGCTCTCTGCTGCACCCTCTCTAGCAGTTCCCTGTCCTTCTTGAACCGGGGAGCCCAGAACTGGACACAGTACTCCAGGTGCAGCCTCACCAAGGCAGAGTAGAGGGGGAGGATGACCTCCCTCCACCTGCTGGCCACACTCTTCTTGATGCACCCCAGGATGCCATTGGCCTTTTTGGCCACGAGGGCACATTGATGGCTCATGGTCATTCTGTTGTCCACCAGGACTCCCAGGTCTCTTTCCACTGAGCTGCTCTCCAGCAGGTCAGCCCCCAACCTGTACTGATGCATGGGGTTATTCCTCCCCAGGTGCAGAACCTTACACTTGCCCTTGTTGAATTTCATAAGGTTCCTCTCTGCCCAAATCTCCAGCCTGTCCAGGTCTCTCTGTATGGCGGCACAGCCTTCGGTGTGTCAGCCACCTCCCCAGCTTTGTGTCATCGGCGAACTTGCTGAGCGTGCACTCTGTCCCCTCATCCAGGTCATTGATGAATATATTGAAGAGGACTGGACCCAGTGCTGACCCCTGGGGAACACCACTCGTCACTGACCTCCAACTAGACTCTGTGCCCCTAATCACGACCCTCTGAGCTCTGTCTTTCAACCAGTTATCTATCCACCTTACTGTCCATTCATCTAGCCCACTCTTCCTAAGCTTCCCTATGAGGATGCTGTGGGAGACCGTGTTGAATGCTTTGCTTAAGTAAAGGTAGACCACATGTACTGCCCTCCCCTCATCTATCCATCCAGTCATGCCAACATAGAAGGCTACCAGATTAGTCAGACATGATTTCCCCTTGGTGAATCCACGTTGAGTACTTCTGATAGCTTTCTTTTCCTCCACATGCCTTGAGATGACTCCCAGAACGAGCTGTTCCATCATCTTTCCAGGGATGGAGGTGATACTTACCGGCCTGTAGTTCTCCAGCTCCTCCTTCTTGCCTTTTTTGAAGACTGGAGTGACATTGGCTTTCCTCCAGTCCTCAGGCACCTCGCCTGTTCTCCAGGACCTTTGAAAGATGATGGAGAGCGGCCCAGCAATGACTTCTGCCAGCTCCCTCAGCACTCTTGGGTGCATCCCACCGGGGCCCATGGACTTGTGAATATCTAATTGACCTAATTGATCCCTCACTCGATCCTCCTCAAACCAGGGGAAGTCTTCCTCTTTCACGGAATCACGGAATCATGGAATCACGGAATCTTCAGAGTTGGAAGTGACCTCTAGAGATCATCTAGTCCAACTCCCCTGCTAGAGCAGGGTTGCCTAAAGCACATCCCTCAGGGCTGCATCCAGGCAGGTCTTGAAAATCTCCAGAGAAGGGGACTCCACAACCTCCCTGGGCAGCCTGTTCCAGTGCTCTGTCACCCTCACCGTAAAGAAGTTTTTCCGCGTATTTGAACGGAACTTCCTATGTTCTAGCTTGTGCCCATTGCCCCTTGTCCTGTCACTGGGAACCATTGAAAAGAACCATTGAGAAGAGCCTGGCTCCGTCCTCCTTAAACCCACCCTTTAGGTACTTGTAAACATTAATCAGGTCCCCCCTCAACCTTCTCTTCTCCAGGCTAAAGAGTCCCAGCTCTTTCAGCCTTTCCTCATAAGGGAGGTGCTCCAGTCCCATAATCATCATCATAATCATCACCATAATCATCACCATAATCATCATTCCCCATTACTTTCCCCAAAACCTGTGACTCCTGAGGGCTGGGCCAAACAGTAAAGACCGAAGCAAAGAAGGCATTCAGTAACTTTGCCTTCTCTGCATCCTCCATCACCATGGCTCCTGTCTCATTCAACAGTGGCCCCACAACTTCTCTGGTCTTCCTTTTGCCTCCAATATACTTGTAGAAGCCCTTCCTGTTGAGCTTGAGATCCCTAGCCAGGTTTAATTTCAAGGCGGCCTTGGCTTCCTTGTTTCATTCCTGCATGCTCTGGTGGCATTATTGTAATTCTCCCAAGGGGTCAGTCCATTCTTTCACTTACTGTAAACTTCCTTCTTCCACTTGAGATTTTTCAGCAGCTCCCTACTCAACCATGCAAGTCTCCTGCGTCCCTTAGCCAATTTCCTTCTCTTAGGGATGCACTGATCCTGAGCTTGGAGGAAGTGGTCTTTGAATATCAACCAGCTCTCTTGAGCCCCTTTGCCTTCCAGAGCCCTAGCCCATGGGATCTCTCCAAGCAGTTTCTTGAAGAGGTCCAAGTTAGCCCTCCTGAAATCCAAGGTTGCAATTTTACTTCTTGTTGTTTTGTGCATAGTACCCATGATCCTGAACTCTATCATTTCATGATCACTACAACCTAGGGTGCAGGTTCATCCCTGGAAGTGTTCAAGACCAGGCTGGATGGGGCTTTGAGCAGCCTGGTCTAGTGGGAGGTGTCCCTGCCCATGGAAGGAGGGTTGGAACTAGATGATCTTTAAGGTCCCTTCCAACCCGAACCATTCTATGATTTTATGATTCTATGAAAAGCCTGCAACCATTACTTTGTAAAGGACCTTATGAATTTTTCCTGTGCACAGCTTCTTACGCAAAGCTCAATGTGACACTTGCCTATCTCTGCAAGCCTGGGACAGCCAGTAAAATCTCCCCAGAGGGCTGCTTCATAGGCACAGGGTGCTCCCTGCTCTGTGCCTTGTTGCGTCAGGCCCGGAGTGAGCACGCGTGATGCTCACACTTAGCACAGCAGGAGAGTAAGACTCAGTAGATTTTACTGAGACTGCAAAGTTCTGTTTGTGACTATTCTGCCTCAGTGTAGCAGCTGGTCTTGCAAACCTCTGTCAGGGCTGATGTAGCTAGAGCAGCTCTTAGTTTTGGAGGGGAGAGGAGATTGGATAGGATGACTCTGCCGTGTCCCTCTCTGCCTGGTTTTTGATGACTCCTTGAAAACAAACAACTGAACCTCTCAGTAAGACTATTTTCAAACATCACCAGTCTCCAAGACTTTAAGCCTGACAATTCACGGGAATGTTTTGTTGACAGGAAACTGTCACTTGTGTTTCTGACAGACGTTGTCTTGTTTGGTTGCTGTTTTGTTTTTTTTTTTTTGCTTGCTTCAACTGAAATGTTGAAATATCCTTTCCATGTGTATGGGGAAAATGGTATTACTCAGGAGTGATTTCTTCTAACCTTTAGAAAACAAATCCATAGTCTTCTATTGGCTGCTTCTAATGCCTCCTGCTGCTTTAACCTCTGTTTTCCTACAGAATTGTGTGTTTATGGCATTTTAATCAAGTCTCCTTATTAAAGGTGCGAGCACCATTTTATGTGAGGTGAGGGCTTGAGCACAATCTACGTCAACACCTGACAGAGCCTGGTGAGTATACATAACCTACATAACAGCTTTTCTGTTACACTTTTGACTAAGTTCTCACTCATTTCCTAAGCCTTGACAAGACAGGCAATCTGCCTTCCCATTAGAATCTCATGCCCACTGCCCACCATTACAGTCAGCTATCAATGAATGAGGTGACTGTAAACTAAGCTATATTTACTGGTACCTGCTAGTACCAGCTAAGTCTTCTTTATCTCTTAATATAAAAAAAAGCCCTGGTGAGTACATGTGCTTACAAGATTTACAGTAGGGATTAGAATCTGGAAGATAAATTTTCCTTCCCATTTCACATACACAACCTATTGCCAGGTCAGGATGCATTCTGTCACTTAACACAAGGGAAGACTCTGGCATGAAAATCAGGATGTGTTTTAATCTATTAATCAAAACTGGTGTAAACCTATCTTTAGACCTTGTCCAGACAAGAAAGAAAAATCATGTCCAAACAGAAATAACTAAAACAAGTTCTTACCTGCTTTATTTCTGAGAGTCTTTTTTTCCCCCCCTTTTTTTTTTTTTCTAAATGTTTGAGACTTAGTTGGAGTTTTACTGTTGAAGGGTTAATAGGGGCCCCTCAAATGAGGGGGTCTGTAATGATTATTTTTATTAATGCTAAAATGTCCACAAGAGTCTTCAAGCAGGTTTTCATTTGTACTGGAGATTACGCCAACACCTAGAAAGAATTTTCTTTGACAAAGATTTTAGAAAGGTTTAAGAACCTGAAGGTATTAAAACTTTACCAAAACAAAACTTCAATGCTGGACATGACTGCTGAATTCGAGCAAATATCTTATGTGAATGACTGAATTGTCACTTCAGTAACTACTGATTCCTATTTTGGACATTCAGATTACTTTTATTACCTTTTTCTGTGTTTGATTCTGATCTTACAATTGGCTTTGCTATAGCAATGGTAGGAACCAGACCTTTCATGTCTTCTGTATATCAGTGCTCTCGTGGGGTAGCCTTACTCACTCTGAAAAACTATTTCTCTAAATGAAGAAGAATCTTATTGTAACCATGCCTTATTAATGTAGCCTATTGTCCTGTTCAAAAATTCGGTAAACAGAAATATGAATATATTTCTGATTCACTTGCTCCACCTGCTCTATCTGGTTCTCCCCCGTAGTTAAGAACATTGCAACACCAGGATTTATCAACTGCCTCTCAAATTCAAGAAAGCTAATTTTTAACCTGCTCTTTCATAGCTGGCCTCAGGCTTTAAATCTCCCCATATGACCCTCAAGTAATAATTGGAGCAATTAGTTCCTGCCCCTCTGGGACAATTGCTAGCGTAAATTGAGCTGACTTTCCTAAAAGTTCCTCTAAAAAGTCAGAAGGAAGGGAGGAAGGGAGGGAGGGAGGGAGGGAGGGAGGAAGGAAGGAAGGAAGGAAGGAAGGAAGGAAGGAAGGAAGGAAGGAAGGAAGGAAGGAAGGAAGGAAGGAGGGAAGGAAGGAAGGAAGGAAAGAGAGAGAAAGAGAGAAAGAGAGAGAGAGAAAGAGAGAAAGAGAGAAAGAAAGAGAGAAAGAGAGAAAGAAACAAAGAAAGAAAGAGAGAAAGAAACAAAGGAAGGAAGAAAGGAAGAAAGGAAGAAAGGAAGAAAGGAAGAAAGGAAGAAAGGAAGAAAGAAAGAAAGAAAGAAAGAAAGAAAGAAAGAAAGAAAGAAAGAAAGAAAGAAAGAAAGAAAGAAAAATCAAACCCCATTAAACAACTGAGGGAAGGAAAAGGCTGTGGATACAAACAGGCAAAAGTAAATGGGAAAAGGAAAAGCAAGACAAGACAATTTTCCACATTCCATTCCTGTGATGCTGCCTCACTCACAAGCACCACATATATAACATTCCTTCTTGCAGGCAACAGGCCTCCCTACCCCAGGTGCCATCAAAAATTATGGGAGGGAAAAAAAGAGAAACTCATATCTTAAAAGCAACCCTGTTTTTCATCAAAATGTATTGCTTTAAGGCAGCCATCTGACTGGAAAGGGGAAAAAAAGAATTGAAAGAGTCTTTTTCTCTAAATTTCTATGTAATGCTCAGCCAAAAGAATAACTGAACAGTAATGAGCAGGAACTTGAATTTACCAAGTTAAAGGAAGAAACACTGCAGTGGAATAATTTGCTAGAGGGGATTAGGTGCAGGTCACCATAGCCCTCTGTGGTCAGCAGCAACAAAAACAGAATCAAGAAGAAATTCATTATAAATCCAGTGCTAAGCGTAGGAATGCTGTATTAAATGATTTCAAAACTTGGCTTTGTTCAGAATCAGCACAAAACCTGACAATTTCAAATTTCTTTTTGAAAGAAACAGTACAAGCTGTTTTATTTCTTTCAAAGCCTTCTGTTTAAACAACATTAAAATATTTCTTTTTTATTTTAGTTTTTTTTATACCATGCAACATACAAAAATATTTAAAGTAAACAAATAAGAAACCCTCATATTTGAATGAAATGCATAGTAAGTGTCCTCAACCTCCTCTTTTTTAGTAAAAACGAAACACTGGTAAATTTCAAGAAGTACTTGGCTAGACCCACTTGGACACAGAGGATATTCTCACAATAATAATAAAGCCAGCTCTGCTTCAGAACTTAATTGACCACTGTTGCTTTACTGCAAATGTATTGCTTAAGTGCACTCAGTCTGGCAGGAAATACAATTAAAGTCATTAATATGAAATTATTATTTTGGACTGTGAAAGAGGGAACAAGAGTTGATAAAAGAATCTTGAAATGATTTCATGTCACTTGTCTAATTGTATAACGCCCTAATTCCTTCTATTTTTCTTCTCTCTATCAAGAGACCCTGTTGTCTCCTATCTCTGCCCCTATTTTCTTAAGAAAATATCTCAGGGCAAGATTGAGATTTTACTGCTGTATCATGGGTGAAAAATGACCTACTTCAGAAATGGAAAAAAGAGCAAACTAGGATTCAGAAAATGATTCAACTTCTGCTTAACTGTTGATCCTTGGAAGAGATAATCATGCCCTGTGTGTAAATGAATGCCAGTTTGCATGGCCCAGCTGGAGAAGAGCTCTGGGACAGAAAGCCTCCACTCCCCTCTCTTGCCCAGGTGGGCAGGGAGTGAGCGGCAGAAGAACAGAGGTTTGGAAGAACTGAGAGCAGGTCTCTGACTTCACTTAGTCAATGCCAGCCGGTCTCCTGTGCAACTTCAAGACTGGAGAAGACCATCCATGAGCAGATGCAACATGGGGCTGGTCTTAGGTCAGGTTGACTGGGACAGAAGAAGCACCAAGCAGTCCAGGAGTGATGAAGGTAAAAGGAGTCATTCTCACCTCAACATCTGCTCCATCCAGTCTACTGAGATATGACTTGAGGCCTAGGACATGATTTTTGGCTTGCTGGAAGTCCTGTTTTGTTCATCAGCTTTCAGAGAATCATGCCAGGAGCAGAAGTTCTTTTGCATGTACAGCAGAAACGTAGTAGAATTGGGAGCCATGGTGTCTGAGGGAGGATTTTTTTTAACCTGAAACTTGTCTCATACTGGCTCATCTGTATATATTGGTAAGCTGACTACTGAACCCTGGTGAACTGAGAAATTTTATTGTTTTGAACAGACAGGCATCAGGACACACTGGTAAAGACTGGGTGCTTAATAACAACAATATTCAGATGTGTTTTGTAGGTTAACAAAATGTTGAGTCCATGTTCTGAGACACAAATGTCAGTACAGGCACTGACTGATTATTCAGCTTTCCACACCTGCATGAATTTGGAGCAATCACAATGAAGGCAGAGAAACTCTAGTGGTATAAAATATTTGATTACTGTACTGCTAAAAAAAATGAATGATAAGCAACACCTAAATCCCCACATAATGCACTCCTCACATATGGTTAATGCAGTGTGAATTCAAATGACATATAGAAACCTAAAAAGGGGAGAGCAGATCATGGCTGACATCAGACACTGCAGGCATATTTAGATTTTCTCCAGTATTTCCTCAGACATGAGGAAGTGCTGGTGACATACATACATTCAAATGAGGTAATTTCCTTATCCTTTAAGTCAGTGTAACATGCACTTGGTCACTTCAGCTAGTTGAAGTGATATACAAAAGAACTGCCAGCTTCATTGAACAGAGTAAGATATAAGACCTCATGCACCTTTGAGAATTTGCACCTTCCCCGCTACTGGTACAAAATATAAACGGTAGAACATGTAATTGGTGAGTTAAGATGTCAGGTACAAAAACTCATCAGCCAAGGATCTTGGAGCTCATCAGGTCTCGTAAGGAATCTGCTCTTAACAAAAGGATAATGGAAAACCTCACACGGACTCTTGTGATACACCACTCGGAACTTTGGGGTAGCATTTAAAGTTTCAGAGAAACCTAATGAACAGGTTATGTGTGTCCAGAGTAGAGGTGCTAATGATAGAGCTAGAAGGGACAACAAAAAGACAAGCATGAGTTTAGAAACGTTTTAATTAAATGGAAGTCCAGTCAAGTTTACACAATTCTGCTTCATAAATAAAATTTCTTCCATATTATTTATTTTGATTATGTTTCTTTTGTATCTGGGTCTGGGGGAAATACCATGTGTTGAGGTTGAATCCTAACAAGAATCCAGACTAAGTCCCCACATTAAAGTTATTTCAGTGTTTGGCAAAGTCAAGTCTTTCTGTGAAGGTGCAAAAGATGTTAAAAAATAGAAATTGAAGGAGGAAATAAGGTGCGTGGTGGCACTGCTAAGCTGAGTGAGTGTGGGTACATGTCACATACCTGTGTGCGTGTGAAGAAGACTATGTGTAGGAGGATATGGGAGGGATTTGATTTTTGTAAGGGGATATCAAACTTAACATCCCATCTAGGAAAGATTGTTTTAGCTTCAAACCTAAAAATGCTGCCTTGCAATAAAGTGCAACAACACCTCTGTAAATTTGATTATTTTGAAGCATAAACAGAAGGATCTTCTACTCTTAGGTTTCACCAACAAGAGAACTCAGCACTTACTGCTAAGGGAAGTAATGTGTAAAATATCAGGAAGCTGCTGATTTCTCAGAGCTAAACCTATCCACAAAACACCAACGTGCTGAGTGGTGGCACAGCACTTCAAGAGGGATGATACCTAAAGGGGGCCTACAGGAAAGATGGGGAGGGACTCTTTATCAGGGAGTGGAGCGATAGGATGAGGGGTAATGGTTTTAAACTGAAAGAGGTTAGATTTGGGTTAGATATTAGGAAGAAATTCCTTACTGTGAGGGTGGTGCGGAAGTGGAACAGGTTGCCTGGGGAAATTGTGGATGCCCCATCCCTGGAGGTGTTCAAGGCCAGGCTGATTGGGGCTCTGAACAGCCTGGTCTAGTGGGAGGTGTCTGGCCATGGCAGGGGGGTTGGAACTAGATGATCTTTAAGGTCCTTTCTAACGCAAACCATTCTATGATTCTATGATTTCCAGTGCAAATTTGATGGCAAAAGTATAAACTTTGTATCCTGTTTGCAAGTGCATTTCTTAGCGTTTACGCTAAAAAAAGTATGCTTTTGATCAGTCCTGAAGACAAAAAGCCTGACTGTGGGCAAGTGAATCTATGTACGTGTAAAAGTCCAGAGGAGGATTCTGCCTAGTGAACGCCCTTTCACTACATGGTACTTTTTGAAACTGGGAATATGTTTGTATTTCTCATCTGCGCTTCCCTATGTTGAATCAGTGTGGAGTTTTATGTGCCTAGGGAAGAGCGTGGGGAAATGGAGAGATTCTGAGAGTGAATGTGTCAGATCTATAGCTACACACAGTGTTAACATATGCTTGGGCTCCCACTCTCTTCATTCTCTCCTCTACATCACCTGCCTGCTGAGTTCAACATCTTGGAGGTGGTGAGACAACACCACAAGGAAGGACTGTTTTCCCAGCTCTGGCAGAACACAGGAAAAGTGTAAATGGGCCAGCTGATACAAGGGAATTTTGGATAGGCCGTAGCTTCTTCTGCATTTAATTTCCAGCGTTCAGCAACATGTTACGCAGGTATAGTATACTGCCAACTCCTTTCCCAAGCACAAAGAAAGTTTAAAACATATTGGAATATAGATAACCCACTGAAGATCTTCGCTAGCTGAACATGACTTTTGTTGCCTACACAAAGAAGTACATTCCTGGGTTTTGAACACGGCAGTTATTTCTTAACATTGATTCAGTTTTATGTGGCGTTGACTCCTCAAATGCTGAGTCTTCTGATTTCAATGGTAATTGCAGGTACTCAGCACCTTTTGAAACATGGGTAAAAGTACTGTAGGTTATTAAGTCCCTAAAATTATAATAGTGGATCAGGCATTGAGTCATGTGACCAAAGCTCCTGTCTTTGAAGGCAGTTGCTTCTAAGCACAATCCAAGACAATTACAGGCAGAATATAATATGTGCTGTATTAAGGCCTAGAGATTAGATAAAGCTCTGAAGAAGTAGTTTGCTATGATTTCAATCGCTACATTAGGTCTTCTGACTCTAGATTCTTGCCACCCATGTAAACATACATTTTCCCTTTGAATCTTAGCACTCACAAACCTCAACTATTTACAAACAGTAAGAAGTAGGTCACTCCCACTTCTTCAGATCCTGAAGCTGTAATGAAGTGTAAACATAAAAGCATTCTTGTTGAGCTGATCATGAGTCAACTTTTATTCTCACACCTATCTGTGGGACTGAAGCCTAAACAGGGAATGTATGCAAAACTAGAGACAGAAATGGTTGGAGAGGAATGCATTACAAGACCGCTATTAATCTATCATTCTTTTTTATTGTGTTCTCCACTTTGTACCCTTTCTTTATTCCATTGTTCCTTTTATATTTATTTCCCCTTCCATATTGCCAGTCTTGCTTAGCAGATTTCATTCCTGTTCAGTAGTTAATTCTTGTCCAGTAACTAATCATTCCTGGGTTTAGTACTATAATATTCCCAAATCACCTTTAAAATTAGATTTTTATCATGCCTGGCTTCTCCTGGATCATTATTTTCTATGTGCATTTGAAAATCATGAAAACACTATAGTTATTTTTAAGTATGAAGACAATGGAAGGAAAAATTTGTTTCCCATTATAAAAATAACATAGCTGTAACTTTTTTTATGGCAGTACAACATAAGTGATTACAGCTCGGAGCTGGTATCTGAAGTGTTAAGAGCCCTTAGTCTCATAAGAGACACATTTGATCATTTTAAATTCTGATATTAATCTGACCAAACATATGGATCTACAACAGAGATAGTCTTTTTGTGCTGCCTTTGTAATCTAAACAGTGAAAACCACTTTGCAGTACAAGCTCTCGAGTTTATTTTGGATGCCCTCTTTAGGACAAGAAGTAGTATACCTTAAAAAACTATGTGCAACTACTTTAAACAGATAAATCTGATTTTTGTCCCTGATTCCCCAGAGTTCACGGCTTGCCACATTGATGCAAAGGGAAAGAGGTGTTTCATGGTTATGCAGTAATGCAACAATGACTTTGGAGCTGTACAGGAAATCTCAGGGAATATATGACCTAGGTCGCTGTGCTGGTAGGGGAGGCCTATGGTCGCTTTTGTCTCCCTCCAGTAAATTTTTGCCTGTGCACAATTTAAAAGCTCCTGAAGAATTAAGCCCAGGAACCTTTTGCACCTTCATTCATTGACATATGTACTCATGCATCTCCCATGAATGTCAATAGGTGTAACCATTTGCACCAAAGAGGCAATATACACCATTGTTGATCTCATTTCTCCTTGATTTTCTCATTTTCTATGCAATTCCTTCAAGCTTATATGGCTTATAGTTTGCCTTCACTGTTGGTCTGGCAGAAAGTAATTTCAAGCACTGCAGGTCTGCCTGCAGTAATGGCCATGATAAATGCCATTGTGTGGTTTGGATCTTCGCAAATCAAAGCTGTTCTGTTACCTTCTTTCCTGCTTAAAGGTTATAGGTCTAATAATTAAAGTGGCCCCTTGATGAGCACATTGAGATCCAGTTTGCATGCCTTGATGGTAGAGATAAGAATAAAATTATAGCTCTTCGTAGCAACCTTTTTTGGATATGATATTAACTCTGTGTTGTGTAAAGTTGAAGTGTGGTTATTACATTCTTGGATGCCAGAAGAATTTCACTCATGAGACAAATGAATAAGATTTGGCCTTTTGAGACATTCTAAAACTCTGTTTAAAGAGGAAAACTTAGATGCATAAGCCACCTGGACAAAAGACCTCTTTATTTTCTGTTTCAGTCAGCAACAGGGTTATTATCTAAGGGTACTAGACCAGTAGGACAACCTTCCCTTAACCAGTGACCCAGGTCAGACCAGTATCTGAACACGGGGTTGTACATTATGGCTCGAGTGGGGTTTTTGCATGTGCTTAAACACATATACTTATCTGCTTTTCTGGAATAGTTACATTTTACTGAATTAGGACCCAATTCTAGTGGTGCAGTACAGTGAAAACAATTGCTGTAGGAATAAATAAAATTAATACCAGCTTTAATACTATAAAAATGCACACACACATATCTACAAGCAAAAAGAGAAAACGGTAGTGACAGACCTATGGGTAGCCAAAAGCAGTGGCGTTGAGTCATCTATTTTAAGTCCTTAAATCACCAAAGGACAGATCATTCTCCTTTGGAAAAGGCCGGATTCCTGTGCAGTTGGGGCCAGAGGTCTCTGTGAGGAGGGGTCGGGGCTGCCCCGTGCCGGACACAGCCGGTTCCAGCCGGTTCCAGTTGGTTACAGCTGGCTCGGACAGCCCCACTGGAGCTGATCCCTTCAGCCAAGATGGCGGCGCCTCTGGGACAGCAGAGAATCGTTTGGGTTGGAGGGGTGAGGGCTGCGGCGGGGCCTGAGCAAGTGGCCGGTTGGGAGTTTAACTCTTAGCCCACCACACTGGTCCTAGTTTTTAATACTGTGCCCTTTGCGGTTCGTATGCCTGAAACGGTTATCTAATTTTAGTCTACAGCTTTTCACTTGGATATGCTGAGAGATCAGACTGTAAACTTGCAAAGCATTAATTGTTGCATATCCAAAGTTTTCCTCCGAGTTATGGAAAAGCATTACTTATTAGTCTTTAATCTTAGAAATTTAAGGAGTAATGTAACAAAAAAACAAAAAACCCCAAACAAACAAAAAACCCAAACCCCAAACAAAATAAAAAGAAAGAAGACAACTACCAATGAGGAAAAAGGGGTTGAGACATGATTACCCTGCATTTTTAAACTGTTGCATGTAAAGATGGAACAATATCTTCTGCATAACAGAAACTGATTCCAGAAATCTCTGTAAATGACTTGCGGATCTGAGGGGACTGTTCTGGCCAGAGATAAAGTGAAATAAGAATAATCTTAATTTATCTTTGGGCAGTTCTTGATATACAACTTTCTTTGTCTAAACAAGTTTAATACATTAAGGAAATAGTCTCAGAACAGAGTTTTTTTCAGAACAATTATAATTCCATAGATTCAAATTCCTCCTTTTTTACAAGTTAAAACAATAAAATGGAGCATATGTAAACTTTTTAAATAGTATCTTTTGGAAATAAAATCAGTAATTTAAGTCAATTTCATACATTTTTCATATGTTTTGAACTTTCTAGAAGGAACATCTTCCAAAATTATATTAAATGAAAGCCTGGGTAGCAAAAAATTTCCCATGAATGTTGGTTTTGTGTTACTGCTAAATTGCTTCCAGTACATTAGATTACTTTCTTGCATAACATTGCATTATTCAGTGCTTGTGTTTTTTCTTCACTGCTATTTCTAGCCCTTATTCTTCTTTATTCACCTCTAGGGACAGGGCATTATCTGACAGTTATTGCCACCTGCTATGGTATAAACTTGGGAGATTAAATTAACTAAGTTACTGAACTAAAAATTCTGGTTGGGTTACCTACTGGGACTGAGCACGATATCTCAAAGTACAGGTGCATAGTGGTTGGAGCTAAAGGATCTGCTCCACCTACAGAGAGGCGGCAGTAAAGTTGTGACCCATTGAGTACGGACTAGCTAATGAAGAAAGACATTGACTCACACAGTCTTTGTAGACCCCTACCCTCTGTGGCCAGAAAAGATCGCTAGGTATGATCTGGACTGGGGTCCTGCGTATACAGGCTGTAGACTTTCTTATAAAACTATATTAAATCTGAATGATGGGAAGGGCCTCTGGTGATTATATCCCTGGATGCCAGAAAAAAATTCCGTTGTGAATGGAGAAAATTTGGGCTTTTGACCTTATATGATATAGATACACACACTAAAGTTGCTGATGTTAATTGAGATGAACTTCACACTACTGAACGCCCTTCCTTGCTAAATCATTCTTTGAAACAAAGCCTTTTCTGTTAAAAGAATGAAATTTATATTAAATTTTCCAAATACTAGTACATTTATATAACAACTTAAGTTCTTTAAATACCCTAATTTGTAGGAAAATGTATTTTGCTTTTCTTAATTCAACACTCAGCTATTTGTTGTAGGTTTTTCTTTGATAGGCAAATTCTTTTCCTTTTTCTCAGACATGTTTTCCCTTTGCAAACATTACTGATCAAATCACTTTCTCTCTACTGTGGCACAGAGAGAGTTCCTTGAGCCTTGTCTCATACAGCTCATTCCTTGTCCCTTTCTTTGAACTCTTTCTTGTATTTCCATATCCTGTTTGTAGTGTGAATCCAAGATCTGGTTGCAATCATTCCACTATGCCTGTTTTCAGGAATTTTTATCAGTTAAACTCTTCATTTGTTTTTATGTTCATGCTTGTGAAATTGTGGCTTTATGAGTGTGTATTAGAAGGAAGCACTCAGAAAATGTCTATTTTTTTTAATGCTTCCAATATTTCATTTAGTGCTCCTGGGCCGTCAGAGTTTAAGTTTGGGATACTTTTTCTTTCAAAAGGTCCACATACATTTACTACTTTTTAATGTGACATTGTGGTTGCACAAAACTCAGCATAATCTATACGAATAAAATATATTAATAAATATATATTAGAAATTCCACCGTTTCTCTGATCCATATACATTTATTATATGATAGAACAGTGTTCTATAGTATAGAGGACATTATTATCCATCCGAAAAGCAGTTCTATTCTACTTCAGATATTTTAAGCCAGGTTTCAACAGGTATTTAATAACCAAAGAAGGAAAAGTATATGCTAAAGCATTTCCAAAATCACTTAGATACTTTATTCCACAAGAGTTAGGTAAGTAGTGTTGTGAAAGTTTGCACATACCTATGTCGTATTTGCTACTTACTGTCTAAATTGCGATGTGTAAAGTGGTCTTATGGTGCCTAATCTATGAGCACATAATGGATCTAGATCCACATGGGATTTTCACATTTTTTGAAGTTTGGGCTTCTCGCACCTGAGTCAATACTCCCTCTGTTGAGAGACTGTTGAGCCTGCACTCATACACTGATTTGATGTTTCATTTTTCTTTTGCATCATGAAGAGGCAGACATTGGTGAGGCCTTGAAGTTACCTACTAGTCCTCAGTTTACACATTAATTGTTCTAGAGTTACCCCTGTTTTTCCTTCAAATTCTGGTGTGATGATCACTAAAGGAGAAGCTCTTGGCTCTGTGCAGAGTAGCCATTAGACTGATAGGGATGCAAATAGAGATAGCTGTATTACTTTTATTTAGCTGTCATAGCCTAGGAAATATACCCTCTCACAAGCTCTTGGAAAGAGTGCAGTTACTGATGTGGTTTACCTCCCTATGGGAAGTGTAAAAGAAAATTGGGTTATACGGCCTTCTTGATTTTAGTTGAATTTGCACCTGTGACAAGGCAAATTCCTCATTTTTTTTGAAAATTGTTTATGCTTTGAGTAAGGGATTCTACATTGTGGTTGGGGTAGTGGTTTACCAACTGAGAAGCAACAGTCATCATTAAAGAAAAGGTTCAGAAGTGAAGCACAATTAGGCCAAAGCTACCACTGGTCATTCCTCTTCTTCCTCATGAGGCTTCCTCCTTTAAATAAGGTTCTGCAACTTTGGCAGTGAAAGGCCAAATTTCAACTGAAAAAAGGAGAGAAGGCAGGAAGGCAGGAAGGAAAGAAGGAAATTCTTAGAAACATTCCAGCATTTTTGTGATATTTTTTCCAAATATGGCAAAACATAATCCATAGATTAAGTATAATTGTATGGAGGAAAACGAAATCTTCTCAAATGCACACTTATAAGAGAGAGATAAATTATGTCCAATCAGAGATATGATCATTGTTCAACTCTGAGAAATGAACACGCTTCTGAGAAGCTAGCAAAGAAAATATAGAAGTAGAATCATAGAATCATAGAATTGTTAGAGTTGGAAGGGACCTTAAAGATCATCTAGTTCCAACCCCCCTGCCATGGGCAGGGACGCCTCCCACTAGACCAGGCTGCTCAGAGCCCCATCCAGCCTGGCCTTAAAAACTTTCAGGGATGGGGCTTCCACCACCTCTCTGGGCAACTTGTTCCAGTGTCTCACCACCCTCATGGTGAAGAACTTCTTCCTAATGTCCAGTCTGAATCGTCCCATCTCTGGTTTTAATCCATCCCCTCTAGTCCTACCATTACCTGATATCCTAAAAAGTCCCTCACCAACTTTCTTGTAGGCCCCCTTAAGATATTGGTAGGCCACTATAAGGTCTCCTCGGAGCCTTCTTTTCTCCAGACTGAACAACTCCAGCTGTCTCAGTCTGTCCTCATAGGAGAGGTGCTCCAGCCCTCTGATCATCCTCGTGGCCCTTCCCTGGACACGTTCCAGCATGTCCATATCTTTCTTGTAGTAGGTGCTCCAGAATTGGACACAGTACTCCAGGTGGGGTCTCATGAGAGTGGAATAGAGGGGGAGAATCACCTCCCTCGACCTGCTGGCCACATTTCTCCTGATGCAGCCCAGGATACAACTGGCTTTCTGGGCTGCTAGTGCACGCTGACGGCTCATGTTGAGCCTCTCGTCCACCAGCACCCGCAAGTCCTTTTCTTCAGGGCTGCTCTCAAGCCAGTCACTGCCCAGCCTATATCAGTGCTTGGGATTGCCCCGACCCAGATGGAGGACCTTGCACTTGGTCTTCTTGAACTTCATGAGCTTGGCTTGAGCCCACCTCTCCAGCCTGTTAAGGTCCCTCTGGATGGCATCCCTTCCCTCCAGCGTGTCAGCTGCCCCACACAGCTTGGTGTCGTCGGCAAACTTGCTGAGGGTGCACTCTATGCCACTGTCCATGTCGCTGACGAAGATGTTAAACAAGGCCGGTTCCAGTACAGATCCTTGAGGGACTCCACTTGTCACTGTCCTCCACTTGGACATGGACCCATTGACAGCCACTCATTGGGTGTGGCTGTCAAGCCAATTCTTTATCCACTGAATTGTCAGTCCATCAAAGCCATATTTTGTCAGCTTGGAGACCAGGATGTCATGCTGGACAGTGTCAAAGGCTTTGCTCATGTCCAGGTAAATGATGTCAGTTGCTCTCCCCTTGTCTGTTGATGTTGTGACTTTCTTATAGAAGGACACCAGGTTTGTCAGGCACGATTTGCCCTTGGTGAAGGCGTGTTGCTTGTACCCAATCACCCCTTCGTTATTCTTGTGCCCCAGCAGTGCCTCCAGGAAGATCTGCTCCATAAATCTTAACCAGGCACGGAGGTGAGACTGACTGGCCTATAGTTCCCTGGTTCCTCTTTCTTTCCCTTTTTGAAAATGGGGATTATATTTCCCCTTTTCCAGTCAGTGGGGACTTCACCAGACTGTCATGACTTTTGGAATATAATAGAGAGCGGTTTAGGCACCTCATCCACCAGTTCCTTCAGTAACCGTGGGTGTACCCCATCAGGTTCCATGGACTTGTTCAGTTTCAGGTTCATCAGATGGTCACGAACCTGATCTTCACTTATGATGGGCAGTTCTTTCCATTGTCTTCTGTGTGGCTGGAGCCCTTGCCAGTGAAAACTGAGGAAAAGAAGTCATTGAGAACCTTGGCCTTCTCCATATCACTTGTCACCAGCTCCCCTGTTTCCTTTCTGAGGGGGCCCACACTCTCCCTAGTCTTCTTCTTACCATTAATGTACCTATAGAAATTTTTGGTACACCATACTGTTACCTTTCAGAAGGTGTTTTAAGATCTACATTACCAATGACTCAATATCATTGAAATTAATTTATTTGGCTTTTATCCTAAGGAACGGTATTCATGTAAAGTACTTCTGCCTGAATGCAGAATGTTGAGGAACTAGTTGAATAATTGAATGCATAGGATTAAGTAAGGAACAACGCAAGTCTTCATGTCTGTATACGCAATAGCAAGCTGTCTGCATACGTACAAATTGCATGCACTTTAGGAACCCCAAAAAATGCAGGGCTGCAGACAGACCAGTGTCACTTTTAGGGTAGGTTTTAGAAACCATGTGCTAAAATAGCATTTATTGAATTTATTTATCTAATGGGTTTAGATAACCATTGAAGCTGACTGTGTTGATCTCACCTAGGTGATAAATCATGAAAGTACTGGGTTAGATAGCTAGTATCTCAAGGGTTAGATTGTCACTTAGTCTGTGATCCGTCAGAAAAATAAATAAAAAAGAAAAGTATTGGAGAAGAAAGCAGGATTTACTATGTGATGAAGATGCTGAATATCCTCGCATCTCCCAAAACTGAATGGGAAGAAGGATTAGAATCTGTGAATCTTGTTTTTTCTTGATGTTATGGAGACATCCAAATTGAATAATTTCATATTGTCTGTCATTACTTGGGGCTTTCTCTTACTGACCACTGAATCAGTGTCTGCACACTGAAAGTTTACTAAAAGAAGCCAAACTGAATGCTCATGGAAGTAGTCTTGTTATACACTCAGAATGTCTATGCAGGCTTCTTACAGTAGAAACATGCCTGTTTCAGTACACATTCTTGACACAGATTGGTGCAAGAATTTGGTAGCAAAGCATTATTGCTAATGAGGAGGGCTAATTTCCTGCATGCTTGTATATGCATATTGGTAATGATGAGTGACTTACTAATGTCATGCTGCTATGTGTGTTTTGGCAATTCAGGAGTTGCTTTGCTCCCTGTTCCTACTGTATGTGTATTTTGGCATGTTGGTTTAGTGCGTATTCCTAAATAATATGTATTGAGCCTGGGTTTGCATGTTGTAAGCTTTCATAGCGATAGGGAGGACAAGAATAATTGAAAGGGGAAATGGAATATTATTTTGTTAGTTTAATAATATCACAAGTCATTGGGGAAACTGGGAAAGTGTAAAAAACTTTGTGTCACTATTGGCTGAGAATTGCAAAGCCAAACTGGGTGTGATTTAAGTTGTGTAGCTGAAGAAGCAAACCAAAAAGTCTGAAATTTGGCCAAAAACCCAAACAGAAATGACAACCCCTGCTTATCTCTTAAAGTCACTGAATCCCTATATATGAGATGTAAAGATGGTTTATAATAACTTTAAAAGTTTATTTGAAATATCCTTATCCTTACTGTGTCTGATTCTTCTATTAGCTGCATCAGGGCAAATTAAGAATAACTTCATAGAAGTAAATGGCTTTAAACTGGCTCAAGAGGGAGAATGGCCCGCTAAAAAGGGTTCTGCTTTACTCCCTGCCACAGGCTGTGATGGCCGAATCAAGCAGTGAGAAACATCACCTGCTATTTTGGCCACCCAGTACAAGTAATAGTGAACATGTCGCTCAAGCGAAGTGCTGGCTGTTGAGAGGTCTGGTTTATATTGCAAGCTCTACCATTAAGTCCTAGTTTCTGACCTGGCGTGAATATTTAACCCCTGTGTTCACAGCTTTTTCCTCATCCACAAAGTTAGACTGGAATCATCTCACAAGGATGCTATGAATCCAGATATTTTAATAATTTCAAATTTTGTTTTGAAATCCTTTAATAAAAGATCCTATTAAGAAACTATTAATTATGAAGCAAGTTTTCTGAAGGTTTAGGCTAAGTGCAAGACAAACTTGTTGAAATACAATTTGTAATCTTCTTTACAGATCTCTCAGCCTTTGTGCGGTCCTAAAAGCTTGTAATGTAGTTTTAAATTTCTGAGGTGAAATTAATGGGATCAGGACTGGCCTCCTACCAGAAGCTGGATTTCTCCTCTCCTGTCCTTTTGTGCTGAGATACAGTTTCAAAAAATACTATCATGTAAGTTCAGTCTGTGTCTCAATGCAGATATGCTGAAACCTTCTGAAAACCTGTATCTGTGAGAAATTGATTGAGATTTTGAAGGCCCAGGTGAGCTAGGTAGTTTGAAATAAGCAAAAAATATTTTTTTTTCTTCTAAAGATTTATTCTTTGTATTTCTTGGAGGAATATGAGGAAAAGGGTATGCTATGTAATTTGTCCATAAAAGTACAGAAGTTTGGTGTGGGAATAGCCTCTCCATCCTAACTCTGTGCCATAATAAAAGGGCTGTGCTAGTCTCTTTTAAGAGCGCTCAGTGAGAAGGAATAATAGTCTAGGAATAATATTTATTAATGTCTATTAAATGACTCCCTTGTCTTCCCAAGAATTAGGTAAATCCTGTCACTCCCTTCCATATTTACATACAGTAAGAGTTCTGAAAAACCTGACAACTTGAGGAAGTTACGTCACTAGGTGCTTGTGGGAGAGATGTCCTTCAGCCTATTTACAATGAAATTATGTTGCAAAAGAAAACGAGACTTTGAGTGTTTTAAAGTATTGTTAGTTGAAAATACATACAAAGTGTCTGGAGAGAAAGCGAATGGTGGTGTAGTTAAACCAAGCCATTTGCCTGTCTATGCTACCTCTTTAAGTATCCCTTTGTTTAGGACATTCGTACCTTGGCACAAATTCTCATAATACCACTAATTTCATCTCTTCTCCCTGACAAGGGTATCCCCATGATAGATTTGGCACCCTAGCAAGTCTCAGTCACAAATCCTAGCACTGAGATAAGACAGCAGGAACTGTTCCAGAAAGAAGGCAGTGGGCGTTTCTGAAGATTTGTAACACTCTGACGTTTTATTCTGCAAAAGGTTCTCTATTTTACATAAACATCTCAAAAGATATTATTGTTTAGGTAGGATATTTTATGAGCTGTTTTATAACACTTGAAAAAATGTTGCCTACCTGCAGGACATTTGTATTAAAAAAATTAAGGCCAAGTTTGACTCAGTCACACTGCTGTATATTCAGAGTATCTCATCTGGCATCAGTAAACTCAGCGTTACACCAGATAAGAGAGGAATGGGGTTCATATGTCTTCGTCATCTTTGCTAGTGAGACACCAAGCAAACAAAGAAGCCCCCTCCAAAAGGTGAGCATTTCAAGACTCTACAGCTAGCTGCCTGCAGCATCCAGGTGGAAGGTGAGACCATGCTGCTCTGAGGCTGCTCCCCTATAATGTCACAAGCACACTTGTGCCACAGCCTCATGATCCAGTAAATCTGTTCCTTGTCCAGCCTTTTGCTCCTCTTTGCTATGACAGGAAAGTGAATATGAATTATTGAGGTCTGCTTTGCCATCATACGAGGTCCAGACCCACAAACCAGATCTGACCGTGAAGATCTGTGCCCATTGCTAACAACAGCTCTACTGTTTGAAACAGGTGTTAAGGATATACGGGAGTGGGGAAACTGGGAGAGTACATCAGAACAGGGTCAGTGGCAACAGAGAGGCTTTGAATTTCAAAGACCCATTATCTTCTGTCTAAATCAGAGAGGGTGAAATTGTACATCTGTGATTTCGTAGTTGGCTGCTAAGTCCTCTCTAAGACTCTTTGCCAAGGCTAGGGCTTTTACAGAAAAGGCAAGACTGCTCTCTGCTCCTGGTGTTAAAGATACATTTTGAATATATCTTTACAAATCTCCAAACTTCACAATTTGAGGACTTAATCCTAGTTGTAAGTATAAAGCCAGACTGAGACCTAATGTAAGATTATCCTGTGGTGGCCTACAAGAGGTATTTTACACCATGCTGAAGGAGAGGGGCCTTAGTCTGAGTCTATGGCTATTTCCACATTCTTGTAAAAGTGTTCAGTGAAGACAAGGCATTAGGGCAAATCTTCTGAATGTGTCTCGTAAATCAGCTGTCTAACTTCCGTTGTTAAGTTGAAGCCATAGTTAACTATAATGTGGGAGAATGAAGATGTGGTGAAGAAGATTAAGACTCAACATGCAGAGAAATAAATGAGATGTAACTTTGAATTAATTTTAAAACATAAACTAAGAAATATTCACTAGTAAGACAAGTCATTTAAAGCAGTATTTTTTTTTCCTTTCTTGGCTTATAGATTTTTTCGTGTGCTCAGAAAGGATAAGTTATGAAAACAGCATTCAAACGTGGCCAGTGATTTTTTTTTTACCTATCATGTCCTTCAAACAATGGTGCATTTATGAAATGTGAAATAAGGTGGGCTTTTGTGCATGGCTCCCAGACAAGTTTATCTTCTGCAACAGCTGAAGTGCAGAAGAATAAGAACCCCCTAAGTCGTAACATACTTTGTTCTCCAGGCAACAGAGGTGGGGCTTTAGCACTTCACAGCATTCTCCACATCAGGAGAAATATGTTTTCTGTCTGGGCTGTGTCACACTGTATTTGCTCTTGCAGTTGTGTCCTTCGGACCAGGTTCTGCCGCTGGTTACACTCAATGGTGCTTATAGAAGAGTACAGCAGAGGGACAAATTTGGTCCTCTGTTTGTAAGCAAGCTCCCAGGGAATGACACGAGTTGCCTTATTAGGCAGCACCAAAGGAAATCGTGCCGCTTAGCGATCCTCACGTGTTCCAGCCACCGGTGTCTGTAGTTCTTCAGCCCTCTCGGGCCTGTGCTTTTTCATTGTAAAACAGCAAGCCCTTGAAAATACAGTGCTGGCTTGGCAACTGACCGCTGCCAGATAACAATTGACACTAGGACTAATTTAGTAATGTGCAGCTTTGGGGAGTGACATTTACTGTATCTCCTGGCGCAATTGATACAAAGCATGCGGCCGTGGCGAGCCCTGCATGGTATTTGCAAAGTGTCAACTTGAAAGAGTCAGGCTGCTCTTATGTCTGCTCTCAGAGGCAATTGCTGCAGCCCATCAAATCAACCTTCACGTAATATAAACAAGGAGATGCTCTCCCGCCATTCAGTGTTACTATTCTGTGCCGTCGCTAGTTATATCGTTTGTCAACACATTGTACAGATAATGAAAATGGGGAGTCTGAACTTGTACGGGAGATAAAGGTTTCCCTGGAGAAGCAAAATTACAGTGAACCTGTCAGGCAAAGATTAAGGATTTTGCAAAATAATCAGAGACACAAAAGTTAGCCCTTTTGATATGACTGTTAGCTGTGGTGTGGCTTACTGCGCAGAATAATTCTGGCAAATTAGTTCATTAATATGTAAGTTATAATGATCTCTGTATAAGGGACTTTCAGCATAAAATACTGGTAGTTCTTTCAGGAATTCCAGGTGTGTGGGCTGAAAGCTATTGTGATAACGATTGCAGAACTAAAGATCTCACATAAGAAATTTTCACCTGGATTTTTGCAGTAGATAGATATTTCGGAGGGGAGGTTTAAATGAGTGTTATCAAATCTTCAGATAGGGATATTGTTTTCATCATTTCTCCCCTTTCATAGAAACGGGTTGTTCAGCAATGGAAGGTTTCCAAACAGAACAATAGAAGGGCGTGTGTGTGCAATTTTACTTTCACTCATTGACTTTTTGCCAGAACAAGCAAAATGCTTAGTTTTTAGCAGTTCAGCAGTGCTCTTTAATAAGGGCTGCAGTTGTAAGTTATCGCTGCATTGAAAGCAGAATATCTCGTCCTTACCTCCAGCCTCTTCCCCAGCCGGGCACATCGTGAAGCTGCTCCGGGGCTATCTCAAGTCAGACCCTCTGATAGCCAAATGCCCTGCACAACTATTTCTGCTGCAGAGGCCCACAAACGGCGTGCAGGCAAACAAATAGCATCACGCTTTCTCCTTGGTAACCGCTTCCCGCACCAGGTTAACTCTGACCCTCAGGAAGCAGATCGATCTGAATATTAAAAGCCATCAGAACTCTAACTGCTGTCTATCTCATGCAGAAGAAAAAACTCTGTCTGGAAAGACACATCAAAGCTGCTACCCTTTCTCCTGGTTATTTTTCCGTATTACTTATTTTTTTTACATTTTCTGCTATGTTGTAACAAGTTATTTTCAAGCACATGAACTTATAAAGGAGTCACTGATCAATAGCCCCAGTAATAATGAATTTCCACACAGGGATATTGAAGAAATGAATTAAAAATTGATACAATGATTTCTGTTAAAATTTCATTTCTGAAAAAAACCAAAACTATTTGTAACTAGATAAAGTCCTAGCTATGAAATTTTAATCAATCAAAAGATGCTTATGATGTATTTTAGTACATGTTGGATTATTTCTAAAAGTATCTTGATGCTTGACTTGAAGCACAAACTGAAGTGTGAACTGTGCCGGCCACAGTGGTGTTTCTGCTGTATCTGTGCCCCCGTACTTAATGTGGGAACATTAAGAACACAAAACGTTAAAATGTAATGATTTCATTTTTCACTCCTCTGCATAACCCCATAATGAGAAGTCACAAAATTCACTGTGGGAAAATCATGATGTCTCCATGGTTTTATTACTCATTTCTTTTTTTCTTTCTTTTAATAATACCACTGTTGTTGTCTTAAAGCAACAGTTCCACGTCCAGGTCAGTGATTAAGCTCCTATATTTATATCATAGCACGTGGATCAAAACTATCTCTATTTCCAGAAAGGCTGAGCAGCCTTAACTGGCTGAATTCGGTAGCTGGTAGAGTGAAAACAAACTCTGGTTACCTGGGCTTAAGGATGTTGTTCTTAATCAGTCTGTGTGAACTAATTGCATGGACAATGCGAGGGCTTTGAGGGAGCAGAAGCCTGCTGCAGCGTGGCACCCCAGAACCGACCTCCCCACGCAGCAAGCAGCCTGGTCTGCAAGCAGCGAGCAGCCTTGCAAGCACGAAGGCAGATATAAAATGACAGAGCCTACATGTGAAGGCAGCTCTACAGAACTCTGCAGGGAACAATTCAAGACACTTCTTAATCTGTTTTATGTTCCCGTCGCATTTGCAAATGCTATTTTATATTCCAGGAGTGAAATAACGCGTGAGCTTGGGAGGAAATTGCGGGAATATTAGATATTTGGGAGAGAAAATATTTCTGTTTCAGTGCTGTCTGCAAGTGACAGAAGTGCACAGCTTACTGTGACAGATACAGTTTTGCTTCAAACTATTTGGTAAATTGTGATTAATAATTTATTAGCGACCAAAGATGAACCCTATATGCTCTGTCTTAGTAACATAATACATTAATTGAAAAGGGCAAAGCAAGGAAAAAGAAAAGTCACCGGGAAAAAGCCCCAGTACCTGTGTGAGGTTTCGCTGAAAATGAACATGACAGAGCAATGGGAGTCCAGTGGATGATGAAGTTCAGAGCTCTGCTTTGCAGAAAGGACACCACCGCCACACAGCCACGTCAAACACAGTGCTACATTTGCCAAGAAAGCTGCGATAGGTTTTGCTGTAGGTCATGGAGGAGGAAACGTCTGTGCAATTTTAAGGTCCACAAAAAAGTGAAGACTGTAAAGTTTTATTTTAGCCGTCCTCTTCCTTTAGTTTAGGTTGGGAAAATATGTTCTGTCTGCAAATTGCCAGGTTTGCTCTAGGTGAACTTTAAAGATAAATGTTTCTGCGGTGTTTGAAAGCAATTCACCAAATTGTTCCTAAGTTAGAGAACCCTAAAAGTTCCATGTGCAATGGTGGATAAAATAAAAAAGACCTTTTCCATTAACACCAGTGAGGCATTTGAACTTTTAAATAAATGTTTTCTTGTTTACAATATGATTGTTATTAGCCATTAGCAATCTTCTGTGTAAGCCGAGCTTTTTGGAAAACTCATGTGCCTATTCTATTTGAAGACAATACTGTTTATGTTAATTGTTACAATTTTTTTGAGGCCAAAGTGGCTGTGACTAAGAAGACATTTTCTTCTTGTTGTTTTTAATTTCTTTTTTTTCATTCTTTTTTTCTGGTTTGCTTTTTTGTTTTGTTATTTAAATAAAAAAGAAATTAAGCACCAGAAATAAATTTCAGGTCAACTGAGGTTTCTTTAAAGCGTACATTTTTCTCTAGATGGCCAGATTTTTCCCACTATTGCTTTGCGCCTTTTCATTAGGTGGCTAAAAAATAGCTAATAATTACAAATCAGATTGCAAACACTCTTTAGCTTTTATGATACTAATTTGTTTTAGCAATGTAAAATATATTGCATTCTTAAGTAGTAATTTTCTTGTTTGATCTAGAATGCAGAAGAAATTACTGTATTGTTCTTTCTTAGAGAAGATATGAAATTGCCGATTTGACAAGAAACTCTAAATTACTCACCTTTTCTCAGACAATTTTGGAAAAGCCTGACTTTACTTGAAGACTTTCAGTGACTTATAGAGACTTGAGTACTCCAAAACAAATCCCTGTTTTGTCCTGTTGCAAGAATCTTTCTTTGCATTCACCTTTACAGGATGAAACTAATCCTAATCTGTGGACTGGGAGCTCCTATTGCTACTCTGCTGAAATATTAGTTTTACAGACATGACAACAATCATGGTGCTTCACTGTGATTATTTTGTTCAAGATGTTCATATTTAGAAGACAGTGATACGTAATGCCAGACTTTTCCCTATCTCCAGGGAACAAATGTTGGGAATCGGTGCAACATTTTAAGCAATAACTTGGCATCTTTTAACACGTTACATCATTGCTGGTGGGAAGCATATTCGTACAGAACTATAACAATGTGTGCAAGACAAATCCGATGTAAATATCTCATGAGATAAATGTTGGCTGTAGCTGTCTGAATTAAATCATATGACTTCTTTTATTATATAAAAAAAGGCATCCAGTTTATAATATTTTTCCTAAAGCTCTAAGCAGAAAGTTCCAAAGTGTTGTCATGTGATTAAGAAGATAAAAAGTTTTGTTTAAAAGAACTTTTCATCCAGACATTAAATCATTAAAACAAAATGGAAGGATGATATTTGGGATGAGAACTCAAGAAATTTGGGTGAAATCCCATCTGTGCTGCAGATATTCTGCATGAACTTTGAGAACTGATTTAATCTGTATTTGTCTTAAATCTTTCTTTATGAATTGAAGGTGATGATACTCAATTTGTCCTCCTTGGGGAGCACCCTAAGAAATGCATGAACAACTTGGAGCTTACCTCCCTCATTTCCCATAATGCTAAAAGAACAGAAGGGAATTTTAAAAGTGAATATCTAACTCGATGAATACTTGTCAAGTCAATCATTTTAATGCTATTGTACAAAGATGGTATTGTGTGTTAATGGCATGCCAGCAAATACAGCATTTTTAACAGGTATATTCTCTAAGTATTAGGTCGTCATTTAAATCTAGTTATTAGGTATGACGTACTGAAAAAAAGATTTTCATTCTTCTGACTCGGGTGCCCTTGAAAATGATCTCCGTTTAGATCACTGTATGACAAACTCAGTGGGACAAATGCCATTTCTCTACCTTATCGAGACAGTAGGATCCTCATCATGGCTGGGGCACGCTGCTAGAGTATGGATGGTAGTACGGGGGCAAGTACATTTGCATTGTAAGTGTTGTTACATCAAACTGGTTTCTGGAGAGCAAATTTAACTTCTTGAGTGGTATCACTGAGAAAAGGTGGCACAGCAAACATTTTCATTACACCATAAATCTCATAGCATGGATGGTTATTGAATGGAATCGGGAGACCTTCACTACTTAATCAGTTTATTCTTCTCACTCTTCTCTTTACACTGAAATTGTTGCCTCCGAAGAAATAATAAAAAAAAATATTTTAAAATTGACAACAGAAAATAGGACTGGAGATGCTAGCAATCATTTTTTGGTTTGACCATATCCCTGAACAAGATAATTCACCTGTGCTTCAAGTCTATCATGAAAAGTGTTGCTGTTTTCAGAGATAAGCCTAAAGCTGGAAGCTCAGATCAAGACCAGATCTCATTGCTGTGGCGAATATCACTGTGCACCAAGATTCATTATTACTTGTTTCCACGGTCTTTATAGTAGTTGAATTTGTGGAGCAACTTGCACTCTACAAAGAGGTTTGAATGGTTTTAATTAAATGTTGATAAAACAGAAAAGGAATCTTGGGATGTGAAAACAAATTAATTCTGGTCATTAGTCACCTGACAAGCATATTACAGTACAGATTTTTTATAGCTCCATGGATGCTTGTGAAACTGGAAAGATGGTATTCTAAATGGATTCCCTGTTAGCTGCTTTGAGTCACTGTGGATATCACTTTAGTTACCTACAGTCATTACTGAAACAGTTATGAAAAGTGCTTTCAAGGCAATACATTTCCATGCCTGTGTCTGATTTTGAAAATGAATTCTGAAAGCTAAACTGTAAAAAATATGGGATTAGTTTAGTGCAGTTCAGAAACTGCTGTAAAATCTTGAAATAAACCAAGTAGAGTGTTTTGGTGATACGCAGCTGCCAGCTGCTCTCATGGACACTGCTGAAGTATGTCACGTATTCCCCTTCCCACCCCGCTTTGTTCTTTTCTGTTGTTACATGTCAGATGAAGCTAACGTTTGGCCTCTGCCCTTTGCATCCAATATGGCCCTTTTGTCAGCTGAGAAAAAAAATAACTTCAGTAATAAAACAGGCAACGTCCACCCCTGTCCCACGCCCCGCCTCTTTAGCTAAACCGTGAGGAATTAGAGGGGTACAGATCATTTTGATTTCACATATTGATCAAGTCAGTTCTTTCATGAGGAAATTGGTCTGTGTAAATGGGAAACTGTGTGATATATATGGGACAAAGTCCTTCGTGTTCCCTAGAAATCTACTACTAAGATTTGGGGTCCTCTGTTAATGGTGTGAATCTGCACAGAGGATGGAGGTGATGCAGATTTCTTGCCCTGACACAGGGCAACCAGAGTTTTAGTGAAGTTCACTATGTTCACGAAATGTTGGAAGTTTCAAAGAAAGAAAAAATGTTTGATGAGAATTTTCTGGCCAGCTGAACCCCTTCTTTGGGTGTAAGTAACCTTGTGGCTAAGTGTGGATTTACTGTCTTAAGTGAGTGCGTTCTAGTTATCCCCCAAATACTACAATTGTCTGTTCCATGGCCATACTACATGCTGGCCAGGGTATCAGGGTGGCCGCTGCATCTGTAACTGCTGGGATATCCACTTGCACAGAAACAAAAATTTCCAGTACGGAACAGAGTGATAAACTTGCCAGTGCAACACTGTGCTCCTCAGGTGCATTCCGTAGGAGGTCCGCATGGCAAAACCTTTGAGGAAAGGGCAGAAGATGTAAAATGCCAGCAGCAGGAAGGCTCTTCTTGTTTCAAATCCTTGTGCCTCTGTAGTTAATAGCTGCCACCTACAAAATGGCATTATGTCTGGCAGAGAAGCATTAAGCAGAGATAAACAAAAGGAAGAATTAGGTTCATTATCTTAAATTGGTTTATCTTAGAACTATCTTGGAACATAATATAATTTTTAAACAGTGCATTAAGGAAATAAAATACAAATGAACAATTCTTTTAATATGATTGACCGAGAAACAAACAGATTGAAATGAGTAGCATTCACCCATTTTAAAAGCAAGACTGATCCTTTGAGCCTTTGCTACTGAATGTAATGCTTACATACATGCAATGCCGTATGTTAAAATCAATGGCGTTGCATACAACAACAGGCACACTGTGCTGCTTTGTAAGAGTTTAGAGGAAACCAGACCCCTGGGAAGTTGCCACTGAGAATGTTAAAGTCTTCAACTTCTGTTTCTTTGTTAAAACAAGATAGTTTTATCTCACAAAATGGCAGTTGGTTTTGCTGGTTGTAGCTGGTTGTAGCTCTTAGAGATTGAAAGGGCTGAAATATTGAAATGTACATCCTCACTGTGAAACACATACTGTGCAAAAATAGATTGCCACCCCGAAAACAGAAGGAGGAAAATTACAAAATTGGAAAAAGAGCATCAGTGTTGCAAAACACATGCTATGGAAGACTCTTTTTCAAGGTCAATGCTCATTTATTTTTCTCTACATCTAAACTCCTTGTATTCTCCATACTCAAACTTCAGATTTGGGAGCTAGCAGAGGTTTGGGAGGAGAAGGAGAAAAATGTTTCTTTTAGGACATGAGATTCTGCTGTTAGTTCATAATAAAGATTCAGTCAGGGAGCACTGAACTCAGATCTGACTTTTTAAAAAGCAAAAAAAACCCCACCTTATAAAGCAGAGTTTCAATTTTCTAAAATCATGGTTAATAAATTCCCCAGCTGCCTTCTTGTACTGTAATACACTCAAATCCACTTTTCAAAGACCGGAGGTGTTATGATGCATTGTGTTTTCCTCCACCTCAGAACTGCTGCCAGTGACAATGAGACCTCTGCACCCCAGAAAGTCAGCCAGCATGAATCTCATCTTGCACCTCTTGCCCCAGCGAGCCTGTCACCTGTGACGAGACAACTCACAGCAAACCCAATGCTAGCTGAAGCAGTGAGACTGAGGGCAGAAAGGTGGCTGTGAGCATGAGGAAACTGCAGATCTTTTCCCCATAACTGATCTGAAACAGCACGCTAGTCCCATTGCTTTTATGTACATATTTTTTGGCAGTAAGTGAAATGGAATATGTTGTTTTCTGCTACCACAGAGAGTCATCCAGCACTTCAGTTAGTGAACACGTTATTTCATTCTGAGGTTTTAGTATTGGCACTCCAGATTCTGGTCTGCTTGTGCTATCTATAAGGAGGCATAGTAAACATGGTCGATTTAATCCCACTCTATGAGAAAGAAAATAGGTATTTTTTTTATCACACAGAGAAGACTTAAGATTTTAATTGTGAATTCTCAGGAAAACTAACTTTGGCTTGGAGGCTTCCCATGTTTTTTATCGTGAGATAAGAGGGGGAAAATCCTTCTTTCTAATTATTCTGCAATATTTTCCCGCATTTAGAGTGGCTCTAAAGCAATTTACATTTAAGGCATTTATGTAGCACTTTGATTAGGCACCAGGCACAACAAGCAGTGCCATTTGGATGGTTAATACTTGCACCAGTTGTGGAGCTCTGAGGCATGGAGCCAGAGGCCAAGTGACATTAGCTTCTCAAGAAATGCACTAATCGCCTTAGAAATGCAATGCCTGGAGAGTCTCTTAGGTATTATGTAATGGAAATTGTAAGGGAAAGGATAAAAGTCAGACTTTGTGTATTTACCAAAGGTTATTGACGTAGCTGTGACATCACTGACAGGCAGTCACAAGACACCTTTTGTGTACATAATCCAAATGCCAGTTGGCAATTAGCGCAATGCCACCCAGGCAGCTGGAAATTTGGTACTGTACCTACAAACACGCTCCAGGAGGCATTTCACTAATAGCCAGCTGCCTTTCAAACTCCATATACAAAAGGTGCTAGAACTGACCGTTGGTCTTGTTGTAACCATGCCACTGTCATCTGAAGGGTTGACTTTCCCCCCATCCTCTTTAGCATTGCTCAGTTTGAACCACAAATGAAGACTTGGGCCCATGGATCGCCTCTGTTAGGATCTGTGCAGTGTGAAGGACTTTGCAAAATGCCAGTGGGCTTATTTGGGGAATTCAGACATCTCTTTAATAGATGAATGCTAGGCAAGCAAAGGAGAAATAGGTGTGTCCATGAGGTAATTAAGGTTGTGGTGAATCATGACTCCTCCAGACCAGCAGAAATCCCAAAGTTAAAGAAAGCCCGCCTGAGCTGCATGGAGACACTTGATAAACAAAGAAGGTCCCTGGGTGAAACAGTTAAGAGGCAGGATGTCGTGACAGATTCACAACTCCAGAGGACAAAAGAAAGCTGTTAGAAGCCCAAAGTTGCAAACAGAGGAATTTGGATCTCTAAACACATGACGCCTAATTCCCCAGTATTTGAGATGTTCACCATAGATCAGCTGGATTTTCTAGACAGCCGCCCTATGGTCAAGCAAACTGCTCTGTAGAAGGACCTTTGAACCACCTGATGAAAATTTTATGAAAGGAGTGGGAGGAAGGAATGTAGACCATGGGTTTAAAAGCAATTGTTCTTACCTGCTTATATTAAGAGCTGAGAAAGGTAAGGAGTTAAAAGAGGAATGCAGTAATTTTCCTACTAGGAAACAGTTCAGGTCAGGTATTAGGGCTCTGTGCAAATCTGCTAATTTAATTGAAAATCTACAGCTGCCTCTTTGCCAGAATTCACAAGCCTGGTAAACAAGTCCCACAAAGCTTGTAGGCTTCAGCTAGCAAGTTCACTGCTGTTCAGCTGATGGCCCCATTCTGATATAATTGTAAAAGCCATGGAATCTAAACAGAAAGCAAGAAAACAGAAGTGTTACAGAAATCTCTGTAATGGAGTAAAGATTCTGTTGGTGAGTCTTAAGTGCTGCTACTAAGTTTTTATTTTTATCACAGAAGAAAATGATAATGTGGTGGTAAAAGATAACTTTTACTAGGTAACAAGATAGAATAAATACTTAGGAACTGCTGAACTGGATCAGCTTCCATGGACTACATGCCATGGCATCTGCTCTGTTACTGTGGTGATGAGTGCTGCAGAAGTGAGGAACGGGGTGGTGAACAACCCCGGAGCAGTTTGTCCTAGGAGAGACCGTTGGAGTGGGGACTCCATCCTTCTCTTTATAACTCCATACAGGTCTTCCTGGGGGAGTCAGACTTGGAAAGGAGAAACCTGTCCCTAGAAGATGCCCCTCTGCTTTTTTTTATCATCAGCTCCCTCTTCCCCATGCTGCTGCCATGCAACTGAGAGTTAATTCAGGAGTCATTTTGTGTAGCAAGATGGAGACAGAATCATCCAAAAGTTTATTTCTTTCTACATGCCATATATTCGCTTCCCCTGCTTTTCTCATCAGTTTTATTTCCTAAAGCCAGGGCTGACATCACTTTGAAACACCACATTGTGAACATAGGACACTGCTCTTCTCTTGTCCTTTTGTTGACTACTGTATTTGGCTAGCACAAGGATTAGAGGCAGGGAAGGAGCAACTCAGGAGCAGATATTCACATGCCTTTCCCACCCCAAAGAGTGGTAAGATTTTGATCTCCTGAGTATCAAATAAATTCACCTGAGGTTTCATGTTCTGAATGGGGACTGTGCCCTTTCTCAGAACCTAGA
Organism: Rissa tridactyla; assembly: GCF_028500815.1. NCBI lineage: Eukaryota > Metazoa > Chordata > Aves > Charadriiformes > Laridae > Rissa > Rissa tridactyla. The sequence goes on along the minus strand of NC_071468.1, from coordinate 109,225,265 downwards.
GACAGCTCAGCTTCACCCATGGAGACAATGATTGATGAGCTCTATCTCCACCTCCACTGCCAACTAACTTCATACTTCCAGTACCTCCATCAAGGCATAAAACACTATCCAAATAATTATAAAACAATGTGATTTGATGGGCCTTATCTTATATCTTGAAATAAACCATTCAGCTGAAATTGAGAACATTATTCTCCCGAAGAAGGAAACTCTTAACAGCAAAGGAAATAACACACTGGTTTCAATCCAATAACTTGATGTTTGCAGGAGCGATATTAAATTCTAGTTCAGAAAAGTTTTAGACAATAGTGGTTCAGATTGCTTCTCTACTTCAGACTCATAAAGAGCTCAGGGAGAGTTTGCCTCATAACTGTGAGTCATGGTGTGCAACCGCAGTGATGCAATTTACCATGCAAAAGTGATTAAAATCAGTATATCTACTCACAAGGTAATCTGCAAAGATTCTGCTGATACATGCTTCCCTTTCAGCTCAGAGCTTATCCATGTTACCCTCTGCTTCTGCATCTGCAATGCCCTTAAAAAGATCGTCATACGATCCACCTGTCTGTCTGGTACGTAAATGTCGGTGGGATGAAGGTAAACTGCCTCTTCCCCAGCGCTTATGCAAGTGCCCGTGGACAACAATACAACTGTGTTGTTCAGATTATGTTCAGACCACTAGCCAGGAGGGCCAAGCACTCTCAAGTTTAAGTATCATGCCTGAATAAAATTGCATCAGTGCTTTTGCATCTTCCATGTCTGCAACATACCATAATCACCTTAGCAGGCACTGATCACTGAGTACCCTCAGTGAGAACACAATTACTTCTTTGTCTCCAGGAATAAAATACAAGTGGTAAAACACTTTAAAAAGGAATAATATTTATTTTGCTTTACTATTGCAATTTATTAAAGTTATTATTTTCTTTACTATTGTTCTTGCAGATGTCATACTACACACCTCCCCACCTTTCCTATTATTAGGATCCTTTACTAGTGATTAGTATTTGCGAAGCAACTAAAGGATAATGGAAACATGCTCACCTTTCATGCTTTCAATTTGGAAGAGCCACAATGGCATTTGGGATGCAATGACTACAGTGGCTACTAGCCTTGGCCAGATTGTCCTAAACGGATCTCCTTTGCTTATAGCTTTGCATATCAGGAGTGGAATTTGTTGGCAAGCATACCAAAAAATATTGTCATTTCTGTGAGTAACAACCAGCTCTTACTCTCTTTTGACATGTGTCTAAGTGAGGAAGGCTGATCTGTAAAGCAGTTGGCATGTAAAGCAGAAAGTTACATCATAAGGCTCAGAAAATAGGATGAAAATGAAAACATAAAATAATGCAAAGACAAAAGAAAAATGAGTTCATGTTTCCAGATTATGAAATCCTTGAGTGTTCTAGGACTTTCTCCATATTCCTAGAATCCCCAGTAGCTTTACAATTCTAAATCAAGACGTGAAAGAAATCAATGACAGTGATTCCACTGATTTCAACATTTCATTCTTAGCAAGAGACATATAAATAGCATCAGTTTTTCCATGGAGCAGATTTTTCCCCTCATGGAAGGTAGTATTACAGAAAACAAGAGTTAATGTATTGACTATAGGAGATTTTCCCCACAGAATCGTGGAGGAACGTTGTCAATAGCAATGTGATATGCTACTTGCTTTGGCTCAAAAAATAATTTTGGCTGTGAAACCCTGTTTAGAAAATCTAGAGTCAGAAATGGAATAAAGGGGGATGGAGTCAGTGTTTGGCAACACTTACATGCAGTGGGACCTGACCTGTCATGGTATCGTTTAGTAGGAAGAATGAGAAATAAACATGATTTTAGAACAAGAGTCGCCATGTGTGACTTTCGGAGCACAGCACGGGCCTTTTACAGCTCCGCTGTTGCCAGGTCTCAATGTTTAGAGCGAGAGCTTCGTGGGAAGAAGGGCTTATAGAAGTCATTCGCCATTTGAACTGCCTGGCTTGATGGAGTTGGATGGGACAAATGCAGCATAACACTTGTAGCCTGCTGAACTCTTCCAGCGATGGAAATAGCAACTGGCAATTTTGCTAAAGTGTTTTCAATTAAAAGAGTATATCTAAAAAAAAAAAAAAACCAGATTATTGTGTTTGGGGAGTATCACAGTGATATTGCACAAACCCTTGCATGCCGTTCCACAGCGAGCTCTTAGAGGGGTTACAACATTTCTCGGCACATGCCACACGCTGGTGCGAATGTTTGCCCAGGGAGGAGCAAAAGTCAGGGCTCTGCCACTCACAGCGCCTCCAGGGCGGACGAGCACACAGGTGTGTGCGTGGGTGGGGAGTTTATAGCTAAGGAAGAAGAATAGCGAATGAAGAGATAAACCACACAAAGGGACTATGTTTGATCTTTGTTCTGAAAAGCTCAAAGACAGCAAGAGCTGTAAAAGCTACTTGCTGTTCCATGTAACAAGCAAACTGGTACAACATTCTGCAAAGGCCCAGGACTCCTCCACGTTTCTTAAGGACAAGTGAATGCATCTCGTCTTGCTAGGAGCAAAAGTCCTCTTTTGCATCGATATGAGCTGCTTTCCTTCCCTGACATTTCTTCTGTGAAATTCTGTACTGTGTTACAATCTTTGATGCAAGAATTTCAGTCACAGGTCATTCTGTATGTAAGTTTATATTCCCTTGGCTATTTAGATCTGTATATTATACATTCTTAAGCTTTTTACAAGCTCATTTGTGTGTCTCATGATTAAAAATTCTGTTTATGTTTTTTCGCTTGTCAAGACATAATCAGCTTTCATGCTGTGTCTATGTGATATCTTCAATAATCAGTCAGGTTTATGGGGAAAGCAGGAGTAGCGATGCCATACAAAGTACTTCTCAGGGATGAGTCTGAAGCTGTGAACTCGGTTTTCATTCTGTTTCACCTAAAATCTCAAAGCTGTGGGCTGCTGTCACGGAAGTTTTTGTAACAACCCGGACTCTGTTAGCTAACTAGCTCCCCCTCTTGAAACTCTAGAAACACTGACAGAAAACGAGTCAGGGGATGCAAAGAGAAGTGAAACGAAATCCAGCGGTATTGTAGTACTTCACTCATTTGTTTAGCGGTTGTGGATTTTTTTTTTTCTTTTCATATGCAACCCTGACAGCTGGAGAATGTCCTTATCTTGATGATGATGCTGATTTCTGCCCACCTTTTAAGAACGTAGAAGGGGGTTTTGGTGTCTGTTGCAAAAGGGTTTAGGGCTGCAGAAGTCACCCTAGTGCCAATGTCCAGCAGAGACAGAGAGCGGAGCTCCCCAGCTGAAGGGCACTGGAGCGGGATGGTGGAGGACAAGGATGGCTAGGGGACATCATTGTTCAGCTCCACCCTGCAGCAGCCCCTACTCGGGGACTCCAGCAAATGCCAGGGCAGGAAGGGAAGCGCCCATCTGTGCAGGAGCACAAACATCAGCTGTGCCTCCCGGGGCATTCCCGCCTGACAATGAGCCCAGCTGACATGGGGAGGTGGCAGCTGTGCCACTGTGCTGCCTTGCATTGCTAGGAATGGGGTTATGAACACAGGAGGTAACTACAGTCAGGAGTTCCTGGGTTTTTCTAGCACAGATATTAGGTATATAGAGAGATTTTGTTGTCTAGAGAGATATTTGTTGCCTATGATTTTGTTCTTGGGTGTCGAACGGAGAGGTAACTGGGTCTGCAGCCAAGAAAAAGGTGTCTTTGGTGGACAACAGGCCTCATTACATGGAGCTCTTTCCACATGGGTTTTACAGAGAGCTGTCATTGCCCTGAAAATTTCCATTATGAAAATGCTAATGTAATGTCCGGATGGATAAAGGGCAGGAGAAAAGCAAGCTCTTCTTGCTTTCTAGAGAGGTCTAACTGAGATATGGAGTCACACTCAGACTTCATACTACATGGTTCAAGCATCCAAAGACTCCTAGTTGAAAAAGCATTCGTCATCCCTCAAGCAAGGATCAAAACTTAGGATTCCTGATTTCCAGGGTTTTCCTGGCGGTGGGTTATAAATCCTGACTCTTTTCACTTATTCTTCCTCTCTCCGGTGCCATGAATCCTTCATGCTTTTGGATACAGTGTCCCACTTTCAACAGGACGCACAGAAAGCAAGACCAGTGTATAAGGAGGTGAGATTTCTTCTGGGTGAGGACAGAAGCCATTTGGAAAATCTTTAGGTTGAAGAGAGTGTGACCCATTTTCTGGATAAAATTCAATTGTTTAAAATGGAAAAGACTACTACTAGCTTGATTTTAGGCTGAATTTGATGTTTTGTGTCATTTTGAAGGGTGTGTGTCAGCTAAAAAAGCCATTTTGTCACTCCAGCAGACTGCATGTAGCTGTTGCCTTTCCCTGAACCGCAATGGAGCAGTCATCACAGCTAGCGATGCAACTGAGAGTTTATGCCCTTCTCATGCAAATGATGTGCCATTTACTCACTTCTCATATAATCCGAATGGTTGAGGTTTTACAGTTCTTACAGTCATGCTTAAATCTTTCTGATCAGCCTAAATACATCCTTGGAGATACAGCTTAGTTGTTTAGGTCGCTTGAATCCTATGTAAATCCATGGTAAATCTTCGACGTCACCATATCTTTCAATATCTTATGTCACCTATCCCACGTCATCCCGGAAATCTGTAAGAACTGTAAGTAAATTACCCATATTCTTCCCAAGAGTCTTAATCACAAAATGATTCACTTAAATTCAATGAGCATCACTTTTTAAATACATGACAAACACAAGGATCTCAATTTTTGCGTATCCATTCTAGGATACTTAATGTGTCACCTAATTGTGCAGGTGGATAAATATCACCTTCTGGACATCTGCAACATCTCTCCGATATGTTTACACTGTAAACTGTAAACACTGACACAGTTACAATTATTAATCTTTAAAAAAAAACCCCTTAGTTCCCATCCCAAGGATGAAGGAAAACATGCACACAAGCTTACAGAAATAAAGAAAGGGTTTAGAAGACACCCTCTTAAATCTGTTGAACTGTTCATATGAGCCATAAAATCAGTGAAAAACAAAGAAAAAGGATTCCAGGGTTTTAGTCTCCAAATTGTGTTTGTACTTTACCTGCAAACAAAGAAAACTGTTAGGGGAATAGGTTGAGACAAATTTTGTTTTAATCCCTTCCCAAATCTTTTACCAATGTATTATTTGCCCAAAACATGAAACTTATTTTAATTTCAAACAGTAATGATCTAAAATTCAAGAAAAGACTGCAATCTATTTTGCATCCAGCCTTCTCATATTTGTTCTTTCAACCCTCTGAAAACTCAGTCTCTGCATGGTTTTTAAAATAGAGCTTTAAGATTCAGCTCTTCAGTTGATAATCTTAGAGAAACTCTGCCCACTTTTATCACTTGAAAATCTGAACTTCAAACGGTTTCACAAAAAACCAAAGCAGAAAAAAAACCCCTCGCTATACCCAAATTATACACATTGGAAACCTGTCATGGGGTGTGGCGGTATGTCTCAAAATACAGCGTATTATTCCTGATGTACTTTTTATAAACTGCACAAATACCAGCACAAAGTAAATATCTGGGTCTGCGTGCAGTAGCGTTCTTTAATGCTCATCATATTTGAAACTGGGGGTCCTCTAGGCAAGAAGTGACTGTCTGGTTTGGAGGTGATGCAAAGAAGGTCATCTACATTAAATGAACTAGACTGGGCTCGGTAATAGTGAGCCATTCTCAAATACTAATGACCATCTGGATTACAGATGCAGTAGCCAGATTGTCTGTTGTGTCCACCAAGTGAGTTGTCTTACCCTGGGAAAAAACTGTCATCTGTCTGTCTTGCCCTGTAGACATGAGCTTTCTTCCAACCTGTCCACATGGATTTACTGGTGGCAAGGTCATCCCGTTCTCTGGAACGTCACTCACTTGCATTTGCTGGCTGCTTAGCAGCTGCCAAAATGTTTGGAACAGAACAGAATGGCAAGGGGCTGGGAATAAGACAGTAAAACTGAAATATTTTCGATTTCTTTCTGGTGCACATTTACCAGTAGTTAAAGAAAACAATACCTATTTATTAGCTGAATAACAATTCTTTTCCCAGCTCTGTTTGTTAAATAGATGATGTCGGTTTTAGGGTGTTTCTCTTCTCTGCTCCCACGCTGTGAAACTCCTTCCCTTTTGTTTAGCAGAATAAGCAAATCATTGCAAGACCTAAAATCTTGTTAAAAAATGCACCAGTTTGATTTGGCATTTAATTAACACATTTTTGTTTGGTTTTACTGTGTGAGTCCTGACTTTACTTTCAGGTTCCCTTTCCATTTTATTAATGTAATTATGCTTTGCTTTTAAGGGTGGCCAGAGAATCCATCAGCTATATATTTCTGCTCTGGTTTTTTTTGTGTTTTTAGCATCATGCTATCATTTATTCAGTAGAGGGTTGTAAATATTTTTCTGAGTACAAAATTTAGAAGTTAATTGTTCCTGAAGATTTTATACTGCTGAATGTTACCCTTGTGTTTGAAATGCACAATTCTGAAGGAGCTTTGCAAAGTGTTGCAGTGAATACATCAAACACTGCCAATTATTTTCAGAGCTTCCTTATATCCTTGCAAGCACATAGAAAATGAAAACCTGAAAGGGGCTAGTGCTTGAGTTAACTTCGGATTCAGGAGAAAACAGTCCTTCTGGAAAAGGCTTCATCCCAAAATCTACAGGTAGATATCCTGGGGATTCATTTGTGATTGTCATGGTGAAGTGTTTTTGCTAATTAATTTTGCTAATGAGGTGATAAACAAACTAAGGGAGTCCTCTCCTTTATGACGCTAGCTCAGATTTCATTAGTAGGAGCTTGTCCGTGACAGCTGCAGATAATCCCAGACACTATTCATTACAAACAGTAAGTGTAAGGCACTGTGATGCTCTGACACCGGTTTCAGCCCAAAGCCTCGGATGGTTCTTATGACTGTCAAGCTGACTGTTCAGTAAACTACAGCGTGAGCAGGGAAGGGCACACATCCGTGTTACTGCAACCACATCACATGGCTTTGATGGGAACATGCTGTGAAGGACAGTGTAGATGATGAGAAGAGGGGAAGGAAGGGGGAGGGCTGCTGTTCCTCAGCCTGCCCTGGAAAATGTGCACTGCTCTGTGTGTTTAGGAACCTGCATTCCTGCACAAGTATATGCTCAGTATATATGCTAAATAGGTTGACAGTGTTCAGTGTGTACTTTCATACATTGTTACATTATGGTTGCAGGAAACAAGAAAATGGCTAAGAAAATAGAGAAGAAAGGAACGGTGAAAAGGAAATATAAAAGGAAACAAAAGAAAAAGGGAAGAAAGACATGTTACTTTTTGCTCACTCGTGGATTGCTAATATAGCCTCTATATATGTGTCTCTGTGTATATAGATGTAGACAAGTGCATATGGTGGGATATTCAGAAAACCTGTGTGCAGACAGAGCTTTTATCTTCATTACATGTGAAAGAGAACCAAGTATATGTGCTTGAAAAAAATCTTGTGTATGGTATTTCATCTGGCATCATCAGAAAAGGTGTTTTCCAAGCAGATCAGAAACAGTCTGTAGCTCACTGTAGCAATTCTGTTTGGAGTAAATGAGCTCTTAATTAGGTGAGGGCTGATTTCTTGGCGTTTGAGACTCTTTGAACCTCTCAGACTGCTCTTCACGCTAAAAAAAAAAAAAAGACTGCTCTTTGTAAAACTTCCTAGCAAGTGGGAACATAGTATATAGGAAAACAGGACTGAAAGCATACATCATGGTAAAGGGCATGATGCAAAAGTGAACCAGACTCTGTTTTGCACTTGAAGAATTCCACTGAGACACCATTTGGCTCTAGTATAGAGCATCAGATAGAAGTGGTACCTGCTGGAAGGATAGGTGGATAGGAAGGAAGTATAAAGGACATGACAGCTCAGACCCAGCCTCTGCTGGGGCAGGTACCACAAAACACATCAGCTTCCTTTTGAAGCTGATTCATTTCTTGTCCTCACAGCAGCAATGGGAAAGCTGTTTCTTAGCGTAATTCCTGTGATGGTTAGAAACTGATTTCCATCGTGAACCCCTTCATGACTATGGTATAGCCATGGCCCTTGTATACCCATTTATTTTTAACATTGGCTACAGCTACGTTGCTAAGCACTCCTATCTCACAGGGTGATCTCTAGTCCCCTGGCCCAAGTATTGTGGACTGGCTGATATTCAAGGCTAATCCTCTGTATAGCAGATGAGCAAATGAACCCAATCCACACCATATTGCCCATACGATGCTCACATACACCTAAAACATAATGTCTTTTTGTCTGCGGGGGTGGTTTGGTTCATCATATTTAAAAGTGTGAGGACTGTGTTGCAGCCCACTGAATGGCGTTTCCAGGGCGTGAAACAGAGAGTAAATGTTGCATGTCTGGGCTGTGGCGTATATGTGCTGAGGATGCTTGAGAGTTCCTACATTCTGTTTTGGTGGGAACTGGTTGATTTCTTCCCAAAGAGGTCCTGGAAGTGAAAAATATTGCACATGAGCAGATGAGCAGGAATGACCATAAAGGAGTGAAGGCAGGAACTGAGTTACCCAACTGTATTTGTACCCATAGCCTTTAGCTTCAGCAGCATTATTTCCCTTGCTGGTTTTCACCATAACCAATTTTTTATAGAAAGCAATCATATTTCCTCCTAGGCTGTTTTGCTAACCAAACAATACAAGCTCCTTTAGTCTATTCTCATATAGTAATCTCTCCTTTCCCCAGATCATCCCATTATCCCTTCTTTATGAAAAGGTTTAATATATCTTCCTGGAATGTGAATTACTAAGCTTTTACACAGTATTCCAGATAAAGTTTTTCATAGTGCTTAGTAAAAAAAACCTTAATGATTTCTTTGCTTGAGAGACAGATCCTGAGTAACATGAGAATGCAGCATTTGTCTTTTTCGTATTTGCTTTACACAGCTAGTTCATTGTAAGCATATTTGCAGTGTAGACACCCCAAATTCATGCACTTGTCTAGACTTCTTTCATAATCAATAGAGAGAAATAAGTGATTCATCTCATTCTGAAGTAAAGGTCTGAAAAAGGTCAGATCAATAATGTCTGGAAGTGCCTGTTCTTCTCCTTTGACTGCAAAAGCAGGCTGGGTTGAGCAGTTAGGGGAAATATGTCTACACTGTAGACATCTGAAGTTAGGTCAGATGAATCCCAGATTGATCAATACTGAAATGATCACATTGACCTTCCTCTTTGCTGTCACTAACACCTTAGAGCTCCTAACTTACAGAAATTATTCTTGTTATGAACCTATAATTGCAGGAGCTTCCATATGTTGTATTAATTAGGTAATTCATGAATTTCTATTAGCCCAGTCCTCAGGGTCAATATAACATTTCTACTGTGTGATATTCCAGTTCTCCTCCATTCTCATGGTGTATCTCAGCTTTATGTCAGCAGTCAAACTGAACTTGTACGTTCCTTCATTTTATGCTGTTATTTGTGAAAGCTTTCGATCATTTGGTCTCACAGGTTTTTAAGAATCTTTAAGAATATTTTCCCTCAAATACAAGCGTCACCCTCAGTACAAACTGCTGCCATCTCCTAGTTGGCTCCGTTTTACATTTACTGTACAATTCTTAGCTAAACCTCAGCTCCTCTGTTAACTAACTGCCAGTGTAAAAGAACCTTAAATGACTTAGCAAAGTTTACATAGATGAGCTATATCTTAGAGTAAATCTGAATTTTCTTTTTATTAAGGAAGAAATATACTGTTAGTTTAAAAATATTTCTTGGTGATCTGTTACTGCATTTATCCAATTGTCAATATAATTCCATGGAAAATTATTATTTCCTTCTAGTTACTTTCTAAACAATGCACATTCCTGAGGCACCACTGATGGAATCCAAATTTTTCTCTTCTTAAATATTACTGGTTTACTGCTGGTCTTTCCTTATATATTACCTGATTTGATCAATTCCATAAAAAATCCCAGATATAAAATTGCGATTTCTTGTGTCAGTTCTTTCAATGTTCTGGATTTTTCCCCTCTCTCCCATACCTTCTTCAGGTTGAACCCTGAGTTCTGTGTCTACCTTGGATATAATTTTCATTTCAATGCTTTCATTTCTTTTTGTCTTCTTCCCTTCACCTCTTCCCATTCAGCGTTAATTTCTTTGAAATCTGGGGCAAAATATTCCTTTGCTACCTGGACTTCATGTAGATTATTTAATTTCTCTGCTATCTCATCCTCAGTGATGAGGAACTCCATGTCTTCTTTCCTGCATCTCTTCTTGCTTCTATGGCTGAGAGCATTTGTCTTAATTTTTGCTGCAATATATAACTCAGCTATACTATGGGAGTTCTCACTTTGTCCCTTCACTTTCTCACCTTCAAGATATATATATATCAAGATATGTATTTTCATATGACTTTTCATGACTTTTTTTCAGTTCCTGCTTGCCTCTAATATCCCTTCTCGGGTAATTATTTATCCACTTATAGATAACATGTCTTCTCCTTGCTTTGGTAATGAATGACAGACAAATTAATAAATTTGACAAAGAAATTCAAGGCCTCACATATGAGTCTGGGCTCTTTGGCCCAGTTGACATCACTCACTAATTACCTTAATTTCCCACAGTCTGTTTCTCGAATTAAAAAACTGTAAATGTAGATTTGTTTCATTTAAACTGAATCCCCTTATCATTAATCAATGCTAGGTTTCTCCTGTGATTAGGCCTTCTACAAAACCTTTGTTTCTTACCAAAAATAAGCCAAAAATAATGTTTGAGGTGGTAGGCTCCCTTTGCAGTCAATGAGGAGAGACAACTCCAGAAGAAGAGTCGGCCCATGGAAGGTCTGACTCTCCCTCGAGAGAGGCTGGTCTCAGCTTCTTGCCTTAGAGGCACCTTAGCTCAAACATCTTGGGCATCTTCCCCGGGTCTTGCCTTTGGAGGCCACAATTGGTGAGCGGTCACTTCCACAGATATGACAGCTTTTGCTTTATTAGTGGCATTTGTTTCCCACTTTGCGTGGAGGCAGTTGGTCTCCCATGGCCATGTAATTCCCAGCAGTGTGTTGTGTGTGTTGTAGGTATGCACGCATGTCCAAAGTGTTCTACAAATCTTGAGCCATATTCAGATTAAACCAATGGTCTGCAGGCCTCTAACTGCAGTTTCAGGGTGAACTCTTTTACAATGCTTCCCTAATACGTTTGTGACCCAAGGTAATTCTATTTCACTTGTCCCATCACTTCCTATTTCTTTGCACTATCTCACTGAACTGATGTTTTGATATGATGGTAGAATTATGACATGATTCTACTGACTATGCAACAGAGCTCACTGCCTTTACCTTATTTCTGCCAGGTTTGGGTTTAGCAGGGAGTCAAAGGAGACTGCAGCTTTCCCATTAGCCGCACTTGGTGAAGTGCATGATCCCTTACAGATGCTACTGCGGAGTCTCCTCTTGCCCTTTCCCCCTCTATACATATGCTGTGGTATACTGAATCCTTATTTTTACTTCTCTCAAGCCACTCATACCCTTCATTCATTTCAGCCCCTAGAGCAATTAACTTAATCAAGCCCAACTCCATTTTTTAAAACTAAGGCAGAACCTGTAGGAATAGATGTGACTACCCTGTCAATTAGGGAGTCACAGGTAGCTGATTTGCATTATAACAATGCTATTTTATTGTTTCACTGGGATCTGTTTTCTCTTCCTCCTACTCTTTCTCTCTCACTTTTTATTCTTCAGTTGCTTTGTGGCTTCACCTTTTTCTTGCTGTTGCCTTCCTTTAAATTTCACTTGTCCCCATTCATTTTCTAATGTTTTTCTAAGAAAAATCACAAACTGTATCAGTGGTCAAATTAAGTCCCATGGGGTTTGAGCAGATGTAAGCTGAAGGTGATTAGTTCTGCTGTGAACCCTGCCAGCTGCTATGGTAGCAGTAAGAGCTGATGTCATGTCCAGGCTGATGGCTTAGGAGACCTCCAAGCCTGTCACTATGTGTGTATCTTTAGCAGTCCCCCAAAATGACACAAACATGTAAAAATAACCCCAGCTACTACTAGTCTCAGTGCTGAAAGTTACGTCACTGCCTTAAAAGTGGTAAATCCTAGGAATTTGCAGATTCCTTTTGTACTGATTTGTGAAAAAATAAAATTGTTGTTTTGCTACAGGAAGTGCCTTGACTTTACAATTCAGCTTATAGTACAGCTTTACTGGAAGTGTAGTGAACTATGTAATCTAGTAAACTTTGTGGGTCCTGGGGGACAGTCTCTGAGGGATTTCAGCAACAATTTCAGTTTCAATTTAAGCCCTACCAGTCAGAAAATGTGTCTTTTCCTGGTCTAGAAGTAGAGGTCATGCAAACGAAGAGTTATCATTCCTGAAGCTGAAGAAGAGACCGAGGTCCCAAGCGTACTTCAGTTTTGGAATAAAAAGGGTAGATTTTCACAGATTTTTCAAAAGGCAGAAAATTGTTTTCAAGATTCAACGGGAGCTTTTGGTACCTAAGTTCTAACATGGTCTTTAGCTAAAAAAAAGCGAGATGGCGCTTCTAGGATTCAGGTTCTTAATTCTGCATGAAGGTTCCCTGGAAGCCTTGACATGGCTGAACTTAAAGCAGTGCAGATGATGGAGCTGCCTTGAAACTGCAGTCTCTGAAATTCTAGGCCAAAATCCCTTGCGCTTCAGTGGAAAATCATTGGAAGTAACATATATCCGTGATCCAATGCCTTTTCAAAGAATAAACGTCCTTCCTGATGAAAGCCTATTTTAGTGGGAAATTCTGTACTGGTGCTAAGTAAAATACTAGAAATAACAAATATCCCACCGAGGGAATATTTGGTAAGTATGCAAATCTGAAAGTGAACTGAATAATAGGGTGCAGCTGGTTCTTAGTCTTATATTTGACTGTTGCTGTTCACATACAGTATAACAGCCGTGCATGGGGGAGGAGTGTTAACATGATATTCAGTGAAGGCTGCATGGCGTGGGTGTATCACAGTTCCAGGAAGAGCCTGAGGTTATGGTTAACAGAGTTCACGCCAACTCCTCATTTTAAAATGTAGTGGCACACTGTAAGTCTACTGCTGACAGAATGAAGTTTTACTGATGCTTGACACGGTGACTAAACTATTAGGCCCATCCAAGCTCAAAATATAAAGCTGTTTTCTGACAGCTTATCAGGAAACAAGACTAACTGCTCTTCAGCTGAATATTTGCTAAACCTCTCTCGTTCCTCAACCAATATAAATTCTTGTGACACACATTTTGAAAATCCACTTATGTATTTCACTTTGTTTGGGAATTCAGGACTGCTTTCCATACAGAGGAAGCCTGAGCTTTCTTATTATTTTATTAGACATCCCAAACAATTTGCTGTTAGCTTACAAGTTTCAGGCAATCTGTGGTACCACTCCTTGTAAAATCTAAAACAGACTGACTGCTGCATGAAAAATATACTTCTAGCAGAAAACATCCTGCATTGTCAGGAGATAGGTTTTTCTCACATCATGTATCTTTCGTCGCTAGATTTGATGATTCTTTTCTGTGAAATGCATTTAATTAGACCTGAAGCTCTTATGCAAAACAATCACAAAACTCTCTTTTTTGCTATAGTGAGTACACGAAGAAAACAGCGTTACCTCTAAAACTTTCGTTTCTCTGCAGCTGACTTAGAATGTGTTTCTCATTCACTCTCTTGACAAGTTTGGTGTCTTGCTAGGTTTTAGCACCTTCAAAACTCTGGTCTTTCTCACTCTTTATTTAGATTGGTCAGTGTACTAAAATGTACAGTAAGACATGAAAAAAAATAAATATAAGTCATTGCATGAATGAGACTCCTTATATATCTAGCCAGCATTCTATATAACCGGTGCTCTATATAACCATGATCTTTCATTGTCAACATCTATTTTACTGGGAAATATAATATTTAAAAATGCTTGCTGGAGGGGGTGTGTTTTGATCTTTAAATACTGAAAATAAAATTCTTTGCCATTATGCAATAAACATAAAATATATTTTTCCTTAGGTGCCTTTTTCAGAAAAATGTTGTTCTTCACACCAAAATACATTTGAACAAAAAATAACTTTTAACACATGACATGGAAACTTACACTAAGGAAACTGAAAAATGAAGTTCCCTACTGTTTGGCCAAAACCATAATTGGTGTCTGGAAGAGAGGCTATTCCATTGTCCAGCAATCACATTTCTTTCCATGGCCCCCATTTTAGTCAAAATTCCCTACAGTCCAGACTGCTCACCACTTGATCATAGGTCTTCTAATTTATTTAATTGTGAAGAATTTTGGACAAGAACAATATAATATTTTCAAATCTCCAGGAAACAGGAAACATGGCTGCTTTCCCCTTTCTGCTTTCCATAACATTGTAGTTTGTTGACTGTCTTTTGTTTTGCAGTATAATTAGAATAGTATCTGTAGAATGGGCGTATCCTTACATTAAATGATTTTTGTATTTTTCAAATACTTAAGCATCATTTGGCATTTAATTACCTCCCCCCTCCCCAAAGCCATTTCTATGAGCTCTACACCTCTATCAGCAGCCTTATTCTTTCATTATCCTACATTTGAAAAAGCTGTTTTATCTTGAAACATATATTTTTAATTAAAAATTTCACTTATGCTCAGAAGGCTTAGATGTGCGTCACCATGTACAAGCTCATTTTTTTAATCATAAAAGTCATATTGAAAAGTAGGTCCAGTATAGAGAAGAGTGTGGATTTAATCAGTTAATTGTATGGTTACACTGTTCATAATCACTTTATTTGCTTTTAATGGCAATGAGATGGATATTTCCAAAGGAGTCCTATTGTCCTCTGCGTAAATAACTAATTGTTTTGTTATTAAATACTTAAGTACTCAACATGCCCTGTAAATTCAATCTGCATGTGGAACCAAATCCCCACACTCTACCCAATTCTCATTTCATAGAGACACGTAGTTGCATCCAAATAGCGCCCTGGTTCACCTTTGGGTAAATTCAAAGTCATTCTTTTTCCTCAAGGGGTGAATACTCTGATTCTTAGTGATTAATTATTGCAATATTCACTGATTAATTGATTTTATCTCTCTTTCTGCTGGAAGAGAGGTGGGGAAGCCAGCCATTCACACTACCAGAGAGTTGTCTCATATAGGAAGGTGTCAGCACTGAATCTGGATGGGATATAGATGCTGCTGCTTGTTGCCTCAGCTGAGACAAGTACATGTGAGCTGTTCCTCCTTTGATCTGAATCAGGCAGAAGAGGTTAACACAAATATCACCTAGCATATACCTCACTTGGAAACTAATCCACTCATTCTCCCACTACAGAAAACCTGTTTGGGTACTGTTTCCTCAGGGCCCAAGTCTCCCCCTGCTCCCCAGAAAAACATGTGCCTGAGGGTCCTTGTTTTATCTGTTTTCATCCAGATTGCACGCCGTTCACTGTCAGCCATATTAAAGGCAAAACAAGCTGGAAAAGAGAGAAGACAGCCTGGAAAACAGCTGATCTTACATGGCCTCAGTGTGGCGATCTAAATCTGATCTAGTCACACTAGGCTCCCTTTATATTCAATAAGGAGAAGTAGGCATTTCAAAGACATGATTCATCTGACCTATATTCAGTGTCTACTGTAGGTTAAGATGAATCATACCCTAAAAGTGCCTATTTCTTTCTATTGACAATAAGGAGAGCCTTGACAATGGCTCAGTTGTAGACAGCTACATTCGCTTTTGTTGCTAGTCAAAGATGTGCTGGGTAATTGCTAATGGATTGAATTACTAAGATGGAAAGATTCTGGGTGGGAAAAATATAAAAGAGAGCTGTTACAGGAAAAGTAATGTCAAGGGAGGTGCATGCTAGTTTGAAGCAGTGGAAGAAAAGCAGAAGTAGTGAAATAGTAGAAGGGGGCAGGAAAGCCTGAGTCTGAGTTCAGTTGGCATAAAGATGCGACTATATTAGCAAATAATTTAACCCAATAGAATACATGGATTAAAGCAATCAGTATAAGATCTTTATATCTGTATCGTATGCGGTTTGAGGATTTTACTTCAGTCTAGATTTAGTGTGGTGCCCTGGACTGAACATCCCTACAACTAATACATTTCTGAGCTAACTAAAGGGTCAGTTGTTGGTTCAGACTCCTATGACCCCATGAAAGGCTGAAGCACATTTCGTGTGCACAGCTTCCAGAAGGGCTCTGGTTTGTAGACACTAAAACCTATCTGTGAACTCAGCCATTGTGCAATAAGTGGGGATGACTGAGAGTTATTTCAAGACTCCACAACTGCTCTGAACCAATGTCACAGAATCACAGAATCACAGAATGGTTCGGGTTGGAAAGGACCTTAAAGATCATCTAGTTCCAAGCCCCCTGCCCTGGGCAGGGACACCTCCCACTAGACCAGGCTGCGCAAACCCTCATCCTTGAACACCTCCAGAGATGGGGCATTGACAACTTCCCTGGGCAACCAGGGAATAATGTAATAATGCAATAATGTAAGGTAAATGCAGCCTAAGACAGGCAGTTCACATATAAAATTTAAAATTGTAATGCAACAGTCCTCTTGACACAACTACCTAAAATCCTGATGGAATTGGTGAAAAGTACATATCTCCAAGAGCTCCCAGTTCATCAATTCACTAGCGGAAGTAAGGAGGACGAGATGATTTTCCTCTGGAAGTCTTTGCTGGCACTTCTCACTCTGTGTTGATTATATGGGCCATGTGAGGAAAATCTCATGGCCTGGCACCCACTGGCAGTACACAATAGTGCATGGCAGGTCTGATGTGAGAAAAAGCAGGGGCAGGATTTTCTGGTAGGGAAACAGGCACAGAGTTTGAGCCCAGGTCCAGTCGGGAGATTGAACAGTGCCTGATCACCAAAAGTTGACCAAAACGAGAAGATGAGAAAGAGACAGGTGCAAAGAATGAAGAGATGACATGGCAAGTGTGAGGAAATTAATTTAAATTTGAAATACTCTGGAGCTAAAGTACAGTTTTACATTAGGCAGAGGACAAAACAATACATATGGAGAGTTCTGTTTGCATTTGTACCACATTGTCCAGACCTTCTGTTGCTATGGTTTTGTACCACCTGTCTGCTCTCAAGAATTGTTTACCTCTTTCAGTACTGCGCAGGATTATTTAGATGGTTATCTCAGCATGATAGATTGAGTTACCTCTCTGGCTTCATATGCTGAGAACCTGAATTCTGTAAAAAGTGCCTGTTGAACCATTGTGTAACTAACTCCCTTATCTCTGATTTTTTTTTCTAAGAACAGTGTACATGTCTTAATCACAATAATTGATTGTTTTATAAGAAGCCAGATGTGTTTTTCAGAAAACTGGAGGAATGGTGAATGTAAGGAAAGCCATTAGCATGCGAAAAGACCACAACATGAAGATGAAGCCAGTTTTCCTTTAAACTTCACAAAATAATTTTTTGCATCAATTATAAAACACACGCAATTTTGTTCACTTGTGGTTTGGAGTTAGTGAAAATTGTGATCCAGCTTTTCAGGTGGTGTGAAGCAATACATTTTTATTGGCTTCAGTTTAACTGCTTTCACTTCTAAAGATACCACTTATAGGATGAGATGTACATCTCAAACAGTGTATCATTCTCTTAGCCTTGGAAAGACAATGTGCCTAAGAGAGATGTAGATGGGTTCTTGTGCAATAGCTCAGCTGAATTGTTTTCTAAATTCCATTCAATTATATCTGCAGAAATCTATGGGAAGCAGTGGAAAAATATCATATCTTAATCAAAACCAACTTGATTTTAGCCAAAGAGCTCACTGGAGCTCTGAAGCCCTCATTGATATTGATAGGGTACAAATGGCAATGATCTTCCAAGTCCAGCTGGAGTTTGTAGACATCATAGTTGTAAGTAATGTTTCTTTATGCGTAAGCTGAATGCAGACAACAAGTGAGAAACCTTATTCTGCTTTTATAAAGTTATTTTTTAAAAAAGGCTGTATTTTCAGCCCAAAAACTCTACTCCCGTTAGGTATTGCAACTAGATTTCACAAAGGAAGTCAGTATGAGGAACAGGAAGCCTAGGTAAGGCTTAGTCAGAAAGAAAGCTCCTGACTCTGAGAATTAAAAACAAATAATGTGTCACCCCCAGCCTCTGTATGACAGGGTCTGTGAGCAATCGAACATGTGCTGTTTATCTGATCCTCCGTTCTTGCGTGTATGAACACCACTGCTTACACCTCTCCCCTTTAAAATTCTCTACCTGGCCTTGATACATACAGATATACCACACAGCTGAGCCTCTTCATCCTGCCAAAAGTGTATCAGGCCTGCAGATCTTCAGTAAGAAGAGAAACACAATGCACAGACATCAAAGGCAAGAGTTGTAGATGCAGGATATAGCAATTAGAATCTAACCTACCTGAGGCAGAAATTGTGCATGACTGGGATGAAGGTAGTCCCCTCTCAATTCTCCTGGAAAGAGAGAGAGAATGCACTGGATAAACAGCTCCTCTTTCACCACACAAATAAGATGACTCTCTAAACCCTCTCCTTTGCAGACACCTTCGTTATTTCTAAAGGGTATCTGGCCTACAGATTCCCATCATAACTTTTTAGGTGCTTCAGAAGACAATGCAAGTATTGTGTATGGAAATGGTGTTGAACAGGGCTTTGTGAGTGGATACCTCTCCTAGTCAGAAAGGAGTGGTAAGTCTGATCAGCAGACTTATCATACCTGAAAAGGAGCTAAAACCCAGACGAAGGTAAAACAGAGGATGAGCCCTCTCATCGTTGTTTAGTACGGCTGAATGCTTTCAGGAAACAGAGGAAGAAAACTGCAACTGACACGGTGAAATTAAAATTGTAATGCTTTATAGTTAATGGCCATAATACAGGGTCACCAGATAAGAGAAGGGTTTCTTTGTACTGCGTTATGGCAAGTGGCTGAACTTCTTTCTAATTTGAGGAGAGAGAACTGTGGAGAGCAAATCCCAAAGTTAGTATTTGAACCCGCGTGGAGCTGCTGACTGCCCTATAGCTATAGGTTAAAAGTGGATAAGCACCACTGGGCTCTTGCTAGCACTGACCTACATGAAAACTTGTACTCTGTGTGAACTCTGATCAAGCATGAAAAGCTCAAATCCATGAACTTTTTATCTAAAGCTTTTTGGTTTTAACCCAGTTCCTTAGAAAGCATAATATCTTTTACTAGTTAACACTTTGAGTCACCAGATCCTTGGGGAACCTCATTTATTCTTTTGGAGAAAAATGGGATATCATTAAAAATAATTATTTTTTTAATATTTATTTAGGTCTTTAAATAATGTATGCACAGTCAAAGAGCAGTTCCCTCACAATAGAAATTTTAAATTCTTTGTCCTGCTTTATATAAGTTAAACTGCAAGATCAAAACAGTCCCCTCTGGCCCTAAATTCACTGTATCTGTGCCATTTGTAAATGCCATTGTCCATTAAATAAACAAGTGTTTACCCCTTGTGCTTTTTATGGCACTAATACATATGGAATACAAGAATTATCTTAAACTAATCCCTAGAGTTTAATAATTTGTAATAATTTGCAATCAGTTAATTGTTTCCTTGGGACTGCATATCAGGATTTAATTTCACCAGTTCAGATTAGTATTAGTGACTCTTCCAAAAGAATTTGAATCCTCCCTTCTTGTATCCAGACAATGAAATTCTCAACAATTGCCCTTCCAAAATAATCTGCGTCAACTATCTCAGTTTATTCTGTTAAAATCTAATTCTGAAATAAAATTTGTCTAAAGGACCTATATTTCTATAGCTTTCTTTGGTATAGATCATGTGCAAAAGTGACCTCAACAGGTTCTAGCAACAGAACTGCTTTTTATATCACGCAGTTATTTTGCTATACAGCCCCCTGCTGGAGTGCTCAGATGGCAGATAGTTGCAAACAAGAATTTGAGATATAGAGCATAAAATATCATCTTTTTTATTACTTTAATTCTCAACATCCTATGAATCTCTGGGATGGTCTCTTTTATTCAGTTATGTCCAACCTTTCCATATAATATGAATGTACTTGCAGTATTCACGGGATTTCAAGTTCAGTTTATATTTAGGATTTTTTCATGGACTGAGTGTTGTACTGAAGTTCTACCAGGTTCTCTATTTTTTTTTGACACCATCTAACAAGGCTGCATCCCTGCAATTTTCCAAAATCTTACTTCTGAAAGGAAGTAAGCACTTCAGCAGCCAATGTCTCCAGTTCTGGCAGTGCAGGAGCATCTTATTGCTATGCCCCAGCAGTGGATCAGGTAGGAGACTACTACTTTTGCATTGTCAAGGTCTGTCTGCATGGGATAAGGCTGGGAGGAGTGACAGACAACAATTCCATGAGGAGTATCCAGCCTTGTTATAGGGCTCCAACTAGGAGTAGAGAGAGGTACACTGATGATACAACTGATGTTTGATAGTGAATGACTCTTTCATAAGACTTTGACAGATTTTCATGGCTCTGAAATACTACCACAGCTCCCCTGCTTTGGTGGCAGGCATTTCTGCAGTGGTGGGCATCTAGGGAGCAAACTCACCAGTGATTTTATTATATGTCCAAGCCAAGGTGGTAGATTGGACCTGCTGAAGATAGAGCAGAAGTATTATCACAGTGCCCTCAATGTCACCAATAGGAACCCACTTGCGGCTGGTCTGTCACTGAAGCAGAGGTGTAAAAGAGTTTGTGGAAATTACTGCAGTAGGTGGGACTGAAAATTTATAGCATTCTCTTTGGGTTACTTTTCTGGGAAAGGTTAGAAGAAAGGAGTTTTTTTGTTTTAACCTGGGATAAACTGGGATTACTAGTCCTTTTATCTTTTTCTCTTTCTTTCTTTCTTTCTTTCTTTCTTTCTTTCTTTCTTTCTTTCTTTCTTTCTTTCTTTCTTTCTTTCTTTCTTTCTTTCTTTCTTTCTTTCTTTCTTTCTTTCTTTCTTTCTTTTTCTTTCTTTCTTTCTTTCTTTCTTTCTTTCTTTCTTTCTTTCTTTCTTTCTTTCTTTCTTTCTTTCTTTCTTTCTTTCTTTCTTTTTTCCTTCCTTCCTTCCTTCCTTCCTTCCTTCCTTCCTTCCTTCCTTCCTTCCTTCCTTCCTTCCTTCCTTCCTTCCTTCCTTCCTTCCTTCCTCTTCAGACTATGGAGCAGACATTTCTGTCAAGTACATGGAAAGGCAATCCATAATTTGAAGACTCTCTTATTTGCTCTCCTTTTATGGATATGCATTAATACTAGATTGTTTGTCAGATGTCTATCTTTCTTTGAGCAATCTGTCCCCATCTGTGGCCTTAAAAGGGCTTCTGTGTTCACTTAATCTGTTCTAAATGACCCAAATAAATTATGACTGTGATGGTAGGACCCCAGTAAAGCAGGTTAGCTAGTCCATAGGGACTGTGACTGAACTCCTTCTCTTCTGAATTCCTTTCAGTGGGAAGAACTGGTCCATAAGCTTGTCCTTGAGTAAGAGGTGGGTGTAGCTGGCCATCTCCAGTGCAGGCTGCTGATCTAAGCTCTCCCTGCCCAGCAGTCTCTCTCTGTAAGGCCAACACATTTCACCTGTACAAACAGCAAACAATGTATTTGTTTGACAACTTTAAAATATTTTTTCTTTGATGGCAACAAGAAATTTTTGCACTTAGTAGCACCCAGCACTTCTCTTGACTGTATCAGATAAGAAAAATGAGAAAAATGAGCTCACTCCCCACCAGACTTAATTGTCAGTGGCCCACCCACTGTCCCTTTGTGGAGGAAAGCTGGTAGACCAGTACTGGTCCTATTTTCCCCCCGCTTCAACCAGGAGAAGAGCTGTAGCCCAGTGAATAGAGAACATTTGGCCAGGGATAGCAAAATGTAACAGGACGTTAGAAAATAGTTTCTCTCATTCCTCTAGCATTCTCAAGTGTTGAGTCTTGGTGTGTATTTCTCTGTTTGATGTATGATGTATACTGTGTTCTCTGAAAGTGGGGGAAAGAGAGTAGAAGGAGAGAAAATGTCCTGTGGGTCCCATTTCATTGTTCTGTGGGTGAAGACACCAGTAGAGAGTAAATACGTATTTACATTAGGTATTTTAAGTGTAAGGTGCTAGGGCAATCCAGAAATTACATCCATTTATGTGGGTAGAGGGATAGCTGTTTGCAGAGGGGAAAAAGGTGAGGGATAAGTCTATAGGAAAACCTTTTTAAAGTCGGAAGAGGAATTTGGGAAGAACAGAAGAAAGGGGAATGCAGATTCTTAGTACTACTCTCTTCTAAGTCATGCTGTTGAAGGATAGGTGAAGAACTCATGGTGAATCCACAGATGTATATTATATGTTGTATATACATAGAACATATATATATATGGCACGTTGGGCAGTTGGTTTTTTTGGAAGCTGTCAGTGTAGACTATACACAAACTTGCCACTGGACTGGGCAGGAATCATCTGGCTTTTGTGGTCTTCTTGAAGGCTGTGTAGCTTGTAAAGGCTCCATTCTCCTCATGTCAAATGTAAAGAAAGCATCTTGATGATGTTTTCACACTAGCGTTGAACCATTCTCACTGACAATGTCCTAAGACAGCCAAATGCACAGCAACAAGTGTCTGGCAGAACCTGGAAATATCGCTGCACTCTCTCTAAGAGTGCAATGGTCAAACCGGCATAAGCAGAAGGCAGAAATTCTTGGTTGGAGTTAAGTTAGGTTGACTTGAGGTACAGATATTGTATTTTCCTTCACATAAGAAGATATGTTGATCCTTTTTAGTCACATAAAGAGGAAGGTGCCAGAGTTTTGAAGTACATTGGCAACACGATCATGGCTGGTGAAGACAACGTATGTAACTGGCCTACAATGATGAAGTATCACTGTATGCTCATGCCAGTGCTCACTGTATAATCACCTATTATAGACTTAGATTCAATGAAGACTGCGGGGGAAGTGTGTTCTGTTGATAGTCTTGGAGCGGCTGGATATGGTATTCTTATGGAACATGGCAATGATGCCTGAGTTGTCATAAATCTTGTCAAGGATGAAGCAGATGGAGAACAGCCTTGCAGAAGCTCCTTTATAATGACAGCAGTAAAAGATTTTCTAACTTGGAACTGTAAAACATCAGCTCTATAAATGTCTGATATAGCCACTTTAGCGAAGCTAATGACCCTATTAAGATAGGGTCCAGAAAATAGTGTGCTGCTGCACTAGAGCTATCACAATTTTCTGGCAAATGGCTGGATAGGTGTCCTTTTGCAGCCTGAAATCAGCAGCCTTCTGTCTATGGGAAGTTGTGTTTTCACATGTGAGTTCTCACTATATACGTTCCAGACAAGCTAAAGAAAGATGGCTTGATCTTGGTGCTGGTGGCCTACAGTGTTTCGACCATGCTTCTGTACAACACAGCTGAGAAGTATCTTATAATCACTTTGGCCATAGCATCGTGGCTTATGAGACAAGGTTGCATCTTGGCGATCCAGTCCTGCTCCCTGGCTCTCCACCCCCATCATCCCAAGCTGCAGCTAATCACTTTTTGCTATCACAAGATTAGTACGAATGCTGAGATCTCAGACTGCTTCCTGGTGCAGGTACACGTGGTGTGGATGAGTACAGGGCAGTGAATCCTGGAAGGGCTGTGGGGTGGTGGGTGCTCTGCCTTTAGGCGGCCCATGCTCTGTGAAGTGTGGACGTACTGGGCGGGACACAGTGGAGGTTCCCTAAAGGTCTGCAGTACAGAAGTAAACAGCTCAGATTGTTAAGGGATGCCCTTCTTGGGATAATCCTTGGAAGAAAACTGTGTAGGCTATAAGAATTTTCAGTAGTCTGATCTTTCTTTAGATCTGGTAAAAAAGAAATTGGGGATGGGTGAGGATGTTAAGGGAGTTGTATCTCTCTCTAAATGTTTTCCGTAAAAAAATAAATTAAATGCACAAATTGTTCTTTCTCCAGTTGAGCTGACTTAGTCTTAGAGAAAACTTTCTGGCTGTCAGCTGCAGTGTGTAAGTGGTTATCAACATGATAATGCAGTTTCTGCCAGTGGCCACTTTGATTTACATTAAAAAATTGAGGACTGTCAATAAAGTTAAAACCCAAATGAATATATAGTTACTAAATATCCACCACACTTTGTTACTTCTTTAAAATTCGTATGCAAACAGAATATCAGTTTTCAGGAGTCCTTGAATTCTGACCAAAAAATTTGAAAAGTCTACGTCATGAATTCCTGTAAAAATATTTATATCAGCCCATTGCAAGACCCTTTTTTACCATATCAGAGATGTAACCTCATTGTCTTTCGAGCCCTTATAGCATAATATCAAAAAGGGCCCGTCATCTAATAAAGCAGCCTATCTTATTCTCACATTTTCTCTTACTACTGATCAGCTTTGATCTGTGTGCAATACAGAAAACAGTCCGCTACTGAAAGAAAGAACAAAAGGCAAATCATTGTAAAATCTGAACTGCCAGAATTAGGCCGTCATGTTACAAAGTGGTAATTCTTTCTGACAGCCTCAGCTGTACCAATCATGACATTCGGCAAATTAGCCAGGCCAAGAACAAATAAAAAGAAGAAACAGGTGTGAAACCAACTTCCTGCCTCCCAGGATAAATACATTGTACACTGAAGGGCAATGCACCTGCACTATTGTTTCTAGTTGGGGGTGGGGGGGAAGCTTTTAAGTGCAAATACACTTGAGACTTGATAAAGACAAGAGACTTCTCTATAATTTGAGTGTAAATGGGCATTTTCTTTCATGATCATTTATAATAAGTTAACTCTTTGAGGAGGCATTTAAAACTGTAGTTTGAATAAATGATTGCTCTGCAAGGGAAGATAAAAAAAGGCTAAGCAAAAAGCTTTTTCTGGGCTTGCCAGAGAAAATGTGGGGGGGAAACCTTACCATTTGTTTTCTGAGTATGACCTTGCTTCTTAAAGTCCCCCTTCTGGCTGAATAGCACCTCAGTGGGTGGCCAGTGGGCTTAGGAGAAAGCTGTTGAGAAAGAGCTGAGCCTTTGCAGGAACCCCTTCCCAACCAGGTGATGTACAGGGTGCTGCCCTGCCTCTGTGTGTTTGCAGGAACCAGATGAGGTGTGGAAGAACAGAAGACAAGAGAAGAACAGCAAAGGGGCTGTAGTCTGCATATTTTAACGGGATAATTTTGTTGTTCTGTGCCTAAATTCTGCTCCTGCCTCGGTGCTTGGGAGCATTTTTTTGATGATTATTGCAGTGGGCAGGCAACAGAATGGGAAGGGGAATGACTGTGATATAAATTTAAGGATGGCTCATTTCTACAAGCCAAATTTCATGCACTAGTGAGACTGCTTTCTTGGATATTTTCTCCACTAATACAGATATGCTTCTCAGAGGCATATTTTAATAAATCAATCTCTGCACATGTGCAGATGCAAGCTAATGGCATGACTGGAAGGCTGGTATCCCCGGTATTCATGGTTGCTATAGGAAAGGTCAAGGAATAAGAGAATTCACCTTCCACTGAGGATTAGGGACTTTTGTTTGTCCCTAATAGACATGGTTAAGACTATTCATATTTACCTCTGCATTAGGGTACATGGATTGGATTAGAAGTAACACACTGAAGAGATATTTCTTAAGGTGCAATTGCAGGACAGCTGTGAAATGGTTCCTAGTTTTCCTAGGACAGCTGCTGAGCAAACACACACCTCTGCCTTGTGGGGCAACAGCTCCTCCCCGGCTCCCTGGGAGAGACTGACACCTGCAAGGGGCACTGGTTTACAGCAGCACCTGTGCCTGAGGAAGTGCAACAGGGGAAATTTCTGTCATTCTCCTGAGTCCCTGGGAAAAGGACAGGAAACAGTGGTTTCAGAGTTATGGGAATCGGAGAGGGGCCAAAAGAAATAGACGAGGAGGCTTCTTGTGTTGACTTTAGATTGCCCCCAAATTTGTTTGTAACATCACATACAACAGGTTCTGCTTGGTTTTGGTTGGTGTCTGGTTCCTGGTGACTTTTGGTGACGTTACTCTTAGAGCTGCAAGGAGCAGCTACAAGGAGCAGCAAGCCCAGCTCCTCACGCACTTTGAACAGAAACCGGTGAAAAAGGACAATGAAGCTATTTTATATAAGTTTCTGTTTCAGCACTGTAGGTTTGCCAAGTGAGCATTTCTATCCAGGGTCTCAGGATGTTTTATTAAAGTAAATGGTGCCCATTGGCAGAAGGGTACCTCTTCCACCTTCCACTGCAGCCTTGTCATCCTTATCTACGAGGTTATCCCTGTGACAAAATCCTCTGGGAAATGGGTACCTGTGCACTCTCTACGTCACGTGAACTTGCCATTAATCTGAAGCAATTTAGGGCCAGAGAAAGCAAGCTATTTGCATGCTGATGTAAGAGAGGTCTGTGATGCAGTAGGTGGTGGTACTAGTATAGGTATCGCTAGTAATCACTGCCACTATTTGATTATTTCGCAGAGTGATGGAGAGCTAAGGAATTGAGATCTATAGGACAGTACTGCTGCTCTGGCAGTTTTCTCTAGCTCAGGAACAGAATTGCAAATGAAGAGGCTGTAACAGCTTTACTTAAGTATTCTGCGGAATGAGTTGTGCAGTTGCAGTGCAGATTAGTGCTTGACTGCACGTGACTTTTTATTTATTTATGACTTTATTCTGTGTGAAATATGACCAAAAAAAAAAGACTTACTGAAGTTCTGCGAGTGAGCACAAGCACTTTGCATCATTTTAACATCTGTCACTGAGCACAATTGATAATGGTGACTGCTATTATGGCATCTTCCTCCCCTTCGCACAAGGCCATCTGGGATTTGTGTTATGTAAGAGGATTAGCATTTTTGCTTTCCTCTGTTATTTAAAGTATTTCTCAGAACTAGTTTTTGAATAATAATAACAACAACAATAATAATTGGGCTGTTTTCTGTGGGGCTTTCTGAAAGGGAAAGTCGGGAATTCTAAAGCTACTGCTCTTAAGTCGAACACCTGGCCTCGCCATTTGGGTTTGAATGGGATTCACTTGAAACAGGATTTTTCAAGCTGTGGTGGATAGGACTGATGGAAGGATGATATCACTGGATGAAATGAAGGATAAAGCATAAATTATCGTGAGTGGATCAGTTCCAGCAAGGAAACAATTGTGATTTCCCTTTCCTCCTCTCAGACCTGATTATTCACCACATTGTTTTCAGGGAAAACCTCAGCTTCAAATCCTATCTCCTAAAATTATAGCGGTGGCTGGTAACATTGCCTGTTAAGGGAGCCTGATATTTATCATTATCTGACCCTGGTTTGGGTTGTTTATATTTTTACAAAAATTGAATTGTTTGGGTTGAAATTTCTGATATCGAGTGCCTCTTTAAAATGGAAAATTTTGAAAAGTTCTGATGAAAATATCTGGCTATTTTTCAGAACTTCCTAAAACAAAATTAAATAATTTTACCATGAAAAAATGTAGTGCTTGAGGAACGTCAGTCAAATTCACATAAACTGGAGCTAAAAGTATTGTAAGGCAGGATTAGGAAAAGAAGGCTGGTGAGAAGACAGGTGGTTTTAGATCTGTGACAATTTCTGTGTTTACGAGAGCTTTTCAAATTTAGCCAGAAATACATATTTGAAAAATGTCAGTGTGATGGGGCCCTGATGTGGCCACAGCTTTGAGGTTTTGGTCTTCGTCTTTTTCTTGGAGTGAACACACAAATGGTAAAAAAAAAAAAAAAAAAAAAAAAAAGAAAAAAAGAAAAAAAAGGAGGGGTAAATTCTGATGCTAGGCTTTGTTTGAACAATCACTGTAATAATTACTTTTTCTGTCTGCAGAAACTCAGATAAGATGGAGTAAAAGTAAGAAGGGTGGTGTGCAAATCCCACTCTGCACAGTAAGTTCATAGACTACCACTAGAGAAATCTTGGCCTGCAGCTAAATACCATAGGACACCATAGACCTTAGCTGGAGTGACCTCCGGCCACTCACACATCCTGACAAACCCATGCACAAGAAACCTCTGCAGCAAGGCTTACTATACACCAGTAAAGCGTACAGGGCTTTTATTTTCTTTTTTTCTTTCTTATTTCTGTAAATGCTGCTCTCTTGCTGGTGTGGGAGCAGTCGCTAAAAGCAATAGGGACGTAGTCATGGTGTCTGGACTGAGTGCTGGAATTAACAACTGAGAGAAGGAGAACGGTTGAGTGAAGATGGGTCATTTGGGTCTGGGAGCTCGTTTACTAGCATTAGCGTCCTAGTGCTGGAGCTTGGATGGGAAATTTGCAGTGGAAGCAGCGATTGACTGGAGCAGGAGACGGTAACTGAAACTGGCTGAGGGTGGAGGCTAATGCTGGAACAAGGCTCTTGGGCAGGGAGACAGAGGAGATCTAGAAGCAGCCGGCAGCTCTGTGTGCGTCAGCATTTACTCCCTTCAAGCCTGCAGCAAAGCCAGAGAATCTTGAGCCCCACCATTTCTCTGCTGCCAGCAATTTTCATGAAACCTCTAGCAGATTTGCCGCTATTAAGGGTAAGTACATGAGACGGACATTGCTGGGTCAGACCACCTAACCCAATATCCTGTCTCCTCCAGCAGCCAGCAGTTAATGCCTGGGGAAGAGCACAAGAACAGACCCACAAAGCGTAAGTCAATGCGTTCGCAGTTCCCGCAGTTTTTTCATGTACGAGAGGTCTCTGCAGTAGATATAAAGTTTTCAAGTAGCTGCTGACTCACAGCAAAGTCAAAATAGTGTCACATGATGGCTTTGCTTTCTTTTCAGCTAGCTTGGTTGAAGAGCATGAGGAAACTACACACGAAAGCAGCTGAAACGCAGGCGGGAGGCATTCCTGACTTGCTGCTTCTCCCTGGCCTTGCCTCTGACCTGTAGCTGCACGATAGCACGCTTGTTTTCCAGGAGGACTCACTGCTCTTCCGTGCCAAAAGCAGACCTGACACAGAGATGAACCAATGCAACGGACCGGCCTGCTGTTTGCCATGACTGTGGCCAAAGTTAGAAGCTGGGAATAGATAAA